>NC_091622.1:45456629-55456629 GCF_027580195.1 Bos mutus | reverse complement strand
ATGATTGCAGACTCTTAACTAGTAGTGACAAATCAGTGAGTTCTTAACTGTACCAGCTAGTCTATGTTTCTGTTTTTGTGATGATGTTTTGGTGTGTTCTGGCTAGTACAGTAGACTGGGTGGCTCATGGTATATGTGCGCTCAGTCATGTCCAACCCTTTGTGACCCCATGGACTGTAGCCCACCAGGCTCCTCTGTCCATGAAATTTTCCAGGCAAGAATACTGGAGCGGGTTGCCATTTGCTTGTCCAGGGAATCTTCCTGATTCAGGGATCGAACCTGAGTCTCCTGCGTCTCCTGCTTTGGCAGATGGATGGCTCATAAACAGAAATTAATCTCTTACATTCTGAAGACTTGAAGTCTAACATCAGCTGTCAGCCTGGCCAAGTTCTGGTGAGAGTCCTCCTCCAGGCTATAGACAGGGAACTTCTTGTATCCTTCCAGAGTGGAGAGCAGAGGGAGGAAGCAAGTTCTCTGTGACTCTTTGTTGTGGTTGTTCTTTAGTTGCTAAGTCATATGCGACTCTTTGTGACCCTGTGGGTTGTAGCCTGCCAGCCTCCTCTGTCCATGGGATTTCCCAGGCAAGGATACTGAAGTGGGTTGCCATTTTCTACTCTAGGGGATCTCCCCCCACCCCCCGCCCCACCAGGTATCTACCCAGCATCTCCTGCATTGGCTGGCGAATTCTTTACCACTGAGCCATCAGGGAAGACCCTCTGTGACTCTTTCAAGGACGTGAATTCCATTCCTGAAGATCCCACCCTCATGACCTCATCTAATCCTAATTACCTCCCAAAGGCCCCAAACTTCTTAATACTGTGTAGGTAGGTTTCAACATATGAATTTGGGGAAGCATAAATATTGGGTCCTAACTCTGCCCTTCATATCTTTTAATTACATAAAAGTATTTTTACAAAATGCAGACTTCTATGTCATTCTGGTCTTATTAGCATCAAAATAGAACAGGTGTTCATTTTGCTATAGAAATTAATCTATTCGACACCTGTACCTTATTTAATTTCTTTCTTCCTCCTACATATGATTTTGATTACATCCTCCATATACTGCTTAAGGATTACAGTAGAAGTTCTCTCTAGTCATATGATTGCTACAGTCCTCCCTGTCATATAGCAGCAGTCCTTGGGTGGTGGAGACTTTCGTCCTCCAGGGACATTTGACAATATCTGGAGATATTTCTGTCACACTGGGTGGGGTGGGGCTTCTGGTATATAATGGTTAGAGACCAGAGATGCTGCTAAACATCCTACAATACACAGGAAATCTCTTTACAACAAAGAATAATCTGGCCGAAAAAGTCAGTGGTGTCATGTTGAGACTCTCTCATTTGGATAATGTATGAAATCTGGTCTAGTTCGTGAATTCTGTAATTCTTTCATTTTAATGTTGAGATAAATGTTTTGAGCTTATGAACGAAGTCCTGTCAACATTATAAAATATATTAAAGGTTCTCATGGCTTTTCTTTTAGAAAATAAGTGATATTTTCATATTTTTGGGTGAGAATTTTCATGTTTTTAATATTCCTCTAAAATGTCTCTAAATGCTCCATGTTGCAAAATACTTAAAATCCCACACTTAGACATAATAACTTGGGCTTCCCAGGTGGCACAGTGGTAAAGAATCTGTCTGCCAATGCAGGAGATGCAGGTTCAATACCTGGGTCAGGAAGATCCCCTGGAGGAAGAAATGGCAACCCACTCCAGTATTCTTGCCTGGAGAATTCCCATGGACAGAGGAGCCTGGTGGGCTACAGTCCATGGCATCACAAAGAGTCAGACTCGACTGGGCACATACACACAGAATAATAACTTAGTTCTTATTTGAATGCTAATAGACTAGCCACTTGAATAAAAACAGATGAGAATAAGATCTTAAAAGACTATAATATAGAAGAAGATTTTGTACAGGTGGGCCTGCGGGATAATTCAAAGCAAGGAAACCATTAAGTTTTGTTAATCTTTGGGAAAAAAAAATCATCAGTGTTAGATTGAGCGATCACATATAAGTAAAATCTTTCTGTTGTTTAAGGGCAAGAAGAAGTGGTTGAGTGACAGACTGTGAATTGGCTCTACCTACAAACTGGGTAGGAAGATTGGGCATGGGATGCCTCACCTATTGTTATTTCCTCTTCTGGGGATTGTGACTGCATCCTGTCATGAAAGCATAAAGCTTCTGTAAGGTCCAGACAAAGCACCTTTCATAAAACCTGGGAATCCAAGCAATGGAAAGCAGCTTACGTGAAAGTTTCAGGGACCTGGATGGTGGAATATTCTCTAGAGTAACATGTCAGTAAACTCTTGTGTCACTCTCATCTCTCCTGCATTCCTCTGACAGCGTGGGAACTGTGAAACTTATCTCTGCCCCTGCACTCGTCCCCCTCAGCTCACCAAACCAGTGTGCAACTTGCTATTATGATAGCTACAGTTCTTTCTACCAGGAAATTATGTCCCTCTGCGTGAAAAAAAAAAAGTTTTAGAGTAACACCCTCAGGAAATACATTAATTAGACTATTTCATGTTAGTAGTTTATATATATTTTTGGTCAAAAACAGGATGTTTTTAATTAGAGCTTGATTTATATTCAGATTGTCAAAGTAAAACAATATTTTTGGTTATGGTTGGTTCTGCATCTGTCTTCTTTTAGGATTGTCATTTTAAAGAAGGTTTGGCCTATTGTTTGTTTTTAAAATCAATTTCTTAAGTCATAATTTTTTTCTTCCAGTTGTGTCTCACAGCAACCTGGGCTTACAAGTACTTCTTATGGGTTGCCCTGTGTCATAGATTTTATGTTGGCTAGGTGTGCAGCCTACTTTGTCTCTGTCTTGGCAGATGTCTCCTAAATCAATCACAAGGATCACTTTCTCCAGAATTATTGCTTCATTCATTACATGTACTACTCCTTAAAATTGGAATCTAAAAGGAAAATAATGAAAGTAAGTGTGATTTCTCTGTCAGTTTGTTAGCAGAAAAACTGAAATCATCTCAGAAACACGTTGGTTAAGGATTTCTTTTCCTTTCTTAAGATTTTCTTATTCTAACCTGCAGGCCAAGTAGATGTCAGGAGAGTTTTAAACAAGGGTGGTTGGTTACAACCACATTTTTCTCTCAATAATGAATTGCTTACGTGTTAGTATTTCATTAAAACATAAAGTAGCTCTGCCACGTCCTTTACATCCTGTCCCATCATACCTGATACCAAGTTGCCACAAATTTTAGTGTCTCTCTACCTATTGTATCTCTCCTTTATCTATACTCACACACTCATGACTTGCATTTTATTAATTGTATGATGATATTTCTGATTTTATGTAACAAATTAGAGGCATATATTTTTGTTTGACATTTTCAGTACCTTTTTGCTTAGTGAAGAATTTTATCAAATAATAAGTTTAGGGGTTTGAAGTGTTTAGGGGATTTAATTTTCCCAATTTGCTCACTTTATCTCAAGAGTTTAAAATATAGACATCACAAGAAAGAATAGATTTTAGAAGCATCCAACATTTACATTCATTTAAGGCAATAAGGAAATATACTTTACTTTTATGGAAGTATATGAAAGTAAAGGAATTTTCTGTTGTCTCTACTTAAATCACATATTAGTTTTAACATCTCTTTTACAAGTTAGGCATAAATTTATAGCTTCTGTAAGGTTCCAGATGGAGAAGGCAATGGCAACCCACTCCAGTACTCTTGCCTGGAAAATCCCAGGAATGGAGGAGCCTGGTAGGCTGCAGTCCATGGGGTCGAGAAGAGTCAGACATGACTGAAGTGACTTAGCAGCAGCTTAGCAGCAAGGTTCCAGAATAAATAATTTTATGTTTCAGGAGTCTTACTTTAAGCACTAAACTTCTTTAATATTACGCTAGTAGAAGTCTAGATACAACAACAGAATCAAGTTTTAATTATCTCAATGGGAAGAACTACTTTTAAGATAGAATATGTAACTCAAATGAAGATGCCTGTGGGTTTCTAAATTTAGATTGCTACTTAAGACAGATGCTTTGGAATTAAATATGCATTAGAATGCTGCTGCTGCTAAGTTGCTTCAGTCGTGTCCGAGTCTGTGTGACCCCATAGACGGCAGCCCACCAGTCTCCCCTGTCCCTGGGATTCTCTAGGCAAGAACACTGGAGTGGGTTGCCATTTCCTTCTCCAATGCATGAAAGTGAAAAGTGAAAGTTAAGTCGTTCAGTCGTGTCCGACTCTAGCGACCCCATGGACTGCAGCCTACCAGGCACCTCCATCCATGGGATTTTCCAGGCAAGAGTACTGGAGTGGGGTGCCATTGCCTTCTCCGATGCATTAGAATAGAATAGATCAAAATGCAACTGCTTCTGGCAAATTCAGACCTGGGAAGCTGAGCCATCCACTCTGGACTGACTTAGAAAATAAAAGAATATTCCAGCAAAAATAGTATGAGTTCATAAATCTTAGTCTAGCTGAAATAATTTATATTCCATTCCTCATCAAATCTTTTTAAAGCCAAAGATGTGTAAAAGTTGAAAATAAATCCAGTCCACTTCAAGTGGAGGGGTTTTCTCAGAAATTGATAACAGAATAGAAAAGTAAGTAGTGCTCTACTTTTTACAGTATGCTGTGTTGTCGTCAAATGTCGTGGAATCTCTGGCACTTTCCTAGTCAATCCTCCAGTAGAAACTGTATTTACAGTTTTACTGCTTATGAATAATCTAATTACAGAAGGGTGTCTTCAGGCTGCTTGTTCTATTAAGCATTACTTCTTCAATACAAGTAACAAAGTAAAACACACTAGGAAGTAGGGGGATATTTGACTTTTTCTAGATTATGTTCAAACAGTTCTTGAGTTTGGCTTCTACTCAGTCATAGAACTAAGTTTTATTAAATGTGAATGAATGTCATAAAATGAGTGAACTATATCAAATTCTGCTTCTTCCAAATTACAGCATGTATGTTCTATATAATCAATATCAAACAAAGAATATGAATAATTTTTAATTTGAAAGAGATTTTAGATGTCAGGCTGCAAATATTGCCAAATTTGTGGAATATTTTCAAGAGAAAAGAGGGCTTCCCTTGTGGCTCAGCTGGTAAAGAATCCACCTGTGATGCAGGAGACCTGGGTTGGATCCCTGGGTTAGGAATACCCTGGAGAAGGGAAAGGCTACCCATTCCAGTATTCTGGCCTAGAGAATTCCATGGACTGTATAGTCCATGGGGTCACAAAGAGTCAGACACAACTGAGTGACTTGCACTTTCAAGGAAATGTCTCATGAAAATTGCTACTTAGCATACACAAGCAGGGATGGAACTTGATCTTTCAGATAATGTGTAGGCTTGAGGAAATAGTCTTTTCCAGTGAAAGAAGAAGGGAGATCCATAGAGACACATTTGGTGTATATTCCCTTGTCATTGCTCAGATCATATATGAGATAATATTTATTGGGTGCCAGATGCTGGGCTGATGGCTTTGCATATGCCATCTCATTTAATCTTCCTCGTAGTCTTAAGAGGTTTTTTACAAGTATTCTCTAAGCCTCTAAGTAACTTGCTATGTGAGCTCTCACATAGGTTGTGGAGGAAAATTCAAAACTCATATTATTTTAAAAAGCAAACATGAAATTATTATTTTTTCAAGGACAGATAAAATTGAGTACATTCACGGCAGTATGGCCAGAGACTGAAATTATTATTTTTAAGAGCTAAATTATGAGACAGACATGACTTTTTATGTATTCAATGCCTAAATTTTATCTTTAGAGTTTTAGGGACATGAATAACAAATATGGACTGGGAGTAGTTAGAAAAACATGTTCATGGATGAGTTGGGTCTCCAGAAGTAGGAATAGAATTTGTATAAAACAACAATGGAATTCCCCTCAAGTACATTCAACTTGAGGGAAATTGATCAACATAAGTCGTGCCATAGAGACAAAGATCAGCTTTCCAAGCAGTGTATTATGATCAACTGACTTATAAATAAAGACCATTTTAACTTAATAGTTTATAGAGATGAGTAGAAGGAATCTAATTTATTTAGCCCTTGAAAAGTCAAGGAAAGAATTTAAACTTTTAATGTTAGGCAAGTGAGATATTGAGTAGTAGAAAAATAGAGCTTTGGAAAGGGGATTAACATGATAAAACTATCTGAATAGCACCAGTCTGGAATTATATGGAGTCATTAGACAAGCAAGCCATGAAGTTCTAGAATCCTGGAATCTGGATATTAAGTAGAAAAGGCAGGGGTCAGACAGATGATATTGGCAAAGAAGTGGAATTGAACCCCAGAGAAAATATCTGAGAGAAGAGTGGTCTGAATTGCTATCTGACTGGACATGAAGGATGAAAGCATAGTATGTGTTTTAGAAATATTCTCGGGTTATGTTTTCCCCTCTCCCCTGTTCCTACTGCTTCTCTGTCACTGTCTCTCTTCCCAAGACCCTCCCAGCTTCTCCACAGATGAGCTTTTATTGGGATCAGGGACCACTGGTTAGGAAATAGTGTTTTTGTCTAGGGCTTCCCTGCTGGCTCAGAAGGTAAAGCATCTGCCTGAAATGTGGGAGACCCAGGTTTAATCCCCGGGTCAGAAAGATCCCCTCGAGTAGGAAATGGCAACCCACTCCTGTACTCTTGCCTGGAAAATTCCATGGACGGAGGACTCTGGTAAGCTACAGTCCGTGGGATTGCAAAGAGTAAGAACTTAAATGTTTTCAAATGGTTTGGAAAAGTATTTTTGAGGGGCATCTGTTTCATAGTCCTAGTTATATGTCTGTTCTGTTTAAGTAACTAAATTTGACCATTCTGTGTTGTTTTATACAAGGGCTTTTCTAATTAATAGCAGAAGTACAGCACAATATAACTAAGAATACCAGTCTATTCTCTTACCTAGGGTTAACTCTAAAGAACCCTCACTGAACTCCCACTGATCCTTTCTTGCCCTAGCAAACACCAGGAGGGGTTTGACTCTAGTTATTATTGTTTAGTTCAATTCCTAAAATATGTCCAACTCTTTGTGACCGCATAAACTGCAGCACACCAGGCTTCCTAATCTTTTTTTAAATTTTATTTTATTTTTAAACTTTACATAATTGTATTAGTTTTGCCAAATATCAAAATGAATCCATCACAGGTATACATGTGCTCCCCATCCTGAACCCTCCTCCCTCCTCTCTCCCCATACCATCCCTCTGGGTCGTCCCAGTGCACTAGCCCCAAGCATCCAGTATCGTGCATTGACCCTGGACTGGCATCTCGTTTCATACATGATCTTAATAAGCTTTTTTGCCCAGGATGAGGCTGAGGAAGTGAAAACATAAAAGCAAAGTACCCCATGATTGAGAGACCACGTAGTACTAGAAGTTTGGAAAAGTGAATTGTTGAAAGGCATTTAATTTATAACCATTGTTACGTTACATACTGCTGCTGCTGCTGCTGCTAAGTCGCTTCAGTCATGTCCGACTCTGTGCGACCCCATAGACGGCAGCCCACCAGGCTCCCCCGTCCCTAGGATTCTCCAGGCAAGAACACTGGAGTGGGTTGCCATTTCCTTCTCCAATGCATGAAAGTGAAAAGTGAAAGTGAAGTCGCTCAGTCATGTCTGAACACAACTGAGTCATGCACTATGTCCCCAAAATGTATAGCTTCATCTTGTCCCTTAAATGGTGGATAATTTTCCTACTTATTTTAACATTGTTAGAGCATACAGAAATTTTATCATGAGAGCTTTCAGAAATTCTTTTAGGCTCTCTATATTTATCATAGAACTTTATATTTCAAGTTTATTTTTGCTCTTCTTTATGAGTCCCTTAATAATATATGCATGAAGATTTAGCTAAGAGGACTTCCCTGGTAGTCTAGTGGTTAAGACTCCACACTTCCACTACAGGGGACTTGGGTTCAACCTCTAGTCAGGGATGTTCCAAATGCTGTGCAATGTGGCCAAAAAAAAAAAAAAAAAAAAAATTGAAGGTGAAGATTTAACTAAGATACTCAATTGGTAATGGTAGTTTAGTCATTAAGTCATGTCTGACTCTTATAACCCCATGACCTATAACCTGCCAGGCTCCTCTGTCCATAGAATTTTCCAGGCAAGAATACTTGAAGTCAGTGAAGTCGCTCAGTCATGTCCATCTCTTTGCGACACCATGGTCTGTAGCCTACCAGGCTCCTCTGTCCGTGGGATTTTCCAGGCAAAGTTATTGGAGTGGGTTGCCATTTCCTTCTCCAGGGGATCTTCCCAGCCCAGGGATTGAACCCAGGTCTCCTCACTGCAGGCAGATTATTTACCACTGAGCCACCAGGGAAGCTGTATGTACTCAATTACATATGGTTTATTAAAATAAATTTTAATAAATATGCACTCAAAGGTAACAACAATGTTTTTGTCCTAAGCCTGTTTTCTTTTTGACCTATGAGTAGTTTAAACACTAGACATATGATTATTTCTTACTGGTAAAATTAGAAAGCTTTATTAAACTGAACCGGAGAAGGCAATGGCACCCCACTCCAGTACTCTGGCCTGGAAAATCCCATGGGCGGAGGAGCCTGGTAGGCTGCAGTCCATGGGGTCGCTAAGAGTTGGACACGACTGAGCGACTTCACTTTCACGCATTGGAGAAGGAAATGGCAACCCACTCCAGTATTCTTGCCTGGAGAATCCCAGGGACAGGGGAACCTGGTGGGCTGCCGTCTATGGGGTCGCATAGAGTCGGACATGACTGAAGTGACTTAGCAGCATTAAACTGAACAAAAATCTTAGAAAGGTATAATCAGAAGGTGTGAATGGAATTGGTTTGGCTTAAGCAAAATGTAACATCTGTATTTCACAACTTGATTATAATTTAATGTTTTTAAAATACCTATTTCTAAATCAATAGTATTATAAATATCTTTCTCCACTTTCACTTTCTTATTCTAAATCAGCTGAATCTCTAAGCCCACCCAGTGTTTTCTAAATTGCTTACTGTATTTCTCCTATCAGGATATATAAGCATTGTTTGTTAACCTATGTTTACTCTGCCTCTAACACTGCACTGCAAGTCCAGAAACCATCTCCTTGGGTATTATTGTATATTATTAGAACCAAGTGCATACTAGACTCTGAATACTTCATGAAGAAATGAATTGATGTCATATGAATTTTGTGGAATGCCAGGGACCAGCCCCGGCTGATCCAGGGTATTCGAAGGAGAGACGGCGTAGGCGAGGATCAGGAAACAACTGCTTAATTAAACGTTAATTAAGGATATAAAGAGTAATAGAATAAGGATAGCTCAGTGAGGAAATTTCAGTGAAGAAAAGAGGCTGAAATAAGGATAGCTCAGTGAGGAAATTTAGTGGAGAAAAGAGGCTGAATAATTCAGCCAGAAGGTGAGAGAAAGAATGACATGGGGAGACCAAGTTTCGGTGAACAAGGCCCGCACTTTATTTTCCAAAGTAGTTTTTATACCTTAAGTTATGCATAGAAGATAATGGGGGAAGGGGTAGAGTCATGCAGCAAGCCAGGCTTTCTTCCTGCAAACTTATCATATGCAAAAGCTTAGGTGATTTGCATCATCTTCTGGCCCAGAGGCCTGTTAACATTTTAAGACACTTTCTTCAGAAAATTTATTTTTCTCTAAAGGTGATTGGTCAGGAGCCACCCTCCAAAAGCATTAGATAAAGTTGCATTCCTACAGAGCAAAGGTGTGGTGGGCTATAACAAGAAAAAGAATTAACTCAAGGGTCCCAGGTTACAAACATTAAAGCTACTACTTACACCAATTATATTAATCAATACACTGCCAGGGACACAGCAGGTAAGGGATATGGAAACTTAGCAGCAAACATTGGCCCAACAAGTGAAAATCCCTTCACCAATACAATTTTTAATCAATCTTTTAACTACTCAAAAGAATCTGTGTTTAGACAGTTTAGAACATCTCCTGCCTCTCACAGTTGGGAGGCTCTGAACAATCACATGTGACCAGAAAAACCTATTCAGGCAGGCTAGAGGATTTCCAAAGGAGTTTGTAGGTTAAACACTGTCACACCCAGGAATTATTAACTGGAGCTGTAAGCTAACTCTTTTTTCAGAGAGAGGTAGTGGGGGACAGCCCCCCGTAAAGTCAGAGGTATAGGTGAAAGCACAAAGCAGAAAGTAAGCAGATTCTGGTTTTGGGGGTAGATGGGGGACTCCTGAGGCTCTATCCCGCCTTTGCGTATGCCGAGCCTCCTTCCTCATGACCTTTGTCATGGGCAGAGTTCCTCATGCTGGCTCCCGGCAGTGATAGAATTCCAGTTGAGCTATTCCAGATCCTGAAAGATGATGCTGTGGAAAGTGCTGCACTCAATATGCAATATGCACTCAATATGCAATATGCCGGCTCCCAGCAGTGGAACACTATCTTCTCACTGCATTAAAATAATCTTTCAAGTCTTTTAATTGGAAAAGTGTTATTTTTAATTTAAATAGAAGCTAGTTAGCTATAAAATACTACTTGAAATATTTTTTCTATGAAATTGACTATTAAGAGATTGTTCCAGAAGACAAATTTTAGCAGTGTATTTTTCAGAAATTATTTTAAAATCACCAGCTCCCTAAAAGAACCTATTTTAGCGTGGCATCATGATTAAAAGAATGTTTTTGTGGTAGTATGCAGATCATGAAAACTACTTTTGTTTGTTTATGGTTAAGATCAGTGATGTGATTCAACATATTGATGTCTGCTTCCAGGTTGTCGTCCCGTGCTCATATCTGAGTTATAAGGCAGTACTTCAAATTTTTCTAACTTGTTTTCTTATACTAACTATAATTGTGAACATCTGTGTATCATTTGCTGTTTGATTAAAGGTTTTCCCTAACCAAGGGATTGCTAGGTTTAAGACTAAAAAAGTTCTTTTTCTAAAATCATTCAAGTTATCTATAATTTTTAGAAACTATGAGTGAATACGTAAGAGTTTCATCACTTTAATACCAGGAAATTGCTAAAGGTCTTGATCCGGATGTGGTGTCCCTCCCTACATCTTTTGAGGACGCCATCTAATGTGAGGGCCACAACAGTCTGCAGGATAAGTGTCATTACTCCTATTCTACAGGAAGAGCAGGAGTTGACCCCAGAATGACCATGTCATGGCTACTTGGCTTCAGGTTCCTTTTCTTTCCTTTGTTCCTTGTTTCTCAAGCAGACAGTTAAATAATGTTGAGATTTTAAAAAGAAAGTTGTACCCAGAGGGATGGTATGGGGAGGGTGGTGGGAAAGGGGTTCAGGATGGGGAAAACATGTACACCCATGGCGGATTCATGTTGATGTATGGCAAAACCAATACAATATTGTAAAGTAATTAGCCTCCAATTAAAATTAATAAATTTATATTTAAAAAAACAAAAAGTTGTAAACTGGAGATATAGTGATAAATTTATTCACGATAAATTTATAGATTCAACGTGATTTTATTATCAAAAATGTGGTTTTTAATGGAACTGTTTAAATGATTTCTAAGTGTGCTTAGATGCATTATTGCATAAGCGTTATTGGACATTTTGCCTTATTTACCCTTACCTGTTTCATAGATATAGGAATTTTTCTAATGTCTGAAGAATTACTGAATTCCTAAGTCAGAATTCTAGAAGAGATTTCTCTTTTACCTGTGTATTTTTTATTATTTATATGAGTACTATTCAAAGAGGTAAAATGCAAGCTGATGATATAATTTTAAATTGCCTAGTAGCCACATTTAAAATATACATATATAAATACACATATATATCAGTTTAGTTCAGTTGCTCAGTCGTGTCTGACCCTTTGCAACCCCATGAATCGCAGCACGCCGGGCCTCCCTGTCCATCACCAGCTCCCGGAGTTCACTCAGACTCACGTCCATCGAGTCGGTGATGCCATCCAGCCATCTCATCCTCTGTCGTCCCCTTCTCCTCCTGCCCCCAATCCCTCCAGCATCAGAGTCTTTTCCAGTGAGTCAACTCTCCGCATGAGGTGGGCAAAGTACTGGAGTTTCAGCTTTAGCATCATTCCTTCCAAAGAAATCCCAGGGCTGATCTCCTTCAGAATGGACTGGTTGGATCTCCTTGCAGTCCAAGGGACTCTCCAGAGTCTTCTCCAACACCACAGTCCAAAAGCATCAATTCTTCAGCCCTCGGCTTTCTTCACAGTCCAACTCTCACATCCATACATGACCACTGGAAAAACCATAGCCTTGACTAGATGGACCTTTGTTGGCAAAGTAATGTCTCTGCTTTTCAATATGCTATCTAGGTTGGTCATAACTTTCCTTCCAAGGAGTAAACGTCTTTTAATTTCATGGCTGCAGTCACCATCTGCAGTGATTTTGGAGCCCCAAAAAATAAAGTCTGACACTGTTTCCCCATCTATTTCCGATGAAGTGATGGGACCAGATGTCATGATCTTTGTTTTCTGAGTGTTGAGCTTTAAGACAACTTTTTCACTCTCCTCTTTCACTCTCATCAAGAGGCTTTTGAGTTCCTTTTCACTTTCTGCCATAAGGGTGGTGTCATCTGCGTATCTGAGGTTATTGATATTTCTCCCGACAATCTTGATTCCAGCTTGTGTTTCTTCCAGCCCAGCGTTTCTCATGATGTACTCTGCATATAATTTGAATAAGCAGGGTGACAATGTACAGCCTTGATGTACTCCTTTTCCTATTTGGAACCAGTCTGTTGTTCCATGTCCAGTTCTAACTGTTGCTTCCTGACCTGCATACAAATTTCTCAAGAGGCAGGTCAGGTGGTCTGGTATTCCCATCTCTTTCAGAATTTTCCATAGTTTCTTGTGATCCACACAGTCAAAGGCTTTGGCATAGTCACATATATATATAAGTAGGTGAAATTAATTTTACTTATATCTTCTATTTAAACTCACATATCCAAAATATCATTTCAATATGTAATCAATACTATAAAATTGTGATATATTTACCTTTCTAGGTACTAATTTTCAAAATATGGTATATATCTTATGTTCACAGCACATCTCAGTAGAGACTAGCATGTTTCAGGTGCTCATTAGCCAGTAACTAATTGAACAGCATAGGTAGGCCTGTATATTACAGATTATATAACTAGATCTGGTTAGTGTATCTGTAGCTTGTCCAACACTCCCCTGATATGAGGTGTTCCCAAAAATTAACTAGCAGTTTCTTAATTGTAGGAAAGAAGTTCTTATTTTGTATCATCAAATTGAAAATATAGAAATGTTTTATATTCTATTCCAAGTAAATGAAAATATACCTAACTTACAAAAGTAAATGTTATACTTTACAGAGAGGAAGGCCCTGGAAAATATCAAAGAGGGAGTCTTGAAAGTTAAAGAAGAACCATCTAAAATACTCTCTGGAAATAAGTTTCAAGATCGGTATTGTGTTTTACGAGATGGGTACCTCCTTCTTTACAAGGATCTGAAGGTATTTATATATATAGTAGTTGAATATCTGTATATTTTTATGTGAGTTCACATTCTTATTTCATACCTCTAAGCCCTGTCTTCAGGAGTTCAAGGCCTATAGTAAATAAACTGCATTCAACCTCTGGGAGGCTGGCAGAAAGGTAAAACCACATAGTCACTGTGTAGAAGTTTGGGCAGCTTTTAAAATAGTTATTCGTTCTGACTTACAATACAGCAACTCTGTTCCTAGGTATTATATTCACTAGAGCACTTGTTCAAGAATATCATAAACAGCTTTATTCATAAAGGCTAAAACCTGGAAACATTCCAAATGTCCACCAATAGGAGAATGATATATTCAGACAATGGAATGCTACTCAGCAATAAAACTGAATGAATGTAACAACGTGGGAGAACCTTCAAATCCTTTTTGAGTAAAAACAGTTTGACACAAAATAGTACCATGAGTCTAACCATAAAAGTTCAAAACAGAGACAAATTCCTCTATGGTGATAAAAGTCAGAAAGTGTTTGCCTGGGGTAAGGAGTAGCATTGCTACAGAAGCACAGAGATACAGTCAGTAGGGTATTTTCTAGGATGACAGAAATCAATGTTCTCTATCCAGTTTTGGGTGGTTGTTACATGGGTATATACAATAGCATCTCTACTTCAAGCAATATCCAAGCAGTTATTTTGAATGTTGAATAACCACAGGACCCAAAGATACTTTTTCCACTGAATTATAAAAATTCACTTGAATAAACATTGCTTGCATACTTCAGGTGTGTGGTGCTTCACTATGTTGTGTTTTGGAGATCTATAAAAAAAGGACCAGACTAGTATCATGTTTAATATTGTTCTGAAGGAAGAGTCATTAAGTAGCTTTCCAGAGTTCTACAGTCCCATTTTGCTGTGGCTTTTATTGAGCTCTCCACACACTGACCACTGTCGTATATGTTCCTCCAGCAAGGAAGCCTTCAGGTGGGCATAAATAAATCTTAGCCTCCTACTTGGTGTATCCATTTAATGGTCATATTCTTCAAGGACAGCAGAACGTCCAGGCAGAGAGCTAACAAAACAGCACTGAATTTTGCAGCCCTTATCCCTCTCTTCGAAGACCTGTATTATATACTGGAAATCCCACTCTGTTGTTCCGGCTGATAGAGTTGGTGGGGAGTCTGTGTAGGTATCAAGTGATTGTTATCATTTGTTATTGTTTGATATCATTATTCACATTCTTCAGTGCAGGAAGAGTAAAGTTTGCAGAAATAAGGCACTTAAGAATTCTAAGTTATGTGAAACAAACACATCACATTTTTTAAAGATTTATTTATTATTTTTGTCTGTGCTGGGTCTTCGTTGCTGTGTGAGCTTTCTCTAATTGTGGTATGCAGGATTCTCATTGTGGTGGCTTCTCTTGTTGCCAAGCACAGGCTCTAGATGCACGGGCTTGAATAGTAGTGGCATGTGGGCTCAATAGTTGAGGCTCGTGAGTTCTAAGGCGCTGGCTCAGTGGTTGTGGCACACAGGCTTAGTTGCTCTGTGGCATGTGGGATCTTCCCAAACTACGAATCGAACCTGTGTCCCCCATACTGGCAGGTAGATTCTCAACCACTAGACCAGCAAGGAAGCCCCCAACACATCACATTGTAAAGTTCATGAACTGTAGGTTTGTGTTTGTGAAAGGAAATGCTAAACCTCACAGCTGAAGTTCTAGCCATCTAAGACCTGAATCTGGTTGAATCCTGTTTGGGTTTCTTCAGTGAGTCACCCACCTTGATCTTCATTAGACTCATTTCCTTCATCCCGGTCCTTCCATTTATATGCTGGTTAATGGTCACCTTTGTAGTTGGGTATTTACTTAGTGTAATTTAAAATCATCCTGGACTTTTTAGTTTCATTGAGGAACTGACACTTCCACTGTGTAGCAACAGAAGGTTCTAAAAACAGCTAGTATCAATACCAGTGCAGTCAACGGCCCCATCTAACATTCAAGTGGTTAATCCACAAAAAGCAGAGTTCTGCACATTTCACTTATCTCACTTTATATTTCCAATAATCCTATAAAAGTAGCACTATAATTATCCCCCTTGACAGATGAAGAAATGGAGTCTACCAAGATATTACATAACTTGCTCAGGATCACAAAGCCAGTAAGCAGTAGAGTCAGAATCCACTCCCAGGTGTCTCATTTAAAGGTTTTATGCATGGACTCACTAAAGAAAAGCGTTTGTATTATTTTAGCCCTATGTTTTTTCTGACAGAATTTTACTTAAAGAGGATAGTGTTTTTCATTTTAATAGTACCAAGTATTTCCAAATAGGACACTTCATACAATTTAGTTTCTTATACTGTTTTTCCCCAAGCTGGTATAAATTAAAAAATCTGCCACAAGGAAGCCTGTACATGGAGATATTATTTTTTTTAGATGAAATGATTTTATAATTGAGTTAAAGAATCTTATCCCTTAACAGAATGATTTTAATGAATATGTATCTTTTTGAAAGCATCATTCTGCTTAATCTAAAATAAGTCATACAAATCGGTAGACAGTGTTAGGACTGAGTGCTCGTCTGAAAGTTCTTTTTTTTTTACATTTGCAATATTTTCCCCATGTTTATTGAAGTATAATTGACAAAAATTGCATTTGTTATAAAAATGTTTTTGATATACATATACATTGTGAAATGATGACCACAATCTAAGCTAATTAATGAATGAATTAATAGTCATTACTTCATATAGTTTTGTGTGTATTTGTGGTAAGAACATTTAAGATCTACTGTCTTGGCAGGTTTCAAGTATACAATACAGTACCATTAACTGTTGTCACCATGCTATACTTAGATTTCGAGGACCTATTCTCTCTGCACAACTGAAATTTAGTACCCACTTATCAACACTTTCCCATTTCCCTCAGTCCCAGTCCCTGGAAACCACCATTCTACTCCCTGCTTCTTTGTGAGTCTGACTTTTTTAGATTCTGTTCAATACATGTAAATGAGATCATACAGTATCTCTCAGAAAGAATGTTCTTTAAAGACACTGAACACATTTTGTTTCTATCACAGCGACCTCAGGTTATGGAATTATAGTGTTAACTGTTTGAAAGTTGTCTTTATGCATCTGTCAGAATCAGTTAATGCGACTGACACTTTCATTTGCACAGTAAGGCAGGCAGATGAGGGACATGGTTTTCCTTTAAACTCAAACCACTGTTATTTTCATGGTGTTATTTTGTTGGTTATTTCTGCATGTTGCTGGTCTTTCGCTTTTAATATTGATGGCCAAGTCATTGGCAATGTTTGCTTTTCAAATGAGTTTACAGTAAATAATCAATAGTAAAAATCCTCAAACTTATCTGAATACAGATTTGGCTCTGGTTTTGACAGTTGCCCTTAATATATGTATGCTTGTATATATTTAGAAAATGATTTACTGAGAAGGGAGTAGAAATTACAAATTGAAAAGTATATTTAAAGAGACTGTGTGTTAATTAGAGATAATTTATGAATGCTCATTAACAACAAATTAGAGTAATACACAGGGGAAGATATATTTTGTTTTGAGAGTTTTTCCTGCGCAGAAAATATTAATTAAAATGTTTTCAGACTTGATTTACATAAAAGGTTAGAAGTTTCAAAGAATATTACCATTATACTGTTAATGGTGTCAAAAAAAAAAGCAAATGGGGAGGGGATGGTTGTTAAAATTTACATGCACTAATAAGCAAATTTTTCTCAGTAACAAGGATAATTTTTTAAGCACACTAATTTAATTGGTTCAATTAAAATTTTACTTTGAAATACAGTGCCTGAAGCAACATACTACGTATTTCATAACACTTGAACTTTTTGAAGAAATTCTCCAGAAAACACACATACTAAAAAAGTTGTAATGAACCAATAGTAAAGTTATCACGGTAAATGAGATTTCTTTTAAAAAACTTTGTATTAGAATCCTAACAGGTCCTGCTTATGCTTATTCATTTTGAAGATTGAAACTGAAAAGGATTTCTTTCGACCATGGCTGAAGTCCTCTCAAATTATGTCATCTGTGTTCTCTTTGCACAGGATAGAACATAAAGTAATGAGCTGGAATGTCCAGAGTGGCTTGGCAATCAGTTGTATTACTTCAGACTCTCAATCTATTGCCAACAATATTTCAAAATGTAGGCAGTCCTGGGCTTACCAATGTCCTGTATAAATAAGACTACTCATACAGCAGTAAAGAATCCGCCTGCCAATTTAGGACACACAGGAGATGCAGGTCTAATCCCTGGGTTGGGAAGATCCCCTGGAGGAGGGCATGGCAACCTATTCCAGTATTCTTGCCTGGAGAATCTCCATGGACAGAGGATCCTGGTGGGTTACAGTCCATGGGGTCACAAAGAGTCAGACACAGCTGAGCGACTGAGCACATACATGCACGCACCTAGATCAGACACAGGTGCTCCTCATTCTCAGATGTGCAGGTCCCTTCTTACTGTCCTGCTGGGATTGCAGCCTCTCGCCTGACTCTGCTACTGCCTCCTTTGGGACTGAGTCCAAGGGACCAGCAGTCTAAGCAGTCACGTCCTTGAGGAGGGACGTGAACCTCAGCTGTAATCTGACTGAACCTCTGATGAAGATGTCCAGGAGTCTCTGCTATTATATACACTCCTATGTTCTCGTCTCCTTGACTCTTTCCTGTATAGAAAACTTACGGCCTTAAAAAACTACCTCATTCTTCCATATCAGTCTTAAAGTGTTAATCCTGAATATTCAGTAAAGTAGCAGGCTAAAATACAGATACCCCAAAACCAAACACATGAAATACCAGAAAAATGACCTTAACAAGAAGAGGCTGACATGAAGAAAGCTACAGAACTACACTAATAGAAATGGGTGAAAATTAATGTAAAGTCTACTAATATTGATCTGTAGGTTTAATGTAATTATTAATGTTTTCAAAATCCCAAAGAAAATAACTTTTAGAACTTGGAAAAAATGATTTGACAGCTCATCTTAAAGGGTAAACAGATAGGAATTAGGAATACTTGCAAACATTTTAGAGATATAAAAAGTAAAATCACTGTCAAGTATTTTGCACCCAACTGTTTATTCATACAGTAAAACTAAAATAGCTTAGTTCATATTGTGGCATAAAAATGAACAGAGATAGCAATGGTAACATAAAGTGAGGTTAAAAAAATGTAATTATCATAATTGTTTTGATAAATGTCATAAATGCATGTCTAAAGAAAATTTATATAGTAAATTGCTTTGTTGTTCAGTGGCTAAGTCACATCTGACTCTTTGTGACCCCTGGACTGTAGCCCGCCAGGCTCCTCCACCTATGGCATTTCCCAGGCAAGGAGACTGGAGTGGGTTGCCATTTCCTTCTCCAGGGGATCTTCCTGATCCAGGGATCGACCCTGTGTCTCCTCACAGTCTCCTGTCTGGGCAGGTGGATTCTTTGCCTCTGAGCCACCAGGGAAGCCCAATTGTTAACATAAATTTTTCAACTTAAATTCTCATCTATTCTGTGTGTAAAATATACCAGATTGATAAAAGAATTAAAACTTGACAAATAGCAACCCTTCAAGCTCCATGGCTATGCAACTGAGTATTTATCAGATATGTGGGGAACCCTTTAAACTTGGAGTAAAAGTTCAAAAGAGATCAACATACTTGACTTTATAAAAATAAAAGTAAACAGTGACCAATTAGTGTAGACTATTTCATTTAAAAAGATAAGGCAATTTCCTATTTGGTATATAAAGAACTAATGTCAGTAAGTAAATGTATAAATAAATGGATAAATTGTTGATCAAGTCAAAACTGAAAACTGCTAGTAAATGCAGAAATATATGTTTCACTGTAAGTAAATATACCCTATCAATTTTGCAAAATCTTATTGTTAATCATGTCCTAGCCTTTGGCCCTGTGATACCATTTCAAGAAATCTAGCCATACAAAAAAAAAAAAAAAAAAGAACCAAAGTATTTATAAAATTATGTGCCATGATAATAATAGCAAACTCAGTGATAAGGGTGACTAGGAATAAATTCACCATGTAAATTTCAAGCCTTATCATTGCTGCCACAGAGAACACTGGTCACCAAGCATTATCCAGGATCTTCTTCCTGCTCACTTTTTTCTCTACATTTCCTCTACATTCTCCTAACCTGTTTTCTCCATGGAAACCAATTTTTAATTTTATAAAAATTTCCATATTTTCCACCCTTTATGCTTTCAAATTCAACTGCTTTCATAAGGAAAATAATTTATAGTAATAGTTTAACTTTTATAAAACTTAGGACTGATTTGAGCTATATACTTGCTGAATGGGCTTTTGTGCATTTTTCTAGGGCTCTAACAACTTGTCTGTCTATCGATTTCTATGAAGCATTGTGTTCTAAATTTGTAATAATAGCTGTAATTTGCTGTGCCCTTACTATTTGGCCATTTACTGGGCTAAACTCTTTAAAAGTACTTTTCTTATTTAATTTGTACAATAACCCTTCACAGTAACCCTTTATCATTTAATCTTCTTAATAACTCTATGAGATAGTATGTTTATTATTCCTGTTTACAAATAAGATACAAGAGCAGAGAGCAGTAATGTGAGGTTACAAGCTAGTAGGTAGCAAGCCAGATTTGCACCCAGGTCTCTGACCCAAGACCCATTGCTCTTAGTTATTTATAAATGCTATCTGCATACCAGGTTGAAAAAAGTGATTTCCTTGAAAATTTTTAGGATATTGGGAAAGCTTTTTCTAATTACCATTTTCATGGCTATTATCTTTATAAAATCTATTGCAGGCTATCCAACAATAATATATGTATATGCTTTGATATTAAATTAGAATATAATGATTGAAATTTTTCCTCTGTCAGATACTTTTCCTGGTGGTTCAAGGATTTGAATTTTTTCATATTAATCAGATAAATATGTTGGGATGTGTACAGAAAATATATAATTGATCTAAAAGCAAATGTATATTCTTTTTAATAGTCTCTTTTTGTGAGTTATTAGTGAAAATTTTCAATATGGATATTTGAGATAGTCTATGCCTACATAGATTTGTAGTTCCAAAATCCAAAAAGTACAGAAAATCATAACTCATTTGGTGGCAAAACTTGACCTACACCAACATAAAGATATTTGTCTTGGTCTGTTCAGGCTAACTACCATAGACTGGGTGGCTTATAAAAACAGAAATTTATTCCTCCAGTTCCAGAGGCCCAGGGCCTGAGATTAGGGTGCCAGTGTGGTCAGGTTCTAGTTAGAATCTTCTTCCAGATTGTAGACTGCCCATTTCTCATATCCTCACGTAGTGAAAACAGAGTTAATCTCATGACTCAATTAACCACCCAAAGCTATCACCTCCAAATACCTTCATGCTGTGGATTATATTTCAGTTTGGGGGTGTGGGGATATGAACATTCAGACCATAACAATACTTATGCCTTTATTTATTCACATTATATGAAATGTCATGCATTTTTGTAGAGAATATGAATCTATTTGAATATAGGGTGGGTGCTACCCCAGGCAACACCAATGAGATTGTGGAGTTACAAAATATACTGCATATGTATTTTTTAAATATGAAAAAAAAACCCATCATCACTTCTCATAAGTCCCAAGTGTTTTGAATAAGGAATTACTGTGTGTGTTTGTACATATATATGCACACATATGTAATCATACATATATATACAGGATCATTTATTTAAATTTACAACATTGTAACCAACACAATCTTCATTTACCAAAAATTTGGTATGATATTCATGAAATATTTGTGAAACTAAACATTCTAAACTCTATTCTTAATACTCAAGGAAAATAAAAGAACATTTATAAAATCTTTTTAATTGTAAATTATTTTGTTTTACTTTACAGAGTAGCAAACCTGACAAAATGTTTTCTCTCAGTTCAGTGAAGTTTTATCTTGGAGTGAAAAAGAAGATGAAGCCTCCAACAAGGTAAAGCTTGGAAGGGCAGAGCTGTTGAGAAAGTTACAGGAAGACCTTTCCAAGGATTTAGGGATCAATGGCATTAGTCTGACTCTTCATAAGCTAAGCTTTAGACAGATTAAGTTGCCACAAACATGTGGCAGGGGACCTGGGTGGGTGGATATGGAGAGATGATGATGTTCCCACTCAAGTCAAGCTCCTGGGGAATTGCATCTCCTCTGTGTAGAACAAGAAATCCCCAGAAGGCCCTCACAACTGGGAAATACATGGGTTTCTCCACATCCCTTTCCCTGCTCAGTCACAGAATGTTCCAGTCAGTCAGTCTACCCAGAGGAAGAAAAATGCTGCCCTCCATCCTTCTTGGCTTTTATTTTTTCTTTTTTACTGGAGGATAATTGCTTTACAATGTTGTGGGGGTTTCTGGCATGTATCAACACGAATCAGAACTATATATATTTGTTTTTTATATATTCATACATATATATTTCCTTTTCCCATCCCATGCCTCTAGGTTGTCACAGAGTTCCAGGCTGGGCTCACTTGTTCTATAGCAGCTATATAACCACCAGTTACCTATTTTTCACATGATAGTGTATATATGTTAATATGACTTTCTCAGTCTGTCCTTCCTTCCCCTGCTGTGTCCACCAATCCATTGTCTACATCTGCATCTCCATTTCTTCTTCATAAACAGGTTCATCAATACTATTTTTCTAGATTCCATACATATGCATTAATATATGATATTTGTTGCTTTTAGAACATCTTGGCCCTGGCTCTATAATTTGCCCTCTTTGTTTTACTGTATTTGGTAAAACCTCACAGCACATGGGTAGTTGAGAGAAAGTGGACTCTTTAAACATTATGCTTCTCACTAGCACTTGAACCAACCCAGCATTTGAGTTATACCATACTTATTCATCACGGATTACTTTGATTAGCTAATTAAGGTTTTTACTAATACTTTTAATATCATGAAACATTATTTTAATAAACTGTATATGATTTCAGATTCTATTACTGAAAATGTACTTACTTTTGCCTCTGTGCTTAATTTCTTAGCCCAGCACATGTATCTGTGTTGTGGCTGGTACATTCTTTAAAATTTCTCACAATATCAGTAAGTCAATATGTGTATTTTATTTTGGCCAGTTTTCTAGACATCTGTCCTTACTCAGCCAAGAATATCCCCACTGCCTCATAACATCATGAGACCCCATCCCCCCGTGTCCGTTCAACATATCTATAAATTTATAGCCAAATCCCTCAATATCCATCATACCCAGCGAATCATCACTTGTGGATATCAATTCTGTTATGCTTTCCCACCATTAAACATTACCTCCTTAAAATTTCATCCTGTATATTGTCTCGTAAAATGGATCATTTTTAATATGTATATGTGTTTTTTCCACCCCCATATGATGCAGTTGGGGATTGACAGCGTATTCTGAAAAACATCACTGGTAAGTTAACAGCTAACAGATTTTGGTTTTGATATATTGATGATAACGACAGTAAATAATGTTGTTATTTGGCAGATATATCTAGAGACAAGAAACATTCCTTTTAAGTGAATTTAAACTCTTTTCTAAATACCTTGAGCCTAAAAAGAGAATAGGAGGTTTGCTTCAGGGTTTAGGTCTATTTAAGTTTCATGTATCCTATTTGCCAACACCTCAAGAAAAACTACACATGATTTCTTACTAGTTATTATATAAATGTAGAATCTCTGGTTTTAAGGGATAAGCAGACAAAATTCAGTTTTAAATTAAGAATAAGAACTCTGAAAAACTCAAATTTAAAGAAAAGACCTTGGCTTCAAATCGGTTCTTTCTGTAGAGTACTTCTTTCCATTGATGTCTCTCCATAGAGATTGGACTAGATCTCCCTGTGTCTCATCCATACCAGATCTGCCTCTTAATTCTCTGATCCACCCACACCCTCTATCCTTGGAGCCTTCATCCATCTGCCAAGATCAGTCCAGGAGTCCTAAGTGCTCTTCATGCCTCTGACTTTGCTTTTTGTTTCTGGCACATTCTCCACCCAGCACTGAAGAGATTTTCTAAAATCTATCATATTTCTTTTCTGCTTTAACTCATCTATGAATCCAAAATGTAGGATAAAGTATAGGATTATTGGCACAGCACATGAAGTCCTTTAATATGTATCTCCCGTGACTTTCCCACATTTTTACTTAATGATAAAACAATCTGTTTCTAATTCACTATACATGCCTTCCTGCTTCATATCATATGCTTAATATCCGTGCTGTCTTCACTGAACCTTCTTCCATAGTGTATGCTCCCCCTTCCCTCATCACTTTTATCTTCTTCCTGCTAATCTGGCAGACTCAGCTGTCATTTTTTATTCAAACCATAGCTGAAATGACGGAGAAAATCTCATCAGATAACTCTCCTTTCTAATCAATTTATTTCTTCTTTACATCTACAGTATTTTGTGCTGGTGGATCCATAACTAAAATGATTTGTAGAGGGAACAGTTTTCTTGGACATGGAAATAGGAAGGGACAACTGTCTTCATGAGAATCTAATGGAGGAAGCAAGGATTATTTTTAGAAGTTTCATTCTAACATTTTTCTAAATTATTAATAAGGATATAAAAATTACTTTGAAATTATGCCATTCTAACATCAGTTACAGGATTTTCCACCTCATCCCCAGGTGTGCTGTTTCTGTGTTTGTGTTCAACTTTACTTTTTTTCCCCTCGCTGTGTTATAGTTTGTTTACATTCCTGGCTTTCCTAATAGACTATGGGAACCTTGAAGGCAAGATCTCTGTTTTGTGTAGGTTTTCAATAGGTTACTGAATCAGTGTTATTGGACATGCAGTGGTTTTTTTCATTTAGCTCATTTTTCATGAGTCTTGTTGGGTATTCATGTTTATAATCACATGGACTGTGTCTGAAAAATCTGCTCTTAAGAAAATATACACATTTTTTTTTTCTTAGGCTCAGTTTCTGGGGGAAAAAGTATTTTACCATCATGTACCTGAAAAAGTAAATGACACTGACCTTTCTGCATTTCCAAAAAATACTGCTTATCATTTTTGGGCAGTTTTCAAAGCCTTTATTTATATTTTGGTTAAACTAGCATATTTATACTACTGTTTTGATAGCAGAAGCCTGAAGTAACTTGTATTGAAATACTTCCAGTTTGATTGCATTATGTCATTAATTAGGAGAAACCCAAAGAGATTTCTGATCACTTAATCACTTACTTGCCAAATAAATACACTGGAAAATTCCTTTGTCCTTTTGAATTATATATTTTATAAACCTTGTCTTATAGGCACCTGTGTTGTGAGAGTTCACAAACTCAAACGGAGTGGATGGCCAATATCTTTATCGCCCAGGTATGATATCTATTTCAACTATCTAGTAAAGTGTGACAACTGTTTATAGGAAATGTTAGTGTGGTTGTAGTTTCCAAAGAATTTTTACTGAGTCTTTTGTGTATACTTGTATTTTCTCATGATTTTTTAAATACATGAGGACCCAGATTTACCCACTATTCTGTAAGAGAACGTTTACTCTCTGTTGAGGCATGTTTTTTCCCCAGCCCAGCGGCTCCTCAGCTTGGGGTGGCATCTGGCTTCAAGATGGTAGAATAAAAAAAAGGGGCTTGTCTGAGCTCTTGTCCTCCAGAGTCCCACTGGATCTGTGTTTAGAAAATGTGTTCTTTTCATTTTTCCAATTTTTTATTAGAAGACAGTGGCTTTACACTGTTGTGTTAGTTTCCACTATAGCGAAGTTAATCACCATACATATATACATACACTCTCCCTCTTGGGCTCCCTTCCCATTCAGGTTTCCACGGTGCATAGAGTTCCCTGTGCTATCCAGTATGTTCTCATTAGTTATCTCCTCTACACAGTGTCAGTCCCAGTGTCTTAATTCCTCCCATGCCACTCCAACCCCCCTCATTTCCCCCTTAGTATCCATCTATTTCTTCTGTGTCTGCATCTCTATTTCTGCTTTACAAATAAGATCATCTAGAAAAATGGTATAGATGATCTTATTTGCTCTTTTCCTTCCTGTTCTCCCCGTGGCCTCCTGCTTTTCCAAAAACAAGGATGGGAACCTACATTTCTTTAATACGTACTGTGTAATTCATGTATTTTCCTCACAATGAATTGTGCATGATGCTGCTTATAGATAAGAAAACAAAGTTTACAAAAGGCTCAGTGATTTGCTTAGGACCATACATTTAGTTAGTGGTTTAACCCAGAGGCCAACACCTACCCTCAATTTCCCATTTACTCTCCTCCCTACTGGAGGACTCACTCTTGCAGTGAATGATAAAATAGTCCCGTTAATAGGACTGGTTTCTTCCCCAACCTTGTCTGGCCAGACTCCCAGCAGTGCTTCCCCAGCATTGAAATTCACTGGTAACGATTAAGTTGCCACTCTTTATTACCAAGGGTGTGCTTCCCTGTTTCTCTTACAAGTGAGAAGTTAATTCACCCTCAAATCTTGTCCTTACTTGTTTTGAAAACCATTTTCTCTGTTCATTTAATTTATTAACCTTTCCAGTGGTTAATAAACACAGCTTTTCTCAGCCTGACCCTACTACTACTACCTGGGAATACATTTCCAGAAAAAGTCCAGTGGCTAACTTTTTAGAGCCTTTTCTTTTTTTGTGACCGTTTAAAAATTTAGATATTCAAGTCCTACTTTAAAGAAAGTAGGCTTGAAGTAATAGTAAAATTAGAACCATAGAGTCTAAAACTGTTACAGAATCTGGTTATGGCACAATTACATTGATGTTTCTGTTTTTATGACTGAAGTCATTAGATGCTGTAGTTGAAAATCAAGGTGTAAACAGCCAGGAAACCAAGGCTGCTCTCACCACCAAGTTATTTCTCCTTGCCTCGCCTGTCCCTTGTTGTGCTGGCCCCAGAGACTCAGTCCAATTACATGTCTTCAGTTCATTCCACTTCTTAGGATTAAGGTAAACACAAAGGTCCTTTTGGATTTGAGGATTTAATGGTTCATCTCCAAGGGGGAAAGAGACAGGAACGTAGCCAACGTTAATATATATGTTAATACACACACAAGGAACCTTTCTGGTGCCCAGAATACTTTTCTAATATCCATCCCCATTCTCACCCCTGCCTCAACAAAAGTCTTCAGCTTACCTGTCACAGCCTCAGAAAAAATCTTCCCGGACCTTCAGACCAATTAGACCTTAGAGCTGTAGGAACCCTCAGCATCCTGTACTTGAACATTGTAATACTAACTAAAAAGCATTTGTGTATTTAAGTTTCTTATGTCTGTCTTTCCTACTAAAATGTAAACCCCATGAGAGGAAAGACTCAGTCTTACTAGAACTACATGTTTATCTGCATCACAGGATCCAGTACATCTTACAAAGTACATGCTCAAGTTAGTATTCTAAACTAGTAAAGAGAATAATCAGGTAAAATTTCAAATAGATATTAGTGTGGTAAAATAATGAAGCAAGCCAGGGAAAGGAAAACCAGTGTGACTGATGTAAGGAGGGCATTGATTGAGAAGGATTCTCAGGGGACACCTTTCTGAGTAGCTGACAGGTGTACTGAGACCTGTCTGAAATAAGGAAGCCAAGTATGTAGGACAGTTAGAACATTCCAGGGGCTGGGGCCAGCAAGGACATAATCTTGACTTATTCCATGAACATCAGGAAAGCCTATCTTGGAGAGGACATAAGAGATGAGGAAGGCAGGGGACAGATGATGTAGACCCAGTTTAGGAGTTTTAGTGGGAAACAAGGGAAAGATATAATCAGCTCTTATTATGGGGAAAAAGTAATTATGGTTCCTTTGCTGAGCTACACTTTAGGGGTCAAAGATGGAAGCAGGAAGAACAGCCATGTGGAAGAAGACAGCAGCTCAGACTAGGTAACAGGGGGTCTGGTAAGACATACTCAGATTCAGGAATATTGGAAGGTGGAGCCAGTAAGTCTTACAAATTGATCAGCTATAGCAGTTTGAGAAGAGTAGAAATGAAGAGTCCTAGTTGTTTGGCCTCTGGCAGCTGGTGAATGTAAGTGATATTATCAGAAGTGCAGAAGAAGACAGAGTTCTATTTGGGCCACATGAAATTTGAGATGTGCATTGGACATACAAGTGGATATGCTGAGTAGCAGGTTTAGATGTATGGATCAAAAATTCAGGCAAAACTTTGGGGCTGAGATGTAAATTTGACAGAAGTCAGCATTTGGATTGTATTAAATGCCATGAGAGGCTACAGTGAGATGAGAGAGAGAATATACAGAGAGAATATTAGAATACAAAATTGGTGAGGGGAGGGCTGTAGCAAGAGAGGGAGGTCAGACAAATAAGCCCTAGGACATCCCAAACTTTAAAGGTCAAACAGAAGAGAAAAATTGAGCAAAAGAAATGAGTAGCTTTGAGAAAGCAGGAAAACCAGGTGATAGGTGCAGAGAATTCTATCAAGGAATCAGAGGAGAGAATATTAAACCAGCAGGGGCCTTGAGCAGATGTGAAGCAATGTGAGCAACTGCATGTGTTCATCATTGCAGAAAAAATTCATTATACAACTGTGTGTGTGACACATTTGTTCTCGGTTTGCTGACTATATATTCTGACCCACTATGCAATTATAGATATGACTGGGGAAGAGTTATTTATATTCAAAGCAAATAGTTATTGGAGGGGAAGGAAGCCTTGTTTATATGGCTAGGGATGCAGAGAGATTGGTACATCTCATGGTGAGAAAATTGAATGATTACTAATAATTTTTCAATTATATCAGTGAGGTCACCACATGTGAGTCTGGGAGGGATATTACATGTACAGAGACAGAATAAAACGTGAGAAATTACCTTCAGAGACAGGAAGCTAGTTGTATGTACTATAGTAGAATGTCCAGGGAGTGCTGAAGGCTCATTTGAAATTTCAGGATAAATTTCAAGTGAGATGAATCTCCAGACTGATCTATTCTTTTTTTGCCTCCATTAATTTGGAAGTACCCACAGAGTAAGTAGAATTGGGTTTTACTATGCTTGGGGTTATATCAGGCAAGTGTGATAGCAGAAGCAGCCCAGCCTTGATTTATAAGGAGGTGAGTATACTGATTGACCATGAAATCTAAGCCAAACTGTGAAAGAAGTGGGGAAAAATGTGAAAAGTAGAATGGATAGAAGGTCTCAAGAAGTCTAAGGTATATTCAGAGTGAACGAAGCTAAACTAAGTTATCTAAAATATATCAAGGTCAGAAACTGAGAGGCAGAACCTTGTTAATGGCAGCATTGTTCATCATAGGCATGGTATGGGAATAACCTATGGACGGATGAATGGATAAAGAAAATGTGTATTCATACATATATACAGTAGAATATTATTCAGCCCTAAAAAGGAAGTCTATCATTTGGGACAACATGAATGAATCTGGAAGGCATTATGCTAAATGAATTAAGCCAGACAATTATTGCATGGTATCCCACATAAAAGTCAAACTCATAGAATATGACACTGCTTTCCAGGGGATGTGGGGGGTGGGAGTAAGAGGTTGGTGAAAGGATATATACTTTTGGATACATGATGAATAAAATCTGAGGATCTAACAGGTGACATGGTGAGTGCAGTTCATAACACTGTATTATAAAATTTAAATTTTCTAAGAGAATAGAACTCAAATATTCTAACCAAAAAGGCAGTGAGGGTGGGGTGGGTAAATACATATGTGAGGTGATGAATGTGTTGATTAACTCGATGAGGGGAATTCTTTCACAGTGTATGCATGTAGTCATCATGCCGTACACTTTAAACATCTTTTATTTGTCAATTATACCTCAGTAAAGCCGTGGGGGAAAATTATAAAAAGAAAGTGAGAGGCAGGAATGAAGATTTGAGGGTGTGATCACTGGTTATAATAAAAAGATCCTCAACTATATGCTCCATGCAGTATGACTTTTTGAAGTCACTTATACATAACTATAAATGATATCAGAACATATTACTTATGTCTTAAGATTTGTGGTGGGAAAAATATTGCTACCTCTTGGATCAATCCAGTGAAAACTAATTAGCCAGTATTCACAGCATTATATATATCATGTCAGAAAAAATAGTGTGTCTAGAAACTACATTTGCTCTTAGATTTCTTGCAATAATACCATTTAATACATATACTATACACCAGTGAGTAAAAGCCTAGGCATTCATTCATAGGGTTACCTAATTCCCTCCCATAAGTTTCTTCCCAGCTTTACATGTTGGGAATGTCCCAGTTCTGTAATATGAGTTATTTTACCAAGTTTAAGACTATAATATAAAAATATGAAACATAACTTTCTGATTGAAACATTGCATAACCATTGCAGATTTGCTGAACCAAAGTAAGCACTCCAGTGAAACTCAAGGGTAGATTTGATGCCTAGGCAATAACTCTACTAATAACAGGGCATATACTGTAGGATCCTTAAGGATGAAATGAGATAATACCTGTATACTGGTAAGCACAAAATGTAGCAGTATGCCCTTCAATATAACTTAGCTGCTGTTTTATAGTGAGTATAAAGTTTGTTGAAATAGTTCTTTTGCTATAAAACACAACATTAAAATACTAATTGCAACATAAGAATACGACTCTGTTCAGTCTTGAGTAGAGGAAAAGAATGAGTAGGCATTTAGCGATATAGTTTACCAGATGGTTTTCACTTCATCATAACATCTGTAAACTTCTCCTTGTGTGTGGTTGATATTTTGTATTTCTTTCATAGAATGCTGTCTGAAAATCGATTTGTTTCTCTCAGCTTCTGAAAAATTAATCTACCCTGAGGAGTATAAAAAGTCTTTAAAAGATTTTTCTTTTATATGTATATCTTAAGGATTTATCATTCAAGAGCTTATACTTTTACCCATGGGTATTTCCTCCCTTTGCAAAATTACCTTTTTTCCAGTCATATCTATAATTGCTCACTGGCCAGAATATGTAGTCAACAAATTGAGCACAAATACACACTCTGTTGTACAAAGATTTTCAGTAGAAATGTTTGTGTACAAGGTAACATTTCTTTGGAATTCAATTAGTTGAAAAAGAAACATTTTTCAAAAGGTCATAAAATAAAGATAATTTTTCTGCTAGCCATGCCTTAGGTTGACTTGAGGGTGTATATAATGTCAAATTATTTTGACACTAAAAGTTATCTTCAGTGGTAAGAGAAAATGAATGTGTAGTTATTTTGATTACAGGGCCTAGAAATGTAGACAGGTATATTATTTTTCTTCTACAAAGAGATTTACTGGTTTCTGTAAATATTTCCCCCCCTTTGGTTTGAAAAGTAGTACAGAAGGCATATTTCTGAAGCTTAGAAATTGAACTGAGACCTCAAAGCTCAGTTCACTTAAGAGTTTTACATCCTCAAGTGGTGCTACCACGAGAATCAACATCATAATTACAAACAACCTTCTCGTGAAAAGCAGATCAGCTGACTTGCATAGATGGGAAAGGAGCCCAGTGACTATAAACTTGGTGGACCACATAATAAAGTCACACACCCACAGCAAGAAATTGTGTTTCCACAGCATGAAAATGATATATGGCCACCAGCTGGAAAGGAACGAAAACGTTCTATAACCAAAAATCCCAAAATTGGAGGTTTGCCTCTGATTCCCATCCAGCATGACAGAAATGCAACCCAAGCCCGGAGAGAGACTGAGGTAAGATTAGGATGTTTATTTTTACATTAATCATAATAATATTTGTTTACTTATGTCTGAATGTGGTTAAATGCATCAGTTACCTCATTGGTTTCAAGAGCACAGTAATAATCACTTGGAAGAGTGCAGTAAAAATACTAAAACTGTAAAAATCACATCCATCAAGAAACTATATGCATAATCCTATGTCACTCTTTGAAGTTTTATATTTTGTTAACTTAAAGTAATTTTAATAATGTTATTGATCACTCAATTAAATATGCATAATACCACTTAGCTTATTTTATCCCTAAAGTGGCCAAGAATATTAAATATGTATACAGAAGTTTCTGGTGGTAAAATCAGTCTCAAATTAGCCTTACAAGTACACTTGTAACCTCCTTACAATGAGCCCAGGGCAGAATATGTCGGGAGCCATGGTAACAAGACTTACCAGTAACACAATCAAATTCCAGTGGTTTGGGAACCCATGGGGTAGCTCAGTTAATTTAAGGAATGGCAGGATGACCCTTGAGCATCAATAAAGAAGATTTGGCATCTTTCATGAAAACTATGTTTTCCTTCTCACTTTGAAGGGTAGGATGAACATAAGTAGCATTGGTCTTGATTCAGACAAAGACACAGGCTGTAAATGTCAAAACTCATCACATTTTGCAACTAATGTGCATTTCAGTGCATTAAATGAGTCCTTCAAAACAAAAAGAAAAGCACGCAAAAGACATTTTTGTTTCTTCTTAGAGCCCAGATTTGGCATTTTTCCAAACAAGAATAACTTTTTTTTTTAAAGTTTTATTGCAATATAGTTGATTTACAAAGTTGTGTAAGTTTCAGATATAACAGGAATAACTTTTGAGAGACAAATTAATTTAGTGATCAGATTTTTAAAAAGTGTTTTTCCATGACTATCTTTCCTTAAACATTTATCCCACTATACTATCTCTTTTCTCTAAAAGATAAAAGCTTTGAAAATAATGGTTTATTTCCTTTGTTGCCTTCTGTGCTGATGTAATCAAAGAGAAGAATAAGACAGCAAGAACTCAGGAGCTTGTCCCTTCTACCATTTTGCACTTAAAAGTTTTTCTTCCTTATAATAAACTGTTTTGCAGAACTGTGGATTCCTCAGATAATCTAGAATCTTCATTTTAAGAGTCATGTTTGGGAACCCAGGTTAGGGGACATAGAAATGCAGGGAATAACTATGCCCTGCTGTGACCCTAGCTTCTCCTGACATTGCCTCAGGATCAATTATGGAGCAAAGCAAATTTTAGGAACAAAGTACGTTAACCAGTATCCAGTATAGAATTGAGATGATTGAATAAACAATAGTTTGTTACTTAACCTCAAATCCAGAATTTCAGAGGCAATTTTTTTTAACATTCTTGAGATCAGAAAACTGATGAACAAAAACTATAACCAAATTGATTTCAAAATTGAAAACAATTTTATGAAATATTAATTTCTAGAAAATTTGTTAGTAAACTAAACCAAGCTTTTTCATAAGTGTGGGAATTCAACAAATTTGACAAAGAAATATTTTAAATGTTTGATGTTTTTCAGTGATAAATAATGTTTTATTTGGTAATGTTTTTCACTGAAAACCATTAAAGTTTAAAAAAAGAAAAATTAAAATTGCAAGTTTTCACACAAACCAAATAAAGTATTTTTAATTGAACCTATGTAAATATGTAGTATATTAATAAATGACAGTATTACTAGCTAGCTTAATACAGTCTAAAGTCAGTCAATGGATATAGTCAAGAAAATTGCTTCTAAAACAAAATGTTGGCAGATTGGTGCATTTGGTGACTTCCCAATAAATGAGCTGTCTTGCTTTCAAGAGGTTCGTTTAAAAGTTGTATGAGAATACCTCCTCCAAGCAAGGAAGGCTTCCTGGAGGAAGTGACTTCTAAAATTAATTAAGTCAATTAGCAGTGAGCTAGTGAGTAAGCCAGAGGAAGTAAGTTGTTGACAAATCATACATGAAGAGGCAAACAGTGCTTAAGAACACATAAGCTAAATGATACCTATGGCCCTCCTACTTCCTCTCGGGTACCTTCCTAACTTACTGTGTACATTGTGCTCAGCTTTTATCTGTAAGCTCCTAGGGATAAGAAGAAGCCCTTACTTCATAGGGTAATATTCTCTCTGCTGAGAGATGAACTCCATTTCAGATCCTCATTTCCATTCAATTTTCTCTGACACAAACTGGCATCCACTGGACCAAGCCACCTCTTGCTTTCCTAATTTCATAGCTTATCAACCTTTCTTTCTGAATTATTAATACCTTAAGGACAGTGAAGCACATAAAAGATGCCTTTTTTCCCCATGGTATCAATGTCCTTTCCTTTCCCCAAAACACACATGGCACTCCACATACCATATCATCATACAAAGCACTCACTTTCACATCCTCTTGATTTTTATCAATTCACTTCACTACCCCTCCCCACCTTCATTATAAGGTTATGTTATTTAGTTTAATATCATAGTTTTACTTGAAATTTTAGCATTATATGTATTACTGCATGTGTGTACACTAAATTGGTATGCTCAAGACTGAGATGGACTTCAGTTACACCAACAGGAAATAGTCAAGAGATATTGAGGAGTAAAGAAGTTAGTCATAGAACTGAGGTACCTGATAGCACAATGGAAATTTCAATAAGGTAGTATAGGGGAAAGTATAAAAGTAAAATTGATACAAAACAGGATGATTGTATTGAAGAGACTAGATGACTAGTGTGTGCTAAGTCACTTCAGTTGTATCTGACTATGCATCCCTATGGATTATAGCCCACAAGGCCTCCTCTATCCATGGGGATTCTCCAGGCAAGAATGCTGGAGTGGGTTGCCATGCCCTCCTCCAGGGGATTTTCCCCACCCAGGGATCTAACCCATCTCTCTTATGTCTCCTGCATTTGCAAGCAGGTTCTTCACCACTAGTGCCACCTGAGAAGCCCATACTTGACCTCTAAATACTATACCAGAGTCCCCATGTCTCTCTGCCAGTAGTTGAAAGAAAACTGTCACTATGATATATAAAACCACTCCATATTGGTCCTTGAACTCAGCAGTGGCCACAGGACTGGAAAAGGTCAGTTTTCCTTCCAGTCCCAAAGAAAGGCAATGCCAAAGAATGCTCAAACTACCGCACAATTGTACTCATCTCACAGGCTAGTAAAGTAATGCTCAAAATTCTCCAAGCCAGGCTTCAGCAATACGTGAACTGCAAACTTCCAGATGTTCAAGCTAGTTTTAGAAAAGGCAGAGGAACCAGAAATCAAATTGCCAACATCTGCTGGATCATTGAGAAAGCAAGAGAGTTCCAGAAAAACATCTATTTCTGCTTCATTGATTATGCCAAAGCCTTTGACTGTGTGGATCACAATAAACTGTGGAAAATTCTGCAAGAGAGATGAGAATACCAGATCACCTGACCTGACTCTTGAGAAATTTGTATGCAGGTCAGGAAGCAACAGTTAGAACTGGACATGGAACAACAGACTGGTTCCAAATTGGGAAAGGAGTATGTCAAGGCTGTATATTGTCACCCGGCTTATTTAATTCTATGCAGAGTACATCATGAGAAATGGTGGGCTAGAAGAAACACAAGCTGGAATCAAGATTGCCGGGAGAAATAGCAATAACCTCAGATATGCAGATGACACCACCCTTATGGCAGAAAGTGAAGAAGAACTAAAGAGGCTCTTGATGAAAGTGAAAAAGGAGAGTGAAAAAGTTGGCTTAAAGCTCAACATTCAGAAAACTAAGATCATGACATCTGGTCCCATCACTTCATAGCAAATAGATGGGGAAACAGTGGCTGACTTTATTTTGGGGGGCTCCAAAATCCCTGCAGATTGTGACTGCAGCCATGAAATTAAAAGATGCTTACTCCTTGGAAGGAAAGTTATCACCAACCTAGATAGCATATTCAAAAGCAGAGACGTTACTTTGTCAACAAAAGTCCGTCTAGTCAAGGCTGTGGTTTTCCCAGTGGTCATGTATGGATGTGAGAGTTGGACTATAAAGAAAGCTGAGTGCAGAAGAATTGATGCTTTTGAAATGTGGTGTTGGAGAAAACTCTTGAGAGTCCCTTGGACTCCAAGGGGATCCAACCAGTCCATCGTAAAGGAGATCAGTCCTGGGTGTTCATTGGAAGGACTGATGTTGAAGCTGAAACTCCAATACCTTGGCCACCTGATGCAAAGGGCTGACTCATTGGAAAAGACCCTGATGCTGGGAGGGATTGGGGGCCGGAGGAGAAGAGGACGACAGAGGATGAGATGGTTGGATGGCATCACCGACTCAATGGACATGAGTTTGGGTAAACTCTGGGAGTTGGTGATGGACAGGGAGGCCTGGCGTGCTGCGGTTCATGGGGTCGCAAAGAGTCAGACACGACTGAGAGTCTGAACCTAACTGAACTGAAGATACCAAGTGAAACTTTAAGATTCATATTTATTTATAAAGTCCCCATCACATCCGTATGTTTAAATAGCCACCATATTTACTAATCCTCTCTTATTTTTCTGTTTGCACTGTGATAAAATACATTTTCCATTTTAACCAGTTTACATGCACAATTCATTAATAACATTCACATGGCTGTGTAGCCATTCTAACACATTCTAATGAAACTTTAGAATTGAGCTAGATACTAAACAGCTAAATATTTCTTATCAGGTTTAGAGTAGAAGCATTTCTCTGAGTTGTATAATCATGAGCTTATCAGAAAATTTCAAATTGTAAAATTATGTCTCAATCTGCTGGAATTTAGGAAGATAAAACGGAATATGATAAAATGAAATATTATACATTTGAATTTTTTAAACCTGTCTTCATCCCTTATTCAGAAAATATTTATTGGTAATTTCCCATCTGCAGGCACTGTGATAAGTTCACTCATCAGTGAACAAATCAAACAAAAGCTAAAAACAAAACCCTCCTTGCACTGTGTTGAGTTTTGAGCAGCATTCAGACAATCACAAGAGGTATGAATAGCTTATCTAGTATACTAGAAAGAGCACTATGTATAAAAATAAAGAGGTGAGGTGTTGCCCTTTGAACATTACATTGGACATCTTAGTCAAAACACTGTTTATGCTACTTAGTTTCATTTTTTCAAAGTAGTATTTTTTTATTTTATATTGGAGTATAGTTAACAATATTGTGTTTCAGGTGTACAGCAAAGTGATTCAGCTATACATATATATGTATCTATTCTTTCTCGACATATTTTCCCATTTAGGTTATTACAGAATATTGACCAGAGTTCCCTGTGCTATACAGGTTATCTAAGTATAGCAGTACTTTGGCTAGTATAGTCATTTTAACAATATTGATTCTTCCAACCCAAGAACATGTTGCCTTCCAAGCCAGATCCTTTGGGGGCTACTCTTCCCAGAGACGGACCCCTTGGTTGGAAAGCCTCATGTGAAGCTCAGGACTTTTACTCCTGTGGAAGAACTTCTGCGGTATAGTTATTTTCTAGTTTGTGGATCACCCACCCAGTAGATATGAGATTTGATTTTATCATGATTATACTCTTCCTACCATCTCATTGTGGCTTTTTGTCTTTGGATGTAGGTATCTTTTAAAGGTTCCAGAGTGTGTGTGTGTTTTTGTTTATGGTTGTTCAGTTAGTTTTTTTGGTGTTTTCATAAGAATGGGTAAGCACAGATACTTCTACTTGCCATCTGCAAAACAGTCCCATTCTTCATGTTACATCACCAATTTCATCTTTCTCTCAAACATTTATAATACAATAAGAAATTTTCCTTGGATTTCTTCGTGCTGTGCAGTTTTTATGAGGAAATTTTGAAGAAATTCCTTCAACTCTTGCTTGTAGGATTCTAATAGGCATTATATGGGGAAAAGATTGTACTAGTCAAATATTTTTGGAGGAGAAAAAAAACAGAATAAGTTGAACAGGCTTTTCTGATAAAGTATTTCTTAGCTTCTTTAATATGTATTGTGAATCTCAAAGAGGGATCTATTACAAAGTGTATTTCCTGGACTTATGGCCACAGAGACCCCCGTTTTCCTCTGTATTTCGGGTACAACACTGTAGGAATTATAGATGCATGAACATGTGACACATCCAAGCAGGAGTGAATTGAAAGAGGCAAGTTTAAAATGGGAGTCAATTTGAATAACTAGCTTGAAAGACATCTTTGAAGTGGTATGTTAAATGCTTGTTAAAATGAATTTCCGTGATCTCCATTTCAGTTGGTTTTGTAGCTCTCAGATCCGTCTATGAATTCAGACTGCTGCTGGTGCCAAAAGTCAAGTTAGAACCTAAGTCATAGAAATAAATGCTAATAAAATAAGCATCAACTTTTACGTGCCATGTATTATTTAAGCAGAGTAGGCCAGATCTTGCTTCCCTCTGAGATGTTTTGTTTTATTTTAAGAGTGCAAAAGCAGAACTCGAAAGGCTGCGGCTTGGTGCAAAGCGTGACCAAGGTGGAGATGGCACCTTAAAGGAGAAAGCCTCCATCGTGGCCCAATGCCTGGAGCACAAGGATGAGAAACTTCGAAATCGAACCAGAAAACACCGGAGTTTCAACTGTCTGGAGGACACAGAGGCTGAGGTATTTCCAGGGCGACAGAAAGGCCATAAAGGCCTAAAGACACTGAGGAAGACCGAGGACAGGAATGGCAAAGATACTTTGGACTGCAATAATAAGTTACCACCAAAGGTCATAGAAGAGCTTAGCGTGGTTCTCCAGCGATCAAGAACGCTTCCAAAAGAGTTACAGGATGAGCAGGTGGTGCAGAAGGAAATAAAATGACTTGTCCTACAAATTATTTTTTTAAATATTGTGTACAGTGTCTGAAACCAAACTGTATTTTATGCTGGGAGAGATGTGTTTAGCTATCCTTAACCATTTAAAGAGCATTTTAAACTATTAATATGTATGTATATATGTGACAAGTGTTAGGATTCACTGTGTTGTGGTCTGAACAAAGCTTGTACAGTTCAAAATGTTAACCTTGCGTAGGAAGGCATTGGGTTACTCTGAGTGGCCAACCTTTTGAAGTACAGTTGACCCCTGAACAACATGGGGCAGGGGTTAGTGTGTTAATCTGTGTATAATTTAGAGTCAGCCCCCGTATCTGAAATTCCTCTGCATTTGTAGGTTCAACTGATTGTGGATCATGTAGTGCTGTAGGATTCACTTTTTAAAAATATCCACATATAAGTGGACCCACGCAGTTTTAAACCCACATTGATCAAGGGTCAACTGTAGGTGTCTGTTAAGTCGTGTAAATTTATGAACAGAAATTGCAAACTGTACTGTATTGTATAAAATGCTGTATGTAAATGAAGCCTATGAAACTATATGTAACACATTTTGCACTTTGAGAAACCTTGTATATAAAGTTATCATATGTTTTTAGGTTTACATAGGGTCCAACCTTAGGGAAAAGAAAGGAAAGTAAGTTGGAAAGGGGGAGGATTTATTTTAGTGGCTGCCTATCAAACAACACTGAGGTTTTAAAAAGAGGCAAAGAATTAACACATGTCCTGAAAGCCAAGGAGGTCAGGTTGAGATTCATTCTAGTTTACTGTTGACCAGACCTTGTTCATGAGAAACTGCTTGTTAAGAAAATAATCTAGTGACTTAAGTGTTTCCCAAGATTAGTATTCAGCCAGCACACATGAATAAGGGCACTGGCCACTGTTCCCATGGTGTCAGTGGACCAAGCGCAGTACCAACCCATTCACTACACTTGAGTTCTTTGCAGGTGGCTGCTGAGAGGACTCTTACCCTGCATTGAAGAGATCATGTATACCGGACCTGGCATGGATGCCACTTGCACTGTTGCTGTATACGAGCAAATTTTGTGACTTCCTTACTGTCATTCCAGTATGAGCAACAGTCATCATCACAGGGTTTTGTTGTTTTTTTTATTACTGTTTTACTTTGTATATTCATTGTATGTTCATTTCTGAAGTAATATTGAGTCACAATTTACTGAAACTGTACAACATATGGCCATCTGGGGGTAGGAATTAGATTAACTACTATACTTTGGGGAGCTACTAGTTCCCTTTCAACCTATTTTTTTTTTCTTTTTAGTAAAGCAGGAATCTTCTTCCTGTGCCTAATAAATAATGACAGAGCCCTCTATTTTTAATTCCACATAAAGACCAGCTACTAGTTTGGTTGTTTTCTCAAACAATACCATCTAAATTATAGTTGACAGGGGTAGCACTTTTCATCAGTTTCTTTAGAATTGTATTAGGTCTGGTGAGTTTTGATCAAAATTATTTTACTAGTAGGTAGCCAAGCTTTATTCCTACCATTTCCTACCCCCCACCTGTTTTTCAGGTGTCTTATCAGAATTTATCAGTATACAAAGGCCCATACTTTTTTCAGTCCAATCATAGTGCAGTAATATGCTGTTAAATGCTATGAATTTCTTCATTACAAAATACTGATCTCTTATACCTGGTGGTGATAAAATAGTTTACAAAGGATATGTGATATTTATTCTTTAAATCCACATAGATTGGAATTTTCTTTTTAAGAGAGAAACTGCTGGTCAGTTTATGAAATAGGTGGCACTGCTGGGGAGCCTTCATAGCTATAAAGCAAGAATCATGGTGTTTAGGAAAAAAAAAAAAAAACTAAAACTATTATTTTTAGTAAATGATAATATTTATGTTTTATGAAATAAGGGGACATGAAAATTATGCTGGACAATGGAACAGTATCTGGATTTTTTTTTTTTTACCTGCCTTATTTGAATACTTTTGAAACTTGAGCTTAAAATCTAATAACTTCTATTTCCCTTCCTGTACAACTGTCTCCATTTTTCAAGTGTAAGATAAGGGCTAATGATGACATCTCATATATTTTAAGTAAAAATTAAAATTGTTTTCCAAGTCCACCTGAATGTGACTGTTTTTTCAAATTAACCACCTTCATCTTTTGAAAATAAATAGACTGCATTTGAAAAAAGTTTCAATATATACTTCAAACTAGCTGTTAGTTTTTTAACATGTCAGTATGAATACTGTTCTCTTTTAAATGATGACTATATGCAGACATGAAGAAACAAATTGATGGTACTCTCTCATTTCTGTTGCAATAAAGTTAATAAAATTAAGCAAAAGTAATTGAAGCAAAAATATGATGTCCATATAACTATAATATCTGCTAATTTATATTTGATAATTTTAATGCTAAAATATACAAACTGTATTGTGAAAGGAATATTTTTGAAAATTCACCGAATTTATTTGGATAGACTGTAGTATCCAGGTATTTGCACATTTCTCACACTTCTAATAATTACTTTGAGGAGATGATGAAAGCTTACAGTATCTCATCAAAATTTGCACCAAAACTTTCATATTATTTGCTCAACAAAAGACAAAATTAGCTTAATGTGAACAATATCTTGTTATGTGTAATCATCACATTTATTTCTAATCATCTGAAAACAGCACAGAAATGAATATTGTCGGTAACTGAAATTTATCTGCTTCACATCCCTTAGTTATTATTTTTAAAAATTTTTTGTTGAAAATGTTGTAAATTATTTTGTATATACCTATCTTCTCTTCCATGGCTACTAATGTATAATGTAAAGTTTTTAATAACTCATATCTGTATAGATTTGAGACATTTTTGTGAATTACTGGATTAAAGTTCAGAATCTAAATGTTCTCATCTGAGAAGTGGGAATAACCAATCTTGTGGGCTTTTTGTGATGACTTATATATAGCTGACCCTTGAACAACACAGGTTTGAACTGTGCAAGTTCACTTATACATGAATTTCTTTCAGCAGTAAATAATATAGTACTACATGATCTACTGTTGATTGATTTCACAGACAGGGGGAGCAACTAAGTTATGTACAGATTTTCAACTGGGTAGGGGTCAGCATCCCTATCCCCCACATTGCTCAAGGGAATGAACTACACAATCCACTTTTTTGTGTATGTTTTCAATAAATATTCAGTAGGCCCTTGGTAATCACACATTCCACATTAGCAAATTCAGCCCACTGTGGACTGCAAACTTAACATGCTATTAATAATTGGCTAAATCTACAGATATTTACCCGTGAGGATGAAAAGCTGACTGTGGGTATCCTCAGATTTTAGTATACATAGCAGAAATGCCAAGAAGGCAAAATGGTTGTCTGAGGAGGTCTTACAAAATAGCTGAGAAAAGAAGTGGAAGTCAAGGAAGAAAGGGAAAGATACACCCAACTGAATGCAGAGTTCCAGAGAATAGCAAGAAGAGATATGAAAACCTTCTTATGTGAAATAAAGGCATAAAGGAAAACAATAGAATGGGAAAGACTAGAGATCTCTTCAAGAAAAGTAGAGATACCGAGGGAATATTTCATGCAAAGATGGGCACAATAAAGGACATAAATGCTATGGACCTAACAGAAGCAGAAGAGATTAAGAAGAGGTGGCAAGAATACACAGAAGAACTATACAAAAAAGATCTTCATGATCCAGATAACCACAATGGTGTAATCACTCACCTAGAGCCAGACATCCTGGAATGTGAAGTCAATTGGGCCTTAGGAAGCATCACTACTAACAAAGCTAGTGGAAGTAATGAAATTCCAGCTGAACGATTTCAAATCCTAAAAAATGATGCTGTTAAAGTGCTACACTCAATATGCCAGCAAATTTGAAAATCTCAGCGGTGGCCACAGGACTGGAAAAGGTCAGTTTTCATTCCAATGCCAAAGAAAAGTGAAAGTGAAGTCGCTCAGTCGTGTCCAACTCTTTGGGACCCCATGGACTGTAGCTTATCAGGCTCCTCCATCCATGGGATTTTCCAGGCAAGAGTGCTGGAGTGGATTGCCATTTCCTTCTCCAAGGGATCTTCCCAATCCAGGAATTGAACCCGAGTCTACTGCATTGCAGGCAGATGCTTTACCATCTGAGCCACCAGGGAAGCTCAGAAAGAAAGACTTTCCCAAAGAAAGGCAATGCCAAAGAATGTTCAAACTACCACACAATTGCACTCACCTCAAATGCTAGCAAAGTACTGCTCAAAATACTCCAAGCGAGGCTTCAACAATACATGAACTGAGAACTTCCAGGTGTTCAAGCTGGATTTAGAAAAGGCAGAGGAACCAGAGATCAAATTGCCAACATCCATTGGATCATAGAAAAAGCTAGAGTTCCAGAAAAACATCTGCGTTATTGACTATGCCAAAGCCTTTGACTGTGTGGATCACAATAAACTGTGGAAATTCAAGAGATGGCAATACCAGAGAAACATACCTGCTGCCTGACAAATCTGTATGCAGGTCAAGAAGTAACAGAACTGGACATGGAACAACAGACTGGTTCCAAATTGGGAATGAAGTACATCAAGGCTGTATATTGTCACCCTGCTTATTTAACTTATATCCAGAGTACATCATGAGGAATGCAGGACTGGATGAAGAACAAGCTGAAATCAAGATTGCTGGGAGAAATATAAATAACCTCAGATATGCAGATGACACCACCCTTATGGCAGAAAGTGAAGAGGAACTGAAGAGCCTCTTGATGAAAGTGAAAAAGGAGAGTGAAAAAGCTGGCTTAAAACTCAACATTCAAAACACTAAAATCATGGCATCCGGTCCCATCAATTCATGGCAAATAGGTGGGGAAACAATGTAAACAGTGACAGACTTTATTTTCTTGGGCTCCAAAATCACTGCAGATGTTGACTGCAGCCAGAAAATTAAAAGACACTTGCTCCTTGGAAGAAAAGTTATGACCAACCTAGACAGCATATTAAAAAGCAGAGACATTACTTTGCCAACAAAGGTTGGTCTCGTCAAGGCTATGTTTTTTGCAGTAGTCATGTATGGATGTGAGAGTTGAACCATAAAGAAAGCTGAGTGCTGCGGAATTGATGCTTTTGATCTGTGGTATTGGAGAAAACTCTTGAGAGTCCCTTGGACTGCAAGGAGATCCAACCAGTCCATCCTAGAGAAAATCAGTCCTGAATATTCATTGGAAGGACCGATGCAGAAGCCAAAGCTTCTTTGGCCACCTGATGCAAAGAAATGACTCTTTGGAAAAGACCCTGATGCTGTGAAGGATTGAAAGGAGGAGGAGAAGGGGATGACAGAAGGTGAGATGGTTGGATGGCATCACTGACTTGATGGACATGTTTTTTTTTTTTTAATAGAAAATTATTTAATTAGTATACATGTGTTCCCCATCCTGAACCCTCCTCCCTCCTCCCCCCCCACACCATCCCTCTGGGTCGTCCCAGTGCACCAGCCCCAAGCATCCAGCATCGTGCATTGAACCTGGACTGACATGAGTTTGAGCAAGCTCCAGGAGTTGGTGATGGACAGGGATGCCTGGCATGCTGCAGTCCATGGGGTCGCAAAGAGTTGGACACTATTATGCGACTGAACTGATGCTGAAGCTGAAACTCCAATACCTCAGCCACCTGATGTGAAGAACCAACTCATCAGAAAATTCCCCAATGCTGGGAAAGATGAGGGCAGGAGAATGCTGACAGCATGAATTGGTTAGATGGCATCACTTCTCAATGGACATGAGTTTGAACAAACTCCAGGAGATAGTATAGGACAGGGAAGCCTGACATGCTGTAGTCATGTGGTCACAAACAGTAGAACACAACTTAGTGATTGAACAATAACATAAGCATGGACAAGGGATTATGATGATAAGAAAGTAGTTGTACTCTTAACCTCTCCCTGACAGAAAATGTCTTAGAACCCTTTCCTAACAGTTATACACCATCTAGGGATGCATCTGAATAAAGACAGAACAATTAGGCAACGACTCTCCTCTTTTGAGGAAAGACTTACCACCTAACAACTATTGAGATCATCCATGCACTGCAATAGCCAATAACCTCAGTAGTTGACACACTTATCTTCCCAAGCCCACACTATGCTGTTGCCATTGCATTGAAAGGCTAAGAAGTGATTTCCCACTTCAGAAACATAAAAATTTCCATTCCAAAAATAGAGATGACTGGTGACAACACTCAAAGCTCTCAACAAACACCAAAACCTGGGACTTTCAGCTCATTTCTGTTGAATCCCTTTTGTTTATTAAATCCTAGCAACATAAGGCAACACGTTGTTCAACAGTTCACTTAAGACTATTCTAAATGTTGGATCCTTCATCAGGTTCCTCATAGCTCCCATAGCGGAGTGTTCATGGCTCTTGTTCCTACAAGTGCTGCCTATAACAAAAAGCAAATGGCATAAATGACCCTGGTTCCAATTCAGTAATCTGTTCCTTCACATACTTTCTACAGATGCTTACCCCCAATGAAAGGATTTTTATGTTTTATTTTTTTAATTGAAAATGGTTTGGAACCTATTGGAAGTAACCAAGATGCCTGAGTAAATTTGTATTGATCCTAATATTTCTAGTTATTTTCTGCCCAACTGCTCAACTACCTAATAAAGAGACTAGGAATCCTTTAGTGAGGATTTATTCTTTGGCAGATGAACTTAACTTTTGCCTCCAAGGAATTTGTCTGGTTTGTGTTTTTTATGCATTATTCTAACTATGGGTTTCCGTGGTGGCTCAGACAGTACAGAATCCACCTGCAATGCAGGAGACCTGGGTTCAATCCCAGGGTTGGGAAGATTCCCTGGAGGAGGGCATGGCAGCCCACTCCAGTATTCTTGCCTGGAGAATCCACATGGACAGAGGAAACTGGCAGGCTACAGTCCATGTGGTCACAAAGAGTCAGACACAACTAAGTGACTAAGCACACACACACAGCACATTCTAACTATAGACCAATTCTTTTCTTTGCATGAAACAGAATTGTGAAATTACACAAGTAAATGGAATAGAACGGTAATCGGTAATCTTCCAAATGCATATAATTACCCAGTTGAATAATGAAATTAGACATCTAACTAGTAGTTTAGAACAAGGTAGAAATAACATATTTGACATGCTAAATCAAATTTATAAAGATGTGATTATGATTATAGATATTTTATAAAACATAATGACCTCTTTTACTTCACCTCATGAAAGACAGTGTATACACAAAGCCAAAGAATTCTATATACTCATTCCAGATAAATCAGATCTTAACAGATTCTACAATCATATTACAAAATTATCCGAGCTGAGGCTTCTTCCTAAGATTTTAGTGGAATAATAAACCTAATTTACTGGCAGATATTGTACTCATGTCTACAGAGGAATTCAAACACTTTTTAAATATTTTGAATGAGCTCTTACACAATTAATACAATTTAAATACCAGAAACATTTAAATCATTTCTATCAGTTGACTGCTCAAATGACAAAATCAACACAAGGAGTTATTGTATATTTTAAAAGATAACCTGCTAATCAGTTAAAGTCATTAAACCTGAATACTAAATTCCTGGTGATATACATTTTAAAATACTACTGCAAAACAAACTCCTGTCCTCATCTGCAATCAGCAATCATTATAAAATGTCCTATAAGTAGCCTGCAGGCCCGAAATCCCTCAGGGATTTCCCATTTTGCTGCAGGACAGTGCTTAATAAATATTTCTTGAGTGACTGCATGAATAAGAGCAGTCATCAGCTTTACACTTAGTGAAAATTACTTCCAGATTTTGATAAATGTTTAACAGTTTGTGGTAATCGTGTAATGTTTTTTGGTTAGTGTTATTCTGCCTATTCAGTTGTTTATTTTGCCTTTTTGCTGGCTTTTTCCCCTCCGTTTGTTAATGGTGTTTAAATAGAAAATTGGGAAAGTCTCTTCCACTTGTTCTACATAAATGTCATTTTATACTGGAAGTCTAGATCTGGTCTCAATTTTGATTAAAATTCACTTCTCAGCTTGGTTTCTAAAGATATATATCCTTATAAATTGTTATTGTACTTCTGCAACAGATTACAATTTAATGTCTTTAACTTAAATGTCCCACTTAATAGAAATTCAATTGCTTTTCTACTTACCAATTATAATAGAAAAAATTTGACCCTGAAATATCGTTGCTAATTTTTCCAGTTTTTAGAATAATAGAGCAATAACTGATTATCAAATGCCAATGGTTTATATTCATAAACAGTTACCTGAGCTAGGCCTTTCTGTTCCAGACAAAGAGAATTTGGAGATATAAAAAGGTTATTGCTAAACCTACTGCAGATGAATAATCCAGTTGCTGCTCTGATGTTTCTGGGGATTAAAACCCCTTAGTAAATTAAAGCTTGCACATTTCATCAGTACAGTCATGTATTGAGCATTTACCAAGTACAAAGCATTAGCTAAGGATATATAACTTGCAAGATTTTTTTCATAAAACACAAGGTGATAAATTTAAAATATTTAGCATTTTGCTAGTCACATTCCCAAACACCAATATTTAGGAAACATTAGTTTCCACTTTATTCATTCTGTTGTATTCACTTTTTTATTCCACTTAACAATGATTTATGATATCTACTCTATGGCTGGTATTGAGCTAGTTAGCAATCCCATAATTGGATCTAAATTTGTAAGATAATCAACCACGTGAAGAACAAGAAATGGGACCAGGGTTCATCCACAATGCTGATAGCTCTCTAGCTCTCTGAAATTTGATGGAAGTTGCCTGATGCTCCACTCCACCTCCAAGTAAACCCAAACTCTCGTCAAAGAAACTGTTTTTCACTTTAAGAATTCTTCAAGTTTTACTCAATTATTCAAAAGGTGTGTAAATATTTTATAAGTACAATTTGAAATATTTTTATATTTTTATTTTAATTAGAGAGACATTGTTAATGTCTTTGGTAAATGAAACATCAGCTAGTTGAATGTATGGTAGTACCTTTTTAATTGGCACTCACTTTTAGAAGTATACAGCATTGTGGTGGAAAAACATCATATGTGAAGTAGGCCCCCTTCATGGATCACAACCTGTCATGGCAATGGGGCTTACATAACTCAATGAAGCATTGCCATGCAGGGCCACTCAAAACAGACAGGTAACAGTGAAGAGTTCTGACAAAATCTGGTCCACTGGAGGAAGAAATGGCAACCTACTCCAGTATTCTTGTTTAGAGATCCCATGGAAAGTATGAAAAGGCAAAAAGATATAACACCAGAAGATGAGCCCCACAGGTCCTCAGGTATCCAGGGGAAGAGCAAAAGGCAATTACTAATATCTCCAGAAAGAAAGAAGCTGGGCCAGAGCAGAAATGATGCTATATTGTGTGTGTATCTGGTGGTTAAAGTCTGATGCTGTAAGAACAATACTGCATAGGATCCCAGAATGTCAGGTCCAAGAATCAAGGTAAACTGGATGTGGTTGGAGATGGCAAGAGTGAACATCAACATCATAGGAATCAGTGAACTAAAATGGATGGGAATGGGTGATTTTAATTTAGATGACCATTATATCTACTACTGTGGGCAAGGATCCCTTAGAAGAAATGGAGTAGCCTTCGTAGTCAACAAATTGCCAAGAAAATGCACTGGTCATAACAAACACCCTCTTCCAACAACACAAGAGAAGACTCTATACATGGACATCACCAGATGGTCAACACCGAAATCAGATTGATTATATTCTTTGCAGCCAAAGATGGAGAAGCTCTATACAGTAAGCAAAAACAAGACCAGGAGCTGACTGTGGCTCAGACGATGAACTCCTTATTGCCAAATTCAGACTTAAATTGAAGAAAGTAGGGAAAACCACTAGACCATTCAGGTATGACCTAAATCAAATCCCTTATGATTATACAGTGGAAGTGAGAAATAGATTTAAGGGCCTAGATCTGATAGATAGAGTGCCTGATGAACTATGGAATGAGGTTCGTGACATTGTACAGGAGACAGGAATCAAGACCATCCCCATGGAAAAGAAATGCAAAAAAAGCAAAATGACTGTCTGGGCAGGCCATACAAATAGCTCCGAAAAGAATAGAAGTGAAAAGCAAAGGAGAAAAGGAAAGATAAAAACATCTGAATGCAGAGTTCCAAAGAATAGCAGAAAGAGATAAGAAAGCCTTCTTCAGCAATCAATGCAAAGAAATAGAGGAAAACAACACAATGGGAAAGACTAGAGATCTCTTCAAGAAAATCAGAGATACCAAAGGAACATTTCATGCAAAGATGGGCTCAATAAGGACAGAAATGGTACGGACCTAACAGAAACAGAAGATATTAAGAAGAGATGGCAAGAATACACAGAAGAACTGTACAAAAAAGATCTTCATGACCCAGATAATCATGATGGTGTGATCACTGACCTAGACACAGACATCCTGGAATGTGAAGTCAAGTGGGCCTTAGAAAGCATCACTTCGAACAAAGCTAGTGGAGGTGATAGAATTCCAGTTGAGCTATTCCAAATCCTGAAAGATGAAGCTGTGAAAGTGCTGCACTCAATATGTAAGCAAATTTGGAAAACTCAGCAGTGGCCACAGGACTGGAAAAGGTCAGTTCTCATTCCAATCCCAAAGAAAGGAATGCCAAAGAATGCTCAAACTACCGCACAATTGCACTTATCTCACACGCTAGTAAAGTAATGCTCAAAATTCTCCAAGCCAGGCTTCAGCAATATGTGAACCATGAACTTCCTGATGTTCAAGCTGGTTTTAGAAAAGGAAGAAGAATCAGAGATCAAATTGCCAACATCTGCTGGATCATGGAAAAAGCAAGAGAGTTCCAAAAAAACATCTATTTCTGCTTTATTGACTATGCCAAAGTCTTTGACTGTGTGGATCACAATAAGCTGTGGAAAATTCTGAAAGAGGTGGGAATACCAGACCACCTGATCTGCCTCTTGAGAAATTTGTATGCAGGTCAGGAAGCAACAGTTAGAACCAGACATGGAACAACAGACTGGTTCCAAATAGGAAAAGGAGTTCGTCAAGGCTGTATATTGTCACCCTGTTTATTTAACTTACATGCAGAGTACATCATGAGAAACGCTGGACTGAAAGAAACAGCTGGAATCAAGATTGCCGGGAGAAATATCAATAAGCTCAGATATGCAGATGACACCACCCTTATGGCAGAAGGTGAAGAGGAACTAAAAAGCCTCTTGATGAAAGTGAAAGTGGAGAGTGAAATAGTTGGCTTAAAGCTCAACATTCAGAAAACGAAGATCATGGCATCTAGTCCCATCACTTCATGGGAAATAGATGGGGAAACAGTGGAAACAGTGTCAGACTTTATTTTTCTGGGCTCCAAAATCACTGCAGATGGTGACTGCAGCCATGAAATTAAAAGACACTTACTCCTTGGAAGGAAAGTTCTGACCAACCTAGACAGCATATTCAAAAGCAGAGACATTACTTTGCCAACAAAGGTCCATCTAGTCAAGGCTATGGTTTTTCCTGTGGTCATGTATGGATGTGAGAGTTGGACTGTGAAGAAGGCTGAGCACTGAAGAATTGATGCCTTTGAACTGTGGTGTTGGAGAAGACTCTTGAGAGTCCCTTGGACTGCAAGGAGGTCCAACCAGTCCATTCTGAAGGAGATCAGCCCTGGGATTTCTTTGGAAGGAATGATGCTAAAGCTGAAACTCCAGTACTTTGGCCACCTCATGCGAAGAGTTGACTCATTGGAAAAGACTCTGATGCTGGGAGGGATTGGGGGCAAGAGGAGAAGGCGACGACGGGATGAGATGGCTGGATGGCATCACTGACTCGATGGACGTGAGTCTGAGTGAACTCCGGGAGTTGGTGATGGACAGGGATGCCTGGCGTGCTGTGATTCATGGGGTCGCAAAGAATCGGACATGACTGAGTGACTGATCTGATCTGATCTGATCATAGTCAACAGAAGAGTCCAAAATGCAGTACTTGGATGCAACCTAAAAACAACTGAATGATCTCAGTTCATTTCTAAGGCAAAATGTTTAACATCACAGTAAAACAAGTCTATGCCCCAATCTATGAAGCTGAAGTTCCAATATTTGGCCACGTGACATGAAGATTCAACTCACTGGAAAAGACCCTGATGCTGGGAAAGATCCAAGGCAGGAAGAGAAGGGGATTACAGAGAATGAAATGATTGGATGGCATCACCAACTCAATGGACATGAAGTTGAGCAAGCTCCAGGATATGGTGAAGGACAGGGAAGCCTGGTGTACCACAGTTCATGGGGTCATAGAGAGTCAGAAACAACTTAGTAACTGAATAACAATGCCCCAACCACTGATGCCAAAGAAGCTGAAATTGAATGGGTCTGTAAAGATCTACAACATCTTCTAGAACTAACACCAAATAAATAAATAAATAAAAAGTTGTCCTTTTGATCATAGGGGATTGAAATATAAAAGGTAGAAGTTAAGAAATACCACAAATAACAGGCAAGACTGGCCTTGGAGTACAAAATAATGCAGGGCAAGGGCTAATGGAGTTTCTCGTATTGGTCATAGCAAATACCCTTTTCCAAACATCCAAGAGATGACTCTCCACATGGCCATCACCAGGCGGTCAATACCGAAACCAGATATTCTTTGCAGCCAAAGATGGAAAAGCTCTATACAGTCAGCAAAAGTAAGACCTAGAGCTGACTATGGCTCAGATCATGAGCTCCTTATTGCAAAATTCAGGCTTAAATTGAAGAAAATAGGGAAAACAACTAGGTCATTCAGGTATGACCTAAATCAAAACCCTTAAGATTATATAGTGGAGGGGCAAATATGTTTAAGGGGTTAGATCTGAAAGACAGAGTGCCTGAAGAACAATGAACAGAGATCCTAACATTGTACAGGAGGCAGTGACCAAAACTGTTCCAAAGAAAGAGAATGCAAAAACCAAAGTGATTGCTGGGCATACACACTGAGGAAAACAGAATTGAAAGAGACATGTGTACCCCAATGTTCATCGCAGCACTGTTTATAATAGCCAGGACATGGAAGCAACCTAGATGTCCATCAGCAAATGAATGGATAAGAAAGCTATGGTACATATACACAATGGAGTATTACTCAGCCATTAAAAAGAATACATTTGAATCAGTTCTAATGAGGTGGATGAAACTGGAGCCTATTATACAGAGTGAAGTAAGCCAGAAAGAAAAACACCAATACAGTATACTAATACAGCATATTACAATACATATATACAATACAGCATATATATGGAATTTAGAAATATGGTAACAATAACCCTGTATACGAGACAGCAAGAGACACTGATGTATAGAACAGTCTTTTGGACTCTGTGGGAGAGGGAGAGGGTGGGATGATTTGGGAGAATGGAATTGAAATATGTATAATATCATATATGAAGTGAGTCGCCAGTCCAGGTTCGATGCACGATACTGGATGCTTGGGGCTGGTGCACTGGGACGATCCAGAGGGATGGTATGGGGAGGGAGGAGGGAGGAGGATTCAGGATGGGGAACACATGTATACCTGTGGCAGATTTTTTTGATATATAGCAAAACCAACACAATATTGTAAAGTTAAATAAAATAAAATTAAAAAAAAAAAACAAAGTGATGTCTGAGGAGGCTTTACAAATAGCTGTAGAAAGAAGAGACGTGAAAGGCAAGGGAGACTGAAAAAAATATACCCACCTGAATGCAGAGTTCCAGAGAATAGCAAGGAGAGGTAAGAAAGCCCTTTTAAATGAACAATGCAAAGAAATAGAGGAAAACAATAGAATGGGAAAGACTAGAGAGTTTTCAACAAAATAAGAGATACCAAGGAAACATTTCATGCAAAGATGGGCATGATAAAGGACAGAAATGGTAAGGACTGAACAGAAGCAAAAGAGATTTAGAAGAGGTGTCAAAAATACACAGAAGAAATATGCATAAAAGTTCTTAATGACCTGGATAACCACTATGGTGTGGTCACTCACCTAGAGCCAGACATCCTGGAGTGTGAAGTCAAGTGGACCTTAGAAAGCATTGCTAAGAACAAAGCTAGTGGAGGTGATGGAGTTCTAGCTGAGCTATTTCAAATCCTTAAAGATGATGTGGTTAAAGTGCTGCACTCAACACGTCAGAAAATTTGGAAAACCCAGCAGTGTCCACAGGACTAGAAAAGGTCAGTTTTCATTACAATCCCAAAGAAAGGCAATGCCAAAAAATGTTCAAACTACCATGCAACTGAGCTCATTTCACATGCTAGCAAGGTTATGCTCAAAATCCTTCAAGCTAGACTTCAGCAATATGTGAACTGAGACCTTTCAGATGTACAATCTGGATTCAGAAAAGGCAGAAATCAGAGATCAAATTGCCAACATTCACTGAATAATGGAGAAAGCAAGGGAATTCCAGAAAAACATCTACTTCTGCTGCATTGACTATGCTATAGCCTTTGACTGTTGTGGATCACAATAAACTGTGGAAAATTCTTAAAGAGATGGGAATACCAGATCACCTTACCTGCCTCCTGAGAAACCTGTATGCAGGTCAAGGAGCAACAGTTAGAACAGGACATGGAACTGGTTCAAAACTGGCAAAGGAGTATGTCAAGGTTGTATATTGCTACCATGCTTATTTAACTTCTATACAGAGTACATTATGTGAAATGCCAAGCTGGATGAACCACAGGCTGGAATCAAGATTGCCAGGAGAAATATAACCAACCTCAGATATGCAGATGATACCAGTCTAATGGCAGAAAGGTAAGAGGAACGAAAGAGTTTCTTGATGAAGGTGAAAGAAGAGAGTGAAAAAACTGGCTTAAAACTCAACATTCAAAAAATGAAGGTTATGCCATTCGGTTCCATCACTTCATGGCAAACAGAAGCAGAAAACAGGGAAGCAGTGACAGATTTTCTTTTCTTGGACTCCAATATTGCTGCTGACAGTGACTGCAGCTTAAAATTAAAAGATGTCTGCTCCTTGGAAGAAAAGCTATGACTAACTTAGCATTTTAGGGCTGTCCTTGTAGCTCAGTTGGTAAAGAATCTGCCTGCAATGCAGGAGACCTTGGTTCAATTCTTGGGTTCAGAAGATCCCCTGGAGAAGGAAATGACAACCCACTCCAGTATTCTTGCCTGGAGAATCCCTTGGACAGAGGAGCCTGGGCAGGCTACAGTCTATGGGGTTGCAAGAGTTGGACACATCTTAGCGACTAAACCACCACCAACTTAGCATTTTAAAAAGCAGAGACATCACTTTGTTGAGATAGGTCCATATAATGAAAACTATGGTTTTTCTAGTAGTCATATACAGATGTGAGAGTTGGACTGTAAAGAAGGCTAAGTGCTGAACAATTGATGCTTCTGAAATGTGGTGGTGGTGAAGACTCTTGAGAGTCCCTTGGACTGCAAGGAGGTCAAACAAGTCAATCCTAAAGGAAATCAACTCTGAATATTCATTGGTCACTGGAAAAGACCCTGATGCAGGAAAAGATTGAAGGCAAAAAGGTGAAAGGAGCAACAGAGGATGAAATGGCTTAGATAGCATCACCAACTCAATGGATATGAATCTGAGCAAACTCCGAGAGACAGTGGGGAACAGAAGAGCCTTGCGTATTTCAGTCCATGAGTTTGCAAAGACTTGGACACAACTTAGCGACTGAGCAACAGCACCAATTCCCAATGTGTGAATGTGTCACGAGGCTTTCCCCCATACCAACAGGCAATTCTCCAACACAAGCTGGGTGTCCTGCAATTCAACTCAATTCTCACACTATCTAGCCAAAGAAGATAGCATCAGATCCCACAAGTTGAGCGCTCAGTCCCACATGACTACTTCACACTCTCTGCTTCAGATGCCAGTCATTAAGTCCAAGTGACCAAGTAAACTTCTGACCCATGAGTTAAGACTGGAAGTTCAAATGACCCCATTCCCTGGGTTGTATTAATTTACTACAGTGTCTTACAGAACTCAAATATTTTACTAACTAAATACTAGTCATCTAAACTACTTACTTACTAGATTAATTATAGAGGGACATAATTTAGGAATAGTCAGAAGGAAGAGATCCATAGTGAAAGGTATGGAGAAAGCATAGAGAGCATGAAATGATAATGAGGTAACTTTCTGGAATGGATGGACCATAATGTTCCATAGTTTTGATAGAGGTTTGGACTGCACAAGTGAATGCATTTATCAAAACTCATGGAAGATACACTTAAAATATGTGCATTTTATGTACATTTTATATAAGATGCATGCAAAATATTTGAGGAAGTTGGTGAGATGTTTACAACATTCTTTCAATGAGTAGAAAATAAGGTGAATTAATGAATAGAGGGACAGATAGGATATTTGAGCAAGCATAGGAAAATGTAATGGGCAGATGCTAGGTAGCAGCTTTTGGGGGGGGTGTGGTCACTGAAATTTTTTTCTTTTTTTAACTTTGATGCATGTTCAAGAGTTTGCATAATAAGGAGTTGGAAAAATACAGCATGAAAGGCACATGTGATTTATTCAGTCTGTCTAGCATTTTTGATGTTAATGAAAGTAATAGAGACTGAATTAAATTGTATTTAATTTCAGCTTTGCCTTTTCATATGTACCCACTATTCATAATAGTGAAAGAAGTTACCTGCATGGGTTTCTTTTAGAACTCAATTAACATTGATTTGCCCATTGCTGCAGACTGTATTAATACTAACAACTTAGAATAAATTAGTTTTTGCTCTTTATGAATAAGTTCAATAACCTGCTCCTTTCATTTCTACTTCCTTTAAATGTGTTCTAATTAAAAGCTATTAATGTTTGTATTTCCTGGCAATTTTATTTTTTCATTCATATTCAAATTACCACATTACTGAAAGCCATATATTTCCTAATAAATGTCAGATTTTATTGTTTGTTATTTCTATTTAAGAGTTTAATGACTCTACTTGGATGTTCAAAACTTAACTTAAAAAAAAAAATCATAGTTTAACAATCAACATGCCCTATTTTTCAGATATGAACTGTTCTAATACAAAGCACTAGCTAATGGTCCAGAAAATGGTTAGGTTCATTGAAGGTGTCCAAAGAACATATGAAAACTACTATCTGAATTTATTTTTCTTAAAAAATATTTATTCATATTTAGTCTATTGATTGACCAGGACATGCTCGCTTGGTCTTTATCAGTCACATATCACATGCAGTATTTGAATTTCCTTACAAAAGAATGATATGCAATGTGGAAGAGTTGGCAGTTATGTTATTGTCTTATATTGTAGTTCATAATTGTGTAAATGGATTTATAAATATTAATTTTAATTAAGAAAACTCATAGAAAAAGACACTTGGTTTAAAAGACTTCTTTAAAAAGCAGGCAAGAAATGAAGGAAAAACAATCTGTGAAATGAAAGTAATATTAATAAATGTGAACATGAGAAAATGATAAAACCAACTTATCTTCCTAGCCAGAAAACTGGAGCACTTCAGAGCCTCATTATGCAATAAAGATGATGTTCTAAAGTGATCTGACCAAAAGTCACCTAAAAGTATAGTTATCAAGAAGACGACTATTTGAAATTATATGCACTACTATTAATGATGAACTTTGCCCTAAAGGAATTTTCATGTCTTGAGATAATAACTCATAATAGTATAAAGTGTTCTTGGGATCAAGACTTTTTAAACATGGAGAAAATGAAGACAAATCTATGCAACTTTTTTTTTTCCTAGTCACTTAAGCTTTTATTTTTGTGAGAGGGTTCAAAGGAGAGCTTTAATACAGGTTAGACTTGAGGCTTTTCAAGCAGATCTAAGTCTTGATGAAATGATTCAAACTCAAATCCTGAACACATAATCATGGTAGGCCCCAGTGTCTTCAAAAACTTATACTTGATGCTTTCCCAAAGTGCTAGGATTTGAATGCCAAAGTACAAACTGATTCATGTTTTTGTCTGTGGATTTCTTTAAATGAAGTACATGTTAGCGTCCACAGATATCAGAGTTCTGCAAAACTGCCTGGAATCCATGTTTCCAGGAGGACCACAGACGCCCTACCCTGCCCATTGCGATGCCCTCCACAACCAGGTCTGCAGTTTTTAAATGGGACATTAAAAGTCATTTGATATGTAATATTGTACTTTACATAATTTAACATAAATTTTAAATTTTTAAAAGTCTTTTTTGAGTGAAAGACATGAAAACTCCCAAAAAACTGAACAAAGACTTGTTCTTCTGTAGTAGAGGGCTGGAGTAATACATGACAAACAAACATAAACGCATTTAATTAGAAGACAAAAATGAATTGCCGGAAGATCTGAACAAACAAGGGTGGGAGGGATAGAAGTCAGTTGATGAAAATACGCATATTTCAATTACAGTCCAATTTATGGTATTTTCTAAATTTCACTTCAGTAAGGTTGATGTTGAAGTGTTGATGTTCAGTGATGTTGAAGCTGAAACTCTAATACTCTGGCCACCTGATACAAAGAACTGATTCATTTGAAAAGACCCTGATGTGGGTAAAGATTGAAGGCAGGAGGAGAAGGGGACAACAGAGGATGAGATGGTTGAATGGCATCACCAACTCAATGGACATGAGTTTGAGTAAACTCCGGGAGTTGATGATGGACAGAGGCCTGGTGTGCTGTGGTCCATGGGGTTGCAAGGAGTTGGACATGACTGAGTGACTGAACTGAACTGAATGAAATACATAAAGAACTACATTTTCTGTGATCCTCTAAAGGAAAATATAAAGAAGAGATAGATCTTAAATAATAACTGTAATAAAATCCATCTTTCTTGAAATACTTATAAGTGTTCATAGAGCAGCATATTTGATTATAATGAAGACGGGAGTCCAGGATGAGAGAATCACACATGAATTCATTTCATCCTTTTTCAGAGACAAGATTCTGCACTGGAATATGTATTTTGGGTGGATATGCTTCAGCTGGAAATGCCCTCATTTTCTGATGGAATTCCAAAGAACTACTGCTGATCTGACTGCAAAATTACCTTCACATTAATTTTACACTAGTTGGCTAAACCTAAAAGTGAAAAATTCCAACAAACATTATCAGTCATGAGTTTCAGCTGATGAGGTTCTGACTTTCTGACTGGAGCAACGTCTCCAGAGACTGGCTACAGATACTCTGTGTGAGAACATTTGTGATCACAGTCCTATGTGTTCAAAACAAAGCAGTTGGATGATTTCATTGTTCTGGTAAGAGTTGTAAGTGAGGGAGTTGTAAAATATAGCAACTCTGTCACCCTACAGAACGAAGTGTCAGAGATTCCTTTCTAGGCATGGAAAACAACTCTCAGGTTATCTCCTTTAAGCTCTCATAAAGTACATACTGAATAAATCCATGTTAAAATCAATGAACAAATCAACAAATTAACAAATAACATACAGTTTCAAATATAATTCAAAAATGCTATTATCTCCTCTTCCATAATTGTTTAAATTATACATCAGATCAGATGTTCAGTCGTGTCCGACTCTTTGTGACTCCATGAATCACAGCATGCCAGGCCTCCCTGTCCATCACCAGCTCCTGGAGTTCACTCACTCACACCCATAGAGTGAGTGATGCCATCCAGCCATCTCATCCTCTGTCATCCCCTTCTCCTCTTGCCCCCAATCCCTCCCAGCATCAGAGTCTTTTCCAATGAGTCAACATAACTGTGTAGGACAAAAGAAAAGAAAAAGAAATATAAAAAGGAATTGAGATGGGACTTGCATCCCTGGGAGGGAGCTACAAAAGAGGAAAGGTTCTCATACCATGGGATTTCCCATACTGGCAGGGAGAACTTCTGGGACAGAAGGAGAGCTTCAGAGCATCAGGAAGAGCATAGCAACTAGTCTATGGCTGCCAGAACAGAGGGAAACCTGCACAGATGATCAGTGTTGCCACCCTGCACTCCCCAGACTGAGAGGTGTGTCCACCAGTGTGGATGGGGGCTAGATGCTGCAGATCAGACCTGAGGAGGGGTTGGAGGTTGGTGGCACAGAAACTGCCTGAGGGGATGGATCTGGTGTGACCACAACTGAGGGTGTACAAGGAGGAAGCCTGGCCTGCCTTAGAGACCAAGAATCATTGCTTGGGAGGTGAGTGAGGGGAGGGGCAAGACCTGCCATTGCCTTTTCCCCTTTGTGCTCTGATGCCCACATAAGCTCTAGAAACAGGCATGAGTCACCATTGCAGATTTCAGGAGTAGTCACAAGCTGCCATCACAACCTCCCAGGCTATAGGAGTGGTCATGAGCCCCCATCACTAGCCTCCTGGGCTCCAGGAGCACACACAAGCTGCAGCCACCACCAGGAACCCCAGAAGCAGGCACCAGCTGCTGCATCAGCACACCCACTATCAAGGAGATAATGGCCAGTACACTCTGAGGAAGGGCTTCCTGGTGGCTCAGACAGTAAAGAATCTGCCTGCAATGGGAGAGACCTGGGTTCAGTCCCTGGGTTGGGAAGATCCCCTGGAGAAGGGAACAGCTACCCACTCAAGTATTCTGACTTGAAGAAATCCATGGACAGAGGAGCCTGGCAGACTAAAGTCCATGGGGTCGCAAAAAATCAGACATGACTGAATGACTTTCACTTTCACACTCTGAGGAAGGAGGCATCATGCATCCATACTAAAGATAGCTCCTGCACCAAAATTATTAAACCCATACAACTACACAGGGACACTATACACATAAAGAACCCCCAAAGACCACAGTAGATAATTGTTTCTCCTATACTCACAAAGGTCTGTCTAGTCAAGCCTAAGATTTTTCCAGTGGTCATGTATGGATGTGAGAGTTGGGCTGTGAAGAAAGCTGAACGCCGAAGAATTGATGCTTTTGAACTCTGGTGTTGGAGAAGACTCTTGAGAGTTCCTTGGACTGCAAGGAGATCCAACCAGTCTATTCTAAAGGAGATCAAGCCTGGGTTTTCTTTGGAAGGAATGATGCTAAAGCTGAAACTCCAGTACTTTGGCCACCTCATGTGAAGAGTTGACTCATTGGAAAAGACTCAGATGCTGGGAGGGATTGGGGGCAGGAGGAAAAGGGGACGACAGAGGATGAGATGGCTGGATGGCATCACTGACTTGATGGACGTGAGTTTGAGTGAACTCCGGTAGATGGTGATGGACAGGGAGGCCTGGTGTGCTGCGATTCATGGGGTCACAAAGAGTAGGACAGGACTGAGCAACTGAACTGAACTGAACTGATACTCACAAAGAGAGATGTAAGTAAAATGAAGCAGAGGAACTACTCTCAGTTAAAAGACTAAGAGATTTCTCCTGAAAGAATAAGCTGTGAAACAGACCTTTTCAGTTGTATAGATACTAACTTCAAAAAGGAGATAATGGAAATACGGAAGGAATTAAGAAAGGCTATCAACATAAATGCAGAGACCTATAAAAGGAAATAAATTATTAATATAAAGAGGAGCCAAGAAAAATAGAAAAATTCATTTGTTGAAAGCTGAGGTAAAGGCAATGAATAGCAGAATGAATAATACTAAAGAATGAATAAGTACTGTGGAAGGTAGAATAATAGAAACAACCCAATTAGAACAGCAGACAGAAAGCCAATTGGAAAACCAAAAAACAAAAGCAATATAAGAGACTTGTGGGATAATATAGTGTGCCAATCTACTAATAATAGGGATCCTACAAGGGAAAGAAAGAAAACAGGAGATAGAAATGATGGCTAAAAATTTCCCAAAACTACAGAAGGAAACAGATCTATGTACAGAGGGTCCCAAACAATTTGAACCCAAACAGATCTACACCAACGCATTTTATAATGCAAATGGAAAAAGTTAAAAATAGAGTTCCAAAGGCAACAAGAAGAAAACAAAACAATTAGAAGGGAACCCCCACAAAGCTATCAGCTAATTTTTTTTAAACAGAAATGCTGCAGGCCACAGGGAGTGGCAAGATACATTCAAAATCCTAAAAGGGGAAAAATCTATAACCAGAAAGATTATCATTCAGAATAGAAGGAGAGAATAAACTTCTCAGACAAGCCAAAACTAAATGAGTACAGCAATACTAAAGCTATCGTAAAGGAAATATTGAAAAGTCTACTCTAAATAGAAAAAAAAAAAAAAAAACTATAGGGTTGGAAAGCAAATAAGCCAGTACACAGGTTACAGAAAAAATACTTTTGTGAAGCTGAGGATAACCACAATGAAGAGCAAAAGGATGAACATGAAGATGTAAAAGAGGACATCAAAATCATAAGATGTGCAGGAAGAGAGTTTCATTTCCTAGCATGTGTTTGAGCCTATATGATGACCAGTCTAAGGGAAATAGATAGAGGAAGGAATTAATATTCTTGAAAAATAGGTGACCACAAATCAAAAACATACAAAAGATTCACAAAAGCCCACAGAAGAGAATATAATACAAAAGAAAATCATCAAAACACAAAAGGAAAGAGAAAAAGAATGGAAGAAATATAAGATCATTGAGAAAATAGGGTTTTAAATACCAGTAATACATATCTACCAATCATTACCTTAAATGTCAATGGACTAAATGTTCCAATAAAAAAACACAGATGGGTAGATTGTATAAAAACCAAGATCCTACAATATGCTACTTACAAGAAACCACTTTAAGAAAAAGGACACATATATATTGAAAATGAGGAAATGGAAAAAGATATTTCACACAAATGGAAATGACAAGAAAGCAGATATCAGACAAAATAAGACTTTAAAATAAAGATCATTAAGAAAGATAATTAAGGGCACTATATGATAAAAGAATCAAAACAGTAGAGGATTTTGCACTCAACATATATGCACCTAATATAGCAGTGCCCAAATATATAAAACAAATGCAAACCACCATAAAGGGAGAAATTGATGGGAATTCAATAGTACTAGGAGACTTTAACATCTTACTCACATCAAAGGACAGATCTTCTAGACAGAATATCAATAAGGCAACAGATATCCTAAGTGATACAACAGAACAGTTAGACCCAACTGATATTTTCAAAGCATTACATCCAAAACAAACAGAATACACACTCTTTTCAAATGTACTTGGAACATTCTCTAGGATGGATCACATAGAAGGCACAAAATAACTCCAAAATTTGAGAATAGAAATTATCTCCGGCATTTTTTCTAACCACAATAGCAGAAAACAAGAAATCAACCATAAAAAGAAATCAGAAAAAAATTACATGGAGACTAAACATGCTATTAAAAAACCAGTGGGTCAACGATGAAATCAAGGAGGAAATTTAAAAATATTTTGATACAAAACACAACCATACAAAATATGTGAAAGTGAAAGTGAAGTCGCTCAGTCGTGTCTGACTCCTAGTGACCCCATAGACTGCAGCCTACCAGGCTCCTCTGTCCATGGGATTTTCCAGGCAAGAGTACTGGAGTGGGGTGCCATTGCCTTCTGGGATGCAGCAAAAGCAGTTCTTATAAATTCACAGTGATAGAGGCTCTCCTCAAAAGACAAGAAAAATCTCAAATAAACAATCTAACCTAACACTTAAAAGAATTAGAAGAAGCAGAACAAATAAAACCTAAAGTCAGCAGAAGGAAGGAAATAATAGAGAGATCAGAGAGACAATAAATAAAAGATATTAAAAAACAATAGAAAAAAAAATCAGTAAAACCAAGAGCTTGGTGTTTTTTTTGAAAGGATAAACAAAACTGACATTCCTCTGGCCAGGTTTACCAAGAAGAAAACAGACAGCCCAAGTAAACAATGTAAGAAATGAAAACAGATATAACAACTGATACCGTAAACATACAAAACCACAAGGGAATACTATGAACAATAATATGCCAACAAATTTGACAACCTAGAGAAATGGACAAGTTTCTAGAAACAAACACCACCAAATCTGAATCAAGAAGAAACAGATAACTTGAACAGACCAATCAGTAGAGTGAAATAAAATGTGCAATTTTAAAAAACCCTATACAAACAAAAGTCCAGGACCAAATGATTTCCCAGGCAAATTCTGCCAAACATACAAAGAAGAACTTGTACTGACCCTTCTCAAACTCTCCCAAAATAGAAGAAGGAACACTCCCAAAGACATTCTATGAAGCCGCCATCACCCTGAGACCAAAACCAGACAAGGACACCACCAAAAAAAGAAAATTAAATCAATATCTTTGATGAATATGGATGCAAAAATTCTCAAGAAAATATCAGCAAATCGAATCCAACAATACATAAAAGAGATCATACACCTCAACTGAGTGGGATTCATCCCAGGTTCACAAGGGTGGTTCAATATATGCAAAATCAATGAGATATAACACAGCAAAGAAGAGGCAAAAACCACATGATCATCTTAATAGATACAGAAAAAGTATTTGACAAAATTCAACACCCATTCATGATAAAAACTCTTAACAAAGTGGGTATAGAATGAACCTATCTTAACATAATAAAAGCCATGTATGACAAACCCACAGTCAATATAATACACAACTGTGAAAAATTGAAAACATTCCTATTTAACTCTGGACCAAGACAAGGATGTCCACTCTCACCTCTTCTACTCAACATAGTATTGAAGTCATAGCCACAGCAAGTTGGAAGGGAAGATGTAAAACTATCATTATATTCAGATGACGTGATACTATATATAGAAAACCCTGAAGACTTCAGACAAAAACTACTAGAAGTGATAAATTCAGCAAGATACAAGAGTATCAAGATAAGCAGGGTACAAGATTAACATAAACTAGTTGGTTGCACTACTTTAACAATGAAATATCAGAAAGGGGATGTTAAAAGACAATACCTTTCAAAATTGTACCCCCCAAAATAAAATATTTAGGAATAAACCTGACCAACAAGGTGGCTTACATGGTGAGAACTACAAAACATTAATAAAGGGAAATGAGGATGACTAAAAGAAATGGAAAGATATCTCATGCTCTTGAATTGGAAGAATTAATACTGTTAAAATGGACACATGATACAAAGCAACCTATGGGCTTAATGTGATCCCTATCAAATTACCCATGACACTGTTCACAGACCTAGTACAAATAATCCTAAAATTTATATGAAACCATAAAAGACCCAGAATTTCAAAGCAATCCTGAAGAAAAAGAAAAAGCAGGAGGCATAACCCTCTCAGACTTCAGGCAATACTATAGAACTTCAGTAATCAAACCATGCCATTGGCACAAAAACATATCTTATGGATCAATGGAACAGAATTGAGAGCCCCCAAATAAATCCACACACCTATGGTCAGGACTTCCCTGTAGCTCAAACAGTAAAGAATCTGCCCGTGATGCAGGAGACCTGGGTTCGATCCCTGGGTCAGGAAGATTCTCTGGAAAAGGGAATGGCAATCCACTCCAGTATTCTTGCCTGGAGAATACCATGGACAGAGTAGCCTGGTGGGCTACAGTCTGTGGGGTCACAAAGAGTTGGACAGGACTGAGTGACTTCACTTCACTTCATGTAACCTATGGTCAATCAATCCTCAATAAAAGAGGCAAAAAATACAATGGGAAAAAGACAGTCTCTTTAGCAAATGGCTTTAAGAATGTTAGACAGTCAAATGTAAATCTCTGAAGTTAGAATGCATACTTATACCATACACAAAAATAAAAAATAAACTCAAAATATCTTAAAGACTTAAACATAAAACATAATACCATAAAACCCCTAAAAGAGATCACAGGCAAGATATTCTCTGGCATAAGTCATATCAATGTTTTCTTATGTAGGTCTCCCAAGGCAATAGAAATAAAATAAAAATGAGACCTAATCAAATTTATAAGCTTTTGCACAGCAAAGTGAAAGTGAAAGTGAAATCGCTCAGTCATGTCCGACTCTTTGCGACCCCATGGACTGTAGCCTACCAGTCTCCTCAGTCTATGGAATTTTCCAGCCAAGAATACTGGAGTGGGCTGCCGTTTCCTTCTCCAGGGGATCTTCCCCACCCAGGGATCGAACCCAGGTCTCCTGCATTGCAGGCAGTTGCTTTACCGTCTGAGCCACCAAGGAAGCAAAGAAAACTACAAACAAAACAACAAAAAAATGGGAGAAAATGTATGCAAATGATGCGACCAACAAGGGCCTAATTTCAAAAATATACAAACAGCTCACACAACTCAACAACAACAAAACATCAAAAAATGGGCAGAGGACCTAAACAGACATTTCTTCAGAAAAGGCATATAGATAGCCAATAGGCATATGAAAAGATGCTGAACATTACTAATTATTACAGAAATGCAAATTAAAACTATAATGAAGTACCACCTCCTATGGGTCAAACTGGCCATCATTTTAAAAAATCTACAAAGTAACAAATGCTAACGAGGGTGTGGGATAAAAAGAGAACCTTTCTACACTGTTGGTGGGAATGTAAGTTGGTGTAGCCACATTGGAAAACAGCATGGAGATTTCTCAGAAAACTAAAAATAGAATTACTATCTGACCCAGGAATCCCACTCCTGGATGTATAATGAGTCAAAACTATAATTTAAAAAGATACATGCACTTATATGTTCATAGCAGCACTATTCACAATAGCCAACACATTGAAACAATCTGAATGTCCATTGACAGCTGAATGGATAAAGATGTGGCACATGTGTGTGTGGAGGTGCTTCTCTAGTGGCTGAGCTGGTAAAGAATCTGCCTGCAATGCAGGAGACCCAGGTTTAATCCCTGGGTAGGGAAGATCCCCTGGAAAAGGAATGGGCAACCCACTCCAGTATTCTTGCCTGGAGAATTCCATGGACAGAGGAGCCAAGCAGGTTACAGTTCATGGGATTGCTAAGAGTCAGACATGACTGTGCGACTAACTCACTTTTTCACTTTTCATACACACACACAGGCTTCTGTGGTGGCTCAAACAGTGAAGAATCTACCTGTAGTGCAGGAGACAGGGGTTTGATCTCTGGGTGGGGACGATCCCCTGGAGAAGTGAATGGCTACCCACTCCAGTATTCTCACTTGGATAATTTCATGGTCAGCAAAGCCTGAAGGGCTAAAGACCATGGGGTCTCAAAGAGTCAGACACAATTGAGCAACTAACACACACAGACACATATATACAATGGAATACTACTCAGCTATAAAAACAATGAAATAATGCCATTTGCAGCAACACGGATGCAACAGAGACTATCATATTAAGTGAAATAAGTAAGAAAGAGAAAGACAAACACTAAAACACTATATGACATCACTTACATGGTTAATGCTCAAAATCACTGAAGCCAGGCTTCAATAGTACATGATCCGAGAACCTCCAAATGTTCAAGCTGGATTTAGAAAAGGCAGAGGAACCAGAGATCAAATACCAACATCCGTTTGATCACAGAAAAGGCAAAGGAATTCCAGAAAAAATATCTAATTCTCCTTCATTTACTACACTAAAGCCTTTGACTGTGTAGATCACAAAAAACTGTAGAAAATTCCTAAAGAGATGGAAATACCAGACCACCTTACCTTCATTCTGAGAAATCTGTATGCCGATCAAAAACCAGCAGTTAGAACTGGACAAGGAACAATGAACTGGTTCAAAACTGGAAAAAGTACGTCAAGGCTTTATATTGTTACCCTGCTTAAATAAGGCTATGATGTATAAATAAATCAGTATACATGATGGACTTCTATGCAGAGTCCTGGCATATGAAATGCCAGGTTGGATGAAGCTTAAGCTGGAATCAGGATTTCCAGGAGAAATATCAATAATCTTAGATATGCAGATGACACCACCCTTATGGCAGAAAGTGAAGAGGAACAAAAAAGAGCCTCTTGATGAAGGTGAAAGAGGAGAGTGAAAAAGCTGGCTTAAAATTTAACATTCAGAGGGGGAGGAGCTAAGATGGCAGAGGAGTAGGACGGGGAGAACACTTTCTCCCCCACAAATTCATCAAAAGAACATTTAAACGCGGAGTAAATTCCACAAAACAACTTCTGAATGCCGGCAGAGGACATCAGGCACCCAGAAAAGCAACCCAAGTCTTTGAAAGGAAGTAGGAAAAAATATAAAAGATAAAAAAAAGAGACAAAAGAGGGAGGGACGGAGTTCCGTCCCGGGAAGGGAGTCTTAAAAAGAGAGAAGTTTCCAAACACCAGGAAACCTTCTCACTGCCGAATCTGTGCCAAGCCTTGGAAGCACAGAGGGCAACATAACAGGGAGGAAAAATAAATAAACAATTAAAACCCACAGATTGCGAGCCCTACGGTAACTTCCCCAGCAGAGAAGCAGCGCAGACGCCTGCACACGCCACTAGCAAGCGGGGGCTGGGCAGGGAGGCGCGCGGCGGGCTGCATCGCTTAGAGTAAGGATCTGGCCTGAATACTCTGAGCGCTATCTGAGCAAAATAATTTGGGCTAGCACACCAGACTGTGGGATATCTACCATGCGAAAAGCCAGCCCTAACCTAAGACACCGCCAGGCCCGCGCACGGAACAAAGGACTGAACAGAGATAGCCGGCGGCAGACCATCCCCCTCGGGTGACAGGCAGCCAGAGCCGGAAGAGGGTAATCACAGCCCCAGAGAGACATTATCTATAAAACTGTAAACAGGCTTCTTTGCTAACTAAAACGTCTTGGGGGTCTGGACGGTCAACATCTGCCTGAGAAGGTGCGCTGGTTGTACACCTAGATAACTGAGCGGCAGGGAGGCGATAAGTCGCAGCAATCGCGCTCGCCAAATACCTCATCACCTGAGCTGCTCGGACCTGGGAAGGGCACAAAACTCAGGCCCAACCGAGTCTGCGCCTCTGAGGACTACCTGAGTGCCTGAACCTGAGCGGCTTGGACCTGGGAGGTGCAGGCAGCCCAGGGCCAGCCACGGATGGATCCCAGTGGAGCAACCTAGAGCCTGAGCAGTGTGGGCAGGGAGGCTACACGTGCCGTGAGCGGGGGCAGACCCAGTGAGGCTGAGGTACTGCGAGCACACGCCAGTGTTATTTGTTTGCAGCATCCCTTCCTCCCCACAGCGCGACTGAACAACTGAGCCTAAAAAAAAAAAAAGTGTCCACCACCGTCCCCTTTGTGTTAGAGCGGAAACCAGACACTGAAGAGACCGGCAAACAGAAGAAGCTATAACAGAGGGAACCGCCTGGGAAGCTACAGGCAATAGAGTAAAACCCTGTGGTTAGTACCAAATACATAGGAAGGGGCCTATAGATCTTGAGAAATATAAGTCGGACCAAGGAACTAGACAAAAATGAACTGAACCCATAATACTCACAACAAAACCAGAGAAAGTCCTAGATATATTTTTACTATTTTTACGATTATTCTTTTTTTTCTTTTAATTTTTTAAAAAATTTTAAGTCCTCTATTATTCCTTTAATTTTCACTTTTATAACCTATTACTTTGCAAAAAAAAAAAAAAAACCCTATTTTTTAAAAGCAAACTTCATATATACATTTTTTATAATTTTTTTGACCTTTTTTTTTCTTCTTCTTCTTTTCTTTAACATTGTATTTTTGAAATCCCAAACTCTACTCTAGATTTTTAACTTTAGCTTTTTGGTATTTGTTATCAATTTTGTACCTATAGTTTTTTTATAATTTCTGTGACTTTTTTTTTCTTTTGTTTCTGTTTCTTTCTCTTCTTCTTTTATATAACATTGTATATCTGAAATTCCAAACTCTACTCTAGATTTTTAATTTATACTTTTTGGTATTTGTTATCAATTTTGTACCTGTATTTTCTTTATAATTTTTGCGACTTTGTTTTTTTTTCTCTCTCTCTTTCTTCTTCTTCTTCTTTTTTTTAACATTGTATTTTTGAAATTCCAAACTCTACTCTAGATTTTTAACTTTTGCTTTTTGGTATTCGTTATCAATTTTGTACCTATATTTTCTTTATAATTTATGGGACCTTGTTTTTGTTTGTTTTTTTCTTTCTTTCTTTTCCTTCTTCTTTTCTTTAATATTGTATTTTTGAAATTCCGAACTCTACTCTAGATTTTTAATTTTTGCTTTTATGTATTTGTTACCAATTTTGTACCTTTAAGAACCCAATCTTCAGGACCCATTTTTCACTAGGGAGCGAGATTACTGGCTTGACTGCTGTCTCTCCCTTCGGACTCTCCTTTTTCTCCACCAGGTCGCCTGTGTCTCCTCCCTAACCCCTCTATACTCTACCCAACTCTGTGAATTTCTGTGTGTTCCAGACAGTGGAGAACACTTAGGGAACTGATTACTGGCTGGATCTGTCTCCCTGCTTTTCATTCCCCCCTTTTATCCTCCTGGCCACCTCTGTCTCCTTCCTCCTTCTCTTCTCTGTATAACTCTGAACATCGCTGAGTGATCCAGTTGTGGAGTGCACATAAGGAAGTGATTACTGGCTAGCCCACTGTCTCCACTATTGATTCCACCTCATCTCATTCGGGTCACCTCTAGCTCCCTCCTCCCTCTTCTCTTCTCCATGTAACGCTGTGAACCTCTCTGGGTGACCCTCACGGTAGAGAAATTTTTCATCTTTAATGTAGATGTTTTATCAATGGTGCTGCATAGAAGGAGAAGTTTTGAAACTACTGTAAAAATAAGACCGATAAGTGGAAGCAGGAGGCTTAAGTCCAAACCCTGACTCCAGGGAACTCCTGACTCCACGGAACATTAATTGACAGGAGCTCATCAAATGCCTCCATACCTACACTGAAACCAAGCACCACACAAGGGCCAACAAGTTCCAGGGCAAGACATACCAAGCAAATTCTCCAGCAACAAAGGAATAAAGCCCTGAGCTCCAAGATACAGGCTGCCCAAAGTCACCCCAAAACCACAGACATCTCAAAGCTCATTTCTCGACACTTGATTGCACTCCAGAGAGAAGAAATACAGCTCCACCCACCAGAACACCGACACAAGCTTCCCTAACCAGGAAACCTTGACAAGCCACCTGTACAAATCCACACACAGTGAGGAAATGCCATAATAAAGAGAACTCCACAAACTGCCAGAATACAGAAAGGACACCCCAAACTCAGCAATTTAAACAAGATGAAGAGACAGAGGAATACCCAGCAGATAAAGGAACAGGATAAATGCCCACCAAACCAAACCAAAGAGGAAGAGATAGGGAATCTACCTGGTAAAGAATTCCGAATAATGATAGTGAAATTGATCCAAAATCTTGAAATCAAAATGGAATCACAGGTAAATAGCCTGGAGACAATGATTGGGATGATGCAAGAAAGGTTTAACAAGGACCTAGAAAAAATAAAAAAGAGTCAATATATAACGAATAACGCAATAAATGAAATTAAAAACACTCTGGAGGCAACAAATAGAATAACAGAGGCAGAAGATAGGATTAGTGAATTAGAAGATAGAATGGTAGAAATAAATGAATCAGAGAGGATAAAAGAAAAACAAATTAAAAGAAATGAGGACAATCTCAGAGACCTCCAGGACAATATTAAACGCTACAACATTCAAATCAGAGGGGTCCCAGAAGAAGAAGACAAAAAGAAAGACCATGAGAAAATACTTGAGGAGATAATAGTTGAAAACTTCCTTAAAATGGGGAAGGAAATAATCACCCAAGTCCAAGAAACCCAGAGAGTCCCAAACAGGATAAACCCAAGGCGAAACACCCCAAGACAGATATTAATCAAATTAACAAAGATCAAACACAAAGAACAAATATTAAAAGCAGCAAGGGAAAAACAACAAATAACACAAGGGAATTCCCATAAGGATAACAGCTGATCTTTCAATAGAAACTCTTTAAGCCAGGAGGGAATGGCAAGACATACTTAAAGTGATGAAAGAAAATAACCTACAGCCCAGATTATTGTACCCAGAAAGGATCTCATTCAAGTATGAAGGAGAAATCAAAAGCTTTTCAGACAAGCAAAAGCTGAGAGGATTCAGCACCACCAAAGCAGCTCTCCAACAAATACCAAAAGGATATACTCTAGACAGGAAACACAAAAATGGTGTATAAATTTGAACCCAAAACAATAAAGTAAATGGCAATGGGATCATACTTATCAGTAATTACCTTAAACGTAAATGGGTTGAATGCCCCAACCAAAAGACAAAGACTGGCTGAATGGATACAAAAACAAGACCCCTACATATGCTGTCTACAAGAGACCCACCTCAAAACAGGGGACACATACAGACTGAAAGTGAAGGGCTGGAAAAAGATTTTCCATGCAAATAGGGACCAAAAGAAAGCAGGAGTAGCAATACTCATATCAGATAAAATAGACTTTAAAACAAAGGCTGTGAAAAGAGACAAAGATGGTCACTACATAATGATCAAAGGATCAATCCAAGAAGAAGATATAACAATTATAAATATATATGCACCCAACACGGGAGCACCACAATATGTAAGACAAATGCTAACAAGTATGAAAGGAGAAATTAACAATAACACAATAATAGTGGGAGACTTTAATACCCAACTTACTCCTATGGATAGATCAACTAAACAGAAAATTAACAAGGAAACACAAACTTTAAACGATACTAGACCAGTTAGACCTAATTGATATCTATAGGACATTTCATCCCAAAACAATGAATTTCACCTTTTTCTCAAGTGCACATGGAACCTTCTCCAGGATAGATCACATCCTGAGCCATAAATCTAGCCTTGGTAAATTCAAAAAAATAGAAATCATTCCAAGCATCTTTTCTGACCACAAGGCAGTAAGATTAGATCTCAATTACAGGAGAAAAACTATTAAAAATTCCAATGTATGGAGGCTGAAAAACACGCTGCTGAATAACCAACAAATCACAGAAGAAATCAAAAAAGAAATCAAAATTTGCATAGAAACAAATGAAAATGAAAACACAACAACCCAAAACCTGTGGGACACTATAAAAGCAGTCCTAGGAGGAAAGTTCATAGCAATACAGGCATACCTCAAGAAACAAGAAAAAAGTCACATAAATAGCCTAACTCTACACCTACAGCAACTAGAAAAGGAAGAAATGAAGAACCCCAGGGTTAGTAGAAGGAAAGAAATCTTAAAAATTAGGGCAGAAATAAATGCAAAAGAAACAAAAGAGACCATAGCAAAAATCAACAAAGCCAAAAGCTGGTTCTTTGAAAGGATAAATAAAATTGACAAACCATTAGCTAGACTCATCAAGAAACAAAGGGAGAAAAATCAAATCAATAAAATTAGAAATGAAAATGGAGAGATCACAACAGACAACACAGAAATACAAAGGATCATAAGAGACTACTATCAGCAATTATATGGCAATAAAATGGACAACGTGGAAGAAATGGACAAATTCTTAGAAAAGTACAACTTTCCAAAACTGGACCAGGAAGAAATAGAAAATCTTAACAGACCCATCACAAGCACGGAAATTGAAACTGTAATCAAAAATCTTCCAGCAAACAAAAGCCCAGGTCCAGACGGCTTCACAGCTGAATTCTACCAAAAATTTAGAGAAGAGCTAACACCTATCCTACTCAAACTCTTCCAGAAAATTGCAGAGGAAGGTAAACTTCCAAACTCATTCTATGAGGCCACCATCACCCTAATACCAAAACCTGACAAAGATCCCACAAAAAAATAAAACTACAGGCCAATATCACTGATGAACATAGATGCAAAAATCCTTAACAAAATTCTAGCAATCAGAATCCAACAACACATTAAAAAGATCATACACCATGACCAAGTGAGCTTTATCCCAGGGATGCAAGGATTCTTCAATATCTGCAAATCAATCAATGTAATACACCACATTAACAAATTAAAAAATAAAAATATATGATTATCTCAATAGATGCAGAGAAAGCCTTTGACAAAATTCAACATCGATTTATGATAAAAACTCTCCAGAAAGCAGGAATAGAAGGAACATACCTCAACATAATAAAAGCTATATATGACAAACCCACAGCAAACATTATCCTCAATGGTGAAAAATTGAAAGCATTTCCTCTAAAGTCAGGAACAAGATAAGGGTGCCCACTTTCACCATTTCTATTCAACATAGTTTTGGAAGTTTTGGCCACAGCAATCAGAGCAGAAGAAGAAATAAAAGGAATGCAAATTGGAAAAGAAGAAGTAAAACTCTCACTATTTGCAGATGACATGATCCTCTACATAGAAAATCCGAAAGACTCCACCAGAAAATTACTAGAACTAATCAATGAATATAGTAAAGTTGCAGGATATAAAATCAACACACAGAAATCCCTTGCATTCCTATACACTAATAATGAGAAAACAGAAAGAGAAATTAAGGAAACAATTCCATTCACCATTGCAATGAAAAGAATAAAATACTTAGGAATATATCTACCTAAAGAAACTAAAGACCTACATATAGAAAACTATAAAACACTGGTGAAAGAAATCAAAGAGGACACTAACAGATGGAGAAATATACCATGTTCATGGATTGAAAGAATCAACATATTGAAAATGAGTATACTACCCAAAGCAATTTATAGATTCAATGCAATCCCTATCAAGCTACCAATGGTATTCTTCACAGAGCTAGAACAAATAATTTCACAATTTGTATGGAAATACAAAGAACCTCGAATAGCCAAAGCTATCTTGAGAAAGAAGAATGGAACTGGAGGAATCAACCTGCCTGACTTCAGGCTCTACTACAAAGCCACAGTCATCAAGACAGTATGGTACTGGCACAAATACAGAAATATTGATCAATGGAACAAAATAGGAAACCCAGAGATAAATCCACGCACATATGGACACCTTATCTTTGACAAAGGAGGCAAGAATATACAATGGATTAAAGACAATCTCTTAACAAGTGGTGCTGGGAAAACTGGTCAACCACTTGTAAAAGAATGAAACTAGAACACTTTCTAACACCATACACAAAAATAAACTCAAAATAGATTAAAGATCTAAATGTAAGACCAGAAACTATAAAACTCCTAGAGGAGAATATAGGCAAAACAGTTTATGACATACATCACAGCAGGATCCTCTATGACCCACCTCCCAGAATATTGGAAATAAAAGCAAAAATAAACAAATGGGACCTAATTAAACTTAAAAGCTTCTGCACAACAAAGGAAACTATAAGCAAGATGAAAAGACAGCCTTCAGAATGGGAGAAAATAATAGCAAATGAAGCAACTGACAAACAACTAATCTCAAAAATATACAAGCAACTCCTACAGCTCAACTCCAGAAAAATAAATGACCCAATCAAAAAATGGGCCAAACAACTTAATAGATATTTCTCCAAAGAAGACATGCAGATGGCTAACAAACACATGAAAAGATGCTCAACATCATTCATTATCAGAGAAATGCAAATCAAAACCACTATGAGGTACCATTTCACACCAGTCAGAATGGCTACGATCCAAAAGTCTACAAGCAATAAATGCTGGAGAGGGTGTGGAGAAAAGGGAACCCTCTTACACTGTTGGTGGGAATGCAAACTAGTACAGCCACTATGGAGAACAATGTGGAGATTCCCTAAAAAACTGGAAATAGAACTGCCTTATGATCCAGCAATCCCACTGCTGGGCATACACACTGAGGAAACCAGAAGGGAAAGAGACACGTGTACCCCAATGTTCATTGTAGCACTGTTTATAATAGCCAGGACATGGAAGCAACCTAGATGTCCATCAGCAGATGAATGGATAAGAAAGCAGTGGTACATATACACAATGGAATATTACTCAGCCATTAAAAAGAATACATTTGAATCAATTCTAATGAGGTGGATGAAACTGGAGCCTATTATACAGAGTGAAGTAAGCCAGAAAGAAAAACACCAATACAGTACACTAACGTATATATATGGAATTTAGAAAGATGGTAACAATAACCCTGTATATGACACAGCAAAAGAGACACTGATGTATAGAACAGTCTTATGGACTCTGTGGGAGAGGGGGAGGGTGGGAAGATTTGGGAGAATGGCATTGAAACATGTATAATATCATGTATGAAACGAGTCACCAGTCCAGGTTTGATGCACGATACTGGGTGCTTGGGGCTGGTGCACTGGGACGACCCAGAGGGATGTTATGGGGAGGGAGGAGGGAGGAGGGTTCAGGATGGGGAACACATGTATACCTGTGGCAGATTCATTTCGATATTTGGCAAAACTAATATAATATTGTAACGTTTAAAAATAAAATAAAAATTTTAAAAAAGAACATATATATAATTTTAAAAAAGAACATATATATATATATATAAATTTAACATTTAAAAACTAAGATCATGGCATCCTGTCCCATCACTTCATAGCAAATAGACAGGTGAACAATGGAAACTGTGACAAGACTTTATTTTTGGGGGCTCTTAAATCAATGCAGACGGTGACTGCAACCATGAAATTAAAAGACATTTGCTCCTTGGAAGAAAAGCTATAACAAACGCAGAGAGTATATTAAAAAGCAGACATCACTCTGCTGACAAAGATCCACATAGTCAAAGCTATGGTTTTTCAGTAGTCATGTATGGATGTGAGAGTTGTACCATAAAGAAGGCTGAGCACCAAAGAATTGATGCTTTTGAACTGAGGTGCTGGAGAAGACTCTTGAGAGTTCTTAGACAGCAAGGAGATCAAACCAGTCAATCCTAAAGAAAATCAACCATGAATATTCATTGGAAGGACTGATGCTGAAGCTCCAATACTTCGGCCACCTCTTTTGAAGAGACTGTTCATTGGAAAAGACCCTGATGCTGGGAAAGATTGAGGGCAGGAGGAGAAGCGGGCGACAAAGGGTGAGATGGTTGGATGGCATCACCGACTCATTGGACATGAGTTTGAGCAACTCAAAGAGATAGTGACAAACAGAGTAGTCTGGCATGCAGCAGGTCACTGGGTCACAAAGAGTCAGACACAACTGAGTGACTGAACAATAATATGGAGAACCTAAAATATGACACAAATAAACATACCTATGTGGCTGCTGCTGCTGCTAAGTCGCCTCAGTCACGTCCGACTCTGTGCGACCCCATAGATGGCAGCCTACCAGGCTCCCCCATCCCTGGGATTCTCCAGGCAAGAACACTGGAGTGGGTTGCCATTTCCTTCTCCAATGCATGAAAGTGAAAAGTGAAAGTGAAGTTGCTCAGTCATGTCCGACTCTTAGCGACCCCATAGACTGCAGCCTATCAGGCTCCTCTGCCCAAGGGATCTTCCAGGCAGGAGTACTGGAGTGGGTTGCCATTGCCTTCTCCGTGTGGGTTTGATCCCTAATTAGGAAGATCCCTTGGAGAAGGAAACGGCAACCCACTTCAATATTCTTGCCTGGAAAATCTCATGGACAAAGGAGCCTGGCAGGCTATAGTCCATGGAGTTGCAAAGAGTTGGACATGACTAAGAAATTGAGCATACAAACCTACCTACAAAACAGAAACAGACTCACAGACACAGAACAGACTCATGGTTGCCAAGGGGGAGGGTTTTGGGGGAAGGAGGGAGTGGGATATTGGGATTAGCAGGTATAAACTTCTATACATACAATGTATAAATAACAATGTCCTACATCAAGGCTATGGTTTTTCCTGTGGTCATGTATGGATGTGAGAGTTGGACTGTGAAGAAGGCTGAACGCCGAAGAATTGATGCTTTTGAACTGTGGTGTTGGAGAAGACTCTTGAGAGTCCCTTGGACTGCAAGGAGATCCAACCAGTCCATTCTGAAGGAGATCAGCCCTGGGATTTCTTTGGAAGGAATGATGCTAAAGCTGAAACTCCAGTACTTTGACCACCTCATGCGAAGAGTTGACTCATTGGAAAAGACTCTGATGCTGGGAGGGATTGGGGGCAGGAGGAGAAGGGGACGACAAAGAATGAGATGGCTGGATGGCATCACTGACTCAATGGACGTGAGTCTGGGTGAACTCCGGGAGCTGGTAATGGACAGGGAGGCCTGGCGTGCTGCGATTCATGGGGTTGCAAAGAGTTGGACACGACTGAGCGACTGAACTGAACTGAACCATATAACAGGGAACTATATTCAATATTATATAATAAATCATAATAGAAAAGAATATTTAAAAAGAACATATTTTAAAAGATGCTCAATATTGCTAACTATTGGAGAAATGCAAATCAAAGCTACAATGAGGTACCACCTCACACTAATCAGAATGGCCAACATAAAAATGTGTACAAATAAATGCTGGAGAGGGTGTGAAGAAAGGAAACCCCCTTACACTGTTATGGGAAGGTAAATTGCTGCAGTTACTAAGGAGAACATTATGGAGATTCCTAAAAAAAAGAATCTAAAAACAGTGTTACCATATTATCCTACAATATCAATGCTGGGTACACATCTGCCGAAAACTATAGATGAAAGGATATATGCACCTCAATGTTCACTGCAGCACTGTTTACAATAGTAAGACATGAAAGCAACCTGAATGCCCACCCACAGAGGAATGGATAAAGATGTGGTACATGGAACGGAATATTGTTGTTGTTGTTTAGTCACTAAGTCATATCTGACTCTTTTGTGACTCCGTGGACTGTAGCCCACCAGGCTCTTCAGTCCATGGGATTCTCCAGGCAAGAATACTGGAGTGGGTTGCCCTTTCCTTCTTCGGGGGATCTTCCAGACCCAGAGATCAAACTCGTGTCTCCTGCATTGCAGGTGGATTCTTTACCATTGAGCCATTAGGGAAGCCACAGTTAAACACTACTCAGCTATGTAAAAAGAATGAAATATTGCCACTTGTAGCAACATGGATATTCATACTAGATGAAGTAAGTCAGATAGAAAGAGACAAGTATCGTATGATAATGATTATAGGAAGAATCTAAAATAAACTGATACAAATGAACTTATTTACAAAATAAAAACAGAAAAACTTACGGTTACAAAGGGGAAAGTTGGGGGGGGGGGTGATAAATGGGGAGTTTGGGATTAACTTATACACACTACTATGTCAGGAAGCATTTAACAGGAGGCTTCCTGTGTGCTGTTTTGGATCTGTCAGGAATTCTCTGTTCCTTATTAATTCCTGAATATTCAAGAATTAAGAGGAGAGGCAAGCCTCTCCTGGGACTGAGGAATCTAGGCATTTCCTTCGTTAGTTTTTCTATACAGTGGTAAGTACCCTCTTCCTTCTTGTGAACCGTACGGTAAAACTGATTACAACTCTCTCTTTAATATGGATCACCTATGTTTTGTAAGTCTGGAATTTTAATCTTTGTCTTTGCTGAGAATAACTACCTTGTAAGACAGTATACATTACTTTGCCAACCAAGGTCCATCTAGTCAAGGCTATGGTTTTTCCTGTGGTCATGTATGGATGTGAGAGTTGGACTGTGAAGAAAGCTGAGCGCTGAAAAATTGATGCTTTTGAACTGTGGTGTTGGAGAAGACTCTTGAGAGTCCCTTGGACTGCAAGGAGATCCAACCAGTCCATTCTGAAGGAGATCAACCCTGGGATTTCTTTGGAAGGAATGATGCTAAAGCTGAAACTCCAGTACTTTGGCCACCTCATGCGAAGAGTTGACTCTTTGGAAAAGACTCTGATGCTGGGAGGGATTGGGAGCAGGAGGAGAAGGGGATGACAGAGGATGAGATGGCTGGATGGCATCACTGACTCAATGGATGTGAGTCTGAGTGAACTCCGGGAGCTGGTGATGGACAGGGAGGCTTGGCGTGCTGCGATTCATGGCGTTGCAAAGAGTCGGACATGACTGAATGACTGAACTGAACTGAAGACAGTATATATGCCCACACCATGTTGATTAAAACACCTTTGCTCCATCAGAGCTCTGGTTCCCATGTCTTTCTTTCTCTTTCTCTCTCTCTCTCAGGGTATTTCTTTGGAGTGCAGAGGCCCTCTGAGTTCACTTTCCTGCCTGGGCTTCTAAGACCCTCTCGAGAAGGCGCTCTGTGCCTTCACCCCATCGAGAGGGTGCCTGAGGCCTCCATGAAAAGAGCAAGCCCCATGCCAGGGGCTTTACTGGCTTTCTGCGTAAACCAAGGAATATCAGCCTCTTTCTCTCCTTTACTTTCTTATCTGTCGACTCCGGACCACCAAGTTCCAGTCCATTAAAGGACCTCAACACTACTATATTTTAAATAGATAACCAACAAGGACCTACTATATAACACAGGGAACTTTGCTCAACATTCTGAATCTAAATGGGAAAACAGTTTGAGAAAGAATAAATACATGTATACAGATAACTAAAACACTTTTTTGTACACTTGAGATTAACACAACATTGTTAATCAACTATACTCCAATATAAATTTTTTAAAAGTACATATATATGTAAATCACTGGATATGACTTACATATATATGTAAATCACTGAATATGTAAAGTGGAATCATTTTTATGTACAGCAGAAATAAAAAACAACATTGTAAACCAAATATACATCAATTAAAAAAAAGAGAAAAATGTGTTTTATATATCTAACAAAGAATATGCAAGTCAGGGGTTAGTCTATCATGAAAGTAGAGAAAAGGTAGAGACCTGGCCCAAGAACCTAACACCTATTGGGAAATGGATGCTTTCCCAGTGTGATATTTTTAAATTACAGGTACAGATAAATATATCTGGTAAACTCTGATTAATGTTTACTTTCATATATGTCATATGTATCAGATAGACATAGCATTATCCAGAAAAATCCACTGTTCGATCCATTTTCACTGAGTTTTCATGGGCATCTTTAATATATATTCTAATATAGTCTATATAAAAAGGAAGAACATGTTGACAAAAAGAAGTTTCTGACTGCCCACCAGGTCTGGTCTCAGGCATTTTGAGCCTTTTGGTTCCAGTTGACCAACTGTGGCTTTTGAAATTCACTTCACGTGTCTGCTTCCATTTTCTCATCTGAAAATTGAGAATCAAAATACTGATAGAATTACATGAGAAAATTTTCATAATATGCATTACACTGTGTGCCCATTAAACATTATTGCTGTTGTTCAGCTGCTAATTCATATCCAACCCTTTGCAACCCCATGGACTACAGCACGCCAGGCTTCCTTATCTTTCACTGTCTCCTGGAGCTTGTTCAAACTCATGTCCATTGTGTCAGTGATGCCATCCAACCATCTTATACTGTGCTGCCTCCTTCTCCTTTTGCCTTCAATCTTTCCCAGCATCAGGGTCTTTTCCAATGAGTCCGCTCTTTGCATCAGGTGGCCAAAGTACTGGAGCTTCAGCATCAGTCCTTCCAATGAATATTCAGGGCTGATTTCCTTAAGATTGACTGGTTAGTAGTTATTATTATCTGGGTCTTAAGATAGGTATTCATGAGAGAATTAGCAGTATTCATGTGAGGAAGATGGGAGAAAAATCAATATGCTCAAGAACAAGATGGACTTCAGTTAGGCCAATAGGAAGTAGTCAAGGGATACTGAGGGGTAAAAGAATTAGTCACAGAATTTAGGTACCTGTTAGCACAATGGAAATTTCAATAAGGAAGTTAGTATCAGTTCAGTTCAGTCCAGTTGCTCAGTCGTGTCCAACTCTTTGTGACCCCATGGACTGCAGCATGCCAGACCTCCCTGTCCATCACCAACTCCTGGAATTTACTCAAACTCATGCCCATTGAGTTGGTGATGCCATCCAACCATCATCCTCTGTCAACCCCTTCTCCTCCTGCCTTCAATCTTTCCCAGCATCAGGGTCTTTGCAAATGAGTCAGTTCTTTGTGTCAAGTGGACAAAGTATTGGCATTTCAGCTTCAACATCAGTCCTTCCAATGAATATTCAGGACTGATTTGCTTTAGGATGGACTGGTTGGATATCCTTGGTATTCAAGGGATTCTCAAGAGTCTTTTCCAATACCACAGTTCAAAAGCATCAATTCTTCAGCTTTCTTTATAGTCCAACTCTCACATCCATACATGACTACTAGAAAAACCATAGCCTGGACTAGATGGATCTTTGTTGGCAAAGTAATGTCTCTGCTTTTTATATATGCTGTCTAGGTTGGTCATAACTTTTTTCCCTAGGAGTAAGCATCTTTTAATTTCCTGGCTTCAGTCACCATCTGCAGTAATTTTGGAGCCCCCCAAAATAAAGTCTGACACTGTTTCCACTATTTCCCCATCTATTTGCCATAAAGTGATGGGACCAGATGCTATGATCTTACTTTTCTGAATGTTGAGCTTTAAGCCAACTTTTCCACTCTCCTCTTTCACTTTCATCAGAGGCTCTTTAGTTCTTCTTCACTTTCTGCCATAAGGGTGGTGTCATCTGCATATCTGAGGTTATTACTATTTCTCCCAGCAATCTTGATTCCAGCTTGTGCTTCACCAGCCCAGCATTTCTTGTGATGCACTCTACATATAATTTAAATAAGCATGGTGACAATATACAGCCTTGACATACTCCTTTTCCTATTTGGAACCTATTTGGAAGTTAGTATAGGGGAAAGTATAAAAGTAAAACTGATACAAAACAGGATGTTTGTATTGAATAGACTAGATGACCAGCACGTGCAAAGTCACTTCAGTCGTGTCCAACTCTGTATGACCCTTCCAGGCTCCTCTCTCATGGGATTCTCCAGGAAAGAATACTAGAGTGGGTTGCCAGGCCCCCCTCCAGGGGATTTTCCAAACTCAGGGACTGAACCTACTTCTTTTAAGTCTCCTGCATTGGCAGGCAGGTTCTTTACCACTAGCACCATCTAGGAAGCCCTATTTGAACAAATGACTAGAGTGGTTTATAGTTTTGAGTATGATCAAAGCTATGAGGGTGGAAAATGTATTAATTTTAATACAGTCTCTGGAATGAGTTTAGACCTATCTGTGTTTGGACCTAAGCTGTGTCCAGAATAGATTGTACCTTCTCAGAACTGTTAGATTTTCTTGGATGAGGGACACCTAGTGAAAGGCTGCATCTCTTGTCTAGCTGTTTCAGTCTGGAGAATGCTTACTGCAGTCTACAGCTGCAGACCTGACCTCCACATGCTGATCTGGAAGACACACCGTGGTGGAAAGAATCTACAGGATCTACAGGTGATGAAGACTCGCTCACTCCAAGTCAGTCCTAGAGATCCACATTACCTGGAAGGGATGAGAGTTCCAGTCTGTATCTCTAAAGTCATGAAGACTCTGAAGGTGCTGCCAGCTTGCAGGATCACCACAGAGGTGGGCCCCTGAATGGTCTGTTGCTTGACTATTCATCTAAAAGAATTATCTGTATTCAGTGAATTTATTTATATGTTAATATGATCAGAACATAGTTTCTTCACATATTTCTAATGAAAGTCATCTTCCTGACCTAAAGATATGACGAACTCTGTGCTTCTCATTCACTGTTTTTGGATTTTTGCTGAACTTGATGGATTAGTTCTGCTTTGACCTGGACAAGTAGAGGGAAAAGCTTAAACTTTATGGTTTCCTTGTTCAGTACTGTGATTAGTGAGGGTTTTTCTTATGCCTATGGGCAAGGCCTGCAGATAGAACTTTCACCATCATCCCTAACTGTTTTCACACACCACCTTTGGGAACAATGGCCTATGCTTTCCCACAAAACTTCAAAAAAAATTTTTCCCTATGGTCTGCATGATAATGTTTTCTAAAATCCATATAGGAATTCTCTCCTCACTGAGGTTTATAAAATAACATATGGTAGGAAATATTAGGAACTCTCTTACCTTTAGGCTGCTAGGAAGTGTTTTGGGGCATACACCCAGCTTATAGTGAGCTGATTATTCTCTCCCCTCTTCAGGGAGAGACAACATAGAGTAAAACTGAAATGGAAAAATCTCTGCAGTAAGACATCCTGAGATTTTATTCCAAGTCTTCCACTTACTACTACAGTGGAATTGGGGGCAAATTTCTCAACATTTCATATTTCAATTTTCTCATCTGTAAACTATTCAGGCAGTTGCCCCCTATCCCTTGCTTTATAATCTCTGTCTCTACATTATTATGTCACCAATGTTGTTGGAGAAAGCCATAAAGATGACATGATGGCCAGCTCACCTGTGATCTGGACCCAAGCAATCAAAGGTTCCTTCTTTCCTCTGTCTTTGGAATGTTTCTTCTGCACACCATTCCCACAGAGAGATCCATTCTCAAGGATGCAGAAATGAGAGAGCATGATGTATTATTGAGACCATCTGGACAGTATACATGACTAAACCCAGTTAAGGCTTTATATAAACTTCTAAGATCCTGGTGAGTGGGTGCAGAGATCTATTCATCTTTTGGTAATGCACAATATGCCTTGCATGGATGTTCCCTTGCTTATTAAATCTGCCACCTACCAATCTGGAGTGATCTGCCCCTTTCTTTGGTCTCTCCTTGCTCTCCATGTATGAAGGTCCCAGTTTCAGATTTCATCCAGGTAATTCTGGAGGTTGTGAACCAGAAAGTGGTGAGCCATCCAGTAGAAAACAGTGGCTCTTGGAAAAGAGACATCCATGGGGAAATCCTGATTGGCCACTGACCTTTATGTGGGGAGGGGTAGGCTTTATGTAAGACACTTTTGGAACATGGAGTGAGTATGGGGATGCCCCCAAAATGGGGACTTGTCTGATGCATTGGCAAAGAATGAGACCAATGGCTATGTAGTGGGTGGGCCTGTACTGAGGATAGGTTAACCCAACATCAACATCCAACTAGAGACTAAAGTTTGAGATAGAAAGCCGAAAGAAGGGCTGAGGTAGAGAAGAATGTGCAGGTGTCCATGACTCTGCTAGCTTTGGGCTAGCAGACAAGGTGGGAGAGAAGGATAATAAGCTGGAGATCTTGGCATGCCATTTTGCAAAGTAGGAGGTCACACACTGCCACAGATTAAAGCCTGAGCACTTCTGGAAAAGCCTGATTAAAACACCAAAAGGTGGAACTCCTGGGAAAGTGAAGAGAGTAAGGGCAGGATGTTGTAGTGATTGACAAAGAAAATGATGAAGCACCACATGGCGCACAACCACTAATATAGGAGAAAATTTTGAACAGTAATTACCCTAGACTTCTGATAAACAAATGATCCAAAACTCCTAGAAAAAAAGCCCTTAAATTCTTTCTCTGTCCCTTGAAGATAGAATATTATGTCTTTGAAATGTAAACACTCTAGGAGCTATTTAAAACATTACCCATGATTGCTTAAGGTTATAAAAAAATGACAGAAAAAGAGGCATTTTAAAATGTAAACTTCGATAGAAGTTTCCTTCCCCAAAATCTAGTTCACAGTCTCCATAAGATTACTCAAAGGTAAATGCAAATCTCCACATATTAATGACCAGGAGACTTTTGCAGAAACACGTGTAGCTGGTGATTTGTTACAGTGGATATTAAAATGTCTCTGCGTCTCTGACCAATAACATTTAGGTAGCAAAAAACATATTAATGTTTTTTGTATTGTATTGTACTGTATTGTATTGACTCTGGTCAATACGTTGTTAAAATCTTTTCCACAAATATTAGTAAAAAGCATTAGCCATGTAAGCAGGTAACCCAGGTAACCTTAACTTGTTCTGTCTTCTAGACACAATTTGGAGTCAAATGTAACTTATAAACTAGTTAGTTTTGCATTGTTGTACCTGATTCATTACTAGAATTTTAGAATGAAAGCTATAGGTTCTCCGTGTCTGCATGTTTGTGTGTGTCTACAAATTATATATATATATACACATAGAAACATGTATATGAAATATATATAATATATATAAATATATATATTTATACCACCAGATGATATTTTCAAAATTAATTTGAAAAAGAGCATTATTTAATTGGCTTAAAGAAAAATAAACTTTAATATCAATAGTGTACTTATACTAGGGTAAAAAGATGGAGTAGAGAATGTGGAACTCACCTTCCCCCACTAACATATCAAAAATACATCTAAATGTGGAACAGTGCACAGGTGCTGGTGTGCCACTAATCAGAGCAGCCAGAGGTCTCTGCTAACAGCTGCCACTTCACTCCCCAATCTGAACTAAGCAAGCATCCTGGCCGTGCTTGCTCTACACCACAGCTTGGCACTGGGTCTAGGGCAGCCAGGACCTGAGAAAATACTTGATCTAGAAATCCAAAGGCAACCCAGGTCTGGAGAGTAGTCCAGGCAGTACAGCAGTGGCCAAGGCTGGCACTTACTCAAATAGCTCCCTAGAAGCAGCCCAGACTTCTGAGAGCAACTCAGCTGTTTGAACTCCCACAACCAACATGCTGCAATTCCCAGTCCCAGCCAAGCCTCCCACATACCACATGAAAACACAGTATCAGATCTGGGATGACCACAATAGGGGAAAAGACACAGCCTTGGGCTGCTTCTGAGTGGAGCTGTAGACACCTACACAAGCAGCATGTCAGATTTCTTAAGGGCACAGGAACCACTTAATTCAACACTCTACTTCTATAACCAACCTAGACAGCATGACGTAGACAGCTGTGACCAACCCAGACAGCATATTAAAAAGCAGAGACGTTACTTTACCAACAAAGGTCCTTCTAGTAAAAGCTATGGGTTTTCCAGTAGTCATGTATGGATGTGAGAGTTGGACTATAAAGAAAACTGAGCATCAAAGAATTGATGCTTTTGAAGTGTGGTGTTGGAGAAGACTCTTGAGAGTCCCTTGGACTGCAAGGAGATCCAATCAGCCCATCTTAAAGGAAATCAGTCCTGAATATTCATTGGAAGGACTGATGTTGAAGCTGAAACGCCAAAACTTTGGCCACTTGATGCAAAGAACTGACTCATTGGAAAAGACCCTGATGCTGGGAAAGACTGAAGCTGGGAGAAGGGGATGACAGAGGATGAGATGGTTGGATGTCATCATCGACTCAATGAACATGAGTTTGAGTAAACTCTGGGAGTTGGTGATGGGCAGGGAAGCCTGGTGTGCTACAGGCCATGGGGTAACAAAGAGTTGGACAAGACAAGAGCAACTGAACTGAACTGAAAAGAAACATGATAATCATTGCAAACATTTATGGAGCATTTATTATGTTATAGGGAGAAGGCAATGGCAACCCACTCCAGTACTCTTGCCTGGAAAATCCCATGGATGGAGGAGCCTGGTAGGCTGCAGTCCATGGGGTCGCTAAGAGTCAGATACAACTGAGAGACTTCACTTTCACGCATTGGAGAAGGAAATGGCAACCCACTCCAGTGTTCTTGCCTGGAGAATCCCAGGGATGAGGGAGTCTGGTGGGCTGCCGTCTATGGGGTCGCACAGAGAAGTGACTTAGCAGTAGCAGTATTATGTTATATATATTAATTCATTTAACTTTCATAACAATCCTTCCCTGGTAGCTCAGCTGGTAAAGAATCCACCTGCAATATGAGAGACATGGGTCCAATCCCTGGGTTGGGAAGATCCCCTGGAGAAGGAAAAGGCTACCCACTCCAGTATTCTGGCCTGGAGAATTCCATGGACCATGTAGTCCATGGAGTTGCAAAAAGTCAGACACAACTGAGTGACTTTCACTTCCCTTTAGGGCAAAGGCCCCAGGGAAGAAAATACGTACACTTAAAGGGAATAGTGCCAGCTTGAGCCTAACCTTCAGGGTATCTGCTCCAGCAACTTGAGAGAAGGCCCCATCTTGGACAGGTAGGTAACTGCCACTGAGCAGAAATGAAGTCCCACCTCACACCATGCACAGGCTCTAGTTACTTCAACACCAGCCACAACCCATACCAAGATGATATTGACCAGCATACCCTGAGAAAAGATGTGACTGGCATCTACATCAAATCTAGTCCTCACACCAAAAACACTGTGCACATGCTTTCTGCATAGGAATGCTCCCATAAAAAATAAAAAAAAAAGTTCAAGACCACAATAGATTACTCTTTTACCTAGATTCATAGAGACAGAGAAAGTTAAGTAAGATCAAAAGGCAGAGGAACTACTCTCAATTAAAAGAGCAAGAGAGAACCCCTGGGCGGGGTGGTGGGGGGGCGGACAATGAAACAGGGATAATCTGTCTCCCAGACAAGAATTTAAGAAAAATGCTAACTGAATTAGGAAAGAGAATCTAAGCACAGCTCATTTTAAGAAAGAACTAGAAATTATAAAGATGGCCCAAACGAAAAATAGGTGAGCCAATTTCTGAGATAAAAATCACTCTAGAAGCAAAGAATAGCACTAAATGACACAGGAGAATGCATAGGTAAGCTGGAAAATACAATAATGGAAATCACCTCATCTGAACAGCAGGCAAATGAGAAAAAAAAGCAACATACAAGATTTATGGGAAAACATACTGCATGCCAACATTCCAGAAGGAGAAAATAAAGAAAAGGGAAGCAAATATTCATTTGAATAAATTATAGATAAAAGTTTCCCAAACCTAAAGGAAACATATATAAAGGTACAGGAAGCACAGAGGGTCCCAAAAAAGATAAAACCAAATATCCACACCAAGACATTATAATTAAAAAGGCAAAGCTAAAGATTAAGAATTCTAAAGTCAGAAAGAGAGAAACAAAAAGAAACAAAGTCATATACAAGAGAATCCCCATAAGGCTATCAGCTTATTTCTCTACAGAAATTTTGCAGGCCAGAAAAGAGTGGCATGGCATATTCAAAGTTCAGGAGAAAAAAAAAAAAATCTGCTATCTAGGATACATTACCATGGAAGATTATTATCTAGAATAGAAGGAGAGAGAAAGAACTTGTCAGACAAGCAGAAACTAAAAGAATTCAGCAATACTAATCCTACCCTAAAGAAATGTTGAAGGGTCTAATCTAAATGGAAAAAAGGGAGGGCCTATAGGAAAGGGAAAATTCTAACAGGGAAGGCAAATACGTAGGAATGATTAAAGATCACTTTTTAAAAAAGTTGATGGGGGGGGTGATATATTAGGAGTTTGGGATTAACATATACACAGAACTATATATCAAATAGGAGAAGGCAATGGCACCCCACTCCAGTACTCTCGCCTGGAAAATCCCATGGACAGAGGAGCCTGGTAGGCTGCAGTCCATGGGGTCGCGAAGAGTCAGACATGACTGAGCAACTTCCCTTTCACTTTTCACTTTCATGCATTGGAGAAGGAAATGGCAACCCATTCCAGTGTTCTTGCCTGGAGAATCCCAGGGATGGGGGAGCTTGGTGGGCTGCCGTCTATGGGGTTGCACAGAGTCGGACATGACTGAAGCGACTTAGCAGCAGCAGCAGCAGCAGCATATATCAAACAATCAACAAGGATCTACTCCATAGCACAGGGAACTCTACTCAGTATTCTGTTATAACCTATGTTGGAAAAGAGTCTTTAAAAGAATGGATATAGGTATATGCATAACTGAATCATTTTTGTGTACACCTGAAACTAACACAACAGGACTCTATTAAAAAAATAAAAATCCAATTTAATGTTAATAAACCTTTAGTTAGATTCACCGAGAAAAAGAGAGAAGACACAAACAAAATAAGAAATGAATGATGAGAAATAATGCCACAGAGATACAAAATATCATAAGAATACTATGAGCAGTTATATGTCAATAAATTAAACAAATTTATAGAAACATACAACCTTCCAAGAATGAGTCAAGAAGAACCACACAATTTGAACATACTGATCACTAGACATGAAATTCAGTTTGTAATAAAAAACACTCCCAGCAAACAAAAGTTCAGCTTAATAGAGGAATTCTACTAAACTAATGCCTATCCTTCTCAAATCATTCCAAATTATTCTCAAATTATTCCAAAAAAAACTGAATAGAAAGGAACACGTCCAAATTCATTCTACAAGGCCATTATCTTGATACCAGAACTAAACAAAGACACTACAAAAAAGAAAACTTACAGGCCATATCTCCAATAAATATAAACGTAAAATCCCTCAAAAATATATTAGCAAACTTATGTATTATCTAACAATACATAAAAACATGCACCATGATCAAATTGGATTTATTTCAGAGTCTCAAGAATGGTTCAACAGACGTAAATCAATGTGATACATCACATTAACAAGGAAAGACAAAAAGCACAAGATTATCTCAACTGACACAGGAGAAAACCTTTGACAAAATTCAACATTCAATCATGATACAGACTTTCATCCAAGTGGATAAATAAGGGACATATCAACATAACAAAGGCCATTTACAATAAACCCACAGCCAACATAATATTCTACGGTGAAAGGCTGAATCCTTCCCACTAAATTCAGGAATAAGATAAGAATGCCCACTCTCCTGCTTCTATTTAACACAGAATTGGAAGTCCTAGACACAGCAATCAGAGAAGAAAAAGAAATTAGATACCCGAATTGGAAGGGCAGTTGTAAAACTTGATATTTGCAGAAGACATGAAACTCTATAGAGAGCCCTAAAATCCTCACCCCAAAACTGTTAGAATAAATGAATTCACCAAGATTTCAGGAAAAAATATTAACATAAATAAATCTATTGCACTTCTATACACTATTAACAAAATATCAGAAAGAAAAAGTGACAAAGGGACTTCTAAAATCACATAAAAATATACCTAGAAGTAAACTTAACCAAGGAGGTGAAAGATCTTTTTCTCTGAACATTATAAAACATTGATGAAGGAAAGTGAAGATGATTCAAAGACAATGGATTATAGCCCATGCCCTTGGGTTGAAAGAATTAAATATTATTAAAATGGCCATACTACCCCAAGCCATCTACAGATTTATCAAAATATCAATGACATTTTTCTTAGAACTAGAGCAAATAACCCTAAGGCTTGTATGGAGTCACAAAAGATCTCTAAACACCAAAGCAATGCTGAGAAAAGAAAACAAAGCTGGAGGTATAAGCGCCTCATACTTCAGACTATACTACAAAGCAACAGTAACCAAAACAGCATGACACTGACTGGCACAAGAACAGACACAAATCCATGGAACAGAACAGAGAGCCCAGAAACAAACCCACATGCTATGGGCAACTAATCTATGAAAAAGGAGGCAATAATATGCAATGGAGAAAACAGTCTTTTCAACAAGTAGTGCTGAGAAAATTGTACAGCCAGTGTAAAACAATGAAATTAGACATTCCCTCTCACCATATACTAAACTATAAATGGTTTAAAGATCTAAATGTAATACTTGAAACCATAAAACTCCTAGAAGAGAACACAGGCAAAACATTCTGACACATACTGTAGCAGTATTTTCTTTAATCTCCCAAGGTAAAAGATATAAAAGCAAAAATTAATGGGGCTAATTAAACTTAAAAGCTTTTGACTGCACCAGAAACCATCAATAAAACAAAAAGAGCTTAAAGAATGAAAGAAAAATATTTCAAATGGTATGGTGCTAACATCCAAATCAATAAGGTGCTAATATCCAAAATATATGGATAGATCATACAACTGAGCATCAAAAAGAAAAAAACGCAATTAAAAAATGAGCAGAGGGCTTGAATACACATTTTTCCAAAGGAGACATACAGATGGCCACAGGCACATGAAAAGTTGTTCAACATAGGTGATCGTTAAAGAAATGCAAATCAAAGCCACAGTGAGATAGCCCCTTACCTTGTCAGAATGGCTATCATCAAAAAGAATATAAATAACAAATTTTAAAGAGGATGCAGAGAACAGGGAACCCTTGTACACTACTGATGAGAATGTAAATTGGTGCAACCACTATGGAAAACAATTTGGAGGTTTTTAAAAAAATAAAACCAGAACTGCCATATCATCTAGTAATTCCACTCCCAGGTACATATTTAGAAAAAAGAAAAACACTACTTTGAAAAGATACATACACCCCTGATTTTCACATCAGCATTGTTTACAATAGCCAAGACATAGAAGAAACCCAGGTGCCTATTACTAGATGACTGAATTAAGAAGTGGGTTGTGTTGTGTGTGTATACAATGAAATATTACTCATCCATAAAAAAAGAGTGAAATACTGCCATTTGCAGCAACACGGATGAATATCATGCTTAGTGAAATAGGCAGAGGAAAAAAAAAACTATATGTTATCATTTATAGGGGGAATCTGAAAAATAATACAAATGAATACATATGCAAAACAGAAACAGACTCATAAATATAGAAAATAAACTTGTGGTTGACAAAGGGAAGAGAGAAAGGGTGGGAACAAATTAGGGGTTTGGGGTTAACAGATACAAACTACTATACATAAGATAGATAAGCAAGAAGTATAATCTATATAGCACAGGGAATTATACCCATTATCTTGTAATAAACTATAATGGACTATAATCCAGAAAAATACTGACTCACTATGCTGTACACATGAAACTAACTCAATATTGTAAATCAAATGTACCTCAATATAACTTAATTAAAATTAAGGGAAATGAAAAAAAGATAGTGTTCTTATATAAAACAATTTTCTTTAATGTGCTAAAGAACAAATCTTTTTGAATTTTTTGTCTCTTTTTGTTAAGATTGTGCAAGGTTTTTCTTTACCTTTTTAAGTAATGTGCCTAAGAAACAATGATTCTGTGTTTTATTAAAATAATTTCCTATGCCTCTTTGTTGTCCTAATTAGGTGTTTGATTGCATACGAAATTTTATTCTTCTTTCTTAAAAAAGCTAACTTGTTTTTCACAACTATGTAACTTTATTTCCTTTGAGGTCTTTGCCACTGTGGTTAAAAAGATAAGTCCTGTTTCACAGTGACCAATGATCCTACTTAATCTAGTGTTTTAACACCTACTATTATGTTGACAAACTTCCCATAAATCAAATTCTGCATGAAGTCTTTTTGATCTCAAACCATTAATAACTCTGAGGTTTTTTCAGACTCACTGGAACATCTCAAAAGATTTTTTCTTTCTCCTTTAAAGAGAATATTAGGCTTATTTGTTAAATTACATTGGAACCATTACCAAATAAAAAGTGTTGCTAAACTTGAAGTGATATTTGTAGCAATATGTTATTAATATAAGTATTCTAAAAATATATGAAATTCTTAAAAATATGTCCTAGAGTTATATTATCATTTATAATTCTAGTGATTTTAAAATGTATGTCACAGAAAAAATCAAATTTCCTTATCAATTGCATTGTAATGAACTCTCATCAAATCTTTAACTGTAGCCATTTTAAAGTCTTTGTTTATTTCCAGGCAGTTACTGTTTTACTCTGATGCTTTTATAAAAGTATTACTGCAGAAGTGACTCATTTTCAAGGAGATTCAAGGAAAATACTACAAAAAGTATCAGTTTTTGATAAAACTTAGGTCATACCACTGACCTAAATAAGAATTGACAGAACTTTAGTGGAAAAATCTGATGAGGATGATTATGTCTTCTTGTTTCAAACATTGCTAGTTCTTTTATGTTTGTTTTTTTTTTTTTTGCCAGATTTAAGAAAACTTCCCTTTCTGTTAAACTACTAGAAATTTGCTAACACCTTTATGAACAAAGACAACGTGTTTATCTTTTTCTCCCTACCTGATCCCTCTAGAACCTGGAAACTCTGTGAGTATTGTTACTTTCATGGCCATATAATTATTTGCATATATTCAGTAAAAATCTGTTCCTTTTAGCAGTAAAGAACCACAGCAGCCTGTGGGCTAAACTCAGTGTGGTTTGTCTGGTGACCGATCATGTGTGTGTGTGTGTGTGTGTGTGTGTGTGTGTGTGTGTGTAAGTCACTCAGTCGTGTCCAACTCTTTGTAACCTCATGGACTGTAGCCCAACAGGCTCCTTTGTCCACAGGACTCCCCAGGCAAGAATACTGGAATGTGTTGCCATTCCCTTGTCAGGGGATCTTCCTGATCCCAGGAATTGAATCTATGTCTTCTGGATTGTGGGCAGGTTCTTTATTGTCTGAACTACCAGGGAAGCCCAAGCCCTGACCATTAATCATTTGCATTAACATTTGGGCTGTTCTAATGGGGTTAATGCATGGTTTGAAAACTGGGTAGCTGAGAGGCACATGGTCTCAAATAAGCCCTTGTGGGTTCAGGATGTATGGAAAGATATTTGGATCTATTTATAAACCTCAGGCAGTCATTTTTCATATACTGGCTCATATGGTACTGACACCCCTTGCATTCAGGAGGCCAATGCCCTAGCCTGAAGATAAGCCCTAGCAACCAACCCTTCAGTAGATATAGCAGAATGGGTGTATAGAATAGCAGCTGCCATATTGCCCAGATAGGGTGGCATATTGCCAAGAACGCCAGAGTGGCCTTGAAATACAGGACTTGGTTAATGCAGTAACAGCACATCCTGTGTTTTCAAAACAATCCCCAGGGGAAATGCCAAAGGATGCTTGGGCCATTCACTGGAGTTTCCAGTTGGAGTGGAATTGAAAAAACTTATTAATATATTGGCCTCCTCCTTCCAAGTGAGAGCTCTAAATATGCCTTGTGTGGACAATGTGTCTGGCCTAAACCAAGTTACCCTGTCACTGCCAACATTAGGGGGCTAGACAAGCTAAGTACCATGTACAGGTATCCTCAATGTATCCTCAAATACACAGTAGTTAAAGGCCACTTTTCAAAGGTCATGATGTGCAAGGCTAGGCAACAGAACATCACACTGAACAGATATTCCATCTCCCCTATGATCCATAAGCCACAAAGTTGAAAGAAAGGAAGAACAGGATATTACAGCAGTAAATTGAGTTACTAACAGTTAAAGCCAGATTGACTGAGTGTTCTGTCCCAGACCTTAAATTTGAATGATCAACCAGTAGGGCTTGTTGCCTTACATGCCAGACAGGGGACCCTTATTGAGACACTCAACATCTTAAAGGTATGGAAGTCTCAGGAGACAGACACTGCCTGAGTCTTACCATGGGTCAATGTGCTATGCTTCTGAGAACACCAAACCTCATCGAGTCTGGGAAAGGCATTTTCTACTGGAATTCATACTTGAATGTCTCACCACAATGGGTGAACTACTTTGCCCCCCCTGGGTGAGGGGAAACTATTCAGTCTCTACTGGGATCCCTTTGTCCTACTGCAAGCTGGACCTGTACAAACACACTATATATGAAATGAAACACTCACACTGAAAATAAGGAGAAGGTGGGGGTTCTGATCTGGCATATCCACAATCCATCTGCTCATTCCTGACAGTGCTGTCTCTCCTGGCCGACATAAATATTATGCACGGCCAGGTCAAGTTTCTAAAGCTGCTAACTGCCCTCTCCCCAAGACCATGTGGGCACATTCTGTTTCCCATTGGTATGATCATTTGGATGCCGTATTTGTTCCCTCCATCGGCTAAAAGAACATTATAGCACACAGAGAAGCCCTTACTGAATTTGCCTGACAAACCTTACATAATAGTCTGCAAAGCTTTTCTTTACTGAAATCTTTAATGCCTAATGAGAAAAGCTGTCCTCCAAAATAGGACAGCCATACACATTATTACTGACCCACAAGGAAGTACTTGTGCCATTATCCAGAGAGTTTGTGTATTTATACCTGAGGAGTCTGCTAATGTCTCATCTTCATTAAATCACAGAAGTGTAGGAGTAATTGCCCTGAGTCATCTGACCCTCAGCCTAGGGGACTTAGTAAATCAATAGTTCGGATCATGAGGCTCCTGGTAGAAAGAAAATTACTTGTTCTAGGAATCATTAGCTTAATCTGTGTTTTCTTACATATGCCTATATTGTTGCTGTGGCCTCTGCCTTCAACATAGTCAGATAATCACCTAATGAGCCACGTTCATGCTAATAAAACCCCTTATGCACAACTCAGGAAGAGGGGAACATGTGTGATACACCCCAGTCATGAGGACTGGGGTGTTGGAGGAAATCAGCGAGAACCTGATTGTCAGCTGAACTTCAAGCTGGACCCAAACAATCAGAGGCTCCTTATCTCCTTCTTTGTCCTTGGAATATATGTTCCATCCTCCATTCCCACACTAGGTGTCATTTTCAACACCACCGCCTTCACAGAGAACAATGTGTTATTGAGACCATCTGGATGATATACATGACTGAATCCTATTAAGACCTATAAAAGTTTAAGATTTCAGTGGGCAGGTGCACAGATCTACTCATCTTGTGCTGCCCAAGACAAGCCTTGTATGTAAGTTCCTTTGTTCATGAGACCTTCCACCTACCAGATCACACCAGAGGAGTGATCTGCCTCTTTCTTTGATCTCTCTTTGCTCCCAATGTTCTGGGCCAGTCTCACATTAGTAGATAAAGTTGTTACTTGATTGAATACAGAGACCCAAACCTTGAATATGTGTCAGGGGATCATTGTCAGCACGGTGAGGCTACTTAATGATGGGTATGACTACACATCAAAATCAGGAAGGGACAGTGTCAGCACATGGCAGTCTATAAAAATGTTTAAGAGAAGGATGAACTGAAGGTCATGCATTTATTAAGCAAGTGGCCAATGAACTCATGACCAGAGGGAATCATTAGCATGATATCCTCAAATGAGCCACAGAATAGGCATCTACTGAACCATATTTAACAGGCATACTTGAAAGGTTGCTTTTTCTCAGCAAAATAAATAGTTCTCATTATGTGAGGTACTCTTGCCAAATACCTAAGGAAAAGTAAAGGAAATGGAAGAGAGATATTAGAAGTATTTGAAAGCCAAGAATAATCTAAAAGAGTTACAAATACCTAATCTTTTGAGAAAATAAATGCAAGAGAGCAAGGTACATTGGAAAAGTCCCATAATTGTGTTAAGTCCCTTAGGGTTCATGACCAGCACATTAGGCATATTATAATTGAACTGTTGAGAAACAAATTAAAATTTTAATGATCTCTCCTCCCTTTGGAAGTAAACTTAGTTCTCTGTTACTGATGCTGCCAGAGCTCATAATATTGTTGTCTAATCAGCACTTAATAGCCCACTCTGAGTGCCACTAATTTTAGATAATTAATGTGATTGTAAAAGAATCATATAAATATTTTATTTTCATATGCTACATGTTGGAAAAATATAAGCAATCTACTACTAGATCTTTACCTTGGAATCTCCCAAGATCTTGGTATTTTTGCAAAGATTAACAGCATGTGTTTTGTGTCTACATGGACAAATTTGTACAACTATTTTCTCTTGCTCAACCTCTAATTGCCCCTACTCTGTTGGCCACCTCTCCAGATGTCACTGTAAAGAAGAAAGTAGGCAAACAGAACCAAAACATATTTTGTAAGGAAAACAGGACTCAATTTGCAAATGTTAAAATTATTCACCAATTTTAACTAAGCTGTTCTTTTTTCATCCAAGGATAATCACTGGAGTACATTTGTACAGCTTACCTCATCTACTTTCTCATAACAAATCCTTATAGCTATGAGTCTGCAAGTTCTGCTAAAATAGCCATTTTCTTAAACAACTCTCTCTAGTCTATCACCTCCTTCATAATTCACTGTCCTCTTTCCTTCCCTGTTCCTCTCTTGGTTGCAAAATTTGTCATCTACACAAACTCTTGGAGTTAATATGTTTTAAGGTGTAGAGTTTTTACTCAGAGATGCTCCCTAATTATCTGTTAGTTGGCATCCACACTGTTCTTTAAGGCACCTCACTCAAGGACTGCTGACCCTCTTAATCACAGTGACTTGCAGTTCACTTCAGTTCAGTCACTCAGTCGTGTCCAACTCTTTGTGACCCCATGAACTGCAACACGCTAGGCCTCCTGTCCATCACCAACTCCTGCGGCCTAGTCAAACTCATGTCCATTGAGTTGGTGATGCCATCCAACCATCTTACCCTCTGTCATCCCCTTCTCCTCCTGCCTTCATAGTTCCCAGCATCAGGGTCTTCTCAAACGAGTCGGCTCTTCGTAATAGGTGGCCAAAATATTGGAGTTTCAGCTTCAACGTCAGTCCTTCCAATGAACATTCAGGATTTATTTCTTTTAGGATGGACTGGTTAGATCCCCTTGCAGTCCAAGGGACTCTCAAGAGTCTTCTCCAACACCACAGTTCAAAAGCATCAATTCTTTGGCACTCAGCTTTCTTTATAGTCCAACTCTTACATCCATACGTGACTATTGGAAAAACCATAGCCTTGACTAGATGGATCTTTTTTGGCAAAGTAATGTCTCTGCTTTTGAATATGCTGTCTAGGTTTGTCATAACCTTTCTTCCAAGGAGTAAGCATCTTTTTATTTCATGGCTGCAGTCACCATCTGCAGTGATTTTGGAGCCCCCCAAAATAAAGTCTGCCACTGTTTCCACTGTTTCTCCATCTATTTGCCATGAAGTGATGGGACCAGATGCCATAATCTTTGTTTTCTGAATGTTGAGCTTTAAGCCAATTTTTTGACTCTCCTCTTACTTTCATCAAGAGGCTCTTTAATTCTTCTTCATTTTCTTCCATAAGGCTGGTGTCATCTGCATATCTGAGGTTACTGTTATTTCTCCCGGCAATCTTGATTCCAGCTTGTGTTTCATCCAGCCCAGCGTTTCTCAAGAGGTGCTCTCTATATAAATTAAATAAACAGGGTGACAATATACAGCCTTGCCATACTCCTTTTCCCATTTGGAACCAGTCTATTGTTCCATGTCCAGTTCTAACTGTTGCTTCCTGACCTGCATACAGATTTCTCAAGAGGCAGGTCAGGTGGTCTGGTATTCCTATCTCTTTCAGAATTTTCCACAGTTTATTGTGATCCACACAGTCAAAGGCTTTGGAATAGTCAATAAAGCAGATATAGATGTTTTACTGGAATGCTCTTGTTTTTTCAATGATCCAATGAATGTTGGCAATTTGATCTCTGGTTCCTTTGCCTTTTCTAAAACCAGCTTGAACATCTGGAAGTTCACGGTTCACCTATTACTGAAGGCTGGCTTGGAGAATTTTGAGCATTTCAAAATTTGCTAGCATGTGAGATGAGTGCAATTGTGCAGTACTTTGAGCATTCTTTGGCATTGCTTTTCTTAGGGATTAGAAAGAAAACTGACCTTTTCCAGTCCTGTGGCCACTGCTGAGTTTCCCAAATTTGCTGGCATATTGAATGCAGCACTTTCACAGAATAGTCTTTCAGGATTTGAAATGGCTCAACTGGAATTCCATCACCTCCACTAGCTTTGTTCATAGTGATGCTTCCTAAGGCCCAGTTGACTTCAGGATGTCTGGCTCTAGGTGAGTGATCACACCATCGTGATTATCTGGGTCATGAAGATCTTTTTTTGTACAGTTCTTCTGTGTATTCTTGCCACCTCTTCTTAATATCTTCTGCTTTTGTTAAGTCCATACCATTTCTGCCCTTTATTGAGCCCATCTTGCATGAAATGTTCTCTTGGTATCTCTAATTTTCTTGAAAAGATCTCTAGTCTTTCCCATTCTATTGTTTTCCTCTATTTCTTTGCACTGATCAATGAGGAAGGTTTTCTTATCTCTCTTTGCTATTCTTTGGATCTCTGCATTCAAATTGGTATATCTTTCCTTTTCTCCTTTGATTTTGGGTTCTTTTCTTTTCACAGCTATTTATAAGGCCTCCTTAGACAGCCATATTGGGGATGGTGTTAATCCCTGTCTCCTGTACAATGTCATGAACCTCCATCCACAGTTCATCAGGCACTCTATTAGATCTAGTCCCTTCAATCTATTTCTCACTTCCACTGTATAATCATTAGGGATTTGATTTAGGTCATACCTGAATGGTCTAGTGGTTTTCCCTGCTTTCTCCAATTTAATTCTGAATTTGCCGATAAGGAGTTCATGATCTGAGCCACAGTCAGCTCCCAGTCTTGTTTTTGCTGACTGCATAGAGCTTCTCCATCTTTGGCTGCAAAGAATATATTCAATCTGATTTTGGTCACCATCCGGTGATGTCCATGTGTAGAGTCTTGTCTTGTGTTGTTGGAAGACGGTGTTTGCTATGACCAGTGCATTCTCTTGGAAGAACTCTATTAGCCTTTGCCCTGCTTCATTCTGTACTCCAAGGCCAAATTTGCCTGTTACTCCAGGTATTTCTTGACTTCCTACTTTTGCATTCCAGTTCCCTATAATGAGAAGGACATCTTTTTTTGGTGTTAATTCTAGAAGGTCTTGTAGGTCTTCATAGAACTGTTCAACTTCAGCTTTTTCAGCATTACTGGTCAGGGTACAGACTTGAGTTACTCTGATACTGAATGGTTTACCTTGGAAACAGATCATTCTGTCATTTTTGAGATTGCATCCAAGTACTGCATTTAGGACTCCTGTTGATTATGATGGCTACTCTATTTCTTCTAAGGGATGCTTGCCCACAGTAGTAGATGTAATGGTCATCTGAGTTAAATTCACACATTCCAGTCCATTTTAGTTCACTGATTCCTAAAGTGTTGACATTCACTCTTGCCAGCTCCTGTTTGATCACTTCCAATTAACTCCAGAAAGAAAAACGAGATGGAGCCAAAGCAAAAACACCCAGTTTTGGATGTGACTGGTGATGGAAGCAAGGTCCAATGCTGTAAAGAGCAATATTGCATAGGAACCTGGAATGTTAGGTCCACAAATCAAGGCAAATTGGAAGTGATCAAACAGGAGATGGCAAGAGTGAATGTCGTGACTTGCAGAGTCAAGAACATTTGGGAAGATTATCAGAATAATATAATTTCAAAGGCTTCACACATAGGACTAATAGTATAAAAGGAACTTGTTTGAAGGGAAAGGGGACAAAGGTTGTCACAAAGCATGGAAATGAAGCAAGGTTAAGAGTATGGCAATAGGGTTCTGGCTTAAGATGTTTACATAGGAAGATTGTACACTCGCCTCCTCCCCTAGACACACTGAATCTGTAGCTATGTATGGCACAATTTCCTCCAAGAAAAACCTTAAAACTGAGCAATTCCTATACATCTGATAAACAAGAAAAGATCCACCTTAAGGTAGATAGGAGAGGTCAGAACCCAATCTCATCAAAAAATCCCAACCACCAGGTAGCATCCCACAGCTGGGAGGGAACTCAAAATCCAGAGCTTCTTCCTGAAGAGCAAAGGGTTTAAACGTTTTGATTCAGGCACCCCAACTTTTAAGACCTGCACTTGGGAGATGAGCCACCAAAATATTTACCTTTGAAAACTAACCAGGCTTGAGTCCATAAGACACTCAGTCCACAGCAATCTGAAAAACAGCTCTTAAAGGGCGGTGTGCTTGGATTCACTTGCCCCAGGATCCAATACAGAAGCAAACAATCAAGAGTACTCAGATTCATGTGAATGGGGCTCATTGGCTAATTTTAAAGTGTTGATCTTGGGGCTTCCCTGGTGGCTCAGTGGTGAGGAACCTGTCTGTCAGTACAGGAGACATGGGTTCAATCCTTGATCTGGGAAGATAGCACAGCACATACCCTGTAGCATCTAAGCCTGTGTGCCACAGCTATTGAGCCTATGCTTTAAAGGCCAGAAACCATAACTAATGAGCCCTTGCACTTCTCTACTGAAGCCCACTTGCTCTAGAGCCTGTGCTCAGCAACGGGAGAAGCCACAGCAATGAGAAGCCTGTGTACTTCAACTAGAGTCTCCCCAGCTCACCATAACTAGAAAAAAGGCCTGTTGTAGCATCGAGGACCCAGCACAGCCAAATAAATAAAATTATTTTTGAAAAGTGAAAAAATTAAGAGTTGACCCGAGGGACATGTATCTAATTTAGAACACATCTAGGGGCCTGCTGGCTGGCAGGCACCATCTTTACATTCTCACTCTGCCTCATACTGGCCAACAGGCACCGTATTTTTCTATAGATAGCAGATGCTATCTATACTTTTCCCCTATGCTTTGTTCAAGCTGGCAGGTGCCATCTTAGGTATCTATTTTCCATCGACACATTCTCCACCTGCCAGGGGCATCATCTTCATGCTTTCCCTCTGCCATGATCCAGAGCACAAGAATCTCAAAGGCAGAGCTTTTATGTGTCTCGTGTCCCAGTTTTGTTTTGTTTTTCAGCAAGGGAATAAGATTTATTAAAGAGAGGGCAAGTACAAAGCTCTCAGAATAAACACTGAGGAGGGTAGAGAGTCTTCCACAAGGCAGGGATCACAGTAGTTTTATATCTTTACCAGTATTAATCTGTACATTTTTGGTTGGTTCCTGTCCTTAAATATGTCATTTTTACCCAGTTTAAAGGTCAAGATGCTTAACATCTTTATGGCTTCTCTTGATCCCTGGATTAAGTCACCACCCTTTTTCATGCACCCTGGCCATTTCACAAAGGACCAGATATACGGGTTAAAGATTAATGATCACCAGTTGTTTTTCCCTCAGGCACATGGAACAGAAGTTAATTATTGCCCTTCCCTGGATCTCAGTTCAGTTCAGTTGCTCAGTCCACTCTTTGCGACCCCATGAATTGCAGCACGCCAGGCCTCCCTGTCCCTCACCAACTCCTGGAGTTCACCCAGACTCACGTCCATCGAGTCAGTGATGCCATCCAGCCATCTCATCCTCTGTCGTCCCCTTCTCCTCCTGCCCCTAGTCCCTCCCAGCATCAGAGTCTTTGCCAATGATTCAACTTTTCACATGAGGTGGCCAAAGTACTGGAGTTTCAGCTTTAGCATCATTCCTTCCAAAGGAATCCCAGGGCTGATCTCCTTCAGAATGGACTGGTTGGATCTCCTTGCAGTCCAAGGGACTCTCAAGAGTCTTCTCCTACACCACAGTTCAAAAGCATCAATTCTTCAGCGCTCAGCCTTCTTCACAGTCCAACTCTCACATCCATACATGACCACAGGAAAAACCATAGCCTTGACTAGATGGACCTTTGTTGGCAAAGTAATGTCTCTGCTTTTCAATATGCTGTCTAGGTTGGTCATAACTTTCCTTCCAAGGAGTAAGTGTCTTTTAATTTCATGGCTGCAGTCACCATCTGCAGTGATTTTGGAGCCCCCCAAAAATAAAGTCTGACACTGTTTCCCATCTATTTCCCATGAAGTGATGGGACTGGATGCCATGATCTTCGTTTTCTGAATGGTGAGCTTTAAGCCAACTTTTTCACTCTCCACTTTCACTTTCATCAAGAGGCTTTTGAGTTCCTCTTCACCTTCTGCCATAAGGGTGGTGTCATCTGCATATCTGAGCTTATTGATATTTCTCCCGGCAATCTTGATTCCAGCTTGTGTTTCTTCCAGTCGAGTGTTTCTCATGATGTACTCTGCATAGAAGTTAAATAAGCAGGGTGACAATATACAGCCTTGACGTACTCCTTTTCCTATTTGGAAGCAGTCTGTTGTTCCATGTCCAGTTCTAACTGTTGCTTCCTGACCTGCATACAGATTTCTCAAGAGGCAGGTCAGGTGGTCTGGTATTCCCATCTCTTTCAGAATTTTCCACAGTTTATTGCTGATAATTTATCAGACCAAAGACACATTTCAGGATTTCAGGACAAAGGGTATAACTTTAGGCTAAGTGAGCGAGATGTTTATTGAAAACAACACCTAGGTCTCAGAGTCCTACACTGACTACCTAGCAATGTCTACCTCAATCTTCCCTCTAGAGATGGAGACTCTAATATTCATTATGGGGAAAGAGGGTATGACTGATCTTGCTTATTCGAGCTGTGTAAGGGTGTCGATAGGAGACGGCAGTTAGGCCACCACCAGTGGGATGATCTAGTGGACCTTTGTATATCATTCTAGGCTCCATTTCTGTAACCATTTGAAGTCTGATAGCTTCTATGTGAGACACTGGGCTTCTCTGATGACTCAGATGGTAAAGAATCCACCTGCAGTGCAAGAGATGTGGGTTCGATCCCTGGGTTGGGAAAATCCCCTGGAGGAGGGCATGGCTGTTCACTCCAGTATTACTGCCTGGAGAATCCCCATGGACAGAGGAGCCTGGCAGGTGGCAGTCCTTTGGGTTACAAAGAGTCAGACACAACTGATTGACTAAGAAGCGCAGCATGTGAGACATTACAAAGCAAGGGAGACAATTTAGAATACAAGGGTCAGAAAGCAATAAGAGCACAATAAGGCTTCTGATCAGGATCAGGGGTTTCCACCAAATGGAAATTGATATCCAGTTCCATAAGGCAGTCCCAAGAGGAGGAATGGAACCAGCCATTGCCTGAACTTAACTTTTCAGATCTTGAAGTGAATCAGACAGCTTTTGTGAGTAATCAGGTATACATCCACAACATTCTGTATGAATTATGGCACAGGTTCCTCTTTGTGCTGCTGTTGATATATCTAATGCCATTCTATTTTAGAGTAGAGATTTGCAGATTAAAGCCTTTTCTGATTTTAAGGCAGCAATTCCCATCATACTATCATTTAAAGCTTGTCTTGTAAAATTAATTGAGGCTTGTACTTTGAGTATTATGCCAGTGGTGCCAAGTGATGAGGTGCCCCAGTTTTTGAAGCTGCCCCTGGCATGCCTTTTAATCATCTGGCTCTGGAGGCCATGAGGACTTGCAATCCTAAGTCCCATGGGACCATAACAATCAGAGCATTCTGGGCTGACTGCCACTTCCAAGGGACTGCACAGACAGACTGAAATATACCCTCACTCTATCTGTGAAGGAAGCCTATTGTGCTGGTGCTTCAGTCTCAGGGGCAGTCTTCTAGTTTTGCCCACAACTAGGGACCTATAGGAAAGTTTTCAGAGAAAAGAGCCTCATGAACACAATCTATGCACTCTCCTTCTACCTTTCAATAGCTCACCAGTATTTCTCAGAAAGGAGAGATATTTTCTTTCTTTCTTTTTTGCTGATGATTTTTATAGCTGTGAACACCTAACATCACTTAATTCTGATAGCCAGTAGGACTTATGTTCATGGGTCTCGTAGGACTATGACCAATGGAGAAAGAGTTTTTTTTTTTTTTTTTTGGAGAAAGAGTTCTTAAACAGCTATCCCCACACCCCCTCATCTCTCTGCCCCTGATTCCCATCCCTGGCACAGCAAGAGGCAACAGATATAGGAGTTGAATCTGTGAAAGTGATCAATTAGCTTACTATCACAGATGACGTCTGAGGGATAGGCTTCTAAACTAGACACATATCTAAAGGTTTGACTGTAATTTTTGTAAGAGAAATTGGAGGTCAAATACTACCCTCATACTTCCCCATGACCATACTCTAGAGTTTTAGTACCTCCTAGCAGAGAAGGCAATGGCACCCCACTCCAGTACTTTAGCCTAGAAAATCCCATGGATGGAGGAGCCTGGTAGGCTGCAGTCCATGGGGTTGCAAAGAGTCGAACACGACTGAGCAACTTCACTTTCACTTTTCACTCTCATGCACTGGAGAAGGAAATGGTAACCCACTCCAGTGTTCTTGCCTGGAGAGTCCCAGGGACGGGGAAGCCTGGTGGGCTGCCGTCTATGGGGTCGCACAGAGTCAGACACGACTGAAGTGACTTAGCAGCAGCAGCAGTGGATGGATCGGGGTGGGGTGGGAAGGAGCTTTTACATGCACCTAGAACCACAGTTTTTATATCTTGTTCCTTGGTATTTGTGACTCTTGCCAGGGGATCTCTTGATTGCCTGACCAGTGACCAAAGGGGCTTGTGTTTATGGGCCCTATGGGATTTGTAACAATTACAGAGACAGTTACTGGCAGGCTACCACTCTCAGGGCATAATAAAGACAACAGATTTGAAATTGCCCCCAGTCTTTCTGTAGAAGAGGCCTGTTTCTTGTCCTGGAGCTTTGGCCAGGGTAGGGCCGGTGCAGGGCAGGCAGGCTTCTGGTTTGGCACACACCTAAGGACCTAAGGAGGCCCTTCCAGGGAACACAGATTGGAGGACGCAATCTTTGTGCTCTTCCTCTGTCCCAATACACTTTATCAGTATCTCTTGGAGAGTAGCTTATATCCTTATTTGGAATCCTGATTTCTGCAACTGCCATCCAGGGACACCTACAGATCACCTGATTCGGGTGACAAGTGGGGACCGTGCTTGTGGTTCCACAGGATGGTGTGTGTTTACATACTTAAACTGCTGCCTGAATGTCTGGTTTCAATCAGCCTGAATTTGGGTACTGCCTGAGATTCTCCTCTTTAGGACACTGACAGGTCTTAGCACAACCACTGAGAGCCACTAAAAATAAAATGGGCTAGAGAAAAAGATGGTGGAGGAGAAGATCTCTCTTAAGGGATACATCAGGAATATACCTTCAGACAAGAAAGAACTTGCAGAACTCCAGCTGAGAGTAGGCAGGAGTACCTGACCACCGGAAAAGAATAATGCAAACCTCGGTAGGACAAAGGAAGTAGGGGGAGAAAGAGAGGATTTCATAGGACTGAACCTACCCTTGGTGGGTGGGGGAAACTGAAGCAGGGGTCTGATCCCCACACAGGGGCATAAGTTTGGGACAGACAAGAAACATTTGAGGCTGAGAGTGAAGCAGCTGATCTGCGACAGTCTAATTGGAATGAGACTCACACAATCTCTGTCGCAGCCATGTGGACAGGGACGTGGGTCCCCAAGAAGGCAGAGCAGCTGGGAGCTGGAGCATAGGGATTGTGGAACTATCCCAGGGTGAGGTTTGCTGTTGACTTCAGGGACACAGCCTGAGGGGACATGAGCGAGGAGATTGTGGTGGGAAAGGCCTGTGGAGGAAAACCAGGCAGCCGTGGAGGTAATGTGATACTGCCAAATCATTCATAGGGGTTGGAGCCATCACTGTAGCCTCTCCCTCCTCCCACACCAGCAGGGACAGTTGAACAGAGACACTGGCCCTTTAAGCACCTGACCCATCTAACAATACAGTAGGACCCCAGCCAGGGGCCCCTTTAAGTGCCTGACACAATGAGCAACAGAGAAGGACCCCAACCTGGGGAGCCCTTTAAATGCCTGAATGGGCAGAGCAACAGAGAAGGACCAGCTAAAGAGGCCTTCTGATTGCCAGCTGCCAGAGGCTAGAAAAACACTCTGATAGGACCATAGTTTCTGTGGCTGAGCCAGTTCGTGTTCCTGCATACTTGGTGCTGCCAGAATCCCCATGACCCAAACAGCTGCACCACATTCTCACTCAGTTCTCACTGGGGCAGAGCTGTCACAGGTTAGAAAAAGCCCTAATAGTGCTATATCTCCTGTGACAATAGCCACTGGTGCTCTTATGCAGCCAGCATTGCCAGGGTCCCCATGATCCAAGCAACTGTGGCACCTCCATGCATGATCCCCACTGGGACAGAGCTGCCAGAGGCTAGAAAAAGTTTTACATCCATGCATGCAAGGTCGCTTCAGCTGTGTCTGACACTGCAACCCTGTGGACTGTGGCCTGCCAGGCTTCTCTGTCCGTGGAATTCTCCAAGCAAGAATACTGGAGTGGGTTGCCATGTTTTTCTAGAGCACCGTATTTCCTGCTGCCTTAGCTGCTGTCTCCTCTGAGTACCTTATGCTGCCTGGGCCCTTGCGACCCACGCAGCTGTATCACCTCAACACCTTCCCTTCACTGGAACAGACCCAAGTACTCCAGAGCAGCCTCAGGAGCAAACCCCTGTGGATAACTCAAATGTGGAGGTAGAGATAAAGCCACACTTGAAACCTAGGGGCAATGTGGCTAAGGAAGAGGACCCCAAACCTTCCCACCAGCTGTACAAGCTGCAGATTAAATCCACACGCTCAACTAGGCAACTGTCTGTGGAATATATAAAAGGACAATGAGTGTTCCCACAAAAGAAAAAGCACCAGTTCTGAGAGCTGTGGACATTGGAGGCAAAAACACACATGAGTAGGACCAGATTAGAGTCTGAGCTGCTGCTGTTGTAGCCACGCATTCCAGGAAACACACTCACTCAGAAGGACAATGCAGATAGTGGAGTGCAGTTTATTACACCGGCGGGCCCAAGGCAGAGTCTCCTCTTAGCCAAGGACCCCAACCAGCATTTGTGAAAATCTTTTATACCCCATGTGCAGGTGTCTGAACCCACCACTCCAAATTCCTTGAGACTTATATAAACCAAGGAAAATACAATCCCAATAACCCCATGATTCACGTGCTATATGCTCATGTGCTCAAACAGTCAAACAATTAGCCAATAATCAATAAACCTGAGGTTACACTCCGATAGATACAGAAAAATTTATGGCCTGTCTGGAGGAAGGGGTGATTAGTGTATGTTTTCTCTTAGGTGATGAGTAACATAGATACAATCTTCAAGGTTCCCCTATCTGGAGGGGGTCTTATCCTTCTGTTGTTGTTTTCATAGGCACTAAACCCAGAGTTCAGAGTCCATTGGAAAGGTGGCCAAGCATGATCAGCATGAACAGGCCTAAGATGGAGTCCAGGCCCTATGAATTCCTTCTTCACTGGTACAGCAGGTCCAGAGACCAGCCCAGTGTTGGAGGGTCTCCTAGGGAGGTGAGATGGACAGCAAGGGAAAGGACTCTGACAGCAGAAGACTCAAGAAAAACATTTATTATTCTTATATTTTGACTTGTTCTATAGTTGCTTCTGGATTTTTTTTTTTCCTTTTTACCCCTTTCTTTCACTGTTGTTGTAGTTGTTGATTTTATTAGTACTATTTAAGCTATATAAGTCTATTTAAGTTTTGAGTTTTCTTTTAATCCCCCTTTTTTCTTTTATATACTTCTGCCTCTACACTGGGCATTTTGCGGTTCTGTGGGGTTTGCCTTTTTTCTTTCCCTTTTAATTTTAACTTTCACATTTTTAAAATGTATTATTTTTTCTACATTTATTCTTTTATTTGCTTTTCCTACTGTTCTTTTCCCATTGCTGTTAATCTTTAATATACATAAATCTTTATCTACCTCTATTTAGCTTTGTGTTTCTATTCTTTCTTTTCTTCCTTTTTTTTTCTTTTTTCTAACCATGTTTGTTACTTTATTTTCTTTGCTTTATCCCCCAACTGACACCTTGTTTTAGTTTTGCTTTCCAGTTTGTGCTTTAGTTAGTTTGGTTTTTATCTGGTGAATATCACTTTTGGTTTCCTTTGTTCACCGGGTCAATCTACTGTGCTTTATTTTTTTGGGCTGCTTTGGTTTTGTTTACGGATGTACATGTTTATGTGTGTGCGGCCGGAGGCACAACTGAGGGACTCTGGAGAGGCTACTCCTCAGCATGTCCCAAAGGCGCTATCTGCTGAGCCCCAGTAGCTGTTCCCCAAGCTGGTGGGGGTTCTTCTGTCCTTTCTCTTCTCAGGGCCAAGGATCAGACCAATGAAACTGTAAGCACTGGTCAGATATTTAGCAAATCTTCCGGTGGGCTATGAAGGGGATTCCTTGGCACATTTTTCCCACTGCTTTTTCCTCCTGTCCTTCAGCTCTCTCCCAGGACTCAAGCCCTACCAAAACTAATGAAACTCAGGCTCTGATGTTTCATTGCAAAAATTCATTGAGAGACAAAGTGATAAGAGGCGGATTTGTTAAGATCCAGAGAGAAGCCACTCTTTAGGGTGTGAACCATTGCTGAGGGCAAGGGCTGGGGCCATGGAATTAGGCCTGGCTAGGTTTTGTGAGGACTTCCTTGGTGGCTCAGACAGTAAAGCACCTGTCTACAATGCAGGAGACCTGGGTTTGATCCCTGGGTTGGGAAGATCCCTTGGAGAAGGAAATGGCAATCCACTCCAGTACTATTGCCTGGAAAATCCCATGGACAGAGGAGCCTGGTAGGCTACAGTCCATGGGGTTGCAAAGAGCTGGACACGACTGAGCAACTTCACATTCATGTTCCATTATTTTAGTCATTATTTTCCAGATTTTGTAATTGCCATTTGTTTGGGATGTCTTTTGTTTCTTGTTTTTGTATATTTGTTTTAATTCCATTTAATGTCATAACAAACCACTTGTAGAATCTCCATTCCCCAGCCAGAGATCATCCCCTGAACCTCTGGAGTGGAAGTCCTGACTCCAAGACCCTACTCTACTAACTTCTACCCCTAGGGAGTATTAATTAGTGAGAACTCCCACAAAGGCAACCACGTGTATACAAGATCCAGCATCACCCAACTGCCAGCAGCACCCTATGCAGGATGCCTCATCCAAACAACAAAGAAGACAAAAATACAAACCCAATGATCAGCAGACAGGATTACCACACACAGCTCTGCTCCTCAGAGGGAAAAAAACCTTACCTCCTGTCACCAGAATGTATGCACAAGTCATCCCCTACATGAAGCTTACACAAACCACTGGACTAACCTTACGAGGGCAGAAACTAAAAGGAAGAAAAAATTCAACCTCAAAGCCTGGGAAAATGGGACTTCAAACACAATAAGTTAAGAAAAGGCAGAGAAATACTGCACAAAAGAATAACAACCTAGAGACAAGAAGTCCAAATAAATCAAGAGGAAATAGGCAAACCACCTGAAAAATAACTCAGAATAATGGCAGTAAAGATGATCCAAAACCTTGAAAATTGAGAAAATGATAGAATAAATTAACAAAGACCTAGAAGAATTAAAGAATAAACAGAGACAAACAACACAATTACTGAAATTCATAGTATTCTAGAAGGAATCAATAGCAGAGTATCTGAGGCAAAAGAATGGATAAGTGAGCTGGAAGATAGAATGTTGGAAATAACTCCTAGAGTAATGGAAATAAAAACAAAATAAGCAAGTGGAACCTAATTAAACTTAAAAGCTTTTACACAGCATAGGAAACTATAAACAAGGTAAAGAGACAACCCTCAGAATGGGAGAAAATGAGAGCAAATGACAAAGGATTAATTTCCAAAATATACAAACAGCTCATACAAGTCAATACCAGAAAAAAAAAAAAAAACAATCAAAACGTGGGAAAAAGACTTAAACTGACATTTCTCCAAAGAAGACATACAGATGGCTAACTAACACATGAAAGAATACTCAACATCACTCATTATTAGAGAAATGCAACTACAATGAGATATCACCTCAAACCAGTCAGAATGACCATCAACAAAAAGTCAACAAACAATAAACGCTGGGTATGGAGAAAAGGGAACCCTCTTGCACTGTTGGTGGGGATGTAATTGATACAGCCTCTATGGTAGACAGTGTGGAGATTCCTTAAAAAACCAGGAATGAAACCACCATATGACCCAGTGATCCTGCTACTAGGCATATACCCTGAGGAAACCAAAATTGAAAAAGACACATGTACTCCAATGTTCAGTGCAGCATTATTTACAAAGGCTAGAACATGGAAGCAGAATAGATGTCCATTGACAGATGAATGAATAGAGGAGCTGTGATATATATATATATATATGTATACACACACACACACAATGGAATACTATTCAACCATTAAAAGGGACACATTTGAGTCAGTTCTAATGTGGTAAATGAATCCAGAGTCTATTACAGAGTGAAGTCAGAAAGATAAACATCGTATACTAACACATATATATGGAATCTAGAAAGATGGTACTGATGAAATTATTTGCAGGGAAGCAATGGAGACGAAGACATAGAAACATACAGAAGAGACTTATGGAGAAGGAGCAGGGGTGGGTACGAAGGAGACGGTGAGATGTATGGAGAGAGTAACATGGAAACTTACAGTAGCATATGTAAAATATATAGCCAATGGGAATTTGCTGTATGACTCAGGAAATTCAAACAGGGGCTCTGTAACAACCTAGAGGGGTGGAATAGGGAGGGAGATGCCAGAGGGACAGGACATGTGTCCACCTATGGCTGATTCATGTTGATATTTGGCAGAAACCAACAAAATTCTGTAAAGCAATTATCTATCAATTAAAACATAAATTTAAAAAAATGGGCTGCTTGACAATCAAAAAAGGAAAAAATGAAAGAAAATAAAGAGTTGGGCAGGAAAAATCTGGAAAATTCAGCAATGCCCACAAGACTGGAGGACTGGAAAAGATCAGTTTTCATTCCCATCTCAAAGAAAGGCAATGTCAAAGAATACTCAAGCTACTACACAATTGCACCCATCTCACCCATCTCACACTCTCAAAATTCTCCAAGCCAGACTTCAATAGTATGTGAACCGTGAACTTCCAGATGTTCAAGCTGGATTTAGAAGAGACAGAGGAGCCAGAGATCAAATTGCCAACATCCATTGGATCATCAAAAAAGAGTTCCAGAAAAACATCTACTTTTGCTTTATTGCCTACGCCAAAGCCTTTGACTGTGTAGATCACAATAAACCGTGGAAAATTCTTCAAGAGATGGGAATACCAGACCACCTGATCTGCCTCCTGAGAAATCTGTATGCAGGTCAGGAAGCAACAGTTAGAACTGGACATGGAACAACAGACTGGTTCCAAATCAGGAAAGGAGTATGTCAAGGCTGTATATTGTCACCATGCTTATTTAACTTATATGCAAAGTACATCATACAAAATGCTGGGCTGGATAAAGCACAAGCTGGAATCAAGATGGCTGGGAGAAATATCAATAACCTCAGATACACAGATGACACCACCCTTATGGAAGAAAATGAAGAAGAACTAAACAGTCTCTTGATGAAAGTGAAAGAAAAGAGTGAAAAAGTTGGCTTAAAAAAACATTCAGAAAACCAAGATCATGGCATCTGGTCCCATCACTTCAGGGCAAATAGATGGGGCATCAGTGGAAACAATGTCAGACTTTATTTATGGGGGCTCCAAAATCACTGCAGATGGTGACTGCAGCCATGAAATTAAAAGATGTTTCAACTTCTCAGAAGAAAAGCTATGAACAACCTAGACAGCATATTAAAAAGCAGAGACATTACTTTACCAACAAAGGTCTGTCTAGTCAAAGCTATGGTTTTTCAGTAGTCATATATGGATGTGACAGTTGGACTATAAAGGAAGCTGAGCACCAAAGAATTGATGCTTTTGAACTGTGGTGTTGGAGACTCTTGAGAGTTCCTTGGACAGCAAGGAGATCTAACCAGTCCATCCCAAGGGAAATCAGTCCTGACTATTCATTGGAAGGACTGCTGTTGAAGCTGAAACTCCAAAACTTTGGCCACCTGATGTGAAGAACTGACTCCTTGGAAAAGACCCTGATGCTGGGAAAGATTGAAGGTGGGAGGAGAAGGGGACGGCAAAGATGAGAGGTTGGATGGCATCTCTGACTTGATAGACATGAGTTTGAGTAGGCTCTGGGGAGTTGGTGATGGACAGGGAAGCCTGGAGTCTTCAGTCCATGAGGTCACAGAGAGTCAGACATGACCAAGCAACTAATCTGAGCTAAAGGATACATTTCATCTCCTATACAAGGCTACTCTTTCATGACTGGGAGAGGTAGCTGTTTATCTGATGCATAGAAACCAACACAAAGAGTTTACCAATATGAAGAAAGAGATATGCTGCGAATGAAAAAAGAAAATAAAATCTTAGAATGAAACTTTAATGAAATGGAGGTAGGTATCTTACCCGATAAAGAGTTCAAAGTAATGGTCATAAAGATGCTGATAGAACTCAGGAAAAGTATGAACACAATGAGAACTTCAATAAGAGATAGAAAATATTTAAGTACCAAATAGAAGTCATAGAGCTGGGGATTAGAGACAAGTGGTGGATTAGAATTACCTTGAGCTCACCTCTTCTCACAAAGACACCAAAATCACAACAAACTACTAAAAAAAAAAAAAAAAAAAAAATCAATAAAATAGACTGTGTGTGTGCCCAGGCATGTCTTACTTTTGGCATCCCCATGGACTGTAGCCTGCCAGGTTCCTCTGTCAATGGAATGGATGCTGCAGTGTAAGAGTGTAAGAAATAAGAGTACTGGAATGGGTTGCCATTTCCTACTTCAAGGGATCTTATCAACTAGGGATTGAACCTGCATCTCTTGCATTGGCAGGTGGATTCTTTACCATTAGCACCCTCTGGGAAGCCTGAAACCTACCAAAAAAGATATTCTACATCCAAGGCCATAAAGAAGAAGCCAGAATGAGACAGTAGGAAGGGCACACTTATCATATAATCAAATCCCATACCACCCAGATGGATAATCCACAAACTAGAGAATAATACATTGCAGAAGTTTTCCCACAGGAGTGGGAGTTCTGAGCCCAAATAAGGCTCCCCAGCCTAGGGGTCTGGCATTGGGAGAAGGAGCCCCCAGAGCATTTGACCTTGAAGGCTAGTGAGCCATGATCACAGGACCTCCACAAGACAGGGGAAAACATGTGTGACTTCATAGAAGTCTGGGCCTAACCTACCTATCTTGGAGGATCTCCTGGGGTGATACGGGTGGCAGAGGCTCTCTTTGGGGGGAGGGTAGGGGTCACAACAGAGCCAGACAACAAGACCCTTGCTTGGGTCATTAGCATCAAGAGCTGGCCTCACCCAACAACCTGAAGTCTTCAATGCTGCCATACCTCAGGCCAAGCTACCAACAGGACAGGAACACAGCCCACTCATCTGCAGACAAGTTGTCTAACACAGCCCCCTCATCTGCAGACAGGCTGTCTAAGGACTTCCTGACCCCACAGCCACCTCTAGACATACCCCTTGACACAGTAATGCCCACCAGAAGGCCAAGATGCAATTTCACCCACCAGTCAACAGGCTCCAGCCCCTCCTACCAGTAAGCCTGCACAAACCTCTAGACCAGTCTCACCCACCACAGAGAAGACAATGGAAGCAAGAAAACTAGAATCCTGCAGCCTGTGGAACAGTCTGCAAACACAGGTCAGAACCTACATGGGGAAGATCCAGTCCTTGGCCACTGGATGATGAAAGCTATCCCCTACAAAGGGCCACATCTCCAACTTGACAAAAGTAACAAACTTACTACAAACATAGGAACATCAGTAGAAATTTTTAAAAACAGATGGCAGAGGAATATGTTTCTTCCAGATCAAGGGACAAGATAAAACACAAGAACAACAACTAAGTGAAGCGGAAATAGGGGCAATCTACCCAAGAAAGAGTTCAACACAATGATCATAAAAACGATTCAAGAACGCAGAAAAAGAATGGATGCCCAGAGTGAGAAATTACAAGAAAATTTTAATAAAAAATTAGAAAATATAAAGAACAACACAGAAGAACACAATAACTGAAATGAAAAAAAATATACTTAGAAGGAATCAACAGCAGAATAAATGAGGTAAAAGGATGAATAAGTGAACTGGAAGACGGAGTGAAAAATCACTCTCACAGAACAGAATAATGAGAAAAGACTGAAATGCGGACAGGTTAAGAGACATTTGGGACAAGGTGAAATGCACCAATATTCACAATATCAGTGTCTCAGAAGGAGAAGAAAAAAAAAAGCCTGAGAAAATATTCGAAGAGATGATAGTTGAAAACTTCTCTAACATGAGAAAGAAAACAGTCACCAAAGTGCAGGAAGCACAGAAAGATCCAGGCAGGACTAAGAGTAATCAAGTTGGCAAAAAGGAATATCAAAAGAAATAGGAGAAAACCTATAAGATACAAGGGAATTCCTATATGTGTATCAGCTTATTTTTCAGTATAATCTCTACAGGTCAGAAATGAAGTGTCATTTATATTTACTATGATGCAAAGGAAGAACCCACAACTAAGAATACTGTACCCAGCAAGGATCTTATTCAGATTTGATGGAGAAATCAAAAGCTTTACAAATAAGCAAAAGCTAAAAGAATTTAACATACCAGACCAGCCTTGCAGCAAATGCTAAAGAAACTTTATGCAGAAAATAAAATGCTATAACTAGAAACAAGAAAATTATGAAATGGGAATGCTCATAGGTAAAGGAACTATTCAGTAAAGAAAGGAAACCATTCACATACAAATATCTCAAAACCAGTTATTTTGAGAGCTGGAGAGTACAAATGCAGAATATTTCAAGTGCATTTAAAATTAAGAGATAGGCAACCTAAAACAACCCTGTATATTATACAGACTGCTTTGTTAAATCTCATAGTAACCACAGAACAAAAATCTAAAACGGATATGCACACAAAAAAGAGAAATGATTCTAAACAACACTAAAGTCCTCAAATCACGAGAGAATAAAAGGAAAAGAAAAAAAAAAAAAAACTATTAAAGCAAATCTAAAAACAATAAAATGGCAATAAGAATATATGTAGTGATAATTACCTTAAATGTAAATAGATTAAATGCTCCAACCAAAAGACAGACTGGCAGAAAGGATCAACCACAAGAAAAAAAAAAAAAATGCCCAAAGCACAAACATGTGGAGGCTAAACAATATGCTACTAAGAAACCAATGGATCATTGAATACCAAAGAGTAGATTTTACAAAACCTAGAGATAAATGAAAATGAAAACATAACAATCCAGTATATAGCAAAAGCAATTATATGAGGGAAGCTTATACTGATACAACATTATATCAGGATACAAAAAAAAAAAAAAATCTCAAATAAAAAGTCCAACCTTACACGTAAAGTAACTAGAAAAATTAGAATTAAACAAAACCCAAAGTCAGTAGGAGGAAAAAAGATCATAAAATCAGAGCAGAAATAAATGAAAGAGTCTAGAAAAACAATGAAAAAGTTAATTCTTTGAACAGATACACAGTGAGAAACCTTTAGGGACACTCTTAAAGAAAAAAAGGAAGATGGTCCAAATCAATAAAATCAGATATATGATAGATGTTGGACTCAACACTACAAAATTACAAAGGATCACAAGAGACTACAAGCCAATAAGATGGGCAACTTGGAAGAAATGGACAATTCTTAAAAAAAGGTATAATCTCCCAAGATTGAACCAGGATAAAACAGAAAATATGAACTGACCATTCACAAGCACTTAAATGGAATCTGTGATTAAAAAAAAGCAAAAGTCCAGGACCAAATGGTTTCACAGGCAAATTCCATCAAACATTCAGAGAAAGTTAACACCTATCCTTCTGAAACTATTCCAAAAAAAAAAAAAAAAAAAGCACAAGAAGGAATGCTCCCACACTCATTCTATGAGGCCATCACCACCTTGATACAAAAACCACACAAAGATATCACAAAAAAGAAAATCACAGGCCAATATCATTGATTAAATATGGACCAAATAATCCTCAACAAGATACTATCAACTGAATCCAACAACACATTAAACAGATCATAGACTATTACTATTAATATGATCTAGTGGGATTTATCCCAGGGACTCAAGGATTTTTCAGTATGAATCAGTGTGACACATCATATCAACAAATTGAAGAATACAAACCATATGATCATATTAATATATGTAGAAAATACTTTTGACAAAATTCATCATCCATTTGTGATCAAAACTCTCCAGAAAGTGGGCATAGAGGTAACATACCTCAACATAATAAAGGCCATATATGACAAACCTTGGAAAAGGAAATGGCAACCCATTCCAGTATTCTGGCCTAGAAAATCCCATAGATGGAGGAGCCCGGGTACAACCATGGAGGAGACTGAGCCTGGCTACAGTCCACATGGTCACAAGGAGTCGGACAAGACTCAGCGACTTCACTTCACGACAAGCCTACAGCTGACATCATACTCAATGGTGAAAAGCTGAAAGCATTTCCTCTTAGTTCAGGAATAAGACAGGGAGGTCAGTTCTCACCGCTTTTATTCAACATTGTTCAAAGTCCCAGCCAGAGCAATCAGTGAAGAGAGGAAATTAAAAGAAAGCCAAATTGGAAAAGAAGTAAAACTGTCACTATTTGCAGATTATGATACTACACCTAGAGAATCCTAAAGATGCTGCCAGAAAACTACTAGAGCTAATCAATGAATTCAGTAAAGTTGCTGAATACAAAATTAATTCACAGAAAGCTCTTGCATTTCTATACACTAACAGTGAAAGCCCAGAAGGGGAAATTAAGGAAACAATCCCATTTACCATTGCAACAAAAAGAATAAAATACCTAGGGAAAAAAAACCCATCTAAGAAGACAAAACCTATACTCCAAAAACTATAAGATGTTGACGAAAGAAGTCAAAGATGACAAATGGAAAGATATCCCATGTTCTTGGATTAGAAGAAGAATCAATATTGTCAAAATAACTACACTACCCAAAGCAATCTACAGATTCAATACAGTCTCTTTTAAATTACCTATGACATTTTCCAAAGAACTAAACAAACAAACAAAAAATCTTAAAATTTCTTTGGAGACAAAACACTCCAAATAACCAAAGCAATCTTGAGAAATAAAAATGGAGCTAGACAAATTGGGTGATAAAACTCCAGACTATACTAAAAAAAAAAATACAGTAATCAACACAGTATGGTACTAGTAAAAAAATAGACATAGAGATCAATAGAACAGGATAGAAAGCCTAGAAATAAACTGACACACCTATGGTCAATCAATCTATGACACATGAGGCAAGAATACACATTGGAGAAAAGACAACCTCTTCAATAACTGGTGCTGCAATACTGGCCAGCTACATGTAAAAGAAAGAAATTCATAACATTCTCTAACACCATACAGAGAAAGAAACTCAAAATGGACTACCTATTATAAACTTAAATGTAAGACTGGAGATACTCTAGAACTCCTAGAAGAAAACATAGGCAGAACACTTTTTGACATAAATCTCAGCAGTATTTTTTAAAATCCATTTTCTAGAGTAATGGACATGAAAACAAAAATGAACAAATGGGACCTGAAGTCTGAAGTGTAGTTGCTCAGTCATGTCCAACTCTTTGAGACCCCATGGACTGTAACCCACCAGGCTCCTCTGTCCTCTCCAGGCAAGCATACTGGAGTGGGTTGCCATTCCCTTCTTCAGGGGATCTTCCCAACCTAGGGATCAAACCCGGGTCTCCTGCATTGTTGGTGGGATTCTTTATCATCTGAGACACCAGGGAAGCCCCAAATGGGACCTAATGAAATTTAAAAGTTTTTGCACAGCAAAGGAAACCATAAAAAAAAATTAAAAGACAACTTGTGGAATGGGAGAAAATATTTGCAGATGATGAGACTGACAAGGAATTAATTTCCAAAATATACAGCTTGTACAGCTCAATAAAAAAATCAAATGAGCCAATTAAAAAAGTAGAAAAAAGACCTAAATAGACACTTCTCCAAAGAAGACATACAAGTGGCCAACAGGCACATGAATAGATGCTCAATATTGCTATTTGGGGAATGCAAATCAAAACTAAACTGAGGTGTAATGTCACTCCAGTCAGGCTGGCATCATCAAAATGTCTACAGATATCAAATGCTGGAGAAGGTATGGAGAAAAAGGAATCTTCCTGCACTACTGGTGGAAATGTAAATTGGTGTAATCACTATGGAATACAGAATGGAAGTTTCCTAAAAGACTAAAAATAGAGTTACTATATGAATCTGTAATCTCACTCCTGGGCATACATCTAGAGAAAACTCTAATTCAAAAATATACATGTCCCCCAATGTTCAGTTCAGTTCAGTCACTCAACGTGTCTGAGTCTTTGCGACCCCATGAATCGCTGCACGCCAGGCCTCCCTGTCCATCACCAACTCCTGGAGTTCACTCAAACTCACATCCATCGAATCAGTGATGCCATCCAGCCATCTCATTCTCTGTCATCCCCTTTCCTCCTGCCCCCAGTCCCTCCCAGCATCAGAGTCTTTTCCAATGAGTCAACTCTTCGCATGAGGTGGCCAAAGTACTGGAGTTTCAGCTTTAGCATCATTCCTTCCAAAGAAATCCCAGGGCTGATCTCCTTCAGAATGGACTGGTTGGATCTCCTCGCAGTCCAAGGGATTCTCAAGAGTCTTCTCCCAACACCACAGTTCAAAAGCATCAATTCTTCAGCGCTCAACCTTCTTCACAGTCCAACTCTCACATCCATACATGACCACAGGAAAAACCATAGCCTTGACTAGCCGGACCTTTGTTGGCAAAGTAATGTCTCTGCTTTTCAATATGCTATCTAGGTTGGTCATAACTTTCCTTCTAAGGAGTAAGCGTCTTTTAATTTCATGGCTGCAGTCACCATTTGTAGTGATTTTGGAGCCCAGAAAAATAAAGTCTGACACTGTTTCCACTGTTTCCCCATCTATTTCCCATGAAGTGATGGGACCGGATGCCATGATCTTCGTTTTCTGAATGTTGAGCTTTAAGCCCACTTTTTCATTCTCCACTTTCACTTTCATCAAGAGGCTTTTTAGTTCCTCTTCACTTTCTGCCATAAGGTTGGTGTCATCTGCATATCTGAGGTTATTGATATTTCTCCCAGCAATCTTGATTCCAGCTTGTCCTTCTTCCAGCCCAGCATTTCTCATGATGTACTCTGCATATAAATTAAATAAGCAGTGCGACAATATACAGCCTTGATGAACTCCTTTTCCTATTTGGAACCAGTCTGTTGTTCCATGTCCAGTTCTAACTGTTGCTTCCTGACCTGCATACAGATTTCTCAAGAGGCAGATCAGGTGGTCTGGTATTCCCATCTCTTTCAGAATTTCCACAGTTTATTGTGATCCACACAGTCAAAGGCTTTGGCATAGTCAATAAAGCAGAAACAGACGTTTTTCTGGAACTCTCTTGCTTTTTCCATGATCCAGCAGATGTTGGCAATTGGATCTCTGGTTCCCCTGCCTTTTCTAAAACCAGCTTGAACATCAGGAAGTTCACGGTTCACATATTGCTGAAGCCTGGCTTGGAGAATTTTGAGCATTACTTTACTAGCGTGTGAGATGAGTGCAATTGTGCGGTAGTTTGAGCATTCTTTGGCATTGCCTTTCTTTGGGATTGTTCAGAGTAGCACTATTCATAATAATCAAGATACAGAAGCATCATAAATGTCCACTAATGGATAAAGATGATGTGATTATACACACACACAGCCCCACATGCACAGGAATATTACTTAGCCATAAAAAAGAATAAAATAATGCCATTTGTGGCAACATGTATGGACCTAGAGATTATCTAAGCCAGATGAAGAAAGACAAATATATGACATCACTTAAGTGGAATCTTAAAAAATGATACAAATGAACTTATTTTCAAAATAGAACTGTAAACATTGAAAACAAACTTATCATTACCAAAAGGGAAAGGTGTGAGATATGGATAAATTAGGAGTTTGAGATTAACACATACACACTAGTATTAATATATATATAAACAGATAACCAATAAGGACCTACTGTATAGCACAAGGAACTATATTCAATTTTTTGTAATAACCTATAAGGGAAAAGAATCTGAAATATATATATAACTAAATCATTGTGCTGTACACTTAAAAGTATACACATTTTAAGTCAATTATACTTTAGTTCATATACATATGTGTATGTGTGTATATACACATATTTTAAGTCAATTATACTTTAGTTCATATACATATGTGTATGTGACTGTGTGTATATATACATATATATATATATATATGAATCATAGTATCTAGTAGAGGAGTAAACATGAAGCCAATAATAGCAGCAATAAAAATGATATGAACAGCATCAACAACGAAAAGAAGTCATAGAGCTGAAGAATACAATAGATGAACTGAAAAATACAATCCAGGGATTTGACAGCAGACTAAATGAACCAGGGGAAAAGATCAATGAACTTAAGGACAGGGCAATGGTCTCACTCAGAGCAGCAAAGAGAAAACAGCTTTAAAATGTAAAGACAGCTCAAGAAACTTATGGAACAACATCACATGGATGAACATTATTAGAGTTTCAGAATTAGATAACATTATCAGAGCTTCAGAATTAGATGGATAAAGGGACAGAAAACTTATTTGAATAATAGTGGCTAAAAACTTCTATACCTTGGGGACCCACACCAAGACATCATAATTAAAATCTCAAAAGTTAAAGAAAGGAATCTTAAGAGCAGCAAGAAAAAATAATTTGTTATATACAAGGAAATCAAAATAAGACAATATTTTTTAACAGACACTTGAGAAACCACAGGGTAGGTTCATAGTATATTTTAAAACACACACACAAAACCTTCCAACCAAGAATACTCTACCTGGCAAAATTATCTCTCAGAGTTGAAGGAGAGATAAATAGTTTTCAATACAAGCTAAAGCTAAAGGAATTTATCACCATTAAACTTGCATATGAGAAATGTTAAAGGGACTCATGTAAGCTAAAAAGAAAGATATTTAAGCTAAAAAGAAAGGGCTCTGCACTCCATCCAAAAGTACCATACTACACATTCTTCTCAAGTGCATATGAATATTCTCCAGGAATGACCTCATGACACCATGAACCTTAATAAATTTAAGAAAATTGAAATTATATTAAGCATCATCTCTCATCAGAACACTGATGAGACTAGAAATAAACAAGAAAAACATTAAAAACACAAACATGCAGTGGCTAAATAATATGCTACTAAACAACCAATGGATCACTGAAGAAATCAAAGAAATTAAAAAAAACCTAAAAACAAATGAAAATAAAAGCACAACTGTCCAAAACCTATGTGCTTTGTCACTTAGTCATGTCTGACTCTCTGTGACCCCATGGACTTTAGCCTGCCAGGCTCTTCTGTCCATAGGGATTCTCCAGGCAAGAATACTGGAGAGTGTTGCCATGCCCTCCTCCAGGGAATCTTCCCAATCCAGAGATTGAACCCAGATCTCTCGCACTGCAGGTGGATTCTTACTGCCTGAGCCACCATGGAAGCCCTAAGCCCAAAACCTATGGGATGCAGCAAAAGCAGTTCTAGGAGGTAAGTTTATAGCAATACAATCTACCTCAAGAAACAAGAAAAATCTCAAATAAACAACCTAACCTTACACCTAGAACAACTAGAGAAAGAACAAACAAAACCTAAAGTTAGTAGAAGGAAAAGATCATAAGACTGCTACTGCTGCTGCTACTGCTAAGTCACTTCAGTCGTGTCCGATTTTGTGTGACCCCATAGACGGCAGCCCCTGGGATTCTCCAGGCAAGAACAAGGGAGTGGGTTGCCATTTCCTTCTCCAGTGCATGAAAGTAAAAAGTGAAAGTGAAGTCGCTCAGTCATGTCCAACTCTTAGCGACCCCATGGACTGCAGCCTTCCAGGCTCCTCCATCCATGGGATTTTCCAGGCAAGAGCACTGAAGTGGGGTGCCATTGCCTTCTCTAATCATAAGAGTAGAGCAGAAATAAATGAAACAGAGACAAAGAAAGCAACTGCAAAGATCAGTGAAACTAAAAGCTGGTTCTCTAAAAAAACAAATTTGATAAACCTTTAGTTAGACTTATCAAGAAAAAAAGGGAGAGGACTCAAATCAGTAAAATTAGAAATGAAAAGGGAGAAGTTACAACTGACTCCACAGAAATACAAAGGAGCATAAGAGACTACTATGAGCAACTATATGCCAATAAAATGGATAATTTGGAAGAAATGGAAAAATTCTTTGAAAAGTACAGTTTCCAAAGACTGAACTAGGAAGAAATAGAAAATATGAACAAACCAATCAAAATCGTTGAAATTAAAATTGTGATTAAAAGACTCCCAACAAGCAAAAGTATAGGACCTGATGGCTTCACAGACAAATTCTATCAAATATTTAGAGAAGAGTTAACAACTATCCTCCTGAAAGTGTTCCAAAATATGGCAGAGGATGGAAAACTTCCAAACTCATTCTATGAGGTCACCATTACCCTAATACTAAAATGAGACAATGATATCACAAAAAAGAAATTTACAGGCCAGCATCACTGATGAACATCAACGCAAATATCCTCAACAGAATACTAGCAATCTGAATCCAACAATACATTTAAAAATATCATACACCATGATCAGGTGAGATTCATCCCAGGCATGCAAGGATTTTTCAATACCCACAAATCAATAAATGGGAAACACCTCATAAACAAATTGAAGAATAAAAGCCATATGATCATATCAATATATATAGAAAAAGTTTTTGACAAAATTCAGCACCCATTTATGATAAAAACTCTCCATAAAGTGAGCATAGAGGGAACATACCTCAACATAATAAAGGCCATACACAACAAACCTACAGTTAACATCAGGCTCAATGCTGAAAAGCTGAAAGCATTCCCTCTAAGGTCTGGAACAAGACATGAATGTCAACTCTTACTACTTTTATTTAACATAGTTTTGGAAGTCCTAGGTACAACAATCAGAGAAGAAAAAGTAAATGGAATCCAAATTGAAAAAGAATAAAACTGTCACTGTTTGCAGATGACATGATATTAATATTATACACAGAAGATCCTAAAGTCACTGCCAAAAAAACTACTAGAGCTCATCAATGAGTTTGGTCAAGCTGCAGGTACAACAATAATACACAGAAATCCCTTGGACATGAAAAGAGGCTCGATACCACTAACTATTAGAGAAATGGAAATCAAAACTATAATGAGATATCACCTCACACCAGCCACAATGGCTATCATCAAAAAAATCCACAAACAATAAATGCTCAAGAGGGTGTGAAGAAAAAGGAACCCTCTTACACTGTTGGTGGGGATGTAAATTGGTATAACCACTTTGGAGAACAGTATGGAAGTTCCTTAAAAAACTAAAAATAGAGCTACCATATAATCCTGAAATTCTATTCCTAGGCACATATCCAGAGAAAAATATGATCCAAAAGGATACGTGTACCCCAATGTTCATTGCAGCACTGTTTCCAATAGCCAAGATATGAAAACAACCTAAATGTCCATCAACAGAAGAATGGATACAGAAGATGTGGTACATACATACAATGGAATATTAGCCATTAAACAATGAAATACTGCAAGCCATTAATAAAAATGAAATAATCTTGCCATTTGCAGCAACATGGATGGACCTAGAGATTGTCATACTGAGTGAAGTAAGTCAGACAAAGGAGAAGTATTTTATGGAATCCCTTATATGTAGAATCTAAAATAATACAAATGAACTCACAAAACAGAAAGACTTTCACAGACTTAAAGAATGACTTACAGTTGCTGGGGTGGAGGGAAGGATAGGGAAAGGGATAGTTAGGGAGATTGGGATGGACATGTACACACTGCTATATTTAAAATAGGTAACCAACAAGGATCTACTGTATAGCACAGGGAACTCTACTCAATGTTATGTGGCAGTCTGGAATAGGAGGGGAGTTTGGGGGAGAATGGATACATGTGTATGTATAGTTGAGTCCCTTTGCTGTTCATTTGCAATTATCAACACTGTTAATTTGGTATACCCCAATTCAAAAGAAAAAGTTAAAAAAGGAAGGGACTCTAAGTAATAACAAGGAAACATATGAAAGTATAAATCTCCCTGGCTAAGGTAAAAAGAAAGTAAACATAGTGGATTAATCACTTATAAAGCTAGTATGAAGGTTAACACACAAAAGCAGTAAACATTACTACAACTACAATAATTATTTAAGGGAAACATAGGATAAAAAGATGTAAAATGTAACATCAAAACATAAAACTTAGGGAGTGGAGAGTAAAAATATAATTTTTATTTTTATAATTTTTACACTCATCAATAATTGTCAGGAGCCACATTAGGCATTACTGATAAAATGGAGGCATGGCCCCAACCGCCTCTCCTCATCCCGCAGGCACAGTCCCAGGATGAAGGAGTTGGGTCTTGTGATTCTGACTTGTTCTTTCCTTTCTTCTGTTGAGTTGGCTGGAAAGAATGTTAAGGTGCTTATTGTTCTTGAGAGAAGCATGAGAAAGCACAAAGCCTTCTGCAGTTGTGCTCAGAAAATAATGTATAAAGTAACCATTGAGATTTGTTCAAGGATCTTTACAAAGAATGTTCCAGGATGAGCAAGTAGGCCGCAGCTTGACACCATGGGAAGGACTGTTAATCTGAGACCTGTTTGTGAGGGAAATATTTATGGCAAAAGAAGTTTGCTAAGTTTAGGATTTAGGAGTAATTAAGAATAGTTAGAAGCTAAAAGTTTAAGGAATGTTGTAGTGTTAGCATATTTTACTATAGCTTATAGAGATTAGGAATTTTAGAGATATTAATAGCTAGAAGCCTTTTTAGGAGATAGTGATCTTAAGATACTAGGGGCAAACAGGATTTAGAAAGATAAGAAATAAACTGAGGAATGTAGCATGAGTTACAATGTAATCACAAGTTAAGTATAGGACACATAAGAGGAAGTAGATAATAGTAAAGCTGATTCTGAGAGACTTGCTGAAGCAGGAACTGTTTGGAGACAATAAATCTGGGTGGGGGCGAACTGAAAATGTCAAACCTCTGACCTAATGCTTTTGTCAAAGTATAAAAGAGAACCTGAAGCTTGAAATAAAATGTAGTCCCACACCTTGAGTCAGAGGCTACATCATTCTCTGTTGACACCGCTCATCCCTTCAGGCTGATTCTCTGGTTGCTGGACCTGGACTCTGGCAAATGGCGCCCAAACAAGGACCACGTTAGGCATTACTGACAAATAAATAATTACTTTAAATAGTAAGTGAATTAAATGCTCCAGTTGAGAGACATACAATGGATGAACGGATTAAAAAAAAAAAAGACATATCTATAGGCTGCCTACAAGAGACTGACTTCAGATATAAGGAAACATTCTAACTTAAGTGAAGACATAAAAAAAGAATTTTATGAAAATAAAAATCAAAAGAAAGCTTTGGTAGCTATACTTATATCAGACAATATATACTTCAAAATAAAGACTTTATAAGAGACAAAAAAGGTCATTACATAATGATATAGGGGTCAATTCAAAAAGAGGATATAGCATTTGTTCATATTTATGTTGCCAGCATAAGAGAACCCAAATATATAAATCAAATATTAACACACCTAAAGGGAGAGATCAGATCAGATCAGATTAGTCTCTCAGTTATGTCTGACTCTTTGCGACCCCATGAATCACAGCACGCCAGGCCTCCCTATCCATCACCAACTCCTGGAGTTCACTCAGACTCACATCCATCGAGTCAGTGACGCCATGCAGCCATCTCATCCTCTGTCATCCCCTTCTCCTCCTGCCCCCAGTCCCTCCCAGCATCAGAGTCTTTTCCAATGAGTCAACTCGTTGCATGAGGTGGCCAAAGTACTGGAGTTTCAGCTTTAGCATCATTCCTTCCAAAGAAATCCCAGGGCTGATCTCCTTCAGAATGGACGGTTGGATCTCCTTGCAGTCCAAGGGACTCTCAAGCGTCTTCAGATAGCAATATAATAATAGAAAGTGACTTTAACATACCACTTAAATCAACAGATCATTCATATAGAAATCAATAAGGAAAACCAGACATTTTCCTTAAACAAGACATTAAAGTGGGACACTGTAAAAACAGTCCTAAGGGGAAAGTTCATAGCAATACAGGCACACCTCAAGAAACAAGAAAAAAGTCAAATAAATAACCTAACTCTACACCTAAAGCAACTAGAAAAGGAAGAAATGAAGAACCCCAGGGTTAGTAGAAGGAAAGAAATCTTAAAAATTAGGGCAGAAATAAATGCAAAAGAAACAAAAGAGACCATAGCAAAAATCAACAAAGCCAAAAGCTGGTTCTTTGAAAGGATAAATAAAATGGACAAACCATTAGCCAGACTCATCAAGAAACAAAGGGAGAAAAATCAAATCAATAAAATTAGAAATGAAAATGGAGAGATCACAACAGACAACACAGAAATACAAAGGATCATAAGAGACTACTATCAACAATTATATGCCAATAAAATGGACAACGTGGAAGAAATGGACAAATTCTTAGAAAAGTACAACTTTCCAAAACTGGACCAGGAAGAAATAGAAAATCTTAACAGACCCATCACAAGCATGGAAATTGAAACTGTAATCAGAAATCTTCCAGCAAACAAAAGCCCAGGTCCAGATGGCTTCACAGCTGAATTCTACCAAAAATTTAGAGAAGAGCTAACACCTATCCTACTCAAACTCTTCCAGAAAATTGCAGAGGAAGGTAAACTTCCAAACTCATTCCATGAGGCCACCATCACACTAATATCAAAACCTGACAAAGATCCCACAAAAAAAGAAAACTACAGGCCAATATCACTGATGAACATAGATGCAAAAATCCTTAACAAAATTCTAGCAATCAGAATCCAACAACACATTAAAAAGATCATACACCATGACCAAGAGGGCTTTATCCGAGGTATGCAAGGATTCTTCAATATCCACAAATCAATCAATATAATACACCACATTAACAAATTAAAAAATAAAAACCATATGATTATCTCAATAGATGCAGAGAAAGCCTTTGACATAATTCAACATCCATTTATGATAAAAACTCTCCAGAAAGCAGGAATAGAAGGAACATACCTCAACATAATAAAAGCTATATATGACAAACCCACAGCAAACATTATCCTCAATGGTGAAAAATTGAAAGCATTTCCCCTAAAGTCAGGAACAAGACAAGGGCACCCACTTTCACCACTACTATTCAACATAGTTTTGGAAGTTTTGGCCACAGCAATCAGAGCAGAAAAAGAAATAAAAGGAATCCAAATTAGAAGAGAAGTAAAACTCTCACTGTTGGCAGATGACATGATCATCTACATAGAAAACCCTAAAGTCTCCACCAGAAAATTACTAGAACTAATGAATGAATATAGTAAAGTTGCAGGATATAAAATCAACACACAGAAATCCCTTGCATTCCTATACATTAATAATGAGAAAATAGAAAGAAAACTTAAGGAAACAATTTCATTCACCATTGCAATGAAAAGAATAAAATACTTAGGAATATATCTACCTAAAGAAACTAAAGACCTACATATAGAAAACTATAAAACACTGGTGAAAGAAATCAAAGAGGACACTAATAGATGGAGAAATATACCATGTTCATGGATTGGAAGAATCAACATATTGAAAATGAGTATACTACCCGAAGCAATTTATAGATTCAATGCAATCCCTGTCAAGCTACCAATGGTAGCTAGAACAAATAATTTCACAATTTGTATGGAAATACAAAAAACCTCAATAGTCAAAGCAATCTTGAGAAAGAATAATGGAACTGGAGGAATCAACCTGCCTGACTTTAGGCTCTACTACAAAGCCACAGTCATCAAGACAGTATGGTACTGGCACAAAGACAGAAATATAGATCAATGGAACAAAATAGAAAGCCCAGAGATAAATCCACGCACCTATGGACACCTTATCTTTGACAAAGGAGGCAAGAATATACAATGGATTAAAGACAATCTCTTTAACAAGTGGTGCTGGGAAAACTGGTCAACCACTTGTAAAAGAATGAAACTAGAACACTTTCTAACACCATACACAAAAATAAACTCAAAATGGATTAAAGATCTCAATGTAAGACCAGAAACTATAAAACTCCTAGAGGAGAACATAGGCAAAACAGTTTCTGACATACATCACAGCAGGATCCTCTATGACCCACCTCCCAGAATATTGGAAATAAAAGCAAAAATAAACAAATGGGACCTAATTAAACTTAAAAGCTTCTGCACAACAAAGGAAACTATTAGCAAGGTAAAAAGGCAGCCTTCAGAATGGGAGAAAATAATAGCAAATGAAGCAACTGACAAACAACGAATCTCAAAAATATACAAGCAACTCCTGCACCTCAGTTCCAGAATAAACGACCCAACCAAAAAATGGGCCAAAGAACTAAATATACATTTTTACAAAGAAGACATACAGATGGCTAACAAACACATGAAAAGATGCTCAACATCACTCATTATCAGAGAAATGCAAATCAAAACCACTATGAGGTACCATTTCACGCCAGTCAGAATGGCTGCGATCCAAAAGTCTACAAGCAATAAATGCTGGAGAGGGTGTGGAGAAAAGGGAACCCTCGTACACTGTTGGTGGGAATGCAAACTAGTACAGCCACTATGGAGAACAGTGTGGAGATTCCTTAAAAAACTGGAAATAGAACTGCCTTATGATCCAGCAATCCCACTGCTGGGCATAGACACTGAGAAAACCAGAATTGAAAGAGACACATGTACCCCAATGTTCATTGTAGCACTGTTTATAATAGCTAGGACATGGAAGCAACCTAGATGTCCATCATCAGATGAATGGATAAGAAAGCAGTGGTACATATACACAATGGAATATTACTCAGCCATTAAAAAGAATACATTTGAATCAGTTTTAACTAGGTGGATGAAACTGGAGCCTATTATACAGAATCAAGTAAGCCAGAAAGAAAGACACCAATACAGTATACTAACGCATATATATGGAATTTAGAAAGATGCTAACAATAACCCTGTATGTGAGACAGCAAAAGAGACACTGATGTATAGAACAATCTTTTGGACTCTGTGGGAGAGGGAGAGGGTGGGATGATTTGGGAGAATGGCACTGAAACATGTATAATATCATATATGAAACGAGTCGCCTGTCCAGGTTCAATGCACGATACTGGATGCTTGGGGCTGGTGCACTGGGACGACCCAGAGCGATGGTACGGGGAGGGAGGAGGGAGGAGGGTTCAGGATGGGGAACACATGTATACCTGTGGCGGATGCATGTTGATATATGGCAAAACCAATACAATATTGTAAAGTTAAAATAACAAAATTAAATTAAATCAAAACCAAAAAATTAATTAATAAATAAAAAGAGAATGTTAAAAATTTTTTTTTAATTAAGAAAAAAACAAGACATTACCCCCAATGAAATTAACAGATATATGCAGAATATCCCATCCAAAAGAACAGAATACATATTTTTCTCAAGTACACATAGAATATTTTCCAGGATAGATATGTTAGACCACAAAATGTCTTAATAAATTTGAGAAGATTCACCACATTATCTTTTCTGATCACAACAGTTTGAAAATAGATTTTCAATTATGAGAAGAAACTGGTAAATTCACAACTATGTGAAGATTAATGACATCCTACTGACAAATACTGGGTAGAATAAGAAAATCAAAAGAGAAAAATTAAAGACAAATAAAAATGGAAATATAACACACCAAAACTTATACAATGGAGCAGAAGCTATTACAAGAAGTAAGCTCATATAGACAAATGCTTATCTCCTGAAAAAAAAATCTCAAATAAAACACCTAACTTCACATTTCAATGACCTACATAAAGAACAAATGAAGCCAAAGTTATAAGAAAGTAACAAAAATTAGAGCAGAAATAAATGATCAGTTCAGTTGCAAAGTTGTGTCCAACCCTTTGTGACCCCATGGACTGCAGCATGCCAGGTTTTCCTGTCCATCACCAACTCCCAGAATTTGCTCAAACTCATGTCCATAGAGTTGGTGATGCCATCTAACAATCTCATCCTCTGTTTTCCCCTTCTCCTCCTGCCTTCATCTTTTCAAGCATCAGGGTCTTTTCCAAAAAGTCAGTTCTTCGCATCAGGTGGCCAAAGAATTGGAGTTTCAGCTTCAGCATCAGTCCTTCAATTGAATATTCAGGATTGATTTCCTTTAGGACTGACTAGTTTGATCTCCGTGCCATCCAAGGGACTCTCAAGAGTCTTCTCCAACACCACAGTTCAAAAGCATCAATTCTTTGGCACTCAGCTTTCTTTATAGTCCAACTCTCACATCCATACATGACTACTGGAAAAATCATAGCCTTGACTAAACAGACCTTTGTCGACAAACTAACGTCCCTGTTTTCTTAATATGCTGTCGAGGTTGGTCATAGCTTTTCTTCCAAGGACCAAGTGTCTTTTAATTTCATGGCTGAAGTCACCATTTGCAGTGATTTTGAAGCCCAAGAAAATAAAGTCTGTCACTGTTTCCATTGTTTCTCCATCAATTTGCCATGAACTGATGGGACCAGATGCCATGATCTAAGTTTTTTCAATGTTGAGTTTTAAGCCAGCTTTTTCACTGTCCTATTTCACTTTCATCAAGTCCACTTCATTCAAGTTCCACTTCATCATTAGTTCCACTTCATTTTCTGTCACAAGGGTGGTATCATCTGAGTATCTGAGGTTATCGATCTTGATTCCAGCTTGTGCTGGCATTTTGTATGATGTACTTTGCATATAAGTTATTAAAATAAGCATGGTGACAATATACAGCCTTGATGTATTCCATTCCCAATTTGGAACCAGTCTGTTGTTCCATGTCTGGTTCTAACTGTTCCTTCTTGACCTGCCTACAGATTTCTCAAGAGGCAGGTGGGATGGTGTGGTATTTCCATCTCTTTCAGAATTTCCCACAGTTTATTGTGATCTACACAGTCAAAGACTTTGGTGTAATCAGTAAAGCAGAAGTAGATGTTTTCCTGGACTTCTCTTGCTTTTTTGTTGATCCAGTGGATGTTGGCAATTGGATCTCTGGTTCCCCTGCCTTTTCTAAAACCAGCTTGAACATTTGGAAATTCATGGTTCATGTATTGCTGAAGCCTGGCTTGGAGAATTTTGAGCATTACTTTGCTAGCATGTGAGATGAGTGCAATTGTGTGGTAGTTTTAACATTCTTTGGCATTGCCCTTCTTTGATATTGGAATGAAAACTGACTTTTCCAGTCCTGTGGCCACTGCTGAGTTTTCCAAGGTCGCTGGCATATTGAGTGCAGCACTTTCACAGCATCATATTTTAGGATTTGAAATAGCTCAACTGGAATTCCATCACCTCCACTAGCTTTGTTCATATGCTTCCTAAGGCCCACTTGACTTCACATTCCAGGATGTCTGGCTCCAGGTGAGTGATCAAACCATCGTGATTATCTAGGTCATGAAGATCTTTTTTGTACAGTTCTTGTGTGTATTCTTGCCACCTCTTCTTAATATCTTCTGCTTCTGTTAGGTCCATACCATTTCTGTCCTTTACTGAGCTCATCTTTGCATGAAGTGTTCCCTTGGTATCTCTAATTTTCTTGAAGAGATCTCTAGTCTTTCCCATTGTATTGTTTTCTTCTATTTCCTTGCACTGATCACTGAGGAAGGCTTTCTTACCTCTTCTTGCTGTTCTTTGGAACTCTCCATTCAAATGAGTGTATCTTTCCCTTTTCTCCTTTGCCTTTAGCTTCTCCTCTTTTAACAGCTATTTGTAAGGCCTCCTTAGACAACCATTTTGTCTTCTTGCATTTCTTTTTCTTGGGGATGGTCTTGATCACTGCCTCCTGTACAATGTCATGAACCTCCATCCATCATTCTTCAGGGCAATGTTTATCAGATCTAATCCCTTAAATCTATTTGCCACTTTCACTGTATAATCATAAAGGATTTGATTCAGGTCATACCTGAATGGTCTCATTAGTGGGTCACAGCCTGTGACTTAAGCCCTCTTGAAGGAGGTCGCCATTAACCCTACCATAGAGCTGCCATATAGGTGACCCAACAAGTGCAGAACAAATATACCAAAGAAATCCTCACATTGTTAAGAAATTGCTAGGACCCACAACAGATTTCCCAACCTGAGGATCTGGCAAAGGTACTGAGAACCCCCAGAGAATTTGACTTTGGAGGCCAGTGGGATTTGATTACAGAACTTACACAGGACTGGGGAAACAGACTCTTGGAGGGCACAAACAAAACCTTGTGTGTAGCAGGACCCAGAAGAAAGGAAAAGTGACCTCACAAGAGACTGACCTAGACTTGCTTATGAATATCCAGGAGTCTCTGGCAGAGGCGTGGATCGGCAGAGATCTGCTGCAGAGTCAGGGGCACTGAGTGCAGCAGTGTGTGCACAGGACCTTTTGAAGAAGGTTGCAGTTATCTTCATTACCTCCACCATAGTTTGGCCTCAGGTCAAACAACAGGAAGGGAACACAGCCCCATCCATCAACAGAAACTTGGATTCAAGATTTACTGAGCATAGCCCTGCCCATCAGAACAATACCCAGTTTCCCTGCAGTCCCTCTCTTCCATCAGGAAACTTCCATAAGCCTCTTATCCTTATTTGTAGAGGACAGAAAGAATGAAAATCTCAATCACAGAAAACTAACCAAACTGATAACATGGACCACAGTCTTGTCTAAACAATGAAACTATGAGCCATGTCATGTAGGGCCAACCAAGATGGATGAGTCATGGTGGAAAGTTCTGACAAAACGTGATCCACTGGAGAAGGCAATGGCAAACCACTTCAGTATTCTTGCCTTGAGAACCCCATGAACAGTATGAAAAGGCAAAAAGATAGGACACTGAAAGATGAACTTCCCAGGTTGGTAGGTGCCCAGTATGCTACTGGAAAAAAGTAGAGAAATAACTCCAGAAACAATGAAGAGACAGAGCCAAAGTGGAAACAATGCCCAGTTGTGGATGTGATGGAAGTAAAGTCTGATGATATACAGAGCAATATTACGTAGGAACTTGGAACGTTAGGTCCATGAATAAAGGTAAATTAGAAGTGGTCAAACAGGAGATGGCAAGAGTGAACACTGACATTTTAGGAATCAGTGAACTAAACTGGACTGGAATGGGTGAAATTTAATTCAGATGACCATTATATCTACTACTGTTGGCAAGAATACCTTGAAAAAAATGGAATAGCCCTCATAGTCAACAAAAGAGTCTGAAATGCAGTACTTGGATGCAGTCTCAAAAATGACAGAATGATCTCTGTTCATTTCCAAGGCAAACCATTCAATATCACAGTAATCCAAGTCTATGCCCCAACCAGTAATGCTGAAAAAGATGAAATTGAATGGTTCTATGAAGCCCTACAAGACCTTCTAGAACACCCCAAAAAAGGTGTCCTTTTCATCATAGGGGACTGGAATGCAAAAGTCGGAAGTCAAGAGATACCTGGAGTAAGAAGCAAATTTGGCCCTGGAGTACAAAATGAAGCAGAGTTTGCAAAGAAAACATACTTGTCATAGCAAAAACCTTTTTCCAACAACACAAGAGAAGACTCTACACATGGACATTACCAGATGGTCAACACCAAAATCAGACTGATTATATTCTTTGCAGCCAAAGATGGAGGACCTCTATACAGACAGTAAAAGAAAGACTGAGAGCTGACTGTGGCTCAGATCATGAACTCCTTATTGCCAAATTCAGACTTAATTTGAAGAAAGTATGGAAATAAATGAAACAAAGACTTAAAAGACAATAGAGAAAATCAATGAATCCAAGAGCTAATTCTCTGAAGACAAAATTCACAAACTTAGCCAGACTCATTAAGAAAAAAAGAGAGCATACAAATGTCAGAAATTAAGGAGGAGATATTATAACTGAAACCATAGAAATATAAGGGATTATGGGAAGTCTTCCTCAGTGATCAATGCAAAGAAATAGAGGAAAACAACAGAATGGGAAAGACTAGAGATCTCATCAAGAAAATAAGAGATACCAGGGGAACATTTCATGCAAAGATGGGCTCGATAAAGGACAGAAATGGTATGGACCTAACAGAAGCAGAAGATATTAAGAAGAGATGGCAAGAATACACACAAGAACTGTACGAAAAAGATCTTCATGACCCAGATAATCACGATGGTATGATCACTCACCTGGAGCCAGACATCCTGGAATGTGAAGTCAAGTGGGCCTTAGGAAGCATCACTATGAAGAAAGCTAGTGGAGGTGATGGAATTCCAGTTGAGCCATTTCAAATCCTGAAAGATGATGCTACAAAAGTGCTGCACTCAATATGCCAGCAAATTTGGAAAACTCAGCAGTGGCCACAGGACTGGAAAAGGTCAGTTTTCATTCCAATCCCAAAGAAAGGCAATGCCAAAGAATGCTCAAACTACCACACAATTGCACTCATCTCACACGCTAGTAAAGTAATGCTCAAAATTCTCCAAGCCAGGTTTCATCAATACGTGAACCGTGAACTTCCAGATGTTCAAGCTGGTTTTAGAAAAGGCAGGGGAACCAGAGATCCAATTGCCAACATCTGCTGGATCATGGAAAAAGCAAGAGAGTTCCAGAAAAACATCTGTTTCTGCTTTATTGACTATGCCAAAATGTTTGATTGTGTGGATCACAATAAACTGTGGGAAATTCTTCGAGAGATGGGAATACCAGACCACCTGACCTGCCTCTTGAGAAACGTATATGCAGGTCAGGAAGCAACAGTTACAACTGGACATGGAACAACAGACTGGTTACAAATAGGAAAAGGAGTACGTCAAGGCTGTATATTGTCACCCTGCCTATTTAACTTCTATGCAGTGTACATCATGAGAAACGCTGGACTGGAAGAAGGACAAGCTGGAGTCAAGATTTTCAGGAGAAATATCAATAATCTCAGATATGCAGATGACAACACCCATATGGCAGAAAGTGAAGAGGAACTCAAAAGCCTCTTGATGAAAGTGAAAGGAGAGAGTGAAAAAGTTGACTTAAAGCTCAATATTCAGAAAACGAAGATCATGGCATCCGGTCCCATCACTTCATGGGAAATAGATGGGGAAACTGTGGAAACAGTGTCAGACTTAATTTTTTGGGCTCCAAAATTACTGCAGATGGTGACTGCAGCCATGAAATTAAAAGATGCTTACTCCTTGGAAGAAAAGTTATGAACAACCTAGATAGCATATTGAAAAGCAGAGACATTACTTTGCCAACAAAGGTCCGTCTAGTCAAGGCTATGGTTTTCCAGTGGTCATGTATGGATGTGAGAGTCGGACTGTGAATAAAGCTGAAAGCCGAAGAATTGATGCTTTTGAACTGTGGTGTTGGAGAAGACTCTTGAGAGTTCCTTGGACTGCAAGGAGATCCAACCAGTCCATTCTAAAAGATATCAGTCCTGGGTGTTCTTTGGAAGGAATGATGCTAAAGCTGAAACTCCAGTACTTTGGCCACCTCATGCGAAGAGATGACTCATTGGAAAAGACTCTGATGCTGGGAGGGACTGGGGGCAGGAGGAAGAGGGGATGACAGAGGATGAGATAGCTGGATGGCATCACTGACTCGATGGACTTGAGTCTGGGTGAACTCTGGGAGATGGTGATGGACAGGGAGACCTGGTGTGCTGCGATTCATGGGGTCGCAAAGAGTCGGACACGACTGAGTGACTGAACTGTAACTGAACTGAACTGAGGGATTCCCCGGGGGCACTGGTGTTAAAAGAACCTGCCTGACAATGCAGGAGATGTAAGAGGTCCTGGTTCTATCCATGGGTGGCAGAGATTCCCTTGGGAAGGGCATATTTACCCACTCCAGTATTCTTTTATGGAGAATCCCATGGACAGAGGAATCCGGATGTCTACGGTCCGTAGGGTCACAAACAGTTGGACCCGACTGAAGCAACTTAACATGCATGCATGTGGGACTACTATGATCATTTATGTCTCAACAAATTTGACAACCTAGAAAAAAATTCCTAGTAATGTATAATCTACCAAGACTGAGCTATGAAGAAACAGAACCTCTGAAGACAATGATTTCTAGTAAGCAGGTGGAATAAATAAACAAAAATCTCCCCCGCCAAATGAACTTCCAGCCAAAGTGGCTTTGCTGGTGAATTCTATTAAACATTTCAAGCTCTTTAAAAAAAAAAAAAACTAGGAGGAAAAACTTACAAACTCATTTTCAGGCCAATGTTACCATGATCTTAAACCAGACAAGGATGCCACAAGAAAAGAAAATTACAGGTCAATATCCCTAATGAACACAGATGCTACAAATTATTAGCAAATTAATTTTAACAATAAGTTAAAAGAATCATACGTTATGAACAAGTGGAATTTATTCCAGGGTTGCAAGGATAGTTCAATACCACGAATCATTCAATTTAATATACCAAATTAATAAAATGAAGGGTAAAAACCATATGATCATCTCAATACATGCAGAAAAAGCATTTGAAAGAATCTGTCCTCCATTTATGGTAAAAACTCTCAAAATTTGGTATAGAGGGAATATATTTCAACATGATAAAGGCCATACATGACAAGCACACAGCTAACATCATAGTCAACAGTGAGATGGCGAAAGCTTTTCATCTAAGATCAGGAATAAGACACATATGTCCACTGTTGCTAGTTTTTAAAGGTATACTATTGGGAGTCCTAGTATGTTAGAAGTCCTGGGCTTCCTGGGTAGCTCAGCTGGTAAAGAATCCACCTGCAATGCAGGAGACCTTGGCTCAATTCCTTGGTCAGGAAGTTCTCCTGGAGAAGGGATTGTCTACCCTCTCCAATATTATTGGACTTCCCTTGTGGCTCAGACAATAAAGAATCCACCTGCAGTGCAGGAGGCCTGGGTTCCATCCCTGGGTTGGGAAGATCCCTGGAGGGGGGCATGGCAACCCACTCCAGTATTCTTACTTGGAAAATCCCCAAGGACAAAGGGGCCTGGTGGGCTAGTCCATGGGGTTGCAAAGAGTTGGAAATGACTGAGAAACTTAAGCACATTGGAAGTCCTAGTGAGAATATTTAGTCAAGAAAAATAAATGACACCCAAATTGTAAAGAAAAGTGTCAGTATTTGCAGATCATCTGATATTATATATATAGAAAACCCTAAAGACACCACCAAAAATTGTTAGAACAACAAATTCAGTAAAATTGTAGGATACAAAATATTCAAAATTCTGTGTAACTTCTATATGTTGATAATAAACTATCTGAAATAGAAATTAAGTAAACAAATCCATTCACAATTATATCAAAAATAATAAAATACCTTGACATAAATTTAACCAAAGAGGAACATTATTTATACAGTGAAAACTGTAAGATATTAATGAAAGCAATGGAATACACAAATAAATGAAAAGATATTCCATGCTCATGGATCAGAAGAATATTGTTAAAATTTTTTATACTACCCAAAGCAATCTACAGATTCACTGTAATCCCTCCTAAAATTTCAGTGTCATTTTTTACAGATATAGAATAAATCATCCAAAAATCTGTATGAACCATAAAAATCCAAATTTGCCAAAGACACCTTTAGAATAAAGAACCAACCTGAAGGCATGACGCTCACTGATTTCAAACTATATTACAAAGCAATATGAACAAAAACAGCATGATTTGGCATACAAACAGATACACAGATCAATGGAATAAGGTATTGAGTTCCGAAATAAACCTACATATATTCGAACAATTAATTTACTAAGGAACCAAGAATATATAGTGAGGAAATGCAAGTCTTTTCAATATATATGACTGGGAAAACTATATACCCCATGCACATGAATGAAACCGGATCACTGTCTTTCATCATACACAAAAACAAACTGGATTAAAGACCTGAATGTAAGACCTGAAACCATAAAAATCCTACAAGAAAACACAGGTGGTATGCTTGTTGACATTAGTCTTTTTTTTTTTTTTTTTGGGCTTCCTTTTTATTTTATTTTATTTTTTATGTTAATAGACTTCTGTTTGATTTTGTCCTGCTATTCTGTCATTTCTTACAGAGATCCTCAGCTAAGAACTCAGAAGGGTAAAGGGAAATAAGCCTCTATGTCACCCTAAGTCAGCTTCAATAATTGCCATAGTGAGCAGTCTTTTTTTTTGGGGGGGGGATGAAATATCCTATAGCTATCAATTAGGTCTAACTGGTCTATTGTATCATTTAAAGTTTGTGTTTCCTTGTTAATTTTCTGTTTAGTTGATCTATCCATAGGTGTGAGTGGGGTATTAAAGTCTCCCACTATTATTGTGTTATTGTTAATTTCTCCTTTCATACTTGTTAGCATTTGTCTTACATACTACGGTGCTCCCATGTTGGGTGCATATATATTTATAATTGTTATATCTTCTTCTTGGATTGATCCTTTGATCATTATGTAGTGACCTTGTCTCTTTTCACAGCCTTTGTTTTAAAGTCTAATTTATCTGATACGAGTATTGTGACTCCTGCTTTCTTTTGGTCCCTATTTGCATGGAAAATCTTTTTCCAGCCCTTCACTTTCAGTCTGTATGTGTCCCCTGTTTTGAGGTGGGTCTCTTGTAGACAACATATGTAGGGGTCTTGTTTTTGTATCCATTCAGCCAGTCTTTGTCTTTTGGTTGGGGCATTCAACCCATTTACGTTTAAGGTAATTACTGATAAGCATGATCCCGTTGCCATTTACTTTATTGTTTTGGGTTCGAGTTTATACACCATTTTTGTGTTTCCTGTCTAGAGAATATCCTTTAGTATTTGTTGGAGAGCTGGTTTGGTGGTGCAGAATTCTCTCAGCTTTTGCTTGTCTGAAAAGCTTTTGATTTCTCCTTCATACTTGAATGAGATCCTCGCTGGGTACAATAATCTGGGCTGTAGGTTATTTTCTTTCATCACTTTAAGTATGTCTTGCCACTTCCTCCTGGCTTGAAGAGTTTCTATTGAAAGATCAGCTGTTATCCTTATGGGAATTCCCTTGTGTGTTATTTGTTGTTTTTCCCTTGCTGCTTTTAATATTTGTTCTTTGTGTTTGATCTTTGTTAATTTGATTAATATGTGTCTTGGGGTGTTTCTCCTTGGGTTTATCCTGTTTGGGACTCTCTGGGTTTCTTGGACTTGGGTGATTATTTCCTTCCCCAGTTTAGGGAGGTTTTCAACTATTATCTCCTCCAGTATTTTCTCATGGTCTTTCTTTTTGTCTTCTTCTTCTGGAACCCCTATGATTCGAATGTTGTAGCGTTTAATATTGTCCTGGAGGTCTCTGAGATTGTCCTCATTTCTTTTAATTCGTTTTTCTTTTATCCTCTCTGATTCATTTATTTCTACCATTCTATCTTCTAATTCACTAATCCTATCTTCTGCCTCTGTTATTCTACTATTTGTTGCCTCCAGAGTGTTTTTAATTTCATTTATTGCATTATTCATTATATATTGACTCTTTTTATTTCTTCTAGGTCCTTGTTAAACCTTTCTTGCATCTTCTCAATCCTTGTCTCCAGGCTATTTATCTGTGATTCCATTTTAATTTCAAGATTTTGGATCAATTTCACTATCATTATTTGGAATTCTTTATCAGGTAGATTCCTATCTCTTCCTCTTTTTGTTTGGTTTGGTGGGCATTTATCCTGTTCCTTTATCTGCTGGGTATTCCTCTGTCTCTTCATCTTGTTTAAATTGCTGAGTTTGGGAGTCCTTTCTGTATTCTGGCAGTTTGTGGAGTTCTCTTTATTGTGGCGTTTCCTCGCTGTATGTGGGTTTGTACAGGTGGCTTGTCAAGGTTTCCTGGTTAGGGAAGCTTGTGTCGGTGTTCTGGTGGGTGGAGCTGTATTTCTTCTCTTTGTTCAGTCGCGCTGTGGGGAGGGAGGGAGGGATGCTGCAAACAAATGACACTGGCGTGCGCTCACAGTGCCTCAGCCACACTGGGTCTGCCCCCGCTCACGGCACGTATAGCCTCCCTGCCCACACTGCTCAGGCTCTAGGTTGTTCCACCGGGAACAATCCAAGGCTGGCCCAGGGTTGCATGCACCTCCCAGGTCCAAGCCGCTCAGGTTCAGGCACTCAGGTAGTCCTCAGAGGTGCAGACTCAGTTGGGCCTGCATTTTGTGCTCTTCCCAGGTCCGAGCAGCTCAGGTGATGAGGTGTTTGGCGAGCGCCAATGCTGCGACTTATCGCCTCCCCACCACTCGGTTATCTGGGTGTAAAACCGGCGCACCTTCTCAGGCAGATGTTGACCGTCCAGACCCCCAATAAGTTTTAGTTAGCAAAGAAGCCAGTTTTATAGATAATGTCTCTCTGGGGCTGCGATTGCCCCCTTCCGGCTCTGGCTGCCTGTCACCAGAGGGGGAAGGTCTGCAGCCGGCTATCTCTGTTTAGTCCTTTGTTCCGTGCGCGGGCTGGCGGTGTCTTAGGTTAGGGCTGGCTTTTCGCATGGTAGATATCCCACAGTCTGGTTTGCTAGCCCAAATTATTTCGCTCAGATAGTGCTCAGGGTATTCAGGCCAGATCCTTACTCTAAGCGATGCAGCCCGCCGCACGCCTCCCTGCCCAGCCCCCGCTTGCTAATGGCGGATGCAGGCGTCTGCGCTGCTTCTCCGCTGGGGGAGTTACCGTAGGGCTCGCAATCTGCGAGTTTTAATTGTTTATTTATTTTTTCTCCCTGTTATGTTGCCCTCTGTGCTTCCAAAGCTCGGCACGGATTCGGCAGTGAGAAGATTTCCTGGTGTTTGGAAACTTCTCGGTTATTTTTTGGATTTGATACCAAAAGGAAAAATAAATGGGACTAAGCCTAATTAAACGCTTCTGCCCGACAACAGAGATAATCAACAAAATGAAAAGGCAATTCAGAGAAGGAAACAAAATCTTTACAAATTATTTATCTGATAAGGGATGACTATCAAATTATATAAATAACTCATACAACTCAATAGCAAAAAACCACAAGCAATCTGATTAAGAAATGAGCAAAAGGTCTGAAAACACATCATTTTCAAAGACATAAAAATGGCTTACAATATGTGAAAAGATGCTCAACATCACCAACCATCATTGAAATATAAGTCAAGACCATAACAGAATGTCACCTCACATTTGTGAGATTGGCTACTGTTTTCAAAAAGACAAGAAATAAGTGTTTCTGAGGATGTGGAGAAAAAGAGAACAACTGCACCCTCTTGGTGCAAATGTAAATTGGTTTATCCATGGGGTTTCCTCAAAAAAATTACAGGTGGAACTATCATGTGATTCAGCAATTCCACACTTCTGGGTATTAATCTGATGAAAACAAAGACAAAGGACACAAATTTGAACCAACAGAGGCACCCTCGTGCTCCAAGCATTATTATAATCACTAAGACATAAAACAACCTAAAAGTTTGTTGATGAATGAATGGATAAGAAAATTATATATATGTTATACATACATATATATCATAACAATACTATTTAGCCAAAAATAAAAAGAAAGAAAATTTTCCATTTGCAACTATATGAATGGACCTTGAGAACATTATGCTAAGTAAAAAAGTCACAAAAAGATAAATACCATATGATCTCACTTTTATGTATAATCTAAAAACAAAACAAAACAAAAAAACAATAACAAAAATTCCCACTAGCTTATGGTAAATTGAACACATTAGTTGTCTGAGGCAGAGGGTGAAGGGTAGATGAAATGGGTAAAGAGGGTTAAAGGGATGTAATGTACAGCATGGTGAGTATTTTTAACAATGCTATATCACATAGTTGAAAGTATCTAGGAGAATGGATCTTGAAGTTCTCATCACACAAAAATATTTTATAACTTCACAAGGTATAGGATGTTAATGGGACTTATTGGGGCTATTATTTTGAAACAGACACATGTGTCAAATGATTATGTCGGGGGAGTATATAATTTCCTTGGTTCTGTCTAGCCACTGCAAAAATTTGAAACAGCGGGCCAGTGTTACAGCTTGGTTACAGCTCAGTTTTATTTGTCAAGCAAAGGAAAATACATCCTTGAGGTGTGAGGGCAGTTCAGTCCAGTTCAGTCACTCAACTGAATGTCCAACTCTTTGGGACCCCGTGGACTGCAGCACACCAGGCCTCCCTGTCCATCACCAACTCCCGCAGTTTACTCAAACTCATGTCCATTGAGTCGGTGATGGCAACCCAAAAGAAGAGAGGGGCTCATTTTTGGCTCCTCTTTTTATATGTTTTTTTTCTCCTCCCCGTTAGCCTGCCCTATGTAAATTGGATTAGCAAGGAGGGCTGTTTGTTTCACCTGAGGTTCTCATTCCAGTCGTCAGACCTTCCTTTGATCTATTTTCATGGCTTTTTCCTTTCTTTGTCTTTTACCCACCACTATTTTGCACTCCTTTTTCCTATTCTCACTACCTAACAATTACATTGTTCACATGAAACTAACACAATGGTACACAATTATATCTCATTAAAAAAAAAAAAAGATTATAGTTATGAAGCCAGCCTGAAAATATGAGCAGAATTTTTTCAGGAATTTCAGGCTCAGCATTCAAGCCAGGGGTTACTTCCAAATATTCAAACCAGTTAGGACACACAAACAGATGTAGGTAAAAGCTATACAGGCCAGTTCTGCACAGATCTAAAAAGGTTAACTTCCAGAAGCCCAAGCTGAGAAAGACAGCTAAAGCTAAAGCATTAACAGCCCAGTCACACAGGCATCAACCCAGCATTCATATTAGGGCTGAGGAAACCAAAGGAAGCATATTATTTAATGAGATGACTAGAAACAGCTGTTCAAAATCTGGAAGAAATGTGCAGACTTATACAAAGAGTACAGGGCTAGTAATTCCAGAACAAAAAGTGGTTTATTTTATTTACTTTTAATAATCTTTGTCATTATTTTAGTCACTTTTCTGAGTGTGCATTGGAGCATGTGGGTTAGTGACTAATGGATGGAAAGTGCAAGATGCTTCTAGAGAAAGGCAGAGTTCTGCAAGCACTTCTGTGCAGAGCAAAGGTTGAATTCCTCAGTGAGTCACTTTAGCCTCTTGATCTTCCTATCTTTGACAGAAAATATGAATATTCCTATTACTCCTTCCTTATCTGTATCTCTGATTTTTCTTGTCTGCATCTCTGCTGAAAAAGACAGTGATAATTATTTAAATAATATGGCTATTTATCAAAGGCATTTAGTGATATTATTTTTTCCCTTTAATGAGGTAGGAGTGACACTGGAGAAATTTTACATTTAGTTGGCATAAATGTTCTTGGAAAATTAAAATAAATGCAAAAGATGACATTTTACAAGATTGCTTTCCATTCTTAACATAATGAACAATTCAGTCACTGTTGAATAGCCCAATCTATTTTATTTCTTTGAACAAATTCCACAGTAAGAGCCAACATCACCCATTTGCTTCCAAAGCAGAAAGTAATTATCATCACAATTAGCTTTTACAAAGATGCACATTTTCCTTATGGTATTGCTTCTCATCTTCACCTTCCTCTCCAATTTGTATTCATATCTCCAAAGTGGCTGTATAAAAGAGATTACCTCTTTTGCATCTACTTATATAGCTCCATTGAGAAACTCTGTAGAAACATTAAAATATAGACAACTGTTGCCTGAGCCACCAAAGTTCCATTTTAGCCAATATGTAAGGTCAAGGCAAATTGTCAGGGTCTTTGAGATTATGAAAGAATTTCAGAAATATGGATGCTACTTCACTGAGAAAAACTATTCAAAAGTGTTTCTTTTTGGATATTTATGGAAAACACAAGGCTTTTAAATTGTTACGCTCACCTTCATTATTCCCTGATCCCCGTCTTTTGAGGGAGTCAAATGCTTTTGACTGGCTTCCCTGGCGTCTCAGACAGTAAAGAATCTGCCTGCAAAGCAGGAGATGAGGGTTTGATCCCTGGGTTGAGAAGATCCCCTGGAGAAAGGAATGGTAACCCATTCCAGTATTGTTGCCTGGAGAATCCCACAGACAGAGGAGCCTGGGGGGCTACAGTCCATAGCTTCGCAAAGAGTTGGACATGATTGAGGGATTTTCCTTTTGAAAAGATATGAAGCAAATGAAAGTTGCATAGATGAGATCTCTTGCCTTCACTACAAAATTGTGTAGACAAAGATGGCCAATCAGAGATATTAGCTGTCCTCTAAAATATGCTAGGAAGATTGACACTCTCAGGGCTAATGTTAATTGCTTAAATCTCATAGTCAAACTGTCCAGAATCTGCTAGAGTTTCCAACAAATGGCACAAAGGGAGAAGGCAGAAAAGAACATAAAAGATCTTACATATGTCTGTGGCTAAATTTTTATAAGATTAGTTATTTGGGTGCATAAATTCATGTGGGTAACAGTGAGGGGCTCTCTCAGAATTTGGAAAACAGAGAAAGATGACTGTTTTCTAAGCACTATAAAATCTACCACAAAAGATGAGATTCAAAGTCACCTTGAAGAGAGAAGTTGACCTCCTGGGCAGAACAAGATTAAAGAAGGTATTAACGAATCCAAAAAAGAATTATTTATTAGAAACAGGGATTAATTAGCATAAAACATAGAAAAGAAAGACCATTAGGCAATCAATGGCAGCAGTTCCTCCTCCTATCTCTATCTTGGGGAGAGAGCAAGCACATTGATAAAAGATTCACCATGCTTGGTCATCTCTCCATTCTGATAAGAGATGTAAAGATTAGAAACCTGATGCAATTAAATATTGAAGTCCTGAACCAATTCTCTGCCCTCATTTTGTGTTCACCAATCAACATTAGGATCATAATTTTATGTTGTAGGAGATAGTTTTCCTTCAGGGATAGAAGTACAGCTAGAGTACATTTATATCTAATCTCTTGTAGTGTGATAACATCCCTGAAGTATAGGGATCCCTATCACTGCCAAAATCACCAGGCAGGCAAAGCGAATACGGAAAGACAAAAGTGAAATCAATAAGGTAAATGCCAATTTGGAAGGTCTCTGTCTGTCTGCCCAGTCAGTTTCTCCAATACCACAATTCCAGTGCACTGGTTGTAGTAGATAGTCTGGTTTGGGTGTTTTGTTGTTGTTTTAGCTGCCCACACTCCTTCCCGCCTACTTGGCACCTATAATAAACTCTGCATTTTCCTTCATCACAGCTGGTGTTAGTAGATTGAATTTACTGTAGACAGGGTAGAGGACTCAAATTCAGCTAGGTAAAAAACTCACTTGTATAATCATTTGGGTAAGTTGTGGTTTTCAGGGGATTGTGATGATTTTAAACTATACATTACTTGGCAGTTATAGATTTGTTTAGATTTTTAAGTAAACTTTTTCTTGATTTTAAAATGTTAAGTGAATTAAAATTGTCATATAGAGACAAATGATCACATAAAAATATTTAAAATTCATATATGTTGTTTATAATAAAATTACATAAAGCAAACACATATACAGAGACTGAAAGTTAACTAGTGTGAAAAGATGAAGTGAATACCTATACTGACATCAGATAAATTTTTAAAAATGCATTATTGGGGGAGCGTAAGTATATAATAAAAATACATTCTATTTATGAAAAGTCATACCAATTCTAAATATGCTTGCCTCTAATAAACTAACCTCAAGGTTTAAGATGTCGAATTAATAGAACTATAGGGAGAAATTGATACATTCTCCATTTTAAGGGAGAGTTCAATAAATCTCTTTAAATTATTACAATGCAAGTATAATAATAATAATAAAAAATAGAAGGAATATATAAAGCTGAACAACTAGCAAGTTTTACTTAGTATGAAAAAGTGAAAGTGTTAGTTGCTCAGTCATGTCCAACTCTTTGCGACGCCAAAGACTATGCCCGCCAGGCTCCTCTGTCCATGAAATTTGCCAGGCAAGAATACTGGAGTGGGTAGCCATTCCCTCCTCCAGGAGATCTTCCCAACTCAGGGACTGAACTCAGGTCTCCTGCACTGCGGGCAGATTCTTTACCATCAGAGCTACCAGGGATACCCTTTACATAGCATAAGCATATTGACTTCTCTATTAAGGTTAGCAATTACATACTTTTCTCATGCACACGTGAATCAGTTAATAATTGATCAAAGCCTCAACATATTAGAAAGTAATCACTGTGTTTTGATAATGCAATCAAAAATAAGTTCATTTTAAAAAATAGCTAAAAACTGCTATAAATGTTTAGAAATTAAAATACATTCTTAAATAATTAAAAAAGTAAAAATCACAATAAAAATGTAAAAGACATTTAAAACCAATGAGTAATGAAAAAACTATACATCAGGACATGAGTAAACTCCGGAGATAGTGAAAGACAGGGAAGCGTGGTATGTTCTGAAGTCCATGGAATCATAAACAGTCAGACACGACTTAGCGACTGAACAACAACAACAAAATATATCAGAACACATAGAATTCAGCTAACACAGTACTTCAAGGGAAATTTATATCCTTAGGTATTTAGAAAAGTTATAGTTAGAGAACGGAGAAGGCAATGGCATCCCACTCCAGTACTCTTGCCTGGAAAATCCCATGGACGGAAAGCCTGGTAGGCTGCAGTCCATGGGGTCGCTAAGAGTTGGATACGACTGAGCGACTTTACTTTCACGCATTGGAGAAGGAAATGGCAACCCACTCCAGTGTTCTTGCCTGGAGAATCCCAGGGACGGGGGAGCCTGGTGGGCTGCCTTCTATGGGGTCACACTGAGTCGGACACGACTGAAGTGACTTAGCAGCAGCATAGTTAGAGAAAATTACTTCTTTTGTTGTTAAAAGGCAGTATTACTAAGGTATAATTTATACAATATAGCAATCGCCAATTTTAAGTACAGTGAGTATCACAAACCACTTTTAGAACATTTTGTCACCCAAAATCATCCCTAAGACTGTTTGTAGTCAATTCCTATTCCCACCCCCAAAGCCAAGACAAAAAATAGTCTGCTTTCTGTTACTATAGATTTGCCTCTTCTAGACGCACATCATCATCACCTCCACCAGCTTGTTCACAGTCATACTTCCTAAGGTCCACTTGACTTCACACTCTAGGCTGTCTGGCCATGGCTGCCTGAAGAGGCCCTGGTGGACTGGGAAGTGGCTTCACAAAGATCACAGCAGAGATGGAGGCAGGAGCAGGTTAGTGACCAGCACCTCCAGTTCCAAGTGCAGAGGTGGCAGCAACAGCAGATTGGCCAGCCCCAGGGTGACCAGCAGCAGAGGAAGAGCAAGGGTACCATTGGCTCCTGGGTGGCTGATAAGCTCCACTGGCCAACAGCAGCTATTGCAAATCTTAAAACATGATACTGTTAAAGTGATGCACTTACTATGCCAGCAACATTGGAAAGCTCAGCTGTGGTCACAGGACTGGAAAAGGTCAGTTTTCATTCCAATCTCAAAGAAAGGTAATGCCAAAGAATGTTCAAATTATTGTACGATTGCACTCATTTCACAGCCAGCAAGATTTTGCTCAAAATCCTTCAAGCTAGGCTTCAGACGTATGTGAACTGAGAACTTCCAGGTGTACAAGCTGGATTTAGAAATGGCAGAGAAACCAGAGATCAAATTGCCAACATACGCTGGATCATAGAAAAAGGTAGAGAATCCCAGAAAAACATCTACTTCTGCTTCATTGACTACACTAAAACCTTTGATTGTGTGGATCACCACGAATTGTGGAATATTCTTTAAGAGATGGGAATACCAGACCACCTTACCTGCCTCCTGCAAAGTCTGTAGGCAGGACAAGAAGCAACAGTTAGAAATGGACATGGAACAGTGGACTGGTTCAAACCTGGGAAAGGAGTATCCTGTTTGTTTAACTTCCATGCAGACTCCATTATGTGAAATGCTGGGCTGGATGAAGCTCACACTGGAACCAAGATTGCAGGGAAAAATATTTATAACCTCAGATATGCAGATGACACCTAATGGCAGAAAGTGAAAAGGAACTAAAGAGCCTCTTGATAAAAGTGAAAGAGGAGAGTGAAAAAGCTGGCTTAAAACTCAACATTCAAAAATGAAGATCTTGGTATCCAGTCCCATCACTTCAAAGAAATAGATGAGAAAAGTGTGGAAACAGTGTCAGATTTCATCTTCTTGGACTCCAAAATAAATGTGGATGGTGACTGCAGCTATGAAATTAAAATGCTTGCTCCTTGGAAGTATAGCTATGTTAAACCTAGACAGTGTTTTAAAAAGCAGAGACATCACTTTGCCAACAAAGGTCCCTATAGTCAAAGCTATAGTTTTTCCAATAATCATGTACAGATGTGAAAGTTGGACCATAAAGAAGGCTGAGCACCAAAGAACTGATGCTTTCAAACTATGTACAGGAGAAGACTCTTGAGAGTCCCTTGGACAGCAAGGAGATCAATCCTAACCAGTCAATCCTAAAGGAAATCAATGCTGGAAGGACTGAGGCTGAAGCTTCAGTACTTGGGCCACCTGATGTGAAGAGCTGACTCAGTAGAAAAGACCCTGATGCTGAGAAAAATTGAGGGCAAGAGGAGAAGCAGGCAACAGAGGATTAGATGGTTGGATGGTATCACTGATTCAAAGGATATGAGTTTGTTCAAACTCAGGGAGATAGTGATGGACAGAGAAGCCTGGCATGCTGCAGTTCATGGGGTTGCTAAGAGTCTGATATGACTCAGCGACTGAACAAGAAGAAGACCCTTAAGATAAATGGAATTATACAATACATAATTATTTTGACTTGGTGTCTTTCACTTAGGGTAATGAGATGCATAAATATTTCATGTAGCAGTAGTTCCTGCCTTTTGTTGAATAGTGTTCAGTTGTATAAGACATCTTCATTATTCATTTACCAATGACTGAGGTTTCCAGTTTCTTTACAGCCTCGCCAACAACTGTTGCTGTCTGACTTCTAATTAAAGCCATCCTAATGAGTGTGAGGTGGCATTTTCTCTATTTTAATTTGCATTTTCCAAATATTTAGTGATATTGATGAATTACACAATTTTTTAAAAAATGTAAGAAAATGAGAAAAGGATGAAAAAAATGTGTCATGTCTATCTTAAACTTGAAAAGTAACAAAATAAACCTAAAGAAATTATAATATGTAATAAAGTAGGAGTATAAATTAATGACAAAAATGTACATGAAAGATTAAATTTAAAAAATTGCTTTATAAAATATATCAAAAGGCATATCTTTGGTGATATATCTAGAAACATAAAAGATGTACAATAATAATTTTTAAAGTGGGCATAAGAGATTAAAGAAATTTATAAAATCAGTGAACAATATCAATTATTTGCCAACATTTTAGTGAACATCAACTAAATGTACAAACTCATGAAAAAAGATAGCATACTGAAACTTTTCAAAGTTTTCAAACTTTTCAAAGTGATATAATGTTCTTTACATGTATATTCTCCTTCTGCATAAATATATAACTATAGCTTTCAATAGTTGAAATAGACTTATACCCTTAGTTAACTACATATATGGACAAGGTTTCTTGGTAAAATGCAATGAGGTTTTGCTACAGCTTTGTTTTAAAAAGATCCCACTAAAAGATCCAGATTTCAATTTATCAAAGTAAAATGCAATTATGTGCATTGGCTCTTCTAACAAAATTAACTTTTCATATAAAAATGAAAATGACATAAAATGTCAAATAATAATGCTAATGTTACAATTTCTTGATAATTTTAAGAGAAATTAAACTCTTTATAATAAACTTATTCTTATTTAAATCTTTTGATGAGTTCAATTTTTCATCATGATGATTATAACTGTTCTATTTTTGCTTATAATATGTATTCATTAAAATCTCATTTACCTATGGCATCTTGTTTCTGCACACAATTTCTTTGGTCATCTTCTAGGTGTAATGAAAAAGTAACACTGTCTTAAAAGAGTAGAAACTACGTTTTTTGATGGTTTTGACAAGACTCCCTCTTTGACCAAACTTCATTATTTTCAGCTTAATTGAGAGATAATTGACATACAAAATTGGGTAAATTTAAAATGTATATACATAATGATTTAATACACTTCTATATTGCAAAATGATTACCATCATAATATTAACTAATGCCTCTCTCGTGTCAAATAATTACATTTCTTTCTTTGTGGTGAGAACATTTAAGATCTACTCTCAGCAACTTTCAAATATATAATACAACATTAACTATAATTGCCATGTCATACATTAGATCCCCAGAATTTATTCCATTTATAACTGAAAATTCACACCATTTGACTAACAACTCCCAATTTCCCTGACACCCTAGCCTCTGGTGACTACCATGCTACTTTTGTTTCTGAGTTTGGCTTTTTTATATTCCACATATAAGTGAGATCATACAGTATTTGTCTTTCTCTAACTTATTTCGCTCAACATAATACTCTCAAATTTCACTCACGTTTTTGCAAATGGTTAGGATTCCTTTCATCTCACAGCTGAATAATTCCATTGTGTTTGTGTAATATATATGTGCACAACATCTTTATTGATTCATTGACTGAAGGACATTTGTGTTGTCACTTCAGTCGTGTCCAACTCTTTGTGATCCCATGGGCTATACCTTGCAAGGCTCCTCTGTCCATGGTTTCTCCAGGCAAGAATACTGGTGTAGATTGCCATGCCCTCCTCCAGGTCATGGCAGGGGTCGAACCTGTATGTCCTATGTCTCCTGCACTGGAAGGCAGGTTCTGTACCACTAATGCCACCAAGATGGACCTGTAGGTTGTTTCTATATTTTGCTTACTGTCAACAATGCTTCAATGAACATGGGAGGGCAGATATCTCTTTGAGATTCTGTATTCATATCCTTCAGCTATACACCCAGAATTAGACCGTCAGATCATCCAGTAGTTGTATTTCTGATTTTTTAAAGGAATTTCCATATCATTTTCCATAGTTACTGTACCAACTTACATTCCCACCAACAGTGCACAATGGTTCTTTTTCTCCACATCCTCCCCAATGCTTGTTTTCTCTTGTCTTTTTGAGGATACAATTCTAACAGATACAGGGTAATATTGTCATCTTGATTTACATTTCCCTGATAATCAGTGATGCTGTACCTTTTAATACACCAATTGGTCATTTGTATGCCTTCTTTGGAAACATTCAGTTCCTCTCTCCATTTTTAAATTAGACTGTGTGTGTGTGTGTGTGTGTGGTTCTGTTTGTTTTGTTTCTGCTATTGAATTATATGACTACTTTATATATTTCAGATATTAACTATGATCAGATATATGACTTATAGTTTCACCCATTGTACAGGCTGCCCTTTCATTTTGATGATGATTTCTTTTGCTGCACAGAAGTTTTGTTTTTTTAGTTTAACATAACTCTACATATTGATTTTTGCTTTTGATGTTATATATCCAAGAAAATATTATTATTGTCAAGGACAATTTTCCCTATGTTTTCTCCCAGGAATTTTATAGTTCTAGTTCTCATTTTTAGGTCTTTAATTCATTGAATTAATTTTTGTGAATGGTTTAAGATTGATGAGTCCATTTCATTCTTCTGCATGTGATTATCCAGTTTCCAAACATCATTTATTGCAGAAACTACACTCTGTTTATTAAATACTCTTGGTTTCCCTGTAAAAGATTAGTTGACCATACATGTAAAGGCTTATTTCTGGGTTCCTGATTCTGCTTCATGGCTTAAGTGCCCATTTTTATATCAGTTCAACACTTTTATAGCTATGTAGTGTAGTTTGGGCTTAGGAACTGATGCCTACAGCCTTGTTCTCTCTCAAGATTGCTTTGGCTATCTGGGGTCTTTTGCTGTTCCATACAAGTTTTAGGATTGTTTCTTCTATTTCTGTGAAAAATGCCATTGAAATTTTGACAGGGATTGTGCTGAGCCTACAGATAGCTTTGGGCATTATGGACATTTTAACAATATTAATTGTTCTAATTTATAAAACATGGATAACATTCTACTTATTTGTCTCCATGACCAAACTTTAGTTAGGCTCCTCTGAGCTCTCTTGACTAAACCATGACATTTGCCTGCCTTTAGCAAGAATTCTGTTGAGTCCAGTTTAGGTGAGAATTATCCACCCTTGAAACATGATCAGTTTCTTCATCCTCCACCCTTGATGTCCTTATCATTTGCTTTTCCTTGCTATATTTGGACCTAAGTTTAATCTCTCTATCCTTTTGAACTAGTCTTGGATAAAATATGTATTGTTTTAACAAATGTAAGAATAATTTTTTTTAATTTTTTTTGAAAAATACTAATTATCAGCATAAAAATCTGATTTTACACCTCTAATAATGAGGACAGGCTAGAGAAACAGTTTTCTTCATGTCAGATTCCTATTTATTAAGTGTGAGAGCTGATTTAGCATATCAGTTAAGAAACCTGAATCAGGTACTAATTATGTTAACTATGTGACCTTGGACAAGTTTTCAAACATTTAATGACTATTTTTTCTGAAAGGAAAAAAAAGAAAACATCCTAGTTCCCCAGTCCAGTTATAAGCACAGTGAGGATTTAGGCTGATAACTAGGCTTTAGGGTACAAGGCCTTTTATTGGTATAAAGTGCATTGTTATTCATATACATATGAATATGGTACATATTTATTGGGGAAAGGGTTATACATAAGAAAAATACAATATCGTAAACGGATAATGGCAGAAAACATACATACAAAAGAAACATAAGAATTTATAAATTGAGATTAAATTATGTTTTGGGTGAAAATTCAAATTTCACCTTCAAAGTCAACCTTTATGCAGATGAAAACACCTTGAATCAGATATTCAAACATGTAAAATATAAACAGTTCCCTGGGGTCGCAGGGCCAGGAAGAACCTGGTCCTCTAAAGCAAGAATGTAAAAAAAAAAAAACATATCCAAGGTTGATTCAAATACAGTGCTCAGAAGAGTATGGCCTCAGTAGTGGGACTGTTATCCATCAACCAAAGGTAGCAACTACCAAAGATTCCTTCAAAGCATCACTATGATTCTAAATAACTTGGCAAGCCAGAAAAAAGCCCAACATTATTTATAGAAACAAAAATATCCAGTACCCAACAATGTGAAAGGCAAATTACTGGTCTAGCTTGAGTTACCAGGTATGCAATGACACAGAGAAATACAATTCATCACTAGCAAATAAATCAATCAATAGACCCCAAAATGACACAAATGGAAAAATCGGTACAGGAAGACTTTAAAAGAGGTATGAGAAGTGGACCTCCTATGGTCAAGCATGGAGGTGATACAGGAACATAAGTCCTAGGAAGGCACAAACAACCTAAATGAAACTTCTAGAGATTGATGCAATAGTTAACATAAAATATCAAAGCGGCCACATAATCCCATTAAAACCAGAAATGTGCAAAGTAATACGCCATCGAGTAGTTGAGAGGCAACAGAGAACAGTTTTAAAGTCATGGGCTCAGGAACCACAGTACTAGATTCTTGTTTCCCCCCTTAGCTCTAAAGTTAAAACCATGAATCCCTGTTTAGGATAGCTGCCATGCTGTGCCTCAGTTTCCTTCTCTGTAAAATGAGTGTAGTAACAACACCTTCCAACAGGCTTACCCTAAGTATTACAGTATTTACTATTCGTAAAGAACAGCGACGTGTACAGGACACAAATTTTAATGGCTCCAAAAATACTTATGAAATAAAACGAAAGACAAATAACCCAGCTGCTGCTGGGTTATCAGTCGTGTCGGATTCTGTGCGACCCCATAGACGGTAGCTCACCAGGCTCCCCTGACCCTGGGATTCTCCAGGCGAGAACACTGGAGTGGGTTGCCATTTCCTCCTCTAATGCAACAAAATGAAAAGTGAAAGTGAAGTTGCTCAGTCGTGTCCGACTCTTAGCGACCCCATGGACTGCAGCCCACCAGGCTCCTCCACCCATGGGATTTTCCAGGCAAGAGTGCTGGAGTCGGGTGCCATTGCCTTCTTTCAGCTACTGCTGCTGCTGCTGCTGCTAAATCACTTCAGTCGTGTCCGACTGTGTGTGACCCCATAGACCGCAGCCCACCAGGCTCTCCGGTCCCTGGGATTCTCCAGGCAAGAACACTGGAGTGGGTTGCCATTTCCTTCTCCCAGCTATCCTCCCACAAATACACAGGCAACAGGTTCCCTCTCAACTTACCTTTGCTTTTATTCTTGAGTATTTTCTGTACAGGGCCTGGAGAGAGCTGGCATTTCCTCTGCCCTGCTGGAATGCAAGACTCAGGAGCTTCCAGGGTGCAGAAAGGTATTTTGCTCTCGCACCTCCAGCGGCTTCTGGTGGCTCTTAAGATCGTGGGAGGCGTGGCCACTATTTAACGTCTTGAATGTGATTGGTCCTCCATCACCCAGGAGCACAGTTTGTCAAGCGGGCTGGTAGTCCTCTTGTATTCTGAGGTAGGCGCTCACTGCATGGAGGTTCTTTCCAGACAAGATATCCCCCAGAAGTATTTCCTGAGGAAATGTATTTCTCTGTTATTCTGCCTTCGACTTTGACTAACATGTACAATTCAATATACCTTCCAGGTTAAATGAACTAGTCTGTAAACTCAGCGAAAGAGTCAGTCTGCAAATGAATTCTGCTGTAAAACAGCTTCTCAAAACTGATTCTACAGTGGAATCAGCTGGAAGGCATTTCGAAGGCCAAACCCCACTGTGATTCAGGCTTAATTATTTTGGGCTGGGTCCCAGGCATTTGTGGAAAGCTCCCTTGGTGATTCTCATGTGGGATGAAATCCCAGCCTGAGATGAAATCTGCTGCTTTAGAGAAGCATCAGGTGTACTTTGCCAGGAGCTTCACCTGAGTGCAGGGGCCTCTTGGGTCTATTCCCACCTCCTCTTGCTTCAGGGAGGCAGGGACTTCAGAAACTGTGAATTGCACTCAGGCTGCAGGTTAGAACTACCCAGAGAGGGTTTAACTATTCCTATGGGAGTTCCTTTCCAGAGATTCTCACAAAATAAAATTTGAAGCCCCAGCATGGGAGTTCTTGAAGATCTCAGATTGTTCTAATGAACATGGAGAAGTTCCTATATAGTGAAACTATATATAACCTTGTTCTGCATTTTCCAAGTCTCATGTAAATGTTACAGTTTCATATAAAAAATAAAAATTAAAAAATGGGGTCTAATGGCTGGGGCCCTTTGTTTCACCCCGTAACAAAATAGATGGTGTGTCTATGAACTTATCAGGAGAAGAATGGGGGAAGCCATAGTTAGGGATAGATATGTGCACACTGCTATATTTATGGTATCAATAGTATATATATAGTAGGTCCTTGCTGTTTATCACAGCAAGGATCTACTGTAAAGCACATGGAACTCTGCTCAATGTTATGTGGCAGCCTGGATGGTAGAGGAGTTTAGGAGAATTAATAAATGTATGTGTATGGCTGAATCCCTTCACTGTTCACCTGAAACTAACGTGAAATTAATCACAAGTGTTAATTGGCTATACCCCAATACAAAATAAAACATTTTTTTTTAAAATATGGTATTTCTTATAGCACAGGTCCCCAACCTCTGGGACTTAATGCCTGATATGAGATGGAGCTGATATAGTGATAATATAAAGTAGACAATAAATGTAATGCCTTTGAATCATCCCAAAACCATCTCCCCTACCCACATCTGTGGAAAAATTGTCTTCCACTGGAAGCCAGTCCCTGATACCAAAATCGTTGGGGACCACTGTTTTAGAGAATCTCTGGGGCCTGGGATAGAAGACAAGAGCCACATCTAGGAAAGACTTCCTGAGATTTGAAACTTAAGATGGAGCATGTGGCTTTAAAGAAAAGGATTTCAAGCAATTTTAGGACTGCTTGTTTCTCAGAATGAGAAAATATGGGTATTGAGTTTTAAACCCCAGGAAAACTTTTCTGGCTTAGGGGCAACCATTTCAATATGTCACTGTAAAACATGAATCTATGAAATTTCTTGGATGAATTTTTGAAACAAGAAGGGCAACCAGAGAGGATAGTGGAGGAAAAGTGGTTGAAGGTGATGGAAGGAGATGATCGTGGGTGTTCCTGAGTGCTGGAGGGTCTTCCTGGGTCAAAAACAGGGCTGACTACTCCAGACAGTGAGTTTCTGTTCTGCCAGTGAAGTGACTGGGAAAATTTTTATTTTCCAAGATAAAAGGGTATCTTTTCAGATTTCTGCGTGACCAAAGGAAATTTTAAGAGAGATCAAGTATCATGAAATACCGAAGATTGAGCAAATGAAAAGTGCTTGAATCGATAGCAAGTTCTATCTAATTCATCTCATGAGAAGCTGAAGTAGTAAGAAAGGGGCAGAAAGACATGGTCATGGAGACAAAAGCACACCTTGATTGCCACTGTGCAGAGAAACCAAGTCCTCCCAGGCTGAAGAGGATCAGAAAGGGGGATGGGGAGCATGTCAGGTAAGATTTCGAGAGGCGTCTCTGTAAACAAGCAGCAAAGGTTCCCACCCTGGCCCATGATTTTTCTCCTTAATGGTTATAGGAGTCTTGTAAAGGGAAGTGTACTTCATCATGATTTAGAGCAGCTTGTACTTTCAAGGCTATGGGAGGAAACTTGTAAGCTGATAGAAAATGACCAATTTAAAAAATTTCCAATAGCAACATGAAATACAACTTAGGGAAGTTCATACAGTGACAATTTTGGAAGTAAAGTGAATTGAAGGAACAGAGAGGGACGCAGGTAAAGTGATTGAGGTTTCAGATGGAGAGATAGTGGTGTTTCTGGATGGAAATAGTTGCCACCTGAAAAGAGGTTTGAGAAGAAGTCAGAAAGCATGGTGTGAGTGAAATCCAGGGGAGCGGTTTCTGCTGAGCCCTGGCATTAGAAGACTTGTATCTGTAGATAGGGCTTCCCAGGTGACACAGTAGTAAAGAATTCGCCTGCCAATGCAGGAATCACAGATGTGGGCTAGATTTCTGGGTTGGGAAGATCCGATAGAGAAGGAAATGGCAACCCACTCCAGTATTCTTGCCTGGGAAATCCCGTGGACAGAGGAGCCTGGAGGGCTATATTCCATGGGGTCGCAGACACAACTGAGCATGCACAACAGTCTCAACCTCTCTCTGAGGTACTACAGGCCCTTCTCACTTAGGGTGTAGAGGGAGCTGTATATATTGTACTTAGTAGTACTACTGTCAGCATTCACAATCACCAAACACCATAAATGACCCGTGTTCCACCCATTCAAAGAGTCCTGGTACAAGGGTGAGTCAAGATCTTCCCCTGAAAAGGTGGGGAGATGACTTAAATCTTAAATGTATTTGAGTCGGGCTAATCCTGGACCTCGTCGCCTTTAATTTAAGGACTGGGACTTTGTTGCATCTGCTGAATCCCTTCAGCTATACTTAAACTAGGATTTGGTTGGATACTAGGAGAGGCTGCGCTTGCCTTCAGCTAAGGCAGTGATTCTAAAGGATTCTTGTCCCCCTATCCCTGTAGCTCAAATGGTAAAGAATCTGCCTGCTAATGCAGGAGACCAGATGTTCGAACCCTGGGTGAGGAAGATCCTCTGGAGAAGGTGAAGGGCAAGCTACTCTCCAGTATTCTTGCCTGGAGAATCCCATGGACAGAGGAGCCTGTCAGGCTACAGTCTTTGGGGTTGCAAAGAGTCAGACATGCCTGAGCGACTAACCCACACATCCCTAACTACAAAATAAGAGATTGTCTCATATCTGCAAATGCACAGTCCTGATTTCTGAATTTTCTTTTTTTAAACTTAAAAAAAAATATTTTAAACACTGAGAGCTTCCAGTCGAACAGGAAGTGCTGAAACCTCTGGGATGGTACGGGAAGGGAGATGGGAGGGGGGTTTAGGATGGGGAACACGTGTACACTTGTGGTGGATTCATGTTGATGTATGGCAAAACCAATACAATATTGTAAAGTAAAAAAAAAAAAAAAAAAACTATGGAATTAGCTGGACTTTCTTCTCTCTGTATTTTCAGGCTTCTCTGGTGGCTCAGAGGGTAAAGTGTCTGCCCGCAATGTGGGAGACCTGGGTTAGATCCCTGGGTCAGGAAGATCCCCTGGAGAAGGAAATGGTAACTCACTCCAGTATTCTTGCCTGGAAAATCCTATGAAAGGAGAAGCCTGGTATGCTACAGTCCATGGGGTCGCAAAGAGTCAGACACAACTGAGCGACTTCATTTTTTCTCTATATATTCAAATTAGTTTGGGCACTAAGCATCTTTCCAAAGGACAATAACAATAGCATCCCCGGGACAACCCTGCTTATATTGTCCTTGGTTCTTGATCAAATTTCCTTGCAGGTGTTTACTGGAGAGGACATTGCCCTGGGAGGTGGGGTGGGTTGGGGAAGGGCCTCTAAGCCTAGAATGGTGATGCTCACTCCTGTCTAGATGTGCCTGTTGGTGAAGGTTGGTTTGGATTTCCCACCCCTGTGGGTCCTAGATGTCACCTTCAGCCTGAGATTTAAAATACAAGTAATTTTTCTACACCAACCTTTCTCTCAGCCACAAATGTCCATTTGCATCCCATGGATGAGATAATAGGGACCCTCTAGTAGTCCATCATCCAACTGAGTTCTCACGAAACTTGTATTCTCCATGGGTGAGCAATATTGTGTGAGGGACCACAACAATACTTATTTTACTGTATTTTAGTCATTGTTAGAAAAGTGAAAAAATAAGATTGTGTGTGTATGTAAATAACAATAAAAGCTGTTCAATAGAAAAGATTTGTGAAATTGGAATTTCTGCAAAAGAGAAATAAAATAATGTTTATAAACATGGTCCAGGAAATGTGGAAAAAGAAGTTTAAGACATAATATAATTGCATATTTAAAACAGTTTACATTATATGCCATGTATTTACATTATCCAAAAGTGAGTGTTGAAGTAAGAAGCATTAGCTATGGCCTCACAAAGAATGAACTGAGGTCCAGGAACATTAGGTATTAGGACTGCTCCCTCACACAGCCTGAGAATTCCAACCCATTGATTTCTTTATCCACAAGTGGTCTCTGATGGTTAATGACCCTTCATGCAGCAAGAATGTTGGGGACAGGCAAGTGAGAGAGATGACCGATTCCATGTCACTGGGAAGCCCTCCCTGCCCTTTGGCCTCATTTTGCATTTTTGTGTCCCATCAAAGTCCTAGTCACACTGCAGAACTAGAGGCTTCTCGAGTCCAAATTTATGCACACTTTTCATTCCATTGAACTTCAGAGACAGAAGGACTCATCAATTCCCTTATTTATTCCTCAAGGGGAATCTGGGTCCAGGTTGAAATTTTAAGTTCAGGATTTGGATCAGAAACAGGAATGTGATGACTGTTCAGGGGTAGGGTTTGCTGGGGGAAAAGGCAGGAATTGGGCATAGAACTTCCATGGAGGGCTCAGGGTGGAAAGTTCCCATCTGGCAGAGGTCAAAGAAAAAAAGAAATAGTTTAAAAAACAGGGAGATGTCAAACAAGAGTGCACTGGACATAAGAAAGTATTGGAAAAAAAATCTTGCTAATTAAGACTAAATTAGAAGCTGATCAACTGAATATATAATAAAAGGATTCTAGTAGAGGCATGAAGATATTTATGAGAACAGAAAAAAAAATTGAAAATACAAAGTATTATAAGAGTAGTAATTTTTAAAGAAGTAAAAATGTCAAACATATGCCTCTGTAAATTCTATGCAGCAACACCAAACAGTGCCACAGAATTAAAACTATTTTCCAAGAAAACTCCATAAAAATAAAAGCCTTGCAATTATGTATTAAAACGATACCTGGTATATCTGGAAAGATTGGTTCAGTTTGTCACCTCAAAAGACGTAGTAAAAGAAGTGATTTTAAAGATAACAAATGCCCCAGGGCATAAAAAAAAATACAAAAGTAAACAGAAGACAACTCATTTAAATAGAAAAATCACTTGACCTCTGATTTTTTGACAATAACAGAAAAAATAAAGACAACCTTACAATATCATTAAAAACTGCTTAAGGATAGAAATATGTAAGCCACGGATTTTACTCCCAACCAAACTGTCCTTCAATTATCATGGTTATAAAAACAGATTTATCAGGTTATAAAAACAGCCAAAACTCAGGGAATATTATATCCAAAAGCCATGAGTAATACACAAAAATTTGAGTGTAATACAATCAAGACTTTACTATGACATTTTTGCCAAAACAATTTCAGTTCAGTTCAGTTCAGTTGCTCAGTCATGTCCGACTCATGGAGACCCCATGAACTGCAGCACGACAGGCCTCCCTGTCCATCACCAACACCTGGAGTCGACTCAAACCATGTCCATCGAGTTGGTGATGCCATCCAACCATCTCATCCTCTGTCGTCCCCTTCTCCTCCTGCCCTCAATCTTTCCGAGCATCAGGGTCTTTTCCAATGAGTCAGCTTTTTGCATCAGGTGGCCAAAATATTGGAGTTTCAGCTTCAACATCAGTCCTTCCAATGAACACCCAGGACTGATCTCCTTTAAAATGGACCGGTTGGATCTCCTTGCAGTCCAAGGGACTCTCAAGAGTCTTCTCCAACACTACAGTTCAAAAACATCAATTTTTCGGTGCTCAGCTTTCTTTATAGTCCAACTCTCACATCCATACATGACCACTGGAAAAACCATAGTCTTGACTAGACGGACCTTTGTTGACAAAGTAATGTCTCTGCTTTTTAATATGCTGTCTAGGTTGGTCATAACTTTCCTTCCAAGGAGTAAGCATCTTTTAATTTCCTGGCTGCAATCACCATCTGCAGTGATTTTGGAGCCCAGAAAAATAAAGTCAGCCACTATTTCCACTGTTTCCCCATCTATTTGCCATGAAGTGATGGGATTGGATGCCATGATCTTAGTTTTCTGAATGTTGAGCTTTAAGCCAACCTTTTTACTCTCCTCTTTCACCTTCGTCAAGAGGTTGTTTAGTTCTTCTTCACTTTCTGCCATAAGAGTGGTGTCATCTGCATATCTGAGGTTATTGATATTTCTCCCAGCAATCTTGATTCCAGCTTGTGCTTCTTCCAGCCCAGCATTTCTCATGATGTACTATGCATAAAAGTTAAATAAGCAGGGGACAGTATACAGCCTTGATGTACTCCTTTTTCTATTTGGAACCAGTCTGTTGTTCCATGTCCAGTTCTAACTGTTGTTTCCTGACCTGCATATAGGTTTCTCAAGAGGCAGGTCAGGTGGTCTGGTATTCCCATCTCTCGAAGAATTTTCAAGTATATCGTGATCCACACAGTCAAAGACTTTGGCATAGTAAATAAAGCAGAAATAGATGTTTTTCTGGAACTCTCTTGCTTTTTCTATGACCCAGAGGATGTTGGCAATTTGATCTCTGGTTCCTCTGCCTTTTCTAAAACCAGCTTGAACATCTGGAAGTTCACGGTTCACATATTGTTGAAGTCTGGCTTGGAGAATTTTGAGCATTACTTTATTAGTGTATGAGATGAGTGCAATTGTGCAGTAGTTTGAGCATTCTTTGGCATTGCCTTTCTTTAGGATTGGAATGTAAACTGACCTTTTCCAGTCCTGTGGCCACTGTTGAGCTTTTCAAATTTGCTGGCATATTGAGTGCAGCACTTTCACAGCATCATCTTTTAGGATTTGAAATAGTTCAACTGAAATTCTATCACCTCCACTAGCTTTGTTCGTATAATGCTTCCTAAGGCCCACTTGACTTCACATTCCAGGATGTATGGCTCTAGGTGAGTGATCACACCATTGTGATTATCTGGGTCATGAACATCTTTTTTGTACAGTTCTTGTGTGTATTCTTGCCACCTCTTCTTAATATCTTCTGCTTCTGTTGGGTCCCTACCATTTCTGTCCTTTATTGAGCCTGTCTTTGCATGAAATGTTCCCTTAGTATCTCTAATTTTCTTGAAGAGATCTCTAGTCTTTCCCATTCTATTGTTTTCCTCTATTTCTTTGCATTGATCACTGAGGAAGGCTTTCTTATCTCTCCTTGATATTCTTTGTAACTCTGCATTCAAATGGGTATATCTTTCCTTTTCTCCTTTGCTTTTCACTTCCCTTATTTCACAGCTATTTGTAAGGCCTCCTCAGACAGCCACAGCCCTGTCTAACTCAATGAAACTAAGTCATGCCGTGTGGGGCCACCTAAGACAGATGGTCATGGTGGAGAGGTCTAACAGAATGTAGTTCACTGGAGAAGGGAATGGCAAACCACTTCAGTATTCTTGCCTTGAGAATCCCATGAACAGTATTAAAAGGCAAAAAGATAGGACAATGAATGATGAACTGCCCAGGTCAGTAGGTGCCCAATATGCTACTGGAGATCAGTGGAGAAATAACTCTAGAAAGAATGAAAGGATACAGCCAAAACAAAAACAATACCCAATTTTGGATGAGACTGGTGATAGAAGTAAGGTTCCATGCTGTAAAGAGCAATATTGCATAGGAACCTGGAATGTTAGGTCCATGCTGCTGCTGCTAAGTCGCTTCAGTCATGTCTGCCTCTGTGTGACCCCATAGACAACAGCCCACCAGGCTCCTCCTTCCCCGGGATTCTCCAGGAAAGAACACTGGAGTGGGTTGCGATTTCCTTCTTCAATGCATGAAAGTGAAAAGTGAAAGTGAAGTCGCTCAGTTGTGTCTGACTCTTCACGACAGGAGGGACTGTAGCCTACCAGGATCCTCTGTCCTTGGAATTTTCCAGGCAAGAGTACTGGAGTGTGTTGCTATTTCCTTCTCCAGTTAGGTCCATGAATCAAAGCAAATTGGAAGTGGTCAAACAGAAGATGACAAGAGTGAACATTGGCATTTTTGGAATCAGTGAACTAAGATGGACTGGAATGGGTGAATTTAACTCAGATGACCATTATATCTACTACTGTGGGCAAGAATCCCTTAGAACAAATTGAGTAGCCATCATAGTCAACAAAAGAGTCTGAAATGTAGTACTTAGATGCAGTCTCAAAAATGACAGAATGATCTCTGTTCATTTCCAAGGCAAACCATTCAATATCATGGTAATCCAAGTCTAGTCCTGACCAGTAATGCTGAAGAAGCTGAAGTTGAACAGTTATATGAAGATGTACAAGACCTTCTAGAACTAACACCCAAAAAAGATGTCCTTTTCATTATACAGGACTGGAAAGCAAAAGTAGGAAGTCAAGAAACACCTGGAGTAACAGGCAAATTTGGCCTTAGAGTACAGAATGAAGCAGAGCAAAGGCTAATAGAGTTCTGCCAAGAGAATACACTGGTCATAGCAAACACCATCTTCCAACAACACAAGAGAAGACTCTACACATGGACATCACCAGATGATTGACACCGAAATCAGATTGATTATATTCTTTGCAGCCAAAGATGGAGAAGCTCTATACAGTCAGCAAAAACAAGACCGGGAGCCAACTGTGGCTCAGATCATGAACTCCTTATCGCTGAATTCAGACTGAAATTGAAGAAAGTGGAGAAAACCACTAGGTCATTCAGGTATAAACTAAATCAAATCCCTTATGACTATACAGTGGAAGTGAGAAATAGATTGAAGGGACTAAATCTGATAGACATAGTGCCTGATGAACTATGGATGGAGGTTAGTGACATCGTACAGGAGACAGGAATCAAGACCATCCCCAAGAAAAAAAATTTAGAATGACCATTTAATATTTAATTGTGTAACTTAGACAATCAAGGGTAGAAGAATGTCATCTGCCATGACATTAAGTAATAATGTTATGAAAAGGAAAAAGAGAAGGTGAAGAAGGAATTAGAATAAGCTCAGCAATTGTCATTTTAAAAAGAGGTGGAGTCAGTTGGTATTGCTATGAACTGGTAGATAAAATACAGGTTTTGCCACCAGCTAAAGCAGAGCATTCCTAAGAAACCTTTAATAGGCTGAAAAGTCACAAAGCAATAAGCAATTACCTCAGGACCCACCTTGCTAACAGATGCACAAAATAAATTGAGATCAAGCACAGATGCTCATGGATACAGTTCAAAGTGATGATGGCTTGATGCTGAGATGCTGAGCGCAGTTCCCAGGGAAGGAGCTTGCTGTGCCTTTCTCACTGCTCTAGGTGTGCACTGCCTCTACAATCACAGCTGCAAAGCAAATGCTGAGTGCTATTTTCACTTTTTATCTTTTTTCCTAAAAATGCAAATCCTCTTTAGATTACTTTAGATTAGTGAAAACAGGAACAAATATAGGTCTTTCATAAAAGTGACGTATGTGTGTGCTTAGTCACTCAGTCGTATCCGACTCTTTGTGACCCCATGGACTGTAGCCCACCATGCCCCTCTGTCCATGGGATTTTTCAGGCAAGAATACAGGAGTGGGTTGCTATTTCCTTCTCCTGGGCATCTTCCTGACCCAGGGATTGAACCTGCATCTCCTGCATTGGCAAGTGGGTTCTTAAGCACTGAGCCATCAGGCAAACCTCAGAATATCTATAACAGAAACCTAAGTAAGGAAATGTGGACTGAGGACATCACTAAAGGTGTTGTTAAAAAGGTCATCTTTGGAAGAAAACCCCAGACCAGATCAGTTGCTCAGTTGTGTCCAACTCTTTGCGATCCCATGAATCGCAGCACGCCAGGCCTCCCTGTCCATCACCAACTCCCAGAGTTCACTCAGACTCACGTCCATCGAGTCAGTGATGCCATCCAGCCATCTCATCCTCTGTCGTCCCCTTCTCCTCTTGCCCCCAATCCCTCCCAACATCAGAGTCTTTTCCAATGAGTCAACTCTTCGCATGAGGTGGCCAAAGTACTGGAGTTTCAGCTTTAGCATCACTCCTTCCAAAGAAATCCCAGGGCTGATCTCCTTCAGAACGGACTGGTTGGATCTCCTTGCAGTCTAAGGGACTCTCAAGAGTCTTCTCCAACACCACAGTTCAAAAGCATCAATTCTTCAGCGCTCAGCCTTCTTCACAGTCCAACTCTCACATCCATACATGACCACTGGAAAAACCATAGTCTTGACTAGACGGACCTTTGTTGGCAAAGTAATGTCTCTGCTTTTGAATATGCTATCTAGGTTGGTCATAACTTTCCTTCCAAGGAGTAAGCGTTTTTTAATTTCATGGCTGCGGTCACCATCTGTAGTGATTTTGGAGCCCAGAAAAATAAAGTCTGACACTGTTTCCACTGTTTCCCCATCTATTTCCCATGAAGTGGTGGGACCGGATGCCATGATCTTTGTTTTCTGAATGTTGAGCTTTAAGCCAACTTTTTCACTCTCCACTTTCACTTTCATCAAGAGGCTTTTGAGTTCCTCTTCACTTTCTGCCATAAGAGTGGTGTCATCTGCATATCTGAGGTTATTGATATTTCTCCCAGCAATCTTGATTCCAGCTTGTGTTTCTTCCAGTCCAGCGTTTCTCATGATGTACTCTACATATAAGTTAAATAAAGAGGGTGACGATATACAGCCTTGAAGAACTCCTTTTCCTATTTGGAACCAGTCTGTTGTTCCATGTCCAGTTCTAACTGTTGCTTCCTGACCTGCATACAGATTTCTCAAGAGGCAGGTCAGGTGGTCTGGTATTCCCATCTCTTTCAGAATTTTCCACAGTTTATTGTGATCCACACAGTCAAAGGCTTTGGCATAGTCAATAAAGCAGAAATAGATGTTTTTCTGGAACTCTCTTGCTTTTTCTATGACCCAGAGGATGTTGGCAATTTGATCTCTGGTTCCTTTGCCTTTTCTAAAACCAGCTTGAACATCAGGAACTTCACGGTTCACATATTGCTGAAGCCTGGCTTGGAGAATTTTGAGCATTACTTTACTAGCGTGTGAGATGAGTGCAATTGTGCAGTAGTTTGAGCATTCTTTGTCATTGCCTTTCTTTGGGATTGGAATGAAAACTGACATTTTCCAGTCCTGTGGCCACTGCTGAGTTTTCCAAATTTGCTGGCATATTGAGTGCAGCACTTTCACAGCATCATCTTTCAGGATTTGGAATAGCTCAACTGGAATTCCATCACCTCCACTAGCTTTGTTCGTAGTGATGCTTCTAAGGTCCACTTGTCTTCACATTCCAGGATGTCTGGCTCTAGGTCAGTGATCACACCATCGTGATTATCTGGGTCATGAAGATCTTTTTTGTACAGTTCTTCTGTGTATTCTTGCCATTTCTTCTTAATATCTTCTGCTTCTGTTAGGTCCATACCATTTCTGTCCTTTATCGAGCTCATCTTTGCATGAAATGTTCCTTTGGTATCTCTGATTTTCTTGAAGAGATCCCTAGTCTTTCCCATTCTGTTGTTTTCCTCTATTTCTTTGCATTGATCACTGAAGAAGGCTTTCTTATCTTTTCTTGCTATTCTTTCGAACTCTGCATTCAAATGTTTATAACTTTCCTTTTCTCCTTTGCTTTTCTCTTCTCTTCTTTTCACAGCTATTTGTAAGGCCTTCCCAGACAGCCATTTTGCTTTTTTGCATTTCTTTTTTATGGGAATGGTCTTGATCCCTGTTTCCTGTACAATGTCATGAACCTCATTCCATAGTTCATCAGGCACTCTATCTATCAGATCTAGGCCCTTAAATCTATTTCTCACTTCCACTGTATAATCATAAGGGATTTGATTTAGGTCATACCTGAATGGTCTAGTGGTTTTCCCTACTTTCTTCAATTTAAGTCTGAACCCCAAACCTTCATAAATAACAGAAGAAATAGAAAAGGAAAAAAATAGAACATATTCAGAAAGGAGTTCAGTTCAGTTACTTAGTTGTCTCTGACTCTTTGTGACTCCACGAACCACAGCACGCCAGGCCTCCCTGTCCATCACCAACTCCCGGAGTCCACCCAAACCCATGTCCATTGAGTTTGTGATGCCATCCAACCATCTCATCCTCTGTCGTCCCCTTCTCCTCCTGCCCTCAATCTTTCCCAGCATCAGGGTCTTATCCAATGAGTCAACTCTTTGCATGAGGTGGCCAAAGTACTGGAGTTTCAGCTTCAACAGAAGTCCTTCCAATGAACACCTAGGACTGATCTACTTTAGGATGGACTGGTTGGATCTCCCTGCAGTCCAAGGGACTCTCAAGAGTCTTCTCCAGCACCACAGTTCAAAAGCATCAATTCTTCGGTGCTCAAGTTTCTTCACAGTCCAACTCTCACATCCATACATGATCACTGGAAAAACCATAGCCTTGACTACATGGGCCTTTGTTGACAAAGTAATGTCTCTGCTTTTTAATATGCTGTCTAAGTTGGTCATAACTTTCCTTCCAAGGAGTAAGTGTCCTTTAATTTCCTGGCTGCAATCACCATCTGCAGTGATTTTGGAGCCCAGAAAAATAGTCAGCCGCTGTTTCCACTGTTTCCCGATCTATTTGCCATGAAATGATGGAACTGGATGCCATGATCTTAGTTTTCTGAATGTTGAGCTTTAGCCAACTTTTTCACTCTCTTCTTTCACTTTCATCAAGAGGCTCTTTAGTTCCTCTTTACTTTCTGCCATAAGGGTGGTCTCATCTGCATATCTGAGGTTATTGATATTTCTCCAGGCTATCTTGATTCCAGCTTGTACTTCAGTATATATAAAATACTAGACTTGGTTAAGAAGAAATGTATCAACCATATTAATAAGCACAAGTGTGCTTAACTCACCTATTAAAGGAAAGATCATTTCAAAGTTCCTTACTGACCAAAAGTCAATTCTGTTTTAGATAAGAGACACACTAAAATAAAGTTATTCAATAAGACTAAAATTAGAAGGGTGGACAAATATATATGGGAAAATCTTACATCACACACTGAAATAAAGTAGACACTAGGAGTTCTAATCTGAATACTGATGATGTGGAATTCATGCCAAAGAACATTAAGCATGACAATGATTAGAATATTACAGAACAAAGTATATAATGTTGATATTAATAATTATGAGTATGTAGCAGATGATGCAACAATTTCTTAAAGAAGAAGCTACAGGTAATACAAGGAGAAATAAACAGAAACTCATAAATAATAAAATACTTTAACCTTTGACACCTTTTACACTGCTTAATTCAAGAGAGGCTACATAAACAAATAGATCTAAATACTATAATTTTTATGGTAACTTTTATTGATACATTTTGTTATATATTTATCCCTGAAACTTTATATGCTTATAGTAAAGAACATGCGCTTCCCAGATGGCTCAGTGGTGAAGAATCTGCCTGTCAATGCAGAAGACACAAGTTTGATACCTGGGTTGGGAAGATCCCCCGGAAAAGGAAATGGCAACCCACTCCAGTATTCTTGCCTGGGAAATCCTATGGATAGAGGATCCTGGTGGGCTAGAGTCCATGAGGTTGCAAAAGAGTCAGACATGACTTAGGGACTTAAACAACAATTACAACAACAGCACAGAATATACCTTCTCAAGAACTCATTTAGTTTTCACAAAAAAATCAATTATAAATTATCAATAAATGCTTCGTTAAAACCCTTAAAGTAGAAATAATGTGAACAATATTCTTTGATCACTGCACAATAAAACTAGAATTAATAATAAGAAAATAATAACACATCTATTGGGAAATTTCTTATGCAATTGCAGAAGAAAAGAGAAAGTAGAAATAAAAACTTTTCAATGTCTAAAAATGGAGAGAATTAAGGATATAAAGCATCAACTAAATCCAAACTTAAAAACTTGGAAGAGAAAAATGAAATAAAAGCAAATATTAAAAAAAAATGATTAGTGAAAGAAAAAATTGGAAAAAAAAGGCTGATTTTCTGAAAATAAATAGACAAAGCACTAAGTAACCTAATAAAAACAGAAAAGGAAAGAGTTCAAATTTATAAGTTGAAAATGATAAAGGGAAAGAACAATTGAAAGAGAAAAAAACCCATGAGATTACTGTATATAAATCCATATAAATTATATTTAGAAACAAAGATAAAGGGAAAAATATACAGTGAAAATAAAATTGTCCAAATTGGATTAGAGTGAAGATAGAATGGTTAAACCAAGCTATTTTCATGAAGGAAATAATGCTTCTAAAGACACACTACTCAAAATAGCCCCATATGTATATCCTTTCATAGAAAAATTCTTAGCACATCGTGGAGACTAGATTATTGTAATCATAAGGATATACAAACATTAATATTTCCAGAGGGAAACGATTTTTGAATGCTTTTAATGAAACAAATATAACTTTAATATTTATATCATTGATGAGAGCAGGAAAAAATATAAATGTAAACTTATAGATAAAATATTAGCAAGTAAAAGCCAGTACCACCTTAAAAATAAATGCATCACAGACTAGTGAGAGACATCTAGAAATGCAAGAATTGTTAAACATTAGCATATCCATTTGTGTACTTTAGTCCTAAAGTCAGTAACATACCCAGGAATTTAATGAGTATTTATTTAGTGGCATTTCCACTGGCTCCTCCTTGAATGGTTAATGGCTATGCCTTCAGTGCATTCACACAGGTTCTCATGTTTAAAAGAGCCCACACTGGCTCAATAGTAAAGGACAGGGAAGCCTGGTGTGCTGTAGTTCATGGGGTCGCAGAGTTGGACACTACTTAGTGATTGAACAACACTTAGTTTAACACTGCTGTAGCCATCTTAATTTTTTCACAAGTGGTCCCACATTTGGCATAGGCAGATCTGAATTTGGATCCTAGCTCTGTAACTTGTTATCTGCCTGTCCTTGGGCAAGTCACTTAACGTCTCTGTGTCATGATTTTCTGCGGTGCTCTGGTGGAAACTGAAGTTGGTATACAACAGTGCTAGACACATAGTAAGTGCCAAAATAAGAGATAGATATATAGTAATTATTACTGATATTGTTGTGGAGGTGGCAGTTGAGCTGTGATTATTGCTAGATTTCACCAAGGTCTGCTGCTGCTGCTGCTGCTGCTGCTAAGTCACTTCTGTCGTGTCCGACTCTATGCGACTCCATAGACGGCAGCCCATCAGGCTCCCCCATCCCTGGGATTCTCCAGGCAAGAACACTGGAGTGGGTTGCCATTTCCTTCTCCGATGCATGAAAGTGAAAAATGAAAGGGAAGTCACTCAGTCGTGTCCGACTCTTAGCGACCCCATGGACTGTAGCCCACCAGGCTCCTCCACCCATGGGATTTTCCAGGGAAGAGTACTGGAGTAGGGTGCCATTGCCTTCTCTGTCACCAAGGTCTAGAATCAATTTTAAAAAGAGAGAGAGAGAGAGAAGGCAACTCTATTTGAAATAACAGAGACAGCTTTATAGGGAAAGAAATTCCTTAACTGAGTCTTAAAGGTGGAGCCCAGTCAGCCATGAAGAAGAAAGGCATTCAGGATAGAGGTTTTCCCGAGCATTTACTGGAATAGTGTGGTGGCCAGGAGCATGGAATTGTGTGGATTTGGGTTAGAATCTCACTTCTGCAAGAAACATAACCTTGGGCAAATCACCTCCCCTCTCTGTGCCTTAGTTTCTTCATCTTTAAAATGTTGAAAAATGATAATAGTACCAATCTCATAGGGTTATTTGAGAATTAAGAGAGTTTAGGAACTTCCTCAGCAGCCAGTGGTTAAGACTCCATGCTTCCAATGCAGGGGGAGCAGGTTTAATCTCTGGTAGGGGAACTAAGATCTCACATGCCAGGAAGCAAGGCCCCAAAACTTTTTAAAAAATGATAATTAAGAAAGTTCATATATAAAGTACATAAAAGAACATTTAGCAAATTGTAAATACCAGATAGGTGATTTGTTATTATCCAAGGAAATCTCAATCAGACAAGAAATTTAAAAGAAGGAGGCAAGGGCCAGTTCACATAGGATTCATCTGCCAAGCTAAGGACCCTGAATGTGATCTCACAGGCAGTGGAGAAAGTCATTAATGCGTTTAAGTGTAATTGTGACAGGATCTGACCTGCCTTCTAGGAATTTGCTATGATAGCATTATAGAGACATGAAGAATTGTGGAATAAAAGACTTTCAGTTACTGTTGCTTTCCCTACTGGCACACCTGACAAAGGCAATTTCGGTTTCTAGTGTAAGCAATAGTCAGCATTGAGAAGATAAATTTTCAGCTCAAGAAATTGCCTTCCGGCCACAGCATCTGTCCCGGGAGGCACCCTGGTGAAGACTCAGCCATAATTTACATCCTAAACACTGCTTACATCCTGCACCCAAGAAAGAGTCAGAATATGTTCTACATTGCCATCCTCTCATATCTTTTCCAACCCAGCTCCAAGCTTGTAGAGTCAGAGCCAGTCTCTTGCTGAGAGCTTGAACACTTCATCCCCAGGTTACCTAGTAGATGTCCTTACCTTTTGTAGAGCTGCCAGGGGATCTCTGGAGGCACTCACTGTCATTCACAGCAGATGTAATGGCAGTCAGTAAACAGGGTCTATTGAGTACCCACTGTGCTTGGAGCACAGGAATATGGTTATAGAAAACCACCACAGCAAAGAAAGCAGTGGGAAACGGTTATATCTCTTCTGTAGTAGCGTCTGACACTTCTGTCAATGGTATAAGCTCTTCTAGGCTATTAAGAATTATTCAGTTCAACTAGAAATGTGACATGTAGACTTCCCCTCTGCCAATTTCTAAGGTGTCTGACAGGTGGGGATTTGCCAGCCATTGGACAATTCTGAGAGATTGTTCTGAATTCTTTTTATGAATCAAGGAAAAGTCAACTTGTCATGCATGATTAATCATCTCTGGATTTCAATTTGATTTATTTACTCAGTTTTGACCAGAAACTGTTTAAAATAGTCAAAAAACACATTTTGAGTATTATATTCCATCTAGAAAATTTTGAATGCATCAATACTAAATATGTTATTTCCTATAGCAGTTTGGGAGATTTTGTTTGTTTTGTAAGATAACCCATTCTGAACTCTCATAGAGGGAAAACCACGGTGAATATTTAAAGAACTACATTTTGAAAGTTTATTTCTCTATGAAAATATAAAAAGAAAATGTATCTTGGCACCATCATTTCATTATTTAAATATTCTTAAGCAAAAAAATCATTAATGTTAAAATTAACCTTCATTTTCTATGTAGAAATGTAACTATCTGGGGGGATAATATTTTTCCTGAGTATATGAAAATGATTTTACATAGCACCATTGTCTCATTGTCATTCACTAAGTAATATCGAGCTGTTGTGTGTAGTTACATTCTGCATTTCAAGTTTTCTTCTTTTAGCAAAATACAATTCCCCACAGCTTTGCCATAATTGTATTTACAAAGATAGATGAAGGACCTTTTTACAGGTCTCAACCTCATCCAAAAAATGAGATTGAAAGGGCTGTCAGATTGTTCAACTCTTCTGAAAGAAAAACATGCTGGAGATCCAGTTTGTGTGACAACAACATGCATTTAACAAAACAAAAAATAATCAATTTCATGCCAGTGACAGGAGGTGATTCAGCTAGCTGGCTGGCAGTAAAGGTTGTTTAGCAGGTTTCAGATTCCTATTTGGGTGTCTAGCTTGTTAAGTAGCATCTGGTCTTTAATTAGTTGAAAAATTATTACCACTAAGAGTTGCTTTAAAATGAAAAAGAACAGAATAATTAAAATGTTAGAATCCATATGGTGGGTGCTTAGCCTCACTTGTCAATAGCTGTTTTCCTTCTTTATACTAATATGTTTAAAAATATTCCTATGTCATGTACTTTTTAAAATATACCTCATGTAAGTGTAAAACCCGCAAAGACTCCCAGAATGGAATAGCCAAAAAAAGGGTATTTTCCATTTAATAATTATTTCTGACCATGAAATTATCCTCAATATGCCCCACCTCATGGATGGAGTATGTAATTGGTAAGTGAATCTTATAATTGGCCTTATTATTGAAGAGATTAGCAAATTCTGCCTTGACTTGTTTTAAATACAGTGACACTGGTGAGAATATCAGTACCTTACAGATGACAGGGAAATTGCCTTTCCACACAGATTCCATTTAATGATTAGCTTGAAGTTAATGTTCCCTAGCATTAGAGGAAATCCAAATTTGCCATGGTTTTGTAATTATATTCCTACTTTACTTAGAGATAAAATTTTTAAAAAACATGTTATTTAGTGATAAACCAGTCTATATACACACTGTACTGTGAAAATCTATAAATAATTATACACATATGACAGTGCTCTCACCTCCCATACTGACAAAGCTGTGCTAAGTAGACCAAATATTTTGAAAACATTTTGCTTTATATTTTTGATATTCAGTAGAGGATGATTGTTTAATAAAAAGTATATGCATTTGGTCCTAGCAGAACTGAATTCAAACTTTCTTCTCTCCCTTTTACTTACCTAATGTCCCTTAACTTATTATTGTCCTTCTTTTTTCTTCTCTGATGTAAGACTCATAAAATCCAACCTGTTATAGTGAACTCTACAAAGTACACACCATTGTTTCTGGAGTGTATTACCTGTTTCATAAATGGTTTTATTATGCTGCTGCTGCTGTTGCTGCTAAGTCTCTTCAGTCGTGGCCAACTCTGTGCGACCCCATGGACGGCAGCCCACCAGGCTCCCCTGCAACACTGGAGTGGGTTGCCATTTCCTTCTCCAATGCATGAAAGTGAAAGGTGAAAGTGAAGTCGCCCAGTCGTGTCCGACTCTTAGTGACCCCATGGACTGCAGCCTACCAGGCTCCTCCGCCCACGGGATTTTCCATGCAAGAGTACTGGAGTGGGTTGCCATTGCCTTCTCCAAATATATGTAATGCATTTCAGATCTGAGAAAATCAATTTTAGAGTCCACCTCATGATCTGACAACACTGTATCAGTGAAGAATAATTAGCATAGGATCCAAGGTCATTTTGAAGAAATACATAATTTATTCACCACCTTTGAGATGTGAGCACTTTCGGGAACATGAACATCGTCTTAGTTTCATGCTATTCACCCCATGTTTACTGGAGACAGTGAGACTGACTTGAATGGACATTTTGATGTAATATTTACTCCTTATCCTTCTGAAGTTTCCAGTTTGCATGAAGAAGAAGAGTTCTCACAGAGGAAACCAAATCAATTCTTTAAATGCATCTGTGTTTTAATTTGCATGTGCTTAATGAGCAGAATCACAGTCATGCTTAACACTGTGGTCCTTTGTGTCTGCTCCAGCACAATGTCTTCTCTCTGAATAGAATGAGAACCTCATTTTTCTTTTTTGTTGTTGTTAGTATTTAAATTCTTCATCAAACCACTTATTTCCCACATTTTAATATTAGTTCTTCAAATTTAGTGCAGGATAATAAGCTGGAATCCTTCCTAGTTAAATGCCTTGTGTCAACATTTGTCTCCACTTTTCTGCTTACTTTTCAGCCCTTTCTAAAGTCTCTGTCCACGCAATGTCTCCATTGTTATCTTCTGCCTGTTGCTGAGTTTCCTGCTATGTACTGTAAATATCATGATCAGACAGCACCAATCAGGAGAAACACTGACATGTGGTATAGTAAGATGCAAATCAGGCAATATAGATTAATAGCAAACATTTGGTTGACATCTCTAATTCCGCTTGGGTTGAAACTAAAACTTTATTGCGCTCCTCTGTGGTCTGCCGTTCTTCCAGCTGCCTTTTCTACAGATGTTCTCAATATACGAAAGGGAGCCTGAACATTAACCCCCTGCTGCATATCAACAAGATGCCAATGATCATGCAGTAATTTGCTCTCTTTTTCAAGAGCTGACTGTTGATATGACATGATGGAAACCCTCATCATTATACACAGTTACAAATGTCTGTAATTACTGCTGCTCTACAACTAAATGATTCAGCTCATCCATTCCATCCTGCTCAGAGGATGCCCAAGTGACACTTTACTTTTCTGTGCCCTTGCTTTTCCCCAATTCATGGCAGCTGGAAAACTCTGGCCTAATTGTGAACAGCCTAACGAGGACATGTAAAGTTCCACTATTCTAGTCCCTGGGGAGACAATGACTATTTGAGCTAGTTAAGGACAAGATATAAGCAATGACGGAGGATTCCCTACTTCCTAAATGGACAGGAGAGGGGAAGAGACCAATGGCCGTTTCATTGGGCCCTAGGATAAAGACACAGCTAAGAAAATCATAGAGAAAGGAGTCTTATCTCAGGGAATTTTGTATTGCTTCTTGTTTTTTCTCCAAAATGTATTCTCTGATTTTGCCTAAAGACACCAGTCTTATAAAAAGCTCTCAAGTTCTAAGATTGCCCTTACAACCTTGAAGTAAATTGAATATAATACGCCAAATTTCTGTTATCCTTGTTCAAAATCAAAACAGATTGTCTCAGACTGTCTACCCTTTCTCCTGTCCCCTTTTACCTGAAAATAATATTTTTTCTTAAGCTTTCATTGTTCCTCTTTAGTACCATCTTTCTGTTGCGCCCTCTGGAACTTGACTCTCCTCTGAAGATAACGCTACATGTGACTTTCTGCTGAAAAGATTATTCTTCTGGAAACCATCTTGAGTTGTAGCTGCTGTCCTTATAGCTCTCCACAGTTAATCTAAATCTTTGCTTCCTCACTTTCAAGTAAATAATTTGTTCTTTTGGCATCAGCCTTAACTTCTTTCCAAGTTTCCATCCATTAATTGGCTGCTCACTCTTTACTCACTGAAAATATGTTTCTGGCTTATAGTCCTTCTTTTCCTGCCAAGTCTACTATCATCCGGGATAAGATATATCCAGTATCCTAGTCTCTTATTCTTTAATCTCCTCACTTAAAATGATCTTATCTTTCCACTTTATAATGGCTACCTGCTTGTAGGACTTTAATACTTAAGCATGCATTTAGCAGGAATTATAAGCAAAGTTTCAGATGATAGTCTCCTTCATACCCTCCTTCCCAATTATTTCCAACATCAACTCATCAGCCTCATTGACATGTTTACACATAAGTCTCTTGTTTATCCCTATCTTCCTGCAATCACCAGTCTTGGTTTCCTTTTCAGTAGATCATATATTCTATGTAGTTTCATTTATATCCTTCATTTTTCAGTGCCCTTAAGATTCTTGCCCTATTAAACTGTTTTACTTGACTGGAAAACACAAAACATGGTTGCATTTATCTGATTACTCCTCATGTGCACCTAGATGATGAATCTGATACTGAAAATAGTGATAGAAAAGTTTGACGCCACCAGAAATTTCATGAACATTGAGCTCCTTCCTGAGCACTGCCAAGCACAGTTCATGGGCACCTCTAACTCAACATGTCCAAGAGATGGCATCATCTTTCCTCCCAAACTTTTCCTTTTTTTCCTTATCAAATTCAATGACACTAACATTCATCCAGTTTCTTAAAGATATGAATTCTCTCTTTCCTTCACATCATCAATCAGTTATCAATTGCCTCCTCACTAGTCTTCCTGCTTCTACCCTTTCTTCTCTACATTCTATTCCTATGCTCAGAAATCCTTATTCAATATAATAGCTAAGTATTTACAATGGCCTTTTAAAAATATCTTATGAGTCCCTTTGTGAACTTGTACTACTCTTTGATCTTTCCTCTACATTTTTCCTTCACTCTCTACATGGCAGTCAGGTGATTCCTTAGGTACCCAAGCATATTTCTACCCTAGGCCTTTGTATAGGCTGTTCCTTCTGCCTGAAACATTTCACAGAAAGCTCTTGTCACTTTCCTAGATCCCCGTTTAAATATCAGTAAATAAAGTAGACATTCTGTGACAATAAAATTGACATTCTATCAAAGAGTAGCATCTTCCATCTCTCCACTCTTCTTATCTTCCTCATCCTGGTTTGTTTTAGTCCATATTTCTGTTACAGTCTGACATGTATATGGTTTGACTGTTGTCTGTTTCTCCCCAATAGTGTAAGATACATGAGGGAAAGGACTTAGTTTCATCCATTATTATATGCCTGATACCTAGAACACTGCTTGTCATAGAGGAGACTCTCTACAGTATTTGCTAAATGCATAAATGAATGAGTCTCTCTCCCTTGAAATGTACCAAAATTCATAATCTATAATAAGCATATCAAATTTTCATTTTTAATTTGATGCTGAATTGAATATATTTTCAAAAATGAGTTTCATAAAAATTATAATTTTTTTTCTTCACACTTCTAACTGTCACTTTATATTCTGGGCTTTGGGATTTTCAGGCTTGCATGATTTCAAATAACATATGGTAGAACAAATGAGCATGGGTTTGACACAACCTGACCTTTAAATGACAATGAGAGCAAAAGGGCAGAATGAATGTGGCCTTGTCAGGCTCTTATGAGAATAGAAAATTTCCAGCAGCTTCAGAGAAGGTCAAAAAAGTGTCCCTTAAATGGAAAGAGGAACCAAGTGAAAGTTTTTCATCAAATGAGGGTGACAGACAGAGGTCTCTCAAAGAATATGTAATGAGGATCATTCAACTTATCCAAACTGAGGAATAACCAAGAGGTTGTGTGATTTATCTCACATTTTCAAGCATGACATGATCATTATGGAGGAATAATATATTTTTAAAGGTAACACATGGCATTTTATAAACATTTAAAGGGCATCAAAGGTATAAAAGCTCCAGGTCTTCTTTACCTTACATATCTCTCAGCTCTCTGATTCCCATCCTCAAATGTACCTGCTTTTACTAATTATGTTTATATATTTCTAAGATATTCTATGAAAACAATATGGATTAATTTTACCTAAAATTCTCTTAACTATGAAAGATTTCAAGCAGGCAAGAACTATAGGTAATAGAATAGACACCAGTGTACAAACAAAGCAGATTTTATGAATATTAATATTTGCCCAAATTGCTTTTGATAAATGTTAAAAAATAAAATATTACAGATATAATTGAAACCACAATTACCTTCCTGGTCCCAGAGATAAACACTATCCTGAGGTTGATTTGCATCTTTCCTAATGATTTTTCACATACCCTTAATTACATATACCTCCATAACAAAAAAACATAGCATCATATTACTTCTTAAATCTGTTTCTTACCATACTACAATAGCCTTTTGTAACTTGCTTTTTAATTTGACATTATAATTTCAAAATTAATACATATGTAGCTCTAGCTCATTCATTTCAACTAACACTTATTGTTGTTGTTAGTCACTCAGTCACGTCTGACTCTTTGTAACCCCATGGACTGTAGCCTGGCAGATTCCTCTGTCCATGGGATTCTTCAGGCAAGAACACTGGCGTGACTTGACAATTCCCTCTCCAGGTTACTGAATATACTCAGTGTGTTCAGTTGAACATTAAACTGTTTCCAGTTTTTCCACATACAGACAATTCTGTCATCTGCACCCTTACACTTGCTTTCCTGTATACATATGCAAGATTTTCTTTACATCTATAGCAGCAAAAGTGCTAGTTTGGATGATATGTGCATATTTAATTCTGATTGATATTGACAAAGTCTGCTTGAAGTCTATCAGACTTTTACACCATCACCAGTACTCTCTACCTTACACATATTCTTGCCATGATTTGGATAGAGATTGAAAACATGACCACAGTAATTTGTAGCTATTCCCTTCAAGAAGCAGAGTCTACTTCCCACTCACTGAATTTGGGCTTGCTCTGTCATAGGCTTTGGCCAAAATTATATATGGTGGAAATTACATTATGTGAATTCCAAAGCCTAGACTTTGAGGGACTTTGCAGACTCTGCTGTCCCTTCTTTGGAGTATATGTAGTATTATGTGAAGAATCCTACTCTATCTTACTGGAGAAAGAATGTGTGAAGAAGAAAAGAGATAACCATACACAAGAGCCAGACCTCCGAGTAAGGCCACCTTCAATCATCCAGCTCCTTGAAGCCATCAGATGACTATAACCGCATGAGTCGTTCCAAGGAAGACCAACAGAACTGCCCAGATGAGGCTAGCCCAAATCGCTCATCCAGTATTATGGGTAACTAATGATTGTTGTTTTAAGCCACTGAGTTTGGGGATGATTTGCTATATAGCAACAGATTGCTCAATGCCCTGGATGTTATCAGACATTTAATTTTGCTAACCTTATAGCGATTTTTCTATGAACATGGTATTCATCATTTATCTAAGCATCCTTTAATACCCCTCACATCAAGGAATGATTTCAGATCTCAGTCAATAGAGTATCCAAGTAGTCATGACTTAAGAAAGAGGAAATAATTTTTCTTACATAATAAGAAATCTGGATGCAGGTCATTGCTGACATGTATTTTGGAACTCGATATCATATCTCTAGCATCTCTGTGAATCTCTTAACTTTCCTTTCATGTCAAAAGATTAGTCTAAAGTGTAACACAGCACATCTGATGCATTAGAAGGCAGGAGGCCAGGAGTGGCATGGAATAGAGCACTTTTCCTTTTGTACCATGGCCTTCCTAATTATAACAGGAAAATCTTTCAAAGAAACTCCCCAGACTTTCAGGAAACTCTGAAAAAATTTAGTTAAATAGCAACAAGTATAGAATTACATTTTAGTTAAGCAAAGAAACTTGTCAACCATACTTTTAAAAATATTTATATAATTTTCTTCATAAAGTTCTCCGGCATTTATTTTGACATCTTTTCTACATAAGGGGAAATAAATTTTGCTATATAGTGAATGGAATATTTTACTTTAAAAATATTTCTTGGTTCTTGTTATTGTATAAAAATACTGTTGAATTTCTTATTTTGATATTATAAATCCATATATGCTACCTTCCTTCCTATAATATAACCTTCAAAATCCAGATTTACATGTTTCTCATCTACCCAAAATCCCATTCCTAAAATTCTTCCTTCTTTTTTCTTACTGATATGTTTCTTCCTGTCTGTTATTCTAATCAGCGTTCAAGCATGCTAAAAAATTTTGAAACCACATCAAAATTCAACTTTTTTCTCACACTCTACCACTCATTTTAGTAAAAAATTTCCTGGGAAAAGATCTAGTTGTAACGATTTCTTATCCTTCTTTCTAAGTAAGCTTACTTCAGAAATGGTTCCACCACATTTAGTTAAATATAAACATTTCTCAAGCTGGTGGCTCAGATGGTAAAGTATCAGCCTATAGTGTAGGAGACCTGGATTTGATCCCTGGGTCAGGAAGATCTCCTGGAGAAGGAAATGGCAACCCACTTAAGTATTATTGCCTGGGAAATACCATGGACAGAGGAGCCTGGCAGGCTATCGTCCATGGGGCCGCACATTGTTGAACATGATTGATCGATTAACACAGACATTTCTTAAATGATCTGGGCTTCCCTGGTGGCTCAGATCTGTAAAGAGTCTGCCTGCAAATCAGGGGACCTGGGCTCATTCCTTGGTTGGGAAGATCGCCTGCAGAAAGGAATGGCTACTCACTCTAGTCCTCTTGTCTGAGAGAATTCCATGGACAGAGGAGCTTGGTGGGCTATAGTCCGTGGGGTCACAAAGACTCAGACACGACTGAGCAGCTTTTTTTATATTACTAAGTGATTTAGAAGCTACCTTTATAAAATTCTAAGTTCTCATAAATTTAGGGGTCTTACTCTGATCTTTCTAATCTGTTTCATTGGTCACGGACTAGTATTACAATTTTAAGATAGAGTTTTTATAGTATGTTTTATATCCGGCGGTTCTCCTCATTGATTTTTCCAAGTGTTTTCCTATGTTTCTTTTCATATTTACCTTTCCATAAGTAAGCCAGAAGGAAAAACACCAATACAGTATACTAACGCATATATATGGAATTTAGAAAGATGGTAACGATAACCCTGTATACGAGACAGCAAAAGAGACACTGATGTATAGAACAGTCTTACGGACTCTGTGGGAGAGGGAGAGGGTGGGAAGATTTGGGAGAATGGCATTGAAACATGTGAAATGTCATGTATGAAACGAGATGCCAGTCCAGGTTCAATGCACGATGCTGGATGCTTGGGGCTGGTGCACTGGGACGACCCAGAGGGATGGTATGGGGAGGGAGGAGGGAGGAGGGTTCAGGATGGGGAACACATGTATACCTGTGGTGGATTCATTTTGATATTTGGCAAAACTAATACAATTATGTAAGGTTTAAAAATAAAATTAATTAAAAAAAATAACTTTAGAGTAAATATTTTTAGCTCAAAAATACCAACAATTACTTGTTTGTATTTGGTATTTGTTTTGGATTCACACTAAACCTATGTATTATCTAGGGGAAACTTAATATCTTATTAACTTGAGTTGTCCTATCCAAGTAAAAGAAATAGCTTTCATTTGTTCAAATCCATATTAGCATCTTTCAGAAGTTTTCAAAAACTGCCTCACATTTGTGTTAAGTTCAGTTCAGTTCAGTTCAGTCGCTCAGTCATGTCTGACTCTTTGCAATCACATGGACCTGCAGCATGCCAGGCCTCCCTGTCCATCACCAGCTCCCAGAGTTTACTCAAACTCATGCCCATTGAGTCGGTGATGCCATCCAACCATCTCATCCTCTGTTGTCCCCTTCTCCTCCCACCTTCAATCTTTCCCAGCATCAGGATCTTTTCAAATGAGTCAGCTCTTTGCATCAGGTAGCCAAAATATTGGAGTTTCAGCTTCAACATCAGTCCTTCCAATGAATATTCAGGACTGATTTCCTTTAGGATGAACTGGTTGGATTAGGGCTGATTTCCTTTAGGATGGACTGGTTTGTGTTAAGCAGTTCTTGTTAAATTTTATATGTAGACATTTTCTCTTTATTTGCTATTTTATATACAATTTTCTCTTATATCTTCCAAATTACAGTTTCAAAAAGAGGCTATTTATTTTTGAAAATTAATTTTATATTCTATTATTTCACTTTTTCATTATTGATTCTTGTGATAACTAATGTCAAATTATCAGGTAATAGAAATAAATTTACTTAATTCTTATGGTTTGATTTCTTTGTCTAATTCCATTTGACTAATAACTCCAAAACAGTGTTAAATGGCAGTGAAAAAAGTGGGCATCCTTGCCTTACTCCTGATTGTAGTAGAGAGATCTTATACTTTATCTTATCAAACTTCTTTGCACACAGCAGGTTGGGTGTTAACTAATTGGCTTTGAGTAGGTTAGCTTATCCAAATATGATTTGTTTGAGAGTTATATATATTTTTGTTTTCTCTTTGTGATAAATATAAAGTTCACAGCACACTTGCTGAAGCAAGAGATCTATAAATGAGAACAATATTCTCCAGCATTTCCTATTTTCTTCTACAGTGATAGTATCTTGAGCAAATTTTATTTTATAAAAAGTCCTGTGCTCAGAATAGTTTGATATTAGTAAAAGAAGCCTGCAGAGAGATTGTTTACTGAAAAATGCTTTTCTATCCCTTAAAATCTGATGCTGACAATTGAACAAAAGTACTTGTTCAGTAACACCTCATTAAACTACAAATACATTCATATCTAGCATATTATGTATGCATTAACAAGTTTCAAGTCTTTACAAGTACAAACTTAAATTTTGTTCCTTTAAAAGACATTACATACACATTTTTGGACTATAATTCTATTTTATCTTTATTCCTTATAATGCATATTACTTGCATAAAGTATGGTGGAAGAGGATAGACAATGCCAGTTTCAGAATGATTTTAGTATGCTAGGTAAATCATGAGTTTGAGAGAAAACTCTCTATGTCTTCCAAAGGAAAGAGCTAAGGTCAGAAAGAGAAAACATACTCCCCATGCAGTTCTGACTACCTGTACACAGAGATTTACCTGATGTGCATCCTGTCCGGCAGCCCTAGAATCTCCTTTTTTATTGAGAGAGGAACTAAATGTACAGCGTGAAGAAGCATGCCCTTTGGAAATATCAGTGGACAGAGTTAGGAACTAAACAAGCTTTGAGATGGTTTTTCTGATCTCTTAAGAGCTGTGCATTTTGAGAAATATGGGCAGATGAGAAATGATGTGGAATCAGTGTGGTTCTGCTATAGATTTTATGAAATTATATAGGCTAGGATGACAGTGTGCAGGACAAATCAGAAAATATGTCTGAAACATTTATAGTAAAAAACAGGTGCATTTATGTTGATAAAGTAGGGGCACACTTAAGACCATATAAAGATGGGAAAATCATGATTATGAAGATATCAGTAAAGAACTCACTGAATGGAATATTTTAAATAACATATTTAACAATGAATAAATAGCATATTTTCTATAAAACCAAGTGCAGTTTTCATGCCTAAGTTGTATCTGATGAAAGTGAAATGTCCTGAGGGCATGAGACTAACACTTTTTGCCTCTGCAAAAATAGCTTTCAAGTAAAAACCACAACCTTTTCTGAAAACACTGAATATCACAATTGACAGTTTCTGAAGAATCACAGAAATTTTAATTCACATATTCTAAAATTGTAAATAATTTAATTATACGTAACTTAAAAATTCTCCTCAGAGGCTACTTTAGATGCTTTGGAATCATTGACACATTTAACACGTTTTTTCTTTAAATTGTGAGATAATAATCCATCCTATCATTTATAATTTTAAAAACACTTTCACTCCTGTTAGTTTATTTAGGAGATATTTTATACCCATCATTAAGTCTTTTTTCCTGTGAAGAGAGAAATGTAGCTCTCAAATTTTTTTCTTGGGTTTGAGATTTCCCTAATTCCACTAATGAGTTTACTTAAATTTTAAAGTTGTGAAATACATACACATTCCATAGGATATATATATATATATATATATAATTGTATTTATGGTCTAAAGAATAGTGATAGAAACACTGTTATGCAGAGTTTCCAATGTAAGAAAGAAAATCCTGGTGCATTTGAAGATTTTGTATGTGATGGAATCATTCCCTCCTGCCAGAGGTGACATAAGCTTCTCATCATTGTGCTCTCTAGTGTTTCTAAGTGTCTGTGGAAAAAAGGTTCCATGGTAAAACACGGTTGGGAAACTCAATGGGTAGGTCCGATTGTATGGTAGAATTTGGGAATTCACAGAGCCCTAATGAGTTAATGAATATTTGAACAGAATTTTATTTTCATGGAATGTATTTTATAAATTATTGACCTACGTATTTTACCAGATTTTGTGCGATTCATAATGAATGGATAAGTACATACATTTCTCTATAAAACTTGAAGGACCTTTGATGGAAACTGAATCTGTAAGGGGGATGAGCAAGGCATCCACCAAGGCAAGAACTAAACTCAAAATCTTAGGAGTATAAAAGAGTAAAGATTTATTTCTCATTCACAATAAACATCCATCAGAGGTTCACTAGGTGCTGTATTCTGAGCAGTCTTCACTTTGGGCTGTTCTCCCTTGGGCAGTGCTGATCAAGAGACTTCTACTCACAATTTACCTGTCAGAGCTTGTCTGTTGTCTTCACCCAAAACAAAAGGGGCAGGGAATGCTATGTGAGAAATATTTGGGGACCAGAATTAGTTGTTCTCAGAGGTTGAGGCGCAAGGCCATTAGTCTATTCAAAAGGTTGAGGCTGTTTGAAAGGTAGGAACATTCATTATGTCATTCAGCTTGGAAAAGCCTCAGACCTCACATGAAACTGATGAGGAAGCACTAGGATAGCATCCAGGCTCGAGAACTCTTATATTTGATACTTATGAGTGTGTCTAGTGTGTGGGAAACTGGGGTTTGAGTGTGAATCAGAATGTCATTTCACATATGGTGGTAAGACTGGGAACCAATCCATCAGTGCTGTACAACTGGGCAGTTGATGGCTCCTGAATTATCATGTGGAATTTGTCAGGGTCACTCAGGAGAGAAGGCCAATTAATGGTAGAATTAGGCCACCTTACAGAATGAACAGGCTGTTTTTTCTGTGTCTACCCTTTTTCTATTTCCTTTTTATGACTCTATACACATCTAGTGTATGTATATATTATATATTGCATATGTTTCTTAAAGCCCAATCTATATGCATCTATATATACACTATCTATATGTGTGTGTATATATATATATATGCATATATATTTACACATATTTTTTAAGTCTAAAAATGCTTTTCCTGCAAAGGGAAAAGCTGCTGCCTGCCTTTGGACCAGAGGGTGAAAAAAGAAATCTTAAAAACAATATTCACTTGAGGATCAATGTGATGGTGGCAGCAAAATTAACAGGAAGAAACAAAACAAAACAAAACAAAACTCAAAGGCAAGATGGAAAAGTAGTATGAAAGAACTGCACTATTTAGAAACTGTCTGTGATCCAGTAAATTAGGGTTTCTTTATTATATTTCAGCAAAGGTGAGGAAATTTTCTGTACAGAATCACCTTCTCCATTTCTAAGGATTTCTGCTATCTCCTTGCATCCATCAGAACAGTATTTAGAGTTTTTAGACAGATAAGAATCTACACATTATTAAGCTATTACTTTTCAAAATTTTTATTCCTTGTAAGTGAACTTGCAAGTGGACTTCATAGTATCTTTGTTACTTTCAGTTTTAAAGTTTCTATTAAATGAAGTGATGAATATTTTCTGTCAGTCTGTGTTTATGTGGACACGAATTATTATTTTTACTATTTTAATACTGCTATTTAGAAAGCACTGTATATTTATGATGGATGTCATTTAACTTCATTGAGGTTCAAGTGCCTTTTGAAAATACATTTTTATCTGCATATTAAAGTATCTATGTAGACAGGTAAACTAATACCTTGCTACAGGGTTACCATAACAAAAGACCATAGACTTGATGACTTAAAACAGCAGAAGGTTATTCTCTTATAGTTTGAGAAGACGGAAACACTAAGTCAAGGTTCAGAAAGGTTTGACCCCCTTTGAAGAATCTAGGAGATGATCCTTCCTTGTCTCCTTTGATTTTTGGTGGCTCCTGACATTCCTTGGTTTGGTGGCACACAGCTCTAGTCTCTGTTTCCATCTGATGTGGATTTCTATCTCCCTCAGTCTATTTTCTCTTTTTATAAGGATTCTTGTCATTGGATTAAAGACCGACCTGGATAATCAAGGATGATCTCATTTCAAGATACTTAAACCACATCTGCAAAGACCCTTTTCCTAAATAAGGGTCATAATCACAGATTCCAGGTGGACATATCTTTGGGGGGCTTCTATCAACACACTATAGGTACTAACCTAAATATACTGGACTTTGACATTGTTCTATTATATTTCAATACTATATTCAAATTTGAATGGGTATAATGCCAATTTTAGCTTTACATCATTCTCTCTGAAAAATTCTAGCTATTATAATTAGAATTTAATGATAACATTTTATATACATGTGTAAATAGCTAATATAAACAGCTAATATATTCTCTTGTCTATTTCATAAATGTATAACAGACAAGGTCACTTTCTTCAGAGTTTGTTAGATAAGTTCTGTTTCCTTAGCATTATTACCAATAATATTTCATATTTTTTCCAAAGTAGTCTACTCTGTAGAGTAGCTTTTCTCAGACATATAAAAATAATTCCATATTATTTCCTGTTCCAGAGTCAAGTATCTTTGAAGTCTTTTTAAAAAGTTGTGTTGTTCATTATTCAGTTGCTAAGTCATGTCCGACTCTGTGACCACGTGGACTGCAGTACGCCAGGCTCCTCTGTCCTCCACTATCTCTTGGAGTTTGGTTACAGTCATGTCCATTCAGTCAGTGATGCTATCTAACCATCTCATCATCTGTCACCCTCTTCTCTTTTGCTGTCAATCTTTCCCAGCAATAGTGTCTTTTCCAATGATTCAGTTTCTTTGCATCAGGTGGCCAAAGAATTGGAGCTTCAGCTTCAGCATCAGTGATTCCAATGAATAGTCAGAGTTGATTACCTTTAGGATTGACTGGTTTGATCTCCTTGCAGTCCAAGGGACTCTCAAGAGTCTTCTCCAACACCACAATTTGAAAGCATCAATTCTTCTGTGCTCAACCTTCCTTATGGTCTAGCTCTCATATTCATACATGACTACTGGAAAAGCCATAGCTTTGACTATGTCAGTTCAGTTCAGTCGCTCAGTCGTGTCCGACTCTTTGCGACCCCATGAATCGCAGCACGCCAGGCCACCCTGTCCATCACCAACTCCTGGAGTTCACTCAGACTCACGTCCATTGAGTCAGTGGTGCCATCCAGCCATCTCATCCTCTGCCATCCCCTGCTCCTCCTGCCCCCAGTCCCTCCCAGCATCAGAGTCTTTTCCAATGAGTCAACTCTTCACATGAGGTGGCCAAAGTACTGGAGTTTCAGCTTCAGCATCATTCCCTCCAAAGAAATCCCAGGGCTGATCTCCTTCAGAATGGACTGGTTGGATCTCCTTGCAGTCCAAGGGACTCTCAAGAGTCTTCTCCAACACCACAGTTCAAAAGCATCAATTCTTCGGTGCTCAGCTTTCTTCACAGTCCAACTCTCACATCCATACACGACCACTGGAAAAACCATAGCCTTGACTAGACGGACCTTTGTTGGCAAAGTAATGTCTCTACTTTTGAATATGCTATCTAGGTTGGTCATAACTTTCCTTCCAAGGAGTAAGCGTCTTTTAATTTCATGGCTGCAGTCACCATCTGCAGTGACTTTGGAGCACAAAAAAAATAAAGTCTGACACTGTTTCCACAGTTTCCCCATCTATTTCCCATGAAGTGATGGGACCAGATGCCATGATCTTCGTTTTCTGAATGTTGAGCTTTAAGCCAACTTTTTCACTCTCCTCTTTCACTTTCATCAAGAGGCTTTTTAGTTCCTCTTCACTTTCTTCCATAAGGGTGGTGTCATATGCATATTTGACTATGTAGACCTTTATAAAATGTATAAAAAGTTATACCAATGCTATAAAATATACAAATTGTTACAAAGAACATTCCACCCCAACCCCTTTTGATTCATGAAGCAATCATGAAGCAATTTATTAAGCAAACTTTGTGGCAATAAGGAGTCTAGACATTAGAGCCAGAAATCCTGGGCTCAGTTGTTGGTTCCACTCTATGCTAACCACTTGACCTTAGGCTCGTTTCCTAACTTCATTTCTTACCTGTAAAATTGCATAATGATTATATCAATCCATGATTCAGTGTTCTTTAAGAGCTTAAGACCTTGGTAACATTCAGTAAGCCCACACTAAATAGTCATTATAAGTTTTACAGTGAAAATGATTATTATAAACATTATTTAATATATTATTATTACTATTGTTATTATTATAAAGATACTAGTTCCTAAAATCAAGAGAGTGAAAGCTTTCTTTAAAATAGCCCCATTATCTGTTAGAGTGGGTTCAAAGATATTTTGTAAGTAACCACTAGCTTCAGGAAGTATTAACCTGGTTTCACTTTCAGGGGAATAGAATAGAAAAGTCTACTTAGGATAGCTTTCTACTCAGGACATACCCTGGGCTCCTCAGGTCCTTCCCATTCTAAGTTTTCATCCAGTTGTCTCCATCATTAGTTAAGATTTTGCACTTAACCACTAACATAGAAGAGCTACGGTGTAAAAACTCCTGAGTGGATACAGAATCAAACTCCCTGCCATATTCTGTTTTTCCAAAGATTTTCAAAGTTAAACAATTGGAAGGAAGTGTTGCCTGAAGCTTTGAAGGTCTTGTTCACTTCATTACACAGGCTTTCCATTTTGAGAACCTTAAGAGACATTCTTTTTTTTTTTTGAGATTAGTATCAGGAATAAGAGTGATTTTCATGTACAGTTGGCTTGGTGTGTTTATCTTAAAGAGAGACTGAAATATATTGATATAATTTACTAGATTTTCTTCCTTATGTTTTCTGTTAAACAGCCTCAGAGGCAAAATTGTGGCTAGCATATGACAAATGTATAGAACTTCACAGTATGTAATTTTGATTAGTCTCATTTATAGGTTGATTTTTATCTTTTACTTTGTCTTACATCTACTCATTGTTCTCACTTAATTAAATTTATCTTCTTTAACTGTATTGTTTCTTTTAAAGCCACCTGAAATTGTTTCTGGAACAGAGTGGGCTAGTAATTTAAAACTATCATTTCTAGAGGAAATTGTAAGTTCTCTTCATATCTTTATAGATCCTTCAAACTTCATGATGTGTGCATCATAAAAAAAAAACTGATAATTAACAGAAATATTTAAATGACAAGCTGAGAAAATTTAAGGTATGTTGAGGAAAGATGAACTCTAATTTATAGGCTCTATGATAAAACAGTGAGTAAGGCTGATTTTTTTGTTTATCTAATGTTAAATAATTATAAATGTTAAAAATTTATTCATACAAAACACCTTAAACTGCTTTGAAATAAAATGAAAGAACAAAATCTATGTACTAGTAATGTTTGGGTTTTTCTTTCATAAAACTTTGTTTCTTCAAAGCATATATTATAAATTATTACCATACACTGAAAATTCTTCTATAGATGATTGTTTGGTAAAAAAATTCTACATGCCAAATGGTAAAAATATATAGGATAAAACACTACGTTGGAAAAATTAGTCTTTTTTAATGAAGCATGTCTCTTCAATTAAACTTTGTTGTTCAGGATTTAGGTTAAGAAGATAGGTTAAAATTTGCATGTTAACAAGAAAAATTTATGGAAAACCAGTGAGAATAGAGTTATGCTTTCTTTTCATCCATTTTGACAAAATTCTAAATTAAAAAACTCAAGAAGACGTGCCTTATCAGAACCAAAATTACATAAAGTGGCTATGATAGTCCTCCTCCATAAATTATGAGTAGATGTAACTTTAAAAAAATACATGACAAGTAAATCATTAGAGAAAAAGGTAGTTTCTTGTGTGAACGTACATATGTCAAAAGAAATGATCTCTTTTAGATGTTGCTTGTTGAGCACTCGGAAGTGACAAGCATTTGTTACATATGCTCAGCTGACAATAAGGCTGTCTCTCGTGAAAGACAAATGAAAAGAATTGGATTAATTTAGTTATAAAGAGATTTACATTTTGCTGTTTCTAACATGTCTTTTGGAGATTGATGAGTAAGAAATGAGATAAGAAAGCCCTTCAGAAGCTACTATTGCTGAATATGGTAGAAAAATTGCTCTTGCTGGAAGATGAATCAAGTTTCTGTCAGGTAAAGCCAGGGAAAATTCTCTTGTGTTATCAACTAATCTTACCCGAGAGGGAATATTATGCAAGATGTATGATATCGCTTTCTCCCTCTCCTGGAAGCCAGGTGGTTGTACACAAAAGCAATGTAACAAGATTTCCACACTTTCACTTTATTTATTTACTAGTTTAGCCATGAGTCTAAAACAAATGCTATCTGATCTTGCCTGTCCACTAGCGTCTTTTAGAAGGCTTTCATTATTTAAAATTGGTTATTAAATATTCTATAACAATGATAAAATTCAATTTACTAAATTTATTTGCTTTGCTGTATTTTTTTCTGATTAAAATATATACTGATGAGTAAAATATAACTAACCTAAATTCAAAGAATATGTATTTTGTCATTTTGCCTGCTTACAGCCTTTTAAGTATGTGCTCTTCTGTCAACTAAAACCTTAACTTATTTTTCTTCAATAGAACTTATATTCAGTATATTAACACAAAATCACAAAACTGTAATTCTGTCTAATTCTAATGCTATATGGGGATTTCACTAATGTTTTGCCAAGAACAAGTTGCAGTAAAAATCAACTTAGTGTGAAAACACATTCCAAAAAAAAATTTTAAGTTGCCTGGACTTAGTATTATAGAATTAACAAACATGAGAAAGCAAGTACCCGTTACAAACATCTAGGAAAATTTTCAATCGTTACAAGAGCTATTTAATGTTCTGAAATAAAACAGAAAATTTGGAAGACCTTTGAATACCTGTAACAGCTGACCCAATAATGGTCTTCAGGAGGAAAAAGAGGAAATGCATGATTCCACCACCTTTTACTGTCAAAGCAGATAAAATTGATTGCAGTAGGTCATCTCATTTTTGCCCAATACCCTGGAATGACTTCCTGCTTTACCTTTGATAGAACTTGCCACCACAGGAGGCTTTCCACTCCACTGTGTGCTTTCCACTAGGCTCCTATTCAGTCCTCATAGTCTTCTCTCCCTTCAGTTCGGTTTAGTTGCTCAGTTGTGTCCTACTCTTTGCTACCCCATGGACTGCAGCATGCCAGGCCTCCCTGTCCATCACCAACTCCTGGAGTTTACTCAATCTCATTTCCAATGAGTCAGTGATGACATCCAATCATCTCATCCTCTATCATCCCCTTCTCTTCCCACCTTCAATCTTTCCCAGCATCAGGGTCTTTTCAAATGAGTCAGCTCTTCGCATGAGGTAGCCAAAGTATTGGAGTTTCAGCTTCAACATCAGTCCTTCCAATGAATATTCAGGACTGATTTCCTTTAGGACAGATTGGTTGGATAATCTTGCAGTCCAAGGGTTGTTCAAGTCAAAACTTGGACTTCTTTGTATTCATCTAAGTGCTAAATTCCTGCCTTTGGGCTTTGAACAAGTTGTCCTGTTTGGAAAGTCTGCCTTGAGATTTTTCTCTTGGCTTGATCCTTATGTTAATTAGTCTCAGTTTAAAATGTTACCTCTTCAGCAATCCTTCCTTTGCTTGTTTCACTTGATGCCCGGGTGAACTATCTGATCCATTCATACTTGTTTATTGCTCATTTCCTACTACTCTAACATAGGTTTTCTATAGAACTTCTGTCTATAACACTCATTACTCCTTATACTGTTTGTATTAAATAAATATCTGTTAAAAAATAAATATAATTCCCCATTACCAAAGAGATAACTATCCTGATAGTACATGGTTTGCATGCTATAACATCACTGTGCTTCTTTTTAGTAAGTTTAGTTTCTGAATGAAATTATTAAAATTTCTCAGTTAAATATATGAAATGGTATTTAAGTCTTTATATATTGTTGGAATAAACATTGTTTGACTACTATAAGTGGTAGTGGAATAGAACCAAAATTTACAGTCTCTTGATTTGAACTTTGAGTACATTTAGTATATTCTGTGTGCTTCACATTCTAATGCTCTTTCTTGAATTTCTCCTACATGGTAGCTATTGGAGAGCCAACACATTTCAGTTCTGCCCAGTAGTTAGTATCATTTCCATCTTTACAAATGAAGAAATGAAATCTCAGTCCAAGAAAATAAATTGCAGGTCTTCTGATTTCATTGTCAAGGCTCTTTCCACATGATCACTCATTATTTCTTGAAATTAAAGTACAATACATATCATACACTTTTTCTGTATACCCTGGTGACATTGAATGTGAGAATAATGTTCTGAAAAAATTTAAATCATCAATATAAATTAAAATGTATATTATAGCACATGTTTCCTAAAGTTAAAAATCAAGGTGAAGGGGAGCTATTTAATAAATACTATTAGGCTTTAGCCAAATAGGAAATTTTAGCTTTCAGCCAGGAGGCAATAGGCAAACTTATTCAAGGAAGTAGAATTAGAATGAAGGGGAAAAGTGAAGATAAAATAACAACAAAAATCCAACCAACAACAAAGAAAAAAAAACTAGCTCTTATTTCTGGATCTGAAATCAATGTTGTGAGGCCAGGTGCATGACTATGTTTACAACGCTTGTTTTCTTCATTTGTGCAATAAGCATCATGTATTTCTCAGTAATAATTTAGTACTGCTAAGGGAAAGCTCAAAGTAAAGGGAAAGTCTCTTTGATAAGGTAGAAGTATGATTCCAGTAGAACGACAAGCACAAAGAAACTAGGGGATGGATCATAGCTGATGCCTGTGGTTTCCCTTGGTTAATATCAGAGTTAAAACCATGGAAATTGTGAGATTTGCTCCTTCATTTGGGAAAGAACTTTGGAGTGTCTACTGCAGGTGAATTTTTAATCAAATCTCATTGTTCTAGATTTGGAAAGACTTGCAGTTAGGAATATTTTAATGCCAATCTATTTCTTCCCTTCTCCTGGTGTTTCATATGTACTTATGTCAAATTAAATTCTTTTATATTAAATAATATAAGAAGTAAATAAATCCTTAAATAATATGAGTCAAGGAGTAAAGAGTGGGGTAAAATGGCTGCAGACCTATTTATCATACACTGTTTATGGGCTTCTGTGGTGGCTCAGATGGTAAGACTCTGCCTGCAATCCAGGAGACCCAGGTTCAATCCCCGGATCAGGAAGATCCCCTGGAGAAGGGAATGGCAACCCAGTCCAGTATTATTGTCTGGAGAATTCCATGGACAGAGGAGCCTGGCAGGCTTACAGTCCATGGGGTTGCAAAGAGTCATACATGACTGAGTGACTAACACTTTCACTTCATTTATGTTCTAAACCTGAATTTATGAGCTTGAGTTTTCCTTTGTTTCAGGGAGGTAGCTGATACAGACTCAGTTGCTTTTCTTAAAACTGTTCACAGCCACGGCAACCTCTGGGATATCATTTCTTGTATACCTTCTCTACACAGCACTGTCACCCATGACTTCTTTCCTACTGATGCGGCATGAGATTGTTATTTGTAATACAGCGACTTCTCCCTTGAGTTAAGAAAAACTTTTGAAACCATATAAACAAGCATTTCAGTTTGCAAATACTGAAGGCATTATGTATGACAGGAAACTATGGTTGAATATTCTCTTTACACTGTTGGGTGTTCAGCCACTAAGTCATGTCCAACTCTTTCAGTCAAGTCTACTCCATGGACTGCAGCACTCCAGGCTTCCCTGTCCTTCACTGTCTCCCAAAGTTTGCTCAAACTCATGTCCATTGAGCCAGTGATACTTCTCTCCAGTAGGGATCATAATTGTAGAAAAGATCTCTTTCCCCAATATTCAAAATTTTCATTTGTGACCCCCAAAACTTAAAGCTAAAAACTTAAAAATAAAATATTGATTTCCTTGAAATTATTACAACATCTATTTTCATGCTAACATACTTAAAATATAACTGGATTTGTTATAGCAGGCAGGTAGCTAGGTATGAGCAGAGATATGGGGGCAGGGACCGGGTGGCCGGAAATCATACATGTTGTAAATAGCTGGGGCCCATAGGCAGACAAAGGAAAGCAGGAACCTTCACATTAACAGGAGACCATGCATTTTGGATAACTCTTTGAGTAGCAGACAAAGAAAGGTGGGGAAAGGTGGGAATCTCCTGTGTCCAAACATAACTTTTTGCTCATTGTGCTCTCATTATAGTAAGATTGGGCTTCCTTGGTGGCTCAGTGGTAAAGAATCCGCCTGTCAGTGCAGGAGACAGGTTTGATCCTTGGGTTGGGAAGATCCCATGGAGAAGGAAATGGCAACCTACTCCAGTATTCTTGTCTGGAAAATTCCATGGACAGAGGAACCTGGCAGACTATCCTTGGGGTCAGCCTTACAGATAAGAAGTACTTATCATGCACCAAATCCAAGACACTTCTGATCTAAGCCAGATGGGGACAGAAATCCCTCCTACCCTCAGGAAAAAGCTGCTGAGATGAAAATCATAGAAATCGACCCCCAAACTCCTCCTTCCCCCTTCGTTTGTATGCCCCTCTTAACTGCCTTGCCAAAGAGACCCAGTTAGGCAGTTCCCAAACTGCCTGCCCACTCTCCCTCTGAGAATGTATCCTTGCTTAAATAAACTTTGACTTTACTTTCTTAACCTGTCTTTGAATTCTTTCATGACAGAGAAAGAACTTCAAATTCACCAGCAACAGATTCAGTAAAATTATATATGTTTAGTTTAAAGCGATTTGCTTATGAAAATGAGAAGCCTTATTTGTCAGTGAGTAAACTTCATATTTTCGAGTTGGTCATTTAATTTTATATTTTAGCATTATGGCAAAGAAAGAATTTATGTATCCAGAGAGGTAAAATTAAATAATACAAGTACAAAAATAGATTTGTTTTGTTCAATAGAGAAAAATACATTAGAAAGATTTATTCTAACATTGAATGTATTTTTACTTACATTATAATTCAATATAAGCTTATTTAAATCATTTGAGGATCTGTTTTTTGACAGTTTCATACCAGCCATGCTACCTTTGGGCAGTGGTTCTCACATTGAGAGCACATCAGAATCAATGGAAGGGCTTATTAAAACATGGATCTCTGGGGCCCACTTCCAGAGTTTTGGGATCTCCAGGTGTGGAGAGAAAAGTGAAAGTGAAAGTCATTCAGTTGTCTCCAGCTGTTTGAGACCCCATGGTTTACACAGTCCATGGAATTCTCCAGGCCAGAATACTGGAGTGGGTAGCCGTTCCCTTCTCCAGGGGATCTTCCCAACCCAGGGATTGAACTCAGGTCTCCCACATTGTAGGCAGATTCTTTACCAGCTGAGCCACGAGGGAAGCCCTCAGATGTGGAGTAAGGCTCAAGAATAGCATTTCTGACAAGTTTCAAGGATATATTGATATTAATGATCCAGAGATCACAGTTTGAGAAAGTCATCCTGCATCAATCATTTAAGTTATTACTCCTCATCTATCAAATCTATGAAATAATGGTGTTAAAGAAAATGGCCATTCAACAAATATGTATTAAGTGACTTACATGTGTTCGGTGCTTGCTAAACACAGTCCCTGCCTTTGAAAAGATCATGGAGAAGAGACTGACTGATTCTACCTTTGATAGAACAAGCTGGGAACACTTGCTAGAGGAGATGATTTCAAAACGCACAAAGCTTGTAAAAAGGTAAAACATATAGAAATATTATACATAATATTTAGAAAAATTTTATCTCTTGTCCTCCATCCCCATCCCTACCCCACCTAATTCCCACTTCATAGATATAACAATGCTAATAATTTGATGTGGAATTTGCCAAAATGTCTCCAAATTATCCAGCCTTCTGGGTGATTCATTAGATACTCATATACGATAGTGCACATATTTCCGAATATTTTCTAGGAGAAGGCTTTACTATCACCTCAAGCTCCAGATTCCTCATGCAGATTCCATTCTTATTCCTCACTCTTAATTCCTAGCCCTTGGTTGCTGTCCTCTTGCCCTACATTGTTTAATGCATGAAAGCCTTTAAATCTTCCTCCCCTAAAATGCCACACATCCAAGGCTGTTATGTGTAACAGACTTATATTAATATTTTGCGTTCACAGAGGTTAATTATAGCACTGAAAAGAAGATTGTACTCAAGATACCGGAGATCTGTACCACCAACATATCCAGTGCTACAACAAATATGTGAAGGCATAGGAATTGACAACAAAGTATAACTAAGGTCAATGAAAAAGTTGTAGTTTGCTACCTGCATTAAAGAAAAAATACGAACATAAGCGGTTACAGGTTTAGTCCTCAAATTTCTGAGCTTTGTTGTTGTTTTGTTTTGGCTGAGGAAAATATGGATCAGGATTTTTAAGCAACTTGTGATGGGTTAAAGTTGAAAATTGCAGGAAAAAGTAAGAAAAAATGGTGTTATAAGCCAGCAATTCTTAATTGGTGGAGTGTTCTCTTCTGCTAAACTACTATCTCTCCTCAAAGTAATGCAGATATGTAGATAGACATATAGATTGAAAGGTTCTTAAAAAGTGCTGCTTTAACAAGGCTTGTTTCTGACTATGTGTACTACTACTAATATACTATATAAATAATTAGGCAGTGGAACAAGATAGAAATAATTATAACCTGCAGGTAAGGTGGTTCATCACAGGATGAAAGAAAAAATCACCTTGAATTTTGCAAGGCATTTTTTTTTTGGTTGTAAAAATAGACCATTTCTAATACCTGCACATAATGTAATGAGAAGACTGCTGTGCTTTGGGGTAAGTCTCCACAGATTCAAATGCTTCAAAAAGGTTTAGGATTCTCTGGATTCAATTTTATGCTCTAAAATCCAATCTCTTCAGAATATTTCCCCTTTCATGAGGTTGACCCCTCAAAGTTGCTGTTAGCCTGGAAAAATCTATAGAGATTTTTTTATAAAAATGGACTTCATTTGGGCTAACACTTAAAATTTCTTGTAAGGTGGCAGACCAATAATTATTTTCTTTGCCAAAGATACATATGTTTTTGTTTCTGAATAATTTGTTTCTTTGCATCATTAGTGTAAAAAGACTTCACTTTTGGAAAAAAAAAAAAAAAAAACTTGTTTACCCTAAGGCTTTTCTTCTCCTCATATTACATTTTATTCTATTTTCAGACATCTTTACTGAAATACAATTTACATGCCATAAAATTCACCAAAGTGTACAATTTAATGGATTTTAGTATATTCAGAGTTGTGCAATCATCAGTATAATCTAAGTTTAAAGCATTTTCATCACTCACAAAAGAAACCCCACACTCAGTAGCTGTCACTGTTGCCACCCTCTCCTTCTTCCTTCTTCTCCAGCCATAAGCAATCATTAATCTACATTCTACTCCTACAGATTTGCCTACTATAGACATTTAATATAATTGCAAACATACCATATATGACTGTCCTGTTTCATTTAGCACAGTCTTCCAAGTTTCATCAATGTTGTAGCATTTATCAGTACATCATTTCTTTCATGGCAGATAATATTTTGTTTACTCATTCATCAGTTGATGGACACTTCAGTTGGTTTTACTTTTTGCCTTTGTGAGAAATGCTGCTTTGAACATTTGTGCCCATGGTTTTTGCATTAAAATGATTTTCTCTTGCATATGTACTTCAAAGTAGAGTTGTTGGGTCATGTAGTAACTCTGTCTTTATGCTTTGCAGGAAATGGCAAACTGTTTTCCAAAGTGTCTGCACAATATTACATGTGGTGGCTGAATTGGTAAAGAATTCGCTCCCTGGGTTGAGAAGATCCCCTGGAGAAGGAAATAGCAACCCACTCCAGTATTCTTGCCTGAGAAATCCCATGGACAGAGGAGCCTGGCGGTCTACAGTCCATGATGTCGCAAGACTTGGACATGACTGAACGACTAAACTGCCAGCAAGCAATGTATAAAGATTCCAGCTTATTTTCACACTCACCTTTGCCTGTTATTTTGTGTCTTTTTGATTATGGCCATCCTGTTGCTGTTGCTGTTTAGTTGCTAAGTGGTACCCAACTCTCTGCCCAAGGCCATGTAACAGGTAGTAAACAAAATAGAATATGGCCTGGCTATAAGAAGGTCAGTTTTCTGCTTTATACCATATCAGTTATAACAATGTGACCTTGGAAATGGCAACCTCCTTAGAATTATCCTACCCCATCTGCCAAAGAAGTTAGAGGTCTTAAAATGAAAATCTTCGGCAGTCTCTTCACTTCTCAAAATAAAGATATCTCAACACAATATTCAGTTTTTAGGCTTGCATGCATGTCGGACTTTGTGTGTATGTCTGTGTGTCTACATTTACATACATAAGGAGACACAATAAAATCCATGATTATAATGCAATCACATGTCCTCAATGCAATCATAATGTCCTCAAATTGTTCTTGTTGTTCTTGTTTCTATGTAAGTATTTATTATAATCATATGCTGCCGCTGCTAAATCGCTTCAGTCGTGTCCGACTCTGTGTGACCTCATAGACAGCAGCCCACCAGGCTCCCCTGTCCCTGGGATTCTTCAGGTAAGAACACTGGAGTGGGTTGCCATTTCCTTCTCCAATGCATGAAAGTGAAAAGTGAAAGTGAAGTCACTCAGTCATGTCCGACTCTTAGCGACCCCATGGACTGCAGCCTACCAGGCTCCTCTGCCCATGGGATTTTCCAGGCAAGAGTATTGGAGTGGGTTGCCATTGCCTTCTCCAATTGTATGCTAAGGGGCTCTAAATGAAAAGAAAGAATATACTACTGGAGATAAACAGTTAAATTTAACTCCCCTCATTAAGGGCCAGCACTATATGGGTACTTACTGTGTTGCATCTCTGAAAGCCAGAGAAAACATAAAAGAAAGGTTTTCACTAATCCCCATCACATGGATGAAGGAATTGAGTTTCAGAGATATCAAGTAACTTGACCAAAGTCACATAGTTAAATGATAGAGTACAAATAGAGAGTAATACAAGATAATAGGTAAGAGAGACATCACAAGAAAGTCAGAGGTCCTGACCCAGGTATCGAACCTGGGTCTCCTGCATTGCTGGCAGATTCTGTACTGACTGAGCTATGAAGGAAATAAGTACGGAGAAATAGAAGGGAACAACTGAGAGTGACCTAATCAAGTTTTTGATTAAAATATGATTAGTTAGAGAAGTTCAACCCATCAATAGGAAAGTTCCCCTGTTATCTATAACTTTTCCATTTCTAACTGCAAATGGAAAATAAAAAAAAAGACAGATTAGAAAGAAAACACATGATACTGATATTCTGGACTTTGTTCTGCACTTATTAATTTGTTGTTGATGTTCAGGTGGTCAGTCGTGTCCAGCTTTTTGCAACCCCATGAACTGCAGCACGCCAGGCATCCCTGTCCTTCACCATCTCCTGGAGTTTGCTCAAACTCATGTCCATTGAGTTGATGATGCACTTATTAGTAACAGTCATAAATCTTCTAGAGACTGATGTTTTTATCACCACACAAGACTCCCTCCTTCTATCTGTGTGTAATGAGGTAGATCTGTTTCTCTTGTTGCTTTAGTCCAGTGAATGAAATTCCAGATACTTTTTTTAATTGAATATATTTGGTTTACAACATTGTGCTAGTTTCGGGTGTAGAGCAAAGTGATTTATTATACATATATGTGTATATATCTATATTCTATTTTAAAGTTCTCTTCCATTATAGTTTATTACAAGATATTAAATATAGTTACTTGTGCTATACAGTAAATCCTTGTTGTTTATTTTTAATATATATGGTAATATATATCTATTCATGTGATATTCCCAATTTATCTGCCCCTCTTCCCCTTTAGTAACTATGTTTGTTTCCTCTGTCCATCCATGTTGCTGCAAATGGCACTGTTTCCTTAGCTTAGTAATATTCCATTGTATACATACATACCATATCTTCTTCATCCATTCATCTCCTAAACACTTAAGTTGGTTCCATGTCTTGGTGTAAGTGAGATGGTGCAAACTTTTAGCTACACAAGTGTAATGTAACTGAGACCTCTTTGAGTCAGAGATTTCCTAAAAGTGAAAGTTTAGCAAAACTTCTTGATTAAGATATGAAGTTATCCAGTAAATAGTTGTTGTTGTTTAGTTTCTAAGCTGTGCTACTCTTTTGGTACCACACCAGGCTCCTGTGTCAATGGGATTTCCCAGGCAAGCATACTGGAGTGGCTCACCATTTCCTTCTCCAGGGGATCTTCCCAACCAAGGAGCAGACCTACATCTCCTGCTTGGCAGGTGGATTCTTTACTAAGCCACTAAATAGAGAGTTAATAAATTTTCATAATGAATTCAGGGCATTTGGGGAAGGAAAGTTCCAATATCCCAACTTCGAAACTATTAAAGTCTAAATTAGAGAGTTATTTGGGATAACATAAAATAGTAAAGATTATGAACTGTAGTAGGGAGAATAAAGTCCTGAAATTAAATGACCTTGAGGAATGGGGAAGACTAAACTCATGAAAAGAACTCAGATATTGTGTAAAACTGTTTATGGAATAGGCTATTGCTAAAGCTAAAGATGCTTTAAAATGTAGCTAACTTTTTAAAAGGCTCTGGGAGACAATGTATAAGAAAGTGATCAAGAATAAACAAAGCTGCCATTTTGCTCCCCAAGGTGGGGACCACTACAATATCAGCAGGGAGGAGAAACGCTTCATTCAAGATACCAAAGATTTGCATCTGTTCCTCAATAGCAGTGGGAGGGTGTGACAAGGTGAAACAAGGGCACTAGTGAACTGATCAGGCTTGAGTCCTCTGTCTGCTGGGGTTTTGGACTCAGTCCCTGAGGCTTCTGGTTATTTTTGCAAGGGAGGTCTCAGTGGGTGTTCTAATCACCTCCTGTTCACCCTGTTGATGAGGGAGGGACCCTGCACCTTAAATTACACACAATGACAAACACGTAGTACCTGACACTGGACAGATGGAATAGAGAGCAATTTATTATACACATGTGCTCTCAACCCAAAATACTGAAGCTAAAGCTTCAGCAGACAGATGCAAACAGCCGACTTATTGGAAAAGTCCCTGATGCTGGGAAAGATTGAGGGCAGAAGGAAAAGAGGGCGCCAGAGGATGAGATGGCTGGATGACATCACTGATGCAATGCACATGAACTTGGGCAAACTCCAGAAGATGGTGAGGGACAGGGAGGCCTGGCATGCTATAGTCCATGGGGATGCAAAAAGTCATGACTGAACATGACTGAACAACAACAACAACTCTTAACCCAGGGGAGAATACTGCATGCCCTGCAGGGCCACATAGGACTAGAGTGAACAAAGAGCAGCTGCATGAGGCAGGTTTTGTAGTAACAAGGAGATGAGGTGCCCTTCAGTGTGTGCAGAAAGAGGCAATTGGCTTATTCGAATAAACTCTGAGGCTGGCAGAAGAGTCACTGTTGTGTTGAGGACCAAGTGAGGTACAGCTGGTCCAAATGATAAAGGAACTGGGCTTCCCTCCTGGGTGGATGACATATCTGTTCAGAGCGGCAGAACACACAGTGAGGCCGTTGGGACCCTGTGATGCCCAAAGATGTCGGGATGGCACATGAAATTTTTGGCTTTATAATACAGCTGGAAAGTTTTGGACTTCTGTGATTGGCCGAGTGAGCACCTGAGCAATTAACTGGAAAATGTATGAGCTGTGACTGTGCACATACTCTTGAACATAAATACTTGGGAAAGAGTTCTATTTTCTACAGTATGATGCAATTTTCCTTTTTCCTCTAGAGTACATGAAAGAGCTTTAGAAGTCACAATGTGCTGAACAATTGTATTTTTGTGAAGAAATATGCTGGAATGCCACTTTGGATTCTTTCCATTGGAATTGTTCAAGCTTGAAATGGTATTCCAGAATCTCATTTTAAAATAAAAATAAATTCATATGTTTTGTGAAGAAATAGATGCTATATAAAAATGAAAGCTATTATTTGAATCAAATGCAAGGCTTATATGCATTTTCAAAGTTTATCTTCCTCATTTACTTAGGGACCATTTGGTTCCCCAAACAAACTCACTTGAACTGTTTACGTAAAAGAGAATTTTAGTGGAAGAAAACAAGGGTATTTTTATCAAAGTAATGATTTAAGTAAAATGAAGCCTAGTGGGATGTGATACATATAAACCTCTGATAAACTGATAATTTAGTGGAAACCTGAAGAAAGTGAAAGAGGATTAAGATTTATTCCCTAATTGTTTACTACCATGATAATTTTTGCTTTCATTTTATAACAATGGATCTTATAGTTATTTAATTATTTGGATTTTAAAAATGCCTGTTTTAGTGCAGAATTAAAGCTCCATGAAAGCAAGAATCATGCTCATCTTTTTATTCCTATACCAGCTCCATCATCTCCCTTGGGGCCAGGCATAGGGTAGGTATATCAATTATTGCTTTTTTTTATTATAGAAGGGATGATATTTCTTATAGGTGCTAATTAATGATTTTCTCTTTTATAAGAAATTATAGGCATCATGCTGTATTAATAAGGAATAGGCTAAAATGTTACAATAGAGACCTAAAAAATTCAGTGTCTTAAACAGAATCTATGTTCATTTCCAGGAGGGCAGGTGGTTCAGTTCAGGCTGGAAATCCACAGACGCTCTCTGCTGGGTGATCCTGCACTTCTCATCATATTGCCTCTATATCTGGTTATAAGGCACCTGTGCATGCCTTCATGACCTCTGAGCCAGAGAGAAAGAGAAAAGGAGATTCCAGCCCAGAGTGCTCCCCCTTTAAGGAGATGTTATGTACATCATTTATATTCACATCCTTTTAGCCCAAACTTAGTAATGTGGCAGTATCCACTGCACAGAGCATTGGGAAATGTGCCCATCTCTAGGAGAGCTGTTATTAAAGGGGTGAAAGATGGAAGGGACACTGAGAGACTATCAGTTCAGTTCAGTTCAGTTCAGTCACTCAGTCGTGTCTGACTCTTTTCGACACCATGAATCGCAGCACGCCAGGCCTCCCTGTCCATCACCAACTCCCGGAGTTCGCCCAAACTCATGTCCATCGAGTCGATGATGCCATCCAGCCACCTCATCCTCTGTCGTCCCCTTCTCCTCCTGCCCCCAATCCCTCCCTTTCCTTGATGGAAAAGCATCAAGTCTTTTCCAATGAGTCAACTCTTCGCACGAGGTGGTCAAAGTATTGGAGTTTCAGCTTTAGCATCATTCCTTCCAAAAAACACCCAGGACTGATATCCTTTAGAATGAACTGGTTGGAGTTGGACTTGTTGGAGTCCCTTGAAGTCCAAGGGACTCTCAAGAGTCTTCTCCAACACCACAGTTCAAAAGCATCAATTCTTCGGTGCTCAGATTTCTTCACAGTCCAACTTTCACATCCATATTGGCCACTGGAAAAACCATAGCCTTGACTAGATGGACCTTTGTTGGCAAAGTAATGTCTCTGCTTTTGACTATGCTATCTAGGTTGGTCATAACTTTCCTTCCAAGGAGTAAGCGTCTTTTAATTTCATGGCTGCAGTCACCATCTGCAGTGATTTTGGAGGCCCCAAAAATGAGAGACTATGTATAAATAAAATTTTAACCCTGGAAAAGTTCTTCCCTATATCAAATTTTTTGAGAATTCAGTTCAGAATCTAAGGTCACTTTTAAGGTAAGAGGAGTGTAAAAAGATTCAATACTGAAATTATATTTTGATGCTGGTATAAACTCATTGGTATATTCAGTGATTTATCTAGCTCATCATGTACTCTTCATCTGATGAAATTTATAAGATACTGTTAAAATTAGGTTGCCTTTGTCTAGATTTGTCTCCATTGGATAATGGTAGCTAATGTAAATAAGATTATTTTTCTGTAAATCATTTAATAATAACATTTCTTTTTCCTTTTTGTATAGGTCGTCCCCGGCTAGGTTGAGTCCCAGGTGCCCACATTGGTAACATACTCATTAACAGAGTCACTCTGACTTCCATTTCTTCCCTGTCTCAGTTCTCTTGGAATTAACTGTCGAAGAAACTCCTTGCACTGTAATCCTAATTATGCTTTGTTTCTTTTGGTTTTTTTTCTTGGAGAACTCAAACTAAAATATCTTTCTCAAAGTTTTAAAATAAGCCATATAAAAAGCTATGTGCAATGTACAAGCATTTGCTGTATGAAAGATCTAAATCTTTTATGTCTTACAGTCATATCAGACAGTTACTACAAACATTGCCATTTTATAGATGAGGATGCTGAGGCACAAGGAGATCAAGGAACATGCTCACAATCACAGCCATTCAGCATCAACATTAAATTTGCAACCCAGTAACCCAACCAACTTTTCATTTTTAGAAAATGTCTTGGTCATGATCAAGCATAACTAATTTATATCAGAATACAAACTGAAGATATTATTTGAAAGACCTGATTATACAGTTTTACTTAAGTGACAGAAATATGTGTATTTATTTGTCAATATCTGAGATGGTAACAGTTATCATAAAAGCAGCCTGTTTGTAGGAGTGCTGCCAAATATATGGCAAACCTGGTCTGTAGATTAGTTTGTATAGTTTCAGCTTCCCCAGAAAGCACAGTTCAGTTCAGTTCAGTTCAGTTGCTCAGTCGTGTCCAACTCTTTGCTACCCCATGAACTGCAGCACGCCAGGCCTCCCTGTCCATCACCAACTCCCGGAGTCCACCCAAACACATGTCCATCGAGTCGGTGATGCCATCCAACCATCTCATCCTCTGTCGTCCCCTTCTCCTCCTGCCCTCAATCTTTCCCAGCATCAGGGTCTTTTCCAATGAGTCAGCTCTTCGCATGAGGTGGCCAAAGTATTGGAGTTTCAGCTTCAGCATCAGTTCTTTCAATGAACACCCAGGACTGATATCCTTTACAATGGACTGGTTGGATCTCCTTGCAGTCCAAGGGACTCTCAAGAGTCTTCTCCAACACCACAGTCCAAAAGCATCAATTCTTCAGTACTCAGCTTTCTTCACAGTCCAACTCTCACATCCATACATGACCACTGGAAACACGATAGCCCTGACTAGACGGACCTTTGTTGGCAAAGTAATGTCTCTGCTTTTTAATATGCTATCTAGGTTGGTCATAACTTTCCTTCCAAGGAGTAAGCGTCTTTTAATTTCATGGCTGCAGTCACCATCTGCAGTGATTTTGGAGCCTAGAAAAATAAAGTCGGACACTGTTTCTCCATCTATTTCCCATGAAGTGATGGGACCAGATGCCATGATCTTAGTTTTCTGAATATCCAGAAAGCACAATGGATGTGAATTATTGGAGTTGATTCTCTATAGTCTTTTCAATTTTATAAGCACAAGGTTTTTGTCCTTATATTTTCTTTTCCCCCTTTGGTCTACTGCTCCTTATTCTTCCCTACTTTTCTTTTCTCTCTTGTCTTCTTACTCCTCCCCATCTCTATTTTACTTTTGCTATGGTTTTGTAAAGGGACTTTCTTGTAGCTGAGACAGTAAAGAATCTACCTGCAAAGCAGGAGACCCGGGTTCTATCCCAAGTTCAGGAAGATCCCCTGATCTTCATGCCTTCCTGAGGAGAGCATGGCAACCCACTCCAGTAATCTTGCCTGGAGAATCCTATGGACAGAGGAGCCTGGCGGGCTACAGTCCATGGGTTTGAAAAGAGTCAGACACGACTGAGTGACTATCAGTCCACTCCATGGTTTGTAAGGTCCCCAAAGAACTTAGATTTCTTTTCTTTAAATTTGAAGTATTAAGATTTTCATAGTTAAAATCCAACAATTAATTATAAAACCAAGGAAAGAAAACCAATAAAAGGCAACTATTAATCATCACGCATTCAAATTGCAAAGAAAATGGCTGTACATGTTAGATTTTATTGAATGATGTGCCTGAATTGGTTTTTCTCTTATTTCACCAAAGTAGAAAGAAAATGCATCATTAGCTAAAACTAAATCATATAAGCACAAAATGATAAACTAGCCAACTGTGGACAAACACTGCACCTTTCAAATATTACATTTTCAGAGCCAGTGGGAGATATGATTTTGTAAATGCCAAAGTGTCAAATGTGAATATAAGCCAAATAACTGCAAAAAATGTAGTTCAAGGGGAGAAGGGGGAATGTGGAAGCACTTTTAAAACAATGAATATCTATTTCTAGAAAAAAATGTTTTAAAATTTGAGTGCTTGCTTGAGTACTCTATTAAATAAAAGTTATCACTTGAAAATAGTAGCTATTTAAATTTATAAATACTTTCTAGACAAAAGGTTATCAATTAATTTCTAGACTTAAAATAAGTCTACTTTAAAGTCTTTAAGAGATTCCATCATGGAATTTCAAAAAACCATCATATAATTTCAGGAACATAGAATCCTGGTCTAAATCTGGCCTATTCAACTTTCTCTAAGTACGTAAGGATTGAACTTCCCCTGTGGCTCAGTGGTAAAGAATCCACCTGCAATGCAGGAGACACGAATTCCATCCCTGGGTGGGGAAGATCCTCTGAAGAAGGAAATGGCAACCCACTCCAGTATTATTGCCTGGGAAATCCATGGACAGGAACCTGGTGGGCTACTCTCCATGGAGTCACAAAAGTGTTGGGTACGACTTAGTGACTAAAGAATAGCAAAGTATAGGAGGATTAGTAAAATTATTTATTTGCTGCTTCTCCATTCAGTAACCTTTTTACGTTAATGAAACTGTGAGATATTCTTTATATAGCAGCATTTTACAAGGAGTTCTTTGGCAAGAAGGAGCAGAATTATGTAGTAAATGTTTTTGGCAATTCATGGTTAATTCAGCTGGATATATACAATTTGTGGAGAAGGCAATGGCACCCCACTCCAGTACTCTTGCCTGGCAAATCCCATGGACGGAGGAGACTGGAAGGCTGCAGTCCATGGGGTCACTGAGGGTCAGATACGAATGAGCGACTTCACTTTCACTTTTCACTTTCATGCATTGGAGCAGGAAATGGCAACCCACTCCAGTGTTCTTGCCTGGAGAATCCCAGGGACAGGGAAACCTGGTGGGCTGCCGTCTATGGGGTCGCACAGGGTCGGACACGACTGAAATGACTTAGCATAGCATATACAATTTGAGAGTGTTTCTATTTATCTTTCTATATTGCTTTTTGTAGCCCTACTATATATACTTGTTACCAAAATCTTACCTTCAAGTTTTGTGATATAAATACTATGTCACATTTTTGCAGTTTGTAAGGGATCCAAATGGAGAAGGAAATGGCAACCCACTCCAGTATTCTTGCCTGGAGAATCCTGTGGACAGAGGAGCCTGGTGGGCTGCCGTCGCACAGAATCCGACATGACTAAAGCGACTTAGCAGCAACAGCAGCAAGGGATCCAAATTCATCCTTGTGGTGTTTTCAGCCTCATTGGTTTAGTTTTTCTGGAGTTTTGGTAGAGAGGCTTAAACGATCACCTCTAATTACAAGAGAGGGAAATAACCTTCCACCACATAATCAAGGGTGGCTGGTTGTCCTAGAAACCCTGGTTGGGAGATTGACTCTTCAATCCCTAGTTGAGGTTTTGCTAAGGGATAATATGTGTTTGTAATATATATCATATCTACACATTAAGGAACGTGGTGTATCCTTGCATATCAAGAGGAATAAAATCTGTTCTTTTTTCATTCAGAGTTATGCTTTACAGAATCTACTATTTTCAGTTTGTAGAGATTTTCAACAGTTTTCTAATGGGTTTATTCCTTTGTGCCTTTATGGTTTTCTAATTTCTTCTCTTCTTCTCATGGTAACCTCTTTTTAATACTCTCAGCATTTTTTTTAACCTTGCATTAGATTTATTTGTGAACTTGTATCAATTTCTCTACTAGACATACATTCCACAATTATATTAACACAATTTCCTGTAAATATTAGACAATGTGTGTTAAAATAAAGAATAAGCAAAAGATTTGATGCTTGGGTTACCTGTTTCAGGGTAAGTAGAGTGGATCCTAGTCCTTACTCTGCCACTCAGATGCTGTTGATTGATAGTGAGTCCTAACATTTCTCTGGGTTGAACTTTCTTCATTTTATAAAATAAAGGTCTGAGACTAGCTCCCCTCTAAGGCCCTTTTTAGTTTTGATTTCTTTTAATTTAGGAGATAAGAAGAACCAGAATAATGAAAGTTCAGGGAAGAGGAGCTTTGATTATTGTAAATTCTGGAATCCTGATACACAAGTCTTGCTTCTTAATAGATTACACTGGAACAAATGCCATTTTTGCTGAGATAGCACTCATCATGACAGTGAAATTTTTTCACTGATTTATTTTTTGCTTTAATTATTATTTTAAGAATTATTTGATTATAAAAGAAATATGTATGTTCCTTATCTTAAAGAGGAAGAAAAAAGGCACAAAGAAAAATAAATTATTCTAATTTTATCACCAGATATAATAGTAATTAAATTTTTGGAAAATTATACCTTTATAGTATGACTATATTGTTGTTTAGTTGCTAAGTCATGTCCTACTCTTTGGGACCCCATGGACTGTAGCCCACCAGGCTTCTCTGTCCATGGGATTTTCAGGCAAGAATACTGGAGTGGGTTGCTGTGCCCTCCTCCAGGAAGTCTTCCCAACCCAGGGATCAAACCCATATCTATTATGTCTCTTTCATTGGCATTTTCTTCTCCAGGGGATCACCCCCACCACCCCAAAGTTCCAATACTTTGGCCACCTGATGCGAATAACTGACTCATTGGAAAAGACCCTGATTTGGGGAAAGATTGAGAGCAGGAGGAGAAGGGGGATGACAGAGGATGAGGTGATTGGATGGCATCATCAATTCGATGGACTTGAGTTTGAACAAGTTCTGGGAGTTGGTGAAGGATAGGGAAGCCTGTTGTGCTGCAGTCCATGGGGTAGCAAAGAGTCAGACACGACTGAGTGACTGAACTAGGCTGATTGATATACCTATTTTCTTATCAATACAAATAAGTATGTTATGTATAGACATGTATAGTACAGTATATTATTTATTAATTTGAATAAATCCCAATTTCCCAATATAAGTGAAGTGTCTTTGAAGACATTATTTTAATAACCACTGTAGTACATTGGGATGTCTAGAATTTTTATCTGTCAGCATCCTTTAACTTGAAGCTTCCCTGGTGGCTCAGTGGTAAAGAGTCCACTTGCAATGCAGGAGATGTGGGTTCAATCCTTGGGTTGGGAAGATCTCCTGTAGAAGGATATGGCAAACCACTCCAGTATTTTTGCCTTGAGAATCCCATAGACAGAGGAGCTTGGTGGGCTATAGTCCATGAAGTCACAAGAGAGTCAGACATGGCTTAGCGACTAAACAACAACAACGGTCCTTTAATTTCTTCTCTTTCCTCATTTGGGTAGCAGACACTCTTTCTTATGAGGGATCCATTCTAGGTGGTCCATACCCACATCATCAGTCTGAGCACATGACCAGGCCATGGCCAACAAGGACACTACATTTAGTAGTAGTTTAGGGGAAAGAAAAACCAAGTCATCTGGGATGAATGAGTATTTCTCTGGGGTTTTTGGAGGAAACACTGAAAGAAAGGTACAATAATTTTACTGAATTAGTGGCTATAAGATTGATGTAAGCCTGTTTGCTGGTGTCATCTTTGTTGGAGAATAAGGTTGGGAAGATCCTCTGGAGGAGGGCCTGGCAACCCACTCCAGTACTCTTGCCTGGAGAATTCCCCATGGACGGAGGAGCCTGGTGGGCTTCAGTTCATGGGGTTGCAAAGAGTTAGACCCAACTGAGTGACAAAGCACAGCACAGCAGAAAGTCCAAGCAGGAAATAACATAGCTGAAAGATATTATAAAGTTAGTGGGATATTTGACAATTCTCTAATTCAATCAATGCCTAAAGCCAGTATATTTGAACTTCTGACTTATGTGTGTCAATGGAATCCCCTTTCACCTCCTTTCTTGAATTAGGCTTTCACATCTTAAAAAAATTGTTTATCTCATACATTTAGGTATATATCATATGGAATTGAGCAAACTTTTTCTATTTGTAGTATTAGAATTATTTAGCTTTTTTCTAAAATAATGTAGTAATACATATTACAAAATAATTTTTACCCATTTATCTGAAGGAGGAGAGAAGATAGCCCACAGTAATTTCTTAAAAGAGAAATTTATAGACTGAGGGGTCTGTTTTTTGTGACTATGTTTATTATGAAAATACTGTCTGGAAAATGTGAAAGGTTGATTGACATCAACAATCATTTTTGAGACATATGCATCAGGGCTAGTGAGTTGTAACATAAAACCTCTATTTTTGTCACCCATTATCTCTTCAAATTAATTAAGAGGGCTAAATTTTCTCTTGCCTGTATTGAGCAGCCCTATGATATTTATGCTTACTCTGTCATCATACAAAGCCATTTTGTCAGTAATTAAAATGTCCAGACCTCTATAATAATCAAAACATCCTCCTCTACTTCAGCTTGCTCATTGTAGAGAAGGAAGCATCAAAGTCAGTGAAAGATAGATGAATGGAATGGCTTCTCTTTCTCCACTTTGATGTTTAACTCTTCTCTCCATCATGTAAAGAGTCTAAATAGCATTCTCCCCCTCCTCCAGGATGAAGCAAGAATACAAAGAAATAAAAGAAGAGCAGAAAGTTCTTATGTTACTGCTCCTATTTTGAGCTGGTATTGAGCTCTCCAGACCTGAAAGTTTAAACAGGTGGCTCAGTTGTAAAGGATCCACCTGCCAGTGCAGGAGACTTGGGAGACACGGTTCAATCCCTATGTTGGAAAGATCCACTGGAGAAGGAAATGGCAACCTACTCCAGTATTCTTGCCTGGAGAATTCCACGGACAGAGGAGCCTGGCAAGCTACAGTCCCTGGGGTCTCAAAGAGTTGGACACAACTGAACACACTCACCACTGGAAGCTGATGTGGGTTCTTTGGACTCCCCTCCCCAACACCTATCCCACCACTGTTGCTAAACAGTCTTCCTCTGTAGTTGCACTGATAATGGCCAGTGCTCTCTGTTATTACTGGATGTTTATGTCTCCCACAGTCATCTGTGGATATGGTCTGTTCTGCAAAAAAGAATGGTTCTTTAACACATATTAGCAGAATGACATCAGTAAAACACAGACATCTCATGTGATCACAGAAAACTTGGTTTTCAATCTAGCATGTTAATAGTTTGGACCACCAGTACCTGAAGTTGAATGCAAAATATGCTAAAGAATCAATCACAGCAAGCTACCAAAATGCACATTCCTGGATGTAACACCCAATCATTTCACATTTTTCTTCTTGGTAGAAAGGTAGCCATACGCTCTACCTGCAAAGTGCTTCCTGGATTATTCTCTCTGTTTTGTGTTCATTTTGCCCCTCTTCCCATAACCTAGGAGGTTCAACCCTTACTTACGTGTCTTTCCACTGAACTACCTTTATTTTTAAAGATAAATCCCTTCATTTAGTATTTATTTGTCCAGAATTTAACATGTCTTTTGGTATGCTAAAATTATCCAGTTCTTAGAATCGTGTGTGTATGTATGTGTCTAGCTGGATTTTTAAAAATAAGATTATAAAGTTCCTTAGGTTTTGAGTGTCCTGTCCTTAATATTCTTATCCCATAGTTAGTCACTCAGTCATGTCCAACTCTGCAATTCCATGGACTATACCCTGCCAGGTTAAGCTCAGGTTATTTTTGCAGGTTTTTCAGCATCACATATATCCTTATTTGAATATGCCTATATTCTAACTTCCCTTCTATTAGACCTATCCTATCTCTCAGGTAACGCTTGTGGACAGAACCCAAGATGATTTCATACTGATTCTCTTATCTCATACATCTCACCCACTGAAGGAGTGATGACATTCTTTTTTCCACAAAACTTGGGGAGACATTTTGAGAGTGTGAGTCATTGCAAATAGAGAATCTTTTTTTTCTTTTTTTTTTGCTTGCCATCAAAGTGGCCAGTAATCTCATATCTTGCCTAGCCACTCCCAGCTAGGTGGCAGACACATATCCATTATATTTCCCAGTTGGGATGCATATGAAGCATTCTAAGAAGGATCCTTAATGCCCTTCTTTGCTTACTGGAGTCAGGAGATAGTAACTGGATACATTCTCCTTGGGTGTATATCTCCCAGCACAATTCTCTCCAGAAAATCCTCCCCAATATTGTTTTCTTTGCCATCAGATCTCCAGATTCTATTTATCATATTCTTGATGTGGCATGGGGTTTAAAAGCCCTCTAATCCATTTCTGTCCATGTACTTTCTTACCTCCATACTACTTTGGAAATTGCTTGTTAATGTGTATTCTGAGATTTCCATTTTAGCTCCTATTGCATATATCTCTGTATCGACACATATCTATAACTATTTTGAACCATATTGCAGAACAAGCTGGCAAATTAGTGCATTTCAGTTAACTCAAGAAACATGGAAAGCCTATATGTCTTTCCATTTTAGGATTGCTTTTATTTTTAAGATACAGTATGTTTTAGTTTAATCAGCCAAGCTTTTAATTTATTTGAGAAAGTGTTATTGCTCTGAAGACAAATGGAGATACCTTAAATGGCTCTGTGAGTTATGAACACATGGCACAGCCTTGCAGAGTGGTTATCAAAGATTGCATCACATTCTTCAGAGTGTATGGACTTCTTGGTCACTGGTCAGGATAAATGTTGCCAGTAATCATGGACTGTCTTTCTAAATATTTACCATGTGATTTTTTTTTTTTTTTTTTTTTTTACATTTTTCTTCTTGCTGAGGCATGCTTCTCCTGGAATCCATGGTTTTGGCTCATCATTCTCAGTTTCTGAAGGAGCAATGCTGCAAAGCACCATCAATAAGCACCAGTATGAAGCCCATGCAGGTTCTGAATTACTCTTTTAAAATATAAGTAGCATCAGAAGACAGAAATACTCTACCTGATTTAAGGTTCATTTATTTACTCATTAAAGGATAATTTTTTTAAAGGGATAAAATCATGACTCTCCTACAGTTATAAAATGAACACATGTCAAAAAATTTATTTGAAATCATTAATTAATGAGAAAACCAGTGGTTCTAAAGATAATTCCAAGAGCTCCACCTTAGTAGTCAGATAAAGAATGCTGAAACAAATTTACAAGTGGATGCAAACTGGCAGAGCTCTTGAATATCTATAGGGCCTTAATCAGTTGCATTTCACCAGACATAATTTGCATTTATATGGATAGCAATTATTTACATCAGTATCAGTTTACAATAAGTTAAGTTCTAGCTGTTCAGATTAATAAAATAACCTAGTCAGAGACAAACCAAGATGATGATAACCTGGATGAATAAGCTATTTAGAACAACCACTAAATTTCAAAGCTTTTTACAACTTTTCTCTCAGGAAAATATACCTCAGATACCTTTTAGGCACTACTTCATGTATTTGGTGGGAACGTTAAATGCTTTATATTCCACATACACAGTATTAGTCAGAGCTCTGTGGCTAACTATTACCTCTGCAGAGGGTCATCTGAATTGGCTCTGAAGCTTGCTTTGTCTATACAGTAGTTCCTCTTTATCTGCAGGGGATACTTGCAAGAACCCCAGTGAATGCCTAAAATTGGGGATAATATCTTACTCTCTCTATATGTTTTTCATACATATATATGTACCTGTTGTGTAATTTGGGCTTCCCAGGTGGCTCAGTGATAAAAGAATCTGCCTGTCAATGCAGGAGATGCCAGTTCAATCCCTGGATCTAGAAGATGCCCTGGAGCAGGCAATGGCAACTCTCTCCAGTATTCTTACCTGGAGAATCCCATGGAGGATCCCCAGCAGTCTACAGTCCACAGGGTCGCAAAGAGTCACACAGGACGGAGCGACTGGGCATGCACGCACATGATAAAGTTTAATTCATAAACCAGGCACAGTAAGAGATTAACAACAATATAGCATAATAATTATAATAGTATACTGTGACAAAAGCTATGTGAATGTGATCCCCCCCAAATATCTTATTGTATAAATGTAATGCCTTTTCCATATTGACTAAGCACTTATCATGTGCTGTGGCCATACCTTTTACAGTGACAGCAAAACTATTAACAGTGCAAATTTCTTTCTCCTTCACAATTTCTTGGATAAAATATTTGTTCTTACTGTAGGTCTTAGCAACTTCAGTATACATTTTTTCCCCCTTGTTACTTTGAGAATTTCTACCTTTTCACTTAAAGGAAGCTTTTTATGGCTTGCCTTTGGAATATTCAAATTGCTAGTGTCACTACTTTTGCTCATGATTGTTACTAAGTAAAATAAGGGTGACTTGAACCCAAGCACTGTCATAGTGCGACAGGTGATCCGATAACTGAGGTGACTACTAAGTAACTAAAGGTGTGATATGTTGGATAAAGTGATGGTTCATGTCCTTGATGGGGAGGTTTGGGAAGGTGTGAGATTTCATCACACTACTCAGAAAACCATAAAATTTAAAACTTATGAATTGCTTATTTCTGGAACTTTCCATTTCATATTTTTGGACCAGAGTTGACCTTGGGTAAATAAAACCCAGAAAGCAAAACCATGGATAAGTGGGGGATTAATGTATAGCTGAGTTACAATTGTCTTCTTGACTGGCCTCTTCTTAAAGTAAGAGCTCTTAGAGGCTAATGACTGTGCTTTGTATGCATTAACTATTGATCCCTGGTTGACTCATGTGCTTAGTTAATGTTGAATGAAGGCATGAATGGTTTGAGAGACAATTATTCTAAGGTTATTTCTTTTTCCCTTTCTAGAAAAATTTAGTTATTCAAATGCAAGTATTAAAAAAAGCACCTCAGGACATCATGTTTATTTATAGGACAAGTAAATGTTTAGTTCATTTTTTTTTATTTTCATAAACATTTTTGCTTAAGAAACTAATATTTGGAGACAATTGTGCATACTTTGATATTTGTCACATTTCTTGCAGGGTTCAAAAATGTTCTTTGTCCTTACCTTGGAGCATTTGGCATTTATGCTCCAAGGAACAATTCTGGTAATGAGAGAATATGTTTTGTGCATTCTTGGTGCTGCCAGTAACGCTTTCAAACTAAAAATTAAATTTTAAACAGTAGGCTTCTGTGACTATAACACTGTTATTAAAATCTCTTTTTGGCATAATATCCAGCTTTCTTTAGTCATTGTTGATGCTTTTATTTTTAAAAAAGCTGTATTTTATGTTACATTGGTAACTTTTCCTTAAAATTAATATTTAATCCAAAGTATATTAGAAAATAAAATAGAAATACATTAACATTACATAAGCCTGAAGTTAGTAGGGTTTTAAACTTTTATTTAGCATGTTGGAACAGGACACATTTTTTTCTCTTTTCTGGAAACAAATAAAAAGTATGGGAAAGGAGTGTGCTTAGGACAAATATATCAGGACATTCTATAATATTTGGAGCTAAAATAAAATAACAATTTTTGAAGTATAAATTCACACATTTGTATAGTCAAAAAAACCTGAATAGCTTAGGAATTGGCATTTATATTATTTTCAAACATAATTATAATTTATGTTTAGAAATGTTAAGGTTTTGAAAGGGAGAAGAATAATATCAGAACTATTTCTGTGAGTTACCTTGAAATGATTCCTTATTGAAACTCTTTCTCATTTTTAGTTTTAGAACAGTAATACTTGACTTTCAAAAAGCAGTAGTAACAGCATTTAGTTGTAGATGGTAAGTACTTTTAATAATAAAGTCAGATTGTCAGGGGCATTTGCTGCTACTTCTTTGAATTAATTTGACTCTCTTAGTCTCCAAATGGATTCATTCCCTTTTGGGGAAAATAGAACCTCTAATCTAAGTCTGCTTCTTCCAGAAAAAAGCTGCTGGCCAGTCCCATTCAGGTCAGTTTATTAAGTATCTCTTGACAGACTATTATGTGGCAGAGCTTAGTTTTAATTATAGGTGTGCAAAAATAAATGGCACTTTCAGACTAGTGGGAGCAAAAATGTAATTTCTTATTCAAGGGCATAGGGTGCTAAAGAATCATTTTAAATTCCCATTAATTCAAGGAAATCTTCTTGGTGTATATGGACCCCTGGGCTGAGGGTTGAACAATAGACAAGTTAACAAGATGGAAATATGTGTGTATACTTTTATTGGAAGAAGTATTAGAAGTTTGGTGTTTGGGAAGATTTGTATGCAGAGAGAAATGGCAAAATATGAAACTGGAAAGGTACACACACATACACACATGTGCCTTCACACACATACCTACATACATATTGTGCCTATACTGTTGTGCTCAGTCCCTCAGTCATGTCCGACTCTTATAACCCCAAGGACTGAATCCTGCCAGGCTCCTCTGCCCATGGGAGTTTTCAGGCAAGAAAGCTGAAGTGGGTCACTGATTCCTTCTCTAGGGGATCTTCCCATCTCAGGGATCAAACCTGTGTCTGTCTTCTGTGTCTCCTGAATTGCAGGTGGATTCTTTACCCACTGAGCCAATATATGTATATAAAGTTTTTAAATTAACTTTTCATTTTAGAACAGTGATACACTTACAAAATTATGAAGAGAGTACATAGAGTAGCCCATCCCCCACATTTGATTTCCCCTATTATTAACATTTTACATATTAGCATGGTACATTCATTAGTTAATGAACCAATTTGATATACTGTAATTAACTGAAGTCCATACTCTATTCAGATTTCCTTGGTTTCTACCTAATACTCTTTTCTGTTCCAGGATCCCATTCCGAATGCTTTCCACTTAGTCCTCATATTTCCTTAAGCTCCCCCGGGCTGTGACTTTCTCAGGTTTTGATGACTGACATTTTTGAATAGTACTGGTGAGGTATTTTGTAGAATGTCCCTGAGTTGCAATTTGTGTACTATTTTTCTCATGATTAGACTGAGAAAATGCATTTTGGGGAGGAATACCAAATTGCCTTTCCAGTCACTTGGTATGAAGAGCACATACCACCAGTATAAATTTATCACTGTTGATGTTCACCTGACGTGAGGTTGTGTCTGTTTGTTCCATGGTAAATTTATCCTTTCTTGCTGTTGCTTTTCATACTGTGCTCATTGGAAGGAAGTCACTATGCACAGCTCACATGTAAGAAGTCACGGTTGTGCTCCTCCTTGAGGGAGGAGTAGCTACGTAAATTATCTGGGATTTTTCTGTATGGGATATTTGTTCATTCAATCCCATTTATTCATACAAGAATCTATCCTAATACCTATGACTATTTGTAACTTTGCTTTATCCTTTGTTATTGTCCAGTTCTGCCTTGTTTATTTCATTGTTGGAATTATCCCAGTTTTGACTAGTAGGAGTTCTTTCATTTATCTCCTGCGTCATTTTGAAAAAAAACCCAGCATTGGGGGTTTATTTATTTTTGATCACTTTCCTTATGGCACTAAAGATTCTCCAGGTTCATCCTGTATACTTTCTCCCCAGTCCTCAATCGGCCATTTCTCTAAGGAGTCCTGATTCTTTTTTTAGAGAGTGCTATTAAAACCAAGATCTGGGCACAGGTATGCTCATAACTGCTGGAATGTGTTTACTTTTAGGCCCTTCTGGATGACACAAAAGGAAAATCTTTCTTGTGACTTCTATCCCTTGCTGCTGCTGCTGCTGCTAGGTCGCTTCAGTCATGTCCGACTCTGTGCGACCCCATAGACGGCAGCCCACCAGGCTCTCCCGTCCCTGGGATTCTCCAGGCAAGAACACTGGAGTGGGTTGCCATTTCTTTCTCCAATACATGAAAGTGAAAAGTGAAAGTGAAGTCGCTCAGTCGTGTCCAACTCTTCGGGACCCCATGGACTGTAGCCCACCAAGCTCCTCCGTCTATGGGATTTTCCAGGCAAGCGTGCTGGAGTGGGGTGCCATTGCCTTCTCTGTCTATCCCTTAGTGTGAGATAAAATAATCTCATGACTTGAACAGTTCGAAAGCACTTGAGCTTTCTCATGGTGCTTTCTTACTCCCACAGGGCTCACTTTCTTGTTCTGCAGGGCTCACTTTCTTGTTCTGCAGAGCGCATTGCGGGATTGCCATTTTGTTGCTTCTGTTCACATTGGGGAACAGAAGGCTTGGAAAAGCTGGTAGTCCATATATCCCACGATCCAGCTGTTTCTTTCAGGTGCATTGCTGTCCCTCCTAGGCCTTATTGGAGGGTGGGATACAGAGTGTAGAGAATAGATCATTCTTGGTCATAGGACATAGAAACATCCATCTCTTTTCTCATCTCTCCACATCTCAGAACTGCTGTTTTTTCTAGCCATTCTTTTTCTGTTTTTCAGTTTTCCTCTCCCTTTTCTCATAGGGAATGCTCTTCATTACGGTTTCAATATATTAAATGTTTAAATATCTCTTCAATATATTAAATATCATTGAGAAAATGAAAGTCAGAAAGAGAAATGTGTTCCTGAAGAAAATCTAAATTTCCCCTGAGCTATATCTTTAAATTCAACAGATATGATATTTTCTCAGTATGATATGCACCATAACACAAGTAGCTTTGTGTGCTTGTGTGTGACGACAAACTTGAAAATACATGTATGTAGGAGAGGAAGCAATGGAGATGGGAAGAATATTAAGAAATATTGACATTTAGCAGTAGTCACTGGTGGATTTTTTTCCTTCAATATATTAAACATCTTTGAAAAGTGAAAGTGAAATTTCCTCAGTCATGTCCATCTCTTTGTCACTCCATGGACTGTAGCCTGCCAGACTCCTCTGTTCATGGAGTTCTCTAGGCCAGAATACTGGAGTGGGTAGCTATTACCTTCTCCAGGGGATCTTCTAACCCAGGGATCAAACCCCAGTCTCCCACATTGCAGGTGGATTCTTTACCAGCTGAGCTACCAGGGAAGTTCAAGGATACTGGACTGGGTAGCCTATCCCTTCTCCAGGAGATCTTCCAGATTCAGGAATCAAACTGGGGTCTCCTGTATTGCAGGTAGCTTCTTTACCAGCTGAGCTATCAGGAAAGCCCATTAACATCTTTAATGTAGATTTAAAAAATGGGATGGGAAAAATCCTATTTTTATGTTTCAGTGCTCATAGAATTCTAATGACTGCAGCCCTGACATATTCGAAAAATTCAAGCTCCAATTCAGTTTTATCTACAGATTAAAATGCTTAAGTTTCAATGTTCTCCCTTCATTAATTCCTGCATGGATTTTTAAAGTGAAACTTCTACAATTGTGTTAAATAATAAATAAATTCTTAAAGCATTACCTCACTCTTACAGTATTTAAAATAGACACAGATGCATTTTTAAAAAGTGCTCTGATTAAGAGTACAATACAGAATCCAGAGTAAATTGAAGAGATTTACTTGTAATCTTTGAAGCTTATAAATACTTTATTTCTGGAACAGAGGGAAATTAGCTGCAAAAATGTTAGGAAAAGAGAGCATCAAAATCCCACAAATTGGAGCACAATGATTACTGCTGATGGTGGGAAATGAACCCCAAGCCTCTGCATCCAGAAGCAATGCTTTTCTCAAAATAACTTTGTTTCTAAATAACCCCCATGGCACCTTTATTTCAAAAATGTGTATATAAATTTGGGAAAGAACATATTTGTGTCTGAGGATGTGTGCAGGCATACAATTTCAAAGCAAATCTTTTTTTTCTTTTTACCATTATACATATTTAGTGTATTTTTATGTACATTGCATATATTTGCTTATTGTAATTTAATAATAATATTTGCAATGTCACTACTATTATCATTCTGTTTTTACAGATTGGACACTTGAAGTAAGTAACTCACCAAAGCTTATTTACTTAGAAATAAATGACTCAATGCTAGCTAAATCCAGGCTTTAAATCTAGTTAATTTGTCTCCAGAGTCTATGTTCTTAACTTCTCTATGTGACTCACAATGTTGGGCTCACTGCATTATTTTACCAATAACCATGTGAGTAATGGGCTTTCCAGGAGGCAAGGTGGTAAAGAATCTGCCCATCAATGCAGCAGATGTAGGAGACATGGGCTCCATCCTTAGATTAGGAAGATCCCTTGGAGTAGAAATGACAACCCACTCTAGTATTCTTGCCTGGAGTGATTCATGAACAGAGGAGCCTGGTCGACTCCATGGAGTCACAAAAAGTCAGTGGCAACTGAGCAGGTACCAGCATGTGAGTAATAGCCAAAATGAACATAATATTTTATGTTCCAATCTATTAGTGTTTTTCTAGTGAAGTAGTGATTTCAGGTAGAATGGCACAAAGTTTTCTTTGCTTCTTTTCCAAAATATTTTTCTCCACTCAGTTTTAATTTCAGTTTTTCAAAGCTATGAAATAATAATGATAACTGAATAAGGCATTAATTTTTTGTGCTTGTTCAGTTGCTAAATCATGTCCAATTCTGCGACCCCATGAACTGCAGCATACCAAGCTCCTCTGTTCTCTGCTATCGCACAAAGTTTGCTCAAATTCATGTCCTTGGGGTCAGTGATGTTGTCTAACCATCTCATCCTCTGCCACCCACTTCTCCTTTTGCCTTCAATCTTTCCCAGCATCAAGGTTTTTTCCAGTGAATTTGGCTCTTCACATCAGATGGCCAAAGTATTGGAGCTTCAACCTCACCATCAGTCCTTCCAGTGAATATTTGGGGTTGATTTCCTTTAGGATGGACTGGTTGGATCTCCTCACAGTCCAAGGGACCCTCAAGAGTCTTCTCCAGCACCACAGTTTGAAAGACTCAATTCTTCAGTGCTCGGCTTTCTTTATAGTCCAACTCTTACATCCTTACACCACTACTGCAAAAGCCATAGCTTTGACTATACTGATATTTGTCTTCAAAGTGATATCTCTGCTTTTTAATATGCTGTCTAGGTTTGTCATAGCTTTTCTTCCAAGGAGCAGTTGTCTTTTAATTTCCTGACTGCAGTCACCATCTGCAGTGATTTTGGAGCCCAAGAAAATAAAATCTATCACTCATCAATATAATACTAATATTCACTTTGATTAATATATTATACTAATATTATATACACTATATTACATAATATGTTGTTATAATATATATTGAATATTATATGCTGTTAGTATTTATTGAGTGAGAACACACAGGGATAAAAGGATTAGCATAACATGTTGGATTGACATGCTCTAGTGCTCCATTCACCTGCACAACCTCTAGATGCCTTCTTACAGTTTCTGTTAATTCATCATTTGAATTGCAATCAAAAAACAAAGAAGTCAACAATTATTCATAAGGGATGTAATGTGAGAAGAAACCATATTTCTTAACTCTAGGATGTCAGCATGTCTTCTGGGATAAATGGTATTTTGAATATGTTCTGTATTAACTTTCCCTCCAGTACACAGATTGGGTTTGTTATCAGTTATATTGATGGAGTGTCCTCAGATGGCTGAAGGCAGGGGCTGCAGGAATGATTGAAATCTGTAGGCGGAGGAGACAACTGCAGTCCCCGGAGGTGTTAGAAGTCTGTGGAGTTTTGGAGGTCTGGTGCTGCCATTTATACTTCTCTTCCCTGGAACTCTTTCTTCATAACAGATTTTGAACTAAAAATAAAGAAAATATCCCATACTTTTCTGGAAGTTTAATTTTTCAAAGAAATCTTGCCACCTCTTTTGAGAAAACTTCTAACGGATTTTACACCCTTTCCTCCTTTTATTATTGCTACCAAACTGGTTACCATTTTTCTTTTAAAATAAAAACATTAAGGTCAGCATCACATTTAATTTGCAATTAATTTTTTTGTTTCCTTTCTACCAGTTCTCTAGAAATTTTGAGTTATTGGGCTTTTAAAGTTCATTAACTTTATGCCATGATTTAACTCTTGCTTTCTATTTGATTTTTAATAAAACCTCAAGTCTAATCACTTAGTATATTACATTGTGGGGTATAGTGTGTGTGTGTGTGTGTGTGTGCATGTGTGTGCGTGTGCATATGCGTGAACACGTGCGTGTGTGTATGTGTGCTCATGTGCATGTGTGTGCATGTGTGTGTGCTCATGTGCATGTGTGTGCATGCACGTGTGTGCATGTGCATGTGTGTATGTGTGTGTGTGCATGTAAGGGACAAACGGTTGAGATTTTCTATTTATAAATAATGTAAACCATTGAGTTACAGAGAGAATTGCTTCTATTTATTTTGCCAGACACAAGTTCAAGTGCTTTGTGATGGTTTTATATTATTTCACTGAAATTCCGTATGAAATAACTGCAAAAGGGTGAAATTATAAACATTTTTTTAGAAAGAGAGTAGACCTATATTAAAACTACTTCTGAGAATCCATTAGGTTATATGCCAAAGTAATTTGATTAGGAAATATCCATATTATCAGAGTTTTATTATGATGATATATGATTAATATATAATTTTTCAACATAATCCAAGTCCATCATTTCAGGCATCTGTATCTAGACTTTCTTCAAGATGGAGATTCATATTAACAGCCAGAAGAATCAAAGGAAAAATACTAATGCTAATTAAATATGCTTCTGGTTTCAAAAGTATAAATTCTAGGTTCATTTGGGCTTTTTAAATGTTATTTATAACTTTTTGAACATGAGTATGAAATCTTTTGAAATAAGAGACACTCTATAACTGTTGCTGAAGAGGCTACATTGAGCTTTAGACATAATTTCCTGTGCAAAACATTGGTATTTTCCAAGAGTACTGGAGTGGGTTGGCATTGCCTTCTCCAAATTTAGAGACAGGAGAATATTTTACCATCAAGGAAATCAGGGAATCTTATTTTCCAACTTAAGATCTTGGATCTTGGAAGTCACCCAGTAAACCTTCACTTGCAATGGAAATTGCCTTCATCAAATGCCAGACCACTTGGTGGCCAACCACTTGCTCTTTGGACGAATTTATGGAGGGTGTTTTGACCCCTCTTCAGAGTGATTCTAATTGTCACTGAGCTGTAACCTGCTTTTTGGTAATTTCATTAGATAAAAATTACACTTCTAACTTCTGTTCTTCCTTTTGAACTTAATAGAATAAGTCTCATTTCTCACTGTCCTAATGTCTTTTATTGAGTATAACCAACCTGTCTAGGTTATCATTTCTTTTCTACCCTAAATCAACTCAGGTTTGTCATTCAGATAAAAGGATACTGGAGAGACCATTAGCTTCTACTACAGTAAATTTCCTACATATGAACATTCAGTAGTGAACTTTTAAAGATTCAAACATGCATCTGGTTCCAGTAAAGAACCAGAATCTGGGCCATCAGTGTCAGGCATGAGTGAAATTGGAGCTTGCCCTCCATCTCCTACTACTGACGATCCTGCAGCTCTACCATCTCCTGCCTCCTTCCCCTCCTCCAGTCAGTTACTCCTCTTGACTGTTTACTTGATACCAGCCCTTGTATGCCAGCTGCTGTATTGTACTACTGTACTTTTCAAGATACTGTACTATAATATTAAAAATGTTTTCTTATTTGTTGTGCTCACTTTTTTATGTATTATTTGTGTAAAAAGTATTATAAACCTATTACAGTACAGGACTATAGAGTTGATTGTGTTAGTTGGGTACCTACGCTAAGTTTGTAAGTTGGTTAGTTGCTCAGTCTTGTCTGACTCTTTGTGACGCTATGGACTGTGGCTTGCCAGCCTCCTCTGTCCATGATATTTCTCAGGAAAGAATACTGGGGTGAATTTGTGGGACTTATGAACAAATTGGGCTTACAAACTGACTTTCAGAATGGAACTTGTTTGTATGTGGAGGACTTACTGTGTTCAGAGCTCTGGTTCTCATTTGTCTCTTTAGGCCTCTCTCTCCCTTACTCCCTTTCTACCTTCAATTCTGGGTGTTACTATATCTTATTCTATAGGTTCCTTTTTTCTGCTGAAATTAGCTACAATTGGATTTTGTTGTCTGAGACCAAGGATCTCTATAGTGGGAGAGTTAGCATGTGTAAAAAAACGTGTAAAATGTATACACATTTGCATCTCATTCTTTACTGACTTTATCTCTTAAAAATATTGTTTTGGATTTCTTTACATTGCAAATTGAGAAAAATGATACATTCCTCTAAAAGTTTGACTGCCCTGTGTTGTTACTTTTAGGAGTAAGGATACCAGCATTTGACAATCATGATTTCTTTGGTAAGAAGCAAGGGAAACACAGCACAGAGTTATGTTTTAGTGAGTAGTTAGAGATGGTAGACTTGACTTAACTCCTGTTTCGATGATTTAACTGTTAATGAAAAGTAACAGCTTAGATTTTCGTAGTTAAAATGTGGATCTGTTTTTGTCTTGTGTTTTTCCTCAACCAGAATGCACATCATTGTTTGAGGTACTCATCAGTAAAATTCATTAGGTAATTCATTCTGCAGTATACTTGACAGCTAGCTTAGATGAACGACAGCTTCGGTATTTGTAATTATTACCAGGGTGTCTTATCTTCAGAAATACCACATGCTGGCTTACATCTGAGAAAGGATGGTTTTAATTCATGTACATCAACAATTTTAATACAGTAACCTTTTCAATATCCTCTAAGCATGTAAGAAATAGTTAAGCCTGCCTGGCAGGCACATTCAGCCTTGCAAGCCTGACTGAGCTCAGCTGGGCTCCAATGGAATGATTCAAAGCAGGATATGAAAAACAGAAAAAAAAAATATTTAGATAGAAACGACATGATCATCAACGTTTGGACACTGCTGAGTATGGACAATCCTTTTGTCAGTTTTGTTCTTTATTTCCCAAAGAAAGGGCACCTGAGGCACCTGTCTAACAGTGAATATTTTACTCACGTGGAAAGAGTTATGAACAGCTTTATCATTTTAGTTCGGTTTTGTTTTATTTTTTCTCTTAACTAGTTCAGTGATATTCATTTTAGTGAAGCAAATATAATTGATCATGAAAATTCAGTTATCAATACACTCAATTTTCTCTTCTAATTTTAATGTTGATGTAGAGTATGCAGATAGATATTTATTGGGATTTGTCTTTCATTTTCTCAGTGGGCAAATAAACATATGGAATTTGTTTTCTGTTTTTGTTAAATGTTTTCAATGGGTTCAAAAGAAGAGAGTTGAGCGTTGTCTTTAAAGAAGGTGTTCTCCCAGGTATGCATGTATGTATACATGCATATATGTATATACATACACACATATTATACATCACTGAGAGAGATAATGACAAAAGATGTGGCAAAACATTAACCATGAACATATTTGTCCAAAGGAAGTACAAGAGATCTCTGTATTATTCTTGTAACTCTTCAGAAAGTTTAAAACTCTTTTAGATAAAAAGTTAAAAATAAAACAGCATATTTTGGATGTGTTACAAAAAAGAGGGACTGGCCACCTGATGTGAAGAGACAACTTATTGGAAAGGACTCTGATGCTGGGAAAGATTGAAGTCAGAAGGAGAAGGGGGTGGCAGAGGATGAGATGGTTAGATAACATCACCAACTCAGTGGACATGAATCTGAATAAACTCCGGGAGATAGTGAAGGACAGTGGAGCCTCTCGTGCTGCAGTCCATGAGGCTGCAAAGAGTCAGATATAATTTAGTGACTGAACAATTGTGGTACATAAATCTCTCTCCTAAAATCTAATGGAATTAAAAAAATAAACACAGGGGTGAGGTACCTGGAACTTAATTGTTAATGGTGCATTGTAAGAAGTATTCCTAATGCAAAAGGTATTTTCATCTTGGATGCTGATCGATGAATCACTTTTCCTGAAGAGAATATTGAAAGTATCTCTCCACCCAGTTGTATAGCTTTTTCCTAGCAGTGATACTACGTTGATCAAATGTTGCAAAGCCTGAATAGTGAGGCACCAGATCAGTGTACTCAGAGCAGAGACCATGAGGAAAGGTCCATGCAACGTCCAAGGCTGGGTCGTCAGACATTCATGTTTCCTCCAGCGGCCAGTAATCTGCAGCAGGCAGAGTTGGTGAACAGTAGTGTACAGAAAAGAAAGATGTGGATACAGTTTTGGTTTGGTCTCTGCAGTCTTAACTAAAGACTGGGTGCTTCTGACTTGTGGTCTTTCTCAGTCTCTGGCATTTGAAAGGGAACAGAAGCAAGGTAGAGTTGACCAAGAACTCAAATTAACTCAATACTAATGGACTTGGTGGTAAAGAATCTGCCTGCCAGGTGGCTCAGTGGTAAAGAATCTGCCTGCCAAGCAATTCAGGTTTACTCCCTGGGTTGTGAGGATCCCTGGGAGAAGGGAATGTCTGCTGCTGCAGCTGCTAAGTCGCTTCAGTTGTGTCCGACTCTGTGCGACCTCATAGACGGCAGCCCACCAGGCTCCCCTGTCCCTGGGATTCTCCAGGCAAGAACACTGGAGTGGGTTGCCATTTCCTTCTCCAATGCATGAAAGTGAAAAGTGAAAGTGAAGTCACTCAGTCGGGTCCGACCCTTAGCAACCCCATGGACTGCAGTCTACCAGGCTCCTCGGTCCATGGGATTTTCCAGGCAGGAGTACTGGAGTGGGGTGCCATTGCCTTCTCCGAGGGAATGTCTATCCATCCCAATATTCTTGCCTGGGAAATCCCATGGACAGAGAGGCCTAGCAGGCTACAGTCCATGGGGTCACAGTCAGTCATGTCTGAATGACTAAACAACAACTATATCTAACACTATCTCTAGTTTTAGCTCTATTTCAATTCAAACACTTATTCAACCTAACTCAAAATTCTTCTCTTACTCTTCTGATTACTTCCCTGGTGGGTCAGATGGTAAAGAACCTGCCTGCAATGCAGGAGACCTGGGTTCAATCCCTAGGTTGCTAAGATCCCCTGGAGAAGGAAATGGCAACCCACTCCAGTATTCTTGCCTGGAGAATCTCATTGGCTACAGTCCATGGGATCTCAAAGAGTCATACACAAGTGAGCGACTAACCACCACCACCACTCTTCTGATTAAAAGCTGGCAGGTAAATCCACAGTTCTTGAACTCTCTTTCTATTTCTTCACATGTTCTGGACAACCTATATACATTTTTTCCTCACAATTTTTCAGCTTAACCCATGCCTCTCTGCCTCCTATGATAGATTTCACCACTGTCATTAATTCTCACCAAGCACACCATAGACTACTTTTTTTTTTCTGCCATGCATAGAAAATAGCCTTCATTAATTCCTTAATGAGATGATAATTGAAAAAAAAAAAAAACCATTATCGGAAAACATACTGCTCACCATTTATAGTTCATGGTAAATAGTTCTGCAGTCTGCCAATCCTTTATGTTTTCTTAAGAACAACTCTAAATAAAGAATATACTAGAACTTGACAGGTATCTAAAATGAGATTCTCTGGTTCTTACCATATACACAATAGGATAAACAGATCTCTTTCAATGATATCCTAATTTTTGTTGAGTTGTGACACATTATAGTTAAGTGTTGGTGACATGAAAACAACAAGTCACCTATATGGTTCAAGTGCTTAAAATGGACAGACATAAGAATTAACAAACATACACGAGACCAAAGTAGTGAAGCAACACTATATTTCTATACCATAAGGCTGTCAAGCCTTATTGGGGCTGATGCATCACATTTTAGTATTACTATATTAACATTTATCCTCTTTAATCTAACACTATCAAAGAGCCTCTAGAATAAGACAAATAAACAGAGTAGTTAAAAATGTCAGGGACTTACATAATGATCAAAGGATCAATCCAAGAAGAAGATATAACAATTATAAATATATTTCCACCCAACATGGGAGCACCATCATGTAAGACAAATCCTAACAAGTATGAAAGGAGAAATTAACAATAACACAATAATAGTGGGAGACTATAACACTTATGGATAGATCAACTAAACAGAAAATTAACAAGGAAAAAAAAAAAAAAAAACATGTTCTATAAAGCTCAAAAGCAAAGCACAGTAAAATGAGGTATGGCAATAAAAGGCATTAAATTTATCAAATAAAAAAAAAAAAAAAAAAAAATCAGGGACTTCACAGGAAATGGAAGATTATAAGAACCTAAAATTTATCTTTAAAGAAAATTGGCAATATTTATGACAGTTGGGTCATTTATTCTTGAACTGAGTGTTACAATATCAGTTTTAGGGCGCAGGACTGTGGGTAAAGGTTCAGGTGACTTGGATGATGATGCATCTGTAGCCGACATGACGATCTTCTATATAATGCCAGAACTTAGGAATCAAAATGCGTTCTTTTAATATGCAATGAGGAAAAGTCTTTCTATACTTTTCCTTGCGTTCAATGGCTTCAAGATCTTATGTCAATGACTAGAAACACAGTATCGGAGGGTGGTTCATGTGTTATGGACAGCATACATTGTTCTGATGATCAGGAGTTGGGGTTGAAATAAGAAATTGATGCTTTTACTTGGTTGCAATAACCTGGGTGTCCTTGAGGAAGGCATTTAAAAACACCAAACATCTGTCCTTGAATATCATCATCTGTAGCATAAGAGATTGGAGCTGGAAACACAGGCTCTGCTATAACATAATTCAGGAAAACACTTCGTAAAAGCAGTTACATGTGTCCAGTTTTTCAGATTTTCTTGTTGAAACTGATCATAGTGGAGTAAAAGTGAAGGAGTGAGTTTTCTATGAGATGGTCATCATCGTAGTCACCTGATTTCTGCCATATACAGTTACTGCAAGATAAAAAAAAAAAAAAAAAGCAAATCTATCAACTTACAAACTGAAATAGAGCAATTGCTCCTAAAAAGACACTTTCTATTTAATCCTACAATTTTGAGGCAATTTTCTTCTTTCAATCTATTATATTCTGCAAGGCTAATATGTTTAAAAAGGTTCACTGACTGAGAATATTAAATGATATTTGTATCAGCTTTGTGCACCTTCCTGCCATTTGGAGGAGAAAATGTTGCATCAAATGCTCGTTTTGGTTTCCTGTTAAACTTTTTTTTCATGTTGGACTGTTCAATCAGGAAAGGGATTTATGCATAGTGTGCTGCTGCTGCTGCTGCTGCTGCTAAGTCGCTTCAGTCTTGTCCGACTCTGTGCGACCCCAGAGACGGCAGCCCATCAGGCTCCCCCATCCCTGGGATTCTCCAGGCAAGAACACTGGAGTGGGTTGCCATTTCCTTCTCCAAAGCATGAAAGTGAAAAGTGAAAGTGAAGTCGCTCAGTCGTGTCTGACTCCTAGTGACCCCATGGACTGCAGCCCACCAGGCGCCTCCGTCCATGGGATTTTCCAGGCAAGAGTACTGGAGTGGGGTGCCATTGCCTTCTCCTATACATAGTGTAGACTTGCTTTATCTTCTTTAGATCGGTCCTATAATGGAAACCTCAAGTGTTACTGGGGTGAGAAGTGTGACCCAGGGGGAAAGGGCAGGCAGGACACAGAAAAAGAGGAATTGAATAGTGTGTGAATGATTAATAAATGAGCCTGAGTGACTTTGAATCAGAATCACTCACATTTGAGCTTCAATTTCTGTTCCTATTTCTTGGTGCAGCCCATTCTTACCATGGTTTCTCCTGAACTATTGTTTTTTGAAATGAACAAAGGCAATCTGACCTAAAGTTTCATGAAAAATAACTTGAATACTTAAAAAGATAGTGTATAGTTTGATTATTGTATTATGTTCCTCTGTGGCTTGTAACAAAGTACCCACATATGGCATGGTTCCAAAGACAGCTATTTACTTTCTCACAGTTCTGGAGGCTCGAGTTCAAGATTAATTAAGCTGTCTGCAGGGCTGGTTCATCCTCAGGAATGTGAAGTAGGATCTGTTTCTAGCTTCTTTAGGTTCTGGTTGTTTATTGATGCTCTTTGGCTTTCCTTAGGCTTCTGCTGCACCTCCCTGATCTCTGCCTTCATCGTCACAAGGCCTTCTTCCTGTGCACCTGTCCATGTACAGATTTCCCCTTCTTGAAAGCTCTCCAGTCATATAACAAGGGTGTACCATAATAAGGGTGTGTCATAGTGGCCCACCTAATTTAACTAATTTCACCTGTGAAATGACCCTATTTCCAACTAAGTTCTCTTTCTGAGGTACTGACATAAAGGGCTTGAAATTTTGTCGGGGACATAATTCAGCTCCAACAATTATATATTAGAAAATAATCACAAGATTGGCCAACACCTTAGCTGTCTCGTCTCCAAGATGAAGTAATACCTACATTGCTGATTTTGCTGTTCACTTTTGCTGTCCTAGTTTTTCTGTTTTGCTTCTTTTATTGTTGTTATTAATCTCCAATATCTAGTACAGTTGGTGACACATAGTATGCCTGTGAAACGGAACCAAACTAGCTCATACTATTGAAATATATTTTTCTATTTCCTCTATTTTCCCCTCTATTTCAAAGACTGTCCTGCCTGGCACCTGGTCTATTAATCCTTTACCTCCGTTCCAGGTGATTTATTTCATTTTGGTAAGTGAAAAGCCTATATTATTGCCAGAACCAGCATCTAAATATTCAAAAGTCTAGGTAACTTTTTAAAAGCATATGAAATGATTCCCAATTCATGATGTAATTCCCATTTCCCTAAACATTTATAAATCAAGACTAAATATTCCTTCTGACATGAATAATTCCCTGACCACATTGATCATAGCAAATAGACTTGCTTTATATTAAAGTATTTTAAGTCTAAAATAGATTTTTCCTTTAACCTTGTGATTTAGAGCAAGAAATTTTGTAGACTATTAGTTCTTCGTGGATTCCTGTTGTCAATTGCTCATTTGGTGTGAAATAGCATAGAAGTACTTGCAACCCTCATCTGTTTGTGAAGACCAATATTTTATTATGACATCTCAATTTGGAATCAATATACAATTGATGCTTTGCAATATAATAGTTTGTAGAGATCCTAAACTGGAAGTTTAAATGTAAAATCCATTGATGATGACAATGAACTGGAGTCACTCTTTATTTGTTGAGGTGGTCAAAGCGATATAAAGACAATTCACTCAAAAAATAAATTTGATATTGTGGTCAATAGTTTGTTTTCAATTACATAATTTCAAACGGTCAAGGCAGTGTCAGAGATACTTTTGAATGAAATGAGGTGCTTTGTTTGTCTTCCAAATAAATGTGCCAGCCTTGGCCAGCCTGTGGTGGTTTAGAGTTACATCTCTTGGCAGCAAACCAATGAGCCCACGAGAACTGTGGCATTAAACACACAGGGCAAGTGTGTGCTTCATCTGTCATATTGCTCAAGAGACCAATACTAGCTACTCCTATCTTTTATCTCTGAGGCAGCTTTTATTTAAGAAAATTGGAAAGGATAAGAATTTCAATGAATGTACTAAAAATGTGAGTGTTCTTGTTCGTATTCTTAGAGAGAGGCTATATGAAAACCAGGTATTTTCCCGAATTCCTGATTATTATTTTATACTGTATTTATAGAACCACTGAATAAGGATACTTTCTGTGTAAAAGATAGATAATATAACTCTTATCTCATTAATATTAAAGAGACCATGAAAGTGAAAGTCACTCAGTCGTGTCCAAGTCTTTGTGACCCCATAGACAATACAGTCCATGAGACCATATAACAAGGTAAACTGCTGCTGCTAAGTCACTTCAGTCATGTCCGACTCTGTGCGACCCCATAGAAGACAGCCCACCAGGCTCCCCCATCCCTGGGATTCTCCAGGCAAGAACACTGGAGTGGGTTGCCATTTCCTTCTCCAAAGCACGAAAGTGAAAAGTGAAAGGGAAGTCCCTCAGTCATGTCCGACTCTTAGCGACCCCATGGACAGCAGCCTTCCAGGTTCCTCCATCCATGGGATTCTCCAGGCAAGAGTACTGGAGTGGGGTGCCATTGCCTTCTCTTAACAAGGTAAACAAACAAACCTAAAACAAGGAACACAAAAAAACTGAACTAAACTATTTGTAAAATTTCAATAAAGATTTGTAATTTTAGGAAGCGACCTAAGCCATAATTCATTTCTGAATTTGGATCTCATACTCAGTTTGTCTGACGTTTATTCATCATCAGCATGTTTTCATTTGTTCCACAAATAGCTCTAAATATTTTCAATTCTGTAGGAGATATACCGGAGAAGGCAATGGCAACCCACTCCAGTACTCTTGCCTAGAAAATCCCATGGACGGAGGAGCCTGGTAGGCTACAGTCCATGGGGTCGCTAAGAGTCAGACATGATTGAGTGACTTCACTTTCACTTTTCACTTTCATGCATTGGAGAAGGAAATGGCAACCCACTCCAGTGTTCTTGCCTGGAGAATCCCAGGGACGGGGGAGCCTGGTGGGCTGCTGTCTATGAGGTCACACAGAGTCGGACACGACTGAAGCGACTTAGCAGCAGCAGCAGCAGCAGGGGATACACAATTCCAAGTTATGTGTGAACCTCGAGTCCTCATTTTTGCAAATGGGAATCATGGTGCCTTATACTGTATAGGGTTGTTCAAGGATAAAACAGAAAATGTACAAAATGTGCCCAATGTCTATAAACTAATAGATTCACCAAACATACCTTAAGTACCTATGATATTCTTGGAAGTTTGAAAATAAAAATACATATATTTTTTATTTTTGGAAAAACTGTTTCTATGGGGAACACATGTATACCTGTGGTGGATTCATTTTGATATTTGGCAAAACTAATTATGTAAAGTTTAAAAAAAAAGATTAATAAAAGTTATGACCTGAAAAAAAAAAAACAAAACTATTTCTTTATATGTAGCCTGCCAACTTGGAGAAAAACTTTGAAAATAAGTAAAGGATGACTCTAGTGCTTTACTGTATAGATTGTAACAACTAATAATTGCACAAAGAATTGACTTCAGCTGTTGAATGCAACTAAAAGCCCCAAAGCAAGCAAGACTTGTCATTTCTTCTCCTTGGTTTCCTAGTTGATTAAAACTGGCATTTGAAATTGCTCTCTGATTCACCAAAGCAGAGCTTTTGAAATGCTTATAGCTCTTTTCCTGAAATTTATCATGTACATGATTCCATAATATATCTTGGCGGAATTAAAACATTGACTATATAATCGGGGGGTCTTGATCTTAAATTTGTCTCTTTCATTCTGTCAGTCATATTTAATCTTATCTTCTGCCATGTAGGACAAAATCAGAGACATTAAATCTGAAAAAGACTTAAGAAATCATGCAGTCTACACACCTTGTTAAAGAAGTGTCAGCTTAGGCCAAGAGAGGTTAAATAACGTTCACAATGTTATATTCTGAGGAATGGCAGTCATATCAGGAATCCATGTTTCTTAAGTCCAGGCTCAAGTTTTTTTTCTATTTTTTTTATAATTTTTAAATATGAAGGAACATTTGAAATCTCTACTAAAATAATCTAAACAATATCTTATCACTGTGATACTCTGAACTAACATGTATCATCAGACAAATTATAGACCTTAACTTATATTTTTTTTATTAGCATACAAAAAATTCATTGGCCCCTTTGTTAACCTTGAAAAAAGGAAAAGAAATCCTAAGATACTGTCCTTGCCCTTGAAAAATTAGAGGGACTAGATATGTAAACATAATGCCAATATATTGTGGGAAAAAGTTCTATGTAATAAAGACAATTGAAAAATATTTTGGAAGGAATTAAAGTAACATATGAAATAATAATGGAAAACAATAAGACCATCTTGTAAAGCTCTCGAGTAGAATAAATATGGACTTAGTCAATCTCTTAATATGGGTTATATTAGTCAGAAATACATTAAAAAGAAGGGAGCTTCCAAAATTGTAAACTGTGATTCATGGTAGCAAATGCATTTTATACTGTGATCTAATAATATATTTGCATGTGTGTATATATCCAAAAGAAGTTTCATGAAAAAAAATTAGTACTTATTTGGTATGATATACTCTGATCCATTTCATTACTTTCTGATGTTCTGATCATGAACAATAATGTTGACTTCGTAACTTGTAGATACCCAGAACTAACATGTATCAACATCTGTTCTGTATCAACTCTTTGGGCATTTCACACATGCTGCCATACATGATTTTCCCCAGGCTTGGTAAGGTAAGTGTGATCACATCTTTTTAGAATGAAGCTGAGTTACCTCCATGGATATTCTATGGCAAAACTGAGATCTGAAACTGAAAAGTCTGACTGCAGAGTTTCTGCTCTAAATGGATCCTCTCTCTGCCTTTCAAGTCTTCTTGCAAATTGTGTTTGTACCCCATTTACGTTCACCTTATGGAGGAGACTGAGCACACTGGATGGAAAGCAAAAGATGTGAAGGTCCAAAAAAGCCTTGGAAAAGACAGGTGAGATGTAGGAAGTGAAGAACAAGCTTGACCTGAATTCCCTGCACCCAGGCCCTTGTGCTCCACAAGACCTATCTAGTTTTCTTGGAGGCTTTACTTGTGCTTTTCAAATCTATATACTTTTTTTCTGTAATATACTTTTGTTCTTCTTACTTTGACTATGGGTGTACTTTTATTCTCTACTCCAGTGATTACAAGATTCCAGCATCTACAAGACTTGTTTATACTTAATCTCAAGCCATGAAATTAAAAGATGGTTGCTCCTTGGAAAGAAAGTGATGACAAACCTGCTGCTGCTAAGTCGCTTCAGTGGTGTCCGACCCTGTGCGACCCCATAGACGGCAGCGCACCAGGCTCCCCCATCCCTGGGATTCTCCAGGCAAGAACACTGGAGTGGGTTGCCTTTTCCTTCCCCAATGCATGAAAGTGAAAAGTGAAAGGGAAGTCGCTCAGTCCTGTCCGACCCTTAGCGACCCCATGGACTGCAACCTACCAGGCTCCTCCGCCCATGGGATTTTCCAGGCAAGAGTACTGGAGTGGGTTGCCATTGCCTTCTCCAATGACAAATCTAGATAGTGTATTAAAAAGGAGTGACATCGCTTTGCTGAGTAAGATCCATATAGTCAAAACTATGGCTTTTCCAGTAGTCATTTATGGATGTGAGAGTTGGACCACAAAGAAGGCTGTGAGTCAAACAACTGATGTTTTTAAATTGTGGTGCTGGAAAAGACTCTTGAGTCCCTTGGACAGCAAGGAGATCGAAGCAGTCAATCCTAAAGGAAATCAACCCTGAATATTCACTGGAAGGACAGATGCTGAAGTTGAAGTTTCAATACTTTGGCCATCTGATGCAAAGAGCCAACTCCTTGGAAAACACCTTGATGCTGGGAAAGATTGAAGGCAAAAGGAGAAGTGGGTGGCAGAGGATGAGATGGTTAGACAACATCATTGACTCAATGGTCATGAATTTGAGCCAAGTCAAGGAGTGAAGGAAAATGGACTGGCATGCTGCAGTCCTGGGGCACAAAGAGTCGTATACGACTTGGTGACTGAACAACAACAGTCTTAAGCCAACTGCATTCCTCCTGGCTCTAAAGAAAAATTCAGGCCCATCAGCTCAGGAGCCAGGTAGACATGAGTTCAATTACTATACCTAAGACTTGTGTGATCTTGGTCACATCATTCCATCTTTCTAAAATTTTATTTACTGACTGAAAAATGCACTGACCTTGGGAATTATTCTCCAAAACTGAAATTAGAACATACACAGGCTGACATATAGTGAACACTCAAAGTACTGCAGCTACTTGTTCTAATTCTCTTGACCATGCACAGGACAAGCCCGGGAGCCCCGAAATGACCTCCATACCTCCCCTCCATTCTCATCAGGTCCATGCGGGCATTCCTACGAAGGCATCTCTCATTTTCTGGTATCTATGTCTCCCTGGAACACATAAATGAAAGTCAGCTACTACTACTAAGTCACTTCAGTCGTGTCTGACTCTGTGTGACTATATGGCAGCCCACCAGGCTCCCCGTCCCTGGGATTCACCAGGCAAGAACACTGGAGTGGGTTGCCTTTTCCTTCCCCAATGTATGAAAGTGAAAAGTGAAAGGGAAGTCGCTCAGTCGTGTCCGACTCTTAGCGACCCCACGGACTGCAGCCCACCAGGCTCCTCCGTCCATGAGATTTTCCAGGCAAGAGTACTGGAGTGGGGTGCCACTGCCTTCTCCAAATGAAGGTCAGAGATAATCCTAATTTTAAGCTCTACTAACAAGGTGCCATCTGATAGCAAATTCCACTAAGAGAGAAGTTGTGTCAACATTTACCCTTTCATGGCACCAGAGTCCAATGGTTAGTGGAGTACAATCATTATTTTTTAAACAAATGAAAGAAAGCTTTGAATTACTTTTTCACTGGACTTCTTAATGACTGGACTTAGAAGAGCCCCACTGTATTACAAATAGCAGACATTTCTTATTTAAAATATTTATTTATTTGGCTGCACCTTTACAAAAATCTTTCTTTCTTTCTTTGCTCTTGGTTGCAGCCTGCAGGATCTTTAGTTGTAGCATGCAAATGCTTATTTGCGGCATGAGATACCTAGCTTCCTGGCAAAGGATCGACCTGACCTGCTTTGGGAACGCTGAGCTTAGCCACTAAACCACCAGGGAAGTCCCACTAATAGCTAACATTTCTTGAATTCTCACTCTGGTCCAGGCTGATGCATTATGTTATTTGTTCCTGATAACGCCCCTATCAGACAAATGTTACTGTTATTCCCATATCACAGGCAAAGAAAGTAGACATGGTAAATAACTTATTTAAGCCTTGTCCAAGCTGAGTTTTTACCCTAGGTAAGTCTGAGAAACCTATATGCAGGTCAGGAAGCAACAGTTAGAACTGGACATGGAACAACAGACTGGTTCCAAATAGGAAAAGGAGTACGTCAAGGCTGTATATTGTCACCCTGCTTATTTAACTTCTATGCAGAGTACATCATGAGAAACGCTGGGCTGGAAGAAGGACAAGCTGGAATCAAGATTTCTGGGAGAAATATCAATAATCTCAGATATGCAGATGACAACACCTTTATGGCAGAAAGTGAAGAGGAACTAAAAAGCCTCTTGGTGAAAGTGAAAGAGGAGAGTGAAAAAGCTGGCTTAAAGCTCAGCATTCAGAAAACTAAGATCATGGCATCTGGTCTCATCACTTCATGGGCAATAGATGGGGAAACAGTGGAAACAGTGTCAGACTTTATTTTTCTGGGCTCCAAAATCACTGCAGATGGTGATTGCAGCCATGAAATTAAAAGACACTTACTCCTTGGAAGGAAAGTTATGACTAACCTAGACAGCATATTGAAATGCAGAGATATTACTTTGCCAACAAAGGTCCATCTAGTCAAGGCTATGGTTTTTCCAGTGGTCATGTATGGATGTGAGAGTTGGACTATGAAGAAAGCTGAGCACCGAAGAATTGATGCTTTTGAACTGTGGTGTTGGAGAAGACTCTTGAGAGTCCCTTGGACTGCAAAGAGATCCAACCAGTCCATCCTAAAGGAGATCAGTCCTGGTTGTTCATCGGAAGGACTCATGCTGAGGCTGAAACTCCAATGTTTTGGCCACCTCATGCAAAGAGTTGACTCATTGGAAAAGACCCTGATGCTGGGAGGGATTGGGGGCAGGAGGAGAAGGGGACAACAGACATGAGATGGCTGGATGACATCACTGACTTGATGGGCGTGAGTCTGAGTGAACTCCGGGAGTTGGTGATGGACAGGGAGGCCTGGCGTGCTGCAATTCATGGGGTCGCAGAGTCGGACATGACTGAGCGACTGAACTGAACTGATGGAAATCATTCTTTTCATGCTCACTATCAGTCAGGTACCCGCTCCAGTAATTCTTGCCTAAAGAATCCCATGGACAGAGGAGCCTGGCGGGCTACAGTCCATAGCATGGCAAAGTATCAGACACAACTGAAGCAACTTAGCATACAGACATCAGTCGGGTGATAGCTAACACTGATAATTCCTCCACTGATTTCTCACAACCATCCATTGTAGTATGTATGACTATCCCTACTGGAAAGAAGAAGAGGCTGAGTCTTACTGAAGTGAAGCAACTTTCCCAGTGAAAGTCACATAGGTACACATGGGGTTATGGTGTGCGATTGAGTCCTGTGAAACTGGATATTTGACTTTTTGATTTACAAAAATTTCATATGATTTTACTTTATAATATGACTTTCCAGTTCATGATCATAATCACTATATTATGCTTTCTCATGTGAAGGAAAAGAGAATGGAATTTCAGAATCACTGGAAGGAATCTCACATTCATTTTAGTTTTTCTGGTTCTCCTCTTTCTCTCTTCCCATTTCCCTGAAGGAATTTGACCTAGATGTTGACAAGATTTTGGAAACTACTGGAAAATCTGATTCTAAATGTGTCCTGTAGACCTGTGATCCCTGACTCGTCTTCCACAAGATGCCTATCGACTAGACTGTAATGTACCCCCCTGACTTTTTTAAAAGGGAAAAAGATAAAATTATGTGCAATTGTTTTAGTTTGCGAGAGTGTTATTTTTCCAATTTCTTTTCTTATTTGCAACTTCTATTCTTAAACACGTCATTGTGTATAAATTTAATATTCATAAAGACCTTACAAATTTGTTTGTAATTCATAATTATAGTAATTTACAATGGAATGATATTCATCAGTTTTAGGGTAATCTAGATTTTAAAATGTTGCTTAAATAATTGGGACTCTAAATCCTACTTTCACTAACCTCTGTTTCCTTCACAAAATTTTCCGGAAACTGTATTTCCTAATTTTATCCTTACAACCAGCAGCCCTTAAAATTGATCTGTTTTAGAAAGTTCCCATTGTACACTGCACACAATTTATGTATAAAATTACATTTCAAGAAGTTAAAAAAATAGTAAGCTAATTCTTTATATTGATTAAGCTAGGCTTTTAAAGAGCTCATCTTTGCTGGCAAAAACACAAGGAAAAATTGGATAGAGTTGTAGAAGATACAATTTTGCATTATAAATAAATGATTCCACTAGGTGGCACTGTTGATTTATCTACTTCTGTAGTTTACCCTCATTTTGTCTTGAAAGCAGAGTCTGTTTTTTCTTTTGTATTTATTTATTTTTACAATCTAATGAAAATTCCTGCATAGGAAAGAGCTGATTTGGGCAATTCTGAACTTGAAAAATGGGTGTTTCTTGCCATTAGAAACCTTATAAATAAGCTGCTACCAAATAAGTTAGTTCTTTTGGCGTACAAGCAAGAAGGTTGATGACATATGTAACTCCCATCTGGATTCTGTAGGTGTAGAAGCAAACTGTCTTTATTTCATCTATATCTCACTATTTGGGGTTTCTTTTAAATAGGAACAATGTCACTGGAATATCTTCCTCCTTACCTGCTTTATTTGGTAATCCGAGACAGTGGCATGCCCAAGAAAGCCAGGTTTTCAATGGCTTTGCAGCCTATGCTGAGAGAAGCAATTTACCATAGGCCTGAATGTCCCTGCACGTTCTCTTTGGGTATTCCAAGAACGCAAAACGTTGGTTCTCTGGGCCATTTCTCAAAGTTGCGTTTGCAGGGAACAGCCTTGAGGGATACAGTCATGTCTCTCTCTAGAAAACAGTAAGCTTGTTTTTATCTACTGTAAAAGTGATGATTCCCCCAAGCTTCGTGTTCCTCCCTGTAATCAAGCAACATCCATCATGGCTCCTTGGTGCTGCCCCCATCGAACTTGGGGCAAGTCAGGAGTTGATGCAAATAAACATGAAGCTCTAGCTGAGACAGTCTGGGACCTGGACTGTTTACTGCTGTGCTTGCACCTGGGCATACATCTCCCTGAGCAACAAAATACAAGGAGACTGCATGGGACTAAAAATAACTGCACGCATGCACAATTGGGGCACATTCTGGACAAAAGATACAAAGAGACCAAAAAAAACTTCCACTGTGATTTTGAGGAGCCTGAAGCAAAAGCGGCGAGCATACCCCCTGCATATAACATCACCTAAGGGGCACACCAGACCACCTGACCTGCCTCCTGAGAAATCTGTATGCAGGTCAGGAAACAACAGTTAGAACTGGACATGAAACAACAGACTGGTCCCAAATAGGAAAAGGAGTACATCAAGGCTGTATATTGTCATCCTGAATATTTAACTTATATATATGCAGAGTACATCATGAGAAATGCTGGCCTGGATGATGTACAAGCTGGAATCAAGATTGCCAGGAGAAATATCAATAACTTCAGATACGCAGATGAGACCACACTTACGGTAGGAAGTGAAGAAAAACTAAAGAGCCTCTTGATGAAAGTGAAAGGGGAGAGTGAAAAAGGTGGATTAAAGCTCAACATTCAGAAAACTAAGTTCATGGCATCCGGTCCTATCACTTCATGGCAAATAGATGGGGAAACAGGGGAAACAGTGGCTGACTTTGTTTTTTGGGGCTCCAAAATCACTGCAGACAGTGACTGTAGCCAGGGAATTAAAAGACGCTTACTCCTTAGAAGGAAAGTTATAACCAACCTAGACAGCATATTAAAAAGCAGAGACATTACTCTGCCAACAAATGTCCATCTCGTCAAGGCTATGGTTTTTCCAATAGTCATGTATGGGTATGAGAGTTGAACTGTAAAGAAAGCTGAGCACTGAAGAACTGATGCTTTTGAACTCGGGTGTTGGAGAAGACTCTTGAGAGTCCCTTGGACTGCAAAGAGATCCAACCAGTCCATCCTAAAGGAGATCAGTCCTGAGTGTTCACTGGAAGGACTGATGTTGAAGCTGAAACTCCAATACTTTGGCCACCTGAGGCGAAGAGCTGACTCATTTGAAAAGACCTTGATGTTGGGAAAGATTGAAAGCAGGAAGAGAAGCTGATGACAGAAGATGAGGTGGTTGGATGGTATCACCAACTCAATGGACATGAGTTTGGGTGTCCTCCGGGAGTTGGTGATGGACAGGTGGTCCATGGGGTCACAAAGAGTCGGACACAATTGAGTGACTGAACTGAACTGAACTGAAGGGGTGGGTAAAACACCTAAGCCACCTGCTGTCTGGCCTGACCCCTGGACATACCCTACCCTAACCCCACGTAAGGAACCAGCTTGCTGCTTTCTCTCCACGCCCAGGGAGTGAGCAAGCAAGGGAACATATTGCTTGTTCTCACTCCCTGCTGCTGCAACAGGGGCCCCAGTAAAGCCTTGCCTGAATTTCTTGTCTGGCCTTCAATCAATTTCTATTGATTAAGGAGGCAGAGTCTTGGTGGGTAACGTGGCTACTACTTCTACCATGTTAAATAAAGATTTTTCTTTCTGATCTAGAAGTCTCTCTTTTTTGTTTCTCTGTCAGTATCCAGAAATAATAAATCCCAGATTTTCCATCGCTTCTGACAGTATATCCTGTTTTCCATCGTCCTTAACATACTGATTTTGTTTCAGAATCAATGTGATTCAGATGACTAATAAATCACCTAGTGAAGTCCAGCTTTCTTATCTAATGTAGGAAGGCTTTCTACTACATCTCTAAGTAGTAAAGGCGCATTCTTGGGTTTCAGCCTTCAGTGATAGGAGTTACTATGCCTGAAGTAGCTTATTACATTTTAGAGCAGCTCTATTAAAAAGTTTGATTTGTGCTGAGCCTGATTTTTCATCCTACATCTTTCTCTTGGTGGAACTAGTACACTTTTGAAAGCTATTCAGATATTTCGGTCACTTTCCATGTGAGAACACCTCAGACTTCTCTTGTCTTTAGGCTAACTGATTCTTGTTGTTTTGACCATTTTTTATGTGTTGGTTCTTAATTCTCCTCTTATTGTGTTTGTTCTCCATTTGTTATTTATCAGTGTTCTGATTTTTTTTTAATTAAGTTCTCAACTATGGAAAAAATATGTTTTAGATGTGATCTGATTATTTTTCACTCCATGTCTCTCTGCCTATCTTTTTCCCTCCTGATCAAATCAATGAAGTCGATGATTCACTCTAATTCATCTTCAAATCCTGGGTATCAAGTGCAATCTCTAATATTTGGCATGTTCTCTTAACATTTATTTAAAGGTTTAATGAGTGATATGACCTGTATAGATTGCATTACTGTCACTGCCACCATTCTGGGTATTAGGTTTCCAGTACTATGGACTGACATTTGTATTTGTGAATTTTCATTACTATATTGAGTTATATCAAGGAGATGGGAAGGTAACAAATAAAAATATATTCTGTCTCTGCAACTTACTAGATGTGTGACATTGAGCAAGTTACCATTCACTTCACTGTCATCTCCTCACTTGCGAGTGTGTGTGTGTGCTCGATTGTGTCTGACTCTGCAACCCCACAGGCTGCAGCGCACCAGGCTCCTTTGTCCATGGAATTTTCCAGGTAAGAATACTGGAGTAGGTTGCCATGTCCTCCTCCAGGGGATCTTCCTGACCCAGATTGAGTAATTAAATCCACATTTCCTGCAAGCAGGAAGATTCTTTTACCACTGAGCCGCTTAGGAATCTCATCTTATTTCCTCACTTCCAAAATGACAATTAGAGAGCATCTACCTCATCAGATTTTATGAAGGTTAAATGAATTAATATAAATCATGTAAAATATGTAGACAAAGAGTAGGCTCTATGTAAGTGTTGGCTGTATAAATTGCCATGGAAGCAGACAGTATCTCATATGCATCTAAGTGTGGAAGCGATGCAGAGAGTAGCACATACACATTCAATGAAAAGTAGACCCAACTGGGGAAGGCTTCACTGAGGAGGCACTGTTTGTGGTTTGACAGAAGGGAAAAGAATTTCCAGGCTGAGAAATATAAATGAACACAAGCCTGGAATGGTGAAAGTTTTTTCCTTCTCCACCACTAGTTTTAATTACCATAATATAGGAAATGTATACTGTCAAAATAATGTTAAGAAAACAAAAATACCACCACTCACAGAAGGAGGACTGTCATTTGTATAACACTTCAGCTTACAAAACAGCTTTCCTGCATCATCTCATTTGATTCTCCAAACAAAGAAAGCTAGAAGAACTAATCAATGCTATAGAAGGTAAGCTCTATTATTTTTCCCTTTTATGAGAAGTAATAGAATTCAATGTGACTGCTAGAGAAACAATAATATTTCTATTAGCCGGAGAGAGTGTGCAGTACAAACCAATCTCCAATCTCCATTTACAAAAGTAAAGTCACTACACAATACAGAATGGATCAGACTTCCACCATTAAAAGCTCAACAAAGATTGATAGAAAAATTAAGAACACTTGAATAAATACGGAAACAGTTCTAATTCCTAGGTGGGAAGAATAGAAGTAAACATTAGAAAAGTCATTGTTTTCTGTAGACAAATGTATACATACACTGCAAAGCCAATAAAAGATGAACGGTACTTGTGTTCCTATATTTGTGCTAGTTCCACGCTGTTAAGTATGGTGATTTTTTTTCTGGAATCACTCAGTCAACAGATGTTGAGAACCTATTATGTACTAAGCACTGCACTAAATACCAGGAAGTAGCTATGAAGAAGGCAGGGTGCTTGTTCTCAAGGAACTTATGTTTAGTAGAGGAAGACAAAAAAGCTAACAGGTAAACAACAAATTGGGTAATATCAGATATTGATAACTACTATGTAAAAGATAAAATAGTCTAATATGGATGAGAGCAACTGAAAGGGACTTAATTTTATCTAGGGCTGGGGAAGATCTTTCTAAGGAAAGATTTTTCAAAGGAAGGATATTGCATCAATGATAAGGGGAAGAACTGTGGAGTTCAGTGACATGAGTGTTCTAAAAAAAAGGAACAGAAAAATTCAAACAGACGGGAATACAAATAAGCTTGCAGATTCAAAGAAACACAGATTTTAAATATGAATTGAGTGATTATAAACAACTGTGGAGCAGAGGGAGATAAGGCTGCAGATACAGCCAGATTTTTAAAAACTTATAGAGCAAGTAAACAATAGCTCACTTTTTTAAAGTAAAGATTTTTTTTTTAACTTGAGTGCATTGTGATTTGGTTCACTCTGACTTTTGGATGAAGGATGGAATTTGGGAGATCATAGGTGGCAGCTGCGGAGAAGGCAATGGCATCCCACTCCAGTACTCTTGCCTGGAAAATCCCACGGATGGAGGAGCCTGGTAGGCTGCAGTCCATAGGGTCGCTAACAGTCAGACACGACTGAGCGACTTCACTTTCAGTTTTCACTTTCATGCATTGGAGAAGGAAATGGCAACCCACTCCAGTGTTCTTGCCTGGAGAATCCCAGGGACAGGGGAGCCTGACGGGCTGCGGTCTGTGGGGTCGCACAGAGTCGGACACGACTGAAGCGACTTAGCAGCAGCAGCAGCAGGTGGCAGCTGGGCTTCCCAGGTGGCGCTAGCAGTAAAGAATCTGCTTGCTGATGCTGGAGATGTAAGAGACCTGGGTTTGACCCCTGGGTCAGAAAGATTCCCTGGAGGAGGGCATGGCAACCCACTAGAGTATTCTTGCCTGGAGAATTCCATGGACAGAGGAGTTTGGCAGGCTACAGTCCATAGGGTTGCAAAGAGTGGGACATGAATGAAGCAACTTTGTGGAGAGGTGGCAATTACAAGGGCTGTTAGATCAGTTATAGGTTGATTGTAATCTCTCAACAGATGACTAGAGTTTTGGAAGAGGAACAGTGATGGGATTAGGCTTATATAAGGGAAGGTAAACTGACAGGCCTTACACATGAGAAGGTTAGGAATGTGATTAAAAGGGAAGAGTTAATATGAAAAAGAATGTATATATTTATATGTATAATGGAGTCACTTGGCTGTACACCTGAAATTAACACACCATTGTAAATCAACTACTCCAATAAAAGTTTTTTAAAAAATGAAAGTAAAAAAAAAGTTCTGTGCACCAAAATTTCACAAAAATGATGAAAGATCTATTAAAAAAAAAGTTCTACACAATGGAGTATTACTCAAAAAAAGAATACATTTGAATCAGTTCTAATGAGGTGGATGAAACTGGAGCCTATTATACACAACTGTCCTATATGGAATTTAGAAAGATATTCATTCTTATGGACTCTGTGGGAGAGGGAGAGGGTGGGAATTTGGGAGAATGACAATGAAACATTATCATGTGGAAACGAGTTGCCAGTCCAGGTTGATGCATGATGCTGGATGCTTGGGGCTGGTGCACTGGGATTTAGAGGGATGGTATGGGGAGGAGGAGGGAGGAGGGTTCGGGATGGGGAACACATGTATACCTGTGGCGGATTCATTTTGATATTTGGCAAAACTAATACAATTATGTAAAGTTTAAAAATAAAATAAAATTAGAGAAAAAAAAAGTGTTGTCATTGGATTATAAAGAATAAATAAACTGAATATATTTTCAATTCAAATTAGAACAGATTTTTGCCAAGCTATTTATGCTTTCATACATTTCATCATCTACTGTTTTTTTTCCCTTTACCCTCTACTCCTACCCCCGACCATTTTCTTTACTTTTAAGGTGTTTCTGGTAGAATGTTTGGAATATTTCTTTCTAGTTTCCATTTTCTGAAAGAAATGGGGAAACACACACACACACACACACACACAAACATATACTTCTGGACCCAGGGATGGAACCCTGGTTTCCTGCATTACAGGAGGATCCTTTATCATGTAAGCTACCAGGGAAACCCACATACAAACACATACAACTCTTAATAAGCTAAAAAGCACTTAAGAAAAGACAAGTCACACACATACCCATACATAGACATGCCACTAAAGAAACATCTTGAACAAAATGAAATATTTCGAATTGCATCTGTGAAGTTAGTAAATGGAAATGGTACTTTAGTAAGAGAAGAGAAATGCTTATAGAGTATAGGCAAATACTTCAGAGAAAATAATCACTTTTTTCATTAGATGAGGAATCGGAGAAGGCGATGGCACCCCACTCCAGTACTCTTGCCTGGAAAATCCCATGGACGGAGGAGCCTAGTAGGCTGCAGTCCATGGGGTTGCTAAGAGTCGGACACGACTGAGCGACTTCACTTTCACTTTTCACTTTCATGCATTGGAGAAGGAAATGGCAACCCACTCCAGTGTTCTTGCCTGGAGAATCCCAGGGATGGGGGGTGCCTTTTGGGCTGCCGTCTATGGGGTCGCACAGAGTCGGACACGACTGAAGCAACTTAGACTTAGCAGCAGATGAATATGTGTTCTGAAGTTCAAATGTTCCTTCTCAATCCAGTTAATGTTGTTAATAGTGGTTTGGAATCTCCAAAATAATCAAGGTCCTAAAATAATATGAGGGTTAGAAACTAAGAGTTATCTGGAACATGCTCTCATGAAAACTGTTGACATCTGACTGCCTGAGGATCTGTGTTGCCCAGGGTTCTCTGCGTTTCTCTTCCACACAGGATTCTTTTCTCTGACTTCTCACAAACTTACTTTCCACTGCCCTTTCAAAGCTTTTAAAAATAATAGATCCTTTTATTGTTAGGTTTCTCTTTGTTCTCCAGCAAAAGGAGTAAGATCACACTTCTCCCACCCATGTTCTTTTCATCATAATTTCCCACTAATTTTTTGGAAATGTCAGGACAGAAAAAAATGTCATGTTCTACCACTGAGTTTCTAAGTCTCTAGTCTCAGCTTCCTCTGCTGAAAAATAGGAAAGATAGTAATTCCCATTTATTTTTCTTCAAGGTTTGGTGAGAATCCACTGATATAGTGAATGTGCTTCATACATAGGAGAATAGTATGAATGTTAGTTATGGACAGAATTTTATTAACTCAGCTTTATGCAAAAAATGGATTGAAATAAAGTACATGTTGACTTCATCAAGTTAATTTCTACAATGATGTCATGGTTATTTCATTATTTATTTCATACATTCAGAATATACTAGAATGAAAATGCGAATGGATGTTGTGTTAGAGATCCCTGACTCCCTGTCAATGGTATCAAAATTTAAGATGAATGTCAATTTTCTAAATTCTTTGTTAAAGTAGATTCTTCAACCCAACTTGCAAAGATTTTTTAATTCAGTAATTCCAGATGGAGTCAAGGAAAATGCACTTTTAACAAGGCTTACGTGTAATTCTGCTGTTCTGTGCTAAGTCACTTCTGTCATGTCTGACTCTTGTGACCCTATGGACCATAGCCTGCCAGCCTCCTTTGTCCATGAATTTCTCTAGGCAAGAATATTGGTGTGGATTGCCAAGCCCTCCTCCAGGGGTATCTTCCCAAGCCAGGGACTGAACCTGTGTCTCTTAACGTCTCTTTCATCAGCAGGTGGGTTCTTTATCACGAGCACCACTCTGCTTTGACCAAATGCTACTGCGGTCTTTGTGTATGGGAGTTTCTGCCAGTGTTAGCCCAGATGTCCATGAATTTGGAACCAATGGACCAAGATTTGGAACTCTGCTTGGTCATTTTCTACCTGAATGACACAGCAAACTGCTGAAACTCTGTCTTTAAGCCTCTGTTTATATTAGTCTGCTAGGACTGTCATAACAAATTACTACAAACTGAGTTGGCTGAAGATAAGAAAGATGCATTTCCTCATAGATCTCAAGACTAAGTCTGAAATCAAAGTGTTGGCAGGACCATGTTCCCTCTGAAGATCTCTTGCCTCTTTAACTCCTGCAGGCTCTGGGCAATTCTTAACAGTACTTGGTTTGTAGCTCCATTGCTCCAATCTCTGCCTCCATCTTCACTTCATATTTACTTGTTTCTCTTTGTGTTATCTTCTCTTCTTTTACAAATCCAGTGATTGGATTTAAGGTTGACCTTAAGCCAGTATTGGAGAAGGAAATGGCAACCCACTCCAATACCCTTGCCTGGAAAATTCCACAGACAGAGGAGCCTGGTAGGCTACAGTCCATGGGGTCGCAAAGAGTTGGACACAACTGCACACTTTCACTTTCACTAAGCCAGTATGCATGTAGTAGTGCTATGCATGCATGCTCAGTCCTGTCCAACTATTTGTGACCCCATGAACTGTAGTCTGCCAGGCTCCTCTGTCCATGGAATTATTTAGGCAAGAATACTGGAGTGAGTTGGCATTTCCTTCTCTAGGGGATTTTCCTGACCAAGGGATCAAACCCATGCCTCCTGTATTTCCTGCATTAGCAGGCTGGTTCTTTGCCACTGTGCCACCTGGAAAGTCCCAAGCCAGTATGTATACATGTGTCCTAAGTCACTTCGTGACTCAGCTGTTAAAAGAATCTGCCTGCAATGCAGGAGACCTGGGTTTGATCCCTGGGTTGGGGAGATCCCCTGGAGAAGGGAAAGGCTACCCACTCCAGTATTCTGGCCTGGAAAATTCCATGAACTGTATGGTCCATGGGGTCACAAAGAGTCAGACACAACTGAAAGACTTTCATTTTCAAGTCACTTCGGTGGTGTCCAACTCTTTGCAACCTATAGACTGTGGCCTGCCAGGCTCCTCTGTCCATGGGATTATCCTGCCAAGAATACTGGAGTGGGTTACCATGCCCTTCTCCAGGGGATCTTCTGGGTCTCCTGTGTCTCCTGCATTGCAGGCAGATTCTTTAACGCTGAACCATCTGGGAAGCTCCAAGCCAGTATGACCTCATCTTAATTTAATTACAACTGCAGAGACTTTACATATTTCCTAAAATGGTTACATTCACAGGTTCTGGGTGGACATGAATACTGAGGTGACACTATTCAATCCACCATAGTGTCCTTGAATTAAAAAAATATGATACCATTTGGATGCATCTAGTTAGTACCTTTGGAGAAGGCAATGGCACCCCACTCCAGTACTCTTGCCTGGAAAATCCCATGGATGGAGGAGCTGGGAAGGCTGCAGTCCATGGGGTCGCTGAGGGTCGGACACGACTGAATGACTTCACTTTCACTTTTCACTTGCATGCATTGGAGAAGGAAATGGCAACCCACTCCAGTGTTCTTGCCTGGAGAATCCCAGGGACGGGGGACCCTGGTGGGCTGCCGTCTATGGGGTCACACAGAGTCAGACATGACTGAAGCGACTTAGCAGCAGCAGCAGCAGCAGCAGCAGCAAGTACCTTATAGTAGATGCTCATTAAGCAATAGTTTTTCTTCTCTTTTTGTATGTCTTAAACACTGAGTCTCAAACACAAGTCTGAAGACCAGGACTAACTACTTTAGATTTACTGTATAAACATTTGAAAAATACAAATTCTAGGCCAAGGCAAAAGGAGAAGAGGGTGGCCGAGGATGAGATGGTTACACAGTATCACTTACTCAATGGATATGAGTCTGAGCGAAGTCCAGGAGACAGTGAAGGACAGGGAAGCCTAGTGTGCTGCTAGGAGGTCGCCAAGAGTCAGACACGACTTAGCTACTGAACAACAACAGGCTGCTCACTCTAGATTCTTGTTATTCAATAGATCTGGGATGAAATACAAGCAGTATTTTTCAAAAGTTAACCAGATGATTCTGATCTGCCTTCAGGCTTTTAAATAACATTCTTTGACTAAGAATTTATCACTTTAGGAATAGAACTGGAACTCAAGGACACCTCATTTATAGGAAGTTAGCATAAAATTTAAAAATATATGCTTCTTACAGCATGCATTTATTTATGAATAATGATAAAATTAAACAAAGAAAGTATAGGTATTTTCAGAAGTCCAATTTTACCTTTCTGGTTTCAGTTTCAATTTTCAAGGTAAACTTTTCTTTTGTCTATTATAAACATCAATGGGATTAAATTATTAGCAGAAAATTACAATAAAGACTGAATATTTGAATCACATTCTCTCAAGCCATTATTCCTTTCTACACGTTCAGGCTGTTTTTCAGTTAAGTTTATGAATCCTTCCATTCATGTCTTCCCCATCCCTTCTAATGAGGTCATTTTAAAATTAATGTTGAATATCTCTTTTAGAGTTTGAGTAGTTTTCAATTTGTCTTTCTTTGGAAATTCCCCATTTGATTTCTGAATCTCACGCAAATTCTTTTCTTGCTCAAGAAGACTGAGCACAGTGGTTTCCTCACAGCTTCGTGGGGTGACTGCCAGCAGAAGTCTTCCATTTTATAGCCAGGGAAAATCATGGTGACAGTGAAATTACTGTGAATGAAATTTATTTTTCTGATTATAACACTCATCCACTCCTAGGGTACCCTGTCCTTTTGCCACCATCAGTTGTCACACTTACTTTGAAATAAATGTGAAAAGGTTATGTGAAAATAAGAAATTAGTCTCACATAATAATTCACATTTTTAAAATACTTAGAGCTTAGAAAAGAATATTCAGCTACCTCTTCTGTCACCTTGGTGTATTCGCTTTGGCAACTGGATCTGATGCATTACAACAGGATGTGGATATCTGCTCTTTCAGCAAGACAATACACATTTCATTCGAAGACTTGACTAGATTCTTTATGCTGAACTCGAGGAGATAAGCTAACTTTCCTGGAGTTGCCAAGGGCAACTTGATTGCACATGAAATTAGGAACTACTCTGAAAAAATAATGTCTAGACACATTCTTATATTTCATTTCGGGGAAATATTCACCTAATATCTGTTATCTCCTGCTGTCAAAACACTGCGGATGAAAGCTGTCTCTCCCTTGAATCACATATCTGAGCTCTATGAAAGACTGAGCATAATAGAAGTGATAATATTTCCATGTAGCAGGAAACTTCATTTCAGCATAGCATTGTCAAGTAGCCCTAATACATTTGACTTCTTCTGCTTACCCACTCCAGTGTTCTTGCCTAGAGAATCCCAGGGGCGGGGGAGCCTGGTGGGCTGCCATCTATGGGGTCGCACCAAGTCGGACACAACTGACGTGACTTAGCAGCAGCAGTAGCAGCTTACTTTTTTATGTTTGAAATTGTTGACATAAGTTCAGGTTGTGCCTCCGCTTGTTACCTCAGAAATGTCATTCCATGGAAGATTTCCTTCTCTGCTTTTGCCCTCCTATTTTTGTTATTTATTCAATTCCTCAGAATATAACTGCGTTTTTCTTCATAATAGATGTTAATTTATCTCACTTATTGTATCCTCATTATTTAGCTATGAAGAATCATAGTTGCGATGTGACTATTTGTGTATATGAGCATGACTCTGACATTGACTGGAAAAGTTAAAGAGAAAACAAGATGTCACTGATGGAGACTAGAAAGCCTCCCGGCAGGCTCTCTTGTCATAGCCGTATCTTGTCAGTTACTGCCTCTCAACTTTTGGCACAGGGATCCAGAGTCATTTACGCACAGGTTGAGTCAGAAACAAGAGATGACTCATTAAAATGTACTCATGAAAGATTGATGGGGAAACCACATATTGATGGAGTCATTTCTCTTGATAAATGGCTGACAAGAAGTCCCAGTACTTACAGTAGCTCTTCAGTGCAGACTCCAAATCCTTCTAATGGAAAATCTGTGCCAGAAATCAAGTTATACTCTCAAATTTGGTAGGTGAATCTGAATTAGAGCAAGGGAGCAGATCATGAGTAGGTGAGGACTCTACAGGCTCCACGTGGGTGTTCTTGCTGACCCTAGAATCAGAATTAGGAGAGGACTCTTCACATAGGCAGAGGTGGAAATGCATTAAGAATTGTCTTTTTTTTTTTTTTTTTTTGGTTCTATTTTGAAATTTTCTTTGGACTTCAGACAGACTATCCTTCTAGTATTAATAATTTATTTCTTGGATACCACAAGATATGTTATTGTTTAACTTTTATATATCATGATGGCTCAACTAGATTTTCAGATCCTGTCTTCCTATCTTGAGATTTAGAGACATTCTATTTCTTAAGACAGTGTCTGTAGACAGTTCTTCTGAGTGGCAAACTGTTGCTACCTTAATAAGTTTACCTTATTTCCAACTTTCCAAGCTCTAGTTTCACTTGATGATGGCCCTCTTTGTGTCTATTAAGTCTCATATGACTGTCACATATAGCTTTTTATACCTGATGTATGAGTGGTGAAACTTTAACTTATCTATGGGTTAAAGAAAGCAAAGCCTTGCTACTTAAAATCTTACATTGCCCAACACTTATGCACACAGACTACTTGTTACAATGAGGTGCAAACTGCATTTTAACCTTAATAGTGATGTAATTAATGAAACAGTTGTGGTGGAGAGCATAGCAACTCCGCTTTCAGTATCTGGGACAAAGGGCAGTGATGATGATGATGTTGGATAAAATTAGCATTACATGGTAAAAAAAAAATAATTGTACTCAAATAATATTCCCAAATATTTTCAGTGAGGTGTTGATTATTAGGTAGGTGATGAAAATTCTGAAGGAAAGAGGAAAAACTTTGGGAAAATTGATGTGGGAAATGTGATGGGGGAGGGGTGTAAGGAAATGCCACTTCCTTTAAATGCTGTTAAATCCAGAGTTTCACAGATAACTACTTGAAGGGATTCTCTGGATGAGGACAACTGACCAAGGGGCATAAGCCCTTTTTGGAGTTTTCCAGAATTGCTTCACCATTGTAGGATCCTTCTTTTTCCCCCCTCATGGCTTTTAGCAAAGCCAAAAGAATCTGGCAGTTCCAAACAAGTTTAACTAAATAGCACATGATAATATGAAAATATTAAATATTAAGATACTTAGGAACCCAAATGATTAAATTTATAACAACAGCTTTGCACTCCCAAACTTATTGGTTCTACCTTTTTACTTATGAGGGCTTCCCTGGTGGCTCAGATGGTAAAGTGTCAACCTGTAATGTGGGAGACCCACGTGCGATCCCTGGGTTGAGGAGATCCCCTGGAGGAGGGAACGGCACCCCACTCCAGTACTCTTGCCTGGAAAATCCCATGGACAGAGAAACCTGGTAGGCTACAGTCCATGGGGTTTCAAAGAGTCGGACATGGAACCTTTTACACATGGAACCTCAAGAACAGCCAGGTCATACTTCTGTCTCTTACTTTCTTGCTCTTAGCAATTGCTGTATTTAATTCCCAGGGCATAGAAAGACCATCTTAACTGTACTCTAAGAGTGTAGAAAAGAGAAGTTAACATATTATCTAATGTCTGTTCTCCCCCGTTAATTCTCTAGTATAAATGGCAATCACTTTTTGAAGTGATTATATGAAATCCTGCCCTTCAAGTCAATGCTTATTTTTATAGATATATATTAACTTAATATAGAGACTATAGATCTGTAGTTGTAGACTGATAGTCAATAACAGTTATGTGGGAAGAATTACATCTAAAGCTTTTCTTCATCAGGTGTCATTCAGGGGTTATGAAAACAGTGCTAGTCTACTACTACTACTACTAAGTCGCTTCAGTCGTGTCCGACTCTGTGCGACCCCATAGACAGAAGCCCACCAAGCTCTCCTGTCCCTGGGATTCTCCAGGCAAGAATACTGGAGTGGGTTGCCATTTCCTTCTCCATGCATGAAAGTGAAAAGTGAAAGTGAAGTTGCTCAGTTGTGTCCGACCCTCAGCGACCCCATGGACTGCAGCCTACCAGGCTCCTCCGTCCATGGGATTTTCCAGGCAAGAGTACTGGAGTGGGGTGCCATTGCCTTCTCCGAGTGCTAGTCTAGGAAACCAGAAACACTTCAAAATACAAAATTTGCTGACATACGGTTTAAGATACAATAAACATGATGTGCTGATTAAAATGTAATAAAGCCATTTAAAATGCCAAGCTGAAGGACTAAAAATTAAGTGAGACACAAAGAGGACAAAAAAGAGGAAATGGAAAACCAGAAGACATGAACTGAGGGTTGGTCCTTCATGAGCATTTGAGGTGATTGGTAGCAAGGGACTTTGGTTTGAATGACTGGTGGGACCAGCAAACAAGGATCCAGGGAGCAGACAATTTGGAAAGGACCAGATTGATTTTTCCTGTATTGCTGTTTCCATTACTATTCATTTCTGTTCAACATATTTAAAATGTGTTGACTAAGCTAAATGCCTGACAGAAGGAAATGAAGGACATAATGAAAGAAAAGAAGCATAAATGAAGATTTGTTTGTGTGCGGATCTATTTAGATGAAACAAATAGTATTTAAAGTACTTTTTGAGGACTTACTTATACTGTAAATTGTTTTCTTTTTGTAGTTGAGAATGTCATCTTAGTTTTCATTTAATAAAATCCTCATAAGATCCTCAAACTATCATTTAGTTTTTTTTCCCTAAAAAATAACATTTGAAGAACATGATTTATAACTTATTCAATTAATATATATTGCTTTAGGCACTTCAAAATATGAAACACTCAACCTTTGTAAGAAATCACTTAGGACTCAAATTTAAGCTCACAAAATATTTTCAAAGAGGGTGAAAGTAATAATGAATCACTTTTTGGCCATTCCAATAAAAAAATTCAGAGGTAGAACAAGAAATAAAAACACTGAAAATCACTGAATATTACTTGGCTCATTTCTGATTTTGCTTTTGACCCTCTATCTTTAAACTCTTTGCTCTTCAAAAGTGGAGCTTTTATCCCCCAGAACTTTTTCAAAGGGGATATAGCTAATGTACTGCCTCAAACAGTTTGTGGGATGAAGCAGAATATGAATTATTAAATAGATAACATCTAATGTTTATAGTCTGGAATAAAAACATTATGGATGGAAGGAGAAAACTCTTTCAGTTCTGTTTTGAATCCCTGAAATGAAATTTTCTCATCTGTGATTGCATTCTCCTCCTGACTTTTAAGAATCATAAGATTTCATCATAATGAAACCTTATGATTATCTGTTCTTAATAAGGGAGGATCAGAGTGAGTGTGTGAGGAAAACATTAACAATTGTTTTTGTATTTCCTTTATAGACTCAATTAAAATGTTACTTAAATTTTATTGGAACAGTAGTTTATACTTTTGCAGAATGAGCATTTTAAGCTGCATAAGTAGGTGCTGAGAAATAGATTGATTATTCTATGCACTCTTAAGCCAATAAACATGTTGAGACTTTTCACAATTAAAATAATTTAAGAGAAATGTCTGTTTGGGGCAAAGTTTTATCTAAAAGTTCACATAATAGAAAGAAAATCAACAGAAAATATCAAATTGCATTGTAATTATGTCACTTATTTTGGAAAGCCATATTTTTTAACATAAAGGATTAGCAGTATCTATATCTCTCTATGTCTATATCTACATGTATATCTTTATCTAGCTTTTTACTTTATATTTTCAGATTCTAGCTGTATTAGAGTGTCTGCTTTGCTGCTACTGCTAAGTTGATTCAGTCGTGTCTGACTCTGTGCGACTCCATAAGACTGCAGCCCACCAGGCTCCCCTGTCCCTGGGATTCTCAAGGCAAGAACACTGGAGTGGGTTGCCATTTCCTTCTCCAGTGCATGAAAGTGAAAAGTGAAAATTAAGTCACTTAGCCGTGTCCGGCTCTTAGCGGCCCCATGGACTGTAGCCCACCAGGCTCCTCCATCCATGGGATTTTCCAGGCAAGAGTACTGGAGTGGGGTGCCATTGCCTTCTCTGAGAGTGTCTGCTTTACTCACATATAAAGAGATTGTCTTCATTTTCACCTGGTTGTGTACAATTTGAGTTATAAGGCTTTAATTATGGGAGTAGTTTTTAACTTTCCTCACTTCTCTTTCCTCTGGGCTGCATGTTCAAGACTTTGTGGTTGAAGTTAGCACAAGAATTTCCAGCTTCAGTCTCTGAACACTTTAGGATGACCCATAATCCCAAGAACTGGATGTGTCTTGAGTGTCTTCATTCCCTGAAGAGACGTACTTAATCACTTTCAGAATTTTATTTTTACTCTGATTCATTAAAATATGTTTCTCCTGGTGAATGCTAAAGAAAGTGATGCTATTTTTTTTTGTTCGAGAAAAGGTCACTATGTTATTATTTATGGGCATATTTTATTATTTATGGGTATGTCCAGGGTAGGCTATTGGGAAACATATGGCAGGGCAAGGCCTCAGCATTTCCAAAGAGATAACAAACACATACATCAAAATACTGAGTCTGTAGAAGCCAATGAAATTTTAAATCAAAGAGAACATTCATCTATAGATTCTGATTACAATTATCTATTTGAATCACTTGTCATACACCTTCTCTTGTCTTCCCCTGGGTTGTTGAGGCTCCTGAGACAATTTCCTCAGTTATATTTCAGGTAGATCTTACCACTTTGAGTGACACTCAGAGGAGGTATTCCATTCATCAATCAGGGGTCTATCATTAAGCAAGAACTTTTCCTCAAGTAAGGCACTAGTAGAGCATGAAACTCTTTTGGTGAGTTTCACATATAAATTTCAGTTAAACTGTATTCATAGATAACAAGGCTTAGCCATTCAGGTTAGCCTTATTTCCATTAATACTTTTTTACTCAATCAAAAGTGAACTTGATTCAGTTTTATTGTGTTATATCAGTGTGGCTACCTGATATGAAGAGTTGATTTATTAGAAAAGACCCTGATGCTGGGAAAGGTTGAAGGCAGAAGGAGAAGGGGACCACAGAGGATGAGATGGTTGGATGGCATCCCTGACTTAATGAACATGAGTTTGAGCAAACTCCAGGAGATGGTGAAGGACAGGGAAGTCTGGTGTGCTTCAGTCCATGGGGTCGTGGAGAGTTGGACATGACTGAACAATGAACAACAATATAAGTGTGAAATCGGCTCATTTCATTTGAAGGCTTTCTCACAAATGTGAGTTGTATATCGACACATAAAGCTCTTATCCTTAGTTTCTTCTACTGAAAAGGATATTCTAAAATTTGTTTTAAAAAAGGACAATTTCCAATATACCTATAAAGAAAATAGTAAGGCAAATATTCATTTTTATCCATCATCCAGCTTCAACAATTATCAGCATTTTGACAGTCAGGTTTCATAGACCACTCCCCGACATTATCTTCTCTCTCTCTTTTTTTTTTTTTTAAAGCTAAAGCATTTTAAAGAAAACCTTGCATATTCTTTCCTCCCAGAGGTTCATCATCATGTGTATCTAATGGATAAGAACCTTTGAAAAAAGACCCATATTGCAGTATTGCCCAAAGTTAAAAGGAATTTTTAAAATTTTATTACTAATCATCCATTTGGACCTAATTATCTTAAAGATGTCCTTTAGAGCTCATTTGCTAGAATCAGGATCCAAATGTGGTCCACACATTGCTTTTTTAAATTACTGTTTTTTTCACTTGTCATTGATTTGTTGGAGAAATCAGGTTTTTTTTCTTTGTAGCATGTCCTAAATTTGGTTTATTGCTTCCAGTGATGTCATTTTTCTTATCCTACTTTAATCCATACATTCTGCATTCTCCTAGTAAGATCCTGAGGTTTAATAGATTTAGATTTAATTTGTGGAAACAGTAAGAGTGTTTCAGAGAACATCATATCAAGAATTACATGATTTATGGTTGTCTCACTTTCAGTGATGCTTAAGCTCATTAGTGGGTTGAGATAATGCCAAAGTGATTCTTTCTAAAAAAATTCTTTGTCAAATTTCATTTGATGTTTTTAGTATCATCGTTGTCAAGCTCCATTATTTCATTAGGTGGTATGAGATGATAATTTCACAGTTCTATCAACCCTTTGCATTTATTAACCTGAATACTTCTTTAAAGAAAGAAGAATTTTCACACACCAATTGTTTTCTTATCTTGAAATACAATTTGTTCATGAAAGGCTGTATGAATGATTCATTCACTTTATTACTGAATTTTCAAAATAATGAGTTCATATCTTGGTAAGTCCCATGTGTTGTGGGTGTTTAGAGGTGGTCAGTGTGTTGAACTCATGGATTTTACATGTTTAATGTATTTGTTTTTTTCAAAAAATTTAATAGTTTAACATTTCTTGCAGGGCTAGTCTGATGGTGATAAATTGCCCCAGGTTTTGTCAGAACAAATTTTTATTTCACCTTCACTCTTGAGGATAATTTTGCTAGTACAGAATTCTAGGTTGTTGTTGTTGTATGTGTGTGTTTTCCTTCAACACTGAGTATCTTATTCAACTTTCTTCTTGTTTGTGTAGTTTCCTCTACAGATAAGATGTCACCCTCTACCTGGCTTTTTCAATATTTTTCCTTTGTTTTTGCCTGCAGATTGACTGTGACATACTTGGGTGTGTTTTGTTGGTATTTACCCTGTTTGGTGTTTTTGTGAGTTTCTTGGATCCATGATTTGGTGTTTGTCATTAATTTAAAAAACTTCCTAACTACTACCACTTAAAACATTTCTTTTATATCCTTCTGTTTTTATACTCCTCTGAGATCCTAGCCATGAGTATATTCCACATTTCTTGATGTACCACTTTTTTTTTTTTTCTTGTGTTTTTCTGTTTGAGAAGTTTCTACTGACATATCTTTAAGCTCACTGAATCTTTCCTTGGACATGTCAAGTCTGCTGATGAGTCTATCAAAACACTCTTATATTTTTGTCACTTTTTTGTAATAGTTTATAGCATTTCTTTATGATTCTTTTTATATTTGCTATCTCTATACTTAGATTACCTTCCTGTTCTTGCATGTTATCTACTTTTTCCATTAACCCAGAACATATGAATCATAATCATATTAAATTCCCTGTGTCATAATTCCAATATCTGTGTCATATCTGGGCCTGGTTCTAAAGCTCATTTTGTCTATAGAAACTATATTTTTACTAACCTTTTGTTGTGCCCTATAATTTTTGTTGAAAGTCAAACATGTTATATCAGGTAATAGGAAGCTGAGATAGTTTGGCCTTTATCGTGAGGATTTCTGTTAACCTAGCTTAGAAGTAGGCTATGTTTAATGTATTCTGTCACTACAGGTGTCAGAGGCTTCCAACCCTCTAGTGTCATAGTTTATGCTGCTCCTCTTAGTGTTGGCCTTCCATACATACTCTTCCTGAGAGAAGGTTTGTGTCTTGCAGCTCTCATAGCTATAATTCACTACTATTATGTGCGTGTATGCTTAGTCGTTCAGTCATGTCTTACTCTCTGCCACCCTTTGGACTGTAGCCTGCCACACTCTTCTGTCCATTGGATTTCCAAGGCAAGAATACCAGAGTATGTCGCCATTTCCCCCTCCAGGGTATCTTCCTGACCCAAGAAATGAAACGATGGTCTCCTGTGTCTCCTGATTTCTGGCTGATTCCTTACCTGCTGAGCCATCAGACAAGCTCCCACTGCTATTATACTGGAGCTGTACTGGTGTGTAGAAAGGATGCTAAGGGGAAGCATTCTGTAGTCTTATGATTATAAACACATGTCTTTTTGTTGATGTGTGTCTCTGGGCTTTGACCCAATTTGTCTTTTATTGGTTTCTTCCTTTCAGATAAAAGATATCCCAAGCCATCTTGTACATTGCCTTTGTCACACCTGCATGGAGCAGTTTCTTCAAAAAAGCTTGAAATAATCATTAAAGAGCAAAACAAACAAAACATATCCTTGATGAACACTGGCTAACTTATTCCATGGTATACTATTTCCAAGTATATTCCAAGAACATGAGCTAAATTATTCCATGGTACATACTTCCAAGGCAAACCATTCAATATCACAGTAATCCAACACTATGCCCCAACTACTAATGCCGAAGAAGCTGAAGTTGAATATTTCTATGATGACCTACAAGGTCTTCTAGAACTAACAACAAAAAAAGGTGTCCTTTTCATTATACGGGACTGGAATGCAAAAGCAGCAAGTCAAGAGATACCTGGAGTAACAGGCAAGTTTGGCCTTGGAGTACAAAATGAAGCAGGGCAAAGGCTAATAGAGTTTTGCCAAGAAAACACACTGGTCATAGCAAAAACCCTCTTCCAACAACACAAGAGAAGACTCTACACATGGACATCACCAGATGGTCAACACCGAAATCAGACTGATTATATTCTTTGCAGCCAAATGTGGAGAAGCTCTACAGAGTCAGCAAAAACAAGGCCGGGAGTGGACTGTGGCTCAGATCATAAACACCTTAATGCCAAATTCAGACTTAAACTGAAGAAAGTAGGGAAAACCACTAGACCATTCATGTATGAGCTAAATCAAATCCTTTATGATAATACACTGAAAGTGACAAATAGATACATGGGATTAGATCTGATAGAGTGCCATAAGAACTCTGGACAGAGGTTCATGACATTGTGCAGGAGGCAGTGATCAAGAACATCCCCAAGAAAAACAAATAAAAAAGGAAAATGATTGTGTGAAGATGCCTTAAAAATAGCTGAGAAAAGCAGAGAAGATAAAGGCAAAGGAGAAAAGGAATAGATATATCCGTCTAAATGCAGAGTTCCAAAGAATAGCAAGGAGAGATAAGAAAGTCTTTCTCAGTGATCAATGCAAAGAAATAGAGGAAAACAATAAAATGGGAAAGATGAGATCTCTTCAAGAAAATTAGAGATACCAAGAGAATATTTCATGCAAAGATGGGCACAATAAAGGACAAAAAAGGTATGGACCTAACAGAAGCAGAAGATATTAAGAAGAGGTGGCAAGAATACACAGAACTATACAAAGAAGATCTTAGTGACCCATATAACCACAATGGTGTGATCACTTACCTAGAGCCAGACATGCTGGAATGTGAAGTCAAGTGGGCCTTAGAAAGCATCACTACGAACAAAGCTAGTGAAGGTGATGGAATTCCAGTTGAGCTATTTCAAATCCTAAAAGATGATGCTGATAAAGTGCTGCACTCAATATGCCAGCAAATTTGGAAAACTCAGCAGTGGCCACAGGACTGAAAAAGGTCAGTTTTTATTCTAATCCCAAAGAAAGGCAATACCCCAAATGTTCAAACTACTGCACAAGTGCACTTATCTCACACGCTAGCAAAGTAATGTTCAATTCTCTAAGCTAGGCTTCAACAGTATGTGAATCAAGAACTTCCAGATGTTCAAGCTGGTTTTAGAAAAGGCAGAGGAACCAGAGATCAAGTTGCCAACATCTGCTGGATCATAGAAAAATCAAGAGAGTTCCATAAAAACATCTACTTCTGCTTCATTGACTATGCCAAAGCCTTTGATTGTGTGAATCACAACAAACTGTGGAAAATTCTTAGAGAGATGAGAATACCAGATCAGCTTACCTGCCTCCTGAGAAATCTATATGCAGTTCAAGAATCAACAGTTAGAATGGGACATGAAATGACAGACTGGCTCCAAAGTGGGAAAGGAGTATGTCAAGGCTGTATATTGTCATCCTGCTTATTTAACTTATATGCAGAGTACATCATGAGAAATGCTGGGCTGGATGAAGCACAAGCTGGAATCAAGATTGCTGGGAGAAATATCAACAACCTCAGATATGCAGATGACACCATCCTTATAGCAGAAAGGGAAGAGAAACTATGAGCTTCTTGATGAAAGTGGAAGAGGAGAGGGAAAAAGCTGGCTTAAAAAAAGCTCAACATTCAAAAAACTAAAAGCATGGCATCTGGTCCCACCACTTCATGGCAAACAGATGGGGAAACAATGGAAACTGTGAGAGAATTTATTTTCTTGGACTCCAAAATCACTGCAGATGGTGACTGCAGCCATGAAATTAAAAAACACTTGCTCCTTGGAAGAAAAGCTATGACAGTGTATTAAAAAGCAGAGACACTACTTTGTCAGCAAATTCCCATCTAGTCATAGCTATGGTTTTTCCAGTAGTCATGTTCAGATGTGAGAGTTGGACCATAAACAAAGCTGAGTGCCAAAGATTTGATGCTTTTGAACTCTGGTGTTGGAGAAGACTCTAGAGAGTCCCTTGTACTGCAAGGACATCCAACCAATCAATCGTAAAGCAAATCAGTCCTGAATATTCATTGGAAGGACTGATGCTGAAGCTCCAATACTTTGGCCACCTAATGTGAGGAACTGAGTCATTTGAAAGGACCCCGATGCTGGGAAAGATTGAAGGTAGAAGGAGAAGGGGACAACAGAGGATGAGATGGTTGGATGGCATCATCGACTCGATGGATGTGAGTTTGAGCAAGCTCCAGGAGTTTGTGATGGACAGGGAAGCCTGGCTTGCTGGAGTCCATGGGGTTGCAAAGAGTTGGACATGACTGAGCGACTGAACTGAATACATAATCTATTTATGATTATTATATTTACTGATATTTGTTTAATAATTCAGTAATGTTTATTGAGCACTTACTCTGTGCCTGCACTGTTCTAGGTCTTAAGGTTTATCAGTGAACTATATAGGACTTTTGCATTCATTGCACTTCATTATCGAAACGACAAGCAAAACACAATAAACTCCTATAAAAAAGTAAAATAATGTTGTTGCACGTTGCTAGGTGCCATGAAAGAAAGGAAAAAATAGAGCTGAATAAGAGGGCCAAAAATGGGTGCATACATATGGTCTATTACAATTTTTAATAAAGTGATCTGAGTGATCTTATTGAGTGACAACTGGGTTCAACTTGAGATGGGTGAGGGGTTAAGCCATGCTGATACCTGAAAAGAGTGTTCTAGACATATTCTACTGGCCCATATCCAACCATTTACTACCTATCCTATTAAATAATGACAGCAAAATTTCTCTATCTTTGGAATTAGGTTTCAGTGAGGTTTCATACTAGATATCTATGTAACATTTTGGAGACCTGAAGTACTAAGAAGTTAAGAAATTTGGGCTATAGCATTTGGTATTTTCTGCTTAGAACAGTAAGAAGCCCTAATTTGTAAAAGAAGGAAAATAGTTATGTACTTCTCTAACATTTAAGGAGTATTTTAGAAAACATTTCCAAATAATTTTTACTGGATGTGTCTACAATGAACTGAAAGTGATACCATGCCTTGGATCATCAGTTTTTGAAATTTCCTTCTCAGTCATATTTAATTGAAGAAAATGTTCTTGTTAAATAAAGTTCTTTCATGTGGATCAAGAGAACTATGAAAGATCACTAATTGTGATCTCTAATGTAAGAAAATAATTGAGACTTAATTATTAAACTAAAAATGAAGCTGCTATATATAATTTTCTTGTAAATGAGAATAAGTAAAATAAAATCAAATTCCTTAGTATAACCTTGGAAAGGGTGGAATCCTGAGAAACCAGAAGGATGAGATGATCTAAAGGAACATCATGAATCCAAAAAAAAAGTTTTCTGAGCTGAAAACAATAAGATAAAAGCATCAAAAGTACATCATAGTTAACATTTTTCTCATGTATTTTTCCACTTGAACATTTTAACATATCTTTTGAAGTTGCATATGTTAATTTACAATGTTTGAAATTGGAATTTTAATGAGTCCAATCATAATACTCCTTCATACATAAAAGTCAAAAGACCTTAATATATATTACCTTGTTAATTAGCTACAGTTCTAAGTTTTAGAAAAGGGAGAGCTTATTATCCAAATGAGAATTAGAGAGGTTAAATTTTCACTTATAATAAAGTGAGATAATAAAGTTGATTCTCCCTTATAATAAAGCTGAAAGTTGAAATCATATCTTATTACTCCTAGTCTAGGGAACTCTTTAAAAAAAAAAAATCCTTTCTTATGTAAAGTGGATCTTTTCCAAAATGTCATCCTGGGCCACTGGTACTTTTAAAGCATATGAAGGTGGTTTGGGAGGCAGTGGAATAATAATGTGGAGCGGGATAGAGATTGACTGGAACTTACACCTGAAAGATCCTGCTACAGATGACCGGAGCAAGAGACCATTATGTACAGATGTTACCTGTTCCTAGCTTTACTTTGTTCCCCATTCTTCACACTGAAAAGTGAAAGTGAAAATTGGTCGCACTGTCGTGTCTGACTCTGCGATCCCATGGACTGTAGCCCGCCAGGCTCCTCTGTCCATGGACTTCTCTGGGCTACAGTACTGGAGTAGGTTGCCATTTCCTTCTCCAGGGAATCTTCCCAACCCAGGGATCAAACCTGGGTCTCCTGCATTGCAGGCAGATTCTTTACCAACTGAACTACTAGCCACACAATCTATTGTAACCAGTTCAATTTCCAGTTCTTATTAAGAAAATGATCTCTGTAGCAAAGGCACTGCTTCCGAAAGGCCACTCTTAAAATGCATACTTAATGACCAGGAGAATAGAAATAACTGAAGTTCTAGTTCAAAAGTAATGAATACTCTTACTCATGTATATAAATTTGTGGTTGTTGGTCTTGGATGAATACTGTGCTTTGTTATGAAGAATTCTGACACTGAGCTCAGGGGGAATGAGTTCTAGGGTCAGATATTGATATCTTCCATGAGTGCAAAAGGAGGAATTTGCTATTGCTGATAGAGTCTTCTTCCAGAGGTAAGAAATACTTCAAGGCAAAGACAGATAAGCAGGGAAGAGGCAAAGAAAGGTGGCAAATTTAGTCCACTTAGACCACAGCTTTAGCACTGAGTCCTTGGAAGTCATGGCTATGGGTCCCTTAGAGTCAGCAGAAGGATAATTCTAACTACAGATTTTGCTGAGAGCTGGTCTTTTCTGCAGCTTTTCTTTGATTATTCACTTTTAGGGTGAGTGGATTTTTTTTTTTTTTTTTTTACAATTGCAATAACTTTGTGTTAGTTTTTTAATTTTTTAAAATACATTTACTAAAATCTCATATGCATTTCACCACAAACTTGTGATTAGACCAGGCAAGAATTGATATACATTTTCTCATCAAAGAGAGAATAAACATAAAATTAAACTCTTTGCCTCCAATTTGATATATCAAGAGAACCACAATTTCTTAATGCAGATTATTGTGTCTTTTCCCCACGATTAAATCCTTGTCTTGATATTTTTTTCAGGACATCCAAAATACTGTGCCAGTTGATATTTTGCTCTAAAGAATTCATTATCTCTTTTCAGTGAAACAGAAGATTTAAAATGAAATACTCATCTTTTATTAAAAATTTCTAACATGTTTGATGTGACAAGATAGGAAGAGGAAAAGTGTTAAAAGGACAAAATCCTTTAGGTCTTCAAAGATTGCAAAATAAATTGCTACAAACCACTGAAAATATAAAACAAAAAGTACAATATCTATAAAAATATGGGCAAATATATAAGAACCAGGCTTCACTTCCACTTAAACCTGTTCAATAGCTGAAAAACATTCGTTGAAAAATTAATGTTACAGCTGTCAAAATGAAACACAATTCACCTTTATCAAGAAAATCTGAATGTCAGCTTCTAAATGATATTGGTTTATAGAAATGGAGTAGATGTTTTCTAACAAAAATAGTATCCCAATACATTGTTTCCTAATGGAACATCAATATACTGTAATTCCTTTTTACTCTTTCCTGATGTCCCTTTACTCTAGTTCATTAATCTCTATAGTCAAGTCTTGATCAATGCTCCTAATTCCAGACTGTATCCAATGGGGAATTAATAATGAGGTAATATTAATTATCTTTTATGATTCAAAATTCAGTACTATAAGGAAGATAACTATAACTTCTCTTTGAGTTTTCTCTCCTTGTGCCTGTTTCTGCTCCCTTCTAGGAGTCTTTTTTTTTTTTAATTTCTTCCTTGGTTTGACCATGTTTCTTCCCAAGGATCAAAACCTGATTCCATTTTAACAAAAATTTTTACTGTATAGTTATGGGCATATTTCTTGTTGCAATTATGGATTTCATTACGAAGCTGTTCAACAACTTATGTTTATATTTTATAGAAATAGAATATTTTTTAATGAAAAGGAAACAGGGACATTTGAGTTTCATTGAACATTAAATAGAAAGATTATTCTAAATTAAAGCAAGGAACCAAAGGAAAATATTTCAATGAAATTTCAAAATGGATGGTTTATTTTCTATCTTGTTGGAGAAAATGGACAATTCCATGTCCTGGATTAATTATATAACTGTGCCAACAAAAATGTTTGTAATATATGTTGATAGAAAGTTATTTATTTTTCTCAAAAATATTTATGTAGGCCAGTTGGATATCTTGCCTCATCTCCTATTCAAAATCATGAAATGATCTTGGGATATATAATTAGAAACAAAATCTTATCCTGACTCAAAAGACCTCTCCACCCAATTTTATTATTGAATAGCAATGAAACCAGAATGTGACGCACACCACAGGCAAAGAGAAATCTCATTCTTTTATATAGACAAACAGATATAGTCCATTGTATACGTGGTTCAAGATAAATAATAACTGGCCCTCAGGTGAGAGTACTTCACAATACCATTTGTGACACATAATTCATCTTAAATCTACCTAGTAAGTGGGATGATGATCTGTGATGGCTAGTTGCCTTTATCTGGAGAGAAACAAACTCTCATATCTTGTGGCAGGAGGTAGTTTTGCAACCTGGAGCAAGTGACACACAGAAGTTCGGCTCCTACACTCACATAGGAAGTCGGATGTAGAGATGCTACCTCTAATTGTTACATTCAAAGATAAAATGAAAAAAAAAAGGAAAAAAAAAAAACACAAACAAAAAACAAAGAGATAAGTCCCAGGGCCTCCAAGAAGACCTAGGTCAAATCTGAGAAAGGCCTCTCAAGTCTTTAGAGGGATTTATGTACATATCAGAGAGAGAAAAAGTACACACAAGTACTTCTAAGGCAAATACTCTTATGAAAAAGAAAAAGTTTCTTATTTTCAAGAGAGGAGTTAAGTCTCGTATTTTTAATTTGTCTTTGGTAACCTCTAGACTCTCTGATACAGATGTCTACTTCCTCTATACTGCTTGTATCACAAAGAGGTCTGGCACATTGAAACTATTGAATCTCCTCCCATGTTAGAGATGGAAGGATATTAATGGAGTGCAATAAGGTTATTTTTTTCAGAGCATGAAGAGGTAATCAGTGTAATATACTGATTTTAACTACTAGAAAAAAATAGGCAACCAGGTGATTGAAAAAGAGAAGAAAAAAACATACAATTCTTTTCACTTACTTCACACAGCTAAATTCTTTTCACTTACTTCACACAGCTAGAAGCCCGCCATGAATTGGAATCAACACCCAAGATTTCAGATAATTGCCACCTCTTCTTTTCATTTTTGATGCATTTTCAAGTCTCTTAAAATCAAATATTCAAATGACAATTTTCTAAAGATTTACTCTCTATAACCCATAAATCAGATTATTTGCACTTTGTGGCTTGATTTATTAGATTAAAATACTTGGAAATCATTACTCTAATTTCTACTAGGCATTTTCTACTTGATTATTTTTTTGTGTAGCTTTGGGTTCTGCTTTTATTTTTTTTTATTTATTTATTTTTTTTTGTAGGCCCGGCTCTGCTGAAAGAGTCAGCAACCTGGAATACTGCCGGTGCGTCCAATGAGGTGGGTTCTGCTTTTAAATAGTTCTGGATTTGGGTTCTGTTTTTAAGTATTTCTGCCCTCTCTCTCTCTTTCGCCATTTCTCTCTCTATATGATTTCCACCTTCACATTGGGTAAGATATCAAACTACTGCACAACTTAATTCTATCCACCACAAAGGCAGTCAAATCTCCTCCAAAACATTCCTGAAATATATAATCAACTGATGGGTTAACTACAATTTATTTACAATTTAATGAATTTTTCAAGCAGCAATTGTATTTTTTCATTGTTGCAATGGTATACATAATTTATATCTTGTTCCTAAGCCTAACAAATGTGTTTTCTAGAGATAAGAGGTCTATTACCACTATGTTTGTTCTCTGCATAGCCAAAATTTTCCAAAAGTTTTATGAATATTACTTATATTTTCTAATCATTTCCCCCTTTTAATTATGGACTTAGACTCAGTTTTGCTTGCTGAAATTCCTGTCTCTGTTTTGTTACTTTGGTAATTTTATGTGATCAGATTTGAATCACAGTAACTTATTAACCTAACGTAGAATGAATCTTGCCCTCCTACAAATACATATATATTAACATTCAGTTTTAGTTCACATTACTTATTGACAATTTAAGAGCAGTCATATGCAAAATTTCATTGTTGATGGGGAATGAAACAATGTAAAATGCTAACTTGATTCCATGACTTTTTTTTTTTTTTGCAATCTTATCCTTGAGAATGTCATATCTTGGAATTTAGTTTCTATTTCTTTATCCACTAGTAAATCTCAAAAACAAAGTTGATGAAAAACTTCCTTTAAATTCAAGAGGTTAATCATTAAGATGTTGTACAGATCTAAGTGAAATTTTCTATAAAGTACAGAAACATAATAGCAGTGGTCTTCTGGTATGTGTTTTATAATATTTTAGAATTGACATGAAATAACTCTTTTGGAAAGTAAGTTTTCATAGGGTAAATATATTTTTACCATATTTTTTTTACATTTTTTCCATATTTATCTAGTATTTTACCAGATATGTATCCTCAATATATTTTCAGTAACAATCATGTTATTTCTTAAGCTGTATAACAAGAAGGGCTTAACTACTAATATTTATTATAACAATAAAAGTTATCACTTGTTCAAATCTCCCTATATATTAGGTGTTTTTTCAAGTGCTTCCATGCATTATCTCTTAAATCTTTATGATACTCTATCAAGGACAAGCCCTCATAACTATTACAGATGAGGAAATTGAGGTTCAGAATGGTGAGGTGGCTGCACAAGCCCAGGTACACTAAGTGCTGGGATTTGAACACCAGCCCAGGATTGTCTGCATAAGCACCACTGATCTTAACCAATATATTAACTGCTTAATTTAGAAATTGCCAATCTCAGTAATGTATAATCAATTAAATGAGAGAGTAAATTGAAAACCTATAGAGAATCAATAAATATTGTTTCCCTTCCTGATTCTTCTCCTATATCCTCCAGACCCTCCTTTTGGCATCACAGGAAAAAAATCCCAACTATGGTTCTTTACTCAGTTCTGGCTTGTATTCTGTGCTTCAGAATGTGTCATGTCATTTCATCCTCATAACCATTTAATGTATGTTAAATGGTTCTTAAAGTTGTTCTTACTTTACAGAGAAGTATAACCCAAATTGTGAAAACAAATTGACTAAGATTTTTGGACTCCATCTAGTGATTTTTCCTTTATGACTGTGTGATGGTTCATTTTATGTGCCAACTTGCAGTGTGTTTTTGGATGCCATTAACATTTAAATGAATGAAATTTGAGTAAAGCAGATTGCCCTCCATGATTAGAAGTGGGCCTCATCCAATCAGCTGAAGGAAAGCCTAAATAGAAAAAAGAATGGGCTCCTGGAGCAAGAGGCAATTCTCCAGCAGATTGTCCTCAAACTTTATCTGCATCACTGGTTCTCCTGGATATCCAGAGTGCCAGCCAACATTGTAGATTTGGGACTTGTCAGACTATAAATTTATGTGAGCCAATTTTTATAATAAATCTTTTGATGTAAATACATGTTCTATTGGTTGCATTTCTCTGAGAACCCTGACTAATATACACACTGGGTTTCTGGCATGCATAATTAATGTTAGAAAACTTGGTAATAGGTAGCAGGTCATACACGACTCCCTATTCACCCCTATTGGGACTTCCATGGGGCTTCCCAGGTGGCACAGTGATAAAGAATCCACCTGCAAATGCAGGAGACACAGGAGACACAGGTTTGTGTGTTTCCCTGGGTTGGGAAAGTTCCCTGGAGTAGGAAATGGCAACCCACACAGTATTTTGCCTGGAAAATCTCATGGACAGAGAAGCCCGGTGGGCTCCAGTCCATTGGGTCACAAAGAGTCAAACATGATTGATCTACTGAGCACACATGGGGACTTCCAATAAGGAATATACTTGATTCTTCTAAATGTGACTTTTTGTTTAAAAAAGAATTTAATAGTAATAAATGTTTAGAGGAAAATATTACTTGAGTAAGAGTAATAATCATTCAATTACAAATGCAAACAAATTATATGCAAGAAACACCCTTTATAAAAAGTGTGAAAATCATTATTTAGGAGAGCTCAACTTACAATATATTGATTTTTAAAAAAGCATTTTAATTAGGTGCTGGGTAACTGAACATAAGGACTTCCCTGGTGGCTCAGATGGTAAAGCGTCTGTCTACAATGTGGGAGACCCAGGTTCAATCCCTGGGTTGGGAAGATCCACTGGAGAAGGAAATGACAATCCACTCCAGTACTATTGCCTGGAAAATCCCATGGACAGAGGAGCCTTGTAGGCTACAGTCCATGGGGTCGCAGAGTCGGACACGACTGAGCGACTTTACTCACTCACTTAACTGAACATAACAAATAATGTAGTAGTTAGATGTTTGTATCAGTCTACCAAATTTTGCCCAATTGTGCCTTGGCCTTTTACTATTACAAATTCAAAGAAGTTTCCCAAGTATTCTTACTAGATGTTGCTGTATATTTATTGGAAAGTTTCTCAAAATGATCAATATAAGCACATAAAAGAATAAACACTCTCTTTATGAAAAGGGAGTAGTAGTTTCATCCCTTGGATTTGTTGCAGACAACAGCCAATATATGCATGCTTTTCACTTTTACTGGGGACAAATTTGTAAATTATAAAAGTGGCAGTGCATTTGTTAAATTCATGATTCAAAAACAAACAGGGGATAGAAATTAAATTTAAATACTATGTATATATACACACAATATACCTTAGAAAGGTTGAATAGCACAAAAGCTGGATGTAAATCTATTGAAACAAGAGCTATGGAGCGGATTCATAGAACAGAATAGGAGAAACCAAATAAAATGTCTATTTTTTAATTACAATAAAATCTAGAATATTAGAGTTTAAAAAGAGGAAGTCTAAGATCAGAAAATAGTATATTTATGTAAAAGTAATTATGATAAAAATTAAAAATAGTGATAATATCATTTGATTGGATGTTTCAGGAAAAGTATCCATGTGGATACTAAGATCTGAAATATTGGTTAAGGAGTAGAAGAACAACTATACTGAATGGATACATAAAAGAAAAAGAATCACTAGATCAGCCCTGGGATTTCTTTGGAAGGAATGATGCTGAAGCTGAAACTCCAGTATTTTGGCCACCTCATGTGAAGAGTTGACTCATTGGAAAAGACTCTGATGCTGGGAGGGGATTGGGGGCAGGAGGAGAAGGGGACGACAGAGGATGAGATGGCTGGATGGCATCACTGACTCAATGGACGTGAGTCTGAGTGAACTCCGGGAGTTGGCGATGGATAGGGAGGCCTAGCGTGCTGCGATTCATGGGATCGCAAAGAGTCAGACACGATTGAGTGACTGAACTGAACTGCTATTTGAAATTAGAGTAAAAGAAACCAGAAAAAAGGTGGTGGACAGATGATCATCAAATAAACATTTTAAAAGGTTTCCTGATCTGAGAAAAGACTCGAAACATTAGATCAAAAGTTGTAAGGGAGTACTGGGCAAATTTAGTGAAAATAGATACCTTGCATATCCAGCAGATAAGATGGGTTGCTTTCAAAGGATATAATGAGGTTGGTGTTAGATTTTTTTTTATCCTGATCACTGAGGGTCAGAAATCAATACAGCAACATCAGTAGCTTTAAAAGAAAAGAAGTCTAAGCCTAAGAAATCTTTATTTATTGCAAGCGCAAGAGAAAGAGATTCTGTGACATGCAAGGACATGAAAATTATACCACCTAAGTAGTCATTCTGAAAAAAATTACTTGAAGATATATCTAGCTAATGGAAACATGCCTCAAAATAAATTTTTCAAGAAGGGAAGTAAATGTATAAAAAATTATGGTGAACCATTCAATCAGGAAAAAGTAATATAGAAACAATTATTGTTAATATGATAAAACAATGAGAATTTTAATGCAAAAGTATTAATAATTTACAACTAACTAAAGTGATTTAAATGAAAATAACATGAAGGAATCAGTAAAAGGAGGGAAATTCTCAGTTAATATCAGAAGTCAGTTATTTATAAGTAATCACGTGATACTCATTTTTTAAAACAATGAAGCACATGTTTCTAAGACTAAATGCAATCAGAATCATCTGGGCAAGTTGTCAAGCATATGTGTTGCCAAGATTCATCCCAGATCTTCAGAAACAAAATGTGAGACATGGGAATTAATGCCACTGAAAAGCTTACTACAATTTTTTACCCCCCTGTATCAGGCATATAAGCACAAGTTTAGCATGGATCACAGTAGTTCTGGGAGGCAGCCAATCAAATATTCTGTAAGAGAACTGAAGATCCGTATCCTACTATGTAGCTTAATTTTTTTCCCTTACCTTTCCCTTTGGCAATTGATAGGAGTAGGGAAGAAAGAAAACTATGTTTTTCTGTAGCATTTAAAAGTTCTCAGAAGATAACACATTAAAATAGGGACAAGAGTATATATTGTGTTCAAAAATTCTATGAAGATTCTTTATTTTCTGCTTCGTATTGAAAACTTTACTGAGAGAAGAGAGGCTGCCTTTGAAGACCTCAAAAGAGGTAAGCAAACGAACTTGGAGTGGACATCACAATTGATCCCACAACAGTGAATGAAATGAGGTTAAGTAATTTGCAATTTGTGGTGTCAGTGGTCAATCTCCAGGGGAAATAATACAAGAGGTCAGAACACCTTCTCCTGAGGCTGTTATTAGTTATAGGTATTGGTGCAACCTCAGAGATTGGCTATAAGTTATAGGTAAAAAATCCTATGTTTGCTTCATGGTCAGGTATACACTGGGATGCACCTTTGCAGAGAGTTGAAGATGGGAAATGTAAGTTCCTCAGGGAACAAATTATCAATGCATTTTTTAAAAGGGAAGAGCTGCTAAAACAAATAAAGCTAAACATCTATTAAGACACAAAGCTCTAGAAGCTTATTTCTTACACAAGTAACAATCTAAGAACAGTGCTATTTGTTGGTTAGTGGCACTCCTCCACTTGGTGACACAAGCACTGGAACTTTCTATTGTATGGCTCTGCCATCCCTTAGAGCTTCATTATAGTCAGCATCCAATGGGCAAAACTGGGGGATGAGAATGTCTCTACCAGAAGCACTAAAAGACAATTAGAACCAAAGAGGCGTAATTCCTTAAAACAATTCCTGAAACATAATCCTTGGCTAGAAAGCCTTGAACAGCTAGCCATCCCTCCTGGAAGATATAAACATCTTAGATTGGACTTTTTTGACATCCTGAAACTCTCATCTAATTACACTGAAGTGTCCAAATTAATCCTAGTTCTCTGGAAAGAGAACTCTGGAAAGAGTCTGCAACCCAACAAATGAGGACTAAAATCTTATAAAATTAAAAAACAAAAGCAGGAAAGTTTTCATTGAAAAATAGGCAAAGGACCCAAATTTACAGAAAAAAGAAATCAAAATGGGACATAAGAAACCTTATATTCAATTTCAATAAAACCACAAAATGTAAAGACTCCTCCTCCTCCACATATTACACTGACATAATGTGTAAGCTAGTTAATAGTCAATGTCAGTGAGGTTGTATTATCCATTCTTATCCATACCTCATTTTTTCTTTTTAGAAAGTAGATAGTTTTTTTGCTTACTGAAAAATAACAATAAATATGTATCTACAATTTTAAAATAATGTGTATCCTTTGACTGAGTAAATTCACTTCTAGCCACCTACCCTAAGGAAATCAACAGATGTCAATCATGATTTATGAATAAGGGCATTCAATGCAGCATTATTTATAATAATGAAAAATTGGTGAAAGATCCCAGTTATAGTAAAATGAAAAAATAAATTTTGTTACAGCCATATTGTGGGCTGTCACTCACTTATGCAATTATATATTTCAAAGCACTTATGTATGAAAAAATGGTCACAATATAATATTAATTGGAAAGGTGATCTAGAAGCACATATATATGAGATACATTGTATACATAAAATAATAGAAAGTAAAACCAAAAATGAATAATCTATATTAAAGCAATACATATAGAACAAAAATATCTAGTAAAATGTTTGCTAAAATATTAATGACTTTCTTTTTCAGGTTTTATTATTAGTAGTGATAAATCTTTTTATTTTATATGTTTCTATATTTCCCAGAATTTCTATTGTTAACATGTATCTTAATCATTTAAGATATGTGTTAAAGAATACAACACTTTATAGAGTCATAAAAATTTAAGTTTGGAATCAACTTTAGATGTTAAGTATTCTGAACTGTGCAGTAATCCTTTCCATACCACATTAAATCATCACTGACTAGTGCTAGTCACAAAAATAGCTTCTTTAAAGTTTGATAATCATTTCTGTATGTAAGGGAATATTTGGGAAATCAGTAGACAGATGCAGGACTCTAGATTTATATATAGATATATGTATATATAAATATACATATATTTATATATAAAAAGCAGGGCTTTATATTTAAAATCTATTCTTTTTTAGTTTAGTTTTTCTAAATGATTATAATATTTTTTCCTAATCAAAGCAATATTTGAATAAAAATGAATATAAAGAATAATTTATAATTAACTTTTCCATTAGCAGTTTGAATGCTTATAAACAGGTTTAAGCTCTTTCTCCTTCTGTCTCTCTCTCTCTCTCTGTGAAATGGAAAACTTCAGTACCTGTATGACAGGAGCATCTCCTCCTCACTTTTGGAGATGTTGAGTTTTTAAAAAAACATTTTCAATGTAGAATTTCAAAGGTTGCTTTTAGATAACTCCATTCTATTTGTTTTGAAAAAGTGCCTCTAAAGTAATCTATTATAAAGTATGCAGTTTTCTGAAACTCATAGCTAGTTGCCTAGCAACACACTTGGTTATGTCATATAAAGAAAGCAATGTGGCAAAATGCTATTTTTCAGGTATTAATTTTTAAACACTTCTCTAACTAAAAGGATATATTTTACAAATGGAAATTTTTGAAAGATGGGTCTTGTAAAAACAAAATGAGAGTAAATACCACACTAATTGAGAGTCATTTTCTTAATGACACAATATTAAAATTCAAGCCCAACTGTAAAGATTTGAAAACTCCTTGCCAGGCCTCCAGGCTCTACCTTGTACTCCCTGAAGCACTCACTGCACTAAGAGCCTGCAGTAAGAGGATAAAATTGCATGTCTGTGAAGGCGACTTAATGGCATTATGACATTTACTGAACACACAGAGTGCCTTAAATGCAACAGGAAATATCCAACTTTGTAAAAGTTCTTTATTTTCTTAAATGTCAAAACTGTTAGAATAGGAAAAATTTAAAAGCTAAATTTAAATCATAGCATGAAAATCAGAACAATTACCTCTTGGTTTTTTTTTTTTTTTAAACCTATTGCTATTTTTTGTTTCATTTCTAAAAGTTACTTGAAAAATCCCACATCTTTACTTTTTTGCTTAAATATTTCTCTCATAATCACTAATACTAGAGATTGGCCAGACTTTCTTTTCTTCTTTACTCCCCTTTCAAAATGTCTTCTGCTTTTTCTGTTTTCCACAAAGCTCAACTTCTTTCTTCTAGTGTCTTTTTCCTGCTCATGTGTATGTTTGTGTGTGTGCCTGTGTTTGTGTGTGTGTGTGTTTGTGTGGTGGTGATGAGTAAGGTATGGTGGGAGAGTTCATAAAAGATGGAAGACCCTCTCACATAAAAACAGGTATAATGAGTAGCTAAAGATATAGCCTTTCTGTCAAATTTGTTGAAGGCTTAGAATTTAAAATCTAGGCTAATATTCAGAATGTTTTATCTGATTTTTATTCCTTTGGCATTTAATATTTACTGACATATGGCTGTCCATTATATTCTCCTATTCGAAGAGACTGTTATTATCAGAGAAAGGTGGGAAAGGCAAGAAAGGCAGATGCCTGATCAGACATCTTAATGCTTTATTCATTGCAAACTAGCTTTTAGTTTGATATTAAAGCTGCTATTGTGCTTTAGTCAACTGCTGTGCTTAGTCACTCAGTTGTGTTCAACTGTTGTGACCCCATGGATCGTAGCCTGATAGGCTCCTTTGTCCATGGGGATTCTCCAGTCAAGCATACTGTAATGGGTTGCCATGCCCTCCTCCAGGACAGCTGCTATTAGCAGAGCTTATTTTTATTACAGTTTCTTATAAAGCATTGGTCATAAAAGTTATGAAAGTGGAATCACTCAGTTGTTTCCGACTCTTTGCGACTTCGTGGACTATACGGTCCTTGGGATTCTCCAGGCCAGAATACTGGAGTGGGTAGCTGTTTCCTTCTCCAGAGGATCTTCCGAACCCAGAGATCAAACTTGGGTCTCCCACATTGCAGGCGGATTCTTTACCAGCTGAGCCACAAGGAAGTCCAAGAACACTGGAATGGGTAGTCTATCCCTTTTCCAGGGGATCTTCTGGACCCAGGAATAGAACTGAGGTCTTCTGTATTGCAGGTGGATTCTTTACCTGAGAAGCCCATAAAAGTCATGGGGTAGTGATAAATCTATGCATTCAACACAAGAAAACCATGGAGCCATGTAAGTAATTGGATCCACAGCCAGTGTTAATCTTGCTGGGTAATATAAGCCCATTCACTGGAAAAGGTCAGTTTTCATTCCAATCCCAAAGAAAGGCAATGCCAAAGAATGCTCAAACTACCACACAATTGCACTCATCTCACGTGCTAAGTAAAGTAATGCTCAAAATTCTCCAAGCCAGGCTTCAGCAATATGCGAACCATGAACTTCCTGATGTTCAAGCTGGTTTTAGAAAAGGCAGAGGAACCAGAGATCAAATTGCCAACATCCGCTGGATCATCGAAAAAGCAAGAGAGTTCCAGAAAAACAGCTGTTTCTGCTTTATTGACTATGCCAAAGCCTTTGACTGTGTGGATCACAGTAAACTGTGGAAAATTCTGAAAGAGATGGGAATACCAGACCACCTGATCTGCCTCTTGAGAAATCTGTATGCAGGTCAGGAAGCAACAGTTAGAATTGGACATGGAACAACAGACTGGTTCCAAATAGGAAAAGGAGTACATCAAGGCTGTATATTGTCACCCTGCTTATTTAACTTATATGCAGAATACATCATGAGAAACGCTGGACTGGAAGAAACACAAGCTGGAATCAAGATAGCCGGGAGAAATACCAATAACCTCAGATATGCAGATGACACCACCCTTATGGCAGAAAGTGAAGAGGAACTCAAAGGCCTCTTGATGAAAGTGAAAGTGGAGAGTGAAATAGTTGGCTTAAAGCTCAACATTCAGAAAACGAAGATCATGGCATCCGGTCCCACCACTTCATGGGAAATAGATGGGGAAACAGTGGAAACAGTGTCAGACTTTATTTTGGGGGCTCCAAAATCACTGCAGATGGTGACTGCAGCCATGAAATTAAAAGACGCTTACTCCTTGGAAAGAAAGTTATGACCAACCTAGATAGCATATTCAAAAGCAGAGACATTACTTTGCCAACAAAGGTTCATCTAGTCAAGGCTATGGTTTTTCCTGTGGTCATGTATGGATGTGAGAATTGGACTGTGAAGAAGGCTGAGCACCGAAGAATTGAAGCTTTTGAACTGTGGTGTTGGAGAAGACTCTTGAGAGTCCCTTGAACTGCAAGGAGATCCAACCAGTCCATTCTGAAGGAGATCAGCCCTGGGATTTCTTTGGAAGGAATGATGCTAAAGCTGAAACTCCAGTACTTTGGCCACCTCATGTGAAGAGTGGACTCATTGGAAAAGACTCTGATGCTGGGAGGGATTGGGGGCAGGAGGAGAAGGGGACGACAGAGGATGAGATGGCTGGATGGCATCACTGACTAGATGGACTTGAGTCTGAGTGAACTCCGGGAGTTGGTGATGAACAGGGAGGCCTGGTGTGCTGCGATTCATGGGGTCGCAAAGAGTCAGACACAACTGAGCGACTGATCTGATCTGATCTGACTTAGTGTTCACATAGCTGATACAGTCTGCGTACTATAACCTGCAGCAGCATAAGGTCAGTCTACAGCCAAAACATCTCAGTAGGTTTCTCTACCACTTGTATTCCTCTTTTTTTTTAATTGGAAGATAATTACTTTAAAATATTGTGATGGTTTCTGCCATACATCAACACAAACCAGCCATAGGTATATAAATTGTTTCTTGACTAAGGAAAATGAGGCTATTGATATCCATGTTCACACTAATATGGGTTTTTTTTTTTTTTTTAAGAATTCAGTGTTAAAGGTAGCAAGGAGTATGTGTATGGGGTGGGGTGTCAAGGAGGGCACTGATTGTATAAGGAGGTAATATTTAGGGAGGATTGTGGGGTATCAAGAAACCATATCACTGACAAATGCTCCATCAGATCAGATCAGTCTCTCAGTCGTGTCCGACTTTTTGTGACCCCATGAATCGCAGCACGCCAGGCCTCCCTGTCCAATACCAACTCCCAGAGTTCACTGAGGCTCACGTCCATCGAGTCAGTGATACCATCCATCCATCTCATCCTCTGTCGTCCCCTTCTCCTCCTGCCCCCATACTCATCTATATTACAAAGTAATCCATTTTATCCATTTTTTAAATTATGGTAAAATTCATATAATGTAAAATTTACCATCTTAACATTTTTTTTTCACTTCTGTCTTAGTGTGTACCCATACCTAACTTAACAAGCAGGCCTAAGGACTGCAGTGTAATCCATGGGGATAGGGAAAGAGGGCAGACTCAGATCCTCAACCTTCCCTTGCCTTCTCAACCACCGGCACATCTGTGGCTACAACTTTCTACCTTTACTTGTGGACACTGACCTAAGTTGTGCCAACATCTAAGGAAGCGTATTTCCTTAGATTTTGATGTCATTGATATCCTAAGTGTAACTGAAATTCAGAAGTAGGGGTTTGTGGAAGGGAAGGAACCCTGGGGATGAAGTGACAAAGCTCCAAAACTACTTAGAAGGGGCTGTGAACATTAATGTGGGAATCACAGTCAAATATTTTGTACTATGCAGTTTTGTTAAATTTATTCTTGCTAATGTGTTTTTGACATCCCTCCCTTTCTCAGGTCCATCTTTTGCTAACATTTTTATTCAAACTTAAATATGCAAACACACATCTTTAGCATTAAGTGTACACTTCAGTGGTATTAACTACTTACATAGTGCTTTGTAGCCATCACTATTATCCATCTCCATAACATTGCAAAACTGAAATTCTGTACCATTAAACATCAATTTCTCATTTCCCTTTCCCCTCAGCCTCTGGTTACCACCATTCTACTTTCTGTCTTGATAGATTTGACTGCTCTAAGTTTTAAAAACATTATATCTATTCCTTGCTTTTATTCATTTTATTTTACCATTTGCCACCTTCTCCAATCCACTCTCTTTGACCATTTTATAATAGTACTTACTGTCTCAAGGAAGATAAGCATGGACTTTTTAAGAAAAGAGTGAAATTGGAAAGGTTAAGGAAAAATAGAATATATTCCAGGCAAATACAACATATGTTGGGGGAAACCCGGTAAAAATGATGACTTTCAAGCAAGAATTTCTGTCTCTGAGATTTGTAAAGGTTTCTGGTCTGGGAGTTGATAAAGAGTTGTAGATGGAACAGGGAAAATTTTGTAAATCCTGAAGGATTTTTGGAAGTAAGAGCAGAGAGTAGGGTCCCCAAAGATATATAATTTTGTGGTATAGTTAAGGAGATAGAATCTTAGATAGCTTCAAGGAATTCCCAGAAAATTACAGGAACAGCAAAACAAGTCTCATGCACACAAGAGTGGCAAGAATTTTGTGGAAAACAGTGTATCTGAGTAGACTACAGCATTAGATGTTCTGTACTTGACAAACTCTATTTGTTTAAGAATAGCAGGGGTGCAGGTGTGGGAAAGAATTGTATACAACCCTCTAAAATTTTTACTAAAGCAGAAAAATGTTACCTGTTTACCATATTGATTAAAGAACTGCAAGGCCTAAAAAGCTGCAATTGATGAAAACTGAGAGGTGGTCATACAGAAAGATGCAACTCAGTGAATGCCATCATTGAAAGATAACATTGAATAAATATAAGAAATTAAATTGATAAATCAAATTCTATCTCTGTTCCATACCATGCCATTATAAAAAGACTCCAGATTTCAGAATCAAAGAAGAGAATGCAGAACATGAAAAAATAGAATGAGATCAATTTCTGCTAAGTGGTGAAATTGGGTTTCATATTGAAGCTAAATTCACAGATAAAAATGAAATTATACTTATTGTTCACCTGAGTATCTTATGTAGAATTATAACTGCTTTGTAGGTGTGTTTACATAGATCCACATTCTCAAATTCACTTCCTGGTCTACATTGGAGCTTTTGGGATGCTGAGGGTTCGTTGTGATCTTTCTATTTTCCACAGTTTACTGTGCAGCAGCTTCCTAGGCATTTGGAGTCTATCCATCATTTACCTACATGCTCCCAGATGAGTTATAACTTATCAAGCACTTACTCTGAACTATCACACTAACTGTGATCTCATAACTCAGCCTGTCTTACGAACTGTCAAAAATAGTTCGTGGGTGCCTGTGAAGCTATTTAAAGACAATTATGCCATTTGGAGCTAGTAGAAGCCCAAGAGTGTCAGAAATCTGGGGGAGAGATTTTTAAATCAGAATCATCAAGAGAATTTTGTCAGAATTTTCCTCCACTCAAAGAATATGATATAATATTTAAGTGTAACTGGAGAAAGACAGCAATTTGGATGAATTTTGACAAAGCTCCCTTGATAAATTCAATATTCCTCACTCACAGTTATTCATATTATTTCTAATGTGTTCATAAAGTGTTTGGAGGATTATTAATTCATTTGATAGATTGGTCTTTATTTTGAATTTCCTTTAAGACATTTGTTCAAGGGGTTTAAAATTATAAGAAAGAGAGTTTTCAGAGTCCTTGCTGACATGAGGCTTATAAAGTAGTATGGGGAGAAGAGAAATGAAAGAAATAAATATTATGTGGCAATAGTGTTATTAAAAATAAAAGCAAAGAAGCACAAGGTAAAAGCAAGTGAAGCGAGTTCTCTTTATAGGATAGTCACATATATTTGAGAACTTACACTTTATCAATACTTGTAGGAAATTGGGGAGCAGCCCACATAATATCCTGAAAAGGAATTCTAGGAGGAAAAAACAGTGAGTATAAAGTCCCAGGCATGGCAATGTGCATAAGCATGTTGGAGGAATGGCAATAACACAAAAGACTAGAGTAAAATTGTTGAGAAACAGTGGGATATGCAGCAACGTCACAGTGGTAGTGGGAGATAGATCACACAGAATATTTAAAGAATTAAGCTTTTATTATGAATTGGAAAGCCACTAGAGAGTTTTAAGGAAAAAATATGGTTTGATTTGTGTTTTGACATAGAATTTGTAGCACAAAGGAAGCAACACACCAGGGGAAAGATGATACTGTCTTGGGTGGCGGCAGTGGAGGTGACGAGAAGTGTTCTGTTTTGCATATATTTTAAGGTAAAGCTAACAATATTTTCTGATACAAGGGGAAATGTACAATACAATTGGATGTGACAAAAGAGAACAAATTTGTCTTGACAATTGGATACAAGATGCTGCCATATACTGGGAAGGGGGAAGACTGAAGGAGGGTAGATTAAAGCAAAGATTGAATTGTATTGTGCCTGTGCTAAACTTGAGATTTATAATGAGATTTATATCATTATAATATAATGAAAAAAAATATCATTATAATATAATGAAGTTTACATTCATATTTTATATTAAAGAGAAAATGTTGAACCGGAAGCAGAACTTTTGGAGACAGATCTTATTTGGTGACAGAAATTTGAGTGTTTTTAATTATTGAATTGGTGATTTAGTTGTAGGACTACATAAGATCACCTAAGAACTTAGTGTGGATAGAGAAGATGCCTAAAAAGTAATCCTAATCTAATATTTAGAAATCAGAATAGTGATGAGGGTATAGGAAAGGAAAATAAGAAGCAGCAGCCAGTGAGATAAAGGAAACATGACAGAGGAACATGGTGTCCCAGAAATCGGGTAATAAAACAGTGCATAAAAATATTGGAATGATTAAATATAGATGCTAGATTAAAGGAGAAGTGAGTAAAAATTGACCATTGGATTTAGCCATTGGGGATGTCATCAGAGACTATGATAACAGCAATTCTAAAAGTTGGAGATAAAAATCTTAGTGTAGGTTCAAGAAAGAATGAAAAGACTAGAACAGGGAGCATTTTATAATAAAAGAGAAGATTAAAGAAGAAAATGAAAGAGAATGAAGGATAAGGGGGTTCATTTTTAAGATGTGAAGTAATTCATGAATATATTTAATAAGTATATATTATGTTAATAAATATATAATACATAGTATTACATAGTATAAATAAGTAGTATACACAGTATTATATATTTATGTATATAATAAGCATATATATTACAAAAGTGCCTGTAAGACAACATTTATTTTAAGTACTTATTTAGTATATATTTATATTATACACAAAGAGGTATTATTTTATGTATAATATATTGATTCGGACAGTAAAGAAACTGCCTGCAATGTGGGAGACCCAGGTTCGATCCCTGGGTCAGGAAGATCCCCTGGATAAAGGGATGGCTATTGACTCCAGTGTTCTTGTCTGGAGAATTCCATGGACAGAGGAACCTGGTGGGCTACAAGTCTTGGGGTTGCAAAGAGTCAGGCATGACTGGGCGACTAACCCTTCACACTTCTTCATATACATATATATACTTATCTAAAATACACTTACTCATAAGTCAGATAGAAAGAGAATAATATGACCTATGATTCATGAGTAACCTTGAGTCAGAGAGGAGTCTGGCTGAGTTGGCTTAGGTGGGAAAATAAAAGATTTCCCCCTAAAAAGAAAGGCAGGGAGAAAATCTTGGGCACAAATGTAAGTAGGCTGATAGATTTGGTGATGGGAATATGTGGAAGATTTGCCAATGGCTTCATTTTCCCAGTGAAATAAGATAAAAGATCATGAGGTGAAAGTTAGAAAAAAAGGAAGAGGTCTTGGAAGCTGATAATAAAGAATGAGTAAGACAATGTACCAGCAAATTGTGGTAGTATTTGGACTAGCACTAAAATTCAGAACTCATTGGGTATTTGATTTCACAAATGTAAAGAGATATATGGTAACGTGGTGTATGGGTGTTTTTTGTTTGTTTGTTTGTTTTGTTTTAATTTTGTTTTTTCTTGAGATCTGTTCAACTCCTCAGTTCCAGTAATGAGTTAAGTGGAGATGTAGACTGAACCAACCAAATCAGTATGGCTCAGGGAGAAATGGGTAAGGAATTCATGTGTGTATTAGTTAGGATAGTCTAAATTTCTGTAAAAATAGATTCAGAATGTAATGGATCAACACAAAATACATGTTTATTTCTGACATACAAATCATGTTGGTAGGCATCTTTCTTCCATTTGGGGATTCAGGGACCCATCCTTCCCTTTTGTGACTTTGCTAGTCCCGAAGGCCTTGATTCAAAAGATTTTTGTAGAAAAAAGGAAGACCAATTAAAAAAAAAAACAAAACGTTATGGTAGTAGCACACATCACATCCACTCACATTCAATTAGACAGAACTAATCATACTTTCAGTATGCCTATGAGAGTAACTCCTGGCTGGATATCTGCTTTTCAGCTACATGTTTATCACTATAGATGGGTAAAATAAATTCTGGTGGACTTTTAGAGACTTCTAGTCTCTAAAATACTGGTTATAATGATGATTATGGAACTTAACTAGGTTTGGAGGGAAGTGGGAATAAAAAGGTTTACTGGACAGAGATAAATGTTACTGATGAGATACTGATGTTAGTGGACCAATTGTTGGAATTGGATGACTAGAAGTCTTAATTCAGAAAGATAGGAAGTGATGGTCAGTAAGTAGGATAATTGGAAGGGTAAATAAAATTGGTTGGCTTCTAATCTGTATGACCCACAAAGCCAATTTTGAGTAAACATAGGGTAACTCAACATCAGAGCCTAGTAAACACATCTCAGCAAGAGATGTCAATTCTCATCCTAATTCTTCCACTGATATGTGTGTTGTAGAAAAATGTATTATTTCCCTGAATTTTAATTTTCTATTGTTAAATATAAATACTAAATCATCCCACTGGATTATTGGAAAATTAAGTGATAGTACATGTTTGCTAAGTTGCTTCAGTCATGTCCAGCTCTTTGAGACCCTATGGACTTTAAAGTCACCAGGCTCCTCTGTCCATGGGATTCTGAAGGCAAGAATACTGGAATAGTTTGCCGTGTTTTCTTCCAGGGCATCTTTCTGACTCAGGGACTGAACCCGGGTCTCTTAGGTCTGCTTCACTGGGAGGCAGGTTCTTTACCACCAGTGCCATCTGGGAAGTATGCAGGTATTAATAAAATGGGCTATAAAATGTATGCATTCTGATTGCTAATTTTTTTATATTTCTAGCTAAATGTCAGGATGCTGCTGATTTCCATGAATCTGGAATAACTGTAAGCACTAGGGAGAAATACATGTTGCTTCCAATGTGTCATGAATCTTCACTGACCGACCAAAAACTAAAAATGACTTTTCAAAAAAAAAAAAAAAAAGAGTCAGAATATTAATATAGTAAACTGGGAATGTATGTTGGGGTCCAGGGCAGAATTTAATGGTTACAAAGCAAAATCCTGTCCACTTTCTCAGAGTAATTCATTCCTAAGTTCTGGATTCTCTCCTCAGGTCTACCATACCAAAAATATATTCAACTGAAGGTTAAAATATTTTGTTATGATAAAACTTCTTTTCTCTATCTGTCATACAATAAAACTGGTACGCTTTTTCTAAATTACAATTAATATTTTTCAAACTCATGATACATAGGAAAAGATAGGAACCTAAATTTGAGCCAGTGTTAGAAATATAACTACCAAATATATAATTATATCCTCTTTAATTAAAGAAGGAAGAAAATCAGTGAAAGATATTTGAAATGCATCCTTCCTTTTCCTTTTCCATTATCTCCACAAAGAATTCTGTGCATCTCACACTAAAATGAAACAAAGCAAGAACAAAACAAGAACACCTGAAGATGTTTGGAAGCTTGAAAGGCTATCAAAATTTCCACCTTTAAAGAGAATTTAAGGCAGAAGACAAGAAAATTTGCAGAGGAAAAATGAAAGTAGAAAGTTAAATCTAATAGGACTTGACTGGATTTTGAGAAGAGATTCTAGAGATGTTTTGTAAGAGAGATTTTAGAATACGTAAATGTTGGTAGCCAGCTGTGTTAGTGAGTACCATAGACTGGGTAGCTTAGACTATTATTTCTCACAGTTCTGGAGTCTGGAAGTCTGAGATCAGGGTGATGGCCTGATGGAATTTTGGTGAGAATCCTTTTCAAGGTTGCAGAGTGCTGACTTCCTGTTGGATCCCCTCCTGGATGAGAGTGGTGATAGGAAGCAAACTCTCCTGTAAGTTTCACAGGGACAGTGATCCCACTTCACCCTCATGATCTCATCTAATCCTAATTGTCTCCCAAAGGCCCCAACTCCTAATACTATTGCACTGGGGGTGGGTAAGGTTTCAACATATGGATTTTGGGGTCACAGACATTCAGTCCATAACACCTGTATATTTGGGAGTTGATAAAATAATAGAAGTGAAAGCAGTGATAGCGGAAACTGAGAATGATGAAATCTGATAGTTAAGAGAGAGAATTAGTCTGGAGGTTCATGATTTGGCATCTGATTAGAAATGGGGAAGAGGGCACTTGAACTTTCTCTGTCTTGAAATGCCCTCCCCACTGACCTTCCCTTTCATACTTTCTTCTCAGTCTTTAGATTTAAGCTCAGTCATCACTTCCCCAGGTCATCGATCCCTCAGTAAATTTCATCCAGGTGACACAGTCTTAAATGCTGTCACAGATTTCCACTGATGTCCTTGGGTCTAGTCACATCCTTATTTCATGTATCTGTCCCATTAGACAGATGTTACCTGAGTAACAGAGCCTGTCTGTGTTTGGTTCAATGCCTCACATACTGGCTGGTATACATACTGTACACTCAATAAAAATTTATTCAACAAATTAATGTTTAGGAAGCCTCAAGGTATGTTCTCAGTAAGATATTGCATGTGTCTGTGCTTGTCATGTCTGACTCTTTGTGACCCCATGGACTGTAGCCGCCAGGCTCCTCTGTTCATGGGATTTCCAAGGCAAGATTATTGGGAGTGGGTTGTCATTTCCTCCTCCAGGGGATCCTCCCCACCCAGGGATCCAACCCTCAACTCTTGCATCTCTTGCATTGGCAGGCAGATTCTTTACCACTGTACCACTTGGGAAACCCTGGTAAGATATGGATATCACAACTAACTGGTTGGTGTTGTCATTCTTTAGGTAGAAAGGGAACAGATAGAGGAGGTGGGAGAATGCATTTACTGTTGCTATTTTCCATGTTAAGTTTCAGATGCCTCTGTGTCAGGTAAGTGGAGACAGTGAGTCAGCTATAGGGTATTGCAGACAGTGTGCTTTAAATGCCAAGATAAAGGGTTTAAATTTCATTCAGCTGGATTGGGATATAGAAAAAAGACTGAAAAGGAGTGGACCAAGAGGACATATTCACAGAAGCAAAACAGACAAGCTGTGTAGAATTTCCTGAGGAATGGATGGCCTGGGGAACTGATTACAGAGTTTAAATCTAAAGACTGAAACAGAAGTATAAAGGAGGAGAGGGTTCAGTGGGGAGGGCATTTCAAGACAGAGTACAGGGCAAGTGCCTTCTTCCCTATTTCTAGTCAGATCTCATATCATGAACCTAACTGACATTAGGAAACATAACAGACATTCCTTCACTCATGCAAGGAGTTGGGAGATCAGGCTGTTGGATGCTTTAGGTTCTTAACACCCGATCCTGTTGCTTAGCTGCAAAGCAATGTTAATGATTAATCAGGGGCACCAGCACATGCAGAAATCACTTCTCCTGTTTTTATTCATATTTATGAGAATCTGTACCTTATAATTTTGCCAGATATGAAATAGCCAGAGGCCTTAGTGACCAATCACTTAAATGTATATTTGAGCCAAATGAAAGCTTGAGAAATCCAGACTCTACAAAATGTTTCCTCAGAATATTTTTGCATTCATTATCAGAAGAAATGATTTTAAGCAAATTTGTATAACTTAGTGCAAAGAATGCAATTTGGTAGGCTGAAAATCAGTATACAGGGTATTTTTTTTTTTTGTATCAGAAATCCATAAGTGACAAAGTAATGATTTAGATAATGTAATTGTTACATTATTGTAGCAAACCCCTTTTTGTTTATTTTTATAAAGTACTGAGAAGTGTATCTTTCTTTTTTCAAATAGAGAAAAAATTGGCATGTAAAAATTGTGTAAGTTTAAGGTGTAATCTCTCTTTCAAAGCTAACTAAAATTTTATTTCTTCTCATGCAGCATTTTAGATGTTAACCAGAGAAAAAAACTAGTTCTGACCAGGAAGGGATACGATTTAGAAACTAACATTTACACTCTGCATTTTTTATTTGAAAAGCCATTTAAGAACATAAAGTAATCTTTACAATACTGTTGAAAAGTAGTTAATGATAGGAAGGATGATCACTACCCCCATATTACAGATGAGTAAAACTACACTGAAAGTTTAGCGACCAAATTAAAATTATCACTCATGTGGCAAAACACTTATGACTATCCCCATCTGATATTTCATGCTTCAAGTTTTTTTAATGCATAATCATCTCTTGGATGAATAATTGTATTGCTCTGAAGTCTTTAGTAGAAAAAATACTGAAGTAATAAGACAAGGCATGTGGAGTTTGGTCAGTACACAATGGAATATCATTACCCTCTACTGCACACCCAGTGGTAGAGAAAACTTATACATCACTGACATACTTCATCACTTCCCATACAGGCATCATATTCAATTAAGGAGAGAACTTTCTGTCAACAAGCCTGACATGCTCACCTAGGGAATGTCACAACCTCCCCCAAAATCAATATTCAAGTCATGACGGACTGACAGCTTCACAGATGAAGGAGTGTCCCTTGATTTTTACCTGCTTTTGCTGCAGAACAAAGAAAAGTGTACAAAGCATGAACAAATAAACTTAATTAAGTTTAAGGGATATCGTTGAGCAATGTAAATCCAGAGCAAACAAAGTCATGGAGCATTAAAGAACAGCTTAATGAAATTCTGATCAACAGGAAAATAATGAAACACTGCTCCAGCTGATTCAATAAAGTTGGTTCTTGTGATTTAGGAAGGCAAATGTTCACTTGCAAGTGTTTACTTTTGAGAAGTAATTTCCTTTTAGACTGATACATATCTTGAGAATTTCTATATTTTCTAATATATTTGATAAACTGCTGATCGTTTTCCCTTTCTGCTTTGATCTATAAAATGATTCATAACAGGCTCTAGAAATTAAAAAAAAAAGGATTTAAAAACTTTAGTGGAAAAGCACAAAGACTAGGGTTATCAAAAAACACAGGTACCCAGTCCCAGAAGTTTTGACAGATGTCATTCTCTGGGACAACTTTTCCTAGGTGGAAGGTATTTCTCCTGATAGTGTTGGTTTCATCTATTTTTTTTCTTCATTGTACTTTTTAATTGCACAGGTAGTTTTAAATAAGCAGAGAAAGCACCTTCCAAAAGTTACATTTGCAGGGAAAGATTCCATCAAGTATTTATATAACAAATTTCTATAATTTACAAAACATTCTTGATATTTACTTGAACTGTACATGGGGGAAAAGGAGCCCCCTCTGGTAGGTATTCTGCTTGCAGAAGCAAACCAAAGGACCTAAAATTGGAGGCAAGTCTGGAATGCTGAGAAAGGGAAAGAGAAATGATAGAGGGCTGTTCATTAATTCCATGTCTAAGACACTGGTCCAGGGACCCTTGTGTAAGTACTTCAGGGAAAATCACTGCCCTTAAGATAAAGGTACACCCTCAGAAGCTGTAATTCTGATTATAGTAATGTATCTGCATACCCTAGACCTCTGAATATCAAAAGACAATACTTGGGGTGACCTATGAGTTTTGAACCAATACTTTTGAGGAATTAACTAGGACCATACACCCAAAAAAGATGTCCTTTTCATTATAGGGGACTGGAATGCAAAAGTAGGAAGTCAAGAAACACCTGGAGTAACAGGCAAATTTGGCCTTGGAATACGGAATGAAGCAGGGCAAAGACTAATAGAGTTTTGCCAAGAAAATGCACTGGTCATAACAAACACCCTCTTCCAACAACACAAGAGAAGACTCTATACATGGACATCACCAGATGGTCAACATCGAAATCAGACTGATTATATTCTTTGCAGCCAAAGATGGAGAAGCTATATACAGTCAGCAAAAACAACACCAGGAGCTGATTGTGGCTCGGACCATGAACTCCTTATTGCCAAATTCAGACTTAAATTGAAGAAAGTAGGGAAAACCACTAGACCATTCAGGTATGACTTAAATCAAATCCCTTATGATTATACAGTGGAAGTGCCAAATAGATTCAAGAGATTAGATCTTATAGACAGAGTGCCTGAAGAACTATGGACAGAGGTTTGTGACATTGTACAGGAGACAGGGATCAAGACCATCCTCATGGAAAAGAAATGCAAAACAGCAAAATGGCTGTCTGGGGAGGCCTTACAAATAGCTGTGAAAAGAAGAGAAGCAAAAAGCAAAGGAGAAAAGGAAAGATATAAACATCTGAATGCAGAGTTCCAAAGAATAGCAAGAAGAGATAAGAAAGCATTCTTCAGCAATCAATGCAAAGAAATAGAGGAAAACAACACAATGGGAAAGACTAGAGATCTCTTCAAGAAAATCAGAGATACCAAAGGAACATTTCATGCAAAGATGGGCTCAATAAAGGACAGAAATGGTATGGACCTAACAGAAGCAGAAGATATTAAGAAGAGATGGCAAGAATACACAGAAGAACTGTACAAAACAGATCTTCATGAACCAGATAATCACGATGGTGTGATCACTGACCTAGAGCCAGACATCCTGGAATGTGAAGTCAAGTGGGCCTTAGAAAGCATCACTACGAACAAAGCTAGTGGACGTGATAGAATTCCAGTTGAGCTATTCCAAGTCCTGAAAGATGATGCTGTGAAAGTGCTTCACTCAATATGCCAGCAAATTTGGAAAACTCAGCAGTGGCCACAGGACTGGAAAAGGTTAGTTTTCATTCCAATCCCAAAGAAAGGCAATGCCAAAGAATGCTCAAACTACCGCACAATGGCACTCATCTCACACGCTAGTAAAGTAATGCTCAAAATTCTCCAAGCCAGGCTTCAGCAATATGTGAACCGTGAACTTCCAGATGTTCAAGCTGGTTTTAGAAAAGGCAGAGGAACCAGAGATCAAATTGCCAACATCCGCTGGATCATAGAAAAAGCAAGAGAGTTCCAGAAAAACATCTATTTCTGCTTTGTTGACTATGCCAAAGCCTTTGACTCTGTGGATCACAATAAACTGTGGAAAATTCTGAAAGAGATGGGAATACCAGACCACCTGATCTGCCTCTTGAGAAATTTGTATGCAGGTCAGGAAGCAATAGTTAGAACTGGACATGGAACAACATACTGGTTCCAAATAGGAAAAGGAGTACGTCAAGGCTGTATATTGTCACCCTGTATATTTAACTTACATGCAGAGTACATCATGAGAAACACTGGACTGGAAAAAGCACAAGCTGAAATCAAGATTGCTGGGAGAAATAGGAATAACCTCAGATATGCAGATGATACCACCCTTATGGCAGAAAGTGAAGAGGAACTAAAAATCCTCTTGATGAAAGTGAAAGTGGAGAGTGAAAAAGTTGGCTTAAAGCTCAACATTCAGAAAACAAAGATCATGGCATCCAGTCCCATCACTTCATGGGAAATAGATGGGGAAACAGTGGAAACAATGTCGGACTTTATTTTTCTGGGCTCCAAAATCTCTGCAGATGGTGACTGCAGCCATGAAATTAAAAGATTCTTACTCCTTGGAAGGAAAGTTATGACCACCTAGATAGCATATTCAAAAGCAGAGACATTACTTTGCCAGCCAAGATTCATCTAGTCAAGGCTATGGTTTTTCCTGTGGTCATGTATGGATGTGAGAGTTGGACTGTGAAGAAGGCTGAGCACCGAAGAATTGATGCTTTTGAATTGTGGTGTTGGAGCAGACTTTTGAGAGTCCCTTGGACCTCAAGGAGATCCAACCAGTCCATTCCGAAGGAGATCAGCCCTGGGATTTCTTTGGAAGGAATGATGCTAAAGCTGAAACTCCAGTACTTTGGCCACCTCATGCGAAGAGTTGACTCATTGGAAAAGACTCTGATGCTGGGAGGGATTGGGGGCAAGAGGAGAAGGGGACGACAGAGGATGAGATGGCTGGATGGCATCACTGACTCGATGGACGTGAGTCTGAGTGAACTCTGGGAGTTGGTGATGGACAGGGAGGCCTGGCGTGCTGTGATTCATGGAGTCACAAAGAGTCAGACACGACTGAGCGACTGATCTGATCTGATCTGATCTGATGAGTTTTGAACCAATACTTTTGAGGAATTGTCTAGGACCATACACCCTGTGCTTTGGCTTTTTGGATGAAGCACAGGCCTCTGTGCTGTCCTCCAGGCCGTGTAATTGTCAAGAAAAGAGGGTCAATATTGGATCACTCTTTAGACACTAATCAGCCAGGGGAAGAGTTCACTGGCAAAAGGGTCTTCCCAAGAATGGTCAGAGAGGACCTGTCACTCAAGAGAGAAGGGGAACCCTCATAGCTACAGTCACCACAAGCATCCAGTAGGCAGGAAGATGGCTTTAGGCAGTGGCTGATTGAAAGCGGATCTGAGATATCCAGCTTCGGAATGAAGTCATCTTCTACAAATTCTTCCTTCACTGAGACAGTGAATTCAGGGTGATCTTTTTCTGAGGGACTGAAAGGTGCTTCTTCAATCTTCACTACCACATTAACTTGGCTCTCTATCTCAGAGGGTATCTCTAAGACTAAGTCCTTTATACATACGTGGTCAAAGCAAATCAGTTCATTAATGGCTTTCAGCTTGGCTGATGACATCCTCAGAGATGGACAAGGGGAAGTCAGTAAGGAATTGGGTCCTTCTGAGTCCGCATATGGGAGCTACTCCAGTCTGGCAGACTCTGGGGAAGGACATCCGAGGAACATGACTGGGTCCAAGTTGAAGAAAGTGTCAAACAGGATATCAGACTCAGAGTCTGAACAGTCAACACCGTGAGAATCCACCGGGAATGTTCTGGAGGGGTAACAACTGGTTCTGCACCTGCTGTGGACTCAGCAGAGGAGGCCACTGGCCTGGCTCCATTCCCCCTGGTCTCTGCTTCCTCTTCAGTCATCCATCCCCAGGAGCTGTCTTAACTTCTGGTTCTCAACTACAAACGAGGCCAGGAGTTTTATCTTGTAAAAGCTAATTTTCTAGCAAAGTTTCTAGTTTTCTTCTCCCTTATCTACCATTTGTTGTTTCAGCTCACTCATCTGAGCTTTCTTTTGGTTTCTGGCTGTCTGAGCTGCTACTCTGTCTTTTAGTTTCCTCTGCAGCACCTTCTCCTCCTGGCTCAGGTGTGTGAGGCGCTGTTGCTTGCACGCCTGGGGCGTCCTCCCAGCTCCCCACCTAGTGCACACAGCGAACACCTCCTCAGGGCTTGCACCTTGCTGGCCCAGCACCATGACCAGCAGAACCTGGCCAGCCAGGGCTGCGGGCTGGCAGGACAGCACAGCACTTTGGATGCCTGGGCGGTCAGGCTCTGCACGGCTACAACCATCACCATGGCCTAAGCGTATCTGCTAAGTTCATCTAACTTAACCTCTTATCTGACCTGTTGTTCTATTTTCTGACTTTTCCCCTGTGACTGCAGTTTTTTTGGAGATGTCACATTAGCCCTTCTTCGGGTGAATATATCCATGAACTAAATTAAAAGGCAAATGTTAAGGCATTCATAATTCAAATTATAAATGACGTAATTAATCTACAGCTTAGTGCATGTTTACACATGAATCAGATGGCAAAGACCTTCTGAATAGGGTGAGTACAGGAAGTTTTACAGGGACAGAGAAAGGTGTGAACAAGTGAATTGTGACTCGTAATGGCTTGGAAGAAGCCTTTTTTTTCTGTTCAGAAATTGTTGTGTCTCTAATTTTAGACTTCGAACATGACTTTATGAAAAAAAAACAGTGGTGAGAGAGAAATAGAGAGAGAAACATAGAGGTCCATTTCTACAACTAAAGACAATTCTATTTTGTATGAAAACATAAACAATGAAATTTCTTCTCATTCAACTACAAATATTATACCTTTTCTTCCTTGGATGACTTCACTTTTAAAAAGATACATATAGAATAGCTAGTGATATTAATATATAAATTGGAAAATATAAAATCTAGAAAACCATAGGAAAAAACTCAGATGTCCAGGATTCAGTTCCTCTATGCTATGCTATGCTAAGTCACTTCAGTTGTGTTCGACTCTGTGTGACCCCATAGATGGCAGCCTACCAGGCTCCCCCGTCCCTGGGATTTTCCAGGCAAGATCACTGGAGTGGGTTGCCATTTCCTTCTCCAGTGCGTGAAAGTGAAAAGTGAAAGTGAAGTCGCTCAGTCCTGTCCGACTCCTAGCGACCCCATGGACTGCAGCCTACCAGGCTCCTCCGTCCATGGGATTTTCCAGGCAAGAGTACTGGAGTGGGGTACCAGTTCCTCTAATATAATTCAAAGTCAGGAAGTTAAAAGGAAAAAAAGGCAGCAGCAAGTTGTCTAAATAATGCCACAAAAGTTCATGGTGAATGATATCCATTTATCTAAAAATACTCTTGTTTTTCGTTTGGATATATTTCTGTGAAGTTTGGTTAAGATTTTCCAAAACAGTATCAGTTAGATATAGACTATTGGAGGGAAAAGCTTAATAGGAATTTTGATTTTAAGGATTTTAATGATGATTCTATGTTACCAACAAAGACATAAACGCTTCCTCCATATTTGTTCCATTATTTTTTCGTTTTCTTCATTTTAATTTTTCTGTAATGTGAATGTTGTGTGCACGTAATATAGCAGGTACAATGCTGGACCCTGAGGTTTTACACTGCTATGACACAGGGGTAGGGCAGTTTTCCAGGCTTCCCAGGCGGCACTAGTCGTAAAGAATCTGGCTGCCAATGCCAGATACGTAAAGAGATGTGGGTTTGATTCCTGAGTCAGGAAGATCTCCTGGAAAAGGACACGGCAACCCACCACAGTATTCTTGCCTGGAGAATCCCTTGGACAGAAGAGCCTGGTGGGTTATAGTCCATAGAATTGCAAAGAGTCAGACATGACTGAAGCGACTTCACACACAGAGCAGTTTCCTTATAATTAAGGCAGATTTCTATTTTAAAATGCTGGAATGATTTTTTTTTTTTTTGTATTTTGCAATTTCATTTATTAATAGCTTTGGATATTTGGACAACTTACTTGACATTTTTGATGCTTAATTCTTTATTCCACAAAATAAGAAAATAAGAGGAAATTCTTAAGCACCTGGTCAGTGCATGGCATATAATAATGTGACATATCATGTCATTTATAATGTGACACATTAGTGTCATTTAATATTAAAGGCAAAAATTTCAGCCATTCTGAAAATATGCCTATTTAAGCCCAGTTTACCTCCAATGTTTTTGAATACCTATGTTTTACTATTTTTATCTCCAGTTTATTTTTGTTTTCATTCCTCCTTGAGAGACATTTCAAATATAAGGCACTCAGAAACTCAAAGTAGGAAGTTTGGTTTTAAAATTAACGGAAGATCTGAATAGACATTTTTCAAAAAAACAAGTAGATAGTCAACAGGCACATGAAAAGATGCTCAGCATCACCAGTTATTAGGGAAATGCAAAACAAAACCACAATGAGATTGTTACTGAACTCAAGTTCTTGTGCCCAAGGCACAGTAAGGCCAAACATCAAAGTCTGGAGCAGAGAAAGGTTTGCAAGGAGATAGGTGGCTCATGGTTTAAAAACCCTGAACTCTCTGAAAACGTTCAGCAAAATCCTTTTATAGGAAAGTTGAGGGAGGAATGTGGTTAGTTGTTGCAAACTTCTTGGGGCCAGACCTTTGTGCTTGAAGTGAGCTCACAGTCAGGTCATGCTATTCCTGTAAACCTCCACCAAAACAAATGTTATTCTCCATCCTGACAAGAAACGGCAAGGTCCCAAGTCTTAACTTTCACCCTTTGAAGTCAGGGCCTGGCTAAGGGAAGGCAGTCCCTACTCCAGCCAGTTAACACTGCCCGGGAGTCTTCATGGAGCACACAGTATGGGTCCTTCCACCAGTGCACAGGCAGAGCAGAAGAGGCATATCTCCGTTGGTGATGGCCTCATGGCTGGGTCCCCAGACCCTGCCCAGCTGTCATCACTGAAGGAGCAAAGCATCCAGTTCCCACCAGTCCTCAGGCTCCAGAGGCCCCAAACAGGTCCGATCCTGTGGACCACAGCCCATGGAGACTGCTGTGGCCATCAGGTTGTGGAGGCAGAGATGGCGGAGAGGTTTACTGCTGCTTCAAGGCCTGAACCAGGCCGGTTGGTTGCTATGGAGTGGGTTCTGGAGTCCTGCAGGACACAGCCCTCAGCCTGTTCCTGCCCTTGGCTTCTCCAGCTCACCCATAGGCCCAAGGCTGGAGGGCCTGGAGGGCCCAGGTGAGAAGACTGCAATTCACCTTTTATCTCACTCTGTGCAGCCAGGACCATTGCCTGGCTGACTGCTTGGAGTAAGTTCTATAAACACTATACTTAGGATCTTATGCTAATGGCCTTGTGCAGCCCTTATTACAATACAATCCCTCCCTTTTCCTGTAGGACAAAAATAGAAGTGTAAAGTCCATCGATTTCCTTAAGTTTTTCACAACCATTATAGAAAACAGTATAGAAAATCCTCAAAAAATTAAAGATAAAACTAAGATATGATCCAATTATTTCACTTCTGGATATTTATATGACAAGCATGAAACACTAATTTGAAAGATACGTGAACTGTTATGTTCATTGCAACATTGCGTACGATAGTCAAGATATGCAAACAACCAAAGGGTCCTCTGATGGATGAATGGGTAAGGAAAATGTGGCGCGCGCACACACACATACATATATGTGTATCTATCTATCTATCTATAGGAACACTGCTGCTGCTACTGCTAAGTCGCTTCAGTCGTGTCCGACTCTGAGCGACCCCATAGATGGCAGCCCACCAGGCTCCCCCATCCCTGGGATTCTCCAGACAAGAACACTGGAGTGGGTTGCCATTTCCTTCTCCAAATAGGAATACTACTCAGCTATAAAAAAATAAAATCTTGTCATTTGTAACAACATGAATGAAAACTGAAGGTATTATGTTAACTGAAATAAGTCATACTGAGAAAAACGTCATATCATTTCACTCGTAATAGAATATAATAAAACAAAGCAAATTCATAGATACCAGAAACGGAGTAGTGTTTACCAAGAGAAAGTGGGTTGGGGGTAGGTAAAAGGCATGAAGGAGATCAACTGTATGGTGATGAATGATAACCAGACTTATAGCAGTGATCATTTTGTAGCATACACAGTTGTCAAATTATAATGCTGTACACCTAAAATTTACATAATTAAAAGAAAAAAGGAAAGTAGGGAGTTAAGTTATAGATTGCAGTTGTGTTTTAGATGCTTGAGTATCTGGACAATGGAAATTGTTTTCCATAAGTGAAGAATTCATTGTATTGTTTTTCATATTCTATATTTTTATTACCTTTGGAAATAACCCATGTATTTAAAATTTCCAGCTTTTTGTGAAAATGTTAGCTGTTTACTCCAACTCTGTTTTTTTTAACTTAGAAAAGAAAGTAGCAGCAAACACATCAACTTCCACCATAAAAATATTGATTTGCGTTCATTATGATACATAGTGTTGCTTCTAGAATCATTACATTCACTCACTAATTCCCAGGAGCAGACTTTCCTACCTTTTTAGAAACACAATAAGCCATCCACAATGTCACCCAGGGCATAATTGTAATTATAGCTAAAAAAATTTATGGCTTCAAACCAGTTAGATATATTTGAAGATAAACACAAGCATAAACGTGGCTCAGTATTAGCACAATGCCATCTCATGAGTGCTGCCAAACATCTGTGTTGGAAAGAAAGGAGCAAACGCAGAAGCAGGCTCTGTTTTCTCCATCTCTGCACGTGTGTTCCGAGATGACACACAAGGGTGTATGTGAACAAATAATGAGAGAGCGTAGTGATCAGCATGACTCATTACTCGTCTCCTGTGAATTTATGTTGGTAATTTTGTTGTCAATTTTTTTCTCACTAATTCTGTGCATGAACAGAAAACAAAGTCAAATCAGAGTTAAAGGTAATAATATTAGTTCATTTCTAGGTCTTTGAATGAACTTCTCGGGCTGCTTATAGTTATAGTTCTTTGAATTAGGGAAAGGTTGCTATCAATCAGATTGGTAATGGAGCCCACTTCTTTGTTACCTCCAGTTACATAACATATCTTCTTCTGTTGGCACTGTTTTGTATACCGTGGATTCCAGTTATACATAGTTTTGCACTTAGATCAGATCAGATCAGTCGCTCAGTCGTGTCCAACTCTTTGCAACCCCATGAATCGCAGCACGCCAGGCCTCCCTGTCCATCACCAACTCCCGGAGTTCACTCAGACTCACATCCATCGAGTCAGTGATGCCATCCAGCCATCTCATCCTCTGTCGTCCCCTTCTCCTCCTGCCCCCAATCCCTCCCAGCATTAGAGTCTTTTCCAATGAGTCAACTCTTCGCATGAGGTGGCCAAAGTACTGGAGTTTCAGCTTTAGCGTCATTCTTTCCAAAGAAATCCCAGGGCTGGTCTCCTTCAGAATGGACTGGTTGGCTCTCCTTGCAGTCCAAGGGACTCTCAAGAGTCTTCTCCAACACCACAGTTCAAAAGCATCAATTCTTTGGTGCTCAGCCTTCTTCACAGTCCAACTCTCACATCCATACATGGCCACAAGAAAAACCATAGCCTTGACTAGACCAACCTTTGTTGGCAAAGTAATGTCTCTGCTTTTGAATATGCTATCTAAGTTGGTCATAACTTTCCTTCCAAGGAGTAAGCGTCTTTTAATTTTATGGCTGCAGTCACCATCTGTAGTGATTTTGGAGCCCAGAAAAATAAAGCCTGACACTGTTTCCCCATCTATTTCCCATGAAGTGATGGGACCAGATGCCATGATCTTTGTTTTCTGAATGTTGAGCTTTAAGCCAACTTTTTCACTCTCCACTTTCACTTTCATCAAGAGGCTTTTGAGTTCCTCTTCACTTTCTGCCATAAGGGTGGTGTCATCTGCATATCTGAGGTTATTGATATTTCTCCTGGCAATCTTGATTCCAGTTTGTGTTTCTTCCAGTCCAGCGTTTCTCATGATGTACTCTGCATATAACTTAAATAAACAGGGTGACAATATACAGCCTTGAAGAACTCCTTTTCCTATGTGGAACCAGTCTGTGGTTCCATGTCCAGTTCTAACTGTTGCTTCCTGACCTGCATACAAATTTCTCAAGAGGCAGATCAGGTGGTCTGGTTTTCCCATCTCTCAGAATTTTCCACAGTTTATTGTGATCCACACAGTCAAAGGCTTTGGCATAGTCAATAAAGCAGAAATAGATGTTTTTCTGAAACTCTCTTGCTTTTTCTGTGATCCAGCGGATGTTGGCAATTTGATCTCTGGTTCCTCTGCCTTTTCTAAAACCAGCTTGAACATCAGGAAGTTCACGGTTCACATATTGCTGAAGCCTGGCTTGGAGAATTTTGAGCATTACTTTACTCGTGTGTGAGATGAGTGCAATTGTGCGGTAGTTTGAGCATTCTTTGGCATTGCCTTTCTTTGGGATTGGGATGAAAACTGACCTTTTCCAGTCCTGTGGCCACTGCTGAGTTTTCCAAATTTGCTGACATATTGAGTGCAGCACTTTCATGGCATCATCTTTCAGGATTTGGAATAGCTCAACTGGAATTCCATCACCTCCACTAGCTTTGTTCATAGTGATGCTTCCTAAGGCCCACTTGACTTCACATTCCAGGATGTCTGGCTCGTGCTCCACAAATATGTGCTGATCACGTGAAGAGGAGAATGAGTTTATTCACTACGTCACACTCTTAAGATTGGGGTGAATCAATTTGAATATAATGATCTTGGTTAAAGTAAACATTAACTTATGTTTATTATATAATAAACTGTACTAAATGCTAGGGTATACTGAGGAGAAAAAATCAACATAATTCTTACTGGATGCACAGCAAAATCTTGTGGAAAGAAAATATTAATTATATAATGAGTGATGGCTAAGAAATAAGAGGTGTCAGTGCTGCTGCTAAGTCACTTCAGTTGTGTCCGACTCTGTGGGACTCCATACACGGCAGCCCACCAGGCTCCCCCGTCCCTGGGATTCTCCAGGCAAGAACACTGGAGTGGGTTGCCATTTCCTTCTCCAATGCATGAAAGTGAAAAGTGAAAGTGAAGTTGCTCAGTCATGTTTGACTCCTAGCGACCCCATGGACTGCAGCCTTCCAGGCTCCTCCATCCACGGGATTTTCCAGGCAAGAGTACTGGAGTGGGGTGCCATTGCCTTCTCCGGTGTCAGTGCTAGTTACTGGCAAATAGGAGAGGGAAGAAAAGCAGTTTATGCCGAAGTTTCAGCCCTTGAGATGGTCTTGTGATGAAAGGATTATAGAAGGATTGCATGACTTCAGAAGGGAAAGTGGAGTGATCTATGACTTAAAATGAGACTGGGGAAATGGGAACACAACTTTTTTTCTAGTTTGTTGTGAGAGCAACAGGAAATTATGAGGGGCATATCACTGTGGCTGTGGGATATAATGAACTGATTAGAAGGAGTCAACTCCAGACATAAATGAAAAATGTAGTGGGGAATTTAGCCCCACCCAAAGAAAAGTCTGACTTTTGATCCTGGCTCCTGTCAGGTAACATTTAAACTCTTAGAATTTGTTGAGTGTTAGGAGAAGGCAATGGCATCCCTCTCCAGTACTCTTGCCTGGAGAATCTCAAGGACAGGGGAACCTGGTGGGCTGCTGTCTATGGGATCGCACAGAGTGGGACACGACTGAAGCGACTTAGCAGCAGCAGCAGCAGGAGTCTTTGTCTGGTAGCAGGTCCCAGGTATGAGTAAGATGAATCCAAATTATGGTGAAAGTATAGTGCTTTTTCTAATAAAATACTGTACAGATTTTAGTATTTTAAATTGTTTATCAGTTGAAGATTACATAGGCTATATTTTTCATACTGTTTAATGCATGCTTCCAGAGTCTCACAGACGCATGATTCTCATAACACTCTCTTTATTGCATACTCCATTAATACATATCTTTCTGAGCTTATTGCAAAAAATTATGAGGCCTCAGGTGTCTAATGTAAATACCAAATGATGTTTAAAACTGTCTTTATCCTTATTTCCGAAGTAGATTTGATGAGAAAACACTGCAGTGACATACCTTGCTTCTTTAAATTAGTATGTTTCCTGTGAAAATAAGGGATCAATTGTCATTTTACCAGAGATGTTAAGTATCGTTTGATCATCTAAAGGACTGTTCTAAGAAGGAAATATCTATCTTACATTATTTTGGGAGTCTGGTAACTTAACAGCTTAAAAGTATTATACGCTCTGCAGAAATGGAGGTGTATATACTCAGAAAATCTTAGGAACATGGAAATGAGAATATTTTGAACTTGCTTAGGTTATTTAGACTGTTCTAAGGCTAACCTTCCTATAATATGAAAATAGTGTGACATTGTCATTAAGTCAAAGACTTATATTTGACCCCTGTGAATTTGCCAGGAAAAGTGAGAGAATGATAGTCACTGTATAAGATCTTCTGAAGACGGGAATCTCTCTTGCTTTTTGAGTACACAACATGATCTCCACCTGCACAAGCTGGCAAACAACGGGTGTCAGGGGATTGACTCATTATATGAAAATAAACCTAATCCATTTTAGGCTAGCTTGTACTTTATGGGACACAATATTAGTATATTAATGTTCGTCAGTAGAAGAGGGGGAAATCTCAAAGCAGATATGTTACCTTCAAACTTTGAAGGTATTGGCAAACACAGTCGACAACTTTGCCTCTCCATTTGTAAAAGCATTTAGTAAAGCTGAAAAACTTAAACCAATGTTAGTTTATGTTACTTATAGATCTTAAAGTCTAGAATGTCACCAGCATCACAAACTGCTCATAGATATTTTATGATATATTTTTAAAGTCAGCATTCTAACATAATACTTTCATCTAGTAGATGAGAAAGCAGGCTCAAAGACGTTATGGGACTTCTTGAAAGAAGTTCACACTGGAAGTCAATAGGAAGTGTGATTAGAATCTTATATTGGCACTACTTTCACATTATCACTAACATTGACTTTTTAAAAATATTAGTTTTTGAACTAAATCTCTGTTCTTACTAGAAAAATTTGCCTGAACTTGAGATTTCTCAGCTTGTTTGTGTATCCACAATGACAATGACGAAAGCACCAATGATATTTTTAAGTCAAACCATTGTAATAGGGGTGGGGCAGGTGCGTGACTGTTAGCTTGAGACCCTGAGAGCAGGGGTTAGAGGTCTGGTGCGCCAGCAGTCATCAGGCCAGTGATCCTCGTGGCAGAGGGTGCAGTAAGAGGCAGATCACAGCCTCCTCCTTGGGGCCCTCCAGACTCTGTGGCCTCTAGGATGTCAGTGAGCTGGGAGGCCAGCTGACAGGCTGAGGGTTGTGTCCCACAGAGCTCCAGACCCCTCGCTGTGGCTGCCCACTGGCCAGGCCTTAAAGCAGCAGTAAATCTCTCCCCCATTACCACCTCCACATGGGCTGCAGTCCATGGAGGCCTCAGCAACTGGAGTATATGGATGCTGCCTTTAAGGTAATATCTTCAGCCAGCTCCAGTCTCTCTTCTAATTTCAAAAGTTGGTACAGCTTAAATCAGTTGTCTCCTCCTAGAAGGTGGCCTGAGGTCAGGGTTAAGTTGTAAGGACGTTGAACATCAGTGCTTCAAGTCCAACCAGAAGAAGTGCAATTGCTCTAAGCTGGGTATTAATCTGATTGGTATTTGCTATGACCCATATTTCCAGTGATCTTATACAAATGAATTGCTCCAGTTTAAATGAAAAACCTGAGGGCTGGCTGGGTCCTAGGTGTGCTGCTCCCTTAGTGATGATGGCTGGGCAGGGTCTGGGGACCTATCCTTGAGGCCGCTAACAGCTGAGATTTGCCTCCTCAGCCAGGCCTGGGCACTGGTGGGAGAAACTAGACTGGGTGCTGGACCAACATTCCCTGGTTGGATAACTAGCTTTCATAGGGCCTCTCTTCTCTTAACTAGGACCTGAAACTCAGAGAGCAAATGTTGAGATTTGGGACTTGACTTTGCTCTTTCTTGTAAGAACAGAAAATAAAATTTGTTTTGGTGGAGGTTTATGGGAATATTGTGACTTCACTGACCTCAGGGACAAAGGATCTGACACCAAGAAGTTTGCAGCAACTATACCTCTCCCCTGGAGAAGGCGATGGCACCCCACTCCAGTACTCTTGCCTGGAAAATCCCATAGATGGAGGAGCCTGCTAGGCTGGGGTCCATTGGGTCGCGAAGAGTCGGACACGACACTGAGCGACTTCACTTTCACTTTTCACTTTCATGCACTGGAGAAGGAAATGGCAACCCACTCCAGTGTTCTTGCCTGGAGAACCCCAGGGATGGGGGAGCCTGTTGGGTTGCCACTTATGGGATCGCACGGAGTCAGACATGACTGAAGTGACTTAGCAGCAGCAGCAGCAGCATACCTCTCCCCCACCTTTTCTATAAAAGGGTCTTGCTGAAAGCTTTTGGGGAGTTTGGTGTTTTTAAGGCATGAGCCACGAGTCTCCTTGTGTGGCTCTGCAATAAACCTTTCTCTGTTCCAGATTCAGAAGTTTTGGTATTTGGTCTCACTGTACGTCAGGCACATGGACTTGAATTTTTAGCAGCATGTCTCAATTAGCAATGAGCAAAACCAGGCAGAGAGAGGCAATGAGAAGCTACGTGATTCCTAAGGTCAGTGGTGACAAAGACTAGAATGGATTTTTCTGACTTTTCAATCATGATGAAAATTAGAGTTCAGCCTAAACAGTATCAGAACTGTAGGAAGAGAAGGAGAATTGGGAGGTGTTGTCAAGTCCTGAGAGGGCACACTGAGACTTTGATCCTGAGGATTTACTTGGAAAAAGGGAACACAGTGGTTGCCTTTTCTTGTTTAGCCTTCTTCAGTTTTTTTTTGCCTCACTTTTGATGTTATCTTCTAGACAGCCTCTTCATAAAGGAAGGAGGCACCTGACCCATGAAATAAATAATTAAAGCAGTCATAATGATTCCAGTTCTTTTCACCACTTAGTGGTTTAGTGGTGACCATGTGACCTCTATCTAGCCAATAATATATAAGGGAATGTCTTCCAGGAAAAATAACCATATTAGCAAAAGAGAGAGAAGAAAAAGAGAGAGCTCCCTGACCTCTTCTTCTTGGCTTTGAACTTACTTGTATAATTACGTGATGCTTGGAAATGCAGAAATCTATTTTCACCTTGTAAGAAAATTGAGATGCTCTTAAAGTTTAGTGATCTGATGTCGTTGAAAGCTGAACCAACTCTAAAATTTCTGTCACTGGGCTTAAAAAAAAAATTACATTTTGCTTAAGCCTCTTTTAGCCAGGTAATTTATTAGTCATAGTCAAAAGAACCGTAATAGATTCTGGTTCCCATTAGTCTCCCTTTGCCCTTAGGTCCAATCTCTGCTCTTCTTTGTCTTGCTCTGTGCCTGGAAGACTGACCTCTATGAACTATATCACCTGGACCTCTTTGCCTTCCGGTTTCTGGTTGACATCACCTAATGAGAGGCTCCTACAGATCAGAGTATTTTTTTTCCCTACAATTTTCTCTGTTTCAATGTGGTTCACATTGTGTTGTGCTCCCTAAGGTGGTGGTTTCTGCCTGGTAGCCTTTATTTCATGGTTGCAGCTCTCAATGAAGCTTAATGAATTTCATATTTCCCCCCTTTTCCTTCAGGTCATGGGGGACAACATTAACTTCTCACTGTTGATTCTCCTTGAGTGTCTCAACACTTTGTGAATTCCTTTAGTGTTACACATATGTAACTCCAAAGATAGTTTCTTCATTAAAAATTCTTGCCTGAGGCTGTTGACTTTTTTTTTTTTTTTACTGAAACCCTGATACCTACAATGTCTAAAAGCTTTTAAAAATGTCTAAAAGCTTTTAAAAATGAATCAGAACAGATATATGCCATTTATTTTAAAGAGTAGAATAATTCTGGGTCAACACAAGTTGCTTGTAATTAAGATGGAAGTCTTACCCTGTACATTAATTTGCTAGAACTGCTTTAAACACAAACCAGGTGGTTTAAAATTGTGAGACAACTGTCTCACAGTTCTGGAAGCTAAACTGCAGGATCAGGGTGTTGGCAGGGTTTGTTTTTTCTTATGGCTTTGGAGGAGAATCTTTTCCATGCCTTTCCCCTAGTTTCTGGTGAATTTCTGAATATCAAAAGTCTTTGAAACTCCTTCGTTCCTGAGGCATCACCACAGTTTCTTTCATCTTCACATGGTCTTCTCCCATGTGCTTGTCCGTGTCCAAATTCCCTCCTTTATAAGAAATAAGTCACACTGAATTGGGGTCCCACTCTCTCTCAGTATTACCTCAACTTCACTAATTATGTGTGCAATGACCTTATTTCTAAATAAGGTCACATCCTGAGGTGCTGAGGGTTAGGACTTCAATATAAATTTTGGGAAGACATAATTTTACACATAGCATTTTGTCTGAAAAAATCAGTATGGGTTAGTTCTTCTGCCATGGAACAGAAAAAGGACTTAGAAAAGCCTGTCAAACACTAGCTATGGTGATAATATACTGGACCAAGAATAACAACTCTCAACATAAATTCTCTAGTCTGAATAGTAGTTATACCATCATCTTGGAAATGGTTATCCTACACGTTTTTTTTTTTTAATTTTATTTAATTTTTAAACTTTACAATATTGTATTAGTTTTGCCAAATATCGAAATGAATCTGCCACAGGTAATCATATTTAACAAGTAACCTTCTGACTATAATTTACCTGTCCACTTTAAGATTTCTTTATTTAAATACTTTACATGTTTTATTTAATTTAATCTTTACAACAATCTTATAAGTAAATACTAGCATCAACATTTTTAAGATAAGCTTGAGGTCACTTGACTAAAGTCTCCCAGCTTGAACAAGCCAGAATGGTGAAGCCAGAATTAAAATCTAAGATTTGACACATTGAGAAAAGGTCATACCTAGGGATCCCAGAGTTGTGCCATCTTGGCTTTTTAACTTTTTGCTGATTTGTTTAATTTACAAAACTGATAATCTCAAGTGCACATCAATATGACTAATTGATTAAATATTAGATTGTCCTGGGCTGATCAATGCATTGTGCTATCAACTTCGGTTTCCAGCTCTAAAGTCTGACATTCACTTATAACCTCATCTTCTGCTCATTTTCTTTAAATTTCACAAGAACTAACAGACTGTAGAGTTATTCCCAGTGAGATTTAGCTAAAGAATCCTCCTCCTTTCTAAATATAAATTTTGTGCTTTTATTTATTTGCTTATTTATGGATTGTGGAATTTTAGTTCCCCAACCAGAGATTGAACCCAGGTTCTAGCAGTGAGATTGCCAAGTCCTCCCATTGGACCATCAGGGAATTCCCTTGCACTTTTACTTTTTAAAAAAGCATTCCTATGTGGTGAATATAGAGAGAATATTCCTTAATACCACTCACCACTAGGTAAGAAATGATGACTACCCCGAATTGGCAGGGAACTCTAACAAGAAGCTATGGAAGTCTGCAGTAGGAATTAGTATGTTTGATCTTAGCACTACCTGAGAAATCATATATTGGAAAGAACGTCCTTCTCCTTCAGTCAGTCAGTTCAGTCACTCAGTCATGTCCAACTCTGTGACCCCACGGACTGCAGCATACCAGGCTTCCCTGTCCATTGCCAACTCACGGAGCTTGCTCAAACTCATGTCCGTCGAGTCGGTGATGCCACCAACCATCTCATCCCCTGTCATCCCCTTCCCCTTCATTCACTGGGAAATAAACAGGCAGCAAACAGAACTACATTCTAAAGCAGATGGAGTTGGAGGCCTGAAAGATTAGCATAGTTGCATCAATCAGAAATGGAAACTTAAATTGTTTTTCTTTTCACAGGTTACTTACTAATGAATGTAATTTCTTACATTTAGTCAGAGCAAAATTGCCTTTATTGGACCAGATAAACTTCCCAGGTAAACCTTGTTAACTTTAAGGATGATTAGATATCTGTGGTCAGAGTGGGTGTATTTTTGCTGCTGTTTTACCATTTATAATGTAGTTTAAAAGCTTAAATTACATTTCAAGCAAAAACTTAAATTACATTTCAAGCCAATATACTCTTCTCTCATCCTCCTATAATTGGGCTTCAGAGACTTGAGATTCAAATTGTCTTGCATATAAACTTATAAGTGGACAATTTATGTATGTTAAATAGGAAGTTCTTGATGCTCAGTATGATGGAGAAATGGAAAGAAAAGTGTCTATGATGTGCACTTGATCTTATATAGATGAGTTCCTTTGATCCCTTCAACAATGTTATCATATTATGATAACATTTATCATATTCATGAGAATATTGGTGTTAGGAGACATTGAGTTGTTCAAGGTCTCATAGGTAGGAACAGGAGATATCATAATATTAATCTTAAACTCTTTATAGGATAGCTCCTGCTGCTGCTGCTGCTAAGTCATTTCAGTCGTGTCCGACTCTATGCGACCCCAGAGATGGCAGCCCACCAGGCTCTGCCATCCCCAGGATTCTCTTGAGTGTTCTCAAGAACACTGTAGTGGGTTGCCATTTCCTTCTCCAACTTATAGGATAGCACACCCCCTTAAAGAGCAAATTAAATTCTTTGTCAGATATATTATAGCACAATATTTACAAAAAGTCTGTTTTACAATAATTGATTCTACCAATTTATATAAGTATATTCCCCTCCTTCTCTCCCATTCTACTACTTTTTTGTTTCTTCTTCCTTCTCTCTTTCCCTCCAACATTTTTACCAGACACCACAATGAACAAAATCATGTTTGATTTGAAAGGTGACACTGGTTCATTGATCTATAATTCTCAGTTAATGACAGTTGACTCTAGGAGTCTCAGACTTCAGAGATGAGAGACCTGGGCCTATATTGGGTAAGCTAGGAAATCACACCCTCATGAGACTGGCAAGCCTGTATAAGACTGGTGGAGAAAAGGAAAGTGTAGTATAGCATAGAGTCCAGTTCAGTTCAGTTCAGTTCAGTCACTCAGTCGTGTCAGACTCTTTGTGACCCCATGAATCGCAGCACGCCGGGCCTCCCTGTCCATCACCAACTCCTGGAGTTCACCCAGACTCATGTCCATTGAGTCAGTGATGCCATCCAGCCATCTTATCTTCTGTCGGCCCCTTCTCCTCCAGCCACCTCTAAATGGACCAACATGGCCAGTCCTTCTTTTCATGGGGGAATTTTATTACCCTAATTTTAGCTAGTATTGCAAACTTAAGTCTTGCATATAAAGTAACATTGATCATTTAATCTATACTCTTGGTCAGGTAGTACTGTCTTTAGAAATCAGACTGGAAATAACAGAGATTAAATTTGAGGATGTGATCACTGGGCATTCTGTTACCCTATGTCTCTGAAGTCAGATTTTATAGTTTTGAATATTGGATAATCCCATGGACAGAGGAGCCTGGTGGGCTACAGTCCATGGGGTCACAAAGAGTCAGACACCACTGAATGATTGAGTACACATACACACACATGCTTTTGAATGTTAATTAGAAATCAGTTTCTTCATATATTCATGATATACTTTTAATTAATCACAATGCTTTCTTCATTCATTTCTTTCTCTAAGCCAAACATAAATTGATTCAGCATTTTTTCCTAGCCTAGTGGTAGGCTCTGCAGTTAGAGAAAAGAAAAATAAAGATCTCTGTTCTCTGAATTCCATTCAGACTTTGGCTGGAGTATGTTTTGCTATATATGCAGACTACACCATGTGAAATGCCAGGCTAGATGAATCACAAGCTGGAACCAAGATTGCTGGATTCCATTGATTGCTGAAATATCAACAACTTAAGAAATGCAGATGATACCATTTTAAGGGCAGAGACTGAAGAGGAACTAAAGAGCTTTTTGATGAATGTGAAAAAGGAGAGTGAAAAAGCTGGCTTAAAACTCAACATTCAAAAAACTAAGATCATGGCATCCTGTCCCATCAGTTCAGTTCAGTTCAGTTGCTCAGTCATGTTCAACTCTTTGCGACCCCATGAACTGCAGCACACCAGGCTTCCCTGTCCATCACCAACTCCCAGAGTCCACCCAAACCCATGTCCATCAAGTCGATGATGCCATCCAGCCATCTCATCCTCTGTCGTCTCTTTCTCCTCCTGCCTTCAATCTTTCCCAGCATCAGGGTCTTTTCCAATGAGTCAGCTTTTCGCATCAGATGGCCAAAGTATTGGAGTTTCAGCCTCAACATCAGTCCTTCCAATGAACATCCAGGACTGATCTCCTTTAGAATTGACTGGTTGGCTCTCCTTGCAGTCCAAGGGACTCTCAAGAGTCTTCTCCAACACCACAGTTCAAAAGCATCAATTCTTCAGCACTCAGCTTTCTTTATAGTCCAACTCTCACATCCATACATGACCAGTGGAAAAACCATAGCCTTGACTAGTTGGACCTTTGTTGGCAAAGTAATGTCTCTGCTTTTGAATATGCTGTCTAGGTTGGTCATAACTTTCCTTCCAAGGAGTAAGCATCTTTTAATTTCATGGCTGCAATCACCATCTGCAGTGATTTTGGAGCCCAGAAAAATAAAGTCAGCCACTGTTTCCACTGTTTCCCCATCTATCTGCCATGAAGTGATGGGACCGGATGCCATGATCTTAATTTTCTGAATGTTGAGCTTTAAGCCAACTTTTTCACTCTCCTCTTTCATTTTCATCAAGAGGCTCTTTAGTTCTTCACTTTCAGCCATAGCGTGATGTCATCTGCATATCTGAGATTATTGATATTTCTCCCAGCAATCTTGATTCCAGCTTGTGCTTCCTCCAGCCCAGCATTTCTCATGATGTACTCTGCATATAAACTAAATAAGTAGAGTGACATATATAGCCTTGACGTACTCCTTTTCCTATTTGGAACCAGTCTGTCTTTCCATGTCCAGTTCTAACTGTTGCTTCCTGACCTGCATACAGGTTTTTCAAGAGGCAGGTCAGGTGATCTGGTATTCCCATTACTTTCAGAATTTTCCACAGTTTATTGTAATCCACACAGTCAAAGGCTTTGGCATAGTCAATAAAGAAGAAATAGATGTTTTTCTGGAACTCTCTTGCTTTTTTGATGATTCATCTAGTCCCATTTCTTCACAGCAAATAGATGGGGAAAATACACTGTCAGATTTCATATTCTTGGGCTCCAAAATCAATGCAGATGGTGACTGCAGCCATGAAATTGAAAGACACTTACTGTTTGTAATGATAGCTATGACAAACCTAGACAGGGTTTTAAAAAACAGAAGCATAACTTTGCTGACAAAGGTCCGTATAGTGAAAGCTATGCTTTTTCCAGTAGTCATGTATGAATGTAAGAGTTGGACCATAAAGAAGGCTGAGTCCCAAAGAATAGATGCTTTTGAACAGTGGTGCTGGAGAAGACTCTTGAGTCCCTTGGACAGCAAGGAGATCAAACCAGTCAATCTTAAAGGAAGTCAACCCTGAATATTCATTGGAAGGACTGATGCTGAGGCTGAAGCTCCAATATTTTGGCCACCTGAGGAAAAGAGCTAACCAATTGGAAAAGACACTGATGCTGGGAAAAATTGAGGGCAAGAGCAGGAGAGGCAACAGAGGATGAAATGATTGGATGGCATTACTGACTCAATGGACATGAGTTTGAGCAAACTCAGGGAGATAGTGATGGACAGATCAGCCTGGCCTGCTGCAATTCATGGGTCACAAAGAGTCAGAGAAACAACTCACTAAATTGTAAAAACTACTTAGTGACTGAACAACAACAACAACAACTTGTTTAGATATATTTTTACATTCTCTATTTGACTTTCACCAACAAGCATACCAATGGGTATTATCAGAGCACAAGTATCAGCATATTAAATGGAAGTCAACACTTTAACATGCTTGCCATCTAGAATTTGAATATTAAATTGTTTATCAATGTAATAAATTAGATAACATAGTACTTGTAGGGCTTCCCAGGTGGCGCTAGTGATAAAGAACCACCATGCCAGGCCTGGAGATGTAAAAGACATGGGTTCAATCCCTTGGTCAGGAAGATCTCCTGGAGAAGGGCATGGCTACCCACTTCAGTATTCTTGCCTGAAGAATCCCATGGACAGAGGAACCCCATGGATGGGCTACAGTCCATAGGATCACAAAGAGTCAGACACGACTGAAGCAACATAACACACACATAATATTTACGATTTAAAAATGCACAGCCATCTACCATTCCGATTTAAGTATTGAACCAAAGGACTTTTTAAGGTAAAGTTCCAAGACATCCCTTAAAAAATCTTGAGAGGAATCTGAAATAAGTTTATTGTCATCCTGAGACAGAGCAGTGATGAACCTTGTCAAGATTCAAACCTATCCAACTACCTTTCAGCCTTTCACTTTCAGAACTTGATTTTGCATTCAATATAATCTCTTGGTATCTAAAGCTCTGTCAAACTAAACAGCTCATGTTTACGCACATGTTTTGAAAAGCCTCACAGACTTTCTGTCTGCACATACAGTGTATCTTTAAAATAATATAACCTTGAGGCAGCATTGAACTATTATTTTCATAAAAGGAAAACTAGAAATCAGTGAAGCTTACATATTTGCTGTCTTTACAGAAAAAGAAATGCACTCCTTTCCTTATTTTCACCTTGTAGCAGAGTTCTGCCATTTTGAGATTACAAACATAATTTTCTTTTTTTTTCAAATAATTCAGATATGGGTTTTCTTCATTTCTCCCTAAACTTGAGAGTTTTTTTCAACCACAAAGTAAATGTTTTCTCCAAGAACTGAAACTGTGGGACACACATTTTACCTATTCTGTGTAGCCCAGAAGTCTAGTGAACATTGTAGGTAACCTATAAACTCAAAGACTAGTAACAACACAGAGCCTACTCCAGAGTTTGTGCTTAAAAGATACAGTGTAGACCATGGTGGTGCTAGTGATAGGGAATCATTCTTTCATGATTTACTTTATGTTATGTCATGATCTTATCTACAGTTGTTTCTCATTCTTAAACTCTTCATAGGGTAGCATATATCTTATACATTAAACTAATTTTATTTATGAACTTACATTTACAAATCACTGTTTATAAAAATCATGTTTTGTAGTGATTGATCCAAGCAATTTATATATGTACATTTCCTTCCTTTCCTCTTTCTTCCCATTTTCATCCTCCTCCTTTCTTCAATTACTCCCATTCTTCTTCCTTGACTTCCCTCTGCCTTCCTTCTTTCTTTCTTTCCAACAAATGTATTATGAACCACAATAATCCAGGTCATGTAACAGTTCCATGGAAAACAAGTTCATTGATGTGTAATTATGTTTGCAGCTTGATTGCTGACCCATCCCAGGGGTCCCAGGGCTTCAGAGATCAAAGACTTGGGACTATATAAACTTTTAAAGGTTTAGAAATCTCATTTTTATTCCCTACCTCTTTCTGTGATGGATTTCCTTCTAGAGAAGTAAATGTCTCTTAGTTTGTTCTATCCTCTGTACTTAGTACTGCATGTACAGATATGAATTCTATAAATACTACATGAAATTCTGAATCTGATGCATTCACACTTGCATTGGAAATTTGATCAAAGGAAGAATATTATAAGAGACAAGATTGTGGACCTGGAGGTGTTTGGTGCTTAAATTTTGCACATTCCATTTTAACCTGGTGATGCCACATGTTTTTAATTAATATTCAACAGAAGACTTTCCTAGGCTTAGCAGTAATTCATGCTGTGAGCTCATAAATAATACTACAGGCATTGCTTAATAATAAATAACATGTCATCAGGAATAAAAAAGACCAACACAGAAGGGGCAAAGAAGAGCAGCATCCTAAAAAGTGACATTTTCCATGGTTCTAGGGTTAAAGCGTCTGCCCGCAATGTGGAAGACCCGGGTTCTATCCCTGGATCGGGAAGATCCCCTGGAGAAGGAAATAGCAACCTGCTCCAGTATTCTTGCCTGGAGAATCCCATGGACGGAGGAGCCTGGTAGGCTACAGTCCACGGGGTCACAAAGAGTCGGACACGACTGAGCGACTTCACTTCACTTCACTTCACCATAATCTTAAGAGGTTACCCATGATAAGTAAATTGTCTTGGTTTATTTAGCTCATAGATAACCAGACAGGTATTCATAACCTTAAATTTTAGAAATTGGGCTACAAGCCTATACGCACTTCAGTCTACTATAAATCCTTTTCCATTGATATGAACCTCCCACTTGCTCCATGCTAAGACACATTTTTATATTATGTATGTATGTAGTCATTTGATACTTATTATCTACTGTGTGTCAGACATGGATTTATAAGTGATACAAAAGAATGAGGCAACATGATATAGTTGGATAAGTATTGGAATTAGGCAGATTTGGACTGAATTCTCTTTACTATCATGGAGACTCAAGTTAGCAGTGCCAATAAGGCATGCCCACAACAAAATGTAATATAATGTCAAAAGTAGCACATTTTTAGTACCATATGACTATTAAGGCAATAAATGCTTAGAATTAATTGTAAAGAGATCCTGTAGTGTGTGCAGGTGTTCATGTTTAGTTACTTTGCATTAATATACATAACTTTATATAGTACAATCAGCCTGAGAAAGATATCCATGTCTTTTTAAAGTCCACTTGGAATTGTTATGTTATATAGAACATTATGCAATTTTGAAATATTCTAAATAAAACTTCTAAAATATTTAATGACATAGAACAATCCTCCTACAACATAATTTATTTAGCTTTACTTCCTAGAATGGAGGATATGTTTTCAAAATGTGTCTAAGTGGGACATAAATATTCCTGATTTATTAAACAGTCTATTGAACAGGGCCTATCTTCTTCCTTAAAGGTATTAAACTTCATGCTTTACATCCTGTCTGTTGAATAACTGGAAGAAGAAGAAGAGGAATACATTCATTTTGAAATGTTTTAGTGATTTATTTCATTCCTTCCTCTCTTCACTTCCTGTACTGCTCTTAACAAATCTAAGTGCAATACTGAGTGTGTTTTCCTATCAGAGGTTGCAAACTGGCTCCTGGAGGACCCCGGATGGTTCACAGATGTATTCTGTTTAACTCATACAATGTTGGCCTACATCATATTTTTATTTTATTCCTAATTATAACTGGAGGAATTTACTCATATGTGAATAATTGAGTTCCCTCAAAATAATATCAGAAAAGTTCAGACCAGTGGATCATTTTTCAAGCATTGTGATTATTGGCTGGTTGAGGTCACCTTCCCTTTAGTTCATCACAGTCTCCACCATTCTCTATTGCATCCTAACACTGAGGTCCAATGTCAATTGCTATATAGCAGAGCACTTGTGCTATTGTTTTTCTTATTGTTGAATGGGAAGAAAAATTAAGTATTTCTTACAATCCTGCCTCTATCTTATACAAAACCAACATTGCATATTTATACAGTCATCCCTTGAAATCCATGGTGGATTGCTTCTAGGACACCCTACAGATACCAAAATTCAGAGATGCTTAAATCTCTTATATAAAATGTGTAGTCAGAACCTGAATCCATGAATTCTACTTCTGCAGATACAGAAGTCAACTGTATTATTGTATGCTTTTCTCTAAAATTATATGATTTTAGGACTCCTGTCAATCACTGGATAATTAATCCAGGATAGTGAAAAGATTTCTTTGTGGACTCATGTAATTTTTGTGTTTCTCAGTATCATAAAGCCTTTCCCTGGTGGCTCAGAAGGTAAAGAGTCTGCCTGCAATACAGGAGACCTGGGTTAGATCCCTGAGTCAGGAAGATCCCCTGGAGAAGGAAATGGCAACCCACTCCAGTACTCTTGAAAATCCCATGGACAGAGAAGCTCAGTATCATAAGGAAGTATAGTAGTCCTTCTTCCTCCTCAGGCCTTAGTGGGAAACTAGGAATCATTAATTGGGAGTCATCAAGTACAATTGCAAACATTGCTGCTTCTAAATTCCTTAGGAAACACAGAAGTTGCTTCTGTGACATGCAATCTATTCATTTTTAAAAATCTGTCTTCTGATTATGTTGCAAGAAGGGGGAACCCCTTCCAGGGCCCGAAACTGGGCTCTTGTCTAACAATCAGAAATGAATTGTCTGAGGAAACACATGTGCTGACATAGCAAGAGCTTTTATTGGGAAAGGGTACCCAGATGGAGAACAGTAGGGGAAGGGAACCCAGCAGAACAGCTCTGCTATGTGGCTTGCAGTCTCGGGGTTCATGGTGATGGAATTAGTTTCCAGGTTGTCTTTAGCCAATCATTCTGACTCAGAGTCCTTCCTGGTGGTGCACGCCTTGTTCAGCTAAGATGGATGCCAGAGAGAAGGATTCTGGGAGGTGGTCAGACATGTGGTGTCTCCTTTTGACCTTTCTGGAACTCTTCTGGTTGATGGTAGCTTGTTAGTTCCATGTTCCTTATCAGGACCTCCTGTCATAAAACAACTCATGTAAATGGTTACTATGGTGCCTGGCCAGGGTGGGCGGTTTCAGTCAGTGTGTTTTCCCTCACAATTAGAGCAGATCATCTAAAAATCTAAATACTGTATCATTAGCTATGCACCCTCCTTGTCATGTTTAATTAATAACTTGTATTTTATCTTTATTTCTTCCACCTACACTGAAGAAAAATCCCTATGCAACTATGGTGATTACTATAAACATGTTGTGAAGACGACTGTATTTTCTTACTATTTTTTAATGTATAAAAATAGTTTCATGTATATATCCCTGATTCTATTTCATTTTTGGAAATACCTATTCTTTGGTGGGGGAAATACCTATTCTTCTTCTTCTTCTTTTTTTTTTTTTTAACAGTATGAGTTTAGTGAAAAAAATATAATGAAGTATCCTATCTTCTGACCTCCTAAGAGGGTCTGAAGATTCCCCTCACCCTGACAAAACTTCCAATAGACTTCTTCCTGACTCTAGGCCCCTGACCTTTCTTTTCTTGGAGCATTTACTTTAGAAAACTTGCAATTGTAAATTCTTTCTCTGCCCCTTTGAAATGTATGTAATTCTTCCCCAGCTTCCTGCCAGTTTTACAGCCCAGGAAATGTCTTTTTTTTTTTCAGAGACCTGAAAATCATCTCTTTAAATTGTAAACATACAAGGAAATAACATCTCTATCTTCCACTCTCTGTAGGAGGTTGGAGCCTAATTTCTAAGCCAATTAGCAAACACAGATGGCCTAATCACAGAGAAAACACTTGCAGACTCAGGAATAATTCAATGTTCTCCACACATCCCCTTGATCAATCTGTCCCCCAATGTCCTCCGGTTCTTTCCACTAGATCATTACAGCCCTTAAACACTCTCCTACTTTTTGTTTCAGCAGAGATGAGTTCAATCTCTCTCCCCTATTGCAATAACTTGAAAAAAATTTTCCTTAAGTTTTAGCTTTATCCGGTGTAACTTTTGCCTTGATAAGTTTTTGAACTGCTACTTGATTAAGTCAGAATTGATACCTGCTTCTAAGAATAATGCTGTATGTTGTGTACCATTTCTCAATTATATGTTTATAACATTTTGTTTTAAAATTCTTTTAAAAATTTCCTAATTTAAAGTTTTCTTATTTAACTTTGTTATGTTTTAGTGTATTTATTTTCTAAAAAGCAAATTAAGTATGTCTTGGAAGATGGAAGGAAGAAACATTAGTTTCTTTGGATCATTTTCAATTGTTACAGTAGAATGCTAATGCATTATGGAGTCAAGCAGACCTAGAAAGAAATATTTTTTCACAAGGTTATAGAAATTTATGGATATGTTGCAGGAAGGGGGACCCCTCCCAGGGCCCAAAACTGGGCTCTTGTCTAACACTCAGAAATGAATTGTCCAAGGAGACACATGTACTGACAAAGCAAGAGATTTTACTGGGAAAGGGCACCCCGGTGGAGAGCAGTAGGGTAAGGGAACCCAGGAGAACTGCTCTGCTGCGTGGCTTGCAGTCTTGGGTTTTATGGTGATGGGATTAGTTTCTGGGTGGTCTTTGGCCAATCATTCTAATTCAGAGTCTTTCCTGGTGGCGCACACATCGCTCAGCCAAGATGGATGCTAGCGTGAGGGATTCTGGGAAGTGGACAGACACGCGGTGTCTCCTTTCGACCCTTCCCAAACTCTTCCGGTTGGTGGTGGCTTATTAGTTCCCTATTCCTTATCAGGATCTCCTGTCATAAAACAGCTAATGCAAATGGTTACTATGGTGCCTGGCCAGGGTGGGCAGTTTCAATCAGTGTGCTTCCCCTAACAGATATAGCTAATAATGTAGGATAGCAACACAGAACACTCTCAGAAAGGGTCAATTTGTCATAGTTTCCTACAGATATAAGCAGTTGTGGATAATCCCTCTTGTTCAGAAGAGAGAATGTGGAAAGTCTCTTTCTTTTGGTGCTTTTGTTTTATCTTTTCCTTTTAATCTTCCTGACATGAACTCCTGACTGTTCCATGACAATGGGCTCACATGTACGTACTCTTTAGAGGAAAATAACTGTTGCCAAAAAAGCCTTCACTTTTCATACAAGATTAAGTGAGGTGAAATTTCCTTAAAGTGTACCTTACCAGATCCATGATTCAGGCAGTCCAAAGTCCATTCCTATATCTCAGGTCATATTCTGTGTCATTAAATAAATAAAATATAATAAATAAAACTGAAAAAGCTTATGATTTTGTGCATTCAATTTTGATAAAATATAATTTATTTGATGAGTTTGTCCTATAAAATATTTGTTAAAGAAAAGTACTCTTAATAGAAGCAAATAAAATCAACTGTAAGTATTTTGTGGGTAAAATATTAATACATTTTAATATGAAAGTTGCACTTAGAATCTTTTCCATTGAGCATATTGGCTGTCTATGGACATGTGCTTCAGCATTTACATAGGGAAGCACTGTGGCTGCTCATGTCGTCCTTTAAGAGAGACCTCTGCAAGGAGTATAGCTGTCTCACAGCCTCCAACTGCCATACCTAGTAATCTGGTATGGCATTCATGCTGAGGCATATTCTCTCTGAGATCAATCAATATGCAATGTGTTGAATTATGCTAAGTCCCTATTTTGAAACTCTAGCCCCCAAAGTATGATTGAATTTTGAGATAGGGCCTATAAGGAAGTAATTAAGGCTAAATGAGGTGATGAGGGAGAGGCCCCGTCCAATAGGATTAGGGTCCTTATGAAAAGAGATACCAGAGAGGTTAGTTTTTCTCTTCCTTTGCCATGTGGGGAAAAAGCAAAATAGTGGGTATCTGAAACCCAAGAAGAGAATTCTCAGTACAATGCAAGTTGGCTGGCACATCAGTTTTGGACTTTCAGAAGTGTTAGAAGCAAATGCTCATTATTTAAGTCACCCAGTTTGTAATATTATATTATAACAACAGAATCAGACTAAGAGACCAGCCCATAACTGAGCCTACTAGGGATGCTAAAGCTGGGTCCCTTCCACTCAATGCAGTCTTTGACTGGAGGCTTTCCAGAAGCCTCGTCTAGACTTTACCAGATCTGTGCTCTTTCTACACTATTTTTCTTCTTCTGAGCTCTCCTTTCACAGGTGTTAGACCTGTATAATGTGCTAGAGCCTCTCCCTAACTACTCCTGGCCTCTTCCCCCTCTGTCCTCCATGAATTTCTTGCATGTGTGAATTCATCCTAGTATTTTATTCCATGAGGACCTGAGGTGAGACAAAACTCAACCTGATAGCAATTTCAAAATTTTTAGTCATAAGTTTCAACTGTGAAGTATATTCCAGATGATTTTATGAATACAAAAAAAAATATTAAGATCATATTTTAAAATATATTCTTCTGAAAAACAGTGTTAGAGAAATAAAGCTAAGAAGCTTATTAAAGTGTGTAATTATCTACCAAGAATAACTTTTCTAAATAATCTGTTCTATTGTAATGTATAATAAGGTATTAATACATAGTTTTTTTGGGTTTATATTTGCTGACATATTTTAATGTCTGGAAATAACTAGATTTTTTCAAATAATTTTTAAACAGTGATATACATTAGACTGTGGAAAGTTCTTAAAGAGATGGGAATATCAGACCATCTTACCCATCTTCTGAAAAACCTGTATGTACATCAAGAAACAACTTGAACCCTGTATTCAATGACTGATTGGTTCAGGATTGAGACATGAGTACAACAGGGCTGTCAACTGTCACCCTGTTTATTTAACCTATATGCTGAGCACACCATGAGAAATGCCAGGCTGGGTAAGTTACAAGCTGGAATTAAGACAGATGGAAGAAACATCAACAACCTCAGATATATGGATGATACCACTGTAATGGCAAAAATCAAAGAGGAACTAATGAGTCTCTTGATGAGGGTGCAAGAGGAGAGTGAAAAAGCTTACTTGAAACCCAGTATTCAAAAAACTAAGATCATGGCATCCAGTCCCATCACTTCATGGCAAATAGGTGGGGGAAAGGTGGAAACAGTGACAGATTTTCTTTTCTTGGGCTCCAAAATCACTGCGGTGACTGCAGTCATGAAATTAAGACACTTCCTTCTTGGAAGAAAAGCTATGACAAACCCAGGAGGCATATTAAAAAGCAGATACATCACTTTGTTGACCAAGATCTGTACAGTCAAAGCTATGGTTTTTCCAGTAGTCATGTATGGATGTGAGAGTTGGACCATAAAGCAGGCTGAGCACCAAAGAATTGATGCTTTTGAATTGTGGTTCTGAAGATCTTGACAGTCCCTCAGGCAGCAAGGAAATCAAACCAATGCATCCTAAAGGAAATCACCCTTGAATATTTATTGGAAGGACCGAATGAAGCTTCAAAACTTTGGCCACCTGATGCAAAGAACTGACTCCTTGGAAAAGACTCTGATACTGGAAAGATTGAGGGCAGGAAGAGAAGTGGACATCAGAGAATGAAATGTTTGGATGGCATCAATGACTCAGTGGACATGAGTTTGAGCAAACTCCAGGAGATATTGAAAGACAGGAAAGCCTGGCATGCTGCAGTTTATGGGGTCACAGAGTCAGAGACAACTTAGTGACTGAACAACAACAATAAAATAGAATGTATATAGAAAAGTTAAAAACAGTGATGAATGACAAGCATTAGAAGGAATGTAAGAGTCAGTAAATGGAGGTGGGTATTGTGAATATATTTCTAATTTAAAATGGGAAAAAGAAAAGCATTCTTTTTTAAACATAAAAACATTTCTGTTTCTGGGAGTGAGTCATTAGAAAGGGATCAATTGAAAGGGACAGTGATAAAGAATCAGGTAGGAGGGAGGTTGTGTAAATAGGAATCTGTGCTGTGGGAAGGATAGAGAACCTGTACCATCTCCTGGGAGCTGAGGTATTTCTATTTCCTGAACATGGGAGAAGTTTGTCAAAAGGAAGTTTTCTTGCCTTGATTTTTTTTTTCTTGTATGTATACCTGTAATCAGAGAGAGCACCTGAAGAAATATTCCCAGTATAAAAAACCCTAATCAAAAATGGAGATAGGTAGCTACTTTCCCTTTTTTCCTTTCTCACTCTACAGCCTTGTATTAAATCAAGGGGCTGATATTCATTTGTCTCCAATTCCTTGCTCCTAAGTGCAAAACTACATAATGAAGTTTAATATATAATCTGAGAAGAGTGATACACCAGTGATTCATTCTTCATTTATTATTTTTATGTTCTTGCTTTATCTTCCTAATCATAAATATTTTACAGTGTATGTTTCAAATCTTGCTTTGTTATGCATGCTCTTATATCCAATATAATAGATTAGAAAGAGATCTAGACTTACAACATCTGTGTTTGTGCTCTTCTGCCCCCATTATTAGTGTGAACCATGGCAAGTCACTTGAGAATGAATCTATATTCAGAGTAGGGCAGAGGCAAAAGAATTACATGGGAAAGGAGCAGGAGCTTGAAATAAACCATACTTGGAACTAATGCTATTGCTGGATCTTTCAGCAATATAGAAAAAGTAGTTTATTTCTCAGGGAAGTTTGAGTTGTGTGTTCCATAACTTGCAACAATAAACATCCTAATTGATTCAGTTTAGCAATTAGCAATGAAGGAAGAGCAGACTCACTTTCTCTGGCATCATTCTTTTGAATACAACCACTTTCAGACTCCCATATGAAAGTAAATTCCCTATTTGTTCCACAAGAGATTTGTTGCAGCATTTTCTCTGCAAATGTACCAGATATGCATTTTCATTATGAGACTGATTTCTCATGAAAGTAGAGGAAAAAAGTTTATATTATGTTATAATTCCATATTAAAATTTTATGTATGAAATATTTTATCATAGAATGTACAACATATGTTTACAGAATATAGGCAGCCATGAACTGAATGACAGAAAATTAGAAATTAGCGAGTCTGATTTTAACAACTCACGATAAAGAATATCATTGTCATTCTTTATCATTAAAGATACTTTTTCTACTGTAGTCTAATAAAGTATAAATATTTACTCAGCCCCTCATATATACAAGGGCTTATGTTAAATATCTTCAGAGTTCAAAGGGAGAGTTTGTAGAGATGTCTTCCCCCAAGATACCTAAAATCTACTCAGAAGATGAGGTGCTTACGAATTACAAGTGAGAAATCAGACCACATCTAGTCGGCTGTTAAGTTAGGCTTTAAACTCTAATTCAGAGCAGAAAAATACCAATAAAGACTGAATAAATCAGTGAGAGACCTCCTGATTTTTTTGGGTCATGGCCAAGAATTTTTTTTGTCTGTATATTTTTATTCAAGCATAGTTGATTTACAATAATTCATGTGTATAGCAAACTGAGTCTGTTTTATATACACATATATATGTATATTTTTTTCTGATTTTTTCCATGACAGGTTATTGCAAGATATTGAGTATATTTCCCTATGCTATACAGTAAATCCTTGTTGTTTATATACTTTATGTATGGTAGTGTGTATCTGTTAATCATGTGCATGCTAAGTCACTTCAGTCATATCTGACTCTTAGTGACCCTATGGACCATAGGCCACTAGGCTCCTCTGTCTGTGGGATTCTCCAAGCAAGAACATTGAAGTGGGTTGCCACACCATCCTCCAGAGGATCTTCCCAACCCAGGAACTGAACTTGTGTCTCTTATATCTCCTGCATTGGCAGGTGGATTCTTTACCACTAGCCTCTCCTAGGAAGCCCATATCTACTAGTCATACTCCTCATTTGTCCCTTTCCCCCTTTCCCTTATGTAATCATAAGTTTGTTTTCTGTGAGTCTACTTCTGTTTTGTAAACAAGTTCATTTGTATTTTTTTAAAAAAATTCCACAAATAAGTAATGTTATATATTTGTATTTCTCTGTTTGACTTTCTTCACTTAGTGCAATAGTCTCCAAGAATGTTTTTCTACGAAAATATTAGGTCAAATGACATTCAATATCTTCAAGGTTGAGAACCCTCATGGCCTGTAACCAGGGCTCCCATTCTTAAAACAAGTGTTTTGTCATTGTATTTTTTATCGCGTTTAGAAGTTTCCTTCATTAAGTAATTATTTTCTGTCCATTTTATAGATTGTGGATATAAATCCAGCACATATTCATAGACACTTAACAGTGTTAAAATAATGAACCACCGATTGGGATTTAATGCATTGTAAGAAAGGTATTTTACATGAGTAAATTGACTTCTAGAAAGGCCTATTGTTGAACTGGAAAGAGTTAAAAACTTGGAATCAAAAAACTTTGGATTGTTTCTCACCTTTCTGATTTAATAGTTTTGTGGACTTGGTCTGTTTGTTTTTTGTTTTTTGTTTTTTCTTTTTTTCCTGAGTTTTAGCTTTCTTGTACATAAAACACAGATAATAATAATATCTATAGCACCAAAATATTGGTGATAATTGGGTTTCCATCCAAAATATGAAAATCCTTGTAAGTTACATGCATTTATGTGAATATTAGTTATTATTGCTATTTGTCCTAGAAAGTTTCTAGATTTCCATATTAATAGCTGGGGTGAAAATTTATAAAACTTTCTGGTGAAAGATAGATATAATAGAATCAAAAACTATAAAACACTTGGTCACTGATGACTAACTTTTGTCCAAATTTGTCAAGTTTGTAACAATTTTTTTTTTAATACTGTAAAGAAAAAATAAATGCCTTGGTCATCCAGTATTAGGGAAAAAGCTCCACACAAAGCTGCTTCTAAAGTATCAGCAGATGTTAAAGTTAGCTTGTTGGAGTTCTGAAGATTATATGAGGAAAAACTTCACAAACGACAAATAAAGACATCTAAACATGTGGAAGAGTATAGCACAAACTGTGACCTTCTCATTTCCAATTTTTAGTCAGTTTTGTTGGGTACTAATATCAGGCAATGAAACCCTCAGATCTATCAGAAAAGGTGATATAAGAACAAAAAGGAAATAGAGCCCCTGATCATATAACTCCTCAAACTGAATTTTAATATGTGTGCAATTCTGAAAACTGGGTTTAGAAGGATGAATCAACAGCCATATTCTTTCTATAAAGCATATTTTTATAAATGGAGATTTTGAAGCATGAATTAACTAAACAAAAATTTAAAATTTTGATAACATGAGCAACTAAATTCAAGGAGAGTACAATACTGTGCTAAAGAGGTGTAGAAAATTGCATATGTGTCTTTCTGCTTATTGTTGCTAAATCTAAGAACCAAGTAACACTCATAAAAATTATGATGCATGACAATTTTAGTACCATCTTATTTTCATGCCAACTACTTTCATATGTAGAAGGAAGAAGGCACAGTGAAAGGAGATTTTTCATTCATACATCATGAACTATTGCTCTTTTTATAATAAAATATGTTAATAAAGGAAAATTGATTTTCCCTGGAAAGAAGATATTTACTGCAATATTTCACTTAAACTGCAAAGAACAGTTAATGATCAATAATTCACTGGGAACCATTTTGAAGAATGTAAATGACTAGTTTGCTTGTTGTGTTATTGTCCAATTCATTCTCCATTGATTTATATTAGTCATTTTTTTTAAACCTTGCTCATATGCGCAAATGCTATGGGTTTATATAATGTTGATGGATCATGTGATTCTGTATAACATTGAAATGTGTTGAAATAAGTACACAAAGAGGGATTCTAGACACATTTTCATCACAGTAGCAGCAAGGAAAGCAGGTATGTCATTTTTTCTCCTGAAGAAACTATCTTTTTGTCCTATTTTTATTCTGCCAAAGTGAAACAGGGTCCACAATTTAATGATGTCCAGAATCTTCCAAGTAGAGAAATATTTCTCTGAAGGTGGGTAGTATTACGATAACATTTCTAACTGAAGTTAAATTGATTTTTTTCTAAATACATAATGTTTCTACCAGCTTCCTAATTAATTATTGGTTCTTATGAAGTCTATTATTGAAGTTGCACTCAAGATTGGAGGAAAACTGGTGAAATATTTCACAAGTGTCAGAGTACAGAATGAGAAGAATGTCATAGCCAGCACTCCATTTCATTGACTACTGAAGAGATGGGAAAATGAACAATCATTTTGTTGATAAGGAAACTTCTAACCCTCTGACAGACACATGAAACTGATGCTCATATTCACTATCTATGCCACAGTCATTCACTGAGGATCTTCTATGTGTCTATCGCTTTGCTAAAAATTACGTAGGCAATGAAAAGTCAGAGGTCAAAGGGGCAAGGAAAGACAATAGTAGGGAAATCATCATATTGCAACTCCACGTACTGGGATATAGTTGGTGTTTTTCTTCTTCTGAAGTTTTTCATGACTACTGTCACCAAGTATGCCTATAGTTTTCCCAAATGGCAAAATTTAGCATTTGTACTGTTTATATTTTTTACCATATTTTCACTTTGTAGCATTGTTACCCCATGATGCAGATTCCTTGAAAATTGCATTTTCACTCCTTCACTGACCCCATTACACTTAGCACAGTGCTGAGCGTATGTTCAGAAAATTGTTTGTTAGGTTAAATGTGAAATGTATCATCTCAACTCACCATTGGGCTTCCCTTGTGGCTCAGCTGGTAGAAAATCTGCCTGCAATGTAGGTAACCTGGGTTCGATCCCTGGGCTGGGAAGATCCCATGGAGAAGGGAAAGGCTACCCACTCTAGTCTTCTGGCCTGGAGAATTCCATGGACTACAGTTCATGAGGTCACAAAGAGTTGGACATGACTGAGCAACTTTCACTTCACTAACCTGCCATCGTGTAAATACAGTACATTGAAGGTAAGTCTATATCTTTTGCAGTTGACAGAATATAAACGTCTTCTATCATGCTCTTTTTGACAGATGTTATTGAGATACTTAGTTCAGTTCAGTTCAGTCGCTCAGGTGTGTCCAACTCTTTGCAACCCCATGAATCACAGCACGCTAGACCTCCATGTCCATCACCAACTCCCGGAGTTTACTCAGACTCACGTCCATTGAGTCGGTGAGGCCATCCAGCCATCTCGTCCTCTGTCGTCCCCTTCTCCTCCTGCCCCCAATCCTTCCCAGCATCAGAGTCTTTTCCAATGAGTCAACTCTTCTCATGAGGTGGCCAAAGTACTGGAGTTTCAGGTTTAGCATCATTCCTTCCAAAGAAATCCCAGGGCTGATCTCCTTCAGAATGGACTGGTTGGATTTCCTTGCAGTCTAAGGGACTCTCAAGAGTCTTCTCCAACACCACAGTTCAAAAGCACCAATTCTTCGGCGCTCAGCTTTCTTCACAGTCCAACTCTCACATCCATACATGACCAGTGGAAAAACCATAGCCTTGCCTAGATGGACCTTTGTTGGCAAAGTAATGTCTCTGCTTTTGAATATGCTATCTAGGTTGGTCATAACTTTCCTTCCAAGGAGTAAGTGTCTTTTAATTTCATGGCTGCAGTCACCATCTGCAGTGATTTTGGAGCCCCAAAAATAAAGTCTGACACTGTTTCCACTGTTTCCCCATCTATTTCCCATGAAGTGATGGGACCAGATGCCATGATCTTCGTTTTCTGAATGTTGAACTTTAAGCCAACTTTTTCACTCTCCACTTTCACTTTCATCAAGAGGCTTTTGAGTTCCTCTTCGTTTTCTGAATGTTGAACTTTAAGCCAACTTTTTCACTCTCCACTTTCACTTTCATCAAGAGGCTTTTGAGTTCCTCTTCACTTTCTGCCATAAGGGTGGTGTCATCTGCATATCTGAGGTTATTAATCTAGAAGAAACCTTTACCAAGGGTGGCACATAGCAGAGCCTAGTTATAAAGAGAGCAAAGAATAAGGAGGACTAGAACTTTCAGAACAGGATTTCCAACCTCCATGTCCTAATGTCAGATGATTAGGCATTAGGAGGGGGAGCTAAAGTAATAATAATAGAAATATAGTGCTATATTTATATAGTGTTATATAATAAATGTAATGTGCTTGAATCATCTCAAAAACATCTCCCCCATCCTGTCTGTGGAAAACTGGTGAACCATGAAACCAGTCCCTGGTGCCAAAAAGTTTGGGGACTGCTGATTTAAAGCAAAGATTCTCTCATGATTCTTTGGATTCAGACAGACAAAAAATAAAAATGAAACAAAAATTTTTAAAAATGCATTATGTGAGTATAGGTTTCAATGTAGCAGTTGCTTGAGAACTTCTAACAAGAGGGATACAAGTCTGAAGTCTGATTGGAAGGCGTTGTGGACTTAACTCCAAATATGCATAGCACTTTATTTGGGATTGACACTAAATTTTTTTCCCCCAGTTAAAGAATCTTTAAACCTGGCCCACTCAACCCTGCTTGGAATTGTCTCTAGGCTTGTGCCTTGCTAACAAGGCAAGGGGAAAGCTCTTATGTTCTAGGATTTAAATGTATTTATTACCAAAGCACTTCATAGTTTCCTGAGCTTCATAATGTTGACTTCTTTAGGCAAATATAACAAATTATGTAAGTAAGCACACTTTGTTATTTTCATTTTATTTTAAACAAAAATCACATTTAACTTACAAAATTATTTAATTGCTATTTTCTATATAGTACCAATAAATGTATAAATGTGTTGTCCTATTTAAATTCAAGTAAAATAAACATTTTCCTAATTATTAGTATTTAATCAGTCATTGATAAGAGGTAATACTTTCTTGATTGAGAGCTTTAAATAGCTATCCATAATCTGAGTAAATGCACTAAAATTTTTTGGCAAAATCAAAAATGCATTTTCTTAAACAGGTGAAAAAAGTAGTTGATAATGTGTGATTTCATTTGGTCTTGGTATAATTTACTTTCTGAAATTATGTCCCTAAATGAATTTTTGATGAAAATCAGTAACTACCCAAGTTCAATAGGCATTTTGATATCTTCCAGAAACACAGATTAAATTTCTTACAAAAAAGTTGTTTGATTAATTTACAAAAGAAGGATTACCTATTTAAAAAGGCATTGCTAGATATGAGCCAAGTCTTTGTTGTTGTTCATTTGCTCAGTTGTGTCCAACTCTTTGTGACCCCATGGACTGCAGCACGCCAGGCTTCCCTGTCCCTCACCATCTCCTGGAGCTTGCTCACTCATGTCTATTGAGTCGGTGATGCCATCCAACCATCTCATTCTCTGTTGTCCCCTTCTCCTCCCACCTTGAATTTTTCCCAGCATCAAGGTCTTTACCAACGAGTCAGCTCTTCACATTAGGTGGCCAAAGTATCAGAGCTTCAACTTCAGCATAGGTCCTTCCAGTGAATAATCAGGATTGATTTGCTTTAGGATTGACTGGTTTGATCTCCTTGCAGTCCAAGGGATTCTCAAGAGTCTTCTCCAATACCACAGTTCAAAACTATCAATTCTTCAGTGCTCAGCTTTTTTAATGGTCCAATGCTCATATCCATACCATGACTACTGGAAAAAACATAGCTTTAACTATATGGATCTTTGTTGACAAAGTAATGTCTCTGCTTTTTAATAGACCATGCATATTTTAACTATTGTGTTGAAATCACTTTGGTTGTTTTCACTTCCTCTACCCTTCATTTTGAAAGTGCTTATGATTTTATAAATCTGTTATTTTCATCTTTGCATTCTCCTTGAATGAAGAAGATATGTTTTGTTCCTGTATGTATAGTCACGAGGTACTTTTACTCTTCAAAATCCTAATTTGTGACTAAAAGACCCTTATCACTTGAGAGAAGCTAATTCCATTCCTGCTTTCAGGGGTGGAGCATGAACCCTATCACCCTATTGGTGCATTTCAGTTTCTGGCCAATGTGATTAGTAAGTGAAACACATGTGACCTAATCTAATTGGAGTACATCTCAGAATTTGCTGAACATTTTGAGAGAAAGATACTCTTGTCCCTCTGTAGAATATGAAAGAGAACTTATGCAGACAAGTATCCTAGAGAAAGCATTTTGATACCAGAAGAGAAATTCTATGCAGGAGGAGACAAAGTAGAAGACTGTAAAGACAAGGGAAAAAAGAGTGAAGTAAGCCAGAAGGAAAAACATAAATACAGTATACTAATGCATATATATGGAATTTAGAAAGATGGTAACGATAACCCTGTATACGAGACAGCAAAAGAGACACTGATGTATAGAACAGTCTTATGGACTCTGTGGGAGAGGGTGGGAAGATTTGGGAGAATGGCATTGAAACATGTGAAATGTCATGTATGAAACGAGATGCCAGTCCAGGTTCAGTGCACGATGCTGGATGCTTGGGGCTGGTGTGCTGGGAAGGCCCAGGGGGATGGTATGGGGAGAGGGGAGGGAGGAGGGTTCAGGATGGGGAGCATGTGTATATCTGAAATTAAATTTTTGAAAAAAAAAAAAAATATGTGTCCTGACTTGGTAATAACACTGTAGTTATGGCTCAAGCCTCAAGACGTGTTTGAATTGGGCTTGCTGTTATTGAAACTAAAAGCATCTAAATGGAAATATAAGTACTATATTTTTTATTCATAGAGGAATACATTTAAATGTCTGTTTTAATTGGAACTAAAAGCGTATGATACGTCCTTCCGTAACTGTGTGTATCCCTAAGCCCTAGAGCTACCTAGCTAAGATCAGAAATAAGCTCTCTTTGATTTCTAGTACAAATCCATTTTCTCTACCTCAGCATTTCCCCAGCTCATGTCCCTCAGATCACCTCCAAGAGTTAATAGGTTTTCCATGGAAATATTCCTTTGTGCTTGAATAAATTTGAAACTTTTATTTTGTACTTTAAACATATTCAGAGCAGTGTCCTTTCTGTGTAACATCTCAGGAACTTCAATACTCTAACATAGTAAATGAATCCACAGGAGAGAAATCTAAGTTCAACATTTCCCAGTCTTATGTAAACATCCCATTTTCAAAGCACTCTTACTAATATTTTCTAGATTAGGGCTTCAATGAACAGAACTTTCAATACACCAGTCTTGTTGTTTTCTTAATACTTTATATTATTTTTTAAAGATAGGCAATTTACCTTGTAAATTCTTTATCTTTAATAATGTTATTTGATGTGATTTTGATATTTCAAGGGATAATGTTTTATGATATGATCTGCATGTCATAATGAGCTATATTATAGTGAAGTTTTATTAATGTTTTTATACTTTATGCTAAAATATGTTTAATTTAATTGTCCTAAACATGCTTACTTTTTGATAGACAAATATTAGAGGTGTTTGTGTAAAGACAACATTTGGAAAAATGGATAATATTATTAGATGTGTTAAATTATTAATGCCATCATTACTGGTAGATTGGACACTAGAGAAAGCAGAATAATAATATTGATACCACAAGAGATCTAGAGAGAATTCACCATGAGAATTGAACCAACTATGGTGAGAAGGGTGAGACTGGAAATTTGAAGGTTCTCTTCTGGTGCATGCACGCTTGCTAAGTAACATCAGTCGTGTCTGATTCTTTGTGATGCTGTGGACTGTAGCCCACCAGGCTCCTCTGTCCATGGGATTCTCCAGGCAAGAATACTGGAGTAGGTTGCCCTGCCCTCCTCCAGGGGATCTTCATGACCCAGGGATCAAACCCGCATCTCTTATCTGTCTCCCACATTGGCATGTGGTTCTTTACCAGTAGCACCACAAGAATAAAAATACTTCACAACATTCCTTCTACATGTATTTAGTTTAGCAATGGAGAAAAGAAAATGGACTTTTTGGTGAATTTTTTCAATCAATTTGTTTTCATTAATTACTTCTTCTATGTTCCAACCTCTATGGGATATTAAAAAGTATGCTGATTTACTATGCTCTTGAGAAATTTGAATTATATCGTCAAAAGAAGGTTGGTATTCACAAAACCATTAGAGAACAGCATCTAATCAATAAGGGCTGTGAAAATACACACACATACAAAAACCCAAAACAAAAAAAAACCCAAAATTACCATGAATTTAGGTAGTTGGAACATCTTCCCAGGAGTACAACCTGGACTGAGTAATAGCATCTGGAATGATGGAGAAAATGATCACATCTCAAAGGAGAAAAAAAAATTCAGATATTCTGACACAGTGGATATCATTAACTCATTAAATATTCATTTATGTATATTAACTATGAAGGATGTGAATATGATGTATGTCCTTCACTTATAAGCTGTTACCATTGACTCAGACACATTTCAGTAAAATTTTACTTCCTTAAGCTCTTTTATAATTAATATCTTCAGTCATTGTCTGGACTTTGTTCATCAATCTTATGATTAATTCTAAGCAGTAAAATACAAGAGAAAAAATAATTCTAGTGCAAAGAAGATAAACACATACCATAGAAACTCTTTATTGAGCTTCTGATCATGGTTTGGAGAATTAAGCATTGATAATTACATATAAGGTAAAATTCACAGACAGTTTTTAACAAGTGGTGCTGGGAAATCTGGTCAACCACTTGTAAAAAGAATGAAACTGGACCACTTTCTAACACCATACACAAAAATAAACTCAAAATGGATTAAAGATCTAAACGTAAGACCAGAAACTATAAAACTCCTAGAGAGAACATAGGCAAAACACTCTCGACATACATCACAGCAGGATCCTCTATGACCCACCTCCCAGAATATTGGAAATAAAAGCAAAAATAAACAAATGGGACCTAATTAACCTTAAAAGCTTTGCACATCAAAGGAAACTATTAGCAAGGTGAAAAGACAGCCTTTGGGAGAAAATAATAGCAAATGAAGCAACCGACAAACAACTAATCTCAAAAATATACAAGCAACTCCTACAGCTCAACTCCAGAAAAATAAACGACCCAATCAAAAAAATGGGCCAAAGAACTAAATAGACATTTCTCCAAAGAAGACATACAGATGGCTAACAAACACATGAAAAGATGCTCAACATCACTCATTATCAGAGAAATGCAAATCAAAACCACTATGAGGTACCATTTCACACCAGTCAGAATGGCTGCATCCAAAAGTCTACAAATAATAAATGCTGGAGAGGGTGGAGAAAAAAGGGAACCCTCTTACACTGTTGGTGGGAATGCAACCTAGTACAGCCACTATGGAGAACAGTGTGGAGATTCCTTAAAAAACTGGAAATAGAACTGCCTTATGATCCAGCAATCCCACTGCTAGGCATACACACTGAGGAAACCAGAAGGGAAAGAGACATGTGTACCCCAATGTTCATCAGTTTATAATAGCCAGGACATGGAAGCAACCTAGATGCCCATCAGCAGATGAATGGATAAGAAAGCTGTGGTACATATACACAATGGAGTATTACTCAGCCATTAAAAAGAATACATTTGAATCAGTTCTAATGAGGTGGATGAAACTGGAGCCTATTATACAGAGTGAAGTAAGCCAGAAGGAAAAACATAAATACAGTATACTAACGCATATATATGGAATTTAGAAAGATGGTAACAATAACTCTGTATACGAGACAGCAAAAGAGACACTGATGTTAGAACAGTCTTATGGACTCTGTGGGAGAGGGAGGGTGGGAAGATTTGGGAGAATGGCATTGAAACATGTAAAATATCATGTAGGAAACGAGTTGCCAGTCCAGGTTCGATGCACGATGCTGGATGCTTGGGGCTGGTGCACTGGACGGCCCAGAGGGATGGTATGGGGAGGGAGGAGGGAGGAGGGTTTGGGATGGGGAACACATGTATACCTGTGGCAGATTCATTTTGATATTTGGCAAAACTAATACAATTATGTAAAGTTTAAAAATAAAATAAAATTAGAAAAAAAAAAAATATGGGACTCTCAGCCAGTTCACTCAAGACTAGAATTCTTTTATTCAACAATGCATTTTTAAAACATACTATGTGGTAGCTGCTTAAGCAAAGAAAAGCCTGATTTATTAACAAAGTAGAGGAGTAAAATCACCAGTTGCAGCACCACTCTTGTTAAAATATCTTGAAATTTTCTTGGCACTGGAATGTGTTTGAGATTTCAGAGACTGCTGCCCTGTAACTCTCTGGACCAGTGCTTCAATAATCAGTTTTCACTTTTGGTGGCATAGATTTATCCCTGAAAGTATTATTATTAGGTAGTTTGTGCATCATCCAATATACAGTATCTTTCAATAACTAGAGGTAACACAAAAGCTGGTTATCTAAAATGTAACAGAATTCCCTCTCACTGCTGCTGCTGTCGCTTCAGTCGTGTCCAACTCTGTGTGACCCCATAGACTGCAGCCCACTAGGCTCCCCTGTCCCTGGGATTCTCCAGGCAAGAACACTGGAGTGGGTTTCCATTTCCTTCTCCAATGCATGAAAGTGAAAAGTGAAAGTCAAGTTGCTCAGTCGTGTCCAACTCTTAGCGACCTCATGGACTGCAGCCTACCAGGCTCCTCTGTCCATGGGATTTTCCAGGCAAGAGTACTGGAGTGGGGTGCCATTGCCTTCTCCTCTCACTAGTGATGTGTAAACACAGGACTTGGCTTATTTTGATGTTTTTAATTGTTATTGGAGAAGAGTTGATTTACATTGTGTTAGCTTCTGCTGTACAGAAAAGTGAATAAGTTATACATATAAATATATCCACTCTTTTTAAGGTTATTTTTTCATATAGGTCATTAGAGAGTATTGAGTACTTCTCTGTGCTATACAGGGGGTCCTTATTTTTTATCTATTTTATATATAGTAGTGTGTATATATCAATTCCAATCTCCCAATTTATCCCTCCCTTCCTCTTTTCTACCTGGTAAATCACAAGTTCATTTTCTACATCCGAGAGTCTATTTCTGTTTTGTAAGTTCATTTATATCATTTTTCTAGATTCCACATATAAACAATACCATATGATATTTGTCTTTCTATATCTGACTTACTTCACTTAGTATGAGAATCTCTAGGTCTATCCAAGGTCTATCCATATTGTTGCAAATGATATTATTTCATTCTTCTTATGGATGAGTAATATTGCATTGTATGTAAATATCACATCTTATTTATCAGTTGCTATGTCAATGAACATTTAGGTTGCCACCATATTTTGGCTATTGTAAATAGTCAAGCAATGCATGTTGGGGTGCATGTATCACATAGAATGAGAGTTTTCTATGGATATAGCTCAGATCATGAACTCCTTATTTCCAAATTCAGACTTAAATTGAAGAAAGTAGGGAAAACCACTAGACCATTCAGGTATGACCTAAATCAAATCCCTTATGATTATACAGTGGAAGTGAGAAATAGATTTAAGGGCCTAGATCTGATAGATAGAGTGCCTGATGAGCTATGGAATGAGGTTCGTGACATTGTACAGAAGACAGGGATCAAGACCATCCTCATGGAAAAGAAATGCAAAAAGCAAAATGGCCGTCTGGGGAGGCCTTACAAATAGCTGTGAAAAGAAGAGAAGCGAAAAGCAAAGGAGAAAAGGAAAGATATAAACATCTGAATGCAAAGTTCCAAAGAATAGCAAGAAGAGATAAGAAAGCCTTCTTCAGTGATCAATGCAAAGAAATAGAGGAAAACAACGTAATGGGAAAGACTAGAGATCTCTTCAAGAAAATCAGAGATACCAAAGGAACATTTTGTGCAAAGATGGGCTCGATAAAGGACAGAAATGGTATGGACCTAACAGAAGCAGAAGATATTAAGAAGAGATGGCAAGAATACACAGAAGAACTGTACAAAAAAGATCTTTACGACCCAGATAATCATGATGGTTGATCACTGACCTAGAGCCAGACATCCTGGAATGTGAAGTCAAGTGGGCCTTAGAAAGCATCACTACGAACAAAGCTAATGGAGGTGATGGAATTCCAGTTAAGCTATTCTAAATCCTGAAAGATGATGCTGTGAAAGTGCTGCGCTCAGTATGCCAGCAAATTTGGAAAACTCAGCAGTGGCCACAGGACTGGAAAAGGTCAGTTTTCATTCCAATCCCAAAGAAAGGCAATGCCAAAGAATGCTCAAACTACCGCACAATTGCACTCATCTCACACACGAGTAAGGTAATGCTCAAAATTCTCCAAGCCAGGCTTCAGCAATATGTGAACCATGAACTTCCTGATGTTCAAGCTGGTTTTAGAAAAGGCAGAGGAACCAGAGATCAAATTGCCAACATCTGCTGGATCATGGAAAAAGCAAGAGAGTTCCAGAAAAACATCTATTTCTGCTTTATTGACTATGCCAAAGCCTTTGACTGTGTGGATCACAGTAAACTGTGGAAAATTCTGAAAGAGATGGGAATACCAGACCACCTGATCTGCCTCTTGAGAAATCTGTATGCAGGTCGGGAAGCAACAGTTAGAACTGGACATGGAACAATAGACTGCTTCCAAATAGGAAAAGGAGTACATCAAGGCTGTATATTGTCACCCTGTTTATTTAACTTATATGCAGAGTACATCATGAGAAACGCTGGGCTGGAAGAAACACAAGCTGGAATCAAGATTTCCGGAAGAAATCTCAATAACCTCAGATATGCAGATGACACCACCTTTATGGCAGAAAGTGAAGAGGAATTCAAAAGCCTCTTGATGAAAGTGAAAGTGGAGAGTGAAAAAGTTGGCTTAAACCTCAACATTCAGAAAAGGAAGATCATGGCATCCGGTCCCATCACTTCATGGGAAATAGATGGGGAAACAGTGGAAACAGTGTCAGACTTTATTTTTCTGGGCTCCAAAATAACTACAGATGGTGACTGCAGCCATGAAATTAAAAGACACTTACTCCTTGGAAGGAAAGTTATGACCAACCTAGATAACATATTCAAAAGCAGAGACATTACTTTGCCAACAAAGGTTCGTCTAGTCAAGGCTATGGTTTTTCCTGTGGCCATGTATGGATGTGAGAGTTGGACTGTGAAGAAGGCTGAGCACTGAAGAATTGATGCTTTTGAACTGTGGTGTTGGAGAAGACTCTTGAGAGTCCCTTAGACTGCAAGGAAATCCAACCAGTCCATTCTGAAGGAGATCAGCCCTGAGATTTCTTTGGAAGGAATGATGCTAAAGTTGAAACTTCAGTACTTTGGCCACCTCATGCGAAGAGTTGACTCATTGGAAAAGACTCTGATGCTGGGAAGGATTGGGGGCAGGAGGAGAAGGGGACGACAGAGGATGAGATGGCTGAATGGCATCACTGACTCGATGGACAAGAGTCTGTATGAACTCCGGGAGTTGGTGATGGACAGGGAAGCCTGGCGTGCTGCGACTCTTGGGGTCGCAAAGAGTCATACACAACTGAGTGACTGAAATGATCTGATGGATATATGCTCAGGGGTGGAATTGCTGGATGATATGGAAATTTCTACTGGTGGCTCAGCAGTAAAGGATGTGCCTGCCAATGCAGGAGACCTGAGTTCGATCCCTGTGCTAGGGAAGATCCCCTGGAGAAGGAAATGGCAACCCACTCCAGTATTCTTGCTGGGAAATACCATGGACAGAGGAGACTGGAAGGCAGAGGAGACTGTCCATGGGCCACAAAGAGTTGGATATGATTTAGCAACTAACAAAACAATAACAACAATGGGAATTCTATTTTTAGTTTTTTAAGGAAACTCCATAATATTTGTACCAATTCACATTCCCACCAACAGTGTAAAAGGTTCCCTTTTCTCCACACCTCTCCAGTATTTATTGTTTGTAGATTTTTTTGATGATGGCCATTCTGACTGGGATGAGTTGATATGTCATTGCAGTTTTGATTTGCATTTCTCAGATAACTAATGATGCTGCAGATCTTTTCATGTGCCTTTAGCCATCTGTATGTCGTTGAAGAAATGTCTGTTTAGATCTTTTGCTCATTCTTTGATTATGTTGTTTCTTTTTTTGACATAGAGTTGCATGAGCTATTTGTATATTTTGTATATTAATCCCTTATTTGTTGCTTTGTTTGCAAATATTTTCTCCCATTCTGTGGATTGTCTTTTCATTTTAGTTTTGGTTTTCTTTGCTATGCAGAAGTTATTAAATTTAATTAGGCCCCATTTGCTTATGTTTGTTTTTATTTTTATTAGTCTACGAGGTGAATTTTAAAAGATATTTTGACATAAATCATTGGTTTCTGCCTATGTTTTCCTCTAAAAGTGTTATAGTGTCTAGTCTTACCTTTGGGTCTGTGATCCATTTCAAGTTGATTTTTGTGTACAGTATTAGAGAGTGTTCTAATTTTCTTTTTTAGGTGTAGCTGTCCAGTTTGCCTAGCACCACTTAGTGAAGAAACTGTCCATTCCCCTTTGTATATTTTTGCCTCTTTTGTCATAGATTAGTTGACCACATCTGTGTAAGTTTATTTCTGTGTTTTCTATCCTGTTCCATTGATCTAGATGTCTGTTTTTGTGCCAGTACCATACTGTTTTGATTACCATAGCTTTGTAGTATAGTCTGGAGTAGGAAGTCTGATTCCTCTACCCTCATTTTTCTTTCTTAGAATTTCTTTGACTATTTGGAATGTTTTGTGTTTACATATAAAAATTTAGGACTTTTTTGTTCTAACTATGTGAAAAATGCCATTGATACTTTGATAGGGATTGCATTCATCTCTTGATTTCCTTGGATAGTATATTCCTTTTGACAATATTGATTTTTCCAGTCCAAGAACATGATATATGTTTCCATCTGTTTGTGTCATCTTTGATATATTTAATTTTTGTCTTATAGTTTTCATAATAGAAGTTTTTCATCTCTCTAAGTAGGCTTTTTTCCTTAGGTACTTAGGTATTTTATTCTTTTTTATGCAATGGTAACTGGGATTGTTTCCCTGATTTCTCTTTCTGATCTTTCATTGTTAGTGTATAGGAATGCAAGAGATTTCTGTGTATTAATTTTGTATCCTGAAACTTTACCAAATTCATTGAGGAGATCTGGTAATTTTTTGGTAGTCTCTATAAGATTTTCTATATATAATATGTCATCTACAAAGAGTGACAGTTTTACTTCTTATTTTCCAATTTGAATTCCTTTTATATATTTTCTTTTCTGACTGCTGTGACTAGAACTTCCAAAACTATGTTGAATAAAATGGGTGACAACAGACACCCACCCTTGCCTTTTGCTGTCTTAGAATACTTTCAGCTTTTCACCATTGAGAATAGTGTTGTCTGGGGTTTTTCATATATTTCCTTTATTATGTTGAGATAAGTTCCCTCCATGCCCACTGTCTGGAGAGCTTGTACTATAAATGGGTGTTTGCCGGGAGCCAGCGTGAGGAACTCCGCCCGTGGCAAAGGTCATGAGGAAGGAGGCTCAGCATACGCAAAGGCAGGATTGAGCCTCAGGAGTCCCCCTGGAAATTCTCGAGCATCTACCCCCAAAATCAGAGTCTGCCTACTTTACTGCTTTGTGCTCTCACCTACACCTCTGACTTTACAGGGGGCTGTCCCCCACCACCTCTCTCTGAAAAAGAGTTAACTTACAGCTCCAGTTAATAGAGTTCCTGGGCGTGGCAAGAGTGTTTCAACCTACAAACTCCTTTGGAAGTCCTCTAGCCTGCCTGAATAGGTTCTTCTGGCCACATGTGATTGTTCACAGCCTCCCAACCATGAGAGGCATGAGATGTTCTAAACTGTCTAAATACAGATTCCTTTGAGCAGTTAAAAGATTGATTAGAAATTGTATTGGTGAAGGGTTTTTCACTTTTTGGGCCAATGTTTGCGGCTAAGTTTCCATATCCCTTGCCTACTGTGTCCCTGGCAGTGTATTGATTAATATAATTGGTGTATAGGAATGTAAGTAGTAGCTTTAATGTTTGTAACCTTGGACTCTTGAGTTACTTATTTTCTTGTTATAGCCCACCACACCTTTGCCCTATTAGGAATGCAACTTTATCTAATGCTTTCGGAGGGTGGCACCTGACTTTAGAATAATCACCTTTAGAGAAAAATAAGTTTTATGAAAAAAGGATCTTAAGATGTTGACAGGCCTCCGGCCCAGAAGATGATGTAAATCACCTAAACTTTTGCATATAATAAGTTTGCAGGAAGAAAGCCTGGCTTACTGCTGGCCCTACCCCTTTCCCCATTATCCTCCATGCACAACTTAAGGTATAAAAACTACTTTGGAAAATGAAGTGCGGGCTTTGTTCAGGAAACTTGGTCTCCGCATGTCATTCTTTCTTTCACCTTCTGGTTGAATTCCCATCTAGGGCGGGGAGGCTCGTCAAGCCTACTAGTTTAGCCTGGGCTTCTAAGATCTGACCCGGGAGGCCTTAGTGTCTCCTCTCCTTCGGGAGAATGGGAGGACGCCTGTGGCCTACATAGGTGACACAAATTCCTTATTTTGGAATTTTATTAGCTTTCCATGTAAACCAAGTTATTCAGCCTCTTTACTCCACTGAATTTTCCTGCTGAGCTATCCTCAGCGACCCCGTGGACTGCAGCCTTCCAGGCTCCTCCGTCCATGGGATTTTCCAGGCAAGAGTACTGGAGTGGGATGCCATTGCCTTCTCCGATATCTCTATTTAATATTTAATTAAGAAATTGTTTCCTGATCCTCGCCAACGCCGTCCCTGCTTTGAATTCCCTGGATCCACCGGGGCTGGACCCTGGCAGGTGTTGAATTTTATTAAAAGCTTTTTTTGCATCTACTAAGATGTATGGTTTTACCTTCAGTTTGTTAATGTAGTATATCACACTGATTGATTTGTGGGTAGATGTTACCACTTCTCTAAATGTTTGATAAAATTAGCTTGTGAAGCTGTCGGGCCCTGGACTCTTGTTTGTTGGGAAGTTTTTAATCAGTTTCAATTTCAGTACTTGTGAATAGTCTGTTCGTATTTTCTATTTCTTCCTGGTTCAGTCTTGGAAGGTTTCACCTTTATAAAAATTTGTCTATTTCTTTTAGGTTGTCCATTTTATTGGCATAAAGAATTTGTAGTAGTCTCTTATGATTCTTTGTATTTCTATGATATCCATTGTGACTTCTCCTTTTTAATTTCTATTTTTATAGAGTTGAGCCCTCTTCCCTTTTTTCTTGATGAGTCTAGCAGAAGGTTTATCTATTTCATTTATCTTTTCAAAGAAGCAGCTTTCAGTCTCAGTAATCTTTGCTATTGTTTTCTTCATCTGTATTTTATTTATTTCTGCTCTGATCTTTATTATTTCTTTCCTTCTACTAACTTTGGGTTTTGTTTATTCTTCCTCTAGTTGATTTAGATATAAGGCTAGGTTGTTTATTTGAGATTTTTTTCTTATTTCCTGAGGTTAACATTATATTACTATAAACTTCCCTCTTAGAACTGCTTTTGCTGTGTCCCAAAGGATTTGGATAGTTTTGTGTTTTTTTATATTTATCTCTAGGTATTTTTTATTTCCTCTTCGATTTTTTCAGTGATCCATTGGTTGTTTAGTAAGGGCTTGGCTTATTGAATAACAAACAATCAGATGTTATCCAAATAACATCCATCTGCAGTGGGAAATATAGATGACAGAATTCCTGGGCATGGAGGTTGCATAGACAGAGTGGCCTTGATGACTCTTTTGAGTGGGAGTTATTGTGATAAAAACAGAAATAAAGCAGTTCTATAGAAAAAAAACAAAACAAATTTCTCCCCCAAAGAGCCTGTTTTAGACAAAAAGGAAACAGTATGTAGAGTGTGTACAAGTGTCATGGAACCTAAACAGCTAGTTTTATTGAAATATTAAAAGGTCATGTGACAATATAATTAGAAGGATGGAAAAGAATCAGAAAAAGTATGTATCCATATAGCTGAATCACTGTGTTGTATACCTGAAACTAACATGACACTGTAAATCAACTATACTTCAATTAAAAAAAATGAAAAAAAGAAATAAGAAGAGATAGGCACAATGATGAAAGTTTAATAATGAAAGAAAAATAGAATTTGATAAATATCGTGATTGTCTTCTCAACATTCACCCCTTCCCCACCTACTGATTAAGATCTTGAGAAGCAGTTGGAGGGCTCCATCCAAGACATTAGACCCATCTCCTTGACTATCATTGTTTCAGGAACTCTGGTCTAATCCCCAAAATGAATTACATTCCTAGGATGGCAGGGAATAATTTCAGAAGGGGTGGGGGTGTGCTATCCCAATCAAACAATGAAATTCAAGGAGACAGTATTTCCTTGAGAATTCTGAGGAAAATTTCCTTTTCTTAAATGTTATCCACAAGAAAAGACAGTCTCTGTTCTTCTGGATATGAATTTACCATGTACAAGAGTTATCACATTTACTGCTGTCTTTTTACTAGCTCCAGATGAAACTACACGGGAAGGAGGGTAAAGCCAAGAGGACTGAGAGCAAGGAGGCCAGAGATGTTGGATTCTATCGTATCTGAGGCTGCTCTCAATTGTACTCCCAGGGTTTCCTTTCTATTTAAGAATAGTGGAGGTGAATTTTCTCATTTTTTTCAACTGAAAACATTTTAACTGATATAAAATCTGTATAAAAAATTATGCCTATTTTCCCTGAAGCATAATGGTAGTACTCAAAAGCTAAAGAGACAAGTAATTGGGTTTAGATTACATTATTCACACCAATCCTAATTTAAAGAAGTACCTAAACTGGAATATTACTTTTTTTCAGAGTAGTACAATCCCTTTGGAACTGTCACTAACCCATTCTTTTTTCTTCCTGTTAACAAGAGAAGTGCTTTTAAGATTTTAACATGTGTACAAATCAACTGGAGTGGGACTTGAGATTTAGCATTTCCAATAATCGTTAAGTAATGTTGATGCAGTTGGTCTATGGGTCACACTTTCCATTGCAAGGACCAAGTGGACTTCAGACTTCTGCAGTAGGAAAATCAACAACAATGAATAATATTGGGCTCTGACCATGTTATTCCATTATATTCAAAAAGATCCAATGAGTATTTCTGTGTAGAATCCAATCCTAAACAGAGCTGTGTATTTCACATTCATTGCCATCTCAAGTATATATTAAAGAAATCTCATCTCACACATTCCTAATGCCTTTTGGGAAGGATAGAGTGCTGGAGGAGAAACTTCTTGATTAAATTTTCTTTTCCCACTTAATTTGAGCTAGGACATAGGTCTTTTCTTGTCATTGGATTGGGTCCCTTTGCCCATCAGTCATCAGGCCTTTGGACTTAGACAGAGCTACACCAGTAAATTTCTCAAGTCTTCAGATTGCAGATGACAGATTGTGGTATTTCTCAGTCTTCATAGTCATATGGGTCAATTCTTCATAATATATTTATGTATAGCCTATTTCTTCTGTTTCTCTGGATAAGGTGAATTCCAACATATTTAATAATAAATAAATCCTTATCTTTCTTTTAAAATATGTGCATATACACATGCATCGTTCCAAGTAATTTCAGGATTTTATGGACTTCTGGAGACCCATATGTAGCACATAAAATACAAGTTAAGAATTCTAATGCTGTGTACCTAAAGAGTTCAGATGGTAAGATAAGATTAAAAAACTTTAGTGAATTGTTTCTTTTAGGGTAAGCAAAGTCCTGAATATGTTTTTATCAAGTGAAAAAATTTAAAGGAGATACTTTGTTTTCATTTCATTGAAATAAAATCTTATAAAATCAAGGACATCATGGAATTCAGATTTTAAAATTTTGCTCACTTTGATTTTCTCTTTTGTAGGCAAACCCTGAACAAAAATACATTTTATTTTGGTATTTTATAACCAGATATGTTATCTACTATTCCTCTTAGAGTGACATTAGCAACTTCATTATTGCTTCCTTTCATAGTTGGTTTATTTATAATATTCTTCATAGAAGATACTGATTTTTCTTCTTTCATATTTTCTATTAATAAAATTTGACTTCTGATTCTTGTTTTCTGATTATTTCTATTGGATTTGGAAAATAATATTAGAATGGATTATTTGTTTATTATATATTAATGGCTAAGTCAACTAGAGGAAAACTAAAAGAAAATAAGAAAAATTAGAGTGATTTCACTTAGACTGATAGAGTATTTTCTGTAGTATGTTTTATGTTGTTTTATAGTGTTTATCCATTTTTCTTTTACACAATCAAAGTAAGTCATATTTTTTAAGTTTTCTAGAGGGATGTAGTCTTTTGTTTTTACAAAGAAATTTGAATTGCTCCTCCATTGCTACAGATTATGAGATATAAATTGATGTAGCTCAGGCATTTCTTTAAGCTAGCTAAATTCACTTTCTGTAGATTGTTATAATTAGTAAAAACATCAACTATAAAACATCACCTTTTCCAGTTCTCAGTCATTTTTCACATCTTAGCAAGTAATTTTTTAGTTAGATTTTTTTGCTTGTTCATTTATTTCATTTTTATCTCTTAGCAATGTTGTTGTTTAGTCACTAAGTTTGTCTGACTCTTTGCAACCCTATAAATTGCAGCACGCTAGGCTCCTCTGTCCTTCACTATCTCTCGGAGCTTGTGTAAGCTAATGAATTGGTGATGCCATCCAACCATCTCATGCTCTGTCATCCCCTTCTTCTCCTACCTTCTATTTCCAGCATCAGGGTCTTTTCCATTGTGTCAACTTTTTCCTCAGGTGGCCAAAGTATTGGAGCTTCAGCTTCAGTATCAGTCCTTGAATAACCAGTTCTTGAATTCAATGAATGTCATTGATTATTCATTCAGGGCTGATTTCTTTTAGGACTGGCTGGTTGGATCTCCTTCCAGTTCAAGGGACTCTGAAGAGTCTTCTCCAACATGACCATTCAAAAGCATCAATTCTTTAGTGCTCAGCCTTTTTTATGGTCCAACTCTCACATCTATACGTGATTACTGGAAAAACCATAGCTCTGACTATGTGAACCTTTGTCAGCAAAGTAATGGCTCTGCTTTTTAATATGCTGTCTACGTTTGTCTTGGCTTTTTCCCCAAGGAGCAAGCATCTTTAATTTCATGGCAGCAGTCACTGTCCACAGTGATTTGGGAGCCCAAGAAAATGAAGTCTGTTACTGTTTCCATTGTTTTCCCATCTATTTGCCTTGGAGTGATGGGAATGGATGCCATGAACTTAGTTTTTTGAATGTTGAGTTTTAAGCTAGCTTTTTCACTCTTGTCTTTCACCTTCATCAGGAGGCTCTTTAGTTCCTCTTTCTTTTCTGGCTTTAGGGCAGTATCATTTTCATATAGGAGGTTATTGATATTTTTCCCAGCAATCTTGATTCCAGGTTGGGTTTAATCCAGTCTAACATTTCACATGATGTACTCTGCGTATAAGTTAAATAAGCAGAGTGACAATATACAGCCTTGACACACCCCTTTCCCAATTTAGAACCTGTTTTTGTTCCATATACAATTCTAATTGTTGCTTCTAGACCTGCATGCACGTTTCTCAACAGACAGGTAAGGTGGTTGGGTATTTCTATTTCTTTAAGAATTTTCCACAGTTTGTTGTGATTCACACAAAGGCTTTAGTGTACTCAGTGAAGCAGAATAGATGTTTTTCTGGAATTACCTTGCTTTTTCTATGTCCATTAAAATGTTAACAATTTGATCTCTGGCTCCTCTGTCTTTTCTAAACATAGCTTGTACATCTGGAAGTTCTCTACAGGTTCACATACTTTCGAAGCCTGCTAGTTTGAAGAATTTTGAGCATAAACTTCCTAACATGTGCAATAAGCACAGTTTGTTTGAACATTCTTTGAAATTGCCTTTCTTTGGGATTGGAATGAAACCTGACCTTTTCCAGTCCTGTGGCCACTGAGTTTTCCAAATTTTCTGGCATATTCAGTGCAGCACTTTAACAGCACCATCTTTTACTATTTTGGATAGCTGAGCTGGAATTTCATCACCTCTGCTGGCTTTGTTTGTAGTAATGCTTCTTAAGGCCTACTTGACTTCATACTCCAGGATGTCTGGCTATAGGTGAGTGACCACACTATCCTTATCCTGATCATTTAGACATTTGTTTTGTATTCTTCTATGTATTCTTGGCATTTCTTCTTAACCTCTTTTGCTTATGTTAGCAATACTTATCCTATTTAGACTAGTGATTTCTATGCACCTTAACTTCAGATTGTCAGGCACGTGGAGACACTGAAAGAGACAATTGGTCAAAATACTCCAAGAAGAGTTTACTATTTTATCCTTAACCATTAAAGGCAAGATCTCATTTCTACTCCACCCACAAGTAGGACAACCTAAGTTCCTGATTCAATAGTCATTCATATAGACATTGTTTTATTTAGTTCATTTTCATTAAATGATAATCATATGCTCAGCACTGTTTTGGGAACTGAAGAGCAACTAGTTAAGGATACATATATTAAGTATTAAAAATATAGAGAAACTCATATTCCCTCATTTTAATACAAACTAATATTTCAATATCCATTCATTCGACCAGTAAACACTTTTACTTGAAGTGCCTAACCTCTGCATGTGCCCACTCAATCAACATTTTCCAGGTCTCCTTGATTTAAGCTGACTGGTTCCCTCTTTATAGAGGCAGTTGTGTACATTGAGAGCAGTAACTTTATTTTAAAGACATATTTTTTTAGAGCATTTTTAATGTTCACCACAAAACTGAGAGGATATACAAAGATATCCAGTCGATGGCTTGTCTTTTAATTCTACATTTGTTTGTTTGTTTGTCTTTACTGCACAGAAGTTTAGTTTTAATGAAGTTCCAGTTTATGAATTATTTCTTTCATGGATTGTGTCTTCAGTGTTCTATCTAAAAAAGCAACAACATATCCGTAGTCATACAGGTTTTCTCCTATATTATCTTTGATTTGTTGTTGTTCAGTTACTAAGTTGTGTCCAACTCTTTGTGACCTTGGGTACTGCAATACACCAGGCTCCCCTGTTCTCCACTATCTCCTGGAGTTATCTTCTAGGAGGTTATAGTTCTATCTTTTATAATGTGGTCTAAGAGCAGAAAATTACTTTAAAATATTACAGCGTGTTATTACATTACAGTATTGATTACTTAGCCAAACTGAAGAGAAATAAGAGAAATGTAGGTATTTTCTTCAGTTCTTGTCTATTAACTTGTTAAGGGGTTGTAGCAAACAGTGGGTCACTACCAGAAAAGAGATTTAGTTCAGTTCAGTTCAGTTCAGTCGCTCAGTCGTGTCTGACTCTTTGCAACCCCATGAATTGCAGCACGCCAGGCTTCCCTGTCCATCACCAACTCCCGGAGTTCATACAGACTCTTGTCCATCGAGTCAGTGATGCCATTCAGCCATCTCATCCTCTGTCGTCCCCTTCTCCTCCTGCCCCCAATCCTTCCCAGCATCAGAGTCTTTTCCAATGAGTCAACTCTTCGCATGAGGTGGCCAAAGTACTGGAGTTTCAGCTTTAGCATCATTCCTTCCAAAGAAATCCCAGGGCTGATCTCCTTCAGAATGGACTGGTTGGATCTCCTTGCAGTCCAAGGGACTCTCAAGAGTCTTCTCCAACACCACAGTTCAAAGGCATCAATTCTTCGGCACTCAGTCTTCTTCACAGTCCAACTCTCACATCCATACATGACCACAGGAAAAACCATAGCCTTGACTAGATGGACGTTTGTTGGCAAAGTAATGTCTCTGCTTTTCAATATGCTATCTAGGTTGGTCATAACTTTCCTTCCAAGGAGTAAGTGTCTTTTAATTTCATGGCTGCAATCACCATCTGCAGTGATTTGAAGCCCCCCAAAATAAAGTCTGACACTGTTTTCACTGTTTCCCTATCTATTTCCCGTGAAGTGATGGGACCAGATGCCATGATCTTCGTTTTCTGAATGCTGAGCTTTAAGCCAACGTCTTCACTCTCCTCTTTCACTTTAATCAAGAGGCTCTTTAGTTCCTCTTCACTTTCTGCCATAAGGGTGGTATCATTTGCATATCTCAGGTTGTTATTGATATTTCTCCCGGCAATCTTGATTCCAGCTTGCACTTCTTCCAGCCCAGTGTTCCTCATGATGTACTCTGCATATAAATTAAATAAGCAGGGTGACAATATACAGCCTTGACGTACTCCTTTTCTTATTTGGAACAAGTCTGTTGTTCCATGTCCAGTTCTAACTGTTGCTTCCTGACCTGCATACAGATTTCTCAAGAGGTAGGTTAGGTGGTCTGGTATTCCCATCTCTTTCAAAATTTTCCACAGTTTATTGTGATCCACACAGTCGAAGGCTTTGGCATAGTCAATAAAGCAGAAATAGAGGTTTTTCTGGAACTCTCTTGTTTTTTCGATGATCCAGTGGATGTTGGCGATTTGATCTCTGGTTCCTCTGCCTTTTCTAAAGCCAGCTTGAACATCTGGAAGTTCATGGATCATGTATTGCTGAAGCCTGGCTTGGAGAATTTTGAGCATTACTTTACTAGCGTGTGAGATGAGTGCAATTGTGCAGTAGTTTGAGCATTCTTTGGCATTGCCTTTCTTTGGGATTGGAATGAAAACTGACTTTTTCCAGTCCTGTGGCCACTGCTGAGTTTTCCATATTTGTTGGCATATTGAGTGCAGCACTTTCACAGTATCATCTTTCAGGACCACAGCCTTGTCTAACTCAATGAAGCTCAGCCATGCGATGTGGGGCCACCCAAGACAGGCGGGTCATGGTGGAGAGGTTGACACAATGTGGTCCACTGGAGAAGGAAATGGCAAACCACTTCAGTATTCTTGCCTTGAGAACCCCACAAACAGTATGAAAAGGAAAAATGATAGGATAATGAAAGAGCAACTCCCCAGGTCGGTAGGTGCCCAATATACTACTGGAGATCAGTGCAGAAATAACTCCAGAAAGAATGAAGGGATGGAGCCAAAGCAAAAACGATACCCAGTTGTGGATGTGACTGGTGACAGAAGCAAGGTCCAATGCTGTAAAGAGCAATATTGCATAGGAACATGGAATGTCAGGTCCATGATTCAAGGCAAATTGGAAGTGGTCAAACAGGAGATGGCAAGAGTGAATGTCGGCATTCTAGCAATCAGTGAACTAAAATGGACTGGAATGGGTGAATTTAACTCGGAAGACCATTATACCTACTACTGTGGCTACTACTACTACTACTACTTCTAAGGAATCCCTTAGAAGAAATGGAGTAGCCATCATGGTCAACAAGAGTCCGAAATGCAGTACTTGGATGCAATCTCAAAAACTACAGGATGGTCTCTGTTTGTTTCCAAGGCAAACCATTCAATATCACAGTAATCCAAGTCTATGCCCCAACCAGTAATGCTGAAGAAGCTGAAGTTGAACGGTTCTATGAAGACCTACAAGACCTTTTAGAACTAACACCCCAAAAAGATGTCCTTTTAATTATAGGGGACTGGAATGCAAAAGTAGGAAATCAAGAAACAGCCGGAGTAACAGGCAAATTTGGCCTTGGAATACAGAATGAAGCAGGGCAAAGGCTAATACAGTTTTGCCAAGAGAACACACTGGTCATAGCAAATACCCTCTTCCAACAACACAAGAGAAGAAAAGAGATTAAGGACTTGGAAATCTAGATTCATGGTTTTTAGTTCTTAATGTGTATATTTTTATTTACCTCGAGGCATTTCATTTACTTTTTTACTAATTTTTTAATGCAGCACTTATTCTAGTGATCTATACTAACTTAATATTTCCTATTTTCAAAGGTGATTTAACTTGAGAAGTGAAGGTTTGACTAGGCCAAAAGGTTAAAGATTCATATGGCCCATAACTACTTTTTTGTTTATGACGTATTTCCCCTTCACAGTCCTATGAACCTGAACTTATACAGGTTATAGCATAAAAACTAAATTAATATGAAGTGTTTGATCTCTGTGTGTCTCATTTTGTGGCTCAGGAAACTGAAGCAGTCATGCTACATGTTCTGCATAGAGAGTAGAAAGCATAATACCTTCAAAGGAATATATATTTATACATTATACATATATTCCTTCTCTAAAAGTATTCTATATCATGTGAGAGTAATCTTGTCATTTTCCAAGTTGGAAAATAATAGGGTTTACTGATTTTTATTGAAAGAAACTGTACAAATTTATTTTATACCCCATTTGGGGGCATCTTTCCTAGAGGACAACAGGACAACTTGGATGCACAGGTTTTATTTTCTTTGTGTTTTTTCAAGTATAACCAGTGTTTCAACAGTCCAAACCATCCTGGACAGAAACAAGTTTAATATTATTGATAATAAGGGACCATCTCTGTCTCTATTTGTAATTGCAAATCAGTAGAAATCCAGGAACTCTAATTTGGTCTTAACCAATTTTAGAAGATCTCAGGGAGATTGTCACATTGATTCTCCAACACTCTGTCCTCTTATTCATTTGTGTATGCTGTTCAAAATCACCTAAAGTTAACTGGAGATGCAATCAGTCCATCCTAAAGGAGATCAGTCCTGGGTGTTCATTGGAAGGACTGATGCTGAAGCTGAAACTCCAATACTTTGGCCACCTCATGTGAACAGTTGACTAATTGGAAAAGACCCTGATGCTGGGAGGGATTGGGGGCATGAGGAGAAGGGGACAACAGAGGATGAGATGGCTGGATGGCATCACCGACTCGATGGACATGAGTTTGAGTGAACTCTGGGAGTTGGTGATAGACAGGGAGGCCTGGCATGCTGTGATTCATGAGGTCGCAAAAAGCTGGACACGACTGAGTGACTGAACTAAACTGAACTGAACAGAAAGTTAACTGCTCTGAAATGGGCAGTTCAATATTATTCTCATTTTCCTGCATTATACATTTTAGAAAGCATATTTTGGTAACACAGAAGAAGACACAAATTTGTTTTTTTTATCTTGTCTGTGTCCCAGAATTCAAGCTGAGTTCCTGGGGATGGACAGGGCCTTAGGCTAGAGGTTAATGTTTACAATTCTCTCTGCTGATCATTTGTCTTTGGACAAAACATGCAAATTCTGAGCCTCTTTTCTCTTCTGATGAAAACTCATGACCCCTCCTGCAAACCAATGCCCAAGTGACTCACTTCAAGGGCATCTAAATAGGGGATGAGTTTTTTTGTGGGAATACACTCAAGATTGTGTGCTTCCATTTCATCTGAAAGTGTATTTATTCTTTGAATTACTCATAAAAAGTGACTTTTTTTTGTCCAGCTAATTGTTTGCAATCTCCTTCTAGTTCAATGGAATACTAATGAAAAAATATTCTCATGTAAATACTTTGATTTTGTTATCCTTAATGTTGTTTTACTCATGTGATGATTGTGTATTTAGATGACTTTCTCAATCTTCACATGACTACTCAATGGAAGATTTTTCCCTTTTCATACATGCTTAAAAGTAGCTCCTTATTGTGGCTTCAAGAAATTAAGCTAAAATTTAAGAAGGTATACTGACTCGATGGACTTGAGTCTCAGAGAACTCCAGGAGTTGGTGATGGACAGGGAGGCCTGGCGTGCTGCGATTCATGGGGTCGCAAAGAGTCGGACACGACTGAGCGACTGATCTGATCTGAATGAATACTAGCAATCTATGTGCTATACAACTTTAGCTCAGTTAGTAAAATATGCATGAAAAGGATTGGGATTAATAAGACTAGGGGTTAACAGAGACAGAATATAGATATTACACTAAGTTTGACAGAGCTCCTGCTTCCCAACAGAAGTTCTTACATGGAAATGAGAAAAGCAACGTTTTAATGAGTATATGATTCAGTAGGTAAATATACCTCTCATCTCTAAAGAAGGGTGACTTGCTTCTAACTGGAAACTAAAGCTCAAAGATCCAGGATACCTTGTCTTAACTATGGCAATAATGCCATTTTTATTACGAACATATAATTTGTCTTGATAATTGCCATAATATACATGGCAATAATGCCATTAGGAACATATATTTTGTCTTGAATGAAATGTTTTTGATTTTCTAATTTTAACTCAGATGGTAACTGTGTTTAAAAGTACTTTTCCCAGACACATGTGGAAAGCTTCAGTTCATCCACATTTCATCTGCATAGATATGAAGGTGCTTGGTACTGAGCACAGAGCATGGAGCTTTTGAGCTACATAAACTCTGTAATCATTTGACTTGATATCATCATGTCATAGCTCAAAAAATTGATGCTGAGATGGATGGAGTATGATATACCTTTAAGGTTACACAGTGAGATTTGTAGCAGAATCTAAATTTGAACCCAGACCTGTGATATCCAAGTGGTTCATACTCTTTATTGTGCTCTTTTCTACCCAAAATGATGCAAATATATGAGTTAGTAAAATTAAATGAAAAAGGGTAAGTCATTTTTATTAGAACTGATGTGAATCTACTTCCCTGGCATTTTCACTTCTCTTTCACTTTATACTTTTAGTATGTGGACACTGTTGAATATTTTAGGATGTGGACACAGTTGATAACTGAATCTAAAACAAAAAGAAAAAAATAACATTTCTTGCATGTTTTTAAAGCATATAGTTATTTGGGGTAATATGATACTTATTGAAAGGTTGCAAAACAGGTAAACCTTAAATATTTTCTGCTTCAGGTCAGTCAATTCATTATTTCTGCATATAAAAATACACAATTCAACTCATTTTTTTTTGCCCTATGGCTTTACTTATTATTTTTATCTTTTTTTTTCCCCCACAATGTTTTTGCTTCAGTACATTTTTGCTGTAAAAACCACTACTTAACTGTATGGAGTACTTTAATGATTAGCATAAAAATAAATTATCTGTCTAGGAATAAATGCTGCCATCTTTTGTATGCAAAGAAAACAATGCACAGTCTACAGGATTTACCCAATGCTAGGAAATTAAGTTGTTCATTCTTCAGATGCTAAGTTGTGTCTGATTCTGCTACACCATGGACTTCAGTACATCAGGCTCCTCTGTTTTCCACTATCTCCTGGAGTTTGCTCAAATTCATGTCCATTGTGTCAGTGATGTTACCTAAGAGATGACCCTCATTCTCCCAACTCAACAGCAACCATAGTTGTATAACTTAATGTAATATTTCTCTGTTTAACTAATGATTACTCATGGTGAGGTTGGAAATTAAGTTTTCAATTTCTGTGTATTCTATCTACTAAAGATTGAATACACGCCAATGTCACTTGTGATTACAGAAGTCCTATTAGAAAATTCAGTTACTCTGGTTCTGCTTCCAGCTCTACTACTGACAGCTACACATTGGACATCTTGAGGCATGTCATTCTTTAGAAATATTTGCTGAGGATGACCTACTGGTGTGTGTGTGCTAAGTCACTTCAGTGGTGTTCACCTCTTTGTGACCCTATGGGCTGTAGCCTGCCAGGCTCCTCTGGCCATAGAATTCTCCAGGCAAAAGTACTAGAGTGGGTTGCCATTTCCTACTCCAGGGTATCTTCCCAACCCAAGGATTGGAACCGTGTCTCTTATGACTCCTACATTGCCAGGCAGGTTCTTTACCACTAGCACCGCCTGGAAAGCCCTAATCTACTGGTAGGAAATGCCAGAAGAGGGCACTTCATACACAACTCTGAACTTCAAGTCTTCATCTCATATTGAAATGTATTCATATAATGGGTATAATGCAGCAAGGAATTCTACGTTTTTAGACAGTTGCATTTATTTGTCAACATGTGAATAATTAATAATCTCACCTTGTGAATGATTATTCCCTTTTAAACATTTCAGTATTTGTTGAGACCTAAGTATGAAAAACAGTTCTGAGAAATAAGTGTATGAGTTTATTCATCTTTGAGGATTTATTTCCAATCTATAGATGTGAAGGAACTAACATCAGGCTATTGCTATTAAATTTTTAGAAACACTACCCACGCAGTAAGATTTCCTGACCTTGCAGGCTAATAAAATGTTTTAATGTATCAGAATCAGCAGAGCATGTGGGCGGATAAGTCACTGAGCTAATTAGTCATCCTTTTCCCAAGAGCTGTGTATGACTTAGTGGAGTGTGTTTAGCATTACAAGTAAATCAACACTGTTGCGGCAGGGAAGCATCATTTCTGAGTCATTTTCATAACTCTGCCACCTTGACTTTCCAATAAAACCTCCCAAGTTTATGATGCTTACAGCTTATAAAAAGGGAATGTAGCAGGAAGGAAAATTAATGCCACACATAATCGTATGATAACCAGAGTACACTAACTTTAAGAAACAGAATGTATTTCTGAGTAATGGAAATGAAGATATATATCAGTTCCTATACATACATGAACAATGGTGAATAAGTTATTTTCAATAGAATGGACCCACAACTATTTGACTGGCATTTTGGCTCATTTTCTACCATTATACTTTTAGGATGCAGACACAGTTGAATAGAAAAACAGCAAACTTAGATCTATAGCTAGAAGCAGTAGAAGATGAGTTTCAGGCAGATCCTTTTATGCGAGTAGCAAAGAGAACTGTAATGTCTCTCCTTGGAATTCTTCAAGGAGAGACATAGGAAGCAAGCAATAAAAATAACACAAAATTTTAAGTTTCCTACATAATTAATTTTAGTTTCTAACCTTTACTTGTATATTTTATAATCTGGTTTGCAAATACTTCTGGTTTGGATCCTGTGAATGAGTAAATCCATAAGGCAGGCCAGACCAAGGTGATTATTGTTATTCTAATTTCATAGGTGGAAAAGGAGATACAGAGAAACAGTATTGCTGAAGGTTACCTGCTTGAAAGTGGCAAAACTCAAAATACCTAAAACAAAAATATAAGGAAAAAAGGATCAAAAATTGATACAAGGAGAATACAAGAAACAGTTTCCAGTAATTAATGCTTTCTTTCTCTCCTTGTCAATTCTTCCCTTGTCCCTTTATCTTTTGAATAAGGCCAACATCTTTGATCTTAAAACTCATTTCCTTGGCTCTATTTCTCCACCATTCTATTTGTTTCTCCTCTCAATTTCAACATCTGAAAAGAATAAACAACCATCACTTTCTTACCAACAACTCCCTTTATAAGCATTTGCAATCTGGCTCCTGCCTCTCCCTACACTGGAACTACTCTCTTGACAGTCATCAGTGTTTATTCTTAACTCCAATATTTTGTTCTCAGTAATTCCTCATCCCTCCTTGAGCTCTCTGCGACATTTAGAACTCTTAGAAATTTGCTTACTTAACTTCTCTCCCCTCTGTGATTAAATGACACGATAAGCCTCTGGAAAAAAATAAAGTTTCTCAGACTCCACTTTTGCCTCCTCTTCTTTCAGGTCTTCAAAAAAGGCTTTGTTTAAGTCCTTCCTTTGGCTGTCTTCCTTATACTTCAATTTCATACATTCCTACCAAGTATCATCTTACTAGGTTTTCCGAATTTCTTTCCTCAGGTTTCACTTTTCTCTTGTGCAACTGACCCACATTTCTAATTACCTGTTAGGTATCGCCATATAAACTCAGTTTATACTAAAGCCAAATTTATTATCCTATTCCTGACCATCTCAGTTACTGTTCCACAATGTACCCAATCCCCTACCTCAAAGACAAAGCAAGACAAGAACAAAATAAAAACAGGGAAATAAACTTGATGTGGAATCTTTTCTTGAATCTGAGCCTTCGTTACTTCCTTTTGTTTCTATTTCCAGTCTGTTTCTTTCATGTGTTCTTTCCATTCTATTTTTCACTATCACATCCCAACACTTCTAATTCTCTGCTGCCTGGATTTTTCAAATATAAAAAGGGATTTGGACTAGTACAACATTCTATCACTGTTACAAGGTTGAGTAAATTGATACACACAGAACACTTAAACCAGAGCCTGGCTTAGATCAATTGCTTAATAAATGCTAGCTTTCACTGCCACCACTACTACTATTTTTACTACTACACCAGGACGACCTACATAAATTGTGGAGTCCATTAAAAAATAAGGTTCAGAAAGCAGGGAAAAAACTTAAATCAGTTTGTACTGTCTTCTATGTTCCTAACTACATTTCCAAAGCCAGTTTCTATTCTATAGAGTGACAAAGTGATGCCAAAGAGAAATTATTCACCAGCCACTGGTTAAAAATTGCAAGGTAGATTTTATTCAAACTACAACAGTAGGGAAGAGAGACTTCAGTATACAATGTGCTCAATTCCACCAAAAAAAAAGATAGGAGGCTTTTAAAATTCTGGGCATGCTAAAAGTAAAGTACTGAAGGGCGTTAAGGGAGCTTGTCAATGTGACTAGGTCTTTAGGGCTTGTTAATTAGCACTAATCTGGAGGAGAAACGTACTTTTAATGTCTTTAGGACATAAGGTTGTTTTGTAAATTGGATACCGCACTCACCAAAGTTAGGCTCCTACCCTCCCTTGGGAACTAGGAGATAAGAGAGCTGTCTCCCTGGAGGTTCTCATTTCAAAGAGCTGGTTTCCCAAGTTCTTACGGAGACATTTCTGCATGGTAGAAAATTTTCATCTTGAAGGGAAGAGAGAGGATTTATAATTAAAAATTTGCTAAATGAACTGCTCTAAAAAAAGGAAGGTCAAGGACCTATAGTCAAGTTTTGGCTGAAATAAAGAGCAAATTCTTCTGTCAATTGTAATATTGCTCTCCGGTGGAACAGGACCAAAAAGGATACACACATGCACACATACACGCACATGCACATAATTTATTTTTAGCAATTGACTCACACCAGTATAGAGGCTAAGAAGGCCCAAGGTCTTAGTGTGCAACCTAGAGACCCAGGGGTGCTTCCAGTCTGAATCCAGGCCCAAGAAACTGGGGAATTGATAGTGTAAGTTCCAGCCTAAAGCCAGCAGACTCAAGACCCAAGAAAAGCCAACATTTCAACTTGAGTAAAAGTCAGGAGAAAACTAATGTTCTGGCTCAAGGCAGTCTGGCAGGAATATTTCACTCTTTTCCTAGAATGGTGAGGCTTTTTGTTCTTTTCAGCTTATTGGATGAGCGCCACCCATGTGAGGGAGAGTGACTAACTTCTTTATTCAGTCTGTTGACTCAAATGTTAATCTCATCCAAAAACCCTCCCAGAGACACACCCAGAATAATGCTTCATCAAATATCTAGGCACTCCGTGGCCCAGTCAGGATGATAGGTAAATGCAAGTACAAGTGACAGTTGCTCAGTTGTGTCTGACTCTTTGCAACCCCAGGGACTATACAGTCCATAGAATTCTCTAGGCCAGAATACTGGAGTGGGTAGCCGTTCTCCAGGGGATCTTCCCAACTCAGGGATTGAACCCAGGTCTCCCACGTTGCAGGTGGTTCTTTACCAGCTGAGCCACCAGGGAAGCCCAAGAATATTGGAGTGGGTAGCTTATCCCTTCTCCAGCAGATCTTACTGACCCAGGAATCAAACTGGGGTCTCCTGCGTTGCAGGTGATTAGCCAACGTTAACCATTGTAGCAGTCTTGAGCTTTTTCATGTATAAACTGTAAGGGGGATGGAGGAGCATGATCTTCCAAGGATCAGGGTCTTGGGCCAATAGAAGCTATAGTAGAGTTTAATTAATTCTCATAGCACAGAAAGGTTGGACAGTGTTGTTTATACTAAGAATTTTATAGTTCTCAACAATCAAATGGCATTATAAGAGTTTCATGAGATTTATGTCTGCTAAGTCACTTCAGTTATGCCCAACTCTTTGAGACCCTGTAGACTAGCCTGCTGGGCTCCTCTGTCCAGGGGAATTCTCCAGGCAAGAATACTAGAGTGGTTACCATTTCCTAATTCAGGGAATCTTAATGACCCAGGGACTGAACCCATGTCTCTTAAGTCTCCTGCATTGCCAAGCGAGTTCTTTATTACTAGTGCCACCTGGGAAGCTCCACTTAATTGGTAAATATTTCAAATCAGTTTAGAATTCTAAGAATATTTTAAGTAAACTTTGTTATGATAAAAGTTATGATAAAATAACTGATTTATGTATGGGAGAAAAGCTAAGACCAAGCTAGACAGTGTATTAAAAAGCAGAGACATTACTTTGCTGACAAAGGTCCATATAGTCAAAGCTATGATTTTTTTCCAGTAGTCATAAGCAGATGTGAGAGCTGGACCGTAAAGAAGGATGAGTGACGAAGAACTGATGCTTCTCAACTGTGGTACTGGAGAAGATTCTTGAGAGTCTCTTGGACAGCAAGGAGTTCAAATCAGTTAATCCTAAAGGAAATCAACCCTGAATATTCATTGGAAGGACCGATGGTGAAGCTGAAGCTCCAATACTTTGGCCACTGATATGAAGAGCTGATTCATTGGAAAAGATCCTGATTCTGGGAAAGATTGAGGGCAGGGGGCTAGGGTGGTGGCAGAGAGTGAGATGATTGGATGGCATCCCTGATTCAGTGGACATGAGTTTGAGTAAACTCTAGGAGATAGTAAAGGACAGGGAAGCCTGGCATGCTGCAGTCCATGGGGTTACAAAGAGCTGTACACGACTTAACGACTGAACAACAATCCATTACAGAACTGTGCATTTTAGAATTGAACTAAGTTTTATATTTTGAAGGAATACAAATTCATCACTTATTATTTTCAAATTGCTGCCTCATTCTGTCCTTACTCACACCTTGATGTGTACATGATCTTAGGCATTTTGAAAATGTGGGAGCAATGAGCTCAAGCACACAGGCTTGAAATTCCAGAAAATATTCTTCTGGCAAAAGAAATAGAACCAGTTTTATATTGTTACTGTTTTCCCTTTAAAGATCAAAATTTTTCCATTTACTACTGTTATATACCAGAATCTTGCTATGGAATTTTATCACTATAATTAAACCAATAATGAGTACAACAAATATTTAGTCTAAGTGTATTCATAGTAGCAGGTCCTATAGAAAACAAGGGTTTTTCTCATTTTACATTCACGTCTCCTAGCCATAGAACTCTTCTTAAAGTGAAAGCCCTTTTTGTTCCACTTGCACTTGCTTCTCCCTTTTCTGAATGAAACTTCCGATCTTAGCCAAAATCTTTAACCTGTGTATTTAGCATTTAGTCTCCCTCTGTGAAACTTTTACAAGTGATTTTCATGCTAAGAAGCAATTACTTCAGCACACCCTGCAAAGAAAGTCTTCTTCAGTATTCTATTTTCTCTCTTCTAGATATCCAACCCTTTTAATATTTTAACTTATGTCCACAAGATCAAGGTACTTTATAAGACAATGTACCTATTTACAGGGGGAAATTACTAATATTATGGCAAATAGACTAGTTTCCAATGTTTTAAATACACTTTAAAGTTTCTATTTTCTCAATCCCACTTTAGATATTAAAGAAATATTTATTAAGTTCCTATCACGTGCTATAAATATTATGTATTGAGCCTCTTAGAAGATGAAACTACACTAGCTAATGAAAGAGAGCATGGCCTCAGTCACACAGAGCTTTCATTCTAGTCTGGGAAGATAAGGAGTAGTCAAATAAATAAAACATATCATGAGTGATAAGTTATGAAATAAAAGCAGGATGATTTTATTAGACAGAGCCCTTAGTTACATTAACATTTTAACAGGTGAACAGGGAGGTCTGACTCCTAAGGTGACATTTCCGAAAGGAAGCATGAGAAATGGAAGTGTAATCCATTAGGTGATTTCAAACACAACTTAGAACAACTGTGAGTGTTCTGAGGCAGCAGTGAACTTAACGTATTACAGGAATAGCAAGGAGGCCAGTGTGACTGGAACAGAATGAACAATTGTAAAGTGGTAAGAAATGAGCTCTTAGAGAAGCAATAGGGGGTCAGATCACATAGGGCTTTGCTTATCAGTATTCAGATACTATCTTTCACTCTGTAAAGCTATTTAACGGTTCTGTGTGGGCTAGTGGTACATATATGACCTACGTTTTGGAAAATTTCCCTCACTGCTACTGTTAAGAAAGGTGAATCTGCAAGTAGAAAAATGAATCAAATGCTATTGAGATACTGAGAGCTTGGCCTAGGGTGTTAACTACAGAGGTGATGAGAAGTGACTTGATGCTGGATTTATTTTGAGTGGGTGTGTGTGTGTGTGCTCAGTCATGTCAAACACTTTGCAGTCTCATGGACTGTAGCCAACCAGCATCCTCTGTTCATGGAATTTTCCAGTAAAGAATACTGGAGAGGGTTTCCATTTTCTCCTCCAGGAAATCTTCCTGACCCAGAGATGGAACCCACATGGCCAGTGTCTCCTGCATTGGTAGGTGGATTCCTTACCACTGCACCACCTGGAGGCTAAAACTAACAAGGACAATGTCCAGATATTTGAGAAATAGGACAAAGATAAAGTCAAGATTTCTGGGTTGGAAAACTGGAAACATATAGCTGCCTTTGTCTAAGAAGAGTAGAAGAGGCACTATCAGGACACATTCTATGTTGAACTATGTGATATTTTGGATCTCAGTTATTAACCTGAGTGGAGACGTAGGCTAGATAGTTGATTACATGAATCCACAATATCCTGGCTGAACATATATATTTAGTAGTTACCCCTTCTGGCTCAGCCGGTAAAAGAATCTGCCTGCAATGCGGGAAACCTAGGTTCAATCCCTGTGTAGGGAAGATCCCCTGGAGAAGGGAAAGGCTACCCACTCCAGTATTTTGCCCTAGAGAATTCCATGGACTGTGTAGTCCATGGGGTCACAAAGTGTTGGACGTGACTGAGCGACTTTCACTTTCACTTCACACACTGATGGTGTATCAAAGAGGTTGAATGAGCCACAAAAATTCAAGGATGAGTAGAATGACCAATAATAATTTTCCACTGTATTTATATATGGAGTGATCATAGGTGACTTTGACAAAAAACGGTTTTACTGGAATAGCAGTGTAAATGTCTGAATAGAATTGGTTCAAAATAAAGTAGGAGGAGAATAATGAGATTCAGCAAGTATCAAAAACTCCTGAGAATTTGAGGTATGTTATTGTTAATAAAAGAAACAAAAAATAGGAGTTCAAGAGAGAATCTATTATAGAGAAATTGTGGCTGATCAATTGAATGAAAAGAATTTTCAATTCTGCTTATGTGTGTAAAAAGAGAGTCCCATAGGAATCTCAAGTTCATTTAGAAACATGTGGAAAACAAAATTTGATCATGGTCAGTGTCAACTAGAGAACACACACAAAAAACTCTGAGAGTAACTGTAGAGAAATCACTATATAGATCTGAGATGCGATGGAGACTGACTATCATTATTCCTGGAAAGTCTGAATCTGAATATTTGGAGGGTTTCATCTGCCTTAAATTTGTATGGTCATTTTCTAAGCACAAATATATGAATCATCTTGTTTTATCTTCTCAACAACACTAGTAGTAAGTAAAAGGTAGTACACCCTTACCTCAAACTGAGGTAAGAATGTGCTATCTCCAAAGTTAAGGACTTGACTTAACCTCTCTGGAAAGTTTTAATCTCATGATATATTAATGTCATAGCAAAAATGAAGGCCCTTTAGTTTTCCATTCTAAAGAGAAGATGCATATTCTAGGAAGATGACTAGTAAAAAAAGATAGTCATTTAAAATATTTCCAAGTATCCAAGGTCATTAAGAGAACATGGCCACAGGTTGACCTGGGCATCTAAGACTTCTCACACCTGTCCTCGGAATGTGTATTTTGCTTGCTTTCCCTACAATAGAATTTGCCTCAGGGATAGAGCCCTGAGGTAAGTGTGTTGTTGAGACCATCTAGAGTATTCCAGACTGAATCCAGTTAAGACCTCTACTTAAACTTTAAGATTTTTGCACGTGGGTTAAGAGATCTATTCATATTGCAGTTGCCACCCAAGACAAACCTAGGGTTTCAGTTCCTTTGCTTATGGAAACTCCATCATCCATCTGGGGTGGCTTGATTCTTTCTTTGGTCTTTCTTTGTTCTCCCAGTATAGGGCCCCATTTTAGATTTCACCAGGGAAGTTCCTGAGGTTTTGAACAAAGAGCAAGAGTTAAGTTGAAAAATATAGTATAATATGCTTATTATAGTGATGAAAGTGTAGTTAAGTTTAATGGTGGAAAATGACATCATGAGTATAGAAATCAAGAGAGAGTCATACCAGATGGTTTCTACAACCATTCATGTGTGCATGTTAAGTTGCTTCAGTTGAGTCCTATAGTCATGTCCTGCGACACTATAGGCAATAGTGTGCCAGGCTCCTCTGTCCATGGGATTCTTCAGGCAAGAACTGCCATTTCCTCCTCCAGGGGATTTTTCCGATTCAGGGATTGAACCAGCGTCTCTTAAGTCTCCCGCATTGGGAGGTGGTTTCTTTACCACTAGTGCCACCTTGGGAAGCCCTCTATAACATTTGATAGAGCCAAAGCATCTTAGAAAAGAACTTGAGATAAAATTAGTTTAAGAACTTTGAGAGGGAGTTTATTATAGAATAAGTTCTGTATTATCTATTGTAGAGAGGGAATTTGCTGTCCTTGTTAAACAGATTGTTAAACACTGTACAGAGGGATTACCATTTTTCCAAAGAATTAGAAAACAATTGAATATACTTAACACTAAATTAAATAAAGCACAATTTAATCATTTTAATGACTCCAAAGTTTGCTAGAATAGTTTACATTAGAGAATGAGTTTCAGCAGGTGTTGTGTGACACAAATTGCAGGTGTACACAATAAGAAATTAGGTTATTAATTAGATTATATTTTGGAAGCACTAATAGCTATTGTACAGATCACAGAAACATTTAGACATGGCAGGTGTTTAGACAAGCCATGTAATACAAGAGGATCATGTCTTCATTGATTCATTTATTCATCCTCCATTTTGTTGAAAGCCTGCTGAATGCTTGGCATTGTGGTAACTGAATTATTATCAATAGGAATTGTATTAACAAAGCTTTCTATTTTCAGAAAGTTGACAGTATAGTTCATAGTGCAGAAAAGTAAAGTAGAGGAGTATATACTTGATAGTATGGAAGCCCAGGAGAGAGTTACTCCACCTAGTCCTAGTGTTAGCTCTGGGATCAGGTGGACCAAGGCTAGGTCCTTTCTGTACCCAGTGCCTCTGGCACCAATGCAGGAGAGTCCAGGTTCTGCAAAGATAAGCAGAAATTATTCATTGAACAAGGAATGGGGAAGGGTGATCTCCTGCTCTAAAGACCCCTCCTCCAGTGGTGAGGTGGGGGCTGGTGAGGGGAAGTGCAAAACCTTTGAAGGGTAAGAGATTAGTGTGCCTGTGTGTGCTCAGTCCACTCAGTCGTGTCTGACTCTTTGTGACCCCATGAACTGTACCCCACCCCCCCCCCAGGCTCCTCTGTCTGTGGAATTTCCCAGGCAAGAATACTGGAGTGGGTTGCCATTTTCTACTTGAGGGGATCTTCCTGACCCAGGGATCAAACCTTTGTCTCTTGTGTTCCTGCATTGGCCAGCAGATTCTTTACCACTTTGCCTTGGTAATCCCCAAGAGATGAGTAAACCATCTGAATTCAGGAAAAGGGAGGCAATTGCCAGAAACAGCTGAAGCATGCACAGTCCTTTGGGATCCTTTACACGCTGCTTAATTGTGTCTAACAAAGTGCAATCCTCTGTTTGGGTGGAGATCCTAAAATCCTAAAGAAGCAAAGGCAGCTTTCAGTCTAATCTGCTCAAGTGCTGCCCTCCTGGTCAGGCTGGAACCAGTTCAGGGCAAATGACTATCACCTTCTTGGTCCTTTCTGGCTCCATGGTGGTTCTATGGTTTTGCTTATGTGGCATCTGTCTTAGTTTCTATTAAGTATGGCTGTGGGCACATACTAACAGATTTTGGTGTTGGGGGAGAAACAGTAGTTTAGTCTTTGTACAGTGACAGAGGTCTTTTCCTTGTGACATTAGGTTGGAAAAAGAATAATTTGGGGGAAAACTCACCTCTCTGTTTGAAATCCTGAGGTTTGTTGCTACTGTATCCATCATGCTTATGGGAGCATATTTAATGGGTAATTAATAGATTTAAAAGATAAGGGCATGTCAGTGGAGTAGAGAATTAGAGATGAAAGCCTTGGTTGTTGTTGATTCAGACTGTTTGAATATGTAAGAAGGCATAGAAAATGTATTGGAAGCCACTTTTCACTGAATAATGCTAAGAGTGGCTCATTTTTTCTTAAAAAAAAAAACAACCCAAAACCAAAAACCAAAAACCAAACCCAGAGTGTTTAAATGCAACATTGATTTATTTTTCAATGACGTTGAGGGATTGAAGTTCAGCTGAAAAATGAATAAGAATTCACACATTGATTTTATAAACAAATACATGTAGGCAAAGGACTTAAACAATCATTTGTTAATCTGTAATTAAGACATATGTATCATTCAGGGTCCAGTCTGGAGATGGGAACTACAGTAGCTTTCAGTGTTATTTCTCTTTGATTTTCATTTTGATCAGGTGTATTTAATATAAAGATGTAATATAGGTATTGGAAGACTGGAAAGAGAAAACTTATATGCTACTGTGTCAGGGAGAGTAGCTACTGGAAGGTGATTTCATCTTAAAGCTGGGACAATGGAAAGATTGATGTTATTAAAACAGCCTGTGGCAGATTCATTTTGATATTTGGCAAAACTAGTGCAATTATGTAAAGTTTAAAAATAAAATAAAAAAAAATAAAAAATAAAACACTGGAGATGGAGTAGTGAATCTGCAGAGCCTGAAACTCAGGTTCTGAAACTCAAGATGTCCAAGAGTCACTGTTCACTCAATGAAGATGACATCTCTGAGGAGGTATCATAAGGTTGATCCTGAAAGTCTTTGGAAAGAGCAAACTTAAATCAACTGCTGTTGCTGAAATGGAATATTACTGTCAGGGTGAAATGTTGTTGCTGTGGTGATAGAGCAGCAAGAAACAGAAAACAAGATCAGGAAACAAACAGGGAGGAGTATGTCCCTTCTTTTACCTTAATTTTTCCAGTACTTTTCTGGTACCTTATATTGGTAGAGACTTTACAGAATACAGAAGCCAGAGGACAAAGCAGTCCCAGTCCCAGAATCACAAACTGATTATAAAGGGTGGGTTTAAAGATTAGAGCCATCACAAAAACTGATAAAACAGAATTTGTGACTCTGATACACTAGCAATAAATGTCTGCTGTTCTGTGCTTAGTCACTCAGTCTTGTCTGGCTCTTTGTGACTCCATGGACTGTAGTCTGCCAGGCTCCTCCGTATGTGGGGATTCTCCAGGCAAGAATACTGGAGTCGGTTGCCATGCCCTCCTCCAAAGGACCTTCCCAACCCTGGGATCGAACCTAGGTCTCCCACATTGCAGGCGGATTCTTTACCATTTGATTCACCAGGGAAGACCAGCAGTAAATATTCTTGAGTATAATTTTGCATTGTGTGTGTATGTGCTCAGTCTTGTCCAACTTTTTGTGACCCCATGAACTATAGCCTGCCTCTGTCCGTGAAATTTTCTAGGCAAGAATATTGGAGTGGGTTGCCATTTCCTTCTCCAGTGAGTCTTTCTGACCCAGGGATTGAACCCGCATCTCTTGTGTCTCCTGCATTGACAGGAAGATTCTTTACCACTACAGTTTCTTACCTGAGAAGCCCTGAAATAATTTTTGCATTAGCCCTATATAGTTTAAGTTTAAGGTTGGAAGTGGAATTTTATGAAGAATTTGCTTTTGCTCCATTAGAATTGAAAGTTGATTACTAATTAATACATTTATACTTTTTAAAAGCTTAGTTAGGTAAAAGTTGCAGAATATTGTTTTAAGTCTCATATGCTTCAAAATGAAGAAAACTAAGTTAGTGGATGTATTTGTCTTGAAGTCATTTTATTCTTCTATACTGTTTTATTAAAGATTGGTATGTAAGTATGCTTCTTGGAATGCAGTGTGAAATGTTGGTCTGAGTTAAGTATGAGAAACACTGGGCTGGAAGAAGCACAAGCTGGAATCAAGATTGCCTGGAGAAATATCAGTAACCTCAGATATGCAGATGACACCGCCCTTATTGCAGAAAGTGAAGAGGAACTAAAAAGCCTCTTGATGAAAGTGAAAGTGGAGAGTGAAAAAGTTGGCTTAAAACTCAACATTCAGAAAATGAAGATCATGGCATCTGGTCCCATCACTTCATGGGAAACGGGGAAAGAGTGGAAACAGTGTCAGACTTTATTTTTCTGGGCTCCAAAATCACTGCAGATGGTGATTGCAGCCATGAAATTAAAAGACGCTTACTCCTTGGAAGGAAAGTCATGACCAACCTAGATAGCATATTCAAAAGCAGAGACATTACTTTGCCAACAAAGGTCTGTCTAGTCAAGGCTATGGTTTTTCCAGTAGTCATATATGGATGTGAGAGTTGGACTGTGAAGAGAGCTGAGCACTGAAGAATTGATGCTTTTGAACTATGGTGTTGGAGAAGACTCTTGAGAGTCCCTTGGACTGCACGGAGATCCAACCAGTCCATCCTAAAGGAGATCAGTCCTGAGTGTTCTTTGTAAGGACTGATGCTAAAGCTGAAACTCCAGTACTTTGGCCACCTTATGTGAAAAGTTGACTCATTGGAAAAGACTCTAATCCTGGGAGGGATTGGGGGCAGGAGGAGAAGGGGGCGACAGAGGATGAGATGGCTGGATGGCATCACCGACTGGATGGACGTGAGTTTGGGTGAACTCCGGGAGCTGGTGATGGACAGGGAGGCCTGGTGTACTGCGATTCATGGGGTCGCGAAGAGTCCGACACGTCTGAGCGACTGAACTGAACTGAACTGAACTGAAGGATATCAGAATATAAAATACAAAATTTGTATCAAAGCAATAAACTAATTTTTTCATGTTACTAAAAGAAGAATGCTTTAATTTCAAAATATTATATTTTCAGCTTTATCATTACTTTATCATTTTCTCAAATATCAATCCACAATTAACAACGGGAAGAGGTGAAAGAATCTGGTTTTCTGACTAATCATGTAAAAATCTAAAAAGAGGTCAAGATTAGAACAGCCATAAGCTACACTATTGGAACTCTTACAAAAGCTATAGAAATCACTCAACACAAGATTCACTCAACGATGAAATAACATTTAGAGGAAATTATTTATTTTACTTTATTAATGTTGGTATTAAAATGTTCAGCTGGGCTTTTTGTTTCTTAAGGGGAAAAAGGTAGGCAGAAAGTTGATCAAGCAACACAATAAAAAATAAGATTTTGTAAAATAAGTAGATTTTAATTGCATCAGGTGCTAAAGTGTTATTTTTCCCTCAAGTATTCTAAGCCAAATTTTCATATGCATCATTGCATGGCACCAATGTTGCTTATTGCTCCCCACTTAGATTCTTGTTTCTAATCAAGTTTCTTGAATAAATTAGTAAGTCTATATATTTTACCTGCCTCTCAAGATTATTTTTTTTAGTTTAGCAACTAAATTACTGTTTCTTAAAAGTATTATAGTATTATATATTAATAATTCTGTGAATTTTCTGATTTGTTCTTTAGTAATATTTTTTTGCATTGTGGGAAATATAACATCAAGTTTGAAGTTTATACCTAGATAAATTATAATATATATTTTTGATGCAAAATACTAAGAGACATGAATCTCTTTAGTTTTCAAGGAAGAGATGCCTTTCCATGCCATTTTGAAAAGTAGTTATCTTTATCAAACTAGGTAAAGAAATATTAACATAATTATATTTTTTGTTTTAATTAATTAAATTAATGAACATATTTAAGAAAAATTATTAAGAGAATAATAATAGGCTTGGTTTAGAGAAAGATATTATCAAATGCTAAAATCTCAGTACAATCTCAATTTTTAAGAATCTCAACAAAATATTTAAAAATTCCTGTTTAAACCAAGTAATAAACTATTGTCAGCACTGTGTCAGACTTTATTTATGCCTTTATTCCACAGATTTCTTATTGTGTATTAGACATTAGGTGAGACAACTAAGACCTCAAAGAATAATTAGAAAAATCTTCTGCTTTCCATATTACAATATAGCTTGATAAGGATTGGAGATTGGAAATGTGTTTTTTAACTTTTTCATTCATTGATGTATTCATGCATTCATTTAACAGGCATCTATTTTGGCAGGCATTGTGCTAAATGGTGATAATTCAAAGGTGAACAAATGCAGACCAAATACTTTCCAAAAAGGAGTTTATAAGCATGGTGTTGGAGGCAGAAATTAATGCATAAGTAAATTTAAAACTGAACTGTTATTGTAAATTACATTGGGAGGTACATGGTCCTATGAGAGGATATGATGAGGTGTCTACTCTAACCAAGGAGGTTAGAAAAAGATGTCCTGATATTTGAAGAATGAATTAGAGTGTGTTGATGATCAGAGGAGACAGTATTTTGGGAGAAAGACCAGCATGTATTAAGGTCCTGTGACAGGGGGAGGGATGATATATTTTAGGAAGTGGAAAGAGACAAATGTGACTATTTTGGTAGATAAAATTCAAACCTTTTAGAGCCTTCAATTCAGATCAAGGATTTTGATATTTATCTTAAAATTAAGAGAATATTAATATGGGTCAATCAGATGTACTTGTGATATTATTGAATCAATGCAATTGTACACCCATGGCAGATGCATGTTGATGTATGGCAAAACCAATACAATATTGTAAAGTAAATAATAATAAAAATTAAAAAAAAAAATTGCTCTGGCTGTAATGAAAATGAAGAACCAGCTAAAGACAAGTGTGTCTCTAGGAGACAATGTAAGTAGCTATACTTACCCGTATTTGCCTTGACTTCAGTGAACTCATAAATCTCTTGGAGCTAACCCATAAAGTAAATTTTAAAAACAGAAGTAAAATTAAAAAAACAAACAAACAAACAGATCTGGTATTATAGAGACTTAGTAATTAAAATAAAATTTTAAAAAAAGAGTAAAATTAGTTCTGAGATACAAGCTTATTTTATCATGGAGGAAAGAACTAGAACAAACTCATGGATTTTGAACTCTTTTTTAAATGGTATGTTTTTATACAAGAGTATAAGATTAACAATATGAGACTATTCTGCCTTAGACCAGTGGCTTATGTGATGTACCTACGGGATTGAGAAACACATCTCCATAGCTACACATCTCAGGTTTTTAGTTGTGGTTTCACATTTATTTCTTGTGATTTAGAATTCTCCTGTGGGGAAAACAAAAAAAAAAAAAGAATTCTCCTGGGAAAGGGAGGGTAACTTCAATATTCATTTTGAATTAATAACAATGATTATGATAGCAATAAAAACAAAATGATAGACAATATTTGGTTTGTGTAAACCAAAAAGAAGCACTTCTCTAAGAAATACCATCTCAAAAATCAAAACTCTGAGGAGAAACTTTTTAGTATTATTATCCTAAGTATATAAAGAAATTCAAGCTTGGAAAAGAAACACATGAGATTATACAGTTGACAAGAAGAAACTGAATTCAAGCCAGGGTCTGACTCCAAAACATATATTCTAAAATTATACTCCCCCTTATTGGGAAGTAAGTATGGAGGATCTGTTATGGATAGTGAGTAAAATTGCTTTCTACTTTGCCACTGTTCAGTCAACTAGCTTATAGAGGTATTAAGTGGAACAAGCAAAGATTATATGAGGTAGAGGATTTTATTGTTGTTTAGTCACTCAGTCATGTCCGACACTTTGCGACCCCATGACTGCAGCACACCAGGTTTTCCTGTCCATCACCATCTCCTGGAGCTTGCTCAAACTCATGTCCATTGAGTTGGTGATGCCATCCAACCATCTCATCCTCTGTTGTCCCTTTCTCCTCCTGCATTCAATCATTCTAATGAGTCAGCTTTTGCATCACGTGGCCAAAGTATTGGAACCTCAGCTTCAGCATCAGTCCTTCTGATGATTATTCAGGGTTGATTTCCTATAGGATTGACTAGTTTGATCTCCTTGCAGTCGAAGGGACTCTCAAGAGTCTTTTCCAACACCACAGTTCAAAGCCATCAATTTTTCGGTGCTCAGCCAAGAACAAGTAAAGTAGAATTTTAATGAATACTGACATGATCATATCCTAGATTCAACACAAAGATTGCTGTTTTCAACTTCCTGTTTCAGATTGATAGAAATATTTAAAGCAATGAAGATAAAATTTTGAAAAAAAATCTCTCCATTTCTTTTCTCAGAAGAGACAAATAGGACTGTGGTATCTCCCTTTTGTTGATTTTCATCTATTTTCCTACTTTATACTTTCTACAGAATATTTTGTTTCTCTGTAAAGAAATGAAATAATTTCACCATAATTGAATTATACTGTTTTGTTAAGCCTTCTTGGCATATTTGAAGAAGTAATAAAAATGAAGTTGCGTTTGTTTTTATAGTACAATAATGATAGGGGAATATTTTAATCTCTTTCTCTGGAGTGCATCCAAAGCATCACAATTTCTCCTCGTTATAACCAGAGTTGAAAAGAGCTTGTAGTGGAAGTAGAAGATCCCTGTGTGGGTTTATAAAACATACTGTGAGGAGAATATGACATACTTAGTTGTGCATATGAAAGACCAATTCTGGACTCAATATTTTTAATTTTTAAAAATAACTTATTCATACAGTCTGATTTTAGTTAGATTTAGCTTTTTAAACATTAAATACTCTGACTTTATTCACATTTTTTGTTTTAATTAAAGTCCATTTAATTTAACCTTTAATTAAATATTTATAATATTATTTTCATTTTAGGTGTATAGCACAGTGATTCAATATTTTTACAGATTATGCTCCATTTAAAATTAGTATAAAGTACTGGCTATTTTCCCTGTGCTGTACATTGAGTCTTTGTATCATATTTATTTTGACATAGTAGCTTGTGTCTTTTAATCCCTTTAATCCCAATTACCATGCTCTTCCTCCCCTATTTCTCCCCACTGGTAACCACTAGTTTGTTTTCTAGATCTGTGAGTCCGTTTCTGTTTTGTTGTATACATTCATTGGTTTTACTTTTCAGATTCCACATATAAGTGATAACATACAGTATTTTTCTTTCTCAGACTTATTTCACTAAGTATAATAATCTTTCCACATTGTTGTGAATGGCAGAACTTCATCCTTTTTATAGCTGAGTAATATTACACTGTTTTATATACACACACACAATGTAATAATATGTATTCAAATTAACAAACTGTAATTGTTTTCCCAAAGATGTACTGTTTTTCATTCACATCCATCATACACTGTAACCACCAGTCTGCTGGGCTCTTATCAGACTGTGTTGATTTGTTGGCTCCAAGCTGCCTTTTCCTTCACTAGTGTGGCACTGATCTGCATGATCACTGACAATTATGTAGGCCCTGCTCCAGCCCTGCTTGGTGAGAAGTTTCATGCAAATACAGATGGCACCTCTATTAGGGGAAGCACACTGATTGAAACCACCCACCCTGGCCAGGCACCACAGTAACCATTTGCATGACTTGTTTTATGACAGGAGATCCTGATAAGGAATACAGAACTAATAAGCCACCACCAACCAGAAGAGTTCGGGAAAGGTCGAAAGGAGGCACCGCGTGTCCGTCCACTTCCCAGAATCCCTCTCGCTAACATCCATCTTGGCTGAGCCATGCGTGCGCCACCAGGAAAGACTCTGAATTAGAATGATTGTCCAAAGACCACCTGGAAACTAATTCCATCACCATAAAACCTGAGACTGCAAGCCACGTGGCAGAGCAGTTCTTCTGGGTTCCCTTACCCTACTGGTCTCCACCCGGGTGCCCTTTCCCAATAAAATCTCTTGCTTTGTCAGCACATGTGTCTCCTCAGACAACTCATTTCTGAGTGTTAGACAAGAGCCCAGTTTCGGGCCCTGGAAGGGTCCACCTTCCTGCAACACCTCCATCTGCTGAGGGACACTTAGGGTGCTTCCATATCTTGGCTGTTATAAATAATGCTGCCATTTTCATTGAGACATTATTTTTTAATATATGCCAAGAACTGTAATTGCTGGGTCATAAGTTAGTTCTACCTTTAGTTTTTTGAGAGGCTTCCACACTGCGTCAACAGTGGCTACACCAGTTTATATTACCACCAACAATGGACTTGAGTGCCTTTTCTCCACATCCTTGCCAACAATGGTTATCTGTAGACTTTTATTTTTTTCCACCGAGGGAGTCTATTGGTTTAAAATGAGGTGCCTATGAGGTAATAAAATAGTCTGTAGGGGAAGGGGGTGGGGAGGCACAGGGGATGTGGCCCATGTCCTCTGTCAAGAAGGCATGTCCCCATTTTTGGCATCTCTAGTTGGGCAGGGCTGGCATCCTCACAGATCGCAGAGCAGATAAGTGGGGTGAGGGAGGGAGAAAGGGGGAGCTCAGAGAGAGACACACACACACAGAAACGGAATAGTTGTATCTGTGTGTGTGAGAGAGAGGAAACGAGAGGAGAGGAAAAATCTCAAAAATAGGACTCTGGGTGTGTTTCTGTTTGAGAGAAAGGGGAGGGGAAAAAGGTGTGAAAAAATGAAAAAAGGAGTGGGGAGACAGACCCTACTCTCCCCTTGGGGGACTGGTAGACTTTTTGATTTTAGCTATTCTAACAGACATGAGATGAAATCTCATTGTGGTTTTGATTTTTATTTTTCTAATAATTATTGATGTTGAGATTTTCATGCGTCCGTTAGCTGTCTATAAGTCTTCTTTGGAAAAATGTCTATTCAGGTCTTCTGCTCATTTTTGAATCGAATCGTCTTTGTTTTTTTGTTTTTCTTGTTGAGTTGTATGCTGTTATTGTTCAGTAGCTCAGTCGTGCGTGACTCTGCAACCTCATGGACTGCAGCACACCAGGCTTCCTTGACCTTCACCATTTCCTGGAGCTTGGTCAAACGCGTATCTATTGAGTCAGTGACGCCATCCTACCATCTCATCCTCTGTCATCCCCTTCTCCTCCTGCCTTCAATCTTTCCTAGCATCACGGTCTTTTCTAATGAGTCAGTTCTTGGCATCAGGTGGCCAAAATATTGGAGCTTCCACTTCAGCATCAGTCCTTCCAATAAATATTCAGGACTGATTTCCTTTAGGATGCACTGGTTGGATCTCCTTACAGTCCAAGGGACTCTCAAGAGTCTTCTCCAACACCACAGTTCAAAAGCATCAATTCTTCAGTGTTCAGCCTTCTTTATGGTCTAATTCTCACATCCATTCATGACTACTGGAAAAACAATAGTTTTGACTATATGGACCTTTGTTGGCAAAGTAATGTCTCTGCTTTTTAATATGCTGTCTAGTTTGGTCATAGCTTTTCTTCCAAGGAGCAAGTGTCTTTTAATTCATGGCTGCAGTCACCATCTGTAGTGATTTTAGAACCCAAGAAAATAAAGTATGTCACGTTTCACCAACTATTTGCCACAAAGTGATGGGACAGGATGCCATGATCTTTGTTTTTTGAATGTTGAGTTTTAAGCCAGCTTTTTCACTCTCTTCTTTCACTTTCATCAAGAGGCTGTTTAGTTTCCCTTCACTTTCTGCCATAAGGGTTGTAGGAGTTGTTTATATATTTTGGATATCAATGCTTTATCTGACATATCATTTGCAAATATTTTCTCCCGTTCAGTAGGTTGTCTTTTAGTTTTGTAGATGGTTTCCTTTGTTGTGCAAAAGCTTTTAAATTTAATTAGGTCACATTAAAAAATTTTTGCTTTTATTTCTTTTGCCTTAGGAATAGATACTGCTACAATTTATGTCAAAGAATGTTCTGCCTGTGTTCTCTTTAGAATTATTATGGTTTCCCATATTACATTTTGGAGAAGGAAATGGCAACCCACTCATGTTCTTGCCTGGAGAATCCCATGGACAGAGAAGCCTGGTAGGCTGCAGTCCATGGGGTCGCACAGAGTCAGACACGACTGAAGCAACTTGGCAGCAGCATATTACATTTAGGTCTTTAATCCATTTTGAGTTTATTTCTGTATATGGTATGAGGAAATGTTCAAATTTCATTCTTTTATATGTAGCTGCCCAATTTTCCAAGAACTGGGAGATTTAACTTTTTTTTTCTTTCTTTCTTTCTGTAATGTTACTCTCTGTGTTTAGTCTTAAAAGTTAGGTTTTACATGAAAAGTAAAAAACAAATCTGAATATATCTTTTTAACTTTCCCACAAAAAGTCTACTCAGGTTAAAGGTATTAATGCCATCCCTTCTGTTTTTAATGATAGGTTCTGACCTATCTAGTCTATATTCAAAATATTTTTTAAGTTATGGAATTAATGTGCAGGATAATGGCATAGCTTATTTAAAGTTCTCAAAGGGGATACATTTCTGTCACTGTATATTACTTTTGTACAATACTTAGCATTTTAACATCCTAGTATATCCACTGTTCATGATATGAATACATAAAGTTCTATTTTCTGTATTCACATATTCTTAAAGCACTCTGAAAAGAAAAATAGCATGCTAAAATTGTTTTGTTCTTTGTGGCACTACTCAGGTTTAGGTTACACCCAAATCTTCATAATTTCCCCCATGGTTTGACAATTCTCTCTGCTTAGTGCAAACCCATTAAAGCTTCTCTAAAAGAGAAAGGCTAGATTTGGGAAAGAAGAAGTCTGCAAAGGACAGTGAAATGAACAGTGCTAACCTCAGCTTGTTAATTGAGGTCATTGGTTAGCTTTAGAGAATCCTGTATGCACAATTAAGCAAGCATTTCACACGGGTCTTCCTCATGAACTGGTTTTGAGCTATTCGGCTGAACAGACAATTGATAGGCACGGTAAACATGCTCTAGTTGCCTAATTAGCTCAGGTAGTACAATTACTGGTGTTCAATATCTATCAACAAAGCAAAGGTGCTTTAAATGTCATACAAACACTGGGAATAAAAATAAAGCACAAAAGGATTTCACACAACCAGCCATCTGAATGAAAGTCGACTTCTTGCTAATCCTGTCTTGTAATGCAGAAAGCTCAATTTAGGGAAAGAAAGACAAAAACAAAAACACTTGTTTGATTTAAAATTGCCATTTCTGAGAGTTAGAGAGTCATTTGAGAGAATGTTTATAAGCTTTATAAAACCTCACATTAATTTGGAATAATAAAATAGTTGGTTAAATAAGTCAAACTAAATGATACCAGCAGAAACTCTCTCATTCTGTAGTCTCCCTCCCCATACAGAATGAGCCACCAGTAGGCTTAAGGATTCTGTCTTACAGAATGCAGTACTGTAAGTGAAAACATGTCAGTACATTAGACTGAGTTAAATTCAGGTATAAATTTTCAGGATGTTTTTGTCTTCTAGTATCATTTTCATTTTGCAAGTTCTTATATATAGGCTTCCTATTATTCTTACCATTTATCCTTTTGATTACTGAACTAGTACTTTATAAGCAACCGCTTTGTGCTAGGACTATGGAAGCATATACTTGAAATGATTGAAATGCTTTGCACACAGAATGTCTCAGGGTAGTGAACAGACTGTAATTGATAGTCCAGATGGACTTTTCAGCATTTCATCCCCACTTCCCTTACTCCTAGAAGTACCTCTCTCCATACAGCCTGTGACTCAGGGAAACCCGGGTTTACCCTCAGCTCCAGGTGGTGAGTGTGTGTGTGTCCTGTGCTTGGTCACTTCAGTCGTGCCTGACTCTCTGCAGTGCTATGGACTGTAGTCCACCAGGATCCTTGTCCCAGTCTATGGGATTCTCAAGGCAAGTTCCAGCCCCTTTCCAAGGGATTAGCTTCGTAATGAACTTCTCACCCATTGAGTGACTGAGTCATCATTAGAAATTTGCTGGAGATTTTGAGAAAGGTATTCTTACCCTTAAATTTTTATGAGAGAGTCTCTAGGACTCTTTTCCTTTGGATTCTGTAAATACTAAATGTTGACACAGAAAATCAATCATTTTTCACATGAAGGAAACAGCCAGGAGAGGAAGGAATCACAAAGAGGAAGGCACATTCAAGGCGACAGCAGTTCTGACCTTCAGGAAACCTACTCTACCTCTGACTTAATTACTTTCATGGCAGTATGTATTGCTTTTACTGGTACTTAGAGTCACAGTACTTTAGTCTATAAATGAGAGAAATCCCTTTATCAAAAACTTATTCAGAACCATTTTGTTTTATTTCTTCTTTTGTCACAATTTAATGCCAAAAATTGTAACAAGTCAAGACTATTTTCTTATTGGTATGTTATATAAAAGAATTTCTTGATTCTTTGATAGTATAATACACGCTTATAGTTTATAAACCAAATAGTGCTAAAATGCTTGCACATATTGTTAGATGCAATATCTAAACTGTGAGAATGCCAATTAATTTTTTTGAAGATTCCTACTTCTGGCATTATCTGGACGTTCCCTATTTCCTCCCTTTTTCTGTTTCACATTTTTCTTTTAATTGGAGACTCCTATCAAATATCTGGTGATTCTTGGCTGTTTGTTAATAGTTAAGATTAAGACACTGAGATAATTAAAAGCCTTAAAAAGCTTTACTTTCATCAGGTAATTTTTTATTTCCTTATTTCCTTCCTACAAGTTTCTATAACCTAACCTCTGTTGGCTTCTCCTCTTGTATCTGAATTTTAAATTCCATTCTCTCTTGGAATACCCCATCTTCAGAGAATTACCTGAGCACTTTATTGAAAATGCTACTCCCTATCAGCCACTCATTAACTCTTGTAATCAGTGCTACAAAGCACTGATTTTTATTTTAAATTATATTACTCAACTCTTTTTGTTGTGCAGTCACTCAGTTGTGTCTAACTCTTTGTGACCCCATGGACTGCAGCACACCAGGCCTCCCTGTCCTTCACTATCTCCTGGAGTTTGCTTGAACTCATGCCCATTGAGTTGATGATGCCATCTAACCATCTCATCCTCTGTTGCCCTCTTCTCCTCTTGCTCTCAATTTTTTCCAGCATCAGGGTCTGTTCTAATGAGTTGGCTCTTTGGATCAGTTGGCCCAAGTATTGGAGCTTCAGCTTCAGCATCAGTCCTCCCAATAAATATTCAGGGTTGATTTCCTTTAGGATTGCATTGGTTTATGGTCTGTCCCTTCCTCCTTGTGCCTAAACTCCATGAGGGTGAGGATAAAGTCCTGTTTAAATCTGTACTGCCATATAACATGGTGCCTAGCACATAATAGAGTCTCATTAAACATTCATTGGGTAAATGTGTTACCCTTAAATCAGTCCTAAATTCAATATGCCTATTCTTAAAGGCATATTGTTCTTTATTAAACTTTTTTTGTGGGGAGGAGGAGGGGGATTCCAAAATAAGTAGAAAGATGGTTTCAAAAGCCCAGAGAAGTCACTGTTCTTTAAGACCTCTTAAATTATGTATTCAGTGTATGCATGGCAGTTGGTGCTAACCATTGTACCAAAAATCACAAGGAAAGTCTAGCATTTTTGTAAACTAATTTCAGTCCAAGTATCTTTAGCTTTAGGACTTAGATGATTGAGAAACAAATAATTTCCCACTAAAAAACAGTGATGGGCTCAGTGACTCTGTCATTCTGTCAGATAAAGGACTAAGGGACCCTCCTTGATTTACTCCAGAGAATTTTTTAAAGTAGTTCCTTTGGAAAAGTGTTCATTCTGCTTAAAGCTATACTTGGTAAATGATGCCCAAGATACTTTAAACTCATCTAAATTATTCCATGTGTAATAGACACATCACTAAGAGAGGAAAGAGCACCAGACACCATTGTAAAGAAATATTGGAAAGTGCACATTCTACATATTAGGAAATTTTATTAATGAAGGAATGATGAGCACTGAAAGCCTTCATTATCATTCTTCTCTTCTGTGTGAATTCAGATATTAGACTTCAACTAAATGCAGCAAGTATTTATTGACTGACTTCTGCATGAAAGGTGTTCTTGAATTTTAGATACTGAGGATAAATAGATAATCTGAGGAACCTTTCTTCAAAGGATGAACTCAATGTAAGCAAATATTTGTAACACAAGTAGCAAAGTAGTATGTGCAAAATACTATGGAATGGAGGGAAAAAGAAGGAACAAAAATCTCTAGTTTGGAGGATATGTGATGAAGGACTTTTTAGGAAATCGGAAGTAAACTGAATGCTTGCTGGGGCTTTAGGACCATAGGGAGTAATTCAGATCAGACTGTTCTAACTTTGGTAGTTTTAATGGCCTTGAAAATCTGAGGGGTGAGTGTGCTGGGAACCACAGGGGTTGTAGAACAGAACAGTGTGTGTGAGTGTGTGCACATGTGTATGTTTTTTTGTGTTATGGAGAGACAGAACCACTTTAGTGAATTTTATGCAAAAGATATCTCAGTTATATTTTAAAATAGCTGAAAGTGTATAAAGTTTGAATCAAATTGAGGTTTGATTTTGGCTATTCTGTAATTCAGGCTTATATAGCAGGAATCTAAGAAGTTGTTCTAATATAGTAATAGTACTTTTATGCTTTAAATAATCAACAGGGTTGAAAAGTCTCTATAGTCCATATATTTTTAAATAGAAAAACAGGATCCTCAGTAAGCAACCCAAAGTATTTGTGACTCAAATACTTATCTTCCTTGATTATATTTATATTTTCTATAAAAGGGAGGTTTACAGAATTAAAAAAGAAAAGATGCAGAGTGCCAGCAATTACTTTGTCTTTGAGGTAAGGGAGGGGAGACAGGAATCATATCCATGTCACTTCATATAATTGCAGTAGTAAATTTTTGCATATTGGTCTTCATTTCTTTGTCTCCTTTAACTTTGGAACATGTTAGACTTTACTCCTCTGTACCTTATAAGGCATAACATTTATTAGCTGGGATATTATGAATAGTTGTTACCATTAATTACTTTGATACTAAATCAGGATAATAATAATCTGTTTCAGATAAATTAAAAGTTGCTTTGTTTTATGAAGTCTGACTTGTCAAGAGGAAAAAAAAATTTTCCTATGCTTGAAGAAAGCAAACCTCTAAACTGAGAATAATCTAATATTTAAGCAAGACAAATACAATAAAATATAATTTTTTGTCTCAGTTTAATAGCTTAGGTTACAAAGAACTTAATTTTTACAATAAGGTGAAATAATTCATTTTGTACTAACTATATATTTGGGCTTCGCAGGTGGCACTAGTGATCAAGAACACACATGCTAATACAGGAGACCTAAGAGATATGAGTTCAATCCCTGACTTGGGAAGATCCCTTGGAGGAGGTCATGGCAACCCATTCCAGTATTCTTGCCTGGAGAATCCCATGGAGAGAGGAGCCTGGAAGGCTACAGTTCATAAGGTCACAAAGAGTTGGACAAAACTGAAGCGACTTAGCATGCATGCAGCTTTATATTTAGGTATGTCAACTGCCCGTAGCTTCTGGAATAGTAATATCCCCATGAGATACGAGAAAATAACACAGAAGATGAATGTGTCAGTTATATATTACTTGGATTATATATTTTAAAAGTTATATCCTTTATTTTTGGTTATTAGAAGGATAGGACAAGATTTTAACTTTAGCCTTCAAGAAATTTAATTTTGAAGATATAAAAAAAGGAAAAGAAAACTATAGGTTTCTGTGAGTATGTATCATTTTGAGAGCTGTCAGACTTCTCTGAAAAGGAAATTAATAATTCATGAAAAATAGAAAACTCTCTCATCCATGGGTGTTTGGTCTCAGAAGTGTAAACTGAGGTGGAAGACCAAAAAGTCTGTGGAAATGTATACAGTTACAGGCAGCCTTCCTACTGATGTGGTCACTAACCTGCAGCCCTGAAAAAGAGAGGTTTCCTCTCTGCCAGTAATAGAAGATGAAAAACCGAAAGGCAAAGAGTTTGCATGGAAAATAAAAACATGATATTTAAAAGTGTTTCTACTTGTGGGAAGAAATTTTGCCTCATTAAAGGTTAAGTGCCTCTTAAGACTTGGTATCTCTTAAGTCTGTATATTTTTCTAAACTACAATTGTGGTTTATAAAAATTCTATTGCTTCTATACAACTACCATTTACAACTACAATTTCTTTTGTGTCTTTGTCATCCTCATGGTGAAACATTTAAATAATATTTAAAAAATACGAAAACATCAGTTCAGTTCTGTTCAGTTGTTCAGTCATGTCCGACTCTTTGTAACCTCATGGACTGTAGCACACCAGGCTTCCTTGTCCATCACCAACTCCTGGAGCTTGCTCAAATGCATGTCCATTGAATTAGTGATGCCATCCAACCATCTCATCCTCTGGCATCCCCTTCTCCAGCATTCAGTCTTTCCCAGCATCAGGGTCTTTTCAAATGAGTCAGTTCTTGGCATCAGGTGACCAAAGTATTGGAGCTTTGCATCAGCCTCAGTCCTTCCAATGAATATTCAGGACTGATTTCCTTTAGGATTGACTGGTTTGATCTCCTTGCGGTCCAAGGACTCTCAAGAGTCTTTTCCAACACCATAGTTCAAAAACATCAATTCTTCGGTGCTCAGCTTTCTTTATGGTCCAGTTCTCACATCCATACATGACTACTGGAAAAGCGATAGTTTTGACTAGACAGACCTTTGTTGACAAAGTAATGTCTTTGCTTTTTAATATGCTGTCTAGGTTAGTCATAGCTTTTCTTCCAAGGAGCAAGTGTCTTTTAATATCATGGCTGTAGTCACCATCTGCAGTTATCTTGGAGCCCAAGAAAATAAAGTCTGCTACTGTTTCCATTGTTTCCCCATCTATTTGCCATGAAGTGATGGAACGAGATGCCATGGTCTTAGTTTTCTGAATGTTGAGTTTTAAGCCAGCTTTTTCACTCTCCTCTTTCACTTTCATCAAGAAATTCTTTAGTTCCTCTTCACTTTCTACCATAAGGGTGGTGTCATCTAACTATCTGAGGTTATTGATATTTCTCCCAGCAATCTTGATTCCTGCTTGTGCTTCATTCAACCTGGCATTTCACAAAATGTACTCTGCATATAAGTTAAATAAGCAGGATGACAATATACCGACTCCAAAACACATTAAACCACTCTGGTATGTTCTGTGCTTAGTAGCTCAGTCACATCTGACTCTTTGAGATCCCATGATCTGCCAGGCTCCTCTATCCGTGGGGATTCTCCACATAAGAGTACTGGAGTGGGTGCCATGCTCTCCTGAAGGGGATCTTCCCAACCCAGAGATTGAACTCAGGAATCCCACATTGCAGGCAGGTTGTTTACTGTCTGAGCCACCAGGGAAACCCAAGAACACTGAAATGGATAACCTATTCCTTCTCCAGGCAATCTTCCCAACCCAGGAATTGAACTGGGGTCTTCTGCATTGCAGGCATATTCTTTGCCAGCTGAGCTACCAGGGATGGTACCATTCTGGTATAAACACCAATAATAGTTTAAAAAATTCACATTTCATAGATTGCCTATGGATACACATGTATATCACATTATATTATCATCTATTTTATGGCTATAATCCATTTTGTAAATTTTAAAGATTTTCATTTCTTTGAACTTTCTCCTAAACCCCTAAGTTAACAATCTCTTATAAAATCTTTCATAGCCTTCTCTAGTTCCCTATCATAAAAATCATAGAAAATTTTGGTCATTTTATACTATGTGAGGTCACATTACTTACACTGCTTCCTTGATTTCTGCCTTCAGTCACACATCTTAAATCAACTGATACAAAACTAACTGATTTCATTTAATGATATTGTTGCTGCTAAGTCACTTCAGTTGTGTCTGACTCTGTGCGACCCCATAGATGGCAGCCCACCAGGCTCCCCCGTTCCTGGGATTCTCCAGGCAAGAACACTAGAGTGGGTTTTCATTTCCTTCTCCAATGGATGAAAATGAAAAGTGAAAGTGAAGTCGCTCAGTTGTGTCTGACTCTTAGCTACCCCATGGACTTCAGCCCACCAGGCTCCTCTGCCCATGGGATTTTCCAGGCAAGAGTACTGGAGTGGGGTGCCATTGCCTTCTCCGTTAATGATATTGCTGAACCTCAATTTGTCCAACCATTCCACAGTTGATGGGTATATGCTTAACTGCTAATATTATGTAACTATCCAAAAGATACTGCAGTAGATCTTCTGTAGTAAATATCATAATGTGTATGTACTTATAATTCTGTGGAAGGGATAGGATATTTTTAATTGAAACATATATTATCAGTTTGCTTTCCAAAAAGACTATATTTCCAAAATAATCTATGAAATATGCTAAACATGCTAAAATTTTTAAAATTATCACTTACAATTCTTTCATACTTCAATTAGGACTTCTGCAATTTTTATAGCTTTAAATGATCAATTCTTAGATATATCATTAAATTAGATATGATTTTTTGTCTTGGTCTGGCTTTGGTATGTGATGTCAACTTGAAACTCATTTCTTCGTCAAAAAAATAAACACACTTTCTCTTTTCCCTTTTTGGTAGTTTTTAGATGTTGTTTTTCTTTTTTTAATGGCTTTTTTCTCAATGCTTAACCTCCTTGACTCTCTGTGATCCCATTTTGTTTGTAATATAAGAAATGTTAGTCAGTTGTGAGATAATTTTTTCCTTAAAATTTCAATTTAAGAGTATTGATCTTTTCAAATCCAAATGGAATATTCCATGATGATCTAGATAATCTGAGCCTTGTAGATCACATTGTCTTCCCATCCATCTTTAGTTTTGTTCTAGCTCTCTGCGTCTCCAATCCTGATTTACTTCTGGAGCTCAGGGTTTTCATAGCAAACACAGCCACTCAACTTGGCACATTTATTTGAATATTGTAGCTTCCCTGAAACTACTTCGCTGGTGACTCAGATGTTAAAGGATCTTCCTGCAATGTGGGAGACCTGGGTTTGATCTCTGGGTTGGGAAGATTCCCTGGAGAAAGGTACAGCAACCCACTCCAGTATTCTTGCATGGAGAATTCCATGGACAGAGGAACCTGGTAGGTTACAGTCTATGGAGTCACAGAGTCTGACACGACTGAGCGACTTTAATTTATTCACTCATTCATTCATGGAAGGTAAACAATGTTAACTTATACTTGGAATTCTTTCCCTTTGTTTATATCTAATCAAAATGGTGCTCCATTTATACTTAACATAAAGGCCACACGTCTCCCCAACCCTGTAACAGTTTAGCATTTTTCTTTGTTTAGCACAAGAAAACTACATTTTCTGGTAATTCTTTCTTGTCTAGGTAAGAAATAAATTCAATTTGTGTTCTTCAGATGAGTGTGAATTATGATTACTTTGAAGAAAGATAATAATCTTATAAGTAGCCCTCCATTCTAAAATCCCATTGACCTTTTCGAATTCTAAAATGTTATCAAGATTTCCAACTGTTTTCAGAACCATATTGTTTAAATATATTACTTTTTAATTTTCTTGAGCAAAATTTTGAAATGGACACAGTACAATTTTAGTAAACCCTTTGTATTTTGTTCTGTCTTTCCTTTTTCTCCTATTGACACTTTTACTGCTCACACTGTCTCTATCAGCTCTGTTCACATCCTCAAATATATCCAAATGTTTCCACAAACTTGCCTTCTTTTCCCATAAGCTCAACTCCTCCACGCTCTGTGCTCTCCAAAATAGATCTCCATTCAGTTCATTGCTCCAGTAAAGCTATTGAAGGCAGCACAAAAGAATCTGACAAACATTCCAACCAGGACTTGTCAAAGAAACAAGGATACATGCCAGAAATGTCAAATGACTACAAAGGAAATACCCTATGGAAATTAAAGGTCAAATGACTGACTCTGAATATCAAATAAAAATTCATATACTTTTTCATGTTGAGTAAAATGTGGTTATTTGCACAGAGATCATTATTTGTGGTGTGTGTGTATGTGTGTGTATTAGGAAGCCTGTATAAAGTGGCTTAAAACATATTTGTATTGTTTAGAGAATTTCAATCTTCAAAAGAAAGGCTGTCTACTCCCTTAAACATCATGATTATACAGTGGAAAGAGGAGAGCTGGATCATTAAGCTATAAGTCAGCTATGGATACAGATTTTTTTGTGTGACATCTTGAGGGGAAGAGAATTCATTCAACTCCTTGTGAGAGGGAGATAACACAGCTAGCTAAGAAAAGCTATGAGTAGGGTGGGAGTGCATGGAATAGAAAATTGCAACGCATCAAAATACTAAGGAAATAATCATGCTCTCTTTTATCTGTATGGCTGGAATAAAATGTCATAATTTCCTCCAATGAGAGGTAAAAAGACACATTAAGTTTTGGAGGCCATGAATGGTTTTCTTCATTTCCTAGAGTGAAATCTATTTTTCTGTGTTTGAAGAAGCCAATCTTTGTCACTTTATTTCCCAGTGAGATAAAGTGGTAAATTGCAGAAGTGGATGACTATTAGAAAACCAGTGTTAAGATTCTAGCACTGTTACTTACAGATTATGTGATCTTGAGTATAGATAATTGCTCGGTGCTTCTATTTCCTCAAACATGAAATAGTTACACTGCTGCAGTTACTGCCACTGCTTACCTTACCGTGTTGTTCAAAAATATGACAACAGAACTACTAAATACTGGTATCCTATAATTGCTATATTTATCGAAAAGAGTCTAATGTGATGGAGACCTTCAGCACATTTACCATATATGAAAGATTAAAATTAGAGAGCTTAAAAAATACTATAGCAGACAGATTTTAAGGTGTCCTCCATGATCCTTACTCAATGGACATGAGTTTGAGCAAACTCTGGGAGATGGTGAAGGAAAGGGAAGCCTGGTGTGTCACAATCAATGGGGTCACAAAGAATTGGACACAACTGAGCGACTGAACAACAACAACATGATCCTTAATACCTAATATCCATAGTTTTCTGTGATTCCCTCCCTGAAACACGGTAAGGGCCTGTGAGTTGCTTCTAACCAATTGGATGTGACAAAGATGATAGTATGTCGCTTTTATAATTATGTCAAAGAAAACTCTGTCTAGCTAACAGACTCATTCTGTTTTACACATTTTATACAAAAGACTCTTCCACTCCTCTTCTCACCTTTCCACTGATACTAGTTTCTTTTATTGTTCATTCTGCAAATATTTTGGGGATGCCTTTATTAGTCGTACGCATTCTTTTTGGTTTTGGAGACATATCAATAAGCTAAGCATTGGGCCAAAATAGTGCCTGAAGCCAGCTATTAATTGAACAACCACACAAATAAACATGTAATTATTAAGATGAACAGTGATGAACATTAAGAAAGAAAGATCCTAGGAATTCACAACCTGGTGATAGGGGGAATTATATGACTTTTAAATTGGGATGCCAAGTTAGACTTTCTTGAGGAATGGGGCATTTGGACCAATGTCTGAAGGATGAGTTGGAGTTGACTGAGATAAAGGCTGGAAACAAGATTTAGATGGACATTCTGGGCAATGAGATTAGCACATCCATAGGTTGGGATATGAGTGTGAATTTGAAGAACTAAAAGGAAATTTGATATGGAGAGGTTATAAATAGCAGAAATACATTTATTAGTCCCTCTCCTTTGTGTTTCCATTTTCTCAACTAACATTGTTTCCTACTCTGTTGCTGCTGCTGCTAAGTTGCTTCAGTAGTGTCCGACTCTGTGCGACCCCATAGACGGAAGCCCACCAGGCTCCCCCGTCCCTGGGATTTTCCAGGCAAGAACACTGGAGTGGGTTTCCATTTCCTTCTCCAATGCATGAAAGTGAAAAGTGAAAGTGAAGTCGTTCAGTCGTGTCCGACTCTTCGAGGTCCCATGGACTTACTGGAGTGGGGTGCCATTGCCTTCTCCGATTCCCTACTCTAATATTAGAAAAAAGAAAGCTTTATAGACTTCTTTTTACTTTGAAATATTTAGGTCATTGCTCCTCCTAAATGGATTTTAAATCTGCCATGAGGAAGTAACCTTTTTTTGTGTGTGTGTGTGATAAGGGACACTTGCTTTTCCAGTGTCATTTATTGATGAGTGCATCTTTTAATCCTGATTTGCAGTGCCATTTCTCATCCTCATATATATATATATATATATATATATATATTTATATTTATTTAAAAAACATCTATATTTAGATATGTTTCTAAAGTTTCTGTTTAATTCCATTTGTCATTCTGAGTTTTTTTGAAGTTGTTGATATATGTCTTATTACTCTTTATGCCATTTATATATTGTTGAAATACAACCCAGTTCATAATACAGTTGGGCATAAAAATAATTAGTATGGTTTCTGTTATAACTCAATGCCCGTTTATAAATTTCATTTTGTATTTAAGGAACTGTTTAGAGTTTATATTGCTATGACTTCTTTTTTACTTTATTTATATTTAATTGAAGGATAATTGTTTTCTTACAATATTGAATGGGTTTCTGCCACACAACAACATGAATCAGCAATAGGTATACATATGTCCCCTCCCTCTTGGGCCTCCCTCCTGCCTCCCACCCCATCCCACCCCTGTAGGTAGTCACAGAGCACTGTAGGTTTTTACAGAGGATTTTTAAGCTCCCTGAGTCATACAGCAAATTCCCACTGGCTATCTATTTTACATATGGCAGTATGTATGTTTCCAGGCTACTCTCTCTATTTTTCCCACCCTCTTCTTCCCCCGTGTCCACTAGTCTATTCTCTGTGTCTAAGTCTCCATTGCTGAACCTGCACATGTACCCCAATGTTCACTGCAGCACTATTTACAGTACCTAGGACATGGAAGCAACCTAGGTGCCCATCAACAGATGAATGGTTAAAGAAGCTGTGGTACATATATGCAATGGAATATTTCTCAGCCATATAAAGGAACATGTTTGAGTCAGTTCTGCTACTGCTGCTGCTAAGACACTTCAGTCGTATCCGACTCTGTGCGACCCCATAGATGGCAGCTCACCAGGCTGCTCTGTCCACGGGCTTCTCCAGGAAAGAATACTGCAGTGGATTGCCATTTCCTTCTCCAAGGCATGCACACATGCTAAGTCGCTTAAGTCATGTCTGACTCTGTGTGACCCTATGGACAGCAGTCAGTTCTAATGAGGTGAATAAACCTAGAGCGTATTATACAGAGAAAAATGAAAACAAATGTTGTGTATTTATGCATATATACAGCATCTATAAAGATGGTACTGAGGAACCCATTTGGGTTTTGATTTCATTGGCCATTCCGTTGTATAGTTGTTCTATAACTACTTCATGATTATTTAACTTTAGACTGAATCTTGATATTTTGTTAGACAGATTTTCTCATTTATTCTCTTTCAAAATTGCCTTGACTGAGAAGTTCTCTACAAATAGCTTTAAGAATAATTTGTCTCTAGTAGTTTTGTTACTTAGGTACTGCAATTGTTTCATCTTCTTATGGGCCCAGTGAGTCTAGAAATGGACTCCATCCTTAAAACAGCCACTTATTTTTCCATAAAAAGTTCTCTTTAAATGATAAGTAAGCAATTTGTACTGCAGAGAGAAAACACATAAGCTTTTAAAATATGTGGTGATTTTTTAACAAAAAATAACTCGTACGAAAAGAAACCCCAGTAATTATCAAAAAGTATACATTTTAGATCTTATCTCTGCTTAATATTAAGAGAATAGCTTTGAGTATTTTGGATCTTTACTTTTTTGTATAGATAACTGAATCAGAGTTTCATGTTGTACATATAGATAATCTTTTAGTGATTTTGATGGGACAGCTTTAAATTTATGGAGGAGACATCCTTATGGTAGTAAAAATTCCCCCATCTAAAAGAGGTGCTTCTCTTCATTTCTGTTTATTTTTAAAATTTTCAATTACATTCTGCATTGTTCTCCATGAAAGATCTTAATATGTTTGCTAGTTTCATTCTTTAGTACTTCCTATTTTTTGTCCCTATACCTAAAAACAGTTACTGACTATTTCTTGCTAATGTGTTAGGAATGAAGTTGAATTTTGTCAGTTCATCTTGCTTATTTAACTTGCTGAACACTTTTGTTAATTCTAATTAGGATATATATATATATATATACACACACACACACACATATATTCTCTCTATATATGGACTTCTTTGATTAAATTTGCTGAGATTTTATCTGTTATAATAATATTTTAATGTTTTATTTTATAAATTGTGGTACTTTGTTCTTAGTTCACATAATTTCAATTGCTAGCAAACTCTTTTTGTTCACTGACTTTCTTAATATTTTCTTCAGTTTAGTTCAGTCACTCAATCATGTCTGACTCTTTACGACCCCATGGACTGCAGCCAGGCTTCCCTGTCCATCACCAACTCCCAGAGCTTGCTCAAATTCATGTCCATCCAGTCGGTGATGCCCTCCAACCATCTCATTCTTTGTCATCTCCTTCTCCTCCTGCTTTCAATCCTTCTCAGCATCAGGGTCTTTTCAAATGAGTTAGTTCTTTGCATCAGGTGGCCAAAGTATTGGAGCTTCAGCATCAGCCCTTCCAATAAATACTCAGGACTGATTTCCTTTAAGATTGACTCGTTTGATCTCCTTGCAGTACAAGGGAATCTCAAGTCTTCTCCAACACCACAATTCAAAAGCATCAATTCTTCTGCACTCTGCTTTCTTTATGGTCTAACTGTCACATCCATACATGACTATGGGTAAAACCATTGCTTTGACTAGATGGATATTTGTTGACAAAGGGATGTCTCTGGTTTTCAATATGCTGTCTAAGTTTGTCATAGCTTTTCTTACAAGCAGCAAGCGTCTTTTAATTTCATGGCTGAAGTCACCATCTGCAGTGATTTTGAAGCTCCCCAAAATAAACTCAGCCACTGTTTCCACTGTTTCTCCATCTATTTGCCATGAAGTGATGAGAGTGGATAATATGATCTTATTTTTTGAATGTTAAGTTTTAAGCCAGCTTTTTCACTCTCCTCTTTCACGTTCATCAAGAGGCTCTTTAGTTCTTCTTTCCTTTCTGCTTTCTTCACACACACACACACACGCACATATAAAACTCATTGTATCAACAGTTCTTTAATTTCAGGATTTTTAAAAAATATATTATTTGCTTTGAGTAACTTTATTTTGTATCCTGTTTCTTTGCTTTCTTACATCTTTTCTGTCTTCTATAAACACTGTTGAATTTTGTTTTTTATTCAATTTTATAATCTTAGAGTTCTTTTTCATACATTTATATTTTGTTCTTTTAAAAAATCTGATAGAGTTGACTATTGTACATTTATTAGTCTTTCTACTACTATTATTATTATTATTAATATATTCAGATTTTGCTTAGTTTTAACTTCATTGGCTTTTGGAAATATTTTGCATTCAAATTTATCTTTATCTTCTGCATTGAATGTGTTGCCTACAACTTTCATTGGTTTTGTGTGCATTTATTGTGTATGTGTGGCTAGCCTTAAATTTTTAACTTTTCACTTGACCTAACAAAATTTAAATCTACTAGAGTTTATATCCTGAAGTTTTTAAAAAATCAATGTAGACTTTTTTTTCTTTTATAATTTTCTTTATTTTTTTCTGTGCTGGGTCTTCCTTGTTGTTGGGGGCTTTTCTCTAGTTGTGGCAAGCAGGGGCTACTCTTTAGTTGTGCTGTACAGACTTCTTATGGCAGTGGCTTCAATTGTTGGGGAGCACAGGCTCTAGGGTGCTCAGGCTTCAGTAGTTGAAGCTTCTGGACTCTAGAGCATAGACTCAGTAGTTGCGGTACACAGGCTTAGATGCTCTGTGGCATGTGGGATCCTCCCAGATGAGGGGTCAAACCTATGTGTCCTGCATTGGCAGGCAGATTCTTCACCACGGAGCCACCAGGGAAGACCCTGATGGTTTTTAATGTTTATCACCTGTGCTTGCTTCTGTGTAAAGCTGCATTGTGAAAGGACAATGAATCCATGAACTGGAGGATACCTTAACTTGACCTGAATAAGTTTCTCTTGAGTGAACTTGGGCTTTGATGATATGGGCCATGTCAGAAGGTAATAATTTTGACAGTACAGATAATGGTCATGCATGGCAGTGAGGGTTAAACTATCCTTCCTCATTTGAATGACCTGAACAGAGTATATTGCATTAGGCTCAGTCCAGACAAGAGGCGAAACAGTAGCCAGACGGCCTGACTCTGGTGTTGTATTTAATATTTTAACACCATAGCGATTGTAGGTGGAGGCTTTTCTTCAGATTAGGATTGATAAAAAGTGTTGGCTATCACCAGTGGGTCATTGTCCAGGCACAGAGAGAGAATTGCTAGAAATCACTGTTAATATAAATAACTGTCCAAAAAAGGGCTTTTTTTTTTTTTTCTGATTGAATCAGGTATAGAGAGGAAAACTTAATCCATTTTGATTAGAAAATTCCAGGGTTATTTCCTACTACAAGATGGTGAAGTGTGTCAAATTGGTGAACACTTTGTCTCCTATAAGAAATGTCAAATACTGACCGCCATGATTAAAATTGGTGACTAACAATCTAACCAAGGGTTACTTTGTATTGGCCTCCATTTTCCTATAGCTTCAATGTCTTTTCTCTTTACCCCTGTTACTTTAATCATTACTACTGGCGTTAAAGTTTTATACCAGACTAGATTCTCGCAAGACAGGCTGGCGTGTTCTTCTGTATTCTCTGTGCCATAGTATCATGCAGCTTTGCTTCCTTGAATCTCCTTTTATTGTCCTTTGATGCTCCTTATGAAAATATTTTTCTTTCTCGACCATGCCATAAATCTAAATTTATTACTCCCTCTGCTCTTGTGTAATGTTTAACACTAATAAAACTGCTACTTAGCATTTACCCAAAGGTTCATATTTTCAAAGTGCTTTACAAGGGCTATTACTCAGATCTCTTTTAATGAGAGTATTTTTAGAGGCAATGTGTATGAATATTCAGGAGATGTTATAAATGTGAAGCTAAAGCCTGACTCCTGTAATGATTTGGAATTTAGGTATGTAGTACACAGAAATAGGAAAGTGCTGATCTGGCAATCACAAATAAAAAATAAGCATTTATAGTATTTTATTGAGGTCAGTAAAAATGCTCATCTCTATAACTCTACCTATCTATCTATTATTTGGATAGATTATTTTTATTGAGGAAAATATCTCTAAAGTAGGGTTTTAAACCACTGGAGTCTCTATTTATTAATATAACATTCATTAAACTGAGAACTTTTCTTAAGTTGAGAGCAAGCTTCTGTATGATTTAAATCTAGAATTTGTTACTTAAGGTTTCAGGCTTTTGTTGTGCTTTAGTTTAGTTCAGTATGGGTATGTTTTAACTTAAATTATGCTGCTAATGTTCTATTGTCCCATTCATATATTCCTTGATACTCTGAAAATAAAATTCATTGCTTTACACAATGCACTCCAATTCCCATTAATAAATGCATAGAATGCGTTTGAGCTGTTAATACTTCTACAATTGGCTTTGTCAGTATAGCTCTCAAAAATTAGTAATCCCATGCATCATCCAGTCTTTTGTGCCACAGGAGAATTTCTGTATAGGGAATAAATATAAAGTAAAATTATGATCTTACATTATTCTTCATGCCTGTACTGAGAGTAGGGATGAGGTCTCATTATTCTTTGATTCCCCGATGATTAAATAGTCATTGGCATATATTATATACTCAATAAATGTCTGTGAACTAATGCTAGTTACTAATTGTATGTAGAGAAACATCATTTCAAACAACAAATAACTTGTGAGGGAGAATTCTGCTGGGGCCAGTGCTGATTTCACTGCTTTATTGGCTGTATATATCACTTGGAACCATGCAGAAGCTTTCCATCTCACTCAACATTAAACCTAATTTGCAGACTGCAGCCTGAGTGACTTTCTTTCCTCCTATATGGTACCATTCCTTGCTCTGCCCTCTAGTGCCTTCCCACAGGACTTGGTTTTGATCTTTGACTTCACATTTTCCTCATAGAGCTGTCTTTATTTCCACAGATTGTACCATGGTGTTTACTTAAACATAACCTCCCTAGAGAGAACTTCCTGATCATTCAAATCCTTCATCTATCCATCATGTTATTGTAATATGTGATGGCTAATTTTTTGCGTCAACTTAGTTGGGCCATGAGGAAACTAGATATTTAGTTAAATATTTTGGGTGTGTTTGTGAAGGCATTTTTGAAGGATTAACATTTAAATCAGAGGACTGTGGGTAAAGCAGTTTACCTTCCATAATTTTGGTAGACCTCATCTGATCTGCCTTTAAAAAAAAAAAAAAAAAAAAAAAACTGACCTTGTCCTTTCCAAGAGGAAAAGAATTCTTCAGTGGGTGGCTTTTAGGCTTGAACTGAAACATTAATTATTCCTGGTTCCTTTGACCTGGCTCCTCCTGGGTCTCTTAAATGCCAGCCCACCCTGCATATTTTGGGCTTGCTTGCCAGCCTTCATAATTGGATGAACCAGTTTCTTACAACAAATCATTTTATCTATCTATCTAGCTAGCTATCTAATCTGTCGAATCTATTTATATATCTAATTTATCATCTATCTTACTGATTTCAGTGAAGAACCCTGATTAATGCTTTGTGTTTGCTTATTACATTTTCCTTCCCTACTAAAAGTTTGTTCCTTGAGAATAGTGACCTTGCTTTCATTATTCTTGGCTATATCCCCAGGTCTTAGAATGGGTCTTACCCAGAGTATATATACTAATAAACTGATATTGAATGTTAGAACTAAGGACTTGATCCATAGAAACCAATTATCAGTCAGTTCAGTTGAGTTCAGTCGCTCAGTCTTGTCCGACTCTTTGCGACCCCATGAATTGCAGCACGCCAGACTTCCCTGTCCATCACCAATTCCTGGAGTTCACTCAGACTCACGTCCATCAAGTCAGTGATGCCATCCAGCCATCTCATCCTCTGTCGTCCCCTTCTCCTCTTGCCCCCAATCCCTCCTAGCATCAGAGTTTTTTCCAATGAGTCAACTCTTCGCATGAGGTGGCCAAAGTACTGGAGTTTCAGCTTTAGCATCATTCCTTCCAAAGAAATCCCAGGGCTGATCTCCTTCAGAATGGACTGGTTGGATCTCCTTGCAGTCCAAGGGACTCTCAAGAGTCTTCTCCAACACCACAGTTCAAAGGCATCAATTCTTCAGCACTCAGCCTTCTTCACAGTCCAACTCTCACATCCATACATGACCACAGGAAAAACTATAGCCTTGACTAGACGGACCTTTGTTGGCAAAGTAATGTCTCTGCTTTTGAATATGCTATCTAGGTTGGTCATAACTTTCCTTCCAAGGAGTAAGCGTTTTTAAATTTCATGGCTGCAATCACCATCTGCAGTGATTTTGGAGCCCAAAAAATAAAGGCTGACACTGTTTCCATTGTTCCCCATCTATTTCCCATTAAGTGATGGGACCAGATGTCATGATCTTCGTTTTCTGAATGTTGAGCTTTAAGCCAACTTTTTCACTCTCCACTTTGACTTTCATCAAGAGGCTTTTGAGTTCCTCTTCACTTTCTGCCATAAGGGTGGTGTCATCTGCATATCTGAGGTTATTGAGATTTCTCCCTGCAATCTTGATTCTAGCTTGTGCTTCTTCCAGCCCAGCATTTCTCATGAGGTACTCTGCATATAAGTTAAATAAGCAGGGTGACAGTATACAGCCTTGATGTACTCCTTTTCCTATTTGGAACCAGTCTGTTGTTCCATGTCCAGTTCTGTTGCTTCCTGACCTGCATATAGGTTTCTCAAGAGGCAGGTCAGGTGGTCTGATATTCCAGTCTCTTTCAGAATTGTCCACAGTTTATTGTGATCCACACAGTCAAAGGCTTTGCCATAGTCAATAAAGCAGAAACCAATTATAAGGGTATGTAAAAGCATAAATAATAGTAAGATATTTTGGATTGCCATATATTCTCTGGTGTGAGCTATAAAAATCAATTATATATAAGTATATATATATAATCTAATTACTGACAGACTTATTATATAAAAATACTTATTTTGAAATATTGTGATTTAAATTACCTTATTACATGATTCTAGTAACAAAACAGCTATCACTTATTGCATGACTGATAATTTATACTTGATGTGACATTAGATTATTAATATTTGATTATTTTATCTAATACTAGATATATTTAATAATGGTTTAGTCACTATGTCATTTCTGACTCTTGCAACCCCATGGACCATAGCCCACCTGGTTTCTATGTGCACAGAGTTTCCCAGGCAAGAATACTGGCCTGGGTTGCCATTTCTTTATGCAGAGGATCTTCCTGACCCAGGATCAAAACTGGGTCTCCTGCATTAGAGACAGATTGTTTACTGACTATTAATATTAGATTATTTTATCTAATATTAGATAATTTAATAATACAAAGATACAAATGTTTAGGCATTACCATTCTCCTTTACTTCTCTTTATCTCAGTTTCCTCATATGTAAAAACAATAAGAGCCTCTATCTCACAGAACTATTATAAAATTTAAATGAATTAGAACAGTACTTGCAGATTGTATTAACTATTATTATAGTTGTTACTAGAATTGGCATTGCCAAATACACACTATTTTATAGGTCAATATAAGATTTCATGAATTGTATTAATGGAATAAAAGCTACTAAAGTAGAAATTATGTTTTATTTACTCTCTTTAAAGGAAATTATGTTTTCAGGATAACAGAAAGATTTTTTATATTTTTATATTTTATTACATCATGTTCCTGTAAGCTATGCTAAATAATAGTTTTCACTTCTTCCTCTTCACAACTTTCAAATATTTATAAATGTTTTATTCCTGCTAAGTTATATGAATTTAATGCCTCTAATTTTTTCGCTTAAGACATTGTGTTGACTTCTTTAATTATTTAAACTTCTTTGCTTTGGATGCTCTCCACATTTCTTGAATTATTTGGAAAAGACATGCTAAAAATACATATGAAAATTTAAAATATATCTCATTGAAAGTGATTTCAAACTAATATTTTTAGACATCCAGTAGAAATATGTTCATTATATCCTTTCCTGAATGCATTATATGTTTTGGTCACATTGGGTTTCATTTCTTTTTTTAAAAATGTCAGTCTAAACTGACATATACAGAAACTAGTATATATAGAAACTCACACACACACACCTATATCTACATTTATATACCCCAAAACACAAATATGCACACACACACACACACGTACGGATTACTTCTATGATTGTATTGGCAAACGTTTCTGGTAAATAATTTCTTTTGAAACTTCATAGGAAGTCACAATTATCCTCAGTTTTCAAATTTAAGTACTAAGAGGTTAATAATGAGCCTTGAGAAAAGCTTTACAACTTTCTTTTGCTCTAAGCTAGTGCATTTATCACTACAAATTCTTCAGAGAAAATGAAAGACCTGTTTGCATCAGTTTTAGGATTTGTCATCTATATTTGCATGCCCTTCACCTTAGAACTAAGCTTTCAAAACATTTTTATGGGGACTTAAAAATGCAGCAAACTTGCTGGAAGCAGTAATGAATTCAGTTAAAAAAAAAAAAGTTACTATGGCTTCTTTTCTGCTACATCATTGGGCAAACTGCTGTGGATAGCTTTCTAGCTGAGCACGTAACACCGGAGCAAATCCATCTAATGATTTCCTTTTGGGTCACATAGGATTGAAGGAATAACCCTCTGTTTAAGCAGAATGAATATCTAGTATGACAAAGTTAAACATGGGGGTATCACACAATCTCAGTTTTCTCCATAACTAAACACTATCCCTTCACCTCGAAAGAGGGTCTGTTTAGTTTTTCGCATTTGAAGCAAACCTGTCTGCTGCCCATATGTGTATGTTGTTTATGTGCATCATAGTCTTTCTGTGGAAACACTAAAGGCTGTAATCTTGACTCCCAAGGTAACAACAAAAAAAAAATTCTGGGGTCCTGTAGGCAGATATTTGCAAGTGATATAAGTGATGAAAGGTTAGTATCCAAATTGCATAAAGAACTAATACAACTTAACCAAAGAATAAAATTATGCCATTCGCAACAGTATAGATGGGCCTACAGGATATAATGATAAGTGAAATAAGTCAGAGAAAAACAAATACTGAATGACTTTATCTGTATGTGAAATCTAAAAAACAAAACAAATGAACAGATATAACAATACAGAAATGGAATCATATACAATGGTTTGATCACTCACCTAGAGCCAGACATCCTGGAATGTGAAGTCAAGTGGGCCTTAGGAAACATAACTACAAACAAAGCTAGTGGATGTGATGGAATTCCAGTTGAGCTATTTCAAATCCTAAAAGATGATGCTGTGAAAGTGCTGCACTCAATATGCCAGCAATTTGGAAAACTCGGCAGTGGCCACAGGACTGGAAAGATCAGTTTTCATTCCAATCCCTAAGAAAGGCAATGCCAAAGAATGTTCAAACTACCACACAACCGCACTCATCTCACACGCTAGTAAAGTAATGCTCAAAATTCTCAAAGCTAGGCTTTAACAAAACATGAACCGTGAACTTCCCAGATGTTCAAGCTGGCTTCAGAAAAAGCAGAGGAACCTGAGATCAAATTGCCAACATCCACTAGATCATCAAAAAATCAAGAGAGTTCCAGAAAAAAAAAACATCTATTTCTGCTTTACTGACTATGCCTAAGCCTTTGTGTGGATCACAATAAACTGTGGAATATTCTGAAAGAGATGGGAATACCAGACCACCTGACCTGCCTCTTGAGAAATTTGTATGCAGGTCAGGAAGCAACAGTTAGAACTGGACATGGAACAACAGACTGGTTCCAAATAGGAAAATAAGTACTTCAAGGCTGTATACTGTCACCCTGCTTATTTAACTTATATGCAGAGTACATCATGAGAAACACTGGGCTGGATGAAGCACAAGCTGGAATCAAGATTGCTGGGAAAAATATCAATAACCTCAGAGATGCAGATGACACCACGCTTATGGCAGAAAGTGAAGAAGAACTAAAGAGCGTCTTGATGAAAGTGAAAGAGAAGAGTGAAAAAGTTGGCTTAAAGCTCAACATTCAGAAAACGAAGATCATGGCATCTGGTCCCATCACTTCATGGCAAATAGATGGGAAAACAATGGAAACAGTGGCAGATTTTATTTTGAGGGGTTCCAAAATCACTGCAGATGGTGACTGCAGCCATGAAATTAAAAGATACTTACTCTTTAGAAGGAAAGTTATGACCAACCTAGACAGCATATTAAAAAGCACAGACATTACTTTGCCAACAAAGGTCCATCTAGTCAAGGCTATGGTTTTTCCAGTAGTCACATATGAATGTGAGAGTTGGACTATAAAGAAAGCTGAGCACGGAAGCATTAATAGTTTTGAACTGTGGTGTTGGAGAAGACTCTTGAGAGTCCCTTGGACTGCAAGGAAATCCAACCAGTCAATCCAAGGGAGATCAGTCCTGATTGTTCATTGGAAGGACTGATGCTGAAACTGAAACTCCAATACTTTGGTCACCTGATGCGAAGAGCTGACTCATTTGAAAAGACCCTGATGCTGGGAAAGATTGAAGGCAGGAGGAGAAGGAGATGACAGAGGATGAGATGGTTGGATGGCATCACCAACTCAATGGACATGAGTTTGGGTAAACTCCGGGGGTTGGTGATGAACAGGGGGACCTGGTGTGCTACATTCCATGGGGTCACAAAAAGTCCGACATAACTGAGTGACTGCACTGAACTGAAATGACCATTCGCTTCGGTGATATCAATCTTAAGGGTGATTTTTATATTAACTAGATGTGTCTTTAATACTGAAAAACTAAGAGCAGACTTAACATAACTCTATTTTTTACATTACTTATAGTTGAGAACTAGTTGATACTTGTCAGTTAAATTACAACAAATGCAGTTTTTTTTTGCTTGATAGACAGTGGTAAAGTTCATAATATCAGGATCTACAAAATGAAAGACACCCTTGATACTGCCCATATCACAAAGCTAAGTCAACCTTAAACTTAAGTAAGCCTGAGCTTACTGGAAATACCTAAATCTAACTGTTTACCAATGACAGTCCTCCAGCTCTGCTCTGCTAGCTCTGCTCCTTTCTTTACCCACCAAGATTGTACCTGCTATTCTTATAAGAAAACTCCAGATCTCCTAGCCAATTGTCACTCATTTGCATGTTGCCTCTGCTGCTGCTGCTGCTAAGTCGCTTCAGTTGTGTCCGACTCTGTGCGACCCCACGGACGGCAGCCCACCAGGCTCCCCCCTCCCTGGGATTCTCCAGGCAAGAACACTGGAGTGGGTTGCCATTTCCTTCTCCAATGCATGAAAGTGAAAAGTGAAAGTGAAGTCGCTCAGTAGTGTCCGACTCTTAATGACCCCATGGACTGCAGTCTACCAGGCTCCTCCGTCCGTGGGATTTTCCAGGCAAGAGTACTGGAGTGGGGTGCTGTTGCCTTCTCCAATGTTGCCTCTAATGCTCTCTAAAACTCACTTTTGCCCAAAAGTCTTCTTAAAGAGTGCTCCACCACTTGTGAGGCACTGTACTTCTCCAATCTATGAATTGTTTCCCCTGAATAAAGAACATAAAACTTGTCACTAAATTGTTTTTGTCACTTGACAGTTTGTTATGGTGGAAGTCTATAATTAGTGGTAGATGAGGGTTAGCTACTCTTTAGAAAGTTCACTGACAGGTTGTGACGAAAGTCCTAATCCAAATTCAACTGCAGAGACATACACTTAGCAACCAGACTCAGCTGGTAAAGAATCTGCCTGCAATGTAAGAGGCCTTGGTTTGATTCCTGGGTTGGGAAGTTCCCTGGAGAAGGGATAGGCTACCCACTCCAGTACTCTTGGGCTTCACTGGTGGTTAAGACAGTAAGGAATCCACCTGCAACACAGGAGACCTGGGCTCAGTCCCTGGGTTGGGAAGATCCCCTGGAGGAGGGAATGGCAACCCACTCCAGTATTCTTGCCTGGAGAATCCCCATGCGCAGAGGAACCTGGTGGGCTACAGTTCATGGGGTCAAAAAGAGTTGGATATGACTGAGCATACACACACATATATATATGTGTATATGTGTGTGTATATACACACACACACAGATACACACACACACACATGTTTCATCAAGGAGAGTGTTTTTAAACATCCACTATGCTAAACAAGCTCCTAATTTCAGTCTGGAAAACCCATTTCTAGTGCTTGTTTTGCTAATTGCTATTTCTTTTGCAGTCAATCTTTTCTGGCATTGTTCAAGATAAGAGCTGAAGTTGTAAAGGCTGACTCTAGAGTGGACTTTCTGATTAAATGATAACAGACCACCCTTGGAGTGTGATTTACTGATTAGAAACTGTCACTCGAGTACAGCTTAACACCTACGTAACATCACACCTTCTATATAGAAGGTGTTTTAAAATAATTTACAAACATGGTAATGTTGATTTTCTCTGAACAGGATCAGAAAGTGGCATTCTTTTTTAATCCCAACCAAGTACAATGTCTGGCATGGAGAAAGTGTTGAAGAGGGAGAGATTAAATCAAATTTTGTGGGGGCTAAGTAAATGATTAAAACGAGGAATTAGCCATGAATGACTCATCCTATCAATTTTGCCACTGGTATAAGTGGGATTTGCTCAGTCTCCTTGAAAACACCCTGCCTTAGAAGTAGTCTATCATCATCATCATCAATTCGATGATTTTTTTTTAATGAAAAGGGATGCAATTATTTAAAAACATAAACATTTTAAAGTTTGTTCTGAACATTCAAAAATATTTATTATAGAATTTTTACCACTTTACATTTGTGTATAAGATGTACTTAACAATGTGACACTAGGGGTATTGAAAATAAATTTAAGGCAATCATATTTCTAAAACCAAAATAGTAATTGCTATTTAATAGATGTATTTCATCAAAGAAAATTATGATAGCTTTTCCTAATTCTATTGGGGTTTTGTATTTTCTTCCCATGCAATCTTTATGTATCTCATTTCTAGCTTTCATACCAGATATTTTTAGATGGCTGTATTTAATATTTTAAATCATTCTATTATACTTACTATAGGTCAAAAGCAAAATTGCCTCTTCCAAATTTATTTTCTTTTGCAAAGTGTTCTTTTCAATTTTATACAAATAGAAACTGAAAGATAATTTACACATCCTTTTTCTCAGTTTGTAATATACATTTTAAAATCTGAAAGCAATGACTGTGATTTAGATTGTAACATTTTTTCAAGAGAAAATAAAATCTTTTTCAAAAAGATATATAAAGTGATGTGTGCATGCAAAAAAAAAATGTTCTGGAAAATGTACAATAGTCTAACTTCCAGTCAGATTATTATGATTGCATCTTTATTTTATAGTAAAAAATTAGAATATATGAATGTGTTCTAGATTTGTCAAAAGTAGAAAGTGTGTGTTTCTGTATGTAAATAAGATGTAAATAAGTGTATAAAATTATTATTATCAAGAATTAAAGAGTTTTCTTCACAGTCAATGATGAAGTAAATTAGAGCTGCCTGGCAATAAAACAAATATCAGTTTCAAATGAACATTTTGTTTTAATCTTAATTTTACATTTGTTAACTACTAACAAGCAAAGACCTAATAGTGTTGTAGAAATAGGGCTTCCCTGGTAGCTCAGATGGTAAAGAATCTGCCTGCAATGCAGTATACCCGGGTTTGATTTCTGGGTCAGGAAGATCGCCTGGAGCAGGGAATGACAACCTACTCCAATATTCTTGCCTGGAGAACTCCATGGATAAAGGAGCCTGGCAGCCTACAGTCCATGTGATGGCAAAGAGTCAGATATGACTGGGCTGTTTCCACTTCCACACTTTTCTGTTTGATGAGGTACATTTTTTTTTCCTTCTACACATGTTATCGCATTTAATTCTCATCACAGCCCCAGGGCCTCCTTCACTGCATGACCCTGAACCTCAGGCCCTGCACCTATTTTTTTAATATAAATTTATTTATTTTAATTGGAGGCTAATTACTTTACAATATTGTAGTGGTTTTTTCATACATTTACATGGATGTACATGTGTTCCTCATCCTGAACCCCCCTCCCACCTCCCACCCAAGTTCATGAACTTGATGCACAGTGAGGCCAAACAAACCAAAATGTCAGAGTTTGGAGCAGAAAAAGGTTTATTCAAGGGCCAAGCAAATGGAACTTGTGGCTTGTACTCAAGCCTTATCTCTCCAGGGGGTTTCAGAGCAGAGTATCTATAGGAAAAATTCAGGAGGAGGTCTTCAGGGTGTGTGACCTTCCTCTGAGGGGTTGGTGGTGAGGTAACAGGGTGGGGTCACAGGAATCCTAATCATCAACCTTCTGGTTCCAACTAATCTGGAGTCCAAGTGTTTGTGCTTAGTCTGAAGTTATCATGGGCAACCTGGGTAGAGGGATTCAGAGATACATACCACATTGTCATGTATATCCCTTGAGGAGGAACCAGGACCCTGATAAACTGTTGTTGTTTAGTCCCTAAGTCATGTCCAGCTGTTTGCAACCCCATGGACTATAGCCAGCCAGGCTCCTCTGTCCTTGGGATTTCTCAGACAAGAATACTGGAGTGGGTTACCATTTCCTCCTCCAGGGGATCTTCCCTGCTCAGGGACTGAACCTGTGTCTCCTGCATCTCCTGCATTGGCAGAAGGATTCTTTACCACTGAACCACCTGAGTTCTTAACTATCTTTCATTTCTTTACTTTTTATGCCAGTGAAGTATTAGCTGCTTTTTTCCCCCCTAACTTTTAAAATTTAAAATGGGGGTCATATTTACTTATTTATAATTTTTAATTGAGTATTGTTGATTTACAATATTTAGTTTCAGGTGTACAGCATGATACTGTTAGAAATAAGTTGACTGTTCTCTTCCACCATCTGGTTTGATACTAAAGGAATTATAGTTTGCTCTTCAAAAAATTTAATTCAGCAAAGAATTCACAAATATATTTAGCTAGATTCATTGTTGCCGCATTTAAAATTGCAAACATTTTGAAAAAATATCAGCAACAACAGCACAACAAATGTTCATGGGAAGGAGAGTAGATAATGTTATCATATAATAAATGTTATATAACAATTAAAATGAATGTACTAAATGACACACAGTAATATGGGTGAATCTTAGTAAAAGAATATTAAGTGAAAAATTAGATTCAAATGATCATGTAAAGCAATAGTCCATTAAAACATTTAAGATGTCTGTATGTGGATATACATTTAATAGTCTCCATATATGTATTCTTGCCTGGAGAATCCCAGGGACAGTGGAACCTGGTGGGCTGCCATCTATGGGGTCACACAGAGTCGGACACGACTGAAGCGAATTAGCAGCAGCAGCATATATGTATTCTAGAACTTCCCACATTGCACAGTTGGTAAAGAATATGCCTGCAATGCAGGAGACCCAGGTTCAATTCCTGGATAGGGAAGATCATCTGAAGAAGGAAATGGCAACCCACTCCAGTATTCTAATGTGAAGAATCCCATGGACAGAGGAGCCTGGCAGGCTACAATCCATGGGATTGCAACAGTCGGACACGACTTAGTGAATAAACCATATATATATTCTATACTACATGCACATTCTTTTTACCAATGAATATAAATGTAGTTTTTTTTTTAATTTTTATTTTTTTTAAATTTTATTTTATTTTTAAACTTTACATAATTGTATTAGTTTTGCCAAATATCAAAATGAATCCGTCACAGGTATAATGAATATAAATGTAGTTTATGATTGATTATACAATGATAAATGTGGAAGTCAGGATGACTTTTTGTCAATTTAGTGAGGGACAGGAGGTTTTGTTGTTAAGAGGAGAGGAATCACATAACTGAATGTAGGTTTGTCAAGGTCTTTGTTTTTATTTTGGGTGGAGGGCCCAAGATTGTGCATTGCAGTATTAAAAAATAAGCTAATTAATAAAAATAAAATGAATTATTCATAGACTAATTATCAATTAAAATATATCTTGAATCAAATTCTCTAGGGTTTTCTTAGATTCTAGTTTTATTATTAGCTCTTTTTCCTAGTTTGTCTTTTTCAGGCTTTTCAGTTTTCAGTGCTCCAGACAGTTTTTGGTCTGTCTTTCTTTTGGATCTTTTACAATTTTATCTTTATTTGATTTGACCATTTTTGTTTTGCAATGGAGAATCTTTTCCTTTCTTCCCTTCTCAATTCTTTGATGGCCTCACAACAAAATTGACATAGGACAGATTAACAGGAGAAAAAAACTGCAGAAGTTTAATTTTGTATATATAGGAAATCATAGAAATATGAAACTAAAAGAAGTGACCTAAGTAGGAAGCTTTTATACCTTTTCAACAAAGAAAGAATTACTGTGAAGAACCGGCAAAGGTGTTTCGTCTTGTGGTGCCAAATAACAGAGAAGTAATGAAGGTTGTTTATTCAACTTTCTTGGCCATGAATTCTCTCTCTCTTGTGTTAACGATAACTTCTACCCTCCAGGTGCAAGGAGGGTACCCTTACATGGAAATTTATTTCCTGTTTTCAGGGGGACAAACGACAGAATGCCCTTCTCATGCCAGTTGTTTCTTAAGTAACTTCAATTAAAAATAATCAATATGCCAAAGTGACATATTTTGAGAATATTCTCAGTTATTAATTTCTCTACTTCTGTTGTGACATCAGTATGTCTAGTTAGATATAATTTAGTCCATCCACTAAACATGCAGACAATAGTCTAACAGTGAGAGTAGCCTAAATTTGGAGGTAAGTCTAAAAAATCCATTTGTAGTGCTGCAGAATTTGGCGTGGGCTTTGCAGGACTTTATGGTGAATATTGATTTCTTCCAGAAATTTGGTAAGATTTACAAGTGTTGCACTAGGAAATAATTTGTTCACAAATTTTGTGGATGCCAGAGAAGAACCAATGGTCTTGCTGCTGCTGCTGCTGCTGCTGCTGCTGTTAAGTCGCTTCAGTCATGGTCGACTCTGTGCGACCCCATAGACGGAAGCCCACCAGTTCCTTAATTATTCTCCAGCTGCACACACATCTCATTTAATAAAAGATAAAGTGAACATGTTAATTGCTTAGTCATGTCTGACTCTTTGTGACCCCATATACTGTAGCCTGCCAAGCTACTCTGTCCATGGAATTCTCCATGCAAGAATACTGCCTGGTTGCCATTTCCTCCTCCAGGGAATCTTCCCAACCCAGGGATTGAATCTGTGTCTCCTGTCTTGCAGGCAGATTTTTTACCATCTGAGCCACCATGGAAGCCAAGGACAAGCCTAAAGATGAAAAGAAAATAACGGCTATAGGATGTCTATTTGCACCAATGTATAATTCCTGATAACTCTTTCATATCTTTCAGCATGTATTTGTCTTTTTTAGATTGTGGAGCATTTGCCTTATAGGGATAAAGACAGGTTTAAAGTTGGTTGGAGAAAGAATAGGGAGTCCATTTGGAGCTTCATATTTAGCAACCTTGTTGGTCCTTTTGTTTCTTGAAGATACAATATCTCCTGGGAATACCAGAACACCAGATCTGCCTCTTGAGAAATCTGTATGCAGGTCAGGAAGCAACAGTTACAACTGGACATGGAACAACAGACTGGTTCCAAATAGGAAAAGGAGTTCGTCAAGGCTGTATATTGTCACCCTGTTTATTTAACTTATATGCAGTGTACATCATGAGAAACGCTGGACTGGAAGAAACACAAGCTGGAATCAAGATTGCCAGGAGGAATCTCAATAACCTCAGATATGCAGATGACACCACCCTTATGGCAGAAAGTGAAGAGGAACTCAAAAGCCTCTTGATGAAAGTGAAAGTGGAGAGTGAAAAAGTTGGCTTAAAGCTCAACATTCAGAAAACGAAGATCATGGCATCCGGTCCCACCACTTCATGGGAAATAGATGGGGAAACAGTGGAAACAGTGTCAGACTTTATTTTTCTGGGCTCCAAAATCACTGCAGATGGTGACTGCAGCCATGAAATTAAAAGATGCTTACTCCTTGGAAGGAAAGTTATGACCAACCTAGATAGCATATTCAAAAGCAGAGACATTACTTTGCCAACCAAGGTTCGTCTAGTCAAGGCTATGGTTTTTCCTGTGGTCATGTATGGATGTGAGAGTTGGACTGTGAAGAAGGCTGAGCGCCAAAGAATTGATGCTTTTGAACTGTGGTGTTGGAGAAGACTCTTGAGAGTCCCTTGGACTGCAAGGAGATCCAACCAGTCCATTCTGAAGGAGATCAGCCCTGGGATTTCTTTGGAAGGAATGATGCTAAAGCTGAAACTCCAGTACTTTGGCCACCTCATGCAAAGAGTTGACTCATTGGAAAAGACTCTGATGCTGGGAGGAATTGGGGGCAGGAGGAGAAGGGGACGACAGAGGATGAGATGGCTGGATGGCATCACTGACTCGATGGACGTGAGTCTGAGTGAACTCCCGGAGTTGGTGATGGACAGGGAGGCCTGGCGTGCTGTGATTCATGGGGTCACAAAGAGTCGGGCACGACTGAGCGACTGATCTGATCTGATGGCTGTGAACAATGGCAGTTTTAGAAAGGAGGTGATTAACTTCTCAGAGGGCAGCAATTATACATCCTTTAGCTATAGGAGTGTTAGCAGAGGTTAAGAATCCACATGATTTTAAGTCGTGGCAACAGTATGGCAGATTCCAAAAATACAACTGGAGTCAGTGTAAATAATGACAATTTTCCCTTTTGTTAATGTGTGCTGCTGCTGCTAAGTCAGGTCAGTCATGTCCGACTCTGTGCGACCCCATACACGGCAGCCTACCAGGCTCCCCCGTCCTTGGGATTCTCCAGGCAAGAACACTGGAGTGGGTTGCCATTTGTTAATGTATAAATCCTAGTAATACCTATGAATTCAGCAGCTTGGGCTAATTTTACAGTGGGCAGAGTGTCTCTCAAGTGGTTCTTGTGGGGAAACTATGGCCCAACATGTCATTAAGTTTCCCTGGAAATTATGTTTATAGCATGTCACAAAAATAGAAGTCTGGATTGTCTAATGAAGTGTCTATGGGTTTTTATTTTTTGTGACTTTGAGACCATTTCTGCAGTTGCAGGGCAATAATGTAGAACAGAACAGGGCTCTCCATCATCAGCAGAGGGTAGGAAAGAACTGGATTCAAAGTATTACTGTATGATGATGGAAAGGCTAATCAAACAGTCCTGTTTGTAAAACAAAGAATGTTGCCCCCCATTCCAGTTCAAGCCTATATTCACTGCAGTTGCTCACCAACAGTGCACCTTGAGGGGAATTCAGGATGGAGAAAAATAGGACACTTTTTATGCTTTGTCCCTGGATAGTTAAGATGCATATCCGTGAAATTTCATTTATAAATTTCACTGACTCTAGATTCTTGCATCTTCCCACACATGGAAAAGCACTAAAATCGTTAACTTGAGATGTCTGTTTTTTGTCATTATCAGTAATCTTTTTATGTTTGATTACATATTCTTTTCCAGAAAAAAATCATGTATATCTTGACTCCTCCTTTCCTCTTTGGATCAATTACTCAGAGCTATCTGAGCAGCTGTCTCCCAGGCTATAGCTGTTAGTAATTTTTCCCCATATAACTTAATTCACAAGTTTTATGTTGTGTTTTTTGCTTTCACTCTAGATGTTCATAGGTAATCTGTCACTATATAGACAGATGCTATCTTATGAACTTTTTAGAAGGCAGACATCATATGGGGAACATGAAGGTGAGTGAGGGAGCCTAATGTAAGGGTCTGGCTTTGTCAATTTAGGTGGCAACTGTGGCTTCTGTGCACAAGCATGGGGGCATGCCTGACACCACAGGGTCTAACTGGCATGTGTGTCTCAGCTGTGTATGAATGACTCTTTGTGATCCCATGGACTGTAGACTGCCAGACTCCTCTGTCCATGGAATTCTCCAGGCAAGAATACTGGAGTGGGATGCCAGTTTCTCCTCCAGGGGTTCTTCCTGATCCAGGGATCAAACCTGTGGTTTCTGCATTGGCAGGCAGATTCTTTACCACTGAGCCTTCTGGGAGGCCCTAACTGACATGAGAACTATGCTATACAATGTATCTGGGAGGCAAAGCCTGTCCTAGAATACTTGCAGCAATCCTATTATTTGTGTGGCAGTTTAAATGAAAAGCTTTGTCAAAATTAGGTAAACAGAGCTGGATGTGTGGAAAATGTTAATTTTAAAGCTTCAAAGGAGATTCATGTCTTTAAAGCAGAGGAAATGGGCTCTGGAGTGATCTGGGAGGAAGGTGTTCAGAGGCTTAGTAAGGGCAGAAAAGTTAGTAATCGCTGGTGGTAATAGCTAGCTGCCCCAAGAAATTTATATAACTGTTTTCTCATTTGGGGGAGAGGAATGCACAAAACTGACTCAGTGCATTTTGGGGTGAGCTTTTGAATGCCCTTAAATATCTCCTGTCCTGAATGTATAAGTTAAGTGTACCCACTGAAGTTTTTTACCCATTAGGAGACTTTATGGTCTTGTTCAGCTAGTGCCTTTAGGAGAGTGAAGAAGACTATAAGGGCACCCTGCTTAGTTTGGTTACAGAGCAAAAGGTCATTAATACACTGAAAAAGAGTGGAACCTTGGGGAAAGGCTTCAGAATATAATTCAGCTTTAAGGACTTAGGAAAATATTGAAGGAGATTCATAATATCCCTAAGGTAGACAAGTCCATGTTAACTGTCTCCTTTTACACATAAATGCAAAGAGAAATTGTGAGTCAGGATGTATCGGAATTGAAAAGAAAGCTGAGCAGAGATCTGTTGCTATAAAGCAGGTGCATCAGCAGGAATTAAGGTAAGAATAATGGCTGGATTGGGAACTGAAGCTGGAGGGAAGGAGGCATGGCACAGTCTTTAAAAGAATAACATAGCCATGGGACATGGTAAAAACTGGTTAAAACCAACTTGGTCCAAGATGGCAGAATATTTCACTTCCCGTGGACCTTGAGACCCATTTTATGCTCACTGTAATACATCAACGTGCTAAATGACACACCCACAAGTGCCATGACAGTTCTGAGGCTAACCATAAAAAGCCAAAAGGTGGAAAGTGTAAGCATTAGTTTGATTGTTTGACTCTTTGCAGCCCCATAAACTGTAGCCCACCAACATCCTCATTCCATGGATTTCCCCTGAAAGAATACTGGAGTGGGTAGCCATTCCCTTTGCCAGGGGATCTTCCCAACCCAGGGATTAAACCTATGTGTCCTTCCTTACAGGCAGACTCTTTACCATCGGAGTCACCAGGAAAGTCCTCTAAAAGGTGGATGGTGACTCAATTCCTGGAAATCTCCCCCTCTCCCCCCAAATAATTAGGATAATCCTCCCATTCATTAGCCTATGAAATTACCCACCATAGAAATTAACCACTCTATATGTGGGCACTCTCTCACCTTCTGAGATAAGCCCACACTCTGTGGAGTGTGTTTCTCTCTAAATGAATCCACTTCTCATCTATAACTTTGTCTCTTACTGAATCCTTTCCATGACGAGACATCAAGAACCTTATATTCACTGGGAACAGGACTGCATGAAGGCAAAGAATTACAAAAGAGTTTGTGGCTCTTATTCTTGCACAGATCAATAGATTTCGTTCCCATCTGAGTCAAACATATGTTCTTTCTTCATTGGCAAGACTGGAGTTTTACAGGATGAGGAAGTAAAGACAAATGCAGCCCAATGTAAGAGAGAGTCTATTATAGGTTCATTTCTTTGCTCTGCATCTCTGGAGAGGTGATACTGGGTTAGTGATGCAAACAGTTTCTTTCTTTATTTTTGAACAACACACATGAACTCTGCACCTAGTTACAATCCAATTCCATTTGCATGTGTGGCCCAGAGACCAACTGGAGATTTCTTCAAATATTCATCCTGTTCAGCACAATTTAAATGAAGAAGAGGTTCCAGTAAGGGAAGTAGGAAACTTAGGATTTGGTCTGAGGACAAGAAAACAAAATCACCCTTCTCATTTATAATGGCATTACATTTATATCACAAATTTCTACCCAAAAATGTTCTGTAAGGAATTGGAGACTAATGTCTACTTAATGACACATAAACACAACATAAAAGCTGAGTCTAATTTATTCAGTGTCTTAATGAAGACTATATCCCAGGAGACAACCTCACACAGCTCTGAGAAACTGTTCTGAAGTGGGGCGGTGAGCAGGGAGGTCAGTTGGCTATTGATGAATGGGATCTTTATTAGTGTACTTATTCCAATGACAATTTAATCCAGTAAGCCTTTTTTTATGGAAAGACCTGAAGATAAATTTCCATATTAGAATAAATCTTAACCATAAACACAAGAGATGTCTTTGAACTGGGTGCAGAGATGCAGTCCCCATGATCCAAGAGTTCATTTCTAGAGTTAGCAAAGTGAGAAAGCAGAGATTTTGCTGTCATAGGCAGTAAAAACAATACAGCAAATCTAGTGCCTCCTTGTTCTCATGAGAACAGGAGAGTCTCCAGTTATAGACCCAATAATCTGTGACACGAGGCAGGTATCCCAGATATCCCAGAATGTGCCATATATATGTGCCATATATCCCAGAATGGGATATATGGCAACTCACTCCACTATTCTTTCCTGGAGAATCCCATGGACAGAGGAGCCTGGCAGGGTACAGTTCATGGAGTTGCAAGAGTTGGACATGACTGAGCCACTAAACCACCACCACAATTCCAACAACAAAGGTTGAGATGACAAAGGCCTCTTATGACAAATATCCCTGAGAGCTGGCATGGCCAGACAAAGAGCATGCTGCTTGTGACTGTGTCTCAGAATCAAAGTATGTTCAACTGGCCACCAGATGCACAGCAGTACATGTTCATTTTAGATGGTGAAGGTCAGAGAGAAGGTCATTAGTCCTAAAGCCAAACTCTGAGGAGACAGAATATAAGGGGGAAATTTCATCCAGTGTTTTATATAGAGGGCCCACAGCAAACTGTCTAAACAGATGCCGGTTGATGAGAACCATGAACTCTCCAGTCTATGAGCTGGCTTGAACAGCAGGTTTATAAGACCTCTGCCTGCCTTTTACAATATGGTTTTCCTCTTTATGACAAATGACACAAAAGACAGAGACAGAAGAAAACAACGGCCATCTTCAGAAGGAATGAGATCCATAGAAAACAACAGTACTCATAACAAATCTTTATTAGAATCACTCTACCAAGGCATGAGTTCACACAAATATTTCCCCCTGTCAATCTAAATTTAGATTAAAAAAAAAAAAAGACTCCCCACTCTGTTTCAACTGAACCTGCAGGTAGAGTCTGGGAGATGGATGTGGTCAGAATTTTTATCTTCTGTCAGTTCTTGCCAGAGGTCTCCAGATCTCTCTCCTGTAGCAGCCTAGAGCAGCAGTGTCAGCCAGTTAAGTGTCCCATGTTGGCACCAAAACTCCAGGAAAGAGGCAGTTTTTCTTCTTCCCTTCTAAAGTCTATGGTTGGACAGATAATTAAATTGACATGAGACAGATTAACTATAGAAAAGAAATTAATTTGGTACATATGGGAGGTTGTAAAGATATGAAACTCAAAAAAGTGACTAAAACAGGCAGTTTTTGTACACTTCAAACAAATAAGTGGCTTTCCAGGTAGCACAGTGGTAAAGAATCTGCCTGCCAATTCAGGAGACGCAAGAGACATGGGTTCGATCCTAGGGTCGGGAAGGTACCCTGCAGTAGGAAATGGCAACCCACCCCAGTATTCTTGCCTAGGAAACCCCATGGGGTCACAAAGAGTCAGACAGCACTGAGAAACTGAACATGCACACATGCAAACAAGAGAATAGTATTTGTGAAGAACTGGCAAATAGATTTGTGCTTGCATGGCTAATCACTGAAAAAAGTAACAAAGTCTACTTATACACTGTTCTCCACAGTGAATTCCCAATCATTGGCAATAAGGACGCCCTCCAGGTGCTGGGAGGGTACCCTTCACAGTGAAATTAATTTTTTATTTCCTGGAGACAAAGGAAGGTCAGAACATCTTTCTTGTGTCAGTTATTTCTTAAGTAACCGTAATTCAAAATACTCAGTATACCAAAGTGGCATATTTGGGGATGGCTTGCTCCGAAACCTCTCAATCCTTTCTAAATGTCACTTTTCATATTTTCAGATAAATATATCTCCACTTTTGTATTGCTATTTAGTCTTTAATTCTTTACCAACTGAGCTATGAGCTTTTAAACAGTGGTGTTGGAGAAGACTCTTGAGAGTCCCTTGGACTGCAAGGAGATCTAACCTGTCAATCCTAAAGGAAATCAGTCCTGAATATTCTTTGGAAGGACTGATGATGGAGCTGAAACTCCAATACTTTGGCCACCTGATGCGAAGAACTGACTCCTTGGAAAAGACCCTGATGCTGGGAAAGATTGAAGGTGGGAGGAGAAGGGACGACAGAGGATGAGACAGTTGGATGGCATCACCAACACGATAGACATGAGTTGAGTAGGCTGTAGGAGTTGGTGATGGACAGGGAAACAGGTGTGCTGAAGTCCATGGGGTCGCAAAGAGTCAGACACAACTGAGTGACTGAACTGAATTGAATCTTTAATTATGTGACATTTTGTCGGTTTTAAAATTTCTTTCCTAAGCTCACTGGATATTTTACATATTTCTGTTTTTTTTTTTTCTTGTTTCTGATTTCCAATTATAGTAATTACTTTATATCTGCTAATGCTTGCTTAATTTTTTTCAAATGTGAGTACTATCCTAAATATTTCTTCTGCTTGCATTTTGTTTCTGTGAGTGTTTTTGCATATTTCAATGTTTTGATTCATATTTTCAATGATAACATTGTATGAATATAGCCTGCCTTTATTTGGCTTATTTTAAACCTCCCCACATTCTCATCTGGCAATAACAGCATTTCTATTTATTTATGGTGAGAAATTTTTATAGTTCACAAAGTTGCATAGTTCATAAGTAGCCTATTTGGGGAGACAATGTAGTGGGATGTTAGTAGATTGAGACCTTGCTTTGGGGGAAGATATGATTCTGCTTTTGAAATAGTGCTTTTTTTTTTTTTTTGTAATACCCTGATTTCCACCATATGCTTTCTGTCCTTCAATGTGTATCCATAAAAAGCATAACTTCTCCATTCCCACCATCAAATAGTATCATCAGGATACTGTTACTCCTGTCATGCAAATAGTCAAGCCTCTTCATTCAATTCCTTAGGAGCCCTGCTCTGACTCACTTTGTTGCAGTTGTTTTAAGTATTTCCCCTACATCAGGCAAGGGCTTCCCTGGCAGCTCAGCAGTAAAGAATTTGCCTGCCAATGTAAGAGACTTGCGGGAGATGTGGGTTTGATCCCATGGACAAGGAAATGACAACCATCTTCAGTATTCTTGCTTGGAAATTCCCCTGGACTGAGGGGAGCCTGGTGGGCTACAGTACTCAGGGTCACGAAAAGCTGAATGCAGTTGAGAGATGAAACAATACCTGCATCAGGCAGGCATTTCTTTTTGAGGGGGGCTTGATTTTATGGGTTTTCTGCCACCACAGGCCATGGGTAGTTCCCTCTTTTCCATGCTACCTCTACCTGACTATGTTTAGGAATTGAGTCTGGAGAGGTTCTGCAACATTTGAGTGTTTTATTTCTCAACTTAAATATACACTGAAGTTTATAGTATCCTCTGTTCCCAAGTTATTTGTCAGATAGTGTTACTTGCTCTCAGATCTCTATCTATAAGTTTTGGGGGAATATGTGAAGAGGTTTGGGTTTAGGCAGTCACCATTCTTCTTCCCAGGACTTCCCTGGTGGCTCAGATAGTAAAAGTGTCTGCCTACAATACGGGAGACTTGAGTTTGATCCCTGGGTTGGGAAGATCCCTTGGAGAAGGAAATGGCAACCAACTCCAGTACTCTTGGCTGGAAAATCCCATGGGCAGATGGAGGAGCTTGGTAGGCTATAGTCCATGGGGTTGCAAAGAGTAGGATGCAACTTCACCTTCTTTATTTCATTCTTCTTCAGGAGCCCTAGAGCCAGTATGATTTTAAGCATGAGTCTTTATTGACTGGTGCCTCATTGAGAGGCTCGTATTCTCTCCTGTATATTTTGCAGCTCTTGGCAGTGCTTGCGTTATATGCAGGCTGTCTATCTGCTTAAGCATTTGTGGTTGCTTCCTGTTGTAGCCTTGATGTTCTTCCATTTACTGTTTTACTAGGAAGAAGATTTTAAACTCTTTTTATTGGAACACAAAACATAACAAGCTACCTGCACAATGGCAGTTCACTTCTGTACACACCATCAAACAATGTAATAAAAGCTTTCTTTCCCAAACTGCTTGTGTGAATGAGAATAAGGGACCCAATCTTTCTGGATGACTGCTCTGAGCCAGAATAGTCAGCTTTGCATGTGAAGCTGCAGTGGACTTCAGACTATTTTTATCCTCTCAGCTTTGGGAGGGCATATTCTGTAAAACCTCGTATATCAGTTCCTTGTCTCCACTCCCCACGGAACCACAGTAGCCTGAATAATCTTTTTGAAATGCAAATATCATTTAGAAGAGCTAAAGATAAAAAATAATTAACTTTTAAATATACCTTTATTTAATAATAAAACTATCACTTCCATAAGCAGTTGGCCAGGAAAAACAGGGCAAGTTTAAAGATAGAAAGTACAGCTGTAAAGCTGGCCTTATTAATAATGCTGAGGTTGAGCAAAGTCAGATTAGATATCATAATGAAGGGCTCTGAGATTTGCTTCTAATGGATGGGATATGATAGAAACACATATTTGAGAGGAAGCTCTCTCTATCTTTCTCTAAGCTTTAGGCTGCTGTAAAACATCATGACTTTGAGAAAGAAGTTACATTTTGTAATGTCTGGGTGCTTACAAGTGCAGAACAGAAGCAAGAGTTGGCTCCCACAATTGCTAATTGACAGAATGATTTAATATTGAGTGACTGCTTCAGCAATAATTTTCAAAAATGATGGAAGGAAATGCTCTGGAAAAATGTGGTTAAGGGCTAAATCACTGTGAAAGCACTATTTCGGTAAGTGACACTAATTGTAAAGTAATGGCCATATACATCGCATTCAGACTTATGCTGACAGATCAATGTTTTATTATTTTTTAATTTACCACCTTATAAATCCAGTTGGCCTGCTATAACTCCTTCTTGAATTCTTTTGGAAATGAGCCTGGGCATTTTTAGCTGGTTTCTGCTTGATACATGCCAAATGTGGGTTCTTAATTTAAAATTTTATTATGGCAGTACCAACTACCCTTCCTAAAATCTTAAAGATCTATCAAAATTTCCTCCATATCTTGGTTTCTAGGGGTTTTTAACTAAGCTGTAAAAATATGATTTCTCTTGACACTTGGGATGTCACATTTTCAGGATAAATGTTGCTCTTTTTCAGTATCTTTCCATTTCTATCCTTTTCAAATGTTTAAGGAATATAGCTTTGCTCAACATAGTTATGTACTGGGGAAATATTTCTGTTATTAATGCTAATTATTAAAATTTGAAATGTTGTCTTTGACAAGGCTTTTACTGCTAGTGTTACATTTCATTTTATTTATTCTGAGCACAAACAAGCATCTCCTTTAATGGATGCTTGACTTGAGGACAAGGTAGTCCCTGGTGAATTCTGGAGCTACTCCTGGAAAAGTAAGTTCTATGTAAGTAACTCCAAGAAAGTGTACAACTGAGCATCTTGATTTTTTTTCTGTTAGTAGTAGCTTATTATTCCATCTATTGATATTAATGGGATTTCAACCAATGTTTTTGTTATGTGTCCTAAGAGTCTTTCAGTATCACTTTTCCAAAGATTTTGTTTGCAACTCGTCTTTGCCCTTGCAAGTTACTTTTCTGTGAAAAAAAAAAAAAAAGATCCATTAATGCAACTGCCAAATGTACATAAAGTACCCTTTACTGCAAATGATTTCCAAAAGGTCTTTGATTCGTGTGTAAGTTGTAGTGGGAAGTGGATTGTGCTTCCAATGGGGCAGAAATAGATTCTATAGCTCCATAGTCACATAGTCACTTTCTGAGGCTTCAAGATCGAACTTTCAATGCTTCCTCCTCATCTCAAGCATTTTAATTTCTCTGTTTAAAAGAATCTTTACTGTTATTATTATGTTAATAATGATAAAGCTCATATCTTTTAAGTGCTTATTATGTTGTAGACATTATAATCATTTTAGTGGCTTTGTCCCATAAAATACCTATATCGTGGACTCTTGTTTATAATACAAATTCAATATTATGTAGAAGATATTGGGCTTCCCAGGTGGTGCTGTGGTAAAGAATCTATCTGCCAATGCAGGAGACACAAGTGATGGGTTTGATCTCTGGGTCATGAAAATCCCCAGAAGTAGGAAATCGCAACCCTCTTTAGTGGGTTGGAAAATTCCATGGACAGGGATGCCTGGTGGACAGAGAAGTCCGTGGTATGACAAAGAGTTGGATGCAAGTGAGCACACAGGCACACACACATGTAGAAGACCTTAATAATTACTCCAGCTTTTCAATCCTCATTTGAAATATCAAAACAATATCTTAGGGTTGTTTTTTGGATTTAAGAAAGCAACAGATATAAAATACCTAGCATAAGGTTTCACACACTATAATATTATTTTGACATCTAAACATAACTTGTTATGAAAAATTGAGCATTTGAACCAATTTAGGCTCTCACTCCTTTGACTGAGACTTAGGAATAAATAAGCAGTGAAAATAAGCCCATCATTTCTAATGTCATTAAGATTATTCACATGATCCCTTGTGACTTTTTCCAACAGCCCACACTTCTTTTACAAGAACAAGTTCAAAGACAAAAAAGTAGGAAAACAAGAGACCAAGCAAAGCTGAATTCTACTCCAATTTGGAAATTAGTTTTACCTGTCATCAGTCACATCGATTCATACCCAATCTGAAAAACTGCACTCACATCATGATAAATTCTTATCTTGGACTCAGATGTAAGGTGTTAGTGGGATAAAGAATTGTTGCCACTTTATTTTTTCCTTTTTATCCAAATAAATAGGTCTTTTTATGTTGAATTACATAGTATACAAAGGTATTATTAAGTATAATGAGAAAAGGCAATGAAGGAGATTGAAAAGAAATATTACTTCCAAATTACATAAGTCCACCCAGAAGACATGAAGTGATGACACCGTGTTTTGTATAGACTAGCATTTCCTGATTCATGTATTTTTTAGATTTTTATTTATTTATTTTTTTTTGGTATTGTTTTCACATTCTTTCATCTCCCTATACCTATTGTTTTTTTTTTAATTTTATTTTATTTTTAAACTTTACATAATTGTATTAGTTTTGCCAAATATCAAAATGAATCCACCACAGGTATACATGTGTTCCCCATCCTGAACCCTCCTCCCTCCTCCCTCCCCATACCATCCCTCTGGGTCGTCCCAGTGCACTAGCCCCAAGCATCCAGTATCGTGCATCAAACCTGGACTAATACTTGAGGAGATAATAGTTGAAAACTTCCCTAAAATGGGGAAGGAAATAACCACCCAAGTTCAAGAAACCCAGAGAGTCCCAAACAGGATAAACCCAAGGCGAAACACCCCAAGACACATTTGATTTATTTTTTATGGCTCCACTGGGTCTTCCTTGCTGTCCCCTTACCGGGCGTTCTCTAGTTGCAGTGACCGGGGGCTGCTTTCTAGTCCCGGCGCTTTTCTCACTGCGGTAGTGTCTTTCGTGGAGCACCAGCTCTTTGCGCGCAGGTGTCAGTAGTCGCGGTGCACAGGCTTAGTTGCCCCAAGGCATGTGGGATATTCCCAGACCAGGAATTGAATCAATGTCCTCTGCAACGGCAGGTGGATTCTTAACTACTAAACTACCAGGGAAATTCTTGATTCATGAATTAACACCGCTGACTCTATGTATTCCAGAGAGAACAGGGCTCTTTGTTCTACTTCATGAAAAAGATATATGTATGCTGGTTTATAGGGAAAAATAAATATGAAATGGGGACTCCAATTTTCCTTTCTACTAGAAGAAGAACTAGGATTTTATCAACAAGAAAATAAAATGTAAAGGTCAGTCCTTAAAAATTAAACCAGATTGAACTAAGACAATTTTGTTAAGCATTGCACTACATTGATTGTTATGTCTTTTTGATCCTGATTTTTAGTCAAAGTAAGGAATGGAAAAGTCTTATCCAAAAGGAATGCTCCTGTTTTTGTTGACTTCCCTTCACTTCCTTGCTCAAAACAGCACTCTCACCACCTGAAAATCAAAGTGATATATGTATATACGACATATAAGTCTATTAAACAATTTTAATGCATTCGATGGTGTGTGTATACATGTATTCCAAAAATGGCTTACATGATGCTTATTATTTAAACAGGATACATGTATAAATTACTGAGTTTGATGGGGTTGAGGGCATTAATGTAGCTTTTCAAAATATAAAATGAGCAAGCTTGCAGGACCCCCAGGATTTAATATGAAGATGGCAAATACACGAGTGCTAATTCCCTATCACTCTTTACCAACTTAGCACATCAGTTCAGTTCAGTTCAGTCGCTCAGTCATGTCCGACTCTTTGCGACCCCATGAATCACAGCACGCCAGGCCTCCCTGTCCATCACCAACTCCCAGAGTTCACCCAGACTCATGTCCATCGAGTCAGTGATGCCATCCAGCCATCTCATCCTCTGTCATCCCCTTCTCCTCCTGCCCCCAATCCCTCCCAGCATCAGAGTCTTTTCCAATGAGTCAACTCTTCGCACGAGGTGGCCAAAGTCCTGGAGTTACAGCTTTAGCATCATTCCTTCCAAAGAAATCCCAGGGCTGATCTCCTTCAGAATGAACTGGTTGGATCTCCTTGCACATGACTCTAGCTTATTCATACCTCATGTGTCTATCCCAAACACACACAATGCCACATTAGTGACTCACTTGAAATGTGCACTGCCTGGATCATTGAAAAAGGTCTTGTTATATAGTACTTCAGTGTAAGCTAGTGAAAAAAATTTTCAGGCTTTATAAACTTATATTGACTTCATAATTTAGTCATCTTGGTATAGATAGAAGCCTGAACATTTTTTTTTTCTAACTTTCTCTGAATGCATTACAGTGTTGTTTGCAGCTATTACCCCTTGCTTGTGATTATTTTCAATGGTTTGATGTTTATTGTGTGACCGATCCTTTAACTGATACATTGTCTTCTTAGCAAAACAGCAAAAAGCTGTGATGTTATATGCCCTTAGTGATCAAGTGTATGGCTGGGGAGAAAAAAGTTCTTCACTTGCTTTGGGTTGCTTTCCTGTATTGCCCCACTGTGAAGACTAGGACTTTCAGTACAGTATTTATAACAGGACTATAATTTCCTCTCCAAAAGTTAGTACAGCATAGAGTCAGGGAAGATTTGAATGGCTGTTTGCCTGCTTGCTGGTTCCACTTTTTGAAAGTTCTTTCTTCAAAATTATATCAAACCAAGGAAATCAAATCTCTGTTATTTTTCTTAAAAGAAAGTATTTTATTTTTTATAAAGTAATTAGTTAATGGAAAGGGAAATGTCTTGAAAAATGAAGGGTCAAAGTCTCTTCTCAATTACTCCAGTTTTCATTTTCAAATTCAAATCTTGAAGTTCTAACATTTTGGAATGCTTATGGAACAATGTCACACTGTAAATGCTATCTTCAGAGAGGGCAAGACATGATTATCTACACCACTGTTGCATGTGCATGCTCAGTCATGTCCAACTCTTTGCGACCCTATGGACTGTAGACTGCCAGTCTCCTCTGTTTACAGTATTTTCCAGGCAAGAATACTGGAGTGGGTTGCTGTTTCCTTCTCCAGGAGAATCTTCTAAACCAAGGGATCAAACTAGGGTCTCCAGTATTTCAGGAGGATTCTTTACCACTAGTGCCATCTGCGAAGATCCATCTATACCATAATACTCCTTACAGCTTTGTAATCATTACTGACACTTCGTAAATGTTAACTAGAAGCAACTTTCTCATTGTCTTCTCTGTTAATCTCACTTTGTTCTTCCTTGAATGTCCTCTTCTTCCCTCCTTCCTGAGACAAAATATGTTTGCTGAATTTATTTGAATAACATGTTAAAATATATTGATAGTAAAATTAAAATTATTTATCCAAAGCCACAGTACATACATACATATGCACACTACTGCAGCAACAGTTTCAATTTTTATAATCTGTCCAGAATCCTAGCACGAACTATCAGAGGAAGCTGAAGGAACCAAGAATGACTTGGTTTTGTTAAGAAAAGAAGGTCATTTTGGTGAACGAAATACTGTAGGATTACAACTTAATGATTAAAAACTTAGTTGATGCTTGGGGCTGGTGCACTGGGATGACCCAGAGTGATGGTACAGGGAGGGAGAAGGGAGGAGGGTTCAGGATGGGGAACATGTGTATACCTGTGGCAGATTCATGTTGATATATGGCAAAACCAATACAATATTGTAAAGTTAAAAAATAAAATAAAATTCAAAAAGAAAAAGAAAAAAAAAAGAAAACCATTTCTGGCATTTCAGAGCTGCAAGTTACTTAATCATTCACTATAAACCTACATTTCTTATTCATAATGTGGGGAATGATAGCCTGTCTTATATATTTATTGTTAGGGTAATTAAGATAATCTGTAGCCTGCACAAGATGGCTTCTTAAACAATAACTTCCTTGATGATATTGGGTGGCAATTAATTTTAGTTCTTAGTTGTTAACATGCAACAATTTTTGCATGAAAAATTGTTTTTCAATAATGCAGGAATTATAAAACACATTTTCTCCCTTTTGCTTTTCTTTATCAGCAATGGGAAAGGAATAGTCAGCTATATGTGTTATGCTTGTTTTTAAATGGTTGTTGCTCTGAATTCTAAAATATTATTATTAATAACTTTTCTCAGTTTTCTAAAATGCACAGGTGTCAACCACTGCTCAATGATGGGTTATGATATTTATTATAACACAAAGCCTACTTCTTTTTGGACTTAGTTTTGAAAATGTAGTTTGAGGTCAAGATTTAAGAGGGCTTTAGGAACTTTATGGCAATGGAGAGTTATGGAAGACATCTGATTGCAAAGATGGATTACTAGGTGCTCTTGTAGGAAGCTTTCTAAGGCCCACTTGACTTCACATTCCAGGATGTCTGGCTCTAGGTCAGTGATCACACCATCATGATTATCTGGGTCATGAAGATCTTTTTTGTACAGTTCTTCTGTGTATTCTTGTCACCTCTTCTTAATATCTTCTGCTTCTGTTAGATCCATACTATTTCTGTCCTTTATTGAACTCTCTTTGGATGAAATGTTCCCTTGGTATCTCTAATTTTCTTGAAGAGATCTCTAGTCTTTCCCATTCTGTTGTTTTCCTCTATTTCTTTACATTGATTGCTGAGGAAGGCTTTCTTATCTCTTCTTGCTAGTCTTTGGAACTCTGCATTCAGATGCTTATATCTTTCCTTTTCTCCTTTGCTTTTCGCTTCTCTTCTTTTTACAGCTATTTGTAAGCCCTCCCCAGACAGCCATTTTGCTTTTTTGCATTTCTTTTCCATGGGGATGGTCTTGATCCCTGTCTCCTGTACAATGTTACGAACCTCATTCCATAGTTCATCAGGCACTCTATCTATCAGATCCAGGCCCTTAAAACTATTTCTCACTTCCACTGTATAATCATTAGGGATTTGATTTAGGTCATACCTGAATGGTCTAGTGGTTTTCCCTACTTTCTTCAATATAAGTCTGAATTTGGCAATAAGAAGTTCATAATATGAGCCACTGTCAGCTCCTGGTCTTGTTTTTGTCATCACTATGAACGAAGCTAGTGGAGGTGATGGAATTCCAGTTGAGCTATTCCAAATCCTGAAAGATGATGCTGTGAAAGTGCTGCACTCAATATGCCAGCAAATCTGGAAAACTCAGCAGTGGCCACAGGACTGAAAAAGGTCAGTTTTCATTCCAATCCCAAAGAATGGCAATGCCAAAGAATGCTCAAAGTACTGCACAATTGCACTCCTCTCACACGCTAGTAAAGTAATGCTCAAAATTCTTCAAGTCAGGCTTCAGCAATATGTGAACGGTGAAATTCCTGATGTTCAAGCTGGTTTTAGAAAAGGCAGAGGAACCAGAGATCAAATTGCCAACATCCGCTGAATCATGGAAAAAGCAAGAGAGTTCCAGAAAAACATCTATTTCTGCTTTATTGACTATGCCAAAGCCTTTGACTGTGTGGATCACAATAAACTGTGGAAAATTCTGAAAGAGATGGGAACACCAGACCACCTGACCTGCCTCTTGAAAAATCTGTATGCAGGTCAGGAAGCAACAGTTAGAACTGCACATGGAACAGCAGACTGGTTCCAATTAGGAAAAGGAGTACGTCAAGGCTGTATATTGTCACCCTGCTTATTTAACTTATATGCAGAGTACATCATGAGAAACACTGGACTGGAAGAAACACAAGCTGGAATCAAGATTGCTGGGAGAAATATCAATAACCTCAGACATGCAGATGACACCACCCTTATGGCAGAAGGTGAAGAGGAACTAAAAAGCCTCTTGATGAAAGTGAAAGTGGAGAGTGAAAAAGTTGGCTTAAAGCTCAACATTCAGAAAACGAAGATCATGGCATCCGGTCCCATCACTTCATGGGAAATAGATGGGGAAACAGTGGAAACAGTGTCAGACTTCATTTTTTGGGGCTCCAAAATCACTGCAGATGGTAATTGCAGCCATGAAATTAAAAGACGCTTACTCCTTGGAAGGAAAGTTATGACCAACCTAGATAGCATATTCAAAAGCAGAGATATTACTTTGCCAACAAAGGTCCGTCTAGTCAAGGCTATGGTTTTTCCTGTGGTCATGTATGGATGTGAGTGTTGGACTGTGAAGAAGGCTGAGCACCGAAGAATTGATGCTTTTGAACTGTGGTGTTGGAGAAGACTCTTGAGAGTCCCTTGGACTGCAAGGAGATCCAACCAGTCCATTCTGAAGGAAATCAGCCCTGGGATTTCTTTGGAAGAAATGATGCTAAAGTTGAAACTCCAGTATTTTGGCCACCTGATGCAAAGAGCTGACTCATTGGAAAAGACTCTGATGCTGGGAAGGATTAGGGGCAGGAGGAGAAGGGGACGACAGAGGATGAGATGGCTGGATGGCATCATTGACTCAATGGACGTGAGAGTGGGTGAACTCCGGGAGTTGGTGGATGGACAGGGAGGCCTGGTATGCTGTGATTCATGGTGTTGCAAAGAGTCGGACATGACTGAGCGACTGAACTGAACTGAACTTGTAGGAAGATTATTTTGAGGTACTGAAGAAACTGAAATGGAAAGGTAAGGAGTTCCGTTAAAACCGGCATTCCATGTATAAGTGAAGTAATCAGGAAGTCAATAAAGGGCAACTATAAAGTAGAAGATCTATAGAAAGAATTTCTAGAGGACGTGGGTGTCAAGTGGATTTTGCCATTTTGACAAAATAAATAGCTGATATGCTACTTCTTTGTTAAAATCTTTTGATAATTTCACAATGCTCTGAAAACATTTCCCCATATCATTAACAACACTAGACTATTTTAGTCTCAGATAAAATCAGACCTAACAAAATGCAGCTGAAGTAATAAGGAGTTTAATATTAAAAAAAAAAAAGGAATCCACAAAAAATATTGACTCTAAAAAGCTACCATGATATTTTCCAGTATACCATGTTCTGGTATCTCTTCTGTTCTGCCATTCTCTACATGTAGTTTTTATGTGTCCTATAAAAATATTTGTTAAAGTCCTAACCCTTGGTACCTGTGAATATGACTTCATTTGGGAATAAGTCTTTGTAGGTAAAATCAAGATAGCATGGAGTTATACTGGTATGGATGTATGAGTTGGACCATAAAGAAAGTTGGGTGCAGAAGAATTGATGCTTTTGAATTGTGGTGTCGGAGAAGAACCTTGAGAGTCCCTTGGACCACAAGGAGATCAAACCAGTCAATCCCAAAGGAAATCAGTATTCATTGGAAGGACTCATGCTGAAGCTGAAACTCTAATACTTTGGCCACCTGATGTGAAGAAGTGACTCATTGGAAAAGATCCTGATGCTGGAAAAGATTGAAAGCAGGAGAAGTGGATGAAAGAGGATGAGATGGTTGGATGGCATTACCAACTCAATGGAATTGAGTTTGAGCAAGCTCTGGTGGTTGGTGATGGGCAGGGAAGCCTGGTGTGCTGCAGTCCACAGGATCACACAGAGTCAGACACGACTGAGCGAATGAACTGAACTGAACTGAACTGAAATTATACTTAGTGTGAACCCTGCTGCTGCTAAGTCGCTTCAGTCATGTCCGACTCTGTGCGACCCCATAGATGGCAGCCCACCAGGCTCCCCTGTCCCTGGGATTCTCCAGGCAAGAACACTGGAGTGGGTTGCCATTTCCTTCTCCAGTGCATTAAAGTGAAAAGGGAAAGTGAAGTCGCTCAGTTATGTCTGACTCAACGATCCCATGAACTGCAGGCTACCAGGCTCCTCCGTCCATGGGGTTTTCCAGGCAAGAGTACTGGAATGGGTTGCCATTGCCTTCTCCGAGTGTGAACCCTAACCCAGTATAAATAGCATCCTTATGAGAAGATAAGAGACACATACATCCACATAGAGGAGGAAGTTGAGTGAAGATGCAGACACAAGGGTACCTAGTAACACTTTTCCTGGGCTCTGGGATCCGCCCCACTTAGCTGCCATAACAAAATACCACAGATTGGATGCCTGAAAAGAGATTTATTTCTCACAGTTTTGGAGGCTAGAAGTCTGAATTAATGGTTTCAGCATATTTACTTACTCCTGAGGTCTTTCTCCTTGGCTTTCCAATGACCATCTCCTTGCTGTGCCCTCACATGATCTTTCTTTTCTGTTTATACATCCTTGGCGTCTCTTCTTCTTATAAGAACAATATTTCTATTGGATTACAGCCTTGCCTGATGGCCTCATTTAATTATTGATTTAATGGTCTTCTCTCCTAAGTCCTAATAGAGGTTAGGACTTCAACATATAAATTTCGCTCTGGGGAAATTCAGTCCAAAACAACTCTCCAAGTAGATTTCCTTTCTTATCCAATTGGCCAGGGTTTAATATTATGACTAATCCTAATCACTGGCAAGATAAAAGAGAACTGCATGGCAGTTTATACCAAATAAAATCTGTCTCTTAGATTGGGAAGGGTATTAGTTATATTTGATGCATTGGGTTGTATATATTTTAATGAAATTGGAGTTCTGCTCGTGTGGAAGAAGAGAAGACAGCTTGATAATGACAATAAAACCATCATCTCACACTGTCTTCAAGGCCTTTTTTAATCTTGTGCCTGAGTTTCTCTAGATTCACATATTTCTACTTCTTGCCTTGCTCTCCAGACTCTAGGGGAAGTTTTCTTTTCGAGTTCATCACATTCTTCTAATATTAATATCATTCTGTTAGTTGTTTCATCTAATTGGAATCTTGTCCTTTATGTCTTCACGTGGTTTACCTATTCCTATGCTTCAGGTCTCTGCTTAAGTGACATATCTTTGAAAAAGACTGACTTTCCATATAGCACATAGGTTGCTCAAAAACATTCTGCATTTTAAAAAATGGTTATCACATTTATTATTTAGGCAATACTATCTTCCATACTAGACCTAAAATGAATTCATGACAAGAATGTCCTTATCTGTCTTATTGATTTCTTCAGCATGATTGCTGGACACTCAGTAAATATTTGTTGACTGGTTTAATGCATACGAATGAGTATCAGGAATATTAAAACATAACTTAGATATCAAACAAGTATTTGAAAATGATTCAATCCATTAGCTGAATTATGGAAGACAAGAAGCAAAGATTATTTATAGAGACAGTAGAAAGTGTCACCTTTAGGAAACGAGTGATATTTAGATAGAGATACATTTCAGCAGGTAACAGGAAGCTCCATTTTGATTCCTGGGTTGGGAGGATCCCCTAGAGAAGGAAATGGCTACCCACTCCAGTATTTTTGCCTGAAAAATCTGATGGACAAAGGACTCTGGTGGCCTACAGTCCAAAGGGTTGCAAAGAGTTGGACGGGACTGACTGACTAAGCACAAGCACTTTCTAGTATGTTAGGTAACATAAAAGAATATTTTTCAACACTCTGCATTTATGTGATGTTTAAATTAGATAAACATGCCAAATTTAGATGTTTAAAATTAATTAAATTTTTCATTTGTTTTCATGAAGCTAAATACATTATTTCAGTGAATTTTACTATTTTCTTTTATTTTTACATTGCAAGAATCATGGTGCAAACAGTGGTTTGCCTTCTATGAATTTCATGGTTTTTAAGTTAGGCTACATTTTTAAAATAAGAAATTAAAATATACAATGTAATATAGGCTAATGAATATATGAAAACTGGTACACTTTCAGACTAGCTAGCTTTCCTTATGTTTAATCAGATTTCATTGTTTTTGTTTCAAGATGTAAGGACATGCAGTGTTTTATAAATATAATAATAAAGCATTTATAATAGCTTGCTAATGCTTAAAATATATTATTTTATTTTGTTAGAGCAAGCAGTTTCCAAACATTCCCAGTTTAATGTAATGATATGTAATGGAGGGACATTTTCTGAGCTTAAACTTTAACTGTCAGCCATTTCATAGAAAGAAAAGTTTATTCTTTGCTTTTCCAAGTTGTAAAAGATCCAGCAAGGTTGTCTTTCAATGATTTCTTCAGCAAGGGCTCAGAAGACGTTTTACTTATGGGGACCTTCAAAGAACATAACATCAGCTAAGGTTTCAAGTCAGATTTTATGGCTTCCATGATCTTTAACTCTTGTCATAGTAGCTTAAAATGTTGAAAGTATGAAGGTGAGAGGAAGCAGAGGAGACAGATGGTACACGGGGAGTAAAGAGCACCAGGCACAGAGCTACTGCACGAAAGTAAATGGCTCTGAAAAAAATGCTGAGAAATTTATGTGGTGCCATGTGAACTTTTATCTTAACTCTTAATGTGAGAAGTCATTGGCCTTGCTGCACTGACTTTGAACTTGTAGACAGCATGCGTTCTGAATTTGTATTTACACAGTAACAATTGCATTTTCATTTATCCATCACAAAGACAGGATCTTAATGACATTTTTGGTCATAATGAAAATAAAAATAGTAATAAAAAAGGTTTATATCTTTATCTGATGGATTTTCAGTATTTTTTGGTGCTTGGGGGAAAAAAAAAACACTAAAAAGTTGCTACAAATTTTCCATGTTTAAAAGTGAAAATGTTTGCAGCAGATTTTTTTTTTTTTTTAATTTTGAGAAATCCCTAGGCTGTGATAAAGATCCACATGCTTTTGGAACACTATTAAGAGTCTCCAGGTGATAAAAGTTTCATTTTTAATGGAAACTGTATCATGTTATTACCGAAACTACCTTTGTCCCTGCATAATTAGAAAATAATTACCCCTGTACAGTTGTGTCCTGGGTACTTGTGTGTGTGTGTCAGTGTTTATATTTCAAGCAAGAGTTTTTACTGGAAATGGGAAGTAGAAGTGGACCAGAGAACCTAGGGTGCAGACCTTTCCCTGATGCTCGTGCAGAAGTATAAGAGAAACGATAGGCAGTGGTAAGGTCCAGTTGAGTTGAATTTAAGAGTACAAATAAGCCAGATGTGGGAAATCAACTGTGATGGTTATCTTTACTTTGTTTAGGATATGGAGGTCCAGCTCATATTTTTAAAAAAATATTGTAAGAGATGGAGTACTGACAATAAACTAGTGTGAGATGACAAAATGCTTCCCAGATTTCCCAGGCAGCAGCCTCATGCTGTGAGGACAATGATTTAGTTAACAAGAGGTCAGTAGGTCTGAACTCCAGAACATGTCAGAATTCCTCATGAGTTCACCAGAATTTGCTGGAGAAGAGACTTGAATTTAAATATTTGATTTCGTGTGGTAATTTGATGAAGTCTGTGACTATTGTTACCAAATAGACTTGGTTACCAAAGAGAACCATATATGCTAGGGGATAAATGGGAGACATGGCTATGGCTGTCTCTGTCTCTGTCTCAACCTCTGTAGAAAATGATCCATTTGGAGCAGACTTGGAATGGTACAGATTTTTAGAGAGGCATCAAATTTTGGGGCTGAAAAGGACTTTAAGGACTGAATAGTCCAATCAGCTGTCTGATATTTAATTGAATCCTTCTCTCACGGCTTGGTCAAGTGATTATTTACATTCTTTACATTATCCGGGGGTCTCATTACCTATGGAGGAAATATAGTCATCAACTGATGACACTGAATATTAAACATTCACCCCAGATCTACTTTGGCCACCTGATGCGACAAGCTGACTCATTGGAAAAGGTCCTGTACCGGGAAAGATTGAAGGCAGGAGGAGAGGGGAGGACGGAGGATGAGAGGTTGAATGGTATCACCAACTCAATGGACATGAATTTGCGTGAGCTCCAGGAGATGGTGAAGGACAGAGAATACTGGCATGCTGCAGTCCATGGGGTTGCGAAGAGTCAGACACAACTGAGCAACTGAACAATAGATCTATTTTCTTGGACCTTCCCCTATTTGTCCTGACACCTAAGACCATGGATAGACACTGTTTGATGTTATCTAAAATGATTTATCATGACCCTTCAATGGGCTACTTATCTTGAATTTTTCAAACTATTCCTCATGGCACAGATCACTCCCTTTATTTTACAGCATCATGCTCCTACCTGATTATTGAATTCCTCTTTTTGAAGGCTAAATATAGCAGGACAAAAGAAATCCTGCATAAATAAAGCTATGCTAATCTCATTATGGCTTTTATACTCATAAAATATGAGTATTTTGATTAAAATAAAGCAATATAATGATAACTTATTTAAAAATATTTGTGATGAGCAATTTATCTATTTTATTTATTTATTTATTTTTTGTGATGAGCAATTTAAGGGCTTGGACTCTCTTTACTCTTGTGTATTTGTCAAATTTTAATTGTTATATGCCAAGAACTGTGCTGTTTTATCTGCATTGACAATCAGTTCTATGATTTTAGTGTTATTATTTAAGTCTAAGTGTTATTATTTAAGGCTAAATCTATACAGCTAGAGCATAAGATAGGTTTCAAAAGTCAATCTTTTCAGTTCCAAAGCTCATACTCAAAATGTCTATGCAAAGCTCTGGGAGAGAAAATAATGCTGCAAAGTGAAGCCACCAATATCAGTGGGTCTTAATCTTGATTTTAGTTATACCGTGGCTAGTAATCATGTGTAAGCTTTAGACAATGCCTGATTTAGGTTTGAATATCTTGGCATTTGTATGCAAAGTTTTATTGTGGCATCATTATCCTTTACAATAGAGTGGAGAGTTTGTTTATGAGCCCCACAGAATTCCAGAGCTTGGTTAATGAGTTTGGGAAACTCTTCCAGCACCTGAAGCTCTTGTTGCCAATAGAGATAATTTGACTCTTGGTCAGCTTATAGTTCTTTCCCAGAAAAGGAACTATCAATACCAGCAACCTCATGTTCAAATTTCTCACACTTGTAATGATGGTGACAATACTATATATTTCCTTGTTCAGGGTCACAGATAGTATAATATAGGAAGTCAGTGGATGAGTAATGACTCAGATGTCATAGAAAATGCAGCCTGAGACAGACCTGGACCTCATATAAAGACATAGCAAAAACTAGACTGTCTCTGGAACTCATTACAGTGCCAATGTGATTAACAGGAACTCATTGCACTTTATAAACAATGATAACAACTGTCTGTATTATTTTTGTCTGTTTGTTGAGGGGCTCGGTTGATGTAGAGGGCCATTTAAGTAATCTTATAGAACACTTCCATGGTACATTGTAGAAAGAGTGGTACTTTAGGAATGGGGGAGAGTCTCATCCTCTTTCCTCCCCAGTCCCTATCCTCACTTTCAGTTAAATATTATCTATATATATATCTGTTTTGTAATCATATCATAAATGCTTGTTTAATGACTTAAAATATAGTTGAGATAATAAGCTAAATGGTTTAGTCTCTACCTTCAAGGAAATGATAGTCAACTATAGGAAAAGGACAAATATATTTCAGGGACACTTTTAATTACAGTCAACAAATTCAGCATTCCTAAAAAATATATTTTCCTGAAAAAATACCAAACCTATTCACTTGTGAATAAGACCTTAAAAGATTATAAAATAGATTTAAATAAAATATTATCTTTTGTTCCTCTAAAAGAATCTATTGAGGAGTAAGTTAGTTTCAGCTGAAGATGTCAAAATTTAAGATGAAGTGCCATATCCATCTCAATGGATGAGGAAAAGGGGATAAAGAACTGCTCCTAAAGATGGGTCCCATGCACACAGTGATCTGGCATGCACTTTCCAGCTTCAGAAGACTGAATGGAATTAATTTAGAATACTGGACAAAGCAAAGGAGTCAGGGAAGGGAAACCTGGATGGAGAAAAATCAGAGGCAGTGTATTACTTCAAGAATCGATATCTTCTGGCTGGGTCAGAAATAGCATTCAGTATCACTTGAAATCATGGGATATTCCCTGGGGTTTATAATAACTTGTTTGCAAACTGGTAGTCAATCATTAGGCTATCTCTGTATGTATTCCCACTAAAGTGGCGAGTGTTTCCCTTCCTTGTGAACTGCATTTATCAGTAGAATGTGACAGAAGTGACATCTTGCAATCAGTTCTGGGTTCAGCTCTTAAAAGACCTGTGAGCTTCCACCCTTTTCTCTTTCAATCTAGTTGTAAAGAAAAATCAGAGCAGGCCTTTCTTCTGGACAGAGAGACTGTGTTGAAAGGCTCTGGAGGCTAAGGTACATGCTGTAAAGACAGACCATGTGAAGGAGAATAGAGACACCCTACTCAACCATTGGCACTAGGGCTCCAGATATGTGAGTTCACTCAGACTCATGTCCATTGAGTCAGTGATGCCATCCAGCCATCTCATCCTCTGCCATCCCCTGCTCCTCCTGCCCCCAATCCCTCCCAGCATCAGAGTCTTTTCCAATGAGTCAACTCTTCGCATGAGGCGGCCAAAGTACTGGAGTTTCAGCTTTAGCATCATTCCTTCCAAAGAAATCCCAGGGCTGATCTCCTTCAGAATGGACTGGTTGGATCTCCTTGCAGTTCAAGGGACTCTCAAGAGTCTTCTCCAACACCACAGTTCAAAAGCATCAATTCTTCGGCACTCAGCTTTCTTCACAGTCCAACTTTCACATCCATACATGACCACAGGAAAAACCATAGCCTTGACTAGACGGACCTTCATTGGCAAAGTAATCTAGTATTGCTATAAAATTTGGTGATTGCATCTATCTAAATCTGAGGCTTGGTATCAAGAAGAAAATTTTCTTAAATACATAAACCATATTCTACAACATCAGCCCCATCAATGACTCTCTGAGGACAGTGAATCTGGTACTGAAGAAAGATTGCACTTCCAGGTTAATGTCTGGATTTTGGCCAACAACTTTGCTGTATAAAATGGAAACTGGGCCCTAGATAACTGGACATTTAAAAATACTCCTATTTGGGTGGGGCTCTGGGTCTACGTCTCAAGCTAACATGGACTCTTGTGGTCAGAGCCTTTGTCTCTCAGTGGAATATTGCTCTGTGCCTAAGACAGACAGGCTTGGGCAAGAAAAGTATAGAGGCTCTGTCATCTCCAGACCTGTGCCTGCCTCTTTTCTCTGGACAATTCCTCTGTGCCTTTGAACATGCCAAACCAGTGCCTTCAGATGATTTTCTGTCCTGCCCCACATCCTGCAAACTACTCACTAGTTAACCCCCTTTCTTTCCCACCTTGTCAGCAGTGGATACCCTCAGGTCCACACATTTATTCTTGTGGTTACTGTGCCCTCTGTACTTTTTTGACCAAAATGAGAAAGCATAAGTCTTCCAAATACACTAAGGATGTCTCTGCAGAACACCAAAGTGTCCCTTGGATCTAGGAGGGAAGCTGTGCCTGTCTTCTGGGATATAAAGGCCTCCACCCCCCAACCCCAGGTCTGTGAATTTGCTGAAGGCACAAAAAATCGGTCCTACCCCAGGAAGCAGCTCAGCGCCCTGGTTCTTCAGGCTGCAAGGCATCATCCACTGATTCCTCCACACGTCCAGCCCCTCTGGGTATTAGAGCCTCCTGCAGAGTTCAGATTCAGCCACCTCTTCTTCAGGTATATCAAACAGTCAGAGCCCCCACATGCCCCAAGATCTTGTTTAAGCAAATTACAATATTCAGTCTCTGCTGTAGGAAGAGAGCAAGGCTTCCCTGTACTCATGCATCTCCTGGAAAGAAGCCTATGTTGGGTCCTGAATGGCTGCCCCTACTCCCGCAACCCCATGTCCCTTAGAAGAGGCAGAACTCCCACCTGCCTAAAGTGTCCACTTCACTTTTTTGTCCAGTCTTTGTTTTTAATAAGAAAGACCTCCTCCCCAGCTTTAATTTTTAAAAATGATCTTTGTAGTTGATGTCTGAAATGTGGCTATTGCACATTCTTTGAATAATCACTTGTAAAAGAACTGTCTCTGCTTCAAGCTATTTCTATTACTCACAATGAAGGGATTTTGCTGGCTTTTGGGGTCTTGATATTGACTCCAAAAGCAGAGTGGGGAAGAACCCAAGCTTAGATTTGGGGGCCACAATGAGAACAGTCAGTTTTATGATTCTGCTTTTATGTGTCCCTTAGTAAAAGTGACTAACAATATGCATTCCTCATAAATAAATTTAAAAAAAGAACCTGAATTGTTAAAACAAACAAACAGACAAACAAACTCCTATGAATGTCACTTTCAGCAACATGGATGGACCTAGAGATTGTCTCTGAGCGGAATAAATTCAACAGAGAAGGAGAAATACTGTATGGCATCCCTTATATGTGGAATCTAAAAAGCAATGATGCAATGAACTTATTTACAAAACAGAAAGAGGTTCATAGGCTTAGAGAATGGACTTATGGTTGCTGGGAGGATGAGGGGAAGGGATAGTTAAGGAGTTTGGGATGGACATGTACACACTGCAATATTTAAAATGGGTAACCAACAAGGAACTACTTGTATAGGACAGGAAACTGTGCTCAATGTCTATGACAGCCTGGATGGGAGGGAAGTTTGGGGGAGAATGGATGTAGGTATATGTATGGTTGAGTCCCTTTGCCATCCACCTGAAACTATCACATTTTTAATCAGCTATGTGCTGTATACTGTGCTTAGTCGCTCAGTCATGTCTGACTCTGAGAGTCCATGGACTGTAGCCCACCAGGCTCCTCCATCCATGGTTATTCTCCAGGCAAGAATACTGGAGTGGGTTGCCATGCCCTCCTCCAGGGGATCTTCCCAACCCAGGGATCGAACCAGGTCTCCTGTATTGCAGGCAGATTCTTTACCATCTTAGCCACCAGGGAAGCCCAAGAATACAGGAGTAGATAGCCTATCCCTTCTCCAGGGGATCTTCCCAACTCAGGAATCGAACTGGGATCTCTTGTGTTGCAGATGGATTCTTTACCAGGCTGAGCTACCAAGGAAGCCCTTAATCAGCTATGCCCCAAACAAAATAAATAGTTTAAAAAAACCCACTCATTTGTAGAATGCAATTATGGACATCTTTGTGGGAATTCTGAGGGCACATTAAGGTAGGATCATTCTTTTGTTCAAATTTTCAGTCATTTAGAGGCTGTGTGGAGAAGAGGTATGTCACTTACTGTGTAGTGTTTAAGGCCTGGTTGCTATTCACCTCAAATCTAAGAATTATGCTTTAAAACTCACCTTATAAACAAAAGTTTTGTAACTTTATTATTAATTCTGAGCTACCTAATTAAGAATGTATTTTGTTTTATAAATTACTGCTATTCAGGTATCTGAAAATGATCTGCAGTGACTAAATAATTGAGTTTTGTACCTTAACCTTGAAATGCATTTGAAATCACTCTTTTTGATTACATAGAAGGTCTTTGTAGTTTAGATGAGAATAAACAATAGCAAGCTACATATTATTAAAGAACAAATCATTTCTCAAGAAAGAAGGGCTTTATGGTATAATTGGATGCAAGTACATGGAGTAAGAATTGGAACGCCTAACTCTTTTATTGATTTTTCTCTTTTCATTCCTAAATTTACTCAGCTAACCAGTATAGAGGTGTCTGACTCTCCAGGTGGTTGTAAATATGAAATGAATAATGAATAAATATACAGAAAACACTTTGAAAACAGTTACAAATATTAAAATATAGGGGTTCCTTTAATATATTCTCACAGATGTGTATTATTATGTCTTTCTGGGAGTTAGGTGTATTTGTGTATGCTCTGCTGCTGCTACTGCTGCTAAGTCGCTTCAGTCATATCCGACTCTGTGCAACCCTAGAGACGGCAGCCCACCAGGCTCCCCCTTCCCTGGGATTCTCCAGGCAAGAACACTGGAGTGGGTTGTGCATGCTCTAGACCAGGTAAAACTTTGAAATGTTTTTCTATTTAGGACCCAAGAAAACAATTACTACAGTTCCATCTGAAGTTAAAATGAAAGTTGAATCACGATCATTACCAAGTGCAATAGACCTTTCTGTAGTTGTTTTGCTGTCAGTTCAAATTTTTAAGTACTATATATATCCTCCTCTCTTAGACCTTATAGCTGCCTGTTTGACCACTATTCCCTGATTAAAGTTAAAAACCACAGCTCCCTTAACAGGTCATAAATCATCTCATTCATAAAGGTGCAGATTACAACAGGTACAACCTCATTGCTTTTATGGATGACTGTTTCTGATTAGGTAAAGCATAACACAGGTATATTTTCTAAGCCTGAAAGAAGACTCTGGCTCACAATCGTGCAGGCAACAGCTGTCATTTTGCCTCTCAAACATCCATCAGGCAAAATTATTAAATCAACATGCATCATTTTGTATAATAGAACTAAAATCACTGTTATAGAACAGAATTCCGTGATTGATTTTTCCTGCTTTGAAAATAAACAACTTGACTTCGCGTTCATGGTTATGTAACAGCAGGAGATCATTATCTTGTGACAAAACTCTATTTTATCGACATTATCTCTAAATGATCCCTTGATAGGATATATAAAATTTAATATACATTCAATTTAGAATGATTCCCTTCACATCATACTGACATCTATCTATATTCTATCTTTTACAGCCAGCATTTGAATCCAAACAGAGTATTTGTTTCTGTGATGTTTAATTCTTGCTTAAGTCACTCAACAAATATAATTCTGATGAAAATCTTGATCTAATGCACACTGTTTGACATCAAATGCTTAAGGATGAATCTTAACCCCACTAGTGTAAACTCGGACAGGATACTTGCTTTCTGATGAAGTTTAATCTATGAAATAGGAGTAATAATAATAATGTGTATTTCATACAATGCTGCCTGGAATAAATGGGTTCATATATTTTATGTGCTTAAATGGTATACCATTGTCTGGTATATAGGAAGAGAACTATGACAAAGATTCATTTAATAGCATTCATTCTTTCACTTATTTTTTATTCCTTTTTTGGTTCTGTGGCTTAGAGAAATATGTTTCAATTCTCTGAACCACTGTGTGCTAAAAATTTCTGCCTTTAAGTTGTTTGGCATATTAGATGAGGCCACATTTGCAAATTATGTTTTTAAATAGTACAGAAAATATCTCTTTTATAAATGATTCAGAGCAGTTTGGAAATTAACTCTTTAAAAACGTTGGAATTATGATACTTACTGCAGAGAATTTTGTTCAGCAATCATTGACAGTTGTTTTCTAAATTGACTCTGTATTGCTCTGAGTGTTTACTTTTCCTCCTCTACTTCCATTCTTTATCCTTAATTCTGCTCTGTGCCCCAGAATGCTGGCATCTATGGACTGTGTCAGTCTTCACCTATGGTTTCCTAGTGGATTTGATCTAAGGGTGGGGGGGGGCATCAGCTGAAGAGAAATAGAAAATGAAGGAAGTGAGAGAATATACAATCTTGATTCTCTCTCCCCCAGGTCATAGGGGATTAAGTGTATCTCTTACTGAAGGCCAAACCCAGTTAGGCGACCCTCACTAAACAACTTTCACTGTTTGGGTTCTGGTAATTGCTTCGTTTTCTTGCTCATTTAGACCTAGCAGTAGAAAGCCAACAGCTCTTGCCAGCCCAGGGCACTGCATCATCCCTTGGTAGTTTTCTCCACTTACCCTTTTGAAGACCACCTTCGTTAAGCTATCTTGAATTACCCAATTTGACTGTGCCACCTGTTTTCTGTCTAGATCCTCACGGATACATACATCCAAGTTTGAACTGTAGAGTAAGCAGCCATATCTGAGACATATGAAAATGTTAAGAGCTTCAGAGAGATGAACTTTATGGTTGTTGAAATTTTATAGTGTCTTCAGTGTGGTAGTTAAAGTGCTTGTTTTATATGTCACCGTTTTGAAGATGTGAGAATGTTTGTCATCCTCAGTAATACAATTTTTAAAAAGTGTTAAAAAGTAGAGTGCCTTTTGGAAACATAAGGTCAGATTAGCATTCATTTGGATTTCACAAGGTAACTGAACACAGATTTGAATTGTAAAGTAGCTGTAATTATCTTTTTAACAGACTCAGTAACTCTTCTTGGCAACCAGCACTATAATTATAGACATTGTGTTGGGTACAAACTTCCATGTTTTTGACAGACTAGAAGATGAAAAGATACACAAGGACTTCCTATTGTTAGTCTCACTTTTTGTCTCCTCACATTTCTTTACATCTGAAACTATGACCCAAATGGGATTTACACTTCATTATTCATGACATATTGTCCTCTTTAGCAGAATAAAGAAACTATGCCTTTATGGAATAAAGTTGATGTTAGGGCTAGGATGTAATGTATTGTTTGCATGATGATAATAACCTTTCTAAAGAATAAAATGTGCCTAGATATTGCAGTATTTATATAAGGCAAATAAATAATACTATAAGATAATAAAAGTGAAATAATTCTTATTAATAAGATATAACACACCAGAGATATTGGCAATAACAAAACATATCAGAAAACTCAGGAAAAATGCTAAAGCAGAAATGTAAAAATTAATTTTTGTTTGGAATGTTATTTGGGGGGGATTAATTTTGTTTACTCCTTTGAGAATGCAAATCACACTTAAAAAATAAGTATCTCCTTAAACTTCTTTTCTATTCTTACTTGAGATGAAAACATTTGTTTTTATAATTAGCTGAGTGGTTAGGAAATGGTATGGCTATGCCAAGGAAACAAAAAGAGATATAATTTATTTCAGAAAAAAAATTTAAATAAAAAGTAATGGGAGAATTTGTTTAACATTTACAAGGAGAAAATATAAAGTGTTCCTGAGATTCTAGACACTTAATGTATTGTTATTTATTATATAATTATATATAATAAAACTAATATAGAGAAAAAGTATTATTATTCTCTCATCTTCCATCCTATCTACTTTCACACAGGGAAACAACCTCAAATTTAAAAGAGATAAGACCTTTCAATGGTTGATATAACTTACAATTGTTACAACTCAGAACATAGTCATCTCAGGGAGTAGCTGAGTCAACTCGGGCTTCCGTTACTGTGTACCATAGACTGGGTGGCTTAAATGACAGAAATTCATTTCTCACAGTTCTGAAAGCTGGGAAGTCCAAGATCAAGGTGATGGCAAGGTAGGTTTCATTCTGAGCCCTCTTGGCTTATAGGTAGCCACCATTTCACTCTGTGCTCACATGAGCTCTTTTTTGTATGTGAGTAGAGAAAGCAAGCTCTGGTCTCTGTTCTTTTTATAAGAAGTCTCATTACTAATCACATCAAGGGGGTTTTGCCCCGGTGTCACTATCTAACCCTATATATACCCTCTGAAGGTCCTACCTGCAAATATCATCACATTGGGGGTTGTGGCTTCAACGTGTGAAATTTGGAGGAACACACACATTTGGACTATAACAGAGAGGGTACTTCTTTATATGTCTTGATCTATTGGTATTGTGAATTGGGTGATAAAGGAAGTTATCCTTTAAGTGATTTTCCTTGTTTTCTTTGCTTCCTTCTTTTCCTGCTTCCTTCCTTCCTTGTTTGAGGTTTTTTATATGTGACTATGAATAAATGTGAATAGGTGACATGTTCCTACCTAGTTTTTTTTCCTTAGGAAATACATAGTCATTCCTCCTTTACTTTACAATTTGATTTACAACTACATTGCTATTTTTTTCAAATAAAACAAAGAATTTATATGCATTTTCATAGTATGTACTTTAGCAGTATACAATGGTTTATCAAAATAATAAAGAAAATTAAAATTTTAGCTCAAATTACCTAGTTCTCAGAATGCATCTCACTTGTTTGCAGCTTCTTGTGTAAGAATTTTTTTTAAATGCTGATTTTCAACATCTCCTTATTACTTTTTTTTTTTTACTGTAGCTTTAAGCTTGTACACATGTGCATATAAGTTCTTTATAAGAATATATATGTAATAATGAAATATTATGTAATCCTTATCCTTTGTATCTCTTGGGAAATGATAAAGGTGATTTTTTAAAGAACAAAACTGTGACTTTAGTGATACAAAGTAAAGGGAAATATATTTGGGAAAAAATGAGCAATTAGATATAAGAATAATTTGTTTTTAGGAGTAGACATGAAATTAACCAGAAGAATTTGAAAAAATGTAGTAGACATAGTGGTAAATATTTGATGATTCTGATTGTCAAATATTATTTCAGAGAGCATAGTTTTGAATGGAACAGATGAAGAATCCAATATTTTGTCTATAGAATTTTATATTTTAGTCCTAGTGTTCTCTTAAGCATCTTCCTCCCTTAATGTTATGTTTTTAGGCAGATTAAACAAATAAACCTATTTGAATGTAGCTGCTTTATGTCATGTACAGTGTTGATCTTCTGGAAGCCTAACAAGTTAAAGTTAACTCTACTGGTATGTTTTGAGATACTTGGTTGAGCCTTTCTTTCCAAGCTGGTCATAGAAGGAAGCCAGCATGCATTGATCACATAGGTTTGGCCAATGGCAAAAATAAATTAAGGCTTCCCTGTGGCTCAGATGGTAAAGAATCTGCCTGCAGTTCAGGAGTCCAGGGTGTGATCCCTGGGTTGGGAAGATCCCCTGAAGAAAGGCATGGCAACCCACTCTAACATTATTGCTTGGAGAATTCCATGGACAGAGAAGCCTGGTGGACTACAGTCCATGGGGTCGCAAAGAGTTGAACACGACTGAGCAACTAACACTTGCACTTTCAAAAATAAATTAATTCTCTGCATTGATTGATATCATGATAGTTTCTCTCTCAGAGGAAGGATTGTGATGAGACATATGACTATATGAGGCTAAAGGACAGAGCTCAACCCCATTAGTTAAATTTGTGAATAGCTTGGTTATGGCCATATGTGATGTTCCATGACTTCCCTCAGAAATTATAGAATATACTATAGTCTGTACCAGATCCCACTCATAAGAAAAATTCATAATTTATTATCCAGCCATTTGGATTTAGATGGACCCATGAAAATTCCTGATATTTTGTTTCCTCGAGCCTCCTGTTAGCCCCAATGCATGAAATGACATGTTGAAATGTGATTCAGAGCACACACTGACATACAGTGGGTTGAACTCAAGCAGCATCATTAAGACCACATTATGTTATTATACAAATGATTTTGAAAGTTAACTGCTATGCAGGTAAATAGTGGATGCAGTCTATTGTATAAATCTAACATTTTTCCCACCATGGTGATTATTGAAATTTTGGGCTCATAGGTTGTTTGATGTAGTGGATAGGTATAGCTCCTTTGAGGGACATAAAACAACCTGCTAATGAGCTATGGTGAAACATTCCCACTGAAAGATATCAAATAATCTGAGTACTGAAATATCTTTTCTGTCATAGGTATGTTAGAGAGACACTGAAATAAGGATATTCCAGTTTAGCAAAGCTCACTGATAATATGAAGATAAATTATAGGAATATGTCACCTGTATGTCCCATAGGTCAGATCACATTTCTGCTTTGGGATAGGTAATGGAATTCCCATAAAAGATTTCAATAACTATTGATAAATAGTATCAGTTCAGTTCAGTTCAATTCAATCCCTCAGTCGTGTCTGACTCTTTGTGACCCCAGGGACTGCAGCACACTGGCTTCCCTATCCATCACCAACTAACAGAGCTTACTCAAACTCATGTACATTGAGTCAGTGATGCTATCCAACCATCTCATCCTCTGTCATTTCCTTCTGTTTTTCTCCCAGTTTCAATCTTTCCCAGCATCAGGGTCTTTTTCAGTGAGTCAATTCTTTGCATCAGGTGGCCAAAGTATTGGAGTTTCAGCTTCAGCATCAGCCCTTCCAATAAATATTCAAAGTTAATTTCCTTTATGGTTGACTGGTTTGATCTTTTTGCTATCCAAGGGACTCTCAAGAGTCTTCTTGACAGTCCAAAAGCATCAACTCTTCAGTGCTCTGCCTTCTTTGTGGTCCAACTCTCACATCCATAGATGACTACTGGAAAAACCATAGCTTTGACTAGACAGATCTTTGTCAGTAAATATCTCTGATTTTCACTACATTGTTTAGGTTTGTCATAACTTTTATTTCAAGGAACAGGCGTATTTTAATTTCAAATTCTCTAAGAATTTGGTATAAAGCAAGCTGCCTGGCTGACTGATAGAAATGTCATAATAAAGAATGTAATGCCATTTGGAAGTCTGCTGCCCTGGTTGAGGAAGAAAAAGATGACCCTGCCCAATAAGCATAAATGATAAGTGTATCTGATACTGAAGGAAGAATTATGCTCTTACTTTCATGTTAATGTCTGGGCTTTGGCCAACAATTTTGTTGTATAGACTAGAAATTGGGTTTTACATACCTGAACATTAAATAATGTTCCTATTTGGAGAATACACCTATGGAAATGTTTTTGGGAATTCTGAGGATAAATTAAGCTAGACCTTTATGATGTCCACCAATTATTAGCTTAGAAAGCAACTGTAAAGCCAAGACATACAACCTGATTTGGCCTCTGGATATGGCTAGTTCGGAACATGAAATCAGCAGACACAGAAGTGTATACCCTGTATAATTTTGAATAAAATGATGATATTTTCCTCTATCAATGACTGACATTGCAAATGTGGTTAATGATGTACAGAATGCCAATAGAAATCATCAAATACAATATGGTAGTTTTCAAAGAAGACATCTGATGAATCTTATCTCTTAGCATTTAGCTCTTGTAAAGTCTTACACCTGTAACTAGGCTAGCCTGTAACTCATGTTGACCAATAGACTATGGAGGGGGTCACTGCACCAGTTATACATCTAGATGACAGGCAGCTTCTGTTTCCTCTCTTGGATTGCTCAGTTTCTTAAACTTTGAGATAATATTTGAGAGGTATAACTCTTCTGCTGAAGGTATGAAAATATCCTATAGAGAAACCACTTGAAGAGGAGCCACCTTAGGATGACATGGAGATGCTAAAGATACAGCAATCCCATACAGTGACTTCAATACCAGCTGCTCCTAACTGCAATTTTATTAGACACTTCAGGTGAGACTAGTGAAACAACTTCCCAGCTCATTCAAAGAAATTCACAAAATTAGGAAAGATTTAAAAAATTTAAAAACGTGTCCTAAGCTACTAAGCTTGAGGTATTTTGTTATTTAGCAATCAGCAATCAAAATAATGACTGTCAATGAAATTCCCAAAGCTATGTGATTGGGTAAAGAATTTATAGGTTTACTCATAGGAATAAGTGAAAATAAAGCTTATGTGAATAATAAACCCAGGATGAAATATATTTTATAAATTGTTCTAAATGGCCCAATTGATATAATGTCAGTGAAGACATGAGCTAAAAGAAAAATAAATAGGGGAGAACAAGGTGGCAGAGGAGTAGGTGGATGTGGAGTATATCTCTCTTCATGGTTACATCAGAAATACACCCCCAGACACAGAAGTGCATTCAGAACACCAGCTGAGAGCAGACAGGAGTACTAGACTAGTGGAAAAGAACATAAAACCACACAAAACTCAGTAGGATGAAGGAACTAGGGGGAGAAACAGGAGTGTTAATAGGACTGGACCTGCTCTCAGCAGATGGGGGATCTGAAGTAGGGGTCCGATCCCCACAACAGGGCAATTGTCTGAGTCAGAGGAGAACCATTTAAGGCTGAGAGTGAAACAGCTGATCTATGGCAGCCTAAATGAAACGATAATCAGATAGTCCTTGCTGCAGCCATACATACCCTTTGCAGGAACGCTGGTCTCCTGGAAGAGGCAGCGGCTGGGAGCTGAACTTAAGGGATTGTGGAGCAATCACAGGGTAAGGGCTGCTGTTGACTGCAGAGAGACAGATTGAGGGGATGTGAGAGAGGAGGTTGTGGTGAGAAATGCTGGTGAACGAAAGCCAGGCAGCCATGGAAGCAAGGAGATACTGCTAAGTCACGCTTAGGGGGTGGAGCCATCACCCTAGCCTCTCTCTCCCCACTTGTCAGCATCTGGCAGCTGAACAAGAGAGAGGCTGGCCCATCAAACACCTGATGCACTGAACTACAGAGTAGGACCCCACCCAGGGTGCTCCTTTCAGTGACTGATGTGCCAAACTACAGAGTAGGACCCCAGTCAGGGGGGCCCCTCTAAGTGCCTGACATGCTGAACAACAGAGAAGGACCCCAGGCAAGGGAGCCCTCCAAGTGCCTGAACGTGTGGAGGTACAGAGAAAAACTGACCACAGAAGCCTGCTGATCGCTAGCTACAAGAGGCTTGAAAAAAGACATGGATAGGGCAATAACTCCTGCAGTGGAGGCAGTCTGTTTCCCTGTACACTTGTTGCACCAGGTGGTGCAAGTGAAGCAGCTGCACCACCTTCACACTCAATTCTCACTGGGGCAGAGCTGCCACAGGCAAAAACAAAAAGTCTTGCATTTATGTGGACAAGGTCGCTCAGGTTGTGTCCTACTCTTTGTGACCCTGTAGACGGTGGCCTGCCAGCCTTCTCTGTCAGAGGGGGGTTCTCCAGGAAAGAATACTGGAGCTTATTTTCCAAGACTGGTTGCCATACCCTTCTAGAGGACTATATTTCCTACTACCCTAGCCGCCAATTCCCCTGAGTACCTGGTGCTGCCAGAACCCCTGTGCCACAAGCAATTGCACCACCTCCACACTTGGCCCTCACAGGGGCAAACCCAAGTCCTCCAAGGCAGCCTCAGGAGCTAAACCCACATGTAGAAGTGAAAATAAAACCACAACTCAAACCCAAGGGTAGCTGTGGCTAAGGAAGAAGATCCAAAATCTTCCCATCAGCTGTACAAGCCGCAAATTAAATCCACATGATCAATTAAGCAGACTCTGTGTCTATGGAATATATAAAAGGCCATTGAGAGTGCACACAAAGGAAACCACTTGAATACAAGACCTGACATCACCAAATCACCAGTAGCACCCTGTGCAGGATGCCTCATCTAAACAATAAACTAAACAAAAATACAAACCCAAACATCAGCAGAGAGGAGTACCACCTCACTCAGCCTTGCCCATCAGAGGAAAAACAAACAAACAAAAACTCAGCATAAATCTCATCCTATACGAAACTCATCACAAACCACTGTGCCAACATTAGGAGGGCAGAAACTGAAAGGAAGAAAGAATTCAACGTCCTTCAAGGAAATAATTCAACTTTCCTTGAAGCCTGGGAAAATGAGACTTCAAACACAATAACTTTAAAAATAAATGATAAGGCAGAGAAATACTGCACAAATGAAGGAACAAACTAGAAACACAGGTGTCCAAATAAATGAAGAGGAAATAGGAAAATTACCTGAAAAAGAACTCAGAATAATGATAGTAAAGATGATAAAAACCTTGAAAACAAAATGGAGAAAATGAAAGAATCAATTAACAAAGACCTAGAATAATTAAAGAATAAACATACAGACACAAACAACACACTGAAATTAAAAATATCCTAGAAGGAATCAATAGCAGATTATCTGAAGCAGAAGAAAGAATCAGTGAACTGGAAAATAAAACGGTGGAAATAACGTCTGAAGAGCAGAATAAAGTAAAAATAATGGAAAGAGCTGAAGACAGTCTCAGAGACACCTGGGAGCATATCAAATGCACCAACATTCGAATTACAGGGATCCCAGAAGAAGAACAGAAAAAGAAAGGATATGAGAAAATTGTTGAAGAGATTACAGTTTAAAATTTCCCCATACATGGAAAAGGAAATAGTCAGTCAGGTCCAAGAGGCACAGAGTCCTATACAGGATAAACCCAAGGAGAAACATGCCAAGACACATACTAATCTAACTAACAAACACTAAAAACAAAGAAAGAATATTAAAAGCAGCAGGGGAGAAGCAACAAGTAACATGCAAGGGAAACCCCATATGCTTAATAGGTGATCTTTCAGCAGAAGTTCTGCAGGCCAGAAGGGAATGGAAGGATATATTTAAAATACTGAAAGGGAAAAATCTACAATGAAGATTACAGTATCTGGCAAGGATCTCATTCAAAATTGATGGAGAAATAAGCTTTTCAGACAAGCAAAAATTAAGAGAATTCAGTACTACCAAACCAGCTTTAGAACAAATGTTAAAGGGACTTATATAGTCCAGAAATACAAGAGAAGAAAAAAGATATATAAAATCAATCCCAAACAATTAAAAAAATGGCAAGGGGAACATATACATCAATAATTACTTTAAATGTAAATGGATTAAATGCTCCAACCAAAAGACGCAGACTGGCTGAATGGATTAAAAAAAAAAAAAAAAAAAGGCCTATATATATGCTGAAACCCACTTCAGACCTAAAGACACATATAGACTGAAAGTGAGAGGATGGAAAAATATATTCCATGCAAATGGGAACGAAATAAAGCTGGAGTAGCAATCCTCACATCAGACAAAATAGACCTTAAAATAAAGAAGATTATACAAGATAAGGAAGGACACTATGTAATGATCAAGGGATCAATCCAAGAGGAAGACATAACAATTGTAAATATCTATGCATCCAACATAGGAGCACCTCAATACATAAGACAAACACTAACAGACATAAAAGGACAAATTGACAGTAATGCAATAATAGTAGGAGACTTTAACACCTCATTAACACAAATGGATAGTTCATCAAAGCAGAAAATTAATAAGGAAACACAAGTCTTAAATGATACATTAGATGAAATTGATCTCATTGATATCTTCAGGACATTCCATCCAGATGCAGAAGAACAAACCTTCTTCTCAAGTGCACGTGGAACATTCTATAGGATAGACCACATCTTGGGTCACAAGTCAAACTTCAGTAAATTTAAGAAAATTGAAATTGCATTAAGCATCTTCTCTGATCACAACACTATGAGACTAGAGACTAGATATCATTTACAAGAAAAAAACTGTAAGAAACACAAACACATTCAGATTAAACAACACGTTTATAAATGACCAACAGGTTACTGAAGAAATCAAAAGGCAAATTATAAAATTTCTAGAAACAAATGACAATGAAAACATGACAAGTCAAAACCTATGAGATGCAGCAAAAGCAATTCTAAGGGGGAAGTTTATAGCAATACAACCCTACCTCAAGAAACAAGAAAAAACATCAAATAGACAATCTAACTTTACACCTAAGATCAGATCAGGTCGGATCAGTCACTCGGTCGTGTCCGACTCTTTGGGACTCCATGAATCGCAGCACTCCAGGCCTCCCTGTCCATCACCAATTCCCGGAGTTCACTGAGACTCACGTCCATCGAGTAAGTGATGCCATCCAGCCATCTCATCCTCTGTCATCCCCTTCTCCTCCTGCCCCCAATCCCTCCCAGCATCAGAGTCTTTTCCAATGAGTCAACTCTTCGCATGAGGTGGCCAAAGTACTGGAGTTGCAGCTTTAGCATCATTCCTTCCAAAGAAATCCCAGGGCTGATTTCCTTCAGAATGGACTGGTTGGATCTCCTTGCAGTCCAAGGGACTCTCAAGAGTCTTCTCCAACACCACAATTCAAAAGTGTCAATTCTTTGGTGTTCAGCCTTCTTCACAGTCCCAACTCTCACATCCATACATGACCACAGGAAAAACCATAGCCTTGACTAGATGGACCTTTGTTGGCAAAGTAATGTCTCTGCTTTTCAATATGCTATCTAGGTTGGTCATAACTTTCCTTCCAAGGAGTAAGCGTCTTTTAATTTCATGGCTGCAGTCACCATCTGCAGTGATTTTGGAGCCCGGAAAAATAAAGTCTGACACTGTTTCCACTGTTTCCCCATCTATTTCCCATGAAGTGGTGGGACCAGATGCCATGATCCTCATTTTCTGAATGTTGAGCTTTAAGCCAACTTTTTCACTCTCCTCTTTCACTTTCATCAAGAGGCTTTTGAGTTCCTCTTCACTCTCTGCCATAAAAGCAACTGGAAAAAGAAGAACAGAAAACCCCCAAAATTAGTAGAAGGAAAGAAATCATAAAGATCCAAGCAGAAATAATATTTTTTAAATAAAAGAAACAACAGTAAAGATTACTAAAACTAAAAGCTGGTTCTTTGAGAAGACAAACAAAATTGACAAACTCTTAGCCAGACTCATCAGGAAAAAAAGAGAGAAGAATCAAATCAACAAAATTAGAAATGAAAAAGGAGAGGTTACAATATACAATGCAGAAACACAAAGGATTAAAAGAGACTATTATGAACAACTATATGGCAATAAAATGGATAACCTGGGAGAAATGGACGGATTCTTAGAAAAGTTCAATTGTCCAAGACTGAACCAGGAAGAAATAGAAATTATGAACAACCCAATTAAAAGCACTGAAATTGAAACTGTGATCAAAAATCTCCCCAAAACAAAAGCCCTTGACCATATGGCTTTACAGGAGAATTCTATCAAACATTTAAAGAAGAACTAATGCCTATCCTTCTAAAACTCATTCAAAAAATTGCAGAGGAAGGAGCACTTACGAGCCCACCAACACCCTGATACCAATACCAGATGAAGACAACACAAAAAAAGAAAACTACAGGCCAATATCACTGATGAACATAGATGCAAAAATCTTCAACAAAATTTTAGCAAATAGAATTCAGCAACACATCAAAAAGCTCATACACCATGATCAAGTTGGGTTAGTTGGGTTTATTCCAGGGATGCAAGGATTCTTCAATATACAGAAACCAATCAATGTGATATACCATATAACTAATTGAAAGATAAAACAATATGATAATCTCAATAGATGCAGAGAAAGCCTTTGACAAAATTCAGCACCCATTTACGATTAAAACTCTTCAAAAAACGAGCATAGAATGAACCTACCTCAACATAGTAAAGGCCATATATGATAAGCCTACAGCAAACATTCTTATCAAAGGTGAAAAACTGAAAGCATTCCCCCCATGATCAGGAACAAGACAAGGAAAAAGACACCCTTGTCGTCAACATTTGCCAGTATTATTCAATATAGTTCTGGAAGTCTTAGGTACAGAAATCAGTGAAGAAAAATAAATAAAAGGAATCCAGATTGGAAAATAAGAAGTAAAGCTCTCACTGTTTGCAGATGACATGATACTGTATATAGAAAACCCTAAAGATAATATCAGAAAATTACTAGAACTAATCAGTATTTAGCAGTTTCAAGATGCAAAATCAATATACAGAAATCATTTGAATTTCTAAATACTCACAATGAAGAATCAGAAAGAGAAATTAAAGAATCAATCCCATTCACCATTGCAAAAAAAAGAATAAAATATCTAGGAATAAACTTACCTAAGGAGACAAAAGAACTGTACACAGAAAATTATGACACTAATGAAATAAATTAAAGACAATGTAAACAGATGGAGAGATATTCCATGTTCCTGGGTAGGAAGAATCAATATTATGAAAATGACTATACTACCAAATGCAGTCTACAGATTTAATACTGCTGCTGCTGCTAAGTTGCTTCAGTCGTTTCCAACTCTGTTCAACCCCATAGACGGCAGCCCACCAGGCTCCCCTGTCCCTGGTATTCTCCAGGCAAGAACACTGGAGTGGGTTGCCATTTCCTTCTCCAATGCATGAAAGTGAAAAGTGAAAGTGAAGTTGCTCAGTCTTGTCCAACTCCTAGTGATCCCATGGACTGCAGCCTACCAGGCTCCTCCATCCATGGGATTTTCCAAGCAAGAGTACTGGAGTGGGGTGCCATTGCCTTTTCCAATAGATTTAATGCAATCCCTATCAAATTACCAACAGCATTTTTCACAGAACTAGAACAAAATTTTCACAATTCATATGGAAATACAACAGACCCTGAACAGCCAAAGCAGTCTTGAGAAAGAAGAATAGAGCTGGAGGAATCAACTTTCCTGACTTCAGATTACACTACAAAGCTATAGTCATCAAGATAGCATGTTACTGGCACAAAAACAGAAATATAGACCAATGGAACAAGATAGAAATCCCAGAAATAAACCCATGCATCTATGGGTACCTTATTTTTCACAAAGGAGGTAAGAATATACAATGAGGCAAAGACAGCTTCTTCAATAAATGGTACTGAGAAAACTGGACAGCTACAGGTAAAAGAGAGAAATTCAAACACTTCCTAACACCATACACAAAGATAAACTCAAAATGGATTAAAGACCTAAATGTAAGACCAGAAACTATAGAACTCTTAGAGGAAAACATAGGCAGAACATTTGATGACATAAATCAAAGCAAGATCCTCTATGGCCCATCTCCTGTTGCTACTGCTAAGTCGCTTCAGTCGTGTCCAAGTCTGTGCGACCCCAGAGACGGCAGCCCACCAGGCTCCCCTGTCCCTGGGATTCTCCAGGCAAGAGCACTGGAGTGGGTTGCCATTTCCTTCTCCAATGCATGAAAGTGAAAAGTGAAAGTGAAGTCGCTCAGTCGTGTCCGACTCCTAGCGACCACATGGACTCAGCCACTAGGCTCCTCCATCCATGGGATTTTCCAGGCAAGAGTACTGGAGTGGGGTGCCATTGCCTTCTCCATGGCCCATCTCCTAGAGTGACATAAATAAAAACAAAAGTAAACAAAGGGAACCTGATTAAACTTAAAAGATTTTGCACAGCAAAGGAAACTATAAGCAAGGTGAAAAGACCACCCTCAGAATGGGAGAAAATAATAGCAAATGAAACAATTGGCAAAGAGTTAATTTCCAAAATACACAAGCAGTTTATACAACTCAATGCCAGAAAAGCAAGCAACTCAATCAAAAAGTGCTAAAAAGACCTAAACAGATATTTTCCCAAAGAAGATATACAGATGAGTAACAAACACATACATGAAAAGATGCTCAACATTGCTCATTATTAGAGAAATGAAAATCAAAACTACAATGAGATATCTCCTCACACTGGTCAGAATGGCCCTCATCAAAAAATCTACAAACAATAAATGCTGGAGAGGGTGGAGAAAAGTGAATGCTCTTGCACTGTTGGTGGGAATGTAAATTGATACCCCAACTATGGAAGATGGTATGGAGATTCCTTAAAAAACTAGGAATAAAATCATCATATGACCCAGCAATCTCACTCTTAGGCATATACCCTGAGGAAAGCAAAATTGAAGAAGATAGATGTATCCCATTGTTCATTGCAGCACTATTTACAACAGCTAAAACAGGGAAGCATCCTAGATGTCCATCAACAGATGGATGGATAAAGAAGTTGTGTTACATACACACAATAGAATATTACTCAGCCATAAAAAAGAACACATTTGAGTCAGTTCTAATGATGTGGATGCACCTAGAACCTATTATACAGAGTGAAGTTAGTCAGAAAGAGAAAGATAAATACTGTATTCTAACACATATATACAGAATCTAGAAAAATGGTGCTAAAGAATTTATTTACAGGGCAACAATGGAGAAACAGACATAGAGCATAGACTAATGGACATGGGGAGAGGGGAGGAGAGGGTGAGATGTATGGAAAGAGTAACATGGAAACTTACACTACCATGTGTGAAATAGCCAATGGTGATTTGCTGTATGGCTCAGGAAACTCAAACATGGGCTCTGTATCAACCTAGAGGGGTGGGATGGGGAGGGAGATGGGAGGGAGGTTCTAAAGGGAGGGGACATATGTATACCTATGGCTGATTCATGTTGAGGTTTGACAGAAAACAACAAAATTCTGTAAAGCAATTAGCCTTCAATAAAAAATAAATTAATTAAAAAAAAAAAAAAATATATTTTAAGAGTGTGGTATGCCTCTACTAATACCTATAAAATGTATAAGTAGAATAAAAGAGAGATGGGAGAATAGTCTAACTGGTAGCAAAATATTTTAAAAAGTAAACATATATGATCATAATAAACATTTTATTTTTTTATTCATTGATACAAATGATGATTGACCATATTTTTGTATATCTATAATTATGCATAAAATGTTATAGTAGCTGCTCTAATACAATCTTAATAGAATTTTTAGAAATATTAACAAAGGGATATTGACCATGATCAGGAGGTGAACTTGGGGAGTGGAAGGGTAAATAGATGATTCATTTTTTCTCTTATCTACCTTTTGAAATAACAAAAGACCTTTGGTCAATTACCCCTTATAACACTGACTTAAGAAATATTAATATATAGGTGGATACAGGATGAGAATCTGACCAACAATTGAGTACTGGAGAAAACACCCATACTTCAGTATCAATATTAACTAATAAGTCATGACTAACTGGTATTGATGGGATGCACCTACACCAGAGAATGGGAACTAGCCACATATTCCTGAGTCCTAATTAGGAGTAAAACCTGAAAGAAGCCTAGATCTTGATGACTTCTCTAAGCTGAGACTGAGCATACTTTATCATCATCAGGGCGATCAGACGCATCTCAAGAATAAAATGGTTTCAAGATATTCAGATGCTGGACTTATTTATGTGCTGTTTCTTATAGTATACATTTTTTACTTGTTCAATTTCTTAAGGCTAAGTAAATTTATTGTAGGAAGAGGTTACTGTGTCTGGTAAATTTGGTTGAAAATCTGAACCCAGGATTAAAAATGGAGTGTTCTTTGATGTTAAGAATCATATATCTTCTCAGGACTTCCCTGATGGTCCATTGATTAAGACTCTGTGTCCCCAGTGCAGGGGCCATGGATTCAGGTTCAATCCCTGGTCAGAGAACTAAGATCCTGCATGCATGCTGCATGGCACAGCCCCAAAATAAAAATAAAGACATGAAAACTTTGGGAAAAAATCATGTATTCATATGGCAATAGGTAAAAGGAGTCTCAAGGTTGTGTGTTGTTTTAATGCCTTACTCTGAAAAGGAAGGGCTGTCTTCTCTTGCTGTAGAGCATCTAATCATGACTAGTCCCTATCTTCTTTTGGGCAAGATATTTATATCCATTGCTGAAGTCTGTAATTGATCAAATTCACGGTTTGTTTTCTTTTGACTCCAGTTCTTAGTGAACTACCTGGTATGGTTTTCATCACTATTGGATTCAGAGCTGCAAAATCCATCATGTGGCACATTTAATAGTCCTGTTGTTCTACTGGGAATCTCTTTCTTTGCCTCATGACATCTAGGATGCAACAGAGGACTCTGCATGTCTCTAAAATCAGTGAAATTTTCCAATTTTGTATTCTTGTAACTGTTAAACAATTCCTAAATGTACCTGGCTATTTCTAGATTCTGCTGGCTTCAGAGTTTCTTCCCAGACAGGGAATCTAGGACACATTTCTCAGGTCCAGTTTTCTTCCTTCTGATTCTCCCTCAGATCATTTAATTGCTACTTCCTGCTTGGAAGATAATTCCCCTATGTCCTGTGGCTTTCCTTTTCAAAGTACCCCTCATTTTCCCCCCTTATTTCAGACTATAATTGAATACTGAAACTAAAGAATTAATTCATTCTACATCAGGCAAAATCAGTATCTACTATGAGCCACACTTTGTTCTAGATACTGAACAAGTTAGACAAGATTGCTGATCTCATGGAACTTATATTTTAGTGAGGAGAAACAGAAAAAGCAAAAAGTATAGAGAAAAGAAAACTGATCAATGTTACACAATAAAATGAACTTCCCTGATGGCTCATATGGTAAAGAATCTGCCTGCAGTGCAGGAGACCCAGGTTCAATCCCTGGGTCAGGAATATGCCCTGGAGAAGGGAATGGCAATCCACTCCAGTATTCTTGCCTGGAGAATTCCATGGACAGAGGAGCCTGGTGGGCTGCAGTCCATGTGGTCACAAAGAGTCAGACATGACTGAGTGACTAACACTAGACATAAAACAGTATGTCTTGGTTGATAACCTAGTTAAGTTGGGTGGTTAGAATAGGTCTTACTGAAGAGGTACATTTGAGCAGAGAAATTAATGTAAGAGTAACCGAGTGAGACCTGCAAGGATGACAGGACAGATCATTCAAGTGAGGTAGCAGTGAGGGCAAAACTGCTTGTTAAAAAATCATTAAGAAATAGTTAGAAGACCCATGAAGCAAGAGAATAAAGAACCACTGGAAGAAGAATAGATTAGGTCAAAGAGTTCAGTAGGTAGCAAGTCATGGAGAAGTTTTTTACCATGATGAAACATTTAGATTTCAGTCCATTTGCAAAAGGAGAGTTTAGGAAGATTCCAAGCAGAGACGTGGAGCTGCCAGGTGGTGCAGTGGTAAAGAATCTGCTTGCCAGTGTAGGAGATGCAAGAGACTCAGGTCTAATACCTGGATCAGTAAGATCCCCTGGAGAAGCAAAATGGAAACCCACTCCAGTATTCTTGCCTGGAAAATTCCATGGACAGAGTAGCCTGGTGGGCTATAGTCTATGGGGTTGCAAAGAGTTGGACATGTCTGAATAACTGAACATGGAGGCCTGAGACCAGAGATATAACACTATCCAATTTATATTTTTCAAATGTCACTCTGGGCTTCTTTGGAATTCTATGTAGAGGGTGTAGCAGGGTAAAGAGAGCAAGCAAAGAGATCTTTTATGAAGCTCTTTCTGAAATCTACATTAAAAATGGTGATGTAAAATAGACAAAAGAATATTCAGCGAATGCCTTTTGGAGGTAGGGCCTATAGGACTTACAAATGGATCAATTGCACTATATGAGGAAAAATAAGAAAATAAGAACGATTCTACATTTTGGTTTTGAATAAGCAAAACATCCCTCTATTTGTAGATAGTAGTAAGATTAAGAAAATAACAATTTGGACAGAGGTGGGAGAGAAGAGGAAGATTGTTCTATTTTTTTATGTTAAATTTGAGATTTCCCTCTTGCATGTCTATCCAATGTAGATGTAAAGAAACAAGTACAGTATATTAATTTAATCCTATGAGATGTACAATGTTATAAACTACATGGTACCAGTAATTTTTTTTGACAAAAATGGCACTGCTGTGAGATCAACACTGCCCAGGAAAATAGGATCATGTAGGTATAATTTCTGAGACTCACTCCTTAGGTCACATTTATTTCCCAAGGAAATACATAAGAAGCTTTAGAGAAGAGAGAAAACACAGCTGAGAGCTGAGAAACCAAGCAGATCTAAAGTATACTTGATAAAAAGAACAAACACCTTAAACTTTTTCCTTGACCAACAATGATCACAAAGATCCTAACCTTCTTCACAGGTCTCTTGAGATTAGAGCAGTTTTGTGAGATGCCTCATAAGTTCATGACAGCTGGAAATGGCAAGCTACTACATTTGTATTACATTCGTAGGCACCACTCATTTTCATGATGCACCTGATGGATTCATCTGAGTAATTAATTTGGTTTACTATAAAGTAAAAATCAAGTTTAAACAGTATATGTGCTTCACTAACCTATTTAATGAGTTTTTCCCTGTAAAAAGAATATATATAGTAAAATAAAGTAACAAATGCAACCTATCTAGGTCAAATACTGGAGTTATAATGCTATCAAATTCTGAAGAGTGGCAAAGTTTTTAATTATATATTCATATATATCCAAGTGATGAGAGGCTAGAATTTGAAAAAGTATTGGAAAACTTCTGAAATTGTGTTCTGTTCTGTAACTATTAAGGTATTATTATTTATAAATATATGTTTCAGTTGACTTTAATTATTTGCCCAGTGATTGTGCCCTCTTTTTGAACCTACAGTAACAAAAAAACAGAATAATAAGTATAAAGAATAAGTATAAAGTTTTAAAAATGTGTGTCCATGGTCAATTATGTTGTGAACTCTGATGAGCTTGCTAACAATAAGGAACATTCAACATCCATAATGTTTGTTTAAACGTAGAGTAGGGTTTCAGCTTTTCAGTTCAATTCAGCTGCTCAGTCGTGTCCGACACTTTGTGACCACATGAACTGCAGCACTCCAGGCCTCCCTTTCCATCACCAACTCCCAGAGTTCACCCAAACCCATGTCCATCAACTTGGTGATGTCATCCAACCATCTCATCCTCTGTCGTCCCCTTCTCCTCCTGCCCTCAATCTTTTCCAGCATCAGGGTCTTTTCAAATGAGTCAGCTCTTCGCATCAGGTGGCCAAAGTATTGCAGTTTCAGCTTCAACATCAGTCTTTCCAATGAACACTCAGGACTGATCTCCTTTAGGATGGACTGGTTGGATCTCCTTGCAGTCCAAGGGACTCTCAAGAGTCTTCTCCAACACCACAATTCAAAAGTGTCAATTCTTCAGCGCTCAGCTTTCTTTTATAGTTCAAATTTCACATCCATACATGACCACTGGAAAAACCATAGCCTTGACTAGATGGACCTTTGTTGGCAAAGTAATGTCTCTGCTTTTCAATATGCTATCTAGGTTGGTCATAACTTTCCTTCCAAGAAGTGTCTTTTAATTTCATGGCTGCAGTCACCATCTGCAGTGATTTTGGAGCCCAGAAAAATAAAGTAAGCCACTCTTTCCACTGTTTCCCCATCTATTTCCCATGAAGTGGTGGGACCGGATGCATGATCTTAGTTTTCTGAATGTTGAGCTTTAAGCCAACTTCTTCACTCTCCTCTTTCACTTTCATCAAGAGGCTCTTTAGTTCCTCTTCACTTTCTGCCATAAGGGTGGTGTCATCTGCATATCTGAGGCTATTGATATTTCTCCCAGCAATCTTGATTCCAGCTTGTGCTTCTTCCAGCCCAGCGTTTCTCATGATGTACTGTGCACATAAGTTAAATAAGCAGGGTGACAATATATAGCCTTGATGTACTCCTTTTCCTATTTGGAACCAGTCTGTTGTTCCATGTCCAGTTCTAACTCTTGCTTCTTGACCTGCATACAGGTTTGTAGGCTTATTTATTTCCTTCCAAAGAGGAAGGCACAATAATGATAAGACAGCAATAATTACCACACACAGAAAATTGCAGTTTTATAACAAGTAGAAGCACAGAGATAAGTATAAAAGGCAAAATGCAATATATCAAAGATAACTGATTAGAATTAATATTAATTAATGTTAAAAACATCACTCTAAGCTCATCATTCTGTTAGAGTTTGAGGAAACCCAGTGGTTGTTATCTCTGTTTACTTCACTTAAGTTCAAAATCTGTTAAGAAAACAGTGGTTTTGGCAGATAAAAATCAAAGTGGAATCTTTATTGTCAATAAAAATGGCACTGAAGAATGCAAATTAAATGTACTCAGCAAAGTCTTAACACTGAACTTAAGTGTTACACATGCCCATCCACTCAGTTGGAGGAAGCTCTGTGCTACCACATGTTTGTTTTCCTCCAGGGCAATCGAACAAACTTCGTAGTCACATTCAGAAGCTCTTCAATGTACCTATTATAATTTTGTTTTGTTTTCCTACGCCTGTCTAAATTACATTACAGTCAATATCCCTTCTTCCTTTCTTTTTGACAAAACACTTCAAAATTTCCTTATGGTATGGTGTGTGCATGTGCTTGTGCAACATATTTGGGTATGTGTATGTGTGTGTGTGTAGCAAATTCCGTCTTATCAGCAACAAAATATTTTTTTAAATTGTGGTTAGATTTGATAGGCAATGGAAAATATTGAGGGTTTTTTTTTTGACAAGTATCAAATATTATAAAATTATATGCTAAAATTTTGAAATTGATCATGTTTTAGAACGTCCCGTTTTCCTACAGCTAATGTAGTTCATAAAATGAAGACATTAAGAGAAAGCATTTATAAAAGTTAAAGCAAGTGACTCATACACAGCCAACTCTCAAATAGATGACAGTTCCCTTTCTCCTTTTCATTTCCTTACTCTGGACCCTTGGAGGAAAAGGATGCAATTCTGAATTACTAGTCAAATTTAACAATCAAGTAGAGTTGGTAGCTTCTGAAATTATTGTCATTGATTTCTTTGGGCATCATTTAAAAATAGAATTGTGAGGTGTTATAAGAAGAAATAGACCTGTTATAATTTGGGAACAGGACAAGGAAAACAGTTTTCCAAAATTTCCTTGTGCCCTTCAGAATTCTCCAGTCAGTATATTTGTTCTTGATGTTATCACTATACTTTCATTTTCACTTTTCAATTTTATGGTGGTTTTGAAAGAAAGTCTGTAGCTTAAGGTTTATAAATATTTAAGCTGTTGCTAGATAGAGTTGAGATCTGAAGCCAAGTGGAAAGAAGAAAACGTACTCGGGGGGAAAAACAAAACAAAACAAAACAAAACACGAAACATTAGGAAGCCTCAAACAGTGCCTGGAGAAGTTTTTAGGAAAAAAGGTGTGTGTACAGATAGAATCATCTACTTTGGAGCTAATTTTAAAGTACCTCAAAGCTGAAAAAATACAGGAAAATTCTTATATCTTCCACTGAAGTAATTTATTTATAGTTCTGCTGCTGCTCTTTAGTTGCTAAGTTGGGTTCAACTCTCTGCAACCCCATGGGCTGTACCCCTCCAGGCTCCTTTGTCCATGGGATTTCTCAGGCAAGAATACTGGAGTGGCTTGCCATTTTCTTCCCTAGGGGATCTTCCCGACCCAGGGATCAAACCCAGGTCTCCTGCGTTGCAGGCAGATTCTTTGCCAGTGAGCCACCTGGGAAGCCCATTTATAGGTATAGTATAATCAAATTCCCTTTTATAGGTTTGGGCCCAGAAGTAGAATCTTAGTAAGAATAGATAGCATTAAATAGACAGTATATATATATATATATATATATATATATATATATATATATCAGTTTATTCTATTTATGCTAAAAATAAAGATTACTCAGAAAGCACACATTTAACAATTATAGCAATAATAAAAAGTTCAAAACACTTCTAAGTGGTGTGTATGGTAGTAAGTGCTGCAGAATTATCTTCTCATGTAGTCAATGTCATGAAGTAGGTCTCATTACCTGTACTTTAAGTATGAAAGAATTGACATTTATAGAAGAGGAGTCAACAATAGACAGCATTCTAACCCTAGTCTGTCCTACCCAAAGTCCATGATCCTATCCACACAAAACACAATCATTATCACTTGGTGCAATAGGCAGACCTTAGAGTGGGCCCCCTGACTCACACCCTTGGTGTTCATGCCTGGTAAAATCTCTTCCCTCCGTTTGTGGTAGAACCTCTGACCTGCTTTTTAAACAATGGAATGCAGGAAAGGTGAAGAGCTTAAAACCCCAAATCAGACTTTCTGCGGTCTTAAAGAAATTGGTCATGTTGGAAAAGCCCCTGTGTCAAGGAACTGTGGGCAAGCTCAAGAAATGAAAGGCATCCAAACTGGAAAGGAAGAAGTAAAGCTGCAACTATTCATGGATGACATCATTTTATATAATGAAAACACTAGAGACTCCACCAAAAACTGTTAGAAATAATGTAATACGTTAAAATTGCAGGATACTATACAGTAATCTGTTGCATTTCTATACACTAACAATGAGCTAGCAGAAAGAGAAATTAAGAAAACAATTCCGTTTATACTCACAACAAGAATAATAAATTACCTAGGAATACATTTAACCGAGGAAGTGAAAGACCTATATGCTGAAAACTATAATAGTGCCTTGGAATACTGTGAATTAATAGATTGGATAAGATTCTCTATACCTTCAAAGTACTGAAGATAAAATTCAAAAGTCATAGTCTATGGAAATAATTTGCAAGTCTTAAAAAAAGGCTAGTTGACCAAAATAAGATCAAATAAACACTATAAAGATGCAAATGTGATACAAAATACTTTATGTAAATGGAAAAATTTACCTGTAGCAATTTTAAAACTTTCTCCAAGGTCATGTAATTATGTGGAATACATTTTTTTAATGTGTGTGTGTATATACACATATCGGAGAAGGCAATGGCCATCACATTTTGTCCAAAGGTTTTGAAATGGTTCACGTGACAAGCTAAAATATAAAATTTGATTTTCTCAGTTCCTTGAGGACTGTCAAATGCAAATCTGTGAAGAAACATCTTCTTTTCATTGAATCAGTGTATTTTACATGCACTATATATTTGTTTTGAGTGCTTATCTTCAGGAAACAGTTTCAGAGATTTTTCATAATTTCAGGAAATAATTTTATGAGGAAGAACCATCACTTTTATGATATTTTAAGAAACCTTTATGAAAAGGTAGATATCACTGATTTGATAGCACTTATTGAAATTGTAAAGTATAAAGTGACTTAATAAGATTGATGTTTTACTCTTGGAAACACACTCCAGATACTTCCTGAACTTAGGACAAAGTTATTTATTATTTTTATATATTTGATATGATTTTTAAACTAAAAACATAAGACTGAAGTTCTGTGAAACTTTAAGATAAAGAGTAATGAAAATGCAAAAAATATTGGCATCAGGAATTTTTATAAAGTGAATTGTGTGCCCCTAAAATTCAAACAATGAAGCACTAAACCCAATGTGACTGCATTTTGAGATTGAGGTTTTTTTAAAAATTTAATTTAATTTTATTTTTTATCTTTACAATATTGTATTGGTTTTGCCGTATATCAACATGAATCCACCACAGGTATACACGTGTACCCCATCCTGATTCAGGATGGGGAGATTGAGGTTTAATGAGGTAAATAAGATTAAGTTAAACAATAAGCTTTAAGGCTGTCATCAGATAGGACTAGTGCACTCATAAGAAAATGAAAAGACACCAAAGGTCTCTCTGTTTCTTTTCACAGGGTTACAGAGCAAAGTTCATGTGAAGCCACAGTGAGAAGGTGGCTCTCTGCAAGTCAGGAAGAGAGGAAGAAAGCAAACCTCCTGGCACTTTGACCTTGGGTTCCTAACCTCCATAACTGTAAGAAAATAAATTTCTGCTGTTTAACTTACCCAATCTCTGGTATATTATGGCAGCCCAAGTTGACTAGTACAGGGCTAAAAGTGATGGAGAGACATGGAGAAGAAGATGCTGTGGGAAAAAAATCTATGAAGATAACATTACAGTCTTAAAGTGGTAAATAAGATGTTTGTTTCTAAATGAAGAAAATAATATCTAGAAAAATATTTGAGTTTAATAAATATAAAAATTATGTCATAATATCAAAATATTTAATTGGTCCTTCTATAATATATATACAAATACAACCAGGGATGTAACAGAAGCAAACATAATTGCCACAAATGAGGACATTTAAACTCAGTGGACTGTGTTTCTGTAGAGTTTGTTTCACACACCCTATCTTGTGAAAATTCTAAATGAGTGACTCTACTTCAAGAAGTCTCTGTGTATGTGAGTGTGGTATGTTCTATAATTTTATATCCAGGATAATTTTTTAAGTTTATAATTCATTTTTTAAAAGAAAAGAAATATAACCTTTATGTTTTATGTAATTGACTCCATAAACAAATCTATGCATAAAATTAGTATTTAGGAGCAGTCTGATATTCCTCAATAACTGACAAACACATTCATTTTAAAGGTAAATAAGATGGTCAATAAAGGTAAATAAAATAAAGCTTCCCTGGTGGCACAGATGGTAAAGCTTCTGCCTGCAATGCAGGAGACGTGGGTTCGATCCCTGGATTGGGAAGATCTCCTGGAGAAGGAAATGGTAACCCACTCCAGTATTCTTGCCTGAAGAATCCCACAGATGGAGGAGCGTGGTAGGCTATAGTCCATGGGGTCGCAAAGAGTTGGACACGACTGAGTGACTTCACTAAGATGGTCAAAATATTAATTAATAGGTATCATAGGCATTTTCAAGCTAATTATACCATCAGTTCAGTTCAGTCGCTCAGTCATGTTCGACTCTTTGCAACCCCATGAATGGCACGCGGCATGCCAGGCCTCCCTGTCCATCACCAACTCCCGGAGTTCACTCAGACTCACGTCCATCGAGTCAGTGATGCCATCCAGCCCTCTCATCCTCTGTCATCCCCTTCTCCTCCTGCCCCCAATCCCTCCTAGCATCAGAGACTTTTCCAATGAGTCAACTTTTCGCGTGAGGTGGCCAAAGTACTGGAGTTTCAGCTTTAGCATCATTATTCCTTCCAAAGATATCCAAAATCCCAGGGCTGATCTCCTTTAGAATGGACTGGTTGGATCTCCTTGAAGTCCAAGGGACTCTCAAGAGTCTTCTCCAACACCACAGTTCAAAAGCATCAATTCTTCGTCGCTCAGCTCTCTTCACAGTCCAACTCTCACATCCATACATGACCACTGGGAAAACCATAGCCTTGACTAGATGGACCTTTGTTGGCAAAGTAATGTCTCTGCTTTTCAATATGCTATCTAGGTTGGTTATAACTTTTCCTCCAAAGAGTAAATGTCTTTTAGTGTCATGGCTTCAATCACCATCTGCAGTGATTTTGGAGCTCCCCAAAATAAAGTCTGACACTGTTTCCACTGTTTTCCCATCTATTTCCCATGAAGTGATGGGACCAGATGCCATGATCTTCGTTTTCTGAATGTTGAGCCAACTTTTTCACTCTCCACTTTCACTTTCATCAAGAGGCTTTTTAGTTCTTCTTCACTTGGCTTCTGCATATCTGAGGTCATTGATATTTCTTCTGGCAATCTTGATTCCAGCTTGTGCTTCTTCCAGCCCAGCATTTCTCATGATGTACTCTGCATATAAGTTAAATAAGGGTGACAATATACAGCCTTGACGGACTTCTTTTCCTATTTGGAACCAGTCTGTTGTTCCATGTCCAGTTCTAACTGTTTCTCCCTGACCTGCATATAGGTTTCTCAAGAGGCAGATCAGGTGGTCTGGTATTCCCATCTCTTTCAGAATTTTCCAGAGTTTGTTGTGATCCACACAGTCAAAGGCTTTAGCATAGTCAATAAAGCAGAAATAGATGTTTTTCTGGAACTCTCTTGCTTTTTCCATGATCCAGTGGATGTTGCCAATTTGGTCTCTGGTTCCTCTGCCTTTTCTAAAACCAGCTTGAACATCTGGAAGTTCACGGTTCAGGTATTGCTGAAGCCTGGCTTGGAGAATTTTGAGCATTACTTTACTAGCATGTGAGATGAGTGCAATGTGTGCTAGTTTGAGCATTCTTTGGCATTGCCTTTCTTTGGGAATGGAATGGAAACTGACCTTTTTCAGTCCTGTGGCCACTGCTGAGTTTTCTAAATTTGCTGGCATATTGAGTGCAGCAGTTTCACAACATCATCTTTCAGGATTTGAAATAGCTCAACTGGAATTCCATCACCTCCACTAGCTTTGTTCATAGTGATGCTTTCTAAGGCCCACTTGACTTCACATTCCAGGATGTCTGGCTCTAGGTGAGTGATCACACCATCATGATTATCTTGGTCGTGAAGATCTTTTTTGTACAGTTCTTCTGTGTATTCTTGCCACCTCTTCTTAATATCTTCTGCTTCTGTTAGGTCCATACCATTTCTGTCCTTTATCAAGCCCGTCTTTGCATGAAATATTCTCTTGGTATCTCTAATTTTCTTAAAGAGATCTCTAGTCTTTCCCATTCTGTTGTTTTCCTCTATTTCTTTGGATTGATCGCTGAGGAAAGCTTTCTTCTCTCCTTGCTATTCTTTGGAACTTTGCATTCAGATGTTTATATCTTTCCTTTTCTCCTTTACTTTTCGATTCTCTTCTTTTCATAGCTATTTGTAAGGCCTCCTCAGACAGCCACTTTGTTTTTTTGCATTTCTTTTCCATGGTGATGGTCTTGATCCCTGTCTCCTGTACAATGTCACAAACTTCCGTCCACAATTATACCATAGGTTTCTTATTATTCACACTCAAGGGATTGTATATGTATCAGAATATACATAAAATATGTTTATGAACATCAAAATATCAAATATGTTTAAACATCAGACATATTTGTTATAAACATCAAAATAAGTTTATGAACATTATCAGCCATGAAATTAAAAGACCCTTGCTTTTTGGAAGAAAAGCTATGACGAACCCAGACAGCATATTAAAAAGCAGAGACACTGCTTTGCCAAGAAAGGTCTTTATAGTCAAAGCTATTGTTTTTCCAGTAGTCATGTATGCACGTGAAATTTGGATTATAAATAAAGCTGAGTGCTGAAGAATTGATGCTTTTGAACTGTGGTGTTGGAGAAGACTCTTGAGAGTCCCTTGGACTGCAAGGAGATCCAGCCAATCCATCCTAAAGGAAATCAGTCCTGAATAGTCATTGGAAGGGTTGATGCTGAAGCTCCAATACTTTGGCCACCTGATGTGAAAAACTGACTCACTGGAAAAGACCCTGATTTTGGGAAAGACTGAAGGCAAGAGGAGAAGCGGACTACAGAGGATTAAATGGTTGGATGTCATCACCAACTCAATGGACGTGAGTTTGAGCAAGATCTGGGAATTAGTGATGGACAGGGAAGCCTAGAGCGCTGCAGCCCATGGGATCACAAAGAGTTGGACACTACTGAGTGACTAAACTGAACTGAACTGATGAACATCAAAATATTTCAATGTTACTTTTTGTAGTTTACAGTACAAATTATTTAGGGAGTTAGTCTAATGGTTTATCTTTTCATGGGAAATAAGCACATTACATTATGTCTTGGTTTGATTAATTGGATTATTAAGGTAGGCTTTGAGTGGGAAAAGGGGCTTACATAGGCACATGGAATTTGCATGATACTGTCATTAACAGCAAATCACAGTGCTTGCTAGAGTCTCATTGTTACTCCAATTTGGGATCATAGGCAGCTGCTCTCTAACTCTCCCTAAAAGAGTCATATCAGCATTTATGTTTTTTTAATTTGATACGACTATAATACTCTACTGAAAAAATTAGAAATGACTTATATTTGAATATAAATTTAGCCTAATTAGTACAATTTTTTAAAAACATTATGTTTCTGTTTCTTTTACAGACTCTGAAATCTCCTACTTCTTTCTCCCCATCCTAGGCGTCATGTCTAGCTTTCCCAAAAGATAACAACTTTACCATACCCTTCCACAGGGCCCTTTCCATTTCAAATTTTGATTGTGAGACTCTAAAATGAACACATAGTTTCGCTAGGCATTAGATAATTACACTAGGTTTCAGAAAAGCAAGATATTATTTATTATCATCCTCAAAATGTAATGTCGTGTTTGTGGAGATATTTAACCATGATAATATTTTATAGTCTTTGAGCAGCTTAAATCTAGAACATGAAACATGTTTTGTCTAGTATAAATCCATGTAATAACAGGGTTGTTGAAAGAAAGATATTTAATGAATGGTGAAGTGTTGTCAAAATTTTCATAATACCTGTATGGATAATCTTAGGTGGTCTATTTGAGGGAGTGGTAGGAGGAAAATAAATGAGCATCTACATTTAATCATGGACAGATGATGTCAGGGCAAAATGGTTGGACTTCATTCACTAGATTACAGTAACCCATTCTGAGTTATTAAGCAGGCAAGTAGCAGAATGGAAAACATTTTGGGAAGACTAATATAACAGAGGTGGACAAGGTAGAGAAACTATAAAAGTGGAGTCTTTACAGCCCAGTGAATTGTTCTATTCCAGAAAGGTATAAAAACAACATGAATCAATGAAAGTAAAGGTATAAAATATTGTTGTCTAAATAGATATAAGCAGGAGATAGAGAAGTGTAAAATGAATTTGAGATTTTGATTTAAAGAAATAGAAGAATGTGATGCATTTAACAAAGCGAGAAATTAGATAAATAGGGGAAATTTATGAATTTTCCTTTATGTGTGTTGAGTATGAAATGGAAGTGAAATAGTAGATAATAAACATATAAGACTTACTATATGCTGCACATACTTCTAAGCACTTTTCAGATATTTACTCATTCAATATCAAACAATACATTTTATAATATCTATTTTTTAACTTTACGATATTGTATTGGTTTTGCCATACATCAAAATGAATCCACCACAGGTATACATGCGTTCCCCATCCCGAACCCTCCTCCCTCCCCATACCATTCCCCCGGGTCACCCCAGTGCACCAGCCCCAAGCATCCAGTATCGTGCATCGAACCTGGACTGGCAACTCATTTCATACATGACATTATACATGTTTCAATGCCATTCTCCCAAATCATCCCACTCTCTCCCTCTCCCTCTCTCACAGAGTCCAAAAGACTGTTCTATACATCAGTGTCTCTTCTGCTGTCTCGTATACAGGGTTATTGTTACCATCTTTCTAAATTCTATATATATGTGTTAGTATCTCACATGCTAGTAAAGTAATGCTCAAAATTCTCCAAGCATCAGAGTCTTTTCCAGTGAGTCAACTCTTCACATGAGGTGGCCAAAGTACTGGAGTTTCAGCTTTAACATCATTCCTTTCAGCTTTAGCATCATTCCCCTTCTCCTCTTGCCCCCCTGGAGAAGGGGATGACAGAGGATGAGATGGCTGGATGGCCTCACTGACTCGATGGACGTGAGTCTGGGTGAACTCCGGGAGTTGGTGATGGACAGGGAGGCCTGGCGTGCTGCGATTCATGGGGTTGCAAAGAGTAGGACACAACTGAGCGACTGATCTGATCCGATCTGATACTGTATTGGTGTTTTTCTTCTGACTTACTTCACTCTGTATAATATCTAAATAATATTTTTAGGCAATTGATGATATCTGATTTAGAACTGCAAACATTTAGAACTGCAAACAGATCATCAGTATCTATCATTGTTCTTATCAAGGCCCCTTCTACAGGAAAAAAGCAATAATAATTCTAAAATTACTTAAGTTTATATAGAGACTGTCATAGATAAAACCAAGTTTCCTGTATCTCTGAATATATATTTCCATTAGAGTTCATAGGAAGTATTTCAATTTTGAGAAAACAAAGGTTAAATTTTAAGTATCATTCATGCATGAGTATGTGCTAAGTAGCTTCAGTTATGTCTGATTCTTTGCAACCCCATGGTCTGTTTCCACCAAGCTGTTCAGTCCATGGGATTCTCCAGGCAAGAATACTGGAGTGGGTTTCCATGACCTTCTCCATGGAACCTTTCCGGCCCAGGTAGCAAACCCGTCTCTAACCTATCCTGCATTGGCAGGTGGGTTCTTTACCACTATTGCCACATGGGAAGCCAGGTGTCATTCATACAGTGTCACTAAGTTACAAGATAGTAACTACACATTTCAAAGTTACATCATTTCGCCTTAAAAGAGCTTAGAGGCAGTTTGCAGTTACCTCCTGCACTTATATACTTTTGGCTAAGACAAAGTGACTTTTTTTCTTTAGGATCTGTGCAAAATAGTTCATTTTTTGCCTTTCTATACTGACTGTGACTTTGGATCATTCTACAGTAATATTGTAACTTAATATAGAATATTACATTTTACCATTTCTGTCGGTGCTTCCAGTTAATACTAGTAGGAGTAGCAAAAATCTGCCTTTGAGCACAAATTTTATTCACTCAAGAATTCCTCCCAGAAATGAGCCAAAAACATATTAGCAAATATAAACCTTTTTTGGAGACCTATTGGCCGCTGGATCTAGACTTTCTTAAAATAATACTTAGGAATTCACAGCCATACATGGCAACTCTATAATGCTTGAAAACTATAATAGACTGTGAGAGAAATCATGTTTGACACATTCAAAAAAGACTTTTCCTCTTTGACCACATTTATTCAAACTTCTTTTCTTCCGCTTTCCTTTGCTACTCATCCCCATGGTCTCTTTCTCTTTGTCTACACCTTATTTCTTCATTTCCAGTCATTTTCTCACTGTATTTTCCTCTTAGAACTATGGTGCTGGAGAAGACTCCTGAAAGTCCCCTGGATAGCAAGGAGATCAAATAAGTAAATCTTAAGGGAAATCAACCCTGAATACTCGTTGGAAAGACTGATGCTGAAGCAGAAGCTCCAGTATTTTGGTCATCTGATGCAAAAGAACCAACTCAGTGGCAAAGTCCCTGATGCTAGGAAAGATTGAAGGCAGAAGGGAAGCGGGCATCAGAGGATGAGATGGTTGGATGGCATCACTGATGCAATGGACATGAATGTGGGCAAACTTTGGGAGATGGTGAGGGACAGGGAGGCCTGGCGTGCTATAGTCTGTGGGGTCACAAAGAGTCGGACACGACTGGGCAACTGAACAACAGCACCAACACCGCCTTATCTCTTCATTTTCTCACTATGTTTTTCTTTTTTCTTCTCTTCTACATGTTATTTTCACTGTTAAAACTAAATTTATTCTTTTACTTAACTTTAATCTCTTTTTTAGTTACTTCATTCAATTATTTTAAGTGGAAGTAGATTTGAATTTGATACTAAAACGGAAGTACATGTTTCCTAAACCCAAGCAGAAATAACATCTTGTCTTTTTGCTACTTACTGTAGGGAAAGACAAAATAATTACACATCAACATTTAATGTCACTGAACTTTTAAAGAAGATTTAATGCTAATAAAATGTATTTTGTACTTTTTTCCTAAGGTGTAAAAATAAAAACTACTTATATTTCATTTTTAAAGTGCTCAAATAAAATTTTTATGTTTGTAGTATATAGCGATTCTGACCCTGATGACTCGTATTTGGAAAATTCATTGTTTACCTTTAAAATGGCATATCATCTTATTTGTTCTAGTTTATAATACTTGCTAACTGTTAATTTTTTTGAACTGCCAGAGCTTTATGTCTCTTTTAATATGATGAAAGAAAAAAAAGAAAGTTAATTGTACAGTCGTGTTTGACTCTTTGCAATCCGATGGACTGTGGCCCATCCAGGTCCTCTCTCCATGGAATTCTTCAGGCAAGAGTTACTGGAGTGGGTGCCATTTCCTTCTCCAAGGGGTCTTTCTGATCCAGGGATCGAACCTAGTTTTCCTGCATTATAGGCAGATTCTTTACCAACTGAGCCACTAGGGAAGCCCTTTAATATGATAATAATCCAATGTTATAGCTTGGGTATATACTGAAAGTGAAGAAATGTTGTCTCCTTGAATATTAATCCATATCTAATAAAGTTCAAGTAACAAGATAAATCAGTTTATATAATATTTTATATAATCCTACAGTTAAAAAGGATATTAGGCATGTAAATAATACATTTTAAAAGCATTGTCCTTCATTAAATAGTTATTTAACTTTCTCCTTCATTTTAGATATGTAGAAACTGATATCCAGGGAGATTAGGGACTCCTATGAATCACTCTGACAGTGATGCCAGTGATAGGACCAGAACTCATCTGTGCTGAATCCTTTTTTAGTAGCCTTTGAAATTTCATTCTGCTGCAAAAAAAACAACAAACAAATGCATAAAAATAAAGACAAGAATTCAAAATTTCTGTCACTATGGTAATCCAAGTTAGTGTGCTAATCAGTAGTTCTCACTTTTATATCCCCCAATACTTGAATGCTATAGGGGATTCAAACTATTAGGTCTTTCTAGGTTTTGATAGCTGCATGATGCCCATAAACAAATTCTCAAGATAAACAGCAATGGCACCCTACTCCAGTACTCTTGCCTGGAAAATCCCATGGACGGAGGAGCCTGGTAGGCTGCAGTCCATGGGGTCTTGAAGAGTCAGACACAATTGAGCAACTTCACTTTCACTTTTCACGTTCATGTATTGGAGAAGGAAATGGCAACCCACTCCATTGTTCTTGCCTGGAGAATCCCAGGGACAGGGGAGCCTGGTGGGCTGCCGTCTATGGGGTCGCACAGAGTCGGACACAACTGAAGCGACTTAGCAGCAGCAGCAGCAGCAGCAAGATAAACAATTATGGAATTATCCTAATGTACTGTAAGAATGTTTGATATATTTGTCTGTCTTTCTGGGATTTGAATATAGCTTAGATTCAGAAAAAAATATGTCAGCATTTTAAACAATTACAGCTATGGTAAATAAAATGCTTTAAGAAACTTCAAAAAAAAAAACAAAAAGAAACTTCACTAAGTCTTCAAAATGCCCATTAGCCTCCAACCATTTTGACCTAGGTTCAGTTCCTGGGTTGGGAAGTTCCCCCGGAGAAGGGAACAGATACCCACGTCAGTATTCTGCCTTGGAGCATTCCATGGATCAAAAAGAGTTGGAATACTGAGCAACTTTCACTTTCACTTTGATTTAACTGGAATTTTTAAAGTTTTCCTTTTAAATTATCTTTAAGTAGAAAGCATCTTGAATCTATTCCAACTCATAATTCATAATTAGTTTTACTTACAATTTAGTACCTGCACCTCATTTGCATAACTATCTGCTACATTTGCATCAACACAGCACAGGATCTATAACTTACTTACTGAAAGTACCTCACAGCATTTACAAAGAGCTGCTCCACTCAGAAGCTGCCTTATGTTTGCATGGTGGCTGTATTTGAATTATCACAGCTGTGATTTACTTCCAGTCTCCAACTCAGTAATTTCAGTATAGTAGATTTTTTATTTTTAATTTATTAATTTTTCTTAGCATCGATTACACCTTGACCACAAGTTCAATTTCCAGCTGGAGATGTAGCCATTTATATTCTGAGTCTAGAGTCACTGTTGCCAGAGAGTGATTACCTATTACCAGCAATTTGATTTAGTACACGTGAAAAATGAGACACCTCTTTGACATCCTTGTGGAGGTGTCAAGTAAACATTTAATCATTTAACTGTGAAACTGTAGGGAGAGATGTGATATATATATATTTGGTATATTTGGTAGATAGCATTTAAGACGTGAAATTATCTGAAGAACGTTAGAGAAACTGGGACTGTACCTTTAGATGTTAATGTTTAGAGATCAGAGGGAGAGTAGAGGAAAATGAGAAGGTGCACTTAACGTATGGGAAGAAAATAAGATGACTTTGGATTCCTAAAGCCTCAGTGAAGGAATTATACTAAGAAAGAGAGAATTGTAACCTGGGTCAGATGCTGCTGCTCAGTCAAATATGCAAATAGGAACTGATCTTTTCATTTTGCAAAGTGAGTAACACTGGTCATACGTATAGGAGTAATTTTGTTGGAGTGGTGAGGCAAACCTCCCATTGGTATGAGCTTAAGAAGCAGTAGGAGAAGAAAATCAGGAGAAACAAAGTACAGACACTTTACATGAAAGTTTGCTATAATCAAAAATGCAATGGGACAATCGCAGAGACTGAGGTATACTTGAGTAGGTTTTTAATTAAGATGGGCAAAGAAAAGTGGAAGAATGGGGTAGGAAAAGATGATTTTTCTGGGAAATAAAAAACTACTTAAAGTTGTTGTTATTACTTTTCTGATTAATTAATTTCTTTATTGTATTTATTAATGGCTGTGCTATGTCTTTATTGCTACCTATAGGCTTTCTCTAGTTGTGGCAAGTGGGGCTACCCTCTTGTTTTAGACCACAGGTTCTAGGTTGCGTGGGCTTCAGCAGTTGTGACGCATGGGCCTACTTGCCCCATGGCATGTAGGATCTTAGTTACTAGACCAGGGATTGAACCCATATCCCCTGCAATGGCAGGTAGATTCTTAGCCACTGGACTACCAGGGAAGTCTCGACTTGAAGTTTTTGATACTGATATTAAACTGAGAATAGTCAGCATTGTTTTGTTTTCTTTTTTTTTTCTCAGATATTTTCAGTTCTGGAGACAATAGCCTGCAATAAGTTTACTCTTGGCTTTAACTAGGGTGTTTTCACCAGGCGAGTATGTCAGTGAGAGGGGCAAAGATATTGATGGTGTATACAAAAGGTTATAACTGATTAAGGAAATAAGTGAGGTCATATGGAGCTTAAAGAATACTAAAAACTGATATAATCAGTGTTGTCTAGGTTCCAGTGGAGTCAAAGATTTGGAAGAATATGGAACTACAATGACTAATCTGAAGAAAAAAAAAAAAGGAAAGTGGTAGTTGGAGAGTTGAAGGTACAGAAACAGGTTATGAGGGGCTACAGTTATTATATGTAAGAGTAGCTGAAAGAGAAGAGGATACAACTCTGGAGAATAGGAGATTTAGCAAGGGAGACTGAGGAACTAAAATGTTAGGGTAAAGGAAGAATTGTGATGATTTGAGTAATGTTAAAGAGGGTAACAAAAATCCAGGAAATAAAATTTGGAAAATGAAGAGAAGAGCCTTAGGATGTAGATGAATGCAACAAGGAGGAGGAGTAAGTGGAAGAGTCTGAAGACAAGAGACTCAATTTAAATGTACAGTTCTTTTTTTTTTTTTTCAGTCATTTTATTTTATTTATTCTTTTTATTTTTATTTTATTTTTAAACTTTACAATATTGTATTAGTTTTGCCCAATGTCGAAATGAATCCGCCACAGGTATACCCGTGCTCCCAATCCTGAACCTTCCTCCCTCCTCCCTCCCCATACCCTCCCTCTGGGCCGTCCCAGTGCACCAGCCCCAAGCATACTTGTTCTGCATTTTGCCACTCTCTTCTATTAACAGGAAAAGTGCATGAGGATACAAACTTTAGATATCTGTTAACTACTCTATCTCCAGTGTCTAGAAGAGTGTCTGACATACATTTGTTATTTTTCAGTCACTTAATTATGTGTGACTCTGCAATCCCACAGACTGCAACATGCCATGCTCCTCTGTCCACTACTATACCAGGAGTTTGTTCAAATTTATGTCCTTTGAGTAAATAATGCCTCACAACCATCTCATCCTCTGCTACCCTCTTTTCCTTCTGCCTTCAATTTTTCCCAGCATCAAGGTCTTTTCCAATGCTTTGGCTCTTTGAATCAGGTGACCAACATTTTGGAGTTTCAAATTCAGCATCAGTTCTTCCAATGAATATTCAGAGTTGATTTCCTTTAGGATTGACTGGTATGATCTCCTTGTTGTCCAAGGAACTCTCAAAAGTCTTTTCCAGCACCACAATTTGAAAGCATCAATTCTTTGGTGCTCAGCCTTCCTTCTGGTACAACTCTCACATCTGTACATGACTACTGGAAAAACCATAGCTTTGAGTATATGGAACTTCGTTGGCAAAGTAATGTCTCTGATTTTTAATACACTGTCTAGCTTTGTCATAGCAATTGTTTGACATATACAGCCATGCAATTGTTGAATAAATAAATCATCACACAAAGAAGAATCTATAAGACAGAAATACCTCAAAAACACACATATATATTATAATTTTGTATATGATGTGTTTTGTTCAGGGTTCAATGGTGACTCATACAAAATAGTAAGCAATTCTACTTGAAAAGGATCAATCATAAAAGACTTCTGAGAAAAGGTAAGTCAAAATCTGAATTCCTGGAATATGGTTATGTGTTGTGAAGATGAAGAGAGAAGGAAGTGTGGTCGTTATACCAGTAATAGAAATTTGTCAAGAAAGAGCTTTGTAAGAACAGGTGTGAAATAATGTATACTTCTAAAATGTGGTTTTGTATTATTTCACATACAATAGAGTCATTGAAAATAATTCAAAATGAACTGATGAGACAAAAGGCAGTTACAGTTACCTCTACTTATTCAGAGATAATAATTGTTATCAACTTGGTATTTATTATATGCCGTGTTGGGCCACCCAAGACAGATGGGTTACAGTGGAGAGTTCTGAGAAAACGTGGTCCACTGGAGAAGGGAATGGCAAATCACTTCAGTATTCTTGCCTTGAGAACCACATTAACAGTATGAAAAGGCAAAAAGATAGGACACTGAAAGGTGCCTAATATTCTACTGGAGAAGAGTGGAGAAGTAACTCCAGAAACAATGAAGAGACAGAGCCAAAGCAAAAACAACACCCAGTTGTGGATGTGACTGGTGATGGAAGTAAAGACTGCTGCTGCAAAGATCAATATTGCATAGGAGCCTGGAATGGTAGGTCCATGAATCAAGGTAAATTAGAAGTGGTCAAACATGAAATGGCATGAGTGAACATTGACATTTTAGGAATCAGTGAACTAAAATGGATTGGAATGGGAAAATTTAATTCAGATGATCATTAATCTACTACTACTGTGGGCAAGAATCCCTTAGAAGAAATGGAGTAGCCCTCATAGTCAACAATAGAGTCTGAGATGCAGTACTTGCTTGCAATCTCAAAAATGACAGAATGAACTATTTCCAAGGCAAAACATTCAATATCAGGGTAATTCAATTCTATGTCCCAAACCAGTAATGCTGAAGAAGCCAAAGTTGAATGGTTCAATGAAGGCTTACAAGACCTTCTAGAAGGTCTAACACCCTTCTAACACCCAGAAAAGATGCCCTTTTCATTATGGAGGACTGGAATGCAAAAGTAGGAAGTCAAGAAATACCTGGAATAACAAGCGATTTGGCCTTGGAGTACAAAATGAAGCAGGGCAAAGACTAACAGTTTTGCCAAGAGAACATACTGGTCATAGCAAACACCCTCTTCCAACAACACAAGATAAGACTTTACACATGGACATTACCTGATGGTCAAAATCAAAATCAGATTGATTATATTCTTTGCAGCTAAAGATGGAAAAGCTCTATACAGTCAGCAAAAACAAGACTGGGAGCTGACTATGGTTCAGATCATGAACTCCTTATTGCCAAATTCAGACTTAAATTGAAGAAAGTAGGTAAAACCACTAGACCATTCAGGTATGACCTAAATCAAATCCCTTACAATTATACAGTGGAAGTGAGAAATAGATTCAAGGGGTTAGATCTGATAGACAGAGTGCCTGATGAACTATGGACAGAGGTTTGTGACATTGTACAGGAGGCTGTGATTAAGACCATCCCCCCCCCCCAAAAAAAAATAAATGCAAAAAGGCAAAATGGTTGTCTGAGGAGGACTTACAAATAGCTGAGAAAAGAAGAGAAGCTAAAGGCAAAGGAGAAAAGGAAAGATATATCCATTTGAATGGAGAGTTCCAAAGAATATCAATGAGAGATAAGAAAGCATTCCTCAGGGATCAATGCAAAGAAATAGAGGAAAACAATAGAATGGGAAAGACTAGAGTTTTTTTCAAGAAAATTAGAGATACCAAGGAACATTTTATGCAAAGTTGAGCACAACAAAGGACAGAAATGGTATGGACCTAACAGAAGCAGAAGATATTAAGAAGAGGTGGCACGAATACAGAGAAGGACTGTACAAAAAAGATCTTCATGATGAAGATAATCACAATGGTGTGATCACTCACCTAGAGCCAGACATCCTGGAATGAGAAGTCAGGTGGGCCTTAGGAAGCATCCCTATGAACAAAGCCAGTGGAGATGATGGAATTCCAGTTGAGCTATTTCAAATCTTAAAAGATGATGCTATGAAAGTTCTGCACTCAATATGCCAGCAAATTTGGAAAACTCAGCAGTGGCCACAGAACTGGAAAAAGTCAATTTTCACTCCAATCTCAAAGAAGGACAATGCCAAAGAATGTTCAAACTACTGCACAATTGCACTCATCTCACAGGCTAGCAAAGTAATGCTCAAAATTCTCTAAGCTGGGCTTCAACACTACATGAACCATGAATATCCAGATGGTCAGATTTAGAAAAGACAGAGGAACTGGAAATCACATGGCTAACACATGTTGGAACATAGAAAAAGCAAGAGAATTCCAGAAAAACATCTACTTTTGCTTTATTGATTATACCAAAGCCTTTGACTGTGTAGATTACAACCATCTGGAAAATTCTTCAAGAGTTGAAAGTACCAGACCACCTGACCTGCCTCCTGAGAAATCTATGTGCAGGTCAAGTTGCAACAGTTAGAACTGGACATGGCACAACAGACTGGTTCAAAATTGGGAAAAGAGTACATCAAGCCTGTGTACTGTCACTCTGCCTATTTAATTTATGCACAGTGTAGGTCATGCAAAGTGCTAGGCTGGATGAATCACCAGCTGGGGTCAAGATTGCTGGGAGTAATATCAATAATCTCAGATACACAGATGAAACCACCTTTAAGGCAGAAAGTTAAGAGGAAATAAAGAGCCTCTTGATAAAAGTCAAAGAGGATTGTGAAAAAGTTGGCTTAAATCTCAACATTCAAAAAACAAAGCTCATGGCATCTGGTCCCATCACTTCATGGCAAATAGCTGGGGAAACAATAGAAACAGTGACAGGTTTTATTTCTTGGGCTCCAAAATCACTGCAGATGGTGACTGCAGCCATGAAATTAAAAAACTCTTGCTCCTTGGAAGAAAAGCTATGACCACCCTAGACAGTGTATTAAAAAGCAGAGACATTACTTTGCTGACAAAGGTCTGTCTACTCAAAGCTATGGGTTTTCAAGTAGTCACGTATGGATGTGAGAGTTGGACCATAAAGAAAGCTGAGCACTGAAGAATTGATGCTATTGAACTATGGTGTTGGACAAGACATTTGTGAGTCTCTTGGACTGCAAGGAGATCCAACCAGTCAATCCTAAAGGAAATCAGTCCTGAAGAGTCATTGGAAGGACTGATGCTGAAGCTGAAACTCCAGTACTTTTCCACCTGATATGAAGAACCTATCATTGGATAAGACCCTGATGCTGAGAAATATTGAAGGCAGGAGGAGAAGGGGAGGACAGAAGATGAATTGATTAGATGGTATCCCCGACTTGATGGACATGAGTTTGAGCAAGCTCTGGGAGCTGGTGATGGGCATGGAAGCCTGGCGTGCTGCTGTCCATGGGGTCACAAAAATGGACACAACTGAGGGACTGAACTGAACTGACTGATTTATTATATACCTACACATATACATGAATGGATTTAAAAAATATCAGTTGTACTAACCAACGGAAAGTTCTTCATGACTTGTTTTCTGTCTCAATATGTAAAGAACTGCCTTATTATTTTTTGATGAAAACATAGAGGTCTTAACAGGTTTGGGTAGGAAATATATGATAATTTCACCAAATATTTCCTTGTTTATTCTCCTTTTGCATCAATGTTTCCCTGAAACAAAACCAATAGGGTGTGTGTATGTTTACATATCTATGTGTCTGTATCTATCTGTGTTTCCACATCTCTATCTATCTATGTAGACAAATGTGGAGATAGAGACCTAAAGAAAGAAAGGAGAGGAAAGCATTTTATTTATTTTAAGACATTGCTTTATACGATTGTAAGGACTGGTACATCTGAAAGCTCCAGGGTATATCTGAAGGCTGGAGACCCAGGAAGAGATGATATTTCAGTGCAATCTTGGGTGATGGTGATTTGAAAATTAATTTCTTCCTTCTCCAGGCATTTTCTCTTGAGAAAATGAGACCTACCCACATTACAGAGCTAATATACTTAAAAACTACTTATTTAAATGTTCAGTTCAGTTCAGTTCAGTCGCTCAGTCATTTCCGACTCTTTGCAATCCCATGAATTACAGCATGCCAGGCCTCCCTGTCCATTACCAACTCCCGGAGTTCACCCAAACCCATGTCCATCAAGTTGGTGATGCCATCCAGCCATCTCATCCTCTGTCATCCCCTTTTCATCCTGGCCCCAATCTCTCCCAGCATCAGAGTCTTTTCCAATGAATCAACTCTTCACATGAGGTGGCCAAAGTATTGGAGTTTCACCTTTAGCATCAGTCCTTCCAATGAACACCCAGGACTGATCTCCTTTAGGATGGATTGGTTGGATCTCCTTGCAGTCCATGGGACTCTCAAAAGTCTTCTCCAACACCACAGTTCAAAAGCATCAATTCTTTGGCTCTCAGCTTTCTTCACAGTCCAACTCTCACATCCATACATGACTACTGGAAAAACCATAGCCTTGACTAGACGGACCTTTGTTGGCAAAGTAATGTCTCTGCTTTTTAATATGCTGTCTAGATTGGTCATGGGAAAAGCCTATGGCACCTCACTCCAGTACTCTTGCCTGGAAAACCTCATGGATGGAGGAGCCTGGTAGGCTGCAGTCCCTGGGATCGCTGAGGGTAGGCCATGACTGAGTGACTTAACTTTCACTTTTCACTTTCATGCATTGGAGAAGGAAATGGCAACCCACTCCAGTGTTCTTGCCTGGAGAATCCCAGGGACAGGGGAGCCTGGTGGGCTGCCGTCTATGGGGTCTCACAGAGTCGGACATGACTGAAGTGACTTAGCAGCAGGTTGGTCATAACTTTCCTTCCAAGGAGTAAGCGTCTTTTAATTTCATGGCTGCAGTCACCATCTGCAGTGATTTTGCAGACCAAATTAATTACATCTAAAAAATACCTTTATAGCAACATCTATACTGGCATTTCGCCAAAAAGTGGGTACCATAGTCTAGTCAAGTTGATGCATAAAATTGACCATCATAGTGGTTTATAATACTTGCCATCACAACCACTGCAAAGAACTATCTTTTGTGGGTATGATATAAATATGTATAGGATATTTTTAGAGCATGATATAAATATTTCTGTTTTTATAGTAGTATATTATATTATTATATTTTTAGGACTTTCTTTTCAAAATGGAATTGCTGGAAAAAGGCATTGTTATTGTTAAATATGAAATATATTGTCTACCAAAAATGCTACATTTAATGTACACTCAGTATATGAAATTGCAAGGTATATTTAAGATTTTTCAGTAATCCTTTGTGACTACCAACCATAAAAGACATGATTTAGTTTAGACACTGTCCAATCCATTGTATAATCATTGAGTTCCTTCTATTCTTTGGGCATTAGGGAAATAATCATATAATTAAGTAACTGCCCTCAAGGAGCTTAAATCTAGTGAGAAAAATATAGACAACCAGATAATTATAAATAATATGAAAAGTACTATCATAGATGTCTGCACAGTATACTCAGCAGCATGCAGTAAGTGTCTTCTCACTTCTCTTGGAAGTTGGGAGGGAGCAACATCTGCCTACATACCTGCTAAATCTCTTCAGGTATGTCCAACTCTTTATGACCCTATGGACATTGGCCTGCCAGGCTCCCTGTCCATGGGATTCTCCAGGCAACAATACTGGAGTGAGTTGCCATGCCCTCCTCCAAGGGATCTTCCTTACCCAGCAATCAAACTGGCCTCTCTTACATCTCTTGCATTGGCAAGTGGGTGGTTCTTTACCACCAATGTTACCTGGGAAGCCCAAGGAACACCTGGATTAAGACTCAAAAGTTAGGAGAGAGACATAAACAAGAAAGGGATAACATTAAAAAAAAAAAAAAAAACCAGAACCTGGTGTGAGCAAAGACTCAGAGGTTAGGAATCATATTTTGTCTCTGGGGACTGTATACAGTTTTATGTTGTTTGAGCATGAAGTGTGAAGTCAGGCATGATAGAAAATGGGGCTGTGGAGTGAGGCTATAAACAGATCGTGGATGACCTTGAAAGCTATTTTAATGAGCTTGCATTTTATGTGCTAGATGATGAGGGGATTTTACAGAGTGTTGAGCAGAACATGGAAATGATCATATTCACATTGCAAATGCATCATGTGGAGAAAGGGCTTAAGCAGTGCCAGGGTGATGACAGAGTAACCAGGGAAAATGAAGTAAGATGTAGGTTGAAATGACTGGCAATGGCTAGACAAATGAGGACCTTATTTTGATGAGGAATTTCAGCTTTATCTTACTTAAAAGGATTTCAAGCAGAGGATTAATATAATTAAATTTAAATTCTAGAAAGATCATTTTCAAAGATATAAAGGATGGAAGGGAGTAATGGGAATACTAGTTTGATAAAATGTTAGTTAATATTTGCCAGACAAAACGTTACTCTCTGTAAAATTTTAAGGTATTTTATTAAATAGTGAGGAAAAGCTAAGTATTCGATAATTCAAAATGAAAAGTGCCAGGGTCCAGCCCCGGCTGATCCAGGATATTCGAAGGGGAGACGGCTTCGGCGACTATTTAAATATTCATCAAAGATATAAAGAGTAATAGAATGAGCATAGCTCAGTAGGAAAATTCAGTGGAGAAAAGAGGCTGAGTAGCTCGGTTTATGCGGGAGACCAATAAAACTTCAAGACAAGAAGCTTGCACCACTTACGTAGGCCGCAGGTGTCCTTCCGTTCTCCCGAAGGAGAGGAGACACTGAGGCCTCCCCAGTCGGATCTTAGAAGCCCAGGCATAATTAGTAAGCATGGTGGGTTCCGCGCTCCAGATGGAGACTCAACCAGAGTTTGAGAGGGAGAAAGACATGGGGAGACCAGTATTTCGAGGAACTGATCCCAATTCTTTATTTTCCAGAGTCTGTTTTTATACACTGAGATGTTATACAAAAGTCACGTGGGGACAGCTGTCCTGACTTTTATTAAAGTCAGGTGCTTCACACAAATGTATACAGAGGTCTTAGGGGTGTTACATCATCTTCTGGCCAGGGGGGCCTGCTGACAATTTACGACCCTCTCCTTGTGACAGTGGTCAGTCAACCAGGACACTTATTTCTCCAGGGTGATTATTCTCAAAACAGACACCACCCAAATAAAGTTACATTCCTATAGGGTGAGGGTATAGTGGGTTTTAGTTAAGGAAAGAATTTACTTAGCCTAAGGTCTAATGTGATTAATATCAAAGGTTAATACTTATTTCTTCTATATATTCATTAATGTGTGTAAGGGCAGGGAATGTGGAGTCTTAGCAACAAACATTGGCTCGACAAATGAAAAACCCTTCACCAATACAATTTCTAATCAGCCCATTATACTTATACTAATAGTTTTCTAACTTTTCTAAGGAACCTGTTTTTAGAAGGTTTAAAGCATCTCGTGCCTCTCATGGTTGGGAGGCTGTGAGTGATCACATGTGGCTGGACAAGCCTGTCAGGCAGGCTAGAGAAACTTCAGAGGAGTTTGTAGGTTAAAACACTCTTATCACGCCCAGGAGTTTTTATTAACTGGAACTCTAGGTTAACTCCTTCTCCGAAAGAGGTGGTGGGAGACAGCCCCCCATAAAGTCAGAGGTGTAGGGGAGAGCACAAAGTAGTAAAGTAGGCAGGCTCTGATTATGGGGGTAGATGCTCGAGGATTTCCGGGGGGACTCCTGAGGCTCAACCCTGCCTTTGCGTATGTCGAGCCTCCTTCCTCATGACCTTTGTCATGGGCGGAGTGCCTCACGCCGGCCCCCAACAGAAAAGAACATTGTCTACTTTCCCATATCTTCCCAGTTTTCTAGAATCATTGTATTTTCCTTTTCTTAATGTCATGGGTTTTGATGAAGTCCAAAAAATAGTACTCACCTTTCAGGTTATGAACCAATTGGGTATTACAAAAATCGGTAATGAAAGAATAACATGTTAACTTCATTGTTTATGAAGATAAAAGTATTTAGGGAGGGTGATAGTTAACCCTGGTCTCTGCATTAGAAGGCAGCCCATTAGGAGGAGAGAGAAGTAGATAACTGACCTTATCCTTTAATTCCTGGGCCATGTCAATTCTTTGGATGGTTAAGAGAAAGAGAAGGGGAGGCACAAGTTATTTCCACCTTTCCCCCCACTAAACCTACTGGATTTAATCACAGGTCAGTGACTGACCAGTAGAGCAGGTATGGTTACCAACCATCAGGATGATAAGCCTCTAACCTCATGAGGCAATTCTCTAAGTAACAGTGACTATGATTGCTCATTTGGTTCTCTTCCTTAGACCATTCATCAGCAGAGTAGTTTAAACTTGCACTCCCAGAAGTCTCAGAAATGGGTCAGATTTGTGTTTAGTAAGTTTCTTTCAGGGTTATTTTATTCAGTTCAGTTCAGTTCAGTCGCTCAGTCGTGTCTGACTCTTTGTAACCCCATGAATCTCAGCACGCCAGGCCTCCCTGTCCATCACCAACTCCCGGAGTTCACTCAGACTCACGTCCATCGAGTCAGTGATGCCATCCAGCCATCTCATCCTCTGTCGTCCCCTTCTCCTCCTGCCCCCAGTCCCTCCCAGCATCAGAGTCTTTTCCAATGAGTCAACTCTTCACATGAGGTGGCCAAAGTACTGGAGTTTCAGCTTTAGCATCATTCTTTCCAAAGAAATTCCAGAGCTGATCTCGTTCAGAATGGGCTGGTTGGATCTCCTTGCAGTCCAAGGGACTCTCAAGAGTCTTCTCCAACACCACAGTTCAAAAGCATCAATTCTTTGGTGCTCAGCCTCCTTCACGGTCCAACTCTCACATCCATACATGACCACAGGAAAAACCATAGCCTTGATTAGATGACCTTTGTTGGCAAAGTAATGTCTCTGCTTTTTAATAAGCTATCTAGGTTGGTCATAACTTTCCTTCCAAGAAGTAAGTGTCTTTTAATTTCATGGCTGCAGTCACCATCTGCAGTGATTTTGGAGTCCAAAAAATAAAGTCTGACACTGTTTCCACTGTTTCCCCATCTATTTCCCATGAAGTGGTGGGACCGGATGCCATGATCTTCATTTTCTGAATGTTGAGCTTTAAGCCAACTTTTTCACTCTGTACTTTCACTTTCATCAAGAGGCTTTTGAGTTCCTCTTCACTTTCTGCCATAAGGGTGGTGTCATCTGCATATCTGAGGTTATTGCTATTTCTCCGGGCAATCTTGATTCCAGCTTGTGTTTCTTCCAGCCCAGCGTTTCTCATGATGTACCCTGCATATAAGTTAAATAAACAGGGTGACGATATACAGCCTTGACATACTCCTTTTCCTATTCAGGGCTGAAAATTCACTTTTCATTTTGTCTCCTGCTAGAAATTTTGTTCATCCACATTATCTAATATAAACTTTTAGAGATTCTGTAATGAGGGAAAATTGTAAGGGAATTCTATTATTAAAATACTAGTCATCCCAAAGATAAAATGTCAGCCACATAGAGTTGTCCCCAGTTTCAAAAAAAACTTTTTTCTATTTTCAAATGTCAAAGATAAATGGAACACAAAGAGTTTAAATTCTCTTGAACAATTTAGGTTCAGAAACAAAGTCAGGATGAAATTTGAAAGTCCAATTTTATTTTATTTTAATTTTATTTTATTTTTAAACTTTACATAATTGTATTAGTTTTGCCAAATATCAAAATGAATCCATCACAGGTACACATGTGCTCCTCATCCTGAACCCTCCTCCCTCCTCCCTCCCCATACCATCCCTCTGGGTCGTCCCAGTGCACTAGCCCCAAGCATCCAGTATCGTGCATCGAACCTGGACTGGCATCTCGTTTCATACATGATATTTTACATGTTTCAATGCCACTCTCCCAAATCTTCCCACCCTCTCCCTCTCCCACCGAGTCCATAAGACTGTTCCATACATCAGTGTCTCTTTTGCTGTCTCGTACACAGGGTTACTGTTATCATCTTTCTAAATTCCATATATATGCATTAGTATACTGTATTGGTGTTTTTCCTTCTGGCTTACTTCACTCTGTATAATAGGCTCCAGTTAAGTCCAATTTTATTATTTTAAAATTAAAAGTCTGAAATCCAAAATCATTGTTACATATTTTTTTCCAAAATCCATCCTCCCCATTATTTTTAAAAAATTTTGACAACTCATTAAGAGCATTCTCAATGTTGATGTGAGGTTTGGATTTTTTAGAAGCCAAGCTCTCTTTTATTGAAATGAGTGTGGTAATTTCTGGGTCTCAGAAGTTGTATTAATTTAATATCAAATTTTACTTTTTATTTATTTTTTTGCTTTTTGTTTATTTTTAAAGAATTGAAAAATCCCCTGGGCCTTCCCACTATTCTATCCAGCACCTGGAGTTCTCGTTTCATTTTTTTCAAACCATAGGAAAAAGTTAAACTATTCTATATTCATGTTTTTTCAAACTAGCACATATTCTAAGGCTAAGTATTTCAAGTTTAATTTACATATATATTCCCAGAACTCTAGTCATAGTTTTATAAACACACGCACACACACACACACACACACACACACACACACACACACAGACCATTGTAAAACAACTGGTACCCAAGTGAAGGTGGAAAGGTGAAGAAATCTTTGTTTTTACCTTAATAGGATGCTAGCTGGCCTTTGCCAGCTACCAGAAATTCATCACTTGTGAACCTAAACTGCTCTGTGTACTATGAGGTGGCCAAAGTATTGGAGTGTCAGCTTTAGCATCACTCCTTCCACAACACCCAGGACTGATCTCCTTTAGAATGGACTGGTTGGATCTCCTTGCAGTCCAAGGGACTCTCAAGAGTCTTCTCCAACACCACAGTTCAAAAGCATCAATTCTTTGGTGCTCAGCTTTCTTCACAGGCCAACTCTCACATCCATACATGACCACTGGAAGAACCATAGCCTTGACTAGATGGACCTTTGTTGGCAAAGTAATGTCTCTGCTTTTCAATATGCTGTCTAGGTTGGTGATGACTTTTGTTCCAAGGAGTAATGTCTTTTAATTTCTTGGCTGCAATCACCATCTGCAGTCATTTTGGAGCCCAAAATAATAAAGTCTAGGTAACAATATACAGCCTTGATGTACTGTTTTCCTATTTGGAACCAGTCTGTTATTCCATGTCCAGTTCTAACTGTTGCTTCCTGACCTGCATATAGGTTTCTCAAGAGGCAGGTCAGGTGGTCTGGTATTCCCATCTCTTTCAGAATTTTCCACAGTTTATTGTGATCCACACAGTCAAAGGCTTTGGCATAGTCAATAAAGCAGAAATAGATATTTTTCTGGAACTCTCTTGCTTTTTCGATGATCCAGTGGATGTTGGCAATTTGCACTCTGGCTCCTCTGCCTTTTCTAAAACCAGCTGGAACATCTGAAGTTCACGGTTCATGTATGCTTAAACCTGACTTGGAGAATTTTAAGCATTACTTTACTAGCATGTGAGATGAGTGCAATTGTGCGGTAGTTCGATACCTTCTTAGAGGGTAACAAATCATACATCTGTTCTCTCAGAGTAAAAACTGAAACATCTGAGAAGTTGCTGACTTCTCACAGAGTTCTGAGATTTATGGTAACTGCATTCTTTACTTTCCATGCTTTACTTCCCTATCCATGATATCCAATTACACTGCACTATCCTATCAATAATGAATTCTGTGTAAACTCTAAACATTAAAAGAAAATAGGAAAGCTTCTTTCTTTAATGAGAGAGCATCCCTGGCTTGCATGTTAGTGTTTCTCCTGACTGTTTTCACAGAATTGCTTAGGTCTAAGAAACTTTCCTCTTATCAAAGAAACTTTCCTCATATGCAAAGAGTCCCTCTGGATATAAATGGTTCTTGTGGTACCAGTGCCTCTGGGGCATGTGTTCAAGCCAGAGGACTCCTACCTTAGTCAGCTCTTCTGCAATTCCGTTTGGGAACAAAACAAGTGCTAATTACATTACTAGGTTATAATAAATGACATCTTTCATTCTTTCATATATCTACTCATCTATTTATTTAGTTTCTTGCTATGAATGTATGTTATTCCTTCACTTATTCTTCCTTATTCCTTTTCTCCCAAAGAAGACCTGAGGGCTAGAGGAGTTTTTCTGATACCAGTAACTGATGGAATACATGAGAAGTTGAGAAGAGAGAAAATTTTCTAGGATCCTAATAAACTATAAGATAATTAGATTAATTAGTTACTTTACTAAGTAAAGAGTAGGTGAGCAGATGTCATCCTATTTGGGGAAGTTTATTAAGATGGGTTAGAGTTATTCACGGAGAAGGCAATGTCAACCCACTCCAGTACTCTTGCCTGGAAAATCTGATGGACAGAGGAGCCTGGTAGGCTACAGTCCATGGGGCCGCAAAAAGTTGGACACGACTGAGTGGCTTCACTTTCACTTTTCACTTTCATGCATTGGAGAAGGAAATGGCAACCCAATCCGGTGTTCTTGCCTGGAGAATCCCAGGGACAGGGAAGCCCGGTGGCCTGCCGTCTATGGGGTCGCACAGAGTCCTACACGACTGAAGCGACTTGGCAGCAGAGTTATTCATGGTACAGGATGGCATAGGGGTCTGTGGATATTTAATTAGATTGCTTTTTGGGAGCTCCATGTTTCTATTTCCTCCTCGTAGACTGGCTTTGGCTCTAGAAGTATAGAGTAATAACTTGGTAGCTTTATCTAGGAAAGTTTGAGAACTTTTAATACCTTTAAATAGCTAAAAAAAAAATAGGATGCTTATTCATTTCCACTCTCCTTCAAAAATGATCAGAGAATAATTCCTGGTCAGTCATCCTGCTCACTCACATCATGGATTTCTACCACTCTCTAATGTGAAAAGTCAACTTGGTACTCAGGCGTGGTATGCTATACCTGCAGCGCTTTTTTCTTTACCTCTTTTTTTTTTTTTTTTTTAATTTCTAATTTTAAGCAGATTCCCGTAGTTAATGATTTTAAACAACAGAGTCATGGCAATGGTATAGATAACCTGCTCAACAAAAGTGGGACCCTATATAAATTTTCAATATAAATTTTTTGTGGCCTAAAAACATATATTTTTCTCATAAAATAAAGCTCATATATACATAACCATCATTCATGTATTACTTAATCATTTGCTATAAGGCTAGCCCCCATATAATTTATTTATACCCACATCAAAACATGTAATTTTGCCACTCATCCTTGAAGTACCTCATGTGTCCCATCCCAATTTCAAATTCCCTTTCGCTCAAAGCAGCCAATATCCTAATTTTTATGGTAACCTCTTTCTTAAATTTCTTCACAATTTTATCACAAAAGCTACATTCTTAGATACTATAGTCTTGCTTATTATTTTTTAAAGTTGTGGTCTATTTTGAAATTATTTTTATAGGTACCCTGTCACTACTTTGATTTTTTAAGAATTAATTTACTGTTGGTCTTTAACAATCTGGATTTTGCTGACTGCATAAAGGTAGCTGGATCCAGAGGTTTGATAAGAATCTTGTCTAATATCTTTGTCAGAAATATAGACAGAGGTGTATTCTTGCAGTAGAAGGTACACAATGTCTAATTGTTTTTGTTAGAGATGCTGTTGAAATTCAACGCCTAGTATAGCCAACAATTCATTGCATTTTGCAGTTCACAATTGCAAAATTGATGACACTAAATCAATCACTTATTTATTATTACTTGAAATGCTTTATACAGAAAGATAAAGACCTCTTTATATCATCTACTATTTGATTAGGAAGTGGCACAGTTAAAATAGAAAATATGGGCTAAGTTGTTGTAATTTCTTCATAGTTACTGGTTTTCAGAATAAAGAATTGATCCCCTATCATCCTTCTAAGTGGACCAATTAACTTTTTCTTTTTTTTAACTTTCAATTCATAAATTCAAATGAATGCAAAAAATTTCAAATAATGGAAATTATTATTCTAAGTACAAAAAAGATCTTCATGACCCAGATGATCACGATGGTGTGATCACTGACCTAGAGTCAGACATCCTGGAATGTGAAGTCAAGTGGGCTTCAGAAAGCATCACTACAAACAAAGCTAGTGGCGGTGATGGAATTCCAGTTGAGCTCTTCCAAATCCTGAAAGATGAAGCTGTGAAAGTCATGCACTCAATATGCCAGCAAATTTGGAAAACTCAGCAGTGGCCACAAGACTGGAAAAGGTCAGTTTTCATTCCAATCCCAAAGAAAGGCAATGCCAAAGAATGCTCAAACTACCACACAATTGCACTCATCTTACAGGCTAGCAAAGTAATGCTCAAAATTCTCCAAGCCAGACTTCAGCAATACCTGAACCGTGAACTTCCTGATGTTCAAGCTGGTTTTAGAAAAGGCAGAGGAACCAGAGATCAAATTGCCAACATCTGCTGGATCATGGAAAAAGCAAAAGAATTCCAGAAAAGCATCTATTTCTGCTTTATTGACTATGCCAAAGCCTTTGACTGTGTGGATCACAATAAACTGGAAAATTCTGAAAGAGATGGGAATCCCAGACCACCTGATCTGCCTCTTGAGAAATCTGTTTGCAGGTCAGGAAGCAACAGTTAGAACTGGACATGAAACAACAGACTGGTTCCAAATAGGAAAAGGAGTCCATCAAGGCTGTATATTGTCACCCTGTTTATTTAACTTATATGCAGAGTACATCATGAGAAATGCTGGGCTGGAAGAAACACAAACTGGAATCAAGATTGCCGGGAGAAATCTCAATAACCTCAGATATGCAGATGACACCACCCTTATGGCAGAAAGTGAAGAGGAACTAAAAAGCCTCTTGATGAAAGTGAAAGAGGAGAGTGAAAAAGTTGGCTTAAAGCTCAACATTCAGAAAACGAAGATCATGGCATCCGGTCCCACCACTTCATGGGAAATAGATGGGGAAACAGTGGAAACAGTGTCAGACTTTATTTTTGGGGGCTCCAATATCACTGCAGATGGTGACTGCAGCCATGAAATTAAAAGACGCTTACTCCTTGGAAGGAAAGTTATGACCAAACTAGATAGCTTATTAAAAAGCAGAGACATTACTTTGCTAACAAAGGTTCATCTAGTCAAGGCTATGGTTTTTTCCTGTGGTCATGTATGGATGTGAGAGTTGGACTGTGAAGAAGGCTGAGTGCCAAAGAATTGATGCTTTTGAACTGTGGTGTTGGAGAAGACTCTTGAGAGTCCCTTGGACTGCAAGGAGATCCAACCAGTCCATTCTGAAGGAGATCAGCTCTGGGATTTCTTTGGAAGGAATGATGTTAAAGCTGAAACTCCAGTACTTTGGCCACCTCATGAGAAGAGTTGACTCATTGGAAAAGACTCTGATGCTGGGAGGGATTAGGGGCAAGAGGAGAAGGGGACGACAGAGGATGAGATGGCTGGATGGTATCACTGACTCGATGGATATGAATCTCAGTGAACTCTGGGAGTTGGTGATGGACAGGGAGGCCTGACGTGCTGTGATTCATGGGTTTTGCAAAGAGTTGGACATGACTGAGCGACTGATCTGATCTGATCTGATCTGATTATTCTATTTGAAACATTATATCAAGTTAGTGGAAGATTCTTTAATTTGGTACCTTTGGCTTGTTGCTTGCTGTTTTATTTGTTTGACATTACCATAATTGACGTATGATAAGACCTTACTTCACTTTGATAGCCTCCTCAGTATTTGGTACAATTAAGATATTCCAGGGTCACTGTATCCATTTTTCTGTCCCAGACGTGGATCAACATTTATTCAAGGGATGCTTTTCCTTTTCATGGGTAATGGAATTTCAAACTAAAATCTCAGCTCCTAACAGCTTCCTAAGGTTGCCATTGTTTCCCGGTCTGATCATACTAATACTTCAGATTCATATTTAGGCCTACCTTTAAAATTTAACCTTTTGTAATTAACCTACTTTTAATTTTTTTTTTCCCCATTCTGAGAATCCTTGTACTAAAGGACATAATGGATGTGAGAATTAAAATAATCCCATAATTTCTCATTAACTTTCAGTTCAGTTCAGTTCAGTTCAGTCACTTAGTCTGTCCTACTCTTTGTGACCCCATGGACTGCTTGCAGCATGCCAGGCCTCCCTGTCCATCGCAAACTCCCGGAGTCTACTCAAACTCATATCCATTGAGTTGGTGCTGCCATCCAACCATCTCATCCTCTGTTGTCCCCTTCTCCTCCTGTCTTTAATCTTTCCCAGAATCACAGTCTTTTCAAATGAGTCAGTTCTTTGCATCAGGTGGCTAAAGTACTGGAGTTTCAGCTTCAGCAGCATCAGTCCTTCCAGTGAATATTCAGGACTGATTTCCTTTAGGGTGGACTGGTTGGATCTCCTTGCAGTCCAAGAGACTCTCAAGAGCCTTCTCCAAACCACAGTTCAAAAGCATCAATTCTTCAGTGCTCAGCTTTCTTTATAGCCCAACTCTCACATCCATCCATGACTACTGGAAAAACCATAGCCTTGACTAGATGGACCTTTGCTGGCAAAGTAATGTCTCTACTTTTTAATTTGCTGTCTAGGCTGGTCATAACTTTTCTTCCAAAGAGCAAGAGTCTTTTAATTTCATGGCTGCAATCACCATCTGCAGTGATTTTGGAGTCCCCCAAAATAAAGCCTGTCACTGTTTCCACTGTTTCCCCATCTATTTGCCATGAAGTGATGGGACCGGATTCCATGATCTTAGTTTTCTGAGCTTTAAGCCAACTTTTTCACTCTCCTCTTTCACTTTCATCAAGAGGCTTTTTAGTTCCTCTTCACTTTCTTCCATAAGGGTGGTGTCATCTGCATATCTGAGGTTATTGATACTTCTCCCAACAATCTTGATTCCAGCTTGTGCTTTTCATCCAGCCCAAAGTTTCTCATGATGTACTCTGCATGTAAGTTAAATAAGCAGGGTGACAATGTACAGCCTTGATGTACTCCTTTCCCTATTTGGAACCTGTCTGTTGTTCCATATCCAGTTCTAAGAGTTGCATCCTGACCTGCATACAGATTTCTCAAGAGGCAATTCAGGTGGTCTGGTATTCATATCTCTTGAAGAATTTTCCAGAGTTTGTTGTGATCCACACAATCAAAGGCTTTGACATAGTCAATAAAGCAGAAGTAGTTTCTCTGGAACTTTCTTACTTTTTTGATCATCCAGCAGATGTTGGGAGTTTGATCTCTGGTTTCTCTGCCTTTTCTAAAACCAGCTTGAACAACTGGAAGTTCACAGTTCATGTACTGTTGAAACCTGGCTTGGAGAATTTTGAGCATTACTTTGCTAGCCTGTAAGATGAGTGCAATTGTGTGGTAGTTGGAGCATTCTTTGGCATTACCTTTCTTGGGGTTTGGAATGAAAGCTGACCTTTTCCAGTCCTGTGGCCACTGCTGAGTTTTCCAAATTTGCTGGCATATTGAGTGCAGTGCTTTCACAGCATCATCTTTCAGGATTTTATATAGCTCAAATGGAAGTCCATCACCTCCATAATTTGTTTGTAGTGATACTTCCTAAGGCCCACTTATACACAAAACATTATCCCACATTATATACACAACAATTTTAGATTGCTGCTGCTGCTGCTGCTAAGGCGCTTCAGTTGTGTCTGACTTTATGACCCTATAGACAGCAGCCCACCAGGCTCTTCTGTCCCTGGGATTCTCCAGGCAAGAATACTGGAGTGAGTTGTCATTTCCTTCTCCAATCTTAGACTAGCTTTATAAATACTGCTACTTGTGGTATCATAAATGAATCTTCACATGGCATTTCCTTTGTGTGTGTGTCTGTCTCCAGCTTTCTTTCTTTTATCAGGACACTAGTTATACTGGATTAGAGCCTACCCTTATGACCTCATTTTAGTTTATTATTTATTACCTCTCTGAAGATCCTATCCCCAAATAAGGTCACATTCTGAAGCACTGGGAATTAGTACTTGAACATATGAAATTTGAGAAACAATTAAATCCATTATAATCTTTCTGATATAAGGATAGTGGATTAAAAATATTATATTAGTTTCAGGTCTACAGCATAGTGATTCAGTATTTTTATAGTTTATACTCCATTAAAATTTTTTGCAAGATAATAGCTATAATTCCCTGGTTGCTACTTTTCTACTGTTTAATTATATTTGAATTGGTTTTCCTAAACTTTTAAAAGAAAGTGTGGTTCAGGGTACTTTTTCTACCTTCACAGACCTTCTTTTTTTGCTTGTGTAATAGTCAAATATGTGGTAACCTAGCTGTATCATCTCCTTCACTTTCATGTGGATTTTTATATTCTAAGACCACTTTTCTGCTAAGTTTTGATTCAACTCTGAGCACTTTTTCCTCAATGTGAGTCCTATCAAAAGAAGTTCTGAATGTTAAGTTTCGAGAGTTTATGGATGGCTTCTCTAGGCCCTTATAGATCTTGCCCTGGACTCCTTGTACACGTCCTTCTGGATTAGGCACAGCCTCTCCACTTCAACTGGTGTTCTGAGTGGTCTCAGCGTGATTGCTACTAAGTGTGTGCTAGTCGCTTAGTTGTGTCTGACTGTGTGTGACCCCATGGACTGTAGCCTGCCAGGCTCCTCTGTCCATGGAATTCTCCAGGCAAGAATACTAGAATGGGTTGCCATACTTTTCTGCAGGGCATCTTCCCCAGGGGTTGAACCTGGGTCTACTGAGTACCTGCTGATTATTCTGGAGCTCTTGCTTCTCAGGTCCATCCAATACTTTATTCTTACCCTTTGCTTTCTCCTGCACAGATGGTGATACCATGCAGGTATTGTTTTACTGTGACTTAGAACTTCGAGTTCATAAAGATCTTTTCACCTGGTTTAGTATTAGTTCATGAATTGGTTTTTGTTTTCCTTTCTTCTATCTCCCCTAGTTGTTTGTATGTAGGGATTTGTAAAGAGTGAAAAATTATGACACCATTGCTCTTTCCCTAGAATCGAACCTTCAGGGAAATTGCTTTATTTAATCTAATGTAATTACACATTCCAATAACTTTTCTCCCTTTTTCCCCCTTTCTTATTGTAACCGTCCACTCATTTTCCATTTTGACCATCTGAATCTATCTGGGAAATGTGGCTCGAGGAACACTGAAACATAAAGGAGTGAATTATCACCTCTTGAATTCTGAAATAGTGTTTCAAAATTTCTAAAAAATCATAATAATTTGAAAAGAAAAGTTTTTCTTTTTTTGCTTTCCCAGAGTATATTTACATTCCAAGTGCCAAAGGTATTCAAAAATAAAAACTAAATTTTAGAAAAATATTTCCTAATCTACAGATCAGATGTTCTATCCTAAGTTTGGTTTTGGATTTGGGCTGAAAGATTTTATGACTGGGCTGGAAGTATCATCAGGGGAAGTAATAGAATCTAGTAGTGTTGGAAATCTCTGTGAAGGGCCTTTTGTCTACAGTGTATATTTTAGAAAACGAATGTATAGAGATAACTTCTGTCCTAATTCTTTCACTAAACTCCAATAGAGTATAGCTCAACAGAGGTATCCTTGTGAACATGGAGCAATAGTAGACGAGAACTGGCTTTACTTGTTGTCAGGGGCATTGAGAGAGAATGCTTAAGCATTTTGTGTGAAATGAACTGGAAGACCAGCAGCTTTCCTGTGACTGGAGAGGGCATATCAGTTTTTCAAGACAGAGAAAGCTCCCAGAAATCTTTTAGAAGTGATAAGAGGCCACAAAAGCAATTACTGATCTGTCCTGTGTCAGCAGAGATAAGGTAGGTTTTACCCTTTGTGGAAGATGGCAGGGAAGAGGGGGAAAAAGCCAGGAGTCACGTAGTATCAGAATATGTCAGACCTCTGCAGATGTCTGTGGGCCACCAAAGATAGAGCCTTAAGTTTATTTAGAAGGATGGCAGAAAATGAGGTCTAGAACGATTTTGAAAACACTGAGATGAGCATTTATTTTGTTACTATTACATGGACTAAATGCTTAAAGTAATACCTGAGTTATTGATAAAACAAGAATTAAAAAAAAATTGCTTCCAAGATGATATCTGATGCTTTATTCTCTGATGTTCTGCTGAGGCCAGTTTTCCCAAATAGTTCTATGTGGTTAAAATGGCAGGTGCACAGTTGAAAAAGTTTTAAAAAAGGAAAATTATGAAGAACTTTTGACGTGAATAAAAATATTAGTTCAAATCAAATGCTTGTGACTTGAAAATGCCACCTCTCTATAGTAAATATTTTAGATAATAACTTCTAAATAATTGATATAGAGTTCTGTCTGTTAGCATTTGCCTTCAATGTATGGACAATGAAATCTGAAGTATCTGAGACCTACAAAGAGTGAATATTGTAAAACATTTACATTTTTCTAATAACTTAGTTTTACTTCTTAAACACCAAGAGTCTGACAATATTAGGAATTTCTACCTTGTACTCCTTTCAATATATATTACAGATTTTCTATATTATAGAAAATCAGATCAGATCAGATCAGTCACTCAATCATGTCCAACTCTTTGTAATCCCATGAATCGCAGCACGCCAGGCCTCCCTGTCCATCACCAACTCCCAGAGTTCACTGAGACCCACGTCCATTGAGTCAATGATGCCATCCAGCCATCTCATCCTCTGTCATCCCCTTCTCCTTCTGCCCCCAGTCCCTCCCAGCATCAGAGTCTTTTCCAATGAGTCAACTCTTCACATGAGGTGGCCAAAGTACTGGAGTTTCAGCTTTAGCATCATTCCTTCCAAAGAAATCCCAGGGCTGATCTCCTTCAGAATGGACTGGTTGGATCTCCTTGCAGTCCAAGGGACTCTCAAGAGTCTTCTCCAACACCACGGTTCAAAAGCATCAATTCTTTGGCGCTCAGCCTTCTTCACAGTCCAACTCTCACATCCATACATGACCACAGGAAAAACCATAGCCTTGACTAGACGAACTTTTGTTGGCAAAGTAATGTCTCTGCTTTTGAATATGCTGTCTAGGTTGGTCATAACTTTCCTTCCAAGGAGTAAGCGTCTTTTAATTTCATGGCTGCAGTCACCATCTGTAGTGATTTTGGAGCCCAGAAAAATAAAGTCTGACACTGTTTCCACTGTTTCCCCATATATTTCCCATGAAGTGGTGGGACCGGACGCCATGACCTTCATTTTCTGAATGTTGAGCTTAGAGCCAACTTTTTCACTCTCCACTTTCACTTTCATCAAGAGGCTTTTTAGTTCCTCTTCACTTTCTGCCATAAGGGTGGTGTCATACTGTTAATATACTATTAGTATACTAGTATAGTATATCTTATACTATAGTATAGGATAGTGTCAAAATGAACAGAAAGTTTTCTTCAAGGCATGCATGGATGCTCAGTCACTTAGTTATGTTTGACTCTTTGTAACTCCATGGATTGCAGCCCACTAGGCTCCTCTGTCCATGGAATTCTCCAGGCAAAAATACTGTAATGGGTTGCCATTTCCTCCTCCAGGGGATCTTCCCAACACAGGGATCAAACCCACATCTCCTGTGTCTCCTGCATTGGCAGGTGGATTCTTTACCACTGAGCCATCTGGGAACACCCTTTCTTTAAGGCATATGATATCAAATAGCCAAACTAATTATTTGGTAACCCTTATTTTTCTGACTCCAAGCAGTATATCCATAACTTAAAATTAGGGAGCCCTATGATAGACAACTCAGGGTCCCTAATATCATTTCTTCTTGCATGCATGCCAAGTCATGTCAGTAGTGTCCAACTCTTTGTGACGCTATGGACTATAGCCCTCCAGGCTCCTCTGTCCATGCAATTCTCCAGGCAAGACTACTGGAGTGGGTTGCCACCCTCCTCCAAGGGATCTTCCTGACCCAGGGGTTGAACCTGGGTCTCTTACATCTCCTGTATTAGCAAGCAGGTTTTTGTTTTTACCACTAGTGCCACCTGGAAAGCCCTAGTTTCATTTCTGCTCCACAGTACTTTAGCCTCTGTGAAGAGAGCTCTAAGGGAGCTGTTTTGTAGGAGGCTGGAGATGATTGGAATAAGAGTAAGTATTTACCTAACAAAAAAGATAAATTTGGCAAATCAGATGTGTAAGAATCAGAAATCTTATCCAATAACAAGCATTACTAATATGCAAGATATCAAAAGGCATAGGAACATGGAGAATGGACAGGCATGTCAATGGTCTCTTCTCAGATTCTTTCCTTCCTACGTTGGATAAGCACTCTGGTGCAGAATGAAAAACATAAAATATTACCTGATACATCTTGGAGCATTTAATTTATGAAACCTTTCCATTTTACACACCAGCTTATGTGACATTTTCCATAAATTCTGAGTTTATTTACCAAGCAAGAGCATTACGTAGATAAGAATCTTTCTCTTAGTGAATATCATTAGTCTACAGCCAGGAAGGTCATTTATTAGTGTATTTACAAGGAGATTAGACTATGTCATATGACTTTCCCCAGAAGCCCTCACCTCCCAATGAGGAAAGTAAATGGATTATAGGAAAGTTTCTTTAACTTCTGCCACTCCAGTGACCCATAGAGAAAAATAGCCCCTTACACAGACTTTTACTTTTACCTAACATTTAATAGCAAATATATACCCATGTCTCTGTAGAAAGGAACTTCATACTGGGAAAAATCTTTAAGACAACTTCAACACACACACACACACACACACTACCACTAATACCACCACCACATAGCATTATTTCATGCTATGTGGACTCTCCATTCTATTTATATTTCATCTTTTATCTCTTTTTAACAATTCCATATGTCCTGGATGCCTCAGAAATAGTTCTATGTAATCCCTCTTTTTAGATTATTAAAATGCCTCTGGGTTCAGTTCTGGCTTTATTCATTGAAAAGAAATTTGGTTTTTCATCCAGGCTGTTGCCTGGGTTAATGTGAATTAATTGTATTAAATTAATGTATTATTACATTAAATTAATGTGTTATTACATTAATTTAATTAGGGCTTCTGTCATAGCTCAGTTGGTAAAGAATCCACCTGCAGTGTGGGAGACCCTGTGTCGATTCCTGGGTCCAGAAGATCCACTGGAGAAGGGATAGGCTACCTACTCCAGTATTCTGGCCTGGATAATTCCATGGACTGTATAGTACGTGGGGTTGCAAAGCGTCGGACATGACTATGCAACTTTCACTTTCACTCACGTTGATGTAACTGAAACACCCATTTATATAACTCTCTTTTGAGCTTCAGACTGGTAAATCAAGTGTGACCACTTAAGGATCTGATGTATCAAATTTAACACCGCATTTCCTCCTGTACCCCAAATATGTTCTTTGGTTTTTGCCAATTTTCCCATTTTAGTTAGTACCATCATTCATCTCTTTTGTTGTTAACATTCAGTTCAGTTCAGTTCATTTCAGTCACTCAGTCGTGCCTGACTCTTTGTGACCCCATGAATCGCAGCACACCAGGCTTCCCTGTCCATTAAAAGTGCTAAAATTATAACTGATATAGTCTTTATTTAGTCTTCAATTTACAGGAAAGTCTGGTCCATTTCTCTCCAACAGTATCATCTGTCAATGTTCACTGCTAATAACTTAGAACAAGACACAAATTTACCCTTACCTAAACTATGGCAATAAATTCCTAACTGGTCCCCTCTCACTCTTACCCTTTCAAATCTGGTTTGCTATAGAAAGGCAGAAATGATCTCTTATCTATGTCATTAAAGGTAAAATTGTGTTCCCAAACAATATCTCAAAGTCCTAACTTCCAGTACCTCAGAATGTGACCTTATTTGGAAATAGGGGAATTGCAGACATAATCAGTTAAGATGACTTGAGTCCTCATAAGCAGATGGCCTGGTTAAGATGACACACAAGAAAGATGCCTTGGGAAGATCAAGGCAGAGATTGGAGTTGTACTGTCACAGGCCATGCAAAGGCAGGGGATATTCAGAAATTCCTGGAGGAAGTATCTCCTGTAAAGGCTTTGGTGAGAGCTTTGCATGGCAGACACCTCGATTCAGACTTCTAGCCTCTCAAACTTCTAGGGAATAAATTTCTGTTTATTATTATTATTTGTTTGCTTATCTTTGGCTGTGCTGAGGTCTTTGTTGTTGCCAATGGACTTTGTCTAGTTGCAGTGGGCAGGGGCCACTCTCTAGCTGTGGTGCACAGGCTTCTCACTGCAGTGGCTTCTCTTGTTGTAGAGCACACGCTCTAGGGCGCAAGAACTCAGTAGCTGCAGCTTCTGGCCCCTACAGCACAGGCTCAGTAGTTGTGGTGCAGGCTTAGTTGCCCTGCAGCATGTGGGATTTTCCGGGATCAGGGATCGAACCCATGTCTCCTGCATTGGCAGGTAGATCCTTTCACTGAGCCACCATGGAGGCCCAATATCTGTTGTTTAAGCCATGCAGTTTGTGGTACTTTGTTGCAGTAGCTCTAGGAGACTAATACATATCTAGATCAGATAGGGTTAGTCCTCTGCTTAACACCCTCCACTGACTTCATTGAGCAACCTTATCATGGTCTCATGGCCCACAAGATCTCATCTTTATCCACACCTCAGGCTGCTATCTCTGTCATCACTACACCCCAAGAGACCACTCCACTACGTAGCACTCTCTTCTCTTTTCCTCTTCTTCAGGCCAATGCTAGGTCTTGCCTTTCTCTGGACTGGGAGGCTCCTTGGGCTCAAGGCAGACTGCTTCTTATCATTCAGATCTCAGCTCAAGGAACATGTCTCTAGAGGCACCCAACATGACCATCCTGTGTTAAAGTGCCCTCCAAGTCATTCTTTATCAAATTACCTTATTTCTTCTACAGCACTTTTCACTATTCAATGTTATTTTGTTTAATAATATTTTTGTCATTTTCATGTGGAATAAACAGGGACATTATCTCTCTTGTTCATTACTGTATTCCTAGGATATGTTAGGCACCCAATAAATGTTTATTAAAAGAATACAGTGGAAACAGTGGCAGAATTTATTTTTGGTGGCTCCAAAATCACTGCAGATGGTGACTGCAGCCATGAAATTAAAAGACACTTACTCCTTGGAAGGAAAGTTATGACCAATCTAGACAGAGTATTAAAAAGCAGAGACATTACTTTGCCAACAAAGGTCCATCTAGTTGAGGCTATGGTTTTTCCAGTAGTCATGGATGGATATGAGAGTCAGACTATAGAGAAAGCTGAGCGCCGAAGAATTGGTGCTTTTGAACTGTGGTGTTGGAGAAGACTCTTGAGAGTCCCTTGGACTGCAAGGAGATCCAACCAAACCATCCTAAAGGAGATGAGTCCTGAGTGTTCATTGGAAGGACTGATGTTGAAGCTGAAACTCCAATACTTTGGCTATCTGATGCGAAGAGCTGACTCATCTGAAAAGACCCTGATGCTAGGAAAGATTGAAGGCAGGAGAAGAAACAGACAACAGAGGATGAAATGGTCAGATGGCATCACCGACTCAACAGACATGCCTTTGAGTAAACTCTGGGAGTTGGTAATGGACAGGGAGGCCTGGCGTGCCACAGTCCATGGGATTGCAAAGAGTTCGACACGACTGAGCGACTGAACTGAACTGAAGTGAGACTAATACACAAATCCTTCTGTAATCATACTACAGGAAATGGTGAATATAATACTGCATATTGCAAATCTCTGCATTTCCTTTTGCTATGCCTTGAGGCAAGAAGACAGCCTTGTCTTTGCCCTATTTGTTTGTTCAATAAATGATATTAGATTTGCTCATGTTTGCTCATGTTTCTACATTCTTCTCAGCTGCAGGCTCATACTTTAAACTGTATGAATGAAGTCGACCTACTGTTTCATTCTTAATTTTAAATATTTTTGTAAGAGCCTTGAGCTCTGTACCATTGTTTGAACATTACTGTCATTTAGGAAATACCAAACATTCAATCCTGAGTGTGAATGTCAATATTGCCTTTTTCTTCATCCTATGATTTTGCTTCTATTCTGCTATTAGTTTGCAAAGTCAATAACAAACCTTGGTAGAATTGTTTGGGGGAATAATTGTTGGATTGAGACTGATTGCTTCTTATATGAGTAAACCACAAGAACTCTACTCATGAAAGTTAGCATCTGTTTTGCTTTTTAAGAGTCTTTTTTCCTCTATAATCTTTGGGGTTTTTTGTTTGTTTGTTTTGGTTTCTATTTATTTATTTATTTTTTCGACTGCCCTGGGCCTTCATCGCTGTGTGCAGGCTTTCTCTAGTTGCAGTGAATGACGACTACTCTCTAATTGCAATGCACTGGCTTATTGTGATGGTTTCTCTTGTTTAGCCCACAGGCTTAGCTGCCCCTTGGCATGAGGAATCTTCCTAGAGAAGGGATTGAACTCATTCCCCTGCATTGACAGGGAGATTCTCAACCTCTGAACTACCAGAGAAGTCCTCTCCAGGACCTTTGATAGTATTGGTTGTTGAAATTCTAGGACAGTTAAGTTTTTGATAGCTGATGTAATCACTGTATATCCCTAATTAGTTGGGGATTTATCTTTCTTTCTATCCAAAGTTTAAAATACTTACTAGTATTTCCAGAAGTATGAAGATATATACATGTAATGTATATTTATTTGTGTGAGTGCCATACGGTGACCAACTGTCCTGACTTGGGACAAAGGGATTTCACTGGCAAAACTAGGGTGACCTGGAGCAAATTGGGGTGGTTGGTCACCCTGGTGTGCTGAATATGTTGCGTTTATCCCTGAAATGAAGGCATTTTTTATATTATCATGCTTAACATATACTCATATATCATTGTATGAGATGAATTTTATTGTTATCTCCAAAATCCAAATGAGAATTCAAGAGCAGTAGCTGCATGTCCTAGGTTACACAACTGAATTCTGCCAAAGCTTGAGTTCAAATCTAGTTTTGTCTGTCTTTAGAGTCTGAGAGGTTTAGAATGCACGGAAATGGATGGATTCTAGCCAGACATAATTATCACTCAATAAAAGTGACCTAAGGAAGAAAATTGCAGAAAACAGTAAGTTTTCTGTGGTCTGAGTATTTTTATGACTTGTGCTGATATAATGAATTATTTATAATGATCTCATTTATTCAAAACTGAGAAATGTAACATTTATAAAATCTGTCTCCAATTGAAGTATTTTTTCAGAATTATTCTTTCTATGAAATCTGTGTACATCTTTTTAAACTGCCATGAGAGTGTTAATATTTTATGAAAAGATCATAATTGCATGTATAATTGAACTATGACTTATCTGGATTTCATCATGTAAGCTGCTTGGCTTCTTAGAGTGAAAAAAAATTACACTCATATATTTCTACCCAAAGTATTACATAGACTGTGACTGTGTTGAAGTGAGTTGATTAAAAGAATAATATTTAGGTTGGCCAAAAGCTTCGTTTTTATTTTTTTATATATAAGATGACTGTAGTAGCACTTAGATGCCTTTAGCATCATTCTGAACACTTTTGTTAGATTGTTTTGTGACAGCTGTATTGTGATAGCTGTTGTATCAGCAACAGTTAAAAACAACCTTATCAAAATTTGTAAATTTTTGAATAGCCAATTTAATACTGAAGATGGAAGGATAAAAACATTTTCAGAATATTATGCTTTGTTATTTCAAGAAAGTAAAAAATGCAACTGAAATGCAAAATAAAAGATGTGTGCACTCTATGGTGAAGGTGCTGTGACTGACCAAATGTGTCAAAAAGTGGTTTGTAAAGTTTGGTGCTGGAGATTTCTCACTGGGCAATGCACCACAGTCAGGTATACCAGTTGAAGTATGGCAATCAAATCAAGATATTAGTTGAGAGCAATCAACATTACGTCATGAAGAAGATAGCTGCCATTCTCCAAATATCCAAATCAAGCATTGAAAATCACTTGCACTAGCTTGGTTATGTTAATTACCTTGATGTTTGGGTTCCACGTAAATGAAAAAAAATAATAAAAAACCTTCTTGACCATATTTCCACATGTGACTCTTTATTTAAATTTCACTAAAATGCTCCATTAAAAAAAAAAAATCTGATGGGTGGTGAAAAGTGGTTACTGTTCAATAGTGTGAAATGGAAGATATTGTGGGGCAAGCAAAATAAACCAACCAGCAACCACATCAAAGACTGATCTTCATCCAAAGAAAGTGATACTGTGTATATGGTGAGATTAGAAGGGAGTCCTCTATTATGAGCTTCTTCAGGAAAGTCATAAATTAATTCCAACAAGCACTGCTCCCACTTAGACCAACTGAGGGCATCATACCACAAAAAGTACCTGGAATTATTCAACAGAAAATTCTTAATCTTCCATTGGGAGAACACAAGACAGTTCATTTCTTTGATGACCAAGGCAAAAACGGTTACAGCTTGGCTAGGGAGTTCTGATTCATTTGCCATATTCACTAGACATTGTACCATCAGATTTCCATTTACTTTGGCCTTTACAAAATTTTCCAAAAGGAAAAAAAAATCCATTTCCTGGAAGACTGTAAAAGGCACTTTGAATAGTTCTTTACTCACAAAAAGATAAAACATTTTGGGAAGATGGAATTAAGAAGTTGGAGTATTACTCAGACATTAAAAAGAACACATTTGAATCAGTTCTAATGAGGTGGATGAAACTGGAGCCTATTATACAGAGTCAAGTAAGCCATAAAGAAAAACACCAATACAGTATACTAACACATATATATGGAATTTAGAAAGATGGTAACGATAACCCTGTATATGAGACAGCAAAGGAGAAACTGATGTATAGAACAATCTTTTGGACTCTGTGGGAGAGGGAGAGGATGGGATGATTTGGGAGAATGCCATTGAAACATGTATAATATCATATATGAAACAAGTCGCCAGTCCAGGTTCAGTGCATGATACTGGATGCTTGGTGATGCAGCACTGGGATGACCCAGAGGGAAGGTACCTGGAGGGAGGAGGGTTCAGGATGGGGAACACGTGAATACCTGTGGTGGATTCATGTTGATATATGGCAAAACCAATACAATATTGTAAAGTTAAAAAATAAAATAAAAAAAAGAAAAGAAAAATAATCTAAAAAGATTAAATATATGTATATGTAAAACTGAATCACTTTGCTGTACACCTGAATCAAACACAACATTGTAAATCAACTATATTCCAATAAACGCTTAAAAATTAAAAAAAAAAAAGAAGTTGCCTGAAAAGTGGCAGAAAGCAGTGGAACAAAATAATGACTAGATTATTCAATAAAGTTCTTGGTGAAAATAAAAAATGCATCTTTTATTTTTATTTAAAAACTAAAGAGACTTCACAGATTGAACAACTCAGACTACCACTAGACTGTTTGTATACATCACGCACACATCACAACAGCTTGAATCTGAAAAATGGAGAGTAATAATAGTCAAATTGTCATTTTTATATTGCACACTGTCGTAAATTTCTCGAGCACTTAATATGGTTTGAGAAATGTGCTATATTGTTAATATATTAAGCATATTATAAATGGTTTTTTTTACTTGACACATTAAATACAAAATCAAATTCAATAGTTAATATGTAAAGATCTGGATTATACATTTTAAACAATATAACTTTATGTCTATTTCAGTATATATTTGTTTGAAGGAAATGTTTCCAGTGAATGTGCATCTCCTGGCACATTGTATTCTTATCAAGAACATGACCTCTGTATTCAGATGACACATGTTTGAATTCCAGCTCTGTCAGTTCAGTTCAGTTTCAGTCACTCAGTCATGTCCTACTCTTTGTGATCCCATGGACTGCAGTATGCCAGGCCTTTATGTCCATCATCAACTCCCACAGTTTACTCAGACTCATGTTCCTTGAGTCGGTGATGCCCCATCTCATCCTCTGTCATCCCCTTCTTCTCTGGCCTTCAATATTTCCTAGCATCAGGGTCTTTTCATATGCATCAGCTCTTCACATCAGATGGCCAAAGTATTGGAGTTTCAGTTTCAACATCAGTCCTTCCAATGAACATTCAATCTCCTTTAGGATGGACTGGTTGGATCTCCTTGCTGCCCAAGGGACTCTCAAGAGTCTTCTCCAACACCACAGTTCAAAAGCATCAATTCTTCGGTGCTCAGCTTTCTCTATAGTCTGACTCTCATATCCATCCATGACTACTGGAAAAACCATAGTCTCAACTAGATGGACCTTTGTTGGCAAAGTAATGTCTCTGCTTTTTAACATGTTGTCTAGATTGATCATAACTTTCCTGTCAAGGAGTAAGCATCTTTTAATTTTCTGGTTGCATTAAACATCTGCAGTGATTTTGGAGCCCAAAAAAATAAAGTCTGCCACTGTTTCAACTATTTCCCCATCTATTTGCCATGAACTGATGGGATCAGATGCCATGATCTTACTTTTCTGAATGTTGAGCTTTAAGCCAACTTTTTCACTCTTCTCTTTCAGTTGCAGTAAGAGGTTCTTTAGTTCTTCATTTTCTGCCATAAGGGTGGTGTCATATGCATATCTGAGGATAATGATACTTCTCCTGACAATCTTGATTCCAGCTTGTGCTTTTCATCCAGCCCAGAGTTTCTCATGATGTACTCTGCATATAAGTTAAATAAGCAGGGTGACAATATACAGTCTTGATATACTCCTTTCCCAATTTGGAACCAGTCTGTTGTTCCATGTCCAGTTTAAACTGTTGCATCCTGATCTGCATACAGATTTCTCAAGAGGCAGTTCAGGTGGTCTGGTATTCCCATCTCTTTCAGAATTTCCCAAAGTTTATTGTGATCCACACAGTCAAAGGGTTTGGCATAGTCAATAAAGACGGAATAGATGTTTCCTGGAACTCTTGCTTTTTTGATGATCCAACGGATGTTGGCAATTTGATCTCTGGTTCCTCTGCCTTTTCTAAAACCAGCTTGAACATCTGGAACTTTAGGGTTCACAAATTGTTGAAGCCTGGCTTGGAGAATTTTGAGTATTACTTTACTAGTGTGTGAGATGAGTGCAATTGTGCGGTAGTTTGAGCATTCTTTGGCATTGCCTTTCTTTAGGATTAGAATTAAAATTGACCTGTTTCAGTCCTGTGGCCATTACTGAGTTTTCCAAATCTGCTGACATATTGAGTGCAGCACTTTCATGACATCATCTTTTAAGATTTGAAATAGTTCAACTCAATTCCATCACCTCTACTAGCTTTGTTCATAGTGATGCTTCCTAATGCCCACTTGACTTCACATTCCAGGATGTCTGGCTCTAGGTCAGTGATCACACCATCGTGATTATCTGGGATGTGAAGACCTTTTTTGTACAGTTCTTCTGTGTATTCTTGCCACCTCTTCTTAATATCTTATGCTTCTGTTAGGTCCAAACCATTTCTGTCCTTTATTGAGCCCATCTTTGCATGAAATATTCCCTTGGTATCTCTAATTTTCTAGAAGATATCTCTAGTCTTTCCCATTCTGTCATTTTCCTCTATTTCCTTGCACTGATCACTGAGGAAGGCTTTCTTATCTCTCCTTGTTCTTCTTTGGAACTCTGCATTCAAATGGCTATGTCTTTCCTTTTCTCCTTTGCTTTTTGCTTCTCTTTTTTTCTCAGCTATTTGTAAGGATTCCTAAGACAGCCATTTTGCCTTTTTTGCATTTATTTTTCTTGGGGATGGTCTTGATCCCTGTCTCCTGTACAGTCTCATGAACCTCCATCCATAGTTCATCAGGCAATCTGTCTATCAGATCTAGTCCCTTAAATCTATTTCTCACTTCCACTGTATAAGCCTAAGGGATTTGATTTAGATCATACCTGAATGGTCTATTGGTTGTGCATACTTTCTTCAAATTAAGTCTGAATTTGGCAATAAGAAGTTCATGATCTGAGCCACAGTCAGCTCCTGGTCTTGTTTTTGCTGCCTGTATAGAGCTTCTCCATCACTGGCTGCAAAGAATATAATCAATCTGATTTTGGTGTTGACCATCTGGTGATGCCCATATGTAGAGTCTTGTCTTGTGTTGTTGGAAGAAAGTGTTTGCTATGACCAGTGCTTTCTTTTGGCAAAACTCTATTAGGCTTTGCCCTGCTTCATTCTGTACTCCAAGGCCAAATTTGCCTGTTACTACAGGTATTTCTTGACTTCCTGCTTTTGCATTCCAGTCCCCTAAAATGAAAAGGGCACCTTTTCTTTGGGATGTTAGTTCTTAAAGTTCTTGTGGATCTTCATAGAATCATTCAACTTTAGCTTCTTCAGCATTACTAGTCAGGGCATAGACTTGAATTACTGTGATATTGAATGGTTTGTCTTGGAAACGAACAGAGGTTATTATGTCATTTTTGAGACTACATCCAAGTACTGCATTTTGGAATCTTTTGTTGACTATGATGGCTACTCCATTTCTGCTAAGGGATTCTTGCCCACAGTTCAGTTCAGTTCAGTCGCTCAGTCTTGTCTGACTCTTTGTGACCCCATGAATCGCAGCAGGCCAGGCCTCCCTGTCCATCACCAACTCCCAGAGTTCACTCAGACTCACATCTATCGAGTCAGTGATGCCATCCAGCCATCTCATCCTCTGTCATCCCCTTCTCCTCCTGCCTCAAATCCCTCCCAGCATCAGAGTCTTTTCCAATAGTCAACTCTTCACATGAGGTGGCCAAAGTACTGGAGTTTCAGCTTTAGCATCATTCCTTCCAAAGAAATCTCAGGGCTGATCTCCTTCAGAATGGACTGGTTGGATCTCCTTGAAGTCCAAGGGACTCTCAAGAGGCTTCTCCAACACCACAGTTCAAAAGCATCAATTCTTTAGTGCTCAGCCTTCTTCACAGTCCAACTCTCACATCCATACATGACCACAGGAAAAACCATAGCCTTGACTAGATGGACCTTTGTTGGCAAAGTAATGTCTCTGCTTTTGAATATGCTATCTAGGTTGGTCATAACTTTCCTTCCAAGGAGTAAGCATCTTTTAATTTCATGGCTGCAGTCACCATCTGCAGTGATATTGGAGCCCCAAAAAATAAAGTCTGACACTGTTTCCACTGTTTCTCCATCTATTTCCCATGAAGTGTAGGACTGGATGCCATGATCTTCTTTTTCTGAATGTTGAGGTTTAAGCCAACTTTTTCACTCTCCACTTTAACTTTCCTCAAGAGGCTTTTTAGTTCCTCTTCACTTTCTGCCATAAGGGTGGTGTCATCTGCATATCTGAGGTTATTGATATTTCTCCCGGCAATCTTGATTCCAGCTTGTGCTTCTTCCAGCCCAGCATTTCTCATGATGTACTCTGCATATAAGTTAAATAAGCAGGGTGACAATATACAGCCTTGACGGACTCCTTTTCCTATTTGGAACCAGTCTGTTGTTCCATGTCCAGTTCTAACTGTTGCTTCCTGACTTGCATATAGGTTTCTCAAGAGGCAGATCAGGTGGTCTGGTATTCCCATCTTTTCCACAGTTTATTGTGATCCACACAGGCAAAGGCTTTAGCATAGTCAATAAAGCAGAAATATATGTTTTTCTGGAGCTCTCTTGCTTTTTCGGTGATCTAGCGGATGTTGGCAATTTGATCTCTGGTTCCTCTGCCTTTTCTAAAACCAGCTTGCACATCAGGAAGTTCATGGTTCAGGTATTGCTGAAGTCTGGCTTGGAGAATTTTAAGCATTACTTTACTAGCTTGTGAGATGAGTGCAATTGTGTAGTTTGAGCATTCTTTGGCATTGCCTTTCTTTGGGATTGGAATGAAAACTGACCTTTTCCAGTCCTGTGGCCACTGCTGAGTTTTCCAAATTTTCTGGCATATCGAGTGCAGCACTTTCACAGCATCATCTTTCAGGATTTGAAATAGCTCAACTGGAATTCCATCACCTCCACTAACTTTGTTCATAGTGATGCTTTCTAAGTCCCACTTGAGTTCACATTCTAGGATGTCTGGCTCTAGATCAGTGATCACACCATCGTGATTATCTGGGTTGTGAAAATCTTTTTTGTAGAGTTCTTCTGTGTATTCTTGCCACCTCTTCTTAATATCTTCTGCTTCTGTTAGGTCCATACCATTTCAGTAGATATAATGGTCATTTGAGTTAAATTTACCCATTCCAGTCCATTTTAGTTCACTGATTCCTAAAACATCAGTGTTCACTCTTGCCATCTCCTATTTGACCACTTCCAATTTGCCTTGATTCATGGACTTACCATTCCAGGTTCTTATGCAATATTGCTCTTTACAGCATTGGACCTTGCTTCCATCACCAGTCTCATCAACAATGGGTTTTCGTTTTTGCTTTGGCTCCGCCTCTTTGTTCTTTCTGTTTTTTTTTTTTTTTTCCTCTACTGATATCCAGTAGCATGTTGGGCACCTACCGTCCAGGGGAGTTCTTCTTTCAGTGTCTTATCTTTTTGCCTTTTCATACTGTTCATGGGGTTCTCAAGGCAAGAATACTGAAGTGGTTTGCCATTCCCTTATTCAGTGGACCACATTTTGCCAGAACTCTCCATCATGACCCATCTGTCTTGTGTGGCCCTACATGGGATGTCTCATTGTTTCATTGTGTTAGACATGGCTGTGATCCATGTGGTTAGATTGGTTAGTTTTCTCTGATTGTGGTTTTCAGTCTGTCTGCCCTTTGATGGAGAAGGATAAGACACTTATGGGAGCTCCCTGATGTGAGAGACTGACTGATGGGGAAACATCTTGTTCTGATGGGCGGGGCCATGCTCAGTAAATATTTAATCCAATTTTCTATTAATGGGCTCTGTAGGTTGTGAATCATATAGTTATAGATAAATTACTTAATTTCTCAGTGTCTTAGTTCCCTGGCCTTTAGGGCTCCGACATCTTCCAGTGTTTGATTAGTTGAGCTAATAACTGTACATCCCTCAGAACTGTGGCTGACACAATGAGCTTACCTACGTGTCATTGTCATTCTGTATCTAAGGCACATGACTTGATTGGTCAGTCATTTCCAATTCCTTGCAACTCCATGGACTGCAGCCCACCAGGCTCCTCTGTCCATGGAGCTTTCCAGACAAAACTGGTCATTGTGTATACAGCCTTCAATTATTAAAGTAAATTTTAGACCACATTGTGGCATGCATTAAGTATCAGTTTTATATTAGTTTGTATCCTTGCTAGCACATTTTAACATATCTGAAATATCGTGTTGGCGAAATTAAATTTAGACAATAAATGGGTTTGTATTCCTTGAGATTGACCATTAATTCACATCTTTACATCAAAATGGAAATAAAAGGCATTGTGTTTCTATGCTGTGTTAGTGTACAGCTGACACATTCCAAACACTTGTGGGAAGAACTGTTACTGAGCATGTCCCAGAGGTACAGAGTCAGCAAAAATTTTCATAGTCCTTGTGGCCTGAGGAGTGCATGTCTCTAACAGATTGCCAGGAAAGATTAACTGCTGTAGGTTAAACAGCTGCTGGTTCAAACTGTTTTGATTTTTTGATATCTCATGTTCATTCCGTTTCCAGATGGAATTGGCCCACTTGTTAAGGAGAACCACAGGTAGCCCAGCTGCTGTTTCAAAAAGTCTGGTCATCTTGTACATTGTGATCATTGTGTTTTGACACAGAATTGGCTCAGTTGTTTTTAGAAAGCCCCCAAGGGAAAATTTTACAAAATAGTGTCTTAACCTTTTCAAGGAGATAAATATACCTCCCATTTTTCCTTCCTGTGGCAAGTAACATAGGACATCCAGGAAACCCAATTGTAAAACGACTGCCTTAAAATGTATGGAAGAGAATAGTATAGAGTTCAATAAATTAATCAGGAAATTGATAAATAGCCAGACTTTCATGCTCAGCTTTTTCATTTTTTTTAAAAAAAGGGGTATTTGGCCATTACAAAGGAGAGTCTGGCATTTATGTGTAGGAAGGTATTTATGTGCTTAAAACATCAAAAGAAAATTGTTCTGCTGAAGCATGCTTTACAGAATGTAAATCACCCTTTACTACAGGCCGTTGCCCACTCAGAGTACAGTAGGAGGGTTTTGAGGTTGTGGCCATCACAGCCTTTTAAACATTTAGAATTAGACAAAATAATGTATATTTTATATATGCACATCTGTATGTACACATTTACAAAAATAATAATATTCAAATGCCATATATATTAATAGATGTATGCTATTGAGGTGAATTTCCTTCTCCTCCAGGTTTTTGATTCCAGATATTTTGAAATCCAATTCTGAGTTTCATGATGTTACATTCCCCCATCTCCAATGAAACAAAGTCACATGCAAAATTATTAACATATGATTAGAGAGATCACTTTTGAGCACATTTATTCTATCTGGAAAATTACTGGCCAATAAAAAACTCTCTATATAAATCTCTTTCTATTTTAATTAAAATCTTTACCTGACTGTAATATCATTTATATGTTGTTAGCATATGTGTGGCTTAGTGGATAAAAAAATCTGCCTGCAATGGAAGAGATACAGGAGACACAGGCTAATCTCTGGATCGGGAAGATCCTCTGGAGGAGGAAAATGGCAACCCACTCCTGTATTCTTGCCTGAAAAATCCCATGGACAGAGGAGCCTAGCAGGCTATAATCAAAAGAGTTGCAAAGAGTCGGAAAGGATTGAGTGAAAGCAAAACGGCCACATACTCTGTATCTTTGTGCTTACTGAACCGCAGCTCCTGTGCCTCCTGCACTGCAGGCAGATTCTTTACCACTTGAACATTTGGGAAAGCCCTGTTAGATGCAACTCTCTTTTAAATCCTTCCTAAAGAGCAAAACAATGAAATAATTAACTCAAATAATAAAGGCATAATTTCAAGTAAATACTAATAGCATGGATCATTGTTAAAGAGCAAAAACAGAGGCCCTAACTTTAGCACACAGGTGCTAAAGTCTGTGATACCAAATCTAGATTTAATACCTACCCTAACTGTAGTTTCAAACTTCCTCAGAAATATAATCTTCCTACCAGAAATTTTCTGGTCAGTAGCAATGAGGTAAGGGGCTTCCCTGGTGGCTCAGTGGTAAAGAATCTGCCTACCAAGTAGGAGATGAAGATTCAGTCCCTGGTACCAGAAGATCCCCAGAGAAGGAAATGGCAACCCACTCCAGTATTCTTGCCTGGGAAATCCCATGGTAGGTTACAGTCCATAGCGTCACAAGAGAATCAGACGTGACTTAGTGACTAAACACTAAACAACAACAACAACCAATGAGATAATCTGTCCTATGGGCTCTTTCCCTACCATCGTCTCCCACCTCCCCTGCTGTCATTTCCTTATCCAGGGAAAGAGCAATCTGCATGATAAAACACCAAGTATACTCTTTCCAGGGAAAAGATAGTGTTGTTCCTCAGTGTCTAAGTCATGTACCACTCTTTGTTACCCCATGGACTGTAGCATGCCAGGCTTCCTTGTCCTTCCCTATATCTTGGAGTTTGCTCAAACTCATGTCCCTTGAGTCAGTGATGGTATCCAACCATCTCATCATCTGTCACTCTCTTCTCCTCCTGACTTCAATCTTTCCCACTATCAGGGTCTTTTCCAGTGAGTTGGCTCCTCACATCAGGTAGCCAAATTATTGGAGCTTCAGCTTCAGCATCAGTCCTTCCAGTGAATATTCAGGGATGATTTCCTTTAGTATTGACTAATTTGATCTCCTTGCAGTGCAAGGGACTTTCAAGAGTCTTCTCCAGCACCACAATTCAAAAGCATCTGTTCTTCAGTGCTCAGTCTTCTTTATGGTCCAACTCTAATATTTGTACATGACTACTGGAAAAACCATAGCTTTGACTATATGGACCTTTGTCAGCAAAGTGATATTTTTGATTTTTAAGACGTTGTCTGCAGGAAACATGGGTTCAATCTCTGGGTCCGGAAGAACTAATGGAGAGGGCATGGTAAGCCACGCCAGAATTCTAGACTGGGGAATCCCAAGGACAGAGTAGCCTGGTAGTCTACAGTCCACAGGACTGCAAAGAGTTGAACATGACTGAAGTGAATGAGCAAGCAGGTTTGTCATAGCTTTCCTTCCAAGGAGTAAGCATCTTTTAATTCTATGGCTAGTCACCATCAAGTGATTTCAGAGCCCAGGAAAGTAAACCCTGTCACAGTTTCCAATTTTTCCCCTTCTGTTTGCCATGAAGTGATGGGACTGGATGCCATGATCTTAGTTTTTTGAATGTTGAGTTTCAAGCCAGCATTTTCACACTCCTCTTTCACATTCACCAAGAGGTTTTTTAGTTCTTTACTTTCTGCCATTAGAATGGTATTACCTGTATATTTGAGAAACCTGTATGCCATTTAAGTTCACTGATTCCTAAGAGGTTGATATTCACTCTTGCCATCTCCTGTTTGACTACATCCAATTTACATTGGCCATGTGATGCAAAGAGCCAACTCAGTGGAAAAGATCCTGATGTTGGGAAATATTGAGGTCAGGAGAAGAAGGGGATGACACAGAATGAGATGGTTGGATGGCATCACTGACTCAATGGGCATGAGTTTGAGCAAAAGACTCCAGGAGATAGCGAAGCACAGGGAAGCCTGGCATGCTACAGTCCATGCAGTTGCAAAGAGTCACACACAACTTTGCAAATGAACAAAAACAAATTTACCTTGTTTTCATGGATGACCCACTAACATCCCAGTTTTTTATGCAACATTGTTCTTTATCACATCAGACTTTACTTGCATCACCAGACATATGCACAGTTGAACATTGTTTCTGCTTTAGCCTAACTGCTTCATTCTTTCTGGAGCTATTTCTCTGCTTTTCCCCAATAGCATATTGGACACCTAACCTGTGGAAGGATCATCTTCTGGTGTCATATCTTTGTACCATTTCATACTGTTCATGGGGTTTTTGAGGCAAGAATTCTGGAGTAGTTTGCCATGTCCTCCTCTGGTAATGGTGATTCTAATACTCATGGAAATAACAATTGCAAATACTGTACAAAGTATAAACAAATTCTTTAAAGGTAGTGAGGAATGGCCTTAGCAAGCAGATTTTTTTCCCCCATGCTCACTAAGAAACCATCCATTTTTAATTGGATTATAATTGTTTTACAGTGTTGTGTTTAGGTTCTGCTGTACAAGGAAGTAAATCAGCTATATGTATACATATATCCACTCCCTCTTAGAACTCCCTCCCACCTCACCTCCCCATCCCACTCATCTAGGTCATCACAGAGGACCAAATTGAGCTCCCTGTGCTATATGCATCATGTCAAACCTAATCTCCCTATTCATCCCACTCTCCCCTTCCTTCTCTGTATCCACATATGCATTCTCTGTATCTGTGTCTCTATTTCTGCCCTGGAACTGTTAGACAGACATAAGCAGCAAGGAGGTGACATGAGTAGAAAAGAAAAAAAAAGGGGAGATTACTTAAGCTAAGCCCCAACCATCTGGTGACCCTACTCTGATATTAGCAGCAAAGAAGTGATGTTGGGTAAAGACAAGAGGGGAATAGTCTAGTTAGACCCCAACCATCAGGAGACCCTCCCCTGACCTCACCCAGAATGAGTGAAGCTGTGGTCAGGTGGTGGGGAATTTATCCTGATGAGTGAGAATGGTCACATGAGAGAACTTCCCTGGCCTGCGCATACCAGGATAGACAGACATGTGGATGTGCAACTCTGCGACCCGTGGACTGTAGCCCTCCAGGCTCCTATGTTCATAGGATTTCCCAGGCAAGAATACTGGAGTGGGTAGGATTCCCTTCTCCAGGGTATCTTCCCGACCCAGGGATTGAACCCATGTCTCCTGCATTGCAAGTGGATTCTTTTTCATCTGAGCCACCAGAGAAGCCCAGACAGACCTATAACCTCTAGTAAACTCAAACTCATTAAACCAACATTATAATAAAATCTACATGTGGCTTTGACCTCTCCCAGGTGGGTTTTTGTTAGTGAATCAAGGGTAGGAGCATATGCAATAATGAACTTGTTATAAAACTCAGGATAGTCAATCAAGTAGCAAACCTCTGTCACTCACCCATGATTGCACCTGCCTCCTCACAGAACAACTCCTTACAAATACCCTTAAGAATGTATAGTAGTGCTGGTTTCACTTCATAGAATGCAGGTTTCACTTCACAGAGGTCCACTCTCCCTCTGAGAGTGTCTCTGTACTTTAATAAACTTTGCTTTGCACTTAAGCCCGAAGTGGCAGTTTGTGAATTTTTGTGTGCTATCAAAAGGATCAAGATTGTTGATCTGGGTCCCCTGTTTACCTTTTTGATTCAAGCCATCTGACAGCAATGCACACAAACCAGGTATCAGAACTAGGTTCATCTGTTCCATTTTTCTAGATTCCACATGCATGCATTAATGTACGGTATTTGTTTTCCTCTTTCTAACTTACTTTGCCCTGTACGACAGACCTTAGGTCCATCCACATCTCTACAAATAACTTAATCTTTTCCTTTCTATGGCTGAGTAATATTCCATTGTACACATGGATCGTATCTTCTTTATCAATCAACCCTTGAGAGAAGAAAAACAAATTCTCTGAGTGACATTCACAGTTGTGTTACATTTCCCCAAAGTCACACCCCTGTCAGTGTGACATGAGGCTAGTTGAAATATAAGCAGAAAGGCACAGTTTTATTGACTTAAAATGTCCAAGGAGAGAGTTTAGGGCTGTCAGAGAATTCAAGGGCTGGGTGGGGAGCAGAAAGGAAAGGAAAGGAAAGGAAAGAAACCTAAAATCTGTGAGCACATCCTCCTGAAATGTTTGCCTAAATCTAAACTTTATGTGTTTGGAGTTCCTGCTAAAAATAACATCTGGAAAATTAAAGGAATTGGGCAAATGTTTTAGCTGATATCTACTGCAATAGAAACAGGGTTTCTTGTTTGACTTTTGCTGAGTTCGATAAACAACTCAGGCTTTACACAAATTGGCACTATCCAATATTAACATTGTTGCTGCTGCTGCTGCTGCTGCTGTCACTTCAGTTGTATCCGACTCTGTGTGACCCCATAGATGGCAGCCCACCAGGCTCACCAGTCCCTGGGATTCTCAAGGCAAGAACACTGGAGTGGGTTGCCATTTCCTTCTCCAATGCATGAAAGTGAAAAGTGAAAGGGAAGTCGCTCAGTCGTGTTCGACTCTTTGCGACCCCATGGACTGCAGCCTACCAGGCTCCTCCATCCATGGGATTTTCCAAGCAAGAGTACTGGAGTGGGGTGCCATTGCCTTCTCCAATATTAACATTAAGCCTCTACAGATTCTTGGTAATCACCTATTAATTTGTTTGCCTGCTACAAAAATAATGAAGCATTCTTAAATTACAAAATAGAACCAGGAAAAATGTCCTCAATAAATGGAAAGTCACCAGGCATGTGTAGGAAGAGAAAATGCATATAATTAAGAAAAAATCCCTCAAAGGAACAGACTCGAAGGTGACTAGGATGTTGGAATTAGCAGAATGGCACTTTAAAAGAACTATTATGAAATCTAAAAAATTTGAAGAAAAAGATGACCATAATAAGTTAATAGATGGGAAGTCTCACTAGCAAAATTGAACTATAGAGAAAAAAAGTCAAATTGAAATTCTAAAATTGAAAAATACAGTGTCTAATTTTTTTTTAATTACTGAATGGGTCTCACAGTAAGTTGGTGATGACAGAGAAAGAATCAGTAAATTTGAAGACAGAAGAATAGAAATTATCCAATCCAGGGAACAGGGAGAAAAGGATTTAAAAAAAAAATCAATGAAGAACATCATAGACCTGCATGGTAATAACAAGCAGTACAAGGTATGCTTAATAAATTTAATAACTTTAATGTGCTTATCTATACTTTCTATCATTTCTTTTCCTATTTGTTTCCTTCTTAGTTTTAGCTACATCTCATCTCATGTAATAATACTTAAAATTTTCATTATCTTAATCTTTGTAATACATAGTTGAAATTGGCTCTTGATAGCTTAGTTTTGTTGGTTTTTGTTGTTCACTCACTCAGTCATGTTGAACTATATGCAACCCCATGGACTGCAGCATGCCAAGCTTCTCTGTCCTTCACCATCTCCCAGAGTTTTCTCAGTCTCATGTCCATTGAGTCAGTGATGCCATTCAGCCATCTCATCCTCTGACATCCCCTTATCCTCTTGACTTCAATCTTTCCCAGCATCAGGGTCTTTTTCAATAAGTCAGGTCTTTGCATCAGGTGGCCAAAGTATTGGAGCTTTAGCTTCAGCGTCAGTCCTTCCAACCAATATTCACGGTTGATTTCTTTTAGGATTGGCTGGTTTGATCTCCTTGCAGTCCAAGGGACTCTTAAGAGTCTTCTCCAGAACAATAATTTGAAAGCATCAATTCTTCAGCACTCAGCCTTCACTATGGTCCAACAGTTTTGTTGGGGCCACCTGCATTTGCTGGACTAAAGGGTACCACAGTCTGGCTTTCCTGTGATAATAAGACTTAAATCTAATGTGCTGGACTAAAGGACACCATAGTCTGGCTTTCCTGTGATAATAAGACTTAAATCTAATGTGCTGGACTAAAGGATACCACAGTCTGGCTTTCCTGTGATAATAAGACTTAAATCTAATGTAGAGAGAGAGGAGGAACCACTGTAAATTCCAGCATTTGGATCATACTTCATTTTCCTTAAATATTTGCTTCTCAGAATTTTATACATCAAGAAACACATATAAAAAGATGCTGACTTACAGAATGCTAAAGAAAATGAAAAATCCACTTTGTGGTTAAAAAATAAATGTATCAGGGCCCATTCTGTGTACCTGTAGCTAGAAAACACATATACACACACATCGCACCAAAGACCTCATCACTGGACATTCTAATACAAAAGTGAAGTTGGCTCAGACAGCTAACATTTCCGCTGGAGCTACTGGATTTTGTTGTGCTAAGAGTTTTTAAGTGGAGAATGAATTCAAGTGAATTTAAATTAAAAATGCTCTTATATCCTGATATGAGAGTAATTAAGCACATTCATGTTACTAAAGCACAGATCAAAGTGCAAATCAAAGTTTTGAACTTTATATATATATATATATATATATATATATATATATATATATATATATATATGGAGAAGGCAATGCCAACCCACTCCAGGATTCTTGCCTAGAGAATCCCAGGGACAGAGAAGCCTGGTGGGGTGTCGTCTATGGGGTTGCAAAGAATCAGACACGACTAAAGCGATTTAGCAGCAGCTGCAGCATATATATATCAAGTTGGAAAATAACTAAGCCTCCCTAAACTTGCTTCCCTCTCTGTAAAGTGGAAAAAATTATAGTCTTGTCTCATAGGTTTTAGAAAAGTTAAATGAGAATGCATGCAAAGAGCCAACACGGTTTCTGTCACAGAGTAGGTATTCAGTACACACTAGCTATCATCTCTATGATAATCATCAGTATAGTTCTTTACATTAAGATCATTAGTAGTAGTATGTGTGGAATTCTTATCATGTAGGGAAAAGCAGCATCATGGGTTTCTGTTTCTCTCAATAAAGATAATTTAGTTTTAGATAAGTATATATATAAGAAGAAAATGGACACAATTTAAATAGTTATATAAAGACATGCAAATCTACCAAATCAAGTTTAAAATAAAGCATATTTTTAAATGAAGATTTTTATCTTGTTTATTTAATATCAGGGTATGCTTTCTTCAGTACATAACTTGTACACTTGACTTCAACATGCTTAGTTGAACAGGAACAAAACATACATATTCATATTCTTTTTGTCAAAGAAGTAGACACACAAAGCAATTTACTTTTAGATAGCAGGATGGAAAAGATTCAAGATATGTATGCATCTTTCTCATCCTGAGATCCAAAATGGAGATAATTACAGTCTCTGATTCATAAGACTGAGAAAAATTGTTAGTGCATGTAAAGATTAAATATAATGGATATGTAAGTATATGGGATTCCCAGGTGGTGCTAGTGGTAGGAGCACAATGTAGGAGACACTACAGATGCAGGTTTGATCCCTGGGTCATGAAGATTCCCTGGAGAAGGAAATGACACCCCACTCTAATATTCTTGCCCAGAAAATTCCATAGGCAGAGAAGTCTGGCAGACTATAGTTCTTGGGGCTGCAAAGAGTCAGACGTAACTGAGTGACTGAGCACAAACACACATACAAGTATATGTATATATAATGTATTAATGATATACAGAGGATCACTTTTACTATGGGAAATTTTTTATAGTTCATACTGTACGCAGTGATAAATTTTTATTATTTATGTGGATTAAATAATTGTTTTAGAAAATACCCAATAGGATAAAAATGTACTGTATTTTTTTTGTTTGTTTGCAAACCACTTTTATTTATTAATTTATTGTTGATTTCTTTTTTATTATTATTATTTTTTACTTTACAATATTGTATTGGTTTTGCCATACATCAGCATGCATCCACCACGGGTGTACACGTGTTCCCAATCCTGAACCCCCCCTCCTACCTCCCTCCCCATACCTTCCCTCTGGGTCATCCCAGTGCAGCAGCCCCAAGCTTCCTGTATCCTGCATCAAACCTGGACTGGCGATTCATTTCCTATATGATATTATACATGTTTTAATGCCATTCTCCCAAATCATCCCCCCACTCCCTCTCCCACAGAGTCCAAAAGATTGTTCTATACATCTGTGTCTCTTTTGCTGTCTCACATACAGGGTTGTCGTTACCATCTTTCTAAATTCCATATATGTGTGTTAGTATACTGTATTGGTGTTTTTCTTTCTGGCTTACTTCACTCTGTATAATAGGCTCCAGTTTCATCCACCTCATTAGAACTGATTCAAATGTATTCTTTTTAATGGCTGAGTAAGAATCCCATGGACGGAGGAGCCTGGTGGGCTGCAGTCCGTGGGGTCGCTAAGAGTCGGACACGACTGAGCAACTTCACTCTCACTTTTCACTTTCATGCATTGGAGAAGGAAATGGCAACCCACTCCAGTGTTCTTGCCTGGAGAATCCCAGGGACCGGGGAGCCTGGTGGGCTGCTGTCTATGGGGTCACACAGAGTCGGACACGACTGAAGTGACTTAGCAGCAGCAGCAGCAATACTCCATTGTGTATATGTACCACAGCTTTCTTATCCATTCATCCATTCATCTAGGTTGCTTCCATGTCCTGGCTATTATAAACAGTGCTGCGATGAACACTGGGGTACACATGTCTCTTTCAATTCTGGTTTCTTCGGTGTGTATGCCCAGCAGTGGGATTGCTGGGTAGTATGGCAGTTCTATTTCCAGTTTTTAAAAAAAATTAATTAGTTTATTTTAATTGGAGGCTAATTACTTTACAATATTGTATTGGTTTTGCCATACATTGACATGAATCTGCCATGGGTGTACATGTGTTCCCCATCCTGAACCACCCTCCCACCTCCCTCCCCATCCCATCCCTCAGGGTCATCCCAGTGAACCAGCCCTGAGCACCCTGTCTCATGCATCAGACCTGGACTGGTGATCTCTTTCACATATGATAATATAAAAAATGTACTGTATTTTAACTGTGCGTCATTTACAGATGGTAGACTATGATGAAGTGCAGTCAGGCTGCACTTTAGATACATATAGTTTTGGTAGGATTTTTCAACCAAATAAAAGACCTAATAGTAGGTTTTATAATATAGTGTTTTTTTTTAAATAATCTATTAGTTAATAGATGATCTACTAACTTAAAATATATCTAAAATAATTCTGTATTATCTAACATATTAAGTAATTTACTACTAAAATTATATAAATAATTTACTTCTAAATCCCCCCCTGTTTTCAATATTTGTAGGAATGTTTACATGCATTTATACATTTTTTTTTACTGAATTATTTTTATCTCTGATAGCTTTCGCTGAGAAAGGGCAGTTGTGAATTTCTGACAAGTTAGTACGTGCTGTTGAAAAAGTGTGAACCAAGTAATTAAATCCTATTTGAAAAAGAAGATAGATTTAGCCACTGCTCACACCTCTTCAACTCCTCTTATCAAGCTTTAGTAGTTGCTTTTTTGAAATAATACTGCAATTTCTGTTAACCTCAATGGACAGTTTTAGGCAAAATATATAATTTGGTTTTCTACACTATTGATAGGTTTATGGAATATTTATTTTTCGTTTGGAGAGTAAAAATCAACCCAAATAGAAATTTAACATACAGATGCTTTGTCTTTATAGATAACATATTGAAAATGCACCAGAAATGTTTTGATAGGCATTTTCATCACAAGGACTGCCTATGTTTGTTCTTTTTGATAATTTTATGTGATATTTGATTAATAGAGCATTTAAGTAATGAATTCAATTGCAGTAGAGGCATTCTGGCTCTCAGTTTAGATCCTGAAACATGAAGATTTAATTACCTTTAGTTTATCTAGATAGCTACAAGCAGCATAATTGGTCATAAAGTTACATAGTGCTTTTTTTTCAAAACTCAGACATAATATTTGACTCAAGAGCATTTTGCATCAGTGAATTCTATTAGTGGATACAATTTGTTGGAAACAGTCTAATTCTTTTGGAAAATTGCATCTTTCTTATTTGTATATGCTACACTTTTATTGGAATAGATAAATTTTGCAAGAAATTAAAAAATAAATGAATCATATTTTTGTTATAGAGTAATCTTATTTGTTAATAAAAATAATGCATGTAATCCATTAATTGAAGAACATAAATGTTAATCTCAGTTATTTTGCATGAGTACTAAATCGCTTCAATCATGTATGACTCTTTACAACCCTATAGACTGTAGCTCCTGCAGGCTCCTCTGTCCTCCACTGGGATTCTCCAGACAAGAATACTGGAGTGGGTTGTCATGCCCTTTCTCCAGTGGATTCTCCACCCAGAGATCGAACCTGCGTCTCTTGTGGCTCCCGCATTGCAGGGAGATTCTTTAGTGCTGAGCCACCGGGGAAAGCCCCCCAGTTAATGTATAGAATGGCTAATTCATATCTTTTCTATTTTACTATTTTTGACACTTCCTTGTCCTCAATCCCTTTTGTAGAGAATTTTCTCCTCAATTCACTCAAATCTGGGTTTGCTTTCATCACTTCATCAAGATCATCCTTATTTATTAAAATGCAGCCTTTATTTTCCTATATCCAAAATATATTTTTCAATGCCCTTTATAATTTATCTCACTGTTTTTTTTTTTTTTTTCATGAAGCTTTCTGGACTCTTACATCACTTGAGACTTTCATTTTTCACCCTTTATCATTCTGGCAACTATTTTTCACATGCTCAATCTTCTTTTCATTCAGTGTTCTAATAATCTCTCTAGAACTGATCCTAAAGGTTTTTCTTTCATAGATTTTCCTTAAGCAATATTGTAACATACATGAATTAATTTCATCTATCAAAAGAGATCCAAACATTATTGTATTCCTTAAGATTATCAGATCAGAAATAAGTATTTATAAGTGCATAATTTAGAGTTAGAATTCTCATTCCAAGTAACGGCACTGTGAACTTTAAAATGATTTTTAAAATTAAAACTAATGAGGTGAATTTATTGGGATACAGCCAATTATTTTTTCCTGGGAAAATAATAAAAAAAGATCACCTAGAGAGTTTAATCTCTAACTCTTAAAACAATTTCACTCCCCTAAACAAAATATTTATTTTTATTTTCCACTGAACACATGGATAGCCAACATAATATAGGGTGCATATAATTAGACAGCCTATCAGCTCAGATGCTCTACTCCAAGGAGATTTTTAATGCTCGTACCCAGGAAGTAAACTGCCCATCCCTGGTTCAGGCTTGAGTGAGGCTCAAAATTCAGTTGAAACTCCAATTTAGTCAACAAAGAAATATTTAAAACCACCTCTATTCCTCTTGAAAACAATAAAGCAGAAGTCTATTCAGAGAACAGCAGTTTTGGTTTAAAAAGGAAAATGCAACAACACATAAGCTTAGAGATAACCCAGTCTTTGGCATAATTAGTAAAATTGAACCCTATTGGATCTGTGTCTTCTTACGTATGAGTATAGAATAATATGACTTATTTGTAAGCTTTTTTTTATTATAGATTTTTTGAATTAGAAAAACCTGGGCTTGAATTTCATCTTTGATTCGTAAAAAGGTAGGATTTGTGTGACAGCACTTTTGCCCCTGATTTTTGAGTTGAGATCAGTTTGCTTATTGGTAATGTGGAGCCAAACGTTGAAACCATGAGGTTATTCTTCAAATTATTTTAGGAATATGTCAATGACTTACATTAAACTCCTACGTTATGCTTGTTTCATGCTGTGCTGTGCTTAGTTGCTCAGTCATGTCTGACTCTGAGAGTCCATGGACTGTCTCCTGCCAGGCTCCTCCATCCATGGGGATTCTCCAGGCAAGAATACTGGAGTGAGTTGCCATGCCCTCCTCCAGGGGATCTTCCCAATCTAGGGATTGAACCAGGTCTCCTGCATTGCAGGTGGATTCTTTGCTTGCTGAGCTACTATGGAAGCCTGTACATGTCTCATATTAGGAACTTATTAAATAAACATTTGCTATTTTTCTTGGTTGTTCCATCTCAGTGTTCTCTTTCTCCTCTTTTCTAAGATGCCACACAATGTAAGCCATTCTTATCTATATCTGTCTTTCTAATTCATATATATTTTATGCTGTGCTTAGTTGCTCAGTCGCGTCTGACTCTTTGTGACCCCATGGACTGTAGCCCGGCCAGGCTCCTCTGTCCATGGGGATTCTCCAGGCAAGAATACTAGAGTTGGTTGCCATGCCCTCCTCCAGGGATCTTCCCAACCTAGGGATGAAACCAAGGCCTCCCGCATTGCAGGCAGACTCTTTACCATCTGAGCCACCTCTTTTTAATCCATACATAGTTTACAGAGATGTTACTATATTGTATTATCCACTAAAATATTAAACATCAACATAGTAATTTTTTTTTAATTTTTTAACTTTACAATATTGTATTGGTTTTGCCATATAACAAAATGAATCCACCACAGGTATACATCTGTTCCCCATCCTGAACCCTCCTCCCTCCTCCTTCCCCTTTGTGACCTCATCAGAGAAGATAAATTAGGGTGAGTATCTTTTCTAAATTACTGGCTTAAGAACACAAACTATGGTATCAGAAGTCTGTGGCTGTTAGTCGCTTAGTCCTGTCTGACTCTTTGAGACCCCATGGATTTTAGTCCACCAGGCTCCTCTGTCCATGAAATTTTCAAGGCAAGGACACTGCAATGCATTACTATTCCTTCTCCAATGGTATCAGAAGGAAGTGAGTTTGAATCCTACTTTGATTTTTATAACAGGCAAGCTACATTTTCTTTCTAAGGCTTTGTAAAAGAAATTAAAATGACATTTGTGAACTGTTTGTGATGTTCGCAATATCTGCATATATATATATAATAAAGGACTCAATAATTTTTACATGTTATTTAATTATCACCACTGAAACTACAAATATATCTGAGTATTCTTTACTTTGTTTACTTATAAGGGTGAGTCTTAATACAAATATGAAGCACTGGGTGCACACAGATATTTGTATAATTTAACACCAGGCCCATAATTAGTGTTTTTGAAAGCTGTTAAGAAAACTGAGTTTCTATAATATCTAAGTAAAGATTCTTTATTTCCCAAGATTTACTGATTTAAGAAATGAAACTCTGAAAGTAAAAGAGGATTTAAGAAAGGTCTGCTTAAGTTCATACCAATTCTCTCATTTATTTGTGATTTATCACAGTCTAGGATTTTATACCACTCTACTTTCAAAATTAAATTAAAATGGTTAGCTTGTACTTACTGTCCTGTCCCAGTTTCCCTGCTCTGTTGGCTTGTAATATTATTTCTTAGAATCAAACTCAGTAAAAACAAACAAAAATCTTAATGTTTAAAGAAGTAAAGAGTTTATACGATATGTATATGGTATTGATTTATATGTTTCTCACAGTTTCAACGTTAAAAGATGTTTTCAGGAATGTTTCATACTAACAGCAATAAGCTCCGTTCAGTCGCTCTGTCGTGTCCGACTTTCTGCGACCCTGTAATTGCAGCACGCCAGGCCTCCCTGTCCATCATCAACTCACGGAGTTTACTCAACTCATGTCCATTGAGTCGGTGATGCCATGCAACCATCTCATTCTCTGTTGTCACCTTCTCCTCCAGACTTCAATCTTTCCCAGCATCAGGGTCTTTTCAAGTGAGTCAGCATTCCGCATCAGGTGGCCAAAGTATTGGAGTTTCAGCTTCAACATCAGTCCTTCCAATGAACACTCAGGACTGATTTCCTTTAGGATTGACTGGTTGGATATCCTTGCAGTCCAGGGGACACTCAAGAGTGTTCTCCAACATCACAGTTCAAAAGCATAAACTCTTCGGTGCTAAACTTTCTTTATAGTCCACTCTCACATCCATTTATGACTACTGGAAAAACCATAGCCTTGACTAGATGGACCTTTGTTGGCAAAGTAATGTATCTGCTTTTTAATATGCAGTCTAGGTTGGTCATAACTTTCCTTCCAAGGAGGAAGCATCTTTTACTTTCATGGCTGGGATCACCATCTGCAGTGATTTTGGAGTCCCCCAAAATAAAGTCAGCCACTCTTTCCACTGTTTCTGCATCTATTTTCCATGAAGTGATGGGACTGGATGCCTTAGTTTTCTGAATGTTGAGCTTTAAGCCAAATTTTTCACTCTCCTCTTTCACTTTCATCAAGAGGCTCTTTAGTAATTCTTCTCTTTCTGCCATAAGGATGATGTCGTCTGCATATCTGAGGTTACTGATATTTCTCCTGGCAATTTTGATTCCAGCTTGTGCTTCATTCAGTCCAGCGTTTCTCATGATGTACTCTGCATATAAGTTAAATAAACAGGGTGACAATATACAGCCTTGACGAACTCCTTTTCCTATTTGGAACCAGTCTGTTGTTCCATGTCCAGTTCTAACTGTTGCTTCCTGACCTGCATACAAATTTCTCAAGAGGCAGGTCAGATGGTCTGGTATTCCCATCTCTTTCAGAATTTTCCACAGTTAATTGTGATCCACACAGTTAAAGACTTTGGCATAGTCAATAAAACAGAAGTTGATGTTTTTCTGGAACTTTATTGCTTTTTTGATGATCCAGCAGATGTGGGCAATTTGATCTCTGGTTCCTCTGCCTTTTTTAAAACCAGTTTGAACATATGGAAGTTCACAGTTCATGTATTGCTGAAGCCTGGCTTGGAGAATTTTGAGTATTACTGTACTAGCGTGTGAGATAATTGCAATTGTGTGGTAGTTTGAACATTCTTTGGCATTGCCTTTCTTTGGGATTAGAATGAAAACTGACCTTTTCCAGTCTTGTGGCCACTGCTGAGTTTTCCAAATTTGCTGGCATATTGAGGGGAGCACTCTCACAGCATCATCTTTTAGGATTTGAAATAGCTCCATTGGAATTCCATCACCTCCACTGGCTTTGTTCATACTGATGCTTCCTAAGGACCACTTGATTTCACATTCCAGGATGTCTGGCTCTAGGTGAGTGATCACACCATCGTGATTATCTTGGTCATGAAGATCTTTTGTGTACAGTTCTTCTGTGTATTCTTGCCACCTCTTCTTAATATCTTCTGCTTCTCTTAGGTCCATACCATTTTCTGTCCTTTATTGAGCCCAACTTTGCATGAAATGTTCCCTTGATATCTCTAATTTTCTTGAAGAGATCTCTAGTCTTTCCCATTCTATTGTTTTCCTCTATTTCTTTGCACTGATCACTGAGGAAGGCTTTCTTATCTCTCTGAAAACCTATAAGACCTTTTATAAGAAACACCCAAAAAAGATGTCCTTTTCATTATAGGGGACTGGAATGCAAAAGTGGGAAATCAAGAAACACCTGGAGTAACAGGCAAATTTGGCCTTGGAGTACAGAATGAAGCAGGGCAAAGGCTAATAGAGTTTTGCCAAGAGAACGCACTGGTCATTGCACACACACTGGTCATAGCAAACACCCACTTACAGAAACACAAGAGAAGACTCTACACATGGAGATCACCAGATGGCCAACACTGAAATCAGATTGATTGTATTCTTTGCAGCCAAAGATGGAGACACTCTATACAGTCAACAAAACAAGACCAGGAGCTGACTGTGGCTCAGATCATGAACTTCTTATTGCCAAATTCAGACTTAAATTGAAGAAAGTAAGCAAAACCACTAAACCATTCAAGTATGACTTAATTCAATTCCTTTATGATTATACAGTGGAAGTGAGAAATAGATTTAAGGGACTAGATCTGATACAGTGCCTGATGACTATGGATGGAGGTTTGTGACATTGCACAGGAGCCAGGGATCATGACCATCCCTAAGAAAAAGAAATGAAAATAAGCAAAAAAAAAGAAAATAAGCAAATGGCTATCTGAGGAGGTCTTACAAATAGCCGTGAAAAGAAGAGAAGAGAAGAGCAAAGAAGAAAAGGCAATATATACCCATTTGAATGCAGAGTTCCAAAGAATAGCAAGGAGAGATAAGAGCAATAACCTGGTCCATTAAACAAGTATTGATTATTTTACATTATTTTTGCTTTCTCTGAGTTCATTGATTTTAGTATAATTCTTTTATTTATGGCAAACTTTCTTTAAAGTAACTTTAATGAAAATAATAAGAAATAGTTGTCTATTAAGTTCCAATAATATTTCATTATGTACCTTAGTATGTTTTTAATTACTTCAAGAGTTAAATTAAAAAGTAGCATGATTAGTATAATCATGTTGCATTCAATTTTAAATATTACAGATCCCAAATTATTTAACCTATATTGTTTATACTGGGGCAATTTTATTTTTATTCAAAAATTTCTCTTGTGTATGTGCCTATTTCTTAATTTTTACACATACTGATATAAAAAATTGAATTCCACTATATTTATATATCCAGGCTGGCATTAGTCCATAACTTAATGCCAAGTCTCTATACTTCTTCTTGAGCATATTAAAAATGTTAGTGAATGAATTAAAACATACAAGCCAAAATCTCAAAGGCAATTAGGGCATAGGTTATTGAGGCACTCTTCTCTGCTTTGTTATGTATTACTTCAATAATACTTAATAATGGTTTGGACTACATCAATTGAAGACATTGAGGCATAGAAATATTTAGAGTTACCCCAGGACACAGAGCTAGGAAGAAAGTTCGAAGACTACAACTCAGATATGGGACCCCAAGGCTCTTATAATCATTACACTAAATAGGCTTACAGCAGTTACCTTGTTATACATATCTGAGCTATCTTACACAAGTTCTATGTTTTAGGTTTAATTATAAAATAATACAAATTGTTAGTGACTGAACATTGAACCTTAAACTTTGTCACAGTAGGTGAGAATTGTGTCTGCATCTTAAAAATAATAAAGCAATCATGACAAGAATTATACTGCAAATTTGAAATTTGCTTGGAATAGGCATTTTAATGCCTACAATAAAATTGCTAATGCTTGAATATGATTTTAAAGTCTGTGGTTCATTTTGATTTATCGTCTAGACATGGAAGAAGAGTTCCAACAAAACTCATCTAAAAGCTGAAGTGGAAAGAATGAGGTTGTTTCCTAGTTTGCACAGCATCAAGCCAGATCCTTCAATAAGTAAGTTAAGAAGGTAATAAATTTAAATGGGACAGCAGAAGTCTTCCATGAAGGTATGCACCATTAAATTTCAAAGGCTACTAAGTTTAAGTCTATTTCCCAGCATGAGTTTGTCCTGCCTTGTTTTCACTGGCTTAATTTTCCTAATCGAATACAGTCTCTGTGTAAGGTGAAATAAGGCCCTGATATCTCATTGGGAAGCTTAGAGGGTAGGCAGAATAATGGCTCCCCAAAGATGTCCATGTTCTAATTCCTGATGTTAAACCTGTGAATATGTTAACATTACATGACAGAAGGGAATTATAGTTGCATATGGAATTAATGTTGCTGATTAGTTGACCTTAAAATATGGAGATGGCTTCCCTGGTGCCTCAGCAGTAAAGAATCTGCTTGCCAGTGCAGGAGACATGGGTTCCATCCCTGAGTTGGGAGAAAGAAATGACAAACCACTCAAGTATTCTTGCCTGGGAGATCTCATGGACAGAGGACACTGGTGAGCTTTAGTCCATGGGATTGCAAATGAGTGGAACATGACTTAACAACTAAACAACATCATCAAAAACAACAACAAAAATATGAAAAATATTCTAGATTATCCAGGTGGGTTTGGTGTAGTAGTCACATGGGTCCTTAAAGGTGCAGCAAAAAGCAACAAGAATGAGTCCGAGGGATATGACAGTGGAAGAAGGCAAGACTGATGGCAGCACATGAAGGATTTCATACCCAGTTGCTAGTTCTTAAAAGAAGGGAGCTTTGAGCAGGGATGAGAAAGATATCTCTAATTGCTAAGGGCAGCCTCCAGATTACAGTGAGCAAGGGAATGGAGACCTCAAGACAATTGCATGGAACTAACTGAATTCTGCTGAAGCTCCAATACTTTGGCCACCTGATGCAAAGAGCATTAGAAAATAACCCGTTGCTGGGAAAGATTGAAGGCAAAAGGCGAAGAGGGTGGCAGAGGATGAGATGGTTAAATAGCATCATGGATATGAATTTAAGCAAACTCAGGGAGATAGTGAATGACAGGGAAGCCTGGTGCACTGCAGTTAATGGCATCATAGAGTCAGACATGATTTTGCAACTGAACAACAACAAACTGAATTCTGCCTATAACCAAAGACCATGGAAATGGATTTTCTGCTGGAGTCCACTGAAAGGAAGGCAGTATGCTGACATGTTGATTTAGCCAGTGAGACAATGCTGAAATTCTGATTTCCAGACTGTAATGATAATTCTGTATTGTTTCAAACCACTAATAGAGTTTATAGCAATGTATTACTTTGTTATTGTAATAAAAGGCTAATGCACTCAAAACCCACAAATCTCTGCTCAAAATATTCTATTTTCCTATCAACCCTCATTACTTTTTACCTTGAACATTTTAATATGCAAATAGTGACTCTATCCTTTCTTTGATTAGTAATCAAATGGGTAAACTGCAAGTAATTCCTCTTTTAAAATTAACAGCTAGAAATTCTATTTTGAACAATCAGTTCAGTTCAGTTGTGTCCGACTCTGTGACCCCATGGACCGTAGCACACCAGGCTTCCTTGTCCATCACCAAAATCCAGAACTTGCTCAAACTCATATCCACTGAGTTGGTGATGCCATCCAACTATCTCATCCTCTGTTGTCCCCTTCTCCTCCTGTCTTTAATCTTTCCCAGAATCACAGTCTTTTCAAATGAGTCAGTTCTTCACATCAGGTGGCCCAAATTTTGGAGCTTCAGCATCAGTCCTTCCAATGAACATTCAGAACTGATTTCCTTTAGGATGGACTGGTTGGGTCTCCTTGCAGTCCAAGAGAATCTCAAGAGTGTTCTCCAACACCACAGTTCAAAAGCATCAATTCTTCAGTGCTCAGCTTTCTTCACAGTCCAACTCTCACATCCATACATGACTACTGGGAAAATCATAACTTTGACTAGACGGACTTTGCCATCTAAGTAATGTGTCTGTTTTTTAATATGCTGTCTGTGTTGGTCATTGCTTTTCTTCCAAGGAGCAAGTGTCTTTTAATTTCATGGCTGCAGTCGCCATCTGCAGTGATTTTGAAGCCCGAGACAATAAAGTCTGTCACTGTTTACATTGTTTCTCCATCTATTTGCCATGAAGTGATGGGACCAGATGCCATGATCTTAGTTTTCTGAATGTTGAGCTTTAAGCCAACTTTTTCGCTCTCCTCTTTCACTTTCATCAAGAGGCTATTTAGTTCTTCTTTACTTTCTGCCAGAAAAATACTATTTCAAGTAAGTTAAAAGTACATATTTATTAGTATATGCTGCTATATCTATGCATAGAAATAACTAAATGTTTTTTACTTCTTCACAAAGCCTTGAGGTTGTTTGATATTTTATAGATAAACTACTTTATATCTGGGTTTCATTTTAGAAAAGAAATGATCTTGGAATGTTACTGATTATTGATTCAATTTCTTTGTGAGCTATAGGCCTATTCCAGTGCTTATTTCTCTTTATGTGAGTTTTGGTAGTTTGTTGCTTTCAAGGTACTTATCCATTCCATATAATTTATCAAATCTGTGGACAGAGATTTGTTCATTGTGTTCTTTGTTATTCTTTATTGTCCCATGATCAGTAGCAACGACTGCTCTTTATTTTTTTGTGTGCCATGGATTATTTATTTCCCCTTAATATTGCTCTCTGAGAGCAACTCACTGCCTATATTTTTGACCCGCTGTAACTTTTTCCTTTTTAAAAAAAAATTTTTTTATTATTATTATTTTTTTACTTTACAATATTGTATTGGTTTTGCCATACATCAACATGCATCCACCACAGGTGTACACATGTTCCCCATCCTGAACCCCCCTCACACCTCCCTCCCCATAATGTATTTTTAAATTTTTATTTTAATTGGAGGCTAATTACTTTACAATATTGTAGTGGTTTTGCCATACATTGACATGAATTAGCCATGGGTGTACCTGTGTTCCCCATCTTGAACCCCCCTCCCACCTCCCTCCCCATGAGACAAGGTGCTCAGGACTGCTCTTTAATTTTAATTTTAATATTGATCATTTATGTCTTTTCCCTTTTACTTTTCTAAGACTTTCCACTGAAGTCAATATTTCCCACAGTTTCTTTTGATTCCTTCTTAGAGTCTCCATCTCTCTGGTTACATTACCCATCTATCCTAGCATCTTGTTAATTTTTTTATAGTGTCCTTAGCATATGAGTCATAGGTATTTTATATTTCCTGTCTAAAAATTACAACTTCTGTGTCCTACCTGAGTCTGATTCTGAATCTTTCTTTTCATCTTCAGATTGTGTTTTAGCTCATTTTTGGAAAGCCTTGCAAATTTTTGTTGAAACCAAAAATGTTGTAATGGGTAATAGGATTTGAGGTGAGTAGACTTTAGTATGAATTTTAATACTGACCTGGCTATGAGCTGGACTGTGTGTAATATTTACTTGGCTGGATTGAGAGACTTCCAGTTACTTTCCTGGACTTGTTTTTGTCTCTCCTGTTGACTTTGTTCTTCTAGGTGTATTTCTCCTCAGTGACAATCTATGTCTTGCAACTCTTTCATTTGTAAACCATAAAATTGCAAAAACAGTTTCTTATTTGTATCTTCACATTTTAAAGAATAACCTGAATTTGATGGTTTATACCTTGGAAAAGTCAAGGCAGATTGAAGAATACCAGAGTATTATTTGGAATTCCTACTGGTTAAAATTATTCAAAATTTTTTGTTTCACTAGTTGAATTAAATATTCTTAGATGTTTAACAATTTATTTTACAAAGAAGTCAGAAGCTTATGACTCAGAAATATTTAGCATTTGAATGATATTCTGTGAACCATAAGTTGCTCACAAAAACCATTTTTTACCTCAAGGAATTGAGTATTCTGAACTATTTGGCAATTCTACTGCCATTTATTGTATTGTATGACATATGACCTGCAGTCTTTTGAGTGTCCAAAACTTTAAATCATGTAATATTTTTAAGACAATCAAGGATCCATTTTGAATTCAGTTCAGTCGCTCAGTCGTGTCCGACTCTGCGACCCCATGAATCGCAGCACGCCAGGCCTCCCTGTCCATCACCAACTCCCGGACTTTACTCAAACTCATGTCCATAGAGTTGGTGACGCCATCCAGTCATCTCACCCTCTGTCGTCCCCTTCTCCTCCTGCCCGTGGTTCAAAAATCATAAGTGAGATGACAATCTGATGAAAAATATATTATTCAGGGTTCCTGGTTCATATCTATTTTAAACAGAAAGAGGACAGATAAAATGACACTAAGTAACTAACGGGTTTTCTAGGAGAACCTGAAAAGAAGTCATGAGAACTACAGAAACTGAATGACATATATAATTATATTGCTGGGGAATAGATACAGACTGTATTCCTGCTATTGCTGCTAAGACAGAAACATTAATTGGCACACAAATAATCAATACTGTTCACTCATTCTTGTTTCCTCATCTAAGATATTCGTGTCACTCATTTCCAAAATTATCAGGCATAGATATTTCTAATTGTGGGAGCCTAGGTTACATGCCTAGGGAAAGACTAGATATCTCTACAAAAATTGAAATTATCAAGAGAAAATTTTAACCAAGGTAGACACAATAAAGGACAGAAATGGTAGAGACCTAGTAGACGCTGAAGAGATCAGGAAGAGATGGAAAGAATACATAGAAGAATTGTACAAAAAAGATCTTTATGAATGTGATTACTATGATGCTGTTGTCAGTCACCCAGAGCCAGATATTCTGGAGTGTGAAGTCAAGTGGGCCTTAGAAAAAACTACTATTAATAAAGCTAGTGGATGCAATGGAATTCCAATAGAACTATTCAAAACCCTAAAGGATGATGTCATCCAGGTGTTGCATTCAATATGTCAGCAAATCTGGAAGGCTCGACAGTGGCCACAGGACTGAAAAAGATCAATCCTCATCACAATTCCTAAGAAAGGTACTAGTAATGAATATGCTAACCATTGGACAATTGTACTCATCTCCCATGCTAGTAATGTCATGTTTAAAATTGTGCATGATAGGCTTCAGCATTATGTGAACCAAGAAATTCCAGATGTCCAAGCTGGGTTTATAAAAGGAAGAGGAACCAAAGATCAAACTGTCAACATTCACTGAGTCATAGAGAAAGCTAGGAAATTACAGAAAAACATCTACCACTGTTTCATACACTACATTAAAGCCTTTGACTGTGTGGATCATAACAAACTGTGGAAAGCTCTTAAAGGCATGGTAATATCAGACCATCTTACCTGTCTTTGAGAAACCTGTATGTGGGTCAAGAAGCAACAGTTAGACCTGTATTGTGGGTCAAGAAGCAACAGTTAGAACCCTGTATGGGACAACTGATTGGTTCAAGATTGAGAAAGGAGTACAGCAGGGCTGTCTGCTGCCACCCTGTTTGCTTAACGTATACACTGAATTGCTGCTGCTGCTAAGTCACTTCAGTCGTGTCACATCATGAGAAATGCTGGGCTGGATGAGTTGCAAGCTGGAATCAAGATAGGTGGGAGAAACATCAACAACCTCAGATATGCAGATGATACCACTCTAATGGCAGAAAGTGAAGAGGAACTAAAGAGCCTCTTGATGAAGGTGAAGGAGGGAGAGTGAAAGAGCTGGCTTAAAACAAAATAGTAAAAAAAAAAAAAAAGAAAGCTCAGATCATGGCATCTGGCCCTATTACTTCATGGCAAATAGAAGGGGAAATAGTGACAGATTTCCTCTTCTTGGGCTCTAAAATCACTGTGGATGGTGATTGAAATCATGAAATCAGAAGATGTTTGCTTCTTGGCACGAAAGCTATGACAAACCTAGACAGTGTGTTGAAAAGCCAGAGACAGTACTCTGCCAACAGAGGTCCATGTAGTCAAGGCCAAGGTCTTCTCAGTGGTCACATATGGTTGTGAGAGCTGAACTGCAAAGAAGGCAGAACGCCAAAGAATTGATGGCTTCAAATTGTGGTGCTGGAGAAGACTCCTGAAAGTCTCTTGGACAGCAAGGATATCAGATCAGTGAATGTTAAGGGAAATCAACTCTGAATACTTGTTGGAAGGACTGATACTGAAGCTCAAGCTCCAGTATTTTGGTCTCTGAAGCAAACAGCCAACTCATTGAAAAATGTCCTGATGCTGGGAAAGATTGAGGGCAGAAGGAGAAGAGGGTGTCAGAGAATGATATGGCTGGATGGCTTCATGGATACAATGGACATGAACTTGAGCAAACTCTGGGAGATGGTGAGGGACACGGAGGCCTGGCATGCTGCAGTCCATGGGGTCACAAAGCTTTGGGCACGACTAGGAACTGAACAACAACAGGTTACATGCCTTTCCCCAAGCTGCAGAGAGTGCTGGGGGATTAAGTTCTAACTTTTGCTCTGGAAAGGAAGGACCAATAATGTGAAAATGTTCTTTGAATAGAAATGTTGATTTAATACTTCTAAGGTGATTTAAATATGAACACTTGCAATAACTGAGACTATATAATATCTAGGCAGTTGGTAAAGTTTTCTCTTACATTGACTGCAAGGGAAATGTTAATTTTTATGAAGTGAAGTATGTGAAAAATATATTGTAGAATCAAATACATGGCATTTATATCATCTGTTTTCCCACTCTGTGACTGAAGAAATTTAAAACTTAGAAATACAATTTCAGCATGTGTGTTGTGGAGTCAAAACAATTCTCTTTTACACATGAATACATGTTTCAGGTTAAGTAAGGTGATGTATATTATTTGGTGTATTAACTGTAAATATTAAAGTAGTGCTTTCAAATAACCTTATTAGTTACGGGTAAAGAATAAATTTTTAATTTATATGCATATATTGAGTGAAAATTGCAACTGTTTAATTAAGAACTTAGGTGTTTTGTATGGTGTGAGGTTTATATATATATATATATATATACACACACATATTATCAATATATGATTATGTTTACTAAGTAACTAGTAAATAAATGCCTAAGTAGATGGTTTGAACCTGTTTTACGACCTCAAGATGGAGGGAAAAATTTGTAACTGCGTTGTGAATTAAAGAGCATATTGTGATCTTTATGGAAGTTATCTATTTTAATAATTACCTGTCATCTGCTGGGACAAAAGAATGGAAAGAGCCAGAGAGAACTAAGACTCAAGGGAACGTATTTTATAGACTGAAAAGATCTTGCATAATTGAAAATTTTCTTTAGGAGGGAATAATGTGAAATTGATATTTCAGCCTATAACATTGACAACTTTTACTGGAGAATTAAATGCCTGCATAAATGATGAATCTCAGGGCATAGATTAGCACAATTTTCTTTTTTATTTCTTCATAACTCATTGTATAGTTAGGAGCATCTATTTGTGAATTATGAATACCTTATTTGTAATATGATTTTTTAAATAAATTGTGACATTGAGATAACATGGATACTATGTAATTGCTTTTTCTATAAACTAAGGATTTATTAATCATATTGATATTCAAAACTTGAAAGTACTGAAAGGCAATGAGCCTCATGTATGTCCCTTTAATAGATGTGTATCTTAGCAGCTGAGAACTAGAATCTGCTCATTATTAACCATAATATAAAATCATTAAAGAAAATAGAAAGGAAGGAAAGAGGGGGAAAAACGGATGCAAAGATGGAAGGGAAGAGAAAGGGAAAGAAGGAGAGCGGAAGAAGGAATGAAGTGTTGCTCTCTGTTAAAATTTCTCCAACACCAGAATTTCAAGAATCAATTGATTTAAATATTGTTTATGTCAAACACACTTCTCTAATTAAAAAAATATCTTTCAAAAATATATGAGATTTTGCCTTGGTAGCGACTGTGTTACATAATGTAGTATGCTGCTGCTGCTGCTGCTAAGTCACTTCAGTCGTGTCTGATTCTGTGTGACCCCATAGATGGCAGCCCATCAGGCTCCCCTGTCCCTGGGATTCTCCAGGCAAGAACACTGGAGTGGGTTACCATTTCCTTCTCCAATGCATGAAAATTAAAAGTGTAAGGGAAGTCACTCAGTCATGTCTAACTCTTGGTGATCCCATGGACTGCAGCCTACCAGGATCCTCTGTCCATGGGATTTTCCAGGCAAAGAGTACTGGAGTGGGGTGCCTTCGCCTTCTCCATGGAATCACATAATTAGTAAAGTAAGATAAACTGATGACTGGTTATGTATCTGGGAAGGATTGTCAGCTTCATATACCACCCAAAGCCTTTGACTGTGTGGATCACAATAAACTGTGGAAAATTCTTAAACAGATGGGAATACCAGACTACTTGACCTGCCTCCTGAGAAATCTGTATGCAGGTCAGGAAGCAACAGTTAGAATTGGACATGGAACAACAGACTGTTTCCAAATAGAAAAAGGAGTAAATCAAAGCTGTACATTGTCACCCTGCTTATTTAATTTATATGCAGAGTACATCATGAGGAACACTGGGCTTGATGAAGCACAAGCTGGACTCAAGATTGCCGGGAAAAATATCAATAACCTTAGATATTCAGATGACACTACCCTTATGGCAGAAAGTGAAGAAGAACTAAAGAGCCTATTGATGAAAGTAAGAGAGGACAATGAAAAAGTTGGCTTAAAGCTCAACATTCAGAAAACTAAGATCATGGCATCCAGTCCCATCACTTCATGGCAAGTAGATGTGGAAACAGTGCAAAGAGTGGCTGACTTTATTTCTGGGGGCTCCAAAATCACTGCAGATGGTGACTGTAGCCATGAAGTTAAAAGACGCTTACTTCTTGGAAGGAAAGTTATGACCAACCTAGACAGCATATTAAAAAGCAGAGACATTACTTAGCCACCAAAGTCTGTCTAGTCAATGCTATGGTTTTTCCAGTAGTCATGGATGGATGTGAGAGTTGGACTATAAAGAAAGCTGAGCACTGAAGAATTGATGCTTTTGAACTATGGTGTTGGAGAAGACTCTTGAGAGTCCCTTGGACTGCAAGGAGATCCAACCAATCCATCCTAAAGGAAATAAGTCCTGAATGTTCATTGGAAGGATTGATGTTGAAGCTTAAACTCCAATACTTTTGCCACCTGATGTGAAGAGCTGACTCATTTGAAAAGACCCTGCTGCTGGGAAAGATTGAAGGCAGGAGAAGGTGATGACAGAAGATGAGATGGTTGTATAGCATCATTGACTCAATAGACATGAGTTTGAGTAAACTCTGAGAGTTCTGATGGACAGGGAAACCTTGTGTGCTGCAGTCCATGGGATCACAAAGAGTCAGACATGACTGAGCGACTGAACTGAACTGAACGTCTTATTGTCTTATTCAGTGAAATGACATCATCACTTCTTGTTCATCCATTGACAGTACATAGATAGTTGAAGATGGAGGACCCTCAGCAAAGACCAACAAGATGATGAGCTTAGCTATGAAAGCTTTCCAGCTCTGCTGACAGAAGTACATTATTAAACAGTCAGGAGTGTTTTGCAGGCTTTGACTCAACATTTACAGTTGTCCTTGATATTGGTCAGGCATGATTCTGGGCAGTTTCCAGGTACTGATTCTCTCTCTCCATCAGTAGCTATCATTCCTTTGTCTCAGGATCTGCTTGGATCTGCTCCAAAATCATGTCCTTTTCTTCTCTAAGTATGCAGTCCAGTGAATCCCTGGAGAGTTAAATAATCTCATTTTGCTCTTGTGTCTTTCAGATTGGTGCAATAAAAACTGTTGCCTTTATTCCCTCAGAGGATTCCATTCTGATTACTTCAAGACATTTCTACTCTCAATACAACCAGCTCTTGGAAATCAAATGTTTGATTTGTTCTTGCAGATCTTTTATAATAAGCCGGCTGTTGCTGCTAAGTTGCTTCAGTTGTGTCCAACTCTGTACGACCCCATAGATGGCAGCCCACCAGGCTCCCCCATCCCTGGGATTTTCCAGGCAAGAACGCTGGAGTGGGTTGCCATTTCCTTCTCCAATGCATGAAAGTGAAAAGTGAAAGTGAAGTAACTCAGTCATGTCCGACTCTTTGTGACCCCATGGACTGCAGCCTACCAGGCTCTTCCATCCATGGGATTTTCCAGGCAAGAGTACTGGAGTGGGGTGCCATTGCCTTCTCTGTAATATGCAGTCACAGTTGGAAATAAAGATATGACAAGAAGAATTACATACAAGCAAGTGTTAAAAACTATAACACAGTGATTAATATCTTAATATGTTATTATAACTTTATAACACTATAGGGAAAATTACCAATATGGAGGCTTTCCAAATATTAAATAATTGTGAGATTTGTTTGATCTTTATATAAAATGTTAGACAAACAATAAACTAGTGCAAAAAATGCTCCAGTGAAGTTAATATTACCTTGGGAACTAGACAAGAGTTTCAGTCATGCCATTTTGTTTCAGAACAGTAACAGATAAATATATTTAATACCATTTGGAAAAATTCTTAATATCTATAAAACAATTTTAAATGAATTTAATATTTATTTTTTTTTAAAAGGAGGCTTTTTTAAATTTGGGAATTGTAAAAATGTTTACAGATATAACTGCAAGATCATTTTTAAACAAAAATGTATTTTATTTTTAAAAGTAGTAAAAAAGTTCATTTTGATCCAGGCATCATCTTAGGTTACATGATTTCCCCAAATGTTAATAAAATGTGTTTTGTGCCACCCGAGAATTTATATTCTATTGAGGAGCAGATATTTAATAAATAAAACACTATATAAATAACAGCAAGTTTCTCTAGTTTTATTTTAATATTAATAGAATTGAGATATGGCTAGTTGTATTTTCACCAGATTTAAAGAATAAGGTTTGGGATGCCCCAGTCCCTTGGAGGAGGGCCTGGCAATCCACTCCAGTATTCTTGCCTGGAAAATCCCCATGGACAGAGGAGCCTGGTGGGCTACAGTCCATGGGATCACAAAGAGTCAGACATGATTGAGCGACTTAGCACACACAAACATCATAAAAGATAGGGTATATGGGCATCTAAGAGCATCCTAGTGATACAGGTAGGAACACTCAAAAGCAAATAAGATATTTCTATTGTGACTCAATCAGAGTTTTTAAGCATTTTGGATAGATGAATAGCATTCCCAGACCGATTGGTTAGATCACTCTGGCTATGGGGTATAGGATGTATTCATTCCAGTAGAAGACCTGGATTCAGTAATAATCTAGTTTTAACAATAATTCAGGAAAAGATATGGCCTAGACTATGGCCTTTAAAAAATCTTCTTTAATATTTTTAGTAGAAAATAATTTATTCAGATTCTTTTGTGGTGAAAGAATCCTCTCCCAAAGGAATATCTTTAAAGGTATTGCATGAGCAATAGAACTAAGACTGGGATGAGAGTGCAACCTCCAAATAAATCTCTTGAACTGTAACACACAAACCCATGCATCCTAGAATTTTTATTGTTCTTTTACCACTATTCTGTACACTGTAATAAAATGAGGTGTAGAATTTCTGTATATTTTTGATATAAGGGAACAGAATTTGTAATCCTGAATTCTGCTCACCAATTAAATTGAGCCAGGGACTATGCCTGATAAAAAAGATTAGATTTAGATCAACTATGTCTATTTGGTATTTGGTTGCCTCATAATAGCCTAAATGGTTAGGCTACCAGATTGCATAATTTAGTAGATAGGTGGACAAATAACTTGAACACACTACATTATGACTTGAACACACTACATTATAACTTGAATACACTACATTATATACTACATTATACGTGTGTACTGTCAATAGACATGTACAATATAGTGATACACTTCTTTCATTGTATTTTTGTTTTATATTTTAGAAATAAAGTCTGGGTTAATTTCACAAGTAGAATCGACATTTGAACTTTCACTCTAGTGTCTTGAATCTGACTTGACTTTTCTGAATTAAGTAAAGGAGTATGTATCATTTCAACAGTGCAGTTATGTTAGTGAGTATCATGGGGTATACTACATTAAGAAGAGATGGCCAAATAAGCAGTTTATTCTGGTTGTGTGCCACAAAGTTATCAACCATCTCATGGATTTCCAGAAATAAGATAGCCTTTCAGTGTTCCCCAAGCTTAAGAGACTTCCAAAATACTGGATAACATATGCCAGGTCTGACGATAAAGAAAAAAGTGGTTTAACGTAAGATATTTGTGCAAAGATAACTGGAAAATATTGACAGTAAAATTAGCATAGGAGAACAACTCAAGCATATTAAAACAGTCTCCTAGTTATGCAAATTTCATACATTTATGCTTCTAGTATGGTAACTAAAATGGATCTGTTGTTGAATTCCATTCCATTCCATTATGGAGTCAAATGTTCTTTTATTTCCATGGGGAGAAATTCAGCCCCAGATGCTTTTCTTCCCTTTCTTGTCAGTAGCATTTCCACATTTGTACCAAGCATAGAAAAATTATATTTTGCTGAAAGCCCTAAGAGATTTTTTTTTATCATATGCTGTTCTTCGAAGACTTGTTATAAAATCCAAGCAATTTTTCATTATAAAATGCAAATGAAAATCTTGAGTCTCATCATCTATACTAGTTACTTCTCATTCCTATATTTACCTCAGCTGAGAAGACTCTTCCTTCTACATAGACTGATTATGTTTTATAATGTATGCAAAAGAGTGTTATGTAATGTGATATTACAGTAATAGTCGTGGTTCAAATTCATTCCAAAGGTAATTCTGTTTATTTTTTTTTAAACTTTCTATCACAATCTCAAGAATACACATCTACTATTATTCTCCAAAAATATTTTTACATAACATTAAAGAAAGGAAGAAAACTTTGCTTGTTTCTTTAAATGTTTTTTTCCAACAAATAGTGGTTTTTCTAAGCCACTAAACCATGAGACAGGTCCTTAATTCTTAAGTGGATGTAATCAAAATATCATCAGGATTTTGAATGGATCAGTGATCACATGAGAGGAAATTAAAAAGTGAAGCAGAGATATAAAATTAAAAGTATGCTATCAGGCCATTTTTCTTCCACTTATCTAAGCTCCCTTTACCTTTTATGCCTCTAGATGGACAATTTTAGTAAGGGATAGATTTTTCACAGTAGTTGTCACTCAAGTTAAAAGAGAAATTTCTCATTTTAGGCTTGAGAAGGAAAGAAATGCAGGCAAGAATGAGGGGAAACACACATGCACACACACGTGTACTTAGTCACTCAGTCATGTCTAACTCTTTGTGACCTTAAGGACTTTAGCCCACCAGGCTCCTCTGTCTGTGGGATTCTCCAGACAAGAATGCTGGAGTGGGTTGCTGTTTCCTTCTCCAAGGGATCTTCCTGACCCAGGGGTTGAACACATAGTCTCTTGCATTGATGGGCAGATTTTTTACTACTCAGCCACCAGGGTAGCCCCCAATATGGGCTTCCCTGTTAGCTCAGTTGGTAAAGAATCCACCTGCAAGGAGACCCTGGAGAAGAGATAGGCTACCCACTCCAACCTTCTGGCGTAGGGAATTCCATGGATTGTATAACCCAAGGGGTCGCAAAGAATCAGACGTGACTGAGCAAATTTCACTTTCACTTTTCATACATACATATATGTGTGTGTGTGTGTGTATGTGTGTGTATAAGCATCCTAGGTGGTTCAGTAGTAAAACATCTCCCTGCCAATGCAGGAGATGCAGGAAACACAGATTTGATCCCTGGGTCAGGAAGATTCCCTGCAGAAGAAGTACTCAAGTATTTTTGCCTAGATAATCCCATGGAGAGAGTAGCCTGGCAGGCTTCTGTCCATGGGGTCAGACACGACTGAATGACTGAACACACATGCATGTGAGGAGGTGGCATGTAGGGCATGACAACCCACTCCAGCATTCTTGTCTAGAGAATCCCATGGACAGAGAAGCCTGACGGGCTACAGTCCAAAAGGTTGTAAAGAGATGTGACTGAAGTGACTTAGCACACACACATACACCAACACACACATATATATATATATGTGGAGTCAAATACTGAGCATTATGTATACAAGGGAATATTAAGTCCCATATATATAATAAATGTATGTTTAAACTCAACAGGTCATATAATATGACTGAAAGCATATAAGCACCAATTATATGGTTCATTTACTAAACAAATTATGCAAATTTTTAATTTTAAAAATGTTAAATATAAGAACCATGTATGCTTCCTTGTATGTATTTGAGAATTGTTTTAGAATTGTGTGGTACTATTTTGAATCTGAGCCACCAGGGAAGACACTATTTTGAATACATATATCTATTTCCTTAATAGCAAAGTAGAAAAACAGTAGTTAATATTTTATGCAAAAGTACATTTTGATGAAGAGAGTTGATGTCATTGGTACTGTGTCTAGCAAAACATTTCCATTGTGTTAAATATATAAATATTTGCTCACATAATAGGTACTTTTCTTTAAGACTGACCGTTGTTCAGTCGCTCAGTCACCTCTCTTTGTGACCCCATGGACTGCAGCACGCCAGGCTTCCCTGTCCTTCATCAGCTACGGGAGACTACTCAAACCCATGTCTATTGAGTTGATGATGCCATCCAAGCATCTCATCCTCTGTTGTCCCCTTCTCCTCCTGCCTTCAATCTTTCTCAGCATCAGAGTTTTTTCTAATGAGTCACATCAGGTGGTCAAAGTATTGGAGCTTCAGCTTCAGCATCAGTCCTTCCAATGAATATTCAGGGTTGATTTCCTTTAGGATTGATTGGTTTGATCTCCTTGCAGTCCAAGGGACTCTCAAGAGTCTTCTCCAATATGACAGTTCAAAAGCCTGAATTCTTTGGTGCTCAGCCTTCTTTGTGGTCCAGTTCTCATCCATACATGACTGCTGGAAAAACCATAGCTTTGACTAGGCAGATCTTTGTTGGCAAAGTAATGTCTCTGTTTTTAACATGCTGTCTAGGTTTGTCCTTTCTTCCAAGGAGCAAGAGTCTTTTAATTTCATGGCTTTAGTCACTGTCTGCAGTGATTTTGGAGACCAAGAAAGTAAAGTCTGTCATTGTTTCTATTGCTTCCCCATCTATTTGTCATGAAGTGAAGGGACCAGATGCCATGATCTTCATTTTTTGAATGTTGAGTTTTAAGCCAGCTTTTTCACTTTCCTCTTTCACCTTCATAAAGAGGCTCTTTAGTTCCTCTCTACTTTCTGCCATAAAGGTGGTGTCATCTGCATATCTGAGGTTGACTAGACAGACTATTATCATATTTATAGTGTTTATGTTTATGGTGAATTTTTTTGCACTGATCATATTTTCAAATTAATTATTCACCCTTCAGGTGAACTGAAACTGAAAAAGCCAGATATTATGAGTATTAATCTTTGTTAGCTGAAAAATACTATCAACATTTTAGGTGTTATTTTTAATACTCACACTATGACTGGAGGAGTGTCTAAGTCATAAGAAATCATGTGCTACACGTACAGTTGAACTCTTTCATCTCAGGGGGAACCACTTAGGATAGCAGAGATTCAAGTCACTTTATTCCCCCTTTTTCTCTTCATTGCTAACAAGATAAAGGATGTGTTTTACTTCCTATACTCTAAGTTGTAAAGAAATCACTGTATATAAAAAGGAACAGTGGAAAAATTGTGGCAGACAATTATTAAGACTGACTGACCATGCATTCTGGGAACTGCCTCTTTCTGTTTCTTTCTTTTCCACCCACAAAATTACAGAGAAGGAAGCTCAGAATACATGTTGAATAATATGAAGCATCCCACCATGTGCTATACCCCTGAGCCCTGCATATCTGATTAGTCCAGAAGGGGCTAAATCATTTATTTCTCTAGGTGCTTGACGTTTTGATATGGAGAAAATTCTAGGTCTCGTTTTATGTTGCTGAAACTATATAGTGTAAAGTGGGCATATTTCATGTTTATGCATACAGTAGAAAAGCAGAGAATTTCTGTTCTGAGTCAGAGAATAATGATACTGTGAGGAACATGTTGAGAGGGAGAGAGAGAAACAGAAAATCTGGGGAGTCATTTTTTATTTCCTGGGTTTAGTCCAATAGATTTCAGTGAGTTAACTGTTTGTCCTTACTATAAATCACTGTTTTACTTCTTGATTTTAAGCTGTTTCACTTGTGTTACATCTTAAAAGAGATTTACAAAATTTAAATCTTGAAAGCCACTAAATTTTTAGATTGTGTCAGTACAAAATTTCCAACACTTTTCATCAGTTATCAAGTATAGTATTTATTTCATAATTTACTGGGTAACATTTTCCCTAATTCCTCAAGTAATTTCTGGCATCAAAAATGAATATATATGAAGGTGCAGTCAACTGTATTCCTACCCTGAGGCACTGTTATATTTTAAAACAGAATAGATTAACACTGTGTTGAGTAGCTACTGTGGAATACAGTTCTCCATGATGATCTCATGTTTCCACACATTTTCTAAGCAAAATGCTGACTGCAGTGGTCTGGGGCTATATTTTTAAGATGTTTGTATAGCTAACAGCCATGGGAAGTTGAAACACTGCTCACCTATCTGGCAAAAGGCAGATTTGCTTGCAGGCTTTCAAGACAAAGAGAACATCTCTTTCTGAAACAAAGGTGAAACATACGCACTGTCCCCAAATAATTGGGATTCTCTAAACTCGGGTTTCCTCTTCCTATGATACATGTTAATTGGCCATCTTTGTGTCACCCTGTGGGAAGTGGGGCTCTGGAAAACAGTGGAGAAACACTGATATTCTGTTGCTATTTCTGTGAGTAATAAACTATTTTTCATCTATAACTTAGGAATCCCATGTCTTTTCCTATCATCCTTGGTACAGACTATCTTATTAGTTTGAATGTGAGATGAAGTTTGAGATCTTTCATAGTTCTCTACAGTTAGCTTCTGTCAAGTTTTAAATAAATTATCTATTTTTAATAATAATTTCATCTAAAAGCTTATTAACACATAGCTTTAATTGTAAAGAAAGGAGATCAAGTTAAATAGCACAGTGTACTGGCTTATTTAGAGAATATTTGAGCTCTGTTCTGTGTTCTTAAAAATGTATAATGTTTATAGGAAATACACCTCAAAAATATGTTTATGTATATGTGTGTATGTATATATACACACACATACATACATATGTTTATATATTATTTCTTTAATACCACACACTAACAGGTGAATTAATTCCAAGCTTTTAATGATCTTTGTCCACTATCTAATATTTATTGGATTTATGTTTGTGTGTTTGTTTAATTGTTGCATTTCAATCATCCAGTAAAAAATAAGATTCTTACATTTTGTGTTTAATATACTCATAAGATTATTCACAGTTTAATATAAAATTAATTGTAAATCTTGTTAACATGACCATTTGGTATTTGTATTCATAGTGCTCTTATATAAATTATTAAAACTATTTAAAATTATCTATCATATTTTATTAAAAATAAAGAGATAAAGAAGAGGTATATGTTGCTCATGCTATATTTCATTAACTCACATCTGATTTCTGTGGTAGACTGTTAAGCGGAGCTAGCACACACCCCCCAAGCCAGCATAGGCAATACAGCTGTCTAACCCAGGGCCTTCTCCATAGCAGAGCTCATCCAACCCTCAGTTTTTATGCAGGCAAAGCTGAACTGCCAGGAATTAACATCCTGGGGGAAATTTCTTAAGGAAGGATGAATAACATCCTCTGTATAAAGGCTCTTGTCCTTTTTTCTCTCCAATATATACAACTCTGGGAAGACTTCCGTGGGCTTTCAGAAGGTACCAACAGTATAACCACTCTTTCTCAAGTCAGTGAACTCAATAAACTCAATAATATATCCTCATTATGGCCATCCCCTACTTCTTCGGCTCTCTCTTGAAGCTTTGTCTTTTGTGCCTCCAGGGCTCACTTCCCTAGTATACCAATAGATCACCCGCAACCAGCAAACATAAGTGCTTCCATCAGGCTCTGCTCTGGGCAGAACACACAGGAAAATGTAAGTTAATTGAAATTTATTGAATGTCTTCTCTGTATCAGGCATCGTGTAACTTTAGCTCCAGTTTTCAATTTTTCGGAAGAAAAATGGAGTGATATAAGAATTAAATATTGAATCCAGGTGTCTTAATTCAATGGCCTGATCTTTTCTACTTTATGTCTTCAGCACTTTTTTAGAACTAGGTGCATTTTAGGGTAAAAAAAAAAAAAATAGTGAGATTCTTGGAAAGATGGTATCAAAGGTACCTCTCTATTTTTAGACCTAACTCTGAGTTTCAGTCTGGTATTGCTTTAATTCAGAGTCTCTCAAAGTTGAGACTGTTTACATTTGAGGTTGAATCATCTCCCACTGCTGGGGGCAAAATCCCAAAAGTCTCCCAGTTCAACGCACATACACTGTTTAAAACCACTGTACTAAACTAAGCTTTCAAAGCAAAAAGACTGGACCATTCTTTTGTTCTCCAGCATTCTTCACAGTGGTTGACACTTAATCAAGGCTTACTAAATATACAGCTAATCCCTGAACAATGAGAGATTTAATTCAAATGTAATATATAATTTGCCCACCTGTTTTCACTGTCCCTCCCCATTTGCAGATTTAACCAATCACAGACCATGTAATGCTGTAATGTTTACTATTTAAAAATATCCATACATAGGTGGACTTGCACAGTTTAAACCTGTGTTTTGCAATGGTCGACTGTATACTGCAAAAAGAAAAAAAGAGAGAAAGAATAAGTGCCTTAGAATTAAAAAGAAAATCACCATAAAAGCTTATAGATCATTTATTTAAAGAATTATATATCTATTTAGTAATTTCCAAACTACATATTTCATATTACTTGTTAAATTTTGATCACTAAATTGTCTAAATGTATTTTTTTCTCTGTTTTAAATAACTTTACAGAGAAAAACACTCAAAAAGAGAATCCTTGGATGTGTTTTTTTTTTCCATTTTCATTTTTCTATTTCAGCCTCACACCTTTAATTGAGTATTACTCAACATAATGAATTGATTATCTTCAAATGACTCTAAATTTATATGAGCTCAGAGAAAACCCTCAAACACTTGTCCTTGTTTATGACTTTTGCCATTCTCATGTCATTCATGAGTATATCATCTGAATTTCTCATCCTTGCATAAAACATATTTTCACTTATTGAATGGTTTTAAGTTCTTCAAACACAGTGATATCCATGGCATTATATGAAAAAAATGATAAATCCATAAGAATTTAGGTATAGTTAAAGTTGAATTCTTATGATTTATGAGGTCTGCAGAATATCTGAGAGTAAGATCCATAAGATAACTGCCTCAGGATGAAATTTCATCATTTTTTTAATACTTAAAATATAACAATCTCATCAAGTTTATCAGTAAGTTGTGTTTCAATGCTTTAATAGTGTTTAAGAAACAAACCCAGTATTCTTTTTTTCACTATAATATTGATGTTTCAAAATCTGAGATTTTATTTCTTCATAAAATCAATGGTTTAAATAACCTGCCATGGTATATCTGAATAAATTGTATTTATTAGAAGTGTATTTATTATTAAATTCCAGGGATAATTTTTAAAAATTACTTTATTTATATCCCTAGTACCTGCCTCAGCAGAAACCAAATAAAACAAAGATTGGTGGATTAAACCAGGGTTTATTATATGATCATAAATATGTATTGATAGACGATTCTAAGAGTGTGTTAATAAGGTATAAACACATTTCTACTGCCTAAGTATCTTTATTCTTAATAAATTTTAAATTTTAAATAGGGGCAACCTGTTTTCCAATACTTATTCAGAAATAGGATAACATAGCATGAAAACTTGACTACTTGACTTCAAAATTCCTGACTCACACCCAATAAACCCTAAGGTACATGAAAATATGTTTTACTCATTTTGTCCACTGATGTAGTCCAAGAAACTAAAACAGTTTCTGGCATGTTACAGAAACTTTAAGATTTCATTAGTGAATGAATAAATAAATGCAGTCTTTAACTTAAGTATAAGTTTTCTATTGCTGCTGTATCAAATCACTAAAATCTTGGTGGCTTAAAACAACACAAATTTATTATCATATCATACTGGAGCTCACACATCTGGCATGGGTCTCCCTCAGTTAAAATCAAAGTCCTAGCAGGGCAACATTGCTCCTGGGGGCCAGTGGGGAAAAAATCCATTTTTGTGTCTTTTCCAATTTCTAGATGCTTCCAGTATTTCTTAACTCATGGCTACCTTTCATCTTCCAAACTAGTAATGGCTGGTTTGGTTAAATGGTTAAATCTTTTTCACATGAGGCATCACTCTGACACTGACCTTTCTTCTGCCTCCTGCTACTTTTGAGGATCCTGGTGATTATGCTGGGTCTACCTGAATAATCCTGGATAGTCTCTATTTTGAAGTCAGCCCATTAGCCTCATCAGTTCCAGATGCAATCTTATTTCCTCCTAGCCATCTATGTAGCTTAGCATAATGGATATGTTCAGGTGGTAAATCTGCCTACCACAATTTGGTAATAATTATGCAATATCAGATAAATTATTTAACTATATTGAATAGTATCAACCCTAAGAGACTCTATTTAACAATTTGTTTTGTTGAGTTATGCAAAGGTCTTGGAAGAGTGTCCTGCCACATTTAGCACACAGTAAAATAGTTCTTATTACAATAATGTCCTTTTGAAGCTAAACTTTTGTATTTAATAATTTAATTCCATTCTTGCTTAAAGGAGGATGGATTGATGTCATCTGCCTAAGGTTTCTTGAATATTTAATGACATTTAAAATGTGAAAATAGAAAAGGTGAATGCAATTTCAACATTCTTTCCTCAGAAGGAAGATCTTCCTGGCTTTATGTGCTGGAAAAATCACCTAAAGATATTGTCAGAAAAGGTGAATATGCTTGCACTATATGTGTAATAGTGAAACTCTAAAGTTTGAAATATTGAAGATTATCTAATTTTTATATATTTGCATTGTAAATATAATGGAAATTAGATAAAAACAGGAAAATCTTCAAAAATAAGTTTTAGGGCCCTCATTTGAATGTTTTTCAAACAATAGGTGTAAAGGTGGTATAGGAGGAATTAACTAGATTAAACCAGGGAAAATCATTCAGATCAGGATCATTGCATAGTGTGACTAAATATCTATTCTTAGAGAATAAGTCGGAGAAGGCAATGGCAACCCACTCCAGTACTTTTGCCTGGAAAATCCCATGGACGGAGGAGCCTGGTAGGCTGCAATCCATGGGGTCGCGAAGAGTCAGACACGACTGAGCGACTTCACTTTCACTTTTCACTTTCATGCATTGGAGAAGGAAATGGCAACCCACTCCAGTGTTCTTGCCTGGAGAATCCCAGGGATGGGGGAGACTGGTGGGCTGCCGTCTATTGGGGTCGAACAGAGTCAGACACGACTGAAGTGACTTAGCAGAGAATAAGTGTTCAGATACTTGAATTATCTTTTATCTAAACCAACCAGACTATCCCTGTATCTCTGTAGGGGAAAAGTGAGATATATTAATGACAGCTATTTGTTAATGTGAGTTAAAAATTGTTAAAGATTATATGCTGATTACATAGTAAAGGGGCAAAGCTGCAAACAGTAGCTGCTTCCTCAGGATGTAAATAATTTAATTCAGTTGAATTAATAAAATAACATTTAAACAATCTTTGTATTTTTTAATGGAATTGTAATTTGAAGTATGAGCGTCTGTGTTCTCCAGTAATCCCATAAAATATAAGATTCGTGTTCTAATTTCTTCATTTCACTTTTCCTGAAAAAAGAAAATTATTTTCAAACAGACACTAACTGTATTTGTATTGCAGACTCTTCTACATTTTAAGATATATTTATCTTCAAAATAATTTTTTTCTTGGCAAATAAATTAAACAAGAGAAAAATTCCTGTTAAAATGTAAAATCTTTCTATTTGTTTTCAATTTGGGGGGGCGTGCTTTTCTAGTCAAAATAAACCTCTAGTAATACTTTTCCTTAAAATTGAGAGAGAATACTTTTTCCAGTTCAACTTGTGTAAATTTTGGTCATGCATTTAATTTCACCAGATCTCTTCTTTCTTATTTGTTAAAAATGGGCACATTATTCCTTGCCTTCCTTTCTTATCATCACATACATAAAATGAAATGACTTATGACAGAAAAAAACTTTTTGATTATGAAGCTTTTACACATGGGTCCCATTATTCAATATTTTAGCTTTGCTATAGTGTTGCATTAGCTCTGTGAGTTAACTGTCCATTGAACCTTTTGGACAGTTAGCTTGGCAGCTATGTGAAGTCTGTGACTTGGAATTGCGGAGATGGGTGGCAATGACAGTCATCAAGTGTGAAGGAATTTAATGTTTAAAATATAGCTTCTTTATTTTTTGTGCTATGATATTGTGGGATATTTTGAACTTATTGCAAGTAAGAAACAGGTAGAAAGAGTTTAAAACAAGCAAAAATCAGAAACAAAACTAATAACTGGATAGAGAATTTCCCTCAAGATCCTGTAACTACTGTTTGCACCCCTATTACTATGACCCCCACCAATAAGAACAGCAACAATAACTTTTGTAATACCAGAAAGTTTTCCAAATGCTTTATAATAAATTATTACGTACAAATGCCAGGATTTTCCATTTTTCTCAATCATTTTTATTATTATTTACTTAGTATATTTTTTAAAAAATCATGCAGATTTAATATTTTTACTTTAGCCTCCTCCTGGGAAATATTATCCTTGAAAGAATGGGTGTGATATAGCTATTAATATTATTTTTAAATTCTGCTTAAGATAAAATTAATATAGAAAATTTAGAAAATTTTATTAACATGTCTCCTAAAATAAGCTCTTGCTCCACCATTGGTTTGCTAGCTACACTTTGGGGAAGACTGAATGCATTTCTATACCCATTTTACAGATGTAAGAATAGATAATTACAGAGGTTGAGTAACATGACCAAAGGCACATGTTTTTATCAGTAAGTCAGAGGTAGAGGTTTTTATCAGTGTAAAACGTGTACTCTAGTAACCTGCAAGTTCATGTTCCTTGGTATGCTAGCCCAAATTCATACCATCTCGCCATCCATTAGGTATTTTTCAGAGTGGCTTCTTGTCCTCAGAAACAGACAGGGCCAGATGTCCACTTAAGCTTTTATAAACTTTAATAAGCCAAACTAGAGAGTTCCTGTTGTTTGTCCTTGGATTGTGCATTTTATTTCTCCTATAACAAGTTATGCATTTGTTTGAAAGCATCATGACATTTATTAATTATCCAAGCTGAACTCTCATTTTCAGTAAATGGCACCTTACACAGTGGGACCATGTCAAACAGGAGCCTTGACTGAGGAACAAATGTCAGTGTGGTGGGAAGCCTGCTGAGTGTTTAATAACTACAAATGAAGTGCACTGCCAGTGTTATAAAGCACCGTTCCATCACCCAGTAGGCTTCCTTTGTAAGTAAAGATAAAATGACTTGGACGATCTGTACTGAATCCATCCACTTTAACTGTAAAAGCACCGGACAAGATAAGATTTCTTCATCCAGAATGGATGCTGGAGAAGAAAGAAGAACAAAAAGGTCATTATCTAATAATAAATGAAATACATAATTTCAATGCATGGTCAGTATCATGGTTTTGGGAAATGAGCTTTGGAAAATGAGGGTAAACCATTTTTGAGCCCTCCATATTCTCTGGATGTGGTGGGCCTAAAAAATTGGAGGATGTGGGCCTGTACTATAAAGTTATTTGTGTTAAAACACTGAAAGACACAATGAAAAACATTACAACTAATTCTAAAGGAAAAGACTCAGTGATTTTAATGTGCCTATAGGTCTACTAAAGACAGAGAATATGAATAAAGTAAGCACATTGTACATAATAAAAAGTTGACATGTTGTCACCAGGGCAAGAGATCTTTCAGCAAAAATTCTAGTGTTTTTGGCGTTGTCCTGAAGTATGTCTCAAAGAAATGTCAGTCGTTGGAAAGAATTGTAGACAAATAGGAAAAAGCTGTATTAAATATGAAAGCTTCATGAACATTTTATTAAACATAGCTTCTTTTTAAATTCTTGCAACAATCTTGTGAAATAGGTAGTAGTATAATACACTTAAAGTTGGTAAGACTGATGCTCATCAGATTTAAGGGAAACCAGGGTCAGGCAGTACTAGTGTTAAATAACCTGCCTGCCAGTGCAGAAGAGGTCAGAGACATGGGTTCAATCCTTGGATCAGGGAGATCCTTTGGAGAAGGGAATGGCAACGTACTCCAGTATTCTTGCCTAGAGACTTCCATAGACAGAGGAAATTAGCGGGCTAGTGTCCATGGGATCGCAAAGAGCTGGATGTGACACACACACAGGGTCAATCAGAACAAGGGAAATCAAATCCACGATCCTTCATGACACCACTGTGGCCTTGCTGTACAGGCTTCAAGAGGAATATGGGTCAGTATGAGCCCAAGGGGGCTTCTCAGGTGGCCCTAGTGGTAAAGAACCTGTCTGCCATTGCTGGAGACATAAGAGATACAGATTCAATCCCTAGGTCAGGAAGATCCCCTGGAGGAGGACGCAGCAACCTACTCCAGTCTTCTTGCCTGGAGAATCCCATGGACAGAGGAGCCTGGTGGGCTACAGTCCGTTGGATGGCAAAGAGTTAGACCTGACTGAAGTGACTGAGCACACACACATATGAGCCCAAGGGAGTTGTTAGTGGAGGTTTTACTGACCCTGGTCAGGATACATAAAAATAATGGAGTGTATTTCATAGTAATATTTCTAAAAATCACTTGGAGCAGCCAAGTCTTATATATAGTTAAGGAAGGAGAGAGGTACAGTCAGACAGAGACAGAGAGAGAGACTACCTTGGAATGAGTGTCGTTAGCTCAGCTGGCACTGATCACTCCAGAAGGTCCCATGAGTTGAGTTTTTCTCAATCCCTTGTTCTTCTGTATCAGGTGTTAAATTATCTTTCCTAAAATTGTTCTCAGCAATTTATACCAACTACACCTAACCTCTCATTCATATTGGAGACCTTAACATCAATTTGAAGAATCAGTAGGTTTGGGTTTGAACTTTCATTGTTCCCTTGTGTGCTGAGTAATGTGCACAATGTACCTGATTACTCTGAATGGACTTTAATATTTTTAATTTAAAAAATGAGAATGTAACCACTTCCCATGGTATGTCTTTGAGCAATAGCTAAAACAATGTACCTCTGCCTTAATGATCAGTGAAAGAAAATGAAAGCTAAAGTTGCTCAGTCATATCTGATTCTCTGCAACCCTGTATAGTCCATGGAATTCTCCAGGCCTGAATACTAGAATGGGTAGCGTTATCCCTTCTCCAGGGGATCTTCGCAACCCGGGGATCGAACCCACATTTCCTGCATTGTGGGCAGATTCTTTACAAGCTGAGCCACAAGGGAAACCCAAGGATACAGGAGTGGATAGCCTATCCCTTCTACAGGGATCTTCCCAACCCAGGAATCGAACCAAGGTCTCCTGCACTGCAGGTGGATTATTTACCAACTGAGCTATCAGGGAAGCCCTCTAATGATCAGTAGTACATGCTTACTATTGCATGGAGTTTATATAACTTTTGCCTTTTTGAATTTCTTTTTCTTGGGAATGGTCTTGATCACTGCCTCCTGTACAATGTCATGAACCCCCATTCATATTTCTTCAGGCACTGTAACAGATATAATCCCTTGAATCTATTTGTCACTTCTAAGGGATTTGATTTAGGTCATACCTGAATGGATTACTGGTTTTCCCTACTTTCTTCAATATAAGTCTGAATTTGGCAATAAGGAGTTCATGATCTGAGCCACAGTCAGCTCCCAGTCTTGTTTTTTCTAACTGTATAGAGTGTCTCCATTGTTGGCTGCAAAGAATATAACCAATCTGATTTTGGTATTGACCATCTGGTGATGCCCATGTGTTGAGTCTTCTCTTGTGTTGTTGGAAGAGGGTGTTTTCTATGACCAGTGTGTTTGCTATGACCAGTGCATCCTCTTGGCAAAACTCTATTAGCCTTCTCCCTGCTTCTTTCTGTACTCCAAGGCAAAATTTGCCTGTTACTCCAGGTATTTCTTGATTTCCTACTTTTGCATTCCAGTCCCCTATAATGAAAAATACATCTTTTTTTGCGGGGGTGGAGGGTGCGGGTGGGTTCTAGAAGGTCTTGTAGGTCTTCATAGCACAGTTCAGCTTCTTCAGCATTACTAGTCAGGGCATAGACTTGGATTACTGTGATATTGAATGGTCTGCCTTGGAAACAAAGAGAGATCATTCTGTCGTTTTTGAGATTGCATCCAAGTACTGCATTTCAGACTCTTTTGTTGACTATGATGGCTACTCCATGTCTTCTAAGGGATTCTTGCCCACAGTAGTAGATATAATGGCTACCTGAGTTAAATTCACCCATTCCAGTCCATTTTAGTTTGCTGATTCCTAAAATGTCGATGTTCACCCTTGCCATCTCCTGTTTGATTACATGCAATTTGCCTTGATTCATGGATGTAACATTCCAGGTTCCCATACAATATTGCTCTTTACAGCATCAGACATTACTTCCATCACCAGTAACATCCACAACTGGTTGTTGTTTTTGCTTTAGCTCTGACTCTTCATTCTTTCTGGAGTTATTTCTCCACTAATCTCCAGTAGCATATTGGGCACCTACTGACCTGGGGAGTTCATCTTTCAGTATCCTATCTTTTTGCCTTTTGATACTGTTTATAGGGTTCTCAAGCAAGAATACTAAAGTGGTTTGTCATTCCCTCCTCCAGTGGACCACATTTTGTCAGAACTCTGCACCATGACCCATCCTCCATGGGTGGCCCTAAATGGCATACCTCATACAGGAAGCAGTGATCAAGACCATTCCCAAGAAAAAGAAATGTAAAAAGGCAAAATGGTTATTGAGGAGGCCTTAAAAACAGATATGAAGAGAACCAAAAGGCAAAGGAGAAAAGGAAAGATATACCCATTTGAATGCAGAGTTCCAAAGAATAGCAAAGAGAGATAAGAACACCTTCTTCAGTGATCAGTGCAAAGAAATGGAGGAAAACAATAGAATGGGAAAGACTAGAGATCTCTTCAAGAAAAATTGAGATACCAAGGGAACATTTCATGCAAAGATGGCACAATAAAGGACAGAAATGGTAGGGATCTAATGGAAGCAGAAGATAATAAGATGAGGTGGCAAGAATATACAGAAGAACTATACAAAAAAAGATCTTCATAATCCAGATAACCATGATGTTGTGATCACTGACCTACAGCCAGACATCCTGGTTTGAGAAGTCAAATGGGCCTTAGGAAGCATCACTACAAACAAAGCTAGTAGAGGTGATGGAATTGCAGTTGAGCTATTTCAAATTCTAAAAGATGATGCTGTGAAAGTGCTTCACTCAATATGCCAGAAAATTTGGAAAACTCAGCAGTGACCAAGGACTGGAAAAGGTCAGTTTTCATGCCAATGCCAAAGAAAGGCAATGCCAAAGAATGCTGAAACTACTGCACAATTGCACTCAATTCACATTCTAGAAAAGTGATGCTCAAAATTCTCCAATACTACTGTGATTTGTCAATGCGCATTACTAAGAGGCTTTTATTTTTTTTTCTAATTTTATTTTATTTTTAAACTTTACATAATTGTATTAGTTTTGCCAAATATCAAAATGAATCCGCCACAGGTATACCTGTGTTCCCCATCCTGAACCCTCCTCCCTCCTCCCTCCCCATACCATCCCTCTGGGTCGTCCCAGTGCACTAGCCCCAAGCATCCAGTATCCTGGACTGGCAACTCGTTTCTTACATGATATTTTACATGTTTCAATGCCATTCTCCCAAATCTTCCCACCCTCTCCCTCTCCTACAGAGTCCGTAAGACTGTTCTATACATCAGTGTCTCTTTTGCTGTCTCGTACACCGGGTTATTGTTACCATCTTTCTAAATTCCATATATATGCGTTAGTATACTGTATTGGTGTTTTTCTTTCTGGCTTACTTCACTCTGTATAATAGGCTCCAGTTTCATCCACCTCATTAGAACTGATTCAAATGTATTCTTTTTAATGGCTGAGTAATACTCCATTGTGTATATGTACCACAGCTTTCTTATCCAAAAATAAACAACCCAATCAAAAAATGGGCCAAAGAACTAAATAGACATTTCTCCAAAGAAGACATACACATGGCTAACAAACACATGAAACGATGCTCAACATCACTCATTATCAGAGAAATGCAAATCAAAACCACTATGAGGTACCATTTCACACCAGTCAGAATGGCTGCGATCCAAAAGTCTACAAATAATAAATGCTGGAGAGGGTGTGGAGAAAAGGGAACCCTCTTACACTGTTGGTGGGAATGCCAACTAGTACAGCCACTATGGAGAACAGTGTGGAGATTCCTTAAAAAACTGGAAATAGAACTGCCTTATGATCCAGCAATCCCACTGCTGGGCATACACACTGAGGAAACCAGAAGGGAAAGAGACACGTGTACCCCAATGTTCATGGCAGCACTGTTTATAATAGCCAGGACATGGAAGCAAACTAAGAGGCTTTTAAAATATGGCATGTCTTCTTTAATTTTTGAGTATATATGTGAATATTTTAAGTGATTGTTATTTATTCATACACATATATATATATTTTAAAAAGGAAAACACTGAAAAGAAAATGTAACAAGAAAGCTAGAGTAAAGATGTGCTGTTTGATGTTGACTTTAATTAATGATTCATAGAGCATTTAAAATGTTACAATATGGATCACATACCTTTTGTGATGCATTTCATATGTATCTTTGTGCCAACAAAAATGCAAGCAGAGCAAAGGGAAAATTGGAAAGACAAGGTTTCTGTTTCCTAGTCTTTGTCAACCATCACTGAACCCAGGTTAGAGCATATATTATTATTTCAAATTACATTCAGCTTTGTATGGAAATTAAAGCATGACTACACATGGAGAAATATGATATATTTATAAGTATGAGGTGCTTTGATGCTGATCTAATTATTCCCATTAAGAGACCTACTATTTTCAATAGAAAAAGTATAAGTTAAATTTTATCGAATAAGTTTCTCCAACAAAGAATATCTATTTTCTTTATCAGTAAAGATTTATTAGAATGTGTAAAATTTTAAAATGCTGAATTCATAGAAATGAAGGGTAGAATGGTAGTTGCCAGCGGCTGTGGGGTGGGGAGGGCTGGGGAAACGTTGGTCAAAAGGGTACAATGTCAATGTCAAAAAAAAAAAAAAAAGGGTACAATGTCCAACCAGAAGATGAATTAAGTTATGGAGATCTATGTATACAGATCTATGTATGTATTATGTATAGCACGGTCACTATAGTTAGCAATACTATATCATGTACTTGAAAATTACTGACAGTAGATCTTAAAATTCTCATCACACACACACACACACACAACGGATGGCAACTATGTGAGGTGACAGATGTCTTAACTAACCTTATTGTGGTAAACATTTCAAAATATATAAACTGATTTCATATACACTTTAAAATAACTTTCACATGTTACTTTGTTCTTCACAATAGCTAATTATGATTTTTATCACTATTTTGTATGTTAAAGAATGTGAGACTCAGAGATACAGAGCTCCTAAATATGTAGAAAATCCAGAACAATTACTCAAGTCTCTTTTTATCCCTTTGCTTTCCCATGGGAAAAAAATGATAAAAATGAGGGAAAAAATTATCAACTTCATATGGAACATTTTTAGACAGTTGTTATTATTATTTGGACTAAGTCATGTCCAACTCTTAGGGACCCCATGGACCATAGCATGCTAATCTCCCCTGTCCTCCACTATCTCCCAGAGTTTGCTCAAAATCATGTCCATTGAGTCAGTATGCTATCTAACCATCTCATCCTATGCCACCCCCTTCTCCTTTTGCCTTCAATCTTTCCCAGCATCAGAGTCTTTTCCAATGAGTTGGCTCTTCATGGTGGTGGTGGTTTAATTGCTAAGTTGTAATCGACTCTTATGACCCTATGGACTCTAGCCCTCCAGGTTCCTCTGTTCAAGAGACTCTCCAGGCAAGAATACTGGAGTGGGTTGCCAGGGGATCTTCCTGACCCAGGAATCGAACCCAGGTCTCCTGTATTGCAGGCAGATTCTTTACTGACTGAGCTATAAGGGAAGCCACCTGGCTCTTCACATCATATGTCAAAGTAGTAGAGCTTCAGCTTCTGCAACAGTCATTTCCTTTAGGATTGACTGGTTGTATCTCCTTGCAGTCCAAGGGACTCTCAAGAGTCTTCTCCAGCACCACAGTTCGAAAGCATCAATTAGAGTATGAATAATTTGAATCTTCTATAAACAAAAAAGAAATGGGGAAAACAAAATATGGTAGAATACATGATAACACAATTTTCTAAAATAAAATAAGTCAGGGAGGAGAAATATCAGCATGTTTAAGTAAATATAAATTGAGGTATGTGAAACAATTTTTTAAAGTTTTAAGACCTAGACTAAAATCTTGGTTCCGTTTCTTATTAGCCATGCGATTAACATCAAAACAGTCAGTTTCTCTGAATCTTTATTTCCATACTTATACAATTAATAAATTAGATGTAAGAGGTAAGACTTACTGGTTACAGAATGTATAAACACAGGTGAGAAATGTAGGTAATGCATAAGAAAGAATTCTAAATGCAGAAAGTGTTATGAAAGTGGAAGGCAGTCATTTCATTCCCAAAAACCTTTAGTTTGAGCCATTCTTTCTATAAGGGATTTGAAATAAACACACCCTATGCAACTACTGTATCTCACTGCTGTCACTGCCTCTATAGTTCTTTTTGTGAAAGTGGTGTTGTGTTATAATTGATGTCAGTTTTCTCTGAGGCCTCCATTTTTAAAATTTCTAGTTGGCAAAACTTCAAAAAAGCCAGTCAATAATTTGGATCTGAATTCTTTGTAGAGATTTTGGTCCTTTGCTGAAGAAGAGAAGATGTAGTATGAGACATTCTGTGACCATTTCTTATAATGACCTTTTATATTTTATCCTGTTGATGGATGATGGAAAATGCAGCTTATCCTTGTATATTTGTCTTAACTCAGTAGATGTCATTGCCTTTCTCTTACTTCTATCTTTCTGCCCTGTGGTACTCTGAATTTAATCAAGAGCTTTTATTTTGTCCTTGGAAAGATGCAGATAGATTTTCATATTCATTTTGTGGATTATAAAACCAAAGTTAAACCATTCTGTAAAAATTCCAATGCCTTCAGTTCAGTTCAGTTCAGTCGCTCAGTCGTGTCTGACTCTTTGTGACCCTATGAATCGCAGCACACCAGGCCTCCCTGTCCATCACCAACTCCCGGAGTTTACTCAAACTCATATCCATTGAGTCGGTGATGCCATCCAGCCATCTCATCCTCTGTCATCCCCTTTTTCTCCTGCCCCCAGTCCCTCCCAGCATCAGGGTCTTTTCCAATGAGTCAATTCTTCGCATGAGGTGGCCAAAGTATTAGAGTTTCAGCTTCAGCATCAGTCCTTCCAATGAACCCGCAGGACTGATCTCCTTTAGGATGGACTGGTTGGATCTCCTTGTAGTCCAAAGGACTCTCAAGAGTCTTCTCCAACACCACAGTTCAAAAGCAGCAATTCTTCATTGCTCAGCTTTCTTCAGAGTCCAACTCTCACACCCATACATGACCACTGGAAAAACCATAGCCTTGCCTAGATGGACTTTTGTCAGCAAAGTGATGTCTCTGCTTTTGAATATGCTATCTAGGTTGGTCATAACTTTCCTTCTAAGGAGTAAGCGTCTCTTAATTTCATGGCTGAATTCACCATCTGCACTGACTTTGGAGCCCAAAAAATAAATTCTGACACTGTTTCCACTGTTTCCCCATCTATTTCCCATCAAGTGATGGGACCAGATGCCATGATCTTAGTTTTCTGAATGTTGAGCTTTAAGCCAACTTGTTCACTCTCCTCTTTCACTTTCATCAAGATGCTTTTTAGTTCCTCTTCACTTTCTGCCATAAGGGTGGTGTCATCTGCATGTCTGAGGTTATTGATATTTCTCCTGGAAATCTTGATTCCAGCTTGTGCTTCTTCCAGCCCAGTGTTTCTCATGATGTACTCTGGATATAAGTTAAATAAACGGGGTGACAACATACAGCCTTGACATACTCCTTTTCCTATTTGGAACCAGTCTGTTGTTCCATGCCTTCAGTGATTTTTAAGTCTATCTAAGGATAGATTCTTACAGAATTACTGGAGAAATGGTAACAATTGTTTTGAAAAATCTTGATACAAATTGATAAGTTGCTTTAAGAAAAGAGCTTGAGAAAAGAATATATCTGCTTCCAGGGAATTTGCCATACACTCCCTGTCACTGAGGATCAATTTTAAAATATGTTAATTTGGGAGACAATAAAGTATTTTGTCAAAAGACATACTTAGATAATCTAATCATAATTAGATTGAGGTGAAATATTTCTCTAGTTTATTTAAATTATAAATTTCTTCTGTATTTTTTTCTAAGGTTTACTTTTTCTATATCAGATTATTATTTGCAGCAAAATTTTTCACAATTTACAGATTTTCTTGTAATTTTTTTATGGTATAACTTTATGTAAAGTTAGTGTGTAAACTTTATGTGGGTTAGTATTTCTCTTTATTATTTCAGGATTTTGTTAGCATTTCTAACATACATTTTTATTTATATTTAATTGAAATTTTTATTTTGAAATAAGTATAGATTTACTCACAGTTTTAAGAAGCAATCAGAGAGATCCAATGTAACTTTTACTCAGTTTTCCCCCAATGGCAATATCTTGCAAACTTCTACTGCAACCTCACATCCAGAATATTGAAATGATGTACATTTCCAACACCATCAGAATTCCTGTTACCTTTTATAACCATGCCCACCTCCCTCCCATCTCCACTCTGCTGTAACCTCCCCCAAACTGCTGCTTTATTCTTAGTATCTATAATGTCTTCATTTCAGAAGTATTCTACAAATGGAGTGACAATGTATGTAATCTTATGCAATTGACTTTTTCTTCACACTGCATGAGGTTCTGGAAATTTATTGAAGTTATTGTGTGCATCAATGGTTAGTTCCTTTTGTATTTCTGTGTAGTAGTCCATGATATGATGTACCACAGTTTTGCTTTTTTTTTTTTTAATTTTATTTTATTTTTAAACTTTACATAATTGTATTAGTTTTGCCAAATATCAAAATGAATCCACCACAGGTATACCTGTGTTCCCCATCCTGAACCCTCCTCCCTCCTCCCTCCCCATACCATCCCTCTGGGTCGTCCCAGTGCACTAGCCCCAAGCATCCAGTATCATGCATGGAACCTGGACTGGCATCTTGTTTCATACATGATATTTTACATGTTTCAATGTCATTCTCCCAAATCTTCCCACCCTCTCCCTCTTCCACAGAGTCCATAAGACTGTTCTATACATCAGTGTCTCTTTTGCTGTCTCGTACACCGGGTTATTGTTACCATCTTTCTAAATTCCATATATATGCGTTAGTATACTGTATTGGTGTTTTTCCTTCTGGCTTACTTCACTCTGTATAATAGGCTCCAGTTTCATCCACCTCATTAGAACTGATTCAAATGTATTCTTTTTAATGGCTGAGTAATACTCCATTGTGTATATGTACCATAGCTTTATTGAAGGATAATTGCTTTATAGAATTTTGTTGTTTTCTGTCAAACCTCAATGTGAATCAGCCATAGGTATACATATGTCCCCTCCCTTTAGAACCTCCCTCCCATCTCCCTCCCCATCCTACCCCTCTAGCTTGATACAGAGTCCCTGTTTGAGTTTCCTGAGCCATACAGCAAATTCCCATTGGCTATTTATTTTACATATGATAATGTAATTATTAATCTGCTGAAATGGTTTGTTTAATCTTTAACCTGCATCTGGGTTGTTTCCAGGTTTTGGCTACTACAAATAAAGCTGCTTTACACATTCATGTATAGTGAACATGAGTTCATAAATTTTCATTTCTATGAGATAAATCCTCAGAAGCACATTGCTGAGTGGTTTGTTGTTCAGTTGCTAAGTTGTGTCCAACTCTTTGTGACTCCATGGATTGACTTCAGCATGCCAGGCTTTCCTGTCCTTCACTGTCTTCTGGAGTGTGTGTGTGCTTAGTCACATATGACTCTTTGCAACCCCATGGACTATAGCCCACTAGGCTCCTCTGTCCACGCCATTTTCCAGGCAATAATACTGGAATGGGTTGCCATTTTTTCCTCCAGAGGATCTTCCTAACCCAGGGATCCAGCCCCAGTCTCCTGCATTGACAAGCAGATTCTTTACAACTGAGCTACCTGGGAAGCCTCTGAAGTTTGCTGAAATTCATGTCCACTGAGTCAGTAATTCTATCTAACCATCTCATCCTCTGCCTCCTCCTTCTCCTCCTGCCCTCAGTCTTCTCCAGCATCAGGGTCTCTTCCAATGAGTTGGCTCTAGATGTCAGATGGTCAAAGTATTGGAGCTTCAGTTTCAGCAGCAGTCCCTCCAATGAATATTCAGGGGTGATTTCCTTTAGGATTGACTAGTTTGATCTCCTGGCAGTCCAAGGGACTCTCAAGAATCCTCTCCAGCACCACAATTTGAAAGCATCAACTATTCAGTGCTTAGCCTTATTTATGGTCCAACTCTCACATCCATAGCATGACTACTGGAAAAAGCATAGCTTTGACTACATGGAATTTTGTTGACAAGGTGATATCTCTGTTTTTTAATATCCTGTCTAGGTTTGTCATAGCTTTCCTTCCAAGGAGCAAGCATCCTTTAATTTCAGGGCTTCAGTCACCGTCTTCAGTGATTTTGGAGGCCAAGAAAATAAAATCTGTCACTGTTTCCACTTTTCCCCATCTATTTGCCATGAAGCGACAGGACGGGATGCCATGATCTCAGTTTTTTGAATGTTGGGTTTTAAGCCAGCTTTTTCACTCTCCTCTTTCACCCTTATCAAGAGGCTCTTTGCTGAATGGTATTAATAATAGTATGTAGACCTGGCTTCCATCCCTGGGTTGGGAAGATCCCCTGGAAAAAGGAAAGGCTACCCACCTCAGTATTCTGGCCTGGAGAATTCCATGGACTGTATAGTTAATGGGGTCACAGATTTGGACAGGACTGAGAGACTTTCATATCCTTTGGTTCTTAAGAAACCACTTGTTATTCAAAGTGACTGTATGATTTTACATTTCTACTAACAGTATATGAGTGATTCAGTTTGTCTACATCTTTATCATCTTTTGGTGTTTTCACTATTTTTTAATTTTAGTTATTTTGATAGGCATTATAGATTGTAGTTTGAATCTGCAATTCCCTAGTGGCTAATGATGTTGATATTTAATTGTACTTTGCCAACACCTTTATTGTTGGCATATTTTAAGGGTTTATTTATGGGTTCTCTTTCATTATTTTATCTGCAAGTACCACATCATCATAATTAGTGTAGCTATATAAATGTCTTGAAACCATGTAGACAGATTCGTCTCCATTCAATCTTCTTTTGGAAAATTGTTTTAGGAATTATAGTTTCTTTGCTTTCTATATAAATTTTAAAATTACCCTTTTATATCTGAAAATATCATGTTTGGGTTTTCATAGGAACTATATAAAATCCATATATCCGTTTGGGAGAACTGACATATTTTCTATGTTGAATCTTCAGATTCATAACATAGTTGTGGTAGACATTCTAATTGCTAGAATTTGTGTTTTTTCAGTTGTAAAATTTCCATTGGTTTTGCTTTGTATTTATTTACTGATAGTTTATATTTTGCTAAGACTATTTTTCATGTGTTTGAAGCATGCTTCTAGTTGCTTGTTGAAGCATTTTAAAATAGCTGCTTTAAAATCTCATTTAGCTAATTCTAACATTTCTCTCATCTTAGCATTGGTATCTTGATTGCCTTTTTTTTTTTTTCATTCAGTTTGATATCTTTCTGGTACTTAGTATGATAAGTGACTTTCAAATGAAACCTGGACATTCTGAGTATTATAAGACTGGCTCTTACTTAAACCTTTTGTTTTAGTTGGCTTTTTCTGAGACCACTTAGGCAAGAAAGGGAGTTACCACCTCCTTATTGCCAGAAGGAGATGGATTCCAGTTTCCCCACTTTGCTGCTAATACACAAGGAGATTCTCATTACTCCTGGGTCATTTGGTCATTTTGCTCTCCACTGTTCCTCCACTATACCACCTTGCTTGGGAAAGGCATGTATGCCTACTTACTGCTTCTCCTGTGAACTCAATTGACACATGAGAGGTGGGACCTCATTACTGCTTGATGGTGGTGAAAGTCTTAATTATCCACAAGATCTCCTCTGATACCGCTGGGGAAAGGGAAGAGAACTCATTACTGCTAGATGAAGGTTGAAGTCCAGATATCCCACACAGTCTTCATTGAGCTCCCAAGCTGCTGCTGCTGCTGCTAAGTCACTTCAGTCATGTCCGACTCTGTGTGACCCCATAGACAGCAGCCCAACAGGCTCCCCCATCCCTGGGATTCTCCAGGCAAGAATACTGGAGTGGGTTGCCATTTCCTTCTCCAATGCATGAAAGTGAAAAGTGAAAGTCGAGTTGCTCAGTCGTGTCCGACTCTTAGAGACCCCATGGACTGCAGCCTACCAGGCTCCTCCAACCATGGGATTTTTCCAGGCAAGAGTACTGGAGTGGGGTGCCATTGCCTTCTCCAGAGCCCCCAAGAGAGAGGGTTTATTACTGCCTAATGGGAATGAAAGTCTCAGCTCTCTCCCTAATCTTCTCTGCTACCACTCTTGCAGGGACTGGAGAGGATATTGGCTACCTCTTTTCAGCTGGGCAAGGGTAGAAGTACAGGATCTTTACTTGTCCTCGGTTAGCATGCATGAGGATGTAGCCATATGTTTTTCCTGTGAACTTTGTATGGAATAAAGTGGTTGTTTTATAAAAGTTTTCTTTCTAACTCACCACTGTGTTCTTCCTTTGACTTTGAGGTCCCTCATTGGCCTTTCTACTTATCTGGCTTTCAGAGTCTTCATATGTTTATTTATTATATAACTTCAAGTGTCAACTTAGTGGGAGGGATAAAGAAAAGGGCCCACTGAGAGCCTAGTGCCACAGGAGCCACCAGTGGACATGGGGGCCTGCTGGTATGGGTGAATCAAACGTGTGGTTTCATAGATCATTTCAAAGCCACCTGGAGCCATGAGAGCTGCCTGAGGGGCCGTCACTGGGCTTTCTAGGGCCTTGAAACCAAGGAAGGTACATGAAGCTGCAGGGGCTTCCTAGAGCCACTGAAACAGTAGGCACACTGGGGTGAGACAGGTGCCCAGTGGGAGCTACTGGGGCCATTGGATCCAGCACCCATGGTTACCCAGCAGACTGAAGTCACAGTAGCCCACTGCGAGCTGCCTAAGACTGTATGAGTCATCCTGGTGTTGGGATGGACAGGTCAGATTTGGAATTCAAAGTGAAGTTGAACGCTCATTGTAGGGAGGGTGTCTCCATGCTGGGCTACTAGCGGTTGGTGAGCAAAAGATGGGGATACTGTGAATTTATATTCTACCTCAATGTGTCTTTTTACTGTGCTTCCCCCACTTGCTGTCAGCTCTCACCTGGAATCCTGGGCTTTTGTGAAGGGTTTTTTTTTTTTTTTTTTTCATGTACAGAGACTTCTTCAAGTTGATGTTTCGGGGTCGGGGGTGAGTGCTAGAAATATCTATTTTGGTGACCATTACCCAAATGTCTTGCTGCTGCTGTTGCTAAGTCGCTTCAGTCGTGTATGACTCTGTGTGACCCCATAGATGGCAGCCCACCAAGCTCCCCCATCCCTGGGATTCTCCAGGCAAGAATACTGGAGTGGGTTGCCATTTCCTTCTCCAATGCATGAAAATGAAAAGTGAAAGCGAAGGCGCTCAGTCGTGTCTGACTCTTAGCGACTGCAGGGATTGCAGCCTACCAGGCTCCTCCAACCATGGGATTTTCCAGGCAAGAGTACTGGAGTGGGGTGCCATTGTCTTCTCCCCAAATGTCTTAGCCAAATTTTAAAATAAGTTAAATTCCTAGTAGCCTTTTACTGATTACTTTGGGTTTATAAGTGAATTTGGAGGACTTTACCTCTTTACTGTAAGTAATATTTTCTTACCTATGTTGATTTTTTGAAAGTCTCTTTCTGATATCATAGCAGTTTCAGACATCATAGCTGTCAAGTGTGTCTAGATCCTCATATATTTTGGTACTCTTGTCGATTAGCCTTTTTTCTATTATGATTTATGAATGTTCGTACTCATATATAAAAGTATAGCCAATGGTTGTGGTGTAATTATTATTTTTCTAGTAGCTCTATCATGCGTGTAGTGTTTAGTACATGATTTAGGAGTGTCCTTTATTAAGAAAGATGCCATAGAATTACTAGTGTCTTTACAGCCTAATGTGTGAGAGTCTCTTTTGATTTTAATAGATTTATTTATTATACATATATATATTATTCACATCCATGTTTATTTTTCTATTATGAACCTATTTCAATTTTCAAATACATATATTTAAAATTTTTTTGATTTTACTCATTTTAAGTATTTTTTCCTTTATAATTCTATTATATGACCTTGCTTTACTATTATAATATTCTCTGCAAAGATCTTGAAGAGATGGCACATTTCTTTTGATTCTGTTGATGACTTTGAAGGTCATTTCAGAGATTCTTTTATCTTTATTAAGCTAAGTGTCTATCAAAGAAAATATTTTACAAGAGAACTTTAATGCTTTTATTGAGATATGTTTCCAGGTTTTCACACATCTACTTGACTTTTTAAATTTTAAATGGAGTCATAAATTATGCTATTTGAATTTTTCTTACATTGCATAGTCTAATTGGTTTTGTAACCAAATTTAAACTATAATTAGACTACATGTGTGACTGGGTTTAAAACTGTCATTTAATAGCTAACAAGTTTATTAAAGAGGGTTACATAGTTGACACATGTTCTGAGATCACACAAATTTGAGAATTTCTATGGCTATATTCAAACTGCTTTGGAATCACAAATTTAGTTTCAGCAGTTTGTGGCTATTTAAAAATTTTTCTTTTACAGTTTGGTTTTGCAGAAAAATCAGTAGTGTTGCTTAGATTTTTATTTCTTTATGGATAACAGTATTTTCTTTCCTGGAGCTCTATAGATTTATTTTATTTGATAAACTATCCTTGAAAATTTCAAAGTGACACATCTAGAGTCCTATTTATTAGTACAAATAACATAGTTTTTATGATTACATAAGATTACTGATATACCTGGCAGAAAACATGACAATATAGAAAGCATAATGTGGAAATTGAAATCTTCCTTAATTTAAATATCAAGAGAATATTTAGTCAATAGTATATTTTATTATTTATTTAGATATATTACTGTAAAATAGCTATAATACTGGTTGATACTATCATCCAGCTTGTATTTGATATTTTTACCTAACGTAATAATTTGAAATATTCTTTCCAAATTATTGAATAAATATATGATATTTATTTATACAGATATAATTTTATTGTTCAGTCTCTAAAAGTGATTGCCATAGGCTTCAATGAACAAAGATGAACCTAAGTCTTTTTCCATATTTATGAGTCTGTTCTTAGATTTATTTCATAGATATAGAAATGACAGTTTGGAAAGCACGTTTAAAATATATGTATGTATGGTTGAGTTTCCTCCCCCATGGCAGAGACAATATAGAATGATACAAGAGTATCCATTTTCAGGAGTGTTTCTCTTAAAATTAATTTTGAACACATAACTTATTGTCAAGTTTGGGACGATATGCTGCTGCTGCTGCTGCTGCTAAGTCGCTTCAGTCGTGTCTGACTCTGTGCGACCCCATAGACGGCAGCCTACCAGGCTCCCCCGTCCCTGGGATTCTCCAGGCAAGAACACTGGAGTGGGTTGCCATTTCCTTCTCCAATGCATGAAAGTGAAAAGTGAAAGTGAAGTCGCTCAGTCATGTCTGACTCTTAGCGACCCCATGGACTGCAGCCTACCAGGCTCCTCCTTCCATGGGATTTTCCGGGCAAGAGTACTGGAGTGGGGTGCCATTGCCTTCTCCATGGGACAATATAGTAGGACAATATTTTACTTCCTTTCTTTGGCTACATTTGTATTGCTTAAGCTGTAATTTCTTTTTCTTTGCTCTGGAACTCCTATATTAAGATTGTATTGATCATTTGTGTAATCTAAGAAAACACATCTACTATGTAACTTTCTGTAATAAATTTGATTTACATTAACTGATAGTATTCAAACCAATCACACTTGGTATAGCGTCATCGAAAAATCAAAAGACTTCTCTATTGTTTTTTTTGTTAGGAAAATTTTCCAACTTTCTTCATGGGTAACTTAGTATTCTCTTTTTAAAATTTTTATCAGTATCTGCTGTTCTTCACAATTAACATTATAGTTTTAACTCAGTAATTATGTTATTTACCTTTACAATGTTTCTTAATCTTAGAAATTTATTTATTTATTTATTTTTTGCTGTATACATTTTATGGATAGACTTTTCTTTGGAATTTTGTCTAATTTAGGTGGATGTTTAACTTCATATTTTCAACAGTAAACCTGTTGCAGATCACGGCATCTTCCACTTTCTTTGGATCTTCAGGAAGATGGTTTGATCGGTAGAAACATCTAAGCTTTGATGCTATTCATGTATTTGTACACAGATGTGGGCAATACCTGCACTGCATTGGCTTATATATGTATTTAAGGACTGAGAGTGTTTTTCATTGCTGGTTGACGTTCCTGACCACGTTTTACCTAGAGGACTTCAAGGGATGGAGGTGAAAATATAAAAACTACTTGGTATATGGAATTTAGAAAGATGGTAACAATAACCCTGTGTACGAGACAGCAAAAGAGACACTGATGTATAGAACAGTCTTATGGACTCTGTGGGAGAGGGAGAGGGTGGGAAGATTTGGGAGAATGACATTGAAACATGTAGAATATCATGTAGGAGGCAAGCTGCCGGTCCAGGTTCGATGCGTGATGCTGGATGCTTGGGGCTGGTGCACTGGGACGGCCCAGAGGGATGGTGTGGGGAGGGGGGAGAGGGGAGGGTTCAGAATGGGGAGCACATGTGTACCTGTGGCGGATTCATTTTGATATTTGGCAAAACTAATACAATTATGTAAAGTTTAAAAATAAAATTAAAAAAAAAAGGAATACTTCAGAAAAAACAAAAAAAAAAAACTACTTGGTAAATTTCTAGTTCAAAAATGTAGTATGGGACCAATGAACAAAAAGAGTTGAATTTATAGATAACCATGAATGACTTGGGGGCCCTTTTTAAAAATGAAAGCATCTTTGTGAAACTCACAGAACATGATACTTAACTTCTATCATAAATCCTGAGGCTTTTTCTTTGTTGAGGTTTTTCTTTGCTCTTCATAGAGTCATATGAAGTTGCCATGGTTAAATTCAACTGGCATGAGTTTCTACAGTGGGAGGGAATCTTAGGCCCCTAAAATCCTTCTTTAGCCAGTGGGAAGAGATGAGATCCCAGACTCCTTACCTTCATCTGTCATCCTTTTAGTTGGGAAGGTCAGAGAGAGTTTTTTAAAGATCTCCCCAATCTTTATATCCTGAAACACTGTTCTCTTTTTTTGGATGGTAGAGGGAAAGGGGATCAGATGAAGTGCGAGAGGGGTGAGACAGATTCTCACTGCTTCTATCAAGCTTGTAGCTTTGAAATTGTATCAAGTACACCAATAGCATCTATCCAAAGTTTTCTCTTTTTTTCCATTTTAAATGGCCAATGGGAATTTGCTGTATGTCTCAGGGAACTCAAACAGGGGCTCTGTATCAACCTAGAGGAGTGAGGTGGGGAGAGAGATGGGAGAGAGTTGCAGGAGGGAGGGGACATATGTACACCTATGGCTGATTCATGTTGATGTTTGACAGAAAACAAGAAAATTCTGTAAAGCAATTTTCCTTCAATGAAAAAATAAATAAACTTAAAAATAAATGTATAAGAAGAAGAAAAAAATTACTTCATTGACTTTGCTGGGCTGGGTATTTGTTGCTGCTCGCAGGCTTTCCCTAGTTTTAGTGAGGCAGAGGTACTCTCCAGTTGCGGTGCTCAAGCTTCTCATTGCAGTGGCTTCTCTTTTCGCAGAGGGTGGCTCTAAAACACATGAGTTTCAGTAGTTGTGACACACAGGCTTAGTTATCCTGTGACATGTGGAATCTTCCTGGACCAGGGATCGAACCCACGTCCTCTACATTGCCAGGTGGATTCTTAACCACTGGACCACCAGGGAAGTCCTCTTTTTTACATCTTGATACACATATTCTCTCTCTCTTTTTTCAATTATTTCTTTCAGTGGGAGTGGGAAGTGAAGGATATAATTATTCTGTTATTATTCCAACATTTTGTCTAAAATGTCTACAGGTGTCTATTCAAATGATTATTTCTCAATTTAATGAATAAAAATGACATGAATTATTAACAAAATTTACCTTGTAATTACTTCTTAGCTTCCTTTCTTAGTTTTATTTTATAATAATCAGCATTAACAAATATTACCAAGTTATTACATTTGGGTGTATAAGCTATATAGGGATGCACACTTTATTCTTTTCCTCTTTGTCATTCAAGAAATAAAAAGCTTTACTAGGTAAAACAATTTTCTGTTTCTTTTTTGTATTTTTCTATTTGTATTTTACTGTTCATTAAGATACAAGAATTGTACATAGTCTGCATATCTCAAACCTGCTTTACTTCTCCCTAACTCATTTTTAAAATTCTGCTGGTACAAAAAGTGGCTTGGGATTTTTAAAATGCTTCATCCCTGAAACAGGTTAAAAGTTAATCTATTTTTGAGTATGGATGACCTTGTTACAGAACACCCTAGTCAATTGATATAAATTAACATCTTCTCTGAAGTTAAGAAAAATAGTTAAGAGAAAACATTAGCTTAATCAAAACTAATTCTCTCTAATAGGTTGCTTTCCTGACAGTTCTTCAAGTGACCTACAGAATAAGATGGTGAAGGCCGTTCTAGGTGGATTGTCTCAGGTTATTTATTATTCCTAACCATTAAATCCTACTGTAATCTATGAAAAGCTTAATGTCATAGTTATAAATGGCAATCACACCTTCACAGAACCCATCTGAAGACCTCACATTCTTTTGGAAAATACAATTTTTGTTCATCATAAATAAACTGAGTTTCATTAAATAGCTAGATATCAATTTCTTTTTTTTTCCTCCAAAATTCAGGCTCGGAATTTAGTATTAGCCATAAAAGTAAGTTTATGGTTCTACCGAACTTGCTTCCAGTGTTAGAAATAAGGACAGCTGGGTATTTTAAAGTGAAGCTCCCTGGTGTTCCCTAGAGTTAGGTCCCTAGAGTTAGGTTCTTGCAAACTTACAGTACTTTTGTCTCAATATAAATACCATATGGGGTAGACATGGTTGAAGTTTTACTCCTATTTTTATTCCTAAACTAAAACAATTAAAAAACTCCATGAAAAGGAGAATTTTAGTGACATTTTCAGTAATGTTAATTTGTAATAAAATTTATCATGCAGTTGAATAAATCTTTGATTCCTTTATGACTTGCATTTTTGATGACCATGTTGCATTCATGATACAGATGAGGATGATTATTTATATGGAATAAACATGAATATAGATTATAATTAAGAATTATAATGCCCAATAATGCCCAATTTTTCTTACAGTAAAAATATCTTTACCTTAGCAGGAGTATATGATCTTATTTTGAAGGTTTATATGAACCTATATAGATATACTAACTAAACCAAGGTGCCTCAAAAGCTATTCTATGAAATATTAATTCCATAAGATAAATTATCAGTGAAAGCAATTTTTATAAAAAATTCATGTTTGAAAAACAAGGGATTCAGTCACATGTAGTAGTTTTTGCACTGAGCAAATCTGAAAGACGGAGAAGGCAATGGCACCCCACTCCAGTACTCTTGCCTGGAAAATCCCATGGATGGAGGAGCCTGGTAGGCTGCAGTCCATGGGGTCGCAAAGAGTCGGACACGACTGAGCGACTTAACTTTCACTTTTCACTTTCATGCATTGGAGAAGGAAATGGCAACCCACTCCAGTGTTCTTGCCTGGAGAATCCCAGGGACAGGGGAGCCTGTTGGGCTGCCATCTGTGGGGTCGCACAGAGTTGGACATGACTGAAGTGACTTAGCAATCTGAAAGACTTTAATCTGTTAATATATATTTCTAATCAATAAGAAGGAGAGATGGCTGGAGCATTTTCTAGGATGATTTTATCATGACAGATGACAATTTATTGGACTACATTTGAGAATAACGTTTTAGGCTTTCTGAATGTGTTTCATCTTTTGAAGGATGTATATATGCCAAATGTTTTTATTTTTTTGGAGAATCTTTTACATATGATTATACCCTTGGAACAAATCATTTGCATTTTATCAAAAGTTTTATAGTTAGACTTTTTTTAGTGACTCCCCAAAATAAAGTTTATGAATATGTTAGATTATGAACATTAGGAAAAAATACAAGATTTGTTCTGCTCAGAGGTGTATTTGCTTATTGTGTTTAGAACAATGCCTGGCACAGAATGTTGTTTAGTTACTTAGTCATGTCTGACTCTTGTGACCCCATTGACTGTATCCTGCCAGTCTCCACTGACCATGGGATTTCCCAGGTAAGAATACTGGAGTGGGTTTTCATTTTCTTCTCCAGCGGATCTTCCCAACCCAAGGATGGAACCAAAGTCTTCTGCGTTGCAGGCAGATTCTTAACACTGAGCCACCAGGATAGCCCTTGGCACAGAGTAAGTAGGCCAGTATTATTGTTTAGCTATAGAAATGTAAACTATTGCTTTTAAGAAGGGCTTTGACTTTCTTCATTAATTGCTAGAAAACCTTGTCTTTTTGGTCTGCTGATAGCACACCTGTGCCATACTGATCAGAAAGCACAACAGCCAGTTACATTCTTTCTGCCACCCCTAGCACTCAGTGTGATCAGTGATGAGGTGGCAATTTTGAACACACTTGGCTATGGATGAATTACCTCTGTAAAAACCAGAAATAGTATGTCAATCTACACTTTCATTGCATCATCAACATCAGCTCTTATTAAATTGCTTCACACCCGTTATAAGATGACATGAATAGCATCTCACTGTATTAGCCATGGCTAGAGAGTCAGCAATAATGGAATGGTGGAAAATAGAACAAAAGTCAGAAGAGTAGAAGTCAGTAAACACAGAAGTTTACCACCATCTTAAAAAAATCAGTAAGACAATAGAGTGACTTCAAAATTCTCACAGGTGCCAAAAATTACACAGAAGAAATGAATTCACAAGTTTGAATTTCTCTTCTGAATAGTTCATAGTTGTAGAAATTCCCATGCTGTCTCTTTCTCTTCCTCTCCTCTCTCTCAATGCCTACACATTAGTATATATTAAAAAAAATGTTCTGTGCCATTATTACCCTCATTACATATATATTGTTCCGTTCAGTTCAGTTCAGTTCAGTCACTCAGTTGTGTCCGACTCTTTGCGACCCCATGAACCGCAGCACGCCAGGCCTGTGCTGTCCATCCCTGTCCATCGCCAACACCCAGAGACCACACAAACACAAGTACATCCAGTCAGTGAGCCATCCAACCATCTCAGCCTCTGTCATCCCCTTCTCATCCTGCCCTCAATCTTTCCCAGCATCAGGGTCTTTTCAAATGAGTCAGCTCTTCTCATCAGGTGGCTAAGGTATTGGAGTTTCAGCTTCAACATCAGTCCTTCCAATAAACACCCAGGAATGATCTCCTTTAGGATGGACTGGTTGGATATCCTTGCAATCCAAGGGACTCTCAAGAGTCTTCTCCAACACCACAGTTCAAAAGCATCAATTCTTCGGTGCTCAGCTTTCTTCACAGTCCAATTCTCACATCCATACATGACCACTGGAAAAATCATAGCCTTACCTAGATGGACCTGTGTTGGCAAAGTAATGTCTGCTTTTAAATATGCTATCTAGGTTGGTCATAACTTTCCTTCCAAGCAGTAAGCATCTTTTAATTTCATGGCTGCAATAACCATCTGCAGTGATTTTGGAGCCCAGAAAAATAAAGTTAGCCACTGTGTCCACCATTTTCCCATCTATTTGCCATGAAGTGATGGGACTGGATGCCATGATCTTAGTTTTCTGAATGTTGAGCTTTAAGCCAAATTTTTCACTCCCCTCTTTCACTATCATCAAGAGGCTCTTTAGTTCTTAACTTTCTACCATAAGGGTGGTGTCATATGCATATCTGAGGTTACTGATATTTATCCTGGAAATCTTGATTCCAGCTTGTGCTTCATCCAGCCCAGGGTTTCTCACTATGTACTCTGCATATAAGTTAAATAAGTAGGGTGACAATATAGAGCCTTGACGTACTCCTTTTCCTATTTGGAACCAGTCTGTTGTTCCATGTCCAGTTCTAACTGTTGCTTCCTGACCTGCATATAGGTTTCTCAAGAGGCAGGTCAGGTGGTCTGGTATTCCCATCTCTTTCAGAATTTTCCACAGTTTATTGTGATCCACACAGTCAAAGGCTTTGGCATAGTCAGTAAAGCAGAAATAGATGTTTTTCTGGAACTCTCTTGCTTTTTCCATGATTCAGCAGATGTTGGCAATTTGATCTCTGGTTCCTCTGACTTTTCTAAAAACAGCTTGAACATCTGGAAGTTCATGGTTCATGTATTGCTGAAGCCTGGCTTGGAGAATTTTGAGCATTACTTTACTAGCATGTGAGATGAGTGCAATTGTGTTGTAGTTTGAGCATTTTTTGGCATTGCCTTTCTTTGGGGTTGGAATGAAAACTGACCTTTTCCAGTCCTGTGGCCACCGCTGAGTTTTCCAAATTTGCTGGCATATTGAGTGCAGCACTTTCACAGCATCATCTTTCAGGATTTGAAATAGCTCCACTGGAATTCCATCACCTCCACTGGCTTTGTTCCTAGTGATGCTTCCTAAGCTCACTTGAATTCACATTCCAGGATGTCTGGCTCTAGGTCAGTGATCACACCATCGTGATTATCTGGGTTGTGAAGCTCTTTTTTGTAGAGTTCTTCTGTGTATTCTTGCCACCTCTTCTTAATAGCTTCTGCTTCTGTTAGGTCCATACCATTTCTCTCCTTTATTGAGCCCATCTTTGCATGAAATGTTCCTTTGGTATCTCTAATTTTCTTGAAGAGATCTCTAGTGTTTCCCATTTTATTATTTTCCTGTATTTGTTTTCATTGATCACTGAGGAAGGCTTTCTTATCTTTCCTTGCTATTCTTTGTAACTCTGCATTCAAATGGGTATTTCGTTCCTTTTCTCCTTTGCTTTTTGCTTCCCTTCTTTTCACAGCTATTTGTAAGGCCTCCTCAGACAGCCATTTTGCTTTTTTGCATTTCTTTTTCTTGGGAATGGTCTTGATTCCTGTTTCCTGTACAATGTCACGAACCTCCATCCATAGTCAACAAGCACTCTGTCTATCAGATCTAGTCCCTTAAATCTATTTCTCACTTCCACTGTCTAGTCATAAGGGATTTGATTTAGGTCATACCTGAATGGTCTAGTGGTTTTCCCTACTTTCTTCAATTTCAGTCTGAATTTGGCAAGAAGGAGTTCATGAACTGAGCCACAGTATATTCCGGTCTTGTCTTTGCTGACTGTATAGAGCTTCTCCATCTTTGGCTGCAAAGAATATATTGCTCACTAGTGCCTTAAAGAAGACATATATACATATGTGTATATAAATTTACATGTATATTCATTACATATATATGTATGTCATGTACATATCTCACTTCTATATTCCTAGATCCTAGTACAATGCTTAATACTATTAAATGAAGAACAAAAGTATAAGTGGCAATTCTTAATTTTCCTCAGTTTTCACCAAGATCAGTTACATATTCTTTCATTTACAGTTTTGTGGGATAAAATTTGATTTAATTTTAACTACACACACCATATGTACTCTATCATATGTATAAAGAGAATATTTATTTCATTGAGATAAATTTCCATTGTTTTAAGTTGGAGATTTTCAACTGAATATGTCCTTGGTTGTTTTAATGAACAGTGTTAGAAATATGCATCCACAAATACTCATAAGAAAGAGTATAATATGAATATTTATAAAGTTTCTAAAATGGAGAACATTTATTTCTTGGAACTCCAGTATTAACAATAGGAATTACTATTTCTCTTACCACTTGTTAAGGGGTTTATATAAACATTTCAAGAACCTCTAGGCAAAATACGTCTGAAGAAGTCAAACTTTGTTTGCACTGATTTTATTTAAATGAAATATTTGAAATGCTTTTTTCATGTGCATATCATAATACAAAATAATAAAATTAACAATATAAATAAACCAGTTTCAATCCCAAAATTTGAAAATGAATCAAAGCTGGCATATCTATTGGAACAAATAGTGTATTTTCAATATGGATTAATTGCTGTATACTTGCAAATATTAACTTTTGAATTCTTAGATGATATATACTTAAATCTTCATATTTGCAATCATAGAATTATTCTGTACTCACTAAAATAAGTAACAAATAAAAGCATAAATTGGAAACATTGAAAATCCCCTTACTTGTTATACCCATGGGACATATATTGCTTTTAAAATTCATTGTAATTCGTAAAGTATAATTCAGGTCCTGGAATATATACAGTAGCTAAAAAGACATAACTTTTATTTTGGGTTGAGTATGGCTGATTTAATCTTTATTTTCAAAACCAGTGGTCCAAGAAATTGATAGCTGAGACATCATTTCTTGAGATTTCTTCAATTGATCTTATTTATAGTTCATTAATTTTTCATTTAAGAAAAATAACAGGACAATGATAAGTAATGTCTGTGGAATACTTACTCTGTGTCAGACACCTGTCTAAGGATCCTTAGAAAGTAGAATTCTTATTTTTCAAATTTATAGGTAAGAAAATGAAGACTTGAAATATGTGATCAGTTTACCTAATATATTTCAGCAAATTCATGTCTTGAGTTGAGGCTCAAACCTCTCTTTGGAGTCAACCTGACTCTGAAACTCTTTTCGTTTCATTTCTGACCTGTAGTGTGTCCAGCTGGCACTTCTGGGAAAAAAATGTGTTAATGCAAATGAAAACCAGAGTCATAAGGACAGATTTCTAAGTGAAAACTAGATATAATGAACAAAAATATTTGTGCTTATCACAAATACTCACTCAACATCTATTCATACTTTTCTATAGTTCTCACAAGATTGGCAGTTTCATTTGTAAGGGCATAGAATACAAGAATATGAAAACTATTTGATACAAGCAAACTGAGTAAGGGTAGTAGAAAGGATGTTACAGAATAAATGATGAAATAGTCCTAGGAAAATCAGAAAAAAAAATAAACAATATTGTTGGCTGATTTTATTTTATAAGTTGACATTTGATACATATGAGTATTTATTATTTTCATTCCTTTTCTGTTGCCACAGTAGTGGATATTGAACATATGAAAGGAGGAAATTTTGCTCCTTTAATTATAAAGTAATTAAGTGATAGTATAAACAAAAATGATCTTTAAAATGTTTAAAAACGTGAAAATCAGACACATAGTTCTGGAAAATAATCCATAAAAGACACAGAAAAAAGAGAGTTTGTTAATTTTCAAATAAATGAGCTCTCAACTTACTGTCAATCAAATTGCTTTTACTGGAAATTTATTAGCAAAATTTTGTGCAACAAATGTATGGGCTAATACCACATGTTAGCAATTGTTTACTTATTTCTACAATGTCTGTTGCACATGCATATGTGCTCAGTTGCTCAGTTATGTCCGACTCTTTGTGACCCCATAGACTGTAGTCCAATTAAATCTATTCATGACCCATAATGATTTCTCAGAAAATGATGATTTTATTGAGGTATTGATTAAGAAAGTATACCTTACAAATCTTTGTAAATTTAGAATATTACATTTTATTTTTTGATTATATGATATATTGTAACAAGTAAATTCATCCCCATCTTTCACTTTATTATATATCATCTAAAACCTTTTTTCACTCTGTCTTCATTTTGCAGCTACTGAACATGTTTTATACCTTTGTTAGCCTCATTATATGCCAATGATTTATTGTTGTTCACTCAAGTCTGACTTTTTGTGACCCCATGGACTGCAACATGCCAGGCTTCTCTGTGCTTCACCTTCTGCTGGAGCTTGCTCAAACTCATGTCCACAGACTCAATGATGCCATCCAACCATCCCATCCTCTGTCACCCCCTTATCCTCTGCCCTCAATATTTCCCAGCATCTGAATCTTTTCCAATGAGTTGCCTCTTCACATCAGGTGGCCAAAGTATTGGAGCTTCAGCCTTAGCATCAGTCCTTCCAATGAATATTCAGGGTCGATTTATTTTAGGATGGACTGGTTTGATCTCCTTCCAGTCCAAGGAACTTTCGAGAGTCTTCTCCAGTACAACAGTACGAAATAATCAATTCTTTGGTGTTCAGTCTTCTTTATAGTCCAATTCTCACATCCATACATGACTACTGGAAAACCATAGCTTTGAGTAAAAGATATTTGTCAGTAAAGTGATGTCTCTGCTTTTTAAAACACTGTCTACGTTTGTCATAGTTTTCTTCCAAAGAGCAAGCATCTTTTAATTTCTCCATCTACAGTGATTTTGGAGCCAAGAAAATAAAGTCTGTCACTGTTTCCATTTTTTTCCCCTTCTATTTGCCTTGAAGTGATGGGACCGGATGCCCTGATCTTTGTTTTTTGAATGTTAAGTTTTAAGCCAGCTTTTTCCTCTCCTCTTTCACCATCAAGAAGCTCTTTAGTTTCTATTTGCTCTCTGCCATTAGGGCGGTGTCATCTGAATATCTGAGGTTATGGATATTTCTGCTGGGAATCTTTATTCCAGCTTGTGCTTATTCAAGCCTGGCATTTCGCATGATGTACTCTACATATACGTTGAATAAACAGTGTGACAATATACAGCCTGATGTACTCTTTTCCCAATTTTGAAACAGTCATATTGGTTTTAACTGTTGCTTCTTGACCTGCATACAGGTTTCTCAGGAGGCAGGTAAGCTGATCTAGTATTTCCATTTCTTTCAGAATTTTCCATAGTTTGTTGTGATCCACACAGTCAAGCCTTTAGCACAGTCAATGAAGCAGAAGCTTTTCTGGAATTCACTTGCTTTCTCCATTATCCAACAGATGTTGGCAATTTGATCTCTGGTTCCTCTGCCTCTTCTAGACTGAGCCTGTACATCTGGAAGTTCTCAGTTCACATACTGCTGAAGCTTAGCTTGAAGGATTTTGAGGATAACCTTGCTAGCCTGCCAAATGAGAGCAATTGTGCAGTTGCTTGAACATTCTTTGGCATTGCCCTTCTTTGGGATTGGAATGAAACCTGACTTTTTCTAGTCCCATGGCCACTGCCAAATTTTCCAAATTTCCTGGCATTTTGAGTGCAGCACTTTAACAGTATCATCTTTTAAGATCTGAAATAGCTCAGTTGGAATTGCATCATCATCACCAGTTTTGTTTGTAATAATACTTCCTATGGCCAGCTTGACTTCATATATATTATTGTATATATTGATTCTAATATATATCTAGATGATTATGCATATATTTCCTGGATCATTGTACAGAATAAATTATTGGTGATTTTAAGTAATCTTAATGAGTGTTTGTTCCATAAACCAAGGGGACATATTGGTGTTTATAACTTAAATATAATATTAGTATCATAATATTGATTAAAAATATGGACCACATTTTAGAAGAAATGTTTCATTTGAAAAGTTAAGTAAGTGTATTTATATGTAAGCATACATAGTTATCCTTGGTGGCTCAGTAATTAAAGAGGACTGCAGTGCAGGAGACCTGGGCTTAATCCCTGGGTTGGGAATATCCCCTGGAGAAGGAAATGGCAACACATTCCAGTATTCTTGTCTGGGAAATTCCATGGGCAGAAGAGCATGGTGGGCTACAATCCATGGGGTCAAAAGTGTTGGACATAAGTTACAACTAAACCTACCTACATATAATTATATATTGATATGTATGCTGCTGCTGCTAAGTCTCTTCAGTCGTGTCTGACTCTGCGCGACCCCATGGACTGCAGCCCACCAGGCTCCCCTGTCCCTGGGATTCTCCAGGCAAGAACACTGGAGTGGGTTGCCATTTCCTTCTCCAATGCATGAAAGTGAAAATGAAAGTGAAGTCGCTCAGTCGTGTCCGACTCTTAACAACTCCATGGACTGCAACCTACAAGGCTCCTCCATCCATGGGATTCTCCAGGCAAGAGTACTGGAGTGGGGTGCCATTGCATAATCACCTAGTGCCTGGCAAATTCTATGGACAGAGGAGCCTGGTGGGCTACAGTCCATGAAGTCACAATGAGTCAGATGCTGCTGACCACAGCAGCAGCAACATGTATACGTATGCTATAGAGGTGAAGTGATAATTGCTCAGTCATTTACAACTCTTTGTGACCCCATGGACTGTAACCCACTAGGCTCCTCTGTCCATGGAATTTCCCAGGCAGGAATACTGGAGTTGGTTGCCATTTCCTACTCCAGGGGATCTTGTCAACCCAGGGATTGAATGTGTGTCTCCTTCATTGGCAGGTGGATTCTTTACCACTGAGCCACCAGGGAAGCCCAGTATATACATATTATATGTATATAAATGCATATTGGGGTTCCCTGGTGGCTCAGTTGGTAAAGAATCTACCTGCAACGTGGGAGACCTGGATTTGATACCTGGGTTGGGAAGATCTCCTGGAGAAGGGAATGGCTACCCACTCCAATATTCTGGCCTGGAGAATTCCATGAACTCTATAGTCCATGGGATCACAAAGGGTTGGACAAGACTGAGTGACTTTCACATGTACAAATACCTAAAAATAAGGTGGTAGTCCTACAAATATTGTAACTCCTCCCTTTGCTTACTGAGTGATCAACATGAGAAGGCCAAAGTGATCAGGCGACAGTTGCAGATTCATGTTTAATGGGGATCTTAGTATTTCCTGTGATTAAAGATTCTCTACTCTGGGAAACAGGATATCTAGGTCTACATGGCATAAAATTGTGAGATCAGAAATACAATTTCCTCAAAGGTGTCTCTAGGAGAAATGGGAAACAAAGACATTCCAACATTTATTTATGTTTTAAATATAAATCTATTTATTTTAATTGGAGGCTAATTACTTTATAATATTGTAGTGGTTTTGCCATACATTGACATGGATCCACCATGGGTGTACATGTGTTCCCCATCTTGAAACCCCCTCCCTACTCCGTCCCCATCCCATCCCTCTGGGTCATCCCAGTGCACCAGCCCTCAGTACCCTGTCTCATTCATCGAATCTGGACTGGCGATCCTTTTTGCATATGATAATATACGTGTTTCAGTGCCATTCTCCCAAATCATCCCACCCTCGCCCTCTCCCCCAGAGTCCAAAAGACTGTTCTATACATCTGTGTCTCTTTTGCTGTCTCGCATGTGGGGTTATCGTTACCACCTTTCTAAATTCCATATATATGCATTTATATATTGTATTGGTGTTTTTTTCTCTGGCTTACATCTCTCTGTATAATAGGCTCCAGTTTTATTCACCTCATTAGAACAGATTCAAATGTATTCTTTTTAATGGCTAAGGAATATTCCATTGTGTATATGTACCACAGCTTTCTTATCCATTCATCTGCTGATGGACATCTAGGTTGCTTCCATGTCCTGGCTATTATAAACAGTGCTGAGATCAACATTGGGGTACACGTGTCTCTTTCAATTCTGGTTTCCTCAGTGTGTATGCTCAGCAGTGGGATTCCTGGGTCATATGGCAGTTCTATTTCCAGTTTTTTAAGGAATCTCCGTACTGTTTTCCATAGTAGCTGTACTAATTTGCATTCCCACCAACAGTGTAAGAGGGTTCCCTTTTCTCCACACCCTCTCCAGAATTTATTGCTTGTAGACTTTTGGGTAGCAGCCATGCTGACTGGCGTGAAATGATACCTCATTGTGGTTTTGACTTGCATTTCTCTGATAATGAGTGGTGTTGGGCATCTTTTCATGTATTTGTTAGCCATCTGTATGTCTTCTTTGGAGAAATGTCTGTTTAGTTCTTTGGCCCATTTTTTTGATTGGGTCATTTATTTTTATGGAATTGAGCTGCAGGAGTTGCTTGCATATTTTTGAGATTAATTCTTTGTCCATTGCTTCGTTTGCTATTACTTTCTCCCATTCTGAATGCTGTCTTTTCACCTTGCTTATAGTTTCCTTCATTGTGAAAAAGCTTTTAAGTTTAATTAGGTCCCATTTGTTTATTTTTGCTTTTATTTCCAATACTCTGGGAGGTGGTCATAGAGGATCCTGCTGTGATTTATGTCAGAGAGTGTTTTGCCTACATTTTCCTCTAGGAGTTTAATAGTTTTTGGTCTTATGTTTAGATCTTTAATCCATTTTGAGTTTATTTTTGTGAATGGTGTTAGAAAGTGTTCTAGTTTCATTCTTTTACAATTCCCAGCACCACTTGTTAAAGAGATTATCTTTTCTCCATTGTATATTTTTGCCTCCTTTGCCAAAGATAAGGTGTCCATCAGTTCAGTTCAGTTCAGTTGCTTAGTCTTGTCTGACTTTTTGTGACCCCATGAATCGCACCATGCCAGGCCTCCCTGTCCATCACCAACTCCTGGAGTTCCCAAACTCATGTCCATCGAGTCGGTGATGCCATCCAGCCATCTCATCCTCTGTCGTCCCCTTCTCTTTTTGCCCCCAATTCCTCCCAGTATGAGGGTTTTTTAAATGAGTCAACTCTTCTCATGAGGTGGCCAAAGTATTGGAATTTCAGCTTCAGCATCAGTCCTTCCAATGAACACCCAGGACTGATCTCCCTCAGGATGGACTGGTTGGATCTCCTTGCAGTCCAAGGGACTCTCAAGAGTCTTCTCCAGAACCACAGTTCAAGGTGTCCATAGGTGCATGGATTTATCTCTGGGCTTTCTATTTTGTTTCATTGATCTATATTTCTGTATTTGTTCTTGTTTCATACTGTCTTGATGACTGTAGTGTAGTCTGAAGTCAGGCATGTTGATTGCTCCAGTTCCATTCTCCTTTCTCAAGATTGCTTTGGCTATTCGAGGTTTTTGCTTTTGTTTTTGTTTTTTGTATTTCCATACAAATTGTGAAATTATTTGTTCTAGTTCGGTGAAAAATACCGTTGTTAGCTTGATAGGGATTGCATTGAATCTATAGATTGCTTTGGGTAGAATACTCATTTTCACTGTATTGATTCTTCTGATCCATAAACACAGTATATTTCTCCATCTATTTGTGTCCTCTTTGATTTCTTTCACCAGTCTTTTATAGTTTTCTATATATAGATCTTTTGTTTCTTTAGGTAGATATATTCCTAAATATTTTATTCTTTTCATGGCAATGGTGAATGGAATTGTTTCCTTTATTTCTCTTTCTGTTTCCTCATTGTTAGTGTATAGGAATGCAAGGGATTTCTCTGTGTTGATTTTATATCCTGCAACTTTACTATCATTGATTAGCTCTAATAATTTTCTGGTGGAGTCTTTAGGGTTTTCTATGTAGAGGATCATGTCATCTATAACAGAGAGAGTTTTACTTCTTCTTTTTCAATCTGGATTCCTTTTATTTCTTTTTCTGCTCTGATTGCTGTGGCCAAAACTATGTTGAATAGTAGTGGTGAGAGTGGGCACCCTTGTCTTCTTCCTGACTTTATGGGAATGCTTTCAATTTTTCACCATTGAGGATAATGTTTGCTGTGGGTTTGTCCTATATAGTTTTTATTATGTTGAGGTATGTTCCTTCTATTCCTGCTTTCTAGAGGGTTTTTATCATAAATGGATGTTGAATTTTATCAAAGGCTTTCTCTGCATCTATTGAGATAATCATATGGTTTTTATTTTTCAATTTGTTAATGTGGTGTATTACACTGATTTGTGGATATTGAAGAATCCTTGCATCCCTGGGATAAAGCCCACTTGGTCGTGGTGTACGATCTTTTTAATATGTTGTTGGATTCTGTTTGCTAGAATTTTGCTAAGGATTTTTGCATCTATGTTCATTAGTGATATTGGTCTGTAGTTTTTCACTTTGTGGCATCTTTGTCTGATTTTGGTATTAGGCTGATGGTGGCCTCATAGAATGTGTTTGGAAATTTACCTTCTTCTGCAATTTTCTGGAAGAATTTGAGTAGGATAGGTATTATGTCTTTTCCAAATTTTTGGTAGAATTCAGCTGTGAAGCCCTCTGGTTCTGGGCTTTTGTTTGCTGGAAGATTTCTGATTACAGTTTCAATTTCCATGCTTGTGATGGGTCTGTTAAGATTTTCTATTTCTTTCTGATTTAGTTTTGGAAAGTTGTACTTTTCTAAGAATTTGTCCATTTCTTCCAAGTTGTCCATTTTATTGACATATAATTGCTGACAGTAGTCTCTTATGATCCTTTGTATTTCTGTGTTATCTTTTGTGATTTCTCCATTTTCATTTCTAATTTTGTTGATTTGATTCTTCTCCCTTTGTTTCTTGATGAGTCTGGCTAATGGTTTGCAAATTTTATTTATCTTCTCAAAGAACCAGCTTTTAGCTTTGTTGATTTTTGCTATGGTCTCTTTGGTTTCTTTTGCATTTATTTCTGCCCTATTTTTTAAGATTTCTTTCCTTTTACTCACCCTGGGGTTTTTTATTTCTTCCTTTTCTAGTTGATTTAAGTGTAGAGTTAGGTTATTTATTTGAATTTTTTCTTGTTTCTTGAGGTAAGCTTGTATTGCTATGAACCTTCCCCTTAGCACTGCTTTTACCGTGTCCCATAGGTTTTGGGTTGTTGTGTTTTCATTTTCACTGGTTTCTATGTATATTTTGATTTCTTTTTTGATTTCTTCTGTGATTTGTTGTTTATTCAGCAGAGTGTTGTTCAGCCTCTATATGTTGGAATTTTTAATAGTTTTTCTCATGTAATTGACATCTAATCTTACTACATTGTGGTCAGAAAAGATGCTTGGAATGATTTCAGTTTTTTTTTTTTTTTTAATTTACCAAGGCTAGATTTATGGCCCAGAATGTGATCTATCCTGGAGAAGGTTCCATGTGCACTTGAGAAAAAGGTGAAATTCATTGTTGTGGGGTGAAATGTCCTATAGATATCAATTAGGTCTAACTGGTCTATTGTATCATTTAAAGTTTGTGTTTCCTTGTTAATTTTCTGTTTAGTTGATCTATCTATAGATGTGAGTGGGGTATTAAAATCTCACACTATTATTGTGTTATTGTTAATTTCCCCTTTCATACTTGTTAGCTATTACCTTACATATTGTGCTGCTCCTATGTTGGGTGCATATATAATTGTTATATCTTCTTCTTGGATTGATCTTTTGATCATTATGTAGTGTCCTTCTTTGTCTCTTTTCACAGCCTTTATTTTAAAGTCTATTTTATCTGATATGAGTATTGCTACTCCTGCTTTCCAACATTTAAACTAGATGCATACAGTCTAACTATTGGTGACATAGTACTATATAATGTCAGAAGGTTAAACTATAAACTAGACCCTAACACTTTCTTAAATTCATAGTATGTCATTTCTAGCTCCTTGGATGTACCTTTGAGAGGTTATTCCAAGACTTCATCAGGGAACCATCTTCCTAGGGATGTGGTGCATGATAAGAACAGTGGATCCATAATCATATGCCTTTGGCCACCCTTCCTTAGCCATAAAATGTCTCCATAGTCCATTATTGTCTTGGATCCCTGTCAATATATCACATATTTTGTGAGCTCTTGGACAGTTTTGCTGGCTGCAGTGCTATAGACATGAAAAGCCAAACATATCCAGAATAACTGCCAGTCATGGTCAGAAAGAATCACTGCCTTTTCCAGAAGAGAAGTGTGGTATAAACTTTTTTTCCCCCTCACAAGTGGCTGGTTAGTCTCTGGACAAGAATTCTAAAAGACAACTCTCTAAGATGTCTGCTCCTAATTCCTTTGACTGTGAATATGATGATATATCATGACCATGATTGTTATATTCTATGGAAAAAAAAAATTTGCAGAGGTAGTAAATTTACTAAATCTTAAGTACCTATGTGTACTAAATTTATATGTGGCTATCAGTTATTTACATCTATCAGTTGTCTTTGTTTTTCCTTCACCAAAAACATTTTGTATTGGGGTATAGCAGATTAACAATGGTGTGGTAATTTCAGGTGAACGGTGAGGGCACTAAGCCATACACATGCATGTATCCATTCTCCCCCAGAGCATCAGTTGACTTTGAGTTAATCATAATGGAAATGATCCAGGTATACCTAACTGAATCCTATGAGCCCTTTAATTGCAGAGACTTTTCACTTGGAAGTTGCAGAAGACCGAGCCAGAGAAACAGGAAAATGTCTCAACATACTTCAGCTGGCTTTGAAATTTGAGGCGTCAAGTACAAGGGCTTGAGAGCAGCCTTGAGGAAGGCTAGAGAGGCTTGTTGAGAGCCATCCAAGAAAAAGACTCCTACAAACACACAGAACTGAGTTCTGTTAACCATTTACATGAGTTTAGATGTGGATCTTCGCCCAGAGCCTCCAGATAGTAGCTGAGCCTCAGTAATATCTTGATTTTGGCCATGTGAGACCCTATGGGGCTTATCTAGGGTCTCACACTGGTCTTAGGCTTCTGACCTATAGAACTGTGTGGTAATAAATCCTTGCTTTGTGTCACTTGGTTGTGGCAATTTGTTATGCAGAACAGGAGGCATGCTGCCACACTGAGAGCTGTTTTCCTTGACTGTTAACTGTTCAGACATACAGAAGGATCAATAATTAGGTCAGTCTTGGCAAGAGGATGCATGTGCTGTGTGCTTAGTTGCTTAGTCGTGTCTGACTCTTTGCGACTGTATGGGCCCACAAGGCTCCTCTCTCCATAGGATTCTCCAGGCAAGAGTATCAGCATGGGTTGTCATTTTCTCCTTCAGGGGATCTTCCCAACCCAGGGATTGAACCCGTGTCTCCTTCACCTCCTGCATCACAGGCAGATTCTTTACTATGGAGCCATGTGAGAAGTCCATAATGTGCTTTTGGGCCTGTACAAAGCTTCCATGGCTGATCCTTTTATGGGCTATTGGACAATTACGTGAGTTGTCAAGACCAGAAACTAGTTTATATCTCTGAATTAGTCATGTTTCCAGCTGCGTATCCACTGGTTCTGTTGCAATGTGTGTGTGTGTGTGTGTGTGTGTGTGTAGATATTAGCTGAAGGTTAAAGGTGAAACTCTTCAGTTCAAGATATCCAAGGATAGAGAACATTGGTAGAAATTACTAATGATACACACACTTGGTTATGAAATATTTACATTTATTTCCTCCTACAAGCTAAGCACCCAGAGTTAATGAGCGTGAGAAGGATAATAAGGACACTGTTGCATTAAAAATGGTCAGTCTATTATTGATTCTAATTCTCTGACTCTCCTGCTGGCACATTAGTGACCTCTGCAAGGAAAATTTTTTCTTAAGGTCTGCATGAAAAAGTTAGAGTTTTTTTCCGTGTGTACATCCCAGTACACTGAAAACCCAATTCAGCACAGTCCATTGGGTATTGTTCCCAGGGAGAACAATACCCAATGCTTATTCACAGTCAGGCTGGCTGAGTTTCTGTGTCATATGGTTTTCCTGGGAGGTCAGAGGTCCCAGCTTTTGCAGAGATCTTTATTAGGGCTTTTACAGGCTTTCTTTCAAACACAAACAACTGACTTACCTTACTTTGTGTTATGGACCAAATGTGTTCCTTTCAAAACTATTAACCCCCAATGGGTGATATTTGGAGGTGAGGTCATTGGGAATTAAGTTTAGATGAGGTCATGAGGATGGTGCCCTCATAATGGGATTAGTGTCTTTATGAGAAGAGAAAGACACACAAGAGACCCCTCTCTCTCAAAGGGGATTTGAGCACATCTTGAGAAGGTGTTTGTCTACAAGCCAGGAATCAGGCACTTGCCATGAACCAAATTTGCCAGAACTTGATCTTGGACTTTCTAATCTCTATAACTGTGAGAAATAAAATCTGTTGTTTCTGCCCCTGAGTCTATGGCAGTATGTTATAGCAACCTGTGATAGTTACCTAGATGTGTCTAATTAAGGGTAGCCTGGGGTGTCCAGATTAAACATTATTTTTGGGTATGTCTATTAGGTTATTTCTGGATGGGATTAGCATTTGAATTGGTGGACTCAGTAAAATATATTACCTTCTCCATGTGAATGGGCATCATCCATGCTAGAACATGAATATAGCAAAAAGCTGAGAAAGGAGGAATTTGTTCCCTTTTCTACCTTCTTATCTACTAGAGCAATACATTGGTCTTCCACAGTCCTTAAACTAAGATTTACATCATTGGCTCCTCTACTTCTTGAATCTTTGTACTTGGACTATTCAGTACTTTGTACTTGACACAATTCAAGTACTTTGTACTTGATATAATTCAGTATCACTAACTTTCCTTGGTATAGATGACAGATAATGGGAATTCTCCAAACTCTGTAATCACATGAGCTAATTTCTCATAATAATTTTCTTTATCTATTATCTATCTGTCTATGTACCTATCTTTCTATCTATCATCCATCTTTCACAAGGTATTAGCAACCTTAATTCCATCTGCGACCTTAATCTGCCTAGGTTACCTAAAGTTAAATATTCACAAATTACAGATATGAGAGACATCTTTGGTGGGAGAAGTGTCATTATTCTGCCTACTACAAATACACATATGATAGTGAATAAAATGCAAAATATTTACTCCACAATTACTTTCATTGCTAGGTTTATTTTTACAGCCAAATAAAATCCCATATATGAAATTGTCTTAGCTTTTATTTTGGTTCCAATATGATGTAGTATAGCTTGCATTTAACTAATATATACATATATCCTTTATATATCATATATATCCTTTATATATATATACATACAAATGTAAATCATATATATATCTATTGATATAAACTAATTTATCATGATACATATATAATATTTTATAGCTTTATTTTATTATTTTAAATTGATAAAATATTACATATTCCTAGAGCCCAAATTCATCACTGAATTTATTTAGGCTATAGAAATTTCTGGGCTGAATTGCTAGGCATAAAGGGTTAGATCATGAATAAAGGGAATAAGTTCATAATGAAATTCAAATTTTTCCTTAATAGAAATGGCTGGCTCATATTAGATACATGGTGTGCACTATTCAGTCAACTGAATCACTACAATACTTCAGAATACAAACTTAGCTTGATATGCTAATTGGATATCATTACCAGATGATTATTTATGTTTATAGATATTTTTCCAAACTTAGTAGTTTGAGGCATAACAAAGAAAATATGGACTAATTGTTATTATCAAATGAGAAATCACTTCAATTTTCAGGAATTAGTAATTTGGAAAAATATAATTTCCTATTGGATATAATTATTAAGAAATAAATTTTACAGTAAGATAAATTAAATGATAGCTGGATTATAGTGAACTAATGTTTTTTTATTCCTTTTTCTTCTCTTGGTTCAAATGATTTTAGGCCTGACATGTAGTTTATCCTTGATGGATGAACACAGACAGTAAGAGAGGGGATGAGCTAATAATGGTAAATTCAGTATTGAATCAGAAATATATTGAGATTCTGAAAGAGATTGAGATATGTGCTTCAATCATAGTTTGTCACTACTGATATTTGTTGGTTGATGAGCTGTCAATGAATCAAAAGGAAAAGGTTTTATAAGAAGCAACTAGACTTGCAGAAAAAGCAGTTTAATACCCCAAAGACTGTATAAATAGAACTTATAAAGTAAAAGTGGCAATAAAGTTTGTAGATCAGAAGGGATAGAGTTTAACTTAATTCTAAAAAAGACAGCCTCTATATTTCCCCTTTAATATCTACATTTTTTATAACTACTTTTAAATGTGATAATGAGTCTTAGCTTTTTTCTCCAAGAGGCATGTATATACAAAACATGATAAACTACAAGTTATAATTTTGCCCAAAACCAGTCCATTTTAGTATCATTAGTATAAGTATTTTCTGTGGTCAATTTAAATCAAGTCTGTATTATCCATGGGTCATGAATAATTGAAATTTACAGATTTTCCATGGATTTAACTCTGTTGAAAGTTCTGAACAAGGCATCCACTGAAACCTTTACTAGAGAGGCAAACATGGCTTTGGGTAAGATACTAATTTTTTTTTTTTTTTTTTACTTCATGAATCAAGAAGTGGATTATCTTGGTCATCGCACAAGACACTGAAAGTAGGTCATCCTCATGGCATTAATCAACTACTAATTCCTAATGTTCTCTAAAACTTTCTATTATACCTACTGTTTTTATGTGCTGTGCTTGTTCGTTCAGTTGTGTCTGATTCTTTGCGACTCCATGGACTTCAGCCAACCAAGTTCCTCAGTCCATAGGGATTCTCCAGGCAAGACTACTGGAGTTGTCATGCTCTCCTCCAGGGGATATTCCCAACCCAGGGGTTGAATCCAGGTCTCCTTCATTGCAGGTGGATTCTTTTACCATCTGAGCCATCCAGGAAGCTCATACCTATTATTTACTTCACTAAAATTTATGATGGATTCTGAAGACTTGTGTCTTTGTTCACAAAATTATCTGCATGTACCCCTTTTCCTGAAAAAAATTTCAGAAATCAGGAACAGATCTATTTAAGTGATATGATTAACTTGTTTATATGTCTAAAAGGAAGTGGATTTTTGAAGATTATACTTGAGATTTTTCAATTTGGGAAACTACATTTTACAAGAACTGCTCATTATCCTTTATTGAGTAATTTGTTTTGGATTAGTCTGGGGAGACCACAAGGCCAAGAAAATCCATGTTGTTTGATACGTTTCAATGCTGGTTCACAAGCTCACAGAGATATTCTGCTCATCTGGGTTCTAAGCCTTGCTCACAACCATCAAGCTTCATTTTGGTCTGTCTGCTTCAACAGAAATATTTGATATATTGATAGGAAATGGGAGAGGATACTTTCCAACATCATTAGCTAGTGAGATCTGTATAAAGCAATGAGTTCATTCCAATTGTAGTTATTTAAGCTACATAGAGGGTCATCTATGTTAATGGAACGTTTTGTTTTGTTTTCCTTTAGAATCAATAAAGGTGAAATGTTAAAATTTAGGATACATAGGACGTCAGAAAAGGAATTTTCTCATTAGCAATTGCATACATAAAATACAACTTAATCTGATTTATTAAATTGGAGCATTGTTACCTGGGGATACAACCTTCCCTGATTTAACATTTGAAATAAAAGTACACAAAATAATTCTGAATAGAATCTGTTGAATAAAGATATTTGATTCATGTATATAATAAAATTTTAAATATTACATTGTGGCAGAAAGATATAGTAGGAAGGAAATGGAATTTGGTGTCAGACATAGTTGGATTTCATTCATAGTCCCTCCTTTGACTTCCCTGGTGGCTCAGATGGTAAAGCGTCTGCCTACAATGCAGGAGACCTGGGTTCAATCCCTGGGTTGGGAAGATCTTCTGGAGAAGGAAATGGCAACCCACTCCAGCATTCTTGTCTGGAAAATCCCATGGATGGAGGAGCCTGGTAGGCTATAGTCCATGGGGTCACAAAGAGTCGGACATGACTGAGTGACTTCACTTTCCCTTTCCCTTTCCCTCCATTTACTAGACTTTTTTTTTTTTTTTTTTTTGGCATGCCACATGATATGTAGGATCTTAGTTCCCCCACCAGGGATTTAACCCAGGTCCCTGCACTGGAAGTGAAGAGTCTTAACCATTGGATCACTAGGAAAGTCCCTTACTAAATCTTTAGGGCATGTAAGTTACTTAAAATATTAGAGGAAATCTTAAAAATATCTGGAATTAGTTTTACTGTCTAGAAATGATTTTGATTAGGTGAAGTCTATTCTGTGCTGGAGGGTAGCACTGAATTTGATATCTGACCCAGCCTCACATTTTGGTCTATTTGTTCTCTGAGCAGGTAGTTTGGACTAGGCAACAAGCTAACCCTTTGAGATACAAAGTATGAGTCAAGGAAAACCCTGTCATTGTGGAGTCTATGTTCAAGTTGACAATAATGGCATTTTAAAAATCATATAGCTTTGATCTTACTGGCTGGAGACATATTTTATTTCCTCCTACACTTCTATAGTCAGTTTCTAATTTCAGTGTTTTCTTCATCTCTTGCAAAGAAAGTGAAAGTGTTAGTTGCTCAAGTCATGCCCAGATCTCTGCAACCCCAATGGACTGTAGTCCACCAGGCTGCTCTGTCCATAGGGTTTTCCAGGCAAGAATCTTCCTTTTCCAGGGAATCTTCCCGACCCAGGGATTGAACCTGCATCTCTTGAGATTCCTGCATTGGCAGATGGATTCTTCACCATTGAGCCAACCTGGAAGCCAGTGCTGACCATAAAATACAAATAAAGAAAACTTTTCAATTATATATTTGGTGATAATATTTACATTGCTGAAAAAATGTAAACACAAGACTTTACACAGAAACAGGCAACAATGGTAAAGTTGTTCAATGAAACTCAGTGAAACAATATATTCATCTGTTAAATAGAGTATGATAATACATTTCTTGAAGGATTATTTTACATTTAAAAGAAATAACCCAAGTGCAGTAACTAACAGAAGATATTTTGTGGGTTCTCAATAAATATCACTTTTATTTTCCTCTTCTATTTCCACTCTCCGTTGCCAACAACTTATTGAGTAGCTGCTGTAATGTGGCACTACACAAGAATTGGGGAAGTACCCAAAGACTATTGAGTAGATTTGCAAATGGAAATTAAATTATTAGAAGTAAAGAGACAAGATATTCAAAAGCAGAGACATTACTTTGCCAGCAAAGGTGCATCTAGTCAAGGCTAGTGGTCATATATGGGTAAGAGTTGGACTATGAAGAAAGCTGAGCACTGAAGAATTGATGCTTTTGAATGGTGGTGTTGGAGAAGACCCTTGAGAGTCCCTTGGATTGCAAGGAGATCCAACCAGTCCATTCTAAAGGAGATCAGTCCTGGGTATTCTTTGGAAGGAATGATACTAAAGCTGAAACTCCAGTACTTTGGCCACCTCATGCCAAGAGTTAACTCATTGGAAAAGACTTTGATGCTGGGAGGGATTGGGGGCAGGAGGAGAAGGGGACAACAGAGGATGAGATGGCTGGATGGCATCACCGACTCAATGGACATGAGTTTGAGTGAACTCCGGGAGTTGGTGATGGACAGGGAGGCCTGGCATGCTGCAATTCATGGGGTTGCAAAGAGTCGGACATAACTGAGCGACTGAACTGAACTGAACTGAAAGAGTCAGGAAGTAAAATTAGTAAATTAGTTGTGGCAGTTTAGAATTTCTACCAGAAGTTAAATTCTAGGATATTCAAATAGACCACAAATAGATATTTGAGGTGGTTATAAAGATTTGCTATGGAAAATACTTCATAAGTTTTTACTAGAATTTTTATGACCTCTTCCCTTCCTCAAAACATTAAGGATTGAAACCAATAAATGGTGGACATTTATTGACCATAAAAGATTTTAAATGCTCTTATTTATTTCTTCCTTTTCATCCCCAACACAAATATTATATCATATGTCCAATAGGAGATGCTTACCAAATTCACATTCCTCTTAACTATTCTTGAGTACATAGATTCCATTTTCCAATCTTCCCTTTAAGCTATGTGTGGCTATGTTTCTGAGTTCTAGCCAATGATATTATTAGTGTGTGCTGTAGAATGAATGTATCCTCCAAAATCCATATATTAAAAATACGCCCATCGCTGAATCATGTCAATGTATGGCAAAAACCACTATAATATTGTAAAGTAATTAACCTCCAATTAAAATGAATAAATTAAAAATAAATAAAAACAAAATAAATAAAACCTAATCTCCAGTGCGATGATATTTGTAAGTGGGGCTTTTGAGGGGTAACTAGATCATGAGTATGGAGCCCTCATGAGTCAGATTAGCACTCTTATACAAGAGACTCTAGAGATTTTCCTCCCCTCTTCCACCATGTAGTGTTAGTCGCTCAGTTGTGCCTGACTCTTTGCAACCCTGTGGACTGACTAACCCACCAGACTCCTCTGTCCATGGACTTATCCAGGCAAGAATACTGGACTGGGTAGCCATTCACTTCTCCAGGGGGTCTTCCCAACTGAGTTTGTACCTGGGTCTCCTACATTGCGGGTAGATTGTTTACCATCTGAGCCACCAGGGAAGCCTTCCACCATGTAAGAACACAGAGAAAAGACAGGTGCCTATGAGTCAGAAAATGGGCACTCACTAGACACTGAATCTGCAGGTGTCCTGATCTTAGACTTTTCAATTCTCCCAGAATTATGAGAAATAAATGTTTGTTGTATATAAGCCACCCAGTCTGTATTATTCTGGTCCCAGTAGACTAACACAATATGTTGACAGAAGTCAAATGTGCCTTTTTTACATATAGGCCATATAAAACTTTTGTATTTTTCTGATAGACACTATTGCTGCAAAACTTAGCAGGTTAAAACAACCTCTTTTTTTCCCCAAATTGCGGAGTGGGGGCAGCCAGAACTTTCAGAAAGGATTGGTTTGGCTATTCTAGGGTAGACTCTTTTATGAATTGAGTCACCTGAATTGGAGTCACCTAAAGCTCCTCTGACTGGAGATCTCAAGTAATTCATGTGGCTTTGTGCTGATGCTGTCTGCCAGCTAGAAGTTCGGCCAAGAATTGTGACTGGAGCATCTACATGGGGCATTCAAGTAAGGTGGACTGAGGGTAGCTGTAATTTCTAAGTGGCATCTGCCTTCTCCAAAAGTAAACATCTTGAGTTGTTGTTCAGTCACTCAGTTGTGCCCGACTCTTTAAGACCCTAGTAGGTGCAGCAAGCTAAGCTTCTGTGTCCTTCACTATCTCCCAGAGTTTGCTTAAACTCATGTCTATTGAATTGATGAAACCACCCAATCATCTCATCTTTTGTTGCCTGCTTCTCTGCCTGCCCTTAATCTTTCCAGGAATCAGGGTCTTTTCTGGTGAGTAAGCTCTTTGCATTAGGTGGCCAAAGTATTGGAGCTTCATTTTTAGCATTAGTCCTTCAAGTGAATATTCAAGATTGGTTTCCTTTAGGACTGACTGCTTGAGAACACCAGGCAAAGGTAGGATCTACTTTTGAACCAGCCTCAGCAGTCACATAGCATTACTGCCCCACACTGGATTAATTGAATTCCACCCAGGCTTCTGGAATAGAACACAAGCCTCACATTTTGATAGAAGTATCAAATAATGTGGGAGTCATTGTTCTATACTCCAACTCTGTTTTTTTCTTCCTTCTAGTCATCTGCATATTGATGTCCAGCATAACATGGAAGTTGTATGTAGAATTTGGAAAAAGATTCCCTTTTTTTAAGTCCTTGAAGAAAACTATGTGGGGAGGAATTGTTCAGTCTTTCATTCCCATACAAAAGGCATTATTTAGTTCTTCAGTCATCTCCAACTCTTTTGAGACCCCATGGGCTGTAAGACCACCAGGCTCCTCTGTCCATAGGATTTCCCAGGCAAGAATATTGGAGTAGGTTTCCATTTCCTTCTCCAGGGGATCTTCCCAACCCAGGGATTGAAACATGCAGTCCTGCATTGACAGGTATATTCTTTACCACTGAGCCACCAGTGAAGCCCAGAGAAAGGCATAGCTTACTATTATTTGTAAGATAGGGTACATTTTTATCTTATCTGTTAAGATGGCGTTTTCTAATACACACACACACACACACACACACACATTCTTTTTGATTCTCAAAAGTACTTTTTAGTATCATTTTTTCCAATAAAAAGTTTTGGGTTTATAAACAACACACCTTTTTTGTGTGAAATCCAGATTGGGATATATGACATATTTAAAATGTTTTTGAGTAAACACTATAACTTTTTGTTGTAATTTAGAAAATAATTAAAATTATTATAACACTGTGTGCCAAGTCACTTCAGTCATGCCTGACTCTTTGTGACCACATGGACTGTAGCCCACCAGGCTCCTCTGTCCATGGGATTTTCCATGCAAGAATACTGGAGTGGATTGCTTTGCCCTCCTCCAGGGGATCTTCCCAACCCAGGAATCAAACCCACTTCTCTTATGTCTCCTGCGGGCAGACATGTTCTTTATCACTAGCACCACCTGGGAAACCCAATTATAACAATTACTGTTATTATAATAATGATATGGAGAAGGAAATGTCCATCCACTCCAGTATTCTTGTCTGGAGAATTCAATGGACAAAGGAACCTCATGGGCTATGTCCATGGTGTTGCAAAGAGTCGGACGTGACTGAGCACACAGCATAATATTGATAACTGATAATAATTAGCAATTAAATTCTATGAAAGTTCTATTCATTTGATTTTTTTATTTATGCAGTTACCAGTGTTGTGTAGTTTGCTATAAAATGTACTTGCAAACACTCCGTACTTGAAGGGCATGAAAAATATAAAATGCAGTACCTCTATTTAATAGTACAGTATAAAATTAATTTTGATTGGTAGTGTAATTTTTTCATTTAGCTATTTGGCTTTGGCTACTTATATTTCTTGTTTTAAATTTGTATTTTGGAGTATAGTTTATTAAAAATGTTGGGTTAGTTTCAAGTGCACAGCAAAGTGATTCAGTTAAACATGTACCTGTATCTATTCTTTTTCAAATTATTAATATTTTCCCATTAAGTACCCAATGCTATCAACTGAATTTCTATTAAAAAATGAGCTTATATCAAGTAAGATGTTAAAATTCATGCATGTCTCCAATTTTACTTTTTAAAGTGCAATTATTTAAAAATTTCTCCTTTATTCAGAGAGAAACTATTTGTTAATTCTGATTTGAGTGACTTGAGAAAGTTGGTTAATGCTTCACAAGTGTTTCCTTAGCAGAACAAGTATAATTTAATTAATTTCCTCATAATTTTTATGAGGATTAAGATCATTAATGTAAAACATCCAGGGTCTAGCACATAGTCAGACCCAATAATTAACAGTCATTTTCTCATGAAAGTTCAGCATCATTTGATATTTACTGAGTACTTAAATTATTCTACAATCCTTTGCATATCTTATATACTGATTTCAATGTAGACAGTAACATAAACTAAAAGTCTATTTTAATCACCACTAAAAGATAAGTAAACAAAGTCAGGTAACTTAAATCTCTGTCAAAAGTAGTAGAAGCATGATTGTAATATAATTTTCCACACAAAGTTATTTTTCATTTGTACATTCTAAATCCGCTTCCATTTTGTCAGTTGAAAACATACTATTTTCTTAAGACTTCTGAAAAAAAATAAAACATCTACTAATCCCACAGCAAAATGATTCATTCCTTGTGAAATGGCCAATATAGTGAATAATGATATCTATCACTTATTAGAATTCTAACTGTGTGTGTGTGTTGTACTAGTCTGAAGTTTCTCTGAGATCAGGAGTTGTGCTTTATTTTTATTATCTTGACAACTATTCTTTCTAGCACATATGTTTCTTATAGTAAGTGATCAGTAAATATTTATTACCTACACATATGACAATACAAATTCAACTTTCAAAAGGAGAGAGCTGGTGGGGAGAATATACTCTTAGGCAGTTCTAAGATAATGGAAGGAATTCTTAATAAAAGGCTTCTCTACTTACTGAGACAAATTCACTGTCATTATTTTTGTAGAAAATATCTGAATGAAAGTTTGGTCAGCCTTGTTGTTAAACCTTAATTTAAAATGGCTAATTATAATCATTGAATTCTTGTTTGCTGTGTAACATGGATAACACTTTCTTGTGTGTTATGGATAAATGAAAATGTTTGCAAATAAATGCAACCAAAGGGAGTACTCTCTATTCAGCTGAAAATACCCACAAAGATGTATCAGGGAGGGATTATCATGGAGAACATGATGTTTCCTAGGGTCCTCTTGAACATTCTGAATTATAGTAAATTTTGGACTGGAAGTTGCCAGAAAAATAAAAGTGTCTTAGTACCTCCTTAACTCCATTCTCCCACTTTTCTTCCATGTTTAGTCCCTTTAAAGCTCTCCCTGGTTAACCTAGTTATTATTTTTCTATGACAAGGCTAACCAAATCAATCTGCTGGCAGATAATACTGTATTGATGTGCTCAGATATTCAGTCGTGTCCAACTCTTTGTGACACCATGGACTATAACCCGCCAGGCTCCTCTGTCCATGTGATTCTCCTGGCAAGAATACTTGAGTAGTGTACCATTTCCTCCTCTAGGGGATCTTCCTGACCCAGGGATCAAACTTGCATCTCTTGGGTCTCCTGAAGTGGCAGGCAGATTCTCTACCAACAGTGCCACCTGGGAAGCCCACTGTATTGATGGGAAATGTATTTTCTTTCAGGTCTTTCCTATATAAATGGGTAAATGCTAAGATTAAAAATTGAATGGTTCAATTTTTACCTCCTCTCATTTCTCTTATCAACTCTTTTATGATTAGTAGTAGTGAAAGTCACTTAGTCACGTCTGACTCTTTGCAACCTCATGGCTTATACAGTCCATGGAATTCTCCAGGTCAGAATACTAGAGTGGGTAACCTTCCCCTTCTCCAGGGGATCTTCCCAACCCAGGGATCGAACCCAGGTCTCCCACACACTGCAGAAGGATTCTTTACTAGCTGAGACATTCATTATTTCCTCATTAAATTAAAATGTTCAGTTTCTGAAGGCTGATTTGGCTATGATGGAAAGAAAATAAGAGACTATAAGGGATAACTCACTTAGTTCAAAGATAATTTTCTCATGAATTGCATTTTGCAGTTCAAATAGAATTTAACAATGGAAATAAGCGAAAAAGATAGCCTGTGTGTGTGCCAAGTCTCTTCAATCATGTGCAAATCTTTGCAACCCCATGGACTATAGCCAGCCAGGCACCTCTGTCTATGAGATTCTCCAGGCAAGAATACTAGAGTGGATTGCCATGACCTCCTGCAGGGGATCCTCCTGACCCGAGGATGAAACTGAGTCTCTTATGTCTCCTGCATTTGCAGGGTTTTTAACCACTAGCACCACCTGGGAAGCCCAAATAAGATAGAAGTCAGCATAAATCTATAGCTGATTAAAAAACAAAAGAATGAATAAGGCATTAAACTTACTCTAAATAAAACTAAAGCTGAGTATACTTACAACTGATAGACAGGAAGTTGCTCTATTTATTGAACAAAATGAAACATATTAATGACATGAATACTATTAAACTGAATTAACGTGAAATAACAGCATATATGTTAATCAACATCCTTTTCAAATTATAGTTTTATATTAATATGCTCACATTATTCTCCTATATTTTTTATTTAATGGGAATGCAAAGGATAATTTTTTTATTCTATTGAGGGCTGATTTAGACATAGTTAGTCCCCAGTGTAGGTTGTGTTGTTTTTATTTTTTTAACGTTTCACATGGTAAGCTATATTATAGAATAGAAAGAAATCTGTGTAAAACTGTGTTTAGAAAAGATTGCATATTTTACTTCCCACTACTTTAGAGATTAACAAAGGCTCTTCATATGGTCTACTAAGTAATATGGAAAAGCAATATATTTAACCTTTTTTTTTAACCTAGAATTTCCTAAATGTATTTGATTTAAAAAATTATTTTGCAGTATTAAAACTTGTGCAACCATGTTCCTTGACATACAGTTTGGGAAGACTGTTTTAGGCAATCTTTTGCTTTACCCTAATATGGAACATTTGTGTCATCTGTTTTTCTTAACAGTGAGATTTTGAAAGTAAAAGCATTGTTCAGTAGTGCCAATTGAATTTGGCAGCTAGGAGAATATTTTCGTGATGACTTTTGAAGCTAAGAGCTGAGATTTATCTTGGTAAAATCCTATTTAGTTATAATCTCTTAAAGCTTCAAAACCATCTTTGAGAGCCAGTGAATAGCCCCAGGGATTGCAAAATGAATGCTTTCATGTGTGGGGTCCCATTGGATCCTGTAAACTTTTACCATATTTTCTATCTCTAGATTCAGTTCTCATTGCACTCTGAGGGGAGAGATGGAAAGAGAGAGGGAGGGAGAGACAATATACTTGTATTTATAAAATCTGAAATTGTAAAGTTAATGTTCTTTACTCCAATCTACAACTGTTAAAACTGTTGTTTAAATTCTGGGTCAAAAATGAATACTATAGGGTATTCGTTCTGAAGTTCTTGGTCAGGAATATTAAATGGATAGACTGATAAGATCCATTTTAAATGTGAAGTCATACTTAGGTATTTTTTTCATGTCATTTTGGGTTTTACCTAGGTTCAGTTCAGTCAGTCCAGTCGCTCAGTCATGTACAACTCTTCGCGACCCCATGAATCGCAGCATGCCAGGCCTCCCTGTCCATCATCAAGTCCCGGAGTTTACACTAACTCATGTCCATCAAGTTGGTGATGCCATCCAGCCATCTCATCCTCTGTCATCCCCTTCTCCTCCTGCCCCCAATCCCTCCCAGCATCAGAGTCTTTTCCAATGAGTCAATTCTTTGCATGAGGTAGCCAAAGTATTGGAGTTTCAGCTTCAGCATCAGTCCTTCCAAAGAACACCCAGGACTGATCTCCTTTAGAACTGACTGGTTGGATCTCCTTGTAGTCCAAGGGACTCTCAAGAGTCTTCTCCAACACCACAGTTCAAAAGCATCAATTCTTCGGTGCTCAGCTTTCTTCACAGTCCAACTCTCACTTCCATACATGACCACTGGAAAAACCATAGCCTTGACTAGATGGACCTTTGTTAGCAAAGTAATGTCTCTGCTTTTGAATATGCTGTCTAGGTTGGTCATAACTTTCCTTTCAAGGAGTAAGCGTCTTTTAATTTCATGGCCACAATCACCATCTGCAGTGCTTTTGGAGCCCCCCACAAAAATAAGGTCTGACACTGTTTCCCCATCTACTTCCCATGAAGTGATGGGACCAGATGCCATGATCTTAGTTTTATAAATATTGAGCTTTAAGCCAACTTTTTTACTCTCCACTTTCACTTTCATCAAGAGGCTTTTTAGTTCCTCTTCACTTTCTGCCATAAGGGTGGTGTCATCTGCATATCTGAGATTATTGATATTTTTCCTGGCAATCTAGATTCAGCTTGTGCTTCTTCCAGCCCAGTGTTTCTTATGATGTACTCTGCATGTAGGTTAAATAAGCAGGGTGATAATATACAGCCTTGACGTACTCCTTTTCCTATTGGAACCAGTCTGTTGTTCCATGTCCAGTTCTAACTGTTGCTTCCTGACCTGCATACAAGTTTCTCAAGAGGCAGGTCAGGTGGTCTGGTACTCCTATCTCTTTCAGAATTTCCCATAGCTTATTGTGATCCACACAGTCAAAGGCTTTGGCATAGTCAACAAAGCAGAAATAAATGTTTTTCTGGAATTGTCTTGCTTTTTTGATGATGCAGTGGATGTTGGCAATTTGATCTCTGGTTCCTCTGCCTTTTCTAAAACCAGCTTGAACATCTGAAAGTTCACAGTTCACGCATTGTGGTGGGCTGTAAATATAGGATTATGGCATTGGTGAGGGTGAATACTTCTGTACATTTTTACACATATTTCTTTATTTCAATAGAGATAACTACATTATTCCAGTATTTCAGCAAACTTAGACTTTGAATGGTTATAAATTTGTATCATGCATGTAATTATACTAGAAATATATGTTCTTAGAAAGAATGTACAAGTAACCTTCCTACACATCTCTCTTGCATTACTCCTTTCTAAAATATCTTCTGGGGCTGGTTATTTGAAGGCACCAGCAAAATATTATTCCCCATTTATTGAGTGATGGTTCTGGTGTTCTGAGTGATTTGAGCACTGATTCAGCTTTATCATCCAAGACAGTTTATTTTATCTCTTTGACTCTGTGCTTAAATATCAATACAAAATGGGTTTGATAATAGAACATACCACATTGCATTGTTATAAACAAATGGGATACTCTGCATAAAGATTTTGAAGCAGGTATTAAAAAATAAGTGCTCAGATAATTGGTGCTATTTTTTATTACTGTATAAAATATCTTTCCCTCTAATCCCTTCTTATCCCTTTAAATTCTACAAAGCTAAACTTTTAAAAGTCTTCCAAACTTTGCTATGCATCAGAATATGCATAAGAACTTGTTTAAAAACAGAAAGACAGGTAAAACCAAAACAAACCAAAAACAGTTTCCTGAGATTTACCTACATTCTTCCTGAAGTCAAATATTGAAGTAGGGTTCCTTGCCATGAAGATTTGTATCAAGCTTTCATGATGTATCTTATGCAAGAACTTTTAGTCTAGTTGTATTATAAATATGTTTAGTCGCCAAGTACTATTTCCGCCTCCAAATACCTCAAGTCCACTTCCTCATTGTTGTATCCCTGATCAGCAGTTTGTCTTTTAGAAGTTCTTTTGTTCTTCTGCCTTTGCTTTAAAAAAACTCATAGCAGTTACAGTTTTAAAAATGTTTTAAAATATTTGTTATATGCAGTGTATAAAATACTATGTTTACCTATTTTTTCAATAAATTTTTCTCTCTGATCAATATAAATGCTATGAAATTTTCCCCTCATTCTAGGTTGAATCTTACTGTCTTTTGCCTCAATTTTTTTATAGCTTAATGTGAAGGCTGTCTACTCAGAAGTCATCTTAAAATTATTTCCCATTATTCTTAGATGTAGGTTTTAGCTGTTTTTATTTTTTTAGCAAAGCAAATATTGCTTTTTCTACAGCACAATTTTATTCATACTCCCAAACTATACATAGCTTGTTCCTCTTTTTAATTAATCAAACATATTACCTCTTTAAAAAACATGATGGAAGCTTTTTCTTATTGAGATATATGACCTGTAGCATGAAGTTTCATGCAAAAGTAAGTGAAAGTCACTCAGTCCTGTCCAACTCTTTGCCACCCAGAATTCTCCTGGCCAGAATACTGGAGTGGGTAGCCTTTCCCTTCTCCAAGGGATCTTCCCAACCCAGGGATGGGACCCAGGTCTCCCACATTTCAGGTGGATTCTTTACCACTGAGCCATCAGGGAAACCCAAGAATATTGAGGTGGGTAGCCTATCCCTTCTTCAGGGGATCTTCTCTGCCCAGGAATCAAACCGGGGTCTCCTGCATTGCGAATGGATTCTTTACCAGCTGAGCTACAAGGGACCCAAGTAGAAATATATTAGAGTACTCTGCTTGAGCATGGTAGAGGATGTAACTTGTAATTTGGTTACATAAATATTACTGTTTAAAAAGAGATTGAAGGGAACTTCCCTGGTTGTCCACTAGTTAAGATTCTGCCTGCAAATGCAGGGGACCTGGGCTCAGTCCCCACCTGGGAAGATCGCACATGCCAAGGACCAACTAAAGCCTGTATGCCGCAACTACTGAGCCCATGCGCCTAGAGCCTGTGCTCCACAAGAAAAGCCATTGCAATGAGAAGTCCTCTCACTGTATCAAAAAGTAGCCCCCACTAGCTGCAACTAGGAAAAGACCGCACACAGCAACGAAGACCAAGCATAGCCAAAATATATTAATAATCATTTTTTAAAAAGGTTGAGGTGTCATAGTCTATTGAGTAATATTCTATGTTAATTTTTAACTTCAAAGTGTTTAATAAAGTGTGAAAGTGCTAGTCGCTCAATCATGCCTGAGTCTGTGACCCTGTGGACTGCAGCCCACCAGGATCCTCTGTCCATAGCATTTTCCAGGCAAGAATCCTGGAGTGGGTAGCCATTTCCTTCTCCAGGCAATCTTACCAACCCAGGTATTGAACCCGGGTCTCCTGCACTGCTGGCAGATCCTTTACTGACTGAGCTACCAGGGAAGCCCTAGTAAACCTAAAAGTGTTTAATGTGTGTTAGTCACTCAGTCATGTCCAGCTCTTTGGGACCCCATGTACTGTAGACCCCATGCTCCTCTGTCCATGGGATTCTCTAGGCAACAACACTGGAGTGGGTTGTCATTTTCTTCTCCAGGGTAAGGTATTTAATAGATATCTATCAAATATTGGGAATAGCAGTATTATGACTTGGTAGGGTAGAATCATTTAAATGAGATGCAAAAAGGAGTTTCTGAAAGAAGAGATCACAACTGGAAAAGTATAAAAGAGCATAATATGTTTCATATAGTCTAATTTTTTCTTAAATATGGAACATTGATATCTTATGGAAGAGTAGGGTAGAAGGAATATAAGAGACTGAGACTGCTCCAAAATTCCATTTGTATGTTTGTTTACATAATCCTAATCCAAGATTTAGAGCAGAATATGGATACTGGTGGTAGACTGCAAGTCCATGGGGTTGCTAAGAGTCGGACACAACTGAGCGACTTCACTTTCACTTTTCACTTTCATACATTGGAGAAGGCAATGGCACCCCACTCCAGTGTTCTTGCCTGGAGAATCCCAAGGATGGGGAAGCCTGGTGGGCTGCCATCTCTGGGGTCACACAGAGTCGGACAGGACTGAAATGACTTAGCAGCAGCAGCAGCAGCAGCAGCATGGGCACTGGCTGCAGAGATTTTACTCAAGTAACTCTATGGTAACTCATCTGTTGCAACTGAGGCTGGGACTGGTGCAGTGAGCCCCATGTCTCAATTTGCCATAAAGTTGAATGATGACAGTGGTTGAAGATTTGAATAAAATGGAAGCCCAAGGATTTGTAATAGCATCCACCAACACAATCATAATTTTTCTCCAACAGTGAAAACCACCTGAATTTTTGGTAGGATGTCTAATAGCCTCCCAAATATCTAAAACCTAGTCATAGAAACTTGTAGAAAAAGGAATTTTGTAGATGTGATTAAATTAAGGGTATTGAGGTAGTGAGATTATCCACTGCCTCAATATGGCATTATATTTATATGCTATAAATATAATCGAGTGTTTTTATAAGAGGAATTCAGAGTTTGATTTGACTACAGAACAGAAGACAATGTGGGAACTGAAGCAAGAAACTATGCTGCTGTCTTTGATGATGAAGAAAAGAGTCATGAGCCAAAGAATCTAAGAAATGTAGCTAAAAGCTGGAAAAGTCATGAAATTGATCTTCCCAGAGACTCTCTAGAGGGAACCTGGCACTTCTGTCACTTTGATTTCAGCCCAGGGAAACTGATTTTGGATGACCCTAAAAAGTGTGATCGTTTCAAGATAAATGTGCTGTTTTAAGGTCCTAAGTTTGGGGTTATTTGTTTAAAAAGGCATGGGGCCCTAAAGCCCCCCTCCCCCCTTTTTTTTTAATGGAAGAAGAATGGGCATTGACTGGATTCTGAGGAAATGTGGCCACCCAGTAGTATGGATGAACAGGAAACAGGTAATTTGACATTAGTGAGAGAGAATTGATGATAAAATAAGGCAGCTTATTCAGAATAAGTTGAGGCTAGTAAATGGGGCTGTGAAAGTGAGATTCAGAGAAGGGAAGGGCCATGGGGTCTCAAAGAGTTGGACACAACTGAGCTATTTTCACTTTCACTTTACTGAGTTTAAAGGAGGTTAAATGAAAGTAAGAACTGATAGATCTGAAGGAGTAATTTTTATAGTAACCAGGCATTATTAGGATTTTAGAACTCACAGATAGAGCCCAGCATGAGGCAGTGTAGAGGAGCTGAGGCTCTCAGATAGAACTGCTGAAACCTGAGTATTCTATTCTTAATTATTCTGTCTCTTTTCCCTCTCAGTTCACCTTCAGATAACCTCAAAGTAGCAAAAAAAATATTATGCAATGACTAAAAAGTTGGAGTTGTGTATTGAGTTCTATTTATTCACTTATTAAATATTATTTTAAAGTATTTGGGATATTATCTCTATTTTACTATTATAAAAATGAGTATGTAAGAAAAAGCATTTATGATAGTAAAATCATAAATAAATTGACTCTTTATCAATTTGTATAGGAATGCAGAAATAACTGTTGGTCTATTTTATATGTATAGATTTGGTGTTAATTTATTAATCCAATTCATTATATGAGCTTTCATTTTCCTAAAGCTTGGGTCTTCCCTTTCTGCTCCTTAAGGCAGTAATACCAGGAGAAAATTGGCCTCATCTTTCCCTTCTTAAAATGTATTAACATATAAAAAAGAGATTGAGAGGAGACTAAGAAGATTTATGAGGCTAGCAAGATTTATAAAAGATCAGCAGGAAGTAAATAGTACTAAAATACATCCTTTAATAAAAAGAGCCCTCTTAGTCTTTTGAGGCCTTTGAATCCAATTCTTTGTGACTCATCCCAGTAATTACTGCAAGGGTAAGTTATTGTACCCTAAGACACAACAGAATTGTTCTCCATCAAATGTAATATAGAAAGTTCTGTGCCACATGTTATACATTTCTAAGATTTTTAGGTAGGCTTCTTCTGGTCACATATGTATCTACTATAATGCAATTCTTCACAGGTTATGGAACTTTGACCACAGGCATCATGAGGTTATTTACAAAATTTCAAATAGAATAGTTAGATTTAGCAATATAACTCCTGGAAAATAATACTGAATTTCCTGATTATTTTTAACAAATGAGGCTTTGTGAGTGTTTTCACAAATGTGAGTATTTTCACAATACTGGGAAATAAGCTACTCTAACTTAACCCATTCTCAGGTTATCTTTTCATATTTAATTGACAAAGGAATTGTTCATCCTATAAAGTTAGCACATTTTATAGGAACTTATTATTAGTTTGGGTTGTTTAACCAAAAGACTGTGCAGCAAGGAAGCGTGTATTTTTAAAGAAAATATCTTTAGTATTATTACAAGAGTAATGTATTCTGTTGCAAAACTTTCTAAAATAGAACATTGAAAGTAACAGTCAGTAGTCCTCTAGGCTGTATCCAACAACAATTTGATAACATTTTCTCATTCAAAATCAACATTAGTCTTACACATTTTGTCTTGAAATCTGTTTCATTTACTAGTTATAAGAAACTGTTTATAGATGTTTCATGACTCTTTAATATTCCAAACTATATATAATTATAATTTTTTAAAGTTGTATTAATAAACATTAATGTTTATTTCCTGTTTTACTAACATAGAACACATTTCTAATTATTTTTTTCTCTTGGTCAAGTTAAATTTTGAGAACTGAACTTGACTTGGAATATTATGTCCTCACATTGTACTCTAACTTCACTACACTTTTGTGTTTGGACTTGTAGATATTTTCCACTGAATATTTTACTACTCTGTAAAGGAACTAATGAAACACATTTAGTATTTCAAATTTAATTGATTTTATTGTTAAGTCAAATGAGATTAAACATTTTAAAAAATAATGATCTACCTTTGCATTTTTTTTCCCTTGGTGCACTTATGATTTGGAAGCTTTCTGTGTTTGGTCCACTTAAATGTTGAATCATATTCATATATATCATGTGGAAGCATACTTCTGGATTGGTCATAACTGAAGTCACAGACAGTTTTAACATATTTTAAATTTTAATTTATTCTAACATACTCCCTACTTTCAAAAACAGCAACACCCATAGATTTTGGGGTCTCATTTACTTAATAATGTTCACTTGATTCCTGTATATTTTATGACCTCTTTGAAGTATTTATTATGTGTGTATTTAGCATATATATATAGTTGTTTTCATTCAGTTGCTAAACTGTGTCCGATTCTTTGTGACCCTTGATAGCTTTGGCCTTCCCTGATAGCTCAGTTGGTAAAGAATCTGCCTGCAAAGCAGGAGACCCTGGTTCAATTCCTGGGTTGGGAAGATCCCCTGGAGAAGGGATAGGCTACCCACTCCAGTATTCTTGGGCTTCCCTTGTGTCTCAGCTAGCTGGTAAAGTATCCACCTGCAATGCAGGAGACCTGGGTTCGATCCCTAGGTTGGGAATATCCCCTGGAGAAGGAAACAGCTACCCACTCCAGTATTCTGGTCTGGAGAATTCCATGGACTGTATAGTCCATGGGGTAACAAAGAGTTGGACTTGACTGGGTAACTTTCACTTCAGTTCACTTTGCTACTCCATGGACTGCAGAATGCCAGGCTCCTCTATCCTTCAGTATTTCCTGGAGTTTGCTCAAATTCATGTCTGTTGAGTTGGTGATGCTATCTCACCATCTCATCTTCTGCACCCTTTTCTCCTTTTGCCTTCAGTCTTTCCCCCCATCAAGGTTTTTTCCAATGAGTCAACTCTTCACATCAGGTGGCCAAAGAATTTGAGCTTCAGCCTCAGCATCAGTCTTTGCAAAAATTATTCAGGGTTGATTTCCTTTAGGATTAACTGGTTTGATCTCCTTGCTGTCCAAGGGACTCTTAAGAGTCTTCAGCACCACAATTTGAAAACATCAATTTTTTTTGTCACTCAACCCTTTTATGGTCCAACTCTAATATCTGTAAATGACTACTGGAAAAACCATAGCTTTGGCTATATGTAACTTTGTCCACAAAATGATGTCTCTGCTTTTTAATGTGATGTCTAGATTTGTTATAGCTTTCCTTGCAAGGAGCAAACATCTTTTAATTTCATGGTTGCAATCACCATCAGCAGTGATTTTGGAATCCAAGAAAATAAAATCTGTCACTGCTGCCACTTTCCCCCTTCTGCTTGCCATGAAGTGATGGGACTGGAGGCCATAGTTTTAGTTTTTGGAATGTTGAGCTTTAAGCCAACTTTTTCACTCTCTTCTTTCACTTTCATCAAGAGGCTCTTTAGTTCTTCTTTACTTTCTGCCATTAGAGTGGTGTCATCTGGATACCTGAGGTTGTTGATATTTCTCCCAGTAATCTTGATTCCAGCTTGTGCTTCATCCAGCCAGGCATTTTGCAAGATGTACTCTGCATTTACATTAAATAAGCCAGGTGACAATATACAGCTTTGACATACTCCTTTCCCAATTTGGAACCAGTGAGTTACTTCAACTCTGTTGTCTCTTGACGTGATTTCAAAATTGGGAGAGTTCCTGTTGTTGACGTATTTCACAAGGTATATGTAATAATTTATGTGTGAAGTGTAATGCAAGTTTATGTTCTTGATGAATGAATAGGGAATAATTGCAAGACATCTGGATGACAGAAAAGTGGAAGAGTAGAGCAGCAGGGAGTTGACAAGATATTCAGAAAAGGAAATTTCAAAGGAAATGTAATAGTTTGAATGTAGGAAGCTAAAACATTATAAATCTACTCTATAGTTCATGACATATAGTGTATAGAGAAAAAAGTTTAGAGAAGTAATACTAATAATGACATTAATACTAATTTTATGCTTGGCACTGTGCTAAGAGATTAGCACTTATTTTTTACATTCACCAATAATGAATTAAGTGTTATCATTACACATATTTTCAGATTAGTAACAAGAAGTTTCTTAAATTCGGTTGACCAAAATCAAATGGCAAAAAAGCAGCAACCTTGACAGTCAAATGTAGGAAGTGTGTCTATAAGCTGATTTATTTTCCTTTCTGTTACTACTGAGCTTTAGTCACCATGCCCAGCATTCCATTTCATTATCAGTATTTGAAATAAAAATAAGTAAAAATGTAAATTTGTGTATGTAGATATATAACTAAAATTATAGAGATATGACATTGGTCCTGATTTTATGTCATTCCTTCTCAAGGTAAGATTTGAAGGTGCTTAGGTACTAAAATGTTCCTTCTAGGTTTCCTTAATATCTACATTGGCAGTATGGCTTTTTAGTGGATAGAGGTAGAGTTTTGTAGATGGATTCTTTTTCTGGTCCTGAAAACCCATTAATGACATATATTCTATTAATTCCACACACTCATTAAATGAGAAAACTGAATCCAGAAACACTTTAGTTTTGAAAGATACAGCAAAAATATCATGTGATTTCTAATTTTTCCATCTGCATTTTATAAAATTTCCATATTACATAAACCTATGTATCTATATATGCCTACATCTGTCAATCTACCTATCTTAGTAAATTTAGATTGTGTTATTTTCCCTTTGATTTCCATTCTCACCTTTTGATTTAAGACTTGAAAAATAGCCACAAGGACATTGCAAGAGAAATTGTCTTCTTGGTATTCCTAGTTTGGAACAGAAGTTAAATATACTAAATCTCACAAGAAAGCCTGCTTAATGACATTTACAGCTCGATTTTACTGATTCAGAAGGTTTGAATAAGCTTCAGATAAGCATCAAAGTTTATTCAGGGTGAACTTGAATTATGAAACTTCTAAAGTTCCATCATCGATAATTCTACATTACTTTTGAAGATGTCAGCCATAGCATCCCAGTGGAAATTCTGGTTTGCCATTGTACCTCAGAGTCAAGGATGAATAAGGTCATGTATTAGCTGCTTTATTAAAAGCATGAGATAAGGGCAGACTGAGAGGAAAGTTCCTTAAGAACTCAATGATGGAAAGAAGTGCGAAGATGTTTTAATAATGATTAGGTAGTATAAGGTCATGGGACTTCCCTTGTAGCTCAGTTGGTAAAGAATCAGCCTGCAATGCAGGAGACCAGGGTTCGATCCCTGGGTTGGGAAGATCCCCTGGAGAAGGAAATGGCAACCCACTCTAGCATCCTGGCCTGGAAATTTCATGGACAGAGGAGCCTGGTGGGCTGCAGTCTATTGGGTTACAAAGAGTCGGGGACGACTGAGTGACTAACACTTACTTACTTAGTATAAGGTCATGCAGTTCATCTACTATATTTAAAAACTATTTATTATTTAAAGTAATAATGATACTAATTAGTCAAATGTAACTGTGTCAATGGAATTGATATTTTTATGTGTACAGACTAAGTCAGTAGATCAGTACTTAGAAGAGTATATATATTTATATATATAAATATATATAATAAAATAGCATACACATTAAAACTAATTTTATAAGTACAACTATTTTAATGAAGACTAAATTAAATATTAATATTAATGAAAACTTTCTCTAATACAAATGTACATATGTAATGTATAATATTCTTTGCATTAGGATATTTCAGAACAAATTTGAGGGACAGTTAAGTTAGGAGTAATTAACTACTTGCATAAAATTTGAGCCCACCTTTATGATATTCACAACTGAACTTATTTAAAACCCTCTCAACAAAGAAGAGTCAACTGATAAAGCTGTCTCAAATTTAAGTTCTTAAGCTTTGGTACAGCTTAATGGAAAATAATTTTTTCATCTTTGATTTTCTGTCTTTAAGTTTATAAAGCAGTAAGTGATAAAAAAGATAAATCATCCACAATGGTTTCTTAGTTATTCTTAATTACATTTTTCCCATATACTAATTAGTTTTCTAAGTTGCTTAGACTAATGTCAGGAGCACAGAGACAATTTTCTATACCACATTTTTATTAAGCTCAGTACACAGTATGCCATTTTTAAATAGATTTATAGGAATTATTAAGAACAACTTAATGTGCGCATGTTTTTGTCTTTTTATTTTCTCTTTGAAAGAGAATCTCAGGATCCTGCTATTTTTTTTTTCTTTCTAGTATAACAAACTAACATCTGTGCAATTATACAAACCTGCAAATTACTTTTTTTCTTGTGAGCTAATTGCTTCAAAACTATAATGGAAAAAGATTTCAAAACCTAAATGCAAGGCGATGTTAGGCAAAATTAAATTGTAAACATTCTGATTAACATACAAAATTTAATGAGTATGTTTTGATGGAAAATCTTGAAAATAATGGAAGTGTATAGAACTGTTGGCAAATATTTAATTTAATTAATGAATTTATATAATTGATAGTTGTATTTCACATTAAACAATTATTATTTAACTCACATTCATTTTCTTCTTTATAAAATGAGAATATCCTTAGGAATCATAAAAAAAAAGTAAAACTGAATTGAATTATGCTCCTTCTTCACAGACCAAGATACAGAAAGAAAACACATGTATTTAAATAAATAACACTATTATTTTGATATATTTGAAACATTTGCTCAGTCATATCCAACTCTTGGTGACCCCATGGTCTGTCCATGGTATTCTTCAGGGAAGAATACTGGAGTGTGGTTGCCATTTGCTTCTCCAGGAGATCTTCCCAACCCAGGGACTGAACCCAGGTCTTTGGCAATGCAGGCTGATTCTTTTCCATCTGAATTACCAGGGAAGACCCTTAATTGAAACAGGAAAACTCAGCAGAAAAAAAAAAAAAAAAAGAGAGTCCATAGACAAACTCATTCAATGAACTTTTACTATCTTGTCCGTGAATATTAGTTAGGTGTCATCTTTTGTCATTTATTGTCTCCCATTTCAAATTTTATCAATGAATTGTTTGCACTCTCCCCATACAGATGTACTTTCCTAAAATGTTTCTCTGCCTTTTTGTCCCAGCTAGCCTTAGTCTACATGTTATTTCCTTCCAAATGATTTATTAAAATCTTTAAGTCCACTATGTAAATAATTTCTATGTAGCTGATTTTTCCTTTAAGTTTAGAGATTTCTTGTCTTCTGGAGTGGAGTGATCTTTCCAAAATATATCTTTCTAAAATCATATCTTTACTTATAATTTAAAAAGTGGTTACAAGCTTCAAACCACTTGAATATTCTAAGGGAATGGTTGAATTAATTATGCTAATACTCTAATATGGAACTGCTGGTAAGTCACTTCAGTCGTGTCCGACTCTGTGCAACCCCATAGACAGAAGCCCATCAGGTTCCCCCATCCCTGGGATTCTCCAGGCAAGAATACTGGAGTGGGTTGCCATTTCCTTCTCCAAGGCATGAAAGTGAAAAGTGAAAGTGAAGTAACTCAGTCATGTCCAAATCTTAGTGACCCCATGGACTGCAGCCTACCAGGCTCTTCCATCCATGGGATTTTCCAGGCAAGAGTACTAGAATGGGGTGCCATTGTCTTCTCTGAATATTGAACTAGCATGCCACTATTTCACTTGGAATAATAGTTATAATATTTCATTAAATTGTCACACTAAGTACAAAGGAATAAGTGTAATATTAATTTTTAAAACCAACATATATGTGGTTATGAGCATGAATAAAGGTTAGAAAATACATTCACCAGGTAATTAATGGTGGTTACGTGACAGGACAGGGTGTGAATGGTGCGTGTGGAGTTGAGAATTACTTTGTCTTCCATATGTAAAAGACAAGCAGCCTCTCAAAGCTGAAGAAAAGGTCAGCTATATGTAAACTGGATTTCTCTGGTGGCTCAGAAGGGTAAAGTACGTGTCTGCAGGGTGAAAAACCCAGGTTTGATGTAGACTACAATCTCTGATCCAAGATTTTCAAGACACCATTACAGAATAAAAACAAAGAAAATCATAGCTGGTTACATCATAAGCAAGTAAGAGAAACTGCTGCTGCTAAGTCGCTTCAGTCATGTCCGACTCTGTGCGACCCCATAGTCGGCAGCCCACCAGGCTCCCCTGTCCCTGGGATTCTCCAGGCAAGAACACTGGAGTGGGTTGCCATTTCCTTCTCCAATGCATGAAACCGAAAAATGAAAGTGAAGTTGTTCAGTCGTGTCCGACTCTTAGCAATCCCATGGACTACAGCCTACCAGGCTCCTTTGTCCATGGGGTTTTCCAGGCAAGAGTACTGGAGTGGGGTGCCATTGCCTTCTCCAAGTAAGAGAAAACTGAAGGTTGAAAAGTAAAAATCTTTATAACTGTCGAGGGAGTGTGTACTTTCCTTGGTTCTGTCTTGTCCCAACAAAAATTTAAAGTGACAGATGGACCAGTGTTAAAGCCCTATGTGATTTTCTCAGACAGACCAGTGTTTACAGCTCCGTGTTACAGCTCAGTTTTATTTAGAAACCAAACGAGAATACATCCTCCAGGTGTGAGGGTGGGCCGAGCCAAAAAACAAGAAGAGAAGAGAAGCCCCCGGCCCAATTTTGGCTCCTCTTTTTATATGTTTTTTCTCCTCCCCCGGTCCTGCTCTATATAAATAGGGCTAGCCAAGAGTGCTGTTTGTTTTACCTGAGGTCCTCACTCCAGTCCTTGGACTGTCCTTTGCTCTATTTTTGTGGGCTCTTCCCTTCTTTGTCTTTTAGCCACTGCCATTCTGGACTCCTTTCTCCTATTCTAACTACCTAACAAAACAATCAGAGTAAAAAAGAAATCACATAGAAGACATAATGATAATGGCAGAATTTAGAACGTGCATAAGAGAAAACAGTAGAATGACAACATTAATGTGCTGAAAGGGAACAAAAGCCTGTCATTGAAAAATTCTATATCCTGCAAACACATCCTTTCAAAATGAAGGCAAAAGAGGCATTTTCCTATAAAGGAAAAGTGATATACTGTTTGCTGGCAAGTGTAAGTGTTAGTCACTGAGTTGTGCCCAAATCTTTGGGACCCCATTAACTGTAGCCCACCAGGCTCCTCTGTCTGTGGAATTCTCATGGCAAATAGAAGGAGGAAAAGTGGAAACATTGATAGATTTTATTTTCCTGGGCTCCAAAATTGCTGCAGATGGTGACTGCAGCAATGAAATTAATACACACTTGCTCCTTGGAAGGAAAGCGCTGACAAAGTTAGAGACATATTGAAATCCAGAGACATCACTTTGCTGACAAAGTCCACACAAGTCAAAGCTATGGTTTTTCCCATACTCATGTATGGATGTGAATGAGTAGGTGTTCAATCAGTTGTGTCCAACTCTTTGAGACCTCATGGACTGTAGCCTATCAGGCTCCTATATCCATTGGATTCTCCAGGCAAGAATACTGGAGTGGGTTGCCATTTCCTTCTCCAATGGATGTGAGGGTTGGACCATAAAGAAGGCTGAGTATCAAAGGACTGATGCTTTTGAACTGTGTTGCTGGAGGACTCTTGAGAGTCCTTTGGACTGCAAGGAGATCAAACCAGTTAATCCTATAGGATATCAATCCTGAATATTTATTAGAAGGACTGTTCTGATGGTCCAATACTTTGGTCACTTGATATGAAGTGCTGACTCATTGGAAAATACATTGATGCTAGAAAAGACTGGAGGAAAAAGGAGACACCTGTGGCAGAGAATGAGATGGGTAGACAGCATCTCAATGGACGTGAAATTGAACTAACTTTAGGGATAGTGGAAGATAGAGGAGCCTGGCATGTTGCAGTCCATGGGGTTGCAAAGAGTCATATTTGACAAAGACTGAACAGCAATAAGCACAACACTAATAATTTATCATGCTTCTCATAATAAGCTTATGAATAATATTATGTACATTCATTGTGATGATGTGTTTCATTAATAATTCTAGAGAAATTTAAAGTGCAATAGCAATCTTTTTAAAAAAAATTCCATATTTTCAAAAGTAAGTATACTGTATTATTTTAAAATAAGGATTACCTAAATTGTATAAAGTCCAAATTAAAAAAAATAGTATTTTTTATAACCTCCCCCTAAAGACAGTGCTTTAACAGTCTGTTTGGCAGAAGAGAGGTTTCTTTATACTTTTAGGATGTACATGGTAGAAGATCAATGAAAAGTTTGGGATAGCACAAGAAAACATATGTGTTTAAGTACAGAAAGGAAACAGAGGTTGCCATTAGGGGCATGCTAAAAAGTAGCTGCCACTCACTGCTTTAATAATCAGGCATTTGCCCCATAAAGAGATACAGCTCCTACTGGATATCAAGAAATCATGTACTTGCCAATAAAGCAAAAACAGAAGGCACCCATAGACTGATCCAAGGGAAAAGTGAAATAACAAGTGCGTTTTAGTTATGCTATATCTGTGGAATACAGTCTCATGAATTTAAATTTGTTAATATGGTAGTTAACTTAAAGGAGCTATTCAAATCAAATATAGGTTGAAACAATGTGATTTTGTCAAAATGAAATTGTTTCTTGTTAGCTTGTCGTGAATATCAAAGATTTTTAAAAATGAAACAAGCTTTAGTCTCTTGATTATGTCTTATCTCTTTCCATTTGATTTTTCAGCGATTTTTTATAATCACGGGGCCTTATTGGATCACCGACTTGATGGACGTGAGTTTGAGTGAACTCCAGGGGTTGGTGCTGGACAGGGAGGCCTGGCGTGCTGCAATATATGGGGTCGCAAAGAGTCGGACATGACTGAGCGACTGAACTGAACTGAACTGTCGTGTATATCAAAGATTTTTAAAAATGAAACAAGCTTTGGTCTCTTGATTATGTCATCTCTTTCCATTTGATTTTTAAGCATTTTTTATAATCACGGGGACTTATTGACATTATTAGTAAATATAAAAGTTTTAACTTAAACATCCAACCACTGGTAGTTATATTTCTTTTTCACATTAGCATAGTAATAAATAAGATATGCTTGCTCAATTTAAATTGGTAATACTGAAATAGAAATTAAGCAATTAGACTGAATCTAGAATAATACATATAATAAAAAATTCATGTCATTACTTTAAAAATCCAAGTAATAGCAACAAAAATAGAATGAACTATGATAATAATAGAAAGACAAATAGCTAGTCCCACATTTCTTCTTATCAGACATATTATCTCTCTAGGTTTCAGTATTTTGTTTTCTAAAATGAGTGTGAGAAGTTTCAAAACAGAAAGACACTTATAAGAGACTGGGGGTAAATCCATAGAATACACACCTCCCTATCCTGTGTCCAGGATAGACATTATTAATTAATGATGATATTTTGCATTGATAAGTTTTAATATTGACCCCAAATTTCCACACAGTGCCTCTGGACCACCAGCATCAGTTATTTAGAATTCCCAGTAAGATGAAAATTGCTTGTTATTTATTGTTGAGATGACTTTTATGGTATGTTTATTTTCTCTTCCAGTTCAAGCACCTTATCATTCTCCTTCTATAGAAGTTACCATCATTACTGTTTAAAATTGATTTATTGAGATGTATACAATAGGCCAGCATCCCAGTACCAGGGCATGGGTTCAATTCAGGCTGATCGAGATTAAAAGTACATGTTTTGAATTAACTACTTGAGATGTAATTTTATGTGTCAGTGTGACTGGACTACAGGCAACCGAGAGTTGCCAAAACATTTTTGAATGTGTCTGTGAAGGTGCTTCTGGAAGAGATCAGCATTTTAATTGGTAAACTAAATAAGATCACCCTCACCAAAGTGGATGAGCATCATCCAATCTATTGAGGGTCTGAATAAAACAAAAAGGTGACAGAAGGGCAAATTTGTCCTTTGTTTGAGCTGAGACATCCATCTTCCCCTGCCTTCAGATATTGGCACCTTTGTTCTTGAGCCTATGGACTCAGACTGAGTTATACCACTAACTTTCACTCCAGCTTAAAGATTGCAGATCATGAAGCTCCATAATCATGTAAGCCAATTATCAGTTCAGTTCAGTTCAGTCACTCAGTTGTGTCCGACTCTTTGTGACCCCATGAATCACAGCACGCCAGGCCTCCCTGTCCATCACTAACTCCCGGAGTTCACTCAAACTCATGTCCATCGAGTCAGTGATGCCATCCAGCCATCTCATCCTCTGTTGTCCCCTTCTCCTCCTGCCCCAATCCCTCTCAGTGTCAGAGTCTTTTCCAATGAGTCAACTCTTCGCATCAGGTGGTCAAAATATTGGAGTTTCAGCTTTAGCATCAGTCCTTCCAAAGAACACCCAGGACTGATCTCCTTTAGAATGGACTGGTTGGACCTCCTTGCAGTCCAAGGGACTCTCAAGAATCTTCTCCAACACCACAGTTCAAAAGCATCAATTCTTTGGCACTCAGTTTTCTCCACAGTCCAACTCTCACATCCATACATGACCACTGGAAAAACCATAGCCTTGACTATATGGACCTTTGTTGGCGAAGTAATGTCTCTGCTTTTGAAAATGCTGTCTAGGTTGGTCATAACTTTCCTTCCAAGGAGTAAGCGTCTTTTAATTTCATGGCTGCAATCAACATCTGCAGTGATTTTTGAGCCCCCCCCCCCAAAATAAAGTCTGACACTGTTTCCACTGTTTTCCCATCTATTTCCCATGAAGTGATGGGACCAAGTGCCATGATCTTAGTTTTCTGAATGTTGAGCTTTAAGCCACCTTTTTCACTCTCCTCTTTCACTTTCATCAAGAGGCTTTTTAGTTCCTCTTCACTTTTTGCCGTAAGGGTGATGTCATCTGCATATTTGAAGTTATTGATATTTTCCCCAGCAATCTTGATTCCAGCTTGTGCTTTTTCCAGCCCAGTATTTCTCATGATGTACTCTGCATATAAGTTAAATAAGCAGGGTGACAATATACAGCCTTGACATACTCCTTTTCCTATTGGAACCAGTCTGCTGTTCCATGTCCAGTTCTAGCTGTTGCTTCCTGACCTGCATATAGGTTTCTCAAGAGGCAGGTCAGGTGGTCTGGTATAAATAAATATATTTACTAATAATTGGAGATATCTAGATCCATGATCCATGATTTATGATGATTTGACTTATGACTTTTCAACTTTATATAAAGGTGCAAAAAATTATATGCATTTAGTAGAAACTGTACTTCAAATTTTGAATTTTGATGTTTTCCTGTGCTAGTGATATACCTTATGCTATCCTTTCATGATGCTGGGAGGTGCAGAGAGCTGCAGCTCCTGGTCAACCACAAGATCACAAAGGTAAATTCAAACCCATTCAGTACCCATATAATCATTTTGGTTTTCTATTTCAGTACATTATCCAATAAATTACATGAGCTATTCAACACATTTTTATGAAATAAGCTTTGTGTTAGCTGATTTTGTCCAACTGTAGGCTAAGGGAAATGTTCTAAGCACATTTAAGGTAGGTTGATTTATTGCTGCTTAGTTACTAAGTCGTGTCTGACTCTTGGACTGTAACCCCATGGACTGTAGCCTGCCAGGCCCCTCTGTCCATGGGATTTCCCAGGAAATACTGGAGTGGGTTGGCATTTCCTTCTCCAGGGGATATTCCCAACCCAGGGACTGAACCCACATTTCCTGCACTGGCACACAGATTCTTTACTACTGAGCCAAGGTAGGTTACAGTAAGCTATAATGTTCAGTTGCTTAGGTATATAGAATTAATTTTTGACTTAGAGGTTCAGTTCAGTTCAGTTGATCAGATGTCTCTGACTCTTTGTGACCCCAATGGACTGCAGCACGCCAGGCCTCCCTGTCTATCACCAACTCCCAGAGTCTACTCAAACTCATATCCATTGAGTCAGTGATGCCATCCAACCATTTCATCCTCTGTCATCCCCTTCTCCTCCCACCTTTAATCTTTTCCAGCATCAGGGTCTTTTCAAATGAGTCAGTTTTTTGCAACAGGTGGCCAAAGTATTGAAATTTCAGCTTTAGCTTCAGTCCTTCTAATGAATACTCAGGACTGATTTCCTTTAGGATGGACTGTTTTGGTCTCCTTGCAGTCCAAGGGACTCTCAAGAATCTTCTCTGACACCACAGTTCAAAAGCATCAATTCTTCAGCGCTCAGCTTTCTTTATAGTCCAATTCTCACATCCATACATGACTGCTAGAAAAACGACAGCTTTGACTATACGGACCTCTGTTGGCAAATTAAGGTCTCTGCTTTTCAATATGTTGTCTAGATTGGTCATTACTTTTCTTCCAAGGAGCAAGCATCTTTTAATTTCATGGCTGTAGTACAATTAATTTCACCAAATTAATTAATTTGACAGTGAGATTAATTTCATCATCTACAGTGATTTGGAGTCCCCCAAAATTAAGTCTGTCAGTGTTTCCACATCTATTTGTCATGAAGTGATGTGACCAGATGCCATGATCTTCGTTTTCTGAATGTTGAGTTTTAAGCCACTTTTTCACTCTCCTCTTTCACTTTCATCAAGAGGCTCTTTAGTTCTTCTCCACTTTCTTCCATGAGGGTGGTGTCATCTGCATATCTGAAGTTATTAATATTTCTCCTGGCAATCTTGATTCCAGCTTGTGCTTCATCCAGCCCAGTGTTTCTCTGATGGCTCAGACAGTAAAGAATTTGACTTACAAATTTTCGTTTTATGATGGACATCTCAGGATACTACCCCATCATAAGTCAGGGAAGATCTGTGTATATATTGTTGGTTCTATTTATTTGGAACATCTTGACTTACATACTATCCATTTTAAGTTCTTTAATTATTAGAAAGTTTAAAATGATCCAAGATAAAATTGAAGTATAAAGCTAATTTTTTCTTAAATCTGAAATCATGGAAGTATTCATGGTCATCTTTGAATATGTACCCTTTAAAAAGAATGTCCTAAGGCAGAATTATATTTCCTTCTTTTTAAGGGTTGTTTCGGTTTGAAATTCAAGGCTACTGCCATCTATTCACAACATTCTAATATTTCCTCATCCTTCCCAGCTGACCTTGCTGTATGTCACTTGAGGATTTGGAGCAACATATATCAATCCTCCTTTTCATTTTCTGCAAATGTTTATAGGTAATAGCACTAATAGCCTCTATGTTTCATTAAATATTATATTTAATTTTCTCTACAAATTCATGTTATATGAGTCATTAGCTATCTTCTGAGCCTTCCATAATTGGGAATTCATATGATCTATAATATGCTAACATGACTGATTTTCACAAAGCTGTGGTTACAATTCAGATTTCCAAATTAAATGAAATAATTATTTTTGACTTCATAATTAACTTAAGTAACAATTAGCATATTTGTTCATTTTCCTGCTATATCTTTTCCTATTAAAGATCTTTCTATACCCTGAACAGATATTGATACTACTAACACTATATTGTTTAATTAATTGATAAAAGATTAACATACCTTTAAAAGGGCTGTAACTTCTAAGTATTAAATTTTTAAGTATTAGTGGCTCAGTCGTGTCTGACTCTTTGTGTCCCCATGGACTGTAGCCAACCAAGCTCCTCCATCCATGGCATTCTCCAGGCAAAAATAATGGAGTGGGTTGCCATTTTCTTCTCCAGGGGGTCTTCCTGACCCAGGGATTGAACCCGAGTCTCCTACATTGCAGGCAGATGCTTTACCATCTGAGCCACCAAAGAAGCCCTGACTTCTAAGTATATACACATATATTTTAATAGAATGTTTAAGGCATATGGGCTCAACTGAAGAGAAGTCAATTTGAACATATACTTTAATATCCAGTTGTATCTTTGTGCCATTGTGTTGGACAATTTACCTGAGATGAGAGAACACTAAGAGAAAGTATTACATGAAGCAAATTGGTTCTGCTCTAAATTAATGATTAACCACTTCAATAGACTTTCATAATATTTAGCAATATTAGTGTATTTCTCATTTACTTTAATCTTCCATTTTCCATAACACCTATTTCAAACTTTACCAAATTTCCACCCCCTTTTATTTTCCTCATTCCCAATAGATAATTGAACCTCCAAATTTGCATAAAATATAATTTATATAAGACCTGATTCATAGAAGCAATGAGATAAGGAAATCTACCTATGTTTGTACACATCTTAACATCCTTCTCTCCTGCCTTAATACTGTCCTCTCTCCAGCTAAATTAAGTCCATTCTTATACGACATTCCCCGTGCCCCCTTCCTGCTTTATACAATAGCTAAAATGTCATCAAAACCAAGGAGAGAATGAGGTTTTCCTCCTCTAATATGGCAAACAGCAGGGGTTTAGGAAAGGTTGTGAGGTATACATAGTAGGTGAAAGGCTCCAGCAGAAAAAATATGTGAGGTTTTTGATCACATTTTATCCCACAAATTTTATGAAGAATAAATTCAGTGAAAATTTTTAAGGTGTTACAATGCTAGGGATTCTCAATTTGGTGTATTCCAGTTCACTAATGTCTCCTAGCAAATTAATATACAGAACTCAATCCATCTTTCCAACTGGGTTCACAGAGTTTGGATAAGAGCTAGACTCTAGGCCTCCCTCATCCCCATTGTTAAGGCAGTCTGAGTGCAGGCTGGAAAAGACTTTCCAGACACAGGGTATTTTATTACTTTTTTATTTTTATTTTTTTGCCATACAGATATAAATCATTTATTATTGTATTATCTTTATCAGTTTTAACTTTTTTCAACTTGTTTTGATTCATTGCTACCCATAAATCATAGTTCTTTAGTCTTCCTTTTTCTACCTTTAAGAAATAGAATCTTTACCATTAAGATCTACCTGTTTCCTCCCACGTCACTTGTTCTGGCACGTGTACAGAGTGTGACTGTGTCCGACTCTTTCTATACCTTTTTCTGACAGAATATTCTTTCCTGACTCATAAATTCATGGTCATTTGAAACAGTTTTAATATTAAATAATTTGTTAAAACAGAACATCCCATACAAAATTTGTGCTTTCTTCTATTCTTTTCATTTTTCCAGGATCCTAAAGCTTTCTTCTGGTGTCTTGAGCCTTATGTTAGTCATTGTTCTTACTGTGTAAGCTGTCACACTCCTTTGATATTTCTCTGTCTGCATACTCCCACTTTCTAGCATTAGCTCTTCAGAATCCAACCTTCACTGCTTCATCTTTCTCAACTTTTATTCCCACTGATTGATGTTTTTTTGCTTTTGAAATTCTTTTCACATCAGTGGATCTTTCCCTTCCCACCAGTTTGTAGAAGCAGACGGGTAGAATTGAAAACTACTGAAGAGAATCCCTACAAGTGCTGGTCTTGTTGAGATGAGTTTCATACAATTTGTGGGTGCTCAAAATTGCAAATTAGTCACTGGTGATTCAGTTCAGTTCAGTACTGTCGCTCAGTCGTGTCTGACTCTTTGCGATTCCATGAATCACAGCACGACCTGTCCATCACCAACTCCCGGAGTTTACTCAAACACACCACAGTTCAAAAGCATCAATTCTTCGGCACTCAGCCTTCTTCACAGTCCAACTCTCACATTCATACATTACCACTGGAAAAACCATAGCCTTGACTAGACGGACCTTTGTTGGCAAAGTAATGTCTCTGCTTTTGAATATGCTATCTAGGTTGGTCATAACTTTCCTTTCAAGGAGTAAGCGTCTTTCAGTTTCATGGCTGCAATCACCATCTGCAGTGATTTTGGAGCCCAAAAAGTATAAAGTCTGACACTGTTTCCCCATCTATTTGCCATGAAGTGATGGGACCAGATGCCATGATCTTAGTTTTCTGAATGTTGAGCTTTAAGCCAACTTTTTCACTCTCCTCTTTCACTTTCATCAAGAGGCTTTTTAGTTCCTCTTCACTTTCTGCCATAAGGGTGGTGTCATCTGCATATCTGGGCCCCCAAATTGGAGTGACTATACTCCTAGGAAAAAACAGTATCAGACAATACAGGTCCAAACGGTTTTCAAGGGTCAATATTCTAAGAGAAATGGAATGTTTAGGTGTACAAACCTGGCTATAAATTATAAACACTTGTCTTATAAATTATAAACACTGCTGCTGCTGCTGCTGCTGCTGCTGCTGCTAAGTCACTTCAGTTGTGTCTGACTCTGTGCCACCCCATAGACGGCAGCCCACCAGGCTCCCCCGTCCCTGGGATCCTCCAGGTAAGAACACTGAAGTGGGTTGCCATTTCCTTCTCCAGTGCATCAAAGTGAAAAGTGAAAGTGAAGTCGCACAGTCCTGTCCGACTCTTTGCGACCCCATGGACTGCAGCCTACCAGTCTCCTCCGTCCATGGGATTTTCCAGGCAAGAGTACTGGAGTGGGGTGCCATTGCCTTCTCCAAGGGTATTTTAGAATATAGAGAATTTATTGAGAACAAAGGGCTGATGTAATGAGGGGCACAGCAGAGACAGCTGGCTGACTTCCTGATGGGCCAGAGAGAGCAAACTGAAAGGAGAATAGAGAGTGAGATGCTGTTAGAACAGCAGGTGGGCTCAAGGGAGAGTCAATGCTTTAGTGGGATTGCAGCCACTTGTTTTAGTCTCTGGATAAGATCCTCTCCAGATCCTCTGGAGAAGGCAATGGCAACCCACTCCAGTACTCTTGCCTGGAAAATCCCATGGACAGAGGAACGTGATAGGTTACAGTCCATGGGGTCGCAAAGAGTCGGACATGACTGAGCGACTTCACTTTCTTTTCACTTTTTATAGTCTCAGGGCAAATGAAATCTCTATAGAAAGGGGTAGTGTTAGGTCATTGGTCAGTATTCTATATGGTGCATATGTTCCTTAATATAGACAGGGGAGCTGGCTGGTTAGGAGCAGGATAGTGAATGAAAAACCAGATAGGCCCATGACAATAGTTGCCATGGAGCTTGGTTAATTCTGGGGATACTGTCCTATGACCTCAGTATAGGGTTCCACTCCCATCTTATCATTTTCACTAGAGGGACAAGTCTCCCACTTTACATCAGAGTATTACTTTCACCAACACTTCCTGAAAAGACAAACTGTCTAATGTGATTTGTGAGAAATCCCTCTAAGTCTTCATGTATTGCCTTGAATTTAAAAAAAAAATCTTCTAGGATAGAATTACTTAGTTTCCTGTTCTAGAAGTTGCAGTGGTGGTTCTGACATTTGTCAGGCACTGACTCCCTGAAACTTGATAGAAAAATTGAGCTTTACAATAGAACATAATGAATTGAGTTTGGATGTCCAACTGACCCTGAACTGTTCTTTATTGAGAACTAAAACTTCACTTTTAGCAATTAAATATATTTGTTAGAGTAAACTCTTAGAAAATGGCATAAATTGCTTTCTTGGTAGAAAAATCTCACATTGAGAAGGATATTTTGATGTGATGAATTTTTGTTTTTATTCTAACTTTATATTAACAGAAAGTAGTGTAAATATTTTAAAAAATGATTTATGCTTATTTAACCTAACAAGTCATATATATTAAAAAAAAAACTTTATCTAAACAATATTTTCTTTTCTATTATTCTCTATGAACTCTGTTCCTCAATAATATCTCCCCAAAGTTTACTGAAAATTTTTAGAAACAAGAATCCTCAGGTTATTTTATGGCCAATTTAATCCTTGACCTCTTCACTTACACTGTCAAAAATGTCAGTTAATGTCAAAAATATCAGTGATTTTGTTTAAAGTGCTCATCCTTTTCAGTAAGTTTGAAATGTTACTTTACACTGACCTTGAACCAAATTGTAATATCTTATGAATAATGATTACCAATATGGCCCATTACAGCTCTGACATTAAATAAAACAGAATTTATTGAGACAAATGTCAATTTCATATGTGTGTATATATAGATAGATGAATTGATAGATATAGATATACAATTTCTATATATATATAAATTGTGTGTGTGTGTGTGTGTATATGTCAAAAATATCCATGGTTACTCTTACCCCAAACAACAGCTCCTCTGTCTTATTCTTTGTGGACAAAGAATGTTACCTGCTATATTAGTAAAGAAGGGAGGCCATCAAGCCCCCCCTGATCCTGTATCATGAGAGGATTCAGGGAAAAAAGCCAGATACTGACCTCAGATAGCTAAGGTACAGATCAGAGGAATAATTTCAATAGCCCCTGACTCTTACATCTTTCTATTCAAAGAAAGACATTAAGTTAATTGACTTGAGATATTCATTTTTCTTTTCTAATCTTTTGATGTTCCAGCTACCTGGATTTTAAAAATTCACTTACCTTACCTCTTAGGAGCAGTCCCTCAGAGCTATCTGAAAAGCTGCCTTCCACAGGTCTTAGAATACTTAGAATCGTTATACTTACACTCAAGTCTAATGGTTAAATTCAATTTTGCATGTATCTTTTCTTATTTCATCAAGAAGCTTTTTAGTTGCTCTTCACTTTCTGCCATAAGGGTGGTATCATCTGCATATCTGAGGTTATCGATCTTTCTCCTGGCAATCTTGATTCCAGCTTGTGCTTCTTCCAGTCCAGCGTTTCTCATGATGTGCTCTGCATAGAAGTTAAATAAGCAGGGTGACAATATACAGCCTTGACGAACTCCTTTTCCTATTTGGAACCAGGCTGTTGTTCCATGTCCACTTCTAACTGTTGCTTCCTGACCTGCACATAGGTTTCTCAAGAGGCAGGTCAGGTGGTCTGGTATTCCCATCTCTTTCAGAATTTTCCACAGTTTATTGGGATCCAAACAGTCAAAGGCTTTGGCATAGTCAATAAAGCAGAAATAGATGTTTTTCTCGAACTCTCTCGCTTTATCGATGATCCAGCAGATTGAAAGAGGAGAGTGAAAAAGATGGCTTAAAGCTCAACATTCAGAAAATAAAGATCATGGCATCTGGTCCCATCACTTCATGGGAAATAGATGGGGAAACAGTGGAAACAGTGTCAAACTTTATTTTTTGAGGGGCTCCAAAATCACTGCAGATGGTGACTGCAGCCATGAAATTAAAAGATGCTTACTCCTTGGAAGAAAAGTTATGGCCAACTTAGATAGCATATTGAAAGTCAGAGACATTACTCTGCCAACAGAGGTCTGTCTAGTCAAGGCTATGGTTTTTCTAGTGGTCATGTATGGATGTGAGAGTTGGACTGTGAAGAAAGCTGAGCGCCGAAGAATTGATGCTTTTGAACTGTGGTGTTGGAGAAGACTCTTGAGAGTCCCTTGGACTGCAAGGAGATCCAACCAGTCCATTCTGAAGGAGATCAGCCCTGGGATTTCTTTGGAAGGAATGATGCTAAAGCTGAGACTCCAGTACTTTGGCCACCTCATGAGAAGAGTTGACTCATTGGAAAAGACTCTGATGCTGGGAGGGATTGGGGGCGGGAGGAGAAGGGGATGACAGAGGATGAGATGGCTGGATGGCATCACTGATTCGATGGACGTGAGTCTGAGTGAACTCCGGGTGTTGGTGATGGACAGGGAGGCCTGGCGTGCTGTGATTCATGGGGTTGCAAAGCGTCGGACACGACTAAGCGACTGAACTGAACTGAACTTTCTTATTTCAGTCTTCTTTCATATGTATGTTTTTTTCTTTAGACCCACTATCTAGGAACTGATTCCAAAAAATTTTAGAGTTTTCATGGTAAAAGCCAAGAAAAGACAGGTTATTACTTCCCAGTTTGACTAATGGCTACCCTTTCACACCCAAATCTTACTTGTCTGAAAGGCAAAACGTTTTTCCCCACATGATTACCATCAGGAATAAAGGTATATTTTAGGGAAATGATGTCTATGAATAGGCTATCTTCCATTCATAGTTTTATAGTTTTACCCTTATGAATATAATATAGTCATTATTCCTTAAAACAATGGCATAGCATTTCATATAAAGATAACAAATACAATGACACAAGAGGTATTTCTCTATAGCACTTGATGTGGCAAAGCTGAGGACTACTAGGAACATTCAAAAGTTTAGAAAGCTACTTCATAGAAGAGATTTTTTTCTCACTGCAGACTTAAAATTGATCTTTAAAAATAATGGAGATATAATTTACTTTCAATTAGAAGTCATTTAAATAATTAACATCATGTAATATATACTTTTGTGAGCATATTCTTTCATAAAATAATTATGCTTTTTTAAAAGAGAAGTAAATTAAAACTTTCATGAATATTCAGTTAGTGGTATCAGTTCAGTTCAGTTCAGTCACTCAGTCATGTCCGACTCTTTGCAACCCCATGATTCACAGCATGCCAGGCCTCCCTGTCCATCACCAACTTCCGGAGTTCACCCAGACTCACGTCCATCGAGTCAGTGATGCCATCCAGCCATCTCATCCTCTGTCGTCCCCTTCTTCTCTGCCTCCAATCCCTCCCAGCATCAGGGTCTTTTCCAATGAGTCAACTCTTCGCATCAGGTGGCCAAAGTATTGGAGTTTCAGCTTCAGCATCAGTCCTTCCAATGAACACCCAGGACTGACCTCCTTTAGGATGGACCGGTTGGATCTCCTTGCAATCCAAGGGACTCTCAAGAGTCTTCTCCAACACCACAGTTCAAAAGCATCAATTATTCGGTGCTCAGCTTTCTTCCGGAGAAGGCAATGGCACCCCACTCCAGTACTCTTGCCTGGAAAATCCCATGGATGGAGGAGCCTGGTAGGCTGCAGTCCATTGGGTCGCTAAGGGTCAGACACGACTGAGCGACTTCACTTTCACTTTTCACTTTCATGCATTGGAGAAGGAAATGGCAACCCACTCCAGTGTTCTTGCCTGGAGAATCCCAGGGATGGGGGAGCCTGGTGGGCTGCCGTCTGTGGGGTCACACAAAGTTGGACACGACTGAAGTGACTTAGCAGCAGTAGCAGCAGCTTTCTTCACAGTTCAACTCTCACATCCATACATGACCACTGGAAAAACCATAGCCTTGACTAGACGGACCTTTGTTGCCAAAGTAATATCTCTGCTTTTCAATATACTATCTAGGTTGGTCATAACTTTCCTTCCAAGGAGTAAGCGTCTTTTAATCTTATGGCTGCAATCACTATCTGCAGTGATTTTGGAGCCCAAAAAAACAACGTCTGACACTGTTTCCACTGTTTCATGTTAGTGGTATAAATCACCACAAAAAATTACTTCCTAAGGTTATGAGCATGATTAGCGAATTGTTTTCTGAAAATTTATCATGTACCAACATATCAGAATAGCCAAGTGAGTTTGCAATGACCTTTTCCTTTAAGTAAAATCAGGATGTTTACCTTAGCAAGAATGCTGCCTTTCTTGCTACTCAACCTTTATCTGAGTAACTATAGTGAAATTTAGGAAATAATACAAATTTTTAAACATGACATTTACTTAGGTATTGTATACCTTCCTGAGAATCAATTACTCAGAAGCTAAGCGTTACTGTCAAACTGAAAAAAAAAAAAAAATACAGGCATCTTCACTCTCTTTGTGGATTTTATATGAATGTGAGGAAAAAGTTTTCTCTGGTAATATTTCTCATTAGTCAGTAGAAAACATGGCATCATAGAGATTCACTCATATTGTAGTTTCCTAGATAATTTTTCACATATTTCTCTCAATTTATTGAAGAACTGTGATGAGATATGAAAACCAACAGAATCATAAACACTCAAGGTAACATAAGGAGCATCATCTGATCTAGTTTTGCACTGGATATTCTCTGCTCTCATTCATAATACTAACAAGAAACTTCTAGTCTCTTTGAGTACATTTGGTGATAGAACACTAAAGTTTTATGTAATCTATTCATTCAATTTTGTGGCTAATTTAATTGTTAAGGAATTGTTTAGTTTCAGACAAACGTGGCATTTGAACCCATTAGTCTTTCATTTTAGATCAAATATTTCTTCAACCTGGTCCTTTCTTATATACTGGAAGATAACTACCATGTATCATATACAGTGGACAGAACTAAACATAAGGCCCTTACTATGAGTTAATCAGTGGGCTAGGGCTACACTGCTTCTTGTACCAACAATACTCTTTAGTTAACTAGGTGAATTAAAAAAAAAAAAAAACACCTACAAGTATAAACTGTCACTTGTAGAATGTAAAATGTATATTGTTCCTATGTCACTGATAACACAACTTCTATTTCTAGTACAATTAACACTGCTATTAATATTACTTTTAATTATTTAGGTTCTTATAATTTCCATACATTATAAATATATGTTATCTAAAACATAGTTGGAAATTTTATTGCAAATATTGCAGAGGGACAAGAATCACACATAACTTTTATCATAGCAAATAGCAGTGTGTGGAATATCTGTTTTCACATACTGAACACTAAGTATTGTAGGAGTGATTTCTCACACAGAGCAGAGTGGGTAAGTTTGAAAATTACTGCAACTTTCTAGTTTTATCCTTGGAGACAAATTCCAGTCTTCAGATTGGGGCTATAAAGAGCCTGACATTTGCAACGAGTTTAAGAGTTAGAGGAAATTGCGATAGCATATTAGGAAGCAGAGATAAAGGAATGAAAGAGCTATACCGAAAATGGCTTCAAAACCTGCTTGGGAGTTGTCATGAGTGATTACCGAGTACTGTTGTTCAATCACTAAGTCATGTCCAACTCTTTGTGACCCCATGGACTACAGCTTGCCAGGTTCCTCTGTCCTTTGGTATCTCCTCAAGTTTACTCAAATTCATGTCCATCAAGTCAGTGATGCTATCTAACCATTTCATCTTCTGCTGCTCCCTTCTCTTATTGCCTTCAGTCTTTCCTAGCATCAAGGTCTTTTCCAGTGGGTCAGCTCTTTGCACCAGGTGGCCAAAGTACTGGAGTTTCAACTTCAAGAACAGTTCTACCAGTGAATATTCAAGGTTGATTTTCTTTAGGATCGACTAGCAATCAAAATGCCAACATTCATTGAATCACAGAAAAAGCAAGGGAATTCCAGAAACACATCTACTTCTACTTCATTGACTAAAGACTTTTACGGTGTGGATCACAACTAAGTGTGGAGGATTCTTAAAAAGATGGGAGTACTAAACCACCTTACCTGTCTCCTGAGAAACCTGTATGCAGGTCAAGAAGCTACAGTTAGAACTGGACAAGAAACAACTGACTACTTCAAAATTGGGAAAGGAGTATGACAAGGAAAGCTGTATATTGTCATTCTGCTTATTTAACTTACACACAGAGTACATTGTGTGAAATTCTGGGCTGCATAAATCACAAGATATAATCAAAATGGCCTGAAATATCAATAACCTCAGATATGCAGATGATATCATCCTAATGGGAGAAAGTGAAGAGAGACTAAAGAGCCTCTTGATGAGGGTGAAAGAGGAATGAAAAAGCTGGCTTGAAGCTTAACATTCAAAAAACTAAGGGATCATGGATCTGGTCCCATCATTTCATGGCCAATAGAAGGGGAAAAAGTGGAAGCAGTGATAGATTTTGTTTCTAAGACTCTAAGATCACTGAGGATGGTGATTGCAGCCATGAAATTAAAACACACTTGCTCCTTGTAAGGAAAGCCATGACAAACCCAGACAGTGTATCAAAAAGCAGAGACATCAATTTGCTGACAAAGGTATCTGTAGTCAACACTACAGTTTTTCCAGTAGTCATGAACTGATATGAGAGTTGGATCATAAAGGAGGCTGAACTACAAAGTATTGATGCTTTCAAATGTGATGCTGGAAAGACTCTTGAGAGTCCCTTCGACTGCAAGAAGATTACTGAGTACTGGCTCTTAAGTAAGCAGAGAGAAATTACACCAGAGAAGACACAAACTATTAGAAAGCTGTAAACTGAATCATCCCCAGAGCTCATCCACGACAGTGAGATGTTCTGGTCAGGGTGCCTGGGATTCCCAAGCACAGCGGAGACTCCAGAGGTGTCATGGTTTAGTATTAAGGGTTAATTCCAGCCAGAATAGGGCCTCCCAGGTGGCACTGATGGTAAAGAAGCTGCCTGACAATGTTGGGGACTAAAGAGAGGTGGGTACTATCCCTGGGTCAGGAAGATCTTCTGGAGGAGGGCACAGCTACTCAGTCCAATATTCTTGTCTAGAGAATCCCATGGCCAGAGGAGTCTGGTGGGCTACAGTCCATAGGGTGGCATGACAAGCAGCTTAGCACACATGCATGCTCACTAAGAATAAAGTCTACTTTTCAGCCACTTTCATAAATGTAAAATTCTGTTCTTGAAGTGATTAAATGGATAGCCTTTGAAGGAAGTAAACAAAATCTAGACATTCAGAAGTGCAAAATTACAGACTATAACATCAACAGACATAATGATAAGCAGAATCATCAAGATTCATTTCACAGGAAACCAGGAGACACAGATGTCAAAATTAGCAGACACAGATGTCAAAACAGATGTTAAAACTATTTATGAGTATTTAAAGGAAAAAATGAACATAATGAGCAAATAAATGGAAAATACAAAACAAGACTCAAGTAGAACTCCTAGAGGTAAAAAATATATCAGAATTGAAAACCCCTCTGCATATGACTAACCGTGGATTAAACACTGCATAAAGAAAGTATCAGGGACTTAAAAAACACAGCAGCAAAATATACTGATTGAAGCAAAGAAAGAAAAATGATGAAAAAAAAAACTTAAAAAAATGATATTTAATAATCTGTGGATTGATATTGAATGATCTAACGTGAGTGAAGGTGCTTTTATAAAAACCTAACTGATACTTTTGCAAATTTATTGCAAAATTTGTCCATATATAAACATTAAAGAACTCAAAAAATAAATTATAAAATTCTGCAGCAAAGCATATCACAATAAAATTGCTTAAAACAAGTAATAAAGTCTTTAAAGAAGTAAAAAACCAATTTTTTTTTGTACAAGGGAACACATATGGGGATGACTTCAGACTATGTAAACCAGAAGACAATATAATAACTTATTTAGAGTGATGAAAGAAAACAAAAAACTGTCAGCATAGAATATTGGATCATATCCAGTGAGAATATACCTTAAAGAAAAATAGATAGGAGAATTTATTACAAATAGTTCTGCATTTCAATATATGTTAAAGAATAGTAGGATTTTAAGATAAAATACAATAAATGTTTAAAAAAAAGGGATATTCAGGCAAAAGGGAAATGATACCAGATACAAATAGAAATCAACACAAATAAATGATGATTGGACATATTGAATAAATATAAAATAATTGAAAAATGATTTATAGAGCACTCCATTAAAAACACTCCATTTGATAGTAACTTATTACTATCAAATATTAGTAGAGCATTCAACAAATTAAACCATAAAATTTGTGACAAAACATCTGTCAACAAATTTTAAACATTTAAAAATATAATGGATGTTACAAAATCTCTACAAAAACCCCAGACATATGAAATGAAATAAATCTTCATGACCACCGTAACAGTAACTTTTAATTGCAAAATCACAGGGAAATTAGAAAATATTTTGAAAATGAATGAAAATGAACATGTAGCCTATTCAAATTTGGGGATTCAGCTAAAGTGGTTTTCTGGAGCCTCAAATGACACAAATTATTCTTATTGAAATGCTTTCAAATTGGAAAGATAATATTATTAAATCCATGGTGTAAAAGCCTGTCTTATTAAGTCAAAAAAAAGGAGACAAAGTAACCCTTAAATAAGAAAAAAATGGCTCATATAATAGTGGAAATCAATGAAATAGAAATAGTAGATATTGTTAACAAATCCAGAGCTGCTTCTTTATAAAATATCTATAAAATTGATTCATATTTAAATAGACTGATCAAGTATTTAAAGAGAGGAAGAGAAGTTGAGATTGAGAGAAAGAATACAAGTTATCAGTATGAGGAATTAGAGACTGAATATCATAACATCATAAATGCATTATAAGAATAATAAGGGAATTATATCACTAAGAAAATTTAGGTGAATTAATGCTGCAGACTATCAGCATAAACAAGATGGACCACCATCCAAATTTGGCCCAGGGTTAGAGACCGACAATACTACTACACACACACCAGCGGGGCATTAAAAGATGTACTATTTTCATAATGAAGCTTTCCAGGGAAAGTAGAGCATCTACCAAGCAGGTCCAAAAATGGTGAGAGAGCAGGAAAAGGAGAGCGGCTTGTAATTTTTATTGTAGTTAGACTGTGTGACGAGGCTGAAAGTTTCAGCATTGCAGAAACCTACAGTTTTGGACCTGCTGGTGCTAAATGCAGGAGCATTTAGGTTTTCATACCAACTTACATAGATATGGGTCAGAAAGCAAAGAGGGAGTGTTGAATTTTATAAGGTATTAGCCCAAATTGGTGTCAGCCTCTTTGTTACACATGGACAACACCCTGGAAAGACTTTACTCAAAGTAACTCAAGAAGAAGTAGGAAGTTTGATTACCATTGTAGAATTAAAATAATTTGATTCTTAATTAAATTTTCCCCACAATGAAAACTATTGGTCAGATGGTTTACCTGGTTCACATAGCCATCTGTCTTCCACATACTGATTTATTGGGAAAAGCAAGGGGGGTTATGGTTTCCTTTAAGTGATATTGAAAAGAAAACAACAGAAAAGCAGCCATTTAACTAATGTCCTATGTCTCAAGTACTATTCAGAATAACTTGTTCTCCAATCCTTGTAAACTATATCGAGTTGTCAGTTGAAACCCAGTGGTCTAGATACTGTAAATGAAATTTCTGAGATCAGCATAAGCCTTTGGTCTGATTGCAAACACTGTAGTTTTAGTCTACTTACTTTTTTGCTATCAAAAGACATAGTGTCATTTATGGACTACATCTGCTTGCTTCTTTGTCAGTACATGGTGAAAACCTTGGTTTTTTATACTCCACAGTAACTGAGTAGGATTCCACCTATCACTGTATCAAAATCTGACCTCTTTTGATCAAGAAAATAGAATTCAAGACAATAGAAATAGTACAATAACCAGAATATTAATATCAAATTGCATCTTAATACTATACACCAAAGCTTTCAATGTTGGGCTTTCAGTTAAATTTAGGTCCAGATGTTTCTTCTCTGATAATAATAAAGGTTTCCTGGCAGGTGAGACATTGATATGGCATTTGATTTAATTATAGATTTAGAAGCTCTATGTTTTACTGACCAAGATGTCAAATTCATGAAGCAAGAATTGATAAATAAGCCATCATCAGAAGATTTTTCCAGAATTCAAGATACATAGTATGTCCCTGCTAACTACAAATGTCACAAAAGCTTTATTACATCTGCAGCAATTTTCTAGCATAACAATGGAGTAATAAATTCTGTTAAAGAACCAGAGAAATCTAATAACTTAAAAATATTTCCCTTAAAATGTTTACACCTAAGAAGTGGTCCTTAAGTAGTCAAACTTTAATTTTCAAGCAATTAAGTTGTCTTACAGAATCAAGTCCTGACAAAAACAGTAAAAAAAAAAATACAATAAGGTATAAGTGAATAGTTGTGTGTATAGGGTATTTGTAATTCATATATGATATATACCGTGGGTAAAGTCAGTTTCAGAATTGAGAGTAGGAAAGGTCAGAAATGTTTTTCTCAAATGGTATGGCCTATAGGAATGAATATGGAGCATCTGTCTAGCAGAAGCTATATTTTTCCATTCTTCATTGAATAGAGCAAAGTCTGTATAAAGCCTATAGGACTGCTCTGCTGCTGCAGTATGACAGATTATTAGCTTCAGTGGAAACGGTTAGAAGTCTCTACTCTTAATGAAAGCAATCTTATTATTTCTCTAGAGTTTCATTTTATTAACTTTCAGACACCGATAAATGTACAGATTCAATCCTGCAGTGTATCATAGCACATGCTTTTGATTTCAATAGTTTTTCAGGGAGGATAAATTATTTTAAGAAAGGCCGACTATAGCAATGATTATTAAGATCTGTCTTTAAGCATTTGTTATGTGATATTTAATAAATTACTAATAATAATTTGTACCAAATTGTATATGTCCCCATTGAGTATTAATGATAATTTGGTATATAAGTATATTAAATAATGTTGAAATGAATACCTGAGACTGGATTTTTTTTCTTATCAATTAAAAATTCAATGAGGATACTTATGAATTGCACAGCTTTGAGTCTAGTATATTTGAGTATTTCCTGGGGCTAGATCAGCTTTTGCTATGACCCTGGTATAATGACCATATTGACAAAAAGCTATGGAACTGTTGAAACTAGAAGTAAAGATTACTCTGATAGAGATTTTAACTCAGTGTGTGATCAAAATTTGAAATGTAGCAGGAATTTTTGAAGGAGCAATTTAAACATAACATTAGGCAACATGATCTAATCAGGAAATTATTAAATGTATGTTCAAATTTGGGTAGAAATAATTTTCTAAATGCTTCCTTCAAAAATATAATTTATTTTTTAATTCTGTGAAATAAATATTTGGGACAGCATAATTTTGAGTACTGCTTTTAATTGCTTTGAAGAATTAGCAGTATTTGTTTTTGCTAGGCCGTTCTGCTATGAGTGTATTTAAAGCATTGTTAAAGTGTCAAGATTTGAAAGTGAATGTAACAACACTCAGTATAGCACACTAAATAGTATTTGTTCCAAAAGAAGGGATATTTCTAACCAATTTACTAGAGGTTGTTACAATTGTTGTGAAAATAAAATATGATAAATATGCAATCATGATTATTAGTGCAGAGGATGACCTGAAATGGATAGTTGTAAAATGGATAAATAATATATTGGTGACAACCTGAAAAAAAACGTTGCCTACTTTTTATTTATGAACAAATTAATTAGGTTAAAAAATAGATTCCAAATTGAGTAATTTGGAATTGATTAAATTAAACTGATTAATTTAAAACAGATATAAGTATGTTATATGACTTTTTATTGTATAATGGATTCCATTAATGTTTCACATTCAATTACTGAACACATATGTATGTCAGACATTTTACTAAGTACTAAAATAAGATGAATAGGAGAGTTTCTTCCCCTGACATTGACTTTTGGTAGGGAAGGTAAGCCTAAATCATATAAATAAATATCTATCTATGAACTAATATAAATTCAGAATTAAATATACAGATTTGTATAAATATTTATATTATGGAAAAGTATATCAAAATAAAGGGGCTCTGATTAACACAACTCAATTTTGCTTATGTATTTATAAAGATTAATATAGGTCTATATTTAATCAACTTGCTTCATAAATAACCATGATATGTACAATTCTTTTTTTATTTTAGTGCTGATTATCAGTCTCGTTCTTACTCCTCCTAGATAGAGGTTATTGGGGATTACTTGGGATGATGTTAGAGTATTTTTCCTTCGTGTATGTACCTGTGGTTCCAGGTCTGTGCACTGCAATATTGCTCCAAATATTCATCGGTGCATAAATGATTTGAATCACAGCAGATAGAATTCTTACTTATATTTCAGTTCAGTTCAGTCGCTCAGTAGTGTCCGACTCTTTGCAACCCCATGAATCGCAGCACACCAGGCCTCCCTGTCCATCACCAACTCCCGGAGTTCACTCAGATTCACGTCCATCGAGTCAGTGATGCCATCCAGCCATCTCATCCTCTGTCATCCCCTTCTCCTCCTGCCCCCAATCCCTCCCAGCATCAGAGTCTTTTCCAGTGAGTCAACTCTTCGCATGAGGCGGCCAAAGTACTGGAGTCTCAGCTTTGGCATCATTCCTTCCAAAGAAATTCTAGGGCTGATCTTCAGAATGGACTGGTTGGATCTCCTTGCAGTCCAAGGGACTCTCAAGAGTCTTCTCCAACACCACAGTTCAAAAGCATCAATTCTTCAGCGCTCAGCTTTCTTCACAGTCCAACTCTCACATCCATACATGACCACATGAAAAACCATAGCCTTGACTAGACGGACCTTTGTTGGCAAAGTAATGTCTGCTTTTGACTATGCTATCTAGATTGGCCATAGCTTTCCTTCTAAGGAGTAAGCGTCTTCTAATTTCATGGCTGCAGTTACCATCTGCAGTGATTTTGGAGCCCAAAAATATAAAGTCTGACACTGTTTCCCCATCTATTTCCCATAAAGTGATGGGACCGGATGCCATGGTCTTAGTTTTCTGAATGTTGAGCTTTATTGTGATCCACACAAATCAAAGGCTTTGGCATAGTCAATAAAGCAGAAACAGATGTTTTTCTGGAACTCTCTTGCTTTTTCCATGATCCAGCAGATGTTGGCAATTTGATCTCTGGTTCCTCTGCCTTTTCTAAAACGAGCTTGAACATCAGGAAGTTCACGGTTCACATATTGCTGAAGCCTGGCTTGGAGAATTTTGAGCATTACTTTACTATCATGTGAGATGAGTGCAATTGTGTGGTAGTTTGAGCATTCTTTGGCATTGCCCTTCTTTGGGATTGGAATTTCAGTCTTTGCAGTGCAAAGTTTGTTTCACACACACTAATATGTCTTTCCTTCTATTGTACTTGGTGTAGGTTGGAAAGCTGATCGATTTTCTTTAGACCACAATGGCTGGATTGAAAGTAAACTTTATAGAATTGTGCTTTGCTTTGTTCTATTTTTTTTTTGTAAATTGAGTTATTAGATGTTGATCTTGAGGATTTATATACCTTATGGCAGAAAGTGAAAAAGAACTAAAGAGCCTTTTGATGAGAGTGAAAGCAAAAGAGGAGAGTGAAAAAGTTGGCTTAAAACTCAACATTCAGAAAACTATGATCATGGCATCTAGTCCCATGACTTCATGGCAAATAGATGGGGAAACAATAGAAACAGTGAGAGACTTTATTTTCTTGGGCTCCAAAATCACTGCAGATGGTGACTGCAGCCATGAAATTAAAAGGCACTTGCTCCTTGGAATAAAAGCTATGAGCAACCTAGACAGCATATTAAAAAGCAGAGACGTTCAGTTCAGTTCAGTTCAGTTCAGTCACTCAGTCATTTCCGACTCTTTGTGACCCCATGAATTGCAGCACTCCAGGCCTCCCTGGCCATATTCGCCAGGCCTCCATCATCGTATTCCAGAGTTCACTCAAACTCAGGTCCATCCAGTCGATGATATCATCCAACCATCTCATCCTCTGTCATCGCCTTTTCCTCCTACCCCAATCCCTCCCAGCATCAGAGTCTTTTCCAATGAGTCAACTCTTCTCATGCAGTGGCCAAAGTACTGGAGTTTCAGCTTTAGAACACCCAGGGCTGATCTCCTTTAGAATGGACTGGTTGGATCTCCTTGCAGTCCAAGGGACTCTCAAGAGTCTTCTTCAACACCACAGATCAAAAGCATCAATTTCTCAGAGTTTAGCTTTCTTCACAGTCCAACTCTCACATCCATACATGACCACAGGAAAAACCATAGCCTTGACTAGACGAACCTTGTTGGCAAAGTAATGTCTCTGCTTTTCCATATGCTGTTTAGGTTGGTCATAACTTTTCTTCCAAGGAGTAAGCATCTTTTAATTTCATGGCTGCAGTCACCATCTGCAGTGATTTTGGAGCCCCCAAAAATAACGTCTGACACTGTTTCCACTGTTTCCCCATCTATTTCCCATGAAGTGATGGAACCAGATGCCATGATCTTTGTTTTTTGAATGTTGAGCTTTAAGCCAACTTTTTCACTCTCCACTTTCACTTTCATCAAGAGGCTTTTTAGTTCCTCTTCACTTTCTGCCATAAGGGTGGTGTCATCTGCATACCTGAGGTTATTGATATTTCTCCTGGCAATCTTGATTCTAGCTTGTGCTTTTTCCAGCCTGTTTCTCATGATGTACTCTGCATAGAAGTTAAATAAGCAGGGTGACAATATACAGCCTTGATGTACTCCTTTTCTTGTTTGGAACCAGTGTGTTGTTCCATGTTCAGTTCTAACTGTTGCTTCCTGACCTGCATATCGGTTTCTCAAGAGGCAGGTCAGGTGGTCTGGTATTCCCATCTCTTTTAGAATTGTCCACAGTTTATTGTGATCCATACAGTCAAAGGCTTTGGCATAGTCAATAAAGCAGAAATAGATGTTTTTCTGGAACTCTCTTGCTTTTTCCATGATCCAGCGGATGTTGGCAATTTGATCTCTGGTTCCTCTGCCTTTTCTAAAACCAGCTTGAACATCTGGAAGTTCACGGTTCACATATTGCTGAAGCCTGGCTTGGAGAATTTACTTTACCAATAAAGGTCCATCTAGTCAAAGCTATGGTTTTTCCAGTAGTCATGTATAAGAGTTGGATTATAAAGAAAGCTGAGTGTGGAAGAATTGATGCTTTTGAACTGTGGTATTGGAGAAGACTCTTGAGAGTCCTTGGATTGAAAGGAGATCCAGCCAGTCCATCCTAAAGGAAATCAGTCCTGAATATTCATTGGAAACACTGCTGAAGCTGAAACTCCAATACTTTGGCCATGTGATGCAAAAATCTGACTCATTGGAAAAGACACTGATGTGGGGAGAGATTGAAGGTGGGAGCAGAAGGCGAAAACACAGGTTGAGATGGTTTGATGGCCTCACTGATGGGATGGACATGAGTTTGAGTAAGCTGCAGGAGTTGGTAATGGACAAGGAAGCCTGGTGTGCTACAGTCCATGGGGTCGCAGAGTCGGACACCAGTTTGCGACTAAACTGAACTGATGCTGAATGTATTATTCTGAGGAGACTTTTGTAGGAAACAGATTTCTGCTAGGATTAGTTACTTCACAATGGAATAAAAGGTTTTCAACTAATATTGCTTTCCTGGGAACCATTCAACCAACTTTTTCTTACTTAATGTCTTTTGCATATCTCTCTTTACCATCTGATTTTAACTTACTAGTTGAATTTGTTGTAGTGGTGGAATCAAGAACATTCAGTAGGAAAAGAGGAATAAACTTGAAATAATACATGAGAATCAAATGAAGCCAAACTTCATTTTAAATTATTGCTTAATATTTAAATTTTGATAAGGCCCCCTAGAGGGCTTCAGTTTATTTCTTTCATCATCTTCTGGTGGAATGTATTTATTTTCATTTATTTTCCTAGTACTTATTTTAGTTGTATCAGTACCCTATGTTGAATCTGGGGTCTCATGGGAACATGTGACCTCCTGTGAAACTTGCTCTCTGCTTTATTTTATGTTTATCTTATGGATGAAGTGACAAAGTGCTATTTTTTAATATTTTATTTTATTTATTTTTTGGCCACACAGGGTCTTAGTTGTGGGATGCAGGATTTTTTCTTTTCTTTCTTTTTTTTTTTTGTAAAGTTGTAGTATGTGGGATCTAGTTTCCTGACCAGGGATTGATCTCAGGCCGCCTTGCTTTGGGAGTGTGGAATGTCAGCCACTGAGCCACTAGGGAAGTCCTGCAAAGTACTATTGAAAGTGGAGAAATTTGCATCAGGGTAGAAAGTTATTAAATTTCCAGATTTACTGAGGTCCTATTTGTCACATATTTCAGATGCTAGAAACAAAATAACAGTTTTTCTTCCTTCTTTTAGAAAACTAACCATTATTTATTTCTTTTGTACCACTTAACTAAGTAATGATTGTCTTTTAGACTTGATATGAATTTATCAAAGCCAAAATCAAAATCAGTATACCAATATCAGCCCTAGTCTATTGAGCACTTTTAACAATTTAAGGATTTTGACTTTGTCGACTATTGGAAGATTGGCATGTAGGTCAGGGTTTAGCATCATGAGCATAACAATTTCGGATCAGGATCACTTCCTTAATTTTAACATTAAAGTGAGGAAGGTGGAGGATGTAGACTATATGTCATTCTGAAAATCCAAGCTTTCTCTCTAAATCTTCAAATTTGATTCTGACTCTGCACTGCTTTTCAAAATATGTGATAAAATACTACAACAGGAATTTTCTATAATTCTCTTTTTCCTTTTAAGCATGTTTATATTTTAAGTTTCTATACTTTCTTTAGCATAAGATATATTTTAAAAGATATAAACTATTTTAAAATCTAACATACACTCACTTTTCAATAGTGACAAAATATTTGTTATTGCTTAGTCACTAATTTGTGTCCAACTCTTGCGACCCCATGGACTGTACCACCATGCTTCTCTGTCCATCAGATTCTCCCAGATAAAAATATTGGAGTGGGTAGCCATTCCCTTCTCCAGAGGATCTTTCTGACCCAGGGATGAAATTCATGTCTCCTGCATTGGCAGGCAGTTTCTTTAACACTGGGCCAGCCACCTGGGAATCCCAATGACAAACATATTTTTCTAATTATATCCCCTATTGAGTTTGTGTGTCTCAAAATTCAGTTGGAAGCAGGGTAAAATTACTATTCCTTCAACTTACTTAATGCAAACCCGCAGTCAACATGTTTATCAGAAGAGGAATAGTAAGAGCACTTATTAGGTTTGTGTTTGTACACACTGAATGGCAAAATATTAGACTTATGGGGCAAAACAAGATAAATAAAAAATTAAAATGTCTTACACTAGGTTCTAGTCTGCTTTGGCTGCTATGACAAAAATATCATAAGCTGGGTTAGCTTATAAACAAAATAAATTTAAGTCATATACTTCTTGAGACTGGTAATTCCAAGATCAAGGTGCCAGCAGCTATGCCTGGTGACATGCACAAGGCTATGCCTTGGTTGATACACAATCTTTTTGTTGTGTCTTCATGTGGTAAAAGGGGCCAAGGAGCTGTCTGGAATCTCTTTTGTAAGAGTCTCTTTAGAGTCTCTTTTGAGCTTATTCAATGTGATGCTATTTAGAGATGGGATCTCATGACCTAATCATCTCTTAAAAGCCCATCCCTACATACATTGGATATTAAATTTCAACATATGAATTTGGACAGTTGGGGGGAGCACAAATATTCAGTCTTTAGCATAGTGACTAAAGAATACTGTATGACATCTTTTCCATACTATTCCACAAAAAAGGATGTAATGCAGAGAAAAAGAAATACTGGAAATTTCCAAGGTCTGAGTTTTAGTCTTAGGTCTTCATATGCTGCTCTCATTTTGTTGTAGCCATACTGCATACCCTCTATTAACCACAAAGTCCTCATTGAGAAAATATATTTGGTAGCCACAGGGACAATCCTTAAAGTCATCTCAAGCCTCAAGATTTTTTGTTAAGTTGACAATAGATCAAAGAAGCATGAATCATAAATAGCTAAAATAACATGAAAATATATGATGATGTGTATAAAGATCTGTGGATTGTTCCCATCACAAATAAATCATAAATTTTTCATGTTAATTTTCCTCACTAGACCCTCTTTTATAAATATATATGCTGTTATTTATTTTGTAGTGTGGAAGAAATTAACAAAGCTTGAGTGCTACACACAGTGATAGATTTACAATATGTTAAATACCATGCTGTGATTTGTCATTCTGTGTGTGTGTGTGTGTGTATAATGACCTGTAATATTTTTCTTTCAAGTTTTATTCTGAGCTAGAATTATCTACAAATACACATGTGCATACATGCCTGATCTTTGGGTTTCCAATAGTGATTGTAAAGAATTTAAAAAATAAATCCTTTCACAATCTCTCATGCAGTGAGTATGTGCTAGAGCAACTTACTATTGTAAGAGAGAGGATGTATCACATTGAGGTTCCATTAATTCCACACTGCACTAAAGCACTGATAAACAGAAGGACATGAATTAACAAATAACACATTTTACTATAGAAGGGCAAGTAGCACTCAAGTATGTTAGATAATACGGTCAGATATAATAACCTAATTTCCAACTTAGACAAGTTCTAATGAAAACTACGGATAGTTGCTCAGATAAGCCAGAGGAGGAATGAAGAACACAATTGAACACATTAATCCATTTCATTAAATTCAAAAATTTGAGCATTTTAAGATAAATCAGAATAAAGATAAATGCTGAAAGCCATATACCTTTCAATCAAAACCAGGATTAGGACCTGACATTGAACTGAGAGAGACCCTAATTTAAACATGCTAGCCCCTAAACTTTTGCAGCTCCCTGAGAATGAAGTTTTACTCATAAGAAGCACTTGCTCTGCATTCTGTCCATGTTACATCGGCATTTATTCCTACAGAGTGTAACTTACCAATCATCACTTCTTTCTTTTGATTTCTTATAGATAATTAAGCATCCAGGGGCTACAAATGATATCATTATTAACTCTTTGAGGTAAGCCACTGCATCTTCTGAACAGTGACAAAGCCCATAAAGCACCTAGGAGGATTTTTATGTCTCTAGAAACTCATCAGTCAAGAAATGGTAGTCCTGTTAAACAGCTGACTCACAGTAAAGAGTTTTATTACTTCCAAAAATGGTATCTTCTTATAACAGCTTACTGAATGTCCCTGCTACTAGAAAGGTCAGTGAGTAAGATGTGACTAATACTGTTGTCAGAAAGCTCATGTCCTCACTCCCAACAATGGCGGCTCCGAGCCCCAGCGGCGGCGGCGGCGGCGCGGCGGCGGCTCGGGGCGGCAGCGGCACCCTGGGCCCGCGGGGTCCCGGCGCCCGGCCACCCGGCCGTCAGCAGCATGCAGGAGAGAGACTGAGAACACACAGCATTGAGTCGTCAGGAAAACTGAAGATCTCCCTGAGCAGCACTGGGATTTCACTGCAGAGGATTTGAAAGACCTCGGAGAGATTGGACGAGGAGCTTACGGTTCTGTCAACAAAATGGTCCACAAACCCAGTGGGCAAATAATGGCAGTTAAAAGAATCCGGTCGACAGTGGATGAAAAAGAGCAGAAGCAGCTCCTCATGGATTTGGATGTAGTGATGCGGAGCAGTGACTGCCCATACATTGTTCAGTTCTATGGCGCGCTCTTCCGAGAGGGTGACTGTTGGATCTGCATGCAACTCATGTCTACCTCGTTTGATAAGTTTTACAAATATGTATATAGTGTATTAGATGATGTTATTCCAGAAGAAATTTTAGGCAAAATCACTTTAGCAACTGTGAAAGCACTAAACCACTTAAAAGAAAACTTGAAAATCATTCACAGAGATATCAAACCTTCCAATATTCTTCTGGATAGAAGTGGAAATATTAAACTCTGTGACTTTGGCATCAGTGGACAGCTTGTGGACTCGATCGCTAAGACAAGAGATGCTGGCTGCAGGCCCTACATGGCACCTGAAAGAATAGACCCAAGTGCGTCACGCCAAGGCTAGACGTCCACTCTGATGTCTGGAGTCTGGGGATCACATTGTACAATTGGCCACTGGCCGCTTTCTTATCCAAAGTGGAATAGTGTATTTGATCAACTAACACAAGTCGTGAAAGGGGATCCGCCACAGCTGAGTAACTCTGAGGAAAGGGAGTTCTCCCAAGTTTCATCAACTTTGTCAACTTGTGCCTTACGAAGGATGAATCCAAAAGGCCAAAGTATAAAGAACTCCTGAAACACCCCTTTATTTTGATGTACGAGGAGCGCGCCGTCAGGTCGCATGCTACGTGTGTAAAATCCTGGATCAAATGCCAGCCACCCCCCTGAGCTCCCCATGTATGTCGATTGATGTTGCTGCTACGTCAGACTCTAGACAAAGGGCTGGGAGGAAGCAAGACGTACAGAACCTTCACCCCTACCACAGTGTTTTTATTGCTCGCCAGACACCATGCACACCAGGACTGGTGTTTGTTTTCATCCCGTCTGTATACTCCCGCCACCCCGAACGCGCATCCCGTGCGACCCGAGCACCAGCGCGAGCGTCAGTGCGGGTCAGAGACCTCGCCTGCTCTCCCGTGAACGTGGATGTCAGTACGATCAGCTTGCTGACTGTGATAAGACCACATTGTAAACTCATTTCTAGACTTGAAGCCTGGAGACGCAGCTGCTGGAAGGGTGTTTCGTCAGGCTTCCGAATGCTGGATGGATGCGGTGGTGGCCACGCTGTGTCTGAATGCAGGCTCTGGGCTGGAGCGCGAGGCAGGCACGGCCGGCGAGACACCTTGCCTTCCGGAGCTGGGAGACGGAGGAGGGGTAGACTTTCTTCACCAAGTGCAATAGGTTGACTGATTGGACCTTCTGTTGTTTGACAGTCACTGTCCACGCTTGGGGATCCATGTGCTCAGCCAAATTCCCTGTTTGAAATATCACGTTAAATTAGAGCACGTTTATCTTTACCAAAAACCGTGCTGCGTTCAGAGAGGAGAACGTGAAAATGCCGAGACGGGACAGAACGTGTTCTTTTCTCCCCCGCCCACCCCCAGTCCTCTGCCCTCCATCGGGGAGACTCAGGAGTCTGCCACGCGTCAGAGAAGGTGCTGATTCTCAGAATTCGGTGTGCTGCCAATTGGATGTTCCACCTGCCACAAACCACCCGGGCTGAGAAGGGAAGAATACGGAGGGCAAAGTTTACAGATGTTTTTAATCCTAGAATCCTGTCTGGAACAACTCGTAGCAGCTATGTATTTCCCCTGGTCCCAAGCCTGATGCTCTGGCCACCATAACTCACTGACGGGGAGAAGTAGCTGGTAGCAATGTGCCTTGACTGATCAGATAAAGATGTCTTTCAGGCAGCGAAAGACCAGATCTCAGCTGTGTGACATGCCTGGTCCAGGTCTGCAGCTTCTGCGCCTCTTTCCCCACCTGTGTGGTCTGTTGCCCCCTCGTGACTCTTGCTTGATCCAGTATCTCACCTTTTTCCCTATAACAGAAACCTTTATGATTACCAGGGATGTTCCTTACCAAGAATTTGTACAGCCCCCAGTGTATCCCATGATCTCAAGTTTAAAAGGCTGAGAAGGTGGGGCCCAGCTGATGTGGCAGGTGATGGAAGAACATCTCTTCTAGAGATAACACTTGACCAGAGGAGGATTTCTTTTACATGAGTTCCTCACCTACAAGATTCTAGCAGGTCACCACATTTCTTACGATTGGAATTCTACAAAAAACAACCCTAAAACCAAAAAACCCCCAAAGAGCCCCAGAATAGTTCTAGGAGGCCGTTGAAATTTGCATCTTCTGCTGTCCTTCCTCCCTTCCCCACGAGCCGGGTCTCCATGGTCTCCCTCCGCCCCCTGCCGCCCCTGCGTAGGTGTGACGGTCAAGTCTGTCCAGCGGCGCCGTGAGCAGCTCACGCCCACTGGAGCGTAAAGCGGCTGAGGTCTGAGACGCGGCAGATGCCGTGACAGAACCAAACAGCGGTGGGTGTCGCTGTGTCTCCTCCCAGGTGACAGTCACGGACACTTCTCAACAACAAAGGGAGGATGGTGCTGTTTACAGTTACATCCTGTCAATTTCTGAATTCACCAGTGGTTTCTCGCTTTGGTCCACTCGCCTGATCTTCCTGTTTTCTCTGCCGTGGCATCGAAACCCCAGATTTCCCAGCCTCGGAGGGGAAGCCCTGCAGCGCCTGCCCCTGACCATGCCAAGCCATCGCCCCCCATCCCCACGGCTCCCGGGGACTCAGGAGGACTCGAGATCTCCGTGGTCACCCTTCTGTCTGGCTCCGCGTGGGGTCACTTTGCCATATGCAGATGGAGAGGAACACAGTGCTGACCGTCCAGGAGCTGATCTGACTGTTCTCTCATGTGGATGACCACATAAAAAAGGCAATTTTAGTGTATTAATCATAGATTATTATAAACTATAAACTCAAGGGCAAGGAGTTTATTACAGTGTATCTTTATGAAAACAAAAGGGTGTGCAGTGTTCACACACTGTAACAATAGTGTAAGAACTGTACATTGTGAGCTCTGGTTATTTCTCTCCTGTACCACAGAAGCATATTGTATAAAAACTGTCGGAAAGCTGATGTGAAGGGCTATTGCCTTATTTGTCTGTAAAAAGTGCAGCTCAGTCACATGACTGCTTCCTGGAGCTTGGGAATAGTTTATCCTGTATTCTTGTTTGAATTCTCCCTCTATTTAAGATATATCCATGGAATCAAGTGTCGATGTAATAGTTCTCTCCTCTTGCCTGCAGGTCAGTTGTAATAAATCTAGGATGTGATGAAAAAAAAAAAAAAAAGAAGAAGAAAAAAAAAAAAAGAAAGCTCATGTATTTCAAAGCCACTTTTTATCGCACCTTTTGTTTGGTACATACTGGGTAGGGGTTGCATTATTTTTCATCCATTTTAATAAGGAGATAAAGCTAGAGTCTATTTATAATCATAGGGCTTCATTAAATGCACTCTGCATTAAATGAATCAAACTTACTGGCTTTTTTTTTTTTTTTTCTTACTGGCTTTTTTTCTGTAACTTTATGTTGAAGTGTTTAAGGTTACACTATAAGTGATCAAAAACTTTCTCTTAAGTGAGATGCTAAGTTGACACATTTGACACACCTAAGAATGACTTCTTTGATCAGCGTGTATTTAGTTAAGTGTCCATGCTTCAGATATGAAGATTCCAATATCCAGTTTGGATTAGAGGGGGAAAATGATATTTTCCTATAGGTAATATTTCCTAAAGATCCTTTTATAGATAATGATATAAATATAAGGACAGTTCCATATATACATGTCTGTGGTATTGTCACAACTCCTGAAATACTATGTTTGTGTGTATGCATATACATATGTCAATATATAGTTGTATATTGTTGTTCAGTTGCTTAGTTGTGTCAGACTCTTTGTGACCCCATGGACAGCAGCATGCCAGGCTTCTCTCTCTTTCACTATCTCCCAGAGTTTGCTCAAACTCACATTCATTCAGTCGATGATTGAATCGCCATCCAACCATCTCAGCCTCTATTGCCTGCTTCTCTTCCTACCCTCAGACTTTCCCAGCACCAGGGTCTTTATAGTCAGTTGGCTCTTCACATCAGGTTGCCAAAGTATTGGAACTTCAGGTTCAGTATCAGTCCTTCCAATAAATATTCAAGAGTTAATTTAGGATTGATTGGTTTGATCTCCTTGTTGTCAAGCTTCTTCTCTTACACCACACTTCAGAAGCATCAATTCTTCAGTGCTCAGCCTTCTTTGTGGTCCAACTCTCACATCCATATGATGACTACTGGGAAAACCATAGCTTTGACGATATGCACCTTCATTGGCAAACTTATATCTCTGCTTTTTAATATGCTGTCTTGGTTTATCAAAGCTTTTCCTGCAAGGAGCAAGTGTCTTTTTGTTTCATGGCTGCAGTCACTGTTAGTCATTTTGGAGCCCAAGAAAATAAAGTCTGTCACTGTTTCCATTTTTTTTCCACATCTATTTGCCATGAAGCGATGGGGCCAGATGCCACGATCTTAGCTTTTTGAATGCTGAGTTTTAAGCCAACTTTTTTACTCTCCTCTTTCACCCTCATCAAGAGGCTCTTTAGCTCTTCCTCACTTTCTGCCATTAGAGTAGCGTCATCTGCATATCTGAGGTTATTGTTGTTTCTCCTGGCAATCTTGATTCCAGGTTGTACTTCATCCAGCCTGACATTTCACATATTATACTCTACATATCAGTTAAACAAGCAGGGTAACAATATACAGCATTGACCTACTCCTTTCCCCATTTGGAAGCAGTCTGTAATTTCACATCCCATTCTAACTGTTGTTTACTGACACGCATATAGGTTTCTCAGGAGGCTGGTAAGGTGGTCTGGTATTACTATCTCTTCAAGAATTTTCTACAGTTTTTTTTTTATGATCCAAACATTCAAAGGCTTTAGTGTAGTCAAAGAAGCAGAAGCAGATGTTTTCTGCAATTCCCTTGCTTTTTCTATGATACAACAGATGTTGACAATTTGAACTCTGTGTTTTCCAAATACAGTTGGACATCTGGAAGTTCTTGGTTAAAATAAAAATATATATTTGTTGTATATAAAATATTTAAATATATTTGTTGTATATAAAATAACAAATATATATTTGTTATATATATGTATATAATACATATATACATACATATATACATATAACACAAATACATATTTGTGTTATATGGTTGTATATATAACCACAAAAATAGCATCAAATAAAAGGCTCTATTTTCCTGTAAATTCTGGGCAATAGAGGGTCAAAAGTACTAAGTCAAATGGCCTATTTAATTTCCTCAGCCCCAAGTTTCCAATTCATATTAACCAAAGACAGTGACCATTGATGCTATGTGATCCTAAAATCTTTTACAGTGCCTGGAAGTGTTACTCTGTACAGCATAGATAATGATCTTATAATGTTTCCCTGAAGTTGGTTTATACATTTGAATCATATTTCAATATGCTTATACTTAAGATAATGTATAACTTTCTCTGGAAAAAAAATTGTTTCTAAAATTTAGTACCAGAAATATCTCTCCTTTACTCTATAATGTCTTGTTTTCTATCTGAATATAACTTTAAAACTTTTAAAGATAAAATGGATCACTCCTAAGCCCAGTACACTGGCTTCCTACTGAAAAAATTGTCCCTATGCACTTGAACAAAGTTATCTGACCCTGAAATCTGACAGATTAAAGCATGCCTGAATATAACATTTTTTTTTTATAAGAGGCAAATTATATATCGTAGGAAAAAAGTGTCTGCTCTGTTAATGTGGTTGATCTCTAGTTGTAGTCTGTCCTTAGTAACTATTATACCATTTATACCAAGCAAAGAAAGATTTCAAAGGAGGCCATGGAGGTGAGTGGTAATTGTCACATGATTGTGCAGAGACATCTCAGGTAATTTCCTGAGCCTCTGATGTATTGTGCTATCAGTCTTAATTTTCTCCTGCCATTTCTGCTTCAACTAAAGAAAAGGAAAATTTATTAAGATCTCAAAGGAATGTAAAAATGAGATCAAATATCCTATATTTAGCAAAGACGGTTTTTAAGAACAATGAGGTGGCTTAAATTTTAGAAGACGGTGCGGCATAAGTTCTTTTTAAATGTTTCCTTATCAGGTTATGTGTTCTGTTAATTTTTAAAGAAGTCTTAGAGATTTTACATTGATTGGATTAAAATAAGCTATTTTAAATGAAGTAAAATGTATATAACATGGAGCTTTAAGCAATATTTTATGTAACAGCTTCCCTGCCAGTGAGAGGCCGTATTTAATTCTGAAAGTATGATATGGTAAATGGTGCATTTATTATTAGCTCTTTCTAATACAGACAATATGAAAAAAGAGTTGAGATTTTAGTATGAGACTTTAGTTCTAGACCAATCTGTTACCACTATCTACTTATGAAACATCAGTGAGTGAACAAGTGTCTCTAAGACTTTCATAAATCTTTTAACTGAATACATGCAATGGATAATATCTGAAATTCTGCTATCAGTAATGTATTTAATTTTAGTATCTTAGGAATAATATCAAAATATAGATTAAAATCACATTTGGGAATGAATTTTCATTTCATATGTAGATATACACACATGTACATATATGTACATATTTATTTATTTATTTCTATCCCTAATACCATGTCTCCAATAATACAAGCCTATATTGGGGAAGAAATTTAGAAACACATATCACACAGCTTTATTGGTTAATGAGTTACCTGAACCTGCAAAAATAGGCATTTTATCAAAACTCTTTCAACTTAATAGAGACTGTCATCATATTTCTTGTTACTGAAATGATGTCAGCATGCCTTCAGACTACTTTAAATGAAGAATATAAATGGTAGCATAAAGCCCTGTTCTAGATACCCTCTCTAGTAAGCTCTAAGGATAATAAGTTCAATTTTCTAAGGAAACATGTTAAGTGAAAAAATGTTGGGTCAAATATCAATTTACAGTCTCTCACTTCCAAACACATTATTCTTTTCTCCAAGTTTTGTGGACTCTGTACACATTTCTATTTCTCCAGCTGGTGCATTGCTGGGCTTTTCTTTTCTTTTTTTTTCCCTGAGTGACTTAACTTTGACTTTTCACTTTCATGCATTGGAGAAGGAAATGGCAACCCACTCCAGTATTCTTGCCTAGAGAATCCCAGGGATGGCGGAGCCTGGTGGGCAGCCATCTATGGGGTCACACAGAGTCGGACACGACTGAAGCGACTTAGCAGCAGCAGCAGTATCAACTTTTATTTTGGTAAATATTGATAAACATAACACATAATTTGGTATCCTTGATTTTGTTAGTTTTTGTCTGTTTGCATTTTACTTTATTTTATTTTTTTATTATTGTTATTTTTATTGGTGTATAGTTGCCTTACAACACTGCATTACCTTCTGCTGTACAGCAAAGTGAGTCAGCCACACACAATCATCTATTCCCTCTTTTTTGGATTTCCTTCCCATTTATATCACCACAGAGCATTGAGTAGAGTTCCTTGTACTTCATAGTAGGTTCCCATTAGTTAGCTACTTTATACATAGAAGCATATGCCAGTCCCAATCTCCCAATCCATGCCATCACGCTTTTATTTCAATAGATAGTGTTAGAGTGACACAGTGAGGTGATAGCAGCAAGAAGGCCCTTTCCTCAGGTTGATTGCTGCCTGCATATTTTATTCAGTGCAGGAGGTGATTCTTGGTGGTTCTCATTTCATAGACAGGTTTCCCTTTATAAACAGGTTCTACCCCATTGTCTTTCACAGGAGCTGTGCCCATACTTTCAAGCCATGCTTTTCCTACCTGGCAGGCTGCTTTTACAGATGAAATGTATCCATCATCAGGCAACTGACTGTCCTTCATGAGGTTGCTTTTAGAGAAGGTGCCCCTGTGACCTCAGGCAACTGTCTCACCAAGTAACTTGCTTCTGTAGATTAGCTCCCACGTGTTCACTTCCTCTGGCACTGGGAGATCATTTCTGTAAACCAGCACTGGCCTGCATCTTCTGGAAATCTTTTTCTGCCATTGACCAACTGCCCCTCTCCCTCTGTCCATGCCTTCTTAAAAGAGTTTGAAATCTTGGTCTTGGCTGGAGGAACCTCTGCTAAGTGCTCAGTTTTTTATTGTCCAATATCCATCAGCCTACTAATAGTATAACCCATTAATTTGTACCTGCAAATTCTGGACTACATAGAGTCCCTTATATCTCTTTTAGTAGTTAAATGTTTTTTTTTTTTTTATAAATTAATGATTCTTTATAATAAAGATTCCTTGTTTAAATTACTGGTATGTTTTTTGTCCCCTGACTGGACTTTCATGGATGTAAAAGTATAATGGAGCTCATTGCTTTTGTTCAGTAATTAAATTTTTTTTTTGGAAGTATACATATAAAAACAAAAAATGCACTGAGCATACAAATCTTAGGAAAATAATTCGAACTAAATAAAGTGCACAACATTATTAAAAAATATTTGTCATAGGAATAAAATTAATATTCCTAGGCACTAGACACTCTAATGGCTTCCTGAGGTATAAACACTTCTTTACCTGCCAGAGGTCAGGATGCCTGAAAGTGTTAGTCGCTTGGATGTGTCGAACTCTTTGTGACCCAATGGACATGTGTGTCTACCAGGTTACTCTGTCCATGGAATTCTCCAGGCAAGAACAGTAGAATGGGCAGCCACTACCTTTTCCAGGGGATCTTCTCAACCCAGAGATTGAGCCCGGGTTCAATCTCCTGCATCACAAGCAGATTCTTTACTATCTGAGCCATCAAGGAAACCCAATAAAGGCTCAGGTACTGGACAAATGAATTAACCATGCTTTCTGTATCAACAATTAACTTCATCCTTCTTAAAACATCCACATAATTATAAATTTTTCAAAACTCCACTTAGTAACATTTTAATTTTTTTTCTGTCAATATGCTTTGCCTCCTTTTTAGAGAGGGGGGAGAAAAAAGGATGGAAAGTGAGACTGAGTTATGATATATAAAAGAGAAAGACAAAGAGACATGAGAGAAAAGAAGAGGAAAACTATTAAAACAAAGATTGATTTTTATTTAACTGCCAAATTTCCCAGAAAATTACTACAGTAAAGAAGTTGAACAGAAATGAACTACTATGTGATTATTCTGGGAGTTTTATTGTGTTTACCTTCTTTTGTTCTCAACTAATTTTATTAACACTCTTGCCCACTTTTCCTGTGTATTGTGTGTGTGCTCAGTAGTTAAGTCGTGTGTGATTCTGTGATGCTTTGGACTGTACGCCACCAACATCCTCTGTCCATGGGATTTTCCAGGCAAGAATACTGGAGTGGGCTGCATTTCCTTCTCCAGATGATCTTCTTGACTCAAGGATTCAACCTGTATCTTCTGCATTTGCAGGAGGATTCTTTACCACTGAGCCACCTGGGAAGCCCCTCTCCTTTATGTATAACCTCTGCTTAAAAGCTAGGTTGTCCCTAATAGATGTTTAAGCTGAACCTCTGAACTTATTGAAACAAGTTGTGGTTAATAAATTATAAGAGTTTAGAAGTAGAAGAAGCCTTAATGATCGTCTACTAAAATCCTTAATTTCATAGAAAAGGGTCATGTACTCTAAACAGAAGAAGAGATAGGCATAATCATAGTAAGGTACATTTAATCTGGAAGTTTTTTGAGAAGGCTCAATAGCATAATGAATACAAAGGTGAAATGAGAAAAATTAGAGGAAGGCTTTTCATATGGTAAAACTTGCAGAAAATCAGGAAGAGTGAATTACAGAGGAAAGCGGAAGATGAACCATGGATGAAATATTAACATTGCAATTTAACATTGCAATTTGACATTTAAGATTGCAATATTTATCTGCATCATAAGAAAGGAAACTTGGTTAAAAGTTGATATTCATAATATTTACTTTATTAGATAGATGATAGAGCAACAGATTGACTGACTGATAGAGAAACAGAGCTACATCTGTATCTGTACATATGGGTACATCTATCTTCTAAGTGCATTGTTTGAAACATAGTGTACATAGAAATTAGGGATACTGCTTCTAAAGACTGACTTCTGGTGCAGTAAATTCTCCATATCTCATATGTTAAAATGTGACTATGGCTCTTAACTATAATGTTACAGTGTGGATGGAATGAGATAACTTGTGTTAAGTTTAGCATGGTAATGGTATCTCACTCTCTAAGAAGTCAAATATTGTTAAATATTTTTGGTAAGATACAGAGAAAATCCATTAAAATAGGAATTTGAAAGGATGGTTTAATTTATTTAAAATGATGATTAGCTAAAGGTTATAAATACAAAAGCATATCTTGTCTATTTGCACTGGAAATGCTTTGATAGCTTTTTGTTTCAGCATTTAAGAAACTGATAAACAACATCTAAGATATCCACATTCCTTCCTGACATCAGGTGGCTGGGGCCAAGGAGTAGCTGTTCATCGTAACTAGGGCATGGTCTTGTTGTTTCTGTTTTCACATGTCCCAGTCACTGGTTATCATTTTTCTACCACAGAGCTTTCTTCATCTATTTTTCATTATCTGCCTGATCCCAAAAGGTTTTTAAATTTTCCACTTCTACTTAATCGAATTCTGAAGACCCTATTAGGTAAAGATCTACAGCTGACTAGTGCAGGAAAAATAAGTGCAAAAAATACATCTGATATTCACTATAAAAAACTCGACTCTACATGTATATTCTTTGAATGTTACGTCCCCAGAGGTAAGCTTTAGTTCTCTTACTATAATATAACATTTATAATGCATGCATTTCAGTGCATTTCAATCACTAAATAAAATGATGCTACTTAAACAATTCAAGATTACTACTGCAAAATATTTGCTATTAAAAAAAACTGATAAAATATGTAGAATGAACATTTATATTTTGGACAGCATAAAGGGCATTGAACCAATTGTGTGACCATGCTTATTTTTGACAGAAAGACACTCTACACCTCTGCCTGTGTTGATTAGCACAAAGAAAGCCATTGCTTAAGCTTATGATCTTTTGGATGGATTAAATTTTCTACTGCACAAAAATCAAAACAAAGAATTGTTGAGACTGTATGTATTCTCATAGTTGTACCTCTTTTAATTGGTCAGTTACATAAAGGTATTCTAAGTATGCAAATCCAGAAGTTATAAATTGGATTGCCTAACACTTTACTTAAGGAAAAGTGCAAAGTTTTGCCAAGAGATGAACTGGTCATAGGAAACACCCTCTTCCAACAACAAAAGAAAAGACTCTACACATGGACATCACCAGATGGCCAACACCGAAATCAGATTGATTATATTCTTTGCAGCCAAAGATGGAGAAGCTCTATACAGTCAGCAGAAGAAAGACTGGGAGCTGACTGTGGCTCAGATCATGAACTCCTTATTGCCAAATTCAGACTTAAGCTGAAGAACGTGGGGAAAACAACTAGACAATTCAGGTATGACCTAAATCAAATTCCTTATGATTATACAGTGGAAGTGAGAAATAGATTTAAGGGACTAGATTTGATAGAGTGCCTGATGAACTATAGACAGAGGTTTGTGACATTGTACTGGAGACAGGGATCAAGACTATCCCCAAGAAAAAGAAATGCAAAAAAGCAAAATGGCTATCTGAGGAGGCCTTACAAAAGCTGTGAAAAGAAGAGAAGCAAAAAGCAAAGGAGAAAAGGAAAGATATACCCATTTGAATGCAGAGTTCAAAAGGAGAACTAAGGAGAGATACGAAAGCCTTCCTCAGCGAGCAATGCAAAGAAATAGAGGAAAACAGTAGAATGGGAAAGACTAGAGATCTCTTCAGGAAAATTAGAGATACCAAGGGAACATTTTATGCAAAGATGGGCACAATACAGGACACAAATCCTATACAGGACAGAAGCAGAAAATATTGAGAAGAGGTGGCAAGAATATATAGAAGAACTGTACAAAAGAGATCTTCATGACCCAGATAATCACGATGGTGTGATCACTTACCTAGAGCCAGATGTCTTGGAATGTGAAGTCAAGTGGGCCTTAGGAAACATCATTATGAACAAATCTAGTGGAGGTGATGGAAATCCAGTTGAGCTATTTCAAATCCTAAAAGATTAGGTCGTGAAAGTGCTGCACTCAATATATCAGCAAATTTGGAAAACTCAGCAGTGGCCATGGGACTGGAAAAGGTCAGTTTTCATTCCACTCCCAAAGAAAGGCAATGCCAAAGAATGTTCAAACTACTGCACAATTGCACTCATCTCACATGCTAGTAAAGTAATACTCAAAAATATCCAAGCCAGGCTTCAGCAATATATGAACCAAAAACTTCCAGATGTTCAAGCTGGTTTTAGAAAAGGCAGAGGAACGAGAGATCAAATTGCGAACCTCCGCTAGATATCGAAAGCAAGAGAGTTCCAGAAAAACATCTATTTCTGCTTTATTCACTATGCCAAAGCCTTTGACTGTATGGATCATAGTAAACTGTGGAAAATTCTGAAAGAGATGGAAAGACCAGACCACCTGACCTGTCTCTTGAGAAACTTGTATGCAGGTCAGAAAGCAACAGTTAGAACTGGACAGACTGGTTCCAAATAGGAAAAGAAGTACGTAAAGGCTGTATATTGCCACCCTGCTTATTTGACTTATATGCAGAGAACATCATGACAAATGCTGAGGTGGAAGAAGCACAAGCTGGAAGCAAGATTGCCAGGAGAAATATCAATAACCTCAGATATACAGATGACACCACAATTATGGCAGATCAGATCAGATCAGATCAGTCACTCAGTCGTGTCCGACTCTTTGCGACCCCATGAATCCCAGCACACCAGGCCTCCCTGTCCAACACTAATTCCCAGAGTTCACTGAGACTCACATCCATCGAGTCAGTGATGCCATCCAGCCATCTCATCCTCTGGCGTCCCCTTCTCCTCCTGCCCCCAATCCCTCCTAGCATCACAGTCTTTTCCAATGAGTCAAATCGTCACATGAGGTGGCCAAAGTACTGGAGTTTCAGCTTTAGCATCATTCCTTCCAAAGAAATCCCAGGGCTGAACTCCCTCAGAATGGACTGGTTGGATCTCCTTGCAGTCCAAGGGACTCTCAAGAGTCTTCTCCAACACCACAGTTCAAAAGCATCAATTCTTTGGCCCTCAGCTTTCTTCACAGTTCAACTCTCACATCCATATATGACCACTAGAAAAACCATAGCCTTGACTAGACGAACCTTTGTTGGCAAAGTAATGTCTCTGCTTTTGAATATGCTATCTAGGTTGGTCATAACCTTCCTTCCAAGGAGTAAGCATCTTTTAATTTCATGGCTGCAGTCACCATCTGCAATGCTTTTGGAGCCCCCAAAAATAAAGTCTGGCACTGTTTCAGCTGTTTCCCCATCTATTTCCCATGAAGTGGTGGGACCAGATGCCACGATCTTCATTTTCTGAATGTTGAGCTTTAAGCCAACTTTTTCACTCTCCACTTTCACTTTCATCAAGAGGCTTTTGAGTTCCTCTTCACTTTCTGCCATAAGGGTGTTGTCATCTGCATATCTGAGGTTATTGATATTTCTCCTGGCAACTTGATTCCAGCTTGTGATTCTTTCAATCCAGCGTTTCTCATGATGTACTCTGCATAGAAGTTAAATAAACAGGGTGACAATATACAGCCTTGACAAACTCCTTTTCCTATTTGGAACCAATCTGTTGTTCCATGGCCAGTTCTAACTGTTGCTTCCTGACCTGCATACAAATTTCTCAAGAGGCAGGTCAGGTGGTCTGGTATTCCCATCTCCTGAAGAATTTTCCACAGTTTATGGTGATCCACACAGTCAAAGGCTTTGGCATAGTCAATAAGGCAGAAATAGATATTTTTCTGGAACTCTCTTGCTTTTCCCATGATCCAGTGGATGTTGGCAATTTGATCTCTGGTTCCTCTGCCTTTTCTAAAACCAGCTTAAACATCAGGAAGTTCACGGTTCACATATTGCTGAAGCCTGGCTTGGAGAATTTTGAGCATTACTTTACTAGTGTGTGACATGAGTACAATTGTGCGGTAGTTTGAGCATTCTTTGGCATTGCCTTTCTTTGGTAGTGGAATGAAAACTGACCTTTTCCAGTCCTGTGGCCACTGCTGAGTTTTCCAAATTTGCTGGCATATTGAGTGCAGCACTTTCACAGCATCATCTTTCAGGATTTGGAATAGCTCAACTAGAATTCCATCACGTCCACTAGCTTTGTTTGTAGTGATGTTTCTAAGGCCCACTTGACTTCACATTCCAGAATGTCTGGCTCCACGTCAGTGATCACACCACTGTGATTATCTGGGTCGTGAAGATCTTTTTGTACAGTTCTTCTGTGTATTCTCGCCATCTCTTCTTCAAACACACTGAAACCATACTCACAGAAAACTAGTAAATCTAATCACACTAAGACCACAGCCTTGTCTAACTAAATGAAACTAAGCCATGCCCGTGGGGCAACCCAAGATCGGCAGGTCATGGTGGAGAGAACTGACAGAATGTGGTCCATGGAGAAGGGAATGGCAAACCAATTCAGTATTCTTGCCTTGAGAACCCCATGAACAGTATGAAAGGCAAAATGATAGAATACTGAAAGAGAAACTCCCCAGGTCAGTAGGTGCCCAATATGCTACTGGAGATCAGTGGAGAAATAACTCCAGAAAGAATGAAGGGATGGAGCCAAAGCAAAAAGAATACCCAGCTGTGGGTGTGACTGGTGATAGAAGCAAGGTCCAATGCTGTAAAGAGCAATATGGCATACGAACCTGGAATGTCAGGTCCATGAATCAAGGCAAATTGGAAGTGGTCAAACAAGAGATGGCAAGAGTGAATGTTGACATTCTAGGAATCAGCGAACTGAAATGGACTATAATGGGTGAATTTAACTCAGATGACCATTATATCTACTACTGCAGGCAGGAATCTCTCAGAAGAAATGGAATAGCCATCATGGTCAACAAAAGAGTCCGAAATGCAGTACTTAGATGCAATCTCAAAAACAACAGAATGATCTCTGTTCATTTCCAAGGCAAACCATTCAATATCACAGTAATCCAAGTCTATGCCCCAACCAGTAACGCTGAAGAAGTTGAAGTTGAACTGTTCTATGAAGACCTACAAGACCTTTTAGAACTAACACCCAAAAAAGATGTCCTTTTCATTATAGGGGACTGGAATGCAAAAGTAGGAAGTCAAGAAACACCTGGAGTAACAGGCAAATTTGGCCTTGGAATACGCAATGAAGCAGGGCAAAGACTAATAGCTTTTTGCCAAGAAAATGCACTGGTCATAACACACACCCTCTTCCAACAACACAAGAGAAGACTCTATACATGGACATCACCAGATGGTCAACACCGAAATCAGATTGATTATATTCTTTGCAGCCAAAGATGGAGAAGCTCTATACAGTCAGCAAAAACAAGACCAGGAGCTGACTGTAGCTCAGACCATGAACTCCTTATTGCCAAATTCAGACTTACATTGAAGAAAGTAGGGAAAACCACTAGACCATTCAGGTATGACCTAAATCAAATCCTTTATGATTATACAGTGGAAGTGAGAAATAGATTTAAGGGCCTAGATCTGATAGATAGAGTGCCTGATGAACTATGGAATGAGGTTCGTGACATTGTACTGGAAACAGGGATCAAGACTATCCCCATGGAAAATAAATGGAAAAAAGCAAAATGGCCATCTGGGGAGGCCTTACAAATAGCTGTGAAAAGAAGAGAAGTGAAAAGCAAAGGTGAAAAGGAAAGATATAAACATCTGAATTCAGAGTTCCAAAGAAGAGCAAGAAGAGATAAGAAAGCCTTCTTCAGCGATCAATGCAAAGAAATAGAGGAAAACAACAGAATGGGAAAGACTAGAGATCTCTTCAAGAAAATCAGAGATACCAAAGGAACATTTCATACAAAAATGGGCTCGATAAAGGACAGAAATGGTATGGACCTAACAGAAGCAGAAGATATGGCAGATAGTGAAGAAGAATTAAAAAGCCTCTTGATGAAAGTGAAAGAGGAGAGTGAAGAACTTGGCTTAAAGCTCAACATTCAGGAAACTAAGATTATGACTTCCGTTCCCATCATTTCATGGCAAATAGAAGGAGAAACAATGGAAACAGTGACAGATTTTATTTTCTTGGGCTTCAAAATCACTGTAGATGGTGACTTCAGCCATGAAAGTAAAAGACGCTTACTCCTTGGATGGAAACTGATGATCAACCTGGGCAACATATTGTAAAGCAGAGACATGACTTTGCCAGCAAAGGTCCATCTAATCAAGGCTATTGTTTTTCCAGTAGTCAGGTATGGATGTGAGAGTTGGACTGTGAAGAAAGCTGAGTGCCGAAGAATTGAAGCTTTTGAACTGTGGTGTTGGAGAAGATTCTTGAGTCCTTTGGACTGCAAGGAGGTCCAACCAGTCCATTCTAAAGGAGACCAGTCCTGGGTGTTCTTTGGAAGACTGATGCTAAAGCTGAAACTCCAATAGTTTGGCTATCTGATGTGAGGAGCTGACTTATTTGAAAAGACCCCGATGCTGGGAAATTTTGATGGCTGGAGGAGAAGGGGATGACAGAGGATGAGATGGTTATATGGCATCACCAACTTAATGGACATAAGTTTGGGTAAACTCTGACAGTTGGTTATGGACAGGGAGGCCTGGCATGCTGTGGTTCATGGGGTCTCAAAGAGTCAGACACAAATGAGCGACTGAACTGAACTGAACTGAGGAATCTGTTCAAAAGTCAGCTACTGATTTACTCTCTAGCATAATTTCCATATACCAATGTCTTTAGATGGTTGAGCGTCAAGTGCTATGAACATTTTCCTGGATAAATGGTTCAAATAAATGTATTAAAGCAGTTATTAAATACTTTTTATTCTATACCAAATATATACTCATGGCCATAATATCAATGCTCGAAAGGAAAATCAAACAATCGATTAGATGGTATTCTAGAGGGATTAATACATGCAAACAGTAAACATGTAGACAAATACGCTACTGAAACATTATATATAGAATTACATATTTTTATAGGTGATAATGCTAATAATTTTTAACCATCCCACAGACTATAGTTATGAAGAGTACCTTTTAAACTTTAAAATTATGTATTGTATAGGTCAAGAGAAAATCTGTATAATTACTTATACAGTACACACAAAATTATCCAATATTCTTTCTTTTGCAAAATTATAAAGAAAATATACTTTGTGTTAGTAGTACTAGAACTCATTTGTGACTAATATAAATTCACATATTTTTGGATATAAAATGTTTATTTATTTATTTATTTATTTTTCATTTTTATATTTATTTTTTTATTTTTTTTTTTTTTAAATTTTATTTTATTTTTAAACTTTACATAATTGTATTAGTTTTGCCAAATATCAAAATGAATCCGTCACAGGTATACATGTGTTCCCCATCTTGAACCCTCCTCCCTCCTCCCTCCCCATACCATCCCTCTGGGTCGTCCCAGTGCACTAGCCCGAAGCATCCAGTATCGTGCATCGAACCTTTTATCTTGATAAAAAGGTATCAGGGAAATATGGTTTTCTGAGTAAGACAATATTATAAAATCTCTAAAGAGAGATCAAAGGAAATTCTAAGAAGTTTTAAAAGAAAAATGCATTTTTCTCCTGAAAATCTTCTCCCACTCGTTACCTGATTTATCTCGTTTAATTTAAATATTCCCAAATATCCAACAGAATGGACTAAGAGTCAAAGAAATTTAGTAAAGCTTTACTACTTTTTAGGTCTGTGAGCTATAACTCTGCTACTCAATGTTTGTTTAGTCCATAGGCCATCAGGATGGGCATCAACAGAATTACTGAGTCCAAATCTACATTTTAACACATCACGTGTTTAGACTAGACATGAAAGTTACAAGAAGTCTGTTCTCCACACCATTTAATCTCAGAATGTGGAGTATGTACATACTCCACTACTTTCCCAATTTCTAATCTCTTTTCTACCAATCCCCTTGCTGGCTACCTACTCAAATCTTCGACTTTTAATTACATCTCTCCTGACTTCCATATAAAACTTCATGAAATTATTCCTTGTCTTCTTCTACATCCTCTTTTCTTCAGTACCTCTCATTTTCTGTCCCTCAGACATACTGTCTTCCTCAGTCACTATTTTGATCTGAACTAAATAATAAATGATGTCAACCAAGACTTCCTCTATTACTAGATGTATTCATCAAGAATTGTTCATTTTTGCCACCTGCCTTTTTAGCAATCATAAAGATGAATATGCAGTTCTTCTCCTTAAGTTTATAGATATGATGTTTTATACAAACAGAATTTGAAATATTGAAATAATCTCTGGTGACATTAAGTTCTGTAAATCTTCTTAAGGATATTTTCATTAGTATCTATGACCTAATTTAGAACATATTTATATCATGATATAATTTTATTTACAAATTATACAGTGGAATTGACAAATAGATTCAAAGGATAAGATGTGATAGACAGAGCACCTGAGGATCTATGGACAGAGGTTAAGAACATTGTACAGGAGGTGGTGATCAAAAGCATTCACAAGAAAAAGAAATGCAAAAAGGTAAAATGGTTGTCTGAGGAAGCCTTACAAAGAGCATAGAAAAGAAGGGAAGTGAAAGGCAAATGAGAAAAGGAAAGATATACTAATCTGAATGCAGAGTTCCATATAATATTAAGGAGAGATTAAAAAAAAAAAAGCCTTCCTAAGTGAACAGTGCAAAGAAATAGAAGAAAAAAGTAGAATGGGAAAGACTAGAGATCTCTTCAAGAAAATTAGAGATACCAAGGCAATATTTCATGCAAAGATTAGCACAATAAAAGGACAGAAATGGTATGGACCTCACAGAAGCAGAAGATATTAAGGACAGACATTGTTGTCAATCCACAGAACTATTCAAAAAAATCTTAATGACTTGGATAACCACAATGGTATGAACACTTACCTAAAGCCAGACATTCTGGAGTGCAAAGTCAAGTGGGCCTTAGGAAGCCTTAGGAAGCATTATTATGAACAAATCTAGTGGAGGTATTGGAATTCTAGCTGAGCTATTTCAAATCCTAAAAGATGCTGCTGCTAAAATGCTACACTCAGTATGCTAGCAAATTTGGAAAACTCAGCATTTGGCCATAGGACAGGAAAAGGTCAGTTTTCATTCCAATTCCAAAGAAGGGAAATGCTAAAGAATGTTCACTCTAGAACACAACTGCACTCATTTCACATGCTAGCAATATAATGCTCAAAATCTTTCAAGATAGGCTTCAACAGTATGTGAACTAAGAACTTCCAGATGTATCAGGTGGATTTTAGTAAAGGCAGAGGAACCAGCGATCAAATCACCAACATCCATTGGATCATACAAAAAAGCAAGAGAATTCCAGAAAAAAAAATCTGCTTCATCGAGTTTCCTAAAGTTTTTGACTGTGTGGATAACAACAGACTGTAGAAAATTCTTAAACAGATAGTAATACCAGACCACATTACCAGCCTCCTGAGAAACATGTATGCAGGTCAATAAGCAATAGTTAGAATGAGACATGAAACAACAGATTGTTTCCAAGTTGAGAAAGGAGTATGTATAAGACTGTATATTGTCACCCTGCTTATTTAACTTACATGCAGAGTACTTCATGTGAAATTCTGCACTGGATGAAACACAAGCTTGAAACCAAGATTGCCAGGAGAAATATCAACAACATAGATATGCAGATGACACCACCCTAATGGCAGAAAGTGAAGAGGAGTAAAAGAACCTCTTGATGAAGGTGAAAGAGGAGAGTGAAAAAGGTAGCTTAAAATTCAACATTCAAAAAACTAATATTATGGCATCTGGTCCCATCACTTCATGGTAAATAGATAGGGAAAAATTGAAACAGTGATAGACTTTACTTTCTTGGGTTCCAAAATCACTGTGGATGGTGACTGAAGTCATGCAACTAAAGGACATTTGCTCCTTGAAGAAAAGCTATGACAAACCTGGACAGCATATTAAAAATCAGAGATATTACTTGCCATCAAAGAGATATGCTTTGCCAACAAAGCATATTGTCAAAACTATGATTTTTTTCCAGTAGTCATGTATGGATATGAGAGTTGAACCATAAAGAAGGCTGAAATCCAGAGAATTGATGCCTTTGAACTCTGGGGTTGGATAAGACTGTTGAGAGTCCCTTGTACTGCAAGGAGATAAACCAGTGAATCCTATAAAGTAAATCAACCCTGGATATTCTTTGGAAGAACTAATGCTGAAGCTGAAGCTCTAGTGCATTGAAGAGCTGACTCACTGGAAAAGACCCCGATGCTGTGGAAGTTTGAAGGTAGGAGGATAAGGGGATTACAGAGGATGAGATGGTTGGATGGCATCACCGACTCAATGGTCACAGACAGTCAGATAGGACTGAGTGACTGAAAAACAAGACATTTATAATATGTTTATGTTATGGTATAATTTTCTTAACAGGGGATTATCAGATAGTGGTTAGTTAGAATTTGCCTATAAAATAATTTATTACTAGTGTTTGTTGTTTTTCAATCTAGTGATCAATCAATCTGTGTATCATCAATCATCATTTTTATAATGTGGGGAGTAGGACTTTGCAAATTTTTTTTCTTTCTCCTGCATATATTAATTAATTTGAATTTAGATTTTCTCTAAGATCAGTTTAAATAAACTTTATCTTATTAAATTACTCATTTAATCTAGATTTTAAATGTTTAATTTGAATATTATCAGAAAAAAAAATTCTCATGTTTTATGAAATTTATTTTTATCTATGAATATGTCTTCCCAGGTGGCTCAGTGGTAAATAATCCACCTGCTGGAGATCTGGGTTCGATCTCTGGATGGAGAAGATCCCTTGAAGAAGGAAATTGCAACCTGCTCCAATACTCTTGCCTGAAAAGTTCCATGGACAGAGGAGCCCAGAAGGCTACAGTCCATGGTATTACAAAATCCTTGACACCACTAAGTGGCTGAGTATGCCGTTGAAACTGAAACTTAAATACTTTGGCCACCTGATGTGAAGAACTGACTCATTTGAAAAGACCCTGATGCTGGGAAAGATCGAAGGCAGAAGAAGGGGACGACAGAGGATGAGATGGCTGGATGGCATGACCACCTCGATGGACATGAGTTTGATTAAACTCTGGAAGTCAGTGATGGACAGGGAGGCCTGACATGCTGCAGTCCATGGACTGCAAAGAGGTGGACATGACTGAGCGACTGAACTGAACTGATGCATATATGAATAATTATTTATGTTATTTTATTTGATTTTGTTTGATTTTGTTACTTTTATTTGCTGCTTTTGATGTTTTATTTATTTATTTTTTAATGTTTTTTTTTTAAATTTTATTTTATTTTTAAACTTTACAATACTGTATTGGTTTTGCCAAATATCAAAATGAATCCGCCACAGGTATACATGTGTTCCCCATCCTGAACCCTCCTCTCTCCTCCCTCCCCATACCATTCTTCTGGGTCATCCCAGTGCACCAGCCCCAAGCATCCAGTATTGTGCATCAGGCCTGGACTGGCGACTCGTTTCATACATGATAGTATACATGTTTCAATGCCATTCTCCCAAATCATCTCACCCTCTCCCTCTACCACAGAGTCCAAAACACTGTTCTATACATCAGTGTCTCTTTTGCTGTCTCGTATGCAGGGTTATTGTTACCATCTTTCTAAATTCCATATATATGCGTTAGTATACTGTATTGGTGTTTTTCTTTCTGGCTTACTTCACTCTGTATAATAGGCTCCAGTTTCATCCATCTCATTACAACTGATTCAAATGTATTCTTTTTAATGGCTGAGTAATACTCCATTGTGTATATGTACCACTGCTTTCTTATCCATTCATCTGCTGATGGACATCTAGGTTGCTTCCATGTTCTGGCTATTATAAACAGTGCTGCGATGAACATTGGGGTACATGTGTCTCTTTCCCTTCTGGTTTCCTCAGTGTGTATGCCCAGCAGTGGGATTGCTGGATCATAAGGCAGTTCTATTTCCAGTTTTTTAAGGAATCTCCACACTGTTCTCCATAGTGGCTGTACTAGTTTGCATTCCCAACAGTGTAAGAGGGTTCCCTTTTCTCCACACCCACTCCAGAATTTATTGCTTGTAGACTTTTGGATTGCAGCCATTCTAACTGGTGTGAAATGGTACCTCATAGTGGTTTTGATTTGCATTTCTCTGATAATGAGTGATGTTGAGCATCTTTTCATGTGTTTGTTAGCCATCTGTATGTCTTCTTTGGAGAAATGTCTATTTAGTTCTTTGGCCCATTTTTTGATTGGGTCATTTATTTTTCTGGAATAGAGCTATAGGAGTTGCTTGTATATTTTTGAGATTAGTTGTTTGTCAGTTGCTTCATTTGCTATTATTTTCTCCCACTCTGAAGGCTGTCTTTTCACCTTGCTTATAGTTTCCTTTGTTGTGCAGAAGCTTTTAAGTTTAATTAGGTCCCATTTGTTTATTTTTGCTTTTATTTCCAATATTCTGGGAGGTGGGTCATAGAGGATCCTGCTGTGATGTATGTCGGAGAGTGTTTTGCCTATGTTCTCCTCTAGGAGTTTTATAGTTTCTGGTCTTATGTTTAGATCTTTAATCCATTTTGAGTTAATTTTTGTGTATGGTGTTAGAAAGTGCTCTAGTTTGATTATTTTACAAGTGGTTGACCAGTTTTCCCAGCACCACTTGTTAAAGAGATTGTCTTTAATCCATTGTATATTCTTGCCTCCTTTGTCAAAGATATAGCAAGAATCCTTAACAAAATTCTAGCAATCAGAATCCAACAGCACATTAAAAAGATCATACACCATGACCAAGTGGGCTTTATCCCAGGGATGCAAGTATTCTTCAATATCCGCAAATCAATCAATGTAATACACCACATTAACAAATTGAAAAATAAAAACCATATGATTATCTCAATAGATGCAGAGAAAGCCTTTGACAAAATTCAACATCCATTTATGATAAAAACTCTCCAGAAAGCAGGAATAGAAGGAACATACCTCAACATAATAAAAGCTATATATGACAAACCCACAGCAAACATTATCCTCAATGGTGAAAAATTGAAAGCATTTCCTCTAAAGTCAGGAAAAAGACAAGGGTGCCCACTTTCACCACTACTATTCAACATAGTTTTGGAAGTTTTGGCCATAGCAATCAGAGCAGAAAAAGAAATAAAAGGAATCCAAAGTGGAAAAGAAGAAGTAAAACTCTCACTGTTTGCAGATGACATGATCCTCTACATAGAAAACCCTAAAGACTCCACCAGAAAATTACTAGAACTAATCAATGATTACAGTAAAGTTTCAGGATATAAAATCAACACACAGAAATTCCTTGCATTCCTATACACTAATAATGAGAAAACACAAAAAGAAATTAAGGAAACAATTCCATTCACCACTGCAATGGAAAGAATAAAATACTTAGGAATATATCTACCTAAAGAAACTAAAGACCTATATATAGAAAACTATAAAACACTAGTGAAAGAAATCAAAGAGGACACTAATAGATGGAGAAATATACCATGTTCATGGATTGGAAGAATCAATATAGTGAAAATGAGTATACTACCCAAAGCAATCTATAGATTCAATGCAATCCCTATCAAGCTACCAACGGTATTCTTCACAGAGCTAGAACAAATAATTTCACAATTTGTATGGAAATACAAAAAACCTCGAATAGCCAAAGCGATCTTGAGAAAGAAGAATGGAACTGGAGGAATCAACCTACCTGACTTCAGGCTCTACTACAAAGCCACAGTCCTCAAGACAGTATGGTACTGGCACAAAGACAGAAATATAGATCAATGGAACAAAATAGAAAGCCCAGAGATAAATCCATGCACATATGGACACCTTGCTTTTGATATTTTAGTTGCTAAGTCCGACTCTTTTGCAACACCATAGACTGTAGCATGCCAGGCTCCTCTGTCCATGGGATTTCCCAGGCAAGAATCCTGGAGCAGGTTGCAACTTGCTCCTCCAGGGAATATTCCTGACTCAGGGATTGAACCTGAGTTTCCTGTGTTGGCAGATAGATTATTTACCACTGAGCCACCAGGGGAGCCTTAATTTATTCCTTAATTTAAATAGTGTTTTTTTTTTTTTTAATGTTATTTTGTCAAAGAACTAGCTTTATAAATTTATTTTAAATCTGCTGATTTTTTTGCTCTGTAAATAATTTAATACTGATTTTATATCTAAGTTCATTCTTCTGCTTTATCTTTATTTTCTTACTCAACTAAAATAAATGTTCATTTAATTTTGTTTTAAAATCTATATAGTTCCTTAAAGCTATGCACTTTGCTTTCTCTAAACACTGGCTTGCTGCTGCTAAGTCACTTCAGTTGTGTCTGACTCCGTGTGACCTCATAGACGGCAGCCCACCAGGCTCCCCCATCCCTGGGATTCTCCAGGCAAGAACACTGGAGCAGGTTGCCATTTCCTTCTCCAGTGCATGAAAGTGAAAAGTGAAAGTGAAGTCACTCAGTCATGTCTGATGTATTATAAATGTTCTTCTATATAGTGCTTCCATTTTCATAATTTTCTAGAAATTATTCAATTATGTTCCATATTTTCTTTAAGATTTTTTTTTTTTTTTTTTAAATTACTGGGGCCTGCTGCAGAAGGCCTCCCAGTGTGACACCAGGAGGTATCCACCATTTTCTCATCTTCAACTCAAAGGCCGGCCTTTCAAATCTGAACCACCACCTCAAATCAACTGCCCCCACCCCCTCAAGATTTGTCTTGGGATTTCTTTGGAAGGAATGATGCTAAAGCTGAAACTCTAGTACTTTGGCCACCTCATGCGAAGAGTTGACTCATTGGAAAAGACTCTGATGCTGGGAGGGATTGGGGGCAGGAGGAGATGGGGACGACAGAGGATGAGATGGCTGGATGGCATCACTGACTCGATGGACGTGAGTCTGAGTGAACTCCGGGAATTGGTGATGGACAGGGGGGCCTGGACTGCTGCGATTCGTGGGGTCACAAAGAGTCAGACACGACTGAGCGACTGAACTGAACGAAACTGAAAAATTTTTATGTTTTAAAGCACTTATAGAGTTACAGAAAAACTGAGCAGACTGTTCAATGTTCCCATGTACCTTCCTCCCATCTGCATTATGATTAACATTTTGCATGAGTGTGATGTGAGAGTTGGACTGTGAAGAAAGCTGAGCACTGAAGAATTGATGCTTTTGAACTGTGGTGTTGGAGAAGACTCTTGAGAGTCCCTTGGACTACAAGGAGATCCAACCAGTCCATTCTGAAGGAGATCAGCCCTGGGATTTCTTGGGAAGGAATGATGCTAAAGCTGAAACTCCAGTACTTTGGCCACCTCATGCGAAGAGTTGACTCGTTGGAAAAGACTCTGATGCTGGGAGGGATTGGGGGCAGGAGGAGATGGGGATGACAGAGGATGAGATGGCTGGATGGCATCATTGACTGGATGGACATGAGTTTGAGTGAGCTCCAGGAGTTGGTGATGGACAGGGAGGCCTGGCCTGCTGCGATTCATGGGGTTGCAAAGAGTCAGACACGATTGAGAGACTGAACTCAACTGAACTAATATATTTGTTAGAATTGATGAACTAATATGGGCATTATTATTAACTAAACTCTATAATTTACTCTAAATTTACTTTTTGTGTGGTACTGTTCAGTGTTTCTGACAAATGCCTAATGTCATAAATGCATCGTTACAGTATCATACAAAATAGTTATAATGCCTTAAAAATCTCCCGTACTTTATGTATTCAATCCTTCTCTCTCCCTCTAAACCTCCAGATCTTTTAATGTCTCTAGTTTTGTCTTTCCCAGAATATTACATAGTTTGAATCACACAGTGCATAGCTTTTTCAGACTGAGTTCTCTCACTTAGCAATTTGCTTTTAAAATTATTCCATGTGTTTTTTTTTGGATTTAATAGATCATTCCTGTTATTGTTTAATACTATTTCATTTTATGATTTTCCACAGTTTATCCATTCATCTATTGAAGGACATCTCTGTTGCTTCCAAATTTTGGCAACTTTAATAAAATTGCTATAAGTATTTGCATACATATGGATGTAAGTTTTTCAACTCTTTTACATAAATACTTATGAATCAGATTGCCAAATATCATGCTAATGCTGTGGTTTGTTTTGTAAGAAGCTGTCAAACTGTCTTCCAAAGTGACTGTATCAGTTTGCATTCTTACCAACAGTGAGTGAGAGTTCATAGTGCTCCACGTTTTTGGTGATCTAACATTTGGTGATGTCAATGTTCTGGATTTGGGTGATTCTAATAGGGGTACGCTTGTATTCCATTGTTGTTTTACTTTGCATTTCTTTAATGATATACGATGCTGAACATCTTATATATGCTAATTTGTCACCTTTGTATCTTCCTAGTGATGTGACATTCATCTTTTGTCCATTTTTTAACTGAGCTGTTTGCTTCTCATTGCTGAGCTTTTAGAATTCTTTGTATATTTTAGATACAAGTACCCTAACAGATATATGTTATTTGCAAATATCTTCTCCCAATTTGTGGATTTTTTTTTTGATTACCTTAATGGATTCCTTTTAGACTAAAAATTTGTTTAGCATCTAATATGATGCCTGGTCCACAGAAGGACTTAGTGGATATTTCTGGAATTAATATATAATGATTAATGTATGGAGAACGTAGGTACAGAAATATATGGTCTTAAACAGTAGATTATTTTTCTCCAGTGTTGAAGTAGGAAAATAAAAATGTAAATGAAAATAACAACTCAGAGAAATACTAATGATACATGAAAAACAACTTTATAATAAGATAACAAATAAGCATGTTATTAAATTCCTTTCCAAACTTAACATTCTAATAAAAACTATCTTGATACTTGGCATTTTAAAAATGAGCTCCGAATAAGTTGAAATTGCTAACGTCTAACAAAAATGTATGCAGTATTTTCTCTCTACATATGTTTTTCTGCTTTCTCTGCATGGCAACACCATTCTGTAACATCTATCCATCCATATTTTACAGATTATGCTCTTTTGCTTGTAATTTCCTTGTTTGTTTCATCCTTTAACTAACAGAGACCTTCCTAATTTTTCTTTTTTTTTTTTTTTCCTAATTTTTTCTTTTAAGAGTCTAGTAAATGTAAATTTCTCTATGAAATTTTCTCAAACTCAATGCAGTTAGTCATTCTGTTGTCAATATTTGCTAACAAGGCATTAACATTTCTCTCAGTAGAGGTTTTATTTTATTGCAAATATTTACCATATTGTGTCACCTAATAATCCATTTGTCCTTAGAGTGAACAGTTCAGTTCAATTAAGTCACTCAGTCCTGTCTGACTCTTTGTGACCCCATGAATCACAGCATGCCAGGCCTACTTGTCTATCACCAAAACCCAGAGTTTACCCAAACTCATGTCCATCGAGTCGGTGAAGCCATCCAGCCATCTCATCCTCTATCGTTCCCTTCTCCTCTTGCCCCCAATCCCTCCCAGCATCAGAGTCTTCCAATGAGTCAGTTCTTCACATGAGGTGGCCAAAGTACTGGAGTTTCAGCTTCAGCATCAGTCCTTCCAATGAACACCCAGGACTGATCTTTAGGATGGAGTGGTTGGACCTCCTTGCAGTCTAAGGGACTCTCAAGAGTTTTCTCCAACACAACAGTTCAAAAGCATCAATTCTTCGGCACTCAGCTTTCTTCACAAGTCCAACTCTCACATCCATACATGACCACTGGAAAAACAATAGCCTTGACTAGACGGACCTTAATTGGCAAAGTAATATCTCTACTTTTTAATATGCTATCTAGATTGGTCATAACTTTCCTTCCAAGGAGTAAGCGTCTTTTTTTTTTTTTTTTTTTTTTAATTTTATTTTATTTTTAAACTTTACATAATTGTATTAGTTTTGCCAAATATCAAAATGAATCCACCACAGGCATACATGTGTTCCCCATCCTGAACCCTCCTCCTCCTCCCCTCCCCACACCATCCCTCTGGGTTGTCCCAGTGCACCAGCCCCAAGCATCCAGTATCGCAGATCAACCTGGACTGGGAACTCGTTTCTTACATGATATTCTACATGTTTCAATGTCACTCTCCCAAATCTTCCCACCCTCTCCCTCTCCCACAGAGTCCGTAAGACTGTTCTATACATCAGTGTCTCTTTTGCTGTCTCGCACACCAGGTTATTGTTACCATCTTTCTAAATTCCATATATATGCGTTAGTATACTGTATTTCTGTTTTTCCTTCTGGCTTACTTCACTCTGTATAATAGGCTCCAGTTTCATCCACCTCATTAGAACTGATTCAAATGTATTCTTTTTAATGGCTGAGTAATACTCCATTGTGTATATGTACCACAGCTTTCTCATCCATTCATCTGCTGATGGACATCTAGGTTGCTTCCATGTCCTGGCTATTATAAACAGTGCTCACGATGAACATTGGGGTACACGTGTCTCTTTCCCTTCTGGTTTCCTCAGTGTGTATGCCCAGCAGTGGGATTGCTGGATCATAAGGCAGTTCTATTTCCAGTTTTTAAGGAATCTCCACACTGTTCTCCATAGTGGCTGTACTAGTTTGCATTCCCACCAACAGTGTAAAAACTCTCCAAAAAGCAGGAATAGAAGGAACATACCTCAACATAATAAAAGCTATATATGACAAACCCACAGCAAACATTATCCTCAATGGTGAAAAACTGAAAGCATTTCCTGTAAAGTCAGGAACAAGACAAGGGTGCCCACTTTCACCATTACTATTCAACATAGTTTTGGAAGTTTTGGCCACAGCAATCAGAGCAGAAAAGAAATAAAAGGAATCCAAATTGGAAAAGAAGAAGTAAAACTCTCACTATTTGTAGATGACATGATCCTCTACATAGAAAACCCTAAAGATTCCACCAGAAAATTACTAGAAATAATCAATGACTATAGTAAAGTTGCAGGATATAAAATCAACACACAGAAATCCCTTGCATTCCTATACACTAATAATGAGAAAACAGAGAGAGAAATTAAGGAAACAATTCCATTCACCATTGCAACGGAAAGAATAAAATACTTAGGAATATATCTACCTAAAGAAACTAAAGACCTATATATAGAAAAACTATAAAACACTGGTGAAAGAAATCAAAGAGGACACTAATAGATGGAGAAATATACCATGTTCATGGATTGGAAGAATCAATATAGTGAAAATGAGTATACTACCCAAAGCAATTTATAGATTCAACGCAATCCCTATCAAGCTACCAACAGTATTCTTCCAGAGCTGGAACAAATAATTTCACAATTTGTATGGAAAACAAAAACCCTCCAATAGCCAAAGCGATCTTGAGAAAGAAGAATGGAACTGGAGGAATCAACCTACCTGACTTCAGGCTCTACTACAAAGCCACAGTTATCAAGACAGTATGGTACTGGCACAAAGACAGATATATAGATCAATGGAATAAAATAGAAAGCAGAGATAAATCCATGCACATATGGACACCTTATCTTTGACAAAGGAGGCAAAAAATATACAATGGATTAAAGACAATCTCTTTAACAAGTGGTGCTGGGAAATCTGGTCAACCACGTGTAAAAGAATGAAACTAGACCACTTTCTAACACCATACACAAAAATAAACTCAAAATGGATTAAAGATCTAAATGTAAGACCAGAAACTATAAAACTCCTAGAGGAGAACATAGGCAAAACACTCTCTGACATACATCACAGCAGGATCCTCTATGACCCACCTCCCAGAATATTGGAAATAAAAGCAAAAATAAACAAATGGGACCTAATTAACCTTAAAAGCTTCTGCACATCAAAGGAAACTATTAGCAAGGTGAAAAGACAGCCTTCAGAATGGGAGAAAATAATAGCAAATGAAGCAACTGACAAACAACTAATCGTATACCAGCAACTCCTACAGCTCAACTCCAGAAAAATAAATGACCCAATCAAAAAATGGGCCAAAGAATTAAATAGACATTTCTCCAAAGAAGACATACAGATGGCTAACAAACACATGAAAAGATGCTCAACATCACTCATTATCAGAGAAATGCAAATCAAAACCACTATGAGGTACCATTTCACACCAGTCAGAATGGCTGCGATCCAAAAGTCTGCAAATAATAAGTGCTGGAGAGGGTGGAGAAAAGGGAACCCTCTTACACTGTTGGTAGGAGTAAGCGTCTTTTAATTTCATGGCTGCAATCACCATCTGCAGTGATTTTGGAGCCCTCCAAAATAAAGTCAGCCACTCTTTCCACTGTTTCCCCATCTATTTCCCATGAAGTGATGGGACCAAGTGCTATGATCTTCCTTTTCTGAATGTTGAGCTTTAAGCCAACTTTTTCACTCTCCACTTTCACTTTCATCAAGAGGCTTTTTAGTTCCTCTTCACTTTCTGACATAAGGGTCGTGTCATCTGCATATCTGAGGTTATTGATATTTCTCCTGGCAATCTTGATTCCATCTTGTGCTTTTTCCAGCCCACCATTTCTCATGATGTATTCTACATATAAGTTAAATAAGCAGGGTGGCAATATGCAGCCTTGAAGTACTCCTTTTCCTATTTGGAACCAGTCTGTTGTTCCATGTCCAATTCTAACTGTTTCTTCCTGACCTGCATATAGGTTTCTCAAAAGGCAAGTCATGTGGTCTGTTATTCCCATCTCTTTCAGAATTTCCCACAGTTTATTGTGATCCACACAGTCAAAGGCTTTGGCATAGTCAATAAAGCAGAAATAGATGTTTTTCTGGAACTCTATTGCTTTTTCAATGATCCAGTGGATGTCTACTCTTACTTTTCTTCATAATGTATCAACCTTGGATTAAAAATTAGCACACAGAAAATCTTCAATAAATATTAGATATTTATTATTTTTATTTATTAATATTAAAATAATATTAATATTATTATTAAATATTAGATATCAGTGAAAGTATTTTAAGTAATATATTTTTCTTTAATAAAGTAGCAACTTATTTTTAATTTTAAAATTAATATAAACGTAATAAGAAATGAAGCTCTTGACTTTGGATTTTTAAATTTCTTTTATGCTCAAACATTTTTTTAAAATCCTAAAGGTTTAATACTAATATTTAAACCTAAGGTTCAAAGTTAGCAATTTCAACTGTATTCAGAGCTTATTTTTAAAATAAAGTTTTAAGAGAGTTTTCTTTATAATTTTAAGTTTGGAAAGGAACTTAATAACATACCTATTTTTTAAAAGCCTAAGGTTTACGTAAGTATTACACTTATTTAATTGTTAAACTCAGTAGTATTTTAATAAAGGGAATCAAAACTAGCAAAACGTGATGACAAATGTATGTTTTATTTTAATAAGTAGGTGTTGAAAAGAAACATATTGGCTATATTTTATGTCAGGCATTGTGCTAAGCATAAACCATTTCCTTTGCACAACAAATCCTGTAAGCATTACAATTACTATATGCAAGGAAATTCAGACTCAGCTACAAAAAGTGAGTTTCCCAGGGCATCATACATGCAGCAAGACTCAATAAAAGGTCTCTCAGATTTTTAACACCATAGCATTTTGCTTCCAAACTGCTTTCATGAACATTATCTTTAATTAGTTTTCCATTTAAAGAATATTACATTTCATAGAGTAAGAGGTTTGCTAAAGATATCATAACAATAAGAGACATAGAACTCAATTCCTTTCATTTCATAGCTTCTGGTTATTCCAGACTCATTATTAGAATAGAAGAAATAGAAATCATTACAGAAAACAATACGATGATAACATACTTGTATTAAAATGAGGGAAAAAGAAGTATGTACCTGCTTGTATATATGTGTGTGTTTCTGAAAACTCTTTATTAATTGATTAATATATATTCTTGTTCACCTTTACTAGTTGTATTTGAGGAAAGAATAAATTACATGAAGATTTGACCAAAAGCAAAGAAAAACTCAGCACACTTCACTGAGATTAAATATTTCTCAGAAGCTCATCAGTGAACAAGTCATATTATTGTGGTTATTTATCTGTAGTTGACTGCATCCATTTATCAAACCTTTTTCTTCCCCAGTTTTTTTTTTTTTTTTACTACAAGTCAACTTCCTTACCTAGTCAGTGATAAAGTAACTTTACATGATGCTATTTTTCATTAAATAATTTTCTTTTTTGACCATTACAACTTTCTTCATTTCTTATATCATTGCTTATGATCATTCATTCATTAAGCAGTAGGCATTTTAATGACTGAAAGAAAAAAGCAAAACTAAAACTAGAGGAGATGAAAGTAAAGGAAGAAAGACATATTGTAGCAAATCCTTCATCTTTACATCAATACTGTATTTGTCATACTAAGAAATGAGAATTTCTTAAAACATGTTTGGATATCACCAATAAGGATACTTGTAGGGTTTTCTAGGAATAAGGATAGTCTCACCTGTATAGTCATTTAAAGAGTTGAACCATGACTATGCAAAGATTAATCACTCAATTTTTATTCTAAGAAGGGATTTAGAATTTATATTTAAGTCAATATAGTTATTTGAGATGATAATTGCATTTTATATTATAATTATATTTATGAAAAATTACTACAGGTTACATTTGAAATTTTAGAGATTAATATAGTGTACTTATGGAAAAAATGAACATTTTATGTGATAGTCTTCATTTTAAAACAAAATTTTATATCTGATAGCTTAAACACTGGAGACAGGCTTACTTACACTGCAGAATATCAAACCATACACTTTCATAATAATAAATGTTACCAAGAATAAGCCTTTGCTGAATTAAGAATACATTGTATTTATAAGTTGCTAGATAATATAAAGGAATTTATAGCACATGGAATTATAAATACTGGGTTTATAATTCTGTGTAACTGTTTCTAAAATGTCTACTGTACACAGTGAGTTAATGATAAAAATGAAAATTATGCATCATAATTGAGTAAAATCAGTACATATGATATAAATAATTTGATATACTGTGATTAAAATGTAAGTTTTTGCTAAAGAGGTCTAGCCTTAAATCCAGTACAACTTTTCAGTATACCTACATTGTTCTCCAGAGTTTTTATAGCATAGTAATGACAGTTGCCTGATGTAGATGTTAAAAAGCATATTTGAGTAAATATTTCAACTTATACAATAAATCAAAATAAATATGGAAATTGATACTTTTTAAAAAGATCAGAACTGATCATGAGATAATTCTTTGTATCTAATAGGATGAACAACTTTATATTTACATGGACAATGTCTATAAATATGCTAGGAAAAATACTGAATTTGGAGTCAGAATTTTGGGTTTTTGATTTTGACATGTCTAATCAGTAGCTTTTTACCATAGAATGTTATTTAGCTCTCTAAGAAACTCTTTTGATGCTATGAATGATCATAGAATGGTCCTTCTTTCATTCTAAACATATAATCATATTTCCCATCCTTAGGAAAACAAAGCAAAACATTATAACAACAATTATATCTATGGTCTACAAAAACAAAATTTCTGAGGTACAACATTTACCCTTGGGTATAGAATATCCAATTGTTCTCTTCATCTTCTTCCCTAAATTTATTTTAGACTAGAGATATAAAATATTGAGTGGTCATTTTCATTAGCATAAAGCACATTATCACCATCAGTAGAATGTCCCTATTGTTTAATATTTAATATTAATTGCATTCCTTTTATATCTATGGATACTCTGATGCACATTGGCATTTACTTAAACATAAATGTATATATTTGAAAAACCGTGTGCCCTTGCAAAATATGTACTGATGTTTTATATGTATATTACACATCTTAAAGGGCTTCCTGATAGTTCAGTGGTTAAGAATGCACCTGCAATGCAGGAGACACAGGAAATGCAAGAGACACAGGTTTGATCCCTGAGTCAGGAAGATCCCTTGAAGGAGGAAATGGCAACCACTCCAGTATTCTTGCCTGGAAAACCCCATGGATAGAGGAGTCTGGCAGGCTACAGTTCATAGAGTCACAAACAGCCGGACATGACTGAGCATAGCTCAGAAGCAGCACACATGTTAAATATATGTGAAAAGCATTTTTCTGTCTGACCTTGTTGTTCATTCAATACTATGCTGTTAATAGGTAGCTATGTTGCTAATTACATCTACTGTGTTGCTTCTGCTGCACAGAGCTAGACTGAGTTTGAGGAGATACCCCACATCCAAGGACAGAGAAGCCCCAGCAAGATGGTAGGAGGGGCGATCATGTTTCTAATCAAACCCCATAGCCAACAGAGATGCTCAGAGGGATCAAACAAGCCTTTTGTGCACCAGGACCCAGAGACCCCACAGAGACTGAGACAAAACTGTGTTTGAGCGTCTCCTGTGGAGGTACAGGTCAGCAGTGGACTGCTGCAGGGGCAGGAGCTCTGGGTGCTTTAGACCTGGGTATGGCATAAGCCCTTTTGGAGGATGTCTCCATTAACCCCACTGTAGAGCAGCCAGAACTTACACAGGACTGGGAAACAGACTCTTGAAGGGCACAAACAAAACCTTGTGTGCACCAGGATCCAGGAAAAGGGAGGAGTGACCCCACAACAGACTGACCCAGACTTGCCTGTGAGTGGGAGTCTCCAGCAGAGGTGTGGGTTGGCATTAGCCTGCTAAGGGTTGGGGGCACTGTGTGCAGTAGTGTGTTCATGGGACCTTTTGAAGGAGGTCACCATTATCTTCATTACCTCCACCATAGATTGGCATTAGGTCAAGTAACAGGGAGGGAACACAGCCATGCCCATTAACAGAAAGTTGGATTAAAGATTTACTAAGCATGGCCCTGCCCATCAGAACAAGACCCACTTTCTCTCTCAGTCAGTCTCTCCCATCAGGAAGCTCCCATAAGCCTCTTATCCTTCTCCATCAGAGGGCAGAGAGAATGAAAACCACAATCACAGAAAACTAACCAATCTGATCACATGGACCACAGCCTTGTCAAATTCACTAAATGATGAGACATGCCATGTAGGGCCACCCAAGACAGATGAGTCATGATGGAGAGTTCTGAAAAAACATGGTCCACTGGAAAAAAGAATGGCAAACCACTATAGTATTCTTCCTTCAGAACCTCATGAACGGTATGAAACAGCAAAAAGATAGGACACTGAGAGATGGACTCCCCAGGTAGGTAGGTGCCCAATATGCCACTGGAGATCAGTGGAGAACTAACTCCAGAAAGAAAGAAGAGATGGAGCCAAAGCAAAAACAACAACCAGTTGTGGATGCCACTGGTAATGGAAGTAAAGTCTGATGCTGTAAAGAGCAATAATATTGCATAGTAACCTGGAATGTTAGATCCATGAATCAAGGTAAATTGGAAGAGATCAAACAGGAGATGGCAAGGGTAAACATTGACATTTTATGAATCAGTGAACTAAAATGGACTGGAATGGGTAGATTTAACTCAGATGACCATTATATCTACTACTGTGAGCAAGAGTCGCTTGGAAGAAATGGAGTAGCCATCAGAGTGAACAAAAGAGTATGAAATACAGCACTTGGCTGCAATCTTAAAAACGACAGAATGATCTCTGTTCATTTCCAAGGCAAACAATTCAGTATCACGGGAATCCAAGTCTATGCCCCGACCAGTAATGCTGAAGGAGCTGAAGTTGAATGATTCTATGAAGACCTACAAGACCTTTTAGAATTAACACCCAAAGAAGTTGTCCTTTTCCTTATAGGGGCCTGGAATACAAAAGTAGGAAGTCAAGAAATATGTGAAGCAACAGGCGAATATGGCCTTGGAATACAAAATGAAGCAGGGCAAAAGTTAGCAGAGTTTCACCAAAGGAACAACACACTGGTCATAGCAAGCGCCCTCTTCCAACAACACAAGAAAGACTACACATAGACATCACCAGATGGTCAATACCAAAATCAGATCGGTTATATTCTTTGCAGCAAAAGATGGAGAAGCTCTATACAGTTAGCAAAAACAAGACTGGGAGCTGACTGTGGCTCAGATCATGAACTCCTTATTGGCAAATTCAGACTTAAATTGAACAAAATAGGCACAGCCACTAGACCATTCAGGCATGACCTAAATAAAATCCCTTATGATTATACAGTGGAAATGAGAAGCAGATTCAATGATAGTCAGAGTGCCTGAAGAACTATGGATGGAGGTTCATGATATTGTACGGGAGGCAGTGATCAAGACCATCCCCCCAAAAAAGAAATGCATAAAGGCAAAATGGTTGTCTTAGAAGTCCTTACAAATAGCTGAAAAAGAAGAGAAGCAAAAGACAAAGAGAAAAGCAAAGATATACCTATTAGAATGGAAGGTTCCAAAGAATAGCAAGGAGAGATAAGAAAGCCTTCCTCAATGATCAATGCAAAGAAATAGAGGAAAACAATATAGTGGGAAAGACTAGAGATATCTTCAAGAAAATTAGAGATGCCAAGGGAACATTTCAACAAAGATGGGCTCAATAAAGGAAAAAAAAATGGTATGGATCTAACAGAAGCAGAAGATATTAAGAGGTGGCAAGAATACACAGAAGAACTATACAAAAAAGATCTTCATGACCAGGATAATCATGATGATGTGATTACTCACCTAGAGCCAGACACACTGGAATGTGAAATCAAATGGGCTTTAGCAAGCATCACTACAAACAAAGGTAGTGGAGGTCATGAAATTCCAGTTGAGCTATTTCAAATCCTAAAAGATGATACTGTGAAAGTGCTGCACTCAATATGTCAGCAAATTTGGAAAATTCAGCAGTGGCCACAGGACTAGAAAAGGTCAGTTTTCATTCCAATCTCAAAGAAAGGCAATGCCAAAGAGTGCTCAAACTAGCACACAATTTCACTCATCTCACACTCTACCAAAGTTATTCTCGAAATTCTCCAAGCCAGGCTTCAACAGTACATGAACCGTGAACTTCCAGATATTCAAGCTGGATTTAGAAAAGGCAGAGGAACCAGAGATCAAATTGCCAACATCCGCTGGGTCATCAAAAAAGCAAGAGGGTTCCAGAAAAACATCTACTTCTGCTTTATTGAGTGCACCAAAGCCTTTGACTATGTGGATCACAACAAACTATGGAAAATTCTTAAGGAGATGGGAATACTAGACCACCTGTCTTGCCTCCTGAGAACTCTGTATTCAGGTCAAGAAGCAACAGTTAGAATGGGGCATGGAACAAAAGACTGGTTCCAAATACAGACAGGAGTAGGTCAAGGCAGTATTTGGTCACCCTGCTTATTTAACATATATGCGGAGTGCATCACGAGACATGCTGGGCTGGATGAAGCACAAGCTGGAATAAAGATTGCTGGGAGAAATATCAATAACCTCAGATGTGCAGATGACACCACCCTTATGGCAGAAAGTGAAGAAGAACTAAAGAGCATCTTGATGAAAGTCAAAGAGGAGAGAGAGTTAAAAAGTTGGCTTAAAACTAAACATTCAGAAAACTAAGATTGTGGCATCTGGTCCCAGCACTTCATGGCAAATAGATGGGGAAACAGTGACAGATTTTATTTTTGGGGGGCTCCAAAATCACTGCAGATGGTGACTGCATCCATGAAATTAAAAGATGCTTGTTCCTTGGAAGAAAAGTTATGACCAACCTAGACAGCATACTAAAAAGCAGAGATATTACTTGGCCAATGAAAGTCTGTCTAGTCAAACTTGGGTTTTGCAGTAGTCATGTGTGGATGTGAGAGTTGGACTATAAAGAAAGCTGAGTGTGAAAGAATTGATTCTTTTGAACTGTGGTGTTGGAGAAGACTCTTGAGAATCCCTTGGACAGCAAGGAGATCCAACCAGTCAATCCAAAAAGAAATCAGTCCTGAATATTCATTGGAAAAACTGATACTGAAGGTAAAACTCCAATACTTTGGCCACCTGATGGGAAGAACTGACTTATTTGAAACGACCCTGATGCTCGGAAAGATTGAAGGTGGGAAGAGAAGAGGATGAGAGAGGATGAGATGGTTGGATGGCATCACTGAATCAATGGGCTTGAGTTTGAGCAACTCCAGGAGTTGGTGATGGACAGGGAAACCTGGAGAGCTGTAATCCATGTGTTTGCAAAGAGTTGGACATGACTGAATGGCTGAACTACCTATTGCTTCTAACTCTTCATAGCATTCTATTTACCACATTTTCTTTGCCCAGTCATTCAGAGACAAGCATCTAGTCTGGCTCCTACTCCCTGCTACTATGAATGATGTTACATTGAACATTCCCACATATCCTCTTAAGGATCCCTGTTAGAGGTTTTCTGGGATATATATTGCAAAGTGGGATACTTGGTCACATTTATTAGCATCTATTCAATTATTTGATGTAACTTTTTGCCATATTTTTCTGTATGTGAAGTGGCATCTCAATTTAAATAGTGTATTCTTGAATGCTTATCATCTCTTGATAATTTTATCACACTGAATTCTAACTTTGGACATGCTCAGCTGGGTATTTTTTTCCTTTAATGACATCACAGGAAGATTTCCATTTTCTAACTGAGATGCTAGAGTCAAACTTATCTGAACATCATTCATTCTCTTAAACAGGGGAACCCTCCAGAGGAAAAAGATACAGAGGATAGGTGAACCTGACTAGTTTCCTTGCATCTGTATCCCCAAGTAAATATGAAAAATGGTATCTGCTGAAAGGAGAACATCTCAAAATAGACTTCATAAGATGACTCTGCCTAAGAATAACCTGTACTAAACAGACTGCAGTTTCTCTTAGACTTGATACCCCTGGAGGATTCTATATAAGCTATGCAATCTCTGACATAAAATGGAGATGTGTCATAGCTGAAAGTCTTGCTACTGTGTGAAGCACTCCACAAACTCATCAGGAATCTCATCTCTCCTGGGCCAGAGATACATATCTGACACAGAAAGAGGAAAGCCAGAGGAACTTCCGCCATTTCCCAAATCACTTTTTGCTTCACTGCACCTCTTGCTTGCCTGTGTTAATGAAATTATTTGTCAGGTAAAGCTTGACACTCAGTGAGATCTCTGTTTTTAGCTGACTGGACAGTCTGATTTTTTGTTATTAAACCAGTCTCGTTTGATAATTTAGGTAAGTATTGCATTAAAACTTTTGGTCTAGTTCAATTTAAGATATCCATCTAATATCTAGTTCAGAGTTTCCAGATCCAGTTTGAAACTTGGTCTTAGGCTCAGGGACCTGCAGTAGGAAGAGAAGCACCATCTACTCTCTCATTATTCCTTCTTTCTCACCACCTCCATCCATTCCCACACTAATGGATCTTCTATAGTTGGGTTGAGAGGTTTAGGGATCATGTAAACATGTAAAATCCTTATAAGACTGCTGCAACTTTTATTCAGACTTCAGTGACAGCTCAATCACAGGTATTTAAATGGTACTGTTTCTAGGATCCCCTTCTTCTATTTACATTTCCCTGGTAAAGAATTCTACCTGCCAATGCAGGAGACATGGGTTCGATCCCTGGCTCTGGATGATCCCCTGGAATAGGAAATGGCCTAGAGAATCCCATAGATAGAGGAGTCTGACAGGCTATGGTCCATGAGGTCACGGAATTGGACATAACTGAGAAACTGAGCACACAGAATTAAGGCACAGAGAGACAGATCTCTGATATGGGAAGTGCCTTTTCATGAAGGTTAACTTCTTTTGGTCCCATCCCTCAGGATTCCTGCTACTGTTGTCTCAAGCCTTGCATAAGATCTGCAAGAGAACTCCTTGGTGAAGTCTGAAGTGCCTATAGAGAAAGGAGACTTAGCTGATTATCTGCTGAAGCTTACAGGTTTATCTGAATGAGTCCTCAAAATGTATCACACAGAAAATTGTATTTCCTGTCCACTAAGGCATCAGTATCTACAGAAAGAACTACTACCTACACCACGTGCTTTTTCCCATTTTCTATTAACTACACCTATCACATAATTGCAAGAAACAGGAGCTTCAGGGTAGGGAAGGGAAGATGACTGAAAGACTATGTTGCTGTTGTTTAGTTGCTCAGTTGTGTCTGACTCTGCAACCCCATGGACTGTAGCCTGTCAGCCTCCTCTCTCCATGGAATTATCCCAGGAAGAATACTGGAGTGGGTTGCCATTTTCTTCTCCAGGGAATCTTCCTGACCCAGGGATTGAACATGCATCTCCTGTGTCTTCTGCAATGACAGGCAAATCCTTTACCACAGAGCCACCTGGGAAGCCCAAAAAGACTATAAAGAAGAGGAATAAATCATGCTCTCATACTGTCCCCTGGGAAGGATGCTAAGTCGCAATACTGCTGTGAGTACAGAATGAAATAAGTAGTTGTTTTTGCTGTGAGATTAAAGTTTGACACAGGACTGGACAAGACTGTAAAACATCTGAAGATAAATATCAATCACCAAAATTAAACCGATCACAAAACAAACAAACAAACAAAAGATGCCTGCTACTGGTGTCTCAAACCTTGCACACGATCATTTTGAGGGCTCATTCAGATAAGCCTGTAAGCTTCAGCAGATAATCAGCTTAGTCTCTTTTCTTCATAGGCATGTCAGACTTCATCAAGCAGCTCTCTTGCAGATCTTGTGCAAGACTTGAGACACCAGTAGCAGTTGTCTTTTTTCTTTTACTTTTGTTTTGTGATTGGTTTAATTTTGGTGATTGATATTCATCTGGGATTCACTGAGATCATCAAAGAGTAGATGAGCGAGAACTAGCAAAGCCTACCATGGACGGAGGGTCCTGGAAGGCAGCAGTCCATGGGGTCTCTAGGAGTCAGACACAACTGAGCGACTTCACTTTATTTTTTCACTTTCATGCATTGGAGCAGGAAATGGCAACCCACTCCAGTGTTTTTGCCTGGAGAATCCCAGAGATGGGGAGCCTGGTGGGCTGCCATCTATGGGGTTACAGAGTCGGACATGACTGAAGCGACTTAGCAGCAGCAGCAGCAACTAAATACAAGAGTAGAATAAAATTAAAGCTATTTCTTATTTGTGCCCCTTTAAGGTCAACCCATTGAGTGCATCCATTGCATATACGAGTCATTTGGGGTTCTTGCCTAAATTTTTTTTTTTATAGTCTTACTACATTTTTCTTTAAGATTTTTGGGCCTTTTCAACTTCTCTCTTTGCAAAAGTATTGTAAAATTATCCAGTCACTCACAGATTTACTATATATTCCCATCCTCAGATATAATATTATAACACAGCTTCTATTTCTTCCACTCTATTAAATCTATTTTTCTAACATGGATCCCTGAGTGCTTATTTTACTGAGACTCTCTAAGGGTGATCTGTTTAATGATCAACTTTTAAACTCTTTGTTCCTTCCAATTTAATGACAATATTTTGTCTTATTTTTTGACTCTTGTCCTTGGTATGCATTTTTATACTTGACCCTTAAAGTCCTTTGTATGCACTGGATCTCCCAAGGCATTGTAAAGAAGTCCATTATACTTATTTTTCTTTCTCTTCAGTTTACTCTTCTGACTGAAAATGCCATTCTCAATGCTTGTCTTCAGCCCTCAATCTGAATTTATAACTCATATATATTCCTGCTTATAAGTCAGGTCTGTATGTCTCAAAAATAGCTTATACTGTTCAAACTATAATTGAATACGATTATGATGTCAGTTAAATATTATATATAAATGTTATATGTGTGTGTGTGTGTGTGTGACTGTGTGTGCTAGTCACTCAGTTGTGTCTGACTCTTTGTGACCCCAAGGACTCTAGTTCACCAGGCTCCTCTGTAGAATTCTCCAGGAAAGAATACTGGAGTGGATTGCCATTTTGCCATTCCCCTCTCCAGGGATTGAACCTGGGTATCCTGAACTGCAGGCATATTCTTTAATGTCTGAGCCACCAGGGAAGCCACGAAACTTTCTCAGGTGGCACAGTGGTAAAGAATCCACCTGTCAATGCAAGAGACTCAAGAAACACAAGTTTGATCCCTGGGTAGGGTAGATACTCTAGAGAAAGAAATGACAACCCACTCCAGTATTCTTGCTTGGGAAATCCCATGTACAGAGGAGCCTGGAGGGCTACAGTCCATGGGGATGCAAGAGCCAAACACAATTTAGTCACTAAAACAATATATATATATATTAATTTAATGGTAAAAATTTATCCCAGGCATGTGACTCTGTAACGTGGGGCTATCCTGTAATTCTTCATATCCTCTCACTTCCAATCAATTATCAACACCAGTGAAAACTTTTCTGAAATTCCTTCACCTCTTTGCCATATCATACCATATATGCTTTTATTTTAATGCCTATATTGGACTTGGCCCTTTATTCATCTCTCTCATTATTCTTAGGCATCTCTGTAGTATATTATCTAGCATATAGTCTGCAACCAAAAGGTATATGCTCCTTATGTATTCTATGTCCTGAACTAACTTACACTTTGCAAATTGCTTTTCTTTTACTTGTTTCTTACATTAATAATCTTTCATTGAATCAAAATACCATTTATGTAAAATGTTTCTTTAAGAGAATTATAATGTGCACTTATTAGCTGTGGCTGACCATCTGAATTGCTTTGTGAAATAATGCATAATATAAACAACCAACAAACAAACTGTTCACTACATTTAATTTATAAATATTTTTCTTCCTTTTTAAACATATGCATTGACAATTTTATAAACTTATGGATTCAATTAGGAGAATGCAATTTTATGGAGGACACAATAAAAATGTAAGAATACTTCATGAAATGCTATAAAAGTAAATGTAATAAATTTTGTCTATTTCCATTCTGACTGCATAGTATCCTATTTCCTTCTTTTGCATCAACTTAAGTCCTTGCCTCACACATAACCTCTTTTTCCTTGCTGTGCACTGTTTCTGTACCCAGGGTTTTACTTCTAACTTCTACAAGATATTTTATTTTTTTATACCTACTACTGCTCTTTCTGCTTTCACGCTCTTTCTCATTATAACCTGGCAGCTATATCCTCTTGATCTTTATTCTCCTCAATCATTTTGTAGCATTTGACAATGTTGACCACTTCCCTTTGGACATATTTTCTTCTTATCCAAATATTGTTCTATTCAACTGCTCATTCTGTCTAATTTTCTCTTCATGATAGAGAAGGCAATAAATTTCCATGATTAGTCAATCAACAAATATGTATTCAATATCTCCTGTATGTCAGCACTTTGCAAAATATAATACAACACTTATTTCCAAAGAACTTACTATTTTGATGGGAAGACAGATTTATAATGAATTCAAGCATAGCATCATTTTCCTGAAAGTGAGATCAATCACAGTGAAGAGACTGAGAAAGGAAGGTATTCTAAACAACTTATAAACATCTAGATGGATAAATTTAATTTTGATTCAAAAAGCATTAAAGGAAAAAATTAGATTCCATATACCAAGAAGTATGGTGAGAATTCTCCTACCTAATACTTATTCCTTTGTAAGGCAATGAAGGAATAAATTCAGCTATAAATCATTGATAGAAAAATGAGAAAATTTAAACCAAGAATGCTATCTTTGCATTCTTAAATGGACTTGCTATAGAAATTCCTATGCTAATTTCCCATTTTTGCAATTAATTTACCTTTTAAGTATGACCTAATTGGTCAAGAATTACATAATATTTATACACCACGTTTCCCCTTCTGATACCCCATATATCTAATTCAAGTGTGGCAGTCTACTGTAGTGTAAAGCTTTTTATCATGGCTTTTGTGATATTTCATACTGATAGGATGTCTTCTGTCACTCAGAATGATCTTGCCCAATCTTTGAGGACTCATGCATATGAAAAGTAATCCTTCTTGACAGTTTCCTCCAATTTAAGACAGCAATTTCTTCTGTATCTGCCTGCTTTATTGATAACCTTCATTGGTGAAAGGGAGTTGTCTGCAACCCAATATAGATGAAAATGAATAGAGATTAACTACAAATGTAACCTTGCTAGAGAAATTATAACAATTTGAGACACATTGTCTCTTGAAGATACTAAATAACTATATCATATAGTTTATGAAACAATGTAGTTTTTCTCATCTCTTTCAGCAAAATCAAAGCCAACTCCTTTCTATTTCTTTCTCTATGTTCCTTCCTGCCTCCATCCTCCCTAATCCTTTCTTCTTTTTTCCTTCCTTCTCTTTCTTTCTTTGTAGTGTCATATATGTTAATTAATTTATGCCTCAATTTATTCATGTGTAAAACTGGGACAACAATGATACTTCACATGATTATAAGGAATAGAAATAAAATGTTTTCAACTGTCTGTCATGGTAGTAAGAATGTGTTGTAATATTTTTTCACATCCTTATCAATTTCTTACAAGACATTCAAGTATAAACTTCTGTAACTTATATTGTGAGACAAGAACTGTGATTCTCTCTCATAGTGTGTGCAGTGGGCAGAATTCCCCTCAGAACTATCAATGCCTGATTTGCTAGAAGCTGTAAATATCTTACCTTACATGGCAAAAGAAAATTTGCAGTTAAGGTTAGGGATCTTAAAATAGGGAGAAAATCACGGATTATCAAAATGAGTCCAGTATAATTATATGAACCCTTAAAACAATAAATTCTCTTGGTATGGAATTGAATGACATGAAGTAGGAAGGAAAAAATAGAGATCCTGATCATGAGAATATTGCCACTAAGACAATCTGCCCACCATCAGTATACGATTGAATCTCAGAGGCAAAATACGATGAAAGACAAGGAGAGAGAAAAGCAAGAATAAGAAGGAAGAGAAGGAGGGGGAGGAGGAAGTAGTAGTAATAATACTACTATTAGTATTACTATTACTAATATTACTATTAGTATACTACTAATAGTAATATTATTATTAGTAGTAGTATTACTACTACTACTATTATTGTTTAAGAAAAACAATAATAGCATTTCAAAATAAAGTTAATACTGTGTAGACACAATGTAAATAGCAATAAAATTTAAAATTATTAAGAATACATCTAACAAAATTTCCAAAACCATAATTGAAAAAAAAAAAAAAGCATGGCTGAAAGACCTAGTAGATTTTGAAGGGAAACAAAACAAAACACAATATCATTCTAACAAATGGCCTACAGATCTAAGTCTGTTATGAGAAACCCAAAGAGTAGAAAGCAATTTTGCATTTCTAAAAAATGAACACATATTATAAAATATACCAGTTAAAATCTAGTAGTTTTATACAAAATTATAGAACTAAATAGTGGACTGGAATGAAGACTCAGAAGGAAAACTATATATGTATTTTGCTATAACTGGGGAGGCCTTACAAATAGCTGTGAAAAGAAGAGAAGGGAAAAAAAGGAGAAAAAGGAAAGATATAAACATCTGATGAAATAAAATGGGCTTTAGCAAGCATCACTACAAACAAAGGTAGTGGAGGTCATGAAATTCCAGTTGAGCTATTTCAAATCCTAAAAGATGATACTGTGAAAGTGCTGCACTCAATATGTCAGCAAATTTGGAAAATTCAGCAGTGGCCACAGGACTAGAAAAGGTCAGTTTTCATTCCAATCTCAAAGAAAGGCAATGCCAAAGAGTGCTCAAACTAGCACACAATTTCACTCATCTCACACTCTACCAAAGTTATTCTCGAAAATTCTCAAGCCAGGCTTCAACAGTACATGAACCGTGAACTTCCAGATATTCAAGCTGGATTTAGAAAAGGCAGAGGAACCAGAGATCAAATTGCCAACATCCGCTGGGTCATCAAAAAAGCAAGAGGGTTCCAGAAAAACATCTACTTCTGCTTTATTGAGTGCACCAAAGCCTTTGACTATGTGGATCACAACAAACTGTGGAAAATTCTTAAGGAGATGGAATACTAGACCACCTGTCTTGCCTCCTGAGAAATCTGTATTCAGGTCAAGAAGCAACAGTTAGAATGGGGCATGGAACAAAAGACTGGTTCCAAATACAGACAGGAGTAGGTCAAGGCAGTATTTGGTCACCCTGCTTATTTAACATATATGCGGAGTGCATCACGAGACATGCTGGGCTGGATGAAGCACAAGCTGGAATAAAGATTGCTGGGAGAAATATCAATAACCTCAGATGTGCAGATGACACCACCCTTATGGCAGAAAGTGAAGAAGAACTAAAGAGCATCTTGATGAAAGTCAAAGAGGAGAGAGAGTTAAAAAGTTGGCTTAAAACTAAACATTCAGAAAACTAAGATTGTGGCATCTGGTCCCAGCACTTCATGGCAAATAGATGGGGAAACAGTGGAAACAGTGACAGATTTTATTTTTGGGGGCTCAAAATCACTGCAGATGGTGACTGCATCCATGAAATTAAAAGATGCTTGTTCCTTGGAAGAAAAGTTATGACCAACCTAGACAGCATACTAAAAAGCAGAGATATTACTTGGCCAATGAAAGTCTGTCTAGTCAAACTTGGGTTTTGCAGTAGTCATGTGGATGTGAGAGTTGGACTATAAAGAAAGCTGAGTGTGAAAGAATTGATTCTTTTGAACTGTGGTGTTGGAGAAGACTCTTGAGAATCCCTTGGACAGCAAGGAGATCCAACCAGTCAATCCAAAAAGAAATCAGTCCTGAATATTCATTGGAAAAACTGATACTGAAGGTAAAACTCCAATACTTTGGCCACCTGATGGGAAGAACTGACTTATTTGAAACGACCCTGATGCTCGGAAAGATTGAAGGTGGGAAGAGAAGAGGATGAGAGAGGATGAGATGGTTGGATGGCATCACTGAATCAATGGGCTTGAGTTTGAGCAACTCCAGGAGTTGGTGATGGACAGGGAAACCTGGAGAGCTGTAATCCATGTGTTTGCAAAGAGTTGGACATGACTGAATGGCTGAACTACCTATTGCTTCTAACTCTTCATAGCATTCTATTTACCACATTTTCTTTGCCCAGTCATTCAGAGACAAGCATCTAGTCTGGCTCCTACTCCCTGCTACTATGAATGATGTTACATTGAACATTCCCACATATCCTCTTAAGGATCCCTGTTAGAGGTTTTCTGGGATGTATATTGCAAAGTGGGATACTTGGTCACATTTTATTAGCATATATTCAATTATTTGATGTAACTTTTTTGCCATATTTTTCTGTATGTGAAGTGGCATCTCAATTTAAATAGTGTATTCTTGAATGCTTATCATCTCTTGATAATTTTATCACACTGAATTCTAACTTTGGACATGCTCAGCTGGGTATTTTTTCCTTTTAATGACATCACAGGAAGATTTCCATTTTCTAACTGAGATGCTAGAGTCAAAATTATCTGAACATCATTCATTCTCTTAAACAGGGGGAACACCTCCAGAGGAAAAAGATACAGAGGATAGGTGAACCTGACTAGTTTCCTTGCATCTGTATCCCCAAGTAAATATGAAAAATGGTATCTGCTGAAAGGAGAACATCTCAAAATAGACTTCATAAGATGACTCTGCCTAAGAATAACCTGTACTAAACAGACTGCAGTTTCTCTTAGACTTGATACCCCTGGAGGATTCTATATAAGCTATGCAATCTCTGACATAAAATGGAGATGTGTCATAGCTGAAAGTCTTGCTACTGTGTGAAGCACTCCACAAACTCATCAGGAATCTCATCTCTCCTGGGCCAGAGATACATATCTGACACAGAAAGAGGAAAGCCAGAGGAACTTCCGCCATTTCCCAAATCACTTTTTGCTTCACTGCACCTCTTGCTTGCCTGTGTTAATGAAATTATTTGTCAGGTAAAGCTTGACACTCAGTGAGATCTCTGTTTTTAGCTGACTGGACAGTCTGATTTTTTGTTATTAAACCAGTCTCGTTTGATAATTTAGGTAAGTATTGCATTAAAACTTTTGGTCTAGTTCAATTTAAGATATCCATCTAATATCTAGTTCAGAGTTTCCAGATCCAGTTTGAAACTTGGTCTTAGGCTCAGGGACCTGCAGTAGGAAGAGAAGCACCATCTACTCTCTCATTATTCCTTCTTTCTCACCACCTCCATCCATTCCCACACTAATGGATCTTCTATAGTTGGGTTGAGAGGTTTAGGGATCATGTAAACATGTAAAATCCTTATAAGACTGCTGCAACTTTTATTCAGACTTCAGTGACAGCTCAATCACAGGTATTTAAATGGTACTGTTTCTAGGATCCTTCTTCTATTTACATTTCCTGGTAAAGAATTCTACCTGCCAATGCAGGAGACATGGGTTCGATCCCTGGCTCTGGATGATCCCCTGGAATAGGAAATGGCCTAGAGAATCCCATAGATAGAGGAGTCTGACAGGCTATGGTCCATGAGGTCACGGAATTGGACATAACTGAGAAACTGAGCACACAGAATTAAGGCACAGAGAGACAGATCTCTGATATGGGAAGTGCCTTTTCATGAAGGTTAACTTCTTTGGTCCCATCCCTCAGGATTCCTGCTACTGTTGTCTCAAGCCTTGCATAAGATCTGCAAGAGAACTCCTTGGTGAAGTCTGAAGTGCCTATAGAGAAAGGAGACTTAGCTGATTATCTGCTGAAGCTTACAGGTTTATCTGAATGAGTCCTCAAAATGTATCACACAGAAAAATTGTATTTCCTGTCCACTAAGGCATCAGTATCTACAGAAAGAACTACTACCTACACCACGTGCTTTTTCCCATTTTCTATTAACTACACCTATCACATAATTGCAAGAAACAGGAGCTTCAGGGTAGGGAAGGGAAGATGACTGAAAGACTATGTTGCTGTTGTTTAGTTGCTCAGTTGTGTCTGACTCTGCAACCCCATGGACTGTAGCCTGTCAGCCTCCTCTCTCCATGGAATTATCCCAGGAAGAATACTGGAGTGGGTTGCCATTTTCTTCTCCAGGGAATCTTCCTGACCCAGGGATTGAACATGCATCTCCTGTGTCTTCTGCAATGACAGGCAAATCCTTTACCACAGAGCCACCTGGGAAGCCCAAAAAGACTATAAAGAAGAGGAATAAATCATGCTCTCATACTGTCCCCTGGGAAGGATGCTAAGTCGCAATACTGCTGTGAGTACAGAATGAAATAAGTAGTTGTTTTTGCTGTGAGATTAAAGTTTGACACAGGACTGGACAAGACTGTAAAACATCTGAAGATAAATATCAATCACCAAAATTAAACCGATCACAAAACAAACAAACAAACAAAAGATGCCTGCTACTGGTGTCTCAAAACCTTGCACACGATCATTTTGAGGGCTCATTCAGATAAGCCTGTAAGCTTCAGCAGATAATCAGCTTAGTCTCTTTTCTTCATAGGCATGTCAGACTTCATCAAGCAGCTCTCTTGCAGATCTTGTGCAAGACTTGAGACACCAGTAGCAGTTGTCTTTTTTCTTTTACTTTTGTTTTGTGATTGGTTTAATTTTGGTGATTGATATTCATCTGGGATTCACTGAGATCATCAAAGAGTAGATGAGCGAGAACTAGCAAAGCCTACCATGGACGGAGGGTCCTGGAAGGCAGCAGTCCATGGGGTCTCTAGGAGTCAGACACAACTGAGCGACTTCACTTTATTTTTTCACTTTCATGCATTGGAGCAGGAAATGGCAACCCACTCCAGTGTTTTTGCCTGGAGAATCCCAGAGATGGGGGAGCCTGGTGGGCTGCCATCTATGGGGTTGCACAGAGTCGGACATGACTGAAGCAACTTAGCAGCAGCAGCAGCAACTAAATACAAGAGTAGAATAAAATTAAAGCTATTTCTTATTTGTGCCCCTTTAAGGTCAACCCATTGAGTGCATCCATTGCATATACGAGTCATTTGGGGTTCTTGCCTAAATTTTTTTTTATAGTCTTACTACATTTTTCTTTAAGATTTTTGGGCCTTTTCAACTTCTCTCTTTGCCAAGTATTGTAAAAATTATCCAGTCACTCACAGATTTACTATATATTCCCCATCCTCAGATATAATATTATAACACAGCTTCTATTTCTTCCACTCTATTAAATCTATTTTTCTAACATGGATCCCTGAGTGCTTATTTTACTGAGACTCTCTAAGGGTGATCTGTTTAATGATCAACTTTTAAACTCTTTGTTCCTTCCAATTTAATGACAATATTTTGTCTTATTTTTTTGACTCTTGTCCTTGGTATGCATTTTTATACTTGACCCTTAAAGTCCTTTGTATGCACTGGATCTCCCAAGGCATTGTAAAGAAGTCCATTATACTTATTTTTCTTTCTCTTCAGTTTACTCTTCTGACTGAAAATGCCATTCTCAATGCTTGTCTTCAGCCCTCAATCTGAATTTATAACTCATATATATTCCTGCTTATAAGTCAGGTCTGTATGTCTCAAAAATAGCTTATACTGTTCAAATTATAATTGAATATGTATTACGATGTCAGTTAAATATTATATATAAATGTTATATGTGTGTGTGTGTGACTGTGTGTGCTAGTCACTCAGTTGTGTCTGACTCTTTGTGACCCCAAGGACTCTAGTTCACCAGGCTCCTCTGTAGAATTCTCCAGGAAAGAATACTGGAGTGGATTGCCATTTTGCCATTCCCCTCTCCAGGGATTGAACCTGGGTATCCTGAACTGCAGGCATATTCTTTAATGTCTGAGCCACCAGGGAAGCCACGAAACTTTCTCAGGTGGCACAGTGGTAAAGAATCCACCTGTCAATGCAAGAGACTCAAGAAACACAAGTTTGATCCCTGGGTAGGGTAGATACTCTAGAGAAAGAAATGACAACCCACTCCAGTATTCTTGCTTGGGAAATCCCATGTACAGAGGAGCCTGGAGGGCTACAGTCCATGGGGATGCAAGAGCCAAACACAATTTAGTCACTAAAACAATATATATATATATTAATTTAATGGTAAAAATTTATCCCAGGCATGTGACTCTGTAACGTGGGGCTATCCTGTAATTCTTCATATCCTCTCACTTCCAATCAATTATCAACACCCGTAGAAAACTTTTCTGAAATTCCCTTCACCTCTTTGCCATATCATACCATATATGCTTTTATTTTAATGCCTATATTGGACTTGGCCCTTTTATTCATCTCTCTCATTATTCTTAGGCATCTCTGTAGTATATTATCTAGCATATAGTCTGCAACCAAAGGTATATGCTCCATATGTATTCTATGTCCTGAACTAACTTACACTTTGCAAATTGCTTTTCTTTTACTTGTTTCTTACATTAATAATCTTTCATTGAATCAAAATACCATTTATGTAAAATGTTTCTTTAAGAGAATTATAATGTGCACTTATTAGCTGTGGCTGACCATCTGAATTGCTTTGTGAAATAATGCATAATATAAACAACCAACAAACAAACTGTTCACTGCATTTAATTTATAAATATTTTTCTTCCTTTTTAAACATATGCATTGACAATTTTATAAACTTATGGATTCAATTAGGAGAATGCAATTTTATGGAGGACACAATAAAAATGTAAGAATACTTCATGAAATGCTATAAAAGTAAATGTAATAAATTTTGTCTATTTCCATTCTGACTGCATAGTATCCTATTTCCTTCTTTTGCATCAACTTAAGTCCTTGCCTCACACATAACCTCTTTTTCCTTGCTGTGCACTGTTTCTGTACCCAGGGTTTTACTTCTAACTTCTACAAGATATTTTATTTTTTTATACCTACTACTGCTCTTTCTGCTTTCACGCTCTTTCTCATTATAACCTGGCAGCTATATCCTCTTGATCTTTATTCTCCTCAATCATTTTGTAGCATTTGACAATGTTGACCACTTCCCTTGGACATATTTTCTTCTTATCCAAATATTGTTCTATTCAACTGCTCATTCTGTCTAATTTTCTCTTCATGATAGAGAAGGCAATAAATTTCCATGATTAGTCAATCAACAAATATGTATTCAATATCTCCTGTATGTCAGCACTTTGCAAAATATAATACAACACTTATTTCCAAAGAACTTACTATTTTGATGGGAAGACAGATTTATAATGAATTCAAGCATAGCATCATTTTCCTGAAAGTGAGATCAATCACAGTGAAGAGACTGAGAAAGGAAGGTATTCTAAACAACTTATAAACATCTAGATGGATAAATTTAATTTTGATTCAAAAAGCATTAAAGGAAAAATTAGATTCCATATACCAAGAAGTATGGTGAGAATTCTCCTACCTAATACTTATTCCTTTGTAAGGCAATGAAGGAATAAATTCAGCTATAAATCATTGATAGAAAAATGAGAAAATTTAAACCAAGAATGCTATCTTTGCATTCTTAAATGGACTTGCTATAGAAATTCCTATGCTAATTTCCCATTTTTGCAATTAATTTACCTTTTAAGTATGACCTAATTGGTCAAGAATTACATAATATTTATACACCACGTTTCCCCTTCTGATACCCCATATATCTAATTCAAGTGTGGCAGTCTACTGTAGTGTAAAGCTTTTTATCATGGCTTTTGTGATATTTCATACTGATAGGATGTCTTCTGTCACTCAGAATGATCTTGCCCAATCTTTGAGGACTCATGCATATGAAAAGTAATCCTTCTTGACAGTTTCCTCCAATTTAAGACAGCAATTTCTTCTGTATCTGCCTGCTTTATTGATAACCTTCATTGGTGAAAGGGAGTTGTCTGCAACCCAATATAGATGAAAATGAATAGAGATTAACTACAAATGTAACCTTGCTAGAGAAATTATAACAATTTGAGACACATTGTCTCTTGAAGATACTAAATAACTATATCATATAGTTTATGAAACAATGTAGTTTTCTCATCTCTTTCAGCAAAATCAAAGCCAACTCCCTTTCTATTTCTTTCTCTATGTTCCTTCCTGCCTCCATCCTCCCTAATCCTTTCTTCTTTTTTCCTTCCTTCTCTTTCTTTCTTTGTAGTGTCATATATGTTAATTAATTTATGCCTCAATTTATTCATGTGTAAAACTGGGACAACAATGATACTTCACATGATTATAAGGAATAGAAATAAAATGTTTTCAACTGTCTGTCATGGTAGTAAGAATGTGTTGTAATATTTTTTCACATCCTTATCAATTTCTTACAAGACATTCAAGTATAAACTTCTGTAACTTATATTGTGAGACAAGAACTGTGATTCTCTCTCATAGTGTGTGCAGTGGGCAGAATTCCCCTCAGAACTATCAATGCCTGATTTGCTAGAAGCTGTAAATATCTTACCTTACATGGCAAAAGAAAATTTGCAGTTAAGGTTAGGGATCTTAAAATAGGGAGAAAATCACGGATTATCAAAATGAGTCCAGTATAATTATATGAACCCTTAAAACAATAAATTCTCTTGGTATGGAATTGAATGACATGAAGTAGGAAGGAAAAAATAGAGATCCTGATCATGAGAATATTGCCACTAAGACAATCTGCCCACCATCAGTATACGATTGAATCTCAGAGGCAAAATACGATGAAAGACAAGGAGAGAGAGAAAGCAAGAATAAGAAGGAAGAGAAGGAGGGGAGGAGGAAGTAGTAGTAATAATACTACTATTAGTATTACTATTACTAATATTACTATTAGTATACTACTAATAGTAATACTATTAGTAGTAGTAGTACTACTACTACTACTACTATTATTGTTTAAGAAAAACAATAATAGCATTTCAAAATAAAGTTAATACTGTGTAGACACAATGTAAATAGCAATAACATTTAAAAATTATTAAGAATACATCTAACAAAATTTCCACAAACCATAATTGAAAAAAAAAAATTGAAAGCATGGCTGAAAGACCTAGTAGATTTTGAAGGGAAACAAAACAAAACACAATATCATTCTAACAAATGGCCTACAGATCTAAGTCTGTTATGAGAAACCCAAAGAGTAGAAAGCAATTTTGCATTTCTAAAAAATGAACACATATTATAAAATATACCAGTTAAAATCTAGTAGTTTTATACAAAATTATAGAACTAAATAGTGGACTGGAATGAAGACTCAGAAGGAAAACTATATATGTATTTTGCTATAACTGGGGAGGCCTTACAAATAGCTGTGAAAAGAAGAGAAGCGAAAAGCAAAGGAGAAAAGGAAAGATATAAACATCTGAATGCAGAGTTCCAAAGAATAGCAAGAAGAGATAAGAAAGCCTTCTTCAGCGATCAACGCAAAGAAATAGAGGAAAACAACACAATGGGAAAGACTAGGGATCTCTTCAAGAAAATCAGAGATACCAAAGGAACATTTCATGCAAAAATGGGCTCGATAAAGGACAGAAATGGTATGGACCTAACAGAAGCAGAGGATATTAAGAAGAGATGGCAAGAATACACAGAAAAACTGTACAAAAAAGATCTTCATGACCCAGATAATCACGATGGTGTGATCACTGACCTAGAGCCAGACATCCTGGAATGTGAAGTCAAGTGGGCCTTAGAAAGCATCACTACGAACAAAGCTAGTAGAGGTGATGGAATTCCAGTTGAGCTCTTCCAAATCCTGAAAGATGATGCTGTGAAAGTGCTGCAGTCAACATGCCAGCAAATTTGGAAAACTCAGCAGTGGCCACAGGACTGGAAAAGGTCAGTTTTCATTCCAATCCCAAAGAAAGGCAATGCCAAAGAATGCTCAAACTATGGCACAATTGCACTCATCTCACATGCTAGTAAAGTAATGCTCAAAATTCTCCAAGCCAGGCTTCAGCAATATGTCAACCGTGAACTTCCTGATGTTCAAGCTGGTTTTAGAAAAGGCAGAGGAACCAGAGATCAAATTGCTAACATCTGCTGGATCATCAAAAAAGCAAGAGAGTTCCAGAAAAACAGCTATTTCTGCTTTATTGACTATGCAAAGCCTTTGACTGTGTGGATCACAATAAACTGTGGGAAATTCTGAAAGAGATGGGAATGCCAGACCACCTGACCTGCCTCTTGAGAAATTTGTATGCAGGTCAGGAAGCAACAGTTAGAACTGGACATGGAACAACAGACTGGTTCCAAATAGGAAAAGGAGTTCATTAAGGCTGTATATTGTCACCCTGCTTATTTAACTTATATGCAGAGTACATCATGAGAAACGCTGGACTGGAAGAAACACAAGCTGGAATAAAGATTGCTGGGAGAAATATCAATAACCTCAGATATGCAGACGACACCACCCTTAAGGCAGAAAGTGAAGAGGAACTAAAAAGCCTCTTGATGAAAGTGAAAGTGGAGAGTGAAAAAGTTGGCTTAAAGTTCAACATTCAGAAAAGGAAGATCATGGCATCCAGTCCTACCACTTCATGGGAAATAGATGGGGAAACAGTGGAAACAGTGTCAGATTTAATTTTTCTGGGCTCCAAAATCACTACAGATAGTGACTGCAGCCATGAAATTAAAAGATGCTTACTCCTTGGAAGGAAAGTTATGACCAACCTAGATAGCATATTCAAAAGCAGAGACATTACTTTGCCAACAAAGGTCCATCTAGTCAAGGCTATGGTTTTTCCTGTGGTCATGTATGGATGTGAGAGTTGGACTATGAAGAAGGCTGAGTGCTGAAGAATTGATGCTTCTGAACTGTGGTGTTGGAGACGACTCTTGAGAGTCCCTTGGACTGCAAGAAGATCCAACCAGTCCATTCTGAAGGAGATCAGCCCTGGGATTTCTTGGGAAGGAATGATGCCAAAGCTGAAACTCCAGTACTTTGTCCACCTCATGAGAAGAGTTGACTCATTGGAAAAGACTCTGATGCTGGGAGGGACTGGGGGCAGGAGGAGAAGGGGACAACAGAGGATGAGATGGCTGGATGGCATCACTGACTCGATGGACGTGTGTTTCAGTGAACTCTGGGAGTTGGTGATGGACAGGGAGGCCTGGCGTGCTGTGATTTATGGGGTCGCAAAGAGTCGGACACGACTGAGCGACTGATCTGGCAAAGGAAGCCTTAAAGTAATCAAGAAAAGTCTAATAAACTTTACAAAAGTTAGATAACCTAAATATATAAAAAGAACACATTAGATATAAAATCACTCAAATTAATATAAACATGAAAACAATTAAAACAAAGAAAATATTTTTACCTTGAAGGATGGATATATATCTTCAAAATCAAAAAACAAGTATATTAAGTAAGTGATGTTTTACCATATTAAAAATAGCTGTTTTGTTAAACAAGACATTCTAAATATTCCATAAACAAAAGATGAATGATTATTAAAATGAGTATAAAATTAATCATTGTAAAATTATGACATGTAATTAATGAAAAAAAAGAAACAGAGAAATCAATAACTAAAGGAAGAGTTCCTCATCATCATATAGTGAGATTTTGTGGAACACATAGAGAAAATTTCCTTGATCTACATGTATCAACTGGAGAAGGAACTTGCAACCCACTCCAGTATTCTTGCCCAGAGAATCCCATGGACAGAGCAGCCTGGTGGGCTACAGTCCATAGGGTCACTTACAGTTGAACACAACTGAAGTGACTTAGTACACACGTGTATCAACAAGGATGTGTTTTCAAAATATTACACTAAATGAAAGTAGCAAATTTCTATGAGGCAGGATAAAAGGACAGAACTTATGTGAATTACAAATGTTCATAAAATTTATCATTGTAAAGTTTATGGTTATACATATATTGGATACATAGAAATAGGCACTGGAGCAATACATCTTTCTTTTTTTTTCCTGGAAATATCTGATGGGGAATGGAGAAGGGAAAAATACGTATTAATTTTGAGGGTTGTGTACAACTTGTGTCTATAGTATGTCTCTGTGCTTCCAATGATTTGAGGGGTGGGAAGGAAAACTCTTGAGGAACAATCAGAGTTTTTTGGCATTTTTTGAAGACTATATTTGTTATCAAACTCAAACCTTCCATAACTTTCTGTATTCATATTATTTTGTCCTGAAAGCTCTTATCTCATTTACATCCAATTTACTTATAAGAATTTTATCACATCAAATTTCTTTTCCTGCTGAAAAATTTGTAAGAGATATAAAAATATCTTATTTGACTTCTGTTAAACCTAGACTAAAAAAAAAAAGTACTATACTTAAAGTTGATGACACTAATGACATGTCCATATTAATTAGACCAATAAACAAACTAACACTAGTATCAGGTATTAAGTTCATGTTGAATATTTCCTAGGTCACATGAACCTGAAACTCATTCTGTCTAGTTTTATTCTATAGTTTTTAGAGTTCAGTTATTAAGTGCTTATTTTTAAGTCAATTGAATAGACTATTTTATAAGTTCAATCTTTGTAATATTTTCCAGAGGTAGAAACATTTCATATGCATAATGTGTGCACTGACATATAAACAGACAAAACTCCAGATCTTATGTGGTGATTTAGTGACTAAGTTGTATCTGACTCTTGTAACCCATGGACTATATAGCCTGCCAGGCTCCTCTGTCTATGGGATTTCCCAGGCAATAATACTAGAATGGGTTGCCATTTCCTTCTCCAGGGTATCTTTCTGACCCAGGGGTCGAACCCTGGTCTCTTCCATTGCAGGTGGTCTCCTTCTTTGCAGGTAGATTCTTTACCAACTGAGCCTCCAGGGACATCTCATAGCTTCACTTTAAAACCTTAGTCACAACACAGAGCACAAAGTACACATGCACAGCTGTTACAGGCTGACCAGTACAGGCCCTAGTCAGACACTCCCTTAAATAAAAATGTCTCTCAAGGGTATACACATGTCAGAACCAACTGGCCCCAAAGAGCACCCCTTACCCAAATGGTGCCTGGTGCTCACAAATAATCCCCAATGGAAGATGCACATCAGAATCAACTGGCTAAAGACAGATGCTGGCTGCACACGCTCCAGTTGGAAAACCTGGTCCCGGAGCTTGTCAGTGCATCCAAATGCACATTTCTATTCCCACCAACTGAAAGTGAAAATTGGCAGTGGGAGCTAATCAGGGGAGAGATAGGGAGACTCCCAGGAAAGAATGGTTTTGGCATCTGCTGGGACTTCCCTGAGAATACCCCTCTTTGGGCTGACTAGCCATAAGCAGCTGGTTCTTCACAGCCAACCCAGCATGGTAGTACAGCTGGCAGCTTCAACTTAGGAAGCCTGGAGGATCTAGACACTGCAGGAATGCGGCCCTGTGTTGGATGCCAAAATCTGTTACTGAACTCAGATACAGTGTCTTGCTGTGCAAAAATCAATACCCAAGAGGCAATTGTTGCTGGAAAAGAAAGTTGCTTTTAATCAGAATGCTTGTAATCTGGGGAGAAGATGGACTTGTGTTCCCTCAAAAACAAACTGTTAAGATTCAGGTCAGTCATGAAAGTTTTTAAAGGGAAAGTAATCTCAGCTAATCACTGAGATAAGGAACAAATACAAAGCCATCTCTCTCTGCATGTAGGCTTGTCAACTCCTTGCGCTCGTTCTTTAGATGCTATCTTGTTCACACAGTTCAGGAGTTTACTGAAGGGGAAGCTGCAGAAGAGATCTGGTCATCTGTTACTTATTCTTCATTTCTGCTTTGATCTAACAAAAGAACCAACAAGTTAGGCAAGCTCTCGCATAATCAAAAGACTTGATAAGTGTTCTTGGGACAGAGATGGAGACCATAGGGGTGCCTAGTTTAAGATTAGTTACAGTATAGCTTTGCTAAAATGACAAGAGAAAAGGGATTTTACTTTGAGGGTGGTTTCCTGCAAAGAGCTGATTACATATTCTCTTTAAAAAACATTGCAACACATTTCAATTTTCACCATAAATTTTGAAAAATCTTGAAGTTCAAAATGTTGACTTGATTTTTGTGAAAATATTTGTATTTATAGATTGGGTTAGAATTAACTCTTCCTGTTAACCACTGAAAATGTCAGTAAACAAGCAAAACTGCAATTTTCATTTAAAATACTTAATGCATTATTCAGTTGTACTCTGCCTTACATTTCTAAAATGTCAAAACGTGGTGGGAGCCTTATTTTATTCACAAATATAAATCTGAAAAACATTTTAGGTTTGAGCACTTTATGTTCATTGATTGATTCATTCATTTTTTAAATCCAGATTGTATCCCTATATTGACCTAAGCACATTACTAATCTTTGGAAATAAAACAATGTTGAGAAAAGCACTCTAATGGCTTCTAAAATTCTCGGTTATTTGGATTTCTTTTCCATTTAATTTAGTCATAGAAAATTAGTTTTTTCCAACAAATGTTGAAGATCTGCTTGGAAAAGACCAGATAATTTTCTTTTTTTTTACTCTGCAAGGTAATGGGGTCTGAGGAGAATAGATATGTGAGTAACAGCATGATATATTGGCAGGTAAAACAAGTTGGCAGGTCTACTGAATAATACATTCCTGTTGATTACCAAAGAAATCTCCCTTTCATGTATTAGGTGCCCTTTGTTATGCCATCAAAATGACCCTTTTACTAAGGCTTGAGTGAAACAATATTTGTAGATAGTCACACTTAATTATGCTAGAGGGGAATACATCATTTATATTTTAATGTGTAGATGAGTACTAAAAATTTTAAAGTATAAAACTTTTTATTTTTTATTATTTTATTTCACCACAATCAGAAACCTGACTCATCCTAGTCAACACAAATGCAAAAATGTAATGTGTGTGCAATTATAAAATGTTAAAGTCATGTTTAAAACAATTGTAATCATTTGTTCTTGACAATGAAAAGTCATAATCACTCATTTTGACAACACAATGATGGGTTCTTTTTATAGATCACTCAGATGTTCTAAGGAACTGAAGTTAAATGACTTACATTTAAATACCATTTCTAAATCATAGACCTGTTCAGATTTTTTGATCAATATTAACAATGAAGACCTAATGCATGTTAGGTATTTAAAATGTGTCAATTTTAAAAGCTGAGTTGAACAGAAAAGTTATTTAGGAATCAAGCAAATCTTTCTCAAAGTTGAAGAAAAATAAACTCTTAAAAATGCTGTTATATTTTTATTATATGTTAATACATGTAGATAGCTTTATTTGCTATATTTTTGTTTTACAGAATTATATTACTAATAAATATAAAAGTATTCACTATAGGGTTAAATTATCTAGTGATGTTGATTGATTATATATTTTAATATCCTTGCAAATTTAAATTGCCAATTAATCTTTCTAAAAATTTGCATATTTTTATATGTAGTTCCTGAGAGAGAGAGGTATAGATTATTATTAGGTATAGATTATTAGTCAATCTAAATAATGCCTATTGTTTTCTTATATGCAAGTATATCTTGTATTTAGGGCAGTCAAATTATGAGTACTAAATTGTTGTTATCTATTACTACCATGACTGTATTTGCCAGATTATGTTATGAAAAATGAGTGTGTATGCTCAGTTGCTCAGTTCAGTCCAACTCTTTGTAACCCCATGGTCTGTAGCCCGCCCGGCTGCTTGGTTCATGGAATTTTCCAAGCAAGAATACTGGAGTGGGTTGCCACTTCCTACTCCAGTATTCTCCCAGATCTAAGGATTGAACTCACGTCTCTTCTGCCTCCTTCACTGCTAAGTGAATTCTTTACCACTGTACCACCTAGGAAATTGACATCTTTTATGGGCAGTGGATAACTAGAAAGCCATAGAATTACTGTAGTTCCTTTTAATCTATATACTTGTAAAATTTTGTCTGTAGTCTGAATAATCTTACAGATTTTTGTTTTGCTACTTTTCATAGAGACAGGTAATCATGTTTTCAAGGTAAATTAATATTGTTTCCTTAAATTAAGTACATTTAGAATCAATTAATACTTAGAGCATAAATGGTATCATGTGGTCACCTGAAAATACTGAGACATAAAAAGTGTTCCTCATACTGGATCATTTAGAATGATCATTTAGAATCATTTAATCATTTTGCCATCGACTCATTTTAACAATTATTAATGTTTAATTTTTTCAATGCACTCTAATTTTTCATGAAACAGTTTATTTTGATATCTTCTGCTAAAGAACTAGGAAAATGATTATTAGAATAGTCTCTAAAGACAGCAAATATCTAATAAGCAAAAATTATTTTTATTAGCAATGATGTTATATTTTAAAATCAGGCAGTTTCTGAGAGAGAGAGGTATAGATTATTAATAGGTATAGATTATTAGTCAATCTAAATAACACCTATTGTTTTCTTATATGCACGTATATCTTGTATTTAGGGCAGTCAAATTATGAGTACTAAATTGTTGTTATCTATTACTGCCATGACTGTATTTGCCAGATTATGTTATGAAAAATGAGTGTGTATGCTCAGTTGCTCAGTTCAGTCCAACTCTTTGTAACCCCATGGTCTGTAGCCCGCCCGGCTGCTTGGTTCATGAAATTTTCCAGGCAAGAATACTGGAGTGGGTTGCCACTTCCTACTCCAGTATTCTCCCAGATCTAAGGATTGAACTCACGTCTCTTCTGCCTCCTTCACTGCTAAGTGAATTCTTTAACACTGTCCCACCTGGGAAGCCACTGTTATGAACAATATTTGACATTAATGACTTAGCTGAGCAGAGGTCTATTGTCTAACAGTGTGATTCATTCTGTGATATGCCTTGCTCTGTATTCATAATATTTGAAGTTCATGAATAGAATTAAAAAGAAATAAAGTTCTAAAATAAAATATGTTCCTAATATTTAGTCTACTTTTATGACAACTGTTGTGTAGCTGTTCTCTCACAGGGTGCATTCTTATGTCAGGTGTAATAAACATTGTGTGGTGAGGCAAGATAATCATAATGTATTTTTTAGTGTTGTAAATATGATAAGAATGGTTTGCCTGTTTCAAGACTTTCAGATTTCTTCCATTATATCCATGACATATGATAGCCTGATCTGACAATTTGACATTCTGCTAACAGTCTCTTCAACTTTTAAAAGGTTAACCTTCTTATAGTACTTTATAATTAGTACAATCTATAGCCAATCATAATGTCCCAATACAATTATCTGCTATTAGGCTAAAATCTATTTACTGGGAAAATTTTTCTGAATTAATAGGGCAATTGTTTTCAATATTTGCTGATTTACCAGATAAAACTATTTGTCATGAAAAGAAGTTCATGTGCTCATGTGTTGGGGTGGAGGGTTGGGGGTGGGTGGGTGCGAGCGTGTGCCATGGTATGCTTTGTGACTTTGCAATCTTTTCAATTGTGTGACATCTCATCACCTCATAAATGATTCACATGGTGCCCAGAGGTACAGTTAAAGAGGGCAGACTGATGTCATGAATGCTTATTTGTATAAAGCTCTATTAATAATAAATTAGTTATCTCTTGTACAGTCAGGATATAACGTCTGTGTCTGACAAATGATGGTCATAAAATTAGGCAATTCTTTTCTAAGAAAATGTGAAATTCTAGAAATATATATGTATTCTTTGGCTCTTTGTAATGACTATCTCAGAAGAATACAATGAAAATACAATAACACATTAAAAATAAATTTTCTGCTGTATATTGTTGGATAATAAATATGGAACCTTCATTAAATCTATTTCAGCACATTGTCCTCTGTTAAAACCTATATCAGTAAAATACAAACTGACCCACTGTGCTATAACTATGCACAAGAAAGAAATTTTATATTTAAACTTCCATTCAGCAGACTTCTTATAGCTTGATGAGTATATAATGAATTTGAGAGTATTTTGATAGTGTATTCCTTTATATGCATATATGTGGTAGTTATACTGATAGTTATAAAGTGCAACTTTTTTATTTTGCAAAATTTGATTTATTTTTACCTAGTGTAACATGAAAAACAGAATAATAAAAGTAAAACTTCTGATTAAAATCAGTGGAAAGAGGAATAAGTTCCATTATATCTGCAAGTCACTAAAATGACCTTAGTGGAATTTTTTAAGGTATTTCGCACAAGGACAAAACAAAGAAGAAAGAACAGTAATATATATCTGGAGATCTGGTAGAATGTTAGCTGAATAGAAATAGGACTAAACTGAAACAAAATCTCTAATCTAAAACAATAAAAACAAAATCAATTTACATCACAAATATATTAAAAGATTAAAAAAAAAAGATATGAGTGGGGAGATGAGATGGAGAGAAAACCATGATATGTGGTAGTCCTTTAAGAAAAAGACCAGTATAGTTATCAGGTTAATTCTACAACCTTGAATGTTCCTCTGCCACTTGGGAGAATCCTGGAGATTTAGTTTCTACAGGTTGGAGAAAATTTCTGGATGTTGTTCAGTCACTCAGTCATGTTTGACTTTGTGACCCTACGGAGTGCAGCATGCCAGGCTTCCCTTTACTATTCCCTTTACTATCTCCCAGAATTTGCTCAAACTCATTTCCACTGAGTTGAGGAAGTCATCCAATCATCCTGTCTTCTCTTGCCCCCTTCTCCTTCTGTCCTCAATCTTTCCCAACATCAGGGTCTTTTGCAGTGAGTTGGCTCATCGCATCAGGTGGCCAAAGTATTGGTGCAACAGCTTCAGCATCAGTCCTTCCAATGAATATTCAGTACCAATTTCCTTTAGGATTGACTGGTTCGATCTTCTTGCTGTCCAAGGGACACTCAAGAGTCTTCTCTTGCACCACAGTTCAAAAGCATCAATTCTTCAACGCTCAGCCAGCTTTATGGTTCAGCACTCACATTGATGTATGACTACTGAGAAAATAGCTTTGACTATATGGACTTTTGTTGGCAAAGCGATGCCTCTGCTTTTTTATGTGCTGTCTTGGTTTGTCATAGCTTTTCTTCCAAGGAGCAAACATCTTTTAATTTTGTGGCTGCAGTCACTGTCTACAGTGATTTTGTAGCCCAAGAAAAGAAAGTCTGTCACTGTTTCCATTTTTTCCCCATTTATTTGCCATGAAGTAATAGGACTCGATGCCATGATCTTAAATTTTGAATGTTGAGTTTCAAGCCAGCTTTTGTACTCTCCGCTTTCACCCTCATTAAGAGGATCTTTAGTTCCTCTTTGCTTTCCAGCACAAGGATAATATCATCTGCATATCTGAAGTTGTTGATATTTCTCCTGACAATCTTGATTCTAGCTTGTGAGTCTTTCAACCCAGAATTTCCCATGATGTATCCAGCATAGAAGTTAAATAATTAGGGTGACAATATACAGCCTTGATGTACACCTTTCCCAATTTTGAACAGGTCTGTTGTTCCATGTCTGGTTCTAACTGTTGGTTGTTGTCCTGCATACAGGTTTCTCAAGAAACAGGTAAGGTGAGCTGGTATTCCCATCACTTTAAGTATTTTCCACAGTTTGTTGTGATCTACACAGTTAAAGGCTTTAGCATAGTCAATGAAGCAGACATTTTTGGTATTCTCTTAGTTTTTCTATGATCCAGTGGATGTTGGCAATCTGATATGTAGTTCCTATGCTTTTTCTAAATCCAGTTTGTACACCTGGAAGTTAGTTCATGTACTGCTGAAGCCTACCTTGATGACTTTTGAGCATTACCTTGCTAGAATGTGAAGTGAGCACAATTGTGTAATGTGAACATTCTTTGGCATTGCCCTTCTTTGGGATTGGAATGAAAACGGACATTTTCCAGTCCTGAGTCCACTGCTGAGTTTTCCAAATTTGCTGGCATATTGAGTGCAGCACTTTAACAGTATCATCTTTTAGAATTTTAAATAGCTCAGCTGGAATTCCATCACCTGCACTAACTTTGTTCATAATAATGCTTCCTAAGGCCCATTTGACTTCATACTCCATGCTGTCTGGCTCTTCACGGGTGACCACAACATTGTGGTTATCTGGATCATTAAGACATTTTTGTATAGCCTGCCCCCTCTTCTTAATCTCTTCTGCTTTTCTTAGATCCTTGCCATTTCTGTCCTTTATGGTGCTAATCTTTGCCTGAAATGTTCCCTTGGTATCTCTGATTTTCTTGAAGAGATCTCTAGTCTTTCTCATCTATTGTTTTCTTCTATTTCTTTGCATTGTTCAGTTAAGATGGCTTTCTTAGCTCTCCTTGATATTCTTTGGAACTCTGCATTTAGTTGGGTACATCTTTCCCTTTATGCTTCTCCTTTCACTTCTATTCTTTTCTCAGCTATTTGTAAGGGCTTCTCAGTCAACCATGTTGTCTTTTGCATTTCTTTTTCTTGGGGATGGTTTTGATCACAGCCTCCTGTACAATATTACAAACCTCTATCCTTAGTTCTTCAGGCACTCTGTCTATCAGATCTAATCCCTTGAATCTATTTGTCACTTCCACGATATAATCATAGATGATCTGATTTGGGTCCTACCTGAATGGTCTAGTGGTTTCCCCTACTTTCTTCAATTTAAATTTGAATTTTGCTATCAGAATTCATGATCTGAGGCACAGTCAGCACTAGGTCTTGTTTTTTCTGATTGTACAGAACTGCTCCATCTTCAGCAGCAAAGAATATAATCAATATGATTTTAGTGTTGACCCATCTGGTGATGTCCATGTGTAGAGTCATCTCTTCTTTTGTTGAAAGAGTGTGTTTGCTATGAACCATGTGTTCTCTTGGCCGAACTGTAGAGTAGGCCAATGAAGTTTGGAATACAAAACTTCATTTTATATTCCAAGGCCAAACTTGCTTGTGACTCCACTTATTTTTTGACTTCCTACTTTTGCATTTTAATCTTCTATGATGAAAAAAGGACTTTTTTTTTTTTTTTTGATGTTAGTTATAGAAGTTCTTTTAGGTCTTCATAGAACCATTCATCTTCTTTGGTATTAGTGGTTGGGGCATAGACTTGGATTACTGTGATGTTGAATGGCTTGGAAATGAACCAAGATTATTCAGTCATTTTTGAGATTGCACCCAAATACTGCATTTTGGACTCTTTTGTTGACTATGAGGGCTACTCCATTTCTTCTAACTGATTCTTGCCACAGTAGTCGATATAATGGACATCAGGCACAATGGAGGCCTCAGCATGAGTGCATGCTAAGTCACTTCCATTGCGGCTGACTCTTTGTGACCCCATAGACTGTGGCCCACCAGGCTCCTCTGTCCATGGGATTTTCCAAACAAGGAAATGGTTTGCCTTTTCCTCCTCCAGGAGGCCTCAGAGTGGACATTACATGAATGTTTATAGAATGTAGAGACCACTACTCGTGCTAAGCACAAAATTTATCAATGTGGTTTACAATCCATTTTTGATGTTGGAAAAGACTTCTCTGAATTGTGGTGAACCCAAAAGAAAAATTATAAAGATACTCTGATGGAGTCTGTGTCTGTTTAATTGATAGGGAATGATCTTCCATTAGAATCTTATTTTTCTATCACTAAATACAAAGTGACAGTTAAGGATTACCACAAATTTAATAAAAGAAATGTAAAGAAAATACCTTATGAAAATTATCTAAAATTAAATGCAGACACAAAAGTAAAACAAGAAACAAATGCAAATTGAAGGAAATAGATAAGACTGAAGTCATCAAACTTAAAGGATCACTATTAACAGTTTTAGCTTTTTGAGTATCCCTGGTAAAAGAAAGCTTTAATAAGTAATTGCTTACTAAAAGAAAAGGAAAAAAAAAAAAAAGAAGGTAAAAGTACGATACCTATGTGCATGCTGTGTAGTATCTGACTCTTTGGAACCCCACAGACTGTATCCCACCAGGCTCCTCTGTTCATGGGATTTCCCATGTCAAGAACACTGGAATAAGTTGCCATTTCCTTCTCCAGGGGACCTTGCAGACCCAGGGATTGAAGCCATGTCTCTTGTGTCTCCTGAATTAGCAGGAGAAATTTTTACCAATGCACAATCCCAAAAGTGTGATGGCAATAACTATTACTCAGTAGAAATATTGGAAGATAAAGATACAAAATATCTCCCAGAAGGAAAGAAAACATTAGAAAATTAGACACTTGTCTAGAGAGCTGATAAATGTTCTTTGTTAGAAGAGGGAATTTATGTATTTAGCAAGCTTCAATTCTGTGACAGTGCAAAGAAAATAAGGGTGCCTTTTGGAGGTTATACTTCAAGCTCAGAAAGAACAAAAGACATCCCTGATTGGGTATGTCTTTATATTCAGGGCTTTCCAACATTTCAGAATCAAAAGTTAAAGGGAACTTTCCAGGCTGGCTCAGAAGGCACTCTTCATTCCATCTATTTCTAGTGATTGATAAATGTGTTATAACCTTTTTTCCCCCTGACATTTCCCCTTTTAATCTATTCTGCTTTGAGGGCTGAGAAAATATGCTAAAATTTAGGTACCCCCTAGGAATCAAGAATATTACTGGGCTCATTTTTGATGGCTTATGATGTATATTTTATAATTTGATCCAACAGTTAATAGTTCTCTTCCTATCTTTCAAAGGTCCATATATGTTTTACTCTGCAAATTCTTATTTATAATCTTAAAGATCATTTGCAAGTTAATTAGTGATCAGTTTATATGTTTGTTGTTTTGCATGGCTCTGGTACAAAGAAGACAAATGTATTACTTAGGAAATAATCCCAAACCCAATTTCTATCTACTAGTTTCCAAAAGGTAAAAAGTTCATATTTTAACAAAACTTTGAAACCACTTTTCTTTCAATCTTGTAATAGTTTGCATCTTCTTGTATGATATAAAATTCCCTGGTCTGTGTCTAATATGTTGAATGCGATTTTAAAATAACATATAAGATAGGTGGGTAATATTATGAAATTTATTCGAAAACTGCCTAAATCTATTTGTTTTGTAATGTTAAAGGCTTAATTGGAGGACTCCCACTTCCAGCAAGAATTGTTTCTTCTTGCCTGAAATAACTCAACATTCAGGAAAAATATATGGAAAAAAAAAATGTTTTCAGAAGCAAGATAACAAGTGGTCCAAGGCAATAATCACTGAAAGACAGAAGATAAACAAGGTGAGCCGGTGTCTGTGTCAGTTTATTACCTGGAAGAGTCCCAGAGTTCAGGGAGTGGAACCCAGCTCTTCTACCCTGGGCTCATTGAGAATATCTTGTGCACATGCCAAGGATATGGATATGAGGGGGATTAAATTCAGAGCTTTTGAGTTCACATTGTATGACACCCTCTTTTCCAGTTTTCTTCCCTGAGTTTCAGTCCTGAATCCCTCTGATGACTTAAGCCAGTAACAATGAAGGTTTCCCAGACAACACTTACCACTCCTTGCTGAACAACTGGAGAGTGCTGTTAGGGGCCACAGCACATAAATATGGACTTCACTCTCTGCAGTTCATTTATTTGAAAGAATGAACTCTTTCCAAATTCTGTGATTTGAGTTGATTCAATTTCATCAGATAACCCTTTCATTTTTTGGTCCAGAATCCCCAAGGACAGAGAAGCCTTCTGGGCTGCAGTTCATAGGGTCACAAAGAGTCAGACGTGACTGAAGCAATGTGGAATGCACACAAATAATGATTATCAGAGTTACAGTTAAGTTCAAAACAAGTTATGTAAAGTGATTTTTGTCATGATTTTTTTACACATGATTCTCAAATTGAATTGGAGGATATATATATAAATATAGATATTTACTTATATTCATTATAAAGCATAGCAATGCTTAGCAGTCTACCATCTAGAACTCAAATTGGAAACATACAAACTTATTCAGTAACTTGGAATCTCAAATATTTTATTTTCTGATAAATAGTTTTGTGCCAAGATACATTACTGATGAATAGGCATATAGTTATGGTCTCATTTTATAATCTTTCATAATTTTAGGCATAAAAAAGTAGCAATCCAAATAGGTGATATTTCCTTCTATAAACAATCTTTGACGAAGCAATGATCTTGTTCATTTATTTGAATCTAAACTTATTATAAACATACATAGTTATGTATGGATATGAGAGTTGGATCATAAAGAAAGCTGAGTGCCAAAGAATTGTTGCTTTTGAACTGTGGTCTTGGAGAAGAAGATTCTTGAGAGTCCCTTGGACAGCAAGGAGATCAAAACAATCAATCCTAAAGGAAATCAGTCCTGAATGTTCTTTGGAAGAACTGGTTCTGAAGCTGGAGCTCCAATATTTTGGCCACCTATTGCAAAGAACTGACTCATTGGGAAAGACCCTGATGCTGGGAAAGATCGAAGGTGGGAGGAGAAGGGGATGACAGAAAATGAGATGGTTGGATGGCATCACCAACTTGATGGACATGAGTTTGAGCAAGCTCCGGGAGTTGGTGTTGGACAGGGAAGCTTGGCATGCTGCAGTCTGTGGGGTTGCAAAGAGTTGGACATGACTGAGCCACTGAACAGAAAACATACTATAACCAGTCAACAGTTAGTATTCCAGTTTGACATACAGATAAATAAATGCAAAAAATATATATAAATATATAGAGTAAGTGCACATTGAGAGGAATGCCATAGGGGAAATATAGAAATATGCCCCTCCTTCATGCTATATTCAGAAAGAGCCTCTTGGAGTAGGTGACTTTTAAGTGCAGATATGAGCATGAGGTGATGTCACTTTGCAACACTTTGATGGAATGTTTTTCATAGGGAATGAACAAACTATGCAGAAACCCTGAGGTGGGGAAACTCAATAAGAAGACTATAGAGACTAGTGTCGGAGAAGGCAATGGCACTCCACTCCAGTACTCTTGCCTGGAAAATCCCATGGACGGAGGAGCCTGGAAGTCTGCAGTCCATGCGGTCACTGAGGGTCAGACACAGCTGAGCGACTTCATTTTCACTTTCATGCATTGGAGAAGGAAATGGCAACCCGCTCCAGTGTTCTTGCCTGGAGAATCCCAGGAATGGGAGAGCCTGGTGGGCTGCCATCTGTGGGGTCGCACAGAGTCAGACACGACTGAAGTGACTTAGCAGCAGCAGCAGCAGCAGCAGAGACTAGTGTGACTAGATTATGATGAGAAAGTGGCAAGAGATGAAAGGAGAAAGCTCAACGGGGACCAGATCATAAAGATCCTTATCTTTATTGTATAGCATTTAGATTTTTAAAGTACAAAAAATAAAAATATGGGTTTTTTGGTAAGGAAACATGATTTAAAATTAAAAATATAAAGTCATTCTGTGCTAAATGTAGAAGTGATTTTGAAACCAGCAGAAGAGAAGCAGGGAAAAGTTGCTTTATTAGGTGCTTACTTAGAATATTGCTGATTGGGGTGATGAAGAGAAAGTGGATGAGATTAAAGATACAGACTTAAAATATTGATATACTCTGAGAGTACAACAAAAAGATTTAAAACTGATAGACTGAATGTATGTGGCTGATGAGCAAGATAATATTTTGATTCCCTTTGGCATTCACTTGGTTATAATTACTATTATAGTGATGGGGGGACTGACTAGGAAATTGGCTATTTCATAATCCACCTGATTCTGAGATGTCATATTTATCATGCATCTTAAAATAACTTGATAGATTTCTATACGTTTTAGTAAATTCCTCCTATAGATTTAAATCTGGCACTGAAACTACTTTCAGGACTGTTAAATATCTCTTTGAACTTATACATTTATACTACTTGTGTAAATGTTGAATTTTACACTTCTGTACCGGATGTTAAATAGTAACTGCTTCCAAATCCTGATATGTTCCCTTCTCTTCTCTCAGGACTTCAAAACATTCTTGTGATTTAAAAATTAGAGGAGTAAAACCTAGCATGGTACAAAGTGTCCAGAACTCTGCTCTAGTTTTATGGTTTAGTTCCTATATTTGCTTATAATGCTGAAGCCCAAGTCATGTATTTTGGGTACTACACAAGACCAATTCTTTACAGTTATTCAGTTTTTTTCTAGACAAAATTTCCTAGATAGATTCATAACACCTTTTAGAGTGTTTTTCTATCTATGAAAATTTTTGTTCTAATATTTATATTGTATTTACATACATATGTATAGATACATTCAGAGACATTAAATGTCTTTGCAAAATTGAAAATTTTCTGTTAACAACATGATTCTTCCACATAAACCAATTTTACCCTAGGTCTTAAAATAGAATTGTATATTTTTCTTTATGTAAGTTCTATACTCTTCTGAAGATGTTTATATTTATAGATTTTATATTTTAAAAATGTAGATGGAAATTTTTAAAATCATACTTGCTATATGTTATTAAAATTTAAGAAAAATATTTCTTCTCTCACATTTATTGGTGCAACTGACCACCTTACTGAAATCTCAGAGTTCTCCAGTGATTTTCATCTTCCTATGCTTTATGCCTAGTAAATCAAGTGATATTGTTGATGAGTAATAATCATATTTTCCCTCATTTGTATTTATATTTCTTGTGTATAGGTTATATAAATCAGAGTTTTAATTAAACAGTTATGACTTCTTTCAGTCAACTGTAAAATCACACTCGCTTATTCCCTTCAAATCCTATTTGATTATGAGGCTTGCTTTAAGCAAAGTTTTACTTGTCAGAATGGTTAAAAATATTTCATATGGCCCACCTAAAGAACACTATATAACCCTGCCTACTGCATGTATTCAATACACATTATGTCTCGAAGTTCTACAAGATATGCTAAATATGATTAGTATCAATCCCTATTTTCAGTTCAAAGGGACTTTTCCTATTAAATTTTTTTCTATGAAGAAATGTGCTTACATCATTCTATTCAGAAAATAACATTTTATGCTGATTTTTGCATAAATAACTGTGTGTATACATACATATATGTTTCTACTTAAGAAAACAATTGTGCTTAAAATTGACAGAGTTGACCCAGATATGTATATTATCATATGTGGATGCTTTATGTATGATATACACATTCATGCCTACATATTCACATACATGGGCATTTTCTGTTGTATAATAAAATCACTGGGAGTAGAAAATGATTGCCTATTTCTGCATTTTTCTCTATATATCACATGCCTAGTATAATCCTCAGTTTAAAAATATTTCTTGACTGAAGTTCTAACTATAAATGCTACTGTTAACTTATAGTTTCTGCATTATTTATGTGGTCAAATAATTTGTGTACTTCAAATATGAAAGGTTGAAAAATGTACCTGTATTCATAAATTTAAAAAAATATTTAATTTTCTATTCAGCCATAATAAAACATTGATATAGGTGGAGCTTTAAATGACTATATATATGTGTAATTCTCTGCTTATAGTTTAATAAGTACTATTATTATATCATGAGACATCATTAACTTTTATGGTGGTTTTTCTATGCATATAAAGTCACTGCCCATTTGATGTACTGGAAATTCTTATTTAAGATTAATACATATAATTGTATGCGCAGGACTCTGGTTATTCTTTGTAAGAGCATATTTTAATTGAGTTTTAATGCCTAGGCAAGGAAATAATAATTAGAATGCCAAACATAAAATCAATCATCCTTATCCAGAACTGTTCATTTGTGCTAATCACTAAGATTGGAATCATTAACAAATAAAATATATTCCTTGAGCATGAAAACTTGAAAGCAGTGGATTTATACCAAGGCTAGTGTTCTGACATCCTCCTATTTAAATTTTCATGTATAAAGCGTTGTATAAAACCTGTAAACTTGCCTGTTGTCTAACTATTCTAACTCCAAAGCTAAGTTTGTTCTCTCTAGATATTTAGAAACAAAAAAATTCTTTAAAAAATTTTCACTTTGAGATAAAAATTTAATTTCTTCCTACTTTATGAAATAATTTTAATAAGTATAGCAAATAATTTTTAAATGTAATGCAATACCAGAATGATGTAAAAGAAATGAGTTATAAGGTAATAATAAATGAAAAGTTGTGATAAATATCTGCATGGCAGGATAGTTAATATTTGAATCATAGACACTTTAAAATTGTTTAGTTAAATTATAAGAAAAGTAAAAGTAATGCTATTAATTTATATAAATATATCATGTCTTAGAAGGTTTCCCTTCCATCTGTGTGGATAAGAAAGCTGTGGTACATATACACAATGGAGTATTACTCAGCCATTAAAAAGAATACATTTGAATCAGTTCTAATGAGGTGGATGAAACTGGAGCCTATTATACAGAGTGAAGTAAGCCAGAAGGAAAAACATAAATACAGTATACTAACGCATATATATGGAATTTAGAAAGATGGTAACAATAACCCGATTATGCGAGACAGCAAAAGAGACACTGATGTATAGAACAGTCTTATGGACTCTGTGGGAGAGGGAGAGGGTGGGAAGATTTGGGAGAATGGCAATGAAACATGTAAAATATCATGTAGGAAACGAGTTGCCAGTCCAGGTTCGATGCATGATGCTGGATGCTTGGGGCTGGTGCACTGGGACGGCCCAGAGGGATGGTATGGGGAGGGAGGAGGGAGGAGGGTTCGGGATGGGAAACACATGTATACCTGTGGCGGATTCATTTTGATATTTGGCAAAACTAATACAATTATGTAAAGTTTAAAAATAAAATAAAATTGGAAGAAAAAAAAAAAAAAAGAATCTTAAGAGAGAGAATATACTCATTCTTGATTGTCGTGTGGATTATTATAGCCTCACTAAAAAATATAACCAGACACTACCTTGATATTTTCAGAGTAGGGCTTTGGGATGAAAATTAATTATTTCCTCCTACCTTCCTTTTAATGTCGAAAATTACAAAATCCTATTTCCACTTGTCCCAGGTTTGTCAGCTGAAGAAGCTCATGGAATGGATGCCATCGTTGATATGGTTCAGCTCTCTGTGATGCCCATCGTGTGCCTTATTTTTAATCTTAAATTCCTAGAAATGTTCAAGGTGAACCAATCAGTTGGTTACAGGAGACCAGGTCCAAAATGAGGAATAAGAATGGGATCCATTATTGTGAATAGGGCAGATTTTTCTAGCAATCACATACTTGCATTTTCTAATAACTATTCATGAGTCCTGTTCCAACTACAATCTTGCCTTGTATCATTGTTTCCAAGTTTTGCAATCCTGCAGATAGTCTGGCTTTTCAGTTTCTACACCATATCCAACTATTTTTTCATGTGTGGGCTTTTCACTTGTTTCTTCTAACTGGAATATGCCCTTCTATATTTCTTGCACACTTAACCTAGAGGATCAGGGTGGGTGGGGGTCTCTGTCTGTATGCTGAAATTTCATAGGTAAATCATCCTGTTGACATTAGTATATCACTCTAAAACTATTCTGCAAAGAATCTATTAAAATCTGTAGTTTTCTGTAGAAGAAACATATAGGTTTACATGGTTCCTTCTGATTTTGGCATCAGAATTTAAGAGCCATAAAAAGAACATTTTAAAATCCTCATTACTAGTATATCTACAATGACTAACACAAGCAATACATTTGAAAATGAATAAATGTAAATAATTGAGTAGTGAAATGTGAATTTGGATGTATGATTCCTGAATGTCTCTCTCACATTTCACAAATTTAAAACAGAATTATCAATTATACTAACCAATTAAATATAATTGGTGAATACGTATAAGTTGTTGATGCTACACAAGAAAAATTATATTATTAGCATTGTCAAGAGTTAATGTTGCCATGCTGATATCTTCATTCTCATCAGTCAGTCAGTTCAATGGCTCAGGCGTGTCCAACATGTTGCGACCCCATGGACTGCAGCATACTGGGCTTCCCTGTTCATCACCAACTCCTGGGGATTGCTCAAACTCATGTCAAAAGTGTCAGTGATTCCATCCAGCCATCTCATCCTCTAGTGTTCGCTTCTCCTCCTGCCTTCAAACTTTCCCAACATCAGGGTCTTTCCCAATGAGTCAGTTCTTCGCATGATGTGGCCAAGGTTTTGGAGCTTCAGCTTCAGCCTTAGTCCTTCCAATGAATATTCAGGATTGATTTCCTTTAGGATTGACTGGTTTGATTTCTTTGTATTCCAAAGGACTCTCAAGAGTCTTTTCCAACACCACAGTGCAAAATCATCAATTCTTCGGCGCTCAGCTTTCTTTATATTCCAACTCTCATATCCATACATGACTACTAGACAAACCATAGCTTTGATTAAATTGATCTTTGTCAGGAATGTCTCTGCCTTTTACTATGCTGTCTAGGTTGGTCATAGCTTTTCTTCCAAGGAGCAAGTGTCTTCTAATTATGGCTGCAGTTATAATCTGCAGTAATTTCGGAGCACAAGAAAAAAAAGTCTGTCACTGTTTGCATTGTTTCACCATCTATTTGCCATGAAGTGATGGGACCAGATGCTATGATCTTAGTTTTTTGAATATTGAGTATTAAGCCAGGTTTTTCACTGTCCTCTTTCACTTTCATCAAGAGGCTCTTTAGTTTCTCTTTGCTTTCTACCATAAGAGTGGTGTCATCTGCATATATGAGGTTATTAACATTGCTCCCTGCAGTCTTGATTCCAGCTTGTGCTTCATCCAGCCTGGCATTCTGCATGATATACTCTGTATAGAAGTTAAATAAGCAGGGTGACAATATACAATCTTGACATACTCCTTTCCCAATTTGGAACCAGCCTGTCATTTCATGTCTCATTCTAACTGTTGCTTCTTGACCTGCATACAGATTTCCCAGGGGGCAGGTCAGGTGGTCTGGCATTCCCATCTCTTTAAGAATTTTCCACAGTTTGTTGTGATCCACACAGTCAAAGGCTTTAACATAGTCAATGAAGCTGAAGTAGATGTTTTTCTGGAATTCTCTTGCTTTTTTTTTTTTTTTTAATTTTAATTTTATTTTTTAACTTTACAATATTGTATTGGTTTTGCCATATATCAAAATGAATCCGCCACAGGTATACATGTGTTCCCTATCCCGAACCCTCCTCCCTCCTCCCTCCCCATACCATCCCTCTGGGTCGTCCCAGTGCACCAGCCCCAAGCATCCAGTATCGTGCATCAGGCCTGGACTGGTGACTTGTTTCATATATGATATTATACATGTTTCAATGCCATTCTCCCAAGTCATCCCATCCTCTCCCTCTCCCACAGAGTCCAAAAGACTGTTCTATATGATCCAGTGGATGTTGGCAATTTGATCTCTGGTTCCTCTGCCTTTTCTAAATCTAGCTTGAACATCTGGAAGTTTTTGGTTCACATACTGTTGAAGCCTAGCTTAGACAATTTTGAGCATTGCTTTGTAAGTGTGTAATATGAGTGCAATTGTGAGGTAGTTTGACCATTCTTTGGCATTCCTTTTCTTTGTGATTGGAATGAAAACTGACCTTTTCCAGTCCTGTGGCCACTGCAGAGTTTTCCAAATTTGCTGACACATTGAGAGCAGGACTTTTACGGCACCATCTTTTAGGATTCATGCTCATCTTATCATTAATTTTCAAAACAATAGTAATCAAAGAAAAGTGACCTGCAAGTGTAGGGGCTGGAAAAAAAGTTGTCTTTAAATTGTAGCTTGACACCTTGTCTTTAGGTCACTTAATTCCTCTGTGACTCAGTATTTATATCATGAAGAGATAAAAATAATACATATGAATAGATTTTTATGGACAGTAAATGATTTTTTAGATTTTTATGAACATAAAAAGCTTATGATATCAAAATTATAGTTACATTCTCTCTTTAAGGCTGATATCTTCTCTAATCATTTGTTTACATATCTAAATATGAACTGCACAGCAATACTAAATGATTGCTTAGTAAATTGTTCAGAAAAGTTATGATCCAATGACAGAATTTGTCATAACTTCACAGTAAGAAGTACCATGGCAAATATAAACATAATATTTGTATTTTAATTTGAGCCACATTTATTAAACTGAACAAATCATTATATTCTATGAATCATAGATTTTTTCCATGACATAATTCTAATTCCCTTTTCATCCATTTTACAGTAAACTTCTCTCAACTTGAACACAGCAAAAATTTACTACTTTTTAGTAGTATGTGACTATCTTGTTTATTTATGCCCACAGCCAAAAAGAAGAATTTGCTGTTTAAACTACATGACACATACTGGACAATAATTGTCATTCTATAGCAAAAGCCACACTCCATTTTTACTCAAGGCAAAATGTGTGTTTCAAACAAAGAATGGAAAGAGTCTGTAAGCCTGACCATCTGAATCCTGAAATAAATATTAAGAACTATATTTAGGAATCCAGTGTCATTTTTTTAATATAGGCTTTATCCTAATTTCTAAAGCAAAGAAAAAAGTCTATTATAATAGTGGAAGTATGATTAAAATGATACGTCCACATAAAGAAAATCATTTATGGTTATCCTTAGTGTAAAAAGCTTGTTTTAAAAGAGAAATGTAGCTGATTTCACAGTTTAAGTAGATAATAAGAAGTAATATTAAATGTATCCATGTGAATAACATTAAGCATAAAGATTCATGAGAAAATACCTGCATAAATAAAGGCTATCAATTTCCCAATTTGGGGAAAAGACAAATGATACCTCCAAAAAGTCCACTGAACTCCAAATAAAATAAAATCAAAGAAAATCTCATGGAGATACATTATAACAACTTTGCATAAAGCCAAACCTAAAGAGAAAATATTGAATGCAGCAAGAGAGAAATGATATGTCATATACACAAAACAATGAATCAAATAATGGTTGAATTTTCATCAGAAATAATAGAAGCCAGAAAACAATGGAATGACATACTCAAATATTGAAAGACAAGATCTGTCAAACAAAAATTCTTTATACAGGGTAACTATTCTTCAAAAATGAAAGGGAAATAAAGACATTTCTAGACAAACCAACAATGAGAGAAAATTTGCAAGCAGACCTACCTACAATAAATTCTTAAGGAAAAATTGATGAAATGATGTCAGATGGTAACTTGAATCCACATAAAGGAAAGAAGCGAATGTGTGTGTGTGTTCTCAGTCGTTCAGTCATGTCCAACTCTGCAATCCCATGGATTGTAGCTCTCCAGGCACCTCTGTCAATGGAAATTTTCCAGGCAAGAATACCCGGGTGGGTTGCCATTTTCTACTCCAAGGGATCTTCCTGACCCAGGGATTAAACTCGTGTCTCTTGCTTCTCCTACGCTGTCAGGTGGATTCTTTACATCAGGATACAAATAACTGAGACCAACCATATGAGGAAACAGTGAGAAAGTTGTCTTCTACAAGTCAAGGAAAAGAGGACACACAAGAAACTAAGTACCTTTATCTTTGTTTACCAACCACTAGAAAGGTGAGAAAAATTGTTTTTCTATTCACCACCCAGCCTGTGGTATTTTTTAGGGCATCCATTGCAAATCAATATAACTTATTACCTTCTTACAATAATACCATAGAAACAACAAATTATGATCTCAATCTTATTGATCATTTTCTGACTTAGTAGTACTTTTTTAGTTAACAATGTCTTGAAGTTATTCTAAGTTATAGGTACACATGCACACGTATACACATCTGCACATATATAATTTTGCTTTTTAATATTGTGATATTTAATATTGCTTTTTAGAGAACTAAAACTAATAAATATCTAAAGATAACTGAATACTTAATAATTAGTATTCTTAGACAATCCAAACAGCAACCAAAATTCAAGAAATACAAGATACCATGAAACCAGGTGGTACTGCATCAATGAGAATAAAATATATGACATTTGATCATCCTTTTCCTTTATATGGGCTTCCCTGGTGGCTCAGATGGTAAAGAATCTGCCTGAAATGCAAGAGACCCAGGTTTGATCCCCAGGTCAAGAAGAACCCCCAGAGAAGGCAATGGCTACCCAAACTCCAGTATTCTTGTCTAGAAAATTTCATGGACTGAGAGCCTGGAGGTCTACAATCCATGGGGTCACAGAGAATAGGACACGACTGAGTGACTAACACACTTATTGCTATATATGTTATTTTGGGAAAATTATTTTAATTGAAACAGTTTTTATAAGTAGTTTTTTGTTTCATTTCATTTTCCTTTATCTGTCCTTATGAGTTATATGTCTTTCCAAAAGTATATACTTATGGAAATAGAATGTAATTAATAATTTGGTTAATAATTAATTAATATTTAAATTTTGGTAAGAACAGAATGTCAGAATCTTAATAGCCCATGACTGTTAGAGTTCCTTAAAAAATTCATAAAGTGTCTAGGGATAGATAGATATTTGTTCAATATCATGAATCACCAAGATGTATGCTATAGTTAATACAATTTACATATATTATTTTCTATGTTTGTAATATATTACATATGCTTAGTAATGTATATAGGTAGGAAGTTAAGCAGGTAGATAGATAGATAAATCGATATTACCATATTATTCTTTCTAGTGAAGTGACAGTCACTCAGTCATGTCCAACTCTTTGAGACCCCATGGACTGTACTGTCCATGGAATTCTCCAGGCCAGAATACTGGAGTGGATAGCTGTTCCCTTCTGCAGAGGATCTTCCCAACCCAGGGATTGAACCCAAGTTTCCCACATTGCAGGCAGATTCTTTACAAGCTGAGCCACCAGCCTGCTTCTTTCTAGAGTGTGTATCATTCTGTATTCTCACAAGCAAGATTTGAGAGTTCAAATGTCTCCAAATTTCACCAACAGAATATGTTTTAAATTTTAATCTGATACATGAGAAATGGTATCTCAGTATAAGCTAATTTTTAATTTATTTTATTAGGAGCAAGGTTAAGCGTCTTCTATACATTTACTTCTATTGGTATTTCTTTTAATCAACTGTGGAATCTTATTTTGACCACTTTTCTATTCAAATTTGAGGTTTCACCTCTAAACTTAATAGAGGGAGAGAACAGAGAGAAGTAGACAGTTCCTGTTTCTATATTTACAGAATAAAGATTTCTCTGACTATAAATTATATTTCAAATATAAATTTGAAAATTTTTGGTCAATAAATAAAATTAATCTTAGAAAATTGGGGGAAACATTTGCTAATTTTGAATGCAAGCATTAAATGTTTTTGGAAAACAACAATAGAGGGAAAAGTTTTCCCTCTACACTTCTAGGTTCTTGGATAAGATTCCTTTAATAAATACATTAACAGGTTAAAACAAATAGAACTTTAGTAATATGTTTACCTCCTGTTTATATGGAAATACCTAGGAAAACTGAGGAACTCCCCAAATGACCCAAGCCTACACTTTAAATACCATTTCGAGGTTCAGATTTAGACAGGTGTTTGGGGTTGGGGAGAGGCAAGATTTGGAAAGTTACCTGAAAGAACACAGGGAGAAAGGATATAGTTGCTATGCAGATTTAAGTTGGTACCTAATTCTTTGATAAGAGTTTCTAGAGATATGATCATCTTCCTGGTACAGAGATGGAGACACCCTCACAAATGGAGATTTTCCTTGTAAATGTACATGTCTCTTAAAAAAGAGTAGTTAATTTCTACTCTATTTTCAAAGCTTCTCCTATGTCTGCTGTTTCTTGAAATAATCCTTAGGCCAGAGAAGCATATTTTGGTAGCATATTCTGCTACCCATCAGTTGTTATGTGCCTCTCCCACCATTGTAAAAAGACATATCTAGATTAGTCCAGTGTTCTCAAAAGAAGCATAATAAATAGAGACTAAACATTCAAAAAATGAAGATCATAGCATCTGGTCCCATCACTTTATGGCAAATAGATGGGGAAACAATGGAAACAGTGGTAGACTTTATTTTTCTGAGCTCCAAAATCACTGTGGATGGTAACTGCAGCCATGAAATTAAAAGACGTTTGCTCCTTGGAAGAAAAGCTATGACAAACTTAGACAATGTATTAATTAAAAAGCAAAAACATTACTTTGCCATCAAAGGTCCATATAAACAAAGCTGTGGTTTTTCCTATAGTTATGTATGGATGTGAGTGTTGGACAATAAAGAAGGCTGAGCACCGAAGAATTGATGCTTTTGCACTGTGGTGTTGGAGAATACTCTTGAAAGCCCCTGAACTGCAAGGAGATCAAACCAGTTAATCGTAAAGGAAATCAGTCCTGAATATTCACTGGAAGGACTAATGCTGAAGCTGAAGCTCCATTACTTAGGCCACCTGATACAAAGAACCTTCTATCTTTCCCAGCATCAGGGTCTTTTCCAATAAAGAGGAGGAGGTGATGACAGAGGATGAGATGGTTGGATGTCATCACTATTCCATGGACATGAGTTTCAGCAAGCTCTAGGAGATGATGAAAGATAGGGAATCCTTGCATGCTGCAGTCCATGGGGTCACAAAGATTCAGACACCACTGAATGACTGAACAACAGAGCCCTTATGGCCAAGTGACCATGAAGAGCCTTCTAGATTAGCTCACTCCTAACCTAAAGCATGAACAAGTTTAGCTATGATCAGCATAATCCACAGATGTCCCAAGCCTAGATCGGCTGACTTTCAGCCCATCCATGGTAACGAGAGCTAAATGAATCCTTGTGTTTGTATATAAATGAGTTTTGTTCTTGTTGTTTGTTTCATATTGTGGCAATAACTGATAGAAATAATATAGTTCATGTTCAAATGCCATCTCTTTTTGACATATTGGCTATTTAACATTCAGAAAAGTTCTTAAACTCTGAGTTTCCTCAAGCATGTCATGTGGACAATAATACTTAACTCAAGAGCATTTAGTGACAGATGCATTTGATTGTTGCAGAGTAGGGACATATTTCATGTCAAATACAGCAGTAATATAAAGTATTAGCTATTTCAGGTATTAAATATTCACCTTTCAAAGAACCTTTTTATCAATTTTTAATTAATAATACTTTTTTTATTACCTACTATGTGTCAGGCTCTGTGCTAGGCACTAGGAACAAAATGACAAGGATAATAAATCCAATGTGTATTCTCATCTAGGTTAAAATTTAGAAAAAGAATTAGACAATAGATAAATAATAATATAAACAGGAATAAACAGCTGCATCAAGTGTTACAAAAGTGCAAAATGATGATATTAAATTACTCTGGCATGGATGTTTAAGAAGATTTTCCTAAGGAACAGGCTTCTCTGATGGCTCCTATGATAAAGAATCCCCTGCTATGCAGAAGACACAGTAGACGCAGGTTAGATCCCTGGGTCAGGAAGATCCCCTGGAGGAGGAAACTGGCTCCGGTACTCTAGCCTGGAAAATTTCATGGACAGAGAAGCCTAACGGGTTACAATCCATAGGGTCCCAAAGAGTAGGACATGATCAACTGACTGAGCACACATACATTCTTAAGGAATACTATTTGAATTTAACTAGGAATAGATAACTTCAAATATATCTCTTCATAACCCAGATAAGTGTTTTACAAGTATTGGTGTGTGTATAAGATCATAGCCTCTGGTCCCATCACTTCATGCAAATAGAAGGGGAAAAAGTAGAAGCAGTGACAGATTTTCTTTTCTGGGCCTCCAAAATAACTGTTGATGGTGAGTGCAGTCATGAAATTGAAAGATACTGGCTCTTTGGAAGGGAAGCTATGACAAACCTAGAGAGTGTATTGAAAAGCATCGACATCAATTTGTCAACAAAGGTCCGTATAGCCAAAGCTATGATTTTTCCAGTAGTCATGTACAGATATGAGAGCTGGACCATAAAGAAAACCAAGCACTGATGAATTGATGTTTTTGAATTGCGATGCTGGAGAAGAGCCTTCAGAGTCCCTTGAACAGCAAAGAGATCGAACTAGTCAATCCTAGAGGAAATCAACCCTGAATATTCATTGGAAGAACTGATGCTGAACTTCAAAGACTTTAGCCTCCTCATGTGAAGGAGGAGGCCACTGAAAAAGACCCTGATGCTGGAAAACATTGAGGGCAGGAGGAGAAGGGGGCAGCAGAGGACTAGATGATTAGACAGCATAATGACTTAATGGATATGAATTTCAGCAAACTTCCGGAGAGAGTAGAGGACAGAGGAGACTGGCATACTGAAGTCCATGGGATTGCAAACAGTTAGACATGACTTAGCAGCTGAACAATAACAACAAGACCTGCTGTATATTCCTATCTGAAAAGGAAAAGTTTGGATTATCTGAATCTTTTAATAGATATCACTGATTAATTCTGGGAATATATTTATTATTATTTTTGTGAAATATTACATTTTATTTTTCTTCAAACGTGACATACATTATATACTTATAGTATTTTCAGCTTTCATAATTTTTTCGAAGTGTAATGGAGGGAGGATATGAACGTGGCAGAATAGGAGAACACTGAGTTCCTGTCCTCCCAGAAACACATAAAAAATATACCTATATGTGGATCAATTCTCACTGAAAACAAACTGGAGATCAGCAGAAAGCCTCTTCTACAACCAAGGCTGTAAAGAAAGATCTACAGGAAGTGGCATAGGAAGGAAAGAGAGGCAATCGGGTCAGGACACATGCCCCTAAGAAGGGGCACAGAAGAGGAGTGGGATATCATGGGCTCAGAAATCCCTCCTAGGGACTGAGCAGTTCATACTGACTGTTGGGCACCCCATCCCAGGGGTTGGACACCAGGAGGACAAGGCCCCTTAGCTAAGGGGCCTTGTGAAAGCCAGTGAGACTTACAAGAATGCTATAAGAATCTAAGACTCTGCATGTGAAGAGTCACAGATGCTTGTTTACATCCAGGAGCAAGGCAGAGGAAACAGAATGAAATTGCCAGGGGCACTGGCCAGGTTCCCATAACCAAGAGAGTGCACACCCTGACCATCCTGAGCACCCGCTCCGGCCCCTCTGGCTCCAGCACAGCACCCTACTAGGGTAAAGGAGAGTGTGCACTTGGGGGAGAAAGACAGCTAGAACCCAGCTTTGTAGCTGAATGGGGTTAAGGCAGACATTGTTGAAGCTCAGGGAAGCAGTAGACCAGGAGCTTTCAAGCTCTGACGGCATGGCTGGACCATCCCAGCACACCACGCAGCCTATCTGGGAGCCCACTCTGGCCCCTCCTGCTGCAGCACTGCTTCAGGGTGAAGATGCCATTATTGGAAAGGCAGAGACCAGTCATTGCCTCTGATAGGAAAGTGACGATCACTGAACATAGAAGTTCTGGCTCACACCTGGCTCTCACTCTAGTTCCTCCATGCTTGGCCACGCCTCTCTCCAAGTTGGTGCTGCCAGCACAATGAGAATTTTAGCAAAGAACTTGAAAACATACAAAAGAATGGTCAGTCAAAGCTGAGGAATACATTAAGAATACATAATCATTAATACATAAATGAAAAGCACACTAGAAGGAATTAAAAATGACTAGGTGACTGAGCGACTTCACTTTGACTTTTCACTTTCATGCATTGGAGGAGGAAATGGCAACCCACTCCGGTGTTCTTGCCTGGAGAATCCCAGGGACGGGGGACCTGGTGGGCTGCCGTCCGTGGGGTCGCACAGAGTCGGACATGACTGAAGCGACTTAGCAGCAGCAGCAGCAGGTGATAAAAAGAACACATAAATGATCTGAAAGATAAAATAATGACCACCCATTCAGAAGAACAAAAAGAAAAAATATTTAAAAATGACAACATCAAGTGCATTAACATTCACACTGTAGGGATTCCAGAAGAAGAAGAAGAGAGAGAGGGGTGCCAAAAATGCATTCAATGAAATTATGGCTAAAAACTTCCCCAAACTGAAGAAGGAAACAGATTATCCAAGTAGAGGAGCACAGACAGCCTCAATGAAGGTGAACCTAAAGAGACCCACATCAAAACATACGACTAAAATGGCAAACTTTAAAGACGGAGAGTTCTAAAGACAGCAAGAAAATTTATAATTTGAAACTGTATGGATGGACCTGGAGGGGATTATTCTTAAACAGAGAAAAACAAGCACTGTATATGTTAACACCTCATATGTATAATCTAAAAAATAAAACAAAAATGATAGAATAAAAGAGAAACAAGCTCACAGATTTAGAGAACAAATATTGATTACCAGTGGAAAGACGGAAGTGGGGAAAGACCATATATGGTTACGGATTAAGAGCTACAAGTTCTTTCTTACAAAATTAGCTACAAGGATGTATTGTGCACCAGAGGGAATATAGCCAATATTTTAAAATAATTTTAAATAGAGCATACTCTTAAAAATACTGAATCATTATGTTGTATGGCTGAAGCTAATACATTTTAAAACAACCATACTTCAATAAAAAATGAACTCATGTTTTAAAAAAATGTAAAAGGTAGAATAACACAAAAGCATATCAGATAACATCATTCTATAAATACTTATACACTTATTTTACCAAAATAATTAGATTTCACATTGATCTGCAGAAAAAGAGGCTTTTTGACTTTATTAAGAATTATTTTCTTTTAAGTTTAATTAGGTCCCATTTGTTTATTTCCAATTAAACTTAAAAGCTTCTGCACATCAAAGGAAACTATTAGCAAGGTGAAAAGACAGCCTTCAGAATGGGAGAAAATAATAGCAAATGAAGCAACCAACAAACAACTAATCTCAAAAATATACAAGCAACTCCTACAGCTCAACTCCAGAAAAATAAATGACCCAATCAAAAAATGGACCAAATATCTAAATAGGCATTTCTCCAAAGAAGACATACAGATGGCTAACAAACACATGAAAAGATGCTCAACATCACTCATTATCAGAGAAATGCAAATCAAAACTACTATGAGATACCATTTCACACCAGTCAGAATGGCTGCGATCCAAAAGTCTACAAATAATAAATGCTGGAGAGGGTGTGGAGAAAAGGGAACCCTCTTACACTGTTGGTGGGAATGCAAACTAGTACAGCCACTATGGAGAACAGTGTGGAGATTCCTTAAAAAACTGGAAATAGAACTGCCTTATGATCCAGCAATCCCACTGCTGGGCATACACACTGAGGAAACCAGAAGGGAAAGAGACACGTGTACCCCAATGTTCATCGCAGCACTGTTTATAATAGCCAGGACATGGAAGCAACCTAGATGTCCATCAGCAGATGAATGGATGAGAAAGCTGTGGTACATATACACAATGGAGTATTACTCAGCCATTAAAAAGAATACATTTGAATCAGTTCTAATGAGGTGGATGAAACTGGAGCCTATTATACAGAGTGAAGTAAGCCAGAAGGAAAAACACCAATACAGTATGCTAAGGCATATATATGGAATTTAGAAAGATGGTAACAATAACCCTGCATACGAGACAGCAAAAGAGACACTGATGTATAGAACAGGCTTATGGACTCTGTGGGAGAGGGAGAGGGTGGGAAGATTTGGGAGAATGGCATTGAAACATGTGAAATGTCATGTATGAAACGAGATGCCAGTCCAGGTTCAATGCACGATGCTGGATGCTTGGGGCTGGTGCACTGGGACGACCCAGAGGGATGGTATGGGGAGGGAGGAGGGAGGAGGGTCCAGGATGGGGAACACATGAGAAATAAAGGAATAAAAAATTTAAAAAAAAATTAATAAAATATTGAAAATATCATAGTAGATAAAATTTAAATTAGGAGAAATATGATGAAAAAGTGTATTGTAAGAAAGTAGAGGGAAAGAAGGTAACTCTTAAACCCTATTGAATAAATATTTCTGGAAAATAGATGGAGCAAAAAAAAAAAAAAAAAATTATTTTCATGATAACTGTGAGAAATTAAAACGAGGAAAATTCCAAACTGTGGCATTGTGCAAATTATGAGAAAATGCTAGTTTATGACCATGACAAATTAAAAAAATGTAAAACTATGAATGAAACTGCAATACTATTCTTGTTATGAAGATTCTGTCAAATAAAAAGCAAATAAATATTAGAGTTTATGAAGAAATTAAAATTAGAGCAGATGTTACTGAAAATATGTTTAAGGTTTTAACCTTATTTTTTTGTACAAACAAAGCTGAATGCAAATAGTTGCTCATTTGTAGATTGCTTTTTATATTCTTCTCCCTTTATGGGGACTGTACATTAGTTAGACAACACAAATGACACAGTTCTGGAAATTTCTTTTAAAAAGGCTTTTTCATCATTTGAATATCAAACAAGAATTTTCAAGCTTTTTTTTTTTTTCACGCCACTGCCTAAGCACACATGTACACTCAAGAAACAAAGATCTTCAACATCTGTTCTTCACGGTCTCTAGATTATTACACATTTTCCAATCAGCATATTTTTTAAATGCATCTAAGTACTATTTTTCCTACTGAGGGTTATTTTCAAGCTGCTGATTGATCCTTACCCTGGGGCCCACACACCCTGTATTCTACTATGTGTGTTTTTCCTAGTAGAAAGAAAGCGAAATCGTTCAGTCGTGTCCAACTCTTTGGGGCCCCATAGAGCTTACCAGGCTCCTCTGTCCATGGAAATCTCCAGGTAAGAATACTGGAGTGAGTTGGCATTTCCTTAGTCATGCGATCTTCCTGACTCGAGGATCGAACTCAGATCTCCTGCACTGTGGGGAGATGCTTTATCCTCTGAGCCACCAGGAATTCTCTAGTAATATCTGACCAATTCAGGCTTTCATGGTGAGGAAAATGCTAAGTTTTACCTCTTTTTCACACTCTATATACTTGACACAGCCTAGATATTAATCTGTTCCTTCCTAACTGTGATGTATAGCTACCACCATTCTTGTTCCCCACCCCCCACCCCCTTAGGTAAGTGCAGACTACAAGCAGGCTGAGTTATCTTCGATGTGATTTTCAGAAAAGCTTTCTCCTTCCCCGGTATATTTCCTTGTACTTCTTGCCACTCCACTGCAGGATCTTTGATTTGTTTTCATCTAGTTCTATATCATCTGCTACTATAATCATCATTTTCTTTTTGGGAATCTCTTTTCTTTTACTTTTCAAAATCACAGTCTTTGACTGACACTTAATTCACCTTTGTGTTCTGCAGCTTCATCCTCAATAACCCCATTGGCCTGATACTGCAGCTCTTGAGTTACTGGAAGAATAGCATAGGTACTTTTCTAAATTTTGATTTTTGATTTTTGATTTAGTAGTTTTCCTGTGATTCTGCTGCCAACCTCATTTTTGCCCTATTCTTCTTGGTATAAACTTGCCTGTTTAGTTCTGGCTGCTTCTTTCCTGGGCAGACAGGTTGGTACATCTTAAACTTCTGTCACTGCCTGCCTTAAAATACAACCAATCATGTATCTAGGTATCTATTTTGATATTATTTTTTTGTTTAGCAACTTTTCATAGTCACATAAGAAAGTTTCTCAAGTATAGTCATAACTATTCATATATTAATTTTCAAAGAAGGCCAGTAGATTGTGGTGATTTTAGTCTTTAAAACACACTAAATCCTGTATAACTGTAAGGTACGAATGGAATACATCTAACCATCCTCTTCAATAAGTGGGAGCTGCTAAAATGCTGAAGGCTGTGATCAGCCTCCCAAGAAAGATTCAAAAGTTTCTAGGGATACCAAGTTTGGAACAAAAGATTCCCTTTCTTTCCTAATCTGGAATATTTTTATTTTTAAAGGTTGCTTAATTCCTTTCTTGAAATAGTACATGGTATTTCTAAAATTGTTGATATTTTTCAAGACTCTGAGGGAGGTTCATCACAGCCATATGAGACAGAAGTAGAATTGTGGACTTCAAGCTGTTTGCATAGCTGCATGGAATATCATTATGGAAATTAACTAGTTCTTATTAGCTATAGTATTATACTATCAGTTTACCTGCTTATGGATTTTTATTATATTGAGGCTCAAATTCTGAAGCTTTATTATACTGGCATTCAAATTCAGCTAAAATTATAATGAGAGAACTTACTTTTCTGTGGTTTGATTTTTATAAATGTATAAATCTATTTAATGTGTATTAAGATCTGGTCTCCTCTCTCACAAATTGATATAACCAAGAACACAGAAAAGATGAAAGGGTTACCATAAATTTAAGCCCACATTGAGGAGAACCAAAACTGAGTTTTTCAAATTGACTATCCCAACTCTCAAAGCACTTCCAAAGCTAATGGCTTGAAGCCAGTCTATGTTGTCAAATTCTTGCTGCCTTTACCAGGATGCATCAGTTAAAGTAGTAAAAGCTTTTGCAATACTCATGAATACCATTTTATTTCACTCTTTTCTTGGATTGTATTTAAGTAATGACAAATAGTAATGCTTAAAATTTTCTTCTACAGTTGTTTTAGGCTCAAATTTGATATTTATAAGATTGTGTTCTTGATATTATGGCCCGTTTGCAATCTTTGTGTGCAAGAAATGAAATTAATAACTGTCTGAAAGTAGGACTCATCTTTTTATTGTAGAAATATTCTCCTCAATGTTATTTAGCAGCCTGGATAGGAGGAGAGTTTGGAGGAGAATGGACACACGTATATGTATTGCTGAGTCTCTTCACTGTTCGCCTGAAACTATCACAACATTGTTAATCAGCTATACCCCAATATGAAATAAAACATTTAATAAAGAAAAAGAAATATTTGACTGATGATACCATAGAGATTGTGAATATACTTTTCCAATATTCTTTCACAGGTGTTGTCATAATTCTGGTCAGGGGACCTGAGGGTAGCACATGTCTATGTTCACAACGAGCCTCGTGAGGGAGGCAGAGAGTCGTATTTGCTAGCATTGTGCTGTCACTGCTTCCTCACCATGGCATCTTTTTCTTCCTCATCCTTCTCCATCTCTCTCCTTCTGCTGTTAACATAAGCCTGATCGATGTTCCTGCTCGTAGTGCACTAGCCCCATGAGAAGTAGCTCCAACTCTGCCGCCACCGCTGGTGTCAGAGTTGCTAACTTACCTATTTCTAATGCTCAAAGCAGAGCCTTATTGGAAACTTACTTACTGTTTATGGCAGAGCAGTATTTCTCAAATGTCTCACTCACACCTCTTTGTCGTTAGAGATACTTCTCAAATATGCAGATTCCTGGAACCCAAGAACAACTGAATCAGAATCACTTACAGCTGCATTTATAATTTAAAAGTTTAACAGGACTTCTATAAAGAAAATGTTTGATGAATATTTTATTCATGTGAGTGAAACAATATTTCACTATCAAACCTTTCTGGGAAAAACTTGCTTTGATCATTTTTAATCTCCAAATGAGAAAATCAATATAAAGTTGTTATTCACTATTCAATAAGGACACAGTGGAACAGGATACTCCTTCCGTCAGTCACCTCATAGCACATCTCTGCACTCTGACTACTAGCTACTTGCTCTATTGATAGCCTGCCATGAGCTCTGAGTTTACTACCTGCTCCTCCTCTGGGTTTTTTCCCCTTACTTCATTGCTTCTTTTCATGCATGAACTGTTCAGTATTCAGCTAAAAACTGGAGGGTGACTCTCAAGTGGCACCAGAGGTAAAGAATCTGCCTGCCAATGCAGGAGATGCAAGAGATGTGGATGGGGTCCCTGGACCGGAAGATCTCTTGAAGTAGGAAATGGCAGCCCACTCCAGCATTCTTGCCTGGAGAATCCCATGGACAGAGGAGCCTGGTGGGCTACGGTCCATGGCGGGAGAGTGGAGTCGCCAGGAGTCAGACATAGACTGAGTGAGTGACTTACTGAAAGACTGGAGAGGCACTCTCTGTAGATCTTCAGAGCTCTCTCTGCCTTTCTCTCCTCTCTGGTATTCCAACATGCCATCCTTAGATGTCTGGGTTTACATGAGCTCTGAGTCCAGTGTCCTCAACTCAGCAGTACCTTTGCTGAGTGTTTCTGCTCCCTGTACTGCAGCCTGGAAACTCTTTCCAGGCAGTTGTGCTTAGTCTCTCAGTCGTGTCCCACTCTTTGCGACACCATGTTACTATAGCCCACCAGGATCCTCTGTCCATGGGGATTCTCCAGGCAAGAATACTGGAGTGGGTTGCCATCCCCTCCTCCAGGGGATCTTCCCAACCCAAGGATTGAACCCAGGTCTCTCACATTGCAGGTGGATTCTTTACTGTCTAAGCCAGCAGGGAAGCCCAGGAATACTGGAGTGGGTAGCTTATCCCTTCTCCAGGGGATCTTTCTGGCCCAGGAATCAAATTGGGGTCTCCTGCATTGCAACTGGATTCTTTACCATTTGTGCTACCAGGGAAGCCCTCCAGGCAGTTACCTCAGCCAATTATGTGGATCATCTCATTTGTTTATCTTCTCTTAGGATTTAATGTCCTTTATTTTCTATTGTCCAATTTCTGAAAACAGTCGTTCCTATATTTTAATTCTGTTCCATTTTACTTCATCAAAGAAAGAGGTGAATTTCTCAACATTGTTCTAAATTTAACTTGTTAAAATTTCCCATCTATTAGTTTAGCAAAATATACTTTGTAAGGAAGAAAACATTTTATACATAATTTTCTATTTCCCAAATTCTGAACTCAAAGATTTTTTATAATGGCTGTATTCATTTTAAAAGAAGCTAGTTTATATTTATCAATGAAGCACTACATTTTTTTAGAAAGTTCAATCAAATACTCCAGTTTAAATCACTCCAGACAGAAATGGTTAAAAAAAAAAGGCAGTTATATACAGCATGAATATGTTTTCCATGTTGAACCAAAGAAGTTAGATAAAAAAGCTATATATATATATATATATATATATATATATATATATATATCTTGTGAATCTCTGTATTTATATAGCAAAGAACAGGCAAAACTAAGCTCCCATATTAGAAATTAGAATCATAGTTTCTTTGGAGACCAAGGAATGTGTAATGATTGAGTAGAACAAAATGAAAGTCTTCTTGGGCACTGGCAACATTGTGCTTCTTACTATGTCTTACAAATATTCTCTCCATTCATTTTTAGTTTATATTTTAACCATATGAAATGTTTTAACTTGTATCTAGTGAAATTTATAAATATTTGATTTTTATGGGCAATTCTATCTTTGTATCACTCTTGTGTTCTTCTCAAACATGTTAAAGATTTTATAGCTAAAGTTAAATCTATGATTCATTTGAAGCAAATGTTGAAAACATGAGATAAACTCACTTTAAATTTTTAAATTATATACTTAAATTTTATTGTCAATAGACAGTTTATTGATCCAACAGCAGTTTTTTCTCAAGAATTAAGAATACCACCCTTTCAATTTTATTTAAAATTTCCCATTAAAGATGACCATATAAAGTGAACACTAATTGACTAAATACTAATTTTTTCTTTGAAAGTATGTAAGAAATAACACAGTATCGAAACATTATTGGCCAGTATTCCAGAGGCCCAGAGGGATAAACTTTTGCAGAGGAAGATCAGTGGAACCTGATACTTTGATTGGCATTCTGAAGTACTTTATTCTCAAGGTAAGGAAAATACATAAACACACATAGAATTCTTTTGGAAGAAGAAAAATTTACCCTAGACATCAAATTATTTACTACAAAGATTGTGCAAACCCAGTATCTGGCAGATAGTAAAATATTCTGGGCCTGAAAGAAGATAAAATAGCATGAAAGAAATCCAAGGGAAGAAACAGACTACAGAAACAGAAAAACTGTGGTTCAGACATTGGCGTTCTTCAAATAAGCTTTGGTATATCTGCTTGCTATGTTCAAAGAGTTAAAAGGCAAGATGGAGAACATTTGTGGAGAAATGATGCTGTACAATAATGGAAATTCTAATCCTGAAATATATGATAATCAAAATTAAGAACTCGAAGAAGATTCTAACAGGAGGTAAGATACAGATACAAATATTATTAATCATTGGGAATATAGTCTAGAGGAAAATATAAAGAAAGAGTAATGAATAGAAAAAAAAACTATAGGGAATTAACTAAATACATATAGTAATACAATATACTAATCATTCAGGAAATTAAATAAATTACGATGTGAATCATTTCCAAACAGATTCATATAACCAATGTTATCCCAGTAAAATATTGTGTAAATCTTTTTAAAGTGTATGTGTATGGAACTGAAAGTCGGTACTAAGTTTTGTACATAATTTCAGAAAACCAAGAATAGCCAGTGGTCCCCTTGAGAAGAAGGGGAATAAATAGTGCCACCTGATATAAAGACTTAAGACTAGTGATTTTAAAAGTGTGTCATTAGCAGCAGCATAAATCTTTTTAACAAAGGAAGCATCATAAAGATTCCAAATATATATATATTTTTATTATCTTTTCCAGCTTTACTGAGGTTATGAATGAATACACACACACACACACACACACACACACACACCCCACATATGCTATAAATGTGATTTTTAAGGTATACAGTGTGATGATTTAATATACATAGAGCTTCCCTGGTAGCTCAGTCAGTAGAGAATCTGCCTCCAGTGCAGGAGATCCTGGTTCGATCCCGATCCCTGAGTCAGGAAGTTCCCCTGGAGAAGGAAATGACAACCCACTCCAGTATTCTTGCCTGGAAAATCCTATGGACAGAAGAACCTGGCAGCCTGAAGTCCATGGGGTCACAAGCATTGAATATGACTTAGTGGCTAAACTACCACCACATTATGAAATGATTGTCACAATAATTTCAAAATTAATTTATATGCCTAGCATCTCAAATCATTATCTTTTTATTTGTGGTCAGGACACTTAAGATCTGCTGCTGCTGCTGCTAAGTCGCTTCAGTCATGTCCGACTCTGCGACTCCATAGGCGGCAGCCCACCAGGCTCCCCAGTCCCTGGGATTCTCCAAGCAAGAACACTGGAGTGGGTTGCCATTTCCTTCTCCAATGTATGAAAGTGAAAAGTGAAAGTGAAGACGCTCAGTCGTGTCCAACTCTTAGTGACCCCATGGACTGCAGCCCACCATGCTCCTCCGTCCATGGGATTTTCCAGGCAGGAGTACTGGAGTGGGTTGCCATTGCCTTCTCCCACTTAAGATCTACTTTCTTAGCAAATTTCAAGTGCACAATACAATATTAACTATAAATACTACGCTGTACATTAGATCCCAGAATTTATAACTCAGTTTGTGCCCTCAAAATATATTTACATACAGTACCATAGATTTATTGCAAAGGTGGAGCTCTGGTGTGTATGTTAATTGCAACTACTTCCTCAGCCATTCTGAAGTGTAGAAGTCTCACATAATTTTATGTGCCTAGACACAAACTCTGTCCATACTATTAAAAGTAAGGCTAGTTTAACACTTTTAATTAGATTTGGGGCTCTGGGAATGGAATGCCTGGTTTAAGAACTTGGCTCTGCTGCTTAGCGGGTAAGCCTTGTTGGCATTATTGGTATTCTGATCAGACCTTCCTAGATCCGTATTAACATTTTCTGCCTTTCCCACTCCAGCTTCAATATGCTCTGAAAATTACAGCTTTTAAGCAACTTGAGCCTGCTTTTTCCATATCCAGAGAGTCCCTAGTGGCTCAGTTGGTAAAGAATCTGCCTGCAATGCAGGAGATCTGGGTTCAATCCATGGGTCAGGAAGATTCCCTGGAGAAGGAAATGGCAACCCACGCCAGTACTCTTGTCTGGAGAATTCCATGGACAGAGGAGCTAGGCAGGCTGTAGTCCACGGCACTGCAAAGAGTTGGACAGGACAGTGTGACTAACTTTCACTTTTCTTTTCTTTCAGAGAGACCTAGACATTACTGGGGATTTGTAGCTTCCATGGCCCCAGATGACTGACTGGACAGAACAGAGGAAACAGGTTGAAATGTCTTTCTGTGAGACTTGGCCTGAGAGCTCACACTTGCTAGGTGTTCTCCCTTTCCTGTCCTGTTTTTTCTGCACATTGTCTGATTGATTCTGTCTGTGAACACTTAGAAATTCTTGCATAGGCATCTTCGTCTTGGAACCTGTTTCTGGGTAACACAACTGAAGACAGGATATAACATGCAACTAGTGTAAATTCTTCAGTTTCTTTCTATTGCAAAAAAAAAAAAAAAAAAGATGTTTTAAAACACTCTTCTCACAAAGTTGTCATGGAAGTTAAAACAATTAGCACAGAGCTGGGTTTGTGCATATCATAAATGTTTGCTATTTTATTAGTTGAACCATTCAGTGATAAAACAATCAGTTCCAGAACATTTTACAAGACTGGGGATATACGTGTTTGTGTGTGTGCTCAGCTGCTCAGTCGTTTCTGACCCTTTGGGCCTGCCAGGTTCCTCTGTCCATGGAATTTTCCAAGAGAGACTACAGTGGGTTGCCTTTTCCCCCTGCAGGGGATCTTCCCAACCCAAGGATCTTACCCACATTTCCTGCATTGGCAGGAAAATTCTTTACCACTGAGCTACCTGGAAGCATATATATATATATATATATATATATATATATAGGAATTGATTTTACTACACTGTTATCTTTACTGATTATAATGACATACACAAAAAAAGGGACAAATTTTCCTTCATCTAAAAATTGTCTAAAAATATGTAAATCCAGGAAATGAATACAGAATTCTATATATTTTCAAAAGTACAATATTGCTCTTTTTTTTTTTTTTTAAGCAAAAGGCCCTAATTCAGATTTTGTGAAGTGTTGTATGAGTCTCTCGCCACATGATTCCCATTAAGGTCAATGATCCCCACTGACTATAATGAGAATCATAACAGTTCCACCCCCAGGAAGCCCTTCACACATTTACTTATGTCTATAAAACCGCTTAGGCAACTTAGGTGTTATCGTGTTTCAATAAGAAAAAAATAATAATTTGGTATTTTAAAAAGCCTTTAGTTTTCACCAGAAAAACACAGCCTAAAACAGTTTAATAAAAGTTTTAGAGAAAGAATGCCCCACCTAATTGGATGTTATGACTAAGTTTTGGCATCACTTAACTTTCATCCCATTTAATAAAATAAAGAAGTGCAGTCTTATTACATGAACACTCAAATAAGAATACAGCACCTAATACCAAGATCTGGTCAAGTGATTCCTAATTGACAGTACTGGAAATTTTAATATTTCCATCACTTCTCTATTTTCTTTGCAAGTAAGAGTGATCATAAAACAATGACCATTTTGGGGGGGAAATTTAAAGGAGAAAAAGAGGAAACCTAAACATTAATGAGTTACACGCTTGGTAATTTTCAGTCTTATTTGTCCTCTCTCTCTTTGCAAACACACACATTCTCAAACAAGAACACACACACACACACACTGAGGATGAAGATGCATGGATACTTTTCATTTATAAGTGGAAACAGTATATCATGAAGGTAAGTGCACCTTCTGTAGAGCTAGACTGCTCCAATGGACACCTACTCCTATCACTTAATATTAAATCTACTTCAATAATATCAAACCTCACAGTGTTCCCAATCTATAAAATGAGGAAAACAATAGGATCTATATCATAAAGTTATTGTGAAGATTATATATGGCAATATGTATACAACATTTAAAGCAGAGCTTTATATAAGATCTCTAAATGTAAGCTAATAATTTAAATTACTTATATCCATATTTCAACTAAGTGATTTACATTGTGCACACTTTTCCTAAAGGGAACTGGAAAGAAATCAACATATGTGTGTCAATCCTAGGTATAAAGACATTATGCTTGGCACTATACTGTGTATTCTGTAAGTATGCTTCAAAGTCATATTAATACCTTTATTTTGACAGATAACGAAACAAGTTTGCAGTGCTTAAGTAACTTTAATCGGTCATGAACCTACTGATTGGTGGGTCTATGAGTCAAACTTAGATTTTCTGAAAATGTATCAATTCATTCCAAAGTTTTTTTTATATGTTACATACAATATCCCTGAACAAAACAGACAAGGATACTTCTCTGATGCTTCTTGTGTTCTAGTAAGGAGAGATAGGAAATAAACAAGGTGATAAACACAAACTAGTTTTAACAATGATAACTGTCTAAAGAAAACAAAATGAGACCACTTAAGAAATATAACAGCAATTGAGGCTTATGGCAGATAGAGGTATCAGGGAAAGCACTCAGCAGAGTTAACATATCAATCAAGAAATTAATGATGAGATGGAGTTCCCAGCCAGTGTAGGGATGACAAGGACTGGTTAGATTTGAAAGCAGAGAGAATTACAAGCTTAAAGGCCTTGAGAGAAAGACTAAAGATGCCAGCTTGTGTAATTGAGTAAACACTGGTAAGGATTCCTGGGAAGAGAAATGAACCAATTGCAAATTAACTATAATAATTTGATTTGGGGCAAGTTAAGTGTATAATGCCTTAACAGATATTCAAGTGGAAATAAATCAGCAATTGAAACATACATGTAGAGCTTAGGAGCAAAATCATCTTCATACATATGAAATGTTGACTGCACTGAATGAAAAGACCTGGAGAAGAAAGCAGGGCACATGCACAAGCTTTGGGATATTCCAAATTTTTAATATAAAGCAGAAAAAATATTCAGTAAGAGAAACAAAAATGGACAGCTTGATATAGACAGAATACAGACTGTGCTGTCACAAAGGCCAAATGATGTAAGTTTTTCAAAGATCTATGAAAGATCAGCTCAGCGAGAAACTATAAAACAGGCAAGAATCAAGAGCACAGAGGACAGTCTGCAACATGGATTTCAGCTGTTTGTGTGGGATGGTGTGGTAAGAGGTCTGGTAGTTCTGCATTAAGGGAAGACTTTGAGACAGGAGATTAGGGAGTTGATGGGGACAGCTCCTCCAATGGGTAGTCTGGAACAAGAGCAGAAACCTGGTTAGTAGCAAGTGAAGAGAGGTCATATAGCAAATGTAAGAACACCTTAAGAAAATAATAGGCCATGTTGCTAGCTAATGAAAATACACAGGTAGAAAGAGTTAATTTGATGATGTAAAAGAGCATAATTGTCAAAGCAAAATTCTAAAGTGACTAGGATATATTGAATCTAGGGCACCACTTGGAGCTAGCTTTAGAAAAGTACAGAAATGCATTCTTCATTTTAGAAAGAGGAAAAGGAGAGGGTTTAAGTCCCACTGCAAGTGAGTTGGGTAAATTTGAATGTGGAGAATTATGGAATTCTCACTTGATTACCTCTCTGTTCTTAACTTAGCTTCTTTTTGTGGGTTAGACATTTAAAAGGGATGAGAGGGTGCAAATGTTTGTTTTGGAAAGAAGGTAAACATACTCACTAAAGTGAAGGAGTTTTACTAAAGTAAAACACTGAGTGTATGAGCCAAATATGAGGATCACATAACCAGAATGACATGAATCAGAGATGAAGATATGCTAATAATTTCAAGTAATAAGTCATTTAAGAGAAACTGAATAATTAGTGAAACATCTGGATGTTGTGGATATCTATGTTTGTTCTATATTCCTGTATCAGACAGGTGCTCTGTGGCCCAGAATAATTACTGAAGTCTCTAGTGTGTTCTGCAAGCCACTTTACACAGCAGGCAGATTTTCAGGTAACTTCACATATCTGTTTAATATTAAAGACTGTTGCATAGCTTATTGAAGAAGGCAATTGCACCCCACTCCAGTACTCTTGCCTGGGAAATCCAATGGATGGAGGAGCCAGGTGGGCTACAGTCCATGGGGTCAAGAGGAGTCAGACATGACTGACCGACTTCACTTTCACTTTTCACTTTCATGCATTGGAGAAGGAAATGGCAACCCATTCCAGTGTTCTTGCCTGGAGAATCCCAGGGACGGGGGAGCCTGGTGGGCTGCTGTCTATGGGGTTGCACAGAGTCGGACACGACTGAAGTGAACTTAGCAGCAGCAGCAGCAGTATAGCTTATGTGAGTTTACCCAGTGAGCCATGTCACAGACATTCAGAGGTCTATTTAATATAAGATATAGTTTAGGCAGGAAACATCCTATAGATATGGTCCTTCTTTCTAATAAAGATCCTCTGTTTACTTACCTGGAAGTGCAGTTGACAAGGATATTAGCCTGGATCCATGCTCTGTTTTCTTCCCTTGCCTCAAAGGATTTTACCTACCTTCCCAAAGAAGCAACACAATCACAGGCCAGCAATTTTAACTCCATGCTCCTCAGTGTTCACTTGCAATTTATGCATCTACAGATTTTAAGTGAGAGAAGTCATCATGCTTTCTGTTGCTATTATTTGCTTTTTTTATAAAAGTAGAAAGGTTCATGGATGGGAAATCATGAAAATACTTTAAAAATATTGGAATAATGGATTCTAGAGTACTTAGGAGCAGTGGCCTAGTGGTACAGTGATTAACCTTTAGAGATGGTATAGTTATTGGTCATGGTAAATTTAAGATAACCATGGGAGTAGAATGAAGGAGAATATAGAAAGTATGAAAGGCAAAATTTGAGTATATATATATTTCTTTTCCAACCAATATACGTATGAACACATATGAATATACATATCTACTCATATATATAGATATATGGTTACATGTACATATAAATGGGCTTCCCATGTGGCGCTAATAGTAAACCTGCCTGCCAATGCAGGAGACATAAGAGACACAGGTTCAATCCCTGGGTCAGGAAGACCCCCTGGAGAAGAGCATGGCAATCTACTCCAGTATTCTTGTCTGGAGAAGAGGAGCCTGGTGAGCTACAGTCCGTAGGGTTGAAAAGAATCGGACACAACTGAAGTGACTTAACATCCATGCATACATATATATATATATATATTCAGTTAAAACTTAATCTAAAAGCTATCATATAGAAGTTAAAGTAAAATGTATTTACACTAAACTTTTGTGAGTTAAGTGTCTGGAAACTATCATAATCAGTGTTGTTATTCTAAAGGCATAGAGCTTTTAGGGCTGAACCATGTTTTCTTTAATGAAATCTACCTTTCAATGTTTATTCATAAGTTTCTAATTAATTGTCAAGTGCAATCCATCAAAACAAATTGGGATTCAATTTGCACAACATCATGTAGAATTTGACCTTCACCAAATTTTACCTCACTAAATCTTCCTCATACTTCTTTGAAAATGCCCTCCTAAGTCAAATGTATTTCTCAACTGTCTTGTATGTTTTGAGGAAATACAACTAGAAGAAATGAATGATAAGTTTACATTTTATATTTAATTTTCAGTCAGCCATCTTCCACTCAACAGCCACCTCGCACAGTCCTAAAAGTATTTAGAAAATAATTAACAGTGGAGGTAACACTGTTTGCACCTCATATAACTAGGTTTGTCTCCTTTTTTAAAAAAAAATAAAATTAATTTATTTTTTAATTGGAGGATAATTGCTTTACACAATTTTGTTGTTTTGTGTCAAACCTCAACATGAATCTCCTTTTAATCAAGTTTTAAAAAAGAACAGGATTACGATCAGTGTATGGTATGTATATATATTTCACACTTTTGACTACACCATCAGAAAGAGAGAAGAGATGAGTGCAGGACCACATGCCATAATTGGCAAGCTCTTCATATAGGCACAAAAGTTTAGCTGAGTTAATAATAAAAATAGATGCAGTAAATTTTATGGCAAATACCTGCTGATCTTAAGAATTGCTCAGGTAATTCTAGGAATGCACAAATAAATCTAACCAGGATTATGAAGGAGAAGATCCTAAAGCATATTAAAAAATGTTAGGGGTAGGAATGTTGAAAAGGTGGGTTGAGCCCAGACTTTCACAGATTATGAAATATAGATCCATTAAATAGTTTTATACCAATTCTGAGCCATAAAAAAAGTAATATGTCCACTGAAAATTGCAGATTGTTTTAACTAGGCAAAATAATGTCCCCATCTCCCAGATATTATATATACTGTTTTTGTAAAACTGAAGAAAATAGAGCATATGACATCTAAATTGAAAATGCTAAAATGATTTTCCCCTAATGAAACAGTAACAAGTGTGGTAAAACTAAGGAACTTGAGAAAAGAAAAACAAAACAAAATAGAATGCCGGCATTTCTGAAGGCAGTATATTGCTGGAGGGGAAGTGACTAGCAATTTAAGTAGGGCAAAGTACTAAGTGGATAAGGAAAGGAAAAAGATGAAATTGCTCAAATGCAGAAATAATCCTTCTTCATAGAAAATTGGACAAGTTACACTTTTTCAATATCAAAAATGGATTACCCTAAAAATGGAATTATTGCAGTCTTTGATTGAAATATCAGAAAGTATTAAAATCCTTAAGTTAAGAAATTGAAGGGGAAAAAGAACCATATAATTGATCATCATTTTGACACCAAAGGAAATAGAATGTTAAGGAAATCTTGATTCATTAAAGGACTGAAAATCTGAAAACTATTGATAAGTGCTCAGGAGAAAATGGATATCTAAGAATCAGTTCCAGTGCTAGATTAGCAGTAACAGGAAGAATTCAACAGGGCAAAACTTATGACCAGAATAAGGAAAATCATTGACAGCAGGACAATTGAACTATAATTGTGCTAGATGGTGTAATAATAAAAATGTAATAAAAAGGTCAAAGGCTTAGAGACTCATAAAACATTTTGAAAGGTGAACAATTCATATTATATTAACCAGACAGAAAAATATGAATATGATTGCAACTATTTTCTATAGCTTAGGAAAATGCTTTTTGCTAACCCATGCAAAATTGAAGTGGTATGCATGGCTAGGACAATACCCAGTAAACCAATTTGATCTCTAAGAAAAATGAAGGAAACACTGTTTGCAAATGGAAGTTGATAAAAACATAAGAAAGTAGTGGCCTGTAATATGACATTAAAGTTCCTCTAATTCTTAACTATGATGTTGATAAAAAAAGTACTAAACAAATATATTAATTTAACTACTAGCAGTAAGAAATTTGAGACTTAGGGTCAAATTTAAATTGAGGTCATCATCAGAACACTTATGTTTACCTAAATGATTTGAGAAGAATACTAACAGTTGTACAGAGAAACTGTGCACAGTGTTGCAAACAGAATGGACTATTTAACCTTAGTTAATCACACACACAGAACATATTATTCTTATCTACTTTATTTCATTCTTTGGCATTACCTTTCTTTGGGATTGGAATGAAAACTGACCTTTTCCAGTCCTGTGGCCACTGCTGAGTTTTCCAAATTTGCTGACATATTGACTGCAGCACTTTCACAGCATCATCTTTCAGGATTTGAAAGAGCTCAACTGGAATCCCATCACCTCCAGTAGCTTTATTCGTAGTGATGCTTTCTAAGGCCCACTTGATTTCACATTCCAGGATGTCTGGCTCTAGGTGAGTGATCACACCATCGTGGTTACCTGGGTCGTGTAGATCTTTTTTTATATAGTTCTTCTGTGTATTCTTTCCAACTTTTCTTAATATCCTCAGTTTCTGTTAGGTCCATAATATTTCTGTCCTTTACTGTGCCCATCTTTGCATGAAATATTCCCTTGGTATCTCTAATTTTCTTGAAGAGATCTCTAGTCTCTCCCATTCTTTGTTTTCCTCTATTTCTTTACAGTGGTCACTGAGGAAGGCTTTCTTAGCTCTTCTTGCTATTCTTTGGAGCTCTGCATTCAAATCAGCATATCTTTCCTTCTCCTATGCCTTTCACTTCTCTTCTTTTCACAGCTATTTGTAAGGCCTCCTCAGACAACCATTTTGCCTTTTTTTCATTTCTTTTTCTTGGGGATGGTCTTGATCACTGCCTCCTGTACAAGGTCATGAACCTCCATCCATAGTTCTTCAGGCACCCTGTCTATCATATCTAATCCCTTGAATCTATTTGTCACTTCTACTGTAAGGGATTTGATTTAGGACAAACCTGAATGGTCTGGAGTTTTCCTTACTTTCCTCAATTTAATTCTGAATTTGGCGTAAGGAGTTCATGATGTGAACTATAGTCAGTTCCTGGTCTTCTTTTTGCTGACTATATAAAGCTACCAACGTAATGATCAACATCCTCCAAGCCAAGCTTCAACAATACATGAACTGTGAAATTCCAGATTTTCAAGCTGGATTTAGAAAAGGCAGAAGAACCAGAGATCAAATTGCCAACATCTGTTGGATCATAGGAAAAGCAAGAGAGTTCCAGAACAAATCTACTTCTGCTTTATTGAGTACACCAAAGCCTTTGACTGTGTGGATCACAACAAACTGTGGAAAATTCTTAAAGAGATGGAAATATCAGACCATATGACCTGCCTCCTGAGAAATATGAATACAGGTCAAGAAGCAACAATTAGAACTGGACATGGAACAACAGACTGTTTCCAAATCAGGAAAGGAGTACATCAAGGCTGGATATTGTTATCACCAACACGATGGACATGAGTTTGAGTAAGCTGCGGGTGTTGGTGATGTGCAGGAAGCCTGGCATGCTGCAGTCCATGGGTCGCAAAGAGTCAGACACGACTGAGCAACTGAACTGACTGACTTTATTTCATATTTGATATTTAAATTTTATAAATTTAAATCGAGAGAACATATCAGTTATTGATGCCAATAATTACAAACTACTAAAAATCAATGATTCAAAAGACTAATAATACAAATTAACTACAGACAAAAATCCTAAAAAATGATTTCACAGAAGAGGAGCCACCATTTGCTATAAAGATTTGAAGAGAAGCTAAATACCATTAGTAAAAAGGGACATATACTTAAAAATATCTTTTGAAATTTTTTTTTTACATTTTTACATTAAATAACTTTATTTACATTCTATGGAAGCAACTAAGAATGCTGATAACACCAAACATTAGAGAAGATATAGATCAATAGGGCTATCCATTTCAAAGTGGTAGGAAGTACAGAATGCTTTTGAAAATGAATTAGCACTATTTTTTTTAAGTTAACCAGTTACATTTCCTATTATTCAACAATTGCACTTTTTGGTATAAGCAAGATAAATTTTAGCATATTTGAATCAAAAGACAAGAAAAAGGATGTTTATACCACTGTTCTGTTAGTAGTAGTTGGGAATAATAACCTGGAAACAATTCAAATGTCAATTGGTAGGAAAAATTTACACACAATTTGTGGTCTATTCACATCACAGGATAAAGTTAGGGATAATCACACAATAACATGGATTTTAGTAACCTAATACTGAGGTTCCAAAAAGGAAGTAAGGCAGAAAGAATGTAATATATAATGTTCAATCAAAACTAAATAATGTATCATTTGGACATTCATATATGTTTAACAAAACTTGAAAACTTTAAATAAGGAAATTATGACACCAACTAATAGAAAACCATCTACAGAAGTACTAGGTTCAGGGATAGGGAAGAGAATATGGGTAAATATAAGAAACAAGTAATTTCATAGTTGCTTGAGAAGTAGTTTCCTGAATGTGAATTATATGATAATAAATTTAAATTTAAGGAATCTCTTCACTCTTTTAAATAACAGAGCCTATATAGAGAAAAGCTCTGGTTTTTCTCTGTATAGAAAAGCTATGACCAACCTAGACAGCATATTAAAAAGTAGAGACATTACTTTGCCAACAAAGTTCCATCTAATCAAAGCTATGGTTTTTCCAGTAGTCATGTATGGATGTGAAAGTTGGACTATAAAGAAAGCTGAGCACTGAAGAATTGATGATTTTGCACTGTGGTGTTGGAGAAGACTCTTGAGAGTCCTTTGGACTGCAAGGAGATCAACCAGTCTATCCTAATGGAAATCAGTCCTGAGTATTCATTGGAAGGACTGATGATGAAGCTGAAACTCCAATACTTTGGCCACCTGATGTGAAGAGCTAACTCATTGGAAAAGACCCTGATGCTGGGAACAATTTAAGGTGGGAGGAGAAAGGGATGACAGAGGTTGAGATGGTTAGATGGCATCACCAAATTGATGGACATGAGTTTGAGCAAGATCCAGGAGTTCATGATGGACAGGGAAGCCTGGTGTGCTGCGGTCCTTGGGATCTCAAGGAGTCGGACACAACTGAGTGACTGAACTGACTGACTGATACAGAGAAAAATAGGATTAATCTAATCCAGTGTATCTGAGGACAAAAACAACCATTAGGAGAAATCTTTGATATTAATTTATGCAATATATGTAATGTATATAATTAGGAGATAAATATTGCAGTGAATAAAATAGTTAAATTTGTCACCAACATTTTTATGTTGCTTTAGTTTATAGTAGTCATATGTATGAACAAGTCTCCAAAAGTCATTTCTTCACCTTTGTGTAGGTCAAGTTTCTCAACCTTTCTTGCCCTCACCTTTCACATGTAGAAAATTAATATAGTGAAATAAATTTGCTTGGTTATTTCGGGCATTAAATGTAGCTGTGAGTGTGAAAAATAGGAAAGAGTGTTTTCTCAGTAAATATTAATATTATAATTCCTGGCAATGGCCTACATCTCCCTCTACTAATATTATTTAAAGAAGACATTCCATGTTAAGTCAGATGTTTTGGGATGGCAAACAAACATTGTCTGTTCAATTAAGTTCCTCTTTCCAATGATGCCCTCACATGAAAATCATAGACAGCCTAGTATTTTATAAATGATCATACAGCATTCCGAGAGCTCAAATATCACTTACTTTATAAGGTTGCAATTTATAAAGTTTTTAATATAAGATAATCTAGTTACACATAATTAATATAAAAAGTACTTGAAAAAGCAGGTAAGAAAAAGGAGAATCAAATACAGGAAAAATTCCCTAATTAATGATGGAAAATGTAACATTTACTTATAAGGTTCTTGAAGATTTGAGATAGGCTTGGAAAAGTTCATAAAACATTACCTTGTGGAAGATATAGTAAGAAACCATATACAACTGTTACATACTTGTTCTAGAAAAAAACTGGATGGAGTTACAAAATAGCACACTTGAGTTTCTTGAACTTCTGATTCAAGCTTCTATCTACAGGGTCTGACCTATTAATGTTTTAGTTATTTTAGGTATATATAGTAGTGCCCAATAAGAATGAACTGGTTGAATGAATAAAATAAATACAAAAGAATTAAATATATCAATGGATGGAGATAGTCTAACATTATTTTTATTTTTCTCATCTTATTTATCTTGATTCTTGAAACCACAGTTCATATAATTTTAGTTTTAACTTTTTATATACAATATCATCATAGCCCTGCAGGTTCTTTCCTGTTCATAATTCATATGATTAGTTTTGATCTCTGGCCTCATTACTGAACATTCTGGCATATTTAATCACATTAAGTACTTTTTTAGCCTGTAAACTTTTACCTAGGAGATTCTGAAGGATAGCACAAATTGAAATTCATAGTTTCTCTTTGTAGTAATTTGTGTCTGGTACAAATTCAGGGGCTGCATGTTATCTAATTTAGTTTATGTAATTATGTATTTAGTTTATGTAATTATGATAACATCATCTTGCTCTGATATGTTGTTTTTAGTCCATTTAAATCATAAGCTTTAATTATTTTTCTGCATAGCAGCTGTCTTAAACTTTTGATCTATTAAAAACTAATACTCAACTGAAAGTTTTCATAGGTAAGATGTGGGTTCTAAAAGTTATATGGAAGTAGCTATAAAAATGTGGGCTGATTTGTGTGACTAAATAACTAAACTTTACAAACACATCAAAATTTGTTTTAAGGTAATATTTCTCATGTTTTCAGATTCACTTTGCATTAATATCAATTGTTTAATTTTTCATTTATTTTTTTATTGAAGAATAATTGCTTTACATAAGTGCCTTTTCTGTCAAACCTCAACATGAATCAGCCATGGGATATATGTATACCCATATATACATTTGGTATGCATATATCTTTTTGAACCTCCCTCCCATCTACCACGCCCCATCCCACCCCACTGGATTGATACAGAATACCTGTTTGAGTTTCCTGAACCATACAGCAAATTCCTGTTGTCAAATCTATTTTACATATGCTAATATAAATTTCCATGTTACTCTTTCCACTCATCTCACACTCTCCTCCCCTCTCTCCATGTCCATTAGTCTATGCTCTATGTCTGTTTCTCCGTTGCTGCCCTGTAAATAAGTTCTTCAGTACCATTCTTCTAGATTCCATATATGTGCGTTAGAATACGATATTTATCTTTCTCTTTCTGACTCACTTCACTCTGTATAATAGGTTCTGGGTGCATCTACATCATCATAACTGACTCAAATCTGTTCCTTTTTATGGCTGAGTAATATTCCATTGTGTATATTTACCCAAACTTCTTTATCCATTCACTTGTCAATGGACATCTAGGTTGCTTCTATGTTCTAGCTATTGTAAATAGTGCTGCAATAACAATGGGATGCATGTGTCTTTTTCAATTTTTGTTTCCTCAGGTTATGTGCCTACAAGTAGGACTGCTGGGTCATATGATGGTTTTATTTCATTTTTTTAAAGTAATCTCCATACCATCCTTCATAGTGGCTATATCAATTTACATTCCCATCAACAGTGTAAGAGTGTTCCCTTTTCTGTACACTCTCTCCAGCATTTATTGTTTGTAGACTTTTTGATGATGGCCATTCTGATTGGTGTGAGGTGATATCTCATTGTAGTTTTGATTTGTATTTCTCTAATAATGAGCAATGTTGAGCACTTTTCATGTGTTTATTAAACATCTGTATGTATGTCTTCTTTGGAGAAATGTCTGTTTAAATCTTTTCCCCACTTTTTGATTGGGTTTTTTGTTTTTCTGGCATTGAGTTGTATGAACTGCTTGTATATTTTAGAAATTAATCCACTGTCAGTTGTTTAATTTATTATTTTCTCCCATTCTGAGGGTTGTCTTTTCACTTTGCTTATAGTTTCTTTGCTGTGCAAAATCTTTTAAGTTTAATCAAGTCCCAAATGTTTACTTATGTTTTTAATTCCATTACTCTAGGAGGTGGGTCATTGAGGATCTTGGTTTGATTTATGTCATTGAGTGTTCTGCCTATGTTTTCCTCTAAGAGTTTTATAGCTTCTGATCTTACATTTAGGTCTTTAATCCATTTTTAGTTTATCTTTGTGTATGGTGTTAGGAAGTGTTTGAATTTCACTCTTTTATGAGTAGCTGTCCAGTTTTCCCAGAACCATTTATTGAAGAAGCTGTCTATGCTCCACTGTATATTCTTACCTCCTTTGTCAAAAATAAGGTACCCATAGGTGCATGGGTTTATTTCTGGGCTTTCTATCTTGTTACATTGGTTTATATTTCTGTTTTTGTGCCAGTACCATACTATCTTGATGACTGTAGCTTTGTAGTATAATCTCAAGTCAGGAAGGTTGATTCCTCCAGCTCCATTCTTCTTTCTCAAGACTTTTTTGGATATTCAGGGTCTTTTGTGTTTCCATATGAACTGTGAAATTTTTTGTTCTAGTTCTGTGAAAAATGCCATTGGTATTTTGATAGGGATCACGTTAAATCTATAGATTGCATTTGGTAGTATAGTCATTTTCAAAATATTGATTCTTCCTACATAAGAATATGGAATATCTCTCCTTCTGTTTATGTCATCTTTGATTTCTTTCATTAGTGTCTTATAATTTTCAGTGCACAGTTCTTTTGTCTCCTTAGGTAAGTTTATTCCTAGAAATTTAATTATTTTTGTTGCAGTGGTGATAGGGATTGATTCGTTAATTTCTCTTTTGGAGATTTCATTGTTAGTATATAGAAATGCAAGTGATTTCTGTGTATGGATTTTGTATCCTGCAAATTTGCTAAATTCACTGATTAGTTCCAGTAATATTCTGATACTATCTTTATGGTTCTCTATGTACAGTATTATGTCATCTGCAAACAGTGAGAGCTTTACTTCTTCTCTTCTGATCTGGACTACTTTTCTTTCTTTTTCTTCTCTGATTTCTGTAGCTAAGAATTCCAGAATGATGTTGAATAATAGTGGTGAAAGTGGACACTCTTGACTTGTTCCTGATCTTAGGGAGAATGCTTTCAGTTTTTTACCATTGAGCATAGTGTTTGCTGTAGGCTTATCATATATGGCCTTTACTATGTTGAGGGAGGTTCCTTCTATGCCCATGTTTGAAGAGTTTTAATCATAAATATGTGCTGAATTTTGTCAAAGGCATTTTCTGCATCTATTGAGATTATCACATGGTTTTTATCTTTCAATCTGTTATATGGTGTAACATTGATTGATTTGCATATACTGAAGAATCCTTTCATTGCTGGAATAAACCCAACTCGATCATGGTGTATGAGCTTTTTGATGTGTGGCTGAATTTTGTTTGCTAAAATTTTGTTGAGGATTTTTGCATCTATGTTCATCAGTGACATTTGCCTGTAGTTTTCTTTTTTTTGTTGTTGTCTTTGTCTGGTTTTGGTATCAGGGTGATGGTGGCCTTGTAGAATTAGTTTGGAAGTGTCCCTTCCTCTGCAATTTTTTGAAAGAGTTTTAGAAGGGTAGGCATTGGCCCTTCACCAAATCTTTGATAGAATTCTGTGAAGTCATCTGGTCCTGGGCTTTTGTTTTTTGGGAGATTTTTGATCACAGCTTCAATTCAGAGTTTGTAATTGGGTTGTTCATAATTTCTGTTTCTTCCTGGTTCAGTCTTGGAAGACTGAACTTTTCTAAGAAGCTGTCAATTTCTTCCAGGTTATCCATTTTATTGTCTTATAGTCATTCATAATAGTCTCTTATAACCCTTTGTATTTCTGCATTGTCTGTTGTAACCTCTCTTTTTTCATTTCTAATTTTCTTGATTTGTTGATTTTATTTCTAATCTATTTGATTCTTCTCACTTTTTTCTTGATGAGTCTGGCTACATGCTTGTCATTTCTGTTTATCTACTCAAAGAACCAGCTTTTAGTTGTATTAATCTTTACTATTGTTTCTTTCATTTCTTTTTCATTTATTTCTGCTCAGATCTTTATGATTTATTTCCTTCTACTAATTTTGGGGTTTTCTTGTTCTTCTTTTTCCAGTTGTTTTAGGTGTAAAGTTAGGTTGTCTAATCAATGTTTTTCTTGTTTCTTGAGGTAGGATTCTATTGCTATAAACTTCCCTTTTAGAACTGCTTTCACTGCATCCCACAGGTTTTGAGTTGTCTTATTTTCATTGTCTTTTGTTTCTACAAAAATTTTAATTTCGCTTTTCATTTCTTCAGTAACCTGTTGATTATGTAGAAACATGTGTTTAATCTCCACATGTTTGTGTTTCTTATAGTTTTTTTTTTTTTTCTTGTAATTAATAACCAGTCTCATAGTGTGGTTGGAACAGATGCTTGATATGATTTCAATATTCTTAAATTTAATGAGGTTTGATTTGTGACGCAAGATGTGGTCTATCTTGTAGAATATTCCATGTGCACTTGAGAAGAAGGTGTATTCTTCTGCATTTGTATGGAATGTCCTGAAGATATCAATGAGATCCATCTCATCTAATGTGTCATTTAAGACTTGTGTTTCCTTATTAATTTTCTGTTTTTATGATCTGTCCTTTGGTGTGAGTGGGGTGTTAAAATATCCTACTATTATTGTGTTACTGTCAATTTATCCTTTTATGTCTGTTAGTGTCTTATGTATTGAAGTGCCTGTATTGGGTGCATAGATATTTACAATTGTTATGTCTTCCTCTTGGATTGTTCCCTTGATCATTATGTAGTGTCCTTCCTTATCTCTAGTAATCTTCTTTATTTTAGGGTCTATTTTGTCTGATATGAGGATTGCTACTCCAGCTTTCTTTTGGTTTCCATTTGCATGAAATATATTTTTCCATCCTCTCACTTTCAGTGTATATGTGTTTTGAGGCTTGAAGTGGGTTTCTTCTGGACAGGATATATATTATGGGTCTTGTTTTTGCATCCTTTCAGCCAGTCTGTGTCTTTTGTTTGGAGCATTTTATCCACTGACATTTACAGTAATTATTGATATATATGTTCTTATTGCCATTGTCTTAATTGTTCGGGGTTGACTTTGTAGATCTTCTTTCTTCTGTTTTATTTCTTAACTGTATAAGTCCATTTAACTTTTTTTTTTTTTTTTTTTTTTTAAAGCTGGTTTGGTGATACTGAATTCTCTTAACTTTTGCTTGTCTGAATAGCTTTTTATGTCTCCATAAATTTTGAATGAGATCCTTGCCAGGTACTGTAATCTTGGTTGTAGATTTTTCCCTTTCAGTACTTTAAATATATCCTGCCATTCCCTTCTGGTCTGAAGAATTTCCGGAAAATCAGATGTTAAGCATATGGGGTTTCCCTTGTACTTTGCTTATTACTCCTCCCTTGCTTGTTTTAATATTCTTTCTTTGTGTTTATTCTTTGTTAGTTTGATTAATATGTGTCTTGGCATGTTTCTCCTTAAGTTTATCCTGTATGGGACTCCTTGTGCCTATTGGACTTGATTGACTATTTCCTTTTCCATGTTGGGGAAATTTTCAGCTATAATCTCTTCAAAAATTTTCTCATACCCTTTCTTTTTCTCTTCTTATTCTGGGACCTCTATAATTCAAATGTTGTTGTTTTGATATTGTCCCAGACATCTCTGAGACTATCCTCAGTTCTTTTCATTCTTTTTACTTTACCCTGCACTTCAGAGGGCTTCCCTGGTGGCTCAGTGGTAAAGAATCCACCTGCAGTTCAGGAGCCTCCAGAGACGTGGGTTCGATCCCTGAGTCAGGAAGATCCCCTAGAGGAGGGGCATGGCAACCCACTCCATATTCTTGGCCTGGAGAATTCCACAGACAGAGGAACCTGGCAGGCCACAGTCCATAGGGTAGCAAAGAGTCAGGCTGAGAGGAGCAACCCCATGTTCAAGGAGCAGTGGCTGCGTGGGCGCAGGAGGGCCAAGACGAGCTACTCCAAGTTCAAGGTCAGGAGGGGCGGCTGTGAGGAGATACCCCTCGTCCAAGGTAAGGAGCAGCAGCTGCGCTTTGCTGGAGCAGCTGTGAAGAGATAACCCATGCCCAAGGTAAGAGAAATCCAAGTAAGACAGTAGGTATTGAGAGAGGACATCAGAGGGCAGACACACTGAAACCATAATCACAGGAAACTAGTCAATCTAATCACCCTAAGGCCACAGCCTTGTCTAACTCGATGAAATTAAGCCATACTGTGTGGGGCCACCCAAGACAGGCGGGTCATGGTAGAGAGGTCTGACAGAATGTGGTCACCTGGAGAAAGGAATGGCAAACCACTTCAGTATCTTTGCCTTGAGAACCCCATGAACAGTATGAAAAGGCAAAAAGATAGGATACTGAAAGAGGAACTCCCCAGGTCAGTAGGTGCCCAATATGCTACTGGAGATCAGTGGAGAAATAACTCCAGAAAGAATGAAGGGATGGAGCCAAAGCAAAACCAATACCTAGTTGTGGATGTGAATGATGATAGAAGCAAGGTCCGATGCTGTAAAGAGCAATATTGCATAGGAACCTGGAATGTTAGGTCCATGAATCAAGGCAAATTGGAAGTGGTCAAACAGGAGATGCCAAGAGTGAATGTTGACATTCTAGGAATCAGTGAACTAAAATGGACTGGAATGGGTGAATTTAACTCCAATGACCATTATACTACTACTGTGGGCAGGAATCCTTTAGAAGAAATGGAGTAGCCATCATGGTCAATAAAAGAGTCCGAAATGCAGTACTTGGATGTAATCTCAAAAACGACAGAATGATCTCTGTTCATTTCCAAGGAAAATCATTCAATATCACAGTAATCCAAGCCTATGTCCCAACCAATGATGCTGAAGAAGCTGAAGTTGAAGGATTCTATGAAGACCTTCAAGACCTTTGAGAACTAACACCCAAAAAAGATGTCTTTTTCATTATGGGGGACTGGAATGCAAAAGTAGGAAGTCGAGAAACACCTGGGATAACAGGCAAATTTAGCCTTGGAATATGGAATGAAAAAGGGCAAAGGCTAATAGAGTTTTGCCAAGAGAACACACTGGTCATAGGAAACACCCTCTTCCAACAACGCAAGAGAAGACTCTACACATGGACATCACCAGATGGTCAACACTTAAATTAGATTGATTATGTTCTTTGCAGCCAAAGATGGAGAAACTCTATACAGTCAGCAAAAACAAGACTGTGGCTCAGATCATGAACTCCTTATTAGCATATTCACACTTAAATTGAAGAAAGTAGGGACAACCAGTAGAACATTCAGGTATGACCTAAATCAAATCCCTTATTTGGTATGACCTTATCAAGTCCCATACAGTGGAAGTGAGAAATAGATTTAAGGGACTAGATCTGATAGAGTGCCTAATGATCTATGGATGGAGGTTTGTGACATTGTACAGGAGACAGGGATCCAGACCATCACCATGGAAAAGAATGCAAAAAAAGCAAAATGGCAGTTTGGGGAGACCTTACAAATAGCTGTGAAGAGAAGAGAAGTGAAAAGCAAAGAAGAAAAGGAAAGATATAAGCACCTGAATGCAGAGTTCCAAAGAATAGTTAGGAGAGATAAGATAGCCTTCCTCCACGATCAATGCAAAGAAATAGAGGAAAACAAAGAATGGGAAAGACTAGAGATCTCTTCAAGAAAATCAGAGATCCCAAGGGAACATTTCATGCAAAGATGGGCTCGATAAAGGACAGAAATGGTATGGACCTAACAGAAGCAGAAGATATTAAGAAGAGGTGGCAAGAATACACAGAAGAACTGTACCAAAAAGATCTTCATGACCAAGATAATCAAGTTTGGTGTGATCACTCACCTAGAGCCAGACATCCTGGAATGAGAAGTCAAGTGGGCCTTAGAAAGCATAACTATGAACAAAGCTAATGGAGGTGAGGGAATTCCACTTGAGCTAATTCAACTCCTGAAAGATGATTCTGTGAAAGTGTTGCAGTCAATATGCCAGCAAATGTGGAAAATTCAGCAGTGGCCACAGGACTGGAAAAGGTCAGTTTTCATTTCAATCCCAAAGAAAGGCAATGCCAAAGAATGCTCAAACTATGGCACAATTGCACTCATCTCACACGCTAGTAGAGTAATGCTCAAAATTCTCGAAGTGAGGCTTCAGCAATACGTGAACCATGAACTTCCAGATGTTCAAGCTCGTTTTAGAAAAGGCAGAGGAACCAGAGATCAAATTGCCAACGTCTGCTGGATCATGGAAAAAGTAAGAGAGTTCCAGAAAAACATGTATTTCTGCTTTATTGACTATGCCAAAGCCTTTGACTGTGTGGATCACAATAAACTGTGGAAAATTCTGAAAGAGATGGGAATACCGGACCACCTGACCTGCCTTTTGAGAAACCTGTATGCAGGTCAGGAAACAAGTTAGAACTGGACATGGAGCACAGACTGGTTCCAAATAGGAAAAGGAGTACGTCAAGGCTGTATATTGTCACCCTGCTTATTTAACTTATATGCAGTGTACATCGTGAGAAATGCTGGGCTTGGAAGAAGCACAAGCTGGAATCATGATTGCAGGGAGAAATATCAATAATTTCAGATATGCAGATGACACCATCCTTATGGCAGAAAGTGAAGAGGAACTAAAATCCTCTTGATTAAAGTGAAAGAGGAGACTGTAAAAGTTGGCTTAAAGCTCAACATTCAGAAAACTAAGATCATGGCATTTGGTCCCATCCCTTCATGGGACATAGATGGGGAAACTGTGGAAACAGTTTCAGACTTTATTTTGGGGGGCTCCAAAATCATAGCAGATGGTGATTGCAGCCAGGAAATTAAAAGATGTTTACTCCTTGGAAGGAAATTTATGATAAATCTATATAGCATATTCAAAAGCAGAGACATTACTTTGCCAACAAAGGTCCGTCTAGTCAAGGCTATGGTTTTTCCAGAGGTCATGTATGGATGTGAGAGTTGGGACTGTTAAGAAAGCTGAGCAATGAAGAATTGATGTTTTTGAACTGTGGTGTTGGGAGAAGACCCTTGAGAGTCCCTTTACCTGCAAGGAGATCCAACCAGTCCATTCTAAAGGAAATCAGTCCTGGGTATTCATTGGAAGGACTGATGCTAAAGCTGAAACTCCAGTACTTTGGCCACCTCATGGGAAAAGCTGACTCATTAGAAAAGACTCTGATGCTGGGAGGGATTGGGGACAGGAGGAGAAGGGGATGACAGAGGATGAGATGGCTGGATGGCATCACTGACTCGATGGACATGAGTTTGAGTAAACTCTGGGAGTTGGTGATGGACAGGGAGGCCTGGCGTGCTGCGATTCATGGAGTTGCAAAGAGTCTGACACGACTGAGAGACTGATCTGAACTGCACTTCAGAAGTTATTTACACTATTTTATCTTCCAGCTCACTGATTTATTCTTCTGCTTCAGATATTCTGCTATTGATTCCGTCTAGAGTATTTTCACTTTCAGTAATTGTTTTGTTTGTCTGTGTATGTTTATTCTTTAATTCTTCTAGTTCTTTGTTAATTGATCCTTGCATTTTCTCCATTTTGTTTTCAAGGTTTTGATCATCTTTTCTATCATTATTCTGAATTCTTTTTCAGGGACTTTGCCAATATCTTCTTCATTTTTTTGTTTTGGACTTCTGTGTTACTAGTTTTCTCCTTGATTTGTATACGATTTCTCTGCCTTTTATTTATTTTTTTAAAACTTAATGTGTTTAGGTACTCTTTTCCCAGGCTTCAAAGTTGAATTCTTTCTTCCTTTTGGTTTCTGCCCTCCTAAGGTTAGTCCAGTGGTTTGTGTATGCTTCTTATAGGGTGAAATTTGTGCTGAGTTTTTGTCTGTTAGATTGTTTTTCCTCTGATGGGCAAGGCTGTGTGAGGTGGTAATCTAGTTTGCTGATGATTGGGTTTGTATTTTTGTTTTGTTTGTCATTTAGATGAGCTGTCCTGCATAGGACATATTGGTGGTTGGGTGATGCTAGGTCTTGTATTCAAGTGGTTTCCTTTGAGTGAGTTCTCACTATTTGATACTCCCTAGGGTTAGTTTAGATATGAAGATGACATCACCCTTATGGCAGAAAGTGAAGAGGAACCAAAGATTCTCTTGATGAAAGTGAAAGAGGAGAGTGAAAAAGTTGGCTTAAAGCTCAACATTCAGAAAACTAAAATCATGGCATCTAGTCCAATCACTTCATGGGAAATAGATGGGGAAACAATGTCAGGCTTTATTTTTGGGCTCCAAAATCACTGCAGATGGTGATTGCAACCATGAAATTTAAAGATGCTTACTTCTTGAAAGGAAAGTTATGACCAACCTAGATAGCATATTCAAAAGCAGAAACATTATTTGCCAATGAAGATCCATCTAGTCAAGGCTATAGTTTTTCCAGTTGTCATGTATGGATGTGAGAGTTGGACTGTGAAGACAGCTGTGCACCAAAGAATTGATGCTTTTGAACTGTGGTGTTGGAGAAGACTCTTGAGAGTCCATTGGGCTGCAAGGAGATCCAACCAGTCCATTCTAAAGGAGATCAGTCCTGGGTGTACTTTGGAAGGAATGATGCTAAAGCTGAAACTCCAGTACTTTGGCCACCTCATACAAAGAGTTGACTCATTGGAAAAGACTCTGATGCTGGGAGGGATTGGGGGCAGGAGGAGAAGGGGCAACAGAGGATGAGATGGCTGGTGGCATCACGGACTCGATGGATGTGAGTCTGAGTGAACTCCGGGAGTTGGTGATGGACAGGGAGGCCTGGCCTTCTGCAATTCATGGGGTTGCAAAGAGTCAGACACTAATGAGCGACTGAACTGAACTGAGGGTTAGTTCTTTGGTAGCCTAGGGTCTTGGAGTCAGTGCTCCCACTCCAAAGGCTCAGGGCTTGATCTCTGGTCAGACACGAAGATTCCACAAGTGGTGTGTTATGACATCAAATGAGATTAAAAGAAATATCCAAAAGTGTGAAAGTGAAAGTCACTCAGTCGTGTCCGACTCTTAGTGACTCCATGGACTGCATAGTCCATGGAATTCTCCAGGCCATAGTACTAGAATGTGTAACCTTTCCCTTCTCCAGGGGATCTTCCCAACCCAGGGATGGAACCCAGGTCACCCGTATTGCAGGTGGCTTCTTTACCAGCTGAGCCAAAAGGGAAACCTAGACAAATGGCAGTTACAAAATGAGGCAAATAATAATTAAAATAATGAAATATAGACATATACATATACAGCCATGAGCAAAGTGAAAACAGTCCAACAAAAATAAAGTACAGTAGATTGACCCAGTGAACAAAAGAATTATATTCACTAGTTAAGAACAAAAGTAACTAAAACACAAACTGGAAAACAAAACTAAAACAAGGTGCCAATTGGGGAATATAGCAAAGAAAATAAAACTAACAAAATGTTGAGAGGAAAGGAAAGAAAGAAAGGAAAGAAAGAATAGATATGCAAAGTTAAATAGAGGTAATTGAAGAAGATTTATATACATTAAAGATTAACTGCAAGAGGAAAAGAACAATAAGAAAGGCAAACCATGGAATAAATGAAGAAGAAATATAATAGGTTTATTTTATTTATTTATTTAGTTTTTTTTTTTGTTTATTTATTTATTTATATATCACCATGGGTATTCATTTATTCCCCATCCTGAAGCTCCCTCCCATCTCCCTCCCCATCCCATCCCTCTGGGTCATCCCAGTGCACAAGCCCCGAGTACCTTGTATCATGCATCAAACCTGGACTGATGATTCATTTCACATATGATAATTAACATGTTTTAATGCCATTCTCCCATATTATCCCACCCTCGCCCTCTCCAACAGAGTCCAAAAGACTGTTCTATACATCTGTGTCTCTTTTGCTGTCTCACATACAGGGTTATCATTACCATCTTTCTAAATTCCGTATATATGTGTTAATATACTGTATCTGTGTTTTTCTTTCTGGCTTACTTCAATCTGTATAATAGGCTCCAGTTTCATCCACCTTATTAGAACTGATTCAAGTGTATTCTTTTTAATGTTGGCTAAGATCAAGTGTAGTATAAGAGGTTTTAAAAATTAAAAATTAAAATTATAAAAAAGAGATAAGTTAAAAAAGGAAGATGAAAGAAAAGAGAAAAGAAAAAAAGGAAAACTACATAGAACTGCAAAAGCCCAACATAGAGTCAGAGGTTTATAACAACAATAAAAATTATGACTGAATATACACATATACATACACACCCATAAGCAAAATCAAAACAGTTCAATAAAAATAAAGTGCAATAGATTGACCCAGCCAACAAAGGAAACCAAAAATTATACCTACCAGAACAAAACTAACTAAAGCACAAACTGGAAAACAAAACCAAAGCAAGGTGCCAATTGGGGAAAAAAACAATGAAAATAAAACTAACAAACATGTTGAGAAGAAAGGAAAGAAAGAATAGATATGCAAAGTTAAATAGCAGTAAAGAAAGATTTATAAACATTAAAGATTAACTGCAAGGGGAAAAGAACAGTAGGAAAAGCAAACAAAGGAATAAATGTAGAAAAAATAATACTAGGTTTAAAAATTAAAATTAAAGAGAGAAAAAGAAAAAAAAAAAGGAAAACACCACAGAACTGCAAAAGCCCAACATAGAGGCAGAGGTTTATAACAACAGTAAAAAATGTGATGGAGGAAAAGAAAAGAAAAAAAAAACTCAAAAGCTTAATTAGATTTCATAGTGCCAATAAAATCAACAACTACAACAGAGGGGGAATAAAAGGAAAAACAAAAGAAATCCAACAAATCTACAGAACAAGTAGAATAAGAATTATTATTCAAAACATAAGAATAATAAACGTTTTTCTTGAGTCACTGCTGTCAGAGTCCTTTCCCTCGCTGGGAGTCACAGTCCACCTTACCTGTCTAGGATGCCCTCCAACACTGCTGATCTCTGGACCTGCTGTGGGGGCAGCTCAGATTCTAATCTGGTCCCACTCCTATGTGTTCTTGCCCCCAATGTCCACAGCTATCGGAACTAGTGCATTTTTTTGTGGGAGCTCTCTATGATGTTTTATATATTCCATAGACACAGAGACTACCTAGTTGATCATGTGGATTAATCTGCAGCTTGTATAGCTGGTGGGAAGGTTTTGGGTCTTCTTCCTTAGCCACACTGCCCTGGGTCTCATTTGTGGTTTTATTTTCACCTCTGCATGTGTGTCGTCCACTGGGGTTTGCTCCTGAGGCTGCCCTGGATGATTTGGGTTTGCCCCTGTGACAGCCAAGTGTGGAGGTGGTGCAATTGCTTGGGTCGCAGGGGCTCTGGCAGTACAAGGTACTCAGGAGAGTTGGTGGCTAGAGCAGCAGGAAATATAATACTCTAGAAGGGTATGGCAACCAGTATTGGCCAATATGCTCCAGTATTCTTGCCTGGAGAACCCCCTTCCCTGACAGAGAAGCCCGGCAGGCCACAGTCTGTAGGGTCTCAAAGAGTCGGACACTACTGAAGTGACCCTGTGCACATAGACACAAGAGGTTTTTTACCTGTAGCAGCTCTACCCCAGTGAGACTTGAGCATGAAGGTGGCACAACTGCTTGGCTTGCAGGGACCCTGGCAGCGCCAAGTGTGCAGGGACACGGACTGCCTCCGCCGCAGGAGTTAGGGCCCTATCATAGTCTTTATTTGAGCCTCTTTTAGCTGGCGATCAGAAGGCCTCTTTGGCCAGTCTTTCTCTGTATCTCCCCCACTTCAGGCACATAGAGGGCTCCCTTGCCTGGGGTCCTTCTCTGTTGTTCAGAGCGTCAGGCACATACAGGGGCCCCCTGGCAGGGGTCCTACTCTGTAGTTCAGTGCATCAGGTGTTTGATGCGCCACGCTCTCTATTGTTCAGCTGCAGACGGCATGTGGGGAGAGAGAGGCTATGGTGGTGGCTCCACCCCCTACACATGACTCAGCAATATCCCCTTGCTTCCATGGCTGCCGGGCTTTCCTCCACAGGCATTTCCCATCAAATTTTCCTCCCTCACCTCCTCTTGATCAGTCTCTCCACAGTCAACAGCAGCCTTCACCCTGGGATAGCTCTACAGTTCCCAAACTCCAGGCCCCAGCTGCTGTGCTTTCCAGGAGACCTGTGCCCCAGTCCAGGGTATGTATGGCTGAGGCAAGGATTGTCTGATTCTCATTCCATTTAGGTTGCCACAGATCAGCTATTTCACTCTCAGCTTTAAATGTTTCTCCTCTGACTCAGACAATTGCCCTGATATGGGGATCGGACCCCTGATTCAGATCCCCCACCCACTGAGGGCAGGTCCAGTCCTACTAACACTCCTGTTTTTCCTCCTAGTTCTTTTGTCCTACTGAATTTTGTATGGCTCTGTGTATTTTCCTCTGTCTGGTCAGGTACTCCTCTCTGCTCTCAGCTGGTGTTCTGCATGCACTTCTGGGTCTGAAATTGTATTCCTGATGTATTCATGGAGAGAGATGTACTCCACGTCCACCTACTCCTCCACCATCTGTTCCAGTATCAATTGTTTATTGATTATTTTTTGATTATTAAGTAACTCTTACTCCATGTCTTCATTGTATTACATGTATGGATTATTGGAAGGTATTCACTTATGCCCATTTCTTCTGAAATTAACTGGAGAATACCCCATTAATTCATTGTTAAAATGTTAACTTAAAAGAAATTCACCATAACCAACTTAACTAAGTTTAAGAAGACAATAATGAAAGTATTAGGAATGTTTTCAATTATCATTGTAAACAAAACCAAATTATATAATAATATCTGTAAGTCATTTGATAAAATTAATTCTCCTCAACCTCCATTTTAAATAATTATTTCTTAGCCATTTAGTTCAGCTAATCCTGCTACTTATAACTCAGTCTATGCAGTATATTTATTTTATTTTTACAAGGAAAAACTATAGATTTTCTACTAAAAGAAGGAGCAAACAAGGTGTCTGCTAAAATAAACTGGGTCTGTTATCAGAATTCTCAGTCAGATATATTTGGAATAGCCCAAATAATACCTTTAGGACTTAAAACTATAAAAAGGTTTTGGTTTTCATGTAGCTCCTTTGGAAAGAAGTTTAATCTTATTTATCATAGCACATGATGAGTATTAATTATTATTGAAAAATAATATTTTTCTCTTTATTCTTTGAGAAATCCATCTTTCCTGTGACGAAACTCAATCTTTGTAGTCACTGTGATATCATCACCCTTGATCCACACCACGGAAAGATGTATGTCTTAGGTTCTGCTAATCAGAGCTCTTTCTTCACATTGGCACAAATATACAGTCATGAAGAAAAGTTTTAGTTATATAATTCAAGAAATTTATCCTTTCTTTTGCCTCAGGTGTTTTGAGATGGATTTCTATAAGAATTCTAGTTAATATATATTTTTAAAATTACTGTTAAAATTGTATAATGAATAATTGTGGATTTGATGACATGAATTAATGACATCATTTGTATATTTCAGTAATAACTGAAAAGTCCAATTTAAAAAGGTCTAAGTAATTGATAATATGAGTAAATTCTGTGCTAAATGAATTTCAAGAGATTTCTTAAAACTAATCTCAGAACTTTTGATATGCTAATATGTGACAGAACTCAAAGAAGGGTTATAGTTTGCTGAACTATCCAGGCTTCTTTGAAAACAGAAATATTTCTATATCCAACTGTCTTCTCTCAGGATACTCATGTTCATTAACAGGAACTAGCAAAACTGGACCAACCTGCTTGTTTTTGTAAATAAAGATGTACTGGAACACAATTACATACATTTCCTCTTTTGCTTTAATATATTGTCTGTTCCTATTTTGGGGCTAAAAAGCCAACTTGCTATGGAAACTGTATGTGCCATAAAACAGGACATATTTACCATCTGGCCACTTGCAGATAAAGTAAATTGCCAAACCCTACTGATAAGCACATTTTGGGGACAGCATATGTAAACTTTTAAAAAGGAGTTCACCAGTGTTTTATAGTGAACTCCTTTTAAAAAAGTTTACATATGCTGTCCCCAAAATGTGCTTATCAGTAGGGTTTGGCAATTACTTTATCTGCAAGTGGCCAGATGGTAAATATGTCCTGTTTTATAGATGGAGAAATATACCATGTTCATGGATTGGAAGAATCAATATAGTGAAAATGAGTATACTACCCAAAGCAATTTATAGATTCAACGCAATCCCTATCAAGCTACCAACAGTATTCTTCACAGAGCTAGAACAAATAATTTCACAATTTGTATGGAAATACAAAAAACCTCGAATAGCCAAAGCGATCTTGAGAAAGAAGAATGGAACTGGAGGAATCAACCTACCTGACTTCAGGCTCTACTACAAAGCCACAGTTATCAAGACAGTATGGTACTGGCACAAAGACAGAAATATTGATCAATGGAATAAAATAGAAAGCCCAGAGATAAATCCACGCACATATGGACACCTTATCTTCGACAAAGGAGGCAAGAATATACAATGGATTAAAGACAATCTTTTAACAAGTGGTGCTGGGAAATCTGGTCAACCACTTGTAAAAGAATGAAACTGGACCACTTTCTAACACCATACACAAAAATAAACTCAAAATGGATTAAAGATCTAAACGTAAGACCAGAAACTATAAAACTCCTAGAGGAGAACATAGGCAAAACACTCTCCGACATACATCACAGCAGGATCCTCTATGACCCACCTCCCAGAATATTGGAAATAAAAGCAAAAATAAAACAAATGGGACCTAATTAACCTTAAAAGCTTCTGCACATCAAAGGAAACTATTAGCAAGGTGAAAAGACAGCCTTCAGAATGGGAGAAAATAATAGCAAATGAAGCAAACCGACAAACAACTAATCTCAAAAATATACAAGCAACTCCTACAGCTCAACTCCAGAAAAATAAACGACCCAATCAAAAATGGGCCAAAGAACTAAATAGACATTTCTCCAAAAAAGACATACAGATGGCTAACAAACACATGAAAAGATGCTCAACATCACTCATTATCAGAGAAATGCAAATCAAAACCACTATGAGGTACCATTTCACACCAGTCAGAATGGCTGCAATCCAAAAAGTCTACAAATAATAAATGCTGGAGAGGGTGTGGAGAAAAGGGAACCTTTTACACTGTTGGTGGGAATGCAAACTGGTACAGCCACTATGGAGAACAGTGTGGAGATTCCTTAAAAAACTGGAAATAGAACTGCCTTATGAGCCAGCAATCCCACTGCTGGGCATACACACTGAGGAAACCAGAAGGAAAGAGACACGTGTACCCCAATGTTCATCGCAGCACTGTTTATAATAGCCAAGACATGGAAGCAACCTAGATGTCCATCAGCAGATGAATGGATAAGAAAGCTGTGGTACATATACACAATGGAGTATTACTCAGCCATTAAAAAGAATACATTTGAATCAGTTCTAATGAGGTGGATGAAACTGGAGCCTATTATACAGAGTGAAGTAAGCCAGAAGGAAAAACATAAATACAGTATACTAACGCATATATATGGAATTTAGAAAGATGGTAACAATAACCCCGTTATACGAGACAGCAAAAGAGACACTGATGTATAGAACGGTCTTATGGACTCTGTGGGAGAGGGAGAGGGTGGGAAGATTTGGGAGAATGGCAATGAAACATGTTAAATATCATGTAGGAAACGAGTTGCCAGTCCAGGTTCGATGCATGATGCTGGATGCTTGGGGCTGGTGCACTGGGACGCCCAGAGGGATGGTATGGGGAGGGAGGAGGAGGAGGGTTCGGGATGGGGAACACATGTATACCTGTGGCGGATTCATTTTGATATTTGGCAAAACTAATACAATTATGTAAAGTTTAAAAATAAAATAAAATTAGAGGAAAAAAAAATCCAATCCATAAAAAAAAAAAAGAAAACATAAAAAAAAAAAAAAAAAAAAAAAAAAAGGAGTTCAAATTATTAAATAAATCATTTAATCTGAATAAAACTATTAGCATAGGTAATTTCAGAAGGCTAGAGAGGTATCTGAAAACTATTGTTTATTAAATTAAGGTCATTTCTATATATACTCTAGTATTTATTTACTATCTGTGAATATGCAATGTGTTCTTATCTTTTTCATATTGTTAAGACTAACTGTATTAAAACAAGAGGAATGGATTAGTCCAGACTATGTCCTTTAACTTGAATTCAATGGGTTTGAAAATTGCTAGAATATTTGCTTACATTTATATGACATGTGTACAAAGGTATATTCATTTATTTTCAGAAATAATTTAAATCTTGCATCATATGCCATTAAAATGGGAAAGATTTGACAGTTAACTCTTCTCTCTCTTTTTTTTTTCTAAGACATATAAGCATTCTAAATTTGATGGGTTTTAATAATCAAATCTCTCAGTCTATCTTCAGACATAACTATAGACAGAATGGTGATATTCAGCCTTTTAAAAACCTTACTTGCTATTTTGATTAAATACTTAGGTCTATGAACTACATTGCATTTGACTGGGAAGAGGAGATATTATTAAAAATATGCTAAGACTGAACATACCCATTCTAAACCTCTGATCTGTTACACTGATAAAGTGCATTTCTCTGGTATCAACTTTTACACATAAACTGGCTTATAAAATATTTTATCCTAAATGCTTTTGAGATCATTTCCTTCAGGGGCTCAGAATAAAGTATTTATTTAGAAGTAAGCAATGATTTTAACATAGCAACTATTTGGAATTAGCCTGCCTTTTAAATTCTTCTTACATCATTAATTTGAAAACCTTTACTAGTGCCCTTCCTTTAGGCATTAAAGTATTTTTCCCTTTTGACCTCCCTTGCAACTCAGGGAAATTATTCTGAAATAATTATCCCAACAGAACTTAGTGATCAGTACATCAGCAGACTTGTATGTCTTGGGAGCAAAATCAGCAAATTAAAAGGGCATTTTATGAAGAACAGGTCATTTAGGCTAGTTCAACTCTTAAACCTGAAAGCAAAGCCATAACAGAGTGCTATTTTCCTAATGTCCTTGAGTATACTGGAACAAAATCTTCTCAAGTCTTTTACACAAAGAGCTCTGTTCATAAGAAATTAGGTCAAACTATTAAAATCGCCTCTGTTTGATGTAAAATAAAACTGCTTATTGCAGATCTAACAAAACACTCGGTATCCTATTAGGTTGCCTTCAAAGAATGTCCTAGATAACCTTAAGGTAATTTAAAGCACAAGCTAACTTCAATCCTTCTTGTCAACTGTAGGTCTCAAGCACATTAGAATATATTTGAAAATGCAATCTTGCAAAAACAGTCATTTTTTGCTGATTACATGCTTTTTTTCAACTGGTCACCTAGGCTTTAATTTCTCTGTTTTGCATATGGCAGAGAATGTTAAGATAACTAGAGGTAAAAGAACTAGGTTAATTAATGTTTAATGGATGAGGCTTTGAAAGGCATATGGATATATAAAGCATCATTTCCTTCTTATGTGATATAAACAGGACTCCTTCCTCTTCCCCTTGTCTGTCTCTCCTTTCTTTCTCTCTGTGTTTTATAAATGTCAGTAACTTCATGTGAAACTCTATTTTCCATTTTCATTTCCTAAAATTATAGAGGGAAACTTTAATTACTATTTTATACCAAAATATTTGTAAACAATACTTCAAATACATTTTTAATTATCAAAAGGAAGATCATTCATATCCCAGATGTACTACCAAACAAAACCACTTAAGAACCCTTGTGTACATGTGAATTCAGTATACTGTGCTCTACGTTTGTTTACCTATAAGATAGGTAAAGGCATATTAATCCACCTGTATGTTTTCTATGTTAGTCTGCAGAAAGGCAGCAAGAAGAGACTCACGTATTTTTAAGAATTACCTGAAAAATATTAACAAACTTGATTTATTTTCTTGGGCTCCAAAATCACTGCAGATGGTGACTGCAGTCATGAAATTAAAAGATGCTTGCTCCTTGGAAGAAAAGCTATGACCAACCTAGACAGCATATTAAAAAGCAGAGATGTTGCTTTGCCGATGAAGGTCCATCTAGTCAAAGCTATGGTTTTTCCAGTAGTCATGTTTGGATATGAGAGTTGGACCATAAGGAAGGCTGAGTGCTGAAGAATTGGTGCTTTTGAACTGTGGTGTTGGAGGAGACTGTTAAGAGTCCCTTAGACTGCAAGGATATCCAACCAGTCAATCCTAAAGGAAATCAGTCCTGAATGTTCATTGGAAGGACTGATGTTGAAACTGAAACTCCAATTTTTTGACCACCTTATGCGAAGAACTGACTCACCGGAAAAGACCCTGATGGTGTGAATGAATGAAGGCAGAAGGAGAAGGGGATGACAGAAGATGAGACGGTTGGATAGCATCACTGACTCAAAAGACATGAGTTTGAGAAAGCTCTGTGAGTTAGTGACGGACAGGGAAGCCTGGCATGCTGTAGTCCATGTGGTCTCAAAGAGTCAGACATGACTGAGCGTCTGAACTCACTGATTAACTGACTGATTTCTAATAAAGTATCTTTACAACATAGCACCGGGTAAGTTTTGCTGCATGACAAAAGATCCACAAATGTACTGGCTTAACTTGTTAATATTTTAGTTCATAATCTATGTGGTGTTTCTCCTTTTGGTTAAGCTAGCTGATTTCAGCTAAGTTCACTCATGGGATCTCTACAATCTGTGTGTTACCTAGAGACTGACTTGCACTGCATGGCCTCATTCACATGTTTTGCATTTGCTATATTTTGATTGGGATATTGGAAGCTTGGCTCTCATCTATAGGCTAGCCTGTACTCTTTCACATTGCAGATGGATTCAAGGAGTCAGTAAGAGAGTAGGCTTTAAAGTCCTCAGGCTTCTACAAGTTTTGCCTGTATCAAAGGAGCTAATTTCCTATTGACCAAAGCAATGACAAAACCTTCCCTAATTCCAGTTGTAGGAAATTCTCTACATTTTCATGAGAGACAAAATAAAACCCCATTGCAAGGGTGATAATATATAAAACATAAGAATTTGTGGTCATTTCTGTATTCTACCAAAATAGCATACTATATCTGAAATAAAAGCAACTGTTTGAATTAAAAAGTAATTCAAATTGGGACTCAGATTACAAATATTGAACATTGTAATAGAAATTGTATTATATTTGTATACATATTTTACAAGAATAGCTTCTGTTTTTTAATAAAGTGTGTGTGTGTGTATGTGTGTTAGTTGCTCAGTTGTATTCAACTCTTCACAACCCTATGGACTGTAGTCTGCCAGTCTCCTCTGTACATGAGATTCTCCAGGCAAGAATACTGAATTGGGTTGCAGACCTTCAGGAGATCTTTCCAATCCAGGGACAACCTTCTTTTCTATGTCTCTTGCATTGGCAGAAGGGTTGATTTGGCATTTATTTTACAGGTTTATTGGTACTTAGACTTTTTATTTAATTTGAAGGGTGAGCCTTTTTAATAAAGACATAACAATCAGATAAAATTTTAGATATAATTTTATTTCAACTATGTTGATATTTATTCTATGAATTTATTTTGGAGATATTTCCCCAAATATTTTCCAAATTTAAGATAGACATGCTAGTTTTTCCCCATATTTTTCTCTTGTTCTGACTTCAAATTTTCTTTCATAGGATTAAGTCTTGGGACTGTGATAAATTGTACTATGGTTCCACAGTTTTTATTTTCTTTTTTTAGGAGCTTCATATTCACCTGCTTTACTGACAGTGAGTTTGCCATGTAACTTGTGATATCTCACCTAGAAGGATTGAACTTTACTTTCCATTGCTATCATGTTTGGTGATATGGCCTGCTTTAATAAAATTTGAGCAGCTGACATTTATCACTTTTTATCAGAAATTTTAAGAACTCCCTCCTTTGGTTCTACCATAGCTCATGTTTTCCTTTGCAGAAAGTTTAGGCATGTCAATGGCACCCCACTCCAGTACTCTTGCCTGGAAAATCCCATGGATGGAGGAGCCTGGTAGGCTGCAGTCCATGGGGTCGCTGAGGGTCGGACACGACTAAGCGACTTCACTTTCACTTTTCACTTTCATGCATTGGAGAAGGAAATGGCAACTCACTCCAGTGTTCTTGCCTGGAGAATCCCAGGGACGAGGGAGCCTGGTGGGCTGCCATCTATGGGGTCGCACAGAGTTGGACACGACTGAAGTGACTCAGCAGCAGCAGCAACAAACATACTCTTCAGAAAGGGGCCTCTACTGAAGGACATCTGGAGCAAGTCCAAAGCAGTCATCAATGGACATGTAAAATAAGACAGAAGTAAGCATTTCTGTGTTAAGCTAAGCAAATGAGTGACTTTCACTTTTTGGACTTCCCTTGTAGCTCAGCTGGTAAAGAATCCACCTGCAATGAGGGAGATCTGGGTTGGAGACTTGGGTTTGATCCCTGGGTTGGGAAGATCCCCTGGAGAAGGGAAAGGCTACCCACTTCAGTATTCTGGCCTGGAGAATTCCAAGAGTTGGATACAACTGAGTGTTAAGCAACATGACCATTAAAAAAAAAAAAATATATATATATATATATATATATATATATATATATATATATATATATATTGTAGCAAAAAAATTGACCAATAAAGAAATGAATAATTAGAAGTAGGGTGCTTCCAATGTGTGAAAATCCAATTTGTGACACTGACCTGGGAAGAGGCAGCAAGTGTTGGAGGCACTGTCATTGGATGTTGGAGACAGCACTCCGTGTTGCTGTGCAGAGGCATCACACTTGGTAAACGGCGTCTGTGATGATATATAAAGAAAAACATGTATCTATTAAAAATGTGGTTTTAGTGGAAATAAGGGAAAAAGGATTGTTAGTAGTTGACATTGTTGCTAATGGTTCTCCTTGACAAAATACCTAAAGAAACCAATGAGTTAAGAAAATAATAGGCCAGATACAAGAAGACATGTAAAAGAATAAAGTCCAGAAATTCTAAAACTTACAGAACTGAAGATTTAGTTATTATTGTTGTTGACCGCAAGCCAAAAACCTTAGAGTGGCAAGGTTAATTCAAATGCATTATCTTGGCAAAAAACAAAATCATGCATGTGCCTCAAAAACCCCAGAAAAATTTCTGATTAAGGTTTTACTTAAATACTTTCTATTAAATTGTATTAAATGGTTCAAAGAAAAAATACTAAATTCTCATCCTGCCACGAAGCCTTATTAAGCTTGCTATAGCTCTAATTAAGCTAACTTTAATACCCAGTATGGTTACTGTTATAAGCACATAAAATTTATTGAAAGCAAATAGATTTTTTTAAGGTCATTAAGGTCCTGAGAGAGGTCTATGGCCAAAAGTACTATCAATCTGGAATTAAAAGAGATTGGCACTGTCTAAAATTCAATATAATTTATGATTTATGGTCTCCCACAAGTATGAAGCCCTTTGAAATATTGAAATGTTCTCCCACTTAATTATTTATATATAGCCAAGGAGGATAATGGGCTTCCCTGGTAGCTCAGCTGGTAAAGAATCTGCCTGCAATGCAGGACACCCCAATTCAATTCCTGGGTCTGGAAGATCCTCTGGAGAAGGTATAGGCTACACACTCCAGTATTCTTGGGTTTCCCTGGTGGCTCAGATGGTAAAGGATCCACCTTAAATGTGGGAGACCTGGGTTCAGTCCCTGGATGGAAGAGCCCCTAAAGGAGGGCATGGCAACTCACTCCAGTATTCTTGCCTGGAAAATCCCCATGGACAGAAGAGCCTGGTGGGCTACAGACTACGGGGTCACAAAGAGTCGGACAACTGAAGGGCTAAGCACAGCCCAGAGAGGATAATAGGAAATAAAAAGACTTATTGGCAGACACAGCCAAAAGTCATGCAAAGAATGGGTTAGGTGACTTTTTTCAGGAAGTAAAACTGGAGCATGGCAAAGCAACTTTCTCAAGCTCTAGAGTATTTGCCCAGAGAAACTGCAAAATTGCAACTGACTGATTACTGCTCTATGCATTCCATTCTTTCCCCTCTTAATGGGAGTGTTTATTGCATTGTCTTGTCCCTGTTAAATCAATGTGTACTCATGTTTGTTTCTATTTTTTAAAGAGTAGAGACTAGATAATTTGTTTTATTGTTGTTATTGTGCTTTGCTCTTGTGTGTTGGTTGTTTGGATTTCTTCTTGCTATTGTACACAGGTTTCAATGTCAAAAGCAGTGACCATAACAAGGTAGAAATAGATATTATCACATAGTTTGGGACTTTTTGAGTTTGATCTTATTATTTGATTGAACTGATGGGTTTTCATCAGGAAGCTTCCACAAGTATCTTATCCTTATCTATCATAGGGCAGGCAGAATGAAAACCACAATCAATGAAAACTAATCAATCTGACCACAGGGATCACAGCCTTTTCTAACTCAGTAAAACTATGTGCTATGCTGTGTAGGGCCAACCAAGATGGATGGGTCATGGTGGAGGGTTCTGACAAATTGTGGTCCACTGGAGAAGGGATTGGCAAACCACTTCAGTATTCTTGCCTTGAGAACCCTGTGAACAGTATGAAAAGGCCAAAAAATATGAAATTGAAAGATAAACTCCCCAGATGGGTAGGTGCCCAATATGCTACTAAAGAAGAGGGGAGAAATATGTTTCAGAAGAATGGAGAAATGGAGCCAAAGCAAAAACCATGCCCAGTTGAGGACGTGACTGGTGATGGAAGCAAAATCTGATGCTGTAAGAACAATATTGCATAGGAACCTGGAATGTTAGGTCCACAAATCAAGATAAATTGGAAGTGGTCAAACAGGAGATGGCAAGAGTAAACATCGACATTTTAGGAATCAGTGAACGAAAATGTAAAGGAATGGGTGAATTTAATTCAGATGACCCTTATATCTAATACTGTGAGCAAGAATCCCTTAGAAGAAACAGAGTAGCTCTCATAGCCAACAAAAAAGTTTGAAATGCAGTACTTGGGAGCAATCTCAAAAATGACAGAATGATCTGTTCGTTTCCAAGGCAAACCATTCAGTAACACAGGATTCCAAGTCTATGCCCCAACCAGTAATGCTAAAGAAGCTGAAGTTGCATGGTTCTATGATGACCAACAAGATCTTCTAGAACTAACACCAAACAAAAATGTCATTTTCATCAAAAGGGACTGGAATGCAAAAATAGGAAGTCAGGAGATACCAGGAGTAACAGGCAAGTTTGGCCTTGGAATACAAAATGAAGCAGGGCAAGGCTAAAAGAGTTTTGTCAAGAGAACACACTGATCATAGCAAACATCCTTTTCCAACAACACAAGAGATGACTCTACACACCATCACCAGATGGTCAATACCAAAGTCAGATTGATTATATTCTTTGCAGTTGAGGATGGGAGAAGCTCTATACAGTCAGCAAAAATAAGACCAGGAGCTGACTATGGCTCAGATCATGAACTCCTTCCACTAGGCCATTCATGTATGACCTAAATCAAATCCCTTACAGTTATACAGTGGAAGTGACAAATAGATTCAAGGAATTAGATTTGATAGAAAGAGTACCAGAGAGGGGAGGAGCTAAGATGGTGGAGGAGTAGGACGGGGACAACACTTTCTCCCCCACAAATTCATCAAAAGAACATTTAAACGCCAAGTAAATTCCACAAAACAACTTCTGAATGCCGGCAGAGGACATCAGGCACCCAGAAAAGCAACCCAAGTCTTCGAAAGGAGAGAGAAGAAATACAGCTCCACTCACCAGAACACCGACACAAGCTTCCCTAACCAAGAAACCTTGACAAGCCATCTGTACAAACCCACACAGAGCGAGGAAACGCCACAATAAAGAGAACTCCACAAACTGCCAGAATACAGAAAGGACACCCCAAACTCAGCAATTTAAACAAGATGAAGAGACAGAGGAATACCCAGCAGATAAAGGAACAGGATAAATGCCCACCAAACCAAACAAAAGACGAAGAGATAGGGAATCTACCTGATAAAGAATTCCAAATAATGATAGTGAAATTGATCCAAAATCTTGAAATCAAAATGGAATCACAGATAAATAGCTTGGAGACAAAGATTGACAAGATGCAAGAAAGGTTTAACAAGGACCTAGAAGAAATAAAAGAGAGTCAATATAAAATGAATAATGCAATAAATGAAATTAAAAACACTCTGGAGGCAACAAATAGTAGAATAACAGAGACAGAAGATAGGATTAGTGAATTAGAAGATAGAATGGTAGAAATAAATGAATCAGAGAGGATAAAAGAAAAACAAATTAAAAGAAATGAGGACAATCTCAGAGACCTCCAGGACAATATTAAACGCTACAACATTCAAATCATAGGGGTCCCAGAAGAAGAAGACAAAAAGAAAGACCATGAGAAAATACTTGAGGAGATAATAGTTGAAAACTTCCCTAAAATGGGGAAGGAAATAATCACCCAAGTCCAAGAAACCCAGAGAGTCCCAAACAGGATAAACCCAAGGTGAAACACCCCAAGACACATATTAATCAAATTAACAAAGATCAAACACAAAGAACAAATATTAAAAGCAGCAAGGGAAAAACAACAAATAACACACAAGGGAATTCCCATAAGGATAACAGCTGATCTTTCAATAGAAACTCTTCAAGCCAGGAGGGAATGGCAAGACATGCTTAAAGTGATGAAAGAAAATAACCTACAGCTCAGATTATTGTACCCAGCAAGGATCTCATTCAAATATGAAGGAGAAATCAAAAGCTTCTCAGACAAGCAAAAGCTGAGAGAATTCTGCACCACCAAACCAGCTCTCCAACAAATACTAAAGGATATTCTCTAGACAGGAAACACAAAAACAGTGTATAAACTCGAACCCAAAACAATAAAGTTAATGGCAACGGGATCATACTTACCAGTAATTACCTTAAATGTAAATGGGTTGAATGCCCCAACCAAAAGACAAAGACTGGCTGAATGGATACAAAAACAAGTCCCCTACATATGTTGTCTACAAGAGACCCACCTCAAAACAGGGGACACATACAGACTGAAAGTGAAGGGCTGGAAAAAGATTTTTCATGCAAATAGGGACCAAAAGAAAGCAGGAGTAGCAATACTTATATCAGATAAAATAGACTTCAAAACAAAGGCTGTGAAAAGAGACAAAGATGGTTACTACATAATGATCAAAGGATCAATCCAAGAAAAAGATATAACAATTATAAATATATATGCACCCAACACGGGAGTGCCGCAATATGTAAGACAAATGCTAACAAGTATGAAAGGAGAAATTAACAATAACACAATAATAGTGGTAGACTTTAATACCCCACTCACACCTATGGATAGATCAACTAAACAGAAAATTAACAAGGAAACACAAACGTTAAACGATACAATAGACCAGTTAGACCTAATTGATATCTATAGGACATTTCATCCCAAAACAATGAATTTCACCTTTTTCTCAAGCGCACATGGAACCTTCTCCAGGATAGATCACATCCTGGGCCATAAAGCTAGCCTTGGTAAATTCAAAAAAATAGAAATCATTCCAAGCATCTTTTCTGATCACAATGCAGTAAGATTAGATCTCAATTACAGGAGAAAAACTATTAAAAATTCCAACATATGGAGGATGAACAACACCCTGCTGAATAACCAACAAATTACAGAAGAAATCAAAAAAGAAATCAAAATTTGCATAGAAATTAATGAAAATGAAAACACAACAACTCAAAACCTGTGGCACACTTTAAAAGCAGTCCTAAGGGGAAAGTTCATAGCAATACAGGCATACCTAAAGAAACAAGAAAAAAATCAAATAAATAACCTAACCCTACACCTAAAGCAACTAGAAAAGGAAGAAATGAAGAACCCCAAGGTTAGTAGAAGGAGAGAAATCTTAAAAATTAGGGCAGAAATAAATGCAAAAGAAACAAAAGAGATCATAGCAAAAATCAACAAAGCCAAAAGCTGGTTCTTTGAAAGGATAAATAAAATTGACAAACCATTAGCCAGACTCATCAAGAAACAAAGGGAGAAAAATCAAATCAATAAAATTAGAAATGAAAATGGAGAGATCACAACAGACAACACAGAAATACAAAGGATCATAAGAGACTACTATCAACAATTATATGCCAATAAAATGGACAACGTGGAAGAAATGGACAAATTCTTAGAAAAGTACAGCTTTCCAAAACTGAACCAGGAAGAAATAGACAATCTTAACAGACCCATCACAAGCACTGAAATTGAAACTGTAATCAAAAATCTTCCAGCAAACAAAAGCCCAGGTCCAGATGGCTTCACAGCTGAATTCTACCAAAAATTTAGAGAAGAGCTAACACCTATCCTGCTCAAACTCTTCCAGAAAATTGCAGAGGAAGGTAAACTTCCAAACTCATTCTATGAGGCCACCATCACCTTAATACCAAAACCTGACAAAGATCCCACAAAAAAAGAAAACTACAGGCCAATATCACTGATGAACATAGATGCAAAAATCCTTAACAAAATTCTAGCAATCAGAATCCAACAGCACATTAAAAAGATCATACACCATGACCAAGTGGGCTTTATCCCAGGGATGCAAGGATTCTTCAATATCCACAAATCAATCAATGTTATACACCACATTAACAAATTGAAAAACAAAAACCATATGATTATCTCAATAGTGCAGAGAAAGCCTTTGACAAAATTCAACATCCATTTATGATAAGAACTCTCCAGAAAGCAGGAATAGAAGGAACATACCTCAACATAATAAAAGCTATATATGACAAACCCACAGCAAACATTATCCTCAATGGTGAAAAATTGAAAGCATTTCCTCTAAAGTCAGGAACAAGACAAGGGTGCCCACTTTCACCATTACTATTCAACATAGTTTTGGAAGTTTTGGCCACAGCAATCAGAGCAGAAAAAGAAATAAAAGGAATCCAAAGTGGAAAAGAAGAAGTAAAACTCTCACTGTTTGCAGATGACATGATCCTCTACATAGAAAACCCTAAAGACTCCACCAGAAAATTACTAGAACTAATCAATGATTATAGTAAAGTTTCAGGATATAAAATCAACACACAGAAATCCCTTGCATTCCTATACACTAATAATGAGAAAACATAAAGAGAAATTAAGGAAACAGTTCCATTCACCATTGCAATGGAAAGAATAAAATACTTAGGAATATATCTACCTAAAGAAACTAAAGACCTATATATAGAAAACTATAAAAGACTGGTGAAAGAAATCAAAGAGGACACTAATAGATGGAGAAATATACCATGTTCATGGATTGGAAGAATCAATATAGTGAAAATGAGTATACTACCCAAAGCAATTTATAGATTCAATGCAATCCCTATCAAGCTACCAACGGTATTCTTCACAGAGCTAGAACAAATAATTTCACAATTTGTATGGAAATACAAAAAACCTCGAATAGCCAAAGCTATCTTGAGAAAGAATGGAACTGGAGGAATCAACCTATCTGACTTCAGGCTCTATTACAAAGCCACAGTTATCAAGACAGTATGGTACTGGCACAAAGACAGAAATATTGATCAATGGAACAAAATAGAAAGCCCAGAGATAAATCCACACACATATGGACACCTTATATTTGACAAAGGAGGCAAGAATATACAATGAATTAAAGACAATCTCTTTAACAAGTGGTGCAGGGAAAACTGGTCAACCACTTGTAAAAGAATGAAACTAGAACACTTTCTAACACCATACACAAAAATAAACTCAAAATGGATTAAAGATCTAAACGTAAGATCGGAAACTATAAAACTCCTAGAGGAGAACATAGGCAAAACACTCTCCGACATACATCACAGCAGGATCCTCTATGACCCACCTCCCAGAATATTGGAAATAAAAGCAAAAATAAACAAATGGGACCTAATTAACCTTAAAAGCTTCTGCACAATAAAGGAAACTATTAGCAAGGTGAAAAGGCAGCCTTCAGAATGGGAGAAAATAATAGCAAATGAAGCAACTGACAAACAACTAATCTCAAAAATATACAAGCAACTCCTACAGCTCAACTCCAGAAAAATAAATGACCCAATCAAAAAATGGGCCAAAGAACTAAATAGACATTTCTCCAAAGAAGACATACAGATAGCTAACAAACACATGAAAAGATGCTCAACATCACTCATTATCAGAGAAATGCAAATCAAAACCACTATGAGGTATCATTTCATGCCAGTCAGAATGGCTGCAATCCATAAGTCTACAAGCAATAAATGCTGGAGAGGGTATGGAGAAAAGGGATCTATCTTACACTGTTGGTGGGAATGCAAACTAGTACAGCCACTATGGAGAACAGTGTGGAGAGTCCTTAAAAAACTGGAAATAGAACTGCCTTATGATCCAGCAATCCCACTGCTGGGCATACACACTGAGGAAACCAGAAAGGAAAGAGACACGTGTACCCCAATGTTCATCACAGCACTGTTTATAATAGCCAGGACATGGAAGCAACCTAGATGCCCATCAGCAGATGAATGGATAAGAAAGCAGTGGTACATGTACACAATGGAGTATTACTCAGCCATTAAAAAGAATACATTTGAATCAGTTCTAATGAGGTGGATGAAACTGGAACCTATTATACAGAGTGAAGTAAGCCAGAAAGAAAAACACCAGTACAGTATACTAATGCATATATATATGGAATTTAGAAAGATGGTAACAATAACCCTGTGTATGAGACAGCAAAAGAGACACCGATGTATAGATCAGTCTTATGGACTCTGTGGGAGAGGGAGAGGGTGGGGAGATTTGGGAGAATAGCATTGAAACATGTATAATATCATGTATGAAACGAGTCGCCAGTCCAGGTTCGATGCACGGTACTGGATGCTTGGGGCTGGTGCACTGGGACCACCCAGAGGGAGGGGAGGAGAGGGAGGAGGGTGGAGGGTTCAGGATGGGGAACACGGGTATACCTGTGGTGGATTCATTTTGATATTTGGCAAAACTAATACAATATTGTAAAGTTTAAAAATAAAAAAATCAAAAAAAGAGTACCAGAGTAACTATGGATGGATGTTCATGACACTGTTCAGGAGGCAGTGATCAAGATCATTCCCAAGTAAAAGAAATGCAAAAAGGCCAAATGGTTGTCTCAGGAGGCCTTACAAATAGCTGAGAAAAGAAGCAAACCTAAAGGAAAAGGAGAAAAGGAAAGCTATACCCATTTGAATGCAGAGTTACAAAGAAGAGCAAGGAGAGATAAGAAAGTCTTCCTCAGTGATCAATGTAAAGAAATAGAGGAAAACAATAGAATGGGAAAAACAAGAATCTTTTTAGGAAAAAGATCTCTTCAGGAAAATTATAAATATCAGGGGATATTTCATGCAAAGATGGGCACCATAAAGGACAGAAATGGTATGGGTCTAACAGAAGCAGAAAATAAAAGAGATGGCAAGAATACACAGGAGAACTATACAAAAAAGATCTTTATGACCCATATAACCACAATGGTGTGGTCAGTCATCTAGAGCCAGATATACTGGAATGAGAAGTCAAGTGGGCCTCAGGTGGTATCACTATGAACAAAGCTAGTGGAGGTGATAGAATTCCATCAGAGGTATTTCAAATCCTAAAAGATGATGCTTTTAAAGTACTGCACTCAATATGCCAGCAAATTTGAAAAAAGGTTAGGAAATGGTGAGTTTTCACTCCAATCCCAAAGAAAAGGAATGCCAAAAAATGTTCAAACTACAGCACAATTGCACTCATCTCACATGCTAGCAAAGTAATACTCAAGATTCTACAGGCTTCAACAGTACATGAAGCAAGAATTTCCAGACATTCAAACTGGATTTAGAAAAGGCAGAGGAAACAGAGATCAAATTGCCAACATCCATTGGGTCATTGAAAAAGCAAGAGAATCCCAGAAAAACACCTCCTTCTGCTTTATTGATTTTGCCAATGCCTTTGACTGCATAGCTCTCAACAAACTGTGGAAAATTCTTAGAGATCAGAATACCAGACCACCTAACCAGCCTTCTGAGAAATATGTATACAGGTTAAGAAGCAACAGTTAGAACTGGACATGGAACACACTGGTTCCAAATTGGGAAAGGAGTATGTCATGGTTGTATATTGTCACCCTGCTTATTAAACTTAAATGAAGAGTACATCATGAGAAATGCTAGGCTGGATGAACCACAAGCTGTAATCAAGATTTCTGGGAGAAATATCAATAGCCCCAGATATGTAGATTACATTTACCCTTATGGCAGAAAGCGAAGAGGAACTAAAGAGACTCTTGATGAAAGCAAAAGAGAAGAAAAAACTGGCTTAAGACTGAACATTCAAAACACTAAGATTATGGCATCTGGTCCCATCATTTCATGGCAAATAGATGGGGAAACAATGGAAACAGTGACAGACTTTATTTTTTTGGTCTCCAAAATCACTGCAGATTATGACTGCAGCCACAAAATTGAAAGATACTTGCTCTTTGGAATAAAAGCTATGACAAACCTAGACAGCATATTAAAAATCAGAAACATTAATTTGCTGATGAAGGTCCATCTAGTGGTTTTTCCAGTAGTCATATATGGATATGAAAGTTGGACCATAAAGAAAGCTGAGTGCTGAAGAATTGATGCTTTTGAATTATGCTGTTGAATAAGACTCTTGAGAGTCCCTTGGACTGCAAGGATATCCAACCAGTCAGTCCTAAAGGAAATCAGTACTGAATATTCATTGGAAGGACTCATGCTGAAGCTGAAACTCCAATACTTTGACCACTTGATGCAAAGAACTGACTCATTTGAAAAGACCATGATGCTGGGAAAGATTGAAGCTGGGAGGAGAAGGGGACGACAGAGGATGAGATGGTTAGATGGCATCACCAACTCACTGGACATGAGTTTGAGTTCACTTTGGCAGTTGGTGATGGACAGGGAGGCCTGGCATGCTGTAGTCCATGGGTCACAAAGCGTCAGACACGACTGAGCAACAGAACCGAACTGAACTACATAGCTTTTTCCACTTATACTATCAGAATTGTTCTATTATTCTATCTGTTCTACTGGTTGCTCTCAACCAGATGATGGTAAGATAGTGGTCTGTCCAACTGACAGACTGAACTGAACTGAACTTATGGGTTTTAACCCTTGGGAGAAGGTAAGTATCTTTTCAAACATCAGGAAGAGAATTGGATATCGGTGACTAACAGGACAGATACTGATTGATTGCAGTTTCTTCTCAAGTTTCCTTACCATTGCCTGAAGTAGAATTATGCTGCCTGCCCCAGTGAAGCCTTGCCCACATTACATGTTTTGTCCAATAAATGTACCTGGAAATGATTTGTCACTCTCAAGAAATGTAAAAGTCACTGCTTTGTTCTACCACTGCTTTTCCTTTCCCAGCTCAAAATATCCCAGGTAAAGGAAGCTCCTTTTTTAGCTTAGGTTCCATGATTTAAAAAACAAACAAACAAACAAACAAATATGAAATAAACCCAAGCCAACATGCAATAAGCATGCAATGTATGAAAACTAAATATTACTTTATATAAATATTTAATAATTAAAATTGATAGAAGGTATTTTTGATATTAAAAATACTATAAGATTTAGAGTTGTTTCTAGTGGTTGGATTAGTTACCTAAGATGATTTACTTGGACTCCTTTTGTGCATAGCTTGAACATTCTTAGAAAATTGAAACATTAAGTTTAAAGAACATGCATTTATGTAGAGAACCAGGTCCATGGGAAGGCCAGCTCCCTAGACAGGCCTACACCCTGATGAAATCAGGAAGGCTTGGCTCCTTGGTTATCAGGTTACAACATAGCACTGGTCAACACTACAGGTCTGTATCATTTTAAGAATGAGAATAGTACAAGCCTTTATTTCTCAGAGATTTTACGGAATGAAAGTATCTGGAAAAAAGGAAATTAGCATAAATATTTATTTTATCTGGTTCTTAATTGTGTATACTATGTTTTATATGGCAGCTTGGTGTTCTTATTGATTTATTTAGAACAAAAGCAGTTACAACTATATAAAAATATCAATATTTTTAAGGTTTCATATAGGGCAGATTGGATCTTCCCTGGTAACTCAGCTGGTAAAGAATCCATCTGCAATGTGTAGTAAGACCTGGGTCGATCGTTGGGTTGGGAAGATCCCCCTGGAAGAGAGCATGGCAACCCACTCCAGTATTCTTGCCTGGAGAATCCCCATGGACAGAGGAGCCTGGCAGCTACAATCACAAAGATTGGACACTGGTTCACAAAGAGTTGGACATGACTTAGTGACTAAGCACAGCATAGGACAGATTGATGTTTTTTGAATTATTTTGATGCTTTAGGGATGTTACAATAGTATTTAAAAGGTACAGTACGTGGGGATGTCATAATTAATGAATTGTTAAATGGACTAATTTTGGGGGGCCAATTTGACCACTGTTAAAGAGTCAATTACTGCGAGTTGGAGCTTTTATAATCAAATAGTCTTTGCTATTAACTAGAGTTTGAGGTTTCTATTTCTTCAGTTGTTATTCCTCATTTCCATAATTACAAAGAACTGCCATCTATTAGATGTATAAATGCTTACACATCTAATAGATAATAAGACATTTAAATGACAGAAACAGATTTCCTCATACCTTGTTATACATCATCCCCAGATACAGCTCTTCTTTCCCCATTCTCCCCAAGTCAATAAACGTCACTCCTATGTTCATAGATGTGCAAGATAAACCTGGGGCCACCCTTGAATCCACTGTGTTCTTTTCCTGACATCTAGAATCTAGCAAGTCTTATTGTCTGTATACCATGATGTATTCTGAGTCTAACCACTTCTCTCCATCTTTTCAAATAATTCCTTAGTCCAAATCATCTCTTAGCTGTAGTATTGAAAACCATCCTAAAAGATCTTCTTTCTTTTTCTTTAGCCTTCTTAATATTGAGTTGTCCAATAAACTTTGTTTTTCCCGTAAGATGGCTCTAGTAGCTCTTAGTTGCCTTTAACTTCATCCAAAAACAATTTTGTTAAATTATATTGTGACAGCTGTCATATTAGCGTGCATTAATAAAACTTATTAAACTAAGTGTAGCCATTTTAATATTGAAGATGAAAGAAAAAAGCAATATTTTAAGCATATTATCCTTTATTATTTCAAAGAAGAAAAAACACAACTGAAATGCCAAAAATGTGTCAAAAGTGGTTTGTGAAGTTTCCTAATGGAGATCTCTCTCTACAGTCTGGTTGACCAGTTAAAGTTGACAGTGATCAATTTGAGATATTAACTGAGAACAATCAAAATTATACCACGTGGGAGATAGCTGAACATATTCAAAATATCCAAATCAATCCCACTGCTGGGCATACACAATGAGGAAACCAGAATTGAAAGAGACACGTGTACCCCACTGTTCATTGCAGTACTGTTTATAATAGTCAGGACATGGAAGCAACCTAGATGTCCATCAGCAGATGAACGGATAAGAAAGCTGTGGTACATATACACAATGGAGTATTACTAAGCCATTAAAAAGAATACATTTGAATCAGTTCTAATGAGGTGGATGAAACTGGAGCCTATTATACAGAGTGAAGTAAGCCAGAAAGAAAAACACCAATACAGTATACTAACGCATATATATGGGATTTAGAAAGGCCTGTATATGAGACAGCAAAAGAGACACTGATGTATAGAACAGTCTTTTTGGACTCTGTGGGAGAGGGTGAGGATGGGATGATTTGGGAGAAAGGCGTTGAAGCATGTATAATATCATATATGAAATGAGTCACCAGTCCAGGTTCGATGCACGATACTGGATGCTTGGGGCTGGTGCACTGGGACGACCCAGAGGGATGGTACAGGAGGGGGAGGAGGGACGAGGGTTCAGGATGGGGAACACGTGTATACCTGTGGTGGATTCATGTTGATATATGGCAAAACCAATACAATATTGCAAAGTTAAAAAAAAAATCCAAATCAAATGCTGAAAGATCATTCCCACCAGCTTGGTTATGTTAATCATTTTGATGTTTAGGTTCCACATAAGGTAGGTGAAAAAACCTTCTTGAAGATATTTTTGTCTGTGATTCTCTACTTAAAAATAATAAAAATGGTTTTTAAACAAATGTGACAGGTGATGAAAAGTGTATGCTATATAATCATTTGGGATGGAAGAGATCCTGGGGTAATGAGCCACCATCAACCACACCAAAAGCTGCTCTTCATCCAAAGAAGGTTATGTTATATATATGGTGGGGTTGAAAGAGAGTCCTCTATTATGAGCTCCTTTTGGAAAACCAGATGATTAATTCCAGCAAGTACTGCTTCTAATTAGACCAACTGAAAGCAGCACTTGATGAAAAGCATCCAGTATTAGTTGACAAAAAATGCATAATCTTTCATCAGGATATGGCAAGACTGCATGTTTCTTTGATGATCAGGCGAAAACTATTACAGCTTGACTGGGAAGTTCTAATTCATCTGCTATATTCACCAGACATTGCAACTTGATATTCCCATTTATTTCAGTCTTTACAAAATTCTCTTAATGGAAAAAATTTCAATTCCTTTGAAGACTATAAGAGGTACCTGGAACAGTTCTTTTCTAAAAAAATTAAGTTTTGGTAAGATGGAATTATGAAGTTGCCTCAAAAATGGTAGAAGGTAGTAAAATAAAATGGTGAATATGCTGTTCAGTAAATTTCTTGGTGTAAATGAAAAGTATGTCTTTTATATTTACTAAAAATCCAAAAGAATTTTTGGCCAACCCAATACACCACCTATTTAGCATCTAAAATAACCTTATTAAAAATAGTAAATGATAAAATGTTATCTTCCATCTTAACATTTTCCAGTATCTTCCTTGCATACTTAAAACATAAATCTAAATTTTTCATCAGGTCCCTAGAGGCCTGTACAGTCTTGCCCCTGCTGCTTTTGTGAACCCAGGTCCCACACACCTCCCTTGCTCACAGCACTGCCCACACCATGCTGACCAAGATCCTTCCTTCTTCAAGGCCTTTCCTCAGAGGCTTGAGCACTCTGGCTGTGATTGGTCACACAACTGACTTTACTTCATTATTTAGGATTCACTTCTTTCATAGACTATCTTAAAAAATGCTTTTTCAGACCAAGCTAGAGAATCATAAGCCCTAGATACTTGTATATGTATATGTATAACATACTACATTATTTATTTTCTTATTGCACTTCCCAGTTAACTTAAATTATCTTATCTAATTATTGGTTTATGGTTCAATTTACATCTTTGTAAAAATGTAGAGAGACATCTTGTCTCCTGTAATTTTCTCTGTAGTTCAGTCCCAAAAGAGTGCTTGCCAAATATGTAAAAAATTCAATGTATTTGCTCAATGATAATGAATATTTCTTTTCCTTTGGGGAAACATGTGGCTAAATTTCTGCCAAGTCAGTAGTTTACCCTGCTAAAACAGCCAAGTTCAAAAACATGTGTATAAACATTATTTATATAAGAAGATAGAATATTTTCTGGAAAATCCTTTGCTTAGAACTGAGAGATTATGTGAAGTTTTTGATGAAATGATTAAGGCTATATATACTGTGTTTCATCAGAAACTTCACATTTATATTTTCAGTTACTTTTCAATAAGTGAATGATACTTCATCAGTCCTTATTAGTATCTTTCTAATCAATACAATTTTCCCCTTAGTAATTTTAGATGTCAAAAGATTATTGAATGCATACAAAATATTAGTATCCTATATTCATTTTAGACCTTTTAACAATTATATTCATGTCTTAAAAATGGAGAAAAGTGTAGGAAAGAGGTATTTTGTATGTGAAGTTTTTAAAATGCATGTGCGTGCATGCTAAATTGCTTTAGTCATGCCCGACTCTGTGACCCTACGGACCATATCTCACTACGATAGTCCTCTGTCCATGAGATTTTCCTGGCAAGAATTCTGGAGTGGATTGCCAAGCCCTCCTCCAGGAGATCTTCCCAATCTAGGGATCCAACTCAAGTCTCATGTCTTCGGCCTCAGCAGGCAGGCTCCTTACCACTGGTGCCACCTGGGAAGCTCTTTAAATGCATGATTAGTGGGTATAATCTCATTATAAGATGATCCTATTTTAATATTTTGTTGTCCTAACTCATACCGCTGCTAAGTCGCTTCAGTTGTGTCCGACTCGGTGCGACCCCATAGACAGCAGCCCACTAGGGTCCTCTGTCTTTGGGATTCTACAAGCAAGAACACTGGAGTGGGTTGCCATTTCCTTCTCCAATGCATGAAAGTGAAAAGTGAAAAATGAAAGTGAAGTCGCTCAGTCGTATCCAACTCTTAGCGACCCCATGGACTGCAGCCCACCAGGCTCCTCCGTCAATGGGATTTTCCAGGTAAGAGTACTGGAGTGGGGTACCATTGCCTTCTCCAACTCATACCATAGTCATATGTAAATATATGTAAATATACAGAGAAACAAAAAATTATGAAAATGATAAGGATGGTTTTTAGCACTTCCTTTAATGCTACAGTTAAGGAGACAACAATAGGGAAACTGACTTAAACATTAATAAAATAAGAATTGAATCACTGTATAAATATTTTGGAATAAATGCTGTTTAATAAATGAAATGCTTTAATCTCAAATGTAATGTTATGTTATTTGTTTTTTGTTAATCTTTAATGGTTAATGTTCAGGACATTGAATATTCAATAAGATGTTATCATTTGACATAGTATATTGTGATTGTATTTGGTTTTGAAACTCTGCTTCTTCAGCTACCAGTTGTTTTGGTGACCTTGGGGAAGTCACACAATATTTCTAAATTTAATTTTCTACTTCGTAAAATTGGGGGTATGGATTATAATTTGTTATAGCTATGATCATACCTAGCATTTTTATCTCTGTGACCTCTTGCTCTGCATTATGTAATTTTGCCCTTAATGTAATACATTTTTCTTTTGGCACTGACAATTGCTTCAACTATCTGTGCTGTACATTTAATTTGAGGTCTGAATTTTTATTTTGTCTGCATTCTTTGCATACATATCCATTTCATTTTCATCACAGCTTGTATATCTTGCACTTTCTATATGAGAAAAAATTAAGATGTTTCTCTTTCCCTGAGAAAATATTTCTTATAGATACATTAATATTAATGCAAAAATAATATTTGCTGAACTTTCATTTTGCTATGCTTTAATCTATTTAGTGTAAGCATACACACACACACATACATTAATTATTTTCTCACCACTGTAACACTTGTGTATCCTATTACTCACAATGCATACATGACTAAAGTAAGGCTTATAATGACCAAGTAATTTCTTGTCCAAAGTTATACATTTGCAAAATGCTGAAGCTAAGATATAAATGGAGGTTTCTCTGATCCTAAAACTCATGTCATTACCCATTAAATTCCACATCTGCAACTTTTTATTGTATCCTTTTTTCCTGAAATTTTAGAGCAGTGTTCTTCCTTCACTTGCTATTTATATAATGTATCTACATATTTTAAATGAAATATGTATCTTGGAAGAAAAAACAGCCTCATAATTAGTGTTTACCACCTATCAGAGTGTGTTTTTCCACATCATTGATTCTCTCAATGATGACAGCACTATCAGTTCTTAAGATGAAAGGACAGCATTTAATCCTTAGTCAAATAATGAAATTTCAGTATGAGATAGGTATTCATAAAGGATCATTCATTATCTACTGTCCTGAATATAAAGTATTTTTTCTGATTGATTTGAAAAAATATTGTATACATATCTTACTAGAAATAGTTTTTCAAAAATTGCACTTCCTGATGGCATTCCTTCTGCCTTTGCCAGGACTGATTGGTTTATTTCTAATCCAGTCTGAAATATGTCAGTCCATTTCACAAAAGCTCAGTATTACTATTACTTGGGCTCAACTCCAAGGAGTCAAAACCTCCTTTGAATGTTTAAAAGTCCCTAGGTAACAAAGGGAAAACTCAACTCCTTCTCCCTTTTAAAACTGACTCCTGAATAATTGCAAAAGACATTTTTTTTCCCTCAGTGATGCAACTCTTAGCCTTTGATATTAGGACACAAGCAATTCTAAGTCTTTACCTTGAGGAAAATGTACTTTCTTTTAGAACTCTAGATATTAGTCAGTGTAGTAGGTTGAATTGTGTCTCCCGAAAAGATATGCCAGAGTCCTAATTTCTGGTATTTGTGAATGTGACTTTACTTGAAAACAGAATCTTTGTGGGGCTTCCCAGGTGGTGAAGTGGGAAGAATCTGCCTGTCAATACAGGAGATGTGGGTTGGATCCCTGGGTTGGGAAGATCCCTTGGAGGAGGAAATAGCAACACTCTAACATTCTTGCCTGGGAAATTCCATGGACAAAGGAGCCTGATGGGCTAAAGTCCATGGTGTTGCAAAGTATCTGACACAACTGAGCCCCTGAGTACACTCAGAGTCTTTGAAGAGGTAATCAAGTTAAGGTAGGGTGATATTGGATTAGATGGGTTCTAAATACAATGACTGACATCTTTAGGAAAAGGGAAGGCACACTGAGAAGAAGCCCTGTGAAGATGGAAGCAGAGAATGAAGCCACACAGCTGTGAGTCATGAACTAGCAAAGATTCTGGGGTCACCAGAAGCCCGGAATAGGCAAGGAAAGATTCTTCCCTGAAACCTTCACAAGAAGCATAATACTACTAGCACTTCAACTTCAGACTTCTAGTCTCTGAAACAGTCAGGGAATAAATCTGTCTGTTTAAGCCATTTGGTTTGGTTGGGTTCGGTTTAGTCGCTCAGCCGTGTCTGACTCTTTGCAACCCCATGAATCGCAGCAGGCCAGGCCTCCCTGTCCATCACCAACTCCCGGAGTTCACTCAGACTCACGGCCATCGAGTCGGATGATGCCATCCAGCCATCTCATCCTCTGTTGTCCCCTTCTCCTCCTGCCCCCAATCCCTCCCAGCATCAGAGTCTTTTCCAATGAGTCAACTCTTCACATGAGGTGGCCAAAGTACTGGAGTTTCAGCTTTAGCATCAGTCCTTCCAAAGAAATCCCAGGGCTGATCTCCTTCAGAATGGACTGGTTGGATCTCCTTGCAGTCCAAGGGACTCTCAAGAGTCTTCTCCAACACCACAGTTCAAAAGCATCAATTCCTTGGCCCTCAGCCTTCTTCACAGTCCAACTCTCACATCCATACATGACCACAGGAAAAACCATAGCCTTGACTAGACAGACCTTTGTTGGCAAAGTAATGTCTCTGCTTTTGAATATGTTATCTAGGTTGGTCATAACTTTTCTTCCAAGGAGCAAGCGTCTTTTAATTTCATGGCTGCAGTCACCATCTGCAGTGATTTTGGAGCCCCAAAAAATAAAATCTGACACTGTTTCCCCATCTATTTCCCATGAAGTGATGGGACCGGATGCCATGATCTTCGTTTTCTGAATGTTGAGCTTTTAGCCAATTTTTTCACTTTCCGCTTTCACTTTCATCAAGAGGCTTTTGAGTTCCTCTTTACTTTCTGCCATAAAGGTGGTGTCATCTGCATATCTGAGGTTATTGATATTTCTCCCGGCAATCTTGATTCTAGCTTGTGTTTCTTTCAGTCCAGCGTTTCTCATGATGTACTCTGCATATAAGTTAAATAAGCAGGGTGACAAAATACAGCCTTGACGTACTCGTTTTCCTATTTGGAACCTGTCTGTTGTTCCATGTCCAGTTCTAACTGTTGCTTCCTGACCTGCATACAAATTTCTCAAGAGGCAGATCAGGTGGTCTGGTATTTCCATCTCTTTCAGAATTGTCCACAGTTTATTGTGATCCACACAGTCAAAGGTTTTGGCATAGTCAATAAAGGCCATTTAAGTATGACCCAAATCAAATTCCTTATGATTAAACAGTGGAAGTGACAAATAAATTCAAGGGATTAGATTTGATAGAGTGCCTGAAGAACTATGGATGGAGGTTTTTAACACTATTCACCACATAGTGGGTGACCAGAACCATCAAAAAGAAAAAGAAATGCAACAAGGCCAAATGATTGTCTGAGGAGGCTTTATAAATACCTGAGAAAAGAAGAGAAGCAGGAGGCAAGGATGAAGGGAAAGATACACCCAATTGAATGCAGAATTCCGAAGAATAGACAGGAGAGATAAGAAAACCTTCTTAAGTAAATAAGGCAAAGAAATAGAGGAAAATAATAGAATGGGAAAGACTAGGGATTGCCTCAAGAAAATTAGAGATACCAAGGTAATATTGCATGCAAAGATGGGCTCAATAAAGAACAGAAATGGCAAGGATCTAAGAGAGGCAGAGGAGATTAAGAATACACAGTAGAACTGTACTTAAAAGATCTTAATGTTATGGATAACTGGAATAGTTTGGCTACTCACCTGAAGCCAGACATCCTTTACACAAGGATGTACACATCCAGACCTTACACGTGGTATCTGTAATAGTCAAACAGAAGGAAGCAAAGTAGAATGGAGGTTGCCAGGGCCTGAGGTGAGGATGAAATGAGGAGTTGTTGCCCAGAGGGTACAACGTTTCTATAATACACGATGAGTGAGTTCTACAGATCTGCTCTACAACATAGTGCCCTATAGTTAATTATCCAGTGTCTGTACTTTAAAGTATAAGGAGTTAGATCTCATGTTAAGTGTTCTTACCACACACACACAAACAAGCAAACTATACAAGGAAATTCTTGGAAGTGATGGATATGTTTAGTATTTTGATTGTTGTGATGGTATCATGGGTACTGGCAAATAGCCAAATTCATCAAAATATATTCATTAAATATATGCATTTTTTTTTGTATACCATACCTTGAAAAAGTTTAAAAAATAGGCTCTCACAACACATTGTAAATGCTATTAGTTAATCTTCATTTGGGGCTTCCCAGGTAGCAATAGTGGTAAAGAACTAACCTCCAATGCAGGAGACATAAGAGACATGGGTTCGATCCCTGGGTCAGGAACATCTCCTGGAGGAGATCATGGCAACCCGCTCCAGTATTCTGGCCTGGAGAATCCCATGGACAGAGGAGCCTGGAAGGCTACAGTCCATGGGTCACAAAGAGTCAGACACAACTGAGAGACTGAGCATACACACACACAGTAACAGTCAATATTTTATTATACTACAAAATATTTAACCTGTACTTCTAGAAAATACACTTGTTTTGTATGCAATAGATGAACAAAAGGTAGCAGATATTTAAATCCTGCTATGTGGATAGGAACTGGTTAAGACAATATTAAGATCTGATATCATACCTTTGAGTGGTCTTCTAAATTCTAGGGTTTAAATTATGTACTAAGTTTTTAAATTACAATTTGAGGTCTTGAAAAATACATTTAAAGTTATGTAATTTTTTTTCTGGCAGTCACTGAACTTTTGTCATTCATTATATTCTTATTATAATTTTCTAACTTTATTAAGGATTTGATCCATGTTTTAAAGGAAAGTTAAAACACTTCATGATTATCAAATAATGAAGAACTTATTCAATTCTAGTTTTTATTCACAAAAATCAGAATAACAGTGATTTATTAGATATAAAAGTGATTTTAAAATTTTTATTATCAACTGATAACTGTATAAAGAGAAATACTCATAACATGTAAGCAAAAGTGATGAACTAATTTCAATCTACAATATTTAGCAGAAAGGCATTTTTATAGGATCCTGTGAATCACCTAAGGGTTCAGGGTTCTATGATGTATAACTCTGGAGTGTAAATAATTTATCATTTCTATCTCACTAAACAATATTCTGAGATAGCCATTGGAACGACTGATGCTGAAGCTGATTCTCCAATACTTTGGTCACCTGATGTGAAGATTCCACTCACTGGAAAAGACCCTAATGCTAGGAAATATTGAAGGCAAAAGGAGAAGGGCATCAGAGGATGATATGGCTAGTTAGCATCACTGATTCAATGGATATGAATTTGAGAAAACACTGGGAGATAGTGGAAGACAGAGGAACCTGACATGCTGCAGTCCATAAGGTCACAAAGAGTTGGACATGATTGAAGAACAGCAGACACTATTCTAATTAATTCTTGTTCAGTTGCTAAGTTGTGTCTGACTCTTCACAACCCCATGGACTTCAGCACGCCAGGCTTCTCTGTCCTTCACTATCTCGATGTATGGATGTGAGAGTTGAACCATAAAGAAAGCTGAGTACTGAAGAATTGATGCTTTTGATTTGTGGTGCTGGAGAAGACTCTTTGGGGGATTCATGTTGATATATGGCAAAACCAATACAATATTGTAAAGTTAAAAAAAAAAAGAGTCCCTTGGACAGCAAGGGGGTCAAATCAATCATCCTAAAGGAAGTCAATCTTGAATATGGTTTTCATGGAAAACCATAGCTTTGACTAGATGGACCTTTAATAGCAAAGTGATGCCTCTACTTTTTTAATATGCTGTCTAGGTTTGTCATGGAGAAGGCGATGGCACCCCACTCCAGTACTCTTGCCTGGAAAATCCCATGTACGGAGGGGCCTGGTGGGCTGCAGTCCATGGGGTCGCTAGGAGTCAGACACGACTGAGCAACTTCACTTTCACTTTTCACTTTCATGCATTGGAGGAGATGGCAACCCACTCCAGTGTTCTTGCCTGGAGAATCCCAGGGATGGGGAAGCCTGGTGGACTGCTGTCTATGGGGTCGCACAGAGTCAGACACAACTGAAGAGACTTAGCAGCAGCAGCAGGTTTGTCATACCTTTCCTCTCTTCCAAGGAGCAAGTGTCTTTTAATTACATGGTTTCAGCCACTGTCCACAGTGGTTTTGGGGCCCAAGAAAATAAAATCTGCCACTGTTTCCATTTTTTCCCCCATCTATTTGCCATGAAGTGATAAACATTAGGTTTATAAATGGCACTGAAACATAAATTTAAGGTCAAGATACAATTTTCAATGCCTTTTGGAGTTCAAAGTATGAATCTAAACAAACACAGGAACACAATGTGAGTGATATTAAGTGATATACACATATAGTCCTTCTATACATATATTTTTCTCATAGCTCAAGTGGTGTGCAGAAATTCTTATTACTGCAGAGAAAATTTGAGACCATGCATTGTCATTTTAATCCACATTAGAGTGTCAGATTAGGAAATCAGTTCCTCCTAAAATCATGAAGACAAGCAACACAACATAGATTATTCAAAACAATGAGATCATATAATGTTGAGTATCTGAATCAAGCTTATTAAAATAATATCAAGAGTCCTAACCGTAAGTTTTAGTGCTGTTTCTCTTTCCTATATGACATTTTTACTAATTTAATTGATTCAAAAATAAAAAGAGAACTATTATTATATTGAGCATCATATTTAAGAAAAACACACAGAAAAATTGTATTTTCCATGTATGCTACTAATTAATCTAAAATCTAATGTTAACCTAATATTACTGTGTATGCAGTTTCAACTTTCTTTTATATAGATAATGTATACTATTGATGTAATACCAATGTACATATTTATCTCCAAAAATTAATACAAGGATCATGAAAGCCATTTGAAATATAGACAATAAAATGATAAAAGGTCAATAGCTATATTTTTTATTCTACATGATAAATGATATGTCACATTTTCTAAAACCACACAATAATTTTAAGTTCTTTTAACATAATCACTCATTAAGTTATAAAGAAAAAATATGTTGACAATTTGTTCAATACATACACACACATATTCACACACAACCAATAGCACTAACCAAAGCCTGAAGTTAACAATAGTTTATTTGCCTGATATTTAAAAGTTGTGTTATAACTTGACTAAAATATCTTGATTTAATGTTTATTATGATCATAACTAGAGCCAGAATCACATTAATAATAGTTTGTAAGCAATAGAAACAATTTTTACTGCCTTAAGTCCAAAACTGTCTGTGCTGTTATTTCCTTCATTATACAGTATATCTGTCATACTGATAAAATTAATAAAAATAACCTTGCAAAAGAAATATGATTTGTAATATTCAAACTAGTTGCTGATTTAATAAAACTTGAGACAAAGTATAATGCTTGTATAGCTAAATTATTTTATACCAATTTAAAAAGACTTTAATTTTGGCCATGTGAAAGTCTTCATTCTTGTGAAAACTAATTTACATTGGATTACTAAAACAGCTCATTATTGTGTTTTTAATAAATTCATCTTATTTGTCTAAAAAGGGCAGTATTTAAATTTGCTTGATAGTTGCCCACTAAACATACATCTCATAAAAGTCTGGGGAAATAAATAATAATTTCATCATAATAGTCTTCATTTACAAATACAGCTTAGTTTTCTCCTGAAAAAAATTTATACTGAGCTTATGAATGTTTAGTGCTTCAGATAGAGAATGCTATGACCTCACTTAGCAATTAGTTTTCTTTCTATGCTCCATAAAATTGAAGAGATTTACAAAGCAATTGGAAAAACTAGCTTTTATAATGATGAACCATATGGCACTCGGTTTACTATATTTATGCTTAGCAGAGAGTGTAAAATTATAGTTATTGCTTTTTTTTTTTTTACAAAATGAGGTTACTACTTCTATTATGTTTACAAATTAGCAAGATGCAGATAACAACAAAAAATTCAGATTCCTCTAAAAAAATTGATTTTGCTGAGACTAACATTTCTCCCCAAAACTGTTTTGGTTTACAAATGAGTTTTAACATATTTATAAACATGAAATACTGTGTGTACAAGAAATTGTCCAGGTGAAATTCACGACACAGTTCATTTGTATGGGCAGGCATCTTGCTTCCAGTAAAAATGTGTGCTTGAAGGAAGAGAAACAGAGGCACTAACTGCTACTCTGTATTTCCTCCCTTAACTGAGGATATTCAGTTTGAAATGGATAAATTGCACCTAGTGATAGGTTAATCTATAATTTATTATGAAAAGTTCTTTATGCCCATAATCTGGTAAATTTTAATCTCCAAATGACTTGGAGACGGAGAATTAAGTACATAAAATGTGGTGGACTTAGTTAATAAAATGTAGAAAACACAGTACACCAGTTATGAACTGTGTTCCCTGATGGCTCAGACAGTAAAGAATCCACCTGCAATGCAAAAGATCTGGATTTGAACCCTGGGCTGGGAAGATCTCCTAGACGAGGGTTTGGCGACCCACTCCAGTATTCTTGCCTGTAGAATCCCCATGGACAGAGGAGCCTGGCTGGCTACAGTCCATGGGGTCGCAAAGAGCTGGACATGACTGAGTGCCTAAGGACTATACTAACAAGCAACTTGTGCTTCCCTGGTGGCTCTGTGGTAAAGATGCAGGAGTCACAGTTTCAGTACCTGGGTTGGAAAGATCCCCTGGAGAAGGAAATGGCAAACCATTCTTGCCAGGAAAATTCCCTGGACAGAGGAGTCTGGCAGTCCATGGGGGTCACAAAAGAGTTGTATACAACTTAGTGACTAAACAACAATATCACAACATCACACTATGACCTCATCTAAAGTATCAAAAAACAATATAAAGTTTATATGTAGAATTTTCTTTTCTAGAAAATATATAAAATATGCGTACCAGCTACACTTTAGTAGGAAATTAATATATTTATATTATTTTTGTACCCCACAATCAATATCTCATAGTCAGAGTTCATTAGCTTGTTACCATACTCATAAAATGATAAGTTACTTTCACAACCTTCAATTCCATCTGATTTTGAATACTAGATGAAAGTAGAACTTTATAATGAGAGTAAGGATGAACTCTGAAGCTCATGGTCATTACACTAAATTTAAGAGTCAAATATCATGCTATTTTCAAAATAAATAGGATAAACTATCAGGTATTTGCAGAAACAGAGAGGGGAGCATAAACCAGGGGAATTTTCTAGTAGTATTTTTATTTTCCATGTCAGAAACATTAGCTTTGCTTGCATATAACAATGTGCTATCATTTTGTGATGCTAACAGAAATGATTAAATCAAAAAATGTAAATGTAATCAGTTTTAAAGCCGTCTGAAGACTCATCATCTAAGATATAAATTATAGGCTTTCCATGGCTGCTGAAAACTTAATAGCCTTTGTTTCTATACAAACTATGTTGAAAGTCTGGTGTTTTGCAGAGCTTGATGAGAATTCAAATCAGAGTGCTTCTAAAAAGAAAGTAAGTGGTTCACACTAGGTCAACCATGATAAACCTGTTCCTACAGTTATCTGAACTACTACATAAATCCATTCACTTGTGAATTGTTACTTGTTTCAATTGCCCCTTCATACCTTTTAAACAAAATGTAAATGGACTGCTCCAGCTTGGCAATCCACTCCAGTGTTCTTGCCTGGAGAATCCCAGGGACGGGGAAGCCTGGTGGGCTGCTGTCTATGGAGTCCCACAGAGACAGATACAACTGAAGTGACTTAGCAGCAGCTTATAAACAGTTTGGGTCTTTCATACACAGATCTATCCTGTGTATTTATTTTTAAGAACCTCTATTGAAATGGCAACCCACTCCAGTGTTCTTGCCTGGAGAATCCCAGGGACGGGGAAGCCTGGTGGGCTGCCCTGTATGGGGTCGCATGACTTAGCAGCAGCAGCAGCAGCATTGTAATGTCAGAATGATCAAACTCATCAACATGCATCACAAAGATCATTAAAACTCCCTCCTGGGAGAATAGAGATTGTTCACTGACTACTTTATTTATTTATTTTTTACTTCTATAAAGTTCTAAACTGGCGTTATTGATAGCAGTGTAATCTGTCACTCTTTTCCTCTTTGACTGTCAGTCATAAAGTGGTGTAGTTTTTAAAGATGGGGCCTATTGATTCTTACACTCAGTTAATGAAAATACTTTCTCACTGCCTGTAGTATTTGGGAATGTTAGCAAAAATGTGACAAGATAAAGTATAATTAATACAATCTCAAACTTTGAAAATAAATTACTTTTACTTGAATTTTGATTGAACAATTTATAGAAAAACACTGATGTAGGTGAGGACTGGAATCTTATACTGATGACATTTATGAAAATATTTGTATCAACTAAATCCTTGAGTCTCAGCATGAGTTTACTATCTGAATGGAAGACATAAATAATGAAAGATTTTGGGCACTCCTGTTAAAAAAAATTTTAATCGTATTTGCCTAGAAATCTAGTGGAAACTATTTTAACATATTTGGATGAAAGGTTCAGTATAAAATCTGTTCTGCAGAGTGAGATCAAACTGAAAAAAAAATCGGTTAACACTTGTAACTGATGAGATTTAAAGAGCTGATGTCACAAAAAGGATAGAGAACAGACTCTTGTGTGTGAGAAATGTGGCTGAGGGAATATGACACAAGTGTCATAATGCATTTTGGAAATGCAGAACTGCATGATGGAAGCTGGGCTGAAGTGAGAAGAAAGTTACCTCTATGGATATTTTAGTCAATAAATATTTCAGTAAAGTTAAAGGTATAGAGAAATGTATTAAAACCTTCCTATAAAGTGAGGTGCAGAAGAACAACTGTATTTTACTATAGCCATGTTCTTTAAAGGCCACACTTAATTAAATTATATTGTTTGTTTCTTTACTGGAAATTGAAGAGTATCTTTGTAAAGTATAATTACAGCTTCATTTTAAACTCTTCCATATAAATTGCCAAGTTTTTCACATATTTGTGGAGGAATTTACCTTAGATTTTAATATCAAACTATACAGAGCCACCCTTTATATTTCCAAAAATACTTAAACATTCTTTAATTGATTCTTGATCTCAATGTTCTACTTATTTATGGATAAATATAAGTATTCTGTACTTCCAGTTATGGTAATGTCTGCAATATATAATTTGTTTCAATTTTAACCTATTCTCCCACTTCCAGTTCATCGCTGTGTTGTTGCTTATATTCTATGTGTGAGACAGAAAAACAGGAGAGACAGAGACAGAAAGAGAGATTTCTCATATAAGTTATTTCTTATTATTTTTCAAGTTCTTACCAAACTGAACCTCTGCCTACATAACCAGTGTCATTTTCAACACACATTCCCCTCCCTCTCAACACTCTGCTCCAAAAGTCTTAACTTTATAAATGTGCTGCATTGTGTTCTGCTTACAAATATTGCATACTGTGTTCCGTCTCCCTGACATTATTCCTGAGGTCTAAGTTTGGTTGACGTCTATTGTGCTTTTAAGTCTCAAAGAGACTCATCATCTTCCTTTATGTGGCCTCAAAACATATGGCATGTCTCCTTTGTGGCAGATATGGTCATTTTTTTTTTCCTAGCTTGTTTTTCTCACTAGCATGTCAAATAACTGAGGATTGAGACTTGCTATTATTTCTTTCCTTCACATCATTCCTGGAACTACTTCATTGATCAGTGTACTGCTTAAACATGTTTGTTGCCTAAAGGGATAAACATGATGTGAACCTAGCAATGGTTAGACATGAAGTGCTCCTGCAATTAACCCCTTTCACTGTTTCTCATGGGTACGGCAATCCAAATGAACTATTTTTTGTTGCTAAACTGTCACAGTACCCATGCTTCTTCATAATGGTTATTGTTTCTCCAACTTATTAAACTCTACTCCTGTGAAGCTCCTGTATGGGCAACTTTAGCACTGCAGCCTATTAGTCTCCTGTGGATAGTCCATAGTTCACGATGATGTTAGCACATGGTTTACCATTTACCTTATCCACCGTATGCCTGCTGCTAGCCTCAATATTTGTATGTCCATCAGCATGAACAGAGAGAAACATACACTTTTGTCTTTGCTTTTCCCTTTGCCTTGCTTGAATTCTATTATCCAGCATCATCTTTTCTTAGGCAAATTCTCTAAAATTACTGCTATTTTTTTTCCAAAATAAACTTAGCTATTCTTTTACATTAAAGCAGCTTAATGCCACTGAGGAATATTTTATAATGTGGAATTTGCTACATGGTAATACTTTGGCCACCTCATGTGAAGAGTTGACTCATTGGAAGAGACCCTGATGCTGGGAGGGATTGGGGGCAGGAAGAGAAGGAACAACAGAGGATGAGATGGCTGGATGGAATCACCCACTCGATGGATGTTAGGTTGAGTGAACTCCGGGAGTTGGTGATGGACAGGGAGGCCTGGCATGCTGCGATTCATGGGGTCGCAAAGAGTTGGACACAACTGAGCGACTGAACTGAACTGAACTGAACTGAATATTAATAACCATTATTATTAATAAGTTGCATTTATTATATACCAGGCCAAATAGTTAATCTTAAACAATAACCCAGTGAAGTAAAGATCTTTTATTACCGTATTCAACAAAACTTTCAGTTTCATTGACTATGTTAGTAATACTTCTCTTATTGAACTCATTCATTCATTCTTTGCTACAGAGATTTTCACACACTTTCTTTCATGGGATTCCTCAGCCCCACTCTGCCCCACTCCTTGCAGTGGATGACCTTTCCTCATCTTTTGCTGATTGATTTCGAGTCACCCATTGGAACTGCCCTGCTCCTGCCACATCTCTCTCCAGCATTTCTGCAGGGACTCCAACCTTCCGTCCCATTACAGTAGCAGAATTTCCTCTACCAATTAGGGGAAAACTTCTTCACAAGAGTTCTGAAACCCATCCTCTTCTCTTCATATAACCTGCATTCTGCAGAAATTTGTTTATTATTCTCCATATAATTCACTTTTTCCTCTCTCCTAGTCTGTGTTTTTTTTTTTTTTCCCCAATTTCCAGTATCTTTTCTTTCTTCTAGAATCTGGATACAATTAAGTCTAGCAGGGTAGTGATCAATACTAATGAAGCCTCGCACTTTAGGTTCTACTACTTCAATATGTCTAAATGTGAGAATGCATATTCCAATAACTGGGAGCTAAAATTTGACACTATACCAAGTTTATGCAATATTGATATAATTCTACAGAAGCTTAAGTGTATTTCTTGAACCTTTAAAATTAGAGTTTGGCCTTCTTATAAGTCACCTTACATATAAACGAAGTTATTCTTTGCTTATCTGTCCTAATCTATGAAGCATAGTACTAACACCTCTCTCATAGTTTTTCACTATGTACTTAGTGATTCCTTCCTCTTTGACAAGATGAACAGAATCAGAATTCTTATGCAGAAAAAAAAAATTAAGTCAAAATTACCAAATTCTGAAATCATGGTAGATGGTGAGTGCTCAGTTGCTTCAGTTGTGTCTGACTCTTTACAACCCCATGGACTGTAGTCCTGCTGGCACCTCAGTCCATGAGATGCTCCAGGCAAGAATACTGGGATGGGTTGCCATTTCCTTCTCCAAGGGATCTTCCCTACCCAGGGATCAAAACTGTGTCTTTTATGTCTCCTGTAATGGCAGGCAGGTTCTTTACCACTAGTGCCACCTGGAAAGCCCCACACTGAAGTAGAATTAATCCATGTTCCTTACTGAATGTCTGGTCCACATTTTCATCCCCTTGTTGAGAAAGAAGCGAATGGCAAGGCTGATTTTGACACTTTTTGGCTTGAAGAAGATGCTACATGACAGGCTGGGGGCCTGGCAGAGCAGGCATATTGACCACAAATAAGTTTTGGGAAACTCTTATTGAAATCTTTTACCTAAATAGGCTGTAGGAAGTTACAGTATTGACTAAAAGAAGACACATGTCCTTCATTAATATTTGCTTCAGTGAGTCTCAAAATTCTGTGACAGATTTTGGTCAAGTTGTTTACATTAAAAAACAAAACAAAACTAATAACTTCAAAACTTATAACTTAAAACCTAACAACTTAAAATTGTCACAAAAGCATTAATACACACAAAGTCTGTCCAGCAGACCTTTTCCTTTTCTTCTGAAGGTTTTATGAAGCATCATTATTCTTACTCAGCCTTTTACTATTAAACTGAAATGGCTTTTTCAACTGAGGTAAATAGTTCTGAAACAGTTCTTCCACCAATGATTAAGACTGGGGTGGCAGGTTTTGGGGATAATACTCATTTAGCATTCTGAGCTTCTTGGGCATACTTGGTGACCTTACCAGCTCTAGTCATCTCCTTGTCCACAACTTTGATGATACCCACAGCAAACACATCTCATATCATCAACAAGAAAGTGCCCCACCTGAGGATTTGTCACAGAAGCTATCAACACATATGAGCTTGTCAAGAACCATATCATGGTAGTAGAATCACCACATTTCAAGAATCTGGCAAGTATTTTCTAGATTTTCCCAGAACAATAATAAATATTCTCATTTAACTCAGCAAAATTGCAAGCAATTTAAGTCATGTGATGATCCAGTGTGATGCATATTTAGGCTGCTGGATTGTTTAGGATAGTCACTTGAGCCATGAAGTCAGCTATGTCCATTGGTGGGTCATTTTTGCTGTTATAAAAAGCATGTAAGGCATGCTGCCACAATAGACATCTTTGACAGATACGTTCTTGACATTGAAGGCTGTGTTGTCCTCAAGGAGAATTTCACTAAAAGGTTTGTGCTGCATTTCAATAGACTTCAGTTGTAACATTGACTGAACCACCATTCTGGGTTTGAGAACACTAGTCTTTAGTCAGAACACATGGATGGTACAAATACCACCAATTTTATAAATGTCCTAGAAGAGATGCAAAGAGCTGACTCTTTGGAAAAGGCCCTGATGCTGGCAAAGATTGCAGGCAGGAGGAGAAGGGGATGACAGGATGAGATGGTTAGATGGCATCACTGAGTCAATGGACATGAGTTTGAGTAAACTCTGGGGGATAGTGAAGGACAGGGAAGCCTGGCATGCTGGAGTCCATGGAGTTGCAAGAGCTGGACATGACTGAGCGACTGAACAACAACAACAACAATAAGAGCAGATACAAGTGTTTAACAGTTCGATGAGCTGGTGGCAGGATACAATCTAAGCTTCAAGTAGCATAGTTCCACAGGCATTGCCACTATTATGGGTAGCTTTTTATCCCTTGAACCAAGACATGTTAACACTTGGTACCAGTAGTTCCAGTATGCCACAATTACAAATAAAAATCGGCACAAATAATGCTGTGTTGGGTTTGTAGCCAATTTTCTTAATGTAGGTGTTGACTTCCTTAAAGATTTTCTTGTATTTATTTTAGCTATAGGGTGGCTCAGTGAACCTATCTTGTTGACACTAACAATCAATTGTTTCACTCCCAGTGCATAAGCCAGAGGAGCATGCTCACAATCTGTTCATTCCTGGAGATATCTGATTTAAATTCACCACCACCATCAGCAGCCATCAGGACACTGCACAGTCAGCTTGAGATGTGCCTGTAATCACATTTTTTATAAAGTCTCTGTGTCCTGGGGCATCAATAATGGTCACATAATATCACTGGTCTTGAATTTTCACAGTGAGATTTCTATCAATGGTTGTACCAAGCTCAATTTCAGCTTTCAGTTTATCCAAGACCCAGGCAGCCTAGAATAATCTCTTTCCCATCTCAGCAGCCTCCTTCTCAATTTTTTGATGGTTGTTGTGTTGATCCCATATATCAGATGTCTAGTTGTGGTAGACCTGCCAGAGTCTAAATGTCCAATTATGATGGTTCTGATATGAGTTATTTCCTTTCCTAGTTTAAATTTAGCAGTGGTCTTCATGGCACACATGGTTTGGTGACAAACACATTGTGAAAAAAGCACTCATTTCTTTTAATCAATCTTCAAAATTCAAATGTGGATGGTTGCTTCCACATTTAGAAAAGAATGGAAAAGAAGATTCACTGGCTAGCATGTTCTCTTTCAGCTCCCTCCCACTGACGGCTAAGATCAAAGAGAAATTGACTACACCTATAATTTCTTCATCTCTTATTCCTCTACCTCATCTCTAACTTATCATATTTCCTCAAGACATTCATTTTTCACTCTGACTGCTTACCCAGGTGATTTCATCTCCAAAAAGTTTCAAAAATAGTCAACTCTATTATACTGACTTTGAGCTATAAATTCCCTTCACACTTTTAACATCAAAAAGGTAATTCATTATTAGATGAATGGTATGCCATAATTCTACTTGAAATTTTTATTTATTATTTCTGGATGGTACAAGAATAATGGTGCATGTTACAAAATATAGTAGCTTCTATAGGAACAAAGACAGAATTGGCATAAACCAACACACGAAGAGAAACTAAAGGCAAAAGAGAAAAGGAAAGATATACTCATCTGAATGCAGATTTCCAAAGAATGCAAGGAGAGGTAAGAAAGCCGTCCTCAGTGAACAATGCCATGAAATAGAGGAAAACAATAGAATGGGAAAGACTAGAGATCTCTTCAAGAAAATTAGAGATACCAAAGGGAACATTTCATGCAAAAATGGGCACAATAAAGGACAGAAATGATATGGACCTAACAGAAGCAGAAGAGATTAAGACGACATGGCAATAATACACAGAAGAACTATACAAATAAAATCTTCATGACCCCGATAACCACGATGATGTGATCACTTACTAGAGCCAGACATCCTGGAATATGAATTCAAATGGGCCTTAGGAAGCATCACTATGAACAAAGCTAGTGGAGGTGATAAATTTCCAGTTGAGCTATTTCAAATCCTAAAAGATGATGCTGTGAAAGTGCAGCACTCAATATGTCAGTGAATTTGGAAAACTCAGCAGTGGCCACAGGACTGGAAAAGATTGGTTTTCATTCCAATCCTTAAGAAAGACAATGCCAAAAAATGTTCAAGCTACTGCACAGCTGCACTCATCTCACAGCTAGCAGAGGAATGCTCAAAATTCTCCAGCTGATGCTTCAACAATATGTGAACCATGAGCTTCCAGATGGTCAAGCTGAATTTAGAAGAGTCATAGGAACCAGATTTCAAATTGCAAACATCCATTGTATTATAGAAAAAGCAATAAAGTTCCAGAAAAACATCTGCTTTATTGACTATGCCAAAGCCTTAGACTGAGTGTATCACAACAAACTGTGGAAAATTCTTCAAGAGATGGAAATACCAGACTCTTACCTGCCTCCTGAGAAATCTGTATGCAAGTCAAGAAGGAACATTTAGAACTGGGCATGCAACAACAGACTGGTTCCAAATTGGGAAAGGTGTATGTCAAGGATGTATATTGTCACCCTGCTCATTTAACTTATATGCAAAGTACATCATGTGAAATGTCAGGCTGGATGAATCACAAGCTAGAATCAAGATTTCTGGGAGAAATATCAATAACCTCAGATATGCAGACGACATCACCCTTATGTCAGAAAGTGAATAAAAACTAAAGAGCCTCTTGCTGAAAGTGAAAGAAGAGAGTGAAAAAATTGGCTTATAACTCAACATTCAAAAAACTAAGACCTTGGCATCTGGTCCCATTACTTCATGGAAAATAGATGGTGAAACAATGGAAACAGTGAGACATTATATTTTGGGGCTTCAAAATCACTGCAGATGGTGACTGAAGCCATGAAATTAAAAGACACTTGCTCCTTGGAAGAAAAGCTATGACCAACCCAGACAGCATATTAAAAAGCAGAGACATTGCTTTGCCAACAAAGGTCTATCTAGTCAAACTATGGTTTTCCCAGTAGTCACATATGGATGTGAGAGTTGGACCATAAAGAAAGGTGAGCACTGAAGAATTGATGCTTTTGAACTGTGGTGTTGGATAAGACTCTTGAGAGCCCCTTCGACTGCAAGGAAATCAAACCAGTCAATCCTAAAGGAAATCAATCCTGAATATTCATTTGAGGGACTCTTGCTGAAGTTGAAATTCCAATACTTTGCCCACCTGATGAGAAGAACTGACTCATTGGAAAAGACCCTGATGTGGGAAAGATTGAAGCCAGGAGGAGAAGGGGATGACAGAGGATGAGATGGCTGAATGACATCACCGACTCGATGGACATGAGTTTGAGCAAGGTCCACAAGTTGGTGCTGGACAGGGAAGCCTGGAGTGCTGCATTCCATGGAACTGCTAAGAGTCAAACACAACTGATACACTGAACTGAACTAAACATACGATGATTCTCTGCTCAATTTCAAACTGGTATTTGAGCAACGGTGGTTACATGCACTTTTTTCTCAACATTGTTGTTGAAATTCTTGCGAACGTCAAAGTAAAAAGCAAATACTTGGAGTACTTAATCATATATCCTCCAACTCTAGTCTTTAGCATTAAAAAAGCCTTGATTTTCAGAAATTTAGAAGTCATTTTCAATTTTGTCTTAAAACCACATTCAGTCATTCTGTAACCTTTACCTCCAAAATCTTGTAAAACTAATATTTATTAAGGGACTCATTCATATACTAATACTTTAAGTCCTTTACGTGCACAACCTGAGTTTTATTAAAAAATAAAACAAAAGCAAAAACTAGGAGTTCGGGACCACTATCATCCTTAATTTACATATAAGGGAACTGAGAATTTCCCAAGGGTATTTAACAGGTTAAGTGGGAGTCCAAAATTTGATTGAGCTACCTGAGGATCTGTGCTCTGTTAATTTTTGTTTTTCTCACATTTTTTCATGAAATTCACTACAAAATCCATTCTTAACTCCTATTAATTGTATACATTACATACAAGCAACCCTTTAAAGGGATAAATTGAATTGCTGATGTTTCTCTTGCTTAAATTCTTTAGTTTACTTTCATGTAAAATACAGTCTAAAATTCTTCTCATAATCTCCAAAACTCTCCCTTTCTAGGTCTGTCTCCCTTTCAAGTTACTTATTAGTATACAGTATCATATAATAGCATGATAGGCAAAGTCATGGCTTTCCCAAAGATTTCCATGTCCTATGGCAAAGGAGGAAATTAAAGTTGCAGATGGAACTAAGGATGCTAATCAACTGCCTTTAAAATAATGAAATTATCCATGATTAAGGTGATTACATTAAAAGAGAAAAGAAAACCAGAGAAATAGCAGTGAGAGAGGCAGCATTGAGGATAAGGAAATAGAACAATGCCTCAAGAACATAGGCGGCTTCTAGATGCAGAAAACCCAATGAAACACTTTCCCACAGAAACTCTATAAAGAATGCAGATGTGTCAATATCTTGTTGTTGTTCAGTCACTCTGTCTTGTCTGACTCTTTGTGACCCCAGGCTTCCCTGTCCTTCACTATCTCTCAGAGTTTGCTGAAACTCATGTCCATTGAGTTGATGATGCCATACAATCATTTCAATCTTTGTCACCCTTTCTCCTTCTGCCCTCAATCTTTCCCAGCATTAGGGTATTTTCCAATGAATCAGCTCTTAAAATCAGATGGCCAAAGTATTGGAGGTTTAGCTTCAGCATCAGTGATTTCAATGAATATTCAGGGTTAATTTCCTTTAGGATTGAGTAGTTCAATGTTGGTATTCTTCAATATCTTGATTGTAACTCATTTAGGAATTCTGACCTTCGTAAATGCAAGATAGTAAATATATATCATTTTAAGTCATTCATCTTGTGGTCATTTGTTACAACAATAAGACTCTGTGATAAAGAATCTGCCTGCCAATGTGGGAGACATAGGAGATTCTGGTTCAATCCCAGTCCCTGGATTGGGAAGATTCCCTGGAGAAGGAAATAGCAACTCACTCCAGTATTCTTGCCTGGGAAATCCCATGGACAGAGAAGTCTGTTGGGCTACAGTTCATAGGATCACAAAGAGTCAGACATGACTGAGCACGTGCGCACGTGCATGCACGCACGCATGCGCGCACGCGCACACACACACACACACACACACACACACACACGGAAACGCATAGTGATATTTCTTTTAAGCATTCATTTACTCCTTAAACTATTCTTTGAACACATGTGTATTGTGTAGTTGCTATTACTTATTAAAAACTGCGTAGTCATTTAAAGCAATACTCCAATTTTCTAAAATATAATTTTCAAAATATATTGAATTTATTTAGATAGATACATGAAATAAAATATGCCAACATGACCATAACAGTAAAGATTCCGGTAGATGGATCCCCATTGAGAAATTCATGAGCTGACAGAATAATTCACTCCCTTTAATCTTATCTCTTTGCCAAATTTGCTCTTATGCTTAAAACTCCTCAAAAAAGAATGAAACAGAGTAGCATCTGTGTTCTCTGGGAATGCAGAAAGAAGAAAAAACTGAGTATAAAAGCAATGTGGAATATAAAGATAGATATGTGTGTTTCAAAGGAACAATAATACATAACAATGGGTAAATTCTGAAGTCTTCATTTAAAGGCATGTCTAATATATTTTTATAAATCAACTAATAGCAAGTGCATATAGGATTAGTTATATATTATTCTATTTTAATAATTTTCTAATAGTTGTGATACTGAGAGAAAACTCAGCATTCACAAAATTCAGTATAATGAATTGTAAAATTCATTATTTTACAAACCCAAATGAGTTCACTTCTTTTGATAATTGAATTTACCAATTGAAATGATGGGAGAAATACTAACAAAATGAATTTCTGTATTTCCCTCTCTTTCCTATTTTCTTTTTAGTCTACAATCAGTACCTAGCAAAGAAAATAATTTTATAAAATATTTCCTATTAAAAGATAGCACCATGAATATTTTGAGATAAGGAAAAAATTAAGACATAACCTCTAATTTTATTTCAAACTATGCAATATGTAAAGCAATTCCACTTCTGCAACAGATAAAATTGAATAAAAACAGTATTAAAATGAACAAAATAAAGCTGAGTAATACTACAAAATTATACTATGCTTCTCTGATGTCTTCAATAAGGAAATGAGGGTATTTCTGTATTTTACAATAGAATATTAAATTAATGACAGGTTTATTTGTCTATAATAAAGGAAAACAAATGAACCATAAAATTTTTATATTGTTAGCGAAGAACATCCACTGTTTAATGTTAGTCTTTTGTGGCTTCTACAGTGATTCAGTCACATTGATAGTCATCATGAATCTTTATAATTTGAAGTATACTGGTGGCATCATATAAGTTAAAATGATGAAATCTTTATTATATGGTGTATTTTAACCAACTGAATTCTTATTCTTATATAAGAATATATATATATATATATATATATTAACAGTTGAGGATATACACTAGAGCATCTATAACAGTGCTTACCATGATCAACTTCAAATTGTTAAAGTTGTAAAGAAACAATTACATGGTATGAATAATAGATTAAGATAACATTTTTCAGAGCTACAGTTTACAATAATTAAATTCTAATGAAACCTTATTCTTACTATATGCACTCTATTGTGCTAAATGCTAACTAAGCAGATTAGCAGCTTTAGGAAAATTGTGAACATCACACCTAACATATCTCAAGGTTCAGCTAAAGAAAACAAAAAAGGTTACTAAGTGGATCCCTCATCTGCCTGGAGGCCCTACTAATAATTCTGATTCTCTGACTTAAGAAGAATTAGGTGCCCAACCCTGTCTTCTTTCCCAGCATAGGTTACATTCTAGCTGCTTTTCTCTAAAAGAGAAAATTCAAGTTCTTGTGTCTCTTCCACCACAAGTAAAATATATTAGAGATGGTTTTACACTCTTTTCACTTTCCTCTAATTAGGAAAGTAACTTGGGTTATCTCAGTCTTACATTTAAATTGTTTTAACTTTGTTTTCTTTTTTTCCCAACAGATTTCCTGAGGTATAACTGATATATTTATGACACCAATATTGAGTTATTTATGAAGAAAGTAGGAGAGATACTATTGTTACATAAGGAGAAAAACATTCTACATTTTATTTGATGCTCTATCCATGTTTTCTGGACATGAGCATTTAGTGGTATTCAGTAAATATCTACAAGGAATGAACAAATAAATGAATATCCAGATTCCAAGAGAGATTCTAGGCTCTAGACACACCTCTTAGAAACCTCTTAAACACATTGTCACATCTAGACCTTGGGATTATTAATACACAGCCTGATACATTGTTGGTTTTTGAAATCAATTTAGTGAGTTGCAGATAGCACATTAAAAATTACAGTAGCACTGAGTAAATAAATAACAGAATATATCTCATTTTGGATTGTTTCTTATAAAACAATTGTTATATATGGTTGATGTCTTCCCTGGGTCACAATGTCTCAAGGAGAAATGGAGAAAAAAAATCAAACAACAGAAATAACAACAAAAAGGCGCAACCCTGCTTCGGGAAAACACTAAATTTCTCTCAACTGCAGTTTAGCATTTCAGCAGCAACAGATCCAATATACACTGCTACACATTGCTTGACTTACACATGTGTATGTGAGTGCCTACATGTGAAAAATATCAATCTATGAATGGGTTAAATTTGCTTTAATAAAAGTTTTTCTAGTGTTTTCTGCAAAGTAATTAACATTTTGCTGTATATAACTTAACTTTCCATTTAGGCAATTTCTTCTTACCTGACTGCAAAATAACCAAAGGCAACAAGTCCTTCCCTTCAAAAAGTTTGTGTTCATTCATGGAATCTTTGAGAGAAATATGGTTTGTGTAAATGAACACATCCAATGACTAGAATGGAGAAGGAAATGGCAACCCACTCCAGTGTTCTTGCCTGGAAAATTGCAGGGACAGAGGAGCCTAGTGGGCTGCCGTCTATGGGGTCGTGCAGAGTCGGACACGACTGAAGCGACTTAGCAGTAGCAGTAATGACTAGAAGTAAAAGGAATGTTGTATCAGAAATGATCTAAAGTGGATAGACAATTAGATTGAAGTGGACTTAAATTAACATCATTTCATCTATTATAGGGTTTAGTGATTTGATGAGTTGGTAATGCCTCATAAAATGCCACAAAATAATTTACAATGATTTTTGTTTCTCTTAAGGTGAACTACATAGAAGTATTTAGTTTGTTTATTTCTTACCTGTATCACTTGAAAGAAACAGTTGCTGCTTATTAAGCACTTCAGCCAAGTCAAGCACTGTTGTAAAAGAATTATTTTATTTAAACTCTGCCAAACCCTATAAGCAGAGAAGGCAATGGCACCCCACTCCAGTACTCTTGCCTGGAAAATCCCATGGATGGGGGACCCTGGTGGGCTGCAGTCCATGGGGTTGCTGAGGGTTGGACACGACTGAGCGACTTCACTTTCACTTTTCACTTTCATGCATTGGAGAAGGAAATGGCAACCCACTCCAGTGTTCTTGCCTGGAGAATCCCAGAGACGGGAAGCCTGGTGGGCTGCTGTCTACGTGGTCGCACAGAGTTGGACACGACTGAAGTGACTTAGAAGCAGCAGCAGCAAACCCTATAAGGGGCTTCCCTCAGTAGTAAAGAACCCACCTGCCAATGCAGGATACACAGGTTCGATCCCTGGGTCAGGAAGAGCCCCTGGAGAAGGAAATGGTAACCCACTCCAGTATTCTTGTCTGAGAACTTCCATGGACAGAGGAGCCTGGTGGGCTAACAGTCCATAGGGTCAAAAAAAAGTTGGATATGACTTAGCGACTAAACAATAACAATAAACCCTATAAGATGGATTCTGTTGTTATACTCATTTTATCAACGGGACAATAAATTTGAGAGGGATTAAAATACTAACCCTAGGTAATACAGTAGAAAGATGCAGAGTTTGGGATGGAACACAAGTCTCTGTAACAGCTGGTCTGAATCAGTTCAGTTCAGTCGCTCAGTTGTGACCAACTCTTTGCAACCCCGAGGACTGCGGCATACCAGGCTTCCCTGTCCATCACCAACACAAACCGGTCTAAGTATTTTACTGCTATCACTATTTTTAATACACATATCTTATCTGGTAGGTAATTTTATAAACATGAGGTCATTTAATATTTAGAAAAATTCTGTGAGGGAAATATTTACTTCTGATAGAAAACATGTTATCTGATGTAGAAGTACCATTTTATTACAAAATATCATGGAAATATAGATATCTAGGGAGATTTTTTAATTACTCAAAATATCTCTATTGATGGAAATAATCACTAAATAATCTATAATAGGAAGAGAAAAGAGCTTTATTTGAACCAGAGTAAAAACTATAGGCTGGGAGACATAGATATGAGAAGCATTTGAGTTGCTTTTCACTGGACTACAAAATGGGAAGGTTTATAAAGGCAAAAACTGCAAAATATATGTCATCAAGAATCACAATTAAAGCTGGTAAGATTCAAGGATACTTAAGCAAGGATTTGTTGGGGCCTGAAATGGCAGCATGGTTGTAAGTGGAGAACTTGAGACCATATATTTGCAGCTGGCAGGTGCTAACAGATGATATTTTGAGAATGGCTCCTGGTGTCCTTTCGTCTGATACAATTAAGAAATTTCAGGTTCTCAGTAATACAGGAAAATGTCTGAAAATGCATCCACAATGGTTACCCAGCTCCATTTTGAATTCCTGAATTACAGGCATGACTGACTGAATTCTAGTGGGGTCCCGCAGCTGATATCAGACTCCTGATAGGCATGGCTGGGGCCAGGTGGATTCTGGGGCTGGTGTCTGCCTTCTGGTGAATGAGGCTGGGTCCAAGAACTAGTTCCAGCCCATTAATGGACAGAACTATGTCCTGCATTGACTTTCTCCAAGGGGCCTGAGCTGTTCCAGAGCAGTTGTTTGTCCACTTGTGGGTAGAACCAGATCCTGGGCCCTGTGATGGGCAAGGCCAGAACCCAGTGAGGCTAAGAGATTCAGAAGGACACCTGTCACTCTCATGGTTGAATCTGTGTCCTTGCATAGCTGCCTTCTTGGCCTGGGGTGTCCCAGGAATGGGACTGAGTGGCTATTGGGCCCATCTGAGTCTTGGTGCTAATAAGCTAGAAGGATTCCAAAATGGCATTTCCAGCACCAGTGAGCTCATGGTAGAAAGAGCTACCCAAAATGGTTGTTACCAGTGTCTACATCCCCAGGATACTCCCATTTGTTTTATACATCTCTGGGAGGCTCTCCAAGATCAAGAAATACATCTGACCCAGGCTCTTTTCAATTTATTTCTTCTGCCCTGGGTCTCTGAGCATGTGAGATTCTGGGTGCTCCCTTTAGGTAAAGAGTCTCCGTTTCCTGCTGCCCTCTGGCTCTCCTGAAAGCAAGCCCTTCTGGCCTTGAAACAGTATTCTAGGGGGTCATCTTCCCAGAGCAGTACCCTTGGGTTGCAGAGCTCAAGCGGAGCTCAGACCCCTCACTCCTTGGGGAGGAGCTCTGTAATTGTGATTCTCTTTCCATTTGTGGTTTGCCTACCGAGGAGTGTGGGTCTTGCTTTTTACTGTGTTTCCATCCCACCTACTTGTCTTGTTGTGGGTACTCTTGCAGGTCCTTAGTTATAGATTATCTTTTCTGCTAGTCTTCATGTTGTTCTCATTGATAGTTGATTTGTAAATAGTTGTAATTTTGCTGTTCCTTTGGGAGGAAGTGATCTCAGGATCTTCGTATACTGAAATTTTGGTTACCTATCCAAGGTGTCCTATATTTTCACTGTTACATGCTCTTTTGACTATTTTTAAGAAAAGGAAGTAATCTATACTTTATTTTAATGTTGTGAGAAGTAAATCTATTTCTGACATAATTAGATATTTATGTAGATGTAAATGTTTAAACATTTACAAAATTGGTGTTCTCCCAATTTTTAATATTAAAAATCTTTTCCCAAGATTTTTTCTGCCTCTGAAGCACCAAACCTTTAAATGGCTTATTACTTTTTGATCTCTTTGTAATTTATTTAGTAGACTTTCTTCCAGACATATAATTTCCTCTATGTAATATATTATTTATTTAATTTATATTTACATACCTTATGTTATTGTAACAGTATTTTATTATTATTTGTATATTTTTTACCTATCTAAAAGAATATTGCTTAATAAATGTGAGGGTTCATTTTATGTGTCAACTTCACAAGGCAAAGGGATGCCCAGAGAGCTGTTACTCTCTGTATAAATATTATTTATATATAAACAGTATATATATAATATAAACATTATTTCTAGGTGTGTCTGTGAGAGTGTTTCTGGAAAAACTTTGCATTTGAATTTGTAGACTGAGTAAAGATCATCATCAATCAAGTGATCATCATCTAATCCATTGAGGGCTTAAACAGGACAAAAAAAATGGAAAAATGGCGACTCTGCTCTCTGAGCTAGGACCTCTGTCTTCTCCTCTTAGACATTTGGGCTCCTGGTTTGCTGCCCTTTGGATTTGGACTGCAATACGCATTAGCTCTCCTGGTTCTCCAGCTTGCAGATGGCAGTTCATGGCACTTCTCAACCTCCATAAAGTCGTAAACCAATCCTTCTTACTGACTTTTCTTATATAACTACAGACAGACCATTGATTCTTTTTCTTTGGAGAACCTAATGCAAGAAGGCAGGGATTGGTTGCATTTATAACATCATCTGGCCAAAATATTTTTATATTAGTTAACTTAGCTATTTTAATAATTATGAACCAATATCAAAGAGCATAAAATAGACAGCAACAAACTCAGGGAAACCCATTTATGTTATGAATCACAAATATAAACCTTATGCATATATGTTAATGATTAACTTGCTTTTAATTTATTAAGCATCTCAGATTGGTGAAGATCTATGCCTCTGCAAATACAGACTTCCTATTCCCCTCTCTTACTCTATAGAATTGACTAATATCCTAATGTATTTGAGCATCTAACCTCTCAAGTATTTATAATTTTACTAATCATGTGAATGATTATAAAAAATATATAATATACTTTTAAATGTACATAAATGGTATAATGCTTTGTCAAGATTTAATTAAAAGTTAGTAATCACTACTTTTTTTTTTATTCTTCCAATTTTATTTTATTTTTAAACTTTACATAATTGTATTAGTTTTGCCAAATATCAAAATGAATCCGCCACAGGTATACATGTGTTCCCCATCCCGAACCCTCCTCCCTCCTCCCTCCCCATACCATCCCTCTGGGCCGTCCCAGTGCACCAGCCCCAAGCATCCAGCATCATGCATCGAACCTGGACTGGCAACTCGTTTCCTACATGGTATTTTACATGTTTCATTGCCATTCACCCAAATCTTCCCACCCTCTCCCTCTCCCACAGAGTCCATAAGACTGTTCTATACATCAGTGTCTCTTTTGCTGTCTCATACACAGGGTTATTGTTACCATCTTTCTAAATTCCATATATGTGCGTTAGTATACTGTATTTATGTTTTTCCTTCTGGCTTACTTCACTCTGTATAATAGGCTCCAGTTTCATCCACCTCATTAGAACTGATTCAAATGTATTCTTTTTAATGGCTGAGTAATACTCCATTGTGTATATGTACCACAGCTTTCTTATCCATTCATCTGCTGATGGACATCTAGGTTGCTTCCATGTCTTGGCTATTATAAACAGTGCTGCGATGAACATTGGGGTACACGTGTCTCTTTCCCTTCTGGTTTCCTCAGTGTGTATGCCCAGCAGTGGGGTTGCTGGATCATAAGGCAGTTCTATTTCCAGTTTTTAAGGAATCTCCACACTGTTCTCCATAGTGGCTGTACTAGTTTGCATTCCCACCAACAGTGTAAGAGAGTTCCCTTTTCTCCACACCCTCTCAGCATTTATTATTTGTAGACTTTTGGATCGCAGCCATTCTGACTGGTGTGAAATGGTACCTCATAGTGGTTTTGATTTGCATTTCTCTGATAATGAGTGATGTTGAGCATCTTTTCATGTGTTTGTTAGCCATCTGTATGTCTTTTTTGGAGAAATGTCTATTTAGTTCTTTGGCCCATTTTTTGATTGGGTCGTTTATTTTTCTGGAGTTGAGCTGTAGGAGTTGCTCGTATATTTTTTGAGATTAGTTGTTTGTCGGTTGCTTCATTTGCTATTATTTTCTCCCATTCTGAAGGCTGTCTTTTCACCTTGCTAATAGTTTCCTTTGATGTGCAGAAGCTTTTAAGGTTAATTAGGTCCCATTTGTTTATTTTTGCTTTTATTTCCAATATTCTGGGAGGTGGGTCATAGAGGATCCTGCTGTGATGTATGTCGGAGAGTGTTTTGCCTATGTTCTCCTCTAGGAGTTTTATAGTTTCTGGTCTTATGTTTAGATCTTTAATCCATTTTGAGTTTATTTTTGTGTATGGTGTTAGAAAGTGGTCCAGTTTCATTCTTTTACAAGTGGTTGACCAGATTTCCCAGCACCACTTGTTAAAGAGATTGTCTTTAATCCATTGTATATTCTTGCCTCCTTTGTCAAGATAAGGTGTCCATATGTCGTGGATTTATCTCTGGGCTTTCTATTTTATTCCATTGATCAATAATTCTGTCTTTGTGCCAGTACCATACTGTCTTGATAACTGTGGCTTTGTAGTAGAGCCTGAAGTCAGGTAGGTTGATTCCTCCAGTTCCATTCTTCTTTCTCAAGATCGCTTTGGCTATTCGAGGTTTTTTGTATTTCCATACAAATTGTGAAATTATTTGTTCTAGCTCTGTGAAGAATACTGTTGGTAGCTTGATAGGGATTGCGTTGAATCTATAAATTGCTTTGGGTAGTATACTCATTTTCACTATATTGATTCTTCCAATCCATGAACATGGTATATTTCTCCATCTATTAGTGTCCTCTTTGATTTCTTTCACCAGTGTTTTATAGTTTTCTATATATAGGTCTTTAGTTTCTTTAGGTAGATATATTCCTAAGTATTTTATTCTTTCCGTTGCAATGGTGAATGGAATTGTTTCCTTAATTTCTCTTTCTGTTTTCTCATTATTAGTGTATAGGAATGCCAGGGATTTCTGTGTGTTGATTTTATATCCTGCAACTTTACTGTAGTCATTGATTATTTCTAGTAATTTTCTGGTGGACTCTTTAGGGTTTTCTATGTAGAGGATCATGTCATCTGCAAATAGTGAGAGTTTTACTTCTTCTTTTCCAATTTGGATTCCTTTTATTTCTTTTTCTGCTCTGATTGCTGTGGCCAAAACTTCCAAAACTATGTTGAATAGTAATGGTGAAAGTGGGCACCCTTGTCTTGTTCCTGACTTTAGAGGAAATGCTTTCAATTTTTCACCATTGAGGATAATGTTTGCAGTGGGTTTGTCATATATAGCTTTTATTATGTTGAGGTATGTTCCTTCTATTCCTGCTTTCTGGAGAGTTTTTATCATAAATGGATGTTAGTAATCACTACTTTTAATTTTATTTGCACTTTAATATATTTTCCAGGTTACACATGAAAAGAAAATTGAAATGTAGTAGCATATTGCATTAGAAACATAGGCAAGGGATTTTTTATTTTGAGGTTGCCAATTTAGAATGAGTATTGGGAATGTTTTTTGCTGAACTCTCAAAATAAGAACAAAGAAATGAAATTTAATTGGAACCTTTTCTACTACAGAAGCTTATAATAAAATAAAGGCTTAATTAGAGCAACACTGCAGAATTGTTTAATTGTCATACATTTTAAAAGTTGCTGCTATACAGAGATGGTTAGATAGTATCACTGACTCAATGGACATGAATTTTAGCAAACTCTGGGAGATAGCGGACAGGGAAGGCTGGCCTGTTGTACCTCATGGAGTTACAGAGAGTTGGACATGACTTAGTGATTGAACGACAAAAACAACATACAAAGTAAAGACCGATTATGGATTTGTTGTACAGAATATCCCAGGCTGTGGGTAACTTAGAGGGATATGATGGGTCCTTCTTCACAAACTCGTAAGAAATTATGAGTCAAAAATATGATAAAGAGAAGAGAACTCTACTCAATGTGACTATAATTAATTATTTCTATATGTGACTCAGAGAATCTCATTATTTTATAAAGATAACTTGTGGAAAAACTTTCACTAGCAATTATTCTGGAGAAGGAGATGGCACTCCACTCCAGTACTCTTGCCTGGAAAATCCCATGGATGGAGGCGCCTGGTAGGCTGCAGCCCATGGGATCGCGAAGAGTCGGACACGACTGAGCGACTTCACTTTCACTTTTCACTTTCATGCATTGGAGAAGGAAATGGCAACCCACTCCAGTGTTCTTGCCTGGAGAATCCCAGGGATGGCGGAGCCTGGTGGGCTGCCGTCCAGGAGGTCGCACAGAGTCGGACACGACTGAAGCGACTTAGCAGCAGCAGCAGCAGCAGCAGCAATTATTCTTTTATATCAACCAGAGGGGGGAATTGGGAATTCAGAGGTTTCTGTGCTCTACTATCTGTCTCTCTGTCATCTTCCTCTTTTTTTTTTTTTTTTTGTATTTCCCATCACATTTGAGGCTTCCCTGGTGGCTCAGATGGTAAAGCATCTGCCTGCAATGTGGAGGACCCGGGTTCCATCCCTGGGTCAGGAAGATCCCCTGGAGAAGAAAATGGCAACCCACTCCAGTATTCTTGCCTGGAAAATTCCATGGACGAAGGAGCCTGGTGGGTTACACAGTCCATGGGTTTGCAAAGAGTCGGACATGACTGAGTGACTTCACTCACATTTATTCATTTGACCAGTATTTGTGGAATGCCTATTATGCATTAGTTCCTGTGGAAATAACTATTTATAGGACTCTTCAAATTGCTCATAATCTCATGGACAAAGAGGTACACTGGTGTTTTCTTCTACATAGATCTAATTATCCTCCTTAAAATATCAAATGTGAGTCTATAGATTTACCTCGCCTGCTAGTAAACATAGAGCAGATTCTTTATTAGGAAAGGAAGACCGAGGGCTCCCAGGGATGCTTCACAGGAGGCTCAGTGGTAAAGAATCTGCCTGCCAATGCACAAGCTGCCGGATTCCTGGTTGGGGATCTCCTGGAGTAGGAAATGGCAACCCACTCCAGTATTCTTGCTTGGGAAATCCCATGGACAGAGAAGCCTGGTGGGCGACAGTCCATGGGGTCCTAAAAAGTTGTACATGACTGGACTGAGGGACAGAGCACACAGAGCTCCCAGATCTCTAGATAAGACAACTCCATCTGCAATACCTATACCTCTATTCATAGGAATGAAGGGTGTGCCCCATGCAATCCTTTCACTCCTTGAAGTCTTTTTGTCCTATTCTCTCCCCTTCCCTCCCTTATAAAATGTTCAAGATTTGCTGTGGTACCTATACTGTGGTCATCTCCCTATGATTTTTGCCTCCTATTTTACATCAGTCTCTATAAAAAAATCCATATTATACCTGGAACTATTAGCTTCATTATGTTTAGAAAAAAATCTCTCTCTTACAGCTGCCACAGTTAGTAGAATACAGTTTAACAATGAAGCAAAGAGACTGAAGTAAGGATAGTGAAGTTACATTCTAAGTTTGGTTTTACAATTTACTGTGTGATCACTTGAATCTCTGTTGGACTTGTCTTCCCATTGCAAAATGAAGATAACAGCCTGTCTCTGTTCAGTGGGTTGCTGTAAGATAATATGAGATAATATAAATTTTTGAAAAATTCTTAATCACTATATAAACAAAGTGTTAACAAGTATTAATATAAAATATAATGATAGAATTTGAGGATTATATTCAAATCTGTAAACACTAGTCCCTTTATATACACCATACAAACAAAATTGTCATAGGATTTGCCTTTTAAATTAAAAGTTTTCAGAGCGTCAGTTAGAGACACAATGTGATCATTAATGGAGCTGTTACAGTCTTAATTGGAAAATGAAATAGTCATAGCCCTAGAGAAAACTTGACACCTTGTTCATTATCTGAGACTTGATTTTTGTGCTGTAATTATTTTAGGATCTCATTTAAAGTTGCAGGATAACCAAATGATTGAGTTATATATGTGAATAAACTTGAATATGTGCGAAGTGAATTCTTTGATAAATATATCCTGTTGATTCGGTTTCAAGGGAATCTGCACTAATTTCAGGTCTTTTTTCATTGAACACCTAAGGGGCAGTCACTTGGAAAGAAGCATCAAAACATGTGCCTTGAGATAAGAAAACAGACTTTTAAAGTGCTAATTTATGACTTGTAATTAGCAGCAATGCCATTTACTCTGTGTTTCAATCCCAGTAAAGTTTGAAACTCTTTCCAGTAAGGGCAAGATCATTAAATACCAATTCATTGTCTGAGATGTGTTGTGGGAGAAAAAAGGAAAAGAAAAATGTGACCCCTGATGCTAACAAGATTTCTAGGCAACCAGGAAGGAAAAAGACTGAAAAGTCTTTAATAGGGCTCCAACTGTTCTTTAAGAAAAGGGAAAACCACTAGTCGATCTCATTTAACTCTTATAATCAAGTTTCACAGAAGCATTATTATAATCCTAATTTAATCAAGTTCAGGAAGAGCCTATATTAATCCCTTTTTTGAAGAGAAACAATTTTAGCTGAATGGCTCCTATAGAATAGGGCATTTAATAAATATTGCCCAGAATCATACAATTTGTCTGTGGCAGAACTAGCAGATACTATCCTACCATCTCTTAACTGTTAAATAAATACATACATGCATGCGTATATAACAGTGTTTTTAGCCATTGAAAGAACAAAGGAGGCAAATTCCTGCCCTCATGGAGTTATATTTTCCAGAGGTAGACAGAAAATTACCATATATTTAAACAAATCAGTATTACAATTTTAGTTAGCAAATGGTGAAAAGTAAAGTAATGTAAAGGGATTAAGATTGGTGGGAGGCATTTTAGAGTAGTTGGATAAGGCGTTTTTTTGAAGAGGTAACAGTTGAACAGAAACTAGAAGGCAATGTAGGGAAAAGGTCTGGAAGTAAATTTAAGCCAGAAAAAGCAGCAAGTGTAAATACTCAAAGTTCACTCTAAACTTGAACTATTCAAGGAAGAGAAATATGGTAGATTTGGACTGAGCAAACAAATTAGGGTGAAGATAGTGGAACAGCTATTACTAAATTTTATACAAACTAAGCTATGTAAATAATTTGAATATTACCCTATATGTGATAGGAAGCCTTTGCCTTTACATTGCAAAATAAGGAAGGTGCCTCAAGGCAAAGGCTGCCTTTGGACTTCAAAGATTTTGGACTCTAGAGGGTGGAAACACTGGACTGGAAGAAACACAAGCTGGAATCAAGATTGCCGGGAGAAATATCAATAACCTCAGATATGCAGATAACACCACCCTTATGGCAGAAAGTGAAGAGGAACTAAAAAGCTTCTTGATGAAAGTGAAAGTGGAGAGTAAAAAAGTTGGCTTAAAGCTCAACATTCAGAAAATGAAGATCATGGCATCTGGTCCCATCACTTGATGGGAAATAGATGGGGAAACAGTGGAAACAGTGTCAGAATTTATTTTTTGGGCTCCAAAGTCAGTGCAGATGGTGAATTCAGCCATGAAATTAAGAGACGCTTACTCCTTAGAAGGAAAGTTATGACCAACCTAGATAGCATATTCAAACGCAGAGACATTACTTTGCCAACAAAGGTCCGTCTAGTCAGGGCTATGGTTTTTCCAGTGGTCATGTATGGATGTGAGAGTTGGACTATGAAGAAGGCTGAGCACCAAAGAATTGATGCTTTTGAACTGTGGTGTTGGAGAAGACTCTTGAGAGTCCCTTGGACTGCAAGGAGATCCAACCAGTCCATTCTGAAGGAGATCAGCCCTGGGACTTCTTTGGAAGGAATGATGCTAAAGCTGAAACTCCAGTACTTTGGCCACCCCATGAGAAGAGTTGACTCATTGGAAAAGACTCTGATGCTGGGAGGGATTGGGGGCAGGAGGAGAAGGGGACGACAGAGGATGAGATGGCTGGATGGCATCACTGACTCGATGGCCGTGAGTCTGAGTGAACTCCAGGAGTTGGTGATGGACAGAGAGGTCTGGCATGCTGCGATTCATGGGGTCACAAAGAGTTGGACACGACTGAGCAACTGAACTGAACTGGGTGGAGCATAGGTTTATGAAGGTGCTTTTAGTGGAGGTTACAAGTGCTTGGATTAGGGTCATAATAGTAAAGGTAGAGAAATAACTGAATTCTTAATACATTTTGAAGATAGCCTGATATATAATAAATTGTTATATGCTTTAAATCAGATAATGCAAAAGATTTATCATATTTAGAGTATCGAGATAGTAAACTGTAGAAAACTTAAAAATCATACAAATAAAAAGATTATATCCTAAAATTAACATAGAAATGCTTAAATTTCTATTAAAAATTAAAAACAGAGTGCTAAATAATTTTGTTACCAATCTTATTCTACTAATAAAATTAAATGTCAGAATTTGAAATTCTCTAATCCTCAGTTATTCTTTTTGTTATTTCTTCCATGCATTTAAAATGGCAAAGTCTTACAGTTTAATATAGAAATGTAACAAATTTAATCCTAGCTTTTTAGAACATGCTTACATAGTGTATATAAAGTGCATCTGTTACACATATAATTTGGTATATATATTGAATTCTAATCAGTGTGTGTGTCTATGTATGTGTGTGTGTTTGTAGTGTTTCAGGTATAAGGCTATGCTTGAGCTCTTGCAGTAATTTTGATATTCTCATGGCAAGATGCCCATTTTAATAATTATGCAATTAGAAATTTCTCAGGATAGAACCATATGAGACTATGTTCAAACCTTCCCATCAAGACTAATGATAAATAATCTATGCACATCAAAGTGGCAAATTTTAATCAGTAATGGTGCAAGTAATGATTTGGCAACATATTATGTAAGATTGATAATGAGTTTGTTAAAAAAAGCAATCTGTGGTTGACAAGTTAGATTGAAATGAAAGCATTTGTAGCTGTAGGGTTTGGCTTCTGAATAGTAATCTGGCCCAGTTTATCTATGACAGGCTAGAATCTATGAGGTAACAGAGAGGTGTTCAATTTCCAGGGTTAGTCATCTCCTTCAAGGCTTTACTGATTTTCTTCAACTTTATTAATTAGACATATGAAAGCCTGTTTTGGAGGGAGGTGAAAATTAGGATTACAACTTAAATGTTTAACTCATTATCTGATGAGCTATGATGCTCCAAGTAAAAAATTGTGATTATTTTGGGTTATTAAGAATATACACATATGATGAAGTACAGTTTTTAAAATGTTTATGTTGGGCAGTTATTGTTTAGTCACTAACTGTGTCTGACTCTTTGAGATCCCATTGACTGTAGCCCGCCAGGCTCCTCTGACCATGAGACTTTCCAGGCAAGAATACTGGAGTGGGTTGCCATTTCCTTTGCCAGATGATCTTCCCAAACCAGAGATCAAACTCACGTCTTCTACATTGGTAGGCAGATTCTTTACTGCTAAGACACCAGGGAAGCACACGTTATCTAAAGGGTATTTTAGATTTCACTCCCCTCCCCACCAAAAATGCTTCAAACTTTTGAATTATAGAATTTAAGGAATGAAATCTAGGAAGGACCTCTATCATAGTGCTTCTTAAAGTTTAATATGCATACAAATTACTCAGGGGTTATGTTAATAGGTAGATTCTAACTCAGGAGGTTTGGGGAAAGAGATGAAATTATTTTCTTATATTAAGCCTCCAGATGTTGGTGATATTGTGGGTTCATGGATCACACCCTTTGAGTATCAAGGTTCTAGACAACTGAAAAATGACAAGAAAAATACATAGAGTTTAATTCTATTCTTAGATTGATACAGAAAGTTGCTTTGAATTTCTGCTTGACAAAAAGGAAAAAACAGAGAATAATAAATAATGTATTGTAGGTGGTTTTAGAAAAAAAGTTATATGACATGCTAATCAACAGACGAGGGAGCATTTTATTGGAAAATTTTCTCAATACTTCCCCTCAACCAATCTCAGTTCAATTACTCACTCAGGTGTGTCCAACTCTTTTCAACTCCATGGACTGCAGCACACCAGGCTTCCTTGTCCATCACCAACTCCTGGAGCTTGCTTAAACTCATGTGCATGTAGTCGGTGATGCCATCCAACCTCTTGTCCTCTGTCAGTCCCTTCTCCTCCTGCCTTCAATCTTTCCCAGCATCAGGGTCTTTTCAAATGAGTCAGCTCTTCGCATCAGGTGGCCAAAGTATTGGAGCATCAGCTTCAGCATCAGCTCTCCAATGAATATTCAGGACAGATTTAATTTAGGATTGACTGGTTTGATCTCTTGCAGACCAAGGGACTGTCAAAAATCTCCAACATCACAGTTCAAAAGAATAAATTCTTGGATACTCAGCTTTCTTTATGGTCCAAATCTCACATCCGTAAATGACTACTGGAAAAACCATAGCTTTGACTAGATAGATCTTTGTCAGCAAAGTAATCTTTCTGCTTTGTAATATGCTAACTAGGTTGGTCATAGTGTTTCTTTCAAGGAGCAAGCATCTTTTACTTTCATGCTACAGTCACCATCTACAGTGATTTCGGAGCCCAAGAAAATAAAATCTGTCACTGTTTCCATTGTTTTTCCATCTATTTGCCATGAAGTGATGGGACCAGATGCCATACTCTCATTTTTCTGAATGTTGAGCTTTAAGCCAACTTTTTCACTTGCCTCTTTCACTTTCGTCAAGAGGCTATTTAGTTCTTTGCTTTCTGCCATAGGGTGGTGTTATCTGCATATCTGAGATTACTGAAATTTCTCATAGAAATCTTGAATCCAGCTTGTGCTTCATCCAGCCCAGCATTTCACATAGTTTCCCTGCATAGAAGTTAAATATGCAGGGTGACAACATACAGCCTTGAAGTACTCCTTTCCCAATTTGGAACTAATCTGTTGTTCCATGTCTGGTTCTAACTATTGTTTCCTGACCTGCATACAAATTTCTCAGGAGGCAGGTAAGGTGGTTTGGTATTCCCATCTCTTTCAGAATTTTCCACAGTTTGTTGCAATCCACACAGTCATAGGCTTTGACACAGTCAGTAAAGCATAAGTAGATGTTTTTATCTGAAACTCTCTTGCTTTTTTGATGATCCAGCGGTTGTTGGATATTTGATCTCTGGTTCCTCTGCCTTTTCTAAATTCAGCTTGAACATCTGGAAGTTCTTGGCTTCATGTACTGTTGAAGCCTCGCTTGGAGAATTTTGAGCATTATTTTGCTAGCATTTAAGATGAGTGCAATTGTGCTGTAGTTTGAACATTCTTTGGCATTGCTTTTCTTTGGGATTGGAATAAAACTGACCTTTTCCAGTGCTGTGGCCACTGTAGAATTTTCCAAATTTGGGGCATATTGAGTGCAGCACTTTCACAGCATCATCTTTCAGGATTTGAAATAACTCAACTGGAATTTAAACACCGCCACTAGCTTTGTTCACAGTGATGCTTCCTAAGGCCCACTTGACTTCCCATTCCAGGATATCTGGCTCTAGGAGAGTGATCACACCGTTGTGATTATGTGTGTCATGAAGATCTCTTTTGTATAGTTCTTCTGTGTATTCTTGCAACCTCTTCTTAATGTTTTCTGTTTCTTTTAGGTACATACCATTTCTGTCCTTTATTATACCATTTCTGTCCTTTATTATGCCCCATCTTTGCATCATATGTTACCATGGTATCTCTAATTTTCATGAAGAGATCTCTGGTCTTTCCCATTCTATTGTTTTCCTCTATGTCTTTGCATTGGTCACTGAGGAAGACATTGACTGAGCAACTAATATTTAATACTTAACATGTAGTTCAGTCATTAGATGATCTCCTCAATCTATGGTCCCTTCACTGCCTCTGTTTCCATAATCATCAACTCAGTTTCCTTACTGAATTTCTCTTATGTCTTGCCTAAGGTAACAATAATAATTCTTAGCTAATCTAATTACTTTGAATTAATGTATTTATTTGCTAAAGTAAACAAATGAAAAAAATCCACATTGAGTTGACACTTTTAAAACTATGATCCTGTTGAGTTTGCCTTCTCATTACATTTTTGCTCATGAAAAAATAATGGCATTTTGTTTTGTCTCAAAACTCTTATCCCATATTCCATAATATAGGGAAATCGATTGTTCAGAATCAGTTTTTCAGTACAGTAAATTACATACACACACACATATACAAGCAGAATAAAGATCTGAGAGTGATGATTTTCCAGGTTTTTAAGTTAAAACAGGTTTATCAGCCTACCTGTCATGACAGTTTCTCAGCTACCTTCTTGGCCATGAATGAAGATAGAGCTACATTTGAGCTGAGATCAGTGTATGGAGGACACTATGCAAGACAGAGAATAAGTATGCAAGTGGCTGAAAACACAATTCAAATTTCAAGCCACATCCTCTTTTTCCTCAGTCTCTGAGCTTTTGCCTTCTCCCACAATACAGAAAATCAAGCCCAGGGTCCTGTAATTACATTTACTGGTTCTTCCTGTGATCTCCAGATACACAAACCTTGCTCTGAATCCCTCATTTCCAGCTCTGATCTGGTCTATTATTGAATGATGAGTTTTGCTACAGGCAGGCAAAACGATACCAGAACTTATATTTCACTAAAGTTCTAGAGTTTGATTTGGAATTTTTTTTCTCTCTAAGGTTGCACAAGACTTCTAGTCTGAATTCCCAGAGGTAATATTCTTTAGTTTTTGCCATTAGATATGGCAATAGGACAAGAATAAATCTTCTTGATATCAAAGCAAAAATTGTACCAAATAAAGTTAAACAGGCAAGGACAACATTTGTTAAGGCAATCAGTAGGAAAGAGATGTCAGAACACTGAACTCAACTCTGCTGAAGCAAAGAGAAATAGGGATTTTAAAGGTGGGAAAAGCTGGGGGGAAAGTACCCAAGGAGGTAAGCCCATTTGTGTTTGCCAAAGGAATATGAAATTTTCCATAGCTTTATGATAGGGGAAGTTTTGAAACTTGGGACAAGGCACTCACCATCTTTCCAAGTTACTCTCCTACCCTTCCACTGAACATGGGGTAATTCTCTGACAATTAAGTTTCAAAGAGATAGCTTCCAGGGCCTTCAGAAAGACATTAATGGGCTGTAAAATTGGCAAAAGACTTATGAAAATATTCATATATCCAAGGAAAGCAAAGCAGGAAGCCAAGAGATACCTGGAATAACAGGCAAACTTGGCCTTTGTGTACAAAATGAACCAGGTCAAATGCTAACAGAGTCTTTGCCAAGAGAATGCACTGATTATAGCAAACACCCTTTTTCAAGAACACAAGAGAAGACTCTACACATGGACATCACCAGATGGTCAATTCCAAAATCAGACTGATTATATTCTTTGCAGCCAAAGATGGAGAAGCTGTATACAGTCAGCAAAAACAAGACCGGGAGCTGACTGTGGCTCAGATCATGAACTCTTTATTGCCAAATTCAGACTTAAATAAAAGTAGAGAAACCACTAGACCATTCAGGTATGACCTAAATGAAATACCTTACAACTATACACTGGAAGTGACAAATAGATTCAAGGTATTAGATTTGATAGAGTTCCTGAAGAACTATGGATGGAGTTTCATGACATTGTACAGGAGGCAGTGATCAAGACCATCCCCCAAAAAAAGAAACGCAAAAAGGAAAAATGCTTGTCTGAGGAAGCACTACATATAGCTGAGAAAATAAGGGAAGTAAAAGGCAAAGGAGAAAAGGAAAGATATACCCATTTGAATGCAGAGTTCCAAAGAACAAGGAGAGAATAAGAAAGCCTTCCTCAGTTATCAATGGAAAGAAATAGAGGACACGATAAAATGGGAAAGCCTAGAGACCTCTTCATGAAAATTAGAGATATCAAGGGAACATTTCACACAAAGATGGACACAATAAAGGACAAAAATGGTATGGACCTAACAGAAGCAGAAGATATTAAGAAGAGGTGGCAAGAATACACAGAAGAACTGTACAAAAAGATCTTCATGACCCAGATAACCATGACAGTGTGATCACTCACCTAGAGCCAGACATCCTGGAATGGGAAGTCAACTGGGCCTTAGGAAGCATCACTATGAACAAAGCTGGTAGAGGTGATGGAATTCCAGTTGAGCTCTTTCAAATCCTGAAAGATGATTCTGTGAAAGTGCTGCAGTCAACATGCCAGCAAATTTGGAAAACTTGGCAGTGGCCACAAGACTGGAAATGGTTAGTTTTCATTCCAATCCCAAAGAAAGTAAATGCCAGTGAATGTTCAAACTACCACACAGTTGCACTCATCTCACACACTAGCAAAGTAATGCTCAAAATTAACCAAGCCAGGCTTCCACAGTACGTGAACCATGAACTTCCAGATGTTCAAGCTGGTTTTAGAAAAGGCAGAAAAAACAGATTTCAAATTACCAACATCTGTTGGATCATCAAAAAAGCATGAGAAGTCCAGAAAAACATCTACTTATGCTTTATTGACTATGCCAAAACCTTTGACTATGTGGATCACAACAAACTGTGGAAAATTCTGAAAGAGATGTGAATACCAGACCCCTGACCCGCCTCTTGAGAAATCTGTATGCAGGTTAAGAAGCAACAGTTAGAACTGGACATGAAACAACAGATTGGTTCCAAATAGGGAAAGGAGTTCATCAATTGTCACACTGCTTATTTAACTTATATGCAGAGTATATCATGGAAATGCTGGGCTGGATGAAGCACAAGCTGAATCAAGATTGCCGGGAGAAATATCAACAACCTCAGATATATAGATGACACCACTCTTATGGCAGAAAGTGAAGAAGAACTAAAGAGCCTCTTGATGAAAATGAACGAGGAGAGTGAAAAAGTTGGCTTAAAACTCAACATTCAGAAAACTGAGAGTATGGCATCAGGTCCCACCACTTCATGGCATTTAGATGGGGAAATAGTGGAAACAGTGGCTGACTTTATTTTTGAGGGCTCCAAAGTTACTGCAGATGGTGACTGCAGCCATGAAATTAAAAGATGCATACTCCTTTGAAGGAAAGTTATGACCAACCTAGATAGCATATTAAAAAGAAGAGACATTACTTTGCCAACAGAGGCCCATCTAGTCAAGGCTTTGGTTTTTCCAAGAGTCATGTATGGATTTGATAGTTGGATTATAAAGAAAACTGAGTGCCAAAGAATGATGCTTTTGAACTGTGGTGTTGAAGAAGACTCTTGAGAGTCCCTTGGACTGCAAGGATTTCAAAACGGGCCATCCTAAATGAAATCAGTCCAAATATTCATTGGAAGGACTGATGTTGAAGCTGAATTTCCAATACTTTGGCCACCTGATGTGAAGAGCTGGCTCATTTGAAAAGACCCTGATGCTGGGAAAGATTGAAGGCAGGAGGAGAAAGAGACGACAGAGGATGAGATGGTTGGATGATATCCCCGACTCAATGGACATGGGTTTGAGTAAATTCCAGGAGTTGGTGATGACAGGCAAGCCTGGTATGCTACAGTCCATGGGGTCGCAAAGAGTCAGACAAGAAAGACTGAGTGACTGAACTGAACCTAACAGAACTGATATCCGAGGGGCAAAGAAAAAGTCTGTAATTACAAGTTTTCTAAAATAAATTATGAGAGAAAGAATTTCAGGGGTCTAGAGTAAGGTGTATTCTATCTAAAGTTTATAATCAAACTGAGAGAAATGTTAAGCCATCTTTCTCAGTAGTTATATTGATGCTCATTTAGAATCTGCTATTAGGATCTCTAGGAAACAAAATCTAATCCAATTGCATTCTATTGGCTTTCTAGATCTGCTGTTTTCAAGTTTGTCATCCTTGGAGGTCTAAAACAGAAGGAATATTTTACCCCAGTTCTGGAAGCTGGAAATCTGAAATCCAGATGTCGGCAAGTTCCTGCTCCCAAAGTAGGCTTTCACAGAGAATCTTTCCTTATATCTTCCAGCTCCTGGTGGCTTCAATATCCCATATGGTCTCCATTTTCATATGGCTTTCTCTACTCTCTCTGTTTCCCCTCTGTGTGTCATTTATGAAGATACTTGACACTGAATTTAGCCTGTATATTCCAGGATTATCTTATGTTTATATCCTTAATTTAATCACAACTGAAAAGACCCTTTCCCCAAATAAAGTCACATTTTCTGTCTCCAAGGGATGGACATGGAGAGGTCTTTGAGGATCATTCAATCCACTACACTGTGCTTATACTTAAAATCTTCCTAAGCAGACACATTTCCTTCAAATTCCTCAGTTATTCTAGAGGCTCTGTTACATCTCTAAGGCCCACTCCTCACAACTTTATCCTTGAACTAAGCAGGATCTTAGAGTTATTTCCTCACTGTTGCCAAACAAGAACATGTTGTATATGATGGTAAGTAAGGAATGGATACAAAATGATAGGAACAACTCCATAATACTTTTAATTTACTTAACAGAGATATAATTTGGTTTACCTGTCAATATGTTACATAAGTGAAATACTATGGCTTGCCCAACAGAATTTTTCTGATAGAAAAGGGATAGTTAGGGACTTTGGGAAAGTCATTTATACACTGCTATATTTAAAATGGATAATCAGCAAAGGCCTATTGTATAGCACATAGAACTCTGCTCAATGTTATGTGCCAGTCTGATGTGATGTGGCTTTGGGTGAGAATGGATACATGTATATGTTTGGCTGAGTCCCTTTGCTGTCCACCTGAAATCACCACAACATTGTTAATTGGCTATACCCAAATACAAAATGTATTCAATGTTAAAAAAAATAACTTTTTTAATTAAAAAAAAAGAAATAAAATCCAAGCCCATTTTAAGTTGAGAGATAACTTTTTGAGAAAGAATACCTCTTGAAAGAGTTACTAAATTTGCATTTAATTCCTAAGTAGACTTTAAGAAAAGTTTATGCTTTGGAGAAAATTCAATGCTGACACCAAAGATAGCATATACAAAGTCAAGAGAGAAGCATACGCTACGCTACGCTAAGTCACTTGAGTCGTGTCCGACTCTGTGTGACCCCATAGACAGTAGCCTACCAGGCTCCCCCATCCCTGGGATTCTCCAGGCAAGAACACTGGAGTGGGTTGCCATTTCCTTCTCCAATGCATGAAAGTGAAAAGTGAAAGTGAAGTCGCTCAGTCGTGTCCAACTCTTAGCGACCCCATGGACTGTAGCCTACCAGGTTCCTCCGTCCATGGGATTTTCCAGGCAAGAGTACTGGAGTAGGGTGCCATTGCCTTCTCCAGAGAGAAGCATAGTGGTGAGTTATTTTTTGAATCATTCATGATTTGATGTTGCTGATGCCTATAGTGTAAGGAAGTATAGTATCAGAGAAACAAAGGTGTCTGATTTTGAAAAATATCCTATCATTTATTAAATATAAAAGCATGTTTAAATACTTTGTGATCAAGAGGAATTCTTATTGATTATTCAGATGACTCATTTGAGAATGACAAGATAAAAATTATGTAGACAGTTTTTATAGACAAATAATAAAATCCTTATTAACCCCATACTTGGAGATATAATAGCAAAAAGATGCTAAAATTATGGATAAATGAAAGAATAAAAATGAGAAAAATCCATAGATGTGGATATAAAGAATGGAAGTTTAAAGTTAAATTGCTTATGGTCTTGATGATGTTTTAGAATGCACATTTTCTTCTTACTTTGAGACATAACTATCCTCTCAGTTTGATCAATACCAAAAATTGAGAGAAATTTCTTTATAAATATTGTAACAACATAATATTCATATTACTGTCAATATTAAAAATACACTCATTTACGCTTTCTGAACAAAGTGCCCCTTTTATTGAAATATTTTGTACTTTCATATTTAACAATAATGCCACTTCAGAAGTGAAAAATATTAATACTGTCAATACATGAGAAAAATCATAATTTATTAAAAATTAATTCAGGAGAAGAGTCAGGCTACATTTGAAAATAATTTTAAATTCAAAAAGTGAACACAGTCTTTTGGACTCTGTGGGAGAGGGAGAGGGTGGGATGATTTGGGAGAATGGCATTGACATATGTATAATATCATATATGAAATGAGTTGCTAGTCCAGGTTCGATGAACAATACTGGATGCTTGGGGCTGGTGCACTGGGACGACCCAGAGGGATGGTATGGGGAGGGAGGAGGGTTCAGGATGGGGAACACATGTATACCTGTGGCAGATTCATGTTGATATATGGCAAAACCAATACAATATTGTAAAGTTAAATAAAATAAAAAAGAATGTTGATTCAAAAAAAAGTGAAAATATAAGACAGATATATATGGAGAAATAAAATCTAATTTCAGAATTACATTTCACTATACAAATTATGTATGTCTTCTATTAAGAAAAACATATTCATATAGTACAATAGATTTGTACTCATTATTTAAAAAACTCATGATCTTCTATGACAGAGTATAGATCTGTTAGATTAAAAAAAAAATCTAGCTAATGTTTGTTACCATTCCAATATAGGCTAAATTTATAAAAGAAGAGTTAGTTATGTATGAATGAAAGCAAGGATAAGAAATGGTAAAAATAATCTAAGTGATTCTTTGGTGCGTTCTGTCAGTTAGGGAAGTATTCCTAATTTTCATAACTTATGAAAAATCACAAGATAATAAAAATCTAATAGAGAGAGTCCAAAACTCTAAATTACTATTATCTATTATCAACTACAATAGCCAGTTTGCTGGAAAAAAAAATAGTAGGGGATTTATATGATCACACAACAGAAGACAGACTTAAGTATATCATTAAAATTCTCTTGGTTTTGCCTTTTTCCCTGTACAAATTTCACACTCATCCTTGCTAGCATCATGGATACCCAGTATCTACACATTCCAGGACTCAGAAATGACGATCACTCCATCCTCCATGTAGGGAGGAGATCTTCTTTACTTAAACATTAAAAATAATAATCATAAAATATCCTCAATTCTTTGTTATTAGTCTTACCAAGTCACTTTCTCACAACTAAGACAATCACACTGATTAGTTTAAGCGATTCCTTGTAATCTCATAGAAGAAGTGAGTATTGCTCACATCACTCGTACAAAATTTGGGAGGCCTTGAGTACAGAGACTATTAACATTTGCTCACTCTTGAACACCATGGACTTAATATTTCTTAAAAGAGACCAAAAATATGCATACATTGTGGTCAAAATAGAATGAGAAACATACATTTTCTGCTAAAAAACTGCGTTTTTTTTATTTTTATTTTTTTTTGTCTTATTGGAGAGAACTATCCACTGATTCAGGATTTCTCTGGACCACTGGCATCAAAATCAACTCAAGTGCTTGTTGCAAAAATTCAGACATATTTTTACCTACCTGGCACAGTTAATCAGTGAACAAAGGACACAAAATTCTGCATTTTAAATAAGCCCCCCAGGGAATTTTTATGCACATTGCATTTTTAAGATACAGTAGAAATAATTATATCTGTAGGGTGACTCACCCTTTGTCCATATTATTGTGCTCCCAGTGATTCACATCATAGCTGGCATAAAGTATTCTTATTGGTATACATTTCTTAAATGAGTGCACAAATGATTGTAGTGTGTGGTTCACTGAAAAATAAATGCCAAACTCTCAGAATAGGTCAGAATCTTGCATGAACTTCTGTGGATTGGAGAATGAGAGACCTTCAATAGGTGATGAATTAACTAGGCACTAAATTTGTAAAAGCCTGTGTCACACCGGTGTTCTTTTTGCTTCCCATTGTGGTCTGTAAACCACTAAACATCTGTTTGTTTTTTTTTTTTAAATCCCTAATAATTTAAGACTTAAATTATTCAATTACACGTCCTTCTTTATTTGTTAAATGCTACTTTCTACCAAACCTCTAGGCATCTCATTCACTAGAGATTTTGAGGCCGAATATGCCATAATTCAGAATTCATGACAAAGGTATGTAATATCTAATAAATGATTTCTCAGATTTTTTCATCTGAGTTTTTTCCTAAACTCTGTTTCTTTATTACTTTGGCATATTTCTTATGTGTATTTACTTTCCTTGCTGCTTTCATACTCCAGGATACTATGAATTTATGCTTGGATCTACTTCAAAACTGGCATTCAAATTTCAATTTCATTCCCCCCCAAAATCCCTCCCCAACTGTTCCCCAACTGTTGAAATAATATGTTCCATGTTAATCTGCATTTTTGTATGCTTAACATCCTGGAATTTCTTTTTCTTCTATTTGGGAAAAATAAAAACACTATTACAAATTACCTAAGCAGCATACATGTTTTACTTATGCAGCCTTGGTTTTTTAACTTTACTCATTCCTTAGAATCTAACACCACAATATCTCTTTCAGAACTTTAAGCTGTTTTTATTTTATTGCAAGCACTTGTCACACACTATTCTCTGTGCCTACAATATACCCGTTATCCTCCATTAGCTCCCATTGGCCTTTTACTTCTCAATTAACTTTGATTATTGAAGGAATTTTTGTAACCCATACTTTGTCAGGCTCAGATAGCACCATTCTCACTTTTACACTGTATTGTGTGTGCTCATGTGTGTGTAATCACTCGGTCAGGTCCAACTCTTGGTGATCCCATGGGCTGTAGCCCACTAGGTTCCTCTTTCTAAGGGATTTTTCAGGCAAGAATACTGGAGTGGGTTACCATTTCCTACTCCACAGGATCTTCCTGACCCAGGGTTTGAACTTGCATCTCTTGCATATTCTGCATTGACAGGTGAATTCTTTACTACTGAGCCACCTGGGAAGCTTATACTATATACAAATGTTTACAAATAAATAATATCACTAGTTATTAATGTCTTACTATTCTCTCCATGCAGTAAATTCCATGAGAGCAGAACACTGCCTAGTAAGTAAAAGGTTCTTATTAAATATATTTAATTAATGAAAAATGTTATGCTTCTAAACTTCAGTTTTATTATTTTTGATCTATAGCCAGTAGCTAGCTTAAAGCTTTCTTGCTCTGAATGCATTTACTCAAGCACCTATCACAGAACCTCACATAAACCGGCAGCTCAAAACCTGTGTGAATTTTTCTTTCTTTCCTTCTTAATGGACTTCTTTAATGATAACATGTATATGATGAGATAATACTGGAAAGGAGATTGCATTTGGATTTGTTTCAAACTGAATTCAGATTTATAGATATTGTCATTTAAAATGTAACTGCATGTATTGTTCTGCTATTTCTTTCATGTTTGCATATAGGAATTTTTGTTAATTTTACCCTTTTGGAATCTTAGTTCTCTAGGAAAATAAGATAGCTTTAGTTGATTCCTTATATCACAGGCTGCATTAAAATCAAGACTAGAGAGACTTTCCAGAACTTCACTCTGCCAAGAAAATGAAAACATATCCCTACTCTTTGAGGTACTGTAGCTGTTATAGACATCTCTGAGGACCTGTCAATTTTATAATCATTCCACCTTTATAGTTAATGATATGTTTTTATTAAGAAAAACTCATGCTGTTAAGAAAAATATTTTTCTGTGTGGTGTGTTACAAATATTCAGATGATGGTTTGTTCTTTTTGTATGAAACTATGCTGAAATGCAAAAAAAGCAAGAAATGTAAAAAAGCAAAATGGCTCTCTGAGGAGGCCTTACAAATAGCTGTAAAAAGAAGAGAAGCTAAAGCAAAGGAGAAAAGGAAAGATATTCCCATCTGAATGCAGGGTTCCAAAGAATTGCAAGAAGAAATAAGAAAGCCTCCTTCAGCAATCAATGCAAAGAAATAGAGGAAAACAGCAGAATGGGAAAGACTAGACATCTCTTCAAGAAAATTAGAGATACCAAGGGAACATTTCATGCGAAGATGGGCTCGGTAAAGGAGAGAAATGGTATGGATCTAACAGAAGCAGAAGATGTTAAGAAGAGATGGCAAAGAAGAACTGTACAAAAAAGATATTCATGACCCAGATAATCACGATGGTGTGATCACTCACCTAGAGCCAGACATCCTGGAGTGTGAGGTCAAGTGGGCCTTGGAAAGCATCACTACGAACAAAGCTAGTGGAGGTGATGGAATTCCAGTTGAGCTCTTTCAAATCCTGAAAGATGATGCTGTGAAAGTGTTGCACTCAATATGCCAGCAAATTTGGAAAACTCATCAGTGGCCACAGGACTGGAAAAGGTCAATTTTCATTCCAATCCCAAAGAAAGGCAATGCCAGAGAATGCTCAAAATACCACACAATTGCACTCATTTCACACACTAGTAAAGTAATGCTCACAATTCTCCAAGCCAGGCTTCAGCAATATGTGAACCGTGAATTTCTAGATGTTTAAGCTGGTTTTAGGAAAGGCAGAGGAACCAGAGATTAAATTGCCAACATCCGCTGGATCATCGAAAGAGTAAGAGAGTTCCAGAAAAACATCTATTTCTGCTTTATTGACTATGCCAAAGCCTTTGACTGTGTGGATCACAATAAACTGTGGAAAATTCTGAAAGAGATGGGAATAACAGATCACCTGACCTATGTCTTGAGAAACCTATATGCAGGTCAGGAAGCAACAGTTAGAACTGGACATGGAACAACAGACTGGTTCCAAATAGGAAAAGGAGTATGTCAAGGCTGTATATTGTCACCCTGCTTATTTAACTTATATGCAGAGTACATCATGAGAAATGCTGGGCTGGAAGAAGCACAAGCTGGAATCAAGATTGCCAGGAGAAATATCAATAACCTCAGATATGCAGATGACACCACCCTTATGGCAGAAATTGAAGAGCAACTAAAAAGCCTTTTGATGAAAGTGAAAGAGGAGAGTGAAAAAGTTGGCTTTAAGCTCAACATTCAGAAAACGAAGATCATGGCATCTGGTCCTATCACTTCACAGGAAATAGATGGGGAAACAGTGGAAACAGTATCAGACTTTATTTTGGGGGGCTCCAAAATCATAGCAGACGGTGATTGCATCCATGAAATTAAAAGACACTTACTCCTTGGAAGGAAAGTTATGACCAACCTAGATACCATACTAAAAAATAGAGATATTACTTTGCCAACAAAGGTCCATCTAGGCAAGGCTATGGTTTTTCCAGTGGTCATGTATGGATGTGAGAGTCAGACTATAAAGAAAGCTGACTGCTGAAGAATTCATGCTTTTGAAATGTGGTGTTGGAGAAGACTCTTAAGACCCCCTTGGACTGTAAGGAGATCCCACCAACCTATCCTAAAGGAGATCAGTCCTGGGTGTTCATTGGAAGGACTGATGCTGAGGCTGAAACTCCAATACTTTGGCCACCTCATGTGAAGTGTTGACTCATTGGAAAATCCCCTGATGCTGGGAGGGATTGGGGGCAGGAGCAGAAGGGGACAACAGAGGATGAGATGGCTGGATGGTATCACAGACTCCATGGACATGAGTTTGAGTGAACTCCAGGAATTGATGATGGACAGGGTGGCCTGGTGTGCTGCAATTCATGGGGTTGCAAAGAGTCGGACATGACTGAACTGAACTGAGCTGATGCAGAAGTGATGTATATAAATGTATTAATGCTATTTTAGACACCTATATTATTATTTTACTAGTATTTATTATTTTTTGTTGAAAGATGATGGTATTATATTGTTTTTTTTAATTTTTATTTTATTTAACTTTACAATATTGTATTGGTTTTGCCATATATCAAAATGAATCTGCCACAGGTATACATGTGTTCCCCATCCTGAACCCGCCTCCCTCCTCCCTCCCCATACCATCCCTCTGGGTCGTCCCAGTCCACCAGCCCCAAGCATCCAGTATCGTGCATCGAACTTGAACTGGCGACTCGTTTCATATATGATATTATACATATTTCAATGCCATTCTCCCAAATCATCCCACCCTCTCCCTCTCCCACAGAGTCCAAAAGACTGTTCCATACATCAGTGTCTCTTTTGCTGTCTGGTATACAGGGTTATTGTTACCATCTTTCTAAAATCCATATATATGTGTTAGTATACTGTATTGGTGTTTTTACATCTGGCTTACTTCACTCTGTATAATAGGCTCCAGTTTCATCCACCTCATTAGAACTGATTCAAATGTATTCTTTTTAATGGCTGAGTAATACTCCATTGTGTATATGTACCACAGCTTTCTTATAAGAAAGATGATGGTATTATATTTCTTTTATGATATAGTACCTTAAGTTTCTGGGAATAGAAATGCATTACAATAAAAACATGTAAGAAAAAAGGGCAATGCCAAAGAATGTTCAAACTACCATACTCATTTCACTCACTTCACATGCTAGCAAAGGAATGCTCAAAATCCTTCTAGCAAGGGTTCAACAGCATGAGATCTAAGAACTTCAACAGGTACAAACTGGATTTAGGAAAGGCAGAGGAACCAGATCAAATGTCCAACATCTATTGCCTCACAGAAATAGCTAGGGAATTCCAGAAAAACATCTGCTTCATTGACTATGCTAAAGCCTTTGACTGTGTGGACCACAATAAACTGTAGAAAATTCAACAGATGGTAATACCAGACAACCTTACCTGCCTCCTGAGAAACATGTATGTAGATCAAGAAGCAACAGTTAGACTGGACATGGAACAATGGACTGGTTCCAAATTGGGCAAGGAGTATGTCAAGGATATATATTGTCATCCTGCTTATTTAATTTATATGCAGAGTACATCATGCTGGGCTGAATGAAACACATGCTAGAATCAAGATTGCTGAGAGAAATATTAGTAACCTCAGATATGCAGATGACACCATCCTTATGGCAGAAAGCAAAGAGGAATTAAAGAGCCTCTTGATAAAGGTGAAGAGGACAGTGAAAAAGCTGGCTTTAAACTCAATATTCAAAAAACAAAGCTCATGGCATCCAGTCCCATCTCTTCATGGCAAAAAGATGGCGAAACAGTGGAAACTTTGTTTTATTGGTCTCCAAAATCACTGAAGACAGTGACTGCAGTCACAAGATTAAAAGACACTTGTTCCTTGGGGAGGGGGGGGGAATGACAAACCTAGATAGCATATTAAAAAACAGAAACATTACTTTGCCTACAATGGTCCATATATTTAAAGCTATGGTTTTTCCTGTAGTCATGAGAGCTAGACAATAAATAAGGCTAAGTGCCAAAAAATTGATGCCATCGAACGAACTGTGGTGCTGGAAAAGATTCTTGAGACTCCCTTGGATTGCAAGAAGATAAAACCAGTCAATCCTAAAGGAAATCAACCTTTAGTATCATTCATGTTTTATTTCCATTAGGAAATACTGAATATTCATTGTAAGGATTGATGCTAAAGCTGAAGCTCCAATACATTAGCCCATGTGAAGATGCCGACGTGAAGATGGGATGTGAAGAGCCGACTCTCTGGGAAAGATCTTGATGCTGGCAAAGACTGAAAGCAGGAGGAGAAGAGGACAATAAAAGATGAGATGGATCCATGGCGTCACTGACTCAATGGACATGAATTTGAGCGTAGTCCAGGAGATGCTGAAGGACAGGGAAGCCTGCTGTACTACAGTTCATGAGATTGCAGAGTTGGACACAACTGAGTGACTGAACAAAAACAACAATAATACAAAAATAATTACACCTTCTTCAGAAGCTTTATTTTAATCTTTTAAGTTTAAAGTTACTAGAAACTATTTGGAAAAAATATTTCTTATTAGTAATTTTATATAAAATATTTACTTTTCTTTTGTTCATGTTACTCAAAATGTAAACTAAACTTTATTTAAAGATACTGTTATTAGACTTTACAAGAAATTTTTAAATCTTTTTCATAAATTTTCAAAATATCTTTTCTTGAGCATTTGCTGCTGCTATAACTAATAAAAATTATTTAATAGACAAATAAAAACTTTGGATTTCAAAACTTGATGAGGCTTGCCAATCTGCTAGAGCTTTACACCATCTGAGTTTTATACCATCTGGGTCCATGGAGCCTATTCTGTAACAGACAAGAACAGTTTAGGAGCCATACATGGAATAAAAATCACAGTGGAACTCTAAATTTTCAGAATATGAATTTTATGACACTTCAGCACAGACTGCTCTTCTATATACACCAACCTAAAAATGGACAAAGATTGAGGTAACTACTGTGGCTAGTGTATTCTGATACTACAGAAATAGGAAAAATAAAACAAAAATCACTCATTGAAACTATGTTTCTGCCCAATTAAAGACAAGGGAAATTTTAGTCTTTAATCCTATTCTGCTTACGAATTTCCATTATTTCCTGGCTCTTAGACATATGCATGTTTCAAATCATTTAGTGACCATGTGCGATATGGTTTTTGGTCTTGAGTGCAACAGTAAGCTATTGATTCACACAACTTAAAATATTACATGGAGCCGTTCTGGCAACTTGAAGATCATCCTGAGCACGGCATACTGAAAACACAACTGATACATTTTAATGAAATGGGTCAAAACATCAACAGATCTGTGAATTAAAAGTAATAAAAGCTGTAGTCACACACCATGAAGTAGATTTTATGGTGCTCTCAATTAGTCAATCATTCAATGACTATTGATTGACCACATATTATAGACTCTGCATCATATCAGTAAACAAATATAAGAAGTGCTGTTATTCCTTGCATTCTTTGCGCTTACAAAGCAGTGAAAAGATGAAATCATCTCATATGGTATATTAATAGATGTAAAACATCACCACATAATTACATTTAAACGAATGCTTCTTGTGATGACCTTTATTTTAGGAACCAACAAAATGATTTCTCCTTTCTTATGGGTATTTTGATATTTTTCTTAAGTTTTGCTGTATTTATCCTATACCAATACATATTATATTATTATTATTACTCTTTAAGTTTTTTCAAACTCCCTTTGAACATAGTTGGAAATTTTCATTGTCCAGTTGTTAAATTGAAGTTGTCTTGATTATTTAGAGATTATTTAGATATGTGGTAGGACTTGAAATTCAGTAGAGAAATAAGATTTAATTTTGGAAGTGGGGAGCAACAGGCAAGAGAATGGGAGTAATGATCAATATGTCATTCTACTAAGGGAAAGAAATGGGTATGGAAACAGCAAAAGGGATACAACAAGTTGTAGACCAGCCAGATAACTGAGGGCCATGTGTATCAGGAAAATGGGTGCAAACTGGAGTTGGTAGAGGATAGGAAGCCATTAGAATTGTATGATTCTGGGTACTGTATGATGAAATGTATATTAGAAATGTAATTTAAAGAGTCCAAGATGAATTATATTGAGTAAAATAAGAAAAAAAAAGAAAGAGGCAATGATAATCACAATATCAAAAACAACATCATATTAGGGAGGTTTTTAATAAATAAATTTAGTAATGTAATGGAAACATAAATAAAAATTAAAAATTTTATCATAAATAGTAATACTTGAATTACTATTTAGCTCAGCTGGTAAAGAGTCTGCCTGCAATGCAGGAGAACCAAATTCGATTCCTGGGTCAGGAAGATCCCCTGGAGAAAGGATAGGCTACCCACACCAATATGCTTGGGCTTCCCTTGTGGCTCAGCTGGTAAAGAATCTGCCTACAGTGCATAAGAGCTGAGTTTGATTCCTGAGTTGGGAAGATTCACTGGAGAAGGGAAAGGCTACCCACTCCAGTATTCTGGCCTAGAGAAGTCCATTGAAATAAAGGGAATGGGGTCCATGGGGTCCCAAAAAGTTGAACACAACTGAGTGACTTTCACTTTCACTTTAATATTTAGATTAATTGAGCTGAGTCAGTATTTTAATGTCAGTTCAGTTCAGTTTAGTCGCTCAGTCATGTCTGACTCTTTGGAACCTTATGAACCTCAGCACGCCAGGCCTCTCTGTCCATCACCAACTCCCAGAGTTCACCCAAACCCGTGTCCATCGAGTCGGTAATGCCATCCAACCATTTCATCCTCTGTCGTCCTCTTCTCCTCCTGCCTTCAATCTTTCCCAGCATCAGGGTCTTTTCCAATGAGTCAGCTCTTCACATCAGGTGGCCAAAGTACTGGAGTTTCAGCTTCAACATCAGTCCTTCCAGTGAACATCCAGGACTGATCTCCTTTAGGGTGGACTGGTTGGATCTCCTTGCAGTTCAAGGGACTCTCAAGAGTCTTCTCCAACACCACAGTTCAAAAGCATCAATTCTTTGGTGCTCAGCTTTCTTTATAATCTAACTCTCACATCCATACATGACCACTGGAAAAACCATAGCCTTGACTAGACAGACCTTTGTTGGAAAAGTAATGTCTCTGCTTTTCACTATGCTATCTAGGTTGGTCATAACTTTCCTTCCAAGGAGTAAGTGTCTTTTAATTTCATGGCTGAAATCAACATCTGTAGTGATTTGGAGCCCCCCCCAAATAAAGTCAGCCACTGTTTCCCCATCTATTTGCCATGAAGTGATGGGACCGGATGCCATGATCTTAGTTTTCTGAATGTTGAGCTTTAAGCCAAATTTTTCACTCTCCTCTTTCACTTTCATCAAGAGGCTCTTTAATTCTTCTTCACTTTCTGCCATAAGGTGGTGTCATCTGCATATCTGAGGTTATTTTAATGTATGCAGTGTTAAAATGTAAAGAGATCAGCTTAATGGAATTGCTTTAAAGAATAGTTCAATAATATGATATTTGATTATTAATCTTAAGAAAAAAATTTTATTATATTCAATTTGTCTGTGATGCATTTATATAAAGATAAAAGAATAAGGTAATGCTTAATTATTATAAAAGGATGTTGACCAAAAATACTTTTTAATATTCTTGTTATATCATGATTGCAAAAGTGTTATTTTACTTGTAAACATTTTTGCTATATTATGCAAAAACACAAAATTATATTATAATATATAAAATTCCCAGTGATCAATGCAAAGAAATAGAGGAAAACAATAGAGTGGGAAAAACTAGAGATCTCTTCAAGAAAATTAGAGATACCAAGGGAACATTTCATGCAAAGATGGGCACAATATAGGACAGAAATGGTATGGACCAAACAGAAGCAGAAGATATTAAGAAGAGGTGGCAGAAATACACAGAAGAACTATATAAAAATAAATCTTCATGACCCAGATAATCACTATGGTGTGATCACTCACCTAGAGCCAGACATCCTAGATTGTGAAATCAAGTGGGCCTTAGGAAGCATCACTATGAACAAAGTTAGTGGAGGTGATTTAATTCCAGTTAAGGTCTTTCAAATCCTGAAAGATGATGCTGTGAAAGTGCTGCACTCAATATGCCAGCAAATTTGGAAAACTCAGCAGTGGCCACAGGACTGGAAAAGGTCAGTTTTATTTCAATCCCAAAGAAAGGCAATGGTAAAGAATGCTCAATCTACTGCACAATTACAATAATCTCACATGCTAGTAAAGTAATGCTCAAGTCTCCAAGCCAGGCTTCAACAGTACGTGAACCATGAACTTCCAGATGTTCAAACTGGATTTAGAAAAAGCAGAGGAATGAGAGATCAAATTGCCAACATCTGTTGCATTATCAAAAAAGCAAGAGAGTTCCACAAAGACATCTACTTTTTTTTTTTTACTATGCCAAAGCATTTGACTGTGTGGATCACAACAAACTGTGCAAAGTTCTTCAAGAAATGGGAATGCCAGACCACCTGACCTTCCTCTTGAGAAATCTGTATGCAGGTCCGGAAGCAACAGTTAGAACTGGACATGGAACAACAGACTAGTTCCAAATAGGGAAAGGAGTACATCAAGGGTGTATATCATCACCCTGCTTATTTAACTTATATGCAGAGTACATCATGAGAAATTCTGGGCTGGATGAATCACAAACTGTAATCAAGATTGCCATGTGAAAAATCTCATAAAAAATATCAGATATGAAGATGATACCACTTTATTGGCAGAAAGTGAAGGAGAAATAAAGAGCATATCGATGAGGGTGAAAGAGGAGATGAAAAAGTTGGTTTAAATCTCAAAATTCAGAAAACGAAGCTCATGGCATCCCATCACTTCATGGGAAATAGATGGGAAAACAGTGGAAACAGTGGCAGACTTTATTTTCTTGGGCTCCAAATCACAGCAAATGGTGACTGCAGGCATGAAATTAAAAGACACTTGCTTCTTGGGAGAAAAGCTATGACAAACCTAGCCAGTATACTAAAAAGCAGAGACATCACTTTGCCAACAAAAGTCCATCTAGTCAAAGCTATGGTTTTCCCTGTAGTCATGTATGGATGTGAGAGTTGGACCATAAAGAAGGCACCGAAGAACTCGTGCTTTCAAATTGTGTTGCTGGAAAGACCTTTTAGAGTCACTTGGACAGCAGAGAGATCAAATTAGTCAATTCTAAAGGAAATAACTCTAAATATTCATTGGAAGGACTGACACTGAAGCTGAAGCTCCAACACTCTGGCCACCTGATGCAAAGAACTGACTCTTTGGAAAAGACTTTGATGCTGGGAAAGATTGAGGGCAAGAGGAGAAGAGGGAAATGGCAGCACTAATTTAATGAGTATGAGTTTGAGCAAACTCTGGGAGATGCTGAAGGAGAGGGAAGCCTGGTGTGCTGCAATTCTTGGGTTTGCAAAGAGTTGGACACAACTTAGCAACTGAACCACAACAACATGTATACATATAAGAAACATGTATACATATACATTACTTTTGATGCTTTTAAATTAGCTAATGCCAAAAATTGAGCAGTACTCTAGTGTAGCACAATCATGTCATTCAAATCAATCTATGTAGAAAACACATCAGTGGTAGAGCTGGCGAAAGGAATATTACAAGCTCACTAAACTGCCTCTGATTGGGCAAATCCAACAGCTATCAGAAGCAAGAAGAACTTTTCTGCAACCAATAAAGTTCAGCCTCTTGGGGGCACAGGGCAGGATGAGAGAAGAGTGGAGAAAGATCTGGATAAGCCAGTGGAAAGTATTCTGTATAGTTACATTATATAATGTATTCCATAATTTATGTTCTATCAGCTCAGATCAGATCAGATCAGTTGCTCAGTCGTGTCCAACTCTTTGCGACCCCATGAATCGCAGCACGCCAGGCCTCCCTGTCCATCACCAACTCCTGGAGTTCACTCAGACTCACGTCCATCAAGTCAGTGATGCCATCGAGCCATCTCATCCTCTGTCGTCCCCTTCTCCTCTTGCCCCCAATCCCTCCCAGCATCAGAGTCTTTTCATTAATGCATTTGTATCACATGTAGAGATGTCAGCACATACAATTTCTCAATTATTAGTTGAATTATAAGCAAAGATAATGCATTTTATACTGATTTTTAATAAAAGCATAATTGAAACAAAATAAAATCAAGATTGTTTCCGCAAGATTGGATGAGTGTTTTTTCAAAGGTGTTATAAATACAGTCACAGAGATGAGAGTAACCTCTAATCATCTAGACACTGCTGTTTGATCTAAAGGACATAGGAATTTTTGAAATTCAAATTTAGGTTATACATTTTTCGTTTGAAATACAAGTTGCAAATTTTCTTTTCACAAGTGGTTAAAAAACACAATTCATTACAAAAGGTATATTTCCTTCACTTTATAAAATATAGGCATTCACAATGTTTGGCTCTATAATTATGAAATTATATATGAAAATTCTTCCATGGTGAAATTTGGAGAAGGCCATGATTTTCTATTTATGAGATTAGTCTCCTCTGGATCTCTTTAAATATGCATTTAGATAGTATAAAAAAACCTTGACATACTCCAGAATTAAATTGCACTCTTCAAAGATTGGAGAGGGAAATGGCAACCCACTCCAGTATTCTTGCCTGGAGAATCCCATGAACAGAGGACCCTGGTGGGCTACTGTTCATGGGGTCACAAAGAGTCAGACACGACTGAGTGATTAAGCACTTCAAAGATACTTTACTTCTTTGTAGTAAAGTAAAAATTGGTCATGTTTCCTGGACTAGAGTTGATCAGGACAAGTCCTTAAAAGTACTCTTTAATCTGTTTCACCACCTCCAGGTCCCAGTGTACCTAGGTACACTGGCCATCGTGGTATATGATCTAAGACACTCATGTGTATTTTATCAAAAGCATATTTTTAATTATCAGTGATAAGCTAAGATATTACTGTATATTTCATCATACACTTTCACTTCATAAAGTCAAGAGAGTTATCAATGCATATTATTAATCTCTTGCTATGCTAGCCATTCCAAATACAAAGATAATTAGTAAATAATAACTATTTTCAGGAAGCTTCACAATCTAGATGCAGATATGTAAATGGAGAGCTCATAATTCAGTATATCACATGCTGTTATAGAGTTATCATTACAATATTTGTGGTCAGTTAACAAAGATATGATTTAAAGAATGGGAATAGTGGAGGTACCTTAAAAATGCTTAAAGATTAAACAGCATTTTGAAAAAATGACTTATGGCAAAAGGGAATTGTATATCTGAGACAGTCCAGGGAATTTTGAGTCACTAATTGAGAATGTAAAATGACTGGAAGTAGAGTAAGGTTGTGAAGGGTTTGCAAGTCTCAAGGGTGAAATGCGGCCAGATCGTGAAAAGTCTTATACTCTAAGCAAAGGAGTGTCAACTTCATCTTTTAATTTACAATGAACCAAAAGAGGTAGAAAGAAAAAGAAATATTGGGACTATACTTCTTGTATTTACTGTTTTAAATTAACATTTTTATTTTCATTTGGAGCAATGATTATTAAAGATCACAATAATCACTACTATAAAAGCTATTGTGTCTTGAATTCCTAAGAGAAATAATATGGAAAAAAAAAACATCCAATTTAGTGATATGTTGATTTATTTCTCAGAACACTTCTAAGAAGCAGGTGCAGCTATCATCATTTTATAAATTCAGATAGGTTAATGTAGACAGATTAATTATATTACTCAAGTTGCCAGAATTATGAAGAAGACTAATCAAAAGTTCATAGCCAGTTTAATTTGAAGTTTATGTTCAGTATTTTTTTAAACTCTCAAATATTCAAAATCACAAAAATCTAGTACTTTTTAATTGAAATGTATTTGACATGCAATAGCTTGTAAATTTAAGGCCTAAAATACATTTTATATATTTATATATTTTAATGTGATTCTGTAGTGATAATTAGCATTTGAATCACGTTATATAATTTTTTTAGTAGTTGAAATAATTAATTCTAGTCTCTTAGCAATTTTGATGATTATAGTACAATATTGCTGTCTATACTCACTATACTGTGTATTATATATCTAGAGTTTATTCAGTACTCATTGCAAGTTTGTACCTTTAAACGTCTATCCTATGTTGCACCCGTCCTCCTCTCATAACAACCATTTCCTCTCTGTTTTTACAAATTTTTCTTTTTTTAATTCCACAAATGAATGATACCATACAGTTCTTATCTTTCCCTGTCTGACTTGTCTCACTCAGCATAGTGTGCTCAAGGTTCATCCATGTTGTTCCAAACAGCAAGTAAATGAATAAAGAAGATGTTCCAGGAGGCTCAGTAGTAATCACCTGCAATGCAGAAGACACAGGAGACAGGGGTTTGATTCTTGGGTCAGGAAGATCCCCTGGAGGAGGAAATGGCAAGCCACTCTAGTATCCTTGCCTGGAAAATCCCATGGTCAGGGTGGCCTTGCAGGCTAGAGTCCATGGGGTCTCAAAAAGTTGGACACAACTGAACGACTGAAGATGAGTGTGCACGCACACACACACACACACACACACACAATGAAACATTATTCAGCTGTGAGAAAAATCTAGTATGTTTACTGAGACATACATTTGACCAGTAATTTTATTATATTATGACTTGAAGTATGTTTTTCTTTTTGATCCAAAATTTAACTGTTTCAATAATAACAATCTTAGAGAATTATAAAAATTAAAAACCAAGAGATGTTGTTGATGTGGGCTTGTTTTCCATTCAAACAAAAAGTGAGATGGCTGCTACTCTACCACTATCTTTTTTTAAAATAAAGAGCCTAAATTTTTCATTTTCATAATCTATTAGTAATAAGGATATCTTTAATTTCACCATGTAATAAAAGGTGAGTATTTTCAACTCATCAGAGTGAATAGAGCTGAATTGCCTATAGTGAAATAATATTGGTGTTTTACTAAGAAATGATATATCTCAAAGCAACATTGGTATCACTAAACAAAATTCTGATATATTTTACATTACATGTATAACTTTTCTTCTTTTTTTTTCTTATTTGTTTGTAAATATAAATTGTCTTAATCTAGACTGTATAGAAAAATTTCCAAATTCATCATCACTGGTAAATTCAGGAGAATGAATATGAGTTTTACTCTTGGCAAACAAACTCACCTGCATATAAAAAAGAAGAGGAAGAGAAAGAGGAGGAAGCAGCAGCAGAGAAGAGAAATTTCTAGTTATTTAGAGCTATATGAAGACTAATGATTTAAAATGCCATATTGATTGGAAATACTTTGCTTTACCTGGTTTTACTAGTAAAGACCTTTATTTAAACTTATTTTTTAGTTGGAAGAAAATTTCTTTACAGTGTTGTGTTGGAGGGATGGTATGGGGAGGGAGGAGGGAGGAGGGTTCGGGATGGGGAACACATGTATACCTGTGGTGGATTCATTTTGATATTTGGCAAAACTAATACAATTATGTAAAGTTTAAAAATAAAATAAAATTAGAAAAAAAAAAACAATGCAAATCAGCTGTAATTATAAATATCTTCCTTTGCTTTGGAGCCTCCCTGCCCTCCCCCTATCTCACCCCTCAGTCATCACAGAGCACCAGACTGGGTTCTGTGTTATATATCAACTCCTCACCAGCTATCTATTTTACAAACGACAGTATGTGTGTGTGTGTGTGTATATATATATGTGTGTGTGTGTGTGTGTGTGTGTGTGTGTGTGTGTGTATCTACAGACGAATGGATAAAGAAGATGTGGTAAATATATACATTGAAATACTACTCAGCCATTAAAAAAAAGCAAAAAACAAAAACAAATGTGAGTCAGTTCTAGTGAGGTGGATGAACCTAGAGCTTGTTATACAAAGTGAAGTAAGTCAGAAAGAGAAAAGCAAATATTGTGTATTAACATGTATATATGGAATCTAGAAAATGGTATTGGTGAACTTATTTGCAGGGAAGGAATGGAGATGCAGATGTAGAGAATGGACCTGTGGACATAGCAAAGATTTTTATTTGATGGTGAAATTAAATATATGGGTATAGCAAAAGTACAGATACAAGCAGCTAATACAAACAAAGAGAATGAAATAATTTATCAATTTTGTCTATTTAAACTTATAATTTTGACAACGGTCATCAGATTCTATCAAAGCCAGTTCGAATCACATCCATTCTCAGGATGCTCAGGGAATCATATTATCATGATAATAAGCATCAAAGATTCAAACAAAAATGCCAGATCTCATCACATGGATTGAATTTAGTTGAAACAAGGTACAAAAATAACATTTTTTCCCCTACCATCTGCTGCGAGGTCTATTAAGGAGAAAATAATCCATGTTTCAGAAATAACTAGTGATGTTGGATTCCAGCAAGCTCATCAGCATATGCCAAAAAAAGAACATGTAAAATGGAAGTTCCCATCAATGGCTCTGGGGATGCAGGTGATGGCAGTGTGCTTAGAGCCATAGAAGTTGGGAGTCTGGATGAATATCTCCGAGACTGGTGAAGGAAGAAGGGGAGGTCCATTAGACTTCTGAAATTTTTAAAGACACATGACCCAGGACATACCTGCATTTTAATGGAAGCAGTTTTCTTACTAGAGCAAAAGAAAGATAAACTTGGAAACTGATGGAATCAGGATCACCAGGAAATGATATTATGGAGAAGATCAAGATAGATTTAAGACAATTAAATATGATGTACGATGTTTCTTGTACTCTAAGTATAGTTAAAAATGGAGACATTTCAGTTCAGTTCAGTTCAGATGCTGAGTCATGCCCAACTCTTTGCGATCACATGGAATGCAGCCAAGAGGCCTCCCTGTCCATCACCAACTCACGGAGTTTACTTAAACGCATGTCCATTGAGTCCATGATGCCACCCAGCCATTTCATCCTCTGTCGTCCCCTTCTCCTCCTGTCTTCGAATCTTTCCCAGAATCAGGGTCTTTGCAAATGAGTCAGCTCTTGACATCAGGTGGCCAAAGTATTGGAGTTTAAGCTTCAGCATGAGTCCTTCCAATGAACATGCAGTGTTGCTTTTCTTTACGATGGACTGGTTTGATCTCCTTGTAGTCCAAAGGACTCTCAGGAGTCTTCTCCAACACCACAGTTCAAAAGCATCAATTCTTCCGCGCTCAGTTTTCTTTATAGTCTAACTCTCATATCCATACATGACTACTGAAAATCCATAGCCTTGACTAGATGGACCTTTGTTGGCAAAGTAATGTCTCTGCTTTTTAATATGCGAAGCTTAATATTACACTTGATCTTAGCCAAAAGGCCAAGAAGCGAGCTGACTGTGGCTCAGATCATGAACTACTTATTGCCAAATTCAGAAAGTAGGGAAAACCACTAGACCATTCAGGTATGACTTAAATCAAATCCCTTATGATTATACAGTGGAAATGAGAAATATATTTAAGGGACTAGATCTGATAGACACAGTGCCTGATGAACTATGGATTGAGGTTCCTGACATTGTACTGGAGACAGGGATCAAGACAATCCCCATGGAAAAGAAATGGGAAAAAACAAAATGGCTGTCTAAGGAGGCCTTACAAACAGGAGTGAGGAGAAGAGACGTGAAAAGCAAAGGAGAAAAGGAAAGATATAAGCAGATATGTCCCAGCATGCTGGTGTGCACAAGGTTTGTTTGAGCCCTCTGTGCATCTCTGGTGGGAATGGGGTTTGATTATAAATGTGAATTTGCCCCTCCTACCATCTTGCTAAGGCTTCTCCTTTTCCCTTGGGCATGGGGTATCTCCCCATAGCTGCTCCAGTGCCTAACGTCTTACTGGGGTTTCTCTGACCTTGGACATGGGGTATCCCCACATGGCTGGTCCAGTGAAGCACAGCCACCACTCCTGACCTTGGACCTGGGTGACACATTTGTGTAGTTAAAAAGCTTACAGAATCAGCAAATTCATAACTTCAGGAAAAAAAGAAGCAATTATGAAATCAGAATTTTGAAGAAGGATTTTTTTTATTTTGGGGATTGATAATAACAGCAGAGATGAAGTTAGTCTTATGTGCATTATGATTATATCTTACATTTCATGGACAAATAAAAGTATTTAAATGAAGTTATATCAGTAAAATAGCTAAAATACTATTTGTTCTTGATTTATATTTACTTTCAAAGCCATAAACAAAGAGCACTAGGCACATTTATTTATGAGGAAAGTTTATTTTCCCCCAAAACTATTAATAAAATAAAATTTGAAAAAAGAATGTCAATAGCACATCCCATTTTTTATTCAACAATAAATGATTTTGCTTGTACTCCAAAAATAAACTATCAGAATGAAATATAACAAAAATGGGTCTCAGAGAACTATGGGAAATATTATATTTTTAGACCATTACAAATTAAAGTTAGAGAACTTTATTATCCTTACCTACAAGCACTTTGTATCAGGCCATATCTTAAAGTGACCCCTTGTAATTAAAAGTACAGCCACAAGATAAGTCATGCTTCTGCTATTCTCAAGGGAGATGACATCTTGTTGAATTCTGCATTTCCAACTTAAGAGCATAAAAATAATTCTAATGTAATTAGTGAGGTTAGTGTTAATGCAGTTTCTAAGAACTGCAATTGTGTTCTACATGTGGGAGCAGAGACTATCAAAGTCAGTGCAGGAATAAATGCTGAAAATAGAATATTTCTGTCACTTGACAGAGTTTGCAGATAAAAGAAATGGCAAGAGAGTCAGATTCTCAATTTACTTTGGTTCCTTAAATTAACACCTTTAAACCAAAATTATTCTGGTAAATAAAACTATATATGTATGAAGAATGCATGCTATTTTTTTCAAGATAGATTGGACTTAAAAAACAATAGAGGTGTGACAGAAAATAGTACAACAAAATGTAGAATGCAAGTTGAGATTATTTTGTTTACTAGGGAATATTCTATAACTTTTTAGATAAAGAGGCTTTTAATCTTCATTGCTATTTAGTTAACATAAAGCTAACTCTTAACTCCACGAAAAACATACTTGAGGAAAAATGATTCATTGGAACAGACAGATTTTCTGGCTTAGAATTGAACTAAACTGGAGATATAGACAAAAAGGGGGGGTGGATTATTTATGTAGATAAGCAAAGTAGAAAAAGTAGATTTTTTTCCCCAGTATTTTTTTTCCTTATTATATATTTTGCTGCTGCTGCTGTTTAATCACTAAGTGTAGCCCGTCAGGCTCCTCTGTCCATAGGATTTCCCAGACAAGAATACTGGAGTGGGTTGCCCTTTTCTTCTCCATGGGATCTTCCCAACCCAGGGACTGAACCCAATTCTCCTGCATTAGCAGGAGGATTCTTTACCACTGAGTCACCAAGAAAGCCCATTCTATACTTTGTATGCCTTCAAATACAAATCCATTATTCTAGTAGAGAGTCTGGTATTTTATCAAGATTGGTAGACAAGGTAAAATTTTTCTCTCTTCTGTGCAATTTGAAATTCTCTCATTTGTTGAAGTTTATTTTAAATAATGTGACTTTTTGAACGTTTTCTGACAGTTTCTTTCATACATATGATATATATATACACAAATATAAAACATATATATATATATATACTTGACAATAAAAATACTATGCATTATTTTTATTGTATAAAAAAAAAACCAGAAAATGTCCTATAATATCATACAGAGATATACATTTACTTAAAAAAATCAAGGATGAGATATGCAATCATTTACAAAATGTTCTAGAGTAGATAAAACGAAGAATCACTACATTATTCACTACATAATGTATAACACATTAAGCTCTATGGGGACTTCCCTTATAGCTCAGTCGGTAAAGATTCTGCCTGCAATTCAGGAGATCTGAGTTCAATTCCTGGGTCATAAAGATCCCCTGGAGAAAGAAATAGCAACGCACTCCAGTATTCTTGCCTGGAGAATCCCTTGGACAGAAGAGCCTGGCAGGCTACAGTCCATGGGATTCCAAGGGTCAGATACAACTTATCAACTAAACCACAACTTTAAGAACAAAATCAGACAAGGAAAATATGAGAATAAAAAATTTTAGACAAACTGACTTGTAAACATATAGTTATATAAATATTAGAAAAAATGAATTCAGTAGTGCATATATGTATAATGTCATCAGTTGGACTCATCTTAAAAATTCCTGAACACATGTATACCTGTGGTGGATTCATTTTGATATTTGGCAAAACTAATACAATTATGTAAAGTTTAAAAATAAAATAAAATAAAAAAAAAAATTCTGAACAGTTAAAAAAAAAACATTCAGATGAACAGTGTTAATCCCAGAATCCATTTATTAATATAACCAAATACATTAAGATTTTGAAAGAAATCCCAGGCTGATCTCCTTCAAATGGACATCAGATCAGATCAGATCAAAAAAGCATCAATCACTCAGTCATGTCCATGACTCTTTGCTTTTGATCCCATGAATTGGTCATAACAAGGAGTAAGCAATTTCAGGCCTCCCTGTCCATTTTGAGCAAAGAAATAAAGTCTCCTGGAGTTCATCTATTCAGACTCACGTCCATTGAGTCATGATGAATAAATGCCATCCAGCCATCTCTATCCTCTGTTGTCCCCTTCTCACTCCTTTAGCCCAATCCCATCAAAAGGAAGTATAATTCATTTTTTATTAAACATAGGAAATAAATCTGTATTCTTAAAGTAGTGTGTGTGTGTGTGTGTTAGCTGTAAGTATCAAACTCTATTTTTTTAACTTAGCTCCTTCATTATACAGTGGAAATAACTCAGTCAATTTCTTGGTCATGTCTTTTTCCTTCACTGTTTGCAATCCCCTGTCACTGTTTAATTGGCCAGGCTCCTCTGTCCATTATTTCACCATTTCCCTGAGGCAATTTGAATCAGTACTGGAAAGTCACGGGTTAAGAAATTTCCTCAAGGGCTCCAGGGAACACAAATTTGAAAACAAAAACAAAACAAAACAAAAAAACCCCAGCAAACTCTCTTCTTTCTTTCTCTGAGTGAGTTGGGACATTCATCTCCTGCCCTGGGTTCCTGAGCTGTTGGGACTTAAAACATGCACTTAGACCATTGTCCCCACTCTTCCCACCATTTTCAGACCTTTGGACCTAAACTTAATTACATCACTGGCTTTCCTGGTTTCAGTCCAGCTGTAGAATTTCAGGAGCCTATTCAGTTCAGTTCAGTCTCAGTCATGTCCGACTCTTTAACATGGATCGATGAGCACGCATAAAACATCCCTGTCCATCACCAACTCCGGAGTTCACTCAGACTCACGTCCATTGAGTCAGTGATGCCATCCAGCCATCTCATCCTCTGTTGTCCCCTTCTCCTCCTTCCCCCAATCCCTCCTATACTTGGTAATAAATCTCCGTGTGTGTGTGTGTGTGTCCCCCAGGCTCCTCTGTCCTTGCCATTTCCCAGGCAAGAGTACTGGAGTGGGTTGAAATTTCCTCCTCCAGGGAAACTTTCCAATCCAGGATCGAATTTATGCCTCCTGTGTCCCCTGCATTGGCAGGCAGATCCTTTACCAATGAACCACCTGGGAAGCCTTTTTTTTTTCATTAACTAAGAAAGTTAGGTTTAATAAAACAGAACTGATAGTATATGCATATACGTACATATATATACACACATGTATATATTTCCTGTCAAGATTCCATTGTCTTTTCCTTCCATTAAGCCCCTTAACACAACCATCATTTACAAAATTTATACTGAATAATTTAATCTTCACTTTTATTTTTCTTGGCAGCAAAAAATGACACATTTAAACAATTAGGGCCATCACACATTTATCATTTCTAGCTTCATCAAGAACATGTGTGTGTGTGTGTGTGTGTGTGTGTGTGTGCGTGCACACGTGCACGTTCTCTAGTTGCTCAAGTCATATCCAACTCATTGTGACCCCATGGAATGTAGCCCACAAGGCTCCACTGTCTATGGAATTCTCCAGGCAAGAATACTGGAGTGGGTAGCCATTCCCTTACCCAGGAGATCTTCCCAACCCAAGAACTGAAGCCAGGTCTCCTGCATTGCTGGCAGATTCTTTACCATCTGAGCCACCAGGGAAGGCCAAATACATACTTGATAAAATTTAAGGAGAACTAAGCAATTATGCTTTCACAGTCCTGCAGCTACAGAGACCTAACAAAAACCACAAAGATTTTTAATTTTTACACTAGAATAAAAATACATATACAATCACTTCTCACTCTGTTACTTTTTGTATTATCTGACTTTAAATATACAATGTGAAGATGATACAAATATTAAAGCACTTGCACAATAGCTTTCTAGTTTTTCATTTACTTTCCCTAAAGTAACTGGATTTTTTAAAAGACTACTTCAGCTTTAGTTTCAGCTGGAGTTCCAAAAGCAATGAACAATACAAATGATGCAGAGAAACCTAAAATTATCTATCCAGAGCCTGCTAAGGGATCATGTAACTGGTCTAGAGAGTGTCAATGAACTTTCATTTTCAAACCTATATTAGAGGGTCAGGTTGCAAAAGCCAGGAAAGAGGCTTTTTTTTTTTTTTTTTTTTTGCAGAGCTATTGAAGTTTGCGGGTCATTCTTCTCCAATATCTTATTGGAAAAAATCTCATTATTCCTCAGAGTAATGCCTTAAATATTTCTCTCTTTTCAGATTCTTTTTGACAATAGGGAACACTTTCTACTAACCACTTTTCCCTCTATGGTTCTTTGAATTTCGTAGGCATGATATAGTGAATATAGGGACTCAGTGGGGCTTCCAGGTGGCACAATGGTAAAGAATCTGCCTGCCAATGCAGGAGACACAAGAGACCTCAATTCAATCTGTAGGTTGGGAATATCCCTGGAGGAGGAACTGGCAACCAAATCCAGTATTCTTGCCTGGAAAATTTCATGAACACAGGAGCCTGGTCGTCCATTGGGTTCTTACCATCCATAGGGCTGCAGAGTCAGACAGGACTGATCACACATACACTCACACAAACAGGTACTCAATAAAAATTTTACAAAATGAGAGAATTCAGGACAGACATAAGGAAGTGGTCAAGTTCTACTGAATTTGAAGTTGAAATGAACATACAGTATATAAAATCATGGAGGCACAATAGGCAACATATGTCATCAGCTGAACTATTATTTTAAAGACCAGAATCTGCTAAAAAAATAAACACATAGATAGATGGCTAGAGAGATAGATAAACAAATAATTCACCCAATCTCAGATTTGTTAAGAATAAAGACTATATCAGAATTAGAGTTAATTAATAAGGGAGAATAAACTAGTCAGTTAATTAAAAGTGAATAGTGAGTTTAAGATTAGCTGATTAATACTTTGTGAATAATAAAAAGTATAGATATAGTCTATGTTAATATTGTTTCCCTAAAACCACATTACATGTCATCTAGCCATGCTAGTCTGAAAAACAATCTGATGTTTACCTTAATTTGAAATGTATATGTGCATTTCATAAATCTCCACCTTTCAACAATTAAGAACAAGTTCAGCAATGACATGAATTCAGAAATGTGAGCCAGCGTCTCTGAAAATCCTAATTTATTAAGCTAAAACAAAAGGCTTATATTTAGAATAACAATATGTGTGAGTGTGCTCAGTTGCTCAGTTGTGTCCAATCTTTTGTGACCCCCATGGACTGTTGTTTGCCAGGCTCCTCTGTCTGTCCATGGGATTTCTTAGGCAAGAATGCTGGAGTGGGCTGCCATTTCCTCTACCACAGATTATTTCCAACTCAGGGATCGAATCCATGTCTTCTTTGTCTCTTGCATTGCAGGCAGATTCTTTACTTCTGAGACATCAGGGAAGCCCCTGAATAACAATACTGAATTTAAATTTTATCATTGGAGATTTTTTCCCTGGTAACTGGTAACCTAGAACATGTCATATTTTTAACAATGCATATAAAAGTAAGGTTATTTATGTTTATGATAGTATGGTTTCATCTGTGGAATTAAATTAAAGGTAATCTATAAATTTGAACTAAACTTGTCTGCAAACCCTGTTGATAGGGCCTTGCTCTGTTCCAAATGTCTATATAGAATATTCAAGAATAAAGTGGATTCTGTTATCTTCTGTTACAAATTTAGTTTCTATATTATGTGACTGGAAACAGAAAGGCAATTTAATGAAATAATAATTGCTTTAATATATGTAAAAGATGTACTTGTCATAGCAGAGGGAAATATGAGAAAGTCTCATAAAATCACTTTATGGTAAACTACATAAATGTGGATATAGATAGCAGAAAATGTGAAGAGGTCAATTAAAATCTTCTTATGATAATCCATACAATAGGAAAAGGCAAGGCTGTTGTGTAGGCTCTCCTCTGGGGGATATTTTTTTCACATATGCTTCTTATCTGCTTCATTAATTAATCCTTTATAATTTCTGTACCTGATCAAACTCTAACAATTCTGAAGTTTATACATGTTTCATTCTATTCACTGTAACTGTTCCTTTTCTTATTTAGAAAAAGAATCCTTCCAGACACACCTAAAATATCATTTCTGTGAACCTTTCCTAAAACCTTAACCCTCCTTGCATCTACTGTAACACTTTCATTATTCTCCTTTTCTGTATCCTTTATTCTTTCAGTAGAATCACTGTACATTCAACTGTTGGAAGATAAGGGCTATTCCTTAAATATTTTAGACCTCTATATGAAGTATTGTGCTGATACCATGAATTATTAAATTAATTTATGAATTAAACTGAGGGAGATTTTATAGTACATAACTAATTGTAAACCAGTTGACTGTATACAAGGATGAAGGAAAAAGTGAATTCAAATATGCATTTAAGAGAATAAGTAGTATCATAATGTCTTATGTCTAAGAAATTACTTGGGGGTGGAAAGAGACATTATTCAAGTCAGAAAATGTGGATCATTAAGAAAGAGAAAAGGAAACATTCATATCATAACTTTGACTTTTTATCTTGTTTTTGTCTGATGTCAGTCAACAAATGAAACAAATAAAACGTATCAGAGGGAAGCAATAAGATAGCTACATTGATTTAGATGAAATATCCTTTATAATCATAGTATTTTACAGATGTTAGACATTGCAATAATTGTTTGGTCCTGTCAAAACAAGCATTTGATGTAATTTTCTCTAAGGAGAAGCAGCAAACTTTCCCCATCATTTTTTCTAATAATTAATTAAAACATTCATTTCCACATGTTTTGTTGAAGCAATAGGATGTAATTCCTCTCCTCTCCTCTCTTTTTATTCTGCTCAACAATAAACTCACTAAAATCATGACAGTATTATTCTTCATCACTTTACATACAATATTCATATTGATTTATATAATATTAACTCATAAATATGCTCATGATCCATCTTACACAAGAGATAATTATTCAGACTAGCATTAACACATTACTTTGAGTTTTGTCATGTAGAAAGAGTATATCAATTCAGTTCCAAATGATGTGTAATGTGAAATATGATAGTAGCGAACTGATTTTAAAAAGGACAGTGGTCAGAATTAGCAATTAGTATATCTAGAGAATTATACCTTTACTGTTTCTTTGATTGAAATATTTTGTTTTTATGGGAAAATTTAGTATAAGTTTTATCATAAATAATTTTTGAAATATGACAGCAAAACTACACATATGCTTTTCAAGTTAATAATAAGCATATGATTCATGTCTAACGTTTACTACTTCAGTGACATCATTTTTATATAAGAAGCTATAAGAAATCATCTTTAACCTGAGTTTTTCTAAGAAACACAACTTTCACTCATACTTATGGTGATGATAGAAATGAAGTGGGAGGGAAAGATATGTGTTGATCTTTTTGCAAAAGAATCATACTTTGAAATTAGTGGGTTCTTAACAGAGAAATGACAGATCTAATTATAATGTACTGATTGGTAGAGCTTTCTGTTTGAAATGTAATCACCTGAGGTGATTTTTTTTAACTCTGCCTCTGGAATTCAAGAAGGATTTCTTTAGCTAATTATATTAAGAATGTATACACTCCTAAAATTTAGATTTGTCACCTACAAATTAAAGACATAATTATATGCAGATAACAGGAGGGAAGTTTGTAAGCATTTTCATTGCTATATGTATGAAAAAGTAGTGAATAAAGTTGTGTATAGTTAAAGAAGGTATGTAGCTAAAGTAGTGAAAAAAAAGACACAAAAATGATTAAAAGAACAAGTAGACATATAATTTGTAGCAAGTATGGCAATAAATACACAAGTTTATGAGAGACAATTTGAAATAGTTGGCAAAGGTCTTTTATAGAAAGTAGAAAGATGGCACCTGAGTTAAAGGTGATATCTTGTCAAGGCTGTATATTGTTACCCTGCTTATTTAATTTATATGCAGAGTACATCATGAGAAATGTTGGGCTGGAGGAGGCACAAGCTAGAATCAAGATTGCCAGGAGAAATATCAATAATCTCAGATATACAGATGACACCACCCTTAGGCAGAAAGGATCGAACACAGGTCTCCCACATTGCAGGCAGACACTTTAACCTCTGAGCCACCAGGGATTCTAAAGAAGAACTAAAGAGCCTCTTGATGAAAGTGAAAGAAGAGAGTGAAAAAGTTGGCTTAAAGCTCAATATTCAGAAAACTAAGATCATGGCATCCAGTCCCATCACTTCATGGCAAATAGATGGGGAAACAGTGGACACAGTGGCTGGCTTTATTTTGGGGGGCTCAAAAATCACTGCAGATGGTGATTGCAGCCATGAAATTAAAAGATGCTTATTCCTTGGAAGGAAAGTTATGACCAACCTAGACAGCATATTAAAAAGCAGAGGCATTACTTTGTCAACAAAGATCCATCTAGTCAAGGCTATGGTTTTTCCAGTAGTCATGAATGGATGTGAGAGTTGGACTACAAAGAAAGCTGAGAGCAGAAGAATTGATGTTTTTGAACTGTGGTGTTTGAGAAGACTCTTGAGACTTGGACTCAAGAAGACTCTCTTGGACTGCAAGGAGATCCAACCAGTCCATCCTAAAGGAGATCAGTCCTGGGTGTTCACTAGAAGGACTGATGTTGAAGATGAAACTCCAGTACTTTGGCCACCTGATGCGAAGAGCTGACTTATCTGAAAAGACCCTAATTCTGGGAAAGATTGAGGGCAGGAGGAGAAGGGGACAACAGAGGATGAGATGGTTGGATGGCATCACCGACTCAATGGACATAGGTTTGGGTGGACTCTGGGAGTTGGTGATGGACAGGGAGGCCTGGCATGCTGCGGTTCATGGGGTCGCAAAGAGTCAGACACGAAAGAGTGACTGAACTGAAGTGAAATGAACTGAGAATTGACATTTACTGGCATGACAAATCTGGGAAGGAAATAAGTTTTGAGGAAAAAAAAGTTAAAATTTGGAAATTGTAAATGAAAACAAATGTGCAGTTTAAGAGATGGACATTAAATAAGAAGTTGATATTAATTATAGAATTCAAGAAATAGTTCTATACTATATATGTAAATAATCAGCAAATGACTGGAAGAAAACCAAGGAATGGATATAATTACCCAGAAAAAGCGTACAGATGAAAGACAAGACTTACTCTCAAGTTCTAAAGAACAGTATTTAGACGCTTCGTGAAAAGAATGTTCAGCTGAAGTGTCTGTGAAAGAGTAGACAAGCGTGTCCAAGAAAATCAGAAGGTTGTGGTGTTGCTGAAAGCAGAGAAATATGTATTTCATGAAGAAGGCACTGCTCAATAGTAACAGCCTTAGAATTTTTACTAGGAGAGTTAAAAAATAAAAGGAGTTGTAGTCAGATGATTGTGTTGTTGGTGCATCTGCTTCATCACAAAAGAATTCAGAGATAAGTGATCGGTAAGAAGTAGATTTATTTAGAGACAAACACACTCCACACTCAGACTGCATGTAATGTCAGAATATGGGTCAGTGAGAGAGAGGGGGCTTGGAAGAAATATACTCCACAAGGGGCCATCTCAGAAGGGGCAAGAGGCCTTAAAATTTGGCATGATTAATTTTTACGGGCTGGGTAATTTGACAGGCTAGTGAGTGGGACGATTCTTCCAACTATTTTGGGGAAGGAATGGAGATTTCCAGGAAATGGGCCACTAAATACTTTTTGGCCTCTGATGGTTAGCCTCAAACCCGGCACTGCTGGGTGTGTCATTTGCATGTATGCTCAGTTGCTCAGCTGTGTCCAACTCATTGTGACTCTATGGACTGTATCCTGTCAGCCTCCTCTGCCATGGAATTTTCCAGGCAAGAATACCAGAGTAAGTTGTCATTTCCTATTCCAGGGGATCTTCCCAAACCAGGGATCAAATCTGCATCTTCTGTGTCTCCTGCTTAGCAGGCAGATTCCTTTAGCACTGCCCCACCTGGCCCAAGGGTATGTCATTTAGCATATGCTCATGCAATACAATGAAAATATTCTGAGGCACAAGGTCTAGTGGAAGTCAAACTTTCTGCCTTCTTGGAACTAGTTGATTCTAACCAGTTTTTGTCAGGTCCTGTGGCTAGGTGGTGCTAGTGGTAAAGAATCTGCCTTCAATGCAGGAGATCTGAGTTCAATCTTGTCCAAAGTTTTGTAAAGGAAAACAAAAAGTAAGTAACTTAATTTTTGGTGTATGAGGTTTGTCTGTATTTATATCAGTCAGGATTTGTTTTCAACTCACCACTGCTATTATGAAGTAAGGGTCATGGACTTGCACTTGGCTAGACTCAGCTCAGTTCAGTCACTCAATCATGTCCAACTCTTTGCATCCCTATGGACTACAGAATGCCAGGCTTCCCTGTCCATCATCAACTCCCGGAGTTTACTCAAACTCATGTTCACTGAGTTGGTAATGCCATCCAACCATCTCATCCTCTGTTGCCTCTTCTCCTCCTGCTTTCAATCTTTCCTATCATCAGGATCTTTTCCAATGAGTCAGTTCTTCACATCAGGTGGCCAAAGTAGGATTTATTTTCAGCTCACCACTACTATTATTAAAGGAGGAAACAGAAGAACAGGCCCCATCTTGAAAGCAGGACTCCATCATGGGCCAGACTGTGGACTTTGAGCTATATGCCCAGTATCCATGGAAATGACATACCAACTGGAAATCCAGATACACGCCCCCCCCCAGTGGAAGAGCTCCAGGGTTTGTACCTAAACTCTCTGTCACCTAAAAGAATACCCTAATTATCTGTGTAACCAAATATAATCATAAATTCTATTATGCTAATTGGGGCATGACCACAGGCCTATTGATAATTGTCCACTGTTAACTACCTAGGCTTGAGGCATACGAATCACAGGTTTAAGGCATAGGAATTATAGGTTAACTTTGACTGTATCTTTCTTTTCCTTTGTTCAGACTAGTTTCAGAGAATTTGGGGAGGTGGGTTTGAGCATGTACACTTAGGGTATATAAGGTTTTCACAAAAACTGGTTGGGGTCCTTGGCTAAGAGGAGACTCTGCCTTGGGCCCACGGGTGTAATAAACTGCACTCCACTATCTGCATTGTCCTTCTGAGTGAGTTTGTTTCCTGGAACACGTGGCTACAACATTTGGTGCATTGGCTGGGAAACTCCTCACTTTGAAGAAACAAGTCCCATTTGGGACTACTCTGAGGCCTTGCAGCTTAAATATTCTAGAAGGGGGAAGGTGCCTCACCCTTCTGGAAGGATTCTGCTTCTCAATGCCCAAACCTTTCATGTTAGCACGTAGTGGATGGCAGCTTGGAACTGAGCGCTCAGGTGAGGAGGAACCCACCTGGTAGGGTGGAGGGGACTGATCACTCTCCTGGAAGGGACTAGAAGGGGCATGGATAGGGCCCCTTTTCTGGATATGGCCTGGGATGTGGGATATTTAATCCATCTGTGTTTTCATCCATACGTGATCAAGCCCACCAAGGCAGAACAGACTTTACAAGTAAAGGGAGAAACAGTCTTGGATCACGTGGTGTTCTGGTTTGGCCATGCTGAACAGCAGGTGAAGACATGCCAATCCCCCTTCTCTCTCTGGGATCTGGCAGGTAAGGCTCTTCTCACCCCAATTAGGAAGGAGGCAGAATGGCAATTTAAGTGTTTCATTGAGTGGAAATATAAGAAGTACATAGGGTACCAAGAACTTTGTAGACAGAAAAAAAAGTAAAAGTAGAGGAAGGTGAGAAGGTAAGCAAGATGGGGGGAAGTGAATCTAAGGCAACTGTATTGGAGTGCATGATTAAAAATTTAAAGGAGGGATTTGGAGGAGACTATGGGGTGAAGATGAGGCCTAACCACCCCCATATACTCTGTGAGGTCGAATGGCCCCCTGTGGCAGTAGGATGCCCACCAGAGGACACCATGAACTTAAAAATAGTGGAAGCAGTCTATACAGTAGTCACAGGAGAGCCAGGACACCCAGATCAATATCCATATATTGATTCATGGCTAAGGTTAACTCAAGACCCTCCTAGTTGGACAAAGTTCTGTATCCAGAAAGGGAAAAATATTAATGGCACAAAAATTGACTGATGATGAAAAAGGAAATTCTACAGGATTTGGATGGGGATAACCTGACCCCTCCACCATACTGGATAATCACGCACCTGCCTCTCAGTGCACCAGGACCAGAGGCTGCCTTAATGCCCCATCCAGGGCCAGATGAAGTTCCTGAAGCAGTCGCTGCTCCTCCGCCGGCTCTCCCATTGAGCTGCCATTTCAGCAGCCTCTGATCCCAGCAATGGAGACCTCTGGTCAACGGCCCCAGGATTCCACCTCAGCCGGATCTCCTAGATTGTATCCATCTCTCCTGGTGAGTACTGATGGGAAGCGGGAAGAAAACACAGGACTTATTCAGAGGCTGTGCTCTGCCAAGGAACAGAGGGAACGAACCCCACACAGATGCCCATCAGAGAGCTACAACAGCCTCTGGTTCAGAAAGCCTGTGGGCACTACCATCTGCCCCCTGTAGCCTATTATTACCAGCCATTTTCCTCTATGGATATATTAAACTGGCAGAGACATGCTCCACCATACTCAGGGGAGCCACAAGCCATGATTAGGCTAACGGAGACCATTTTTTGAACCCACCGCCCTACATGGGATGACATAATCCAACTACTAGTCTCACTCTTTAGCACTGAGGAAAGACACAGGATCCTAACTGAGGCCAGAAAATGGTTAAGAGAAATGGCACCTGGGGGTACTGCAAACCCACAGCGGTGGGCAGAACTAGCCACCCCCAGTGAGAGGCCCAGTTGGGACTGTAACACAGAAGAAGGGATGGGCCACCTGGAGAGATATCAGGCAGCTATTTTACAAAGTGTCAAGAGGGGGGCCCAAAAACCCATGAGTACGGCAAAACCCTCCGAAGTGATTCAAAGGGAAAGTGAATCACCCTCTGAGTTCTACGAAAGACTGTGTGAGGCCTATAGACTTCATATGCCAATAGATCCAGAGGCTGCTGGGTCTCAGATAGTGATAAATGAAGCCTTTGTGTCTCAAGCCTACCCCAAAAATGTCAGATGGGGGGACACCAAGGGATTCATGAATTTTTATACATCCTTGAATGCCCAGTACCTTTGTTGGGAAGAGACTTGCTATCTAAATTGGGGACACAAGTGACTTTTCCCCCCATGAAAGACCCACTTTTCGAGTGGGCTCAACCACCCATTTACTCTTCCTCTCGGTAATCCCTCAAGATGAATGGAGTTTGCACAATCTCCCGGAAGGAAAACCAGACGGGCCAAACAGTCGAGAGAGAGAGAGAGAGAGAGAGTTAACTCAACAATTCCCTGAGGTCTAGGCTGAAGACAACCCCCTGCCCCCCCGACCCAGGTTTGCAAAACAAGCCCCACTGGTAATAGAACTCAAACCCAGTACAATTATGTCAGCACCCACCTTGGGCCTGCCAGAACTTGCTAAGCCATTTACTCTTTATGTGACTTAAAAGGACAAGGTGGCTATGGGAGTGTTGTGCCAGACTATGGGGACATGGGACAAACCCATGACTTATCTCCTGAAATGGCTGGACAGTGTTGCCACTGGGTGGCTGAGATGCTTATGGGCAGTTGCTGCAGTTGCCTTACTGGTCCGGGAGGCAACCAAGCTGACTTTGGGTCAAGATTTGATCATAAAAGTACTGCATACGTCAACACTCTTCCACAAGGGGACCCCCATAAATGGCTGTTGACATCCCACATTGCTCAATATCAGGGATTGTTATGTGAGAACCCCCATGTTAATACTGAGCTTTATCAGGCCCTGAATCTGGCCACTTTCCTTCCTGTGGGAGAAGGTGGAACCTCACATGATTGCAGGAAAATATGCCAGCAGACCTGACTTGAGAGACGAGCCAATCCCGGACCCAGATTTGGTCCTGTATACCAATGGCACCAGCCTGGTGAAACAAGGACAACTGTCGGGATATGCAGTAGTCATGGAAGAAACCATCACTGAGACTAGCTCTCTGCCATCACACTGGTCTGCTCAACGGGCCAAACTATATGCTCTTATCTGGGCCCTCCAGCTGTCAAAAGGTAAGAAGGCAAACATTTACACAGATTCCAGGTATGCTTTTGCCACACTACATGTACACAGGACTCTGTATAAGGAGAGAGGCCTTTTGACAGCTAGTGAAAAAGACATTAAAAATAAGGAGGAAATTAAGATCCTATTAGATGCTGCCTGGAAACCAGAAAGGGTTGCAGTCATACACTGATGAAGAGATCAAAAAGAGGATACCCCCTGGGCTCAGGGAAACAGACTGGCAGATAAGACCACTAAACAAGCAGCCGAGGGCTTGGGGGTGACAAGTGAAGTCCCTATTAAAGCTATCATATTGGTGGAGCTGCCTGAGCCAATGCCGGACTCTCCAGAATAACTGAAGCCCAAAACCAACTAGCCAAAGTAGAAGGGGCCAACAAGACTGAAAAGGGACGGTGGGAATTGCCAAGTGGCAAATTATTGGTACTGGAGGAGCTGACACTCACTCTGGTAAGCCAAACACACCAAGCGACCCACCTAGGCCATGATAAACTGGAAAAGCTAATTCAAAAATATTTCTTGGTTCCTCACCTCTCTTCCCTATGCAGGACAGAATCTCAGAACTGCACTGCCTGCTCATAGGTCAAAGCTGCCTCTCGGCACAGACAGAAACTTCCAGGGATTCAGCTAAAAAGCATGCTGCCATTTGAACACCTGGAAGTGGACTTCACTGAAATGAAACCTCACTGACAATACTGTTACCTGCTGATCATGGTATGTATGTTCTTAGGATGGATAGAAACTTTTCCTACCCGGACTGAAAGCATCAGAAGTAGACCGGTGCCTGCTTAGGGAGATAGTTCCCAGATTTGGATTTTCTGCCAGCATTGGATCAGACAATGGCCCAGCTTTCATAGCTGATTTAGTACAACAAGTAAGCAAAACTTTAAACATCAAGTAGAAATTACATACAGCATATAGGCCCCAGAGTTCTGGGATGGTGGGAGGAACCAAGAAGACACTTAGAGAGACACTCTCCAAGTGGATCATAGAGACTGACTGATCCTGGGTGGACTTGTTTCCAATGGCTCTGCTCAGACTCAGGATGATCCCACGGTGCCATGGCTATTCTCCATATGAAATTATGTATGGGAGGCCCCCTCCCATAATAAAACAGGTGTCAACAAATTTGCCTCAGGTAAGGGGAGATTTGATTTCACAGCAGATGGAACAACTAGGTAAGGTAATAAATCAGTAACTAAGTTTGTACAAGAAAGAGTGTCGTTCCCCCTTGGGGAACAGATTCACAAATTTGTGACAATAGATCAGGTGTGGGTCAAGGACTGGAAACACGATTCCTTGGCCCCACATTGGAAGGGTCCATATCCTGTTTTTCTAACCACCCCTACTGCAGTTAAAGTAACAGCTGTCACTCCCTGGATCCACCACACGAGGATGAAGAGAACATATTATGCAGACCCAGAAAATGCCAAGTGGACTGCATAGGTGGACCCCCTGACCCTCGAGAGACTAAGACCATCCATAAGAAGAAGGAAAAGAAGATCCCGGACAAGCCCCTTCAGGATGAAGCCGCATAATCAACTCCTGCTGCTTGGCCTCATCAATGTGATTTTGAATTTAACTTCTGTTTCAACTCAGGACAATGTTTTCATCTCATGGGTGCATTCCTATGTGGACTTCCACAACACCTCCAGCTGCTGGGTATGTGGGGCTATGCCTCTGTCTGTGATGGAGGGATTTCCTTGGTGGGTGTCACCACTCTGCCAAGGAGTTTTTAAACCACTCTGGTCTTTTCTGGGATGACAAAAAGAGACTTTCCTTTCTCTTGTCAATCTTAATCTCTCCCTGCTCTCTTGGTGTAAGCCAGACCTACAGTCAATAGTCTCTGGTCATGGGGTTACATTTGATATAAACATCAGTTTCATAGGAATATCAAAGCCTATACCTCATATTTAAAGAACAGAGAGGAAAAAAGCTTCCTGACTGGCAAGGGAGGCCAGGCCTCTAGGTATGTTGAACAATTCTACCAAATCTGGGATGAATATTTCCAGATGAACCCAGAAAAGGGTCAATTAATTACTCCCACTGCTATATGCTGGGAACAAAAAGAACGAAGGGTAGGGTTTGGTGACCATCCATTAGACCCAAAAGAACTAAAATATATTGGGTACCTATTCCCCAAACAATGTAAACAAACATTCGAGGTCACATACCACCCCAACCAGTTCATTCATTGGCCAGGCTCTGATTGGAAATATAACCCTGGAATCTGCTGGGTGGCGCCCAACGGAACCCAATGGCTTTGTGGGCCTAACCTTTGGCCTTGGTTACCAATCAGCTGGGTAGGCCGCTGCACACTGGGATTTGCTTTTGCCCATGGCAGCATTGGAGAAGGAAATGGCAACCCACTACAGTGTTCTTGCCTGGAGAATCCCAGGGACGAGGGAGCCTGGTGGGCTGCCGTCTATGGGGTTGCACAGAGTCAGACATGACTGAAGTGACTTAGCAGCATGGAAGCATAAAGCCTAACCTATAATAAGCCCCAGTAAATCTACCTTATTTACATACTAGGTGGACAAGGTCTGTGTTTCAATGGAATGAGTATATTGCTGCCTTATTCGCACCTCCTATAGGGACAACAAATATTATGACTAAAGTAGAAGCCTTGACTAACTTCACAAAACAGGCCTTCCTAGATAGTGATAAAGCCATCCAAGCCTTAAATGAAGAACAAATTCGAATAAGAAAAGCAGTAATTCAAAATAGAATGGCTTTGGCCATGCTCAAAGCTGCTCAAGGAGGGACTTGTGGTATAATTAAGGTTGAACATTGTGTATATATTCCTGATTTATCTGGCAAAGTATCAGCTGCTTTAGATGACATGAAAAACCAGGAAAAAGCAATGTCAAATGAAAACATTCCTTTTTGGACTTTGGTCCTGTCTTGGGGGAAGGGCGATTGGTAGAAAACTATATTTACCATTGTTACAGTTGCCTTGATAGTTCTGCTTTGTGGACCCTGCATTTTACAATGTATTATGAACTTTGTACCCAAAGTATTGTGTCATTCTTCCAAATAGGCAGTCGGAGAGGCAGAGTGCAATATATCCCTATGAGTGATGCTCATATTATGAGTTAAGAGCATCAAGAGGGGGTAGTGAATGAGGAAACAGACAGAACAGGCTCCATCTTGAAAGCAGGACTCCATTCTGGGCTGGACTGTGGACTTTGAGCTATATGCTCAGTATCTATGGAAACAACATACCAACTGAAAAACTAGACCCCCTAGGTGGAAGAGCCCCAGGTCTCGTACCTAGACTCTCTGGCGCCTAAAAAAAAATACTCTAATTATCTGTATAACCAAGTAGAATAATAAATTCTATTATGCTTATTGGGGTATAACCACAGGCCTATTGATAATTGTCCACTGTTAACTACCTAGGCTTCAGTAGGTTCAGTTCAGTTTAGTCGCTCAGTCGTGTCCTACTCTTTGCGACCCCAGGAATCACAGCATGCCAGGCCTCCCTGTCCATCACCAACTCCCGGAGTTCATTCAGACTCATGTCCATAGAGTCAGTGATGCCATCCAGCCATCTCATCCTCTGGCGTCCCCTTCTCCTCCTGCCCCCAACCCTCCCAGCATCAGTCTTTTCCAGAGTCAACTCTTCGCATGAGGTGACCAAAGTACTGGAGTTGCAGCTTCAGCATCAGTCCTTCCAAAGAAACCTCAGGGCTGATCTCCTTCAAAATGGACTGGTTGGATCTCCTTGCAGTCCAAGGGACTCTCAAGAGTCTTCTCCAACACCACAGTTCAAAAACATCAATTCTTCGGTGTTCAGCCTTCTTCACAGTCCAACTCTCACATCCATACATGACCACTGGAAAAACCATAGCCTTGACTAGACGGACCTCTGTTGGCAAAGTAATGTCTCTGCTTTTGAAATGCTATCTAGGTTGGTCATAACTTTCCTTCCAAGGAGTAAACGTCTTTTAATTTCATGGCTGCAGTCACCATATGTAGTGATTTTGGAGCCCAGAAAAATAAAGTCTGACACTGTTTCCACTGCTTCCCCATCTATTTCCCATGAAGTGATGGGACCAGATGCCATGATCTTCATTTTCTGAATGTTGAGCTTTAAGCCAACTTTTTCACTCTCCACTTTCACTTTCATCAAAAGGCCTATGAATCACAGGTTAACTTTGATTGTATCTTTTTTTTCCTTTGTTCAGACTAGTTTCAGATAACTTGGGGAGGTGGGTTTAAGAACGTACATTTAGGGTATATAAGATTTTCACAAAAACTGGTCAGGGTCCTTGGCTAAGAGGAGACTCTGCCTTGGGCCCGCCGGTGTAATAAACTGCACTCCACTATCTGCATTGTCCTTCTGAGTGAGTTTGTTTCCCGGAACGTGTCACTACAACATTATGAAGTAAGAGTCATGGACTGTTTCAGACTTGCACTTGGCCAGACTAGTTTAGTCTGATTTGCTACTTGGACTCAGAATAATGAACACTAATAAGCAAATGTAATTTTCCACAGTCTTTATTACAGAAAAATTTAAATTGAGATACAAATGTATTCTGAATTCATGATTCTCTATTTTTCTAAAGTGAGTTCAATGGCTAAACTGTACAATAAAAAGCAATTATTTTTACCATGGGAAAATTATTATAATAATTATATATTACTTATAATATATAATTATATATTGATTATATTGTAATGATTATTATAATAAAATTATAATAATTACAGAGAATTATTAAATATTTCATGTACTGTCCAGATATGAATTAGATTGAAGATGATTAGTGAGAAAATATTAATATAATTTATATCATGGCTATTGATATTGAAGGTTTGAACCATGGTAAGATCCTTAATTTTAATTATATTCCATAATTAAAGTTATATGAACATATATGTAGAGAGTGAAGTTATATAATGTCATCCTGAATTCTTTGAGACTGTAATGTACTACTTAATAAACATATCATATATAATGCATAAAAATAATTCATAGAATTACAACAGAATAAATGATAAATAATTTAATAATTGATCACTACCTTGGGTAATGATTCATTTTTTATAATTCAAATTATAAGAGTTATAAGAGTTCATGAATACACAGATATAGAGAACAACCGTATGGATACCAAAGGGGATGAGTGGTGGTGGGATGAACTGTGAGATTGGGATTTACATATATACACCATTGATACTATGTATAAAATGGATAAGTAATAAGAACCTGTTACACAGCCCAGGGAACCCTGCCCAATACTCTGTAGTGATGTAAATGGTAAGGAAATTCAAAAAAGAGGGGATACATATATACATACAGCTGATTCACATTGCTGTATCTACATTTAAAAAAGAAACTATACTCTAATAAAAAAGAATTAATGAATAATATCAAACTAACACATCTTGGCTTTAGATGCATGAGCTCTAGTTACTTTGAAGCTGTTTCTTTGCACTGTCTCTTCCTCAGAGTAAAGTTGTTTGGATTGTTTTTATGTCTCTATAATTGTCTTTCAAACCTATGTCTTCAGGTTCATCTCTTCTGCATTCCATGCTTTTATTTATTTGCACATACTATTCTTTGGAATATTTTGCTACTGTTTTAAATACAGCATTTAAAAGATATCAGTATTGGATGGCAGGCCATTTTCCCTGTCTTATTTCTTGTGCCAAAGAAACTACATTTCATGTAGTCACTAGGCTTAAAACATTAGAGAAATGCAAATCAAAACCACTATGAGGTACCATTTCATGCCAGTCAGAATGGCTGCAATCCAAAAGTCTACAAGCAATAAATGCTGGAGAGGATGTGGAGAAAAGGGAACCCTCTTACACTGTTGGTGGGAATGCAAACTAGTATAGCCACTATGGAGAACAGTGTGGCGATTCCTTAAAAACTGGAAATAGAACTGCCTTATGACCCAGCAATCCCACTGCTGGGCATACACACTGAGGAAACCAGAACGGAAAGAGACACGTGTACCCCAATGTTCATCGCAGCACTGTTTATAATAGCCAGGACATAGAAGCAACCTGGATGTCCATCATCAGATGAATGGATAAGAAAGCAGTGGTACATATACACAATGGAGTATTACTCAGCCATTAAAAAGAATACCTTCGAATCAGTTCTAATGAGGTGGATGAAACTGGAGCCTATTATACAGAGTGAAGTAAGCCAGAAAGAAAAACACCAATACAGTATACTAACACATATATATGGAATTTAGAAAGATGGTAACAATAACCCTGTATACAAGATAGCAAAAGAGACACTGATGTATAGAACAGTCTTTTGGACTCTGTGGGAGAGGGAGAGGGTGGGATGATTTGGAGAATGGCATTGAAATATATATAATATATATGAAACGAGTCGCCAGTCCAGGTTCAATGCACGATACTGGATGCTTGGGGCTGGTGCGCTGGGATGACCCAGAGGGATGGTATGGGGAGGGTTGAGGGAGGAGGGCTCAGGATGGGCAACGCATGTATACCTGTGGCAGATTCATTTTGATATATGGTAAAACCAATACAATATTGTAAAGTTAAATAAAATAAAATTTTAAAAAAACACATTAGAGATGTATATATCTCTCCAGTGCTTTATTTCTCTACCAACTTCTATTACTTTCTTTCTATAAAATTTCACAGATTTTACCATTTTTCTATATTTTCAAAATGCTATATCAATTGCAATTATTTTTCATAACTGTTGCATTTTCTGCTAACTTGTTTAATGCCTGCAAAACTCTCCTCTGCAAAATATCATTTGCTAGAATACTCTTCCTAAAAAGAACTCTCCCTTCTCTTAAACAATATTTCATTCTCTGCAGAATAACATTCAAACCATTTGACATAACAGGCCATAAATGACCTGGCCAAATGGAGAACCTTATACCATTCCATAGTTATACAAATGTATCCCTTCAACAAAATTGTACATCATTTGGACCCCCAAAGATGTCTTATCCATTCTTCCCTCAGTGTCATATCTTTTATCAGACACCTTGTCTCTTTGCTTATTTAAGTCCTAGCTCTCATTTCAATGCCTGGCTTGGGGTTATAGGAATGTCTCCTACCTTTGAATGTTTAATGATGTCTGTTTCACTATTATTTGCCACAATGACAACAAGCTTCAACTCTTCTAACTCCTTTCTCCACAGATGATCTTTTAACATACTGTTATTTATATTAACTATACTCTCAAGACAAGAAAGAGATATAATAACAGCACCTTACTGTGGACATTTACAGTCTTAGGCTGTCCAACATATGAAGCCTATTTACACATTTCCAGAATTTCCCAATATGTGTGTTTTGTTGAGAGGAGAGCCCAGCTCCTACTATAGGAGATGAAATGCTTTTTTCAGAAGGCCAAGACATAGATACAATATCTAGACTTGGCCATCAATTCACTGAATCAAAAATTTTGATGGTAAGCCAGGGATTTAAAGAAGCAGCAGCAAGGCAGTTGTTCCAGTTTTAAAAGGCAGCAGTGTAAGCTATCAAAACTGAGTACTGACACGGTGCTGATAGGTGCAGGGTTTCAGCATTCAGTGGCAGCTGAAGATGTGTTCCCTACTTAACTATTACATGACCTGATATTGTCTCTGGTTCTGTCTTCATAGAGTTTCTTATGTCTCCTTCTTAGACTTCTAGCTTCAGGCACATATCTGTGCATGCTTTCCTGAAACTTCCTGACAATTCCTTCAAGTACTCATTATCCTTTCAATGAATTCCTCTCTGTCAATATAATTCAGAGTTATTTTTCAGTTTTTCAAATAAGAATTAAAAAAATGTATTATGTTATAGGAAAGTAATTGACGAAAATACCAGGGCTATGGTTTGAATTTTGTCTGCACCCCCCAATTGTACATTTAAGTCTTAACTTCCAGTACTTCAGAATGTTAACTTATTTGGAAATAAAGTCATTGCAGATATTGTTAAGAAGTGGTAATACTGGTATTGGGTAGATGTCTAATCCAACAGGACTGGTGTTCTTACAAAAAGGGGAAAATTGGAGGCAGATATACACAAGAAGAACACTGTGTAAAGATGAACCAAAGATGGGGGTGATGCTTCTATATGTCAAGGAATGCCAAGTCACCAGCAAATCATCGGAAGCTAGAGGACACACATGGAATAGATACTTCTTCATGGTTCTCAGAAAGAATCAGCCTGCCCATCACCTTGATTTCATACTTCTAAACTTCAGAACTGTGAGAAGAAAAAAAAAAGTCATTCAATTTATGGTATTTTGTTAATGACAGCCCTAGTAAACTCATATAACCAGTACCTATCATACATGCTCTTCCCTAAATGAAGTTATCTGGTCAATGTAATGAGTTTTCATACCATAATCAATCATCATCAGTTCAGTTCAGTTCAGTTGCTCAGTCATGTCGGACTCTTTGCGACCCCATGAATCGCAGCACGCCAGGCATGCCTGTCCATCACCAACTCCCGGAGTTCACCCAGACTCACATCCGTTGAGTCAGTGATGCCATCCAGCCATCTCATCCTCTGTCATCCCCTTCTCCTCCTGCCCCCAATCCCTCCCAGCATCAGAGTCTTTTCCAATGAGTCAACTCTTCGCATGAGGTGGCCAAAGTACTGGAGTTTCAGCTTTAGCATCATTCCTTCCCAAGAAATCTCAGGGCTAATCTCCTTCAGAATGGACTGGTTGGATCTCCTTGCAGTCCAAGGGACTCTCAAGAGTCTTCTCCAACACCACAGTTCAAAAGCATCAATTCTTTGGCGCTCAGCTTTCTTCACAGTCCAACTCTCACATCCATACATGACCACTGGAAAAACCATAGCCTTGACTAGATGAACTTTTGTTGGCAAAGTAATGTCTCTGCTTTTGAATATGCTATCTAGGTTGGTCATAACTTTCCTTCCAAGGAGTAAGCATGGTATTTTGTTAATAACAGCCCTAGTAAACTCATATAACCAGTACCTATCATACATGCTCTTCTTAGTTTCATGGCTGCAATCAGACTAGGATGATGCTTTTACACTTTGTATGTATTAGACATGAAATAGGTAAAACTCCCACTTGGTAAGTGCTAGATATTTTATCACAAGGGGAAATTTGTTACTCCAGCTGGTACAGTTTAATAGAAACTTGAAAATGGCTTCTGTAAAATGAGACAAGAAATTACCCAGGAGCAAATTTATTTTAAGTAGAAAAGGTATACTTTCTCAGCTTCCAAGAGGTATACAGCATCTCTATTGCTCTACCCTCAGACAAGTAGTTTTCATAATCTGGGTATTGGGAGAAGAGGGAAAGGGAAGAAAAATGGCAGATTAAGTAAAGTGAAAGTTGCTCAGTCATGTCCAATTCTTTGTGACGCCATGGATGTAACCTTCCAGGCTCCTCTGTTCATGGGGATTCTGAGGCAAGAATACTAGAGTGAGTTGCCATGCCCTTCTTAAGGAGATCTTCCCTACCCAGGGATCAAACCCAGATCTCTTGCATTAGGGGCAGATTCTTTACTGTCTGAGCCACCAGGGAAGCCCAGGAAGGGAGATGGTAGATGTATTTTCAAATTGAAGGCAAGGATAATTCAAGAAGAAAAAACAATTTTAAAGAGAAGAGATGGGGCAATTATGAGTTGAGGCAAGTGGCTGAGGCAAAATTAGATGTAAACCAAAAGCCAAAATAATACAAGTTTAAACTGAGTGGACAACCCAGATGATGTTCTAATTGATGGAAATGTGTTCCTTAGAGTGAGATGATTTGAGACCTATGAAACTATTCTTGGTTCCAGCTCACTAGTGTCTTGCCATACTGTGATTTCTTGGCTTTATACACCTATCTTTTAGGATTGTTCTACCCAAATGGAAATCTAGAAACTATTTAGACAAATAAGCACCAAGAAAAGGTAATTTTCACTCTATATGGGTTTTTTCATCTTGTTTTATAGATGATCCTTGGATCAATAGTTAATTCTGGTTTTTCTATTAATCTTCAGTGTTTTGGGAAGAATAATTCATATGTTTCTAAGATAGGCCTGTGGGTTAGAGCAAGAAGGCTCAGATTTATTTGGTCTACAAGAGAAGTAGAAGCTTCCAGGGAGCTTTGGAGATGATTTTCTATGTCAAAATATTATATATTTAAAAATATTCAAAGTTTTGCACTCATACCAAGGTCACTCTCAGATAGTTGTTGATGAAATACATTTAATCAAACTTTATAGTAGCTTTGGGTGAGAACAAACAAAAACAGAAGTGACAGGAAAATAGAAACATGACTGATGAACAGCAAGTTTTAGATGCAGAAAGTTTGGATTTCCACTTGCAAGTTCTGAAATCAGAAATTGTAAGTATTCACAGTTTTTATGAGCCTTGTATGATAGAGGTAAGTCATGTCTATATGATAGCTATTTAAGAAGAGACACCCAAAAAGGTGACATTTCCAACTGAATAAGACATCTTGTATTTTATGGTTCACAATGTAGTTTTATACATAGTTGTTCCTTGATTTGAGCATAATCCTTTGACTCACACAAAGCAAAGTTCATTATCTGTGTTTTGTAATAAAGAGAGACTCAGAGAGTAAACAAGTTGAGTAAAGCACTGTTGGTGTCAGAGCAAAATGTAGGATTTGAGCTCTCCTGCAGTTCACTCTGTGACATGAAAGGTTCATTTGAAAGGTCTGCTGCACAAGATATTATTTGAATGGAGTATCTTTCTTTTGAAAGCATATTTACTTTATGATTGTAAAACCAAACCAAAGAAAATGTGGCTGCAGTAAGTTCTATATGGTGGTCAGCACAATTACACAAGTATTTAAGCATACTTTATTGTTTTCAGGAATCAATGATATACTATAAAACAATGCATATCACTTACACTTACGTTGGAAAAACTCAGGAAAATATATCAGGACATGTGGGTAATAGATGTTATGGTGGAATACTGAAGGAAAGATCAAAGAAGGGACCTAGAGGTGAAGGTTGGGTTTATTTATTTGCAAAATTCAATGTCTTATACTAAAAAGTATGCTCTGATAGGTTATAGTTTTTATTTACACTTGTTCATACATGAGGAATACTCAGTAAATGCTGATGTGTCATATTTGAGAAATCAAGCTTATTTAGTAGAAAAAATTCAACAGAGAAAAGCTCTAATTCATAATACCCTTAATGATCTTAGGATCAACTTAACTAGATCTTAGGAAGCTGGATTTTTAAGAGATTTTATAGAATACTTTGTTTGTACACTTCATTTTATAAATAAGGAAACTGAAACTCAAGGGATCTTTATGCTAAAAAAATTACAGAAAGAGGACTCAGTACAATATATCCAGCTTTTTGCAATTTCAATGGATCTTACTCAGATGTTCCATTGTCTCTGAAGGGAAACCTTAGAGTAATATTGCTGCTTTAGTGTTTAAAAATATTTTATTTGTGTTTATTCTGCAAAGTGACCAGTTTGAGAAAATATATAAAAACAAAACAAAGCAAAAACATATATGGCTCACATTTCTAAGGACCAGAACTAAAGTAAAAGCTAGGCGCATCAATGGCAGTGTTGAGGACAATGGGATTCCTCTACAGTTTAATGAAGATTCATAACTTAAATGAGATTTCTTATTACTCAAGACTGAAAACATGTATGATATAAAATTAAATTTGTAAAATTCCTTGATGTTATTATTCAGTATAGAAACAAATATATTAAATACAGTAATTAGTATATTAAGCCCTTGAAGAGGCTAGTAAAACATACAAATCTGAAATGCAAATAGCATACTTTCTCTTATATAAAAAAATATATATATATATAGTTTAAAAAATACTTTAGTAAAATTAATTCAAATAAGTGGATTTGGCTCCAAAATGATCAGTTCTGTATTGTTTATAATATTAGATATGGGAAAACAATATAAATTAAAAAATGCTTTTCTATTTTAAGGAACACTAAAATAAATATACTTATTTAGGGAGAAGACTTTCCTTATGAGAAAGTGAAAAAAAGAAGTGTAACCTCAAGGATTAAACTTTAAAAAGGTACTTTGAGGGTTCCAAAAATAGTCTCACATTTCTACCTCTCTGTATCAGATAGAATAAGTTAAAAAGTTTCTTATCTTAAAGATTAGTAATTAGAAAAAGACCTTATGGCAAAATTGATTCTATAGTCCCAAGAAAGTACTTTTGTTAAGCTTCAATCAAAAACAGTCTAGCTTCATGGTGATTTTGTAACAGGAATTGTCTTCCTTATTTAAAACATTTCTTAAACTTTTTATTCTCAAAATAATGCTATGTAATATTTTAAAGTCATATAAATTTCATGTTTTCATTTTCTTTATATTGTGTTCTTTAGTCTAGTGTTGACTGCCCTTTAGATAATTCTGCCTCTGTTGCTTGAAGGGTTTTTTTCAGAAAATACTTATGGTCAAGTTAAAAAATCAACAGAGCTTATAGGGAGTTATTTCTGGCTGAATTTTATTATTATCTATTCACTTTTTATTTTGCCCTGCAGGAATGATCACAATTGATCACCTTAAAGGCATTTTGCTGCTACTGCTGCTAAGTCACTTCAGTTGTGCCCGACTCTGTGCGACCCCATAGATGGCAGCCCACCAGGCTCCCCCTTCCCTGGGATTCTCCAGGCAAGAATACTGGAGTGGGTTGCCATTTCCTTCTCCAAGGCGTGAAAGTGAAGTCGCTCAGTCATGTCTGACTCCTATCGACCCCATGGACTGCAGCCTACCAGGCCTGCCCATCCGTGGGATTTTACAGGCAAGAGTACTGGAGTGGGCTGCCAAGGCATTTTAAACCATCCTTTAAACCATTATAAGATAGGAACTATTTTGAGGGATCAACAACAAGTGGAGGAGAGCCATTTATAAGTAATAAATGCAAGGAAGGAATTTTGCAATTTATCAATCACCTTCATATGCATTATTACATTCAATTTTTTTTTTTTTTTACAATATCCCGGGAGGTAAGCATTGTGATTCTTACTTTATCAGGAAAGGAATTCAAGTCTCAAAAATTTTATGGCTTGCCCAAGGTCATATCAAATGTTAAGAATGGGAGCTAGGGAATGACTTCAGGTTTTCTGGTTCTTAGTTTAGCAAAGCAATCGTGAAAATCTACCTTAATATTGTCAGTAATTGCTTTGCATCTCCACGAGATTTCTCTATTTTAGTTTTCACTTTTCTCTTGTCAATGAAAGACACCTCTGGACTTAGGTAAGGAAAGACTTTATTTGAAAGCATTATTGCAAGAGGGAAGAAAGGGACTACTGCCATAGGGGAGGAGAAAGAAGAAAGGGATGATTACAATAGGAAGAACTTTCAAGCATCTCAAAGGCAAGGTCAAGAGTCTTTTATATATATATATATATATATATATATATATAAATATAAAAGTAACCTAGGCTTCCTTGGGGGCTCAGTGGTAAAGAATCTGCCTGCAATGTGGGAGATGTGGGTTCGTTCAATCTCTGGACCAGGAAGATTCTCTGGAAGAGGGAATGACAAACCACTCTAGTAGTCTTGGTGGGAAAATCCCATGGACAGAGGAATCCAGCAGTCTAAGGTCCATGGGGTTGCAAAGAACTGGACGCAACTGAAGTGACTCAGCACAACCTAGGCTATACAGATTGGGTATGGGGAAGTAGGATAAGCAAGTGTAGTATGTTGGTCAGTCTATTTTCCAGCAGGGTGAGGTAGTATGCTTGCTTAGGCTGAGGTTTGGTCAAAGTTCAGGGATCTGGGGAAGACGAGAATCTTATTTTAACTTTAAAAAACTTATTGGAGTATAGTTGATGTACAACGGTGTGTTAGTTTCAAGTGTGGAGCAAAGTGAACCAGTTATACATATATCCACTTTTATTTTTAGATTCTTTTCCCATATAAGCCATTATTTTTTATTGAGTAGAGTTTCCTGTGCTATACAGTAGGTTCTTAATTAATTATCTATTTTACATAGCAGTTCAGTTCAGTTCAGTCGCTCAGTTGTGTCCGACTCTTTGCGACTCCATGGACTGCAGCAGCCAGTGCCTCCCTGTCCATTGCCAACCCCCATAGTTTACTCAAACTCATGTCCATTGAGTAAGTGATGCCATCCAACCATCTCATCCTCTGTCGTCCCCTTTTCCTCCTGCCTTCAATCTTTCCCAGCATCAGGGTCTTTTCAAATGAATCAGTTCTTTGCATCAGGTGGTCAAAGTATTGGAGTTTGAGTGTGTATATGTAAATCCCAGTTATCCAGTTTCTTTATCCCCTGGTAACTATAAGTTTGCTGTCTGCAATTTCAATTATGAGTAGAATCTAAAAAAAAAAAAAGGGTAAATGAATTTATTTATAAAACAGAAGTAGAGTCACAGTAGGAGAGAATCTTAACCAAAGCTTGGTAACAGTTGATCAGTAGGGACAAAGAATTCAGCTAATTATTCATGAGGCAAAGAATGGGAATTTGGAGGGTCTGTCTCTGGCTTTGTCATAGGAGCATCTCTGAGTCTAATCTAAGTCATATGGGGAACGATGATTTTTTGAAGGGAGTCAAAATTACAAATTTCCAGTTATAAAGTAGAAAGGTCATGGGAATGTAAGGTACAGCATGGTGATTATAGTTAATAATATTATATTATGTATCTGAAAGTTGCTAAGAAAGTAGATCTTAAAGTCTTCATCACAAGAGAAAAAAATTTTGACTATGTATATTGATGGATGTTAACTAGATTTATTGAGGTGATTGTTTCGCAATATATATAAATATCAAATCATTATGTGAGTTATACCTCAATAAATAATAGTTCTTAAAAGTCACTCTTCTCATTTAATAAACATTTTCCAAGAGAAAAAAATACATGGAAGCACTAAGATCCACAATAGTCTTCCCATGATTTCTGCCCGCTATGACAGCTTCCTATTTTTTTCTTATATCACCCAGAGGAGTATATTTACTCTTAAGTTCTCTTAATTCATATCAGGGTGGGGTTAGCATTTATAAAACACCATTAAGTCCAAGGAAGTTGAACAAATTCCAAACAGACACGAATTATTAAATCAAAGTAATTTAGGTGAATCTGAACTTCGCTTTCTCTTCAAAACCCTAACCGTGTATATTACATCACTTCTGTAGGTTTTTCGTTTTCCCTTTGGCAAAACAAAATTGCTCTCTACCTAAGGATATTTAATATATGCAGTATACTTATTAAAACACTCAGGATTTGTAAAATGTTTCACAAATGTAAAATATTTTTACCCAAAATAGTAAAATAGACTAAGGAGCACTAACTTGGTGTCACCCGTGAGACCAAATGCTTTATCAGTCTGCACTATTTCAAGCTGTAGTTACACATGGGTCTCATGCTGTTAGAGTTGCTGTGTCTCAAAATAAGGATAATGTTGAATCTTCAAAACATATTTCACTACATTCCAAAATCTTTCCTACACTACATATAGCCAATAACCCTTTGCCTTTCTCAGAAATATATTTGTATTATTTTACTCACTGTACAGTCTTGATGTTTTATTTATTTATGTACATAACTACCAATTTTCAATAATTTCTCTGAGGAAGAAATGAGGAAATAATACTTAACACAGAAATTTTAATTTATGAAGATCATATTACATATACTTTTATTATGCATAATCATTGCAATGGATTATACAAAGTGCTAGATTATCTTAGTTTAGTGTCTTTCTTTTTTTTTATATCCCAAGCCACAAATAAGGATGATAATGATAATAATAGAAAAGTTGCACTGCATACTGTATAACTTGTCTTATTTAATTTTTTTAAACTCCTATTAGGTAAGTACTGTTACTTTCATTCCATTTACAGATTAGGAAACTGGCATAGAACAAGCAAAGTCACAAGGATAGACATATAACTCAATAATTTGTGCAACTAGCATATACATTTAAGCTATATTACCAAATGAGAACATTGACTTGGGCTAGATAAGGTAGAAGAAAAAGTCACACTTTAGTATTTTTTTAAAATTCTCATTATTTGGTCTTGATTTTCTTGGAGGGACAAAAATACTTTTTTTTGTCTTTTATGGTACATGAGATTTTTATTTTATCATTTATTTTACTTTTAGCTTTATTTCTCATTTCTAATTTCATGTTTTCATGTTCAGATGGTACTTTATAATATAAATAAGGAAAATAGTTAATATTTATGCAAGCACAGATTGTGTTCCAGGTACTGTTTTAAGCATTTTATATATGCCGAAGCCAAGCAGGACCCTGTGGGGCTTTCCCAGGAGCAGAACCCTTGTGTCCTCCACCTCTTGTTCAAACAAAGAGTTTAGCCTCCTAGGTCTTCCCCAAAGGGCAATTTAAATAGGGAAGTGAGAAAATGCAGAAACAAAGGAAAAACAGTCAAGTAAGATACAAATAATAAGAGTTTAGCCATAAAATGAAGGACTTTTAGTTTCTCCTGAAGGGCTATAAATAACATCATGAATCATATTCTTGAGTTGTTTTGCAGCTACTGAAAGCTGCACCAGATGGAAGAAGTTAACTGCATATGACCATAAGTACATAGACTCCAGACCAGTTGGATTCAGAAGATTGATGATGTTGACTACCAAGAGTTACCTGGTTAGCTCACCACCAACCAATCAGAAGAATGCCCATGACCTGATCACATATGCTACAACCCTCTCCTTCACCTAGCCTGTAAAAGCCCTTTTCACACACAATATTGGAAATCAAATGTATTTCAATTAAAACACAATCAACAAAAATCATCAAAAAAACCCCACAAAACCTTATTTGAAAGCCATTGTCATTGAGCATTCTCCTCATTTCCCCCATGTTAGATGCCATACATAAATACTATACTTTCCTTCACCACAACTCTGCATCAGTAGATTGGTTTTACTGTGCACTGGTGAGAAGCATCCAACTTTGATTTGGTAATTCTTCCAACTCAAGCCACTTGGCCCCTAATCCATGCTCTGAAACATGGTGCAATATAGCTTCTTTTAATAAATGGTATGTCCAGTGGTCATGTATGGATGTGAGAGTTGGACTGTGAAGAAAGCTGAGTGCCGAAGAATTGATGCTTTTGAACTGTGGTGTTTGAGAAGACTCTTGAGACTCCCTTGGACTGCAAGGAGATTCAACCAGTCCACTGAAGGAGATCAGCCTTGGGATTTCTTTGGAGAGAATGATGCTGAAGTTGAAACGCCAGTACTTTGGCCTGGCGAACTCATGTGAAGAGTTGACTCATTGGAAAAAACTCTGATGCTGGGAGGGATTGGGGGCAGAAGGAGAAGGGGATGACAGAGGATGAGATGGCTGGATGGTATCACTGACTCAATGGACGTGAGTCTGAGTGAACTCCCGGAGTTGGTGATGGACAGGGAAGCCTGGCGTGCTGTGATTCATGGGGTCGCAAAGAGTCGGACACGACGGAGTGACTAAACTGAACTGATGCAATTTTTGTTTGCATATTTTATTATTGCTTTTAATAAGTGGCATGCATATTTTGTTTGTTTCCAAATTGGGAAAGGAGTACATCAATCACCCTGCTTATTTAACTTACACACAGAGTATGTCATGCAAAATTCTGGGCTGGATGAAGCACAGGATGGAATCAAGATTGCCAGGAGAAATATCAGTAACCTCAGATATGCAGATGACACCACCCTTATGGCAGAAAGTAAAGAGGAACGAAAGAGCCTTTTGATGTAAGTGAAAGAGGAGAGTGAAAAAGTAGGCTTAAAACAACATGCAGAAAACAAAGATCATGGCATCTGGTCCCATCACTTCATGGTAAATAGATGGAGAAACAATGGAAACAGTGACAGACTTTATTATGGGGGCTCCAAAATCACTGCAGATGGTGACTACAGCCATGAAATTAAGACACTTGCTCCTTGGAAGAAAAGCCATGACCAACCTAGACAAAATATTAAAAAGCAGAGACATTACTCTGCCAACAAAGGTTTATCTAGTCAAAGCTATGGTTTTTCCAGTCATCATGTACTCACATTGGACTATAATGAAAGTAGAATTGGACTATAATGAAAGCTGAGTGCAGAGGAATTGATGCTTTTCAACTGTGGTGTTGGAGAAGACTCTTGAGAGTCCCTTGGAGAGCAAGGAGATCAAACCAGTCAATCCTAAAAGAAATCAGTCCTGAATATTCATTGCAAGGACCGATGAAGCTGAAGCTCCAATACTTTGGCCACCTGATGCGAAGCACTGACTCATTGGAAAAGACCCTGATGCTGGGAAAGATTGAAGGCAGCAGGAGAATGGGATGACAGAGGATGAGATGGTTGGATGGCATCACTGAGTCAATGGGCATGAGTTTGAGCAAGCTATGGGAGTTGGTGAAGGACAGGAACACTGGCATGCTGCAGTCCATGGGGTTGCAAAGAGTCAGACATGACTGAGTGACTGAACTGAACTGAACTGAATTTTTGTTTTCTTTTGCAAAAAACGGAAGTTACAAATAAAATCATCTACTACAAATTATTTAATGAAATAGTAGATACATACTACTAATTTTAGTACTGTAGCCATTATTTATTTACTGTCTTATATCAGTAAATAAGAAAATACAAAAATGTGAACACTAAAATATATACATTTTAATTCTGCATTGTCCAGAAATTCTTGAAAATCTTAGTATAAAATGTACTTATTTGTTAGTTTAGTCAGTATTAAATAACTTCTATTAGTCATGCACTGTCTTAGTTACTATGGATACAAAAATCAAAATAAAAGCAGTTGCCTTATTAAGTGGAGAGGAGCAGAAGGCAGAAAATTAAACAAATCCTGTATTTCTAGCTTGTGACTTCGTAAAATAATATAATGATCCCTGATTGAGAAATTTATCTAATGAGTAGCATTTTGTAGCTCATATGATTCTCTTTGTGACTTCTTCATAAAGGTTCAATTTTTCTGGAAGTTGCATAGACCTGAATATTCATGTTTCTCTCAAATATTGACTTTACACAAAAAATCAAATGATCCTGGAGGAAAAAAGGACAAAGCTCTGGCTTATGGTTTGAGAGACTGAATATGAAGAGAATTAATGAAAAAAATGAACAGATGCAGTTTAAGCAATTAAAAAAACACATGTAAATGGAAAACTCCTGAAGTGAAGTGAAGTGAAATCGCTCAGTTGTGTCAGACTCTTTGCAACCCCATGAACTGTGGCCTGTCAGGCTCCTCTGTCCATGGGATTTTCCAAGCAAGAATACTGGTGTGGGTTGCCATTTCCTTCTCCAGGAAAAATACTGAGGAGAGATTAAAAACCTGAATATAGTAGAGTTTATGGGGGGAAATCTTGTAGAATGTGAGGGTGTTTTAGAGTGAAATTGAATGATGTAAAATTACAGAGAAGATGAGAGATTGTGCAAGAAGAATAGTGGCAAGAGCTCTGAGGCAGAAATTTAGTTTACCTTGAAGGATAAATAAGAAGCTCTGTACTTTATGGAAAGTTTTTAAAAAATGATTTTTTTTAACATCTAGTATACAATGTATCTATATCTAAATATATTGATTATTTAAATGTATTAAATGGGGTTATCAACTTACAGCTTTATTGTTTTCTCACCTCTATCTTCAATAATGATTTATGAGTCTTCTTCCTCTTGACTTGGCAATATCTCAAGTAAATCTTTATGTGTTCATTACTGACTTGACCATTCTGGTATTCTTGACATTTCTGGTCATCTTAGCTTCTATCAGTTCCTTGAACCCCTCTGTTCATTATTATGTTTTCCCACTATAATTTCATTTTTGAATTGAATTTTCTGATCAGTACCTCCCATCATTCCAGATTCCTCTTTTATTCTTTGATCTCCTTGGAACTGCAGTCCGTCAACTCCTCCATAGTTTAATTTTCCCACCTGCTTTGTGTCCTCCAGGTGAAATGCCATGGTCAGTAGTTACAACATGGACAACAGTATCATTTAGATAATTATTAGTCTTTCTCCCCCTGTTTTAACTTTCCATAAGTTTTCATGATTCATCGTAAATCAAGGGGAAAAGATAGGGCCAGAGAGAGAATTTCCCAGAGAGAAATAGAGGAAGGCACTGACCAAAATTGCAAACCACCTGCACTCATGACTGTAAGTGTATTTCCGTTTTCTAGAAAAATATCACAAGAGGATAAAGAGTGCTTATATTGCTTACATGCAGGGCACAGTTATCACCTCTAACTGTGATTTTTCTTAGGCTAAGGGCTTGTGTTTTTAAAATAATACATTCTGCAACAATCCTGAATTTTTATTTAATGAAATAGCGTACCCATCAATATTTATCATAGCCTAACTTGAGACATTTATCATTACACTAGAGAGAGACATTGTTCTCATATATTGGAAAGCAGCCTTAATATTGTGCAGTTTTCAAAAACAAACTTGGAGGTCTCAGGTGAGAAGACTAACAGAAAATTGATTCTCTAGTTATAGGACCAGCACAGTATTAAATACTTAGGTGATGCCTTCCTGTGCTCTACTTACATTTCCAATTCCTGGATACAAATGCTCCATTCTGTGGAGGAATGGAAGTTCATGCATCTGTCTCATGTAATTTTTCCTTTGTCTGACAGTGCTGCCAGCCAAGGGACCTATTAATGCCAATCATAATGGCAAATGTTAAACAACAGAGCCCTGTCCAGTTAGAACTGGTCACAACCAACCACCTCATTTTACCAATTTACAGAAGTTTCTAGTTTTCAGAGGGTAATATATGTTTTTATTAATGTCTAAAGAAAGAAATAGGAATTATATTTTGGGATTAATGAAAATTAATTTACTTATTATCACTTGATTTAGGACCATAATTCTGCAGAACTAGGTTTATAATTTTTATTGTTTTTAACATTATCTAGGGGTTTTTTTTTGTGTGTGTGTGTTATGTATCTTAGGATTTCTGAAGCTACAATGTATCACAAAAGTTAATTAGTAATATCACTGTAAGTTTAGAAATGAGAAGATTTTCAAGTTATAAGGGTGTAATAACAGATTTAATTCATCAAAGTCTTATGAGTTGAATAAATGAACAGTTTCCAAATATAAGAAACTCATAAACAAGAGTAAACTGGTGTAATTGGCCCATGGACCTGGCATCTGGGGTAATTCTGTTACATTAACATGAAAAGGGAGAGACCATACTACTGAGATCCATAAGATGAAAAGCTGTGTTTTTATCTGGAAAATTTGGCCAATAAATGCCTGAGTTCCCTAACAGAGGTGAAGGAGCATTGTTATCAACACATGAGAAAAATCTTGCATTTACATTTTAGAATTTCACCAAATTGACCTTGCCTGAGTTATTAAAATTATAGCACATCCTAAAATAAAACAATACAGAAATATAGGAGTTCATAAGCTACAGTTTAAATCTTGCTCCCATGTAGCGCACATAGAGGGTTTTTTTAAAAAATGTGGAATGATATATCTGAGCACTTATTAAATAGATTGTCTTTTATAGACACTTTATTTTACAAACACCATTAGGTATAATTATTAAAGTAGTATAATTATTAGAATTTCTAAATACTTTTAAAAAGAGTTTGGAATAAAATACACACACTGAAAAATAATTTTTAAATATATAAACACCATGGAGAAAACATATTTTAAATGCATAATCCTGTAGGCATTGGTTCTTTCAAATTTTCTATAAATGGAGCCATTATTTTTTAATGAATAAGGATCTCTATAATAATTAAACTTAAGAAGCAGAATATAACACTCAGAAACCCAAGAATATAAATAATATTGTGAGGTCATAGGAATGACTAAAATATTTAATGAACAGTGAGACAAATAATTATTAAAGAGAAAAATATGAGTATATAATATACTGAAAAGTAACATGAGGGCATATTATAATAAAAAAAATTTAAAAATAAATGTTTTAAAAACTTTATATAAAAATATAATATTTTATGTAATTGCAGTAAGACTTTTTCAAACAATATCATGACTGATATTTTAGAACTTCTATAAATATTCTTGCTAAATTAATAGCAATTCATTTTTTGTTTGAATATAAATTTCTCAGATTTGTGGTGAAATTAGCTATATTGTTTGTGGCATAGATTCTCCATCCATGAATATTTTTAACAAATCTAGTTTTATATACTATATGTAAGATTTTTTCGTATATTTTATGTGATGTATTTTTTTTTAACTTAACATAATTGTATTAGTTTTGCCAAACATCAAAATGAATCCACCACAGGTATACATGTGTTCCCCATCCTGAACCCTCCTCCCTCCTCCCTCCCATACCATCCCTCTGGGTCGTCCCAGTGCACTATTTTTAAGAATTTTGGCATGAAATGTTTCATACTGCCTTTATAGATGACTGACACTTGGAATACAAACAGAATTATTTGATTACAATTCTATCTCACAGAGCTTTCCTATTAATATTGGATTATTACACTCCTTTGTTAATTTCTTAAATTGCTTATACCTTTGTTCAGTTCAGTTCAGTTCAGTCACTCAGTCGTGTCCGACTCTTTGCGACCCCATGAAATGCAGCACGCCAGGCCTCCATGTCCATCTCCAACTTCCAGAGTTTGCTTAAACTCATGTCCATCGAATCGGTGATGCCATCCAGCCACCTCATCCTCTGTCGTCCCCTTCTCCTCCTGCACCCAATACCTCCCAGCATCAGAGACTTTTCCAATGAGTTAACTATTCACATAAGGTGGCCAAAGTATTGGAGTTTCAGTCTCAGCATCAGTCCTTCCAATGAACACACAGGACCGATCTCCTTTAGGATGGACTGGTTGGATCTACTTGCAGTCCAAGGGACTCTCAAGAGTCTTCTCCAACACCACAGTTCAAAAGCATCAATTCTTTGGTGCTCAGCTTTCTTTATAATCCAACTCTCACATCCATACATGACCACTGGAAAAACCATAGCCTTGACTAGCCAGACCTTTGTTGGCAAAGTAATATCTCTGCTTTTTAATATGCTATCTAAGTTGGTCCTAACTTTCCTTCCAAGGAGTAAGCGTCTTTTAATTTCATGGCTGCAATCACCATCTGCAGTGATTTTGGAGCCCAAAAAAATAAAGTCTGACGCTGTTTCCACTGTTTTCCCATCTATTTCCCATGAAGTGATGGGACCAGATGCTATGATCTTAGTTTTCTGAATGTTGAACTTTAAGCCAACTGTTTCACTCTCCTCTTTCACTTTCATCAAGAGGCTTTTTAGTTCCTCTTCACTTTCTGCCATAAGGGTGGTGTCATCTGCATGTCTGAGGTTATTGATATTTCTCCCAGCAATCTTGATTCCAGCTTATGCTTCTTCCAGCCCAGCGTTTCTCATGATGTACTCTGTATATAAGTTAAATAAGCAGGGTGACAATATACAGCCTTGATGTACTCCTTTTTCTATTTGGAACCAGTCTGTTGTTCCATGTCCAGTTCTAACTGTTGCTTTCTGTCCCACATATAGGTTTCTCTATAAGAGGCAGGTCAGATGGCCTGGTATTCCCATCTCTTTCAGAATTTTCCACAGTTTATTGTGATCCACACAGTCAAAGGCTTTGGCATAGTCAATAAAGCAGAAATAGATGTTTTTCTGGAACTCTCTTGCTTATTCCATGATCCAGTGGATGTTGACAATTTGATATCTGGTTCCTCTGCCTTTTCTAAAACCAGCTGGAACATCTGGAAGTTCACGGTTCATGTACTGCTGAGGTCTGGCTTGGAAGATTTTGAGCATGACTTTACTAGCGTGTGAGATGAGTGCAATTGTGTGGTAGTTTGAGCATTCTTTGGCATTGCTTTCCTTTGGGATTGGAATGAAAACTGACCTTTTCCAGTCCTGTGGCCACTGCTGAGTTTTCCAAATTTGCTGGCATATTGAGTGCAGCACTTTCACAGCATCATCTTTCAGGATTTGAAATAGCTCAACTGGAATTCTGTCACCTCCACCAGCTTTGTTTGTAGTGATGCTTTTTCAGGCCCACTTGACTTCACATTCAAGGATGTCTGGCTCTAAGTGAGTGATCACACCATTATGATTATCTTGGTCATGAAGATCTTTTTTGTACAGTTCTTCTGTGTATTCTTGCCACCTCTTCTTAATATCTTCTGCTTCTGTTAGGGCCATACCATTTCTGTCCTTTATCAAGCCCATCTCCACATGAAATGTTCCCTTGGTATGTCTAATTTTCTTGAAGAGGTCTCTAGTCTTTCCCATTCTGTTGTTTTCCTCTATTTCTTTGCATTGATCTCTGAGGAAGGCTTTCGTATCTCTCCTTGCTATTCTTTGGACCTCTGCATTCAGATGCTTATATTTTTCCTTTTATCCTTGGCCTTTCACTTCTCTTCTTTTCACAGCTATTTGTAAGGCCTCCTCAGACAGCCATTTTGCTTTTTTTCCATTATTTTTCCATAGGGATGGTCTTGATTCCTGTCTCCTGTACAATGTCATGAACCTCCATCCATAGTTCATCAGGTACTCTATCATATCTAGTCCCTTAAATCTATTTCTCACTTCCACTGTATAGTCATAAGGGATTTGATTTAGGTCATATCTGAATGGTCTAGTGGTTTTCCCTACTTTCTTCAATTTAAGTCTGAATTTGGCAATAAGGAGTTCATGATCTGAGCCACAGTCAGCTCCTGGCCTTGTTTTTGCTGACTGTATAGAGCTTCTCCATCTTTGGCTGGAAAGAATATAATCAATCTGATTTCAGTGTTGACCATCTGGTGATGTCGATGTGTAGAGTCTTCTCCTGTGTTGCTGGAAGAGGGTGTTTGCTATGACCAGTGCATTCTCTTGGCAAAACTCTCTTAGCCTTTGCCCTACTTCATTCCGTAATCCACGGCCAAATTTGCCTGTTATCCCAGGTGTTTCTTGACTTCCTACTTTCGCATTCCAGTCTCCTATAATGAAAAAGACATCTATTACAAGTCTGTATTTGCCATTTATTTTCTGCCAGAACCCTACTAATCTTCCATACAGAATAATAAAAGAAGTAATGGGATATGCCCTTTCAGAAATCTATATGTCTCAGAATACTTGAGTTGGAGTTTGTGTTCAGTTAGCTTTTTCTGGAGAACTCTGGTAGTGTAACCTATCATTCTGAAACATTGGTCTGAGTACTATTTGTTTTTTATTTCTGGTATTCATTAATATTTCATGTTTATGGTTGGTTCCCTTGTTTTTCTGGGAACATATGGCTTATTTGGAATTTCCTGCTTATAAAAATAGACATTCAGTTTATTAATTCAAAGATATACATACAATATAACAAAGAAATGTCTATATACATCTAGAAAAAACACATATGTATTTTAAGAATAAGCATAAATTTAATAGAAAAATAGAACTGTACCAAATTTGTTTATATATTTATGCATATATATGCATATATATACACATATGTATGTATATATCTAACTAGATCACAGAAATTCTTAATCAATTTATTCTTAGCTACTGTTTACTTGTGATTTAATAAGATTGCCTGTCATTATGATTTTTAACTGGTTATTGCTAGAATTAATTAAACTACTTTAAAAAATTAACAAATGCATACTTTATACTGGTAGCTCAATGGTGAAGAATCTGCCTGCCAATGAAGGAGAGATGTGGGTTTGATCTCTAGGTTAGGAAGATCCCCTGAAGAAGGAAATGGCAACCCACTTCGGCCTTCTTGCCTGGGAAATCTCATGGACAGAGGAGCCTGTCAGGTTATAGTCCATGAGGTCACAAAAGAGTGGGACAATGCACAGTGACTAAACTACAAAAAAACATATTTTATATTAGCTTCAGTGTATTTCACTTGGTTGTTATGGATTTTCCAAGTATCTTATTCTTGTATTTGTTTTATTATTATTTTATTCTAGTTGCTCTAATAAGCTTATTTTAATCCATCTATAAAACTATGAAGTAATTAATTTTTAAGATTTGCAATCTTACACATGTTCATTATTTTGTAGGTTGTATGTGTTTTTAAAAACATATTTGTAATTTTAAATGTAATAAATTATTGTAAAATTTTAAAAGTTGTACACTATTACGTTCCCTGGTGGCTCAGTGGTAAAACAGTTTGCCTGCAATGCAGGGGACTCGGATTAAATCCCTGGGTCAGGAAGATCCCCTGGAGAAGGGAACAGCTACCTACTCCAGAATTCTTGCCTGGAGAATGTCATAGACAGAGGAGCCTTGCAGGCTACAGTCCATGGGGTCACAAAGAGTTGGACATGACTGAGCAGCTAACACATGAACACACACACACACACTAGTTATAGAGTATATATTAGTTTTAGCATATTATATATACTATATATCATATATTTCATACTTTCATTTCACTTTCCTTTTCTTCAATGTCTTTGAAAGCATCTCAACTTTGGTTTCTACACTACCTTTTAATTCTGCTCTCTAGATGTTTTTTAATTTGTTAATAAAATTGTATTTTCTTCTACTTGATTATACATTGATTTATCTTTTCTCCAATTATTTTTCTCAATCTCTTAAATGTATTTTAAATTTATACATTATATTTCACTATGGATTTTTGAAAATTTCTTTCTAATCTCGATGTGAAACATTTTTGTAAGGAATTTTCACACTATCTTTTGTAATAAACTTATTCATTGGTCCACTGTCTCATTAAATAACATCCTTGGAGTTCTGAGGTCAGCAGGCAAATGTTGAGAGGGGGGTGGAGAAGCTTATGAGAATTTCCTGGTTAAAAATAGATTCTCCCCTCCCAACTCCACAAAGAGGGTCTTCCATGACCACTTACATTTGCCATACTTGACGGTTATTCAAATTGCTCAAATATCACTTTTCAGCATCTACCATAACCACATTTCTTACTGTAGCTTTTACTGCTTTGATTTTTCAAGCTTCACTTTTCCATGTTATAGTTATTTTTTCATAGACTTTATTAACTTTTAAAAATATATAATTTGTTTATTCTTCAGAGTTCTACTTTAACTCTTGCTAGAATATAGGCTTCATGAGGACTCAGAATTCTTACAGCTGTGCCTGGAACACACTTTATTTCATGTGCTAAAACTCAGAAGCCCACCCCAGACTTACTAAAAGAAAATTTCTAGAACTCTGCATTTTTATAGGTTCTCCTCTGATTCTTACACACAAAATGTTGGAAACCACTGTACCCTAGAGATATGGGTGCTGTGTAAGTATATGTATTTTGAGAAGTTTCCCAGGCAACATGATTAATCTTGAAATCTCCTTACCCCTACAGACCTGGTAGGTATTCAGCAAGTGCTGCCAGTTTGTACCAAGCTGGGATCTCTTCCTAAAGTCATGAAAATTTTCTGAAATTTCAAATGTTTGCTTGCTGTTAACACTGTCATTAGTCATGTTCAGAGATACAGATCCAGTCCTGCTTCTATCTTTGCCTAGCTCATCTGTCTTGGTCTATGAATGAAGAGGTATCCACCAAACTGTGGGAACCCCACACGATTTGCTGCTCTGTTATATACTGGACTCTAGTTACATCTGGTAACTCAGTTGTTAAAGAATCTCCCTGCAATGCAGGAGATGTGGGTTCAGTCTCTGGGTTGGAAAGATCCCCTGGCAAAGGAAACAGCAATGCACACCAGTATTCTTGCCTAGAAGATCCCATGGTCAGGGGAGCTTGGTGGGGCTGCAAAGAAGTGGATATGACTTAGTGACCAAACCACCACCAGTTACTTATGTTACTCTGTATGACTGGAAATAGTGCCTCACCCTTCCTGGAGGCACCACGTGTCTTTTATTACTTAGGGAAACTGGGTTAATTTTATGTGAGGTAAATTATAGATGGTATACTTTTTTTTTTCCCCCAAATTGACTTTGTTTTTATTTGTGAAATCTTCTTTAGTGACATCAGTTCAGTTCACTCAGTCATGTCCAACTCTTTGCAACCCTATGGACTGCAGCATTCCAGGCTTCCCTGTCCATCACCAACTCCCAGAGCTTGCTCAAACTCATGTCCATTGAGTAAATGATGCCATCCAACCATCTCATCCTCTGTCATCCCCTTCTCCTCCTGCCTTCAATCTTTCCCACCATCAGGGTCTTTTCAAATGAGTCAGTTCTTTGCATCAGGAAGCCAAAGTATTGAATCAGCATCAGTCCTTCCAATGAATATTCAAGACTGATCTCCTTTAGGATGGACTGGTTGGATTTCCTTGCAGTCCAACGGACTCTCAAGAGCCTTCTCCAAAACCACACTTCAAAAGCATCAATTCTTTAGCACTCAGCTTTCTTTATAGTCCAACTCTCATATCCACACATGACTACTGAAAAAACCATAGCTTTGGCTGTATGTACCTTTGTAGGCAAAGCAATGTCTCTGTTTTTTAATATGCTGTCTATATTGGTCATATCTTTTCTTCCAAGGAGCAAGCTTCTTTTAATTTCATAGCTGCAGTCACCATCTGCAATGATTTGGAGCTCCCCCAAAATAAAGTCTGTCACTGTTTACATTGTTTCCTCATCAATTTGTGATGAAGTGATGTGTAAGAGAAAAAAAAAAAAAATGTGAAGAGCAGGAGTTGCCAGAAGCTTTAGCAAGAGCATCTGGCCAGATCAGGAGTCAACAGACACTTTGGAGAGAGTTCTTCAATTGGTATGGTGCCCTGGCTGTCCCAACGTGCACTTCAAAATAGAAACACTTAATTCCCTTATCTCACTCAAGTTTTTGAAGCTTGCATGGGTCAGGTGAACAAATGGATATAAAGAGAGAACAGAATGGAAAGTACTCCTCATCCTTAACATGGAGACATTACCTCTCAGAGTACTTTCCCATGGCTTCTTGTGGCATCCTTCTTTAGTTAAACATTCTTTAATTCCTTAAATGTCAGGTACACCCATAATTCAATGTTAATAATTTAAATATGTATTGTATTAATAATAATGTTAATAATAAAAATAAATATTGAATTTTTTCATTGTCTTTGGAATATCCGTGCCCTTTCATTTACTAGGGCTAATATTTGAGTTGACTGAATGGCTGTAAGACTTTAGTATTCAACAGATTTATCAGTCACTGAACACTTTTATTAATCTCAATTATAAGATATATTTGCTACTGAAGAGCAGAATGAGGTTTTGTAGTTTATTTTTTTGTAATTTAATTTATTTATTTTAATTGAGGCTAATTACTTTACAATATTGTAGTGGTTTTTGCCATACATTGACATAAATCAGCCATGAGAGTACATGTGGCCCCTAACCTGAAACCCCTCCCACCTCCCTCCCCATCCCATCCCTCAGGGTCATTCCAGTGCACCGGCCCTGAGTGCCCTGTCTCATGCATTGAACTTGGACTGGAGATCTATTTCACATATGGAAACATACATGTTTAAATGCTATCTCTCAAATCATCCCATCTTCGCCTTCTCCCACAGAAGTCTATTCTTTACATCTGTGTGTCTTTTGCTGTCTCATGTATACGGTCATAGTTACCATCTTTCTAAATTCCATATATATGCATTTATACTGTATTGATGATTTCTTTCTAACTTCACCCTGTATAATAGGTTCCAGTTTCATCCACCTCATTAGAACTGTTACAAATGCATTCTGTTTAATAGCCAAGCAATATTGCATTGTGTATATGCACCACTGCTTTCTTATCCATTCATCTGCTGATGGGCATCTAGGTTGCTTCCATGTCCTAGCTATTATAAACAGTGCTGCTATGAACATTGGGGTACACGTGTCTCTTTAAATTCTGGTTTTCTCAGTGTATATTTCTATTTCCAGTTTTTTAAGGAATCTCCACACTGTTATCCATAGTGGCTGTACTAGTTTGCATTCACACCAACAGTGTAAGAAGGTTCCCTTTTCTCTGCACCCTCTCCAGCATTTACTGTTTGTAGACTTTTTGATAGCAGCCATTCTGACCAGCATGAGATGGTACCTCATTGTGGTTTTGATTTGCATTTCTCTGATAATGAATGATGTTGAGCATCTGCTCATGTGTTTGTTAGCCATCTGTATGTCTTCTTTGGAGAAAAGTCTGTTTAGTTCTTTGGCCCATTTTTGATTGGGTTGTTTATTTTTCAGGAATTGAGCTGCATGAGATGCTTGTATATTTTTGAGATTAATTCTTTGTCAGTTGCTTCATTTGCTATTACTTTCTCCATTCTGAAGGCTGCCTTTTCACCTTGCTAATAGTTTCCTTTGTTGTGCAGAAGCTTTTAAGTTTAATTAGGTCCCATTTGTTTATTTTTGCTTTTATTTCCATTACTTTGGGAGGTGGGTCATAGACGATCCTGCTGTGGTTTATGTCAGAGAGTGTTTTGCCTATGTTTTCCTCTAGAAGTTTTGTAGTTTCTGTTCTTACCTTTATATATTTAATCCATTTTGAGTTTATTTTTTGTATGGTGTTAGAAAGTGTTCTAGTTTCATTCTTTTACAAGTGGTTGACCAGTTTTCCCTGCACCACTTGTTAAAGAGATTGTCTTTTCTCCATTGTATATTCTTGACTCCTTTGTCAAAGATAAGGTGTCCATAGGTGCATGGATTTATCTCTGGGTTTTATATTTTGTTCCATTCATCTATACTTCTGTATTTGTGCCAGTACCATACTGTCTTGATGACTTTAGCTTTGTAGTTTAGTCTGAAATCAGGCAGGTTGATTCCTCTAGTTCCATTCTTCTTTCTCAATATTGCTTTGGCTATTCCAGGTTTTTTGTATTTCCATACAAATTGTGAAATTATTTGTTCTAGTTCTCTGAAAAATACCATTGGTAGCTTGATAGGGGTTGCATTGAATCTATTGCTTTGGGTAGTAGATTTATTTTCACTATATTGATTCTTCTGATCCATGAACATGGTATATTTCTCAATCTATTTATGTCATCTTTGATTTCTTTCACCAGTGTTTTATAGTTTTCTATATATAGGTCTTTTCTTTCTTTAGGTAGATTTATTCCTAAGTATTTTATTATTTCATTGCAATGGTGAATAGAATTGTTTCCTTAATATGTCTTTCTGGTTTCTCATTGTTAGTGTATAGGAATACAAGGGATTTCTCTGTGTTAATTTTATATCCTGCAACTTTACTATATTTATTGATTAGCTCTAGTAATTTTTGGGTGGTGTCTTTAGCATTTTCTATGTAGAGGAGCATGTCATCTGTAAACACAGAGTTTTACTACTTCTTTTAAAATCTGGATTCCTTTTATTCCCTTTTCTTCTTTGATTGCTATGGCTAAAACTTTCAAAACTATGTTTTGTAGTTTTATTTTGTTTGTTGTCTAACTCAATGAAACTGTGAGCAATGCCGTGTAGGGCCACCCAAGACGGACATGTCATGGTGGAGAGTTCAGACAAAACATGGTCCACTGGAGAAGGGAATGGCAAACCACTTCAGTATTCTTGCCTTGAAAACCCCATGAACAGTATGAAAAGACAAAAAGATAGGACACTGAAAGATGAACTCCCCAGGTCAGTAGGTACCCAACATGGTACTGGAGAAATCAGTAGAGATCAGTGGAGAAACAAACCAGAAAGAATGAAGAGATGGAGCCAAGCAAAAACCATACCCACCTGTGGATGTGACTGATGATGGAAGTAAAGTCTGATGCTGTAAAGAGCAATATTGTATAAGAACCTGGAATGTTAGGTCCCTGAATCAAGGTAAATTGGAAGTGGTCAAACAGGAGATGGTAAGAGTGAACATGGATATTGTAGGAATCAGAGAAATACAATGGGCTGGAATGGGTGAATTTAACTCAGATGACCGTTATATCTACTATTGTGAGTAAGAAACACTTAGAAGAAAAGGAGGAGCCATCATAGTCAACAAAACAGTCTGAAATGCAGTAATTGGATGCAATCTCAAAAATGACAGAATGATCTCTGTTTGTTTCCAAGGCATGTCATTCACTATCACAGTAATCCAAGTCTACACCCTGCCCAGTAATGCTGAAGAAGCTGAAGTTGAACTGTTCTGTGAAGACCTACAAGACCTTCTAGAACTAACACCCCAAAACATGTCTTTTTCATTATAGGGGACTGGAATGCAAAAGTAGGAATTCAAGAGATACCTGGAATAACAGGCCAATTTGGCCTTGGAATACAGAATAAAGCAGGGCAAAGGCTAATAGAGTTTTGCCAAGAGAATGCACTGGTCAAAGCAAACACCCTCTTCCAACAACACAAGAGAAGACTCTACACATGGACATCACCAGATGGTCAATACCAAAATCAGATTGACTATATTCTTTGCAGCCAAAGATGGAGAAGCTCTATATAGTCAGCAAAAACAAGACTAGGAGCTGACTATGGCTGAGACCGTGAACTCGTTATTGCCAAATTCAGACTTAAATTGAAGAAAGTAGGGAAAACCACTAGACCATTCATATATGACCTAAATCAAACCCCTTATGACTATATAGTGGGAGTGACAAATAAATTCAAAAGATTAGATCTTATAGACAGAGTGCCAAAAGAACCATGGACAGAGGTTCATGGCATTGTATAGAAGGCAAGGATCAAAACCATCACCAAGAAAAAAGGCCATATGGTTGTCTGAGGAGGCCTTAAAAACAGCTTTGAAAAGAAGAGAAGTGAAAGGCAAAGGGAAACAGGAAAGATATACTTATTTGTATTCAGAGTTCCAAAGAATAGCAAGTAGAGATAAGAAAGCCTTCCTCAGAGATCAATGCAAAAAATAGAGGAAAACAGTAGAATGGGACAGACTAGAGATCTCTTCAAGAAAATTACAGATACCTAGGGAACATTTCATGCAAACATGGACCCAATAAAGGACAGAAACGGTATGGACCTAACAGAAGCAGAAGATATTAAGAAGAGGTGGCAAGAATACACAGAAGAACTATACAAAAAAGATCTTCACTATGCAGATAATCAAGATAGTATGATAACTCACCTAGAGCCAGATATCCTGAAATGTGAAGTCAAGTGGGCCTTAGGAAGCATCTCTATGAACAGAGGAGGTGATTGAATTCCAGTTGAGCTATTTCAAATTCTAAAAGATGATGCTGCGAAAGTGCTACAGTCAATATGTCAGCAAATTTGGAAAATTCAGCAGTGGCCACAGGACTGGGAAAGGTCAGTTTCTGTTCCAATCCCAAAGAAAGGCAATGTCAAAGAGCACTCAAACTACTGCACAATTGCACTCACCTCACACACAAGTAAAGTAATGCTCATAGTTCTCCAAGCCAGGCTTCAACAATATGTGAACCATGAAATTCCAGATGTTCAAGCTGATTTAGAAAATCCAGAGGAACCAGAGATCAAATTGCCAACATCCATTGGATTATCAAAAAAGCAAACGAGTTGCAGAAAAACATCTTAGTTCAATAAAAGTTCCAAAAAAGCTTCTGCTTTATTTACTACACCAAAATCTTTGACTGTGTAGATCACAATAAACTCTGAAAAATTCTGAAAGAGATGGGAAAACCAGACCACCTGACCTGCCTCTTGAGTAATCTGTATACAGGTCAGGAAGCAACAGTTAGAACTGTACATGGAAAAAACAATTGTTTCCAAATATGGAAAGGAGTACATCAAGGCTGTATATTGTCACCCTACTTATTTAACTTATATGCAGAGTTCATCATGTGAAATGCTGGGTTGGATGAAGCACAAGCTGGATTGAAGATTTCTAGGAGAAATATCAATAACCTCAAGTATGCAGATGACACCATCCTTATGGTAGATAGCAAAGAAAAACTAAAGAGTCTCTTGATGAAAGTGAAAGAGAAGAGTGAAAAAGTTGACTTAAAACTCAATATTCTGAAAACTAAGATCATGGCATCTAGCCCATCACTTCATGGCAAATAGATGGGGAAACAATGGAAACAGTGACAGATTTCATTTTTTTGGGCTCCAAAATCGCTTCAGATGGTCATTGCAGCCATGGAATTAAAAGTTGCTTGCTCTTTGGAAAAGTTACAATGAACCTAGACAGCGTATTAAAAAGCAGAGACATTACTTTGCCAACAAAGGTCCATCTAGTCAAAGCTATGATTTTTCCAGTAATCATGTATGGATGTGAGAGTTGGACTATAATGAAAGCTGAGTGTGGAAGTACTGATTCTTTTGAACTATGGTGTTGGAAAAGACTCTTGAGAGTCCGTTAGACTTCAAGGAGATCCAGCCAGTCCATCCTAAAGGAAATCAGTCCTGATCATTCATTGGAATGACTGATGCTGAAGCTGACACTGCAATATTTTGGCCACCTGACACAAAGGACTGATGTTGAAGCTGAAACTCCAATACTTAGGCCACCTGATGTGGATAGCTGACTCATTTGAAAAGACCCTAATGCTGGGAAAGATTGAGAGCAGGAGGAGAGGGGACGACAGAGGATGAGATGGTTGGATGGCATCACTGACTCAATGGACATGCCTGCCTGCCTGCTAAGTCACTTCAGTCGTGTCCGACTCTGTGCGACCCCATAGACGGCAGCCCACCAGGCTCCTCCGTCCCTGGGATATTCCAGGCAAGAACACTGGAGTGGGTTGCCATTTCCTTCTCCAATGCATGAAAGTGAAAAGTGAAAGTCAAGCAATGGACATGGGTTTAGGTGAACTCCGGAAGTTGGTGATGGACAAGGAGGCCTGGCACACTGCAGTTCTTGGGGTCACAAAGAGTTGGACATGACTGAGCGACTGAACTGAACTGAAATGATGCAAAGAACTGACTCATTTGAAAAGACCCTGATGCTGGGAAAGTATGAGGCAGGAGCAGAAGGGGACAACCGAGGATGAGATGGTTGGTTGGCATCACCTACTCAATGGACATGAGTTTGAGTAAACTCTGGATGTTGGCTATGGACAGGGAGATCTGGCGTCCTGCAGTCCATGGGGTCACAAAGAGTCAGAAAAGAGCGAATGACTGAACTGAACTGGACTGAACTGTTGGGATGGATGCCATGATCTTAATTTTTTTTGAATGTTGAGTTTTTAAAGCCAGATTTTTCACACTCCTCTTTCACTTTTATCATGTGACTCTTTAGTTCTTTGCTTTCTGCCATAAAGAGGGTGTCATCTGCATATCTGCTCATGCTGTTGCTGCTAAGTCACGTCAGTTGTGTCTGACTCTGTGCGACTCCATAGATGGCAGCCCACCACGCTCCCCCGTCCCTGGGATTCTCCAGGCAAGAACACTGGAGTGGGTTGCCATTTCCTTCTCCAGTGCATGAAAATGAAAAGTGAAAGTGGAGTTGCTCAGTCGTGTCCGGCTCTTCTGTCCACGGGATTTTCCAGGCAAGAGCACTGGAGTGGGTTGCCATTGCCTTCTTCCCTGCATATCTGAGGTTATTGATATTTCTCCCAGCAATCTTTATTCCAGCTTGTGCTTCAGTCAGCCAGCCATTTCACATGATGTACTCCGCATATAAGTTAGGTAATCAGGGTGACAATATATAGCCTTGATGTACTCCTTTCCCTATTTGGAACCAGTCTGCTGTTCCAAGTCACGTTGTAACTGTTGCTTCTCGACCTGCATACAGATTTCCCAGGAGGCAGGTAAGGTGGTCTGGTGTTCCCATCTCTAGGAGAATTTTCTGCAGCTTGTGATTTACACAGTCAAAAGCTTTGGTGTAATCAATAAAGCACATATCTACCTAGTTTTTAAGTCATCTATGTGTATGGGGGGGCATATTTCTGACACTTCAGTCCAATATACATTTTGCAGACATGTTTTCTGGTCTAGAATCTGAATTTTTTGTTTTCCACCAAATATTTTTGGTTCTGTTTGTATGTGTGTGTGTGTGTGTGTGTGTGTGTGTGCATGCACGTGTGTGCTTGCACTGGTGTATGTGCATGCATGCTCAAGTTGCTCAGTCATTTCCTACTGTTTGTGATCCTTTGCCTGTAGTCAGCCAGGCTCCTTTGTCCATGGAATATTCTATGCAAGAATAGTGGAGTGGTTTACCAAACTACTTATGATTAATTCAAATTGGTTCACCTGTTCAAACATGCAAGGGACCATTTTGATAACAGTTCAGCCTTTGTTTCTTTTCTCTGGCACTGTCCCCAAATGTGTATTAATACTATTTGAAATAGCAATGTTTGTATTGTGATTTATGTCTTTGGAATACACAAACTCGTTATATTTTTATCATAATTTAACAAATCACATGTACAGATGGCTAGTTCATTTGATTAAGGGGTATTTCTAATTGGGAGGATATTGCTAATCATAACAAGTTCACTTCTGCATTATTGATTTCTTAATGATCATGTTAACTTTTTTAAGCAAATAAGTTCATTACTCAAGCTTTGTTTTCCTCCTTCATTATTTAAACATTTCTTAATGCTTATATGCAACATGAAGCACAGCTATGTTTGTCACAGACAGAGGAAGAACAAGAGAGACTAATTCCTTGCTGTCATCAAGCTTACATTCTAATGGTGTATTGTCATTGTGTGATATGTGTGTGTGTGTATAAAGTCACATATATATTCCAGCTTAAGAATAAATGAAAGGAAAAACATAAATAAAAGTATAATATCTATCTCAAAAAAAGGAAAATTTTCAATTAAAGAGTTGTTATTAGGGATGAAAACAATGGACAGCCTCATCCAATATAGGCAGTGGTAAAATAGCATTAGAACATAAATTGTTTTTGTTCTCAATTTATATACTAGAAATTAATTTGGTAGTCTACATTAAAATCCCCCAAATTTTCCTTATTAGAGTCATTTTCTTTTTGTAGAATTTATACATAGGTTATAGCGAGAGAAATGTGAATGACTGGTTGGCAAAAAGGTGTTCATTTACATCAATAGTATATTTTCAAAATACTCAAAAATAAAGGTGTTGTTATACAAAGTATGCTATGTTCACATAATTGAATACCATTAATTTATTTTCAATTTATTTCTCTGTGCTATGAGCTCCAAGGGCTTAAGATAAAGCCCCAAAATTTAGAAAATCAGTTGGATTAGGTCAGAAAGATGAAGTTGATGTAATTTCATAAATGTAGATTATAGTTTACTGAAAAAAATATTTCTACTGGTATTTTGACACTCAGTATGTTTCTGAAATAGCTCTTCATTTCATACTATAATTATTTTTGTCAAGTTGGAAAGCACACTTTATTCTGTCTTTTGGAGTAGAATTTAGGTCAAAAGTTGGTAAATAAAAGTAGACAAATATATATATTTTTTAAAGCACTTAGATAAAACTTGCTAAACATAAGACTGCAACCTTCGTAAGAATGGAAGCTGACTAGAGAACCATAGTGATTGAAGCTATTGGATTCACAGGCACTTCACACTTGTCAGGGTTGGTGGCTGATCTATATGGTTTTAATTCTATACTTCCACGAGTTTTCATTGGTTTAAATACAAAGATGAGAAATAGCCTGACATAAGAGCTTTTGATTAATTTTTGGTTCTGTCCCAATCTGCTTATGCTAGTACATATAGAAATTCATTACTGCACTTTAAAGGGGAAAAAAAAGTCTTCATTTTTAGTTCTTTCTGATGCTATTCCAGTAAATGTGAGCAGCAAAAATTAATTTTTTATTGTATTTTTACCTTGGTGGTCAACTTTTTGTTTACAAATAGGAAAGAGTTGAATGGAGAAGTCATTTTACTCTTCACAAGATTCTTTTGAATTACTAATTAGAATGCTACAGCAGGAGGGTATTTTATTTTAGCTCCATTTTAATAAATGAGTAAATGTTATCCCTGATACTACAATTCTGACTCGTTTGAGCATCTGATTGAGATTTTACTACCAGTACCAAAAGAGATAACCTAGGTGACTAAATTAACACTGTAAATAACTTTTATTTTGTTTTTTTCTAAACCAGAGGTTTAATTAACCTCTGCCCTTTCTTTTTGCTGATGAATGGCTTGCCTATCCTGAAGAGCTAGCATCTTAACTAAGCAGCATCATCATTTCTTCAAAGTTTTACTGGCCTCTATTACTCTTAGAGGTAATTTAGAATCACTGAAATACTTTTTCAAAGTAACTGAAAAAAAAATAACCTACCTATACTATACTATCTTATAAGAACTCAAGAAATTTTAATATACTATTTAGCAAACTTTTCAATATTGTTTTCTACAAATTTACAATCTGACTTCACATACAAAAAGCTATAAGTATAAAAGAATTCTTAATTACACTGAGTTCTATGAACACCCCACAGCTCATTCTAAGCACAGGTAATAATAATTTCATTCTATTACAGTACAATTTGCCATACAACAAAATAATTTAGAAAATTAAGTTATTTGCAGATAACAGTATAGGTATAAAAACACCATTTCCCTGTTAAGAATTATTCTACCCTGCTTAAAAAAAAAGGTAATTTTTGTCTTGTTTTTTTTTCTCAAAACAGAGTAGTTTTTCAGCTTCCAAAGGGATTTACAATCTTTCTAGACACAATATAAAACTTTCTGTTAGATATGTTTAACTCCTTTTTATCCAGAAAAATTATTATTTTTTTATCAACAGAAGAATCAGACAAATGCCAATTTGAAAAATCATCTCTGAAGTCATGTAGGTAATGAGGGAAAGAGACTGGGGCTGAGTTATTGTTGGAGAGAACCTGTGATTTTTGAAAAGGTCATGTATGAGTGTATTTAGCTGGTCTATACAATTACAGAAGCACTTAGTAACTCAGAGACTTTGCTGTCAATGATTTCTGCAAAATTCCAAAATAAATAAAACTTGAGTATAAGGACTTAAACCTTAAGTTTAATCTAAGAGATCCTAAGGAAGCCAAGTCAGTATGTATGGAGGGGCTGAGGGTATGGAGAAGAGTTGGTAAGACACCTAACAGGGACAATGTCTAGAGAATCATAATGATACTAAACTGTATTTCAAGGTAGTATGGATTTAATTCTATGTTAGATCAATAAATATATACTGATACTTCTTAATACATCTAAAGTAAAATATCTACTTTTAAAGATATTGTTTCATGCTATGCTTGTCAGAACTTTGTTGGACAGATAGAACATGTACAATCTATGACACATACAGCTTAAAATCTTACCTAAAAGTCCATCACAGTGAATACTCCTTTCTTAAAGATTATTTTTCCTGATGTATTCCAGGGATAGGATGATAATATAGTAATGTCTCCATCATGTGCTATCTCAAAACAGAAAATTCTATATTTTTATTCTTTCAAGAAAGTCAAGTTCACACAAATGTTTGATTTTTCACTATACTGTTTTACTATTCTAATCCATGCACTACCTCTGTGAGTTATAAAAGTTTGTTTCAATGTGTTTACTATGGATGAACTAGGAGAATGCAGTTTGTGTACTTTGAGCTGTGTATATTTGTGATAACAATTCTAAATAAGTTATTTACCTATGCACTGTTCTGTATTCCCCATGTAAATAATACTGAAATGTGTAGAGAAGGTCTCACTTTCTGGCATAAGACAGAGATAAACAGAGTAAGTATCCTAAATCACAAAATAAAGATCGTCCTATACCTTTAAAAAGTAATACAAAATACCCTTAAAGCTTTGTAGATCTGCCTTTCAACAATAATCAGTTGAACTCAGAGTTGCATTTGGCCAGGTAAATGTTTTTAATTTTTGCCTTCTCTTCACTCAAAGCACAAACTGATACGTTCTTCAGATTCACATCATCTCTTTCTTACTCTAAATACACAGCCAAATCTGACATTTGGATTTAATGAAATTTTGATGATGGCCAATGGGTGCATATAAGATAAATTTTAAGAAACTGTCAAAATAAGACAAGCCATCTAAAGAATTCTCATGCAATCTGGCAAAATAATATAAATGTCAAGACATATTATATGTATTTTTTGGAAAACAAGTGAAAATTAAAGAAAAAATAGGTATTGGGAAGCTCAAAATCATTTATGAGAGATTACTTGTGTTCATATGGCTCTCTCTACTAAGACAGTTTTTCACTGAGTCCTTAGAGAAAAGGCCAACATTTCGAAAATTACATTATAATTTTTCTGTATATAGCAAAGAATTTCTAAATTTAGTATTCTCTACCACATTTCAAAAGTGATATAAAACATGAGAAATTTATTTTAGAGGCAGAATCTGTTAATTTGCAAAACTATAAAAGAAAAGAATGAGATGATAATCAACTTTACTGGATTAATACAGGTATTAAATAAAGCCATATGTATTTTGTAATGTTGAGAGAAAAGAGCTAAGAGGAAAAATAAAGATGTGGGTCTAAAAATAAGAGTTGGTTCAATTTGAACTTCAGTTCAAATAAGGGGACATTTCAGAACTTGACAGAGATCTCAAAATCAGTTCAGAATTTATGAAAATCTCAAATGAACAAGGTACTAAAACGAGAAATTTGAAATTATGTAATGGAAATCTTGCATATTCACCACATACTTGAAACATTTGGCTTAAGACAATTAAGTGAGAGTGAATTTAATATTTAATATTTACTTATATGACATGTGTTACCTCATTAGTGAAAATGGTAGTATGTTGAGGAATTTTGCACATTTCCATGACAGGTGTTCAGTGTTTGCAATAATATAAATTATATAGTTATATTTTTAAAATTTAATAAAATAAAGTTAGCATGTATTAGTTCCACATGGGCTTTGCCCCAAGGAATAATTACATAACATCTGATTAGTGTGAATTAATCACTGATGAGCTCTGTTTACCAAATGCCCAGGTGTTCTTTGAACTAGACATTAATGCTTACCTAGGGGACTAAACCCAGAGAAGGCAATGGCACCCCACTCCAGTACTCTTGACTGGAAACTCCCATGGAAGGAGGAGCCTGGTAGGCTGCAGTCTATGGGGTCGCTAAGGGTCGGACACGACTGAGCGACTTCACTTTCACTTTTCCCTTTCATGCATTGGAGAAGGAAATGGCAACCCACTCCAGTGTTCTTGCCTGGAGAAACCCAGGGACGGGGGAGCCTGGTGGGCTGCCGTCTATGGGGTCGCACAGAGTCAGACACGACTGAAGCAACTTGGCAGCAGCACCAGCAGCAGGGGACTAAACCACCATCACCAGGGGATTCTCTATATGCTATCCTGAGGCTTAGTGTTACACATCAGATATTCCTTGGTTATGAAAGAAGAGATCACCAACAAGCTTGATTTTTTGAGGATTGTTCATCTTAGGGTAAAGACTGCTAACATCTTTGTAAGCAATTAACAGTAGGAGTTGAGACAACCATACATTTTTACCATTGAGGTTATTCTAGAAAGACATAGATCACAATGCATTTATTCAAACATTCTGGGAATAGGAAGGATAATAAAATTATCAATCTAGTTTTTGATCCCATCTAGCCTATCATGCATTGCCTATCCATTGATGCATTAACACCTTTCCACACCACATGTCGGTATTCACCATGTATGTAGTAATTCTATTCTTAAATCTTAACATTTGCCATGGACTGTGTTAATGTTTTGGAGATACAGTGAAGAAGAGATGTCCCCAAACTTGGAGTGCTTTGAAATTCAGTACAAGATTTCCTTATCAACTACTATAAAGGCAAATAATTGAGAACCAAAAAAAAAAAAAACCCACAACAGAACTACCATCTTAGAAACTTGCATAGTTTGGACTCAACAGAGAAAAATCCAGCATCTGCTTTTCCATGCATATCCCTAAATGTCAAATCTGTAATATGTTTCTCATGTCTTTCAACAGAGGAAAATAAACATTTGTGTGTGAGTGTGTGTATGTATACATTATCGATCCACTCAGCAGAGCAATATATAAGATCATACATCCTCTATTTTAATCAGCATTCATAGCTCTGAGAAAAATAATTTGTTACTTGTGCCAAGGTAAGTCACTTCAGTCATGTTCAACTCTTTGTGATCTTGTGGGTGGTAGCCCACCAGGCGCCTCTGTCCATGGCATTCTCCAGGCAAAAATACTGGAGTGGGCTGCTGCGCCCTCCTCCAGGGGATCTTCCCAACTCAGGGATTGAACCCACATCTCTTAAGTCTCCTGCATTGGCAGGTGGGTTCTTTACCACTAATGTCACCTAAGAAGCCAAAGAAATGTAAAAACGTAATACATTCCAGTGATATACTTGGGTCTGTGATAAAACTAGAACCAATGTGTCAGATGTTGGTGGAATTTTATATGCATCTCTCATTTTTGCCTTCTCTTTGCTTGTGGGCCTTAGATTTTCTTACTGAAATTTGGCTACCTCAGTGTGTCATAAACACACAAAAGCTACTAATAGTAACTCTCTAAATCTTACAATTCCAATTTGGGAAAAGGTTACTTATACATTTTTCACAGTATTTCAGATAGAATTTTTCATAAAATTTTAAACATTTTTCTCAATATTAGACAACATGTAACTCCTTGATAGATGAAACACTAAAATTTAAGTGGTTAATTTTACATGGTCCCTCTACTGCTTAACTAAACAGAGTAGTTAGATATGTATTGAAAGAACATGGAGTTGTTTGTTGTTTATCGCTAGTCATATTTCACTCTCTTTTGAGGGTTTGTAGAGTTTCACTCCATAGTGTGAAATTACATGCTAAATATAAACCAAGTTTACAGACATGGTGCAGATATGCCTATGATTTATTATTAAACTTTAGAACAATTTTCTTGGTAGGCATAATTATTTTCATATTATGTATAAAGAAACAGAGATTCAAATATTTGAGGTGGTTTTCCCAAGTCCATATAATTGTAGACTGTTGCTTATACAGCCTTTTCTAAATTGCTGTATTTTCCTCAGTAGTGCAAAAAAAAAAACACCCCAATCCCTCCCCCCAAGAAATACTCTTTTCTACCACCTAAAAAACTTGCAAAGTCAGTGTTCTTACACTGGAAAGCAAATAGGATGGATGAAAAATTCTATATTCCATAATTATAAATTATCTTGAAATATTTATTTCCCTTTAATTGGTATCCTATATACTGTTCCTTTGGTATTCATTTCAACAAATACAAAATCGACTTAAAAATTTGATGCCAGAGCATACTATGCTGCTTCAGGGGTCACTGCAAAAATTTATCAGTTTGTTTATCAACAAATTAATCTACCCTGAAATAGCCTAGACATCCAACCATAGATTTTTTTTACTATATTAGGAAAGATCAGCATAAACTTTCCTTATAATTACTTACATTATTAGCATGTAAGTGATTAACTGTAAAAATTTCAAAATACTATATCTACAAGAAAATATTTTGAAAAGGAATTAACAAGAGTGCCCATGAAAACACCATAAATGGGAAATTTCACTACTAGGAGAAAATTGTCTTGAGTAACAATTATCATTTCGGACAGAATTTTGTAAAAGGCAACTGAAAAGATAAAATAAAGGATTATGATAAAAGGAATACTAGGATGATTTCATTAATAAAATATGCCCAAAGAATTAACTTCATCATTTTTTCCTTATTGAGAATAGATTTTAAACTTTTTTTTTTATTTTATTAAATGACACATTAACGAAGATATTTACTTTTCTTTCCTAAGCATGAAATACATGGCCCACTTCAGAGAGAAAATAAAAGAAAAAAACTAATGTTTTAAGATAAACAAGATATTTATGGCAAATTAGTTACTTTGATAAGAGATACTAATATGCAATCAACCTTGAACAACACAGATTTAAACTGTGTGGGTCCACTTACATGCAGATATTTTTCAATAAATACATTGTACAGTACTACAATGTCCATAAATGATTTAATCTGAGGATGTGAAACTGTAGGTATAAAGGGCCAACTGTAAAGTTATATGTGAATTTTCCACTGCATGGAATGTCAGTGCCCCTGACAGATATAAAATGTCCACACGATGCCCTAGATTGAGACAGTATCCATTTTACATACATGCATGCATACGTATTTTCTTCCTAGCCAGTTTACTGGATAATCAGGAAAAGTTTAAGGAAATACAGTCCACTGGAGAATTTTTTTTTTTTTTTTTCAGTGAGGTATAATTGACATACGACTTTATATTAGTTTCTAGTGCCCAACACAGTGATTCAATATTTGTATTTATGTATTGTGAAATTATCATCACAATAAGTCTAGTTAACATTCATAAACATATGGACGTTTCAATTTTTTCTTCTTATGATGAGGACTTTTAAGATTCACTCTATGTGCAACTTTCAAATATGCAATAAAGTATTATTAACTATAGTTACCATGATGTACATCCCTTACCTTTTTATGACTAGAAGTTTGTACCTTTTCACATCCTTCATCTCTTGCAGTCATCACCAATCTCTTGGGAGAATTTTCTTTAATGTTCAGGACGCTGTTTTTTTTTTTGTCCTACTCAGGTCTTCAGCTGATTGGATGAGGTTCACTCACATTATGGCAGGTGCAGGCTTTACTCAAATTCTGATTTAAATCTCAAGATTTGGGGGATAACTGAATGATCTAAATTTTTGTAGATTAAAAGTTACCGACAGGGGAAATTTGAACCATGGCTTTGTCTTTATCTTAGTGAGATGACATTGGCCAATATTTCTTAAACCCTGCTCAGTGCAAGACATTTCATGGAGAGTTCCAACAAACACAACAATTCAAACTCCTAACATTGATCTAAAAGCTTCTTTTGTTAAGACCATTCTTTCCAAAATAGCAATTGCATTGTTTAACTATTTGAAGACCTTACTATAGAGCTTGATTGCATCCTTAATGTCACCTATTTATTATCCCTCTTTAATAGATTTTAATATTTTTTTAATGTTAATCTCATCTGAGAACACTCTCACAAAAAAATCCAGAGTGATGTTTGACCAAATAGCTGAGCAATGTACGGACCAGTCAACTTGACACACAAAATTAACCATCACAAATATATCCCTTGTCAGCTTGGCATCCATATACATCTCCTTAAAGTGTATTTAGTCTCCAAATAAAAATAACCTCCAATTAAAATAAATAAATTTATATTAAAAAAAATAATGACAAGGTCATACTTCCACCCAACATGATACAACTATCCTGCATACAACTAAAAATGATTTTGCTCTTCCCCAGAATAAGAGACAAAGTCCTTAACTGAGGTTGACTCTCTGACATCCCAAAACTTAAGTACTATATATAAAGTCAATATATTTTATCTTACATGAATAAGGGGATAAGAAAAATCATTTTCCATACATATATGTTGTATTGTTCATCTGCTAAGTCATATCTGACTCCCTGGGATGCTATGAATTGCAGCACGCAGGCTTCCCTGTTTTTCACAATCTTCCAGAGTTTGCTCAAACTCATGTCCATTGTGGAGAAGGAATGGCAACCCACTCCAGTACTCTTGCCTAGAGAATCCCGTGGACAGAGAAGCCTGGTGGGCTGCCATCTATGGGGTCACACAGAGTTGGACCCGACTGCAGAGACTTAGCAGCAGCAGCAGCAGCAGCATGTCTATTGAGTTGATAATACTATCCCACCGTCTCATTCTCTGTCGCCTCTTTTCCTTCTGCCCTCAATCTTTCCCAGAATCAGGGTCTTTTCCAATAAGTTGGTCCCTCACATCAGGTGGCCAAATTATTAGAGCTTCAGCATCAGTCCTTCCAATAAATATTCAGGGTTGATTTCCTTTAGGATTGACTGGTTTGATCTCCTGACAGTCCAAGCGACTCTCAAGAGTTTTCTCCAGCATCACAGTTTGAAAGCATCAGTTCTTCAGCACTCAGCCTTCTGTCCAGTCCAACTCTAACATCCATCCATACATGACTACTGGAAAAACCATAGCTTTGACTACACTTTGTTGGCAAAATAATGTCTCTGCTTTTTAATATCCTGTTTACTTTTATGATAGCATAAAAGGAACAAGCATCTTTTAATTTTGTGGCTGCAGTCACCATCTGCAGTTATTTTGGAACCTGACAAAAGGAAATCTGTTACTGCTTCCACTTTTCCCCCATTATTTGCCATGAAGTGATGGGACTAAATTCCACTATCTTCACTTTTTGACTGTTGCATTTCAAGCCATCTTTTTCACTCTCCTCTTTCACTTTCATCAAGAGGCTCTTTAGTTCCTCTCTGCTTTCTGCCATTAGGGTGTTATCATCTGCATATCTGAAGTTATTGATATTTCTCTCAGTAATCTTGATTCCAGCTTGTGATTCATCAAGCCCAGCGTTTCTCATGACATACTCTCTGCATATAAGTTAAATAAGCAGGATGACAATATAAAGCCTTGACATACTCCTTTCCCAATTTTGAACCAGTTTGTTGTTCCATGTCCAGTTCTAACTGTTGCTTCCTGACTTGCATCCAGGTTTCTCAGGAGGCAGGTAAGGTGGTCTGGTAGTCCCATCTCTTTAAGAATTTTCTACAGTTTATTATGATTCACACAGTCAAAGGCTTTTGAATAGTCAATGAAGCAGAAATAGATGTTTTTTTCTGGAATTCCCTTGTTTTTTCTATGATCCATTGTATGCTGGCAATTTGATCTCTGGTTCCTCTGCCTTCTCTAAACCCTTCTCTTTTATATCTGGAAGTTTTTGGTTTATGAACTGTTGAAGTCTAGCTTGAAGGATTTTGAGCATTACCTTGCTAGTGTGTGAAATGAGTGCAATTACACAGTAGTTAGAACATTGTTTGGCACTGCTCTTCTTTGGCATTGGAGTGAAAATATTCTAAACAAATTTAGGAGGACATCTTCATCACAATTACATTCCTTATTTCTGTAACTGGCCATGTAGTCATAGCTAGTATGCATAACTATTGTTTTGCAATAGCCATTCCATATTCTCTTTGCCTTAAGGAAGCACCTCAATTAGTCATGGTTCTTTACCTGGTAAGGTGACCCAAACTTTCTTCCCTGAAGAGTCTGAACCATTAGTAGTCCAGCCTGGATTGAGTGTTATAGTTTTCACTGATTTTAATCACACAGAGAGGCACTAGATAGATGGGCTCTAGGTTAGATGTTAATAACGAGCCTAATATTTGCATTTCATTGGGAAGGAAGAAGCAGGCCTCACATTGGATACTTACCACTAGCCTCCTGTTTGGACTTCCTGAGACAAGATACAGGTGGGCTCAAGTTGAGGAATTTACAATCAGCCTCCTGTTTGCTCTCCAGAATGGAAGAAACAACAGAAACCGAGTAAATAGCCAGTCTTTGTCTCTTGTATTGGAGAAGGCAATGGCACCCCACTCCAGTACTCTTGCCTGGAAAAATATACACCTCAAGGTAATAGTCATGGCAATAGTCAAGTTAATACTCATGGCAAGGATAAAGAAGGCCAAAAACCTGTTTTAGTAAAGGATTAGGGCAATGGCAGCCCACTCCAGTACTCTTGCCTGGAAAATCCCATGGATGGAGGAGCCTGGTAGGCTGCAGTCCATGGGGTCATGAAGAGTCGGACACAACTAAATGACTTCACTTTCCCTTTTCACTTTCATGCATTGGAGAAGGAAATGGCAACCCACTCCAGTGTTCTTGCCTGGAGAATCCCAAGGACGGGGGAGCCTGGTGAGCTGCCGTCTATGGGGTCACACAGAGTCAGACACGACCGAAGCGACTTAGCAAGGAAACTCCACTTCCTGCCTTTTTGGGAAAAGAGAGACACTATGCATGCACAGAGAGGCTCCTTGGGGTCAAAAGTCAGGGGATAAGTCCAGGCCATATGAGTCTTGCTCTTCCAAGAAGGCTTCACTTTGAGATCCATTTTGGCTGAGGGGTGCATGTGCACCTCAGGGGAGGGTCCTGAGACCAATTTACTGGTGAGGGACAAAGCAAGATGATTTGCTTGAGGGAAGATAAAGATCAGGAAAACTACCCACTTACAAAGGATTTAATTTTTCCAAAGGTGCAACTCTCTCTCTGAGCTTGCCAATGCACCTTTCTGCATCTACTTTTCTTGTCAACTAACTTGCCTACTTGTTGCTGCTGCTACTGCTAAGTCACTTCAGTCATGTCCGACTCTGTGCGACCCCATAGACAGCAGCCCACCAGGCTTCCCTGTCCCTGGGATTCTCCAGGCAAGAACACTGGAGTGGGTTGCCATTTCCTTCTCCAATGCATGAAAGTGAAAAGTGAAAGTGAAGTTGCTCAGTCGTGTCCGACTCTTAGCGACCCCATAGACTGCAGCCTACCAGGCTCCTCCATCCACGGGATTTTCCAGGCAAGAGTACTGGAGTGAGGTGCCATTGCCTTCTCCGTACCTACTTGTTACCTTCTGAATTTGTTCTTGACTTAGGCAGGCAAGGACTAGGGACTCTAGCCTAACTGCTGGCCCTTGTGGTTCAGTGGTTAGGACTCTCAGTCCAGGAAACTAACATCTTGCTTCCAGCTGCTGCTTACTGCTGTGTGCATCCGAAATCAAGGGTGCAGTAATGCTAACAGACACCTTGGGTCTTCTGTATTATATTCTTCCTTAGTTCCACTGTGGGGTAGTAGCCTGATTTCCCTTTGGTTGTCAGAATTAATCATCCAAGCCAGCATGATAACTCCCTTCTTTCCCATTGATTTGGAGGCATGAGAAGCCCAATAGAGGGTGAGTGCCAGTTAATTTTCAGTTCAATAAATCATTGTTGTGTCTCCTGGTGGAAACACAGGAGACTAAGTGTTCCGAAACACTTCCTTTCGGAACTAAGATGACGAGACCAGCAGAGTTAAGGTTGCAAGGACACGAAGTAAATGTTTGCAAGTGAGTCACTAAACAAATACTAAGTGGTGCTGCTCTCATCTTGGCCCTTGGTTCCTAAACTGAAGGGAGAAACAGCACCAAATATTTGATGCTGACTTACAGCATTTACGACCTCCTGGAGAACACAGCCATAGTTCCTTATCCAGTACTGTAACTGAGAGTCCCTTCGTGACAAAACAAATGTATATTTCATCTATGTCCTTGTTTCCTTGCATACAGCTCCTAAAATCCTTGGAATTTCTCAAGTAATGTGTCTTTTTATGCTAATGAGATGACTGAGTGGGGCTTGAAGGGGCTGCTGGGTAGCTTCAGCATGGGGGAATGGTTACCAGGGGAAACAGTTATATGGATAGAGGGTTGAAGTTTTCACCCCTTCTCTCCATCTTCTATTGATGAACAGGGGCTGGAGGTGGAATTGATCATTAACAGGTATTGATTTAACCTTTCACACTTACATAAGAAAATCTCCATAACAAGCCCTAACTAAAGGGGCTGAGAGAGCTTCTGGGTTGGCAAACACTTAAGGGGCTGGGGCTGTGGCAGAGAGGGATGGAAGGGCCACCTTCCTTCCCACATGCCTGACCCTATGCATTTTTTGCTTTTGGTGGTTTCTGAGTTATAGCCTTTGTAATACATGGGTCATTTCTTAAAAACACATAAATGTGTGAAGTCTAATTGATAGGGTCCACATGGGGTCTCACTGATAAGATGTCTCATTATGTTGACCTCACAAACAAAGAATAAATCACAGTGATCCATGAGACTGACCAAATTACCCTAATGGCATCCTGTTCTCACTGGCACCTATTTTCTCCGGCTATGTGACCATACCTTCGGAGAAGTTTTCATTGGTGGGGTATAAAAAGAACCCTGTCAGAAAGGGAGGATGCTGGTTCTCCTTAACAGCATCACCCTCTCTTTTCCCTCTAATAAATTTCCCTTTTCTTGCCTGACTGCCCGGCTTGCTCTCTTTTTCTCTGCACTCATCTAACACTAATTACATGGACTAGTTACAGTTTCACATTCGTAAATGGAGAATATAATACCTTTCTACAAGAAAATAATACTACTAGATAAAAAAATTGTCATGAGATATGAAACAACTAACAGCTATCCTAGACATAGGGATAGTTAGTGTAGCACTACTATTGACTGGTGTGATCACTCACCTAGAGCCAGATATCTTGGAGTTTGAAGTCAGGTGGGCCTTAGGAAGCATCACTATGAACAAAGCTAGTGGAGGTGATGGAATCCCAGTTGAGCTATTTCAGTCCTAAAAGATGATGCTCTTAAAGAGCTCCGCTTAATATGTCAGCAAATTTGGAAAATTTAGCGGTGGCCGCAGGACTGGAAAAGGTCAGTTTTATTCCAATCCCAAAGAAAGGTAATGCCAAAGAATGCTCAAACTACTGCACAATTGCACTCATCTCACACGCTAGCAAAGTAATTCTCAAAATTCTCCAAGCCAGGCTTCAACAGTACATGAACCATGAACTTCCAGATGTTCAGGTTGGATTTACAAAAGGCTGAGGAACCAGAGATCAAATTGCCAACATACAATGGATCATAGAAAAAATAAGAGAATTCCAGAAAAACATCTGCTTCATTGACTATGCTAAAGCCTATGACTATGGTGATCACAACAAACTGGAAAATTCTTAAAGAGCTGGGAATACCAGATCACCTTACCTGCTTCCTGAGAAACCTGTATGAAGACCAAGAAGCAACAGTTAGAACCAGACATGAAACAACAGACTGGTTCAAAATTGGGAAAGGAGTACATCAAGGCTGTATATTGTCACCCTGCTTATTTAACTTATATGCAGAATACATCATGAGGAATGCTGGGCTGGGTGAAGCACAAGCTTGAATCAATATTGCTGGGAGAATTATCAATTACTTCAGATATGCAGATGGTACCACCTTAAGGGCAGAAAAAGAAAAGGAGCTAAAGAACCGGTTGATGAATGTGAAAGAGAAGAGTGAAAAGCTGGCTTAAAACTGAACATTCAAAAAACCAGGATCATGGCATCCGGTCCCATCAGTTCATGGCAAATAGATGGGGAAACACTGGAAACAGTGACAAACTTTATTTTATGGGGCTCCAAAATCACTGCAGATGGTGACTGCAGCCATGAAAGTAAAAGACAATTGCTCCTTGGAAGAAAAGCTATGGGCAAGAGTTGAACCATAAAGAAGGCTGAATGCCGAGGAATTTATGCTTTTGAGCTGTGGTGCTGCAAAAGACTCTTGAGAATCCCTTGGTCTGCAAGGAGATCAAACCAGTCAATCCTAAAGGAAATCAATCCTGAATATTCATTGGAAGGACTGATGCTAAAGTTCCAATACTTTGGCCACCTGATGCAAAGAGCCAATTCATTAGAAAAGACTTTGATGCTGGGAAAGATTGAAGGCAGGACGAGAAAGGGATGACAGAGTATGAGATCATTGGATGTCATCACTGACTCATTGGACATGAGTTTGAGCAAGTTCTGGGAGATGGTGAAGGACAGGGAACCCTGGCATGTTGCAGTCTATGGGGTTGCAAAGAGTCCTATACGACTGATGACTGAACAACAACAACTGTTGATTACAAATATAAACATTTTTGAAAATTCATGGTATTTTTTGTTGTTGTTAATTTATACCATATACTGAGCCACAAAAGCAAAATTTGAAGATGTTTTATAGGATTAAATGGTTACAGAGTATTTTTTTACCAAAATAGAATGAAAATTGAAGTCAATGAAAACAAGAAATCTAGAAACCACTCAAATATTTAAAAACTTAATTATATACCTTCAAATAATTCACAAGTTAAAGGATAAATCATAAAGAAATTTATAAAATAGGTAGAAATTAATAGAAATCAAATTTCAATCTATCAAACTTGGGGGATAAACTTATACATAAATGGATATTTAAATGTTTAAATGCTAACTCCAAACACTAAGGGTCAGTGTTTGAGGAAGTTTTTCAACAAAGGGAGTAGAGTGATTTTATTACAGCTAAGTCACTTCAGTTGTGTCCGACTCTGTGCGACCCCATAGACGGCAGCCCACCAGGCTCCCCTGTTCCTGGGATTCTCCAGGCAATAACACTGGAGTGGGTTGCCATTTCCTTCTCCAAAGCATGAAAGTGAAAAGTGAAAGTGAAGTCGCTCAGTCATGTCCAGCTCTTAGCGACCCCATGGACTGCAGCCTACTAGGCTCCTCCATCCATGGGATTTTCCCACTAAATTTTCTAACAAGCTCAATTGAAAATTGTGAGTCAAAATGATATTTGAAGATACCATGAGGTAAATATTATTCAGATTTAATGTCAAATTATTAACATTGATTTTTATTTAGCACACATTTCCTGTATTGGCAGGTGGATTCTTTACCACTAGTGCCACATGGGAAGTCGAAGTATTTTATGAACATCATATCATTTGACTCTCATAAAAATAAGTACTATTCAACTTTTGTCAGAAAATTGAAACATAGAAATACCAGGCCATTATTGTCTAATATGAGACTTCGTAAGAATTAAAACTCATTTTGGAATCCAGGGAGGGAGACTCCAGAATCTAAATTCTTCTCTCTCATATTGCTCTGCCTCTAATTGCAGTGGTCTTTTGATGGCCTTTTACTTTAGTCAGTAGGATACACTGTGTGTGCTAAGGGCTTCCCAGGTGACTTAGTGGTTTAAAAAAAAAAAATCTCCTACCAATGCAAGAGATCCAAGAGATGCTTGTTTGATCCCTGGTTTGGTAAGATCCCCTGTAGGAGGAAATGGCAACCCACTCAATGAGTTCTTGCGTGGAGAATGCCATGAACACAGGAGCCTGGCAGGCTATAGTTCATGTTGGCCACAAAGAGGCTAACCTGACTACTGCTTTTCTTCTGTTTTGGCTATTTTTTTTTTAACTAAATTTTATTAGACCAATATTTTTAATGTCTTCTCTGAGACAATGACTCTGCTAAATGCTGTGAACAGAAATTACTTTATATGAGCAAGAAAAATCATTTTAATGATCAAGATTCAATGCATCTGTAGGCCTTTAAATGAAGACATAAGCTCCCCAGCACCATTAGTTCTGTACCACGGTAGAAAAATCTCTCTTGAAAGTGAATGAAAAGCACAAAACTGGCTATTCTAACAGAGCCAGGAAAATAAGACCCTTCTCCAAAATTCTAGGTATGTATATATTTTCTATTCTAAAGTTCCACAGTGGGCTATACACTGCATGTACAGTAAATTTTGGTGTATAAAAGTCATGTGAGCTAGGATGTTGCTTGAATTGCACAAGAAAATGCACATGAAATACAAGTGCACTTTGAGCAAGTGCTATGCAATTATTGGAAGGTGGATATGCAGTATGTTATATCTTCTAACGGAAAAAAGTCTTCATAACCAGCCAAAAGTTTATTAGCACCTTTTGATTTTAACTGATGTGGCTTTGAGGGTTGGTTTTCTAGACATTACTTCCTCAAATGATTTGGGAGAAAAGCAAAATAAATATTTCATAAATACAGAAGCAGTATTTAATACACTTATTAAATAGGAATTACATTCAAATTTGGACTTCCCTCATAGCTCAGATGATAAAGCATCTGTCTACAATCCGGGAGACCCAGGTTCAATCCGTGGGTCGGGAAGATCCCCTGGAGAAGGAAATGGCAACCCACTCCAGTACTCTTGGCTGGAAAATCCCATGGATGGAGGAGCCTGGTAGGCTACAGTCCATAGGGTTGCAAAGAGTCGGTCACGACTGAGCAACTTCACTTTCACATTCGAGTTTAAATTGTAAGATGAGAAAGATGATATCTCTGAAAAGTGATTAATTCCAAGTTTAACACTGCATAAACTAGTATTGATTACTTTGCTGAAAAATATAAATGATGATTAATAATTTCACACATTAAAAAAGTAGAAAGGCATAAGAGTGAAATGTGTACAGTACTAATACATTGATCATTAAGCCAGCTACTCCCAAAAAAGTCAAGATACAAGTTATCTATTGCAATAAGAGAAAAACATTATCTTTGAGTTACAGCTCAATCTAAATCTTCTATCACATCATTTATGATCATAATCTCCCATGCAGCAGTGAAAATCATGCTCATGGACAGTTTTTCTATTACAGAAAATGAGATTTTGAGAGGAAAAGGACTAAATAATTTGAACAGCACTACTTAATTTTCACCAGAAAGTCTGGACAGAATTGAATATGCAGTATTGATTACTTATTCAATGAATAAAACTCATTAGCCTGCACATAAGTAAGTAGATGGCATGTACTTTATGCCATCTTAGACTAATAAAAATAAGTTATATTTGCTTAAATTACATAGATATATTCAACTGTAGATTACAAGAGAGGAAATGTGTGTCATGAATGACTTTAAAAGCTGTCTGAGTAAATTATTCATAAAAAATTATTAAATGTTCTTTGGATGAATTAATCTACTCCTAAGTGAGATTAATGTCTCATTCTATTGAAATGATACATACAGGAATAATCTAATTTTTTTTAACTGACATATTCTTATTCTTTCTAGTCTTTTATAAATGAGAGAAGAAGATTGTACCAGTAGGTAGCATAACTTCTGTGGTAGGTCCAATCAGAGTAATTTTATTTGCTACATATAAATTATTTTAACTGATAAATATAACCTGTTTTTGAATTCTCACAGTCTGACTTACCTCTTTCTATTAAGTTAAAAATATTTTCAGAATCTAAAAATAGAAATATTAAAGTGGTTATTTGTTTATCTCTAATTCTCTGGCCCTGATATTGAGAAAGATTGAAGGCAAAAGGAGAAGGGGATGGCAGAGGATGAGATTGTTGGATAACATCATCAACTCAATGGAAATGAATTTGAGCAAACTCTGGGAGATAGTGGAGGTCAGAGGAGCTTAGTGTGCTGTAGTACATGAGGTCACAAAGAGTCGGACACTACTTAGCTACTCAACGAAAATAACAAACAATAAATTCTCTGACATTGTGATAACCTATCTACTTCATCTTAGTGTCTTCATCAGCAGAAGACTAGATTTCTCCAGACAAAGCAAATTTATAACACTAGAAGCAACACTGATTCAATGCCCAAAGTACTTATTCTCATCACAATTATGTAAAAGGTGTGACACAGACATGCATATTGGGATTATATATGTTGAGAACCAATTGAGAAAGAATAAATATAAGTTAGATGTGGAACATTTTATTTCTGATAAAAGCTGGATTGGGTACATGAAATACATGTGGTGCCATAAAATCTAGTAATAAAAGAAACACATTCATTCACAGGCAGCACTACACAGATGCAATTTCCACTGCAACCACAAGTCACAGTTATTTGACTTACCGAAGGAACACTTGGTTAAAAGGAATTGGGACTGTGCTATTATAAGCAACTGTGTGGGTGAAATATGAATTTTAATTCCTTTTGACACCAATTTAGGTATTTGAGCACTGGAATATTAACATATATTGTCAAGTACATAGTATGTTTTGACTGATATTTCACTATTTATTAATTTGAAAGGATTATGTTTGGGGCATTTACATATTAGTGTCATAATATTATTAGTGATATAATTTCACTTAAAACACAACCTTTAAATAGCTATTTTTGACAAAATAATTCAGTTCAGTTCAGTCGCTCAATAGTGTCTGACTTTTTGTGACCCAACGAACTGCAGTACGCCAGGCCTCCCTGTCCATCACCAACTCCCGGAGTCCACCCAAACCCATGCCCATTGTGTTGGTGATGCCATCCAACCATCTCATCTTCTGTCATCTCCCTCTCCTCTTTCACTCAATCTTTCCTAGCATCCACGTCTTTTTAAATGGGTCAGCTGTCCACATCAGGTGGCCAAAGTACTGGAGTTTCAGCCTCAGCATCAATCCCTCCAAAAAACACCCAGGACTGATCTCCTTTAGGATGGACTGGCTGGATCTCCTTGCATTCCAAGGGACTATCAAGAGTCTTTTTCAACATCACAGTTCAAAAGCATCAATTCTTCTTTTCAAAAGCATCGATTCTCAGCTTTCTTTATAGGCCAACTCTCACATCCATACATTACTACTGGAAAAACCATAGCCTTGACTACAAGGACTTTGTTGTCAAAGTTATGTCTCTGCTTTTTAACATGCAGTCTAGGTTGGTCATAATATTCCTTCCAAGGAGTAAGTATCTTTTAATTTCACAGCTGCAATCACCATCTGCAGTGATTTTGGAGCCCAGAAAAATAAAGTCTGTCACTGTTTCCACTGTTTCCCCATCTATTTGCCATGAGGTGATGGGACCAGATGCCATGATCTTAGTTTTCTGAATGTTGAGCTTTAAGTCAACTTTTTCACTCTCTTCTTTCACTTTCATCAACAGGTTTTTTAGTTCCTCTTCACTTTCTGGCATAAGAAAGTGTCATCTGCATATCTGAGGTTATTGATATTTCTCCCAGCAATCTTGATTCCAGCTTGTGCTTCTTCCTGCCCAGCATTTCTCATGATGTACTCTGCATATAAGTTAAATAAGCAGGGTGACAGTATACAGCCTAGACGTACTCCATTTCCTATTTGGAACCAATCTGTTGTTCCATGTCCAGTTCTACCTGTTGCTTCCTGACCTGTATACAGGTTTCTCAACAGGCAGGTCAGGTGGTCTGGTATTCCCATCTCTTTCAGAATTTTCCACAATTTATTGTGATCTACACAGTCAAAGATTTTGGCAATAAAGCAGAAATAGATGTTTTTCTGGAATTCTCTTGCTTTTTTCATGATCCATGGAAAGATCAATGTTGGCAATTTGATCTATTTTCCCTCTGCCTTTTCTAAAACCAGATTGAACATCTGGCAGTTCACAGTTCATGTATTGCTGAGGCCTGGCTTGGAGAATTTTGAGCATTACTTTACTAGCATGTGAGATGACTGCAATTGTGTAGTAGTTTGAGAATTCTTTGGCATTACCTTTCTTTGGGATTGGAATGAAAACTGACCTTTTCCAGTCCTGTGGCCACTGCTGAGTTTTCCAAATTTCTTGACATACTGAGTGCACCACTTTCACAGCATCATCTTTAGAATTTGAAATAGCTCAACTGGCATTCCATTGCCTCCACTAGCTTTGTTTGTAGTGATGCTTACTAAGGCCCACCTGAATTCACATTCCAGGAAGGCTGGCTCTAGGTGAGTGGGAGTGATCACACCTTCATGATTATCTGGGTCATGAAGATGTTTTTTGTACATTTCTTCTGTGTATTCTTGCCACCTCTTCTTAATATCTTCTGCTTCTTTTAGGTACATACCATTTCTGTCCTTTATTGAGCCCATCTTTGTATGAAATGTTCCCTTGGTATCTCTAATTTTCTTGAAGAAATCTCTAGTCTTTCCCATTCTATTGTTTCCCTCTACTTCTTTGCAATGATCACTGAGGAAATCTTTCTTATCTCTCCTTGCTATCTTTTGGAATTCTGCATTTAAATGGGTATATCTTTCCTTTTCTCCTTTGCTTTTCACTTCTCTTCTTTTCACAGCTATTTGTAAGGCTTCCTCAGACAGCCATTTTGCTTTTTTGCATTTCTTTTTCTAGGGGATGGTCTTGATCCCTGTCTCCTGTACAATGTCATGAACCTCCATCCATAGTTCATCAGGTACTCTATCAGATCAAGTCCCTTAAATCTATTTCTCATATCCACTGTATAGTCACAAGGAATTCGATTTAAGTCATACCTGAATGGTCTAGTGGTTTTCCCCACTTTCTTCAATTTAAGTCTGAATTTGGCAATAAGGAGTTCATAATCTGAGCCACAGTCCACTCCTGGTCTTGTTTTTGCTGACTTTATAGAGCTTCTCCATCTCTGACTGCAAAGGATATAATCAGTCTGTTTTCGGTGTTGACCCATGTGATGATGTCCATGTGTAGAGTCTTCTCCTGTGTTGTTGGAAGAGGGTGTTTGCTATGACCAGTATGTTCTCTTGGCAGAACTCTATTAGTCTTTGCCATGCTTCATTCTGTACTTCAAGGGCAAATTTACCTGTTACTCCAGGTGTTTCTTGACTTCCTACTTTTGCATTCCAGTCCCCTATAACAAAAAGGCAGAGAAGGCAATGGCACCCCACTCCAGTACTCTTGCCTGTAAAATCTCATGGGCAGAGGAGCCTGGTAGGCTGCAGTCCATGGCGTCGCTAAGAGTCAGACACAACTGAGCGACTTCACTTTCACTTTTTCTCTTTCATGCATTGGAGAAGGAAATGGCAACCCACTCCAGTGTTCTTGCCTGGAGAATCCCAGTGGCAGGAGAGCCTGGTGGGCTGATGTCTATGGGGTCACACAGAGTCGGATACGACTGAAGTGACTTAGCAGCAGCAGTAGCATAACAAAAAGGACATCTTTTTGGGGTTTTAGTTCTAAAAGTTCTTGTAGGTCTTCATAGAACCATTCAACTTCAGCTTCTTCAGTGTTACTGGTCAGGGCATAGACTTGGATTACCGTGATATTGAATGGTTTGCCTGGAAATGAACAGAGGTCATTCTGTTGTTTTTGAGATTGCATCCAAGTACTGCATTTCAAACTCTTTTGTTGACTATGATGGCTACTCCATTTCTTCTAAGGGATTCCTGCCCACAGTAGTAGATATAATGGTCATCTGAGTTAAATTCACCCATTCCAGTCCGTCTTACTTCGCTGATTCCTAGAATGTCTATGTTCACTCTTGCCATCTCCTGTTTGACCACTTCCAATTTGCCTTGATTCATGGACCTAACATTCTAGGTTCCTGTGCAATATTGCTCTTTATAGCATTGACTCTTGCTTCTATTACCAGTCCCATCCACAACTGGGCATTGTTTTTGCTTTGGCTCAATCCCTTCATTCTTTCTGGAGCTTCTCCACTGATCTCCAGTAGCATATTGGGCACCTACTGACCTGGAGAGTTCATCTCTCAATGTCCTATCTTTTTGCCTTTTCATACTGTTCATGGGGTTCTCAAGACAAGAATACTGAAGTGGTTTGCCGTTCCCTTCTCCAGTGGACCACATTCTGTCATATGAAATACAACCTTTAAATAGCTATTTTTGACAAAATCGTAAGGGTAACAAAATAATAGTAAAATACTTTCCAGGAGTACTCCAAGATCTGGGGATGGAAAAATTGTTATCATATTCAAAGTCACTTCAAACCTTCTCAGGTTACATCAGACTGTAGTATCTCAGAAGTATCCACAAAGTGCAGAAGGTTTTATTTTTGGAACTGCCTCATAAAGGTAGAAACCGGAGCTGGCCTGTCCTGATAAACACTTGTTTTCCTCTGCAAGGACTGGATGTATCTCTAACAGATATGTTTTGGTTAAGCCCGATGTGTTAAGATTGGATAAGGGGTATGAAAGAAGAGCTGGGAAATGTCAGGACTAACTTCTATTTCTCTGACTTTCTATTTCCATGTGGAGTTATTTTTGTCAGAAAAAATCTTCCTATGTCTATTCATACCTCCGCAATAATGTTCTTGGCATAAAGAAATAAATAAAATCTGCAGTATTGTGGAAAGTAGAAAATACCTAAAGAACTGAATGATTTTGTGAAGAAAATTTCTGGTCAAGATGTTGAAAATGTTATCTGCTTTCTTCTTATTGCTTACAATATATGACAAAAGAAAGTTACACTAAAGGAAGGAATTTAAACGTGAAAGAATCAGGACTTCATGATTTGAAAAATCCTCATCCTCTATAGACATCAATGGTGTTAAAATTGAGAAATTTGAGTAAAGATAAATTTAGGACAATGCCCCCAAAACATAGCTCAAAGCATGTGGCAAATTGAGCATGTGATTTTAAAAACCTTTGCTAAGTTCTCTTAAACTATGAGTAAAAAAAATATGTTAGCTTAATGTCATTAAATTTTGAAGGTGTCTAAGTACAGTTCAGACAGACACACACACACACACCCTTCATCTAGAGTATTTATGGGTGGCTTCATAGATTCTCTCAATCAACTAACAGAGCTTCTATAAAAACTTGAGATCAAGTTGGTGACAGAGAAGGCTTCTGACATTCCCTCTTCCTAAGAACACACTAAATACACAGGTTCACATGGATCAACTTCCTTTAAGAGAAATTCAGAAACTAGTGGGGTGACTCCTACATATTGAGTAGCTGAGAAACTAATCACATCAAAACAAACAGGAAAGACTGAGAGGCATTCTTCCTAAAAACCCCATTCCCTGTACAGTGCCTTATAATCAGGAGGTAACACCAAACTCCCAGCTTCTCTCTGAGGAATTAAGGGTTCAGACCACACAAAGACCCAATTTTCAAACTATCACCTGAGGTGCTTGCTGTGCTTAGTCACTCAGCTATGTCTGGCTTTTTATGACCCCATGGACCATAGCCCACCAGGCTCCTTGGTCCATGGGAACTCTCCAGGAAAGAATACTGGAGTAGGTTGCCATTCCCTCCTCCAGGGGATCTTTCCAACCCAGGGAGTGAACCTGGTCTTCTGCATTGAAAGTGGATTCTTTACCATCTGAACCACTAGGGAAGCCCAAGAAGACTGGAGTGGGTAACCTATCCCTTCTCCAGGGGATCTTCCCAGCCCAGGAATCAAACTGGGGTCTCCTGCAATGCAGGTAGATTCTTTACAAGCTGAGCTACCAGGGAAGCCCATCACATGAGGTATGGGTCCCCAAATCACCTAGTTCTAATAGCCAGTGGTGCTTTGCATTCATGAGTCCCTTATGAGCATGAAAGTGAAGTTGCTCAGTTGTGTCCGACTCTTTGTGACCCCATGGACTGTAGCCTATCAGGCTCCTCCATCCATGGGATTTTCCAAGCAAAAGTGTTGGAGTGGATTGCCATTTCCTTCTCCAGGGGATCTTCCTAACCCAGGAATCGAACCCAGGTCTCCCGCATTGCAGGCAGACACTTTACCTTCTGAGCCACCTTATAAGTATAGTTAAAAAAAAAAAGCAGCATTAGGAAGCATTGCAAACAGAGCAGACGATATGCAAGAGAGAGTCAGTGAAAACTGGGAAATTGGCATTGATATATATACACTATAAAATATAAAATAGATAACTAATAAGAACCTACTGTATAGCACAGAGAAATCTACTCAATACTCTGTAATGGTCTAAATGGGAAAATAATCTAAAAAAGAGTATGTATATATATAAATGATTCACTTTGCTGTACACCTGAAACCAACACCACACTGTAAATCAATTAGACCTCAATAAAATTTTTTAAAAGATAAATTTTAGATATAATTTGGGCAGAAGGGGAAAGAGAACTAAGATTTTTAAAAAGTGAAATAATTCTCCAAGAACTATTCTCTCCATTAGAAAAGGCAACATGAGGGTAATGGGTATCTTGGAAGAAGAGAGGGAGAAGGAACAGAGTTTATTTAAAGAAATAACAGCTGAGAACTTCTCATACTTGGAAGGGACTGAATATACAAGTCTATGGAGCTAAGAGAATACCTAATTATCCCAACGCAAAAAGATGTCTCCAAGACACTTTATACTTAAGTGGTCAATGACAAAAAGAATTTTAAAAACAGTCAGGGGTGGAGGGAATCAAAACTTACAGAAGAAACACAATTAGGCTATACACTGACTTACAGCTGAAACTCTAAGACCAGGAGAGAGGGAGAATGCAGAAAGACAGGCTAAAAACATTGAAAGATAAACTCTGTCCTTCAAGAACCATCTATCCAGCAAACTTATCTTTCAGATATGAAAGGGAAAGTCTTTCTTAAACAAACAAAAACTGAAGGAATTCATTGCCACCAGCTCTACCTTATGAAAAAGTGGAAAGGAGATTTTCTACTTGAAATCAAAAGAATAAAGTACATAAAACTGTCAGTAAGGTAATAAATATAATCAGAAAATTGTAACTCAAAATCATAATAAGTTGTTAAACAATTACATCATAAAGGTTAAAAATATATCTCCTATTCAGATATTTTGCACTATTTCTACACTGGTCAATGGAGATTATATACTTTTTAACACATTGATAGTATTTTACAAATTTTATGACCTTAATCACAACAAGCTATGCTATTTATTTATTCTTGGATGTATTCATTCATTTAACATATATTTATTAAACATCTACTATTTTGAAGTTAAACAGTTAAGCACTGGATACATGAGTGACAAAAAATAAAATCTCTTCTTATGTGGCTTAAAATCAGGGGCTGATATGCATTATTTCTTGATTATATATTCTCTGCAACCCTCTTGTATGGTATACAATATACACTTTTGACATTGTGGTCATCTGTATTTAATTAAACCGTTTCCTGGAATTCATTTGGGAAAAGTATACTTCTTGCTATGGAGATGCTTTCTCATTTTAATTTTTCCCTTTACTTGCACTCCATTGTTGAGTAGGTGAACAGACAAAACCTTTTTTTTTTTTTTTCAGACTGTCAATATTCATGTAACTGAAAATTACAAGGAATCATCTCTGTAGTTCAGACATCAACCCAGCATAACAATAGTCCCATCCACTTCCCTGTTGGTCTAGTAGCTAAGAATCTGTGGTCCCCCTAGGTTTGATCCCTGGTCAGGGAATTAGATTCCACATGCTGCAACTAAGATTCTGCACGTTAAAACTAAAGATCCCATGTGCTGCAACTAAGACCAGCATAAGAAAAAAAAACTAAATAATTAATTTAAAAAGCCACACCAATATTTCTTCTTGACAATTATAATTATATATATATATATATATATATATAAAACAACCTTTATACACTGGATATTTTTAAAGTGTATTTAAAGTGAAGCTTGCAGAAAAGTGTTCTCAAAATCACTTTTTTGGAATTGCTTACAAACACCTCTGCTATCTACCAGCAGTTACTCTTTGCACATTATTAGAACAAAAGAGTCAGTGTTTAGAATTGCAATACATGATAATATTACCATTTCACATGAATTCTTAATTCATTAATTTCCTCTATTCTTCTAGTCAATTTTAGTGCACAGATGATTATCTGGTATTCCTTTTCCATGTATTTCTACTCTTTCACTTTGGTAACAGCTTATTTGTAAAAATGTCACTATCTTTCCATATCCTTTGCAATTTGATTTAGTTGTTTCTTCCATCAATAAGTAGAGTCTGTTTCCTCACTTCCTGAATCTGGACTGGCTTTGTCAGTTGCTTTAACTAACAGAATACAGCACTAATGAACTTGTACTAGTTCTGAATCTAGGTCTCACTTCTTTGGGGCTTTGCACCTGCATTGCTGATACCTCAGGTAGTCTTCTAGAAGTTGAGACACCACACCGAGCAGAGAGAATCCATCACATATGAAACCAGTCCAAATCATCCTGCCTCTAGCCCATCGAGCAGCTGACTGTAGTCACTTGAGTGAACACAGCCATAATCAGAACAGCCTAGCTGAGCTCATGCCAGCCTGCTGACAAGAAGAATGGTATGCTAAAGGATGGATGTCTTATGCCACTGCTTTGGGGGTGATTTGTTGTGTAAAAATACCTTAGAATATTGGTCAGTGGTGAGATTTTAGATTCTTAGACTGACAATCTCAAAAGGCTTATAATGATGTTCAGAAAGAATTTTCTTGTGTGGGATAATGTGCTTCCATGACTTCTATCACTACTGTGAGGTAATGGTCTTTAAAATCATTTAATCAGCCCAGATCACTATTTGAGATACATGTCTACATATCTCCTTGCCTATCAAGAATCTTGGCCCATTTATCTTATAGGCTACTCATATTCAGAAACTCAAAAAGCGAATTAAACACTGTTCCTAGAAATCTGTTCTCTTTTATCATCTTCCTGGTGAAAGACATAATGCTGGACACCCAGGCATAGTGGTATCAGTAATTCTTACACAATCCCTTACTGTTTTACATCTTTACTACCAGAATAACATTTGCAAAATAGCACATTGCCATTCAGTTGACTGAACTCCAGTGGTAAGGGATCCAGAGATCAGGAGGATAGACATCCCTTTTTATCTGTGAGTGGATGAAACTTAATTCCATCCAGGAAAAAGACAAAATAGAACATGGGTTGCTGCTAATGATCTGATGTAAATTACAGTGCTCTGTCTTGCAGATCATAAAGTATATATTGTAAAATAATAAACTGAATGTAGCCATAGGCATTGGTCTAATACAGAGAAAGACTGAAAAATTCAGAAAAAAAAAAAAAAAGGTAGTGATGTTGGTACAACATGGCCTTAGAATTTAGATCCCTAGTATATAACATCTTGTAAACATACAGGCATCAAGGGCAACTTCTAAAGCAGTAACTGATTGTGTCACTGAGTTGCAAATTTGATTTTAATCCCCATCAAGTGAGTGAATTAAATTGTTGATATTTCTATTATTCTAATCTGGACTAGATTAAAAAAAACACATTAAACTGAGATTTCAGGTGGAAAAAAATCAGTAAAATCAGTTTTCCACAAGAGTGTGAGGAATTTCCTAACTTAAACAGAAAGATAGTAAAAGTGTAACGAGATTGTAATTTTCAGCTTTTTAAATAAATAGTATAGATAGATAAATATTAGGCAATTTTGATTGTAAGTGTCACTTGAAAATGCTAATGGCATTTGCTAAAAGATCTACCTGATACTCAAGGAAGTATTATAATAATAATCAAAAAGACATTTTCCTTGGACTTCATATGTCCTATAGTGAATTGTTAAAAGTTGATGAAAAATTTATAACTTTTAACTGTCATTTGGTATTTTTTCAATGTATTAGAAGCAACAAAAGCTAACACCTCCTCTTTTTCTTAATATCATACAGAAACTGTCTCTAAGAAAAATCAATAGGTTTTAGAAAAGGGAAAAATAGTCTTTTATTAAAATGGACTATATATGTGTGTGTGTGTGTGTGTAGCATTTACTTAGAATGTTTTTATAAATCACTTTATAGGCCACTTCTTTTACCTTTCAACTTAGAAACATGATCATTTGTCAACTCAATTGCATTAAGTATAACCTTTTCACTATTAATTTTTTTGCCTCAATTGGGGAGTGTTCTTTTCAAGATTAGTTGAAAAAGATATTTTTTAAAGAAATCAACTTTACTAAAGAAACTATCTTACATGTCCCAATTCAGAATTTCTCTGGTTTGACAACCTGAGTGTTGTCTAATATGTTTAATATGTTTTCATTTCAGTTAAATTTTCATAAAGTGCTTGCTGATATTTTAATGATATTTTAGCATGATAATTAGTAAATCAAATTTTTAAAAATTCTAATTATAATCTGTCACAGTTAATCACTGACATGCAATGACATGTTTTACCTTGAAAATTTGGATTGATATTGTTACTATTAATATGATATTTAACATAATATCAGTAAATTCTAGTTATATTTGGAGACACAGAATGCATTCAGATTTGGTTGCTATAGAAAATCTTAAGAAAAGTACTAGAATAACAACAATGGGGAAGGGAGTAAATCATAATTTGCATTTAGGTAAAGAGGCTCAGTTTAGTATATAATTTAGTTTCATATTTGAAAAAAAAAATCAAATAATTTTTCCAAACCCAGGAAGAAACTAACAAGGAATAATTAATAAGAAAGTGAAAGAAAGAGTTAGTCACTAAGTCATGTCTGATTCTTTGTGACTCCATGGACTGAGAGCCCACCAGTCTCATCAGTCTATGGAATTTTCCAGGCAAGAATACTGGAGTGTGTAGCCATTCCCTTCTTCAGGGGATCTTTTTGATTAATGAGAAACTGTTAAATATCTGGCTTTATTAACTAGCCCACTGAAAATCTTTTATCTTTCTTTCTCCAAATCAGCAAAGAATTCTGACATTTTCTATGGGAATGCTACATTTTTTTCCCCTTTATTGAGGAGTTTTAATTATATAATAAGCACAATATCTGGGAAATAGGACAGGGTAAAAACAGTGCAAGTTTTTAGTATAATTAGTCCATATTTATGCTTTTCTTGATTATCTGTTCCTTCACTACCAACCATGTACCAATTTTTTTTTTTCACTTTAGTGAGTTGATTATTCTTTTAACGTATATAATTTAAAACACCTTTTAAAGTGCTTTAGAAGATATCAGGTCCTTTAAAAAAAGGACATACAGGACTCCCCTGGTGGTCTAGTGGTTAAGAATCTGCCTTGCAATGCAGGGGATGCAGGTTCAATCTCCAGCCAGGGAACTCAGATCCCATATGTGCCACAACTTAGAGAGTCCACGCACCACAACAAAAGATTCCACATGATGCAATGAATAGCCCATGTGCTGCAACTAAGACCTGACACAGCTAAATAAATAAATAAAATATTTAAAATTTTCATTCCCTAAAAAAAAATAAAATGACGTCGAATTTCCGCTCAGCTGGATAAAGAACTGGATCCTGAGGAGTGAAACAAAGGAATAAAACTGTGGTGTAAAGTTTAAGGATAACTTGCTTGGAAGTTTGTTGTCTAGTCTAACAGAGGAAAGCAAGGCCTATAGGGAAATGGGGAAACAATACACAAAGCAATTAACTCAATGGAAACTCCTGACAGAGATATGGGAACAGTACCAACATTCTTCCCTGGGAATCTTATACTGCTACTGCTGCTGCTGCTGCTAAGTCGCTTCAGTCGTGTCCGACTGTGTGCGACTCCACAGGCAGCAGCCCACCAGGCTCCCCCGTCCCTGGGATTCTCCAGGCAAGAACACTGGAGTGGGTTGCCATTTCCTTCTCCAATGTATGAAAGTGAAAAGTGAAAGTGAAGTCGCTCAGTCGTGTCGGACTCCTAGCGACCCCATGGACTGCAGCCCACCAGGCTCCTCCGTCCATGGGATTTTCCAGGCAAGAGTACTGGAGTGGGGTGCCATATACTATTAATGCATTATTGGCACATCATAGTCTATTGACAGCATACAGTTCACCCATATAAAACTTCAATATATTCAACTTTATTTATATTATTGAGTTTTTCATTATTTACATTCTAGAGTAGTGTGTTGACTAACACTTGATACTATTGTTTACCAAGTTTAAATAGTGCTTCACACAAAAGTAACAGGCACATATCAGGCTTTCAGTTAATGTTGTTGAGTGAATGAATAATAAATCAATCAATAAGCCTGACACTGATGTGAACCATATGCCTTTATTTCAAATGAGAAGGGGTGACTTAAGATGAGTACTCCATTGACTTGATTCCCTATGTTGACATCATTTGGCATTTTTGTATAATTGATCTAATAATATTGACCAAATTATTTAAAAAAATTCAGTATGCCTAGAAAAACTATGTTAAATATTGTGTGTACAAAGTTAGATAAGCAGCCACCTGGTTTTGGAAGATACTGAAATATAGAAGTAGAGACTAGAAGTTTGATCTGCAAGGAGATCAAACCAGTCAATCCTAAAGGAAATCAGTCCTCAATATTCATTGGAAGGACTGATGCTGAGGCTGAAGCTCCAATACTTTGGCCACCTGATGAGAAGAGCCAACTTATTAGAAAAGACTCTGATTCTGGGAAAAATTGAAGGCAGGAGGAAAAGGGGACAACAGAGGATGAGATGGTTGGATGGCATCGCCAACTCAATAGACATGAGTTTGAGCAAGCTCTGGGAGACGATGAAGGACAGGAAAGCCTGGCTTGCTGCAGTCCATGGGGTCACAAAGAGTTGGACACGACTGAGCTACTGAACAAAAGCAACAACAGAAGTAGAGACTAATATGTAAACCAGGAATTATACTGGTATGACCACTGTCTTAGGATAAACAGAAAGTAAAATCAGAACAAAGAAAGAGCATTAAAAGAACTCGAGTTCTTCAATGAAATAAAATTGGAAAATTTGGCTGAGTTGAATCTTTAGGATGAGTAAAAGGAAATCAAATGAAGATGAAAGGTAAGGCAGAGAAATAGCAAACCCTGAATCTCAATCTGTAAGAATTTCAGAACTGAAACAGGTAGGCCTTGGGAACTTGAACAACAGAAGAAATTACAACAGAAATGAAGACAGTGATACTGAAATATCTTAAGTTCTGGCTTGTCTAATGAGTTTGCACTTTATCCTGAAAGCCCCATGGACAGCAATTGTATTGTTTGAAAATGAAATATTATTTTAAGCCTCATAAGGATAAGTTGCTTAAAGTAGTTAATTCAGGAAGCAATTAAGATGCTAAAATAGTACCCATTAACTATCAATGGAAGTGTGAATAATGCTGTAAAAACTGTAGTTATTATTGAAATTGTATTCTTCCATTGAAATCTTACTATGAGAAATGTAAATCCCTGCATGATACCGAATGAATGTGCATGCATGAAATTGAGAAGCACTGAAGTATGGTTATGGAGCTCAGTTTCAGATGAGGAATTCCTTTCTGATGCCATGTGTCAGTAGTTGGTCATGAAGATCAAAAAGGAGGAAATTTAGTTGGGAAGGAATCTCTGATTATTTGTGGAGTTCAATTCTCTCCTTATATTCATTTCCCAATTTCTTACTTGAAAGAATATCTGTTACTCCCTAATCCTGTTTAAAGCATTAATATGCTTAAAACCTGTTCATAATAGAATATGTAGATGGCTTCTGAAGCAATCTACCACATTCAAACTCAATACTCATATTAATTTTCTCAAGACACTTGAACACTTTATAGTGCTAATTATGTCTATTAATGTGTCATTTACTTTGAAATGATATGTATGTTTTCTTCTAAAATAGAAATCCTTAATTTTGCTTAGCAGAGTTCTATTTCTGTAAGCCTTTATGATCTAATGACTCTGATTTCTCTTGGAAATAATAGGTTTACTTGTATAATGAATAGTAACACATATGTTTAATGCAGATAACTGAGTGCTTATCAAATTGGTTGTAATTAGACATTTTTGCATTATGGGATTAGTATAAGCACTGTTGGGACAGGGCACATGAAGCATGTGGAATTTCTAAGTGAGAATGCATTTATAAAGATGGCATTTTCCATTTCACATTAGCTTTATACCAGTTGCTAAGTGAAAATGGCTACAGATTCACAACTTTTTCTTGACAGTACCTGCCCAGCAAACACATTTGGAGAACTTGGGTGGAAATAACAGACATGGTGAGATTTGAGAGAAAAATATTTAAAATACTGACATTTCAACAAAGTACTCCTTCTAAATGAGTATAGGAAGAGATGAGAAAATTCCCAAGTGGATAGGTTCCTGTGTTAAACTAAGTTTATTGGTACCAAATGATGTCTTTCCCAGCTTGCTATTGAATACAGGCTAAGGGAAGCCTGGCTGTTTCATCTCCATCATTCTTTTTCTGACTCATCCAATTCATTGTCTTATATGTATTTAGCCAGGATTCCTGATTAAATGTTACTAGAAAAATGCAAGGCTCAATAAATTTCCCAAAATTTAAATTTAATTTTAAAGCAATTCTAACAATTTATCTTTATAAGCTACCACACAACCGCACTCATCTCACACGCTAGTAAAGTAATGCTCAAAATTCTCCAAGCCAGGTTTCAACAGTACATGAACCATGAACTTCCAGATGTTCAAGCTGGTTTTAGAAAAAGCAGAGGAACCAGAGATCAAATTGCTAACATCTGCTAGATCATTGAAAAAGCAAGAGAGTTCCAGAAAAGCATCTATTTCAGCTTTATTGACTATGCCAAAGCCTTTGACTGTGTGGGTCACAATAAACTGGAAAATTCTGAAAGAGATGGGAATAGCAGACCACCTGACCTGCCTCTTGAGAAACCTATATGCAGGTCAGGAAGCAACAGTTAGAACTGGACATGGAAGAACAACTAGTTCCAAACAGGAAAAGAGTACGTCAAGGCTCTATATTGTCACTCTGCTTATTTAACTTATATGCAGAGTACATCATGAGAAACCCTGGACTGGAAAAAGCACAAGCTGGAATCAAGATTGCTGGGAGAAATATCAATAACCTCAGATATGCAGATGACACGACTTTTATGGCAGAAAGTGAAGAAGAACTAAAGAGCCTCTTGATGAAAGTGAAAGAGGAGAGTGAAAAAGTTGGGTTAAAGCTCAACATTCAGAAAACAAAGATCATGGCATCCAGTCCCATCACTTCACGGGAAATAGATGGGGAAACAGTGGCTGACTGCCAGGGTCCAGCCTCGGTTTATCCAGGGAGTTCGAAGCGGTGACGGCGTTGGCAAGGATCAGAATACAATAGCTTCAATTAGATATTAATTAAAGATGTAAAGAGTAATAGAATGAGGATAGCTCAGTAGGAAAATTCAGTGGAGCAAAGAGGCTGAGTAGCTTGGTTTACACAGGAGACCAATAAAACTTCAAGACAAGAAGTTTACACCACTTACGTAGGCCGCAGGCGTCCTTCCGTTCTCCCGAAGGAGAGGAGACACGGAGGCCTCCCTGGTCGGATCTTAGAAGCTCAGGCATAATTAGTAAGCATGGCGGGTTCCATGGTCCAGATGGAGACTCAGCCAGAGTGAGAGAGAGAGTGACATGGGGAGACCAGTATTTCGAGAAACTGATCCCAATTCTTTATTTTCCATGGTCTACTTTTATACACTGAGATGTTATGCAAAAGTCACGCGGGGTCAGCAGTCCTGACTTTTATCAAAGTCAGGTGCTTCATACAAATGTATACAGAAGTCTTAGGGGTGTTACATCATCTTCTGGCCAGGGGGCCTGCTGACAATTTATGACCCTCTCCTTGTGATAGCGGTCAGTCAACACTTATTTCTCCAGGGGTGATTATTCTTAAAACAGACGCCACCCAAATAAAGTTACATTCCTATAGGGTGAGGGTGTAGTGGGTTTTAGTTAAGGAAAGAATTTACTTAGCCTAAGGTCTAACGTGATTAATATCAAAGGTTAATACTTATTTCTTCTATATATTCATTAATGTGTGTAAGGGCAGGGGATGTGGAGACTTAGCAACAAACATTGGCTCAACAAATGAAAAACCCTTCACCAATACAATTTCTAATCAGCCCATTATACTTATACTAATAGTTTTCTAACTTTTCTAAGAAACCTGTTTTTAGAAGGTTTAAAGCATTTCGTGCCTCTCATGGTTGGGAGGCTGTGAGCAATCACATGTGGCCGGACAAGCCTGTCAGACAGGCTAGAGAACCTTCAGAGGAGTTTGTAGGTTAAAACACTCTTGTCACGCCCAGGAGTTTTTATTAACTGGAGCTCTAGGTTAACTCCTTCTCCGAAAGAGGTGGTGGGGGACAGCCCCCCATAAAGTCAGAGCTGTAGGTGGGAGCACAAAGTAGTAAAGCAGGCAGGCTCTGATTATGGGGGTAGATGCTCGAGGATTTCCGGGGGGACTCCTGAGGCTCGATCCCACATTTGCGTATGTCGAGCCTCCTTCCTCATGACCTTTACCACGGGCAGAGTGCCTCATGCCAGCCCCCAACAGCTGACTTTATATTTTTTGGCTCCAAAATCACTACATATGGTGACTGAAGCCATGAAATTAAAAGACACATACTCCTTGGAAGGAAAGGTATAACCAACCTAGACAGCATATTAAAAAGCGGAGCCATTACTTTGTCAACAAAGGTCCATCTAGTCAAGGCTATGGTTTTTCCAGTAGTCAAGTATGGATGTGAGAGTTGGACTATAAAGAAAGCTGAGTGCTGAAGCACTGATGCTTTTGAACTGTGGTGTTGGAGAGGACTATTGAGAGTCCCTTGGACTGCAAGGAGGTCCAAACCGTCCATTCAAAAGGAGATCAGTACTGAGTGTTCATTGGAAGGACTGATGCTGAAGCAGAAACTCCAATGCTTTGGCCACCTGATGTGAAGAGCTGACTCATTGGAAAAGACCCTGATGCTGGGAAAGATTGAGGGCAGGAGAAGGGGACGACAGGATGAGATGGTTGGTGGTATCACCAACTCGATGGAGATGAGTTTAGGTAAACCCCAGGAGTTGGTGATGGACAGGGAGGCCTGGAGTGCTGTGGTCCATGGGGTTGCAAAGAGTCAGACATGACTGAGAGACTGAACTGACATTTATAAAATTTTTCCTCATATCAGATTGTTGCTGCTGCTACTGTTAAGTTGCTTCAGTTGTGTCCAACTCTGTGTAACCCCATAGACAGCAGCTCACAGGGCTCCCCCATCCTTGGGATTTTCCAGGCAAGAACACTGGAATGGATTGCCATTTCCTCCTCCAATGCATGAAAGTGAAAAGTGAAAGTGAAGTCGCTCAGTCGTGTCTGACTCTTAGCGACCCCATGGACTGCAGCCTACCAGGCTCCTCTCTCCATGGGATTTTCCAGGCAAGAGTACTGGAGTGGGTTGCCATCGCCTTCTCCATATATCAGATTAAGATGTATTTATACTTTAGCTTAAGATATATTTCCACTTTAGCTGAAGAACTATTTTTCAGACATTTATGTTTACTTAAAAATATACTAGATGCTAACCCTTCATTGTGTAAAACCCTATTTGCCCTTATCTTTTTTTCAGAAAACAATATATTCTTTCCAATTATAATTTTACTAAAATTTTCTTGCACTTACATCTTTTCTAGTAGGTAAGTGATGAATCTTTGATTACATATGTATAGTATATGACATGTCAAGTGGAGCAAATAGCTAAACAGTCCTGAGCCTAGGGCCTCTTGGTGCAGCCAGGAATTAGGATACCTCCCAGGCTTCCCTGGTGGCTCAGAGGTTAAATTGTCTGCCTCCAATGTGGGAGACTCGGGTTCAATCCCTAGGTAGGGAAGATCCCCTGGAGAAGGAAATGGTAAACCACTCCAGTACTCTTGCCTGGAGAATCCCATGGACCAAGAAGCCTGGTAGGCGACAGTCCACAGGGTCACAAAGAGTCAGACACGACTAAGCGACTTCACCCAGAAGCAGTATCAGGGGCGGATGTATAGGTCACCAGTACAGGTCATCCTTTGAGACACTGCACAACTATCTGGTAAGGCCAGACATCACACTTAGGGAGCTTAAACAGGAACCCCAACATTTGACTATGGGGCTTTGAAGCTACATGATGAGGGAACCCATTTCTGGTATCATGAGGGGTCAGTTCTAAAATATAACATGTAGAATCTTGGCTCTAGCTCTATTCTGCCAATCCAACATCAGTCCCACCTGTGTACAATCCAAGGACTGGGACTTATTATTTGATGTTGCAGTTGTTTGATAGGATATTATTTGTTATATCTCTGCTAATGGTTGGGAGAGCTTCTGTTCCTTACTCCTTCCTTCATGATAGGGATTGGGCTAGAAAAGGGCTGTGGGCCAAGTTTTGTAGTCAACCAGGGCTGCTTATGTCTATCAATCTATGCAGAAAGCCAATTGCTTTCCTCGGAGCCCAGGTAACAAGGGATAAATCTAGAGAAATGTTTCCTTACCACTGAGAATGAAATTATCTCTGTAAGTTATAAAATACCACATACAATTTACATTATGTGTTGCATACTAAGTCATTTCAGTCATTCCAACTCTGTGACCCCACGAACTGTAGCGAACCAGATATATAACCAAAACAACAGAATCCAAACATTTTAGCACAGCATACCTGACCATGGTCTTTGCGTACCAGCTTGAAATTATCTCCACCAACTCCCAGTACATACACAAACAGACAAGAGAGAGACTTTGATACAATTTCAATTAGCAAGCAATATGAGCTACATGAAGCTCCATCATTCACTGGGAATACTGCTGTGGAAGACAAAAAAATATCTGCCCTCATTCTTTTATACTTTAGTGGAGGAGGCTAACAAAAAAATTAAAATACAAATGATACATTAGTTCAGTTCAGTCATGCAGTTATGTCCGACTTTTTGCGACCCCATGGACTGCAGCACACCAGGCTTCACTGTGCAACACGGACTCCCAGAGCTGTTTAATTTCAAGTCCATTGAGTTGGTGATGCCATCCAACCATCTTATCCTCTGTCATCCTCTTTTCCTCCTGCCTTCAATCTTCCCAGCATCAGAGTCAGTTCTTTGTATCAGGTGACCAAAGTATTGGAACTTAAGCTTTAGGATCAGTCCATCTAGTGAATATTCAGGAAAGATTTCCTATAAAATTGACTGGTTTGATCTCCTTGCAGTCCAAGGAAATCTCAAGAGTCTTCTCAAGCACCACAGTTCAAAAGCATCAATTATTAGGCACTCAGCTTTCTTTGTGGTCCAACTCTCACATCCACACAAGACTACTGGAAAAACGAGTGCTCTGATTAGATGGACTTTTATAGTCAAAGTAATGTCTCTGCTGTTTAATATGCTGTCTAGGCTGGTCATAGCTTTTCTTTCAAGAAGCAAGAGTCTTTGAGTTTCATGGCTGCAGTCACCATTTGCAGTGATTTGGAATCCAAGAAAATAAAGTCTTCCACTCTTTCCACTGTTTCCCCACCTATTTTCCATGAAGTGATGGGACCGGATCCATGATCTTCGTTTTCTGAATGTTGAGCTCTAAGCCAACTTTTTCACTCTCCTCTTTCACTTTCATCAAGAGGCTCTTCAGTTCCTCTTCACTTTCTGCCATAACGGTGATGACATCTGCATATCTAAGGTTATTGATATTTCTCCCAGCAATCTTGATTTCAGCTTGTGCTTCACCCACCCCAGCATTTCACGTGATACACTCTGCATATAGAGTACTGCATTGCATAAGGAAATGGCAACCCACTCCATCATTCTTGCCTGGGATATCCCATGGACAGAGGAGCCTGGTGGGATACAGTCCATGGGATTGCACAGATTTGGACAGGACTGAGCAACTAATACACACACAATCTGCATATAAGTTAAATAAGCAGGGTGACAATATACAGTCTTGACATACTCCTTTCCCAACTTTGAACCAGTCCATTTTTTCATGTCCGGTTCTAACTCTTATTTTTTGACCTGCACACACGTTTCTCAGGAGGCAGGCAAGGTGGTCTGGTATTCCCATCTCTTTCAGAATTTTCCACAGTTGTGATACAAACAGTCAGAGGCCTTGATGTAGTAAATAAAGCAGAAGTAGATGTTTTTCTGGAACTCTTGCATTTTTGATGATCCACCAGATGTTGGGAATTTGATTTCTGGTTCCTCTGCCTTTTCTAAATCCAGCTTGAACATCTGGAAGTTCTCAGTTCGCATACTGTTGAAGCCTCGTTTGGAGAATTTTGAGCATTACTTTGCTAGCATGTGAGATAAGTGCAGTTGTGTAGTTGTTTGAACATTATTTGGCATTGCCTTCCTTTGGGACTGGAATGAAAACTAACCTTTCCAGTCCTGTGGCCACTGCTGAATTTTCCAAATTTGCTGGCATATTTAGTGTAGCACTTCAACCACATCAACTTTTAGAATTTTAAATAGCTCAGCTGGAATTCTATCACCTCCACTCTCCTTATATACAGCTGAGAAAAGAAGAGAAGCTAAAGGCTAAGGAAAAAAGGAAAGATATACTTATTTGAATGCAGAGTTCCAAAGAATAGCAAGGGTTAGCCTCCCTCATAGTCAATGCAAAGAAATAGTGATAAATGATAACAACAAAAAAAAAAAGAGTGGAGAAAGTATTATTTTTGTGAAAATCAATTTTTAATAGATTACCCAGAGAATATCTCACAGAGAAGATTTTTAAATAAAAATCCAAAATGGATAAAGTTTTAACCCATGTGGCTATTTTGGGCAAGTATCTTCTAGGCAGAGAAAACAAATATAAATAGGTCTTGAAGTGGAAGTTTGCCCAGTATGTTTGTGGACAGAGCAGTGAAAATGAGGTAATCAAGTGGGTCAGTGTTATAGGATGAATACTGTTGAGAAAACCTCTTCCATTATTGTCAACATCAAGCCTTTATCTAAACTTTATTCCTGTTTCAAAATTTGCCCTTGACATTCCTTCCTACCAGAAGCCATCCCTGCTGCTTACCAAAGTCTGCTGCTGCTAAGTCACTTCAATCGTGTCCAACTCTGTGCTACCCCATAGATGGCAGCCAACTAGGCTCCTCTGTCCCTGGGATTCTCCAGGCAAGAATACTGGAGTGGGTTGCCATTTCCTTCACCAAAGTCTAGTGAAGGTAATTCTTCTCAGAATTTTTAAAGCGTGTGCTATGTACCTCTGTCAAAACTATTCCAAGACACTGTTGCTTAAATGTTTTACTGTACATGGTTTTTCAATTATTCATCCCCTACACAGGAAGGTATTGACTATTGGTGTAACTCAAGGCTAAATGGATAAAAATTAAAAATTAGAATGAAAGTGAAAGTCACTCAATCATGTCCAACACTTTGGGACCCCAAGGACAATACAGTCCATGGAATTCTCTAAGCCAGAATACTAGAGTGGGTAGCCTCCCTCTTCTCCAGGGGATCTTCCTAACCCAGGGATCAAACCCAGGTCTCCCACACTGCAGGCAGATTCTTTACCCACTGAGCCATGAGGGAAACCCAAGAATACTGTAGTGGGTAGCCTCTCCCTTCTCCAGCGGATCTTCCTAAACCAGTAATTGAACTGGGGTTTCCTGCATTGCAGGCAGATTCTTTACCAACTGAGCTATCAGGGAAGCCCCCAAATTAGAATATTTTGGGTTTAATTCCAAGTTTACATGACCTATCTGTGACTTAAAGAGTTAACTAACCTCACTGTTTCAAACTCATCTCTGACTTGAAAATAACTGTACTAAAATTTGATATGGTCCAAACATTGTTCTAGGAGCCTCGCAGTTAATAATCATTGCATTTTCACATCATTACTATCTGTAAAACTTGCAGGGTTATGATAAAGGTATTGATTTAGTTAAGTTATATAAAATGCCTTTAAACTATTTCTGGAATACATTAAATGTTTATCTAATTGTGCATACATTTAAGGAAAACTACTTATGAAATAAATGGTTATGGCTTTCCTAAAATTTCTTTACATTTAAAGATCTACTTTTAATCACTTTTCAAAACTATCTATGCCATGTTCATTATAAAATACCATCTTCTGAGAAATAATGATTGTGGCTCATAGACAATATTTCTTAAAACACTGCTACATATGTGTCCCTTGGATATTCCCTAAGACTTAGACATTCATTCTTGTACATTTTTCATATAATTAGAAAATAATAAACACTTATATTCCTTTTTTGAGGTACCCTTATATGGAATATTATGTCAAAATACTATAATTGTCCACTCATGTCCTCAATAATAACAAGTACATATTTTCACACTCAAGTAATGAAAACTGTTTCTCTCTTGGTTAATAGTAATTTTCAGTTTTCATAAACTTAAGCCTCACTCATGCTCACAGATACAAATAAGTGAAATTTTCAGCCAGAGAAATATGACAATTCCTTGAGGAGCTACTGCACGCCCAAGGTCAGACCTGGCCGCTGAGAGGAGCAACCCCACATCAAAGGAGCGGCAGCTATGCGGGTACAGGAGGGCCGAGAGGAGCTACTCCATGTTCAAGGTCAGGAGGGGCGACTTCATCCAAGGTAAGGAGCAGCAGCTGAGCCTTGCTGGAGAGCCATGAAGAGATACCCCACATTCAAGGTAAGAGAAACCCAAGTAAGATGGTAGGTGTTGCAAGAGGGCACACAGGGCAGACACACTGAAACCATAATCACAGAAAACTAGCCAATCTGATCACATGGACCACAGCCTTGTATAACTCAGTGAAATGAAGCCATGACATTTGGGGCCACCCAAGATGGATGGGTCATACTGGACAGGTCTGACAGAACGTGATCCACTGGAGAAGGGAATGGAAAACCACTTCAGTATTCTTGCCTTGAGAACCCCATGAACAGTATGAAAAGGCAAAATGATAGGATACTGAAACAGGAGCTCCCCAGGTCAGTAGGTGCCCAATATGCTACTGGAAATCAGTGGAGAAATAACTCCAAAAAGAATGAAGGGATGGAGCCAAAGCAAAAACAATACCCAGCTGTGGATGTGACTGGTGATAGAAGCAAGGTCTGATGCTGTAAAGAGCAATATTGCATAGGAACCTGGAATGTTAGATCCATGAATCAAGGCAAATTGGAAGTGGTCAAACGAGATGGCAAGAGTGAATGTCGACATTCTAGGAATCAGCAAACTAAGATGGACTGGAATGGGTGAATTTAACTCAGATGACGATTAATCTACTACAGTAGGCAGGAATGAAGAAATGAAGTCACCATAATGGTCAACAAAAGAGTCTGAAATGCAGTACTTGGATGCAATCTCAAAAACGACAGAATGATCTCTGTTTGTTTCCAAGGCAAACCATTCAATATCACGGTGATCTAAGCCTATGCCCCAATCAGTAACACTGAAGAAGCTGAAGTTGAACGGTTCTATGAAGACCTACAAGACCTTTTAAAACTAACACCCAAAAAAGATGTCCTTTTCATTACAGGGGACTGGAATGCAAAAGTAGGAAGTCAAGAAACACCTGGAGTAACAGGCAAATTTGGTCTTGGAGTACAGAATGAAGCAGGGCAAAGGCTAACAGAGTTCTGCAAGAGAAGGTACTGGTCATAGCAAACACCCTCTTCCAACAACACAAGAGAAGACTCTACACATGGACATCACCAGATGGTCAACACCAAAATCAGATTGATTATATTTTGCAGCCAAAGATGGAGAAGCTCTATACAGTCAGCAAAAACAAGACTGGGAGCTGACTGTGGCTCAGAACACGAACTCCTTACTGCCAAATTCAGACTTAAATTGAAGAAAACAGGGAAAACCACTAGAACATTCAGGTATGACCTAAATCAAATCCCTTATGATTATACAGTGAGAAATAGATTTAAGGGCCTGGATCTGATAGATAGAGTGCCTGATGAACTATGGACGGAGGTTCATGACATTGTACAGGAGCCAGGGATCAAGACCATCCCCATGGAAAAGAAATGCAAAGAAGCAAAATGGCTGTCTGAGGAGGCCTTTACAAATAGCTGTGAAAAGAAGAGAAGCGAAAAGCAAAGGAGAAAAGGAAAGATATAAGCATCTGAATGCAGAGTTCCAAAACAGCAAGAAGCGATAAGAAAGACTTCCTCAGTGATCAATGCGAAGAAATAGAGGAAAACAACAGAATGGGAAAGACTAGAGATCTCTTCAAGAAAATTAAAGATACCAAGGGAACATTTCATGCAAAGATGGGCTCAATAAAAGATAGAAATGGTATGGACCTGACAAAAGCAGAAGATATTAAGAAGAGGTGGCAAGAATACACAGAAGAGCTGTACAAAAAAGAGTTTCATGACGCAGATAATCATGATGGTGTGATCACTCACCTAGAGCCAGATATCCTGGAATGTGAAGTCAAGTGGGCCTTAGAAAGCATCCCTATGAACAAAGATAGTGGAGGTGATGGAATTCCAGTGGAGCTATATCAAATCCTGAAAGATGATGCCATGAAAGTGCTGCATTCAATATGCCAGCAAATTTGGAAAACTCAGCAGTGGCGACAAGACTGGAAAAGGTCAGTTTTCATTCCAATCCCAAAGAAAGGCAATGCCAGAGAATGCTCAAACTACCTCACAATAGCACTCATCTCATATGCTAGTAAAGTAATACTCAAAATTCTCCAAGCCAGGCTTCAGCAATATGTGAACCATGAACTTCCAGATGTTCAAGTTCGTTTTAGAAAAGGCAGAGGAACCAGAGATCAAATTGCCGACATCCATGGGATCATGGAAGAAGCAAGAGAGTTTCAGAAAAATATCTATTTCTGCTTTATTGACTATGCCAAAGCCTTTGACTGTGTGGATCACAATAAAGTATGGAAAACTCTGAAAAATGGGAATACCAGACCACCTGATCTGCCTCTTGAGAAACCTATATGCAGGTCAAGAAGAAACAGTTAGAACAGGACATGGAACAGCAGACTGGTTCCAAATAGGAAAAGGAGTACATCAAGGCTGTATATCGTCACCCTGCTTATTTAACTTATATGCAGAGTACATCATGAGAAATGCTGGGCTGGAAGAAGCACAAGCTGGAATCAAGATTGCCAGGAGAAATATCAATAACCTCAGATATGCAGATGACAGCACCCTTACGGCAGAAAGTGAAGAGGAACTAAAAAGCCTCTTGATGAAAGTGAAAGAGGAGAGTGAAAAAGTTGGCTTAAAGTTCAATATTCAGAAAACTAAGATCATGGGCATCTGGTCCCATTACTTCATGGCAAATAGATGGGGAAACAGTGGAAACAGTGTCAGACTTCAGTTTTTTGGGCTCCAAAATCACTGCAGATGATGACTGCAGCCATGAAATTAAAAGACACTTCTCCTTGGAAGGAAAGTTATGACCAACCAAGATAGCATATTCAAAAGCAGAGACATTACTTTGCCAACAAAGGTCCAGCTAATTAAGGCTATGGTTTTTCCAGTAGTCCTGTATAGATGTCAGAGTTGGACTGTGAAGAAATCTGAGTGCCGAAAAATTGATGCTTTTGAACTGTGGTGTTGGGAGAAGACTCTTGAGAGTCTCTTGAACTGCAAGGAGGTCCAATCAGTCCATCCTAAAGGAGATCAGTTCTGGGTGTTCATTGGAAGGATTGATGCTAAAGCTGAAACTCCAGTACTTTGGCCACCTCATGCGAAGAGTTGACTCATTGGAAAAGATTCTAATGCTGGGAGGGATTGGGGGCAAGTGGAGAAGGGGACGACAGAGGACGAGATGACTGGATGGCATCACCGACTCGTTGGACATCAGATTGTGTGAACTTCGGGAGTTGGTAATAGACAGGGAGGCCTGGCGTGCTGCAATTCATGGGGTCGCAAAGAGTCGGACACGACTGAGTGACTGAATTGAACTGAACTGAACTAGAAAACTATGAAATTATAGAATGATTAAATCATTCAAGAGGGAATAAGATAATTCTCACTGACATTTTAGATCAGGCATAAATTTTCAACAAAACATAGATCCTTCTTAAATAAGAAAGTAGCAACAAGCCAAATTATATAGGCAGAATTCTCCTAGGGAAATGTGAAAAGCCTTCGGTAGACATGTATAAATCTAGAGTACAAGCAGAATAACTATTAATAAAAGTGTCATCTATGGAGTAGTACTGATCCAGAAACTGTAACTGTCATGAAGAAATAAGGAGTTTGTTTAGCATGTAAAGCAATGAACTACTTCCTTTATCAGGAAAACCTTGGTATAGAAATATAACAGAAGCTTAACTTCCATTATATATGTATATATGTATAGAGAGAGAGAGAGAGAGAATGCTTTATAAGGTATTCTGATTTACATTCTGGTGGTACAAATTTTAATCTCCTCAATACATGTAATAAACATTTTGATACCATCAGTTTGGTACTGGTATAGAGAATATACAGAAAAAAAATGAATTACAATTTTGTTAAGCTAGACAGTGTCAGAATATGTAATTCCTTAAATGACAGGCATCAATGAATATTAATGTTCTGGATAGTGTGATCATATGATCAGAGCTAATTTTAAGGACCTGTAATAGCTAATCTTACAGATGTGGCAAAGAAAATCCACCTGGACTAGAACTATGAAGGGTATTGTTTAGGAGGTTGAAAATGAAAGGAAGAATATGATAAACTGTACAAGTAGATAACTAAATCATTTTGGAAGTTTTTTTAATCCCTTGGAAGCTTTTTGTAAATCCAATTTAATTCATAAATTGTATGCAAATTGCTAAATGGTACGTACATATGTGTTCAGTCCCTTCAGTTGTGTCCAACTCTTTGTGACCCCATGGACCGTAGCCTACCAGGCTCCTCTGTCCATGGGATTTTCCAAGCAAGGATACTGGAGTGGGTTACCATTTCCTCCTCTAGGGAATCTTCCCAACTCAGGGATTGAACTCACGTCTCTTTCATCTTCTGCATTGGCAGGTGGGTCCTTAAAAAAGTACAATGTTTGACTATACATAAACAAAAGAAATGTACAATAGGACTTACACATGATGCTTTTTTTTTTTTTTTTTGCTTGAAAGGGAACTAGTCCACCAACAGTTGCAAGCACATGTGAGTCTATAATGTTATGTGGCAATGAACACACAATGTTAACAACATACACCTGGAAACAAATATCTCTGAATCTCTTCATCAGAGGTTAACTTGTGCAAAGCCATAAAGACAGCATCCATGTATGCAACTAAACCTTTATCTAGACAAGTATAGACAACATAAGCTTATTAAAATCTAGCTTTGTTAAACTTGAAAGTGTTTCAAGAGTTACTTAAATATATTAAGGAAAAAGGGGTCATAGGAAGTGGTTCTTTCATGGTGTACTTCATGCTAAAAGGACTAATAAATAGAACATATTTTCTCAAACAACAATATGTTAATATATTTTCCAAAAGAAAATGCAAACAATTTTCTTTATAACATAGGCTAGATTTACCAAATGAAAGAGAAACTTAGGATTATTTATTCAACAAAAAGGAAAGGTCAACATAACCTTCAGAAATGAAATTAGAAAACTACTTTTGAATTTGACTGAAATACTACAGCAATCACAAACAAAATGGCAATAAATTATGCCTCTTAAATCTAAGTGCTACAATTATAAAATTCTCAGAACAGTTTTAGAAGTGATAGATTCAATGTTCTGCTACATAGAAGACAAAATAACAGCACTCTGCTGGCAAAGCTTTTCCATAATGATTTCCTTTTTTCTTTTCAGAAAGTATTGACAATAAGAACAGCAATCCCTGCGGATGGTTTGGAAACATCGTAATATCTGAAATATTTTTTGAATTTCAAAGAAGAAATGATGGAAAAGAAAATGTGCACAGATTATTTAACATAATGACAAGGTTTGTACCCACAGTGGAACATCCATCAAAAATTACAGTTTTATCATATAACCATTGGGGTTTGACAGTACAGAACTGTCTATAAAAATGGAAAAAATTATACTAACTGTAAACAAAACACTCAGTACATAGGATAATTTGACTTCCTTAAACTTTAGAATTTAAGACAACAAAACTGTGATTCTAATAAGTAATATCAAGATTGTTTCAATAATCAAAAAAAGTAATACTTGTTAGATAATGATGTTTATGCATAGACTTTAAATACAACTTAAAATTTGGATAACTATCAACTATATATAATAGATCACTCATGTTAAATTTATCCCAACATTCAACAGTCAAAATGTTAAATTTAAATATAAAATAAAATACCTGTGAATGTGACACTACCTAAGCTTCAAAATATTGCATTTAGAGTAAAAGAATATGTTCAACTAAGGTGGGAATCAAAGAGAATTGATCTAACCATTGCACAATCTGCAGTATTATGGACAGAGAAGAAAAAATTTGAGTTCATATGTAAGAATTGCTTTCAAACAGAAATGCAGATGGTCTAATCAAACATTTCACTAAAAATGTCTTCTTCCTCCAACAAATAAAAAAGATTATTTTAGTCCATGGGCATTTGGGTCCCTTTTGTAATCAAGGATGATTACAAACAATGCCCTACTCTCAAATTCTAATAAATGTATTAAAATGTATGCTATTATTAAACATCAGATTTAAGAGATTTAAGAAAACTGATCTTTGTCTAATTGCTAGAAAACTTAAATGCATTTTTAAAATTGATTCGGCTATTTAGGTTTACATTAATATCAAAGGTCAGAAGTGCCTAGATATTTTAGTATATAGAAAATCCTAGACAGCTAAATCTTAGACATCTTTCCAAAAAAAAGAGAAAAATTAAACAGTATTAATTGTGAGTACAAAGAGTTCCTCATTGAAAGAAATTCACTTTTCTTTCTTATATCTATTTTCTAACATTTAAGACTATGTCAAGTATGTATATTATTACCCTGCTTATTTAACTTTTATGCAGAGTACATCATGAGAAATGTAGGGCTGGATGAATCACAAGCTAGAATCAACATTGTGGGGAGAAATATCAACAACCTCAGATAGGCAGATGATACCACCCTCATGGCAGAAAGTGAAGAGGTACTAAAGAGCCCCTTGATGAAGGAGAAAGAAGAGCATGAAAGGGTTGGCTTAAAGCTCAATATTCAGAAAGCAAAGATCATGGCATCTGGTCCCATCACTTCATGGCAAACAGATGGGGATAAAATGGCAACAGTGGCAGATTTTATTTTCTGAGCTACAAAATCACTACTGATGGTGACTGCAGCCATAAATTAAAGATGCCTGCTCCTTGGAAGAAAAGCTATGATAAACCTAGACAGCGTATTTAAAAGCAGAGACATTACTTCACCAACAAAGGTCCAATTAGTCAAAGCTATGGTTTTTCCAAGTAGTCATGTATGAATGTGAGAGTTGGACCTTAAAGAAGGTTAAACACTGAAGAATCAATGCTTTCAAACTGTGGTGCTGCAGAAGACTCTTGAGAGTCCCTTGGACTGCAAGGAGATCAGACCAGCCAATTCTAAAGGAAATCAGCCATGAATATTCATTGGAAGGACAGATCTTGAAGCTCCAACACTTTGGCCACCTGATATGAAGAACTGACTCATTTGGAAAGTCCCTGATGCTGGGAAAGATTGCAGGAGAAGTTAGGAAAACCCAAACCCTAACCCTAACCCTCATCAACAGAGGTTGAGATGGTTGGCTGGCATCACCAACTCGATGGACATGAGTTTGAGCAAGCTGCGGGAGTTGATTATGGACAGGAAAGCCTGGCGTACTCTAGTCCATGGGGTTGCAAAGAGTCAGACACAAATGAGTGACTGAACTGAACTGAAATACAAGACAAGAGCTTCCCTGGTGGCTCAGTGGTAAAGAATCTGCCTGCCAACACAGAAGATGTGAGTTCAATCCCTGGGATGGGAAGATACCCTGGAGAAGGATGACAACTCATTCCAGTATTCTTGCCTGGGAAATCCCAGGGACGGAGGAGCCTGGTGGGCTATAGTCAGTGAGGTTACAAAAGAGTCAGACATGATTTAGGATTAAACAACAACAATAAAGACAAGACAAGAAGTTATAGTCACTAGTTTCAGTGTAGGGAAATGAAATGCTGGCTGAGCATGGGACAATGTCACAGGGAATACTTTTAAAATACCGTGTGTGAGTGTGTGTGTGCACACACATGCACACATGTGCTTGCATGCAAACATGTGTGTGTCTGCATTAACATATGTCTGTATGTAAACTTTGGAAATAATCTCTTTCTCCATGAAACAGAGACAACTGAATATTTTTCTCTGTTTTCCAAAAGAGGTCATATGAAAAGTAACTTTAGACAGCTGATTAGAAAGTATAATTAGGTAGCTATGGTAAACATATATACAATTTTTAAGTAAAAAAGGAGATATTTTTTCTCTTTTAATAACAAGCTATACACACTGGAGGGGATGAGGATGGAAGGTCACAGGATAGATTTATTTATAGAGCTCTCAGAGGAGGAAATAGTTAGGACAAAGTTCTAGGGTAACAGCAGCTCTGAAAATTGTCTTTAAAGAGGCAAAGTGTTTCTGAAGTAGTTTGTCCTTTTGGATTTAAACATACTGATTTTTGCAATGAATTGTTATGTCAGCACTTCATCTACTCCAAAGGAAAAGCATGATAAATCTGCATTATGCTTTGAGGAAAGAGCATTACCAAGCTCTGGTATTAGCTTTCAAACTAGCTATTTCTAGTAACAGGTCGGATTTACCCACCAGCTATTCTACCACACATGCATAGATTCACACTTTATGCTGAATGGACTGTATTTTTTGAATACACTTATTACTTTAACTCTTATTGCAGCATTTATCTTCAACATTTAACTTATTATATCTACTTCAAAATTTTTCCTGATTAGGATATATAATTAATTTCAAATAGTATCTGAATGAAATGAAATAGGTCCTTTAAAACAAGAAATATTATCAGATATTACCCCTGTAATAATTACCCCTGAATCTATACCATACTATTATTATTGCAATAAAAATTATTTATATTCTTCTTCACCTGAACCTATCCATCTTCTTTCACGCTTATTCTGGTTTTAAAAAACCAATCAAGGCAAGTCACAGAGTTTCTCCTTTAGGATTTTATTGTGCCTGCTTTGAAATAGAAATTGGATTGTCAGCTGAATCTTTCCAAGGGCTTAAGAATATATCGTAGAGTATGGAACTAGAGGTACTAAAGTATTTTGTTTAGAATACAATCTTGTTTATCTCATAACCTCATTTTTCCATCAAAGAAATCCATATTCATTCATTTTATATTGGCTTTGACTTTGCTACAACTGAAAACAATAGAAAGGTTAAACACTTTTGGTTGCTTAGAAGGAACTGGAAAGCTCAAGGAAAAGGAGCCCTTTCTCAAGTTCATGTTTCCCTCCATTATGTTTCTGACTTGCTTCTACAAGAATCTGCTTATCTACAAACAGCTCAGTTATTTAGAAGAAAATGGAAAAAAGGGAAGGAAAGCGCTAAAATATAATATTTGCTTTTTGTCTCTTTCTAGAACAAAACTAAAAAGTACAATAAGGAAATGCTGATGTATTAAAATTACTAAACTCCATTTCCCCATTTCTGTCTGCCATTTCATATCTTGCTGTAAATAACTTTCCACACACCAGGATGTTGCTATTCTTGACTTACCAATAGCCACCAAAATTACTGATCATCTGAAAGGTTTAGGATCCTGTGGGAAGTACTAGAAAAACAAAGTAGCATAATGCATAAGTCTTTGCTTAACATAAGGTAGTAATTTAGGAAAAATGCACACAAGATAATGATTCAAAGTACTGTAAAGAAGAATCAAAAGAGTAATATGTTCCTTAAACCAATCTAACTCATAAGAAGGAAAATACTCTTAGATTCACCTGAGAAGTTAACAAAAGATATCCCCTCCTGCTAGAAACTAGGATAAACTAATTCTCACTCTTACTACCATCTGCAACCCCTGCTTTCTCCTCTCATTAAAGAGAAGAGTGAAGAATGCAGAGTGGTATGGAATTTCTGATGACCGGGGCCAAATGACTAAAACTTTGTGTCTTAGCTGTTTTTAATGAAATAAGGGTGTTGAAAGTTCAAATAGTACATTTAAAGGTGTAAAATATAGACAGTAGTAGAAGGATTTGCATGAAGCTTGTTCTTAACTAGAACTTCCTTTTTCAAACACAGGAAGAATAAATATAGAATGACAGTTTGAAATGGTATCAAGGGAAGATTTATTAAAGCTATCAACACCTAAATGGAGAAGGAAATGGCAACCCACACCAGTAATCTTGCCTGGAAAATTCCATGGAGAGAGGAGCCAGGTGAGCTATAGTCCATGGGGTTGCATAGAGTAAGCCAAGACTGAGCAACTGAGCCCATCAACACCTAAAAGTGTCTGTTCTTTTGAGTTTTCTTTTCTTTTGTTTGGTTGGGGGTGTCACAAAAGGGAAAGTTCTCACAGGTAGAGCAAGGCTAAAAATACAAATAAAATGAAAAACCTAATTCATGACTCATGACCCAAGACAATCCAGAGACAAGAGAGAAGGAATAAAGAAGGAAGACTTTGTTTTAGAATAAAAGAACAATGTATCTCCTTCTTGGGCCTGAAAATGAATGAAAATAAAATACTTTTTAAAAGAACAGGTAGATAAAGTAGTATTTAGTAATGGAAAATAGAATTTAATGTGCATGGTATTTTCATTTAATGTTATCTAATATCCCCAAATGTTAACTTTAGAGGGATTATATTAAAAAAAATAGACATTATGCAAATAAATGTGGTACTTAAAGTATTAGGTTATCTACTTTGTTTTAAAATGCTATTTCTTGATATAAAATGGTAGAAGCTTTCAGTCTTGGAATATGAAAGTATCTTCTCCTAGCTATTCTTAACTGCATTGAGAGACTTTATACTGTACTATATGGATCGAGTAATGCTTTTGGGAGAAGATCCACTAAAACTGGAAAACTCCCACTGTGGATTCTTAGGCAATAATTTATACTACCAGTATATAGACAAAAATATTCCTTGATTCCAAGTCATTTTTTTTAATGTTTTTGACTCTTTCTTCATAAGGAAGGGATGAGATCTTCATTAAAAATTATCTGGTTAAGGACTAAAAAATAATTCCTATAAAACACATTTCTGGACCACATAAGCATCTCATCCATATTATTCATAGTTTAAATTGTAGGACAGTCTTGCTGAGTAGACTATCAAATCCTTAAAAAAATGGAGACCATCCTTATGTATGTTTGTACACTATCATCTAACACATTTGTTGTGGTTGTTTAGTCGCTAAGCTGTGTCCTACTCTTTGCAACCCCACAGACAGTAGCCCACCAGTCTCGTCTGTTCATCAGTCTAATACGTAATAAAGGTTCAACATATGCTAATAAAGCCTTCTGATCAAAAACCACAAGAAAGATGCCATTTGTCAAACCAATTAAATTTTAATAGCTAATTATAGCAAGAGAGAATGCACATCAGGATAACTATATGGTATATATAAAAATAAGTGGTTATAAAAGCAAACTTAAAGGATTTGGAGGACTAGAGTTAGTCATAGGATTATCTTTGAAGGAACTGATAAATATTTCTCATGGAGAACAGCAAGGTTTCAATTAATCTATAGCCTGGCTATTAGATTATAGAAATGCTGATAGATTATAGACTCAATGAATCTATAGCTTAGCTAATAGATTACAGAAATGCTCATATTTCTATTATTTGGCCACAGAGCTTTCTTTGGCCAATGGGACATTGGCAAATACGATGTAACCCAAAGCCAGAAGAATGTCTGTGCCTTGGTGCTTACTGTTTTTGCTTGGTAATACAATTGCTAGATAAATAAACCACCCAGTTGGATGAATATCCAGGGTGAGGAGGGAGGTCATTCTAGATTAGGCTCAGATGAATAGGCCTGGTGATTGCACAAAATGAGTGAACAAAATGGAGAACACGTGAACCACCTAGCAAAGCCCAGCCCAAAGTACTAACTCTCAGAATTATAATCCGAATATGTATTGTTTTAAGCTACTAAGACCTGTAGTGGTTTTGTGTCTCAAGAGCTACCAAATAGTTAATAGAAGATGAACCAATTCAGGGAGTTTTTCTGTTCCATTCAAGTGTGCAATCATTTATTACCTATGTTCAGAATTTATGTGAAATCTGTGAGTTAAGGGCATTTTGCTGATAGCTTCCTGTGCTGATTGCCTCAAGGTTTGCTCAATCCTTCTGATCTATCTTGAAAGCATGACCCCTTTTCAGTGGATAAAAACCTTCAAAAGATACCTTAAACTGAATCAACAGTGAGAACTAGTGAAGTGAAAAGAAAATCCTCCTTCACCCGATACTTGTCCCTGCTTCAGAAAAATGGAGCTAGTCCACAAGAAGATGATGAACCTGTCCTCCCACCAGAATATATGTTGTATGCCAATACAAATTGTTGCAAAAAAACAAACAAACAACAACAAAAAAATAAGAACATTTAGGCCATTCAAAACTCATTCCCTGGCTTCAAAAATAAACATCACCATCTGCCTGCACATTTTTTCTTCTTGGGAAAACTCAATAGATGTTACATAAAGTCTGTACTGCTTATAAATGAAGAATTTAGAGCAACTCATTGCAATATGCCAGCTTAATTACAAACATGAGGTATATAATATTTTGGTAAAGCACTTGCTCTATTGAAGTCATTGTTAAAAAGCAGTGTTTTAAGTCCATATTTTGTCGTGACTATAATTTAACAGTATAGAAGCAAAATTAATGTGTTGGTGTTTCCCTTTGATTAATACAGAACATTTTATTCAAAGTGGCTTTCTATTCCTTTTTGTTTCTGCCAAAAAGACCTGGTAGACATTGACAAGGAAATGGAATATTGTATGGGCCAAATTTCTGACATTCATTTCTCTCAGATATCAATTTAGTACAAAGGAGAATAATCTGCTGTTCACAAAGAAGAAAAAATAAAAGATCCCACTACATTTGAAGGCAAATCCATTTACTTAGAGGTTATAGTGACTGAACATAATTTTCTCAGGAGGGAACTTTGATGTCTGAAATGTCTAAGACAAGAAACATCAGAAGCAAGAATTAGCTGCATCTTGTCAACTGTGGGTCTTTGGATAGTTAAGGACACTGGATAAAGGAGAAAACTCCTTCTGTTTGGAATCAGAATCAATTTTGACATAAGCTGTCAAATAAAAACAACAAAAACAAAAAAGAAGCCAAACTGCCCTAGAGAATATAAACTGCTAAACCAACTACATGGAAAATTATAAATTCTACCTGTATTTAATTACATCTGGGTTAGAGGAGACTACCAGTTCACCTCTTTGAAACAAAGTTAGAAATACATAGACCTACATAGAGTTTACCATCGGAGATTATTAAAGTGTTTTTTGAAGGTAAAGTACAAAGAAAAAGTGAAAAAGAGATGTTGAATATTTTTATAGAGTAATTTTTAAATTCAATCCATTAAAACTTCTTTAACTAAAAACTAGAGGTTGAACATGACCAGAGGCATTTTTAATATATAACAGATGTGGTAGCAAAGAACTGGTACAAATTACTGAAGAAAACTAAATGAACGAGATAGTTCACTTATTAGAAAATGCTCTTTTAATAGATAAACAGCATATCCTTATGTAATATTAACAAAGAAAGCAAAGATGATTTGATTTTATATACAGACATTTCTAATGAATATGCACAAATAGTATATAAAAATGTAGAGGATTTTGTTATATAAAACTGGTTTTCATTTTCCCCGATGCCATGTGAGATTTACTTATGTCTTTAAAAATATATTGTTACCAAGATATTTTCTATAGACTGGGACTTTGGAAAAATCCAAAATATTTTAATTTTATGAAGAAAAAATAAAAGTTCTATTTATTACAGCTATTCTTTTATATCCATCAAACCATATAAAGGACAGTAGCTCAAATATGTATCAGGGATAAGAGTCCCTGGGTTCAAATTACTCTTCCCATTTACCCATGTTCTTAAACTCTAAACATTAATTAAATAATCTACTTTATATCATAGTTTTGTTGCAAAAATTAAAAGTGATGATAGGTAAAAATGTTTACCAGAGTACCCATTTAAAATATTTAAAAGGTACAAAAATATGATGATATATATGATATAAGTATGATGATAAAGAACATTTATCATTTATCCCAATGAAATAGTACAAGATCCTAAAGACCTATCATCTTGGGACCATTACAAATTTGATTTAATTATTTTAGAATGAAAGTGAAAGTGAAGTCAATCAGTCGTGTCCAATTCTTTGTGACCCCATGGACTATAGCCCATCAGGCTCCTCTATCCATGGAATTTTCTAGGCAAGAGTGCTGGAATGGGTTGCCATTTCCATCTGCAAGTGATCTTCCTGACCCAGGGATCGAACGTGGGCAGATGCTTTACCATCTGAATACAGTGAGAAAATATTAATACTTTTGTATAGTTCAGTTAACTTTAAGCTGTTTATAAAAAAGCAATATACTCCAACACTGAATTCACATTTTATTGTCTCAATTACCAAATATTTATTAAACACCTAGTGTGTGCAAAGAACTCCCTAAGCTCTAGCTATACTGCAGGTAACCAAATAGACAAGAACTCCTACTCTCGTATAGTATACATTTTAGTGGGAGAAAATGTGTAATAAGCAAACAAGTTGTAAATATGTACCATAAGATATGTACAGTCCTGAAAAGGTATATAAAGCAGGAGAACAGGAGAACAAAGATGGCTAGAGACTATTTGGAGTTTAAAAATCAAATAATTATGGTAGGTTTCAAAAGACAACAAGGACATCTGAGCAAAAAATCTGAAGGTGAGGCCGTAAACAGTGAGACGGGGAAAGTACTTTCCAGATGGAGAAAAGAGCCAGTAGACTGGATATGGGTTTAAGAGAAGACAAGAAATCAAGGTGATTTAAATGTTTTGTTCCTATGCAACTATAAGAATGGAATTTCCATTTATTTTGAGAAGAGAGAAAGAAAAGAGAAAATTATAAGGAGAACATAGGAACATCTAGGGACAATTGGTTTTAGGGATTAACACTGCTGCTGCTGCTGCTAAGTCACTTCAGTCATGTTCGACTCTGTGCGACCCCATAGACGGCAGCCCACCAGGCTCCCTCGCCCCTGGGATTCTCCAGACAAGAACACTGGAGTGGGTTGCCATTTCCTTCTCCAATGCGTGAAAGCGAAAAGTGAAAGTGAAGTCTCTCAGTCGTATCCGAGTCTATTAGTAAATATTAAACTTTAATATGAATATTAGATAACTATTAAATATGGGTAGAGATATTGAGAAAGTAGCTAACACAAAAGGCACAGCTCAGGGGAAGTGCTAGGCTAGAGATAAAAGTTTGAGAATGACATATATACCTATAGGTAGCTACTTTTGAAAACAATAAAAAAAAAAGATTCTTTTTTTTAATTTTATTTTATTTTTTAACTTTACAATATTGTATTGGTTTTTCCATATATCAAAATGAATCCGCCACAGGTATACATGTGTTCCCCATCCTGAACCCTCCTCCCTCCTCCCTCCCCATACCATCCCTCTGGGTCGTCCCAGTGCACCAGCCCCAAGCATCCAGTATCGTGCATCGAACCTGGACTGACGACTCGTTTCATATATGATATTATACATGTTTCAATGCCATTCTCCCAAATCATCCCACCCTCTCCCTCTCCCACAGAGTCCAAAAGACTGTTCTATACATCAGTGTCTCTTTTGCTATCTCGCATACAGGGTTATTGTTACCATCTTTCTAAATTCCATATATATGCGTTAGTATACTATATTGGTGTTTTTCTTTCTGGCTCACTTCACTCTGTATAATAGGCTCCAGTTTTGTCCACCTCATTAGAACTGATTCAAATGTATTCTTTTTAATGGCTGAGTAATACTCCATTGTGTATATGTACCACAGCTTTCTTATCCATTCATCTGCTGATGGGCATCTAGGTTGCTTCCATGTCCTGGCTATTATAAACAGTGCTTGCAATGAACATTGGGGTACATGTGTCTCTTTGAATTCTGGTTTCCTCAGTGTGTATGCCCAGCAGTGGGGTTGCTGGGTCATAAAGCAGTTCTATTTCCAGTTTTTTAAGGAATCTCCACACTGTTCTCCATAGTGGCTGTACTAGTTTGCATTCCTACCAATAGTGTAAGAGGGTTCCCTTTTCTCCACACCCTCTCCAGCATTTATTGCTTATAGCCTTTTGGATCGCAGCCATTCTGACTGGCGTGAAATGGTACCTCATAGTGGTTTTGATTTGCATTCCTCTGATAATGAGTGATGTTGATCATCTTTTCATGTGTTTGTTAGCCATCTGTATGACTTCTTTGGAGAAATGTCTATTTAGTTCTTTGGCCATTTTTTGATTGGGTCATTTATTTTTCTGGAATTGAGCTGTAGGAGTTGCTTGTATATTTCTGAGATAGAAGAATGGAACTGGAGGAATCAACCTGCCTGACTTCAGGCTCTACTACAAAGCCACAGTCATCAAGACAGTATGGTACTGGCAGAAAGACAGAAATATAGATCAATGGAACGAAATAGAAAGCCCAGAGATAAATCCATGCACATATGGACACCTTATCTTTGACAAAGGAGGCAAGAATATACAAGGGATTAAAGACAACCTTTTTAACAAGTGGTACTGGGAAAACTGGTCAACCACTTGTAAAAGAATGAAACTAGAACACTTTCTAACACCATGCACAAAAATAAACTCAAAATGGATTAAAGATCTAAATGTAAGACCAGAAACTATAAAACTCCTAGAGGAGAACATAGGCAAAACACTATCTGACATACATCACAGCAGGATCCTCTATGACCCACCTCCCAGAATATTGGAAATAAAGGCAAAAATAAACAAATGGGACCTAATTAAACTTAAAAGCTTCTGCACAACAAAGGAAATTATAAGCAAGGTGAAAAGACAGCCTTCAGAATGGGAGAAAATAATAGCAAATGAAGCAACTGACAAACAACTAATCTCAAAAAGAAAGATTCTAAGTATTTCATTTTTACCTTGTTTTTTAACCTAAATATTTCAAATTCTTTTAGATTTAAGGTATGTATTTTCTCCTCTTAGAAGCTAAATCAATCTGAAATAAGTTTTCCTTCTATATATATTACATGTATATCTATTATTGTAATGTTTATTGTTCTTTATTATAATTAACTCTGAATTTAGCATCTTCACTCTGGTAAATTGAGAACTCCCAAACTGAAGAATTTACATCTTATTTCTCTTTTCAGGTCCCGGTCCTAAGGACGATTCTCAATTTAAGACTGAATAGTACTATATAATCAGGGAACATTTTCATGTGCATTAATTTAACATTTTATTTTTAAGAAAATTATATAGAGCTGGTGAAAAGAGGCTGGACTTTATACATACAGATGAAAAGAGTTAGCCACGTTGCCTGAAGAGCATGAAATTCTAAAGAATATTGAGCAACTAATTTGCAATTCACAAAACAATTATTTTATGACTCAATGGAAGATGCCCTGGATTGACTACAATGGTGGTAATATATTAGTACTTTGAGAAATGGCTGATGTTGCCTAAATTAGGGTGTGGATGCTGTTGCATCAAGTGAAAAAGTCTATATACCTGCAGAGAATGAGGATTTGGGAATTAATATGGATGGCAGTTGAGATAGTATTTACTTTGGGATGCTGCAGAATGAGTACAACTGACAAAGGACTGATTTTTATGGAAATACTAAAAATTGTGAAAAGAAAATTAAAATAAGGAATACAATGAAAAAGAGAAGCTACAGCTATGAAGAGAATGACCAGAATAAAGTTGTACCATAAGAAAGGGAGTGTTTCAAGGAGAAAGAAATAGATTAATATGAAAATTTTCAGAGAGAGATAAATTATATAAAGAACAATATTATTTACTGAATTTGACAGTAAGTTCATTATTGGAATTTTTAGATAAAAATATTTTAGTAATAATAAACTTAGGAATGAATGGAAAGATTAAGAAAAGGATTTAAAAATGATTCACCATTATAAACTTAGAGGTGAAGGAAATGATATATCAACTGAGGGCAAAAGGGCTTACTTAAGCTTTCTGGGATTTGTTTGCTTGATGATGGGAGCAATATGAGCACTTTTATTTTCCAAAGGGTAAGATCACTCAGAATCCTTTACCATGGTTTAAAATGCTCTATCTGTTATAGAGAGATAGTGATAAAAATAAAAATGTTCACAAGCTCTGGGCTTCCTCTGGGAAATGAGTTTCTCATTTTTGCTTTTACTGTAGGTTGAGTAAATTTCAAAATTTGATATTTCTAAAATAATTGTCTCAGTCTCTCTGGGTATCTGGAATGATAGTTGTTTGAATTAATGGGGCATCTGCTTTATAGTTAATTCTATGTATCTCTTTTCAGGACTCCCTAGATGAAACCTGCACTTTTTTATATTCTAAGGCTGATATTAATTCAACAAAACACTTATTGAACTTAAAACAAGTCTTCTCTGAAATGTCTTAACAACAAGAATCTGTAATCCATAGTTAGGTCCAGAATAAACTATTAAGAGGAGTGTAATCAGTCAGACTAATTACTCCATTGTAGCCAAGGGCTACTCCAAAGTAGTACTTGTCTAGTTGTCTGTGCTCAATCCCTGCAGCTACTTTTGAGCACTTCTGTTATAATAGCTTAAACAAATCTATTCTCACAAATACTTATGTTACAGAGTTCTAAGAGTTCACATACACACAAAAAGTCATCTGTCTGCTTTGAAATTAAAATATAAAGCTTATGTAAATGTAATAGCCTAAATAATTATATGACACAAAGGTCATTCTATTAACAAGAAAATCATCTTATAATTATATAAAATCCATCTATTTTGGCTAAATGAACAATACAATCAGACACGTATTTTGTCTGAGTGTGTGTGTAGAACAAATTGTGACATAACTTACACTAGTTTCTGAGGGGCCAGTGCTAAAAACAAGAGGGCTCTTCCATTGCTGAGTGCAGTGATGGCTGTGAATATGCAAGTATTTAAAAGATACTGAAGCAGAGCAAAATTGTTCTGTGTAACAAATCCAGGTGAACAACTGGCTTTGCAGTGGGAGAATTCAAGAGAATAATAGGACCACTGAAACACTGGACACTGAATTGAGAAGAGGTCAAAATATGGAGAGAAACTTGATTTACAATGCAGACATGAGAATTCATACTGGCAATGTGGCCTGGAGAAGTGGAAATTGAAATGCTGAGCACTTGGAAAAGAGGAAGTGGTGGAGGTCCATTTATTGGTGCAGATAATATTATGACAGATTTGGAATGTGTAGAAAATAGTACAGGCATATAGATACCTTCATAGAATTGTCTGAAAGCATGCATTCAATTCAAATTAGACCTTTAAAGAAAAAACAATGGACAACTTAGAGGAACACAGGTATACTTCATTGTCAATTTATCTATATGGGGCATATTTTTTGTTCTGTTAATGGAACGTACCTAACGTTAACATGGAAGTCAGGGAAAGTCTGACATATTCAGTGTGTCACAATTTCCTCCCTGACTTAGCATCTTTTAGTAACAGCTGAACTGCAAGGAGATCCAACCAGGCCATTCTGAGGGAGATCAGCCCTGGGATTTCTTTGGAAGGAATGATGCTGAAGCTGAAACTCCAGTACTTTGGCCACCTCATGCAAAGAGTTGACTCATTGGGAAAGACTCTGATGCTGGGAGGGATTGGGGGCAGGAGGAGAAGGGGACGACAGAGGATGAGATGGCTGGATGGCATCACTGACTCGATGGACGTGAGTCTGGGTGAACTCCGGGAGTTGGTGATGGACAGGGAGGCCTGGCGTGCTGCAATTCATGAGATCACGAAGAGTCAGACACGACTGAGTGAATGAACTGAACATTTAATAATGTTCATGACATGTCAAGAATATCCACAAGAATTTCAAAAGTGTAGTAATCAGGCCCTGCCTTCTTCTAGCTCTTTATCTTGAATTATTATTCTTCTTTCTATGTTAGACTCTGGAAATGAATACAGGTTCAGATATATTTCAGTCATCTAATAAATCATTTACTGGTTTCACACCGCCCCATACTTCTTATGTCTTATGTTTGATTTTGTCTTATTAGACTGTATGAACCATGAGTGATACTTCTATCTCACTAGCATCTCAATAACCACCAAAATATCTACAATTATAATAAGTGCTTAATAAATATCTGTAGATGAAAGGGATAAAGCATTGCATTTGATACCCACAAATTTTTTTGGTAGGAAATTCCATTTTTCTATGATAACCAAATGATGCTTTTGTTTTTTCCATGACTTAAAGGGGGCTTCCCTGGTGGCTCAGATGGTAAAGAATCTGCCCACAATGCAGGAGACCCAGGTTCAATCCATGGGTAAGGAAGATCCTTTAAGGAGGAAATGAAAACCCACTTCAGTATTCCTGACTGGAGAACTCCATGGACAGAGGAGCCTGGAGGGCTACAGTCCATGGGATCCCAAAGAGTCAGACATGACTGAATAACTAACACACACACACAATACTTAAAGACAGTCCTAAGCCTTACTCTATTTAAATATTTTGCTTAAGCATTTTACTTAAAAAAAAATAATGAACTTTTATGATATTAACAAATAATTAGCTTTAATTGAGAACAAGTTCTGTTTTAAACTATATATTAATACAGTCTTTAGCTCTATATGCTCTCTAGAATTCTCTCAAGTTATATATATGTCCTCATGCCAGTGTTACATATGAGACACTGGATGTATTAATAGACAGGTCCACTGGATCATCGAAAAAGCAAGAGAGTTCCAGAAAAACATCTACTTCTGCTTTATTGACTATGCCAAAGCCTTTGACTGTGTGGATCACAATAAACTGTGGAAATCTAAAAGAGATGGGAATACCAGACCACCTGACCTGCCTCTTGAGAAACCTATATGCAGGTCAGGAAGCAACTGTTAGAACTGGACATAGAACAACAGACTGGTTCCAAATAGAAAAAGGAGTACGTCAAGGCTGTATACTGTCACCCCGCTTATTTAACTTATGTGCAGAGTATATCCTGAGAAACGCTGGGCTGGAAGAAACACAAGCTGGAATCAAGATTGCCGGGAGAAATATCAATAACCTCAGATATGCAGATGACACCACCCTTATAGCAGAAAGTTAAGAGGAACTAAAAAGCCTGTTGATGAAAGTGAAAGAGGAGAGTGAAAAAGTTGGCTTAAAGCTCAACATTCAGAAAACAAAGATCATGGCATCTGGTCCCATTACTTCATGGCAAATAGATGGGGAAACAGTGCAAACAGTGTCAGACTTTATTTTTTTGGGGCTCCAAAATCACTGCAGATGGTGACTGCAGCCATGAAATTAAAAGATGCTTACTCCTTAGAAGAAAAGTTATGACCAACCTAGATAGCATATTGAGAAGCAGAGACATTACTTTGCCGGGAAAGGTCTGTCTAGTCAAGGCTATGGTTTTTCCAGTGGTCATGTATGGATGTGAAAGTTGGACTGTTAAGAAAGCTGAGTGCCGAAGAATTGATGCATTTGAACTGTGGTGTTGGAGAAGACTCTTGAGAGTCCCTTGGACTCTAAGGAGATCCAACCAGTCCAATCTAAAGAAGATCAGCCCTGGGTGTTCTTTGGAAGGAATGATGCTAAGGCTGAAACTCCAGTACTCTGGCCACCTCATGTGAAGAGTTGACTCATTGGAAAAGACTCTGATGGTGGGAGGGATTGGGGGAAAGAGAAAAAGGGGACGACAGAGGATGAGATGGCTGGATGGCATCACTGACTCAATGGATGTGAGTTTGAGTGAATTCCGGAAGATGGTGATGGACAGGGATGCCTGGCGTGCTGTGATTCATGGGGTTGCAAAGAGTTGGACATGACTGCATGACTGGACTGAACTGAACTGAAACTACATAAGATCACTAGACTGTTGACTGCTAAAATGGAGGTACCATCCCTGGATCATGATTCTTAATCCTTTACTTTAACTACTCTTCTAGACTCAGTTTAGTTCAGTCGTTCAATCATGTCTGACTCTTTGCAACCCCATGGACTGCAGCATGCAAGGCTTCCTGTCCATCACCAAATTCCAGAGCTTGCTCAAACTCATGTCCATCAAGGCGGTGATGCCATCCAACAATCCCATCCTCCATCATTCCCTTCTCCTCCTGCCTTCAATATTTCCCAGCGTCAGGATCTTTTCCAATGAGTCAGTTCTTCATATCAGGTAGCCAAAGAATTGGAGTTTCAGCTTTAGTATCAGTCCTTCCAATAAACATTCAGGATGAATTTCCTTTAGGGTTGACTAGTTGATTCTCCTTGCAGTCCATGGGACTCTCAGGAGTCTTCTCCAACACCACAGTTCAAAAGCATCAATTCTTTGTTGCTCAGCTTTCTTTATGGTCCAATTCTCCCATCCATACATAACTACTGGAAAAAAACATAGCTTTGACCTGATGGGTCTTTGTTGGCAAAGTAATGTCTCTGCTTTTTAATATGCTATCTAAGTTGGTCACAGTTTTCTTCCGAGGAGCAAGCATCTTTTCTAGACGGCTCCACAGCATTTTCCCTAGGGGCTCAAAATGTTTAATACTGGTTGTACTTATCCAGTAAAATGTGAAAATAACATTCATTAATTCATTTAATATCTGCTTCATTACATGTTAAGTGTATATCCTGTGCTATACATTGGGATACAGTGCAAGTAAGAATCAGTTCAGTTCAGTTCAGTTGCTCAGTCATGTCCGACTCTTTGCAACCCCATGAAACGCAGCATGCCAGGCCTCCCTGTCCATCACCAACTCCGGGAGTTCACCCAGACTCACTTCCATCGGAATCTCATCCTCTGTCGTCCCCTTCTCCTCCTGCCCCAATCCCTCCCAGCATCAGAGTCTTTCCCAATGAGTCAACTCTTCTCATGAGGTGGGCAAAGTACTGGAGTTTCAGCTTTAGCATCATTCCTTCCAAAGAAATCCCAGGGCTGATCTCCTTCAGAATGGACTGGTTGGATCTCCTTGCAGTCCAAGGGACTCTCAAGAGTCTTCTCCAACACCACAGTTCAAAAGCAACAATTCTTTGGTGGCAAGTAAGAATAGGTGGGCCTTGAGAGTCCCTTGGACTGCAAGGAGATCCAACAAGTCAATCCTAAAGGAGATTAGCCCTGGGTGTTCTTTGGAAGAATGATGCTAAAGCTGAAACTCCAGTACTCTGGCCACCTCATGTGAAGAGTTGACTCATTGGAAAAGACTCTGATGCTGGGAGGGATTGGGGGAAGGAGGAGAAGGGGACGACAGAGCATGAGATGGCTGGATGGCATCACCGACTCGATGGACGTGAGTTTGAGTGAACTCCAGGAGATGGTGATGGACATGGAGGCCTGGCGTTCTGCAGTTCATGGGGTCGCAAAGAGTCAGACATGACTGAGTGACTGAACTGAACTGAACCCCTGAAACTGACTTTTCAGGATCAGAGCCAGTGTTAACTGGAGACTAACACTGTTGGCTCTGAAAAAGACAACCGAAGTCCACCACTTAGTTCCACAATGGACTAGTAACTTCTTTACTCAGTTTCTTTATCTGCTAAAATACCATGTCAGAGAATTAAATGAGTTTGTTTACACATATAAAATGCTTATTGCAGAAAATTTCACATCACAAACACTGACTTCACTTTGTTGGATGGACAACACTAAACATGCAGTCATGCTAAACAATTTAAATGGTCTAGAAAAAAGGAGTAAGGCCTCATATCAGCATTGACCAAATAACCCATCCTAGTATTACCAAACCACTCTTGGATCCACTCACTTGACATGCAGCAAAGTCAATCTACTGACTCAAGGTTCCGACAAAGGAAAATACAGTGTTTATAGCAAGGTACCAAGCAAGGAGAACTGTCATCTTGTGCTTAAGAATTCTGAACTCCCCAATGGCATTCAGGAAAAGGTTTTTAATGACAGTGTGAGGGAAAGGTATCAGGGTGTTTGATCAGCTTGTGCTTAATTTTCAGATTGGTTGATGGTGAGGTACGAGTAGGAAAGGTTGAAGGTGGGAGAAGAAGGGGACAACATAGGATGAGATGGTTGGATGGCATCACAGACTTGATGGACATGAGTTTGAGTAAGCTCTGGGAGTTGGTGATGGACGGGGAAGCCTGGTATACTGCAGTCCATGGGGTTGCAAAGAGTCAGACAAGACTGAGTGACTGAACTGAACTGAGGTTACAGTGATATTTCAGGGATCTCGATCATCAACCTTCTGCTTCTAACCAGACTGAGGTCAGTGTGCCTGTGGTCAGCAGTTTTCATCTGGTGGGAGTGTTGTTTTCATATAGACTGAGGTATGTGCATTGCACAATGTTATCTAGGCTTTTCAGGAAGGACTAAGGATCTTGTGACTCTGCTGTGTGACTTATGTGTTGCTTAAATTGATACCACTTCTCCTTCCTGACTGCAGTTCTTTGCCTCTGCATGTGCTCATTCCCCTAATCATTAACCCTTGAGGCAGCCATTTTGAAACTAAGCGAAGGCTCAGGAAATTGAAATTTTCCTTTAAGTGAGAGGTATGGAACATGAAGTAGTCTGTTACCAGAAAGCCCATTGGGGGGTTGCTGGGTTTGTAGTTTTGAGATAAAGGTGTCAAGAAACAACATCTATGGCATAAGGAATGAATCCTAGAAAGCTAGCCTGTGTCTGATGTGAGATGAAATGTGGTGCCTTCACCATAAAAACAGAACAAGACTTCATAACAGACAAGAATAAATTCTCTAGGACTCCTTGAACAATGGATGACCTAAGATCAACCCATTTTAGAAAAGTATTCAATCAAGAATTGACCTCTCCCTTGAGTATACACCAAAACGAAACTTTGAGGTTAAAAGAAAAATGGAGATACAGACAAATGCAAGTAACATCCCATCCTAAAACTCTCCAGATAATTGACCTTCTATACATGGTTACAGCTATATCAATTTATTTTCCTGTCTCTTTCAGTTTTAAAATGTACCATATAAGCCAGAAATGAGAACAAAATGATACAATATTAAAAGAGTAAACAGAGACAAAGCTAGTGACAAATTACTTTCATTCTTTGTTTATAAATATCTTTCCCATCATCTAAAGAAATTAAGATCTGATGATTATGTTCTGTCCTGGGAAAAACATTTTTATAAATTCAGTGGACATTGATAAATACACTGATGCTCATAGCTGCCATTTCATAAAGAATAATATATTACTAAGTTATTATCATCTGTTAGAGTAAATTGGAAACTAGTCATAAAGTAACTCATTAGATAAAGAATGCTAGTTCACTTATAACCTGGACATTCAAGATTACTGGAATAATTTCAAATTTATACACAGTAATGGAAACATTTCTAGCCATTTCAATTTTATCTATGCCTTTAGAAATTGTTAACAGATCCAGGGATTAGATCTGATAGAGTGCCTGAAGACTATGGACAGAGGTTCATGACATTGTAGAGGAGGCAGTAATCAAGACCATCCCAAAGGAAAAAAAAATGCAAGAAGGCAAGATGGTTGTCTGAGGCAGCCTTACAAATAGCTGTGAAAAGAAGAAAAGCAAAAGGCAAAGGAGAAAAGGAAAGATACCCATTTGAACGAAGAGTTCCAAAGAATAGCAAGGAGAGATAAGCCTTCCTCAATGATCAAGCAAAGAAATAGAGGAAAACAACAGAATGGGAAAGACTAGAGATCTCTTCAGGAAAATTAGAGATACCAAGGGAACATTTCATGCAAAGATGGGCTCAATAAAGGACAGAAATGCTATGGACCTAACAGAAACAGAGCTGTTAAGAAGAGGTGGCAAGAATACACAGAACTATACAAAAAAGATCATGACACAGATAACCATGATAGTATGATCCCTCACCTAGAGCCAGACATCCTGGAATGCAAAGTCAAGTGGGCCTTAGAAAGCATCACTGAGAACAAAGCTAGTGGAGGTGATGGAGTTTCAGTTGAGCTATTTCAAATCCTAAAAGATGATGCTGTGAAAGTGTTGCACTCAATATGCCAGCAAATTTGGAAAACTAACAATGGCTACAGGACTGGAAAAGGTCAGTTTTCATTCCAATCCCAAAGAAAGGCAATGCCAAAGAATATTCAGACTACCATGCAATTGCACTCATCTCACACACTAGCAGAGTAATACTCAAAATTCTCCAAGCCAGGCTTTAATAGTATGTGAGCCATGAACTTTCAGGTATTCAAGCTAGATTTAGAAAGGGCAGAGGAATCAGAGATCAAAATGATCCCTTGGATCATTGAGAAAGCAACCGAGTTCCGAAAAACATCTACTTATGCTTTATTGACTATGCCAAAATGTTTGTGTGTATCACAAGAAACTGTGGAAAATTCTTAAAGAGAAGGGAATACCAGACCACCTGACCTGCCTCTTGAGAAATCTGTATGCAGGTCAAGAAGAAACAGTTAGAACTGGATATGGAACAATAGACTGGTTCCAAATCAAGGAAAGGAGTACATCAAGGTTGTATACTGTCACTCTGCTTATTTAACTTATACGCAGAGTACATCATGAGAAATTCCAGTCTGGAAGAAGCACAAGCTGGAATCAAGATCGCAGGGAGAAATATCAATAACCTCAGATATGCAGATGACACCATCCTTATGGCAGAAAGTGAAGAACTAAAGAGCCTCTTGATGAAAGTGAAAGAGGAAAGTGAAAAAGTTGGCTTAAAACTCAACATTCAGAAAACTAAGCACCCAGTCCCATCACTTCATAGCAAATAGATGGTGGAAACAGTGGTAGACTTCATTTTGGGGGGGTTCCAAAATCACTGCAGATAGTTACCTCAGCCATGAAGTTAAAAGACACTTGCTCCTTAGAAGGAAAGTTATGACCAACCTAGACAACATATTAAAAAGCAGAGACACTACTCTGCCAACAAAGGTCTGTCTAGTCAAAGCTATGGTTTTTCCAGTAGTCATGTATGGATGTGAGAGTTGGACTATAAAGAAAGCTGAGTGTGAAAGAATTGATGCTTTAATACTGTGGTGTTGGAGAAGACTCTTGAGAGTCCCTTGGACTGCCATGGATATCCAACCAGTCCATCCTAAAATAAATCAGTCCTGAATATTTATTGGAAGCTGAAACTCCAATACTTTGGCCACCTGATGTGAAGAACTGACTCATTGGAAAAGACCCTGATGGTGGGAAAGACTGAAGGCAGGAAGAGAAGTGGACAACAGAGGATGAGATTGTTGGATGGCATCACCAACTCGATGGACATGAATTTGAGTAAGCTCCAGGAATTTGTGATGGACAGGAAAGCCTGGAGTGTTGCAGTCCATGGGGGTCACAAAGAATCAGACAGAACTAAGCAACTGAACTTAATAGATCCAGGTCCAAGTCAAAAACTCCTTTTTGTAAACACTCACTTAAGTACATGGATAAAAATTATAATGTTTTATAATCAATACTATAATATAAATATCTGATTCAAGATATAACAACCATAACTCTTATCGTTGAATTAAACTATAATTTTAGAAATAGACTGTAATTTTAGTTTAATGTGTAATAAGTTGTGGCACAAATAAATTTATTCTAGTAACTTTCAGTCATCTATTGATTTATAGAAGTTGTGATATTGATAGCTTATGGTGAATGGCATCAGATTCTTGATCTCCTAAGATTTATCTTTAGGACCATGAACCAGGCTTGATCACTCAAGAGCTTCTTTTGGCAGAGTTTTATTAAAGTATGAAAAGGGACAGAGAAACCTTCCAACATAGACATCAGAAGGGGGATGGAGAGTGCCCCTCCTCGCTAGTGTTAGCAAGGGAGTTATGTACTTTTTAAACTGGTTATTATAATAAACCAAAAGAATATCTTAAGTTTGTGAAAATTTTACCAGACCCAGTTTCACAATTTACATTTTAGCATAACAGTATTAGAATTTAACAATAGAAAGATCCTACCACACCCACTCCCATAATATACATTCTAAGATATCAGGATTAGTCAGAAAGTTTTCAGGAAGGAGAAATTGTCCTCAAACAGGATACAGTGTTGCTATATAATCCATAACACAGAGTTTAAACTGAGTTGTTTGTTGTGTAATCATCAGTTCCGGGTTTAAAGAAAAAAACGTTTTATGTGATCAAGACTAAGGAATGTAGAGGGTAAAAAAAAAGTTTGTCCTTTCCTCTCCTTGAGAATTCCAGACCCCTAGCTCCTCCTTGAGAGCCTCAGACTCCTTTCTCCTCCTTGGGGACCCCAGACTTACTGAAATGCCTAGGAATTGACTCTCTCAATATGACACTTTTGTGTATACAACTATCAAGATGCCCTAATACAATAAGGAGCCATATTACTCCCTTCAAAGATTTCTCCATTAAATGACATTAGTGACCGAGTTATTTGGTAGATCCCAAAGGACACTGAAGTCACTGCCTGCCATCTTAGTCTTCCCTTTGCCCTCCATGCTTTTACTCCTCTCTCATGATCCTTTTCCCTCCACCATTATTCAGAACCTTCTAACATGAACACTGCTTACATGCCTACAGTGAGGGTGAAGAACATACAAACCGGATGGGGAGGAAGCCAGGAGAGAATGAGAGGCACGTGGAAATACACTGAGCTAATTGCTGGACCCAGGAGTTTGACTCTTTTTAACCTGATTCTATCAAGGGAATGAGATAGATGCATGCCTTGCACAGACCGATTCAGTAAAAGGTTCCACACACAGAGGCAGTTGTTGGCTGAGAATCTGTTAAACCAGAGTAAAACAAAGAAGAAAGAAGGGATAAGTACCAAAGAATTTAAGCAGTCATTAATGAAAGACTGAGTCAAAATTCAAGGGCTCTCCTTAAAGCTAACTGTTCAGGGCACAGAAGGGAGCAAGCCGGCAAAGGGGAGCTGGTGAGCTGGAGGGAAGTTCCTTGATTTTGCAGGAAAAGGGGGAGAGGAGGGTCATAAAGGTATGTTGAGGTGTGTACCTGTTAACATGAATGCTGCTGCTGCTGCTGCTGCTAAGTCGCTTCAGTGGTATCCGACTCTGTGCGACCTCATAGACAGCAGCCCACCAGGCTCCCTCGTCCCTGGGATTCTCCAGGCAAGAACACTGGAGCAGGTTGCCATTTCCTTCTCCAATGCATGAAAGTGAAAAGTGAAAGTGAAGTCGCTCAGTCGTGTCTGACTCTTAGCGACCCCATGGACTGCAGCCTACCAGGCTTCTCCATCCATGGGATTTTCCAGGCAAGAGTACTGGAGTGGGGTGCCATTGCCTTCTCCGGTTAACATGAATACAATGTACTGTTTCCCTTTCCACTGACCTTATTACAATGAGTCACAAGGGCCTGCACTCACCCTTGCCAACACCACAAAAGGACAATTTTTCAATAAGGAAAGAACTTCAAACTTACCTAATGAATGAAGGCTCTGCACACGTACACTGTGCATAATAACTAGAATTTTAGAACAAGTTCTGTGTGCTAGATGACTCATATGTACTGGAAATAGTCAATAATTTTAACATATTGTAATTATTATATACTATTCACCAACCCATTTCACACATTGAGTTTCAATATTTTAATGTTCACTGCATCTGTGATTGTGCAAGTTGCCTCTATGTAAGCCACATATTAATTACATTTTGCTTGTCATATGTTCAGTGCTCTTATTTGCTTTCAGCTTTAAATTAATATTAAAGTAGTTGTTAAAAGCCACCCCTCAGTTAGTACTTTACTCCATTAAAGTCATGTACTCCAACAAAGTCATGTTGTAATTTAAGAAGGTGCTATTGAAGATACTGGATACCTTCTACTTTGTGTTTACTTTGTCAGCAGAGTTTGACTAAAGTACACGACTTCTATCCTTGCTGAATTTTGTCTCAAATGACTGAAAACACGTGTGTCTAAGAGGTGACTAGAATTAACTTTATCCCTTAGAAACGTTTTAACTTAATTGATTTTTAAGACCCTTGTCTAGGAGGATATGATAAGTTATTTTGTCTAACTGCCACTGTTGTTGTGGTTCATGCCTGCATGCTCAGTCATGTACAACTCTTTGTGACCCCACAGATGTAGCCCATCAGGCTCCTCTGTCCATGGAATTTTTCAGGCAAGAATACTGGAGTGGGTTGTCATTTCCTACTCCAGGGGATCTTCCCAACCCAGGGATCAAACCTGTGTATAACTGCTATTACAGACATTTGATTTCCAGTTGGAATATATTGATGGATTTTCACAGTTTTTTCATATAAGATTTTTTATTACTATTATCTATATCATCACTTACCATTGAATGAAAGAGAATTTGAACTCTTCTGAGATTTGAAAATGTTCAAACACTAACTATGCTTTATAACTGTGTTAGGGGATATGGGAAAAATAAAAAAAGGCATAGAATTTCAACTTACTGATTCTAGTTTACCAACAAATGAATTTGGGTACTAAGAATAACTGAACATATAAATTTATAAATTACACATTTTAAAAAGATCAAACAGAATCATATGCTGTCATGAATGATAGGCTCTAAATACCAGATTTTAGAAGTTGCTCATAATTTGAAATTTGATGTTTTCATTATATGAAAATGTTAAATAAAATAGTTATGTGTACATTTCTGTGTTCTAAAGTGTAAAGTTAAATTACTCTAACTCTGTGAACAAAAGTTATATACTGAGATTTACTGATGGAAAACATGTTTTTAAAAAAAATCTCTTAATTATGTTAACAAGTGAAAGAGACGAAGCTGGGAAGTTAATGAAGAGACTTCAAAGGGCCTTTCCAAAACTGTAAAGTTTTTATTTTATCCTGAGGAAAATGTGGAATCAATAATGACTTTTAGCTCTCACATCATTAACATCTCTGCCAAATGTCACTTCCTCAGAGATGTATTCCTAACCACTTGATACCAAAATGAAAAATCCTCTAATTTTTTTCTTGTATTCATTTTTCCTCATTGGCACTGACTACCATTAATTTATTTATCTAATACTTTGGCCACCTGATGCAAAGAGCTGACTCATTGGAAAAGACCCTGATGCTGGGAAAGTCTGAAGGCAGGAGGAAAAGGGAATGATGGAGGACAAGAGGTTGGAGGGCATCATCGACTCGAAGGACATGAGTTTGAGCAAGCTCCGGGAGATGTTGAAGGACAGGGAAGCCTGGCGTGCTGCAGTCCACAGGGTCGCAAAGAGTTGGACATGACTGAGCAACTGAACAACAAATATTTTAGATATTTGCTTAATGTCCAACTTTCCCATTTCCCAGTAGAATTTAAGCTTCATATAAGTAAAGACTATATTTTCTTATTTCTGTTCCTATTGTCATTCACTGCTGCATTTGCTGAGCCTATGATACTACCTGGAAATAGGCATGTTGAAATGAGTACTGGTATAATGAACACATGAATTGTATATAATCAGTAATAGCTCAACTATCTGAAAAATACATGGATGATTTCAATTTACCTACCAGAAATTAGGTAAAATGTGAAAGTAAAGACACAGTAGTCACAAAGAAGCCTAAAAATGCATAGATAAAGTATCTAATAAAAATAGTTTATGAGTAGTGAGAAAGATCTATATCTTTCTCATAGGACTTATTACATATGATTCTAATTCATATAGTGATCATATTTCCAGCCCTGCATCAAGTTACAAAAGCAGAATATTAGAGAAATAGGAAGGTGGTACACTTTGCAGTGAGTGCAGTCTTTTGAAACTCAGGATCACATTACTCCTTATTCTAGGTTGTATAGTGTTCCACCCAAACTTCATGTCCACCCAGAACTTGTGAATGTGATCTTACTTGAAAATAGGGTGTTAGCAGATGTAATCAAGTTAAGAGGAGATCATACTGGATTAGATGGGGCATAAAGCCACTGATTCATATTCTTACAATAAGAGTGCTGTTTGGAGACATAGAGCCACAAAGAGAAAAGATAACCTTTGTGAAGACAAAGGTATGAATTGGAGTGAGATAGTTATAAGCCAAGGAAGGTCAAGGATTGCAAGCACCCACCAGAAGCCAGGAGGATGCAAGGAAAGATATGTTCCTAGAGTCTTTAGAGAGATTGTGGGTCTGCTGACATCTTGATATCAGACTTCTACACTTTAGAGCTGTTAGGGAACAGTTTTGTCATTTTAAGCCACCTGAGTGCTAACAGTGCTAGTCGTTTCAGTCATGTCCAACTGTGCAACCTCATGGACTTTAGCCCATGAGGCTCCTCTGTCCATGGGATTTTCTAGGCAAGAATACTGGAGTGGGTTGCCATTCCCTTCTCCAAGGGATCTTCCTGACCCAGGGATAGAACTGGCATCTCTTATGTCTCTTGCACTTGCAGGCAGATTCTCTACCCCTAGTGCCACCTGGGAAGCTCACCTAGTTCATATAATTTGTTACAACGCTCATAGGAAATTAATACATCCACTTCCTTAGAATGCTTCAGAGGCTTACAGTTGTATAAGCAATAGCAGTAAAGAGTGTAATATATATACATATATCATATGTACTCAACAAATGTTTGCTGAACATGGAATATTCTCAAAGGAAAAATGTTGACTGGCTATATTAAGATTTTTTGAGTCAGTAGGAGAGATCTGGGAATTCTGTAGAGAGGGATTCAAATTGCCCTCAATGTCTATATTTGTGAAATATATGTCAGTATTCTCGAGTTTGGTTATAGAATACCAAACTAAAGTGAGCCAAAATAATGGAAGCCATACTCATTTAAATAAGATGTTCTTCCCATTGGATAGTACTGCCACAGTTGGGTGGCTAAGTGCTATTAAACCAGTTCAAATTCTATAAAATTCCACTGGCTTTTACCTTCATTGTGGCAAGATGGACACAGTAATTCTAAGTATCACATCTTCATTTAAGTTATCCACAGGGTAGATTCTAGGCTTATGTTTGTGCATGTGTGCCTGTACGTGTGTGTTTGAAGAGACATGTTCCATAATCTACCCAGAACAAATTCCAACTCAGTTCTTTATAACCAGCATTTTATCACATGCTTATAAGAATCTGCCTGCAATGTGGGAGACCTAGGTTCAATCCCTTGGCTGGGAAGATCCTCTGGAGATGGGAGTAGATACCCACTCCAGTATTCTTGCCTGGAGAATCCCATGATCAGAGAAGCCTGGCAGGCTACAGTTCATGTGGTCACAAAGAGTCAGACACACTGAGTGACTTTCACTCACTCATTCATGTCTTAACTAATTGTTTGCAAGAGGGAGGAACTAGGTATGGCTTAAACCTATCAATATTTCCTCCATGAGGCTAGGCTGGAGGGCACTGCCCTCGTCTCCCCTAAAGGTCAGTTTCAACTGTATGGTGGTGAACAATCTGGGTTCATCAACATAAACCCAAGAAAGATTTTGCATATAGCTGTTAAGTAGCAAACAATGGTGTCTACCACAGAGTTTGAATGTTCTAGCCTTGTGGTACCACAAGACTGTGGCAAGACATTAATGTCTTGATAACACGATGTTCAACATCTCAGTTTCTTCATCTTTCTTATTATAATAATCAAACTCTTCCTAGAAAGTTAATCAACATTTCTGACTTCTGGAAAACAGAGACTGTCTTCAGAATCCTTTCTGAACAATAATGAAAAGTTTAAAACATAGGGTATAACATATATGGTTGCATAAATAAGAATGCTGGGTGGCTAGTGATTTTTATTCTCTTCATTCTAGAAACGTGGCCAACAAATAATAGGTATTAACTCCAACAAACATCAACCCATTATTTTCCTTTTCTTAAAGGAGTTTGATTAAAATATTTACACATTTTGCCAAATGTGCATGATTATATCTTAGCTCTAACAGCAATGTTATATAATTATTTTGATCTTATAACCACTAATAGGATAAGAGAGGTACTTAAACAAAATTAAAGTTATTGGAAAACAGATTATAAATTCACTAAACTAATAAACATTTATTAAAGTAAAAACATGTGTTTAAAACTGTGTTCAAGCAACATGCATATGTGTATATAACAGTTTAATATCTGAACCACTGCCCTGGTAGGAATGTCAAGATCTATGCTTCCTAACCTGGCTTAATCCAGGGATGTTGCAAAGGTGTTTCCCAAAGTCCAGAGATTCCTCACAGTTCTCTAAAGTTGTCCTTGCCGAGTAGAAGAAGGAATCCAGTCAAGTGGGGCTCCAGGGCCCATTCAAATGCTTCTTCTCTAAGGCAGATCAGGCTTATTCACTAGAGTGACCAGGAAGAGTTAAGGAAGAGGGAATATAGAAAAGAAGACTAGGTGAAGGGAAGGAAGAGAAGGAATTTTTCTAATTGGAGACTACTGTCTCTTGATCCATTCTTTTAGAACAAATATATAATTATTGGTCAACTTCTAATTTAGAGAGTTTTTGTAAGTCATATTACCCTAAAATAGAGCTATGTATATAGAACATTTATTGGGGGGTTCTCTTCAGAACAACACGAAAGAAGTGAGGGAATCACTGTCATCAGAGGGAAAGGATGAAGTGCAAATGCATTTGTAACAAAGATCTCAGCAGATTCCTGAGGACGCTCTGGAGTTGAAATGGTCCTTCAGAAGAGTTTTATTGAAGCAAAGAGCTGGACTTTGTTCCCCTCCTTGTCTTTAAATACAGATTGCTCCGGAGAGCTGGTCTAACATTAGATGACCTGGCTCATTATGCTGAGAGAAGGGTTTGACTAGCAACACTCCAGTCAACCAGGGGAAGGAACACCTTGGTCCTGAAGTTGGAGGGGGAGAGTACATCACCGCATTCACTACAGGATCTAGACTTTATTGGTTACATATTCAGAAAACAGAATAGTCTATCTCTCTACTTTACCTCCCCACACATGCATATTTTCATACAATGACAATTTGTCCTCTGTACTTCTGGCTAGGAGAGGGAGCTAGAAAACCCAAGGCTTACTAAGCATGTACTACAATGGTTATTGCAGAAATATGGAGGGGAGAAAAAAAGCAATTTTCAATTGCTGACTTTCAAATTGACATAGAGGAGTTTAATCTCAAGATAAAGTTTCCTTCCAAAATCCAGGACTTGTTTTTACAAAAAAAAAAAAGGGTCCTGAAAGACTCCAATATATTATCACAAAGAAAATGCATATTTTCCCATTTGCCCAGACTAGAGGAAAATGGGCTACCCTGGTTGTTCAGATAGTAAAAAACCAACCTGCAATGCAGGAGACCTGGGTTTGATCCCTGGGTTGGGAAGATCCCCTGGAGAAGGGAATAGCTACCCACTCCAGAAGATACCAATGGCTTAGAATAAGAAGGACATTGTAAAGAGAAATCAATAGATGAAAAGTTTGAGATGCTGCTGTAGAAATACATGCCACTTCTGTCACTAGATGAGCACTTTGCAGACATGAAGATGGAGAAAGAGCCTTCTGATGGGTTGTGATTCTAGAACAGAATAAATCTATGCATGACTTCCACTATAAATTCATGGTAGGCACAAGATCCTAAAATTTCTTTTTCCATGGCAAAAGAGACTAAATTTTGAGGTTTGCCATGCCTACATTGATGGGGTTCAGGTAGCCTTATGTGTGCATATTTGTGTGCTCACTCTGAATTCTTTACAATCTCATAAACTGTAGCCTGCTAGGCTCCTCCATCCATGGAATTCTCTGGGCAAGAAAACTGGAGTGGCTTGCCATTTCCTCCTTCATAGGATCTTCTCAATCCAGGGATCTAACCCATGATTCCTGCATTGGCAGGTGGATTCTTTACCACTGAGCCAACTGGGGTGCTTCCTACATGCAGCCTTATAAAATTTCTTAAACTCCTAAAAGTTTGCTTGAACACCAAACTTTACTTATGGGGTTAAATCTGACATAAATGCAATACTAAGACCAGGCTAACATAAAAAGAGCTTGAAGCTTGACAAAGTGATAACATCAGTAAATAAGTCATAGATTGTTTGGCTGGGGACGATTTGGAAAAGGCCATGCCTTAGAAATGCCAGTGTGGAGGAACGACCATGTACAATGGGGTTGAAAGTAATCCATCTCAATAGAGATGCATGTTGAATATGTTCAGATGTCTTTCCACCCAGCCACGCTACACATTAGATGAAATTCAGATGTAGGGGTTGATAAGTAGAAAGTACTGACTAACGGCAGAAAACTCAGTAAAAATGTAACTTAATCACTGAATTAAAGACATTTCTTCAAATTTTATGGATTATTTACCACTACTATACAAAATAAAATCAAGATAGAGACAAGGTTGAAATATTGAAAAATAAAGGCAATTGCATCTATTGCTGATCTGAATAAAGAGCTTGCAAATATAGTTCACATAGGTGAAAATAAAGCCAAAATTTATAGTGCAAGAAGAAAGCAGAGAGGAAATAGGAACAACTATAATACTGAGAGATACAATCATCTCAGCCTAAAATTGGAAGTAATAAGGGCTGAATGTAGCATTTTACCTCTGTGAGAAGATATTTTTCAAATTCCCAGGTTCTGAGGAATATGCCTGCTTAGGAAAGTTTAAGGTTTTCAAAGAATTAGAATTTGACCAAAGATATTACTGTGTGTCTTTTCAGTAACTGTTGGGTATTGGTTAATGCAGTCTCTGAGGATTATCTGATTGCATACGATTTTGTGGTGGCTCAGATGATAAAGAATCTTCCTGCAATGCAGGAGACCCAGGTGCATTTCTTGGGTCAGGAAGATCCCCTGGAAAAGGGAAAAGCTACCCACTACAATATCCCTGCCTGCAGAATTTGATGGACAGAGGAGCCTGGTGACTTACAGTCCATGGGGTCACAAAGAGTTGGACATGACTGAATAACACTTTCACTTTTTCACAGGGTTTTGTCCTTCTAGTTGTCTTTCTATTGATCACTCTATTTCACAACTCTTAGGTATAGAAGTTAAGTTGCAGAAAATTGATGGTATAAGTGCATAAAAATTCTGTTTACAGGAATAAAATAGACTTTTGTACTGTAGAAAATATGAGTCCAAATATTATATTTTATGGCATATATATATATATATATATATATATATGATATTAACTAGCTTTGCAGCTATTAGCAAATTTACTTTGGCATTCTTGCCTGGAAAATCCCATGGATGGAGGAGCCTGGAAGGGTGCAGTCCATGGGGTCGCTGAGGGTCAGACTGAGTGATTTCACTTTCACTCATCAGAGAAGGAAATGGCAACCCACTCCAGTGTTCTTGCCTGGAGAATCCCAGGGACGGGGTATCCTGGTGGGCTGCCGTCTATGGGGTCACACAGAGTCGGACATGACTGAAGTGACTCAGCAGCAGCACATACATGTGCATAAGTATTTTGAGTTACTTTCAACATCTTAGTGTTTTCCTCACTAATGAGCATTTAACATACATGATTGAAAAACATTCACTTTATACTTGTATAAATGTCTTGGTTTTGCAGTTTGTAAGTTATGCTTACCATTCCATGTTAAGCTGAAAAATAACTCAGATTTTTTTTTATTACTTTTATCTTTTTTATAGATTCTTGAATTAAAATCTCTAATGCTATATTTGTCACTAATACAGATTTATATCTCAGCCATGTTCTAGGCAAAACACTGTTTTTGAATTCAATGAATTTCTTAAATATATTTTCCTCAGGAATAAGCAATACTGACAAACCTGCCTCATTTGAGCTCCCTGAGTAATTCTTTGAATATTTTCAAGGACCTAATTTTATAGACAAGTTACCTGTTTTAAACAATTTCCTTCAATCCCCACCTTGACCCTTAGTGCAGAAGAGAATCTGGAACAGCTAATAACAGTTTTGCCAACACAGGCCTAAAATGTCTACTGCATCACCCTAATACAGGGTTGTCATAAAACACTGAAGGCCCAGTGAAAACTGAAATTCAGATAAACAACAACTACTTTTTTAGTATATGTAGGTTCCATGTTTTGGGACACATACTTATTTACCTATAATATAACAGTATTTATTTTAAATTAATATTCAAAAATGGCATACTGTGCTTACTTGCTAAACCTGGTAACCCTACCCAGGTAAGGGGGTAATATGTAATACATCCTGAATGGAGCTGTCTTGACGTTTTAAATCAAACAGCAAAATCTAGAGCAAGAGGAGCTCTTTTCTTTGTAATTGAATTACTACCTAAGCCACATCTATTATTTAAGCAATTTTGCACCTGAGTGTTGAACTGTGGTAGACTATACTTTAAAGTCTGAGCTAGCTAGAGTGCCTCTGGCTATGCTGCCTGTAATAAATATATGCCCCAGCAGTCCCTATCTAACTGTCTCAGTTGGGCTACAACAAAATACAATAAACTGGATATAAACAATATGAATGTATTTCTTACAATTCAGGAGGCTGAAAATCTGAGATTAGCATGGTCAGGTTCTGCTGAGAGCCCCATTCCAGATTGCAGACTGCTGATGTCTCCACAAATCCCTCAAGGTAGAAAAGAGAGCAAGTCAGCTCACTGGACCCTTCTTGGAGTCCCTAGTGGCTCAGAGGTTAAAGCATCTGCCTGGAATGCGGGAAACCTGGGTTCGATCCCTGGGTCAGGAAGATCCCCTGGAGAAGGAAAATGGCAACCCATTCCAGTACTCTTGCCTGGAGAATCCCATGGAGGGAGAAGCCTGGTAGGCTACAGTCCATGGGGTAGCAAAGAGTCGGACAGGACTGAGAGACTTCACTTTCACTTTCAATCCCATTCAAGTGGGTTCCGCCTTTGTGAGCTAATTGCCTCCCAAGGTCTCCAACTCCAAAGATCATCACAGTGTTAAGGGAGAAGGAAATGGCAACACACTCCAGTATTCTTGCCTGGAAAATTCCGTGGACAGAGGAGCCTGGTGGGGATTAGGATTTCAACATGTGCCTTTGCAAAGGATGGCAAACATAGAGTCTATTGCTCTTAGAACCTAACAGCTTGTAACTGATATGCTTTTCTGGCTTTCACGTATACTTCTTGCCTCTGCTGCCCACACACAGCCATCTCTGATGCTGCTGAGACTGCCAAAATTTGTAAATCCCAGAGGTCCTCATCTTTGCCTAAAGGTTCCCAACCTTGTCTGCACCTTGGAATCACCTCCTGAGTTTTAGGTCACTCCTTATACCTGGGCCCTACCCTTAACAATTGGGTATGATATACCCCCAGGTGACTCTAATTGCAGCCCAAATTGAGAAGTCCAGGTGATAACTGATGTTGCTAATCCTCTGTAAAACAATAAGTCAGCTATGGATAAGACCAAGGTCAATATGCTAGGTACTCTAAGGTTTAAAATTTCTTTCCGATGCCTCAATTCAATTGTAAAAATGCAATCAACCTGATTTCTACACTTTTCAAGGTGAAAATGCCTCATCATCCTATAGAAGTCTACATTTCAGAGTCAAATGGCCAACCTCATTAAAAGCTTATCCACACATATGCTTCTAAAATTTATCAGCAAAAACAATCAACTCATCTTTATTTCTCTTGCTTTAGTTTTAGGACTTTTTAGGAACCCTAATAAATATTATCCCTCTTCCCCACTCAGGTCCTGCATAATTTGAGAAATAACAAAGTATCATCTTATCTTTGACAGGTACCAAGTTAAATGACTTGACTTTACCTCTGCATCTGGTCCATGACTGCTGAGTAAGTTGGTCTAACTCTATTGTTATTAGGTCGGTACATTAGCTTCTTATATTTTTAAGACTAAATAAAAGGTCAGATTTAATTAGGGGACTGATTGATGTACATAAGAGAAAATTATATCATGACACCAGAATAGCAGTCTGAGTAAAAGGAGTTAGTTGGCCTTACTGAATTGCTAATCAATCTTTGACAGCTAAATGGATCCATTGCCATGTGAATCCTATAAATGTCAACTTAACTGGAATATTCATTTAATCTGAACTGGTCTGCCTACTTCCTTATTTGTCCTGTTAAATTTTAAGTTTCTTTAAGAAACGGGTTTATTTCTTTTAACTTTACCTCCAGGACCCAGACTAGGTTAATGACACAATAAATATCACTTAATTGTAATGCCATATAAAAAAATGGCACTATCAAGTCAGAGACAGAGGGCACCTCTGTGATCTCATACATTATAGAAAAGTTTTAAAACACAGAAATGTTAGAAGAACCTTCCCAAGAACAGTTACCATCTCACATAAATTTGAGGAGCAAAAGAATGTGTTTGCACATTTGAAAGTTATTAAGTAGTTAACGGACCTGGAGATCAACGCATATATGAAAGTGTATGGTGAGAAGGGGCTGGAGCAATCTGATGAAGTGTCTTGTAACATTCTAAGGGACTTGAAGACTTATGTGTTCCTCAAGCAACTGTTGTACAAGAGTTACGCAATTCTCTAAAGGAAAAAGAAAAGATGTTTATTTTTGTTGTATCAGTGGACTTTTAAAAATACATAATGATAAATTACATTGCCTAAACTAGATCCTGCTCTGATTGATGGTAAAAGCAACAGATCTGCAAAACTGTCCTTGATTTTTGATACCTTTATTAGGAAGCAACCTACATTTGAGAGGAAAAAAAATCCCTTCCTGTTAGAGACTTTAGGTCTTTCTTTTGCTGTCTTAATCTAGAATAATGATGATGATGATGATAAACAATGACAATTCTTATGACACTAAGACCCTATAGTTTGAGTGAAAATCTAGCTTTGCTTTTATCTGAATTAGTGATACTTCACCTCTTTGTGTCTCAAACCCTTCACCTATAAGACAAATATATCATAGTATTTATTTCATAGATGTCTGAAGAATTCTTGAGTGAATATGTGTTAAATATGTAGAGACTGCAGGAGTAAATGTTACATAAATAGTATCTGTTATTAATGATAGCAGAATTTTACAGACTTTCTACTTAAAATAAGTTTATTTTTCAAATATTTACTTACATTTCCAATAAAATAGACTTTGCATAAGTCAATATTTATATTCTTAACTTTGAATGTTACAGTCTCCAGATATTATTAGAAATTTGAATTATGATTTTTATACCCTATCTGAAAAAGTACATGATAACAGAAGCCTGGTTAGCCAAAGTCTGGAAAGGAAAAGTTCTTCATCCAGAAAAAAAAAAAAAAGCACTTTTATACATTTAGAAGCAATTTACATTCAGGAAGTATTCAGTCCTTACCAGTCCATGTCAGGTGTTATGTGCTCAGAGTATGATAAAGACTGGATTTATTTAACAATCTCTCTTGGCTTGCCATGTAGAAACGTAATGATATCAAGTGCATATCATTAGCTGAGAACAGGAACAAAAATATTCTCTCAAAAAATAATAGTAAATTCTACAAGTTTGACTTAAAGATATCAAGTCCCTGGTGCTAGAAATTTTACAAGTAATATTGATGTCATATGACATGGATAACATTTCTAAAAGTGTAAGATGGATCTTAAATATTGTTTTATCTTTGACTTACCATTCAATCAGTATAAAAGCATCACAACTACACAACTAACACAAGATTAATTATATGAGATATATAGAGAAAGATACCACATTTATGTAACTATTCTTGGAATATCAGATTTGAACTTTTTTTATTTTATTTTTTAACTTTACAGTTCAATTCCATAAAAATAAATGACCCAATCAAAAAATGGGCCAAAGAACTAAATAGACATTTCTCCAAAGAAGACATAGAGATGGCTAACAAACACATGAAAAGATGCTCAACATCACTCATTATCAGAGAAATGCAAATCAAAACTACTATGAGGTACCATTTCACACCGGTCAGAATGGCTGCGATCCAAAAGTCTACAAGCAATAAATGCTGGAGAGGACGTGGAGAAAAGGGAACCCTCTTACACTCTTGGTGGGAATGCAAACTAGTACAGCCACTATGGAGAACAGTGTGGAGATTCCTTAAAAAACTGGAAATAGAACTGCCTTATGACCCAGCAATCCCACTGCTGGGCATACACACTGAGGAAACCAGAATTGAAAGAGACACGTGTACCCCAATGTTCATCGCAGCACTGTTTATAATAGCCAGGACATGGAAGCAACCTAGATGTCCATCAGCAGATGAATGGATAAGAAAGCGGTGGTACATATACATAATGAAGTATTATTCAGCCATTAAAAAGAATACATTTGAATCAGTTCTAATGAGATGGATGAAACTGGAGCCTATTATACAGAGTGAAGTAAGCCAGAAAGAAAAACACCAATACAGTATGCTGCTGCTGCTGCTGCTGAGTCACTTCAGTCATGTCCGACTCTGTGCAACCCCATAGACGGCAGCCCACCAGGCTCCCCCGTCCCTGGGATTCTCCAGGCAAGAACACTGGAGTGGGTTGCCATTTCCCTCTCCAATGCATGAAAGTGAAAAGTTAAAGGGAAGTCGCTCAGTCATGTCTGACCCTCAGCGACCCCATGGACTGTAGCCTTCCAGGTTCCTCCATCCATGGGATTTTCCAGTCAAGAGTACTGGAGTTGGGTGCCATTGCCTTCTCCGCCAATACAGTATACTAACGCATATATATGGAATTTAGAAGGATGGTAACAATAACCCTGTATACAAGAGAGCAAAAGAGACACTGATGTATAGAACAGTCTTTTGGACTCTGTGGGAGAGGGAGAGGGTGGGATGATTTGGGAGAATGGCATTGAAACATGTATAATATCATATATGAACTGTTTTAATGTTACTTCTACCACCTTCCCTGGTGGCTCAGAGGTTAAAGTGTCTGCCTGAAATGCAGGAGACCTGGGTTCGATCCCTGGGTTGGGAAGATCCCCTGGAGAAGGAAATGGCAACCCACTCTAGTATTCTTACCTGGAGAATCCCATGGACAGAGGAGCCTGGTGTGCTACAGTCCACGGGGTCACAAAGAGTCAGACACCACTGAGCGACTTCACTTTACTTCTACAATTTTTCTTAAAGAATTAGAACATACACCTTATGGAAAAACAAATCATTAAGGATATTAACTGATTAGAATTAAAGTATTATTATGATTAAATAATTTTCTGTTTCCCTCATATTTACAACATCAATAATATTAATGAATATCTGGTCAAAGAAATGATTTGTTTTTTTAAAAGATGCAGTTTTGTTTGGAGATGCAAAAATGTGTCTAGATATGAATCACTGAAATTGTACTATAATTTACATCGATTGACTCTCTGAATTTGAAAAGGACCTAGAGAATTATTTAAATTATTCCTAGTAGTAACCTATGTAAATTGAGTGCTGTGAAGATATTAAAATTATCATTACTCTTCAATTTGTCTTATAATATTTTTGTGCTAGTATCAAATATCAGAATTAATATACTCTTTAGAACTATTTTTCTCATCAACATACTTTGTATTTAGAGAACAGAACTATATTGACTGACTTAGATATGGGCTACCATAAAATTCTTATGAGTATTTTCATTTTCATTAAATGTCACTTTGGGTCAGTGCTGATTTTGCAAAATTAATTGAGGGTAAATAACAATTCTAGAGGGTAAAACTGAAAGTATATGGATTTAAAGGAAAAGAAGAAATAGAAACAAATGGATTACTTTAAAATGTTGTTGTGCAGCGGCTCAGTCTTATCCTACTCTTTGTGACCCATGGACTGCAGCATGCCCAGCTTCCCTGACCTTCACCATCTCCCAGAGTTTGCTCAAACCCATGTCCACTGATGCCATCTGACCATCTCATCTTCTGTCATCCCTTCCCCCTTGCCTTCAATCTTTCAGGGTCTTTTCTAATGAGGAGTTAGCTCTTCACATCAGGTGGCCAAAGTATTGGAACTTCAGCTTCAGCACCAGTCCTTCTAATGAATATTCAGGATTGATTTTCCTTTACGATTGACTGGTTCTATCTCCTTGGCCACCACATCCACTATTTTAAAATAATTGCTTGCAATTCAAAACCTGGCAACAAATTCTCCTTTCAGTCTTTCGAAAGTTCAGGTACACTGTGCCTTTCTTTTTCTAGACATATTCCTTAGAGGGAAGTTTGTAAACATTCTTGTTAACCTCATTAGTACCCTTTGTGTACAGTTTGCTGACTAACATGATCTTGTGGTGGAAAAACTGTTGAGAACAAATGACTTTCCCTCTGCACAGAAATATTTCTAAGAGAACTTCTGATGAGCACATCAAGTTTCAGGCATTTGCTTGCCAAATGCCATCTGTTTTCACATAAAAAATTCTCTAGAAACAGAGAAGGGTGTAATGAGAGAATCCAACTCATTTGTCATAACCTTTTAAGATAAAAGGAAAAATATCCTTAAAAAGACAATTATTGCTTTTTACCATAGTATGAATTTACAGAAGAATATCAAATTGTCTTCAGTATCCCTTTAAGAAGAGCAGAATATATTATAGGTGAAAACATCAACATTTAATGTTGTAAAGGTTAAGAGCATTCTTTGCTATTATACTGATTGTTATAATATGATTAAAATGGTGATTTTTAAAGCAATCACTTGTGAGAAATATTAAGACATTTCAAAGAAACACAGGTAATGGCTCTGCTTTAAATACATTCATCTTATGATGTTTTTGAGAGTTTATACAAATCAGCACTTCAGAAGAAATTAACAATTTAATGTGATCAAAACAATTATTTTAATATGACTATTTCACTTCTTTACACCAGCCCCAATTGTTGCTCAAGTTAATATTACCTCAAACTTGTAGTACATAATGGCACAAACATCCCAGTGATGCAGGTTCAAACAAAATAGCAAAGATGCTTCTACTGTGAAAAATATTGTCTAAGACAGCTCCTAAGGCTCTGGTCCCCTGGTGTAATAAATAAATGGGCTATCATTTGCTTGATCAGATTCTAATCAGTCAACTTTGAATTAATCAAAGGGAAGATTGTCTGAGGATACCTGACCTAATCAGGTATGTTTTTTAAAAAAGGTTAGAAAAGTCAGAAATGGGAAGTGTGAGGGGCTAAGGAGGGGGCCTCCTGGCAAGCTGCTGTGGGGAGCAACAAACAGGATCAGATCAGTCTCCGAATAAGAGCCAAAAAGAAAAAAACGGGGCCTCAGTTTTATAGCAGCAAGGAATGAATTCTGTCAACAACGACATGATCTTAAGAAAGGACCCTGGGCACCAAAAATGGAGGTCAGTTGGCAATTTGATTTCAAGTTTGTAAAACCTGATACAAAGAACTCTGTTCAGTTGTGCTTCGGCTTCTAATGTACAAAAACCACAAAATAACAAGCAGGTATTATTTCCGGGTGCTATGTTAGTGATATTAATAATTTGTTAGGAAGCAATAGAAAATTAATAGTGTACAGAGGCAGGGAAGGAGGGCTTGGTGAGAGGAGAGGTATGGAGGCTAATTCTGGTTAAAATTCTGAACCTACTTTTTAAATTATATTCAGACGGTGTACACAACCAAGTATATCTCACTGAGCAGTTCCACATAATAATCCTCTATTATTATATTTCAGAAAGCTATGGAAATTCTTCAGGAATTGTTCAAAATATTTGAAATTTATTCACTAGCTATTCACCTGTTTGTTACATGTTATTAGGCTTATAGGAATTAATAAGTATAATTACTGTGAGGTATCAATACAAATTCAAATAAAAATAACTAAACAATGAGAATTTATTTGAAGACATTTAAAATATTAAATGTTAAAAATATTTCTAGAGTTTTAGTAATGTATTTGAAATGGTCTTCTAATTAAGGGTAAATTAAAATGAGTAAATTATAAAATATGGGATATATGAATACATGACAATGCTAATTAAAGAAGAATTATAGAGTCATAGATTTAATACATTAAATATATACACACATATCTGTCTCTCATTTGAAAGAGAGCATTTAACAACTTTACATGTTTTGACAGACACTAGTGGCTCAACACCTGCTGCTGCACTTTTGTAGACTCAGAAGAGAATATATTGTGCTGTAGTCATTCCACCTGTATACCTACAGATCTTTCTAACCAACAACAGTAGCTTCCTTAAGGGAGATACCAAGTTCTGTAGTTTAGTCCTTTACTGTTTCCTCTATTCTTCAATTTTCAGATCATTATGAGATTCCAAAGCACTTTTTTTGTGTGTGCTTAGCTTTCTTCATTTTTGGTTTACTTTGTTTTCCATAGTTACACTCTTTTTCTGTGATAGTCCAGAAAGAACCAGGCCTAGATCAACTTGGGAAAAAATTAAGAAGGCAGGTGGTTCTGAGAAACATTTCTAGTGAGGTTTTTTACTTGAGGTTCATAGCACACTTTTGCCTATGTGCAGTTAGGAGTGTGTGTGTGTGCGTGTGCATGTGTTTCAGAGGGTGGGGAGGGTGGGCATCATTTCACCAAATATTGAGGCAAGAAGATTTTTATTTTACATGTAACACCTGAACTTCTGGATATAATGGCCCTTAGGATAAGCATTGGAAAAGGCTGAATCAGACTTTGGAGCCTAAATTCTTCCCATTACTGTGTTCCTTTTCAGTGCACTTAAGATTAATAGTCTCTGAGTGTTTTAAACTTCTCTGACAAGCCTTTGTCTTCAGAGGTCCTTCCTTTTGAGTAACTTTCTTAAGCCTCCTTCAAAGTTTAAGGAATTATATAGGAATATCAACTTGATTCCCTGGTGGCTCAGCAGTAAAGACCTGCTTGCAATTCAGGAGCTGCAGGATCCTTGGGTTTGATACCTGGGTTGGGAAGATCTCCTGCAGGAGGAAATGGCAACCCACTCCAGTATTGTTGCCTGGAGAATCTCATGGACATAGTGAGCATAGGGTTGCAAAGAGTCGGACATGAGTGAAGCAACTTAGCATGCATGCAACACCAACTTGATAGAAAAAGACTGCTCAGGACTACACAGTTATCTTAAAATTATAACTTATTTTTCTGCCTTATTTTAGGCAGAAAAAAATTCCTTACCTCTACTTCTAAATCGCCAAATTCTTCATAACTCTCTGCAACTCAAAACTTTAACTTCACATATAACTTTCATGACTTCTGTACAATTACAACACAGATACTATTTTTTAACGGAAATTTGGTTATGTCGTTCTTTACTTTTGGATTGGAAGCCTTCACATTTCTATTTATCTTAGGAATTTTGTATATCTACTTGAGTATGCAAGTCTTCAAAGAACTAGGATATTCAAATGGATAGTCTTCTTTCTAGTTGACAAATTATTAAATTAACATTTTTAAGTAAAGATTTGGACACATGTAGATCATACTTGTCTCTTAAAATGCATTACTGAATTTTTTAAAAGTCTTTTAGAGTTTTTACATTAGCAAAGAAAAATAACATAAAGAATAAATATTTTCCAGTGAAAGTCATGTTTTGCAGACTATGACATATAAAAATGTATTCAAAATAATTACCAGTATTGCTACATAAAGGGATTATACATCAATGTTTAGTCATTTGAACATTTCAGCTCCAAATAGAAACTAATAACATTCTAAATTTGGAACTGTATGCTGTTGATTTTTAAGCATCTCTGTTGTAAAGAAAAGAGGAAAATAAAAAGCCTAGAAGAATGTTTACTATATCATCTTTTCCAACCACCTGAATTTTATTTTGTTCAAATTACTTTTAAAAATTAAAATATCTTTATGTGAGATCAAGGAAAATACAGATAATACCAATCCTAGAGTGTATTTTTATGAATAACATGATAAAGGGAAGATTTGGAAATTTAAAAACAGGGGGATATTGGACAGTAACTTTCTAATTAGTGTTTCTTATTTTCCTATGACACTGGAGAATTATCTGCCAACTATTGATTTTAATCTCAAGAATTGGATTCTATACATAAAACACTGTATAAGTGTAAGGGATTTGATTTAGGTCATATCTGAATGGCCTAGTGGATTTCCCTAATTTCTTCAATTTAAGTCTGAAGGCTCTTGAGAGTCTCTTGGACTGCAAGGAGATCAAACCAGTCAATACTAAAGGAGATCAATCCTGAATATACCTTGGAAGGACTGATGCTGAAGCTGAAGCTCCAATACTTTGTCCACCTGATGCAAAGAACCAATCCAATCTTTCCCTGATGCTGGGAAAGATCAAAGGCAGAGGAGAAGGGGACAGCAGAAGATGAGATGGTTGGATGGCATCGCTGTCTCAATAGGCATGAGTTTGAACAAGCTCCAGGAGGTGGTGAAGGACAGGGAAGCCTGGCATGCTGCAGTCCATGGGGCTGCAGAGTTGGCCATGACTAAGCTATTGAACAACAACACATAAAACACATATTTTCCCTTAAGTTTCTTTTTTCCATTTTCACATATTTTATGCTCAATAGATAACTTTCATTTATGTCACAAACAAACAAACAAACATAAAAACCAATAGGTGTGCACTCCAACACAAATCTAGTTATTGCTGTGCAATTATTTTGTATATATGATTAGCATTTATAATTAATTGATGTTAAGGATGGCATCAACACAATGAATGTGAGTCTGAGCAAACTCCAGGAGATAGTGAAGGACAGGGAGGCTTGGTGCCGCAGTTCATGGGGTTGCAAAAAGTCGGACACAGCTTAGTGACTGAACAACAACAAGCAAAGTAGATTATCCTGGATAGTCTGAGTGAGACTAATCAAATCATTTGAAATGATGTAAGAGCAGAACTGAAGTTTTGCAAAAGGGGAAACTCTATCTCTGGACTATAGTATAACTCCTTTCTGAGAGTTTACCTCCTACCTTCCTTAATAGTTTGCTCTGTAGACTTAAAATTTGCCTAATGTGTCCCCACAAACATGAAGCTAATTTGTGGTAATAAATCTCTTTAAATGTATATATACTTATGTATATTTATATTTAATATACATAATTTAACATACTATTACATATTATAGTATAAATTACATAATTATATTACATAATATAATACCAATAATTTACAAATATATGTTTTAAATAATTAAAAATATTATTACATGTAAATATATACCTCCTCTGTTTATGCGTAAAAATTCTACTGGTTCTCTCAGCAAGCTCTGAGTGATACACCCTTGCTTTTCTGTCCTATACCCTCATGTATTTTCATCTTTTCCATTTTCCACCCTATATTGCTTTTTAAAACTTCCACCCACTTCTCTTTAAAATATAATGCAAATTTTCAGTCATTATTTCAAATTGTTTATATTTTATTATATGTCTCTGAAGACCCTCTGACTTCCTCTCTACTTGATTTTAATGACAAAACTTTCTAAAAGAGGTCTTAACTCTTGCTGCTCAGAGTTGGTCCACAGGCACAGCATCATCATCATCTGGGAACTTCTCAGAAATGTACATTCTAGAGACACATCCAGATCCTTGATATCAAAATCTCTTTTTAACTATGTCTTACGGTAATTCATATGCACATTAATGTTTGGAACTATGAGACAGACACCCATTGAACTTTCTTCCTTGGCATGCTAAATTCTGTAACCACCATTATTCTGTATCAGGATCTCCAAAATTATTCTTTTAATTTTAAAATCTAATGCAAATTTTCAGTCCATATTTCAAATTGCTTACATTTCATGATTGAGCTTATTTCTAGAGGCCTCTTTTAATGTCCTCAGAATCATTAAATGTTCTCAGAATCATTAAAGAATCTCATCCTTTCTAAAGCTTAAGTTGTCAACTATAGAAAATCTCTCCAAAGTTTATTCAGACATCTATTAGCAGGTCAAAACAGAAAAATGAGGAAAAAAGAAAACTGAGATATTGCTATGTCCCAGAAACCATGGTATGTAAAGTATTTAAAGAAGAAAGGAAAAAATTAAGTACATAAATATTCTGCTGAAAAGTTAAGTAGAGTAAATACCAAGAACTGAATATCGGATGTCCTAGTATGTCACTGGTGATGCTGACAAGAAAAACTTCTAGAGTGATGAAGACAGAATCGGATAGGAATGTGGTCAGGAAAGGTCATATGTAGGCAGATATTTGGTGCAGCTTTACTCTAACAGAGGATAGGACTGTAGTTGGGGTAAGTGATATGAGCTAGGAAGTTTTTTTTCTCTTTTTAAGACAAGATATTTCAATGTGTTTTTATTCGTATTGAGAACTAGTGATATCACAAATAAAAGAGTGGATCATAGCTGAATCAAAGGCATTGATGTCATGATGACATGCATATGACCATTGCACTAAGGAGCAGTAAAACTGAGATGAGGGAAAACAGAGACTATGGGTACAAATGTAGGTAGGTTAATAATATAATGGGACAATATTGAAGTTCAATTCTGTTTGTTTTTATTTTCTCAGTTAAATAAGAAGCAAGATAATCCTCAAAAAGATAGAGGAACAGAGAGAAAGAGAAAGAGAATGCATGTGTGTGGCATGTTAGAGACAAGAATCTTATGAAATAACTGTCTGACAAAAGTTAATGTATATTGAAGGTACACTGGAAAAAAAAGTGGAAAATAAAGTGCATAGTATGTAACTGTGATCTTTATCTAAGCCTTTTATTAAAATACAAATAATTAAAACATTTTGCAGGATTTTCAAACAAGTATTTATATTCAGATCAGATCAGTCGCTCAGTTGTGTCCGACTCTTTGCGACCCCATGAATCACAGCACGCCAGGCCTTCCTGTCCATCACCAACTCCTGGAGTTCACCCAGACTCACGTCCATAGAGTCAGTGATGCCATCCAGCCATCTCCTCCTGCCCTCAATCCCTCCCAGCATGAGAGTCTTTTCCAATGAGTCAACTCTTCTCATGAGGTGGCCAAAGTACTGGAGTTTCAGCTTTAGCATCATTCCTTCCAAAGAAATCCCAGGGCTGATCTCCGATAATTCGAAATAAGCTTTTGAAATATAACCCCTAATAATTTAAAATTATACATTTTACTGTAAACTCTATTTTGTTATATCTTTGGAAAATAACATGCCTTATTTTATTGGATTTTCAGTGCCTTATCTGAGAACATTTAAAACTTACTGTTCTTATGGGCAATAAGCCAAACGGCTTGCAATTTGTTGACTCATTCACAGCTAGCTGAAACTGAATTCTAACTATCCCCAGTGGTAGAAATTTAATCATTTGGATCACTGCTTACTCTGGAAACAAACTGAGGAGAAATTGAAATTATCATCCTCCCAAACCCAAGAAACATCCTCAGGGGCAATGACCTATTTTAGATTTCCTGGGTAAACTGTACTAGACTTCATCCTAAACTCAGACCATGCTATCAAAACACAATAATGACCACATAGTCCACAAGTTGCACAAGGTCAGCACTTTTTTCTTCTTAAAGAAAAAAGAGAAAAGTCATGGTATTATTACTCCCCTCACTCCATAGGTTTATTTATTCTTCTCAACAGGTAGAAGCATTTCATTCAGTATTTATTGAACATCTCCTGTGGGCACAATACCAGGAAACTGGTGATAGTAAATGAGCCAGATTATATTGTTAGCAAGCAGATGTTCGAGCATTATTTGTCACCTGTGACTAGTGGGGTGCTTGACTTAGCTGATGTTTGAAAATTCAGCAAAGCAGCTGGAATCTTTTATGTGAATGTGTGTGTTTTTTTGCAAAATATGTTAGTAAAAATGTAGTTCAGTGGAGATTGGTTTCCCAGTGTATAAATTCAGAAACTCATAACTTCAAATATCAGAGTTGTGTTTTCATCAGTAACAATGAAGCCATCCATAGAAGTTTATAGGAAATATTTATGTATTATTGTTTCCTTTCCACCACTTCTCTTCTGAAAATGAGTTTTACCCAAAACAAAGATGAGCTTACAAAATGAAATCTGAGACAAAGCCAGACTACCATTGTAAATATCAAATGGATTTTTTCATATTTCTTTTCATCCATATAATGTGCTATTAAATTAGAACAACCAAATGTATCCTAAGATATTGCCTCTCCAAACATTGTGAAAATGTGTTTGGTCCTATAAAAATGAATCTCTTTATAAATCATATAAACCAACTAATTTCCCATGATCATCCAGAAATATTGACTCAGGAAAATAAGTTTTACTGACCTAGATCATCCTTCCACTTTTAATTGTATATTTCATAAATCTTTATTTTTAGCAGTGACTCTTTCACTTCCTTTGCCTCCACTCTTCTCTCATTTTTTCCCTGACTCTCTCTGAAATACAAAATTAAAGTAAATTTTTTAAGATATATGTGTGTGTGTATATATATATATATATATAATAGAAATCTGAAGTATACTTATATATAATTATACTTCTTATCCAACCTCCACCTACTCAAATTTTCTTTATCAATCTCAGTAAATGACAGCTTAATTTTTCAGATTACTCAAAAAAAAAATTCTAAGGTTATCTTTAGATAAAGTTGTCAGCTATACTGGTCTCCTTGTTTCATTTCCTACACTCAAATTATCAGCAAGTTTTTGTGGCTCCATCTTTCCAAATTTTCTGATCCCAACCACTTCTCACCAAATATGCCAACAACATTCTTTTTCAGGCTACTATTTGTCTCATTGTAATAACACCCAAACTAGTCACGTTTTGTTTATCCTTATGTCACCTCTTCTGTTCATTCTCCACATGTCAAAATAATTACTTTAAAATTCAAATCAGATCAGGTTACAGCTACTCTATACTCCTCAGTGACTTTCCATTGCTCAAACTGGCCTATAAGACCCTGCATGTCTGCTTCTTTGCTGATCCTCTGATCTGATCACTCTACCAGACTTTTATTTGCTTGCTCTAGGTTACTCATGCACCACCTTACTGCTCTTTGCTCATGCCTCATACAAAGCATGCTCTGGCAATCATGTCACACTTCCCTCTAGGTGGAATCTCTTCTCTGAAGTAAATTCAAAGCTTTTACCTCTCCTTCCATCAAGTGTCTGTTCAAATGGCACATTATTGAGACAGCTTCCCAGGTAGCTCAGTGATAAAGAATTCTCCTGCCAATGCAGGAGATGGAGACTCAGGTAAGATCCTTGAGTTAGTTAGTTAGGTATGATCCCCTGGAGTAGAAAATGGCAACCCACTCAAGTATTCTTACTTGGAAAATTCCATGGACAGAGTAGCTTGGCGGGCTGCAGTCTATGGGGTCACAAAGAGTTGGACACAACTAAGCACGCAGACACGCTTCTTCATTCACTACTCCATAAAAAAATATTAATGTTACCGAAGGAGATCAGCCCTAGGATTCCTTTGGAAGGAATGATGCTAAAGCTGAAACTCCAGTACTTTGGCCACCTCATGCGAAGAGTTGACTCATTGGAAAAGACTCTCATGCTGGGAGGGATTGTAGGCGGGAGGAGAAGGGGACGACAGAGGATGAGATGGCTGGATGGCATCACTGACTTGATGAACGTGAATCTGGGTGAACTCCCGGAGTTGGTGATGGACAGGGAGGCCTGGTGTGCTGCGATTCATGGGGTCGCAAAGAGTTGGACACGACTGAGTGACTGAACTGAACTGAACTTAACCTCCCTTTGTCGCAGAAGGCAATGGCACCCCACTCCAGTACTCTTGCCTGGAAAATCCCACAGACAGAGGAGCCTGGTAGGCTGCAGTCCATGAGGTTGCTAAGAGTTGGACATGACTGAGTGACTTCACTTTCACTTTTCCCTTTCATGCATTGGAGAAGGAAATGGCAACCCACTCCAGTGTTCTTGCCTGGAGAATCCCAGGGAAGAGGGAGCCTGGTGGGCTGCCCTCTATGGGGTCATACAGAGTTGGACATGACTGAAGTGACTTAGCAGCAGCAGCAACCTCCCTATGTACATTTTTATCCTTCTCTCTCTGGAATATTTTTTCACATAAACCTGTTTTTAAGAAAAATATTTTATTTATCTATGTGTTTTCTGTTTCCTTTGATGTAACTGTAAACTTTGTGACAGCAAAGGTTGTATGTGTTTCCTTCAATATTATATGCAGAGCCTCTAAAAGAATGGCTTATATGTAGGAGCCATGTTAAAAATTGCTTAATTTTAAAATTTATTATCTCTAAGTCACAATCTATTTATTACTTAAAATTTTTCAACATATCTTTTAACATTTTCAAAATTAGGTTGTATTTTTAATGGTCTAAGACCTACTTTATGCAACAAATAAATATACTGTATTTCACATCAAGTTAAAGCACTGAGCCTAACCTCCATAATCCATCTACTTAACAGTGGGAAAATAGTGAAATGAAGAATCTCAGTTTCTCAAAGAGATCTTTATTAAAGAAAGAGTCCTCACAACAAGCATCTATGCTAATAAGCTAAGGTGGGAAGAAAGGATTACGGATGCCTTATTCTTAATTGAAGGGCATAAGGATTAAAGAAGATGAGAGAAAATGAATGTAACAGCTATGAACAGAAATATTACAAGAGAGTCTGTCACTGTGTTTCATACAACCCCTATGAAATTTTGCTTCTAAATAATGTCGAGGAAAATATTTTCATAATGTAGAGAAAAATATAAATCATGTTGAGGAAAATTTACTCGTGGAAGTACAATTACTTAAGAACAAATGGAAAAAACTTTAATAGACTGAGTTCTCTCTTATAATTATATTATATAAAAATAATTTGGAACCTCATTCTTAAGGGATCCAAGAGCCTGGATCATATTACACAGTCTGGGAAACTCTATCTCTTAATCAAATGACACATAGCAACTATGAAAACAGTCAAAAAACAGCAATAGAAGTAAAAGAAGTGATAGGCAAAGGAAAAACATTTGGAATGAAATAAAATATAATTCCATACATAATCTTTAAAATTTTTGAGTATGTGACATAAAAATATTGTGTTTCCAAAAGACTGCAACATATCAATAAGAAAACTGAAATTTTAAAAACCTGTTTAAAAAATTTTTTTGAGTATATAGATATTTATAGGGATTGAGAAATTGTTAAAATAAGATGATTGCTGGGTTATTTATAACCTTTTAATGTTCTTATTCAGGATGGAATTTTTTTACAGTCAGGGGAGAGAAGCTTTCTACTTGTCTCTGGAGATGCTGGGATATCTGGTTTGATTCTTGGCCAAAATAAGGTCTATTTTACTAATAATTTGTGATTACTCTGTAAAGTCTGAAGTTCCTCTGGTATGAGGAAAGACTATTTATGGATGACTTTCTCCTGGAGTAATAGATTAGAAAACATGGCTTGGCTAAGTGACCAGAGAGACATAAAATACACTGCTGAAAACATCTGTCTGGGGTTCTCTGAAATTAAGATTCATTGTAAAATCTTGAAGGTTCAACCCAAAGGCTATGCATATCTTTGTGCAAATAAGAAGGACCTTAGGGAACATAAGCCTTGATGTCTGTTGGATCTCCTTCAAAGTTTGCTGAACTCTCCTTTTGCTGTCCTGTATTTTTTTCTTTTATTAGAACACTTGAATATGTTCTATAGAGTCTCATGAATCTGAGCTATTATCCAAACCTCTGTCATATTTACAATTGTACAATTAAAAGCAAAGAAAAAATACAACAAGAAAGAACACACACACACAAAAAAAAAAACTCCCAAAAAACAAACAACAAAAATTAGATAGCCTTTGCTGGTACCTTCTTTAGGAGAGGAAATCTTTGTAGCTCTACTAAGTAACAGGCACAACATAACATGTAAATTTATGTTATTTTGACTGTAATTGAATAGTAAATAGAAAATCAAAAAGAAAAATAATCTACGAAATTAAATAATCTTTTAGAGGGCTTGTTAAACAGTGCTCCAGTAAGAATGGAAAAGAAACACTGTTTAACCTTTATCTTAGGTCATATTTTAAATGACTTTACTTAACGAGAGTAAAACCAAGTAAAATTTACATGATCTAGTAGTTACTATATTTTCGCATTTCATGTGAGTAAAGTGATAATACTTCCTTATTTAACTTCTGAAGAATGGCATTTAAAGAACATAGATAATAAGACCCAGTGCAATTTACCTAATGTATTATACTTAAAATCTTTGATAATGATTGAGTCCTACAGAGGAATTATACATTATACTTTGGTTTATATAGGTACATTTTAGCATGAGTGTATTTATTGTGATCAAATTGTTCAGAGAGATTACACATTGCTGATCAAGACAAACCTAACACAGTTCAGTTCAGTTCAGTTCAGTCCCTCCGTCCTGTCCGACTCTTTGCAACCCCATGAACCCATCCATGTACTGCAGCACAACAGGCCTCCCTGTCCATCACCAACTCCCAGAGTTCACGCAAACTCATGTCCACAAAGCCAGTGATGCCATCCAATCATCTCATCCTCTGTTGTCTCCTTCTCCTCCTGCCTTCAATCTTTCCCAGCATCAGGGTCTTTTCAAATGATTCACCTCTTCGCATCAGGTGGGCAAATATTGGAATTCCAGCTTCAGCATCAGTCCTTCCAATGAGTGTTCAGAACTGATCTCCTTTAGGATGGACTGGTTGGATCTCCTTGATATCCAAGGGAATCTCAAGAGTCTTCTCCAACACCACAGTTCAGAAGCATCAATTCATCAGCACTCAGCTTTCTTCACAGTTCAACTCTCACATCCATACATGACCACTGGAAAAACCATAGCCTTGACTAGATGGACCTTTGTTGGTAAAGTAATGTCTCTACTTTTAAATATGTTATCTAGGTTGGTCATAACTTTCCTTCCAAGGAGTAAGTGTCTTTTAATTTCATGGCTGCAGTCACCATCTGTAGTGACTTTGGAGCCCAAAAAAATAAACTCTGACACTGTTTCCACTGTTTCCTCAGCTCTTTGCCATGAAGTGATGGGACCGGATGCCATGATCTTCATATCCTGAATGTTGAGGTTTAAGCCAACTTTTTCACTCTCCTCTCTCACTTTCATCAAGAGGCTCTTTAGTTCTTCTTCACTTTCTGCCATAAGGGTGGTGTCATCTGCATATCTGAGGTTATTGATATTTTTCCTGGCAATCTTGATTCCAGCTTGTGCTTACTCCAGTGCTGCATTTCTCATGATATGCTCTGCATATAAGTTAAATAATCAGGATAACAATATACAGCCTTGACGTATTCCTTTTCCTATTTGGAACCAGTCTGTTGTTCCATGTCCAGTTCTAACTGTTGCTTCTTGACCTACATACAAGTTTCTCAAGAGGCAGGTCAAGTGGTCTGTTAGTCCCATCTCTTTCAGAATTTTCCACAGTTTATTGTGATCCACACAGTCAAAGGCATTGGCATAGTCAATAACAGAAATAGATATTTTTCTGGAATTCTTTTGCTCTTTTGATGATCCAATAGATGTCGGCAATTTGATCTCAGGTTCCTCTGCCTTTTCTAAAACCAGCTTGAACATCTGGAAGTTCATGGTTCAAGAATTGCTGAAGCCTGGCTTGGAGAATTTTGAACTTACTTTACTAGCATGTGAGATGAGTACAATTGTGCCGTAGTTTGAGTACAAGATGTTCCCATTATTTTTGTGGGCAGGAATCCCTTAGAAGAAATGGACTAGCCATCATGGTCAAAAAAATAGTCCAAAATGCAGTACTTGGATGCAATCTCAAAAACAACAGAATGATCTCTGTTCATTTCAAAGGCAAACCATTCAATATCACAGTAATCCAAGTCTATGTCCAACCAGTAACATTGAAGAAGCTAAAGTTGAATGGTTCTGTGAAGACCTACAAGATCTTTTAGAATTAACACCCAAAGAAGATATCTGTTTTATTATAGGGGACTGGAATGCAAAAGTAGGAAGTCAAGAAACACCTGGGGTAAGAGGCAAATTTGGCCTTGGAATATGGAATGAACCAGGGCAAAGGCTTATAGAGTTTTGCCAAAAACGCACTGGTCATAGCAAACACCCTCTTCCAACAACACAAGAGAAGACTCTACACATGGACATCATCACATGGTCAACACCGAAATCAGATTGATTATATTCTTTGCAGCCAAAGATGGAGAAGCTCTAAACAGCAAAAACAAGACCGGGAGCTGACTGTGGCTCAAATCATGAATTCCTTATTGCCAAATTCAGACTTAAATTGAAGAAGGTAGGGAAAACCACTAGATCATTCAGGTATGAACTAAATCAAATTCCTTATGATTATACAGTGGAAGTGAGAAATAGATTTAAGGGACTAGATCTGATAGAGTGCCTGATGAACTATGGACGCAGGGTCCTGACATTATATAGGAGACAGGTATCAAGACCATCCCCATGGAAAATAAATGCAAAAAAGCAAAATGGCTGTCTGGGGAGGCCTTACAAATAGTTGTGAAAAGAGGAGAAGTGAAAAGCAAAGAAGAAAAGGAAAGATATAAGCATCTGAATTCAGAGTTCCAAAGAATAGCAAGGAAAGATAAGAAAGCCTTCCTCAGCCATGAATGCAAAGAAATAGAGGAAAACAACAGAATGGGAAAGACTAGAGATCTCTTCAAGAAAGTTAGAGATACCAAGCGAACATTTGATGCAAAGATGGGCTCTAAAAAGGACAGAAATGGTATGGACCTAACAGAAGCAGAAGATATTAAGAGGAGGTGGCAAGAATACACAGAACTGTACATAAAGATATTCATGACCCAGATAATCACAATGGTGTGATCACTCATCTAGAGCCAGACATCCTGGAATGTGAAGTCAAGTGGGTCTTAGAAAGCATCACTACGAACAAAGCTAGTGGAGGTGATGGAATTGCAGTTGAGCTATTTCAAATCCTGAAAGATGATGCGGTGAAAGTGCTGCACTCAATATGCCGGCAAATTTGGAAAAGTCCACAGTGGTCACAGGACTGGAAAAGGTCAGTTTTCATTCCAATCCCAAAGAAAGGCAATGTCAAAGAATGCTCAAACTACTGCACAATTGCACTTATCTCACATGCTAATAAAGTAATGCTCAAAATTCTCCAAGCCAGGCTTCAGCAATACATGACCCATGAACATCCAGATGTTCAAGCTGGTTTTAGAAAAGGCAGAGGAGCCAGAGATCAAATTGCCAACATCCACTGGATCAATGAAAAAGCAAGAGAGTTCCAAAAAAACATCTATTTCTGCTTTATTGACTATGCCAAAACCTTTGACTGTGTGGATCACAATAAACTGTGGAAAATTCTTCAAGAGATGGGAATACCAGACCACCTGACCTGCCTCTTGAGAAACCTGTATGCAGGTCAGAAAGCAACAGTTCGAACTGGACATGGAACAACAGACTGGTTCCAAAAAGGAAAAGGAGTACGTCATGGCTGTATATTGTCACCCTGCTTATTTAACTTATATACAGAGTACATCATGAGTGATGCTGGGCTGGAAAAAGCACAAGCTGGAATCAAGATTGCTGGGAGAAATATCAATAACCTCAGACATGCAGATGACACCACCCTTATGGCAGAAAGTGAAGAGGAACTACAAAGCCTATTGATGAAAGTGAAAGAGGAGAGTGAAAAAGTTGGCTTAAAGCTCAACATTTTGAGCTTTAAGATTTTGAGCTTCAACATTTTGAGCTTAGTTTTGAGAAAACTAAGATCATGGCATTTAGTCCCATCACTTCATGCAAATAGATGGGGAAACAGTGGCTGACTTTATTTTGGGGGGCTCCAAAATCTCTGCAGATGATGATTGCAACCATGAAATTAAAAGACACTTACTCCTTGGGAGGAAAGTTATGACCAATGTAGATAGCATATTCAAAAGTAGAGACATTACTTTGCCAACAAAGGTCCATATAGTCAAGGCTATGGTTTGTCCAGTGGTCATGTATGGATGTGAGAGTAGGACTGTGAAGAAAGCTGAGCACCGAAGTATTGATGCTTTTGAACTGTGGTGTTGGAGGAACTCTTGAGAGTCCCATGGACTGCAAGGAGATCCAACCAGTCCATTCTAAAGGAGATCAGTCCTGGATGTTCTTTGGAAGGACTGATGCTAAAGCTGAAACTCCAATACTTTGTCCACCTCATGTGAAGAGTTGACTCATTGAAAAAGACTCTGATGCTAGGAGGGATTGGGGGCAGGAGCAGAAGGGGACAACAGAGGATGAGATTGCTGGATGGCATCACCAACTCGATGGACATGAGTTTGAGTGAACTCCAGGAGTTGGTGATGGACAGGGAGGTCTGATTTGCTGTGATTTATGGGGTCTAAAGAGTCAGACACGACTGAGTGACTTAACTGAGAAAATCTAGTATTCTGCTAATCTATTCATAGCTACTGTATAGTTAAAGAAGAGAAGAAAAGGAATAATGTAAAAACAACATGAAGTTAATAAAATGGAATTTTTTTCATAGATTTCTTTCATATTTTATTTATGTATTACATGTATATATTATATACTATATTATATATATACATATATGTATGTATATGCATTTCCCTGGTGGTTCAGATGGTAAAGCATCTGCCTGCAATGGGGGAAACCTAGGTCAGTCCCTTTGTTGGGAAGATCCTTTGGAGAAGGGAATGGCAATTCACTCCAGTATTCTTCCCTGGAGGATTCTATGAACAGAGGAGGCTGGCAGGCTGAAGTCCATAGGGTCACAAAGAGTTGTATATAACTTAGCTACTAACACAGGCACGCACACTCGCACACACACACACACACACGCACACATATATATGCATACACATACATATACATATTTACACATGTATGGGAGTTTTGCATGTGTTTATCACTTAATAAAATATAAAATTTAAGATGTGAGATATATCTGATATACCTCCATACAGTTTTCAGTACTGTAATTTAACTTCCAAATTGTCGTTCAGACACTAAGTCGGGTCCAACTCTTTGCAATCCCATGGACTGCAGCATGTGAGGCTCCTCTGTCCTTCACTATCTCCCAGAGTTTTCTCAGTTTCATATCCATTGAGTTGGTGATGCCATGTAGCCATCTCATCCTCTGCCTCCCTGTTCTCCTTTTGCCTTCAATCTTTCCCAGTGTCAGGGTCTTTTCAAATGAGTCAGTTCTTCACATCTGGTGGCCAAACTTCTGGAACTTCAGCTTCAGCATCAGTGCTTCCAATGAATAGTCAGTGTTGAATTCTTTTAGAATTGACTGGCATGATCTCCTTGACCAAAGGGACTGTAAAAAGCCTTCTCTAGCACTAAAATTTGAAAGAATTAATTCTTCAGTGCTCAGGCTTCTTCATGGTCCAACTCTCACATTTTTACATGACTATTGGAAAAACCATAGCTTTTAATAGATGTACTTTTGTTGGCAAACTGATTTCTCTGGTTTTTAATATGCTGTCTAGTTTTATCATAGCTTTCCTTCCAAATACTCAAATAATGCATTTAATCATATAAATTTTAAAAAGAAGGGAAATCTTAGATTATAAGGAAAATGACATTGCAAATGTGAGCTATTACTTTAAAATGCACTTTTTAACATTGAATTTAAAATTTATATATATATATATATATATATATATATATATATATGTATCTTTTATGGAAAGCTCTCTGGGACAATTCGGTTTAGTTCTTAGAGTGAAGTGTGAACCAATCAACAAATCTTATACATGAGTACATGTTGTAATGTTTTACTCTAATGGATACTCAAGGAATAATATTTTATATAATTTAAAATACGCTGCCATCCTTTGAATAAAATTGCAAACTACAAACTTTCATATAGGAAATTTTGAAGGTCATGGTTAACAAAATGTAGTTTCAATATAATTTCAAGTTTTTCCTTTATACATTTATGCTCATAAAAACTACCTCAAAACGTGATATATTATTAAAACTATCCTATTATTGCCTTTGTTGCTTTTTTCCAAATTTTCAGCCTTTATAATTATTACTAGTTATTTAGGAGTAGCTACATTTTACCCATTTTGTTGCTAATGGCAAAGAGATCTAAGAGCCCACACTTAACTTTGTTCTATCAAGAACATTTTTAAAGTGTTTACATAAAAGCCTAGTCAGACATTTCTTTCAGAATAAAAGATTGATTTTTAAACTTTAAAGAAAAATATTTTGTCCAGAAATATATCCTATTTAAATTCTCCAGAGATTTCATTATGATAATCGTGAACTCTCCTTTTGGTATACTTATCTCTAAAATTAAATTTTTGTAATTAACTGAAAGTAATGCACTGTGGTGTTTTCTAGTAGTAAAAACAATTGGGTCTCTATGAATAGAGTACATCATTAAATCTCAAATATAATGATCACTTGACTATTCTTCTAACAGACTAATTTTACTTTACAACTATAACTGTATCATATTTATTGCAATATCTTATCACACAAAGATAAATAAGTACTTAGATGCTTAATTGCTGACAAATGGAAAAACAAACATAAACTTCTAGTCCAGTTGTGGAGATGTTGTGGAGGTCAGAGAGAAATCTAAAACTACAAAGAGTTACAGAAAAATCAGTGGGAAACACCTGAGGAAAGAGAAGAAACTTTGACCTGATGAGAAAAGGAAAGGGCTTCCCAGTACTGAGCAGAATCAGTCTCCAGATTTGAGTGAGAAAAAAAAAAAGACCCCAACCTTATCAGTTGAGTTCAGTTCAGTTCAGTCACTCAGTCTTTGCAACCCCATGAATCACAGCATGCCAGGCCTCCCTGTCCATCACCATCTCCCGGAGTTCACTCAAATTCACGTCCATCAATGGATGGATTGACCATTCACCATGTCATCCTCTGTCGCCCCTTCTCCTCCAGCCCCCAATCCCTGCCAGCAACAGAGTCTTTTCCAGTGAGTCAAATCTTCACATGAGGTGGCCAAAGTACTGGAGTTTCAGCTTTAGCATCATTCCTTCCAAAGAACACCCAGGACTGATCTCCTTCAGAATGGACTGGTTGGATCTCCTTGCAGCCTAAGGGACTCTCAAGAGTCTTCTCCAACACCACAGTTCAAAAGTATCAATTCTTTGGTGCTCAGCTTTCTCCAAAGTCCAATTCTCACATTCATACATGACCCCTGGAAAAACCCTAGCCTTGACTAAACGGACCTTTGTTGGCAAAGTAATGTCTCTGCTTTTCAATATGCTATCTAGGTTTGTCATAACTTTTCTTCCAAGGAGTAAGTGTTTTTTAATTTCATAGCTGCAGTCACCATCTGAAGTGATTTTGGAGCCCAAAAAGATAAAGTCTGACACTGGTTCCACTGTTTCCCCATCTATTTCCCATGAAGTGATGGGACCAGATGCAATGATCTTCGTTTTCTGAATGTTGAGCTTTAAGCCAACTTTTTCACTCTCCTCTTTCACTTTCATCAACAGGCTTTTTAATTCCTCTTCACTTTTTGCCATAAGAGTGGTGTCATCTGCATATCTGAGGTTACTGATATTTCTCCTGGCAATCTTGATTCCAGCTTGTGCTTCTTCCAGCCCAACATTTCTCATGATGTACTCTGCATGTAAGTTAAATAAGCAGGGTGACAATATACAGCCTTGACATACTCCTTTCCTGTTTGGAACCAGTCTGTTGTTCCATGTCCAGTTCTAACTGTTGCTTCCTGACCTGCATATAGGTTTCTCAAGAGGCAGGTCAGGTGATCTGGTATTCCCATCTCTTGAAGAATTTTCCACAGTTTATTGTGATCCACACAGTCAAAGGTTTTGGCATAGTTAGTAAAGCAGAAATAGATGTTTTTCTGGAACTCTCTTGCTTTTTCGATGATCCAGCAGATGTTGGCAATTTGATCTCTGGCTCCTCTGCCTTTTCTAAAACCAGCTTGAACATCTGGAAGTTTACGGTTCATGTATTGCTGAAGCCTGGCTTAGAAAATTTTGAGCATTACTTTACTAGCATGTGACATGGGTGAAGACAGAAGTTTAGGGTCAATCAAATATCAGTTTGAGTCACCAGCCTATATCAGAACCATGGGAGTAGCTTACAAAGTTAAGTCTTAGTTAACACTGACAGTGCATTAGATTTACTTGAGTGATTTTAAGGGGTATTCATATCCAAGCTCTATACCAGACCAATTAAATTAGAATCTAAGGATATGGGAAACAGGCACTTGTATTTGTTCCTGGTTTTGTTGAGATATGATTGACATTTAACATTCTGTACATTTAAAGTGTACAATGTGTTAATTTGATACATTTATAAAATGTGAAATGGTTATTACCATACTATTAGCTACCTCCTCCATCCCATCACAGAATAACAATTTCTTTTTTGTGGTTAGAATACTTAAGATTTATTCTCTAGGCAACAATGAAATATATGATATATGCTGCTGCTAAGTCACTTCAGTCGTGTCCGACTCTATGCGACCCCACAGATGGCAGCCCACCAGGCTCCCCTGTCCCTGGGATTCTCCAGGCAAGAACACTGGAGTGGGTTGCCATTTCCTTCTCCAATGCAAGAAAGTGAAAGGCGAAAGTGAAGTCACTCAGTCGTGTCCCGTGTCTGACTCTTAGCAACCTCATGGACTGCAGTCTACCAGGCTTCTCTGTCCATGGGAGTTTCCAGGCAAGAGTACTGGAGTGGGGTGCCATTGCCTTCTCTGATATGATATATAATATTAGCAATAAAGCTTTTTGGATGGTATGATTATGAAGTCCTGACTAGAAAACTCTTGACCTAGGTAGAGAATCTAATAAAATATCTGGTCTATGTCCTAAGATACACCAATAATCACAAATATAGAGGGGTAGGAGAGAAACTGGTACAAAATAGGTCTGGAATGAGCAAGCAAAGGTGGGAAGAAACCAAGAAAATATGATACTTCTGAAACCAAAGGAAGAAAGAATGCCATTAATGCTTCTGGAAGACAGAATAAAATAAACTAAGACATTTTACCATGGTTGGACAAAGCGAAAATCCTTAGTTATCATACCATATGTTGTTTTTAATTAGACTGGAAGAGATACATGTGTAATTCAAATAGTTTATAGAGATTTGAAGAAAAGAGATTAAGAAAGCAAATACTGATGAATGTACTTGACTTCAGGCCTTCTCTGTGAAGAATAACAAAGGAACAGTATTTGGCTAGTGAGAAGAGGGGTTATTGCAGTGTATTTTTTGTGGTAGATAATTTATTGTATTTATTTTCCATTTATAATGTGATTAACAGGAGGGACATTCTTTTCATCTTCTAAAAAGCGTAAGACATATTACAGAAGGTCAAAAGATGGCCCTGGGAAGATAAGAGATCTTTTAGCAAAGAAAGGATGTCATAGTATATGGATACACGTGAATGAGAGATTTTCTTCTAGAAATAACACCCCCAAAAGATGTCCTTTTCATTGTAGGGGAGTGGAATGCAAAAGTAGGAAGTAAAGAAATACCTGGAGTAATGGTAAAACTTGGCCTTGGAGTACAGAATAAAGCAGGGCAAAGGCTAATAGAGTTTTGCCAAGTAAACACACTGGTCATAGCAAACACCCTCTTCTAACAACACGAGAAGACGCTATACATGAACATTATCAGATAGTCAATACAGAAATCAGGTTGATTATATTCTTTGCAGTCAAAGTTGAGAAGCTCTATACAGTCAGCAGAAACAGACTGGGAGCTGACTGTGGCTCAGATCATGAATCCCTTATTGCCAAATTCAGACTTAAATTGAAGAAAGTAGGGAAAACCGCTAGACCATTCAGGTATGACCTAAATCAAATCCCTTACGATTATACAGTGGAAGTGAGAAATAGATTTAAGGGAACTAGATATGATAGAGTGCCTGAAGAACTATGGACGGAGGTTCATGATGTTGTACAGGAGGCAGTGATGAAGACCATCACCAAGAAAAAGAAATGTAAAAAGGCAAAATGGTTTTCTGAGCAGGTCTTACAAACATCTATGAAAAGAAGAAAAGCAAAAGGGAAAGGAGAAAAGGAAAGATATACACATCTGAATGCAGATTTACAAAGAATAGCAAGGAGAGATAAGAAAGCCTTCCTCAGTGATCAATGCAAAGAAATAGAGGAAAACAATAGAATAGGAAAGACTAAAGGTCTCTTCAAGAAAATTAGAGATACCAAGGGAACGTTTCATGCAAAGATGGGCTCAATAAAGGACAGAAATGGTATGGACCTAACAGAAGCAGTGGAGAAGGCAATGGCACCCCACTCCAGTACTCTTGCCTGGAAAATTCCATGAATGAAGCCTGGTAGGCTGCAGTCCATCAGGTCGCTAAGGGTCGGACACGACTGAGCAACTTCACTTTAACTTTTCACTTTCATGCATTGGAGAAGGAAATGGCAACCCACTCCAGTGTTCTTGCCTGGAGAATCCCAGGGATGGGAGAGCCTGGTGGGCTGCTGTCTATGGGGTTGCACAGAGTCAGACACGACTGAAGTGATTTAGCAGCAGCAGCAACAGAAGCAGAAGATATTAAGAAGAGGTGGCAAGAATACACAGAAGAACTGTACAAAAAAGATCTTCACGATCCAGATAATCATGATGGTGTGACCATTCACCTACAGCCAGACATCCTGGAATGTAAAGTCAAGTGGGCATTAGGAAGCATCACTATGAACAAAGCTAGAGGAGGTGATGGAATTCCAGTTGAGCTATCTCAAATCCTAAAAAAGGATGCTTTTAAATTGCTGCACTCAATATTCCAGCAAATTTGGAAAACTCAACAGTGGTCACAGGACCAGAAAAGGTCAGTTTTCATTCCAATACCAAAGAAAGGCAATGCCAAAGAATGCTCAAACTACTGCACAATTGCATTCATTTCACATGCTAGCAAAGTAATGTTCAAAATTCTCGAAGCCATGCTTAAGCAATTTGTGAACTATGAACTTCCAGATGTTCAAGTTGGTTTTAGAAAAGGCAGAGGAATCAGGGATCAAATTGCCAGCATCTGCTGGATCATTGAAAAAGCAAGAGAGTTCCAGAAAAACATCTATTTCTGCTTTATTGACTATGCCAAAGCCTTTGACTGTGTGGATCACAATAAAATATGGAAAATTCTTAAAGAAATTGGAATAATAGACCACCTTACTTGCCTCCTGAGAAATCTGTATGCAGGTCAGGAAGCCACAGTTAGAACTGGACATGGAAAAACAGACTGGTTCCAAATAGGAAAGGAGTACATTAAGGCTATATATTGTCACCCTGCTATTTAACTTTTTTGCAGAGTACTTCATGAGAAATGCTGGGCTGGATGAAGCACAAGCTGAAATCAAGATTGTTGGGAGAAATATCAATAACCTCAGATATGCAGATGTCACCTTTATCACAAAAGTGCAAAAGAACTGAAGAGCCTTTTGATGAAAGTGAGACAGGAGAGTGAAAAAGTTGGTTTAAAGCTCAACATTCAGAAAACAAAGATCAGGGCATCCAGTCCCATCATTTCATGGCAAATAGATGGGGAAACAGTGGGAACAGTGAGAGACATTTTTGGGGGGAGGTGAGTGGTGGGGCTTCAAAATTACTGCAAATGGTGAATGCAGCCATGAAATTCAAAGACACTTACTCCTTGGAAGAAAAATTATGACCAACATAGACAGCTTAATAAAAATCAGAGACATTACTCTATCAACAAAGGTCCATCAGGTCAAAGCTATGGTTTTTCCATTGATCATGTATGGATTTGAGAGTTTGACTGTAAAGAAAGCTGAGTGCTGAAGAATAGATGCTTTTGAACTATGGTGTTGGAGAAGATTCTTGAGAGTCCCTTGGACAGCAAGGAGAGCCAACCAGTCCATCCTAAAGGAAATCAGTCCTAAATATTCATTGGAAGGACTGATGCTGAAGCTGAAACTCCAATACTTTGGCCAGGTGATGTGAAGAACTGACTCATTTGAAAAGACCTGATGCTGGGAAAGATTGAAAGTGGGAGGAGAAGGGAACTGCACAGGATGAGTTGGTTGGAGGGCATCACTAACTCAATGGACAGGAGTTTGAGTAAACTCCAGGAGTTGGTGATGGACCAAGAGGCCTGTAGTGCTGCAGTCCATTGCATTGCAAAGAGTTGGACATGACTGTGTGACTGAACTGAACTGTACTGAGAGATGCTAGATTGAATAAAGAATAGTGTAGTTCTTGTTCAATTACTTTTACTTTCTAAATGAGACAATGTCTAAACTTTGGCAGTAGAGAAAAGGAGGAAGCATATTTAGGAAAGATTGAAATTTTCACTTCAGAGAGTGGAATTTAAAAAATTCAAATGGGAAAAAAAGTAAGATTTCCTATGTGCTATACTGTGCTTCGGAGAAGGCAATGGCACCCCACTCCAGTACTCTTGCCTGGAAAATCCCATGGATGGAGGAGCCTGGTAGGCTGCAGTCCAGGGGGTCGCCAAGAGTCAGACACGACTGAGTGACTTCACTTTCACTTTTCACTTTCATGCATTGGAGAAGGAAATGGCAACCCACTCCAGTATTCTTGCCTGGAGAATCCCAGGGACGGCAGAGCCTGGTGGGCTGCCATCTATGGGTTGCACAGAGTCGGACACAACTGAAGTGACTTAGCAGCAGCAACACTGTGCTTTTCTTAATTGCTCATACAGACCACAAATAAACATCAAGTAAGCAACTATCATGGTTTTGTCCAGTCATCTTAAGTGACATACAGGAAGATATCATTGGATTTGCAGTTTTAAGAAGTTAGTAGTAGAGAGAAAGGAGAGAGATGGCTGATTGGTTATATTCCATGTGACAATGATACAATGATGAACAATGGAATCTCAGCTATTGGGAGATAAGATAGCTGGGGAATAATATGGAAAAAGGACAGGAACAATGAACTAGATTTCCTGATGAACTGAACAATTTTAACATGGGAAAGTAGGATAGAGCAAGTGGTTGGGAAATGGTGATCAGAATGTCATATTTGAAATTAAGATTTTAGAGTTGATACAGTTAATATTGATATGAGAGACCAACATCTAGAGTACAGATATGGAAATGAGTAGCTGAGGCTTAGGAAAGGAGAAAATGTTTGAAAAATTTAATTCTGAAAATAGAAGGAAAATGATTACATATTATATTTAGAATTTAAGAGCCTGGAAATAAAATCTCAAAGACATGATTTCTATCAAGGGGACCAAGACAATTCAATCAGTGAAAGGAAATAGTCTTTAAAACAAATGGTGCTGGAACAACTGTATACCACAGTTGTTGTAAAGTGTTATTGTTTCCTCACACCATACATTAAATAAGTCCTTAAAATGAATCGTACATCTGGATGTAAGAATTAAAGCTCTAAAAGTCTTAGAAGAAAATGGGAGTATATATGTAATATGGAAAAAGGACAGGAACATGAACAAGATCGTCATGACCCAGATTAACCACAGTGGTGTGACCACTCACCTATAGCCAGACATCCTGGGATGACACGTATGGATGCGAGAGTTGGACTGTGAAGAAAACTGAGTGCCGAAGAATTGATGCTTTTGAACTGTGGTGTTGGAGAAGACTCTTGAGAGTCCCTTGGACTGCAAGGAGATCCAACCAGTCCATTCTAAAGGAGATCAGCCCTGGGTGTCCTTTGGAAGGAATGATGCTAAAGCTGAAACTCCAGTACTTGGCCACCTCATGAGAAGAGTTGACTCATTGGAAAAGACTCTGATACTGGGAGGGATTGAAGGCAGGAGGAAAAGGGGATGACAGAGGTTGAGATGGCTGCATGACATCACCAAGTCATGCATGTGAGTTTGAGTGAACTCCGGGAGATGGTGATGGACAGGGAGGCCTGGTGTACTGCGATTCATGGGGTCGCAAAGAGTCAGACACGACTGAGCGACTGAACTGAACTAGGAAGCATCACTATGAACAAAGCTAGTGGGGGAGATGTTATTCCACTTGAGCTATTTCAAATCTTAAAAGATGATGCTGTTAAAGTATTGCACTCAATATGCTACACAAATTTAGAAAACTCAGCTACACAAATTTGAAAAACTCAGCAGACCTTTTCCATAGTACTGGAAAAGTTCAGTTTTCTTTTCAATCCCAAAGAAGGGCGGTGCCAAAGAACGTTCAAACTAGTGCACAATTGCACTCATCCTACATGCTAGCAAAGCAATGCCCAAAATTCTCCAAGCCAGGTTTCAACAGTATATTAACCGTACACTTCGAGATTTTCAAGCTGGATTTAGGAAAGGCAAAGGAACCATAGATCAAATTGCCAACATCTGCTGGTTAATTGAAAAAGCAAGAGAGTTCCAGAAAAACATCTACTTCTGCTTTATTGATCACGCCAAAGCCTTTGACTGTGTAAATCACAATGAACTGTGGAAAATTCTTCAAGGGATAGGAATACCAGAACACCTTACCTACCTCCTGAGGAATCTGTATGCAGGTCAGGAAGCAACAGTTAGGACCAGACATGGAACAACAGACTGGTTCCAAATCAGGAAAAGAGTACATCAAGGCTAGTATTGTCACCCTGCTTACTTAACTTATATGCCGAGTACATCATGTGTAATGCCAGCCTGATGGAGCACATGCTGGGATCAAGATTGCCATGAGAAATATCAACAACCACAGATACACAGCTGATTCCACCCTTATGGCAAAAGTGAAAAGGAATATAAGAGCCTCTTAATGAAAGTGAAAGAGGATTGTGAAAAAGCTGGTTTAAAACTCAACATTCAAAAAACAAAGATCATTGCATATGGTCCCATCACTTCATGGCAAATAGATGGGGAAATAATAGAAAGTGACAGAATTTATTTTCTTGGGTTCCAAAATCAGTGCAGATATGGTGACTGCAGCCATGAAATTAAAAGATGCTTGCTCCTTGGAAGAACAGCTATAACCAACCTAGACAGCATATTAAAAACAGAGACATTACTTTGCTGACAAATGTCTGTCTAGTCAAACCTATGGTTTTTCCTGTAGTCATGTATGGATGTGAGAGTCATGTATGGACTATAAAGAAAGCTGAGTGCTGAAGAATTGATGCTTTTGAACTGTGGTGTTGGAGAAGACTCTTGAAGATTCAATCCTAAAGGAATTCAGTCCTGAATATTCATGGAAGGACTGATGCTGAAGCTAAAACTCCAATACTTTGGTCACCTGATGCTAAGAACTGAATCACTGGCAAAGACTCTGATGTTGGAAAACTTTGAAGGCAGTAGGAGAAAGGGACGACACAGGATGAGATAATTGAAGGGCATCATTGACTCGATGGACTTGAGTCTGAGAAAACTGTGGTAGTTGGTGGTGGACAACGAAGCCTGGTGTGCTACAGTCCCTGGGGTCAGAAAGAGTCGAACACGACTGAGCTACTGAACTGAACTGAAGTAATCCATCCATGTTTCCCACTATGCATTCATACTAATAGTCAACCATTATACATGGATTGATTGAGCATCTATTAAAATCCAGGTTAACTGAATAAATATTCTAATCAAAGACAGAACAAGATGTACAGCAGTGTTTTTTTTTTCTTTAAGGAAAAATTTTAATAAGCGATTTCTGGTTTATTTTTGCTTTCTTTGGAATATTTTGATAACATTCAATTATTCATCAGTTGAGTATGTGATTAAATTTAATATACACTTATAAACTAATTATATATGGAGAAAGGTTAGACAAAATATACAAATAGATACAAATATCATAAACTAAATCAATTAACCAAGCTAGTATAAGTCATACAGTTGGTATAAAAGAAAAAATAAAATGCAATGAAATTATCTTAAAAATATTCCTCTGTGATTTCTTTGTAGCCAGTTTCTGCTATTCTTTATGTAATGATTTAGCTGTATTTTTTTCATTCTGAGGGTTGAAAACTTCAAGCAACATAAAAGTAGAATAGTATAACAAATTTCTGCATTTGTTACTCAACTTTAAAGGTCATCCATGCAAGAATAATAAATTTCATCTATACCCCACCCTCTACATTCTCCAATATCATATCCTTTGATTCACAGATATTTCACTAGGTATCTCAAAAAGTTGAACTTAAAGAAGTAATCATGATAACTATAACATGTGTCTGAATAAAAAGTCTGAACATTTTAATATGAAATATCTTTCACTCAAATATACAGTTGCCTTATAAATGTCAAATGTTTTCCTATTTTTGCCTTTATTGGTTTTATTTATTAATAGATCAGGTCAAAAACAAGTCTAAACATTAGTATTAGCTGATGTCTCTTTACACTCTTTATTTATATATTTTTTCCCTCTATTTCTCATGCTTTTCATTTTCCTTATAATTTATTGGATGAAGAAACCAGGTGATTTCTCATACAGTATTACCACAAACTTTTGTTTTTCTGAATTTCCTTTAAATTTCAGTTGATTAATTTCAAGGCATATAATTATCATGACACCTGTAAGTAAACTATAGTTAATATATAATACCTAAAAGTGAATCTCTAATTGAGATAATTATACTTAGGCCATCCTTGAATATTTTTCTGTAGCTTTGTGGCTTTCAATTATTTAAAAAAATAAAAACAAAAAAACTAACACATATTTGAAAAAAGAATGATTGAAAACGCAACTGGATTTAAACTCCCTATTAAGAAATATTGTAATACATTTAAATATATATGCATATACTCATATTTGAATAATCTGATAAGCAAAGAAATACAATACTCTCTACTGTTTTATTATGAATAAACAGTTTAATAATTTTTTTGGAAAATAACCTCCTGTATTTAACCTGAAGTGATTCACAGTGGCCACTAAAATTTGGAGAAAATTATTCTAGTTGCTAATGTAATTCTATTTACATGATAAAACTACAATTATCTCAGGAATTATTACTGCTCTCAGTCTTGGGGTATTCAACTGAAGATTTTTTATTGAAAATGGCCTTTCTCCTGACAAATAATGCTAGGTAAACATATTATTAATTACACAAAGATACTGCAAAAACATTGTTAGTATATAGAAACACAACTGATTCTGATATATTTATATTGTACCCTGCAGTTATACTGAATTTATTAGCTAGCTTTAACAGTTTTTTGGAGGTATCTTTAGGATTTTCTGCATATTAAACATATCATCTGCAAATAGAGACAATTTGTCCTTTTCAGTATGGATGTCTTTATTTCTTTTTCTTGATTGATTAGTTTGGATGTGCAGGACTCTGTTGAATAGGAGTAATGAGAGTGGGCACTCTAGTCAACCCCTAATCTTAAGAGGACAGCTTTTCATCTCAATGTGATGTTATCTGTGAGCTTGTCATACATGGCACTTATTCTGTTAAGGTATGTTCCTTCTATAGGGAGTTTTTATCATGAATGGATATTAATTTCATCAAATACTTTTTCTGAATATATTGAGACGATCATATGATTTTTACCCTTCATTTTGTTAATGTTGTATTATCATGTTAATTGATTTGCTGATGTTAAACCATCTTGGCATCTCAGTGATACATCCCATCTGATCATGCATATAATCCTTTAATATGCTATTAAATTTTGTTTGCTAGTATTTTGTTGAGAATGTTTGCATCTATATTCATCACTGATGTTTTCCTATAATTTTCTTTTCTTGTTGCATCCTTGTCTAGCTTTGCTGTTGGGGTAATTCTGGCCTATTAAAATTAGTTGAGGAGTAGTCTCTTTTCTTCAGCTTTTTGGAAAACTTGGAGAAAAGTTGTTAATTTTTCTTTAAATATTTGCTAGAATTCCTTAATGAAAGCATCTGCTCCTAGTACTTTTTAAGAGGGGAGGCTTTTGATTACTGATTTAATCTGTTTGAATAGACATTTTTTCAAGGAATACATTCAAAATGTGCCTGTTTGCCAACAGACACATGAAAAGGTGCTCAACATCACGCATCATCAGGGAAATGCAAACCAAAACCAGGATGAGATACCACCTTACATCTGTCAGAAAGGCTATTATAAATAAGAGAAGAGATCACAAGTGTCGATGAGGATTTGGGGATAAAAAGGAACTCTTCACCATTGTTGGGCAGAATGAAATTGATGCAGCCACTAGTGAAATAACATGAAGGTTTGTTCAGAAATTAAAAATAGAGCTGCCATATGACCTAGCACTCCCATTTCTGGGTATATATCTAAAGTAATTAAAATCACTACTTTGTAGAGATATCTGCACATTCATATTCACTACAGCAGTATTCACAATAGCCAAGACAAGGAAACAATCTAAGTGTCCATCAACAGATGAATGGATAAGGAAAAGTGAGACATTTGTATTATTATATACCATTGTATAATAATATGTAGTATTATTCAGCCATAAGACAGAAGGAAATATTGCCATTTGTGATAGCATGGATGGACCTTTAGGGAATCATATGAAGTAAAAGAAGTCACACAGAGAAAGAAAAATACTGTATGATCTAATTTATATGTAAAATTTAAAAAGCCAAATTCATAGATACATAGAGTAGGATGGTGGCTGTCAAGGGCTCGGGATTAGGAGGAAAGGAGAGGTTGGTAAAAGGGTACAAACTTCCAATTATGAGATGAATAAGTTCTAGAGAGCCTAATCTACAGCAAGATGACTATTAGTTCAGTTCAGCCAGCCAGTCATGTCCCACTCTTGGTGACCCCATGGACTGCAGCATGCCAGGTTTCCCAGTCGATTACCAACTCCTGGAGCTTACTCAAACAAATGTCCATGGAGTGAATGATACCATCCAACCAACTCACCCTCTGCCATCCCCTTCTCCCTCCACCTTCAATCTTTTCCAGCATCAGGGTCTTTTTAAATGAGTCAGCTCTTCGCATCAGGTGGCCAAAGTATAGGAGTTTCAGCTTCAACATCAATCCTTCCAATGAATATTCAGGACTGATTTCCATTAGGATAGACTAGTTGGATCTCCTTGCTATCCAAGGGACTCTCAAGAGTCTTCTCCAACACCACAGTTCAAACGCATCAATTCTTCAGCACTCAGCTTTCTTTACAGTCCAAATCTCATATCCATACATGACTACTGGAAAAACAATAGCTTTGACAAGGTGGACTTTTGTTGACAGAGTAATGTCTCTGCTTTTTAATATGCTGTCTAGGTTGGTCATAGTTTTTCTTTCAAGGAGCAAGCATCTTTTAATTTCATGGCTGCAGTCACCATCTGCAGTGATTTTGGAACCCAAGAAAATAAAGTTTTTGTCACTGTTTCCACTGTTTCCCCATCTATTTCCCATGAAGTGATGGGACCAGATGCCGTTATCTTAGTTTTCTGAGTGTTGAGCTTTAAACCAGCTTTTTCACTCTCCTCTTTCACCTTCATCAAGAGACTTTTATCTCCTTTTCACTTTCTGCCATATGTGTGGTATCATCTGTGTATCTGGGATGTTTGATATTTCTCCCAGCAATCTTGACCCAAGTTTGTGCTTCATCCAAACCAGCATTTTGTGCTATGTACTCTGCATAGAAGATAAATAAGCAGGGTGCTAGTATACAGTCTTGACATACTCCTTTTCTTATTTGGAAGCAGCCCATTGTTTCATGTCTGGCTCTAACTGTTGCTTATTGATATGCATACAGATTTCTCATGAGGCAGGTAAGGTGTTCTGGTATTTCCATCTCTTGAAGAATTTTCAGTTTTTTGTGATCTACACAGTCAAAGACTTTGGTGTAATCAATAAAGCAGAAGTAGATGCTTTTCTGGAATTATCTTGCTTTTCTTATGATCCAATGAATGTGAAAATGCAAAAAGCTGAGTATAGTTAACAATGTATTAGTAATATACTTGAAAGTTTCTAAAAAGTAGATCTTAAATATTCTCACTAACAAAAAAAAGGTAACTAGGTAATTTGATAGATGTTTTAACTAAGTAATCTTATTATGGTAACCAGTTCACCATAAGGACTGTCTTTAAATATTGTGTGTGTGTGTTAGTCATTCAGTCATGTATGACTCTTTGTGATACATCCCATGGACTATAGCATTCCAGGCTCCTCTGTCCATGGATTTTTCCAGACAAGAATACTGGACTGGGTTTCCATTTTATACTCCAAGGGCTCTTCCCCACCCAGAGATCAAACCTGCATCTCTGGCACCACTTGCATTGGCAGGTGGATTCTTTACTCCTCAGTTCAGTTCAGTTCAGTCACTCAGTCGTGTCTGACTCTTTGCAACCCCATGAACTGAAATACGACAGTGTCCTCCTTGTCCATCACCACTTCCCGGTGTTTTTCCAAACTCATGTCCATTGAGTTGGTGATGCCATCCCACCACCTTATCCTCTGTCATCCCCTTCTCCTCCTGACCTCAACCTTTCCCAGCATCAGGCTCTTTTCAAATGAGTCAGCTCTTCGAATCAGGTGGCCAAAGTAATGGAGTTTCAGCTTCAACATCAGTCCTTCCAATGAACACTCACAGTGACCTCCTTTAGGATGGACTGGTTGGATCTCCTTGCAGTCCAGATCAGATCAGATCAGATCAGTCACTCAGTCGTGTTTGACTCTTTGCTACCCCATGAATCACAGCACGCCAGGACTCCCTGTCCATCACCAACTCCCAGAGTTCACTCAGACTCACGTCCATTGAGTCAGTAAGGCTGTCCAGCCATCTCATCCTCTGTCATCCCCTTCTCCTCCTGCCCCCAATCCCTCCCAGCATCAGAGTCTTTTCCAATGAGTCAACTCTTAGCATGAGGTGGCCAAAGTACTGGAGTTTCAGCTTTAGCATCATTCCTTCCAAAGAAGTCCCAGGGCCAATCTCTTTCAGAATGGACTGGTTGGATCTCCTTGCAGTCCAAGGGACTCTCAGGAGTCTTCTCCAACACCACAGTTCAAAAGCATCAATTCTTCGGCGCTCAGCCTTCTTCACAGTCCAACTCTCACATCCATACATGACCACAGGAAAAACCATAGCCTTGACTATATGGACCTTTGTTGGCAAAGTAATGTCTCTGCTTTTGAATATGCTATCTAGGCTGGTCATAACTTTCCTTCCAGGGAGTAAGCGTCTTTTAATTTCATGGCTGCAGTCACCGTCTGTAGTGATTTTGGAGCCCAGAAAAATAAAGTCTGACACTGTTTCCACTGTTTCCCCATCTATTTCCCATGAAGTGATGGGGCCAGATGCCATGATCTTCGTTTTCTGAATGTTGAGCTTTTAGCCAACTTTTTCACTCTCCACTTTCACTTTCATCAAGAGACTTTTGAGTTCCTCTTCACTTTCTGCCATAAGGGTGGTGTCATCTGCATATCTGAGGTTATTGATATTTCTCCTGGCAATCTTGAATCCAGCTTGTGTTTCTTCCAGTCCAGCGTTTCTCATGATGTACTCTGCATATAAGTTAAATAAGCAGGGTGACAATATACAGCCTTGATGAACTCCTTTTCCCATTTGGAACCAGTCTGTTGTTCCATGTCCAGTTCGAACTGTTGCTTCCTGACCTGCATACAAATTTCTCAAGAGGCAGATCAGGTGGTCTGGTATTCCCATCTCTTTCAAAATTGTCCACAGTTTATTGGGATCCACACAGTCAAAGGCTTTGGCATAGTCAATAAAGCAGAAATAGATGCTTTTCTGCAACTCTCTTGCTTTTTCCATGATCCAGCAGATGTTGGCAATTTGATCTCTGGTTCCTCTGCCTTTTCTAAAACCAGCTTGAACATCTGGAAGTTCACGGTTGACATATTGCTGAAGCCTGGCTTGGAGAATTTTAAGCATTACTTTACTAGCATGTGAGATGAGTGCAATTGTGCAGTATTTTGAGCATTCTTTGGCATTGCCTTTCTTTGGGATTGGAATGAAAACTGACCTTTTCCAGTCCTGTGGCCACTGCTGAATTTTCCAAATTTGCTGGCATATTGAGTGCAGCACTTGCACAGCATCATCTTTCAGGATTTGGAAGAGCTCAACTGGAATTCCATCACCTCCACTAGGCTTTGTTTGTAGTGATGCTTTCTAAGGCCCACTTGACTTCACATTCCAGGATGTCTGGCTCTAGATGAGTGATCACACCATCGTGATTATCCGGGTCATGAAGACCTTTTTTGTACAGTTCTTCTGTGTATTCTTGCCATCTCTTCTTAATATCTTCTGCTTCTGTTAGGTCCATACCATTTCTGTCCTTTATCGAGCCCATCTTTGCATGAAATGTTCCTTTGGTACCTGATTTTCTTGAAGAGATCTCTAGTCTTTTCCATTCTATTGTTTTACTCTGTATCTTTGCATTGATCACTGAGGAAGGCTTTCTTATCTCTCCTTGCTATTCTTTGAAACTGTGCATTCAAATGGGTATATCTTTCTTTTTCTCCTTTTCTTTTCACTTCTCTTTTCTTCACAGCTATTTGTAAGGCTTCCTCAGACAGCCATTTTGCTTTTTTGCATTTCTTCTTCTGGGTGAAGGTCTTGATACCTGTCTCCTGTACAGTGTCACAAACCTCTGTCCATACTTCATCAGGCACTCTATCAGATCTAGTCCCTTGAATCTATTTCTCACTTCCACTGTATAATCGGAAGCAATTTGATTTAGGTCATACCTGAATGGTCCAGTGGTTTTCCCTACTTTCTTCAATTTAAGTCTGAATTTGGCAATGAGGAGTTCATGATCTGAGCCACAGTCAGTTCCTGGTCTTGTTTTTGCTGACTGTATAGAGCTTCTCCATCTTTGACTGCAAAGAATATTATCAATCTGATTTCGGTGTTGACTATCTTTACTACTAACATCACCTAATGTTAATTAGATTGCACTAGAAAATATTATGTAAAAACTGTCAGAACTGTTTTCCATTTTTAATAGGTTAAAGATCATTTTGGAAAGAAAAGATCAGTAGCCTCAAATTTTTAAATATGATTTTACTCTTTGTGGTAACTGAATGTATTATAATTCAAGACTTTAGAGTCTAATGTCATATTTATGATCTTAAATTACCTATATAAATGTATACTGTAGTGATCATTTGTGGAGACTCATTACTCAAGAGGAGGTGTTTATCTAGGAGATAAAACAAGTATTATTATAATTTGAAAGTGCATGCATCCTGGTCTTTTTTTCTTTCCAATAAGTAGGGTTCTGGATTTGATTTTCAATTTAAAAAAAAAAATCTCCTTTCACATTCTTTCTAATTGCTTCTTTATACCTTGGTAGATTTGTCAAAGATAAGAAAGGTAATAAGTAGACAGTAAAGACAGGAAAATATTAAAAAAAAATATATATATATATATATATATATATATATATATATATATATATACAAGCACTAGTGATGGTATAAGACTTTGGGATTTTGGAATTGGTAAGAAAAGCTCTAGAACACCTACAGGAAACACAAATGGGACAGAAAAGTGGATTTTATGATTATTTTTAAGGACTATCTTTTGCTTCAACAACATAAATTAACTTACAACATTTTGAGAATTTTTCTGTAGTGTTTGGATAGTACTTCATTGAACTAGATATATAATGGTCTGAGATTGACTGTATAGATTGAAACTTCAACAAGACAATAGAAGATGTGCAAGTCTTGCAAGAAATAATTTTAGAAAATCTTTGACATTGAAACATGTATAATATCATATATGAAACAAGTTGCCAGTCCAGGTTTGATGCACAATACTGGATGCTTGGGGCTGGTGCACTGGGATGACCCAGAGGGATGGTATGGGGAGGGAGGAGGGAGGAGGATTCAGGATGGGGAACACATGTATACCTCTGGTGGATTCATGTTGATGTATGGTAAAACCAATACAATATCGTAAAGTTAAAAAAATAAAATAAAAAAATAAAAATAAAATTTAAAAAAGAGAGAAAAAAGAAAATCCCTTTTCTAGTTTAAGAATAATAATATCACAGGGGCATTCTAACTTGAGGGTAAATAGAGTGGAACACAAAGAAGGAGAAGGAATATATTCTAAATTGTTAAACACGAATACATGACAATAGATTTTGGATACATGTGATTACAGAAGTGTATGTTAAAATCAAGGTCTCAAGCTTTCTGATATACTTATTCTTTTTTTTTTTTCTTTACTAAGTCACTGCTGTTAAGTCGCTTCAGTTGTGTCCCAACTCTGTATGACCCCATAAACAGCAGCCCACCAGGCTCCCTGGTCCCTGGGATTCTCCAGACAAGAACACTGGAGTGGGTTGCCATTTCCTTCTCCAATGCACGAAAGGGGAAAATGAAAGTGAAGTCGCTTAGTCGTGTCCGACTCTTAGCGACCCCATGGACTGCAGCCTACCAGGCTCCTCTGTCCATGGGATTTTCCAGGCAAGAGTACTGGAGTGGGTTGTCATTGCCTTCTCCCACTAAGTCACTGGCAGACACTAATTAGAAAATCCAAACTAATTCAGTGGATAGCTTTTTGACTTCCCTTTGTCTTCATCCTTTGATATATTATTTCTGGGCACATTTTCAAGTACTAAATTAAAATATGATAGCTGGCATGAAATTTACCCCATGGTTAATTTCTTCAAGCTGGTCTTTGAAACCTGTCCTACTTTGACGAATATAAAATCTAAATGTGGTCTTTAAAACTATTTGAAAATTAAAAAAGAAAAAAAGTTTGTGACTTAAAATAAGTGAAAACACAGTGCTGAGAGAATAAACTATTTTCAAACACATACAGTATGGTAGATAAGTTATTCTAAAATGGAAATGTAATAGTATATTAACAAATGCCTATATCCCATTCAGTGTCATTCATCCCAATATTCCTTACTGAATACCATGTCTGTGACAGCCAATTTGTTATGCACTGGAGATTAAAAGATGAGCAAGTTAGAGATAGTTTTTGTGCTTTTGGCTCTTGTAGCCTAATTATCCTAATGGAGGAAAGAAAAGTAAAAAATAAAATAAAACCCAGATTGTTGTAGGTTTTTATGGTCAGACCTATATATAGTTCATCTAGATTAGCTAACATGGACCATGGTCCTAGAAGGTATATGAGAGATAGAGAAACAAAGATTAAATAAAGTATTTATTGAGGTTTAAAACTAATCTCCTGCATGCATGCATACTCAAACACATCTAACAGACTCTGGGACCCCATGGACTGTAGCCCGCCAGGCTCCTCTGTCCCTGGGATTTTCCAGGCAAGAATACTAGCATGGGTTGCCATTTCCTCCTCCAGGGTTTTTCCTGACTCAGGGATGAAGCCCGCATCTCATTTATCTTCTGTATTGATAGGCAGATTCTTTGCCCACTGGTTTGTGTGTGAAGTCACTTTAAGTCATGTCTGACTCTTTGTGACCCTATGGACTACAGCCCACCAGGGTCCCCTGTCCATGGGATTCTCCAGGCAAGAATACTGGAGTAGTACTGCCATTTAACCTACTGGAGTAGGTTGCCATTTCCTTCTACAGGGGATCTTTCCAACTCAAAGATCGAACCTACCTCTCTTACATCTCCTGCATTGGCAGTCAGGTTCTTTACCACTAGCACCACCTAGGAAGTCCCTGGAAAGCCCATACAAGTGATCAAATCCAATTTAACTATCTGAGAGACAGTACAGTAGTTGCAGGGAGCAATTTGCACTTATCTGCCTAGATTAACATTCAAGTTCTATTATTTCTCAGCCAAGTTACTTATCTTCAGCATTTCAAATTCCTTATCTATAAAATGAAGCAGATAATGAAAATAAAAATAAAACTAACTTTAAAGATACATATCAAAAAGCAGAGACATTACTTTGCCAACAAAGGTCCATCTAGTCAAAGTAGTAGTCAGTATGGATGTGAGATTTGGACTTTATAGTCCAACTGAGCACTGAAGAATGGATACTTTTGAACTATGGTGTTGGAGAAGACTCTTGAGAGTCCCTTGGACTGCAAGGAGATCAAACTAGTCCATCCTAAAGGAAATCAGTCCTGAATATTCATTGGAAGGACTGATGCTGAAACTGAAACTCCAATACTTTGGCCACCTGATGCGAAGAACTGACTCATTGGAAAAGACCCTGATGCTGGGAAAGATTAAGGAGGGAAGAGAAGGAGACAACAAAGGATGAGATGGTTGAATGGCATCACCGACTCGATGGACATGAGTTTGAGTGAACTCCGGGAGTTGGTGACGGACAGGGAGGCCTGGCGTGCTGCAGTCCGTGGGGTTGCTAAGAATTAGGTACTACTGAGCGACTGAACTGAATTGAACTTTATGGTTGCTGACTGAGTTAAGATATGCACGATTCATTTAACAGTGTTTGACATATACTGAATGCTAAAAATAATATTATTTTCTTTTTACTGTGTAACAGGAAAATTACTGGACTTTGTTCAGATGATTTTGTAATACTACTACTAGTTCTTTTTTCTGTTAGCTGTTGCTGTGTAAATCTTAAAATGACAGTTTATTATTATCTCTTTCTGGACTATATATTGAATATGCTCAACTGGATGGTTATAATGCATTGTCACTTATGCTTATATAGTCAAGTGTCAGGTGGGGCTGCAGTAATCTGAAGGCTTGAATGGGCTAGATTTGCACAATGACCACACACAGAGTTAATAGTTGGTGCTGTCATCTGAGGAATGCCTTTGATGTTTCTAAATAGAGTGACTATATATTCTCCATGAGGCATGGAAAGGGCAGATGAACTTTAGAATGGACCCTCTTAAGAGCGAATACCCCTCCAAGAGACCCGATGGAAGCTTCAAGGCTTCTTATGACCATATCTCAGTAGTCCTAAAACTCCACTTTCACTCTGTTTCATTGGTCAGACAACTTACAAAGGCCAGTCCACATATAAACAGAGGTGAATTTAACTTTACTTGTCAATGGCAAAAGCAGCAAATAGTTTAAGGCCATCTTCAAACTGCTTCACTTGTGAGGAACCGGCCATGTAATAATCTTTACTGACACGAGTCATCATTATCAGTACTTATATTTATCATCATTTCACACAATAATAACTTATAATATAGATATTATTTTCAGTTTTTCCAAATAAGGAAGGATAATGATAGAAGCCAAGTGGATTAATGAAGCTCATATTACCTAGGAAACAGAGAGACAGTTTTATCTTGGACCTTCTGATTCCAGAACACACAAAATGCAGTATCTTTACATAAAGTAGAAAAGTAAAATGCAACTTACTTCAGTATTTAAATTAAAAAATACTTTTTAAATCTTAAATGAATCATCAAATATTAGAGTGAGAGGAAAATAAAGATTATAATTTTAAATTATCTTAATTTGTAGTAAGTACTTGCTACATTGTTCTACTTTAATAATATTTTTTGAAAATGGTTCAAATTTATAGGTTTATTCAACATTATAGCTTTAGATAAGATGTAGCGAATACTCTGTGTCTTGCTTTAAAACTAACATGTAAATGCAAATATTGAACTTTACTATGGGTGAAATTATTCACCACTAACCTGCTTGTATAATTTGTTTGTTGATGTCTAATGTTGAACTTTCTTTCTTCAGATTCCAACTTTATAGTCAATAGTGCAAAGCATAATTATATATGAAAGAGTGAATATCATAATTTCAAGTTAATATCTCAGTGGGCTATTAGGCAGAAGATTATCAAAACTTTAAATAAAGGCAATGTTTAATTACAAATATAGCCACCCAAAAGTCACCCAAAAGCAGAATTTTAGGGCCACTGAACAAAAACTCTTGGGAGAATAATTTTTCTCTTAAAATCTCAGCCTATGTTCTTGCATACTAATTAAATCATGCCTGTTTTATTTTAAAAGCACAAGCTTACTACTTGCCCTAAGGATACATTTTATTATCATGTGCAATAAGAAATGTTATTCTGCTTCAGGAGATAAAAGCAATTTAATTTGAGTCTCTCTGGAAACTAAAGCATCAGCACAGCTAGTCATCTGTAACATCCCTGGCTATTATCTTTTAGTAAACTATTTCACACTGTCATTAATAAATGTGATATTTTTGTATACTGAGATTATTACAAGATGATACTGTTGCATCTTGCCCCTTATAGCCAGAAAAAATCCACTTGCAGGTATGATAAGTCGCTTCTGCTTAAAAGATTTTTGCTTAGATCATTCTCAATTTTTAAAAAAGCAGCCAAATTAAAAAGCAGAAGGTATTCTATAGAAAGCCAGGCAGGGACTATTCAGCATTCTTATTTTATTAAAAAAAAAAACTTCTGAGATTAAAAAAAATTCCATTATAATCTCCTGAGCTTTCTAGATCAGTTTCACAGTCCATGTAGGCTTTAACCAATCATAGCGTGTTGCCTAATGGTGTTAATGGGAATTCATTTCTTCTTCTAATTAAACACAGATGTAGATCTAAAATTTAAGAAAAAGAGAAAAGCTGTATTCCCTTGCCAAGCACATAATTTCTCTTTTTTGTACACTACAGGGTCGTTGACAGTACCCAGGAGCCTAACACAGATGCACATTAATTACTCGTTCTCTAATTACTAGGGTACCAATATAACTGCTCAACCATTCATTATACATTCTTCTCAATTCTGCAAAACCCCAGAGACATATGCATGAAGCACACCACTTGGCAACATTAATTGAACCCTATTAACTCATAAAATTTATGAAAAGTGCAGCTATTAATAAAAAAGTGTTCTTTCATTCAGTCCACGGAACCCACAATGTACAAATGATCATTTTCCTTGTGCAATATATTGGATATCGGACAATGCAGCTGCTCACAGATTGTTAATTATCAGGAATACATCAACAGGATTAGACTAGAATCCTGGTGGTTAAATTAGCCAGGCTAATTTGCCATTCTGGAAGTTATTCACAGTGGTAGTTAGCTGTATAAGCAAATCTAAATAGGATGCTTAGCCAGGAAGTTAGATTAAAAAAAATAAAACAAGAAGTAAACAAAAACTAGCTCCATCATAAACTTAGCCATAATAAATTAATAAATCATTGTACTATTAATTTGCTTATTTACAACATAATTCAAACAAATACTTTTACTGGAAATGCATTTTTAATAGGATATTTTATATTGGAAACAATGTATAATTCATGTAAGACATATATTTTCCTTATTTGTATATTTAGTATTGCTGGATATAATTCAAACCCCATAATCTAGATTCACAGGAAGTTCCAGTTTATCTCCTGGTTATCTATACATGAATCTCATCTTTAAGCCAATTGACATGGCTTTCTGACCACTTGTCATTCTGTTTCCTACACAGATACTTCTATGGACCTCAAATGTGTTTCATCTCTCTTCTTTTGGAAAAACAAAGACCACCATGCCTCTAGTAATCATACGAACTTTCTGATCTCTCACTTCTGACTTGATGACTTCTGCACACACTGATTGAAAAATAATATTAGGTGCTATTCATTTGACTAGTCATTGTAGATACAAAGATATGCCAGCTGCTGCTGCTGCTAAGTCACTTCAGTCGTGTCCGACTCTGTGCGACCCCATAGACGGCAGCCCACCAGGCTCCCCCGTCCCTGGGATTCTCCAGGCAAGAACACTGGAGTGGTTGCCATTTCCTTCTCCAATGCAGGAAAGTGAAAAGTGAAAGTGAAGTCGCTCAGTCGTGTCCGACTCTTAGCGACCCCATGGACTGCAGCCCACCAGGCTCCTCCATCCGTGGGATTTTCCAGGCAAGAGTACTGGAGTGGGGTGCCATTGCCTTCTCCGAAGATATGCCAGATGAAATGTAAAACAAATAAAATAGAAGATCTAACAGTTTAGTGGAGATAAGAGTAATAAACAATTAAATACATGGGCTATTTAATGCAACAAAAGTGCTGGAAAATGGTAACAGAAATGGAGACTGACAGCTTTGTACTCCCGATACATGATATGTCCAATCTATATGTTATCTAGCATGTGTTGGCTTGTTTGCCCATTTATATTTGTATAATTTTTTTCTCTAATTGAATTTCCTTTATATTTTTAAATCATATATTCATATAAGAGGCCTTTATTTGCATATTTATTGACATTAAGAAGATCCTGAAATATAAGAATATCTGAATTCTTTACCTGTATTAGGATAGTACTTGGTATTTTAAAAACAAATTTCAATAGTAAAATGATATTATTCACAAATTTCAGTTTCTATTTTATTCATAGTATCTTGAAAATTGCTCAATAAAATAAACTACTGTACATTTTATAATAAGGAATGGAATAGTTTATCATTGCTTTTGGTTTTTTGCTATTACCTTCCTGGAAGTTAGGGTACAAATTATAACATCCATTTAATATTGTAAGGCCGTGTTTCATTTATTTATGTGGAGATGCCTTATTTATTGGAGAAGGCAATGGCACCCCACTCCAGTACTCTTGCCTGGAAAATCCCATGGACAGAGGAGCCTGGTAGGCTGCAGTCCATGGGGTCGCGAAGAGTAGGACACGACTGAGCGACTTCACTTTCACTTTTCACTTTCCTGCACTGGAGAAGGAAATGGCAACCCACTCCAGTGTTCTTGCCTGGAGAATCCCAGGGACGGGGGAGCCTGGTGGGCTGCCGTCTATGGGGTCGCACAGAGTCGGACACGACTGAAGTGACTTAGCAGCAGCAGCAGCAGCCTTATTTATTATCTATCTTATAAGTGATCATATGATCTTTAAATATAGCTAAATCAACCAGATTATAATATTATATCTATCTAGATTGTAAATGGTCCTATAAACTCAGTCATACACTTTATATGAGTTAAGGCGGCCTGTAAATGTGGCTTCAATGTCTATTGTTTTCTTTCAGTTTTTGAGGGTCATTAAATATAAAAATAATACAAATAATCAAATAAAAATTTGAGCTTGGCTGTATATTGGGAAAGGCCTTTGAAACTACTTTACATTGTATGAAACTTCCTCCAGAAATATCTCTTATTTGAAATAAGATCACAAAATCGGAGAGGGCAAGGAGGTGACATGAGTTAGAAAATATACATGACATGCACTTATATTCTTCTTGGCTTCTAATACATTAGAATCTATGGAGACCAGAGAAATTTGCATATCATATTCCATGAATTCAATATGTGTCTGGAATATATTGACCTTGTATGTTAACTATGAGCCCCTGGATATTTGGTAATAGTCTATCTTATCAAAAATAAATACCAGTAGTTCTAAATATCTTTTTTTCTTCTACCAGGAGAATATGTGCTAAGAATATACTTAGAAAATACATTTATCTTTAAAAATTTCCATAAAGAAACCATCATGAATCTACATATTGCATTACATAGGGCTAAATATCTCTTGTATCATAGCAGACTATTAAGATAGAGGATCCAGAGAATCTTTAATTATCCATAAATTAGCCTCTGGAGTGGCATATCAGCAAGAATTTTCACCTGACCTGGAACCAGACTCCCAGAGATGTTGGACAAAAATTGGTCGTGAATCGTCTCCCAAATATTAGTCAAATTTTGGACCAAGAAGAGGATCTGAGAAATATAAAATTTTCTGCCATATCAGTAAACAAAGGATATCACAGTCATCAGCAATCAAACCCTTCCAACATGAGCTGCTGAACCCTGACAAAACCTAGGATATTAAAACATAGTATGCTGGCCCCAGATAGCTGAGGTGCATATCAAAGAATGATTTCAGTGAGCTCAAACTCTTGCATTTTTCCATACACAGAAAAGTGTTAAATGTCTTGAGATATATGATTTTCTTTAACTAACATAACCTTTTGGTGTTCCAACTATCTGATCCTCATTGCAAAACTTCTATATATCCTAGCTCCCCACCCGCCTCCTCAAAGCTGTTCTCTCAGGGTTAGTTGAGATGCTGTTTCTCAGGCTCAAAGTGCTAAAAATTCTCATTGAATAGCATAACTCTCAAAAAAGGGATAATTTTTAAGGAAGTTTCTTACATGTCATTTAATTCTTTCACCTTCATGATGTATAGATGGATTTTCAGAAATCAGATATTAATAATAAGACAACATGTATTTGCTTAAAACATATATTTTAACACTAGTTAAGCCATCAATATGTATAGTAAAAATAAACTTCTGTTTTTAAAGCCTGGTAAGAACAGAAATCAACAATTTGCATATTGTATAAATATAATTTTTAAAAATAGGAAAATTTAACATGTCAATCTCTCCTGTACAAATATTTGGTACTACCTACCTACATACATACAATATACATGCATTTGCAACAGAAATATTTTAAAAATTTCCATGACCTTACATATGTGTGTAGAGAGAATGATTTTCTCAGCATCCCAACATGACATTTCTTTGATGTCATAGACTGCTGTAGTTTCAGACATTCTTAGACTCAACCTATCTCTAATTTATTTCCTATTATACTAAAATAGGAAGACCTTCTACAGCAGGTCTTTCAACTATTTTTCATTTGGGCTATGTGGGTATGTGCTAATTCATTCAGTTGCATCTAACTCTTTGTAGCCTCATGGACTACATTTTATGCCCCATGTCACCACCAGGCTCCTCTGTCCAGGGAATTTTCCAGGCAAGAATACATTCCTTGGCAGATTGTCATTTCCTACTGCAGGGGATCTTCCTGACACAGGGATCAAACCCATGTTTCCTGTGTCTCATGGATTCTTTACCACTGTGTCACCTGGGAAGCTTTTATCCTTTGTGCTAAGAACAAACATCATGTTTTATAATTGTAAAATAATTAGTTCTTATAAAATACCATTTATTTCTAATAAAGATAAGAGTATTTGGAAGTATCTCCAAACTAAATTTGTTTCACCAGCAAAACTTCTAATACTCAGGGTACAAACCTATGCTACATAGAAAGACATGAGAATGTCTTTGTCATTTTAGCAAGTTTAATTATGTGTTTCTGAAAAAACAAAAAAACAAATTGAAGCATATTATGTTTTCTCCACTGTGCTTAATACTCCAAGTATAGTTTTACAATAGTGAAAGAAACTCAAGCGCACAAAGATATGTAAGAGAGACAATTGGAATTTTAGCTAGTATATGGTGCTGTGCTGTGCTGTGCTTAGTCGCTCAACCCTATCAGACTCTTTGCAACCCCACGGACTGCAGCCCGCCAGGCTCCTCTGTCCATGGGGATTTTCCAGGCAAGAATACTGGAGTGGGTTGCCATGCCCTTCTCCAGGGGATCTTCCCAACCCAGGGATTGAACCCAGGTCTACTTCACCGCAGGCAGATTCTTTACAGTCTGAGCCACCAGGGAAGATAAAAATTGGGCATAGAGAAGGCACAGAACCAGCATCCCTAACCTGTTCTCTGCTTGTCTGGTTAATTTCTGCATGTCAGAAACACAAAGCTTAAAGTTGAGAATAGGTGGAATATAAAGCAGAAGTAGGATTTAACAGGGAAATCCTGTAAAACAATTTCTTTTTCCATATAAACAGGGTTGGACAAGTGGGTGTGTGTCAGATTAAGCAGGAAGTTAGTTGTAGGCAAAAATAAGGAGTTTAGTCTATATCTAAAACTTACCTGGAAACCAATGAAATGTTTAAATATTGGTAATACAAAATCTAATTAAAACCAAAGTCATACCTTCTGCATAGTATTTATTTCACACCCTCTACTCTTGGACTGTCACCCTGACTCATCGTACATTATTTATTTTAGGACCCCTGGTTCAGAAATCCTTTGACTCATTGAGAGATCTCAGTAATATACTCAGACATATAGAGAACACATTTTACGTTCTCTATTATTTCTGACACATTTTTAAGTTTTCTTTACCAGGCTTCGATTACTTTGTCAATAAGTGAAAACACCATCTTACAAACTTGATTCTCTTTACTTTATCTTTCTCAGTGAGGTATTCTGGAAAATTCCAAATCTGATTGCCTCCAAGGTTCTGCCTGCTTGCAACTGTCCCTCAATAGAATTGACTTCCTGTGCAACTTTGTCTTACTATTTTTTCTTCTCAGTTTTTCAACACCCTTGAGTCTTACTTGAAAACATTAAATCATGTTTTTCTGAGCAAATAAATTCATCAGATGAAAATCACTTCTTCCATTTATCCTTTTCACCATCAAATACTTGTATTTGCAACCATATTCATATACAGTTTATTGATTTTAGTAAAAGAAATCTTCTCCACATCTAGCTGAGGCCACTTCACTTAAAAGAAAAAAAATCAAACCACATTCACTTTCTTTAGGTGGTGGTTTAGTCGCTAAGTCATATCCAACTCTTGTGACCCCATGGACTGTACCCTGCCAGGTTCCTCTTTCCATGGGATTTTCCAGACAAGAATACTGCAGTGGGTTGTAATTTCCTTCTCCACACTATCCTTTAAACCCACAAAATTCTCCTGCTGACTGGTATCAGGGTTTGTTTCATTTGTATTGCTATCACTACCACCATCAAGTGAACATGCTTCAAGGAGCTACCATTTTAAAACACACCAATAGACAGAAGAAAAGCTAATTCTTTGATCTTATGTGTTTTTCCGTCCATTCTCCCAAATCTTTATGACCTCTTCCACAGTAAAACTCCTAACAGAAGCTACATAAATGTGTGACCCTTAAGTTCCCACCATTTATCATTTCTTTATTCCAATCAATCACTTGTGCCTCTCCCCACTCTGTTGTAAATTTTCTGGTCAAAGTCATAAATAACTTCTCTCTTACTAAACTTGTTAATCATTATTTCAATCAGTTCAGTCGATCAGTCGTGTCTGACTCTTTGCAACCCCATGGGCTGCAGCATGCCAGGCTTCTCTTGTCCATCACCAACACCCACACCTTGCTCAATCTCATGTCCATTGAGTCAGTGACGCCATCCAACCATGTCATCTTCTGTCATCTCCATCTCCTGCTGCCTTCAAACTTTACAAGCATCAGAGTCTTTTCCAATGACTCAGCTCTTTACATCATGTGGCCAAAGTATTGGAGCTTCAGCTTCAGCATCAGTCTTTCCCATGAATATTCAGGATTGGTTTCCTTTTGGATTGACTGGTTTGATCTGCTTTCAGTCCAAGGGACTCTCAAGAGTCTTCTCCAACACCACAGTTCAAAAGCATCAATTCTTATGCATTCAGCTTTCTTTATAGTCCAACTCTCACATTCATGCATGACCAATTTAGATGGACCTTTGTCAGCAGCAAAGTAATGTCTCTCCTTTTTATATGTTGTGTAGGTTGGTCATAGCTTTTCTTCCAATGAACAAGTGTCTTTTAACTTCATGGTTGCAGTCACCATCTGCAGTGATTTCGGAACTCAAGAATATAGAGTCTCTCACTGTTTCCAATGTTTCCACCATCTATTTGCCATGAAGTGATGGGACCAGATGCCACGATCTTAGTTTTCTGAACGTTGAGTTTTAAACCAGCTTTTTCACTCTCCTCTTTCACTTTCATCAAGAGGCTCTTTAATTCTTCACTGTCTGCCATTATGGGTGGTGTCATCTGCATATCTGTGGTTATTGATATTGCTCCTGGCAATCTTGATTCCAGCTTGTGCTTCATCCAGCCCAGCACTTCATATGATGTACTCTGCATATAAGTTAAATAAGCAGGGTGACAGAATATAGCCTTGATGTCTTATTTCCCCCATTTGGAACCAGCCTATTGTTCCATGTCCAGTTCTAACTGTTGCTTCCTGATCTGCATACAGGTTTCTCAAGAGGCAGGTCAGGTGGTCTGGTATTCCCGTCTCTTTTAGAATTTTGCACAGTTTGTTGTGATCCACCCAGTCAAAGCTTTTGGCATAGTCAATAAAGCAGAAGTAGATGTTTTTCTGGAACTCTCTTGCTTTTTCGATGATCCAGCAGATGTTGGCAATTTGATCTCTGGTTCCTCTGCCTTTTCTAACAGTATAGAGCTTCTCTATCTTTGGCTGCAAAGAATATAGTCAATCTGATTTCAGTGTTGACTATCTGGTGATGTCTATATGTAGAGTTATCTGTTGTGTTTTGGAAGCAGGTGTTTCCTAGACAAGTGTGTTCTCTTGGCAAAACTCTTAGCCTTTGCCCTGCTTCATTTTATACACCAAGGCCAAACTTACCTATTACTCCAGGTATCTCTTGACTTCCTATTTTTGCATTCCAATCCTCTATGATGAAAAAGATATCTTTGTTTTTTTTTAATTCAGTCTAAAATGTCTTGTGGGTCTTCATAGAACCATTCAACTTCAGTGTCTTTGGCATCAGTTAGTGGTTGTGGCATGGACTTGGATTACTGTGATGTTGAATGCTTTGCCTTGGAAACAAACTGAGATCATTCTGTTGTTTTAGAGATTGCACTCAAGTACTGTATTTTGCCCTCTCTTGTTGACTATGAGGGCTATTCCATTTCTTCTAAGGGATTCTTGCCCACATAATAGATATAATGGTCATCTGAAATAAATTCACCCATTCATGTCCATTTTATTTCACTGATTCTTAAGATGTCGAGGTTCACTCTTGGCATCTCCTGCTTGACCATGTCCAACTTACCTTGATTCATGGACTTAACATTCCAGGTTTCTATGCAATATTGTTCTTTACAGCATCAGACTTTGCTTTCAACACAAGATACATTCACAACTGAGCATCATTTTGATGCAGCAATTTTTAGGTAGTTAGTGTAGGGTCAGAAAATAGGTTAGTTTTCTGATTTCAATTTTCATTCTCAGATAAACCTTTTGCTCTGTTAGCCAAAACCTGTATTTGCTACTTCAGTTTCTGGGCATTCATATTAATATCTAGAGATTCATAGAGCACCCGGACTCCACGAAAAGACAATCGTGTTAACTGCTTTCCAATTTATCAAGGAAAAAAAAACCTCCAAAAAGACCATTAGGTCTTAAACATACATTTAGTTCCTAAATAATGGTCTGGGGTCTTGAGAAAGGGTCGTGGGATGGCGTCACAATGTCTGAAGAAATTGAGAACCTTGGGGATCCAAAAAAGCCATAAAAATGGCAAACTGGACAGTGTGATGTTCAAACTGGTTGGTCAAAATAACATATTTTAAAGTCATGAGCCAACAAAAAATATACAGATCAATACTAGTAAAGATATAAAACCACCATAATCCCTGGCTTTTGGGGCTCTTCCCCCACTCTAAGTGTCTATTCTGTGAGCTTCATATCTCTGTTCTTTAAAATAAACTTTGCTTGTATGAGTGCGAGTTTGAGACATTCATTCTTTGGCTCCGTGAACAGAACTCAGGTTTCACGTTTCATCTTCCACTTTGGCCAAGCTGCTTCAGTCTTTGTGGAGCTATTTCTCCGTTCTTCCCCAGTAGCCTATTGGACATCTACCTATCTGTGGGGCTCATCTTTCAATGTCATATATTTTTTCCTTTACATACTCTTCATGGGGTTCTTGAGGCAAGAATGCTGAAGTGGTTTGTCATTTCCTTCTCTGGTGGACTGTTTCGTCAGAACTATCTACCATGACCTGTTGTAGGGAAAGGGCAAATTAGCCAAGATGGTGTGCTAAGGCTCTCTCATCCCACGGCCTCTTGCTCTTGCCCCACATTTTGTAAATAATGACTATGCGGCAGCTGAGATCACTTATACTACATCAGGAGGTACTCACTTGGTCATGGGTACTTTGTGCGATATGGCTTCATGAACAGGATCAGCAATACATCCGCCCACCTTGGATGGCCCTGCATGGCATGGCTCATAGCTTCATTGAGTTACACAAGGCTATAATCCATATAATTATTTTTGGTTAGCTTTCTGTGATTGTAGTTTTCATTCTGGAGGTTGCAGGCTTATAGTGCTTGCTTCTTTTGTCTGCCCTCTGATGGAAAAGAATAAAAGGCTTGTGCAAGCTTCTGCTCTGGTGGGCGGGGCCATACTCAGTAAATCTTTAATCCTAGTGTCTGCTGAGGGGTGAGGCTGTGCTTCCACTCTGTTAGTTCTTTGGCCTGAGGCAACCCAGTCTTGGAGCTAAAGGCTGTATGGTATGAATTCTTTTTTCTGTTGGGAAAGATTTTTGTGATATCTCTCTCCCACAAAGACCAATATAATTCCAATATGAATTGAAATTTTCACAATTCTTATTATCATTTAGATTTTAAAAGGTTAAGTAAAGGACAACGGGGTATTCTTGATACAGTTAAAAAAAAAAAAAAGCACACGTTTCCTCTCCTTGACATAGATTCTGTCTTGCACTTTCCCAGGATTGTATCTCTATTGTATTCTTTAGCCATCTACCTCTTCAAGGCATTTTACTTCATACTATTTTTTCTTCATTTTTGAAATGAATTTCTAATTTTATTAACATCTTGTGAACAGAGTCATTTGCATGCAATTAGTTTCTTCAGAAAATGATTTCTCTTTCTGAAATTATGCACTAGCACATTATAGAACAATCAAATTATCAGCCTCTCTTCCAAGGATCAATTCTACACTCAGAAATTATGATGAGTGAGGTTCTCCGTCATTAAAACTGCATACAAATTCTTTAGAGCTGTCAAAGCAACATCGATGGTTGTTATTTAATGTGTTTATGACTATCAGGAGTTAATGGCATTTTGTAACATGATGGAATTCTAGAGGAAGTTAATCTTTCCGTGAGCAGAATATGTAGCTGAAGGCCTAAAAATCCAAGAGCAATCTGTTACTATTTCTAGGCTTTTGCTCACCAACGACAGTCAGTTTACCAGCTTTCTGATCTATACATTAATGCTACATGAGTTTTAACTGAAATCTGATAGATTTAAAGACAATGAATTTTTACTATTTAGTGCACTGAGTTATCAAATAAAAAGCTAATATTAGGGGAACAGGAGTTTAGTTTTTCCTCCATGTCTTATAAATTTTGATAGACTGTCCTTCTATTGACAAGCATATTTCATTTTTTCACCTGAAGATAAATGTGCATTAATTCTTTTCCAATGTATTCAAATTAATAAATGTTAATGTTTCAGGAATAAAATATGCTGCCAATAAACAAGCAAAAATCAAATGGCACACGTATAATGGCAGGAATCACATTAAATAAATGTGCAGAAATTACATTACAGGACCTCATATTTTCCCAATCAAAAGTAGAATGTCAGAGCAGATGTACGTTTTCTGTTCCTTTTATTTCAGTTTTTTTTAAACATTAATATGCTATCTGAGGATTTTATTAAAATTCAGATTTGGCTTCAGGAAGACACATGTTGGATTTGAGATTGGGCATTTTCAAAATGCTTTCTGGTGAGCAGATGCTACTGTTCTTTTGATCTGATGCCACTTTGAGTAGTAAGGCTACATAACAAATGTGTTTCCACCATGGAAGCATTTCCTATTTTTTGTAGCAGCTTCTTTCCCTAGGATACTTTTTGCATCTATCAGCTTTATTTTCTGTACCCTCTGTTTACTAGTGATACTACCTACATGTAAACCTCAACTAGTTAGCATCATGTCCTCATGCAGCTCTTAAACATATCACATATCTTGACTTCAGTCAAGACCGACTGATAGGAATCTCTGATAGTGGAGTCCTCAAATCTGTATCTGTAGAAAGAATTCCAAAAATGTTTACAATTTACACCAGTATTGGAGATCCAAAATATTAATAGATGTCTATCATAAGGGCAATAATATTCATATGCTTGGGGAGAAACAAGTAACCCTGCTGATTCTTTGATCTCTATTTATGCCTATTTATTTTAGTCTGTTAAATCCAATAGCATATTTTATTTCAAACAGGAAAGAACTGATCTCTTGGCACAAGCAACAGTCTCTCAAGCTATATAGTATCCCACTTACTCCATAACATAGCTGTTATATTTTGTTGACAATTGATTTCACTCTTATGTTTTTAGAAGCTTCTAAAACACATGGCTTCTAAAGCATATGGGGCTTCCTAGGTGGTTCAGTGTGAATGAGTCAATTGGGTCATTCTAATGCAGGGGTCGTGGGTTTGAACCCTGGGTCAAAAGATCCCCTGAAGAAAGAAATGGGAACCCAATCCAGTATTTTTGTTATTCAGTCTCTAAGTCCTCTCTGACTCTTTGTGACCCCACTGACTGCAGCACACCAGGCTTCCTTGTCCTTCACTATGTCCCAGAGTTTGCTCACATTCAAGTCCATTGAGACAGAGATTCTATATTCCAGTATTCCTGCCTGGAAAATTCCATGTACAGAGGAGCCTGATGGGTTACAATCCACAGAGTTGCAGGAGAGTTGGGCATGGTTTAGCAACTAAACAACAACAACAAAAACCATATATAAATCATTAACCATACTGCCTATTAACAACCACTCATTTACTCATCGGCAAATGGAAAAAGAAAGTGATTTCTTCACTCAGCCCCAAAGTAGTCATCTCCAGTATACTATAGTGACAAATGTAGTTGTCATACACAATATATCTGTAGCAATGTTTTGATTTAGGTATTTACAGTATTACAAAGCAAGCAAGTGAATGACAAAAAAACAAAAGCTTCAGAATGTATAGATTAGTTTCAAAGTATTGTATAATATTTCTCCTGGAAGAAAACTGTTAAAGATCATGAATCATGTAACCTGATTATCAAATTAGAAAGAGACACAATAGAAGCCTCCGAGCAGAATCATCTTGATTTAAATTTTCTTTTTGCTAAACTTGTAATCCCCGACTGCATATAAACTCAAACCACATTTATGTTCAAGTATTCTAACAGTGATATTGTTTCCTAAAGGAAGGAATGATATTTATTTTTTATTTTAATATTTTGTAACATACAGCTTTTGTATATAACTTGTTTTATATGATGAAGGCATTGTAATATACTGCAAGACATATATCCAATATTATTATAGCCTTTCTACTGAAGGATGGAGTACTGAAATATTGTCTTATTAAACTTAACATTGAATTAGAGCAGAATGGTAAATCCCTTATAGTCTCTTGCACCAAGTTCTAATATGGCAAGTGTCACTTTTAAAGAAGGTGACTGTTACTCTCTGATCCCTGAAGGGACAGTTGCAATTGATAATTTTATTTGGAATATATTTGTCTGATTATTCATGGGAAGTGATGTTGTTCACTATGTATATGTTAAAATAAACATAAAATTATAATTTCCAGTCTTATCTCAAATAAATATTTGAATTAAGGTGCTTCTAGTAAACTTTTCAAATTAACCTTTATTATTATAATGTAATATCTATCAAGTGCTTACTATGTACTAGGCATTATTCCAAAAAACATTTAATGGATTGTTTCATTTAGTTTTCACAATTCTAGGAAAAGTAATATTAAAATTACCATTTGGCAGATGAAGCAACTGACACACAGAGAAGTTAACTTACTTATCTGAGATCATAAGATTATAAAAATATAAAGATAAAATTATAAGAATAAAAACCTCAGAAGACATTCTAAACTTCAAAATGCATGTATTCAGTATTGGTTTCCATGAGCATCGTATTTGTGGCTAAAATGTCAAGGCAAGTCATTAAAATTATGGTAATTTTCCCCTAGTTTCCTCATTTATAAGAGGTCAATGCCTAAGCCATTCACAACTTATTATTTTTTATTTTTTTAATCAGATTTCAGGAATGAGACATAGTTCCTTTAATGTATGTAATTTCCAACACGCTAGTAAATATAGAATGTAAGTAAATATTTTTATTTATGAATGGCATGTAGAGGCAGATGGAAAATACTTTTAAGTTATTAAGTCTATTGATGATGAATTAAAAAAACATAGGCAGAATCCTTCAATACTATCCTCCTGTATACAATGTTTACAGACACATATAATTTAAAAGAATATGTTTTAATTTTTTCATTGCCTAGTGTTTCAAGGGAAACAGTTTATTATATATTAATATTATTTTGTAGAATGAAATGGTTCTATGGTCAAAAACAGTGATGATACATTAGGTCCTTAAATTTATAAATATACACTGATTGAAAATGTTTTTGTGGTGTTTAATATTCTAATTGCTCCTTGGAAGAAAAGCTATAACAAACCTAGACACTGTATTAAAAAAACAGAGACATCACTTTGCCAACAAAGGCCCATAGCAAGCTATAGTTTTTATAATAGTCACGTACAGATGTGAGAGTTGGACAATAAAGAAGGCTGAGTGCCAAATAATTGATGCTTTCGAACTGTGGTAATGGGGAATACTTTTGAGAGTTCCTTGCACAATGCTGTAAAGAGCAATATTGCATAAGAACATGGAATATTAGTCCATGAATCAAGGCAAATAGGAAGTAATCAAACAGGAGATGGCAAGAGTGAACATCAACATTTTAGGAATTAGTGAACTAAAATGGACTGGAATGGGTAATTTAACTCAGACAACCATTAGATCTACTACTGTGGGCAAGAATCCCTTAGAAGAAATGGAGTATACATCATAGTCAACAAAAGAGTCTGACATGCACTAGTTGGATGCAATCTCAAAAACGACAGAATGATCTTTGTTCATTTCCAAGGCAAACCATTCAATAACAAAGTAATCCAAGTCTATGCCCTGACCAGTAATGCTGAGGAAGTTGAAGTTGAACGGTTCTATGAAGACCCACAAGGCCTTTTAGAACTAATACCCAAAACGATGTCCTTTTCATAATAGGGGACTGGAATGCAAAAGTAGAAGAAACACCTAGAGTAACAGACAAATTTGGCCTTGGAGTACAGAATGAAGCAGGGTAAAGAGTTTTGACAGGAGAATGCACTGATCATAGAAAATACCCTCTTCCAAAATACAAGACTACACAAGGATATCACCAGATGGTCAACAATGAAATCAAATTGATTATATTCTTTTTAGCCAAAGATGTAGAAGCTCTATACAGTCAGCAAAAACAAGACTGGGAGTTGACTGTGGCTAAGATCATGAACTCCTTATTGCAAAATTCAGATATAACAGAAGAAAGTAGGGAAAACAACTAGACCATTCAGGTATGACCTAAATCAAACCCCTTACCATTATACAGTAGAAGTGACAAATAGATTTAAGGGGCTAGATCTGATAGACTGAGTGCCTGATGAACTATGGACAGAGGTTCATGACACTGTACAGGAGACAGGGAGCAAGACCATCCCCAAGAAAAAGAAATGCTCAAAAGCAAAATAGCTAACTGAGGAGGCCTTACAAATAGCTGTGAAAAGAAGAGAAGTGAAAAGCAAAGGAGAAAAGGAAAAATATACCCATTTGAATGGAGAGTTCCAAAAAAGAGCAAGGAGAGATAAGAAAATCTTACTCAGTGATCAGTTCAAGGAAATAGAGGAAAAACAATAGAATGGTAAAGACTAGATATCTCTTCAAGAAAATTAGAGATACCAAGGGAATATTTCATGCAAAGATGGGCTCAATAAAGGACAGAAATTAAATTACACAGACCTAACAGAAGCAGAAGATATTAAGAAGAGGTGGCAAGAATACACAGAAAAACTGTGCAAAAAAAATCTTCACGACACAGATAGTCATGATGGTGTGATCAATCACCTAAAGCCAGACACCTGGAATGTGAAGTCAAGTCGGCCTTAGGAAGAATCACTGTGAACAAAGCTAGTGGAAGTGATGGTATTCTAGTCGAGCTATTTCAAATACTAAAAGATGATGCTGTGAAAGTGCTGCAGTGAATATGCCAGAAATTTTGGAAAACTCAGCTGTGGCCACAGGACTGGAAAAGGGCACTTTTCATTTCAATCCCAAAGAAAGGCAATGCCAAAGAATGCTTAAACTACCACATAATTGCACTCATCTCACATGCTAGTAAAGTAATGCTCAAAATTTTCCAAGCCAGGCTTCAGAAATACATGAACCATGAACTTCCAGATGTTCAAGCTGGTTTTAGAAAAGGCAGAGGAACCAGAGATCAATTTGCCATCTGCTGGATCACTGAAAAAGCAAGAGAGTTCCAGAAAAACATCTATTTCTGCTTTATTGACTATGCCAAAGCCTTTGACTGTGTGGATCACAATAAATTGTGGCAAAATCTGAAAGAGATGCGAATACCAGACCACCTGACCTGCCACTTGAGAAACCTGTATGCAAGTCAGAAAGCAACAGTCAGAACTGGACATGGAACAACTGACTGGTTCCAAATAGGAAAAGGAGTACGTCAATGCTGTATATTGTCACCCTGCTTATTTAACTTATATGCAGAGTACATATGAGAAATGCTGGCCTGGGTGAAGCACAAGCTTGAATCAAGATTGCCAGGAGAAATATTAATAACCTCAGATATGCAGATGACACCACCCTTATGGCAGAAAGTGAAGAAAAACTAATGAGTTTCTGGATGAAAGTGAAAGCTGCTACTGCTGCTAAGTCGCATCAGTCGTGTCCGGCTCTGTGCGACCACACAGATAGCAGCTCACTAGGTTCCTCTGTCCCTGGGATTCTCCAGGCAAGAATACTGGAGTAGGTTGCCATTTCCTTCTCCAATGCATACATACATGCATGTTAATTCGCTTCAGTTGTGTCTGACTCTGTGCGACACCATAGATGGCTGGGAAATGAGAGGAGAGTGAAAAAGTTGGCTTAAAGCTAATTCAGAAAACATAGATCATGGGATCTGGTCCCATCACTTCATGGCAAATGATGGAGAAACAGTAGAAATAGTGGCAGAATTTATTTTGGGGGGCTCCAAAATCACTGCAGATGGTACCTGCAGCCATGAAATTAAAAGATGATTACTCCTTGGGAGAAAAGTTATGACCATCCTCATCAGCATATTAAAAAGCAGAGATGTTACTTTGCCAACAAAGGTCCGTGTAGTCAAGGCTATTTTTTTTTCCAGTAGTCATGTATGGATGTGAGCGTTGGACTATAAAGAAAGCTGAGCACCACATTATTGATGCATTTGACCTATGTTTTGAAGAAGATTCTTCAGAGTCCCTTGAACTGCAAGGAGATGAAAACAGTCAATCCTAAAGGAAATCAGTCATGAATATTCATTGGAAAGACTGATTTTGAAGCTGAAACTCTAGTGCTTTGGCCACTTGATGCGAAGAACTGACTCATTTGAAAAGACCCTGATGCTGGGAAAGATTGAAGGTGGGAGAAGAAAGGGATGACAGAGGATGAGATAGTTGGATTTCATTAGTGACTCAGTGGATATGGGTTTGAGTAAACTCTGGGAGTTGGTGATGGAGAGGGAGCCCTGGCGTGCTGCTGTACATGGGGTTGGAAAGAGTCAGACTCGACTGAGCGACAGAACTGAACTGAATTGAACTACATGGAGATTAAACCAGTCAATCCTAAAGGAAATGAACCATGAATATTCATTGGAAGGACTGATGCTGAATGAAGCTCCAATACTTTGGCCACGTGATGTAAAGAGCTAACTCATTAGAAAAGATACTGATGCTGGGAAAGATTGAGAATAGGAAATTAAGAGAGTGACTGAGGATGATATAGTTAGATGGCATCATAGACTCAATTAACATGAGTTTGAGAAAACTCCAGGAGACAGTGAAGGACAGGGAACCCTGGTGTGTTGCAGTCCGTGGTATCTCAGATTCAAACAGAACTGAAAGACTGATATGCTAATGTGCTTGATATTTAATATTGCTGATGTGACTTCCCTGGTGGCTCAGACGGTAAAGTATCTGCCTACAATGCAGGAGACCCGGGTTCAATCCCTGGGTCAGGGAAATCTCCTGGAGAAGGAAATGGCAACCCACCCAGTCTTCATGCCTGGAAAATCCCATGGACAGAGAAGCCTGGTGGACTACAGTCCATGGGGTCACAAAGAGTCGGACACAACTGAGTGATTTCACTTTAATGTGATTCAGTATGCTAATATACACAGAATCAGATCAGAATTTTCCCAAATTTACTTATTTACAACTTTTTTTTCCCATGGAGCACAGTATTCCATAGTACATTCTTTGGAAAGCTTTGTCTAGAATCCTGGGAATAAAAATGAGTAACAGGCAAATAAGGACCGTATTCTAGATGTAGAAGAGGTCATATTGAAAACAGACTGGGTATGAAAGATGAGACAGAGATTTGGGCTCTGACTCTTATGAATTTGTTTTGAAATATTAACAGGAAATATGAAATATATATGTGTGTGTGTATATATTCATAAGGTGTACAACTGTACCACTGATGAATTTGGAGATATGCAAACATCCATGATACCATCAGCACAATCAAGTTAACACACATATCTAGCACCTCCCAAAGTCTCCTGTGACCTTAGCTTTTTGTTTGTTTCTGTGTAAGAACATAAGAACTCCCTCTTATATTCTGAAGTACACAATACTATAATGTAACTACAGGTAAGATATGGTATAGCAGATCTCTATAAATAATTCATCAGTATATTTGAAACTTTATACTTTTGAAAAAAACAACTCCCACTTCCTCCAACACCTTATATCTGTCAACCAGTATTGTATTCTCTGCTTCTATGAGTTTGACTATTTTAGATTCCCAAGTAAATGGAATCAATGGGTTTATATACAAAAGAATATCAAGGAGCTGTCTGGCCTCTCTTGTTCACTGAAACACTATTCACAATAGTCAAGATGTGATAAGAACCCATGCACCCATTGACAAATGAATGGTAAAAAAATGGGATATTATTCAGCCTTAAAAAAGAAGGAAACTCTGCCATTATATAAGCCTAAAGGACCTTAAGGAATGAAATAAGTCAGCCACAGGTATTGTCTAACAAGTTTCTCGGTTGTTCTGCATATATCAAATTATAAGATCAACTCAGCTAAATTAATCCAAATAACTAACAAAATGTAAAGAGATTATTATTTTTTTCATTTTCAAGATGATTATATAGAAAATTGATGTATATTTAAAAAGTCAAGTCTATAAAATATATCAGTACTTAATAATATTTTAATTAATTAGATATATGGTCTAGTTTGCCAGCTGAGTGATGTCCCATGGCAGACTCTATAATATATAAGATTTGAATCTTTAAGTCACATTTCTAAAATGGTTTCTTGGATTTCCATCCTGATCCCTCAGATCCTCTCTACATTTGCTCCTCTAATCTTATCACATTCAACTTCATTCTTCATTCCATTCACTTCCTCATGTCTGCTTATTAATTATAGCTTTGATAACATTTAACTTTTTTAATCATGCCTTGTATCATCCATGATATTTTTTGTTTCTGCATGTTTATCATCATATACTGTCAAATCCTTTATTCACAATAAAGAATATGATTTGGCCCAAATAACGACAGACACTCTTTTTTTTTTCCTAGTCTGTACCCATCCTGTAGTCCACTCAACTGTGACTGTGATTTACATGACAACCAATATAGTTACCAGTGTATAAGGACCTGGCAGGCTAGTTTTTCAACAGCAGATAGTGGATAGTAGTTTCCTTTAAAAATAAAAGTCTGGGCCTGTTAAAGGTTTTTGAAGGTGAAAATAAGAACAAAGCAAAAATCTCTAGTACATGAGGATGAATTTATACATGCAATTCCTTGTAACTCAACAAAGCAATGATACCTTTATGTAAAGATAATTTGCTGTTTAGAACAAGGTATTATATGCATATTTATGTATATCATGAAGATGTAAAAGCCAAACCCAAATCATCATGGATATATACAAATACATGAAATGCTTAGGACATAATTTCATGTTCTTGGTGAGAAATATTTCCCAGTATAAAAGAGATTCAATAAAAATGCCAAGAACGAAGAAAAGAGGTATCAATTCAGAGACCCAATGTAACTTACACAAATTATTGTTACTTTTCACATAATATCTATTAAAATTAACCAAGCATGTTTGCTTTTTGAATAAACTGTTGCTGAATGGACTGTTAAAAGTCATACATCTAAAATACATTGCTGAATCAGAATTTAAAAATTATAATCATAGAATTTTTATACTTATGAAATTAGCAAAGGAAAAGACTATTTTAGAGTTATTCTTTTAATCTCAGTCCTTTTGTGCTCCTAATATTCCAGATGAAATTAATTTTAAAGTTTCAGTGTATAGCAATATAATTTTCATGTGTATGCTTTTGTAGAGAAATAAGCTTCTAGACTAAGAAGTCAATAGCTGTTACTTAGTGTTAGCCTGAAACTTTGCTTTCCATTTTCAATTATGTTAGATATTTTATTAAGTTAAAAACAATTCATAGATGGTTACATTTTGACAGTAGCTATATTTGAACAGACTATATATTTGATCATGGGATAAATTCATAATGGATTGAAGCTGAAGTTTTGTAATTAGTAAATAGCAATTCTGCTATTGAAAATTAAATCTCTAAAAAGAGATTAAAATCTCTAGAGAATTAAAATCTCTAAAAAATTAAATTCTCTAAAAAGAGATTAAAATATCTAGAGATTTAAAATCTCTAGAGAATTAAAATCTCTAAAAAGTCTATTTGTCAATAATAAGATAATTTCTTCTTTTAAGGAAAGATGCAATGTCACTTTCTGACCATGAGTTTTGTAACACAGTATGTTCAGTGATTAATTTCTTAATTTAAAACTTGTATTTCAAGAAATTTCATCACTAATATTGTAATTTATTACATTGAATGTGAACAAATGCTGATTTTGAAAAGCAAAAAAAATAATGTTTTGAAGTTTTATGATGAACATCTCAATTAATATAAATTATTTAATTGAGAAGCCACAAACTCCCTCACCCATACTACTATTTTGTTCTTCTTTCTTTCACATCAAACTTTCTGTAAATTAAGGAGCTCCTCTGTTTTTCAATTACATCTAAGAGTTTCTATTGATTAGTCCTACAGAGACAGTCCTTTTTCCTTTAGTCTTCGTTATTGACATCTCTTACAATATACATAGGCTTTCTAATTTTTAAAATTTTAGTTACAAAACAATTTATTTCCTTTAATGTCATCTTACTTAATGACATTGAGATATACTACCACTTTATTAAAATTTTCATTAGCCTTGAAAGTATGTTTCAAATAAGAGAAGATTACTCACACCATACACTAAAATATAACAAATGCTTATAGAGAACAAATAAAGACTTGGTAGAAACTAACTCCTTCAATCCAATCCAATTTCAGTAATACAAAATATTCATTATAAACTACACTCAAATAAGAACAAATTTTTCTTGTATTTTCAGAACCTAAAAAAGAATCTGGAACATAATTCTCAAATATCATGATTGAAAGAATTCTTACATTTATAATATGTTTAAAGAAAATAATATTTTCTTTGCAGTCTAAATACAGTCAATGTTAATTTTTCTTTTTTTCTCAATTAGGCTCTCTCTTTTAATCTCTTCCAGAGACACCTTCTCCCAGAAATAATGTTGTATCAGCTCTCAGGGCATCCTTTAATCCAGTCAAATTGACACATAAATTTAACCACAGCAGCAACTATATACATTTTGCTACAATCTAAATGTGCAAATATTTCAAATAACCCAGGAATTAAAATTCTCACTACTGAATATTGATGAAAGGATATACAAGAGCTGATCTATGAGTATACCATCTTAGTCAATTTTTTTAAAAACTAGGAAATTCCATGCAAACTCTCTGCCAACAGAAAAACCACAACTGGCTTTCAAAAAATTTAGGTGCTTCATCCAAAGCTGTTTTATTATTACTATTTTACATTTTCAATAAAAATTCTGACATAACTGCCTAGCTGGATGATTTCTATAGATTTTGTAATGGTAATGTGGATTAGAATACAAAATACATCCACAAAGATATATTTCATTCAGTATGACAGAAAGCACTTTGGAATCAGTTTTCTATCTTGCAACCCTGATGTTATAAATAATGTATCCATATGTGCTCTTCTGGCCTGTTTTACTTGTTTGTATATCTTTTGCTGCTGTTCAGACAAAGGAATTTTAACCCTATTCTTTTCATTCACTATAAGTCATTTATAGACTTTGATATTATTTTTATTGATTTCACTATTTCCCCCAGTAAATGAAACAGTTCAAACTGTAGCCCTGAGAACAAAATAAAGTAGTAGGCTATGCCATGAACAGCCATAACCAGAGTAGGCTTTGACTTCACATCAATTTTCCTTCACCACAAATGTAATTTGGGGATACATACTGCTTTGAAAATTCAGTGAAAGATTTTAAAGTGCTTGCACCAATAGCAATTGAATATACTTTGTGCCCAATACAATTAACAATTTGCTAGTTGTCATTTCATTTTTAACATCTTCTCTGGAATTGAATATATGAGAGCCCATTCTCTATTCCACCAGCTTTTGGTTGAAATGATAATTTGGAAATTACTGAGCTTTCTCTCCCTAAGAATGGCTTGCATTTTCACTTAGGCAGATTTACCTCCTTATACATTTCACTTTCTCAAATACTACCATTTCTTACTATTCAGCTCAAGCCTAGGTTCTCCCCCAAAGACTTCCTTTATACGATCTTTAATTTACCTAAAAATAGCACGGAAAAAAATGTGACATATACATTTTGGGGGTAACTATTTTCCTAATGAAGATTAACTTCCAATGTCTAGATAAGTCACACTAATTATGACTCACAAATTAAAAGTTTGGAAGTGTAAGAGATATTAGGGCTGCATTCAATTTTCATTGTGTGTTTTATAGTTTATTCAACCAATATACATTTTTAGGATATTTCAGTTCTTTCTGGTCATTTGCAATTAAAAATAACGTTTATGTGTATGTCAGTTTACATACTTAATGATTCATAAGTGAGATGTAATGTTACAAGATAATTGGTGAGCCAAAGTTTTAGTTTATATGTAGTTTTGTTAGATACTGTTATTTTTGTTGATCCTTGGGTCAGGAATATCCCCTGGAGGAGGAAACGGCAACCCACTCCAAGAGTTTTGCTTGAAAAATTCTATGGACAGAGGAGACTAGCAGGCTTCAGTTCATGGGGTCGTGAAGAGTTGGACACAACTGAGCAACTAAGCACCAATTTTTGTCTCCATTACAGTTACATTCATTTGCATCCAGCATAAGAGTGCATGAATCCTAGCAGCCTCAAAATAGCATCTGTTGTTAAATTTTTGGATATTTTCAAGTCTTTTAGTTTAGAAGATAAACCAAAAATGAGACCTCAATTTTATTTGAAATTACATTTCCACTTACCTGAATGAGGTCAAATATTTTTCATAAGTTTCAGAGACATATAACCAAATTTATTTAATTTTTTGTGAACTCTCCTAATTTGTCTGTTCGGTAAGTTTTTTGTTCTTTATCAACTTTTACAACACTCTCTACACTAGATATACCAGGCTTTCATCTGTGATATAATTTGCAAAGGTAAACATATGCATACACAATGTTTTGGCACGTTTTTAATGCATTCAAATTATCAGTCTTGTTATCCCCTCAAGATTTTGAGTCGCTGTTTTAAAACTACTTTGTGTCTTCCAAATATAAAAGGATCTTGAAATCATTTTCTATAAGGAATTGCTTGTCTTCACTTTCACATTTTGATATTTCTAAAATTTAGAATCTACTGTGGTGAATGATGAGATATGTGGAGGCAGCAAATTAGCACAAATGTCCAGAAATCTAAAGGAAAAAATGTAAGAAAATTAACTTCCTATCAATCTTCTCTCTTTTTTCCCCCTTTTTTCACTTCCTGTCTCTTTTTTAGTATATGTGCTGCCGAAGCAAGCACTACTTCCTGTCTCTTACATCAATCTTTCCATCCTCAGTTCAGTTCAGTTCAGTCGCTCAGTCATGCTTATTTTGTTTCTGAAAGTATTTATGGTGACAAAAATAAATACTATAAAACATACTAGCTCAAATAAAAACAAAGGTAAAATAATAATTTTTTAAAGCTTCATATAGTAGCCAGGACGTGGAAGCAACTTAGATGACCATCAGGAGATGAATGGATAAGAAAGCTGTGGTACATACGCACATTGGAATATTACTCAGCCATTAAAAAGAACACATTTGAATCAGTTCTAATGAGGTGGATGAAACTGGATCCTATTATACAGAGTGAAGTAAGCCAGAAAGAAAAACACCAATATAGTATACTAATACATACATATGGAATTTAGAAAGATGGCAATTATAACCCTGTATGCGAGATAGCAAAAGGGACACAGATATATAGAACAGTCTTTTGGGCTTTGTGGGAGAAGGTGAGGGTGGGATGATTTGGGAGAACAGCATTGAAACACATATATTATCATAGGTGAAACGAATCACAGTCCAGGTTCGATGTAAGATACACGTTGCTCAGGGCTGGTGTACTGGGATGACCCAGAGGGATGGGATGGGGAGGGAGGTGAAAGGGGGGACTCAGGATGGGGAACACATGTACACCCGTGGCCGATTCATGTCAATGTATGGGAAAACTAATACAATATTGTAAAGTAATTAGCTTTCAATTAAAATAAATAAATTTATATTAAAAATAAATAAAAGCTTCATAAGTATATTGAATTAGAAAACACTGGACAGAAATCTCATGGAACTCTTCAGATAATTATTTAATCAGTCGCTTGACTACTTAGTGATAAAATTTGAGCTATGAAATTAAAAGACGCTTACTCCTTGGAAGAAAAGTTATGACCAACCTAGATAGCATATTGAAAAGCAGAGACATTACTTTGCCAACAAAGGTCCGTCTACTCAAGGCTATGGTTTTTCCAGTGGTCATGTGTGGATGTGAGAGTCAGACTGTGAAGAAAGCTGAGCGTCGAAGAATTGATGCTTTTGAACTGTGGTGTTGGAGAAGACTCTTGAGAGTCCCTTGGACTGCAAGGAGATCCAACCAGTCCATTCTGAAGGTGATCAGCCCTGGGATTTCTTTGGAAGGAATGATGCTAAAGCTGAAACTCCAGTACTTTGGCCACCTCATGAGAAGAGTTGACTCATTGGAAAAGACTCTGATGCTGGGAGGGTTGGGGGCAGGAGGAGAAGGGGACGACAGAGGATGAGATGGCTGGATGGCCTCACTGACTCAATGGACGTGAGTCTCAGTCAACTCCGGGAGTTGGTGATGGACAGGGAGGCCTGGCGTTCTGCGATTCAAGGGGTTGCCAAGAGTCGGACACGACTGAGCAACTGAACTGAACTGTAATCCCATAAAAACTCCATAAAAACTCCACAAAACCACAATATGAAGATCTAATCAACCTAATTCAAATACATAGGTTTTTTTCTTTTAAATGATTTATTTTGCATATTTATTATTATACTTGTTAGATTTATTTCTGTTTTGCTTCCTTTACTTTGTTTTTTTTTTTTCTGTTTTTTTTAATATAAATTTATTTACTTTAATTGGAGGCTAATTACTTTACAATATTGTATTAGTTTTGCCATACATACATCAATAAATGATTTTACAAACATCAAAAAAATAATAAAAAAATTAAAACATAAAAAAACACATGATTGAGGTCAATATTAACATAAAAATAATACTCTTGATAGATAAAAGTATGTCGCATGCTGAAATGTTATACAACAAAGAGTAATCTTATATGATTTGAAAATCTTCCCATTATATGAATTTTTCTTTTACAAAGATATATATTTGACCAGAGTTAGGCCTGAATATATTTTAAAGATTATCCTTCTCAGTAAAACAATCAAAAAGGAGATTATTTTTGTATTTAGGAGGCTATTTTATATTTCCAATTAACATGTAGCAAAATTGACTCAAGAATGGAATAAGCCAAAAAAAAAAAAAAAAAAAAATGGAATAAGCCAAGGTATAATCACTGTATTTGTTTATTTTTAATATTATTTGTTGATGAGGAAACAAAGAGACATTATAGTTAATGATAAAAAAGATTTGTGGTTAAAAGAAAATCACTTGAAGAGCAAAGACACAGTAAAATAGCAATGTAAGAATTATTTTATGTAGTTCTTTGTTGCTAGGAAGATATTTAATCTGTTTTTTCAGTAGATAAATCATTTAAAATTTTAATTAAATGCTTAAAGAGCTATCAGCTTTTACAATTTATTACAACAAAATCAGGTTCACAGGATAACATTTAATCAGAAGGCTCTGTTCACAGTTCGCAACATCATATCAGGGCCAAATTATCAACCTGGTATAAGATGAATTAAAATGGAAATGTTTTTTATAAAGTAAAAATGCTACCTCATTAATCAAGACCAATTAATTTGATTTTAATATTTTTAAATGCATATGATAATTAAGAAATAAAATATCTAAAGATGTAAACATTTGTATAAACTGTTTCCTATGTGAAAATAACAATTTGGGAAAAGATCATTTTTATAGCAATCAGTGAAGTTGCTCTTATGGTTTTGTGCTAGATAAAATTATTATTCTCTGAAAAAATTAAGTAAATTAATATGTAAGTTAATTTTTTAATCTGTAGATTCTTTTAATATAAACCAGATCGTAACCATATGCTGACATATGGTAGAATTATACATAATTATATTTAATATATATTTAAATTACATTTATTATATATACAGTGAGCAAACATGTACAAATATACATGTTTTATATTTAAGAAAATTAAACCATTAGCAAATACAATTTTTCTATAGTTTTGTTATTTTGAGATATTTTTGTTGGTTTTGACATGAAAATGCTATAAATATGGTTTTTAATGTTTTGCTGCTGCTGCTGCTGCTGCTAAGTCGCTTCAGTCGTGTCCGACTCTGTGTGACCCCATAGACTGCAGCCCACCAGGCTCCCCGGTCCCTGGGATTCTCCAGGCAAGAACACTAGAGTGGGCCGCTATTTCTTTCTCCGATGCATGAAAGTGAAAAGTGAAAATGAAGTCTCTCAGTCGTGTCCGGGAGAAGGCAATGGCACCCCACTCCAGTACTCTTGCCTGGAAAATCCCATGGATGGAGGAGCCTGGTAGGCTGCAGTCCATGGGGTCGCTAGGAGTCAGACACGACCAAGCTACTTCGCTTTCACTTTTCACTTTCATGCATTGGAGAAGGAAATGGCAACCCACTCCAGTGTTCTTGCCTGGAGAATCCCAGGGACAGGGGAGCCTGGTGGGCTGCCGTCTATGAGGTCGCACAAAGTCGGACACGACTAAAGCGACTTAGCAGCAGCAGCAGTCGTGTCCGACTCTTAGCGACCCCATGGACTGCAGCCTCCCAGGCTCCTCCGTCTATGGGATTTTCCAGGCAAGAGTACTGGAATGGGCTGCCAATGCCTTCTCTGAATATTTTGCTAGAAATTATATAATTTATATACATATGTGTGATAAATCACTTTAGTCGTGTCCAAAACTTTGACACTTTATGAACTATATAGCCTGCCAGATTTCTCTATCCATGGGATTTTCCAAGCAAGAATACCAGAGTGAGTTGCCATTTCCTTCTCCAGGGTGTCTTTCCACCCCAGGGATTGAACCCATGTTTCTTATGTCTCTTGCATTGGTAGGTAGGTTCTGTATATAAATATGCATGTGTATATTTCCATCTATATGTCTATGTTAATTAATTAATGTTTTCTTTTTTGGCTTGTGAGATAAAACACATCCTCAGAAAATTTTTTCCATTAGTAGAATATGTAAAAATCTTCATGTATTTTTTACTGATCATTTTGGGATTTTATTTTCAATGTTCAAAACTTTTATCCTTTCTTAATTTATTTCTGTAAGAAGTAAGGTAGACATTACCTTTCCTTTCTTTACCCCCAAGTGGGAAAATGCTACTATCTAGGTTTTCCAAATGCTAAAGTGAATCATTTCCTTCTGATGTAAAATGATATGATAATACAATATTAAGCACCATGTATATTAGATTATCTTCACTATTTCATTGATTGGTTTTTCTCTTCTTGGCCCACTGCCACATGGATTTAATAAATTTCTAAAGAAATAATAATAAAGAACCTGCCTGCCAATGTAGGATATATGAGAGACTCAAGTTTGATCCGTGGGTCGGGAAGATCCCCTAGAGGAGGCTATAGCATTGCACTCAAGTATTCTTGCCTGGAGAATACCATGTACAGAAGAGCCCTGTGAGTTATGTCCATTTCACTGCAAAGAGTTAGACATGACTGAAGTGACTTAACACACAATTGATTAGGTCTCAGTTCAGTTCAGTTCAGCCGCTCAGTCATGTCTGACTCTTTGCGACCTCATGAATTGCAGCATGCCTCCCTGTCCATCACCAACTCCCGGAGTTCACTCAGACTCATGTCCATCAAGTCAGTGAGGCCATCCAGCCATCTCATCCTCTGTCGTCCCCTTTCCTCCTGCCCCCAATCCCTCCCAGCATCAGAGTCTTTTCCAATGAGTCAACTCTTCACATGAGGTGGCCAAAGTACTGGAGTTTCAGCTTTAGCATCATTCCTTTCAAAGAACACCCAGGACTGATCTCCTCCAGAATGGACTGGTTGGATCTCCTTGCAGTCCAAGGGACTCTCAAGAGTCTTCTCCAACACCACAGTTCAAAAGCATCAATTCCTTGGCACTCAGCTTTCTTCGAAGTCCAACTCTCACATCCATACATGACCACAGGAAAAACCATAGCCTTGACTAGATGGACCTTTGTTGGCAAAGTAATGTCTCTGCTTTTGAATATGCTATCTAGGTTGGTCATAACTTTCCTTCAAAGGAGTAAGCGTCTTTTAATTTCATGGCTGCAATCACCATCTGCAGTGATTTTGAACCCCTCCCCCCCAAAAAATTAATAATTCAATTTTTCAGTATTTTCAGGGACATTTTCCTAATATTTTATATCAACTCTAGAATCATTGTGTCTAGTTCTCAAAGTGAACAAACACCAAGTGAGATCCAGGCTCACAAAGCCAATTGACTGAACCCAGTCTAACAGTCAAACATTTGCATGTGAGGTAAATTAACGGTTGATATTTTAACCAATTCTAACTTTGGGGATGATTTATTGCATCACTAGATACTTGATAGTAGAGGATGTGATATTTGAACTTATCATTTAATAACATTTGGAAATGTGATTTCTGAAGGCATATTATAGATAGCCTAATAGCAGAACTATTCATTATGTTTTAAATTATGTAAGAGTCCTTTAAAATGAACTCATTTCACATATAATAATATCATCTTTGTTTTTTCTGTTTGTATTTAAACTTCTTAACTTCTAACCAGGAAGTTTAGTTTTCCCTTTAAGGAAGAGTTAAGGAATGTAAAGTGAAAAATGATAGTGTCTGGTTCAGAGACTAGTATATAATAGACACTTACAGAATTCCTTCCTTCAACCAGTTCTGGGAAGGATGCTTTCTCTCAATTGTGAAACCTATTACTAAAGCAATATCATTCATTTTTCTAGTTAATGATCTTCTCTGACTTAATTATTTTATTAATTCATGTAATTAGCTACTTGATTCAGAAACTGTCCAGAGATCGGTGTATTTGTTTAGATTCTGACCGCCAACAAAATAAAATTAAAGCAGATTTTTCTTCTGATTAAACACTAAGAATTAGTAAAGTTACTGCTTTCTCAGCTGATTTACTAATGGACTTCAGTTAGAAGTTTTGCTGAGATGAGTAATGACTGCACAACTGACCTCAAAGTAAAAGCAAAGGCAAAGACAAAGGAATAAAAGTAAAATCTTTTCTTCTTTTTCACTGTTAACTTGAGGTCAGTCAGGCAATGCAAATATTGCACTTTTAATGTATAAAACAAAAGTCCACCTCAGAAAAAAAATTTTTTTAAGTAATCAATCTATTAAAAAGATGAGGAAAATAAAGTCTGATTTTCATATTTTTTAAGAATTTGCTCAGAGGATAATATGCATACATACATAAAAAGAAATAAAGCAAAGATAAAATTAAGTACATTCAATCAAGTAAAATTATCTCTTCAAAAATAATTCTATTCTATATTTAAGTTTTCTTATTAACTTATTAAATACGATTACTTCTCTGAGGCACAGCACAAGATGTATTTCTAAAGAAAAGTTCAACATTGTTTACTCAGTTTACTTATTTAGTCAGTCATTAATCTATTTTTCTTTTTTTTCTTTTTTAGCCTGAAACCAAGTCTTTGTCAAAGTTAAGACTTGGGCATTTAAAAGTGAATGAAATATTGTCATAACTGCCCTTTAGGAATCAGTCATGAGATGCAGACAAAGAGATGAAATATCAAGGTACAAAAACTTTGACTTTTTAAATAAAATATTACCAAAAGCTTTACAAGTCAAAAATGCTTAGTAAGGGCTTCCAATTTGAATACGTAGTCACCAATCAAAAACTGGGGAATAGCATTTGAATAAGTATGTTTTGTATACACAAAAACATGGATTAAGTGCATCATGGCATATTCTGAAAATTAAATCCATTAGTGGCAGGAGCACAGTGGGAAGCACTGGAAATTGTTTATGATAATTAAAGATTCAGGTACAAGAGAAGTGATGGGAGGTTTCTTCCCTCTCTGACCCACTGACATAAAATATTGACACCACAACACGAGCAAGAGATGTCAGTGAGGATTTGTAAGGAAGGAAGGATAATAATCTGATTCCATATTATACAACTCACAGGGTTTCCTGGTGATATGTGACATCTGCAAGAAGTTATTACAACTCTTTCGGAGAAGGCAATGGCACCCCACTCCAGTACTCTTGCCTGGAAAATCCCATGGATGGAGGAGCTGGGTAGGCTGCAGTCCATGGGGTCGCTGGGAGTTGGACTTCACTTTCACTTTTCACTTTCACGCATTGGAGGAGGAAATGGCAACCCACTCCAGTGTTCTTGCCTGGAGAATCCCAGGGACAGGAGCCTAGTGGGCTGCCGTCTATGGGGTCGCACAGAGTCGGACACGACTGAAGCGACTTAGCAGCAGCAGCAGCAGCAGCAGCATTACAACTCTTTAATACATATAGATTGGTTTATATATTTGACTTTAAAATAAACTGCATTGAAAGTGAGTCTACATATTTCCCGTATCATTTTATAAATGAGTTTTTTCAATAGAGACATAAATACAATAATTATTTACTAATGTAAATATAAAATAACAAAGTAATGGTGATTTTAAATATTATATAACAAAGAAACATCTCCTTTGTATGCATGCCTTATTTTAGAGTAGTTCAAAACTGTTATAATATCAACACTTGTTTATCAGAATGAAAATATTTAGACTGAAGCAAACAAACATGTTTAAGAAGACGATGAACTCAAATTATGTAAAAAGGGAGAATACGCTGCTTTTTTTGTATTTGATCTTCAAGTTCTGTACTGTTTTGTGGTGAATCTGGGTAGTGGAAATCATGAAATCTTGCTTGCCTTAGCACTGGGTGAGAAGCAAAAAATCCAGGATACATTAAATACATTAAATAAAATAGTAAAATACAGTCTAATTTTTTCCCCTCCCCTTGGGCTTATTCTTGTCTCACTTGCTCATAGGGTCCATTGTGAAGGGGCCTTGCACCTGGCACTTCTGACCAGTGTCCCTAGTGTGAAATGGTTTCCCCTGATACTTCAGAATCATTGCACAGAACTCTTCAAGATGCCAACAGTGCACCTTGTGCCCAGATGCTTCACCCAGCATTTTGATCTGGAGCACTGTGAGTAGTACAGCTGTAACACTGGAGCTCCACCCCTTTCTCCCTCTGATAAGAACCCTCTCCAAAGGCCTTTTGGGAGTGTGCATTTTAGAGTGGGGGCCTGAATTTCTCCATTCTTTGATCAAAGAATAAAGCTTTCTCTTGCTTTTGAATAAAACTCAGTCTGGTTCTACTGGCCCAAACAACACTGGCCAGAAGGAAACAAAGGTTGGAATCAACTCACAAGGGTTAGTAATAAAATTCTGGTGACCCAGATTGCATGTACCATGGCCTTTTCACCTGCACCTATCCACTAGGCTCTGGGCTCACCTCAAGTCCAGGAGGAGGCTTTGGGAGGTTTGCATGAAGACTCTAGGCTTGGAGTTTACTCTGATGGGGTAGGAAAGTGACAGCCACATATAGAGAAATCCTGCCCAGAAACCTGACATCCAGGTGTAGTACACACACAGGGTAGCCCCCGGAGCAATCCTGACTGTGCCCCCTTCAGGAGATCAGATTGTGGCATCTTTGGGAAAGGGACACTGAAGTTAATCTGTGCCTACCCACTGCCTATGGCTGGCTTTCCAGTGGTAGCAGGCACCTGGGGACAGTGACGACCTGTGGACAAGAAGGAGCCATGGCAGCCTTGCCTACTATATCACCAGGGCTGGACTCTTGACACTTGTACAAGGTAGCAGAGGCTATACCAGGGCTTCCGTTAGATTTGAGGTGAAGTAGTTGGTTTGTATTTCCTGGCCATGTATATAAAATCATGGGCTTTGCTGATGGCTCAGCAGTAAAGAATTCATCTGCAATGCAGGAGGTGCAGATTCGATCCATGGGTTGGAAAGATCCCTAGAGGAGACAATGGCAGCCCACTCTAGTATTCTTGCCTGGAAAATCCCATGGACAGAAGAGTCTGGTGGGCTAGTGTACATGGGGTTGCAGAGTCAGACATGACTGAGTGACGGAGTAGGGATCCATGAGTAACAAAATTAAATCGAACATTTCTTTTTCCTTTTCCTTTGTGCTTAGCCTAGTGTTGCTTGCTAACAGGGGGCTATGTTTAGAGGCCTTGAGTCCCACGCTTCAAACCAGAGGCCCTGCTGCTAAACAGCTGCACAGATGCCTCAGCTCAACAGATTGTGTGCAAAAACACTGTGCATGACATCATAATTCAAGATGGCTGAAAGCTGTGTGCAGAGAAAACGTGCCTCATATTGCAATCTGGAGCCTTGAGCAGTGCAGCTCTGCCAACCCCTGGAGAACCCCACCCCTTCCCCACTGAAGGGATCCCTATAAAGCAGCCCCAACAACCCACTGTTGAAGAGCATATGGACTCTAGAGCAGGAGCTCCAGTCACATATCCATGACTTGATCAAGGAATGAAACTTTCCTTTGCTTCTGAACTAAGTCAGTATTGTTCTATTGGCCTGAATGACACTGGCAGAAGGACTCCTGTTGGAGACTGACTAAGGGAAGTATGTAACATTCCTTACTTTGCCAAACAACATGCTGTTGCTGTTGTTGTTCAGTCACTCAACTGTGTCTGACTCTTGGTGACCCCATGGACTGCAGTACCCCAGGCAGGCTTCCCTGTCCTTCAATATTTCCTGGAGTTTGCTCAAACACATGTCCATTGACTTGATGATGCCATCCAACCATGTATCTCCTGTCACCCCTTCTCCTGTTCTCAATATTTCCCAGTATCAGGGTCTTGTCCAATGAGTCAGCTCTTCACATCAGGTAGTCAAAGTATTGGAGCTTCAGCTTCAGCATCAGTCCTTCCAATGAATATGCTTAGTAGCTAAGTCATGTCCAACTCTCTGCAAACCTATGGACTGCAGTCAGGCTCCTCTGTCTGTTGGGATACTTCAGGCAAGAATACTGGAGTGGGTCACCATTCCCTCCTCCAGGAGATCTTCCCAATGCAGGGATCAAACCCACATCTCCCACACTGCAGGTGGATTCTCTACCAACTGAGACACCACGGAAGTCCAAGAATACTGGAATGTGTAGCCTATCCTTTCTCCAGGGGATCTTCCTGACCCAGGAATTGAACCAGGGTCTCCTGCATTGCAGGCAGATTCTTTACCAGCTGAGCTACCAGGGAATATTCAGGATTGATTTCCTTTAGGATGGACAGGTTTGATCTCCTTGCAGTTCAAGGGACTCTCAAGAGTCTACTTCAGCACCATAGTTCAAAAGCATCAATTCTTTGGTGCTCAGCCTTCTTTATGGTTCAACTCTCACATCTGTTCATGACTACTGGAAAAAACATAGCTCCGACTGTCAGACCTTTGTTGGCAAAGTGTGGTCTCTGCTTTTTAATATGCTGTCTAGGTTTGTCATAGTTTTTCTTTCAAGGAGCAAGAGTCTTTTAATTTCATGGCTGAAGTAACCATCTGTAGTGATTTTGAAGCTCAAGAATATAAAGCCTGTCATTATTTCCATTTTTTCCCTATCTGTTTGCCATGCAATGATGGGACCGGATGCCATGATCTTTGCTTTTTGAATGCTGAGTTTTAAACCAACTTTTTCACTCTCTTCTTTCACCTTCATCAGGAGGCTCTTTAGTTCCTCTTCACTTTCTGCCATTAGGTGTCACTGAACACTGCTTGGCATTGCCTTTCTTTGGGCAATGGAATGGTTTGGAATGAAAAATGATCTTTTCCAGTCCTTTGGCCACTGCTGAGTTTTCCAAATTTTCTGGCATGTTGAGTTTGGCACTTTTAACAACATCAACTTTCAGGATCTGAAATAGCTCAACTGGAATTCCATCACCTCCACCTGCTTTGTTCATAGTAACGCTTCCTAAGATCCATTTGATTTCACACTCCAGGATGTCTGGCTCTAGGTGAATGATCACACCATCATGGTTATCAGGGTCATTAAGGAATTTTTTGTAAAGTTTTTGTGTGTATTCTTCCCACCTCTTCTTTATCTCTTCTGCTTTTGTTGCTCTTTCTGTCCTTTATTGTGCCCATCTTTGCATGAAATGTTCCCTTAGTATCTCTAATTCTCTTGAAAATGCTAAGACTTCCAATTCATTATCTTGCTTTCCAACCATGTCTGCAAGTCTTAAGCTAGAAGAGCAGTGGATATCCATATGTTCTTTTGTAACCTTAGCTCCTCCCACAACTTTCTACCTTAAGCATCAGCCTCCGGTTGGGCATGAGTGGAAAGCATGCATCTTTCCAAAATAGAGGCCAGTCCACTGCCCAGCCATTCATCTCCCTCCATTGCTGCACTGGACTCTGCACAGTTTCTCAAAGTAGAGCATCAGACTAACTGATTTTTCTGAGCATCCCCTTAGTGGGCATTCCAGTAATCACACAAGTGGTCCACCGGCACCTTATAGGCCAGGCCTACCCACGGAGAAATAGATGGTTCACTGGAGATTTCCCCTGCAAATTTCTCTTTCACAAGATCTTTTGGGATCTTGTCATTTGCTGGTTTTCATCTTGGGGAGCTTCCAGATTCCCAGGAAGCTGTATTAGCATAAGAAGGAAAAGGAAAAAATAAAGAGACAGATCCCTGCAGATCAGCAGGGTTAATAAGCAAGGGGACTTACATATCAGGCTGGTTTAATGGCCAAAAGATGAGTATATCTTGACACCTGCCTACTAGAATCTTAAAAGTTTATACAAAGATCTTAACTGTGTTCAGTCACAGCTTCAGTCTGGATAGACCCCACAATACATTCTATCTCTAAAAAATGGAGAATTTCTTAGAAGGTATGTATGATAACTCAAAGGAAATTGGGACATTAATTGGCAAATTTAAGTTTTTCTAAAACAGAGAAATGAGGAAACACTTGTGCAGATTTTCATCTTCAGGTGATTACTGATTCTGATTGAAGGGTTCACTATCTATACCTTTCCATAGAGAAACTCAACATTGGTTCTCTAAGCTTAAAATATTTGAAGAAATTAGTGATTTACAAATGTAAGTTGCTAATATAGCTTTTGTACATAGGAAATACAACAAATATGTTCTAAGATTAATTAATGTTAATGTTAATGTTCTAAGGTTAATTAACCTATATTATTTAAACAAAGTACATTTATAAAAATAGACATAAACATAAAATGCTATTTCCTGATGTGATTCACAAAGACTTCACCAAAAGACTGTCCTTTAGGGGATTTAAAAGAGGACAGATAGATTTGGGAAACTATCTGAAAAACATGCATAATTGTATAAGACAATTAATGGCCCATATGTAACAGAGTTTTGAGTTAAGTATTGTTTAAGGGATCATTAAATCAGACCTAGAGCTGTGGCATGTTATTATGCTAAGAAAGAAGAATAGTATCCTAATCATTGTCTTCCATTTCTTTTACTCTGGATGTATACCCTCTCTTCTCACGTTAATAAAGTCTCAGTTTTTCTAGACTCCAGAAAATGGAGGTATATGTTTTGGGAAAATCGCCTTTACTAATTGCAATAGTGTTTTATTATTGCATAACAAATTACCACAGATACAATGGCTTAAAACGACTCATTTACTTGGTTAAAATCAATGTGCTGAAGGTCCTACATTTATTTCTCATGGCTCCAGGGGAGAATCTACTTCCTTGTTTTCCATTTTCTAGAGTCCACTGAGGAGTCTCGAAGCTTCATGGCCACTTTTCCCCATTTTCAAGGTCAACAATGCTATATTTTTAGAATCTCTCTTTTGTGGTCACAACTCCCTTTGAACATAATGTTGTGATTACAGTGGGTCCACCTAGATAACCTTGGATAACCTCCCTATCTCAATATCCATAATCTTCACCATATCTGCTAAGTACTTCTTACCATATAAGGTCAAATAATCACAGGTTCTAGAGTGGACAGGCTTGGGGAGACACTCTTTTGCCTATCCCATACCTTATTTTTTTCCATATTAAAAAATGGATTTCACATTGTTTTAGTCTATCTGTCCTGTTAAAATACTATAGACTTGGCACTTCCTTTGTGGCTCAGACAGTAAAGAATGCCTACAATGCAGGAGACCCAGGTTTGATCCCTAGGTCAGGAAGATCCCCTGGAAAAGGGAATGGCAAACCACTCCAGTATTCTTGCCTAGAGAACTCCATGGACAGAGGACTGGCAGACTACCATCCATAGCGTTGCAAAGAGTCAGACATGACTGAGCGACTAACACACACACACACACACACACACACACACACACACACTCTAGACTTGGTAGCTTATAAACAAGAGAAGATTCTTTCTCACAGTTTTGGAGGCTGAAAAGTCTAAGATTAAGATGCCAGAAGATTAGGTGTCTATTGAGAGCCTACTTCCTGATTCACGGTCACTTTTTGCTCTAACTTCACATGCGTAAGGGATAGTCCCTCAAATTCATATGCTGAAACCTAATCCCCTATGTGATGGTATTTGGAGGGGCCTTTGGGAAATGATTAGGTCATAAGGTCAGTAAGTATTGAAAAGACAATTTCTTAAAATATTATTTTCCCATGAAACTGCATTTTTTCTTTTACTGAAATTATTTTTTATGTTAAGATTATTTTAAAATTATATTATGACATAAAAACAGAAGAATAGTAAAAACACAATGGATGAAACAGATGGCTGGGTACTCTGGTTAACTGTGAATTAATCATTAAAGTACTCTGAATTTTAGTTTCAGCATTTAACATATATTTATTTGAATTACTCTGGCTTGTATGATTGTTCAAATTACTATTTTAATCCACTCTTATCACTGTAAAGTAATGCAGTCATATAAGCCATAGAAGATTTAAAGCAGCATAAGGTGATAGCATGGCACCCCACTCCAGTACTCTTGCCTGGAAAATCCCATGGATGGAGGAGCCTGGTAGACTGCAGTCCATGGGGTCCCTAAGAGTCAGACACGACTGAGCGACTTCCCTTTCACTTTTCACTTTCACGCATTGGAGAAGGAAATGGCAACCTACTCCAGTGTTCTTGCCTGGAGAATCCCAGGGACGGGGGAGCCTGGTGGGCTTCCATCTATGGGGTCGCACAGAGTCGGACACGACTGAAGCAACTTAGCAGCAGCAGCAGCAGCAAGGTTATAGCAAATACTGAACATAATTTAAATTAAATCCCAGATATTAACTTTGTTGTTGTTATTTGGTCCTTTTTCCCAAACTGTATTTTTTTTTTCCTAAATAGAAGACTTATTTAAACTTGCAATTATTTGGTCCTGTATGGAAGAGTTAATTATACACATTAGAAGACTAGATTTTAAAAAGTTATTTTATAAATAATTTACAAGAGTAAAACAGTAATGACAAATGTATTAGAAATGTCAATGAGAATTTAAATATACTAAACATAAATTACAATTCTTAATTTCTTGGGTTTGAAAGTATAAATACCCAAAATGGGCAACATCCTTTGAATGTAATTAACTTATCATTAACTCTCATCCATAAGCCTGCAATGCAATGTGACCATCTTGTAAATAATGATTTCATATTTCCAGTACAGCTCTACTATGCTCCAGCTTATCTTTACTTTGAGCTTCCCTGGTGGCTCAGAGGTTAAAGCATCTGCCTGCAATGAGGGAGACCCGGGTTTGATCCCTGGGTCGGAAAGATTGCCTGGAGAAGGAAATGGCAACTCACTCTAGTATTCTTGCCTGGGAAATCCCATGGACGGAGGAGCCTGGTGGCCTACAGTCCACAGGACTGCAAAGAGTCAGACACGACTGATTTCACTATCTTTACTTTGGGTTCCTTTTACACTTACAGAATAAAATGTATTTACAAAACAAACAGACTCACAGACTTGGAAAAAGAACTTATGGTTACCAGGAGGGATAGACTGGGAGTCTGGAATTAACATGTACCCACTGTTATATTTAAAGTAGATACAGTAAGTCCCTGGATAGCACAGGGAACTCTGCTCAATATTCTGTAATAACTTGAATGTGAAAATAACTTGAAAAAGAATAGATACAATAACTGAATCACTGCTGTACACCTGAAATTAACAAAACATTGTTAAGGAACTATACTGTAATATAATATAAAATCGTAATGGCTCATAATTTTGTAGACGAGAATGTCCAGCCTCTTTGCTGTAAAACTGCAAAAATGTTCATATTTTATTTCATATTTGTAAAACCAGGTTTAACTCTCAACTATTTTTTTCACTTCTAAATCGTGAATTTATTTGTAGTCCCTTGTGTGCACATACCTACCTTTAACATTTGTCCTCTTATGAACAGTATCAAGTACATTTTTGTTATCATAAAAGTTAATTTTGTCACATATGTTTTTGGCACAATAGAACCATTGAGAATTGTTTTGCAAATATTATGAAATTCTTCCTATTACATAACTTACTGAATGAGACTGAATGAGGTTTTTTTTTTTTTTTCTTTTCTTAGAAGTGCACTGTCCATTTACTATTTTTTAACTTGATTTTTATTTTATATTGAGGTACAGTTGATTTAAAGTGCTGGGTTAGTTTCAAGTGCATGGCAAAGTGAAGAGATTCAATTATACATATACATAAATACATTCTTTTTCAGATTCTTTTCCCATATAGATTATTACAGAATACTGAGTAGAGTTCTCTGTGCTATATAGTAGGTCCTTGTTGATTATCTATTTCATATATAGTAGCGTGTATGTTTTAATCTGAAATTTTTAATTTATCCCTCCCTCACACCTTTCCCCTTTGGTAACCATATGTCTTTTCTGAAGTCTGGGAATCTGTCTTGTAAATAAGTCTGTATCATTTTTTAAAGATTACACATATAAGTGACATCATATGATATTGGTTTTCTCTATCTGATTTAATTCATTCAGTATGACGATCTCTAGGTTGTCAGTAGATGGAGGAGCCTGGTAGGCTGCAGTCCATGGGGTCGCTAAGAGTCAGACATGACTGAGCGACTTCACTTCACTTTTCTCTCTCATGCTTTGGAGAAGGAAATGGCAACCCACTCCAATGTTCTTGCCTGGAGAATCCCAGGTACGGGGGAGCCTGGTGGGCTGCCATCCATGACTGAAGTGACTTAGCAGCAGCAGCAGCAGGAACAGGTCCATCCATGTTGCTGAGAATTGCATTATTTCACTCTTTTTTATGGCTAGGTGACATTCCTTTGTGTGTGTGTATATATACACACACACATATACACACCACATCTTTATCATCTGTAGTTGGACATTTAGGCTGCTTCCATGTCTCAGCTATTGTAAATAGGTCTGCAATGATCACTGGGGTGCATGTATGTTGTCAAAGTACAGTTTTCTCTGGATATATGCCCAGGCATGAGATTGCTGGATCATGTGGTAGCTCTAATTTTAGTTTTTTAAGGAACCTCCATACTATTCTTCACAGTAGCTATACCAATTTAGGATTCCCTTTTCTCCACACCCTCTCCAGCGTTTATTGTCTGCAGATTTTTTTATGATGATTTGCATTTACCAAATAATCAGCAATGTTGACCACCTTTTCATGTGCTTTTTGGCCATTTGTATGTCTTCTTTGGAGAAATGAAATAAATACTAATTCTTGAGTACAAAAAAAATCAATTAATATTATAGAAAGAGTCATACTCTGAGATTATGCTTATATGATCAATTTCACCATCATCATTAGAGGTTAGCGTGCAGCTCTCTGTCCTTTTGCATTCATCTTATAATTTATCTAATAACTGTGATAAATCTTCTTCTGTCAATTTTCTTCTCTTTGCTATTATGAAAGACAATGAATATTTGAAGCCTAAAATATTAAATTCTACAAATAATATCTCCAGAGTTCTTTTATATCTTTTTTGAAACCTAATGCAATTTTTTTGGCAATACAGAAAGAAAAACTAAGGATAATGAAAAAATGATCATTTATTTCAGCATTGTATCACATTCTAGGCAATTATTTCTTTTCATCCTGTATATCTTTTAGCGTAGTTGGTATAATTGCTGAGGAGTAAGAAAATAATTTCTATGATGATTAAACATCAAAATTTTAATACATAGAAAATACTATTATCAAAATGTTATTCTGTATTTTATAAAAAAAATCATCCAGTGATGGCAATTATAATGTAGAATACATTTTACATTCTATTTAAAGATGTATTCTTTTCTTTTTTTCTTCAGAATCTCTAAGAATAAAAAAAAAGATGCTAAAATACTAATGCTTACAAGTACTCAGAAAAAAAAAAGTCAAGAACTAAAATTGGACTCAACTGACCTTGACTGTATATCAATGGTTAATATTTTCTGCACTGGAAATTAAATAAAATAAACAGATCATTTGCAAGACCATCCCTATTGTTAAGGTATCTGGGAAATGCAGGCTTTTAGATTTCATATTTAGTATGTAAATAGATGCTGCAGAGAATTGCCAGATCTTATGTAAAACACTTTGCTTTTAGGTTGTACTTACATTGTCACATTGTTACTATCTGAACAAACTGATTAAATCCTCAGTGTACATTTTTAAGTGATTACAAAAAAATACTATAAATTTATGAGACCATTACAAAATATTTAAAACACTTATTTGCAGGTAAATCTGTATTATGTTTTATTTGAATTCTTAATAAATATTTGTACACACATATATTTATATACATATACACACATCCATATGGTATTTTCCATTTTATATGCATTTTGCACTGGTTTTATCTCAGTTTCCAGACCCTTGTTTAAGTAAATATTGTTTGAAAATGACAAGAATTAATAGGTTCAGGTAAATTAATGGCCTGCAACAATGCCTCAGGTTTGATTAGTCTTAATGGATTTCTGCTCTAAACATTTATCTACAAAATAAGACACAGGTATCCCAAAGCTTATAGGGCAGGTGTTAACCTGGAGGTAAATACTTTAAAAATCACTGCATTAATTATTTTGGTGAAGCCACTCTTGGGGAACTATTCAATTCAATCAGCTAGGAGAAAAAGATAAGGCTGTTTTCACACTCTGAGAGGCACAAGTAATTAGCAAATTAGTTTTCTTATGATCTTTATAAATTTGTATATATGGTCATCTGTTTTAAGAATGCCTAGAAAAATACATATAGAAAGAAATAGATAAAGACTGATAATGCCCTTGCATTTTGATTGTATCAGTTATTCTATAGAGACTATAATTATCACTAATGTTCATTGGGCAAAAATATGTTTCTGTCTGCAAAATATAAAGTTATGTATAGATATTACATTCAAGTTAATTTGATCCTTCAACATTAACTCTGGTTGATGTAGAGGAAAGCACTAGTTGACTGAATACAGTACTCTAGTTCTCCTTCCTTCATCTGCCTTAGCAGACTAATAGATTACTTTCAATATCAAAATCTTCATCAAGCCTTCTAAAGACTTCCAGGACAATCTCAGAAAATTATCATTAATTTTAATGATAGCATGTTTCCCAAATTCTCACTGCCCCTCAAGCACTCTTATAAATTGCTGAAAAAAACAGGCAAGGTTGAATTTAGGCTATAAAATCTATAAAAACAATTCAGAATATGGAAATTAAATATTGCATTCCTAGAGACATCACAAATAGAATCCTTTATTTGTCTATAACCGACACACATGGCTAAAGAAACAGTACAACTTCTAGGGTGATCTTCCCAAAGACTCAGTATAAGAATCATATTTATCCTTGTGACATTACTTTACCAACAAAGGTCTGTCTAGTCAAAGCTATGGTTTTTCCAGTAGTTGTGGTGAGAGTTGGACTATAAAGACTGTTGAGCGCTGAAGAATCGATGCTTTTGAATTGTGGTGTTAGAGAAGACTCTTGAGAGTCCTTTGGACTGTAAGGAGATCAAACCAATCAATCCTAAAGGAAATCAGTCCTGAATACTTATTGGAAGGACTGATGCTGAAGCTGAAACTCCAATACTTTGGCCACTTGATGCAAGGAACCAACTCACTGGAATAGACCTTGATGCTGGGGAAGATTGAAGGTGGGAGCAGAAAGGGATGATAGAGGATGAGATGGTTGAATGGCATCACCGACATGATGAACATGAGTTTGAGTAAGCTTTGAGAGTTGGTGATGGACAGGGAAACCTGGCATGCTGCAGTTCATGGGGCTGCAAAGAGTTGGATACGACTGAGCAACTGAACTGAACTGATAGCCCATGAATGGTTCAGTCATTTATGGTATTGCCTGTCTTGTCCCTCCAGATAAGGTCCAGAAAAACAGGAAGACACCCCACTCTTAAAAACTTAGATCCATAAACAAAGTCAGAATCAATTAGATCAAATTAGAACTCTGATGCCACTGAGTCTAATGAAAACAATTCCAAATCATTAAAGGTAAGATTCACATCAATGTCATAGAACAAACTACATTAAATTTAAAATAAGCTTAAAAAAATAGATGATGGCAAATAAGTTGAAACAAGGGTAGAAGTGGGGCATCCTTGAATTCTTTCTTCAACCTCAATAGGTTTTCATTGTCAAACTTCTAGGATTAGTTACTATGTCCATATTAGATAGTTCAACAGATGAAAATGGGGGTCCTTGGTGGTCAAGTGGTTGAGAATTGCTCGCCAATTCAAGGGACATGGGTATAATTCCTGGTCAAGGAAGATCCCAGATGCTGCGAAGCAACTAAGCCCATGCACGACAACTACTGAGCCCAAGTACTGCAACTACTGAAGCCTGTGTGCCTAGAGTGCGTGCTCCACAACAAGAGACACCACTGCAAGGAGAAGCCCTCGCACCACCATGAAGAGGAGCCCCCACTTGCCACAACTAGAGGAAGCCCACACCAGCAATGAAGATTCAGAGCAACCAAAAATAAGAATAAAGAAATCTTTAAAAAATATGGAGATGGAAGGCAGCACAGGGTCTAGGAGAGTTATAAGCAGTATGGAATTAAGGAAGATATAAAGAATTTGTATTTTCAAGGCAACTGAAGATAGGAGACAGGGCATTTGATTGAGTTGATAATTTTTGACCAGCCCTAGCAAGCAATCTTTCAATTTCCATCAGAAGCAGGTGGTATAAATGTGTCAGATGGAAGGCCAGGTGGCATTTGGAAATCACAGTTCATCTCTGAGAATTCAATTTCTATCAGCGTGTAATAGGTAACTCTCTTGACATATTGTGTTGTGTTCTGTTGCTCTTTCTGTGTGTCCCACTCTCACTCAGTATCATCTGGGTACAGACTGAATGTTGATGTTTTGTTACAAACCTGTTACAGAAAAGTGTCAGGATAGAAGGTATATTTATCATGGAGTGGTGTTTTAAGAGTAGAAGTATATGCAGTGAGTTGCTGTTGGAAAACATGGTCATGGCCAGAGAAGATATGGGGCTGATAGTTTTCAATTTCATTCTAATAGAATTGTAATAGTGTAGGCATTTTCCCAAAGTCCACTTGAAATGTCTATGTAGTAATTGGATGATGAGTAATGGCTAATGGACAGGCAGCTACAGAGAGGGATTGTTTTGAACAATATTTTTCAATACCATAATAAAATCTACAATGACTGCTGATACTAAAATAGTTTCTGGAGACAGAACATTTATTTAATAAAATGAGATAAATTTGCTGAGGCAAGCCAAAAATGATAGTGATATTATTAAAGAAACCTTGTCCTAATAGACATTATGAGTGGAAGTATATTGATTTTAAATGTCATTGTGATGTTATAGGACAAACGGTATGTCAATGAATGGTGATTTTTGAAGCTATCTGTACTCAGGACATGCTTAAGGCAGGATGTGGATATACTATTCCATAGACAGAACTATCAAAATATTAGTGAAATACATTTAACATTTCTAATAAACTATTTTGAACTCAGAGATGGGGTTATAAAAGATAAAGAGTTTTTATGAGTAAATCCATGACAAACATGTATGTGGTGGGCCATGGAGAGGCCCATTCTGCATCTTAATCCAGAGACTTGTATGTGTAGTTATTGTTTTATTTTGGCTATACCATACAATGTATCTTCAGCTATGGTTGAAAAATATGAATTTTCAAGAGTGAAGAACACTTGATGTTCTTTCATGGAAATTCTACTTGAATGAAAAGACATCTGCTCAGGTGTCCTCCTTTTGTGATCTCTACTGAAGAGAGGATCTGTACAAAATGCACAAAAATGTTCACTTCATGAGCCTGAGATTTCTCCTTTGCTTATATTGTTTCCAGTATGAAGTTCCAGATGTTAAAGAAATGAGATAATGGACTCTCATAAAGTAAAATCACCATGTACTAAATCAGTCACAAATGGGTTCTGGCCCCACCTTATAACTGAGTTCTGCTGTGAACAATATACTTAAATCAGTGGATCAGTGTTTCTTACATCTGCTAGAGTCGAGTTATAAAGTTTGCTGGCCATTCCATGTGGGAAGGCATCAGGGGTGGGTGTGGTAAGATTATAACAAAGTAAAGATAAAGCTGTGATACTGCTAAGTCACTTCGGTCATGTCCGACTCTGTGCGACCCCATAGATAGCAGCCCACCAGTAGCAGGTCATAAATTCCTGAAATGCTGTGGTTGAGACTAATGAAAAGCACCAGAGATCGAGTCATTCTTGATTTATGGTTTCACAAGGATAAAGTCTTGACTGATATTGTCTTATCACTGGAATGTGAGCACCTCTTACTGAGTTCACACATGGAGGTAATGGGGTTTTTTTTACAAATTTTTCATGGCACAATCTTTGAAAAAGATATTGCCTACTTTTATCTCAATGAAGATCCAGTGTCTACCCCAGTGTAGCTGGTTTTGCTGTTGTTTTCATTTTTCTGGGAATGGTAGGCTGGTTTCATAATAGGACCCTAATAGCTCCTTTGTTACTGGAAACCTTGGGGTTCTCAATAATGGCTTTGATAATGTTCAAATTGAGTTCCTATGATTGAAACTCCAGTAGTCCAGCAACATAGGAACAGGATCAAGAAGTCACTGTGTTGTAGGTTAATGAAAACAAACAAACATCAACCAACAAAAAGAATCTCTTAGTATCCAAAGATGTATCAGCCAGGGTCTCCAGAGAAACAGAAACATTAGTAGCAGTGTGTGTGTGTGTGTGTGTGTGTGTGTGTGTGTGTTTCTGTGTTTTGTGTTTCTGGAGGACAGAGAAAGTAGGGTCATTAAGTCCAAAATCCACAGTGTGGCCCAGCCAGCTGTAGATCATCAGAAAAGTTGATATTGCAGGTTGAGTCCAATGTCATTCTTCACTATAGAAATATAACCAGAATTTTTTACCATACCTGAATAAATCCTAGAAATCCATTCATCCACTCTGTAAAAATTTTCTCAATGCCTACTCTGTAACAAGAACTGTTCCAGGTACTGAGGTGATTGCATTGGACAGAATCAACAAGATCCTGTCCCCATGGAGTTTTTTTCAAGTGTGATGGTGTTTGGAGAAGAAGCTGCATATACTCAAAATATCAGAGGTTCAAATACGTTATGGGAAAAAATAAAGCAGTGGAGGAAAGTATGTCAGGTAATCTGATGCAATAGGCCCTGAAGAAGACTGCTGTTTTCTGACTGGCACTTTAAAATTTACGGGCAACCCACTCAAATATAATTCTAGAAATATTGTCTTCTTAGGTTTCTCCACAAAATAATAGCCAGCACAGTCCATAAATAGGTTATAACAGCTGGGAAAGGCCACATATTTAAAGTTTTTTTTTTTTTTTTTTTTTCTCTGTACAACAGAGAAAGACTGCATCCAGAAATAAAAAAGGAAAGTCCAAATTCAACCTCAACTCTGATCACTGGCTTCCGAAAGTAGACACCAGTCATCAGAAAGCTGAATTTTCATCACATTTACTATATTTCCAAGTGCAATCGATAAGAGTTGTTCTGACTTTCCTCTTGTCAGGTAGGGCACAATAATGGATTTGTAGCAAGTTATCTAAATCTGTCTCTCCCCTACAGAACTGAACCTAACTCATAAAGGATGTGGATTAAATATAAAGGGTAAGAGTTTAGGTTTCATAAAACTCAGATAAGGGTGAAGTTTCCTCTTTAATAAAGGAGGGTGTACAGTACGGATGTGCAACTTTTGTAAGATTATACCAAAAGATAATTGGAGAGGATTAATCTTTTAGGAGAAAGTGAGATCTAATGACTGAGAAGATGAATGAAATCAGAAAATGCAAAGAATGGAAATTCTATTGTTAGTGACAATTGAGCTAAATATAGAACAGATAAGAAATGTGTAGGATAGGCAGTTCCTGGATTTACTGTTAGATCCACTTTGAGGTCAATCGGGATATGATGAAGGCATACCAATTTGTCTTAAAGAATAAAGTGGGTAAAACTAGGTAATTTCCATTTTTTAATGGAAAGTAAAGAAAGAATCTTCCAATCTTTTCTGCATTTTAGGAAACCGCCCTTAGTCCTTTTTTTATGATGCCACCATTTAAATCTTTTTATTTTATCATTTTCTGGCTAAATTATTCAACTGAGTTTTTCTTTTTTTTAATTAAATAGACAAACCTAATTCTTTTTAATACATTACTGTGACATCTAGCTAAACTGTCATTCACCCAAATAATAGAACCTCTATTACAGAATTATGACTCTTTACTATCTACTAGATATTGATACAATGAATGATTTCCTTAGATAAATATAAAATTAAAAATAAGTGATTGACAACTTTATTAAATGTATAAATGAAATAAAATGAGAAACTGCATGAGTTTAACTTAGAAAATATATGTACTTTTCAGCCATGGAGAAGTAGAAAAGGGAAGGGGACTTCTTAATCACATAAGAAACAAAGCAGTTGTGAGTCTTAAAAGTTACTAAACTGGTTGTGCTTTTTGAGAAAACTCCACCCATGCTTCACACGGAGGGCAAATCCACTGAATAAAATGGAGTCATGCAACCTCTCCATGTCAGACATCCTGACCCCATTAGATGGTTGTAGAAAAAGGAGGATAGACCTACTTTCAGGATTCTCATTAAATTCATTGGAATCACATCATGACAAATTTTAACTTAGAAAGTCATCAATGCCACTCATAATGTTTATTTCAGTTTGAATTAACAGTTTTTAATGATAGAGTTCTGATACTCACAACTTTGAACATTCTTTGCAAATTTTTATCAGCAGAATATTTATTTCCCACAACAAAGAAATGAAAAGCTACATTGTAGAAAAATCTGGAAGTCACCAATCTTGACTGCTTATCATTTCTCTCATCATCTACAGTGATTCTTTTGCTGCTTTTGTGGAACCTAGAGTTGAGTACAGCTGTTTGTAAATCACTTATCTGGAGGATCTCAAGGAGATAGAATTTAATGAGCTATGATGATAATGGTCCTTTGGGAACTAACAGCTTTAAGTAACATATAGTCTGCTACTCATTTAAATGAGTGGGAAGAATATGGTATAGTACATAAAAATCCTTCAGTTCATAAACTACACCTAGTCAGAAATATGCTGCTGCTGCTACTACTAAGTCACTTCAGTCGTGTCCGACAATGTGCGACCCCATAGATGGCAGCCCACCAGGCTCCCCCGTCCCTGGGATTTTCCAGGCAAGAGCACTGGAGTGGGTTGCCATTTCCTTCTCCAAAGCACGAAAGTGAAAAGTGAAAGTGAAGTCGCTCAGTCGTGTCTGACTCTTCGCCACCTCATGGACTGCAGCCCACCAGGCTCCTCTGTCCATGGGATTTTCCAGGCAAGAGTACTGGAGTGGGTTGCCATTGCCTTCTCCGAGAAATGTACCACAACATTTAAAAATTAATGAAGCATATTTTTTTAAAAATACAATCTGGCTTAAAAAAGAAGATTCTGCAATGCTGAGCATGCAGCAAAGCAACAATTAATTGAATTGAAGCACTGGCCATCCTTATGGGTAAAGCGTGCACTCTTGAATTGCCAACTTCTTCATTTTCCTATTTTGACACGTCTTTTATAAGTTACTGATTCACTGTTACATGTATAAGCTTGCAAACTGTGTAGAAGGACGAGTACAGGTTCCAGGGTAAAAATTATTTGATTCCTTATCCCTAACAAAAATCATGTAATACTTGGAATTTTGGAGTCTTAATCTGTACAATAGGATAAAACAAATTACATTTAAACATTTGTGTGAGAATTAAATAAGCAAATACATTCTGAATAAACTGTAGTTAGAAAATAAAAAGAGTATCATTACTTAATAAGACAAAAATCACTGTATATGCTTATTTACTAATGTAAAGTCAGCACTGAAATACTTCAATATTATATTTACTTATTCACTACCCTTTGATTTCTCACTATCCAGTCACATCTTCAAAAATGTTACAAGACTAACATAAAAATTATAAGGAAAAACATATGTTGTACTCTCCAATGTGAGTAAATGCAGCTGGATTTTCATGAAATTATATCAAAATCAATAGTTTCAGTGAGCTACTGACTAGGAAAGTGTTGCCCTGCCTAGAAACATGTTCTTGATTTGAGGTTATGCTAATCCTGTAACCTTGACCAAAGAACTTTAAAATTAAAAATCAGATAACTTATAAGATGGAATTAACTACGTTAAGTACTCAACAGCCAATTAACTTTGTGACCTTCTAGGTATGACATGGGAAGATTGTGTAAAAGAATGTAGAGAGAAGACGATATTCAGCTAGTGCCCTTTAGGATTAAAGAAAATTCTAATGATGAGCATAATGAAGAGAATTTCATTAGCAGATAATTCATGCATTTGGTATATACCAATTAATTGACTGGAATAATTACTTGGCTCTAACTTTTTTTAAGTGTATTTTTTTCTTTTACATGGCTTTTAAAGGCACAATTAATACTAAGATCTCCTGATCTCTAGTTTACATTATTTATATGAGTTTAATTAGAAATCATAGGCAATATATCAAAGGTATAGCCTAAGGAAAATTTATTATATATTAAATTGGTTTTAGCCTTATAGTTTAAAAAAATCATTACATTTGTTAGACTTATGTTTATCAACATGTTCAAAGATATCAAACATATGTTACATGGCAGGTTCTCATGTTGGGATAGAGTAAACAAAACACACAAGAAATACAGTCATCTTGAAGAAAACATTCTAGCAGGACAGAAAGTTAATAAGCAAAAAAATGTAGTATTTTATATGGTAACTACCATGGGGAATGACTAAGTTAGAGAGGAATGGGATGCTAGCAAGAGAATGTTAAGTTTCAAATAGAATATTCATGTGTGAATAAGATGACATAAACCCAATGACTGGAATATGGTCAGAGACTAAACTTTGTGCATGTATGTCAGCAGAAAATATCAAGGTAAAATAGAACATTTCTGAGTTTTAAAATTACCAGGGATATTTCAGCTACAAGACTGAACAAGGCTGAAAAGGAATGATAGAGGTTGAGATGAAGGCCAAGAGATAACAAGGATGTAGGTCATCATACAGGACATTTTACAGGACCATAGGAATTTGACTTTGATGGTGAGATGAGAAGTCATTGATGTTGGATGGAAAATCCATATGACTTTGCTTATATGTTAAAAGTATTACTTTGGCTTTTTAAATGGTCTTGGGATGGCAAACATGAAAGCAGGGATACCACGATAGAGTCTGTATGATGGTGAAACAGTGATAGGATTATGATGGTAGTTGTGAATATTAAATAAGTGTATTCTAGATAAGTCTTGAATTAGAACCAATGGGAATTAAGGATTGAATATGGGGATTGAGAAGGAGAGAAGGATTAAATTTCCTACCCTGATGAGGTTAGGAAATGAAAGCATGCATTAATCAGATGGTTTGACTCTATTAAAATATGGTTTAAAATTTAACTTATAGGGAATCTTCCCAAACTGTGGGAAAGTAAATTGGTAAAACCACTGTGAAGAACATTATGGACATTCCTTAAAAAAACTAAAAATTGAGCTACCATATGACCCTGCAATCCCAATCCTGGGCATATATCCAGAGAAAAACCTGATCTGAAAGGATACATGCACCCCAAAGTTCATTACAGCACAATAGCCAAGACATGGAAACAACTTAAATGTCCGTTGATGGATAAATGGATAGATTCATGTGATATATACATACAAAGGAATATTACTCAGCTGTTAAAAAGAATGAAATAATTCCATTTGCAGCAACATAGATGAACCTAGTGAATGTCATATTGAGTGATGTAAGTCTGATAGAGGAGGAGAAATATGACACCCCTTATATGTGGAATCTAAAAAAGAAATGATACAAATGAACTTACAAAACACAAAGAGACTCACAGACTTAGAGAATGAATTTACTGTTTTCAGGGGTGGGAGGATGAGGGGGAGGCATAGTTAGGGAATTTCAGATGGATGGACATACTGCTGTATTTAAAATGGATAACCAAAAAGGACTGACTGTGTATCATATGGAACTCTGCTCAACATTATGTGGAAACGTGGGTGGGAGGTGAGTTTTGGGGAAAAGGATATATGTCTACATATGTATATGTATGGCTGTGTCCCTTTGCTTTTCACCTGAAACTATCACAACATTGTCAATTGGCTATACCCCAAAACAAAATAAGAAGTAAAAAAAATTAAAATTAACTTATATTGCATCTTAATTGCTAAAATATATAGCTTGGCACTGGAGCAGCCAAGAGGAGATACCCTACATCCAAGGTTAGTAGCGGCATCCGTGAGCAGATACCCCACATCCAAGGTAAGAGAAAACCTAGTAAGATGGTAGGCCCTGAGAGAGGGCATCAGAGGACAGACAGACTGAAAACACAAGCACAGAAACTAAATAATCTAATCACATAGACCACAGCCTTGTCTAACTCAATGAAACTAAACCATGCCATGTTTGGCCACCCAAGACGGATGGGTCTTGGTGGAGAGTTCTGACAAAATGTGGTTCACAGGAAAAAGGAATGGCAAACCACTTCAATATTCCTGCCTTGAGAACCCCGTGAACAGTATGAAAAGACAAAAATAAGGGACACTGAAATATGGACTCCCCAGGTAGTAGGTGCTCAATATGCTACTGGAGCTCAGTGGAGAAAAAACCTCAGGAAGAAGGAAGAGATGGAGCCAAAGCAAAAACAACACCCAGTTGTGGATGTGACTGGTGACAGAAGCAAGGTCTGATGCTAAAAAGAGCAATATTCCATAGGAACCTTGAATATTAGGTCCATGAATCAAAGTAAATGGGAAGTTGTCAAACAGGAGATGGCAAGATTGAACATTGAAATTCTAGGAATCAGTGAACTAAAATGGACTGGAATTGGTGAATTTAACCCAGATGATCATTAATCTACTACTGTGGGCAATAATCAATTAGAAGAAATGGAGTAGCCATCACAGACAACAAAAGAGTCCAAAATGCAGTACTTGGATGCAGTCTCAAAAATGACAGAATAATCTCTGTTCATTTCTAAGGCAAACCATTCAATATCACCGTAATTCAAGTCTATGCCCTGACCAGTAATGCTGAAGAAGCTAAAGTTGAATGGTTCTATGAAGACCTACAAGGCCTTTTAGAACTAACACCCAAAAAAGATATCCTTTTCATTATAAGGGACTGAAATGCAAAAGTACGAAGTCAAGAAACACCTGGAGAAACAGGAAAATTTGGCTTTGGAGTACAGAATGAAGAAGGGCAAAGCTAATAAAGTTTTGCCAAGAGAATGCATTGGGCATACCAAATACCCTCTTCCAACAACACAAGAGAAGACTCTACACATGGACATCACCAGATGGTCAACACTGAAAACAGATTGATTATATTCTTTGCAGCCAAAGATGGAAAAGCTCTATACAGTCAGCAAAAACAAGAACAGGAGCTTACTGTGGCTCAGATCGTGAACTCCTTATTGCCAATTTGAGACTTAAACTGAAGAAAGTAGGCAAAAACCACTAGACCATTCAGATATGACCTAAATCAAATCCCTTACGATTATACAGTGGAAGTGAGAAATAGATTTAAGGGACTAGATCTGATAGACAGAGTGCCTGATGAACTATGGACGGAGGTTCATGACATTGTACAGGAGACAGGGATCAAGACCATCCCCAACAAAAAGAAATGTGAAAAAGGAAAATGGCTGTTGAGGACACCTTACAAAGAGCTATGAAAAGAAGAGAAGTGAAAAGCAAAGGAGAAAAGGAAAGATACGTCCATTTGAATGCAGAGTTCCAAGGAATAGCAAGGAGAGATAAGAAAGACTTCCTCAATGATCAATGCAAAGAAATATAGGGAAAAAAATAGAATGGGAAAGACTAGAGATCTCTTCAAGAAAATTAAAGATACCAAGGGAACAGTTCATGCAAAGATGGGCTCGATAAAGGACAGAAATAATATTGACCTAACGGAAGCAGAAGATATTAAGAAGAGGTGACAAGAATATACATAAGGCCTATACAAAAAAGATGTTCATGACCCAGATAATCAATGATGGTGTGATCACTCACCTAGAGCCAGACATCCTAGAGTGTGAAGTCAAGTTGGCCTTAGGAATCATCACTACGAACAACGCTAGTGGAGGAAATGGAATGCCAGTTGAGCTATTTTAAATCCTAATAGATGATGCTGTGAAAGTGCTGCACTCAATATACAAACAAATTTAGAAAATGCAGTGGTGGCCACAGGACTGGAAAATGTCAGTTTTCATTCCAACCCCAAAGAAAGGCAATGCTAAAAATTTTCAAACCACACAACTGCACTCATCTCACAGGCTAGTAATGCTAAAATTCTTCAAGCCAGACTTCAGCAATATGTGCAAGCTGGTTTTAGAAAAGGCAGAGGAATCAGAGATCAAATTGCTAACATCGAAAAAGGAAGAGAGTTCCAGAAAAGCATCTAATTCTGTTTTATTGACTATGCCAAAGCCTTGGACTGTGTGGATCACAATAAACTGTGGAAAATTCTTAAAGAGATGGAAATTCCAGATCACCTGACCTGCATCTTGAGAAATCTGTGTACAGGTCAGGAAGCAACAGTTAGAACTGGACATGGAACAGACTGGTTCCAAATAGGAAAGGGAGTACCTCTAGGCTGTATATTGTTACCCTGCTTATTTAACTTATATGTAGAGTACATCATGAGAAACTCTGGGCTGGATGAAGCACAAGCTAGAATTAAGATTTCCGGGAGAAATACCAATAAACTCAGATATGCAAATGACACCACCCTTAAGGCAGAAGGTGAAGAACTAAAGAGCCTCTTGATGAAAGTGAAAGAGGAGAGTGAAAAAGTTGGCTTAAATCTCAACACTCAGAAAATTAAGATCATGGCATCTGGTCCCATCACTTCATGGCAAATAGATAGGGAAACAGTGCAAACAGTGACAGACTTTATTATTTGGGACTCCAAAATCACTGCAGATGGTGTTTGCAGCCATGAAATTAAAAGACGCTTACTCCTTGGAAGGAAAGCTATGACCAACCCAGACAGCATATTAAAAAGCAGAGACATTGCTTTACTAACAAAGGTCTGTCTCATCAAGGCTATGGTTTTTCCAATAGTCATGTATGGATGTGAATGTTGGAATGTAACAAAAGCTGAGTGCCGAAGAATTGATGCTTTTGAACTGTAGTGTTGGAGAAGACTCTTGAGAGTCCCTTGGAATGCAAGGAGATCCAACCAGTCCTAAAGGAGAGTAGTCTTGAGTGTTCATTGAAAGGACTGATGTTGAAGCTGAAACTCCAATACTTTGGCCACCTGATGCGAAGAGCTGACTTATTTGAAAAGACCCTGATTACGGGAAAGATTTAATGCAGGAGGAGAAGGGGATGACAGAGGATGAGATGTTTGGATGGCATCACCGACTCAATGCAGATGAGTTTGAGTATATTCTGGGAGTCGGTGATGAACAGAGAGGCCTGGCATGCTACATTCCATCAGGTCACAAAAATCTGGACACAAATGAGCAACTGAACTGAACTGAACTGATAGTGACACTCAAAGAATAAGATATTCCTTATATGAAGATTAATATAAATTTGCTAAGAGTCAAAGAGGTGAATACTACAGTACAATGCTTACTAAATTATTTCCTTAATGTCTTAAATAAATTCTTGATTTAGTAATTTTGGTAACCTTTAACTCTATCTCATTATTGGACTATTTTGACATCATAATCTATTTTAAACAATTTTTTAATCTTCTATCTCATACTCAGTTAAAATGCAGCAAATCAACTTGCACTTCCAGAGCAAAAACAGAGATACCAATCGTCCCACCTACGTTCTTCATTTGAAAACTTAATCTAATTTAAGGCATGGAGGAATTATTAAGCAATACCTCATCTATTTTAGTATACTTGCTGCTCCTAAGTCACTTCAGTCGTGTCCGACTCTGTGCGACCCCGTAGACGGCAGCCCACCAGGCTCCCCTGTCCCTGGGATTCTAGGCAAGAACACTGGAGTGGGTTGCCATTTCCTTCTCCAATGCATGAAAGTGAAAAGTGAAAGTGAAGTCGCTCAGTCTTGTCCGACCCTCAGTGACCCCATGGATTGCAGTCTTCCAGGCTCCTCCATCCATGGGATTTTCCAGGCAAGAGTACTGGAGTGGGGTGCCATTAGCATACTTACCTCTGTAAAAATGACAAAATTATTTCCATACAGTTTTGTTAAATTTAAAATAGCTCAGAAATATAAAGGTCTTGAAAAAATTGAAATGCGTATATGATTTACCAAGTGAAAAATACAGAGAAATTTCAGGTATTTGTATTGCTCTAAAACACCTTAACATGATATAGCTTTAAATCTATAATCTGTAGCCCTTTTCTTCTTGCTTCATCCTGACATTCAGCTGCTTAGATAATGGGGAAAGCCATCATTCTGACAATTATCATTCATTCCAAAGAGCTTATTTTAGACTCTGTATTCTAATACAGTATTATCAGTGAAAAATAGCAGCATACTTTGTGGTTGTAAATGACCTTATGAACTTACATGTCAGTAAACTATACTACCTTTTATAACTACCTATTATGTTGAATCACCTTGATAAACATTTATTTAAACACATAGAAAATACTGTTATTAAAAGTGCAGTATTTGTTATTAGTCTATCAGTTAGGTCTCTTTCAGTGGAAAATAACTGGAAACATGATGCGTTCTAGGCTATACATTAATGGGAAATTATTGACTCATTCATATAATGTGACTGCCCTGGATTTCAGTGATACATCAGATGTACTTCCTGAGCAACATAGTTTAGTCAGCTCAGGAGTGTGAGTCCTTCTGTCCATCTCATTTCTAAAGAAAATTCATGGATTTTTTTTTAAAAGTATTTTAACATGTTTATGTTTTTAAGAGACCCCATTATTTAAAAGAACTATTTTCCCCAAAATTAAGGGTGCACAAATAAATAAATAAATACAATAAATCAGAATTTTAAAAATCTACATATAGATGGAGGGAAGAGCACAAGTAATTTCTCTTAGCTGTAAAGTCTTCTCTAAGCTGTGACAGTTTCTCAGACTTCACTTGCTTTTAATGGTCTTGATTTTTTAACATGTGGTTAGGCGTTTTGTTTTATATTTATAAGAGGGATTTTGCAGATGTTTTCTTCATAATTAAACAGTGGTTTTAAGTTTGGGAGAGAAAGATCACAATGCCTAAATGCCACTTTCATCATAATATATCAAGGGTACATTCTACCAACATGACTAATCACTGCTGTTGACTGTAATTACAGTGCTGGAGTAGTGTTTTGTTTCTCCATCTTCAATTTACTATCCCCTCACCCCTGCTTCATACTCTTTGCAAGTAAGAGACTATGGGCATCTCATAATTAAGGAGTAGAGAGTTATGCTCCCCTCTTCAAGGGTGTGAGTGTTTCTGACCCATTTGCCTCCAGTCAGTACAATACAAAATATTACACCAAATTAGCTACCTATAATCTTCCTTACATGTAACAACTGACTAGTTCAAAGTTGGGAAAGGAGTATGACAAGATTGTCTATTGTCTATTGTTTATTTAACATATATGCAGAGTACATCATGAAAAATGCTTGGCTGGATGAATCGCAAGCTGGAATCAAGATTGCAGGGAGAAATATCAATAACCTCAGACATGCAGGTGATACCACTTTAATGGCAGAAAGTGAAGAGGAATTAAAGAGCCTCTTGATGAAGGTAAAAGAGGGCAGTGAAAAAGCTGGTTTAAAACTTAACATTCAAAAAATGAAGATCATGGCATCTAGTCCCATCACTTCATGGCCAATAAATGGGGAAAAAGTGGAAGCAGGGGCAGATTTTATTTTCTTGGGTTCCAAAATCACTGCAGATGGTGACTGCAGCCATGAAATTAAAAGATGCTTGCTCCTTGGAAGAAAAGCTATGACAAACCTAGATAGTGTATTAAAAACCAAAGATATCACTTTACTGACAAAGTTCTGAATAGTCAAAGCTATGTTTTTTCCAGTTGTCATGAATGTGAGCACTCATAAAGAAGGCTGAGCACTGAAGAATTGATGCCTTTGAGTTGTGGCACTGGAGAAGACTCTTGAGAGTCCCTTGGAAAGCAAGGAGATCAAACCAGTCAATCCTAAAAGAAATCAAGCCTAAATATTCAATGGAAGGACTAATGCTGAAGCTGAGGTTCCAATAATTTGGCCATCTGATGTGAAGAGCCAACTCACTGGAAAGACCCTGATGCTAGAGAAGACTGAGGGCTAGAGGAGAAGAGGGCAACAGAGGAAGAAATGGTTAGATAGCATCACTGACTCAAAGGACATGAATCTGAGAAGACTCCTGGAGACAGTGAAATACAGGGAAGCTTGGACTGCCGTAGTCCATGGGATCTCAAAGGGTTACACATGACTTAGCAACTGAACAACAACACATATCCTACTGCTGCTAAGTCACTTCAGTCGTGTCTGACTCTGTGTGACCCCATAGATGGCAGCCCACCAGGTTTCCCCGTCCTTGGGATTCTCCAGGCAAGAACACTGGAGTGGGTTGCCATTTCCTTCTCCAATGCATGAAAGTGAAAAGTGAAAGTGAAGTCACTCAGTTGTGTCCAACCCTCAGCGACCCCATGGACTGCAGCCTTCCAGGCTCCTCCGTCTATGGGATTTTCCAGGCAAGAGTACTGGAGTGGGGTGCCATTGCCTTCTCTGTATACATCCTAGATAGTGATTAACTTACTTTTTATAAACCTCAACTCTCTCCCTCACCCCACACACTATTTATTAATAATAGCATTGCTTGGGTGGAAAAACTAAAAGCTTAATTTGATCTTTGCTAGCAAGATGAATTTTAATGTACTTTTGTACTTAAAAGTTTTTCAATCCTAATTCAGATTATTTGGAATTTCGAAGCAGAAGCTTTTACCAACTATGCAAACCTCCATCTTTAAATGTTATTGCTCTTTTATTTCATTTCTCTTTTCAAAATATCTAGTCCTTTCAGGAGCTTGTCTGTTTCTTCTAGTGCTTTATGAAATATAGCCAGAATGACCAAACACACACATCTTTTGCAACCTCTTCTTTTGCAGTAACCTTTAGCAGCCAATTGGATTTATTTGGTGTTTTGATTTTTAATAAAGGTTACCATAGCATAACATTTTCTCCAAATTCAAGTAGTTTTTTTATCCACCTACAACTTACTCTTTAAACCAATGCTGTATACAGTCATTTATTCTTATTGCAATACCCTACTTAAGGAGACTACATCTGCATTGCTTATGGTATACTAACTAGTGTATTAACAGTTTCAAATTTCTACAGTTCACACATCAAAAGTTTATCTCCAGGTCTTAAAACAGCCTAAAGTAGCAGATCCTGAGCAGAATTGATGGTCCTAACATACACTAATGAGATGATATTAGATCTTGATGACTGAGAAGATGGACTGAGGGACTATATTTGGGGACTGACTACCAGATTTATAGTTTGAGCACCTGGATATTTTACAGCACTGTTACCATATGAGGAAAGAATAGAGTTGGATCAGGTGTTAAGAGGTTGGACGTGGATTAATTATATACATGCTAAATATAAAGTGTCAATACAATGTTTAGGATGAGCTATAAAAAAGGCAATTGTATAAATGATCTAAAAGAGATTTCTGGGTTGAAGATTTGTAATGTCATGTAGCCAACTTCATGTGACCCAGCATAGCACTTTTAAGTGAAGAAGGCAGATGTTTGGATTCACTCAGGATTGCTCTTTTGCTGGGGAGGTAAAATGAAAAGCACAGAAGGTATATAATTGCCTACCAATTTTGGAGTAAATAGCATTCTAAGATGATGCCCAAGATCTCCACTGCTGGTGCAACTGTTATTAGGATGTATGACATGGCAAAGATTGAAGGTTTCTGTGGATGTAATTAAGCCCTTAATTGGGTGAACATTGAGTTAAAGGTAGATTAACCTAGGCAGGACATAAGCAATTCCTACTTGCTCAATCTGTTTATCTCTATAAAAGAGGACTTAGGCCTTCCCTGAATTCAAAGATGTTTTCCTGTTGGCCTTGAAGAAGCAAGATACTATAAATTCTATAGATTTAAGAAAATGAATTCTGCCAATAATTTCATAAGCTGGGAGAAGACCCTGGGTGTCAGATGAGACCAAAGAACTGATTGCAGCCTTGTGACAGCCTGAGCAGAGGAGCCACATGAACTGTGTCTGGGCTCCTGGACATGGTGAAATAATAAAGGTGTTTCAATTTACTGCTAAGTGTGTGGAAATTTATCTTACAGCAATGGAAAATGAAAACAGCCTTTATAGGTATTATTAAATGATTAAACTTTTGAGTCTGAGTTGAATAAAGATAAAAATAAAGGCAGGAACAGGCTGACAAGAGGTAGCTGGAGGGTTTAATGTATTGCTGGTCCTGATGACGTTGAAGAATAGTAATTTACACAAACTGAGGGCAATTGTGACAAAAAAAACAGTGACATTTTTATACAATGAATTTCTGTAGTTAATAGTGACCTGAATGAAAGTGCATGAGCAACTGGACCAGACAGAAATACTCTGGGCCCTGATTATCTGGGTTCTCTGCTTGCAAAGATAAGCTCAATAAAGGACAGAAATGGTATGGACCTAGCAGAAGAAGAAGATATTAAAAGAATACACAGAAGAACTGTACAAAAAAGATCTTCACGACCCAGATAATCACGATGGTGTGATCACTCACATTCACCTAGAGCCAGACATCCTGGAATGTGAAGTCAAGTGGGCCTTAGAAAGCATCACTATGACCAGTGTAGGTTGAGCTATTTCAAATCCTAAAAGATGATGCTGTGAAAGTGCTCCACTCAATATGCCAGCAAATTTGGAAAACTCAGCAGTGGCCACAGGACTGGAAAATGTCCGTTTTCATTCCAATTACAAAGAAAGGCAATGCCAAAGAATGCTCAAACTACTGCACAATTGCACTCATCTTACACGCTAGTAAAGTGAAAGTGAAGTCACTCAGTTGTGTCCGACTCTTTGCAACCCCATGGACTGGAGCCCACCAGGCTCCTCCGTTCATGGGATTCTCCAGGCAAGAATAGTGGAGTGGGTTGCCATTTCCTTCTCCAGGGGATCTTCCCAACCCAGGGATCGAACCCAGGTCTCCCTCATTGCAGGCAGACCCTTTAACCTCTGAGCCACCTGGTAATGCTCAAAATTCTCCAAGCCAGGCTTCAGCAATATGTGAACCATGAACCTCCAGATGTTCAAGCTGGCTTTAGAAAAGGCAGAGGAACCAGAGATCAAATTGCCAACATCCAGTGGATCATCAAAAAAGCAAGAGATTTCCAGAAAACATCTATTTCTGCTTTATTGACTATGCCAAGCCTTGACTGTGTGGATCACAATAAACTGTGGAAAAACTGTGACCTGCCTCTTGAGAAACCTGTATGCAGGTCAGGAAGCAACATTTAGAACTGGACATGGAACAACAGACTGGTTCCAAATAGGAAAGGGAGTATGTCAAGTCTGTATATTGTCACCCTGCTTATTTAACTTATATGCAGAATACATATGAGAAATGCTGGACTAGAGGAAGCACAAGCTGGAATCAAGATTGCCGAGAGAAATATCAATAACCTCAGATATGCAGATGACAACATCCTTATGGCAGAAAGTGAAGAAGAACTAAAGAGCCTCTTGATGAACGTGAAAGAGGAGAGTGAAAAAGTTGGCCTAAAGCTCAACATTCAGAAAACTAAGATCATGGCATCTGGTTGCATCACTTCATGGCAAATAGATGGGCAAACAGTCAAAAGAGTGGCTCATTTTTTTTTTCTGGGCTCCAAAATCACTACAGATGGTGATTGCAGCCATGAAATTAAAAGATGCTTACTCCTTGGAAGGAAAATTATGACCAACCTAGACAGTATATTAAAAAGCAGAGACATTGCTTCGTCAACAAAGGTCCATTCGTCAAAGCTATGGTTTTTCCAGTGGCCATGTATGGATGTAAGTTTGGCTATAAAGAAAGCTGAGCACCGAAGAACTGATGCTTTTGTACTGTGGTGTTGGAGAAGACTCTTGAGAGTCCCTTGGACTGCAAGGAGGTTCAACCAGTCCATCCTAAAGGAGATCAGTCCTGAGTGTTCATTGGAGGGATGGTGTTGGAGCTGAAACTCCAGTACTTTGGCCACCTGATGGGAAGAGCTGACTCATTTGAAAAGACCCTGATGCTGGGAAAGATTGGGGGCAGGAGGAGAAGGGGACGACAGAGGATGAGATGGTGGATGGCATCACCGACTCAATGGACATGGGTTTGGGTGGACTTTGGGAGTTGGTGATGGACAGGGAGGCCTGGTGTGCTGCGGTTCATGGTGTCACAAACAGTCGTACACTGAGTGACTGAACTGAAGTGTACTCCTTGAAATCACATAAAGCTGAAATCAAGGAGTTGCTAGGCCTGTTTTTATTTTTTATTTTTTTCTAGAGCCTGGGGTTGTGTTGGGGCAGGCTCTGTTTCAAGATCATGTGGTTCTTAACAGAGTTCACTTGCCTGTAGATACAGGACTGAGGTCCTTTTTTCGTGCCAGATATCAGTTGGGAGTCACCTTTATTCCTCCAAGGCTTCCCTCCGTTCTTTGCCATGTGACTCCCAGTCCCATAGGCAATTCACAAAATGACTTTTTGTTTTTTTCCTGTGCCAGCAGGACTCTTTGTCTATGATTTTTCCTTCAATTCCAGTCAGCTACAACATAGTCTTATCTGATGGAATGTGACCACAGGAGTGACTATGCCATAACCATTTGCCTTATATCATAACATGAATACTCAGTTGCTCAGTTGTGTTCAACTCTTTGAGGCCCCATGAGCTGTAACTCACCAGGCTCCTCTGTCCTTGGAATTTTCCAGGTAAGAATACTGGAGTGGGTTGCCATTTCCTCCTCCAGAGATTCTTCCTGACCCATCCCAGGGATTGAACTAGTATCTCCTCCTTCTCCTGTGTTGGCAGGCAGATTTTTTTCCCACTGAGTCATGTGAGAAGCCCCTGACTTATAACATAACCAGTAACAATCCCAGCATACCCATCTGTTCCCAGGTTCCCTGGGCACTGGAGTTTCCAGGTTATACAATAGTTGAACACCAGGAGGCAGGATTAATCTTGGCCATTTTAGAAATTTGCCTAGAGCAATTATCAAGGATTAGGAAACAAGAATATTTATTCATATTTTATGGATTAGAAATCGATTAAAAGTCTGCAAGTAAATTTTACCAAAACTCCTTAATTTTTCATATCATTTTTAGGGCTCAGTGGTAGTGAATCCACTTGTCAATGCAGGAGGCATAGGTTCAATCCCTGGGTTGGGAAGATACCCTGGAGAAGGAAATGGCAACCCACTCCAGTATTCTTGTCTGGGAAATCCCATGAAGAGAGAAGCCTGGTAGGCTGTAGTCCATGGAATCACAAGAGTCAGATACAACTTAGCATCTGAAATATATATGCATATATATATTTAAATGTAATCTTAAATGTAAAAGTAAATATATATGCATATACATTTTATATTTTTACATTTAAGATTTATTCTGAAGAAATAATCTGCTGTGAAACTCACTGAAGTGCTTTCATAAAACATAAAATAAGATTAAAAAATAAGACTTTTGGAGGATATGTGATTGACTATACAGATTTTTAGTATTCACAGTGATGAAAATAATGTTTTCAAAATTATAAATATATGATCAACACTAACAGAAAAAAATGAGACTTTGTCCTTTCACCTAGTATGCTACAAGTACTCTATAAGTATACATGTGTATATATGTACACCTACAAAAATATTTAAGCTGTTTAGTGAATTAAGTGAAAAACTCTTAGTAAATCATTATCAGTGCTCTTTAGCAATTAGGGAATACTCTCAGTATGTCATTATTCATGAATTTCCTGATGTTCTCCAGATTGTAAAGATTCATTTTAACAAATAGCAACTTTTTTCATGAAATACAGTTGCCCATACTAATCATCTTAGGACAGAGATTTCGACATGATACGAGCATCCCATTGACTTACATTCCAAATATAAAAATTCTTTTGAAATTAAAATATACTGTTTCTTGGAATAAAAAGTTAACTTGTTTTTAATCAATGCATTAATTAAGAACATTTAAGAATTAAAAAGCAGAAACTCTGCAGAGTTTGGTGGTTTTTTAAATAACCTTAGTATAGAGTATCAATACAGACTTAAATTCAGTTTTTGATTGGGATTATTAGGTATATTTTGTATTTGTGTTGACCAGATGGATTATAATACTCATTAAACTGCTGAACAAAAAATGGGAATATGCCTTCCTGATAATGCTTTTTATTTTGCCCCACATCTGCATTCCTAATTCGTCTTAATTATGTACATATACAATTTGGTCAATGTTTTGCATTTCAAAAATCTTTTTTAATTTAAAATGTATCTGATAGTTCACATGAGCAATTATGTATTTAAATGAAACAGTCATTGTCTAATTGGCATATTTCAATTTCCACTGAGATGTGCCAATTAAGTGGAATCCACTGTAGACCATACATAATATCTCCAACAGAGAATTTATGGACTATCAACTAAACACATTGGTTTTGAAGTAGCATATCCTTTTTCAAAAATGACTTTCATCAAGTGGGGCTGTGCTCCATCACATAAAATGCATTTCTACTAAAACATATATCATCATTGGTGGTGCTTTGTTTACTTCTAGATTCAATATCCTTCTGTTTTATATAAGCAAATGTAATAAAGTTAGGGTGTTGGAATATTTGATCCATTGTATTTGTATTTAATATCCCAGGAACAACACTAATTTCTGAAGATGACTGCAAAAGCAATGCTTTATTATTTTTACTTTCTGTAAAATGTCCAAACAGTGATGCAGCAAGGTCAACATTTCTGTCTATCTACCTCCCTAATTACTACCTGCATATCTATCTATGCTTTGTTCTAGATGTGGCAGTGCATGATAAACTGTGTGACTGATACAAGTTTTTAGGAATACTGAATTTCAGACAAGGTTTCCAATGTTCTACTCTCTTAAAATAGATTTACTGATATAAGCATTTAGTTCAGTTCAGTTCAGTTCAGTCGCTCAGTCATGTCCGACTCTTTGAGACCCCATGAATTGCAGCACGCCAGGCCTCCCTGTAGCCAGTACGAAATATTAAATTCACAAGAATGAAGTCAAGAAATCTGTTTTAATATGAAAGTAAAGTCTTGCTATTAGAGTATATGACAGGATCTCTATCTTTTTCAAGGCCAAATAATATTTTACTGTTATATGTAAGCCACACTTTGCACTACGTGTAATAGTGCAGACACAAAAAGACAAATACTGTATAATTTCACTTATGAAGAACTAAAGTAGTCAAGTTCACAGACACAGAGAGTGAACGATTGTTGCCAGCAGCTGATGTTGGGGAGGGAAAGGGAATTATTTAACAGATTCAGTTTCAGTTCTGCATAATGAAAAAGTTCTGGAGACGTTCACAACAAGGCAAATACTAACAATACAGTATTACACATTTAAAAATGGTTAAGGTGGTAAATTTTATGTTACTTTTTACCACAGTAAATAAACGAAGAAAAAGTAAAGTTTTACAAAATTGTTCTAGAAGTCTGGGAATCAAAATCTGTATGGTTTGCTTATAAAATGGACCCATTGTCAGTTCTCACTGTTATACTTTGGAACTTCCTTTTTTGTTTTTGTTTGCTTGTTTTTAGATTTTCAAACTTATTAGTATCTGTTCTTCTTTACCCCATAAATTTCACCATTTTTTTCTCTTGATTTATAACATTACTTCTATTTTTCTTTCATCTTTATAAAATAATATGGCCAACAGTTTCTCATTTGCAAAAGATGGCTAAGGTCAAAAAATCACTTTTAAAAATCTGTGAAAATTTTACCTAATATAATTACATTATGTGATTGGGTCATATACCAATTTTAGATATTGTTGTGATTGTTTTCTTATCGTTTTTAACACAGTTTTGTTTTGTTTTGTTTTGTTTTTACTAAAAAGTCTTTCAAAATAGTGCTTTATGGAAAAGATGTCCTCAAGGATATAAACTGAATTTCAATTGGAACTTTTATTTAACCTTCTCTAGCATCACTACGAACAAAGCTAGTGGAGGTGATGGAATTCCAGTGAGCTATTCAAAATTCTGAAAGATGATGCTATGAAAGTGATGCACTCAATATGCCAGCAAATTTGGAAAACTCAGCACTAGCCACAAGACTGGAAAAGGTCAGTTTTCATTCCAAACCCAAAGGAAGGCAATGCCAAAGAATGCTCAAACTACTACACAATTGCACTCATCTCACACACTAGTAAAGTAATGCTCAAAATTCTCCAAGCCAGGCTTCAGCAATATGTCAACCGTGAACTTCCTGATGTTCAAGCTGGTTTTAGAAAAGGCAGAGGAACCAGAGATCAAATTGCCAACATCCACTGGATCATGGAAAAAGCAAGAGAGTTGCAGAAAAGCATCTATTTCTGCTTTATTGACTATGCCAAAGCCTTTGACTGTGTGGATCACAATAAAGTGTGGAAAATTCTGAAAGAGGTGGGAAATCCAGACCACCTGGTCTGCCTCTTGAGAAATTTGTATGCAGGTCAGGAAGCAACAGTTAGAACTGGTCATGGAACAACAGACTGGTTCCAAATAGGAAAAGGAGTACGTCAAGGCTATATACTGTCACCCTGTTTATTTAACTTATATGCAGAGTACATCATGAGAAACACTGGACTGGAAGAAACACAAGCTGGAATCAAGATTGCCGGGAGAAATATCAATAACCTCAGATATGCAGATGACACCACCCTTATGGCAGAAAGTGAAGAGGAACTCAAAAGCCTCTTGATGAAAGTGAAAGTGGAGAGTGAAAAAGTTGGCTTAAAGCTCAACATTCAGAAAACGAAGATCATGGCATCCAGTCCCACCACTTTATGGGAAATAGATGGGGAAACAGTGGAAACAGTGTCAGACTTTATTTTGGGGGGCTCCAAATCACTGCAGATGGTGACTGCAGCCATGAAATTAAAAGACGCTTACTCCTTGGAGGGAAAGTTATGACCAACCTCCATAGCATGTTCAAAAGCAGAGACATTACTTTGCCAACAAAGGTTTGTCTAGTCAAGGCTATGGTTTTTCCTGTGGTCATGTATGGATGTGAGAGTTGGACTGTGAAGAAGGCTGAGTGCCAAAGAATTGATGCTTTTGAACTGTGGTGTTGGAGAAGACTCTTGAGGGTCCCTTGGACTGCAAGGAGATCCAACCAGTCCATTCTGAAGGAGATCAGCCCTGGGATTTCTTTGGAAGGAATGATGCTGAAGCTGAAACTCCAGTACTTTGGCCACCTCATGCGAAGAGTTGACTCATTGGAAAAGACTCTGATGCTGGGAGGGATTGAGGGCAGGAGGAGAAGGGGACGACAGAGGATGAGATGGCTTGATGGCATCACTGACTCGATGGACGTGAGTCTGAGTGAACTCTGGGAGTTGGTGATGGACAGGGAGGCCTGGCATGCTGCGATTCATGGAGTCGCAAATAGTTGGACAGGACTGAGCAACTGACCTGATCTGATCTGATCTGATTAGATTATAATAGTTCAACTTTGATAAGCTCAACCACAGCTGGATAATGACAATTTATAGTGAGTTTTAAGACCCTATTCTAATGGATTGCAGCTTTTACTGTGGGAAAATGTAGATTTTCTGAGTTCTACCCCAGAAAGTCTCAGTCTATATTATTTAATGGATCCAAGTAATTTGAATATGCAAAAAAGTTGATGTTATATTTTCAGAAAGTCTGATCTCCTCATCAGTTCAGTTCAGTTCAGTCTCTCAGTCATGTCTGACTCTTTGTGACCCCATGAATCACAGCACGCCAGGCCTCCCTGTCCATCACCAACTCCCAGAGTTCACTCAGACTCATGTCCATCAAGTCAATGATGCCATCCAGACATCTCATCTTGTCATCCCCTTCTCCTCCTGCCCCCAATCCCTCCCAGCATCAGAGTCTTTTCCAATGAGTCAACTCTTAGCATGAGGTGGCCAAAGTACTGGAGTTTCAGCTTTAGCATCATTTCTTCCAAAAAACACCCAGGACTGATCTCCTTTAGAATGGACTGGTTGGATCTCCTTGCAGTCCAAGGGACTCTCAAGAATCTTCATATATAGGTATAAAAGAATCCGCAAACCGTAATTACTGGTGACATATTTATGAACATAGCATACCATAAAATTAAACATTCAATAAAAATGCATTATTCTCATAAAATATGAATCATCTTTAGCTTCAGATAAGAAAATACAAGGTCCCTTACTTAAATATATATCTCATTTGCAGTTTCTGTCAACCTATCTGTCAAAACCCTCCTACCAATTCATAGGCAGCTATGCAGCCAGACACAAGAAGATTCTAATAACACTTTCAGATACAAGACATGTGACTTAGAAAACTGGTTGCACAAATAAACACAGGATGAGAAAGCAATGAAGAAAATTCATGCCCTATAAATCATATTTTAAAAACATAACTATAAAACAACTTCTTCCTATTTAAACAGGACTTATAAAATATAGATGTAAGATTTGATGAAACTGACCATTATTTAAATTCTAAATTTTAAGAGTAGATATGTTAACCCCTTAGCATGTCTTTTAAAACCTGAACTTACTTCTTCCACCTGCCATTTCACAAATTCTCTAGAATCACTATTTTATCAATGTAGTCTAATTATTAGACTAATTACTAATTATATCACTATAGTCTAAAATCTTTCTCACCTTTCTGGCTTTCCATATGTCTGGGATTTCACACTTAATCTTTACAACATAAATCTGAGTCTGAGCTCAAATTCTCCTTGTCTAGGACATTCTAAGGTGTTGTGTTTATGCTGTTTTCCCTTCAGCATTTATACTTTCCCAAGAAGCAAATCTTGCTATTACTGTAAGTGGAAGGGCAATCTCGCTCCCTTTTTCTCAATCTTTCTTTCTCATTTTTTTCTGGGCTAGTTCTGCTTGAGGTTGTTTAAGTTTTCCCTAATGTCCTTTGCTATTTAGAAATAATCATTATTTATATTAAACAGAGCTTCTCTAATGTCTTTATGAATTTATGCAGTTAGAAATATGTTTAATGCTACAAAATGTAAGACAAAATGCAATATAATTTTCACTTATTTAGATAATTACTAAATTTAAGTTTTAAATAAAATTAATTCATGGTGGCTCTAGGTGGTAAATCTATTAATGGCATATAAATTTAAAGTTGTATAAGAAACATCCTATTTAAATGCAAAAGTCTGTGATTGCATATATAAAATTTGTTCATATATAACTTGATGTCTAAATTTGAGACCTTTATTGGATATGCAGTATGGGTCAAATGAAACAACTTGTCCCAAGCTCTGACTGGCCCTTAATTATACTAACTAATAATGTGGTAGTCCATCTCTAATCCCTATAATAAGGGGTGACACCATTACAATGTTCAGGATGCAACTTGCATCTTTTTATCTTAATTTTGAATTAATTAATTTATTTTAATTGGAGGCTAATTACTTTCAAAATTATGGTGGTATTTTCCATACATCATCATGAATCAGCCATGGGTGTACATGTGTCCCACCATCCTGAAACCCCTCCAACCTCCCTCCCCACCCCATCCCTCTGGGTTGTCACAGAGCAGTGGGTTTGTGTGTCCTGCTTCATGCATCTAACTTGCACTGGTCATCTATTTTACATATGGTCATATACATGTTTCAATGCTATTATCTCAAATCATCCCACCCTCGCATTCTCCCAGAGTCCGAAAGTCTGTTCTTTACACTGGTGTCTCTTTTGCTGTCTCACATATAGGTTCATCATTACTATCTTTCTAAACTCCATATATATGCACTAATATATTATATTGGTGTTTCTTTTTTTGACTTACTTCAATCTGTATAAAAGCCTCCAGTTTCATCCACCTCATTAGAACTGACTCAAATATGTTCTTTTTTTATAGCTGACCAATAGTCCATTGTGTATATGTACCATAACTTCCTTATCTATTTATCTGTCGATGGACATCTAGGTTGCATCCATGTCCTAGTTATTGTAAATAGTGCTGTAATGAACATTGGGTTGCATGCGTCTGTTTCAGTTCTGAATTCCTTGTTGTGTACGCCCAGCAGTGGAATTGCTGCGTCATATGGTAGTTCTATTTCCAGTTTTTTGAGGAATCTCCACACTGTTCTCTATTGTGGCTGTACTAGTTTGCATTCCCACCAGCAGTGTAAGAGAGTTCCCTTTTTTCCACACCCTCTCCAGCATTTATTGTTTGTAGACTTTTTTGATGGCAGCCATTCTGACTAGCATTAGATGGTATATTGTTGTGGTTTTGATTTGCATTTCTCTGATAATGAGTAATGTTGAGCATCTTTTCATGTGTTTGTTAGCCATCTGTATGTCTTCTTTGGAGAAATGTCTGTTTAGGTCTTTTTCCCCACTTTTTGATTGGGTTGTTCATTTTTCTGATACTGAGCTGCATGAGTTGCTTGTATACTTTGAAGATGAATTGTTTGTCACTTGTTTTGTTTGCTATTATTTTCTCCCATTCTGAAGGGTGCCTTTTCACCTGGCTTATGGCTTCCTTCATTGTGCAAAAGCTTTTAAGTTTAATTAGGTCCCATTTGTTTATTTTTGTTTTTATTTCCATTACTCTGGGAGGTGGGTCGTAGAGGATCTTGCTGTGATTATGTCAGAGAGTGTTCTGCCTGTTTTCCTTTAAGAGTTTTATAGTTTTTTGTCTTACGTTTAGACCTTTAATCTATTTTGAGCTTATTTTTACAACTTAGATCTTATGTGGAACATTTCTTCCAAAGATAAGAATGGTTAATACTTGTTCTCAAAAATGAGTCATTTTTGTTTGAGGTATCACAGATTTTACTTAAATTTCACTTGGAATTTGTTTCTTGGCCTAAATTAAATAAGTTTAGGCGGAGTCATGAGGTTAACCATTGGTGTTTTGAGAAATGGGTTTTGTCCAAAACTACATAGAAAGAGGTAGTATTACTTTTGCAGACATTAAGCAAACAATCCTGAAGGAAAAAAAAACAAAGCCTGGAGGCAAAACACTTCCAGACTTCAGATAATACTATAAAGCTACAATAATCAAAACAGCATGGTATTGCCACAAAAACAGATATGTAAATCAATAAAACAGAATAGAGAGGCCAGGAAAAAAACCACACACCCACAGTCAACTAATCTACAACAAAGGACACAAGAACATACAATGAGGAGAAGATGGTCTCTTTAGCAAGTGGTGTTGGTAAAGCTGAATAGTTCCTTGTAAATCAAGAAAATTATAATACTCCCTCACAGCATATACAAAAATAAACTCAAAATTGTTTAAATGACTAAATATGGGAGATGACACTTTAAAACTCTTAGAGAGAGTGTAGACAAAAATGTTCTCAGACATAAGTTGTAGCAATGTTTTCTTATATCAGTCTCCCAATATAAAAGAAAGAAAAGCCAAATTGGGACCTATCAAAAGTTTTTGCACATAAAAGGAAACAATTAACAAAGAAAAATGACAACCTTGGGGATGGGAGAAAATATTTGTAAATGATGTGACTGACAAGGAGTAAATATCCAAAATATAGAAATAGCTCAAAGAACTCAATAACAACAACAACAACAACAAATTCAGTCAAAAAGTAAGCAGAAGACCTAAATAGAAATTTCTATAAAGACATACAAAGTGCTATCAGACACATGAATAGATGCATAATATCATTAATTATTATAGGAACACAAGTCAAAACTATAGTGAGGCATCATCTCTCATCCATCAGACAGGCTACCATCAAAAAGTTTACAAATAATAAGTGCTCGAGAGGGTGTGGAGAAAAGGGAGCCTTCTACATGTTAGTGGGACTGTAAACTGGTGCAGCCACTACACAACATTATGAAGATTTCTTTAAAAATAAAAACTAAAAATAGAGCTACCATATGATCCAGCAATCCCTTTCTTGGGCATATAGTCAGAGAACATAAAAACTCTAATTCAAAAAGATATGTGCTCTATGATATTCAGAGCAGCACTGTTTACACTAGGCAAGGCAAGGAAAAAATCCAAGTGCCTGTCAAGAGATGTGGTATTTGTGTACACACACACACACACACACACACACACACACAGGAATACTACTCAGTCAGAAAAAAAGAAAAAAAATATTGCCTCTAAAGCAGTGTGGATGAATTCAGAGATTATCATACTGAATGAAGCAAGTCAGACAGAGAAATACATATTATGTGGTAACACATATGTGGAATCTAAAAAAATAATACAAATTAACCTATATGCAAACAGAAACAGACTTACAGACATAGAAAACAAAATTATGGATAGTAAAAGGGAAATGGGTGAGGGAAACTATGGGATTAACATACAAAGTATTATACATAAAATAGATAATCAGCATGGATTTACTGTACATAGCACATGGATCTGTATTCAATATGTTAAAATAATCCATAATGGAAAGTAATCTAAAAAATATGTATTTTAGACTGAATCACTCTACTGTACACTTGAAACTAACACATTATTGTAAATCAACTGCACAACAATAAATAGAAAGTTAGAGTAATTTCTGACTTTATACTATATATACCTTATTTCTATTGCTCTACCTACATACTGCCAGTGTTGATTGTTTGTGTGTGTGTGTGTGTGTGATACAATTTCTGGTCATGAACCCTCATGCTATAATGTGGGCGTATCAGTAAAATTGGTCAGGAATTTTCCTGGAAGTCATTCCTGTATTAGACATCTGACAATGAAGTAAATTTTGACATAGGTAACTGTAAACCATATAAATATATCTATGAAAAACAAATGATTGAGCTCCCAACTCAACTTCCCATTTACTTGTTCCCTATAATGCCCTCAGTAAGTCTAGCACAAGGGTATATAAGGGAAAAAAAAAAATAATGAAGTTGGACTATTGTTTTAACCAATTACAATTTTAAAAAAATCTTGATTTGACTTACTTTACACAGAAGTATGACCATATGAACCCATTGCAAGGGTCCCTAGAAGGTAACTGGTGTGCATCTATTTAGCTTCATGGTGAATTTTCCTTGGCTCTGAGTTTAATACCCGCATTAAGTGCTAGTTGTTTTTCCCACACACACTAGAATTCTGCCTTGCACACAGACCCACCAGGGTCTTTTTCAACCTTACTTTCAATAGATTTTTTTAAACTAATTTATTTAGAAACTGCCGAAAAGAGTGTATGTGTGTGTTTCTTTCTAACTTATAAGCCTTCCTAAAATGCAAGAACCTTTAATTAGGGATTTAATGAATGAGCTATTTCCTCTATATTCTCTTAGGAGTGTGGTATTGCCATTATCAACAATCACTGGGACACCAAAACTCTACTTTAAAATGCACCCTGCTATCCTAGGAATTTAGGACATTTCTGTCATTCTACCTGTAATTCCACATTCTGCCTGACTGTACCCAACACTGCGACTCCCAAGTCCAGTCCCCACACAATTCAAAACAATATAGTTTTGAATTGTGTCTAAAATTCTGATCAAATTGTATCTAAAAACTACCAACTAGTATTCATATATGCATTATTTTCCCAGAAGAACATCTAAGAATTATTTTCTAAAGCTAGAATAACACTCGAAATTTCTAGTGCATATTTATTGATAAGTCAACTTTCAGTTTCCATTTTTCAGTATCGTTGGCACTATTTCTGAGTTTAAGACAGTTGTGTTAATGCTATACATTTAGAAGGAAGGATACACTATATATATATATATATATATATATATATATATATATTATATTAGCTTGTTTTTGAATGCCACCACCTCCTCACCCTTGTTTGATAACAGACTTAATGTACCTGACTACATAGGTGGACATGTGACTTGTGCATCAATCATGGTGTTACATATCAGTGGATATGGTGATAAGATCAAATATTAGGAAATATTAACTGGAAAAATTCATTTGTTCACCAAGAGTCTAGGTTTGTGAAGAATACAAGTAAATGAAGGATTGATATAACTTATTAGGGAGTTTTCATCAAATAAATGAGTTCTGAGATGCTTTCCATAGAAAGAAATGATGTTAATGAAATAGGCAGAGTAACACTCCCCCCAAATATGGCCATTTCCTATTCTCCAGCAGCTATCAATATGGTATCTTACATGGCAAAAAGGACTTTGCAAATGTCATTAAATTAAGAATTTTGAGAAGGGGAGATTTTGCTGGATCATTTGGGTATGCCCAATGTAACTGCAAGAGTCATCATAAAAAGTGAAGGAAGAATCAAATTCATAGGAGACAATGTGATGACAGAAGCAGAGGGTCACAGAGAGAGAGGTTTGAAGATGCCACCCTGCAGGCTCTGGAGATGGAGAAGGAGTCATGATCCCAGGAAGCCAGATTATGTCTAGAAACTAGAAAAAGCAACAGAATGGATCCTTCCTTAAACCATTAGCAGGAACATTTTGATATCAGCCCCTTGAGACTGATATGAATTTCTGCCTTCCACCTAAAACAACATACATTTATACATTTATGTTGTTTTAAGCCACTAAGTTTGTGGTGATAAGTAGAAACACAAAACTAATATATTTATCTAAGATCTAAGAAAATTAGAATTAGTTTGTCAAATAATAAAGAAAAATCTATGCAGAAGAAGAAGATCCTTTAGCAAGAGTCTGTCCAGTTCAGAATAATAGAAACAGAAAAGTCACTGGGAAAATAATGGATGTATTCTGAAAGAAGATATTGGGGTGGGAAAGAGTAGCCATTTACCAAAGAGCAATGTAGGTCAAGGTCAGGATTCTGGGAGGCATGTATGCATTTTAAAATGAGACTATGTGAATGGGATATGATTAGATTTTCAATTTGAAAATATTTCTCTAACTCCACTCTGGAGAATAGTTATGTATGCAGGGGGAAATCTTAGGGCGTTGCTTCAGGTCTGGAAAATTATCTAGTGGTGAGTGACGGCAGGGAGGGGCATGAGGGAAGGTAAACATTTAGAAACAATGTAGGACTGATGCTAAAGCTGAAGCTCCAATGCTTTGGCCACCTGATGTGAAGAAATGACTCACTGGAAAAGACTCTGATACTGGGAAAGATTGAAGGCAGGAGGAGAAGGGGATGGCAGAGGATGAGACGGTTGGATGGCATCACTGAATTGATGGACATGAGTTTGAGCAAGTTTCGTGAGTTGGTGATCGACAGGGAAGTCTGGCGTGCTGCAGTCTATGGGGTTGGAAAGAGTTGGACACGACTGAGCAACTGAACTGAACTGAGCAGAAATCATCAGACAAGGTATGACAGCAGTTGGCCTAAGTGGAAATGTTAAAAATGCACAGAGGTTGACATGCTCAAGAAGTTTTTGGAAGATGAAATTCATGTGTGGGATGTGTGAGGCTATGGTTGTGTAGAGTTTATTCTCCCCAGTAATTTTACATGGGACACATCAAAGCTGAGACACAGGTTTTGAAAAGATCCTATGAATGTGGTGAAATTTTACTGTTAATTACAGCTGGAGAGAAGTAAATAGCACCACTCAGAAATAAGGGGAAGTAGGGAGGAAAAATGGGAGAGAGAGACTGACAGAGAAACAGTGATTTTAGATCCTGAAATCACAGGTCTCTGAAACAAGTTCTACCTGGGCACTTGCATTAATTTTACCAGATGAACCAAAAATTTCCTTTCAATTTTTAGTTATGGTTCCACAACCAGTTATTGACAAATACTATTTCAATTCACTTCAAAATAAAATTTCCAAATGTAAATGTTTTTATAGTTACCAAGTCAATGGCACCCCACTCCAGTACTCTTGCCTGGAAAATCCCATGGATGGAGGAGCCTGATAGGCTGCAGTCCATGGGGTCGCGAAGAGTTGTGCACGACTGAGCGACTTCCCTTTCACTTTTCACTGTCATGCATGGAGAAGGAAATGGCAACCCACTCCAGTGTTCTTGCTGGAGAATCCCAGGGATGCGGGAGCCTGGTGGGCTGCGGTCTATGGGGTCACATAGAGTCGGACACAACTGAAGTGACCTAGCAGCAGCAGCAGCAGAAATTGTACCTAGGCTCTGGGCTAAACCGTACTACTGTAGAGGGAGGGTTTTGACCCATCTGAGCAATTACATGTGTGGGGATGGGCCTCTGGAGGGGCTGATGTGTCTGCATGGCCTCAAGTGCTGAAGCAGCAATAAGCTGTATCCTGATATGTTTTTCAAGCTCAGTTGACTCATAACTTGATGTAATTCCATTACAATTTTTTTGAATTGAAGAATTTTTAGGTGTTACCTCCATTAGTACTTCCTTCCAGACTGCTGCTGCTGCTGCTGCTAAGTCGCGTCAGTGTTCTTATTCAGTGGTTAATGATAATTATATCTGAAGACTTGTGGCAAATATTTTACCCATTAGAACACAGGTATATGAATGAATAATTCAATACTGGCTTACTTTTCTTTCATAAACTTTTTGGAAGTAAAAATAAAAGATAAAAAATTTTATAATTACAAGTGTACACATTGGTAAATGACTACAAACTGAACACAACCATGAACCATTGCCTAGATCTGGAAATCAGACATTATCAATATCCTGTAAACTGCTTTTTGCCTCTTTCCTAGCCACTAACTTCTTGTTTGCCTCTTTTTGAACTTTATATATATTAAATCTTGTGTGTCTGGCTGCCTTCTCTCAATATCATGTTTGTAAGATTCATTGTGGCATTGTGTTGTAATTGTATTTCATTCATTTTCATGTTTAATACTATTCCATTGTATAAAATACCAGAAGTTATTGAATTATGCTGTTGTTGGATATTTAGATGTTTAGTGAGAGTTGGACCATAAAGAAGGCTGAGCATTGAAGAACTGATGCTTTCAAACTGTGGTGCTGGAGAAGACTCTTGAGAGTCCCTTGACAGCACGGAGGTCAAACCAGTCAATCCTTAACGAATTCAACCCTGATTATTCATTGAAAGGACTGATGCTGAAGCTGAAGCTTCAGTACTTTGGCCACCTGATGCAAAGAGCCAACTTATTGGAAAAGACCCTGCTGCTGGGGAAGATTGAAGGCAGGAGGAAAAAGGAACAACAGAGGATGAAAGGTTGGATGGCGTCACTGACTCAAAGGACATGAATGTGAGCAAACACTGGGAGATGGTGGAGGATAGGGACGCCTGGCATACTGCAGTCCAGGGATCACAAAGAGTTGGGTATGACTGAGTGACTGAACAACAACCAATATCTGTACTAAGAGCATTCTTGAACATGTATTGTGGTGAAAATCCTTGCACAAATTTATAAAGTATATACCAGGAGTGGATTTTCTGGGATAAAATTATAGTATGCCTAGTGCCAACTTTATTATCCACTGTCCCCAAACTGTGCAAAGTGATATTGTAAACTAACTTTCCCAAAAGAATTGTATGAAAATTTTAATTGTCCCACGTCATCAGTAAAATGTGGTGTGATCAGTTGTTTAACCATGTTATCTTCTGTATGGTGGTGGCAGTGGTATAGTATCTAGTCATGTTCCAACTCTTGTGACCCCATGGGCTGTAACCTGCCAGGCTCATCTCTATGTTATATAAGCTGAATTCCTTGATGGCTTACTGGGCAAAGAATCCACCTGCAGTGCAGGAGATACCAGAGACTTGGGCTTGATCCCTGGATTGGGAAAATTCCCTGGAGAAGGGAATGGCAGCCCGCTGTAACATTCTTGTCTGGGAAATCCCATGGACAGAGGAGCCTGGAAGGCTACAGTCCATGTGGTTGCAAAGAGTTGGACACTGAGCACACACATGTTATATAAGCAAAAGTCATTTTACTGGAACAATCTACACATGTTTGCCTTTCCTCATGTTTCCTGATATGAATAATCAACTCATTAGAAAAGACCCACATTCTTGGAAAGGTTGAAGGCAAGAGGAGAAGGGGACGACAGAGGATGAGATGGTTGGATGGCATGACTGACTGGATGGACATGAGTTTGAGCAAGCTCCAGGAGTGGTGATGGACAGGGAAGCCTGGTGTGCTGCAGTCCATGGGGTTGCAAAGAGTCGAACATGGCTGAGTGACTGAACAATAACAAAGGTTTAATAGAAGTTCTGATCACCTAGGTTAATACATTCATGCAGTTTATAGATTAGATAACATTTCTGAGCTATTTTTAAGAATATGCTAAAACATTTTTAAGAAAATGTAGAGGCTATTAGAATTGGGGTTCAGAATTAATATTTCTAAAATATTTTCCCCTTAAAAAGAAAAATAAGAGGAATATCAAAAATATCCTTGTGTTCAATCTCAACAAAGGACTACTGGTTGTTGAGTCAGATAACGCACTTGGAAAAACACTGTTGTAGGCAGCATAACCAAAGAAGTTCTTAAGGAACAAATCACAAGGCAGTGGCGTAGCAGAGATGGAAGGACTTCCCGAACCACATAACTTCAAAATAGCAACATTACCTGTGACTCATTCAAGATTTCATAGGAAACGGATTAAAAATCAAAGGACCGCATTACACACTATCTCATTAACCACAATAAGAAAGAGAACAAGAACTCCAACTTATTTAAACAAAAGTAGTTCCAACAAAACTGGTGGCAAAAGCTGTTCCCTTTCCGATGCCTGTCAGTGGACACTGGTTTTTGAGCCAAAAAAAAACAGAGTATACAATAGCAGTGCAATTCAGTCACTCAGTCGTGTCAAACTCTTTGTGACCCCATGGCAACAGCATGCCAGGTCTCACTGTCCATCACCAACTCCAAGAGTTACTCAAACTCATGTCCATTGAGTTAGTGATGCCATCCAACAATCTCATCCTCTGTTGTCTCCTTCTCCTCTTCTTTCAATCTTTCCCAGCATCAGGGTCTTTTCAAATGAATCAGCTCTTCACATCAGGTGGCCAGAGTATTGGATTTCAGCTTCACATCAGTCCTTCCAATGAACACCCAGGACTGATGTCCTTTAGGACGGACTGGATGGATCTCCTTGCAGTCCAAGGGACTCTCAAGAGTCTTCTCCAAAACCACAGTTCAAAAGCATCAATTATTTGGTGCTCAGCTTTCTTTACAGTCCGACTCTCACATCCATACATAAGCACTGGAAAAGCCATAGCCTTGACTAGATGGACCTTTGTTGGCAAAGTAATGTATCAGCTGTCTAGGTTGGTCATAACTTTCCTTCCAAGGAGTAAGCATCTTTAATTTCATGGCTGCAGTCACCATCTACAGTGACTTTAGCGCCCCCAAAAGTAAAGTCAACCACTGTTTCCCAGATGCCATGATCTTCGTTTTCTGAATGTTGAGCTTTAAGCCAACTTTTAAACTCTCCTCTTTCACTTTCATCAAGAGGTTCTTTAGTTCTTCTTCACTTTCTGCCATAAGGGTGGTGTCATCTGCATATCTGAGGTTATTGATATTTCTCCCAGCAATCTTGATTCCAGCTTGTGCTTCTTCCAGCCCAGTGTTTCTTATGATATACTCTGCATAAAAGTTAAATAAGTAGGGTGATAATAAAGAGGCTTGAGGTACTCCCTTTCTTATTTGGAACCAGTCTGTTGTTCCATGTCCATTTTTAACTGTTGATTCCTGACATACATACAGATTTCTCAAGAGGCAGGTCAGGTGGTTTGATAGTCCCATCTCTTTCAGAATTTTCCACAGTATATTGTGACCCACACAGTCAAAGGCTTTGGCATAGTCAATAAAGCAGAAATAGATGCTTTTATGGAACTGTCTTGCTATTTATTTGGCAATTTCATCTCTGTTTCACCTACGTTTTTTAAAACTAGCTTGAACAACTGGAAGTTCATGGTTCACGTATTGCTAAAGCCTGGCTTGTAGAATGTTGAGCATTACTTTACTAGCATGTGAAATGAGTGCAATTGTGCAGTAGTTTGAGCATTCTTTGGCATTGCCTTTCTTTGGGATTGGAATGAAAACTGACCTTTTCCAGTCCTGTGGCCACTGCTGAGTTTTACAAATTTGTTGGCATAATGAGTGCAGCACTTTTACAGCATCATCTTTTAGGAGTTGAAATAGCTCAACTGGAATTCCATCACCTCCACTAGCTTTGTTGGTAGTGATGCTTTCTAAGGCCCACTTGACTTCACATTCCAGGATGTCTGGCTCTAGGTGAATCATCACACCATCGTAATTATCTGGGTCATGAAGACCTTTTTTGTACAGTTCTTCTGTGTATTTTTGCCACCTCTTCTTAATGTCTTCTGCTTCTGTTAGGTCCATACCATTTTTGTCCTTTATTGAGTCCATCTTTGCATGAAATGTTCCCTTGGTATGTCTAATTTTCTTGAAGAGACATCTAATCTTTCCCATTCTGTTGTTTTCCTCTATCTCTTTGCACTGATCACTGAGGAAGGCTTTCTTATCTCTCCTTGCTATTTTTAGAACTCTGCATTCAAATGAGTATATCTTTCCTTTTCTCCTTTGTTTTTCACTTCTCATCTTTTCACAGCTATTTGTAAGGCCTCCTCAGACAGCCATTTTGCTTTTTTGCATTTCTTTTTCTTGGGGATCTTGATCCCTGTCTCCTGTACAATGTCAGGAACCTCTGTCCATGGGATTTTCCAGACAAGAATGCTAGAGTGGACTGCCATTCTCTTCTCCACTGATCTCCAGTAACATATTGGGCAACTACTGACTTGATGAGTTCATCTTTCAGTGTCCTATCTTTTTTCTTTTTCATACTGTTCATGGGGTTCTCAAGGCAAGAATACTGAAGAGGTTTGCAATTCCCTTCTCCAGTGGACCACATTTTGTCAGAACTCTCCACCATTTCCCGTCCATCTTGGGTGGCCCTACACAGCATGGCTTAGTTTCATTGAGTTAGACAAAAATGTGGTCGATGTGGTTAGATTGGTTAGTGTTGTGTCACTGTGGTTACAGTCTGTCTGCCCTCTGATGCCCTCTCTCAGCACCTCAATAGCAGTGCAGACTGCCTCAAAATAAGTTGGTGGTGATTATGTTGTGTCTGAATGGAGTGAAATTATAGAATTGTACACAGCAGACTATTCAAAATTAAATCTAACACAACTGTTGGAGAAGGCCGAAGTGATTGCAGGACAGATGTTAAAATTTTCTGTTTTTTATCATAACCAGCACAAATAATATTTTGACTATATTCAAAAACATCATAGGAATGCTCTGCAGCCCTCTGTCAAGAGTAACAGTGGCAGCCATGGCTCTTCTATGAGTGGAAAATTAGAAGGCATCTTCAGTTGGGCTTCTGTTGTGGCTCAGCTGGTAAAGAATCTACCTGCAATGCAGGAGACGTGGGTTCAATCCCTGGATTGGGACGATCCCCTGGAGAAGGGAAAGGCTACCCACTCCAGTATTCTGGCCTGGAGAATTCCATGGACTATATAGTCCATGGGGTCGAAAAGAGTCAGATATGACTGAGGACTTTCACTTTCACTTCCTTAAGCTGCAGCACTGAATTAAATACTGGGAATCCACCCCAGCATTCACCTTATGGAAGATACAGGTTTGAGAATGCAGCAGAAAAACTTTTTAACCCCAATACTAACTTATACTTTCGGGACTTCTACTGTATGTACACTGCTTATCATTATGTGATTCTGGTCATTGCCCCTGTGGGATCTCTAGGAGATGAATTTTTTAAGCAGCGCCTTCCTCAACTAAATTCCCAAGATAATAAATTTCTGACCTGCAGAGAAGAAGATGGGATGCTGGTTTACCACCATGCTCAGGATGTTATTTTAGAAGTCCTTTACACTGACCCTGTAGATCCTTCTCTAGGCACCATGGCAGAAATCACTGGTCATCAGCTCATGGGTTTATCTACTGCAGATGCAAAGAAAGATCCCAGATGCAAAACCTGTAATATTAGTGTTGGACATTAATACCCACTTTTCTTATTCTCAGTCCCCCTTTCCTTCTGTAGAAGCCCTGATCCTCTGTTGTCCATTTTCATCACCAGATGTTTTCCACTGAAGCATGCACATACCACTGTCACCAAAAGTGAACTGCCACTTTTCAGATTTCCAAATTGTTCTAGTGTTTCCTATTCCCTATCCTTCCAAAATTTTGAGAGAGGAACTATCTTAAGTTGTTTCTGACACTCTATTGCCTAGATGCTGCAATGTTTTTATTTTTCCTTTATGCCAAACATAACAAAACTATTATATAAACTGCTTTAGTAGAATACAAAACAATAGCATATAAATGGTGTTTAAATATGCTCTCATTTTAATCTACTGAACAAATATTGGAATAACTCTAAACCACACAAAAAAGTATAATTACAGCATGAGTTATATCTTGAAGCCTAGAATTGTCAGCACTTCCAACTTGTTTGACAGTGTTATTTATGTTGTTTATATTAGCTAACAGGAAACAGCTACTGTGTTTCAACATAATAAATATAATAGAAAACTATTTTATTTGTAGTATTGTATAAAATATTTACAATTTTATAGAATATATACAGTTACACCTTAATAGCAATTGTATACATGTCACAAAACCATTTCCCTTATCAAAGATGTAGTTTGTAAACCTCAAATAGTTGTATATCTGTCCTGTTACAAGTACATATCTTTAATTAAACAAATTTGTGCAGGACATTATTCTGATTCATAAGGTTATAAAATATCAGGTAAATACAGACAGCAATAAGCCTCTGAAACCATCTGCTTCAGAAATAGTCAATATTAATCCCATCCAAGCTATATGAAAATGTGAATTTGTTGACCATCATGCTTAAACATTACAGAAAAGAGAACTACAAACGTGGCTGGTATGAGAGAGAAAATGTGGACCTTTTACTTATTTTTACAAAAGCAAAATAATAAACATGTGGTTTAATGCAAAATAGCAAAACAGTATACACTGAAGTTAATGATGCAAATGAAATATTCTGGCTTCTTAAAAACAAAACAAAACAGAGTACTAACTGCCCACTAAGGAAAAACAAAAACCAGGGAATAATTGTTAAGAACTGAGTCACAATAATTCAGGCAAATCAAGATGAAAGATCAGACAATTCACCTAAGGAAGAAGTGGTCATGACAAAACATACTTAGGTAAACATGGCTTTATTTGTGGAAACTAAGCAAAGACGAAAATGACAAAGCAAAGAATTCTAAGAAACAAAAGGCCTAGAACCTCAGAGTGAATTTTTGTATCCAGAGGTCAGAGTAGTAATAAAATGACATTTAAAATTTTGACCCAGAAATGTCACTCAACCTGCTTAACATCTAAGAGTGAAGGTTCACTTTTTAAAAAAATTTTTTTAATTGAAGGATAATTGCTTTACAGAATTTTGTTGTTTTCTGTCAAACATCAACATGAATCAGCCATAGATGTACACATTTACAACTGCATTCATTTTATTTGACTGTGGTAGAAAAGGTGTCTGACACCAAGTGTTCTCAGCTACTAATCAAAATACAAGCAAGAACAGCAAAGTTGTGGATACACACACTTCAGAAATAAACAGTGACTCAATCATCAAGAATGGAACTCCATTTCTTTTGCAAATGTATAGAACCCTAATTTCCAGCAGGTTCATTATTGTTCTCCTTCAACTTAATGAGTCAATTAGAAGGTTTAACTTTGCAGAAAGCCAAAACCTTAGCAAAGCTACATTTAAACTATTGAGTTGCCCTTGAAAGTTTTCTAGTAACAGAAATTGTGTCTCATTCCTGGGAAATACAAATGCGAACTATTTTTAGCAGAAATGACAAAGTAAACAGTGGTAGGTAAGAAAAAGCTTTATTCTACTTTCACTAACATGTCCACTAGGGTAAGTATGAAATTCTTTTATAGCAAGATTCCTGCTTCAGATAATAGGAAAATAAGCTGAATGTTTATGTTTCATAAAACGTCTACAGCATCTTCCAAGTCAGTTCTTAAAAGTGCCTTTCAAAAACTCAAGGAGAATTTTAAAGTTTAGAGGGTTTAAATCTCTCTCTCTCTCTCTCTCTCTCTCTATATATATATATATATATATATATATAAATCTTTTAATATTGCCTCTGCATAAAGAGTATGATGACATCTGAGTATTTTCATTGTCGAAAATTTAAAAATATGTTTTCTACATAAAATCATGCCATTCATGGCACATAGTTACATTTATACACCAGATTGCAATAGTAAATGACAACTGTATATATTGAAAATATAACTTTTAAAAGTTACTTGGGAATTTTGCAGTTATTTAACCCTGATTTTTATTTCAACTAATAAAAGCATATACATATATATGTATTTATATATACACATATAGTAAGTATATATACGTGTGTGTATATGTATAAGTAGGTATATATGTATTTTACACATTTATTTTCAAAAAAACAAAAATCCTTGGTTAATTTAGATATTAAAAAGTAATGTTTTATGTTTCCCCTGTGTTTGGATAGGTTTAATTTAAGCTGGAAAAGACAGAAGCCCGAGATAAATGTTTACTTCTCCCCAACATAAAATTCAGGTAAATAGTCCAGAGCTGGTGCTTGTTCTACAGTGTCAGTGACTCATGTTTTTTTGCTGTCATATTGCTTTGTGTGCAATCTGCATCCTTATGTGGTTCAAAATGGCTTTTCTACTTTCAATTACTAAAACTCCTATTGATGTTGACAAGAAGACAAAACGGAAAGAAGAAAGGCATATTCTTTGCTAAGACACTTCACAGAGTTTGTACTGACTATTGCTACTGAAATTCTTCTTGTCATTATTTAAACTTATGATCGTGTCTTGAAAAAGAGGCTGAAAATACAGTCTTTATTCTGAGTAGCCACAGGTACAGGTAAATATGCTATTACTATGAAAGAGGCTCATTGAGGAGCATTTTGCAGTCTGTGCTACGACCTGCCATCAACAGTGGTGATGTTGGCAAATGTATCTATATTTACACACATTTTAATACATTATACTAGAAGCAGGTGAAAAAATATATTGTATATATAACCCACAGTAGAAAATAATACACGATTTCATTGTTGAACTAGGGGACTGCCTTTCAATTGATCATATTAGAAGTGTATCTATATATACATACTTGGGGCAAAAGTAACACTAAGATTTTTTTTAAAGCACCATTAATTGTTTAAAGCCAACCTTAAAAGAGAAAATATAGTGACATTTAAATGACACTCTGGAGTCTAACACTGTTTCAGTGTCACTTTTGATGTTAACATTAGTTTCAGATGAAGACATAGCTTTTAAGAGTCATTTGTGTATTATAATGAGAAAAAGATAATTAAGTAAAGCTCTATTAAATTCTCTAAACACTCAAGAATATAAGGAGAGAAGAGACTATTACTGTCTTCTCAATGAAAATTGAAATTAAATCCAAATATATTTTTTCACAAAATTTTACTCAGAAGTTACACATATATGAATGTAACCACAAAGACAGAGTCACCACAACACTCTGATATATCAAAACATCTACAGTAACTTAAATAATTAGTAACAGTCAACTGATTGAATAAATTATAGATGATCTGAAAATAGCGTATTAATCATAAAAATGAAGTTGCTAATGTACATCCACTGTCACAGAAATAAATTTAGGCTATAATACTGTATGATTGAAAGAAATACAAACGTTACATGCAATGTGATCCAAATTTTGCAATATAAGAATGTAACATAATATGGATTCACATGCATATATATGTCTGGAAAAAATAGGCCAAATGTTAACAGCAGTTAGCTCTATGTAGTGAAATTTTGATAATCAAGATTTTTTTTCAGATTATGAGACTGACACTGCTTGTAGTGCTAAAAAAGACACTAAGATTTTCTTTTCAACACATAGCATGTATTATCTGAAAATTATTTAAAAAGCACAAGATACAGTAAATAGGGTAATTTTTTAAAAGTATAAAATAATTGAGATATATACGTAGGTGAAAGGCAGATTGTACACCAGTATGTATGTGTGAATTCTCTTTAGTAAAAATAACATAAAATTCATTATGATAAATCTATAATATGTACAGCAAGTACTATTTGTGGTCAGCTTTGGAATTAAGACCCATAGATGATTTTTCTAATAAAAGTAATGCTATGTGTTTTAAGATGTAGCCATATTATTAAGTATTACTTTATTATCATCACAATGTATGACTTCTACTGCGTTTCGGGTAGAAAAAAAAAAAATAGGTCTATTGTATGCTCCTTCTTGTTCTTATCATATGCTCCCTGCATGACTGTGAGAGCCTGAGAGAAGTCTATTTCTGCCGCAAAATTATCTACTGCTGACAGAAAGATGAAGGCATAGCAACCCACTCCAGTACTCTTCCCTGGAAAATCCCATGGATGGAGAAGCTTGGTGGGCTACATTCCATGGGGTCGCTAAGAGTCGGACACGACTGAGCGACTTCACTTTCACTTTTCACTTTCATGCATGGAGAAGGAAATGGCAACCCACTCCAGTGTTCAGCCTGGTGGGCTGCTGTCTATGGGGTCACACAAAGTCGGACATGACTGAGGTGACTTGGCAACAGATGATTTATATTTAAGAGATTTCAGTCATTATTAATTAATAGTTTGTATTATGAGACTTACAAAATAAATAATTCTATCTCTTTACCTAATATACTCATATACCGTTATGGATATGTTCTTCACACTCTAGCCTGAGAATTCTCACGTATCATCAGAACACTGATATTTATACAAAGCAAAGCTTCAGAGCAACATGTGGCTCTTGTTATACAATGATCTATTACAAAAATCTCTGCCGACTGATAGTCAATATTGCATATATTATAGAGAATCTAATAAAAAGAAGTGAAGTCATCCTCAACATTAGGATATTTTGATTGCTTCTCGAAAGTATAAAACCTGATCATGCGTTGTAAATAAATAAAAGCCTTTAGGCTATTAGTTTATGTATGTATTAATTGCTTTATTCAAAATCAGTTAAGACATATTAATTCATTTATTGGACATATAGATGTAAAAGAACGAAATTAGAAATTATCTAACACCATGTACAAAAATGAACTCAAAATGGTTTAAAGACGTAAATGTAAGATGGGATACTATAAAACTTTAAAAATAAAATGTTGACAGAACATTCTTTGAAATGAAATTCTTTGTAAATCATAACAGTATGTTTTTGATCTAAAAAACAAAAGGAAATAAAAACAAAAATAAACAAATCAAGTCTAATTAAATTTAAAAGACTTCACACAGCAAAGAAAACTATTAACAAAATAAAAGGACAGCCTACTGAATGGGAGAAGATATTTGCAAATAATATGACCAATAAGTGGTTAATATCAAAAAATAAATAAATAGCTGATCAAATTCAACAGCAAGAAACAAAACAAGCACACACACACATGCACACACACAACACACACACACACACAACTGGATTAAAAAACAGACAGAAGACCTGAAGAGACATTTTTACAAGGAAGACTACAGATGGCCAAAAAGCACATGAAAAGATTCTCAACATTGTTAATCATCACAGAAATGTAAGTTAAAACCACAATAAGACATCACTTCATACCTATAAGAATGACTATCATCAATATGAAAACAAATAACAAATTTTGGCAAGAATGTGGAGAAAAAGTAATCCTCATACACTCATACACTGTTACACTCATCAACTCATACACACTGGTGGGAATGTAAGTTGGTACAACCACTGTGGAAAACAGGATAGAAGTTTCAAAGAAACTAAAAGAACCACCACCATGTGACCCAGAAATTCCACTCCTGTGGATGTATCAGAAAAAAATAAAAACACTGATTTGAACAGCTTCATGCACCCAAAAGTTCACAGCAGTATTATTTACAATTGCCAAGGTAATGTATCCACCTAAGTATTCATTAACAAATAAATGGATAAAGAAAATTTGGTACACACACATAATGGCATACTGCTCACCTATAAAACATATGAAATTTTGTACTTTTCAATAACATGGCTGCACATGGAGGATATTATAAATGTGAAATAAGTCAGATATATAAAGACAAATACTGTACATTATCACCTACATGTGCAATCTAAAAAGTATAACAAACTAGTGAACATAACAAAACAGAAACAGATTCACAAATACAGAGAAAAACAGAGTTACCACTGGAAAGAAAGAAAGGCAGAGGGGAAAGTTAGTGGTAGGAAATTAAGAATTATAAATGATGGTGTGTAAAATAAATAAGTTTATGAGACTATAATGTATAATACAGAGAACACGGCCTATATTTTATGATAGTTTTAAATTAAGCTTAATCTTTATAATTTGTGAATCACTATGTTGTACATCTGAAACACAATATTGTACATCAACTATATTTCAATTTTAAAAATAAAAAAAGAAATATTAATTCATTTATTTATAAAGATAAATAGTAGTGTTACTTTTAGGACTGGAAATCAGCAAATGTGGTTGATTAAACTCTGTGACCTTAGATGAGATACTTAATCTTTCTGATTTTGTGTTCATCTAAAAACAGAAAGTGTTAGACTTCAGAAACTGAAAATTCTATTCCAAGTCTAAATTTTCATGAATTTGTTCATACAATATTTGTGAGTTCAGATTCAAAGGACTGAAAAAAAGTAAAGGTTTGATTTATGTATTCCACCAATACTGTTTCATGAGGATCATACATAACTGATTTTTATATAGTTTAAAAAAAACAAAGTCAATATAGTTTACTATGATTCTTAATTTTAATCTCAAAAACCAGCAAACTTCAAAGATTTATCTTTTATAATAAAAATACACATGCTGCTGCTGCTAAGTCGCTTCAGTCATGTCTGACTCTGTGCGACCCCATAGACGGCTGCCCACCAGGCCCTGCCGTCCCTGGGATTTTCCAGGCAAGAATAATGGAGTGGGTTGCCATTTCCTTCTCCAGTGCATGAAAGTGAAGTCGCTCAGTAGTGTCCGACTCGTAGCGACCCCATGGACTGCAGCCCACCAGGCTCCTCCGTCCATGGGATTTTCCAGGCAAGAGTACTGGAATGGGGTACCATTGCCTTCTCTGAAAAATACACATAAGACAGTAGTAAAACTGTAATTAAATGGAAAAATAATGAAAATTGTATGATTTTTCTGGGTTTTATTTATATAAAATAAACTTATTTGTTAAATTATTAATGTTGCAATAAACAGAACAATGAATATCAAAAAATATATTGACATTCTGAGGTGGAATTTAATTAATACGTTTACATCAGACCAGTTAAAACATAGATTATTTCGATATTATTAATTGTTTGAAATGTCCATGTACATTTTGTTGTTGTTATTAAATGTATATACCATCTTGTATTTCAGGAGCTCTTCATTTAAGATCTTCTGCTTGTTAAGACATTTTAGGAACCATGGAGATAATATAAATGAAATTTTGGATGAGTGGATAAAAAATACATGTTGCTGGAACTCATTAGACACAAGAACCTAAAATGAGCAGTCATATTGCTTTACTTTATTATTTCTGAGAAGGAATATGAGCCCTAAGATAACAACTGGCCATATTTTCAAGATAAATCATAAATCTGTTTTTAACTTGCAATAGACTAATTAAAAAGTAGACTAATAATTAAAAGAAGTCATAGTAAGAACCAGAAATCCAAATCCATTTTGAGTCAAATAAAATGCACCTATGAAAAATATTATTATGCCAAAATTAATGTAAATTTCAACCTTAATCAAGTTAACAAAATAACTAGCCAGTGAACTTTTTCTGAGGTGGTTGGTGACTGAGTTCAAATCTGAATGTAAAATCTACAATTTAGACAAAGTAGAATTTCCACATCATATTCATAGGAATTTTGGACATCTTTCAGATTTTTGTGAAGAAAAGTCCAATTGGCACAATTCAGAAACTTTAGCTGGAGTTCAGTATAGTGTTTGAATAGGAGAGAGTGCGTCAAGATAAAGAGTTTTCTACCCCAGAACCATCACAATGACACAGTTGGAGAGTGGAGAAGCATGGAATAGCACAAAAAGATTTGCTAAAAAAAGATAGCTTAACATAAAAAAATAATTAGTAAAAAGAAAAATAAGGTGACATATAAGATTCTACAATTTCTTCTGTTTATACAAATCACTTTCTCCCTCACAACTTGTTATTCTAATGTTATTAAATATTCCAAATTCTTCTTACTGTAACAATAGTACACCCTCAGTTCAAGATTTTTCCATTCTGTTTGATGTATTTCAACAATATCGATATTATTATTTTTAAATTAGATGTTCTGAGTTGATAGATGATCAGCTCTGACCTTTGTGATCTGCCAGTATATATACAAAGGTCATGCCAGTCAGAGTCTAAGATAAAAGAAGCAATACACTCTACAGCGTGAAGAGTAATGTCAGAGCAGTGACACTGCACAGAAAACAGATCCGAGGAGAGGCCACAAGACAATGGGAAGCCAGATATCTGTTCTCAATGAACATGAGAACTGGTGATGTTTAGAGTGGCTGAAGGGTCAAAAATCTATCAGCAGGTTGACAGAGGTACAAGAGGGGTCCAGTGTCATAGGTACCACTGGAGACGAAAGAACAGGTATTGCTTCTCAGGAGGGAAGTAGTTTCATTCAATCTGGCTGCATCAAAGAAATTCTGTGTTTTTCTATTTGGAAATAAATATACTTTGTGGAGATTTGTTCATTTCTTTGATCTCTGGACACTTTCTTTTAACAAATGGGCCATTTTTCTATCTAAATTTCTAATCAATTCTGAGTATATAAAGAAGCCATTCAATGCTAGTAGATATTAGGTATTGAACTAGTTTCCTCAAAAAATGAGACTGGAAGAATAAAGTTCTGAAATTGAAAGTCACTCAGGCCTGTGCAACTCTTTGAGACCCCATGCACTGTAGCCCATCAGGCTCCTCTGCCCATGGAATTCTCAAGGCAAGAATACTGTAGTGGGTAGCCATTCCCTTGTCTAGGTGATCTTCCCAACCCAGGGATCACGTTTTTGGCATTGCAGGCAGATTCTTTATGATCTGAGCCAGCAGGGAAGCCCCTACTCAATGCTGATAGATATTATGTATTTAACTAATTTCCTCAAAAATGAAGCTGCAATATGAGGAACATTTCAAATATGTGTGCAAATAAGTAAAATAGTATATATTTACCCTAATAAACCACACTAACAAACATTCAGCTTTAAAACAATAGATATTCAATGAAAAATCTGCTAGATATCCATAAAAGGAATGACCTTATAAGACATGAGGGAAAGTCTACACACCCTCAGTGAGGCATGCATGGGTTTCTTTCTCTTTACTGTTTAACAAAGTCTATCTGCTGCTGATATTTCTTCTTTAAAAACCTGATTTCTTGGACTCCTCTAGAGTTTTGTTTTTTTTTTTTTTTTCCTTTTCTTTTCACCATAAAGTCTCTCTGTATTGTTAAAATTTATTCATTTCACTTCCTCCTTTTTTTCAACCCATAAACTTGATGCTTTGTCCTTTAAAAACCATTAAACCAAAGGATAAAATTAATCCCTGGACCTTATATAGGGCTTCCCTGGTGGTTCAGTGGTAAAGAATCCATCTGCAATGCAGGAGAGATCCAGGTTCCATCCCTAGGTGGGGATAATCCCTTCAAGAAGGAAATGGGAATCCACTCCAGTATTCTTGCCTGGGAAATCCCATGGACAGAGGATCCCGGCAGGCTATAGTCTATGGGTTCACAAAAGAGTTGGGTAGTATTTAGCAAGTAAACCACCACCTTGTATCATTTCTGTGCTGTGCTTAGTCACTCAGTCATGTCTGACTCTTTGCGGCCCCATGGACTATAGCCCACCAGGATGCTTTGTTTGTGGGCATTCTCCAGGCAAGAATACTGGAGTGGGTTGCCATGCCCTCCTCCAGAGGATCTTCCCAACCCAGGGATAGAATCCAGGTCTCCTGCACTGCAGGTGGATTCTTTACCATCTGAGCCACCAGGGAAGCCTGTATCATCCCTACTTAATATCAAATTCATTTTCCCACAGGAAAGTAATCTTCTGAAAAGAATAGTCTATACCAGGGGTCAGCACACTTTTTAGTAGAAAGTATTTAGACATTGGGCTTCCCTGGTAGCTCAGCTGGTAAAGAATTGCAATTAATGAACATTCTTCCAATAGTTCAGTTCTAAAATCTTGTAATTACTCAGCCATTAAAAAGAATTCATTTGAATCAGTTCTAATGAGGTGGATGAAACTGGAGCCTATTATACAGAGTGAAGTAAGCCAGAAGGAAAAACACCAATACAGTATACTAACGCATATATATGGAATTTAGAAATATGATAACAATAACCCCGTGTACGAGACAGCAAAAGAGACGCTGATGTATGGAACAGTCTAATGGACTCTGTGGGAGAGGGAGAGGGTGGGAAGATTTGGGAGAATGGCATTGAAACGTGTAGCATATCATGTATGAAACGAGATGCCAGTCCAGGTTCAATGCACGATACTGGATGCTTGGGGCTAGTGCACTGGGACGACCCAGAGGGATGGTATGGGGAGGGAGGAGGGAGGAGGGTTCAGGATGGGGAGCATATGTATACCTGTGATGGATTCATTTTGATATTTGGCAAAACTAATACAATTATGTAAAGTTTAAAAATAAAATAAAATTTTAAAAAAATCTTGTAATTATTTTAAATTCTCCTCTTTCTCAAATCCCCTGTATCAGAAAATTTTGTTGAATTTGCCTTCACAATGTATGAAAAATTTTATTGATTTTCATCATCTCCTGTACTATTGTTCTAGTACTATTATAACTATCTTTTATCTAGATTCCTTAAAGTTCTGCTTACTACTATCCTTGCCCTCTACAGACTATCACCAAAATAGTATCCAAGATGTTCTTCCTAAATATAAATCAGATTTTGTCATTTTGCTCAAAACCTATAAAGACTTCTCATTTCCTCAGAGTAAAATCAAAGGACCTTATAATGATTTATAAAGACCTGACTTATTTCTCACTTCTCCTTGAATCAATCTCTTTGACTTTATCTCTCTACTTCCCTCCTCCCTATCTAGCTGCATTCACCTCACTGGTGCCCTTCAAACACATGCTTTGAGAACTTCAGTTGAAAATAGTCATGCCTTCTAGAAGGTTCTTCCTCCAAATATCCTTAACATTCCAGATCACCTTAGCCAAGTTTTACTTTTCTTCCATTTTCATAGTTCTTTAAATTGAATTGTATTCTTCATGTAACATTAAATTTTCAAACCACTGCAATTTGAACTTTATCCTAAGGTCTCCTTGAAAATATAAACCCTAGGGTCACGTTTAAGCTGCCATCATTCAGATCTCAATTTAAATGTCACTTACCCAGAAAAGCCTGTCTTAACTTTCAAATATAAATTAGGTAACTCCTGATTCTCTTCCCAGTCTTCTTTTTCTAATAAGGATTCCTCATGATTTAGAGTAATGATTTTTCTTTTATGATTTTCTTCACCACTAGTCTGTAATTTCCATGATGCAAAGGAAGGTGTCTGTTTTTTTTTTTTTTTTTTTAATCCGTGTTGGTAGTGAGTAGCACAAATTATCAGTAGATCTTCAGTGTATATTAACAAAGAAAGTGAAAGTGAAACTCGCTCAGCCGTATACTTGGGACCACATGGACTGTAGCCCTCCAGGCTTCTTTGTCCATGGAATTATCCAGACAAGAATAATGGAGTGAGTAGCAATTCCCTTTTCCAGGGGATCTTCCCAACCCAAGGATCGAACCCAAGTATCCCGCATTCCAGGTGGATTCCTTACCAGCTGAGCTATTTACCAAAGAAGTGAATGTCAAAAACCAAGGATATTTTTAGGTCTTAATTTCCTGCTTCATTTGACACCTTTCCTCACTCTTTTCTGAGACTCTGTACTTCCCTGCTAGTAACACATTATAAATGTTTTCTACCTAACCCTTCTTTGCTACATGTGCTATATTTAGGCCCACTAAATATATTTTTGTTTTACAGAATGCCATCCAAAGTCAAATAACTTTTTATTCTACCATTTCATTTCCCTAGTTGATCTCAACCAATCCATGTCATAATTTAGTAACTATGTGCTTGTGTGTGCTGTGCTAAGTTGCCTCAGTCATGTTCAACTTTGTGTGACCCTATGGACCGTAGCCCATCCTCTGTCCATAGGATTCTTCAGGCAAGAATACTGGAGTGTGTTGCCATGCCCTCCTCCAGGATTCTTCCCAGCCTAGGGATCGACCTGGTATCTCTTATGTCTCTTGTGTTGGCAGGTGAGTTCTTTACCACTAAGGCCACCTGAAAGTGAAAGTGAAAGTTGCTCAGTTGTGTCAGACTCTTTGCAACTCCATTGACTATATACAGTCTAGAATTCTCCAGGCCAGAATACTGGAGTGGGTAGCCATTCCCTTCTGCAGGGGATCTTCCCAATCTAGGGATTGAACCCAGGTCTCCCACATTGCAGGCAGATTCTTTACTAGCTGAGCTACCTGGGAAGCCCTCAAATTTATATTTTCCTCCTAGGTCACCTCCATGGGTATGGAAGCAGCTCCCTAAGTCTGGAATGCCAAACAAAGTATGAAAATCCAAATTTTCCCCTTTGGACTTGTTTTTGTTTCATACTCTATATTCCCAGCACTATCACCCACTCAGTTTCTTATCAAAACAGAAAGATAGAAAAAAAAAAAACTTTCACTGTTGTCTCTATTTATTTAGAAATTTTGTGCCTTTATGCCCTAAATATTATTTGGTCCTTTCATTAGTTATGATAAACGTTCTACTTCAGAATATCATCTCCTCTTAACTTGCACTACCTTGACAATCTCCTGTTTCGTTTTCCCAGAATTTTTCTGGAACATAGTCTGATATAAGTGTTTCTACTTTAACACTCAAAGGAAATGGTTCAAAAATCTACTCAATATCTTTAACTGTGGGTAACAGATATTTCAGAGAAGGAAATGGCAACCCACTCTAGTACTCTTGCCTGGAAAATCCCATAGATGGAGGAGCCTGGTAGGCTACAGTCCATGAGGCCTCGAAGAGTCGGACACGACTAAGTAACTTCACTTTCACTTTTATGCATCGGAGAAGGAAATGGCAACCCACTCCAGTGTTCTTGCCTGGAAAATCCCAGGGACGGGGGAGCATGGTGGACGGGGGAGCGATCTATGGGGTCGCACAGAGTCAGACATGACTGAAGCGACTTAGCAGCAGCAGCAACAGATATTTTGTACAATGTCTCTGAGCCTCAGTGCTTTCAGCAATATGACTGGATACAATATCACCTGCTTCATGGGTTTATAGTTAAGATTACATGGTAAAAGTTAGATGAAGTACTCTATACAATACAGTAATTGATTATGATATGCTAAGTGAATGAATTGAGGACAGTGTTCCCACTTATTGACTACTTTCTGAAGAAGCAGGAAACTATGAACAGAAAAAAAATGGTATTTTGAAAAATAATCATTAAGAGAAATTCAAATAAGCCATGTCATGCCTCAGGCAAATCCAATTTTAATTAAATGTGGTGGTAATAACATTAAATTAGATGTTAGAAGACTAGACTTCTATCAAGTCGTTATTTACTGTTTTACAAGTTGTAATGCTAAGTACTTTGTTTAGTCATTGTTTAGTCACTAAGTTGTGTCTGACTCTTTGTGACCCCATGGACTATAGCCACCAGGCTCCTCTCTCTATGGGATTTCCTAGGCAAGGACACTGGAATGGGTTGCCATTTCCTTCTCCAAGGATAAATTAAACATTGCTTTGATAAAATTTTGTTATCCATAAAATTTTTCTGATGATTTCCTGGGATAGTGGAAAATTTGGTTAGTGATGATGAACATATTATCTATTATTAATAGACAAGAACCTAATTTTTATGGTCAAACCACCTTTGAGTTAAATACTAAGTTTTCTTTTTTTCTGTTATTTTGGTTGGTTACATGACCTCCTTGCAATTCCATTTCCTTCATTTGTTACATAAAATTATGGTAAAATTTGAGTGAGAAAACTAATGTAAACACCCTCTGGAATAGTATTGTATCAAACTGTAACTGTTATTAATTTTTATCAGCCATCTGTGTTTTGAAATTTTGTGTGAAAGATGAACATATTATCATAAAATATATTTGCCGCTACTGCTGCTAAGTTGCTTCAGTCGTGTCCAACTCTGTGTGACCCTATAGACAGCAGCCCACCAGGCTCCCCAGTCCCTGGGATTCTGCAGGCAAGAACACTGGAGTGGGTTGCCATTTCCTTCTCCAAAATATATTTGGTTTAAATTTAAAAAAAACTGTAAATGACAAACTGAATACTCACATATTATCACTTCACTCTAAAGACAATTTTTTTTCACATATTAGACTTCAGTCTTATAGTAATTTAATAGTTCTTAGTGCACATACCACTAAGTCACCAAATGAAAAGCCAACACACACACTAAACTTATATGATCTACTACTGAGCTGCCTGATACAAAGAAATGGTTTACATTTAGTTTGAAGGTAGATTGAAGACAAAAATTAAGGATATACTTTTCACAGATGTAGTTGTAATACTGAGAGAGGGGTTTATTAAATGAATTCTTGGAAGTCAAAAATGGAAGTTAAGAAACATTTTGGAGAAGGAATGGTAACCCACTCCAGTACGGTTGCCTGGGAAATCCCATGGACAGAGGAAACTGGCGAACTCGTCTATAGGGTTACAAGAGTCAGACAGGACTTAGCCATTAACCCACCACCACCAAGAAACATTTAGGGAGTGAATCAGGACAATCTGCTCATTCAGCTTTGTCGTGTTCTTAGCCCTCCCATTACTGGTGGATGGTTTCTCACGTTCCTCACAAAGCCTCTGAATTTCACCTCAGCAGTTTTGTCTGACATCTTCTTCCCCATGTTTATCATTTGCTTCTGGAGGGAAAAATAATTTAGTCATTTGACCAATTATTTATATCGAAATAATATTTTGCAAAATCAGTCTTGCTTTTAAGATGTTAAGATGATTTATTTTTACTACATTTCAAGAAATTTCTTTATGTTGTTTTAGATTCTCTGTGCCAAACTGCTTCAGTTGTGTCCAACTCTGTGCAACCCTATGGACTGCAGCCTCCCAGGCTCCTCTGCCCTCCTTTAGGGGCTTCCTGATCCTGGGATCCTACCAATGGCCCTTATGTCTCCTGCATTGGCAGGTGGGTTCTTTACCACTAGCACCAGCTGGGAAGGCCTCTTGTACTGCAACAATTAGATCTCCAAATTTATTTCCTTATTTTTTCTGCAGATATTTCAACATTAATTTTATATATCCTAATACTCAAACCTAAGTCTAATTCAGTTAAGTTGCTCAGTCGTGTCTGACTCTTTGCAACCCCATCAACTGCAGCACACCAGGCTTCCCTGTCCAACATCAACTCCCGGAGCTTGCTCAAACTCATGTCCATCGAGTTGGTGATGACATTAAACCATCTCATCTTCTGTCATCCCCTTATCCTCCTGACTTCTATCTTTCCCAGAATCAGGATCTTTTCTAATGAGCCAGTTCTTCCATCATGAGCCCAAAGTTATTGGAGTTTCAGCTACAGCATCAGTCCTTCCAATGAATATTCAGGACTGATTTCCTTTAGGATTGACTGGTTTGATGTCCTTGCAGTCCAAGGGATTCTCTCAAGAGTCTTCTCCAACATCATAATTCAAAAGCATCAATTCTTTGGAGATCAGCCTTCTTTACAGCCCAGCTCTCACATCCATACATGACTACTGGAAAAATCATAGCTTTGACTAGATGGATCTTTGTTGGTAAAGTAATGTCTCTGCTTTTTAATATGCTGTCTAGATTGGTCATACCTTTTCTTAAAAGAAGCAAGCCTCTTTTAATTTCATGGCTGAAGTCACCATCTGCAGTGATTTTGGAGCCCCCCAAAATAGAGTCTGTCACTGTTTCCATTGTTTCCCATCTATTTGCCATGAAGTGATGATACTGGATGCCATGATCTTCGTTTCCTGAATGTTGAGTTTTAAGCGAGTTTTTTCAGTCTCCTCTTTCAATTTCATCAAGAGGCTCTTCAATTCTTCTTCTCTTTATGCTATAAGGGTGGTGTTATCTGCATATCTGAGGTTATCAATATTTCACCCGGCCATCTAGATTACAGCTTGTGATTCATCCAGCCTGGCATTTCACATGATGCACTCTGCATTTAAATTAAATAAGTAGGGTAACAATATACAGCCTTCATGTACTCCTTTCCCAATTTTGAAATAGTCTCTTGTCCCATGTCCAAGTTCTATCTCTTGCTTCTTGACCTGCATACAGAGTTCTCAGGAGGCAATTAAGGTGACCTGGTATTCCCATCTCTTTTAGAATTTTCCACATTTTGTTGCGATCCACACAGTCAACGGCTTTGGCATAGTCAATAAAGCAGAAGTAGATGTTTTTCTGGAATTCTCTTGCTTTTTTGATGATCCAACGGATGTTGGCAATTTGATCTCTGGTCCCTCTGCCTTTTCTAAATCCAGATTGAACATCTGGAAAGAGGTCACATAGCGTTGCACCCAACTGAGCAGTGAACACACACACACACACACACACACACACATACACACAGGCATTGAATGTATTTTGGCAAGAATACTGGAATAGCAATTAGAAAAACCTAGGTTGTGGGAAAATGGTAAAACCCTGAATAAATTTCAAAATTCAAGATATATTTCTTCAATTAAGTTAAAAAATGTTAACTTTAAGCTGTATTTTAAGTTCAAAATTTTAATATACTTATTTCCTCTCCCCAACCTTGGTAATGAAATGTCATGATATTCACATAACAGTTAACTTTAGAGTTCTGAATGCCAAAGATATTATTTCAGGTACTAATTAGATTTTGTTTTATACCAAATTTGGAACTTGAAATTCAAAGTTAAAATTGTGATGTAAACACTTTTAAAAGAAAGAGAAAGACAAGTAGTTCTTTTCAGAATAAATCTTCCAAAATAATTCAGAAGAGTTAACTTTGGCCATAATAATTTTCTGCAGTCACAGGATATGACAGGCTTCTTTGGAGTGTGAATATGCGTTAAGGTAAACCATTTAAAATGGTATATTTAAACATTTTAATAGCTTCAATAATGACTATCACTTTTTTCTGTGGAAGTGATAAACAATATGTATTAAATTTTATACTTATCTGTTCCATTTATCAACTTTAATGAAACAAAAGACACAGACAAACTAACCAGAACAATCATTTAATGTATTACACTGAAAACAAAGAGCGCTAGTGGAAAGCATAATTTTAACCGAGTGATATCTGTGCAGCACAATGTGCAGTTATTCCATTTTTGCTCCTTTTTTCTCTTTTTCTCTCCAACACACCCTACTGGAAATCATACGTAAATGTCTGGGTTTTTTGTTTGCTTATTTTGCGACATTGAAGGTAATAACTGAAGCAGCTATCTAACAAAGCAACTCTAAGAGCAGGATGATTTAAGAATGTGCATCAGATTTGCAGGTACAAATCACCTTTGCAGTATTACCCCAAACTTTAGTCACCAATTGGCTTGTCCAGGGGAGGATATATAAAGTCACATCAGTGGCTAGCTTCCCTGGGATTTTTGAAGTTGGAAGAGTGAGAGACTGTCTTTGGTTCCTGGACTGAAAAAAAAAAAAATGCTTAGGAACTCCTTGCAGCCCAGTGTTCAATAACATAGATCAGAAGAGCAAAGAAAATTTGAATAGTGAGGTGCTATATAAAGTTCTTACTTATTAATAACATGGAACAGGGCCAGGCAAAAATAAAGCATACTAGAGCTGGCCAATAGGATTCACTCTGACCCTCAGAAAGTAAGTCTTTGAACAAAATGACACAAAAATACAGCCAAGAGGATACAGAATAAGCTTTTCTGAGCACACCACGCTTGCAACAGTAGTCTGAGTTTCAGACTTCTCCATATAGTTGAGGAATTAAGTGTACTGGACCTAAAAGGAAGCTCAAAATTCGAACTATGAAAAGATAAACTGAAACATATTAAAACTTTTAAGCTTACCTGTGCAAAAATCAATCTGAACTGGGATAGTGCCAAGCAGTAACTGATTAGGGGCACTCTACCCACAGGAGCTAGGGGAAAGATTATTACAGAAAAAAAGAAGAATGGAAGCAAGGTAAGAGATTATGGATTGGCTATAACTTAAAGCCTCCTTGGCTGCTGGTAGTTTGTTGTCCTTTGATTTTAATTTTATAATCTTGAGATATTTACTGTCTTAGATTTTGGTTTACTTACTTATATAGCCTGTCAGAACATTAGAAACACCTCAGTCTAATGGCTTCCTTATTTAATTGACTTAATAAAGTTTATATTATCTTCATATCTTAATTGTTTGCAAGTACATTGTAAGTCAGGGGGCTTCCCTGGTAGCTCAGTGGTAAAGAATTTGCCTGCCAAGCAGGAGACATGGATTTGATCCCTGGGTGGGGAAGAGACCCCTGAGAAGGAAATGGCAACCCATTCCAGTATTCTTGCCTGGGAAATACCATGGACAGAGGAGCCTGGTTCACTAAAGTCCAACAGGACTTAGTGCATAAACAACAGCGTTCTAAGTTGGCTAGAGGTTCTGTCTTTGGTTTGTGACAAATAACACAGGAAAAATGAAAGTGTAAAACCCTGAATTCTGTGCTCCTGGGATCAGTCAGGGTTAAGAAATCCCCTCTTTTTTTTTTTTGGTTCGGGAAATGGCTTACTACGAAAAACCACTCTTCTTCCATGAGTCTCCATAATACTCATGAATATCCCCCTCATTTACATATTATAAGGCTGGACACAGACTGTCCAAATACTAATTATTTGTTTCATAAAAGATTAACTGAATTATTAGCCCCCACTACTCAACAGTAAAAAAGTGTTTGTTAATTAATTTGCCCAAACTTTCAGTTCAGTTCAGTCTCTCAGTTGTGTCCGACTCTTTTTCCATTCTCCAGGTCCTTAATTTTAACGGACACTCAACATACAATCACTCTTTAATGGCCTCTTCTGATAACCTGATGAACTCAAAGGAAAACAGTCTATGGTGAACTGTCCTCCCCCCACACCCTATGCCCATCTTTCTAGCTGTATTTGATCTTTTCTATAATAAACAATTGCTTTCTGTCTGCCCTTTTCGATTGTTGTCTAGATCTTCATTGCAATAGTCTCTTTTCCTATTGCAACAGACCTTTTAGAAAAGTCTCTCTTTACTAAGTTCACTGTGATTTAATTGAATAACACCTAAATTTTTAATCACTGAATTTTCTTAATCTATACAGTTTTCTTGAGAGAAAAGATTTTCTGCATCTATAACATAAGGGACATAATTATTTGAGGCCTAACAAGGAACACTGCTGTTTAAATACAAATTGGCAGGGTTACAGTTGCTTGCTTTCTCTATTAGTTTGCCTTTAAAACACTTTTGTTTAACTTAAAAAAAAAAATCTTAAAAAAAATGGAATTTTCTAAAGCCCTATGAAGCACTCATCAATGCATTTTCTGTAAGGTTAAATTTCCTTACCTTGAAAATACCTATTAATTATGCTATAAAATTATATCTATGAATACCTAATCTGGAAGGATGAATGCCCTAGAGAATATATTAATGTCCCACTTTCAATAATCATTTTCTTCCAAATCAAGTTTAAAATTGTCCTTTCCTTCAAGGCCATGTCATTGTTCCACAAGAGGTTATATTATCTGAAAGTTCCTCCTGCTCTCTTTCTCCTACATTGACACGATTAATTTCTACATACTATAAATGGCTGTGTGGCAGAGCAGAAAGGGCTTCTGATGTGGAGTCATGTAAGCTTGGGTTCAGCGGCAGGCTCTACCATACATTTTCAGTTTGAACTCAGGCAGATAATATAGCCTGTCTATTCATAAAATGGGGATGATGAATTTATCTTGCAAGAAAGATCCCTTAGAAGATTAACTAAGATAAAGATGCAGGTCTTTGCAAAAAGCAATTCATCCTTAATAAACAAGGATCCCTATTTCTTTCTTTTTTTTTTTTTTGCATGAACTGCTAACAACTTTAGAAAATCACTTAGGAAGTACGTGGTTCATGAATTCTGGATAGAAAGTCACAGAGACTGTTACAATGTAGAATAATGAATAAAACTGCTACTGCTCTCTGTGGAAGGGCATTTAATTAATTATTTATTTTTCTCCAAGAGAGGGCATAAATAGAATTATTAACATATATTAGGAAAATATTTCAAATCACTTTCTATATAATCCTTCCTACCATGGTCATTTCATCTCTATGCATTCTTTAAAAATATGTGCTGTAATGAATTTATCTAATGTTCCACTGTTTACATCATGCCCATTTCTACTATTTATTGAGGTAAGCAAATTTAATACTTCTCTGAAAAAATAAAAAAATAAAAGCAGTGGGTATTGCAATTAACTAGGTAACAAGCTTTTCAAGTATTACAAGCTATCTGTATTGCTCCCCTATTCTATCTTAATTTAGGGTTCTTCTTTGTTTTGTTTCTGTTCTTACAGGAATTAGAAGTACATGGCCATTAAGTCATATGGGTTAGTAACAGATATGTGCTAGGCATTTAAAACAAACCATGAAATGTGAAGTGACTTTAAGTCATTCATTCAGCATCTGTCTTATACCATATTCCATTTTTTCCCCTTTTTTAACTAAAATTTACAAATTAAACTTATATTTTAGTTGTACAACATGCTAATTATATATTTCACTATACATAAACATCGGAGAAGGCAATGGCACCCCACTCCAGTACTTTTGCATAGAAAATCCCATGGACGGAGGAGCCTGGTAGGCTGCAGTCCATGGGGTCGCGAAGAGTCGGACAAGACTGAGCGACTTCACTTTCACTTTTCACTTTCATGCATTGGAGAAAGAAATGGCAACCCACTCCAGTGTTCTTGCCTGGAGAATCTCAGGGACGGGAAGCCTGGTGGGCTTCCGTCTATGGGGTCGCACAGAGTCGGACACGACTAAAGCGACGCCGCAGCAGCAGCATACATAAACATAATGAAATGATTAGTAGTCAAACTAATCAGCATATCCATCTCCTCACATTTTTGCATGTGAAGTTAGAACACCTGAAATTTACCCTCTTAGCAAACTTCCAGTACTAGGTATAGTATTATTAAACTGTAGTTACCATGCTTTTTGTGTTAGATCTTTAGAATTATTCATCCTGCTGCTGCTGCGTCGCTTCAGTCGTGTCTGACCCCACGGCAGCCCACCAGGCTCCTCTGTCCCTGGGATTCTCCAGGCAAGAATACTGGAGTGGGTTGCCATTTCCTTCTCCAACTCATGCATGCATGCTAAGTCGCTTCAGTCGTGTCTGACTCTGTGTGACCCTATGGGCAGCAGCCCACCAGGCTCCTCTGTCCACCGGATTCTCTAGGTAAGATTACTGGAGTGGGTTGCCATTTCCTTCTAGTCCTAAATAATGGTAATTTTGTATCCTTTGATCAGTCTCTTTGCTTCTGGTAACTAACCTCCATTCTACTGTCTGATTCTATGAATTTGACTTTTTTTAGAGTCTGCGAGGGATATCATGTAGTATTTTTCTTTCTGGTTTATCTTACTCAGCATAATGTTCTCCACTTTCATTAGATTGCTGCAAATAGCAGAATCTCCCTTTTTAAGGCTGAATAACATTCTACTGTGTGTGTGTGTGTGTGTGTGTGTGTGTGTGTGTATACCACAATCTCTTTAACCATTGATCCATCAACGGCCACAGGTCGTTTCCATATTTTGGACATTTTGAGTAAGCTGCAATGAACACGTTGTCCATGTAAAGTGTAGCTATCTTTTTGAGTTATGGTTTCATTCCCTTCGGATATACCCTCAGTAGTAAAATTGCTGGACCATATGGTAGTTCTATTTCTAACTTTTTGAGAGACTTTCCTACTATTTTCTATAATGGCTGTGCCAATTTACATTCCAGTTAAAATTGTCCAAGGGTTTCTTTTGTCCACATTTCCACCAATACTGTTACCTGACAGGTTCAGCAGCTAGCCACTTGAAAACCAATATTGGAGAAATAGGTGTTGGTAGGAAAGGAAAAATTGCTTTATTTAGGAGGCTGATAACATGGGCACAGTGTGGACTCCTGTCCAGAAACCAACTCCCAATTGCTGATCAGGGCACAAAGAACAGATCGCCTGTGCTTTCTTGTAGGAGTTTCATGTTTTTAGGTCTTACATCCAAATCTTTAATCCATTTTGAATTGGTTTTCCTATATTGTGTGAAAGAAAGATCTATTTTGTTTTTCATACGGCTGTCCAGTTTTTCCAGCACCATTCATTGGAGACTATTTTTTTCCATTGAATGTCCAAATTTATATAAATATAGAGCCTGGAATTGATTTGTATAGTTTTGAATAAATGTCAAATACCATTGTTTTCTTTATGTAACATAATTGAAATTTATTAGGTTTCCTCAGTATTCTACTATATTATTGTTGCCAAAAATTAATTGCCCACCTACATGTTTCTCTGATTCTAAAACATTATTCTTTGTTATTGATTTATTTTTCTATCTTACTACCTTTAAAACATTATTTTAATTAGTATGCCTTTATACTAAATATTTATTTTTAAGATAGTAAAATAATCCCCCTCTTGTTATTTGCCTTCAAGATTGTCTTAGCAATTCTTTGCTTTTTGAATCATCATAGAAGTTTCAGAATAAGTCTGTCAATGTCTGAAGAGGAATTTAGAAACCGATTATTTTATTTTATGATCATTAGCTTATATAATCATAATTCATTTGTTGGTAATTAAATAGTAACTTTGTAATCTATTCTTACTGCTTTGGTAGGTAGTATTATTAATTCTATTTGCATATGGTGAAAATAATGTTGAGCCCTTAGGAAGCTTTCACGAGTGAACATAGCTGATGAGTTTTTAAATTCATAGTTTCCTGAGATCTACATCAAATGATTCTGATTTTAAAGTCTGGAATAAGATCCAAGTATCTATATTTTTCAGAAAGTTGTCAAAATGATTTAAATGAATGGTTTGATTTGGAAAACAGAAATATGCCTGATGGTATTATTTTTCAAAAACTAGATTTAGCTAATTAGAAAGAAAATCATTAAAACAGTGAACTCAATTAAAACAACATAAAATGGCGAAAAGGTACTTATGGAAGAATAAGAAGTTGTACATGATATGAGTTTAATAGAATATGATGTTTACTTGTATTAGAATTCAATTAATGAAGCAAGAGTACTATGGGCATAATGAAATAAGGAATTATTCTTTAAACAACTTTGGAGAGCAATGAAATTAACAATCTAAAAAAGGAGATAGAAAGATTAAAGAAAGGTCAGTAACTGGTCTGAGTGTAGGTTTCCAGGAAAATCTAGAGGCTAGGTTCATCCAACTTCTAGAGAAGGAGCATGATAGAAACATGGTATACAAGCCTATGGCAGGATCTTGTCTCTTTGTGGCAACTGCCATCCTCAGTTTAAAAAGATCCAGCACTTTGATTCATAAAAATTCTCTGTCTACTTATACTTATAAATATTTTAAAATAAATATTGAAAAATGTTGCCAAAATATAGACAAAAAAATAGAGAGCTACAGTTACTCCTGGTGAAATAAGTCAGTACTCTATCTGTTGGAGCACTGTTAGTCAAAAATTTCCCCTCAAGATAATAGTTTACAGCTTTTCCTGCCTGTTCTATACAAAGAATTCAATATACTTACAAATTCAATCTTGATTAATACAGTAGGTTTCTGTAACCTTTCTAAAGATAGGTTATTTTTCTAAAGATGGTTATTATTTTTAGCACACTCTATTCTTTTAATTATCTCTGTTTTAATTTTATTGATTCTGGCTTTGTGTTCTTTTTGTGGCTAGGGCCTTCTGAGTTTGAGGGTGGGGGAGTCTATCTTTGAGCCAAGAGTAACTGCTGTATCCTCAGAGTGAGCAAACAGAAAGAAGAGCTCTTAGTGATGCAACAAAGAACAAGAATTGGACCCCACTAGCCCCTGGAAAATCCCATGGACAAAAGAGCCTGGTAGGTTGCAGTCCATGGGGTCGCTAAGAGTCGGACATGACTGAGCGACTTCACTTTCACTTTTCACTTTCATGCATTGGAGAAGGAAATGGAATCCCACTCTAGTGTTCTTGACTGGAGAATCCCAGGGATGGGGCAGCCTGGTGGGCTTCCGTCTATGGGGTCGCACAGAGTCTGACACGACTGAAGCGACTTAGCAGCAGCAGCAGCAGCAGCAGCAGCCCATTATATCAGCTTATTTCCTTTAATAAGCAGTAACCTTTATAGCAAAATGGTTGCTGCTTTGTTTTTATCTCTTAAATATTGTATATTTTCACTTTTGTCTAACTCTTTTCAGGAATAAGACTCCAGGAAACATAAATCCAAATAACCTTATTTATAACAGAATAGTCCAGCACACAGGGTTAGAAAAAAGGCAGTTTGAATGATAATGCTCACAGGGTAAGGAGGCAGAATTTTAAAGACTAAGAATACTGAATTAAATGACATAGACCTAATGGGATATGGGTTGATAGTAAATCTAAAGAATTTTTCTAATTCTGTATTTCAAATCTCACATTCTGGTTAATATTTATTTAGGATATTTAGTAAGACTAGAAATAATTACAAAATCAGAAAATAATATATTTCACCTTTTTGTCATCTATATTGTTTTACATTGGAATGACAAAATTTATTTCCATTATTTGTTGGTGTTATATAAAGTAAAAATGTTTTCTTATTACCTTCCTATCTCTTAAACAATATTTCTCTCGATACACAATTAAGTAATTCTCTGACTTTTACCATGAGGCATGAGTTAATTTCTACTTTTTCTGATATTCTCATTTATTTTCTTCACTCTATTACTCTGAATATAGTTAATTTTGTATCTCCCTAGTGCATCTATGTTTTTCATGCATTTATTAAAAAAGTTTTATTTAACATCTGTGATTTTTAATTTAAAGAGTATAAATTGTCTTTCACACATTGTCTTTTATACTTCTTTCTCATTGAGTTAAGCTTTTGGATATCTATTTTATACATACAAATTTTAATTACATTACTAATTATATTTTTCAGAAACTGACTGCTTTTACAATATACATTTCCATTCATTTTTACTTATTCAACTGTTTACTCTAACTTGCCTCAAGGACATTTTTTTCCTGTTTTAATCACTTTTCCTAAGACTACATAATCCAACAAAGGCACGGCAGTTCAAATGTATGAGCAGATATAGAAATCAGTCAATGAAAACTGGGACTGAAAACAGACCTAAGTTTAAAAGAAATATTTAAAATCAGATATTTGGCCCAAACTAGGAATTAGAATCAATCTTGAATATATTTCTTGAATATATTTAAAATATATAGGTCATGGGAATTAGGATATAGGATAAAACTACTCAGAAATACAGACCTTTTATTCAATTTATTCCTTAGTAATAGAAAATGAATAGCAATGATCAGAATTCATTAGTAGGATCAAGTTTGAAAAAAAAAAATATATGTGTGATTATCCAAGAATCCACATGCTGTCCTGTTATCATATGTGTTTGCTTTTCTCATTAGGAATAAAACTCTTCTGCATAAAAACTATGTCATTTATTTTATTGAATCTATCACCTCTGTCAAGAAGCTATCATGAGAATTAAAAAAAATCATTGTTTAATAACTCACAATCTAATTAATTAGTTAATATAGCACATGAAATGATATGAAAAGAACAAACTCAACTTTAGAACTAGCTATACCTAAAGTGGAATAAATGAGCAACAGATTCCAAAATTATGCCTTTTATAATCAAAGCAGTTACTAATGCTTCAAGGATTCTCTTAATCTTCACCAAGCATTTAAAAATATTCCCATACACTTCTGTGGTTTTATGGCAATAGATATATTTTCTCTTGTGCTTTACACTTCTAAGTTAAGATGGAAAACCAATTACTTCTAAATTGAAAATACTGAGTGCAGTTGAAATGAGGTTCTCACATTAAGTTTGCAACCCTCAGTGTAATTATGAGATGATCAAATTTAAAGCATATGTATTTATAGAAAATTAAGATGAATCATATAAGTTATTGATATGATGCTTTGTCTTTAGTGCATTGTCAGAAATTCTGTCCAACAGCCTGCCAGTATCTGTGTTAATGAAATTTCTTCCCACTCTTTTAAGACTGGGCTATATCCTGATACTATCAAAAATTAGCATGGATGGCAGTGGCTAAAAGTGACAGGTTGAGAGAAGAAAGACAAGGGTTATTTGGACAAGTCTTTACTGAAGATATATACAATCTAGCTTTGAGAATAATTGAATAAAAAATTTCCGCTGCAGTGGAAGAAACACAAGCTGGAATCAAAATTGCCGGGAGAAATATCAATAACCTCAGATATGCAGATGACACCACCCTTATGGCAGAAAGTGAAGAGGAACTCAAAAGCCTCTTGATGAAAGTGAAAATGGAGAGTGAAAAAGTTGGCTTAAAGCTCAACATTCAGAAAACGAAGATCATGGCATCCGGTCCCACCACTTCATGGGAAATAGATGGGGAAACAGTGGAAACAGTGTCAGACTTTATTTTTCTGGGCTCCAAAATCACTACAGATGGTGACTGCAGCCATGAAATTAAAAGACGCTTAGTCCTTGGAAGGAAAGTTATGACTAACCTAGATAGCATATTCAAAAGCAGAGACATTACTTTGCCAACAAAGGTTCGTCTAGTCAAGGCTATGGTTTTTCCTGTGGTCATGTATGGATGTGAGAGTTGGACTGTGAAGAAGGCTGAGTGCCAAAGAATTGATGCTTTTGAACTGTGGTGTTGGAGAAGACTCTTGAGAGTGCCTTGGACTGCAAGGAGATCTAACCAGTCCATTCTGAGGGAGTTCAGCCCTGGAATTTCTTTGGAAGGAATGATGCTGAAGCTGAAACTCCAGTATTTTGGCCACCTCATGCGAAGAGTTGACTCACTGGAAAAGACTGATTCTGGAAGGGATTGGGGGCAGGAGGAGAAGGGGACAACAGAGGATGAGATGGCTGGATGGCATCACTGACTCGATGGATGTAAGTCTGAGTAAACTCCGGGAGTTGGTGAGGGACAGGGAGGCCTTGTGTGCTGTGATTCATGGGGTCACAAAGAGTCAGACAGGACTGAATGACTGATCTGATCTGATCTGATCTGATCTAAACTGAGGGGATTCCCCAAGACTCAGTGGTAAAGAATTCTCCTGCAATGCAGGAGATGCAGGAGACAAGGGTTTGATCTCTGTGTCAGGAAAATCCCCGGGAGGAGGAAATGGCAATCCATTCCAGCATTCTTGCCTGGGAAATTCCATGGCCAGAGGAACATGGTGGGCTATAGCCCAAAGGGTCACAAAGAGTCAGATACAACTGAACAACTGATAATGCACACACACATCTTAACTTGGCTAATATAGTTTTCCTACTCATTTACATTTTGTAATAAATATCATGGTTTTTAAAGATTTTTTTCTTCAGAAAAAAATATAAAACTAATTTCTTAAAATATACTTGAAAAGGTCTTATAAATATAATCTTGTTTGGTTTTATCTGTAATGTATCTAAAATTATTAGTCTATCAGTTTAGTTCAGCCACTCAGTTATGTCCGATTCTTTGTGACCCCATGGACTGCAGCACGCCAGGCCTTCCTGTTTATCACCAACTCCCAGGGTTTACTCAAGCTCATGTCCATTGAGTCAGTGATGTCATCCAACCATCTTCATTCTCTGTCTTCCCCTTCTCCTCTCACCTTCACTCTTTCCCAGCATCAGGGTCTTTTCAAATGAGTCAGTTCTTTGCATCAGGTGGCCAAAATATTTGAGTTTCAGCTTCAGCATCAGTCCCTCCAATGAATATTCAGGACTGATTTCCTTTAGGATGGACTGGTTGAATATCATTGCTGTCCAAGGGACTCTCAGGGTCTTCTCCAACACTACAGTTCAAAAGCATCAATTCTTTGGCACTCAGCTTTCTTTATAGTCCAACTTTCACATCCATACATGACTACTGGAAAAACCATGGCTTTGACTAGACCAACCTTTGTTGGCAAAGTAATGTCTCTGCTTTTTAATGTGATGTCTAGGTTAGTCATAACTTTTCTTTCAAGGAGCAAGTGTCTTTTAATTTCATGGCTGCGGTCACCATCTGCAGTGATTTTGGAGCCCAAAGCAAAATCATTTATGGATATCTATGTATGCATTTAAAAACTTTCTGCTCATTAATTTTAAAATTCTTTCAACATATTAGCTTTTGAACCTCTGGGATGTATCAGGCACTGTACTAGCATCTGAGGATACAAGAGAGACCTTTCCTATAGATTCTAGAGTCTTCAAAAAGATAGAGAATATGCAAACTAAATTAGTAACATATAGAGCGGAGTTTCTCAACTTTGGTATTTGGGCCACAGAACTGCTGGTTTTGGAAGCATTTTCGTGTGTACTACAGAAATTTTAGCAGCATTGCTAGCTTTACCCATTAGATTCCATGATCTTCCACAGCTACAGAAATAAAAAATATTGTCACATATTACTAAAGGTGCCCTCAGGAGCAAAATTGCTCCTACCAAAAGCCATATATAGCTACATGGAGTATATATAAATCCACTGTTTCTTGAAATTAAGATAATTGACTTCAGGTTGTAATCTCTGTAATTAAGATGGGAGTTTTACTAAGATGTTAATGTTATTCACATCAGAGCAATGGCATAAAAATAAATGAATAAATAAAACATATTTAAATAAATGCATGCATTTATGAAAATTAAAATGTAGAAAAGAATCTTATTATATTCAGTTCAGTTCAGTTCAGTTGCTCAGTCATGTCCGACTCTTTGTGAACCCATGAACTGCAGCATGCCAGGCCTCCCTGTCCATTACCAACTCCCGGAGTCCACCCAAACCCATGTCCATTGTGTCGGTGATGCCATCCAACCACCTCATCTTCTGTCATCCACTTCTCCTCATGCCATCAATCTTTCACAGAATCCGGGTCTTTTCAAACGAATCAGCTCTTCACATGAGGTGGCCAAAGTATTGGGGTTTCAGCTTCAAAATCAGTCCTTCCAATGAACACCCAAGACTGATCTCCTTTAGGATGGACTGGTTGGATCTCCTTGCAGTCCAAGGGATTCTTGAGAGTCTTCTCCAGCACCACAGTTCAAAAGCATCAATTCTTCTGTGCTCAGCTTTCTTTATATTCCAACTCTCACATCCATACCTGACCACCTATAAAACCATAGCCTTGACTAGATGGACTTTTGTTGACAAAGTACTGTCTCTGCTTTTTAATATGCTGACTAGGTTGGTCATAACTTTCCTAAAGCTCTTCATTTATTGTCTTTTTTTTTACCATTCCTAAAATATATATTTTTGTTACAAGTGTGCAAACATATAATCATTCTTCACAATACATTTCAATCACCTGAATATGACATATCTAACGTTATATTGACTGATAATAGTCATGGTACCAGGGATTGAAATGGCCAAACTACCAAGAAATAATGCAAATGAAAAGTCAAAGTGTTAGTCACTCAATCGTGTCCCACTCTTTGCAACCCCATGAACTGTAGACCACCAGGCTCCTCTGTCCATGGAAATCTGGCAAGAATACTAGAGTGGGTTGCCATGCCCTCCTCCTGGGATGTTCCTGAACCAGGGGTAGAACCTGGGCCTCCCACACTGCAGGCAGATTCTTTGCCATCTGAGCCACTAGGTAAGTAATAAACTGGTTATTTTCTAACAGATTTTCCTCACACCGTTTTTCACAATATTTCAAAATTGTATGTTTTATTCAGTGCTGTTAAGGTGTTTGGGTCCATATTTAATGAGCAATGCATAAAAGTTTCCATGTAGGTATAATACTCAAAACTACCCACCTTCAAAAGTATAATTTAAGAAACAATATATGAGAAAAAGCTTATACCACTCAATTCTCCAAAATTAACACTGAAATCCATATAAGCAGGAAATATATATGTTAACCTTTTAATATTCTGTTTTTACTTTGTCACCACAATCCCCTCAAGACACATAAAATTAACTGATGTTACTGATTTACTCATCAATGTGGATATTTGTCCTTTTGAAAAAGTGTTGTTGGAAACATACCTGCAAAATTTTTGTTTGATCCTCTGTAAGAAATACTGTTGATGATGTTAATTATATTATATTATTTGATTTTATGATTTCTCATAGGTAAACAAAAATCTAGTATTAAGTCTCTAAAATAACTAGCCATTTGATATCATGCGCATTAGCTATTTTGCAATTAACCTGAATTCTTTTCACTGATGCGATTTCTGGAATAGTATTAACAAAAACAAAATTTGTGTCCTAATGATCTTGTGTAATAGGTTTGCATTGTATTGTATTATCCTCACTGCTAATTACATGATATGGTCTTTACCCTACTATTATTCATCTTTGTTACTTCAACTTATATTATGTCCTAAGTGTCTATATTTCCAGTCCTGTATCTTTCTGAACCAAGAACATATACAATTAAACTGTTCTAAAAACCTAAGGTGCATGTATGTATTAATTTATACAGATGAGAAAAAAAATTTTCCTCCATACATATGGTTTAATTAAATATTCATCTGCCATTTCAAATGTAAATTGCTTACATAATCTCTGATTATGTAAAAATAAAATAAAAATTAAAAAACAATAAAAACAATCATGATGTCAATCAGTAGATGAATGGATAAGAAAGCTATGGTACATATACACAATGGAGTATTTACTCAGCCATTAAAAAGAATACATTTGAATCAGTTCTAATGAGGTGGATGAAACTGGAGCCTATTATACAGAGTGAAGTAAGCCAGAGGGAAAAACACCAATACAGTATACTAACTCATGTGTGTGGAATTTAGAAAGATGGTAACAATAACCCTGTGTATGAGACAGCACGAGAGACGCTGATGTATGGAACAGTCTTATGGACTCTGTGGGAGAGGGAGAGGGTGGGAAGATTTGGGAGAGTGGCATTGAAACGTGTAAAATATCATGTATGAAACGAGATGCCAGTCCAGGTTCGATGCACAATGCTGGATGCTTGGGGCTGGTGTGCTGGGACGATCCAGAGGGATGGTGTGGGGAGGGAGGAGGGAGGGGGGTTCAGGATGGGGAACACATGTATACCTGTGGCAGATTCATTTTGATATTTGGCAAAACTTTACAATTATGTAAAGTTTAAAAATAAAATAAAATAAAAAAAAAACAATCATAAAACTGTTTCCAGAAATTCTATAGTATCCTATATCTCTACTTAGCAACTAACTAGTAGATCAACGGAGAAGGCAATGGCACCCCACTCCAGTACTCTTGCTTGGAAAATCCCATGGAGGGAGGAGCCTGGTAGGCTGCAGTCCATGGGGTCGCTAAGAGTCAGACACGACCGAGTGACTTCCCTTTCACTTTTCACTTTCATGCACTGGAGAAGGAAATGACAACCCACTCCAGTGTTCTTTCCTGGAGAATCCCAGGGACGGGGGAGCCTGGTGGGCTTCCATCTATGGGATCGCACCTAGTCTGACACAACTGAAGCGACTTAGCAGCAGCAGCAGCAGTAGATAAACAGAACTCGGAACCCTATTAAAGCCACATCCTTTTCATATTCATCTTCAGTTTGTCTTAGCTTCTGGTTCGTTTGCCTGATTACATTCCACCCTGCATACTGCTGCCTGATATTTCCTTTTAAAATGACTTATTAAAAGTATTTTAAAAGCGAAGAATATTTGAAGAGGGACATCTAAAAAGTATAGATAAACTTCTTACATGTGTATTATTATCTTTTTATCAATCTTTGTGTTATGAATAGATGGGAATGCATTTTTCATAAAATTTATAGAAGCAATAAAGGCAATACTTTGTAATTTCTCCTCATGTTCACTATATTTGTTTCCATTAAGCACCCTCTCTCATTTCTTTTTAATGACCACAAATCAATCTACCTAATGGGCTTATCATAATATGTTTAGTATCTCATTATTAAGTGATTTAAATGACTCAGTAACATAAGCATGCTTTGACTATAACAGTCTAAATTCTGAAAAGTTTGATGTCCAAAGTTTAAGTTTTTGAAGAGAAATTGCTGAGGCAAAAAGCAAGACAAATAACAAAATTCTGACAGAAGATGTCAAACTGCTTTAAAAGTTGAAAGAATATTTTATTACTTATGTACCACATTGTTCTTGTTACATTAACATATTTATTAGATTGCCATAAATTTAACAATCACTGCTGATTCAGTTCAGTCAGTTCAATTCAGTTGCTCAGTCACGTCTGACTCTTTCGAATCCCATAGGCCAAAGTATTGGAGCTTCAGCTTCAGCATCAACCCTCCAATGAATATTCAGGACTGATTTCCTTTAGGATGGCCTGGTTTGATGTCCTTGCAGTCCAAGGGACTCTAAAGAGTCTTCTCCAACACCACAGTTCAAAAGCATCATTTCTTTGGGGCTGAGCTTTCTTTATCATCCAACTCTCACATCCGTTCATGAATACTGGAAAAACCATAGCTTTGACTAGACGGACCGTTGTCGGCAAAGTAATGCCTCCACTTTTTAATAGGCTGCCTACGTTGGTCATACCTTTTCTTCCAAGGAACAAGAGTCTTTTAATTTCAAGGCTGCAGTCACCATCTTCAGTGATTTTGCCTGAGAAAATAAAGTCTGTCAGTGTTTCCATTGTTTCCCCATCTATTTGCCGTGAAGTGATGGGACCGGATGCTATGATCTTAGTTTTTTGAAAGGTGCCTAAGGTCAACTCAAAACTTGTTTGTGAAAGGCAACCACTAACTGACTGATGCATTGATTTCTATTAACTCAACAAGGTGTATTCAATACTTCTAATATCAGAGGTTATATTTTACATCTGGGCTGCAGTATTGAATAAAATATTGAGTAAAATACCTCTTGAATAAATTGAATACAATAAATTGAATAAAATACCTCTCGCCTAGATTTTATATTCGAGAGGAAATTTAGTTAATTACTTACACATTACAGGCAAAGAATTGAAGACTTAGAGTGGTTTGATAACAGAACATTTCACACTAAAGCTACACCATACTCTGTACTTTTCACTCTAATGTCAACCTCATCACAAGTTGACTGTCAGGAGTTTGAATATTTAAGTATCACCTTCATTCACTTATCTACCTCAAAATTACTGTTACAAAAATATTCTTAGTTATTTCTCCTTTTGAGACTAATTATCAAAAAGATATGTAGATAACTAGCTAGTTACCTATCTATCTAATTCTCTCTACCCATCTATAAATATACCTATATAGCACAACTTGTATGTATAATACATATATCAATCATTTCACTTAGCTATTAAATATGTATTATATGCATATTTACTTATTTTCTGTATACATGTAAGAATTGATTTTTATCTCAGCACTATTGTAAAAATATATGAATACTTTAAATAAATATTCTAAATTTTTCTGAATCTAAAAGAATTTGCACATTTCAGATAAATCATATGTCATTTGACTCAAGACCGTTGAATTTTTTTTTGCCTCTTTTTAATTCTCATTATCGTTTTTCCTTCTTTAAAACACAAACAATGGAAAATCTAATTATGGTATATTAAAGATGAAAAGGCTCATATAAAACTTTCTCAGTTTATTTTTGGGAAATAATTGATAACATTGATTTTAAAATACCATCTCTTTGTGTCATATAGCTATCTATGGCTATCTACTTTTACATATGGTAATGTGTGTTTCAATGCTACTCTCTCAATTTGTTTCCCCCAGTACCCCCTCCCTGCATCTACAAGTCTGTTTGCTATGTTTGTGTCTCTGTTGCCTCCCTGCAGATAGGTTGTCTATGACAACCTAGAGGGATAGAATGGGTGGAAGGTGGGAAGAATGTTCAAGAAGGAGGGGACATACATATGCTTATAACTGATTCATGTTGATACATGACAGAAAACAACAGAATATTGTAAAGCAAGTATCCTCCAATTGAAAATAAATAAATTTAAAAAATTAAATACCATCTATCACTTCAATTGTTTCTATTAATCAACTTAAAGTTTTGAGTTTCATTTCTAGAAAGAGAAGGAAACATTTTGTTTTAAATTACTTTTACAATATATTTAAGAACAGGCATCACTCACTAGATTGATAGCATCACTAGAAGTTCAGGGCAAGAACAATGTCTATATGTTCTTTTCTGACTCCATAGTTTCTAGCACAGTATGTGACTAGAAGAAGCATTTTAAGATTACTTTCTGGGAAATCAAACCTTACTTACATTTTGCTTTGTGTTATTTGTCTGTTCCTCTGATATAAGAACTGGAAACCAGAAGAAATAGTAGTAAGATAGGTTCAGCTGAGCAGGCCAAAAATAAACATTTGGAGAATGATTTTTTTTTTAAATGATTAGCTACAAACAATGAAAGGAAAGACCACAGAAACTTTCTCTCTAACACTAATAGGAGAAATAAAAGATATAAATGTTACCTGGGTAACTGCTTTAAATGCAATGGAAGATTTTTGTTGAACTAAGATTCTAGAGAAAAATACTGTAATTAGGGTATCTGCATGTGGTGTTGTCAGTCAATGCAACTTATTTCAGTGTTTATTTCCTCAGCACAAAATCTATTTAAATTAATTCAGAAATATGTTAGAAATAAATTTATTTGCAAAAAGGTTACAAAATGTGAAAATATATTCTGTGTTGTTAAGAGAATTTATTAAAATCTAGAGGGAAAAGAGATTCCAAACAATTTAGACTGACATATGTTTCATAGACCCTGGTGTAATAAAAATATGTTTAGTTTATTATTCCTAAAAATATGCTACTTTTATCTGTAAAGGAGTTCTGTAACTCTATTCAGAGTAACACAGTAGTTAAAAGTATCTAATTTGCCAACATACACCAAACATTAAAATTTAATACTGGTATCAAAGTATCATTTTGTAAAATACATGCATAACAAGAAGAAAATATTGTATTGGGAGGGAGTCAGATTAATGATTCAACTTGAATGCACTACTGTATTTGACCATATTTGCTATCTACTATTTTCACAAAGAATTATTCTATAAATAAATCTATTAATTTATATGAAAGAAAAATCAAAATGGAGGTTTATACTAACCCATTTAAACAGCTTTGTATATGTAAAATACAGGTATAAAATTATATTAGAGATATAATTTGAATCTATATTAAAAGCATCAGATCAGATCAGTGGCTCAGTCGTGTCCGACTCTTTGTGACCCCATGAATCGCAGCACGCCAGGCCTCCCTGTCCATCACCAGCTCCTGGAGTTCACTCAGACTCACGTCCATCGAGTCAGTGATGCCATCCAGCCATCTCATCCTCTGTCGTCCCCTTCTCCTCCTGCCCCCAATTCCTCCCAGCATCAGAGTCTTTTCCAATGAGTCAATTCTTCATATGAGGTGGCCAAAGTACTGGAGTTTCAGCTTTAGCATCATTCCTTCCAAAGAAATCCCAGGGCTGATCTCCTTCAGAATGGACTAGTTGGATCTCCTTGCAGTCCAAGGCACTCTCAAGAGTCTTCTCCAACACCACAGTTCAAAAGCATCAATTCTTCGGCGTTCAGCCTTCTTCACAGTCCAACTTTCACATCCATACATGACCACAGGAAAAACCATAGCCTTGACTAGACGAACCTTTGTTGGCAAAGTAATGTCTCTGGTTTTGAATATGCTATCTAGGTTGGTCATAACTTTCCTTCCAAGGACTAAGCGTCTTTTAATTTCATGGCTGCAGTCACCATCTGTAGTGATTTTGGAGCCCAGAAAAATAAAGTCTGACACTGTTTCCACTGTTTCCCCACCTATTTCCCATGAAGTGGTGGGACCAGAAAGCAAATAATATTATAAAAACAGTTTGATGCCATTTGAGTTCATTCAAATGTTTGCAAAAAGAATCACTGTTTATTGTAAGTAAGATGTGATATTATTTTAATATTATAGATTAGATAAAACATAAACTAATAGGTTAATATTCATAATCACTTTACACAGAAATTTATTTTTCTAATTTTCTGTGCCTATAACATAGGTTATGTATGTGTGCTCAGTTGTGTCTGATTCTTTGTGGCCCCATAGACCGTAGCCTACCAGCCTTTTTCAGTCCATGGAATTTTCCAGACAAGAATATTGGAGTGGGTTGCCATTCTCTACTCTAAGAGATCTTCACAATGAAAGGGTCGAACGAGTGTCTCTTGCATCTCCTGACTTAGCAGGCAGATTCTTTACGACTAGCACCACCTGGGAAGGCCATGGTTGTTCATATATTTAATAACTTTAAAGTTAAATTTTATTATTTGTAGCACTTGCAAACATCATCTATATTGTTAAAATATTAAATTTTCCATATTTATCAGTTTATTTTTTTTTAAGAAATAAGATTCATACAAAAGAGTCCTCTTTGTTCTTTTTTTTAAATTTTATTTTATTTAACTTTACAATATTGTATTGGTTTTGCCATATATCAAAATGAATCTGCCACAGGTATACATGTGTTCCCCATCCTGAGCCCTCCTCCCTCCTCCCTCCCCATACCATCCCTCTGGGTCATCCCAGTGCACCAGCCCCAAGTATCCAGTATTGTGCATTGAACCTCTTTGTTCTTAGTCATTATCCCAATTCTTTTTTCTCCAAACCAACATTTAGCAGCGTTCTAAATTTAATATATATGCTTTTCTAACATAACATTGTTGTTATGTATTTCTTATACATGTATATGGTGGTGGTTTAGTTGCCAAGTTGTGTCTGACTCTTGAGACCCCATGGACCCCACCAGGCTCCTCTGTCCATGGGATTTCCCAGGCAAGAATACTGGAGTGGGCTGCCATTTCCTTCTCCAGGGATACATATATATAGTATAAATATATTGTATTGTCTTAAAATTTCTCTTGGTGTTATCATCTGAATATAAATTTTGTACTTTGTCTTTTATATTCATTTAAAAAAATATCTGCCCAGGTTTATTTAGATTTAGTCATTACTTTTAACTGTTATAATACAGAACTCACACACATACCCACTAAACCTATTTCCAATGTTTTACTGGTGTAAATACATGATGTTTCCAATCTTCTGATCCTACATGATACAGTGAAATTTTGCATGTTTTCTTGTGTAAATGTGAAAAATTTTCTTTGGATTTCAGGCATACTGTAGAATCCCTAGGCCTTAAGATATATATGTCATTAATTTTGTTAATTATTGCTGAAGACCTTTCCAAAATGCTCTAAAAATGTGCAACTCATTAGCAAAATGCAAGTATCCTATTTTATTTAAAAACATTTTGTATAATTTTGCTAAAATTGAAAAGATATTTTATTATTCTTTACATTTGTATATTTTAGATTAGTGGTGGAAGGAAACATCATTTCACATATCTATTGGCCATCCAAATCACACTTTTTCTAAACTGACTGCAGTTACATTTTTCACTCATTTCTATTGAATTACCTTTTGTTAATGATTTTTAGACATTCTTTATACATTGATAATAAAATCTTTGCTTCTTTCATTTTAATTTTTAACTTTATGTATCTTTTGTCAAAATGAAATGTTAACATTAGCAATTAATAATCTCCTTTTTATTTTTTGAATTGAGTTATCTTATTAGAAAAATTCTTTTTTACTTAACATATATTTCTCTATATATTTTTAACAATGTTAAAAATTTATTTTATTTTTCTCTCTTCACTATGGTAGAAAAATATGTAGTGTGAGGTTAAGGACTATGAAAAACATTTATGTACAGTGTGAGGAGAAGAACTAATTTCTTACTTTTCCTTCTGCAATTAATTGCTCCCAGTGGAAGTTATTACATAGTCAAAGTTTTCCTGACTAATTTATAAAAACTAATTCTGTCACAAATATTCACATATATGTGGTTCTTTTCTGCCAATTTTTATATATCTATATCAATATCCTACTGTTTAAATTACTATTGCTCTACTATCCAGGGTTTGATCAAGCCAACAGAAGCCATGCCAAAGAGTTCAATGAAAGGTGGCAGAACTGAAAAGGCTAAATGGGGATGGTGAGGCAACCCAGAGTTTGGCAACAGCAGAAAGACATTATTACCTCTAGGATTAGAAGGAACTGTGAAAAAGTTAGTATTTGCAAGATCCTGTGGTTAGGATAGCAGGCACAATTTGGCCTGAATGTAGCTAGAACCTGGAGAAGATGCAGCCACTGCCAGAGATGCTGCTTGGAAGTAGAGAGAAAGAAGCAGAAATAATCCATCTGACTTGCACTCTTTAGTTTTCTAGAGTACCATCCATAAAATAAATCCCTATATAAGATAAGTCATCACCTTTTCTTAGTATTTCTCAACAAAAATTCCCTTTGCTTTGAAATTCACCTTGATTACTTTACATGAAATTTAGAAGTCAGTTGTCAAGTTCATTAAATATATTTTTAAAAGGCAAAGATAACTAATTAATGACATTCGTTAATGAATGAAAATTAATATATAAGTTAATTTGGAAAAATCGTGGCATGTTGACAAAGAAGTGGTATGGTCTACTACTAGGATCAGGAAGACTAGTGAACATTTATGCACATACTATGACTTGCTATATAAACAACATACCTCTGCATCAGCTTTCTCACTTTTAAGATGAATAAATGATCGTACACATAATAACCTGTTTTAAAAATAAAATGTGTAAAGCACTGTGAACAAAACCTGTTATATGGTAAGCACTTGATAATATGGTCATTGTTGCTCTTGTGGTATTACTATCATCAGTAAGGATTTATTTTTTTGGTTTTCCTGTTTATGATAATTCTTTATCATCTTACTGAATTCTTTATAATTAAACAATATTTGTACAGAAGTCTTGTATATCTTAACATTCTTTTTATCCCAACTCTATTTTGAATTGTTAAGTTACATAGTATTCACTCCCAACTCACTAAAGTTTTTAAACACTGCCTAGCCTACACATTTGTACATGCTAATTTTTATAAACTTCATTGCCTATGATTTTCCATTTCATTTTTAATAGATTTCTCTTTTCCTTATTATGTATTTTAAGATTTATTTTGGTTTCTTACCCCATTCTTTTTTAGAGTAGATATGAACATGTTGAGTGTTGATATCATCAAATTGTATTTATATTTCACTGAAAGTATATTTGTCATGCACATGCATATGAATGTGCGTGTGTGTATGGGTGTGTGTATACATGCTGGCTGTTTTTTTAGTATTAGTACTTCTTTTCTATCTTTTTATTTTGTACACTTAATTTCAGTGGGATTTTGTATGTTTTTTCTTCTTTAACCACAATTTTTGGTTTTAAAGTTACTTCCTAAAAGTCCCTACACATCATGACTTTTATTGACAGTAGTATCTCCCATTCTGTAGTAATACAGAGACATCAAAGATCAAGCCACCCATCTGGTAGGCTCCTTCATGGTACAGATTATGATTAGGATACTGAGTTTGTTTCTTTTTTTTCTTCTTCTCTTAGTAATCAGATTAGGAGAAAAGAAAAAGAGCACGGCATATCTTAGACATATTTACTCCATTTCAGCTTTACTTATGATTGAGAAAACTCTATCATATAATAGGATGAAATTATCATATAATATAATGAATATAATAGGATGAAGTACAGCCACTTATTCCATATAACTTTCCTGTTTACATGTGCTAACAAATAAAATTTTAAAAAAATAATGAAAGGCAGGCAAAATAAGGAAAAAAAAATGACATAAATTTACTCCTTGTGAAATAAAATGACAAAGCAATTTCAGATTCTCCTGCCTACTTCTGTATGAGGAGGTCAGTATACTTATGTATGACTTCCTTCCTAATTAACATTTTAGCTTTCTGTTGCATATCCAGAGATAGGTATAATATTTAGTGTGCTATGCTCTTTTAATTATATCTATTCAAATTTTATTGATTATAACCTTGTGCTTTGAGTGGAGAGGCTTCCTTAAATATGAAATTATAAAGTCATTTGGTCAAAAAGCCCATGTATAATATCAGCTGCATACACCATTTCTAATCCTCATAGCAACACTACAAGTGTTAGGCTGCACCCTGAAGGCTTATGAGGCCTGCAGTTGCCCAGCTTTAAGACCAAAGAAAGAGCAAGAGTCAGTGACACAGACATCAATGATTTAATGGATGGGGGAGTGTACACATTTGAGGCAGGATTTTGGAGTAACATCCCACCATGTGCAGCAAGACAGCAGTCAGGACATGGTGGCAGACTTTGCTCCCATGGGGAAGAGAGATTGCCAGTTAGAGGAGAAATTACATCAGATTGGCTCATTAGTTAGCTGGGAAGCAAGAAGAGGGGCATGCCTCTTACCACTCCCTCGATAAGCTATCCCTAGCTGGGCCTGGGGCAATTATGTAGGATGGTTGGTCAAGTGAGTAGGGTATAGGTGTAACAGGCAGTTTTCAGGCAAGGGATGGACAAAGAGCAAGAGAACTTTCTTGATTGGCCTGACCATGCAACAGGGGTAGGTGTGAGACTGCAGAGCAGGTGCTTAATATAGGGTTTGAAGGTGGTTTTGTTTGATTCCAAAATGCATGACCCTTCCATGTTTTTTCTCCAATTGTAGGGACAAGGAAATCTATTTTCACCTCTTTGTATTTTTTGCAGTTGGTAAAGCACAGTGAATGTGGGGTATAGAAAGAAACCAATAGATTAATTTGAGTTCAAAATACAAAGGGTTTAAGTAGAAACTGTGCAGAATCTAAGTGATGGCTTATTGTCAGAGAGAAACTCTCAGCACTGTCAGTGCTTTTGATTAGGGTGACAGCACATAAATGAATAGGATCAAGGATACGAAACGTTAGTATCACTTTCTGCTACAGGTTAAAAGCTTCTCAAGGCCCATCCCTGAGGCAAGTCACAATTCCTAGTGCCTGAAGGGCCTGTTTAATGTATGGTAGAGACAACTGAGGAATTTTTGAACATTAGTCCCATCAATATGGACAGCGCATGCTCACTACATGGAAGTATGCAGAATAGAAACTTTATTTCTCTGGCAAACAAATAAGTAATATAGAACTTGAACTTGAGGCTCCAGAAAAAACTCTAAATAACATATTATAAGTAAGAGCAGCACTATTAAAATAATTATATAGCCTCTTGATGGTACCTTTCAAAAAGTGAATACTCATTTAACAGTGTAAATTCTATAATGTATGTTGAAAAGTTAGTATTTACATATAATTTGAATGTATTCACAGTTTATGAACAAAATTTTGAATGACTTTTTTTTTTTTTTTCAGAATGAGGCTAGGACTATGAGACATAAGAGTCAAATGCTATAAATGTGAGACCGATCTCCATCTACAATGACCCATTATCCCAAGTGCAAAGCCATCAGTAAAAATCTATAGTTTCTTTTGTTTTCAATTTTTAATTTTTTCTACAAACTATCATTCTCAGCTTTTCTTTTTGTTTACCAAAGCAGACTGCACCAAATTTGAGATTATTATCTTAAAACCAGAAAACATATTTTTGTTAATATGAAGAAAGAATAACCAATCCCTTTTAAAACATATTATGGAACTATATGAATCTTCTATTTATTCTTCTATAACACCATGTTTCCCTGGAAAAGGTTGAAATATATTGAACATTAGTTTAGGAATATGTATACACTACAGTCCCGGTGTAGTTCATCTTTCCTATTTAAATTCCCCTGCTCCATTTACGGAGAAGGCAATGGCACCCCACTCCAGTACTTTTGCTTGGAAAATCCCATGGACGGAGGAGCCTCGTAGGCTGCAGTCCATGGGGTCGCGAAGAGTCCTACATGACTGCGCGACTTCACTTCCACTTTTCACTTTCATGCATTGGAGAAGGAAATGGCAACCCATTCCAGTGTTCTTTCCTGGAGAATCCCAGGGACGGGGGAGCCTGGTGGGCTGCCGTCTATGGGGTGGCACAGAGTCGGACACGATTGAAGTGACTTAGCAGCTGCAGCAGCAGCTCCATTTAAGATTAACATTGCAGCAATCAGCATACTACTGTTTTCATTATTACTGTGACATTCAGTCGGAGAAGGCAATGGCACCCCACTCCAGTACTTTTGCCTAGAAAATCCCATGGAGGAAGGAGCCTGGTAGGCTGCAGTCCATGGGGTCGCTAGAGTCAGACATGACTGAGCGACTTCACTTTCACTTTTCACTTTCCTGCATTGGAGAAGGAAATGGCAACCCACTCCAGTGTTCTTGCCTGGAGAATCCCAGGGACGGGAAGCCTGGTGAGCTGCAGTCTGCGGTCGCATAGAATCGGACACGACTGAAGCGACGCAGCAGCAGCAGCAGTGACATTCAATTTTGCCAAAGAATTCTTAGATGAATGGGTTAAGTTATCTGTGCTAATTGATGATAACAAAATGCTCTTAAATGTTAAATCATATTCTTGGTGTATTTAAGATAGAAGCCTTTCCAATGTGCTCTTGGAGAGTTTTTTATCCCCCTGAGATCACCTCTGAACCCCTAAATTAATGTATCTGGCATTTCAACATTGGAATGCTAATTTGTGGATTGAACAAGAAGCAAATGATGGCAGACAAGTGTTCTATTGCTCATTCTTGGGAAAATGTCAAGATCCAGGATAAAATTCTCCCTTCTTCTTAATTCACCTTTTCTCTCTCACTCCTTTTCTCCCCTTCATTCTTCTTCTCTTCCTCTTTTTTCTCCATATTTTTGTCTTCAATTAGTCAATATATTTTTCAAAAAATATACTGAGATATAGTTATCTGTCCTTGTGTAACAAATCAGAAAAGTGTGATGGCTGAAAGATCAACCATTTATTTGTCCCATAGTTCCGAGGGTTGGCACTGGTCTGTGATCAGCTGTGTAATTCTCCTACACTGGGCCAGATTCAGCTGGGGTAACTCCTGTTCTTGTAGTCAGTTGACAGGTTGGGTGCAGGCTGTCTGGTCACAGGTGACCTCACTCATTTGTCTGGCTGCTGTCTGGTTGTCAGCATGGAAGATGGAAATTGTTGGGTCACCTCCTTCTCACCACTCACCATGCTAGCCCAGGCTGGTTCACATGATGGCTTCAGGGTTCACAGAGTAGCAAGGAAGGCCAAATTCCAAAGTACACTCTCTTTAAAAGTCTCTACTTGTGTCTTGTTTTATTATTGTACAGTAGCTAAAAATCACTTCTGCAAAACCTTCTACAAGAGCCTACTTTGCTAGGTATCTCTGTTGTTACTGGAAACACAATGTATATGATGATAGTGAGCAGAACAGAGTCTAGCACATTAGGCAGACTGAGTAATTTTAGAGAAAAGAGGAATTACCAGTTTTAAAATGCCTGCTATATCTGTGGACTTTGCATGCCTTATTTAAAAATCACAAAACTCCTGTGAGGTAGGACATGTTACCTTCGTCACTTTGCCAGTGAAGAAACTGAAGCTCAGATTCGTTTGTTCACAATTACAGATTATGTGAGTGGCAGAGCCAGGATCTGGACAGAAGGATGACTTGTGTCAAATGCTGCTGTGTTTTCCATTTGTAGCATGCTGCTATAAATAATGTGTATGTGCTCAGTCGCTCAGTCATGTTCAGCTCTTTGCAACCCTATGGACTGTAGCCTGCCAGGCTCCTCTGTCCATGGAATTTTCCAGGCAAGAATACTAGATTGTGTTGCCATTTCTTTCTCTAGGGGATCTTCCTGACCCAGGGATTGAACCCAAGTCTCCTTTGTCTCCTGCTATATAAGAAATAACACCCTTTAAATGACACAAGATATTCAAAATTCACTGAATCTATGAAGGGACCATCTGACAAACCAAGTGTCAACCCTGCCTAAAGGAAATAGAGTTAAATTTGCATGTTTCTCAATGAATTAGCAGCTGTGTTCAGCTCTCACTAATTGCCTCAGGGAGAGGCTAAATTAAAGTAAAAATTAAAAATAAATTAATTGCTGAAAACTTTATAAATAGGCTCATGGCTGTACTTTGTGCTATTCTTAGATCACTAACTTCAGATTTTATTTTCCTCTGAAAATCCAAATTTGGATATCCAAATTTGGTAAGGTGATTGTTCCTTCATTCCTACCTATTCAAAAGTCTGTCTGTTGATATTTCTTAGCTCTTGCTGCTTATTTGACTAATGTTTTTGTTTTAGGCTTAATATTAGTCTTGCTCTTTGAAAATCACTGCTTCATCTACTTCTTTGCAGAGTCCACCACCCAAAGAGTTTCCTTCCAACTTTCTCACCTCTTTCCTGACCATCTGACACCACGGTAGTGTTCCAAATCAGGAGTAAATGAACTGTAAAATATTTAGAAGCTTGTTCTTGATTTTTGGCCCAAATAATTTGCAAATACCCTGCTCTCATGGAAATCCAAATAATATGAAAAAAAATTCTTTATTAGGAAGAAAAGACTGTATTAAAAAACACACACAGGTACACAGAAAAAAAAATAACAAAGCCAAAAAAAATGTGAAAAATAAAGAAAAAAATTATATCTACTTATTGGGCTTCCTGATGGCTCAGCAAATAAACAATCTGCCTTGCAATTCAGAAGACACAGGAAATGTAGGTTCCATCCATGAATCAGGAAGATCCCCTGGAGGAGTAAATGGTAAACCACTTCAGTATGCTTGCCTGAAAAACCCCATGGACAAAGGAGCCTGGCAGGCTACAGTTCAAAGGGTCTCAAAGAGTCCGACATGACTGAGCACACAAGCATGCACTTCATGCATGCATAGGAGATATTTGTGGTAACCATTGATTACCACTCAATATGTGGTATATAATGTGTTAATAATAGTAATAAATATAAGTAAAACCATTTCTGCTATCAAAGAATTACTATTTCAGTGGTAACAGATGTAAAATAAATGCAATCATATGCAGAAAGAAAAACATGTACAAGGATGAATCGGCATAAATAAGAAGGCAATTAATTTTTAGAGTTTGGGAGAATTAATTGAAGAATGGTGATTTCTGAATTTAACTCAAAGAAGAATATAGTTCCATTGGAAAAATAGGAATGAGAAAGTATATCCCAGTATACATGAAATCAGAGAAACGAATGAGTCTGATTTCTGAAATAAGTTCAGATCTAAACAGTAAAGAATTAGCTCATTTTGTATCATTATGCATGATATAATGACAAAAATTAAATAACTTCAAATTTCTACACCTACTCTTTCCTCCTGTATATACAATTTTAACAACAGAACTGATGAGTATTTTTAAAACTCTTTAAAATTTCTATTTTAAAAAGCACGTGTATACCTGAAATTAAAAAAAAATTTAAAAATTAAAAAAAATTAAAAAAAATAAATAAAACTCTTTAAAATTTCTATTTTGTTTCAATGCTTTTATATGTAATATGTCTGCACATATATATGTGTATATTTGAGTGTATTGTATGCATACAAATATACATACATATACATTTAAGTATATGCAATATATGCATGTGATAGGAAGGAAGTTAGCTGAGAGCAACCAGAGGTGGCCCCTTCAGCTAAATGTTCAATAACTGTCTAATCCCATCAAGGGCAATTTACCAGCCCAGCCCCTAATATAGGGCTTACCTCATGTGTATGTGTAGTTGCTTAGTTGTGTCTGACTCTTTGCAACCCCACAGACCGCAGCCCACCACGCCCCTCCATCCATGGGATTCTCCAGGCAAGAACACTGAAGTGGGCTTCAAAAGAAACTATAGAAAGAAAGTGAAGTCACTCAGTTGTGTCCTACTCTTTATGACCATCATGGACTGTAGCCTACCAGGCTCTTCCATCCATGGAATTTTCCAGGCAAGAGTACTGGAGTGGCTTGCTCAGTCCCTAAAGAATCTGCCTGCAATGCAAGAGACCAGGGTTCGATTCCTGGGTCTGGAAGATCCTCTGGAGAAAGAAATGGCAACCCACTCCAGTAGTCTTGCCTGGAGAACCCCACGGACAGAGGAACCTGGTAGTTTACCATCCATGGAATCGCAAGGTTCTGACATGACTTAGCGACTAAACCAATCGACCCTAATTTGTCCCCCACCAGTACTCCAAAAATAGTCAGGGGGCAAGAAAACACCTCTACCAGCCAACTGGTAGGAGTTCCCCTACTCTATGATTGATGGGACTTAGCAGCAGCAGCACATGCACACACCTCACACTATCCTGTACAAAAGTGATCTTTTTCGGCCACTGGACTCATTAACTGCTCTTTAATAGGCCATGAATACATACATCTAACTGTAACAGACTGAATTATGGGAAGGTTGTGGGTGGTAGAGCATCTTGTCATATTACCTGCAGCTATCAATCACCCACCTCCTGCCTTTTGCAAATGACCCTGCCTTAAAAATTCTGTACCCCAGCTCTTCAGGGTCATTTGCCTCCCTTGGCATGGTCCACCTCTCTCTCGGGGTGTTCTCTGTGTTCCTTCTTTATGTGTTCTCAGTTGCCTAGTACTGTCCAACTCTGTGACTTATTCTTTCTTTTCTTATTGTTAATTCTTGTAATCGGTAACACCTTAGATTCTTCTTTGTGTCCTTACCAAGAACTGAGGCCACAGGAGAAAGGGTCTCTTTAGCAGGAAACCCTGCTAAAGGGTTTCCTTCCATTTGCATATTTATTGTGCACATACACATAAATGTACATGTATACATATATAAATTCAGTGACAACAATTTGACTTCAGTATATTTTTTAAAATTAAGGTCCTCAAACTATTAATAAAAGTTTAGTAGCTTTCCTGGAGAAGGAAATAGCAACCCACTCCAGTATTCTTGCTTGGAAGAATTACATGGACAGAGGAGCCAGGTGGGCTACAGTCCATGGGTTCTCAAAGAGCTGGGGACACAGTGGAGGGACTAAAATTTTCACTTTCACTTTCAGATTGGGAGACAGAAAGATGGTAAATGAATAGACAGATAAAGCCATATTCTAAGAACTCTTGCAGCCATGAAATTAAAAGACACTCACTCCTTGGAAGGAAAGTTATGTCCAACCTAGATAGCATATTGAAAAGCAGAGATACTACCATCCCAACAAAGGTCCGTCTATTCAAGGCTATGGTTTTTCCTGTGGTCATGTATGGATGTGAGATTTGGACTGTGAAGAAAGCTGAGCGCCGAAGAATTGATGCTTTTGAACTGTGGTGTTGGAGAAGACTCTTGAGAGTCCCTTGGACTGCAAGGAGATCCAACCAGTCCATCCTAAAGGAGATCAGTCCTGAGTGTTCATTGGAAGGAATGATGCTGAAGCTGAAACTCCAATACTTTGGCCACCTCATGAGAAGTGTTGACTCATTGGAAAAGACCCTGATGCTGGGAGGGATTGGGGGCAGGAGGAGAAGGGGACGACAGAGGATGAGATGGCTGGATGGCATCACCGACTCTATGGACATGAGTTTGACTGAACTCCAGGAGTTGGTGATGGACAGGGATGCCTGGCATGCTGCAATTCATGAGGTTGTGAAGAGTCGGACATGACTGAGAAACAGAACTGACCTGAACTGAACTGAAGAACTCTTGATGGTGAAGGTGAAAGTCACTTAGTTGTATCTAACTCTTTGCAACCCTGTGGACTATACAGTTTATAGAATTCTCCAGGCCAGAATACTGGAGTGGGTAAGTTGTTCCTTTCTCCAGGGGATCTTCCCAACCCAAGGATCAAACCCAGGTCTCCCGCATTGCAGGTGGATTCCTTACCAGCTAAGCCACAAGGGAAGACCAAGAATACTGGAGTGGGTAGCCTATCCCTTCTCTAGCAGATCTTCCCAACCTAGGAATCGAGCTGGGGTCTCCTGCATTGCAGGCAGATTCTGTACCAACTGAGCTATCAGGGAAGCCCATAAAAACTCTTAAGAGGATTATTTTATTAACTCAAGTGCCTAGTCTTGAAACACATTTTGGTTTTCATACTATTGCTTTTGCTAAATATTTACTAAGTCTACTTGACTGTTCCAAAATAGGAATTTGACTAGTCTTTCTTTACCATTCCTATCTTGAATAGGGGTAAATAAATATCTCATTGGTTGTATTAAAATATATTGCAATATATATTATAAGGAAAATCACTTAGTAGAATTATTTGGAATCACTATACCAAAACAACTTCAGTATTAAGATATTTCACAGAGCAATTTTAAAGTAAGAATGCAACAAAATTGAGTAGGATTATTTTTGTTGAAGTTGTTAGCACATTCTGGTTGATATCTACAATAAGCAGCTTCAATCCTCCTTTTTTTCCATGTTTCTATCATGCAGAACAAAATTAGAATGTATTTAACTGTTTCATTTAAGATATTTAACTATTAATTATCTCACGTCAGGAAGTTATGACTTCCCTTTAATTATCAAAAAACATAAACAATATAACAAAGTAATATCAATTAAGCTTTATTTGGCTTAGCATAAACAAAGAACAGCCTGCCCAGGACTTTGAGGGATATGAAAATTCTCAGAAACTACGCAAAGTCCTATACAAAATTCAAAATTCAATACTTTCATCCTCCATTTCAGGTCTACTCTTCTAACCATATTTGTGGTTGAACTCCAATCTTCTAGCATGAAGTGAAAAAAATAAAGTGAAACCCTTAGTAGCTCAGTCGTGTCTGGCTCTTTGCAACCCCATGGACTGTAGCCCACCAGGTGCCTCTCTCCATGGAATTCTCCAGGCAAGAATACTGGATTGGATAGTCATTCCCTTCTCCAGGGCATCATCCCAATTCAGAGATGGAACCCAGGTGGTCTCCTACATTGCAGGCAGATTCTTTACCATCTGAGCCACCAGGCAAGCACTCTAACCATACATGTGGTTGAACTCAAATCTTCTAGTGTACTGCCAACAAAATGTTGGTACTTGCCATCTACTGCTGCTGCTGCTGCTGCTAAGTTGCTTCAGTCATGTCTGACTCTTCACAACCCCGTGGACTGCAGCCTACCAGGCTCCTCCGTCTATGGGATTTTCCAGGCAAGAGTACTGGAGAGGGTTGCCATTGCCTTCTCTGGCCATCTACTGCTACAAAGAAAAAAATCACAGCTGTTGTGACCACTGACCTTTACCACACACTTTAAGGAGTTCAGGATGGAGATCAGGAATGAGGTACTCTGTGTGCTCTGGGAAAAATGGGCAAATCATGTTTCCAAATGGTTAGATATTTTCAGAAGATTTTATAAGCCTAATTCTTGAATCTCCTCTTATTGAGAAAAGCACTAAAATTCTTAATGGTGATGTCTAATCCTTGAAACTAGCAATAACCTTCACAAGGCTAACAGTGATCTTCTGCAAAAAATATGTGCCTGATTGCATGTACTCCCCCTCCACCAAAATCAGCTATACACTGAACTTTCCCCCTACCTCTTTGAAGGAGTTTCTCAGAATTATCTGAAACACTGTCTCCCAAGCTAGAGTCCTCATTCACCCTGCAAAATCTTAGCTCACAACTCTCATGTACATTTTTTTCCCTGTCAACAGTGCATATCAACACAGAGCACAAAAAATAAACATATAACTCCACACAAAAGAAGCACACATGCTTTTCTTGGTTTTTTTTTGGTTTTTTTTTTTAACTCCATAATTTATAGTACAGTTAGGTATTTTCTTATTATTGTTGAGTTATCAATCAATGCTCACATACTATACTTTTAATATTCCAGTTAGTTTATTGAAGCAACTTCCTCATAAATTCCAAAGCAACATATCTACCTACATTTTTGTGGTCAAAAAGTTATTCACATGGACACATCTGTGAACATGAAAACAATGGAAAAGCTATTCTTTAATTGCAGTGGCAATATAACTTGAGTACCATTATCCCAGAGCAATAATAGACAATAATTTCTACTAAACAGCATATTTTTGCCCTCAAGATGTGTTTCTTTTTTTTATAGCATTCTGGTATTATCATTAATATTAACTTATTTAACATGCTGAGAATTCCAAAATGAGTCTGAATTTTCTTTTATCTAGAATTAATATTGTTTCTTATAATTTATACTGTTGTTCTGGTCTGTTTTTCATGTTGAAAATGCTCTTTAAACATCAAGTGAACCTATGTTGTTCACTCATATTTAAGTGTAAGACACACACAAAAAGCTAACTGGAAACCATAACTGTAAGAAAGTGGAGGGACTTCCCATGTGGTCCAGTCGTTAAGATTCTACACTTCCAGCAGAGCACAGCCAAAACAAAGAAACAAACAAAAATGATAATAATAAAATGCAAAAAAAGGAGGAGGAAACTTGACAGAAACTACAACACTCAGAAATACTAGATTTCCTTGTCCCTGAATTTCTCTAGAAAGAATAATCAGATTTGCAACCTAACATAAATATTCATCTCACATTTCAATGGTAAAAGAAGGTTTACCATGGAGTTATTACAAAAATTCATTATATTGACTTGAGTAGCTCAGACTTCCTCTAGGTTATATGACACTAGACTTCAGAGTCCCTTTGGTGCTTTCTTTCTAGGTAATTCTAACTACTTCCAGTCTTCACTTCCTAGTGAGAAATGCCTTCTCCCTCTCTGGCATGGTAAAGAGGACCACAGGAACCAATTTCTAATGGACACATTTTAATGAGGGATGTCACCTGAGCAAGAATATATTTTACCTCACTGAAGGCAGTGCAGAGAACAGTGAAGATGGAGATAACCTGGAGAAAAGGAGTACTTAGCAAGTAAACGTCATGCCCTGTTAGCAAGTGATAAAGGCTTGTAATTAAGAGACAGGCAGTGAGAATGGAGATAATTTCCTTCCATTCATTTCATGTAGAAGTTGAAGTAATTGCATGCTGCTCAGTCCTTTCAGTCCTGTTTGACTCTTTGCAACCCTATGGACTGTAGCCTTCCAGGTTCCTCTGTTCAGGGGATTTTCCAGGCAAGAATACTGGAGTGGGTTTCCATTTCCTCCTTGAGGGGATATTCCCAACCCAGGAACCTGCATCTCCTGGATTGGCAGGCTGACTCTTTACCTCTGAGCCACAGAGGAAGCCCAGTTAAGTAACTGTGTCCATGTAATAAAGGCAGATTTTGGAGATGGTGGAACAATTATAAGCTTATATCTTTTTTGTGAATTCATTTGTATACATTTACTACAATGAGCATATGCTATTTATAATCAGAAAAAGGGTAAAAATACTACAGATGCTATTTAAACGCAGATTGTTAGCTAGGTTTCTAAACACATGGAATAAAATATTCCATTGTGAGGAGAAAAGGGCATCTTATAACTAAACTATAAATTCCTCTTTGTTACCTAATACTTTCCACTGTTGTTTGTTCTCCACAACAATCATTCACCTTCTGGACTTATCTATTTAAATAAACAGTTTGGTACCATGCACACTGTGTCTCTGATAATGTACTCAGTGCAAAAGAGCATTCAATTCCAAAGAAATCCAGAGTACTTGGAAAAAACAATTCTTAGATTTATTTTGTACTTTATTTAATACATATTCATTATGACAGATGACATTTTAGCAATGCTTCAGCTAAGAATTTCAAACTGTTAGGGGAAGCACATTGACTGAAACCACCCACCCTGGCCAGGCACCATAGTAACTATTTGTATGAGTTGTTTTATGACAGGAAGTCCTGGTAAGGAACACAGAAAGAATAAGCCACCACCAACCAGAAGAGTTCAGGAAAGGTCAAAAGGAGACACCACATGTCCGACCACCTCCTAGAATCCTTCTCTTTGGCATCCATCTTGGCTGAACAAGGCGTGCACTGCCAGGAAGGACTCTGAGTCAGAATGATTGGCTAAAGACAACCCGGAAACTAATCCCATTACCATAAAACCCAATACTGTGAACCACATGGTGGAGCTATCCTCCTGGGTTCCCTTACCCTACTGCTCTCTATCTGGGTGCCCTTTCCCAGTAAAATCTCTTGCTTTGTCAGCAATGTGTCTCCTTGGACAATTCATTTCTGAGTGTTAGACAAGAGCCCAGTTTTGGGCCCTGGAAGGGGTCCCCCTTCCTACAAATTGGACTTGAATGAATACAAATTGAAACCAACATGGCATCTTACAGTTAAACTGCCTTCAGTGAAAAAGTAAAACTACAGAGCAATAAAGTGAGAGTTTTAAAAATTAGGTTTTTTATCCTTTAATCTAAACAACAAACCATAATTCTTTACAGTTCAAGGTGAATAAAAATGTATTAAACACTGTAGGTATTTTTTAGTAGAAAATTGTTGATTTCATGGGCAATTATAACACATGTAGGTAATGCTCTCTAATCTCACTGTAATTATATGTCATGCTTCATAGAAAAATTTAATCACTATGGATGTAAAAGAAAGACTATTTGTCATCTCAGAAAGCAAGATGGGGCAACCTAGGTATAGCAGTTAATTTGTTTATCTTTGTGCAAGACCTTTGAAGATCAGAATTTTCAAGGCTGTGGTCAAAGAACCACTTATTTAACATACTACCGTGAGCAGATGTTGCCGGATTAAATTGCTACTAAATGTAATGGTGTGCTGCAGTCCATGGGGTTGCACAGTTGGACATGACTGAGCAACTGAAAGTTTTCTGAATGTTGAGCTTTGGGCCAACTTTTTCACTCTCCTCTTTCACTTTCATCAAGAGGCTTTTTAGTTCCTCTTCACTTTCTGCTATAAGGGTGGTGTCATCTGCATATCTGAGGTTACTGATATTTCTCCTGGCAATCTTGATTCCAGCTTGTGCTTCTTCCAGCCCAGCATTTCTCATGATAATAAAACGAAGATCATGGCATCTGGTCCCATCACTTCATGGGAAATAGGTGGGGAAACAGTGGAAACAGTGTCAGACTTTATTTTGGGGGCCTCCAAAATCACTGCAGATGGTGATTGCAGCCATGAAATTAAAAGACGCTTACTCCTTGGAAGAAAAGTTATGACCAACCTAGATAGCATATTGAAAAGCAGAGACATTACTTTGCCAATAAAGGTCCATCTAGTCACGGCTATGGTTTTTTCAGTGGTCATGTATGGATATGAGAGTTGGACTGTGAAGAAGGCTGAGCACCCAAGAATTGATGCCTTTGAACTGTGGTGTTGGAGAAGACTCCTGAGAGTCCCTTGGACTGCAAGGATATCCAACCAGTCTTTTCTAAAGGAGATCAGCCCTGGGATTTCTTTGAAAGGAATGACGCTGAAGCTGAAACTCCAATATTTTGGCCACCTCATGCAAAGAACTGACTCATTGGAAAGGGAGGGAGCGATTGGGGGCAGGAGGAAAAGGGGACAACAGAGGATGAGATGGCTTGATGGCATCACCGACTGGATGGATGTGAGTTTGAGTGAACTCTGGGAGTTGGTGATGGACAGGGAGGCCTGGCGTGATGCAATTCATGGGGTCTCAAAGGGTCGGACATGACTGAGTGACTGAACTGAACTGAACTGAGCAACTGAACTGAACTGAACTGAAACATAAACATCCACTGAAATTTCGGTTTAGAAGTACTGCCTTCACCTGTGAATACCTGTCTCCTTTTTATTGTTGTTGTTCAGTTGTTAATTTTCTCCTATGATTAGATAGAATTCTTGATACCACTATTGACTAAAAATACAGATTTGGCTAAGGAGAGAGAGAGATGTTTCCTCATTTTATTTTAACCTTAATATTTTTATAGTAGGTGTTCTGTTGGCTCACACGGTAATGAATCTACCTGGAATGTGGGAGACCCAGGTTCGATCCCTGAGTGGAGAGATCCTCTGGAGAAAGAAATGGCAACCCCCTCCAGTGTCCTTGCCTAGAGAGTTCCATGGACAGAGGAATCTGGTGGGCTACAATTCATGGAGTTGCAAAGAGTTGTCACAACTGAGTAACTAAGCAAGCATGCATGCACGCATAGTAAGTATTTAGTAGAAAACACACACACACACATGTATGTGAACCTGTACAGGTCAAACCTATGTTGTTCAATAGCCAACTGTACATATCCAGAAGAAATAAAAAGAGGGGTTCAAATAGATATTTGTATTACAGTATTTATTGTAGCAATATTTATATTAGCCAAAAGGTGGAAACAATGTAAGTGTCCATCCACAGGAAAATGAACAAATGAAATGAGTAGTAATATATACATACAATGGAACAATATTCAGCTTCAAAAAGGAATGTAGTTCTGATACGTCCTACAGAAGGGATAACCCTTGAAAATATTATGCTAAGTGAAATAATATATGAAAAATCTAGGCAAATTCATAGAGAAAGGCAGTTGATTCATGACTGCCATGGGCTAGGGTGAAGTGGTATGGGGATTTACTGTAAAAAAGTTACAGAGCATCTGTTTAAGATGATAGAAAATTTTTACATAGACAGTAGTGATGGTTGTATAACACTGTGAATGTATTTAACATCAGTTAGTTTTACACATTAAAATAGTAAATTTATGTTGCATCAGTTCAGTTCAGTTCAGTTGCTCAGTCGTGTCCAGCTCTTTGCGATGCCGTGGACTGCAACACGCCAGGCCTTCCTGTTCATCACCAACTCCCAGAGTTTACTCAAACTCATGTCCAGTGAGTCGGTGATGCCATCCAACCATCTCATCCTCTGTCATCCCCTTCTCCTCCCGCCTTCAATCTTTCCCAGCATCAGGGTCTTTTCAGATGAAACGGTTCTTCACATTAGGTGGCCAAAGTATTGGAGTTTCAGCTTCAACCATCAGTCCTTCCGATGAACACTCAGGACTGATCTACTTCAGGATGGACTGGTTGGATCTCCTTGCAGTCCAAGGGACTCTCAAGAGTCTTCTCCAACACCACAGTTCAAACGTATCAGTTCTTCAGTGCTCAGCTTTCTTTATAGTCCAAGTCTCACATTCATACATGACTACTGGTAAAACCATAAAATATATATTATGTTACATATATTTATCATAATAATTTTTTAAATAGTTCAATTAAATACATGAGGAAGATCTTGAGAGGTCAACCAAATTACATAAACTGTGTGTTCCTAAAATGCTCTGTAAAACAGGAGAAAATCTTGTCTTGAAAAAGGAAGAGTTTGGTGTTTTAACAACTTGCAACTTATTAATTAGCTTTGAGGCAAAGTATAGGCTACTAGCAAATTACTAAAAGAGAAAATGACACATTCTTTAGAATATAATGATTTTTAAAATCCTGATGTTATTAACTGATTCATCATACATTTCTAGAGTGTAATATAAAACACAATTCAACCTAATTAATGAAATATTCATTTTAGTTCATGCTATAGTCAGTAGTCAATAAATGTTTGTCAAAAGAGTAATTTAAAAATAAAATAAACCCTATAATAGGATGCAAAATATAAGAGGATATATTTTTGTTGTACAAAAAAGCATGCCAAAGGGAACAGTGAATATTGTGGAAATAATAAGAATTTCATGGTCCATAATTAATGATAAAATTCTAGCCAATAGATTATTTCCTTCTCTTACCTTTAAAGTTGTAATTGAAAGTGAAAATGAAAGTCCCTTGGTCATGTCCTAATCTTTGTGACCCATGGACTATATAGTCCATGGAATTCTCCAGGCCAGAATACTGGAGGGGGTAGCCTATCCCTTCTCCATGGGATGTTGCCAACCCAGGAATTGAACTGATCTTTTACCCACAAATAAATAAATACACACACACACACACAGGGACTTCCAAGGTGGTGTTAGTGGTAAACAACCTGCCTGCCAATGCAAGAGACTTAAGAGATGTGGGTTTGATCCTTGGATCAGGAAGATCCCCTGGAAGAAGGGCATGGGAACTCATTCCAGTACTCTTGCCTGAAGAATCCCATGGACAGGGGAACCTGGCAGGCTACAGTCCATAGGGTAGCACTGTTAGACACAAATGAAGTGACTTAGCACATACACACATGAAAGACAGATAGCACAGATGAGATACACAGATAGAGATTTAGATGTAGTTATAGATAGAAACACCTTTATGTCATTTCTTGCTCTGGTGGCAAAGAAGCTCTCAGGTTGAGACAGATTAGCCATAATCAGCCTAGGCAGCTGAGCCATACCATGAAGGACAGCTGCTCTGAAAGAGCAGCTCGATCTGCAATGGTGTAGAGACATTGACTGAATGTACAGACACATACAAATCTGCATGACTCTTTGTGACCCCATGGACTGTACAGTCCGTGGAATTCTCTAGGACAGAATATTGGAGTGGGTAGCCGTTCCCTTCTCCAGGGGACCTTACCAACCCAGGAATAGAATCCAGGTCTCTCACAATGCAGGTGGAATTTTTGTCATCTGAGCCATCAGGGAAGCCTGTGAATGTGGGAGTGGATGTCAATTAAGCCATGGACTAATTTGGGACTGTTTTGTCCCATAGCACAGTCTAACTTAAATTGAGTGATGCACATACAAAGAGATTCTTCTTCTACTTCTGATTTTTTAAAATGATTTATGTATTTATCACATTATGACTGAAATATTTATTTAGTCTCCTAGAGCCTGTGGTTCCATTAGTGCTAGATATATAAATACTGGAAAAGAGAGCAGGTAGGGATTTTTTAAAAATCAAATCTACGTATATATTCAGTGGGTAATTACAAACAACTCCCTAATATATTGGGTCATTTACATGCTTTTCTTCAGTGCAAACAGATACTGAACAGATTATCTTATCAGGCTTTCTTACAGAAGCTAATATGCAGACACAAGGGTTGGATTTACTTTCTCTCATTTTCTTTTCTGGAGATCACTCACAATCTGGGCATGAATTGTATTGCTCCTCTGAGCTTATCATTTCTCATTTTGAGGTTCCAACCTCTTCTCAGATTTATCTTAATGTTTTCTGCCCTTAATTTATCACTCATTTCCCCATGCATATGCATGTAAAAAAGCATGTTTTATGTATGTTTGTTAAAAAGTTTGGATTTTGTAAACTACCCTAGAGACCATAAAGAAAAAAGCAAAATATAAAATTTCATGTGTCAAAACCAAAGTTATTTAATTTTTTCCTTCATGGAATGCCTATAAAATTTATAAAGTTCATTAAGAATAAGCTTTGAAAGTCTTTGGATAACTGTAAAAAAAGACAGAAGGAATGTGGTTAAGAGTAGATGAAACAGCCATTGGGATATTTGCACCTCCCTGTCATGCCTTGCCTCCCTTCCCTCTCCCCATTGGTGACCACTGATTTGTTCTCTCTACATTTGGGAGTCTGTTTCCTTTTTGTATACTCACTAGTTTGTTTTACTTTTTAGATTCCATATATAAATGATATCATAAAAAAAAAGCAATCACAAAAAACTGATACTTTCTAATTACATCTAACTAGTTACTGCTAGTTTTTAATTACAGCTAAGTTTCCTTAGGGGAGAGTAAAGATTCTATGGAACAATAGAATCTTACTTTGGAAACATGTCTCTGCATTGTTAAAAGCACATTTGGTTATTTAGCACTAAGTTTTGTGAATGAATCATAGACAAAAAGTGAATGAAAACAAAACACAAAATCTGTATTTTTTCAATTTAGTTTTAAATTCAGATTTAAGTCAGTATCACAAATATTTTTACAGACAAAGCTATGAATAGCACAATTACAGCCAGAAAAACAGAACACTATAGAAAGCATCCTCTAGCTAAAGTTAGACACTCAGTCCTGACTTTCTATCCTCCTCTGCACCCATTCAGGAGCACAGCTTCTCCCATAAGTTTCCAAGACAGATTTCTGGTCAATGCATTCATCTCTTGTTGGATTTTGTACTAATGTCCGTTCATCTAGTCTTTTCACTTAATATGTCCTTTACACATCCTCTGCAGGTGCTCCGGTAAGATGAATCTCTTTTTCATATGTATAATTTTTCAGATTATCTTACAGGTTATTATGTTGTTATTGTTGTTGCTCAGTCGCTCAGTTGTATCTGACTGTTACTTCATGGACTGCAGCATGCTAGGCCCCCCTGCCCTTCATTATCTCCCGGAGTTTGTTCAAACTCATGTCCATTGAGTCGATGATGCTATCCAACAATCTCATCCTCTGTTGCCCCCTTCACCTGCCTTCAATCTTTTCCATCATAAGGGTCTTTTCCAATGAGTCGATTCTTCACATCAGATAGCCAAAGTATTATATTTAACAAAATCTCCTGCTGTATACAGCAAATTCTTGTTGCTCATCTACTTTACATACAGTAGTTTGTATCTTTTAATACCATACTCCTAATTTATCCTTTTCCTCTCTCTTTCACTTTTGGTAACCATAATTTGTTTTCTATGTCTGTGAGCCTGTTTCTTTTTGTATAGATTTATTTGCATTATTTTTTAGATATAGTTTAAAATTATGTCAAAAAATAAACATAACCAATGAAGTGAAAGATCTATATGCTGAAAACTAGAAAACACTGATAAATAAATTGAAGATGACTCAAAGAAATGTAAAGATATCCCATACTTTTGGATTATTGGAATCAATATTTTTAAAATGGCTATACTATCCAAGATTTAACATGATTGTTATCAAAACATTCCCACAGAGACCCAGAATTGCCAAAGCAATCCTCAGGAATAAGAACAAAACTGGAGGCATAACTCTTCCAGATTTCAGACAGTAATACAAACCTATTATAACAAAAGCAGCATGGTATAAACACAAAAACTGATAACACAGATAAAGGGAACAGAATAAAGAGCCCAGAAATAAACCCACACAACCTATATTCAATTAATCTATGATGAAAGGGGCAAGACTATACAATGGAGAAAAGGCAGTTTCTTTAGCAAGTGGTATTGTGAAAAGTGGACAGCTACATGTAATTCAATGATATTAGAATACTCCCTTATACCAGATACAAAAATATATTCCAAATGGTTTAAAGACATAAATATAAGACACGATGCCACAGAATTCTGGAAGAGAACATAGGCAAAACCTTCTCAGACATAAATTGTAGCAATAGTTTTTTGATCAGTCTCCCACGGCAAAAGAGATAAAATCAAAAACAAATGGGATCTAATCAAACTTAAAGAGCTCTCTTGATTTGTTGTCCTCATTTCACTGATTTTCATACTCAAGAAGTTTTGCAAAGCTGGTCCTAATAAGCTTCTTTTTCATCTCTGGATTTTAACAACTTAAGAACAAGGATCTGGTGACACTATACGTTCTAATCAACTGATATTATATGGGCAAACAAAATAATATCCCATTCTTTTATTGAATTTTTTTGTGGTCTTTATCTTCCTTTTCTTGCATGGAGTGCTGTTCTTTCTTATTTCAGTTGTATAAGAATCAGTGGTCTTGATATTTCAATTCCAAATGTGAGAGAACAATCCCCAAATGTCAATGTTAGTGTTTCTTTCCCTTGTATATAATATAAATCATGAATTTCAACTTTGATATAAACCATATTTTCCCCCAAATTTAGATCATATGATTCAGTTTTCTCATATTTAAAGATTTCACTGTAACAACATAAGATTAATCAGATAAAACTCATTAATATGTTAACCAGAAAATTATTCAATTAAATATAAATAAATCAAAGAAACATAAATATATTAGTTGAAATATATATATTGCACCTAATTCATTAGACCAATAGTATACAAATTATAGACATTATTTCAACCTGGGTTTCATTCTTTAGTTCATACTGCATGTTTGACTAAGAACACTTGACCAATAATCAGATGAAATTATAAAAGGCACTTATTTTTGAATCTGATTTCTGGAGGCACAAATACAACAGCACTGTTAGATACAGGTGTGGTATTTTGTTTGTGTGTTACAAGTAGTTTGAAATGGGACCAGCTACTTTCATTGACCTAATTTACTGAACATTAATTAAACAAGTAAATTTCAACCTACTGAATACATAGACAAGCGAGTAGTACTTATTTAGGTGACAGATGAGTCTCTGACCTAATGAAAGATTTTAGTAAATTATAAAGTATAGGTATTATAGGTTTTAATGAGTGATAAAGTTATATATTAAAACAAAGAAACATCAGGCCCTAAGCCCTCAAAAAAAGAAAATAATAGAGTGAAAGAGAGGTAGCTGAATGAGCCTATTTTTTTTTTTTTTTAAGGATGAGTAAACTGTAAGGCCTGTTACATATATTGACAACATCAAATAAAATAAATGGCCAGACTTTCAAAGGAATTGAGTGCGTTTACAAAGACACTTGTAACAGCATTCTCTGATTATGGAGAAAGACTTTAGTTTTCAAAGGACACTCTGGAAGCAGGGAAATCTCTAATTGCTTTGTAGAGTAGTTCAAATCACTGAGGCAGCATTGTGAATTCAGTATAAAACTGAACAATACTTTGTGGAATGAAAAGATGCTGAAGTGGTTGTTAACACAACCTGGCCTTAGAAACAACATAATACTAAAATTCTAGGAACTATGAAGACCATAGTAAATGGTATAAGAAATAACTTTTAAAATGAATTTATGTTCTTATATAAATCTTTTTGAAAATTGGAAAATATCTGCAATACAGTTTTATAAATAGCATCAATCCAATTCATTGGTTCTAACTTTTTGATGTGCATAAATGTCATCTGGGTAACCAGATAAAATTTAGACTCCAAGCCTTCTCATTCCAAGAAATACAGATTAGCAGGTTTGGAATAGAACCAAATCCCCACATTTTACTGAGCACACTGTATGAATCTTTATATCTCACTTTGAAAACCTCTGCTAATCAGTCCAACATGTGTCAGGGAAAGAGAAAAATGACATAAAAATCAACAAAGTAGTTCTTTTCTTAAATTGCATGGACATCACTTGCTGTAAGGCTATTATTAGGAGGGAAATGGACTAATCACCAAAGTGGCATAAGTGGAATTAATGAAGTTTATTCCTTGGGTGAGATCCCTATTACCTGCATAAATCATTATAAAAATGTCCTAATGTGAAAATATCAAGAGATAATTCAAGAAATGCATTTCACTGAACAATGATACAAATCAAAGATAATCTAATAAAGACAGTAAAAAAGCAGAATGACACACCATCTTGCCTATATAATAATAAATATATGCTGTTTTATTAGAGGGTTTTGTGGGTTAGTTTTATTTTATTGTATCGCATTTCATTTCCAAAATATTTCTAGGATGTAAGCAAGAATATATAACAAGGAATGTTGGTCTTTTCTAAATTGTTTTGAAGAAAAAAAAATTGCATTTTGGCATTCATATTGCAAAATCTCAGTTTTCCCAGTATCCATTTTGTAATTGCACTGAAAGCATCACAAAACATATTTTTCTTTCCTATATTAGACATGGATATAAGAAATTATTATGTTTTCAGGCCTCAATTCTTTCTTACCCCAAATCATAATTCATTCAAAAAAAATAATGATAGCAACAATTTCATAAGTGAGCCTGAGCACTCCTTATGGGGACAATCAGTGTTGGGCGAATCATCTTATTTAATCCTTATGCGAGCCTTTGACATAGGTACACTCATTATGTGTGCAATGCAAAGGAAAAAACAGTCCTAGATGGCATAAGCGATTTCCCCAATGTCACAGAGCTAGCTGACCATGTAGGAAGAGAAGTGGGTTGAATGTGATGTAAAATGCATCAGAATGTGAGACATGGGGCCTGACTTGTCTTCTTTCCTCAATTTGCTTCAAGCCAGGAATACTTTTTTTTGGAGGGCCTAGCATTTTTGATGGAAATGGGCTAGAAGTGATATATTAATAAGACATGGTCTCTTGCTTCAATGAATTCACAGCCTAGTCTGAGAAAAAGACACATAAAAAATGATTCCAAATTCTAAATGTAAGTAAAATTAATATGATGCATGGGTTCTATAACAGAAATATTGTATGCTGTATTTGGAGGAACAGAACATATTTGATATTACTACGTGTGAGAGTACTCAGTTGTTTCAGTTTTGTCTGACTCTTTTGTGACCCTATGGAACGGAAGCTGTCAGGTTCCTCTGTCCATGGGATTCTCCAGGCAAGAACATTGGAGAGGGTTGCCATGCCCTCCTCCAGGGGATCTTCCTGACCCAGGGATCAAACCCACATCTCTTATGTCTCCTGCACTGGCAAGCGGCTTCCTTACCACCACTGCCACCTAGGAAGCCCTTGCTATCACTCTGCGTGCTTAGTTGCTCCGTCGTTTCCTACTCTTGTGACCCCATAGATCTGCTATCACTATATTGCTATTTAATTTGATTCTTTTACAAGAGATTGTTATTGAAAATGGTAGAAGCACTTTAGGCTGAGGAACAACAAAGGTAACCAAAACAACAGAAATCTTCTACCAATTACAACAATGAATATCAAGCATGAGTGCAGAAGGCAGTGTATTATCTATCTATTATTTTAATTCTATCAGCTTGGTCTTATTTTTCCAGGAAATTGAAATATAGAGATTAAAGAATTTGTCAAAGGTCGCCATCAAATAAGTGGTGTCACCAGGGATTGAGTCTAAGGAAGTCTGACTTCACTGCTCAAGCTCTTAACAACAGCACAGCAATTATTCCCACCTGAACACTTGGTTGACACACTTGGGGACCAGCAGAAGAGTACAATTAGATTCCAGTGATTTTGAAGGACATAATGTGAAATGAGGCTGAATACTGAGATTAGGAACAGATTGTGGATGGTCTAGTATGTCTTACTGCAGAATTTAGAATTCAGTCTATAAGCAATACTCAGTGACTGTTAAATATGAGAAACTTAATGACCAGATGCGTGCCTTAAAGAAGACAACTGTAAAGGCAGGATGGAATCATCAGGCAGCCTGAAAATTCTGGAAAATATGAAAGTAGTTTACATGTGAGTTTAAAGAATAAAGTCAAGGCAGTAGGAATAAATCCCCAGAAACAGAATTGCTTTAAATGGCATTATAATGACAGAACTGATCGGAATCTGCCAATCTATTTTATGTGCAGAAAGCGATCCAAGTGTAGTTCATTACACTAGCAAAAGCCTGTAAGAGTTTACTTCATAGCAGGCCTTGCCTTACAAACATTCAGCCAATTAATCCTCTTAAAGCCCTAAGAGGAATATTCCATTATTACCCATTATACAAGTGAAGAAACTGAGGCAAAGAATACCTAAATATTTTGCAACAAATCTTTCAGCTAGTAAGAATTAGAGCAAAATTTGAACTTAATTAACTTATTTCATTAGAAGGATTGAAACTGATATTTACAAAACAAGTAATATGTTGTTATGCCTTAGAGAATATAATTTAAAATAGGATATTATTCATCATAATTATGAGAGATGTATTACAGGTGGAAACTGGCAGGTTGCCCAAATGCAACCCTCACCAGATGGCTTTGATCTGTCTAAATTTGGCAAGCTTAGTTGTAACCCTGTCTTTAAGGCAGGGGAAACTGATATCACCATGCCCCCAAAGTAATCAAATTTAAGAATTCTAATTCACAATAAAGCTTATGAGAAAAGGATACACACTATCACAATGTCAATTCACGTTTTATAAGGAGAAATACAATTCTCAGAATCAGATCAGCTTTAGCATCATTCTCTCATTCTGACAGGCTTTATGGAAAGTCAAATTATAATTGGAGTTTTTCTCAGTGAGCATGGAAATGATGCAAATTTATTTATTTATATGACACACGAGCAATATCAGGCTCTGTTAGCCCAACATGCCATACTCCATGATTGGGATTTGCCTACAAGGAAGATAAGATTTCCAAATTAACCCTGAGAAGGACTCTCTCCCAGGTGGAGTCTTTGTATAGTGATGCCAGTATGTATACAGGTGACTCTCCTTTCTTTGCTGAGCAACACCATCCATAATGACTTATGCATGCATATAAATGTGTAACTACATATTTAAATATCATTTCACATAGTACGTGTGCTACATATATGTACTGCAATATATACAACTATATATAATATATAAGATAGTCATTCACCTAAAAAACTGGTATTCACCCATCTCTATTTTTCTCCTTTATATGATAATTCAGAGTGCAGTGTCAAGTTCCCAGTCTTATTCCCTCATTTCCAAAAGCTTACTGGGTGAAGTAACTTTTTACCCTGGGATGTACCAGTTATGATTATGTCCATTTTAGAGATGTTGATATTAAAATGTTTGAGGGGTTATCCATCTGAAAAAAGTCAAATAGGAATTTTGAAATTTAAAACTGCAAGCAAACCCCAAGCAGAATAATAATTATCAGATTTAATTAAGACAATAATATTATAATATTAGCTCTTAAAAATTGCACATCAAATGTTTCCTAATATTAATAGGGTAATGTCTCAGACTCAAGAAACATATGCTATCTACATTGTTAAACAAAAGAAATATTCACCTGCATGATGGGATTAAAAAGTGATTAGATGTTTGGCAAGGTTTAGAACTCCAGTTCCCTAACCCTCATACCTCTGTCAGTAAAGAATCTGTCTTCAATGCAGGAGATCTGAGTTTGACCCCTGGGTCAAGATGATCCTCTGGAGAAAGAAATGGCAACACACTCCAGTATTCTTGCACGGAGAATCCCATGGACAGAAGAGCTAGGCAGGCTACAGGACATGGTAACTCAAGAGTCGGAAAGGACTTAGCAAATAAACCACCACCACCAGAGCTCTAATTAATCTCTTAAAGAGACAGGTAACATCTAATACATCATAATATCAAGGGTTTAGTTATCATTATTATTTTACTGTGGCAAATTTATATTATACATCTCATAATGGTAATCAATTGCCCAATTATGTGTGGTCCAAGATTAAACCCATCATTTTACTATACACATGGGTAAGCAGAGTTTTAAGACTTTTAGAAGGAAAAATGCAGCCAAGAAAAAAATCATTACCTATAAATGTTTCTTTTTCAACAAATGTCTGTTGTGAGTCTCAGTGAACTCCGGGAGTTGGTGATGGACAGGGAGGCCTGGCGTGCTGCGATTCATAGGGTCGCAAAGAGTCGGACACGACTGAGTGACTGATCTGATCTCATCTGATCATCAGCCTACTTCTCTCATATTTATGAATCATAATGTAGTTACTGTTGTGAAAAGAATGAATACCTACTACTTGTGTTTTATAAGAGGGTAATATTTTTGTGGTGCTGGAGAAGACTCTTGAGAGTCCCTTGGACTGCAAGGAGATCCAACCAGTCCATTCCAAAGGAGATCAGTCCTGGCTGTTCTTTGGAAGGAATGATGCTAAAACTGAAATTCCAATACTTTGGCCACCTCATGCTAAGAGTTGACTCATTGGAAAAGACTCTGATGCCGGGAGGGATTGGGGGCAGGAGGAGAACAGGACAGCAGAGGATGAGATGGCTGGATGGCATCACTGACTCGATGCACATGAGTTTGAGTGAACTCCGGGAGTTGGTGATGGACAGGGAGGCCTGGCGTGCTGCAATTCATGGGGTCACAAAGAGTCAGATACGACCAAGTGACTGAACTAAACTGAACTGAAGACACATATTTGGTGCCAAGATTCTTGAACCAGAACCTTCCTAAAAAGATGAAAAATAGTGACAACTCAACTGTGTTGAAGGTCGGAATGATTGGATTTAATGAAAAGAGTTTCATAGAAGTTATTTCCATTTTATTTTCTATACTCTAATCAATTATATGCATGGTAAGTAATAACATCAGTTCTAGAGATTTGGTCTCTAGATCATATCAGGTGGTTATTTAAAGTTGCTTCATTGGCAAACATTAATATTTCAACATGTGACTGCATTGTATCACCTATTTAGGTGTGGAAATGAACAGTAACTCAGAATCAATGCACACTTGAAAATATATACTCTGAGTTATACATGATAGTGTATGATTGGAGAAATACTTGTATTCAAAAAGCATTTGCCATCATCTTGTTAATAGGCCTTATTGCTTTAAATCTTCAAGGAATGCAAATAACTGATAATTCTACATTTATTGAGGAAATCTCCAGTGACTTACTTCAGTTAAATGTTCCAACAGGCATGTTTAGCACTACTTTTGGGATTGGTAAAATTCCAGAAGTCTGTAAATTAAAGTTCTGCAGAGTGCTATCAAATATGCATAATGAAGCCCAAGATGTAAATTAAGAAGATTTATATGGCTGCATTCTGCTTACGTTATTCAATAGCAATGCCTCATAGGCTTTTATGAAGCAAATGAAGTGTTCTTTTTCTTGAATTCCACTTTAAATGGTCACTATGGATTCATTCTTACATTACTTGATTCATGCATTATAGGATGAATTGTCGTTTTAAATCTACAATTCATCCTAAAGGTTTATCACAAAACACAGTCAAATTATATGGTAATCCATGCATACCATTGCAAAAAAGCTATATAAACAACTCAAGTAGATTTAGAGATAAATGAACATCATTTATACTGATGACCTTTCCAAACATGATTCAGGAATTATGATGTGGCATCCAACAATTCCCTTGTCATTTTAGACTTAGAGATGTTCATCTTGCCGTATTCACTCTTAAATTTGAAAAATGTTATAAGCTTGATAAGTAACACTAAGATCTATTAAGAGGAATATATGAATTTTATCTAGATAGAGACAATTTACCACCATATATAATTCTGTTGATAAGATAGGCATGTATCCTAATACTGGAAGCCTAGGTTCTTGAAAACATACATTATTTTATATAACAGTTAAGTGACAAAATAGCATCTAAGTCTTCAGATCATACTTCGTAGTTAGAGTAAAGGCATTTGAAAAGAAGAATAGAGACAAATAGGAAATTTTGGCATTACTTCCCTAGTAGCTCAGACAGTAAAGAATCTGCTTGCAATGTGGGAGAGCTGGGATTGATCCCCAGATGGAGAAGATCCCCTGAAGAAGGGAATGGCTACCTACTCCAGTATTCTTGCCTGGAGAATTCCATGGACAGAGGAGTCTCCTGGGCTTACAGTCCATGGGGTGGCAAAGAGTCAGACACGACTGAGCTACTAACACTTTCATTTTAAGGAAGCTATTAGAAAAACTTGTAACAAAAATGTACAGGAGAAGGATGTCCATTGGAATTAAGAAGTTAATTGTGAAGATTAAAAAGAAATGTCTAACAAGTTTAGACCTATGCATATCTTCAAATGTTTATGTCTGCATGCATTGGAAAAATGAATGTTATGTTCAACTTAAAAGGATTGGATTGTTCTCTAACCAAAAACTAAATTTTACTGGCACAAATTAGAAATCAGTTTTGTCTAAGAATCTTTTTATTTCCAACTTATTTCAGGGCATGGCAAGCATGTCAGAAATAATTTCATATTGAGTATTATAAATAAAAAAAAGGACAAGGCAGGGTGAATAACTGTAAAAATCCATTAATATCAAAGCTTGTTCATAAGCTTTAAATACTGACACACATACTTTTCATTTACATTTTTACTCTTACACATAAACTACTGTCTCCTTGATTCGTTGTAAATGTTTTATTTGCTTCCATTTTGAAGAAAGGTCTTCATCACTGTGGCAAGAAGGAATAGGTGAGAAAGCTTATTATTGTAACCCTCTCTTCAATCGACTCCATCTAAACGAGACTATCTTGACAAGATCATTATTCATTAAAGTCCAGTTTAACTTTAAAAAGAAGAGTGACCTTAACATTTAGATTAAAGGGTTTATTTTAAATTAAAACTTCAGTTCAGTTCAGTTCAGTCACTGAGTTGTGTCAGACTCTTTGCGACCCCATGAATCGCAGCACGCCAGGCCTCCCTGTCCATCACCAACTCCCGGAGTTCACTCAGACTCACGTCCATTGAATCAGTGATGCCATCCAGCCATCTCATCCTCTGTCATCCCTTTCTCCTCCTGCCCCCATTCCCTGCCAGCATCAGAGTCTTTTCCAATGAGTCAACTCTTCACATGAGGTGGCCAAAGTACTACAGTTTCAGCTTCAGCATCCTTCCCTCCAAAGAAATCCCAGGGCTGATCTCCTTCAGAATGGACTGGCTGGATCTACTTGTAGTCCAAGTTACGTGATTAATAAAATGAGAGTGATATAACTTAGGCTTTTTGTTGGGTACCTTACTCTTCTAAAAAGAGATTACAATGTTTATAGTTAGGGATCTGGTTCAGACTGAGTATTACCAGACTTTGCATTGTTATAGCCACAATGATTTGTAACAGGAGTTGGACTGCTGCTGCTGCTGCTGCAAAGTCGCTTCAGCCTGGCCAACTCTGTGCAACCCCCACAGAAGCAGCCCAACAGGCTCCTCTGTCTCTGGGATTCTCCAGGCAAGAATCCTGGAGTGGATTGTCATTTCCTTCTCCAATGCATTCATGCATGCCAAGTCGCTTCAGTTGTGTCCAACTCTGTGCAATCCTATGGACAGCAGCCCTCCAGGCTCCACAGTCCACAGGATTCTCCAGGCAAGAATATTGGAGTAGGTTGCCATTTCCTTCTCTCAGAGTTGGATTAAGTCAGCTTAAAGATTCTGAGAATATTTGGTAAATGAACTGGAAAAAAATATCATTTTCACTTGATAGTCTTTGTCTTGTAAGGAGAGATCAGAATTTTTATGCTCATTAGAAGAGACAGAGACAGTAAGAGAGACAGAGAGAGCAGTAAGACAGAGATGCCGAAAGAGAGAAAAAGAGATAGAAAGAGAGAAAGAGTTAAAGCTATGAAAAACAACAACACAAGATCATTGTATGTGATGGTTAACTTTATATGTCAACTTAGCATGGCTATGCTGTCCAGATATTTGGTCAAACATTATTCTGCAAGTTCCTGTGAAAGTGAATTTATATACTACCATCAAAATCAGCCGATTTTGAGTAAAGTATATTACCCTCCATTACGTGGATGAGCCTCATTCAATCCATTGAAAACCTTAATAGAAAAGGACTGACGACTCCTGAGCAAGAAGAGATTATGCTAGCAGGCTATTTTTGGATTTGAAATTCAACTCTTCCTTGAGTTTTCACACACCCTGTTGGTTCTGTTTTTCTGGAGAACCTGGCTAATACATCACTGTATTTATTGTTTAATCAATGACTGAAACCATATTCACTTCTGGCTTCTCAGTTACTTCAGGCCATTAAATCTCCTTTTTGTTAATAATTTGCCTTGATTTTCTCTTACTCATAGATGAAGGAATCCTGATGTAGTTTATATATCTCAAAAGAAGCAGAGTAAGAAGAAAAGGGGAAAGTTCTTAACTGATAAATGCTAACATGTCTATAAAATGTCAAAGTAAAAGAAGCTTACTCTCTGAGCCTCAGCTTTTCCATCTACAAAATGAATATAATTATAAATAATTATTTTATGATATAAAATGAATATGTGTGGTAGTGTTTTATAAACTCTAAAATGCCATAAATACACTATATTATGTGACCATTTCAAGAAGTCTGGGGTTTTACTTTCTTTTTATTTAAAATATTTTAAAGTATCATTTTATTAGTATTATGCGTCTTTGTAAAGTTCACAGTTTAAATAATATAAAATATTAGAAACACTGTAAGGAATCTCTAAAATAAATGGGTGGTTGAACAAGACAATCTGTGTGGTATATAATAAAGACATTAATTGGATTTTTATGTAATGGTGAGAAAGTTAAGTAAGCAGCCTATAGATTTTATTCTCGTAGGTAATACAGTTGTGCTTTTTCTTAAAGTATGTTTCTGTGTTGTACACCAGCCTCTAGAAATTTTTCTGCAGATAAATAAAGCCTGTATGGATGTATGAAGCATTTCAATATGCTGTATGAGATGGCTTTTCTAAGAAGTCTTCTAATTTTAAAAATCTGCTTTAAGTATGTTAAATCCATATGTTCCAACTTTATATAACCACAGATATTTTTATTCAGATGATATACTGTATCATCTTCTGGAATCATGTTACAGAAAGCTCAGTGGAAAACCACAACTTAGTGGTAGGTCTGTTTTCATTCTGGACACGAATTCAGTGGCAAACCTGGAAACACATAATTCTCCCCCATTACAGATTTCTATAGCACTCAGATTATATTCTACTCTGATACATTCACTAAGGAGTAAAGGGGAAAAAAAGGAAACTCAAGGAATAAAAGAAAAATTTGAAGGAATAGACACAAAAATTGCATTGTTCTTTCTGTGTATTATATGTCTATGGAAAGAAATATAAGAGGAAAAAACAATAGGTAAGTAAGCCAGGTATTGTTAGTAGGACTCAGGTTTCTGGGGAAGAAAATTAGATATGATTTTTAAATACAAATCTTACAGAAGCACAAAATTGATTAGTAAATACTATAGCATTTCTTCCCAGTCTACTTAAAGCAACACTGCATATAGAAATCGCCTCTCAAATTATTTATCACCATTCAGGTTTGTTATCAAAATTATTTTCAAATTTTAAGTGATATTCCATATAATTACAGAAAAACATTTTTTTCAAAATACAGATATATTAGATATTCTTGTTATGTTTATGTGTGTATACATATATACTTGCATGGGAATTATACTTTTTTTGTAAAATCATGCTTAGTGATTTTATTTCTTCTTTTTTATGTTTTAAATTCAATCAATCAAAGTTGAGTTAAATTCTCTCTTTTGGTAATGATAACCCCCAGTAAGTTAACATGATTGCTGTATTAGTCACATATATTCAATAAAATGATGCCACACATCTAGCCAGTAGCATGAGTATACAAAAATCCCAAGATTCCCAAGAAATCTAAACATTTAATTCAAGAGTACCCTGTTTCGACAGTCATACAGACTGACTACCAGTGTTGGGTCTCACTAGTCAACCTACACAGGGAAGGTGATGAGATTTTCAAATCAATACTATCCTACCCACAGTTGAGAACTTTTAGAGCTTATGCAACAACTATGTTCAATGTCAATACAGATTTTTTCTTAAATTTTAATAATTGATATAATTTGATCATGAAAAAAGCCACGTGTTGTTAGTATGGATATTATTTTCTATTTTTTTCTTAAATTAGCTATGGAATGAACCATAGTCACCTTCCTAATGAGTACTACTGAGTCGATGAGGGGAGAGAATTTCAAAATGAAATTTGTGAAGTGTTTATTTTTTTAAAGTAGAATATAATTCAAATTTAAAAATCACAATCAATAATCTGAATCATATTTCTAAAAATTAATGAGACTATAGATATGCAGGTGCTTTGTGAATTAAGTTTCTAATGGATTCCTTGGTGGCTCAGTGGTAAAGAATCTGCTTATAATGCAAAGGACATGCGTTTGATCCTTGTGTTGGGAAGACTTCCAGGAGAAGGAAATGGCAACCCACTCCAGTATTCTTGCCTGGGAAATGCCATGGACAGAGGGGCCTGGTGAGCCATAGTCCATGGGGTCACAAAGTGTTGGACATGACTTAGTGACTAAACAACAGCAAAGAACACTTAAGATGGTATTTCATTTAGCATTTAGATGTAATGAGTTGATACAGTAACGCCAATTGCCTCAGGGACTGCATGATGTGTGTGTATGCATGTATCTTTTAATTGAATGCATGCAAATAACTTTGCTGGGACTTGTAAATATAGTTACTATTACTTTGGCTTCAGTTCTTATTCTGCTTCTTAGAAGAAGCTGAGGTTGAATGGTTCTAAGAAGACCTACAAGATGTTTTAGAACTAACATCCCCAAAAAAGTCCTTTTTGTTATAGGGGACTGGAATGTAAAAATAAGAAGTCAAGAAATACCTGGAGTAACAGACAAATTGGCCTTGGAGAACAGAATGAAGCAGGACAAAGGCTAATATATTTTTGCAAAGAGAATGCACTAGTCATAGCAAACACCCTCTTCCAACAACACAAGAGAAGACTGTACACATGGATATCACATGGTATGTCAATACCATGGTGGTCAATACCAAAATCAGACTGATTATATTCTTTGCAGCCAAAGATGGAGAAGCTCTATACAGTCAGCAAAAACAAGACTGGGAGCTGACTGTGGCTCAGATCATGAATTCCTTATTGCCAAATTCAGACTTCAATTGAAGAAAGTAAGGAAAACCACTAGACCATTCAGGTATGACCTAAATCAAATCCCTTATGCTAATACAGTGGAAGTGAGAAATAGATTTAAGGGACTAGATCTGATAGAGTGCCTGAAGAACTATGGACAGAGGTTTGTGACACTGTACAGGAGGCAGGGATCCAAACCATCCCTAAGAAAAATAAATGTAAAGTGGCAAAAGGGTTGTCTGAGAAGGCCTTAAAAATAGCTGAGAAAAGAAGAGAAGCAAAAAGCGAAGGAGAAAAGGAAAGATATACCCATTTGAATGCAGAGTTCCAAAGAATAGCAAGGAGAGGTAAGAAAGCCATAGTCAGTGAATAAGGCAAAGAAATAGAGGAAAACAATAGAATGGGAAAGTCTAGAGATCTCTTCAAGAAATTCAGAGATACCAAGGGAATATTTCGTGGAAAGATAGGCTCAATAAAGGACAGAAATGATATGGACCTAACAGAAGCAGAAGATATTAAGAAGAGGTGGCAAGAATAAACAGAACAACTATATAAAAAAGATCTTCACAACACAGATAATCATGATGGTGTGATCACTCACCTAAAGCCAGATATCCTGGAATGTAAAGTCAAGTGGGCCTTAGGAAGCATCATTATGAACAAAGCTAGTGGATGTGATGGAATTCCTGTTGAGCTATTTCAAATCCTAAAAGATAACGCTGTGAAAGTGCTGCACTCAATATTCCAGCAAATTTGGAAAACTCAGTAGTGGCCACAGGACTGGAAAAGGTCAGTTTTCCTTCCAATCCCAAAGAAAGGCAATGTCAAAGAATGCTCAAACTACCGCACAATTGCACTTATCTCACATGCTAGCAAAGTAATGCTCTAAATTCTTCATGTAAAGCTTCAACAGTATGTGAACTAAGAACTTCCAGATGTCCAAGCTGGATTTAGAAAAGGCAGAGGAACCAGAGATTAAATTGCCAACATTGTTGGGTCATCAAAAAAGCACCAGAGTTCCAGAAAAACACCTACTTCTGTTATATTGACTATGCCAAGACTTTGACTGTGTGTGTGGATACAACAAACTGTGAAAAGTCCTTCAAGAGATGGGAATACTGGACCACCTTACCTGCCTCCTGAGAAATCTGTATGCAGGTCAGGAAGCAGCAGTTAGAAATAAACATGGAACAACAGACTGGTTCCAAATCATGAAAGAAGCACATCAAGGCTGTATATTGTCACACTGTTTATTTCAGTTATATGCAGAGTACATCATGAGAAATGCTAGGCTGAATGAAGCACAAAGCTGGAATCAAGATTGCTGGGAGAAATATCAGTAACCTCAGATATGCAGAAGACACCACCCTTATGGGAAAAAGAAAAGAAGAACTAAAGAACCTCTTGATGAAAGTGAAAGAGGAGAGTGAGAAAGTTGTTTTAAAACTCAACATTTAGAAAACTAAGATCATGGCATCTGGTCCCATTATTTCATGGCAAATAGATGGGGAAACAATGAGAGACTTTATTTTTGCAGGCTCCAAAATCACTGTAGATGGTGCCTGCAGCCATGAAAGTAAAAGATGCTTGCTCCTTGGGAAAACAGTTATGACCAGCCTAGACAGCATATTAAAAAGCAGAGACATCACTTTGCCAACAAAGGTCCATCTAGTCGACGCTATAGTTTTTCCAGTAGTCATTTATGGATGTGAGTGTTGGACTATAAAGAAATCTGAGCACCAAAGAATTGATGCTTTTGAACTGTGGTGTTGGAGAAGACTCTTGAGATTCCCTTAGACTGCAAGGAGATCCATCCAGTCTGTCCTAAAGCAAATCAGTCCTGAATATGGGAGTACTGATGCTGAAGCAGAAACTCCAATACTTTGGCCACCTGATGCAAATAACTGACTCATTTGAAAAGACCCTGATGCCGGGAGAGATTGAAGGCATGAGGAGAAGGGGACGTGGGGGATGGATGGCATCACAGACTCACTGGACATGAGTTTGAGTAAAGTCCCGGAGTTGGTGATGGATAGGGAGGCCTGGCCTGCTGCAGTCCATGGGATCCCAAAGTGTGGGACACGACTGAGCAACTGAAGTGAACTGAACTGAACCTCACATAAATTTATTAAACTCCTTGACCTTCATCTCCTTGATATGTAAAAGGGAGAGTCAAAACTAACTAAATTTTGGTTGATTCATTTGGAGATCATGCAATCTAAAAAATAAAAAAGATTATCACTGATTAGATTACCTAGGATAGAGTAGTTCCATAAAACCATTTTCTCAATGAATTGTTGGACACATGTATTCACCTGGATATTGTTGAGATATAAATGAGTATTTTTTGAAGCATATAGTGAAATAAATTAGAATATATGTTTTTCATGGTATCAGTACTCATTCTGATACTAATCAGTACAGTGAACACCTATCACCTCTCTGAACTTACTGTGTATTTCTCCTGCTTTATTCCCTTTGCTGTAGCCCATACTTGTCTTCTTAATGCACTGGGAGTGTTCCAAGTGGACCACATATATGCCTGCCTCAGATATTTGAATTAAACTCCTTTTTTTAATTGATGTATTGTTGATTTACAATAATTCAACTCTTCCTTTTATTTAAACCAAGGTCCACAAACTTTTCTGTAAGGTACAATAGTAATCTTTTTTTCTTCCTGTGTTTGCAGACAATATGGTCTTTGTAGCAACTCTGCTTCTAAAAGCAGTCATAGGTAATATGTAACAATAGATGCAACTGTTTTCCAATGAAACTTTACTTACAGAATAGGCTGGAGTAGGAGGAGTAGCTGGAGAAGGCAATGGCACCCCACTCCAGTACTCTTGCCTAGAAAACACCAGGGTGGAGGAGCCTGGTAGGCTGCAGTCCATGGGGTCTCGAAGAGTCGGACACGACTGAGCGACTTCACTTTCATGCATTGGAGAAGGAAATGGCAACCCACTCCAGTGTTCTTGCCTGGAGAATCCCAGGGACAGGGGAGCCTGGTGGGTTGCCGTCTACGGGGTCTCACAGAGTCGGACATGATTGAAGTGACTTAGCAGTAGCAGCAGCAGGAGGAGTAGCAGGCAGAAGGTTAGGTGCTATATGAGGTCTGCAGGCCCTGGTTTGTTGATCCTTGGCTTAGACTGCTTTCCTTTCCGATATCTGCATGACTTGCTCTCTCCCTTTCTCTAAGTTTTTGTTCAAATTCCACCTTTTCAAGTCTATCCAGAGAAATCCACTTACAATCGAATATGACTCCACCCCTCACTGGGCTTCCCATGTATCTCAGTGATAAAGAATCAGCCTGCTAAGCACAAGACACAGATGACACAGGTTCAACCTCTGGGTCAGGAAGATCCCCTGCAAAAGGGTATAGCAACACACTCATTCTTGTCTGAACAACCCCATGAACAGAGGAGCCTGGCGGCTACGGTCCATGGGGTTGCAAAGACTCTGACACGACTGCAGCTACTAAGCACGCTCGCACCACCACTCACCAACACAAACTTTCCCCTTCCTTAATTACATTTTATTCAAAGCAATTATCATCTTCCAAAAGACTTTACTGGGTTTTGTTTTAAATTATCTGCATCTTATTAGAATATTCCATGAAGTCCAGAATTTTCAATCTTCTTTTTCTTTCTCTTTCTATTCAATGTTGTATCCCCAGCATCAAGTACAGTACCAGACTCATAGTAGAGGTTCAATAAATATTCACCCTAATTTTTGGAATCTGATGTGAGGTAGGTTAACACTATATAAAGAATATCTTGAAGGAAGAAAGAGGGGGAGAGAAAGGAGAGGAGTAGTGATTTGTATTTAAGACTGCTAGGGCAGTGGCAGTGGAATTGCTAACCTGCTCTAGCACGTGCTTTTGCTGCCAGGTTCAATGATGCATGCTACTGCACTGTAACCTGAAGTTTCTTATCTGTTAAATGATGACACCCATTGAATGCGTTCAATTATTCGGTAACAAATAATCAGTACTAACTTTCTTTCTTGATGATATTTCAAATCTTCCCTCAGGATATTATTGGGAATCCACTAAGAAAGCAGTGCCTTTTCAAAGAATGCCACAGATGCCAGAAGTTGGGAAATAAAAGATAAGAGGAGACTTTTCTGGAAAACATCATTGATGTAAGGATAAGGGTTATGGTGGCATGTTCTTTTACCCTTTTCTTCTGATAATGATATTCCTTTACAGTCCATGGTTATTTGTATGGGTTGTTATAGAGTGGGAAAAAAATCTGGATTTGAGTGATATGGAGTAACATTTGAAATATTTTTTTCTCTTGTTTAGAAAGCCTATTTTGAAGTGGATTGGCATCATCAAACAAACAAAATGTCTGAAGATTCTTGTGACTGATGTACCAGCACGAGATTCTCAACCCTGCTAGAATCTTGGGGAAGTGAGGGGATGTAGAGGACTGTGATTCTAGAACACAGCAAATGTGATTCATTTGTAGACATTTGGGGTGATCCCTTAGCTCCTTTTCTTAATAAACTGCTTGACAAATAGAGTTCTCAGAGTAATGAAAATAAACTCACAGTAATTATGATTATTTTATGGTCAAAGTAGAAAATCCCCTATAGATAATAAACTTCTGCTTTGTTTTATGAAGAAATAACAACACTGTGACATGTAATTTTAAAAATTATTATTTGAGCCAAAACTCATACATATTGTGCTATTTGTTAAAGTCTAAATATGGTGTTATTATTTAAAATAAATAATTGAATTAAAAATAAACTAGATATTAATTGCAGCAGAAATTAATTGCAAAGATGAAAATAATGAAAGTGAGAAGAATTGCATATTTGAGATATTATTTAAAAATGGAGGATTAAAAGTAAATAGAGTTATATGACCTCAAAGATTCATTCTTATTGTATTATTCTACATGCCTTTATTTGAATAACTATGACTTTTCAATAAAGTGTTTATTTAACTAAAATGGAATATTGGTCATTCCCACTTTTTCACATAACTCTATTTTAATGAACAAAACAAAACTTTAAAAATTCATTGAATGAACACAGAACAAATTAACATTCCAGATAAACAACTGTTAATGAGAGCTATAATGTACTGCACAAAACAGAAATCGTGGATCAAAGGGGTAGACGGTAAACAGTTTTGAACCGATATCAACTGAAAGATGTACTGGCAGTGTCCATAAAAATCAGCACAACTGAACTGAGCATTAGGATTCATCCCGAAATCTAAAGTCCAAATACCTAGAAGACAGTTAAGACTTTCCTTATTCATTTATATGTTTAACATAAGCAGTCTTGCATTTTATATATCCTTACTAGAAGGATATGTCAAATGTCATTCACATGGTTTAATTTAAAACTTAGACAAATAAAGGAATATTAAAATTCTTTCCTATCAAGGTCTTGTTTTTGGCTGTCTACTACAGATACTGTTTAAACTTAATTAAAATAGATATGCCATAGTTCTTTTAGTAGTATGCGAATGCATACACTATGAGGGCTTACCTTGTAGCTCAGTTGGTAAAGCAGCTGCCTGCAATTCAGGAGACCTAGGTTTGATCCCTGGGTCAGGAAGATTCCCTGGAATCATTGCATTATATCACCAAACATGTTCTGACATATGACTTCAAGAGTTTTACCATTGCACTAGCCCCAAGCATCCAGTATCGTGCATTGAACCTGGACTGGCATCTCGTTTCATACATGATATTTTACATGTTTCAATGCCATTCTCCCAAATCTTCCCACTGGGACGACCCAGAGGGATGGTATGGGGAGGGAGAAGGGAGGAGGGTTCAGGATGGGGAGCAGATGTATACCTGTGATGGATTCATTTTGATATTTGGCAAAACTAATACAATTATGTAAAGTTTAAAAATAAAATAAAATTAAAAAAAAAAAGTTTTACCATTCATACTGGTTCATCTGAAGGACAGAGCTATAATCTACTTCTTTCTAAGAATGATAATAGTCTAACATTTCTATGAAGACAGGTCGTAATTAAACTAAATTAAAATTAAAATTTTAATTGAAAAAGGATTTTTACATTGTCACATTAAGAATCCATTCAATTTAGGGTAGTGTCAGATTTCTTTATTTATTTTGAGGATGTGCCTTTTTCTTAAGGATACTTCTCAACTGCATGATAATAATGTAATATTTTAATCTCATTGACACTGGTAAATATTATGATTAGCTAGATATGTCTTTAGTTCTGCAGTTAAAATGTACATTTACTGAACAGCAAACCAATTTCATTTACTGAAACTAAACTTCAGTCATGATTATGAACCTATTTAAAGGAAGAGAGGACTGTTTAAGTGGCCATGCAAGGAAGATTTAAGTGAAAAATGTATACATTTACAATGACTCATTGACCCCTTTCCAATAAATTAAACTTAATTTTAAACACTACTTTTAATGTATCATGGAAAATTTGAAATGAGGAGAACTATGATAAAACATGTCTGGATTTTTAATATGCAGTTTATCTGTTATGGTAAAAGAACCCTACTTCAGTACAAAAAAATTATTTGCAAGTTTGTCTTATAATTGTGAATACTTTCATTAATAATCTGTTAGAATATACACAATGGCCCTTTCTTTTATGCTAAATGGCTGGCAAGTGTTTTGCCAAATTTTAGCTGTAGAAGAAATGAAATCCTGTGGAATAGACCTGGAGAACCAAATAAAGAAAATGGAAGATAATAATTTAAAAACTACATATGAACAACTCAGCTACCTTATTTGTGACCTTTTTATCAACAGTTTAACTTAATATCCATAAAGATAAAAAGTAGAATATCTGCCCTGGTTTGACACGGTTGGAAAATATGGTAAGAGAGTTTTCTTAAGTGATGAAAAGAAAAATCACCAAATGTGTTGCAAAATATTTCTAACATAAAGGGAAAGAGAAAGGGAAATCGCTCAGTCGTGTCCGACTCTTCGCGACCCCATGGACTGCAGCCCACCAGGCTCCTCCGTCTGTGGGATTTTCCAGGCAAGAGTACTGGAGTGGGGTGCCTATAACCCTCAAAAGGCTTCTACCCAGAATACATAAAGTATGCCTCTAAAGGAATTAAACAGAAAAAAAAAAAAAAACTGGCCAAAATAGAAATAGACTATATAGAATGGGAAAATGGGCAAAAATAATATTGTAGCTTATAAAAGAAGCTTTATAAATGAACAATAAACATCTGGAACGCAAATAATATCATTAGCTATTTTATACATATGTAATTTTCTGGTGTGGCATGTATAATGACTGTAAATTCTTGAGAAAATCTAAAAATTAAATGACCTCATGGCACTTGAAAGTGAACAGAAGCAGGAGGACTCTGGTGGTGAGACAAAACTTGAAAAGAAAGAGACAAACAACAGAGAAAATTAATAGAGCCAAATGTTGACTCTTTGAAACACTAAAAACATGATGAAAAGCAAACTAAACCTCTAGGTAGACCAAAAAATTACAGTATGGAATTTACCAGTATCAGGAATTCAAATGATGTGTATGTAAAGATGTTCCTTCATGGGTCTGATAAGAGATTAAAATGATAAATTCTACTATGAATCATTTTTATGTCAATAAACTTTTTTAAAAATTAAAAGATGCACCCACTTAAAAATATAATTTAGCAAAAATGACACAAGATGAAATAGAGAATATTCATAGTATAATATCTATTACGTGCATTGAATTTTTATCTTAAAACTTTCCATTAAATAAAACTCTAGACACAGAATCTCTTCATTGGTAAATTCTATTTAATACTTAAGACAGAAATAACTATTTAATGGGGAAAGAACTGTGTTTTCAATAAATTTTGCTGGAATAACTAGATATTAACATACGAAAAAAAATAGCCCCATATCATAGTATGCACAAAAATTACATGTACATGGGTCATAAACCTCAACATAAAAGTTTAAACTATAGAGTTTTTGGAGGAAAAGTATATAATACTCTAAAATTTTGTCTTTATATTTGAAAAAGTATTTTCCAAGACAGTATATATTTGAATATTGCTTTTTAAAATAAAATCTGGAAATTTTTGCCTCTTAATTGATGTCTTTATACCACTTTGATTTAATGTGGTTATTGATACTTATGTTAGCATTTCTGTTGGCTCCATGAGTTTTTTTAATTCATCTTTCTGCCATTTTGAAATAACTAAATGAAATCTTAATTTCATTTTTCTAAATACAGATTTATTGAGCTATAATCTTTAACACAGAGAAGGCAATGGCACCCCACTCCAGTACTCTTGCCTGGAAAATCCCATGGATGGAGGAGCCTGGTGGGCTGCAGTCCATGAGGTCGCTGAGAGTCGGACACAACTGAGCGACTTCACTTTCACTTTTCACTTTCATGCACTGGAGAAGGAAATGGCAACCCACTCCAGTGTTCTTGCCTGGAGAATCCCAGGGACAGAGGAGCCTGGTAGGAGGCCGTCTACGGGGTCGCAGAGAGTCGGACACAACTGAAGTGACTTAGCAGCAGCAGCAGCAGTAGCAATCTTTAACAAGATTCATCTTTAAAAATTATACAGTTCCAAATAGTAGTTGTTTTTGTTTTTAAACAACTTTACTGAGATATAATTCACTTATGTGAACATCTATGTCTACTCCTGCAATGAAATATACGGTTTCTCCATTTAACTTGTACAACTCAATGTTTTTGTTATTATGCTATTAAATTTCTTTTTTACCACTTTGCAAAAAAATTATACAGTTCAACAAGGTTTGACAAATGTATACATTCTTGTAACCATCAACTTGATCAAGATAAATAATTTTTCAATAGTTTACCAAGGTTTCTTCAAAAATTGAGCTAATTCTCCTTTTCTTAATAAGTTGTAAAAATGATATATTCTAAGTAGATACTTTTATTACTTATATGTTTTACAAATATTTACTTTCAGGTCTATGGTTTGCCTAAGCTGCTTTTTTAACTTTATTACTTTATCTATGGACTTACAGAAAAATAGGGAAGATGGTAGAGAGAGTTCCTATATACCCCACATCCAGTTTCTCCTATTAGCAATATCTTACATCAGTATGGTACACATTCCAATTAATAAACACTTGTTGAGAAGTTATAACTTTAGTCCTTATTGTATTTAGATTTCCTTAGCTTTACCTAGTATCCATTTTCTACACAAGAATTCCATCCAACGTGTGTATGTGTGTGTGCCTGTGTGTGTGTGTTTGCCTGTGCATGTGCGTGTGTGTGTGTGTGTGTGTGTGTGTGTGTGTTAGTCGTTTCAGTCATGTCCGACTCTTGGCAGTCCCATGGACTGTAGCCCACTAGGCTCCTCTGTTCATGGAACTCTCCAGTCAAGAATACTGGAGTGGGTTGCCATTTCCTCCTCCAGGGTATCTTCCTGATCCAGGGATCAGATTCTTTACCATCTGACCCATCAGGGTACTATTTTATATTGAACTGAGGCATTTCCTTAGGTGCTTCCTGGCTGTGAAAATTACTCAGATTTTCCTTGTTTTTATTGCTCTTCCCATTTTTGAGAAGTCGTGATTAGGTATTCTGAAGAATGTTTCTAAATCTGGATTTGTCTGATATGTTTTTGTTTTTTGTTTTTTTTCTTGATTAGATCTAGTTTACTGGTTTTGGGGAGAGATACCACAGAGGAGAATATTCTCATCATCTCATCTCAAGGTTACATACTACTAACATTACATATCACTGTTGATTTACTTTGATTTTCTGGCTGAGGTAGTGGTTTCCAGGTTTTTCCACTAAAGTTACTCTTTTTTTGTTTTCTCAGTTTCTATGTAGGATGCTTTGGAAGCAACTCCATGTATTCCACACATATGGAGTGGGCATTAGGCTTACCTCCCTAACGGTTAGTTTATTTGGCATTCTTATGTACTGGAGATTTATCTATCTTCTCCCATTTATGAGTGAATTCAGTCACTTATTTATTTTAGTATGTACATATGAATATCTATTTTATATTTTGGGTATAATTCAATACTATTATTGTATTTATATGGCTCAAAATGTCTCAGTCTTCACCAGTTAGAGCTCTTTTACTTGTTCAGACAGTTTCCTGTATCTTTTTGTCATATCCACATCATTCTTTATCACAGCACTTTCCTACTTTCTGACACTACTCATTTTGTTTATTTCCCTGACCAAGTCCTACAATCAGCAATTCTCCAAGAAGCTTTGCTTCTTTTTACTAAAAAATGGTATTACATCAACATCTGAATACTAGATATGCTTGTTGCTACTGGGGAGTCATTGCTTCTGGGTAAGAAAGCTAGGTATTTAGGAATGCTATTTGAATTATTACATATTTAATAAATTTGATATTCTCTTAAAATTAAATCTCAATGGTAGCTTTATTTGGGGGTTAAGTTTTCTTAGTACAAAATTGGAGAACTGCTGGACACATTTATTTTCAGGTTAAAATATTTGCTGTGTATATATTTCCTTCCATTATATGCTAATCTTTATTTTCTTACCTGATTTTTGCTTTGTGGTACATCGTTCACCTATAAGGTTTGGTCTTTAGGATTAAGTTTTCTTAGCCCAAATTCTAGCACTTAATGATATGTTGACTAAAACTGTTTCCTAATTATTTGTTTTTATAAGTAAACTGCACCAATAGATTGTTAAGTACCATGAATACTCATCAGCACATTCAACACTGAACTTATAGAGCAAGTTCCTATTGAGCACTTCTCTCTCTCAGCAAATAAGAATCCATCTACAGTCATAGATAGACAGATGGCATATAGATACAGGTATTGGTATAGATGTAGATATAGGTATAGATACAGCCACGTGAAAGCCAGCAATAGTTTGGGTATCATATTTAGAACTATACAAGTTATTCTGAATCTCTATGCTTGGAATCGAGCTTGACTTTTAGTAGCATTTCAATGAATACTTGTTGAACAAATAAATTATCTCTTTTAGGGACACAAGCGTGATCATCCACATTTGACAAGTAGCTTCCAGCTGTAATCTACTGTAACCAGGCCCTTGGCATGTTGTCATTCTGATTGATGCCAATACATAAAACCATGTTCACATTTCTTGTATTGAGGTTCAGTAGTTGTGTTTTCTGGCAAAATTTTGCTCATGGCCCTTGGAAAGGAGTTGACACTGATTAAGTATCCTACTCAAATTTAAGTCTGCCTAACAGAGTGAAACGTTTTCTGTGCTATTGACAACACAGACAATTCTGACAAACATAAACAGCCTCAGGGGTACCCAGAAAAATATCATCTTGTTTACATGACTCACTTCATGAACCCAATCTGCCACAGACCCACTTTGCCATCTTTAAAGCCTATGCCAAAATTTGAGCCTTCCTGTTACAGCATTTCACTCCTTCATATGCAGTAACCTACAATTACAATTCAAAAGCATATACACATTTTCACAATTTTTATCCCTAAACAGAAATGTTCCAACATCTTTTACTAGTCTTTCTATTGAAAGAGATAGCCAGAGTCAAAGTAAATATTTAAAGTAAAATTGGATGGTTTTGTATCAGATTTGGTTTTCATACGACACAAAAATAACTCAGTTATACAGATTAGACTTTCTTTCTTCAAGAACAATTTTCTGAACTAGATGAACGATTCAAGACTTCCAAATATAATCCTTCCCAGTCAGTAAAATGATACTCTCAGTAAAATGTACTTGATCTTTTTCTTTGAAATTTGAAGTTTCCAATATAAAAAGCAATAAACAAAATATAATGATGGTCTGGCTTGGATGGTCTCAAAATAGTTGCTACCTCATGACGGTCTCCCTCTACTTTCATACACAAATTTCATCTCAGTAGAAAATTCTAGGGAGCTGATTGCATGAAACACACAATTGCTCAGATTCTGTCCTGTGGACACCTTCAAGATTGTGGTCCAGGAACTTGGAGCCCAAGGCTATCTATCTTGTATTTACTTTTCATTACATTTTGGGAGCATTTGAAAAATAGGAATATTTGTATTTAAATATTTTGTTTGGATTATGGGAGAACTTCTCTCACTGTTAATTTTCCATTAAAATTAAAATAAATTATTAAGGCTTTGAGGGCCACAAAGTTCCCCATAATCTAGCACATATGTAGCATTTCAAACTCATTTTGTAATACTGTCCATGTTCTTCACCACTTTCTCTCTACTCTGGTTTTCTTACTGTTCATGGAATATACTAAGCACATACCATTATCAGAAATTTTGTATTTGCATTTTCCTCTGTGTGAAATGTTTTTTCCTCAAATATCCACAAACATACGTTAGTAGTAATATTACTACCACTATGAGGATGTTTTTTAACAACCCCATATAAACCAGCATCTTTTATCATGATTAGTCCATTTCCATGTTCAATTTTTTCAAAACATTATAATCAGAAATGTGTATTTATTTATAGTCAAATTATTGCCTGTTTCTCACTCTAGATTGTACATTTAAAGAAAGCAAGAAGACTGGCTGCTTGATTCACTTGAATTATTGTATGCAGTTAACCAAGTACCAATAACTCTATGCCAGAGTTACAATTATCACCTTAACCTATGAGAATTGCTCTATGGCAAATACATTGCATTACTCCAAATGGAACTCTCTTGAGTCATGTCGTGCACAAGCTACTTTCTGTATATGTCTACATTAACTGCATCCCTTGAATCTATAAAAGTGACTAGCATAAAGAAAGCCCATAAATATTTTTGGACTATTATTTTATAAAAGCAAAAGGGCTTCATTGAAACATGTGGTCCCAGAGCTATGTAAGACTCTTCAGTCATCTTGTTCACTCTCAGCCAGTGTTAGCTATTCTTGCAGCATGTAGCTATGTTAGACCATTTCAGTTTTAAGGCCTGAAGGCACTTTTGCATTAGTTAGGGTATGCTAAACCTCTCTAAGAACCAAACCAAAGATAAATAAAGCTCAAAAACAATAGTTTATTTTTTTCTTGCTCACATATGAGTCAAAGGCAGATGTCCCTGGTTAGTGGATGGCTGCCTCCCACATAGTTATTAAAAATGCAGGCTTATTCTGCTTTGTGTCATTTGTACCCTCAGAATGTTATTGTCATTTTATTCAAATGTTGGAAGGGAAAGAAAATATGGAGGAAATATACCAGTTATTCAGTAATCTTTTACCAGAAATAGCACAAAAATTTCACTCATTTCTCAATTGCAAAAAAATTCACACGATCATAACAAAGTACAAAGAGGACTAGGAAATCTAGTAGCTAGTTCTGCAGGTGCATTCTAGCTATACCTGTATATTGTCAATGAGAGAATAGGATTTTAGTAAAACCGAGCTCATGAGATATCTGCACACACATATTTCCACAGATAGAATACATTCATGCCACACCCTCTGGAAGGTTAGAGAAGGACAACGGGATACGGGACCCAGAGTTTCAACCATCCAATCCATATATGCTACATTCCAGCATCTTCACTGGATATATTTCAGGTTTAGAAATAAAGTTTTGAATTTGGACATTCTGTACCTGCTTTTGATAAACCTTGACCCATATTTAGTAAGTTCACCTAGATTTACATCCATCAGCAAGAACTACACAGAGGGTCAGGCCTGGCAGCCAGAAAAGGAAATCCCTAAGTGAGGAGCTATTTCCTAGCTACGTACATTCTGTAAAAGATGGTGGCCTAGCTACAGAGCATACCATAGAAGAAATGCTTGACTTAAATGCATTTAAAGGGTATAGTTTGTCATGTTTGCTGTGCCCAAATAGTTGGCTTCTGGTAGAATCTCCAGACAGTATGAGATCCTCTACCATAGTTCTTTTAACAAAATGAACAGATTAGAAAATGAATATTCTTAAAGAACCTAACAATGCTACTTTTTTTACATACAGTGCTAGTTTTGTTTTTGTTTTTTTTTAATTCCCCAAACAGCTCAGTCAGCTCATCCTGTGGCTTCTTTCTCATTTAAAGATGGCATTTTTATGTGTCATTTGTTACAGCTTCCCAGGCAGTATAGTGGTAAAGAATCTGCCTGCCAATGCAGGAGATGCAAGAGACGCAGGTTTGATCCCTGGGTTGGGAGGATCCCCTGGAGGAGGAAATAGCAACCCACTCCAGTATTCTTGCCTGGAAAATTCCAAGGAAAGAGCAGCCTGGCAGGCTATCATCCATAGGGTTGCAAAGAGTAGGACATGACTAAGCACTACATGTCATTTGTTAGGTGGTATCAAAAGCACACTTCAGTTTGAAATACAAGTCTTCTAAAATGCAAGTGATAATAATCCTTAATTATTTCTTATCTTGATATGAGATTTGAGATAACAGAGATTTTATAGTTTTATTTGTTTTTGTGGTTCTTGGTTTTTGTGGTCATGTTGCCATTGTTTGGCAATACCTGAGTAGTCTAAATCCAAGTCATTTTCACTTTGGCTGGATTGACCAGTCAATCTCAGAATGCCATGTGTTATAATAACTTCTTCATATCATAAAACTACTTCACTGTCTATGACTTCTGCTAATATTATACTATAAGGAAATTAAATGTAAAACAGGTGTTGGTTGTCACCATCAGATATTTCCCGACTATGTCCCGTTATCAAGAAACTTGACATAACCTGTTTGCATCACATGAAGACATACTGCATATATGGTGGCTTCTTAAAAACATCTTCACTATGTTAATTATGTGGGATTATGGATGTGTTAATTATATTTATTTTAGTAACTGTTTTACAACATTTATGTATATCTAATCATGTTATACATTTTAAATATATACAATTATATTTGTCAGTTATTCCTTGATAAAGTTAAAACACACAAAAAAGCATGTCCCAAGATTCTTTGATACTCCTTTCCTAGAATGATTCTCTCCTTGGCTGTGGGATTGACTCAATAACTCATTTCTAAAAAGTAGAATGAGGTGCAAATAACAGTGGGTGATTTTAGAGATTGAAACTAGGTTATAAAATATTTCCACTGTCTTTTTGTTTTCTCTAGAGGCTCTGGGGGAAGTTAGGTACCCGTTCATGAATAGAGGCCCATGTGGTGAGGAATGAAAGCCTTCAGCCAACAAACCTGTAGAAGAGCCATTTTGGAATTACATCATTCAGTCACAGATTAGCCTTCTTATTAACAATGCCTCTGCTGACACGCTGACTGCATCCATATGTAAAATTCACTTGTGTAAACTACTCCTGAATTCTTAATGCACAGGAACTGTAAGAAACACTTATACTTGTTTTTCAGTTCAGTTCAGTTCAGTCACCCAGTTGTGTCCGACTCTGCGGCCCCATGAATCACAGCATGCCAGGCCTCCCTGTCCATCACCAACTTCGAGTTTACTTGTTTTTAGCCACTCACTTTTAGGCGTACTGTCAAGAGTTGCTAAGATATTCCCTGGCATTTCTGCCACTGTATCCACTTTATTTGGTCACGTGGTCTGCAGGAACCTTAAATGTCATCAAGCATATGCCCTAGAATGCATCCAGTGTCAAAAGCAAATGTAAGTCCCTGATGAGACTACTTCAACAGCACCTGTGATCAAAATATCCTCTGCTTCCCAATGCCTTATGTAACTCTTTGATGAGATGCTTCCCTCCTGCCTGGCCCCACAACCCATGGCATTTACCAAAGGCCTGCTCTTTTGGTTTGAATTCACCAATATGGCCTCAGTCTGATAACTCCAAAGCACTTTATTCATAAAGCCTAATAAAGACATGTTCCCCAGTTCCTTTCTCTTTCTCTTTGCATACAGGCTGCCTTAACCTCCCCATGGGGTCCCATGAGATGTGGCAGGTATTTCTTTTAGAAACTGCTAATAATAAACTTTTCTATTTCACTTGCTTTTGAGGTCTTTCGCAGAACCATGGCTCACCATCCACATCCTATGCTCCACTTAACAAGTGTTAATTTGACAAGTAATTTGCTATGCAGTGATAGGTGACTAATATGCATTTCATTCCATATGTAGTATTCTCAGCTAGCCTCTGAGATTGAACCAGAAATGGTATTAGCAAGTTTGATTATATCCAGCTTGCTTAACATATTTTATCTCAGGTATCATGCCAGTGGAGAAATGCCTTTATGGAGTGCCCTATGATCAACTGCAATTCCCAAGTTTCATTCTGTTTTACATGTATTAACCAGGTCAATCTATTATGCAAAGTGTGACAGGGTATCAACTCCTCCAGTGAACAGTTTGTAATTGTTAGCATTAATTCCAATTAATCCCCAAATAAGTCTAAACTGCCTTAAAACCTGTCCTTTGTAAATCATAAGATTCTCATTTATTCTATTAATTTTGGATGCAATATAAATGCAATTTTTTCCTTTATCATCACTTATCAAATCAAAACTAAGGTACATGTGTTCTGTGTCAGCCATCATCTCTCAAAGCAAAATTTATTTATTCCTTAAAATATTTCCTAAAGCAGCACATGATTCCACTACCAGATGAAGATCTGGCCCGACTCGTCAGCGCTCCAGCCGTACTTGCTCATCCACACCTTTAGCTGGCTGTCTGTCAGATTCCCGAGCATCTCAGCCAGCAGCCAGCGATCGATGTGTTGATACGTGATGCCCACAACATGGCAGATAAATTTTCGGACAGAGTCTTCAAAGCCGGTTATACCTTCCAGGAGGTCCATGTTTTCATCCAGGGCTTGCCAGAAGGCTTGGAAGTGGCAGGTCTCCAGCAGGTCTCCGAGGTACAAAATCTGCCGGATGGGCCGTTCTTCTTGGTGGGCCTGGTCGATCATGCACTTGCACAGCGTGAAGTCGGTGTGGGGCAGGTTGGTGAGGGCCTTCAGCAGGATCTGGGCGGTGACCGTGGTCTGGAAGAAGGCCGGGTTGAACTGGTACAGTTTCAGGACAGCCAGGTTGGCTTCCAGATCATAGGCATTTTCTTTGGCCTGTGTCTCCACATAGCGCTCCAGGGTGGCCAGGTTCTCAGGGTTGTACCTGTCGATCCCCTTGAGCAACTTGCCCACGTTCGCTCTCATCTGCTCAAACATCGCCATGACTGCTGCCGCCTCCCACACCAGGTTTATAGCCGAAGACCCTGCCGGCAAAGCGTCCTCGAGGACAGGAAGAGGAAGAGTTGGTGGAAACGGAAACTACGTAATTATTTTCTCTCCAGCCCCGGGGGCGGTGAATCGTGCTTTGGGTCTTGCGGCGGCTGCCACGCTTTCCGGCTGCCGCGTGACTTCTTCCCAGCCGGCGCAGTTAGCGCGTGCGCATACGCTCTACTCGAGCAGAAGCTACGGCGCGAGAAAAGTTTAAGATTGGATGCTTGTTGCAATATCATATCATCACTGTACATAAATCTCTTGTCTCAACATGGGGAAAACTGGTCCTCACCTCCAGGCAATTGAAGCTGTGCACATGACCTCAAATCTTTCATGACCTAGAGCTTAATATCTACTACAGAATGATTCCCTTCCCAGAGCAAACAACAAGTCTATCTCCTTACTTACCATTTTTTTTTGGACATTTTCCTTCTTCACTCCATCTTTGAATTGAATTGTCAAGTCTAAATCATGTAGATTGGAATAACAGACCGGTTCCAAATAGGAAAAGGAGTATGTCAAGGCTGTATATTGTCACCCTGCTTATTTAACTTATATGCAGAGTATGTGTCATGAGGAATGCTGGGCTGGATGAAGCACAAGCTAGAATCAAGATTGCCAGGAGAAATATCAATAACCTCAGATATGCAGATGGCACCACTCTTATGGAAAAAGCAAAGAAGAACTAAAGAGCCTCTTGATGAAAGTGAAAGGAGAGTAAAAAAGTTGGCTTAAAGCTCAACATTCAGAAAATTAAGATCATGTCATCCGGTCCCATCACTTCATGGCAAGTAGATGGGGAAACAGTGAAAACAGTGGCAGGCTTTATTTTTTGGGCTCCAGAATCACTGCAGATGGTGACTGCAGCCATGATATTAAAGGACGCTTACTCCTTGGAAGGAAAGTTATGACCTGCCTCTGTTCAGTTCAGTTCGGTCGCTCAGTCGTGTCTGACTCTTTGCGACACCATGAATCACAGCTGTTCACCTGTTCATCATCAACTCCCAGAGTTCACCCAAACCCATGTCCATTGAGTCGGTGATGCCACCCTGCCATCTCATTCTCTGTCATCCCCTTTTCCTCCTGTGCCCAATCCCTCCCAGCATCAGAGTCTTTTCCAATAATTTAACTCTTCACATGAGGTGGCCAAAGTATTGGAGTTTCAGCTTTAGCATCAGTCCTTCCAAAGAACACCCAGGACTGATCTCCTTTAGAATGGACTGGTTGGATCTTCTTGCAGTCCAAGGGACTCTCAAGAGTCTTCTCCAACACAACAGTTCAAAAGCATCAATTTGTCAGTGCTCAGCTTTCTTCACAGTCCAACTCTCACATCCATACATGACACTGGAAAAACCACAGCCTTAACTAGACAGACCTTTGTTGGCAAAGCAATGTCTCTGATTTTGAACATGCTATCAAGGTTGGTCATAACTTTCCTTCCAAGGAGTAAGCATCTTTTAATTTCATGGCTGCAATCACCATCTGCAGTGATTTTGGAGCCCAAAAAAATAAAGTCTGACACTGTTTCCACTGTTTCCCCATCTATCTGCCATGAAGTGATGGGACCAGATGCCATGATCTTAGTTTTCTGGATATTGAGCTTTAAGCCAACTTTTTCACTCTCCTCTTTCACTTTCTTCAAGAGGCTTTTTAGTTCCTCTTCACTTTCTGCCATAACGGTGGTGTCATCTGCCTATCTGAGGTTATTGACATTTCTCCCGGCAATCTTGATTCCAGCTTGTGCTTCTTCCAGCCCACCGTTTCTCATGATGTATTCTGTATATAAATTAAATAAGCAGGGGTAGGGGCGGCAGCCTGGAGGAGCTACCCCACACCCGAGGTCAGTGGCAGCGGCTGAGAGGAGCAACCCCACGTCCAAGGAGCGGTGGCTGCGTGGGCACAGGAGGGCCTAGAGGAGCTACTCCATGTTCAAGGTCAGGAGGGGTGGTGGTGAGGAGATACCCTTCATCCAAGGTAAGGAGCAGCGGCTACACTTTGCTGGAGCAGCCGTGAAGAGATACCCCATGTCCAAGGTAAGAGAAACCCAAGTAAGACGGTAGGTGTTGCAAGAGGGCATCAGAGGACAGACACACTGAAACCATAATCACAGAAAACTAGTTAATCTAATCACACTAGGACCACAGCCTTGTCTAACTCAATGCAACTAAGCCATGCCCTGTGGGGCCACCCATGATGGGCGGGCATGGTGGAGAGGTCTGACAGAATGTGGTCCACTGGAGAAGGGAATGGCAAACCACTTCAGTATTCTTGCTTTGAGAACCCCATGAACAGTATGAAAAGGCAAAATGATAGGACCAGCTCAGATAGCATATTAAAGAGGAGAGATATTACTTTGCCAACAAAGGTCCATGTAGTCAAGGGTATGGTTTTTCCAGTAGTCATGTATAGATGTGAGATTTAGACTATAAATAAAGCTGAGTGCCAAAGAATTGATACTTTTGAACTGTGGTGCTGGAGAAGACTCTTGAGAGTCCCTTGGACTGCAAGGAGATCCAACCAGTCCATCCTCAAGGAGATCAGTCCTGAGTGTTCATTGGAAGGACTGATGATGAAGCTCCAATACTTAGGCCACCTGATACAAAAAGCTGACTCATTTGAAAAGACTCCAATGCTGGGAAAAATTGAAGGTGGGAAGAGAAGGGAATGACAGAGGATGAGATGGTTGGATGGCATCACAGACTTAATGGACATGAGTTTGAGTAAACTCCAGTTGGTGATGGACAGGGAGGACTGGCGTGCTGCAGTCCATGGGGTTGCAAAGAGTCGGACTCAACTGAGGACTGAACTGAACTGAATCATGTACAGTTAACCAGCTTTAGCTTATGGAAGATAAATATTATAATAGAAAGTTATGTCCCATACTTTGAACTACTGCAACAGATACAAATGAGGGTGCATTACATATCAACAGATGGTTCACAAATTTTAAAAATGAAATCTAAAATTGAAAATAAGGAAAATATACAACTACATGTTTTCTCAATTCTAATCTGGAGAATTATCAATCCCAAGTATTTTTATTCACTTTTTAAAAATCGAAGCATAGTTGATTTCTACTGTTAATTTTCAGGTATACGGCAAAGTGATTCGGTTATACGTTCATATATATCTATTATTTTCAGATTTCCCTGTTATAGGTTATTACAAAATATAAAAATATACAGTAGGCCCTTACTGGTTATATATTTTATATAGTGTGTATATGTTACTCACAACTTTCTAATTTATCCCTCTTCCCCTTTTCTCCTTTGGAAACCAAAAGTTTGTTTTGGATGTCTGTGGGTCTACTTCTGTTTTGTAAATAAGTTAATTTGTATCATTTTTATAGACTTCAAACATAAGCAATATTGTATGATATTTACCTTTCTCTGTTTGGTTTACTTCAGTTAGGAGGATAATCTTTAGGTTTATCCATGTTGCTGCAAACAGCGTTGTTACATTGCACTCTGTATATTTATATATACATACACACACATATATATGTATATATACTGCATCTTATTTATCCATTCATTGATTGATGGACATTTAGGTTGCTTCTTTGTCTTGGCTATTATAAACATGGCTGGTATGAACATTGGGGTGCATGTATCTTTTCAAATTATGTTTTTCTTTTCCAGATATATGTCCCAGAGTGTGATTTCTAAATCATATGATAGCTCTATTTTTAATTTTATAGGGAACATCCATAATGTTTTCTATAGTGACTGTACCAATTTATGTTCCCAGCAGTAGTGTAAAAGGATTCCTTTTTTTCCACATGCTCTCTGGCAGTTATTATTTGTAGACTTTTTAGTGTTCAGTGAAGGCCATTCTGTTTGGTGTGACATGATACCTTGTTGTAGTTTTGATACACATTTCTTTAATAATTAGGAATATTGAACATATTTTCATGTGTCTTCTGGCTATGTGTATATCTTCTTTGAAGAAATGTCTATTTAGATCTTCTGCCCATATTTTGATTTTTTTTTATATTGCGCTGTTTCTATTATTTGGAAATGAATCCAAAGGGGAAATGAGCAGGGATAAATTAGTGGTTCTGGGTTAAAATAAATTCACTACTATATATAAAATAGATAACTACAAAGACATTACTTTCCCAACAAAGATTCACCTAATCAAAGCTATGGTTTTTCCAGTAGTCATGTGTGGATGTGAGAGTTGAACTATAAAGAAAGCTGAGCACCAAAGAATTGATGCTTCTGAACTGTGGTGGTGGAGAAGACTCTTGAGAGGAGATCCAACCAGTCCTTCCTAAAGAAAATCAGTCCTGAGTGTTCATTAGAAGGACTGATGCTGAGTCTGAAATGCTGATAATTTCATCACCTGATGTGAAGAACTGACTCATTTGAAAAGACCCTGATGCTGGGAAAGATTGAGTGTGGGAGGAGAAAGGGATAAGAGAGGATGGGATGGTTGGATGGCATCGCTGACCAATGGACATGAGTTTGAGTAGGATCTGGGAGTTGGTGAAGGATCTCCCAGCATGAGTTGGTGAAGGGAAGCCTGGCATGCTGCAGTCCACAGGGTCGCAAACAGTTGAACATGACTGAGAGACTGAAATGAACTGAATTGAACTGATACATTAATCAGTTGCATTTCTATACTCTATAAACAAAGTATTAGAAAGAAAAACTAAGAAATTAATCCCATTTACGATTGCTTTGAAAAGAATAAAATACCAAGGAATCAATTTAACCAAGGAGGTCAAAGACTTGTACTTTGAAAACTGTTAGGTAGTTAGAATAGGAAAAAGGAGTCCAGAATGGTGGTGGCTAAAAGACAAGGAAGGTAAAAGTTTATGAAAATAGAACAAAGGAAGGTCTGAGGACCAGAGTGAGGACCTCAGATAGAACAAACAGCACTCCTGGCTAGCCCAATTTACATAGGGCAGGCCCAGGGGGGAGGAGGAAAAACATATAAAAAAAGGAGCCAAAGAGCCAGGGTTTCTCTCTCTCTCTTTACATCTTTTGGGTCAGCCTGCCCTCACACCTCAAGGATGTATTTTCCTTTATTTTCTAAATAAAACTGAGCTGTAACATGGAACTGTAACACTGATCTGTGCGAGAGCTGTGACATGGTCTGTCTGAGCCTTTTAACGTCTGTTGCTTCAAATTTTTTTTATGATGAAACAGAACCAAGGAAATTACACACTCCCATGACAAAATCTATAAGACATTGATGAAAAAATTGATGATGACGCACATAAATGAAAAGATATATTGTGTTCCTGGGTAGCAAGAATTAATGTTGTTAAAAGTCAATACTGAATAGTATAACATTCTACAGGTTCAATATAATCCTTATTAAAATATCAATGGAATTTTCCCACAGAACTAGAGCAAGCAATTCTTAATTTATGTGCAACTACAAAAACTCCTGAACAGTCATTTTTGAGAAAGAACAATAACATAGGTATCACAGTCTCTGATTTAAAATTATATTTCAAAGCTACAATAATCAAAAACAGTATAACACTGCCACAAAAACAAACACACAGATCAATGAAAAAGATCAAGAGCCCAGAAATAAAGCCACACTTATACAGTCAATTAATCTATGACAAAGGAGGTAAGAGTATACCACGGGAAAAAAAAAAAAAAAAGTATACCATGGGAAAGACAGCATCTTCAGTAGATTTGAAGGTATCTGGAAAGACAGATAGCTATATGTAAAAGAATAAAATGAGACTATTTTACATCATATTAACAAAAACAATTCAAAATGGATTAAAGGCCTACATCTAAGAACTGCTGCTGCTGCTGCTAAGTCGCTTCAGTCGTGTCCGACTCTGTACTACCCCATAGACAGCAGCCCACCAGGCTTTGCCGTCCCTGGGATTCTCCAGGCAAGGACATTGGAGTGGGTTGCCATTTCCTTCTCCATTGCGTGAAAGTGAAAAGTGAAAGTGAAGTCGCTCAGTCGCGACCGACTCCTGGCGACCTCATGGACTGTAGCCCACCAGGCTCCTCCATCGATGGAATTTTCTAGGCAAGAGTACTGGAGTGGCTTGCCATTGCCTTCTCCAACATCTAAGAACAGAAGCCATAAAACTAGAACCAAATGGCGGCAGTATACTTTTTGACATAAGACTTAGAATTATTTTGTGGATCTGTCTCCTTTGTTGTCTATCTTCAAGGACAACAAAACAATTATTTTTTTTAAATGGACTTCATCAAACTAAACAGCTTTTGTACATCAAAGGAAACCATCAGTAAAAGGTAAAGGCAATTTAGTTAATGGGAGAATATATTTGCAAATGGTAAATCTGATGAGTAGTTAATAACCAAAATATACAAAGAACACATACAACTCAATATCCAAAGAAAAGAAAAAAGAAATGTAAAAGGAAGGAAAGAAATACAAAAGAAAGAAACAAGCAAATAAATAACTAAAAATGAACAGATGTCCTGAGTAGGCATTTTTTAGAGAAGACCTACAGATGGCCAACAGACACATGAAAAGATTTTCAGCATCACTAATCACAAGGTAAATATAAATAAAAAACAAAATGAACTATCACCACATACCTATCACCAAATAACCATCATTATTTTCAAAAAGACAACAAATATTATCACAGATGTGAAAATAGGGACCACTTTTGCACACTTGCTGGAATGCAGATTGGTACAGACACTCTGGAAAGCAGTGTGATGATTTCTCACAAGTTTAATTATAAAACCCTATTATCCTGCAATTCTACTTATGAGTATTTATATGAAAAAAATACAATCCATAATTTTAAAAGATATATACACCTCTACATTTACTGGATTATTGTTTAACAAATCCAACATATTGTTTAAAATATCCAATATGTGTTCATCTGTGGATGAATGAAAAAAAGAAGATGTAGTATATGTGTATGGAGAAGGGAATAGCAACTCACTCCAGTATTCTTGGCTGGAGAATTCTATGGACAGAGAAGCCTGGTGGACTATAGTCCATGGCGTGCATAAAGTCAGACATGACTGAGCAATTAACATGCAGTATATATGTATAATGAAATACTACTCACCTATTAAAAAATTTAAGCCTTGCCATTTACAGCAAATGGATAGACCTTGAGGGTGTTATGCTAAATGAACTAAGTCTGACAGAAAAAGACTCAGACCATATGATTTCACTTATATATTGACTCTATAAAAACAAAACAAATGGAGAGACATAAAATAGGGACAGACATGCAGATACAGAAAATAGACAGGAGTCTGCTAGAGGGGAGGGAAGCAAAGTGATGAGAAACAGATGAACGGGACTAAGAGGCAAAAATTTCTAGGTATAAAATACATAAGTTATGAAGATGTAATCTGTAACACATGGAATACTAGTCAATACTATTGCTATAAATTTGTATGGTGACAAATAATAATTAGACTTACTGTGTTATTTCATAATGTACAAAATAATGAGCCAATACACTGTACAATGGAAACTTACATAATATAATAAGTCAATTATATTTCAATAAATGGATTCAAGGGCTCTTCAGGTGGCTCAGGGGGTAACAAATCTGCCTGCAGTGAAGGAGATGCAGGAGACAAGTGTTTGATCCCTGGGTTGGGAAGATCCTCTAGAGGAGGGCATGGCAACCCACTCCAGTATTCCTCCCTGCAGAATCCCCATGGACAGAGCATCCTAGTGGGCTACACTCCATAGGTTTGCAAAGAGTCAGACACAACTGAAGCAACTGAGCACAAATAAAATAAAATAGAAGGTGGGATGATTTGGGAGAATGGCATTGAAACATGTATAATATCATATAAGTAATGAATTGTCAGTCCAAGTTCGATGCAGGATACAGGATGCTTGGGGCTGGTGCACTGGGATGACCCAGAGGGATGGTATGGGGAGGCAGATGGAAGGGGGGTTCAGGATAAGGAGCACATGTACACCCATGACAGATTCATGTTGATATATGGCAAAACCAATACAATACTGTAAAGTAATTAGCCTCCAATTAAAATAAATAAATTTAAATTAAAAAAGGAAAAAAAAAGAAAGTGAATTATGTCTCAATAAATCTAGTTATTTGAAAAAAAAAGAAAAAAATTATATGCCTTATTTCAAGCTTCCATTATTTGTTGTAAAAGTTATAATTTGTTGCATTTGTTAATTCCATTAGCATCCAAGGAGTCAAAGCATTTATATTTGATATTATATTATTCTTTGGTTACCAGTAAGGACAATTTCATAAATTTATCAATGGGAGACCCCAAGTGAAAAGACTCAGGAAATATTTTCCTTCTTTTATTTTAAAGCTCAGCAGTATAAATTTCTGTGGAATTTGGAAACTGGAGTATTAGAACTAGGAACAATCATGATGAGAACACTAATTAGTAAACATAACTTTAAAGAAGTTAATGATTCTAAGTTGAAGACCAACAGAGAAAAGGATATTCTGAGTCAGTCATAAAAATCCTTCCCCACTTTCTTGCATTCATGCTTTCAATTCTCAAATAAAGGAACAAATTTCAAAGGCAAACCAGGGAGTTCTGAATTTTATATATGTAATCATGTATTTATGCACAGTAGTTCATCAGAACCTATAATCAAGAATTCTACATAATTTGCAGAACATTAGGAAATCATTTAGCAAGAACACTTTTTTAATGGTTCTGTAAAATATGAAGGGGGCTTGTAAGAATTAGATTTTATTATAATTAAATTGAATGTATATAATCTGAAGCAAACATTGTTGGTAGTAAAAGTAGTTAATAACCTCTTACCCTCACAAAAAGATACTTATAAAGAAAATTTTTATTTTATAATAATGATAATATTTTAGTATCACATGAAATATTTTTTTTGAAAAATTCCTAAGGAAAACTATGCCTTGTTCTTAGTATGTATAATGACAGTGCTGTTCTTCAACTGATTAGCCTACAACTGTCAGATACAATTTTATATTAATATTTCCAAAGACTGCCTTGTCATGTATTAAAATACGGTGTAAATTTTGTCAAGAAATGTCATGTAAACAAAAAATCATTGGGATATTCTCAGGAACTCCAGTTGGTTCTCTCTCAAGAAGATTCCCAAGGCATCAACAACTTAGTAAACTTGCCATAGCTTACAAACTCCTTATTTTTAAAGGTTTCAAATACTGATTTCCTGTCACAGGCAAAATAAGGTTATCTTCAGAGAAAGATTTGTATTCACCTTACATATTAAACAGCATTTTCTCTTTTTGGAATGAATACTTTAAATAGACTTATTTTTGTTTAAGGAAGCACTTGTCAATTCTCTATTCCTTTCTTCAACTTAGGCTTTAGCTCTTAAAGAAGAGCTTAAACTTTTCACCATCACTTATCTGGAGTGATGTGGAGTGGAATGGAGAGATTTGACTTTCTTAGACTCCAGGCTTCCCTGGGTGATCATATGGTTAAGAATTTGCCTAGAATGCAGGAGACCTGATCCCTGAGTCAGGAAGATCTCATGGAGGATAGAATGGCAACCCATTCCAGTTTTCTTGCCTGGAGAATTCTGTGGACAGAGGAGCATGGCAAGCTCCGGTTCATGGGATTGCAAAGAGTCAGACATGATTCAGTGACTAACATTTTCACCTTCACTTTAGGCCCAAAGGGTAAAAGGCTGCTTATATTTCCATCAATGTCTTGGTTGATCTACACATGAAGAGAAGATGAGGGAGATGAGCTCTCTGCTATATATCAAGATTATTTGGTTTCCATTTCAGCCTTCATTAGTGTTACCTAAAATGAGCCTTTTTGTATACTGTATGCCTTTACCAATTCTCACCATCTAAAACATAATTAACAGAAAGTTAACTCATTATTGGATACCATATGCTGTGCTGAGCTTAGTCACTCAGTCATATCTGACTCTTTGTAACCCCATGGACTATAGCCCACCAGGCTCCTCTGTACAAAGCGATTCTCCAGGCAAGAATACTGGAAAGGGTTGCCACGCTCTCCTCCAGAGGATTTTCCCAACTGAGGTATTGAATGAAGGTCTCCTGCATTACAAGAGGATTCTTTACCATCTGAGCCACCAGGGAAGCCCATTGGATACCATGTACGTTCTAAATTTTAAAATATTTATGTCTTTATTACCTCATGAATTTTTTACATATTGTGCTTCAGTTCAGTCACTCGGTCGTGTCTGACTCTTTGTGACTCCATGAATTGCAGCATGCCAGGCCTCCCTGTCAATCACCAACTCCTGGAGTTCACCCAAACTCCTGTCCATCGAGTTGGTGATGCCATCCAGCCATCTCATCCTCTGTCGTCCCCTTCTCCTCCTGCCCCCAATTCCTCCCTCTTTTCCAATGAGTCAACTCTTCGAATGAGGTGGCCAAAGTACTGGAGCTTCAGCTTTAGCATCAGTCCTTCCAAAGAACACCCAGAACTGATCTCCTTTAGAATGGACTGGTTGGATCTCCTTGCAGTCCAAGGGACTCTCAAGAGTTTTCTCCAACACCACAGTTCAAAAGCATCAATTCTTCGGCGCTCAGCCTTCTTCACAGTCCAACTCTCACACCATACATGACCACCGGAAATACCATAGCCTTGACTAGATGGACCTTTGTTGGCAAAGTAATGTCTCTGCTTTTCAATATGCTATCTAGGTTGATCATAACTTTCCTTCCAAAGAGTAAGCGTCTTTTCATTTCATGCCTGGGGTCACCATCTGCAGTAATTTTGGAGCCCCCCCAAAAAGATAAAGTCTGACACTGTTTCCACTGTTTCCCCATCTATTTCCCATGAAGTGATGGGACCAGATGCCATGACCTTAGTTTTCTGAATATTGAGCTTTAAGCCAACTTTTTCACTCTCCTCTTTCTCTTTCATCAAGAGGCTCTTTAGTTCCTCTTCAGTTTCTGCCATCATGGTGGTATCATCTGCATACCTGAGGTTATTGATATTTTACCCAGGAATCTTGATTCCAGGTTGTGTTTCTTCCAGCCCAGTGTTTCTCATGATGTACTCTGCATATAAGTTAAATAAGTAAGGTGACAATATGCAGCCTTGACATATTCCTTTTCCTATTTGGAATCAGTCTATTGTTCCATGTCCAGTTCTAACTGTTGTTTCCTCACCTGCATACAGGCTTGTCAAGAGGCAGGTCAGGTGGTCTTCTATTCCCATCTCTTTCAGAATTTTCCACAGTTTATTGTGATCCACATGGTCAAAGGCTTTGGCATAGTCAATAAAGCAGAAATAGATGTTTTTCTGGAACTCTCTTGCTTTTTTGATGATCCAGCGGATGTAGGCAATTTGATCTCTGGTTCCTCTGCCTTTTTTAAAACCAACCTGAACATCTGGAAGTTCACGGTTCATGTATTGCTGAAGCCTGGCTTGGAGAATTTTGAGCATTACTTTACTAGTGTGTGAGATGAGTGCAATTGTGCGGTAGTTTGAGCATTCTTTGGCATTGCCTTTCTTTAGGATTGGAGTGAAAACTGACCTTTTCCAGTTCTGTGGCCACTGCCGAGTTTTCCAAATTTGCTGGCATATTGAGTGCAACACTTTCACAGCATCATCTTTCAGGATTTGAAATAGCTCCACTGGAATTCCATCACCTCCACTAGCTTTGTTCGTAGTTATGCTTTCTAAGGCCCACTTGACTTCTTATTCCAGGATGTCTGGCTCTAGATAAGTGATCATACCATCGTGATTATCTTGGTCATGAAGAGCTTTTCTTGTACAGTTCTGTGTATTCTTGCCAATACGGTGTAAGCACTATATTGTGCTTACATAATTTCAGAAACAAAGAAAACCTACTTGAGAAGTCAAATTACATTGTTCATTTTTGTATTTAAGAATATTGAGCAAATAATGTAGAGTTTAAGAAAGCACATGCCTTTAGAGGATCTTCACAAGTTAAAGAATTTTAATTTATCTGTATTATTAAGAAATTTTAAAGTTTTGGACAAAGTTTATAGTTGAACCAAATGATTTTCCCACTATGAAAAGTAATTTTAAATATTTAACTAAGAAATCCATGAAATTTTACTAGGAAGTATCTAACTTTTCTACTGGAGGGATGACCAGAGATATAAGGAAGCAATTCAAGTTGGAATATCTTTCCATTTGAATTCTTCTTTTTTTTTCTCTTTTTTCAATATGACTCTCAACACTGTTTTTTTTGTAAGTCCTCCAATATTTTTTTATAGTTTAGTATTTGTTTTATATTGGAATATAGTTAATTTACAATCTGTGTTAGCGTCAGGTGTATAGCAAAGTGGCTCAGTTTTATAACATATATGCATTCTTTTTTCAGGTTCTTTTACCCGATAGTTTATTACAAAATATTGAGTAGATGTCCACTTCTTTTTAGAAAACTGTTTAGAATGAAGAGCTTTCTAGTATTTTTTCCTTTCACATTTGTGAATATACTAATTATCAGTATGGAGATTTTCTCCAGATTTTATTTTACTCAGCTTTGTCATTAAGTATGATTAATATAATTGTTAACTAATGAAAATAATAATGATAATAATAATCTTAGATAGTTTAAGTTTAGTGTCCTATCTATGCCTTTCATATGTTAAAGTGTACCCCAAAGGACTGATAACAAATGTAAAAGAGCTGTATAATCCACTAAATAGTTAATTATTTAATTCTTGATAAAATGTTACAAATTGAAGTCTTACATTTACCTTGCAAAATTTTCACATTTTCTTGTTAGTTTTCTAATATGTTGACATTTATTTAAGTATACAGCCATAAAAACAAATATCTACTTATTTTTGTACCACTTACTACATGTTATACCTTCCCCACCACACACAAAATTGATAATGTAGGAAGTTCACAATCATATGTAGATAAGAAGGAATATTTAGGTTTTCTAAAAAGAAGGAATATTTAGGTTTTCTAAAAACTTTGCTTTTTAACAGACTTCAATCAAGATGTTTTTTGTAATGTCTGTGCTTTGCATCCAAAATGCACACTAAAATGAGATTCATTTTTCATTATATCAGTCATTTCAGAGCATAAAATTGCAGAATTAGCATCAGCATTAGTTCCACAATGTACTTTCCTCAGATTAAAAGTCAGCAAATTAATGTAAACAACACGATTGAATTCATTGGCAGTGATATTTTTGGCAACTCAGTCACTGTTAAAGAGTTATGCTAGAATTGTTTTCTCTTTATTAGCAGGCATGATGTAAGTGATGTGAGAAACAACTATGAAATTATAATCTGCATAATAGACAATTCTGAAGCAGTTATTTTTCCTGTTTGCATGTGCTTTTGAGAATGTGAAAATAAATTTAACATCCAACCATTCTTCATATGTTTCTCTGTACTAACTACGAATACCAAATGCTCATTTGTGATAGCAATAGAACTCAAGAAGAAACATAATCCAGAGATTTATGTAAGAAAATTTGATGGCATAATAAAATATTGTTTTTGTAAAGGAGCTCAACAGCCATTTGAGTAAACTTTCTGAATATTTAACAATCTGGCCAATGACATATTTTCTCAGCACTGAAAGTTTTGAGTTTTTGTAGTTAATTTGACTATTCATTATAATTACACTCTGAAATTTACAGGTTATGTATCTTAAAAAACTCTCTAATTTTGATTCTGTCAAAGTAGAATCACATTAAGATTGCATAATTCATATAGTAGGTAAGCTGACGAAGTATCAAAAACATTAAATAGATATATGATAAGAACAATGAAGTGCTCTTATAGAAACTAGGCCATATTTGATATTTACATATTTAATTTGTGTATTAAGGAAAATATATAGAGAAATAAATGAAAAAAAATGAAATCTATTATATTTTAAATACCATGGAACACTGAATTTCAAACATGTGAACCTATGATCATTTCACTATACAGTTTAAATATACCTAGGTGTAATGCACTTGAAAGTGAAAGTCACTCCATCATGTCCAACTCTTTGGGAATCTCTTGGAATTCTCCAGGCTAGAATATTGAAATGGGTAGCCTTTCCCTTCTCCAGGGGGTCTTCCAGACCCAGGGATAGAACCCAGGTCACCCACATTGCAGGAGGATTCTTTACCAGCTGAGTCACAAGGGAAGCCTGTGACTTAATGATGTTAATAAAAACATCATTAAAAACACTTAATGATGTTAATAAAAGTAGATTACACTTGGAAGTCTCTTTTGGTAGATATCATTTGCACTGAAAATTCATTTGAGAGTAAAACCATCAAAAATTGTACAAGTATTTTCTGAATCCACACATTGGAAAAGAAAAATTTTCCTAAGAGTTACTTCAAATACAAGTGATAGGATGACATAAGGGAATAATTAAAGGCATTGTAAAATAAAATTTGATGTATAATTTATTATGAGGATAAATTTTTCTAGAAAGATAAAAATATGGAGGCTGAAATACTGTTAAAATCATGTTACCAATAATCCTCCATCCTCACTTCAGCAGAAAATGTAACTAGATGTTTCTTGGAACTCTGTAATGGTCAACATTCACTTAAAAGAAAGTCCACAGACTTCTGGAAAGACAATGTAAATTTTGACAAAAAAATGCAGTCAATAATTAAACTCTACTAAAGAATCTGATTTACCTTATTCAGATACTAGTACCAGAAACCAACTGTAAGCTAATGTATATTCTGTCATATGCAATCTCTTCTGCTCTTAAGGTCTCCTCATTTCAATAAGATTTGTACACTTGGACATTTTATGTCACCCTGCTGTGCCTGCATGCGTGTGTGTGAGCTTGTGTTCAGTTTCACCCAATGCATATTTTATCTGAAATGCAGTAAATACAGAATGTGAAAAAAAGTTCAGAATAATAGAAGGGACTTCTTCATCTCTTTTTCCCAGAAGATGAACCATTTTGTGACTCCCTGATGTATAAGAACAATCAACAGGATCTGAGCTACAAAATAGCTTTCATATACTTACATTACCAGTATGACAGGAAACTTACATAAATAATTTCTAGTTTAATCACTACAATTTTAAAATAAACATCATTATCTTCATTTTACACTGGGAAATTGATGCTAAGTAATACTAGAGATAACTAAAAGATCACATACTGCTTATAGAGGGAAATTAGATTTAAATTGATCAGTTGACCAGCTTCACAGATGATGTCTTCTTGAACAAAGGAATTGGTTCATGTTCTTGTGATGTCTTCTGTCCTTAAGTTGTTCCATGATGTCTTCTGTCCTTAAGTTCACAGTCTCATAAAGATTTATATTTATAGTTTGCATAATTTTTACATTATGCCAAAGGTAAACAATAAATCAGTGCACACTTGGGCAAGTGTTTAACCAAATAAACAAAACAAGAATGAGCAAAATAACATGTTTCCCAAAACTGTAACAGTGTATAAATTCACTGAAATATAGTAACTTAAGTATCAGTTCAGTTCAGTCCTGTCCAACTCTTTGTGACCCCATCAATTGAAGCACGCCAGGCCTCCCTGTCCATCACCAACTCCTGGAGTTCACTCAAACTCACATCCATTGAGTCTAAATTGTTATGAAATAGTGCTTTTAAAGAAATAAATGCCATGAACATGGGGTTTTCTAGACAAACCATTATAAATAGCAAGGTTAATGTTGTCACTCTTCAGACTGGAGGATTCTTTGTTGTGGTTACCTTAAGTTGAAAATGATGATGGGTTTTCTCTTACTGTGTTAGAATAGAAATAGAGATTAAAATAATTATAAGATGGTTTCATTCAGTTCAGTTCAGTCGCTCAGTCATGTACGAATTGTTGCGACCCCACAAATCACAGTACGCCAGGCCTGCCTGCCCATCACCAACTCCCAGAGTTCACTCAAACTCATGTCTATCGAGTCGGTGAGGCCATCCAGCAATCTTATCCTCTGTCATTCCCTTCTCCTCCTGCCCCCAATCCCTCCCAGCATCAGAGTCTTTTCAAATGAGTCAACTCTTCGCATGAGGTGACCAAAGTACTGGAGTTTCAGCTTCAGCATCAGTCCTTCCAATGAACATCCAGGACTGATCTCCTTTAGAATGGACTGGTTGGATCTCCTTGCAGTCCAAGGGACTCTCAAGCGTCTTCTCCAACACCGCAATTCAAAAGCATCAATTCTTTGGTGCTCAGCTCTTTTCACAGTCCAACTCTCACATCCATACATGACCACCGGAAATACCATAGCCTTGACTAGATGGACCTTTGTTGGCAAAGTAATGTCTCTGCTTTTCAATATGCTATCTAGGTTGGTCATAACTTTCCTTCCAAGGAGTAAGCATCTTTTAATTTCATGGCTGCAGTCACCATCTGCAGTGATTTTGGAACCCCAAAGAATAAAGTCAGCCACTATTTCCACTGTTTCCCCATCTATTTCCCATGAAGTGATGGGACCAGATGCCATGACCTTAGTTTTCTGAATATTGAGCTTTAAGCCAACTTTTTCACTCTCCTTTTTCTCTTTCATCAAGAGGCTCTTTAGTTCCTCTTCAGTTTCTGCCATCGTGGTGGTATCATCTGCATACCTGAGGTTATTGATATTTTTCCCAGGAATCTTGATTCCAGCTTGTGTTTCTTCCAGCCCAGTGTTTCTCATGATGTACTCTGCATATAAGTTAAATAAGTAAGGTGACAATATGCAGCCTTGACATATTCCTTTTCCTATTTGGAATCAGTCTATTGTTCCATGTCCAGTTCTAACTGTTGCTTCCTCACCTGCATACAAATTTCTCAAGAGGCAGCTCAGGTGGTCTTCTATTCCCATCTCTTTCAGAATTTTCCACAATTTATTGTGATCCACATAGTCAAAGGTTTTGGCATAGCCAATAAAGCAGAAATAGATGTTTTTCTGGAACTCTCTTGCTTTTTTGATGATCCACTGGATGTTGGCAATTTGATCTCTGATTCCTCTCCCTTTTGTAAAACCATCTTGAACATCTGGAAGTTCGTGGTTCACGTACTGCTGAAGCCTGGCTTGGAGAATTTTGAGTATTACTTTACTAGCGTGTGAGATGAGTGCAATTCTTTGGCATTGTTTTTCTTTAGGATTGGAACGAAAACTGACCTTTTCCAGTCCTGTAGCCACTGCCGAGTTTTCCCAATATGCTGGCATATTGAGTGCAGCACTTTCACAGCATCATCTTTCAGGATTTGAAATAGCTCCACTGGAATTCCGTCACCTCCACTAGCTTTGTTTGTAGTGATGCTCTCTAAGGCTCACTTGACTTCACATTTCAGGATGTCTGGCTCTAGATAAGTGATCACACCATCGTGATTATCTTGGTCGTGAAACTCTTTTTTGTACAGTTCTTTGTATTCTTGCCATCTCTTCTTAATATCTTCTGCTTCTGTTATGGCCTTACCATTTTTGTCCTTTATCTAGCCCATCTTTGCATGAAATGTTCCCTTGGTATCTCTAATTTTCTTGAAGAGATCTCTAGTCTTTCCCATTCTGTTGTTTTCCTCTATTTCTTTGCATTGATATCTAGCTTTATTATTATTATTATTATTTTTTTGCATGTGGATATTCAGTTTTTCTAACACCATTTGTTGAAAAGATTTTCTTTGTTCCATTGTATTACCTTTTCTCCTATGGCAACTGTCAGTCGACTATATCTATGTAAGTCTACTTCTAGATTATCAGTTCTGTTCCACAGATTTATTTGTGTGCTACAAAGCATTCGGGATCTTATGTCCCCAACCAGAGATCGAACCCATGTCCCCTGAATTAGAAGCACGAAGTCTTAACCTCTGGACCACCAGGGAAGTCTAAGATGGCTTATATATATGCTATTATAGCACACAAATGCAATTTCTTCCATACTGTGTGTTTAATATATCTGTACTTAACCTAATCACTATAGTCTTTAGGTATTTCATCTATACAGAGGTAAAATAAGGTAAAGGAGGAACATAAGTAGAATAAAAATGAAAAAGATTGTTGTAAATATATTTCTTTACATTTTCATAATATAACTGTGAATTTTCTCTAAGGTATGGAAGATTATTTTGTGGAAATTTGTAAGCTAATTCTAAAGTTTATATGCAGAGGTCAAAGAACCAGAAAAACTCACACAATATTAAGGAGGAGCAAAGTGAGAGACCTGACACTATTCAATGTCAAGACTTACTAGAAGTACAGTAAGCAAGACAGTGTGGTATAGGCAAAAAATACACAAATAAATCAGTGGAACAGAACTGATAATTCAGAAGTAGACTCACATAGATATAGTCAACTGACAGTTGCCAAAGGAGAAAAGGTAACAATGGAACAAAGAAAATCTGTTCAACAAATGGTGCTGGAAAAACTGAATATCCATATGCAAAATAATAATAATAATAAAAAAGAAGCTAGATATCAACATTTTAGGAATCAGTGAACTAAAATGGACCGGAATGGGCAAATTTAATTCAGATAACCATTATATTTACTACTGTGAGCAAGAATACCCTAGAAAAAATGGAGTAGCCTTTCAGCCAACAAAAGAGTCCAAAATGCTGTACTTGGGCAATCTCAAAAATTACAGAATGATCTGAGTTCATTTCCAAGGTAAACCATTCAATATCAAGTAATGCAAGTCTATGCCCCAACTACTAATGTGGAAGAAATTGAAGTTGAACCATTCTATGAAAACCTACAAGACCTTCTAGAACAATAACCAAACAAGATATCCTTTTCATTAGAGAGGACTGCAATGCAAAAATAGGAAGTCAAGAAATACCTGGAGTAACAGGCCAGTTTGTACTTGGTGTACAAAATGAAGCAAGGCAAAGGCTAACAGAGCTTTGTCAAGAGAACACACTGGTCATAGCAAACACCCACTTCCAACAACACAACAGATGACTCCACACATGGACATCACCATATGGTCATGGTGAAGTCAGATTAATTATACTCTTTTCAGCCAAAGATGGAGAAGCTCTATAGAGTCAATGAAAAAAGACCAAGGGCTGACTGTGGCTCAGCTCACGAACTCCTTATTGCCAAATTCAGACTTAAATTTAAGAAAGTATGGAAAACCACTGTGCCATTCAGATATGACTAAATGAAATCCCTATACAGTGGAAGTGACAAATAGATTCAAGGGATTAGATCTGATAGATGACTGCCTGAAAAACTATGGACAATGGTTTGTGACATTGTACAGGACGTGGTTATCAAACCCATCTCCAGAAAAATAAATGCAAGAAGACAAAATGGTTGTCTGAAGAGGCCCTACAAATAACTGAGAAAAGAAGAGAAGTGAAAGACAAAGAAGAAAAAGAAAGATACACCCATCTGAATGCTAGTTCTAAAGAATAGCAAGGACAGATAAGAAAGCCTTTCTAGTGACCAGTGCAAATAAATATAGGAAAACAATAGAATAGGAAAGACTAGAGATCTCTTGAAGAAAATTAGAGATACCAAGGGAAAATTTCATGCAAAGATGAGCACAATATAGGACAGAAACCTGATGGGCCTAACATAAGTAGAAGATATCAAGAAGATGTGGCAAGAATACACAAAAGAACCATACAAAAAATAACCTCGTGACCCAGATAACCATGATGGTGTGATCAATCACCTAGAGCCAGATATCTTGGCCTGTGCAAAGTCCTTAGGAAGTATCATACGAACAAAGCTAGTGGAGATAATGGAATTTCAGCTGAGCTATTTCAAATCCTAAAAGATGAGTGTTGCGCTCAATATGCCAGCAAATTTGGAAAACACAGCAGTGGCCACAGGACTGGAAAAAGGTCAATTTTCATTCCAATCCCAAAGAAAGGCAATGCCAAAGAATGTTCAAACTACCACACAGTTGTACTCATCTCACCCACTAGCAAGCTTAGTTCAGTAACTCAGTGGTGTCTGACTCTTTGCAACATCACCAGACTGCAGCACTCCAGGCTTCCCTGTCCATCACCAATTCTCAGAGCTTACTCAAACTAAAATTTACTCAAACTAAAACTTACTCAAAACAAAAATTTTGAACAAAGTAAATGTTCAAAGTAATGTTTGAACAAAGTAATGTTGCTCAAAATTTCCCAAGGTAGGCTTCAAGTGTACATGAACTGAGAATTTCCAGATTCTCAAGCTTGGTTTAGAAAATGCAGAGGAACCAGAGATCAAATTGCCAACATCTGTTGGATCATAAAAAATGAAGAGAACTCCAGAAAAAAAAATCTACTTCTGCTTCATTGACTACACTAAAGCCTTTGACTCTGTGGATCACAACAAACTGTGGAAAATCCTTAAAGAAGTGGGGTTAACAGACCACCTTACTTGCCTCCTGAAAACCTGTATGCAGCTCAAGAAGCAATGGTTAGAACTGGAAATGGAACAACAGACTGGATCAAAATTGGGAAAGGAATATGTCAAGGCTGACAATTGTTACTTTGTTTATTTAACTAATATGCAGAGCATATCATGCAAAATGTTGTGTGGATGAAGCACAAGATGGAATCAAGATTGCCAGGAGAAATATCAATAACCTCAGATACTCAGATGACACCACCCTATGGCAGAAAGTGAAGAGGAACTTATGAGCCTCTTGATGAAGGTGAAAGAGAAGAATGAAAAAGCTGGCTTAAAGCTCAACATTCAAAAAAGTAAGATCACAGCATCTGGTTCCATCACTTCTTGGCAAATAGATGGGGAAACAAACCACTGCAGATGGTGACTGCAGCCAAGAAATTAAAAGACGCTTGCTCCTTGGAATAAAAGTAATGACCAACTTAGACAGCATATTAAAAAGAAGAGACATTACTTTACCAACAAAGATCCATATAGGCAAAGCTGTGATTTTTCCAATAGTCATGTATTAATGTGTGAGTTGGACCAAAGAGAAAGGTAAGCATCAAAGTATCGATGCTTTTGAAGTATAGTGTCTGAGAAGACTCTAGAGAGTCCCTTGCACTGCAAGGAGAGTAAACCAGTCAATCCTATAGGAAATCAATCATGAATATTCATTGGAAGAACTGAGGTTGAAGCTGAAACTCTAATACTTTGGCTACCTAATGCAAAGAGCTAACTCCTTAGAAAAGACCCTGATGCTGGGAAAGACTGAAGGCAGGAGGAGAAGGGGACAACAGAGGATGAAATGGTTGGATGGCATCACCAACTCCATAGGCATGAGTTTGAGCAAGCTCTGGGAGATGGTGAAGGGCAGGGAAGCCTGGCATGCTGCAATCCATGGGGTCACAAAGAGTTGGACATGACTGGGCAACTGAACAATAAGACACAGACTTCATACCATTCACAAAAATTACCTCTAACTGTATATAAAACTATATTTAATATAGACTTGCTAAAATTATTGCACAAGATATATCTGGTAATGAGCAGTATCCAAATTGCACAAAAAACTATTTTAACAATCTTCCTTTTCTAAACTGCCCATACATTTGGAAGTTCTTGGTTCATGTACTGTTGCTGCTTAGCTTGAAATATTTTGAGCACCACTTTGCTAGCATGTGAAATGAGTGCAGCTGCATGATTGAACATTTTTTGGCGTTGCCCTTCTTTGGGACTGGATTGAAAACTGACCTTTTCTAGTCCTGTGGCCACTGCTGAGGCCACAAATTTTCTAAATTTGCTGCCATATTGAGTTTTTCACTTTAGCAGCATTCTTTTAGGTTTATAAATAGCTCAGGGGGAGTTTCATCATCTTTAGTAGCTTTGTTTGTAATAATGCTTCTTAAGTCCACTTGACTTCACACTCCAGGATGTCTGGTTCTAGGTGAGTGACCACATCATCATAGTTATCTGGGTCACTAAGCTCTATTTTGTATAGTTCTGTGTATTCTTGCCATCTCTTCTTAATCTATCTGCTTCTGTTAGATCTTTTCCACTTCGGTCTTTTACTGTTCCCATCCTTCAATGAAGTTTTACCTTGATACCTCAAATGTTCTCCAGCAACTGTGCTCCTTTGTTTTACCCAAAGGAACACACAATGTTTATAGCAGCTTTATTCATAATATATGGTACACACAATGTTTGTGTACTATAAAATTAGTACTATAAATATAGAAGCTTTATTCATAATTCATAGAGTACACACAATGTTTATAGCAGCTTTATTCATAATTGCCAAAAATTGGAAGCAACCAAGATGTCCTTCAGTAGTTGAATACATAAGCCCACTGTGTTATAGCCAAATAATGGACTATTATTCAGTGATAAAAATTAATGAGCTATCACATCATGGATGGACCCGAGGGAACCATAAATACATATTAAAAAGTGAAAGTAATCAATCTGAAAATATAAATTCTGTGTGATCCCATTTACATGACATTCTGGATAAAGCAAAACTATGAGGACAAAGGATCAGTGGTTTCCAGGCTTAGAGGTGGAGTGATGAATAGACAAAGTATGGATTTTCAGGGGAGTGAGTGAAACCAATTTTTATGCTGCCACAAACATGCATACATATCATTATACATTTGACAAAAACAATAGAAGGTACCATGGGGGAAGGCAGAAGTCCAAGGTAAACTGTGGATTTTACCAAGGGAGAAGCTCAATGTGAATTCTGGACTTCATGGGTTAATGATGTTTCAGTGCAGGACCACTGCTTGAAATAAGTGTATCATGCTAGCACAGCCCGTTGTTGTTGATGAGGGGAGCTGTGGTGCAGATCAGGGAGAGAAAGTGTATGAGAAATATCTGTACCTAAAAAAAAAAAAAGTTGGTAGGACTTCTACCGTGAATAAAGCATAACAAAATTTGGCTCATAGGGTATATCTTGTGGTTATGATATCCCATTATATGCTAAGATGATTAAGAAACTTTTAAAGAGAGAAGCCGCAACAGTTGGACACAAATTCTGTTTTTCAGGACTGGGGATGTGTAACACTGAAATATGTTACCACTCTCCTTGATCTGACACTGGATGTCCTATTAATATACTTTTCATAGAACTATCTGCAATTGGGAAAGTAGCTTATTCCTAAATAGATACTCTTGCTCCTGTTCATAGAGTCCATAGCTCATGACATGTTGATTAAAGCAACAAATAAGCTAACTTTATCTTCAATAAATTTTCAGTGTTCTCAAGTGCAATAGTAACAGAAAACAGGCTTAAGCAACTTGGTCTGTTATTTTATAAAGCAAACAAAGTTAAATGTAAACGGAATGTCTTATAAAGTGTTAAGCTTCTATTTTGCGATCAGATCAGATCAGATCAGTCGCTCAGTCGTGTCCGACTCTTTGTGACCCCATGAATCGCAGCACGCCAGGCCTCCCAGTCCATCACCAACTCCCGGAGTTCACTGAGACTCAACGTCCATCGAGTCAGTGATGCCATCCAGCCATCTCATAGACTTGATCCATTTGAAGATGAGACAAATAAACTCTTTTTCCACAGCAGTCGGGCTATGCTTATGGCATAACCTCTTCCTAGAGTCATGTGATGCACAGTTGTCACAACTGGAAGTATTAGTCACTCAGTCATGTCCGACTCTTTGTGACCATATGGTTTGTAGCTCACCAGGCACCTATGTTCATGGGATTTTCCTAGGCAAGAATACTGGAATAAGTAGCCATTCCCTTGTCCAGGAGATCTTCCCATCCCAGGGATTGAACCTGGGTCTTGTAGATTGCAGGCAGATTCTTTACCATCTGAGGCAGAAGGGAAGCATGAGAACCCATACAAATAAGTTATTTAATATCTAAAACTGCTGCTTTGAATAATATCAACATATGTCTAGAGGCAAAGGACTTCCTTACATTGCTTAATTTTCTATAGTGGGAGTTTTAATTTTTATTATTTTTTAAAATAAGAAATATATTATGATGTGATAGCTCATCCTAACTTCATTGAAGCAGTTTTCTAGAAAGAAAGAGGAAAACAAATGTTACAATGCCATTAAAGTTAGAGGGCTTTACAGCTGGCAAAGAGAACACTGCATCATTCTATTTATCCAGTAACTTTTAGTCCTTGTTGTAGCCCAAGCAACAGGCTATATGCTTTAACATATTTTTTAAAGTGATCTTGACAAAGTACAAGCAATATATATTGCTGAAGCTCTGTGTGTGTGTGTGTGTGTGTGTGTGTGTGTGTGTGTATATCTATATATATATATTAGAAATAGCCAAAAATTATACTGTCTATAATTTTCACAAGGCTTCAATTTCCAGTAAGTGAATCTATTATACCATTTTTTTAAAAGGGACACAAATTATTTCATTTCTCAGGAGAAATTATGGTTCAGAAGATTTAAGGAAAATGACAAAATCAGAGTGAAAAAGAAATGTTGAAAATGATGCTGTGCTTTTCCATTTTTTTTCCCTTCAGTGTAGATTCAGCCTGAATCAAGGCAGACGCACTTCAAAGGCTTTTCATAAGTGATGTCAAGTAATTTCAACTGAATTGAAACCACCAGGTTCAGGAGAGATATTGAAGGTACCAGGACCCTAAGGACACTAGAAACTTCACTAGTTCCAAATTAATTTAAAGTATATTAACATCAAACACTGGAAAATACAGGTTAGTGATGGCATTAGATGAAGACTTTAGGGTACTATTCTCGGCTTTCCTTTTGAGTTGTTAGTTGTCATGGAAAAGCTATGTATAGTCTATACAAATGCTTTTTTTTTTTTTTTTTTTAACTTTCAGAGATCCAGATTCTCTTTTTCTTAGAAATTAAATTCTGGAATGACTGGTTGTGGTTTATTTACCCTGATTAAGATATATTTGCTTCTGTGAGAAATTATCTACAAATTGATGCATCAGCGTAGAAGGTAAAGTTAAAAATCTTTGTGCTGCAACATACATTCTAGTTAATGTAGAACAAAATGAGTCAAATCTCCTTACAGTATTATTAATAGAATTATCTTTTTTTAATAACTGTTCACTCTTACGCAATACAAAAAATGGAATTGTAGTTTTGTTTCTTCACTCTTCAATCTGAAAATTAGGATAGAAGTGACTTTAGACATTGTTTTAAGCAAAATTCTTGGTGCCCGAATCTGGCATATCTGATCCATATCACACATAAGATGGTATAACTGAATGAACAGCATTTGCGCTAGGATTTTTTTTTTTTTTTTTGATAGAAGAAAGACTTAAGTGAGACTTTAAAATGCTTGTTGTCACTTTACCTTTCTTATACCTTCACACTTACTGGAGCAGCATTCTCCAAACATATTTAAACAGATATTTGGAAGTGTTTCCTTGACTGATAGTCACATATTTTATAAAATTTAATAATTGAAACAATAGTGAATCCATGACTGTGCTTTCAGAATTTGGGAAAACTTTAGAATTTTAGTTCTCATATATCCTATATAGTTAAACAAGGATTTGAAGGTTTCTACTTGAAGGTCATCTGAGTGGGAAAAACTTTTAAACTTCCTCTCTTGCATCGCCAAATAATTGAAATTTCCTGCATCTAGCTATTTCAGAACCCACAAGCTGTTATTGTAAGAAGGAAGTGGTATTGGTTCTTATTGAATTTTTATCCAACAGGATCAGGAATCATAGGTAGTAAATTTATCCAAAAAATGTTACCACAGGACAAAGAATCATGAAAAATAGTACGTATACATTGCTCATTTACAGCTGGGAGGGAAGCAGTTTTCTCAGCACTAAGTTTAAAATCCTCTGCTGCTGCTGCTGCTGCTGCTGCTGCTGCTGCTGCTAAGTCGCTTCAGCCATGTCCGACTCTGTGCGACCCCATAGACGGCCTCCCACCAGGCTCCTCTGTCCCTGGGATTCTCCAGGCAAGAACACTGTAGTGGGTTGCCATTTCCTTCTCCAAAGCATGAAAGTGAAAAGTGAAAGTGAAATTGCTCAGTCGTGTCTGACTCTTAGCGACCTCATGGACTGCGGCCTACCAGGCTCCTCCATCCATGGGATTTTCTAGGCAAGAGTACTGGAGTGGGGTGCCATTGCCTTCTCCACCAATTAAAATATGCTTTCCGTTCATTTTGTCTATCTCATACTTTCTCTAGTCATGCATGAAGATAGACAAATTTGGGGATTTTGAGAGCTCCCTATTTTAGCCAAAAGAAATTTAAATCATCCTAGGTTAAATAGGGGCTTCCCTGGTGGTTCAAAGGATAAAGCATCTGCCAGCAATGCAGGAGACCCGGGTTCGATCCTTGGGTTGGGAAGATCCCCTGGAGAAGGAAATGGCAATCCACTCCAGTATTGTTGCCTGAAGAATGCCATGGACAGAGGAGCCTGGCAGGCTACAGTTCACGGGGTCACAAAGAGTCAGACACGACTGAGTGACTTCACTCATTCAGGTTAAATAACCCATTTAGATAAGTAATTACAGAATAGGGGTGTAATTACAGGTGTTAAATATAAAGTTGGCATAAGCTCCTAAGAGTTCATTTTTCTTTAAATTTTTCCTGTAAGAACTTCCCATTATTCTGAATGTCACCAAAAGAAGAAAGAAAACCTGAAACTCACATCTCTTACCAAGCCATGAAGACAGAAATCCTGAAACGTGAATCACAAGATAGAAAAAGCTTGAATCTGAATGCTGAGATTAAAAATAAAATCTAAAATAAATCCCCAAATAAAGACCTAGAGCTCAACTAAGCGGGAGGTTCAGATCCAGGAGCACTCACCTGGAGTTCCGAAGCAACCGAAGAGAAGGCTGGACTCAGTGGGTCTGCGTCAGCACCATACATAGGGTCTGAACAGCTGCTGGACTGCTTAGGGAGCACTGATCTGGATCGTGCCAACCATGCCAGCTATGTTCACCAAAATTTCAGAGACAGAGACCTGATTGAACTAAAGAAGCATTTACAGGGCTACCCAGGTGGCTAAGCCAGTAAAGAATCTGCCTGCAATGCAAGAGACTTGGGTTTGATCCCTAGGTCGGGGAGATAGTCTGGAAAAGGAAATGGCTACTCACTCCAATATTCTTGCCTGAGGAATTCTTTGGACAGAGGAGCCTGCTGGCCTACATTCTATAGGCTTCCAAAGAGTTGGACACGACTGATTGACTAACTCTACATTTCTAATTGAGGTTTTTTTTAGGATTGCAGCCCCAGAAACACAGATTAAGAAATGTCTGAATTGTGTTCCACCAGACTACAGTATGGAGGAAGCCATAAAAGCAAAAGCTGCTAGGTCACAGTATTACATAAGTTGTCTCTCAAGAATTATAATTGGAGCTGGCAAGAAGTGAGGGTTTGTGTTAAGCAAGGGTTGGTTGGAGTCTGAAATGGTTGCATACTTATAAGTGGAACCTTGAGATCATAAGATTGCAGGTTGCAGATATTGTCTGAATGTGGCTTGTGGTGACCTTGGGTTTGGTTCAGTTTAGAGAAAGTTCAAATCCTTAATAGTGAAGGAAGGCTTCTGATACCAGATCCTCAGTGGCTGCCTAATTCCAGTTTTGTATGCCTGAATGTTAACTTTTTTTTTTTCTTTTATAGCCAAAAAAGGGAGGGGAAAACTTGAATGATGTGATTAAGGATCTTGACCTGGATTATCTAAGCAGGCTGGTAGTAAATGCAATTAAGTGTATCTTTTAAAAAGAAGGCAGAGAGAGATTTGACATACACATAGGAACAGGTAATATGAAGACAGAACATAGAGATTTGAAGAGTTTGGCCTTAAAGCCTGGACTGATGTGACCACAAGCCAAGGAATGCTGATAGCCACCAGAAAATGAAAAAAGCAAAGAATGGATTAACCCCTAGAGGGAATGTGACCTTGCTAACATCATGATTTTGACCTAGTGATACTTATTTTGGACTTCTGATCTCCAGAATGATGAGAAAACAAATTTCTGTATTTCGAGCCACCAAGTAGTAATTAGTTACAGCAGCTATCAGAAACTTACATATATGAACATAGGGTTGTATGGGGTGGGGCAGCATGGAAAAAAGTGCTATAGACCTTATAAACCAGCCTTTATATTGGACGCTTCCAGATTTTGATTTTTATTGACCCTTACAATTACAATAACAACAGAGAGTCAGGGCTTGCCAACTTTCCATTTTGCCAAACAATAAGACTTTCAAAATTACTCTCATAATTTCTATCTTTTTATGAGATAACTTTCTTGACTTATTTTTCCTGTTAGAGACAACTTCCCCAGCCTGTTTTAGCCCTGAAAGTGGGATATACGAAGTTTTCTAGGAAGGCTGATCTTGCAAGGTATACACAATAGCCCTGGGGAGATTCTTCTCTTGCTCCCACATGCTATTAATCAATCATCATCAAGTCCAACCAGTTCTACTTTCAAAATATGACCAGATCCTCAGCATGTCACCTCATCTCCATTGTTTTCACCCTGTTCCAAGACACCTTGTTAGCTTCTCTCTAGGATTCCTGCAGTTGGCCCTGACCTGTCTGCCTTACCTGTCTCTCCCCCTTCAGTCCATTCTCAGCACATCACTTGGAGAGATGCCTCAGTTCAGTTCAGTTGCTCAATCGTGTCCGACTCTTTGCGACCCCATAAACCACAGCACGCCAGGCCTCCCTGTCCATTACCAACTCCTGGAGTCCACCCAAACCCATATCCATTGAGTAGGTGATGCCATCCAACCATCTCATCCTCTGTCGTCCCCTTCTCCTCCTGCCCTCAATCTTTCCCAGCATCAGGGTCTCTTCAAATGAGTCAGCTCTTCACATCAGGTGGCCAAAATATTGGAGTTTCAGCTTCAACATCAGTCCTTCCAATGAACACCTAGGACTGATCTCTTTTAGGATGGACCGGCTGGATCTCCTTCCAGTCCAAGGGACTCTTGGTGCAGGAGTGACAGCTGCCAAGGTGCAGAAACGGCTTAGAGGAGCTACCCCACGTCCAAAATAAGGAGCAGTGGCTGCACTTTGCTGGAGCAGCCATGAAGAGATACCCCATGTCCAAGGTAAGAGAAACCAAAGTTAGACTGGGCACTGAGAGAGGGCATCAGAGGGCAGACAGACTGAAACCACAATCACAGACAACTAACCAATCTGATCACACGGACCACAGCCTTGTCTAACTCAATGAAACTAAGCCATGCTGTGTGGAAAGAGATGCCTACTAAAAGCCAAATCATGTGACTCCTTCACTCAAAACCCTCCAATGGCACCCACTACACTCATGATACCATTCCAAGCCCTTACCATTATCTACCAGGTCAACAAAATCCATTTCCACTATCTATCACAGTCTCCCTCTCTCTGCCCTAGACACATCGCCTCTTTTTTCACACACACACACACACACACACACACACACACACACACACAGTACATTCCACCCAAGGGCCTTTATACTTGCTGCTTATTGTCCAGATACCCTCATGGCCATGTCTTCACTTATCTTTGTGCTCATCTTACAACCTCAGAGAGGCCTCCTTTGTTTTGTGAATCACCTTGTGAACCCAAAACACTCAGTAAAGGTTTGACCTCAACCCTATTACAGTCAGACATTCATACCAGTTGTTGGTATTCTGACTTCTACTTGGAATCCTAAGACAGTCCCATGCCAGCACTTCTCAAACTTTAATGTGAGTATGAACCAGAAAGATGGCTGGTCAGTGCTTCTCACACTGCAACATGCAAATCCATTTGCAGATTCTGATTTAGCAGGTTTGAGTCAGAACCTGAGATTCTGCATCTCTAACGTTAAGTCCAGGAGATGCTGACGCTGCTGTCTCCCAGCCCGTACTTTAAAAGTACTTTCATCCTGACTTAGGTGAAGAAACTCAGCACATTATCCCAGACACACAGGCTAGACCCAACTTCTCTCTTTGCCTCTTCCCTACCTGTTTACAATTTCCTCCATCAGTCACAGGGCTGTCAGATCTTCCAGCCTCATGGATGTAATGGCATGATAGCTGAGTCATTGTGAGGTCCCAGACCAGCCTGCAGGATGAACACAGAGCTGGACTGAGATGACTGCTCTGGGAACGTGACTGGACAAGACCCCCTGCTTTTTTCCATGCCCACCACACACACCAAGACCACCACACCCCACCCACTCACCACGGACCACCCACCACCCGTGTACCATGCACCATGCCCACCACGCGCTGCGGTGCAGGACCCTGCATCCTGCGCACGATGGTGTACCACACCCACCACGTGCTCCAAGAACAACCGCGCACCACCAAGCACTTACCACACGCACCACCACTTACCTGCCTCACAACAAACAGGCACGGAGCAGGTTCAAGGTGACATTAAAGTGGAGCAAGTTGACAGTGCACGGTGCAAGGAAAGGGAAGAAAAGGCTCCTTTCTGTTTCTTCTTTCCATTCTACTCTTCAAAAAGGTTGGGAAGGTAACTGCCCTTCAAGAACTTTTAATGAAATCCTTCTAGTTGTTTTGCACCTAGCTATTTCGACAAAATATACTGAATCCATTTATGAGACAATAGTTTCTATTCAATTTACACAACATTTGCAAAGTGTCAAAATTAAAGATGATAGAGGTAGAAAGCACATTAGTGCTTCCACATTAGGGGTAGGGAGGTGGATGTGACTACAGAGGTAGCCTCAGGGGGAACCTGTATTTTTTTCATGGAATAGTTTTGCATCTTGGATGCACTTAATTGCATGTAATTGAATGTCATAGTACTATACACACATATTGTGCCTACATCACATTCTTGGGTTAATTATGTAATACATTACCATTGGGAGAACTGGGCAAAGAGTATACTGTGCCTCTCTGTAATACTTTTGCATCTTCCTGTGAATCTGTAATTATTTTATATTAAAATAAGTCTATACATTTGGAACTGAGACAATTACTACAGAGCAGTTTCTCAGGCCTACTGAGCTGTTTATGAGTCATTTATCAGCTGAGCCACAGAAGCCCCTCTGGCTAGTGGACAATGGTAGGATTATCTGTTCCCAGGGATTAGTGTCAGTTTAAAGGACATTTCCAAACTTCTTCCAAAATGTACTTTCTCTATTAAACATTTGCCCTGATAAATGACTGCAAATCCATTGAGGAACACTGGAAGGAAGATGCACTTATGGAGTTCTCTCAGGGTTTGTCCATTCTCAGCTTGTTTCAAGGAATTCTGTATTTGTGAATTGACTCAGGGATGGGAGTTCCATCAGGACCATGTAAGAAGATGCAAAAAAATCTCCAAAATTAGAGGGCTCCCTCTTTCCACCTTCCCCAACTCCTGGTAAGTGAATAAAGAAGATAATGGGGCTTCGCTGGTGGCTTAGATGGTTAAGAATGCGCCTGCAATGCAGGAGACACAGGTTCAATCCTGGGGTCAGGAAGATCCTCTGGAGAAGGGAATGGCAACCCACTCCCGTATTCTTGCCTAGAGAATTCTATGGAAAGGGGAACCCTGCAGGTTACAGTCCATGGGGTCGCAAAGAGTCAGATACGACTGAGCAATGAATGCAATAAGACTTAGTCCTCACCATCATACCATTGGTTGGGCAAAGATTTATGAAGTTGACCTTCTGATTACAAATGCAGGTAGTTGACAGAGTAACCAAGACAACATAGCCTTAGCAACTTTGTATTATTGTTTTGTTTCTGCCACTCCAGGAATCTGTAAATCAAATCCAAATAGAGAATATAATTCAGTAGTAGCATTTCCTCTCTAACAGATAGAGACGAATTGTAAGGTTTGGTAATCTATTAATCAGTGTATTTCTCAGTGATCTGAAAATGAACCAGTAGTTAAAACGACTCCTAGTTTTTCAGCCTAGGAGAATGATTCAGAAATTTCTGGCAAATGTTCCACATTAATAAATTAGGCCTAATACCCTAATATGTTATTTTCGTCTCTGTTGAGCTCTCTCAAAATCTTCACACATAACTCCTAGGTTTCTGACCTGAATGCATGACCCAAATATTGCAATTATGTTGGTGTGTAAAGCTTTTTATACAAGTTTGGCTTTGCAGTTTCTCCCTCATAACATCTTGAATGTGGCGTTTATTGTATATCTGGTGGCAATAAAGGGAAAAAAAAGGAATATGAAAGAGGTTCCCATTCTCATTCATATGATTTTCTCATGTGGATTCATTGTATTTGTTTGAAGAAAGGCTGCTATTCAGCAGAGATTTTTGGAGAGGTTTGGAAATTGTGCCCCTCCTACTAGAATCCTGTCTAATGATGTCTTTCCAAATTTTACTCTTACTTTCTCTTAATATATGTCCTAATTTTGACATATGTAAAAAGATTGTTGTTCAATCTATCATTATTATGGGTTGGATTGATTATCTCAGAAAATGTATGTTAAAGCCCTAATTCTCAGTACCTCAGAATATGCCCTTGTTTGGAAACAAGTATTGTACAGAAAGAATGAGGTTAAAATGAGCATTTTAGGGTGACTCCTAATTTAACGTGACTAGGGTCCTTATAATCATGCGGACATTTGGACCCTAGACATGTATGCACAGAGGGAAGGCACTGTGAGGACACAAAGGGGAAAGTCAGTCATATGACTGGAGTGAAGAGTCCACAAGCCAAGAACACCAAGGAATGCTATCAAATAATAGAAACAAGAAGATGCAAGGAAGGATTCTGCTCCAGAGTTTTCAGAGAGAACAAGACTCTGATCACAGCTTAATCTTGAATTCCTAGCCTCCAGAACTGGGATACAATAAACTTTACTTGTCTTAAGAATTTTAAGTACCACATTTTAGTACTTTGTTAACAAAGTCCTAGAAAAGTGAATAGTGCCATAATTCACCAAACTGAAGGGATACATTTTATTTTAAATTGTATACCTATATAAATCTTGTTGTTACCAAGAGAAGTGATGATTTTATTGAAAAAGAAAATCCCTGTGTTCTCACCAGGCTTTGAGATGAGAATTTAAATCTCGAGCTGGTCACCATTGTTCCACATAATGCAAATGGTCAGCCCTCCCTCCCTCAGCCATATTGCCCTTTGTAAACATTGTCATGATCATTGATCATAATACCACTACATCTGTTAAAACTTAGCTCTCAGTAGGTAATTCATTCCAGGTAACCATAGGCAATAATAATTAAAATAAATATTTTGCCACTGCATGCCATGAATTTCTAATGTATTTACTTTGTGTTAATTGGTTCCTCACTGACTTAATCTCAGTATGTGAAATCACTAATCCTGAATTGTCTTGAGTTTCTTACTTTTCTTTTCTTTTCTTTTTTTTTTTGCAAGCACCTTTGTAATCAATTACAATATTGCTTATAATTCTTTAGTTTAAGGAAATAATATGACATTTATGAAGATAGAGTCATATTAAATAGTTTTTCAGTTCAGTCGCTCAGTTGTGTCTGACTCTTGGCGACCTCATGGACTTCAGCATGCCAGGCTTACCTGTCTATCACCAACTCCGGGAGCCTACTCAAAACTCATGTCCATCACGTTTGTGATGTCATCCAACCATCTCAGCCTCTGTCGTCCCCTTCTCCTCCCACCTTCAATCTTTCCAAGCATCAGGGTCTTTTCTAATGAGTTAGCTCTTTACATCAGATGGCCAAAGTATTGGAGTTTCAACTTCAGCATCAGTCCTTCCAGTGAATACTCAGGACTGATTTCCGTTAGGATTGACAGGTTGGATCTCCTTGCAGTCCAAGGGACTCTCAAGAGTCTTCTCCAACACCACAGTTCAAAAGCATCGATTCTTTGGCACTCAGCTTTCTTTAGAGTCCAACTCTCACATCTATACATGACTAATGGAAAAGCCATAGCTTTGACTAGATGTACCTTTGCTGGTAAAGTAATATCTCTGCTTTTTAATATGTTGTCTAGGTTGGTCATAGCTTTTCTTCAAAGGAGCAAGCGTCTTTTAATCTCATGGCTGCAGTCATCATCTTCAGTGATTTTGGAACCCCAAAATAAATAGCTTTTAGAATCTCCCAAATAGCCAAGGTTTAAATACTGCTTCTTCTTCTTGTTGTCCACTTACTAAGTTGTGTCTGAGTCTGCAACCCCATAGACTACAGCAGGTCAGGCCTCCTTGTCCTTCACTATTTCCTGGAGTTAGCTCAAAGTCATATCCATTGAGTTGGTGATGTCATCCAATCTTCTTTTCCTCTGTTACCCCCTTCTCCTCCTGCTCTTAATCTTTCCCAGCATCAGGGTTTTTTTCCAATGAGTTGACTCTTTGCATTAGGTTGCTAAATTATTGGAGTTTTAGCTTCAATAACAGTCCTTCCAATGAATATTTAGGGTTGATTTCCTTAAGGATTGACTAATTTGATTTCCTTGCTCTCCAAGGGACTCTCAAGAGTCTTCTCCAGCACTGCATGGAACACAGTAATTATAATAACAGTGAAATATACTATAATACTTTTTATTTATAATAGAGTTGGGCATGACTTGGCCACTGAAAAACCATAGTTTTTTCATATCAACTATAGTTCATAAATAAATAACAGCAAGATACACTATAATACTCTTCTACAAATCTCTTCTAAAAATTCTTTTTCAAATTCCATTGATGCACCACCACTGTACTCATTATCTGTGATTTTAGGGAGTCTAGGAAAGAAAGCAGAAAAAGTAACATACCATAGTAGTTTAGTTCCTGGACTTTGGAGCTGCCCTAGGTAAATTCAAATCTTACTGCCCCATCCATTAACCCTGTGACTTTGGCCTTATTAGGTAATAAGCTGTGCTTCAGTTCCCTCCACCTATAAAATGAGAATAGTAATAAAGCCTATCCTCTAAACTTGTTATAAAGATTAAATGAATGAATATTTTTTAAAATCTGAAATTTATTAAGCATTAGATAAAAACCTTATGAAACAGGAGATAAATAACTAAATAAAGACCAGACACTATAATATCTGCCTAACTTGTACCAGATAAAACTAAACATCTTCAACCATGCTAGAAGGATAAATCAATTTATTGCAAATATTTAAAAATTTCTGCTTTCTGGTCTCATGTGTGTGTGCCATAGTTTACACATCTAGAATCCTGGCAGCAAATAAGTTTAAGAAATATGTTTTTGTAGATTTGGAGCATCCATATTGAAAATGCATAAGTCAATTCATACTATGTGTGGTACCCAGCCACACCAACTTCTTCCCACGCAGACATCTTTCTTTGGATAACAGAGAACATGTAATTTTTTTTTTTTTTTGACAATGTCAGGGAAACCCCATAACTGTAAGCAGTTAAATCTCTTGGAGAAGAATTTATAAAATATATTAAACAATAAAAATATTACAAGATCAGAATTTGGGACAATTCACTCTAACACGATTATAAATCTGAATCTCATTTCTATCTGCATAAGTGGCATTCCCCAAATCAAATTCCAACTCTGCAGCAAGCAGCAGCTCCAGGGACTTGTTCACAGTGACTCCCCTTGGGACATAAATTTCCTTGGCCTTATAACTTTTTCACAAAGATCGTACTTGGGGAAAAGTAAATTTTGAAAACATTGTTTTATAACATAAACTTCAATCTGGCTAACCTATAGTGAGTTTCTGCTTTTGGTACAGAATGATTATTGATGCAGCTAAAATTTTTGCTCTGATTTCTCACGTTTTCTGCTGTTTGTGATAATATACACAAAAGTTGTTTGAATGTTTCAGGTGCTGTGTTTTTCAGTTATTGTTAGCTTTATCTTGTAGTGGCTTTTGGCCAGAAACAGTCAACCTGGTCTTAACACACCATTAACCCAATGATACTTTCTCTAAAGCCATGTTAAAGTTCTTAGATTCATTCATTTTTTTTAATAGGAATATAGCATGAGTAGAAAACTGTTTTACTAGCATTGAAATTACTCAGTTACAGCAATTTCATAAGTGAAGCAAATTTTTCATTGTAAATGTTGGCTGCTTCATGATGAAAAGCAAATTTTCACCTATATTTTCACTTTTTTACATCACAACACATTTCTGCAGCCAACATTTTGCATAGTCAGTGTCACTTCAGTGCTGAGTTTTCATGTGAGCTTGTTTCACATCCAAACTAACTAGTGGTTTATATGTATGTATATATATATCGGCTTCCCTAGTAACTCAGTTGGTAAAGAATCTGCCTGCAATGCAGGAGACCCAGGTTCAATCTGTGGGTCAGGAAGGTCCCCTGGAGAAGGAAATGGCCATCCACCCCAGTACTCTTGTCTGGGGAAATCCATGGACAGAGGACATGGTGGGCTACAGTCCATGGGATTTCAAAGAGTCAGACACAATTGTGCAACTAACTTTCACTTTTCATATATATATATATTTTCTTTTTTTTTCATTCTGTCAGAACTTGTCTTAGTTTGCCAATTATGTCTTCTTCGTTTATCACATATTTTCAGTTATGACACTGTCACAGTTTTAAACTTTCAAGCTATGGACTGGTACTGTTTTTAATTGTTTCTATATCATTCCTCTAATAAAATATCAACAAATTATGGTTATGCTTTTTAGATTAAATATGGTAGTAGTTTCTGACCTCATAGTTTCAGTAAATTGCCTCAATTCAGTAACACATTCAAGCTCCTATAATAATTTATTTTTCTGCTTTACCATTAAAAGAAGATATTTCTTTTTTTACTGTGTTCTTTTGCTCATTTTGACTCGTTCACATGGTATTGTCAGAGACATGCACACACAGTGCAGTATTACCAAATAGCAGTTATATGTAACTGACTGGTGAGAATACTGAGATCAATTGATAAGCTCAAGTAGATTGAACTCAGGTTTAGCTGCCAAATATCTGTGAAAAACTACCTTCAACAGTTTTAGTGTGTGTGTGTTTAACATAGGAGATGCATGCATAAACTTATTGACCTATATTAATAAGCGAAATAGGCTGGTTTAATAAATAACCAGATTCAGAGATACAAAAATTATTTTTACTGACATTTGTAAGCTAAAATTGCAGTTAATTAAATTAATGATTAAATGATTTAATCATTATTTTGGAAACATTAAATAAAAGATATTTTCTTTCTTACTCTACTTTTGTTTGGAAACTGACCTCTGAGAGCTTTTGTCTTCATCAAAATGTCTGTTACTATTGTTTGTTTTGTTTTGCAGCATTCAGTACAGAAATTGATTTGAACTTTGAAAGTTATATTTAATATTATTAAATCAGAACATCAGATAATTAAAATTACAGTTATTTTTAAGCATTATTAAAGAAAGAAAGAAAGTGAAGTCGCTCAGTCATGCCCGACTCTTTGCGACCCCATGGATAGTAGCCTGCGTCAAGCTCCTCTGTCCATGGGATTTTCAAGGCAAGAAGTACTAGAGTGTGTTACCATTTCCTTCTCCAGGGAATCTTCCCAACCCGGGGATCGAACCCAGGTCTCTTATATTGTAGACAGATGCTTTACTGTCTGAGCCTTTAAGCATTAGTAAACCTTGGCATTATTATTATTATTACTTAATTTATAATATAGCTACTCTAAAGGTGATCATATAATTCTGCTATGTTAAAAACATCATTTTAATGTCAAAAACATCATTTTAGTTTCAAGTTCCAAAAAACAATTTGGATAAATAATTCTCATTTGTAGATTTTTTTTTCTTCCTTAACAGTGTAAATTGAGAAAGCTGAACTAGATATTTGCAAATTCATTTTTCTAAAACATGATGTAAAAAAAAAAAATCTGTAACTTAATATTCCACCCTGCAGCTTTACAGTGTGGAGGTGTGTATATTGCTAAAAATCTATTTTAATGTAGGGAAATTAATCTGAGTTTTTCCTTGACAAATTAATAATTTTGAGATAGTATATAACCAAGAGTGAGACATTAAATTCTATATTCAATTTAATAACCTACCTTCACCTTTGCTGATATCCACTTGCCATCTTTCTTTTGACTTTTATCTTCCCTCTTCCTGTTCTCTTGCAGTCACACTAGATTATATGTTGTGTTCAGATACATCAATAGTTCTCCCAATATAGTGTATTTATTTCATTTTTTTTTCTTCTAAATATGGACAATTCTTTCATAGATATTTTTATGGGTCACCCTCTGTTTTTTTTGTTTCAATCCATTAAAAGGTCAACTAATCAGATATATTTCCTAATCATCAGAGACAAAATAAACTCTTAAATCACACTTATTCAATATCATTTTGATAACACATTTGTCTATTACTCTAAGTCTCTGCCTCCTCACAACACTTAAAATGTAGCTGCATGACATCAGTAAATGACAATTTACTATTTATTAGTATATTTAATGTCTTCTCATACTTGAAAATTAAAATAAATTCTGTAGACATTTTTGACTGAATATGCCAGCAAATTCAGAAGATTCACAGTAGTCTCAGGACTGGAAGAGCTCAGTTTTTATTCCAATCACAAAGAAAAACAGTGCCAACAAATGCACAATTGCACTCATCTCACACGCTAGCAATGTAATGCTCAAAATTCTCCAAGCCAGGCTTCAGCAGTACGTGAACCGTGAACTTCCAGATGTTCAAGCTGGATTTAGAAAAGGCAGAAGAACCAGAGATTAAATTGCCAACATTTGTTGGATCATCAAAAAAGCAAGAGAATTCCAGAAAAACATCTATTTCTCCTTTATTGACTATAAAGCCTTTGACTGTGTGGATCACAACAAACTGTGAAAAATTCTTCAAGAGATGGGAATACCAGACCACCTGACCTGCCTCTTGAGAAATCTTTAACAGGGCAGGAAGCAACAGTTAGAACTGGACATGGAACAACAGACTGGTTCCACATCAGGAAAGGAATACGTCAAGGCTGTATAATGTCACCCTACTTATTTAATTTATGTGCAGAGTACATCATGAGAAATGCTGGACTGGATGAAGCACAAGCTGGAATCAAGATTGCTGGGAGAAATATCAATAACTTCAGATATGCAGATAACACCACCCTTATGGCAGAAAGCAAAGAACTAAAGAACCTCTTGTTGAAAGTCAAAGAGGAGAGTGAAAAAGCTGGCTTAAAATTCAACATTCAGAAAACTAAGATCATGGCATCTGGTCCCATCATTTCATGGCAAATAGATGGGGAAACAGTGGAAACAGTGGCTGACTTTATTTTGGGGGGACTGCAAAATCACTGCAGATGGTGACTGCAGCCATGAAATTAAAAGATGCTTGTTTCTTAAAAGAAAAGCTATGACCAACCTAGACAGCATATTAAAAAGCAGAGACATTACTTTGCCAACAAAGGTCTGTCTAGTCAAAGCTATGATTTTTCCAGTAGTCATGAATGGATGGGAGAGTTGGACCATAAAGAAAGCTGAGCGCCAAAGAATAGATGCTTTTGAACTGTGATGTTGGAGAAGACTCTTGAGAGTCCCTTGGACTGCAAGGAGATTGAGCCAGTCCATCCTAAAGGAAATCAGTCCTGAATATCCATTGGAAGGACTGATGCTGAATCTGAAACTCCAATGCTTTGGTGACCTGATGCGAAGAACTGACTCATTGGAAAATACCCTGATGCTGGGAAAGACTGAAGGTGGGAGAAGGGAAGAACAGAGGATGAGATGGTTGGATGGCATCACCGACTCAAAGGACATGAGTTTGAGCAAGCTCTAGGAGTTGGTGATAGACAGGGAGGCCTGGAGTAATGCAGTCCATGGGGTCGCCAAGAGTTGGACACGACTGAGAGACTTCAACTGAGATATTTTTGAACTTATTTTTGTTTTTATATTTATGTTCTCCATGTAGGTAGGGAGATAGGAAGATAGGTGAATGATTAGTACAATGACCTCATTTCTATTTAACTGAAAATAAACATGTATGTAATACCTGCTCTGTGGCAGATACTATTATATTTTTTTTTAGAAATATTAATTTAGCTACTCTTCACTTTGAGAAAAAAACATATCCCCTTACTTTCAGCAGTGGCCTAGCAACAACTAAGTCTCAGTATTATTAGCTGCCATGTCAGTGCATGAAATGTCAAAAATATTTTTGGTGGAACATTCCATAGTGTCTCACTATCGCCTGTAATTTGTTTTTAAATATGACTTTGCAGCTTTGCTAACTTTATGAATTGCTTGCTGATACATATTTTTTCATGGGATAAATTCATTAATTTGATTTATCAGTGGGCATGTAAGTCTCCTATTATACTTGGCAAATAATACTAAAAAACTGTCAAATCTCACTACTAAGAAAAACGACATCTTTAGCCATCCCTTTATATTTTATTTTAAACTAAATCATTTATACAGTTGCAATTATGGAGAGTACTATCCAGAGCAGGGTTGACTACATGGTATTTATAAACTGGATTTCATCTGGTTATAGCTGAGAACTGAAACATGACTCTATATTTTAAATATTCTCTTCTCTATATGAATATCTGACCAAACCATGATATAACTATTCATTAGATGAATGTGGTCCTCAGTATTTCTATAAGGTAGCTGAAGTGGATAATTGTTAAAATCAAATGCTTTCATAAGTTCTTTGGCTCAGACAAAGAGACCTGGGATATAATTCCCTTGATAGAACTTGCAGTTTTCATTAAGTAAGAGGAATTTTCATATGGATAAAGATAAGAGTACACCCCAAAGAGTTGAATAGTGAAGAAAGTTAAAAATTCGTACAAGATAGCAGATAGAGTAGTTTAGTTGCTCTCTAAATACTAAAATAAAAGGTTAACATATAAAGACTTCACAATCTATAAAGTTGTATAAATATAAACAAGTATCTTGTTATATGCCTTCCTGGACAACATTACACTCTAAATTAATATGCAGTTTTTTATAACTTTAAATACTATTAAAATACATTATCCATGTATAAAATTTAATCTTGTTCAAATTTAGCAATTTTGCTCTAAATACCAAGATAACTTCACAAGTATAAATTCTGTTTCTTCTGGATGAGGTTTAGGACCAAATATCACTTTATAATAAAATTTCATGCTTTTATTCATGAAGGAATTTGTGACTTTCATAGAGAAGAAAAAGATTTAGTTGCTCTTTGTGATACCTTTAAAGTGAATTTGGTTAACAAGAGCTATTATATAATTCTATGTTAAAACTTTTTTCAGAGCTTCGATATTTCTATCAATAAATTCAGAAATGAATCCAAAGCAAAGTCATTATTCTCATAGTGAATACATTGTTTAAATCAGAATTGTCACTTATGGTATTAATTTAAAACATCAATCACAATTATATGCTTTTATTATTATATAATGACATTACCCATTAGCGAAAAAATACCATTCAAACCTTTAAAAAATTCATGAAGTCTTATCAGCGTGTGTCAAGGTCACTACTAAAGTTTCTGCATGCTCAGTCACTCAGTCATGTCTGACTCTTTGTTATCTCAAGAGCTGTAGAGCACCAGGCTTCTCTGTCCATGGAACTTTCCAGGCAAGAATACTTGAGTGGGTTGCCATTTCCTATTCCAGAGAATCTTCCTTACCCAGGGATCGAACCTCCATTTCCTGCATTGGCATGTGGATTCTTTACTCTGCACCACTGGGAATCCCTAATCAGATCAGATCAGTTGCTCAGTCAAGTCCAGGTCTTTGCAGCCCCATAAATCGCAGCACGCCAGGCGTCCCTGTCCATCACCAACTCCCGGAGTTCACTCAGACTCACATCTATCGAGTCAGTGATGCCATCCAGCCATCTCATCCTCTGTCGTCCCCTTCTCCTCCTGCCCCCAATCCCTCCCAGCATCAGAGTCTTTTCCAATGAGTCAACTCTTCGCATGAGGTGGCCAAAGTACTGGAGTTTCAGCTTTAGCATCATTCCTTCCAAAGAAATCCTAGGACTGATCTCCTCCAGAATGGACTGGTTGGATCTCCTTGCAGTCCAAGGGACTCTCAAGAGTCTTCTCCAACACCACAGTTCAAAAGCATCAATTCTTCAGCGCTCAGCCTTCTTCACAGTCCAACTCTCAAATCCATACACGACCACAGGAAAAACCATAGCCTTGACTAAACGAAACTTTGTTGGCAAAGTAATGTCTCTGCTTTTGAATATGCTATCTAGGTTGGCCATAACTTTCCTTCCAAGGAGTAAGCGTCTTTTAATTTCATGGCTGCAGTCACCATCTGTAGTGATTTTGGAGCCCAGAAAAATAAAGTCTGACACTGTTTCCACTGTTTCCCCATCTATTTCCCATGAAATGATGGGACCGGATGCCATGATCTTCGTTTTCTGAATGTTGAGTTTTAAGCCAACTTTTTCACTCTCCACTTTCATCAAGAGGCTTTTGAGTTCCTCTTCACTTTCTGCCATAAGGGTGGTGTCATCTGCATATCTGAGGTTATTGATATTTCTCCCGGCAATCTTGATTCCAGCTTGTGTTTCTTCCAGTCCAGCGTTTCTCATGATGTACTCATATAAGTTAAATAAACAGGGTGACAATATACAGCCTTGACGAACTCCTTTTCCTATTTGGAAGCAGTCTGTTGTTCCATGTCCAGTTCTAACTGTTGCTTCCTGACCTGCATACAAATTTCTCAAGAGGCAGATCAGGTGGTCTGGTATTCCCATCTCTTGAAGAATTTTCCACAGTTTATTGTGATCCACACAGTCAAAGGCTTTGACATAGTCAATGAAGCAGCAGTAGATGCTTTTCTGGAACTCTCTTGCTTTTTCCATGATCCAGCGGAATCATGGAATCCCTAATAGTCAATATTATTTCTCTAAAGTTAAAATAGCATTTTATTAGTTTTAATACAGTAAAATAAAATAGATATGTATTTTGATATTCAAATAGAACAAGATAGCTTTGAAGTTTATATGAGGGGAGTCCTGTAGCAATGATACAGAATTGATGAATTGATGGTAACAAATTTAGATTTTATGTCAGTGTAAAAATTTTATGTAAAAAAAATAAAAGTAGTGTAAAGTGACTGAAAGTTTCACTGTTAGGCATGTTAATTGTGTGTTCCCCAAATTTATTTTGTAGTATTTGGAACATTTCTGCACAATAATAATTATAAAAAGTTTTACAAGGGAAAATTTTATATATTACAGTCATGCCATGTAGCAAATAAAACAATTTTCACACACATAAATACAAATTATAATTTTATAAAAATATGTATTTGTATTTATGTAAGGATATGTATCTTCTTTTTCTTAATTCAAGAAGAGATATTTTACTGGGACGACCCAGAGGGATGGTATGGGGAGGGAGGAGGGAGGAAGGTTCAGGATGGGGAACACATGTATACCTGTGGCAGATTCATTTTGATATTTGGCAAAACTAATACAATTATGTAAAGTTTAAAAATAAAATAAAATAAAAAAAAAAAAACGTAAAAAGTTTTTAAAATTAAAAAAAAGTAAAAAAAAAAAAAGAGATATTTTAATGCCTTTATCTGAGATGTAATAAAATATATACCTTTGAAGAAATACTGGTTAATATTTTAGAAGAGTTGTGAAAATAAAGTCAAAGAGAAAAATCCCATTTTTGAAAATATGTTAATTTTATATCATACTCTTATTTCCCAGAAAAATTTTTATTTGGAAAAAATATGATGGCAGTTATTCTGGAATCTCAGATAATGAAGACTCTTTAATTCACACTGTTAAATACCAAAATGATCCTTACTTGTCTAATCTGGCCCACTCTTCAAGTGGTAGTTGAGCAAGAATACTTGGATCTTCTGCAGATCAGGCCCATCATTCCATTCAAACCTGCTTTCACTTTTGATATTTTCACTTTATGAGCCAACTACAATTAGTTAGGTCAATAAGCTGTTCTGAGCATTGCTGTTGTTCAGTCACTCAGTAACCCAACTCTTTGCAACCCCATTGACTGCAGCATGCCAGACTTTCCTGTCCTTCATCATCTCCCAGAGCTTGCTCAAACTCATGTCCATTGAGTCGGTGATGCCATCCAACCGTCTTGTCTTCTGTTGTCCGCTGTTCCTAGCTTCTATCTTTTCCAGCCCCAAAGTCTTTTCTAATGAGTCTGCTCTTCGCATCAGGTGGCCAAAGTATTGGAGTTTCAGCCTCAGCATCAGTCCTTTCGATGAATATTCAGGATGGATTTTCTTTAGGATGGACTGGCTGGATCTCCTTGAAGTCCAAGGGACTCCCAAGAATCTCCTACACCACAGTTCAGAAGCATCAATTCTTTGGTGTTCAGCCTTCTTTATGCTGCAACTTTCATATCCTTACATGACAACTGGAAAAACCATAGCTTTAACTATATGGAACTTTTTGGCCAAGTAATGTCTCTGCTTTATAATATGCTGTCTAGGTTTGTCATAGCTTTTCTTCTAAAGAGCAGGTGTCTTTTAATTTTGTGGCTGCAGTCACCATCTGCAGTGATTTTGCAGCCCACGAAAATAAAGTCTGTCACTGTTTCCATTGTTTCCTCATCTGTTTGCCATGAAGTGAAGGAACTGAATGCCATGATCTTTGTTTTTTTAATGTTGAGTTTTTTTTTTTTCTAATTTTATTTTATTTTTTATTCTTCACATAATTGTATTAGTTTTGCCAAATATCAAATTGAATCCGCCACAGGTATACATGTGTTCCCCATCCCGAACCCTCCTCCCTCCTCCCTCCTCATACCAACCCTCTGGGTCGTCCCAGTGCACCAGCCCCAAGCATCCAGCATCGTGCATCGAACCTGGACTGGCAACTCGTTTCCTACATGATATTTTACATGTTTCAATGCCATTCTCCCAAATCTTCCCACCCTCTCCCTCTCCCACAGAGTCCATAAGACTGTTCTATACATCAGTGTCTCTTTTGCTGTCTTGTATACAGAGTTATTGTTACCATCTTTCTAAATTCCATATATATGCGTTAGTATACTGTATTTATGTTTTTCCTTCTGGCTTACTTCACTCTGTATAATAGGCTCCAGTTTCATCCACCTCATTAGAACTGATTCAAATGTATTCTTTTTAATGGCTGAGTAATACTCCATTGTGTATATGTACCACAGCTTTCTTATCCATTCATCTGCTGATGGACATCTAGGTTGCTTCCATGTCCTGGCTATTATAAACAGTGCTGCGATGAACATTGGGGTACACGTGTCTCTTTCCCTTCTGGTTTCCTCAGTGTGTATGCCCAGCAGTGGGATTGCTGGATCATAAGGCAGTTCTATTTCCAGTTTTTTAAGGAATCTCCACACTGTTCTCCATAGTGGCTGTACTAGGTTGCATTCCCACCAACAGTGTAAGAGGGTTCCCTTTTCTCCACACCCTCTCCAGCATTTATTATTTGTAGACTTTTGGATCGCAGCCATTCTGACTGGTGTGAAATGGTACCTCATAGTGGTTTTGATTTGCATTTCTCTGATAATGAGTGATGTTGAGTTTTAAGCCAGCTTTTCCACTTTCCTTTTTCACCCTCTTCAAGAGGCTCTTTAGTTCCTCTTCATTTTTTACTGTAAGGGTGATGTCATCTGCATATCTGAGGTTATGAAGCAAAAAACCCCACCCTGCCTCACTACTGCTAGTCACTTTGTGAGTTCTTTTTTAAGTTTCTTTGAATTTGTCCATGAGTGTGTAGTGGGTAATATAGTTTAACAGTGACTAATTGGAAATCTTTGTTATGACATACTTAGTTTGCATTTGATTAAGTCATTTGTTTAAAAAAAATATGTATGAGTATTTCCAGAGAGATGGCTTGCTTGTTTCCAAAGGTTTGCAGTACGGTCTGGTAAAGTTTACCCTAACCTAGATGTTAGCAAAAATAACTGGTGAAAATCTTTTGAAAACAATTCTCTATTCTACCTGTGATTTTGTTTTCCTTCTTAAATAGTTTGATGACTCTTTAGGCACATTTTATCTTCAAATCTTCCAAGTTCTTTTTTGTTTTCTTTCTCTTGGACTTAATATTCCTGGTTATGTGAGTATCATTGTGCATTAATATTTTTTCTGGTTATTGATTTGTAGCTTTGTCTTTGAACCTTTATTGGAAAATGTGTTCTTTTGAATCTTTATATTCAGCATTTTAATTTATGGTAATTTTCACATGCACAAAAATGTCTGTGTATAAAATGCTCAGTTGAATGGATAAGTAAATAAATGAACATAGGTATTTTAGGGCCAGTATCTTAAACATTTAGTTTTTAGTTTTGGACAGTCTTACTTCCCAGGCTCTTCTTCTCTCCGATTTACCCATTTTATGTTTCTCTTATTATACTCCAGCACACTGCAGTATTTCTAGCCCACCCTGGATTATCTTGTTTCCTATACATTATGTTCTGTTTTTGTAAAGTCATTGTTAATATTGTTAACTTTATCAGGATTATAAAATCTTTGAAGATGGTGATAATTTATATAAATATTTTTAATCATTTCCAATGCCTTTTACCAAGGTGGAGACCAAATCAATTCTACCATTAATTCTGTTGAAGCCATAAGAATATCGTGGACTTGGCTTTCATCATCTAGTATGAATAGTCCAAATTCATCTTTTAAATTTTCTTTAATTTAATATTTTATAATTGCATATATGACCATGCTGCTTCACTATGTAATTCTCAGTGGCTTTTTCTAGTTTTAAAAATGAAAATCTAACTTGTAAACTACAGAGATAATTCTACTCAGGATCTGCTCCTTAGAACTCTCCATACCTTCCATTAAAATTTCTGTAAATCTTTAGCCACCCTAAAAAGAAAGTCTATTAATTAAAAAATAAGAATACACAGTGTATATCCAAATGGTCAAATGCAATAAAAATTGGTCTAACAATTCATTTAGCCTAGGCTGTGATGTTTCTATTAAGATAAACTTATTTGTCAGTAAAAGAGTAATAACTAAATTTCCATCAAATGTTTTCAGTGTCAGTGATCTTTTTGAGAATGTTACTTGACAAAAGTTAAAATTAAATATGTGCTGATTTTCTTGAGAAACATTTTTTAAATCAGTTGAGGTTATAGTTCAACTAACTAACAAGTGAATCATTACTGTATCATAGTAACATTCACCATAACATATAGTTTTAGAAAATATTTTCACAACTATATTTTTACTTATCCTCAGAATAATCCATTTGAAATTCATTTTATTTGAAGTTGTTTCTATTTTATATATTTGAAAAATGGATCAACTTTCAGTCTGAAAGATTCTTGGGTAAATGCTGTTACGTCCCTCTTGTGACTGTGATCTGCAATTCCTAAATCCAGGAGATGTGAACTTGTCTTCTTGCAGTGCCTCCATCTTCATTAATAAGAAATGCAAGAGCAGATCTAGTGATTTGAGTGTACCTGAGAAGAACTGGTACATAATACTGTTGTTTGAGCAGTTTATTCTTATACAAATGAATGGTAGTGCTTGCTGAATAGTGTGGACTTTTAACAACGTATGCTGTTTGTTTTTACAGTCTCAGAATACTTCATAGAATCCTTCAACTTTTTGCAAACTCCATACACATAAATATGCATCAGCTTTTAAAAAATGGCTTCATAGCAGCATAAATGCTTGTATTATTGCCTCCAGAAGTATTTACAATTTTAAGCCCAACTGGTTTAATTATATGCTGACTGCCAAAGCCATTAAATACACAAGTATCATCATCCTAAATATTTAAATTTTCCTCCCCATATCTTAAATAAGCAAATGAAACAAAGAGATTATTTGAAATCTCCAGATTAAAAAGTGCTTTCAGTGTATAGTTTTTAGATAAAATACAGGGCACCAGCTAAATTTGAATTTAAGATAAATAATGGATTTTTTTACTATAAGTATTAAGTATTTAATATAAATATTATAGAGATACTTATACTAAAACATTATACATTCTGTATCTGATTTTCAGATTTGACTGTGTATCCCATATTTTTATTTACTTAATATAGCAACCCAATCTCAGAGAAAAATATTCTTTACATCTGTCATTTTTTGTGTAAGTCTTACTGTTAAAAATTAGTGACTAAAAAGATTAAACAACAAGAATGTATTGAAATTAGGTAAGTGTCATTAGTTAAGAATGAGACTGAGTGCCTCAAAGGAATCGGCTCACACAGTTAAGGAGGCTAACCGTGCAGAATCTATAGGACAAACCAGCCAGCTGGAAATTCATGTAAGAAGGAATGTTTTGGAATTGTCAGGACAGGTCAAAGGGCTAAAAAAACTCAGGCAGGGTTTCAGTGTTGCAACCTTGATGCAGAATTTCTCCTTCTTTGGGAAACTTCAGTCTTTGCTCTTAAGCCCTTGCTTGAAATGACTAAAAGAACCTCATTCACATTGTGAGGGATCATTTTCTTTTACAGAGTGTAAATGTTAATCAGATCTAAAAATACCTTCACAGCAGCATCTAGCCTCAGTTCAGTTCAATCATTCAGTCATGTACAACTCTGCAACCCCATGGACTGCAGCATGCCAAGCATCCCTGTCCATCACCAACTCCCAGAGTCTACCCAAACTCATGTCCATTGAGTCGGTGATACCATCCAACCATCTCATCCTCTGTTGTCGCCTTTTCCTTCTGCCCTCCATCTCTCCCAGCATCATAGTCTTTTCAAATGAGTCAGCTCTTTGCATCAGCGGGCTAAAGTATTGGAGTTTCAGCTTCAGCTACAGTCCTTCCAATGAACATGTAGGGCTGATCTCCTTTAGGATGGACTGATTGGATCTCTTTTCAAGGGACTCTCAAGAGTCTTATCCAACACCACAGTTCAAAAGCATCAACTCTTCAGTGCTCAGTTTTCTTTATAGTCTAACTCTCACATCCATACATAACCCAAGACAGACAGGTCATGTTGAAGAGTTCTGACAAAATGTGGTCCACTGGAGAAGACAATGGCAAACCACTTCAGTATTCTTGCCTTGAGAACCCCATGAACAGTATCAAAAGGCAAAAAGATAGGACACTGAAAGATGAACTCTCCAGGTCAGTAGGAGCCCAACATGTTACTGGAGATCAGTGGAGAAATTACTCCAGAAAGAATGAAGAGATGGAGCCAAAGCAAAAACAACACCCAGTTGTGGATGTGACTGGTTATGGAAGCAAGGTCCAATGCTGTAAAGAGCAATATTGCATAGGATCTTGGAATGTGAGGTCCATGAATCAAGGCAAATTGGAAGTGGTCAAACAGATGACAAGAGTGAACATCAACGTTTTAGAAATTGGTGAACTAAAATGGACTGGAATGGGTGAATTTAACTCAGATGACCATTATATCTACTACTGTGTGCAAGAAGCCCTTAGAAGAAATGGAGTAGCCATTATAGTCAAGAAAAGAGTCCAAAATGCAGTACTTGGATGCAATCTCAAAAATGACAGAATGATCTCTGTTCATTTCCAAGGCAGACCATTCAACATCATGGTAATCAAAGTCTATGCCCCAACCAGTAATGCTGAAAAAGCTGAAGTTAAACGGTTCTATGAAGAACTAAAAGACCTTTTAAAACTAACACCCCCAAAAAATATCCTTTTCATTATAGGGGATTGGAATGCAAAAGCATCTAGCCTAGTGGTTGACTGAACAACTGGACACCAAGGCTTAAAATTGGTGAAACTAATGATCATACCACTCTAGGCACTACTATAATGGATTTTGATCATGTCATTCAGATCCCAAATCAGCTGACCCTAAGATAAAGAGACTATTGGGGTAAGCCTGGCATAATTACATGAACCTTTTAAGTCTGTGTTTAGTGGTCAGAAAGGAAGTAAGATATGTTTAAATTTTGAGTGGCATTTAAAGGAGCCATGAGAAATTTTTCATCACTGGCTTTGAAGATAGAGTGAGGCTCATGGCAAGAGGGTTGGTGGCCTCTAGATGCTGAATGCTCTAGCTGATAGCAACAAAATGGGCACCTCAGTTCTACAACCATCAGGCAATGAATTCTGTCAAAAATCTGAGTGAGCTCTCAAGCAGAATCTTCTTCCAAGCCTCCAGATGAGAACAGCTTGTCTGATACTTCTGTGTTGCAATGTAAAAATACTATCTTGTGATAACCTGAGTAGAGAACCCAAACATTGCACACTAAACTCTGACCAAGAGATTTATAAGCTGAAACAGGTGTTACTTTAAGTTACTGGGCTTTCCCGGTGGCTCAGCAGTAAAGAATCTGCCTGCAATGCAGTAGATGTGGATTTGACCCCTGGGTTGGGAAGATCTCCTGGAGGTGGACATGGCAACCTACTCCAGGAAAATCCCACGGACAGAGGAGCCTGGTGGGATACAGTCCATGGGGGTCACAAAGAGTCGGACATGACTGAAGTGACTGAGCCCATGCTTTAAACTACTAAGTCTGTATTTGTTAGGCAGCAAACTGATACACCCTATTTATTGTTTATTACATTTAAATTTTCTTGAATCTTCTAAATTCTAATAAATTCTATGGAAATTATGTCTTATATGATATTATTATACATTATGCAATGTAAAGTAATACATGTATACAAGTATGTGTTTATATATATATACACACATACATATATATATATATATATCCCTATTACTTTGTTGAAACTTAACATACTAATGTATTTTTTCTTTAACTTGGCTTAGCTATCTCCCTAACATAAACTGGATATATTGCCTGCTTAGCTAAGAGAACTCTATGCCTTGTATTAGTGGTTAACAGTGCAGCACGTGGAGATAGGTTGTCTGATTCAAATGCTACTTCTGACAATTCTATGCTATACAACTTTAGGCAAGTTAATTTTCTTAGTGTCTCTCTGAAATGTAAGGGAAGTAAGTTGTTGTGAGATATCAACAAGACAAGACCTGTGAAAATACCTGGAACAATTCATAGCACATAGCTTTCTGAAATGTTACCAAGTTGTGCTATTCCTATTAATTTTGTAAAAATTATTATTATTATTTTGTACAAAAAGTGTTATTTTGTAAAAATAATACACAAATACATTCTCTTGTAATAAAAAAGGAATACTGACACATATAAGTATGAAGAGTGAAAGCAGTCTCCTCACTCTTCTCACAATTATGTCTCTTACCTATGTCAATAACTAACTGAATTTTCATAGTTTTAAGGTTTTCTGTGTTACCTCATGTGACACGTCCTTCTTCATACTCATCTGATGATCTTGCACATTTTCATATGTAAAGATATTAGTTGGTTTTTTAGATATATAATTACATTTTCAAATCTGTCAAATATCTCATTGAAGGTTTTTTTTTTTTAATTCCATTGATTTGTTAATTTGGGGAGAATAGTCATTTTTAGATAGTGATACTTTTTCATCAATTTTGAATTTTACACAGAAGTATATTGAGCAGAACCTCAAAAGAAAGAAAAATGTGAGCAAATAAATTAATAAATTATCTAATTGTTGACATTTTTCAAATGCCCTTCAATAGAACTGGCAGATACTTCATAATGACATCTGTGCTGATTTCTTTTAGTTACTAAGGAATCTGTGTGATCTACATGTGTTAAAATTAACACCTTGAGTTACACCTTTGTAAAGCATTGGGAAGCTAGTGTTACAAATTTTTGACATGTTCACTACTACAGAATTTATTTCTAATTAGAAGAGACAATTGGAGGAATTTTTGTTGTTGTTGTTTATTAACAGTTAATATTTTAGATTGATTTTTAGATTCACAGCAAAATTGAGTACTTCCTATATATTATCTGCCACCATACATGCATAGCTTCACCCATTATCGACATTTTCCACTGGGGTAAGTACTCCATTCATTAGAATCAATGAAACTATATTGACAGATCATTATCATCCAGAGTCCATAGTTTACATTAGGATTCACTGTTGTTATGCATTTGTTCTACGACTGACAAATGTGTAATGGCATGTGTTCATCATTATACCATCACAAAGAGTATTTTTACTGCCCTTGATAGCCTCCTTGCTCAGTCTGTTGATCCTCCTGCTTCCCAAACTCCTGGCAGCCACTGGAATCTTTTCTCTATCTCAGTATTTTGCTTTTTTAGAATGCTATATAGTTGGATCATACAGTCTATACTTTTAATATTGGCTGCTTTCACTAGGTAATATGCATTTGATAATCCTAGCATCCATAATCCAATATAGTGTTGCTATTATTATTTTAAACAAACTTATTTTTACACCAATTAAAAGTTTTAAAATAATATCATTTTTATTCCATTTATTTTTTTTTAATTTTTCTTGCAAAGCAGATCTACTACCAACAGATTTCATCAATTTTTCCTTCTCTGGGAAGTCTTTATATCTCCCTTGCCTTTGAAGGATCGTTTCTCAGGATACAGAATTATGGTTTGGTGGAATTTTTTGTTTGTTTTTCTTTAAACACTTTAAACATTTTAGTCCACTTTGTTTCCTTGCATAGTTTCTTGAGTAGAGGTATGTAATTTTTATATTTATTCCTCTACAGATAATTCATTTTTCCCCTCTGACTTATTTCATATTTTTTTCTTTATCTAATTTTGAGTAGCTTTAAGATGATTTTCCCCTATGTAGGTTTTTTTTTGTATTTAATCTACCTTATGCTCTTTCGGCATCCTGGATCTGTGGTTCATGCTTGGTATTAATTCGAGGAGCTTCTCAGTTATTCATATTTCTAATATTTATTCTTTTTTTCTCTTTTTATCCTTTTGATATTCCCATTATATTAATGTTACATATTTTGTAGTTGTCTCCAAGTTTTTAGATAGTCTGTGCTGTTTTTTTCTCATCTTTTTTCCCTTTACTTATCACGTTTGGGTGTTTCTATTGAAATATCCTCAAGCTTAGAGAGTCTTTCTGCAGCTGTGTCCAAGGTACTGATAAGCTCATTAAAGTAATTATTCATTTCTGTTAAAGTGTTTTTGATTTCTAGTATTTCTTTTGGGTTCTTTCTTATCATTTATATTTCTCTGCTTATGTTGCCCATCTCTCTTGGCATGCTATTTTATCCATTAGCACCCTTAACATGTTAATTGTACTTATTTTAATTTTTCCAGTCTTGTCAGGAGCCATGTTAGGCATTACTGACAAAATGGAGGCATGGCTCCAGCCTTCTATCCTCATTCCTCAGGCACAGACCCGGGATGAAGGAGTTAGCTCTTGTGATTCTGACTTGTTTCTTCCTTTCTTCAGTGAGTTGGCTGGAAAGAATGTTAAGGTGCTTATTATTCTTGAGACAAGTGTGAGAAAGCACAAAGCCTTCTGCAGTTGTGCCCAGAAAATAATCTATAAAGTAACCATTGACATTTGTTCAAGGATTTTTACAAAGAATGTCCCAGGATGAGCAAGTAGGCCGCAGCTTGTGGTCATGGTAAAGATTGTTATCTGAGACCTGTTTGTGAGGGATATGTTTATGGCAAAGGAAGTTTGCTGAGCTTAGGGTTTAGGAATAATTAAGAATAGCTAGAAGCCTGGAAAATCCCATGGATGGAGGAGCCTGGAAGGCTGCAGTCCATGGGGTCGCTGAGGGTTGGACAAGACTGGGTGACTTCCCTTTCACTTTCCACTTTCATGCATTGGAGAGGGAGGTGGCAACCCACTCCGGTGTTCTTGCCTGGAGAATCCCAGGGACAGGGGAGTCTGGTGGGCTGCTGTCTATGGGGTCACACAGAGTCGGTCACAACTGAAGTGACTTAGCAATAGAAGCCTTTTTAGGAGATAGAGAGCTTAAGATACTAGGGACAAGCAGGATTTGGAAAGATAAGAAATAAACTGTGGAATGTGATATGCAGCCCAGACATAAGCATGAGTTACAATGTAATCACAAGTAAAAATGATTCTGAGAGAATCGCTGAAGCAGGAACTCTGTTTGAAGGGCAACAATGAGACAATAATCTGGGTGAGGGAGAACTGAAAATGTCAAACCTCTGACCTAATGCTTTTGAAAAGGTATAAAAGAGAACCTGATGCTTGAAATAAACATGTAGTCCCATACCTCGAGTCAGAGGCTACATCATTTCCCACCAACACCACTCATCCCTTCAGGCTGATCCCCTGGATGCTGGAGCTGGACTCCAGCAGTCTGATAATTCTGATGATTTAACATTCCTAGCATTTTGGTTTTGATGTTTATTTTTGCCTCTTAATTTTTTTTTAATCTTTTGGTACAGCTTGCAACTTTTTTTTTGAGAGCTAAATATGTATGTGAACTGGATGAAAAGAACTGCTTTAAATAGGTCTTTCTTTAGTAATGTGGAGATGAGGTGTTGGGGGTGGGGGCGGTTGGTGAAAGTGTCCTGTGATCCAGTGATTAGGTACCAGCCAATGCTCCTGGGGTGTCAGCTTCACAAGAATTTCTGGGTTTTTACTAAATATTTAGATGGAATAGGATGGCTCATGTGGGCTGGAATTGTATATTTCCCTTCCCCATGTCAGTTAGGCTCTAACAGTATAGCAGGTTAGATTTGGTTATTAGTTTCTCCTGAGGCAGACCTTATTAAGAACAGAGTAACCTGGCATATTTCCAAATTGTTCCTTTTCCCTTCTTTTTGCAGGAAGCAGAGGGGCTTCTTTCTTCAGTGTTTACTGTGGGAACCTGGTCAACCTCCTGGAAGTAAATCTCCCAATATTGCAGGGTACCCCCTTCACCAGCAGCTGGTTCTTTATGAAGTTTTTAACTCTCAAGAGTCGGCCACACTGGGCCTTCAGCAACTCGTCAACTGCAGTTTCAGTTTTCCTACCATGGGATTTGTTCCTGGGGCAGCTTCATTCTTGAGTGTCTGCTCTGGTAAGTCATGACTCCCTGTGTTCACCTCTCTGTCTCTAATATCAGGGGTGACCTTTTGCTCTGCATCCTCTCCTCTCTTACTGATGCAAGGTGAGTAGTTGTTATTGTTGTTTTTCAGGCTCTTCAGTTTCTTACTTGTTATTAGAACGGAGTGCAAACTTCCAGGCTCCTTATACATGCAACTGAAAGCCAGAAGTCCTCATTTTTTTTTTTTTTAATTTACCTTTAGAATGATTGAACTTTAATATGTTGATGGTAGTACAACCAGTAAATACAGTGGATAAATTATAAAATATTCTAAAGGACTTTTATTTGAGTTGAAATGAATGTGATTGCATAATGTGACTGTTAATTAGACAGAGCTTAAGAAAAACACAATTATAAATTTGGATTCCTTCAAAGTTTACAATTCCCAGGTTAGGCAACTTTTTACTGTTTGAGGAATATATGGTGTCTTATTTAAAGAAAATCACTACTTTGACATTGACATCACTACTTTCTCTTCCCTCATCACATTGATATTTATCACAACAAAGCCCTGAGATAAGTTATTGTGAAACAAACACTATTAGCACTCTTAGAGTTTAATTATGAAAGAGCTAAATGTAACACAGACATCTGGCTGATATCACTGCTAACAACTGGTGCTCTTAACTTTGACAAGCTGAGAGGCTTCTTTGTAACAATTTCAGTCAGTTGATGGGATAATAGTGCACCTGATAACCTCAACTTTCTATAAGACACAAAACGACTGGACCAGATAATTCCACATATGTGTTGATCTATACAATATACACAGTATACAATAAATATTGAGTTAAAATTAACCAGTATTATTTGAAAATATTAGTAGTTTCTGAGAAGCATGACCCAAACTTGGAGGCAACAAAAAGATGGAAAGTGTCTTCATTCTGAATAAGAAAAACTTGTTATTTAAAGGTATATTTATAAATAGTATGTCACTGATTAATATCACCAGAACAACCCAAATTTCTTTCTTTTTGAATGCTTAATTCTTAAGCCTACTTTTTAAAAAGAACTTTTGTAAAATAATGTAAAGTAATACATTTTGATGATAAATTAGATTTTTACAAATTTTGGTTAAGTAATAATACCAGTTAAAAATACATTCATGTATTATAGCACAGAAATTTGAAGCCTTAACTGACTATGGTACTTTGTGTTGGATTAGACTCCAAACAGTATTTAGGGAAAAGCCTGTGTCTGGCAGTTGTACTTGTCAACGCCTATAAATAGATACTGTGGTTTGATAATTAGGAAGGGGGTCAGGTCAAACTTTTCTGTAACCCTCAGGGATAATAAGCACATGTTATACTATTAAACATATTTGATTAATAAAAATGAAAGGAAAACTATACCAAAGCTGATGCTGAAGCTAAAACTCCAATACTTTGGCTTCCTGATGTGAAGAACTGATTCACTGAAAAAGACCCTGATTCTGGGAAAGATTGAAGGCAGGAGGAGAAGGGGACATTGGAGGATGAGATGGTTGGATGGCATCACCGACTCGATGGACAGGGGTTTGAGCAAACTCTGGGAGTTGGTGATGGACAGGGAGGCCTGGCATGCTCTAGTCCATGGTGTCTCAAAGAGTCTGACACAACTGAGCAACTGAACTGAACTGACACCAAAGTTTATACCAAAGCTCCAACCCAGGTGATAAAGCATGTGGATCTGTACATGACTATCAGTAGAGGCTCTAGAGCTTCATTTATATTTCAAGATAGGAACAACTGGGGAAAATAAGAAAAGTTATTATTATTTTTTTAACAAGACCTTTTATCTTCCAGTCTCTCTCAGACTTTAAGTATACTGTGTTCTCTACAATCATTGATTTTCAAAGCCCATTAAAATTTTCTTGAAACATAGATCTTTCTCTTTTCAATAAGATTAATGGAAAAGCCAGTTGTTAACACACACACACACACACTTTTTCCTAGAAACTTAAATACTGAATATGAAAGAACTAAGCCAAGTTTCCCCTACTTTATATCATTCTATATTTCTTTCAATTTAACCTTCAGGAAATGGATTTTCATAGGGGCATTAAAATACCACTCATGTTCATACTTTTTAAATTTTTTACATAGATGGAATTTTTTGTTTCAGATACAAAACATTAGATGGCTGAATAAGATGACATGGTATATAAATGCTTTGAGAAAAGTCATTTGGAAATAGTTATTTGCAATTTATTATAAATATAGCCAAAATACAAAAGGAGTTTATCTAAAATTTATTGTAAAATTAGGAAATTGGTACACTCATTTTGATACTTAAAATTCATCCACTTCTTTGTAAATAAAATAAGATCTAAACATAGCCAACTATTTTTATCCTTTGCTTTTCAATTGAAATATAACCCCCACAAACTAAAATGAATAAATTTTAAGTGTATAGATACTGGATTTTTTAAAGTAAGTATTTCTGTAGAAATATCAAATATATCAAGAACTAGAATATTAATAGCCTCCAGCATATTCCCATTATGGCTTTACTCAGTTATTAGTCCTTTCAAAAATGTAATCACTCTTCTGGTATCTACTGCCTACTGATATCTACCTACTTAGATATCAGTAGGTAAATATTCTGTAAATAACAGTAGGTGGATATTCTTACATATAACCAGTGTTCATTGCTTTTTATGGATTTCTTTTTCATTAAATATGTCTGTGAGATTCATCTGTGTTGCTGTACAGAGTTATAGATTATAATTCTGCTTTTCATCCTGCCTTTCCTGTTTTACCTTGGTGACAATTTTGCTAATTTTTCTACTTTGGTGAAGATCATGAATAATGCTTCCTTAAATATTCTTGAACTTTGGTAACATATGCAGATTTCTGTGAAGTGTATATATAAATTTTAAAAATATATATAGGAATTTAATTGATTTATAAGTATAGATATGTTCAACTTTGGTAGGTACTGCTAAACAGTTCAAAGTGTAAAAATTTACAGTTTTACCAGAAGTGTGTGAGTTCCTGTTACTGTATATTCCTACTAACATTTGGCATTGCTATTTTCTGTTTAGTTGTAACCATTTTAATTCTTTTATAATAATATTTTATAAACTTACTTTTGAATAACATCTTCTTAAAGTACCTGTCACTTCTCATTTTTATTTTAGATGTAGTTTAACTTTTCATTATTGATTATTACTTATTTTTATGCATTTCTAAGAATCTTTACTTGTATTTCAAATATCTCACTCAAATCTGTGGATTGCCACTTATGGTCTTTCAAAACTGGTTTTTGATGCATTAAGAATTTATTAAATTCAATGAATTTAAATTTATCACTCTTTTTATAGTAAAGACTGTGTGATATCAGAGGACATAGTAACATATTCAAATATCACTCCTGTATGTAATGTTGGAGAAAATTTACTGTTTCACTCTGGGATTGTTATTTATGATCCATCTAGAATTGATTTTGTACATGGTGTGAATTAGAAATCATCATTTCTCCATATGTTACTGTAATTCTTATACAGTTTGTGAAAATGGTTACCATTCCCTTTTGCATTCAAGCTATTTTTTAATGTAATTCATGTGATATGGAAAGAATACGGAGAAGAACTTACTAAAAAGATCTTCATGACCCAGATAATCATGATGGTATGATCACTCACCTAGAGCCAGACATCATGGAATGTGAAGTCAGCTGGGTCTTAGGAAACATCACTGTGAATAAAGCTAGTGGAGGTGAAGGAATTCCTGTTGAGCTATTTCAAATCCTAAAAGATGATGCTATGAAAGTGATGCACTCAGTATGTCAGCAAATCTGGAAAACTCAGCAGTGGCCACAGGACTGGAAAAGGTCAGTTTTCATTCCAATCCCAAAGAAAGGCAATGACAAAGAATGCTCAAACTACCGCACAACTGCACTCATCTCACACACTAGTAAATTAATGCTCAAAATTCTCCAAGCCAGGCTTTAGCAATATGTGAACCGTGAATTTCCAGATGTTCAAGCTGGTTTTAGAAAAGGCAGAGGAACCAAAGATCAAATTGCCAACATCCACTGGATCATCGAAAAAGCAAGAGAGTTCCAGAAAAACATCTATTTCTCCTTATTGACTATGTCAAAGCCTTTCACTGTGTGGATCACAATAAACTGTGGAAAATTCTTCAAGAGATGGGAATACCAGACCACTTGACCTGCATCTTGAGAAATCTGTATGCAGGTCAGAAAGCAACAGTTCTAACTAGACGTGGAACAACAGACTGGTTCCAAATAGGAAAAGAAGTTCATCAAGGATGTATAGTCACCCTCCTTATTTAACTTATATGCAGAGTACATCATGAGAAACACTGGACTGGATGAAGTACAGGCTGGAATGAAGATTGTTGGGAGAAATATCAGTAACCTCAGATATGCAGATGACACCACCCTTATGGCAGAAAGTGAAGAGGAAATGAAGAGCCTCTTGATGAAAGTGAAAGAGGAGAGTAAAAATCTTTTTTTAAATTCAGATCACTAAGATCATGGCATCCAGTCCCATCACGTCATGGCAAATAGATGGGGAAACAGTGGAAACAGTGGCTGACTTTATTTTTCTAGGCTCCAAAACCATATGCCGATGGTGATTGCAGCCATGAAGTTAAAAGACGCTTACTCCTTGGAAGGAGTTATGACCAACCTAGGCAGCATATTAAAAAGCAGAGACATTTCTTTGCCAGCAATGGTCTGTCTTGTCAAGGCAATGGTTTTTTCCAGTAGTTATGTATGGATGTGAGTGTTGGACTACAAATAAAGTTGAGTGCTGAAGAATTGATGTTTTTGAACTGTGGTGTTGGAGAAGACTCTGAGTGTCCCTTGGACTGCAAGGAGATCCAACCAGTCCATCCTAAAGGAGACCAGTCCTGAGTGTTCATTGGAAGGACTCATATTGAGGCTGAAACTCAAATACTTTGGCCACCTAATGCAAAGAGCTGACTCATTTGAAAAGACCCTGATGTCCGAAGATTGAGGGCAGGAGGCGAAGGGGATGATAGAGGATGAGATGGTTGGATGGCATCACCAACTCAATGGACAGGAGACTGAGTAAACTCCAGGAGTTGGTGATGGACATGGAGGCTGGGTGGCTGCTCTTCATGGGTCGCAAAGAGTCAGGAACGACTGAATGACTCAACTGAACTGAACTGAAGGTGATATGGTATTTTTAAGTTCTAGCAATTATATATTTTTTAATTCCATTTAATTCAGATTGAGTCTGAGCAGGTAATGTGACACAATTATACTCATATTTTCTATTTTTTTATAATTTAGTATTCTCTGCATGGTTTATATTTGGTCTTTCTGTTATCTATTTATTTTTTCATTGAATTATGTTTTTTGATATGCGTGGTATGATTTTGGATACTTTAAGTGAAAAGTTGTGCAGTCTCTGGGTAATGTTATCATCTTCTAGAAGAGACTTTATCCTTTTCTCTGGAGGCAGGTAGAACACAAGCAAATCACCTTGCTTTGACAGTAACTGTGGATGCTTGAAACTTTACTTTGTGAATTTTCTTCTAATATTTCTTATATGTCTTTCTTTTAGGGCATAACCCTTTAGAACTATGATATAAACATGGAGTGATTGCAGAGTCTGACTTCCTTTTAAGGACTTCAGCTGTATCAGTTTTCCCCTAGAACTCTGAGACTGCCAGAATCTTAATATAGCTTTTCTTTCTTTTTTTTTTCAGAATATTTAAACTTTTATTTTGTACTGGGGTATAGCCGATTAACAAACAATGTTGTGATAGTTTCAGGTGAACAGCAAAGGGACTCAGCCATACATATAAATGTATCCCTTCTCTTCCAAACTCCCCTCTCACCCAGGCTATCACATAGGATTGAGCAGAGTTCCATGTGCTATGAAGTAGGTCCTTGTGGTTATCCATTTTAAATATAGCAGTGTGTACATGTACACCCCAAGCTCCCTAACTATTCCTTTCCCCAGTTCTTACCCCCAGCAGTCCTAAGTTTGTTCTCCAAGCCCGTGAGTCTCTTTCTGTTTTGCAAGTAAGCACATTTGTATCATTTCTTTTTAGATTCCACATATAAAATATGTCATAATTGGCTTTTCTTTCTTAGTAGCTGTTTTACTTTGCTGTTTTTAACCTTTTACTCTGGGCATGTCCAACTCAGGAATTGGTAAATGCCTTTTGAGCGATTGTATACAGAAGACCTGAATCAACTTTGATCCTTCCATTTATCTGCCATCCTCTCCTCTTAATTCCTGTGGTATCCATAAACTTCAATATCTGCTGCACCAGCTCAGTGGATACAACAAAAGTTCCAGATCTTATTCTCTGATCAGGCTCTACAAGCTAAAGATACAATGAAGGCAAATAGCTTTTCAGGAAGAAGGCTACTTTGAATTCAGTCTTGGTGAATCTCAATTGATACCTTAGTTGCATTCTGGTGCTTTCAATCAATATTTTTTATTCATTTATTATTTTCATAATTTATAAGACATATCTGTTTCATTGACTAATATGAGATTACTTATTATAGGTAGGGATGAAACTCAAGGTTAGTATTTATCAAGTTATATGGATAACAGTAAAAAAGTAAACATATATGAAAGGCAAGTCTTTTGATTCCCTAACACTCACAAGGGGTAGATTTGCAGAAAGTTCTAAACAGCAGATTTTCAACATTAAATTCCCCTAATGTGATGCCAAATCATACTTCTCCCTATGAGTGACACCGATTCCATTTGCAAAATTCTCTGAAATTCATCTCTTGAGGGTTAAAAAGGGGCTCTTCCTTGAGCTCCTTATCTATTCTTTTATTCTGTAGAGTTATCTCTCATTCCTTATTATTTTGATTCTCTGTTAACATTAATAAATTTATGTATTAAACTTTCTCTGTTCAAATTATTCTGTGATCCTTCTCTCTCTTCATTGTACCCTGACTGATGCAATCATGTAAATAAGGGTTTTGAGGAATATCCAGATGTACATAGCACAGGTATAGCTTCTCTAAATATAGTTTATATCCTTGGGCCTTGGAAGACTGATATATAGAGAAGAAAACAAAATATAGGTCAAATATAAATTTGGAACAGGAATATTGATAATGTAGTCTTGATTCTAAGACAGTGAGATGCAAGCCTACTTATACTCAGATTCTTGTGACAGAACTGTTTAGAATTCAACAAAGGGTGCCACCCTAGTTAGAGTTGTATAACCTAGTCTATATTGGTCAATTTATTGCAGAGTCAGGAAGTTGAGTAGGTTACAGCAATAGAATGAAAAATCAGTGGAATAAAATTTCTGATGGATATTCTGGAGACATGTTATTAGTATGAAGATTAAAATCCCTAGATTTAGAGAGAGAATCTGAATTCTGAAATTGCATTTAATAATGAAAAGTCAATTTTTAAAGCTGCCTAGTCCTATGTTTCTTACAATTGGGGAAAAAATGTAAGTCAGTTTTGTCATAGATGTGTTTAGGATGTGTGTGGTGGAAGGGAAACGGGTAGAAGGATAATACAAGCCACAGTAGGGGGTTTCAGCATCATTAGCAGCAGCAGCAACATCAGTATCTTCAAATTAATAATAAAAAACTGGTGAAATCGAGCAAAAACTATTTGTCAAGGAACTCTGTGTCTGAGGAGTACATAATCTCTTGATCTTCCAATTTTTAGAGCCTGAAAAGTCTGAGGGCATGAAGGGAGTCTTTGATTAGGAATCTTGCCTGGAAGACTTTAGGAAATATTGCTATAATCTCTATTTCTCTCAGTATAGTGACCAGAAAAGCAAGTAAAACTTTCAACATTTTTAAAGAGGTTTTTGTTAAAATTTTGTTGTTGAAATGTGCTTCTTATAGGGCATTAATCAAGCATTGAACTATTTAAATTATGATTTGTAAGCGGCCCAGAGCCCCATACCTTTAACAATAATATTTATATTTCCTTTTGCTAATACCATGCTCAAAACATTTTGGGAATTGTATTTAGTATGTCACTTAATCAGAAGGAGAAAAAACATGTGTTTGACAGGCACATTGGCAATCCAGTTCTTTATTTACTTGGAATAAATGCATTTTAACTTAACCTGTTGACATTGAGGATTACAATGTGTTAAATATTTTGTGAATATAAATCAACTTTTTTGTTTTTAGTTCATTCTGTAGAAGAAACTGATATCCTAACTCATTTGGATGTAGAACCAAATTCATGACAAGGGTGAATTCACCAAGCTTCCCTGGTGGCTCAGACAGTAAAAAAAAATGGATCTTTCCAATCCAGGGATTGGGTTGGAAAGATCCGCTGAAGGAAGGCATGGGAGCCCATGCCAGTATTCTTGCCTGGAGAATCCCCATGGACAGAAGAGCATGGCAGGCTACAGTCCATGGGGTGGCAGAGTCAGACACGACTGAGAGACTGAGCACAATATGACCTTAGCATTTGGTCCTTTGATAACCATTGTCTTCCCAGTAACTTTTTTGCTGGAAAATTTCTCAGTTTAGATTCCCAAAGTGAAACTGGACACACCGATCTTTTTTTTTTTTTCAGTCCAATTTATTATGCTCTCCTTATAAGACAGCTCAAGCCAAAGATATTAGAAATAGCCACTCCAACAAGGTAGGGAACTGAAACAATATATAAAATAAGTATAATAAGAAGAGAAAATACAGTGATTATGACTTATAAATAGCTAAAATAATATATGAATAAATATAATGAGATAAATTCAGTGACATAAATAGTAAAGATCATGTGAATTCATGTAATATTCAAGAAGAAAACTAATATATAACCTTGTACGTACTCATAAGACATATTTAACTAATATGATGAATAATCTTATAATTGTTTTACATATATTGTACACACAGTAAAAATTTAATTATTGGTTAAAATTATATTGTTGCGGGAATTAAAATTTAATTCTTTGTAATCATAGCTTGAAAAAGAATGCTCAGAGGATTGTGAATTTTTCCTTTCAATTAGAATATTGTCATTTTTATTAATGAAAGATAATTATATAATAAATTAATAACTCTACTCTTGGAAACTAATTTTCTTTCACAGTTTTATAGAGCTTAATATTATTACTGCTTTTATAACAGACAATGCTTTGAGTCTTGGAAGATCCTCAAACTCTATTTATTAAGGTGATTATTATCTAAGAATTTAGTAACATTAAATAATATGTATTTTTATATAATACAAGGTTGTGCAAGGTTTAATTTTAAAACATGAAAATTTGGTACAACAAATAAAGGAAAAAAGCAAATGTAAATTAGAGATTTCACTTTCTCCATTAAAAGTAAATTAAGACCATTAGTAAACAATCGTCTATGCTACCCTCCCACACAGCTCAATCCAGCTGCATCTGTGAGTCAGACTATTTTCAACTGCTTTTAATTAGCAGTTTTTTAAAATATTTCAGAGGTTGCAAATTAAAGAGCACATTGACTAGCAGATTCTGTACTGTTTAGAAAGGAAATGTCCTGGGGAGAACTCCAAATAGTGATAAAGAATCCCAGTAGTAATTGAAGGCAATGATGGGGCATGTATGAGGAAATTGTTTTAAAAGTGATAACTACTAAAGTCTCAGACTTGGATGCTCTGAAATTAAGATTTAGATGAAATTAGTTGAATTTCTCTCCTATGATTAATAGATTTTTTAATAAATCTACCATTTCACTAAAAGCATTATAAACTGTGGTACTGAGAAAGTGAGGTGATCTGATTATTGTAATTTTATGCATGACATAGATTTTTTAAAAAATTACCAAATTTAGAACAGGTGATATTGTCAAGATTTTATTTTACCCATGTGCTGTATTCTGTGTTTAGTTGCTCAGTCGTGTCTGACTCTTTGCAACCCCATGAACCATAGCCCTCCAGGCTCCTCTGTCCATGGGGATTCTCCAACAAGAATACTGGCGTGGGCTGTCATGCCCTCCTCCAGGGGATCTTTCCAACCCAGGGATGGAACCCAGGTCTCCCACATTACAGATGGATTCTTTGCCTTCTGAGCCACCAAGGAAGCCCATATCATGTAGTAAATACTGTATCTCAAATTATGTACTATGAAAAATAAAAACCTGTATTCTTAGACAGGTATTACAGACAGAGATTCATGTATGTTCATTCAGAGTTTTTTTTAATTTTCATTTTTTAAGATAATTTATTTTTTAAGCAGTTTTAGATTGACAGAATTTGAGAGCAATATATAGAGTTTCCATGTACCTGCTGTTCCCATGGATGCAGCCTTCCCTGTTATCAACACCCACCCCCTCCACCAGAGTGGTACTCTGGTTACAGCTGATGAAGCTACATTGATGTATTATCATGCAAAGTCCCATAATTTACCCAAAGGTTCACTTTTGATGTTATGCATGCCACAGGTTTATACAGATGTGTGATTACATATATCCATCATAATAGTGTCATACAGATTATTTTCATTGCCCTAAAAATGATCTGTGTGCTCTGCCCATTCTGTCTAATTATGGTATCTCAAATGCTGGATTTTTTTTTTATTAAGATAAACTGTGCCTAAGATACTGTCCTGAAACAAACAAAATTATTCCAAGCCTATCTTCAACTTGAAACAGTTCTTTTTCTCTAAAAATCAGCTGGCAAATTAGTTTATATTTGTATTTATTGATTTATTAGGCTAACCTATAAAGCTCCTATCTATTTCATATGTGTGTATGTATGAATAAGTTTGTATACATTCATCTACACTTCCCATATCTACACCCCCCAAAAATAAAGATTTAAATCAGTTTTATTATATGAATCAAAAAATATTAGAAAAAGATCAAAGTAGAGGTCTTGCTCTTTTGAAGTCAAGAGAACCTTGAAATACTTTGCTTCAGAATATTTGATTTTTTTTAATAAATTCAGGATAGTCACAAACCATGTGCTGAGCAAATAAATACATTGATATGTAGCAGCTAAGTCACTACTGAATCATTCCAAACAGAACAATTAAAAAATGTATTCAGTAGAGGTTTTGTTTTGTTTTGTCCCTATATGCCAATTTACATAGCTATGTTAGTTTTACCTCATTATTAAAAACCGTGTTGGTTTAATATATTTTCTAAAATATCTCTCAGGTATTGAAAATGCACAAATATAATGCTAGATATTGGCTATAGAGAGATGAAGATGGTATTCCCTCACATGTAAAGGTCAAATAGTTTATAGAAGTTCTTATATGGTACTGTTATTATACTTTAGAGAGGATAATCATGTGTGATTATTCATGTATTGTTATAGAAATTAAGAATATTGTATTCATTTATTCAATTGAATATAGATATGTAAAGTTTACTTATAGTCAACAGAATATAAATTAACCCTAACAACTCTATGCTAATAATAATATTACCTAGCATAGTGATACTTTTTAGACAACAATCTATATATTGATCTTGTTGCTGTAATCCTTGTATTTTGTGGTAGTTTAAGGAAGAATTCTGTTTTATTTCTATTAGCTATAATGATTATGCTGCTGCAGAATGTAATAAGTGAGCTTATTTAAAATATAATGGGTATATAACTGCATTTATCATGTTAAGGATGATATAATATGCTTATTAAAGAGTCAAAAGTTCCCAGTTAACTTTTGTTACTTAATGCAAACATGCTGAGCAAATGCTGATGAGAGATCAAAGTCTTTTTGAATTTTCTTAACTGATTCAAATATGAACTAAAAGGAAAAAGAAATTGGCAGAGGTCAGGATGTGCTCTTTACCCTCTTCTGTTTCTTTAACCATATTTGGTTCGATTGAAAGGACATTAGCCTGTTATAGAAGTTGAAGATATCCAGTCTGTTGCTTTGGGCCTTAAAGTTTCCTCATCTGTAAAATCAGGATTAATAACTTAGGGAGTTAGTAATAATGGAATAATTTAATTATATGTGGTATTTAGCATAGTGAGTACCACACAGTAAGAGAGGTATTTTCTAGGATTTATTTATTTCTAGTCATTCACATTGATTTTATTCATTTCAATAAGATTAAATGAAATATTTTAGCTTAATACTATTTAAAGATAATTAGAAATGTTTTTCCTAACAGGAATAAAATCTTCTGTGGGTACTTAATAATGTATCTTTAACATTATAAAGTTGATTTAATCATGCAAATAGCTAGATTTAAGAATACAATTTTGTTTAGTAGATTGACTGACTGATTCACATATAGATGATACTCTGTTAGCTTTGAAACAGCTCTATTCTCCCTTGGTAGTTTTCTTTGTACTTTGAAATAACTTCCAGACAGCAAAATAGTTACAAAGATTAACAGCAGCAACACAATTTTTAAAGTAATTTTTTTTTTAAGTTTTCAAGAGTTACTTGGGGGAAAGCTGCTGACATAATGGCCAACCACAGTAAATAATAACTAACACTGATAGATAACTTACTATTAAACGCTCAGACTTCAAGTTTTGTTGTGGCCAGGTAAAGTCCTTTAAAAGAAAAGGATCCAATCAAGTATAGCATGTTGCATTTATTTTTCATTAATCTCTCAGTGTACTCAAAAAAATAAAAAGATGTGTCCCTTGGGTACACAACATATACTTGAGTTCCTGGTATTAACAGGAGAATTGCTGTTAGGTTAGGTTCAGGGAACTGAGAAATATAGATTAGCAAAGCAGCTAGGACACATTCTCTCACATATTCATATGATGAAATAAAAAGGATTCACCATTCATTAATATTGGGAGTATTAATATTCAGAGTGCCGTGTCATCAAATATTGGTTGAGGCACACAAAAAAGGAAACAAAGGACATTAATACAAAGAAAAATAATTAGTATTAATATAATATTTTGAAAATTGAGTTAAGTTTATCAAAAAAAAGTAACTGGTAAAATGCTAAATTGCTCCCCAAATGTTCACAATAAATCTGAAATACAAGAATGGCATGTAAGACACAATTTTCCAGCGATTTCAGAGGATTTCTATTGCTTCAAATGGCTGATTGCTATATAAGCAATTTTCCAGAATGTGAAATTTAAGTCATTGAAATAGTTTTTTGTCTGAATTTTTTTTTAATGTATAGAAATAGCCTTAATGTAACTTTCATTACTTATAGATGAATCACAAATCTGAATGTGTTAGACAAGCAAAGGCAGTTCTAAATAAAATTATCCCTTTTTTATAAATGCTGTAATTTCTATACTAAAACAGATTTTTTTTTAAATTTTATTTTATTTTAAACTTTACATAATTGTATTAGTTTTGCCAAATATCAAAATGAATCCATCACAGGTATACATGTGCTCCCCATCCTGAACCCTCCTCCCTCCTCCCTCCCCATACCATCCCTCTGGGTCGTCCCAGTGCACTAGCCCCAAGCATCCAGTATCGTGCATTGAACCTGGACTGGCATCTCATTTCATACATGATATTTCACATTTCAATGCCATTCTCCCAAATCTTCCCACCCTCTCCCTCTCCCACAGAGTCCATAAGACTGTTCCATACATCAGTGTCTCTTTTGCTGTCTCGTATACAGGGTTATTGTTATCATCTTTCTAAATTCCATATATATGCATTAGTATACTGTATTGGTGTTTTTCTTTCTGGCTTACTTCACTCTGTATAATAGGCTCCAGTTTCATCCACCTCATTAGAACTGATTCAAATGAATTCTTTTTAATGGCTGAGTAATACTCCATTGTGTATATGTACCACTGCTTTCTTATCCATTCATCTGCTGATGGACATCTAGGTTGCTTCCATGTCCTGGCTATTATAAACAGTGCTGTGATGAACATTGGGGAACACATGTCTCTTTCCCTTCTGGTTTCCTCAGTGTGTATGCCCAGCAGTGGGATTGCTGGATCATAAGGCAGTTCTATTTCCAGTTTTTTAAGGAATCTCCACACTGTTCTCCATAGTGGCTGTACTAGTTTGCATTCCCACCAACAGTGTAAGAGGGTTCCATTTACTCCACACCTTCTCCAACATTTATTATTTGTAGACCTTTGGATCGCAGCCATTCTGACTGGTGTGAAATGGTACCTCATAGTGGTCTTGATTTGCATTTCTCTGATAATGAGTGATGTTGAGCATCTTTTCATGTGTTTGTTAGCCATCTGTATGTCTTCTTTGGAGAAATGTCTATTTAGTTCTTTGGCCCATTTTTTGATTGGGTCATTTATTTTTCTGGAGTTGAGCTGTAGGAGTTGCTTGTATATTTTTGATATTAGTTGTTTGTCAGTTGCTTCATTTGCTATTATTTTCTCCCATTCTGAAGGCTGTCTTTTCACCTTGCTGATAGTTTCCTTTGATGTGCAGAAGCTTTTAAGGTTAATTAGGTCCCATTTGTTTATTTTTGCTTTTATTTCCGATATTCTGGGAGGTGGGTCATAGAGGATCCTGCTGTGATGTATGTCAGAGAGTGTTTTGCCTATGTTCTCCTCTAGGAGTTTTATAGTTTCTGGTCTTACGTTTAGATCTTTAATCCATTTTGAGTTTATTTTTGTGTATGGTGTTAGAAAGTGTTCTAGTTTCATTCTTTTACAAGTGGTTGACCAGTTTTCCCAGCACCACTTGTTAAAGAGATTGTCTTTAATCCATTGTATATTCTTGCCTCCTTTGTCAAAGATAAGGTGTCCATATGTGTGTGGATTTATCTCTGGGCTTTCTATTTTGTTCCATTGATCTATATTTCTGTCTTTGTGCCAGTACCATACTGTCTTGATAACTGTGGCTTTGTAGTAGAGCCTGAAGTCAGGTAGGTTGATTCCTCCAGTTCCATTCTTCTTTCTCAAGATAGCTTTGGCTATTCGAGGTTTTTTGTATTTCCATACAAATTGTGAAATTATTTCTTCTAGCTCTGTGAAGAATACTGTTGGTAGCTTGATAGGGATTGCATTGAATCTATAAATTGCTTTGGGTAGTATACTCATTTTCACTATACTGATTCTTCCAATCCATGAACATGGTATATTTCTCCATCTATTAGTGTCCTCTTTGATTTCTTTCACCAGTGTTTTATAGTTTTCTATATATAGGTCTTTAGTTTCTTTAGGTAGATATATTCCTAAGTATTTTATTCTTTTCATTGCAATGGTGAATGGAATTGTTTCCTTAATTTCTCTTTATGTTTCTCATTATTAGTGTATAGGAATGCAAGGGATTTCTGTGTGTTGATTTTATATCCTGCAACTTTACTATAGTCATTGATTATTTCTAGTAATTTTCTGGTGGAGTCTTTAGGTTTTCTGTGTAGAGGATCATGTCATCTGCAAATAGTGAGAGTTTTACTTCTTCTTTTCCAATTTGGATTCCTTTTATTTCTTTTTCTGCTCTGATTGCTGTGGCCAAAACTTCCAAAACTATGTTGAATAGTAATGGTGAAAGTGGGCACCCTTGTCTTGTTCCTGACTTTAGAGGAAATGCTTTCAATTTTTCACCATTGAGGACAATGTTTGCTGTGGGTTTGTCATATATAGCTTTTATTATGTTGAGGTACGTTCCTTCTATTCCTGCTTTCTGGAGAGTTTTTATCATAAATGGGTGTTGAATTTTGTCAAAGGCTTTCTCTAATGACCTCATATGGAAAGGTTCATGTGCTTTAAATTTATAAATATGTGTTTGAATAAGATCTCAAACAAATTAGATAAATTAACTGACTTTTGAGAAATAAAAGATAAATCTTATCTTTCAATGTTTTCTAGATATTAATTACTGTTTTTAAGTGTCAGAGTTTAGAATTTAGACTATTTTGTATTGTAGATCATATAGTTTATTAAAAGATAAACTATATGAAAAATTTTAAGAGTTTGAGTGAAAATCTATTGGAATGGGGCAGCACCAAATCAGAAGTGGTGAGGAGCATTCCTCCCACAGTAGTTAGGGGGAAGATATAGAGAAAGTATGGAAGCAAAGAAAGGGAAATTTTGGTTGCCTATACCTTAAAATCTAGTTGGTTGTTTGTGATTGGTTGTCCTTAACGTTTTGATTTTATAACCTTGAGGCATTTACAGTCTTAGATTTTGGCTTGCTTAACTAGTCTACCACCACATTAAAGCTATCTCAGCCCAATGCCCTCCTGTTTTAATGAACAATTCTGATACTTTAGAGGATTTGATACTCAACTTTAGGTATAATAAGTTGGTTCCTAGCATTGTTTATTTGAAGAATTTAAATTTTAGATGGTTTGACAAGTCTGTATATATTGTAATGTGAAATCTATGACACCATTTTTCCTTATAAAAACTCAGAAAAATCAGACAAGTGTTTCTTAATTTCCATATGATGAGATACTAAGATTTACAGTGTTGGTATTCCTTGAAACTTGAAGAATAAGAAATGCTTTACAGATTAAATACCTGCCGTTACTGAATAGGTGAAGAAGCTTTACCAGTATTGATTTGGGAAAGATTGAGGGAAGGCAGAGAAGGAGGAGGTGGAGGATGAGATGGTTGGATGGCATCTTCAACTCAATGGACCTGAGTTTGAGCAAACTCTGGAAAATAGTGAAGGACAGGGAAGCCTGACATGCTGCAATCCATGGGGTGGCAAAGATATGACCGGACTGAGCGACTGAACAACAACAGCAATTTGGGATAGAGTCCTAGAGGTAAATGCATCTGTGGATCAAATGGTAATGTATGTACTTTTTGGCAGATAATGTAAAATCTCTCTCTGTAGATTTCATCTTTTTTAATCTCATCAGAAATATGATAATACTATTAATTCCTCACTTTTCTAGACATTTGAGCTTCCCTGGTGGCTCAGATGGTAAAGCATCTGCCTACAATGCGGCAGACCCAGGTTCGATCCCTGGGTTGGGAAGATCTCCTGGAGAAGGAAATGGCAACCCACTCTAGTATTCTTGCCTGGAAAATCCCATGGATGGAGGAACCTGGTAGGCTACAGTCCATGGGGTCGCAAAGAGTTGACATGACTGAGAGACTTCACTTTGACTTTCACTTTTTTCTAGTCATTTACCTACCTTCTTATACAGGCTCAAATTTCAAAGGCTCTGAAATCTATGCTGTGGGTATATTAATATAAATTTTATAAACATTCAAGTTAATTGGAAACAGGATGTTCATTTTTCAGAGAGAATTTGCGCTTGACTTTGACTCTGTTTCCAATGATTCTGTTTCCAAATCCTCTCTGATGTACTTATCAAGTACAGCTAGAAAATAGATTTGATGCCAAAACACCCAGGTGAAAATTGAATTTAGGGATTAAATATTCAATTGTAGCTCACTTATGCTCACAAGTAAGCTAACATTCTGAGTTAATTTGTGCCTGAGGTTTTGAAAGAGTAAATCCTCTCCATGCAAATATCCAGCATTTTAATCCAACTAATTTACACTTAGTGTTGACCTCTTTTTATAAGTAATAATAAAAGTTCACAAAACAATATTTTTTAAAGTTGAATCAGAAGAAATGTAAGTATCTGGACAAGACATCATTATAAAAATATGATTAATTTTATACCAAACGGACATAGAGTAAAATATATGTATATTTTTTTTTCAGAAAAACAGAACAGAAATTTAAATTTAGTTTTCAAATAGCGTGTCAAGAAATAGTTTTAGCCATCTCAAAGAACACTGGACCTAAAATTGTGGCTGGAAGACAGAAACACAAAATCTTAGGAGACAGTGAAAATGTAGCACAGATTTGCTGTACACATCTGATGATGTAAAGTTTTAAAATTTAGGTAAATAGGGTTTAGAGAAAACACTGCTCTATTTGAAGCCATTTATGGGGATAAGAGGAACTATGGGAAAAGCACAGAGTATAACCCTCTTAACTGAAAGACTTCCTCTAATGCATAGGCATGCTTATGTTTTGAAGCAAGTCATTTAAAGAGAAATTCTATGGCTTTGTTGGCATTGTTGTTGTTGTTGTTCAGTTGCTCAGGCTCCCAGACGTGTCCAACTGTTTGCAACTCCGTGGACTGCAGCACACCAGGCCTCCCTGTCACTCACCATCTCCTGGAGTTTGCCCAAGTTCTTGTCCACTGCATCGGTGGTACCATCCAGCCATCTCATCCTCTGATGTCCTCTTATTCTCATTCCACCCTCAATCTTGCCCTCAGTCTTTGTTGGCATTATTATTATTATTTGATTCTAACTTTTTCATCCTGATTCCTCAGGAGGTTATGAGTACCACCTTTTGTCATTAACTACTCATAACAAAGAGCTTAAAAACAAAAACACATTCCTGTTTTTTCATTAAATTACTATGTGAAGTCAGTGACTTTCAGGCCATTGTCCTTAAGAATAACTTCTATTTTCCAAGAAAAAAAAAAAAAAAAGATTTTGTTAGTAAATATCTCCCTGGATTGTATCAGCATGATTTGATTGTATACATTTGATTTTGTTCAGATGTAATCTTTGAGGATAATATGCCACAGGGGATGGAAAACTCTTGGAGATAAAATGGTTGTCCATGGGTAAATGTTTTTAGAAAATGAGGGAGGAAGGCAAAAGTTCAGCAGATTGAATTAGTACACGTTTGAACTGAAAAGCCAGATCCGAACACAATGTTGAAAGTCCAGTTGAATGCCAAAGGCTGAGCTTGCTTGAAGTCATTTTCTGAAAGGAATCTGAGGAAGAAACATCATTGTCCAAATGAGCTGGAAAAAATGCTGGCTCTTTATACTGTCTGTTTGACTTTTCCAAGAACAGAAAACAGCAACATTGCCCATAACAAACAGCACTTGTCTTCTTTACAGAAAGTAAAGGTTGGCTGACAGCCAATGTCAGTCTTGCTGTGAAAATAAATAAAAGCAAATACAGCATCACAATTCAGCCAGGAAAGACAAGTGGAAGGAAAAAAAAAAAAAAAAAAAAAGTGAGAATTCAGAAGAGAAAGCAAGTAGAGAAAAGGAGGCAACAAATGGATTATAAGTGAACAAATAACCTTGCTGAAACTCTTTAATATGTTGATTTACTGAAGTGTAAAGAGAATTTATTAACAGGTTTGAGACCACAGGACTCACAAACCTAGGTATTAGTTTTGGTTCTGTTATGTATGAATAGCTAAGGCCTCTCTGGGTTTAAATACTATACTTATTTACAAAAATTAAAAAAAAAAAAACAACAGATAGGATAGTTAAAAGAAGAAGAGCCTATAGACCCTTCCTGCTGTAAGACCTGAGGGATAACGAATGCTTGGTCTATGATTTTTGTAAAGTTGTGCTTGTTTCACTATCAAAGTGTGTACTCAGTCATCTCTGACTTTTTGTGACCCCATGGACTGAAGCATGCCTGGCTCCTCTGTTCATGGAATTTTCCAGGAGAGAATACTGGTTGCCATTCCCTTCTCCAGGGGATCTTCCTGATCCAGGGATTGAACCTGTATCTCTTGTGTTTCCTGCATTGGCAGGGAGGTTCTTTACTACTAGCACCACCTGGGAAGCCCTCATTACCAGGGTACTTCATCAAAATTTAGGACTACACTTCTATTACTTTTCCTGATATAATTTGTAGTACAGTTATGATATATGTAATTTGTAGTAAAGGTATGATTTTATACAATTTTATCAGTGAACAAAGAGCAACATACAGGTAGCATCCCTGCAGAAAACAAAAACAAAAACTTGGCCAATGGAAGTGTTTGGAAGTCAACTTTTTGTCATTGCCACACAGAAAGTTGTGTATGGCCACAGTTGTATGGCTGTTGTTATTGGTAATCCACAAACTGCTTCTTCCTTCTTCCCTTAAACATGTACTGATTACTAACTCTACACCTAAATATAAGTTAGAACAATTAAGTTCTATGTTATGTATATTTTACCACAATGAAAACTGTACCCAAAAATATATATTGATTAATTCCAGCAAGAATATGTTAAGGAAAAAACATTGAAGTTATGTTATTCACTTGGTTTAAATGGGATATGTTTGTGGGGAGGGCATCCTGGTTTTCTGCAAGATATTATTTTTATATATTGGATAAATTTATAAACTTTAACCATTTCTTCAACTAGCAATTGGAAACTCTCAGTGCAATAGGATTGCTTACTGACCTTTACAAAATACAGCTGCCAAGAATCCATTCTCAAGAGTTCATTTAAATTACTCTATGGTACAGACTATTCAACAGGATTGTTCAATTCTAACATGCAGTCAGGATTGAAAACTCCTGCTATACAGTGAAGAATCTTTGAAGGCAGGGACTGCATTTGTCCTGTTTACAAGTATAGCCCTTGCATATTAACTAAGTATCCATAGGCTGAATGAAGGATTACATAAACAATAATCTCCTAGTTTATTGTACCTGTATATTTAATCTCTATTATTTTCTCTGAAGCAGTAATAGTCATGCAGATTCCACAAAATCAGCCAGAAAACATGAAAATAAATTAATCAGAGTCAGTTACCTCTTCTATTTTCCTAATCTCTACCACTAACTACCCCACTGATAAATGTAGTAAGTGTGGTACATGAACTTTCAACTATTGTATCTGACTTGGTGTGCATATACATATACACATATACATACGCAAATGTCTTTTAAAAATTACTTACACTTTGTTATTCAGGAAAATAGAATGAAAATATACATAGTGATCTGCACTTTTTCCACTTAAACATTTTACTGTTTTTTTTTTTTTTTTTCAAAAAATCACACCACAAGTACTAGTTCATTCTTCACACAGAGCTAAATCATATTTTCACAGTATCTGTTCCCTAAGCTGTTTAACCATATTCTCCATTCATTTTTCTTCCTTTCTCTTCTGCACACAGTCCAGTATTACTTTGGCTTCCATCATACCAGAAAAGCCAATGTTAAACTGTTAGCATCATTCTCCAACTATATGTAACATTTGATCAAGTCTTCAATCCTTCCTTATTTCAACTTTTTTTTTTTTTGCCTCTTAGATCTCACTATCTCTCAATTTCCTATTTAACTGTTGCTGCAACATTTGTCGTAGAAGTCAATGGCACCCCACTCCAGTACTCTTGCCTGGAGAATCCCATGGATGGAGGAGCCAGGTAGGCTACAGTCCATGGGGTCACTAAGAATCGGACACAACTGAGCGACTTCACTTTCACTTTTCACTTTCATGCATTGGAGAAGGAAATGGGAACCCACTCCAGTATTCTTGCCTGGAGAATCCCAGGGACGGGGGAGCCTGTTGGGCTGCCATCTATGGTGTCGCACAGAGTCGGACATGACTGAAGTGACTTAGTAGCAGCAGCACCAGCAGCATTTGTAGGTAATATCTTATCTTCTCTAGCTGTAAGTTAGTAACTAAGCCCCAAAGACATTTCTATTTTATATACACTCATTGTCTTATTTCATCTAGCACCAGGGCTTTTAAGATGCCCTGTAGACCATCTATCTAATGTAGTCTACTGATATCTCTAATTTTGCATTCAATAGGCATCTTACACTTACTGTGCCCAAATTAGGACTTTGGACTTTCCACTAAGTTTTCCATTATCTTTTCCAGTTCAGCAAATGGCAACTCTGTTTTGGAGTTCTCAGGCAAAAATCCCTTAAGCCGTCCATGAATTCCCACTTTATTTTGTACCGTGCAACAATTCATTGACAAATTCTGCTCTTACCTTAGAAACCTATACAAAATGCAATCAGTTTTTACCACTTCATAGTCAAAGACAACACTGTTTTTCACATGGAATACGTCATACCCCAGTCATTCTCCCTGCTTCCCTCTTGGTCTCCTTAAATCTCTATACAGCAGCAGCAGTGATCCTTTGAAAATATTAATTAGGTCACATCATATTCTACCCAGGTCTTATCTTCCTTCACTCATTGAAATCCTATCCCTATGTACATCTGACTCCTGTCTCGCACCACTGCAAAACACAGACCATTACTCCTCAGATTTCACTTTCATTGTCATTTCTTCTATTCCCGTCCCACCTCTTTACTTAAGCTTCTTCAGAGGCACCAGACATATTCTAGCCTTTGGGTGTTTAGAATTTCCATTTAGCCTATGTAATTCTTGGGTAGATATTTGTAAGGCTTGATCTGTTATTTTATTTAGGTCTTAGCTTAAATATCACCTAATTAGAGAGGTTTTCCCTGATATTTCTAATCTAAGATTATCAGAACTTGTTGTACGTTACCTGGCCTCATTTCTTTTAACTTTTACCATACAGTTGCTGAATAAATGAATTATGATTGTTACCAATATCTTCCTGCATAAAATGTTATGTCAGTTATCTTATATTCATAGTTCTTTATATATTGGTGCTGTTAAAATTGGGGAGCTTCCCTGGTGGCTCAGTCAGTAAAGGATCAGTCTGCAATGCAAGAGACCCAGGTCAGGATCTGGAGTAGAATGATAAAAAATAACAGTACTCTCAGGGATTTATCAGATTTCTTTCAAAGAAATAGTGTGGTTTTGTATTCAATGTGTGTTATATATTTACCTGCATAATCACCTGTACTGAAGTTTGCTGATTGCTTTTTCTTTCTGACTCTCTTTTCTCGCCACTCTTTCCCTCCCTCTCTCCCCCTCTCCCTGTCTTTTTTCCTTATAACTACAAATTCTTTTAAAAATGTGGAAATGTAAGTTCTTCCTCTTGATTGTGGGTTGGCTGTATATAATATCTTGCTTCCTATAAATAGAATAAAGTGGAGAAAATGATGTACATACTTGGAAGAGTTCTGGATATGTGTGTGTATATATTAGCATGTATATACAACTATATATTTATACCTAAATACAAACAAATAGTCTTATACATCTGTAGTTCAATATTTTTTATAGTAACTTCTTCAGTTTGTAAAATTAGACCTTATTTGAATGCATATATAAAAATAATTTTGGTTTTTAATATTTTTACAGGTACAGTCTCATGTTGTATCATATAACTATGAAAATATTTTAATATTTCATAATTTAAAGTATTTATATTGAATTTGTCAGCATTTTCATTTTTTAAATTTTCTTCTGTTTTGATGGCTTATAAACCTCTCTTAAAGTAGTTTATTTCACCTTATTTTAAAGCAGATGTTATGTTATTTAAGGAAGTTTCAATGTTCTGGGATCCTTGTGTACTTTTATAGACACATATCTCTCACAAGCACTAGAGAAATATTTTAGACATATTTTTTCTAGGAACTTTGTAAACATGGCATGTTTCATTTGTCTAATGGGATACAGAGAATCGTGCACACAGATGGCAATGAGACTGACTTGAGAATCGTACTTAACAGTTCAAATATTTTCCTTTTTTTTTCCCCAAAAGTAAAGAGATAAATTTATTCAATTCAGATTGCTCTACTTTATGAAAGGAAATACTATCAAACATCCTCTAGACTCCCAATTTGGCTTCTAAGTACAGACCATGATTCAGGAAGAAAAGTACTGACTAAATATAAATAACAGGGATTTAGAACAAATGTTTATTATCAACAAGGAATCTCTTTATTGATTCACCTTCTGTTTCTTTCACCTGCCTTTTTCACTGGTGGCTGCATGGTCTGTTCCTCAGAGATTACATGGATTCATCTGGTTACCTTCATTTCATAGAAGTCCCACAGGAGGCCCATTGTAACCATAAAAAGGACTTCAAAATCTTATTATTTTCTTAGTTTTTTCACCCTGTCCTAAGAAGGGATAAGAATATTTAGAAGAAAATAGTTTGATGAAGGCACCACTTTTTGTTTGATAGTTTTACTCTATAACAAAGACGTTTATCTTCATGAAAGATAGGTGTTTGGGAGAAAGTAATACATTTTTCCCTTTAGATCTTTATTCCTTCAGTTATTCCTAAAACATATCCTATGTTTTACATGATATAGTAAGTGTCTTAAACTAATCTTTGTAGCTTATCAATATATCCTGTACTACAGTCATGCAGTATATTTCTGTCATTTACATTTCATGAATATTCAGTTCAGTTCAGTCACTCAGTCGTGTCCGACTCTTTGTGACCCCATGAATCGCAGCATGCCAGGCCTCCCTGTCCATCACCAACTCCCGGAGTTCACCCAAACTCTTGTCCATTGAGTCAGTGATGCCATCCAGCCATCTCATCCTCTGTCGTCCCTTCTCCTCCTGCCCCCAAACCCTCCCAGCATGAGTCTTTTCCAATGAGTCAACTCTTCGCATGAGGTGGCCAAAGTACTGGAGTTTCAGCTTTAGCATCAGTCCTTCCAAGTAAGGAATATAAATATGTTTTTAATTCTACTTAATGCATATGTATTAGATTATTTAATAATTTATATTCATGTTACTTTATCAAATTATATATATAATTAAATTCATAATTATATAACTCTCCCACCATCCCAGTTACCACCAACAGGATTGCAAATGAGAATGCCAAAGTTTCTTCCACTTCTTTACTCTATGTCAACTGGGTAGAGGAAAGTCAAACTTTGTTAATCAAATTCTTGAAATACAGACTAGAAAACAGTCTTATGGGTTACAGCTTTCATAATAGATTGAAAGATAAAAGATAAAAGTCATAACATGTAAAATTTTATTTCATCTCTCTTTTTATGATCTCGTACTCTTTTAGAGCCTTAAGTATAGGGCAGGCCCATTTATTTTATCATATGGAAGATAGAATGTCTTATTCTGTCTGCTTTGTTCTGAATCTCTTACATTCAGCTGTCAAAGTTCTAAGCTGTTTTTTCATAAAATATTAAGTCCTTGTTATTCCCATTTAAGATTTCCTCTTTCTTTACAAAAGATGGAAAAATGAAAATTGGTTTGGGAACTGCTGTACTTTACTTCGGAGAAGGCAATGGCATCCCACTCCAGTACTCTTGCCTGGAAAATCCCACGGACAGAGGAGCCTGGTAGGCTGCAATCCATGGGGTTGCTAGGAGTCGGACACTACTGAGCGACTTCACTTTCACTTTTCACTTTCATGCATTGGAGAAGGAAATGGCAATCCACTCCAGTGTTCTTGCCTGGAGAATCCCAGGGACAGGGGAACCTGGTGGGCTGCCATCTATGGGGTCGCATAGAGTCGGACACGACTGAAGCGACTTAGCAGCAGCAGTACTTTACTTTGTCAAGATGTCACTGGATTCCCCTTACTTCTGTTTCCCTTGTTTGATTTGTTAACTGTTCCACCCCTGGGATGGTTTCAAAGAAAGGTGAGAGTTAGATGAGAGTTGGATTACAGTCAAACAACTTCTATCAAATGGAACCTGAGTCATAATTCACTTAAGCCATTTTTGGGTCTTAGAACCCAAGCTCCAATAGAAATACAGTTGACCCTTGAACAAAAGATGCTTAAACTTTGGGGGTTCATTTTATGAAGATTATTTTTCAGTAAATACTGTAGTATTACATGATCTGCAGGTAGTTGAATCTGCTGATAAGGAACATCAGATGCAGAAGTCCAATTGTGAAGTTATGCAAGGATTTTCAACTGCAGGGAGTTGGAACCCCTAACCTTCCTTATTTTTACAAGGGTCAACTGTATTTTATTTTACTTCAACTTCTTCCTCTAGAATTGAATAATCTTATTTTAGTTCCGTACCAATTTTGCTTAAAAAGAAGAATAAAATGTTACTTATGATGATACATAAGCGTGATTATGCTGTATGTTCTCTTGTGTGTATACACAAATGTATTTATGTAAAAGTTTCCTTGTGGGTATGAAATAGTAAAAGAATTATATAATTAAAATTGAAGTCTGACATTTGATTTTAGATATTCTAATCAGTAATACCAGTCATATTGCCACTTCATCTGTAAATCAAAATGTAAAATTCTCTACAACTAGTTGATATTAACTCTTTTAAAGCAGGAAGAAATTACTCAAGTCACATTATCAGCACTTGAGGAACTCCTTAAACATCTTAAGCATGTTTCCTATAAAATAAAGATCTCTCTTTGTTATTACCCAACATGTAAGCACTGTTATCAAAAATAAGTTTCTCAGCAGTTTTATACTCAAAGCGGAATATGCTGTTTCAGTTAAAACAAGCATCCTGTTGTAATATCTTATTTGTATCTATTTTTATATGGGCTTCCCAGGTGGCACAGTGTTAAAGAATCTACCTTCCACTGCAGGAGATGAAAGAGACACAGTTTCGATCCCTGGGTTGGGAAGATACCCTAGAGCAGGAAATGGCAACCCACTCCAGTATTCTTGTCTGAAGAATCCCATGGACAGAGGAGCCCAATAGGTGGCAGTTCATAGGGTTGCACAGTTGGACATGACTGACTTGACTTAGCATGAATTCTTTATATATTTAAATTTAGATATTTTAAAAGTAATAGTGACATATATACTTTATTTTCTTTGTTCCTGTATATGTGAAGTTTTTATTTTTATTAAAATGATATTGAAATATAACATATAACAAGAAGAATTCACAAATTATAAGTGTATATTGATTCATTTTCAAAATCTGAGGATGCCCATGATTATAGAAGTATCAGAATTGAAAAACTGTCAGAAATCCCTAGCAGTCGGTGGGCCACAGTTTGGGAACTGTTATCACACAGGGTGAACAGAGTCTGTTCTGGAAATCGGGCTTCAGAGCCAGTATTCTTGACCACCATTGCTGCTGCTGCTGCTGTTACATTGATTTAAAAAGCAGAGACATCATTTTGCCAACAAAGATTCGTATAGTCAAAGCTATGGTTTTTCCAGCATTTGTGTATGGATGTGAGAGTTGTACCATAAAGAAGGCAGAGTGCTGAAGAATTTATGCTTTCAAATTGTGGTGCTGGAGATGAAGACTCTTGAGTCCCCTGGACAGCAAGAAGATCAAACCAGTCAATCCTAAAGGAGATCAAACTTGAGTATTCATTGGAAGAACTGAAGTTGAAGCTCCAATACCTTGGCCACCCAATATGAAGAGCCAGCTCATTAGAAAAGACCCTGATTCTGAGAAAGATTGAAGGCAGGAGGAGAAGGGGCCAACAGAGGACCAGATGGTTGCATGGCATCACTGATTCAGTGGTCATGAGTTTGAGCAAACTCTGGTAGATAGTGAAGGACAGGGAAGCCTGGCGTGCTGCAATCCATGGGGTTGCAAAGAGTTGGACACAACTGAGCAACAACAGTTTATTGAATCTATAGTTTACCTTTAAGGATTTAACTACAGTACTGCCTATAACTCAGTTTTTAAATTAATAATTCAGTGAATTCATCTTTTATCAACATTGAGACAAATCTCCTTGACTCCAGTAACAGTTAGAAGTATGTCCATAGATATCAACATCTCCCTTCATATTAGTAACTAAAAATAAGAAGGAAACTGACAACCATCTTATTAAACATAGGAAATCCATTAAAAGTACCAAACTTTGCACAAAGATGAAGCTTGATAATTGAAAGAAAGGCTAAATTTATTCATAGGACAATATAATACAACCTTAAGTAAAACAGCTTTACTGAGAGAATCTTAAGAAATCATGCTAAAGATTTTTAAAAAATATGTCCTAACTGCCTTATGATCCAGCAATCCCACTGCTGGGCATACACACTGAGGAAACCAGAAGGGAAAGAGACACGTGTACCCCAATGTTCATCACAGCACTGTTTATAATAGCCAGGACATGGAAACAACCTAGATGTCCATCAGCAGATGAATGGATAAGAAAACTATGGTACATATACACAATGGAGTATTACTCAGCCATTAAAAAGAATACATTTGAATCAGTTCTAATGAGGTGGATGAAACTGGAGCCTATTATACGGAGTGAAGTAAGCCAGAAGGAAAAAAATACCAATACAGTATACTAACGCATATATATGGAATTTAAAAAGATGGTAACAATAACCCGGTGTACGAGACAGCAAAAGAGACACTGATGTATAGAACAGTCTTATGGACTCTGTGGGAGAGGGAGAGGGTGGGAAGATTTGGGAGAATGACATGGAAACATGTAAAATATCATGTAAGAAACGAGTTGCCAGTCCAGGTTCGATGCACAATACTGGATGCTTGGGGCTAGTGCACTGGGACGACCCAAAGGGATGGTATGGGGAGGGAGGAGGGTGGAGGGTTCAGGATGGGGAACACATGTATACCTGTGGCGGATTCATTTTGATATTTGTCAAAACTAATACAATTATGTAAAGCTTAAAAATAAATAAAATTAAAACATAAAAAACAAACAAACAAACAAAAATATGTCCTAAAAAAAAATCAATTATCTTTAAAAAATACAACAGTAAGGTCAGGACCTACTCATCAGTGATTTTCTTTGTATAAAGAGGACGCTACCTGCTATATAGAAATTAGTTTATTGGAAATTGGACTAAAAAGTATAAATTCTATTAGATTCCTGTCACAGTAATTCTGGAGAAGGTGATGGCACCCCACTCCAGTACTCTTGCCTGGAAAATCCCATGGACAGAGGAGCCTGGTAGGCTGCAGTCCATGGGATCGCTAGGAGTCAGACACCACTGAGTGACTTCCCTTTCACTTTTCACTTTCACGCATTGGAGAAGGAAATGACAACCCACTCCAGTGTTCTTGCCTGGAGAATCCCAAGGATGGGGGAGCCTGGTGGGCTGCCGTCTATGGGGTCGCACAGAGTCGGACACAACTGAAGCGATTTAGCAGCAGCAGCAGCAGAGTAACTCAGGCAAGAGAAGATGGTGGGGACTGGGATAGGAGGAGTGCAGGTGAAAAAGAATTCCAGAGGTCTTTCAGATGTAGATTTGTCCCAGCTTTGCATGTACTGTGAACAGAGATTTAGAGCAAACCACCAAGTATGATACCTAGAATTATGACAGAAAAAAAATGAGAATATGAATGGAAAAGCAACTTAGAGGAAAATGGTAATTATTTTCTGTACATGTTAACTTTAATGTCTTTGGTCCGTCCAAGTATTGGGCCTACTAATCAACTGGAAAAGAAAATGTGCCAGGGAAAGACCTGGGTAAAAGATATTCAAGGAACAAATAGATGTTTTCTAACAGCTAAGAAATAGAGGGATAAGATGAGACAGCCTGATTACATTGTGTAAAATGAGAAAAGGTAAAGAATGCTGGAAAGTGAAATTATGAAAAGTTATTTGAGGGATAAGAAAAAAAACATTATTAGTATAAATTAAATACCAGAAAACTTCTACCTAGAAAAGCATAACCCAGCACAAAACTGGCATGAGAAATAGGCTGAGCCACAAAATGACACTAAGAATGCTTAAAGAAGAAAAAACAAACAGAAAGCAAAAAAAGACTGGAGTCAAATTAAAAAATATGTACATTTGCTACACAAACCTTCCTAAGGACTTAATTTTTTTCCTGCAAAGTGAAATCAGAGAGTCTCTGTATTATACTCAGTATCTGTAGTTTGCATAGAGAAATGAGCTGTATATTCCTACAAAAAAATTACATGTATGATTTGCTTTTTATATCATTGATTAAGCAAAAAATCATTACATGTGACAAAGTCTGTCACGTAAGCACCATATATCTGTTTTATATATATATACATACACACACACTTATCAATTTCATTTAAAATCCAGGTGTTCAGATTGTACATACTTGTTAATTCTTAGGGTACTATTCAGATGAACCTCATTTCTATTACATATGTTATAGTTTTATATATTGTTTTGCTTATTTCAAAGATATTAAGGTACTGTAATATAATCAGTAAATGATTCTATAGTTCTATTTCATGTGCTTTTACAGATGATGCTGACATACCTAAAAAGAGATTGGCTAGTTGGCAACAAACTGGGACAGACTGAAAAGATTATCTTTCTTCTTCCATTATTCACAAATGGGGCAGTTTTCTCATCTTCCCTCATTATGAGTTTTGGAGAAATAAAATTGCATCGCAGTAGAAAGTTTTCCTTAGATACAAGTCTTGTTGCTAGGGGCAGTCATGTTTGTAACCTCTTGTAACCTTGGTGACAGATAATAATGTACTTTGTGCTCTTCAGTTTTAAAAATATTTCCTCTTATACAATATGCAGTTCTTTACTCGGCTCCATGTACTTGGAATTGTCCAAAATTTATATAAAGATGCATATCACAAAAATATATAGATGGAGACATAAAATCTTAGATTATGCACAGTCAACTTATGTTTCCCCACATTTCCGCCTCACACTCAAAGAGAATCAAGAAACCTCTTTTGCTCATGGGCATGGTTTCAGAATCTTTCCAAGTAACAATGCAGGCATCAAACACATTAAGCTGGCTTTGACATGAAAGTGAGTCCTAAATGATGTTTTTACTTTATTACAAATTGTAATGGAGATATTGACATACAACATTATATTAGTTTCAAATGTACAATGATGATATATATGTATTTTATATATATGTATATGTATACTGCAAAATGATTACCAGAGTCTAGTTAGTATCACCATACAAAGTTACCATTTTTTCCTTGTGATAAGAACTTTTAAAATATATTCTCTTAGTAACTCTCAAATATGCAATATGATTGATTAAATTACATTTATCATTTTCATTAGAGAAACTGAAATGGATGAAATAATTCAACCTTAGCTTGACAGTAGCAAAAATAAGATTAAGTTGCATGTTCAACCAGGCAGGTTTTCAGGATAAATAATAATAATAATAATGTTTGGTGAAATTTAGTATCTTGCCAAAGGTCATTGGATGCCATTGATTCATCTAAATACCTGGTTCAGAGTTTCTTCCCCTAGAACAAAGCTCTTACTGAAGTTCTTCTATTTAATTTTCAGTTTCAGATCCTCTCCATGGTCTTTATTTGCTAGTACACTGTGTGTGGATTTCTAATGATTAATGCTGGAAGATAAACAGAGATCTCATGAACTCTTCCCTTCCCTCCCCTCCTCAGAGCTTGCCTTTTCTGTAGTGTTCCCTTAGCTTGGCCAACGCCATCCGCCTAAACACTGCTGAGAATCCCTGAACCTCGGCTGTCATCTTTGAGTCCACTCAGTCCTTTGTGCCTTACCCCTTTCCTCACTAAATTCTAAGTGTTCCTTCTGGCTATCTCGCAAATCTATTAATCTAATTCCAGGTGTTTTCAGGTTTCATTTCTTTCTCCTATTATAGCCACTTAAAACCGATCGTCATTTATTTTCTTTTTTTTCAACACCTTCAATCCATTCACAAATCTGCTCCCAAAGTAGAATAAGAGCTTGAGCATGTCTCCATACTAATTAAACTTTACTATGACTTCCCTTTCTCTTAAGGTCTAAAATATTTATTAAAATTTATGTCCCAATTAGTAAAACAACTCCTTTTTCCTTTGATCTCTTAGCCTAGATTATTGTTTTTGTTTTTAATGGACTTTATTTTTCAGAGCCATTTTAGATTCACAGCAAAATTGAATGAAAGGTTCAGATATTTCTCATATAACCCCTGCTACTGCATATTCATAGCCTCCTTCCTTATTCACATCCTCATCAGAGTGGTGTATTTGTTGCAGTTGATGAACCTGCATTGTTACATCTTTATCATCCAAAGTCCGTAGTTAACTTTGAAAGTCCCTCAATTGTGTCCAACTCTTTGTGACCCCATGGATTATACAGTCCATGGAATTCTCTAGGCCAGAACACAGGAACGGGTAGCCTTTCCTTTCTCCAGGGGATCTTCTCAACTCAGGGATCTAACCCAGGTCTCCTGCATTGCAGGCAGATTCTTTACCAGCTGAGTCACAAGGGGAGCCCAAGTTTACATTAGGGTTCCCTTATTGCCGATATACATTACAATGGTTTGAAAAAGTGTGTCATAACATGTACCCACCATTATATTAATAGCATCATGCAGAGTAGTTCCCCTGCCCTGAAAACCTCTGTATTCACCTAGTCATCTCTCCCTCTCCCACAACTGCTAATAATGGTAACCACTAATTTTTTAGTATCCATACTTTTGCCTTTTCCAGTATGTTACATAGTTGGAATTAGACAATATGTAGCTTCTGTCTAACTTGTTAACTCCAATTATTTTTTTTTTAAAAGAACAAAATTACCTTACCTCTTTAGTTAGGTCCAATGTTCTACTTTTCTGCATATACTATTGACTCAACCTACATAATTTTATCTTTCAGTTCTCAGTTGAGATGCTGTTTCCTTAGGAAAACTGTATTGAAATTTCCCAGAATAGGTTATCTTTCCTGTACATACTTCCATGATATGCTATACATCTATGTTTCCAGAATATCAAAAATGAGATTATTCTTAGTTATATGTATAAAATACTTTTGCCCCTCATATGTTAAGCTGTGTTTGGACAAGTATTATGTCTGTGATTTACACTGCTCTATCTCTAGTAACTAGCTTGAAAATTAGTATATATTACATGCTTAAAAATGTATTGAATGATTAAATAGATTAGTGCCCATGTACCAAGTGAGGAGGAATAAGGGGCTATAACTTTAGTAACTGATATTAAATAAATACATAGACTGTGAAAACTGCATTTAAAAGTCATATGGAGAAACAAACCTGATTCATTCTGGATAATAACTTTTGTGTTACACATGCTGTTAAAGAATCACATTTTTAAGAATTGATTAAGCCAATCTAAAATCTTAGACAATGTTAGGAGATACGTGTATGTGTATATATACATATAAAACTAGAATAGTTTTTTTAACATTATATATATATATATATATATATATATATATATATAATAGAAATTGTAACAGTAGGTGAAGAACTTTTTCTTTTTATAAGACACAGAGGAAAATAATACAAAGGTAACTATTTTCCATGGTTAGTTATTTTACTGGTTTGATAGGGAACTTTTATTCCTAGTTATTAGCTATTCTCTGATTGATTTAGGTAGCCACCTAAAGAAGGAAGTCCTATATTCCTCCTTCCCTTAATATCCCAATAATTTTGAATACTGTTCTTACATGTCCTTATGGGAAAAGCTATACAGATAAAAAGATAGGAAAATTACAGTGTTTTATTTTTTATCTTAAGCAAAACTCTTTGGCCCAGTTGTGGAACAGATATAGAAACGAGGTTGCTGACTGTAGAATTCTGTTGGGCAAATAATATCACTTGCTTTAAAGACACTAGTGCTCAGAATTGAGCCAGACAACAGATGGAGAAAGTATAAAATAAGTCTGGGTAAGCTCCATTGAGTAGTGTGTGTGTGTGTGTGTGTGTGTGTGTGTGGGTAAGCTCCATTGAGAAGTGTCTGTGTGTCTGTGTGTGTGTACTTTTTTGTCTTTATAGAAATTTTAGAGAAATATTTCCCTAGTGAAAGTTCTCTCACAAAATGTATAACTTTATGTAAACAGTGAATGGAATAATATGAGAAGAGTCTAAGATTTTTTGTGTGTGTTTTAGATGAATCTTTATTTGTCACACAGGAAATCAGTAGGTTTCTTGGAGTCAACTTTATATGGATAGTAACAGCTGCCTGTAAATTACATTTGATTGAATACCCCTCTCATTTAAGTTTCTTTGCATTTTTCAAAGATATATTTTATCTTTATAATTTTCAATAGACAAAAGTTCTGATCGGAATAGTATTTTTATAGTTTATACTACTTTCTGCCATTCCCTTTGGTGCATATTTAACTGTTTGATATTATATTGTAAGATGATGTCAGTTGTCATTTACAATATTGAATTGATACAATTTATAAAAGATTATTTCAAGTAGCAAAACAAAATCTGCAGAAATATTTTTTATTTCAAGCACTTTTTCATTACATATTAGTAAATGAGACACATATATCATGACAAAAGTGATTATGTGCTTCAAAATAATAATTGATTATCAAAATTTAAATTTAAAGCACACGTTTAATGTCTCACTACAGAGGTCTGCAGAACACTGATTAGTATTCTAGTGAATGTTTTATTTTTATCATCCAGCTTGAAGGTGTAATATAAGCATTTTAAACAGTACCAATGAGACTACTTGAACCTGTGATAAATAATATCCCTGTAGATTTACAATATAGGCTTTGCTGGTGGCTCAGATGGTAAAGAATCTGCCTGCAATGCAGAAGACCTGGGTTGGATCCCTTGATTGGGAAGATCACCTGGAGAAGGGAATGACCACCCACTCCAGTATTCTTGCCTGGAGAATTCCATGGACAGAGGAGCCTGATGGGCTAGTCCAGGAAGTTGGAAAGAGTCTGACATGACTGAGTGCCTAACACTTTCACTTTCAGATCTACAACCTAGACAAATGTCATATAGAAACTTTACCAACCCATTAGTTAATTATTCATTTGGGTCATGGAAATGGCACATCTTAAAAGTGCTAATGGCACATAATGTCCAGCATCCACAAAATGAGTATTCAGTTCAGTTCAGTTTAGTTGTTCAGTTGTGTCCGACTCTTTGCACCACTATGAACTGCAGCATGGCAGGCCTCACTGTCCATCACCAACTCCCGGAGTTTACCCAAACTCAGGTCCATTGAGTCGGTGATGCCATCCAACCATCTCATCCTCCATCATCCCCTTATCCTCCTGCCCTCAATCTTTCCCATTATCTGGGTGTTTTCAAATGAGTCAGCTCTTTGCATCAAGTGGCCAAAGTATTGGAGTTTTAGCTTCAACATCAGTCCTTCCAATGAACACCCAGGACTGATCTCCTTTAGGATGGACTGATTGGATCTCCTTGCAGTCCAAGGGACGCTCAAGAGTCTTCTCCAGCACCACAGTTCAAAAGCATCAATTCTTTGGGGCTCACCTTTCTTTATAGTTCAACTCTCACATCCATAGCAGACCTCAAAAAAGAATCAATGCTATTTATCATATTAATTTTTACATTCATATTATTTGATGTAATTTAATGTTGAAAATCTCATCTGGCACAGTGCAGAAATCTTAGTGGTTCATTCTTCCACATCTCAATTAATAAACATGTTGTCTTCCCATTTAATTAGACCCCAAAATCCAGGCTTCCTTTACTTCTTTTTCTCTCACATCATATTTCCAATCATCAAATTGTATCCAGAGTCCTACCACTTCATAACCTTTACTGCTATTCTAGTGCTAACATTCTAACTAAGCCTTTTCAACTGATCAGTCCACTTCTATTCTCATTATTCTATAAATCATGTTCAATATATCAGCCAGTGCGACTCTTTCAAAGACAGATCAAGACTTTCCTCTGCTTAAAATCCTCCAAAGTCTCCCCATTTTATTCAAAGTCAAAGCCAAGATTCTCACAGTGCTATGCAGCATTTGACCACCATTGGTCCACCAATCAAGGACCATTGAGGGTTCTCAATCTTCTCTCTGATTAATCTCCTACTGCTGCTGCTGCTGCTAAGTCGCTTCAGTCGTGTCCGACTCTGTGCGACCCCATAGACAGCAGCCCACCAGGCTCCCCCATCCCTGGGCTTCTGCAGGCAAGAATACTGCAGTGGGTTGCCATTTCCTTCTCCAATGCATGAAAGTGAAAAGTGGAAGGGAAGTCACTCAGTCGAGTCCGACTCTTCGCGACCCCATGGACTGCAGCCTACCAGGCTCCTCTGTCCATGGGATTTTCCAGGCAAGAGTACTGGAGTGGGGTGCCATTGCCTTCTCCGACTATCCCCTCCTTAATCACTGGTTCACCAACATCAACTCCTTGATGTGCTTCAAATATTTAGGTGTGTCCCAGCCATAAAGCCCTTGAACTTTATGTTCTCTCTATGTGGAGACAAACTTTTTCCAAATATTCACAGAGTTAGCACCTTCTTTTCTTTCAGTTCAGTTCAGTTCAGTCGCTCATTTGTGTCCAACTCTTTGTGACCCCATGGACTGCAGCACACAAGGCCTCCCTGTTTATCACCAACTCCTGGAGTTTACTCAAACTCATGTCCATTGAGTCGGTGATGCCATCCAACCATCTCATTCTGTGTCATCCTCTTCTCCTCCTGCCTTCAGTCTTTCCCAGCATCAAGGTCTTTTCAAATGAATCAGCTCTTCGCATCAAGTGGCCAAAGTATTGGAGTTTCAGCTTCAGTATCAATCCTTCCAATGAACATTCAGGACTGATTTCCTTTAGAATTGACAGGTTGGATATCCTTGCAATCCAAGGGACTCGCAAGAGTCTTCTCCAACACCACAGTTCAAAAGCATCAATTCTTTAGTGCTCAGCTTTCTTTATAGTCCAATTCTCACATCCATACGTGACCACAGGAAAAACCATAGCCTTGACTAGACGAACCTTTGTTGGCAAAGTAACGTCTCTGCTTTTCAATATGCTGTCTAGGTTGGTCATAACTTTCCTCCCAAGGAGTAAGCATCTTTTCATGTCATGGCTGCAGTCACCATCTGAAGTGATTATGGAGCCCCAAAAGAACAAAGTCTGCCACTGTTTCCCCATCTATTTCCCATGAAGTGATGGGACCGGATGCCATGATCTTTGTTTTCTGAATGTTGAGCTTTAAGCCAACTTTTTCACTCTCTTCTTTTACTTTCATTATGAGGCTTTTAGTTCTTTTTTGCTTTCTGCCATAAGGGTGGTGTCATATGCCTATCTGAGGTTATTGATACTTCTCCTGGAAATCTTGATTCCAGCTTCTTTCAAATCATGTATAAGTGTCATTTTCTCACAGAGACCCCACCTTAAGCTTTCTATTTCAAATTGAGACCTGTCCTCCCCTTACGTATTGATGTGTGTGATTCTGCTTACTTTTGTTCCATTTTTTCCTTTCAATAACACTGTGACCTCCTAGTTTGCTATATAGTTTATTGTTTATTATGCTTCTTATGTAATTTCTGCAGGGCAAGAGATTGTTTTCTTTTTTTTTTTTTCTTTCAATCTGTTTTGTTCAGTGATGCCTTTCAAGAGCCCAGAACAGTGATTCTGGCATCAAATAAATAAGTAAATGAATGAATGATAATCCAGCATCTGTGTCTTGATATCTTTCCAAAAATGAGATTTTGTTTGTATGATTTTGATTGACTTTTGATAACAGAGGATAAACCAGATGGTCAGAATGCTCATGAGCTGTGAGAGGCATTTATTACTATATATTGTTAGATTGAGATATGAATTGATGCTTACACTATAGCATTTTGATGTGGTCAGGGTGAATTCTAGAATCCAAATAATATATTACTTTATATCAATATGCCTTTAACTGTTTTCAGTGATAATTTATAAGCTTTTTACACTCCGTGGTAGCTCAGATGGTAAAGAATCAGCCTGCAATGCATGAGACCTGGGTTTGATCCTTGGGTTAGGAAGATCTCCTGGAGAAGGGCATGGCAACGCACTCCAGTATTCTTGCCTGGAGAACTCCTTGGACAGAGGGCCTGGTGGGCTAAAGTCCATGGGGTCACAAAGAGTCTCACATGACTGAGAAACTAACATTTTTTTTCTTGCTTGCAAATTTAGGACAATTTGCTAATCATGAAAATATTTTAAAATTTTTATTTAACTATACTTTTAGCTTCCAGAATTTCAATAAAAATAGAATCATTGAAAAAATAAATCTAAAAGTATATTAATGAAGTAATGAAAATATCTTTTATGTTATATGATATTGGAAATGACACACACACCACACATAAATACACACAAATTATAGCTGCATATGAGAATTATATCTGAAGAAATTATATTGAAAACTAGTAGACTATCAGAAGTATATCATTTAAATCATTTGAAGATAAGTTCTACCATAACAGATCTTACATTAGTAATATACATGGAGAATTTCCTTTAGAAGTTGAATTGAGACTTTTACCAGTATATGTTGTATATTTTCTGATAATTTATAGTTTCACATTAAACAATAAAGTATCTGTGTTCTGCATTTGAAACTTTTAATGCATAAGAATCAGAAGTACACTTCAGTTCAGTTCAGTTGCTCAGTCGGGTCTGACTAATTGCGACCTATGGACTGCATCATAAAAGGCCTCCTTGTCCATCACCAACTCCTGGAGTTTACTCAAACTCATGTCCATTGAGTAGGTGATAGCATCCAACCATCTCATCCTCTGTCATCCTCTTCTCCTCACACTTTCAATCTTTCCCAGCATTAGGGTCTTTTAAAATGAGTCAGCTCTTCTCATCAGGTGGCCAAAGTACTGGAGTTTCAGCTTCAGCATCAGTCTTTCCAATGAATATTCAGGACTGATTTCCCTTAGGATGGGTTGGTTGGATCTCCTTGCTGTCCAATAGACTCTCAACAGTCTTCTCCAACACCATAATTCAAAAGCATCAATTCTTTGGCACTCAACTTTCTTTAGAGTCCAACTTTCACATCCATACAGGACTACTGGAAAAACCATAGCTTTGACTAGACAGACTTTGTTGGCATAGTAATGTCTCTGCTTTTTAATATCTTGACTAGTTTGGTCATAACGTTTCTTCCAAGGAGTAAGTGTCTTTTAATTTCATGGCTGCAGTCAATAATCTGCAGTGATTTTGGAGCCCCCCAAAATTAAGTTTGTCACTGTTTCCACTGTTTTCCCATGGGTCCCCACAGGTCCCCATGGGACCAGATGCCATGATCTTAGTTTTCTGAATGTGGAGTTTTAAGCCAACTTTTTTACTCTCTTCTTTCACTTTCATCAAGAGGCTCTTGAGTTTTTCTTCACTTTCTGCCATAAGGGTGGTGTCTTTAGCATATAGGGGGTTATTGATATTTTTCCCAGCAATCTTGATTCCAGCTTGTACTTCAGCCCAGCATTTCTCATAATGTACTCTGCATATAATGTAAATAAACAATGTCACAATATACAATCTTAATGTGCTCCTTTCACAATTTGGAACCAGTCTGTTGTTCCATGTCCAGTTCTAACTGTTGCTTCCTGACCTGCATACAGGTTTCTCAAGAGGCAGGTCATGTGGTCTGTTATTCCTATCTCTTGAAGAATTTTCCACAATGTTGTTACCCACACAGTTAAAGGCTTTGGCATAGTCAATAAAGCAGAAATAGATGTTGTTTTCTGGAATTCTCTTGTTTTTTCAATGATCAAGCAGATGTTGGCAATTTGATCTCTGGTTCCTCTGCCTTTTCTAAGTCCAGCTTGAACATCAAGAAGTTCACGGTTCAGGTACTGTTGAAGCCTGGTTTAGACAATTTTGAACATTGCTTTACCAGCATGTGAGATGAGTGCAATTGTGTGGTAGTCTGAGCATTCTTTGGCATTGCCTTTCTTTGGGATTAGAATGAAAACTGAACTTCTCCAGTCCTGTGGCCACTAAAGAGTTTTCCAAATTTGTTGGCATACTGAGTGTAGCACATTTATGCATCATCTTTTAGGATCTGAAACAGCTCAACAGGAATTCCATCACCTCCACTGTCTTTATTCAAAGTGATGTTTCCTAAGGCTCACTTGACTTCACATTCCAGGATGTCTGGCTCTAGGTGAGTGTCACACCATCATGACTATCTGGGACATGAAGATCTTTTTTGTATAGTTCTTCTGTGTATTCTTGCCACCTCTTCTTAATATCTTCTGCTTCTGTTAGGTCCATACCATTTCTGTCCTTTTTTGTGCCAAGACGCTTACTCCTTGAAAGGAAAGTTATGACCAACCTAGATAGCATATTCAAAAGCAGAGACCTTACTTTGCCAACAAAGGTTCATCTAGTCAAGGCTATGGTTTTTCCTGTGGTCATGTATGGATGTGAGAGTTGGACTGTGAAGAAGGCTGAGCACTGGAGAATTGATGCTTTTGAACTGTGGTGTTGGAGAAGACTCTTGAGAGTCCCTCGGACTGCAAGGAGATCCAATCAGTCCATTCTGAAGGAGATCAGCCCTGGGTGTTCTTGGGAAGGAATGATGCTAAAGCTGAAACTCCAGTACTTTGGCCACCTCATGCGAAGAGTTGACTCATTGAAAAAGACTCTGATGCTAGGAGGGATTGGGGGCAGGAGGAGAAGGGGACAACAGAAATGAGATGGCTGGATGGCATCACTGACTCCATGGACGTGAGTCTGAGTGAACTCCGGGGGTTGGTAATGGACAGGGAGGACTGGTGTGCTGCGATTCATGGGGTTGCAAAGAGTTGGACACAACTGAGCAACTGAACTGAACTGAACGGAACTTGCATGAAATGTTCCTTTGATATCACTGATTTTCTTGAAGAGATCTCTTGTCTTTTCCATTCTAGGTTTTCCACTATTTCTTTGCACTGATCACTGAGGAAGGCTTTCTTATCTCTCCTTGCTATTCTTTGGAACTCTGCGTTCAAATGGTTATATTTTTCCTTTTCTCCTTTGCTTTTCACTTCTCTTCTTTCACAGCTATTTTTAAGGCCTCCTCAGAAAAAGCCATTTTGCTTTTTCACATTTCTTTTTCTTGGGGATGGTCTTGACCCATGCATCCTGTACAATGTCACAAACCTCCATCCATAATTCTTCAGGCACTCTATCAGATCTAATCCCTTGAATTCATTTGCCACTTACAATGTATAATCATAATGGACTTGATTTAGGTCATACCTGAATGGTCTAGTGCTTTTCCTTACTTCCTTCAATTTAAGTCTGAATTTGGCAATAAGGGTTCATGGTCTAAGACACAGAAAGCTCCCAGTCTTGTTTTTTGATGACTGTATAGAGATTCTCCATTTTTGACTGCAAAGAATGTAATCAATCTGATTTCGGTATTGACCATCTGGTCCTGTTTATGTGTAAAGTCTTCTGTTCTTGGAAGAAGGTGTTTGCTATGAGCAGTGCATTCTCTTGTAAAACTCTATTAGCCATTTCCCTGCTTCATTCGGTAACTGCAAGGCCAAATTTCTTATTACTTCAGGTGTTTCTTGACTTCCTACTTTTGCATCCCATTCCCCTGAAATGAAAAGGACATCTTTTTTGGGTGTTAATTCTAAAAGGTCTTGTTGGTCTTCATTGAACCGTTCAACTTCAGCTGCTTCAGCATTACTGGTTGGGGCATAGACTTGGAGTATTGTGTTATAGAATGGTTTGTTTTGGAAATGAACAGAGATCATTCTGTCATTTTTTAGACTGCATCCAAGTACTGCATTTTGGACTCTTTTGTTGACTATGATGGCTACTCCATTTCTTCTAAGGGATTCTTGTCCACAGCAGTAGATATAATGGTCTTGAGTTAAATTCACCTATTCCAGTCCATTTTAGTTAACTGATTCCTAAAATGCCGATGTTCACTCTTGTCATCTCCTGTTTGACAACTTCCAATTTGCCTTGATTCATGGACCTCACATTCCAGGTTCCTATGCAATATTGCTCTTTACAGCATTGGACTTTACTTCTGTCACCAGTCACATCCATAAGTGGGTGTTGTTTTTTCTTTGGCTCCATGTCTTCATTCTTTCTGGAATTATTTCTCCACTGATTTCCAGTAGCATTTTGGCCACCTACTGCCCTGGGGATTTCATCTTTCAGTGTCCTATCTTTTTACCTTTTGATAGTGTTCATGGGGTTCTCAAGGCAAGAATACTGAAGTGGTTTGCCATTCCCTTCTCCAGTGAACCACATTTTGTCAGAGCTCTCCACCATGACCCATCCTTCTTGGGTGGCCCTACACAGTATGGCTCATAGTTTCATTGAGTTAGACAAGGCTGTGGTCCATATGATCAGGTTGGTTAGTTTCCTGTGATTGTGGTTTTCAGTCTGTCTCCCCTCGGATTGAGAAGGTTAAGTGCCTTATGGAAGTTTCCTGATGGGAGAGACTGACTGAGGGGGAACCTGAGTCATGTTCTGATGGGCGGGGCCATGCTCAGCAAATCTTCAATCAAATTTCTCTTGATGGGTGGAGCTGTGTTCCCTCCCTGTTATTTACCTGTGGCTAAACTATGGTGGAGTTAATGAAGATAATGGTGACCTCCTTAAAATGTCCCATGCATGCACTGCTATACTCAGTGTCCCCAACCTTTCATCAGGCCACCACTGACCCATGCCTGTGCTGGAGACTCCTGGACACTCCCAGGCAAGGCTGGGTCAGTCTCTTGTTGGATCACTGCTCCTTTCTCCTGGGTCATGGTGTGTACAAGGTTCTGTTTGTGCCCTCCAAGAGTCTATTTCCCAGTCCTGTGTTAAGTTCTTGCAGCTCTATGGTGGGGTTAATGCTGACCTTCTCTAAGAGGGCTTATGCCGTACCCAATTCTGCCACACCCAGCCATACCCAAGTCTGTTGCATCTATAGCCCCTTACCCCTGGGGCAGTCCTCTGCTAACCCGTACCTCCACAGGAGATGCTCAAACACAGTTCTGTCTCAGTCTCTGCAGGGTCTCTGGGTCCTGGTGCACACAAGGTTTGTTTGAGCCCTCTGGGTGTCTCTGGTGGGAATGGGGTTTGATCTAAACACGAATTCACCTCCTCTCCCATCTTGCTGGGGCTTCTCCTTTGCCCTTGGATGTGGGGTATCTCTTTGCAGTGGCTCCAGCACTACGCAGCCACTGCTCCAGTGCCTACCATCTTGCTAGGGCTTCTCTGACCTTCAACATGAGATGTCTCCTCATGGCCAATCCAGCGCCTCACAGCCGCTGCTCCAGCGCCACACAGCTGCCCATCAGAGGGCAGACAGACTGAAAACCACAATCACAGGAAACTAACCAACCTGATCATATGGATCACAGCCTTGTCTAACTCAATGAAACTATTGAGCCATGCCATGTAGGGCCACCCAAGAAGGATGGGTCATGGTGGAGAGCTCTGACAAAATGTGGTCCACTGAAGAAGGGAATGGCAAACCACTTCAGTATTCTTGCCTTGAGAACCCCATGAACAGTATCAAAAGGCAAAAAGATAGGACACTGAAAGATGAACTCTCCTGGTCGTTAGGTGCCCAATATACTACTGGAGATCAGTGCAGAAATAACTCCAGAAAGAATGAAGAGACAGAGCCAAAGCAAAAACAACACCTAGTTGTGGATGTGACTGGTGACAGAAGTGAAGTCCAATTCTGTAAAGAGAAATATTGCATAGGAACACTGGAATAAGAAGTCTATGAATCAAGGCAAATTGGAAGTTGTCAAACAGGAGATGGCAAGAGTGAACATCAACATTTTAGGAATCAGTGAACTAAAATGGACTAGAATGGGTGAATCTAACTCAGATGACCATTGTATCTACTGCTGTGGGCAAGAATCCCTTAGAAGAAATGGAGTAGCCATCATAGTCAGCAAAAGAGTCCCAAATGCAGTACTTGGATGAAGTCTCAAAAATTAAAGAATCATCCCTGTTCATTTCCACAGAAGTACAGGAAGTTTTAAAAATCTTCACCAAGATGGGATAATTTAATGTTTTCTTATTTACATAATGCAAATTAAAATAAAAAATTATAAGCTTTCATGAACATGCTTATTCTTATGATTCTAATAATGGTTTCTTTGTCCTTTGTAAATATGAATGCTAGTAACAGCGACAGTAGCATCAGGATCACAAAAAGCAATGAAAATACATATCGGATGGCTATGTTCCAGTCTTTATGTTAAATTAGATATGTGTGCCAGTTTTTCCTATTCCTTGGGGATAATGCTTTAGTAACTTATAAATTTAAGTGTTCTTCTTTTAATCATTGTGCAATTGTTATGGAAAGAAAACATCATGAGACATTATTATTTGAGAACAGAAACAGTTTCCATTTCCTTAGTAGAGAGACTGTTCATCAGTTTTGAAATTTATTTTTGAGAAAACCTTTGCCATCTGTATATCTGTAATGTGATACCTTCAATCTGGTCACTGATTACTGTCCCACAAATAATCCAGATTTATAAGATCATCTTGAATTAAAAATTAGCAGATAGTAACTGACTAGTAAAGATATCTAAAGTTTTGTTACACATTAAAAGTTATTTTGAGAAACTATGAGTCTAAAACAATATGGTCAGATGACAAGTTTCAGAGAAGGAAGAGTTCTAATGACATTTAGGTACTATGTAAATTCTGTTGTTTATGATTTCTTACAGGGCTTACTGTTGCTGAATTATTGGAATTTTATTATAGATAAATGATTTTGGAATTACATGCTGTGGTTAACTTTGCAAGAAAAAGATGAACTGCTTACTGAAATCAAACAAGCAAACCAATATCAAGCTATTGTCTAATGAAGGTACCTTAATGAAGGCATGTTCAATTTGTCATTTAGCACATCAGCAGGACTATTTTAGTACTGAACAAGGCAGTTTGATGTTCAACTTCAAGATCACTGTTGACTATTTGCATAAAGTCATCAACATGTGGGTTTATCAGTGATTTTAAGCTGGTTTCATTGAAAGATAATTTTCAAAGTCATTTTCATACTGATTAAGAGTTTACTTCTTGCAAAATAGTGTAAAAGTCAGAAAGAGGAATTTAAAGATTCTTAAGATTTTTATTACACAAAGAAAATTAATTCATGTAAATACATTCAGATTACATTAGCTAATAATAAATATTGGCCTGCTTTGAATGGCAGGGATGGGAGCTGTTCTTTTTTGCTAGAAATACAGGGTTTATAAGTGCCACGTCTTCAGTGTTCTAAGCTTCCTTGCTAATGTAGTGATTGTGTCAAATTTTACATGAACTATTTTTTAGCAAGAGATTAATAGTCTCAGGCCTGGCGTGCTGCGATTCATGGGGTCGCAAAGAGTCGGACACGACTGAGCGACTGATCTGATCTGATCTGATACATACATTTAAAAAATTGCTTCAGTCAAAATAGTTGCTTTTGTTCAGTTGTGAAATCATGTCTGACTATTTGCAACCCCATGGACTAAAGCACACCAGGCTTCCTTGTTCTTTACTACTTCCCAGAGTTTGCTCAAACTCAAGTCCATTGAGTCAGTGATGCCCTGCAACCATGTCATCCTGTTTCCTCTTCTCCTTCTTCCTTCAGTCTTTCACAGCATCAGGGTCTTTTCCAATGAGGCAGCTCTTCACGTCAGATGGCTGAAGTATTGGAGCTTCAGCTTCAGCAATAGTCCTTCCAATGAATATTCAAGGTTGATTTCCTTTAGTATTGGCTGGCTTGATCTCCCTGCTGTCTAAGGGACTCTCAAGCATCTTCTCCAGCACCACAATTTGAATGTAACAATGGTATTAATAGTAGTGCTTATGAATCCCTTCTGTATACATATTTATATTTTAAATTTTCATACATAAAAGTTCAAACCCAATTTATACTTTAATAGTGCCTTCCACCCCCACCCCAGTTTTCTTTTAGTTTGTCTTGACTCATCACTTAGTTTCCTAACCTGCAATACAAGACCTGACCCTGACTCTCCTTTCCTCGCTGCTCTCTGAGCACCTGAACCTTCAGAATCCCTTTTCTTGGGTTTTCTCTGAATTTCCTCATTAGTGACACTTGCCTTCTCAGTATTCCACCTCACTAACTGAAGCAAACCCTGACTGTTCCCTGGGAACAGATTTAATTTAGCAGTTAACAATTTAACATTATATTGTGTGTAGTGATCTACACAGCCTGACATCCTGGTGCAGCCAGGACATTTCCTCCTCTTGGAGTTCACCTAGTCCTTTTGAAGAGCCTCATGCTACAATTGTTCTTACTCTTAGGGAATTTTCACTATAAATTATTTGGGTTCTAATATCTCTTTTTTTCTTTCCTGTATCCCTCTGCACTCACAATGTAAGTGGTTACATAGCATCAGCAATTAGATTTACCATCATTTGTTTAATCTCATATTTCAAACTTTTAGCCAATTATGTGGTCTTAGCTACTCAGCTGAATTTTTGAAAAATTTATTTATAAAAATGTATTTATTGCTTTTTTAGATTAAATTCTTTCTTTTTCCTCTTAGCCTTGGTGAGAGAGTTCTAAACTGTCTATAAGGGTAAATAAATACACAATGTTAATTAATGAAGATTTATGCTTAATTCTAAAAACTATATAATTGGATTATCCAGAGATGCAGAGGAAGGGATTCAGTTAAAAAAATAGATAAATAAACTGCTAAAGTTAAAGGACATATATTTGGCTTATTGGGACTTGTAGAAGTGCTAAAGATGAATTTGGAGTTAGGGGGAGGAAAGAAAAAGAATCATTTCAAGGGAAGGGAGTATAGAGGAAAAAGTAGCCTAGTTGTCTTTATATTAAACTTGGATGGGGAGGGAGTTCAAATAATGGAAATGGAATTTCAGAGATTTAATTTGTATCAAAGCCTTATATTAGCAAATGATAAATGCCTGAAAGAAGTGTCCCTATGAATATTCTGAATTTTTTCACTTGCTCTGGCCTTCATGTCATTTTTAAATTGTCTGTAAGATGACTTTGATTTTTCAATTTCAAATCACGTTATTCTTTCCTGTTGCAGGTATTTTGAGTCACATTAATGATTAGTGATAAAAACATGTACTCCTTGGATGCTAATACTCTCCTTAAATGTGAAATTCTTCACAGAAACCGTCTTATTTTAAAAACACATCCAGAGATGCAAAGTATCTTGTTTTTTTTTTTTTTTTTTTCCTGTTAAACAGTGAAGTATTTTAAAGGGCTCTCTTAGTAGGCTTTCAAAATGCATTCATTTATTTGTTTGAATAAAGGAGATATGCTCAAGAGCCATTTAAAAACCTTACTTAATGTCTTTTCTAAAGCCCTAGACAAGACTGGAAACTAAATGCAAAAGACAGAAAACCTCTGAAAATACATCTTTACAAATTCAGTACTAAATTCTCCTTGGAGTTTTGGTTTTCTGTTATCGAATTATAGAACTCCCAGAAGATCCCAAAGGGTCTGATGTTCATATCAATAACTCAAATGCACAAAGCTCCAAGTTTATCATAAGGTTTTTGAAAGAAAAACTAGTTCTGACTTTAACTTTTGTGAGGGCCATTAAAACAACTGATGGCTTCACTTTGCTATCATGTGAACAATAATTTATCATTAAAATGATAATCCCTGTTGGGCAACACAATGTTTCTACTCATATCAAATATTATTTCAAAAGGAATTATGGTTCTCAATCTGCATTTCTTTAGGTTTCCCTGAACAAATAGAAAAAGAAAGCAGGAAAAAAATGATGAAATCCTTGTAGTGCTTTTATAATGTTACTTTTCAAGATGCAGGCTGTATTCTGTCCTCTGTTTTATGTGGTATTGTGCAGAATCTTTAGCTAGAATACTAGTCTAGATCTAATGATTTCCTAAGTAGAGTGGTCATTCTGTTTCTAAGCCAATATTATAAATCTTGTGTTTAAGCCTCTGCCAGATTTATTGATATACAATTGGTCAACTGTTATAAACAAAGTTTCATTATTTTTTGTTCTTGATAGTTGTTTGCTCTTGATGTGACTTTCACAAGTAGAAAATAGAATCTAGTTACCAAAATGAAATAAGGAACTTTGTAAACATGAAAACAAACAATGAAAGAAAAGAGGACAGTGACAAAATTACAGATAGTTCTTGTTATTCTGTCAAGTGGTAGTTATATGTTATCATGTTGTGTGGCTATTGTATTAACAAACATGTAAATTCAGGGTTAGGTTCCTGCAGAACCTCTGTTTACAACACTTAGACAACTGATCAATACATGCTTTTATGTCTGTTTCTGCTTAAAAACACCTCGTTTAGTGTATATTATTAATTCATTAACACTGAAGTCAGGGCCTACAGAACTATAACTCACGCCTAAGTAGTTGTCTAACATGCATTTTTCCCATAAAGTGTATCACAGCCTTTTTGTGTTTACAAGCACTATGTCAGCCTTTCAACACCACACTTGTGGGCATTTTTAAGAAATAAAATGCCCATTAAAGCACACAAGTGTGTTAAGTGGTACTAAATAGACTGCAAAAAGAAGACTTGTTTACAGAATGAATACTGTTACAAGAACCACCTCAGCTGGAAAGTGCAGTGTAGGGAATTCACATTTTTTTGCAGCCCTGTGTCATTTCCACAGATGACTGAAAATATTGTGAACATTGATTTTGAGGTTACAAATACATTTTTGTGAGTATTCAGATTCTTAAAAACCAACTCTGAATAAGGAGAATTGACTGTATATCTCAAGTGATTTAGAAAACCATATATTTTCTCTTTTTATTTTACAAATGACCATTGAATTGGATACTTCATAGAAATATTTCTTAAGAAGATATCTATTTCACAGACCTAATGGATAACAACATGTCTAAAATATCAATCTAGAAATATTTGCAAATCCTGGAAAGATCAAAATGTCAAATGTTGCTGTTATGCTTTAATATTTTACTCTTTCACTGTCTGAGATGTATAAAATACTACATTCATAATGTCTTAGTGTTTGGGTTGCTTCTATTTTTCCCTTAGAGAGATACCACTATTTTTTTTTACCCAAACCTTTTATTTTTCTATTGATATATTTTCCAATGATGTTTATTATACTTTTATGTTTAAATGATGTTATTTTTATATTTCTTGTTAATAATTTCCCTTGTTTTCCAATTTAATTATTTGCTATTTTAGTTGAATTTATTTGAGCCTGCTGGGTGAAAATTATGCCATGGTGTTGGCTGCCTGGTGATGGGAAGTAGTATAATGTTTATCAAGTACAGGACATCCTCCTTCATGTGACATAACTCTGTTCTTTTATTATAAATCTAATTTGTAAAATGTTCTTTTTCTGTTAAAACCTCCTTCAGTTCCTTTATTTTTTTCCTACGGTTGTATTTTTAAGCATGTAGTGTCTGATAATCCCGTTGTTATTATTTCTGGGTTGCTACTATGTACTTCTCCAGAATCTGAGTTCAGAAGCCTTTTAGAAATGAGTTGAGTTCCTTTGCTCATTCTGACTCCATAAGTCGGTTTTCAAGCTTTCATTTTATTTTTTGTTTTTCCAATAAAATTTAATTGAATTTAAAAGTCAACAAATACATAATGTCTCTTCCTGCGTAAGATTATGACTGTTGTATGTTTTTTATATTTAGTATTATGATAGGTTGTACATAATATTACATTTCATCTTCCTCTTTGCCTATTTTTCATGTTGGCTGTTTATAGTTCATTTGTTTCCAGCAGTTTATGATAAGTAAAAGAAAATGAAGACCAAAAATGTGTCAGAAATAAATGACCAAGAAAAACGTATTAGAAAATATTCCAATAGTATAATATATATATATAAAGAAAGTATCACCTAGAAAGCAGTTAATCAGTGAAGCGTTATTAGAAATATAACAAGAACTTTTAACAAGCTCATGATGTAAACTTGTTTAAAAGTTTCAGGTGGCCATGCTGGAATCTAATTGTTTCATTCATTGTTTGGCTAAAATAAAAGAATAAACAGAAACAAATAGGAATACTATTGGATGAGTGCAGCTTCTACCTGATTTCAGTGACTTTTGAAGAAATGTAAAGGGGGCAATTTCAGATACTAAGAGTAAACAGCCATGGAAAATCAGAACTGAAAGAAGTCATAAATATCTTTGGAGAGTTTTCTGCTAGAATTCTGGTCAGTGAGATCTGTAGACCTGCAGCATTGCCATTATCTGGAAATTTGTTGGAAATGAAAATTCTTAGATCCACCTCATGTATGCTGAATCAAATTTCTTTAGAATAATAAGATCAAGCTGTGTTTATAGAAAAAGCCTCCCATGTATTTCTTATGCACTCCAATCTAAGAACAACTAAAGAATGAGTAATGACTCTGTGTGTGTGTGTGTCTGCATGTGCTACCCTGTGCATAGATATACAATTTAATGATATCAGTTCAGTTCAGTTCAGTCGCTCAGTTGTGTCCGACTCTTTGCGACCCCATGAATTGCAGCATGCCAGGCCTCCCTGTCCATCACCAACTCCCGGAGTTCACTCAGACTCACATCCATCGAGTCAGTGATGCCATCCAGCCATCTCATCCTCTGTCGTCCCCTTCTCCTCCTGCCCCCAATCCCTCCCAGCATCAGAGTCTTTTCCAATGAGTCAACTCTTCGCATGAGGCGGCCAAAGTACTGGAGTTTCAGCTTTAGCATCATTCCTTCCAAAGAAATCCCAAGGCTGATCTCCTTCAGAATGGACGGGTTGGATCTCCTTGCAGTCCAAGGGACTCTCAAGAGTCTTCTCCAACACCACAGTTCAAAAGCATCAATTCTCCAGTGCTCAGCCTTCTTCACAGTCCAACTCTCACATCCATACATGACCACAGGAAAAACTATAGCCTTGACTAGATGAACCTTTGTTGGCAAAGTAATGTCTCTGCTTTTGAATATGCTATCTAGGTTGGTCATAACTTTCCTTCCAAGGTATACGCATCTTTAAATTTCATGGCTGCAGTCACCATCTGCAGTTATTTTGGAGCCCAAAAAAATAAAGTCTGACACTGTTTCCACTGCTTCCCCATCTATTTCCCATGAAGTGATTGGGCCAGATGTCATGATCTTCGTTTTCTGAATGTTGAGTTTTAAGCCAACTTTTTCACTCTCCTCTTTCACCTTCATCAAGAGGCTTTTTAGTTCCTCTTCACTTTCTGCCATAAGGGTAGTGTCATCTGCATATCTGAGGTTATTGATATTTCTCCCAGCAATCTTGATTCCAGCTTGTGCTTACTCCAGCCCAGCATTTCTCATGATGTACTCTGCATATAAGTTAAATAAGCAGGGTGACAATACACAGCCTTGACGTACTCCTTTTCCTATTTGGAACAAATGACAGACTGATCTCCATTAGTTTCCAAGGCAAACCATTCAATATCACAGTAATCCAAGTCTATGCCCCAACCAGTAGCACTGAAGAAGCTGAAGTTGAACGGTTCTATGAAGACCTACAAGACCTTTTAGAACTAATACCCCAAAAAAGATTTAATAATATAGTAAGTGAATATTATCAAAGATAATGACATCTACATGTCCCAAACAGTATGAAATCTGGAGTCCATCAGGTTATCAATAATTCAGTTTCCTTTCTCATAGGCAAGATGTGATGATGCTGGATACTGATTCTGGTAAAATGAAGACAGGCTTTTATGTCTCCTCGGAGGTGGATGCTAGTGTGTTGTTTAACATGTGGACAGTGAAATAACACTGCCTTAAGCAAGGAGATCCAACCAGTCCATTCTGAAGGAGATCAGCCTTGGGATTTCTTTGGAAGGAATGATGCTAAAGCTGAGACTCCAGTACTTTGGCCACCTCATGTGAAGAGTTGACTCATTGGAAAAGACTCTGATGCTGGGAGGGATTGGGGGCAGGAGGAGAAGGGGACGACAGAGGATGAGATGGCTGGATGGCATCACTGACTCGATGGATGTGAGTCTGAGTGAACTCCGGGAGTTGGTGATGGACAGGGAGGCCTGGCGTGCTGCAATTCATGGGGTCGCAAAGAGTCAGACATGACTGAGTGATTGAACTGAAGTGAACTGAACTGAAGCTTAACTCCTAACTCTCCCACTTACTATCTGCATGACGTCAAACCAGGTACTTAATATCTCTTTGTCTTTGTTGCTGATTTGTAAAAGGAAGAAAGAATCAATGATACCTACAAGTTTGTAGCAAGGATTAAACACATTAACACTTTTAAGGTAGTGGTATTTAACATCAGGTCTGATTTGTATGGATCCATTGTTAGAAATAGTAGTGTATGTGTTCTTAAATAGAATTGCATGAATAGATTCCATACCCTCATTCCTTAAAAATATCTAAAACTTCAAATTGATTTGCATGGGAACTTATAAAATGATATTTTGTCATTTTTGTTTGGGACGTATATATTTCCTATAATCCTAGAATTCTTGTATCCTTTTGTTCAAATGGAATTTTCCAATATCCCGTCTGTCATTGGCACAGTCTCCTAATTTTGAAGCAGAACTTTTATTGTAACTAGATGGATGTACTTTTGCTAGTTTTCCCGAGTTGAACAATGTGCCTGATGCTCCATTTTCCTGACAGTTTGGTAAAATCCCTTTATGTCTTTGTATGCAGGCTCTGTGCTTTGGAGGGGGCTCTTTTACCCATTGTTTAAAGAGGAACCTACCTGTCAGTCACTGTAGCCCTTCTGTATTTTTCTGCAATTTGCACATCGATCCTTAATCTGTGTCCCCTGAAAGGCTGCTATTTTTCACTATTTCATTTGACTTGCTAAGTTTTTGGTTCCAATTAAAGAATCGTGGGTCACAGTTATAGCAGTTGAACCCTGTCATCCAAAAGACCACAAATCTCACATCCATCTACTCGGCCTTATCTGCATCCCATCAATTACAGCAGTCCTAGAAGTTTCTAACAGATTTTGACATTTATGTCTTTATTGGCAATCATCTTAAGGGAGCCTGTCCTTATATTTGAAGCATGAAGGTAGTTAGAAGTTACAGTCTGTGATGCTAGCATTGGGAGATTTGAATGCCCAAATCTCTCAGCTTCTTGAATGATCCCATATGCTGTATAGATGCTTTTAAAGTACCTTCAAATAGTTGAGCTAGAATTAGGTGAATCCTATAGTTAAGCTATCCGGTGAACGCCAATGGGAGAGGAAATTGAAGGTCTTTCAGATTAAAAGTTCAAATTGTGATGATTGCACCTTTTAGCCTCCAAACTGGCTTTTACCTTGATCTCCCTAAGCCTGTTCAGTTCATCATATTGAAAAGATTATGACATTTTCTAAATCACCTGGGGGAGTATTCCATTTCAATTCAATGACTAAGTCATTCCCTGGGCCTGCAGTACTATCCTGCTGTGTTTAGTCCTTTAATGTGGAAGTAATTCTTATGTTTATAAAGTTTTGGGGCTTTTAAATCCCACAAGGAAACCTCACACTTTAATGTGAGATAAGCTGAAAGAAATTATTCACTGTACCTCAACTGGTCTAAAAGGAAAAGCTTATCAAAGTAGGGAAATGCTAGGCACAGCCACTTTAAACATCAGTAAAGAGACATCACTGAAAATAAAATCACATGAAATAGCCTTTTGATGTTGGGAATTTTGAATTGAGACGCCCAATCTGAATCTTCATTTTTCACAAATAATGCTTTCATATTTCAAAAGTTATATGTATTCTTTGGAATAGATTTTTAAAATACTAAAGCAATAGAAAGAAATTACCTTCAGTTGAATGCAACCATAAATTTATACATCTTTTCCAGTATTATTCTATACATGCACACATGAATTTAAGTAGTTATCTGAATTTAGCATTACTTATTAATTTTATCCATCATTATAATTTTGAAATGATTTTTAATACTTTATAGATAAATCATAATATTGAATTTCCATATTTTATTAAAATTTTTTATTATAAATCAATTATAAAGTCATGAACATCTTTGCTCATCAAGTATATCTTGGCTTATGTTATTTATTATTGCCTTAGGCTAAATTCTTTGCAATAAAATTGATGGTTAATGACATTAAACATTTAAATATACTGCCAATATTTCCTCCAAAAGATGGTACCAATTTTTGCCCTTAACTTTGACAGAAATAAGTTTTATAAACTAAAAAAAAAAAAAAAAGGATTTTAACCAAAAAATGTGTTAAAAATTATTTCATTCCAAATTTCTTTTATTGTTTCACTGGAGAAAAAAGAATATTTTTTATTTTATTATTTTTCTCTATTTTTTGGGGGAGGAGGGTTTGTCTGTTACTTATCTTTAATATTTCTATGTCATTCTTACCAACACTGTGAAGGGGAAATCTGCTTCCAATTTTAGTAATTGGGTCCGTGTTATCTTTAGATATATCTATTAGATATATCTTTGAGAAAAAGTTTTAAAATGAGAAACTTTATTTAGCTTTTATAGACATTGTATAAGTACAACTTTTAGTAAAACATGAAATGTGTTCCCTACCATTTCTTTGCTGCTTTGTCAGAAGCTAGATAATACTTGTAAACCCTCTGTGCTCATATTTAAGTTCACACCTGTTAGAAAACTTGAGAGTTATAAGGCTAATAGCAAAGAAGAAAGTCACTATGCTTGAATTAATTTTAGCTGAAGGATGTGGGACCTTCCATTATTGTTTGTTGTTGTGTCATAAAAGCAGTTAATCAAAATGCTGATATTTTGAAATATCCTTTTCTTGATAATGTTTCTGTGATGTGTTGCTGCTGCTGCTAAGTCACTTCAGTCATGTCCAACTCTGTGTGATCCCATAGACGTCAGCCCACCAGGCTCCCCCATCCCTGGGATTCTCCAGGCAAGAACACTGGAGTGGGTTGCCATTTCCTTCTCACAATGCATGAAAGTGAAGTGGCTCAGTCGTGTCCGACTCTTAGCGACCCCATGGACTGCAGCCCACCAGGCTCCTCCATCCATGGGATTTTCCAGGCAAGAGTACTGGAGTGGGGTGCCACTGCCTTTTCTAGGCCAGTTTTTAAACTCCCTTCCTATGAGAGACTTCCCTGGTGGCTGAGACGGTAAAGCGTTTGTCTAAAATGCAGGATCGGGAAGATCTCCTGGAAAAGGAAATGGTAACACACTCCAGGATTCTTGCCTGGAAAATCCCATGGACAGAGGAGCCTGGTAGGCTACAGTCTATGGGGTCGCAAAGAGTCAGACATGACTAAGCGACTTCACTTTCTTTCCTTATGAGAACTGTCTGTAAGTGTTGTTTCTGGGCTTTGTCTTACTTTACTATGCAAAGCAAATCATGAATCTGCAGAAGTAAAATATTTGAATAGTCATCTTCATCTGTTGAGGAAACAGATATTTCTGTCTACTATGTAGCACCCAGTTCTTAGTTTTTAACTTCACAGATGTTTCACTGTGTTAATTTGATCTGATCCACTAATTAATTATTGTTCATGACTGCATAATATCCACCAGTTTATATGTTCCATTATTTTTTATCCAAGTTTATAATCAACATATCTTTTTACTATTATAAAGAGGTCACAGTAAATACAATATCTTCATATATGTAAATGTATGTGTTATTTATAGCATTATGGGATTGACTGATATATAATGTATGCAAATACACCTAATTGTAATAGAGGTTATCAAGTTGCTTTCACAAAATTATGTAATGATTCATATTTCTGACATGGTATGTAAACATAGACTTTTTTATTTTTCAGATCCCTGGCACAAATAAATTGTTGTCTATTACATGTTTGCCAGTCTGATGAGTATAAAGTGATATCCTGGTTTTACTTTAATTTGCATTTCTCTGATTACTAAAAATGTTAAACATTTTTGTACATGTTATTTTGTTCATTTGGGTTCTGTTCTGGGACCTATCCATTTATATATGTTTTATCTATTTGCTATGAGATTTGTGTTTTTCTTAATGATTTGTAAATCTCCTTTTTATAGCCATCACAAATCTGTTCTTTTCATCATAATATTTACTAATATTTCTGTTTGATTTATGTTTAAACTTTTTTTTTCAAAGGCTTAGCTAGGGGTGTGTTCACTGTTTTTCAAGTAGATCAGATTGTTTTGGTCTCATTTTTGTCTAATATTTACTTTATTACTATTGAAACTCTTAATTCAACTTTTTAAATATTAAATATTTTAGTTCAGACTTATCGCTGTAAGTTTTATCTTTCCTGATTTTCTTCTACTAACTCTAAATAAAGTTCCCAAAGGCAGATTATCTTTATATCTATGAAATTGAAAGATTTATAAAAAAAAAAGTTTGTTCTTTGTTTTCTTTTAGATATAATTTTAATTACTACTTTGTACTGTTTGAAACAATTTCTAGTCTAGTATATTCTTTTATTTTTTTAAGGAAACAAAAACATAATTCTAACATATTGCATTCTTGTAACATAATCTTTTATAATAGTGGCTCAACTTTAGTACTATCAGTGAAAATAGTCAATAAAAATATAATAAAAAGAATAGAAAGGAATTTTATTTGAGCCAAATGAGGACTAGCCTGGAAGCCCACTTCTCAGGTTACTCTTAAGAAATGGCTCACTTATTGAAAAAGAGAAAAGAGACAAAGCTCCTTTTTTTCAGAATATTGAGAAATGTCCCCTGAACAAAAGATTAACTAGTTAGGTTAAGAATACAATCATTAATAAAATTAATAAAAATAATTAGTAGCTTTTTCAGAAAACAGAGGAGATCTGCTGCTCAGAAAGAAAGCAGAATATTGTAATACTTATTGCCCTTCAATCCTGTAGTCACCAACCTGGGTTTAAAGCTGGGTTTAAAGAAACAAATAAGTAACATAGCTCTTGTTATTTTTATTTTAATCAGAACATATTCCCAGTATACAAAGAAATTCTAATTTCTAACTCAAAAGATAGCATTTTTTTTGAAGTGTATGGCAAAACCAATACAATATTGTAAAGTCACTAACCTCCAATTAAAATAAATAAATTTATATTAAAAAAAAAGTGCTGGATTGTCACATAGAAACTGCTCTTGGTAGGGGCACATTATATCTTGAAGCAACGGTGTGTTTCCATTATACACAGGAATATATGCCAATCAAAAGGAAAAAAATAACTCACTAAATAAAGCAAAATAAATAAATAAAATAAGCACACAAACAAGCAAACAAATAAATCCTAAATCTAAAACAACACTCTAATAGCTAGGCATTCCAGGAAATGCAGATTTTTAAGTTAACCACTATTTTAGCTGTCAACAGAACTGTGTGATGTGAGTAGGACACTGTATTTGGCTTACAGAAATTAATGCATGCTATTTACATGTAATTTAGCCTTTATTTATATCTGAGAGTAGGACATAAACAGTTCCCAAATAGTGTGTGTATGCATATTGTATGTGTTTAGATAGAAGCTAAATAAAACAGAGGAAAAGTAGTATGCTAAAAATGTTTTGCTGTAAAAATTATTATGCTCACTGTCCAATAAATATAATAGAAACTATTTAATTACATGGAGGAAAAACCTGAAATTTTCCCTTATTGAAAAAAAGAAACACTAAAGTGTTTGAAATGAGAATAGATTTCTCTGTGAAAAATGTATCTTACTCAGGAATAATAGAAATTCAATTGAATAAAAAAATTCAATTATAAAAGACAAATTGAGTTAAAAGTATTGATGAGCCCTCATTACATAAGATCAAATAAATTTTTTTTATTTATTTCAAGGATAAAAAATATGTCTGAGTTATTCAAGTTGAAAAATAAAATTATGCTGTGGGGAAAATTTGCTTATCTTTGTAGATTTGAATAGAAGATAAAAATGAATCATTAAAAATTATGTAAGATATTCAACTTTAAGAAGGAATAGAGATTTGAATGATTTACAGTATTTTAATTTTGTTTTCAGATGGAAGATGGTGGTATATGTACATAAGATTAACAGAATTTTTTGCCAACTGAACTAAACTCATTTTTTTATGTGCAGTAACAATGTAACTCTGCAATATGTCCGGTCAGTTCACAGCTTTTGAACTCCTGTTATATTTGCCAAAGAAACAGTTTTCTCACATCCATTTACTAATTAAGTAAGCCATTTGTTTTGCCAAAGATATCCAGTGTCTGTAACATCATTTGGCTTAGTTAAGACTTTGTTGAGACTGCTGGTAATGATCCAAGAAAAAGATTAAACTGATAATATAATTCTGTCTAAAGTTGTGGACATTTGAATAAACACTCACCATACTTGATATTTATATAACTGATTAGGTAAATGTAATATCCCCTAAGGTAAAAATAAAGCTAACAAATGCCTAAAATGCACATACACGCATCAGTAGTACCATGTTGGGGGAAACAATAAACACAATATTATTATGGGATTTTGTGTCAGGAAGACAAATTTGAAACTGATTATGTTTTAGGCATTTTGCTTTAATAGCCATGAGCCTTAGATCCATCATGCATGAAATGAATATAATACAGACCACCCACAATAGTACTGTAAATATTAAATTAGATAATGAAATAAGAGAACAGCATGGTGCCTGGCTTGTCAAAAATTGCAGTTGTGTTAATGATTATATGAGGATAATTTTCTTTGGAGGATAACTGTAATTTTTCCTTGAAAAATACTTTAATATTTGAGCACACAGCTCCTGAAACATGATTCCAGATATATATGCTTTAAGATTGTGTTACAAAATCCCTGATGAAGTATTCTGGAACCTATACAATTAATCTCCCCAAATACATTTAATAATAAGGGATCATTATTAAAAGTTTAAATGCAAAATCAGAATAGATGTACATATGTGTAGTGGAATATTTATGTAAAATCATCTGAAAAGGCAAACTATTAAAACTTGACTGAGATAATTAATGAATTTAAGGGGTTGTTGATTTTTCTGAGTTGTTTTTCAGTCACTAAGTTGCATCCTGACTCTGAGACCCCATGGATTGTATGTAGCACATGAGGCTCCCCTGTCCTTCACTGTCTCCTGGAGTTTCCTTAAATTCATGTCCACTGAGTTAATGATGCTATCTAACCATCTCATCCTCTGTCACCCTCTTCTTTTGTCTTTAATCTTTCCCAGAATCAGGGTCTTTTCCAATGAGTAGGCTCTTTGCATCAGGTGGTCAAAGTATTGGAGCTTTTGTAAGGCACATGCATAATTACTTTGAGAGCAGAGAAGAGACAAATGACTATATCCATACTGCAAAGGCCCTTTATTGTTATTATTTTGCTGAGTTTTTTGATGAGTGTGAGTATGTATCTGGGGGAACATGTGGGAAAAGCAGACATAGAATTTGGAGCTGCCAAGGTCGTTCTAGAAAGAATAGAGGAAGGAAGTTAGAAGATAAAGCAGAACTGAGACTTTGGAGATGTCAGAAGGTCACAAAGTCTTCCACATGTCCCTTTGGTTACCTTACAAATCTTCAACATTTTTGCTAAATTTCTAAAAATCTTGGATTAAGGATAGTGTTTGCCAGCCATTCAAGGGAATGGATTTGAACATCTGGGCCATTTATGGTACTATATGGCCAAACTCGGAGGGAAAAAGGCAGAAGAAAAATCAACCTTTAGTTATGTGAAAAAGTCTCAGGGACTGGTGGATTTCAAATTTCACAGCCGTTGAAAGAAGCAGGGATTGAAGTTTCTCCAAGGGACAAAGGGGACCTAAATGTATCTAGGTTGGAATATAAAAAGTAAGACATTTTATTATTTGTTTCTTCTTTAAACTAGAGCAGATAATATAGTTATAACAGATTTTCACATCAAGTGGCTAAAGTCTTGGAGTTTCAGCTTCAACATCAGTCCTTCCAATGAACACCCAGGGCTGATCTCCTTTAAGATGGACTGGTTGAATCCCCTTGCAGTCCAAGGGACTCTAAAGAGTCTTCTCCAACACCCACAGTTCAAAAGAATCAATTCTTCAGTGCTCAGCTTTCTTTATAGTCTAACTCTCATATCCATGCATGACTACTGGAAAAAGCATAGCCTAGACTAGACAGAACTTTGTCGACAAAGTAATGTCTTTGCTTTTTATTTTTATTTATTTTTAATTTTTTTAAATTTTATTTTATTTTTAAACTTTACATAATTATATTAGTTTTGCCAAATATCAAAATGAATCCATCAAAGGTATGCATGTGCTCCCCATCCTGAACCCTCCTCCCTCCTCCCTCCCCATACCATCCCTCTGGGTCGTCCCCGTGCACTAGCCCCAAGCATCCAGTATCGTGCATTGAACCTGGACTGGTTTCTCGTTTCATACACGATATTTTACACGTTTCAATGCCATTCTCCCAAATCTTCCCACCCTCTCCCTCTCCCACAGAGTCCGTAAGATTGAAACTGGAGCCTATTATACAGAGTGAAGTAAGCCAGAAGGAAAAACACCAATACAGTATACTAACGCATATATATGGAATTTAGAAAGATGATAACAATAACCCTGTGTACGAGACAGCAAAAGAGACACTGATGTATGGAACAATCTTATGTCTTTGCTTTTTAATATGCTGTCTAGGTTGGTCATAACTTTCCTCCCAAGGAGTAAGTGTCTTTTAATTTCATGGCTGCGATCACCATCTGCAGTGATTTTGGAGCCCCCCAAAATAAAGCCAGCCACTGTTTCCACTGTTTCCTCATCTATTTGCTATGAAGTGATGGGACCAGATGCTATGATCTTAGTTTTCTGAATGTTAAGCTTTAAGCCAACTTTTCCACTCTCCTCTTTCACTTTCATCAAGAGGCTCTTTAGTTCTTCTTCACTTTCTACCATATGGGTGGTGTCATCTGCATATCTGAGGTTATTGAGATTTCTCCTGGCAATCTTAATTCTAGCTTGTGCTTCTTCCAGCCCAGTGTTTCTCATGATGTACTCTGTGTATAAGTTAAATAAACAGAGTGACGATATACAGCCTTGACGTACTCCTTTTCTTATTTGGAACCAGTCTGTTGTTCCATGTCCAGTTCTAATTCTTGCTTCCTGACCTGCATATAGGTTTCTCAAGAGGCAGGTCAGGTGGTCTGGTATTCCCATCTCTTTCAGAATTTCCACTGTTTATTGTGATCCACACAGTCAAAGGCTTTGGCATAGTAAATAAATCAGAAATAGATGTTTTTCTGGAATTGTCTTGCTTTTTTGATGATCCAGTGGATGTTGGCAATTTGATCTCTGATTAACACAGACATTATTTTTAGCTTTCTGTGAGCACTTGTGCATATTCTATATGCTCTTTTTTGGTGGCTCACTTTCTATCATTTGTAGTTCCATTGTAGATCACCAGGTTGATGGTGATCAGTTCTCAGCTGAAGACCAGTGGAATCTTCTGTAGCTCCTCTCAGCATCATCTGTCTGCATCACCCTCCTCTTAGTGCAGTGTTCTCCTATCCTGTCATCTGTCCTGAAAATTGTAGCAGCTTGGCCAATCTGAATCTTCAGCATTTCTCTCTTCAATTCATGGAGACTAACAGAATCTATTTGGGTTTTCCATCTTTGATCTTACCCTACAGAATTTCTCCATATAGTAAGTTGAAACACTGGTAGACCCTGACTTACTTTTTGATCTTTTCTCAGGGATCACTGCCATGTACTTCCTGTATCCCAGTATGTGAAAAACATGTCCACCAGCCAACAATGTTCTACCTTGATCAATAGCAGAAAAAGTTCCATGGACTTTCAATTCAATGACACTTGCAGTCTCTATCTTATGGAAGAGTGTGATTTTATATATAATAAGTATTAAAGTCAGAATTCAGGATTCATAATAATGAGATGTTTTGGGATATAGACATAATGACATTCATCAAATGTTAGTTATTTTCTGATTGTTTTATACATAGAAGAATAAATATACAATGAAAATTCTGTAATTAATAAACATACTTTTTCTGCACATACTACATATTTATAAGATTTCTTTAGATATTTCAACCCACTCCAGTGTTCTTGCCTGGAGAATCCCAGGGATGGCAGAGCCTGGTGGGCTGCTGTCTATGGGGTCGCACAGAGTCTGACACTACTGAAGCAACTTAGTAGCAGCAGAAGCTTTAGATATTTAAAAAATTCTGGTTTATTTATGGCTCAGGTAAGAATATTAATGGATTATACTTGTTAATGCTAGATAAAGGAAATAGCACATGATAATGCAGGCCCTATAGAAGTTGAAGAAAACTAATCATGAATGCATTATTTTAATTGTTAATACCCATGTAAAAGAGTTTAAGTAGATTAATTGAAAAGAAAACCACCTAATTAAAGTTGAAGAGTAGGCAACTTAATTTGTAATTTAATTTCAGTTTTCATTTTCTGCTAAAAGATTTGAAATATCAGCTGAAAAGACTATCACATAGTAATCATGTTTTTGTGTATATATATTTTATGTATATGACTCTGTGCAACCCCATAGATGGCAGCCCACCAGGCTCCCCATCTCTGGGATTCTTCAGGCAAGAACACTGGAGTGGGTTGCCACTTCCTTCTCCATATATATGCGTTAGTATACTGTATTGGTGTTTTCCTTTCTGGCTTACTTCACTCTGTATAATAGGCTCCAGTTTCATCCACCTCATTAGAACTGATTCAAATGTATTCTTTTTAGTGGCTGAGTAATACTCCATTGAGTATATGTACCACTGCTTTCTTATCCATTCATCTGCTGATGGACATCTAGGTTGCTTCCATGTCCTGGCTATTATAAACAGTGCTGCGATGAACATTGGGGTACACGTGTCTCTTTCCCTTCTGGTTTCCTCAGTGTGTATGCCCAGCAGTGGGATTGCTGGATCATAAGGCAGTTCTATTTCCAGTTTTTTAAGGAATCTCCACACTGTTCTCCATAGTGGCTGTACTAGTTTGCATTCCCACCAACAATGTAAGAGAGTTCCCTTTTCTCCACACCCTCTCCAGCATTTATTGCTTGTAGACTTTTGGATCGCAGCCATTCTGACTGGCATGAAATGGTACCTCATAGTGGTTTTGAGAAAGAAGAATGGAACTGGAAGAACCAACCTGCCTGACTTCAGGCTCTACTACAAAGCCACAGTCATCAAGACAGTATGGTACTGGCACAAAGACAGAAATGTAGATCAATGAAACAAAATAGAAAGCCCAGAGATAAATCCATGCACATATGGACACCTTATCTTTGACAAAGGAGGCAAGAATACACAATGGATTAAAGACAATCTCTTTAACAAGTGGTGCTGGGAAAACTGGTCAACCACTTGTAAAAGAATGAAACTAGAACACTTTCTAACACCATACACAAAAATAAACTCAAAATGGATTAAAGATCTAAATGTAAGACCAGAAACTATAAAACTCCTAGAGGAGAACATAGGCAAAACACTCTCCGACATACATCACAGCAGGATCCTCTATGACCCACCTTCCAGAATATTGGAAATAAAAGCAAAAATAAACAAATGGGACCTAATTAAACTTAAAAGCTTCTGCACAACAAAGGAAACTATAAGCAAGGTGAAAAGACAGCCTTCAGAATGGGAGAAAATAATAGCAAATGAAGCAACTGACAAACAACTATCTCAAAAATATACAAGCAACTTCTACAGCTCAATTCCAGAAAAATAAATGACCCAATCAAAAAGTGGGCCAAGGAGCTAAATAGACATTTCTCCAAAGAAGACATACAGATGGCTGACAAACACATGAAAAGATGCTCAACATCACTCATTATCAGAGAAATGCAAATTAATATCCTCTTGATTCTGTGTAATACGCTGTGCATTTTGGTCCTTCCAAGATATATTTGAAAAGCTCACACCTTAGAGAAGATCTTTCAGGAGTAATTCATCTTGAGTCATTTGACTCATATTCACTCTCCTACTCAATTTTTCTAGGTAGCGTTTTTTGTTGTTGTTGTTGTTGTTGTTTTTAACAATTTTTTGTACTTTCAAAACATTTGTTAGATATTTCTAAAAATCATTTAAACCTTACTCAATTTTGTTGCACCAGATGGATTTAAATAAACAATTGAATTAAGAAATAAGGGAAGAAGAGAAGGAAACACATACTAATAAGCATTTTTTTATATACTCACTAATACAAAAACTGAAACTATATAATTGGTGAGATATAGCTATGTCAATATCATCTATGTATATATCTTACGAGTTTACATTGCATGTGCCCTCCAGTGCTTTCTCTCCAGAGGTAGATAACAAGTAACTTGAATATAAGGACATAATGATTTTCCAAATTTTAAGATCCTTATAAAGTGACCTGCCGATAAGCAGGTTCTTGTGGCTTTGAAGTAAATGTGAACTTCCTTATATGCTGGTAAATGATAACAGGTTATATGTGCCATAATTGTAGTGATTGACAGCAGTATTCATGGATATAAAGTAAATATTGGTTTCCGATACTGACTCTATAATTCAATGTAAGTTATTTCTTCTTCTAACACCTCTGTTTCCTCACTTGCAAAACTGAATATTACCTGTCCCATGGTCTTACTGCAAGAAGATTAAATGTGAAAAATGTATGTGGGAGTGCTTGCCGTGTATTGGCTGACTACCAGGTATCCTCTACACATTATCTGGGACTGTTAGTATTCTTAGAAGCAAACCTGACTGTCTCCAACTGAAAATTACAGATTTCTCTATAGAACCAATGAATTCAGGGAATCCACTGGGGATATGGTGAGAAAGTTGTCTAAATACCTCAAATCCTTTGATTCTTTTTGTCAAGACTGAGGAATGGAGGTAGGTATTAGACAACAACAGACAAGTGAGAAGTAGGGTATTTTGCTGGAGGATGCCTGGGTTTACAACAATCTGAAAGTGAATGTAGTGTTTTGTTCTCTTTGCCTCTGTCTAACACCCTGCATTTCTGAACTCCGACACTTGGTCGACTATAGTCTTCTGTTGGGGTAGTATTTCCTTCTAGCCAGAAAGTGTTATTGGAGTAACATTTATGTTTAAAAATAAAGCAAATGAAATTTCATCCGATCTATGGCATGTCTAAGGGTATAAAAATTATTTACTGATTATAGGATTAAGTTGTTTGGAGAAATACAATAACTGTTTTTGCTAGTGCCAGAAGAATAGTTTCCAGACATAATTTGAGGAAGTAAAGATGGAGATAATGCTATCTAACATGGATCAAACTCAGTCCAAAATTCACTGCAATGCAAGTAAAATAGATAAGCAATCCTCAGGAAATATATAGTACAATTTTAAATTTAAATGGTACACATATGTTAGATGAAAGGTGGGGAATTATATAGTGAACAGCAGCACTACGGAGTAGCCATTCTTCTGAGAATACAAAGTCAGTGTTTCTGTATTTTGATCCTGAAATATCTAAGCCAAAATTATGTGTTAAATAACTAAACAACTTGTTAAAATACAATTTAGAAAATAGAAACATTTGTTATTTTCAATCTACTAAATATTTAATTCTGTGTGGCTGAAAATTGTATATATTCATTCAAAGCCATAACTTTAGCACATAGTAAAATGTTAATACATAGTAAACATTCAAAATATTTACTGAATGAATGAATGAAAGAGTATTACTAAAAGGCAAAATATCATCTAATAACTATGTTGACTCTAAGAATGGCATCTAAAAATTAAATTGATTGGGTACTCTCACTTATTAGGACAACTGATGAGACAACCATGCCTGTTATGGTTACATTACATGGTACAGGATACCATCATGTGTCTATGGAAACTATCAATAGGATCTGCAAGATAAAGGTAAATAAGCCTTTGGATTCTGCATATATGGATTTGAAATAATTCCTTTCTTGATATAAATTTTTTTATTTAGAGGTATTGAGAAACAATTTTTTTTTATTTAAATTTATTTTAATTAAAGACTAATTACTTTACAATATTGTATTGGTTTTGCCATACATCAACATGATAAACAATTATTTTAAAAACTTATCTAGTATTTTAGATGTCATTTTTCTTGGATGAAATATTAAGTATGTTATGACATGAAAAAAATATTTTTAGTATAGATGCTTGCTGTATATGTGAACATATGAAACTGTAAGGTTAGGTTGAAATCTTTTCCAGTATAAACACTTCAGAGTAACGATTATAAAACACCAAAACTGTACATTATAATCCTTTAGAAGAATCTTGACAAGATGCCATGTTAAAAATAATCACCTGATCTACTTAAAATCACAATACAAGGAGGGAAGTCTTACAAAGTCTTAACATCAGTGAATTATTTTTCATTATACCCAATAAATCTAATTTCATAAAAACATATGCTCATCAATGACTTAAAAGCTGAATTTGGCACAAACAGTGTGAAGCATATGGATTAAAATTCTGCTATGAGCTCTATAAAGCACTTCACATAACAAAGCATGGATCAATATGCTCTGAATGTTTAATTTTATTTCAGTAATATTTTTCTCACTGAGGGGTTTTACCACTTGTGAATTTTTTAAGGCAGCATGGACATGGTTTATTTCTTGATTGTAAGCATTCTCACTGAGGAAGGAGAATTTTTACCATCAATATTGGCACTCTGTTGGAACCTGATAATAACACATAAATTAAAAATTTCTTTTCTAAAACTGCCACAATTTTTAGATTAAGGCATAGACAGTGAGATACACTCACATGCACACATATATAACTTTATATTTACTATACCTCCATATTTACTATAATTTCTAATGTGTCATAAACACTCATTTTATTACTATTTTAATAGTGCTTTTTATTTCCATTTCTTGGCAATATCTTTTTTAAAGTGTTGAAAAATACTCTGTTTCTAAAAAAGGGATTAGACTTACTCTGTCAATTGGAGAAGGTACGTTTAAAGTAAAAACGATTCTGAAGGAAAATAATAAATGTTGACTGTTTAGTGGCAAAAAAGCAAAATGGCTGTCTGGGGAGGCCTTACAAATAACTGTGAAAAGAAGAGAAGTGAAAAGCAAAGGAGAAAAGGAAAGATATAAGCATCTGAATGCAGAGTTCCAAAGAATAGCAAGAAGAGGTAAGAAAGCCTTCCTCAGCGATCAATGCCAAGAAATCGAGGAAAACAACAGAATGGAAAAGACGAGATCTCTTCCATAAAATTAGAGATCCCAAGGGACCATTTCATGCAAAGATGGGCTCGATAAAGGACAGAAATGGTATGGAACTAACAGAAGCAGAAGATATTAAGAAGAGATGGCAAGAATACACAGAACTGTACAAAAAAGATCTTCACAACCCAGATAATAATGATGATGTGATCACTGACCTAGAGCCAGACATCCTAGAATGTGAAGTCAAGTGGACCTTAGAAAGCATCATTATGAACAAAGCTAGTGGAGGTGATGAAATTCAAGTTGAGCTATTTCAAGTCCTGAAAGATGATGCTGTGAAAGTGCTGCACTTAATATGCCAGCAAATCTGGAAAACTCAGCAGTGGCCACAGGACTGGAAAAGGTCAGTTTTCACTCCAATCCTAGAGAAAGGCAATGCCAAAGAATGCTCAAACTACTGCACAATTGCACTCATCTCACATGATAGTAAAGTAATGCTCAAAATTCTCCAAGCCAGGCTTCAGCAATATGTGAACCGTGAAATTCCTGATGTTCAAGCTGGTTTTAGAAAAGGTAGAGGAACCAGAGATCAAATTGCCAACATCCGCTGGATCATGGAAAAAGCAAGAGAGTTCCAGAAAAACATCTGTTTCTGCTTTATTGACTATGCCAAAGCCTTTGACTGTGTGGATCACAATAAACTGTGGACAATTCTGCAAGAGATGGGAATACCAGACCACCTGACCTACCTCTTGAGAAATCTGTATGCAGGTCAGGAAGCAACAGTTAGAACTGGACATGGAACAACAGACTGGTTCCAAATAGGAAAAGGAGTACGTCAAGGCTGTATACTGTCACCCTGCTTATTTAACATATGCAGAGTACATCTTGAGAAATGCTGGACTGGAAGAAACACAAACTGGAATCAAGATTGCCGGGAGAAATATCAATAACCTCAGATATGAAGATGGCACCACCCTTATGGAAGAAAGTGAAGAGTAATTAAAAAGCCTCTTGATGAAAGTGATAGTGGAGAGTGAAAAAGTTGGCTTAAAGCTCAACATTCACAAAACGAAGATCATGGCATCTGGTCCCATCACTTCATGGGAAATAGATGGGAAAACAGTGGAAACAGTTGCTGGCTTTATTTTTCTGGGCTCCAAAATCACTAGAGATGGTGACTGCAGCCATGAAATTAAAAGACTCTTACTCCTTGGAAGGAAAGTTATGACCAATCTAGATAGCATATTGAAAAGCAGAGACATTACTTTGCCAGCAAAGGTCCATCTAGTCAAGGCTATGGTTTTTCCAGTGGTCATGGATGGATGTGAGAGTTGGACTGTGAAGAAGGCTGAGCACTGGAGAATTGATGCTTTTGAACTGTGGTGTTGGAGAAGACTCTTGAGAGTCCCTTGGACTGCAAGGAGATCCAACCCGTCCATTCTGAAGGAGATCAGCCCTGGGATTTCTTTGGAAGGAATGATGCTAAAGCTGAAACTCCAGTACTTTGGCCACCTCATGCGAAGAGTTGACTCATTGGAAAAGACTCTGATGCTGGGAGGGATTGGGGGCAGGAGGAGAAGGGGACGACAGAGGATGAGATGGTTGGGTGGCATCACTGACTCGATGGACGGGAGTCTGGGTGAACTCCCGGAGTTGGTGATGGACAGGGAGGCCTGGCGTGCTGTGATTCATAGGGTCGCAAAGAGTCGGACACGACTGAGCGACTGAACTGAACTTAGTGGCTTCAGTTAGGCTACCCTTGCCACATTAAAAGTCAATCTCTTGCTTCTTTTCAATATTAGCTTGTTGATTCTAAATATTAAAAAAAATGACATTTAGCTCTCACAATGACTAAAATCAGTTGTTTTTATATAATTTCTACCTGGAAATTAAGTTTTATAACTTTTATTATAAAATACTCAAAATAACTCGATTCCTGATTGCACTTTGCCAGAACTTCTATTCTTTCAATTCAATTTTTTCCTCAAATGTCTCTGTGTCTTCTGTGATATTTTTAGTTTGTGTAAATCCAAAAAAAAGTGAAGGAAAAAATGACTTTGATTATAACAAGTGTTGCCTATAAGATAGATCGAAATAATCAAATAGTAATGTCTTTAAGCCATTACTGTGCTCTTGTTACCAGCAAGTGTTATAAGTGTTCACATGAAGTGCTATGGAATTACTCCCTATACACAAAATGTCCTTTCATAAGGACAAGAGTTAGACTAGCATTGTTTAATGGAAATATAATGTAACCATATGCTATTTTAAATTTTCTATTAGTGACATTAGAAGATAACAAAGTGAAAGGATGCCCTATTTGCAAGCTAATATGAATAGATGGATGTATTATAGATAGATACATCTAGATCTGGATGTTTGTACACCTATACAGACACATACATGCACACACATATAAAGGCAAGTCCTAAATATATATTAACATGTATATATATTTAGTTTCAAGTAAAATATACAGGATAGTTGATCCTTGGGAAAAAGTACAGTATAAATTTAAATGGCAGTTTTAAATTGATAATTTTAAACTTATGTTTTAGGCATATCTATATCAAATATCTGGAGAAGGCAATGGCACCCCACTCCAGTACTTTTGCCTGGAAAATCCCATGGACGGAGGAGCCTGGTAGCCTGCAGTCCATGGGGTCGCTAAGAGTCGGACACGACTGAGCGACTTCACTTTCATGCTTTGGAGAAGGAAATGGCAACCCACTCCAGTGTTCTTGCCAGCAGCAGCAGCATATCAAATATCTAGTGGGATAGGGAGAGAGAGAGGGTGGAGGTAGGGAAAGAAAGGAGGGTGAAGAGAGAGAGAAAAGCGAGAAAACTACATGTATACTCTGGGAGGAGACACAGCCTTGTGGATTAGATTAATAAACAGTTATTATTCATAGCTTGTGCCAATTTCCTGTTGTCCAAAGGACTGTTTGAATAAAGACATCACCTTCATATGCAGTGGATTTATTCTCAAAAAACATATCCCAGAGTTAAGAAAATTGAAGTTATATAAGGTAGTTGTCATATCTTATGAATACGTTCAAGTTTCTGCATGGTTTAGGCTTTCTGAAGAAAGGGCACTAACAACCTGATTGAATGCAAATTGTGTACTAAAGCTAGTGATACTGCATCACTCTGCAGAGACTGAGAGAGTTACATCCCTGCAGCCAATTGCAATTTCATGGTAGTGAATCTACAGATTTTCCCCTTCACTCTCTGGATTAAATTTGTTTAAATTTCAAAGTTATCTGTTTATCTTTATTTTTGTCTCTCTCTCCCCTCTTAAATTTTATTTTTTCCATTTCAATGAAATGAGATATCACTCAAGAAAGTAAATGGAATAACAGTTATAAAACAAGTTCCCATATATTTAAAACATATATTTGAGATGCAAAATTGCAATTATATTTTCCATTTAATCTTGAAAGTAACCATGTGAGGCAGATTATCGTATTCTACCAATTTTATAGATGATGAAATTGAGACACAGCTTTTAAGTACCTTTCTTCTTGTATCCAGATCTGTTTTGTATGACAGAATCAGCTTTGAAGTATAGTGAGTTATATGTTCCTGTAATTTCTAATTATTTAGAGATCTTTCAATAAGGAACAATTTATACTTGTGTTCATTCACTTATTCAAAAAATTATCTGTGTGTCTATTCTTTTCCAGACACTAGGCTAGTGGATACAGTGGTGGCAAGTAGGAATGAGAAACCAGAGATAAATAATGCATGGTTTATACTTTTTAATTCCCACTTAATTGTGTTTTCAAAAATTATCCTTTATATTTAGAACTTTGCAATGCATTTCTTATTTTGAAGAATAATGCATATATTTACCACTGATAAGAAGTTTTCTTATCAGTGGTAAATATATTGTGATTTGTAAAAATGATAGTACCCTAAGTTCACAAAGCTCTCTCTCAGTGTTTTATAAAAGTAACTACTTTACAAAACATAAATGTCAGCTTTTGGACAGAAATTTATTTCTGTTCAGCTTTGTTGTGTTTAATTAGGAAACATTATACAGCATGTTTATATTCCTTTTTGACATCAGAGTGTCATGATCACGAACTGACATGACATGTATTGCAAAACATTTTCATGTTGTGAGACATCGTCCAAAGCTTTGCATGGAGAATCATATTAAGAAAAGCAAAAGCTATTGAGCATATAAGTTCCCATGTACTTCTTCAAAAATTCACTCCAATGGGTTATTTTTTGTTTTGTAGGCTACTGGATTGGTTAAAGATATACTTTTTTAGCAAACATTTGTTAGAAGTCATAAATAATAACCTTTCCAATATAAAAGTATATAAATAAAATAGTAATTGGGGGAAACAGTCAATGTGACCCTCTAAATTTAGATTTTCTTATGAAACTTGACACTTTTTCTTATGAAACTTGAGGAGGCATGGCAACTCACTCCAGTATTCTTGCCTGGAGAATCCCATGAACAGAGGAGCCTCATGGGCTATATGGTCCATGGGAACGCAAAGAATCAGACATGACTGAAGTGACTGAGCATAGCACAGCACACATGAAACCTGAAGTGAAATTCATGGTTACCGTCATATGTATTGCAAATCTTTGGTTGAAAATAATATAATGAATATTTTTTAAAATCATAATGAATTGAAACAAATTGGATGACTTATCATTTTGACTTCTCTCTAAATGTAGCAAATATTCCCATCCATTGTTTTCTAAAGGTGCTTGAATAGAGATATTGAAGTTAAAATATCCCTTTTAATTATAAATAAGGGTAATGAAATTATTAGAGATATTAATATAAACATTAAGTACGTACTAAACCAAAAAGTTTATTTCCAAAAGTGGAAATATAAGAGAAAATAGCTTTATCTTTATATATTCCAAATGTAAAGTAAAACAAAACAATGCATATTCTCTAATCAAAAATATATGCAGAATACATCATGAGAAATGCTGGGCTGGAAGAAGCACAAGCTGGAATCAAGATTGCCGGGAGAAATATCAATAACCTCAGATATGCAGATGACACCACCCTTATGGCAGAAAGTGAAGAAATAGTAATTGGGGGAAATAATCAATGACTTAAATTTTATTTTTTCCATTTCAATGAAATGAGTTATCACTCAAGAAAGTAAATGGAACAATAGTTATAAAACAAGTTCCCATATATTTAGAACATATATTTGAGATGAAAAATTGCAATTATATTTTCCATTTAATTTTGAAAGTAATCAAGTCAGGCAGATTATTGTATTCTACCAATTTTATAGATGATGAAATTGAGACACAGCTTTTAAGTACCTTTCTTCTTGTATCCAGATCTGTTTTGTATGACAGAATCAGCTTTGAGGAAATAAAAGCCTCTTGATGAAAGTGAAAGACGAGAGAGAAAAAGTTGGCTTAAAGCTCAACATTCAGAAAACTAAGATCATGGCATCTGGTCCCATCACTTCATGGCAAATAGATGGGAAAACAGTGGAAACAGCGTCAGACTTTATTTTTCTAGACTCCAAAATCACTGCAGATGCTGATTGCAGCCATGAAATTAAAAGATGCTTACTCCTTGGAAGGAAAGTTATGACCAACCTAGATAGCATATTCAAAAGCAGAGACATTATTTTGCCAACAAAGGTCCGTCTAGTCAAGGCTATGGTTTTTCCAGTGGTCATGGATGGATGTGAGTGTTGGACTGTGAAGAAAGCTGAGCGCCGAAGAATTGATGCTTTTGAACTGTGATGTTGGAGAAGACTCTTGAGAGTCCCTTGGACTGCAAGGAGATCCAACCAGTCCATTCTAAGAGAGATCAGTCCTGGGTGCTCATTGGAAGGACTGATGCTAAAGCTGAAACTCCAATATTTTGGCCACCTGATGCAAAGAGTTGACTCAATGGAAAAGATCCTGATGCTGGGAGGGATTGGGGGCAGGAGGAGAAGGGGACGACAGAGGATGAGATGGCTGGATGGCATCACTGACTCCATGAACATGAGTTTGAGTAGACTCCGGGAGTTGGTGCTGGACAGGGAGGCCTGGCGTGCTGCGATTCATGGGGTCGCAAAGAGTCGGACATGACTGAGTGATGAACTGATACTGATAAATTGCCTTAATACCATAGATTGTCTTTTTAAATAAACCTGCTTAGATTTACTAGTGAATATCTTTGACTTAATGTTTGGGCATTTCATATCTTATAACCCTATTGTAGCTGTAGGAAAACAGTGATATAGGTAATTTCTAGGATCATTGTTCATTTATGGTTTTTAGAAAAAAAAATCATCCTATTGAAATAAATCTCCTCTGACGTGAACCAAATGAAGCATCAAGATTAATATTGGTTTTTGTACTTTATTAAGTGTAATGATAAATGATAAATTATTTAGTATCAACGAACATTTCAGTAAAATTTCATTTATACTTGGAGAGTAGGTAAGATAAAAATCAGTTATTAAAGAGCAGAAAACATTTCATAGTGTCAGATTGTTCTGTAGATTGTAAAAGGATAAGGTTTATTTAAAGCCATATGCTTTCTTTATTCTTACTGCTTCATAAACTTAAAAAATTAAAAGCACTTATTTTAGAACTATGCAGTACAAAACACTGTTTTGAGGGTCTATAGATGAATGCCAAGAGGTTATCCCACAGTGAAAATAATTGGATGCCCCAGAGGTTAGCTTTTTTTTTCATCTTCTGTTTACTTATCTCATTCCTAGCTTTTCTATCTTATAAAATCCTCTTAAAAGTAAAAGTATTAGCATGGTGATTTTAAGGAAAAAAAAGTTAAGACTGAAAAAGAAGGCTGTGAAAACTGAGTAGGAAAATTCATTGTGATTATAACAAATTGCATAAAATTATCCTACTCTTTCTTTGGACTATGAGGCATTTTTTTAAGAAGAAAAATAAGTTACCAGAAGCATATAGCAATACTGCATATTATAGAGCACTTAAAACAACTTATATTGCATTCAAACTTGTAATTAAAGTGTTAAATATTCTCATGTGATTAAAGGTTATTAAAATGTGCATAGCATCAATTATCAAGTAAATTTTACTATTATAATCTTATTGGTAGGATGATGTTTTGGCTTCCAGTATGTAATCACCTGAGTGTTCCATTTTACTTGAAAATAAGAAGTAAAGGTGTTCAAGTTTTATTATCATACAAGAAAAGTGACAGTATATATTCTTTGATGCAAGTATTCCAGTCTCATTTTTAAAATGCTTGTAATGATTAAAGGCTTTCATAAGGCTTTCTCTATAAATGCACACACACACATATACACACACACACACAGACTGATAATTACCAAACAACTGAAGTACATTTAATGAATTCCTTCAATATAGAAAACAACCTAGACTCTACTGGTCCTTTACTCTGGATGTCATCTTTAAAATATAATTTTCATTTCTTTTTCTCCTACAGTCTGACTTGAAAATTTTATAGAATGAGAACTGATAAAAACTAATGCAATGCTGTACTGGGACCCCATTAAAGAAGGTGAAAATGTTTATATCTGCATAAGCTTGCTTGGACTTTGCACAATTCCTGATTGATATGATGTACATAATGACCATTTGCTAAATGGAAGAATAAATGAAGATTTAATGTTTATACCTGCAAATGTCATAACATAATGGCCGCAGAATCTAACTAAATGAAGGTTAAACTTGGCTTTACTACCTATTATGTGATCCTGAGCAAATTATTTTACCTTTGGCTAAATTTCAACATCAGAGAAATGGAGAAAATTATTATTGTACCTACTTCAGGATTAGATGTTAGAGTATGAGTAAAATGCTTTCACCAGTGCTTCTTGTATAATCAGCTAAGTGTATTTTTGTTTTTTCCTCTCTAATTTTAATAACAATTTGAAAACTATCAAAATAAATCTAAGTCAAAAATAAGAAGCATTTATTGGATAAATAACTATTGTTGAAATTTGAAAAAATAATTTTGGCAAAAAGAAAGTGCTTCTGAATAATACCTAACAGCACATTTTCTGAATTGTGATTGCTTATTGCATGGCTTCCTAGATGGCGCTAGTGGTAAAGAACCTGCCTGCCAGTGCAGGAGACATAAAAGACATGGGTTTGATTCCTGGCTTGGGAAGATACCTGGAGTAGGAAATGGAAACCCAACTCCAGTATTCTTGCCTGGAAAATTCCATGCCTGGAAAATTCCATGGACAGGGAGCCTAGCAGGCTACAGTCCACGGTGTTGCAGAGTCAGACATGACTGAATGACTGAGCACACAGCACAAAGAAAAGCACAGATGTTAAAAGCTTATGCGCTCTTGAATCATCATAAGTGAAGTTGCTCAGTCATGTCTGACTCTTTGCAACCCCATGGGCCTAATCCAAGCTCCTTCATATATTAGTTTAATCAAGTTGGGTCTTAGTGTTCTATTCTCTGCACTAGAGATAATATCTTACTTACAATGTTGAATATTATATGTAAGAGTTTAAAAGAGTGTGATTACAAACTAAGATCAATTGCTAGCTTTTATTTGTTGAGCTATAATTTAGGAGATGGAAGTCTGATTTGTTGTCATCACTGTTCAGTTAGTAGGCTGAGTATTTGGAAGTACACAGAATTGTCAAGAATAAAATGTAGAAGGAGAACAAAGATGAAACCTGGGAAATTCATTACGATTTAAATTTGATTTAAATTAATCACGGTTTTAATTTGATTAAAACTATAAGTTGAGACCACATTTGGACTTCAGACGTCATTAAATCATGAAAATAATTCTTACTATTACTTAAAAAGTTACATAAAAGAAGATAGATACAATTTAATAGTGGTTTTTTATAGACAATAGTTTTATAGTGGTTACTCCAGAAGATTAGCTATGACACATGAAGGGGTTCTGATTGTAATAACTGAAAGTAGGTACCCAATTTGAAAAAAACTCTTTAGAATAAGACTTTTGGTAGATGAGATATGGCTAACTCAGGAAAAGAAGAAATCAAAGATGACTGTCTATACATTTAATAGCCTGATGAGCTAGGAGTGTAACGATGATATTGACAGTGATGGGAATGCAGAAAAGACAGAGAAACTAATGAGCTTGGCTCTAGACTTGTTATGTTTTAAGTGTCAGCAGGAAAGTCAAGTAGAGATATCATGCAGATAACCAAAAATGAGGGCTTGGAGAGCAAATGGGATTAAATTTCCTTTTGTAGCTTATGTGTTACTTTCACCTTTTCAATTTTATTTCCCTTGGTGATTTGGCCATTTGATTTCTTTACTAGCATCCATCCCTTCTGCCTTTTTATTACTTCATATTATAAATATTATTTTTATTATAAATATCTGACTACATTTCAAGTTGCCCTTTATTTCAGTAAAATTCCAATATTTTCTCATATTTCTTAGAAAACATTGAGGTTATTTTATTCATTTCCCTTAGTTTTATTTTGAAACACTTACTATGATACTGCTGCTGCTGCTAAGTTCATTCAGTCGTGTCCGACTCTGTGCAACTCCATAGACGGCAGCCCACCAGGCTCCCCAGTCCCTGGGATTCTCCAGGCAAGAACACTGGAGTGGGTTGCCATTTCCTTCTCCAATGCAGGAAAGTGAAAAGTGAAAGTTAAGTCGCTCAGTCGTGTCCGACCCTTAGCGACCCCATGGCCTGCAGCCTATCAGGCTCCTCCATCCATGGGATTTTCCAGGCAAGAGTACTGGAGTGGGGTGCCATTGCCTTCTCCGATTATACTGCTAATATTTAGGAAATATGTAAAGTCTGCAGGTACACACCCACACATACTACACACAAAACTACTAGTTCAGGAAAGTCTTTTCATCTTTAGTTATTTGTCAAGAACTTGTCTATATCATCTCTTGTGTTTTTGAAATAGTTTATTTTGGCTTGGACTGTAGCCCCTCAGGCTCCTTTATCCATGGCATTCTCTAGGCAGAAATACTGGAGTGGGTTGACATTTCCTTCTCCATGTGAGTAGAGAATTTGCCAAAAAATTTGGTTGCATTAAGTATTAAAAATCACCTAATGGATAATTATTTATAAGCTCTAGCAAAGTTTGCAGGGCAGGGAAAACCTGTTCATCTGTTCTTTTCAAAGTGTGAGAGAACTAACCAGATACTACATTTTCTAGGGCTTTAAGCCCCATTTGCTAGTTGGTCTTTTCCTTTCTCTAAGTTACTCAAATGGATTTCCAGATCTTTTCATCTTAGGGAACCTATCTTATCCAAGTTAAGTCATCCACTACTATAACTTCCTGTTTAAAAATAAAAGCGTTTGTTCAGAAAAAGCTTATTTTTCTAATATTATATGTCATTTAGATACATACCATTTGTACAAACAGTTATTTCTTTTAATATCCACAGCCTTCCACACAAGCTACCACAAGATGTTAAACCATTTATACCATAAACCTACCAAAAACTTGATAAGAAAAATTTAGCTGAAACATTTTAGTGGAGGATTTCACCATAAAAATATTGATGATCTGACTTGGGCTTAAAAAAAAAATCCAGGTAATGATTTTTATCTTGAGGGGTGTTAGCTTATATCAGTTATGAAAGAGCTGCACTTAATATCAGTAAGATTCATCATGGCACCAGCTTTTCAAACTGATCTTTTGAGGGACTGATTTCAAAGAATAATGTAAGAAAGATTTTCACATAGATTCTGCATATACTTATATTTGTTCTATACTGAAATAATACTACTATGACCTGGCAATGGTTTTATATCTTTGTTCTCTGGTCAGACCCATTTCATTCTTGGAAGATATTAGATGTCAAATATCAGCTTTCATACAAGAAAAAATTTGGAGGTATAGATTACCCAGGATCCTTCTGAGGCTATATATAGCAGTGTAGAAGCCATTAGTCACCACCTGACTATAATATCATTTTAAACTTGGATATCCTGTGGGCTCTAGACATGTTAAAGATTCTTGAGAAGCTTTAAAGAAACATAAACTCTGGTTTCAAAAAACTGTTAAAAAAATCAGGTAGTGACAGACATTTATAAGTGAACTGATTAGATAGTGGTATGGGTGGCAGGTGTTTTCATTCATCAAAAGTAATCAAACTGCACATGCCAGGTATATGTATTTCATACCATGTAAACTATATTTTAATAAAAATAAAAAATATATTTACATTTTGACTCATTTGTCCCATCAAAGGAATTTTTAGTATGTTTTGTTCTTAGATTCGTTTTCTCTTAGGTCTTAAAGTAATTTCTGCATTTGCATTGAATAGATTGACCTGATAAATATTACTATTTATATGATATGAAAATGATTACACCAAGAAGCTCTATATAAAAATGATAATCCAACAGTAAACCATGCCAAAACATAATATTTTGAAATTTTAGTTGAGAGTTTTTAATTTAGTTGTGAAATTTTAGAGAAATTTAGTTGAGAAATTTTCAACGTTGAAATTTTTTAAAATGCTGTTAATATCTCAAGATTATTTATTAAGCTAACTCTGTAAGCAAGATATTCTGATGACTTTTCCTACTTGAATTATTTATTATTATTTATTGCTGTAAAATGCCTTTGAATATGATTACAAATGAGAACTCAATTAGACAACATTCAGAAAGCATGTATATACCAGTTTTCTGTATTTGATCATATTAGTGTTAGTACTAGTTATAAACAAAATATAATTTATGTTTAATAATATAAGATCCATAAACAGAATGTGTTTAGTCACTCAGTCATGTCCGATTCTTTGCGATCCCATGGACTGTAGCCTGCCGGGCTCCTCTGTCCATAGGGATTTTCCAGGCAAGCATACTGGAATGGATTGTCATGCCCTCCTCCAGGGAATCTTCCCAACCCAGAGATCAAACCCAGGTCTCCCTCACTGCAGGCGGATTCTTTACTGTCTGAGCCACCATGGGATCAGACCTAGAAAAAAATGTTTTGGTTTAGAAGTCTAGAAATGTATTTGTTAAACATATTTATTAAGCATTTACTATATGACAGGTACTTTTTTAAGCACTGGCAATCTGATAGTTGACAACAACAACAAAAAAAATTGGCATAATAAATCTTACATTGATGCAGAAATAAAAATATGTCTTGGTTATGATTCAGTTGACATGGATGGTAAATATCATGTATGTTAGTTGCTCAGTCATGTTCGACCATTTGCAATCCCACAGACTTTAGCTCGCCAGGCTCCTCTATCCATGGGATTCTCCAGGCAAGAATACTGGAGTGGCTTGCCATTCCTTTCTCCAGAGGATCTTCCCAACCCAGGGATCAAACCCTGGTCTCCTGCATTGCAGGCAGATTCGTTACTGTTTGAGACACAGGAAAGTCCTGGTATATATTACATGTAGTTTTATTTCCTAATGTTAAATCCTTTGTCTCTGAAGGTGCCACATAAGGGAATATGATCTGAAACCATGTCCTAAGATATATACCACACACATACATGAACAAATAGCACACATGAAGGAAATTCTCAAGTGTGATGAACAACCTGGTGACCCTGTAAAGAAGAGCATAACAAATGACTAATAGCAAAAACATATCATGGAGTTGCTCTTGAAAAAGGCGAGAGAAGACATGACAGGAACAGTTTGAGTAATACAGAGAAATAACCTCGTAGCCTTTCAGTATCCAGCTAATGGACACCACTAGGAACCTTAAGCAGAGACTATGTCTCTACTAATAGGTCCCTCTGTGACTACATACAGCACACATTTTGGCGAGTGAGGAATAGAGAGGAGTCACTTAGCTCCTCTCTCTACACATCCTGCAGAGCTTCCTTGGTCCAACATTTTCAAACCTTTCTTTTATACTTCTAGATATTGCTTTTCCTTGGGGAGAAAAGTACATCAGAACATAAAAAGTTACTATAGTTGTTTGAAATTGTTTTTTTGGGGGAAGAATAAGCCAATAATTTGATAGAGGGCGGATGATCACAATATTTGTGGGAAGAGAATATTCCATCCAGTATCTAACACTATACAGGATTTTAAGAATGAAAAATGATCTTTGAGTTATAGGTAAAAAGGAAAATTAAAAAAGCATAAATAATAAAATGGATCCAACAGAGTTTATGCAAATATTTGGCTAACATTGCACAATCATTGCCCAAACCTGAAATGATATTCACAGGTCAAGAGGGCAACTGTCAAAGTTAAATATTTTCTATTCCCCCTTCTTGTTTCAGTATCTTGTGTGGCCTTCAAGGTAAATATGTAGATGTATTGTGAACCAGAAATGTCAATAGTTACACAAGTGAGATATCAGGATCTCTGAAAACTGGTTTCATTCCAGTTAAAAAAAATTTTAAAAGCAGATGGCACCTGAAAAAGGGGCATATTTAAGATAAACTTAACATAGAAACTCTCTGCTAAGTACTACTGGCCTTTTCAGAACTGCCCAGAATTATAGGCTGGATTCAGAATATGGAACTTTCTTCATGTTTTGTGGTGAGATGGACGATTGTCAGTAAAATGTCTGTGGCAACTTTCTTATACAGAACCAAGCTAATTCTGTTTGTTACTTCCCAACTCAGTTGAAAAATGCATGCATTGATATCTAAAAATTGAGATTCAATATGAAATAGAGAGGAAAAAGAGATTTTTTTGTTGCCTAACATGAGTAGCAAGTATTTGTCTTAAAAATACAGTGTCAGAAACTGCACTGTAATTTCTCCCAGTGTCAATTTTTGTTTTTAAACTTAGTGTGTTGAGAATACTTTCTGTTATTTATATTTTGTAGTTGTTATAATAATGAAGAAGCTTTCTAGTTTTTCATGCTTATTTAAGTCATTAGCTTTTCAGAGGTAGATCTGTGATCTTTTCTCTCATTTATCTTCAATACTTTCCATTCTATTGGAGCACAAGTTTTATAGTTTACAAATATAACCCAGGTCTCGATAACCCGGGTCTCATACATTGCAGGCAGACTCTACTGTCTGAGCCACCAGGGAAGCCCTAGATGCAACATTTATTTATTTAAATAAATAATGTTTGAGAATAAATTATGATACAAAATTACTTCTTAATTTAATTATCTTATTACTCACAAACATCTAAATATTTACTATTTACTTCTTAATGCCAAATGTTAATAAGCCAACTATTCACAGGACAAAATGCCATCCTCTAAGTCTCTGGTCTTGAAAAGGGAGGTAAAATAATTAACATAATATAATGGCATGAGGATACATATACTGTAGGGTTTATATGGAATGAGAAGTCATTTATTTTTGTGAATGTTAAGGAAAGGTTTTTACAACTTAGTCTTGAAAATGAGAGACTATGACATATTGGAGCACATGACAGGCCGATGGAGAAATGTGATCAAACAAAATGCGAACATATAGTGGATGTTTTGGGGAAGTCTGAGTTGTAAGAGTTCTATTTCTCCCTTCTAGAATACCAAACAAGCTCTGTAAGGTCCATTTGTAGGAGAATTTAGAGCAGTTTTCAAATTCCAGACACATCAAGATAAGGTGCTACCTATGGCAGTCTGTCTGTCTTAAAAAAAAAAAAAAAAAAGAGAGAGATTTTCTCTATACAAGGTCATAGATGTAGAACAAAGAGACTATTCAGTCTGGAAATATCTTTAATTTTTTTTTTCTTCCAATAAATATTTATTGAGATACCACCTATGTACCAAGCACTCGGGTTACAGTGCTCATTTAGAAAGGTATAATCCCTGTTTTCATGAAACTTAAAGTCTAAAGGAAGAGGTAGATGGTCTTAAAATAGTCATGTTTTTTTTTTTTTAATTTAAATTTATTTATTTAATTTTTTTTTAACTTTTCAAAGTGGTTTTATTATTTTTTAACTTTATTTTATTTTTAAACTTTACATAATTGTATTAGTTTTGCCAAATATCAAAATGAATCCATCACAGGTATACATGTGCTCCCCATCCTGTATTTTAATAGGAGGCTAATTACTTTACAATATTGCATTGGTGCTGGAGATATCTTTTAGATATGAATTCATTTTCTCTTTTGTGTGAAAAACATGAATCCCAAAGTGGTGTACAGAATTTTCTAAGGTTTCACAGGTAATTGAGAGAATAAATTTGAATATTTCTAAAATAGTTTGTAGTTGAATTTCTTAAAAATAAAACATTGTTACATTATGTAACAGTTGTAAAACTATCCTTAGGGGAGTTTTAACAAAGTTTGGGGCTTCCCTGGTGGCTCAGAGGATAAAGCGTCTGCCTGCAATGCAGGAGACCCTGATTCGATCCCTGGGTTGGGAAGATCCCCTGGGGAAGGAAATGGCAACCCAGTCCACTGTTCTTGCCTGGAGAATCCCATGGATAGAGGAGCCTGGCGGGCTACAGTCCACGGAGTCGCAAAGAGTCGGACACGACTGAGCGACTTCATGTCACGTCACGTAACAAAGTTTAAAACAAAATTAAAAGGGAGCTACAGAGGTCGCTCATATACCACCTGCATCGCCTCCTCTCTTATCAGCATCACTCACCTGAGTGGTATTTTTACCAAGGATTAAACTATATTGACACATAATAATCACACAAAGTCCATAGTGTATCTTAACAGTTTACTCTTGTTATCATTTTATGGGCTTGGACAAATGTTCAGTGACATCTATCCATTGATATATCATACAGAGTAATTTCACTGCCCTAAAAATAGTGCTCTGCTTATTCATTTTTCCCAACACCAACCCCATAGCAACCAAAGATATTTTATTGTCTCCACAGTTTTATTTTTTCTAGAGTGTCAGGTAGTTGGAATAATACTATATGTAATCTTTCAGATCAGCTTCTTTCACTTAGTAATACGCATTTAAGATTCCCCATAATCTCCATTAACTGATAGCTTATTTTTTAACCCTAGTATTTCTTTGTCTAAGATGTACCATAGTTTACAATGAATTTGAGTTCCAGTTGCCTCAAATCCTTACCACCATTTGGTATTGTTGGTGTTCTGGGTATTGTCCATTGAATGAGTGAGTATTGGCACCCCATTCTGCATTAATTTGTATTTCCCTAGTGACATAATATAGAGCATCTTTTCCTATACTTATTTACCATCTGTACATCTTCTTTGGTGAAGTGTCTGTTAAGGTGTTTGGCTCTTTCTTAATCAGGTTGCCTGTTTTCATATTGTTGAATTTTAAGAGTTCTTTGTATATTGTGTTTGACAAGCTTTTATCAATATGTCTTTTGAAAGTATTTTCTCCTAGCTATGCTTTGTCTTCTAATTCTATTTAAATTGTTTTTGCAGAGCATACATTTTCATTTTAAGTTTTTCATTTTCAATTATGTCTATAATGTACATAAATGTACATTTACTTATGTACATTTATTTAGGGAATCAGCCTATCTAAACAGGCATCACCATTGCCAACATCATGTTATTTCCTTCTATGTTATCTTCTAGGAATTCTATAGTTTTACATTTCACATTTAGATCTCTTCTTATATAGTTTAAATTAGTTTTTAATGAAAGAGGTAAGGTTTGAATCTAGATTCATCTTTTCTGCATGTGAATTTGTACTTATTTGAGTATCATTTGTTGACAAAATTGTCTTTGTTTTATTGTGTTACCTTTGCTCCTTTGTCAAATATTAGTTAACTAGATTTGGGGGGTTCGTTTCTAAGATCTCTATTCTATTTCATTGATGTATTTTTCTATTCTTTGGCCAATACTACACTGTCTTGATTATTGTAGCTTTACAGAAAGTCTTGATGTTGGGTAGCATCAGTCCTCCATTTTTTTTTTTTTTAATTTCAATATTGTTGACTGTTGTGTGTCTTTTGCCTCTTCCTATAAATATTAAAATCAGTTTGTGAATATTCATAAAATAACTGCCTAGGGTATTGACTAGGATTGCAGTAAATCTATAGATCAAGTTGGGAGGAACTGACATCTTGCCTGTAATCTCATTTTGATGATATGCTAGTTCTTGTGGTTTCCCAAATCATCCTGATTGTGATAAGACTTTTGTTCCAGTTCACATATTTGGCTAACAAATGTTTGAACATAGACCATAACATATAATCAAGAACTAAAATACAAACAGATGGATATGATTCCTATCATGCTAGAGTTTTATTTATTGCTGGAAGATAGCTATTGGGAAAAATGTTGAAAAATTGATAATTCTGGGAAAGAAAAAAAAAGCCAGTATGATACTGAGTGAAAGTGAAAGTTGTTCAGTCATGTCCGGCTTTTTGAAACCCCATGTACTATACAGTCCATGGAATTCTCCAGGCCAGAGTACTAGAGTGGGTAGCCTTTCCCTTACTGCAGGGGATCTCCCCAATTCAGGGATTGAACCCAAGTCTCCTGCATTGCAGGTGGATTCTTTATCAGCTGAGGCATAAGGGAAGGCCATGATATTGCATATATAGCATCAAACACCTGAATTCTTAGGATTGCACCTTAATCCTTCACTGAAATTTAGCCACTGTTCTTTAATATGTGCTAGTAGGACATTTGTATAACTTCTTTGGAAAATTCCTATTTAAGATTTTTGCCCATTTTAATTGGGTTTCTTGTTTTTTGATTGTTGATTTGTAAATATCCTTTACTTATCCTGTATACTAGACCTTATCAGACATATAATTTGTAAGTACTTTTTCCATTGTACAATTTTCTCTTTTTTCTTTCTTAGTAGTGTTCTTTGAAGCACAAAAGTTTTCCATTTTAATAATTTTTGATGTATATCTGTTTTTCTTGGGTTTTCATTTCCTTTAGGTATCATATCATGAAACTATTGCATAAAACAAGTTTATAAACATGTATTCCTATATATTTTCTAAGTTTCTTCGATGCACGATACTGGAGGCTTGGGGCTGGTGCACTGGGACGACCCAGAGGGAGGGTATGGGGAGGGAGGAGGGAGGAGGGTTCAGGATGGGGAACACAGGTATACCTGTGGAGGATTCATTTTGATATTTGGCAAAACTAATACAATAATGTAAAGTTTAAAAATAAAATAAAATTAAAAAAAAAAAGAAATATAATTCATTTTAGTTAATTTTGATATTTAATGTGACATAAGTGTCTAAATTTATTCTTTTGCATGTTGATGACCACTTGTTGTAGCACCATTTCTTAAAAAGACTACTCTTTCCACTTTGCATTATCTTTGGCATCTTTGATAAAAACCAACTGACAATAAATGTAAGGATTTATCCTTGGACTTTCAATCCTATTTCATTGATCTATATTTTTATTCTTATTCTGACATCTCATTGTATAAAATCTTTAGATTAATTTGGGACATATCTTACCATTTTAACAATATGTTTTCCAATCATGAACATGGTATATATTCTCATTTATTTATATGTTCTTCAGTTTCTTTTTATGATGTTTTATAGTTTTAAGAAGAATATAAGAATACAGCTTACTGCTTAATTTGGTTAATCTATTCCTGAACATTTTATTTTTGATACTATGATCATTGAAATTATTTTCTTAATTTTAATTTCATTTTTTACTAGTATCTAGAAATACAAATAAATTTAATATATAATTATTCTATTCAGCAAAATTCAAAATTGATGAACTTGTTTGTTAGCTCTATTTTGTTGTAGATTTCTTAGTATCTTTTTTTTCTATGTATCATCATGGATAATCTCAGTTGACTTATCTTCAAGTTCACTATTTTATGCCAGCTCCAATTGTCTGTGAATCTAATGAATTTTTCATTGTAGTCATTGGATTTGTTAACACCCAATATTTCTATTTAGTTCCTCAAAAAATGATTTCTATCTCTTAATATTGTCTATTTGATGAGGCCCTATTCTGAGAGTTTGCTTTAGTTTGATCCATGTTTTTTTTTTTTAATTCTTTGAAAATATTTAAAATAATTGATCTAAAGTCTCTATTTAATAGATTCAACATCTGCATCTTCTAAATTTCTATGCACTCCTTTTTATTATTGTATATGGGCTATATCTTCATGTTGTTTGGCATGACTTGTAAATTTTGGGTGAGAACACTTTTAAAGTGGCTACACTTGCTTAAAGCTCAACATTCAGAAAACTAAGATCATGGCATCCGGTCCCATCACTTCATGGAAAATAGATGGGGAAACAGTGTCCGACTTTATTTTGGGGGGCTCCAAAATCACTACAGATGGTGAGTGCAGCCATGAAATTAAAAGACACTCCTTGGAAGGAAAGTTATGACCAACCTACATAGCATATTCAAAAGCCAGAGACATTACTTTGCCAAAAAAAGGTCCGTCTAGTCAAGGCTATGGTTTTTCCAGTAGTCATGTATGGATGTGAGAGTTGGACTGTGAAGAAAGCTGAGTGCTGAAGAATTGATGCTTTTGAACTGTGGTGTTGGAGAAGACTCTTGAGAGTCCCTTGGACTGCAAGGAGATCCAACCAGTCCATTCTGAAGGAGATCAGCCCTGGGATTTCTTTGGAAGGAATGATGCTAAAGCAGAAACTCCAGTACTTTGGCCACCTCATGCAAAGAGTTGACTCACTGGAAAAGACTCTGATGTTGGGAGGGATTTGGGGCTGGAGGAGAAGGGGATGACAGGGGATGAGATGGCTGGATGGCATCACTGACTCGATGGACGTGAGTCTGAGTGAACTTCGGGAGTTGGTGATGGACAAGGAGGTCTGGAGTGCTGCAATTCATGGGGTTGCAAAGAGTCAGACATGACTGAGTGACTGAATTGAACTGAACAGTTGACATCAATGCCTCCCCAAGGTTCTTGTTATTGCTGATTATTTTGGTTTTCTGTTTAATAACTTTACTGTAATAATTCTGCCAAATCTGTATTCATTGTCATATTTATCTACTGCAGTCTCTGTTTAGTCAACTGAGCGGTCAGCTAATGATAACATAGAAGGTTCCTTAACTCCCAGGAAATGGTAAGTTTCCCAAACTTTGTGAACAAATTCCATGTGAATGTTTTGATACATCATACCTTAGTATTCATACTGGTAGTTGACAGCTCTGCCTTAGACTTGACTTCTTACTCAATGCATGTCCTTAAAGTTAGCTAGAGATAAGACATTAGGGTCTTCTCAGATTTTCTTAAGTTGCATACAGCCCTGGGAAGGCAAGATGTCCTCTGTGCCTGTGACCTCCTAGATTTTAATGAATATATAGAGCTTCATGAAGCTGCTGTGAACACATGAGTTCAGTTCAGTTCAGTCGCTCAATAGTGTCAGACTCTTTGTGACCCCATGAACTGCAGTATGCCAGGCCAACCTGCCCATCACCAACTCCTGGAGTCTACCCAAACCCATATCCATTGAGTTGGTGATGCCATCCAACCGTCTCATCCTCTGTTGTTCTCTACACCTCCTGCCCTCAATCTTTCCCAGCAGAAGGGTCTTTTCAAATGAGTCAGCTCTTCGCATCAGGTGGCCAAAATATTGGAGTTTCAGCTTCAACATCAGTCCTTCCAATGAACACCCAGGACTGATCTCCTTTAGGATGGACTGGTTGGATCTCCTTGCAGTCCAAGGACTCTCAAGAGTCTTCTCCAACACCACAGTTCAAAATCATCAATTCTTCTGTGCTCAGCTTTCTTTATAGCCCAACTCCCACATCCATACATGACCACTGGAAAAACCATAGCCTTGACTAGACGGACCTTTGTTGGCAAAGAAATGTCTCTGCTTTTTAATATGCTGTCTAGATTGGTCATAACTTTCCTTCCAAGGAGTAAATGTCTTTTAATTTCACGGCTACAATCACCATCTTAAATGATTTTGGAGCCCCTCAAAATAAAGTCTGACACTGTTTCCACTATTTCCCCATCTATTTCCCATGAAGTGATGGGACCAGATGACATGATCTTTGTTTTCTGAATGTTGAGCTTTAAGCCAACTTTTTTACTCTCCTCTTTCACTTTCGTCCAGAGGCTCTTTAGTTCTTCTTCACTTTTTGCCTTAAGTTTGGTATCATCTGCATATCTCAGCTTACTTATATGTCTCCCGGCAATCTTGATTCCAGCTTGTGCTTCATCCAGCCCAGCGATTCTCTGGGCTGAGTATATGTATATGTACTCTGCATATAAGTTAAAGAAGCAGGGTGACAATATAGAGCCTTGATGTACTCCTTTTCCTATTTGAAACCAGTCTGTTGTTCCATGTCCAATTCTAACTGTTGCTTCCTGACCAGCATACAGGTTTCTCAAGAGGAAGGTCAAGAGTTCTGGTATTCTTATCTCTTTTAGAATTTTCCACAGTTTACTGTAATCCACACAGTCAAAGGCTTTGGCATAGTCAATAAAGCAGAAATAGATGTTTTTCTGGAACTCTCTTGCTTTTTCTATGATTCAGCAGATGTTGGAAATTTGATCTCTGGTTCCTCTGCCTTTTCTAAAACCAGCTTGAACATCAGGAATTTCATGATTCACATATTGCTGAAGCCTGGCTTGGAGAATTTTGAGCATTACTTTACTAGCGTGTGAGATGAGTACATTGTGCAGTAGTTTTAGCATTCTTTGGCATTGCCTTTCTTTGGGATTGGAATGAAAACGACCTTTTCCAGTCCTATGGCCACTGTTGAGTTTTCTAAATTTGCTGGTGTATTGACTGCAGCACTTTCACTGTGTCATCTTTCAGGATTTGAAATAGCTCAACTGGAATTCCATCACCTCCAATAACTTTGTTTGTAGTGATGCTTCCTAAGGCCCACTTGACTTCACATTCCAGGAATTCTGGCTCTAGGTCAGTGATCACACCATCGTGATTATCTGGGTCATGAAGATCTTTTTTATACAGTTCTTCTGTGTATTCTTGCCACCTCTTCTTAGTGTCTTTTGCTTCTGTTAGGTTCCTACCATTTCTGTCCTTTATTCAGTCCATCTTTGCATGAAATATTTCCTTGATATCTCTAATTTTCTTGAAGAGATCTCTAGTCTTTCCCATTTTATTGTTTTCCACTATTTCTTTGCATTGATCACTGAGGATGGCTTTCTTATCTCTCCTTGCTATTCTTTGGAACTCTGCATTCAAATAGGTATAACACATCATTACAATCATTTTCCTTTACAGATTTTTTTGTTGTTATTAGATCTTTGCCCTAGCTCTTGCTTACAGTTTTAGGCTGTGACATTTAATAATTGCTTGTAATTATTTTTGACAAATACCTTTGAGGAAAAGACTTTTCACACTGACTGCTCTCTAAGTAAAGTCTGATACAGAGAGACCTGGCCAGTGGAAGTCTTTTAGGAAACCACAAATGGATAAAATAATGACAGTTCTCTTGGAATAAGCTTTTTTGAAGCAGCTCCTGCACTGGTCTTTTCCCTTCAGTGCCTGCAAGACTGCTAATTTTCACTATGAGTGTAGATTATTAGTTTTCAAGGCTCACAAACAGTTTGGAAAATGGGGAATGGGACTACAGAAAGTCAAAACAAAACAAAGCTCTCAGTTCTAACAAAGATTCAGTCATTTTTTTTTTTTTTTTGAAATAACAGTCGTAGATTACTGCAAGTCTTTGATTAATTTCTTTGCTTAGTTGCTCAGTTGTGTCTGACTCTTTGCGACAACATGGACTATAGCCCACCAGGTTCCTCTGTCCATGGAGTTTCTTCAGGCAAGAGTGGATTGCCAACCTTCCTCCAGGGAATCTTCCCAACCCAGGAATCAAACCCAGGTCTCCCACATTGCAGGCAGATTCTTTACTGTCTGAACCACCAGGGAATTTCTAGACTTCTGAAAAAGATGATTCCAGTAAGTCTTGCTAGTTTTCTTGTTGCTTTCATGGAGCAGAAATTTTCAGAGATCCTTACTTCATTTTTGCTCACATCTGTATAGTAGATTGAATATGAAATTCAGTTGTAACAATTTCCATTTTTCATTTAACATACAATTAATACACACACATATATACTATATATATGAGCTCCCCTGTTGGCTCAGACATAAATAATCCAGCTGCAATGTGGGAGAACTGTGTTTGAAACCTGGGTTGAGAAGATGCCCTGGAGGAGGGCTTGGGCAACCTAGTCCAGTATTCTTGCCTGGAGAATCCCCAAGGACAGCGGACCTGGTAGGCTCCCGTCCATGGGGTCACAAAGAGTTGGACATGACTGAGCAAGTAAGCAAACACACACACATATATATGTATGCGTGCACACTTAGTTGCTCAGTCATGTCGGACTCTTTGCTACACCATGGACTGCATCCCACCAGGCTAGTTCCATGGGTATTCTCCAGGTAAGAATACTAGACTAGGTGACCATGCTCTTCTCATATATATGTATATGATTCCCTATTTATACACTACAAAAACTACAGTATTCAGTGACAGTTGTTTTTATAAAATGTAATTCTGTTAAGTGGACATTATAATTTGATTCAGCTCACTTCAGCTGTGTCCATATCTTTGCAACCCCATGATCTATATCACACCAGGCTTCCTTGTCCATCACCAACTCCCAGAGCTTGCTCAAAGTCATATGCATCGAATTGGTGATGCCATTCAACCATCTCATCCTCTGTCATCCCCTTCTCCTCGTTCCTTCAATCTTTCCCAGCATCAGGGTCTTTTTGAATGAGTCAGTTCCTCGCAAACTATTGGAGCTTCAGCATCAGTCTTTCCAGTAAATATTCAGTGAATAATAATAAAAATAATATCTATATTTATATCCATATCTATATCTGATGAAAAGTATAAGGATCCAGAAAAATAGTCATACAATTGAATTCCTGTTACATACTAATATGAAAGAATTAATCAGATGCGTATGAATTGCTTGGTACATGAAACATCATCTTGAATAATCTGGTATAATTAATAACTGTATTTGTTAAGTTACTATCTGTATACGTGATGCCTACTTATGTCTATTCTATTAATTTAGGGACAGTCAGTTTTCTTTCTGATATTTTTTTAAATTGAAATCTGGTTGACATATAACATTATATTAGTTTCAGGTATACAATATAATGATTTTATACATGTATATATTACAAAATAATCTTAGATGATACTCAAAGTATTACCAAATTCCCAGGTACAATTGCTCATTTTTAGGAATGCATCATACCGTAAAACTATGCATATTGATCATTTATTTTAGAAGATTTGTATTTGTATACATATTTACACACAAATTACATGGCAGTCTCAAAAGAAAAAAAATGTAAGAAACTTTGCAGTTGCTGTCCCCTAGAATATTATTCTCCTTGGTATCAGTACTTGTTATCCACATAGTTTACCTTCTTATCTCCTTCATATTGCTCCACTACTTTATCTGAGAGACATTTCCTGTTCAGCCTATTGAAAAGTGGCGCTTCTCTTACTTTGTGCTTTATTTTCCTTCATAATGCTTATCTCCTTCTAAAATATTTTATATTTACATTTTCTACCTTACTGTAACTTTTGTTTACTGCAGTATCCATCTAATCTAGAATAGATGTAGTATACACCTGATAAATCTTTGTCAAATTTTATGTTTCTGTGCTGATCAACCCTGTTCTTTCTTTCCCCATAATTCACGCTGTTCTGTAGAGCAGATCTTAGTTTCCCCTTTTTTGATAAATATTGCTATATTTTTCCCCTGGATTGAAGAATAGAAAAGTAAAATACTTTCTCTATGTTATCCAAAATTTTAAAGGGAGAGTAATGTCTCCTTTCTTAAATTACTGAATTTTGTGTGTAAATTATGGCAGGGATTTTTTCAGTCTTTTCTGAATACTTATTTCAGAATTCCTGAAGACTAGCATTGTATTTTGAATGGATATGTTTGTTACTTGACCAACTAGTTAGTATAATATATAACTTCTCAGACTGTAATATGATTGAACTAATGGTCAGTAATATGTGATTTCAAGTATTACCAAAAGGAAGTTCTTTGTTATAAAAGCCAAATGTTTCAGCTGATCCTAAAGCAAACTTGTAACGTTCTGGATTCCCATATTAATTCTCTCACCACTATTATATTTAAAAGAATTATTTTTGTAGCTTTTTGTGGTGAAAATTTAATGAGTGTCGGCCTTTGTTTCAAACAGTGAAACTAGACACATGGCCTTGGGCAACCTTTTAATGATTTCGGATTTAAAATGAAGTTTCTACTCATGGTATTCATTATACCTTTTAAAACCAAGCAATACTTTCCTAATGCCATTATTCAATCACCTACCACACATAGTTCTGCTTACCTCTAATTACTTTAAAACCTGAGACTGAGGTCTACATTTTAATATATGGGATGGAAAATCAATAAAAACCTAGAATGATATTTACACTATTAAGGGTATCTATACATTATTAAGGATATGAAAGGGAACAGTTTGGCCAGAATTCATTTCTCGTGCCTTCAATTGTTTGCTTCCTTGTTGCTATAATACAAGACTCACTGGATTTAGATGCCCACCAGCAAACCTCGCTGTCAGTGTTGCACCAAAAAACAACCTCCAGCTTTTTAGAAAACTAGATTTGTCAATGTTACTGAGTTATGTGGCACAATACACAGTAGATGAGAATGAATGATTATAACTTAAGTCTGTAGAGTCTTTTTTATTTATTTATTGTTGAAGATTATTGTATGTTTGCCTTCCCCATCTGTTCTGAATGTGCTATTCTGTCATTGTTTATAAAAGCCTTGTGAGACATCAAGTTCACTATTTTGACTTGCAAGCAGAGTCTTTACTGTCTGATCCACCAGGTAAGCCCAAAGGACCCTATAAACCAAATTAAATGAACTTGGATTTTAACCAGGCACATAGCAACCATTTGGGCTTCCCTGGTGGCTCAGATGGTAAAGAATCTGCCTGCAAAGTGGAAAACCCGGGTTTGAACACTATGTAAGGAAGACCTGCAGAAGGAACTGGCAACCCACTTCAGTATTTTTGCCTGGAGAATCCCATGGATAGAGGATCCTGGTGGATTACCAGACAATATTACCTGCCTCCTGAGAAACCTGTATGCAGGTAAAGAAGCAACAGTTAGAACCAGACATGGAACAACAAACTGGTTCCAAATTGGGAAAGTAGTATGTCAATGCTTTATATTGTCACCCTGCTTGTTTAACTTATATGCAGAGTACATCATGCTAAATGCTGGGCTGGATAAAGCACAAGCTGGAATCAGGATTGCCAGGAGAAATATCAATAACCTCTGATATGCAGGTGACAACACCATTATGGCAGAAAATGACAGGGAACTAAAGAGCCTCTTGATTAAAGTGAAAGAGGAGAGTGAAAAAGCTGGCTTAAAACCAATATTCACAAAACAAAGATCATGGCATCCAGTTCCATCACTTCGTGGCAAATAGATGGGGAAACAATGGAAACAGTGAGAGACTATTTTGGGGGGGCTCCAAAATCACTGCAGATGGTGACTGCAGCCATGAAATAAAAAGATGCTTGCTCCTTGGAAGAAAAGCTGTGACAAACCTAGACAGCATATTAAAAAGAAGACACATGACTTTGCCAACAGAGGTCAAAGCTATGGTTTTTCCAATAGTCATGTATGAATGTGAGAGTTGGACCATAAAAAAGTTGAACTCCAGAGAAAAGATGTTTTTGAATTGTAGTGTTGGAGAAGGCTCTCTGGAGAGTCCCTTGAACTGAAAAGAGGCCAAACCAGTCAATCCTAAAGGAAATCAGTCTTGAATATTCATTGGAAGGACTGATGCTGAAGCTGAAGCTCCAATACTTTGGCCACCTAATGCAAAGAGCTGACTCATTAGAAAAGACCCTGATGCTGGGAAAGATTGAAAGCAGGAATAGAAGGGGATTACAGAGGATGAGATTATTGGGTGGCATCACCGACTCAATGGACATGAGTTTGAGCAAGATCCAAGAGATGGTGAAGAACAGAGAGGCCTGGCGTGCTGCAGTCTGTGAGGTTGTAAAGATTCAGAGATGACTGTGACTGAACAACAAATTTTGACTTTTCTTGTTATCATGCATTATACTGTTGTTTCATTGTTTCCCTGTGTAGAATTTTGGGAGCACTCTTCCTATAAGAGAGAGCTCACAAATTCATGTTTTAAATAAAAATATTTTGGAAATGGACATATCTCACATGGCACAAGATATGTATTCACTAGCTGAATTGAGGATAGTTGTGAGACATAAACCTTGTGAGGAAGATCTACTTCCTCCAATTTTAGGAATATGTAATTTTGAAGGAGTGGTATTAAAAATCATATTATTTTATATATGTGGATAATGCATCACAAGTTTATTAACTGACTTCATGTATGTCAAACAATTAAGAAGGTATCCAATTAAGTATGGCAGGACTTCTAGTTGTGTGAACTTCTACAGTCATGTCAACATTTTTGTCTATGTTTTTCAGTGAAAATAGCCATAATTACTGCATATCTATATACAGTATTTGAGGATTTTTATAAAGAAAAGTATTATGGGCATATAAATTTATGTATATTTATGTAAATGTATAGATGCTATTGGTGAATATATGTTTGTTGATGAATGCACATGATACCATGGAGAGAATTCTCAGGAAATAAAATGTTTATTAGACCTAAATCATTATTAAATATAGTTTAGCCAGTTTGGAAAATTTCACTTTATATTAATCTTAGTGCTTATTGAAGAATGTCTTTTTGCTCTTATTTTAATAACTAAGTTTAATTATATAATTTATATTACATGTCTTTCTTCTAAACTAATTTTAATAACCTAAGATTCTTGATTGAAATTGTAATTGCATAGAATAGAAATATTACACTAAAATATGAAATATGTGCAAGAATTTGAAAAGTTAATTGCTTAGTAATTTTATATTCTATAATATCTGATTTAATACTATCCACAATATTCTTTCATGTCTATCAACTTGTTATCTATATCCCAATTGCCTATTCAATGGTTTATAAAAAGATAAACCCACCAACACTGTTGGCGGGAATGCAAACTCGTACAGCCACTATGGAGAACAGTGTGGAGATTCCTTAAAAAACTGGAAATAGAACTGCCTTATGATCCAGCAATCCCACTGCTGGGCATACACACTGAGGAAACCAGAAGGGAAAGAGACACGTGTACCCCAATGTTCATCGCAGCACTGTTTATAATAGCCAGGACATGGAAGCAACCTAGATGTCCATCAGCAGATGAATGGATAAGAAAGCTGTGGTACATATACACAATGGAGTATTACTCAGCCATTAAAAAGAATACATTTGAATCAGTTCTAATGAGGTGGATGAAACTGGAGCCTATTATACAGAGTGAAGTAAGCCAGAAGGAAAAACACCAATACAGTATACTAACGCATATATATGGAATTTAGAAAGATGGTAACGATAACCCTGTATACGAGACAGCAAAAGAGACACTGATGTATAGAACAGGCTTATGGACTCTGTAGGAGAGGGAGAGGGTGGGAAGATTTGGGAGAATGGCATTGAAACATGTGAAATGTCATGTATGAAACGAGATGCCAGTCCAGGTTCAATGCACAATGCTGGATGCTTGGGGCTGGTGCACTGGGACGACCCAGAGGGATGGTATGGGGAGGGAGGAGGGAGGAGGGTTCAGGATGGGGAACACATGAGAAATAAAAAAAAAAAAAGAAAAAAAAAAAGATAAACCCAATGAACAATATTTAATAAAAATATATTTTAAGTAATCAGTATAATTTAAAAGCGTATGAATCTCAGTTAATAATCCATAATTTCAAGAGTACCAAGAAAAATTTTTTTCATGACAGTTATTACTGAGATATCCATGGTTGATTTAATCAGGTGCCTCCTGTTGTGGTGGTTCTGTTGCTTTTGTGAAATGACTAAGATTAAGTATTCTCCATGATTCAAGTCTTGGTTGTTGAGTCCAATCTTTGTTGATGCATCACAGGTATCTTTTTTGAGGTCTTTCTACATCCCACTCTAGACACTCCCAAGAGCAGAAAGGAAACATGCTTGGTATCTTAGCTTCAGCTGCCATTACAAAACTTCAAAAACTAGGCAGCCTGAACAACAGAAATATATTATCTCACAATTCTGGAGGCTACAAGGCCAAGATCAGGGTGCCAGCATGATTGAGATGTGGTGAGAGCTCTCTTGATGGTTTACAGATGGCTGCCTTCTTACCATGTCTTTACATGGCAGAAAAAGAGTAAGAACAAACTCTCTGGTGTCTCATCTTATATGAGTATCAGTCTCATTCTGAGAGCCCCAGTTTCATGACTCCATCTAAACCTAATTACTTCCTCTACTCTATTTCCAGTACCGTCACATTGAAGGTTAGGGTTGTAACACGTGAATTTTGTAGGAAGACACAATGTAGTTGCAAAGCATCAGACATGACTGAGGGACTAACAATTCAGTCCACATTACTCAGTTCCATATTATTTACATAATTGCTACATACTACCTGTTACCTTTTCCAAAAAACACTTCCCCCCCCCCCCCCGTTCTCAAAGAGAGCTGACAGACATTGTGTTTTTCTTCTGATAGCTACTAAAATATGCTCTTATTGAGAAGAATATGATAATAAATAAAGCCAAAACATTCAAATTCCCTAATATCCTAAAAGGAATGGTGGAGGGAAGGGTGCTGTGAAATATCTTGCCACAAAACTTAACAGGACTTTTTCAGTTTGAATTTTATTGAACAGTAAGTAGCTCTGGCTTAAGATGGTAGGTCATAATATATCATTAAGTACTTTATTACTACCATCAAAATAATTTTCCTAACATCTTATAAGAAGAGCATTCAGTTTCCAAATATTGGTTATTTTGTTCCATGTCACTTTCTTTTGAGATTAAAATTTTTTCCACTTTTACATTTCTTTCAACTTTTCCTAGAGTGATAATTTTAAGACATTCTGGTAAGTGAATAAAGACACTTCAAGAAAATTAACCCAATTTTACTTCCAGCCAAGTCAATATTATATTTGTTAAAAGGAGAACAAACTTGTATTTATAAACAATTTTGAATAATCTGCATCTGAATAATTCCAACTGACTTAGATTTCCCCCATTAACTTGTCCTAACTCCCTAGAGAGAAGAGCTAACACCTATCCTACTCAAACTCTTCCAGAAAATTGCAGAGGAAGGTAAACTTCCAAACTCATTCTATGAGGCCACCATCACCCTAATACCAAAACCTGACAAAGATGCCACAAAAAAAAAGAAAACTACAGGCCAATATCACTGATGAACATAGATGCAAAAATCCTTAACAAAATACTAGCAATCAGAATCCAACAGCACATTAAAAAGATCATACACTATGACAAAGTGGGCTTTATCCCAGGGATGCAAGGATTCTTCAATATCTGCAAATCAATCAATGTAATACACCACATTAACAAATTGAAAAATAAAAACCATATGATTATCTCAATAGATGCAGAGAAAGCCTTTGACAAAATTCAATATCCATTTATGATAAAAACTCTCCAGAAAGCAGGAATAGAAGGAACATACCTCAACATAATAAAAGCTATATGTGACAAACCCACAGCAAACATTATCCTCAATGGTGAAAAATTGAAAGCATTTCCTCTAAAGTCAGGAACAAGACAAGGGTGCCCACTTTCACCACTACTATTCAACATAGTTTTGGAAGTTTTGGCCATAGCAATCAGAGCAGAAAAAGAAATAAAAGGAATCCAAATTGGAAAAGAAGAAGTAAAACTCTCACTGTTTGCAGATGACATGATCCTCTACATAGAAAACCCTAAAGACTCCACCAGAAAATTACTAGAACTAATCAATGAATATAGTAAAGTTGCAGGATATAAAATCATCACACAGAAATCCCTTGCATTCCTGTACACTAATAATGAGAAAATAGAAAGAGAAATTAAGGAAACAATTCCATTCACCATTGCAATGAAAAGAATAAAATACTTAGGAATATATCTACCTAAAGAAACTAAAGACCTATATATAGAAAACTACAAAACACTGGTGAAAGAAATCAAAGAGGACACTAATAGATGGAGAAATATACCATGTTCATGGATTGGAAGAATCAGTATAGTGAAAATGAGTATACTACCCAAAGCAATTTATAGATTCAATGCAATCCCTATCAAGCTACCAACGGTATTCTTCACAGAGCTAGAACAAATAATTTCACAATTTGTATGGAAATACAAAAAACCTCGAATAGCCAAAGCGATCTTGAGAAAGAAGAATGGAACTGGAGGAATCAACCTACCTGACTTCAGGCTCTACTACAAAGCCACAGTCATCAAGACAGTATGGTACTGGCACAAAGACAGAAATGTAGATCAGTGGAACAAAATAGAAAGCCCAGAGACAAATCCATGCACTTATGGACACCTTATCTTTGACAAAGGAGGCAAGAATATATAATGGATTAAAGACAATCTCTTTAACAAGTGGTGCTGGGAAAACTGGTCAACCACTTGTAAAAGAATGAAACTAGAACACTTTCTAACACCATACACAAAAATAAACTCAAAATGGATTAAAGATCTAAACGTAAGACCAGAAACTATAAAACTCCTAGAGGAGAACATAGGCAAAACACTCTCCGACATACATCACAGCAGGATCCTCTATGACCCACCTTCCAGAATATTGGAAATAAAAGCAAAAATAATCAAATGGGACCTAATTAAACTTAAAAGCTTCTGCACAACAAAGGAAACTATAAGCAAGATGAAAAGACAGCCTTCAGAATGGGAGAACATAATAGCAAATGAAGCAACTGACAAACAACTAATCTCAAAAATATACAAGCAACTCCTACAGCTCAATTCCAGAAAAATAAATGACCCAATCAAAAATGGGCCAAAGAACTAAATAGACATTTCTCCAAAGAAGACAAACAGATGGCTAACAAACATGAAAAGATGCTCAACATCACTCATTATCAGAGAAATGCAAATCAAAACCACTATGAGGTACCATTTCATGCCAGTCAGAATGGCTGCGATCCAAAAGTCTACAAGCAATAAATGCTGGAGAGGGTGTGGAGAAAAAGGAACCCTCTTACACTGTTGGTGGGAATGCAAACTAGTACAGCCACTATGGAGAACAGCGTGGAGATTCCTTAAAAAACTGGAAATAGAACTGCCTTATGATCCAGCAATCCCACTGCTGGGCATACACACTGAGGAAACCAGAATTGAAAGAAACACGTGTACCCCAATATTCATCGCAGCACTGTTATAATAGCCAGGACATGGAAGCAACCTAGATGTCCATCAGCAGATGAATGGATAAGAAAGCAGTGGTACATATACACAATGGAGTATTACTCAGCCATTAAAAAGAATACATTTGAATCAGTTCTAATGAGGTGGATGAAACTGGAGCCTATTATACAGAGTGAAGTAAGCCGGAAGGAAAAACACCAATGCAGTATACTAATGCATATATATGGAATTTATAAAGATGGTAACAATAACCCTGTATACGAGAAGCAAAAGAGACACTGAGGTATAGAACAGTCTTTTGGACTCTGTGGGAGAGGGAGAGGGTGGGATGATTTGGGAGAACGGCATTGAAATATGTGTAATATCATATATGAAACGAGTCGCCAGTCCAGGTTCGATGCACGATACTGGATGCTTTGGGCTGGTGCCCTGGGACGACCCAGAGGGATGGTATGGGGAGGGAGGAGGGAGGAGGGTTCGGGGTGGGGAACACATGTATACCTGTGGCAGATTCATTTTGATATATGGCAAAACCAATACAATATTGTATAGTTAAATAAAATAAAATTTAAAAAATAAAATAGATCATCTGGAAAATAAAATAAAATTCAGGGCAATTAAACTCTCTTAAATAGGGCTTCCCTGGTGGCTCAAATGGTAAAGTGTCTACTGTAATGTGAGAGACCCAGGTTTGATACTTGGGTCAGGAAGATGCCCTGGAGAAGGAAATGGCAACCCACTCCAGTATTCTTGCCTGGAGAATTCTCTGGATTGAGGAGCATGGTAGGCTACAGTCCATGGGGTTGCAAAGAGTGGGACATGACTGAGAGACTTCACTTCACTTCAGACTTTCTTAAAACACCTTTGAATGATCTTTTTCAATTAAACCTAAAATGAAAGAAGTGTTTTCAATATTATTTTTCATAAAATTAACGATGTAATTTTCATTAAATTAAAAAAATAATAATAGTAAATGGGCACCCGTGGTTTATATGAATCTGAGAATAGAGTGAAGAAAATGGATTCTAAATCCATGGGGATGAGTTTCTATGTCATGGAGAAAAAAATACAAGTTCCTTCTGAGAAAATGAATTTAGTTCATTTATTCTACTTGTCTACATCTCTTGAGTTCCAAGGATAGCTTTGAGAAAAATGAAAACAGTAACAGATGACCTTGCAATTGATGAATCAATTGACTTCACACTGAAACTATGCACCTGGTGATAGCAAGATGTTTTAATATTTGTTACAGAGAAACAGAAGTTAAATGAGGGTTTACATCCATACCCCTTGAATTCTCAGAAAGATGATACAGTATGAGGTACTTTAATAAAAAACTCTGTTTGTTAGAAGATTATTTAGCATTTCCAAGAACAAGTTATAGTTATAAAGAATATATTTCGATAAGCTGTGTAGTATGGATTTCCCTGGTGACAAGATATGTAGTATATGGAAGTATAATACAAGCATAAAGTTATTAATTTCCAGTCAATACTGTATACAAGTATTTAATGCTTGTTAATATAGAAATCTGGATCCCACCATTATAATATACCATTTTACAAATCATTGAGTCACAATTTATGAATTATACTACCAAATTGCCTTCTAGTTATTGTCTTTCCGGTTTGAGCTTCAACAAAATTGGAAATAGTTTCACATTTGCTATTTCCTCTTTTTATAGGATTACAAAAACAACCCACTGAGGCATTTCCCTAGTATATACTACCTCTTTCTCCAAGTCACTTTCACATTGTTCACATTCAGTTTGATCATCTCAGTTGATTGTGAAAATAATGATATATATTCTTAATAATTTGTACTCACTAAATATAAGCTTGGAATAACTGAATAGCAGTTTAATTGAGTCCTCCAAGATAGTTACCACTTTAAAAAGGAAATTTTAAACTCTACAGAAACTGTTTAAAATAAAATTTTAAACGGTTTCTAAAATGGCATGTCCAGCAGCAAGAGTGTGAAATAGCCATAATTTTAAGAACAGAAGTTCTGTAAACTACCTCTCACTGTGATTGAACAGTCTTTTTCTCTCATGGGCTGTCCAATCACTGCAGCTTCCAAGCTCCATTCTTGTGGATGTATCACATATCCACAGCAGTCTGTTCACCTCACATTTCCTCCTGCTTTCTAATCTTTTAGGGATTGACATAGGAAATCCCTCTTCCCATCCATAATCTATCCTCCCTGTGTTTGTGTTACTGATGCCTTCTTCTCAACTGATAGAAGGGAGGGATGTATCCTGTCCTGTCAAAATCAGCATCTCCACAAATGCATCTCTCATTTTATATTCTTAGTGGTTTCACTTTTTCGGATATCCCCTCCTGCTATTTCTCACGTCTGGGGTATTTTTGCCAGTAGCCTAGAAACATATATTAATTTCTATAATTTTCAAAAGGAAACCAAATAAAATGAAACCCCCTTTAATCCCCCTACTCCTCTATGGTAATTGTTCCATTTCATTTGTTCCCTTCATATGTACACTTTTAAAAAGATAGACCTGTTCATGCTGTTTTCCATTTCCTGTAAAGTTCATTCATGTTGCAGCTCCTGTAAAATCTTGCTCATACTCCATCATTCCTTCAAGTGTGGAGAGGTCCAGGGCAAACAGTCACCTCTCTTCAGCTGTCCTACTGACTTAAATTTATATATCAGAGCAGCCCTTAGCTAAACTGACTTCTTTCTCAAGAAATTCCTCTTCTATTTCATGCTTACTCCCACACTACAAATTTTCCAACAATCAGTTCAGTTCATTTAATTTCAGTCACTAAGTCATGTTCAACTCTTTGTGACCACAGGGACTGCAGCACACCAGGCCTCCCTGTCCATCACCAACTCCTGGAGTTGACTCAAACTCATGTCCATTGAGTCGGTGATGACATCCAACCACATCATCCTCTGTTGTCCCCTTCTCCTCCTGCCCCCAATCCCTCCCAGCATCAGGGTCTTTTCAAATGAGACAGTTCTTCACATCAGGTGACCAATGTATTGGAGTTTCAGCTTCAGCATCAGTCCTTCCGATGAATGTTCAGGACTGATTTCCTTTAGGATGGACTGGTTGGATCTCCTTGCTGTCTGAGGGACTCTCAGGAGTCTTCTCCAACACCACAGTTCAAAAGTACCAATTCTCTGGTGTTCAGCTTTCTTTATAGTCCAACTCTCACATCCATACATGACTACTGGAAAAACCATAGCTTTGACTAGATGGACCTTCATTCTCAAAGTAATGTTTCTGCTTTCTTAATGTGCTGTCTTGGTTGGTCATAACTTTTCTTCCAAGAAGCAAGTGTCTTTTAATTTCATAGTTGCCGTCACCATCTGCAGTGATTTTGGAGGACAAAAATTAAAGTCTGTCATTGTTTCCATTGTTTCCCCATCTATTTGCCATGAAGTGATGGACCAGATGCCATGATCTGAGTTTTCTGAATGTTGAGTTTTAAGCCAACTTTTCCCCTCTCCTCTTTCACTTTCATCAAGAGGCCCTTTAGTTCTTCTTTGCTTTCTGCCAAAAGGGTGGTATCATCAGCATACCAGAGGTTATTGATATTTCTCCCAGGACTCTTGATTCCAACTTGTGCTTTATCCAGTCCAGTGTTTCTCATGATGCATATAAGTTAAATAAGCATATAAGTTAAATAAGCAGGGTGACAATATACAGCCTTGACGTAGTCCTTTTCCTCTTTGGAACCAGTCTGTTTTTCCATGTCCAGTTCTAACTGTTGCTTCTTGACCTGCATACAGATTTCTCAAGAGGCAATTCAAATGGTATGGTTTTCCAATCTCTTGAAGAATTTCCCAGAGTTTGTTTTGGTCCACACAGTCACAGGCTTTGGCTTAGTCAATAAAGCAGAAGTAGGTGTTTTTCTGGAACTCTCTTGCTTTTTTGATGATCCAGTGGATGTTGGCAATTTGACCTCAGGTTCGGCTGCCTTTTCTAAATCCAGCTTGAACATCTAGAATTTCATGGTTCACATACTGTTGAAGACTTGTTTGGAGAATTTTGAGCATTACTTTATTAGCGTGTGAGATGACTGTAGTTTTGTGGTAGTCTGAGCATTCTTTGGCATTGCCTTTCTTTGGGATTGGAATGAAAACTGACCTTTTCCAGCCCTGCGGCCACTGCTGAGTTTTCCAAATTTGCTGCCATATTGAGTGCAGCACTTTCACAGAATCATCTTTTAGGATTTAAATTAGCTCAACTGGAAGTCCATCACTTCCACTAGTTTTGTTCATAGGGATGTTTCCTAAGGCCTACGTGACTTTGCATTCCAGGATGTCTGGCTCTACATGAGTGATCACACCGTTGTGATAATCTGGGTCATAAAGATCTTTTTTTGTATAGTTCTGTGTATTCTTGCCACCTCTTCTTAATATCTTATGCTTCTGGTAGGTTCACATGATTTCTGTCCTTTAGTAAGCCCATCTTTATATGAAACCTTCCTTTGGTATCTCTAATTTTCTTGAAGTTACCTCTAGTCTTTCCCATTCTATTGTTCTCTATTACTTTGCACTGATCACTGAGGAAGGCTTTCTTGTCTCTCCTTGCTATTCTTTGGAACTCTGCATTCAAATGGGTATATCTTTCCTTTTCTCCTTTGCCTTTTGCTTCTCTTCTTTTCTCAGCTATTTGTAAGACCTCCTCAGATAACCACTTTGCCTTTTTGCAGTTCTTTTCTTGGGGAATGTCTTGATCTCTGCCTCCTGTACAATGTCACGAAACTCTGTCCATAGTTCTTCAGGCAGTCTATCAGATCTAATCCCTTGAATCTATTTGTCACTTCCACTGTATAATCATACGGGATTTGATTTAGGTTATACCTGAATGGTCTAGTGGTTTTCCTTACTTTCTTCAATATAAGTCTGAATTTGGCAATAAGGTATTCATGATCTGAGCCACAGTCAGCTCCCAGTCTTGTTTTTGCTGACTGTATAGAACTTCTCCATCTTCGGGTGCAAAGAATATAATCAATCTGATTTCAGTATTGACCATCTGGTGATGTCCACGTGTAGAGTCTTCTTGTGTGTTGTTGGAAGAGGGTGTTTGCTATGACCAGTGTGTTCTCCTGGCAAAGCTCTATTAGCCTTTGCCCTGATTCATTCTGTACTCCAAGGTCAAATTTCCCTATTACTTCTCGTATTTCTTGACTTCCTACTTTTGCATTCCAGTCCCCTATAATGAAAAGGACATCTTTTTTGGGTGTTAGTTCTAGAAGGTCTTGTATGTCTTCATAGAACGATTCAACTTCAGCTTCCTCAGCATTACTGGTCAGGGCATAGACTTGGATTACTGTGATATTGAATGGCTTGCCTTAGAAATGAACAGAGATCATTCTGTCATTTTTGAGATTGCGTCCAAGTACTGTGTTTCAGACCTTTTGTTGACTATGATGACTACTCCATTTCTTCTAAGGTATTCTTGCCCACAGTAGTTTATATAATGGTCATCTGAGTTAAACTCACCCATTCCAGTCCATTTTAGTTCACTGATTCCTAAAATGTCAATGTTCACTCTTGCCATCTCCTGTTTGACCACTTCCAATTTTCCTTGATTCTGGACCCAATATTCCAGGTTCCTATGCAATATTGCTCTTTACAGCAATGTTGGACTTTACTTCCATCACCAGTCACCTCCACAACTGGGCATTGTTTTTGCTTTGGCTCTGTCTCTTCATTCTTTCTGGAGTTATTTCTCCACTGGTCTCCAGTAGCATATTGGGCACCTACCGACCTGGGAGTTCATTTATCAGTGTCCTGTCTTTTTGCTTTTTGATACTATTCATGAGGTTCCCAAGGCAAGAATACTGAAGTGGTTTGCCATTCCCTTTTCCAGTGGACCACGTTTTGTCAGAACTCTCCACCATGACCCATCCGTCTTGGGTGGCCCTACATGGCATGGCTCATTGTTTCACTGTGGTCCGTGTGATCAGATTGGTTAGTTTTCTGTGATTGTGGTTTTCAGTCTGTCTCCCCTCTGATGGAGAAGGATAAGAGGCTTATGGAAGGCTCCTGATGGGAGAGTGACTGAGGGGGAAATTGGGTCTTGTTCTGATGGGTGGGGTCATGATCAGTAAATCTTTAATCCAAATTTCTGTTGGTGGATGGAGCTGTGTTCCTTCCCTGTTATTTACCTTTGTCCAAGCTATGGTGGAGGTAATGAAGATAATGGTGACCTCCATCAACATGGCCCATGCATGCACTACTACAGTCAGTGCCCCCAGCCTTCTCAGCATGCCACTGCTGACCCACGCATCCACGGGAGACTACTGGGCACTATGGGCAAGTCTGGGTCAGTCTCTTGTTGGGTCACCGCTCCTTTCTCCTGGGTCCTAGTGTGCACAAGGTTCTGTTTGTGCCCAAGAAGAGTTTGTTTCCCAGTCCTGTGTAAGTCCTGGGCTTTCTGGTGGACTTAATGGTGACCTCTTCCAAGAAGGCTTATGCCATACCCAGGTCCTCTGCACCCAGAGGCCATGCCCCTGCAACAGTCCACTGCTGACATGTACCTCCACAGGAGATACTCAGACACAGTTCTATCTCAGTCTCATAGGGTCTCTGGATCCTGGTGCAACAAAGGTTTGTTTGAGCCCTCTGAGTATTTCTGGTGGGTATGGGGTTTGATTCTAAATGCGATTTCACCCCTCCTACCATAGTCCACTCATGTAGACTTCCTTTCTTCTACCCTCTAATGGGTATTACTCTTCGGAATTCTAACCTTACCCTTTCACTCTCCTTTCCTTCTCTTTCTAGAAGATTTAGGCAACCTTGAATGCTGTATATATGGCAGTGATTCACAGATAGTGACCTTTATTTGAGATAAATAGAGATAAGTCTATCTTTACTTCACTTATCTACTTATCTATGGTACAGCTATCTTAGATTAATGGGTGCAAACTCTTTGGGATGTTTGTCCTTAATTCCATATTTTCACTTTAATTAATATTCAACAGCTTGCTAAGTTTTGCCAGTCACCCAACCCCACAAAATATGGCCTCCTTAACCAACTTATGTCATCTCACATTTTAAAACCCAATTTGTAAAGCCCCCATAATCAGTAATTTTGAATACATAAATTTAATTATGCATTGTTTCTTCTGTTTGCTAGGGTCTGCTTTAATATGGACAGAGAGTGCTCATATCTCTAATATATAACTCATTCAATTTCTATCAATCAGTGTAGTTGGAGTATCTTTGAGCCAGGCCCTACTTTTTTTGACTTCATTAAAGATTTTTTTTTTTAATTACCAAGAAAGAGAACTTTTCAAAACACTTCACAAACTTTGAATAGAATTCCATTTTTAACTTTTGTCTACTTGCCAAACTTTATTTTTTATTTTAAGATGTGATTCAACCCCTCACAAGTTAAATGCCCGATTCTGAATTCCAGTTCTACCAGCCCCTTTGTATGTGATCTTTGGCAAAATATAGGGTGTCTTTGTGCCTCAGTTTTATTGTCTATATAAAAATGACAATCTCATGCATGTGTGCTTAGTCCCACAGTCATTTCACACTCTTTGAGAGCCCATGAACTGTGGCCCTCCAGGCTCTTCTGTCCATGAGGATTTTCCAGGCAAGAATACTGGAGTGGGTTGCCATTCATATCTCCAGGGGATCTTCCCAACCTAGGGATTGATCCTAGGCCTCCCACATTGCAGGTGGACTCTTTACAGTCTGAGCCACCAGGGAAGCCTGGCAATCTCATACACACACACACACACACACACACACACATATATAGAGAGAGACACTCATTGGAAAAGACCCTGATGCTGGAAGGATTGAAAGCAGAAGAAGAGGGTGACAGAGGATGAGATGGCTGGATGACATCACCGATGCAGTGGGCTTGAATTTGGGAAAACTCCAGGAGAAGGTGAGGACTAGGAAGGCCTGGCATGCTGCAGTCCGTGGGGTTGTAAAGAGTTAGACAGAACTTGATTACTGAACAACAACAGCTGTATATATTTAACAAATACAAGTATTGCTTTCAAGCTTATTTGTGTGAAACAATCAGAAATATTCTTGGTGCCTATTGAAGAAAGTAGGGAAAACCACTAGACCATTCAGGTAAGACTTAAATCAAATCCCTTATGATTATACTGGGGAAGTGACAAATAGATTCAAGGGGTTAGATCTGATAGACTGCCTGAAGAACTATGGGCAGAGGTTCATGACATTGTGCAGCAGGGAGTGATCAAGACCATCACCAAGAAAATGAAATGCAAAATGGCAAAATGGTTATCTGAGGAGGCCTTACAAATAGCTGAGAAAAGAAGAGAAGCAAAAGGCAAAGTAGAAAAGGAAAGATATACCCATTTGAATGCAGAGTTCCAAAAAATAGCAAGGAGAGATAAGAAAACCTTCCTCAGTGATCAATGCAAAGAAATAGAGGAAGACAAAAGAATGGGAAAGATTAGCGATCTCTTCAAGAAATTTAGAGATAACAAGGGAATATTTCATGCAAAGATGGGCTCGATAAAGGACAGACATTGTATGGACCTAACAGAGCAGAAGATATTAAAAGAGGTGGCAAGAATACACAGAAGAACTATGCAAAAAAGATCTTCGTGTCCCAGATAGTCATGATGGTGTGACCACTCACCTAGAGCCAGACATCCTGGAATGTGAAATCAAGTGGTCCTTAAGAAATATCATTATGAACAAAGCTAGTGGAGGAGATGGAATTCCCATTGATCTATTTCAAATCCTTAAAGTTGATGCTGTGAAAGTGCTGCACTCAATATGCCAGCAAATTTGGAAAATGCAGCAGTGGCCACCGAGCTGGAAAAGATCAGTTTTCATTTCAACCCCAAAGAAAGGCAATGCCAAAGAATGCTTAGACTACTACAAAACTACAGTCATCTCACACGCTAACAAAGTAATGCTCAAAATTCTCCAAACGAGGCTTCAACTGTACGTGAACTAAGAACTTCCAGATATTCAAGCTGGATTTAGAAAAGGCAGAGGATCCAGAGATTAAATTGCCAACATCCACTGGATCATCAAAAAAGCAAGAGAGTTTCAGAAAAACATCTACTTCTGCTTTATTGATTATGGCCAAAGCTTGTGACTGAAGACCACAACAAACTCTGGGAAATTCTTAAAGAGATGGGAATACCAGACCACCTGAACTGCCTCTTGAGAAATCTCTGTGCAGGTCAGGAAGCAACAGTTAGAACTGGACATGGAAAAACAGACTGTTTCAAATTGGTAAAGGAGTACATCAAGGCTGTATTTTGTCACCCTGCTTATTTAACTTATATGGAGAGTACATCATGATATATTCTGGACTAGATGAAGCACAAACTAGAATGAAGATTGCCCAGAGAAAGATCAATAACCTCTGGTATGCAGATGACACCACCGTTATGGCAGAAAATGAAGAAGAACTAAAGAGCCTCGTGATAAAAGTGAAAGAGGAGAGTGAAAAACTTGGCTTAAAACTCAACATTCAGAAAACTAAAATCATGGCATCTGGTCCCATCACTTCATGGCAAATAGATGGGGAAACAGTGGAAACAGTGACTGACTTTATTTTGGGGCTCCAAAATCACTGCAGATGGTGACTGCAGCCATGGAATTAAAAGACACTTGCTCCTTGTAAGAAAAGTTATGACCAACCTAATGTGAACGTGAAGTCGCTCAGTTGTGTCCGACTCTGCGACCCCATAGACTATAGCCTACCAGGCTCCTCTGTCCATGGGATTTTCCAGGCAATAGTACTGGAGTGGATTGCCATTTCCTTCTCCAAGGGATCTTCCCAACCCAGGGATCGAACCTGGGTCTCCCACATCATAGACAGACGCTTTACTGTCTGAGCCACCAGGGAAGTAATGACCAACTTAAACAGAACATTAAAAAGCAGAGACATTGCTTTGCCAACAAAGGTCCATCTAGTCAAGGCTATGGTTTTTCCACTAGTCATGTATGGATGAGAGAGTTGGACTATAAAGAAAGATGAGCACCAGAGAATTGATACTTTTGAACTGTGGTGTTGGAGAAGACTCTTGAGAGTCCTTTGGCTAGCATGGAGATCCAACCAGTCCATCCTAAAGGAAATCAGTCCTGAATATTCATTGGAAAGACTGATGCTGAAGCTGAAACTCCAATACATTGGCCACCTGAAGAACAGTCTCATTTGAAAAGACCCTGATGTTGGAAAAGATTAAACATGGGAAGAGAAGGGGACAACAGAAAATGAGATGGTTAGATGGCATCACCAACTCAATGGGCATGAGTTTGAGTAAGCTCCGGGAGTTGGTGATGGACAGGGAGGCTTGGTTTGCTGCAGTTCATGGGGTCACAAAGAGCTGGACAGGAATGAATGACTGAACTGACTGAGGAACCACTCAGTGAATGCTATGCTACCAGTTATCCTCTTCCTTTTCCTTCTTGTCATTATTTTCACTGTTAATACTTGGATAAGACATACCGTTATTATACTGGTTAATCACTTAAGAAGAATGGGCTTATCTTATTTATCTTGTATTCTTATGTGCTACTTATTCATGGTTTCTGAAACAACTTACCACGAACCTAGTGACTTAACAGCACAAATTTTCTATCCTACTGTTCTATTGGTCAGAAGTCCAATATGGAAATATTGGGCTAAAATCAAGTTGTCAGTGAGGCTAATTTCCTTACCAGAGGCTCCTTGGAAGAAGCTTTCTATTTCTTTTCCATTTCTGAAGCTTCTTGTGTTCATTGACTTGTGCCTCTTACCATCTTTCTTTAAAGTCAGAAATATTGCCTCTACCTTTTATTTTCTCCTACTTCTTTGAATTTTTCCCTCTGAACACAATGAAGAAAGGTTCCAGGCTTTCTAGGATTCATGTGGGTAGATTGGATCCACTTGGATAATCTAGTCTAATAGTCCCATTTCAAAGTTCTCAGCATTTATCATATCTGACAATTCCCTTTGGCTCTGGAGATTGAGACACTCATATCTTTGGGAATCCATTATATTGACTACTATACCTACTTTCTAATATACCTGCTACCTTATTGAGTCATAGGCATCATATGGAGTCATATGATGGGTGAGGAAAATTGCCAATATAAATCCCTTATATTTTTGCCACAAATCCTTTTAACAATATTGTAATTAAAAGTTACTCTTGAAATTTATTTGTACTCTTTACAGTATATTGATACTTCAGATATAATGCAATTTTGGATGTCATATATTTCTTTTTGATGTGCATAAACAATGTCATAAAGGGGACACATTTAGTTTAAAATACCATGCATTATTGAGAATGAGTAAAATAATTACCTTTAAATATTAAATTATCACCAATACACATTAATATTCAAAGATGTTTACAAACTCTGAATGGAATTCCAAATTTATCCTCCATGAGCAGTATTTTCTAATAGGAAGCCATCTGGAAGCCATTATACTGGAGAGCAAGAAAATTATAACAGTTCAAAATGTTCTCACATTCTGTAGCATAAGTTTTCTTAGGGGATGTTAGGGCTGTTATAGTGTTAGGCTCTTTTGGAAGTCATATAAGTGTTATTTTTAGTCCATTAACACTTCTCCCATATTAGCTATTAGGGTTGCTTTGTTGTGACTGCCAGTGAGAAAGGGATTGATTATAAAGGAAGAGTGTATCTATATAAATGAATCTAAGATGAAGAAAAGGATGGATGTAGAATAATAAACTAAAATAGACAAAGCTATGGATTCATACATAGTAAGGGAATTGTGAAAGGATAAAACTTGATAGATTCTATAACCAGTTGTAGAATTAATGATAGATTTTTTGCCTACTTTACACTTCTGTTAAACTTTCTAAGCATTCATGTGAAAAATAAGTAGCTTCCAGATACTGAAAGAGGTTTCTCTTTCCAAGTCTTAGATAGGTATTGCTTTTTGTAGGTGCATTCATTATTCTTTTAATTTCATTGAAATTTAAATGTTTCTAACATATTGAACCTAGGTTGAAATTTTCTGCTATTTTAAAAAAGAAGTGTTAATTCATGAATGCGGTCTAACTGTAAATGATTTATAAAATATATAATAATTATATAGAATACACATTTTGAATCTTTTATGGCCCTGGTTTGTTACATTTCTAACTCCCCCACAGAAATAAACATGGCTAACATTTTTACACATGTATGTGTTAGTACACTCACATTTGCATGTGCATACACATGCACACACATTAAACAGATATTTCATTTTAGTAGAAATTAGATCATGCTTTCATATATCTTTTTTTTTTTTTTTTTTGCTTTTTATAATGTATAGCCACTTCATAGATTTTCCCTCTCAGACCATGTAGGTGTTAATTATTTTTAATGACTTCCATTTTATTCATTGTACATAAATAACATACTATTTTCCTACTCCTCTTTCAAGGGATATTTAAGATGTTTCTAGTTGATTACCATTTCACATTAAGATATAATAATCACATTTGATACATATATTTTTATGCATAGATGTGGTTATTCTTTGAAGATAGATTCCTTGAAATTACTGTCTTCTAAGAGTTACTGTCAAATATGATCGTCAGTCCTGCATACTTCTAAGCCACAATAACGTTTCATTTTTGCCATAGTTTTTCAATAATTACTATTTGTTTTTAGTATTGCATGACTTTAATATCCCTCTATTTAAAATTACTAAATATTTGCATTCCGTTACCAAAAATTGATGTTTGACACATCACTGTTATGGTGACATACTTTGATTTCACTTAAAGTTGAAGCGATCATCAGTTATCCTCCCTTACTCTCATTTATTTATTGAGCAGTTATTTACTGAATACCTACTATGTGCCAGTCTGGCAATAAAGATATAAATGAAGCAAATAAAAAGTCTTGTTCTCATGAAGTTTATCTTCTAGCAGGAAAGAGACACTCAATGAAAGAAGAAAGGAAAAAATTGCATGTAGTGTGTCATATGGTGAAAGAGCTATAATTCTTTATTTAATCAGATAAAGAATATATGGCCAATGAACATGTGAGAGGGGAGAATTTACAATTTTAAATGTAGAAGTAAGGAAACATTAATTTAGTGGATAGGGTTTAAGCAAAAAAAAAGAAAAAGAAAAAACTAAGGAAGTAATGCTTATATGTGCCAGAAAGCTTTCCAGCTTAAGGAGCTGATGCAGGAATGAGCCTGTTATGTTTGGGGATCATCAGGGCTACTGGTGTGACAGGAAAGAATGAGCTGGGAGGGTAATGGGTGGTAAGATTAAACAGGCAACAGAGACAGGACTATGTCCATCATGTTAGACAATAAGGAACACTTTGGCTTTAATTATGAATCATGTGAGAGGCCAAACTTTTAAAGGTTATTGAGTAGGTGAGTAGGTAGTGGCAGCATAAATCACACATTTAAAGGATTCAGGCTTCTGTGTTGGGAAAAAATTAAATTATAAGTAATGAGAATAAAATTAGCTTCTTGCATTTTCCTGCATGTGACATGATGGCAGCTATTTACAAAATGCTAATTAGACAAATGGTGATAAATATTCAAATTCTAGATATATGATAAAAGCAGAACTATCCAAATTTGTTGATTCATTTAAGGAAAATGTGAAGGAAAAAAAAGAAAAAAAAACACTAGAGAAATCCCAAAATGATTTCTCAGTGATTTAGAACAAGCAAATGGAAAGATGAAATTGCAGCTTGCTAAGGTGGGAGACAGAATATGTGCCTTGGAGGAAATGAGAAACAGAGATTGCTGATCACTGTGTTTATAGCACTTTACTTTTGAATTGTCTGTTACAAGGGAAAATGTTAAGAGTGCTATAGTACATTCAACTCATGAGTTCAGAATATTGTTAGGAGATACACATCTGTGAAATAGATCCTATTTAAATCAATGAAGCTGGGTGAGTAAGTGTGAATAAAGAAGAATGCCAAGGATTAAACTCTGCGGCTTTCCAGTACTCATATGTTCAGTTGCTGAAGAGTCTGAGGAGAAGCCAATGAAGTAGAAAGAAGAATCAGGAGACTGCTTCAAGCCAAGTGACAAAGACATTTCTAGGAGAAATCAAATACATATGAAAGATCCAGTAGGATGAGGAGAGAAAATTGAAGACTTGAGTTGAAGACATGCCTTCTTAAGGAGATGAGAATACCAGACCACCTTACCTGTCTCATGAGAAACCTGTATGCAGGTCAAGAAGCAACAATTAGAACCAGACTTGGAACAAATGAATAGTTCCAAATTGGGGAAGGAGTACTTCAAGGCTGTATATTGTCACTGGTTTAACTTATATGCAGAGTACATCATGCGAAATGCCAGGCTAGGTTAATCACAAACTAGAATCAAATTTGCCAGGAGACATATCAACAACCTCAAGTATGTATATGATACCACTCTAATGGCAGAATGTGAATAGGAACTAAAGAGCCTCTTGATGAGGGTAAAAGAGGAGAGTGAAAATAGTGGGTTTAAAACTCAGTATTCAAAAAATTAAGATCACAGAATCCAGTTCCATCACTTCATGGCAAATAGATGGGAAAAAAAAACAGAAACAGTGACAGATTTTATTTTCTTGGGCTCCAAAATCACTGCAGCCATGAAATTAAAAGAAACCTGCTCCTTTTAAGAAAAGAAAGCTATGACAAACCTAAACAGTATATTAAGCAGCAAAGACATAACCTTGCTGACAAAGGTCAAAGCTTTGGTTTTTCCAGTAGTCATATACAGATGTGAGAGTTGGACCATAAAGAAGGCTGAGTGCTAAAGAATTTATGCTTTCAAATTATGTTACTAGAGAAGACTCTTGAAGAGTCCCTTAGACTGCAAGGAAAGCAAACAAGTCAATCCTAAAGGAAATAAACTTAGAATATTCATTTGAAGGACTGATGCTGAAGCTGAAGCTCCAATACTTTGGCCACCTGATGCAAAGAGCCGATTCATTGGAAAAGAACTTAATGCTGGGAAAGATTGAAGGCAAAAGGAGAAGAGGAAAGCAGAGAATGAGATGGTTAGACAGTATCACCAACTTAGTGGACATAATTTGATCAAACTCGGGGAGATAGTGAAGGACAGGGAAGCCTGACATGTTGCAGTCCATGGGATCACAGAGAGTTGGACACAACTTAGAAACTGAACAGCAAAACAAAAGACTTAGGTAGAAATGTAGATTCTACCTGGACATACTAAATCAGAATATTTATTCTAACAAGATTTCGGTTGGTTCATGGCATTTTAAGGCTGTTAAAGTGAGTTTCCTGTTAAGGATGTATGGTGCATGTATGTCTCTGATATATCACATTTTGCTAAATCAGACAGTGGTGAATTATTTGATAGTATTTTAATCATAGCATTAAGTAAATTGTTCGAAAATCAGTCCAGAGATTAAATTTGTTTACATAGCTTATGAAATGGAAAATGACAAGAAATGTTAATTATCATGAAGTTTTTAATGTTGTTTTATATTACAGAAATAACACATTGTTCTCTCTTCTTGGAGAATTTTAATTCCACTGCATTTACTCAGAGATGACTTCCCAAACCTTCCCCCATCCTCTAGTCCAGATTTATTTCAGTAACTGTAAATATTTCACCTTAGCTACATTAATCAAAAGTGGGGTGGCAAGGATTGGGAACTAAAAAATCATTGGGTACCCTGGTATTGCTTTATATGAGAACTTTGACATTTCTTTAAACTGGTTATAAATATTTACTTTTATTTTATTTTGGGGGAAAATTTGTTTGTTGAAGATTTATACAGACAAAGATTTGTTTGCTAAGCCATGTCTATATGTTGGAACAAAGTAAAGAGTATGAAAATGGCAAAATATTTATTACTTTTATGTATTCTTTTTTAAGCAATGTTTTTCTTTGTGATTTTCCAAATTTAATAACTTTTACAGGGAATATTAAACAGAATAAATTTAGATGATTAGCTTAAAAATATTTCTTAGTAAGTAACAAATACATGCATTAATTCCATTGTTTCTCAAATTTAAAGTAATCTTCAATTTACATTAATGGAAAAATTTTTAGAAAAACTTTGAAAGTAATTTTTTGATCTTAATTGCATATAATTACCATTATAAAGAAAAAGTTTGCCAGTTTAATTTGATAGGTGAAATATAATAATTTTTGAACCATCATCAAAATGAATAACACACACCTATTAGAAAATTTTAAAAATTGTATTACCAATTGTTGATGAGAGCATGTAGCAAATTTAACTTTTATATATTTCTAATAGGAATTCAAAATTATATAACCTTTTATAATTAAATATAAACTATCATCATTTAATAATCCTAATCTGAGATATTTACCCAAGAAAAATAAAAATATATGCCTTCACAAAGACTCTTATGTGAATGTTTATATTATAATCATTAAATATAGAATACAACCTAATGTCCATCAACTGGTGAATGGATAAGCAAACTGTGATACATCAGTACAATAGAATAAGAAAAAAAATAATGATTTCATGTAACAACATGAAGTATCTCAAAAGCATAAGGCTAAATAAGTCAGACCAAAGGGGCTATAACCTGAATGTTACCATTTACATGCTCTTGTGAAAAAGGTGAAAGTAAAAGTTCAGAAATCATATTGGTAGTCCCAGGGAACAGGGGTAGAGGGAAGGGAATTCACAACACGGCTGGGCATGGGAACTTTTACATGCATGTATTTGCGTGGGTATACATTAAACATATATTATATATATTTATGTGTGTGTGTATGTATTGAATATATGTGTGCATAACAAATATACAGCTAAATGGAATATATTTCACTGTGTTTAAATTACACCTCAAAAATTCTGACTTAGATAAGGAAAAATGTAATTATAAATTCTTACAGATTAATATACTGTATATACTACTTCACTTTGAAAAAATACTGACTTTAAGTTTAAGGTAATGTGTTTACATATTCCCCTTAAAAAGGTTTTCAAAAGAGACAATTTTGACTAGAAAGAAGTTTTAGTTACTTTCCTGCACAAAGTTCCCACCACTACCTCTATTTCTCACAGTGTTCCTGAGATCTGACTTTCAGTAGAAATAAAGCAGACTATAGTTTAAAAGTTTAGTTCAGTAATGTTTCATGGAATCTTATATTTCTTTATTTAAATTGCCCAGGGCTGGTTTCTCTTCTTCATCAATGTTAATAGTAATTTAAAAATATGTTGTATATAACTGATTAACTGAGTGCGTAAGAGGTCTCATCAGCATTATTAACTTTTGTTCTTATTACTAATATATTTTAGTAATTAATTGCACAATCGATTGTTTTAACATTGTAACATGTATAAAGAATATAAGCTTCGGGAGAGGAGGCACCATGGTTTTATTCATGACTGCTATATTCAGAGTCTAGCATTGTACTGTGCAAAAATTATATTAATAAATATTTCTTGAATAAATAGCTATGGATAAATAAGGTCATAAACAAAGGAACATAAAATAATAATAGTATCTAAATAAATGTAAATGGGATAATAGAAAAGAGACTAAGCCTTATTAAACTCTTATTTTGTATTTGAGCCTCATAGGGAGAAAAAAGGAAAAAAAAAAAACAAACTAGAAAGGTATATAGAGGGAAACTGTTAAATTTAAGTATGTACTATAAAATATTTTTGGAGAAGGCAATGGCGTCCCACTCCAGTACTCTTGCCTGGAAAATCCCATGGACGGAGGAGCCCGGTAGGCTGCAGTCCATGGGGTCGCTAAGAGTCAGACACGACTGAACGACTTCACTTTCACTTTTCACTTTCATGCACTGGAGAAGGAAATGGCAACCCACTCCAGTGTTCTTTCCTGGAGAATCCCAGGGACGGGGAAGCCTGGTGGGCTGCCCTCTATGGGGTCGCACAGAGTCGGACACCACTGAAATGACTTAGCAGTAGCAGCAGCATAAAATATTTTAAAAATTTCTATCAACTCACATTATCATCAGTCATAAGACATCTATACTATTCCTAAATGAAAGATGTAGTGTTCATTTCAAGGATTAATCTTTGAACCAGTACATTCAAGTTGTCTTTTTATTAGCCCTAAAAGTCTGTGGGATATCATGCTTCATTTTTCAAATGAGATTCTCTTCCCTTAGCTCCTTTTTCTGAAACAGTGTCCCTTTTTGATGTGGGGAAGTCTGTGCCCCACACAGACCTGCAGGAGATAAGTAGTTCTGTTGGCTTGATTTTCTCTGCTTCCCCATGATCCTTTTGTCTATCTGATCACTCCTGGTCTGATTAGCATCTGTGGCAGAGATCTGAAACTGTCCCTCAGCTTGTCTAGGCCATTAATTCCCAACTGTCTTGGCTTCATCCTGCCTCCTACGATGCTCAGTCCCTATGATTTCTATCCCCTATCTCTCAGGGTGGTGCACCTACCTTACCCTGCTGCAGGGAGCCCCATACTGCATTCACTAGCTGTCAACTCCATGTCCACCCGCTCAAGAGTGGGACAAACCTGGGGTCAACTTTGACCCCAGTGTGTCAGTAGGGTTGATCTATACCTACACTATGGGCATGCACTGAGGAAGCCAGAGAGCAGCTGTTTTTCTAGAGTTTTAATTGATGAGTGGATGTATGAGAGCTATGTATTTTACTTCTCACTTGTCTAATCCCTTGAGCTAAAGCCCAAAGAGGAGAAAAAAGTGGGCCAGATTGGCTCAATTTAGTCTTCCCTCTCTCTTTTTTTTTTCTCTAATAATTTCCTCAACTCCCAGGCTCTCTAGAGTTTTCCCTTTGCTGTTGTTGAATTTATTATTAGTAGTATTTATCTCATTGCCATGCATCTGTTAGTTAGTCTGCTCATAAGGGACAGAAATATGGTTCCAGTATCATAGGGAGGTTATTTTCTCTAGACAGTAGGAGGCTCCTAGGAGATGTTTCCAAGCCTTAGTTCCTGCAACTTTAGTGGAAGTTTTTGGGTGAGGAAAAAGGTCATGAGGCAATTTCAAATATCTTCCTTCAAGATAACAATCTAGCTGAGGTTATAGGTTCCCTGAAAAATTCTATTCAGTGTGTTGGAAACTGAATATTGTCTCTTTACTTTCCTTTATAATCTTTCTATAGTGAACCGTATTTTAACTACAAGCAACTACATTTCTTACAATGACTAGGGTAAAGGTCATATAGTCTGAAGGAGATGGGGAGGAGATGTGGAAGGACATTTTTTTTAAAGTTCACAATTTTGTGTTAACTACATCTGACATATTTTCTCATAGTATTCATCATGTGCTATGTTATAGTATTTATTTATATATTTAGTTTTTGACTTTCTGTCTCCTCCTCTGGAATGCAGGCACCATGAAATATATGTTTAACTTGTTCATCACCCCATCCCCAGTGCCTGCAATTGTGCCTGGCAAAGAACAGTTTACACACAGTTAAATTTTTAGAATCAATAAGTGAATGGAGTATAGTAAGTAGTTTTTGCAGCTTTTAACACAAATGATCAAAAATTGAAATGTTTCATAATATAAGAGAAAATTTAAAAGACTGATAGCAGTTTTGAAATCTCAACATTGATTCTAGTTGTGTTTGTTTCTTGGTCCAGTGACTGTGTTAAATCCATGGTTCAATTTACTTCATTTATTCTTTCTATTTTTATATTCTCATGCTGAAATATCCTCTGTACTATGCCTTATGAACACTCATATTTTCAACTGGGACATAGCTTTTGCATTTTAAATTCTATATCCCTTTATCCTCTCACAAAATATTCTTTTCAGTTTATATTTCCTACATCTGTAATAATAAAACAGGTTGATTTGATTTATGCATTACGTCTAGAATAGAGATCTGGTCTAAGCTTGACTCTGACATTAGACCATATCATGTGTCATTGGCCTTCTGCTGATGGCTATATTGGGGTCAAGTAACAAAACATGGTCCAACTAGTAGGAATGTGCAATACAAAATATGATAAATATACAAATATATATCTTCCTGTACTGCTAAATGGAGGGAGAACATTCTAAGAATTATCATAAAAATTGTCCAGTGCTGAAGCTCAGTCCCAGGGAGAGGACCAGGCTTAGGTGCAGAAAGAGCCTGAAGAGTTTGGGCCATGGCAACTGAGTGTGTACTAGGAAGAAACTGAGGCCTCCAGAGGCAAGTCACTATTATTGAGAAGTGCATGAGGAGAGGGGAAGCACTACCATAAAGCTTTGTTCCTTGTGAGTGTTCCAAGGCAACAGGACACACTTATGGAGCTATGGGGGTTGGCATGAATTACCAGTGCCTCTTACAGATGTATGGGCAAACACAAAACCCCACCCCATCTAACCTAGAAGAGTGTGAATAGCTACTGAGACTAGAAATACTGCCAGTGGGCCACAGGACCAGCAACTCTTCCAACAGGCCACAGGGCCCACCCCCACTGACCTGGAGAGTGTGGAGACAGATTCAGCCACTCAGACTTTTGTCAGTGGGCCTCAAAACCTGCCCATGCTATCTCAGGAAGATGCAGATGGCTTCCACATCTAAGAGGTCCATTGGTAGATGCCAGAACTCACCCTGCTGCCCTGAGAGCACTAAGATAGCTCTCTCTCTCTCTTAGGAAATTCATCAGTGGGTACTGGAACACTCCCTGCTGTCTCAGGATAGCTCTCGATATTGGAAAGCCTGCCAATGAGTGCTGAGACTCACCCCACTGTCGTGGGAGAAAGTAGAAAGTTTGCATGACTAGGAAATCCATCAGTGGGTGCCAGAACCTGGGAGTACACAGATAACTACCCCTACTAGGAAATCCATCCCAAAGAAGTGTTATGACCACAACACTAGGAACTACACAAAGAGCCGAAATCTCTTCTCACAGCTGTGCAAACTGGGGGATTTACACCTCAGCTGATGGTTTTCTGTTAATAAATTCATTCCCTGTGAAACATCCAAAAGAATAAGTGCTCTTGCAGCTGGGGCAGTTCTGAATGTAGCATCCGTGGGCTCTGTGGGCATGTACACATATGGGTAAGACCAGACCAGAATTCAAGCTGCCTTCATAGATCCCACAGTGGGTCCAAGTGCACAACTACTGCAGTGTTTGAATCTAACTTCATTGTACCAGTGCCAGTGGCTGAGTGAAAACAATGCCTGAGAATCATCAGGGCCAATTGCCAGCATGCCCACAGTTAAGGCAGGACCAAGGACAGCGCCATCAAATTTACTTTGTGAGCCCACTCTACAGACAGAAGGGGAGCCATGGAACATATTTGTAGGTGAACAGCTCCAAAGGAGTAAAATGCAATGACTTCTGGCCAGTGGCAGTGCTACAGTCCCCTCTACCTCACACTATAGATCAGAATCACAGCCAAGAAATAGAGCTGGGGGCACGTACTCCAACAACTAGGGAGCAGACTCGGCCTCTTAAAGTGCAGTGAGGACCACAGAGCAAAGGGTAGCTCTCCTACTCAATATCTTGGACAGGCTTTGATAACCACACCAATCAACCCCCACAACCTTCAAGGAGATAAGGACACAAGGACACAACTTCTGAACCAACCTCACTCACCAGAGGGTAGACACCAGAAGCAAGGGGAACAATGATCCTACAATGTGCAGAATAGAGACCACAAACACAGTAAGTTTGACAAATGAGATGACAAATATGCTGCAGACAAAAGGAGCAAGATAATAACCTATAAGAACAAGTAAATGAAGAGGAGATAGCAATCTATCTGAAAAAGAATTGAGTAATGATAGTAAAGATATCAGATACACCAAGATATCAGAAACATAATGGAGGCATGGGCTTCTCTGGCAGCTCAGATGGTAAAGAATCCATCTGCAATGCAGGAGACCTGGGTTCGATCCCTAGGTCAGAAAGATCCCCTAGAGAAGGAAATGGCAACCCACTCCAGTATGCTTGCCTGTACAATCCCATGAACAGAGGAGCCTGGTGGGCTATAGTACATGGGGTCAAAAAGAGTCAGAAACAACTAACACACATGGATCAAGAAGATAAAAGAAAAGTTTAACAAAGACCTAGAAGAACTAAAGAACAGATAGAGATGAACAAGAGAGTAACCAAAATGAAAAATACTCTAGAAGGAATCAAAAATAGAAAAATTAACACAGATGAACTGCTAAATGATCTGAAAGACAGTATGGTAGAAATCTCTGCCACAGAACAAAGTAAAGAAAACAAGTTAAAAGAAATGAGGATAGTCTCAGAGACCTCTGGGACAACATTAAAAGCACCAACATTCAAATTATAAGGGTCACAAAAAAAAAAAATGAATAAAATATTTGAGGAGATCATAGTTGAAAACTTTGCTAACATGGAAAAGGAAATAGTCACCCAAGTCCAGGAAGTGTAGGGAGTCCCAAAAGGATAAACCCAAGGAGGAACACATCAAGACATATATCAATCACACTAACAAGAATTAAATACAAAGAAAAATTTCAACAAGGGAAATGCGATGAATAACATTAGGTGAATTTTCAGCAGAGATTTCAGGCCAGAAGGGAGTGGTAAGACATATTTAAAGTGAAGAAAGAGGAAAAACTTACAAACAAGAAAATTCTACCCAGAAAGGCTCTCATTCAGAGTCAATGAAGAAATCTAAAGCTTTACAAACAAGCAAAAGCTAAGAGAACTTAATACTATCAAACCAGCTTTACAACAATAGCTAAAGGGAATCCTCTAGGTAAAAAGCACAAGAGAAGAGAATAAAAGAGACTGGGAAGAAAATCGACCTAGAAAAAGAAACACAAAACAATTTTTAAAATGGCAATAGGAACATACATATTGATAATTACCTTAAATGTAAATTGATTAAATATTCCAACCAAAAGACGTAGAGTATCCGAGTGAATATAAAAGCAAGACCCGTATATATGCTCTGTATATATTAGAGACCCACTTAAAAACTAAAGATGCTTACAGACTGAAAGTAAGGGGATGGTAAAAATTATTCCATGCAAATGGAAATCGAAAGAAAGCTGAAGTAGCAATGCTTGTATCAGACAAAATAAACTTTAAAATAAAGACTGTTTACAAGAAACATGGAAGGACACTATATGATGATCAAGGAATGAGTCCAAGAATATACAATAATTACAAATATTTATGCATCCAACATAGGAGCCCCTTAGTATATAAGATAAATGCTAACAGTCATAAAAGGGAATCTCTTGCATTCCTACACACTAACAACACAAGATCAGAAAGAGAAATTAGGGAAACAGTCCCATTTACCACCATAACAAAAGGAATTAAATACTTAGGGATAAGTATTTGGTTTTAGGAATAAACCAAACTCAAGGAAGCAGAAGACATATACACAGAAAACTAAGATACTGATGAAAAAATCAAAGATGACACAAAAAGATGGAGAGATGTTGTCGTATCAGAAGAATCAATATGTGAAAATAACTATACTACCCCAAGCAATCTATAGATTCAATGCAATCCCTAAATTACCAGACACTTTTCACAGAATTAATTTTTTTTTACAGTTTGTATGGAAATAGAGAAGACCCCAAATAATCAAAGCAATCTGGGGAATGAAAAATGGAACTTGAAAAATAAGGCTTCCTGACTTCGGACTATATTACAAAGCTACAGTGATCAAGACTGTATGATACTGGCACAAAAACAGAAATATAGATCAATCGGACAGGATAGAAAGCCCAGAGAAACCCACACATCTATGGTCACCTAATCCTCTACTCAAGGTCACCTAATCCTCTACTCATGGTCACCTAATCCTCCACTCAAATGGGAAGGAAATCTAGAAAAGGGTGAATATATTTTATGTGTATATATAACTGATTTCATTTTAGAGCAGAAACTGGTGTAACATTGACCTTTTCATCATAGGGCATTGAAATTCAAAAGTAGGAAGTCAAGAGATACCTGGACTGGCAGGCAAGTTTGGTCTTGAAGTAAGAGCAAGTATACTCCACTAAAATTTTTAAAAATTAAAAGCAAACCAAAAAGGCGTATTTTGTACAAAAACTATTTTTTATAAAATAAGTTACAAGGATATAATGCACAATGCAGGAAATATAGCCTTATTTTATAATAACTATAAATCGAGTATAATCTTCAAAAATTGTTAATTACTATATTGTACACCTGTAATTGATATAATATTGTACATCAATTGTATTTCAGTAAGAGAAGAAAAAAAGAAAAAAAAAAAAAACATGGGCCTTTATTTAATGAATTTTAAGAATTAAAGTTGTAAAAAAATTACTTATCCATTGATTAATGCAATGTATTAGTAAATTCCTAATGTTAAATTACCTTGACATTCTTAAGATTAACTGTAGGTAAATTATTCTTTGAATATACCACTAAATCATTTTTGTTACTTTGTCATTTTTAATATATAGTGCATTTGTTAATTAGATTATATTTGTGTTGCAAGAATCAGTCTACATAATTAGAATTAGCTTGATTTAAAAAAACTCACAGCTTTCCATTTCTCCTTCCACCTGCTGCTGTATTCTAATGATAAAGAATCAGCTGTGTGTGCTAGGTCATTTCAGTCAGGTCCAACTCTTTGTGATGCTAAGAACTTTGGCCCGCTGGGCTCTTCTGTCCATGGGATTCTCCAGGCAAGTACTGGAATGTTGTGTCATTTCCTTCTCCAGGGCATCTTCCTGATCTAGGGGTAGAACCCATATCTCTATGTCTCCTGCATCGGCAAGCAGGTTCTTTACCACTAGTGCAACATGGGCAGTATTGGCTACTTAAAGATTTAAAAGAACACAGCAGTGAAACTTGCTGAAGACATCAACTTGTGTGGAATGACTCTTGTCTATTGTTGTTGTTTATTCAGATTATCTACTCATTATGAGATCATTTGGTACTTATTTTTTGAGCAGAAAAAGTGAAAAGTGACATGAGGGAAAGATTTCTTGATTTCTAGACCTAACCCCACTGAGTTGTACATGCAGTGTATACCATACACTGTAAACCTGAAAGAATAATGAATGAAATTCAAATACAGGTCAGAAGGAAGATTTGAAGTTCTTTTTCTTATTATTGTTGTTGATGTTTTATTGTTGTTTTTGCTTTTTGTTTACTGCTCATTGTAATACAGGGAACATTCTTTAAACATAATGAAATTGAGACAATCTGCAAAGGACTTAGGGACTAAAGTGAATGTTTTAATCCTCATTTTTCTTTCAAAATAAAAATATTAACACAAGATAAATTAGTGTTATGAAATATTATAGTTCTGATACTTTATGAAGACTTCAGTGCTATTTTTGAAGTATTAACTACCAAGTTCCTTTCAAACTATTTGATATGGCTGCTTTTCAAATCTTTATATTTTTAATCTAACTGGCTTATCCTATAATGCATCTTTGATTTCTAGAAATAGTATTGCAACACTTTGAGAAGAACGAGAGGTCCTCATGTGAATTGAAGAAAGATATTTTGAAATTGTGAGTGTACTCTGAACTTAACCCTATATTTGCCTACATATTGGCAATGTGCAAGAATACTGCACATTTAGTTGGAGCTAACTAAAATATTGTTATGCGGAGCATTTTGAAGCTTAAGTAACACAGATTTGGAAGGAAAAATGTGGTCTTTTTTCATTTATATAATAATAAACTTATGTATTTCAACTTAACAAATTTTTAAGAAGTGAATGTTTATAACTAGAGTTCACCAAAATTTAATACTTTGTCTTGTGTAGATAGGGCATATAATTTGAGCTCCAACACTGTGAAACAGTGTTTTTTTCTTACCAAGTTTGTAAAGACAAAAGCCCTTATGCACAGTATTTATTTAATCTAAGATATTGATAATTATCAAAGGTAATATACACTCCTGTAAACAGTATGAATTAAGTTTATGTTTTCAACTTGTTTGCATTTAAAATTCTTATGTGTTTTCATGCATGGATCAAAAAAAATGCGTAGAACCTAAAAATAATTCTAAAAAAAATATAATGTTTTCTAAATTAAATCAGTATTTTGTGGAAATATAATGCAAAGCATATTCTTTGTATATTTTCCAAGTTGTTTTCATAAAGTTAAAACATATAAACACAATTATACCTAAAACAGGCCTTTTATACATGCAAACTTAAGATAAAGTGTCAGTTATAAGTTTGAGTTATCTTCAGGGATTTTTAGTTATTTTACCAATACAATATGCATACAATTACTTTTTATGTATGGCATTTAAAATATATTTTGATGTCCAAATACTATTCTGGCATAAGAATTAAATAATTAACTATTGTAGGGATCAGACAGGTTTTTAACGGACTTTATTGTTCAGGATGTTTTAGGGTCACAGCAAAATTGAGTGGAATATACAGAGATTTCTCTCATCTTCCCAAGCACTTTAAATATGAATTCTGTAAAAATTCTGGTATATATTTTTTAATTTATACCTTTATACTTTTTATAAAAATGGACTAATAAAAATCAGTGTCTTTTTAAAATTAACTGGTTGAAAATGTGCACTTAAGTGAACTAAATTTAGTTTTAGCTCCCTGTAATGTCTGGAAAACAGTTGTCCAGGTGAGATATGCTACATTAAGAATAAGGACATTAGCATACAAGTTATATGCATTTGGGTATGATACAGCAAAGAGCAGATGTCTAAGCAATGGGAATTCCCAAACTGGAAGCATTGTTGTGATTTTCCTTTTAAAGTCATTATTTTAATTCAGTTCTTGGTGATTTCTGCTGTAATATATGCACTTGACATATGGTCATTTTAAATGCAAATATTCTGTATCAAAGAGGCAACAGTCTCCTGCCTATTTTGGATACCATCCAGAAGCTTCTAATGTGACTTGACAATAGATAAAATTACTATGATTGAGCATACATTTTCCTTGAATATCCATATATAAGTATGTATTTGGAAAAAATAAGTTTACAAAAGGGAACTCTTATTTTCCTTCCTCCTAAAGGAGAGGGAGAAGGGAGAAAAGCAGAGATCTGGCCATCTAAGAATAATGAACAAATTATACAACAACACTTCTAATAGCACACATTGATTCTTTAAATTAATGTCAGTTAATCAAGGAATTGATAAGAGGGCTTCTCAGACCAAAAACATAAAGAAAAATAGAAAAATGAGTATACAAATCAATTCCAATTTTAATTTTGTTATGTATGCTAATAATACAGTTATCGCTAAGAAAACAAAGAGGAAACAAGAGTTTCATGTTAAATTGTTTTTACAATCTGGTTTTCTGATTTATCTTCAATAAAAATATTGTGAAGGAAGTTAAGTCACTGAATTTAATTCATTCTGCAGTTATTTATTATGTAAGAATAAAATGCAATATTAATGTTGTACAGTCAAATGTTGAAACTGTTTCTAAAGATTTCTTTCAATCATTTCATCAGTTTCCTTGAAAGGAAAGTATAATAAATACTTAAACACTAAGATAAAGCTTTCAAACAAAATATATTTCCATTTTTTTTTCTTTTTAAAATACTGAATTTAAATTTATGGTTGAGATAGGTGGGTTAATAGTTCCTGGTTGATTTTAACATAAAATAAAATTTACACTTGATCTACTGAACAGAACATTTAAATACTACCATTATGTTAATAGGCTTCTCTGGTGGCTCAGCTGGTAAAGAATCTACCTGCAATATGGGAGAACTGGATTCAAACCCTGGGTTGGGAGGATCCCCTGTAGAAGGCAACAGCTACCCACTCCAGTATGCTGACCTGCAATTCCAGACTGAGTGACTTTCCATCATTATTTTAATAATTGAGGAAGCTTAATCTTAAAGGTACATCTAAAGAGTTAATGTCTTATGATATAGTGTACTGAAGAAAAGACAAATCATTTAGGACCTAAACATGAGCTTACTGAGTTTTACTAGAATGATGAATGCTTATTTTAGACTTCCAGTTTTTTCTCTAACATATAAGAATCCTGAAAGTAAGAAAAGAAATAATCGGAGTGATAATGGCTGAGAATTTTCTAAAATAAATAACACACAAGACTATAAATTAAGGAAGCTGAGAGAACTCCAATCATGTCCTTTTCATACACTAGAAAAATAAGGACAAAGAGACAACCTTGAAAGTATAGTTGCCTTACAGCATTATAATGGTTTCAAGTATACAACATAGTGACTCAATATTTTTATAGATTATGCACAGTCCTTAATCCATTTTGAGTATGTTTTTGTATATGACATAAAGAAGTGGTCTGTCTTCATTTCTTGCATGTGGGTGTCCAGTTTTTCCAACACTATTCATTGAAAAACTTTTTTCATCACTGGATATTCTTACCTCCTTTGTCATAGACTAATTGACCATATAGGTATGTGTCAGGAAGCATTTAACAGGAGGCTTCCTGTGTGCTGTTTTGGATCTTTCAGAAATTCTCTGTTCCTTATTAATTCCTGAGGAGAGGCAAGCCTTTCCCAGGGGCTGAGGAATCCAGGCATTTCCTTCGTTAGTTTTTCTATATGGTGATAAGTACCCTCTTTCTTTTTATGAACCATATTGTAAAAATGATTACTTACAACTCTCTCTCTCTTTAGTATGGATCGCCTATGTTTTGTAAGTCTGGAATTTTAATCTTTGTCTTTGCTGAGAATAACTATGGTATATATGCCCACACCATGTTGATTAAAACACCTTTGTTCCATCAGAGCTTGGGTCCCCGTGTCTTGCTTTCTCTCTCTCTCTCTCTCTCTTTGTCCCTCTTTTTCAGGCTGATTTCCTGGAGCACAGAGGCTCTCAGAGTTCACTTTCCTGCCCAGGCTTCTTAGACTTTCTCGATAAGGCGCTCTGGGCCTTTACCCCATCGAGAGGGCGCCTGAGGGCTCAGTGAACAGAGCAAGCCCCGTGTAAGGGACTTTATTGGCTTTCTTCGTAAACCAAGGAATATCAGCCTCTTTCTCTCTCCTTTACTTTCTTATCAGTCAACTTGGGACCACCAGGTTCTGGTCCATTAAAGGACCTCAACAAGTATGGGTTTATTTTGGGACTCTCTATTCTGTTCCTTTGATCTATATGTTTGTTTTTGTGCCAGTTCCATACTATTTTGATGACTGTAGCTTTATATTATAGTTTGAGATCAGAGAGCTTGATACATTTAGCTTTGTTCTTCTTTCTTAAGATAGCTTTAGATATTCAGGTTCTTTTACAAAATTAACAAATCTCATTAAAGTCACAATATTCTAAAATTTGCACAAGGAAAAAGAAAATTAATAGGTCTTTATCTTTTAAAGATATTGAATCAATACTAAACAATTTTCCAATTTCACTAATGAATTATACTTACCATTTAAGGAAAAATGAAACCAATTCTCCACAATGTTCTGAAAAAGACAGAGGCAGAGGGAATATTTCCTTCAGTGAGCTGAGTGTAGTTCCAAAAAAAGATTGGCCCCTGAAATTTATGAATGTGAAATTATTTGGAAGAAGTGTCTTTGAAGATGTAATTATTTTTAAAGATCTATAGATTATATCATCCTGAATTAGGGTGGACTCTAAAGTTTCCTTAGAAGAGAAGAGAGGGAAAAAACTAAAACAAAGAAGACATGAAAATGGATGCAGAATTATGTACCTCCAAACCACGATATCAACAGATTTAGGGTTCAAGGATAAGTAACCCAGTACTGTAAATAAAGAACAAAGCTATAGTACTCACATTACTTGTTTCAAAACTAACAATAAAGATACAGTAGTCCAGACAGAATAGAAACTGAATAAGTAAATCAATCAAATAGAATTGAAAGCCCAGAAATAGAGCTACATAAATATAGTCAACTGATCTTTGACCAAAAAAAAAAAAAAAAAAAAAAAAACGGCAACAGTACACTGGAGAAAGAATATTCTTTTCAACAAATTATACTGGACCAAGTAGACATCTGTAAGCAAAAAATCACCTAGATTAAGACCTTATACCTTTTCCCACAGTGGATTATAGACTTAAGTAAAAAACTCAAAACTGTAAAACATCTAGAAGGAAATACAGAAGAAAATCTATGTGACATTGGCCTTTGGTGATGGATTTTTAGATTCAACATCAAAAGCATAATCCAGGGAAGGAAAAAAAATGCGAATTGATAAGTTGAACTCTATTATAATTAAAACTGCTGCTCTAAAAAGGTAAGCAACTAACTGGAAGAACTAATACAATTATGTAAAGTTTAAAAATAAAATAAAATTGGAAGAATAAAAAAAAAAAAAAACATATTTGATAAACACACAAAGGATAAAGCACTTGTGTTCAAAATATATAAAGAATTCTTAAAACCCCTATTTTAGAAAGCAAACAACCCAGTTAAAAACTGAAGATAATATCTGAGCAGATACTTCACCAAAGAAGATGCATTGATAGCAATTAAGCACATGAAAATATGCTTCATTGCATTTGTTTTCCCGGCATCTCAAAATTATGTGATGCTGCTACAGACATATTAGAATGGTTAAACTGTAAAAAAGGAAGAAAAAAAAAAGGGTACTATCAAGTGAAACAAGAACTCTCATTTATTACTGATAGAAATGCAAAATAGTACATATATTTTGGAAAACAGTTTGTTTTTTACAAAGGTAAATATTGTATTGTTCATCTGAAAGTTCTTGATTTATGTAATGATGAAGCCTGGCTTGAAGGATTTTGAGCATAACCTTGCTAGCATGGGAAATAAGCCCAACTGTACAGGAGTTTGAACATTCTTTGGCATTCTTTGGCCTGGTCTTTGGAAGGAAAGCTATGAAAAGCCTAGACAGAATATTAATAAGCAGAGAAATCACTTTGCTGACAAAGGTCCGTATAGTCAAACCTATGATTTTTCCAGCAAACAAGTATGGGTATGGGAGTTGAACCATAAAAAAAGCTGAGCATAGAAGAATTGATGCTTTTGAATTGCGGTACTGGAGAAGACTGCAGGGTGATCAAACCAGCCAATCCTAAAAGTCAACCCTGAGTTTTCATTGCAAGGTCTGTTGCTAAAGTTCCAGTACCATGGCCACCACATGTAAAGAGTCAACTCATTGAAATAGACCCTTATTTGGGGAAAGATTGAAGGCAAAAGGAGAAAGGGGTGGCAGAAGATGAGATGGTTAGATAGCATGACCAACTCAGTGAACTTGAATTTGAGCAAACTCTGGGAAATGGTGGAGGACAGGGGAGCCTGGTGTGCTGCCATCCGTGGGGTCACAAAGAGTTGGACACGACTTAGCGACTAAGCGACCACAAAATGTTGTATTATCATGCAGTCCAAGGATCACACTTCTAGGAGTTTACCTAAAGGATTTAGAGACATGTTCACACAAAAATCTGCACCTACGTGTTCTGCTGCTGCTGCTGCTGCTACTGCTAAGTCACTTCAGTCGTGTCCAACTCTGTGCGACCCCATAGACAGCAGCCCACCAGTCTCCCCTGTCCCTGGGATTCTTCAGGCAAGAATACTGGAGTGAGTTGCCATTTCCTTCTCCAATGCATGAAAGTGACCTACGTGTTCACAGAAGTTTTATTCATGATTGCCAAAGCTGAAAGCAACCTAGATACCCTTGAATAGATGAATGTATAAACAAACTGCATTATTCTCATACAATGGAGTGATTTTTGGTGATAAGAAATAAGCTATTAAATCACAAAAATACTTGGATAAATTTTAAAAGTATGTTGCTAAGTAAACTCATTCTGAAAATACCACATACTGTATGAATCCAATCATATATCATTTTAGAAAAACCAAAACTGTAATGACAGTAAAAAGATCAATGGTTGCTTGAAGTTTGGTGGAAAGTAAAGCACAGGGGAATTTTAGGGGAGTGAACTATTCTCTTTGACACAGTAATTGTGAATATATGACAGTATGCATTTGTCAAAACTTATAGATGTTCACATCACAAAAAGTGAGCCTTAATGAAAGCAAATTAAACAAAAATCATTTAAAAGCTCATGTTACCCCAGGGAGATATGTATAATATGACAGGATTTTTTTTTTTTTTTTTTTGTAAAAGCAATACTCTGCTAAGAAAGTTTTATTTGTCCATCTGTCTAGACAACTATATTACATCCTTGGTTATTAAAGCCTTTTATTTTCTTGTATACAATATAGAATTAAATCCCACATTTTAGAAACTATTAGAATTTAAGAGGATAGATTTAATATATTTTAAAATAATTGTTTAAACTCTTACAGAAATCTGTGTTATTACTTTTCATTGAGCATTGAAATGTGAAGCAAAAATTACTAGTATTAAAAAATATGAATTCACTGTTTCACTATGCACCAGTGTTGGACTCTAGGTTATAAATTGTTAATTGGTTCCCATGTTTAGGGTCTTTCTCTGCTTCTATATTTAAAGTAAAATCAGTTTGTGACTATTGTTTTAGGCTGAAGTGAGAGATGTTTATTTTGCTTAGTTCTTTGCTATTTAAAAGATCATTGTTTTTGTTTTTTTCCTTTTCCTACGTCCCCAAGCTACCTTCCTTTTCCTTCCTGTCTTTCTCTGGGAAATGATATGTTTGAAATGGGGTTATTTTCCAGGTATTCTACAAGGCTAGATTATCTCTCATCCAGCTTCTCACTGAAGCTATTTAAAGCTTCTGTCAGCAATCCAACCTTTCATTTCTTAATAGTTGACTGGGAACCATTTAATCAGTGATTAAAAAGTGTTAAACGTAGTTTAATCTCAATCTCCATCTCTTATCTCTATGTCTCATCTTTCATCAACTGAAGCACAGAAAACATTAAACCCTGGGGAGCAACGGGGCAGTACAGGAGCTTCTTAAGAGAACTTTAGAATATTGTGCAGCATAACTCTTTCTAAGCTGCAATCCTATATTGTTTTTGACATTTCCAACTAGAAGAAGTCATAAAGGCAATATAAAAGCTTAAGTACAACAAAATAAAATGAAACAGTAATAAAGTTATGTCTCCTTTCAGATATTTGTTAATTGTTATAACTAATAAAAACATGATTGAAACATCATACATCTTGCTTGATTTTCCAGTGTGGCAGTGAATAAATAACTTCACTATATTTAAAAATACAATACAAATATTCATTTTCCTCCTAAAAATTGATTTTCAGAAAGGAATAATGTGCCTGTTTTTAAAAGTAATATAAGGAATTTCATACTACCCAGAATTTGCATTAGGCTAAAATATCCTTGTTTTAGGAGGTACTAAAATAAGCTCAAGCATTCCTAGTTCTGGATGTTTAAAAATATTAATTGGTGGAAGAGGTGAAATAGAAGGCAAAGGGATTATCAAAGACATAGTGATTTTCCTGATGCATATGACCACATATTTATTCTAGTGTAATATTGTAAAAAAATATTTTAAAAAATAATGAGAATAATGTACTCTAAAAATGTTGGATGCCATCAAAAATGTTTAAATGATACTGAAGACATTACGTGTATAAATGACTTTAATAAAAATATTTTATGAGATGTACAAAAGGTAGTGTTTCTAAATGAAAACATGCTGATTGAATGTGTTTAAGTTAACTAAAAAAATATTCATAGATTATTTTTATCATTTTTGCCCCTTTAAACGTTCATGTATTTGATCAATTTTTTTGAGACTTGTAGGAAGAGTGAGCCTCCATTTTTACTAGAAATTGTCTTAAATCATGGCATAGAATGGATGTGAGTATTGTGTTTAATCTGTTTGTAGAGCAAGTGCAATAGTAATTATAATAAAGGAAAGTTTTAATAAAGCTCAAGCTAGGGAGAAATTCAGGATAGATATTTATTCTAAAGTTTAATGCTCTCTTGCACTCCAATTTGACTGTATGTTTTCAGAAAGAAACCATCAAAGTATTGCCCTTACCAGTAGGATAGACCTAGTATTTGACTGAAGAACATGAACTATCATTATTACTAGGTCAAGTGTTGTAACTCTTTTAAGATGTAAAGATCCAGGAAGAGAGACCAAATGTGAATAAAGAATAAAGGAATTCACAAGAGAGATTTGTTTAATGTACCATTTTGTAACCTGAAGAGCTATAGCTGTCATTCATCTGTCAGTTATCTCAACATTATTTCTACTTTAGGATTTAAATTGTACATGTTAGTTACATTCAGCTTCAAAGTGAAGAAGAAGTGAAGGAAAATCCTCCATTGTTCATTTCTCAGAATCCATGTGCCAAAAGAAATTCTGGGACATATCCACCATATCAATGCTCATCATGAGGCGAGATGCATATTCAGAACTGCTTTTTAGCCATGACCTATAGGTGGCCCTCAAAGAGTCATAAAGCCACGTAGAGACATCTATACAAAGCTTCTGGGTTGTAGAAGCAGTTCTTTGGATGAGATTACTTCTTTATTCACTAAGCACAGTGTTTACAACAAAAATAATCATCATAAAAAGAATAAATATATTCAAGTGTTGAAAGTTCAAACAGCACCAAATGATATATAATTTAAATATACCTCTTATGCTTTCTTGTCTTCCTAAATCAGTCTTACTCATTGACTCGCAAGGCAGAGAATGTAATTTGATTAATTTTTTTTTCATTTATCCCTAGGATGGTACATAACTAGTCATTGTAGATTAAAAAGTATAAGATTAATTTGTTACATAGCTGGATGTATTAGGATACCAGTGATTAGTTCTTTACAGAGAATCCTACTTTTAAAACAATGTAGTGCTTACACATTCATGAAACCTCTTTTGGGTAGACAGTTTCATTTGAGGGATAACAGTCCATAAGAATCTAATGCATATACAAGCATGCAAGCAAGCAAGGATATGTACATATAATTGAATGTGTGAGTTTGTATGCATGCATAGCTGCTGTTTAAAAATAAAAATATGCTATACTCCTCAGTTCAGTTCAGTTCAGACGCTCAGTCATGTCCGACTCCATGTGACCCCATGAATCGCAGCACACCAGGCCTCCCTGTCCATTACCAACTCCCGAAGTTCACTCAGACTCACGTCCATCGAGTCAGTGATGCCATCCAGGCATCTCATCCTCTGTCGTCCCTTTCTCCTCCTGCCCCCAATCCCTCCCAGCATCAGAGTCTTTTCCAATGAGTCAACTCTTCGCATGAGGTGGCCAAAGTACTGGAGTTTCAGCTTTAGCATCATTCCTTCCAAAGAAATCCCAGGGCTGATCTCCTTCAGAATGGACGGGTTGGATCTCCTTGCAGTCCAAGGGACTCTCAAGAGTCTTCTCCAATAGCACAGTTCAAAGGCATCAATTCTTTGGCATTCAGCCTTCTTCACAGTCCAACTCTCACATTCATACATGACCACTGGAAAAACCATAGCCTTGACTAGAAGGACCTTTGTTGGCAAAGTAATGTCTCTGCTTTTCAATATGCTGTCTAGGTTGGTCATAACTTTTCTTCCAAGGAGTAAGTGTCTTTTAATTTCATGGCTGTAGGCACCATCTGCAGTGATTTTGGAGCCCGAAAAAATAAAGTCAGCCACTGTTTCCACTGTTTCCCCATCTATTTCCCATGAAGTGATGGGACCAGATGCCATGATCTTCGTTTTCTGAATGTTGAGCTTTAAGCCAACTTTTTCTCTCTCCTCTTTGACCTACTCTAAATCTTTGACACTCAAAATCTATATTTGGGTTATTCCTTATCATATAACCTAAATGATAGATTTTTAAATGACTATTATTTCATTGTAAAAATGTACCATTAATCACTTAAATTTCCCCTAGTTCAGTTCAGTCACTCAGTCGTGTCCAACTCTTTGTGACCCCGTGAACCGCAGCATGCCAGGCTTCCCTGTCCATCACCAACTCCCAGAGTCCACTCAAACACATGTCCATCGAGTCATGATGCCATCAAACATCTCATCCTCTGTTGTCCCCTTCTCCTCCTGCCCTCAATCTGTCCCAGCATCAGAGTCTTTTCAAATGAGTCAGCTCTTTGCATCAGGTGGCCAAAGTCTTGGAGTTTCACCTTCAACATGAGTCCTTTCAATGAACACCCAGGACTGATCTCCTTTAGGATGAACTGGTTGGATCTCCTTGTAGACTAAGGGACTTTCAAGAGTCTTCTCCAACACCAGGTTAAAAAGCATCAATTCTTTGGTGCTCAGCTTTCTTTATACTCCAACTCTCACATCCATACATGACCACCGGAGAAACCATAGCCTTGACTAGGTGGACCTTTGTTGGCAAAGTAATGTCTCTACTTTTTAATATGCTGTCTAGGTTGGTCATAACTTTCCTTTCAAGGAGTAAGCATCTTTTAATTTCATGGCTGCAATCACCATCTGCAGTGATTTTGGAGCCCAGAAAAATAAAGCCAGCCATTGTTTCCACTATTTCCCCAACTATTTGCCATGAGGTGATGGGACCAGATTACCATGATCTTAGTTTTCTGAACATTGAGCTTTAAACCCACATTTTCTCTCTCCACTTTCACTTTCATCAAAAGGATTTTTAGTTCTTCTTCACTTTCTGCCATGAGGGTGGTGTCATCTGCATATCTGAGGTTATTGATATTTCTCCCAGCAATCTTGTTTCCAGCTTGTCCTTCCTGTAGCCCAGCATTTCTCATGATGTTCTCTGCATATAAGTTAAATAAGCAGGGTGACAATATACAACCTTGATGTACTCCTTTTCCTATTTGGTACCAGTCTGTTTTTCCATGTCCATTTCTAACTAATGCTTCCTGACCTGCATATAGGTTTCTCAAGAGGCAGGTCAGGTGGTCTAGTATTCCCATCTCTTTTAGAATTTCCCACAGTTTATTGTGATCCACACAGTCAAAGGCTTTGGCATAGTCAATAAAGCAGAAAGAGATGTTTTTCTGGAACTGGCTTGCTTTTTCTATGATCAAGAGGATGTTGGCAATTTGATCTCTGGTTCCTCTGCCTTTTCTAAAACCAGCTTGAACATCTGGAATTTCATGGTTCACGTACTGCTGAAGCCTGGCTTGGAGAATTTTAAGCATCAATTTACTAGCACACAAGATGAGTCCAGTTGTGTGGTAGTTTGAGCATTCTTTGGTATTGTCTTTCTTTGGGATTGGAATGAAAACTGACCTTTTCCAATCCTGTGGCCACTGCTGAGTTTTCCAAATTTGCTGGCATATTGAGCACAGCACTTTCAAGAGTCATCTTTCAGGAATGAAATAGCTCAACTGGAAATCCATCACCTCCACTAGCTTTGTTCGTAGTGATGCTTGCTAAGGCCCACCTGACTTTACATTCCCGAAGTCTGGCTCTAAGTCAGTGATCACACCATCATGATTATCTAGGTCATGAATATCTATTTTGTACAGTTCTTCTGTGTATTCTTGCCACCTCTTCTTAATCTCTTCTGCTTCTGTTAGGTCCCTACCATTTCTGTCCTTTATTGGGCCCATCTTTGCATGAAATGTTCCCTTGGTATCTCTAATTTTCTTGAAGAGATCACTAGTCTTTCCCATTCTATTGTTTTCCTCTATTTTTTTGCTTTGATCGCTGAGGAAGGCTTTCTTATCTCTCCTTGCTATTCTTTGGAACTCTGCATTCAAATGGGTATATCTTTCCTTTTCTCCTTTGCTTTTTGCTTCTCTTCTTTTCACAGCTATTTGTAAGGCCTCCTCAGACAGCCAATTTGCTTTTTTGCATTTGTTTTCCTTGGGGATGGCCTTGATTCCTGTCTCCTGTGCAATGTTACAAATCTCAGTCCATAGTTCATCAGGCACTCTGTTTATCAGATCTAGTCCCTTAAATCTATTTCTCACTTCCACTGTCTAGTCATAATGGATTTTATTTAGGTCATACCTGAATGGTCTAGTGGTTTTCTCCACTTTCTTAAATTTCAGTCTGAATTTGGCAATAAGGAGATCATGATCCAAGCCACAGTCAGCTCCCAGTCTTTTTGTTGCTGAATGTATAGAGCTTCTTCATCTTTGGATGCAAAGAATATAATCAATTTATTTCGGTGTCGACCATCTGGTGATGTCCATTTGTAGAGTCTTCTCTTGTATTGTTGGAAGAGGGTGTTTACTATGACCAATGCGTTCTTTTGGCAGAAGTCTATTAGCCTTTGTCCTGCTTCATTCTGTACTCCAAAGCCAAATTTGCCTGTTATTCCAGGTGTTTCTTGACTTTCTACTTTTGCATTCTGGTCACCTGTAATGAAAAGGACATCTTTTTTGGGTGTTAGCTTTCCCCCAGCTTATAAGTAATTAATTTGGTTTTAGTATTTTGACATTAAGAACAGTGCTAAAATGGATAGCTTTTCATACTTTTTTTTGCACCTATGTATGTCTGTAGGAGAAATTACATTAAGCAGAAACTCTGTGCATAAAAAAGCACCTTTCAAAAGTAATGTGTTTTGTCACATTATTCCCTAAAGAAATTGATCCAACTTATACTCTGAACATCAATGTCTCTGTTTAATTCATCTTCAGTATTTTATATGTCTTTGTGTTGATATATTAAATATGACATTATTCCTTGATTTTTTATAATCTTTATGCTGTAATAAATGCAAACTTTCCCTTTTATTTTACAACTGGCAGCTGTTTATATAGGGGAAGTTATAAGAAAATCTGCTTTGATAGCTTTACTTATTCCTCTTATATTTAGGATAACTGTTTTAATATATTATCTTGAATTAGTATTTTAATACATTTTCTTGTATCTTTCAGTGAGTTAAAGCTTTTCATGTGTGCTCAGGCACCTCAGTTATGTCCAGCTCTTTCAACCCTACAAATTGTAGCCCATCAGGCTTCCCTGTCCATGGGATTTCCCAGGCAAGAACACTGGAGTGGGTTGCCATGCTTTCCCTGAGGAGATCTTCCCAACCCATGGATCGAACGCCATCTCTTGCATCTCCTGCATTGCAGGCAGATTCTTTATCCACTGAGCCACCTGGGAAGCCCCAGTTTATAACATTAGAAATGATTAAATTTCTTCTTTTCAACTGTCATATGTTGACAACTTTCTCGGAGAAGGCAATGGCACCCCACTCCAGTACTCTTGCCTGGAAAATCCCATGGACAGAGGAGCCTGGTAGGCTGCAGTCCATGGGGTCGCTAAGAGTCAGACACGACTGAGTGACTTCACTTTCACTTTTCACTTTCATGCATTGGAGAAGGAAATGGCAACCCACTCCATTGTTCTTGCCTGGAGAATCCCAGAGACAGGGGAGCCTGATTGGCTGCCGTCTATGGAGTCGCACAGAGTCAGACACGACTGAAGTGACTTGCAGCAGCAGCAGCAGACAACTTTCTCATATCTAATTTTATTAACTAGCCAGAAAACATTTTAAATAATATTAGTGTTATTATATGTTTTGTCATTTTAGTCCTAATTTCACTTTTTTTTTTTTTTTTGCTAAGCTTTTGCTTACGACAGATCATTACTAAAATTTCTAATTATTACCTGGTGATTTCAAATACTGATTAGCTTTCTGTTTTTCATTGTCTCCGCTTTTGTTTTTATTCTTCTTATTTTTTTTAAGTTTCTGGTATTAAGAGTCCATACATAATAGAAATGACAAAGGATGTTGGTGATTTAGGGTAGCTAGTAACACATACCTCCTTTCTTACAGTTTTTACTAATTGGTAATTAAGAAAAAGGAACCAATTGTGGATGGATCAGGTCAGTTAATGGTAGTGAATAAAGTGGAATGGGGATTAGAGAGGATCAGTTCAGTCAGTCACTCAGTCATGTTGGAATCTTTGTAACCCCATGGAGTGCAGCACGCTGGGCTTCCCTGTCCATCACCAACTCCTGGAGCTTGCTCAAACTCATGTCCACCAAGTCAGTGATGCCATCCAACCATCTCATCCTCTGCTGTCCCTTTCTCTTCCTGCCTCAATCTTTCCCAGCATCAGGGTCTTTTCCATGGTCAGTTCTTTGTATCGGGTAGCCAACATATTGGAGCTTCAGCTTCACCATCAGTCCTTTCAATGAATATTCAGGAGTGATTTCCTTTAGAATGGACTGGTTTGATCTCTTTGTAGTCCAAGGGACTCTCAAGAATCTTCTCTAACACCGAGATGGTAGGGAGATGCATTTCAAGGACATCTTGCCTTGCATTTCAGGCAGCTATTTCCTGTGGGCTGCTAAGGCACTGCTCACTGGGTAATCTAACCAATGTTTGCTTGGAAAAGAGATATTAAGTAATGGTTGGGAGAGGGGTGGTCTTTCCCATGTGGTTCAGTGGTGAAGAATCTGCCTGCCAGTGCTGGAGACATGAGTTTGATCCCTAGGTCAGGAATATCCCTGGAATAGGAAATGTCAACCCACTCCATTATTCTTGCTTGAAAAATTCCATGGACAGAGGAACCCTAAAGAGTCAGACATTACTGAACATGCACAAAAATTATCAAGGTCAGGGTAGGAGGCTGTTGGACAGGACTGAAGCGACTTAGCAGCAGCAGCAGCAGCAGAGAGAAGTAAGTCATCAAAAGATGTTTTCTATCTTCTTTGAATACCCAAAACTAGGCAGAGGGGATGGAATAAACCTCACCTTTCTCTACTATTTCAGAATGAACATATCATTATATGTATATATATATATATACATAAGTGTATATATATATAAACTATATAGTATGCATATATTTTGTGTATGTACATATATACAGTATATATAAATATATAATATATATGCATACTCATTCTGGAGTAGATTTTATGAATCCAGGAAACATATCACAAGTCAGTGAAAGACTGAAAGACTTGTAGTAACTGTAAAATATGGAGTGGTGTAGGAAACACATGCAGCTTCTATGGTAATTAGCATCATCATATGAAATAGTGCAGCAGGGGCATCACACACGACTTACATAAGTTTTTTGACTAGGTGAATAAGTAATGCTGTCACTAGATATCTTTCAGCAATGAAATATTGTATTTTCTATGTTCTATATATCAATATTTTGGGTAAAAATGGAACATCAGTCTAACTCAGTGACATCTTCAGCTACAACATTGTTTTTTGAAAACAGCAACAGTTCTCTTTCTTCTCCTGGAAGGATTAAAAACAAAGAAAATGAAAAAAATATATATAGCCTTAAAAACAGATGAAACCTATGTAGAATTTTAGGATCTTAGTTTTCAAAAAGTCTTAAGACTTAATTTAGTTCACCTTTCTAAACAATCTACTTAATGTCACAGTGTGGAAAAACACTATTGCTCAAAGGACACTAGTCACCTCTTCCAACTAAATTTGTTTGTTTGTTTGTTTAGTCATGGTGCCTTGCATTCCCTTGATTAATATCATGAAGGTCCTTTTGGAATTTCAGTTTGTTTCTTGGGTGGAGTATTATAAAGTCTAGGAAGACTAAAACAGTGACTATTTGACCATAATTAGATAAACTCAGAATTTTTCCATATAACATATATCCATACCAACATCCATTTAATCATAGAAAAAGCAATAGAATTCCAGAAAAACATCTACTGCTGCTTCATTGACTATGCTAAAGCCTTTGACTGTGTGGATCACAACAAACTGGAAAATTCTTAAAAAGACTGGAATACCAGACCACCATACCTGCCTTCTGAGAAACCTGTGTGCCAGTCAAGAAGCAACAGTTAGAATTGAACATGGTACAACTGATTGGTTTAAAATTGGGAAAGGAGTAAGTCAAGGCTGTATAAAGTCACCCTGCTTATTTAACAGATGATACCACTCTAATGACAGAAAGTGAAGAGGAACTAAAAAGCCTCTTCATGAGGGTGAAAAAGGAGAGTGAAAAAGCTGGCTTAAAACTCAACATTCAGAAAAACAGAAATCATGGCATTTGGTCCCATCACTTCACGGCAAATAGATGGGGAAACAATGGACAGTGACAAACTATTTTCTTGGGATCCAAAAATCACTGCAGATGGTGGCTGTAGCCATGAAACTAAAAATGCTTGCTCCTTAGAAGAAAAACTATGACAGACCTAGAGAGTGTATTAAAAAGCAGATATATCACTTTGTCGACAAGGTCCATATAGTCAAAGCGGTGGTTCTTCCAGTAGTCATTCCCAGATGTGAGAGTTGGACCATAAAGGAGACTGAGTGCCAAAGAATTGATGCTTTTGAACTGGAGAAGACTCTTCAGCATCCCTTGGACAGCAAAGAGATCAAACCAGTCAATCCTAAAGGAAATCAATAGTGAATATTCATTGGAAGGACTGATGCTGAAGCTGAAGCTTCAATATTTTGGCCACCTGATGCAAAGAGCTAACTCAATGGAAAAGACCCTGGTGCTGGCCTGGAGGAGAGGGGGCAACAGAGGATACGCTAGTTCAATGGCATCATCAACTCAATGGACATGAGTCTGAGTAAACTCCAGGAGGTAGTGAAGGACAAGGAAACCTAGAGTGCTGCAGTCCATGGAGTCACAAAGAATCGGATAAGACTGAGTGACTGAAAAACAGTAACAGCAATATAATTTTTAAAGTAAATATATATTTTGAATTTAATTTCTTAGAGACTTTGAATGCACACTGAAATAAAAACTCTAAATATGCAACTATGTTTCATTGAGGAAAGGAAATTTTCAGAAACATACTGTTTTATATTTTTCAAAAAGCAGTGCCTTTTATGCGACACATATTGCTTTAATTCATTATGTTATGTCCTAAAATATATCCTAAAATACCTGGAAATTAGAATGACTAATAAAAATGACTAACTACTATGACTATATTTCATAGACAGTCACATTTTAAATCTTTCATGTATGCATCATGTGTCTTCATTTCTGCAGCACAGTTGGCAGGTTAAACATTCTATTCTATAGTGTTATACTATAGGCATCCATATATACCCATATATTCTGTGGGTATATAATATCACATTGTCAGTTAGAAGTATTCTTCTGAGCTGTTGAATTTTAATAAACCAACATTCTCTATGGGTGCTCATTTAAATTGGTAGAAACAGTTGCTAATTGATTAAATTAGATTTTTTAACATAACTTTTAAAAATTGCTATTAGTGACTAGTTTCAATTTCTTCTTCAGGTTTGTCTTGATGTACACAAATTCTTAATTCATTTTTGGTTTGACTGAGCCTGAATTGCTTTTTCTGTTTAATAGACAGGTGACCTCACTTAGCTGCTGCTACCAACCACTAAGTCGCTTCAGTCGTGTCTGACACTGTGCGACCCCATAGACGGCAGCCCACCAGGCTCTGCCATCCCTGGAATTCTCCAGGCAAGAATACTGGAGTGGGTTGTCATTTCCTTCTCCAATGCATGAAAGTGAAAAGTGAAAGTGAAGTCACTCAGTCGTGTCTGACTCTTCGTGACCCTGTGGACTACAGCCTACCAGGCTCCTCCGTCCATGGGATTTTCCAGGCAAGAGTACTGGAGTGGGGTGCCATTGCCTTCTCCGGACCTTACTTAGAACTGACCTTAGATAAGAGTTTTAGTTTGTTTTTGGTCTCTTTACATTAGAAAAGGGCTATTTAGAAGAAAGTTATTACCTCAACTATTATCTCAGTATGTACATGTGTGAAGAAACGCATTTGATTGCTTAAATAAAATAAGTAAATGAGTTATATTCAGTAACAAGAACAAGTTCTATGTTTAAAATATGATAAGATTAAAATATGGTTATAATTAAAATATTTAGAGCTTCAGAACCAACTCCTATTCATATGTATGACCATATTTCATTTCTTGAACATGCCAGTTGAAGAATCATTTCACAATATGTTATTTCTTTCTCTAATGATTTTAATGTTATCAACAATAATATAAATGAAAGCTTTGCATTAGTCTGGGTTTACCTTCACTCATTAGCAAAAAATCAGCTACTCACTAAGAATTCATTTTTAGCATTAAAATTTTATTTCCTAGAATATAGTCATGTTTACATATTCCAGTAAATTGTTACCATTTACAGTTATGCTGAATCTTAAGAACATTATTTAATTTTAGATTAATGCCATAAAGAGTGAACCAGAAAAAGAAACCTCAATATTTTATGCTGTCTATGATGTTTATTTACTGGATGGCTTGGGAATACTCATTTTTCTCTTTGTATAGATCCATTTTCATAAACCCTACTATGACATAATCCCTTCTAAAAGCCTGTAAATATAGCCTCAATCTCTTTACAGTATTATTGAAACAAATAAATATAGCCAGTTATCATTAGCTAAATGGCTTTTTCTAATTTGTCACACTCTCTTTTAGAAGCTTTTCCACTTTCAAAGCCTCATTACCAGCTGTCTATTGATGGTCTCCCAATCTGTATATTCAGTTCAGATCTTGCTTCCAAAGCCTAGGCCTATTTTTCAGCAGTTCCCTGCTCAGAGATGAGACATCCTCATCTGAATATATTAGTTCAGTTCTGCTATCATGGCATCCTGTTTATTTTCTTCATAGAATGTGCTCCAAGTTCCAGTTATCTTTGTATTTGTTTGTTAATATGCTTATTATCTACATTATTTACTAACTTATAGTATCTCATCCTGCCTATTTGATTTATAGATAAAAAGCCAGTGCCTAGCATTTAATATGTTATTAACAGTCATACACTTTTAAAATTATTGAATGGATACATCTCAGAAATTCCAAGCATATACACAAGTTCCAATTTATAATTCTGCCTCTGAAACCCATAGATTTCATTATCATTATTATCATCATCATCACACTATTTCGGTTTATTTCATTATTTGACAACATTGCCATCTGCACAATCATCCACAACTCATCCATCTCCTTTGTTCTCAAAATCTAGATGATTTTTAAATACTTAACTTCAATCTTTTCCATACTTCATGACACTTTCTCAGTTTGTTCAATTATGACAGATTATTGCAACATCCTTTTAACTTTTTAGCTTATTTTCTTTGTTTTGTTTTTATTTGTCTTTTGTTTGTTTTGCCAACAACTTCTATTTCTCTACAGACTCTACTTACTCTCCAAGTTATCTTTTACCAAAAGAGATTTGACCCCTTCAATTCTTGATTAACCTAGATAGCATATTAAAAAGCAGAGACATTACTTTGACAACAAAGGTCATTTAGTTAAAGCTATGGTTTTTCCAGTAGTTATGTATGGATGTGAGAGTTGGACTATAAAGAAAGCTGAGCACCAAAGAATTGATGCTTTTGAACTGTGGTGTTTGAGAAGACTCAAGAGTCCCTTGGACTGCAAGGAGATCAAACCAGTCAATCCTAAAGGAAATCACTCCTGAATATTCATTGAAAGGACTGATGCTAAAGCTGAAACTCCAATACTTCGGCCACCTGATGTGAAGAACTGGCTCATTGGAAAAGACCCTGATACTGGGAAAGATTGAAGGCAGGAGGAGAAGGGGATGACAGAGGATAAAATGGTTGGATGGCATCACCGACTTGATGGATATGAGTTTGAGCAGGCTCCGGGAATTGATGAAGGACAGGGAAGCCTGGTGTGCTGCAGTCCACACAAAGAGTGGGGCTTGAATGAGCAATTAAACTGAACTGATTTTTGATTAAAGATCTCCACTGTTTCTTCATGAACCAACTGTTTACATAGAGATCTTAGCCTATATCTTTTCACCATTCAACTGCACATGACATTTTCTCTAACCTGAAACTTGCCGGGGTCCAGCCCCAGTGGATTCAGTGAATTCGAAGTGGGAACAGCATCGGCGAGGGTCAGAAAACAATTGCTTTAATTAAATATTAATTAGAGATATAAAGAGTAATAGAATAAGGATAGCTCAGCAGGAAAATTCAGTGGAGAAAAGAGGCTGAATAATTCAGCCAGAAGGTGAAAGAAAGGACATGGGGAGACCAAGCTTCGGTGAACAAGGCCCACACTTTATTTTCCAAAGTAGTTTTTATACCTTAAGTTGTGCATAGGGGATAATGGGGGAAGGGGTAGAGTTAGCAGTAAGCCAGGCTTTCTTCCTGCAAACTTATCATATGCAAAAGTTTAGGTGAATTACATCATCTTCTGGCCAAGAGGCCTGTTAACCTTTTATGATCCTTTCTTCAGAAAACTTATTTTTCTCTGAAGGTGATTATTCTAAAGTCAGGCACCACCCTCCAAAAGCATTAGATAAAGTTGCATTCCTATAGGGCAAAGTGTGGTGGGCTATAACAAGAAAAAGAATTAACTCAAGGGTCCAAGGTTACAAACATTAAAGGTACTACTTACATTCCTATACACCAATTATATTAATCAATACACTGCCAGGGACACAGTTGGTAAGGGATATGGAAACTTAGCAGCAAACATTGGCCCAACAAGTGAAAAACCCTTCACCAATACAATTTCTAATCAATCTTTTAACTGCCCAAAGGAATCTGTATTTAGACAGTTTAGAACATCTCATGCCTCTCACGGTTGTGAACTAAAACACTCTTGTCACACCCAGGAACTTTATTAACTGGAGCTGTAAGTTAACTCTTTTTCAGAGAGAGGCGGTGGGGGACAGCCCACCCTAAAGTCAGAGGTGTAGGTGAGAGCACAAAGCACAAAGTAGGCAGACTCTGGTTTTGGGGGTAGATGCTCGAGAATTTCCAGGGAAACTCCTGAGGCTCGATCCCACCTTTGAGTATGCCGAGCCTCCTTCCTCATGACCTTTGCCATGGGCGGAGTTCCTCACGCTGGCTCCCAGCACTGAAATATATATATATATTTTAACTATGTCATGAAAACCATGAATTTCCTTTAGGATTCAGCATAAACACCAGTTTTTCTCAAAATCTCTTTTAATACATCAAGGGGACAGTTGTTTTTATCTCTTTTTATATATCTACTGGTGATAGTGATAGTAATTTCCCTATCATTAAACATTGTTCCAATAAATGGTGAGTGATTGATTATAGATGAATAATAAGTAACTTAGTCTCTTCTATTTCTGAAAAACTGTGTCCACTCAAAACTTGTAGGTTGATGGTGGTAAGAGAGGGACCTTTGGGAGGTGATTAAGTCATGAGGGCAGAGCCCTCATGAATGGGATTAATATCCTTATAAAAGAAGAAGCCTGAGAGAAATCCTCCACTCCTCCACTGTATGAAGACAGCAAGAAGTTGGCGGTCTGCAAGCTAGAAGAGGGCCTTCACTGCTTAGTGAAAAAAGTTCCCTTAGGATCTTACTATGAAATACAGATACTATATACTATATAGAGAGGCTTCTGGATTAAAAACTGACAGAGCTAGCATTTCTGGGTATCTGTTCCTTGGTTTCTAATCAATAGCACATGCCACTGTCAGAAAATTTTCTGAAAACACTGTTGCTGTTTCAGACTCATATAAAGAGATCCCAAAGTTTATGGGAGTTTATATTTTCTTTTTTAATCTCACACTAAATGACTTTCAGTATAGAATTATGAAAGCTGACTTTACTTGACTCTGCAACTGTTGACTGTTAAACCCTAATAACGGTAAATTTATGTTTTAGGATTTTCTGTAGGATTTGACTTCACTGGATCTTCCTCAGAAAGAGCATCCTTCATTGACTCTCTACCATCTCTCCTCTTGCCTCCTCACATTTTTCCTTAGTAACTCACTTCTTTAATAGATTACTTCCTCAATAAGTCACTGACATATGAATCTTTACTTCACTGTCTGCCTTTGGGTAACTTTATCATTATTCCACTCTAGATGTTAAGAGTAAAGCCAGAAATATGAAGAGCAACTAGAGGAAATATATAAATGTATGTAAATGTACAAATGAGTATGAACATACACATATTTGCATGTATAAGTATATAGATATACAGATACACCTGTGTATCTTTTTTCTTAGTGCATTTACTTTAAAAAAACTTATAAATTCCTTTTCTGCACTCTGTACCTCTCAGATATAAAACCTTTAAGAAACTTCTTGCCACTTTCAAAACCCAGGATTTTTTTTTCTCAAGGACTTATGAAGGCATTGCTTTAAACCATAATGGTCAAGGAAGACGGCATCCTTATTGCACAATTTCTGTGGGTGCATAGGTATCTAACTTCTCTACATGTATTGCTCCGAGTTGTAAAACTACCTTCTGTTTTAAAAGATATGAAAAGTTTATTTTGCCTTTGGATAAATCCAATTAGCAAACACAGTGCCCTACCATCCTCCAGTACTTTTCCATTAACTCACTACAGTGCTTAAAAATCCTCTTGCCCTTTATTTCAGTAGAGTTGTGTTCAGACTAAAATAATTGTCTCTCTCCCCTGTTCCAATAACCTCAAATAGTCATCCTTGCCTGTTGAACTTTGATGCAAGTTTTTCTATAACAGTGATCAGAACTTTTGCTTTTATTAAGTGAAATAAATAGAAATAGAAAGATATTTAAAAATGTTGAGCAGATGAGTGACATGATATGCTTTGTTTTTAATGGAATACAAAATATACTGAAGGAAGGTAAAAGCATGAGTAGTTAGAGTTGGAAAGATGTTACAGTAATCCTATCTGCTGATGACAGTGGTCAGGTAAGGAAGGTAACAAAGAAAGTAAATGACCATACGTGAATGTATTTTCCCATTAAAGCCAAAAGACTTTGTTGGTGGGTTATATGTGTGCTGTGACAGAGAAAGAGATTTAGAGGGACAGGGGAGGAATGAATGAAATAGTGACAGTGAGACAGAGACTGAAAGAAGGCCAGTCATTGGTGACTCCCAAGATTTTCTTTCTCAGTTTTATTTACTAAGTTTCCTTATAGGAGGAACACAATTGGGACATAGAAGGGGAGTTCATTTTGCCACATATTGAATTTAGATGACTCTTAGACAATGAATAGCCATTTGGATGTTATGGATGTCAACTTAATGAAGAAGTCAAGTTTGGGAATATAAATGTAGCATCCCAGTATAGGAAGTTATTTCAGGAGAGGACTCACTGAAATAGAATTGTTGTGTATGCATGTATGTGTGTGTGTGTGTGTATGTGTGTGTGTTTTCTAGATGTATTTTGCTGTGCAGATGCATATGTCACAGGCGTAGAGATGAGATTTCTGTAGGATTGTAATTTAGCCATACCAGTACAGCAAAGCAAAAAATTGAGAAAGAAATTAGGTGTTATGTAATGATTAAATATAGGATTAAAACTATAAGCAAAGAAAGAAGACTAGAAGCAGGAGGAGGGATATTATTGGAAGCACTGCTTCACAGTTTTCATTAGACTGAACGTAGTCAATGAAGAATTGGGAAAATGGGAGGTGGTAGCTGGAGAGTGAGCTGTTGATAGTAATAGCATCTAGTATGTCTATGATGGGACTGGATACCTGACAATTGGTAGAGATAACATCATGAAGCAGAGAGGCTATGGTAATAGCCACTAACATTTCTGAAATTCATAACAGTGACTGTGTTGGCAAAGTCATCAGTGTGGCAGGAGCTAAAGTCTTTTTATTAGAAGGAAGGCTGGCCCAAGGATCAGCAGATAATTAAAACAAGCAACAACAGTTGGTGGTAGAGTCTGATTTCACAGCTGAATAACTTTTCTCCCCTCTCTGGGGGAGAGAGAAAGAGCAATTTGAAAGAGACAAGGAAGAGTAAGGAAGAAAACTATCCCACCTTGAGTTTCAGTAGGTCAAGAAGTATGGGGGGAAAAAAAAAAACAAAAACAACACTGACACTGTGTCACTGAAACAGTCAACTCAAAGCAGAACCAGGTTTCAGAGAGAAAAAGATGAAAAGATTGTTCAAGGAAGAGTTACAGAGTGTCACAAAAATTGCTGATGACTGACTTTGAGTTATAGAATATTTAGTGCAATATTTTGGTAGTTGGTGAGATTTGAGAGATGGAAACAGGGAATTCAGTATATAGAATCCTATGGGGACTGAAATCCCAGGCAAAAGGACTGATCTGGCAGAATTGAAGTTCTTGTGTTGAATGACATAGATAGATTAAAAGGCGTAATGAAATTTTATTTGGTGTTCCCAAGGCAGTTGTGAGGAGCAAAGAATGTTGGAAGGGAAAGAAGAGTAGATGATCTGGCCAGAAGTGCTCGGTGTCGAGAGGATCCTGCATGACTCCTGGTGACAGGTACCAAAACTGACAAAACAAAGATCTTATTTCAATACCACAGGCTCCCTTTTTGTGACGGAGGGTTTGAAATCTGCTGTGTCTGCAGATGCGGGCTTCTTATTTAACTGAGATCTGTTGAGGCTTACAAGCAGCTGATTTAACTCTAAAGGGATGGGCATTCTCTTGACTCCTACCAATGAAGTACAGTGTCAATTTGAACCCTTCTCTGAGATCCTCAGTGGTACTTTTTGCAGCATACTAATCAATAAAGATATATATGTAGCAATAGTTAAATAAGATACTAAGTGTATAACCAGTAAAAGGCAAATATTCTTAGTATATTTACATATATATTTATGATGTGTTCATGGAAGACACACTGGCTAAATGCTGAGAGAAACTATGACAAGCAGATTCACTGGCATAGCTTCCCTCAAGGAAGACTTGAAAACAACAGAACACATCAGAGATGCCTAACCTACTTTAGAAAGGTAGGGAAACTCCATCTTCTCTATTTTATCTTATAATCCTAAAAACATGTTTTGAGTAGACTATAAGAAAGGGAATATTTTAAAATAAATTCCTATAACTATTTCCAAATATCCAAGGTTTTTCTAAGTGTAGTCAAAAGAAGCAGTTCTACTTGAACATTTTATTGACTGAATAATTTCCAGTGTTCAGCAATTCATTCAGCAAATATTGTTGAAATATCATATTGGGTATAGTAAAATGAATATAAAATATTTTTACTCTCTCAGTAAGATATTATTAGAAGAATCAATTATAGAAACAAATAACCCCAAATTCTGAATGACTGGTATAATCGATTATTAGAGCCCTAAAAAAGACTACCCATTTGTTGTGGCAAGAGGGTGAAGGGAATAAGGATTGCCTATAAACCTAGATAGCATATTCAAAAGCAGAGTCATTACTTTGCCAACAAAGGTTTGTCTAGTCAAGGCTATGGTTTTTCCTGTGGTCATGTATGGATGTGAGAGTTGGACTGTGAAGAAGGCTGAGCACCGAAGAATCAATGCTTTTGAACTGTGGTGTTGGAGAAGACTCTTGAGAGTCCCTTGGACTGCAAGGAGATCCAACCAGTCCATTCTGAAGGAGATCAGCCTTGGGTGTTCTTGGGAAGGAATGATGCTGAAGCTGAAACTCCAGTACTTTGGCCACCTCATGCAAAGAGTTGACTCATTGGAAAAGACTCTGATGCTAGGAGGGATTGAGGGCAGGAGGAGAAAGGGATGACAGAGGATGAGATGGCTGGATGGCATCACTGACTTGATGGACGTGAGTCTGAGTGAACTCCGGGAGTTGGTGATGGACGAGGAGGCCTGGCGTGCTGCGATTCATGGGGTCACAAGGAGTCGGACACAACTGAGCGACTGAACTGAACTGAAAGAAGGAAATGTCTGACTTGTTTCAGATGATGTTTAGGATTAGAAAATCCTCAATAGCAAATCCATAGGCAAAATAAATAGCATCCATTCCCTCATTCTTTCTGTTTAAAAAGATGCCAGTTCTGTTCAAGTGACACATCTCCCAAATATAGTCATGGCCTACAGTTTTCACTGCCCTACTCAGGCCTTCGGTGGTAACTCATTATTCTGAACATAATCCCATTCCTCATGCATATGACTGGTTCAGAAATGATTATATTACTCAATTCTAGCATACCTATGCATGCAGGGCCACCAATGATGCACGGGTCATGAGAGAGAGTTCTAACAAAATGTGGTCCAGTGAAGAAGGGAATGGCAAATCACTTCAGTATTCTTGCTTTGAGAAACCAATAAACAGTATCAAAAGTCAAAAAGATAGGACACTGAAAGATGAACTCCCCTGGTCGGTAGGTGCCCAATATGCTACTGGAGATCAGTGGAGAAATAACACCAGATAGAATGAAGGTATGGAGCCAAAGCAAAAACAACACCCAGCTGTGGATGTGACTGGTGATAGAAGCAAGGTCCGATGCTGTAAAGAGCAATATTGCATAGGAACCTGGAATGTCAGGTCCATAAATCAAGGCAATTTGGAAGTGGTCAAAGAGGAGATGGCAAGGGTGAACGTCGACAGTCTATGAATCAGTGAACTAAAATGGACCAGAATAGGTGAATTTAACTCAGATGACCATTATATCTACTACTGTGGGAGGAATCCCTTAGAAGAAATGAAGCAGCCATCATAGTTAACAAAAGAGTCCGAAATACAAAAGAGTACTTGGATGCAATCTCAAAAACAATAGAGTGATCTCTGTTCATTTCCAAGGTAAACCATTCACAGTAATCCAAATCCATGCCCCAAACAGTAATGCTTAAGAAGCTGAAGTTGAATGGTTCTATGAAGACCTACAAGACCTTTTAGAACTAACACCCCCCAAAAGATGTCCTTTTCATTCTAGGGGACTGGAATGCAAAAGTAGGAAGTCAAGAAACACATGGAATAACTGGCAAATTTGGCCTAGGAGTACAGAATGAAGAAGGACAAAGGCTAATAAAGTTTTGCCAAGAGAACACACTGGTCATAGCAAACACCCTCTTCAAACAACACAAGAGAAGACTCTACACATGAACATCACCAGATGGTCAACACTGAAATCAGATTGATTATATGCTTTGCAGTCAAAGATGGAGAAGCTCTATACAGTCAGCAAAAACAAGACCGGGAGCTGACTGTGGCTCAGATCATGAACTCCCTATTGCCAAATTCAGACTTAAATTGAAGAAAGTGGGGAAAATAGAAGACCATTCAGGTATTCCCTAAATCAAATCCCTCTGATTATACAGTGGAAGTGAGAAATAGATTTAAGGGACTAGATCTGATAGACAGAGTGCCTGATGAACTATGGACGGAGATTCCTGACATTGTACAGGAGAAAGTGATCAAGATCGTCCCCAAGAAAAAGAAATACAAAAAGCAAAATAGCTTCTGAGGAAGCCTTACAAATAGCTGTGAAAAGAAGAGAAATGAAAAGCAAAGGAGAAAAGATAAGATATAAGCATCTGAATGCAGAGTCCCAAAGAATAGCAAGGAGAGATAAGAAAGCCTTCCTCATTGATCAGTGCAAAGAAATAGAGGAAAATAACAGAATGGGAAAGACTAGAGATCTCTTCAAGAAAATTAGAGATACCAAGGGAACATTTCATGCAAAGATGGGCTCGATAAAAGACAGAAATGGTATGGACCTAACAGAAGTAGAAGATATTAAGAAGAGGTGGCAAGAATGCAGAGAAATGTACAAAAAAATCTTCACGACCCAGATAATCACAATGGTGTGATCACTCACCTTGAGCCAGACATGCTGGAATGTGAAGTCAAGTGGGCCTTAGAAAGCATCACTATGAACAAAGCTAGTGAAGGTGATAGAATTTCAGTTAAGCTCTTTCAAATCCTAAAAGATGATGCTGTGAAAGTGCTACACTCAATATGCCAGCAAATTTGGAAAACTCAGTAGTGGCCACAGGACTGGAAAAGGTCAGTTTTCATTCCAATCCCAAAGAAAGGCAATGCTAAAAATGCTGAAACCACTGCACAATTGCACTCATCTCACACGCTAGTAAATTAATGCTCAAAATTCTCCAAGCCAGGCTTCAGCAATACGTGAACGGTGAACTTCCAGATGTTCAAGCTGGTTTTAGAAAAGGCAGAGGAACCAGACATCAAATTGCCAACATCTGCTGGATCATGGAAAAAACAAGAGTTCCAGAAAAACATCTATTTCTGCTTTATTGACTATGCCAAAGCCTTTGATTGTGTGGATCACAATAAACTATGGAAAATTCTGAAAGAGATGGGAATACCAGACCACCTGACCTGCCTCTTGAGAAAACTATATCAGTCCAGGAAAAGAAACCAAGTCAGGAAGCAACAGTTAGAACTGGACATGTAACAACAGATTCTTTCCAAAGAGGAAAAGGAGTACGTCAAGGCTGTATATTGTCACTCTGCTTATTTATATGCAGAGTACATCATGATATATGCTTGACTGGATGAAGCACAAGCTGGAATGAAGATTGTCAGGAGAAATATCAATAACCTCAGATATGCAGATGACACCACCGTTATGGCAGAAAGTGAAGAAGAACTAAAGAGTCTCTTGCTGAAAGTGAACGAGGAGAGTGAAAAAGTTGGCTTAAAGCTCAACATTCAGACAACAAAGATCATGGCATCTGGTCCCATCACTTCATGGGAAATAGGTGGGGAAACTGTGGAAATCGTGGCTGACACTATTTTTGTGTCTCCAAAATCACTGCAGAATGTGACTGCAGCCATGAAATTAGAAGACGCTTGCTCCTTGGAAGGAAAGTTATGACGCACCTAGACAGCATATTAAAAAGTGGAGACATTACTTTGTCAACAAAGATCAATCTGGTCAAGCCTATGATTTTTCCAGTAGTCATGTATAGATGTGAGAGTTGGAATATAAAGAAAGCTGAGCACAGAAGAATTGATGCTTTTGAACTGTGATGTTGGAGAAGACTCTTGAGAGTCCTTTGAACTGCAAGGAGATGCAACCAGTCCATTCTAAAGGAGATCAGTCCTGGGTGTTTGTTGGAAAGACTGATGTTGACACTGAAACTGCAATACTTTGGCCATCTGATGGGAAAAGCTGACTCATTGGAAAAGACCTTAATGCTGGGAAAGATTGAGTGCAGGAGGAGAAGGGGATGGCAGAGGGTGAGATGGTTGGATGGTATCACCGACTCAGTGGGCATAAGTTTGGGTAAACTCCTGGAGTTGGTGATGGACAGGGAGGCCTGGTGTGCTGCAGTTCATGGGTTCGCAAAGAGTTGGACTCGACTGAGTGACTGAACTGTACTGAATGGTATGTTAGAGAAAAAATACGCAGGTCATTATCTGGAGACTGTTTCCTGGTTCCTAAAGGAAAATCACAAAAAATTAAGACACTCTATATTAAAAAAAATATTGCTGTGTGTATATGAAACCTGGACAGCTACTGGGCTGCTGATGAAACCAGTACTAAGAATGGCAGAGCTGAGAAACTGAAAATTCCCTAGAAATTCCTGACATTGTTGTCAGTTAAGTTAATCAACTCAGAAATCTACCTTATTTTGGGGTTTCTTATTTTTGGCCATAATAAATAATATTTAAGCCAAATTGACCATAGAGCTAAGATATATACAGCAGGATGCCTCCTAAGTTCAGTCACATGTGTCATGAGATGCTTGTTTTGTGAAATTCCAGCAGATAAAGCTTAGTCACAGGCAGAGGTTGTGTTATGTACTCTTGTGCCTGGTAGATAACACAGAGCCCAAATTCATGTAGTACTCAAGCGACTTGCTGAAGAGTGAGGAATACGTTGTCAGTAAGTTTAGACTTCAGAAAAATTCTTGATTATTAGGAGGAATGACTGGAATTAGGAAGAAAGAATAAGAAGCTAATGAAGTAGTTTAGGCAAATAATATAGATCTGAACTAGGGAAGTGGAGAAGGAAATGGCAGCCCACTCCAGTGTTCTTCCCTGGAGAATCCCATGGACGGAGAAGCCTGGTAGGCTGCAGTCCATGGGGTCGCACAGAGTCGGACACGACTGAAGCGACTTAGCAGCAGCAGCAGCAGAACTAGCAGAATGAAAAGGTAAAGTATGAACATTTTTAATGGGTTAAAATCAGTAATACATGATTGATTACTAATTCTGAGTGATAAAGGAGCAGATAACATCAGGGATTATTTTTTTCCTTCCTTGGATTAGTTATAGGATAGAAACAACAGAAATTAGATTCATTTCAAAAACTAATAGATGGGCTGAAGTTACTTCTATAATATCCTCTAAAACCTATATTTATAAACTTGAAAAAAACTGTTACCTTCTTTTTGACATATTCCCAACTAAGTTCTAATTAAGTAATTAAATGTAATAATCTCTGGCTAAAATTCTGAGTTTTACTTGCAAATCAATTGTTATTCGTAATTATTTTACTCTAATTGTATTCATTTCATAGTATAGCAATCTGTACAGACACTGCATTTAAACACACGGAAAAGCTTAAATATAAAAATGGAATGTTTCTACTACCTGTTTGAACTAGGGTGTTACTCACATACTTTAAGAAAAACCATGTTTTAATATTTTTTTCACACATCAGTTTTAGAATACTTTCTATTTTCTGAGGACTGTGAAAGTCTTAACAACTTAAGAAGGCCACTTTACTGGTTGAGATATACTTCAGTGACCTGAGATCAATGCCCATTTGTCACCACTTCTTTTCATTTGACCTTCCTATTTCCCATTGCCACATTGTTTGATTATGTAGCTAAGCATCAAAGCACTTATCACTCAATGTTCTTGGCTAGATTATCCAACCATGACATTTTTGTATTAAAAAAAAATTTTTAAAGTCCAATAGTCTACCAGTAAGTTACACAACACATTGTAAAGTCTTTAAAATGCTTTATCAGTGCTAGAATATATCACTGTTTTTTTCTTTATTCAAAGATATAACCACAGTACATATTCAAGCCATCTTGTTTGAAATTCAACAAACATTGTATTTCTGCATGTTAATGGAAAGAATCATATATGAATAGAAAGTATGTCATACTAGTATTCTTGGTAAATATAAAATTTTCAATATCTGTATAGGCTTTGCAAAAATATTTTATTTGATATTTTTAATAAAAATCCTTTATACTCAAAGAAGTTTGGTTGTATTCAACAGAATATATAGAGGACACATTCTGATCCCTCAGTTTCCTTGGAGGCCTCTTTTTTACTTCCTAAGCCAATCATATAACCCTTACTGGGCCAGTCATTGTACTGATGACATCAGAGACCATTTCAGCAAGCCCAAGACCTAGGCGGGTCTAGTAAAATGCAAACCTGCATATGTGTGTGGTCCTTTTTCTATTACACAAAGAGATTTTCTCTATAGAATAAAGATAACATATAGAAATAAGCAGAGAAAGAAAGAAGAGAACTGTAGTCCTTGATGATATGAATTTTGCTCTTGAATCCAGACTTCCTATAGACAATTTATCCTATGGACAAATTGATACAGTAAGTTTATACTATAGGAAATCTGACTAGGGTTTGCATTATTTTTTTAAAGCTCTGAGTATTAGAATACAATGCTTTATAATAGGACATCACAGAAACTTTTAAGGGTAATTTCCTCATGAATCTCCAAAAAGGTTGGCCAAATTTATTTAATTATGAAACTTGTTTTCTTTTTCTGAGAAGGACACATGTTATATTGCTTCATAGCTGTGTAACTAAAACCTTGCACTAAGCTAAATAAAAGCCAGGCAAAAAAGTCACTGACACATTGCTTGAAAAATTGACATTTAGGTTCATTTATTCTTCTTCACCATATCTTCAGCAAAGATATCATTTCAGTGTGGAATAATACAGATATTTCATAGTTTGAAAGTTAGATTGGTTTATATTGATCAAAGGAGTAGAAAAGTGGGTGTAAAGAGAAAAAGACCTGGAAAGAAAACATACCTTAAAAAAAATAGAGAGAATATATATTCCCTGTTCTCTGAAAGAGGCAGCTTGGAGCTCCATACATTTTTTCTAATCAGTACCGTAATGTTGACTTGATTCATCATAGCAGTGACTATCATTGAGCATCAACAGCATCATATCAGTGAACATGAATGCTCGAATCTTTGGTGTGGTCAGGATAATTGGTGATATGGTGATACTACTGATGTTTCTTTCATTCACAGTGATAATGTGAAATAGCAGCATCAGAAGTATTGGGTTTTAACAGATAATAGGAAGGATATGCATCAGGTTACGCAGATATGATGCTTGACTATGTGGATGGAGCAGAAATATTGAAAACTCTGTACCTAAGATGCATCAAAATGCTCAGACTGTTGTTGACATTCACCAGTTACAGTGAAGGAGTCAAAGGCTAAGCATTAACACAATGGCAAGGATTCTGATTCATATAGACTATTTAGTTGTTGTTCCTGAAGAATATCAAATATCAGTGTGTATGTATGTGAGTGCTCAGTAGTGTCCAACTCTTTGCAACCCCCTGGACTATAGCTTCTCTGTCCATGGAAATTTCCAGGCAAAAATAATGGAGTGAGTTTCCATTTCCTCCTCCAGGGAACCCACATCTCTTGTGTCTCCTGCTTTGGCAGGTAGATTCTTTACCACTGTGCCACCAAATATCAGCAGAGGAGACAAATATCAAACCCTTGATATAATAGCATACTTCAAGGAGAACCCTCAGTGTCAGGTTGATCTCAAGAAGAACAATAATTCATCCTTACTGAGGTCAGTATGCATTCCAGGTCTGGGTTTGCCTTCACTTCCTGCATACCTCAGCATGCAGTGCTATTAGAAAGGTGAAACATTGATTGCTAACATAGGATCCAACTTAACATTCCTTTGGAGAGGATGTTCATTTTGTAAAAAGTGTGTCAGTGCACATAGGTAAAGGACCCATAGTTACGGATAGTGTCAACTGTAAACTACTTACCTGGTTGAATATTGGAATGGCCTGTTGAAGATTTGACCTGGGCACCAGCTTAGAGGTGATCCTTTTCACTGTTGAGAGAGTGTCTTTCAATTTTCAGTATTATATTTGACCCAATGTCCACTTTATACTGTCATATCCCTATAGTTAGAACATGTAGAACTAGAAATAAAAACAAGGATAAAAGAAAGAGTGGTTATTTTAGTATTACTCTCAGTGACTCACTTGGGGAATTTGAGATTTCCCTACTGCAGCTTTAGTGTAGTTCCCTAGGGCCACTAACATTTCCTCATTCCCTAAAGGTACATTTACCGTTGTGCTGTGCAGTAACTTTGGGCTTTACATAGAATTTGACCAATGGATAAAACAAATAATAATAATTTTAATGATATGTGGGATATTAACCTCAATTATTATGAGAATCAAGAGTTTGCTGCTACATAGTGGGTACAGAGGTGTCTATGTCTGGGGCTCAGGGCATACCCTGTGTTTCTTCTTCATTCTTCTGTTATGGTTCTTCTATTGTCATCAGCAATTGTAAATAGGCCATGGCACCAAATGAACCTCATAAAGGCAGAACAATGAGAGCTCAGACACCTTAGGGATAAAGGTCAGGTTCATGCCACTGAAAAAGCATCATAGGCCAGTAGAAGTGTTGGCTTAAGGTGAGCAACACTGCAAATGAGTAGGTGAGAAGGGGGATGATGGTATCAATCATGGTCTCAGGACTAACACACATATCTAAGAAATCATGACCTTGAAAACTAGATTAGTGTTTAAATTCATTAAAGTAAGAGTTTAACTGAATAAAAATACCCTTCTGATTTTATGAAAGTTTAATAGTATATAAAAGCTAGGATATAACTTTATTTATAGTGTTTGATACCTAGTAGGCATTTTCCAGGGGTATTACTATATTAAACATTTATCTATAATAAGATAGTTGCTATGATGGTGATGATGATAAAGAAGGAAAGGGGGAGGGGAAGGAGAAAATGAATATGATGATTCTCATTTTATAAGTGGAGAAACAAAAGCCCAAAAAGTTAAGTAATACACCCTCTCTCACACAGCTAAGTTAAAGTGTTAATCACTCAGTCATATCCAACTCGTTGGGATCCCATGGACTATAGCCCACCAGGCTCTGCTGTCCATAGGATTTTCTAGACAAGAATATGGAGTGGGTTCTTCTTCAGGGGATCTTCCAGACCAAGGGATTGAACTTGGGTCTCCTGCATTGCAGGCGGATTCTTTAATCTCCTGAGCTACGAGGGAAGCACCGCACAGCTAATAAAATGGCGATTTAAAATCAGATATCTGGCTTTAAAGCTTGTGTTTTTAATCAATGATTGTTGTTGTTCACTCAGTCATGATGAATAATCAGGGTTGACTTCCTTTAGGATGGATTGGTTTGGTCTCTTTGCTGTCCAAGGGACTCTCAAGAATCTTCTCCAATACCATAGTTTGAAAACATCAATTCTTTGGCACTCAGCCTTTTTTTTTTTACATGAAACTAAATACTGACAACTTTAATTTTTCTCTCTATTGACAGTATATAATATCTTTTTTACTAACGTGCTTTTGATATTCTGTAGATAATTTAATGAATTACAAATAAATGATTTATGATTGTTCAGGTTGGATAACAATGCATATCTTCCAGAGAGTGAGATTCTGTTCTCCCTCCCAAGAAAATCAGGTGTCCACATAATTTTAAAATATTTTAGATTTGTTTTTTATATCAAACATCCTATGAAGATGTAGTGTCTCCCTCCAGAGAAAAGAGCTAACTTCTTTGCTGCAAGAAAATGAAGGTAGTGTCTCCCTCAGAGCAAAGGCTGAATGGATTTGCTGTTGCCTCCTTTATAGACTCAGGGGTTTTCTAAGCTCAAGATTTCTAAGCTGTATCACATGTGCCTGGGCATCTACATTTCTGTCTTCCCTCCATAGCACCTGAGGGCAAGAGGAACAAAGGGGAAGATGAAACCAATGCTGCCTACTATGCAGGGAGCTATTATTATAAACTATTTGTTTCCTGGCTCAAGTCATAATCCTGGTCATTCAAACTGAGGGAAAGTCATCTGTCCCATATGAATTTTCCAAATATATGCTTGAAATTTCTTACTTAATTTTAGTGCTTTAAGTTTATTAACATTTGTAACATATTCTCTTGGTACATAAAACTTTCAGCTCCTTAAGATTGTTTTTTGTTAATTAGTTTAAATAAAATATTTCCTGCTACAGATCCTAAATGTAAATGCCAGGTTTGTACAGGTTTATTAATATTTCTATAAAACTTTGGGTATAAATCTTTTTTTTTTTTAATTTTTAATGGCACATAGCTGATTGGGTACAATTTCCCTAATTTGAGTTTTTAGAAAACACTGGACTTGGTTACAGTGATGTTCTGACTTTATGTTGGGAATATGCTTCCCACTTTTTAACTTTGGACTTGGCTCTGTGACTTGCTTTGAACAGTGGGAGGTTACTTTTAATGTACTTATTTGATCGGGTTTGGTCTTTTGCAAATCTGTCTTCATAAAAAATGACACGACTAGGTTAGCTGCTGCCATTTCAGCCTGGGAAGTGGAATGAACATATACGATGCAGACCTAAACCTAACCAAGGATAAGGAGCCAGGCCCAGATGGAACTTCAGCTTGAGCAAAACAACTCAGCCAGGCCAAGCATAGGTTAATCAACCCTCTAGTCAGCCTGCATCCTGCCTAAATGAGAATAAATGAGTATTGGTGAGTTCATTAATCAGAAATAGCTCACTGACAATAATACATACAATGGTGGGCAAGGAGAAAGAGATTGAGACAAAATGAGAGGAAGATTGAGATCGATTTGAAACTTTAGTAAAAGATTTTCGTTGCCCATCCAAATAATATTCTTCCTTCTTAATAATAGAAATCAAATTAATTTAGATTTACCTACCTAGGGCAGATTTTTTTTAATTTCCAAGAGTTTAGTTTTCCAAAATGGTGAGGTATTTTTTTGCTTTATTCTGTTGGATTTGTTTTGCTTTGCTTTTGCACATAGAAGAATAGTATTTAGAGGATATTAAGGGTTGCATTTACTATTTTTCACAACCTTGAAACTGTGAAAGCAAGTGTCAGATAAAATTATTCTACTTCACATAGATGATAATGTTGAAGCACATAAGCACACTGTCGTTTAAATCTCTTGTGCAACTTCATGCAGTCCCACCATTCAGCTCAGTGAATATATGAATGAATGAATACATGCATATATCATACATCCTAAAACCAAAAATCGATATCTAGCATTTAGTGATTTCCATGATGTAAATACTCGTGGTGGTGGTGGTTTAGTCACTAAGTCTTGTCTGATTCTTTGCGAACCCATGGACCAGTGCCCGCCAGGCTCCTCTCTGTCTGTTTCCCATACGAGAACACTAGAGTGGGAGGCTATTTCCTTCTCGAGGGATCTTCTCAACCCAAGGATCAAACCTGTGTCTCCTGCTTGGCCAGATTTTTTACCACTGAGCTGCCAGAGAAGTCTGCAAATCCTCTTACCCTGGCCAGTTGTAAGCAGTGGGCGTTACATCTCTGTATGTGGCAATGGAAAGAGAATCTAACCATTGGTGCTTGCAGACTGGCACAAACTGACAAGAGCACATTTTTCTTTAAACTCACTTTTTATGAAAGATTTTACTCATGGCAACATGACACTATTCTAGAGGCTGATTTCAGTCAATCTACATAAGGGACTTTCTTATCTATCCTGTTTCTGGACATAGAAATCACCCCCTCAAAAAAAAAAAAAAAAATCCCGCATAGCACTCTGAATGTAAAAAGTGAAGGGTTTACTAAGTTCTTACTCATGGAAATACATAAAGTGTCTCAGGTAATAATATATTACCTGATTCATACACATTCACCAGTTCACTGATTTAACCAAATAACTTTAATTCATAACATAGATTTTAGTAATTAACAAGCTATCAATTTGTTCCATAAAAAGTCTATTTCAGATTTTTATTTCATTAATTAGCAACATCTCTGGCACTTCCCAATGACAAATATTGCTGAATTAATGGAATTAGACTTCAGATTTAATAATGATTTTAGAGTGTAATTACTGAAAAATCCCTGCATGTAGATTAAAATACACACACATCACGTAACAATATAATTTACTTACTGCATAATAGTGACTGTCTCCAAGTGTAGAATAAATTTCACTAGCCTAAACCAATTGATGATCATTTTTGTTAACAGTGTTCTTTTGACTCGTGATTTGATTCAGTTCAGGCCTATGAGGAGAAATCTGCTACAGAACAACTGAGAAAAATTTCTTTGTTCTTAAAATCAAAACATGGAAGATAGATATTCTATTTTTCTGTTTTATATTATACCCCTGGATGGAATACAGGAATTATAATTGCTGTTGTGCTTGGACAGTGCAACAGAAAGATGGAAAGAACCTGTTTTCTTAATGATGACATTGACACAGAATTAGAAGCCCTACTAGCTTTCCTAGTTCACAATTTTTAATATAATAAATTTACATAATTTTTAAACTGTATTTAGATTACCTTATGTAACCAGGCTAAAAGGAATTCTACCTGATATAAGTTTGTGTCTGTATCCTAAAGAGACTGACTTTCATAGTTTCTCAGATTTCAAGATTAAACTACCAATTTAGAAAGGCATACTTCTAAATAATTCTTATTACAGAATGGTTAGACGTTAAGTAAGTATTAGTCGCTCAGTTGTGTCTGGCTCTTTGCAACTCCATGGACTGTACAGGCTCCTGTGTCCATGGAATACTCCAGGCAAGAATACTGGAGTGGGTTGCCATTCCCTTCTCCATATTAGATGGTAGACGTGTAATAATATCTGCTATCTGGATAAAAATTCATTCTAATGATATCATATTCTAAAATCTAAACTGGTGTAAATCTGTAATCACACACACACACACACAAACATATATATATATGTATGTATGCTGCTGCTAAGTCACGGCAGTCGTGTCTGACTCTGTGCGACCCCATAGACCGGCAGCCCACCAGGTTCCCCCGTCCCTGAGATTCTCCAGGCAAGAACACTGGAGTGGGTTGCCATTTCCTTCTCCAATGCATGAAACTGGAAAGTGAAAGTGAAGTCGCTCAGTCGCCTCCAAGTCTTTGAGACCCCATGGACTGCAGCCCACTAGGCTCCTCTGTCCATGGGAGTTTCCAGGCAAGAGTACTGGAGTAGGTCGCCAGTGCCTTCTCCATATATGTATGCATACATATATATAATATGAATATTGAGAAAGTGAAAACAGAAGTTTATATGTCAGGTATATTTAAAAATGTATCTTAAAGCATTATCCCTGACATGTGGATGGAGTAATTGATTTTTTCCACATATTTAAAGATTATTCTGTAGTTCAAAGAGATATTGTTAGATGTCTAAGATCTGCTATTTTTATAGTTATGAAAAATAATTTCTTTGATAACATATCATCTTTTTCAACAACCAGTGTGGAATATATTTACAGTTTTTAATATTCTCTATTTCTTTGATTTTGGTTTTGCAAACAAAGCAAGAATAGTATTTTCCTATTATAGGGTACTTCTGGAATGTTAAAAAGGATTAAGTCTCAAAATTTTAAAATTGTGATATTTGTAGTTTTGCTACAATATATCAAATATACTTTCAAAGTCAGTTATTTTACTGTTAGTTCATTTTGATATCTTTTGGTAGAGTTCTGCTTTGTGATGAAGAATGGAAAATAATACTCTTAAAACTGTAAGATTAGAGCAAAGGATGGCTAACAGGAATGAGTGGGGAAAAAAATTGTTTCACAGATAGAGAACTGCAATAACATCTGATAATATAAGGCTTACCAGATTTTGTTTCCAGAAAAGAGATATAAATGTTTCAAGTAGATAAGAAGTAATGCTGTGGCTGTCACACCATATCAGGGATAAAGACTAAAACAAAGTTTCCACATGCATAGGCCTAGGTCTTTCCACATTCCATCCACGTACCTGCCAAAAAAACACAAAACTGTATTGAGAGAACACACAAGCAGACATTGAGAATGTAATTTCTTCTGGGTCACTAAGCTATTCTCAAACAGTGGCCCCCAACAATTTCTCCCCTTTGCACATCCATGCCTTTTCTCACATCAGGAGGCAAATATTATTTTCTCTGTCCTGAATCTGAATAGGTCTTGTGACTAGTCTTGACAAGGAAATGCATCACAAGTAACATCAACAGACTTTCAAGGAAGGAAATACATCATCACAAGTAACATCAACAGACTTTTCATAATCAGCCTTACTTTAAAGGACTGCAAGTTTTCACTTCATGCCTGTAAGAACTGAGCCACCACTCTCTGATAAGCTCAGCTACATAACATATGGCTAAGGGGGCAGGTGTTTCACTAGACAGCCTCAGCTGGTCCCTCAGCTGATTGTTTGCACCAACCGCTAGTTGTGTGAATAAGCCATTTTGGGGGTTCCAGACAAGTGAGTCTTTTAGTTGACAGTAACCCACAGAATCACGAGAACAATAAATCCATTCCTATTAATCCACTAAGTTACATAGTCATTTTTGGTACCAGAGTTGAGAAAGGCTTAATGATCCACATCCTATAAAGATTCATCATTTTCAACTTTGAGAATTGTCAGTTCCTTTTCCTTGATAAGTTGGACAGCAGTTAATGATTGTTCTGTCCAGGATCTGAATGTTTTATGACTTACCAGTCCAGGGAGGTATTCCTCTGAATGCCTAGAAATTGGAACAAAAAGATATGCTTACTTGAGAAGAAGAAAATTGAAATTAAAGGAAAAAAAGAATAAGAATTGAGATCTCAAAGTCCTATACTGTCCAGCAATTTCTGCTCAATTACCCCCTCTAGAAATGTGAACTGCAATGTATCTTTATTGGGAAGATGAAAGGTGAAGATCACTTTTGTAACTTCTTCAATCTGGCAAGAGGCTTGTAGACCCTACAAGCCTCTTTTTTTGGGGGAGGGGGGGTCACAAAGTTCTCATCTGTATTATTAAGGGGCCCCAGGGTGTTGTTATTTCAGTAGGGTCCATTTTGAAGAGTGACCAAAATCTCTGTATCACTGTTCTCTTGTCTGGGAGTCTGCTGTGTCCTTAGAAGGAACAAACTAGGCAAGTAGATTAAAAAGGCAGGAACCAAAAAACAGTAAAAGAATTATTGTAACCAGCGGTCCAAGCAAGAGTAAGAACCAGGTCACATTTGGCAGTGACTTTGACCTTGGTCCAGGCTTCCCTTGTGGCTCAGCTCCTAAAGAATCTGCCTACAATGCTGGACATCTGGGTTTGATCCCTGGGTTGGGAAGATCCCCTGGAGAAGGGAAAGGCTATCCATTCCAGTATTCTGGCCTGGAGAATTCCATGGTCTCTACAGTGTGTGGGGTCACAAAGAGTCAGACACAACTGAGTGACTCTCACTTTCACTTTCCACTTTTGATCTTGGTTCAGATAAAGTCAACACTTGGGCTCTTCTGTTTATAAGAATGGAGCCATTTGACGTGGTCATATACATTTAAAGGAATGGAAGTAAACTATTGTAAAGCTTCAATATACAAGAGAAAGAGAGTAAAAAATACTTGAAAAATCAACAAATCTGAAATGCAAGTGAAAATTCCAACACTGCTTTCTCCATAATTTACAAAATTAGTAGATCTCACACCCTACTCCAGTACTCTTGCCTGGAAAATCCCATGGAGGGAGGAGCCTGGCGGGCTGCAGTCCGCGGGGTCGCTAAGAGTCCGACACGACTGAGCAACTTCACTTTCACTTTTCACTTTCATGCATTGGAGAAGGAAATGGCAACCCATTCCAGTGTTCTTTCCTGGAGAATCCCAGGGAGGGGAGAGCCTGGTGGGCTGCCATCTACGGGGTCGCACAGAGTCAGAAACGACTGAAGTGACTTAGTAGCAGCAGCAGCAGCAGCAGTAGATCTCAAAAAATCAGTAAACCTCTAGATTATCTGAATAGTATCATCAAACAATGGAGCCAAATTTACATTTGTAAAACACTATCACCAACAAGCGAATATACATCCCTTTCAAGTATATAGTGACTTTGATTGTAAAATACCACATCCTGAGAAATTTTAACAAATTTAGAGAGATTGAATTTATACAAAATATATTCTCTGATCACAGTTAGCTTTAACTAGACATTAAAACAGAATATTATGAAGATACCCAAATATTGAAAATTAAAAATATAATTAAAATCCATAAGAAAATGAAAAACACAGCATGAATTTTTGAATATTCTGTACTGAATGAAAATGAAACAAAGCATGCCACACTTTGTGGAAGCAAGATAAATCTATACTTAGAACTTTATGGCTTTAAATGCTTGTATAAGAAAAAATTGCCAAAGATTTGCCATGTTATAGAAAAATAAGAAAAAAAATAAATGTAAGTAAGTGGGAAGAAAAAACAACAAAGAAAGGGAGGGGGAGATAACCTAAGATTTAAATATATATATATATATATATATGTATATGTGTGTGTGTGTGCATATATCCTATGATGCTGTACTCATTGTCCTAGTTCTTATACACTGTTGTAGACTTTTCACCTACTATGTGTCTATCAGTGCATAGAAATAAATGTTTGAGAGCAGTAAATTAACAGTTAAACAGACTTTTGTTGTTGTTGTTATTGAAATATAGTTGATTTACAATGTTGTGTTAGTTTCAGGTGTAGAGCAAAGTGATTCAATCCGTCGAATGTATATTTTTTTCTGTTTTACATCCTCTTCCACTATAGCTTATTATAAGATATTGAGTATAATCCCCTGTGCTATATATAGTAGGTCCTTGTTGATTATCTATTTTATATATAGTAGTGTGTATATTTTAATCCCAAACTCCTCTAATTTATCACTCCCGTCTTTGGTAGCCATAAGTTTGTTTTCTATGTCTGTCAATCTGCTTTGTAAATAAGTTCATTTGTATAATTATTTTAGTTTCCACATATAAGTGATATATATTTGTCTGGCTTACTTCACTTAGTATGATAGCCCTAGGTCCATCCATGTTGCTGCAGATGACATTACTTCATTATCTTGTATGTCTGATTAATATTCAATTGTATATATGCAGTACATTTTATGGAGAAGGCAATGGCAACCCACTCCAGTACTCTGGCCTGGAAAATCCCATGGACAGAGGAGCCTGGTAGGCTGCAGTCCATGGGGTCACGAAGAGTAGGACATGACTGAGCGACTTCACTTTCACTTTTCACTTTCATGCATTGGAGAAGGAAATGGCAACCCACTCCAGTGTCTTTGCCTGGAGAGTGCCAAGAACGGGGGAGCCTGGTGGGCTGCCGTTTATGGGGTCACACAGAGCTGGACACGACTGAAGTGACTTAGTAGTAATAGTGCATTTTATGTATTTGTACATCTGTTGATAGGTACTTAGTTTGTTTCCATGTTCTGGCTGTTGTAAACAGTGCTGCTGTGAACATTGGGGTGTATATATTCTTTCAAATTATGGTTTTCTCTGGCTATATGCCTGAGTGAGATTGAAAGATCATATGGTAGCATATTTTGACTGTTTTAAAGGAACCTCCATACTGTTCTCAATACTGGTTGTACTACCAACAGTGTCAAATGTGTTTTGTTTTTTTTTTTTTCTTTTTTCTTTCTCTGCACACTCTCCAGCACTTGTTGTTTCTAGACTTTTTGATGTTGGCCATTTTGACCAGGGTCACACCTCAATGTGGTTTTGTCTTGCATTTCTCTGAAAATTAGCAATATTGGGCATCTTTTCATGTGCATTTTGGCTATCTTTATGTCTTCTTTGGAAAAATGTCTAATGGATTTTCTGCCCATTTTTTTTTTTGATTGGGGTGTTTGTTTGTTTTGTATTGAGCTGTATGAGCTGTTTGTATTTTGGAAAGTAAACTCTTGCAAGTTATATCTCATCGCAAATGTTTTTTTCCCATTTTTTAGATTTTTTTTGTTTATTTTATTTATGGTTTCCTTTGCTGTGCAAAAGCTTTTTAGTTAGGTCCCCTTACTTTGTTGTTGTTCAGTCAGTCAATAGTGTCCGACACTTTGTGACCCCATGGACAGCAGCACACCAGACTTTCCTGTCCTTTACCATCTCTTGGAGTTTACTCAGACTCATGTCCATTGAGTCAATGATGCCATCTAATCATTGCATCATCTGTCACCCCCTTCTCCTGACCTCAATCTTTTCCAGCCCCAGGGTCTTTTCCATTGAACTGGCTCTTTGCATCAGGTGGTCAAGGTATTTGAGCCTCAGGTTCAGCATCAGTCCTTCCAGTGACTACTTACTTTATTTTTGTTTTTATTTTTATTACTCTAGGAGATGAATCCAAGAAGATATTTCTGTGACTTACGTCAAAGGATGTTCTGCTTATGTTTTCCTCTTGGATTTTTATAATATCTTGTCTTACATTTAGGTCTTAATCCAGAACATGCTCTAGTATCATACAGTTAAACAGACTTTAAACTCCATTTTAGGCTCCGTGCTACAGGGCTTACTATTGGTTTGAATTCATTGAAGGATATTTACCTACAGGTAATGTTTGTAATATTAGTAATAATAGCAAAATGGAAATGATTTAGGGAAAAATAAAACTTTTTAAGAAACTTTTAACACCTTTCCAAAATGCTAATAAATTATGATTAGCTAATAAATTGAATTCAGAACTACTTAATCTTTCATTTTATTGATAAAAGACTCAGGTAAAATGCTAAATTAGAATAGAAGTGTGAAAACATTTTCTGTAGGCAATTTTGATCAAGTGTTTGAAGAGAAATGAGTAGCTTGACATTTATATATATATATGTATATATATATGTATATATGTATATATATATATATATATTCTTTTGCTTGCTATAAAATGCCCACCAAAGAATTCAGAAATATGAAATCAAATCAAGACAAAAGTTACAAATAATTTGGCTCAGAGGATGAGATGGCTGGATGGCATCACTGACTCAATGGACGTGAGTCTGAGTGAACTCCGGGAGTTAGCAATGGACAGGGAGGCCTGGCGTGCTGTGATTCATGGGGTCGCAAAGAGTCAGACACGACTGAGTGACTATACTCAACTGAACTGATGGTTTGCTACATGTTTCTCTAAAGCAAAGAGATAATCATTTTTGTTAATGAAAATTCACTGTTTCTTTGGCAAAAATAAAAATAATTGTACCCATAGGTGTTAAACAGCAATATTTCATTCCAGTAAAACTAAGTAACTAAATAATAAAAATAATTTAAAATTTTTATACATTAGTTGTACGGATGAATGATGTTAAGATTTTTAATTAAGGGAGTAAATGTTTTTATTCGAAACCATTTATACATGTGTCTTTATTCATACATATGTATTTGTTGTATCTTTCAAAATTCATTACATATAATAGTTAACCTCAGGAATCCCATTAGGCTATCTGAAGAATTCTGTCAATTCAATATCTGTGTCCATGATCATTAATGTATAAAACAAAATGTGGAACTCTTAAGTTATAGCACAAAAACATCATCTTAAATATTTAATTCATCTAGTTATTAATTCATCTGATTATTCTAGAAAGATTTAAAATAATTGAATAAAAATAGAGCATCTTTTTGGAGAAAGCAATGGCAACCCACTCCAGTACTCTTGCCTGGAAAATCCCATGGACAGAGGAGCCTGGTAGGCTGCAGTCCATGGGGTCATGAAGAGTCGGACATGACTGAGTGACTTCAATTTCACTTTTCACTTTTATGCATTGGAGAAGGAAATGGCAACCCACTCCACTGTTCTTGCCTAGAGAATCCCATGGGTGGTGGAGCCTGGTGGGCTGCCGTCTATGGGGTCGCACAGAGTCGGACATGACTGAAGCAACTTAGAGTAGCATAGCATAGCATAGCATAGCATAGAGCATCTTTTTAAATATATCAGACACTAAGTAAAAAATAAAGATGACCAAAACCAAATATTATTTTCTTATAAATAAGCCCATCATGCCAGATAAAATGAGTCATGTCAAGCCTATTTTCAAGAAGAGAAAATTTATCCATATTAGTTTAGGAATAAATTTGTAACAGAATTGGATTAAATGGATACTGGTAAGAAGAGTGTCATCAAAACTCAAAATGCAAATTTAAATACAGCAAAAGATTTTGCTTTAGTGGAGTGAAAATATCTTAAGGATAAGCTCCCTGATATATTTGTATATATTTTTGCAATAGAAATGGCAATAGATAACCCTAAAACTAGATTTTTATTCAAGAAATCACATTCAAAGAAATGTTTTGGCTTTAATTAGAGTTATTCAATTTTCCCATCACATCTATGTCAGATCCAAGTACTTTACCAGAATTATAACCTATCTAGGAGAATAGACATGTCACTTCTTATAGTCACTATTTTTTGAACAAAGCCTTACATGTGGTAGCTATGGCATAAGTGTTTGTTGAATGAATGAATGTTCTAAAAAACAATAAAAAGTTGAAATATTTCTAATATAATGTAAGAAGTTTACATTATATCATTTAAATTATATATGAAAAATAATGACAAACTGATAAACCAAACAAGGGAAAGAGAAACAATTTTTTTTAAGATCAAATGATCTTAGAGAAACAAGCAAATATAGAAGATAGGCAAAGAGGGGCCAACACGTGAAAAATAGGAAGCTTCAAATTAGGAAACTAAATGTATAGAACAAATGTGCAATTATGTATTATTGTATATTGAAGAGAACTTGGCCTTTGAGAATAATTGCTCTTTGTAGTACAAATTATACATATATATATGCTTCCTCTGGTAGCTCACTGATAGAATCCACCTGCAATGCAGGAGAAACAGGTTTGATACCTGGGTCAGGAAGAAGATACCCTGGAGGAGGAAATAGCAACCCACTCCAGTATTCCTGCTGGGAAAATCCCACGGACAGAGGAGCCTCGTGGCTTGTGGGCTGCCATTCATGGGGTTGCAAAAACTCTAATACAACTGAGCACATGCATGCACATATATATATTTTATATATAATAAACAAAATGTATTACATTTATAAGAATTATTTAGGTACCTGTGTGCATGCCAAGTCACTTCAGTCATGTGCAACTCCCTGTGGACTAGCCCACCAGGCTCCTCTGTCCATGGGATTTTCCAGGCAAGAATACTGGAATGAGTTGCCATACCCTCATCCAGGGAATATTCCCAACCCAGGGATGGAACCCAAGTCTCTTAGAAGTCGTAAATTGACTTCTGGGTTCTTTACCACGTACCTAGAAAGTGGCTACATCTGAAAATTGAATTCTAATTTGTAAATCAAATATATTGCATTTGACTACAAATTTTGTTTTGAGTTTGTTTTATACATGGGACCAAAATTTCGCAAAGTTTGTTAAAATTTTCTAGATCCAGGCATATTCTACCAAGATTTTCAAGCTGAATTTAAAAGTCTAAGATGGAGGTCAAATTTTGGAACTGGAACTTATATAAATTGAGTCCTAATTATTTAAGTTCTTTACTTTTCTTCATTCAAAAACCACCCTTGAGGACAACTAAAAGTGCATCAATAGGCTTATGGAGTTTTGGTGCTTAGAACATAATTATACCCGAGAAATTACAGATGAGGCTTATCTAGGAGGCTTTCCTAGAAGGTGGTCACTTATCTTCATTATTAAAATAGTAAAAAGAGCACTTGCACATTGTAGAATGCCCCGCTTCCCTTTGCTATAACTTCTTGTGATAGTTTGTCTGTGAATAATGTGTACTGCTTAGCGGAAGGTCCACAGGTGCTTTCATTCTGTACTGTAGAGGTAGTACAGTACGGAGAACAGAAGCAAAGTTCAGAACATTTAGGCCAGAAGCAATGAGCCTGCATCATTAGCACTTCAGTGGATCACTCTAAAGGAATTAGCATCAATTTGAATGATGTCTGCAGTACTCTCTTCTCTGGGAGCAACTGCTCCACTTTCCCCTTTTTTGAACTACTTACATGAAAGAGATAACTATTGCTTAAGAGATTCCCTAATCAGAGGAGCTAGGAAAGACTCCCACTGCAGGAAACCATTGAGGGAGGAATGTAACATACTTTTCAAGGAATATGCTTTATTCTCACAAACATACACCTATACCCATAGACACTTGTGTCTCAATATGCAAATATGCGTGTTTTCCTTAATCCTAGGAGTATACTGTTGATTAGAAAAAAGATTTCAAATTTAAAGATCAAACAAAGCGGAGCAATTCAGAATGTTAAATCTTGGGGGGGGGGACTTCAAAGATTATTAGGCTTGTTCTCTCATTTTAGAGTCTATAGCACAAAATAGGTTCAATAGATTTTCCAATTTATACCTAACACCCTGTTAGTTTCGAAAAACATATTTAACCTCCAGTTCCGTGTTTATTTGCATTTAGCAACTATAGATTAAGCTGTTTCTCTGAATACGCTGAAATTAGACGACAATTTTTACGTATAATTGGAGAAGGCAATGGCACCCCACTCCAGTCCTCTTGCCTGGAAAATCCCATGGAGGGAGGAGCCTGGTGGGCTGCAGTCCGCGGGGTCGCTAAGAGTCGGACACGACTGAGCAACTTCGCTTTCACTTTTCACTTTCATGCATTGGAGAAGGAAATGGCAACCCATTCCAGTGTTCTTTCCTGGAGAATCCCAGGGAGGGGAGAGCCTGGTGGGCTGCCATCTACCGGGTCGCACAGAGTCGGACATGACTGAAGCGACTTAGCAGCAGCAGCAGCAGTTACTAATATCTTGTTGCTTTACTCTCAGGAAGCCTGTTTGGAGTATGTCTGTAGAAACTATGTCCTATTACTGTTACATTTCTTCCTTTCAAGTAACTAGAGATATGTTTCCACTAAATTTGCAAATACTCTTGTCCCACATAATCTTGTCTTCATTTACTTTATTCTGATATATCGAGTTTAAAGTTGAAACTTGCCTGATATATGTTCATGGTTGATATGGATATCGAGCATAACATAGAGAATGTTGAAAATACCCAAAGCAAGAAAATATGATCTCTGTGCTATCTTCTTTAGTTCAGGGTGGAAATCCTATTATTTTTTCAAAACTCCTCCTCCTGACAGAAAGAACCAAGCAATCAAGTTATGCAATCTAGGTCCTCAATCATCCAGTTGATTTCCCCTTCTGACAAGATCTACATCTGGCTCTTAAGAGTTTGACCAATAATAAGAGTAAAGAACAATGGGAATTCAACCCAGATGGGCTTATACGGTTTTCAAAATAGCAGGCAGGGCAGAAAGTTTTGTCTTTTTTACCAAAGAATCACTTGCCCACTCTCCATCCTTCAAAGCAGTTTCTATAGGATCTTGTTCTCAGTGACTTTTCTTGAATTATGGCCTTCAAACTGATATACGTATGGACCAAGAAAAGCTTTTATTATAGTATTTAGTGTGTAAAATGGAGAAGGCAATGGCACCCCACTCCAGTACTCTTGCCTGGAAAATCCCATGGACGGAGGAGCCTGGTAGGCTGCGGTCCATGGGGTCGCTAAGAGTCAGACACGACTGAGCGACTTCACTTACACTTTTCACTTTCATGCATTGGAGAAGGAAATGGCAACCTGCTCCAGTGTTCTTGCCTGGAGAATCCCAGGGATGGGGGAGCCTGGTGGGCTGCCGTCTATGGGGTCGCACAGAGTTGGACACGACTGAAGTGACTTAGTAGCAGCAGTAGTGTGTGAAAGGTCAAAAAACTTGTACTGTATGAGGAGAAGACTGTGAATATAAGGTCATATATTGATTCTTGGATTTTGGGCAATGATGTTTTATTAGAGGATGTTTCTTTCTTCAGTTTGTAAGCAGCTATCATGGAGTGGGCATATAATTTTCAGTTTAGATAAGTAAGTAATTGGAGAATTTAAGGACCAAGAATTCCTTAGAAGGGCTCCAAAAACTGTTTAATTAGCTGGAAACTGTTAAGAGAATCCCAATGAAGTTCTGATAAAGAAATGCATCATTTCTATATCTTGCAATATGAAAATACAGGTGAAAAATTAAAAAGGCAATATAGTACCCCAATAAGCAGATCAAGAGAATAGGGAGTCTTTCTTTTGGATATATTTTAAACACAATGATAAGAAATACTTTAAGTAATATTATTTATTAATAGAACATTTTCTCCAATGTACAAATATTATCAAAAAACTCATCATTAGAAATAAAAGAATACTTAAATTTGCCAACAAATGTCCATCTAGTCAAAGCTATGGTTTTTCCAGTAGTCATGTATAGATGTGGGAGTTGGACTATAAAGAAAGCTGAGTGCAGAAGAATTGATGCTTTTGAACTGTGGTGTTGGCGAAGACTCTTGAGAGTTCCTTGGACTGAAAAGAGATTCAACCAATGCATCCTAAAGGAAATCAGTCCTGCATATTCATTGGAAGGACTGATGGTGAAGCCTAAACTCCAATACTTTGGACATCTAATGCAAAGAACTGACTCATTTGAAAAGACCCTGATGCTGGGAAAGGTTGAAGGCAGGAGGAGAAGGGGATGACAGAGAATGAGTTGGTTGGATGGCATAACCAACTTGACAGACATGAGTTTGAGCAAGTTCCAGGAGTTGGTGAAGGACAGGGAAGCCTGGCGTGCTGCAGTCCATGGGGTCCCAAATAGTCGGACACAACTGATCTACTGAACAGAACTGAACAGAATGCCTGGGTGAATAGAATTAGTGTCATTAAAATAGCAGCTTTAGAAATCAACATTGTCCCTTCTGTCTTATGAGGTTACAATGGAAAGATGACCATCTAGGAAGTGGGCTCTCACCAGACACTAGTTCTGCTGGAACTTTAATCTCGGACTGGTCAGCTTCCAGAACAGTAAAAAAATAAATTCTGTTTTCCAGAAAGACTAAGATAGACTGTCACTCATTTATGATAATAAAATAAGATAAAACTTTTAAGTACTAAATGGTTGAAATTCAGCTTAAACTGAGGAAGGAAAATGTAGCTCTGAACTTAATCCCTGGGGGAGGATAGACAGATAGGACCAGGATCAAACTTAAGAAAACTTGTTTCACTTAAGATCATGTGGAAGTTTCTGTGACAAAGGATTATACCTCAAAAGATGTGTTGACAGTTTACACGCTTCAGATCAGCACATATAGAGCCAGTAGTGGGGTCTTCATGACCCCTTATGAGATTGAGAAGGAAAGTCACTTCGTAATGAGGTCTTGTTAATGCAGATGCACACCACACACTAAAATGGAGGGAAGAGACTCAAATGGACAAAAAACCATTTTATGTTTGTTTTTTTTTTCTTGCCTTGACATCAAATATGAATTTGATTTCACCAATATTTATGCATAAACTTGTTTGGATTAGGATTAGATGGATAACAAAATGTAATTTAATTTTAAGTTAAGTTGGTTTTTGTATAAGTATCTATTTGTAAACATATGCTAAACCCAACTTCTTTTTAATTATACTGAATGAATGTGTTGGAAGAAAGAAAGTGGGGCTTGAGACGATGGTCACTCCTACGTCTCAAGTGAGTTTCTGGGATGGCCGTAGAGTGTGGATTCTTGGCTTCACACAGAAAAGAATCTGAGAGTGAGCCATCATAAAGTGAAAGAAGGTATATTCAGGAAGATATATACTCTATAGACAGCGTGAGCCATCTCAGAAGGCAAGAGGCCCCAGGGTACTGTGTTATCAGTTTTTATAGGAGTGGGTAATTTCATAGGCTAATAAGTAGCAGGATTATTTAACTATTTGGGGGAAGGAGTGGAGATTTCCAGGAAATGGCCTACTGCCCACTTCTTGACCTTTGTTCGGTCTCAGAAATGTCATCGCCCCTGTGTGTTTGTCATTTAGCATGCTGATGTGTTACAATGAGTGCACACTAAGGCTCAATGTCTTATGGAAGACAATTCATTCACCATCTTGGACCTAATTGATCCTAACCAGTTTATATTGTGGAGAAGGCAATGGCACCCCACTCCAGTACTCTTGCCTGGAAAATCCCATGGACAGAGGAGCCTGGTAGGCTGCAGTCCATGGGGTCGCTAAGAGTTCGGATGCGACTTCACTTTCACTTTCACTTTTCACTTTCATGCATTGGAGAAGGAAATGGCAACCCACTCCAGTGTTCTTGCCTGGAGAATCCCAGGGATGGGGGAGCCTGGTGGGCTGACGTCTATGGGGTCACACAGAGTCGGACACGACTGAAGCAACTTAGCAGCAGTTTATATTGTGTCCTCAATGGCTGTCATTAATTTAAAGGTTGTTCCCTGCCCTCTTCCAATTTCAAGTGTACACTCAATGAATTCTTTTTTTTTTTCTGGTTGTGTGCTTATATTGGCTCTAATAATATAATAATAAAGCCTAAAGAAATTCCATGGTATTAGATTAAGATAAATATTTTGAGAACCTTTACATATTATGATTATAAATCTCTAGTTCTGTTGCCTATTTTTCTCTCCTTAACAAAAGTACTTACAGTAACCAATAATAGAGTGGAAGCTAAGTCTTCTGTAAAAATATACTGTATATATTTTTTTCATAGAGTATTTAAGGTAAATACAGATTTTTTATAAAATTTACACTTAAAAAGATACCTGGTTTCTGAAAGTGAAATTGAATACAAATTTTAGCACTCTTTACTATCATCTTAACTCTTACTTTTCTTCCTTGATTTCAATGCCCTGAATACCAAGCACTTAGTTGATAATTAGTACTTTAACAAGAAAATTGCTTCTTTGCTTCAGGTCAGTGATCAGCAATAATTAAAGTAGCTAAAACACTAGGAAAATAGGCTAGTAAGTAGAAGAACATGGTAAATCAATTCAATTTTAAGTTGTTAATTAACATAGGCAGAGACACATGCAAAAACAAATATGCCCTCCAATCAATAAACATGATTCCATTTTTGTGCTATTGAATATCTTTAGCTTAATTTAATCTTTATTATTCTTATTATTTTACATTAAGATTTAACTAAATACATGATAGGTGATTTTTACTTCATTAAAGAAGATATCAAACAATTAAAAATTACTGGCAAGTACCAGGAAATCTAAGTAGAGCATAAACACTCCAAACAGAAACAAGAATAGGATTAAAGATATTTTGATTATAAAATAGGTCAAATCGGGAATCATCAGGTTTCTATATTTGCACAAAATAACTGCACAAAGAATTATTTGAAGAAAACTACTACATTAAAGATATTTTATTCAATTTTTTCTGTTCATCTATTCTTTCAAAAAATATTTATTTGTTAGGTATTGTATCAGTCATTGAGACACAATAGTAAGAAAAACAGGATCAGGCCTTATCCTGCTCTTAATTAATCTAAAATCATATGCCACAAAGGAAGGAATATGGAAACATATTTTATGTAACATAGGTTGTATAATATGGGTTAAATAGATCATTATATTTTATAAGCATTCATTAAAACTTTGCCATGTAGAATACTAACCAAATTATGTGATGCTTTAATAAGTTGTGATTAAACAATTCTTAGGCAGCTGAAAATTTTTCTTTGAAAAATACATGTTGGGGTGTTGTGTTCAAAATTCAAAAGTACTATAGTAAATGATCACTGGCAAGTGAATTTCAAATCAAAATTTAAAAGAATAAAAATGTAGAAAGGTAACATTAAAACAAATATTCAAGATACAGCTTGTGTTTAATTTCCTATATGAGTAGAAAATAGAACTTCTACAGAGAAATACAGGTCACTTTAAAATTTAATATATTTAAAAATATGTTTGCTTAGCAATAATCTGAGTAGAAATTGTTAGAATTATAAGTAAAGCACTGCATGTACCCAAGTGTTCATAGCAGAATTACTTACAACAGCCAAGTTGGAGAACAAAAATATCCATCAACAAATGAATGGATAAAGAACATGTAGCATATACATAAATGGAGTATTACTCAGCCACAAAAAAGAATGACATTATGTCATTTGCAACAATGTGAATGGACCTAGAGGATATTATTTTCTTAGTGAAATAAGTCAAATAAATAGACATACTGTATGTTATCACTTATATGTAGAATCTAAAAAATAAAATAAACAAATGTATATAACAAAATAGAAACAGATACACAGATACAGAAAACAAACTAGTAGATAACAATGGGGAGTGGGAAGAGGAGAGAATAAGATAGGGGTAGAGGATTGAGGAAATGGCACCCCACTCCAGTGTTCTTGCCTGGAGAACTCCATGGACGGGGGAGCCTGATGGGCTGCTGTCTATGGGGTCGCACAGAGTCGGACACGACTGAAGCGGATTAGCTTAGCAGAGGATTGAAGCGACTTGGCAGCAGCAGCAGCAGCAGAGGACTGATAGATACAAACTACTGTGCATAAAATCATAAGCAACAAGGATCTATTGAACAGCATAGCAAAATATGGTCATTAGTTTTTAATAACTTTAAAAGGAATATAATTTATGAAAGTATTGACCCACTATGCTGTTCACCTAAAACTAATATCATATTGTAAACCAGCTATATTTCAATTAAAATATAAAATAAAGAAGTTAAGCACTAACCAATGTCTGCATTGAACTCACAATTTGATACTTACATGTGACTTTCTTAAGCTTTTGCGAGAGGTATTTTGAACAGAAAATCTAACATCTGAGATTTAATAATAGCCAATGATTGTATGTTTCTATCTTTAGTTGTAAACAGTTATGTTACAGTAAACTAGCTCTTCAGAATAAATTACAAAACCTTAATATAGCATTTGTCAATTTTTGTAATATAAATACTCCCACAATGGTCAATTTCAACATACTGAACATTTGAACTGAGACTTGGGAGAAATTTGGACACTTGGCACTTGCAGAGCAGTATAAACTTGATTCAGCACAAAATTAGTTTCATCTTTTAAGATGCATCGCTGCCTAGTAAATCGATATGTATACCCGATTTATTTCTAAACCTATTGCAGAAGTTAGAATATTTGGAAAACTTTTTAAATAATGTAAAAAGATACATATATAGTATAAGACTCCAGTCTACATTCTTTCTTTTTAAAATATCCCTTCTCATTTGCAAGAGACAAATTGTTTTCATAAAAAGTGAGTTTGTGATTTTTTCCCTCAAAAAAGTAGCAAATAACACTGGAACACAGTGCTAACATTAAAAGGTTACAGAGTTTTGGCAAGCCACACCACTCTTTTGGTTTTCTTCCCATGGAGGATAATATTGAGCTACATGTTAATTCTTCTTGGCATCAATTCTGTTGATTTTAGTTTTGGAAATACTGTCTAGTAGTGTTAAGTTAAAATGTCACTACTATGTGTATTTTTTTTTTTGAATGGAAATTGTTTCTAGAGATAGTGACAAAAATAATCAAGAGAACCACATTGAATTAAAAGAAGCATGACCAATACCGTAACACATTTTTCACTTGGCATCATAATTCAGAGATTAAGGATATCAGAAGTGAAGCAACAGGAAAACAGTTTACTGCAGGCGGCACAGTGTCATCATAATTTATCAGTGTACGCTGGGATAGAGTTCAAAGAATTAGGCATCATTGTCACTATCCCTCTGAGGCCAATAACAATCAAAAAGAGAAAGAAAAATTTGGAAGTCACGTTTATAAACCCAAAGGAATAGTACATTATGCTGAATCTACATACAAAGGAAAATAAGAAAATATAAATGGGAAGTGAAAATCCTTTTTGAGAGATGAAAAAAATGAGTTTTGGATGATTTTTATTCATTAAGTGATGCTGTATGTAAGCAAGGTTAAAAAATAAAATCACATTTCATGGAATAATTGGTTGGCTCAGAGGCTAAAAGGGCAAGGCATCAGAGGATAGTGAGAGGGAGAGGTTTCTCAAAGATACAGAAAAAAAAAAAGAAAAAAGAATGGGTTATATTTTAAATATTCAAAAAGAAAATAAAGTTAGAGTTTTTTTTTTTTTTTAAGCTATTGAAGAATAAATCAAGGGAACAGAAGATGTTTCCAGTAAAGCCCTGGCATCTGAAACTTGAGGTATCCTCTTCCTTGCTAGAGATTCTCTTTCTCACACTAATTTTTAACCTCAAACCATAAATTCTGTGCCATTGATTTTTATCCTGAATCTTATCAACTACCTGTCTGGCTAGCTTTGGAGTCTATATTTTACCTCTTTCTTTTTTGTCCTGCTGTGTAAACTAAGAATCTCTGCTCTTGAAATTTTATGGAAACTGAATGTCTAACTACTGATCACTTAGGCTGCCAGCTGTGTGACTTAGAATTGCTCCTTGTGAAGGGTTAACCCAGAAAATATGACTCATTGGAAAGACAACAAAGGTTTTCCCCTGATAGCAATTATATCTGATTAGAGTAAAAAAGAGATACAGGTAGATACAATGCCAGCCAGAGCTAAACAGATGGAAATTCGTTTGAAGGAATATTTTTATATTATCAGAGATCTAGTTGGTATGTTAAACTTGTTTTTCATTCCTTTAAAATATTTGATTTGGGAAATCAGAGTATATATTTACAATTAAAAATTCATTCTTATTTTTTCTTTCTTTCATAGCATCTTTCATATCAGGGTTCCCTTTAACTTTAGATCTTTAAGACATATTGAAGAGTATATAATCAGGATATCTGAAAAGAAGCTTTCACAAAAAAATTTCTGTGAAGAATTGTGAAGTGTTTCAAACTTTACCCTGTTTGCTAGGCAACAAGTTAGTGTACCACACTTTCTTGAATACTGCTACTTACAGAAGACAGTACTTCCCTGGTGACTCAGATGGTAAAGAATCTGCCTGTAATGCAGGAGACCTAGGTTCGATTCTGGATCAGGAAGATCCCCTGGAAAAGGGAATGGCAATCCACTCCAGTATCCTTGCCTGGAGAATTCCTTGGACAGAGGAGCCTGGCGGACTACTGTCCATGGTGGTCACAAAAAGTCAGACACGACTGACCAACTAATACTTTGATGAGTCTCCTGAATCAGAGAAAAGACAATTTATTAATCACAGCAATGCAGTAAACATTGTATTATCATTTTGATAAGTCCTCTGATTGTCAGTTTCTACAGAGCTATACAAAAAAAGTCAGAGGATACTTGCACACAGTTAGTTTCATTATAGATGCAGACCCTAAGCTTAGGGAACTCAAATCGTTTATAACAGTATTCAGAATTCCTTTTCTTTTTTTCTGGAGAGATATATTTTCTTTGCAGCAAGTCCACTCAGTGTATAAGTCTCCTTGAAAAAAATAGTCTGGAGCAAGATTAAGTTAGTACCTCTACTCTTAGACATGCAGAAACATGAAAAGCCCTTAGAGAGTCATCTCCAATCACAAAAGTGAGGAAATACATAGAAGGGAAGAAATGCACTTTTATATTGACATTGTTAATTAGTACAACTTACTATACTCAGTTTATATTGGAGAGGGTTATTTTAGGTATGTGTTTCTCCTTTAAAAATAATCATTTCAGAGAACTAAAGCATTGTCTAGTTTCAGTTATGGAGAGCAAGTATTTGGTTTTTAAGAATCATGAGGAAGCAAAATGATGTTTCATTTCCAGGCTACTGTCTATTTTTTTATAAGGCACTAAGAAATGTCCTCCATCCATGGGATTCTCCAGGGAAGAATACTGGAGTGGGTTGCCATTTCCTTCTCCGGGATCTTCCCGACCCAGGGATCGAGCCAAGGTCTCCTGTCTTGCAGGCAGACACTTTACCCTCTAAGCCACCAGGGAAGCTCAAGAAATGTCTACTTAGATTGTGCTTACTTTCTAGCCATGTGGCTTCATGCGACGTGTTTCCAAAACTTGGCATAATTCCGTCCTGTACTCTATTTCTACTCAGTTGAAATCTTCAAAGAAGACCTTGAAAACCTTGAATTTTAACAAGTACCACTAACTGATTTTGATAATTAGAACAAGTTGGGAAAGTGGCTCAGAGCAACTATGTGTGTAGCTTTAGCTGTGTAAATTAAATGAAAATAATTGAGCCTCAAATCTAAATAATCTAAATGCTAATATCCAAATGTACTTCATCATGATATCTCAAGTTTATTAAACTCTGGTTTTCTAGTAGATGTGTTGATAAGTGTTTTAAATGCTTTATCGAGGTTACCACTCACATACACCTATGAGGCAGGGTGATGTTATCACATCCATCTTCTTGTTGTGAAATGAGCCCAATGAAGATAAGTAATTTGTCTAAGATGATAAGTGGCGTAATGGATGCTTGAAGCCAGGTCACCAATTCAAGTGCCTGGGCTCTTCCTATCTTAATTACTTACTTACATCTTTAAATGTCTAACAAAAATATCATCCACCTTTGCTTCTTAGTCTAAGTTCATCCAGACATTATAATTGTGAAGATCCACTCTTTAATCACTCTTCTATCCTGCCTCATTCCAAATCCTAAATGTTAAGTACACAGAAAGCTACAAAAGAATGGCCTATTACTAAAAATTATGCTGTCATTGTATTGTCCGTTTATACTGTAAAAGGTTTACACGTGAATAAACTTTTAGCTGACATTGTACTTATTTGCAGAGAGAAGAGAGAACCCATTTTGGCAGTATTAGGTTTCTTATTGGAAATCCCAAATTTATTTTTCATGTATCACCTGTGACATTAATATAATTATAGCATAAAAATGTATGCCTTCTATACATACAGTTCTGCTAATATTTTCTTGTGTTTTAATAGTGCTTCAACTTCTAACTACAGGCAGATTCTTTGAAGGTGGCATTAAATAAACCACTCTAATCAATGGGAGTTTTAAATGTGGCTCGAGGGCTCCTGGTACACAGCAGAGTGACTAAATATGGTAAAAATAAGCAAATGCTGCACAGATGCTCTTAGCTGACTTCTTCATTTCCAGCTTATTAAATGGTCTTTTTGCAAACCTATAGATCATTATTCATGCAGATTCTCTATCAAGGGTGCTTCAGGAGAGGCTGCCTATTCTGAGTTAATGAGAAAAGTCCTAATTAAGGTAGCCATATGTTCAATTGCATTTATAAATGGAAAAAATAGCCCCCTTTTTATTTTTTTTGCTGCTGCTACTACCATTTTCCTCTCCTGCTGCTATGGGTGTCACTGAAGTAGTTACTGTTTCAACAGTCTCCTCTGTATTCCAGCATGTTCATCCCAGGCCTGCACTGTTTCATGAGATATTCTTGGCATGCACAGTTGAATACCTGCAATGCTTGTTTATGAAAATATCTTTCTAGAGATCTATGTCTGTATTGAATACAAGGTCTTCAATTTTATCCTGGGGATACAGATCTCACCATGCTGCCAAAACATATTCTTCTTTTCATGCATTTAATCTATTCTGGAGCACATAGAGAGCTCAGGAGTCAGGATTGCCCTCCCGAGCCCTTGTCCCTTTTGCCGTGATATTTGGGTTTCCTTTGGAGCCCTTTCTTCTGTGCAGGTGCAAAACATTTATTTGAAACGTTATGATTGAAAGTCAAGTAAATATTCTTAAGTGTAAATCTGTACTACCTTGAGCCTAAAACTGCTTAGAGAAACATAATTTCTTTTTCAATTACTGATGCTTTTGAACTGTGGTGTTGGAGAAGACACTTGAGAGTCCCTTGGACTGCAAGGAGATCCAAGCAGTCCATTCTAAAGGAGATCAGCCCTGGGTGTTTTTTGGAAGGAATGATGCTAAAACTGGAACTCCAGTACTTTGGCCACCTCATGCGAAGAGTTGACTCATTGGAAAAGACTCTGATGCTGGGAGGGATTGGGGGCAGGAGAAAAAGGAGACAACAGAGGATGAGATGGCTGGATGGCATCACTGACTCGACGGAGGTGAGTTTGAGTGAACTCCAGGAGTTGGTGACGGACAGGGAGGCCTGGCATGCTGCAATTCATGGGGTCGCAAAGAGTCTCACACGACTGAGCGACTGAACTGAACGATTGAACTGAACTGGACTGAAACATCTGAAAACTGTAAAATAAAAATTTCTAATTTATTGAAGATATCAGACCATTTTTAATAGCATTATATTATGTTTTGGGGCTTTCCCAGTGGCTTGATGGTAAAGAATCCACCTGCCAATTCAAGAGATGCTGATTCGTCCCAGGGATAGGAAGATACCCTGGAGAGTGAAATGGCAACCCACTATAGTATTCTTGCCTGGGAAATCCCATGGATAGAAACACCTGTGGTTATAGTCCATCAGTTGCAAAAGAACACAGCTTAACAACTAAACAACAATTTATTCTATACTGTTTAGTCATATGATGAGCATGTACTGTGCAACTATTATGACCTTTATACTTCCAGAGGAGTTAAAAGTATAATTATCATCTATTTTCAAGGATCTCATAGCCATAGTCCTCAGTGATTTTTGTGCACATATGCATAGGTTCTGCGACACTAAATATATATAACTATACTGCTGCTGCTGCTACTAAGTCACTTCAGTCGTGTCCAACTCTGTGTGACCCCATAGACAGCAGCCCACCAGGCTCCTCTGGCCCTGGGATTCTCCAGGCAAGAACACTGGAGTGGGTTGTTATTTCCTTCTCCAATGCATGCATACATGCTAAGTAGCTTCAGTCATGTCCAACTCTGTGCAACCCTATGGACAGCAGCCCACCAGGCTCCTCCGTCCATAGGATTCTCTAGGCAAGAATACTGGAGTGGGCTGCCATTTCCATCTCCATATAATTATACTGCTGCTGCTGCTGCTGCTAAGTCGCTTCAGTCCGTCCGACTCTGTGTGACCCCATAGAAGGCAGCCCACCAGGCCCCGCCATCCCTGGGACTTTCCAGGTGAGAACACTGGGGTGGGTTGCCATTTCCTCCTCCAATGCATGAAAGTGAAAAGTGAAAATGAAGTCGTTCAGTTGTGTCCAACTCTTAGCGACCCCATGGACTGCAGCCTACCAGGCTCCTCTGTCCATGGGATTTTCCAGGCCAGAGTACTGGAGTGGGTTGCCATTGCCTTCTCCAATATAACTATACTAAATATATACAATTAATAGATTTGGATAACTTAGATGCCTTATCTAAATAAATAAAAAGAAAATATAACATATGAGATATATATATATATATTCCCTGTTTGCTCAGATGATAAAGAACCTGCCTGCCAATGCATGAGACACAAAAGACATGGGTTGATCCCTGGGTCAGGAAGATCCCCTGGAGAAGGGAATGACAACCCATTCCAGTATTCTTGCCTGGAGAATTCCATCGACAGAGGAGCCTGAAAGGCTACATATAGTCCATGGAGTTGCAAAAAGTGGGACGTGATTGCGTGACTAACACATACATCATCACAATAATGTAATGTTTTACTTATTGTTTTGTATCTTTCTAAAGCTACTTATTATTTCTCAAATTTATTTTGCACTCATCTCACATGCTAATAAAATAATGCTCAAAATTCTCCAAGCCAGGCTTCAGCAATACATGAACCATGAGATTCCAGATGTTCGAGCTGGTTTTAGAAAAGGCAGAGGAAGCAGAGATCAAATTGCCAACATCTGCTGGATCATGGAAAAAGCAAGAGAGTTCCAAAAAAACCATCTATTTAGCTTTATTTACCATGCCAAAGCTTTTCACTGTGTGGATCACAATAAACCGTGGAAAATTCTAAAAGAGATGGGAATACCAGACCACCCGACCAGCCTCTTGAGAAACTTATATGCAGGTCAGGAAGTAATAGTTAGAACTGGACATGGAACAACAGACTGGTTCTGAATAGAAAAAGGAGTATGTCAAAGCTGTATATTGTCACCCTGCTTATTTAACTTATATGCAGAGTACATCATGAGAAATGCTGGGCTGGAAGAAGCACAAGCTGGAATCAAGATTGCCGGGAGAAATATCAATAACCTCAGATATGCAGATGGCACCACCCTTATGGCAGAAAGTGAAGAGGAACTCAAAAGCCTCTTGATGAAAGTGAAAGTGGAGAGTGAAAAAGCTCGCTTAAAGCTCAACATTCAGAAAACTAAGATCATGGCATCTGGCCCCATCACTTCATGGCAAATAGATGGTGAAACAGTGGAAACAGTGTCAGACTTTATTTTCTGGGGCTCCAAAATCACTGCAGATGGTGACTGCAGCCATGAAATTAAAAGACACTTACTCCTTGGAAGAAAAGTTATGACCAACCTAGATAGCATATTGAAAAACAGAGACATTACTTTGCCAACAAAGGTCCATCTAGTCAAGGCTCTGGTTTTTTCCAGTAGTCATGTATGGATGTGAGAGTTGGACTGTGAAGAAAGCTGAGTGCCAAAAAATTGATGCTTTTGAACTGTGGTGTTGGAGAAGACTCTTGAGAGTCCCTTGGAGTTCAATAAGATCCAACCACTCCATTCTAAAGGAGATCAGTCCTGGGTGTTCATTGGAAGGAATGATGCTAAAGCTGAAACTCCAGTATTTTGGCCACCTCATGCGAAGAGTTGACTCTTTGGAAAAGACTCTGATGCTGGGAGGGATTGGGGGCAGGAGGAGAAGGGGATGACAGAGGATGAGATGGCTGGATGGCATCACCGACTCGATAAAGGTGAGTTTGAGTGAACTCCAGGAGTTGGTGATGGACAGGGAGGCCTGGCATGCTGGGATTCATGGCGTTACAAAGAGTCGGACATGACTGAGCAACTGAACTGAACTGATGATATGGGGTAAATATTTTTTTTAATTTTCTATTATTATTATCCAGTGGAGTGATAACCATCAATGTACTGTCCTTTCCCACTTATTACACTAAAGGAAATTAATAGTTCTATATTTTACTTGACTGCCCTGGGTATTTCAATTGAAATATTTTAGCTAGTGCAAATGATGATTTTGTCTTCTTTCAGCATTTATGCCACGTTTCATTTTTTCCAAGTATTTGAGTTAATTTTCAGGACAATATATATGAAAAACATCTGGAAAATAGCCATTTTCATTGTATTGTAACTGCCTGACATCATGCTTTTGATGGCAGAGTCCTCTACTTAAGAAAAATCCATCCTGAACAAACATATCGCCCAGGTTAATGAGCCAAGTCACCTCACCGTTGAAGTTGTCATTTTTTGAAGAGCTCTATTTGACTTAGATAATTGACAGTTTCACTGCTTGCTTTTCCCTTCTTCCACTTTAATGCCAGCTACTGTGTTTTAAATTCAATAATAAGGAGTGAACCCGTGAAAACCTAGGTACTCGACCCTCAACATCAAGAAAAATAGAACCCCAGGACTTTTCTCTCTCTCTCTCCCTCTCCTGGATGACCTCACTGTGTGGCCCCAGGCATGCCATGATCCCTTCAGGACCTATGAGTAATAAACCTGTCTTTTCAAAGTTCTCTGATGGTTGTTGCTGAGCTGAATCTTATAATCACAACAAGAACCTCAGGGCTTTATGCCTAAGTCACACCTTCAGTGATCCACCAGGCAATTACTGAACCTTGGCAACCCACTCCAGTGTTCTTGCCTGCAGAATCTCAGGGACGGGGGAGCGTGGTGGTCTGCTGTCTATGGGGTCGCACAGAGTCGGACACGACTGAAGCAACTTAGCATCAGCAGCAACAGCAGCATGGAGGTATTAGTGTTGGCCCATTACTTCACGAGAAGGGACTCCAAAACTTGGTAACTCCCCATTGTTAGGCATGTAATAAAAATGGAAAATATGGTCCAGGCAGTATGTATAATGATGCCCCTGAATGTGTAAGAATATTTGCTAGCTCAAATGAATCCATAAAACATCCAGTAATTAATCACAAAATATTTCATAGTTTTTTCTATTTCAGTGTAAGTTCACTGAAAAACTATCTAATGCTTTAAATTAGACAGTTTTTTGTGGGTTGGTTTTGTATTTGGAAAAACATATGTTAGATAATGAGTGACAGTGCAGTCTAAAAATGTTATGGAGATGTATCTTTAGTCCAACAGAAAACTTCCTGATTGATATTCCTGGTAATATTACCTTGTGTAATCAAGACTAGATAACTCTCATCAAGAAACTGGAGATATCAACCTCATATTTGAACCGAAAGTCATTATTGTATTTTATTAATCACTTGTTGATTCTCTTTACCCAAGAGTAACATTCACTGTTTTGACAATATTTTATTATCCAACTGTGTATAAATACAGAGTTTATAAGTGAAAATAGTATGAAGATCACTTCAGTAAAAGTTGCAGGAACTTTTTTAGATAATTTATCACCTGAGTTAGAATATCATATACTGGGACTAAAGATTAATCCTTGGAAAAGAAGCTATTTTTGGTCTTTATTCTATAGATTTAGCCATACAAACTTAATAGAATAGCAGTAATTCCTCAAAGTTTTAACAACTTGAGAAACACCCTGGTTCCACTTTTCATTTTTAGAAGAAACTGATATTTGAACATGATAATCACTGAAGGATGTAAACTGTATCTTCCTAACTATGTGTACCTGAGCATGTTATGAAAGATAAGATCTGCTGATCTTCCTGAATATGAGATATTTGATTATTTTATTATGGACATCTATCTCCAGGTATTATATTAATTCCATTTATTTTTCAAAATCATACATTATAGATGATTTAAGACATAAAATTGCATTTAATCAGTTCATTTGATATACTCCAGACTTCTTTCTCTCTCAAAATAAATTAAATTTTGAGAAAAGTTGAAATTATTTCTTAATGTATAGTTATACCACATTCTGTGATAATGTATATAGATTGAGTTAATAAATAAAAGACTAATTTATGTCATAGGTTACAAATAATGTTAATTATATATGAAATGATTTACTAAAAATAATTGTATATTTGTATAAAATAATACTGGCATAATGATTAATATCAAGGCAAAATTAAAAAAAAATAATTCAATATAGAGCTGTCATACTGGGTAATAAAATTATGGGAATAATTATTCAATTAATTATTCAGTATTATTATCAAGATTGACAAGATACTTAGGATAATTCCTTATTAGTAGAGTAAATACTTCATTAAGTTTTCTGAATCAGGGTTCAGGCTATACACAGTTGCTCATAGAGTTATTGATTGCATTATACTGAACAATCTATAAAAATGTTTATTCTATCATTTTACCCAATTTTATATTGGGTACTAAAAATGTTTATAAATCTTATTAGAAAATAATGTCATAATATTTCTCCATTTCTAAAATCAAGTCATCTGCATATAGGATAAAGTTTAAATAGATCTACTATTTTAAATAACCTCAGATATGCAGATGACACCACCCTTATGGCAGAAAGTGAAGAGGAACTAAAAAGCCTCTTGCTGAAAGTGAAAGAGGAGATTGAAAAAGTTGGCTTAAACCCCAACATTCAGAAAACTAAGATCATGGCATCTGGCCCCATCACTTCATGGCAAATAGATGGCGAAACAGCGGAAACAGTGTCAGACTTTATTTTTTAGGGCTCCAAAATCACTGCAGATGGTGATTGCAGCCATGAAATTAAAAGACCCTTACTCCTTGGAAGGAAAGTTATGACCAGCCTAAATAGCATATTCAAAAGCAGAGACATTACTTTGCCAACAAAGGTCTGTCTAGTCAAGGCTATGGTTTTTCCAGTGGTCATGTATGGATGTGAGAGTTGGACTGTGAAGAAAGCTGAGTGCCAAAGAATTGATGCTTTTGAACTGTGGTGTTGGAGAAGACTCTTGAGAGTCCCTTGGACTTCAACAATATCCAGCCAGTCCATTCTAAAGGAGATCAGTCCTGGGATTTCTTTGGAAGGGCTGATGTTGAAGCTGAAACTCCAGTACTTTGACCACCTCATGCAAAGAGTTGACTCATTGGAAAAGACCCTGATATTGGGAGGGATTGGAGTCAGGAGGAGAAAGGAACGACAGAGGATGAGATGGCTGGATGGCATCACGGACTCAATGGACATGAGTTTGGGTAGACTTCAGGAGTTGGTGGGCAGGGAGGCCTGGCGGGCTGCAATTCATGGGGTCACAAACAGTCGGATACGACTGAGAGACTGAACTGAACTGAACTGTTTTAAAAGACATAATTTCACAAATTTATATTTTGAAAATGACTAAACCAGAGTAACTACTACAGCATCTCTAAAAGAATACTTTAATATGTTTAAAAAAAAATGAAAGAGTACTATCACTGAAAAGCTGTTCTTCTTTTGGAAAATAGACAAGATAAATGAATATTTGTGAAGTTTTTATAAAAGGAAATAATATCTAATGTATTCCACAGACTTTAAAAAATGTAGTATTGGAAAGTTTATATGAGTATATTCCTTATTAAAGGAAATAGAATATATAAAATTACTAATTAATTTAAAACCAGCATAAACCTAAAATATGTTCTCTTTGGGAACATGAGAACCTTTAAATAGCATAAGCTAAGAAATGCCTTATTTGACACAATAATGTCACAGTTTGCAACATAGCCATAATATTTTCCTGCCAATATATTGTTTAAAATAATTACTTTGAAATTCAAAGGTGTGCAGAAACTTTAACAAGCATAATCTAATCAAGGTTTGAAATGCTTTGCTAGAGCTGACCTTTAAACATGTATTCTAATCAATAATGAAATTTTATTTTACACCCTGTAATAGTACTCTGAATGGTATTATAGAATAATAAGACAAAGTACACTTGAACAAATAAGCTTTCAAACATTTTAATGCATTTTTTAGATTATAGTATTAAAGCAAAGAAGAATATGAAATCTATATGTAAATTACGTTTATGAAAAAGTAGTAGGTTTGAGTGGTTCCTTCGAATTGAGCCTTAATTTAAATAAATATTTAAATATATACTTCTTTTCTAAGTAAATAGTGATTTTAAAGTTCTAGTAGGAAAATTCAATTCAAAGTAATCATTTTCAAAGTGATATTTTTATTTTTAACATTTAACTAAGTATAAGAAACATGATCTAAAATGATGGATGATGGAGAGGGAACTAATTTTTAAAGTATATTATCTACAATAATGTCACTGTTTTATGTGTAGATTTTTTAATGTAGCAATAAAATATGACCAAGTATAATATTAGTCCCTTAAAAATTATAATCACCTTTTATAAGATGCGTATGTACTTTAATTATACTCTGTTTATACTGGGCCATTTGTTGTTGCTACAAATAAGATAATTTCCTCAACAGTTCAGTTTTACCCTAATTCCTATGGGGTTGATTCCGCAAAAATCACAATATAATCCCTGTCATGTTTTTAGTCAGCATCTTACAACTGGGATTCAGTTCTTTCAGGCAACACTAATATTCAGAAATTGCATAGGAATTCCAATCATTCAAAATTTTCTCAGAGTTTTACCTGTTTCTGCCATGATTTCCTTAGAGATTCTTTATGTAGCTCTAACATATGTTTTATATTTAGAATTGTCCTTTGCTTCTTTGGAGGAGATATAAACCTAACTTCCTGACCATTTGTCAGGCACTATGGGTCAAAAACATTCCCTCAAATAAAAATTAAGGCAGGAAAAGAGATTTCAAAGAAATAAAGAACAAAAATCCAGATTGTGCTGAACTCAGGAGAGAAGGTAGCATTCACTGACACAGGAATTACAGTATGTAGAGTAAACCACATTTTTTGGATGATAATGTACAGTAGAAAGTGCCAAGCTGATTCTTTTCAGTTAATACCATATGATGACACTCAGAGAACTATGAAAACAAGATTAGTGTGTGCGTATGTAAATGTGCTTAGTTGCTCAGTCATGTCCAATTGTTTGCAATCCCGTGGACTGTAGCCCATCAGGCTCCTTTGTCCATAGGATTTCCTAGGCAAGAATACTGGAGTGGGTTCCCATTTCCTCCTCCAGAGGATTTTCCCAACTCAGGGATCCAACCCATGTCTCCTGTGTCTCTTATATTGGCAGGCAGATTCTTAACCACTGAGCCACCTGTGAAACCTGCATGTTGGTATGTATGTGTGTATATACACACATTAAATAAACTTAAGAAATATTTAGATAGATTTGGACTAAATTGGTGCTAGTATGAGGAATATTAAGTGGGAAATGCATGAATGCATTTATAGTTACTTATTGTGCACAGAGTTCTTAAACTTTCCTTTTCATCTAAAATACCTTCGTTTCCTTCATATCATTAAATATTATATCTGTGTGCTGTTTTTTGTATTAATATGCAAATCTCCCATTGCAAAACATTTATATTGTTTCTAATTTTTCCAATATTATAAAGTAGAATAAAACAATAAAGCATGCCTATGCTTCATTTTGCACATCTCCAGGATATTTTTAAACTTTTGTTAACTGCATGGGTTTCTAGCAAGGCAATCCTAAAGGAAAACAGCTCTAAATACTCATTGGAAGGACAGATGCTAAAGCTGAAGCTCCAGTACTTTGGCTACCTTATGCAAAGAGCTGACTCATTGGAAAAGACCCTAATGCTGAGAAAGATTGAGGGCAAGAGGAGAAGGTGGCACAGAGGATGAGACGGTTGGATGGTGTCACTGAATCAATGGACATGAGTTTGAGCAAACTCAGGGAGATAGTCAAAGACAGAGAAGCCTGGCATGCTGCAATTCATGAGATCGCAGAGTCAGACATGAGTAAGTGAACAACAGCAGAGCAAAGTTAACAGATTATGAAGTACAGATACATAAGATACAACATAGTGACCACACTTCAATGTACACCACCAAGATCATGATATTTAATATTATTAGCTCTCCAGAATCCCTATACAGGTATGTTCCAATTTATTTATTACTCCCTTTTATCTCACAAAGGTAACTACCATTTTAGCTTTTAACTCTATGGCATAGTTTTGTCCATTTTATACCCTGATATAAATGAAATTATATAGAATAATTCTTTGATATCTTGTTTTTGTTGCTTAATAATACATTTGTGGATTTATTCTTGTTATGTATAGCCACAGTTAACTCATTTTTATCGATAGCCTTCTGTTGTAGGACTTTATTTAATGGACTTCCAGATCCATTTTACACATAGTATATGCATCACTTCATAGACTCAGCAGTGGCCACAAGACTGGAAAAGGTCAGTTTTCATTCCAATCCCAAAGAAAGGCAATGCCAAAGAATGTTCAAACTACCACACAATTGCACTCATCTCACATGCCAGGAAAGTAATGCTCTAAATTCTGCAGACTAGGCTTCAAAAGTACATACATCAAGACCCTTCAGATGTTCAAGCTGGATTTAGAAAAGGCAGAGGAACCAGAGATCAAATTGCCAAAGTCTAGGATCATAGAAAAAGCAAGACAATTCCAGAAAAACATCTACTTCTGCCTTCTTGTGGAGAAGGCAATGCCATCCCACTCCATCCATCCATGGATTTTCTTGCCTGGAAAATCCATGGATGGAGGAGCCTGGTAAGCTGCAGTCCATGGGGTCGCTAAGAGTCAGACACGACTGAATGACTTCACTTTCACTTTTTACTTTCATGCATTGGAGAAGGAAATGGTAACCCATTCCAGTGTTCTGGCCTGGAGAATCCCAGGGACAGGGAAGCCTGGTGGGCTGCCATCTATGGGGTTGCACAGAGTCAGACACGACTGAAGCGACTTAGCAGCAGCAGCAGCTGCTTTCTTAATTATGCCTTTGACTGTGTGGATCACAGCAAACTATGAAACATTCTTAAAAAGATGGGAATACCAAACCACCTTACTTGTCTCCTGAGAAATCTGTATGCAGGTCAATAAGCAACAGTTAGAACTGGACATGGAACAACAGACTGGTTCCAAATTGGGAAAGGAGTAAGTCAAGGCTGTGTATTGTCACCCTGCTATTCAACTTATATGAAGAATACATCATGAGAAATGCTGGGTTGGGTGAAGCACAAGCTGGAATCAAGATTGCTGGGAGAAATATCAATAACCTCAGATATGCAGATGATACCACCTGTATGGCAGAAAGTGAAGAGGAACTGAAGAGCCTCTTGATGAAAGTGAAAGAGGAGAGTGAAAAAGCTGGCTTAAAACTCAACATTCAAAAAACTAAGATCACGGAATCTAGTCCCATCACCTCATGGCAAATAGATGGGGAAACAGTGAAAAGAGTGACTGACTTTATTTTGGGGGGCTCCAAAATCACTGCAGATGGTGATTGCAGCCATGAAATTAAGAGATGCTTGCTCCTTAAAAGAAAAGCTATGGCAAACCTAGACAGCATATTAAAAAGCAGAAACATTACTTTGCCAACAAAGGTCCCTTTAGTCAAAGCTACAGTTTTTCCAGCAGTCATCTATGGATGTGAGAGTTGGACCATAAAGAAAGCTGAGCACCAAAAATTTGGTGTTTCAGAACTGTGGTGTTGGAGAATACTCTTGAGAGTCCCTTGAACTGAAAGGACATCAAACCAGTCAATCCTAAAGGAAATTAGTACTGAATATTCGTTGGAAGAACTGATGCTGAAGCTGAAACTTCAATAATTTGGCCACCTGATGTGAAGAACTGACTCCTTAGAAAAGACTGATGCTGGGAAAGATTGAAGGCAGGAGGAGAAGGGGATGACAGAGGATGAAATGGTTGATGGCATCACCAACTCAATGGATGTGAGTTGGAGCTAGCTTGGGGAGTTGGTGATGGACAGGAATGCCTGGCGTGATGCAGTCCATGGAGTGGCAAAGAGTCGAATATGACTAAGCGACTGAACTGAACTGATGTGCGTCACTTCAGTTTGAAGTTATTTTCAATAACCCTTCTATAAATATTCTTACATATGTCTTTATGGTCACATATATACAAAATTTTTTTGTTTATGAATCCAGGGGAGAATCAATAAGTCCTGTAATTTGCCCTTGCTCAAGTAAACTGACAACTTTAATGTTTGTCCCAATTTACATTCCACCATCAGTGTAATATTATCAATTATTCTGTAGCTCAACAGCAGTTAGCATTACTAGGCTTTTAAATTCTAGTCATTTTGATTAGTAAATATTAATATTTCATTTTGGTTTAATTTGCATTTCTTTGTTGTTACAGACATTTAAAACCTTTTCCTTTGCAGCTGGTCTTTTGTAAATCCTCTTGTTAAATGTACTTGGCTTTCATCCATTTTTTCCAGAGGATTCTTTGAAAATAAATTCTCTCAATTTTTAATTTGCCTTTACACTCTCTTAGCTGTACTATTGAAAGCTTCTAAGATCACTGATATGCAAGTTAGTGATCTTTTTTCCTTTTTTTTTGTTGTTTAGTCACCCAGTTCTGTCTGTGTCTGATTGTCTTTTGACCCCATGGATTGAGATTTTCCAGGCAAGGATACTGGAGTCAGTGCTGTTTCTTCCTCCAGGGGATCTTCCAGACCCAGGTATCTAACCCATATCTCCTGCATCTCTGTCCTGCATTGCAGGCAGATTCTTTACTGCCAAGCCACTGGGTGCCCTGGTCCTTGGGGAACTCTTTGCTTACTTAAAGTAGTGGGGATAGATACTCATGTTACTTTCAGGAGGCCATGTTTTGTTTTGTTTTTACCTTTTTTTAAAAAATTTTATTTTATTTTTAAACTTTACATAATTGTATTAGTTTTGCCAAATATCAAAATGAATCCACCACAGGTATACATGTGTTCCCCATCCTGAACCCTCCTCCCTCCTCCCTCCCCATACCATCCCTCTGGGTCGTCCCAGTGCACTAGCCCTATGCATCCAGTATCGTGTTTTTACCTTTAATCTTAGACCTGCAATTAACTTTAGAGACTGATTTTTAGAATTAAAATGCAGTAATGCCAAAGTTCATCATATACACAAAATAATCTTTTAGCAACCTATTTCAGATTACCAAACATTCTCAGAGAAAAACAGCATTGAATCGTGTCCTCTTAATGATCTCTACATGGCAGTTGTTTAAATTTTTAGCTTTTAGAAGTACTTTTGAAAATATATCATGTCTTTCCTATAGCATATTATATTTTTCAGGAACTTTAATTACCAAGAGTAAATTCTTGGGTTTTTGTTTGTTTTCAATACTTTTTTTTTCTTTATTGCTTTTGGATTTATTAGATACTTTAATTTTTTAATTCATTGCTTTTTTAACAAAGCAATTTTCCAGATTTATGCTTTTTTTTTTCCTCTTTGCACATCACCTCTTCTAGTCTTAAGACAATAAACTCTTTTGTTCAAATATAAATTTCAGAGAAAAATTCCTAACTTTTTTGTTGTTGTGATTTTAATTGCTGTAAATATTCTCATTGGAGTTTCTTTTTCTCTGAGTCCATATTTTAGACCTTATTTAAAATAATATCAGGATCCTAGAATTTTTCAATTGTTTTTGCAGAGGAAATTGTATGTTTACTCCTTGCTCAACATTTATTTCTCTGAGAAATAATGAGCATCTCCACTTAATTTTTTTATCCTAAGGTAAGGAAGATATGTATGTTTGCTTTCTTTCAGGAACTCGAATGGAGATGTATGTTGGGAATAGATTGGCATATACATTCTATAGAAGAGACCTTGACAGTGAATAGAATCTCAGGCCAAAGATTTTATTCTATTTATTGGGACAGATCCTTATTTTTATACCTTGCAGAAATACCATTATTAGAAACCAGTTTTGAGAAAAATTCTTTTTTTTCCTTAAGTCATCAGTGCTATGCAGTTCAGATGAGAATGGGTCAACAGATTGCCCACTTCTTCAACACCTCATCACCTCATTTATTTTTTCTGTGCGAGCATAATTGAGAGTAATCTACCTTCACTTTACTTTTCCACTGTAACATTTATTTCTGGTCTCTGGGGTTTTGAGCTTAATGGAATTAATTAGATTTGCTGAGTACGTATTTTTCTCCTTTCTCAGTTTTTTACTTCTTCCTCAAAAATTATAGTTCTCTTTTCCTTTAGTGCTTTAACACATCACCTTATTAAAATGCCTTAAGATTTCTCATGTGTGAATGTCTTTGCTTCTGAGTTTCCATAGAACATGCAGGTTTTTCTCTATATTTCCTTAATCATTAAATTGTTAATTTATATATGTAAATTTAATCTTTTACTACTGAAAGGTTAAATTATTTATGAAAATATGTGCCATTACACTTACATATTCATGAACTCACCTACTCACTACCATTAGTTACTTGAAATATATCTAGATCATGTGACATCACAAAAGACTAATGAATGTTTTACTCTGTCATCTTAGATGATTATTTTTTTAATACTTTATATCATAACTCTTAGATTTCAGGCTAATGATGTGTTCATTATTAATTTTAAAAGTAAGTGTCCATGTACCCCACATGCAAACGCACACAGAGTAGATTGCTTTCAGTTCAGTCGCTCAGTCATGTCCGACACTTTGTGACCCCATGAATCGCAGGACGCCAGGCCTCCCTGTCCATCACCAACTCCCGGAGTTCACCCAAATTCACGTCCATCGAGTCGGTGATGCCATCCAGCCATCTCATCCTCTGTCGTCCCCTTTTCCTCCTGCCCCCAATCCCTCCCAGCATCAGAGTCTTTCCAATGAGTCAACTCTTCCCCTGAAGTGGCCAAAGTACTAGAGTTTCAGCTTTAGCATCAATCCTTCCAAAGAACACCCAGGGCTGATCTCCTCTAGAATGGACTGATTGGATCTCCTTGCAGTCCAAGGGACTCTCAAGAGTCTTCTCCAACACCATAGTTCAAAAGCATTAATTCTTTGGCGCTCAGCCTTCTTCACAGTCCAACTCTCACATCCATACATGACCACTGGAAAAACCATTAGCCTTGACTAGACAGACCCTGTTGGCAAAGTATTGTCTCTGACTTTCAATATGCTATCTAGGTTGGCCATAACTTTTCTTCCAAGGAGTAAGTGTCTTTTAATTTCATGGCTGCAGTCACCATCTGCAGCCATCATTTAAGCTAATTCTGATATATTTTGTTTCAAGTTTTAGGAGTAGGTAGATCAGTTCTTGCAAAAGTTTGAAGTATTTCATAACAATTTTTAGTTCATTTTTTTTTCTTTCACAGTATAATAATTTTATAAGAAAATCTCTCAGGAAACGAATCATGAGGAACACATCAAATAACAAAGGTATTATTATATTGATAATCATACCACAGAATCATAGCTCAGATTTTAAATAAATTTAAGATTAAATTTCTCTCTGTTATAAATCTAAGGAAAACAAATGACAACCAAAAATTTAATTAAGGGTGTTCATTGGAAGGACTAATGCTGAAGCTGAAACTCCAATACTTTGGCCACCTCATGTGAAGAATTGACTCATTGGAAAAGACCCTGATGCTGGGAGGGATTGGGCGCTGGAGGAGAAGGGGACGACAGAGGATAAGATGACTGGATGGCATCACCAACTCGATGGACATTAGTTTGAGTGAACTCTGGTAGCTGGTGATGGACAGGGAGGCCTGGCGTGCTGTGATTCATGGGGTCACAAGGAGTTGGACACGATTGAGGAACTGGACTGAACTGAATCCTTCATATTAAATTGTGAGTTTAGTGTATTCTTAGAAACATTTTCTTAAAATACCCTCTCAAGTGTTTAAATCTTTAACCTTTCAATTTGAAGCATAATATACAACTTCTTTTTGTTTTCCTAAGAAATAGTGAGGTCATGGTGGTGGTGGTTTAGTCACTAAGTGTGTCCTACTCTTGCAACCCCATAGGCTGTAGCCTGCCAGTCTCCTCTGTCCATGGAATTCTCTAGGCAAGAATATTGAAGTGGGTTGCCATTTCCTTCTCCAAGTGAGGTCATATCACAGTCTAAAATGATATTTCCCTTGTTTTTATGTAACTCTGCCTTTATACACTTTTACTGCCATTTTTTCAAAACAATTGAGAAATTTAAAATTTGGAATATATAATTTACTGAAGAAGAAAATACAAATAAACATGCACAATGTAATATTAATACAAACGCTATCCTGACTGGACTATGTTGATTTCTCTGGCCTCTAAACTGTAGAATGCTACAAGAATTATTTACTTTTCTGTGTTATAGTTGCACTAATGTCCTTATGTATTTCATTTAGTCTCATGTTTTAATTATAAACCCTGATGACCCTAAAATTTATATTTCTGTTCCAGTTCTCTAACTCCTAACATGCATCTAACAGTGAACTAAAAATAGCTGACTAAACATCTAATTGAAATATTAAATTTATCATGACCGAACACAAATTCCAAGTATCCCGTATATTTGCAAATTTGTTTTTCTAAGTCTTTCCCACTGCTATAAATGGCAACTTCATTCTTCCACTTGGTTAAGACAATAAACTTAGTCATTCTTAAATTCTTTCTCTCAAAACTAATTCAGTCTATCAAGAGTCTCATTAAATATTTTCAAAATATAAAGAAAATTGCAGTGTCATCCAGCCATCATTAAACCACCATCGTATTTTTTACCTGGAATGTGGTAATAGCTTCCTAACTCATCCCCCTGGGTCACATACGTTAATTTTCAAACATTAACCAGAAAAAAAATGTTAAAATAGTAAAGATTAGTCACATTGTCATTCTTATATTTGTAATTCTTATTAATTGTTGTTTAGTCACTACTGAGACCCCGTGGACTGTAGCCCGCCATGTTTCTCTGTCTTTGGGATTTCCCAGGCAAGAATACTGAGGTAGGTTGCTATTTCCTTCTCCAGGGGATCTTCCCAACCAAGGAAACAAAGATGTTTCCTGTATTGGCAGGTGGATTCTTTTACCACTGAGCCCCTGCTCAGTGGGAAGCCCCTGCTGCCACTGCTGTTAAGTCACTTCAGTCGTGTCTGACTCTGTGCGACCCCATAGACGGCAGCCCACCAGGCTCCCCCGTCCCTGGGATTCTCCAGGCAAACACACTGGAGTGGGTTGCCATTTTCTTCTCCAATGCATGAAAGTGAAAAGTGAAAGTGAAGTCGCTCAGTCGTGTCCAACTCTTAGCGACCCCATGGACTGCAGCCTACCAGGCTCCTCTGTCCATGGGAGTTTCCAGGCAAGAGTACTGGAGTAGGTTGCCATTGCCTTATCTGGAGAAGCCCCTAATCCTTATTAATACAATGGCCAAAATCTCAACAATGACTTTTAAGGATGTATATGATTCGGCTTCTTCCTACCTCACCCCACCTCAAGGTATTTCTCTGATAACATCCTCCCCTACACTATTTACCTTGTTCTTTATCCTGCAGATATATTGGCTTCCTCTTGGTAACTTCAACTATCACGGTAATTTAATAGCTGCTAGTTCTTCAGCCTGAAATTTTCTTCTTTCAAAACATTGTTGCCACACTTTCTTCATTTTTTTAGTCAAATATTCTGCTTTTACAGAATTCTTTCTTTTTTTTAAATTTTATTTTATTTTTAAACTTTACATAATTGTATTAGTTTTGCCAAATATCAAAATGAATCCACCACAGGTATACATGTGTTCCCCATCCTGAACCCTCCTCCCTCCTCCCTCCCCATACCATCCCTCTGGGTCGTCCCAGTGCACTAGCCCCAAGCATCCAGTATCGTGCATCGAACCTGGACTGTGTAAAATATCATGTATGAAACAAGATGCCAGTACAGAATTCTTTCTTGTCTTCACTAAGTTTGCAGGTTTTTCCTGGCCCTCACCAATATTTTTTATCCATTTCCTGCTTAATTTTTCTATTTTTATTATGTAAAATATTTTATTTACCATTATATTTGTATAAGCCTGTATAAACTTAATGAGGATATAACTTTCATACATTTAGATTACTGTTTTTTTCCCAGTGCTCAAAAATTTTTCTGAACACTGTATTCAATCAGTTGATATTCCTGAAAGAACAAATATGAAATTACTAACCCAAATATTTACAAGTATTATATTAAATCTGTTTTGTGAATTACCAACATTTGCTGTAAATTTTGATCAAGAAAGCCAAGAGAGATCCAGAAAAACATCTATTTCTGCTTTATTGACTATGCCAAAGCCTTTGACTATATGGATCACAATAAACTGTGGAAAATTCTGAAAGAAATGGGAATACTGGACCACCTGACCTGCTTCTTGAGAAACCTGTATGCAGGTCAGGAAGCATCAGTTAGAACTGGACATGGAACAACAGACTGGTTCCAAATAGGAAAAGGAATATTCCAAGGCTGTATATTGTCACCCTGCCTATTTAACTTATATGCAGAATACATATTGAGAAATCCTGGGCTGGAGGAAGCCCAAGCTGGAATCAAGATTGCTGGGAGAAATATTAATAACCTCAGATACGCAGATGACACCAGCCTTATGGCAGAAAGAGAAGAACTAAAGAGCCTCTTGATGAAAGTGAAAGAGGAGAGTGAAAAAGTTGCCTTAAAGCTCAACATTCAGAAAACTAAGATTGTGGCATCCGGTCCCATCACCTCATGGAAAATAGATGGCGAAACAGTGAAAAGAGTGACTGACTTTATTTTGGGGGGCTCCAAAATCCCTGGAGATGGTGACTGCAGCCATGAAATTAAAAGACGCTTACTCCTTGGAAGGAAACTTATGACCAACCTAGACAACATATTCAAAAGCAGAGACATTACTTTGCCGACAATGGTCTGTCTAGTCAAGGCTATGGTTTTTCCAGTGGCCGTGTATGGATGTGAGAGTTGGACTATGAAGAAATCAGAGCACCAATGAATTGATGCTTTTGAACTGTGGTGTTGGAGAAGACTCTTGAAAGTCCCTTGGACTGCAAGGAGATCCAGCCAGTCCATCCTAGAGGAGATGAGTCCTGGGTGTTCATTGGAGGGTCTGATATTGAAGCTGAAACTCCAATACTTTGGCCATCTGATGCAAAGAGCTGACTCATTTGAAAAGACCCTGATGCTGGGAGGGATTGGGGGCAGGAGGAGAAGGGGATGACAGAGGATGAGATGGTTGGATGGCATCACTGACTCAACAGACATGAGTTTGGGTGGGGCTCTGGGCATTGGTGTTGGACAGGGATGCCTGGCGTGCTGCAGTTCATGAGGTTGCAAAGAGCTGGACACGACTGAGTGACCAAAGAGAACTAAAAGAGTAAACAGTGATTCAGTTTACTGATTTGTTGAGGTTCATCTTAATGCTGTTCTCAACTTATTTTATATTTTACAGAAATTTATCAATGTTTCTTTTTATTATTTAAATACTATCTAGCATTATGGAACATTTGACTAGATTTATATTTATATTTTTCTTTAGTTTCACTTGATTTGCAAAATGAGAATAGATTTGATCTTGAGAATGGAGGCACATCCAAGTCTTCCCTTTGCCTTACCATGTTTTTTTTTTTTTTTTTTTATTAGCTTTCTTGGGATATAATTAATAGACAAAAAGCTACAAGTACTTATTGTGTGTAATTTGATGAATTTGAATGTATACATGTATCTGGAATACAATTATAAAATCAAGATAAGAAATATATTCATTGTCTCCAAAAGTTTCTCTATGTCCCTTTGTTTTTGTTTGTCTGTCTGTTTTATAAGAACACAAATACGAAGTCTACCCTCTTAACAAAAATGTAAGTGCCCACAGAAGAGGAAGAACGAACGTCTAAGCTATACCAGTTAAAGGAGCAGATGGGTGAAGAGAATTATTCTGTGAGAGATGTGTAAGGATCACGATAGAAAAGTTTTTTTTAAAAAAATACATTCCACGAGTTTCAAGAATTGGGAAATATTTAACAATATGTTTTAGAGTTTAGAGAAAACTAAACAGAGTCTGTCAAAGTTGGCTTTAACACAGCTTCTGTTACTGTAAAGGTATCTTGCTCTTACTGTATGACTTTTCTAATAAGTTAGTAATAAGGAAACAAAATAATATTTTGACTTGGTGGCATAAATGCCTACAAAGATTTAGGATAATGTGTTACTGATATTACTGATCCTTTGTTTTTAAGGCTGGCAAATGTATATGTTATTGAAAATTGTGTATTAGAAGAGGGTAGAGAAAAATGAAATATAAGAAATCAGGTAGAAAAAATTGATAATTGAAATTGTTTACCCGCCCATAGTCAAAGCAGTTAATTTGATAAAGTCTAGGGCATTTCTTCCTCCAATATCTCAGTGAGAAAAAGGAAAAAAAAAAAAGCTTATGGAAGTGTTCACAGTGGATGACAGGTATATAATCTTGGATTTCGAAGTAATGTTGGTTGACAGAGTAAATACTGAGGGTTGAATAAAATGGCATGACTACAACTTTAGGATTCTATGAGTAAAGGAATATTGGGATGAGGGTTGCTTGTTAGAAAGTGTACATTGTCATCTGAAGAGGTTGTTTTTTAAGGGTCTGGTCCATAAGCAGGAAATCTGAAAAAAGTTATTAGATTATCTTGATGGAAGTTTGAGAGGCACATAGCTAGGGCAGTGGCAGTGAGATTAAAGTTAATAATCTACTGCCTGGATAAATTTATTTTTATTTTCAATTTATCATCAGTGACTTTTAATAAATATTAACCCTAAAATCCAAGAGCAATATGATTAAAGATTAGTCTTTTTCTCCCAAATTTTTAGTTCACTACTGTGTTATCTGCTCAGCCTACCATCACAAAATAATATAGACTGAGAAGCTTATACAACAGAAATTGTATTTCTCAACATCCTGGAGGCTGGGGAGTCCAAGGTCAAGATGCTAGCAACGTGATTTCATTCTGAAGATTTTCTTTTGGATTCTAGATGGCTTTCCTCTCAATGTGTGATCCCATGACCTCTTTGTCAACATGAAGAGAAAAAGCTCTCCCTCTGTCTTCCTTTTCTAATAAAGCTACCAGCTCTGTGCAGTTAGGGCTCATCTTTAAGACTTCCTTTTAACCCTAATTGCATCCTGAAAATACTGTCTCCAAATACTGTTGCATTCGTTAGGCCTTCAACTTATGACTTTAGAGAGGATTCACTTTAGTCCATAGCACTGATCTTATCTTATTCTGTTCTATTAATATTTAATAGATTTGACTCTTAAATGTATCACTGCTATCATGCTTTTAAACTAGTAATACCTCGCTCATTATCCTTTTTCCACTGTTCTCCTGGCAAATTGCTACACCAAATTTTGACCCATTATTCCAAGTCTCTGCTACACTAGGTGTATACCACATTATAATATGCAGCTAGAAAAACATCACACAGATAAAAATGCCTTTATAATCTGAAGAATTCCAACCATTATATCATTCATACAATTTTAGACTTTCCTGGGATAATAAGCAAGATTACATTTTTTTCTAAATATACCCACATGTGAATTCCCTTTCATGAACAAATAAAGATGACCCTGAGAACAGAGCCTCAGAACCCAGATTATACAGTCATGAATAGGGTTATATATAAACCTTGAAATCTAATGTTATTATGCTGGCTAGATTTTAGAATTACACATTATTTCCCTTTCATTGTCTCCTTTATTAAATGGAAAATATCTGTAACTGGGATCCTATGCTTGTCCCACATTGTATTTGGGGAGTAGATAATTTGCTTTCTTGATTCACATAGGGTCTACATATGAGAAAGAATTTCACCTCAGGATAGATCCCCAGTGTCTCACCCATACATGATTTTGACAATGTAGACAGTGAGATTTGGATCTTTTGAACTGATGGATTGATGCATTGGAAATGTTATTAATAGAATCAGGTGAATGCATTTTGCCTGAGGAATGGGCATGAGTCTTTGGATATCAGAAGATGGAATATACAGTATGTAGAATAACAAACAACACCCCGACCTTCAAACACGCCCATATCTTAATCCCCAGAACCTGTGAATATATTAATTTACATGGCTAAAGCGACCCACCTGCCAGTACAGGAGACATGAGACTCAAGTTCAATCCCTGGGTTGGAAAGATCCCCTGGAGGAGGGCAGGGAAACCCACTCCAATATTCTTGCCTGGAGAATCCCACAGTCAAAGGAGACTGGAAGGCTATGGTCCATAGGGTCACAAAGAGTCAGACATGACTGAAGCGACTTAACACATCCAAAGAGAATCTCCAGATCGTTAATTAAAGATTTTGAGATGGAAAATTATGCAGGATTATCTGGGTACACTCAATATAATTACAAGGGTCATAATGAAAGAAAGAGGAGGGGAGGAGTTGATAAGTGATGTGATTATGAAAGCACTCATGAATGATGTTTTGTGAGAAGGAGACTCTGTGTGTGTGTGTGTGTGTGTGTGTGTGTTAGTCACTCAGTCGTGTCTGACTCTTTGCGACTCCATGGACTGTACCCTGTCAGGCTCCTCTGCCCATGGAATTCTCCAGGCAAGAACACTGGAGTGGGTTGCCATTACCCTCCCCAGGGGAGAAGGAGACTATATTCAAAAAAGAGGGTTGTCTCTAGATACTGAAAAAGGCAAATAAATGTATTCTGTCTCAGAGCCTCCAAAAGGAATATACCTCAGCACACAGAGGTTAGTCTACAGAGATGTATTTTGGACTGCTGAATTTCAGAACTGTAAAGTAATAAATTTATGTTCTTTTGAACCAAGAAGTTGTCAGAAATTTGATAAAATAATTAGTAATAAACCAACCTAGACAGCGTATTAAAAAGCAGAGACATTACTTTGCCAACAAAGGTCTGTCTAGTCAAGGCTATAGTCAGTGGTCATGTATGGATGTGAGAGTTGGACTATAAAGAAAGCTGAGCACCGAACACTCAGATCAGTCCTGAGTGTTCATTGGAAGGACTGATGTTGACGCTGAAGCTCCAATACTTTGGCCACCTGATGCGAAGGGCTGACTCATTTGAAAGGACCCTGATGTTGGGAAAGATTGAGGGCAGGAGGAGAAGGGGACGACAGAGGATGAGATGGTTGGATGGCATCACCAACTCAATGGACATGGGTTTGGGTGAACTCCAGGAGTTGGTGATGGACAGGGAGGCCTGATGTGCTGCAGTTCATGGGGTTGCAAACAGTCAGACACGACTGAGCGACTGAACTGAAAGTAGATAAATGTCTTGTTGTTCAGTCACTCAGTTGTGTCTGACTCTTTGTGGCCCCATAGACTGCAGCATGCCAGCTTCCCTGTCCGTCACCATCTCCCAGAGTTTGCTCAAACTCATGTCCATTGAGTCAGTGATGCCATCCAACGTCTTGTCCTCTGTTGTCCACTTCTCTCCCTGCCTTTGATATTTCCCAGCATCAGAGTCTTTTCTAATGAGCCAGTTCTTCATCTCAGGTGGCCAACGTATTAGAGATTCAGCATCAGTCCTTCTAATGAATATTCAAGATTGATTTCCTTTGAGATTGACAGGCTTTATCTCCTTGCAGTCCAAGGGACTCTCAAGAATCTTCTCCAACAACACAGTTCAAAAGCACCGATTCTTTGGCTCTCAATCTTCTTTATTTTCCAACTCTCAAATCCATACATGACTACTGGAAAAAAAACATAGCTTTGACTAGATGGACCTTTATTGGCAAAATAATGTCTCTGCCTATCAATACACTGTCTATGTTAGTTCTATCTTCATCCAGTCTGGAGTTCCTCGTGATATACTCTTCATATAAGTTAAATAAGCAGGGTGACAATGTACAGCATTGATGTATTCCTTTCCCAATTTGGAACCAATCTGTTGTTCCATGACCTGTTCTAGCTGTTGCTTCCTTTTTTTTTTTTAATTTATTTTTTTATTCAAGGATAATTGCTTTACAAAATTTTGTTGTTTTCTCTCAAACCTCAACATGAATCAGCCATAGGTATACATATATCTCTTCCCTTTTCAAACTCCCTCCAACCTCCATCCCCACCACACCCCACTAGGTTGATACAGAGCCCTTGTTTGAGTTTCCTGAGCCATAGAGCAAATTCCTGTTGGCTATATATTTTACATATGATAATGCAAGTTTCCATGTTACTCTTTCCATACGTCTCACCCTCTTCTCTCCTCTCCCCATGTCCATAAGTCTATTCTCTATGTCTGTTTCCCCATTGCTGCCTTTTAAATAAATCCTTCAGTACCATTTTTCTAGTTTCTGTATATGTGTGTTAGAATATGATATTTATCTATTTCTTTCTGACTCACTTCACTCTATAATAGGTTCTAGGTTCATCCACCTCAACAGAACTGACTCAAATGTGTTCCTTTTTATGACTGATATTCCATTGTATATATGTACCAAAATTTCTTATTCATTCATCTGTTGATGGACATCTAGGTTGCTTCCATGTTCTAGCTATTGTAAATAGTGCTGCAATGAACAATGGGATACATGTGTTTTTTTTCAATTTTGGTTTTCTCAGGGTTTACACCCAGGAGTGGGATTGCTGGGTCTATTCCTTACTTTTTAAGGAATCTCCATACAATCTTCCCTAGTGGCTGTATCAATTTACATTCCCACCAACAGTGCAAGAGTGTTCCTTTTACTCCACACCCTCTTCAGCATTTATTGTTTGTAGACTTTTCGAAGATGGCCATTCTGACCAGTGTGAGGTGATATCTCATTGCTGTTTTGATTTGCATTTCTCTAATAATGAGCGATGTTGAGCATCTTTTCATATGTGTATTAGCCATCTGTATGTCTTCTTTGGAGAAATGTCTGTTTAGGTCTTTTTCCCACTTTTTGATTGAGTTGTTTGCTTTTCTAGCATTGAGTTGTATGAGCTGCTTGTATATTTTGGAAATTAATCCCTTTGTCAGTTGTTTCATTTGCTATTATTTTCTCCCATTCTGAGGGTTGTCTTTTCACCTTGCTTACAGTTTTCTTTGCTGTGCAAAAGTGTGTAAGTTTAATTATGTCCCACTTGTTTTGTTTTGTTTTTGTTTTTTTTTTTACTTTTGTTTTCATTTCCATTACTCTAAAGGGGGGTCATAGAGGAACTCACTTTGATTTATGTCATCAAGTGTTTTACCTATGTTTTCCTCTAAGAGTTTTATAGTTTCTGGTCTTACATTTAAGTCTTTAATCCATTTTGAGTTTATCTTTGGGTATGGTGTTAGGAAGTGTTCTAATTTTATTCTTTTACATGTATCTGTTCAGTTTTCCCAGCACCATTTATTGAAGAGGCTGTCTTTGCTCTATTAAATATTCATGCCTCCTTTGTCAAAAATAAGGCACCCATAGGTGCATAGGTTTATTTCTGGGCTTTCTATCTTGTTCCATTGGTCTATATTTCTGTTTTTGTGCCAGTATCATCCTCTCTTGATGACTATAGCTTTGCAATATAATCTGAAGTCAGGAACATTGATTCCTCCAGCTCCATTCTTCTTTCTCAAGACTGCTTTGGCTATTCAGGGTCTTTTGTATTTCCATATGAATTGTGAAAATTTTTGTTCTAGTTCTGTGAAAAATGCCATTGGTAATTTGATAGGGATAGCACTGAATCTGTAGATTACATTTGGTAGTTTAGTCATTTTCACAATATTGATTCTTCCTACCCAGGAACATAGAATATCTCTCCATCTGTTTATGTCAACTATGAATCTTTCATTGGTGTCTTATAATTCTCTTGTCTCCTTAGGTAAGTTTATTCCTAGATATTTATTTCTTTTTGTTGCAGTGGTGAATGAGCTTCATTCCTTAATTTCTCTTTCTGATTTTTCATTGTTAGTATATAGAAATGCGAGTGATTTCTGTGTATTGATTTTATATCCTGCAACTTTGCTAAATTCACTGACTAGCTCTAGTAATTTTCTATTCCTGTCTTTAGGGTTTTCTGTGTACAGTATTATGTAATCTGCAAACAGTGAGAGCTTTATTTATTCTCTGATCAGGATTCCTTTTATTTATTTTTCTTCTCTGATTGCTGTTGCTTCTTGACCAGCATATAGGTTTCTCAGGAGGCAGGCAAGGTGGTCTGCTATTCTCATCTCTAAGAATTTTCCACAGTCTGTTGTGATCCACACAGTCAAAGGCTTTGGTGTAGTCAATAAAGCAGAAGTAGATGTTTTTCTGGAATTCTCTTGCTTTTTCTATGATCAAATGGATGTTTGCAATTTGATCTCTGGTTCCTCTGCCTTTTTAAAATCCATCTTGAACATCTGGAAGTTCATGGTTAACATACTGTTGAAACCTGGCTTGGGGAATTTTTACTTGTTAGCATGTGAACAGAGTGCAGATGTGTGGTGGTTTGAACATTCTATGACCTTGCCTTTCTTTGGGGATTGGAATGAAAACTGACCTTTTTCCAGTCCTGTGGACACTGCTGAGCTGTTCCTGTTTGCTGGCATATTGAGTGCAGCACTTTAACAGCATCATCTTTTAGGATTTGAAATAGCTCAGCTGGAATTCCGTCACCTCCACTAACTTTGTTTGTAGTGATATGCTTCCTAACAACCTACTTGACTTTGTACTCCAGGATGTTTGGTTCTGAGTTAATGATGACAATTTCATAGTTTTCTGGATCATTAAGATCTTTTCTGTATATTTCTTTTATGTATTTTTGCCACCTCTTTTTAATATATTTTTCATCTATTAGCTCCATAAATCTTACTCTATTTTCATCAGAGACTCCTTAAACTACCTCCCTTTTCTCCAAAAATTTCACCGTGTCACTTCTTTTCCTACCCTCGGTACAAACTTTATCTCCTACTTTGCAAATAGTATTATTTTTCAGAAAATCCAGTGTGTTACACACAATACTCCCAGCATATAAAATTTTCATGTACAAGGTTCTAATAGATTTTATTAATGAAAATGAAGAAAAGCACTCTCATCAGAGAGTTAATACAGAATTAATGAAAGTCAATAGAAATACTAAAAGGGGTTCAGTCTTGAGCAAATGTGAAGTGGAGGATTTTGGAGAAGGTAATGGCAACCCTCTCCTGTACTCTTGCCTGGAAACTTTCATGGACGGATGAGCCTGGTAGGCTGCAGTCCATGTGGTCATGAAGAGTCAGACATGACTGAGCGACTTCACTTTCACTTTTCACTTTCATGCATTGGAGAAGGAAATGGCAACCCACTTCCTGGAGAATCCCAGGAGCGGAGGAGCCTAGTAGGCTGCCATCTATGGGGTTGCACAGAGTTGGACATGACTGAAGCAAGTTAGCAGCAGCAGCAGCAGCATGTACACACACAAGTAATGTGATAGAAAAGCATGTTTTAGAGTTAAGATAATAACTACTTTTTAGACACACAACAATAATCAAAAATAGAATTGGAGAGGTCAGAGTTAAGAGTAATCTAGTCCATCTACCTTATTTTTTTAACATAAGAAACATAACTTATTAAATATTAAAGACTTGGTTCCAGGTAAATATTCAGTAATAAATTCAGGGCTGAATTTTAAGTTATCTGAAAATATTTCATTTTGCTTATATTCTGCTGCTGCTGCTAAGTCTCTTCAGTCGTGTCTGACTCTGTGAGACCCCAGAGACGGCAGCCCACCAGGCTCCCCCATCCCTGGGATTCTCCAGGCAAGAATACTGGAGTGTGTTGCCATTTCCTTCTCCAAAGCATGAAAGTGAAAAGTGAAAGTGAAGTCGCTCAGTCGTGTCCGACTCTTAGCGACACCATGGACTGCAGCCTACCAGGCTCCTCCGTCCATGAGATTTTCCAGGCAAGAGTACTGGAGTGGAATGCCCTTCTAATATTTCTCTATTTAGAATCCCTTTTTTTTTTTTTCCTGAACTGTCTCTAAAACTCCCATCAAAGTGATATATTAACCTCATTAGCTACTTTAACTTCTGCTGGAAATGATATTTTATACTTTGTATTATCAGAGTCTGTCATTCAAAAATTATTATGACTTTAGTTCATTGGGAAATTACAAATTGTTTACTCTTTATATAAAAGATTTTTTGTGACTGCAATTTTAAAAATCAGATAATGTATCATTACTGCCGCATTGTGCCATTGTTGACACACTGACAACAACAATGCTCACAGACTCTGTTCATTTTCAACAGACTATAATTTTGTGACATAATGTTATGTGCTGTCTATTGTTTAATTTGAGTCTTTCAATACCAATAGCCAATTGAATGTATGTCTCAGACTATGAATTAATAGCCATACAATTATTTAAATCTTTAGGTTGTTGCCTTGAACTGTCGGTACGTATCTTAAATGCCAATAATGCTTATGTATCTATAACTCTATGTTATAAAGTTTGTGTTTATGCTTAAAAAATAGAACCGAGCTCTTTCTAAGAGACAACTACATTTTAGCTAAAAACTGTGTCATTAATTTCATTCCATCTCCTTGAAATATGCACATACAAATGAATATTAAAAGTATTTCAGTTCATTTGTAATATAAATCAAAATTTAATTGAATATATAAAACATCCTGTTGTTTTCCTTAAATGATACCAATTTCATATATACTGTTATGTATCTCTATAAGGCATTAAATGGCCTCCCAGGTGGCTCAGTGGTAAATAATTCACCTGCCAATGAAGGAGATGCAGTTTCAATCCCTATGTCAAGAAGATCCTCTGGAGAAGGAAATGGCAACCTACTCTTTTCCAGTATTCTTGCCTGGAAAATCCCATGGACAGAGGAGTCTGGCAGGCTACAGTTGATGGAGTCACAAAACATTTAGACACTACTTATCAACTAAACAACACCAACAGAAATCCATTAAAAATTACCAACTTTGTCGTTTTTTAACATCATAAATATATGCTACATATGCTGTTATATTACAGCAGGTTCCTTTGATGTCAGAGGTGTTTTCATATACCAGAGGAAACTTTTTAAAATATTTGTTCAATGCCCCAAAACTTGTCTAGTTGAACGATTGACAAATGCTTTGCTCAAATCTTTATTTATTGATTATAAATTCATTAATAAAATCAATATACTTGAATAATAGAGATGACAATCCAAATGAACTTTTCAGTCACCAAAAGATACACATTATTTATATGTGAGCAGTTATTAAAATGTTATTGATGCTATTGAGTTAAACCTATCAGTACAAATCCTTCTAAAAAGTTAAGTAGTTTTTTTTATAATACTCCTTACTATAGTTGCAACTTTTATTATCTCTAATATTTAAGTAAATTTGCTAGGTATCACTTTTTCTTGATTTTGTCTCTTTTGAAACCTGGACCTTGTGGTATGGTCAAATCTCATAGAGTTGATTCACCTGAGATAAAAAATTATACTTGTTATATAATGGAAACTTTTCACTGCTGTCTTACCCATAGATTTAAATTATTTTTAAGTTTTAGCTTTACCATATCTTAATTTGTGTACATCCAGTGATACCTGGCATGATAAAATTGTCATGATTATGTAGAGCTGATTTATTACTGTTGTTAAAAATGTATGTTTTTCTCATTAGTATTTCATAATAATTAGTAAGGTCTGTTATAATTAGAAGAGGTTTAATTTCCTATGATATGAGGAATTGTGTGTCATATTAACTCATCTTTTAGAATATTTGTCTAATTTATCAATTTAAATATACTATTATACATTCTTTCTAATTAGATTTTGTATAATATCCACCAGCATAATTCAAATAGTGAACTCACTTTCCATCTTCATATTTTATATGAACCCACTAATACTGATAAAAACTTTTTAATCCTTGGATGATTCCTGATATTTGAAGAACTGTTTTGTCACAGCAGATTTTGTTCACCCCTTCATTATTCTGTAGATATTAACTAATATATGCCTACATTGTAACTAGGCATATTGTACATACATTGTAACTACTTGAAAAAAGTAGTGAACCCATAAGTCAACTCTTCAACAAATCACTTTTCTAATTATTAAGACTATAAAAGTACAAATTTTCTATCATGCTTTCTTTATAGCTTATTTATTTGTATTATAAATTAGTCTTCTTTACAGTGTCAGTCATCAGTAAGTACTAGTGTCATATTACAAGTTTATTATGATAAATCTTTTTATCATAAAGTTTACTTTATCATGATAAAAATACTTTATTATGATAACTTTTATAATGGCAGGATAGTTATTGTTTGATTTAAATGAAATTGTAATAGCCTTACTAGAGGTTATTGCCTTAACTAGCTTCTTTGTCATTTTGCAACTAATATGTTGCTATTGAAAGCATAATGATTGAGCATGAACTCTAAAACAGACAGCCAGAATTCTAACCCTATCCTTGCTAGCAGTTGTAACCTCAAGAAGTTTATTTAACCTCATGTTTCTGATCTGTCAAATGGAGGCAATAATAGTTTAAACCTCACAATGCTATGGTGAGGATGAAAGAAGATAATGCCATAAACACATGGAACGGTGCTTGTTAAATAGTTATTCATATTAAACATTTAATAACTATTAGCTACCAGTACTCTAGTTTGGTTGTTGCTTTTATTATCATCATGTTATTATTAGACACATAAGAATATTCCAGAAAGATTTATTTTTTCTAATTAAGATATGTAGACCAGTTGGTCTCCAAGCTTATCAGTTCAATTCAGGTCAGTTGCTCAGTTGTGTCTGACTCTTTGTGACCCCATGAATCGCAGCACACCAGGCCTCCCTGTCCATCACCAACTCCCGGAGTTCACTGAGACTCATGTCCATCGAGTCGGTGATGCCATCCAGCCATCTCATCCTCTGTCGTCCCCTTCTCCTCCTGCTCCCAATCCCTCCCACCATCAGAGTCTTTTCCAATGAGTCAACTCTTCGTATGAGGTGGCCAAAGTACTGGAGTTTCAGCTTCAGCATCATTCCCTCCAAAGAAATCCCAGGGCTGATCTCCTCTAGGATGGACTGGTTGGATCTCCTTGCAGTCCAAGGGACTCTCAAGAGTCTTCTCCAACACCACAGTTCAAAAGCATCAATTCTTCAGCACTCAGCCTTCTTCACAGTCCAACTCTCATATCCATACATGACCACAGGAAAAACCATAGCCTTGATAGACGAACCTTTGTTGGCAAAGTAATGTCTCTGCTTTTGAATATACTATCTAGGTTGGTCATAACTTTCCTTCCAAGGAATAAGCGTCTTTTAATTTCATGGCTGCAGTCATCATCTGCAGTGATTTTGGAGCCCCAAAAAATAAAGTCTGACACTGTTTCCCATCTATTTCCCATAAAGTGATGGGACCAGATGCCATGATCTTCGTTTTCTGAATGTTGAGCCCTAAGCCAACTTTTTCATTCTCCATTTTCACTTTCATCAAGAGGTTTTTTGGTTCCTCTTCACTTTCTGCCATAAGGGTGGTGTCATCTGCATATCTGAGGTTATTGATATTTCTCCTGGCAATCTTGATTCCAGCTCGTGTTTCTTCCAGTCCGATGTACTCTGCATATAAGTTAAATAAACAGGGTGACAATATACAGCCTTGATGTACTCCTTTTCCTATTTGGAACCAGTCTGTTTTTCCATGGCCAGTTCTAACTGTTGCTTCCTGACCTGCATACAAATTTCTCAAGAGGCAGATCAGGTGGTCTGGTATTCCCATCTCTTTCAGAATTTTCCACAGTTTATTGTGATCCACACAGTCAAAGGCTTTGGCATAGTCAATAAAGCAGAAATAGATGTTTTCCTGGAACTCTCTTGCTTTTTCCATGATCCAGTGGATGTTGGCAGTTTGATCTCTGGTTCCTCTGCCTTTTCTAAAACCAGCTTGAACATCAGGAAGTTCACGGTTCACATATTGCTGAAGCCCAGCTTGGAGAATTTTGAGCATTACTTTACTAGCATGTGAGATGAGTGCAATTGTGTGGTAGTTTGAGCATTCTTTGGTACTGCCTTTCTTTGGGATTGGAATGAAAACTGACCTTTTCCAGAGCTGGATCGTAAAGAAGGCTAAGCACTGAAGAGTTGATGCTTTTTAATTCTGGTGCTGGAGAAGACTCTTGAGAATCCCATGTACAGCAAAGAAATCAAACCAGTCAATCCTAAAGGAAATCAATCCTGCATATTTACTAAACAGATTTATTATGAAGCTCCAATATTTTGCCATCTGATGCAAAGAACTGACTCATTGGAAAAGACTCTGATGCTTGGAAAGTCTAAAGAAGGAGAAGGGGATAGCAGAGGTTGAGATGGTTCGATGGCATCACTGACTCAGTGGACATGAGTTTAAGCAAACTCTGGGAGACGGTGAAGGACAGAGAAGCCTAGCTTTCTACAGACCAGTTGCAAACTGTCAGACATGACTTAGCAACTCAACAAAACCAAAATTGTACCTAGATGTTCATGACAGCATGATTCCTATAACCAAAAAGTGTAAACAAATGTCCATCATATGATGAGTGGATAAATTAAATGTGGTATATCCATACAATGGAATAGTATTTATTTCAAAATGAATAAATTAATGATAAATGCTACAGCATGGATGAACCTTGAAAACATTATGCTAAGTAAACTAACTAGTCATATATTACATGATTCTATTTATACAAAATGCTCTGAAAAGACATCTCTCGAAACAGAAGGTGGCATTGTGGTTGTCTGTGATTAGCAGTATGTTAGCAGTGACTATTAACAGGAAGGGGATTTCTTACTGAGGTGATGAAAATGTTCTAAAATTGACTGTGGTGATGGTGCACATAGCTCTGAATATACTAAAACCTACTGAACTGTACACTTTAAACGGGTGAATTATGGCATATGAATTATATCTCAAAGGCTATTTAAACATTAGAGGACACAGCCATAAAATTATACTAGAAGGATCAATAAAATCTCATAGTTCCAAGTAAGAGATAATTTTTGCACTCAGTTTTATAACAAGACTGACTCAACATCAGTAGCAGCATTCATGCTGACAACTCTTCTATGTCTCTCTATTTTTGGATTTTCAGAGTTAATAGATTAACATTAAAAGAAATATGATAAGCATCACTTATGCAAAATAGATGGGGAAACAGTGGAAACAGTGTCACACTTTACTTTTTTGGGCTCCAAAATCACTGCAGATGGTGACTGCAGCCATAAAATTAAAAGATGCTTATTCCTTGGAAGGAAAGTTATGACCAACCTAGATAGCACATTCAAAAGCAGAGACATTACTTTGCCAACAAAGGTCCGTATAGTCAAGTCTATGGTTTTTCCTGTGGTCATGTATGGATGTGAGAGTTGGACTGTGAAGAAGGCTGAGTGCTGAAGAATTGATGCTTTTGAACTGTGGTGTTGGAGAAGACTCTTGAGAGTCCCTTGGACTGCAAGGAGATCCAACCAGTCCATCCTAGAGGAGATCAGCCCTGGGATTTCTTTGGAGGGAATGATGCTGAAGCTGAAACTCCAGTACTTTGGCCACCTCATACGAAGAGTTGACTCATTGGAAAAGACTCTGATGGTGGGAGGGATTGGGAGCAGGAGGAGAAGGGGACGACAGAGGATGAGATGGCTGGATGGCATCACCGACTTGATGGACATGAGTCTCAGTGCACTCCGGGAGTTGGTGATGGACAGGGAGGCCTGGCATACTGCGATTCATGGGGTCACAAAGAGTCGGACACGACTTAGCGACTGATCTGATCTGATCTTATATCCATACATGACTACCGAAAACACCATAACTTTGACTCTTATGAATATTTGTCAGCAAAGTGGTGTCTCTAGTTTTTAGTACACTATCTTGGTTTGTCATAGCTTTTCTTACAAGGAGAAAGTGTCTTTTAATTTCATAGCTACAGTCACCATCCACAATGATTTTGGAGCCCAAGAAAACAAAATCTTTCACTGTTTCCACTTTTTCCCCATCTATTTGCCATGCAGTAATGGGACTGGATGCCATGATCTTTATTTTTTGAATGTTGAGTTTTAACCCAGCTTTTTTACTCTCCTCTTTCACCCTCATTAAGAAGCTCTTTAGTTCCTCTTTGCTTTCTGCCATTAGAGTGGTATCATCTGCATATCTGAATTTGTTGATATTTCTCCCAGTAATCTTGATAGAAGTTTGTGATTCATCCAGCCTTTCATGTTGCATGATGGACTCTGCATAGAAGTTAAGTAAGCAGAGTGACGATATACAGCTGTGACATACTCCTTTCCCAATTTTGAACCAGTTCATTTTTCCATGTCCAGTTTTAACTATTGCTTCTTGACCTGCATACAGGCTTCTTAGAAGACAGGTAAGGTGGTCTGGTACTTTTATCTCTTTGAGAATTTTCCAAAGTTTTTTGTTATAAACACAGTCAAAGGCTTTAGTGTACTCAATGATGCAGAAGTATGTGTTTTTCTGGAATTCTCTTGCTTTTTCTATGATCCAAAGGATGTTAGCAATTTGATAACTGGTTCCTCTGCCTTTTCTAAATCCAGCTTGTATATCTGGAAGTTCTCAGTTTATCTGCTGCTGAAGCCTGGCTTAAAGGATTTTGAGCATAATCTACTAGTGTGCGAAATGAGCACAATTGTTTGGTAGTTTGAACATTTGGGGCATTGCTTTTCTTTGGAATTGAAATGAAAACAGACCTTTTCCAGTCCTGTGGCCACTGCTGAGTTTTCCAAATTTGCTGGCTTATTGAGTGCAACCCTTTAACAGCATAATTATTTAGAATTTTAAATAACTAAACCAAAATTCTAACACCTCCACTAGCTTTGTTCATAGTAATGCTTCCTAAGGCCCGCATGACTTCATACTCCAAGATGTCTGGCTCTAGATGAGTGACCATAACATTGTGATTTTCTGGGTCATTAAGACCTATTTTGTATAATTCTTGCCACCTCTTAGTCTGTTCTGCTTCTGTTAGGTCCTTACCGTTTCTGTACTTTATCATGCCTATCCTCATATGAAAAGTTAACTTGATAATTCCCAATTTTCTTGAAAAGATCTCTACTCTCTCCCATTCTATTGTTTTCCTCTATTTCTTTGCATTGTTCCCTTAAGAAGACTTTTTTATCTCTCTATTGCTGTTCTCTGAAACTGAGCATTCAGTTGGGTATATCTTTCCCTTCCTCCATTGCTTTTTGCTTACAAATTGTTTTAATTCATTTTATTTTTCCCTGCAGAAATTTTTATATTTTCTAAATTGCTAACAGTACTATTGAAGGAATTATTTATCAAAGGAATTGTAGAAATTTTCTGTATTGTTACATATTTATTTTACCTATAACTGAATATAGGTTATATTTTCAGATGTAAAAATCTTTAATACTCTCTTTAGGCAGAGTTCAAAAGCACTGCCTTTGAACTTTTGAGTCATGTTGTTGGGTGAGACACTTGAGAGTCCCTTGGACTGCAAGGAGATTAAGCCAGTCAGTCCTAAAGGAAATCAGTCCTGAATATTCATTGGAAGGACTGATGCTTAAGCTGAAACTCCAATACTTTGGCCACCCGATGAAAAGAGCTGACTCATTAGAAAATAACCTGATGCTGCTAAAGACTGAAGGCAGGAGGAGAAGGGGATGGCAGAAGATGAGATGGTTGGATGCATCACTGACTCAATGGACATGAGTTTGAGAAAGCTCCAGGAGATGCTGAAGGACAGGGAAGACTGGTGTGCTTCAGTCCATGGGGTCACAAAAAGTTGGACATGACTGAGTGACTAAACAACAACATTCACAATTAGTTAGCACATTATGGTTTTGAAAATGGTGAATAAATACTCCTGATTATTACAATTGAAAAGAAGCATGGTTTTTAGGATATGAGCCTTAGAGTATGTAGAGTTATCGTTCACCTTTCTAAGCATTGTGTAAAACTGCCTTGGGCTTCCAAGGTGGTGCTAGTGGTAAAAACATCCCTGCGAATGCAGGAGACCTAAAAGCCACAGTCTCAACCCCGGATTGGCATGATCCTCTAGAAGATGGCAATGCCTCCCATCCAGTATTCTTGCCTGGAGAATCCCATAGACAGAGGAGCGTGGCTAACTACAGTCCATCCAGTCACAAAGTCAGACATGACTGAAGCAACTTGGCATGCATACACACATGCCACTGCTTTAATTGGTAGATTACCACCAATTCATAATTTATTTTATAGCTGAATAAGAATGAAGCAAACCTCATTTTCCAGGTAAAACCAGATTAGTATTACTACAATTATGGTCTTAACACTGGCTGGTCAAAGGATGAATCATGTGTTCTAACAATAATAAAATCAGTTTTGAGCACATGCCTTAATAACATTCACATTTCATATGTTTTGTCAAATGATGTGATTTTAATAATGCAATTCTGGAGTCTACCATTACAAAGGATTGCTCAATTAAGAATTTTTGTCATGTGGGTGATATAATTTTAGTTCCAGTTGACAGGACCAAAGGCCTATTTTTAGAGAGGTGGCCTTATTCCTCCACAGTGTGTAGAGGATTGAGAGTCAGAATGAAGAATGCCTGATATCACCCATAAAACAGCCTTATAATGTTCATGAGGCAGTGAGTTAAATGGTAGTGTAAGCTTTGAGGGAAGTGTTGTAGCCATTAATCTTAAAGTGTGTTCTGCTTGTAATAAATATTGAGTGCATCAGAGTTTGGCCTTTCCACTCATAATTTTTGAAAATATAGTCCCTTTAGTATTTATGTTGTTTTCTGTTTTAAGGAATGTATTCATGGAAGACCATTATTTTCCAATAATTCTTATAGACAAAATTCTTACATAATTCCAGAATAATTCAACCAGTAATCACAGTATCTAGTGTAATCTCTGAAGCACTTCATTTTCCTCTAGAAAATGTTAAAAAAAGTAGTACCCTTTTCCTTCAGTGCTTGTGTAATATAGATGTAGATGTTTGTTGTCCAGTCACAAAACTGTGTCTGACTCTGCATCACCATGACCTGAAACACTCGAGGCTCACCTGTCCTCCACTATCTCCGGAAATTTGCTCAAAATCATGTATATTGAGTTCAGTTCAGTTCAGTCACTCGTCGTATCAACTCTTTATGATCCCATGAACCACAGCATGCCAGGCCTCCCTGTCCATCACCAACTCCTGTAGTTTACCCAAACTCATGTCCATTGAGTCGGTGATGCCTTCCAACCATCTTATCCTCTGTCATCCACTTCTCCTCCTGTTGTCAATCTTTCCCAGCATCATGGTCTTTTCAAATGAGTCACCTTTTCGCATCAGGTGGCCAAAGTCTTGGAGTTTCAGCTTCAACATCAGTCCTTCCAATGAACACCCAGATCTGATCTCCTTTAGGATGAAGGAGAAGGACTCCTTGAAGTCCAAGGCACTCTCAAGAGTCTTCTCCAACACCACAGTTCAAAAGCATCAATTCTTCGGCACTCAGCTTTCTTTATAGTCCAACTCTCACATCTATATAGGACTACTGGAAAAACCATAGCCTTGACTAGATGGACCTTTGTTGACAAAGTAATGTCTCTGCTTTTTAATATGCTGTCGAGGCTGGTCAAAACTTTCCATCCTAGGAGTAAGCATCTTTTAATTTCATGGCTGCAATCACCATCTGCAGTGATTTTGGAACCCCAAAAAATAAAGTTAGACAGTGTTTCCACTGTTTCCCCATCTATTTGCCATGAAATGAAGGGACCAGATGTCACAATCTTAGTTTTCTGAATGTTGAGCTTTAAGCCAACTTTTTCACACTCCTCATTCACTTTCATCAAGAGGCTATTTAGTTCCTCTTCACTTTCTGCCATAACGTTGGTGTCATCTGTATATCTGAGGTTACTGATGTTTCTCCCAGCAATCTTTATTCCAGCTTGTGCTTCTTCCAGCTCAGAGTTTCTCATAATGTACTCTGCATATAAGTTAAATAAGCAGGGTGACAATATACAGCCTTGACATACTCCTTTTCCTATTTGCAACCAGTCTGTTGTTCCATATCCAGGTCTAACTGTTGTTTCCTGACCTGCATACAGGTTTATCAAGAGGCAGATCAGGTGGCCTGGTGTTCCCATCTCTTTCAGAATTTTCCACAGTTTATTGTGATCCACACAGTCAAAGGCTTCGGCATAGTCAATAAAGCAGAAGAAGATGTTTTTCTGGAACTCTCTTGCTTTTTCCATGATCCAGCAAATGTTGGCAATTTGATCTCTGGTTCCTCTGCCTTTTCTAAAACAAGCTTGAACATCTGGATGTTCACGGTTTATGTATTGCTGAAGTCTGACTTGAATAATTTTGAGCATTACTTTACTAGCCTGTGAGATGAATGCAATTGTGCAGTACTTTGAGCTTTTGTTGGCATTGCCTTTTTTTGGGATTGGAATGAAAACTGAACTTTTCCAGTCCTATGGCCACTACTAAGTTTTCCAAATTTGCGGGCATATTGAGTGTAGCACTTTCAATGCATCGTCTTTTAGGATTTGAAATAGCTCAACTGGAATTCCATCACCTCCACTAGCTTTATTCATAGTGATGCTTCTTCAGGCCCACTTGACTTCACATTCCAGGATGTCTAGCTCTAGGTGAGTGATCGCACCATCGTGATTATCTGGTTCGTGGAGATCTTTTTTGTACAGTTTTCTGTGTATTTGCCACCTTTTCTTAATATTGTTTGCTTCTGTTAGGTCATACAATTTCTGTCCTTTATTGAGCCCATATTTGCATAAAATGTTTCCTTGGTATCTTTAATTTTCTTGAAGAGATCTCTTGTCTTTCACATTCTATTGTTTTCCTCTATTTCTTTGCACTAATCACAGAGGAAGGCTTTCTTATCTCTCCTTTCTATTCTTTGGAAATCTTCATTGAAATGGATATATCTTGCCTTTTCTCCTTTGCTTTTCGCCTCTCTTCTTTTGACAGCTATTTGTAAGGCCTCCTCAAACAGCCATTTTGCTTTTCTTTTTCTTGGGGATGGTCTTGATCCCTGTTTCCTGTAGAATGTCACGAACCTCCATCCGTAGTTCATCAGGCACTCTGTCTATCAGATCTAGTCCCTGAAATCTATTTCTCACTTTCTCTGTATAATCATAAGGGATTTGATTTAGCTCATATCTGAATGGTCTAATGGTTTTCCCCACTTTCTTCAATTTAAGTCTGAATTTGGCAATAAGGAGTTCATGATATGAGCCATAGTCAGCTCCTGGTCTTGTTTTTGCTGACTGTATAGAGCTTCTCCATCTTTGTCTGCAAAAAGTATAATCAATCTGATTTTGGTGTTAATCATCTGGTGATGTCCATGTGTAGAGTCTTCTCTTGTGTTGTTGGAAGAGGGTGTTTGCTATGACCAGTGCATTCTTTTGGCAGAACTCTATTAGCCTTTGCCCTGCTTCATTTTGTACTCCAAGGCCAAATTTGCCTATTACTCCAGGTTTCTTGACTTCCTACTTTTGCATTCCAGTCCCCTGTAATGAAATGACAGAATGTGGTCCACTGGAGAAGGGAATGGCAAACCACTTCAATATTCTTACCTTGAGAATCCCATGAACAGTATGACAATGAAAAAAGATAGGACACTAAAACATGAGCTCCCCAGGTCATTATGTGCCCAATATGCTACTGGAAATCAGTGGAGAAATAACTCCAGAAAGAATGAAGGGATAGAGCCAAAGCAAAAGCAACATCCAGTTGTGAATATGACTGGTGATAGAAACAAGGTCTGTAGTTGTACAGAGCAATATTGCATATGAACCTGGAAAATTTGGTCCATGAATCAAGGCAAATTGGAAGTGCGGAAAGAGGAGATTGCAAGAGTGAACGTCAACATTCTATGAATCAGTGAACTAAAATGGACTGGAATTGGTGAATTTAACTCAGATGATCATTGTATCTATTACTGTGGGCAGGAATCCCTTAGAAGAAATGGAGTAGCCATCATGGTCAACAAAAGAGTCCAAATGCAGTACTTAGACGCAATCTCAGAAATGACAGAATGATCTCTGTTCATTTTCAAGGCAAACCATTCAATATTACGGTAATCCAAGTCCATGCCCCGACCAGTAATGCTGAAGAAGCTGAAGTTGAACGGTTCTATGAAGACCTATAAGACATTTTAGAACTAAGACCCAGAAAAGTTGTCCATTGAGTAGGTAATGATAAACAGATTTCTAGACCATTTTTTCCAAGATTACCTTGCCATACTGATTAATAACTATAGCCCCATTTATAAGGCCAGAGTGCCAAAATTAAATGGTACACTAGTGACTGAAATTAATTACTGTGTTTACTGAAGGGGGGAATTTGGAAGAGTAAAAAAAAAAAAGAAATGAGATAGAAACAATAAGTACAGACTTATTTAAGGTGGCATGTCTTGTCCCTGTTTAATATGAAACAAATATAATTATAAGGAAATTATTAAATTTATAAAAGAAGTAATTGGTTAATTCATATTCTGCAAAAAAATTTACAAGCATAATACTACAGAGGATGAATATATTATATTCTAACTACATATCAAGTGGACTTCTTAGTCCATTTGGCTGCTATAATAAAACACCATAAACTAGGTAGTCTGTAAAGAAGAAAAATTTACTTCTCACAGTTCTGGAGGCTAAGAATTCTATTAGTAAGACCATTACATGGTGGAAGGAGTAAGGGAGCTCTGTGAACCCTCTTTCATAAGGGCAGTAAGCCCATTCATGACTGCTCTACCCTCCTGACCTAATCATCTCCCAAAGGCCACTTCTCCAAATACCATCACTTTGGGAATTGGATTTTAACATATGAATTTGGATTGATACATACATTCAGCTATATATATAACAATCTGAAATTAGTTTGTAGTGTGTCCTCACCAGTAACTCATAGTTGGCCTGAGCAATATGAACTCCTGTCTGTGTTCCCAGTTTGTTATTGTCACACTTGTCCTTCTCTATGCTGGACTGTCTTGATTTTTGATTTAGGATTCTTAGCAATTTAATTTTCAACTTTAGTCTTCTTTTAAATATATCAAATTGCTCTGGCATTTAGATTTGGTTAAAAGAGTTAAGTGATCATGGAGCAATTTTATTTTTAAATTTAATATTTATAAGACATCAGAAATTGCATCTACTGCTAGTTACATCTGTGACAACCAGTTTTGATGTCAGACTAAACATTGTGAGGGGATATGTATACCCAAACACACAGATATTCAGAAATGTGTGTATTCAAAAATACATAATCAAATTTATTTTTTTCAAAATTCTTCAAGGATATTGAAGCACAAGAATTCTAAAGGCATCGGTTTAAAGGTTATTAAACACTTTTACGTTCCTTAATCAGAGGTTCTTAAGTGCAAGTAGAAGTGTGATCTATGTACCTTAAGAATTTAAATCCAAATTTTAAGGTTAGTGTTTTTGTCTTTTGGTTTTTGATTTTTTACTAATTTTTTAATCAGTAATTTATCCTAAGATTCTCATGTCAGCAAGCCAAAAGTTGTATAAAATTATATCATTTCACACATATAAGTTCTGAATTGGATCAGATTTCTGTTTTTACAAAATAATTATATTATAAAAGTTAAATTTAACACTCAAATTTTTTGAGATTTGTCTTTATGAAAACTGTGAACACATGGGAAATGAGCACATAAGAAATGTCTTTGCTTTGAAAGCATTATTGGCAACGCAGTCACCTTCATTTAAGTGTTTTGATGTCCCATTAAAATTTAATTCATATATCATTTACAGAAACTGTTTATGAAGAAAAATTTATATCTCCTCAGCTATCTGGTTAGATTATTTTATTGTTTTATCTTTTTGTGTTAAGAGCACTTAACTTTACCTATACTCTCTGAAAATGTTAAGTGTTTAATACACTATTATTGGCTATAACTATACTGCTGTACATCAGATTTCCAGAGTTTATTCATCCTGCTTAACTGAAACTTTATGGCCCTTGATTAGTACCTCCAGAACTCCCCCTCACACTAGCCCCTAGCAACTGCTATTCCATTCTTTGGTTCCATGAATTTGGCTGTTTTAGATATTTCATATAACTGGAATCATGCAATATTTGTCAACCAATACCTGACTTATTTTACTTAACATAATATTTTCAGGGTTTGTCCATGTTTTCTCACACTTCAAAATTTCCTTATTTTTTTTTAAAGTTGAATAGTATTCCGTTGTATGTGCATACCACATTTTCTTATTCATTCATATGTTGATGAACATTCCAGTTGTATCCATATCCCATCTGTTGTGAATAGTGCTGCAATGAACATAGGAGTGTTAATTCACATTTCCTAGATGTCCTGATTTCAACTGTTTTGCATAAATACCCAGAAGTGCAATTGCTGGATCATATAGTAGTTCTATTTTTAATTTTTTGAAAAATCTCCATACCATATTCTATATAAGCTATATTATTGGCATTCTCAAGACCAGTTTGAAAATGGTCCAATTTTATCCACTTCTTATTACATGTTACTTTTTTGGTGATGATGAAGGGGAATAATAGTTATTGTGAAGGTGTGAGGTGACATCTCATTGTAATTTTTTCATTTCCATAATGATTGGACATTGAATTAACATGGAAATGGCTTTGAACTTTCTTTTTCAGGTACTTGTTAGATATTTGTATGTTTTCTTTGGAAAAACATCTATTCAAATCAACAGCCTATTTTTGAATCCAGTTATTACTTTGGCTTTTTTATTGTTGTTTTTAAGGTATTGATTTGTAGGAGTCTCTTACATATTTTGGGATTTACAAAAGCCCAAATTTAGCCACCTTATGATTTGATAGGGGAGTTTAGTCCATTTGTATTTGTTTCTTGCACAGCTTAAACTATTTATTTCATTTTTTACAATAGATCCTTGCTGGTTACCTACTTTAAATATAGCACTGTGTACATGTCAATCCCCAAATCCAAGTCTGTCTCTCCCCTGTCACCCTTCCCCCCAGTAAACATATGTTCATTCTCTAAGTCTATGAGTCTGTTTCTGTTAGTCCATTTACATTTAAAGTATTTATTGATCATGAAGAACTTATTATTGCCATGTTGTTAGTTGTTTTCTTTTAGTAGTATAGTTCCTTTGTCTTTCTTTTCATCTCTTGTCTTCCTTTGTGTTTTGTTGATTTTTTTTGTATCGATGTCCTTTGATTCATTTTTATTTAAATCAATTTTTAGTTATATATTTCTAGCAGCTTACATGAAATATGTCACAGTCTCTTGAGTGACAGTCATTAATAAAATGGGCAAGTTGATATATGTGATAAAGAGGATGAAGAAGATATAAACTAACACCTCATTTGAGTTGAGCTGGGGTGGGAGCTGGACTGCATGAGAGTAACAGCATATGCAGAGGCTCTGAAACAAGCAGTAACTTGCAGTGTCTGAGGAATTGAAGATACTTCAATGTATCTGGAAATTATAGGAACAATTCTGAAAAATGACTCTGTAGAGTTAGGCAGTGGGTGTGTCATGTAGGACCATATAGGACTTTGAACTGTTTTTTCAGAACCATGGAAAGCTACTGACAGGAATTAAGCACATGGGGAGGTCAATGACTTGATCAGATTTACATTTCTCAGATACTAGTTTAGAGGTGGATTCAGGGATATCAGTCCATTGGCTTAATAGCTTTCTAGGTGAGAGATGACATTAGTTTGGTGCATGTTGGTGGGTGAAAAAAAAATGCTAGAAACAAGAAATCTTTCTTGATTTCTATGACGAGCAGTTGAATGAACTGTGAAAAGTAGTTCTGTATCCCTGGCTTCTCAAAACATATATTCTATATTCTAAAAGATGTGAGGAGCAGTCTTCTAATCAGGGAATGAAATATCGACCTCCTTATTTGTTAAGAAATAGCAACTTCCCAGACATGTTTACTTATTTATTTTTAAGCACATATTTCTTGACATTTATTCTGAATTTCCCATAATTAGTGTTGAGTTTAAGAGCAGTGTGGAGTCTGTGTATATGTGTGTGAGTGCTCAGTCGAGTCCATCTCTGGTACTCCATGAGTGGGTTGCCATTTCCTTCTCCAGAGAATCTTCCCAAACCAAGGATCAAACCTACATCTCTTGCATCTCCTGCATTGGCAGGTAGATTCTTTACCAGTGCACTACCTGGGAAATTCCTAGTCCTAGTGAAGAGTCTGGCTTGTGGTTGAAAGCCTATTATGAATTTTTCAGGTGCAACTGTAAACAACTGCAAAAGTTTATCTGATAGGCCACATAAGGAAAGCTGCCCTCCCACCAGACTTGGTGTACAGCCAGTGCATTGCAGTCTCTGAAAAGATCTTCAGTCAATGGCTCAGGCCCTTCCAGAAGGTCATGCTCTCATGCGTTTTTGTGTTCCTAGACTAGACACATTTACATTTCTAGATTTCTTTAACAGGGGCCTTTGACAGAGATCTTTCTCAGCTGTTTCTGCCAAGGCCTCCTTATGAGGAAAGAAGGGGTAAAACGTGAAACACTCCTCACTCAGACTCAGCACCCTTACCTTTCTGTGCTCATAATCTTTCTCCTCTGTACACCTACCCCTATCCCTGAGTCCAGAAAACTACCAAGTCTTTTGGTTTGGGTTTCCCTGAACAAAATAAAACACACATGAGATGATCCCACCTATGTGCTAATCCATCAGGCCTTTCAATGGGTGTGCTCTTCAGTGGGAGAAATGAAACAGTATGGAGCTGGTGCCTTTTCCGGTTTTAACTTCTTACTTTACTTTTGCTGTGATTGGAGGCTTCAGTGTGACTTCCATTTTCACTCATAATTGTTTTAATTGACTTCTCTGGCAGCTCAGCTCTCTCTCCAGCTCAGCTGAGCTTCTAATATCTGTACCTTTTTGGTGACAGTTTATATGTTATGACCAGATTAAGTTAAATATGAATCTGAATTTAATAATGATATTTGTATTTCCAGAGTATATGGAGCCACAAAAGGAAGAAGAAAGTGCCTCAATATACAATGTATATTCAATTTTCAAAGCAGCTGTTGCTTTTTGGAAGACAACTGTATTTTGGGGGCAACATGTATCATTCTGTATGATAAATGCAAGTTATATACATATATATATGAAAGTGAAAGCTGCTCAGTTGTGTCCAACTCTTTGTGACCCCATGAAGTAGAGTCCATGGAATTCTCAAGGCCAGAATACTGGAGTAGGTAGCCTTTCCCTTCTCCAGGGAATCTTCCCAACCCAGAGATCGAACCCAGGTCTCCTGCATTGCAGGCAGATTCTTTACCATCTGAGCTATACATACATTTAAATGAAACTTTAAAGAAAAGTGTAAATTATTTTTTGCAAAATTCCTTGGGACCATTTAATTGCCATGCAGTTAAAGGGTCATATTTTTCCATGACTGCAGTATGTGTATCTGTGTGTGTGTATGAAATATATACAAATGTATATGTATTTATGTGTCTATATGTGTATACATACTTACATATAGACATATAATACTGATTTTAATCATCAAAAGGAGGCCTGCTGATTAAAATGGATGATTGATCCTGGCCCATCATTCACTTGGTCTACATTTGGCTTTTCCTGCCTGGCTTCTTGGGGAATCTAATTTGTGCGCTGCATGGGATTGATTCTATTATAGTATTTTTACTGAGTTTTTCTATTCCAGTGCCATTTTTCTCATAGTTGTTATGATTGCAGTTTTCAGTGATTTTTTCCTTCTTCTTTGTGCTCTGTTTTGTATTTCCCCAAGGCAGTAAGTCATTCTGGAAGTATTGTGTAATTTGTTTTGTTCAGCAGATTTCTTGCCATGCATGTACTGTGTATTTAGCTTCTTTCAACTCTCCTTCCAAATGCTGCTTTCCCCTGACAATCACTTTCACCTTTTTCAGTACACTGCTTGATAGCTAAGGCTGGGATCTTTTTCTTTCTTGTTCATTGCTATGTTCCAAACAGAAGAGTATCTGACATAAAGTACATGTTCAGTAAATATGCATTGAGCCAATGAATCAAAGTGATCCTCCCCTTCCTATTTCCGTTTTCCTTGTTATCTTATTTGTGGTGACTTAACAAGATGCTCACTATCACTTTGCTAAAAACTTTTGAATTTCTCTATTTGTGCTACTGCCTTTTGTAGTTTTCCAAAGGCACTACAGCATTCTGTGCCTTTGTTCTTCAGTCAATGAAGAAAACATCAATTCTGATTTTAATTTTGAATTAAATAAGTTAAAAAGTTAGTAGACTATAGGTTTATTATGTAATGTCATAAATCTTTTTGTAATTTCTAACATGATGCACCATTCCATATTTTTGTTTGTTATCCCACTCCCAATACGATTATAATGCAGTAATGTTTTGCTTTCATCCATTCTTGTCTCTCTAATAATCTGATTATGACAACAGAATTAAAAATAACAGAAAAAGTTGAGATAGTAGAAACCGAAATTCATTTAAAAAATGCAAACAAAATAAATCTTCCTCTGTAACTTGGATAAGACATATATATGTATGAATGCATACATGCATATAAACACTATATACATCTAACATAGTTTAGATAATTAGATTATACTTATATAATCTAATATTCTCAGTAAAGAAATGCCTTTTCTTTTAATATCTGTTCTAAATACCAGAAGAGACACAATTATTTTCAGTTCCTTCTTGAGATAACCTGAGATACTGGAACCAGATCTACTCTCCACCTGAATTGCTCTAACATCAGTTTGACTTGGGCTTACTACTCAATTCTGTATAACTGAACCTAGTGAGTAAGCTTCTCTGGTGGCTCAGATGGGAAAGAATCTGCCTGCAATGTGAGAGACTGGAAGAGGGCATGGCAACCCATTCCAGTATTCTTGCCTGGAGAATCTCCATGGACAGAGAAACCTGGCGGGCTACAGTTCATGGGGTTGTAAAGAGTTGGACACGACTGACTGAATAAGCACACACACACAGTGAGTAAGTACACATAAGGTTTTTTCTTGGGGTTTTTTCCTTCACAATCAATGGTATGTTTACAAGTTAAATACAAAGTGACATTAAGTATTAAGCTGCCCTATAAAAATATGTATTGACTGAAACAAATAGACTGCCAGACATTTTTATAGCAAAGATAAGTTTATTAAGGATCTTCAGAGAATTGCAATTCCAGGTCTGTAAGCATGGTGAGCCACATACACGTTCTCACATCCAACAGAAAAAGAACATTTTTATAAAGGGAAAAGGAAGTTGGGAGGGCTACATAAAAAAAAGTCTCTGGATTTTCATTGGCTGAGTCTTTGAGTGAAGGCTTTCTGCTTCCTGTTGTGCTCGGTTGTTATTAGAGGGCATGAGAGCTCCCTGTCTCCCAACTCTACTTAGTTGAAGCTTCTGTTAATTCATTTTCTTACATTTCCCTGTTTTGATCCTGATCTTTCTCTGAAAGCATTGCTGATCTGGAGTCACATTTTATACTTTTAGCAGTTTTTTGTTCCTTGATGTCAGTAAAGATATTTTCTGGGTATAGTGTATCATGTCAGAGGGAAAATACACATATTGGAAACCTATTAAGGTCACATTTGAGTAACAAAGAGGACTAGGGGGAACTCTTAGGCATTATTTTTTTAATGTAAAGTCCATATATTATCAATATCAGAGACACTGGAGATCATCTGAAATGTTATGTCATCATCAAAGGTTTGGCAAGAAACTTCTAACAGAACTGCCCCAGATATATTGGGAAAGCTATCCCATCAGATGTTGTCTGGTCCAGTGCTAGAAAATCTTTACTTTCAGCTCTCCAGATGATGTGCAGGTCCAGTAAAAGTTTGGAGCTTTTTTTAGGTGTATTACAGAACCCAAGAGTCATTTTCTTGGAGTTTGGTTAGTATTATTTCTAGCCACATGGGTTGGTTAGCAATACTTGATAGGGCCCTTTCCAGCAAGGTTGAAGAGAGTTCTTCTGGAAGTATCTTTTCCAATAGACAAACTTTCAGACTGCAAAATGTGACGCTCAACATCTTCATCTCCCAAGGATGCACTATGAAAAGATTGTTCTATCAGAGCATGGTTATTTTTTAATAGATACAATTAGACCTTTGCAATATTGGAGAATCTCCCCTTTTATCAGTTGTGCGTAAAAAGAAACAGGAACCAAATGTATTAAACATCCTGTTCCTATCTCAAATGATGAAAGTTAATGAGTCCCAAGACAGATGTATCTGAGATTTAGAAGGACCAATGCCAATGCTTTTATCCACAGTGTTTGGGGGCTTCTACACATTTTACCAATTGAGTCTTACTAATGCCATCAGTTGGCTTCCTTGGTGACTCAGATGGTAAAGAATCTGCCCGCAATGCAGGAGACCTGGGTTCAATCCCTGTATCAGGAAGATCCCCTGGAGAACAGAATGGCAACCCACTCCAGTATTCTTGCCTAGAAATTTCCTTGGACAGAGGAGCCTGGCAGGCTGCAGTCCATGGAGTTGCAAAGAGTAGGACATGACTGAGTGACCTTCATTTTCAATTCCTTTTCACTGTCATTAGTTTGCTCAGTTAAACCAGAGGATTGAAAGTGAGCAGCACTGTGAAAGTGCTGTAAAACCATCCATATAGCACAGACTTTTCAAAGCATATGGCCAGTAAAATGGGTTGCTTGATCACTGTAAAGTTCAAGAGAAGTTTTCTAGGTAGGGATAATCTTTTCCAACACAAATTTAGCCACAGAAAAATCAGTAGCCTTTCTGCAAGGGAAGATTTTAGAGAGTGAAAACACAGAGACCATTTTTAAAAGGTATTTATTCCATTAGATAGATGGAGCTGTATGAAAACCTTTGTGGAAATTAAATGATTCATAAGGCAATTTAAAATATCTAGAATCAGTATAAACAGGCTTCCCTGTTTGTATTTGGGCAAGTGGAACAAGTGAATAGGCTCTTTTTGTGGCTTTGTTAATGTTGTAAAAGTACATGTAAAAGTATATATTCCAATCTAGGCCAAAGTAGCTATAGGTAAAGATGTTGCCTCAACAACATTAAAAGAAGTTGTAATAGTATATTGAGTACAATATTTGCCATTGTTATCTTTTAAATAAGAATCATCAGTGAACCATGAGAAATCAGAGATGCCCAGTAGAATTTCCTATAGGTTGTCATGAGGAGTCAGGAGGTGTTTTGTCAGTGTTAAGCAGTTGTGAAGGACATTGTTGTTGACAGAGGGGAGAAAAGTGTCTGGATTAAGGTTATTGCAATGTGAAAGAGTTATGTGAGGAGCAGTTAACAAAAGGAAGTGGCCCCATGGACTGTAGCCCACCAGGCTCCTCTGTCCATGGGATTTTCTAGGCAAGAATATTGGAGTGGGTTGCCATTTTCTTCTCTAACGGATCTACCCCACCCAGGGATTGAACCTGGGTCTTCCACATTGCAGGCAGATTGTTTCCCAACTGAGCCACCAGGGACTCCCATAGGCAGTGAGCCATAATGGGTTCATTTGTCGATAGAGAACCTGGTTGCTCACCAGCCATGGAGCCATCAGGAGTCTTCTGTGGTCCCCATATGGGCCACAAAAATGTTGATTTACAACAAATAGATAGCTAGATATTTGTCTAGCAAAGATTGGCTTCTTTAGGATCAGCAGAGAATTGCAACTCAATCTGCAACCATGGGAGCAAGCCATGTGCATGTCCCTGTACTAGAGGGGAAACTTTTCCTCAAGAGAAAAGGAAGCTGGGAGCGCTGCCATAAACATAGAGACCAAAGATTTTCATTAGCTGAGTCCTTGCCCGGAAAAAAAAAAGAGGAGTCTTTCTTTTTCCTATTAGGCTCTGCTATTGTCTCAGGGTATGAGAGCTACCCCTTCTGGTCTCTCAACTTGATTTAATAGAGGTTGCTCTATGTTTTACACATGGTAGAGAAATTCCATTAACATGTGATTATTTTCAAACTAATAGGACTGACTAAACCCTTAATTCATAGGGCTATTATAAGTGAAAGGAAACATGAGAAAAAATAAATACATAAACTATACAGTGTGCTAGATGAGAACAAATGCCCTTGAGAAAAATTAAGTGAATAGATGAGTTCCTGGAAATTAAAGTGTGTGTTTGGAAGGGATTTTGATTCTCAAATGGGTGGTCATTCAGGACTTCAATGTGAAAGCCTTTCTTGATCAAAGAATTAAAGAAAGTGAGCGAGTTACCTTTGTAGATCTTTAGGGATACAGTGTCATAAGTAGAGTTGGCTGCATAATGTTTGATGAGCCATGTAAAATGAAAGTGAAGTCCTCTTGTTTAAGAAGCATCAAGTAGCTATTCCTTTTCTCCCATGATATATCTCAACTTGCCATGGATTTTATTTGCAAAAGCATGGGATATTTGCTATACAAGTGCAGACCCTCACAAGCCCAGTCTCTTGCCTTTGTATCCTGATTTGCCTCAGATCCATGTCTAAGCTCCTACTGGGGGTAGAAGGTAGCAGCAGTTCCTGGGTGGGGACAGAGGAGTGTGTGTTTGAGAGTTTCTTCCTTATCAACAGAGAGGAGCAGGAGAAAGGATTTCACATGAGCCCAGACTCCCAAGTCCATGACATATGCATTCTATCTCTATTGGACTTTATTTACAAAACACATATTTAATGATAAAATAATAAACATTTTCAAAGTGTGGCTGTAAAGCATTAAACTCCAAGTCAAATGTCCTCTTCTGAATGTGGGCTTTTTTGTGAAATGGGACTGTGCCAGAGTAAGCAAACCAAAGAATGATAATAAACAAAATTGGAAATGTAAGAGAGCTTCAAATTGTGTAAGATCTCATTGTCACTGTTAAAACTCTGAATTTCATTTTCAGTGAAACAGGTAGTGAGAAGTGATGGCATTTTTGACCCAGATTGTAGTGGTGAAATGATTTGGTTCTAGATAGATTTTGAAGGTACAGACCACAGGTTTTGCTGCCTACTTGCATATGGAGTATAAAAGAAAGAAAAGAGACACTGATAATTCCTAGCTTATGTCTTCAGGTGTACCGGAGTTGCCACTGAGTTCAAGCAGATCATGGGAGGGGCTCCTTCTGGAGGGGAAGGGAGTGTAACCGAGTATTTTATTTTAGACATATTAATGTGGGAGGCTTGTTAGCGATTTCAAGTAAAGAAAAATATTTGTTGAATAAATGTGTTGAACATTTGAGTCTCGAAATGAAAACAGAAGTCTATGCGGGAAATATAAATATGGGAACCATCAACCTTAATGTATAGATAGGCTTCTTTGTCCATGGAATTCTCCAGGCAAGAATACTAGTGTAGGTAGGCATTCCCCTCTCCAGGAGATCTTCCCAATCCAGAGATTGAACCTGGATCTTCTGCATTGCATGCAGATTCTTTACTGTATGAACCATTAGGAAAGCCCCAGTATTTAAAGCTATGTGATTTAATTAATTCAGGAATAAAGTAAGTGAAACTACAGAAGAGGTACTAAGACTGAGCCTTGAGATATTCCAATAATAAACGTCAGGTAGATAAAAAGGAAGGATACTGAGAAGGACCAATGATGGAAGTGGAAACAAGGAAAGTATAGTCCTTGGGACCAAGCTGAAGAATGTGTTCTAGGGTAGAGGAGCAATCAATCTGCTGAGTCAGACACTATTGATAAAGACTTGAAGATCTTAGAGTTGACCATTGAACTCAGCAACATGGGTGACATTAACAAACTTGGCAAGAGCATTGTTTGTGGAATGGTTGAGAAAAAAATACCAATGAGAGTCTCAGGAAAGAATAGGAGAATGGAAATCAGAGACAACTGAGTTTTTGACTACTTTACACAGGTTTCTTTTCTTTTCTTTTTTCTTTCTTTCTTTTTTTTTTTTTTTTTTTTTTTTTGTGAATGGAAACAGAATTGAGTAGTAGCTAGCATAGACTGGTGTTAAGATTATTTGTTTTTATTTATCAAGTATTCATTTTGATACCTGATAGGACTATAAGCACCTTGTGGGCCAAAGTTATGTCTTACAGTTCTTATGTATCACCTGGTGCTAATTCCAGATAGCAGTATAAGTCGTTTATAGAGTATTGTGCCTATAGAGAGGAAGATAGGAAAGTGTGGAACAGGAACTGCTGGACACTAACTATTGATGGTTTTGGTGGTTTTAATTTTATACTTTTACACTTAGAAAAGCTGTTTTCTAAGTAGAATTGTATTTAAGAATATAATTCTATATGTCCAATAAACATTGTTTGTATATAACAATGGGAACACTGATGATATCGGCCATGTTGTAATCAGCCTATTTATAATGTGAAATATTATAGATATGATATATAAAGCCAGGAGGTGACACAAGTCAGATGAGTCAATTAACCAATGGTTAGTGGTGTTTTTAGAAGCCACTCATCTACCTCACTTCTTCAGGAAAATAACATTGGAAGGAAAATGCCAGAGCTTCGTAGATTAAGGCTTCCTGGCAAGTGAACATGTAGTTTAATACAAGGCTTTAATTTAGGGAATACAGTGCTGCAAAAGAAAAGAAAATTCATGCAGAATCCTATTTAATTCATATAGAAAGACATGGGATTTACAGCAGCACAACTGGCTGCTGAAACTAAGAATCCTTTGTCTTTGAAGTGTGGTTTGGCGGTCCACATAAAGAGAAGTATTTGTATATAAGCATTAAAATTATATTTTAGCAGACCTGAAAATGGTTTGAATTGATATTTTAAGCAGTGAGTAAATTCAGAGTTCATTTTAATGTTTGTGAAGAGTTTCTGATAGAAAGTATCATTTAAAATGATGTGGAAAAGGCTGTCTTAGTAACAATGAGTGTTTATAATACATCTAGAATTACAAAAAAAAAATGTCATGCTGGCATATTCTAGTTGTATGGTCTAGCAAAGCCATTTCATCCTCTGTGCCTCAATTTCACGTTTGTAAAATAATGTATCAGACTATACAATCTCTAAAACAATTTTTAACTTTCATATCTTATAATTTACAGGATTACTTTGAACCTGATGGCTTTGGGAAACTCAACCACAAAACACACTAGAGTTGGTGTGTAATTCAATATTCTGTTACGTTAAAGACATAAAGGGAATGTTATAAAAAGTTTTTAAATTTAAATATAGAGAAAAGTGTGGGAAGAAGGAAGGAAAGAATGAAGGAAAGGAGGGAGGGAGAGAGAGTTGGAAGGAAAGAAGGAATGAAGGAAGGGAGTGAGGAAAGGTGGGAGAGATGAAGGAAGGAGAGAGAGGGAAGGAGGGACAAAGGATGGGATAAACTATTTAACTTAGTATCATGGAGTCTGAAGCTGGAAAATAAACAACAGTTAAAAGAAGCAATACAAAAGAATTAAACCTGGCATCTGAATTTGGCCAAACAGTCCATGTGGAGTGAAAGGTAGTAAGGAATGTACTGGCCGTATATTGTTATTTCTACAAATGATGGTTATGCTGAGGAAACACAAGGATTTCAAGTGGGAATGAGTATTTCAACTCAACATGTTCCATTTTAAATACTAATGTAAAGGTGTTAACTTCAAGTAAATATGCAGAAAGTTCACTAAACCCTACCTAATTAACTGTTAACTAATAAAACCAAAAAGATAATGAAAGTGAAAGTCGCTCAGTCCTGTCTGACTCTTTGTGACCCCACAGATTATACAGTCCATGGAATTCTCCAGGCTAGAATATTTTCCCTTCTCCAGGCGATCATCCCAACCCAGGGATTGAACCCAGGTCTCCCCCATTGCAGCTGAATTCTTTACAAGCTGAGCCACAAGGGAAGCCCAAGAATACTGGAGTGGGTAGCCTATCCCTTCTCCAGGAGATGTTCCCGACCCAGGAATTGAACCGGGGTCTTCTGCATTGCAGGCAGATTCTTTACCAACTGAGCTATCAGAGAAGCCCCCAAAAGATAATTAAGCTGAGACAAAGCTGTGATTTAACATGAATCATGCTTACTGACCTGCCCAGAAAAGATATATCTATTGTGATTTGAAACTTAGTTCCTTCATGTCTACATGAAGAAATGATCCCTACAGTTAACACTCTGTCTCCTTACTCAGTCCTCCCCTCGGCCCCACCTTGAAGGGATTGAAATGAAAAGTTAAGGACAAGACAAGATATGTGTGATTCAAAGCTCCTTCATTTCTTAGAGGGTAGGACTTCCCTAGTGGCTCAGATGGTAACAAATTTGCCTGCGATGCAGGAGACCTCGGTTTGATTCATGGATCGGGAAGATTCCCTAGAGAAAGGAATGGCTACCCCACTCCAGTATTCTTGCCTAGAGAATTCCATAAACAGAGGAGCTTGACAGGCTACAGTCCATGGGGTCACAGGAGTCAGACACAACTGACCAACTAACACACTTTTCACCTCCTAGAAGCATGAATTCCCAAAATTTCTTGACTCTTGTTAGGCTTAGCTAGTACAAGCTCTGTTCTTTTGGCTAGCCTTAAACCTGATCATTTGCCTTTATCTGTGTAGGGTGGCTGAATTTGCCATATTCCTTGGTGAAGTATTAGCAAGTGCCCTTGGCTCAATGCCAAATCTGCATTCGTCAGAAAACTTCATTAATAAAAAAAGTAATATTTTGCATCCATTTATCTAATTTCTGCAACTATCTCCCAACTCTTCCAGCATCAGGGAGATGGAATGTTACACAAACCTCAACACGTGACTTCATTTTCCTGGATTCTTAACTGGTGTGGAGTGAGCTCTATGGAATATCCACAGTTTAAATGGATCCACTGGGGTCTTGAGTACCAGTGAAAATCCCTATAGGCTCTGTTTCATAAAAGAAAACACCTGTTCAACTATTTTTTAATCAAGCAAGTCGCTCTGCTCTAAACCTCTTTCTGCCTCAGCACACCAACGTGAAATAAAAGCAAACAGTAGAGAAAGGACATCTGACAATAGCTAAAGTCGTGAGACATACAGGAAGAGCATAAGATGAGACTTGAGAGGTATGAAGCAAAGTCTGGTTGACCACATTGAGGACGACAGGTGGAACTGCTAGTGAAATCTGTAAGGGTTTTGAAATCACTACTTGGGGAATAAAAGAAGCTTAATAGGTAATCCATCATAATAAACACATTCTGAAGGACAGATATAATTTCTAAAAGCACCAATGCTCCTTCCTTCTTGGTTTGCAATGATCTATAATTTAAAATAAGTTTCTTTGTCTAGATTGATAGCATATCCTCATTTATAAAATGCTGATCTATGACAGAGACTGCTAATCTTTAAATAATGAATTTTAGTGACCCGTGAATCTAATTTGAAAGGTGCTATAACATTGCAACACAGTTCAGTATTATGATCTGGTTTAAAATATTCAGTATCATTATACCTTTAAAATGTTCTTAGGAATTAGGTTGATTATACATGAGCATTCACTGAGAGAGTCCAAGAATGTAAATGATTGCTTGGATGGCTAACTCTGGTTTGAATTATTTCAGAAAGGGTAACCAGAGGAGAGTGATGAAAAGTTTAAAATTTTCCAGCCTCTATAGGATGCTGTCATTTCAGGTTATATTCTTTGTATAATGGGCATTTGAAGTGAATTCTGCTGCTTTAACATTCCAAGCTGATTTAGAATATTTTCAGTTCCTCACCATCATTCTAAACATACAGCACGACCCTCTCTAGGATTCAAGAGTCGCCACTTGTCACCTTTATATTCCCAATCAGAAAGGAACTGCAGAGAAGCATAGTACTTTATCATGGAAATATTTGAATTACATTTCCCTTAAGGACAAGTATTGAATATTTTATCTATTGAGTAAGATAAAGAACCAGATTTTGTTTTTTTTAATATACATATGCATGTAATTTGTACTTCATCATGAGTATCTTTCATATCAGAACAGGTCCTTATTGCTAACAAGGTTGCATACTTTCATTTCATGAACGCAATGATAAATATACAGCTAAACCCATCACCAGTCTTGTTTCCTCATTATTCAGTACTTTCTATGTATGGAGACAAAGTTTTATAGTATGCTGTGCATTAAAGTGAATTATTATATAGCCTTCTATATTAGCATATATTCTTAAGTCTTAGTATCAAAATATAAATGTGTCAGAGCCTTTTCTTGAACCAGTAACTTCTATCTGCCATTTTTATTCACTTATAAAAAAATAATCCTTGGGTAAAATAACATTGTCACAAACTAAGAAATAATTATTTTATACCTAATTTCAACAGAGAAATACATTGCCAATCACTTATACACTGGAATATATATTATTTTCCAGAGTAGCATCTTTGGCAAGAACTTACAACTTGCATATACTGGTGTTCATAAATTAATATGAATATGAATATTAATTGATGAGTCAAATAACATCCTCAAATAATTATTCCATGACTTGGTTTTCTAAGATTGGTTGTGACTTGGCCCTGTGATAAGATCTTTCGGACTCTACTTGTTAACAGAGATTATTCTTAATATGTGAACCTATTGAAAAACTTCTGGCCATTATCTGTGGTCTGTTTGCCCTCATAGTTCACTTCTGGATGCCAGTGACTATAGCTCTAGCTCTAAGAATCAACATTCAGCTTCCTCCTACCACAGGTCTGTGACAAGTGTTCTCTTAAGTACTTCTCCCAATGCTGTTCAATGTAGTGTGAGTGCCTCTGCAACACATCCCTACAGAAATACTTTGGTTTGCAGTGATCCATAATTTTAAATAAGTTTCTTTGCAGTATTTCTTTGTGACAGTATTTTCAACCAATGTTGCCCCCTTACTGAAAACGCACAAGAGAAGATCTTTCCCAAATGAAGAATGTGTCTCTCTTCTTTCCCTGTCACTTCACTGATACAATAACAAAGCCATATGAGCACATTTGTTTTTCTCTAGAAATTAACCTTGTGCTATAATTAAGCAATGATCCTCAGATTTCCCAAATATTCTTGATGTGCTCCCATCTACAGGATGTAGCTTTAACTGTGCCCCATTCCTAACAAGGTTAAATGAGCAGTTTTGTAATGCCTCCTAATTCAAATCTTTATTCAAGATATAATTTAGAAATCAGTATTTTAGGGAAGTTCTCTGTAAGTCATATAATTTGGTCTTACTGACATTTTAAGTTCTTTGAGTATGTATCACAAATAATTGTATGTTGTTCATTTGGGGGTATTTATTATACTTGAGAGTTTACAAATTGGTTTGCATAATTAGTATGTGGGGATGTGAGAAAGAAAACAAACCAAGTTTATACCTTTTCTGCATCCCTTTGTTTCAGTCAGTTATTGTTGGTTTATTTAGCTATTCAATATTTAATCAGGTTTTTATACAATACTAATAAAGGAACCAGATGTGAGAGTTAAAATTTTGAAAAATGTTTAATTTCTCTTCCTGCCTCAGATAGAATTTACCTAAACAATGTTCAAATGGGCCTTTATGGTTTCTTAGAGAAAGGTGTAAATGATGATTAATGCTACTGTCAGTGTTCAGTCCATTTTTGAAGAGTGGCTGGACAGAAGCCTTTCCAGAGAGATTGGTTAATTCTGAAGACATATTGAGCCTTTCAAAAGTAACCTTCTTCCCCATATTGACTTATCTGAAAACTGTTTTTTATGTGTAACACATGTAGCAAGTGTGTACTGTAGACAGAGATTATTGCACAGTAATAGAAATTTAGATAGTTTGCACACAAAAATATTTAACTGGATGTGATTTTGTTAGTTTCTGTCCTATAGGATTTTAAGGAGTTCACTCTTCTTAATGTTATCAAAATGAAATAAAAATCAGGATTTTAGTCTTAGAAGAAATCTCTAGCTTGCCTGGTCCATATTCAGTCTGTAATTTGGAACATTAGTGTATGCAGTATAAGGAAGTAACAGAAGATATAAAAGAGTGGGTATTGGTTTCAAATAACTAAGAAGACAATGAGAAAACAAGTGACAAGTGAAAACCAAAAGCTCTTGCATGGTACACAAAATAAAAATGAGTAAAGCTTCAGCATAGCATGCATCTATTTAGAGGCAAACTTTTTTGTTGTTTTTACCAAATTATCAATAGAAATCATGGAAGTAGATTCTTATAGATTATATATGTGTCAAAATTGTGTGATTATGTGAGAAAGAAATGTTTGAAAATGTGTTGAAAATCACAGTATCTGTAGCTTTGTGGCATTTGTGAAATTCTGCACCTGATGTTTGCATTTCAGATAGGAATATGTTCACACACATACACACATAATGCCAAACTTTGCAGAAAAAATCTGAGGCCACTGCTATTAATTTTGTATTTGCAAATTAGCATAGCAGTAACGACAGTTTAAATGGAAGTATGAAGAAAGCTTGGTAATGTCCCAATAAGAAATTTGATATTTTGCATATATATGTATATATGTACACAAATATGCACACACATATATACACACAAATTTCGATGCTTAAATATAAACTAATAATATACTAATAATTCTAACTCAGTATCCCTAGAGAAAAATAATAAGATAAAAGAGAGCAGAGACATAGATGTTATAATCAGATTGGTCAAGAGCTTTTCATCTTTGAAGGGGTTACTTTATATAGCAGTCTGAGCTTTCTTCTTGGAGGAATATTCTAGTACATGCTGCTTGAAAGAGGCTGTTCGCTTAATTCACACCAGATGGCACTACAGAACTTTTCCATTTCCTTAAGAGGCCAAGCAGAAATAAAAGAGATAAAGTACAGTGAAAAACCATTGTTGAGTAAATTAGTCTCTCTTGTCTGTTTCCTAAGATCAGCTGGCACTATTGTTTAACATATAACATGGGCATATGCTAGTCTAACATATTCTTCCTTCTGTTGCTCTATATTATAAAGTACAAATAAATAACGTAAATAGGACTCTTTTAAGAATTCCAGAAAGCCTCGGGTTAAACACATTTTCTAGGAAATAATTTATCTTATTCATTTCATATCCACTTTATGGACCTGATAGAAATCCATCAAAGTGTAATTATTAATAAGTTATCAGTGTTCACATTCCTAGTATTGTGCTTGCAGTACTCAATTGGCCCTAACTGTACCTCTTATTAATTTCCAAGTTACATCAGTATAGTTCACAAATTCCTTTTTTCCTGCCTACAAATAGTAGGCAAACTGAGATTTTTAGTACCTTTTGACTATTTCATTTCTTAATTTCATATATTTTTGTAATTTCTGTGATTTCTTTTCTTTTTTTTTTTTGTACAGTGAAGATGAAGTGAATATATAGTATTTGACTTTCAACTGTGTTGGAGAAAGCATTCCAAGTTGTGGTATCTTGTAAATGATGAAACAGGATTCATGTAAAAGGACATTTTCTTCTGTTATAATTTCTTTATATAAAAAAAAACTTTTAGCTTCTCTTTGGTGGTTTTTATCACAAAGGAATGACTCTGGGCATAATGGTATAAAAATCCATTTAGATTGCTATGCCATGTATTTAAATATTAATATTTAATTAGAAACATATCTGTTCTGTGCAAAAATCAAATAATATTCAATATTTCCACTTTTCTATAATTCAGTTCTGTCTTTATATTTATACAGAAATCCATCAATTTCAAGTTTTCAGGAAACTACCAATAGGATTGCATTAAAAAAATAATCTTAGCAAAATTTAAAGCCAAATATTATTCTTAACATAAATCATTTTCCTATACTTTGTTTTCTTATACTTTGGGCTTCCCTGATAGTTCAGTTGGTAAAGAATCCGCCTGCAGTACAGGAGACCCTGGTTCAATTCCAGGGTCGGGAAGATCCGCTGGAGAAGGGATAGGCTACCCACTCTATTATTCTTGGGCTTCTCTTGTGGCTCACTGGTAAAGAATCTGCCTGCAGTGCTAGAGATCTGGGTTCAATCCCTGGATTGGGAAGATCCCCTGGAAAAGGGAAGGGCTACCCACTCCAGTATTCTGGCCTGGAGAATTCCATGGACTGTAGAGTCCATGAGGTCAGAAAGAGTCAGACACAACTGAGCAACTTTCACATACTTTGTATAGAAATAACATTATGAATTGCTTTAGACAATGCAATGAATTACATGATAATATTCTAGGCCACTGGTTAAAGTAGATGTATTGAAACAATATTACTGCTTATCAAATGCATAACTACAGTCAAGTAATAGAAGATGTCACATATATAACCATTTGCATCTAAGAGACCCTAAACAACACAAAAATATCTTTGACTTTTATTTATGTGCCTTAAAAAGTTGAGCTGTAAACATCTGTAAACCATAAAGAGACATGATAGAATGATTTTCCTTTCATTTGACATTCTATAAATAGGGCTCTATAATGAGAGCTTTTTAACATAAAGGGAAAAGGCATATGCTTATATGGATGTTTTGGTAGAATTGTCTAAAGGTTACATGAGAAATAAGTTAATGGACTGGAGTTTATAGCTGTGTATATAACTGTCAAATCTTTCTGTAAATTACCTTTCTCTTCTGCTGGCTGGAATGCAAAAATCCAATAAACTGTTAATACAAATGGAAAGGTCATATGTAAATATCAAAGATTTTGAAAATGAACCAGAAAGGATGATAGCTTGCAGAAAAATATCATTTCATGTTCTGTTTCATTGTATTCTAAGTGTGATTTGGGTTTAAATTGTATTTTAAGTGTGATTTGGGATAAAAAGCATTTCCAAGAAAAAAAAATGATTAGGAAAAGTTTCTATTAAAAAGAGATTAGTTTTCCATCTGAAAAGAGGAGTTTGGGTACTAATTGGCTGTTGGTTTCTGCAACTTCAGAAGAATTGCAAACAATTAAACGCTTTGATATTTTCTCTGATTAAGCAAACTCTTAATAGGGCCTCATGGAATTATTCCAGAAACACTGAGAGAGCACAATCTGTGTAGAGTCGGTATATGTGATGGAAGGTTCATTGCTTAGGGCCTAGGAGGCTTCTCTTCTTTCTGCAGCCAGACACTTCACAATCCAACATCCTCTGGCCCGGTCTTGAGCTTGTAAAGAATTAAGGCCTAAAAGAACTGGAGCAGCAGAAACTACTCTTCTCTGCCCTACTGCATTTATCCAAAGAAAGAATACTCTTGTAAAGCCAATTGGGAAGTTGTAGCCTCATAAAGGGAAAGCATTAAGGCCTGGGGAGAAGCTGAGTTTGAACACATGCTGCTTTTGATGAAGCCATGCATGGTGCCGCTTGATGTTCTCTGTCTGTATTTTAAGGGCTGTTTTGGTACCTGAAAATAATGCTTGGCGGAAGGGCAAACATGGGTTTGGTCCCCTGAATAGGTGCTTGAAAGAGCAATTTCTCTCCCTATTTGATTTTAGCAGTGTGTAAACTCTAAAATTTTTGTACAGTTTCAACATAAGAATCAAGTTTCATCAAGACTATGAAGTCACAAGTGGCATTGATTGCTAGTGATGTCTTTCAGCTGTGGGGACGATTAGTCCTGAGTGATTTACACAGATACTCAGTTTTCTTTAAATGTTCTAAATTATTCAACAAAAGCAATGCATGAATAGATGAATTTATTTAGGCCAATGCTTCATGTTTTGCTTAAATGATCTAAATTATTCAGCAAAAGCAGTGAATGAATGGATGAATTTATTTTACGAGAAACATATAGTGATTCAGTTAAGATTTCCACATAAATTTGTAATATTCACATTTGATGTAAATAAGTATGTTCTTTTTAGTAACTAAAGGCTGGAAAATGGCAGTCAAAGAAACCTAGAAATGATTCAAATACATACTCAAGTGGGATTTTGAATTTCTAGAAAAATTCCTTCCAGAATACATTACTTCCCCTGTTTAAATAACATTGGCTTAAGGTCAGATTTAAACTAAAAGCACTTTCAATTTAAACCTTTCTGATTTCTGTGATCACTTTTCAATTAGACAATGAAAAACAATTTAGTGGATACTTAGCTTAATTGGTTTGCTTCTACTTTTTGACCTCCAGGGCTCCACTTACGTATTCTATGCAATATGCCTGTACAATTATCTGCCTCTTTAGAATGCACATTTCCCATGATTTCGTGCAAACTGTCTGATTCAATCAGAGTTAAGTACTTTACTTCTTTCTCCTTTTAGGAGATAGGGTTCAAGACTTGCTTCTAAATTCTGGGATTAAAAGAATGGTAACTTATTAATAGGAAAGAACTGGTCTAAATCACTAAATGATGCTGTAGTTTATAGACACAGTTACCCTACTGCATGTTAATTAGAATGTCATTAAAAATTCTAAACAGAATGATAGAAAATGTTGTTAAATAGTTAATTAAATACTGGATTCAAACTTGATGAATCAAATACTGTGTAGGGTTGGAATATATTTTGTTTATGTCAGTGTTTGGATCTGAGTGTGTATACCTCTCTAGGAGTCAGATTATTTGTCTAAAGTCAAAGCCTTTTCTTTCAATAAACTTCAAGAAGTTTTTAATTTTGGTTACCAATTTATACGTAGTTGTATAGAACTAGATATGTGAAAAATACCTCAAACATGATATAGGTTTAAAAGCAAAACCAATTTCATATGAATCATAATCCAAATTGTCTAAAAACTGACATCATGAAAAACCAGATTTGGTATTACTAAAAAAAAGCTTTCTAAATATCAAGTTTTCTCTGCTAGTTAGGTACAGGATGACAAATGGCACCCTATTATGTTGAAAAATATATTTTTGAAAAAAACTGATATTATAGCCTTACTATTTAAGGTCATTTATCTCATTTACATCAACTTCATTCATTCATTCAGACATTTAAGTATTTTTTTTAATTAAAAGGGAAAGAATAGATTCAAACGATCTCTCTCTCCTTAAGGATATACTGAACTCTAAGGAGATAGCAAGTTCTCCCCTACAGAAGGAACAATAATTATAGAGGATGATAACTATTTTATAAGATCCATAATCTACTTAAAAAGTTTTAAGGCTTAACATGGAAACTAGGTAGGATTTGTACTTTCTTGCCATTTTATAGATATGTAAACTGAACTTAGTAGCTCTGTTTATAGTTAGTGAGGATTTCAGGAAACAGAGAAGTCATTAACTTTTGTGGACCTCAGTTTTTCCACCCATAAGAGGAAATACTTGGGTTAAATTCTAAATTTTATTTAATTAATCTTTTTACCATTTTATTACTTGTCCAAGATCATATAGTGACATTAGGACATACTGTGCTTATCAGTATCCTCAATTTATCCTCAGAGCATCCAATTCTTTTCTAATACCTAAGTTTCTTCCTGAAATCAATTTATCAAATCACCTGTTCTTTGTATCTCATTGACTCATATTAATTTCTTCAGCTTTATGATTATTTGGCATGTATATAATATTTAATATCTCTGTTTAAATTATTTGTATGTCAATTTTTGTGTCTATGGTATGGTTTTACATTTTTAATAGTCCTTTCTTGTTATATTGTTATGTACATAGTATACTTATGATACTTTTACTTGTGTCCACTATACTTTTGTTTATTCATGGATATTTAATATTAGGCTATATTACAGTTCATATTCTCCAGTTTCTAAAATCAAACTAGATCCAGATTCAAATCTTGATTTTGCTTCTGACAAGTGATATGATCTAGAGAGATTTTTACCTTTTCTATATTAATAGTTGCTTAATTCTTATGTTTAAAAAAATTTTCAAATAAAAGTAGAATTAATGAAGTTAATATTCATAAAGAATTTAACTTTGCTGGTTGAGGAATCTTTTTATGGTGTGGTAATTGCATTTGTTAACCTCTTGCAATTATGTTTCTAGCACTAGGTTTCCAAATATCATTTTTTTCCATAGTTCTTCTTTTAATTGAAAATCTTCAATGTTTCTTCCTTAAAAAGTTTTTTGAGAAAGGTACCATTTTTAATATGCAAATGCTATCAGTATTTATAAGACATTTTAACCGTATATCAAACCACGTTCCCCTTTTTACCTCAGCTCATACTAGCATTCCTAGTCTTTAGCTGCTTTGCTATTGGCAGAATCATCAGCAATTTGGGAAAATAGGCATGGTTTGTAGCTTAAAAATAAGCTAACATTGCAAGGCTCATAAGTTTCATCTTATTTTTCCTCTTAGATGCCTTTGCAACCCAGGTCAATACCTGCATCTTCATACTTAAGAGTTAATCTGTACAATGGAACTGACAGAATCATTCTTAACTATCACACTTTAGTCAGATGGTGATAGAAAATTGATTACTAGTATTTCTGGAGATTTGGTTTAGGGTAAATGTGACTGGATGATGAAAAATGAATTTCTGACCATATAAAAGGCAGCAAGGGAGAGGGATGTAACGTTAAATTTTTCTTTTCATTTCATGATAGGAGAGAAGTGTATGAGCTTTACTGTGTTGAAGCAGAAGTATTTAAATCATTAACACCAATAGAAGAAATGTACTCTTCCTTTAAATTTATATCACTGGCATTACATGCTTTGAAAACTAGAGGTGAGACAAAAATAAACCTGTTGATCTCTATGTGTAGAGACAAAAAGAAGAACAAGACAGAAAACTGCAATGATATACCAAAGTCAAAATAGATTCTACATACTTATGGCTGTGCTATGTCTGAATTATATTTAACCGTGGTTCTGATGCACAGTAATTATGGCAAGACAAAGAGATGAGTGAAGAAAGTATAATATCTTTGTACTTTCCCCTCTAGAGTTTAGGGGAATTGTTATATAAATTTATATATATAGCTAGCTAGCTAGATAGATGGGCTTCCCTAGTGGCTCAGTGGGTAAAGAAACTGCCTGCAATGCAGGAGATGCTGGAGATATGGGTTCAATTCTTGGGTTGGGAAGACCCCATGGAGGAGGGCATGGCAACCCATTCCAGTATTCTTGCCTGGAGAATCCCATGGACAGAGGAGCCTGGCAGGCTACATTTCATAGGTTGCAAAGAGTTGGACACTACTCAGCACAGCACAGCATTTAGATAGATAGATAGATATAGATATGTATGTCTCTCTCTTTGACATTCTAGAAGCAGAATCTTTTAACACCAGAAATTACCTTGGTTTTCCTTTTAAAGATGAAGTCTATTCATGGCTAGATAGTTGTGGTGATGAAAACAATATCAGGGTTTTCTCTATTGTCTATTCAGTCTTATAACAGCCACTAAAGATATTGACTTACCTATTCTTTTGACTCAGCTACACACTGGTATTTCTAGCCTTGGATACCACAGTGAAAATCCATTAAGAAATTCTTTTCTCATTTTCATGGCATCAAGTTGGTGGAAAAGAGACCACTCCTATTATTATCATTTGGATAAATGAGGGCCTTGGAATGATAAAGAAAAGTAGATATTCTCACTAGCTAACAGAAAATGATGTAACTACTATTTCTTTCAGTGAATTTAGTTATCTCATTTTTTTCACTGCTATTGAGAATTTACCATGCACTTACATTGACCTAGATATTAATAAATTGAAAGATGCAAAGAAGAACTTGTGCTAGTTACTTACATGTATAAGAATTGAGGTGAACACGTGGAAGTAAAAGGCAATTGATGTATCAGGGACAAAATTTATCAGTCGATCTAAGAAAGAAATGGAAAATTGTATTCATACCAAAATAAGGATTATAAGCCGGCTGGCTTATAATTCTCAGAAAGCTCTGAGAATTGTTCCACCAGTTAAAAGAAAAGCACAGTTATAACACTTTCTGGGACAGAGGTCTATATGTTAAATGAGCTATTATAGACAGTTTATGCAATCAAGAAGGTCATGGGTCATTGTGGTCCCTTACAAGACTGAGAAGGAGTGTTACTTTTTAGGGAGTTGTCTTGTTGTGCTAGGGGAATGTTGTTCTCTATGGTTAAGCAGGTATTTCTGCCAGTGGGAGAAGTTTGGTGGATTCACAACGAAGTGATACAATACACAGAAGAGGGCAGAGAGGAGGCCAAAATGCAGAGGAAAAAAAAATGTTGAATTTTTTTCTTGTTTTGCCATAAAATATGAATTTTATTTCACAGTGTGAAGTAGCTAACAGAACAAAACGGCAGTTATTATAACTCCAGTATGTGACTTTTGGTAGCTTCAAATTCATCTAGTACCTTAGAAGCACGGGACTACATAGAAACAGGAAAGACTACCTTAAGAGCATCCTTGGAGGACTCAATTAAATTCTGTGAGGAACAATTAAATTCTGATAAGAATTGATCTCTGCTCTCCTGTTGCTAGTATGTCCCCCGGGGAGCCTTCCAGACTATTATCTGGCACTTATAATACAGTGTTCTATCAATCTGTGTATTTTCTCATTTCTCTTAATTGACAGCCAAATGAGTTAGGGAAGATATTGTTGTATTAATTTTTGCATTATGTTTAATCTTTACTATACACAGAATACAGTCAAAATATGTATGGCAAATGAAGAATACTATTATTCCAACTCTGATATTTTCTATTTAATGTCTTAACTATATGTTTATGAAAACAATATTTTAGTAAAAATTATATCAACTCAAATATAAGTTAATGTTTATCAATTTTCTATGCAATGCAGTTACACTTTCCTACTTTGTCCTTTTAAAAAAAGTTTTTTTATGGGAACAATGGATTTAATTGCACATTCATAAAAATCTAATATTATTATTGTCTCTTTGGTCATTTACTAATAATACCCCTCAGCTATTCTTAGGTGCCCTTTGGGGATATAACTCTGTGCCATTTTTCCAAGTCCCGATTTGTCAAGAATATCTTACTACTTTTTCAATGGTAACAATTGCTACTGTTGAAAAAAATCAATGCCCACTGGCATTTTAACAAAGGTCCATTTTATTGGGAACAGACAAAATTATCCATTAAAGAGGAATAATGTTATTTTCTGACACTTCCCTTTAAAGTTGTCATAATAACATGACATAAATTTTACATTAATGAAAAAATATTCCTCATCTCTTTTTCAGACTGTGGTACTGCCATGCATCCAACTATATAAACAAGAAAATTAGATATCATGCTTTTTCTGCTTTCTTCTAATGTAAATCCTCACATCTAATCCATCACTAAATCTCTTAGAATTTATCTATGAAATATAATAATCTACTTTTGTCACATAAGCACCCATAATGTTTTGGCTGAATTGCTATGATAGGCCACTTTTTGATCTTCTCTCATCTATTCCAATCATTTTACATTGAACTCCAAGTTGATTCCCCACCCCTAAAGTTCAAATTGATTATCCTACAATAAAAAAATCCTTCAAAGATTCTGAGATCTCAGTCAGTGTCAATCATATCTGAACTATCATACACTGTGAAATTTGAAAACAGCCTAAATTAAATACACTGTTGATATTTCATGTAAGAACACTGTTGAGGAATACTTCACTATTTTCTGTAAGGTATTTTTATATGAATTCTATGACAAGTTAATTTCATTTTTGGCTTACATATCAGTAATGGTTTTGCATATATTTTTGCATATTAGTCTTTCTAACTAAACTTTGAGTTCAGACAGGACAATTATCATTGTTAATTCAAAGACGAAACATAAATAGCACTTAATTTATATCTGTTTGCAAGCATTTATTCTGTCAACTACACCAATGCCCCTTCCAAAAAAAAACAGTTCTTAAAGATTCTTTCTCTCTGACTACTAACATGTTCTATGTTTTTTTTTTCTTACTACTTCCCTAATATTATTTTAATATCTTCATAAACTGTAGTTATGTCAAGTCTCATCTTAACAATAATATTTTTTTTCATGATCACTGTGGTTATAGGCTTATCACGTTATTAGAACTCCAGAAAGAACCAGTTTTTTTTATTTTATTGATTTTTTTCTATTGGTTTTCTATTTTCTCTATACTGATGTTTTTATTGATTTAATTATAAATTCCTATGCAGTCTAGCATATGACATAGACATCCCTTCTATAGTTTGTTCAGTTTTTCCTCCAGTGATGATATTTGCTTGTTGTGGTCAAAATTCCTCACTACCTATGGAGAACCAAGAATATCTCTCCACCACACCTACCACGGACACTCGCCAGTAATCCTCTACTGGCAGTAAAAGGGATACAGCAGGCTTACAAAGACCAAGAGACTCATAGGACCAGGGTATTTTTTACAAGATCCCTGCCTGCCTCTAGGTGATGGAGAACCCTTCCCAAATTGTTCACTTTTTATGATGGAATAACTCTATTGGGGCCTATAGTAGAGCACTGTTTGTGGTTAGGGGAGGAATAAGTCTAGCTGGGTGCACTGAATCAATTAATTGCCTGGGAACTGGGAAACACTGGATCAGGATCCCTTTTCTTCTGCTGGTTGGAAAGATTTAATTCTCTAGCATTGTGTTATTTTTCTGATCACATGGTCCCCAACCAACATTCCTTCTTCTTTTTACTTTTCAGAGTACCCTTGTCTTAGTCATGATCTTAGAGGATAAGTTTTTAGTCTTCCACTGTTGAATATAACATTAGCTGTGTGTTTGTCATATATGGTGCTTATTATGTTAAGATATATTTCTTTTATATCCAATTTTTTGTTGGTTTTTATCATACAAGAATGTCAAATTTTGTCAAAACCTTTTTGTGTCTTAAGAGGATTACATAATTTTTATATTTCAGTCTCAATGCAGTACTACAATATATCACATTAATTAATCTGCATATTTTGAACAATCCCTACATCCCAAAGATAAATCCCATTTGATTATGCTGAATAATGTGATGTTGAATTCGGTTTGTTAATATTTTTTTGATAATTTTTGCGTATGTATTTATCATGTATATTGACCTGTAGCTTTCTTTTGTTATAGTGTCCTTATCTGGCTGTGGTATTGGGTTAATGCTAGCCTCATAAGGTGGTGCTAGTGGTAAAGAACCTGCCTGCCAATACCAATATGGAGACTTAAGAGACGTGAGTTCGTTCCCTGGGTTGGGAAGATCCCCTGGAGTAGGAAGTGGCAACCCACTCCAGTATTCTTGCATGGAAAATCCCATGGACAGAGAAGCACTGTGGGTTACAGTACAGTCCAGATCACAAGGAGTTGGACACGACTCAAACAACTTAGCTTACACACATACAAGGACTTATTATTTCTACCTTACTAATTGTCTATTTTGTAGTCTCCTTGTTCTTGTTTTCTTCTCTCACAATATTCTTTTCTAAGTTGATTATTTTCCACAGTGATGTGGTTTAATTCCCTTCTCTTTACTGTTTGTGAATCTTCTCTAGGTTTTACTCTTGTGGTTACCATAAAGCCTACATTAAGCACATATAACCATCTATTTTAAACTGATAACAATGATATCAGTTGCATACCAAAAATCTACTGTTTTTCCCCCATTTTATGTTTTTGATCTCACAATTTACATCTTTTTATATTGTGTATTTATTAACACATGTTGTAGTTATTTTTAATACTTTTGTTCTTTATTATTTAAACTAGAGTTAAATGATTAACCTACTACCATATAACAGTATTGGATTATTAAGAATTTGACTATACCCATACCTTTGCCATTGTGTTTTATATATTCATATGCTTTCATGTTACTTGTCAACAGCCTTTTATTTCAGCCTAGGAGAAGGCAATGGCAACCCACTCCAGTACTCTTGCCTGGAAAATCCCATGGGTGGACAAGCCTGGTAGGCTGCAGTCCATGGGGTCGCTAACATTCGGACACGACTGAGTGACTTCACTTTCACTTTTCACTTTCATGCATTGGAGAAAGAAATGGCAACCCACTCCAGTGTTCTTGCTTGGAGAATCCCAGGGACGGGGGAGCCTGGTGGGCTGCTGTCTCTGGGGTCGCACAGAGTTGGACATAACTAAAGCAACTTAGCAGCAGCAGCAGCAAAGAACTTCTTTTGAAGCTTTTAAATGATGCAAGGACTCTTATGGCAGAAAGTGAAGAAGAACTAAAGAGCCTCTTGATGAAAGTGAAAGAGGAGAGTGAAAAAGTTGGCTTAAAGCTCAACATTCAGAAAACTAAGATCATGGCATCTGGTCCCATCACTTCATGGCAAATAGATGGGGAAACAGTGGAAACAGTGGCTGGCTTTATTTTTCTGGGCCCCCAAATCACTGCAGATGGTGATTGCAGCCATGAAATTAAAAGATGCTTACTCCTTGGAAGGAAAGTTATGACCAACCTAGACAGCATATTAAAAAGCCGAGACATTACTTAGCCAACAAAGGTCCGTCTAGTCAAGGCTGTGGTTTTTCCAGTGGTCATGTATGGATATGAGAGTTGGACTATAAAGAAAGCTGAGGACTGAGAAATTGATGCTTTTGAACTGTGGTGTTAGAGAAGACTCTTGAGAGTCCCTTGGATTGCAAGGAAATCCAACCAGTCCATCCTAAAGGAGATCAGTCCTGGGTGTTCATTGGAAGGACTGACGTTGAAGCTGAAACTCCAATACTTTGGCCACTTGATGCGAAGAGCTGACTCATTGGAAAAGACCCTGATGCTAGGAAAGATTGAGGGCAGGAGAAGAAGAGGATGACAGAGGATAAGATGGTTGAATGGCATCACCGACTCAATGAACATGGGTTTGGGTGGACCCCGGGAGTTGGTGATGGACAGGGAGGCCTGGCATGGTGTGGTTCATGGGGTTGCAAAGAGTCAGATAAGACTGAGCGACTGAACTGAACTGAGTGGAGCTACTGGTGAACTACCTCAGTTTTTGTTTAACTGGGAAAGTCTGTATTTCCTTCATTTCTGAAGGACAGCTTTTCCAGGTAAAGTATTTCTGATAGACTTTTTTTTTTTCTTTCAGCCCTTTGAATGTATAATCCCACTCTCCCCCTTGCCTTCATGGTTTCTGCTGAGGAATCTTACAGCTTTGTGGAGCTTCACCCATATGTAAGGACATTTTTTTTTTCTTGAAGCTTTTAAAATTTTTGCTCTTTGATCTTAGACATTTTTTTATAATGTATGTTGGAGAAGATTATTTTGGGTTTAAACTTTTTGGGAACCATGAATATTATGAGCTTGGCTGCCCATATGTCACACTAAGGTGTAGAAGTTTTCAACGATTATTCTTTAAAAACCATTCCACCTGACTTCTTCTATAACTACAAAAATGAGTAAATTGTTTCCTTTAAAGATATCCCACAGTTCACATAAGCTTTTTTTATCCCTCTTTTTCATTCTTTACTTTTTCTATTTCTTTTTCCTGCTCTGACTGGAGAATTTCAAATCATCTTGCTCCAAGTTCACAGATTCTTTTTTCTGTCTGGTCAAGTCTGCTGTTGAAGATCTCTACTGAATTCTTCACTGTGATTGTATTATTCAGCAGTAGAATTTTTAAATGGCTTCCATTTTGTTATACTTTTCATTCTATTCATGTACTATTTTCCTCATTTCACTGAATTATTTCTCTCTGTCTTCTTGTAGCTCACTGAACTTTCAGAAAATAGCTATTTTGAAATTTTCCTGGACAAGTAACAGATTTCCATGTCTTTTGAATCAGTCACCAGTCACTGGAAAATTATTTTGTTCTTTTAGTGATACAATGTTTCCTTGATTTTTTGTATTCCTTGAAGTCTTGAATTGCTGTCTTTGCATTTGAAGTGGAGTCATCTCCTCCAGCCATTACTGACTGGCTTTGGGAAAGAATATTTTCTATCAACCCCCTAAAGACTCTAAGGCTTTATCAGATTTTCCCTGAAAAGAGAAGGAAACACCTACTTCACACATCTTGCTTCCTCTTGTAGCAGAATTCTTAAATTTGCATGCCTTGTCTTGATTATTGGCGGCCTCCCTTTTTGCTTTCCTGAGGGAGGTACTGGACCCAGGCCCATTTAATTTGGCTGCCTTTCTGTAGGTACTCACTAGCTATCTGCAGTGGCTTACTCTTACCACCGTCAAGAATATGCACAAGGAGCCAGGTACAGGATATGTGTGTGAGTGAGGTGATAGGAGCACCATTGATACCCAAGGAACTATTGTGAGTATCCAAAGATGAGACATTCCCAGCAGCTCATGGCCAGGCTTCTTAATAGAGTCTGCAGTGCAGTTAGCTGAATTCATATCCCCTTACTTCCCTGCAAGACTCTTATCTGCTGCTCTCCCAGATAGTCTTACCCCCTAGTTATTTAGCACACCTCAGTATTTTGGATGGGACAAGATAAAAGTGAGTCTCTTTAGCAGCATCCAAGAAAGCTCAGCAAATCAGATGGCTGCTTGCATGCTCTTACTTTGCCCTGTGAGAGAAATCACAAGTCAAGAAGGTTTTTCTTGGCATTCAGCTGTCCCCTATTAGGCAGGGAACGATGTGAAGTCACTCATCTTACCTTATTCAATTCATCTAACCTTGGATTTTTTTTCCCTCCAGAAGTATGCTGCAACTTCTCTACTGGATTCCCGATTTCCAGAGAGGCTGTGTTGCATATAGGTTATTGAAAGCATCAGTGTTATTCAAGGGCTCCTGAGTTTTAGTAAGAAGGGCTGAAGGGTGTTCATGGGCTATAGATTTTAGGCTCTGTAGGCAGGACTGAAGTTTGTATGCCTATTACCTGATACATGGGTGGGCATGTTTCCTCTGGTTTATTACCTTGGTGTATGTTGCTGGCAAACCACAGCCAGACTGGGTTGTAGTCAAGGAGGTATATAGAGCTATATCTGGGTCTGTATGGAAGGTCATGGTTACAAGTCAACCACCTAGGTGTGGAGTTATTTTCTCAAAATAGCTCTCCTCAGTCCCAGACTTTACAAGGGTTTCACAACCCCAAATCACCCACAAAGGCATTTCTTTCGGTATGTAAATACCAAGTTATTGTTGTGGAGGGGAGACATGTGAAAAATGTCTTATTTCACTATCTTGTTGAAATACTAACCCCCACTGCATTGTATTTTACTGTTTGTGCCTCCCTATGGTTCTCAAATATGAGTCACCTGAAATCCTTATTAAAATACATATTTTAGAGATTCAGAAGAATTTACTAAATCTGAAATTCATGGAGTCAAGATAAAGAATGACATTTTTAATCTGCATCAAATAATACTGATTTACACTGCAAGTAGTTTCTATGGTAAAGAAAGACTTTACTCACATCTCCACTATAAACTCAAAGAAGGGAAATTTTATCTTATTAATCTTGTTTCTCCATTTTTCTGATACATAATGACTTATTCATAAACATTTATTTTTAATGAAAAACATAATCAACATTATGATCAACAATATGATCAACAGAATGATCAACAGTAATATATTAATCAATTCTAATTGGCAAAAGCATTTTAATGTTATTGTAGATATAATTTTACTGTGAAGCTCATTTCTTTCAAAAAGAATTACAGCCTTTTTTAAGTAGAACACATTACTAGAATATTATTAATAGTCTTTGTGCTAATGTAATGGAAAAAACATTACCCTTTTATTCATACTTACCAAAACTTGGAAGCCACTAAGATGTCCTTCAGTAGGTGAATGGATAAATAAACTGTGGTACATCCAGATAATGGAATATTATTCATTGCTAAAAAGAAATGATCTGTCAAGCTATAAAAAATGAAGAAAATTTAAATGCATATTACTGAGTGAAAGAAGCCAGTTTGGAAAGGCTACATACTATATGAATTCAACTATATGACATCTGTAAAATGCAAAACTATGACAATAAACAACAAAAGGATCAGTGATTATTAGAGGTTGGAGGTAGAGGGATGACTAGATTGAACATAGTGGATTTTTAGGGCAATGAAATATCCTGTATAATACTATGATGATGAGTGCATATCATTATGTGTGTGTGTGTGTGTGCGTGCCTGCTCAGGTGTGCCCAACTCTTCTGCAAACCCATAAACTGTAACCCGCCAGACTCCTCTGTCCATGGAATTTTCCAGGCAAGAATACTGGAGTGGGTTGCCATTTCCTACTCCAGGGGAACTTCCCAACCCAGGGACCAAAGCCACAAATCTTGTGTCTCCTAGATTGGCTAGCAGATTCTTTACTACTGAGCCACCTGAGAACCCTGACATGTCATTATACAGTTGTCTAAGCCCATAGAAATATAACACTAAGGACGAACTGTCATGTAAAGTATGGACTTTGGGTGATTAGAATGTGTCAGTGTAGGTTCATCAGTTGTAACAAGAGTGCCCCTCTAGAGGAGGATATTGATAATTGGTGAGGCTATGCTTGTGTGGAGGCAGGGAGGTGGGTAAGCTCTGTACTTTACTTCCATTTTTTCTGTGAACCTAAAAATATTCTACAAAAATAAAGTTTTTTAAAAAAAAGAAAGAGAAGATAGCAGTGGGAATAGGAAGAAATTTTCTTTCACATAGAGACCTGATCTGGGGAGAAGAGAATTATTTCAAGTATATAATTGTGATTTTTTTTCCATATAGTACATTTCTTGTACTGGAAATGTATTTACTTGATGCTGATTATATGGGTTCTTAAAATGCCTGCAAGAATCTATACTAAGAACAAGCCAGAAAGGCATACGGGCAGGACATGATAATGCAAAACATGATAATGTTTTTATCGAGGGGCAGGAGAAGGTAACATCTGCAGAGTAAATTTTATAAGAAATTCTGAGACCAGAATAAAACTACATTTCTCATTTTAAAAAGTCACAATGACTGATAGTGCCCTGCTCTTTCAACCCCAGACCTTCTCCAAATCAGTAAACTCACGGGTTCTCATTAGTTATTAGATGCAATCAGGGTAAGTGAGGAAGTAAAACTTAGCATTAAGTTTTGTGACTGTCACTTCTTCTAACTGCTTGCTCAATATCTTACTGGCAGATGTTTGTAAAATTCAGATAGCTTACATTAAAATACTTACTTTTGTGGAAAAAGTTACATTTTCATATGGTGTATGTGTGTGCTTTTCCTTGCTGAAGCAGTTTACAGCTGCAGCTGGTAGCATTAGAGATGAGTAGATCCTTTGAAAGGCCAAGAAAGGTCCTAAGGGTATATTTCTATTCTAGGTCTTAGATTCCAGAAGCAACTAATAGACAACATCGGTAACAAACTCAAAAGTTGTACTTCCAGCCTGAGTTGAAAATAGTGTGTATTTATATTTTGTATTGCAAAATCTATTAAAATGCCTGAACTCTAAGTGTGAAATCAGAATCTCACTCACATTATTGAACTTGTTCTGCCTTCCATTTTACTGTCTCTCCCTGCATCACATCTTAAGATGATATTAAATATTATTGTTTAATTTATACCAGATCTTTTGAATTAAATCAAAAAGTCTTAGACTCAGAATTGATTTTCTTTAGAATTGACTGGTTTGATCTTCTTGCTGTCCAAGGGACTCTCAAGAGTCTTCTCCAGCACCATAGTTTGAAAGCATCAAATCTTCAGTGCTCAGCCTTCTTTACAATCCAGCTCTCACATCCATACATGACTATTGGAAAAACCAAAGCTTTAACTAGATGGACATTTGTTGGCAAAATGATGTCTTTGCTTTTTAATATGCCATCTAGGTTTGTCATAGGTGTTCTTCCAAGGAACAAACATCTGTTAATTTCATTGCTACAGTATCTATCTGCAGTGATTTTGGAGCCCAAGGAAATAATGTCTGTCTCTGTTTCCATTTTTTTCCCTTCTGTTTCCATGGAGTGATGGGACCTGATGGCATGATCTTAGTTTTTTGAATGTTGAGTTTTAAGCCAGCTTTTTCACTCTCCTCTTTTACCTTCATCAAGTGGCTCTTTAGTTCTGCTTCACTTTCTGCCATTAAAGTGTATCATCTGCATATCTGAGGCTGTTACTTTTCCCAGCAATATTGATTTCAGCTTGTGAGACATTCAGCCTGGCATTTTGCATGATATACTCTGCATAGAGGTTAAATAAAAAGAATGTAAATATACAGCATTGACATACTCCTTTCCCAATTTCTATTCAGTCAGTTGTTCCATGTAAGTTTCTAACTGGTGGTTCTCAACCCATGTACAGGTTTCTTAGGACACAGGAAAGGTGTTCTGGTATTCCCATCTCTTGAAGAATTTTCCATGGTTCCTTGTGATCCACACAGTCAAAGGCTTTAGTGTAGTCCATGAAGTAGAAGTAGATGTTTTTTTCTGGAATTCTCTTTCATATTCTATGATCCAATGGATGTTAGCAATATCACTTATCTATTATAACAGCATCATGTCACCTGTAGCTTCAGTCTGTACTGTGGGACCCAAACTTTATTTCAGTTGCTCATTAAGTTATTCACTCACTCTACAGACATTTCAGTTCAGTTCAGTTCAGTCACTCAGTCGTGTCCGACTCTGCGACCCCATGAATTGCAGCACACCAGGCCTCCCTGTCCATCACCAACTCCCGGAGTTCACTGAAACTCATGTCCATCGAGTTGGTGATGCCTTCCAGCCATCTCATCCTCTGTCATCCACTTCTCCTCCTGTCCCAAATCCCTCCAAGCATCAGGGTCTTTTCCAATGAGTCAACTCTTTGCATGAGGTGGCCAAAGTACTGGAGTTTCAGCTTTAGCATCATTCCTTCCAAAGAATACCCAGGACTGATCTCCTTTAGAATGGACCAGTTGGATCTCCTTGAAGTCCAAGGGACTCTCAAGAGTCTTCTCTAACACCTCAGTTCAAAAGCATCAGTTCTTCAGTGCTTAGCTTTCTTCACAGTCCAACTCACATCCATACATGACTACTGGAAAAACCATAGCCTTGACTAGACGGACATTTGTTGGCAAAGTAATGTCTCTGCTTTTGAATATGCTATCTAGGTTGGTCATAACTTTCCTTCCAAGGAGTAAGCGTCTTTTAATTTCATGGCTGCCATCACCATCTGCAGTGATTTTGGAACCCAAAAAAAATAAAGTCTGACAATGTTTTCACTGTGTTCCCATCTATTTCCCATGAAGTGATGGGACCGGATGCCATGATCTTCATTTTCTGAACGTTGAGCTTTAAGCCAACTTTTTCACTCTCCGCTTTCACTTTCATCAAGATGCTTTTTAGTTCCTCTTCACTTTCTGCCATAGGGTGGTGTCATCTGCATATCTGAGGTTATTGAGATTTCTCCCGGCAATCTTGATTCCAGCTTGTGCTTCTTCCAGCCCAGCCTTTCTCATGATGTACTCTGCATATAAGTTAAATGAGCGGGGTGACAATATACAACCTTGATGTACTCCTTTATTCAGCTCCAAATATTTCTGCATATGACATAGAAATGTTATGTACTCTCATCAACCTTATAAAGGAAAATATAAAAATAATAAGGTAAGTGTATGTTAATTAATTAAATGTTTATATAACATCTTGCATAAAACGTTGTTATAATCTGAAAATGTGTCCCCCTCAAAATTCATATATTGAATTCCTAACCGTCAGTGTCATCATGTTTCGAGACGTTGCCTATGGGATTAATTAAGGTTAGATGAAATCATGAAGGTGGAGATTCCATGATGAGAGAAGTGCTCTCCTAAAAAGAAATCCCAGAGAGTTAACTCGCTTCCAGCTCTGTCTGGGTCTAACTCCCTTTCTCTTTCCTGCTCCCTCTCTGTCTCAGTCTCCCACATACACATGCAAAGAAGATGTCATATTAGCACATAGACAGGAGGCAGTCTGCATATCAGGAAGAGAGCTATTCCTGGGGACTGGATAGATTCACTCCTTGTTCATGGACTTCCAACCTTCAGAACTATGAGAAATAAATTTTCATTGCTTAAGACACCAGTCTATGGAATTTTGTTATGGCACCCCGAGATGACTAATACCTATATGTTCATGATGACAACTGTTATGAAAGTTATGATGAGAAATGCAGAATGCTGACCACATTTACCAGTGAGAACTAAGCTAATTTGAGGAATTTTAAAAAGTTTCCCTTGCACTTCCCTGAAGAAGTTGTGTGTATTCCTGGCCTATAATGAGATGAAAAATAATCCAGATAAAGAAATTATAGCTAAGTTGTTAGGTATGTGTTGTTTAATTATTAAAGTACTGTGACCATAATTGTAAAAGATCATTTTAGCCACATTTAGATGAACAAATCATAGAAGATAAAAACTAGAAGTTTGAAGCATGTAGGCCAGGTACGAGTTGATTGTGGTTTGCTCGACAGTGGTCACAGTGATAACAGATTTTATTGGATGAATTCCAGATGCATTTGAAGTTATAGACAAAATTAATTGCTAATAGATCGATGTGAGGTTGAAGAAAGATTTACCCAAAACTAGATACACATTTCTGGCTTGAGAAATTTTATTGTTCATGGTGGAGTTTTCTAAGGATAAGAATATTTTCAGGCTGGGAGAGGTGCGGATTTGGGGAAATAAGCATCTTGGGACCATTTTAAGTTTGAGTTGCCTCCTTGACATCTAAGAAATCAAAAGAACACTGAATATACACATATGCAATTTTGTAGTAAGAAGAGTAACTGTTGGGAATGCATCTAAGCAGAAATAAATCAATTAGTGACATGCATTCTTAGATAATAGGTATTCAAAGATATCTCTCTCAAGTTTATCTTACTAAATAATGTAAGGTGATGACAAAACATTTACAACTGTATTATTATGAAACGACTTGGCTGAAACTGAATGCTTGGACTCATTTGGAAGAGTTGTCCATTTATTCATGAATTTATATTGGTACAGAAAAATCTATGACTAAATTTTTATTCCTTCATTTGGTTCACACATTAGGAAAAAAATCCATTCTTATCTGATTTAGAAAGAACAGTATTGAGATGACAGAGCTCACTGACTTTTGAAAGCATAGGAAGAAATTGATTGAGCAATATTTCTAGCCTCAGATCTTTTTTGTATACCCTTTTTAGTTTGAGATTACTCATTTGACTCCACTACAGGAAAATGATGTTGGACAATTTAAGTGATAGCAATCAAAATTAATGATTGTGCTTTCATTAAATTCAAATGCACTAGAAGTTTTGCCATTGAAATGATGTTCTACCATCCAAATGGAACACTTTATTTTCAGTGTTTTTTCTTAATAATTTTTATATGCAATGACATAAACTAAGTCAAAATAACTCCAGTATATTAAACCAGTGATTTGCTAATTGTGGATTTAGTTTCAGTTCATTTTTATTCCTTAGGACGATATATTTAAAAAACAGAGGGGGCATTATCTTCAACTAAACATTATCACAGATACTTCTGATTAATATCGTTGATTTCATTGGATAATTTTCCCCTAAATGCAGTGAGACATTTGGCAAATATCTGCCATTTTCCTGTTAGTGAACAAATGATAAATAGATGTGGTTGAGGGAAATGCAAAAAACATCACAGCTAGTAAATTAAAATGCACCTGAGCTTTTAGCACCTTCTTGAGGCTTACGTGATCAGAGTTTTCCAGGCAAAGACAAAGTGGGCCAGAAAGGAGGGAGCTATGGGTAGGTACTTTGAACATTAGAAATAAATACTCTTTGCAAAAGCCTAGAGGGAAGAGAAAGCATGTCATAATAGGGACCAGTAAATAATTGTATCTTGATAAAGTGTTAAGTGATAATGTGAAGTCAAGTGGGCCTTAGAAAGCATCACTACAAACAAAGTTAGTGGAGGTGATGGAATTCCAGTTGAGCTATTTCAAATCCTGAAAGATGATGCTGTGAAACTGCTGCACTCAATATGCCAGCAAATTTGGAAAACTCAGCAGTGGCCACAGGACTGGAAAAGGTCAGTTTTTATTCCAATCCCAAAGTAAGGCAATGCCAAAGAATGCTCAAACTACGACACAATTGCACTCATCTCACACGTTAGTAAAGTAATGCTCAAAATTCTCCAAGCCAGGCTTCAGCAATATGTGAACCATGAACTTCCTGATGTTCAAGCTGGTTTTAGAAAAGGCAGAGGAACCACAGATCAAATTGCCAACATCCGCTGGATCATGGAAAAAGCAAGAGAGTTCCAGAAAAACATCTATTTCTGCTTTATTGACTATGCCAAAGCCTTTGACTGTGTGGATCACAATAAACTGTGGAAAATTCTGAAAGAGATGGGAATACAAGACCACCTGACCTGCCTCTTGAGAAATTTGTATGCAGGTCAGGAAGCAACAATTTGAACTGGACATGGAACAACAGACTGGTTCCAAATAGAAAAAGGAGTACATCAAGGCTGTATATTGTCACCCTGCTTATTTAACTTCTGTGCAGAGTACATCATGAGAAATGCTGGGCTGGAAGAAGCACAAGCTGGAATCAAGATTGCTGGGAGAAATATCAATAACCTCAGATATGCAGATGACACCACCCTTATGGCAGAAAGTGAAGAGGAACTCAAAAGCCTCTTGATGAAAGTGAAAGTGGAGAGTGAAAAAGTTGGCTTAAAGCTCAACATTCAGAAAACGAAGACCATGGCAACCGGTCCCATCACTTCATGGGAAATAGATGGGGAAACAGTGGAAACAGTGTCAGACTTTATTTTTTTGGGTTCCAAAATCACTGCAGATGGTGATGGCAGCCATGAAATTAAAAGACGCTTACTCCTTGGAAGGAAAGTTATGACCAAGCTAGATAGCATATTGAAAAGCAGAGACATTACTTTGCCAACAAAGGTTCATCTAGTCAAGGCTATGGTTTTTCCTGTGGTCATGTATGGATATGAGAGTTGGACTGTGAAGAAGGCTGAGCGCTGAAGAATTGATGCTTTTGAACTGTGGTGTTGGAGAAGACTCTTGAGAGTCCCTTGGACTGCAAGGAGATCCAACCGGTCCATTCTGAAGGAGATCAGCCCTGGGGTTTCTTTGGAAGAAATGATGCTAAATTGAAACTCTAGTACTTTGGCCACCTCATGCGAAGAGTTGACTCATTGGAAAAGACTCTGATGCTCGGAGGGATTGGGGACAAGAGGAGAAGTGGACGACAGAGGATGAGATGGCTGGATGGCATCACTGAGTCAATGGACGTGAGTCTGAGTGAACTCCGGGAGTTGGTGATGGACAGGGAGGCCTGGCGTTCTGTGATTCATGGGGTCGCAAAGAGTTGGACACGACTGAGTGACTGAACTGAACTGAACTGAGTGGAAATATCACAGAATATAGAGCCAGAGTGTTAATAAGGAAAACCTATGCAATGAAAGCACTGTATTTGGGCTGTTTACCCTAAGAGTGATGGAATTTCATTGACTTTTTGAAAGAAAAGATATGATCACATTTTCATTTTATAAAAATTTTTCCAATGTATTGAGAAAATATTGTTAATGATATTGCATTAAATTGAAAGGAGAGCAAGCAGTTCAAATGTCATTGCTATTATCCTTGAAAATGATCGTTTCTGAGCTACTTACAGATGGACTTCCCTGGTGGCTGAGACGGTAAAGAATCTGCTCACAATGTGGGAGACCTGGTTTTGATCCCTGTGTGGGAAAGATGCCGTGGAGAAGAATAACTATCCACTCCAGTATTCTTGCCTGGAGAATTCCATGGACAGAGGAGCCTGGAGGGGCTGCAGTCAATGGAGTCTCAAAGATTCAGACATGACTGAACAACTAACACTTTCACTTTTACATAGGAGAGGGATTAAAGAGAATTAGAATTATTAAAAGGCATAAAGAAAGCAATGAAAAGTCATTGATTAGATGAGACCTATGAATTAGAAGAAAGCTAATACAAAGCCATGTTTAAATCCTAAACTCTTTCTATTCTGTATTTGCTCTTGTGCAGCTTCACATGGCTGGAAGAAAACAATTCAACCACATGGGCTGGGTCTCAGTTAATATATGCATAGTTTTTCAGTGCTTCCTGGCTCTCAAACAACACTCCCTAAATCACTTATTCTCCCACTAACAAGAATCACTATTTCACATATTTTCCTCTCTGGTCAGTCACTCAGTATCTCCTTTCACACTTATTCCTCACTGATGCCCTTACTGTGTACTTCACTCAGGTAATTAGAAGCAATTTTATAGATTCCTGTTGTTATATCTATATATCTACCTGCACAAATATCTGCAAATGATTTCTTTGTGTTTATCTATAATTTTTTCTCAAACACACCCCTTTATTTGGATACTAAATCTAATACCTTGTTAAAATAATATAATTTACCTTACCTTACCTCCAAAATCTTAAAGCAGCAAATTTTTGGTGATATAATCAAATTTCATGGCCTTAAGAACCATATGCATATTGATAATTCCCAAAATTTCCCCCAGTACAGTTCTATATTTTGATATTCCACTACTCTTGACATTTCTACTTGGATACCTAATATATCTCAAACTTAATATGGTCAAGATAGAATTGTGCCTCTCTCCTCAAACCTGGTTCAAACAATAACCTTTATTCAGTTAGTTGACAACAACTCAATCTTTCCACTTATTTGGAACAAACATTTTTATGTCATTCTTGCTTTTTCTCTTTCTCTTATATCCTGTTTTATGTCTTACTTATTCAACATTCAAAATACACCTAAATTACTATCAACTATCATCTTTTATTACTCCCACTCTGGCCCACTGTTATTTCTCCATTTGGATTAATGCAGATAGTCTTCTAATAGATTCCCATACTTGGACACCTACAGTCTATCTGTTATTCTTCAGCCAGAGTAAGTGAATCGTGTCACACTTCTGTCATCCAATATCTTATAATTGCTCCTCATTCCACAAATGTGGTGCTAAAGTCATTGAAATTGTCTATAGTCTCTGTCTATATTTCCCCCATTATATTTAAGATGGTAATTTTCCATTATCTTTGAATTCATCATCCACTTCTTACTCATTGTCTATTCATCTCCAGCTATACCAGTTTCTTTTCTGTAATTAAAATATGCTAGGAACATTCTCATCCTAATGTTCTATTTTTTCCCCTAGATATTTCCTCTGAATGGATCAGACTCGATCAGTTGTTCCCTTGGCTAATTCCATAAGTTCCTTCAATGGAGTATTACTCAGCCATTAAAAAGAATACATTTGAATCAGTTCTAATGAGATGGATAAAACTGGAACCTATTATATAGAGTGAAGTAAGCCAGAAAGAAAAACACCAATACAGTATACTAAAGCATATATATGGAATTTAGAAAGATGGTAACAATAACCCTGTGTACGAGACAGCAAAAGAGACACTGATGTATAGATCAGTCTTATGGACTCTGTGGGAGAGGGAGAGGGTGGGGAGATTTGGGAGAATGGCATTGAAACATGTAAAATATCATGTATGAAATGAGTTGCCAGTCCAGGTTCGATGCATGATACTGGATGCTTGGGGCTGGTGCACTGGGACGACCCAGAGGGAGGGTATGGGGAGGGAGGAGGGAGGAGGGTTCAGGATGGGGAACACAGGTATACCTGTGCCAGATTCATTTTGATATATGGCAAAACTAATACAATATTGTAAAGTTTAAAAATAAAATAAAATTAAAAAAAAAAAAAAAACAAAGCTTAACTTTAATCTTCCCAGTTAAGTCTACCCTTGACTATTCTATTAAGTAGAGTTTCCCAGGGCTTCCCTTGTGGCTTAGAGGGTAAAATATCTGCCTGCAATGCAGGAGACCTGGGTTCAATCCCTGAGTCAGGAAGATCCCCTGGAGAAGGAAATGGTAACCCACTCTAGTACTCTTGCCTGGAAAATCCCATGGATGGAGGAGCCTGGGAGGCTGCAGTCCATGGGGTCACAAAAAGTTGGACACAACTGAGTGACTTCACTTTGACTTCACTTTCCCACCAACATGGGCCTCTTTAAATTTCCTTTAATTTGCTCTTGTCTCCATTTTGAAAGGATAACTTACTGATATATATTTTTTTAATCTCATCTCTATATTAAATGCTTAATAGGGCAAATGTCTATGCTACCTTTCACCAATATATTCTAAATAACCAGAGTAAAAATCTGGAGCATAGTAGGGGATAAATAAATGTTTATTAAATCAAAGAATGCATGCATGAAGTCTGTTACTTTTGCCCTAATTTTCCAAAGGGAATTTCTGTTTGAAGTATAAACTTCTGTCTTTTCCTTTTTTTGAATTATTATTTTTTTTCCTGCATCATCTCACCATGAGATCATAGAGATCAGTAGGTTTAACTGATGGAATAAGTTCAAAGCCAAGGGTTTAAGAAAAATACCAATATATCAAATGTTATCTAGCGGCTATTAGTTTGTTCTTTAATTTAGTCCTTTGAACCATTGAGCTTGTATTAATACCCACATTTTAGGTACGAGTAATAAGACATTCAGAAAAATTAAGTATTGTGCTCCAGGTCATACACTCAGAAAATGGCACAGTTACTGTTTGAGTAGAAGAATTTTCCATTTTTTTACATCCATTTCACATGGAGAACGATCATCATGTTCTACTTTTTATTTCCTATATCTATTCTAAATGCCATGTTTCTTTATGTATTTTCTACTTTCTTATCACTCTAATCACACTATTTAGGCTGTAAAAGTTGTCAGTGAGTACAGTCTGTCCACTAAAATCAAAGTATTTCTGTATCAAGTCTCAGCCTTGATTTGGGTGTATAAATATGGTAATTAGTGTCACCAGATTATTTCTTTTGAAGCAATGCTTATTCATTCCAGTAACATAATGACAGTGATACTGGTGTCTCCATGGTGTGACTAGCTCTCTCTGTGATGTCCTGGATGAAATATTAATACATGCATTTGTTCCCAGATGCTTACTTGCATTTTACCTTTGTGCTTCTCATCTCTTATTAATGTATATCTTTTTTACATTTATAGAAAAAGCCTTGATAAATATGAAATACATTGCTAGGCACTAAGAGTAGAAATATAAAAATAGGCATAATCCAGGCATTCAGAGTACAGATTGGAGAGATACCTGCGTACATCAGACTGGGGTACATTCTTCTCTAAATGCTGTAATGGAGATATATACAAATAGGGAGAAGTTAGGTTTTGTTAGCATCTCATTCCTTTTCTTAAGTCTATGTTTCTGTATGTGCTTACCTAAAATAATCCCTTTTAACTGAATCTTTTTCATTAAAAAAATTCCTACTTCTGTTTTTAGGAGTGATTATGTTAACAAAGAGATACAGGAATTATTTGCCACACATTCTCTGGGATTTCACATTTTTTAATTTAAATAACATTGAAGATATTGTCATAGTAATTTAGTTTCAACCTTTGAGAAAAGTGTTCTACACAGACTGAGCACATTGTAAAGCTTTTTACAGATTTAAACCAGAACTATGTTAAGGACAATTTAACATTAAGCTAGAAGATGCTTTAAATAGTAGGAGCATGCCATTTGAATTTAATGACTGTACAACTTCAATCACCAATACTTTCTCAAATTCTCTTTCAAACTGAAAACTAAAGAAGACTGTTAAATACTCTAAACAGATAAAGCTTAGGTGAAATTTTTTGTTCCAGATATTGTTGCACTTGTTTGGTTGAGTCAAATCCAATATTATTATGAATGTCAGGAGGAATTTGGCATCAGTGCTGCAAATATTTTGTTTGAAAATGTGAATTTAAACAGCTGAGTTAACATAGAGACATCTGTGCATCTTTCTACTAGCAAGTGACCCAAAATATGTTTTCTAGACATTGATGCTAGCAAAGACTGGTGTGAAAAGTATGAATTCATCTCTCTGAAAGCAATGCTTCTTGTTGACCTTTGGGGCAGAGCTAAAGGAAATTCGAGGAATTACACAGAAATAGACATGTAGAATAGAACTTCTTTTTATGTGATGATCACCAAACATCTTTGGAATTGCTTTCTTCAGTTTGGGAAATTCCTCCAGCTATGATTTATACCTACCAGTGTAAAAGCCAAACCTTGCCTTTCTAGTCATAGGACCAGAGATGCACAGGTTTGAGATTCAAAAGGGAAAAAGCACAGGTGCACAGAATGCTCTTTTTCTTGAGGAGACATTGGAGATAATTTAGCTTTAGGAGGGATCAAGGTCAGGAATTTTGCTGCCTACTCCTTTGATTTACCTATGAAAACCAAGATGTCTTTGAAGAACTGCCCATTGCAGAATGATGGTAGCAGTAATTTCTTCCCTAAAGTGATTCCCATATTATTCTGTGTACTTTTCCTGCTTAAGTACCTTCTCCTGCCAAACTCTCTGGCACTACTGGAGAGTCCATGAGGTATGAAATATCATTTAATAAATGTATTGTCTGATGTAATTCTGATTGTAGTAACTAAGAACTCTGTCTGATACAAGTGCCTTCATTATCATGATTCATCTTTTCTGTGACTCTCTGGATAATTTTCTCAATTTCTTTGCACTTCTGCTTCTGTCACAACTTTCTAGGAAAATACATACATACACAACACTTTCATTTAAATTTTAGTTTCCTATTTGCCTTCATGCAGACTTCTGAGAGCTGCTAAAAAATCACAAAGCCAGACAATCTGACAGATTCATATTAATCAATCTCAATTAGGCCCTTTTCATCCACATTTTAACAAAGTTCTAAAATATTGAAAATTATACACTTCCCATTGTACCTTGTCTATATTAGCTACACATAATCTAGCTCTTCCTTTTTTATGATCTTAATAGGCCTTTATCACTCATAACAACTTCAGAGTCTTTTGGTTGAAGTGATCACATCATATAGTGAAAACTAAAGCCAAGAAAGCAAGTTGACTTAGTTTGGATAACAAGAAGGTCCATGGCGGGAGCATTTCAAGAAGCAATGTTTATCTCTCCTGCAAGTGGGATTGGCTAAGCCTGTGTTTACAAACCCTTTAGTTAAGATAAAATTCAAGGCCTTTGTCACTCTTAACAACTCTTTTATAAAACACTTTTATCCCTTGATTTCCCTGATACTAAGTTCTGAATTTTCCTGTATCTCTGTCCTCCATCTGAGCTCTAATTTTCCAGTACTCAAATAAATGTTCAGTAGTTCAGTGTATCTTAAGCTCAACACATTCACATCTTATTCCTTGTCACTTTAAAACCATTTTGCTTTCCTCCTCTCCCTCTGTCTGTTTTTCCCATACTTATCTCTGTGTTAGAGAGTATCTGTGACTCTGTCTTTTCCATCACTTTCCATATTCTGTCAATCCCCAACCCAGTCTTATAGCCCCTACCGCCACTAACATGTCTCTGTAATTCACTTACTCTTTTCTTTATACACTGTGTTATTTAAGACACCATCACTTTTCACCTATATTACTGTAAAAGGTGTGTGTATTAGAAATAATGTCTGTCTTCTTATCCCCTTCAAACCTATTCTTCATAGGTTTGAAACCATAAAAATAATTCTAAAACATCAATGAGTATCTTCCCATATGTGAATCTTTTCTAAAGCTGACTTTGAAACTAATAATGGTGCTAACTACTACTTATTCTCCCAGTCAAGATTTAAATATAATTTTTAGAGAAGTTTTTTAAAATTTGTTACAAATAGTATTTTTTTTAATTTATTTTAGATGGTAACAATTAGGACAAAAGTGATATCTTTAACTACTTATTGTGAATATAGATGATTTTACTACTTATGTCTTTTAAACTTATTTCTAGTTTTACACATGATTAATCTTCTTTTACTGCATGTTTGCCAATGAGATTTTTCCTTTCATAATTTAATATTTCTAGCTATTATCTTTTTATTTAGAGAATTCCTTTAATGTTTCTTATAAAGCTGGTTTAGTGCTGCTGAACTTGTTTAGCTTTTGCTTATCTGTAAAATCTTTATTTCTCTTTCCAATCTGAACGATATCCTTGCTGGTTTGAGTATTCTTGCTTATAGTTTTTTTCCTTTCATCTCTTTGAATATCTCATGCCACACCCTTCTGGACTAGAGTTTCTGCTGAAAAGTCAACTGAATCTTATGAGCTCCATTGTATGAAACTAGTTTTCTCTTGCTAATTTAATGATTATCTATCATTAATTTTTGCCATTTTAATTATATTATGTCTTGGTGGGAACATCTTTGAATCCATCTTGTTTGGGACTCTGTATGCTTCTTAGACTTGGATATCTGCTTTCTTTAGCATCTTAGGGGAGTTTTCAACTGTTACTCCTTTAAACAAATTATCTGCCCTTTTCTCTTTTCTCCCCCTGGGACCCCTATAATGTTTGACATGGTCCTAGAGACTTCTTAACCTATCATCATTTTTTAAAATTATTTTTTTAGGTTCTGCTTGGGTGATTCCCACAACTATGTTTTTCAATTTGCTCATCTGTTCCTCTGTATTATCTAATCTATTTTGGTTTCCTTGTAGGTTTTGTTGTTTTGTTGTTGTTTCACTTTTCATATTGTTCAAGTCTGTTTGATTCTTCAGTTATATAACATATAACTCTCTTCTCACTGTGTTCATCCATTTTTCTTCTGATTTCATTGAGCAACTTTATGATCATTATCTTAAACTATTTGTCAGCTAAATTGTTTATCTCCACTTCATTTAGTTATTTTTCTATTATTTTTTATTCCTTCATTAGAAACATATTCTTTTGTATCCTCACTTTTGTCAACTTTTCTTTGTTTATTTGTATCTATTACTTTGGTCGTTTATGTTTCCCAAATCTGGATAAATGACTCTATGTAGGAGGTGTCCTCTGGGACCCAGTAGGACAGTCCCCTCTGGTCACGAGCTAACTGTTTGACAGGTGCCTGCTTCCTGGGCTGCATGGGCCCTTCTGCTTTATTGGGACCAATTAGAGTGGGTGAACTTATTGGCAGAGCCGGCCCCAGTCCTCGCTGGGGCAGCTGCCAGCCTGCTGGTGCTGGGGCCAGGTCACAGTGTGAGTGGCTGTGGGAATGGAGGGGTGTGCCAGGGCTGGGGTTGGCCCAGTGGTAGGTGGGGTCTGGTCCCAGGGTTCTTACCTTGTTTGTTTTTCTTTCTTCTTCGTTTTTTTTTTAATTTTTAGATTCCACATATCAGAGAGATCTCAAAGTGTTTGTCTATCTGTCTAGCTTATTTCCTTTAGCATGAAACCCTGAAGTTCCATCTATTGACCCTCAAATGCTAATATTTTTCTAAAAATTGATCTTTTATCATTGTCTACTTTGCTCCCAGCCTTTTAATGAAATTAATAAGAAGAAAGTAACATAAAATATCAAAAGAATACAGTAAATTTAAGGCAGAAAAATATAACCAATTTCAATATTTGAGAGTTGTCTGCATTCTGATATCATTGCTTTATAACACAGAATAAAGATATTTTCTTTCATTTACTCTGTAGTATTTGTGCAGCTTTAGTATAGGCCACAGGAAAAGACAATGGCAACCCACTCCAGTACTCTTGCCTGGAAAATCCCATGGACGAAAGAGCCTGGTTGGCCGCAGTCCATGGGGTCGCTAGGAGTCCGACACGACTGAGCGACTTCACTTTCACTTTTCACTTTCATGCATTGGAGAAGGAAATGGCAACCCACTCCAGTGTTCTTGCCTGGAGAATCCCAGGGACGGGGGAGCCTGGTGGGCTGCTGTCTATGGGGTCACACAGAATTGGACACGACTGAAGCAACTTAGCAGCAGCAGCAGCAACAGAAGTATAGGCCACAAGCACTAGTCTAATACAACTAGATGAAGCTTTGACCAAGTTAGAATATTATGGTTTTCAGTAATTAATAATCAATATGAAATCAGAGAACTTCATTAACTCTTATTAAAATTATAGCTATTTTTCTTCCAAGCTTCATGGTACATGCTTAGTTTGATTACAGATTAATTTTCCTTGTAAGTATTAAACATGTTTCTGGTGGAAGCTTTTGTATTACAGTTAGTCAATGGAGCAAACCATTATGTGGATTTTTTTGATAAGAAAAGTTGATAAGAACTCATTATTGATAAGAACTCCATACCAGGGTAAATATTGAAGAAATAGAGATTATTTAGTTTGTCTCTCTCTGACAACATTTGTTGTTGTTGCTGTTTTTCAATTTTTAAATCATGTTTGATTCTTTGCAACCCATAAATTGCAGCAAATCCCACTTCCCTGTCCTTTACTATATCCAGGAGTTTGCTCAAACTCATATCCATTGAGTTAGTGATGCCATCCAACCATCTCATCCTCTGTTACCCCCTTATACTCTTGCCCTCAATCTGTCCCAGTATTAGGGTCTCTTCCAATGAGTCAATTCTTCATATCAGGTGGCCAGAGTCTTAGAGTTTCAGCTTTACCATCAATCCTTCCAATGAATATTCAGAGTTGACTTCCTTTAAGACTGACTGATTTGATCTCCTTGCTGTCCAAGGGACTCTGAAGAGTCTTCTTCAGCACCATAGTCCAAAAGCATCAATTCTTTAGCATTCAGCCTTACTTACGGTTCAACTTCACATCTGTACATGACTACTGGAAAAACCATAGCTTTGTCTATACAGACCTTTGTAGGCAAAATGATGTCTTTCCTTTTTAATATGCTATCTAGGTTTGTCATAACTTTCCTTCCAAAGATCAAGTATCTTTGAATTTTGTGCCTAAAGTCACCATCCACAGTGATCTTTGAGCCCAAGAAAAAAAATCTGTCACTGTTTCCACTTTTTCCCCATCTATTTTCCATGAAGTGATGGACCTGGATGCCATAATCTTAGTTTTTGAATGCTTAGTTTTAAACCATCATTTTCACTCTCCTCTTTTACCTTCATCAAGAGGCTCTTTAGTTCTCTTTGTTTTCTGCCACTACAGTGTCATCTTCATATCTGAAATTGTGGGTGTTTCTCCTGCCAATCTTGATTCTAGCTGGTAAATCATCCAACCCAGTATTTTGCATGTTGTATTCCTCTGCATGTAAATTAAATAAGCAGGGTGACAGTAAATAGACTTTACATACTCTTTCCCAAATTTGAACCAGTCTGTTCTGTGTCTAGTTCTAACTGTTGCCTTTTGAAACCTGCTTACCGGTTTCTCAGGAAACAGGTAAGGTGGTCTGGTATTCCCCTCTTTGTATTAATTTTCTAGCTTGTTGTCATCCACAGAGTCAACTACTTTTGACTTTCAAATAGTCATTGAAGCAGAAGTAGATTTTTTTGGAATTCCTTTGCTCTTTTGGTCATCCAATGGATGTTGGCAATTTGATCTCTGGTTCCTCTGCCTTCTCTAAATCCAACTTGTTCTTCTGGAAGTTCTCGGTTCATGTACTCTTGAAATCTCACTTAAAGGATTTTGACCATTACCCTGGTAGCATGTGAAATGAGCACAATTGTATGGTAGCTTGCACATTCTCTGTCATTGCCCTTCTTTAGGACTGGAATGAAAATTGATCTTTCCAGTCCTGTGGCCACTGCTGAGTTTTCCAAATTTCCTGGCATATTGAGTCCAGTACTTTAACAGTATCATCTTTTAGGCTGTGAAATAGCTTAGCTGGAATTCCATCACCTCCACTAGCCTTGTTTGCAGTAATGCTTTCTAAGCTCACCTTGACTTCATACTCTCCAGCATGTCTGGCTCTAGATGAGTCATGACACCATCATGGTAAAATCTGGGTCATTAGGATCATTTTTGTGTCGTTCTTCTGTACTCTTGTCACCTCTTCTTATTCTCTTCTGCTTCTGTTAGATTCTTGCTATTTCTGTCCTTCATTGTGCCCATCTTTGAATGGAGTGTTCCCTTGCTATCTCTAATTTTCTTGAAGAGATCTCTAGTCTTTTAATTCTATTGTTTTCCTCTATTTCTTTGCACTGTTCACTTAAGAAGGCTTTATTATCTCTCCTTGCTATTCCCTGGAAGTCTGCATTCAGTTGGGTATATCATTCCCTTTCTCCTTTGCCTTTCACTTCTCTTCTTTTCTCAGCTATTTGTAAGACCTCCTTAGGCAACCACTTTGCCTTCTTGCATTCCTTTTTCTTCAACAGTGTAGCACAGCAAAACATGGTGTGACTACAATGGAATTGAGTACACCAGTGGTCTATATTGCACATGCTATTTATTTGTGTTTTCACTTATACTTATTTATTTACTTATTCAGGTTCTGAAGGGCTTCCCTGGTAGCTCAGATGGTAAATAATCCACTTGCAACGCAAGAGACCTGAACTCAATCCCTGGGTTGGGATGATCCCATGGAGGAGGGCATGGCAACCCACTCCAGTATTCTTGCCTGGAGAATCCCCATGGACAGAGGAGCCTGGTGGGCTAAAGTCCATGGAGTTGCAAAGAATTGGACACGACAGAGTAACTAAGCACAGCACACATAGGTTCTGGCAAGAAAGCTTACCAGAAAGAAGAGTAACCCCATTAGGGAATCATGGCTTTTTCCTGCATAGGTGTTGTTATCTCTAAACCAAGGGCATTACAGCTTAGCTTTTGAGCTCATTCTTGAATCTGAATGGCATTTGAGGTTTGTGTTCTTTTGGGAGGATTCTATCTGTCTGTTTGCCATCAAGCATGTATTTGACAATCAGAGAGTGAATTCTGATAGGTATTATTTGTACTCCCTATTATTAGGTTTTACTTTTGTTTCCCTAAATAAAGACACACATTCTAGGGTGTTCGCATGTAAGTGGGCCTGTGTGATTATTTCTAGTCAAAGCTAGTATTGGTACAGTGAAAATCCGTATATGAGATTTTTCATTCTCTCTCTTCTCTACTTCTTTAGTGACTATGGAGGTACCCTCAGTAAGATGGTTGAACTAGAAGATAAAAACACATTAAATTGCTGCTTTGCAGAATAATCTTTATAAATATGTATGATGGAAAAATAAGCATTTGATGTGATAGGCTATATCAATTTAGAGGCTGTTTATCTAGCATAATCTGCCTGATCCTGACTTAGAGTTGCATTTCTAAAATTTCTTCACATTTGGGGTGCAATTCTTCTGAATTATTTTTGGCCCAGAGTAATCAATGCTCTTGTTTTCCTATACAACATTGTTCTCTGTGACATCAACCAAATGCTGATGATACAAAGCCACTATCATTTATTAGGTAAATTTTGATCCTATATCTTGTTACCTTATAAGAAAATATCAACAGATGGCTTTTAGAGTAAGTTCATTGCATGCACTAACAATGGCCACTATTTCAATAGTACTGTCTGGCTGAGAATAATTGTAAGATGTAACAATGCATCTTAATTTCAGAAAAAAAAAAAATTCCCTTTGATATAGAGTAGGTTGTTTATCCTTAGCCCAGAACGTTGCCCTTGAGACATGGTCCTTAACTCCTAAAAATGTCTTTTAAATGGAGTTTTGCTTAACTGAATACTGGAAATGCACAATGAGGCATTTGTAGTCCAATAGAACTGGTCCAATATCTCCCTGACATACATGTCCCATTGAGTCTTGCCCCCATGTATGTACTTTCATCCTCTGAAAAGCTCCTTCAGGAATCCCCATGTAGACTCTAGGGATTGCCCTCCACGTAGCTCCATGATAGCTTCTGATAACTTGACCCATAAATTCCAGGTAACTTAGAAGACTTAAAATCTGCTATCTGCCTCCTGGGCACATCAAAGAACTCTGTGCTCTGCTTGTTCTCCAGCCCCTTTTACAAAGGCCAAAAAGTTATCCCAGAAGAAAGCTGGTGTAAAAGTAAAAATGTGTGCTTCCTTTCTCTTAAGGGTTGCAGTTTTGTGAGGTGTAATGTCTAATGCCTGAAAATAATTGTCTCCCATATTCTGCCCAGTTTTAACACTATTTAGGCAGGTGATTCCATTCAGTATCAGTTACTCTCTCATGGCTAGAGTAGAAGAATCTAGACAACACACATTTAATTTTAGTGATTGGCAAAGGGACAATATCAGGCTTTGACATAAATTAAAAATAGCGTACCTGTCAGTAATCATTAGCTCATATACTCTTCCAGCTCTGCAGGTTCTGAGGTGACCTCGGATGCCGGGCCACATGCTGTTCCTCAGCCCCTTAGTAACAGTGCTGTCTGAAACCTACACAAGGCTCAACTCCAGCCCTAAGATACAGCTTCAAAAGGAAAAAAGCCTTTGATATTTCCTTGATGTTTCTTGCCCCATAATGTATAGGCCAGCAAGTTCCTATTCTTCCTTCCTGACTTCCGGCTATGCAGATTCATTACTGACTTCATTTCTGTCTGATGTTTTTTTGCATTTGATTATAGACCTCTCTTTCTCTCTCTTTCCCTCTGTGATTTCAACTTAAATTTGACCTCACCCCAAATACTTCATTATTATGATTAATACCAAGTATGCATCATTATCAAATTACACTAATTCAGTAATAATATGACAATGTTAATAATGATAGACAATAATTTATCTCAGAATGTGGGAAGTATACCCATGTTGGGAAGAGATACTCTCTGTTTCCAAACAATTTTATTGTTATATCTAAACCTTATATGTGTAAGGAAAGTGAAAATTCCCAAGAATCTCAGGTCTGCTATGTAATAGACCTTAACAAGTATGGGATTTCTTTCAAATTCCCTAATTTAACTAAAAACATAAACTAAATGTTTCTTCCCACTCCATAGCATCAACATTTTATGTAATATTAAGCAGTTTAAATTAAAAGTTAAATCAATTAACTTCCTCTGTGTACTAACTGGAAATAAGTTTCAGCTATGAGTAAATAATATTTATAGTGAATTAACTGAATAAAATATACTTTTTAAATATTTCACAGCAATAAATTTGGAGACAGATAATTTAGTAATAGTGGAGGATCTTAATAATTTTACAAAAGAAAAAAATCTAAATTTCTGATTTCTCACCCTTGTTGTGTAGTTTTCTCGACCTATGGTTGCAAAACAGCTTTTTAAACTCCAGTGTATCTTACCGAAGGCAAGAAAGGAGGTAAGGTATTGACCATAACCCCATTTTTGTGCCTAGAAACCACCAAAACTCTCATTTTACTGGTCAGAAATATTTCACATGGCTACCCCTCAGATCTATCATATACCAGAAAATGGGTAAGGACTTGGAATTTGGTTTTTGCTCAGCAAACACCAGCAGTGCTTCAACATTTTTATATTGCCCAAAGATGTACCATGTTTCTTTTATGACTTCTTGAATGTCCTGACAAATCCCAGGATCACACAGTCAGTTCAGTCACTCAGTCCTGTCCAACTCTTTGTGAACGCATGAATTGCAGCACGCCAGGCCTCCTTGTCCATCACCAACTCCCACAGTCCACCCAAACTCATGTTCATCGAGTCAGTGATGCCATCCAGCCATCTCATCCTCTGTCATCCCCTTCTCTTCCTGCCCCCAATCCCTCGCAGCAACAGGGTCTTTTCCAATGAGTCAACTCTTTGCATGAGGTGGCCAAAGTACTGGAGTTTCAGCTTTAGCATCATTCCTCCCAAAGAAATCCCAGGGCTGATCTCCTTCAGAATGGACTGGTTGGATCTCCTTGCAGTCCAAGGGACTCTCAAGAGTCTTCTCCAACACCACAGGTCAAAAGCATCAATTCTTCAGCACTCAGCTTTATTCACAGTCAAACTCTTACATCCATACATGACCACTGGAAAAAACATAGCCTTGACTAGATGGACCTTTGTTGCCAAAGTAATATCTCTGATTTTTAATTTGCTATCTAGGTTGGTCATAACTTTCCTTCCAAAGAGTAAGTGTCTTTTAATTCCATGGCTGCAATCACCATCTGCAGTGATTTTGGAGCCCAAAAAAATAAAGTCTGACACTGTTTCCACTGTTTCCCCATCTATTTCCCATGAAGTGATGGCACCAGATGCCATGATCTTCATTTCCTAAATGTTGAGCTTTAAATAAACTTTTTCACTCTCCTCTTTCACTTTTATCAAGAGGCTTTTTAGTTCCTCTTCATTTTCTGCCATAAGGGTGGTGTCATCTGCATATCTGAAGTTATTGATATTTCTCTTGGCAATCTTGATTCCAGCTTGTGCTTCCTCCAGTCCAGCGTTTCTCATGATGTGCTCTGCATAGAAGTTAAATAAGCAGGGTGACAATATACAGCCTTGACGTAGTCCTTTTGCCATTTGGAACCAGTCTGTTGTTCCATGTCCAGTTCTAACTGTTGCTTCCTGACCTGCACATAGGTTTCTCAAGAGGCAGGTCAGGTGGTCTGGTATTCCCATTTCTTTTAAGAATTTTCCACAGTTTATTGTGATCCACACAGTAAAAGGCTTTGGCATAGTTAATAAAGCAGAAATAAATATTTTTCTGGAACTCTCTTGCTTTTTCCATGATTCGGCAGATGTTGGCAATTTGATCTGTGGTTCCTCTGCCTTTTCTAAAGCCAGCTTGAACATCTGGAAGTTCCCGTTTCACATATTGCTGAAGCCTGGCTTGGAGAATTTTAAGCATTACTTTACTAGTGTGTGAGATGAGTGCAATTGTGTGGGAGTTTGAGCATTCTTTGGTATAGCCTTTCTTTGGGACTGGGAGCAAAACTGACCTTTTCCAATCCTGTGACCACTGCTGAGTTTTCCAAATTTGCTGGTATATTGAGTGTAGCACTTTCAGTGTATCATCTTTTAGGATTTGAAATAACTCAACTGGAATTCCATCACCTCCACTAGCTTTGTTCATAGTGATGCTTCTTCAGGCCCACTTGACTTCACATTCCAGGATGTCTGACTCTAGGTGAGTGATGACACCATCATGGTTGTCTGGGTCGTGAAGATCTTTTCTCTGTTTATTCTTGCCCCTCTTCTTAATATCTTCTGCTTCTGTTAGGTCCATACCATTTCTGTCCTTTATCGAGCCCATCTTTGCATGAAATGTTCCCTTGGGATCTCTAATTTTCTTCAAGAGATCTCTAGTCTTTCCCATTCTGTTGTTTTCCTCTATTTCTTTGCACTGATCGCTGAGGAAGGCTTTCTTATCTCTTCTTGCTATTCTTTGCAACTCTGCATTCAGATGTTTATATCTTTCCTTTTCTCCTTTGCTTTTCGATTCTCTTCTTTCCACAGCTATTTGTAAGGCCTTCCTAGACAGCCATTTTGCTTTTTTGCATTTATTTTCCATGGGGATGGCCTTGATCCCTGTTTACTGTACAATGTCATGAACCTCCATCCATAGTTCATCAGACACTCTGTCTATCAGATCTAGTTCCTTAAATCCATTTCCCACTTTCACTGTATGATCATAAGGGATTTGATTTGGGTCATACCTAAATGGTCTAGTGGTTTTCCCTACTTTCATCAATTTAAGTCTGAATTTGGCAATAAGGTGTTTATGATATGAACCAGTCAGCTCCCGGTCTTGTTTTTGCTGACTTTATAGAGCTTCTCCATCTTTGGCTGCAAAGAGTATAATTAATCTGATTTCGGTGTTGACCACCTGGTGATGTCCATGTGTAGAGTATTCTCTTGTGTTGTTGGAAAAGGGTGTTGGCTATGACCAGTGCGTTCTCTTGGCAAACTCTATTAGCCTTTTCCCTGCTTCATTCCATATTTCAAGGCCAAATCTGCCTGTTACTCCAGGTGTTTCTTGACTTCCTACTTTTGCAGTCCAGTCCCCTATAATGAAAAGGATATCTTTTTTGGGTGTTAGTTCTAAAAGATCTTATAGGTCTTCATAGAACCGTTCAACTTCAGCTTCTTCAACATTACTGGTTGGGGCATAGGCTTGGATCACTGTGATACTGAATGGTTTCCCTTGGAAATGAACAGAGATCATTCTGTTGTTTTTAAGATTGCATCCAAGTACTGCATTTTGGACTCTTTTGTTGACCATGATGGTACTCCATTTCTGCTAAGGGATTCCTGCTCACAGTAGTAGATATAATGGTCATCTGAGTTAACTTCACCCATTCTAGTCCATTTTAGTTCTCTGATTCCTAGAATGTCAACTTTCACTCTTGGCATCTCCTGTTTGACCACTTCAAATTTGCCTTGATTCATGGACATGACATTCCAGGTTCCTATGCAATATTGCTCTTTACATTTGGGGCCTTGCTTCTATCACCAGTCACATCCATTGTTTTTGCTTTGGCTCCATCCCTTCATTCTTTCTAGACTTATTTCTCCACTGATCTCCAGTAGCAATTTGGGCACCTACCGACCTGGAGAGTTTTCTTTCAGTATCCTATCATTTTGCCTTTTCATACTATTCATGGTGTTTTCAAAGCAAGAATACTGAAGTAGTTTGTCATTCTCTTCTCCAGTGGACCACCTTCTGTCAGACCTCTCCACCATGACCCAGCTGTCTTGGTTGGCCCCACATGGCATGGCTTAGTTTCATTGAGGTAGACAAGGCTGTGGTCCGTGTGATCACTGGTTTTCTGTGATTATGGTTTCAGTGTGTCTGCCCTCTGACGTGCTCTTTGCAACACCTATCATCTTACTTAGATTTCTCTTACTTTGCACGTGGGGTATCTCTTCACAGGCTGCTCCAGCAAAGCGCAGCTGCTGCGCCTTACCTTGGACGATGTCACCCCTCCTGAGCTTGAATATGGAGTAGCTCCTCTCAGCCCTCGTGCGCCCGCGCAGCTGCCACTCCTTGGACATGGGGTAGCTCCTCTTGGCTGCTGCCCCGACCTCGGACATGGGGTAGCTTGTCTCAGTCTCAAGGTTATCTTCCTTACCTCCACCATAGTTTGGCCCCAGTATGTAAATAAGGATGTCACACATAAACTATATTTTACCATATCTTCTAGTATGTAGCTTATATGTACAATGTACTACTGACACAATTTTTCAGTACCAATGTTGGCATGTTTTGCTTCTCTTTCTACCTCATTAACTCTCAGCCTCTACACAGACATACACACACACAATGCTAGCTCTTTACATTGAAAAAATCAGTTAGGGTAACTGGATTTACTGTCCAATCTTATAGTTGGTACTATAAGCTGACGGTGCAATACATTTCTTTTTTGTTTTCTTTAGTTGAGAGTCACATGACTAATACATTCCACAGCACTAAAAATATATATTGCTATTAAAATAAAAAGGGATATTTCTTTTTATGTTGTTATATTAATGTATATCTTTTAATATAAATTAAAATGTAATTTAATTCATTTCAGTGCTCTAGAATTTTTTTTTAAATTTATTATCATCAGTAATAAACATTTACTCACACTCTTTTAGCATTATCACACTCATAATTAGCATAACACAACAATGATAACTGCTGTGTTCTATATTATAGGCAAATTTTATGAAGGACTTTTATTTTTCTTTTAGCACTTGGTTAAAATAAACTGTATCTTCATCTTTTATTAGTTTATAATGCAGGGAAAATATTCTAGGAGTGAATATAGGTGTAATGCAATCTATTTAAGTACCCATAAACTGGAATAAGTAGTGAAGTCTTAAAAAATAGTCTTTGCTTTTAATTTTATGATGCTGTTTTTAGATTTTTACTTTCATAACAGTGATTTGACAGCTGTGGTTACTTAGTATATTAATATTTATATATGGCAGTCTACTATAAAGGGATAATAGAAAACAGGTACTGTGCAAAAATATTATATTTTAAAATTAAGTTTCTCTCTATACTTTACTCAAACTTGTTATTCTGTTGCTTAGGGGAGGCTCTTGGTGACAATGCTGGCTGTTGCAGGCTTTCCTTGATGTCTGATAATAAAATCCCTGTGGGGAAGCTATGCCTTTGCCTAGTGCCAACACATTCTTGGCAGATACAATGTTTGCATGATAAATGTTTCAATTAAAACTATTTAAAATAACCTTCAATCTTGTTTCAAATTTATTTGAAGACTATTAAAAGGACATAAAAATATGAACTAGGAGTTTCAAATAAGGGAAGTTATATAATTTACATACCTTATAGCTTCATAATATTCATAATAACAATACATTTTGAAAAGAAAATAATCTTTTACCAAAAAGAGACTGTTATTTTGTGTGATTCCAAAAGTAGAAGAAATACAAGATTCACTATCAAGACTTCATTTGATTATTGTTAAAAATGTCTTATTTTAAAATATATATTTAAGAGAAAAACATTTTTCTCTACTACTTTTTTTTTCAGCTTTTTCCCTTCACTTTAATTTTATTTTTTTTATTTTTTATTTTTTTTTTTTACTTTACAATATTGTATTGGTTTTGCCATACATCAACATGCATCTGCCATGGGTGTACACATGTTCCCCATCCTGAACCCTGCTCCCACCTCCCTCCCCATACCATCCCTCTGGGTCATCCCAGTGCACCAACCCCAAGCTTCCTGTATCCTGCATTGAACCTGGACTGGTGATTTGTTTCTTATATGATATTATACATGATTCTATTAGTGGTTATCTCTGGGGTTTTTTGGAAGCAGGAAAAAATTTGCCATACTAGAGCTATTCTTCTTTTTAACTTATATTGTTTGACCTTTAATTCCTGTATGGACATATTTTAAACTTTACTTATATGTTTAAGTGTGATTGTATATATTCTTGTAAATTTTGTCTATCTTTTCCTTTTTGTGTTGATGCCCTTCTCCCTGTCTTTCCCTTATTAGCTTGAATCAGCTCCACTACCCAAAATATTTTTGGACATCACCTTAGGACAAATTCTTTCATCTTTTACTGCTATCCATATGGTAGTACTGTAATATGTATATATGAATGTGCATAAGTACTCCCATCCATCAGGCACACATATAGAATTGCTATTTGTTAGTATTTCTTCTAAAGAGAACAGACTCCTACCATGCCCTCTTTCCTGTGACTCTTTCATTCAACAGTATTTTCTGGAAATTCATAACATATCCATTACAATGTTGATGTGATTTCTCTTTCTGTCCTTTTTTAACCACTGTGGATAATACTATAATTGATGTACTGTGCATTCTGTAGGAACTTCAAATCTGATGTGTTGATATGTGTCTTTTGCTAAATAAATCTATTGGAGTAACGCTGCTGGATTAAAGTGTTGTGGGTTTTTTTTGGTTATTTTTAGTAAATATTTTTATATAAGTATTTAAAAGATAAAAGCTTCTTTTGCACATATAATCTAATGCTATAAAAACTTTAAAGTTATTAATAATCACTTTTTAATATCAAATATCTAGCTGGCATTCACTTTCTATATATCTTTAAATCAGAATGTTGTTGTTCAGTGGCTCTGTTGTGTCTGACTCTGCAACCGCATGGACTGCAGCAGCCAGGCTTCCCTGTCCTTCACCATCTCCCGGGGGAGCTTGATTATCATGAATCAGAATAATAAAAGATAATTGTAGTTTTAAAAATCTGTTTCTTACATCTATTTTGATTTATAGTACCTTCCTCCATCATTTGCATTTCTGTTATTATTAAAGAACTTTTGTTATCTTTGCTGAACTTGGCTGGTTGTTTCCCCATGGTGTTATAAGTATGTGTCTTTGTTCACTGTGGCTCCTGGAAATTGGTAATGAGATCTAAATGGTTGATTAAATCAGAATCAGTCTATATAGAGAGAACTTCATAAATGATATTGTGCACTTATACTGGGAACAACATGATGTTTTCTTGCCTAATTTTTTGTAATGCTAGTAACAATTGGGACTATTTTATTGAAGATTGAAAAACTTAATATTTTAATTATTTTTTCCTTCTTTGTTTATTAGCTGGAGCATTTCCACACAGACACATGTGTTAGTCACTCAGTCATGTCCATCTCTTTGAGACCTCAAGGACTGTAACCTGCCAGGCTCCTCCATCCATGGAATTCTCCAGACATGACTACTGGAGTGGATTGCCATTCTTTTCTCTAGGGAATCTTCCTGACCTAGGGATCAAACCCTGGTTTAATGCATTGCCGGCAGATTCTTTACCATCCGAGCTACCAGAAATTATTCCTACACAGATATATTTCTCCTAATTAGCTGTTTATTTGTTTAGTTTCTCAGTTTGGATTGGCTTAGAAAAGACAAGTAAAATCTGTTTTTTTCTTTTTCTTCATTTGCCGTTTTCTAAGTTAGTTACTGATTTCTCAGCTTCAAGCACAATGATCAAAAATACATTTTTAATATTATGAAATCATGCATTTGATTATTTTTACATATTTCAACATATCGATTTATATTCAAATTTCCATGGTTTGTAAAAAGGAAGTTATTCAGGTGGGCTCTTCATTTGTCCTTGTTGGTGCCCTTGATGCATTTTCTTTTTTTAAATTTAAATTAATTAATTTATTTTAATTGGAAGCTAGTTACTTTACTGTATAGTAGTGGTTTTTGCCATACATTGACATGAACCCACCACGGGTGTACACGTGTTCCCCTTCCTGAACCCTCCTCCCTCTTCCCTCTCCATCCCATCCCTTAGGATCATCCCAGTGCACCAGCCCTGAGTGCTCTGTCTCATGCATCGAACCTGGATGGGTGATCTGTTTCACATAAGGTAATATACATGATTCAATGCTATTCTCTAAATCATCCCACCCTCACCTTCTCCCAGAGTCCAAAAGTCTGTTCTTTACATCTGTGTCTCTTTTGCTGTCTCGCATATAGGGTCATCATTACCATCATTCTAAGTTCCATATATATGTGTTAACATACTGTATTGGTGTTTTTCTTTCTGACTTACTTCACTCTATATAATAGGCTCCAGTTTCATCTACCTCATTAGAACAGATCCAAATGTATTCTTTTTAAAGCTGAGTATTCTCCTACACTTAAATTTTTAATATTACACAATTTTTTTGATTTGTTTTATCTTAAACCTGGAGAAGGGAATGGCAACCTGCTCCAGTATTCTGGCCTGGAGAATTCCAGGGACTATAGAGTTCATGGTGTCACAAAGAGTCAGACATGACTGAGGAGCCTGGCAGGCTACAGTCCATGCAGTAACATAGAAACAGATACAACTGAGAGGCTTTCACTGTACTTCATACTACATCATTACAGGCTTAACAGTCTCAAAATTGACGATCCTGTAAGCAATATATTTAGTGAAAAATAACAAATATAGTAATATAAATATTGTTATTTTTATGTTTTTATCCTTAGGGAATATCCCACCAGGACTTGTAACCAAATTACTCTGGCTGAATGTCATTGGGAAGATTGTCATTTTGTGTGGTTGCATCACAGGTACCTCTAGACACATTTTCATTTGTGTCAGTTTCAATTTTTAGGAATTGCTTAAAAACAGACTGGTTCCAAATAGGAAAAGGAGTCCATCAAGGCTGTATATTATCACCCTGCTTATTTAACTTCTATGCAGAGTACATCATGAGAAACTCTGGGTTGGAAGAAGCACAAGCTGGAATCAAGATTGCAGGGAGAAATATCAATAACCTCAGTTATGCAGATGACACCACCTTATTGCAGAAAGTGAAGAGGAACTAAAAAGCTTCTTGATGAAAGTGAAAGAGGAGAGTGAAAAAGTTGGCTTAAAGCTCAACATTCAGAAAACGAAGATCATGGCATCTGGTCCCATCACTTCATGGGAAATAGATGGGGAAACAGTGGAAACAGTGTCAGACTTTATTTTTTGGGCTCCAAAATCACTGCAGATGGTGATGGCGGCCATGAAATTAAAAGACGCTTGCTCCTTGGAAGGAAAGTTATGACCAACCTAGATAGCATATTCAAAAGCAGAGGTATTACTTTGCCAACAAAGGTCCATCTAGTCAAGGCTATGGTTTTTCCAGTGGTCATGTACAGATGTGAGAGTTGGACTGTGAAGAAAGCTGAGTACTGAAGAATTGATGCTTTTGAACTGTGGTGTTGGAGAAGACTCTTGAGAGTCCCTTGGACTACAAGAAAATCCAACCAGTCCATCCTAAAGGAGATCAGTGTTGGGTGTTCATTGGAAAGACTGATGCTGAAGCTGAAACTCCAATACTTTAGCCATGTCATGCAAAGAGATGACTCGTTGGAAAAGACCCTGATGCTGGGAGGGATTGGGGACAGGAGGAGAAAGGGACGACAGAGGATGGAGATGGCTGGATGGCATCACCGACTCGATGGACATGAGTTTGGGTAAACTCCAAGTGTTGGTGATAGACAAGGAGGCCTGGCATGCTGCAAATCATGGGGTCGCAAAGATTTAGATACGACTGAGTGGCTGAAATGGACTGAACTGATCTTGATTTTAATTTTGTTTCATAATTATGCAGAATGTTTAGATGTTTCCAAAACCATATTTACATTATAATGTATATTCATAGATGGCATCATTCTATTATTATCCTCTCTAATCTATCCCCTTCCTTACCTATAAGCCAATAGTTTTTAAATGGTATGGTTCAATTGAGTTCAGTTCAGACTCTCAGTCGTGTCTGACTCTTTGCAACCCCATGAATTGCAGCACATCAGGCCTCCCTGTCAACATCACCAACTACCAGAGTCTACCCAAACCCAAGTCCATCATGTCGGTAATGCCATCCAGCGATCTCATCCTCTGTCATCCCCTTCTCCTTCTGCCCCCAATCCCTCCCAGCATCAGAGTCTTTTCCAATGAGTCAACTCTTCACATGAGGTGGCCAAAGTATTGGAATTTCAGCTTAAACATCAGTCCTTCCAATGAACACCCAGGACCGATCTCCTTTGGGATGGACTGGTTGGATCTCTTTGCAGTCCAAGGGACTCTCAAGCGTCTTCTGCAACACCACAGTTCAAAAGCATCAATTTCTCAGCCATCAGCTTTCTTTATATCCAACTCTCACATCCATACATGACTACTGAAGAAGCCATAGCCTTGACTAGACAGACCTTTGTTGGCAAAGTAATGTCTCTGCTTTTTAATATTCTGTCTAGTTGGACATAGATTTTTTTCCAAGAAGCAAGCGTCTTTTAATTTCATGGCTGCAATCAACATTAGCAGTGACTTTGGAACCCCCAAAAATAAAGTCTGATACTGTTTTCACTATTTCCTCATCTATATCCCATGAAGTGATAGGACCAGATGCCATGATCTTCGTTTTCTAAATGTTCAGCTTTAAGTCAACTTTTTCACTCTCTTCCTTCACTTTCATCAAGAAGCTCTTTAGTTCCTCTTCAATTTCTGCCATAAGATTGATGTCGTCTGCATATCTGAGGTTATTTATATTTCTCCCAGCAATCTTGATTCCAGCTTGTGCTTCTTTTAGTCCAGCATTTCTCATGATGTACTCTGCATAGAAGTTAAATAAGCAGGGTAACAATATACTGCCTTGACGTACTCCTTTTGCTATTTGGAACCAGTCTGTTATTCCATGTCCAGTTCTAACTGTTGCTTCCTGACCTGCATACAGGTTTCTCAAGAGACAGGTTAGGTGGTCTGGTATTCCCATCTCTCTCAGAATTTTCCACAGTTTATTGTGATCCACACAGTCAAAGGCTTTGGCATAGTTAATAAAGCAGAAATAGATGTTTTTCTGGAACTCTCTTGCTTTTTTGATGATTCAGCAGATGTTGGCATATTTGATCTCTGATTCCTCTGCCTTTTCTAAAACCAGCTTGAACATCTGGAAGTTCACTGTTCACATATTACTGAAGCCTGGTTTGGAGAATTTTGAGCATTACTTTATCAGCATGTGAGATGAGTACAATTGTGCGGTAGTTCGAGAATTTTTTGACATTGCCTTTCTATGGTTACCCTTCCATAATTCTTAATGAGAAAACACAGAAACTTGCATCTTTGGGAGATTGTTTACATAGATTTGTAGAAGTTTTTAATTTTTCTTTTTTTCTGAACATCAAAATATATGTATTCATTTTCTTTTTACCTTTTTAACTACAAATGCTGTTATTCTCTCCTAATAGACTATAGGTAACTTCATCATTTCTTTTTGCAGGTACATAGCAGTGCATTGTATAGGTTTTCTTAATTAAATCAGTTGCCTAATTTTACTGAAGGAGGAACTCCCCAGGTCAGTAGGTGGCCAATATGCTACTGGAGATCAGTGGAGAAATAACTCCAGAAAGAATGAAGGGACGGAGCCAAAGCAAAAACAATACCCAGTTGTGGATATGACTGGTGATAGAAGCAAGGTCTGATGCTGTAAAGAGCAATATTGCATAGGAACCTGGAATGTCAGGTCCATGAATCAAGGCAAATTGGAAGTGATCAAACAGGAGATGGCGAGAGTGAACATTGACATTCTAGGAATCAGCGAACTGAAATGGACTGGAAAGGGTGAATTAAATCAGATGACCATTATATCTACTACTGTAGGCAGGAATCCCTCAGAAGAAATGGAGTAGCCATCATGGTCAACAAAAGAGTCTGAAATGCAGTACTTGGATGCAATCTCAAAAACGACAGGATGATCTCTGTTCATTTCCAAGGCAAACCATTCAATATCACAGTAATCCAAGTCTATGCCCCAACCAGTAACGCTGAAGAAGCTGAAGTTGAATGGTTCTATGAAGACCTACAAGACCTTTTAGAACTAACACCCCCCAAAAAATGTCCTTTTCATTATAGGGGACTGGAATGCAAAAGTAGGAAGTCAAGAAACACCTGGAGTAACAGGCAAATTTGGCCTTGCAATACCGAATGAAGCAGGGCAAAGACTAATAGAGTTTTGCCAAGAAAATGCACTGTCATAGCAAACACCCTCTTCCAACAGCAAAAGACAAGACTCTACACATGGACATCACCAATTGGTCAACACTGAAATCAGAATGATTATATATTTTGCAGCCAAAGATGGAGAAGCTCTATACAGTCAACCAAAACAAGACCAGGAGTTGACTGTGGCTCAGATCATGAACTCCTTATTGCCAAATTCTGACTTAAACTGAAGAAAGTAGGGAAACCACTAGACCATTCAAGTATGACCTAAATCAAGTCCCTTATGATTATACAGTGGAAGTGAGAAATAGATTTAAAAGACTAGACCTGATAGATAGAGTGCCTGATGAACTATGGACTGAGGTTCATGACATTGTACAGCAGACAGTGATCAAGACAATCCTCATGGAAAAGAAATGCAAAAAAGCAAAATGGCTGTCTAGGGAGGTCTTACAAATAGCTGTGGAAAGAAGAGAATCGAAAAGCAAAGGAGAAAAGGAAAGATATAAGCATCTGAATGCAGAGTTCCAAAGAACAGCAAGAAGAGATAAGAAAGCCTTCCTCAGCAATCAGTGCAAAGAAATAGAGGAAAACAACAGAATGGGAAAGACTAGAGATTTCTTCAAGAAAATTAGAGATACCAAGGGAACATTTCATGCAAAGAGGGCTCGATAAAGGACAGAAATGGTATGGACCTAAAAAAGGCAGAAGATATTAAGAAGAGGTGGCAAGAATACACAGAAGAACTGTACAAAAAAATCTTCACGACCCAGATAATCACGATGGTGTGATCACTGACCTAGAGCCAGACATCCTGGAATGTGAAGTCAAGTGGGCCTTAGAAGGCATCTCTACGAACAAAGCTAGTGGAGGTGATGGAATTCCAGTTGAGCTATTCCAAATCCTGAAAGATGATGCTGTGAAAGTGCTGCACTCAATATGCCAGCAAATTTGGAAAACTCAGCAGTGGCCACAGGACTGGAAAAAGGCAGTTTTCATTCCAATCCCAAAGAAAGGAAATGCCAAAGAATGCTCAAACTACCACACAATTGCACTCATCTCACACACTAGTAAAGTAATGCTTAAAATTCTCCAAGCCAGGCTTCAGCAATATGTGAACCATGAACTTCCAGGTGTTCAAGCTGGTTTTAAAGAAAGCAGAGGAACCAGAGACCAAATTGCCAACATCCGCTGGATAATCAAAAAAGCAAGAGAGTTCCAGAAAAACATATCTGCTTTATTGACTATGCCAAAGCCTTTTACTGTGTGGATCACAATAAACTTGGAAAATTCTGAAAGAGATGGGAATACAAGACCACCTGACCTGCCTTTGAGAAACTTGTACGCAGGTCAGGAAACAACAGTTAGAACTGGACATGGAACAACAGACTGGTTCCAAATAGGAAAAGGAGTCCATCAAGGCTGTGTATTGTCACCCTGCTTATTTAACTTCTATGCAGAGTACATCATGAGAAACGCTGGACTGAAAGAAGCACAAGCTGAAATCAAGATTGCTGGGAGAAATATCAATAACCTCAGATATGCAGATGACACCACCCTCATGGCAGAAAGTGAAGAGGAACTCAAAAGCCTCTTGATCAAAGTCAAAGAGGAGAGGGGAAAAGTTGGCTTAAAGCTCAACATTCAGAAAACGAAGATCATGGCATCTGGTCCCATCACTTCATGGGAAATAGATGGGGAAACAGTGGAAACAGTGTCAGACTTTACTTTTTGGGGCTCCAAAATCACTGCAGATGGTGATTGCAGCCATGAAATTAAAAGATGCTTACTCCTTGGAAGGAAAGTTATGACCAAGCTAGATAGCATATTGAAAAGCAGAGACATTACTTTGCCAACAAAGGTTCATCTAGTCAAGGCTATGTTTTTTCCTGTGGTCATGTATGGATATGAGAGTTGGACTGTGAAGAAAGCTGAGTACTGAAGAATTGATGCTTTTGAATTGTGGTGTTGGAGAAGACTCTTGAGAGTCTCTTGGACTACAAGGAGATCCAACCAGTCCATTCTGAAGGAGATCAGCCCTGGGATTTCTTTGGAAGGAATGATGCTAAAGCTGAAACTCCAGTACTTTGGCCACCTCATGGGAAGAGTTGACTCATTGGAAAAGACTGATGCTGGGAGGGGTTGGGGGCAGGAGGAGAAGGGGATGGCAGAGGATGAGATGGCTGGATGGCATCACTGACTTGATGGACGTGAGTCTGAGTGAACTCCGGGAGTTAGTGATGGACAGGGAGGCCAGGCGTGCTGCAATTCATGGGGTCACAAAGAGTCAGACACGACTGAGTGACTATACTCAACTGAACTGAATTTCACCAACCTTCTGCTATAGTAAATAGACCTGCAACAAATACATCTGTGCAGACATCTTTTTGTGTTGTGTGAGTGCACCTCGGTATTATAGCCTGTAAATAGAATTATTAGATAAAAGTATGACTTTATGTATAGTACTTAGATATTTGAAAAAATTATTTTCTTTATTTCATATTTTTGTATTAAATATGCAGGCCATATGTTTTACTAACTTTAACACTTTGAACACACAAATAAAATAAATTTTATAAGCTTTAGTAAGAAAATATTGTTTTAAAAACATCAACCATTTGAATTCTCTTTGTAATATTTATGTTTTTTATTTTGTTTTGGTTTTTTGTCATCAAATAATAACTGATTGTAATGTCATTTTGGAGAAGGCAATGGCACCCCACTCCAGGACTCTTGCCTGGAAAATTCCATGGATGGAAAGCCTGGTAGGCTGTAGTCTATGGGGTCGCTAAGAGTCAGACAGAACTGAGCGACTTCACTTTCACTTTCCACTTTCATGCATTGGAGAAGGAAATGGCAACCCACTCCAGTGTTCTTGCCTGGAAAATCCCAGGGACAGGGGAGCCTGCTTGGCTGCCGTCTATGGGGTCGCACAGAGTCGGACACGACTGAGGCGACTTAGCAGCAGGAGCAGCAGCAGCAGCAATGTCATTTTAGCAGATTCATTGATAAGGATCTTTGCACTATGCACTGTGTAGCTTTGCACTATGACTACTCTTTTATAAAGTTATAGGCTTCAGTCTTAAAGTTGACTGTGAAACAGAACTATTAGCCTTGATCTATTATGGTTATATAGTTATTGTTACAGTTTATTCTTATTTCCTTAAGGGGAAAAAATTAAACAAATCAAACTTATCTGTAAGGAACTCTAAATCTATAAATATATATACTGCATTTAAAAAGAGATATAAACATAAACATTTTGGACAGGTTCAAGATAGTTGGGATGACATTTACATTTTGTTTAGAACAATATACATTAACACCCTGTGCTGTTATTTAACTCCTGTCTTCTTTCTTTGAAAATATGCTCAGTTTTCTGTGTTGCACCTATAATTATCTGCACCTCAAAAATAGAAATAACATGCCTTTCTTTCTGTTAATTATAAGCTTTTGCTTGTATACAGAACTAATGATGTTGCTTTAAAAAAGTGTTGATATAGCACTCCTGTTGATTTACAATTTCCCAAGCCCAAATTCCAGGCAGAAAACACATATCACCTCTTGGTGGAAAGAGAAATTTAATTACAAAGTGGCATGAACATTGGTAGAAGAGAATGTAGCCATCTTTGCAAAAAATCTACCTACAATCCTGCTTTTAACTGTCACAGGAGAGGCTGGGACAAATTGAGAAAGTAGCACTGACATATATACACTATCATGTATAAAATAGATAACTAGCAAAAAGTTGTTATATAATACAGGAAGCCCATCCTGGGGTTCTGTTTTGACCTAAAGGGGTGGGATGCGGGCGCTCATGAAGGAAGTTTAAAATATATATATAATTGTGACTGATTCACGTTTATGTACAGCAGAGACTACCACAATATTTTAAACAATTATTTTCCAATATCTTTTTAATAATAACAAAAAGAAACTACAAGAAAAATGTGCATTTGTGAAGGGCAACCTATAAATTAGCAATTATTTGAACATTTAATTTTATCAATTTAGTTATTTTTTTTGCAAAATATATATAACCTATAAATAGACCTAATTTATATCAATGAAGTTCAACACATCCTAACTGAGCACAATGTTTCTTTATTTCAATTAAATACATAGTATTTAGTTATGTACACAGTTTCTGAGTCAGATTGATTGAGTTCAAATCCTTACTCGGCCATTAATTTCAGTTCAGTCACTCAGTTCTGTCCCACGCCCAACTCTTTGCAAGCCCGTGGACTGCAGCATGCCAGGATTCCCGATCCATCACCAACTCCTGGAGCTTACTCAAACTCATGTCTATTCAGTTGATGATGCCATGCAACCATCTCATCTGCGCTTGTCTCCTTCTCCTCCCACCTTCAATCTTTCCCAGCATCAAGGTCTTTTCCAGTGAGTCAGTTATTTGCATCAGGTGGTCAAAGTATTGGAGTTTCAGCTTCAACACCAGTACTTCCAATGAATATTCAGGACTGATTTCCTTTAGGATTGACTGGTTTGATCTCCTTTCAGTCCAAGGGACTCTCAAGAGTCTTCTCTAACACCACAGTTCAAAAGCATCAATTTCTCGGCCCTCAGCTTTCTTTATATCCAACTCTCACATCCATACATGACTACTGAAGAAACCATAGCCTTGACTAGACAGACCTTTGTTGGCAAAGTAATGTCTCTGCTTTTTAATATGCTGTCTCGTTGGACATAGCTTTTCTTCCAAGGAGTAAGCATCTTTTAATTTCATGGCTGCCATCACCATCTGCAATGATTTTGGAGCCCAAGAAAATAGTCTTTCACTGTTTTCATTGTTTCCCCATCTATTTGCCATAAAGTGATGGGACCAAATGCCATGATCTTAGTTTTCTGAATGTTGAATTTTAGGTCAACATTTTCACACTCTTCTCACTTTCATCAAGAGGCTCTTTAGTTCTTCTTGGCTGTCTGCCATAAGGCTGATGTCATCTGAGCTTATTGATATTTCTCCTGGCAATCTTGATTCCAGCTTGTGGTTCATCCAGCCTAGCATTTCTCTTGATGTACTCTGCATATAAGTTAAATAAGCAGGGTGACAGTATACAGCCTTGATGTACTCCTTTTCCTATTTGGAACCAATCTGTTTTTCCATGTCCAGTTCTAACTGTAGCTTCCTCACCTGCATACTGATTTCTCAGGAGGCAGGCCAGGTGGTCTAGTATTCCCATGTCTCCTTAAGAGTTTTCCACAGTTTGTTGTGATCCACACAGTCAAAGACTACGCCAGTTGACTATTGGCATAGTCAATAAAGCAGAAATAAATGTTCTTCTGGAGTTCTCTTGCATTTTCAATGACCCAACAGATGTTGGCAATTTGATCTCTGGTTCCTCTGCCTTTTCTAAAACCAGCTTGAACAACTGGAATTTCATAGTTCATGTACTGTTGAAGCCTGGGTTGGAGAATTTTGAGCATTACTTTGCTAGCAGTTGAGATGAGTGCAATTGTGTGGTAGTTTGAACATTCTTTGCCATTGCCTTCTTTGGGATTGGAATGAAAGCTGACCTTTTCCAGTCCTGTGGCCACTGCTGAGTTTTCCAAATTTGCTGGCATATTGAGTGAAGCACTTTCACAAGATCATATTTTAGGATCTGAAATAGCTCAGCTGGAATTCTATCACGTCCACTAGCTTTGTTCATAATGATGCTTCCTAGAGTCCACTTGACTTTGCATTCCAAGATGTCTGGCTTTAGGTGAGTGATCGCATCATCTTGGTTATCCGGGTCATGAAGATCTTTTTTTGTAGAGTTCTTCTGTGTTTTCTTGCCACCTCTTCTTAATATCTTCTGCTTCTGTTAGGTCCATACCTTTCTCTCCTTTATTGAGCCCATATTTGCATGAAGTGTTCCCTTGGTATCTCTAATTTTCTTGAAGAGATCTCTAGTATTTCCCATTCTGTTGTTTTCCTCTAGTTCTTTGCATTGATCACTGAGGAAGGCTTTCTTATCTCTCCTTGCTCTTCTTTGGAACCCTGCATTCAGATGGATATATCTTTCCTTTTCCTTTCACTTCTCTTCTTTTCTCAGCAATTTTTAAGACCTTGTCAGAGAACCATTTTGCCTTTTTGCATTTCTTTTTCTTGACGTTGTTCTTGATCCCTGCCCCCTGTACAAATAGTTCTTCAGGCACTTTGTCTATCAGATTTAATCCCTTGAATCTATTTGTCACTACCACTGTATAATCGTAAGGGATTTGATTTAGGTCATACCTGAATGGTCTAACGTTTCCCTACTTTCTTCAATTTAAGTCTGTATTTGGCAATAAGGAGTTCATGATCTGAGCCACAGTCAGCTCCTGGTCTTGCTTTTGCTGACTGTATAGAGCTTCTCCATTTATTCTGCCATTTGCTAACCATGATATTGAACATATTACAAAGTGCTTTAAGTGTCAGTTTGCATTTATTTGAAATTGGCATAATATTAGGATCTCTATCAGTGTATTTTTGTCACATGAAATAGTATGATTACTCTTTGCCATGTAAGGTTATATAGTTATTACTGAGCATTTACTAGTTTCTGAGCATATACTCTTCAGAAGGTATAAATCATAAAATATATGATTAATTGTTTAATATGCTTATATGTCTTTGTAAGAATTAGAGTCATTTATAAGCGAAATTTAAGTTGATGGAACTCAAGAAGGAATGAAGAGAATTTTTAAAATTTCAAAACCACTAAATGCAGAACAATAGGACTTCACTGAGGCCAGTGTTTGTTGCACAAGCTAGACTTCTCTTGCAGAAGTTTATTTCCTTACCTCATTGAGTGTGACAGTTCCTTTTGACTTACTTAATGGATTGAATGTGAGCAGAAATGAAGTATGCAAATTCTAAGTGGAAACTTCAAATCCAGTTTTAGGTAGCACTCTAAAAAGGATATCATGTTCCAGAGTTGTGGCTGCTTCAGCTTGGATCCATGAATGAAGAATATTCCTGGAGCAGAGCCAAGCAGAACAGAACAGAGTCATAGCTGACTGCTGTGGATAGAGTAGTCCCAGAGTAGAAGTGCTGCTGGCATGCAGGGGAACAGAAATTTCATTTTGGGTAAGCCACCGAGGTGGTGGGTTGTCATAATAAGCACACAATCCAGTGAAGTTAATCCAAAGTGGCACATGTTTGAATTATAGCCTAAGAATGGTGGCAGAAACTTAGAGATAATACTAGATTGTAGAAAATCTAGGAAATAACTTTGTTCAGAGTCTTTTAGAGTACAGTACCTGTGAAGCAAATCTGGCAGTCAGAATCCATTCTGCTCCCCTTTTTGTTGGAAGATGCAAATGAAAGCACAATTCCTAGGCTCACTTTCAGCTACCTTGACAATTACATGCTCCCATGTAAGATGTGGAAGGTAGAAGTGACAGGAATATCCTATTATTGTGTCTCTTGTCAGTTAACAATTGGCAAAATGTGATGAGAAGGATGAAATAGTACAGTTCCATTATCTGACTCAGTTCTGTTTTACTTAGAAATAATAATAACTCTCTTGGATCCATTGTCTCTTTATATGGGATAAATCCGTTATTCAGTCAGGAACCTGCCCATATTTCCCTTGAAATAATTATTTAAGCACCTGATATGAGGCTTTATATCATTTCCTATTTAAAATAGCTAGACTTTATTTATTCCCTGTACTGAATATTGGGTAATAAAGGGCCCATTTTGTCACAGCATATGATTTTACAACGCCTGCAAAACAAAATGATATTTATTGAGCACTCACTATTCAATTCAGTCATAAATTATCCCAGTCTATCTGGAAATGTTCTAATTCAAATAAAGAATGATTTAAGATAAAGGTTCTTATTGGCCCATTTGATAAGTGAAACCAAAGTGTTCACTTTGGTGAACAAAGAGAAAGAGATAAAATTAGGAAATGGTGGGAAGTCAGAAAATATGAACGTAAATTAGAGGTAGCAATATGTGTCGTAAGTACAATAATGGTTCCCCGAAGATGTCTAATTCTGGAACCTGTGAATATGTTGCCTCACATAGCAGTAGGGGTTTGCAGATGTGATTAAGTTAAGTAAATTGAAATGGGAATATTATCTTGGATTTTATGGGTGGTCCTAACTTAATCACAAGGCAGGAAACTCACAGTCAGAAAGAGATTTGAAGATGTTATGTTGCTATCTTTGAAGATGGGGGAAGGAGCCTTAAGCCAGGGAATACAGGTGGCCTCTAGAAGCTAAATAAGGCAGATTCACATTTTCTCCTAGAACCCCCAGAAGGAGTGTAGCCCTGCCAACATTTTGAGTTTAGCTCAGTAAGACTTGTTTCATATTTCTGGCCTCCAGAACTCTAGAAGTGTATGTTGTTTTAATCCCCCAAATTTGTGGTAATTTGTTACAACAGCAACAAGAAACCGATACAGTGTTTGATCATAATTTTTATTGTTTTTGTTAACTTATTATTGTATAAAATGCACAAAAATGAAATATGTACATATTATCACAAACTGAATATAACTCTGAACCAGAAAGAAGGCCAAGAAACTGAACATTCTCAATGACTCAGCAAGTGAAAGTGAAAGCCACTCAGTGATGTCTGACTCTTTGAGACCCCATGGGCTCTACAGTCCATGGAATTCTCCAGGCCAGAATACTGAAGTGGGTAGCCTTTCCCTTCTCCAGGGATCTTCCCAACCTAGAGATTGAACCCACGTCTCCTGCATTGCAGACATATTCTTTACCAGCTGAGCCACAAGGGAAGCCCAAGAATACTGGAGTGGGTAGCCTATCCCTTCTGCAGTGGATCTTCTTGACCCAGGAATTGAACCGGGGCCTCCTGCTTTGCAGGTGGATTCTTTACCAACTGAGTTATCAGGTAAGCTCAAATGACTTCCAATGACTCAGGAGCTAAACCTAATACATTCAGTTTGCTTTTTTATATAAATGGAATGAGATAGTACAGAATCTTTTTCTTTGTTTGTGTTTTCAACTCCACACTATGTCTATGGTTTCTATACATATTTATATGGGTCAGTCAGTTCAGTTCAGTTGCTCAGTGATGTCTGACTCTTTGCGACCCCATGAATCTCAGCATGCCAGGCCTCCCTGTCCACCACCAACTCCTGGACTTCACTCAAACTCATGTCCATCGATGCCATCCAGCCGTCTCATCCTCTTTAGCCCCTTCTCCTCCTGCCCCCAATCCCTCCCAGCATCAGAGTCTTTTCCAATGAGTCAACTCTTCGCATGAGGTGGCCAAAGTACTGGAGTTTCAGCTTTAGCATCATTCCTTCCAAAGAACACCCAGGACCAATCTCCTTTAGAATGGACTGGTTGGATCTCCTTGCAGTTCAAAGGACTGTCAAGAGTCTTCTCCAACACGACAGTTTAAAAGCATCAATTCTTCGGTGCTCAGCTGTCTTCACAGTCCAACTCTCTCATCCATACATGACTACTGGAAAAACCATAGCCTTGACTAGATGGACCTTTGTTGGCAAAGTAATGTCTCTGCTTTTCAATATGCTATCTAGCTTGGTCATAACTTTCCTTCCAAGGAGTAAGCGTCTTTTAATTTCATGGCTGCAATAGCCATCTGCAGTGCTTTTGGAGCCCCCCAAAATAAGGTCTGACACTGTTTCCACTGTTTCCCCATCTATTTCCCATGAAGTGATGGGACCAGATGCCATGATCTTCATTTTCTGAATGTTGAGCTTTAAGCCAACTTTTTCACTCTCTTCCTTCACATGCATCAAGAAGCTCTTTAGTTCCTCTTCACTTTGTGCCTTAAGGTTGGTGTCGTCTGCATATCTGAGGTTATTGATATTTCTCCCGGCAATCTTGATTCCAGCTTGTGCTTCTTTCAGCCCAGTGTTTCTCCTGATGTACTCTGCATATAAGTATTGAATTCTATACATTATATCATTATATTAATATGCTGAAATGGTTCTACTATTAATGAGATTTTAAATATCCCCCCTGCTTTTTTTCCCAATTGTAAGCACTGCAATTATGAACTTTACACTATGTATCTTTGGGTACATAAGGACTTAAGTATGTTGAGTATATACCTGAAGGAATTTACTGGAAGTGAAAGTTCATAGAGGTAAAATATATATACATGTTCAGCTTTAGTCACTTTTAACAATGATGGATTAAAGATAGGAGATAGCCACAAATTCTTTGACAAGCCTCCCCATCATAGGTGGGGGTCTATTATGTTTCATTCCTGAATCTAGGCATGCTTTGTGTATTCCTTGAACAAGTGACTATGGCAGAATGGTGTTGTACCTGTTTCTGTGGTAAGGCCTTGAGAGACTGGCTGCTTCTCCATCTATTTTAGAAATGCTTGCTTATAGTTTCATCCCTGTTGGAATCCAGCCATAAATGCTGTAAGAAACTCAAGGCATATGGAGAAACCACATGTAAGCATTCTTTTCCACAATCCTAGTTGAGCTGCCAGTATGGACTCCTAGCATGTCAACTCACGTGGCAAACAAGTGGTTAGAAAGCAGCCTAGAAAGTAGATTCTCCAGTACTAGCCACCCTACTTAACAATAGGAAAGAAAATCCAACCAAATCCTTCCCAAATTTCTGACTCACAAAATAAAGTGGTGTTTTAAGCCATGAGTTACAAAGTTATTACATACCAATATAAAACTTGAAGGAAATTTGGTATTGGAAAGTGGAATACTATGTACCAAAAGCCTAAGTCATGTGACACGGACCTTCCCACTAGACAGGAAGCAGAAGTGGGAAGGCATGTGAGGAGACTGTGCCTGAAAGCCGAGATGTCAAGGCTTGAAGGTTTGAAGGATAGTGAGAAAATACTCTTGAAGACTGGAAGAGAGGAATAAATGTTGTAATTGTGCATGCGTGCTCAGCCCCATCTGACTTTTTTGAGACCCCATCGACTATAGCCCATCAGGCTCCTCTGTCCCTGGAATTTTCCAGACAGGAATGCTGGAAACGTCGCCATTTTCTCCTCCAGGGAATCTTCCTGACCCTGGGATCAAATCCACGTCTCTTGTGTCTCTTGCATTGGCAGGCAGATTCTTTACCACTTGAGCCACCTGGGAAGCCTAACTGTTATAAAACGGTGGCCAATTTGGCAAGAATATCACCTCCAGGAATATGGAAAATATAGAAAGGCGTCTAGTTTCATAGTTTAACTGGAAAGAATTTCAAGAGCAATATAGGGAATGACATGTGACCTCAAATAACTACCTACAATAAAATACAGGGAGACTGGAGATGGCTTAAAGAAAGAACTATTCAGATTTTGAATAGCATTTAAGGGAAATATAAAAAGCAGGAAATTCTGGATTGGAAAATAAATTCTCATTTCTAGGCTCTTTCAGAAAGTAATTCTTGAAATAATTCATTATAAGACTGTAAGAGCTTATGTTAAGTCCTCAGAAACATCTTAGGCAGATAGACTGTCTTTTTAGTTCACAGGTCTTTAAGTAACTGCACCTGAGAAACTTCTTTTTCGTTTCTGTACCTGATTTAAATGATGAGATCTTAGACCATGATCTTGTTCTTGTGCTTGATCTTATTCCTGTAGTGTGTTACACACTCTACAGTCTTTTAAGGATGATAATTTGTATGTGTAAGGACTATGAATAATTTGTGTGTGGAGTACAGGTTTTAGTGGCTTCCCTATTGTTGTTCAGCCACTAAGCTGTGCCCAACTCTTTGCAACCCTACGTACTGCAGCATGCCAGCCTCCGCTGTCCTTCACTATCTCCTGGAGTTTGCTCAGATTCATGTCCATTGAGTCAGTGATGCTATCTAGCCACCTCATCCTCTGCTGCCCCCCTTCTCCTTTTGCCTTCAATCTTTCCCAGCATCAGGGTCATTTTTCCATGAGTCAGCTCTTCACATCAGGTGGCCAAAGTATTGGAGCTTCAGCTTCAGCATCAGTCCTTCTAATGAATGTACAGTGTTGATTTCCTTTAGGATTGACTGATTTGATCTTGCTATCAAAGGAAGTCTCAAGAGTCTTCTCCAGCACCACAGTTTTAAAGCATCAATTCTTCAGGGCTCAGGCTTCTTTATGGCCTTCTTATACCTCTGGATTTTTTAAATTTTCTTTCCATCTAGAAAGATAGGTGGTCTGTTTTTCCCTTTGTCTTTATTCTGTACAGGATTTGGATAAATTTCAAAATTTACTACACAGCTACAGTAATAAACACAGAACTTGTGCTTAATTATAGACATGTGGATCAATAGAATACAGCTGAGAATTCATTGGTAAACCCATAGATGACCAGTTGATTTTCAACATGGATGCCAGGATCATTCAATGGAAAAATAATAGTCTCTTCAACAAATAGTGTTTGAACAACTAGATAGCCACATGTAAAATAATAAAGTTGGACTTCTATTTTGGAATATATAGAGAAGTAAACTAATGATAGACTAAGGACCTAAATGTAAGATCTATAGCTATATAACACTTAGAAGAAAATACTGAAATAAATCCTTATGACCTTAGATTTGGCAGTGGATTTTTAGATATGGCATCAAAAGCACAAGCAATAAAAAGAAAAAAAAATTGGTAATCAACTTCCAAAAATTAAAAACTTTTGTGTATCAAAAGATAATATCAAGGAAGTGAAAATACAACCTATAGAATGGAAAAAATTGCAAATCATAAACCTGGTGAGTGTCTAGTGTCCAGAATATGTAAAAAACACATATAACTCAACAACAAAAAGATAACCCAGTTGAAAGTAGGTAAAGGACTTGACTCAACATTTTTCTAAAGAAAATACACAAATAGGTAATAAATACATGAAAAGAGGTTCAGTGTCATTAATCAGTAGGATAATGGAAATCAAAACCAAAATAAAATACCACTTTGCACCAATCTAATGGCTATTTCAAATAAAAGAAAGAAAGAAACAGGTATTGGGTAGGATGTAGAAACATTAAAAATTACATCCATTGATTGTGAGTATGTAAAATATGGGCTCAGTGGAAAATAGTTGGCAGGTCCTCAAGAAGTTAAACATTGAGTTCTCATGTAAGCCAGAAATTCTACTAAATATGTAGCACTCAATGCTGAAAACAGACATCCCAACAAATACTTGTACAAAAATATTCATACCAGCACTAGTCTCAATAGTCAAAAAGTGGAAATAACACAAATTTACATCAACTACAGGGCAAGAACAAATCAGTATATCTGTACTTGAACTTAACTTAGCTATAAAAAGGAATTAACTATTGATATATGTTACAATGGGCTTCTATGGTGGCTCAGATGGTAAAGAATCTGTCTGTGATGCAGGGGACCCCAGTTCAGTCCCTGGATTGGGAAGATCCCCTGGAGAATGGAATGACTACTCACTCCAGTATTCTTGCCTAGAAAATTCCATGGACACAGGGACTTAGTGGGCTACAGTCCATGGGGTCACTGAAAGGCAAGTGCAGAGAAAAGAGAGTGAGCCAGGCAGTCATGCAAAGAAAAGGGAAATTTATTAGAGGGAAACAAGAAGGTGACTAGCCCTTAAGGAGAACTGGCATCCTCCCTTACTGATGGGGTCTTTCTTATACCCTGCCAATGAAAAGTTCTCTGAAGGGATGGTTAATTTTTAGCCGGTAGCTGAGTCCTGCACTCACATAGCCAGAAGTCTAGAATCCGGTGGTCTTGTAGCCTTGAGAAGGTAAGTGCCAGAGGGAAAACAGAATTTGTTGTTTGGGCAATTTGGTCAGTCTCAAGGGTCACTGTGATTTTATTCTTTACTTGTGAGGTCAACATAATGAGCCATTTTAACCATGAGCACCCAAGTAGACCCTATTAGTCACAAAGAGTCAGGCATGACTGAGCAGCTAACACACACATGCTACAATATGGATCAACCTCAAAAACATGATGCTAAATTTAAAAAGCCAGATAAAAAATGTCACAAGACATATGTTTCCCTATCTATGAAAGGAATGATTCGGTAAACCCATAAAGGCAGAAAGCAGATTGGTGTTCTCCAAGTGCTAGGAAGAGATTGTTTAATGCATATGGGGTTTCCTTTTGTGCTGATGGAAATAGGTATGGGCCTAGAGATGAGGGCTGTGCAATTGTGTGTGTACTAAATGCCACTGGATTGTACACTTCAAGGTGATTAAATTGTGTTGGTTTTACCTCAATTTAAAAAATAATAAGCCGCATAAAAAATACTAATATGCCTTTAGACATGTGTTTTGAGTTCCTTTTTATTCCTGATAGAAATGCAGGTGAAATGCCTGAAGCTGAAGCCCTCATTTTGAAACCTTGACTATTAAAAGGAAAAAATAAAAGAAAGAGAATGCCTACCTCAGTTGAGTTTATATGATAGAAAGAAACAAAACAAAATACAATGGAACATATGTCGACTAGAATATAGTCACAACCTGAAAGTAGAGAGTTACTTTATTTGATGGGAATGTTTAGGACTCTTAGCCCAGGAGACAGCATCTCAGTAGCTCTGAGAAAACTGCTCCAAGGAGGCAGGAGGGGAAGTCAGGCTATATGCAAGTTTGCAACAAAGGGATCAGGCAGTCTGAACATCAAAGATCAGATATCAAATTAAGGAAGTTTGCATTCTATGTATGGGAAGATGCAAGCCTCTGGTCTCACTGAACTCATTCCTTTCCTATGCACCTCAACTATTGGGCTAATCCTGTTTCCTTGTTCACCTTGCTTCTTGCATTCCCCCAGCTCCCCAGCAGTCACTGTAGGGGGTGATAGCATCCCCTGGATCCCAGTTTTGGAGGCCTTCATTCACATTTGGAGGCCAGGAATTATTAATATGGCAGGATATATTTTCATCTCACATATACTATTTAATAACATTGCATGCTAAGTCGCTTCAGTCATGTCTGACTCTTTGCGGCCATGTGAACCATAGCCTGCCAGACTCCTCTGTCTATGGGATTCTCCAGGCCAGAATACTGGAGTGGGTTTTCATTCCCTTCTCCAGGGGATCTTCCTGACCCAGGGATCAAAACCCAGTCTCATGTCTCCTGCATTGGCAGGTGGGTTCTTTACCTCTAGTACCACCTATGACACCAATTTAATGACATTAAAGAGGTGTTCGGTTACAATCAAATGCAATTTTATATAATAATTTAACAGTAAAGGCATTACAAGTTTATATAGAAAAAATCATGAAAGTATTCTTTTTTTAGATTTATTTATTTTTAATTGAAGGATAATTGCTTTGCAGTATTATGTTGGTTTCTGCCAAACATCAACATGAATCAGTCATAGGTACACATATGCCCCCTCCCTCTTGAAACTCTCTCGGACCTCCCTCCCCACCTCACCCCTCTAGGTTATTACAGAGCCCAGGTTTGAGTTCCCTGAGTCATACTACAAATTCTCGTTGGTTCTCTATTTTCAGTTCAGTTCAGTTCAGTTGCTCAGTTGTATCTGACTCTGCAACCCTATAGACTGCAGCACGCCAGGCTTCCTAGTCCATCACCAACTCCAGTAGTTTACTCAAACTCATGTCCACTGAGTCAGTGATGCCATCCAAACATCTCATCCTCTGTCATCCCCTTCTTCTCCTGCCTTCAATCATTCTCAGAATCAGGGTCTTTTCAAATGAGTCAGTTCTTCGTATCAGGTGGCCAAAGTATTGGAGTTTCAGTTTCAGCATCGGTCCTTCCAATGAATATTCAGGATTGATTTCCTTTAGGATGGACTGGTTGGATCTCCTTGCAGTCCAAGGGACTCTCAAGAGTCTTCTCCAACACCACTATTCAAAAGCATTAATTCTTTGGTGCTCAGCTTTCTTTATAGTCCAACTCTCACATCCATACATGACTTTACACATGGTGATATATGTTTCCATGGAAACATATTTCTTAAATTATTGGGGGAAATAATTTTATTGACCACAAATATAGCTCATTATTTGTATTAAAATGAGCATAAAAACTCAGAATTGTGAATGCGAATTTCAAGGAAGACTGTTAAAATATACATTGGTAATATGCTTCTCATTTTAAGTAACCCAGATGTTCATTAAAGAGCTGTTTTTGTGGATTTGCTGCATGGATTATATGTAAGACATTTTCCTCTGGATGATGAAGGCAGTTCATGATTGCAAAGATGATCAGAAATAGGTTTGTTTTGAAGGGTTACATAAAATTTGAAATATTGCATGAAGCCATTTAGTTCCTTAAAAATTGTTTATCCATTCCATTAATATTTTAGGTGTATAAATTTGGGTGATTTAAAATTCTCTATATTATTACATCTCTCTGTTTCTAAATTCTGCCATGTCAAATATCATGTATTTTTAACCACTCTATCTCCATATATAGTTAGGGTCACCAGATTTAGTAGATTAAAAAGACACTCATTAAATGAGTCATTTTGAGTCAAATGAGTCAAATGAAATGTCATTTTCACAACAGATATGTTCTTATTGTAAGCATCTTGTAAATACTGCAAAGGTTATACATATTCTAAAAGTATCTAAAACTTACATGTAACTGGATTGTTTTTAAATCTTATATAACAACCTTTGCTAGTAAAGTGCCTAAAACAAAATAGGCACTCAGCAATTTTTTTTGTTTAATAAATATGTGAATGAACATGCTATTCCACCCCATTCTCATTGATACTGAAGTATTAATTTGCAGATCTTTTTCCTTCCCTCCCTGCTGCTTCACTGTCTCTGTAACTATAGGTAGTCACCTTCCCATGACCTTGCAACACTTATTTCAGAACTGTTCTTTACAAGTAAACTTATCTAAATATTATAACGTTGTGGCTCATTCAAGCCTGTTGTTGTGTCTGACTCTTTGCTACCACATGGATTGCAGCATGCCAGGCTTCCCTGTCCTTCACTATCTCCTGGAGTAAGCTCAAACTCAGGTCCATTGAGTCAGTGATGCCATCCAACCATCTCATCCTCTGTCACCCTCTTCTCCTCTTGCCGTCAATCTTTCCCAGCATCAGGGGCTTTTCCAAAGAGTCAGCTCTTTGCATCAGGTGGCCAACTTTGCCTATATTCAGTTTTATTAATAATGGTAATATTTCTTAATTTCCTTATAGTTTTAGACATACACTATCAATGTTATATAAGAAATATCAGCTTCTCAAGGAACTAGATAAAATGGGAGGTTTATATTCTGTATACCTGTTGCTTTGGAATGTTTTAATACTTAGACTTGTTTATCTCGTATAATTTGAGAAGGACAAGATTGGAAATCCAGTACCTTTTATGATTACCACTACAAGCCCACTAAATGCAAAACCCCTGGTGTCATACAATCCAACTGATTTACAGCCAAAGTAGAACAAAGGATGGAAAAAACTCAGCCAACCACCAAACCGTGTCAGAAAAAGATAAGTACTTTCAAGTTGATTGTATGTTTGTCATGTCAATTAACCCAGTATCCAATTAATAAGCTACTCATGTGGATTCAGTTGCATCATGAGTAGCACACCTACCATTTTTCCTGGCAAAACTATCTTTATAAGAGATTGTTTGAACAAGAATTTTCATTTCCCTGGAGGAAGTTTTCCTTCTGAAAATATGCTCAACGTGATACAGATTGTTTGTATAAAAGTTCTCAGAGCCAGATGTGTTTCGTTTTGGTTTTTACATTTTACAAAAGAAATATCTGACAAATTATTATTTGTGGGAATAACTTTTAATATAGAGGGTTTAGAGCAATTGGTGTAGAATTGGGTTATCTGATTTAATTTGGTAAAAAATAGAATATGAGAGGAAACGTTGCTGTTGTTCAAGACCCTAACAACCTCAGCAAATATACACAGTCAACTACAGAATCGTGCATTATATTTCATCTTGACATATGCAGGTTCAGGTTGTTTTACAAAATTCTGTCAACACTGAAAGATACCAGAGCCTTAAATTTAAACCTCTTGAAAATTTTACAGTCAATTCGAGAATTACAATAGTATCATCTCAGTCACAGAACCCGACCTATCAAATCTTTAACTATTTACAAACTCTGGCTCTTCAGCACATATGTCTTAATATGTTTGATTGACTAGTAGAGTAGATCTTTGAAAAGAGCCATCTTTTCACCTCTAGAAAAGAAAAAAAAGCTAGAAAATGCCTCTGAATAAACATGTAGAGTTTCAAACTATTCAATGTCCACTGTATTGTTTTTCTATTTATTTTCAGTTTTTAAGCCTCATCTGACTGCTGTGTCACATGATCAAGTGTCACACATATCCTAATCCCAAGGCTTTGGTATATTGATCAAAATTTTATTGATATATTGAGGGACTCTGTAGTATTAGCCACTCTAAAGAGCATTATTTGGAAAAATATGTCAGGTAAATTACTTATATGCCTTTTCTCTTACTTATTAAAGCCTGAATAGAGATCAAATAGATGTTAGAGTTAGAAGGTAGTGGGGAATTATCAGAAACTTTTTCTTAATCTGCGGCACATATTCAGTAGTCCCAGATGGTTTTGTTCTTGAACCTTCATTCTCACCCCCGGCCTCTTGCAAATGAAGACACCCTCAGGCCAATTGAAAGGCAGATCACATCAGCAATATGTTTCAAATCTGACTGACTGACTAAAAGGGGAGTCAACTTAAAAAGAAAGACAGTTTTATATAGACGCCAAAATTACACCATTGCAGTTTTACTTGGTGGATTTTAATTTCAGTACATTTATCGCTATCCTTCACTTTATGAAGTTCCCTTGTCCTCTGAATGTCGCCCAGACAACCACAGTATGCAAAATCCATTACAAAGTACAAACAGAATGTCTTAGTCAGCTTGTGTGTGCAACCAAGTGGATATATTTCTATGGGTTCATGTCTCCCTGGTTTCTTCTTTCTAAACATGAATATACAATGTCTTTCTGTCTACTTGGGGTGTCAGTGCTCACTCTTGTGGGCTGATTACAGTTGGATTGCAAATTAGGCTTTAAAGAACCAAACATTCAATCTCAAAATTGTACTGAAATTAACTCTTTAGAGATAAATTCCTATTTAGTGACAATATGATGTTGGTGAACTTATCTAGAAGAAAATGCCAACCCACTGGAGAAGAATTCATATTGGCTACACACTAGAAGATAATACATTAAAGTCTCTCTTTTTAATTTCTGTGTAATGCATAGGCTCCTGATGTCTTGTAAAGTACAAAGGTGTACTTGCCAGGGAAAAAAAAAAAAACTGATTCTAAAATGCTTAGCTCTCCATATGGCAAAGCCAAGAGTAACTTATCTCACCATTTTGTGACTCCCTGCTCACTATTATTGTATAAGAAATTGAAAACGTCCTTCTTACTACAACAGCAACAAGGACATTTTAATTAAAAATTAAAAAAACACCAACAACTTTAATATATTCTTTGTTGGCATATTGGCTTTTGAAATGGAACTTCTCTATTCTGTGCATAATTACAGAGGGAGGGCGGGTATCCAGAAGGAACAGGAAGACGTTTCTCTTTTCCCTCATTATGATGTTTTACTTTGAGATGTTTAGCTTCAATGAACTTGAACTCCTAATTGCTGATATTGAACTCTATGTTTCTCCTTGTAACTCTTTTCTTTCATGAATAGTCCAATAGTTTTTTCTTCTACTCAATATTCAAAACAACCCAAAACAGAACACCCTCGGCTTTAGTACCTTATAATGTAATCATGCAGAAAATGTGGTTTCAATGTTTTTAATCAGCTGTTAATTGTCTGAACTAAATTCTGCAGATACTAAAGCTAAATCTTCATCATCACCTAGGTATGTATGTTAGTCAGGAATCTTTCAGTTGCAAGTGACATTGCTGCTGCTGCTGCTAAGTCACTTCAGTCGTGTCCAACTGTGCAACCCCATAGACGGCAGCCCACCAGGCTCCTCTGTCCCTGGGATTCTCCAGGCAAGAATACTGGAGTGGGTTGCCATTTCCTTCTCCAATGTGTGAAAGTGAAAAGTGAAAAGTGAAAGTGAAGTCGCTCAGTCATGTCTGACTCCTAGAGACCCCATTTACTGCAGCCCACCAGGCTCCTCCATCCATGGGATTTTCCAGGCAAGAGTACTGGAGTGGGTGGCCATTGCCTTCTCTGCAAATGACATTAACTCATCTCAAACTACCTTCAGCATTAATAGGGATGAGTGGGCTTGCACAATTATGAAGAGCAAGGGCACACATTGGAAATACTTCAACCAAGGCCTTGATGTCTCTAAGACGTCTTTTCATTTCTCCTCACGTTAGCTTTCTTGTGCATGAAAATTCATTTTTCTTCTATTGCTGACTAGAGAGTTTTCTACTTGTCAGCACATAGAAAAGAGAAGATGATGAATTCTCTTGGTAATATAAGAGAATATGGGGTATCTTCTTCCACTCTAAATTAAACAAAGAGAGGAGGGAAAGAGAAAGAGATTGTAATTAGCCTTGGTTATGTACCAACTTTTTGAATTAATCATAGCCACTGGGAAATAAGGTACTGTCAACAGACCAGCCTTGGTCACAGGAAGTCCCCCAAACAATTAGTGTATAATGACTCGATGAGTGGGACAATGAAGTGAATGACAAATTTGTAAAAACAAACAAACAAAAAAAGCTCAGTACCATGTAGTAATCATGAGAAAGTTAGAGAGAGAGAAGTAATTAATTTGTTTGTTCTGTGGATTAGGGGAAGAAATCTGTACAGGAAACTTCTGATCTGGTCTAAAACATAAAAGGATTTTTGTAAAGTAAACAGGAAATTGGGAGCATTCCAATAGACAGAAGATCCTGTGGAGAGGACTCGAGGTGAAAAATCATAATTTGTTTATATTTTAAGGATAAACAAAATGAAAACACTCTCAGGTGTTTTTGAGTATTGATTTTTAAATTTTTTAATGTGACAGTGTATAGAAATTTAAAAGTTTTGCTTAAAACACTGGGCATCAGTGAGGCATTACATGTGCTAATATTGTACTCACAAGATAAGGTCATTCAAGCTGTAGCATGTCTTTACTTAAACCAGTCACATGTAAATGTATGTATATTATTTTGTCTGGCACATAGTCTTTTCATCAGAGTATATAGAAAGTTATATTAAAATAACATCCTGATAGGGCTTTTTTACAAAGTAAAATAGTCTTAATATATTATTAAATATTACAATATATATGATATCTTAAGGAAATTGGAAGAAGCACGTGAAAGATGAAATATGTCTTGACAGAGAAAAATATACTCTAAATGCAGTTATTGAGACTCTAAAAGTAGTTACAAGAAAAACCCAAAGAGCTTAGAGGTGATTTACATCTCATCATGATGTGAAATTCAATTTATAGTAGCCATTACCACAAACCAGCCAGGTGAAAGGAGGCAAGGGCATTTCCCCCATCAGCAAATAGGTAATATTTCTGGAGGAAATTTCTACAATATCTTCAAGTTGTCAGTAATACAAAATGTCATTAGCTCTTTTTTTTCCAATACAAAATTGATAATTCTGATTACTCCAGCTGTCATATTTTCCCTTAAAAAATCTTTAGATGCTATTATCAAGCCTTTCATCGGAGAAGGCAATGGCACCCCACTCCATTACTCTTGCCTGGAAAATCCCATGGACGGAGGAGCCTGGTAGGATGGAGTCCATGGGGTTTCGAAGAGTCAGACAAGACTGAGCTACTTTACTTTCATTTTTTCACTTTCATGTATTGGAGAAGGAAATGGCAACCCACTCCAGCGTTCTTGCCTGGAGAATCCCAGGGACAGTGGAGCCTGGTGGTCTGCTGTTATGGGGTTGCACAGAGTCGGACACGACTGAAGTGATTTAGCAGTAGCAGTAGCATCAAGCCTTTCATATAAACATTAGTATAAACTACCAACATAATAAGAGAGAAGTTAGTGAATAGGTATTTTTCATTCTTTACCTTAGTGATATGTAATATACTAATTCCCAAACTCCAAAAGAGACTGCTAAATATGAGAATGAAATTCTTGTTACATGTTTCACCTGTTGCTTGTTTAGCTTTGTTGTCGTTATTTCCATAGGCATTTAATTCTTCAAAATAGATTCCCATGAGTGATAATGACTGAGTCAATATGATATTGAAAACTTGCTTTCCAAGCCTGATATAAAGGATTGAATATGAGGGCTTTCCCATTTCACCTATTTTTCCATCTTTGGGTATTAGTGCCAGAAAATTAACTAAGAGCATGTTTTTGTTTTGTTTTGCTTTTAGGAGAGGTAATAGTATGGCTGGGTTTATTTCATAGGTAGATTGCTACTGGTATTGAAGAAAGGGAGAAGGATCAGTTATGGGACAAAATGATAGTCACAGGAGGAGAACCACAGGCATGGCTACCCAGAGCTCTGCTTTGAGTGAATGTTCCCAAGAGCTGATTTACTGCTGCAGAGTTTGATGGCAATCACCTCTGACTCACAGGGCTGGGAGAACTTTTTCATTAAAAGGTTTAGATGGTCCTTCATCATTCCAGAGTCATTTGCACTACAAGTTGCAGACACTGTGTTAGATGATGGAGATAAACAAGACTGGTGGTTATTATCAAGTAGCTAAGTCTAGTGGAGGATACCAAGATTCAGTCATTTTTCTTGAATAAGCAGTCCTCTATTGTTATAAGCCTAAATTTAATTCCTCAAATCCTAAAAAATTTGAATTTAACCATTTTTGCCAGTGTTCTTTTTGCTGTTTTGGAGGATCAGATTTCAGAGGTTTTTATTCTGTCTGCCATTCAGGATATTGAAGCTTGGTTGATTCTTATGAATTTCAGTTGAGAACCCATAAAATGACTGGTGTCAAAAGAATGTGATTCTATGTACCCAGATTCCATCTTTCTTTAAAGATTGACAGATAATAAAAACAGTGATCTCCTTATGAGACAGAGATAAGGAACTTCTGAAAGATCAAAACATACCACATATACATTTTTTCAAAGAAAAGGATTCACACACAAACAAAAAAAACAATATGTCAGTACATGATCTAACTTTTCTTCAAAAAAGTAGGTAAATAGTATCATTGTATCATGTAATAAATGTAATCTATATTAACATAATATAACTTATAGAGTGGTATCATATAGTATTATAGTTGCTGGGAAAGGTAGTGATACTCAGCATCTCTTTCCCAGTTCTGGGCTTGTCCTGCTTAGGTACATGTGTTAATAACCTTTAGGCATGCCCCTAACTTTCTGAGTTTCAGGATGGAGGTCCTTCTACTGTAGTACAATGTGTGGTGTGTCCAGCCACATTGTCTGCTGTGGAGTGAATATGATAGACTTGAGGGACTGTCTCATTGCAAGAAGCTGTATTTAGGCCTTTATCTCTCACCTCTTGCTCTAAGTGAATGTTATACGACTTACACTCGGTACCACCTAGGGGAGAGTGGTAAATATGTTCTCTTCTCTCTTCTCTAGGTGGTACTTATCTGCCTTTTAACCTTGGTCACATAGCTCCCATTGTATAAAGGTTCCAGTGCATATTAAATGATTAGCTGATGTTAGCTACTTTTATTTTTATTATTTTAGTCAGAAACATGATGCTGAAAAATGTTGAGGAATAAATATGATACATTAGGAAATTGGTATAAGCTTTTGAAGCATTCAGTTCAGTTCAGTCGTTCAGTCATGTCCAACTCTTGGCAACCCCACGTACTGCAGCACGCCAGGCCTCCCTGTCCATCACCAACTCCTGGAGTTTACTCAAACTCATGTTCATTGAGTCAGTGATGCCATCTTATCCCTTGTCATCCCTTTCTCCTCCTGCCTTCAATCTTTCCCAGCATCAGGGGCTTTTCCAATGAGTCAGTTCTTCACATCAGGTGGCCAAAGTATTGGAGTTTCAGCTTCAACATCAGTCCTTCCAGTGAATACCCGGACTGATTTCCTTTAGGATGGACTGGTTGAATCTCCTTGCAGTCCAAGGGACTCTCAAGAGTCTTCTCCAACACCACAGTTCAAAAGCATCAACTTTTTGGCACTCAACTTTCTTTATAGTCCAACTCTCACATCCATACATGACTATTGGAAAAACCATAGGTTTGACTTTTTGTTGGTAAGGTAATGTCTCTTTTTTTTAATATGCTGTCGAGTTTTGTCATAACTTTTCTTCCAAGGAGCAAGAGTCCTTTGATTTCATGGCTTCAGTCACACTCTGCAGTGATTTTGGAGCCCCCCCAAAATAAAGTCTGTCACTGTTTCCCCATCTATTTGCCATGAAGGATTTGAAGCATTACTAAGTTAAAATCCGAAATTGAATAACTCTTAACTGTGTGATGTTTGTAAAGTTGTTTATTTTTAGTTTTTTTGGTGTACATAGGGATATTATTGGTAGTGACCTCATTGGTTTAGTAAGAATTAATACAGTGATACCAGTGAAGTGCCTAATTTTGTACTTACCACACATTAATCACTAAATTAGTGTTAGCTCTTATTATATCTGCTCTTTGATCTAACTTCTTGAGCCTTCTATGTTCTTGCAGTGTTTTTTACTCCTAATTATAGATTCTTTTGCTCTGCTAAGAAACTAATCCATGCCCGTCGAATGTGAGAGCTATTGGATTTTTTTTTTTTTTTTTTAATTTTTGGAGAGAGGATTCATATTCAATTTGGAGTTAGAGAGCTGAAGTAGCATATAAATATTCCTTTAAACAACTGAAGCAAGCATGAATAATATTTCACAGTGTATGCAAGGTAGTAAGGTAGTAAAACTTTAAATGATACCACATTTATAATGGAATGTTAGAATTTAATGGCATATAGTTTGAGGATCATCTTCAAAGAATAATAGAAGTACTGAAATGAGAAGGCAAAATACCAGTGCAGAACTTTATGACATAAGATAAAGTAGAATAAAGCAAAAATAAATAAATAAATAAATAACAGAAATATGTAAATGTAATCAGAGGAATCCTAAGATGGGACTTTGGTGAAACCTGTCCCCATTTTAATAATGTATACTATAGTGTTGTCTCATTTTTACAACAAATGGAGGAGCTGCGTGGACCAAGGAGTTAGAACTCAGATACAACATGAGCTTAAAGAAGAGCACTTACTGATTGATTATTGATGCAGGTTATGTGAAAAATGTTTAAAAAACATATGACCTCATTCACAAATATTAGGCTTATTGTTGAGTTCAGTTGCTCAGTCGTGTCTAACTCTTTGCATCTCCATGGACTGCAGCATGCCAGGCTTCCCTCTCCATCACCAGCATTTGGACCTTGCTCAAACTCATGTCCATCAAGTAAATGATGCCATACAACCATTTCATCTTCTGTCATCCCTTTCTCTTCCTGTTTTCAATCTTTCCCAGCATGAGGGACTTTCCCAGTGAGTCCGTTCTTTGCATTAGATGGCCAAAGTATTGGAGCTTCAGCTTCAGCATCAGTCCTTCCAATGAATATTCAGGACTGATTTTCTTTTGGATTGACTGGTTTGATCTCCTTGCAGTCCAAGGGACTCTCGAGAGTCTTCTCCAACACCACTGTTCAAAAGCATCAATTCCTCAGCACTCAGCTTTCTTTATAGTCCAACTCTTACATCCATACATGACCACTGGAAAAACCATAGCTTTGACTAGATGGACTTTTGTTGGCAAAGTAATGTCTCTGCTTTTTAATATGCTGTCTTGGTTGGTCATAGCTTTTCTTCCAAGGAGCAAGTGTCTTTTTATTCCATGGCTGCAGTTACCATCTGCAGTGATTTTGGAGCCCAAGAAAATAAAGTCTGTCACTGTTTCCACTGTTTCCCCATCTATTTGCCATGAAGTGATGGGGCCAGATGCCATGATCTTAATTTTTTGAGTGTTGAGTTTTAAACCAGCTTTTTCACTCTCCTCATTTACTTTTATCAAGAGGCTCTTTAATTCTTTTTCACTTTCTGCCATAGGAGTGGTGTCAACTGCATATCTGGTTATTGATTTATCTCCTGACCATCTTGATTCCAGCTTGTGCTTGCTTTATCCAGCCCAGCATTTCTCATAATGTACTCTGCATATAAGTTAAATAAGCAGAGTGACAGTATACAGCCTTGACCTACTCCTTTCCCAATTTGGAACCATTCTGTTGTTCCATGTCTGGTTCTAACTGTTGCTTCTTTACCTGCATACAGATTTCTCAGGAGGCAGGTCAGGTGGTCTGGTATTCCCATCTCTTTTAGAATTTTCCACAGTTTGTTGTGATCCACACAGTCAAGGCTTTAGTGTAATCAATGAAGCAGAAGTAGATGTTTTTTCTGGAACTCTCCTGCTTTTTCTATGACCCAGTAGATGTTGGCAATTTGATCTCTTGTTCCTCTGCCTTTTCTAAATCCAGCTTGAACATCTGGAAGTTATTGGTTCATGTACTGTTGAAGCCTAGCTTGAAGGATTTTGAGCATTACTTTGAGATGAGTGCAAATTTTGAGATAAGTGCAATTGTGTGATAGCTTGAGCTTTGTCTGTCATTGCCTTTTGGAATTGGAATGAAAACTGACATTTTCCAGTCCTGCGGCCACTGCTGAGTTTTCCAAACTTGCTGGCATACTGAGTGTCAGTACTTTCACAGCATCATATTTTAGGATTTGAAATAGCTCAGTTGGAATTCTATCACCTCCACTAGCTTTGTTCATAATGATGCTTCCTAAGGCCCACTTGACCATTTAGGCTTATTTGGTCATTTGCACACTCCTAAATAATGCAATGTATGTACATTTCTGGTTAAAGAACATTTTAAAGCCAATGAAAAAAAATAATCATTATTCTTTACTAACTACCAAAGAAGTATTTTGCATAGGAATCTCACAATTGTATTCTACATGAACAACCTCAGTAAAGCCTGAAAACGTCCAGATTTTAATTTACAAAGTTAGGCTGAGGACTGCTAACACAAAAGGAGTCAAATACAAGGATGAATGATTCACCCTAGTTTCTACGCATTTGGGATAAAAGCTTCATAATCTTATATTATTTGATTTAACCTTTATAATAGCTGAAGTTAAATTTTAAGTACTAATTAGAGAGTAGTAGTGAATAACATCAACTTTTAAACCTCAAAATAATCAACATCTTAGGTCTTTTAGTTTTTTATCAATTTTCTTTAGTTTTCCCTAAAGTCATTTTTGATTTAAAGTCAAATTGTTTAATTTTAATTCATTTTAACCTTTTGCACTTAATCTGTGTTCTAGCTGTTTAATCAATTTTGTGGGTTTTTTTTGATTTCTCAAATATAATTATGGTAACGATAAAATAACTTTTGCTAAAGCAACTCTAATTTTAGAAACCAATTAATGATCACATAGACCAAAGAAAATGTATTTATGAAAAATGTAAGTCATGTCATGCCAATATTCAAACTTAGCACAATTACTCTCTTTTCTTATTAACTTCTTATAAGGTGCAGTGAGGCCTTTAGATTATGGCCCATCAAATCAGGAAGACTCTCAGTAAACTAGATTTTCTAGTTATGGGGGATGCTGAATTTTGATGGTTGAGGGAAGCAGAACACTTTTTGAGACAATATATTGACATCAGAAGAGTCTTTCAGGTAAACTCTAAATAAGAGAAGAAATGCAAAACATGCTCATTGGTAAGTTTAATATAGAGCATATTAAATTCAAAGATTTACAGATATGAATATAAAAGAACACAACAATAGAGAAAAGTAATATTAACATTTAACATCACCAGCTTTCTTTTCTTTGGAAAAAGGAAAATCCCATTAAAAAAGGGGATTTTTAATACCCAGTGATGTATAAATCCTGTTTTGTTCTTAAATTAGCATTACCACTGCTAGCATTTTAAATGTTGAGTTACTAGAGAAAAAGTCCATCACAATAATTTTCAAGTTAAAAGAATTCTATCCATTTGGGTTTTGGCTTAGTATCCATAAAAGAAATTAATATGCATATCTGGCCATTCCTCTCTCTCTCCCTCTCATTCAGAGTGAAATTAGGACTTTCAATAAAATTGGAATGCAATATTAATTTTATGGATTTAATTTTGTCTACAAAGAGTAGAATAATCCATATTCCATTACTTTTTTTCTTACAGTTATAGAAATAGTTTGGTCTCCAATCCTCCCAACACATCTTAATACATTTACATGTTAATATATCTGTACCAGTCACACAGCCTCGTTGAAGTATCAAGGTCCATGACAGTGAGTATAATGGCACACTTTCCTCTTTGAATGATTTGCTGCTTCTTTACCTCATCCTATGTCATAAGATTATTGCATTTAATTGTAGCACAGAGGTTAAAGAATCTGCCTTCAATGCAGAAGACCCAAGTGCAATCCCTGGGTCGAGAAGATTCCCTGTTGAAGGGAATGGCAGCCGACTCCAGTATTTTTGCCTGGAGAATTCCATGGACAGACCATGGGATTCCACACAACTGATTGACTAACACTTTCACTAACACTTTGACTTTCACATGCAGTAAGATTATTGCACTTAGTAAATTACTAGACATGGAATGATTGTGGATATTGTGATATAATTGATCAGCAAATCAATACTAATAGATACTAAATCAATTTATCCAGTATTAATGACTCTAGAGCATTTATTATATTTATGCCTTGAAAAAAATGGAGTTGAAATGGAACTTTGTTTGATAGAAATGCTTTGTCCTTCACAGGAGCAAACAGCTGTGGATGCCTAGAAACGGACTGTTGTTTATTCTCTACAAGTTAAAAAGTTCCCAGAGGTGCAAAATGAAAAGTTCTATTACATTAGCTCTTAATTCTAACTTCACAAAATGGAGACCTTGCACTGGGGTATCTTACATGTCTGTTTCATCAGTTCTCAGTTGAATAAGCCTCAGATCTTCCCTTGTAGCTCAGCTGGTAAAGAATCTGCCTGCAATGCAGAAGCCCCAGTTCTATCCCTGGGTCAGGAAGATCCCCTGGAGAAAGGAACAGTTACCCACTCCAGTATTCTTGCCTGGAGAATTCCATGGACAGAGAAGCTGGGCAGGCAACAGTCTATGGGGTTGCAAAGAGTCAGACATGATTGAGAGACTTCCACTTTTCTGGTAGATGAAAAAAAAATGTTAAATTTTAGTTTAAAAATATTGAAAGTGTGATTGCTAAGAAATCTGGTTGAAAATCTTGGTTGTATTTGTTTAGCTTTATTCCTTTTAGTAAATTATCTTCAGATCATTTTATCTTTTTCTTTTACAAATTCTTCTTATATTTGTTTACATGACACAGAAGCATTAGGGCCATAAGCAACCATAAACAACCCAAATTTATTTTCTCAAGGTTTTTGAGACAGGAGGGGAAATACAAGGTGTCGGGGGGTTAGGTTTCTTAGGAGGTCTTTCTCCGTGGCTTGCAGATGGCTGCTTCCTGACTATCTTCTTATGGCCTTTGTCCAGTGCATGTCCTCACTGGGAGGAAAGGGGGTGGTGCTCGAATGAGGAAGACTCAGACTCTAAATCAGCCTCCCAAGAGACACCTTATCCTCTTCTCACTGTCCTGAAGCATTTAGGTTGTCAGAACTTTCCTGAATATTCCTCAATCTAGCAGTCCCAGCCCCAAGCAAATCCCCAGGGAACCTAGAGAAGTAGCATGCTCTTCTCACTGAGAATCCTTGTATCCTTTTGCTTAAAAGACCAGAGGGAAGACAAGTATTCTGAGCTTTTAAAAGTCTCTCAAGGAAAAACTTCCTTATGCTCCTCCAACATACACACATACAAAAAAAAAAAAAACTATTAAAGTCATGAACTTCTCCTGTGGAACACTTCTCAAAAATGTATTTATCTAAGGGGCATCTGCACTTAGTTTCAAACTCAAAAACAATAATAGCAATAATGATGACATTAAAATTACTCAGTGTTGCAGAAAAGATATGAAGAAGTCTTTATATTATTTAAATTAAACAAGCGGCGTCTTAAACCAAAAAAGCTTCACTCTTCCTTCTCTGATACCCCTGACCAGGGGGGATGCTGTGCCCCCTTCAAAATGACAGAGACCCTTTGCAGAAGAGGCTGTGCTCTCGAAAGTCATCCTCAAATTGGAAACACCTCATCTTGCTAGAGTCTTATGGGAGACAGGAGAGGAGGTGAAGGGGAGAGGGATCCAGACTTGGCAGGGGATTCTTCCCCCTTCTGCTTGCCTCCCCTGAGACCCTTGCTGCATTTTGCCACCTTTGGGTGGACAAGCTAGGCTGAAGGTGGTGGCAGGGACTGTCATTCTCTTCTCACCTTATAAATACACCACTCTTGTTGACACCAATCTTGGATTAAGGCCTCACCCTTATGACCTGTGTTAATTTTACTTATATATTTAGAGATATGGTCTCATTGAGGGTTTGGTCAGTTTAATTGCTCAGTCGTGTCTGACTCTTGTGACCCACATGAGCTGTAGCCTACCAGGCTCCTCTGTCCATGGGATTCTCCAGCAAGAATACTGGAATGAGTTGCCATTTCCTTCTCCAGGGGATTTCCCCAACCCAGAAATCAAACATGGGTCTCCTGCATTGCAGCCAGATTCTTTACTGACTGAGCTACAAGGGAAGCCCATGATAAGGGTTGGGGGACATTATTCATTCCATAACAGGCAATCATTAGTTAAGCTTTATCCATGCTTAAAAGAATGTCTCTATCAGCAGAGACTCATGCTTACTCTATATATAGGTCTTCCAGTCTGTATCCCCAACCACATTCTTAGCTTGTGAATTCTATTCTTTTAATCCCCAAAGCAAGACTGAGTGCACAGAAATGTTACTGGAATTCTGTTGTAACTGACTTCCCTGGAAGTAAATATATTCTACTCTTCCTAAACTCCCAAAGTATGTTTTATGGATTTATTTGATTTATCTAATTTAATTTTGCAATATATAGAGTCCATGGGATAGCAAGGAGATAAAAGCAATCAATCTTAAGGGAAACTAACTCTGAATACTCATTGGAATGACTGATGCTGAAGTTAAAGCTCCAGCATTTTGGTCACCTGATGCGAACAGCCTACTCACTGGAAAAGTCCCTGATGCTGGGAAGGATTGAGGGCAGAAGGAGAAGAGGACATCAGATGATGAAATGGCTTGATAGCATCACTGATATAATGGATATGAACTTGGGCAACTCTGGGAGATGGTGAGAGACAGAGAGGCTTGGCATGCTGGAGTCTATGGTGTTGCAAAAGTGCAAAAGTGGACATGATTGGGCAACTAAACAACAACAACATGGTTGGTTTCGTTGCTGAAAAATCTTTTCAGCCCTAACAGTGGGCTTTATGCACACAAATCTAGTTTGATTTATATTTTATATGTACTTTTATCAGGAACAAAATTTGAGCATTCAGTGAATAAATGGTTGATCCAGTTTAGTGATCAAATACATTTATCTAATATAAATATAGAGTTTTAGAATAACAACATTAGCATGTAGATTCTGCTAACTCTTTCCCCTTGTATTAGAATCATTGACAGTTTAGGTAATAATTTATTTTAAACAAAGACCTCTGTTCTCTAGTCTGATAATTTTAATTCCAGCCTTTCAAATTAGGTAGTCCTACTGTTTTATTTCAATTTATAGGTAGATACAATGGAAGTAACTGAACTAGTTAACAACTCCTCGTGAGTTCTTTTTTCTCAACTGACTCCCTAACAAAATCTACTTCTCAGTGAGTCATAGATACTTGATTTGTCCATCCTCAGATTAAGTCTTCAGAGCTGGCTTTCTCATCAGTTGTGCCTTTCTCATCAGTTATATGCCTCCACCGACATGATACTGTAGCAGTAGAAACAAGCCTGATCCTGAGAATATGCTTGTTATTCTCCACATTTTTGATGATCAGACTTACACAACCTTGGAACATAAGGAGATTCAGAACAGATCTCCCCAAGATGTGTTACTTGGGCATGTGGATTATTTTCAGATAAAGGCAAATATGAGATGTTTAGATAGCATCACTGACTCAATGGATGTGAATTTAGGCAAATTCTGTGAGATACTGAAAGACAGGAAAACCTGGCGTGGTGCAGTCTAATGGAGCTGCAAAGAGTAGGACACAACTTAGAGACTGAGCAACAACTAATGGATTTTTTTGACCACTGTGGGCTCAAAAGAAACAACTGCCTCTTTTCTAATTACCTAAAAAAATTTAAATTGGGCATATTTCCCAGAAAAAGAGTTACTATCTCAGATAAATTTTACCTAAGTGGCTTCATCTACATGGCAGGATACATCATGATCTTCCAAAGTTAGAATCTTCCTGTGAATGACTCTCCTGTCTCCTTGGAAACCCCGAACCCATATTCAATTCCTTAGCTCAGGGTGGCATATATACTTCATTTTACCTCTTTGTCTTTGAACCTCTCAGGTATGTAAGGTCTCTGGCCTGCTCATATATTTGAGGAGCTTGTAAATATAAAGTTAATTTTGATTTTTCTCCTGTTACTTGTCTCAGTTCAGTTCAGTTCAGTCACTCAGGCATGTCCGACTCTTTGAGACCCCATGGACTGCAGCACGCCAGGCCTCCCTGTCCATCACCGACTCCTAGAGTTTACTCAAACTCATGTTCATTGAGTCGGTGATGCCGTCAAACCATCTAATCCTTTGCTGTCCCCTTCTCCTCATGCCTTCAATCTTTCCCAGCATCTTCAATCTTTCCCTTTTCAAATGAGTCAACTCTTCACATCAGGTGGCCAAAGTATTGGAGTTTCAGCTTCAAAATCAGTCCTTCCAATGAATATTCAGGATTGATTTCCTTTAGGATAGACTGGTTGGATCTCATTTCAGTTTAATTTCTTTGATGGTTAGTGTTCTTTAGCAAAAGCTAGGATAATTTACTTATTGAGTTATTTGACAACAAAATCTTGAGAGAAGTAAGGATTGTTGAAGTAATAAGTGTTGAAGTAAGAAGGAGTGTTGGACACACTGATCATGGTTAACCACAGAAAAAGTGTTCTATAGCCACTGGCAGATGACTCAAAATTTAAATTTTCCTATTTTTAACATGGAATTTTATTTTTATCAGCTTATTACTGTGTTTGTGTCATCAACTTTAAAAAGTCCAAATGGTAGCATTAAAATTTTTCTTTATATACTTGAGTATCATTTTATTTAACTAATTATACAAGAATTTTGAAATTTGGAGCTAATGATAATTTTTGTCAAAGCTTATATAAAGTGTGGTTTTGAAAAATTACTTTATTATATGTAAAACACATTATTATTATAATTGTGTAATCTCAAGCTTGTTGTCTGCCTACCTCTTATTTAAAACAATTGTTAGAGGGTACTCTTAACAAAAAATATCGACTTTAAATATCTATACTCTCATGTTATATATGTTGTTAGTCAATCAGTCATGTCTGACATTTGCGGCCCAATGGACTATAGCCCACCAGGCTCCTCTATTGATGGGATTCTCCAGGTAACAATACTGGAGTGGGTTGCCATTCCTTTCTTCAGGGGATCTTCCTGACCCTGAGATCAAACTTGGGTCTCCTGCATTGAAGGCAGATTCTCTACCATCTGAAGTATCAGGAAAGCCCAAATATTTATACATCAGAGCACTAAAAAATATATTTAAAATATGGTGGAACAATTATTGAAAAATTATAATGGTAGAATTTATTTTGAAATATAATTGTAAAATACAAAGGAAAATGTAACTATATACTTGTGAACTTTTAAAATATTTATTAAAGTGCATGTATTACATGTATAACATATATAAATTTTAGGAACACATATAAATCATGAAGTTTTATAGCTAAATTGCTATTCACTTAACTCTGAACAAAAGGGTTAAAGAGTACATTTATTTCTTCCATGATATAGGATAGCACATGACTTGAAGAAACTAAATTGAATAAAGCATAAACTCTAGTCTCTAAGAATTCATAGACAGTAGGAATGAAAACTATAGTTAATCTTTGTATCATATTTTTGGCTTTTATTAAGGACTTAAGTAAGAAATGACCAAATGAAAGCTATTTATGATTTTCTGAAAATCTCTATTGTGAATTTTATCAATGTTTTAGCTCTATATACTGTATGAAAATTTGTACCTATTATCAAGAAAACTGTCCTTTTTCTAATTATATTACCTTTTCCCTTTTATTTTATAATTAAACCTATGCCTTATTTCCATTTATCCTGTGATTTCAAGGGATTAAAAAAGTAATTACAATAGTCAATCTATAAATGAATCAGCATATTTATCCATGTTAATGTATCATTATATTTCTTGAATTCCCCTAGCTCAGTATTTTAGACTACTAGATTTTTTTTCATAGAATTAAATTTTAAAAAAATTACATAAGATAGCTCAGTCAGACACATAAGCATCTATATCATCTTCACATATAAGATAATCTGGCTAGGATCAAAAGAAACAAAAATTAGAGATTATTAGAGAACAGTGAAACATAGTCATATATCTGTATTTATTGAGCACACACAATGTGGCAGGTGCATAGTGTACTATGGCATAATTCCTTACTTCTCTGAGTTATTGGCAAAATGAGAGAGAAAGAAAAATGAATTAAAAATTAATTTGTTGGCATAGCATACCTATTTCAAAATAGGCTGTGAAAATCCTCCCTCAGGGGTTGCTGTTTCAGCTGTCTTGTGAATGTCAGTAAGAAGTATCTTGATGAGGATGATGTTAAGATTGGGATTTCCAAAGTAAAGAATCATGGGAAAGAAATGGTAAACCAGAAGTATTTCAGAATGCTTGGACCACCAGTAAGTAGTGTTTGAAGGAAGGGCAGTACCCAAAGAAATTAAAATATTTAAATAGTGAATTGTCTGCCTATATAGAAGGTAAAGATTAATATTACATTGAAAAAAAACAAAGATGGCATTCAATAATAAAAAGCTCTACCTGCTGGACTTGACTTTCAAACTACTTTAAAAAGTACCAATTTCAGGGAAAATCTGAAGTACAGCAAGAAGATAATGTATTGTTATAAAATGTTTACATAAAATATTCAAGTAAAAAGATATCTCAGTAGTATGTTTGGAAAATGACAGATCAACCAGAATTCTCAGGAGCTGAAATGAACACCTAGACACCAATTTCTGTTATCTCCTGGAAGAAGTCCATAAATAAAACACAAAGAGAAAAATCATTGAACTAAGGTGTGGGGTGGGGTGTCTGGAACCAGTTCATGATAATCATGAGGTAATAGGGCACCAAGAGGAGATGGAAGTGAATATCGGCAGAGAGAAGGAAGCTATTGTGTGAATAAGCCAGAAAGATATCTCTCAGAAATGAAATCATTTTGACCAGCTTTGAAACTGGTAATGAACCTCATTTGAAGGCCAAACCCTTGTTAGTGAGTAAGCCATGTAAAAACAAATCCTATTCAAACATGTTTTTGCTGTAAGAATCTGCCAGATGGAAACTACTAGATGATTGGGGAAACAGAGAGTCTTGTATATATGCTGGTCATTTTTAATTTAACTTTGGCCTTTCTGTGCCTTGTGCTGTCTGACTCCGCATTTCCGGTTTACTATTTCAAATACACTCATATTTTCCTGGAGGTTTAAGACTCAAAGTCTTCTACATAACCAGTTTAATTTTCTAAATGAATAGGATTCATAACCAGAAAAATCCACATGCCATTGACAGTAGTGTGCGTTAGTAGCTCAGTCATGTCTGACTCTTTGCGACCCCCTATAGCCCGCCAAGCTCCTCTGTCCATGGGATTTCCCAGGTGAGAATACTGGAGTGGGTTGGCATTTCCTCCTCCAGGGGATCTTTCTGATCCAGAGATGGAACCTTATACTCCTGCGTTGCAGACAGATTCTTTACCTCTGAGCCACCAGAGAAGCCCTGCGCTGTGCTGTGCTAAGTCACTTCATTTGTGTCGGACTCTTTGCAGCCCCATGGACAATCGCCCACCATGCTCCTGTCCATGGAATTCTCCAGGCAAGAGTACTGAAGTGGGTTGTCATTTCTTTCTCTGGGGGATATTCATGACCCAGGGATCAAACCTGTGTCTCCTTCATTGGCAGGTGGATTCTGGGTGGTTTCTTTACCACTGAGTCAGTAGGAAAGCATCTATATATATCTATATCATCTTTCTTTATCCTGAGAGAGAGATTTTAAGGTATTGGCTCACAGGATTATGGAGGTTTGGTAAATCCAGAATCTACAGTATAGACTATTAGGTTGTATAGCCAGGAAGAATTGCAGTTAGTCTGAAGGCAATTTGCCAATTGATTGGATGCAGCTCACCCATGTTATGGAAGACAATCTACTTTAATCAAAGTCCGCCAATTAAATGCTCCTCTCAAAACAAAATATCAAAAAACCTTCACAGAAATACCCAGAATAATATATGACCAAATAATCTGGACATTGTGGCCTAGCCACATCAACATATCAAAATAAACATCACAGCCTGTTTCTCTTATCTGTGAGATTACCAAATTATTAGTATTTGCTTCATAAAACTATTTGGAAAATGAACTGTGACAGTTTATGGCACATGCTTAGCAAAATGCTTAGCAGATAGTAAGTATTTGAATATAATGTTGATGATGAAGATATGCACCAGTTCTCCCAGAACAGCTTCTTTTGAAAGCAGTTGATGTACAAAGGTGAAAAACATATTGTAGAAGCTGTAGTCCCCTGCTGCAAGTCTTTATGCCAGTCCTTAGTCCTACAGATTAAAAAGTATATCTACATTTTTCCCAGGATTTTATACAGTAACTTCCTGTGATGTTATGCTGCTCTATCAGCCTCTATAAACTAGTCCCTTAGTAATCTCAACAATATTTATAATACATTATTTCTTAAAGTGTTTTATCAATAGGCATTACATATTTTATATCCTTTCATATATCTAATGTATCTCCTAATAATAGGAATAATTATTTTAATAATAATAACAACATAAAGGGCAAAACTTCAATTGAACATTAAATGTCCAACATCATTCAACATTACAAGGAAAATAATAAACTAAATATATTACAAAAAATATATAAAACTGTCACTATCATATATGACTGAGTATAGGCAGATTCACTCAAAACTAAGAAGAAAAAACAAAGAGAATTCAACAGTATTAGTATATTAGACCATTTTAGAATTCTAACCTTTGTTGAGAGGAACCAATGTTTTAAATAGAATGATAATCTGAGTGATTAAATTGCAAAAGGTAATACACATAGGAGAAAGCTAATTTTTAAGTCTAGAAAATTGATTCCAGAAACAAGCATAGAGGAGTAAACTGATATCAATATTGAAGACTGAGGCTTTGAAATGAAAATCCATGCAGAATCTTTTTCAAACATGGTGATTGATTTAACATGTAGAAGTTTATGCTTTGTACCAATTTTACCTGTCTGGTGATGGCCTGCAAGTCTTCCATAGCAATATTCCAAATTCAGTTATGCAGAACACAGGTTCACCAAATATATTCTCAAAATTATTTTTGAATAAAATGTTTGAGAACCCTACTTCTTGAAAAATCCAAAATTATATTAACATATTAATACTTCTAAGCAAGTTTGCCTAGAGAAAATTAACTAACTTTGATTAATCATTACTTACTAAATTTCTGCTTCTGGACTTTTTTCCCTCAAGTAGCACCCATGAACATTCCAAAGATTAGACTATTTTTAAAAACTTTGAGAAGAACAATGTATGCAGTCGATAAGAATATATGATTCAAAGTCAGATAAACAGGATTCGAATCATGACCATGTCAGTTTCTACTTTTATGATTTTGGATAAATCTTAATATTTCTAAATCAAACCTGAAACTAGCACAAGACTAAATTAACTATATTCCAATACAAAATAATTTTTTTAAATTCCTGTTTTTCAAATAAGGTCAACAATAAATGCCTTATAGTCATTATAAATGACTAAGTAATGCAATGCCATTTAGTGACAGTCTAGGAAACCCAACTGGAGAAGGCAATGGCACCCCACTGCAGTACTCTTGCCTGGAAAATCCCATGGATGGAGGAGCCTGGTGGGCTGCAGTCCATGGGGTCGCTGAGAGTTGGACACTACTGAGCGACTTCACTTTCACTTTTCACTTTCATGCATTGGAGAAGGAAATGGCAACCCACTCCAGTTTTCTTGCCTGGAGAATCCCAGGGGCAGGAGAGCCTGGTGGGCTGATGACTATAGGGTCACACAGAGTCGGACATGACTGAAGTGACAGCAGCAGCAGGAAACCCAACATAATGTAGTTATTATTGACAATGATGATGCTAACTGATCAATGTCCTTAAATAATGTAGCTTTACTTCATAATGTGTTTTGCATAGTTTTCATCATTTAGTGTCATAGAAGTCTTCAAAACAAGTCATATTTGACAATAATATACCTTTAATTGTATTATTATTATAATTAGTATTAATATATATATTACATCATCATCATTACTGGTTAATTAAGACTTCCATATATGTTATCAACTTTGCCTATTTTAGGAAATGATTTCTTGGAAATATACAAATTTATTAGTAAAGAACTTACAAACATTTTCTGATAATACTTTAAATTTTTTCTTCATATGTGTTAATAGTATGTAATTTCCATATCTGGGCTTCCCTTGTGGCTCAGTTGGTAAAGAATCTGCCTGTAATGTGGGAGACCTGGGTTAGATTTCTGGGTTGGGAAGATGCCCTGGTGAAGGGAATGGCTATCCACTTCAATTGGATAGCCTTGGACTGTATAGTCCATGGCGTTGCAAAGAGTCAGACATGACTGACTTTCACTTTATTTCCATATCTAATTTATAATTTGGCCTACTTGTCATTTTCTTTTATTTAACTGTTTTAATTTGTTTGGTTTGAATTTATTGACTATGCAAAAGCCTTTGACTGTGTGGATCGCAATAAACTGTGGAAAAATCTGAAAGAGATGGGAATACCAGACCACCTGACCCGCATCCTGAGAAACCTGTATGCAGGTCAGGAAGCAACAGTTAGAACTGGACATGGAACAACAGACTGGTTCCAAACAGGAAAAGGAGTACATCAAGGCTGTATATTGTCACCCTGCTTATTTAATTTATATGCAGAGTACATCATAACCTGGACTGGAGGAAGCACAAGGTGGAATCAAGATTGCCAGAGAAATACCAATAACCTCAGATATGCAGATGACACCACCCTTATGGCAGAAAGTGAAGAAGAACTAAAGAGCCTCTTGATGAAAGTGAAAGAGGAGAGGGGAAAAGTTGGCTGAAAGCTCAACATTCAGAAAACGAAGATCATGGCATCCGGTCCCATCACTTCATGGCAAATAGATGGGGAAACAGTGGAAACAGTGTCATACTTTATTTTTGGGGCTCCAAAATCACTGCAGATGGTGATTGTAGCCATGGAATTAAAAGACGCTTATTCCTTGGAAGGAAAGTTATGACCAACCTAGACAGCACATTAAAAAACAGAGACATTACTTTGCTAACAAAGGTCCATTTAGTCAAGGCTATGGTTTTTCCAGTAGTCATGTGTGGATGTGACAGTTGGACTATAAAGAAAGCTGAGTGCTGAAGAATTGATGCTGAACTGTGGTGTCGGAGAAGACTCTTGAGAGTCCCTTGGCCTGCAAGGAGATCCAACCAGTCCATCCTAAAGGAGATCAGTCCTGAGTGTTCATTGAAAGGACTGATACTGAAGATGAAATTCCAATACTTTGGCCACCCAATGTGGAGAGCTGACTCATTTGAAAAGACCCTGATGCTGGGAAAGATTGAGGGCTGGAGGAGAAGGGGATGACAGAGGATGAGATGGTTGGATGGCATCACCAACACAATGGACATGAGTTTGAGTAAACCCTGGTAGTTGGTGATGTTGACAGGGAGGCCTGGCGTGCTGCGATTCATGGGGTTGCAAAGAGTCAGACACGACTGAGTGAATGAACTGAACTGAACTGATTAAATTCTTAGTCTTTATTATTCATTGTATCCATTTTCCTTAAGAGATGTTGTATATTTTTTCTAAATATTAATATTGCCTTTACAAAGTTATTTGTATTCTATACTATTTTTATTCAAAATAAGTAAGTCTTTCATATTTTTCATATATCCAGATGTAGTTATCACAGTGGCCTAGTTCTAGCTAGTTAGTTAGTTAGTAAACATATCTTTAGTTATCAGAAGTGACACAAAGTAAGGAAATTAACATGGACTTGACCATAACATTATACTTAATACCACAGTAACATTTTCCATATGCCCCTATTCCTCAGTACATGATTTAGTCATTAAATGTGTGAAGCATGATATTTATTATATACTACTGAAAAAAAAAATAGATTCTGAGAAGTCATTTTATCTGAACATAATTTCTTATGATGTAATCCCCCAAAACAAAAAATCCAACAGGGAATTGGGAAAAGGACAGGAATGAAAGAAGAACAAAAAATAGGCAATGCAAGCAAAGTCCCTCAGAGGGTAATTTTGTCCTGATCCCAGAGTTCCCTCTGGGATATTGGTAGATGACACCCAGAATCAAGAGGAGTGTTTATACCACCTCAACAGGGCAGTCATTAAGACCTGTATGGTGGGAACAGGAGTGTAGTCATAAATTCCCAGGATATTCTGGCTCTCTGTGAATGGCTAATGGTGTTTTGGCAGCCTCAAGCAGACCTCCAACAAAGAAACAGATGGTGGCTAATGGGAGTGAAAGCTTGGGCACTAGTGTGCGCTAAAACTGTAAAGGGAGATACAGCAGAGCACTAACAGAGAATGCTATATAGATTCAGGTAATTTCTTACAATGATCTCAGTAGTTATTTCAGGATATACTGATGATTTTTGTTTATCCAAGTTTAACTTTATATCTAAATTTTAAGAATAACTGTGAATTGTTTTTTTCCTAAATAAAGATTATTTGCTAAGAAAAAAAAATATATTCTAAATGCTCTCCATCCTGAATTATGAGCCTACTTTACCATGAAATTCAGTCTATGAATTATTATAAGTTATCCAATTTAATATCTACCACTAAACATTATGATCACAGAAATAGAATAAAATGCAAAGTGAACTTTTATAGCATTTGTCTTTTGACATATTGTAGAGATGTTTCTTCCAGAGTACTTTGATTTGTGAAAGTTGAATCTCTAAAAGCATCTCTTCTAGAATCTCTAAAAACTTTATTCATTAAAATTCTCTATGGCCAATACGTCTGAAGTGGTACTGTTTTGATTCTATGCTAAGAACTAGCAAAAAACTAGTACTACCACCCCCAAAATACATATATGAAACAAAAGTTCCCTTCACTCAACTGTATAATATGTACACAGTACCTGAACATACAAGTGTATCATGTTTATACATAAATACATGTTTTTCTTTAGTTGTAAACAACAATGAAATGACTAACTTTAAATAGTCCTACTATTCCATCCTTTGTGCTAACATAGTGTAACACAAATATGTGAGTGAGAGAAAAAGATGGATATTAATAGTTGCCAGCCATATGTATCACAAGTACTCAGTGAGAATTAAAATGGTTAAATCAGCAAATCTTTCTCAGACAACATTCACACATTTTAAAATTGGATCTTTAACCATTTTTAAAAAATCCTTGATTTTACCAGAAAATCTTTCCTTTTGAAAACTTACCAAATTAAAGTTTTACATTTATTTAAAGTCATCTAGAAATGTCTTCATTTTTAAGGGGTGAAATGTGCCAGTTAATCATTTAAATTCATCATCTTCTAAGTCAAAATAAAGATATCAGTAAACTAGATTTTACCTAATTAAAATATTATTTACAGTCAATAAATAGACTTCATGAGTTAAAAAAAACATGATACACCTATATGAGTAAATGTGACAAAATATAGATATTATTTATGTTGTTTTCATGTGAGAAAACTCAAATTGTCAAAGTGAAGAGCAGATGGAATGGTAAAGAGCTTGAGTAAGAAAATGTTACTAGTAAATTTGTGATTCATTATATATGGATTATATATAAAAATTTAGTTGTATACATAAAAGATGGAAATTCCACAGGCATATATTAGAAATACCATGTGAAAAAAAGTTATGATTTGTCCACCAATTTGAAGTTATTTGGAGTAATGTTAGGGCTTGGAAGGGATTCCCAGGTAAAAGAATCTGCCTGACAGGGCAGAAGACATGGGAGGCACCAATTCTATCCCTGAGTCAGGAAGATCCTCTAGAGGAGGAAATGGCAACCCATTTCAGCATTCTTGCCTGGAGAATCCCATGGACAGAGGAACTGGCAGGCTACAGTCCTTTGGGTCACAAAGAGTCGGACACAACTGAGTGACTGAGCATGCGTACATGGGACTCGGAAAGGATGAGCAGCAGACACATGGAAAACCATATCCAGGACATAAAAGAATATTTAGAATGACTGAATGTTTGCTTTATTGGTATCTTTGCTTCATTCTGAATTCTTCATTAACTTTACGTTTAGGTGTCTGTATAGATGTTTTTGCCATATAAGATGATTTTTTTTTTTTCTGTATTTCTGGTGATTTTCTAGTGGCAGTAATTTTTAAAAGACAATTTTATGCATTATATGTGAATGTTGAAATATAAAAATGACTAATGTATTGCCCCAGAAGAAACCTATATCTTTAAAAAATCATTTTAATTAATTTCCTCTGAGAATTATGAACTATAAAATAGAACAATAGGTAATAATAAAACTCCTGAAAATTGGCCTCCATAAACCAGTTACTTGTAAAATTGTGAAATTAAATCATCTTACTCATATGCATAAATGATGTAATCCTCCCTGGTGTGTGCTTTTGTTAATTGATATGGATCCATGATAATCTCCCTTAATATAAAGAGGAACCAGGGATTTTCAAAAATAGAAATAGTTATTGCAACAGCTTGGTGTTAATGAATTTACAATAAGTCTGCTTTACCTTTGTTTCTTTTCTGTGTAGTTTCTTCTCATTATCATATTAATAATGTCTAATTTATAATTTAGATTGAAGTGCCTCTATATTTGCTATAATGTTATTAATTGGAAAATAAACTTTATAAGGAAGAAAGGTAAAACTTGAAGACATTAAGGTTATGCAGAAATCCATCATAGCTTGTGAAGCAAACCATAAATAGTTGTAGAACAAGTGGTCTTGGCATGTGTTAAAAGTTTCCTCTTCCTTTTCAATTATCTGATTAAATAATAAATAATATATATTTCCTTATATTGGTTAGTCTTACCCTAAAATTATATTATTGAGAAATGTTCTTGGATACATTTGAGGCAATATGTTTTGACATATTACATTTTATAGGCTCTTTAGAGTCACATAAACATACATTTAACCACATTGGTCATTTATATAGCAAAAAATTTAAATATCTTTATTAATTTTCAGTTATACTGACCATATACACATGCTCAAATATATGTGTGTATATATATATATATATATATTATAAATTTAAAATCTGAATTTGAAATAGCAAAGAGATAAAATATGTTAAATATTCCACACAACTTTTAAAAAAATGACTCTTCTGAATCTGTGATAAAACAAGGGGTAGTTTAATAATGAAGAATCTGGAGCACTTACAGAGATTTAACCCAAATCAGAGAAGCCTAGAAAGCCTTTTAATACTGTGAAAAAAAAAGTTACTACCAATATAACAAATAATTTATTTTTCTGGATTGAAAAACAACTTGATTATTTCAACTAAATTTAGTTACTTACTCATACCATGTAAATATTTGGTAGAAATTGTGCTCAAAAGGTATATTGTTGAAAGTTGAAAGTGTTCAGCATTTACATTTCTTATCAAAACATTCATATTCTTTTAAAACTCATGTTTGGAATAAAATGTGCAATCATAAGAGAAAGACACAGCTAGTTTTTACATAATAAAGCAATCATGTAATTTTATTTTAGTCTCCGTTACACTTGCCTGAGTCTCTATTCCTTAATTTTTAGATTTAAAATATATACCTGTAGCAGATAGTCTCCATGATATCATTGGAAGAGTGTTGTCCCAAAGGGCTCATATACTATTGACCATCAAGATTATAGATTGACCAAACTTGGAGGAAGGGGACGTCTAGGAAATACCTGCAATTTGACCCACTGTGATATAGAATACTGGATTCCTATGTTACCTATACACAAGTAACGTTCAAGGAATTCCTTATGAGAAGACAGTGGGTAAGAAGGCATGCTGATAGCTGGCCTCAAAAATAAAACATTGAATTCAAATCTACCTAAGAATGTCTGAGGTTGTTAAGGAAGCTCAATTACTGGTATTTTTCACTGAATGAGTCTTGAATTAAAGGTAAAATTACCATATGCAGAAAAAATTGAATTTGGTTTCATGACAGTAAGGCAGCCACAGATATGCATCTGTAACTTTGGTCAAGTTATCAAAATGCTTTAAACTTACATCCCTGTCTTTTAAGTAGGAATTATGGTAGTATATATTTTAAAGGTTGTTGTGAACATTAAAACAATTCACATAAAAACATGGACTTTAGTAAATGTTACATGTTATTCTTACTGCCTAATAAGTTGTTTCCTAATAACAGTTTTCCATTTGCTGCTTGTTGGGGGACAGTTAATTAGCTTGAGCTATAAATTAAAATTGAAAAATCAAAATAATTCAAATACACAGGTTATAGATAAAAATGTGCAAGAAAATATTTGTAAGAAATAAAATAATTTTTATTTAGATTTGTGATAAAAGCTAACATTCTTCTTGACAGGTGAAAATATATTAGGGTATTTACGTATTTGATAAACTTTGAAATATTTTAAAATAATGTCAACTCAGGAATTACAGTAATATTATATATAACTTTTTCTAAGTGTGCAAAGGGTATATATAATGTAGTGTGTTCAGCTCTGAGCATTGCAATATGTTTTAAAGCTGTATGCAAACCAGGGTACCTAAGAGGAAGGTGACCAGAATTATCAGGAAATCATATCAACTAATCATCATCTTAAAGGACTGAAACTGTTTAAGCTCATGCAAGTTAATGTAAATATTTTATACTTGAGAATCAATGAGTAGAAATTGCAAAGACTTTAGGCTTAGACTCAAAGTGAAACAAAACTTTCTCACAATTTGAATTACCAGAGATATCTGTGTTGGCCCACATTGACCTCCTAGTCACTTGCTTTTCAGTCAATTGTTAGGCAGCTATCTGCTAGCTGATTTCATTTTTATGCAAGAATCTGATAATAATAAAACAAAGGTAAACATGTTTCTCAAATGTGTAGAGGTAGTTCCTTGCAACACCCATAATGAAAAGGAAAAGGCAGTTAGTAGGCAAATGAATGCCTAACTTATTGAACTTTCTGCCTTCAATTTTACAATTAGAATTCATGTTATCACCCTTATGAATATGAATTCCTCCTTTCTAGCCTTAATAGACAGCATGGAATACTTTTGCAATTTTCATTCTACATTGCCCACATCCATCCCAACAGACTTGCTTATTCTGAATATAATAGCTACCTTTTTAATCAATGAAGAATATATTTCATTCTATTCATTGATATGGCAAATGTGTCTGCCTGTAATTCTTAACCAGTGAAATATCAGCAGATAAAAATGAGAAGAAAATATTAAGTAAATGGTCTTACAGTTCAGGAGACAACCTTAATATCTGATATGCGAGAGAACAAGATTTCATAGCTAGTCCTGTTTTTTCTGTTCCTGCACAGCCTACAATTCTTAGACAATAGATAGGAAACTGCAACACAATTACACAAACATGAGGTAGAAATTTTAAAGTTGACAACTAGGGAAAACTTTATGGGCAACTACAGTATTAAGATCAGTTTGATAAAGGTCAATAGAAGGGAAACGATAGAATTTGATGAGATGCATTAGGAAAATAATCATCAATAGGACAATCAACTTTCTTAAGGAGATAATGTACCTGGATGGGGAGAGTCAGAGAACTTGGATAAATTATAATTTTCACTACTTTTGCTAGATGTTTAAAATTTAAATTGGTAATTGAAACAGTTGGGAATTTAAGATGACGGTTCTGTTAGGAAGTTAGGCATGAGCAGTGGGGTGGCTTAGCAGAAAAAAGATCCATCCCAGACATGCCCTGATAAGGCCCAGGAGAGCTCACAGACATGCTGCAGAATAATCACAGAGACTTTTCCAACTCCGACCCATGCACCCAACATGCACAATGGATACAAATTAACCACAGGGACTTCTCCAACTCTGGCACACTTGCCCTTGATGCATAGCTGTGTCCTCAAGTGACCTTAGGCAGCTGGGGAGCCTATGAAGGGTTCATAAATATTCTATACATACAGACATCTGATTATAACAGACTGAATTATGGGAAAGATATGCTCAATAGAGTCTGTTGTTATGTAACTTGAAACTGTCAGTCAGAACTGTCAGTCCACACCCTCGTAGATGAATATATAAAAGCCCTGTCTTGACAACCTTGTGCATCACCATTCTGGTGCCAGTGCCTCTCTTGAATTGGCTCACATCTCCCTTGAGGTGTTCTTTTTGTTCTTTCATCAATAAACTTGTCTTTCCCAGGGGTAAGCCCTCAGATTCTTCTTTGTGTCCTTACCAAGAATGGAGGCCTAGGAGGAAGGGTTCTTTTCCACTCTCCCTATCTGGTAAGAGTTCTGAGATCATAAATCTTATTCAGAATCTGACCTTCCCACTTATCTGTGTGTTTGCTTTGAGAAATATTAAGACTACCAGTAATAATTTTCTTATCCATGAAACATGTAGAATTATACCTTCTTTACTTTTCTTTCAGGTTTGAGTGATAATTAAAGACAATTAGGCATCTTAATAATAGGTAAGACGTGAAGAACTGACACCTGATGTGAAAAACTGACTCGTTGGAAGAAACCCTGATGCTAGGAAAGATTGAAGGCAGGAGGAGAAGGGGACGACAGAGGATGAGATGGTTGGATGGCATCACTGACTCGATGGACTTGAATTTGAGCAGCCTCTGGGAGTTGGTAATGGACAGGGAAGCCTGGTATGCTGCAGTCCACGGGGTTGCAAAGAGTTGGACACAACTGAGCAACTGAATTGAACTGAAGAATAGGTGAAATAAATTGATAATTAATACATGACATATGTACACTGAGAAATTCATGATAAATTTTATTTGAACCGTAAATTATTTTTCCCAGATAATGTAAGAAGCCCTTGTACATATGATTTTTGCAAGAATGTGGGTTATATGAAACCTATTTTGAAATTCCTGTGGACCCATAAGCCTTAATTAAGAAGTCCCACAAAAGCCATAGTTTGTATGTCAGGAAATCCTTTTCTTTTATCTTCTTTTTTGAGCCATTGTTCTGTGTGGGTAGAGTAGAAAAATCTACTTTAGTATTTTATTGGCTGAAAATATCCAAGGTTTGTGTATCAAGGAGAGTGATTTAACAGTTGACTATTCTCTCAAGGTATCTACTTATGATTCAGTGACCAAACTTTTCAATGAAAGAGAATGAATGGGTCAGATGCCAATAAGGGGGAACAAGCATTCTTGGTCATTTTAAGTATGAATCTGATACACAAAAAGTCACCTTGATATTGGGGGGACACAGAGGTTTACCTTAAAAGAAATAAAGTCATCCACCAATGAAGTTAACTCTATGTTCATTTTTACAAAATGTTGGAGAATATGTATAATAGTTTTGGATAGAATGAGGAGTGGGGACACCTTGATGAGATCAGCTTAATCTTTCCCAAAGGAAAATTCTGTGCATGTTTGCAAAGAACTACTAAGTATATTATAACACATGGGACATGGAAAAAACACAACAATTTCAAGCAAACATTCATTACGATCTTATTATCTCTATCTTCTACCATGTTCTAAAGTTTCCTGGCCACCTGCTTTTAGGGAGGAAACTGAGGTTTGGAAATTTTACATTATTCATTCAAGGTCACATTTATCTTGAGAAAAGAGGTAATTAGAGTCTTACATTTTTATCAGAAATTTAAAAACAAAATCAACACAGGATTTCTGTGGTTATATATAAATCTCAGTACTGAAAAGAGATTTACAGTGAATTGCTATGAAACAATTATAACATTTTAATAGATTCAAGACAAATCTTTGACAAACACTGATGTTCCCTCCCTCTCCTGTGATGACTATCAGAGTTCTAAATTGCTCTAATAGACCCAATATGCTGAAAGAAGAGAAAAAAATGTGTTCCCTGATGTCAATGAAAAAATTATACAATATGATAACCAATTAATAGAAACTAAAATTTTTCCTTAACCAACAAATTTAAGTTTTAAATAAAAAGACATGTAGCTTTTGCCTTGATAATATTTTTTTTTTCTATTAAGAAAACTTCCTTTAAATTTATGATGAAAGAAAATACTAACTGACCAGTCTTGAAAACACACTTCAATATTTCAGAGTTTCCTTTAACTTCTGTTATGTTGAAAACTTTCAGAAACTATTTTTAGAGATCAAATGGAAACCACTTTGAAAAGCTCAGCTTGATTAAGAACAGACAACACACATTTAGGGAATAAAAGGAATCGCTCACTACTTTTGTGAAATCCTTCAGGGACTTCACTCCAGGTAGACAAATGTGGAAAGAGAGTTAAAGAGGATTTTAAACTTAGATGGTTGGAAGGCCTTTGACAAAATTCTTTACAGAACTGTAAGATCAGTGGAGAGGATCAATGAAACTAATAGTAAATTGGCTCACTGTTCTGAACAATGATTTATGGAAAGGAAACAAAGTTCTGGAAATAGGCTTTTGTGGTCCAAGCCAATTTTAAATATTCTCCTTCTTCATAGATCAGAAACAAATATCCAACTTTCTGAAAATTGTTAAATATAATTTTTAAGATATTAAGCATTGACTTTGTAATAAATCAAAATTGAAGTTTCTTATAACACTTAGCTGATGACAAATAGAATGTGGCAAATAACAAATATGTGTGTTCCGATTGGGATTGTTTTTAAATGGTAGTGTATTTTAGGAAGACATCTTGAGACTATATTGAAACATATATAGACAATATTAAATGGGCACTAAAAAATGATTACTTGAACCACCATGCTTAACATTACCACAAGAATTTTTACTCTGTATTTTATCTTAAACTTCTATTTGAATACATGAATACAGTTGTCTTTGTTGCTTGAGAAGAAACAAGGTTGTTTGATTTAAATATAATCAGAAGTCAAGAACCAGTTCTCAGGTATTCTGTCTGCTTTAATAGTTTTGTTCCAGGAAACATAAAAGTGTCTGGCATAGAAAGTCCTCAGTAAATCTTTGTGAATAAATGAATAAACTACCAAACAGACTGGATGGAGTGGCTCTAAAATTGAGATGGATCATTGAACTATCAATCCCTTTTGCTGGATTCTCTTCAAGAGATTAACCAGTATTTTGCATCTCCTTACTTCTAGGATTCATAATTATTTTTTTAAAGGAAGATTAAATTTTAGAAGATAAAGGCACACATACTCAAAATTTTTAAAATAACAAGGACTTTCATATTTCTAAGCACTATTTTACAGGAAAGGAGGAGGGTACTCACTAGCTATGATCTATCACACCCCAATTTCTTAACACATCCAAATGACAGTTTTTGTTTTTGTTTTTTTAATACTTGAGTAAACCTCAAATACCTTCCAAGATTTATTTTTTGATCAGAAGTGGAAGAAGCACCTCAGGATTCTCAGAGAAGGAAGATAAAACATGGTGTCACTCAGCAAGATATGGGATAGTAAACCTTCACATCATAAATAAGAAACATAAAATGGCTATTTGAAGGGATACTGATAATATATTTCTGAAGGAGGTCACAGCTCTGTGTCCAGTCTATCAGTGAGAATCTATAAAAAGATGATAGTCTTTGTTCAAGACAGTAGATATGAAAGTTCTACAAAGGAGTTCCAGGGTTTGACCAGCATGTAAACCATTGTTTCTTTTTTTTATGAGATTGTTCAAATGTTCCATATTTAGTAATCACAATATTATGATTAAAATTATGATGTAGTAATGAGAGTTCATATTAAATATATTTGGCTCTGAAGATATACCAGACATTGTACACAGCACTTCACATACCTCACATCATTATTCACCCAAAAAAATTCTATACAAGAGGTTCTTTAACTATCCATGTACAACAGATGAGGAAACTAAGCTAGCAAGGTTTGGAAGGGGATTTAACTTCTTTCTAACTGTTAAGCCCATATTTTAAAACTCTATGGCTTATTATTTTGGCATTTTTTATTAAGAAGTAATGGGAAATTCACACACACACACACACCAACAGGCCAGTTGTACCTGAACCAGTATAAATTACATTTTGATTAACTCTTGAAAGATCTTAATGAAGATTAGTATTGTCTCTAAATCATTATAGCAATGAAATGGCTTCAAGCTATCACTGATATTACAGAGGGATTCAACTGAATCAGAAAATCAAGATAAACTTTGTCATGATGCTACACACGTAAAAATTCTAGAGCAACAGGATATGATAATGATGACATACATTATATTTCCTAGGAATTAAAAAAATTTAACCTCATAATCTGTTAATTTTATTTGTTTTAGACTCATTGTGTACATTGTTGTTGTCCATTCTCTTTCTAGTACTACCTATGATAAGTATCTCTCTTTTTTCCATTTTTTTTCTTTCCATAAAGTTTAACATATAGTGAGTGAGCGAGTGACGTCACTCAGTCGTGTCCAACTCTTTGTGACCCCATGGACTGTAGCCTACCATGCTCCTCCATCCAGGGGATTTTCCAGGCAAGAGTACCGGAGCCACATTAATTTAGGCAGATTCTATTCACTTTAAAATCACTTCTTTTACTGTCCAGAATGATTGCAGAAATATATTATCCTCACATTGATGGATCCTATTTTCTCTACCTATCCCCAGTACTTAAAGATATTAGGGAGGAAGAGAGAAGGTATCAGAACCAGCTTCAGAAAAAACTATAGCTGAAAATTTATCTGCTAATATTTTCATTTATTCCAAGATTTTTCTGTCCATGCATTCTTTCCACCCCAATGAAAATCAGGTAGTCACCTAGAATATTTCTTTACTCATTCATCGATTATTTCATTCCTGCTTTTTTAAAATTCAAATTGTATTATTTAAGAGATTACTTAATCTCTGAATTATACTATGTGCTGTATATAAAATGATAGAGAAAGACTTTTATCTGAGGCTCTTTTAGTATCTCTAGATGCTTCCAGTTACTAGCAGAACTCAAGCAAGATGGTTGACTTGATGTTTGTTGATGGTCACGGTAGCATATCTCAAAAAGCTATGGCTTGTAGTTAAAAAAAAAATACATAGTTAATACTGAAAAATTTGGTCTTGTCTTATGGCTATACCATTACTAACCATATGGCCTATAGAACTATCTCTGGCTAAATGGAAATAAAAGCAAAAATAAACAAATGGGACCTAATTAAACTTAAAAGCTTTTGCACAATGAAGGAATATACAAAAGCTTTTCCACAAAGAATAAGCAAGGTGAAAAGCCAGCCTTCAGAATGGGAGAAAATACTAGCAAACGAAGCAACTGACAAAGAATTAATCTCAAAAATACACAAACATCTCATGCAGCTCAATTCCAGAAAAATAAACGACCCAATCAAAAAATGGGCCAAAGAACTAAATAGACATTTCTCCAAAGAAGACATACAGATGGCTAACAAACACATGAAAAGATGCTCAACATCACTCATTATCAGAGAAATGCAAATCAAAACCACAATAAGGTACCATCTCACGCTGGTCAGAATGGCTGCTATCAAAAAGTCTACAAACAATAAATGTTGGACAGGGTGCAGAGAAAAGGGAACCTCTTACACGGTTGGTGGGAATGCAAACTAGTACAGCCACTATGGAGAACAGTGTGGAGATTCCTTAAAAAACTGGAAATAGAACTGCCATATGACCCAGCAATCCCACCGCTGGGCATACACACTGAGGAAACCAAAACTGAAAGAGACACATGTGCCCCAATGTTCATCACAGTGCTGTTTACAATAGCTAGGACATGGAAGCAATCTAGATGTCCATTGGCAGATGACTGGATAAGAAAGCTGTGGTACATATTATATAATGGAATATTACTTGGATATTAAAAAGAATGCATTTGAATCAGTTCTAATGAGGTGGATGAAACTGGAGCCTATTATACAGAGTGAACTAAGTCAGAAAGAAAAACACCAATACAGTATATTAATGCATATATATGGAATTTAGAAAGATGGTAACGATGACCCTATATGTGAGACAGCAAAAGAGACACAGATGTAAAGAACAGACTTTTGGACTCTGGGAGAAGGCGAGGGTAGGATGATTTGAGAGAATAGCATTGAAACATGTATATTACCATATGTGAAATAGATCGCCTGCCCAGGTCAACGCATGAGACAGAGCACTCAGGGCTGGACCACTGGGATGACCCTGAGGGATGGGATGGGGAAAGAAGTGGGAGGGGGTTTCAAGATGGGGAACACATGTACACCTGGCTGATTCATGTTAATGTATGGCAAAAACCACTACATTATTGTAAAGTAATTAGACTCCAATTAAAATAAATTAATTAATTTTAAAATATTACAACACAAAAAAGAAATATCTCTGGCTACTCCAACTTCCAGTGTGTTTTTCCTGTAAAAGAGATGTAATATTTACCCTACTGATAAGTTGTTAGAAATCAAGAAAAGACAGTTAATAAATGCATCTGTTCAATCACTAATTTACTTATTAACAAATATCCCTTAAATGTCTACTTAAGTCCAAAGTATGTTTCTGGCTTTGGAAGTTTTTTTTTAAATGTTTAATGTAAAGTGAAATCTGCCCTCCCAGGACTCACCATCTTATTAAGGATGCAGAGAGTTTTTATCTTATTAATGCACAGATTAGTGGGAGGAGTTTATTGAAATGATTAGTTTCAACATAAAGTAATTAATGAGATGAAGATATGATAGAAAATGTCATAAGAGTGCAGAATAGAAGACATATTGCTGAAATTTCTGAAATTCAATAAAATATAGTTCAGTTCATGTGCTCAGTCGTGTCCTACTCTTTGTGACCCCATGGACTGAAGCACACCAGGCTTCCCTGTTCATCACCAACTCCCAGAGTCTACTCAAACTCATGTCCATTGAGTCAGTGATGCCATCCATACCATCTCATCCTCTGTCATCCCCTTCTCCTCCTGCCTTCTATCTTTCCCAGCATGAGGGTCTTTTCAAATAAGTCAGTTCATCACATCAGATGGCCAAAGTACTGGGAGTTTCAGCTTCAGTATCAGTCGTTCCAATGAATATTCAGGACTGATTCCCTTTAGGATGGACTGGTTGGATCTCCTTGTAGTCCAAGGGACTCTCAAGAGTCTTCTCCAATGTAGTTCAGGTTAAGAAAAAAATCGTTTCTTAAAATTTCGTTCTAAAAAAGATCAGCATTGCTAAATTTTTTTAAATTTTATTTTATTTTTAAACTTAACAAATTGTATTAGTTTTGCCAAATATCAAAATGAATCCGCCACAGGTATACATATATATAACTGACTAAAATTGCCAGAAATAAGATTTCCAGATAGAGGTAAAGTTTTGTATACTTAGGTCACAATAAGTAGGACTTTATTCTCAAAACTAAGGAGCTTAAAGTTCAACCTCCATGATACAGAATGATTGACAGATTTGAACAGTTGATGTGAAATGGATTAGTCTAGTTGCAGTGTACAGATGGCTTTCAGAAGATCCATCATAGCAAGAATAGATAGGGGTTTCTTGTCATGATACTGACACAGCAATAGAAGAGCCTTGAAGAAAAAGAAACAGAATTTAGTAAGTTTTACAAGATGAAAATCAGTAAAATGTGATCAATTCTATTTGGAAAGAGGGAAAGGAGAGGTTTAATATGACTCAATTTTCTGAATTGAGCAATGAGGTAGAAAATAGTTATATTCAGTGGAAAGGGGAAAAAAAAGGATCAAGGTTATTATGGAATGAAAAATGAGGCCAGTTATAGAAATGTTGACTTAAACATTCCTATGCAAAGACAAGTTAATGATGCTCAGTAGGCATACGGACAACAGAGTTTCGAGAGAGAGAACAGGGTTTGTGACAAGAATAAATGAGATCACCCAGAGGAAGCATACAGTAGGAGAATAATAATGGGTTAAGTATGGAAACCGTTATGAACATCAGTGTTCAAATAACTGTTGGAGGAAAAGATTGACAAGGAGGAAATAATCATAAAAATAGGAGGAGGATCAGTATGAAATGGTATGAAAAGGTCAACCCAATAGTTACAGAGAGAGTGGTCAGCAGTCTTTGCAGTGACATGAGAAAAAGAAAAAAGGGGTACACAATTCTGAAAAGCATACTATTTCAGTCTTTTCTCTGAGAAAAAGAATAGAAAAATGATTTGTTAAATTGATTTAAAAAGAAATCCTCCTGGAAACTGATGTTTTTATAACAAGTAACCATTTTAATTACAGTAAACAAGCATGCAAGATTTCAAGAGAAGAGCATTGAGCATATCGTATTGCCAGCATTTTATAAGAACAAAGCATAGGACCTGAGAGATCTGAAAAAGTGTTTGCAGTGAATAAGAAAGTAGATGAGGCAAAGGCAGTGGGAGTCTTTTCCCTAGATCTCAGCAAGACATTTGATAAATTGTGTAAGATGCAACTAAGGAAAAATGCAGGATTTTGAATCAATGTTATAACAAGCTAGAAAAGAAGATGAGTGGATACAGATTTATAGTAAGTGGTGATAAGTTGTGTCTGGAGGCGAGAAGCAACAGGATTCCTTTGAGCTTAATGCTATTATGCTTTTTATTTAATACTCATAAAACAATTGTCAGAAAAGAACCTCAACTGGTATTGGCACTAATTTGACCCCTGTTGGCAGCATCAATGTTGTGATTGATTGTCTAAATTAATTCCAATTAAGCTGTGTTTCTGTGTACTGGTTCATCTTACAGTATAATATTTTGCTTATTTTAAATACCATTATGGATCTTTAAAGTAACTTAGTCAATAGCTGTTCTCATTTAATAAAGAATGCAAGAATACTGATGTGTTTCCAAAGATAACAGAGGCATTTGATGAGGGTGAGTGTGATGTCCTGGGTATTTGTTTCTGGAGAAAGTAAAGGGTTTCAACTTGAAAGACTGTTTCTCAGAAGGGAAAAAAGAGAACGACTGGGCAATGATCTCAATAATCCTTTTCCAGTGAGTCTAAGCTAGAAAAGACAATGTAAGTCAAAAGGATAGAAACCAGAAAAACTAGGAAAAGTACATTGGAGAATTTCCATGAATATTCAGTTCAGTTCAGTTCAGTCACTCAGTCGTGTCCGACTCTTTGTGACCCATGAACCTCAGCATGCCAGGCCTCCCTGTCCATCACCAGCTCCCACAGTCCACCCAAATCCATGTTCATTGAGTCAGTGATGCCATCCAACCGTCTCATCCTCTATTGTCCCCTTCTCCTCCTGCCCTCAATCTTTCCCAACATCAGGGTCTTTTCAAACGAGTCAGCTATTTGCATCAGGTGGCCAAAATAATGGAGTTTTAGCTTCAACATCAGACCCTCCAATGAACAACCAGGACTGATCTTCTCTAGGATGGACTGGTTGGATCTCCTTGCAGTCCAAGGGACTCTCAAGAGTCTTCTCCAACACCACAGTTCAAAAGCATCAACTCTTTGGTGCTCTGCTTTCTTTATAGTCCAACTCTCACATCCATACATGACCACTGGAAAAACCATAGCCTTGACTAGAAGGACCTTTGCTGACAAAATAATGTCTCTGCATTTTAATATGCTGTCTAGGTTGGTCATAACTTTCCTTCTAAAGGGTAAGCGTCTTTTAATTTCATGGCTGCAATCACCATCTGCAGTGATTTTGGAGCCCATAAAAGTAAAGTCAGCCCCTGTTTCCACTGTTTCCCCATCTATCTGCCATGAAGTGATGAGACCGGATGCCATGATCTTAGTCAGTGAAATTCAAAGTTCAGATATTTGTGTTATGAGATCAATGTCCTTTCCAATACTTTACATTTGTTTTCTGAATTTGCATCTTAAAATGTTTTAATTATTACTATATTAAGATAGCAGTCTTTATTAAATGATATGAGTCAAACAAGGTAAGATTCCTTAAAGCTTTTCCTGCCCTTCTCTGCCATAAAACTGTAAAGGATGTTACATACACCCAACTGATTAATACATCCCAGATATGTCCTCATTTTATCTTTTCTATAATCCAATTCAGTAACTCCACTCATGCATTTTTATTCGTTCATTAGAAAGCCTGCTTTGTACTAGGGACTATTCTAAATCTTGGGAATTCAGCAATGAAAACATAAATCTCTGCAGTCATACATTTACATTTCAGTGAAAAACTAGCAAAGACACAGACACATAAAAACCTAAAATATAGTTGGTGCTAAAAAGAATGATAAATAGTTTTTAAAAAGTAATATAAGAATATTGTTGATTGGGTGGGAGGTGGTCTTGATAGTTTTAAGAACAGATAAAACCTGTTTTCTTAGGCAGTGCTTGATCAAGGCCTGTATTCAGTGAGGGTCTAAGTCATGGGACTGTCTGAGGTAAGACCTTTCCAGACAGAGGTTTACCCCCTCATCAGCCAGAATAAAGCAGAGAAGGCCAATGCATCTAGGGGGATATCATGCTGGTGTGTCTAGAGGGATACCATGCTGCTGACATGGGCACAGGGTTAATTCATGTCAGGCATGGCAAGACATAAGGACTTGGCATTTTACTTGTGTGAGAATGGAAACCATTAAATGATTTTGAGCAGGAAGTTGAGATGATTTGAATTATGGCTCTAAAGAACATTCTTCTGCTACTGTGTGACAAACTGTACATAGACAAGAATGGAAGTAGAGAGTCTAAGTTTGGGCCTCTAATGTACTAATTTTAATATATTTCCATCAACTTTACATTCAAAGTACATCCTTATTCTTCAGTTCAGTTCAGTTCAGTCACTCAGTCATGTCCAACTCTTTGTGACCCCATGAATCACAGCACGCCAGGCCTCCCTGTCCATCACCAACTCCCAGAGTGCACCCAAACTCATGTGCATTGAATCAGTGATGCCATCCAGCCATCTCATCCTCTGTCGTCCCCTTCTCCTTCTGCCCCTAATCCCTCCCAGCATCAGGGTCTTTTCCAATGAGTCAACTCTTTGCATGAAGTGGCCAAAGTATTGGAGTTTCAGCCTCAGCATCAGCCCTTCCAATGAACACCCAGGACTGGTCTCCTTTAAGATGGACTGGTTGGATCTCTTTGCAGTCCAAGGGACTTGCAAGAGTCTTCTCCAGCACCACAGTTCAAAAGCATCAATTCTTCTGTGCTCAGCTTTCGTCATAGTCCAACTCTTATCGAAACCTTTACACTTACCATCTTTGCTAAAGTAACCATTAACCTTTCCCCTGAAATAAAAGCTGACTGTTTTTTTGATGAGGTACAAAGAGATATGGTCCTTTTGTCATCCTTATGGATGTGGAAAAGGAAAGTGAAGTCAGTCATGTCTGACTCTTTGTGACCCCATGGACTATATATAGTCCACGAGGCTCCTCTGTCCATTTTTCCAGGCAAGAGAACTGGAGTGGGTTGCCATTTCCTTCTTCAGGAATGTACCTATCGTATATGTGGTGCTTCCCTGGTGGTTCATTGATATATAGAACCCACCTGCCAATGCAAGAGTTGCACGTTCAATCCCTGGGTCCATTTTCCCTGGAGGAGGAAATTCCATCCACTCCAGCATTGTTGCCTGGGAAATCCCATGTACAGAAGAGCCTGGTGGGCTACATCCATGGGGTTACAAAAGAGTCGGACACGACTCAGCAACTGAAGAACAACAAAGGTCAGGCCCTGCTAAGAACAGTATGTTCTAACTTATTTTAAAAGATTTCTTTCCCTTCCTTCTACTGAAAGTATGGGAGAATTTTTCTCCAGTATTACTGTGGGAACCTAGTGGAGTTCCTGAAGGTAAATCTTGTAATATTGGGAGATTCCTTTATTACTGGGTGCCCCCAGAGTTTTTACCTCTCAAAGTTGTTCATGTGGTGCCTCCAGCAATAAGGCAATTATAGTTCAGGTTTTTCTACCTTGACCCTGGTTCCTTAGCTGTTTCTGCTCCTGAGTTTCTAGCTCAGGTAAATTGCTTTGCTGTGTTAGCTTGTCTTTCCAGTTTTGGACCCAGTGATCTGCCCTGCGTCCTCCCCTCTCTTACAAATTCAGGAAGAGTTGTTTATTTTTCATTTTGTTAAGCCTTTTCCTTATTAGGGCAGAGTGAGGACTTCCACGTTCCTTATGTGGGAACAGGTGCCGGAAGTCCCTTTTATCCACTTGACAAGGTGAGCCTCATCATTTCCAAAGAAATATTTCTAAAAATAGTCGGTGATGAAAATGTTCTAAAACTGAGTGTGGTGATGGCTGCACATGTCTGATAAAATACTAAAAATTATTAAATTGTACACTTCAAATATGTGAATTATATGTTATGTGAGGGCTTACCCCATGGTTCAGATGATAAAAAATCTGCCTGCAGTGTGGAAGACCTAGGTTCAATCCCTGCGTTGTGAGGATCCACTGGAGAAGGGAGTGGCTACTGCTCCAGTATTCTTGCCTGGAGAATTCCATGGACAGAGGATCCCAGCAAGTTTCAGTTCACAGGGTGACAAAGAGTCAGACACAACTGAGTGACTAACACACACACACACACACACACACACACACACACACATATATGCTATGTGAATTATATATCAATAAAGCCCTTTTAAAAAAAAGAAAATTATTTGAAAACTATTGTCAGCAGTGAAAATTTTTATATCTTCTACCTCTACGTTTTTTTATTCCATCTTAGTCATTTGGTTATAGCAACTTTTGAGGAGAGGTTTATAAATGAACTTATGATTAACAATAGGAAGATATATGATTTTTGGATGAAATAATAAAATTCATGAAGTCTGTTATGTCTAGGTTGTCTAAACATTTTTTATCCCTATCTACACAGTGCGGTTTTTGCCTCTGTACATCATGTCCTCAATCAGACAGCTCACCTTGAACCAGTCCGTCCCTCCCCATTCTTCAGGTCCCAGTTTGTAAACTATCCTCCTCCATGGCACTGACCTCTGTGCAGAACTCATCATTCACTTTCGCATGTACGTGATATTCTCACAATTATGTGATTACACAATTATCTGATTACACAAACAGATAAAATATTGTTTTCATTCCAATAAATGTGTATTTATATATAATTATTTTTATCTTATGTATTAGCTACAATAAAAGAAATTAGAAGCTATAGTTCCAAAAGACTTCTTAGTATCTTGACAATTTTAACCCATTTCCTGTTGGATCTGACTAGATTATGACCTACGCTGTGATTTCATATATAGTAGGCTTGAACACACCACACAGGCCTTTATCAGATATATAAAAAGTGTCAACTCTGCTTTTTCCTGTTCTTCCAGTTGTCTGTAAATAACTACAATTTCCTTAATCCAAAATGTCCTTGGAAATTATTTTTTATGTCTCTTGCCTGTACTATAAGTGGTTTTGTTTGTTTGCTTATTAGTTTTGTTTTGTATTACTTTAATTTGGAAGTGGCCAGGAATCTCAGTGTGCTGAGGAAAAGGACACATGAGAGCAAACTGCACACTCTCTACTCTGCCCTTAGATTAGCCTGCATATGAACAGATGTCGTGTAAAACTCAGAGTATTATTAAAGGTTCATTTCTTTGTTAGCAAACACATATGGATTACAACATTTTCTCTGTCACAACACATTGTTTTTTGTTCCCTGAAGTCTGAGGACCCTACTTTGCATCCCTCTTTTTACTACTTTCTACCAATATGTACATTGCTTTAGATTTTTTTTTTATATAGATTAAACTCATAATTGAGTTATAGACAAAAGATGGTTTTCTAGCTACACTCATGGTCTAGTGAGCTTCTCATTTTTCATAAGAAGATTGAAGTCTTATCACCACATAGCTACCCATTTGGTAAAGCCTATGGCTATGTAGTTAGTGACCATACAGTATTGGTCCACTTAATCTACTCAGTACATGAGTATTGCTGTGAACACAGTGCCAGTCAAGACATCTTTAGTCATTGAAAGAAATAATATTTTGAGTGGTTTTCTAAAGGAAGCACTTTTTAAAAAAAATACAAAGTTATTTATTTTAATTGGAGGCTAATTACTTTACAATATTATAGTGGTTTTGCCATACATTGACATGGATCCACCACGGGTATACATGTGTTCCCTATCCTGAACCCCCCTCCACCTCTCTCCCCATCCCATCCCTCTGGGTCATTCCAATGCACCAGCCCTGAGCACCCTGTCTCATGCATCAAACCTGGACTGGCAATCCATTCACATATGATAATATACGTGTTTCAATGCCATTCTCCCAAATCATCCCACCCTTGCCCTCTCCCACAGAGTCCAAAAGACTGTTTTAAGCACTTTTGAAAGTATATGCTGAGTTCCTCCACCTGCCACTTAAATCTACTTAGTTCTGTATCTGTTATGAGTGTATTTCTAGATAATGTTTATCGCACTAAATATTTGATCCAAAGCATATGGAGTGAAGGGGAAATGAGAGTTCCTTTAAAGCCTTGGAAGGAGAACAGTTGAGCTTATTTTAGGCCACAACCCACCTTGGTTGTGTTGGTTATTCTAATTGTACAACCATTTTATCACATGTAATTGATCCCATTTCCTTCTCTTTGTGATCTCTGCTAGAAATGTCAGTGTTAATTTTCATCTCATATTGAGAAAATAGAGTCAATAAAGTTCATGCACTTTATTGTTCAAACCTCCCTCTTGATTTTCAACTTATTTTTCTGTTTGTTCTACTTGAGGCCTTTTAGTTTCTTAGTTAATCTTGATGTCCTCTTTATCTTTTATTCTTTTGATCTCCTTTTAATTTTTTGCTTCATCTTAAGTTAAATATATTACCTAAAATATCATTATAACATTATTTGGAATAGCACATGGTATGCATACATATTTGTCAAAATATTTTATAAAATCCCATTAGACTGTTGCCTCTGACATATGATGGTTATATTTTCAGCATTTCCACATGAAAATTGTAATTGCATAATATGACATGGTAGCACATATTTGATTTTTTAAGGAGTTAACATAATAAGCAATGGGTTATGTTATTGTAAATTTCTTAAGTATGTTGAATAAATGTTGAAGTCTTTGAAGATTTCTGAAATGTTGAAGTCTGTAATTTCTATATTTTTCTACACTGCATTTTCCCAACAAATACAAGTAAACCTTTATTACCTTTTATTGTGATTATAAAACTACCAGAACTTCTTTGGAGAAAATTAGGTAAATAGTGAAAATTATAAAGAACAAAGTGACAATAATTCGGTTCAGGTCAGTTCAGTCACTCAGTTGTATATGCGGTTGGAGGTGTGCTGTGGAGACCCCATTTCTCAGGTCACTGGAACTTGATGGACACCTGAAAAAATCCCCTAATACAGTATGAGTAGCAACTTGACAAATGCAGCAATAGAGTTGATAGAGAAGAGTCAGTTCAGTTGCTCAGTTGTGTCTGACTTTTCGACCCCATGAACTGCAGCACGCCAGGCTTTCCTATTCATCACCAATTCCCAGAGCTAGTTCAAACTCATGTCCATCGAGTCAGTGATGCCATCCAACCATCTCATACTGTGTCATCCCCTTTTCTTCCTGCCTTCAATCTTTCCCAGTATCATGGTCTTTTCCAATGAGTCAGTTCTTTGCATCAGGTGGCCAAAGTAGTGGAATTTCAGCTCCAGCATCAGCTCTTCCAATGAATATTCAGGACTGATTTCCTTTAGGATGGACTGGTTGGATCTCCTTGCAGTCCTAGGAACTCTCAAGAGTCTTCTCCAACACCACAGTTCAAAAGCATCAATTCTTCAGTGCTCTGCTTTCTTCATGGTCTAACTCTCACATCCATACATGACTATTAGAAAAACCATAGCTTTGACTAGATGGACCTTTGTTGGCAAAATAATGACTCTGCTTTTTAATATATTTTCTAGGTTTGTCATAGCTTTTTTCCCAAGGAGCAAGGATTTTTTTTTAATTGTATGACTGCAGTCACCATCTGCAGTGATTTTAAAGCCCAAGAAAATAAAATCTGCCACTGTTTCCATTTTTTCCCCATCTATTTGCCCTGAAGTGATGGAACCAGATGTCATGATCTTGTGCTGGCATAAGTCCTTTTGAAGGAAGACTTACTTCTATCATAGTTTGACCTCAGGCCAACAGGAAACACAGACCCACCCATCAATGAAAATTGGATTAAAGACTTACTGAGCAAGGCCACACCCACCAGAACAAGACCCAGATTCCCCCACAGGAATCTTCCCTCCCATCAGGAAGCTTCCACAAGCCTCTTTTCCTTATCTATCAGGGCAAATAGAATAAAAGCCACAATCACAGAAAACTAACCAAACTGATCACATGGATCACAGCCTTTTCTAACTCAATGAAGCTATGAGCCATGTCATGTAGGGCCACCCAAGATGGAATGGTCATGGTGGAGAGTTCTGACAAAACGTGGTCCACTGGAGAAGGTAGTGGTAACCCATTTCAGTATTCTTGCCTTGAGAAACTCATGAACAGTATGAAAAAGCAAAAAGATATAACACTGAAAGGTGAACTCCCCAGGTTGGTAGATGCCCAATATGCTACCGGAAAAGGGTGGAGAAATAACTCCATAAAGAATGAAGAGACAGAGCCAAAGTGAAAAGAATACCATGTGGATGTGACTAATGATGGAAGTAAAGTCCAATACTGTAAAGAACAAGATTGCATAGGAACCTGGAATGTTAGGTCCATCAGTTCAGTTCAGTCGCTCAGTCGTGTCCAACTCTTTGCGACCCCATGAACACAGCACGCCAGGCCTCCCTGTCCACCACCAACTCCCGGAGTTCACTCAGACTCACATCCATCGAGTCAGTGATGCCATCCAGCCATCTCATCCTCTGTCGTCCCCTTCTCCTCCTGCCCCCAGCCCCTCCCAGCATCAGAGTCTTTTCCAATGAGTCAACTCTTCCCATGAGGTGGCCAAAGTACTGGAGTTTCAGCTTTAGCATCATTCCTTCCAAAGAAATCCCAGGGCTGATCTCCTTCAGAATGGACTGGTTGGATGCCCCACCACTAATGCCAAAGAAGCTGAAGTTGAATGGTTCTATGATGACTTTCTAGACCTTCTGGAACTAAGACCAAAGAACAATGTCTTTTTCATCATAGGGGATTGGAATGCAAAAGTAGGAAGTCAAGAAACACCTGGAGTAACAGGCAAGCTTGGCATTGGAGCACAAAATTAAGCAGGGCAAAAGCTAACAGTTTTGCCAAGAGAATGCACTAATCATAACATACACCTGCTCCAACAACACAGGGGAAGACTCTATATATGAACATCACCAGACGGTCAATACCGAAATCTGATTATATTCTTTGAAGCCAAAGATGGAGAAGCTCTATACAGTCAGCAAAAACAAGACTGGGAGCTGACTGTGGTGCAGATCATGAACTCCTTATTGCCAACTTCAGACTTAAATTGAAGAAAGTAGGGAAAACCACTAGACCATTCAGATATGATCTAAATCAAATCCCTTATGATTATACAGTAGAAATGACAAATAGATTCAATGGATTGGATCTGATAGACAGAGTGCCTAAAGAACTATGGATGGAGGTTTATGACATTGTACAGGAAGACGGTGGTGATCAAAACCATCCCCATGAAAAAGAAATGCAAAAAGGCAAAATGGTTGTCCAAGGAGGGCTTACAAATAGCTATGAAAAGAAGAAAAGTGAAAGGTAAAGGAGAAAAGCAAAGATATATCCATCTGAAAGCAGAGTTCCAAAGAACAGTAAGGAGAGATAAGAAAGCCTTCCTTAGTTATCAATGCAATGAAATAGAGGAAAACAATAGATTAGGAAAGACTAGAGATCTCTTCATAAAAATTAGAGATAGCAAGGAAACATTTCATGCAAAATTGGGCACAATAAAGGACAGAAATGGTATGGACCTAAGAGAAGCAGAAGATATTAAGAAGAGGTGGCAAGAATACACAGAAGAACTATACAAAAAATATTTTAATAACCCAGATAATCACGATTGTCTGATCACTCACCTAGAGACAGGCATCCTGGAATGTGAAGTCAAGTGGGCCTTAGGATGCATCACTACTAACAAAGCTAGTGCAAGTGGTGGGATTCCAACTGAGCTATTTCAAATCCTAAAAGATGATGCTGTGAAAGTGCTACACTCAATCTGCCAGCAAACTTGGAAAAGTCAGCAGTGACCACAGGACTGGAAAAGGTCAGTTTTCATTCCAATCCCAAAGAAAGACAATAATTATTGTATATTTATATGTATGCTCAGCCAGTGAAAATCTCTCTGATTTTCTCACACATGAACATATGCATACACTGTTATATCTGTACTGACACCTTTTTAAAGTATCTATGGTTTACAGTACAAAATGTGTCACTCTCTGAATCATCAATTAACCCTAAGGTTGCAAAGAGACACCAGTCTTTCCCTATACATAATAATATATCTTCCTATCACATTTCTAGTTTGGTCAAGACAAGCACACCTACTCAGAAGGAGGAAGGAAGGATGAGGGCAGGGAGGAAGTTATGCATTTTTAACAAGGGATCTGCTATGTAATTTATTCTGACAAATGCAATACTGAGTCTTCTAGAACTTTGCAAGAAAGGCATTTAGCCCAGTCAGCACGGCTGTAAATTTCTAAACATCAGCTAGACAGAATTGAATTCAATCTTTTATGTGCCTTGGGATACATCCAACACATTTCAGATTTTCCTCAGAAATCCTGCTGACTTGGAGCAGGTGTGTCTTAAAATAACAAGAACTCATCAAGGCACGATTGTTATCATTCTGATGGCTTCATCTTAACTTCTTCCTGTTGTGTACACCTGGTCACATAAGCACTGTGCATTCTTTGGAGTATGCAACAGGCAACCCCAGGGAAATATTTGTTTGTTTGTTTTGTTTTGTTGGAGATGAAAAGAGATTGTTGTATTAATGACTGATGATGGACATTGACAGTAGAACTGAGCTAAAAGGAGTTTTCAGAAGGAGCCCATCTGTGCTTAGCTTGCTGTAACCTCTTCAGTTAAGTTTCTTTTTAGAATAACAGGTGTGGATTTGCTCAATATAGAGAGCTCTTCTAAGCCCTGTTCTCATGACTAAGTATATAATTCTTTTCTTTTAAATTGAAACACACAAAGATCTACTCAGAATGAACATCTAAGTTGTTATTGACAACTGTTTATTTTGTCATTCTGATTTTAAATTAGGTAAGAAGCTTTTCATTATTCTTTAATCATGACATGAAATTGATTAAGTGCAATAGCAAGTGTTGAAAAACAAAATCTTCTTATGAAAAGATACAATTTTTACTTGAATTGCTTTCTTTATAAAGGAAATATATATAAAATATGTCTAAAACATAATAAAACCATAATTTTTTACACAAAACAACTTAGAACAGTGTATTCAAGTGGAATCTATAATTAAATATGAATTCGAGTAAGATGTTATTTCATTGGATTTATAGATATATCAGAGATAATGAAACAAATTCAGAGAATTTTATCTCTATAAAGTAAAACACTTTAATCCTGTTTTCACAGTTTTTCCCTACTTTGTTGATCTAAACTAATTTGAACCTTCTGTTTCAAAACAATAAAAAAGTCATATATAAATACTTTTTTAGATTGAACATTCTTTACATTCCAGTCATTTAATTTCAACTGATCTCATGTTTGTGCGTTGTGTGCGTTGACAACAAACACGTAGTAAGCAAATAACTTCAAACCCAGTCTAACCACTTTAGGAACAAATTAGAGTAATTCAACAAAATAATAATATAAAAGTGAAATATCATTTTATTTATATAATACATGCCAACATGGAAACAGTGAGAGACTTTTTTTGGCGGGGACTCCAAAATCACTGCAGATGGTGACCGCAGCCATGACATTAAAAAAATTGCTCCTTGGAAGAAAAGTTATGACCAACCTAGACAGCATACTAAAAAGAAGAGACATTACTTTGCTGACAAAGGTCCATCCAGTCAAAGCTATGGTTTTTCCAGTAGTCATGTATGGATGTAAGAGTTGGACTATAAAGAGAGCTGAGTACTGAAGAATTGATGCTTTTGAACTGTGGTGTTGGAGAAGACCCTTAAGAGTCCTTTGGACTGCAAGGAGATCCAACCAGTCTATCCTAAAGGAAATCAGTCCTGGGTGTCCATTGGTAGGACTGATGTTGAAGCTGAAACTTCAATAATTTGGCCACCTGATGTGAAGAACTGACTCCTTGGAAAAGACCATGATGCTGGAAAAGATTGAAGGCGAGAGGAGAAGGGGGCAACAGAGGATGAGATGGTTGGATAGCATCACCAACTAGATGGACATGAGTTTGCACAAGCTTTGGGAATTGGTGATAGACAAGGAAGCCTGGCATTCTGCAATCCATGGGGTCGCAAAGAGTTGGACACGACTCAACGACTAAACTTAACTGAACTGATGGTCAGTGAATTAAAGAGCTGGTTTAATAAAGGTAGAAATTGATATTATATTTTATGTTGACTTGATCATTATTTTGGCATTGAAAAGAAATTCCTCTTAATACATTTATCAAACTTCTGGTTTATTAAAGGTAGAAATTGATATTATATTTCATGTTGATGATCAATGTTTTGGCAGTGGAAAGAAACTCCCTTTAATACATTAACTCCCTTTAATACATTAACTCCCTTTAATACAGGAAGAATAGTACATCTTACTTTAGGATCTACCAACATTGATTAAAATGGTTAAGTCACTCTATAGTTACATCAAAATTGAATAGAACATTTCCTGGTAGTCAATTCAAATGAAATTTTGTCTTACTAAACATGGTAGATGATAAGATAAAAAGTCTTAAAAAGCCAACGTTCCAAATTATGTCTTGTACATCAATTGCATGAGTCCATGGCATGTACTCTGTTTTTCTTTGACTTCTTTCAATGTATTTTACAATTATTTTGAGATAAATAGATACTGTACAGGTGTTGATAACTTATTCCTTTTAATTGCTGATCAGTATCCCATTTGTGTATCCATAGAAATGTGTATTTATCCATTCAATTATTGATAGACTTTTGGGTGGTTTTCAGTTTGAGGATATTATAGCTACTATACACAATTTTTTATGGACATATGCTTTCACTCCTCTTGTTTAATACATGGGAGTACAATAGCTTGGTCATATGGTTCCTGTAGGTTTAGCTTTATTTTAAGCTGAAAACTGCTCTGCCAAAATAGATGTATCACTTACATTCTCACCAGTAGTGATGATGTAGAGTTCCATTTTTTTTTTCACAAATTGCTAACTTTTGTTATTGTCGTAATTTTTAAAATTTTATTTTTTCTCTTAGATAATTAGTAATATTTAATTATAGTTTTGGTAAAGCTGAGTAATGAGAACTAATGTCATTGAATATCTTTTCTTACTAGGCATTATATAGCTTTTCTTTTTGAATGGCTTTTCCTTTTCATTTATGGGTTCCTTTATTGATTTATCTTAGCATTGACATATAAGTGGATGTGTGTTAAATTGCTTCAGTCATGTCCAACTCTTTGAAACCCCATGGACTGTAACCTGCAAGGCTCTTCTGTCTCTGGGACTCTCCAGGCAAGAATACTAGAGCAGGTTACCATATATAAGTTCAGTGCAGTTCAGTCCAGTCACTCAGTCGTGTCCAACTCTTTGTGACCCCATGAACACAGCATTCCAGGCCTCCCTGTCCATCACCAACTCCCAGAGTTTACCCAAACTCACGTCCATTGAGTTGGTGATGCCATCTAACCATCTAATCTTCTGTCATCCCCTCCTCCTCTTGCCTTCAATCTTTCCCTGCATCAGTCTTTTCAAATGAGTCAGTTCTTCACATCAGATGGCCAATATATTGGCGTTTCAGCTTCAACATCAGTCCTTCCAATGAACACCCAGGACTGATTTCCTTTAGGATGGACTGGTTGGATCTCCTTGCAGTCCAAGGGATTCTCAAGAGTCTTCTCTGACACCACAGTTCATAAGCATCAATTCTGCACTCAGCTTTCTTTATAGTCCAACTCTCACATCCATACATGACTACTGGAAAAACCATAGCCTTGACTAGATGGACCTTTGTTGGCAAAGTAATGTCTGTGCTTTTCAATATGCTATCTAGGTTGGTCATAACTTTCCTTCCATGGAGTAAGCGTCTTTTAATTTCATGGCTGCAGTCACCATCTACAGTGATTTGGGAGCCCCCAAAAATAAAGTCAGCCACTGTTTCCCTATCTACTTGCCATCAAGTGATGGGACCAGATGCCATGATATTAGTTTTCTGAATGTTGAGCTTTAAGCCAACTTTTTCACTCTGCTCTTTTACTTTCATCAAGAGGCTTTTTAGTTCCTCTTCACTTTCTGCTGTAAGGGTGGTGTCATCTGCATATCTGAGGTTATTGATATTTCTCCCAGCAATCTTAATTCCATCTTGTGCTTCATCCAGCCCATTGTTTCTCATGATGTACTCTGCATAGAAGTTAAATAAGCAGGGTGACAATATACAGCCTTGACATACTCCTTTTTCTATTTGGAACCAGTCTGTTGTTCCATGTCCAGTTCTAACTGTTGCTTCCTGACCTGCATGCAGATTTATCAAGAGGCAGGTCAGGTGGTCTGATATTCCCATCTCTTTCAGAATTTTCCACAGTTTATTGTGATCCACACAGTCAAGGCTTTGGCATAGTCAATAAATCAGAAATAGATGTTTTTCTGGAACTCTCTTACTTTTTCAATAAGCCAACAGATGTTGGCAATTTGATCTCTGGTTCCTCTGCCTTTTCTATAACCAGCTTGAACATCTGGAAGTTTATGGTTCACATATTACTGAAGCCTGGCTTGGAGAATTTTAAGCATTATTTTACTAGCGTGTGAGATGAGTGCAATTGTGTGGTAGTTTGAGCATTCTCTGACATTGCCTTTCTTTGGGATTGGAATGAAAACTGCCCTTTTCCAGGCCTGTGGCCACTGCTGAGTTTTCCAAATATGCTGACATATTAAGTGCAGCACTTTCACAGCATCATTTTTTAGGATTTGAAATAGCTCAACTGAAATTCCATCACCTCCACTAGCTTTGTTCATAGTGATGCTTACTTGACTTCACATTCCAGGATGTCTGTCTCTAGGTGAATGATCACACTGTCATGATTATCTGGGTTGTGAAGGTCTTTTTTGTATAGTTGTTGTTTATTTCCAATATATAAGCAGTAATAGTTTATTTCTGTATATAAGTAGTTCTTTATTTCCAATAAGGTCATTTATCAGATATATTCTGCAAACATTTCCCAAAATTTTATTGTTTATTTTTCTGTTTTCTTAACTTCTGAGGAGCAGAAATTTTTAATTTGGAAAAAATCATTTTACTGAGTTTTATTTTATAATTTATACTTTATTTCCTATTTAAAAGCCCTTGAACTAAATCACGTTTGTATCTATTAAGAATCTATAATTTTAAATTTCATATTGATTTTTATGATACATTGCGAGTTGATTTGTATATACTAAAAACAAAAGGTGCATTCATGTTTTTACACATAGATATCCTATTAGTTCAGCACCATTTTTTAAAATGGCTATTTTCTATTACCTGCCACCTCCATCAAAATTCAGTAGGCCATATGTGCTTTTGTTTATTTATTGGACTCATTTTTTTTTCTGTTTCACTGACTTATATATCCATATCGACTACATTCTTTTGATTAATATAGTACCAAACAGTAACTTTTGAAAGTAGACATTTAAATTGCCAACACGTACAGTGGCATGCCTTAAAGAGCAGGGCAGATACACAAACTGGTCTGAAAGTGGCTTCACAGAGCAAGTTGGAGCAAATGGTTAGAATTTGTCTGTGGTGAATGTTACCTCTCCAGACCAGGTATTATGTGGTTTAAACTTTCCTCCAGAACCAAAAGAGCAAGCAAACCGGCCATCCTTTCAGCTTTCCCTGATGTGTGCCAAGAGGAGAGAGAGTGAAGTGGGGCTTGAAGGCTGTCCCAAGTTAAACATATAAATGAAGAGACAGATTCTTTATTACTGCATTATAATCTCTATTATAAATTGGGCAAGTCCTCTCAACAGAAATTTATTTCAACAGTCAGTATGTTGTGTTCCTCATTTTATTACATTGAATATTTTTGTTTCATTCCATGTGGGCCTCACCTTAGTACCCAGACTTTAGGGTTTTATAACATGAAGTGCTATACTGAAAACTTTAAGGAAAGCTGAACTAATTACTACTTTTTTATAATATGTATCTTTTATAATTTAGAGGAGATAATTAGATCTGTCAAGTATTTTAAGTCTATGTTTTGTCTGACAACTGAAAATGAAGCACTTTTTCATGGTAAATAACTGAACCTTTAATCAGAATATTTTTGCTGTTTGAAATTTAATACCAACAAGCTATATGACCTTAATCAAGATTAGTTTACATATAGGATGTGTTCTTTATTTGAGAACTTCTGACTTGAGGGAAAACTATACAAATTTAGTAAAAGTTTATATTTATTAAAATTTAATGACTGCATGCCCAATTCATAGACCTAAGACTTTGAAACAACGAGAGGGAAATTAATATGTTTTCTTTGGTTATTTTTAGAAATACTCTAGTGAATAATTTGGAGCGAACATAACATGATTTTCAGAAAGTAGGACATATGATGCAGCAAGTAATTATAGACAGGTTAAACATTCATTACCTATGGGGAAAAAACAGTAAAAACTACCTTCTAAGCTGTTTTGAAGAAATAGCTCAGAAAGATGATCTAATTAGAAGTGATCAAAACGGATTGCTCAGAGTGGAAAGATAGTGCTTTAAATTTTGTTATCATTATTTATATTAAAAAACACAAAATGATGGTTATTTTCTTTTTTCTTTTTTTTTATTTTATTTTTTTAACTTTACAATATTGTATTGGTTTTGCCGTATATCAAAATGAATCCGCCACAGGTATACATGTGTTCCCCATCCTGAAGCCTCCTCCCTCCTCCCTCCCCATTTTCATTGTTGAGTATTTAAAAATATTTTGAAAAATATCAGGTAAAAATCTGCTTAAGTACAAATGAGAAAAATGAATGAAGAATAAGAGAAGAGCACTTTGTATTTTTGGTTTTGATTATTGCCAAAGAACAATTTCAATGATTTGATGAGTATACAGTAGCAAAAATGTCAGAAATCTGCCAAAATTATTAGAATTAATGGCATTTAATTTAAGGACTAAATTTTTCAGTTGATTTTTCTAATACATAGATTCTGGTGTAATAAGGAAAACATAGAGTGATAAACTTAGGGCAGATACAAAATAGAAAATGTGTGCTAACCTGGTGGGCTGCCGTTTATGGGGTCGCACAGCATCGGACACGACTGAAGCGACTTAGCAGCAGCAGCTAACCAATAAAGGAAATATATACAGTTGGTGTTAATTTCCTTGTTCCCCTCCAAACACTTAACAGCTCAGCTATTCTGTAAAACATTACAACTATAAAGATCACTTTTTCACATTGAGTATGTATGAAGGGCTTTCTTGGTGGTTCAGCGGTAAAGAATCCTTCTGTCAATTTGGAAGAAGCAGGTTTGATCCCTGGGTGGGGAAAATCCCCTGGAGAAGGGAATGGCAACCCACTCCAGTATTCTTGACTAAGAAATCCCATGGACAGTGGAGCCTGGCAAGCTGTAGTCCAGAAGGTCACAAAATAGTTGGACACAATTTAGTGACTAAACAATAGTAAGGAATTTTATGATAACCTGGTACAACAATATGGCCATTCAGTTCAGTTCAGTTCAGTTCAGTCACTCAGTCACGTCTGACTCTTTGCAACCCCATGAATCGCAGCACGCCAGGCCTCCCTGTCCATCACTGTCTCCCGGAGTTCACTCAAACTCATGTCCATCGAGTCAGTGATGCCATCCAGCCATTTCATCCTCTGTCGTCCCCTTTTCCTCCTGCCCCCAATCCCTCCCAGCATCAGAGTCTTTTCCAATGAGTCAACTCTTTGCATGAGGTGGCCAAAGTACTGCAGGTCAGGAAGCAACAGTTAGAACTGGACATGGAACAACAGACTGGTTCCAAATAGAAAAAGGAGTACATCAAGGCTGTATATTGTCACCCTGCTTATTTAACTTCTATGCAGTGTACATCATGAGAAACGCTGGGCTGGAAGAAGCACAAGCTGGAATCAAGATTGCCGGGAGAAATAGCAATAACCTCAGATATGCAGATGACACCACCCTTATGGCAGAAAGTGAAGAGGAACTAAAAAGCCTCTTGATGAAAGTGAAAAAGCAGAGTGAAAAAGTTGGCTTAAAGCTCAACATTCAGAAAGCGAAGACCATGGCATCCGGTCCCAACACTTCATGGCAAATAGATGGAGAAAAAGTGGAAACAGTGTCAGACTTTATCTTTTTGGGCTCCCAAATCACTGCAGATGGTGACTGCAGCCATGAAATTAAAAGACGCTTACTCCTTGGAAGGAAAGTTATGACCAACCTAGATAGCATATTGAAAAGCAGAGACATTACTTTGCCAACAAAGGTCCGTCTAGTCAAGGCTATGGTTTTTCCAGTTGTCATGTATGGATGTGAGAGTTGGACTGTGAAGAAAGCTGAACACTGAAGAATTGATGCTTTTGAACATGGTTTGGAGAAGACTCTTAGTCCCTTGGACTGCAAGGAGATCCTAATATATATATATAATTTCCTGTGTGTATTCTTCCAATAAAATTACTAGGATACAAGCTATTACATCTCTTGAGGGAGGGAGTAAAGATTCATCCTGCATCAATAAACAAATATCAGGACTGAAAATAAGATACCATTCTGAGTTATTCTGAGTTATTCTTATCTATCAGTTCCATCTGTAGGTAACTGAATTGAAGGGGGAAATGTATGATAAAAATAGGAATTACAGTGAATTTATGATGGAAAGCTTGATGCTGGCTCCAGAGAGAATAGGAAACTTTTTTCCAAAACAATACAAAAACTAGTTATGGTTATTACAACGGTTACAGTGTCCTGTTTAATGTTAACATTTCATTTAAAATGAAGTGAACGAAAAGCTAATTGCTCCAGTGGGTAAAATTGCTGTTTAGTTCTCCCCAGGAGGGAGCAAAGCAATGGATGTAAATAAAGAGGGACATAATCACAGCCCTCAGATATGTGAAATATAAGTTTCCTCCAGGGGCCCCTCTTTTGTACTTGAAAACCTAAGGCTACTCGGTCTTGAGTTCACCATGGGGACACTTAAAAAATGTGACGAGTACTTACTAATAGGTCTTATGGGGATGTTCATCTGCTTAGGATTTAAGAAAACAGTGAAAGATAATCACTAAGTATCCATAAGAGGTATGTTTTCCAATCCATTACCTGTGATTTTCTTCATAATTGCAAAATCATCTCTGCAATGTAGGTCAGTTAAGTGGATTTCTGATGATCAGATAAAGCACTGGAAAACTGAATGTAGAAACCTTGAAAATTGAAGAGAAAGTGTGATTTTCTTCTTTTTTTTTGTCTTTCTTGAACTGAATACATTGCTTCACTTAAAGATAAAAAGCCTACATTGGAGGTTATTTCACTCTCTTAAATCAAAGTAATTTAATCAAAATAATGAGATAACCTTCTCCAAGGGTACTTATTTTTCTTAATAATTATAATAACCTACATTTATTGATTGATTTCTTGCTACATATTTACACTCTTATTAAGCCAGACAACACCACCATGAAATAAGTTCTATGTTTATCCCCAGTATACAGCTAAGTAAATTAGGATTCCAAGAAGTTAAGCTCCTTTCCAAAGCCAGTTTGTAAATGATAAAACCTGGAGTCAAAAGTTAGCAAATTTACCAAGTCTAGGTTTTTCACAGCCTGACTTCTCTACAAATGCTTTAGCCCAGTCCATTTAACTAACTTGTATCAAAAATGTTTAAGGTTTATGCTAAATTAAGAAACTGTTTACTTTTCAATTAGACAATAATAAGCTGTATTTAGTTAAAATATTGGGCTCCCCTGGTGGCTCAGCTGGTAAAGAATCCACCTGCAATGTGGGAGACCTGGGTTCAATTCCGATAGAAGAAAATGATTACCTACTCTAGTATTCTTGCCTGGAGAATCGCCATGGACAGAGAAGCCTGGAGGGATACAGTCCATGGGGTCGCAAAGCCTCGGACATGACTGAGTGACTAAGCACAGTACATCACATATCTTAAAAAAATGGTTAAACTCTGTTCAGTATTGTAAAGATAGCATTTTCTGCATATTGATTTGTACATTCAATGTAAATTCGGCCAAAGACAAAGGTGTGTGTGTGTGTGTGTGTGTGTGTGTGTGTGTGTGTGACTGAGAAGCTGGTTTAAAAATATGTTTGAAAATCAAGCCAAAAAGATAATTTATATAAGAAGAACAGATTTGGAGGGCTTACATGACCACATTTCGAGCATGACTAAATGATTATACAAACAGTTAAAATATAGAGAAATCAACTGGTTAAATAAACATGACTATCAGTAGTGCCAGTCCTTCTTTATATAAAAAGTGCAATATGATTTCTTAATAAATCCTTATATTTTATTTAATTAACATCACATTGGACATTACTTGAATTTTAGAACTGCCTCTTAACTGTTTACAGAGCCAAATATTCCATAAAAATTCTACAGTCATTTTAAAATTTGTTCCTTCTTCCATTTCTCATTCGCAGATATGTGTCAAACATACTGCTTCAATTATCTTCAAAGGTGGTGATGAAATAAATTAGGTTATGTCTTATGGTGGTTTCTAAAGTGTGCCCCAAAATTATTTGGCATGCCTGCATTTAAAATGTGGACACTAACTTCCCTCAGCTTGAATGTGGGCTGGCCTGAGTGTTGCTAAATAAAAAGATAGAAATGGCGGTGAGTGGTTTTCAAGGCCAGGATATAAAAGAATGCTACTCTTGTTCTCTTTCCTGATTCTTTACTCTGTCAGCCCACCACCCTAAGGACACTCAAAAAACTCATAGGAGACTTCATATAGAACTAAACTGAAAATCTTACCAACACAAACTTGCCAGCCATGTCTGTGAGTCATCGTCAAGACAAATCCTCCAGCCTCCATTTTGTTTATCTCCCTGCTGACAATTTAATGACAACCTTAGGCTTCCCTGGTGGCTCAGTCAGTAAAGAGTCTGCCCGCAATGCAGGACACCTGGGTTCGATCCCTGGGTTGGGAAGATCCCCTGGAGAAGGAAATGGCAACCCACTCCAGTATCCTTGCCTGGAGAATTCCATAGACAGAGGAGCCTGGTGGGCCAGAGTCAATAGGGTCACAGAGTCAGACACGACTGATGAACTTTTTATGAGAAACTCTGAGACAGGACTTCTCAGCTAAACTGCCTGAACCACAGGAACTATGAGATTCTACATACTTAATATGGTTTAAACCTCTAAGGTGGAAAGTTGAATTTTAAAGCAACTATTGATAATTAATAAATGTCTGTTCTCAACTCTTTAGGATTTTTCTGGGGATTTATCAGCAGGTATAAAAACAATCATTATTTTAGAAAATTGGCCATCATTTTATGAGAACTGGCTTTAAATATTGTTGAATAGTTATAGGCTTATAACCATATAATTTTGCATTGTGCAACTGCTTAAAAAAATAAGGTTTAATAATGATCAAATTCCTGGTGGATCAGTTGGTAAAGAATCCACCTGCAATGCAGGAGACCCAGGTTTAATCCCTGGAAGAATCCGCCTGCAATATAGGCGACCCAGGTTAAATCCTTGGGTGGGGAAGAGCTCCTGGAGAAGAAAATAGCAAGCCACTCCAGTATTCTTGCCTGGGAAATCCCATGAACAGAGGAGCTTGGTGGGCTACAATCCATGGGGTCACAAAGAGTTGGACATGACTTAGTGACTAAAACAAATATTTGGAAATGGCAACCCACTCCAGTATTCTTGCCTGGAAAATCCCATGGACTGAGGAGCCTGGTAGGCTACAGTCCATGGGGTGGCAAAGAGTCAGACACGACTGAGCAACTTCATTGATACTGCAATATTATAATTTTTATGAATTCATTTTTCATCAAAAAGTATATAGTCTTAATAAAAACTGGCAAATCAATATTGCTTTAAAAAATGCACATAAAACATACCTGAAAATTGCCCTATTTTGTCTTATATTTCCTTTGTTTCTCAAAATGCTATGGATTTTAACAGTTTAGTCTTTAGAAAACTAGAAGACAGGTTTCATGCAAATCAGTTGGCTCACATATTCTAAAGTAGACTTCTGAATATTCAGAAGTACCGGAAGAAACATTTAATAATGTTTTTATAAGTGTGCTTTCTCTCTTTCTCTCTCTCTATATATACATATATATTCACATATTATATATATAGCATACTATGAAAAATCATGCTATGAAATGTCAAAAGCCTGTAGGAAATGCAATGTGCTATTATTTATTTTTAATACTGCTACTGTGTATAGGTATTATTTTAAAATGAACCATTTATGTTAACTACTATTGCATACCAGAACCACCTTCAAATGAGCTTTTTAAAAATATTTTATTTTTATCTCTCAGGATTCTGTGTACTTTCTAATTTCTTCTGGGTGGTTTTCTTTTGGGAACTCCCAGACATCTGCAAGTAACGTAGCAGCTGGGGATTGAGTCATTCAGAGAATGTAATCCAAGGTGGCTTATTAGGTTAGGAGACCTTGGGCTTTGTGTATGGCAGCTCTAGACACGAAGGGTTAGAAGTAGGAGTTCTCAGGCTAGTGAAGGGCTACTCCTAGCACTTCCATGAATTTATTTCCATTGTATTCATTAGGTCAGGGCAGTCAATGGGCCTACTTAGATTCAAAGAAATATAGACTCCATCTCTTGTTGAGTGAGTGGCCGGGTGACATTGCAAAAGAACACGCGGGGTAAGAAATATTCTTATATCTATCTTTAGTAAAACAGTTTGCTACATTATGTTTATAAACACTTTGAAATACATGAGAACCATAATTTTTAGGTTCAGTGAACAATAATGACAGCGCATATCATCTAGAGCTTCCAACATAGCGCCAGTGATAAAGAACCCCCTGCCAATGCTGGAGACATGAGAGATGCAGGTTCGATCCCTGGATCAGGAAGATCCCCTGGAGAAATCATGGCAGCCAACTCCACTATTCTTTCCTGGAGAATCCTATGGACAGAGGAACCTAGCAGGCTATAGTCCATGGGGTTGCAAAGAATCAGACACAACTGAAGTAACTTAGCACACACACATACCATCTATTTATAATAAAGAAATTTTCTTAATGCAGATTTCCCCAGTTTGACTCAGCTGGTAAAGAATCTGCCTATAGTTTGGGAGACCTGGGTTCAATCTCTGGGTTGGGAAGATCCCCTGGAGAAGGAAATGGCTACTCACTCCAGTATTTCAGCTGGGAGAATTCCATGGACTATACAGTCCATGGGGTTGCAAAGAGTCGGACACAACTGAGCAACTTTCACATAATATAGCCCCAGTTTTTGCCTAAAAATGTTATTATATGAACTTTTGGTCTTCAGATGGTATATTTATGTGTTTTTATCATTTAAATAACTGAATGAGTAATATAAAATAATACCAACTGGATTTTAATGTTTATGTTTAAATAATATTAAACAGTAAATTGTGTAATCTGAAATGATTAATTAACATAAATAATTTGTTATTTTTCATAGAAATTATTGAGGGTAGCCAAATATCTCATATGTTAAAGCTGAAACTCCAGTACTTTGGCCACATCATGCAAAGAGTTAACTCATCGGAAAAGACTCTGATGCTGGGAAGTATTAGGGGCAGGAGGAGAAGGGGACGACAGAGGATGAGATGGCTGGATGGCATCATTGACTTGATGGACATGAATCTGGGTGAACTCCGGGAGTTGGTGATGGACAGGGAGGCCTGGCGTGCTGCGATTCATGGGGTCACAAAGAGTCGAACACGACTGAGCGACTGATCTGAACTGAACTGTAATATCTCATATTGCTATTCTCATGTAAAACAAATCCTTCATTATTTTATTTATAAAAATGAAAGTAAAATATTAATTTAAATCTAGAGATGGAAACAGACAAACTTTTCCCTGAACTTCTTATTAAAATGCATAACAATTGGTATCTGCCAGAATCCAGTTCTTCCCTGGTGGGTCAGATGGTAAAGAATACTCCTGCAATGACAGAGGCCTGGGTTCCATCCCTGAGTTATGAAGATCCACTGGAGAAGGTAATGGCAGCCCAGTCCAGTATTCCTGCTTAAAGAATCCCCATAGACAGAGGTGCAGGGAGGGATAATAATAGTTTTATTATTTTATTAATACAATTTGTGTTTCTCTGTGGCTACTTACAACTGTGATTCACAGATGGTAATTTTTAAATGACAGAGTGATGTTATGAACTACTTCAGCTCAGTTCAGTTCAGTTCAGTCGCTCAGTCATGTCTGACTCTTTGCCACCCCATGAATCGCAGCACGCCAGGCCTCCCTGTCCATCACCAACTCCCGGAGTTCACCCAGAATCACGTCCATCGAGTCAGTGATGCCATCTAGCCATCTCATCCTCTGTCATCCCCTTCTCCTCCTGCCCCTAATCCCTCCCAGCATCAGAGTCTTTTCTGATGAGTTAACACTTCGCATGATGTGGCCAAAGTACTGGAGTTTCAGCTTTAGCATCATTCCTTCCAAAGAAATCCCAGGGCTGATCTCCTTCAGAATGGACTGGTTGGATCCTAGCAGTCCAAGGGACTCTCAAGAGTCTTCTCCAACACCACAGTTCAAAAGCATCAATTCTTCAGCGTTCAGCTTTCTTCACAGTCCAACTCTCACATCAATACATGACTACTGGAAAAACCATAGCCTTGACTAGACGAACCTTTGTTGGCAAAGCAATGTCTCTGCTTTTGAATATGCTATCTAGGTTGGTCATAACTTTCCTTCCAAGGAGTAAGCATCTTTTAATTTCATGGCTGCAGTCACCATCTGCAATGATTTTGGAGTCCAAAAAAATAAAGTATTACTCTGTTTCCATTGTTTCCCCATCTATTTCCCATGAAGTGATGGGACCGGATGCCATGATCTTCGTTTTCTGAATCTTGAGCTTTAAGCCAACTTTGTCACTCTCCACTTTCACCTTCATCAAGAGGCTTTTTTAACTCTTCTTCACTTTCTGCCATAAGGGTGGTGTCATCTGCATATCTGAGGTTATTGATATTTCTCCTGGCAGTCTTGAGTCCAGCTTATGCTTCTTCCAGTCCAGCATTTCTCATGATGTACTCTGCATAGAAGTTAAATAAGCAGGGTGACAATATACAGCCTTGACGGACTCCTTTTCCTATTTGGAACCAGTCTGTTGTTCCATGTCCAGTTCTAAGTGTTGCTTCCTGACCTGCATATAGGTTTCTCAAGAGGCAGATCAGGTGGTCTAGTATTCCCATCTCTTTCAGAATTTTCCATAGTTTATTGTGATCCACACAGTCAAAGGCTTTGGCATAGTCAATAAAGCAGAAATAGATGTTTTTTTGGAACTCTCTTGCTTTTTCCATGATCCAGCGGATGTTGGCAATTTGATCTCTGGTTCCTCTGCCTTTTCTAAAACCAGCTTGAACATCAGGAAGTTCATGGTTCACATATTGCTGAAGCCTGGCTTGGAGAATTTTGAGCATTACTTTACTAATGTGTGAGATGAGTACAATTGTGTGGTAGTTTGAGCATTCGTTGGCATTGCCTTTCTTTGTGATTGGAAATGAAAACTGCCCTTTTCCAGTCCTGTGGCCACTGCTGAGTTTTCCAAATTTGCTGGCATATTGAGTGCAGCACTTTTACAGCATCATCTTTCAGGATTTGAAATAGCTCAACTGGAATTCCATCACCTCCACTAGCTTTGTTCGTAGTGATGCTTTCTAAGGCCCACTGGACTTCACATTCCAGAATGTCTGACTCTAGGTCAGTGATCACACCATCGTGATTATCTGGATCGTGAAGATCTTCTTTGTACAGTTCTTCTGTGTATTCTTGCCATCTCTTCTTAAAATCTTCTGCTTCTGTTAGGTCCATATCATTTCTGTCCTTTATCGAGCCCATCTTTGCATGAAATGTTCCTTTGGTATCTCTAATTTTCTTGAAGAGATCTCTAGTCTTTCCCATTCTGTTGTTTTCCTCTATTTCCTTGCATTGATCGCTGAAGAAGCCTTTCTTATCTCTTCTTGCTATTCTTTGGAACTCTGCATTCAGATGCTTATATCTTTCCTTTTCTCCTTTTCTTTTCGCTTCTCTTCTTTTCACAGCTATTTGTAAGCTTAGACAACAATTAAAAGAAAGAAGTTGATGTGATATGTGACTAAAAAGGAAAATAATTCATTGTAAATATATGGAACTGGACAATGAAACAATTGATTGAAGGAAAAAACCTAATAACAAACTAAAGGCTCTTGGAAATAATTCCTTGAGAAATGTTTGCAAACATCATAATGTTACAAATATTAATATTTATAAAAAATGAAAAATATTCTAATTGATGTAGACAAATAATCTCTTGAAGACTTCTAAATATTAAATAGCTAAGTTTCAGTATTCTTACAGTTGGAATTTGTTACGGTTAGAATTTGAAACAAAGATTAGTGAAATCTATTTAAGCTTCTCCATCTCTGCCCTAATTCATAGAATTTCTGAAAGTCTATCCAGCACTTAATGTATTTTTCCTTACTGTTTCTTCTTTTTCATGTAATTTTTGCATTGCACATCATCTCACTTTAATTTGGTCCCTTACTTTTAACCTCTGATTTCAAGTGCTCTTCACTTTGAGAGTCACAGCAGCAGCAAACAACAACAGTAAAGAGGTTTTGCTCAGGCAGTGGTGAAAAGCATCATGGTAATGAAAAGGATAATTGTGGCTCCCTGCCTTTGCTATAATTGAAAATTGAGTATAGAGCCTTTTCCATTTAACTTTATTGCCTGAGTTCAAACCACTGTATAGGAAGGAAAGCAACACTAGAGTAATTCCTCTAATGTTGTTTTCCTGTCCATGTGACAGTTTGAAACCTAGCATTAAAGTTAAGCAGAAGAAGCAATTAGATTTATTCAATTACAGCTATGTGAAAGAAGTATAATTATTAGTTGCATTAGTGGAAATGCACTGCTTGCTAAATATTTGTTTACAAGCCTGGCTACTAGGTTTCTTCTACCAGACAGAAAAACTGGTAAGCATTTGATAGAATAGCTCAGTTATATTATTTATGTTTAGTTGCCAAGTCGTGTCTGACTCTTGCAACCCCATGGACTATAGCCTGTCAGGCTCCTCTGTCCATGGGATTCTCCAAGCAAGAATATTGGCATGGGTTGTCATTTCCTTCTCCATATATAATTTCACTGACTTCTAGTAAAGACTATTACATTGTGGCAATTGTAGTAACAGGACTAATGACTTTAATGCTGAATGAACATTGTGCCTTGACTTTAGTATGAGGCACATTTCATCAGAATCACATATTATGTTAAAGTGTCATTTTAAAAGCTGGTAAAGTTAGAGGGCAAATAGGATGTTATCTGGAGGAAAGAACACCATGGTATTTGTCAACAATTTTTATTTTAATAAAGTTTCTGAAATTTATTATGTGGTCCTGGAAAACAAAGTTTTCCAAGCTTTGCGTTCAATCCTTGAGTTGAGAAGATCCCCTGGAGAAGGGAACGGCTACCCACTCCAGTATTCTGGCTTAGAGAATTCCACGAACTCTATAGTCCATGGGCTCACAAAGAATCAGACATGACTGAGTGACTTCCACTTTTTTTGAAAAACAAAACATGGAAAATTTAGATGTAAGTCAGATAGCCTGTATTTGAAACCTCATAGCCTCTTTTCAGTGCTGTAATTTTGGATAAACTATTCAACTTATTGGCAACACATCATTAAAATATGTACAAGTTGTATGCAAGTAGATGTTAAATGGTAGGGACATTTGCTTCTTTTCAAAATGAAATAATGGGGATACCCTCCCATCTCCAAAAGCTAAAAAAAAAAAAAAGTACACAAGATACATTAAATCCATTTTCATCAAGGTACTGGAAATTAAGCGACAAAAGACACTTATCCCTGAGAGATTGAAATACAAAGAGGTGAGCACTGTGATTTTTCAGCTTTCTTCTTGGAAAGGATTTCCAGGATGTGGCATAGGGCAAGAAGCCTAGGAATAACCTTTTGGAGTTGAGGAGATGAAGCTTAATGTTTGGGAGACTATGATTGCTAGGATTTACAGAGTAAATCACTTTAGAAAAGAGAGAAGCTACACAGAAAGAAGCTCTGAAAATTCCCACAGGGTGTCATTTGGGTCTTCAGGAGGATGTTGATCAGCAGTGCTGCTCCTCATATTCTAAAGGACCTGGGTTAGTTCCTGTTATAACCAACCATAGCAGAAATCCTTAAAAACCATGCGGCATCCAATAAGCTATTCAAAATTGTTTTGCATATAGATTTGGATAAATTTATCCTACCTTAAACACGATTATTTTCTCACCTAACACGGCTTAAAAACAAGAAGTGATAGAATCAAGCTAGCTCCAAATAACTAGCTAAATCCCAGAGCAAAAGCTCAAGGATGTTCATATAAAAACAAAGATATGGTGCCTAAATAAAGGTAAAATACAAAGTCTGTCACTGAATAAAAATCATTAGTTATCTAAGAAAGTAGAAATTATAACCTGTAGGATGGAGGAAAATACCCAAACAAAACTGTCCCAGATATGAAAGAGATGATTGAATTAATTAGTAAGGACATTGAAACAGTTACATAACTGTATTTTATATGTTCTCAAAGCTCAAGGGAAAAATGATCATATGAAGTAGAGACTAGGAGCATATGAAAGTGAAAGGAAGTGAAATTTTTAGAGATGAAAACTGTCATGTCTGAGTAAAAAATATACAAAATATGATTAAAAACAGATTAGACATTGCATGAGAAAAGAGCAATAAATTTGAATAGATAACAATGTAAACTAGCCAAAATGAGAGAGAAGAAAATATGTTTTAAAAATCAGCAGAGCATTAGTTATTTGTGAAAGAATTCTAGGTGGCCTAGTGTATACAATTAGAATTCTTGAAGGTGGGCAGAAGAAAAAAATGTATTTCACAAAAATGGCTAAAAATAATCCAAATTTCTTGAAACTATAAACTCACACATGAAGAAAGTTAATTAACCCCAAGCACTAGAAATATAGATTAAATATACATAATCAGATTGCTTACAACTAGCAAAAGAAATGGAGAAGGCAATGGCAACCCACTCTGGTACTCTTGCCTGGAAAGTCCCATGGGCGGAGGAGCCTGGTAGGCTGCTGTCCATGGGGTCGCACAGAGTCGGACACGACTGAAGCAACTTAGCAGTAGCAGTTAGCAGCAAAAGAAAGAATATCTTAAAAGCAACCAAAGGGAAATGCCACATGATGTACAAAGGATAAAAAATAGGAATGACACAAATTTTTATCAGTAACAATGCAAACAGCAGACAGTTGTGGAGTTTGGGACTATTCTACAATACAGCCCTCTTTTCTGTCAACAATTGTTAAGTTTTGGACCCTGAAGTACTCAATTTTGATAATTTTCTAGAAGACTCACAAAACTCACTGAAAGCTATTATACTTATAGTAACTATTACAACAAGAAGAAACGGATTAATACCGGCTAAGGAATAAAAGTGTGAGGCCAAGTCCAGGGATGTTCTACACATGGAAATTTCAATTGTCTCCTCCTGGTGGATTTTTGGAAAGCATTAATTTTCCTGGCAGGAATATATGAAAATTGGAAGACTACTCCCAAATAGAAAAGTTTCCAGCACCTTGGTGCTCAGATACTTCGTTGATGTTTGGTCATGTGAACACTATTAACTGCCCAAAGAACTTATTTCAGTCTTAGCCCTTCCAGCAGTGAAGGCTGATAATGTGACCTAAAATCTCCACCATAAATCACATTGTTAGACTTTGGCATGGCCCCAAACCTCAAAGTTATTAAAAAAAAGACACTTTTATCAGGAAGGATATTCTAGGAGCCTAGAGATTATCACCTCCTGGGAGATGAGGGCAAAAGTCAGACCTCTCTTTGAGCAAGCTTAAATTATTTTAGTGCAGCGGATCAAGGTTTTTAAAGTGTACCAACCCAGAGTTCTATATCAATGAATGTATCTTAAAAATTAGGCAAAGACTTATTCAGATATAAAAAATTGAAAGAATTTATCAACTGTAATATCATACTACAAGAAATGTTCAATGCAATCCTACAAGCAGAAAGAAAATGATAAAAGATGATGTCTGGGTCTACAAAAAGCAACGAAGAGCACCACAAATAGTACTATATAAGTAAATATGATGTTTTTCTTATTATTTCAATTCCTTTCAAATATCATATATTTTAAATATACACTTGATGATATGAGATTTATAATACAGGTATAAATAAAATATATAGCAACAGTAGCACAAAGACCCAGAGAAAGACAATGGAAATACACTATTACATCATCTAATGTTCAAGCTGGTTTTAGAAAAGGCAGAGGAACCAGAGATCAAATTGCCAACATCTGCTGGATCATCAAAAAGGTAAGAGAGTTCCAGAAAAACATCTATTTCTCCTTTATTGACTATGCCAAAGCCTTTGACTGTGTGGATCACAAAAACTGTGGAAAATTCTGAAAGAGATGGGAATACCAGACCACCTGACCTGCCTCTTGAGAAACCTGTATGCAGGTCAGGAAGCAACACTTAGAACTGGACATGGAACAACAGACTGGTTCAAATAGGAAAAGGAGTCCGTCAAGGCTGTATATTGTCACCCTGCTTATTTAACTTCTATGCAGAGTACATCATGAGAAACTCTGGGTTGGAAGAAGCACAAGCTGGAATCAAGACTGCCAGGAGAAATATCCATAACCTCAGATATGCAGATGACACCACCCTTATGGCAGAAAGTGAAGAGGAACTAAAAAGCCTCTTGATGAAAGTGAAAGAGGAGAGTTAAAAAGTTGGCTTAAAGCTCAACATTCAGCAAACTAAGATCATAGCATCTGGTCCCATCACTTCATGGGAAATAGATGGGGAAACAGTGTCAGACTATTTTTCTGGGCTCCAAAATCACTGCAGATGGCTATTGCAGCCATGAAATTAAAAGATGCTTACTCCTTGGAAGGAAAGTTATAACCAACCTACATAGCATATTCAAAAGCAGTAACATTACTTTGCCAACAAAGGTCCATCTAGGCAAGATTATGGTTTTTCCAGTAGTCATGTATGGATGGGAAAGTTGGACTGTGAAGAAGGCTGAGTGCCAAAGAATTGATGCTTTTGAACTGTGGTGTTGGAGAAGACTCTTGAGAGTCCCTTGGACTGCAAGAAGATCCAACCAGTCCATTCTGAAGGAGATCAGCCCTGGGATTTCTTTGGAAGGAATGATGCTAAAGCTGAAACTCCAGTACTTTGGCCACCTCATGCAAAGAGTTGACTCATTGAAAAAGACTCTGATGCTGGGAGGGTTTGGGGGCAGGAGGAGAAGGAACGACAGAGGATGAGATGGTTGGATGGCATTACCGACTTGATGGATGTGAGTTTGAGTGAACTCCGGGAGTTGGTAATGGACAAGGAGGCCTGGCGTGCTGCGATTCATGGGGTTGCAAAGAGTCAGACATGACTGAGCGACTGAACTGAACTGAACTGAACAAAGCTTAAAAAACAAGTTAAAGTATCAAAACTTACATGAGATAAAGGTTCTCATGCTTTACAGGAAGTACTAAACTACTGTTGATGAAAGATAAATTGAAGGTGAATACCATAAATTTTAATGCACGTAATTAAACAGCACAATGATGTGTTATTGCTGATAAACCAATGAAGTATATGTAGTAGTAAAATTACTCAAACCAGAAGAAATCACCTCTGTCCATTTAATTCCCCAGGCAAGAATGCTAGAGTGGGTAGCCATTCCCTTGTCCAGGGGATTTTCCCAACCAGAGATTGAATCCAGGTCTCCTGCACTGCAGGCAAATTCTCTATAGTTTGAGCCATCAGGGAAGCTTCATATAAACATATACTTGAAACTAAATGGAAGTTATAGCCGAGTATGGAAGAATTACCATTTCTCATTTTGATCACAGCGTTTCTTTGTCATGCTGAACCTCTCAATCCTTTCTACTGAGAGGGTAACAGGCAGAAAGGCCAAGGGTCTCAAAATGGAGGAAATAGCCCGCAAGTGTCAGACATTTTTATCTCTCTTAAGGGCCAGGAGGAAACAAACTAGGGATATTCTTTCCTTCTCTATACAAATTTAAAAGGAGGTTTCTCTTTAAATACTGTGTTGCCATAATGACACCTGGTTTCACCTGAAGTTAACTATTCTCAAACCTAGAGATAACCAATGCCTTTTTCTTATGGAAATGTTTGTCTTAAGCTATGCTAATGTACTATGCATTTACCCCAAACTCTGTCTTCAAGTGGGTTCCGCCTCACAGCTCAGAACCTACTTGACAAACCAGTATGTTATACTCAGATATTGTTCCCCTAATCTATGTAAATTAAACCATTTGCATGGTGGTCTGCCCTTCTTCAAGATTCAAGTTAATCGTTTTATGGCCCAGGATAAACTATTTGGTGCCAAGATTATCCCAAAATGCATCTTATGCGTGAGGGTCCTTGTGCCATTCTGAATTTTAAGACATTCCTTTCTTTCATTAACAGACTGCTAGTGACTATATAACATCCAGCTGAAGACTAGCAGTGGGGTACTCTTTCTGCCCCCTTCTGATGCCTATGTCAGAAGCTTTCTCTATCTCCTTTATACTTTAATAAAACTTTATTACACAAAAGCTCTGAGCGATCAAGCCTCGTCTCTGGCCCCGATTGAATTCTTCTCCTCCGGGGGCCAAGAATCCCTGAGTCTTCCCGTGATTCAACAACAACCTTTCACTACAATCTTTTGTTTTCAAATAACACCCATGTGGCAGGAGTTATTTCCCTAGGGCAGTGACACAAACTTTCATTTCTGAAATACTGAGACCTTGTGTTAGGATGTGGATGAAGAGACTTCCTATTACCTTTTACACTACATAAGCAGAATATGAAAGACCTAAGAGATTCCTTTTGTTCTATTCATGCTGCTTTCTGTTGCTGTTTTAGTCATTCCCTATCCCTGAGTTCAGTCAGACTCAGTCCTCTGTGACACTTAACCACCTCACCCCCACCTTTTTTTTCTTTCGTCTTATGTATATATAAGAGACAAGAAGCCTGAAAGACCTGGGTGCTTCTGTGTGTGCTCAGCCACCCAGTTGTGTCCACCTCTTTGTGACCCCATGGACTGTAGTCCACCAGGCTCCTCTGTTCATGAAATTTTCCAGGCAAAAATCCTGGAGTGGGTTGCCATTTCCTCCTCCCTTCCAAATTAGTAGGAATAGTATCATCTCTTGTTGGAAACATTCCTTCCTTGCTTGCTAAAACATTTAAGTCAATAGCGTGCCTGGATACTGGTATAGGAAACAATAATTTTGAAAAAGGATCATATAGAAAATCATGTAATATATTAGGCTTCGCTGGTGGCCCTGCATGCAATGCAGGAGACACGTGCAGAATTCTCAGGTTCAGTCCCTGGGTTGGGAAGATCCCTGGAGAAAGGTAATGGCAGCCCACTCCAGTATTCTTGCCTGGAGAATCCCATGGACATATGAGCCTGGAGGGCTACAGTCTGTGGGGTTGCCAAGAGTTTGACACAACTAAGCAACTGAGCATGCATGCATGTAATGTATTAACTATTTAGTACATTTCCACCCCGTGTGTTACATCCTCAGGTGTATGAGATGTGGGAAAAGTAGCACCAATTTGCCCATGACATCCTGTAGGACAGTATCAAAAACTTACCAGAAACCTTAAATAGAATATCTTATCTTTTTCATGAGTTAACCTCACTGGACGAATGAAAAGAACAGTACATTCCTTGAAGATGGTAACCAGTTTTATCTGATGTAAGGAAGTGTATGGCTTCCATCTCTTACAATATGTCCACTTGTATCTTTATAATCACATGTTTATTGACTTCACTGAGCAAAAATTAGATAGCTGTGGAAGAAGACCAACTCACATCCATAAAAAGGTCATTTTATCCCAATTTATTGGGAATCTTTTATAATCATTCAGATAGACAAATATTCTCATCCTTTGTGAAATGCAAAAAAACTAATTTTCATGCACTTCTCCCCTCCACCAAGTTTAATCAACTAACTGGCAATCTTCCTCTTGTTCCCTCTTTTACACACATGACTTTTTGAAGGAATCAGAAAGTAGGATAAAACTTCTATTTGCTGGAGATAACCATTTCAAATATGTACTCAGAAATTATTAAAAAACATTGGTTGGCATTCTATTAGTCCCAATTGCCATAATTCCTCAGTTTAACCAGTGGAAAGTAGCAAGTAGAAGCCTTTGGATCCCCAGAAATCAATGTCAATTTTCAGGAGAGATCGGAAGATTTTCCATCCATAGTTTACAGTGGAACTGGTAAATAACTGTCATTGTTTAGTTGTTAAGTTGTGTCCGACTGTTTTGCAACCCCATTGACTGCAGCCCACCAGGCTCCTCTATCTATAGGGATTTCCCAGGTAAGAATACTGGAGTGGGTTGCCATTTCTTTCTTCAGGGGATCTTTCCAACCCAGGGATTGAACTCTGTTTCCTGCTTTGGCAAGTGAATTCTTTACCATCTGAGCCACCTGGGAAGCCCTAAATAACCATAAATTATCATCATTCAAATTATTTGGCCCCAGTAAACTGGTTGAGATTGGATCTGCACACAGAGTAAGAAGCCATGGTTCTCTACAACAGTGGTTCAAAGCCATGTCTAATTTCCCTACCTGATTTTTATTTGTTTTCATAACAAATAAAATAGGACCTTGTTAGACTGTCCTTCTGTTTTATTCTAACTGGCTACAAGAATAAATACCTCAAACCAAAAATCACTGTGAGTCATAATTTTAGTTTACTGTGTCAACTGCCTCTTATGTAATTGTTCAAACCATACCTATAGCAAGCAAGTACTATTATTTCCCTTTTAACATTTAAGAATTTTCTTTCATATCCATTGAAATCCCTGGCCTAAAATACTTCTCAAAGTTGTTTCATCCCTTCCCTGTATATTTATTGGGATCTTCAAAAAAGATTGTTCACTTTCCCTCTTGTAATTTATCATCATTTGAGTACTAGCATGATTATTGCTAACAGTTATATATAACTAAATATGTACCAGGAAATTGTCTCAACTCTTTAATGATATTATTTATTTCTCATAATAATCCTATAAGAAAAGCACTATTAAAATTCCATTTTACAAAGAGGAAATGCAGTGACTTGTGAAAAGTTACTTATTTGAGGAGTAGTTGGTCATGTCATAAGTGTTAAAATTACTACTGCATTTTCATTTCCATACTCTTTGGAGTCTTTACTAATATCAAGGAATGTTTGGCATCTCAACTTAATTTACTTGGTGACATAGCTGAAGCTAGGTTTCATTCAACAGCCAAGCAAAAAATCAAAACCATTCCCAGAGGTTCCAATTTGCCTATTAAGGGAAACAAAAACAACAACAGACATAAAAGTCTGTCTGAGTCAGTGAATCCCAACCTTGGCTTCACATTACCTGGGGACCTTGTAAATATTATTGATGACAAGGCCACACCCAAACCAATTAAATTAGTCTCTTGGATAGATACTTAAGCATATTTTTTAAAGGATTTTCTAGAAAGGTGAAAACAGCCTGATCAACTAGATAATAAATGACTATGTTTAAGGGATAAGAGGATGAGTTGGAGTGTGGCTATGCAGTCTTCAGAATCGCTCAAATGATTCTGATTTTAAGACTATTTCCCATTCTTCAACAGTGTGTCTGGTTACATTAAACATCTGGTTAAGACTGTGAGTTCAACTGATGACATTCATCCATCGGTAGGAAAAAATGATGCATTTGGATTTTGGTTAATCATCCCTGTAGCTGCAAGAGCTAGACTATTTTAGCACAGATATAAAATGTCTCAAAGCCTCAGATCACAATATTTTAAAAGATGTGTTTATCTTTTAGAAGTAGCCACTCGGACCCATAGTCTTTGAATTACTGGTATTCTTTATTCTTTATGACAACGATGACAACAGATACTTGTTCCTCAGAGTTTTGCTGTTAATGGACAGTTCATTTTAGTGTCCATTAGCAATAATTTATTTTGCCATTTCATAACTATATGCCATGGGATGGCAGTACCTTTTACTACTAATTGATTTCTTATTGCCTTCAACAGCAACTAAGCCAGATAATCAAGCCCAGATCAGTTTTCCCACTTCTTCCTGAGGTTATGTTGACTATAAACCCAATACACTTCAACTCATCATGTTGCAAAAATAGAGCTTTTTATTACCTTAAACAAATTGCTTCTCATATATTGTATCTCCCTAAAGGTTTTTCTTGATCAACTTTTCAAGTGCAAGTTCTCTATTTTGTCTTCTATAATTATACACACTTTATATTTATTTGATTTTTTTTTTTTTGTATTATAAACTGTCTCTTCCACTGGATTATTAGTTCATGAGGGTAACATAAGTGCCTAATTTTCTCATATCTACACCTCAGATACCTATGAATAGTGTATAATTCTGTTCAATCATGCTTAGTATATACAAGCACACATAACACATGCATGTAGATGCATAATTTATTAAGTGCCATGGAAAATATGTTCAAAGACAGCCAGTGACAACTCTTTCTCTTTTGGTACCTAGATGCTGCTCTTTCCATCAAGAGATGGAGTCCATTTTCTTCCCTTTGAATATAGACTGGCCTCATGACTTGTTTTGACCTATAGATTGCAAAGGATGTAAAGCTGTGAAAATTCCATTCTTAGATGTTAAGAGTAATGATACCTCTTTTTCTGTTTTCATGGAACCCAGCTACCATTCCATAGGGAAGTCCAGGATATTCTGCTGGAGATGCCACATGATGATAATAATATGGTTTGTATGTTATATTGAGAATAAATAGTATTCTTAGTATACTATACTAAGAATAAATACTATAATATGTTTCCAAAATACTAAATAAGAGTTCAGAAGAGGGAGAGGTAGAAAAAAAGACAAATGTTTACTACAGGTATACTATGAACATACATTTTATATTGACCTCATATATTAATTAATATTTTGAATATTAAATTTCCAAAACTATATAACACAAAGCACTTATAAACAAGCTACTGAACATCATTTTCACATTTTCTGTAGCTATGTTCTACTCTGAATCCAACTAACTTTTAGGCTAACAAACATTTCATATAGTTTGGGGGTAATTAGGAAGTACAAAGCAGATATGTTTTCTCTTCTAAAGTTGTTGATATTCTAATATGAAGATAAGCAAGTTATCAGTCTTGTTAGCACAATGTGATAAAGTTTGTTGATCAGAAACACAGGTACCATGGGACTTCTAGGAAGGGCACCTTGGTAAGGTTTGGGAATTTAGAGAAGGTCACTGAAGGAGAGATCTCAGTGATTAACAAGGAAAACATGATGGAGGAGAAAAGTGAAGGAATAAGGCAAGTAAGAATCTTTCCTGATGGCTCAGTTGGTAAAGAATATGCCTGCAATGCAGGAGACCCAGGTTCAATCCCTAGGTCATGAAGATCCCCTGTAGAAGGAAATGGTGACCCACTACAGTATGCTTGCCTGAGAAATCCCATGGACAAAGGAGCCTGGCAGGCTACAGTCCCTGTCCATGGGTTCACAAAGACTCGGACATGACTGAGTGACTAACAAGGCAAGTAAGGACATACCCATATGTGAAGGCCCAGTAAGTTGGATCACAAAACACACAGTGCTGAGCAAAATGAAAGAGTCAAGTCATAAGGAAACACCTAAAAATAGTTTTCAGGAATTTGGACATTATTGTGACTGTGATAGGAAATTATTGAGGGTCTTAGATTAAAAAAAGAGACATAATTATGTCTACAAATTTAAAAATATAACATTTCTATAGGGTGGAGTATGAACTGGTGAAAGATAAGACTGCAAAAAGCTGTTGTATCAGTTCAGACAAGAAAGAGTGTTTGCCTAATATAAAGTAGCAGCAGTAAGGATAGACATTCACATGAATGATTATCCTATTTTAAGGAAGTAAAAATCTATCAGTCTCGGTGATTAGATGTAGGAATGAAGGAGATGAAGGGGCAAGGATGATACTCAGATGTCTGGCTTGAATAACGGGGTGTATGATCTTGAATTTAATGATCAAAGAAAACTGACATAAGGAGAATAATTTCTTTATAAAGTTTTCTATGTTTATTGGATTCAAATATCTAATTAAATGTATTCCTTTAAACTTACTACTACAGCTTGCATAGATGAGTGACCATCTTCCACACATAAGTAGACCTTTGTATCATGTAGCTTAATATTCTCATAGAGAAGTTCTGCCTGATTTTGTTTTACTGTCATACATAATCTCATAATTGAGGGCAAAATTCATTTTTCCTGAGTATTTGTAAGATCTTAAATTGATTGTCTAAAAGTTTTTCATAGACTAGGTAAAAATTTTAACTAGAAGTGAATAGGGCAAACCCACTTTTGTCTTCTCTTATGTCAACATGAAGTACTGGTTAGTTCTTCACAAACAGACTAAATGAATTGACCTTGTGACATTATTTCCAGTAACCTCTTTATATTTTTATATATCTTGTGTATGATTTTTTTCACTTACAGTACTGTATTATGACTTCTAATTATTGTATTATATAAAAACATAAATTTAATAGGTAAAATTTTATTATTCTAGAGAAAATAATCTATATGAGTGTACTTGAAGTTTGAAACAAAGAGAAAAAATGACATGTACACTATTAATTCTCAAGAAAACTGATAGATTATATGTTTTATTCTAAAACAAAGGAACTATATGAAACAAGCTTAATATTTCATGGCAGTAATCTGTTATTTCCATAACAAATGATTGGTGAAAGCCATTTCCTTTTCTTTTTGAAATACTGTTCAAATAGAAAAAGTTTTTCTACTCTCAGAACTCTTGTAGTAATATTTTAGGAATTATTAATTTGCTTTCACTACTCAAGAGAATTAGTGCAGCAATGATGATGACTTCCGGTTTTGTATGTCTAGCCAAGATCCCTAATAAGTATTGAATTCATACATCCATTTAGACATTCAAATGGATATTTCACAAGAACTTCAACTTTAATAGCATCTCTAAATTTGCAAGGTTGACTATTCCCTATTTCTTTTCCTGGTAAAAGCATTCATCTTAAACTCAATAACTTTTGAACAGTGGAGACATACTAATTTTTGTTTTGGAACCCATGTCAACAAACTAGTATTGTCCTAGATTTCTCTCTCTTAACTCCCTTAAATATCTCATGTACTAAGCATCTTATAATAATGTTCCTACCATTCATCTTTTTTCTTTCTAAATGCTATTTGTCTATTTAAGAATTTGTCATTTATCACTTCATCTATTCAAAATTACATCTTTCTTAGTTAACCACTTTTCCCATTTCCAATTTATCCTTTATAATGTCTCCAAAATTATCACTCTCAACAGAGAAAGCTAATCATAGTAAAACTATCCCCAGTCAATAATCTTCATTAGTTTGCAGTTACTTAAAGGCTGAAATCTCAATTCCATTGCGAAATAAAAAGGATCTTTTGTTTTTATCCCTTGCCACATTGGTGACAATTTATTAGATGATTATCTTGAACTCTTCATGCCAACGCATTTGTTGTCTTCTCTATCAGAAAGTTCTTACTCCATTAGTTGGTTGAGTTCATGGGTGGAAATGCCTATTTATTTAAATTTCAACTCAATACCTTTCTGATTCTCCTTCCTAAAGATCTTTCTAAACCACTCATAACTCCTTCAGATTTTCCATTGAATCATTTATTAAAGTATTATTTAAAATTTTTCATGTATTTTGTCAGAACACACATATGTAGGTTCATATATAAATATATACACATATGCATATAGATATATTTTGCTATATTACACATATGTATATATCTATATATACATTTAATATAATTATATGCATCAAATTTATTGAGTTCAAAATGTAGATTTTGGGATAATGGGGCAAAGTTTGCCATGTCTTATTGTTTGACTTCTTAGAACCCAGGACAATGACTGCCATGAAATATGTATATGGTAAATGTTAAATGAATGAGTAAATCAGTGAATAATTTTAAAATAACAGTAGTAAATATTTACTAAGCGTTCAATTAACTTCTGCCTGTTTTATGGAATGATGTGAACCTTAACTATGTAATTTGATTTTAGCTGCCATTTATGCCTCATTCATTTTTAGTTATGTTATCTGGAAGAACAAGCAGCAAACAAAAACAATTCAACAACTAACCAAAATTTAACAAATAGTGTTTCTCTACAAATTGTCTCCATAGATTTTAAGGTGAAACCAAGTTACCTTCAGGCTGTACTGTGCTTAGTCACTCAGTTGTGTCCAGTTCTTTGGGACCCGTTGAGTGTTACCCACCAGGCTCCTCTATCCATGGAATTCTTCAGGCAAGAATACTGGAGTGGGTTGCCATTCCATTCTGCAGGAGATCTTCCCAACTCAAGGATAGAACCCAGGTCTCCTGCATTGCAAGCAAATTATTTACCATCTGAGCCACCAGGGAAGCCCAAGAATACTGGAGTAGGTAGCCTATCTCTCCTCTATCCCTTCTCCAGGAGATCATCCTGACCCAGGAATCGAACTGGAGTCTCTTGCATTTTAGGCAGATTCTTTACCAACTGAGTTCTTGGGAAGCTGAACTTCAGGAATTGGTGTTAAGTCATCCATTGAATTCCACAGGTAATTAATTACTGGATCTGAAGTTTTGTATATGTTTCTGAACTATAAGCACAAATATATCTACCCTTTCTTTATGTGGCATCACATCATACATCTTCCTCACAAAGGAGTCGTGGGGTAAAGAACAGTAATAGGTTTGATATAATACCTTAATTTCAAACTAAGGAAGATTGATGATGATAAATTCTGTTTCATATGTGACTTTGTTTCCTCAAGGTGAAACAAGATGGGGATATTTTGTAGTTGTTTCCATGCTTCTTCAAAACTAGGTTAGCTGAGAATGAATAAACATCAGAGACTCTGTGAAGTAAATAGAAAAATACAATGTCTCATTTGCAAAAGGGAAAAAAAATGGACTTTTTACAGAATCAGTAAATGCTAATAGGTTGTGTACAGTAACAATAGTGAAACATCCAATTAATTATTTTCTTTCTTTCTGTTTCTTTTGTTTTTCTTTTCTTTCCTAAATATCTCCCTATATATAGTCTTTCTAAATTTTACCCCAAGGATGCATATTTTTTCAGGGGGTGATTAAAAAATAGACCTAAATTTAAATAGTGACATTTCCTAAGGAATCCAAAACTAACCTCAGATTCTTTAGAAGAATGGATATTTCCAGGAATGACAGTTTTGGAGTAAAAAATAAATAAATAGTTAGTGCTTAGTCTCTTAGTAAGATGCATTCAATATATAAAATAAATTTGCATTAATGAATATTATGCTATTGAAACTGATAGTATTATTAGGACATATATCTTTGATTAGTAATGTATCTTCACCTGTCTTTTCAGTTCACACAGCAGACCAGAATCACAAGGAATTGAAAAATTGTCCCTAAATCAGGCAATTTAGAAGTGGCCAGAGGAACACTTGGTAGAAGGTTTTCTAAATCCACATTCACTCTCTGCCTCCATAGTATTGAACTTATCTAAATGGTCAGTTGACCATTTCTCTAGGTACTTGTGAAGATGGCATACAGTTTGAGAATGGGTTCAGGAAAGAGAATAGCTACAGAGAAAGTATTCCTGGAGTTTTGTGTCTTGGTTTGTTTATGGAAGAAGAGTAGAAAAAGCACTAGTTTTTGTTTTTTTTTTTTCTCCTCCAGTAGAAATAAGTAGGGGAAAGAAGAAAAAAAAAAAAAACAGTTGTGCATTTAGTACATAATAAGATAATAATGTCTTTCATACTTTCCATTAAGGAATATATAAAGCAAAACAAAGTCTTTACATAAGACAGGTAGTAAAGAGAAAAGAAAAATTAGAATTCTTTCATGCAGCCTTAGTTTATCCCTCCCCCATTTAGTATATGTTGTCTATGTTATTCTGTTTAATTATTTATTATATTTATTATTTATCTTTCTGTATTTTTAATTTTAGCCATTGTTCATAATTGATTTAGATTGGAGTAAGGTTCAATAAGATATTTGATAATCCTTGCTTTTCATGTTTATAGAAGGAACTCAGTTTGTTTTGTGTCAAGACCAATTTTTTTCCTAAAAACTATTTTGAGGATAATTATGCATGGTAATGTTTTGTACTTTATAAAAATTAAATATTTGCTCCATACAATATTCTATACTCAAGTTTATGAGTGATTTATAAATATTAACTCATTACATCTTGATGTGCTGTTAACAAGTTTAGGATAAATCGGATTTTGTTCCTTTAACAAGGATCTTCTATTTATATTATTTTGATATTATAAATTTTATCATGTTTTGTACATTTTGAGTCATTTTAATTTGAAATTTTTCATCTTTTATTCTCAGGAGGTTGTTTTTATTATTATTTCAAATATTTTATCTCATTTTCAAAGGTAATTTTCTTTTATTTGGTCATCTGGGCATAAGTACATGTCTTCTCAATATGCTTTTTCTGTATTTTTTATTGCTTTCAGCTATTATTCTCAAAAAGTTCTATGATCTAATCTTTTAAACCGCTCATTTATTTTCCAGTTATACCCATCCTACAACGTTTCATATATTTCTGTCTCCATCTATTTATCTATATCTATCTATCATCTTTTATGTGTCAGTTTATGACAAACTATGAGAATGACATATAGAATACTAGTAGTACTGAATTGCACATGTTTTCATTCTCTTAAGATTGATTTGTTGAAATGTCTGTTTAAACCATTATAAAATGCCAGTTGTTAACACTGTGTAATCTAAACAGAATATCCCTATTTGATTCTCCTTAATATTCTTCATTGTTATCTTATTTTGCTAATGTTTTTGTTTAGGTGTACCGATTTTACTTATTTTAAATTTGAGTCTATTGGTTTCAGTTCTTCTGCTTCAGATGGAATGCATATTACTTTTGTTATCTTTCTTCTGAGCATTTTCTTCTGGCTTTTAGTTATTTTAGTGTGAGTTCGTATTGCCCTTGGAGAAATCAGCTGTCCTATATACATGGGACATATTATGAAGCCCAGGTTCTCGTCCATGTCTCCTGATGAATTAAAAGATGTGGAAAGCCAAGCGGCACATGGAGCATACACATAATACAGAACTTTCATTGTCACTCTACCAAGTACCTCCTCAGATTAGGTCTTCACCTTTAAACTTATAGCCATTACACTTAAAATCTAAAATTCCTTAGAGATTAGAGTGAGAAGGGTACAGATTAAAATTCAGAAGGCAGCTAGATAGGAACACATATTTTCATTAGTTCTTTCCTCCATAAGAATGCCTGATATATTCAGTTAGCTTACAAATTGGGCTATTGCTGTTGATTTCAGTAGTAAAGGTGTATGCAATGATTTTCTGAAGGCAATGTAAGGCATTATCAAAACTCAACAAGCCTCATCTCAACATATCCAATCCCTGATCTACTGGTTGACCTCTGTACCACATCTTCCAGGTTAACAACAAAATAATCCAGACACCTTCATAGATTTTAGAACAGTCACCCTTCACTTGAGGATACAAGATAAGATAAGAGCTATGGAGAGTCTTTTCACTAAAGTCTAGAGAATAGTAATGATGCGAGTGGCTGAGTAAGGTTAAAGGTGTTTCCTATACCAGAGTTTAGCTTCAGATTCCAAGTAAAAAGTCACACATTTGTTCTTTATTTATTTATAATTGTGTTTGTGATCTGTGAGGACGTCTAAAGTACCTTGTCCTCTTATATGAATCTAAAGGGAGTGCTCATTTTTTTTTTTAATATAAATTTCAACCTGAAGCATTTGTAACAATGCTTAGCATATGGTAGTTAATCAATATGTATTACTGAATAAATGTTATTATCTTAATGTTATTTTAGGTGTAATGTCTAATTGATTATTTAAAAAAAAATAAAGCTATTTGCTGTGTAAACATTTCAGAAAAGATATAACAAAGAACAGACAGTATTTTGGTTTGTAAGAGATGCAAACATGTGAGAGATTCATGAAGAATTCTCAGTATAAAATTGCATAAATATTAATAATGTAAAATTTAAAATTTGAAACAGGTATAATAGAGCCTATCAATTAGACATTATACCTAAAATAACATTAAGATAATAACATTTATTCAGTAATACATATGATTGACTACCATGTGCTAAGCATTGTTACAAATGCTTCAGGCTGAAATTAATATTTAAAAAATATAAATATAATTTATATATATATATATATTTTAGACTCTACTAAGTCTAGAGAATAGTAATGATGAGAGTGGCTGTGTAAGGTTACAGGTGCTCCTCCCTTTGGAGCAAAAAGTAGGTTTACTTATTCTTCAGTTATCATAAAAATAGCATCTTCCTCTAGAGTAAAGGATAGACATGCTAACTCCTATTATAAAAGATCGCATGCCCTAACCTCAACATTTGTTCTTCTGTAATGCAATTTCTTGTATATGTAGATGTAACCTAGCCTTTTTAATCTTTTCCTGTGGTTAATGAATGGTGCATAAAGAAATGACAAAAGTTTTTCTCCTTGACCAAACTCTAGTTAAGTTCTTCTAAACTTTCTCCTCAACTAAGCCCTGACTTTTGAACTTCTGTGTTCATTTCTTCATTCTCCAGTTAGCAAGAATCCTAGCATATTTATTTATTTAGTCTAGCTAAAATCCCCTCTCCTTGATATCTGATCACTCTTATATTTGATCAGGTACCTTATCCTCCATAATCCCTTAGGTGATGTCTGTCCTCACCCTGGTCTGCCCTCAATAATAATCCTGTTATATAGATTGAAACACAATCCTTCCTTTCCTCTGATGTTTCTTCTCCTCAATTTTCTATCCACTGACCACTCACTGCTTCCCAACTATAAATTCCCACTTTTCTTTGTTGTATTTGGATTTGAGCCTAAGCTTGCTCCATTGCAAAACCCCATTGAAGTGAAGTGTACCTACCATGATGGTCCTGAATAAATTCTTCCTGACTGTTCTTTAACAGCTGTCATTGAATGAATAATTTATTCTTTAACAGAACCAGCAGAAATCTGACATATTTATTACTGCTAATATTGTGAGTAGTAAAGTCCATTGAGTCAGATGTTTTTCATGAAACTAGGGCAGGCTAACTTGCTAACAGGGATGTGGGGTAAGATTATAAAAAATTCATAATTCCTGACTTTTGGTGATGAAGATGGAATACTGGTAGAGTGATGGCTCTCTGGAAGAAGAAAGGTAAGGGCCCCATAGGCTAATTAATGGGATTTGAGGGAATCAGAGGAATCACTGTAGAAAATGTGGACAAAATTGTATGCTCAACTGGGCATAAATGGTACTCCACTTGATTGCATGATAAACAGGTGGAATTGAGGAAGGTTTCAGGCTGAGTAATTGGGTAGGTTAAAACAACTGACCAAATGTTTCCCTGCTGCTGCTGCTAAGTCGCTTCAGTCGTGTCCTACTCTGTGCGACCCCATAGAAGGCAGCCCACCAGGCTCCGCCGTCCCTGGGATTGTCTAGGCAAGATCACTGGAGTCGGTTGCCATTTCCTTCTCCAATGCATGAAACTGAAAAGTGAAAGTGAAGTCGCTCAGTCGTGTCTGACCCTCAGCAACCCCATGGACTGCAGCCCACCAGGCTCCTCCGTCCATGGGGTTTTCCCTGGATGTTATCAAATCTTAAACAATATGAGGATTCCCATGCCAATCTTTTGGTAAGACTCACTCAAGATCCTCAGATATTTAATATGAGGGGAAAAGTGTAGAATGTGTGAAAACAGAAAAAAAAAAGAGAGAACTAAAACTATCTCTATTTGAAGGCTGTATCATTATATGTATGATATGATATATGCTGCTACTGCTGCTGCTGCTAAGTCACTTCAGTCGTGTCCGACTCTGTGCGACCCCAGAGACGGCAGCCCACCCGTCCCTGTGATTCTCTAGGCAAGAACACTGGAGTGGGTTGCCATTTCCTTCTCCAATGCATGAAAGTGAAAAGTGAAAGTGAAGTCGTTCATTCGTGTCTGACTCTTAGCGACCCCATGGACTGCAGCCTACCAGGCTCCTCTGTCCATGGGATTTCCCAGGCAGGAGTACTGGAGTGGGGTGCCATTGCCTTCTCAATCTATGAGTTTTCTTATATTTTCTTTGGGATATATATGATATATAGTATATCCCAAAGAAAATATAAGAAAACTCATAGATTTATTGATTAATAAGTAACTTGAGTACATTAAAAATAGGATTTACGATATGAATCAATCATAGTTCTATAAGAGAAACAGAGCTAGAAGAGAGAGTCTGAAACAGAGACAGAGAGGGAATTGACTTACTGATTGCAGAGCTGGCTAAACAAGTCCAAAATTCACAGGAGCACACTGGAAACTCTCAGGCAGGAGCTTATGTTGTAGCTCACAAAGAAACAATTGGTTGTTTTTAAACCCTTTCAACTGATTGGATCAGATCCACCCAGATTATCCAGGATAATTTCCTTTAGAAAGTCAACTGATTATAGATATTAATCATATCTACAAAATACCAGTATTTTTATGTTTGAACAACTGGATACTAAAGACTCACTGAGTTGACAAAACTATCACACAATATTATCCAAAACTAAAGTGAAAGTTTTAGTCACTCAGTCGTATCCAACTCTTTGCCACCCAATGGATTCTAGCCTGCCAGGCTCCTCTGTCCATGGAATTTTCCAGGCAAGAATGCTGGAGTGGCTAGCCATTCCCTTCACCAGGGGTTTTCCCATCTCAGGGATTGAACCCGAGTCTCCTGCATTGCAGGCAGATTCTTTACTGTCTAAACCACCATGGTAGTCCCCATCTAAGACTAGGTTTATATTTAATAAGATATGTGCAAGATCTCTATATGAAACTATAAAATTTTGCTGACAGATACTGAAGCAGACAGATAATTGAATATATATTTTTTCATATTTGAAAGACAATATTTTTAAGACGATAGTTCTTCTAAAATTGATTTATCATATCAGTGTGCCTGCATGAGTGCTCAGTTGTATCTGACTCTTTGAGACCCCATGGACTGTAACTTCACAGACTCCTTTATCTGTGGAACTTTCCAGCCAAGAATACTAGAGTGGGTTGCCATTTCCTACTCCAGGGGAATCTTCTCAATCCAGGGATGGAACCCGACTCTCTTGCTTCTACTACATTGGCAGGCATATCCTTTACCACTGCACCACCTGGAAAGCCTCACATCAGTGTAATTCCAATCAGAATATAAGCATATTGATAGATTGATAGGATGATTACAAAATGGGTATGAAAGTGAGAAGTAACTAGATACACAGAAAATGAGTTTTGGAAAACTTATTTGACTTGCTATCTGACTCGAAGATTTATTTGCTACGTTAATCAAAACAGTGTGGTATTGACATAAAAATAGATATATGAAACAAAGTAGAAGATCCAGAAATAGATCTACACACAGGTGCTCCATTGATGATCAACAGTGATGCAAAGATGCTTGAACAACTGCGTATCCATACGGAAAAACAAAAATGAACCCTTAACTGTACCCTCCCCCATACAACAGAATTCAGTTAAAATGGATCTTAAATCTATATATGTGTGTTAAACCTCTGAAAATTCTTTTAAAAATATATAAGGTTTGTGACCCTGGGGTAGACAAGTTTTCCCAACTAGAAAACAGCTATCTATCTATCTTTAACATAAAATCCACTAATTCTACTTTTGGTTATTTGCCTAAGAAAATGTAAAAATATGTCCAAATAGACTTGTTCAAAATGCAGTCTAGACAAATATAGATGAATAGATATATGGAAGATAGAAAAGTAGATATAGTGGGTTGGCCAGAAAGTTCATTTGGGTTTTTCCATAATATCCTATGGAAAAATCTGAACAAACTTTTTGGTGAACCCAATATGTATTTTTTAGTTAGAAAAAAATTCCATATTATCTGTCTCTTAGAACATATTTGTCTACCCTATTTGAAATTTGTCACAATCTTCATGTAGTTTTCAAAATGTTTCCATATCTTTCAACTCGGTAATAAAAGGACAACCATTTTGATTAAAAATAAACAAACAGTTGAAGAGATGCTTCACAAAGTAAAATATATTAATGGTCCCAGAACAACTGCAAAGACATTCAGAAGAACATTAGAAATTAGTAAAGTGCAAATTGAAACTACAATGTGATATGACTATATAACCACTAGAATGTTTAAATTAAAAGACTGAAAATACCTAGTGTTGACATTTTCATTTGTTGGTGGGAATACAGCTAATTTCTTACTTATATACACTTAACATATAATCTACCAATTCCACTTTTATTCACGCACTCAAAAATATGTCCATACAAAACCTTGTACAAAATTGTTTGTGTCAACTTTGTTTATAATAGACAGAAATTAGAAACCTCCCAAATGTGCATCAGTAGGTAAAAGAATAAACAGATTGTATTGTATCCAAACTTGGTCAGCTGCCCAAAAATAATTAGGAATGAACTACTGATTTGCATAACAACATACATGAATCTCAAAAACATGCTGAATGAAAAATGCCAATCACAAATAAGAGCTCCCTGGATGATTCCATCTGTATGATTTTCATGATTATAGGACAGACAAAGCTAATCTACAGTGACAAAAAATAGATCAGTGGATACCTGGGTGGTCTGAGAATTTACTACAAAAAGACCTATGGGTTTTAGGTTGACACAGATACTCTATATTTTGATTTTCATGGTGCTGTATATTTGTCAATACTCATTAGACTTTTATGCTTAAAGCATATATTATTACATTAGATTATACATCAAAATTTTTGTTTTTGAATGAAAAATAAATTGAATCAGTTTATGTCAATAAAATGCAAGGTCCAGAAATGACAATTAAGGAGGATAGAGTTTGTTTTCAATAATTTGTTGGTAGTCAAAAAAGAAAAAAAAAAAGACTTTACATTTTATTCTCAACACAAGCAAAATACAATTTAGAAAAAATAAAAGGCTGTCATACTTAGCCAAAAGGAGGATCCCTTAAAAAAATTATGCAGCACATAGGAAAAATGTTGACATGTAGAAATAATGAAAATACCAAGATTTACATGTACATATTTTTTTTAATTTAATATCTGTTCCTTCAGTGAGACTACAACTGTCTAAGATCAGAGAACTTTGTCTCACATTTTTCCCCACTGCTTGGTACACAGCTTGACATGTAGTAGGAGATCAAATAAGATTTGTCACCTTAGTGGAGATCTCAGTATCTAACTTTACTTCTACTAGAGAAATAGTGTTTCTTGGCATCACAAGCAGAGTTTCTTTCTAGACCAATTTTAAGAAATGGTGTCAGTTAAATTGTTCAAATTTACCTTCATTATGTGTAGGCATTCAGCAGCTGCTAAGACCACTTACAGGTCAGTGCAAAAGTCCACAGACACTAACACCTGTCACAGACTTGTGACTCCATGTGTTTGACCATCAGCCTAACAGAGTTTCAAAGCAGTGAATCTGCAATAACTGATTCTCAAATAAGACTTGAACTGAAGATAAAAAATAATATGAAGATCAACAGTTCATAGTGAATATAATTACACTTGCATGTGATGAAAGGAATGGCACAATAGTGTGGTTTCCATTATCTTTCATCTTGTCACCATCAAGTCAGTGCTCATTTCACTTTTTTTTTTTTTTCATTTCACTTTTGACAAGTTATAAAATTGACAGAATATTTGCTACAAATTGCATGGCATTTCAGGAGACGCAATTTTGAGAGAGTTTTTTTTTCCTGAGTCCCTGGTTGAGTTACTATATAAAAAAACATATGATAGGCAATATGTTCAGAACTGGCAAATTATCAAAATTACTAAATAGACTTGCACTGTGACTAGAAAGTAGCCTTAAATTATGGGCTAAAATAAGTAATGTAGATCGAATGGGAAGAATATTTTTTTTTCCATCAGCTTAAGGAAATAGAGCAAAAGTGAAACCCTTCACTAATATATTTACATACATATAAGGATCTACCAAAGCATCTAAAACAATGATTAGTGCAACTGAAGGGATTCTTCTTGAAACTTAACTAGGTTATGTTTGTATTATCTCACATTTGGAACTGAACTGGTAAACCAGGTTTCAATAACCCTGATTTAAGGACTCAAATTTGAGAATGTAGCTTCCTGAGATAAAAGTATTCTTTTTCAAACAGCTAAGAGGGGAGTGAGACCACTTTTAACAGTGTGGTTTTCATCCATTGTCACATCTTACTTAAATCACTAGAATTCTCTAAACAAGTATTTGAGGTTTATTTTAGAATTTTTGTGAAACACCTCGATTTCCATTGAACTTGTCATCCCTGGTGGGGATGAGAAAGCAGAAAGGGCAAGACAGGCCACCAGCAAAACTGGAAATGTGTGTCCTTGAGGTCGCCAGTTTGTATGCTTACAGGCTTCATCCCATTAATGACATGTGTTCATCCGTCTCTCTCACTGTCTATCAGCCAAAGCTTACCCTGCTGATCCTACCTTCAAAACCGGCTATTGTCAGATGATCTGAAGAAACTCATTCAGATGTAGGCATGCATGAATACTACCTACAGATCTTTTCAGAATACATTATTAAGGAATGTAGATTTCAGCTGAATGTATAAAGTGAGAATAGTTTGATTTCAGATATTAGTGACATACATGTTTCTGGTACAATCAAAATGTAGCTATTCATTACTACAGAAATGTTGTCTCATGAAAAGGGAGTGTTGTCTCATGAAAAGGGAGGCTACCAAGAAAGAACTAGAACTGGATAACTCTCATTCCGTGTATATATTCTGGGACAGATGACCCTGGTGTTAACCCTTTTTATTTACATGCCATTTGCTATCCCAAACCGACTTCAACCACAAGAGGGCAGATTTTTATCTTTTGAATATGTCTATAGCAAAAATCTCTAGACTTTAAAACAACAGGATTAGGAGAATCACTGAACAACAATTTGAAGGAATAAATACTGTTATTTTTTTGTCTTGAAATACATGAAGATAAAGTATAAAAATGCAGATAAATAAAGAGTATAAGAATTTGGACTGCCTCAATATAATCCTGATGGTATGATTATTACTAGTATTTTAACATTGGATATATTATTACATAAACCACTTGTGTCTCAGGGCCTCATTCATAAAATTCTTACTTAACCCCTTTAGTAAACTGAGAGTAGCAGTAAAAGACACATCATTGAATTCTTAGAAGAATTATGTATGTTCAGTTCAGTTCAGTTCAGTCGCTCAGTCATGTCCGACTCTGCGACCCCATGAACCACAGCACGCCAGGCCTCCCTGCCCATCATCAACTCCCGGAGTCCACCCAAACCCATGTCTGTCGAGTCGGTGATGCCATCCAACCATCTCATCCTCTGTCGTCCCCTTCTTCTCCTGCCCTCAATCTTTCCCAGCATCAGGGTCTTTTCAAATGAGTCAGCTCTTCACATCAGGTGGCTAAAGTATAGAAGTTTCAGCTTCAACATCAGTCCTTCCAATGAACATGTTAATCCATATGAAATGTGTTACAAGTTTCCGAGAGAAACAAAACATTGAATTCATGTTAATTCTTATCTTTCCTGGTCAGGATTCCTTTAATACTGAGTGCAACAGGCATAGCTACTAGCTCCTGAAACACTGAGATGACTGATCAAGTAAACCTACATTAATGGCTAATAAGCAGCTGAATCATGACTTGAACTTTACCAGTTCTAGGCTAAGGTCTCTTCTTGTAAGTCACAGTTGTTTAGTTGCTCAGTCATTTCTGACTCTTGCGAACCCATGGATTGTAGCCTGCCAGACTCCTATGTCCATGGGATTTCCCAGGCACAAATACTAGAGGGGGTTGCCATTTCCTTCTCCAGAGGATCTTCCTGACTGAGGATTGAACCCACATCTCCTGCATTGGTAGGCATAGTCTTTACCAGCTTAGCCACCACAGTTGTTACCTTATAAATTTCTATCCTGCCGAGCTAGGAATGAAGGGAGAAGTCTTACAAATGGGAGACTCTCTCATGGCATGTCAACGATTCTAATGTACCAGACACACTAGATTTTATCTAGGGGTGTGCTTGTCCTCCAACTCTGATAGAATTCCTGGGGTTTTTACTGGTTGAATGTGACCACTAACCTTCAAGACCCATAAGCCAGTTACACACCTTTCTGTGCTCAGCACTCATAAGAATCACATTTAGATTCTAGCTGCAGTCAGAGAAAACTAAGTTAATAAGACAGTACTAAGCTCAAAATGTATCTAAGAAATTGAGTTAAACTTTGATGTGAAGGTTAAATTGACCTTCAACAGAACTGTTCTCTAATTTTTCTTCTTTCCTTTTTTTTGTGAGTGTGTTGTTTCAATCTACCTTTCTGTTTCTCATTGTCTGAGAAATCTTCATCTTTTTTCTAAGCCTTTCTGTCTTTCACCATCTTTCAACCTAGGCTTCACATATTTTACTTTTCTTTGAACCTTTATTCTGTGAACTATCCTACCATATTATATTACACTTTGAGTCTTATATTCCTATTATATTTCACAGCCCTGGGAACTTAGTTTTAAGCAACACTGGTTTTAAGATTTCATCATTTTAAATCTTGAGAGGTATTTGGAGATTATTTAGTTCATCTTTCTATTTTACCTATTAGGCTGCAAAATTTGAATAATATTTTTAAGGATAAAGACTTGGCAGGAGATTAATTACCTTATTTACTTATATTTCTATAATCCTATTGATGTATTGAATTGGATGACTTTCTTCATCATATTTACATTCACTTAAACTTGATTTTGGTGTCTGCCTTAGTATCTATTATTGTCTACCTTTATTTTTTGTAGTTACATATTTTGCAAATTAGAAATAATCTTGGTGACATACTCCCATGCTGCTCTTTACAAATGAAGTCCTTCTTTTTTTGTTATCCTTCTCAGAGACATGGTCAACGTTTTTAAATTAAAGAACTTTACTTTTTAGAGTAGTTTTAGGTTCTCCACAAAATTGAACAGAAAGTACAAAGAGTTCTTATATAACCCTATGTCCACATATTCATATACTCCCCTACTATTGGCAGTGCACACAGAGTGGTATATTTGTTACAATTGATGAGCTTACACTGACACATCATTATCGTCTAAAGTCCATAGTTTACATTACAGTTCATTCTTGGTATTGTGCAGTCCGTGGATTTGGACAGATGTGAAATGATACGTATCTATCATTATAGTATCACACAGAGTATTTTAACAGCCCTGAAAAATCCTCCGGTGTTGTTCCTATCCATCTCTTCCTTCCCCTTTACCCCTGGTAACTACTTGATTTTTTGTTGTCTCAGTGATTTTGCCATTTTCAAAATGTCATATGGTGGGGCTTGTATAGTATGCAGACTTTTCAGATGGATTTCTTTCACTTAGTAATATATATTTAAGCTTCTTCCATATTTTTCATGGCTTAATAGCTCATTTCTTTTTAGTCTTTAATAATACTATGCTGTATGGATATATTGTATTTTTCTACTCACCTACTAAAAGACATCTCAGGTACTTCAAAATTTTGGCCATTATGAATAAAGCTTAGTAGGAGATTTTCAAGTTTTCCACCATTAACGATGATGTTAGCTGTAAGTTTCTTACAGATACATTTTATCAAGTTGAGAAAGTTGTCTTCTTTTCTTAGGTTCTTGAGATTTTTTAAAAAATGGGTGTTGGATTTTGCCAAATGATTTTTCTGCATCTGTTGTAACATCATGTGATTTAACTGCTGTAATCTGTTTCTGTGATGGATTGCATTAATTGGTATTCAGAAGTTGAACCAGTCTTGTATTACTGGGATAAATCCCACTTGGTCTTGATATATAATTTTTTAATGTATTGTTGGACATGGTTTGCTAGTATTTTGTAGAGGAATTTTTCACATATGTTTATGAGATATATAGGTCTGTAGTTTTTTTCTAATGACTTTGGTTTTTTCTAATGTCTTTGGTCAGAATAATGCTGACCTCATGAGTTAGGAAATACAGCCTCAGTTTCTATCTTCTGAATGAGGCAATGTAGGTAATTGGTTTAAATTTTTCCTTAAATGCTTGGTAGAGTTCACCATCCATTTGTGACTGGTGCTTTATATTTTGGAAAATGGTTAATAATTTATTCAATCTTGTAAAGGGGGCAGGAGGGCCATTCAGATTGTCTATTTCTTCCTGTCTAAGCAGTCATCAAGTTTTTATACATGCTTTTTTTCTTTCATATATGTAAATACATATATATATTCTCTATTCTCATTATATTCATTTGCTGATAAATCTATAGAAAACATGGTATACAAAGTAAAGACCTAAATATATGTACATGTTTCACATACTTCTATGTTTGATGAAGGAAAAATATATCATGCAGTTTACTGTCTTAACATAGAAAAATAGTTTTGTGGGAGAATATAACAGAAGGATTTTAGTAATGATAGAGATGGTGGTGGCTGTGGTTGTATGTGTTGGAATATCAGAAAATAAAAGGAGACCTGTGAGTAAATGTTAATTATATAGGTTAAGAGTGAAGGGAAATTGAAAGAAAATTCAACAATTCAAGTGTAAGAGACAAATAATACATACAAGGTCTTGAATTTTGTAAACATTAAAGACCACTATAGGTTTTACTCATTTAGTTAGAGGACATAATGCTAAAAGTAAAATCTAAAATATAAGTATGTGAAGATTATTCTAGCCCACCATCTAAGGATTTTGCAGTACATTACAAACTGAATTAGAGGTCATTTTAAAGAATTTTGATTGGTGGAGTGAACTGATTTGATTTAGTCATTAAAAAAAAAAAAGATTACTCTAGGTGTTACTTGAAAATGGACAGAGAAGAAGGGAGGAGGAAAGGCACAAGAGAGTTTCTTTTCATGTCTAAAAGCTAAATAATTTGCAGGAAGAAGGGCGTTTCCTGCAGAGACTTTTTTTCATTGTTCTTTAAAAAACAGCATTTTGTTATTAGCAGAATTTTATTACTGCAAACAGTAAATAACAGTGCAAACAAAATTTATAAAAGTAAAACATTTACAAATTGAATGCATTAGAAATTGAAAATTAGAATTCAATGAAGTCTAGAATCACTAAAATATGAAATTTTTATCTGATAATATGAGAGAGTAAATACCGCAATTGTCAGAATTTAAAACTTATTTAAATTTCAAGCAGTTCTGGGTTCCCTTACCCTACTGCTCTCCACCTGGGTGCCCTTTCCCAATAAAGTCTCTTGCTTTGTCAGCACATGTGTCTCCTCGGACAATTCATTTCCGAGTGTTCGACAAGAGTCCGAATGACCACTTGGGGTACTCAGGGGCCAGTTTGCCTGCCAATGGACCAGACCCAGTGGCTGCAACTGGGACCTTTTTGTCCCTGGTCTCCTCCTGATGCGGACAACCAGCCAGAGTGCCCTGACTGGCCCCTACAGTGGATTGGTCTATAGAGAAGACAGCTGACCTGATCTCACCTTAAAATGATGCTCAAGCAGGAGAAACTATACTACACCAGGATGAGAAGATGACGACATCAGAGGTAGACAGCTTGCCCAAGATGCTGGACGTGATTTGTATGATCATTTATGTTTTCTTGACTTCTTACACTTCTGCATATAAATCAAATGCTTTTCTATCATAGGCCTGATTCTATGCTAGTTTTAGAAATCAATTCAATTGTTGGGTTTGTGGCCAATTACCTGTGTCTAGTTCTGGGTTACCTTGTTAAATTTCTCTACTACAAGACTCTAACTGGTTGGCCCTGAGAAAATTTACTTTAAAAAAAATTATAGTCATATTCAGGTTACTGTGATATTACTAGATGGGATCCCCTCACTGGGCCAATTAGTTATGCCTGCTCTGACTCTGGCCATAAATTTGAGCTTTTTTCTACTACTCAAGCTCAATCAGAGCAACAAAAAAAGTTTCAGCAAAGGAGGAAAAAATCTCCCACAATTATGGGGTGGATTTATACAGATAACACCAGGCTATGGTAATTTAGGTTTAAAGTCTCCTCTGTGTTGGAAACAATTAGATCATACTAAGGGCAGACAAACTGAAACCATACTCACAGAAAACTAGTCAATCTAATCACACTAGAACCACAGCCTTGTCTAACTCAATGAAATTAAGCCATGCCCGTGGGGCAACCCAAGATGGGCGGGTCATGGTGGAGAGATCTGACAGAATGTGGTCCACTGGAGAAGGGAATGGCAAACCACTTCAGTATTCTAGCCTTGAGAACCCCATGAAGAGTATGAAAAGGCAAAATGATAAGATACTGAAAGAGGAACTCCCCTGGTCAGTAGGTGCCCAATATGCTACTGGAGATCAGTGGAGAAATAACTCCAGAAAGAATGAAGGGATGGAGCCAAAGCAAAAAGAATACCCAGCTGTGGATGTGACTGGTGATAGAAGCAAGGTCCAATGCTGTAAAGAGCAATATTGCATAGGAACTTGGAATGTCAGGTCCATGAATCAAGGCAAATTGGAAGTGGTCAAACAAGAGATGGCAAGATGAATGTCGACATTCTAGGAATCAGTGAACTAAAATGGATTGGAATGGGTGAATTTAACTCAGATGACCATTATATCTACTACTGTGGCCAGGAATCCCTCAGAAGAAATGGAGCAGCCATCATGGTCAACAAAAGAGTCCGAAATGCAGTACTTGGATGCAATCTCAAAAATGACAGAATAATCTCTGTTCGTTTCCAAGGCAAACCATTCAATATCACAGTAATCCAAGTCTATGCCCCAACCAGTAACGCTGAAGAAGCTGAAGTTGAATGGTTCTATGAAGACCTACAAGACCTTTTAGAACTAACACCTAAAAAAGATGTCCTTTTCATTATAGGGGACTGGAATGCAAAAGTAGGAAGTCAAGAAACACCTGGAGTGACAGGCAAATTTGGCCTTGGAATATGGAATGAAGCAGGGCAAAGACTAATAGAGTTTTGCCAAGAAAATGCACTGGTCATAGCAAACACCTCTTCCAAGAACAAAAGAGAAGACTCTACACATGGACATCACCAGATGGTCAACACCGAAATCAGATTGATTATATTCTTTGCAGCCAAAATGGAGAAGCTCTATACAGTCAACAAAAACAAGACCAGGAGCTGACTGTGGCTGAGATCATGAACTCCTTATTGCCAAATTCAGACTGAAATTGAAGAAAGTAGGAGAAACCACTAGACCATTCAGGTATGACCTAAATCAAATCCCTTATGATTATACAGTGGAAGTGAGAAATAGATTTAAGGGCCTAGATCTGATAGAGTGCCTGATGAACTATGGAATGAGGTTCGTGACATTGTACAGGAGACAGGGATCAAGACCATCCCCATGGAAAAGAAATGCAAAAAAGGAAAATGGCTGTCTGGTGAGGCCTTACAAATAGCTGTGAAAAGAAGAGAATCGAAAAGCAAAGGAGAAAAGGAAAGATATAAGCATCTGAATGCAGAGTTCCAAAGAATAGCAAGAAGAGATAAGAAAGCCTTCCTCAGAGATCAATGCGAAGAAATAGAGGAAAACAACAGAATGGGAAAGACTAGAGATCTCTTCAAGAAAATCAGAGATCCCAAGGGAACATTTCATGCAAAGATGGGCTCGATAAAGGACAGAAATGGTATGGACCTAACAGAAGCAGAAGATATCAAGAAGAGGTGGCAAGAATACACAGAAAAACTGTACAAAAAAGATCTTCATGTCCCCGATAATCACAATGGTGTGATCACTGACCTAGAGTCAGATATCCTGGAATGTGAAGTCAAGTGGGCCTTAGAAAGCATCACTACAAACTAAGCTAGTGGAGGTGATGGAATTCCAGTTGAGCTATTTCAAATCCTGAAAGATGATGCTGTGAAAGTGCTGCACTCAATATGCCAGAAAATTTGGAAAACTCAGCAGTGGCCACAGGACTGGAAAAAGTCTTTTTTTATTCTGATCCCAAAGAAAGGCAATGCCAAAGAATGCTCAAACTACTGCACAATTGCACTCATCTCACATGCTAGTAAAGTGATGCTCAAAATTTTCCAAGCCAGGCTTCAGCAATATGTGAACCGTGAACTTCCAGATGTTCAAGCTGGTTTTCAAAAAGGCAGAGGAACCAGAGATCAAATTGCCAACATCCGCTGGATCATCAAAAAAGCAAGAGAGTTCCAGAAAAACATCTATTTCTGCTTTATTGACTATGCCAAAGCCTTTGACTGTGTGGATCACAATAAACTGTGGGAAATTCTGAAAGAGATGGGAATAAAAGACCACCTGACCTTCCTCTTGCAAAATCTGTATGCAGGTCAGGAAGCAACAGTTAGAGCTGTATATGGAACAACAGACTGGTTCCAAATAGGAAAAGGACTCCGTCAAGTCTGTATATTGTCACCCTGCTTATTTAACTTCTATGCAGAGTACATCATGAGAAACGCTGGACTGGAAGAAACACAAGCTGGAATTAAGATTGCCAAGGAGAAATATCAATAACCTCAGATATGCAGGTGACACCATCCTTATGGCAGAAAGTGAAGAGGAACTCAAAAGCCTGTTGATGAAATGAAAGAGGAGATTGAAAAGTTGGCTTAAAGCTCAACATTCAGAAAACGAAGATCATGGCATCCAGTCCCATTACTTCATGGAAAATAGATGGGGAAACAGTGGAAACAGTGTCAGACTTTATTTTTTGGGGCTCCAAAATCACTGCAGATGGTGACTGCAGCCATGAAATTAAAAGACGCTTGCTCCTTGGAAGGAAAGTTATGACCAACCTAGATAGCATATTCAAAAGCAGAGACATTACTTTGCCAACAAAGGTCCATCTAGTCAAGGCTATGGTTTTTCCTGTGGTCATGTATGGATGTGAGAGATGGACTGTGAAGAAGGCTGAGCGCTGAAGAATTGATGCTTTTGAACTGTAGTGTTGGAGAAGACTCTTGAGAGTCCCTTAGACTGCAAGGAGATCCAACCAGTCCATTCTGAAGGAGATCAGCCCTGGGATTTCTTTGGAAGGAATGATGCTAAAGCTGAAACTCCAGTACTTTGGCCACCTCATGCGAAGGGTTGACTCATTGGAAAAGACTCTGATGCTGGGAGGGATTGGGAGCAGGAGGAGAAGGGGACGACAGAGGATGAGATGGCTGGATGGCATCACTGACTCGATGGACTTGAGTCTGAGTGAACTCCAGGAATTGGTGATGGACAGGGAGGCCTGGCATGCTGCAATTCATGGGGTCGCAAAGAGTCGGACACGACTGAGTGACTGAACTGAACTGAACTGAAAATTTCAAGAGTGATATTTAGTAAATTAATCTTCTGTGCCACTAGATATACATTAGCTCAGTGAATATGTTATGATCTCACTGGAAGGACTGTTCTCCATGAATGTAAAAAATAACAATAAAAAATGATTTTAAATACTGGAGGGGGTTCAAATTACAGTTTTAGAGATGGAAAGCTGATTTGACAGTGTATAAAGCATTCTAGGCAGCCATCTTTGATTTAATGTAAGGCATGGATAAAATTAGTATTTGATATCTGCAACTATCATTAATATGATGGTTTATTTATCTGTTTACTCTGTTAGCAAGATGAAGACATCTCAAGTATATATTATTATTTATTTATTTCCAACCATAAAGTCTCTGTCTTGGACTAGGGGAAGTGATGAAGCAAGTACTTAAATTATTGCAGGGTATATTTCAGTAAGGAATCTGGTTCCAGTGACTAGTAATTCTGGCAGGTATTCTCTAAGGTAATTAATCATCATCCCTTATTTTTAGTAGTAACTAATTTACATGTCAGAGATGGACCGTGGCTTGGCAAGTGATAAAGTGATTTTAAACTATTCTTCCTGATACTGCAGACAAGTTCAAGTAATTATGACATGTTTTGTGAGTCTAATTTTTAGAGAATATGAAAGGCATGGCCTGTACAAGCATGAGGGACTGCCTTATTTTCTTGTCATTCAGATATTATATTGTTTTTATTAATGCTACTTCTGAAATTGCTAAATTAAATCATATTCTAAAAACTATAGCAGTGACTGTTTTCATGCATATTATATTTTAAATTTTTAATGTCATGTGGCTAATTTAAGTTTATTATAAAATGAAAAAAACAGACAAGTTAAAAAATAACAAAGTAACTCACCAATAAAATACTAAGTGAGAGCTCATGTTTGTAAATAAAATTTTTTGTTGAATTTTTCTTTTAACTCAAGTGTCTTCAATTCCATTTTCATTATATAACCTCTAGTTTAGTAACAGGCACCTCAGAAATGACTGGTTATGTTTTTGTTTTTTTTTTAAAGAAGAAGGAAGAAAATGGCATAATGGCATTGTTTTACAGTTGAATGCAAATTCATTTCCAAGTACATTAATCTTTTGCTTTTAATTTAGTGGAATTTTTCCTCTGAGGCATTTTCAGTTTGTCAGTTCTTCACTAGAGCAGTTATATGTTGTGCAATGTAATATGATTTCCTGACTGGATTTCAAATTAACCTTTTTCTAAAATGCAATACTTGACCACTAAAGGTATTGTTAACACCTCACAAGTTCAGTGTGCTATTAAACTTAAGTAAATCGACAAAATTCATATTAAGATCAGATTAAAGATTTACACTTGGTAAAAGGTTAAGCAAATCTCCATGCATTTTGATATTTTTAATTTGCATCTTTAATAGGCTGTAGCACAACAGAGTTGCTGGTCTCATTTCTACATATTTCATAAGAGGAAAACTTGTTCTTTTCCCACAATGTCAAATTATTCTAAGTTGGACATTTAAAGTCTTCAGCATACCAACATGTTTAAGCCACCAAAGCTTAATACTTTAAAGTACTTCAGCCTTGAAGATGGTGCTGAGAGATTCCATCATTGTGATCATCACCCCTCCTTATCTAATGCCTCCACGCTCACTGTTACTGGCTGACTTTGTTCCTTCTGACCTGGAAGCAGAAACCCCTACTGAACTCCTTAGTCTAAAGAAAGTGACTCGCCTTTAGCAGAAACTTGAACATTAATTCCATCAGGCCTCTTAGAGAATCTCTCTATACATTTTTCTACTTAGTTAATGCAGCTTTCAAAATTGTCATTTGCCCCTTGAGGATGATTTAGACAACAGAGAAGTCTGTGATTTAAGTTTTCTTCAGTAGCTAAATTATCCCCTTCCCACCCTAGGTGTTAAAAGATGCAATTTAACATGGACTCTTTGGGTCACTAGGGCAACCCAGAGCCAACTTGCAGCAGGAAGGCGTTAGAGTATATTAACTCTTCAGAGTATTAGGGTGCCTTTCATATGTACAGCCAACATGCTCTCCAAACTACCTAATTTTCCACCAGAGAGTTTTGCAATCTAGCTGGGATGAAGAGTTAAGTGAGTGTTTCACTTTTTAAAGACTCTGCTCTAAGTGACAAAGACGTGATTTCAAAGAAGTATTTGTGGGTGTGTGTGCAGTGTGCAGAAGGGTACACTGAGAGGTTTTATGCACATTCATGATTTTTGTGTTTGTGGAAATTGTCTGTTCTTCAAATTCATTATTAGATTTCTAGTTTCTAGGGCTGTTATAATATGCATTTGGAGCAAAACATTTAGATGGAAACTGTAACTGTAAATTAAAGACAAAGGAAGAAATTATGATCAAATGGTTTCTTGAAGGCACTATTCTGTTAGGCTGATAATTAAATACTAACTGTAGCAATCCAAGGCAATTGCTACAGATAACCATGTTGAGATATGCAGTCAAGGGAGTTACTGTTGAAGCCAAACATAAAGTGTACCAGTAACAAGTAGTCAAAGAACTCAGTCTTCCTCTGCATCCATTTACAGCAATAGGCACAATACAGTAGCATCATCTATTTTGAAAACCAAGTATTAACTGGACACCAGGAGGCTAAATATTTGCTTGAGTTTGAATGACATATTGAAAGATGAATGACCATGGAAATTTTAACTTCATTTTTTTTAATAGATAAAACAATAAAAAGTTGAAACTGTTCAAAATGACTATATCTGTATAGTGACTGCCAAAATAACACTGTATATGCATGGGAGGGAAAAAAATGGTGCAGGGTAAAAGAAATGTTCATGTGACTTTCTCATTTCTCTTTATAATCTCACTGTTTTAGGTGTAAGAATAATTCAGTTTCAGTTGCTTCCTTAACCTCTGAAGATCTTTCACAAAGAGATGCCTAAAGAATTCCCTCTATATACCTTTCTGTGTACCATGCTCTTTTGAAGACAAAACTAAGCAAGCTATGACAAACCTAAACAGCATATTAAAAAGCAGAGATATCACTTTGTCAACAAAAGTCCTTATAGACAAAGCTCCGTTTTTTTCCAGTAGTCATGTAAGGATGTGAGAGTTGGACCATATAGAAGGCTTAGCACCGAAGAACTGATGCTTTCAAACTGTGTTGCTGGAGAAGATTCTTGAGAATATCTTGGACAGCAAGGAGATCAAGCGGGTGAAACCTAAAGGAAATCAACCTTGAATATTCATTGGTAGGACTGATGCTAAAGTTGAAGCTGAAACTCCAATACTTTGGCCACCTGATGCAAAGAACGGATTCGTTGGAAAAAACCCTGATGATGGCAAAGACTAAGGCAGGAAGAAAAGGGGCGACAGAGGATGAGATGGTTGCATGGCATCATCAACTCAATGGACATGAGTCTGAGCAAACTCCAGTGAAACTGTCAAGGATAAGAAAGCCTAGTGTGCTACAGTCCATGGGGTAGCAGAATTGGACAGGACTGAGCAACTGAACAATATGTATCTTTCAGTATTCAAAGTAACCACACTTAATGGATGACAAAGGCATTCTCAAATTAGAAACTATTATGAAGGAAATACTAAATTTGGATGTTGGCATATCTAATGTGAGGGCTTCCCTGGTGGTTCAGTGGTAAAGAATTCGCTTACCAATTCAGGAGATGTGGGTTTGATCACTGGGTCAGGAAGATCCCCTGGAGAAGAACATGGCAATCCACTCCAGTTTTCTTGCCTGGAAAATCCCATAGACAGAGGAACCTGGGAGGCTACAGTCTATGAGGTTACAAAAAGTTGGACACAAATTAGTGACTAAGCAACAACAACAATGTCTGATGTGGGATATGGGTATGAGCGCTTTTGGTTAAAGCTTTAACCTCTTAAACTAAACAACAGGATTCAAAAACCACTTCAGTGACTTGGTAGCCAAATGACTTAGTCATCAACTATTAATATCTCCTTTATGCTTGTTTTCTCATTTGCCAAATGATGGTTCAATCCTTGAGTCAGGAAGATCCCATGGAGGAAGAAATGGCAACCTACTCCAATATACTTGCCTGGAGAATCCCATGGACAGAGGAGCCTAGCAGGCTACAGGTTACAAAACAATCAGATGTGACTGAACAGGCACACATAAGGATAATATTCTAGGGCCTGAATAGCCTTGCAGTGTTGCTGTGAGAATTAAATGAGATAATGTTTGCAAAACATTTAGAACAATGTCTGACCCATAAAAATCAGAGTTATTAAGATACGGTGTCCAACTCTTTGCAACCCCATGGATTGTAGCCCACGAGGCTCCTCTGTGCATTTGATTTCCCAGGCAAGAATACTGGAATGCATTGCTATTTCTTTCTCCAGGGGAGCTTCCCAACCCAGTGACTGAACCTGGGTCTCCTACATTGCAGGCTGTTTCCTGCATTGCAGGCAGATTCTTTATTGATTGAGCTACCGGGAAAGCCCCTTATTAAGATATGAAAAATGATAGATAAATGTTAGTACAAATTCTAAATACTTCTCTATATTTTGTTTATTCCTTGATTCTTTTCATTTCAGTGACATTCGCAGATTTTAATAAAAAAAATAAACATAATCTGTTGCCTCTATTTGATATTACATCATAGACAAATGGGCTTCCCGGGTGGCTCAGATGGTAAAGAATCTGCCTGCAATGGGGAAGACCTGGGTTCAATCCCTGGGTTGGGAAAATCCCATGGAGGAAGGCATGGCAACTCGCTCCAGTATTCTTACCTGGAGAATCCCCATAGACAGAGGAGCCTGGCAGGCTACAGTCCATAGGGTCTCAAAGAGTAGCACACAACAGAGCCACTAAGCAGAGCAGAGCAGAGCTCAGATTTTATTACACAGTTCAGGTAACATATTGTGGCCCATAAAAAGCCTTCCTTATTTTTTCCAACCAAGTTAAATTTTCTTTCACTAAACTACTGGTTGCAGGTGGTCTACACCATACTTAGTTACACAATGTCCCTTGCAACATATATCAAGTTGTAATACATGCTATCAGTTCATTCTGTCTTAAATGAAAACTTAGTCCCTCTGGGCACCAATGGAAGTCTTTTTCTTCTTACCCTGAACTTTGTGAAAGTGATGAACAGGACACAATCATCTGTATAATTATATACTTGAAACTTGAAGTCAAACCCCTTGCAGTTTCATTTTTGGTACCTTAACTACAATACCATAAAACATGTACCGGCAAGGCTATTTCTCCAGAATTTTTACTGTTTTCTTCACACACCATACACCCCATTTCACTCTTGACATGCCCTCATCCTATTCTCTGGTTTTCTCAAGACATAGCTAACTTTCCTCCTCTCCCAGTATTAGCATAAACCACCAAGGATTGGTTTGCTCCACACAGAGCGGTACCTGCATTACCTTCCTGTCCAGAAATAGTAGCTTACCTGAATTGTCTGTGTCCATACAAGGAAATGGCGGTATCACTTCTTTCATTCATTACCAGCTCTCAGAATAACTTAGGACTTTTCTTTTCAAGAAAGTTCCATTTAAAATTTGCATCTTGATAAGGAGGGCCACCTGTTCTTTTAGCTAATCAATATTCAGAAAAATATTCTGAAATGCATTTAAACATTTTTTTTCCTTAAGAGTATTCTGTGGCCATTATCAAAGGCAATTGAGAATTTTAGCAAATGATGACCCCAATTGATAGTACTTTTCATCATTTATACAATATGTCTAGCATTCATAGGCCAACCTGTTCCTCTAAAACCAGGCACAAGATAATATGTACTTAAAATTTTGTTTACTTAAGTGAACACTTTGACTACTATAGTGGGAGGAAAGAAACCTTTTCCTCTACCTCCTAAATTCTATAACTGTGGTCCTTTTAATTAAACTGACAAAAGACAAATTAGCAAGACAGAAAAATCCAGAGTTTATTAACATGTGCGGTATGAATACCCATGAGAGAAACTCTGTTAATATCCCAAAGGAATGATTAGAACTTGGGGTTTATACGTTTATGAAAGTGAAAGTGAAAGTCACTCAGTCGTGTCCAACTCTTTGCGACCCCATGGACTGTACAGTCCATTGAATTCTCCAGGCCAGAATACTGGAGTGGGTATTCAGTCCCTTCTCCAGGGGATCTTCCCAACCCAGGGATCAAAGCCAGGTCTCCATTGCGGGCAGATTCTTTACCAGCTGAGTCACCAGGAAGTCCAAGAATACTGGAGTGGGTAGCCTATCCCTTCTCCAGTGGATCATCCTGACCCAGGAATCAAACTGGAGTTTCCTGCATTGCACACAGATTCTTTACCAGCTGAGTTTTATAGTTTATGCTGCTGCTGCTGCTGCTGAGTTGCTTCAGTCATGTCCAACTCTGGGCGACCCTATAGATGGCAGCCCACCAGGCTCCCTGATATTCTCCAGGCAAGAACACTGGAGTCAGTTGCATTTCCTTCTCCAATGCTTGAAAGTGAAAAGTGAAAGTGAAGTCGCTCAGTCATGTCCGACTCTTCGCGACCCCATGGACTGCAGCCCACCAGGCTCCTCTGTCCATGGGATTTTCCAGGCAAGAGTACTGGAGTGGGGTTATAGGTTTATATAGCGTCTTAATAATGAACAATGAGTTTGTAGAAAAATGCTAAGACTGAGGGAAAGGGGTATAGGATTTTAAGGCTAGCTGGCAATGGGACAGTAAATATAGGAGAAGAAATTAATGCAAGGAAAGCGTTATTTTAGTAAGATTTGCTATTTAGATTCTTTTCTGTTCTGCATCTGGGCTGATAATAGTTGCTCCAGGTGATTAAGAGTCTAAGCCTCCTTTTAGGGAAATAGGATATGAGGGTGGGGGCTTCTTTTTCCACATCTCCTGTTTCTCAGTTGTCTTCAGCTCAAAATAATCCTGTGTCAAAGCATCATGGTATGCCATATTCTGTTCTCCTATAATGCATTATATCTATAGATATTTCATTGATGTTAATCAATATAATATTTTTAATTGATACACTGGTAAATCTATATTAAACAAAATTATAAAACTTAGTTTTGGCACCCTCTGATGTATTGATTTTTATACACTGTGTCATCTAAAGAATTATACAAGCACTAGGCCTCACATTCCTCACATAAGTGCAGGATGGTAATAAGACTTAGTTTGTAAGTTATGGCTAACTAAGGCCCTTGGGCCCAAAATATGAATGAATGACCCCAGGTCAGTTCTTTGGTTAGATCACAGTAGCTACGCTTGACAGCTGTTAACTTCTCTGAATGTAGGGACAAAATTAAAAGTAGGATTTCTTAGAATAGTTGCATAAATATCAGCTTCAGAAAATGAGAAGGAGGATTTGAGTTCAGACAAAAGAAAACAATTGAAAAGGTCTCAAGTAAGATAAACAGGAAAATAAATGCTTAATAAATGGGAGGTAGTAATATTTTTGTAATTATTGCTGGAATTATTGGGTTCCTGCTTGTATTAAAGGTCAAGCAAATATTTTAATCTATAGACTCCTGAGGTTAGAAGAAACTCAAATTTTAAAATAATCTTATCTATAATCTGTGGGTAATCTTTTTCTTCCCTAAGTATGACTAAAGGAAACATCTAGAATAAAGAGCAGCTAGTTATATTTTAATTCCTGTCCTTATACTTACCTTGAGCTGGTACTCCCTCAACATTCACAATGCAGTTGTATTTATAATGAAGTTCTAGAAAAGGGGGCAAATGCATCTCTTAAGATTGGGGTCTTAATCTTAAAATTAAGATTTAGAAATGTACTGACTAGTAAGTGCTTCTTGCTTCAGCACCTTCCAATAAGGTCAGGAGACAGAATCCACTCTAGTTAAACTAACAGAAAATGTAATTTAAATAATTTTTAACTAAGTATTAGAGAGCTGAAAAGTCAAAAAGGACACACTATGTTGTTACAGAGATAGTAATTGCAGGAAATAGGACTGAAGAAAATAAGGGAAGAGGTTTGGATCATTAAAGTTCACAGGAGGAACCCTGCAAAATCAGGATCCAGTCCTCTCTGAGGAGGAGTGTTGGGTTACTGAGGCTCCAAACTCAGATGCTTGAACTTCAGGGGCTCAGATCAGAGGCCTGTGGTCCTCAGGACTCAATCAGACCTCTGAGAAGAAAGAGCTAGCCAGCTGGTAGCTGTCAGAAAGAGGTGAGTATAATTGTATATTTATCTTTGCATAATTAAAAGCTCTTGGAATATAGAAATTCATATATGCAGTTCATAACTGACAATAAGTAAAAGTGAATTGAAAATTTGAGACTATCTTTGTGATTGCACCAGAATCTAAATCAGTTCGATTCTAGCATATTTATAAAGAAACATTATTAAATTTTAATCTTACTGGAAAACTATGAGTAAGTTATGTTTCAAGCATTGCACCTAAAATGATTTAGAATTTGTATCTCCCCATCTGCTGTATATTAAAATTGACTTAATGTGTACTGCTGCATTTTGTTACATTTGGTACCAATCCTTTTCCCCATCTCAGACGAATACCAGTTTCTAAACATTTTAAATAGAAAATATTTTTTCCCCCAAGAATGAACATTATTCATAATCCATTGCAATCTTTCAGATCACTGAGAAAAGGAATGGGTTTACTAACATTCTGGAGTAGGTACACAAATAAACCTGAAAGTTTATTTTTAAGGGAAAAAAATAGTTGCAAGAAAAGATTTTATTAGAAGCTGTACAGAATGAATATGCTATCATCTAAATTCAGCTAGACCCCACACAAGTGCGAGAATAGCACGAGAGATTAATAACATGTACACCAGCATATTTTATTCATGGTGATAGCCACTACACTTCCAAAATCTGAAATTCAGAGGCTATAAATCTCTAAAGAAATGATAAATGCAAAAGGTTGAGAAAATGGACCGGAGCTCTAGAATGATGTCTTGACATTCACACATGCTACATTGGCATCCATTAGCCATATGTCATCTTCCCTTTTGAGAGTGAAGACTTCTTTCACCTTATAATTATTTACATATGTTAAATAAATAATGTCCTCTTCTGCTTTCAGACGGATGTTCCTCTTCTTCTTTGAAATGGGGAGTTTCAGAATGGCATACCAAGATCCACACACAGCTTATTATGGGCAAGGGAAAAACATTATTTCCTCCTCCACAAAAGGCTCATGGCCAGGTTTTAACCCCATTAGTTCCTATGCAGATTTTGTTCACAAGCAAGCAGGATTAAGCCTAAGGAAGATGATGCCTCACCCCAGTAAGAGTAGAGATGCATTGTTCTCTTGCTTCCAGGGCTTGCTTGTCTGTACCTCCCTCCTGGGAACACTCTACCCAGCTAATCCTGCTCATTTATTAGGGTTTTAAAGTGAACTTTGTATTTGAGTTTTGCATTTTAGAGTATAAAGCAGACTCAAACAGATAGAAATAGTGATCAGGAAAAGAAATTATCCTTCATTATAACTAAGATGGATATTCTATTTAAAAGTCAGAGACTATATTTCACCCCAATCAGTCTCCAAAGTGGAACATATTTCATTATGCATACTTACCTACCATGTAGGATACTCACTGACCCCACTTTAAGCCATGAGTGTGAGAGTTGGAAATACCAACTCAGGTTACAGGAAATCCACTGTTCACTGTTCTTTTATTTCATTTCAGTGTGCTTTTCTGTGTTTGGCAGTAAACTGACTGTCAGGTTATCCTGGATGACCTTTGCTGGGAAAACTGGGGAAAGTCAATTTGCTTGTATCTCAGCCTGAAGCATACTAAGTTAGCCCTGTCCGAGTAGTTATGGTGAGGAACAGGAGTGAGCAGACCAAATTTTGCAACAGGGAAAGCACAAACACAAGTACAGTTAAGCAGAAATATATGTCATGTATTCAAACAACCCTTTTGAGCAAAATATATCACATGGCTAGGTCCATTGTCAGATTGTGAAGTGAAGTGAAAGTCGCTCAGTCGTGTCCGACTCTTTACAACTCCATGGACTTTACAGTCCATGGAATTCTCCAGCAGGCCAGAATACTGAAATGGATAGCCTTTCCCTTCTCCAGAGGATCTTCCCAATCCAGGGATCAAACCCAGGTCTCCTGCATTGCAGGCAGATTCTTTACCAGGCGAGCCAGAAGGGAAGCCCAAGAACACTGAAGTGGGTAACCTATCTTTTCTCCAGGGGGATCTTTCTGAACCAGGAATCAAATGGGGATCTCCCACATTGCAGGCAGATTCTTTACCAACTGAGCTATCGGGGATGCCCTAGTGTCAGATTGAGAGGGTTAAAATATTTTTAGGGCAAAGGGAGCAGATACAGGGAAGTAGTTAATTAGGGTCTTCATTCAATTATTCTACCACTATCAGTAATTCTGATTTTTATACACACGTAAAATACTTATCAGTTGAGACTCTCATAGAATAGGCACTTTCCTTGTGGCTCAGTGGTAAACAATCTTTCTGCCAATGCCAGAGATGGAGCTGACACATTCTACCCTTGGATCAGGAAGATCCCCTGGAGGAGGAAATGGTAACCCATTCCAGTATTCTTGCCAGGGAAATCCCATGGACAGAGGAACTTGGTGGGCTACAGTCTATGGGGTTTGCAAAGTATCAGACATGACTGACCATGTACACACAGTCATAGAATAGGCCTTCCCTCTCAACTATTTCTGTCTTTTCCATATGAAAATAGTACCTGGAGATAACACAGTAAAAGTATTCTGGTTGTAATACTAAGACTATGAAAACGTTAGTTTGCTTTCCTACAGATTGAAATTAGCTTCTCAGCCTCCTAGGTGTGAAAAGGACATGCACCCCTTGTAGCAAAAGTTAAGTTTCTTGACCTTCTTCCTATTCATGTCAAATGTGCTCCCTTTACTGGAAGACCAAAGATCTGCAGCTACTTTGTATAATGAAGGAGATACTTTGTTTCAGAATTTATAATAGGAATTGAATTTACTAGGACTTCCCTGGTAGCTTAGACCATAAAGAATCTGCCTGTTAAGGCAGGAGACTCTTGTTTGATCTCTGAGTCAGGAAATCCCCTGGAGAATGGAATGGCAACCCATTTCAGAATTTTTGCCTGGAGAATTCCATGGACAGAGGAGCCTGGGGGAGGCTATAGTCTATGGGGTCACAAAGAGAACTTTCTCAGCATCCTATCTCCCCACAATCTAGAATATATAATAGATACATAAATCACTTTGAGTGAATAAATAGTTTTTAAGCCTTGAAAGTGAAAGTGAAGTTCCTCAGTCATGTCTGACTCTTTGCAACCCCATGGACTGTGGCCTACCAGGCTTCTCAGTCCATGGGATTTTCCAGGCAACAGTACTGGAGTGGGTCGCCATTTCCTTCTCCAGGGGATCTTCCCGACCCAGGGATAGAACCCTGGTCATTGTAGGCAGACACTTTACCCTCTGAGCCACCGGGGAAGCCCAGTAGCTTAAAGATGTATAATTATAAGTAAACATATTTAATATATTTGGAATAATTCAGGGTTTCTAAAACCACTATAAATTGAGAAGAATAGAATGCTGTAAACATGCTACTGGTTCTGTGATCAAAGTAGGAAATAGAGAGGTGATATATGTGTTGGAAAAGAGGTTGTTTGAACAAAAGAGCTTCTTGTTGTATGTTCCTGAATTTAAAAACAATAGAAAGTGGGTTGGTGCCTCAGTTGGTAAAGAATTTGACTGCACTGGAAGAGATGCAGGTTCAGTCCCTGGGTGGGAAAGATCTCTTGGAGAAGAAAATGGCAAACCGCTTCAGTATTCTTTCCTGGAAAATCCCATGGACAGAGGAGCCAGGTGGGCTATAGTCCAATGGGTGCAAAGAGTCAGACATGACTAAGTGACTAAACCACTAGGGAAAAGAAGTAAAAAATGCTTGTTTCATGTAAGTAATTAAGTGACTTTCTTGTTGGCTCCCTCAGCCTCTGCTCTAGATGGAAGGTTTGTTTTATCCAAAATTCATCTGTTGAAACCTAATACCCAGGAAAATGGTATTTGGAGGTGGGGCCTCTGGGCAAGCTCTCATGAAGGGTAATAGTACCCTTGAAAAAGAGACCCCAGAGAACTCCCTCAGTCCTTCTGCCTTGTGGGGACACAAGAAGTTGGCTGTCTTTAGGCCAGGAATCAGGCCCTCACCAAAGACCAAATCTGCTGGTGCCTTGATCTTGGATTTTATAGTCTCTTAAACTGTAAGAAATAGATTTCTGTTGTTTGTAAGTCACCCAGTCCAAAGTATTCTGTTATAGGAGCCTGAACAGACTAACACAACCTCCTAAACTTTGCTCATCAGCATTTCTCAAGCCATCCTGAAATTTCCTTTTCAGTGCTCTGTAGGGTAAACAAGGCCTTAAATGTTTGCATACTAAACCTGTGTATTTTCTGTTCAGGCTGTATCCCTTGTATTTGGTATATAGTATAGAAGATATCGGAGAAGGCAATGGCACCCCACTCTAGTACTCTTGCCTGGAAAATCCCATGGATGGAGGAGCCTGGAAGGCTGCAGTCCATGGGGTCGCTGAGGTCGGACACGACTGAGCAACTTCACTTTCACTTTTCACTTTCATGCATTGGGGAAGGAAATGGCAACCCACTCCAGTGTTCTTGCCTGGAGAATCCCAGGGACGGGGGAGCCTGGTGGGCTGCCATCTATGGGGTCACACAGAGTCGGACACGACTGAAGCGACTTAGCAGCAGCAGCAGCATAGAAGATATGAAATTAATAATTTCGTCAGACTGTTGCAAAGAAGACAATTAAGATTGATCAGGTTATAAATAATGTATCTGAAAGAAAAAATAAAGATCAGTGTTAGTACTATGGTAGCAATGTCTGAGTTGGAGTTGGTAATTTGTGTGTAGAAAAAAAAATTGTGATTAAATCAAATATAACTTTGAACACATTGGGTGGGAAAGTTGGGAAGGCACACATTCAGTACCCATTATAATCGAGAAGATCATCTGGTTCCCTGAAAACAGAGAGATTTGAGATGTTCATACCTTAAAAAAAAAATACAGTGTTCAAGTATGTTGACAGTCAAAGTAATCAGATTTATTAGATGTTGTTCAGCAATGAAAACAGGTAACATATATTACACTCTGTGCCAGACCACTAATTATTTTCATAACAATGCTCTGAAATCTTAATATTACTCTCATTTAAAAAATATAGAAATTTAATTTGAAAGAATAATTTAAACAAGGTCACACAGCTCCCAATGTTACAAAGCTCGCAACGTTACACAGCTAGTAAGCAGCAGAGCAAAACCGTGAATTCAGGTAGTCTGGTTGTACATCTGAGCTCTTAACTATCCTACCTCTCTCTAAATTATTTGAAAGAAACTATGTTCCTCAATATATTTGAAAACTATAAAGATACAATATGAGGTAAGAAATCATTAGTTTACTTGATACTGTCTATAATCATGTTATCTAATGTAGTAATCATAGCTTATGTGTGACTATGGAGCACATGAAATATGACTCATATGAATTTTTAAACTTTTCAATTGAAAATAACATAAATATCTCAATATTTTTTATGTTGATCACATGATAAAATTGTAGTATTTTGGATATATCTGTTAAATAATATATATTATTAATCATTTTATTTCTGTTCATATTTTTAATGCTGCTACTTGCTGCCCCAGTGGCAGGCACTTGGGAATGAATAGACAACACCCAGACAGAGGTCAGGTTCTGTGCTTAGCATTTCACATTGGCTAGCTCCTTTCAGACTTTCATGCATTGCAGAAGGAAATGGCAACCCACTTCAGTGTTCTTGCCTGGACCATCTGAGGGACGGGGGAGCCTGGTGGGCTGCAGTCTATGGGACCGAACAGAGTTGGACACGACTGAAGCAACTTAGCAGCAGCAGCAGCTCGTTTCAGAAGTGTGGTGGCTGTGACGGACAGCTCAGAAGCGCTGCTGAGAGGAGCTACCCCACGTCCGAGGTCAGGGGCAGTGGCCAAGAGGAGCTACCCCACGTCCGAGGTCAGCAGACTGCCGAGAGGAGTAACCCCAAGTCCAAGGTAAGAGAAACCCAAGTAAGATGGTAGGTGTTGCAAGAGGTCATCAGAGGGCAGACACACTGAAACCATAATCACAGAAAACTAGCCGATCAATCACACGGACCACAGCCCTGTCTAACTCAATGAAACTAAGCCATGCCACATGGGGCCAGCAAAGATGTACAGGTCATGGTGGAGAGGTCTGACAGAACGTGGTCAACTGGAGAAGGGAATGGAAAACCACTTCAGTATTCTTGCCTTGAGAACCCCATGAACTGTATGAAAAGGCAAAATGATAGGATACTGAAAGAGGAACTCCCCAGGTCAGTAAGTGCCCAATATGCTACTGGAGATCAGTGGAGAAATAACTCCAGAAAGAATGCAAGGATGGAACCAAAGCAAAACAATACACTGTTGTGGATGTGACTGGTGATAGAAGCAAGGCCCAATATGTAAAGAGCAATATTGCATAGGAACCTGGAATGTTATGTCCATGTATCAAGGCAAATTGGAAGTGGTCAAACAGGAGATGGCAAGAGTGAATGTTGACATTCTAGGAATCAGCAAACCTAAATGAACTGGAATGGGTGAATTTAACTCAGATGACCATTATATCTACTACTGCGGCCAGGAATCCCTTAGAAGAAATGGAGTAGCCATCATGGTCAAAAAAACAGTCTGAAATGCAGTACTTGGATGCAATCTCAAAAATGACAGAATGATCTCTGTTCATTTCCAAGGCAAACCATTCAATATCACAGTAATCCAAGCCTATGCCCCAACCAGTAATGCTGAAGAAGCTGAAGTTGAACTGTTCTATGAAGACCTATAAGACCTTTTAGAACTAAATACCAAAAAAGATGCCCTTTTCATTATAGGGGACTGGAATGCAAAAGTAGGAAGTCAAGAAACACCTGGAGTAACAGGCAAATTTAGCCTAGGAGTACGGAATGAAGCAGGGCAAAGGCTAATAAAGTTTTGCCAAGAGAACGCACTGGTCATAACAAACACCCTCTTCCAACAACACAAGAGAAGGCTATACACATGGACATCACCAGATGGTCAACACCGAAATCAGAGTGATTACATTCTTCACAGCCAAAGATGGAGAAGCCCTATACAGTCAGCAAAAACAAGACTGAGACCTGACTGTGGCTCAGATCATGAACTCCTTATTGCCAAATTCAGACTGAAATTGAATAAAGTAGGGAAAACCACTAGACCATTCAGGTATGACCTAAATCAAATCCCTTATGATTATACAGTGGAAGTGAGAAATAGATTTAAGGGATTAGATCTGATAGAGTTCCTGATGAACTCTGGAAGGAGGTTTGTGACAATGTACATGAGACAGATATCAAGACCATTCCCATGGAAAAGAAATGCAAAAAAGCAAAATGGCTGTCTGAGGAAGCCTTAAAAATAGTTGTGAAAAGAAAAGAAGCGAAATGCAAAGGAGAAAAGGAAAGATATAAGCATCTGAATGCAGTGTTCCAAAGAATAGCAAGAGAGATAAAAAAGCCTTCCTCAAGGATCAATGCAAGGAGATAGAGGTGAAAAACAGAATGGGAAAGACTAGAGATCTCTTCAGAAAATTAGAGATCCCAAGGGAACATTTCATGCAAAGATGGGCTCGATAAAGGACAGAAATGGTATGGACCTAACAGAAGCCGAAGATATTAAGAGGTGGCAAGAATACACAGAAGAACTGTACAAAAGAGATCTTCATGACCAAGATAATCATGATGGTGGGATCAGTTACCTAGAGCCAGACATCCTGGGATCTGAAGTCAAGTGGGCCTCAGGAAGGATCACTACAAACAAAGCTAAAGGAGGTGATGGAATTCCAGTTGAGCTATTTCAAATCCTGAAAGATGATGCTGTGAAAGTGCTGCACTCAATATGCCAGCAAATTTGGAAAACTCAGCAGTGGCCACAGGACTGGAAAAGGTCAGTTTTCATTCCAGTTGCAAAGAAAGGCAATGCCAAAGAATGCTCAAACTACTGCACAATTGCACTCATCTCACATGCTAGTAAAGTAATGCTCAAAATTCTCCAATCCAGGCTTCAGCAATACATGAGCCATGAGCTTCCAGATGTTCAAGCTGGTTTTAGAAAAAGCAGAGGAACCAGAGATCAAATTGCCAATATCTGTTGGATCATGGAAAAAGCAAGAGAGTTCCAGAAAAACATCTATTTCTGATTTATTGACTATGCCAAAGCCTTTGACTGTGTGGATCACAATAAACTGTGGAAAATTCTGCAAGAGATGGGAATACCAGACCACCTGGCCTGCCTCTTGAGAAACCTATATGCAGGTCAGGAAACAACAGTTAGAACTGGACATGGAACAACAGACTGGTTCCAAATAGGAAAAAGAGTATGTCAATACTGCATATTGTCACCCTGCTTATTTAACTTCTATGCAGAGTACATCATGAGAAACGCTGGGCTGGAAGAAGCACAAGCTGGAATCAAGATTGCCAGGAGAAATATCAATAACCTCAGATAGGCAGATGACACCACCCTTATGGCAGAAAGTGAAGAGGAACTATAAAAGCATCTTGATGAAAGTGAAAGAAGAGAGTGAAAAAGTTGTCTTAAAGTTCAACATTCAGAAAATAAAGATCATGGTATCTGGTCCCATCTCTTCATGGGAAATAGACTGGGAAAAATTGGAAACTGTGACAGACTTTATTTTTAGGGGCTCCAAAATCACTTCAAATGGTGACTGCAGCCATGAAATTAAAAGACACTCCTTGGAAGGAAAGTTATGACCAAGCTAGATAGCATATTCAAAAGCAGAGACATTACTTTGCCAACAAAGTTATGTCTAGTCAAGGCTGTGGTTTATCCAGTGGTCATGTACAGATGTGAGAGTTGGACTGTGAAGAAAGCTGAGAACCGAAGGATTGATGGTTTTGAACTGTGGTGTTGGACAAGACTCTTGAGAGTCCCTTGGACTACAGGAAGATCCTACCTGTCCATCCTAAAAGAGATCAGTCCTGGGTGGTCATTGGAAGGACAGATGCTGATTTTGAAACTCCAATACTTTGGCCACCTAATGTGAAAAGTTGACTCATTGGAAAAGACCCTGATGCTGGGAGGGATTGGGGGCAGGAGGAGAAGGGGACGACAGAGGATGAGATGGCTGGATGGCATCACTGACCCAATGGAAATGAGTTTGGGTAAACTCTGGGAGTTAGTGATGGGCAGGGAGGCCTGGCATGCTGCAGTCGTGGGGTCTCAAAGAGTCGGACACGACTGAGCGACTGAACTAAACTGAACTAATAAAATGTTAACTTACATTCTTGACTATTTTAGTTTGGTCTGCTGTGACAAAGTTCCATAAATTGTGAGTGACTTATAAACAGAAATTTATTTTTCACCTTCTGTAGGTGAAAGTCCAAGATCAAGGTAACAGTATTATTGGTTCTGGTGAAAGCCCTTTTCCAGGTTGTAGACTGCTGACTGCTTGTGCAACGGTATCCTCGTATGGCAAAAGAGAACAAGCTAACTCCTGCCTCTTCTTAGAAGGGCATGAATCTCATTCATGAGAGCTCCACCTTCATGGCATAATTACCTCTCAAAGACTCCACCCCCAAATACCATTTCATTGAGGAGTAGGTTTCAAAATATAAAATTCAGGGTACACAGACATTCAGTTCATAACAGTGGCTTATTGAACAGATCTGGCATATGTGTTGTAAAGGCTATTTCTTATTGGTTTTTATAGCTAAGTGTCTTTGCTATACTTTAAATGAGCTTAGCTCTTTCCCTCATTACAAGTATTGAATGAAATCTGTCCCTATCACTTTAATTAGTGTCTCATCTGCAGTAGCTACCACAGCATACCATAAAAAGAGGAGGACTCTTTAAGAAGAGGAATCTTCAGTCATATTCCTAAACAAATTGAACACATTTGGTAAATCATCTGTTAATCAATCAGTACAAGCTGGTTTAATGTACATTCAACAGATCTATTATTTGGCAAAATTTAGTTATACTGGGGATTTTTTGAATACATATAAAATGAATCAAGTTTCAAATCACTGTGTACCAGCTTAGAAGATGAATTTGTATTCTATAGAGGAGAATGTAAGTATTTTAAAGTGGGCTGGGAACCATGTACACTATTTTTCTATTGCTACTGTAAGAAAGTATCACTAATTTTACAGTTTAAAACCATACACTTTTATTATTTTACAGTTCTATAGCTCACAAGTCTGAAATCAGTGTGAGCTAAATCAGTGTTGTCAGGGCTTTGCTTCTTTCCTGGGGCTTTAGGATAGAAATGGTTTCTTTGATCTTTTTAGCATCTAGAAGTCACCCACATTCATTGGCTCCTGGCTTGTTTCTTCCATCTTCAAAGCCAGCAACATTAGTCTAAGCATGTCTCATACTACCCTCTCTCTGGTTCTATTTTCTAATTCAGTTTCCACTTTTAAGAATCCAGATAATCCAGGGTAAGTTTCTTATCTCAAGTCAGCTGATTAGCAACCTTAATTCCATCTGGAACCTTAATTATCTTTTGCTGTGTAATCTAACATTTTCACAGGTTCCAGTAAGTAAGATATAGACAACTTTGGGTTTTCATTTTCCTGCCTCTCGCATGATGATTATTAATTTTATAAATTTATATCAAGAGGAATCCATAAGCAAGAGACATAGAATGTATTTATTTCCTATTATTCCAAAATAATTCTATTCAAAATTTAATTCTATTGAAATAACATATGATAGATATCTTACCATAGTGCTGAAGAGTGTGTATGTATGATGTGTAGTGGCCTGAGAGAACAAGACACTATGTCTGTTAATGTGAATGAGAATTGGTTGTGCCAAGAAAGACATTAGGGGGTCTTGATGTTTAAGAACAAACTAGCTCATGAAGTGATACCTTTATGCTGCTGCTAAGTCACTTCAGTCGTGTCTGACTCCGTGCGACCCCATAGACGGCAGTCCACCAGGCTCCCCTGTCCCTGGGATTCTCCAGGCAAGAACACTGGAGTGGGTTGCCATTTCCTTCTCCAATGCATGAAAATGAAAAGTGAAAGCGAAGTAGCTCAGTCGTGTCCAACAGTGGTGTCCGACTCTTTGCGACCCCATGGACTGCAGCCTACCAGGCTCCTGCATCCATGGGATTTTCTGGGCAAGAGTACTGGAGTGGGGTACCATCGCCTTCTCCATACCTTTATGCTACCTTTTATATATATATGAGACCTCTTTATAAATTGTTTTCTTCTGTTTTATATACTATATTATTTTCAGAAATATGTTCTTTATCTGAGTGTTTAATGGGATGCTCTCTCACATTCCCCTTAGACTGTTTCTTCAAATTGGTTAATTCATGATTTTAAAGACCTACCACCTGTTTTTACCTATTAGAATAATGGATGCTGACAATACAGTACTGAATCAACAGGCCAAGGTCTCTGCCACCAAAAATTGGAAAACCTTTTTCATATTTAATCTATTTCATATAACTTCCTATACAAATTTCACATTTTATAACATATTTAAAGAATGATTTGCACTTTTTTGGCTTCCTGTTCACTTTCATGACATCATCTCATTGTTAAAGTCATATTGCAAGTATTTCTTACTTCATAAGAAGCAAAGTTGGAAAATTGAGCTATAAAAACGTAACAAGTGTTAACATCTGTAGAAAGCTATACAGTTTAAACTCATATGGGGACATTTAACCCTTCTTGTTTTCATAAAAACCATTTTTTACTAAATAATGATAATAGTCTAATAAAATCATTATTATTAGACTATTTAGTAATAATAAAGATAGAAAAATCTGTTTAGCTTTTACATGGGCTGTGAACTTCTTGTGGTTTATTTCAGTTTTTGCATAATTTGTAAAACAAATGTTTAACACTTAAATATTAAGTAAATGTTCATTAATCTCAGACTAAGTAACTGACAGAACCAAGATTTGAATAAGACAGTATGACTTATAAGTACATATTCTTAGCAAATACACCATACTAAAAGTAGCATTATGGTATATAAAATTTCTAGGCTAACAAAGCAAAGTACCACAGACTAGACAGCTTAAAACATAGAACTTTATTTTCTTATTTAGGGCTAGAAGTCCCAAGTCAAAATTTCAGCAGGGTTCATTTTATTCTAATATCTTTCTTCTTTGCTTTTACATGGCCATCTTTTCCCTTTGTCTTTACATGATCTTCGTTTTGTGTGTTTCTGTGCCCAAATCAACTCATAAACATATCAGTCACACTGGATTAGGGCACACGCATATCACTTCATTTTAATCTAATTATCTCTTTAAAACTTCTCCAAATAGTCACATTCTGGAGTACTAGGGGGATTAGAACTTCAACATATGTATTTTGAGAGGACAGGATTTACCATGCAAGATATAGTTTCTTAGACAAGAGGGGAAAACATAGATTCATTATTGTCCATGACAGAAACACATGAAATTACTCCAACTGAGACCATGACATGTGTTTCTTACTTCTACAATAGCATACTCTGCTAAGTTACATTTGGAAAGAAATAGTGAATAGCAAGGATTGGGAGGCTAAGAAGCATAATCAAAACCCTTAGAGACAAATGAATATACTGGATGTCAAAATCTCTGTGCAAATAAAGCATGAAATCCATCCATTGTGCTGGAAGCTTAGAAACTTGCTGATAATGGGGTTTTCTGTTGTACTACTGGCAATACTACCACGTGGGAAGAATTTTTACTGAACTAAGGGGTAGAGAACCAATTTACTCGAAGGAGTCCAGTCTAAAGTTTAGTTTGTTCAGAAACACTCAGCAGAGCATGAACAGGAACTGAGGATGTGGACAGCAGGGGTGAGTGCTGTCAGTTGCACTTGGAATGTTAAAACAAAGAAGAATGTGGAGGCGGAGGCAGAGGTCAGTCTCCTGCTGATGTACAGAGCTTTCTTTTCACCTCTCCCGGGGACAGCAAAGGGCTGGTGTCTGTGTGGTCCACTTGCACAAAATCCTCAGAGTGAGACTTTGTTCTGCTGGGTTTTCCTCCTACCTATCTTTTCAAGAACACATGTAAGCTTCTCAATCCTTGATAAGTGTCCTATGTGTCTGATCTACACTTTCCCTGTTTATTACTATTTTAATAACTTGGTAGCACTGTATCTCCTAGGGATGGTTGTGCTGGAGAGTCGCTTTTATTGCAGATTCCTTTTCTCCAACCTCTTGCCTTTCAAATAAGACTTATTCAGGGACTGAGCTGTACTGAAACATCCCTTTTCAAAGACTAAATTGATAAAACAAGGAAGGGGCTGATGCAACACTAACGCATCTAAATATCTAGACTAAAACCATTAATTATCACCAGGTATTGGACATTTGGGGCTTCCATGGTGGCTCAGACAGCAAGAATCTGCCTGCAATACAGGAGACCTGGGTTCAGTCCCTGTGTCAGGAGGATCCCCTGGAGAAGGGAATGGCAACCCATTCCAGTATTCTTGTTTGGAGAACTCCATGAACAGAGGAGCCTGGCAGACTACAGTCCATAGGGTCACAAAGAGTTGGACATGACTGAGTGACTAACACTCACTTTCATTGGACATTTTAATGTAAAAATAGACTAGATGAAAAATAAAATACTCTATCCCAGATACGAGTTTTAAAAATAGGAGAAATCTAAAACATATAATCTCCTCACTTCTTTCTGGGCTTTTGTGACCCAGGCATATTATTAGTTATTGAATAAAAACAGTGCAAATAAGGATATAGATCAAGTGCAAACTTCTATATTCTGAAACTATTATAGAACCTCTTTGGAACTCTCATCTCCTTGAGGAAATTGTTGCTTATCATATTAAAGATGTGTCTTCAATTTAGGAATCCATGCTTGTAAGGAATGCCCTAGATATTTTGTCCTATTCCAGCCTTTTATTTACCTAAATATTCTGCCTAGATGACTTCATGTAATCTCTTGGCTACAATATCATCTCTATGTTGATAACTCAAATATTGTATTACCGTCTCTGTCTCTTCCCCATAAATGGAGATTTATACATCCACTTGTCCATCTAATATAAATAGTTGGAAGGCTAATAAATATCTCAATATTAAAATAGGCAAAGTAGAACTGCTAATTATCTGTCAAAGCTTACTCCTCAAGCTTTATTCTTTATAGTAAATGAATAGCCATTCACTCAACTGTGCCATTTAGCAACCTAGGTTATAACTTTTATTCCTTTCTGTGATTCACTCCATATGTAATTTATTGACAGTTCTTAACTCTAAACAGTAATCCAAGTTTCATCTCATCTCTTCATCTATACTGTAGAAGGAAATAGGGCTGGCCCAGTTAAACAGACAGAAAAAAATTTATTCAAAGACTATTGCAATAGGGGCCAAAACTATTGAAATGCAGGAGAGGAATTGCATTCAACTCTTCTGAAGCAAAGAGCAGGAGGATTTTTAAATGCTGGGATGAACTAATGAAAAAGTCCTAAAGGACATTAGTGGAGAAATTGCTCAATGTGATTGTCATTGGGCCATTTGTATTCTCGAATTGTAGCTTATCAAAGGACTTGGGTTCTTACCCTTCCACAGAGACTGAAAGATCAGGACTCTGTCTTTTTTGTTGACTACATTTCAAATGGATAGTTTCCAGTTCCTTGAGAGACATTCTTTCTCATAGAGAAAACAATGAGACCATAGAAACCAAGCAGAAATTCATAATGGCAAGTTTTCAAAAGTAAATATTCTAAGAAAGGGGAGGTCATGACCTATAGATTGAAAGAGAACTGTCTAAAGTTTAGCTGAACTGAGGAGAATTTAAGGTCATTTGGTCAATAATATGATTACTCTGACTAAAGATATAGTCACTCTTTGCCTGAACTACTGAAATGTGTTTCTAAGTAGCTTTCCTTTTTCCTCTTTCGCCTTCTTTGTGATCCACTATGGATGAATGCAAATAGACTGTTTTTTTTTTCCATTTAGAATTTATTTCTGATAACATAGAGAATATTTAAAGTGAATATTCACTTTTATTCACTATATTGTTGACAAAGTGAATTTATAAACATATAAATAAATTATGTCAATCCATGTTTAAAGTCTTTCTAATATTTCTCATAACATTAAAAAAAATAAGATTCTTTAGGCATATTTACTAACTCCTAGGTGATCTGTTTCTCTGTTTCTTGATCACTCATCATACACATTTCTTTCTTTACCTTAAAATATCCTCATGGTTGAGCCTTTAAATTAGTTCTTTCCTTGGCTTCAGGTATGTGGTGGTTAATTTTATTTATCAATTTAACTAGGCTAAGGGATGCCCAGGTAGCTTAATTTCAAGTGTGATTATGATGATGTTTCTGGAAGAGATTCGTGTTTGATTCAGTAGATTGATTAAGAGACACAGCCTCACCACTGTAAATGAACATCACCCAATCCACTGGGGCCAGACAAAATGGCAAAGGAAAGGTGAACTCTCTCTCTCTTCTTAAGGTAGGACATCCATCTGTTTCTGCCGTCAGGCAATGCAGCTCCTGGTTCTTGGGTCTTTGGCTTCAGACTGATCATTATTCCACTGGCTCCACGGTTTCTCCTGCCTTTGAACTCAGGCTGAATTATATCACTGGCTTTCCTGTTTCTCCAGCTTACAGATGGACAATTATGAGAGTCCATGGCCTCCAAAACTTCATGAACCAATTCTCATTATACAAACCAGTTCATATAATATACATAACAAAAATATATCTTATGAAGAACCCAGACTAATTCAAGGTACTCTTCCACATTTTGCCAGTTACTAAGCTATTGTTTATTCCTTTATATCAACCCTTCTGTATCCTGTTATGTAATGCTGGACCTAGGCAACTGTAAGCTGAATTTCTTTTTTTGCCAAATGAGTCCCTATTATACTTTTGACAATGGCAAACACTGTGGATACTAGAATGCTGGAGAAGATAAACCTCTTTTACCATTGGCTTCCTATTCTTGCTAGATATTGCCTCAGAATGGCCCTTAAGCCTGGTAAGAAAATTGTTTTAATAGCAGTTTCATTTGTTTTTCCCCTCCAGTTACCATCTTCTTCATACCTCTAAGTCCAGCCTCTCCTCTCCCTGTGGGAAGCAGTTCTAGGAATGGTCTCTGCTGTGTGTTGAGTGATCACCAGAAAGATATGTTGAAGTCCTAACTCTCGCACCTGTGTAATGTGGACTTATTTGGAAATAGGGTGTTTGCAGATTTAATTAATATATGAATTAAGATGAGGGCCTCCCTGATAGGTCAGTTGGATAGACACCTATAGAGAGGAGACTGCATTTGAAGACATAGACATTCAGTGGGAAGACGGTCATATGATGAATTGGAGTTATACACCCATAAACCAAGCTACACCAAGGATTTCCAGGAGCACCAGAAAATAACAGAAAGCCATGGAACAGACTCTTCCTCTGAGCCTTCCTGAAGGAACCAATCTTGCCAACACCTCCTATTTGGACTTCTAGCCTTGTGAATTCTGAGAGAATGAATTGCTGTTGTTCTAAATCACCCAGTTTTGGGTATTTTGTTACACAGTAATTGAAAATTCCCAAGATTCTCCACTCCTACATTCGCAAGGTCCTGAAACTCCTGTGGTTGTGTTATGCTACTTAGCACAGTTGACTTTAAAAAGGTGAGATTATCTGGGTGGGCCTAATCTAATGACAGGATTCCTTAAAAGCAGAGAATTTTGAATATTGAGATGAGCAAGAAACAAGGAATGCAGGAGGCATCAAATGCTAAAAGCAATTGTATGACAGCCAGCAAGGAAGTGGGGACCTCAGACCCATAGTCACAGGAACTGGAATCTATCAACAACTTGGATGATCTTGGAAGTGATTCTTTCCCAGCACCTCCAGATAAGAGCAAAGCTGGACAGTATTTTGATTTTTCCTTTGTGAGAAAGAAGATGCAGCTCAGCCTTCCCAGATTTCTGACTTGAAGGATTGTGATATAAAAGAGCTGTTTCAAGCCACTTTGTGGTGGTTTGTTATACAGAAAGAGAGAACTCTGTCCTTGGGGGTACCAGCAGCAACATAACAATACCCCCTCCTTAAAGGTCTGAGTCCCAGATCTGAAAGTCCCTTCCTTTAAGTTTCCTTGGTACCAGAAGAAGCTATGCAGTGTTTCCTTCTCAGTAAATTGTCGACCTCCCCAGGTTCCCTTCTCCAGGTTTCCAGATTCTGAATGCCCCAATTTTCTCCCTGATTCCGTTAACCTTAAGAATGTAAATTGCTTCCTGAAATTATATTCTCTTAGCTCAGTGTTCCCTTTGTGATTTTACTATTCATCAATGCTTGTTAAACAATTCCTTGTATCAAATTCCTTCTGTTAAAGTAACTGCTGTGGTTTCTATGAGCCTTGATGCAGTTTAATTGATACACCCTGATTCTCAAATTATCCCCTTTGAGAAGAGTGACACCTAATATAAACTAACCACTCAGACACTGTGCCACAGCACACATATTAGTTACCTTTATAGCTTATTTTTCAGTAGTTTTGTTTCTTTGTGCACTTGACTGATTGGTTTTTCAAGTCTACTCAAAAGAATGAAGGCTATGTTCTGAGCCAAAAGGTTGCTTAAATGTGATTGCTTGTGTCTGCACATGCTCTAGTCAATGGCAGTAGGAGCAAGGGGTTGTCATTTATTTCAAAATTTCAACAATTTAGGGCAAACCAGATTCAGCTTTCCCAACAGTTAGCAGTCTACTGAAAGACTGACTTAAATCCTAGGGCAGACTAATAAATGAGGCCAAATAGAGAACACTGAATTACCTTAGCTAAGCACTTACCAATATATGTTTTATTTAGGAAACTAATGCTTTTCTGTGAAAGTGAAAGTCGCTCAGTCGTGTCCAACTCTTTGTGACCCCATGGACTATACAGTCCATGGAATTCTCTAGGCCAGAATATTGGAGTAAGCAGACTTTCCCTTCTCCAGGGGATATTTCCAACCCAGAGATCCAACCCAAGTCTCCTGCATTTCAGGCAGATTCTTTACCAACTGAGACATAAGGGAAACCCAAGAATACTGGAGTGAATAGCCTATCCCTTCTCCAGTAGATCTTCCCGACCCAGAAATTGGACTGGCATCTCCTGCATTGCAGGTGGGTTCTTTACCAACTGAGCCATCAGGGAAGCCATACTTTTATGTAGTCATTTGGAAACTCAGAATGTATGTTGTTTATCCTATAATAAATGATATAAGACATATTATCAATTTTGTAATTAAAAAGCTTTTGTTCTCTACTTTAGTTCAGTATCTTCAAAAAATGTTCAAAATGCAACACTTTCTAAAAAGTAAAACCCTGGACATATTTTGGAATAAATAGAACATATATAGATTTAGGTGACTGCCCACCACTCTGCTCTGCTCATTCTACTTTTCTCACCTCCAACATAGGAACGCCTATGCTTCTCATTGCCTGATCTCGTAATTTATTGCCTTGGTGAAAACTGATAAATTTTCCTAGAATTGGTTGATGTCTGTCTCAAATAATTAGTTATTTGAATTCAAAATGTGTGACTATATAGACCTAAGTCAGTGTTATTGACCCTCTGGCCCAAGAAAATAATGGAAATTTTTGATAAATATTATTAAAGAGAGTACTGGTTTATATTACCAATGTGTGTGTATATGTATGTGTGTGTAAACATTGCTCAGTCATGTCTGACTCTTTGTGACCCCAGGGACTGCAGCCTGCCAGGCTCCTCTGTCCATGGAATTCTCCAGGCCAGAATACAGGAATGGGTAGCTGTTCCCTTTTCTCAGGGATCTTCCCAACTGAGATATCTAACCCAGGTCTCCTACACTGCACGCAGATTCTTTACCATCTGAGCCACCAGGGAAGCCCATTATCAATTAGGTATACCAACAGAGTATATATTTATCAATATATCAATTTTCATTGATATTTTTTGAACATTAGAAAACATTCTTTTCTAAAGTGCTGTGTTATTGTCCCTTGCTACAGTGCCTTGACTTTCGTTATTATTCAAATTTTTGTTGTTCAGTCACTGAGTCATATCTGACTCTTTACAACCACATGATCTGCAGCATACCAAGCTTCCCTGCCCTTCACTGTCTCCCCGAATTTGCTCAAACTCATGTCCATTGGGTCAGTGATGCAATCCAACCAATCTCATCCTCTGTTGCCCTCTTCTCCTCCTGCCGTCAATATTTCCCAGCACATTAATCTAGAATAATAATAAGCTAACTACATGCAGGGGCTTTTTCAGTTTTGTTTATGTCATATTGTAATACTTCAGACAGGGCCAGTATATATTATCCACTCAGTATCTATTTTTGAATGAATTAATATAATAATGTGTAACTAAATTTCCAGATATTCTTATCTGTCCTAAATCAGAAGCAGTGTTAGTTAAGTCAGTAGCCTCCCCCAATTTTTTATATGTAGATACAAGATTGATTGGCAGAGCACAATGTATAATAGAACATGGATCAGATAAACTAGATAATTTCTAAAAAGAAAATTCTATGCAAAGCAAATCTAATTTGGATTTTCTTTATTCCTCACATCAATCTAATAAGCTTGGTCAGTGTAGAATCTTCATTTGTCTTTGGATTGCATAGACACAGCCTTAACTGACTTTATATAATCATCACGAAGTAATTGTATTCCAGCTGGATGCTTTGTGATTCTCCTTTGACCACAAATTAGTTCGTGCAAAGTGACACAAACCATATTGTGTGGCATCTTTTATTCCTGCCAGTCACTGACATGTAGCTGAGAACAATGAATATGTTTTGAACAAGAATCCCATTGTTCTCTGGAAGGCCAAATTAGAACCTGCACTACCACAGATGTCTAAATTATTTTAGACATTTTTTCTGCCTTCCCCACCCTGTCCATAATAATGTAATTAATTGCTGTTGGTGCTTTTACATGTAGTACAAGTTCCTAAGATGTTTGTCTTCTCGGTACCTCCCTCCACTGAAGTAGATATAAAGTATTAACAATTAAATGAATAGCTTTGGGCTGGAGATAATCATAGTGGGCCTTTTCCTTCCCTTAGATGGCATGAGGCTAATTCTAGTACTTTACAAGGCAACACAGAATAAGGAAAGCGACTAATGCTCCTTGAGATTATCAAATCCAAAAAGATACACAAACACCCACTCAGCTTTCCAAAACCCTATTCTTCTTGGATAAAAAAAGAAATTCAGTTAGCAATAATTTCATAAATGCATTGTCAATTAGATGTGATATATAAACACCTATATATGTATATGGGAGTACCTGGTGGCTCTCAGATGGAAAAGAATCTGCCTGCAATGCAAGAGACCTGAGTTCAACCCCTGGGTCAGGAATATTCCCTGGAGAAGGGAATGTATTCTTCATTCCCTTATAATGTAATTTCCTTAATAATGTGCCCAGTATTCTTGCCTGGAGAATTCCATGGATGGAGGGCTACAGTCCCTGGAGTTGCAAAGAGTTGGACACAATTGAACAACTAACAGTTTCACTTCATTTCATATATATACACATAGACATAAACACACAAACATACGCACACTATATCATCTTCCAAGTAATTGTGTTAAATATCATTTCATTGAAAAAAAGAAATTAGAGTAAATTTTACTTCTAAATATTTATTAAAATTGAAAAATTAATAAGTAAACTGAAGAGACAAGTGACAAAGATCACTAACCATAGAGAAACTAAATAAGACAATTAAATGCAAAACAAAGAGGAGAAATTTTCCCCTACTCTTCTGGGTTCTTTTGGCCAGTCTAATAATTAAGTTGGCATAAGACACATTAATGAAAGAAAATCAAACTTAATTTTGTACATATGGAGGTCTCATATATATGGTACCAAAGAAATGACCAAAGCAGGCAGTTTTTATACCTTCTAGACAAAGAAAAAGTAAATTTGTGAGGAATTGACAAAACAAAGAAACTTGGGCTTAGGTGCTAATTAATGAAGAATGTAAGCATAGTTTTAATATAGTTTTCTCAGCCCTGAATTCCCTAACTGTGGCAAGTCTGTCTATCTTCCTGGTTGCAGGAAAGTTAACTTTTACATGGGAATTGTTTTTTCTTGATTTCAGAGGAGAAGTAGAGTGTTCTTTCACTGGCTGTTTCTCAGGTAAGTTTAATTCAAAATAATCAATTTGCCACTTTGGTATATTTTGGGGTGAAGTGCCATGAGCCCCAACAATATTTTAGAATTATTATACTGGATTTAGATGGAAAAGTTTGCATCAGTTATCTTACTGTGTGAAGGTATTGGCATGAAAACATAGAACTATTTTTTTTTTGTTTAAATGTATATTCAGTTTAACATAACATTGAAAAAAATGGTAGAAATGAGGATATTCAAAATAAGAAAGCAAATTAAGCAGTGCCAAATATTAACTATGCACTTTAAAAAACTTCATAAGCAAACTTTAAAATCATATACTCATTGACATCAGCTTTTACACATTATGTTAAAAATGAAATATTACTGAGCCTAAGATGAAGATTCACACTAGCATTAGTTTTGTTAATATATACTTTTAGAAATTAAAAATTATAAAAAGTAAGTGCAATATGGAGCCAGAAGAATTTTCTTGTTGTAATAGTGGGTAAGAGTTAATTATTGTTCTCTATTTCCTCAAAATCAAAAGATAAAGATTATCCTCTTTATCCAGACTTTGCTAAACTGAAGCTCACAAATACTGATGAATCTTATCTAAATATATATTAAGTATATTTTAAATGTATATTAAATGGCATACCTTAAATACCTTGTACATTTACTCTAATATTTTTTCATATTTCTTACAAAGTATTATTTTTCAAATCTCAAATTCTAGTATAACAAAATATGCTGAAGAAGAATATATTCCATGTTTATCTTTTCAAGATAAAGTTTCTCTTTTGTTTATTTCTTGTATAGAACTGTGTACATGCATGTCTCTCATAATCTTTTACATTTTCCTTTCTTTCCTTTTCTTATTTTTTATATTTATTCAATTCATTCCTTGATGCAGTGACTTTTCTATACTCTTTCAATCTCTTGAATTTTCCCCTTAATTTCCTTGCAAAATAAGTGCACCTTTAAGTTATATAATGAGATAACTTTAATTTCAAGTTCTGTCACTGAATTAATAAGAGGATACAAGCAAAAGAATGCTGTGTTTTCATGCCCTAGAATTAGAAAAAGTGCTATTCTTTTCTACAACATTTTGGACCCCCTGATGCTCAGAGAGTAAGAATTTAGGAAGATAATAAAGGAGTTAATTGCAATAGTCAAGATGGGAAGTGATTAAAGCATTTAATGGAAGCATTTCTATGATTGTATTCATTGTCACAGTACCGCTAAGTCTTACTAGGCTCACAGAAGCACATAATGAATGAACAGTAAAAATGTATGGGTCAATATTTTATTTTTAATTGCTTCCAATTTAATTTCCTAAAATATAACCACATGATGATTATTAAAGTCCAGCATACATAGTATATGAAGAGTAAAGACTTTTCACTTGTCTTCAGAAATACCTCTCCAGTGATTACTGATTCTTCCCAGTTGTACCTGTGTGCTGAAGTGAATTATATCAGGAACTGGAAAGTACAGGGGAAAAAAAACAAAAAGGAACGATTGGATATATTTTCTAGGTCAGAGATCTCTTACTATTTCATAGTACATAGCTATGCTACCCGTACTCACCCCCAGGCTGCATCCTTTATGTGTCATGATAAGAGCTGATGAGAAATTTTCCTATGTGAGTATCCAGACACTGCAGAGGTGAGAATCAAGGCAATATATTTATATATATATATTATATATATATATAATATATATATATATTTTATCTCTCTTCTTATAATGAGAAAAAGACATCTGTCTAACTCTGCTCTTGAAAGGGTTTCCTTTTTACTCTAACCTTCTCCTGAAGACTTTTCTGACATGAAGTTATTTACAAATCTGAGGGCTTCGTTTCTTTGGCATGTAAATTCTTTGAGAGGTAATGCTCTGTTCTCAGAGGCACCTTGGGGCTTAACCTAGAACCAAGTTCAAGTCGTAGCCCTTTGACTTTTGAGGGATGTAAGAAATTTTTATTAGCCTTTTGGATCAGAGCAGTTAACTAGAAAAATAGCCACAGATATAATTCTCAGGATATCTTAAATGTTTATAAGAGAATTGAAAACATACATTCTCTACATTTAGAGTGTTTATGTTTCAGTGGGTTAAAAAGGTAAAGCTTTTTATAGGAAGATTGAGGAAAAAAAAAAAAAAAGTTTTATTCTCCAGAGATGGCCAGTCCAATTCAAAGCAAAAACTATGATCAAATTCCCATTAGAGCCACTATGCCCAATTTTCAGGGACATATAATACAGTGTTTGCCTTCAAGAAGTTTATAATTTCATAGTGTCATTGAAGCCAAAGGACAAACAGACAACTCTTAACATAAGACTAGGGGCTTCCCAGGTGTGGCTAGTGGTAAAGAACCTACCTGCCAATGCAGGAGATACAAGAGAAGAGTATTTGATCCCTGGGCCTGGATCAGGAAGATCCCCTGGAGGAGAGCATGGCAGCCACTCCAGTATTCTTGCCTGGAGAATCCCAGGGACAGAGGAGCCTGATGGACTGCAGTCCATAGGGTCGCAAAGAGTTGGATAAAATTGAAAGGACTTATTTAGCATTCACAGTATAAGACTGAAGGTATATACTTCAGCAGGAATATGTTTATAGCACCTTTGAGTGTTATTCAGATCAGATCAGTCGCTCAGTCATGTCCGACTCTTTGCGACCCCATGAATCACAGCACGCCAGGCCTCCCTGTCCATCACCAACTCCCGGAATTCACTCAGACTCATGTCCATTGAGTCAGTGATACCATCCAGCCATCTCATCCTCTGTTGTCCCCTTCTCCTCTTGCCCTCAATCCCTCCCAGCATCAGAGTCTTTTCCAATGAGTCAACTCTTCACATGAGGTGGCCAAAGTACTGGAGTTTCAGGTTTAGCATCATTCCTTTCAAAGAAATCCCAGGGCTGATCTCCTTCAGAATGGACTGGTTGGATCTCCTTGCAGTCCAAGGGACTCTCAAGAGTCTTCTCCAACACCACAGTTCAAAAGCATCAATTCTTCAGCGCTCAGCCTTCTTCACAGTCCAACTCTCACATCCGTACATGACCACAGGAAAAACCATAGCCTTAATTAGACGAAACTTTGCTGGCAAAGTAATGTCTCTGCTTTTGAATATGCTATCTAGGTTGGTCATGACTTTCCTTCCAAGGAGTAAGTGTCTTTTAATTTCATGGTGTTATTAGGAAGATATAATATCAATTTATAATAATTTTACAATATTTCATAAAAAATGATCATTGAGGTGAATCTTAAAGATTGTAAAATGCATAAAAGGAAACATTTCCAAAAAGAGTACATTCTGGACACAGGAAACTACATAGATAAATTAATTAGATATAGTATTACAGTATGATACTACACTACCTGAGGTTGATCCCCATTTATGGTCCAATTGACTACTTATTTTGTACTCAACATTTTTTTAAATATGTACCATAAAACAAGGATAATTCTTGGTAATCACAAAAAATGGGAAATAATTCTGTTAAAATTTCATTAGGCTAACTACTTACTTACTATACATATTATGTGGATACATATTATGCAGTAAAACAAAGTAAGATAAATGAATATAGACACTAGAGTGATGTATTCTGATGATTAGAAGGGCATCTCTGCTAGAGTGACGTTGATCATTTGATGAAAAGCTTAATTGAAATAATTGCAAAAACCATGCATGTGTAGGGGAGGAAAAATAAAACTTTTTTCTTCTATCCATTTTAGGTTCCCTCTGGACTGTATAAATTAGGCTAACAAAGGAGATATTAACAAGAAAGAAACAATGAATGTATTAGTATGTGTATCTTGGAGTACAAAAAGAAGCAGGGCAAAGGCTAACAGAGTTTTGTCAAGAGACACACTGGTCATAGCAAACACCATTTTCTAACAATAAAAGAGACAACCTCTACCCATGGACATGGCCAAATAGTCAATACCAAAATCAATTGATTATATTCTTTGCAGCTAAAGATGGAGAAGCTCTATACAGTCAGAAAAAAAGACTTGGGCCTGACTGTGGCTCAGATCATGAGCTGCTTATTGCAAAATTCAGGCTTAAATTGAGGAAAATAGGGAAAACCACTTGGCCATTCTGGTATGACTTAAATGAAATCCCTTATGATTATACAGTGGAGATGATGAATAGATTCAAAGGATTAGATCTAGTAAACAGAATGCCTGAATAACTATCAACAGAAGTTCCTAATATTGTACAAGAGGTAGTGACCAAAACCATTTCAAAGAAAAACAAATGCAAGAAAGAAAAGTGGTCATCTGAGAAGGTTTGGCCAATAACTGATGAAAGAAGAGAAGCAAAAAGCAAGGGAGAAAGAGAAAGATATACCTAACTGAATACAGAGTTCTAGAGAATAGCAAGGACAGATACAAAGGCTTTTTTTTCAATGAACAATACAAAGAAGTAGTATAAAATAATAGAATGGAAAAGACTAGAGATCCCTTCAAGAAAATTCGAGATATCAAGGGAACATTTCATGAAAGGATGGGCATGATAAACGACAGAAACAGTAAGGACCTAACAGAAGCAGAAGATATTAAGAATAGGTGGTAAGAACACACAAAATAACTATACAAGAAAGGTCTTTATAACCAAGATAACCACAATGGTGTGATCACTCACCTAGAGCCAGACACCCTGGAGTGAGTGTAAAGTGAAGTGGGTCTTAGGAAGCATTATTGCAAACAAAGCTATTGGAGGTGATGGAATTCCAGGTGGCCTATTTCAAATCCTAAAAAATGATGCTGTTAAAATATTGCACTCAATATGTCAGTGAATTTGGAAAACTCAGCAGTGGCTACAAGACTGGAAAAATTCAGTTTTCATTCTAATCACAATGAAGTGCCATAGAATCCTCAAACTCCCACACAATTGCTCTTATTTCACATGCTAACAAGGTTATGTTAGAAATCCTTCAAGCTATGGTTCAGCAGTACATAAAACGAGAACTTCCAGATGCACATGCTGGGCTTAGAAAAGGCAGAGCAACCAGAGATCAAATTGCCAACATTTGTTGGATCCAAGAAAGCAAGAGACTCCAGAAAAACATCTACTTCTGCTTCATTGACTACGTGAAAACCTTTGACTGTGTGGATCACAATAAAATGTGGAGAATTCTTAAAAAGATGGAAATAACAGACCACATTACCTGTCTCCTGAGAAACCTGTATGCAGGTCAAGAAGCAATAGTTAGAATCGGCGATGGAACAATGAATTGGTTCAAAACTGGGAAAGGAGTATGTCAAGGCAGTCTATTGTTACCCTGTTTATTTAACTTGCATACAGAGTACATGATCTGAAATGTCACTCCGGATGAAGCACAAGCTGGGAGAAATATCAACAACCTCAGGTATGCAGATGATATCACTCTAATGGCAGAAACTGAAGAAGAACTAAAAAACCTCTTGATGAATGTGAAAGAAGAGAAAATAATCTCTGTCTTAAAACTCAACATTGGAAAACTAAGATCATGGCATCTGGTCCATCACTTCATGCAAATAGAAGCGGGGAAAGAGGAAGCAGTGACAGATTTTACTTTCTTCAGTTCCAAAGTCACTGCAGATGGTGACTGCAGCCATGAAATTAAAAGACACTTGCTCCTTGGAAGAAAAGCTATGAGAAACCCAGACAACACATTAAAAAGCAGAGACATCACTTTGCTGGCAGAGGTTCATATAGTCAAAGCTATGGTTTTTTCAGCAATCATGTAAGGATGTGAGAGTTGGACTATAAAGAAAGTTGAGTGCTGAAAAACTGATGCTTTTCAACTGTGGTGTGGGAGAAGATTCTTGAGAGTCCTTTGGACTGAAAGGAGATCAAACTGCTGCTGCTGCTGCTGCTGCTAAGTCATTTCAGTCGTGTCCGACTCTGTGCAACCCCATACGGCAGCCCACCAGCCTCCCCATTCCTGGGATTCTCCAGGCAAGAACACTGGAGTGGGTTGCCATTTCCTTCTCCAATGCATGAAAGTGAAAAGTGAAAGTGAAAGTTTCTCCCACTTGAATGTGCCCTGCACATGTTTACATATGGTGTGTTTTTTTCCTCCTGTTAGTTTGTCTTTTGTCAATTTAATCCATAGTTCCAGGTGGAGAACCTAAGAGAGTAGAGGAAAGGAGTTTTTTCCTCCCTTCCAGTGTAATGCTGAGAGCTTTGAATTACACAACAACAAAAGAAATAGTCATGTATTCAAGGAACTTAAATAGGAAATCAAATATGTCCATTGCACTAGCTAACAAGAACCAAGGCAATGCATTAACAATGCAAAGCCTATTTTGCTAAATTGAATGTCATAACTTTCCCCAGAGAAATAATCTCTTGATATTCCACATGACTAAATTGATTTTGTTCTCATCATTTGTAAACATGGGCCTTTTCTCCAAAATTATGTTTCGATATATTATTTTCCTTGGTGAGAATATTTTTGATGTTGTGGATAATCATTGTATAAGTGAAATGAACTTTCTTTTATTTATATATATGTGTGTGTGTGTATATATGTATGTATGTATATATATATATATAAACACACGCAAAACAATTGGCTGGGCTGCCTAATTTTTCTAATCAAGACAATGGAGACATACTTGCACTTAGACACATAAAAATGCAGATTCTTACACATACCATACACATACACACACAAGCAGTAATATGTGAAGAACATTAGCAAGTCTCCACATTTCTTTTATAAAGTATGCACATCCTAGGATAGAATGCAAGTAATGCATGTATCCAAGTAAACTTAATAGTACTATTGTCTGAACTGCATTAACACCCTAAAGAGAAGAATTCAGTATATTTTTCTTATAATTTGAAAATATAGGAACATGGAAACTTTATGGATGGTCTAATTTTGAATTTGGATTTTCAAAAGTATTGTTTGATTCAGCAATTTTTATTTTAAATGACATAACAATAATCAATAAACAGCAAAATGATTTGAGAATTAGTTTCTCTGAATTCTAATAAGAGGTTGATGTCAGTTATGAGTTTTTCATCAAAGTTGTGTAACATTAGCCATTTTCAGGAGTGTGTGTATATTTGTGTGCCTGTGTTCTGAGTTTCAGATCAGATCAGAGATCAGATCAGTCGCTCAGTAGTGTCCGACTCTTTGCAACCCCATGAACTGCAGCACGCCAGGCCTCCCAGTTCATCACCAATTCCCGGAGTTCACTCAGACTCATGTCCATGGAGTCAGTGATGCCATCCAGCCATCTCATCCTCTGTCATCCCTTCTCCTTCTGCCCCCAATCTCTCCCAGCATCAGAGTCTTTTCCAATGAGTCAACTCTTCGCATGAGGTGGCCAAAACACTGGAGTTTCAGCTTTAGCATCATTCCTTCCAAAGAAATCTCAGGGCTGATCTCCTTCAGAATGGACTGGTTGGATCTCCTTGCCGTCCAAGGGACTCTCAAGAGTCTTCTCCAACACCACAGTTCAAAAGCATCAATTCTTTGGCACTCAGCCTTCTTCACAGTCCAACTCTCACATCCGTACATGACCACAGGAAAAACCATAGCCTTGACTAGACGAACCTTTGTTGGCAAAGTAATCTCTCTGCTTTTGAATATGCTGTCTAGGTTAGTCATAACTTTCCTTCCAAGGAGTAAGCGTCTTTTAATTTCATGGCGGCAGTCACCATCTGCAGTGATTTTGGAGCCCAGAAAAATAAAGTCTGACACTGTTTCCACTGTTTCCCCCTCTATTTCCCATGAAGTGATGGGACCAGATGCCATGATCTTCATTTTCTGAATGTTGAGCTTTAAGCCAACTTTTTCACTCTCCCACTTTCACCTTCATCAAGAGGCTTTTTAGTTCATCTTCACTTTCTGCTATAAGGGTGGTGTCATCTGCATATCTGAGGTTACTGATATTTCTCCCGGCAATCTTGATTCCAGCTTGTGCTTCTTCCAGCCCAGCGTTTCTCATGATGTAATCTGCATATAAGTTAAATAATCAGGGTGACAATATACAGCCTTGACGTACTCCTTTTCCTATTTGGAACCAGTCTGTTGTTCCATATACAGCTCTAACTGTTGCTTCCTGACCTGCATACAAACTTCTCAAGAGGCAGATCAGGTGGTCTAGTATTCCCATCTCTTTCAGAATTTTCCACAGTTTATTGTGATCCACACAATCAAAGGCTTTGGCATAGTCAATAAAGCAGAAATAGATGTTTTTCTGGAACTCTCTTGCTCTTTCCATGATCCAGCGGATGTTGGCATTTTGGTCTCTGGTTCCTCTGCCTTCTCTAAAACCAGCTTGAACATCAGGAAGTTCACGGTTCACATATTGCTGAAACCTGGCTTGGAGAATTTTGAGCATTACTTTACTAGCGTGTGAAATGAGTGCAATTGTGCAGTAGTTTGAGCATTCTTTGGCATTGCCTTTTTTTGGGATTGGAATGAAAACTGCCCTTTTCCAGTCCTGTGGCCACTGCTGAGTTTTCCAAATTTGCTGGCATATTGAGTGCAGCACTTTCACAGCATCGTCTTTCAGGATTTGGAATAGCTCAACTGGAACTCTATCATCTCCACTAGCTTTGTTCGTAGTAATGCTTTCTAAGGCCCACTTGACTTCACATTCCAGAATGTCTGACTCTAGGTCAGTGATCACACCATTGTGATTATCTGGGTCATGAAGATCTTTTTTGTACAGTTCTTCTGTGTACTCTTGCCACCTCTTCTTAATAACTTCTGCTTCTTTTAGGTCCATACCATTTCTGTCCTTTATCGAGCCTGTCTTTGCATGAAATGTTCCCTTGGGGGCTCTAATTTTCTTGAAGAAATCTCTAGTCTTTCCCATTCTGTTGTTTTCCTCTATTTCTTTGCACTGATTGCTGAGGAAGGCTTTCTTATCTCTTCTTGCTATTCTTTGGAACTCTGCATTCAGATGCTTATGTCCTTCCTTTTCTCCTTTGCGTTTCTCTTCTTTTCTTTCCGCAGCTATTTGTAAGGCCTCCCTAGACGGCCATTTTGCTTTTTTGCATTTCTTTTCCATGGGGATGGTCTTGATCCCCGTCTCCTGTACAATATCACAAACCTCATTCCATAGCACTGGTCATAACAAACACCCTCTTCCAACAACACAAGAGAAGACTCTATACATGGACATCACCAGATGGTCAACACCGAAATAAGATTGATTATATTCTTTGCAGCCAAAGATGGAGAAGTTCTATACAGTCAGCAAAAACAAGACCAGGAGCTGACTGTGGCTCAGACCATGAACTCCTTATTGCCAAATTCAGACTTAAATTGAAGAAAGTAGGGAAAACCACTAAACCATTCAGGTATGATCTAAATCAAATCCCTTATGATTATACAGTGAAAGTGAGAAATAGATTTAAGGGCCTAGATCTGATAGATAGAGTTCTAAGATTAGTGTTTTGCAAATATCTAACCATTCTTTGTCATGGTTAATTCAATATTTATTACATCTAAGCAATGATAAACAGTAAAAAGAGAAACAACTAACACTGCTTTCTGTACTCCACCCCTGACCTGCCAGTAACACCATGATATGCTCCTTCTGCCAGCCCCCTCCCTCTATATTGCTTAGGCTCTTCTGTCTGTGTAGAATCTCTCTTGTTTACTTATTGGTATCCTAATTGTCTTCCAAGATAAAACACGGGCATCTTCTCTGGAAATAATTATTTTTTTAATTTTCCCAAGCTAAAAGAAAAACATTTCCTCTTTTGACCAACACTGTACCTAGGCATATCATGATTACCATATTAACAATAAATATTTGCTAATATCTCTTTCTCTCTGGACAGTTTTTCTACTTTTTTAGGACAAGGCCTATACATTTTGTTCCCCAGAGTCTAAGCACTGCCTGGCATATTAAAAACACCTAAAAGATCTTTTAAAAAATGAATGAATAAACATGTGAGTGAATGAGAAAACACAGTAAGGACAAAGTTGTATAAGATGATTTGAAACATTTTCAGAACTCTTAAGAAACATCCTAACATTTTTGAAAAAGTCAGAAAAGTACTATAATAAAATGTACTTCCTGTAATTTCACAATGCATTTATTTATCTCATTTCTAACTTGTTTAATATTTATTCTTCATTTCCACCTAATGCATTCAATCAGCATACAGTGGTTTTGCTTTGGTTAACTCATGATATGCATGAGTTGTGTCTGATAGCACTTGAAAAGGCTCCTTGTAATAAATTTTTACCGTTTTCAGTTTTTTGGAGATCAATGAAAAAGAACATTAGGTCAGATTTTTTCCTGAAAAAAACAGCAAGGACATATCCTCAGACCATAGATAATATGAAAGGAGTAGAAAAAGTACCATACATGAAATGATTTGAGTCCTAGTTCTGGTGTATTTCATCAGTAATAAGAAAATTCCTACCAATATTCTATTACGAACAATTCTTCTGTGAGGACTCCACATGAAAGACTGTGAGATTAGACCCTGAGGCTGTTAGTCTCCAAATCGTGCAAGATCACCTGGGGTGCCACACATAATTTAACTGGCCAAGTTTATAGTTTTTCTGCTAATACTATAGTATATCATTTTCATGATTCCTGCTACCAGTAGGAGGACTATGGTAGCAGGTTGAAGGTAAAAACTGAGATGGAGAAAATGTACAAAGAATGACCTAGCAAAAACATTTCTTTCTACAAAGCTGTTCAAATAAAAAAGAGGGGTGCACTGTCTCTAGTTAACCCTTGCTCACCCACTTTCCTTGCCTCTCAAATTTTAATTAATTGTGACTTATTTTACCAATTAGACATATTCAAACTATTGTCAATTTTCCTTCAAAGTCAAGGTTCAGGAATAAAGATAAAAAAATCTAGGAGATATGCATCTAGAGTTATTTTTTCATCTGCCTTCTTTTTTGACCACCTAAATTAGATAATTGGAAGGACTGATGCTGAAGCTGAAACTCCAATACTCTGGCTACCTCATGCAAAGAGTTGACTCATTGGAAAAGACCCTGATGCTGGGAGGGATTGGGGGCAGGAGGAAAAGGGGACGACAGAGGATAAGATGGCTGGATGGCATCACTGACTCAATGGACATGAGTTTGAGTGAACTCCGGGAGTTGGTGATGGACAGTGAGGCCTGGTGTGCTGCTATTCATGGGGTCGCAAAGAATTGGACATGACTCAGTGACTGAACTGACTGAAATTAGATAAAGTTGTTTTAAATTTGTTTTATTTACACCCTTAAAAATTAATTAACAAACCATAAAGAGGAGAATTTTGGTGCTGAAGAGTTATTATGTAGGGGTCCTGCAAAGTCATGTGTTGGAACACAGAATCCCCATACAATTTTTTGGATGAGACTTCATAAGACAGCCCACGTCCTTTCCAGAGTTTCAGTTCATGCAGAAATACTTCAGAATTCCCTGCATCTTTTACCACAACAAAAGGAATTTTGTTGTGTACGCAGAAGAGTTCTTTGAGTGGAACTAAGATTTTATTTTCTAATAAGGTACAAACTCCGATCTCTGACTCTTCCTTTAGTCCCCCATCTAGGCTGTCAGCAGTTCCAGGTCTCAAAGCTGGTACCTCTTAACCTTTCCCATGGCCACCATCATGACCCAAGAAATTACAAACATTTGTCTTTTGCTGTCAACTGAATGTTTCTGTCCATCAGACATTAAAATGTTGAAGTCCTAGCCATCAATATGTTGTTATTAGGATACGAGGCCTTTGGGAGTTTATTAGGTCTTGGGAGCAGAGCCCTCACAAATGGAATTAGTGCCCTTATACAAGAGGCTCCAGAAAGTTTCCTCATCCCTTTTGCCATGTGAAAATCCAGTACCTATGAATCAGGAAGTGGGCTCTCACCAGACACTGAATACACTAGTGCTTTTGGTCTTGGCCATCTAGCCTCCAGAACTGTGAGACATAAATGTCTACTATTTAAGCCATGCAGATTGTGGTATTCTGCTATAATAACCTGAAAAGACTAAGACCTCTTTTTTGTCCCCAAGGCTAATAGTGTCTTATATATCTAAACCTCTCCCCATCACCTTCAATAATGCTTCTAATTTTTCATTATTAGTATTTCTGAAGTACCGATCAGACATGGTACTACTCTATAGAAAAACATTTATGTATTCTGAATTAAATCCATGTACTTTGGTATTACAAGAGATATCCTTTATAATCTGTTCTCTACCTACTTCTGCAGTCTTATCTTCCAACAGTATCTTTGTTAATAATATAGATTCTGACTAGGTTTAATATGGCCTCTGTAAAGTCACCTTCATTCTTTTCATTAGCTAAACATTTTTCCTTCTCTTTTATTGAAATATTGTTATCCTTCAAGATCTAGATTAAATTCTACTATTTGCACAAATGGTTTCCTCAAACACTATCAAGGCACTGATTTCCTTTTTTCTTTGAACTCCTAAGTATATTATTTCACTGCCTTTTTTAGTCATCCTCATCATCCTCACTGTGGTTATTTACCAGTTAACATCCTAATGATTTAAAAGTATTTTCAGCAGGGGCTATATTTGGTCACCTCTTAGTAGGTGGCTTACCTCCAAGTGCCTAAAGAGCTTTGTATAAAGAAAGTATTCTGTATATTTTTATTGAATGAAGGGAAATCAATTGATCCTTGATTTTCAGAACCATTTGGGACTCGCAGAACTCAGGAATTGATGGGAAAGGTCTTCCCTTTATGCTATGCTATGCTATGCTAAGTTACTTCAGTCGTGTCTGACTCTGTGCGACCCCATAGACGGCAGCCCCCTAGGCTCCCCCGTCCCTGGGATTCTCCAGGCAAGAACACTGGAGTGGGCTGCCATTTCCTTCTCCAATGCATGAAAGTGAAAAGTCAAAGTGAAGTCGCTCAGCCGTGTCCAACTCTTAGCGACCCCATGGATTGCAGCCTACCAGGCTCCTCTGTCCATGGGATTTTCCAAGCAAGAGTACTGGAGTGGGGTGCCATTGCCTTCTCCGCTTCCTTTTATATGCACACTTAAATAAATAGACGTATCCTTGCCTAGCCTCTCTCCTCTTGAGGTGTATCTATGGCCTCCAAAGTTAGCAAGAGCTGAAGCAGAAGTAGCAGCAGGTTTCCAGGGTTTAACATAGCAAGCAGCAGGTACAATCTTTGGCAACAAGCGGATTCCAAGAGAGCTTAGAGGGTGATACTGTGCCACTGAAACAGATTAACCATCAAAGTATCATCCTCTTTTTTTCCATTTGGCTTTTGTCAGCAATTGGCAAAGCTCCACACAGTAAGAACATGCTAAAAGAAGAAGGAAAGCAATGAGAAATAATTAGAGGTGGCCCGTTGCCAACCTACGTCTGCATTTGAAGAGAAGAGAAGCTGCTGAACAATATTAGGCAACGTAACTCCATGTCTAATTCTAAATGAATATTGCTGAGGAGGGTCAATAAGATAATATCATGAAAACATAAATGCCCTCTCAATTACCACTTACTAATGGTTGAAGCACATTTTTTGGAAGTCATAATACAGTGGGTTGGGAGCTGAAGAATTGACATATGGAACTGAGAACCATGAACTCATTCCTTCTTTCCCTCTGACAATTCCCTCATTAATGCACAGCCAGGAAACCTGGGAAAGTCGTGCTTTCACTGAGTTGGAGAGAGATGACAGTACTGTCAGCTGCTGGGCTTTTGTTCCTTTGTTCAGCCATGTTAAAATGATAGAAGGGAAGTGAGGATGAAGCTTCTTTTTTTCCCAAGCCCAGTGGTCTAAAGGATTTTGTTGGACATCTGTTTACCTATTGTTGGTTTTGAAAGGTTTCTTATCACTTTTGAAAGCAGAAACACATTAGACTATCACATCAGTTATCAAGGATATTAGATGATTAGCTAGTTGCTTCTGTGGGTGAAAGATAACTGGAAATGAATGAGACAGAAAGAACTCATCAAATATTTCTTTCAGAGCAGGAGGTTTTTTGTTTAATAAATAGGATTTCTCCAAACATAAGTTACCCCTTCAGTACACATCATGCAGTCATGTTTTGGGAGTTGAGTGGAAAACTCAGGTCTGTTTTAGGAATTTAAAAAGCTTTAATGAGTATGGTGAAAGAGAAAAATGTTAAATTAACAATAAGAGGCTCAAAACACAACTAGACATGGTGTGAGTCACTTACTCCTACTTCATGCTTTTTACCCTCTTGATCTGAAAATAAAAGTCATTTTAAGCAACACCTTCAAATGTATTTGTCTCAGGAAGTTATTTATAATCTATGAAAATCTACCCAAGGAGTCATAAAAGTGAAATAATTGTAAGGTTTTCTTTTATATTTCTTTTCTTCATTTTTATGTTCACCAGTAGAAATACTAAGAAAACAAAGAAAGAGGCCTGTGTGGTGCTCTATTTATTCCTTACTCTGGGTCCCTGAGTGTGTAACCTTCATTAGAGCAGAGATATATTCAAATGGTGATTTCATTCCACAGTGTCACTACCTAGGTCATCTGCACAATCAAAAACAATTTGTAATTAGCATCTCAAATGGTCTGAGAAATGAAGGCACCAGGTAAATGAGATCAACTCCTGGGGGACTTCCTCCTTCTCCAGTGAATTGCCTCACAAGGCAATTCCCAAATATTTAAATAGATAAATCGAATACATAACTTATCTCCAATGTTCCAGTTGTGTCATTTATGGAATACAAGAGCAGATGTAGCAAAAAATTTTTAGCTTGAAAACCTCATAAGGACACATGCAGACACACGCACAGACTACCATTCAATATCATTCAACCTCGGGATCTAGATAGGAAAGTAGAATTCAGGTGGCAGAGATTTAAAATTATTTTTTAACTTAAGATTTAATAGCATCATACAATGAAGCATAGAATGCTCCCTGATGACACAATTAGGGAGATAAAAAATTAAAAGATAAAAACAGCAGGTGAGAAGATGGACAAAATATGCAAGTAAAATTTTTGGCTTTTGAACTTCTATTTCCTTTTTTTCCCCCACTTAACTCCCCTTACCCTAAGATATATCTTTTTTCTTGGAATTTTATTCTAGTTGAATGGGGCCATTTCCACGATTGATTAACTAAATCCAGGCTACCCTGGAAAGCCTTGCTCATTTGCTTCTAAGTAAAATAGAGAAATCTTCAGTTCAAAGATTGCTTTACTTTAAAGGAAAAAAAAAAAAAAAATCAGAGGCTGGTCATGGTACTCAGAGATTAGAATGAATCATGGCAGAAGTCCAGATCTCAATTCCTTAACAGAATTCTATATTAAAAGAAATTCTTCAGAAATTTCCTGAGATTCACTGTCCTCTCACACTAGAAGTGAACAGATTTGTGAAGGCACAGATGTATTCATCGTAGACATTACGTTCTGAGTAAAAGCTTTTGAATGCCCTTGTGGACCAATATATCACTTGACTATTTGGCTTATTTTGCCAATAATCCTTTTTGTTCCCTATCACTTTTGTGTGACAGACATTGTGCAAAGTCTTTTAAGTTTATTATTTTATTTTTTTCACATAGAAAACATCATAAATTTTATGATAATCACCATTTTAAAGGTGATGAATGCTAAGGCTGAGAAAAGCTGAGAGTCTTAGTCAACGTTTTCTAGCTGATAAGTTAACTTTTTTAATTGTGGTAAAAACACATAAAACAACAGATCAGTAGTGCTAAGTATATTCATGTTGTTGTGAAACAAATTTCTAGAACTTTTTCACCCTACAGAACTGAAATATATACACAATAAATAACTCTTTTTTCCCCGCTCTCCTCAGTGCCTCATAACCACCATTCTACTTTCTGTTGCTGTGAATTTGACCTCATCTATTTATTTATATTTTGTGACTGCTTATTTCATTTAGCATTTCCTCAAAGATTCATCCATGTTGTATCATGCCATAGGATTTTCTTCCTTTTTAAGACCGAATAATATTCCATTGTACTGAAGTGGTCCAGAAGACACCAGTATGGCACAAAAAATTACTTTTATCTGAAGGCATAGGAGAACAGAATTTTTTAACTCCCTTGTCATCTTAAAAACAGTTTCCCAAAAGAAGTCAATTGTTAAAAATCTTCATGGCAGTTTCTCTACCAGGGAAGATTGATTCATCACTAGAAAGAACTCAACATCAAATCTAGCCAAACATCGTTACAAAATTTTTGTGTCTCCTATCTGTTCTCCCAAGGACTCATTCAACTTTCCTAAAAGTCATTTTTTCCCATAAGTGACTTTCTCCAACTCCTTTTCCTTATTAAGATGCTATAGAAGTTTCAAGTTCAACCACTTTTTTCAGCCACGTTTTTCTGTAAATTCCTATACACCCATATCAGAGAAGGCAATGGCAAGCCACTCCAGTACTCTTGCCTGGAAAATCCCATGGGCGGAGGAGCCTGGTAGGCTGCAAGTCCATGGGGTCGCGGAGAGTCGGACACAACTGGGCGACTTCGCTTTCACTTTTCGCTTTCATGCATTGGGGAAGGAAATGGCAACCCACTCCAGTGTTCTTGCCTGGAGAATCCCAGGGACAGGGGAGCCTGGTGGGCTGCCATCTATGGGGTCGCACAGAGTCCGACACGACTGAAGCAACTTAGCAGCAGCATACACCCACATGAAAAACATCTATATTTTTTCTTGCTGTCTGTCTTTTGCCAGTTTAATTTGCAGACCCTCCAAGTAAAAAATGTAAGCAGATAGAGGGAGAGTTTTTCCTTCCCAACAGAATGCATATTGCAAATTTTGGTTATCCATATATCTGTCTATGGACATTTGGGTTGATTCCACCTCTTAGCTATTGTAAAGAATGATGATATAAAACATGATTGTGCAAATATCTCTTCAACACTCTGTTTTCAATTATTTTGAAACTATGCATGAAGTAGAATTATTATTAGATCATGAAGCACTTTATTTTTAATTTGTTTTAGGAGTCTTGATATTCTTTTCCATAGTGATTGCACCATTTTATATTCTGGCAAACAGTGGACAAGGGTTCCAGTTTCTTCACATTTTCACAACACTTGTTATTATTATTTATTGCTTTTTTGTTAATTTTGCTTTGTTATGGAATCTTAAGGGGTGTAAGGTTTTATTAGTGGGTGTACTATTTTATTGTGGTTTTGAGGTACAATTCTCTGATGACTAGTAAAACTGAGTATTTTTTTCTTATGGTTGCAACTAATACATTTTTAACTCTGAATTGAATTCAGGCAACCCTGACTCCAGAGACTGAATTTTTGAGTACTAAATTGTGCTTTGGAAGATTTCATTTTTTCTATTTTTGTTGATTATTTATGGAACTATGAAATTTTAACACATGTACTTTCTAACATTTTATATTTGTAAGCTATCTTGAAGATCATATTTTTAATTATGGTAACATTTTATTTTAATTATATGATAATAGTTAAATCAATAATTTAAAATGTTGACCTCTTATAGATTATAAGGACTTTGGACATGTAATGACATTTTTCTAATCCCTTCCCTTATACTTTCCAGGAATGTTCACTTTTGGAATAATTACAATTTTTAAATATAACTGTACCAACCTATATGGGGGTTCCTTGATGGCTCAGTGGTAAAGAATCTGCTTGCCAGTGGAGGAGGTAAGGGTTCCATCCCTGGCTCAGGAAAATCCCCGGGAGAAGGAAATGACAATCCACTTCAGTATTCTTGCCTGGGAAATTTCATGGACAGAGGAGCCTGCGGGCTACAATCCATGGGGTTACAAAAGAGACGGATACAACTTAGCGACTAAACAATGGCAGTGTACCTATGTGTCTGGGGCTTGTATTTCCTCATTTCTTATCTCTATTTGTGACTGCGTATATTGTGAGGACCACAATTAGAAAGGATAGATGCAACTAAAATAGATTTGGACAGAGAATGTATTTACCAAATTAACTCAGGTTTTTCATTTCCTTTGAAGAAGAAATGCCTTGAAGCTGAATATTCATGGCCATGGGTTATACTTCAGTATGCATGATTATTTCAGCTCTTATACATGGAATAACATGCTGATCAAGAGTTTTACTACTTGTTTATACCAGTCCCAGTTGATTTATTTTTATTGTAAATATATGATTTAGATAAACCTTATGTAAACATGTACAACATGAACAGTTAAAAGACAACCACTGTGATTTTAATTTAAACCTGGGCTGAATATTTTGGAAATATTTAATGAAAGTCAGTCACTAAAGTAAAAATAAAATTTAAATTTAAAATATGCAAAATTGAGGAAGTATAAAATGCTATAAATATTTGGAAAATATAAAAGTACTCAATATTTAATATTGAATTGCTTTTCCTGCATTTGTAAGCTCTTATTCCACTTCATGGGAATGCAAATCTAAATTATGTATTATGGGTATAGTTTATAAATAAAATATATCCTAATACCTTAATTTGTGACTCAACATCAAAGGAAAACACTTGGACTTAAATCAAAAGATTAACAAATGAATGTTTACTTATGTGTTAATTAAAAGAAAATGAGGCAGATATGAATCACATTTTTTGAGTTTTATGTTTATGTGACCTTTTAGTTAATCAGCTAAACAACTGCATTGCTTACTTTGGATAAAAATAGCTTTTACTATAAATGTTCAAGAGCTGACAGCTCTTTTGGTCTCCTTATGCCTCTGTCTCTATTTCTGTCTCTTTCCATCTTTCTATTTCTTTCTCTCCATCTAGTTATATATAGAGAGGGATATAGTATTTGTATACACAGAGATGAATCCCACACATATGAAAATATAGTCAACTTTTTCATGCTATCAGAATTTGCTTGAGTATTTTGCTTAGGAAAAAAAATCACATAAGTGACTGTTTCCTATTGTAATTAATGTGTAAACTGCAAAGTTTCTATTAATGCATAATTAAATTGAGCTGGCACTCATAATAACATATTCAAATTATATACTGTAGATGAGTCAACCTTGCTATTACATTAATTAGTTATAAACTTATATGGAACAACTTGGAGCTTGATAGCATCTATAATGCTAGCAAAGATCAATTGGTTTTATCATGAACGTTGCTGACCATTTTTCAGAAATGCTATTGTTTCTTCAGATAAATATACATGCTTCAGCTTTCTCATTCATAAAATGGCATAAGCACACTTTGTAGGGCTACTTTGAAGGTTACATGAATTAATTTATGTAAAGTATTTAGACACTGTACTTAGTAAGCACTATATGTGCTAGATTCATTATTATAATTATTACTATTACTATTATTTTAATGTGGGAACATAGTACACAATATGTACCTTAGTAGATATTCAGAGAAAAAAGTCTGAGTGAAAGTTTTGACTTCTTGTTCTTTCAAATATATGGTATTCTAGATCCAGCCTCAAAGTCTGTACATCTAAAAAAAGAAAAAAATGATGTGTAGAAATGTACATCTTTATACAGAACCAAAACATGTTAAAGAGGGAGAGTCCCATTTGTTTTTGTGGTTTGACTTCTTTAAAGCTTAGACAGACCTCATTTTTATTCCTCTTACTATGTAATGTTGAAGAAGGCATAAGTTACTTTTTATATTACTCCTCCTGAGATTAAAAAAAATAACAATTTTCATTTTTAAGTGTCTTTTGTAATGCTTCAAAATATTGAGAAGTGTACTAATCAAAATACCAGGAACAGCTACATTTCTGTGACCCCGCTTGTCTATGTTTATGGTGGAAACATTGGAACTTGTTTTGCTTCCAATCAGTTCCTTCTGCTTTGGTTCTGAGTTGAATCTGACTAATATTTGTACAATATTTTACCATGTTATCACTGCTGATGTTTTGTCTACATAATTTTCCTCCATAGGCTCCAGTAGCTGTAATCATTCCTCTACCCTGGGAGTTGTAGACTTCTCTTTCTTCTAGTGTTTGTCTCTCCAACAAAGCTATATTCCCCAGTAACAAAGCCCTGGTAAATCCACAGTTCTGTTGCACATATCTTCTTGTCTCCATCTTTGTTCACTGTAGGAAATTATTGCATCAAATGACTTGCCAAAATTCAGGCAAAAACAAAAAGTAGCAATTACTGAAAAAGTGAAAAACTATTTTATAAAAGCGTAAGTGTTAGATAATTTTTTAACTTTTAACAGGTAAAGAAAATGATATTATTATGAACAGTTCATGAATTAAAAATCTAGGGTAGGAGATAGGTTGCTAAACCTATTTAATATTGATTTTAAAATTTAAAATTTCCAAATTTAATCTTGATTTTAAAATAGTTTCTGAGAATATTTTCATTCCATGATGCATATAATAATCACATATACTCATATGCCTGAACCTATTATTTTCCTTTTTATTTGTTTGTGTTTGTTTTTTCCAGCCACACTATGTGAAGTGCTTAATTGTATTTGAGACTCATTTAAAAAAATCATTTGTAATATCTTCCCTTATTATTGGATAGTACACACGTGAAAACTCACTTGGAGCACTTGCTTCCTGAATCTCAAGAGGAAAACAACTGTAATTTGAAGGAGTCTTGTGATTCTCTCACTCCAACTCCTATTTCCTGATAAAAATTATAACTAAACTATAATATTTTAATTCCAATATATATCTATACCTATATCACTATGATGTTGTGCAATCAAAAGATTTCAGTAGAAGGTGAAAAGGCACAGTAAATCATATATGTATTGCTCAAACCATATTAACCAGGTGTGCATTTTTCAGTTGGTTACTGAATGATGTCCTCTTAAAAGATGTATTCATGTCCTCATCCCCGAAACCTGTAAATATTACCTTATATGGCAAAAGATATAATTACATTAAGAATCTTGAAAAGGGAGGCTTATCCTAGATTATCCCAGTGAGTCCTACATGCTATCAGATGCATCCCTGCAAGACATTCAAAAGAAATACACAAAACAAAATGTAATAAGAAGACAAAGGCATAGATTACAGTGATGGCAGCCACCAGCAGCTAGAAGAGTCAAGAACAGTCACCCCTAGACTCCCTGGAGGTAATGTGGCCCTGCCCACACTTTGATTTTGGCCATTCTGGCAATATTTAACTCTGAATACTCATTGGAAGCACTGATGCTGAAGCCGAAGCTCCAGTACTTTGGCCATCTGATTGCGAAGAGCCGACTCACTGGAGAAGACCTTGATGCTGGGAAAGATTGAGGGCAGGAAGAGAAAGGGTGACAAAGATGAGATGGTTGGATGGCATCACTGACTCAATGGACATGAGTTTGAGCAGGCTCTGGGAGTTGGTGATGGACAGGGAAATCTGACTTGCTGCAGTCCACTGGGTCACAAATTGTCAGAAACAACTTAGCAACTGGGTAACAATTCTGACAATACTCATTTGGACTCCTCACTGCCAGTGTGCTGAAATATTGTTTAAGCTACTGACTTTGTGATAAATTTGTTATAACACCCATTGGAAACTAGTACAATCTCTAATAAGTTTAGCAAGAGCTTAAGAAAGCCCAAGCAATGTGCACAAAGATGGCAGTGACAGTAAAAGTCTCTAAAGTGTCCTCCCCATTGGAGAAGCAACCTCACATTTCCTTGTTTCCTCAGCATGTTACTGGTTATTATTACTGCTGCTCTGCCTCCAGTGACTCACCTCAAAATCTTCCCTTTAGTTTTGCATCCTCCTGATTCTTCCATGTTTTATGGTTAAACACTTGCTTTTCCCCTCATTATAAGTAATGATGAAAATCCAGTCACAGGTTTTACCAAGATTTCTCTAAGGCTGGATCAAAGTGTTTTACAGGGTCAGCATTCTTGGTGTTTCATATCCCCAGTAGGGGAGGTTTAGACCTGGATGAAATCTACTTATTCACCTAGGTTCAAATTCAAGTTCCACTAATTACTCAATATGTGACCTCCAACAATTTAATTAACCTCTGGAGTTGTGATTTTCTTATCCATAAATCCAAGATATTATCAACTTCACCAGTTAGTTATGAGCATTATAGATCAAGTAAGTAAAATGTCAGGCAAATGGAACTTAAAAAACTGAAAAATTTGTTCTTTCTCTCTACATTTGTCCAGCTTTGTTCTTCCCTGATGCAAGACAAACTGCAGCCTCGTATGCCTGCCCATTTTGCTTAGATGAGGAGGTGTTTTAGGCAAGTACTTGGATTCATCAACATGAATTTATATGTTCCTCTTTGTAAGAGCAAATGAGAAGTTCATGCTTTATGAGAAAAGACAGTTGTCGGAGTCATTTTTAAATTTTCTCCTTCAGACAATACTAAGAAATAAACATACATTACTTAACACTGGTTTTACCCATTATGCTGGCTAACTTCCTGACCTTGAATTGCGTCAGGCAAACTGAAGAGTTTAAAATGCGTCCCCACCTTCACCCTGGTTTGAGTACGGGAATAGAAAGGAAAAGGGGCTTCCAAAGTGGCGCAGTGGTAAAGAATCTGCCTGCCTGTGCAGGAGAAACAAGAGATGGGGTTTCGATCTCTGGGTCAGGAAGATTCCCTGGAGTAGGAAATGGTAACCAGCTCCAGTATTCATGCCTGGAGAACCCCAAGCACAGTGGAGCCTAGCAGGCTACAGTCCATGGGTGCGCAAAGAATCAGGCATAACTCAGTGTGAGCGTGCACGTACACACACACACACACACACACACACACACACACACACACAGAAAAAAAGAAGCCTCCATAAACAGTTTCCAGGGACAAAATCTTGTTTTATTTTCTCCTCTTGGAACTGGGAGGTGGAAAATTGGAACTGGGAGGTGGACTTTTTCTGCCTCTAACAGAGATATTAGAAAGTAACACATATGCAGAATTTCTGTTAATAACATTAAAGGTTAGTTTATGCCCTTGTCAAAACTTAAACAAATTATCTCTTGAGGATGAAATAACACCAGCTTTGCTGTCCCAGGGGATTTTATCAAGTTTATTTTGATTTTTCCAGTGTGCTAGCAGAATTTCCATATGGCTAGTGGCCAAGAGCTCTCTCTGGTGCTGTAGGCAAGATTTTCAGTATCCTTCCTGCTCTGGACTGTTTGTGATTCTTATCGTCCTAGGGAAAACAAAAAACAGAAAAACGTCTTCTAAAGGACAGTAAGTGGGAGCTTTTGGCAGCTTTTCTCTGAATTAATTCTTTGCAATCTGGCTCATTCACAGTTTCCAGTACAACTTGAATATTGTTACAGATTGCTTTTTTGACTCTGAAATCCTCTGGAGTTTGGTTATCACATTTGAGGTTGCTGGCTGACATCTTCTCCTGGGGGTCATGCAAACTCTGGAAGCAAACATGTCCAAAATGGAAATCGCATTGTACAGAGATAACTAACAATTCTAAGGGGACTAAGAAAAAGGTTCCAGATAGAGGCCACAGAGTAACAAGTAAAATTTTCAAAGAGATGGAGTTCTGCTGACTGGGATAGTTGCAGTTGGTTGATGTGAATGATAATTTTAAAGCAAACCTCAAAGAGCAAACTTTGACTAAACTGACAGAAGGTATTTGATTCTGTATGGATGTGAGAGTTGGACTATAAAGAAAGCTGTGGGCTGAAGAATTGATGCTTTTCAACTGTAGTGTTGGAGAAGACTCTTGAGAGTCCCTTGGACTGCAAGGAGATCCAAGCAGTCCATCCTAAAGGAGATCAGTCCTGGGTGTTCATTGGAAGGACTGATGTTAAAGCTGAAACTCCAATACTTTGGCCACCTGATGCGAAGAGCTGACTCTTTGAAAAGACCCTGATGCTTGGAAAGATTGAGGGCAGGAGAAGGGGGAAACAGAGGATGAGATGCTTGTATGGCATCATCGACTCAATGGACATGGGTTTGGGTGAACTCCGGGAGTTGGTGATGGGTAGGGAGGCCTGGCGTGCTGCAGTTCATAGGATGGCAAAGAGTCAGACACGACTGAGTGACTGAACTGAACTGATCTGAAGAAAGGAATAGGATGCTAAGATTCAGTGGTGAAAATATTCAAGGGGTGTTGGGAGAACAGAGAATAGTCAAATTTGGAAAGGAAATAAAAAAGTGAGTTCTTAAATGATTTCTTTAAACAGGAATAAAGCCCCACATGAGCTTAGCATTCAAAATTCTCCTTAGTTTTGCATGTAATTCTTTGTCCTGGCAGATATATTTGGCTTATCCTGTCTTGTTTATTTTCTAACTCTACCAGAATGCTCAAAGCTCAATAAAATTTTCCTCATATTATTTTTCTTACAATATTTTGTTACATTTTATCCTTTTCCAATATATTAATACATTCAGTTACTTTAATTTTAAAAATCTTACTTTTCACTGACATAGTTTTTTGTTTGTTAAACCTCAGGTTCAGCAAGTCTGACTTATTGCAAAGCTCCACTTTAGCACTGGTTTAGAGTCAGACTTGACTGAGCGACTTCACTTTCACTTTTCACTTTCATGCACTAGAGAAGGAAATGGCAACCCATTCCAGTGTTCTTGCCTGGATAATCCCAGGGACGGGGAGCCTGGTGGGCTGCCGTCTATGGGGTCGCACAGAGTCGGACACGACTGAAGTGACTTAGCAGCAGCAGCAGTGGTAGACGGGCTTCCCTTAGTTCTCAGCTGGTAAACAATCCGCTTGCAATTTGGGAGACCAGGGTTGGATCCCTGCGTTGGGAAGAGCCCCTGGAGAAGGGAAAAAATACTCCAGTATTCTAGCCTGGAGAATTCCATGGACTGTATGGGGTCACAAAGAGTCTGACTTGACTGAGCGACTTTCACTTTCACTTAGCAGTAGATTGCATCCTCACTCTCCAACCTCTTGAATCTTCAGTTGGGAGCTTTGTAATCCATGTTTCAAAGGGCTGTGATCAACCAGCTCTGTGTTACTGCATTCGTTACTGTTATTCATGCTGCAAATATATATGCAAATATATAGCTTAGAGAAGCCTAAATGTGTTTTTAAATGCACTGAGCTTTTTATCTCAGAAAAGGACAAACATCACAGTAGCTCTGTTGCTGAGAGTTGTTACCTTGGAGAAGCTGGGTCAGCCCTCTGAGTCTCCAAACACTGGGTAATCTCTCCACTTGACATGATCCCATTAATCAAGCTTCAGTTAGGTTCCCTAGCACTTCAGAGCTGAATTCAGCTGTGTACTTGAAGCTTGATGGCTTGTCCTTAGTTATTCCATGGATACCATGACCACTTTGCTTTTGCATTCAGCAAGAAGCGGTAGATACAGAATTAAGGTTTCTGGAGTTAAGTGAAATGATCTGCATGTCACAATTTATCATACTGTTCTGACTGAATTTAAATGAAATATAGACAATTAAATTGTTTTCACAGAAATTTTGAGGGACAAGCAAAAGAAAAAGTAGCTTTATATAAATACGTCTAAAGTTGACCATATAAAACCATTCTATCTATAAGCATAGATTTCATACTGATGGTTAGAATTGTATAATATTTTATTATGCCAATTTTTAATAAGCTTTAGTGCTATAGTAAGGAAATTGATAACTTTAGGCATAACACGATGAGGTTTTTAATTTTCACAGTATTAAAAATAAAAATTGTAGGGGAGAAGTTGACAAATGGACAATTCTGAGTCTGTCATAGACATAAATTTTCAGAATATTGTGACTCTTATTTTTATTATTCAATTTATGTTTCTAGAATTTTTTTTCTTTCTGATGAGTTTCTCTGAGATATATATGTATATATAGATAGATAGATATACATACAAACACACACAATATTTAGTTCATATTCTGCTATAGGTTTAAATTTCAAATTCTTATGAAAAAAGATGTTTTAAAATTCATATTTTTTCTATCTTTGAAATATTTGATACAGATTTAAAGTTCGTCTTTGAAAACTGAAGTTCTGTTGTATTAAGAGCAGTATGCCAGGGCGACGTAAAGATAGTCAAGTTTTTCTTGGACTCACATTTTTCATACTATCTAAGCATTTGTCATTTCATTCTAATAATGGAAAAATAAAGAAAAATTTGTTCCAGAAGTCTGTTGTTTATTTTATGTAGAGAAGTATAAAAAAATATGGGCAATACTCCTAAATTTTGTTATGGGATATTTGAAAAGGATGTACATACAGTCACCTTAAATAAAGTCAGTTAATATTGATTACAGTATTTTATCAAAGAACCTAAGTTTTCTGTTTACATGAAGGCATTACATAGTTTTATAAACTAAAATCACATGGTAAATAAATAAGTTTAGAATCATGTTTAAATAAGTAGATTAGTGACTTAATGACTCATTTTTGCCTGATCAAGCATGTCAGTGCTGACTCCAATCCAATTTGAAGAAAATATGACTAAAAAATAGTCATTTTTTAACTTGTTTATTGACTAGTGTAAGTGTAGCTTTGTTTACTATATTCCTATTTACTTTATGTAAGTATAGATGTGTTCTTGTCTTTATTTCGTATTTTTTAAACATATTATATTCTGATTGATTCAAAATAGCTACAATGAAGCTTATAGTATTTTTTTTCTGTGTCCAAGATGAAAAAAAATAAATTATCATCAAGATAACATTATTTTTAGAAAATTCAGTGGAGTTTCTACTTTATTATATGCAAGTAATATATACAGGAATCCTTTCTTCATGAAAATATCAATGACTTAAAAGTCATATGTGTGTATGAGTATAGCTTTGGTTTGATTTCTGTTTTTGTTAGTTTTTAAGCTGCCATCCAAATTTATCTGATATATCTCAGTTGCTTCTTTTGGCAAGAACACTGTAGTGGGTTGCCATTTCCTTCTCCAATGCATTAAAGTGAAAAGTGAAAGTGAAGCGCTCAGTTGCATCCGAACTCTTTGCGACCCCATGGACTGCAGCCTACCAGGCTCCTCCATCCATGCGATTTTCCAGGCAAGAGTACTGGAGTGGGGTGCCATCGCCTTCTCTGAAGAATACATTATAGAATATCAATTAAGGTACAGAAGAAAAGAAGCTTCGTAACAATAGGATTGGAGGCAGTAACTGTTTTTTGTAGAGGCATTATCCAAGTATCATTATTTGAATAAGGAGTCTAATACTTTATTTCTTCTCTTATATTACAAATATTTTCCATTGCTCTGTGTTATTTGAACTTATTTTTTTCTTTTTCTAAAAAAAATCATTTTCTGTGCTCCTTTTGCTTCGTCTTTCTATGACAACCATAAAGGAACTATTAATATACCACAAGTATCTCTGCTATACCTTTTGCAAATGTCCTTTGTTTGTAATGTGTGATTTCTGCTTTTGCAGGCTGTGAAGGTGGATGAATATGGATAATGTTTATTATGGCTCTACGCTTCATGTTGCTTACCTAACTTGCAAATGCATTGTGAGGATTAATGCTTATTTAAAGTACCTTACTATTGCACTTTCCATTAGAGAGAATGGCTCATACACATTACAAAAATCACCCAGTGGAAATAAAATTATACATACACTTACAATCCTCTGAACTTGCAGTAGGGTACATTTTAATGAGACAAACACTTCTATAGCTATGCTGCAGTATTCTTAGTGATCAAAAAGAAGCTGTTGAAATGCCACAAGGAGAATTTAAGAGAAAAATGCAGGAAGCTTTTCATAATTATGGGTATTAGACAAATAGCATTTAAAAAACACTAAGTTACCTGCATTGGATTATATAGTCAGTCAACCTTATAAAAACAGATACTGAGAAAAAAAAAATGCCTATATAGCTGATTTCCCCAGATAATGAATGCTATCTTTCCATTATAAACAGTAAATTTAATAGATCATAAAACTACACTAATAATCAGATATTGTGCCTTTTGGCCCCAGATTTGCCACCTAGTGACTACTAAAAGTCTCATATAAAAAAGTAAAAACCCTAGCCAACCCAATCCTCACTTGAATATATTTGCTTCTTGCTATTTAGATACCCAATAAAATACATTTTCTCAATCTATTATTTTCTATCCTAGAAATAAAATTTGTTGTTGTTGTTTAGTCACTCAGTTGTGTCCAACTTTTCATGACCACATGGACTGTAGCCTGCCAGGCTCCTCTGTCCATGGGATTCTCCAGGCAAGAATACTGGAATGGGTTGCCATTCCCTTCTCCAGGGGAACTTCCTGCCCCAGGGATGGAACCTGAATCTCCTTCATTGCAGGTAGATCCTTTACCACTGAGCCATCTGGAATAATACTGTTTTATTAATGCTGATTTCTAAAATTTAGCTGTTTTAATGAAATAAAATGTTGAGTTCAATGCTCCCATAGTTTTCTACTTGGTTCCTGGCTGACATGACTATTCTCATGAATCTCCTGGACTGCACTGTGAGCTGCTGCTGCTGCTGCTAAGTCGCTTCAGTCATGTTTGACTCTGTGCAACCCCATAGACGGCAGCCCACCAGGCTCCCCCCGTCCCTGGGATTCTCCAGGCAAGAACAATGGAATGGGTTGCCATTTCCTTCTCTAATGCGTGACAGTGGAAAGTGAAAGTGAAGTCACTCAATCGTGTCTGACTCTTAGTGACCCCATGGACTTCAGCCTACCAGGCTCCTCCGTCCATGGGATTTCCCAGGCAGGAGTACTGGAGTGGGGTGCCATTGCCTTCTCTAACTGGAAAATAAAATCATAGTAAGGCAGTTCCTCTCCAGGCACTTTTCCAGTGCTCTCTGCATTGTTTCTGACTGGCCAGAGACCCCGCCCTGAAACAGTCTCTTAAATCTGTGATTGAATTGGGTTAGTCTGCATGTATATCTGAGTTAAGTCTTGATACATTACCTTTTCTCAAGAACTCTGGACTTGGACAAGAAAAAGGATGCTGCCTATCAGTCTCTCTGCAGTGACTTAAACAGTAAGATGTAGAACTCATGAGCTCTGGGTCAGTCATGTTTTCCCCCTTGTAAAGTAAACTAGCTGCTAAACAGTCAGAGTGGATGACAAAATATCGCATGAGGAAGAGATGATTAAAAGAATGAGAACAGTTGCTCCTGAACTGCAGCCTGCCTTTTTCACAGCCTGGTTGTTCCACATTTCTCTGAGTTTATGAACCATACATTCCATACTTAGCCTGAGGGAAATGTAACTCTTTTGTTCCTTAAACAACTAACAACTTCAAGAGCGTTTGTCACGTTCTGGGTCATTTAAATGTACAGGTGGCTTCAGGGTAGGATACTTTGCTCTTGTAAACTACTCATCATTAAATACAGGTGTTAATTCACAGTACATATTCAACAGATGTTTGTTGAATGACTTAATAAGCATGTCCACCTCTCTATTTTTATTCTCCTTGGCCCAGCATTACCTTAGTTACCTAGAATGAGCATAATAATGATTGACTTCATTGATTGTTTAAATTAATTTATTTGTTTTAATTGGAAGCTAATTACTTTACAATATTGCAGTGGTTTTTACCATACATTGACATGAACAGCCATAGGTGTACATGTGTTCACCATCTTGAACCCCCATCCCACCTCCTTCCTCATCCCATCCCTTAGGGTCATCCCAGTGCACTGGCCCTGAGCACCCTGTCTCATCCATCGAACCTGGGCTGGTGATCTGTTTCACATATGATAATACACATGTTTCAATGCTATTCTCTCAAATCATCCCACCCTTGCCTCTCCCACAGAGTCCAGAAGTCTCTTCTTTACATCTGTGTCTCTTTTGCTATCTCACATATAGGGTCATCATTACCATCTTTCTAAATGCTATATATATATATATATATATATATATATATATATGTTAATATACTGTATTGGTGTTTTTCTTTCTGACTTACTTAACTCTGTATAATAGGCTGCAGTTTCATCCACCTCATTAGAACTGATTCAAATGAATTTTTTACAATAGCTGAGTAACATTCCATCGTGTATATGTACCACAGCTTTCTTATCCATTCATCTGTTGATGGACATCTAGGTTGCTTCCCTGTCCTAGCTATTGTAAACAGTGATGCAATGAACACGGGGGTACACATGTCTCTTTCAATTCTGGTTTCCTTGGTGTGTATGCTCAGCAGTGGGATTGCTGGGTTGTATGGCAATTCTATTTCCAGTTTTTTAAGGAATCTCCACACTGTTCTCCATAGTGGCTGTACTAGTTTGCATTCCCACCAATAGTGTAAGAAGGTTCGCTTTTCTCTACACCCTCTCCAGCATTTATTGTTTGTAGACTTTTTGATAGCAGCCATTCTGACCGGCATGAGATCGTACCTCATTGTGGTTTTGATTTGCATTTCTCTGATAATGAGTGATGTTGAACATCTTTTTGTATGTTTGTTAGCGATCTGTATGTCTTCTTTGGAGAAATGTCTGTTTAGTTCTTTGGCCCATTTTTTGATTGGATTGTTTATTTTTCTGGAATTGAGCCACATGAAATGCTTGTATATTTTTGAGATTAATTCTTTGTCAGTTGCTTCATTTTTTATTATTTTCTCCCATTCTGAAGGCTGTCTTTTCACCTTGCTTATCGTTTCCTTCATTGTGCAAAAGCTTTTAAGTTTAATTAGGTCCCATTTGTTTATTTTTGGTTTTATTTCCATTACTCTGGGAGGTGGGTCATAGACAATCATGCTATGATTTATGTCAGTGAGTGTTTTGCTTATGTTTTCCTCTAAGAGTTTTATAGTTTCTGGTCTCACATTTAGATCTTTAATCCATTTTGAGTTCATTTGTGTGTGTGATGTTAGAAAGTGTTCTAGTCTCATTCGTTTACAAGTGTTGACCAGTTTTCCCAGCATCACTTGTTAAAGAGATTGTCTTTTCTCCATTGCATATTCTTGCTTCCTTTATCAAAGATAAGGTGTCCACAGGTGCGTGGATTTATCCCTGGGCTTTCTATTTTGTTCCATTGATCTATATTTCTGTCTTTGTGCCAGTGCCATACTGTCTTGATGACTGTAGCTTTGTAGTACAGTCTGAAGTCAGGCAGGTTGATTCCTCCAGTTCCATTCTTCTTTCTCAAGATTGCTTTGGCTATTCAAGGTTTTTTGTATTTCCATACAAATTGTGAATTATTTGTTCTAGTTCTCTGAAAAATACCATTGGTGTCTTGATAGGGATTGCATTTAATCTATAGATTGCTTTGGGTAGTATACTCATTTTCACCATATTGATTCTTCTGATCCATGAATATGGCATATTTCTCCGTCTATTTTGTGTCATATTTGATTTCTTTCATCAGTATATTTTATAGTTTTCTATATATAGGTCTTTTGTTTCTTTAGGTAGATTTATTCCTAAGTATTTTATTCTTTTCATTGCAATGGTGAATGGAATTGTTTCCTTAATTTCTCTGTTTTCTCATTGTTAGTGTATAGGAATGCAAGGGATTTCTGTGTGTTAATTTTATACCCTGCAACTTTATTCATTGATTAGTTCTAGTAATTTTCTGGTGGTGTCTATAGGGTTTTCTATGTAGAAGATCATGTAATCTTCTTTTCCAATCTGGATTTATTATTTCTTCTTTTCCAATCTGGATTCCTTTTGTATCTTTTTCTTCTCTGATTGCTGTTGCTAAAACTTCCAAAATTATGTTGAGTAGTAGTGGTGAGAGTGGGCACCCTTGTCTTATTCCTGACTTTAGGGGAAATGCTTTCAATTTTTTACCATTGAGGACAATGTTTGCTGTGGGTTTATCACATATGGCTTTTATTATGTTGAGGTATGTTCTTTCTATGCCTGCTCTCTGGAGGTTTTTTTTTTTTTTATAATAAATGGATGGTGAATTTTGTCAAAGGCTTTCTCTGCATCTATTGAGATAATCATACTTTTTTTTTAACTTGTTAATGTGCTGTATCACATTGATTGTTTTGCAAATATTGAAGAATACTTTCATCCCTAGGATAAAGTCCACTTGCTCATGATGTATGACATTTTTAATATGTTGTTGGATTCTGTTTGCTAGGATTTTGTTAAGGAATTTTGCATCTATGTTCATCAGTGATATTGGCCTGTATCTTTCTTTTTTTGTGGCATCTTTGTCTGGTTTTGGTATTAGGGTGATGGTGGCCTCATAGAATGAGTTTAGCAGTTTTCCTTCCTCTGAAATTTTCTGGAAGATTTTGAGTAGGATAGATGTTAGCTCTTCTCTAAATTTTTGGTAGAATTATCCTGTGAAGCCATTTGGTCCTGGGCTTTTGTTTGTTGTAAGATTTTTGATTACAGTTTCGATTTCCATGCTTGTGAGGGATCTGTTAAGATTTTCCATTTCTTCTTGGTTCAGTTTTGTAAGGTTATACTTTTCTAAGAATTCATCCCTTTCTTCCAAGTTGTCCATTTTATTGGCATATAGTTGCTGACAGTCTCTTATGATCCTTTGTATTTCTGTGTTGTCTGTTGTGATCTCTCCATTTTCATTTCTAATTTTGTTGATTTGATTCTTCTTCCTTTTTTTTTTTTTTTTCTTCTTGATGAGTTTGGCTAATGGTTTGTCTGTTTTATTTATCTTCTCAAAGAACTGGCTTTTAATTTTGTTGATTTTTGCTATAGTCTCCTTTGTTTCTTTTTTCATTTATTTCTACCCTGATTTTTATTGTTTCTTTCAATCTACTAATCCTAGGTTTCTTCATTTCTTCTTTTTCTAGTTGCTTTAGGTGTGGAGTCAGGTTATTTATTTTATTTTTCTCTTGTTTCTTGAGGTAAGCTTGTATTGCTATGAACCTTCCCCTCAGCACTGCTTTTACTGAATCCCATGGGTTTTGGATTATCTTGTTTTCATTTATCTCTATGCATATTTTGATTTCTTTTTTGATTTCTTCTGTGATTTGTTGGTTATTCAGAAGCATGTTGTTTAGCCTCCATATGTTTATATTTTAATAGTTTTTTTTTTTTCCTGTAGTTGACATCAAATCTTACCACATTGTGATCAGAAAAAATGCTTAAAATGATTTCAATTTTTTTGAATTTACCAAGGCTAAATTTATGGCCCAAGATGTGATCTATCCTGGAGAATGTTCCATATGCACTTGAGAAATTCATTGTTTTGGTGTGAAATGTCCTATAGGTTTGTATTTCCTTGCTAATTTTCTGTTTAGTTGCTATATCCATAGGTGTGAGTGGGGTAAGAGAGTCTCCCATTATTATTGTGTTACTGTTAATTTCCCCTTTCATACTTGTTAGCATTTGCCTTACATATTATAGTGCTCCTATGTTGGGTGCATGCATATTTGTAATTTCTATATCTTCTTCTTGGATTGATCCTTTGATCATTATGTAGTGTCCTTCTTTGTCTCTTTTCATGGCCTTTATTTCAAAGTCTATTTTATCTGAGTATTGCTACTCCTGCTTTTTTAATCTCCATTTGTGTGAAATATCTTTTTCCAGACCTTCACTTTCAGTCTGTATGTGTCCCTTGTTTTGAGGTGGGTCTCTTGTAGACAGCGTATATAGGGGTCTTGTTTTTGTATCTATTCAGCCAGTCTTTTTCTTTGGGTTGGGGCATTCAACACATTTACATTTAAGGTAATTATTGATAAGTATGATACCATTGCCATTTATTTTGCTGCTTTGGGTTCAAGTTTATAAACCTTTTCTATGTTTCCTATCTAGAGAAGATCCTTTAGCATCTGTTGAAGAGCTGGTTTGGTGGTGCTGAATTCTCTCATCTTTTGCTTGTCTGTAAAGCTTTTAATTTCTCCTTCATATTTGAATTAGATCCTTTCTGGGTATAGTAATCTGGGTTGTAGGTTTTTTTCTTTCATCACTTTAAGTATGTCCTGCCATTCCCTTCTGGCCTGAAGAGTTTCTATTGAAAGATCAGCTATTATCCTTATTGGAATCTCCTTGTGTGTTATTTATTGCTTTTCTCTTGCTGCTTTTAATATTTGCTCCTTGTGTTTGATCTTTGTTAATTTGATTAATATGTGTCTTGGGGTGTTTCACCTTGGGTTTTTCCTGTTTGGGACTCTCTGGGTTTCCTGGACTTGGGTGGCTATTTCCTTCTCCATTTTAAGGAAGTTTTCAACTATTATCTCCTCAAGTATTTTCTCATGGCCTTTCTTTTTGTCTTCTTCTGGGACTCCTATAGTTCAAATGTTGGGGCATTTAACATTTTCCCAGAGGTCTCTGAGGTTGTCCTCATTTCTTTTAATTCTTTTTTCTTTTTTCCTCTGCTTTATTTATTTCAACCATTCTATCTTCCACCTCACTTATCCTATCTTATGCCTCAGTTATTTTACTGTTGGTTCCCTTCAGAGTGCTTTTGATCTCAGTTATTGCATTATTCACTATTGATTGACTATTTTTTATTTCTTCTAGATATCTGTTAAACATTTCTTGCATCTTCTCAATTCTTGTCTCTAGTCTATTTATCTGTAACTTCATTCTGTTTTCAAGATTTTGGATCATCTTTACTCTCATTATTCTGAATTCTTGTTTAGGTAGACCCCCTATATCCTCCTCTTTGGTTTGGTTTGGTGGGCATTTGTCATGTTCCTTTACCTGTGGAATATTTCTCTGCCTTTTCATTTTCTTTAGATTGCTGTGTTTGGGACGGCTTTTCTGTATGCTGGAAGTTTGTGTTTTCTCTTTATTCTGAAGGTTGCTCCCTGTGGGTGGGTTTGGACTAGTGGTTTGTTAAGGTTGCCTGGTTAGGGAAGCTTGCATTGGTGTTCTGGTAGGTGGAGCTGGATCTCTTCTCTCTGGAGTGCAATGAAGTGTCCAATAGTGAGTTTTGAGGTATCTATGGGTTTGGTGTGATTTGGGGCAGCCTATATTTTAATGTTCAGGGCTATCTTCCTGTGTTGCTGGAGAATTAGTGTGGTATGTCTTGCTCTGGAACTTGTTGGCTCTTGGGTGGAGCTTGGTTTCAGTGTAGGTATGGAGGTTTTTCGACGAGCTCTTGTCAATTAATGTTCCCTGAAGTCAGGAGTTTTCTGGTGTTCTCAAGTTTTGGATTTAAGCTTCCTGCCTCTGGCTTTCAGTCTTGTTCTTACAGTTGCCTCAAGACTTCTTAATCCATACAACACAGATGATAAAACATCTAAGTTAATGGCAAAATGATTATCCACAATGAGGGACACCCAGAGAGTTTCACAGAGTTACATGGAGAAGAGAAAAGGGAGGAGGAAGATAGAGGTGACTAGAAGGAGAAGAGGGGAAGTCAAAAGGCTAAAGATAAATCTAGCCAGGAATCAATTCCCTATGTGCTCTCCACAGTCTGGAACACTCAGAGAGGTTCATGGAGTTACATAGAGAAGAGAAGGGGGAGGGAGGAGATAGAGGTGACCTGGGGGAGAAAGGGGAGATTCAAAAGGGGAGAAAGCAATCAAGCCAGTAATCACACCCCTAAGTAAAAATGAGTACTGAGGATTAACTTCTTAAAGGTACAAAATTGATAACAAAGTCTGACACTGTTTCCACTGTATGCTTAATCAGTGCTAACTATAAGGTTTTAATTTGTTTCACCTATCACATCCGGAGCGGTTCCCTCTTCTATGTCTAGTTTGGCTTCCTCTGTTTGCAAGTCTCTTCAGTGTCTAATTTCCACCCTGACACAAGGGCCAAAGGTGGTCACTTATTTAAGCTCACTTGTTCAGTTGTGCTGTGGGAAGAGAGGAACACTGCAAACAACTGTCACTGGCATGTATGGGGAGTGCTCGCAATGTATGGACCACACTGGGTTTGCCCCAGCTCACGGCATGTGCACTTTCCTGGTCTACACTGCTCAGGTTCCAGGTTGCTCTGCAAGGGAACTGTCCATAGTGGGCCCTGGGTTTTGTGTACTTGCCAGGTCTAAGCTGCTCAGGTTCAGGTTCTCGGGTACTCCACAAAGGTACAGACTTGGTTGGGCATTTTGTGCCCAGGTCTGAGCAGCTCAGGCATCCAGGTGCTTGGTGAGTGCCCTGTCCCAGGTGGGCTGTGTCTTAGTCAGCTTCCCTCTCCTAGCCGCTCAGTTTCCTGGGTGCACCACAAGAGCGCCATCTCAGGTGTGTTTTGTGTCTCCTCTGGGGAGCTGATCTCTGACTGTGACCCTCCTGGCAGATGTCAACCATCCAGGATCCCTGGAAGACTTGGTTAGCAACTGGGAGCCTGCTCACAGTTTGGTGGAGGATGCAGTCACTGGGGCTGAGATTGCCCCTTGCCTTCTGGCTCTTGCTGTCACCCGCCTGCCTCTCTGCCTCCAGCAGGGGGATGGGCTGGTCCACAGCCGGCTAGCTCCCCTTTGGTATTTGCTCAATCCCTTGTTCCGTGAGCAGGCCAGGCTGTGCCTTAGGTTAGAGCTTTTCATGGGAAAGTTCTCTCTCTCTCTCTTTTGGGGGGGGGGTGCTATCTCACATTAGCTCCCTCAGATTGTCCTCAGGGTGTTCAGGCCTGGTCCTTACCCTAAGCATGCAACCCACTCCTCCCTGTTCAGCCCCTGCTCACTGGTGGAGGATGCGAGTGTCTGGGCTACTTCTCTGCTGGGAGTTGCAGTTTAGCCGCATATTCCATGAGTTTTTTGTTTTTGTTATTTTTCCTCCTGGTTATGTTTCCCTCTGAGGTTCCTAAATTCCCCACAGACCTGCCAGTGAGAGGGTTTCCTGGTGCTTGGAAACCTCTCCTCCTTCACGATTCTGTCCCTGGGTTGGGTCTCAATCCCTAACTCTTTTGTCTTTCTTTTTGTCTTTTATATTTTGTCCTACCTCCTTATGAAGAGAATAGGCTGCCTTTCTGGGTGCCTGGTGTCCTCTGCCAGAGTTCAGAAGTTGTTTTGTGGAAGTTGTTCAACATTCAAATGATCTTTGATGAATTTGTGGGGGAGAAAGTGGTCTCCCCGTCCTTTTCCTCCACCATCTTAGGACCGCCCCTTGACCTCATTGATTTTATTTAACATTCTTTAAAGTATTTCTGAATACAATGGATAGTTTTAGAGCAGGCAGCCACATTGATATAGGAAAAGCTTTGTGATCTTTGACAATCAACTGTGTACTTTATTATATTGTCCTGAATAATGCTACTTAATTAATATGGATTATCACAATGTGAGACATGGAAAAGACCTTTAACTTATATAGTTCTACTCATTAATTTTTTTAATTAAGGCGAAAACCAAGAACCAGAGAAATGAGGTGAATTCTTCAAGGTCTCATTATTACTGGTTAAACCAAGGAGAGGAATGAGAATAGATTTCAAATTCCTTGATGATATCCATTATATCAAAACTTCATTTTAAATATCAATATTTCAAATATCAATCAATGTAATGCTGCTGCTGCTGCTAAGTCGCTTCAGTCATGTCTGACTCTGTGCGACCCCATAGATGGCAGCCCACCAGGTTCCCCCATCCCTGGGATTCTCCAGGCAAGAACACTGGAGTGGGTTGCCATTTCCTTCTCCAATGCATGAAAGTGAAAAGTGAAAGTGAAGTCGCTCAGTTGTGTCCGACTCCCAGCCACCCCATGGACTGCAGCCTACCAGGCTCCTCCGTCCATGGGATTTTCCAGTCAAGAGTACTGGAGTGGGGTGCCATTGCCTTCTCCAAATCAATGTAATACCTGTACCTTAATCATTGCTTCTTCATATCATTCATTAGGCTTAATTACATAACACCATGATAAAAATTGTGAGTTCTGTGAGAACCACTTTTACGCCACTTTTCACAAGTGAATATTGTATCTGATATACACATTGCCACTTTTGTGATAGGATGTCAGATGCATACAATTTTAATAGCAAATCACATGATTGATACATTAGTATCATGATGGAACCTTAAGCTTCTTCACAACTCAAAGAGAAAACCTGCAGGCATCTTAAGTCTTCAGTTGGAGTTTTGATAATTGAATATGCCTCTTCATCTGTAATAGGATATAGCAAATTTCTATAAAGCCAGAAAATTCCTTCCTATACTTTTTTCACTCAAATCTTCAGTGTCTTCCAGAGGTGGCTACTTTTTAAAATTCTACACTAGTTTTGAATCTGGCTTCCTCTTTCCTTCATAATGCTTTTGTGTTTCATTTATGTTTGAATATGTCAGTGGTTCATTCCTTTCATTGCCAAGGAGTATTCAGTGATATAACTATATTTCTGTGACTTTATCTTTCTTTGGGTGATGAGACAGTGGGTAATTTCTCTAGTCTCAAATGTAATACCCATAGGGAAATAACTAGAACAGTTATTTGAAGATAACTGTACTCACATGCATTAAAAAAATAGAATTATTTTTAAAGTTTCATGTTCCAAATAGAAGTCTGCATTAAAAATTCTTTAAAAAAAAGAAAGATTGTGTCTATTTCCCTTTAAAGAATAAATTAGATATTAGCTTTGGGAATTAAAGAATAAAACAAATAATTTATTCTTGGTTGGCCTCACAAAACACTTTTTTAAAACATAAGGGCTTTTACTAAGGAAGCAACAATTTTTAATAAACTATTAATTAGAGAACTATATTTGTATACCAAACCCATTTTTTTTAAAAATCGGAGGACCAACTGTAGTCATGTTTTAATATTTTACTATTTATATTAACCCTGCCAGATTTCATTCATGATACCATCCTTAAACACACATACACACACACACACACAGACATAAATACCCTTGCCTTTCCTATGACTATATTTTGTTGATATTTTCAGTTTTTATTCTTCAATAGCCTTTTTATCCCCATTTAGATTATATGTACTCACTTATATTTATATTTTAGTATAAAAATAATATCTATTATGACTAAAACAGAGATTTATTCAACATCAACATATGTGTATCTTCTATTACAATCATAACGTTATATACTGAGTTGTTTCATACCCCAGGTTGTTTACCTTGTCATTCCAGTTAGTCTATTTTTATTACTGCATCACAACAATTCTTTAATGTGAATATTGCTGAAATGCTGACCATATACAGAATGAGATATCTAGAAAGAGAATGAGTTTTGTTCACTATTCTTTGTATCTCAGTGTCCCCAAAGAAAGAAGATATCCACAGTTGTTTTCTCCAAATTCTCTTCCATAGAATCTTTGATACTTAGAGATGTCATTTTAAGATTTCTGCTTTTAAATTAATGTAATTAGAATATAATTGCCAGTTGTGGAGAAGAATTGTTATATCTGATAGAAACTGCATTTCAAAAGTTGGGAATGTATGTGATTCATGCAATTAGAGAAGTTTCAACAGTGATAGTGTTACTGAGGTCAGCACAGGGATGGATCAGCCAGTAGTAGGATGCCACTGTTGATTGGTGACCTACAGAGAGTGAGTGATATAGAACCCATGCAGAAGCTAGTTTCCTTGTCAGTTGAGCAGGAGGGAGAGTGGGTCACTTTCTAATATATGCAGTTTCCCTTACTGTTTTATTTCCCTGAATTACAGAAGCTATGCTTTATCATCAGAAAAGGCAATGGCACCCCACTCCAGTACTCTTGTCTGGAAAATCCCATGGATGGAGGAGCCTGGTGGGCTGCAGTCCATGGGGTTGCTGCGAGTTGGACACGACTGAGTGACTTCACTTTCACTTTTCACTTTCACGCATTGGAGAAGGAAATGGCAACCCACTCCAGTGTTCTTGTCTGGAGAATCCCAGGGACGGGGGAGCCTGGTGGGCTACTGTCTATAGCGTTGCACAAAGTCGGACACGACTGAGGTGACTTAGCAGCAGCAGCAGCATGCTTTATCATGAGTTGTTAATGTTATGCAAAAGAGTATGACTACCATGCATTTGTGTATGTTTGAAGTGTGTGTGTGGGTGTGAGTGGGTGGGTGAAGTAATGTCACTCAGCTCTCACCCATCATTATCTACTAGAACAGAATTCAGCAAAAATGTTTCTGTATTGAGCTACACATTAAATATTCTCAGCTGGCATATGGTCTCTATTGCAAGAACTCTACTTCTCTGTAATATATTAAATCAGTCATTGACAATACATGAACAGAGGAGTTTTACCCTGTTCATTTTAATAACAAATACAGAAAATTGAACTTAACTGATTTTTATGTGCCATGAATTGTTTTCATTGATTTGATATTTTGTCAAACATTTAAAATGTTTTAGTTCATGGATCAGATTTAAAGCCATGAGTTGTACTTTGTTGATCTCTGTATTAGAACATTTATTTATGTCAAATTGAAATTCAGATTCACTTTTTCTCTATGAAGCTTCAATAAATTCCAGAACTCTTTCTCCAAAAAAATATTTATTTTCTGTTTTGTGTATATTCATGTTTTCTTCTTCACATTATTTTCTTTTCTTTAGATATGTAGCACTCTCTAGTCCATGAAGGTGTGATTAAATTTCTGTAATTAGCTGTATACTATTATATCCTAGTCTAGAGGTCATGATAAATGAATGCTTGGTGCTATTTTGAATACTGGAAAATGTAACATAAAACTCTAGACTTACAGCATCACTTTAAAATTTTGAGCATCTGGCTTTATCATGTAGCAATAGTTGGCTGGAGCTGAGTAACAGCTGTCAATTTGGAAAGTGCATTTGATTTCATATTTATCACCATCTCCTCTGCTAACTATTTGGCATAAGATAATTCTTAGATGGCTCCCATGAATCTGGGTGGGACCTGTGAATATAATGGGACAATAACTCTGATACTTGACGCATGATTGCATGATTACATCATGTGATATAGAAATGTACTGTAGCCAATTGAAGCCTTGCTGACTTGGAAGAAGCCTCAGTGTTGTCAGAGGACCATGTAGTAAGGATCTCTTGTGGCCTCGAAATCCTTAGAATAACCCTGACACCAAATTTAGTCTCTGTACCTTGATGCCAAATTAAATCTCAGAAACAGATATTTAGGGCAAATAAATGGGGAAAAGATGGAGACAGTGACAGATTTTACTTTCTTGGGCTCCAAAATCACTGCAGACAGTGACTGCAGCCATGAAATTAAAAGACACTTGCTCCTTGGAATAAAAGCTATGACAAAACTAGACAATGTATTAAAAAGCAGAGACATCACTTTGCTGACAAAGGTCTGTCTAGCCAAAACTATGGTTTTGGACAGTAAAGAAGGCTGAGAACCAAAGAATTGATGCTTTCAAACTGTGGTGCTGGAAAAGACTCTTGAGAGTCCCTTGGACAGCAAGGAGATCAAACTAGTCAATCCTAAATGTAATCAACCATGAATATTCATAGAAAGGTCTAATGCTAAAGCTGAAACTCCAATACTTTGGCCACCTGATGCGAAGAGCCAACTCATTGGAAAAGACCCTGATGCTCAGCAAGATTGAGGGTAGGATAGAGGACAACAGAGAATGAGATGGTTGGATGGCATCACTGACTCAATTGACACGAGTTTCAGCAAACTCTGGATGATAGTGACGGACAGGGAAGCCCTGTGTGCTGCCGTCCATGGGGTCATAAAGATTTGGACACAGCTTAGCAACTGAACACAGCAACAAGAAAAGAATAGCTTTATTGCTTTACCAAGCAAAGGGGTCCCAGAGGGCAAATGCCCTTAAAGCTGTGTGTCCCAACCCAGGTAGCTTTGTGAAGAAGTTTATAATCAAGGAGGTGGATTTGCTGATAAGAATTGAGGTGCATGAGGGGCCCTCATTCCTACAATCTGGAAATCATCTGACATCACGTGATGATGGGTGAGTTGTGACGTTCTCTGGGATGAAGTGTGCTTCAAGACATAGTTAACATCTTGCATTTGGTGGGTGTTTTAGTTCTGCAGAAGAGTTGAAAGATGGTATGTGTATCCCTTGAGGGGAACAAGAACCCTGCCCTCAAGACTGTATTATTGTTTCTTGGCAGTGCCTCCCTCTTCTCTGCTTCCCCTCCCTTCCCTGATTAGCAACTGTTTGAACGTGCTCTTTGGAACTCAAGAAAGGAAACACAGGCTTCTGAGTCCAGGAGCCCTTTAAGATCCTGCTCAGTTTCAGCCTCAGCCAACAGCTAGCAAGAAAACAAGCACTCTTAGTCCTACAATCCCAAGAAACTTACCATCCTGAATAAATTCAGAAGAGGCTGCTGAGCCTCATACAAGATTACAACCCCATCTGTTACTTTGATTTCAGCCTGGTGAGACCCACGCAAAGGATTCAGTTAACCTCTGCCTGAAATTCCAAAAAAACCTTGAAATAAGAAATTTGTGTCATTTTAAGCTCCTAAGTTTGTGGCTGGGCTTCCCTGATATTTAGTTGGTAAAGAATCCATCTGCAATGTAGGATACCTTAGTTTGATTCCTGGATGGGGAAGATCTGCTGGAGAAGGGGATTCTCTTGTGGCTAAGCTGGTAAAGAATCCACCTGTATTACAGGAGACCTGGGTTAGGAAGATCCCCTGGAGAAGGGAAAAGCTACCCACTCCAGTATTCTGGCCTGGAAAATTGAATGGACTGTATAGTCTATATCACAAAGAGTCGGACATGACTGAGCAACTTTCACTTTCAAGTTTGTGGTCACTTGTTATGCAGGAATAGAAAACTAACAGGCTATTACTTTACATAAGCACACTTTATGGATAAAGATCCACTTAGCCTGAGAATGCCAAATAAGGTAAACTTAACCTATTTCAACTGCCTCAAGGTTCTCTACTTTATAAACAGTGACAAACTACTTGGAATTATCTGAAGACTTTTTTTTTTTTTAATTTCAAAATTGGTAGAATTTGAAATAGTCGAGTATTCTATACTAAATAGCAGAAACTGTAAGTGATTCAAGAGGGCTATTAAATAACTACCTCCTCTGAGTAAAACCATTAAATTATTCTAGACTCAGGTCTACCTAATATGCCTGTTAATTACTCTCAAAGCAGTGGAGATGAATATGATTGGAAAAGAGGAAAAAGTGCTGTTTTTTTTTTTTTTTCCCCCAGTAAGAAGATTGGTGCCTATTTGCTTGCTATATATTGGTACCTTCTAGACCTTCCATTCACAGACTGTACAGTTGTCACCTCTCTGATTTCCCAAGACTAGACCCTACTCTCCCAACTCACCATGTGTGAATCTGGCCCTGACTGAATCTCAGACTTCAGCTCTGGAAATGGCTCTTTTTGAATGAGGCTAAGCCTTACTATTTGCATACAGAATAGCTACTTGCTAAGTCCCTTTGGACTTCAGTTCTACCACATTTTATCTCTTTATTCTTGGTTTCAAGCCAGTGTTACTTCACAGAGCTACCAAAATGTTATAGAAAAAGCATGATCCATAGATGCTTTATTCTAGTCTTTATTCTGGATTATTGTCCTTATAAATAAATATGTAAACATTTCCAGTTTACAGGATATGTCATTTAGCTGAATTTTGTTGACCAACATAAAATATGTTTAGCCCACCAACATATTTTTTAAAGGATACTGATTCAGTGAAATATCTGAGATATAAAAGTGAATTACATAAGATGTTAATATAAAATATGAGTTATAGCTCAAGATCATATTCAGAAATCAAGAAAAATTTACACACTTCAGTTTAAGCTAAACTAACTAGAAAATCTTTTAACTAGTATTTTGTTTCTTGCCTATGATGTACTAGGTGGCTTTTTTTTTTTTTTAAACAAGCATATAGTGCTTACTAAATGCCCAGCCCTGTCTCAAATGCTGTACAAATGTGATCTCATTTAATCCTCATCCAGCCTATAAGGTAGACGCTATTACCATCTTCACTTCCACTTTAAAGATGAAAAAAACTAAAACATGAGGGTATTGAGACACTAGTGCAAGCTCACAGATAGTTAGCAGCAAGGCAGAAGCTGAAGCCAGGGAGTCTGGCTTTGGAGTCCATGCTCTTTTATTTTATAATGCTTTTTAATTGAGTACAGTTTCTGTACAATATTATATAAGTTACAGATGTATAATATACTGATTCACAATTTTAATGGTTAAACTTATTTATAGTTATTATAAAATATTGACTATATTCCCTGTGTTGTGTAACATATCCCTGTAGCTTATTTTATACACAAACTTTTGTACTTCTTAAACCCCTACCGGTATTTTGCCCCTCCTGCCTTCCCTTTCCCCACTGGTAACCACCAGTTTGGTCTCCCTGAGTCTGCTTTTTGTTATATTCATTAGTTTGTTATATTTTTTTAGATTCCATATATGAGTGATAACATATATTATTTGTCTTTCTCTATCTAACATTATTCTGCTAAGTCACTTCAGTCGTGTCTGACTCTGTGCCACCCCATAGACGGGAGCCCTCCAAGCTTCCCCGTCCCTGGGATTCTCCAGGCAAGAACACTGGAGTGGGTTGCCATTTCCTTCTCCAATGCAGGAAAGTGAAAAGCGAAAGTGAAGTCGCTCAGTCGTGTCCAACCCTCAGCGACCCCATGGACTGCAGCCTACCAGGCTCCTCCGTCCAAGGGATTTTCCAAGCAAGAGTACTGGAGTGGGGCGCCATTGCCTTCAGTAACCTTCAAGTCCATCCATGTTGCTGCACGTGTCAAATTTAATTCTTTTTAATGGCTGAGTAGTATTTCATTTTATATATACATACATGTTTATATCTAATTTATATATGTGTATCTATATATATATGATTATATATATAATTTATATGCCCGCCTGCTCATATGAGTATATGTGTTTATATATGTATATGTATATATCACATCTTCTTCTTCATCCATTTATATGTTGATGGATACTTAGGTTGCTTCTATACCTTGGAAACTGTAAACAATGCAAATATAAACACTGTATTCATGTATTTTTTTCAAATTAATGTTTTTATTTTCTCAGATACATACCCAGCAATGGAACTGCTGGATCAAATGGTAGCTCTATTTTTAATTTTTAAAGGAATCTTCATATTGTTTCCACAGTGGCTGCACCAGTTTGCATTTCCACCTACAGTGTACCAGGGTTCCCTTTTCTGTACATCTTCACCAATATTTATTATCTGTGTTCTTTCTGACGATAACCATCCTGACAAGTGTGAGGTGATATCTCTGTGTGGTTTTGATTTGTATTTCCCTGATAAAAATTAGCGATGTTGAGCATCTTTTTAAAAAGGCATAAATGTCAACCCAGTGCTTCTCACAGCATCTGAGTTATTGCTATTTTTATCTTCATTGTACACATGAAGAAACTAGAGCACAAACAGGTTAGAAAACTTGTTAAGGGCACAAAAATAGAAATTAACTGAGCCAAAATTCAAACTCAGGCCATATAGTACCAAAGTCCATTCTTTATACCACTATAATATGCTTCTTCTAGCTATTTTTCTTCATTTTCAATTCTCAACATTGATAAACAATAATACTTTCACAACAAGAGCATTCAAAAATGAATAATGTGCTCATACAAAGAAACAAAGTATATGTAAAGAAAGTCATTTTAAAACCAGTTTAAATAGTATAGTTTTCTCATATAACCTCACCGAAGAGAATGATGAGAAGATCCTAATGTATTATTTTTGCATAAAATATCTAAATGCTTTTTACTACTATTGAACACTCATATAAAAAGCATGCTTATTTTTTTTGATAATACAGAGGAAGAGGGTATGTTTCTACATGTATTGAATTCATCTAGAGCAATTTATTTAAAATAAAAATCAATTTAAATCAAATATTTTACTTACAGAAGAAAATGATGAGCAAAACAAACCTGGAAGGAATTTCATAAAACTTCCATTAATTTTGAAAATATAAGCCAATCTGATATATCACTGATGTGTTATCAAGTAAATTTAAATTTTAGGACTTATGTTTTCTCTGTTTTTTTCTACCTATCTCCCTGTCCCCATAAATAGTAGAAGATAATGCCATTTCGTATTTATAAAATGTATGGAAAGAAGTGATCCAGTATACAGTCTCAGATAAAAGTGGAATAACTGAAGCACTCTGAGTATTTCTCCAAAATAATTAAGCTGCTTATTAAAGGAGTAATGAGAATGAAAATACTATACATTAACATGTATACACACAAATACATAGATATACATATGTATTGATGTATATGCATATATATTTATAAATACTTGAACAAAAAGATATAGTATGTGGTACAGTAACTTCCCTGGTGGCTCAGATCGTAAAGAATATACCTGCAATGCAGGAGATTGGGTTCAAGTCCTGGACTGGGAAGTTCCCCTGGAGAAGGCATGATAACCCACTCCATTATTCTTGCCTGGAGAATTCCATGGACACAGAAGCCCGGCAGGCTACAGTCCATGGATTCGCAAAGAGTCAGACATGACTGAGCAACTAACAAGTAACAAGTGAGTATGTGGTACAGTAGTTAATAACATAAATTCTGAAGTCAGAATGCCTGCCTGCATCTTAACCTTCTTTCTCCATTTTTAGCTATGTGAACTTTTACAAGTAACTTATTTACTCTGTATTCAATTTCCCAATATATAAAATGGGAGTAATAATAAGATGATATAATAAATTGTGATATTTTACAAGGTAAATATGTTCACATATATAAAGCACAAATTTATTGAGAATATGCTAAGACTATGTTCTATACACTCATTAAAAATATATTTCTGTATAACTGAGAAAAAATACATGCATATGAATATGAATTTTTGTGTTCTGTGTGTACGTATGGGTGAATTTGTATGCATGCAGTGGAGACTTGGGTACAACAGAAAACAATTTGGTTTATACCTCCAACTTCCTATTCAAACTACTTTGAAGATCAATTCCTCTTTGACCTTGAGTAAAATTTAAGGCATATTCCTTGACTTGTCTTATAGACCTCAGGTACTAAAAAAATGTTCACAGGCCTTCAAGTTCAAACAGACTCATTTTCATGAATTGTCCAGAACGTTGGAAGTTCAGAATTGCAAACTTAAAGTTAGAACCACTCTCATTTCGTAGCTCTTGACTGCTTCTGTTTGGAGGAGCCTGTGAGAGGAAGAGTTCAGAATAATCTCTCTTTCCCCTGCCATACTTGTTTTCCACTCAGGAGACAGCCTCTGACTGATTAGGACTCAGTGGTGAGGTGAGATAACCAGTGATCAGAGGCAGCAGGCAGGGATAGTATAAAGAGCAGTGATGGTAGACAGCCGGCTGCATTCTGCAGGGAGCACTTCCATGCTGTCTTGGAAAACACCTCTCTGCTCACTCCAGAGCTCTCATAAGTGGTGACAGTTATGCGTGCCTCCTAGTGTGTCACTCAGAAAGATCCTTCCTCAATTTCTGAGGATTCAACTCTTCTTCTGTATTTGTCTTTTGCCTTTCAGGTAACTTTTATGACACATTGGTTAAATGATCCAGGTTCAATCCATCAGTGAGAAGCATGCAACTTTAATACCCGATCATTATGAGTTGAGTTATTTTTGAATCAGTGTCTTCTATTCCACTGTCCCAAGACATTCAAGCCAGTGTTTTACTCTTTGGAATGAAGAGTGTGAACCATACACCAAATACTGTGTTCTCCAAGTTCCAATGGATATATACAAGCTCTCTGTATTGTCCCCACCAGGCTTGCCATAAGAAGAAAGTTCCCCAGTCCCTTCTCTGCAGCAGCTTAGTAAGACCTATAGTTCCCCAAAGACTCTCTTAAATTAAATTTCCAACCTCTTTCATGATTGGTTAAGAGTCTATACTGGACTGGATTTAGGGGAGTGCAGTTAGCTAAGGGTCTCACACTGTATATATGCAAATATTGTTTAGATGATCCATCTATCTTTTTGGAAACTTGTGATGACTTGTCATCTATACTTTTGTTCTTGCATTTTGTGTGTCACTGAACATCAGCCAGGATATATGCCATTTTAATGCCCTATTATATAGTCCTGTACTTACATACACAGACACTTGCATATATGTAAAAGAGAAATAGTGAAGCATCAGTTATCTGAAAAATATAATTTGGGTAAGAAGAAAAGAAGGGGTTCATAAAAATGCATAGAAAATTGGGTTATTTTCGTGGATTTTTTTTTCATTATAAGAAGCAATCTTATTTAGATTAAAAGTGAAAAAGTGAGTGCCAAATGAATTGTGAAGATACACCTAATACCCCCTAGATCAGTCCAAAAATACCAAAAAGAAGGCAGATAGCTGTCAAATATGGGTGTTTGCATATAATTGAAAATACCTGTGATTAGGAAGTAAGACAGACACTTTCAATAAAATTTCAAAACCAATAATGTGTATTGTAATTTATTCTATTTTTTCTGTCTTTCTCCCACCTACTTTCCCATCTGTCTACCTATTCACTTGTCTATCCATCATCTCATCTATCACCTGCTGGAAACCATTGAGAAAAATAGATAGGACCCACCCACCTGGATAAAATCCTCATTTTATAGCACTATTTAAAGTCTTCTAGAGTTTTATAAATGTTACCTCATTAATTTTCACAATATCCTGTGAGGTATGTAGGTAGAAATTATTTCTTATTTTATGGATGGATAAAGTAAGGTATTGTAAACTTACCAAAGAGACTTATGTCTTACAGAAAACCAAATGAGATATGCTTTTGAAAAATATAGCTTAATAGCTGTCTAACTTTATTCTAGTTAGAAGTTAATTTTTTCTATTGGAACCTATTCCGATGTTCCTGAAAGGTTGATAAAATTAGAGGCATTCTCCCAATATTCTTGGAATACACTAATAAATGGGGCATCCCATCAAATATAATTAATGTTAATAAAGATAACAATTTATAATGTAGATTGAGAAATTATACTGTGGCAGAAGCACAGCATTGTGCATTATCAGTTTTAGACTCACAACAGTCCCACAGTTCTGGTTCCCTATTGCAGCATATCAAACCATCCCCAAATTTTGCAACTTAAGATGACATTTATGATTTTATACAACTTCTGAGTTCAGAAAACCAGGAGGGGCTTAGGTGACTGGTTCTACCTCCAGTGTCTTAGGAGATCACAGTAAAACTTTTGACTGGGGAAGTTCTGGATGCCCAGTGGGTCTGTGGTGGCAGTGGACGCCTGCCAACCTCTGAACTGCCTTCTGGGTCTTCCTCTCCTTTGACTGAGAGATAACACATATTCACAGCTATATAGCTCTGTTGGCTATCATTGGAGAAGGAAATGGCAACCCATTCCAGTGTTCTTGCCTGGAGAATCCCAGGGACGGGGGAGCCTCGTGGGCTTCTGTCTATGGGGTCGCACAGAGTCAGACACGACAAGCGACTTAACAGTAGCAGCTCTATTGGTACATTCTATAGAATCCTAGAAATCTAACATATTACTTTTATTTTATCATGTTTCTAGGAAAAATTTCTATTTCTGTCTCCTTCAGTCCAAGCAGGCAACAGTTTTTGCTGGTATAACCCCATCTCTATTCTTGGGTTCTGTTAAGATGGACGATTGGATCCATGAATAAGGTACCTATAATCTCTTTAGCAAACCTTCTTTGGCCTTGCCTTCAGTGTTCTCTTGAGAATATGCTTCCTCATTTTTTACAATATGCCTAAGTTGAGAATTTTCCAAATCTTCCAGTTTTGTTTTTTTGCTTAACAATTTCTCCTTCAATTTATCTCATAAGCAGCCAGGAGAAGGCAGGCAAAGGCAATCTAGTCTTTTTCTAATATTAACCTCAAAACTTTCCCAATCTCTCTCCCAAAACTCAGTTTCAAAGCCACTTTCACTTTTTAGATACTTTTTACAGAAGCATGCTACTTCTTGGTACCAAAATTGGTATTCATTTTCTAGGTCTGCCAAACAAATTACTACAGTGGCTTAAACAAAATAAATTCATTTTCTCACAGTTCCAAAGGCTAGAAGTACAAGATAAGTTGTCAAGGGTTGGTTTTTTCTAAGGCTTCTCTCCTTGGTTTATAGATGCTCACCTCTCTGTGTCTTTTGTGCTGTGTCCTAATCTCTTCTTAGAAGGACACCAGTCCTATGAGATTACAACCCACTTATATGACCCTATTTACCTTTGTAAATGTGGTTGTCTCCAAATACACTCAAGCTCTGAGGTACTGGGGATTATGACTCCAATACAGGGGATTTGAGAGGACACAGTGTAGTCCATAGCACTTCATAACTACAGCATAGTGTTTGTAAACTAATATTACATGACAAAGATTCTCTTTCCTACAATTTCAAATAAGATTTAACTCACTTACTTACAAGAGTTTAACCCATAGCCTTATGAAAGAACATGAGGCTTCTGATAACAATTTATTTAACACATATTAGCCTTTTAAAAACATTTCTTCCTCTATTGGCCAGCTTTGATACAAAGCCATTCATACATTTTGAGTTTTTCTTACAACAGCACCTTACTTTTAGGTACCAATATACGTATTAAGTATCCACTGTAGCACAATAATTTGTCTCAGTACTGATCAGCTTAAAAACAACAAAAATTAATTATCTCACACAAACTCTTAGGATCATAAATCTGAAAGAACTTTGAGTGTTTCTGACTCAGGGTATCTCACAAGTTGTAGTCAAACTATTGACAGAGATTAATTTATTTCCAGATTTGACTTTAACTGATGATTCTACTTCCAAACTCAACAAGATGGTTGTTGACAGGTCAATTTAGGGGGAAACTCATCAATGATATATCATAAATATTTTAATAAATATAGCTGTAGGTAATATTTACTGAACACAATATCAAGTGCTTGTATTTATACTCATAACAATGCTGCTATATTATATTATGGCTTGCCCACTGTGCATGCTAACACAAGCAGTGGTAAAAACTGAAACTTTAAAGCAAATGGTTTTAATTTTGGAAAACTTAAAAATTACTTTCATTATTTCTCTATACAAAATATAACAGCTTGGTGATTCTCACTGGGCTTCCCTGGTAGCTCAGATGGTAAAGAATCTGCCTGTAATGCAGAAGATCCAGATTCCATGCCTGAGTCAGAAAGATCTCCTGGAGAAGGGAATGGCTACCCCTCCAGTATTCTTGCCTGGAGAATTCCATGTACAGAGGAGTCTGGCAGGGGACAGCCCATGGGATCACAAAGAGTCAGACATGACTGAGCAACTAACAACACTTTAACGCTTATTTTAGGGAGAAAATGCAAAGCCAAAAGAAAGAAAAGGCAGTCCTATGTAAGTTAAGACTATATGCAATAAAATCACTTTTTACCTAACATAATATTTTTGTTAGAAGAATAAGAAATGATTGTGAAAATATAAATATACATAGAAAAAAGAAGGTAAGAACGTTTTCTACATCCTATACATCTGGACTTGTCAAATTAATGAATCAATATTGATATACTATTTTTAATTACAGTCAACTATTTCTTCAGTTTTCACAAAATCTCTTCCAGGATACCACATTACATATAGTCATCATGTTTCCTAAGGCTCTACTTGGTGGTTGTGACTGTTTCTCAGAATTTTTTTTTTTCCCTTGTCAATTTTGAGCATTACTGGTTAGAAGTTTTAACATTTCATAGTGTCTCCAAATTAGAATTTGTCTGACATTTTTCTTATGATTCAATTTGAATAATATATTTTGGGAAAAATACAGAGTGGAAGTACTATTCTGTATCTCATCATAGCATAAGAAAGTGAAATTTTTAGTCAGCCAGTCTTAACCGACTCTGTGATCCCATGGACTGCAGCCCGCCAGTCTCCTCTGTCCATGGGATTTTCCAGGAAAGAATATTGGAATGGGTTGCCATCCCCTTCTCCAGGGGATCTTCCATACCCAATGATCAAACCTGGATTTACGGCATTGCAGGCAGATTCTTTACCTTCTGAGCCACCATGGAAGCCATAGCAAAGGCACATGCTATCAACATGACTCATCACTGTTGATGTTAACCTAATGACCTGACTTGGGAAACTTGTTTCTCCACCATAAACTACTCTTTTTTTTTTTTTTCCTGATTGACCCTACTGTTATCTGTGGAAGAAAATCTCTAGCACAGTCCACACTGACTGGGGAATTGTGCTCCACTTCCTTAATGGCAAAGTATTTACAGAAATTATTTGGAATTTGTCTGCATGGGAGAGATCTGCTTATTTTACGTATTCTGATGTTTTGACATCTGGGGCCCTGCTTTCCCTGGAGAGGCTGTTTCTCTTGGGGTCAGCCAATTCCTTCTTAGAGTAAACAGCTTACCCCTAAGTGTGCCTTCAAATGCATACCAACCAGTGCAGACGCCATACCCCTAAACACTTCCTTTTTGGGACCCTTACATGCCAGGCCAGTTTCCACTCATCCTAATCATCCCTGACAACTAAGGACAGCCTTGTGCCAGAGAGTCCCCTGAAATGATCAGAATAATCTGCTGACACTGCCCCTCCTCCTCCTTCCTGCAGAAACCACAATAAAGGCTCTTGACCACAGTTTCCCCAAAACCCCTATTTCCTGGCCAGTTCTACTGCTTTATGTGCTTGACATGAGCCTTTGCCTTGTAATCTGTGTCTGTGTGTGCCTGTTGTAATATTTATATCTTCTTGATAATTTGACCCTTTAATCAACTGATCAGTTAACCTTCTTTTCTAAAAATTTTGACATGAAGTCTGTTTGAGTTTTTTTGTTTGTTTGTTTTTCTGATATTACAATAGTCACCTCAGGTCTTTTTTGGTTACTACAGGATGAAATATCTTTCTTTCTTTCTTTTGTTTTCAACTTATTTGTGTCTCTGAGTCTAAATTAACTCTTTGGACAGCAATAGAGTTACAGAAAGAAAACAGATCATATATTTTATCCATTCTACCAGACTGTCTTTTAATTGAGGAGTTTAATTCATTTACCATTAAAATGATTACTGGTAAGAAAGGATTTACTGCTACCATTTTGCTATTTTCTATATGCCATATAAATTTTTGTTCCTCAGTTCCTCCAGTAATCCTTTCTCCTGTGGCTTATTGTACTTTTCCTAGTGCATTTTTTGGATTACCTCCAAATTTCCTTTTCTATGTATTTTTTAGTTATTTTCTTAGTTACTATCCTGGGGATTATAGTTAATATCCTAAATTTCTAAGAACCCAGTTTGAGTTGATACCAAAATAGCTTCAATAGCATACAGAGCTGCTCCTCCTCAGGTCCATCCTTAACTTTTTTTTTTTTTTATCCCAGAATATGTATTTTCAGTTTATTTTTATTTTTTTCATCTCTTTTTTTTTTAATTTTTTAACTTTACAATATTGTATTGGTTTTGCCATATATCAACATGAAGCCACCACAGGCACACACATGTTCCGCATCCTGAACCCTGCTCCCTCCTCCCTCCCTGTACCATCCCTCTGGGTCGTCCCAGTGCACCAGCCCCAAGCATCCAGTATCGTGCATCGAACCTGGACTGGAGACTCGTTTCATATATGACATTATACATCCTTAACTTTTGATCAGACAGTGTTACCAGAACTTTTCTTAATTTTTGAAGCATAGCTTAACTGTTCTTGAATATATTTATAATGGTTCCTTTGATGTTTTTGTCTGTTAAACCCAACATCTTGGTCCTCGATCAGGCAGCTTCGGCTTCTTTTTTTTTTTTTTCCTGTGTGTGGGCCATATGTACGTGTATGCTGTCGCTTTAGCTGTGTCCAATTCTTTATGACCCTATGGACTGTAGCCCACCAGTATCCTCTGTCCATGGGATTTCCCAGCAAGAATACTGGAGAGGGTTGCCAGGCCCTCCTTCAGGGCATATTCCCAACCCAGGGAATCTGAGTCTCCTGCGGTTCCTGTATTGCCTGTGGATTCTTTACCCCTGAGCCACAGGGGAAGCCCATGGACCATACTGTCTTGCTTCTTTGCATGTTTTATATATGATTTTTTGTTTTTGATTAGTTAGAATACAATTTAACAAATCTGGATAGTGATTTATCTCCCTCCTGACCAGAACTTGTTTTAGTTGTGGTAAGTTTATTTGATAGTGGTTTGGCTCAACTATCCTAGTGAAGCTATTCTCCTGCACTGAGAAGCCTCTGATGCTGCTACCTGAAGGGCACAACCTTAGGAACTATGCTCAGAGTTATTCTGGGATGCCAACAGTTTTGGAAGGCTCTCCTTGGCTATCTCTTTTCCTGATCTCTCTGTTAATTGTCTGCCTAATTTGCTTTTCACCCAGCTGTTAGGATCCACTAATTGCATGCTGATTGCTGTATTGTTTTCAGCAAGGCTTTATGGCATAAGCTGCTCTAGAGTCTAATCCAATTAAATTGGAACAGGGTATAGTTTTTGCGGGTGGTCCTTCTGAAGTCTCTTCTTAGCTTTCTCTGTTTCCTCTTCTCACTGGTGGAAATGGACTGTGTTTTACCTTTAAACAAAAGGAAATATTGTTTTAAAGAGCGCCTTTACACTTGAACTTCCCTACTTTTTTTTTTTTTTTTTAAATAGGTTGTTCCTGAAGTTTTAGAGCTTTGGGTCTCTTTGTTCTCATAGATTGTTTCATCTCCAGAAAAAAAAAAAAAAAACAAAACTCTAAGCTACTTAACAGGTGATTTGGTGGAATGATTGCCTCTGGTGGATACCCTCTCCAGTATTCTTGCCTGGAAAATCCCATGGACAGAGGATACTGGTGGGCTACAGGCCATAGTGTCATAAAGAATTGGACACGGCTAAAGCAATTTAGCATGCATGCACAGATGGCCCACACACAGGAAAAAAAAAAAGGAACTTGAAGCTGCCTGAGAGAGGACCAAGATGTTGGTTTTAACAGACAAAGACATCAAAGTAACCATTATAAATATATTCAAGAACAGTTAAGCCATACTTCAAAAATTAAGAAAAGTTCTGGTGACACTGTCTGATCAAAAGTTAAGGATGGACCTGAAGAGGAGCAGCTCTGTATGCTTCTCAGCTTGCCCCTATTTTAATAGGAACTCTGTGTCATTAGCAAGCTGATATGAGGGAGTTTGGAGTTTCAGAATTTTCAGCCTGTCAAACCTGAGGTATAGGTACAGCAGATGTATGGGACAGGGTGGAGAGGAGAGTACCCAAAATTCCCTCACTCTCACCAGCAATTTAGCCTCAACTTTAAACTAGAAAGAATTATAAATGCTCACATCCTTCCTCTCCTTCACAGGAGATAGTGTATCTCTCTGACTGGAGTGGAGTAGAGAGAGAGCCCAATCTTCTCAGTCACACCCACCCAGAACAAACCTTTCTTTATGCTCAGCTGTGAGTGTGGTGGGGAAAGGCAGAGAGCTGGTCATGGCTAGGTCACATAGACTCTAACTGTTCATATTAAGTGTTAGTAGATTTTCTTGAGTAAATGCTATTTGCTCTATACTCTCGGTACAGTTTCTATGACTTAAATGTAAATTCTTCATCAGTTACACTAGTTTCACCAGGAGTGGGTCCATGGAACTCTTCACACTCCCATCCCAGATGTAAAAGCCAACCAAGATTCTTTATTTTTGAAAGCGGGAGGAAAACTTCCTTCTTTGAAGATTTTTTCTTTCATGTGAAACGAGATGTTTTTTAGCATAGTATCCTCCCAGGGGGGCAGTGTGAATGGGAGTGGAACGTGCTTTGCCTCTTTTTTCTCTTGAGAGGAACCTACCTACGGAAAATACCTATTTTACTTCTGCACCTGAATGCCATAAATTTGGAAAGGGCCATCTCTGCTCAACTGAATTAGCTGAAGAACCTCAAGATTCTTAAATTGAAATTATTGTTTTACAAACTTGAAGAAATGGAAAAAGTAACATTTTAGGATAGAAAAATAATACTGATTGAAGTTTCTGACTTCACTAGAGTGAGTGGATTTACATTTGGAATGCACTTACAGGATGCTACAAAACACAGATCTTTAACTTGCTATTTTTTTTTGTTTTTTGCATTTTGTGGTTTACAAATAAATTGTGTAGCTTCTTGACTTTAGATAACAGTAGAAGACACCATGGGCTTCCCTCGTGGCTCAGCGATAAAGAATCCACCTACAATAAGGGAGCCACAGGAGATGTGGATTTGATCCTTGAGTTGGGAAGATCCCCTGGAGAAGGAAATGGCAACCAACTCCAATATTCTTGGCTGGAGAATCCCATGGACAGAGGAGCCAGGTGAGCTACCCATAGGGTCGCAAAGAGTCGGACACAACTGAAGCAACAGCACAGCACAGCACAGATGGGTGCCATGGGGCACACGTGGGTTAAGCACAAACTCCAAGGAAGTGTCAGAGTGACTTTTGAATGTTGAGTTTCAAGCTTAACCTTGAATTGGGTACATGCAACTGAATTCTACAAGCACTACAGAAGTGATGTTCTAGGCTCCAGAGTTCTGGTAGCAAACATAGATTGGCATTGCAAAGCAGAAAGAGTTATTCATAGATTTTGAATATCCAGGAATGAATGTTGTTGTTTAGTTTCTCAGTCATATTCAATTCTTCATGAACTCATGGACTGTAACTCACCAGGCTCCTCTGTCCATGGATTTTTCAGGCAAGAATACTGGAGTGGGTATGTATTTCCTTTTCCAGGGGATCTTCCTGACCCAGGGATCGAACCCATGTCTCCTGAATTGCAGGAAGATTCTTTATTGCTTAGCACCATGGGAATCCCCCAGAAAGGAATAGTAGGAATTTAAATATCATCTGATGCCCAAGGCTAAGACCAATCCCCAATTTTAAGTCTCTGACCTAGCAAAAGTGCCACAAAAGCTCCTGTCTGAGAGGAAAAAAATAGGAAGAGATGATATCCCCCTTCTAGCTCTGATAGTGAATCATGCCAAATCATGTTCTTCCTGGGGACTTTCTCCTATTTGAATCAAAGTTCAGTGGTCATGAATTCTGGATAACCCACCTAAGCTCCATGATTTCTCAGTAAGAAATAAATTATGAATATTTTGTTTCTTTCCTCCTTTCTCAGATAACACTGCATTTCTGTAGAGTCTTTGTCAGCACTAAATGCTGAGATGTGGTATAGAATTTTTGCTGAGAAAACTGCTCGAAAGTCTGGGAACTGACCTGTTTATATATTACTATGATAATGGCTTACCTTTAGAATGGTTAAGCTAGATTTTGCACTTTAGTTATTTTGTCAACAATTTCTCTTAGCTGTCGGACCAAAGTATGTGCTCTGACCAAATTCAGCACAGGTCTTAGGTCTAAAAAGACCTATAGGAGGCCTAATGTTTAAAAAAATTTCCTTTGATGCTCAAAAATATATTAGGAAATTACTGATGCTAAAGATTTTATAGAAAAATGTCTCACTAAAAAATTAAATTAAAAATGCATATTCCTTGTTCTATAAGACTATTCTGGGTAATTGCTTAATAGATTGGTATTACAGAGCAGTATAGGGGTAAGATTAAATTTTTAACAGTCTGTATTTTGAAATATTCTGTGTTGTTGTGAAATAAAGCAAACTTACAGAATTAAAAAAATAACTGTATAGGAAGAAAAAGATAAAAAGTAAACTTCAAAAAATTATATATTACTTGTTCTAAAATTAAAAAAAAAGAATTACAGTCAAGTTTAAATCATTCATTTGTAGGTTAACAAGATTTTCTGTGAAAATCATGGATATTTTTGAAAAAGAACAATTTGTGATTATTTAAAGAAAAGTAATAGTGACAAAATGTGGTCCACTGGAGAAGGGAATAGCAAACTACTTCAGTATTCTTTCCTTGAGAATCTTATGAACAATATGAAAAGGCAAAAGGATAAGACACTGAAAGATGAATTGCCCAGGTCAGTAGGTGCCCATTATGTTCCTGGAGATCAATGGAGAAATAACTCCAGAAAGAATAAAGAGAAGAGGCCAAAGCAAAAACAATACCCAGCTGTGGATGTGACTGGTGATAGAGGCAAGGTCCGATGCTGTAAGACCAATATTGCATAGGAACCTAGAATTTTAGGTCCATGAATCAAGGCAAATGGAAGTGGTCAAACAAGAGATGGCAAGTGTGAACGTCGACATTTTAGGAATCAGTGAACTATAATGGACTGGAATGGATGAAGTTAACTCAGATGACTCAGATATATTTACTACTCTGGGCAAGAATCCCTTAGAAGAAATGGAGTAGCCATCATAGTCAACAAAAGAGTCTGAAATGCAGTACTTGGGTGCAATCTCAAAAATGACAAAATGATATCTGTTCATTTCCAAGGTGAACCATTCAATTTCACGGTAATCCAAGTCTATGCCCTGACCAGTAATGCTGAAGAAGCTGAAGTTGAAAGGTTCTGTGAAAACCTATAAGAGCTTTTAGAACTAACACCCAAAAAAGATGTCCTTTTCATTATAGGGGACTGAAATGCAAAAGCAGGAAGTCAAGAAACACGGAGTAACAGGAAAATTTGGCCATGGAGTACAGAATGAAGCAGGGCAAAGGCTAATAGAGTTTTGCCAAGAGAACGAATTGGCATAGCAAATACCCTCTTCCAACAACACAAGAGAAGACTATACACAAGGACATCACCAGATGGTCAACACTGAAATCAGATTGATTATATTCTTTGCAGCCAAAGATGGAGAAGCTCTATACAGTCAGCAAAAACAAGACCAGGAACTGACTGTGGCTCAGATCATGAACTCTTATTGCCAAATTCAGACTTAAATTGAAGAAAATAGGGAAAACCACTAGACCATTCAGGTATGACCTAAATCAAATCCCTTATGATTATACAGTGGAAGTGACAGTTTTAAGAGACTAGATCTGATAGAGTACCTGATGAACTATGGGTGGAGGTTCATGACACGGTACAGGAGACAGGGATCAAGACCATCTCCAAGAAAAAGAAATGCAAAAAAGCAAAATGGCTGTCTGAGGAGGCCTTACAAATAGATGTGAAAAGAAGAGAAGCAAAGCAAAGGAGAAAAGGAAAGATATACCCATTTGAATGCAGAGTTCCAAAGAATAGCAAGGAGAGATAAGAAAGCCTTCCTCAGTGATCAGTGCAAACAAATAATGGAAAACAATAGAATGTGAAAGACTAGAGATCTCTTCAAGAAATTTAGAGATACCAAGGGAACATTTCATGCAAAGATGAGCACAATAAAGGACAGATGGTATGGACCTAAAAGAAGCAGAAGATATTAAGAAGAGGAGGCAAGAATACACAGAAGAACTATACAAAAAAGATCTTCACAGTCCAGATAATCATGATGGTATGATCACTCACACTCATCTAGAGCCAGACATCCTGGAAGGTGAAGTCAAGTGGGCCTTAGAAAGCATCACTATGAACAAAGCTAGTGAAGGTGATTCAATTCCAGGTGAGCTATTTCAAATCCTAAAGATGATGCTGTAAAAGTACTGTACTCAATATGCCAGCAAATTTGGAAAACTTAGCAGTGGCCACAGGACTGGAAGAGGTCTATTTTCATTCCAATTCCAAAGAAAGGTAATGCCAAAGAATGTTCAAACTAGCACACAATTTCAATCATCTCACACACTAGTAAAGTAATGCTCAAAATTCTTCAAGCCAGGCTTCAGCAATACATGAACCATGAACTTCCAGATGTTCAAGCTGGATTTAGAAAAGGCAGAAGAACCAGAGATCAAACTGCCAACAACTGCTTGATCATCAAAAAAGTAAGAGAGTCCAGAAAAACATCTACTTCTGCTTTACTGACTATGGCAAAGCCTTTGACTGTGTGGATTACATTAACCTGTGGAAAATTCTGAAAGAGATGGGAATACCAGACCACCTGACCTGCCTCTTGAGAAATCTGTATGCAGCTTGGGAAGCAACAATTAGAACTGGACAAGGAACAACAGACTGGTTGCAAATAGGAAAAGGAGTACGTCAAGGCTGTATATTGTCACCCTGCTTATTTAACTTATATGCAGAGTACATCATGAGAAACGCTGGGCTGGAGGAAGCACAAGCTGGAATCAAGATTGCCAGGAGTAACATCAATAACCTCAGATATGCAGATGACACCACCCTTACGGCAGAAAGCAAAGAAGAACTAAAGAGACTCTTGATAAAAGGAAAAGAGGAGAGTGAAAAAGTTGGCTTAAAGCTCAACATTCAGAAAACTAAGATCATGGCATCCGGTCCCATCACTTCATGGGAAATAGATGGGGAAACTGTGGAAACAGTGGCAGTGTTTATTATTTTTGGCTCCAAAATCACTGCAGATGGTGACTGCAGACATGAAATTAAAAGACTCTTATTCCTTGTAAGAAAAGTTATGACCAACTGACAGCATATTAAAAAGCAGAGACATTACTTTGTCAACAAAGGTCCGTCTAGTCAAGGCTATGTTTTTTCCAGTAGTCATGTGTGGATGTGAGAGTTGGACTGTAAAGAGACCTGAGTGCTTAACAATTGATGCTTTTGAACTGTGGTGTTGGAGAAGACTCTTGAAAGTCCCTTGGACTGCAAGGAGATCCAGCCAATCCATCCTAAAGGAGATCAGTCCTGAGTGTTCGCTGGAAGGAGTGATGTTGAAGCTGAAACTCCAATACTTTGACCACCTTATGTGAAGAGCTGACTCATTTGAAAAGACCCTGATGCTGCAAAAGATTGAAGGCAGGAGAAGGGGACGACAGAGGATGAGATGGTTGAATGGCATCACTGACTCAATAGACATGGGTTTGGGTAAACTCCAGGAGTTGGTGATGGACAGGGAGGCCTGGTGTGCTGCTGTCCATGGGGTTTCAAAGAGTTGCAAATGACTGAGAAACTGAACTGAAGAAAAATATAATCCAATTAACTCTGGAAAGAAACATAATTCACCTGTGAATGCCTTCCAATACCACTGCCAACAACAAATTGACTTCTTAAGCATTCAGGGCCATCTGAGGCATTTTAAGTGAATTGTTATTTAGGGGTACCTACTTATTTCAAAGGTATAGAAATTAGGTATTAGACCTATTTTATTTTATTCCCTTATCTGTCAACATATTAAAATTTTGTATTAGCATTAGACAGATTCTAGGTACTAAAAATTATCTCCAAGAGAGTTTTATGTTTTTGTTTATTTGTTTTTAACTGAAAGATAATTGCTTTACAGTATTGTGTTGATTTCTATAAAATATCAACATGAATCAGCCATAGATTTACCCATGTTCCCTCCCACTTGAACATCCCTCCTACTTGAACATCCCTCCCACCTCCTTAACAGTTTTATATTTAAATTATAATATTGTATGTCCTGAAGGATTGATTAATGTCATATCTTCAACAAAAATTAAAGTGTGTGACATTTGAGTTTCTTACTACCATGTATTTGTATTGTGTCTTCCTGTTGTGGCTCTACCATCTGTATGATGCTTCAGAACAATTATTCTCCAAGAACAAATGAAAGAAAGTTCCCTGGTATTTTAATCTATTTATACAAGTTCTAAAATACCTCTAGGAAAGAAAAGAGAAATATGACAAAATGAACGGTAGCTATTAATATTTTCCTTAACTTGGTTATGGTTTATATATAGGTACTCTTTTTTTTTTTTACTGGGCTTCCCCTGTGGCTCAGCTGGTAAAGAATCTACCTGCAATGCAGGAAACCTGGGTTTGATCCCTGGATTGGGAAGATCTCCTGGAGAAGGGAAAGACTACCCACTCTAGTATTCTGGCCTGGAGAATATCATGGACTGCATGTCCATGGGGTGGCAAAGTGTTGGACACAACTGAGCAACTTTCACCTCACATACATATTTTTAAAAAATATACAGTAATCATATCTGAGTGATTGCTATGTTATTGGTGTTATTAACAGTGTTGATGATCAAAATATTTGAATGATTTTGTTTTTGTGTGTTTCTATGAACCTGACAGCATAGCTAATTTTCCACTTACATAGCACTTAAGTAATTTTTATAAACACTTCAAATTAAGGTGATTTACATTGAAAGAGAAATGTCAGATTATTTTAATTAAGCATTGTACATAGGGGTTAACATCTATAGTTATGCTGCCATTCTTTTCTACCAACTATAGATAGTGCTTCATGGTGGACTTGAATGAACTCCAAAACTTTCCTTGATATAGTTCACCATGTAACCATTAGGAATATGTTGGCATTAATACCTGAGATGAAAGATTTATGCCATCCTAGTTCTATAATTTTCATCTTCTGCAGCAGAATGAACTGTGGTGGTTGTATGTTAGTCTCTGAACTTAGCTGTCAGAGAAATGCACAATAAAATTTTAGCTACTATAGCTCTTCTCCAACCTCTCTTTAAATATTGTACTTTCATTTTATCAGTTCATCTTCATAGCAACATTGCAGGCTATTTATTATCAGCACCATTTTAGAAGCAGTGAAACCAAAGCTTAGAGATGTAAAATAACATCTCAAGTTTGTTCAGTTATTAAGTGGCAGAAATGTGATCCAAACCAGCCTTTTCTTAGCATCAGTGATATCTTTCACAAAGTTTTAACATTATGCCACAATATAGATTGCAAAATATGGGTTTACCATTTTTAATGACTGTGAAAAATTCTCCAAGGAACACAAAATGTTACACAAAATACAATTCTGAAAAATTAATGTCTTTCTTGAATAAAAGAGAGAGAGAGACTGTCTCAAACACCTGAAATAAATTGACAGCTTGTTGGTTACTATCACAAGATATCACTCTTCTCTCTGAAAACTTTATAAAAATGACTTTTCATTGGTTGTGTGGTGCAGAATCATAGAGCTCTGGCCTTTGCCACGAGTCGCCCATAAACTGATGAATTGATTTTAATTTGATCTTGGCAGCTTTTGCTACCCTCTGAGGTATTAGTCTTGCTCTATTCCAGACCTTTTCCTTGAACTCTGGCTTTGGACGCTAACCTTCTTCTAAAGATATGTCCCTGAGGCCCTGGGCAGGCTGTCAGTCATAACTTTGTTGGCCATGACTGATATGGTGTGTCAAACCCGTTAGTTTTTTGCCAGTTCTATTTTTAAGAAAAGGTACCTTAGTTGTCTAAAAGAATGGTATATATTTTAAGTACTTAATTTGATAGAAAGGGCTCACTCACTGAAAATTTTGAATTTATTAATTAAAGTAATAAATGCATCTTAGAATGTGTTTTACACAGAAAAACTAGACTTTTCACATGTGACTTCACATTCTATGTCTTTCACCTAAATATTGTTATATGTACAGCTACTCAGAAATCGATGTCTTTCAAAAGTATTAATCATAATGAAATAAACCAATTGTCAATGAGTTGGAGTCAAGGCTATGGTTTTTCCAGTGGTCATGTATGGATTTGAGAGTTGGACTGTGAAGAAAGCTGAGCACCGAAGAACTGATGCTTTTGAACTGCGGTATTGGAGAAGACTCTTGAGAGTCCCTTGGACTGCAAGGAGATCCAACCAGTCCATTCTAAAGGAGATCAGCCCTGGGTGTTCTTTGGAAGGGATGATGCTAAAGCTGAAACTCCAGTGCTTTGGCCACCTCATGCGAAGAGTTGACTCATTGGAAAAGACTCTGATGCTGGGAGGGATTGGGGGCAGGAGGAAAAGGGGACGACAGATGAGATGGCTGGATGGCATCACCGACTCGATGGATGTGAGTTTGAGTGAAGTCTGGGAGTTGATGATGGACAGGGAGGCCTGCTGCTGCTAAGTTGCTTCAGTCGTGTCCGACTCTGTGCGACCCCATAGACAGCAGCCCACCAGGTTCCCCCATCCCTGGGATTCTCCAGGCAAGAACACTGGAGTGGGTTGCCATTTCCTTCTCCAATTTAGTAGTGATGGACAGGGAGGCTTGGCATGCTGCAATTCATGGGGTCATAAAGAGTCGGAAATGACTGAGCTGAACTGAACTGAACTGAGGAGAGATATTCTCAATTTGTGAAGTCTGGCTCCACTTATCTAATTATTTTCACTGTCATATACATTAACAATGGCATTATGTATCTCTATGTCTATATACTGTGCTATGCTGTGCTTAGTTGCTCAGCCATGTCCAACTCTTTGTGACCTCATGGACTGTAGCCCTCCATGCTCCTCTGTCCTTGAGGATTCTCAAGGCAAGAATACTGGAGTGGGTTGTCATGCCCTCTTCCAGGTGATCTTCCTAACCCAGAGATTGAAGCCAGGTCCCCCGCATTGCAGCAGATTCTGTGCCATCTGAGCCACCAGGAAAGCCCATGTCTGTATACTAAATTGGATCATATATAACAAGATTCCTGTTTATTTTTCTTTCTGATATTTCTTATGCTACATTTCCTTCTCATTCTTTTGTTTGCCTTTTTGTTTCAACAATCCTCAATTCATCTTAATAATCCAGACAAATGATTGCTCTAAATAGCTATACCAAGAAAAAAAAAAAAAAAAGGTACGTATTTTTTCAGTAGAGAACATATATGCTGTATCATTTGGACTGGTGTTCTGATACAGAATATGATCTATATTGTGAATAAGTAAGATTAAAATAATTGAATGATGTTTTTATTTCTTGTGGCAGTTATTTAAAGGTGTTTTAATTTTGTACTATTTGATAACTTTTTTTTTTTACAAACAATGCTTTTAACAATTACTGAACAGAAAATTATAAAATAAATGTTGAGTTACTCTTAAATGATGAATGGACACAATTATGAAGGTAATTGTATGACTGTAGCAGTTGTTTCACTCTTAATATATCAAAAATATTTTAAAATATTACTTTTAGATTAGTAGATTAGTTTTCCCATTATGTTTAGCAATTCAGAAAACATTAACTGTTTTACTTTATTCATAAAGTGTAAACGGGTGAAATTCTTGGAGAAGCAATGTCACTGACAAGTATGTCTCTAGTAATATAATGACTCGTATTAGAGATAATGAAGATCCAGTCATTTTTCTTCCACAATTCAATATTAATCTAGTATGTAGTTAACCATTTGTAGAACTGGATAGGTTGAAATAACACTAGAAACCGTATGATCTACACTCTTTCATGTGACAGATTTATTTTTATATATCCTATATTTATTTCACTCTTCTATCTAAAGTTGGAATTGAAACAGAAAATCTTTTCAATATTTTATATCAAAGAAAGACATCATAATATTTCTCTTTAATAGGTGTGTATATATGCACAGCTAGGAAACATGAAGTTTTGTATATCTATTCCTAGTGAAATGGACTTGAATTTCTAGCAAGACTTGACAATTCACACAGTGAAATAGTAAGTTCATCCTTAGAAAGTAATACAAAATTTTAAAAGGAGAGATAAACAGTTAAATATACAAAATATATTTTTTGTCATAAAGATCTAGCCAGTAAATGTTGAAGCAGTAGAGATGGTAAATAATACTGGCTTTTATATTATACATTCAGAGAATTTTTATAGAGCTCAACTGGGTTATAATAAGATAACAATAAAACTCTCCTTAAGACACTATGTATGTTGTAACTTTTATTTTTGTTTGAATAGTAAAACAGCTCTCTCTTTTCCTTTCTCTTTCCACACACACTCACATACACATACAATTTTGCAGAATAGGCAATATATTTTTTCTATTTTCTTGCCATATTTTGCCAACTAATTTTTTTTAATATAATACTTCTTCTTTAGACAGAGAAGACCACAATGAGAATACTAGACAACTTTGCTGCCCTTAACTGTAGGTGATTACAAATATCCCAAAGCATTTCATACTACATGACTTCATAAAGTTGTACATATTCAAATACACAAGCTATGGGACTTAAAAAAAGGATACAAAAGTAGAGAAACAATTTTAATAAGTTACTATTGCTGTTATAACTATGGGAAACACCTATGCTTGAACGCAAGTCATCTTCCTTTTATGTTCTAGAATGCTTCTGAGACAATTGTGTCTCCTATTTCATAGCTTAATTCAAGAAATCTAGAGAATTATTTATTCCATTGAATACTAGGCTTCAGTGGTGCATATTTCATTGTAGTTCATTCATACGAGCACAGAAGTATGTTTCTTCCCAGTGGATGAAACATGGAATATAAAAATGTCTATTTTGTCTAAATGGTTTCCTATAAACATACCATTCTTACTTGAAATTAAATATAAAATGTTCAAATTAGAATTGTTTAAATAAAAAGTAAAGATTCCCACAAGTTTCAATAACACAGATTTTCAAACATTCAAACAATATTCATTAATCACCTACATTTTACAAGTCACTCTTTCCAACTTCCTCAACATAGAAGTGAAGAAAACAACGTTCCTTGCCTGACAGAGATTCTACCAAGTATCAGGTAAAAACATTATTTTAATGTTTCATAAAAGAAGGGCTTCCCAGGTGGCTCAGTGGGTAAAGAACCCACCTGCAATGAAGGAGATATAAGAGACACAATTTCGATTCCTGGGTTGGGAAGATACCCTGAAGGAAGGCATGGCAATCTACCCTAGTATTCTTGCCAAGAGAATCCCCATGGATGGAGGAGCCTGGCAGGCTACAGTCCAGTGTCACAAAATGTCAGACACGACTGAAATGACTTAGCATAGCACATAGCATACAAATGAGAAAATGTGATAATGTAAGTGGTAAATGAATAATGGCAAATAAATACAAAAGAGATCATAAACAGTGGAGAAGGAATGATATTTTATATAACGTGGTTCAAGAAGATCTATACTTAATGACATCTAAGTATAGACAGAAGAAAGTGAAGGAGTCAACCGTGTGACTTTCTGGGAGAAAGATGTGTTAGATCCTTAAAAAAATGAAGTTGCTCAATTGTGTCCAACTCTTTGCAATCCCAAGATTTTTTCCCTTTAAATAAATTTAATAAGAAAGAAAAAGAAAACATTGATTTCAAGTAAAATAGTTTATTCATATAAAGGACAGGAGTAAACTGAACATCAGTCAAACTTACAAAAAATTGCACAGATTATGATATTTGTATTTAAGTATTTTATGCATGGTGTTCCCATATTCTGTATTTATTATCTACCATGAGAAAAAAGTCTATGATTATGTATACCTCTTTAGTGGAGAGGAAAAAGAAAACAATATATAATATAGAGAATATAATATGTAGAAATATTTAATAATGTAATATAATAAAAGCATATGATAGTTTATAAATATCAAGAAATATAATCTTTAAAAGGGCTAAATGCTGAAAATAGCACTTAGCAAGGCATTTCCCCCCACTCTGCCATCTCCTCAGCATTTAAAAGTATACTTCATACCCTAATAAATTATTTGATGATTATTTGTATAATTAATAAATGATGACCCATTTTATAATGTGAGTTTTTTAATGAAGTTTTGGGAGCTTTCTTGAATCACTGGACAGAATCAAATTAAAAAATTCTACTTAGAGCCTTGCCTTTATAGAACATACCTTCTAACTTAAGCAATCAAACAATAAATCAATATTAAACATATTTTATTTGGAAGATTTATAGGAGACAATAAAGAGGAAGAGGAACATTATATGATCTGTGACTGTAAGGAACTATAATCTAGGTGAAGAAGTCCCAAAGAGTAAGTAAGGATAATGCAGTGTGTGGTGTTCAAGTTTCTTTGAACCAAATCTCCAAGCACAGCATTTATTTAACTGTGACCTTATTTATTGCTTTTAAAACTTCCTCTTTCACTTCACTGAGCACTCCATGGAGTGATTAAACAGAACTTCTCATTGAAAAATTGATATTAAATGACCCTTGAAAAAGGAGTAAAAGTTCTTAATAGAGGGAAGTGAAAAATGAATGCCAGAGAAAACATAAACAGATAAGTAGAAGCAGAAATGTGGAAATATTCCTGAAAAACAGTGAGTAATACATTTTGAGGAGAATCAGATATATCCTAGGACATATGAAAAATAAGAATAGGAATGATCATGCAAGGCTAGACGTCAGAGAACTGTCAATGTCTAACTAAGCCATGAACCATAAGCAGAGGTCATAAACTGAAAAATTTTAAAAAGTGAGAGATGTGATCAAGGTTGTATTTCTGGAAGTGAGTGTGCTTTTTGGATGGTTATTGATTATAAAGGCAGGTCCTCAAATGCTAGCCCTGCAGGAACCTAGTGCTCAAATCCAGTAGCCAGTTCATAAAGACCGGACTGGGCATAGAGAAAGAGAATAAAAGTGAAATTATGATGGCCAACGAGGAGCGAAAAAACCCCACAAGTGTTAAAGATGACATCAATGTTTAAGAGTGCTGGCTGGAAATACCAAATAATATCTATGAGTAAAAATGTGAAATGAATATGAATAAAAATATGAAAATGAGAGCATCTCTGTATGCTTGTGTCATCTCTCCATAAATAGAGTAAAGCTGAAAATATAACTAGTTTCAAGAACATTTAAGAGAAAGTGTTTCCATATGGTTGGATAGATTAATGACAGGTCTGCCCAACAACCAAGTGGTACAGTGGTACAGTAGTCAAGTGGTCTCAGATGATAGTTAACTTAGTTTGAGAGTAGGTGGTGTTGGTCAAGTACCAAAATATTGAAAGCCAGAGAAATGGAATAGGCACAGAAATCCAAGTGGCATATCAAGGACTGATCCCCAATTAGCTCCATGGCATCCAAGAGTACAATAGTTCCTAACATAGAGGAAGGTGAATAAGGCACGCAACTTTATCAGAAAGAAAAAAAAAAAAGAAGGGTTGAGGAATACAAAAGTAGAAGCTAGAATGCTAGAAACAAACAACTCCTCCCTACAACCCCTGATGTTTAAGTTGGCTCTTCCTGAAGTCCTTTGATTGTTTTAGAATTATACCTACAAGGCAAAGTACCAAAAACACCCATTTGACATCTTTGACTGACTGCTTGTGTTAAATAGCTTAGAGAAATTTATAACAGTCTGTATTAAATAGGGAAAGGAGTATGTCAAGGCTGTATATGGTCACCCCGCTTATTTAACTTATATGCAGTGTACATCATGAGAAAGGCTGGGCTGGAAGAAGCACAAGCTGGAATCAAGATTGCCGGGAGAAATACCAATAACCTCAGATATGTAGATGACACCACCCTTATGGCAGAAAGTGAAGAGGAACTAAAAATCCTCTTGATGAAAGTGAAAGAGGAGAGTGAAAAGGTTGGCTTAAAGTTCAACATTCAGAAAACTAAGATCATGGCATCCGGTCCCATCACTTCATGGGAAATAGATGGGGGAACAGTGGAAACAGTGTCAGACTTTATTTTTTGGGGCTCCAAAATCACTACAGATGCTGATTGCAGCCATGGAATTAAAAAACGCTTACTCCTTGGAAGGAAAGTTATGAGCAACCTAGATAGCATATTCAAAAGCAGGGACATTACTTTGCCAATGAAAGTCCATCTAATCAAGGCTATGGTTTTTCCTGTGGTCATGTATGGATGTGAGAGTTGGACTGTGAAGAAAGCTGAGTGCCAAAGTATTGATGCTTTTGAACTGTGGTGTTGGAGAAGACTCTTGAGAGTTCCTTGGACTGCAAGGAGATCCAACCAGTCCATTCTAAAGGAGATCGGTCCTGGGATTTCTTTGGAAGGAATGATGCTAAAGCTGAAACTCCAGTACTTTGGCCACCTCATGTGAAGAGCTGACTCATTGGAAAAGACTCTGATGCCGGGATGGATTAGGGGCAGGAGGAAAAGGGGTCAACAGAGGATGAGATGGCTGGATGGCATCACCGACTCGATGGACATGAGTTTGAGTGAAGTCCAGGAGTTGGTGATGGACAGGGAGGCCTGGCATGCTGCAATTCATGGGGTTGCAAAGAGTCGGACACGACTGAGTGAGTGAACTGAACTGAACTGTATGGCTTCATAATAAGTTTGTTTCTGTACCACTTCCAATTTTAACTTCTAAAAAATATATCCAACATTTTCCACTTTCTTGTGAGGTTTGGTTAGTTAGTTGTCCATTTATATAAGAATAGCAGTTAAGATCCTCTACTATCAAAAAGGAATGTTAACCTCACCAAATTTTTGTCTGATTCCTGAATGAGCAATATATATCCAAAAGAGTCTTATTGTTGTTATTTAGTCTCTAAGCCATATCTGAGTCTTGCAAACTCATAGACTGTGGTATGCCAGGCTCCTATGCCCATGGGATTTCCCAAGCAGGAATACTGGAGTGAGTTGCCATTTCCTTCTCTGGGATATCTTTCTGCCCCAGGGATCAAACCCTCATCTCCTGCATTGGCAGAAGCCTTTATCAGAGGTTATGGTATGTTTTATCTTCCCTAGCAAAAGCAGAGTACTATTTCTAAGTACAATGACAAAATTCTGAGGGATATTTGATGGAGGAAAAGCAATATGATGTAAGTTTGATGAATCAGGCTGGGGCCAGCTCATACAAAGCCTTAAAGGACTAAGTATTTGGGGTGTTACTCTAAAGGTAATTGTAAAACAATTTTAGATTTCTAAAGTGATTGAGGAATAAAATGATTTGCATTTCAAATTTACTCTTGTTGCTAAAAACTGAGGTCTACCAAAAGGATATTGTCTTCCAAATCAAGTAAAACTTACTATGTATTGCCTTTAAAACATTTAACTGTCTTCCAGCACAGTTTCATATAATTCTTATTCTTGTTTTAGATCCATAATACTATATATTAATAACAAGAATATCATTTGCACACCATAGTTGCTTAATAAATGTTTGACTGACAAGGATTGACTGAATGAAGTGATGAGCAACATGATTTTCTGATGAATTTTGGTGATCAAGGTTAAAGATTATAACTAATGAGACTTTTAACTTGATAGTCTCAGAATACTGTGAGAATTAAAATAATGTCATCATGAATTATTATTTCAAATGTGTTTTCAAAAATGTATTTAATTTGATTCCTAAAACAGCCTGGCTGGAAAGGAAGAGTAGATCTTACTGCTCCTGGTTTGTAGGTGAGGTAATTAAAGTTTCTCGGAAAAGGTTCTTGACAGTGTCAGAGGCTGAAATTTGGACAGACCTAACCATTTAGAGCATTTCTTCACTTCCAATTTTGCTCTTATGCACTGAACCATGATTATCCCATGCAATGGAAACATTGAGCTGGACAGTGCTCTTAAATTTGACTTATTCTGAAAGGCATTTACTTAGCCTGCAAATCCCTGAATACAAAAGGGAAGTTGAATAACAGCCTGGAAGATTGGGAATTGCCTGACAATTCTGGAGTTGACAGTGATTAGGTTGGCTTTCAGCAGACTTTTTTCAAGTGTTACTTCACTGAACAAGAGGATATATGATAATGCTATTTTACTGACCTCAACTTGCTTCCTGCCATGGGCTTAAATTAGCCAGGATTTTTGTCAAAACAGTGCAAATCTCTGTGGTTAAAGCTGAAAAGAAATATCCTTTAGAAATACTGATGATTTGAGGAAAGTTAGCTAAGAAAAGTCCCATGTTTTCAACTTCCTTTTTAAGAAGAAAGGAAGTGTTTGAGTGTATCTTTTGTTCTAATGTGAATAAAAGATCGATTTAACATTTAAATTTCAATGAGTAAATAGTTATACCAGGCTAAATCCTGTTCAACATTTTATTTTCACGCCAAAATTTATTATAAATATCATGTAGTGAAATCTCAGTCCTAGTGTTTTAAAATTTAGCTTTCAATCACTGGACTTTATTAGAATTAGGAGATGGCCTCCTATGGTTCTTCATTTGCAATTACAAGGCAGTATAGAAGCAACAGGGCTTCCCTGGTGGCTCAGTGGTAAAGAATCTGCCTGCCAGTGCAGGAGACCAAGGAGATTTGGATTTGATTCCTGGGTCTGGAATATCCCCTGGAGTAGGGAAGGGCAACCTGCTCCTGTATTCTTGCCTGGAAAATCCCATGGACCATGGAGCTTAATGGGCCATGGTCCATGAGGTCACGAAAGAGTCTGATGTGACTTGTCAACTAAAAAAAAACAGTAGAGGCAACAGTTTATCTCATTAAGGAAGATAAAAATTCTATTTTCTTTCCAAAGATTCTTACTGTGGTAATCTCTCTTTCTCTCTGTCACTGTATCTCCTTGGCTCCCTGTCTCTTTTTGCCTTGTGTTTCCCTCTTAATATCCCTCTTAATACTGAGGTACCAATAGCATCTAGTCATGGATATGGTTTTTCCAGTGGTCATGTATGGATGTGAGAGTTGGATTGTGAAGAAAGCTGAGCACTAAAGAATTGATGCTTTTGAACTGTGGTGTTGGAGAAGACTCTTGAGAGTCCCTTGGACTGCAAGGAGATCCAACCAGTCCATCCTAAAGGAGATCAGTCCTGGGTGTTCTTTGGAAGGACTGATGCTGAAGCTTAAACTCCAATACTTTGGCCACCCCATGTGAATAGTTGATTCATTGGAAAAGACCCTGATGCTGGGAGGGATTGGGGGCAGGAGGAGACGAGGACGACAGAGGATGAGATGGCTGGATGGCATCACTGACTCGATGGACAAGAGTTTGGGTGAGCTCCGGGAGTTGGTGATGGACAAGGAGGCCCGGTGTGCTGCACAATTCATGGGGTCGCAAAGAGTCGGACACGACTGAGCAACTGAACTGAACTGAAAGCCTAACTACCTCAAAAACTTTCAACTCTCAATTCAGTTAGCAAGATACAATTGATGTTTCATTGTTCTTGCTTGTTAATATAAGTGATTATAGGCTTTATATTGAGATTAATTTCAAATGAGATCAAATTTCAAACTGAAACTTCAGAAAAATCTTGCTTAATTTAATCTTAAACCTTGTAGTTGATATTTCCCAGTCTTAAAAAAACAAGATTTTTCCCAGGTTATCTTCAATAAATATAAGAATCAGTCATACGTGCAGTAATATAGAAAGACAAGCTTCTATATTATTTACAGAGCCTTTATTTTTCTGTAATTAATTTAAAAGTTTTTTTTCTTTAGTCCAGTATACTCCTTATAGGTAAATACATGCATTCACTTGGAAGAGGGATATATAGGTATAAGTGCTATGTATATATTATAATTCAAATTTATATGTATTAGCTTATTAAACAAATTCATATGGTTTTTAAATATGAAAATATAAAGCCCAAAAGCTTATACAAGACATGTTCTTAAAAGATGTCATTCTTCTTTATTATTTATCAAATAATCAATTGAATGCCCAAAATTTTAGGCTTTTATAAAAATATAATTGTCATATAGAGCTTTGTGTGACATGAAACATTGAATTATATTTATCACATATTTTGTTTATATAATACATCTATCATAACTAAGATCCTACAAGCCATTTTCTAAAATACACTGTCAAGTCACTCTACCAGATCTAATAGATAATTACTAAATAAAAATAGCCTGATTATTGCTTACAAGTAGCAAAATCCCTCATTTTATTATCTTTGTACCTATAATATACTCTAACTCTCATGCATCAATATTCATTTATTACTATAAAGCTTTTTATTCATGATTTCCCACTTAGAAGACAAGTAATATTTTTTGGAATATACATTTTAGAACTTTTGCACCTAATGCTGCTCATTGAAAACACACCAAGGATATTGTTGATGTGATGTAAAATGAGAGGAATGGACAAGGGTGGTAAAACTTCATGGAGATGAAGAGGATACAGGAGGCAGCAGGATGAGGAAAAAGAAAGGTTACTTACACCCCACTTTGCAGACCACAGACCTCTTCGATGAAATGTAATCTCCTTAGTTTTAACATCAAAATAGCTCTTGGCAATAACTTCTAACTTTTCAGGCACCTGTCTTTTCAGCTTTATCTCTGCATCTAACATACATTTAATTATTGAAATTTCCAGGACTTTGAATACATCCTTGACATTTCCAAAAGGCCCTCCCCTCAGTATGAATATTCTCTTCCACTCCAGCCAGTGAATTTTCATTTGTTCTTTAAGATTCAATTCAAAGGCTGACTGTAACATGTGTTATACACCCCAGGCATAATTATTTGTTTCTCTTTCTGACCTCTCTCAGTATAATTTATGGAATACAGTAAGTCCCCTACATACAAACAGGTTCCATTATGAGAGTGTGTTTGTATTCCAATTTATTTGTAAGTCCAACTAAGTTAGTCCAGATGTCCAGCTAACACAATAGGCTATTTACTGCATACTCCTATGTACCTGCATTAGGTTTATAGTCCTTTTCACAGAAATAATACATAAAAAACAAACACACAAAAATAAAGAAAACATTTTTAATCTTATCATACAGTACCTTGAAAAGAACAGTAGTACAGTACAGCAGCTGGCAAAAAGGCCATGACATCAAGTGAACAGGCAAGAAGAGTTACTGACTTCAGCAAAGAGAGGAGGTGATATGTGATAGAGTTGAAGGATCATCAGCAATAGAAGACAAAAGAAAGAAAGAAAGAAAAGAAAGAAAGTGAAGTTGCTCAGTCATGTCTGACTCTTTGCAACCCCATGGACTGTAGCTTAGGAGGTTCCTCCGTCCATGGGACGGAGTGGGTTGCCATGCCCAGGGATCGAACACGGTCTCCTGCATTGCAGGCAGATGCTTTACCATCTGAGCTCTGAAGGCAACACAAGTAGCAATTTCACTCATGCCTAATGTTGATGGATGCTTGCATATTTCAAAGTTCAGAACTTGAAGGTTCCTATGTAAGGGACTTACTGTATAGTAAAGCACTTAATCCCATTGAATTGTAGCTACTGTCCTGCAGTCTTACCAACCAAAACAAAGATAGTTTGGGGAGCATGAAATTTGAATTGAATAACATCCTCAAGACAAAAACCCTGGGCTTACTTTTACCTAATCAAAGTCAGAGAGATAAAGTATGCTTAAAAACAAACCAAACCAAAACAAACAAACAAAAAAACAAACTCGAAATGGTAGCAACAGAAAAAACCCCATTATATAAGATTTGATAAGACTTTCTCCTAATATTAATTTTTATTTTATGACTTTTTTGTTTTACAAGATTTTGATGTTAAGGGGATTACATACAGACTGCCCTCCTATGCTTTTCCCTTTTGATACTGTGACTGCATGTTATCTGGCTTTAGGAGGGCAGGAAGATTTTCAAAAAAGAAGTCTGAAATTCAACTTCATGATTTAGCTTCACAACTATTTGAATTGGCATGCTACATTAAATGCATTATAATTTTGTGTTGATTTGCAGGGGGAAAAATGAAAAGGTTTGGAGACCATATGTTGATTTTTTTTTTTTTTGATATGTTAAGAAATACGCCAATTTCATTTCCTATTCCTTCTTAAATGTTTTTAGAAGTTGCCCTGTACACTAGTTGACTAAAGCCTGCAATGTTTGTGTTTAAGGGCTGTTGATTGCTGGCAGCGAAGTCTTCCAACTGTGCTGGCACCCTAGAGAGCATCTCCACATTTTCTTCCAGGATCATCACCTTTGTTCTAAATAGCTCCCTCATAGTGTGAACAGAGGTCATATGTTTCAGATTTTCTGCCTGGCACCCAGGAAATCAGTATGATTGAGTAAACATATTAAGCTTCCCCTGCATTTCCAGCCTGAACAGATGTTAAGTACAAGCTGATCCACCTCCATTCAACCCGAGAGACTATATCCACAGACTGCTTCATTTTCTTTTCAGTTTATATAGAAGCATAGATTCTTGCTGGCATGTATAAATGTGCCATTTAAGGCAATCAAAAATGGCTTCACATCTCACTTGATTTCCACAATTGTTGCTGTAACGATGGACTACTGAGGGGAAAAAGTGAAATTCTCTGGCAGTTCTATCCACATTGAAGCAACATGTTCGTGGAGAGCCAATATTCAGTCATTACAGCACAATCCCTCACAATTTCACAATTCACTAACAGTATGCCTTTTCACAATGTAAAGCTGATTTTCCTTTAACCAAATAAAACATGAAAAGAGAGCTGGAAGCAATGGGCAATCTAGATCATTAGAAGATTGATGTAAAATTAGAGAACATTTAGGCTGGAATAGATGGCAAACATCAGGGAGCTCAGAAGACTTCGAAACTCTATATTTTGAGGAAATATTTTGTTGATGCTCTTGCAGCTCTTGGTAAAAACCTACCAATTTAAAAAAAAAAAAAAAACCTCAAAATAATTTACCTACTAGTTACTTAAATTTATTATTTGCAATTATTTCATATCACAGCCTTTTCTGAAAAGTTCTCGACTTTTTACCAGAACAAAATTTTCTGTTCTAATTCCATGCATCTATTCATACTATTTCTCTGATCTTTTGGACAAATAATTGAAACCAAATAGTCACAAACAGAAAATCTAACTTGAGGAACATAAATGGCACATTAAAGCTCAGAAAGTTGTGAAACAACATGATATATTCCATATCAAGGAATATGGAAAAAAGATAACATGAAAATTTTTTATAAAATGTATCCATGGTAAGGATATTCATGGTGGAATCAACAATATGAGTGTCAACAAATGTTGAACACATTCAACTATATTATATATGTTTGTGTGTGTGTGTATATATATATATATATATATTTCAAAATACTGAAAACTTTGACAACCTGAGAAATTAATTTTTATTGTGTGTAGTCTTTTACCACATCATATGAAAAAAACCACTCAATAATAACAAAAATTGAAATGATATCTGTAGTGATAATGATAACAGAAATAGAGCTGTGGATTAAGGATCAGGAGACCAGAGAGTATGGTTTCTTCTAGCAAATAACTAACCCAATAACAATGCAACCCTTCTCTTAATTATTCACTCATTTGAATGAATTCTAAAAATTCCTATTATTTTTATTATTTCCAAAGATTGGATCAGGTAATATTTGCAGAGGTTAGACTAGTGTAGTAAAATATTAGCTCTAGTCTATGACTGATAAGATGGGTATTGCAGAATGTGATGGTGTGATAGCAAGGCAAGGAAGTGAATGAATGGTTTTTCCTGAATGATAGACGTGGAAGGGTTACTATGCTTTAGCAAATGTAATCAGTATTTTCCTCTTTGTCCTAGTAGTAGACAGTAGACAGGATCATGTAATAAGTTGTAGTCAACAGGCTCTGAGCAGAACAAATGTGCAGAGCCCTCCAACACTCACTTCCTCCGCTAGGACAATCATGAGTCTTTGTATTGAGATGGTAGAGCATAGAACAGAAGCAACCTCAATCAGTGAAGTATTGCATAGCAGTCAGATATCCTGGAGAATATGGCCCTTAATTTTGTGAAAACAAGAAACAACTGTGTGATGTTTTAGCCACTGCATTGTCAGAGTCAATTGTGAGAACTACAAAGCCTGTATTATCCTGATTAATACAGTTTATCAGAAAGTAGGAGAAATTGGCAAATGAAATAGTCCTTGCATCATAGTAAATCACTGTGAAGCAGAACATTATCTCTAATATTCCATCCTGTATATTAGTGAGAGTTTGTTATATTTACCAACGTTTAGAATTACAGTTGTGTATTTTCATGGATTCAATTGGATTAATCAGTACATATTCATTTTCTTCAGATGTGTTTAATTTTAGTACCAAGCCTACCCGTGCCATTAAATAAATGCACAAACTGAGCAATGGAATATTTTGTGCTTCTTATTGAAAAAAGAACAAATAATATTTCACTAATGAAAGCTAAGAGTATAATACAACGTTAAGACTAAAGTGAATCTTTCCTACCATTTAAAGGACAAGTTCTAAAAAAGGCAAGTTCTGTAAACAAAACACTATTGCCATGACAACACATACTACAGCTTTTAACCTTTCATTAATCAGAAAGGAGTTTAAAGCATTTTTAGATTTCCATCGTTTGTAATAGCAAAACTGACCTCTGAAGCTGGCATTTTCTGGAAGCTAGTAATTGGCAAAACCTCAGGCTCTCAACTTCTTGACCAATCTACAAGGAGAGCTTTCCCCATGTTTCTCATTACTTACAAAAATTCAGTTCATTTTCTGAGCTCTGAAACTTAAAGACAAAATCAGTTCAACCATGCATTATTTGAATAATGCATGTCTTAACAAATAATATTGTACTTTATCATATACACTTCTCTCTGCATCACCATTTTTATACGAGTATATGTTGTATGTTTCTGTGAATGTGTGCACACACATGTATATTATTCTGTATGTGTGTAGTAAGGCACTTATTTCTTAAACAAATTTTTGATAATTGAGAAAACCAATGATAAGGTATAAATAATATATAATGAGATTACATTAGTTATCTACTGAAATAACACCACAAACTTTTTAGCTTACAGCAGGAAGATTTATTATTTCACCATTTTCGTGGGTTAGGAGCCTGGTCAGGATTCAGTTCATTTAGTTGAGCTGTGTGCTTCAGGTCTGTATAAAGCTGCAGTGTGGGTGTCAGTCAGGACTGTGGTCTCAGCTGAGACTCAGCTGGAGAGTTATCCTTGCCCAAACTCATGTGATTCTTGACAGTATTCAGTAAGTAACTAGAAAGCTGGGGGCTTCCTCTGTTGATCAATGGTAAAGAACCTGCCTGCATTGCAAGAAATGGAGGAGACCCAGGTTCAATCCCTGGGTCAGGAAGATCCCCTGCAGGAGGAAATGGCAACCCACTTGAGTATTCTTGCCTGGAGAATCCCATAGACAGTGAAGCCTGGTGGCCTACAGTCCATGGGGTCACAGAAAGTGGGACATGACTGAAGTGACTGAGCACACACTCACACACCTAGGAGGCTACTGGATTCAGGGTCTCCGTTTCGGGCTGCCTGGTGGCCAGTGCTCACCCTCACTTCCTGCTCTGTGACCTTCTCCATACGGCAGCTCACAACTGACTATAAGTTCAAAACCAAAAAACAAAGAGTTTTCTAGCAAGATGAGTTCCACTCTAGTGTAATTCAATCATGTACACATAATCAGTCATCAAATATTGTTACTTTAAGGGAAGGTGTAAAGATGTCATCATCAGGTCAGGACTATGAGAGCCACACTAGATTCTTACACCACACATATTTTTCATCTAAGTCCATATGAATAGAAGTTACACAATTTTGTGTTTCAAAATATTTCTTTTGCTTACTGAGCAACATAAATTATAATTAACTGGTATACAGTAATCAACATTTTTGCAAAATTGTGTCTTGACTACTTACTGTTTGCTCCATTGTTCAAAATAGGAATTTATTAAAATTTCAGCATATATATATATGAAAGGAATCTTTCCATTTTATTATTTTTACTTTAGGCTGTTGGCAGTATGCAGGAATAAACCATGCTATTTTTGTTGTTGTTCAGTCACTCAATTGTGTCCAACTCTTTGCAACCTCATGGACTGCAGCACGCCAGGCTTCCCTGTCCATCGTCAACTCCCAAAGTTTGCTCAAACTTATGTCCATCAAGTCGGTGATGCCATCCAACCACCCCATCCTCTATTACTCCTCCTGCCTTCAATCTTTCCCAGCATCAGGGTCTTTTCAAATGAGTCAAGTCTTCACATTAGGTGGCCAAAGTATTGGAGCTTCAGCATTCGTTCTTCCAATGAATATTCAGGTTGATTTTCTGAATTAACCTTAGGATTGACTGGTTTGATCTCCTTGCAGTCTCTAGTACTCAGCTTTCTTTATGATCCTACTCTTACATCTCACATCCATGACTACTGGGAAAACCAAAGCTTTGACTAAATGGACCTCTATTGGCTAAGTAATGTCTCTGCCTTTTTTTTTTTTTTTTTACAAATGCTGTTTCCATCAAGAGTAAATTAAATGATATTAATTGATAGAATGCAAGTGGTATATTACTTTGTTTTTATTACTATTTTGTTAACCATTTATCATTTCTTTATTATTATTATTTTCTTTTACTTTACAATATTGTATTGGTTTTGCTGTACACCAACATGAATCCACCACAGGTGTACACATGTTCCCCTTCCTGAACCCCCCTTCCAACCTCCCTCCCCATACCCTCCCTCTGGGTCATCCCAGTGCACCAGCCCCAAGCATCCCGTATCCTGCATTGAACCTGGACTGGTGATTCGTTTTTTATATGATATTATACATCCTTCAATGCCATTCTCCCAAATCATCCCACCCTCTCCCTCTCCTACAGAGTCCAAAGACTGTTCTATACATCTGTGTCTCTTTTGCTCTCTCGCATACAGGGTTATAGGAGAAGGCAATGGCAACCCACTCCAGTACTCTTGCCTGGAAAATCCCATGGATGGAGAAACCTGGTAGGCTGCAGTCCATGGGATCGCACAGAGTCGGACACGACTGAAGCGACTTAGCAGCAGCATACAGGGTTATCGTTACCGTCTTTCTAAATTCCATATATATGTGTTAGTATACTGTATTGGTGTTTTTCTTTCTGGCTTACTTCACTCTGTATAATCGGCCCCAGTTTCATCCACCTCATTAGAATTGATTCAAATGTATTGTTTTTAATGGCTGAGTAATACTCCATAGTATATATGTACCACAGCTTTATTATCCATTCATCTGCTGATGGACATCTAGGTTGTCTCTGCTTTTTAATATACTGTCTATGTTTGTCATGTCATAGCTTTTCTTCCAAGGAGCAAGAGTCTTTTAATTTCATGGCTGCAACTACCAGATGGAGTGATTTTGGAGGCCAAGAAAATAAAGTCTGTCATTGTTTCCATTGTTTCCCCATCTATTTCCCAAGAAATAATGGGACTGGAAGCCATAATCTTCATTTTTTGAATGAGTTTTTTAAATTAATTTATCTTTTTATTGAAGGATAATTGCTTTACAGAATTTTGTTGTTTTCTGTCAAACCTCAACATGAATCAGCCATAGGTATACATCTAACCTCTCCCTTTTGAAACTCCCTCTCATCTTCCACCCCATCCCACCCTTCTAGGTTGATACAGAGCCCGTGTTTGAGCTTCCAGAGCCATACAGCAAATTCCTGTTGACCATCTGTTTTACATATGGTAATGCAAATTTCCATGTCACTCTTCCCATACATCTCTCCATCTCCTCCCCTCTCCCCATGTGTCCATAAGTTTAGAGTCTGTTTCTCCATTGCTGCCTTGTAAATGAAATCTTTAATACCGTTTTTCTAGATTCCTTCTATATGTGTAAGAATATGATATTTAGCTTTCTCTTTCTGACTTACTTTACTCTGTATAATAGGCTCTGGGTTCATCCACTTCATTAGAATTGATTCAAATGCATTCTTTTTTATGGCTGAGTAATATTCTACTGTGTGTATGTACCAAAACTTCTTTATCCATCCACCTGTTGATGGACATCTAGATTGCTTCCATGTTCTAGCTATTGTAAATAGTGGTGCAATGAACAATGTATCTTTTTAAATTTTGTTTTTCAGGTTATATGCCTAGGATTGAGATTGCTGGGTCATATGGTGGTTTTATTCCTAGTTTTTTAAGCAATCTCCATACTGTCTTCCATAGTGGCTGTATCAATTTACATTCCTACAGTGCAAGAGTATTCCCTTTTCTCCACACCCTCTCCAGCTGCCATAATTAAGGTTACATTAAGTCACATGGGTGGGGCCCTGATCTGACAGGATTACTGTCCTTATAAGAAACACCAGAAAGCTGTTTCTCCAGGTATATACAGAGGCCATGTGAGCTCACAGTAAGATGGAGACTGCCCGCAAAGCAAGAGACAAGAGGCTTCAGAATGAACCCCACTTTGCCAGAACCTTGATTTTGGACTTTCCAGCCTCCAGAACTATGAGAAACATATGTCAATTGTTTAAGTTACCCTGTCTATGATATTTTGTAAGGTAGCTTGAAATGACTAATATGTGATGTTTTATAATAGAAATTCCAAGTTATATGCTCTTTGCTTGAAATTCAAAATTTATTTCTTTTGATAATTGAGGATCCTGTTTTTATGAGCCTATTTCTTAGATAGTTATATAGTTTTTCTTATTTGTCTTTCTTCACCTTCAGTCTATCACTCAGGGTGGTATTATCTCTAGTTGGAGTTCGATAAAGCCCTTAATACTATGTGAAATTTTATACCACATGACAATATAAAACTGTGAATATGCAGACTATTTTACAATTCTAAGAGAGATTCTCCCTGGCAATATCATTACACGTCTACTTCTTTCCATAGGCACTACAGTGAAGTGTTACTCTTCTATGAAAACTTGGATTTAGAAGGTTTAGGATATTTAGTGCATTTTCCTCAAAATTTGTAAAAGATACATCTATTATTACAATGTCATAATTTCTGACTTCCTCTGTGTTTTCTTTAAAAATGTTTTATATATACACACATGTATTTCTCTAACTTCAAAGAAAAAGCTGAGAAGATTTTTGCAACACATTTTTGTTTTAATTATAACAAAATTACTGAGCTCCATAAAAATTAGAACACTTTTTCCTTAAAGTATAAATGAAATGTGATTAGTTTGGAAACATTTCATTTGTCAACTTGCAAATAACTTAAAATAAATTGGATTTTTGAAGTTTCCCTTAATATTAACAAAAAGGAACCTAAAACCAAAAATGCACTATTAGAACATACGAAAAATTAGTATTCACTGTCTTTGTGAGAAACTAAATGGTTTCTAGAATATATTACTTAGGAAGCATTGTCATTCATATTTTCTTCTATATAGAAAAGTTCTATGGGAGAAGAAAGGGAATTCTAAATCTGACCAAGGTTTTATAAACATATCTATATAATAAAAATATAATAAAGAAAATAAATATATAAACAACGTAGATTAGTTCGTGATTAGCTGCGTCCAATATACAAACGAATGTGCTTAGTTGCTCAGTGTCATGTCCGACTCTTTGTGACTCCATGGACTGTGGCCTGTCAGGCTCTCCTGTCCATGAGACTCACCAGGCAATAAAACTGGAGTGGATTAGCCATTCCCTTCTCTAGGGAATCTCTCTGACCTAGGGATCAAACCCAGGCATCCTGCATTGCAGGTGAATTTTTTACCATCTTAGCCACTACGGAAGCCTCTTTATATATATATGAGTCAGTTCAATTCAATTCAGTTCAGTTCAGTTGCTCAGTCATGTTAGACTCTTTGTGACCCCATGAATCTCACTACGCCAGGCTTCCTGTCCATCACCAACTCCCAGATTTTACCCAAACTCATGTCCATCTAGTCGGTGATGCCATCCAGCCATCTCATCGTCTGTCGTCCCCTTCTCTTGCCCCCATTCCCTCCCAGCATCAGGGTCTTTTCCAATGAGTCAACTCTTCGAATGAGGTGGCCAAAGTATTGGAGTTTCAGCTTCAGCATCAATCCTTCCAAAGAACACCCAACACTGATCTCCTTTAGGATGGGCTGGTTGGATCTTCTTGCAGTCCAAGGGACTCTCAAGAGTCTTCTCCAACGCCACAGTTCAAAAGCATCAATTCTTCGGTGCTCAGCTTTCTTCATAGTCCAACTCTCACATCCATACATGACAACTGCTGCTGCTACTGCTGCTAAGTTGCTTTAGTCGTGTCCGACTCTGTGCAACCCCATAGACGGCAGCTCACCAGGCTCCTCGGTCCCTGGGATTCTCCAGGCAAGAACACTGGAGTGGGTTGCCATTTCCTTTTCTAGTGCATGAAAGTGAAAAGTGAAAGTGAAGTCGTTCAGTCGTGTCTGACTCTTAGCGACCCCATGGACTACAGCCTACCAGGCTCCTCCATCCATGGGATTTTCCAGGCAAGAGTACTGGAGTGGGGTGCTATTGCCCTCTCTGTATATGACCACTGGAAAAACCATAGCCTTGACTAGACGGACCTTTGTTGGCAAAGTAATCTCTCTGCTTTCAAATATGCTATCTAGGTTGGTCATAACTTTCCTTCCAAGGAGTAAGCGTCTTTTAATTTCATGGCTGCAGTCACCATGTGTAGTGATTTTGAAGCCCAGAAAAATAAAGTCAGCCACTGTTTCCACTGTTTCCCCATCTATTTCCCATGAAGTGGTGGGACCAGATGCCATGATCTTAGTTTTCTTGGAGAATTTTGAGCATTACTTTACTAGCGTGTGAGATGAGTGCAATTGTGCAGTAATTTGAGCATTCTTTGGCATTGCCTTTCTTTGTGATTGAAATGAAAACTGACATTTTCTGATCCTGTGGCCATTGCTGAGTTTTCCAATTTGCTGGCATATTGAGTGCAGCACTTTCACAGCGTCATCTTTCAGGATTTGAAAGAGCTCAACTGAATTCCATCACCTCCACTAGCTTTGTTTGTAGTGATGCTTTCTAAGGCCCACTTGACTTCACATTCCAGGATGTCTGGCTCTAGGTGAGTGATCACACCATCGTGATTATCTGGGTCATGAAGATCTTTTTTGGACAACTCTTCTGTGTATTCTTGCCACCTCTTCTTAACATCTTCTGCTTCTGTTAGGTCCATACTATTTCTGTCCTTTATCAAGCCCATCTTTGCATGAGATGTTCCCTTGGTATCTCTAATTTTCTTGAAGAGATCTCTAGCCTTTCCCATTTTGTTGTTTTCCTCTATTTCTTTGCATTGATCGCTGAGGAAGGCTTTCTTATTTCTCCTTGCTATTCTTTGGAACTCTGAATTCAGGTGCTTATATCTTTCCTTTTCTCCTTTGCTTTTTGCTTCTCTTCTTTTCACAGCTGTTTGTAAAGCCTCCTCAGACAGCCATTTTACTTTTTTGCATTTCTTTTCCATGGGGATGATCTTGATCCCTGTCTCCTGTACAATGTCACGAACCTCTGTCCATAGTTTATTAGGTACTCTGTCTATCAGATCTAGTCCCTTAAATCTATTTCTCTATCAATAAAAGAAACAGAAGTGAATTGGAAGGAAATGCAGAATGGTGCAGTCACTCTGAAAGACAGTTTGCAAGTTTTTTACAAAAGTAAACATTTACTTACCCTGTGATCTAGCAGTTTTGCTCTTTGGTATTTACTGAAATGAGCTGAAAACTTATATCCACACAAAGCTGCATATGAACATTTTTATTAATAACAGCCTTATCTGTAATCACATGAAACTGAAAGTGATCAAGATTTCCTTCAGCAGATGAATAGATAAACAAACAATGGTATATCCATTCAGCAGAATGCTACTTAACAATAAAAAGAAGGACAATCTCAAGCCACACACACACAAAAGGAAGAAACTTAAATGTGCATTGCTAAGAGAAAGAAGCCAATTTAAAAGACTACATACTATATAATTCCAACTATATGACATTCTTGAAAAGGCAAAATTACAGATACAATTAGAAAAATCATTGGTTGCCAGGTGGTAGGCGGAAGGAGAAAAAGATGAATAGGTTGGAGTACAGGTGACTTTTAGAGCAGTAAAAATATCCTGTGTAATATTATATTTGTAGATATCTGTCATTGTACATTTTTCAAAATCCATAGCATGTACAATACAAAAAGTGAACCCAAGGTAAACTATTGCTTTACTTAACAATATTTCAATACTGACTCATCAGTTTAACAAATATAACACATTAAAAATTGATAATAGGGGGAAATTATGGAGAAGGCAATGGCAACCCACTCCAGTACTCTTGCCTGGAAAATCCCATGGATGGAGGAGCCTGGTAGGCTGCAGTCCATGGGGTTGCTAAGAGTCGGGCACGACTGAGCGACTTCACTTTCACTTTTCACTTTCACGCATTGGAGAAGGAAATTGCAACCCACTCCAGTATTCTTGCCTGGAGAGTCCCGGGGATGGGGAAGCCTGGTGGGCTGCCATCTATGGGGTTGCACAGAGTCGGACATGACTGAAGCGACATAGCAGCAGCAGCAGCAGCAGCAGGGATGGGAGGCAAGAGATCAGAGTATGTGGAAATTTTTATACTTTATGGTCAAGTCTTCTGTAAACCTAAAAATTCTCAAAAAGTAAAGTCTATTAATTTAAAAATAAAAATAACTACAGATTACAGATGTATTTCTTTCATTCAATCAAGAAACCCTGAACTCCTATTGTATTTTAGGCCCTGTTAGAATGTGCAGGGGGGATGAAATTAACCTCCTGGACAGTCATATAAAATTCTGCAATGGAAAAGGAAAGAAAACTACATAATTCTAAAATGTAACTTTTTATTCAAAATTACATATTTAAAATCAAATAGTATGATTTCAGTTAAGATCAATTTCCATTTTTTGTCAAAGCTAAGCTTATGTTCCAAATTATTATTCTTACTAATAAATATTTTAAAATGTTATCCTGGAATTATATTTAATTTGAGAAATAGAGTAAAATTTCTAAAATATATTGAGCAATTTACATCCTTTTATGTTCTGTATATACTTAAAATTCAGTTACTATAGTCAGAAAAAAATTAGATTATGTAAATTATCTCAATAAAGCAGAAGTCTCATATCTGTGTACTGGAAATCATCAATGGCTATATTTTTAAATATGTATTTTAAAAGAAATGATCTTTTTTTCAGAATATATAACAAGTATTTTAAGTCATTTTTTTAGAAAAAAGCAGATACAGCTGATATGATAAAACAAAGCAATTTTAGCTTATTATTCCATTATTACTTTTTAGAAAGCAGCAAGAACCTAAAATGTCCAAGTGGAATAAGAGTTTTACTCAACACTTGAAGGAAATCTATCTTTTGTATAAGAGAAAGTTTAAAGACTGGCTTTATTTAAAGAGTTAAATGATTCAGCATTTGTTTAGCTTAAGAAACTTTTACAACCCACACAGCAGAGAAAAATGAAAAGGGTAATTAAGTCCTACAGCCTCTCAATTAATATAAAATCATATTTTTTAAAACAAAGAATTTATTTAAAAGTGATTCTTTGCTACCAAAAGGCACAGAAGATAAAGAACCTAACATAATCATATCTCTATAGTTTAGCCTTTCTGAATTTTCTCACCGAGGCCTCTGTTTATTTTCTGAGGCTACTAAACTGTTTAACAAATCACCAAATATCTGTGTGTGTGTGTGTGTGTGTCTATTGTTTAGTCACCAAGTTCTATCTGACTCTTTTGCAACTCCATGAATTGTAGCCCACCAGACTCCTCTGTCCATGTTTCCAAGTGAAAAATACTGGAATGGGTGCCATTTCCTTTTCCAGGGGATCTTCCTGATCTAGGGATAGAACCCATGTCTTCTGCATTGGCAGGCAGGTTCTTTGACACTGAACTACCAGGGAAGCCCAAGTGTGTGTGTTCACCTTTTCCCATCTAGAGTGTGGGTCCTTGGATATAGAATGTGTATTACACACTCATTTATTTTGAAAGTTTCTTACAATGTTTCTAACACATAGCAGGCACTAAGATATGTTACTCGAAAAATAATAATTAAAAAAATTATTGTACTGAGTGAGAATGGTGACAAGTGTTGGATAATTTGAATTATGGGCACTATGGAGTCACTATGAATTTGTTGAGTGTGTTATGGACTGCACTCTCTTTTCCAAATTATATCTCTATGAAATTGACAAAATTTAAAATGACAGATTCCAGATGAGAAACCATAAGTATTTCAGAATAGTAGAGAAATAAAAGGAAGAAACAGATTATTATGCATTTTCCTCCTTGAACATAATACAAGAAGGTTCGGATGAGTTTAGTCTCATCAAAATAGCAGCCCTAAGGAAAGTACAACATGCTTTACGAATAGCCACTGTGTCCTTACTGTGCTCATTCCAGTGGTTACAGATCTTTTTGGTAATATTTGTTTCCTTAGTTTGTTGTTCTTTCTTAGATCCAAAAATAAGAATGGTTTGAGTGCAAAATGTCAGAATACAATGTTTTGTTCTTCGTGTTTCTTATACTTCTGTTACTATCTCTGTGACATTTGAAGGCGAATATCAAATTTAATGAGCAATATCAACATTACTGGCAAATATTAGTAAGAGCCCATCTAGATGTGAAAAAGGATGGGGTCATTTTCAGGAGATCGGTTTAAGTAGAGTCAGGTACTGATTTCACGAGCTCTTTTCATATTATGCAGAGCAGACTCTGCTCCACTTTTTCCCTCTTGTAATTTATGTTTTTTCATCTATATTGCTGCCTAGAGTCATTCTCAAAGTTTTTAGTAGTTGATGTCATTTTCTTCACACTTCAAAATTTTTCATAAATTTTTTTGTTATGGTTACCATTGTAACGTTCCTATATTGAATGGTCAACCTAAAAGTGAGAAACATACATACACCCAAAATAATGCATGTATTCCTAAAGAAGAAGATTAAACTTTTTTTTCTTTCACAAATTTAAACTACATTTCATTTGTTGGTAGTTCTTGATTACTAAATCATTCTTTGAAGAAATAATGTCTGTTCTGTTTTACCATTTAATGTGATCATTTAGTACTGTAATTTAATGTGAGTTGCTCTGATTCCTTTGCACACAGATGAGACAAATTTTAAGAAATAAATCACTAAATTATGTCACTGTCTTAACACTATTACTAAGTAACCCTTACATAGAATGTGGCATACGATACATTTAAAATTTTTCATTAGTATTTTAAACAATGATAAGTCTTCTGTAAATAAAATTACTAATAGTACAAGCAACATTTATCAGAATTTATTTCTAAGCAATGAGACTGGTATAATGAAACACTGAACTTTTGAGGTGTTCATTGAGTAGTTTGTGCCAAAGTTATAAACAGGCATTCACAATGTTGGTGGTTAAGATAATGATTTATCACTGAGAATAAAGTATTTATCATCTCTTCAATAGAATCACACAATCATAGACACACAACCATATACCCACATCACAACCCTTGAACAACACAGTGTTTTTTAATTTTTCAGTGAAAGAATGAATAGGGGAATAAATGAATGTGAAATACTGATAAACCAAGAGTTAACTTTTAATATGTCTTGGATTTGAAGTACAAAAATTATAACAATGAACAATATTTTTACTGGATTAATCCATTATCCTCTCAGAAATTAAAACCATTAGATGTCTTACCAAATAAGACACACAAGCAAATTTAAATAATAGCACTAGACAAATGCAATGCCTACCAGTTGATATTAGCTATGTGAAATAAATGCAATTAAATATTAAATAGAAGAATTCATTTTTGTACAATTTTCCTATTTTAACTGCAAAAATTTCTTATTAAAAACTCATCGATAGATATATAATTGTCAGTTAATAACTTTTTAAGGAACCCAAATGCAATAATATGCAATTAAAAAAGTGCTGGACTGAGGTCATTTTTTGGATTCATCTGGACTGAGGTCATTTTTTTATTCATCTTCATGCCCCACTGACAAAAATCTGTGCTTTCAGCTTTTCTCTGTAGTAGCCCTTTTTTAAGGACTTTCAAGATAAATTTCTTAAACTGTACAGACTTTTTAAATTTTTTAACATAGTAAAAACACTAGCAAAAACATAAATAAATATTAATAATCTCAGAATAATCTCATTTTCTCAAACTAACCAGTGTGTTTTATACAAAAAAACTGGCCACACTGAAAATGGACATGCTGATTATAAATATCCACTGTCAAAACCAATTTTGTTTGCAAAGAAGGAACAAAAAGCGAAAGAATGAGTGCTATGTCCACAGCTGCAGACTACAGCAGCTGGCCAGTGTGACGCACTGCTGATGGCGCTTGTCACATGTGAATGGGGAGGTAAGAAGACAGGAAAGGTTATGCTGGTTCTGCACTGAGAAGCCCTTTTCCAGTGAGCTTGATTGAAGGAGCAGCACGTTCCTCGCATATTAGTTGCAGCTCCCATCTGGCTGTTATTAACACTTGTTCAGAATATTTGTCCAAGCACTTACATTTAGCCCACCTTGTCATCATTCAGTGTCCTCAAAGAGCAGAAATATAATTACCCAGCTCAGAAAAAAAGAGAAATCATTTTCAATCACTGCTTGACACAAGATGGAGCTGTAGAATGCAGAATCATGCTACAATTCTGCAATGAGGGAAAACTGATAAAATCTGTGGCAAACGGAAGACCCCTAACAAGTAGAATGGATTTGTGGATATTCTCAAACAAGTCTGTTTGGCTCTGGTTTCCTTTGAGAGATACCTCATTGACCTAAATCAATTACAAAGGTAAAATATGAATTAGGGAAAAAAACGTTGGTACATAGTGACATGTAATCAAATATTGTCAATGAAGTTGCCATGAAGCTAAAAACATGGATTTTACGCTTAATAAATTCACCCCACAGTGAAGAAAACAACTTGTGTTTTCTTAAATTGATAACACTGCAATCACTGCAATCCGTGTTTGTGTGCTTTTACATGCTGCTTTATGGAAAAACCTAACTTTGAATTTTCACTCTGATGATTTAGAAAGAGTTCTAGTTATCTGAAAAGGGAAGTAAGAGAGTTAAGATTTTGCTTCTTCTGATATGCAACAAATTATCCAATTTTCAATGCTCCCAAATATCTGTTATTTTTCTCTAACTTTTTAGTTATTTTGTCTGAATCTTAGTAAAAATATGAGTAGTTTAATTAGTCATATCCTTTTATGCAAGTTATTTAATTAATTTGGAAACTTTCTGGAAGCTTTGCCTAATCAGGGACACTAATATTAAAATTCATGATACTACTAATAATATGAGCAAAGAAAAATGACTTCCTTAAAAAATTCTGTGAAGAGAAATTAAATTCAAATAAAATCATAGCTTGCACTCATATTTACTTATGACTTATCAAGTTGCTACATTTTGGTTAGAGGTAAAATATTAGCCAGCAAAATAATTGTTTAATGTGGAATTGCATATGCTGTTGTTAGCAAAAAAAATCATTTAATTTTAAAAATGCTATCTTTCCAGAATTAGAGCAATATTAATAGAGGAGTTGCCAGTACATTTTCTAAGTGGAAAACAAAATAGCCATCTTACTTTTTATTTTATAAAGGATGTTGTTAATAACAAATACATGATTAAAAGGATCTTTTCAGAAGGAGTTTCAAGAGAGAGGGGACATATGTACACCTATGGTTAATTCTTGTTGATGTATGACAGAAGTCAAACCAATACTAAAAACACTCATCAAACAATTAAAAATAAATAAATTTGATTATTAAGAAAGGGTCGTTCCAGGTGACTCGATGGTAAAGAATCCACCAACCAATGCAGGAGTCCCAGGAGATATGGGTTCAATCCATAGGTCAGGAAGATCCACTTGAGTAGGAAATGGTAACCCACTTCTGTATTCTTGCCTGGAAGATTCCATGGACAGTGGATCCTTGGCAGGCTATGGTCCAAGGGTTTGCAAAGAGTTGACACAACTGAGCTACTGAGCGCACAACAAGAAGATATTTAGAAAAAATAATTTTTCATAAAACCGTTAGAAAGAAATATTCTTTTTTTTGAAATTCATGTTTGTGAATTAAATGTGCTTGTGAAATCTCATTACTAGCAGGTTAAATCTTACATTTTCTATCTTGTGAGTAATGGTGCCTGTTGTACTGATTGATTCTAGACTCTCATAAAATAAAGATACATTGTAATACATCTGTGAATAAAAGTTGATAAATAAATATTATCAGTGTGGTAGCAACTACTGTACTAATACAATAATAACCATTTTACCAGCTATTTACAGGTAGATGCAAAAGAAAATGGAGAAGGCAATGGCACCCCACTCCAGTACTCTTGCCTGGAAAATCCCATGGACGGAGGAGCCTGGTGGGCTGTAGTCCATGGGGTCATGAAGAGTCGGACATGACTGAGCGACTTCACTTTCACTTTTCACCTTCATGCATTGGAGAAGGCAATGGCAACCCACTCCAGTGTTCTTGCCTGGAGAATCCCAGGGACGGGGGAGCCAGGTGGGCTGCTGTCTACGGGGTCACACAGAGTCGGACACGACTGAAGTGACTTAGCAGTAGCAGCAGCAAAAGAAATTGTAGCCTTTCTCCATTGCATCTATTGTATTTTATAGACTTTTTGTGACCCTATGGACTATAGCCTGCCCATCTCCTCTGTCCAGGGGATTCTTTAGGCAAGAATACTGGAGTAGGCAGCCATTCCCTTCCCCAGGGTATCCTCCCACCCCAGGGATTGAACCCTGGTCTTGAACCCTGGTCTCCTGAATTGCAAGTGGATTCTTTACTGTCTGAGCCACTAGGGAAGCCCCATTTGAGGTATAAGTTTGGTATAACTAATGAAACTGTAAAAAGAAAAAACAAATAATGTAAAATAAACTGTATACATTTAAAATAAATACTAACATTAATGAATATTAATGCATATATTCAACTAAACATATCTACAAAACTAGGATAAGGAACAATTCCATCACCCTCTGTTTCCTAACGACCCTTCATAATTCTTCTCTTTTTCAAAACCCATGCTTAAGACAACCAATGATTATTTTCTATAAGTGTGGATTAGTTTGCATTTACTGGAAGTTGATTTTAGTGGAATCACAGAGTATGCACTCTGGTCTGACTTCTTTCACTCAGGATTATACCTTTAAGTTTTATCCATGTTATATTGTGTATCAGTACTTTGTTCATTTTTATGGTTCTGTGGTATGCGGCTTTATGGATGCATCACAGTTTTTTTTCTATTCACCCATGGGGAGATATTGGGTTCTTTCCTGTTTGGGGCTATATGGGTGGGGGAAGCTGCCATAAATACTTGAGTGCAAGTCTTGTGGGCCTTTATTTTTTATTTTTCTTGGGTGTCTTTTGACTCTGGCTAGTAGCTTCCCAGATGGCTCTAGTGGTAAAGAACTCACCTGAAATGAAGCAGATGGAAGACAAGGTGAATAAGAGTCCCGGGAGGTCAGTATGACAACCCACTCCACTCCAGTATTCTTGCCTGGAGAATCCCATGGACAGAGGAACCTGGTGGGCTACAAGTCCATAGGTGTGCAAAGAGTTGAACACAGCTGAAGCGACTTAGCACACAGTGGAAATACAATCTACTCCAGGCTTTGAGTGAACTCTAGTTATTGTTCCACTGATCCTTTCTCTTGTTTCTTTCTCTGACCTTGGTAATTGTTAAAAGAATTCAGTAAAATAAGTACTCAGTTAAAGACTTGAAGGGAGCCTTCTGCAGGTGTCCAGAGCCCTTTCTTTTTGCAGCTCTGTTCTCTCTTGGACTCTCCCAGAAACTCTAGCTGCTTAGGCCTCCTGAAATTTATCTCCTCAGCATAGTCTTCTGGGTTCTTTTAATTTCACCTCCCAACACTTCCTAGATGCTCTCTCCATAGGACGTCCATAGGACATAAGCTGGTGCAGGACATAAGCTGGTGTAGGACTCACCTTGTTTGCTTCTTTTTTTTCAGGGATCACTTTCCCATTTTGAAATGTCTGAAAACAACTTGTTTGTATACTCATATATTTTCTTCAGTTTATTGATTTTGGTTTAAGGAGAAAGGGTGAGGGATAAGTTTTGTCTGTGTTACTCTGTCACAGCCAGAGGGATGTATCATCTGTAAACTCTTAAAAGTCAGCCCCTGATAGTGGCTTTCTTTCCAGCTTGTCATCTATCTACCTTAGTAATTTGGCATGGTTGACTTGGACTAGTTTTCACTAATCATTGCCAAGTTGCCAGTCAAAAATATTTTCATCAGTTTCTCATTCTGTTAGGGCTCTTTTAGGATCCTAAATTCCACTAAAATCTGTGATCTGGTTCCTTCTGCCTTCTCTGTAAAAGTCAGGTAGTGGTAGTCACATGGCAATTAGAACATGAACAGAATTCATGTTTCCTTCAATACCCTACCATCGCCACCTTCTAACTCAGGCTACACCCACAAGGGTTAATGTCTGCTCTCAGTTCCCCTGCTGATTTCTCAGAGTTAGTTATTTTCTGTCTGAAGATAGATTTTTGGCAAGAAAGAAGGAACAATGCTACCTTACCATCTTGACAGTAAACATAAGCTAGTCGTTCTCCTTTTTACTACACCCTTTTTTTTTTTTTTTGAGGCAATCTCTTACCCAAGGACTTCAACCAGTACCTTTAACTCATTTTAACAAGCAGTGGTTTAAATTGTCCTATTTAATGCATGTAATCCATATGATCTCACTGTGAAATATTGTTGTAGAATAAGTGTGAAATGTCTCCAAGTTTCATGAGACTCAGATCCTGGTTTAGTATGCTGGCATTAATGATAAAGGGCCAGTTATAAAATGAGAAATTTTAGGAAGCTATCAGAGCAGAGAGGCACAGCCTTAGGTATAGATCTTTATTTATCTGGAGCAATATGACTTCAGCCCAAATGTATCTGCTGAATGGCAATAAATTTAAAAATGCTAATCACAATGTCACCACTAATAAATCACTTTGTTCTGTTTCATTCTCACAGATATTCACTCAATCTCACCTATCTTTTGCCTGTTAGTTGTGCATTTCAGAATTAGCAATATATTTTTTGAGGGAATGGAAAGTGTGTGAAAACTAATTTATGACTAACTTTACCACTGAATTTTAATATTTTGAAATTTGGGTTAATTCAGTATTTAAAAAGTATGAATGGAGAAATACAGAGATTTAGGTTGTCATCTATGACCATAAACCAAATGTCAGATATTTCAATAAGCTTCCTATTTTCTCAATTTTAGAATAAATTTGTAGAAAATAGTGGTAGATTTTGTGTACAAATATGAACTGAAATTCATTTCTTGATTTATTTTCTAATTTAAAATATTAATAACTTTACAAAATGACCTTATTGATATTAGAAGATTGTAAACTGCTAAGAAATCTATTCAAACTTATATCTTGCTTTAATATCAATCAAATGTGAGTATAAAATTAGGAATTTGAATGTTCACAAATGGGATTATAATTCAAGATGTGAGAAAATTGGTATCATTAGAAGAAATGCTGTAACCCTGATTATTCATATTGCCTTTAGCTTATTCAAATTCATATGCTTTATTACTAACAGAAAAGAATGATCATGTGGTAATCAAGGAGATGAAGTGGCAATGGCACAAAATGGTAGGGAAAATAACTCAAAAAGGTATCATACTAACAAATGAAACAATTTTAGTAATAACATTTCTTGCAATAAAAATGTTTTACTGGGAGAGAATTTTGTAATTTAATAAATAAAATATGTATGATATAAAATTTAAAATAGTTTGTGTATAATTTGATTCTTTGTATAACATCATCTTGGATTATATAAAAATAGCAATATTATTTTGCTAATAATTTAGTTATTAATACTGAAATGGTTCATGTTCTTTCAAAATATTGAATAGCCAATAAAATTCTTTTAAATTCTTATATTTGTAAAATATGTTGCATCAGACAAATAATGCCTTGAATTTTAATTTCAGACATTTGCATCTTTTTAACTTTTCATATAAAGCATATTAAGTTTTAGAACTCTTAGTCATAAAGTTATTTAATTACTCAGAGGAGTTATTAATTTTGTTAAATATTAGATGATCAATAGTTCTTATTAATAAAATGGAAAACATAGTAATACTATGTATTTGATTTATTAAAAGGTTCTTATATGGTTTTAATACACTTTAGGAAATTTCTGTAATTCTTTCATTATTTGACATTATGTAAATACATCATTTTACTTCATCAGAATGACAGTGTGTATCTGGATATGCAAGACTCTAGGGCCCTCAAAGAAGCATTAAATCTGCTTGTAAAATACTGTAAGAAACTATTAGATGTGAAATCTGTTGAACAGTTCCAAAATGAATCCCTCTGCAAAGATGGCAGAATAAAAGTATAACTTGTGCTATTTAAATCCACTGTTCTTTTGGACTCTAGTCTCAGTAGCTCAGCAGTAGTCCCTCAAACCTAAAATGATGTCTTTCCTTTTTGATCGGGTCCATATGAACCCTATGTCTGGAAACTTCAAGCTGGCATTCACCTTCCCTGCATTTCTTCCTTCAAAGCAGGTCACCGTGCAGTTAAATGGGCAGTGCCAGCTGTAGTAGATGGGGAAAGGAGGGCTTCAAAAGCTGCAAAAGTAATGCCCATTCTCCCAGCATTTCTCCAGGGACTGGCTGGGATGGTTCTTTTCTGGAACTTGACAGACCTCTATTCTTTTTTCTCTGCCACTCTCAGAAAATTGAGTCAAAAGTTCCCCTGGGAACTTTGCTGTATTTGTAGTCATTGCATTTTATCTCCTGGGACTCCTCCACAAGCTAGAAAATTTTTTATCTAGAGAGCAGAATAACTGTTCATTGTGACTGTGTTGTGTGTGTGTGTGTGTGTTGATAAGAATGAAAGTAAGAGCAAAGTATAAACATGAGAAGAAACTTTTTGTGATATTATATAATATGTGAGGCTGATATTTAAATAATGCAATCAACAAATATTTATTAAACATCTAATCTGAGGCAAAGTGCTGAAGTTTTAGGTACCAAAGTAGAGCAGGGAATACACATTGTTCTATTCTCAAGGAGCTCATCTCATAATTATCTTCAGCACTTCTGTTATCAGCATTCATGTTACACCAATAGATTTAGAGTTTTGTGTGTTTGCTGTACATGTGTTTTAAGTAAATCTACATGAAGTATTTAGTTGTAAAAGCAGTATGAGAGTGTAATAAAAATCAGATTAACCAATATAGAGCTGTACAAAATCAAAAAGGAAATTTCTCACTTTCACAGTGTTAAGACCCTTACACACTTTAATATACATTGCTTTATTCACTGACCAAATAGCAAGAAAATGTTCCTACATCATTAAACAGTCACTTAAATTGCATTATAGGTAGACCAGATGCACAATACTTCTTTGGTGAGTATTAGTGTTGTCCTTTCAATTTTACTATTAAAAATTTTAAACTGGTAGGTAAATTCTCTGACTGTATTTTAAATCAAAGTCATAGAGGCAAAACTGTAGCCTCAAAGAAAATGTTCTTATTTATAATTGTGATGCATATTATTATTCAATCACTCATTCATTTATTGAATAAAATACTTTTTAAATATTTACTACATAATGAATGCTGCTGTAGTTGCTAGAGATAAAACAGACAATAATGTTTACATTTTCATGCAGTCTTCATTCTAGTTAGACCAAAAAAAAAAAAATGAGCAAATGAACATTTCACTTGAAAAAACAGAGGTGAATGTTAAAGAGAAAAATGAATGATGGCAGAGTTGCTTTTTATACAAGTGGTCAGGGAAGGCCTCCCAGATAGATGACATTTGAGCTTTCACTTAAAGGATGGGAGAGAGAGAGCCATAAGGATTGATATCTGGGAGAACTGTGCTCCGGAGATAAGGAAATACCAAAAGTAAAATCTCTGAGCCAGGGGCCCATGTTATATTTGAAGAAGATGAAGGAGATCCATAAAACTGGGGATGACTTAACATAAGGAAGAGTGATAGGAGGTGAAGTGAGAGAGAGAGTGGGGGATCAGATCATGTAAGGCATTGTAGGTCACTGTAAGGACTTGTACTCTGAGTGGAAAACAGTAGTGTGATCAATCTTAGAGAATAAATTAAGTTTCCTAATAACATTGTGCAAGAAGCCCTATATATTGGAACCATTTCTCATGTTGATTTATTGATTGTATCATTTGAGGTTCAACCAGAGAAATAGAGCCAGGGGGATATGTGTGTATGTGTGTGCTTATGTGTATGCATATGTGTATATTTGCATTGCTGTTGTTGTTCAGTTGCCCAGTCATGTCCAACTCTGCAACCACATGACTACAGCATGCCAGACCTTCCTGTCCCTCACCATCTCCCAAAGTTTGCCCAAGTTCATATCAATTGCATCAGTGATCCCATCTAGCTATCTCATCCTCTGATACCCTCTTCTTCTGCTCTCAGTCTTTCCCAGCATCAAGGACTTTTCCAATGAGTTGGCTGTTCGTGTTAGATAACCAAAATGCTAGAGCTTCAGCATCAGTCCTTCCAGCCAGTATTCTGGGTTGATTTCTCTTAAGATTGACTGGATTGATCTTCTTGCTGTCCAAGGGACTTTCAGGAGTCTTCTTCAGCACCACAGTTCAAAAGGACCAATTCTTTGGTGCTCTGCCTTCTTTATGGACCAGCTCTCACAACTGTACATGACCACTGGAAAGACCATAACCTTGGCTATACAGACCTTTGTAGGCAGAGCAATGTCTCTGCTTTTCAACACACTGTCTAGGTTTGTCATAACTTTTCTTCCAAGAAGCAATCATCTTCTTCAGGCACCATCCACAGTAATTTTAGAGACCAAGAAGGGGAAATCTGAAATGACTTCCACGTTTTTCCCCTTCTATATGCCATGAAATAATGGGGCCAGATGCCATGATCTTAGTTTTTTTAATATTTAGTTTAAAGCCTTTATAATATATAGTTTTAATTTTAATATACACATTATACAATATATTATGTATATATATATATATATATAATAGATATATTAAAATGAAAAGAGGATGAAGAGATTGTTGTTGTTGTTGTTGCTGTCCAGTTGCTCAGTTTGTGTCTGACTCTGTGACGCAGCACACTGGGCTTCCCTGTCCTTCACTATCTCCCAGAGTTTGCTCAAGCTCATGTACATTGAGTCAACGATGCCATCCAACCACTTCATCCTCTGTTGCCCCCTTCTCCTCCTGCCCTCAATCTTTCCCAACATCAGGGTTTTTTTCTGATGAGTTGGTGCTTCATATCATGTGGACAAAGTATTGGAGTTTCAGCTTCAGCATCAGTCCTTCCAATGAGTATTCAGCATTGATTTCCTTTAGGACTTGAGAACCTGTAGCAACTTTAAATTTCTGTCTTTTTCCATGGCTTGTAAATGCAAATAATTTCTCATCTACTTTTTTGACTGCAAGAGAAAAGGAAGCATTGACAAAATCAGTGGCTACATACCAGGTATCTGTAATCATACTGATCTTCTCTAGCAAAGATACCGTGTCTGGCACATAGTGTGTAATTAGAGCTACTGAATTACTACCTGGTTGAGTTTGCAGCAATACATGAACCGTGAACTTACAGATGTTCAAGCTGGTTTTAGAAAAGGCAGAGGAACCAGAGATCAAATTGCAAACATCGGCTACATCATGGAAAAAGCAAGAGAGTTCCAGAAAAACATCTATTTCTGCTTTATTGACTATGCCAAAGCCTTTGACTGTATGGATCACAATAAACTGTGGAAAATTCTGAAAGAGATGGGAATATCAGACCACCTGACCTGCCTCTTGATAAATCTGTATGCAGGTCAGGAAGCAACAGTTAGAATTGGACATGGAACAACAGACCGGTTCCAAATAGGAAAAGGAGCACGTTAAGGCTGTGTATTGTCAGCCTGCTTATTTAACTTATATACAGAGTACATCATGAGAAATGCTGGGCTGGAAGAAGCACAAACTGGAATCAAGATTGCCGGGAAAAATATCAATAACCTCAGACATGCAGATGACACCACTCTTATGGCAGAAAGTGAAGAGGAACTCAAAAGCCTCTTGATGAAAGTGAAAGTGGAGAGTGAAAAAGTTGGCTTAAAGCTCAGCATTCGGAAAACTAAGATCATGGCATCTGGTCCCATCACTTCATGGGAAATAGATGGGGAAACAATGGAAACAGTGTCAGACTTTATTTTTTTGGGGTCCAAAATCACTATAGATGGTGATTGCAGCCATGAAATTAAAAGACCCTTACTCCTTGGAAGGAAAGTTATAACCAACCTAGATAGCATATTCAAAAGCAGAGACATTACTTTGCCAACAAAGGTCCATCTAGTCAAGGCTATGGTTTTTCCAGTGGTCACATATGCATGTGAAATTTGGACTGTGAAGAAAGCTGAGAGCCGAAGGATTGATGCTTTTGAACTGTGGTGTTGGAGAAGACTCTTGAGAGTCCCTTGGACTGCAAGGAGATCCAACTGGTCCATTCTAAAGGAAATCAGTCCTGGGTGTTCTTTGGAAGGAATGATGCTAAAGCTGAAACTTCAATACTTTGTCCACCTCATGTGAAGAGCTGACTCATTGGAAAAGACTCTGATGCTGGGAGGGATTGGGGGCACGAGGAGAAGGGGATGACAGAGGATGAGATGGCTGGATGTCATCACCAACTCGATGGACTTGAGTTTGGGTGAACTCTGGGAGTTTGTGATTGACAGGGAGGCCTGGCGTGCTGCAATTCATGAGGTTGCAAAGAGTCAGATACGACTGAGTGACTGAACTGAACTGAACTGAGTTTGCACTAGTCCACAGTCATCCATTAGCACTCATAAAGTTTCTACTGTCACCAGACTTTTTCAGGCTGTTTGGACTGCTATATCCAAAGACTGAGTAGCTTATAAACAAGAGAAATTTATTTCTCACATTGATGAATCTGAGAAGTCCAAGATCAATGTCCCAGTATGGCACAGTCTTATGAAGGTCCTGTTCCTTGTTCTTAGTTAGCACCTCCATGCTGTTTCCTTATGTGATGGAACAGGCTGGGTATCTCTCTGAAGCTCCTTTTATAAGGGCAGTAATCCACTCAATAAATTGGACTTCCCTGGTGGCTCAGATGGTAAAGCATCTGCCTGCAGTTCAGGAGACCTGGGTTTGATCCCTTGGTTGGGAAGATCCACTGGAGAAGGGAATGGCAAGCCACGCCAGTACTCTTGCCTGGGCAATCCTGTGGATAGAGGAGCCTGGTAGACTACAGTCCATGGGGTTGCAAAGAGTCAGACATGACTGAAAGACTTCACTTTCAGTTTCAGCCCCACTCATGAGATTTTGCCCTCACAACCTAAACACCTTCCAAAGGCCTACCACTGAATGCTATCATTTGGGGATATGGAGTTCAAAATATGAATTTGGGAAGTACAAAAACATTCAGCCCATACTACTATTAAATGAAATGAAGATATATATTGCAGGGTTAGTTATCTGTCATTTTTTCTGATTTTTTTTTGTTTATTCTTGTGTTCTAAATATCTAATAGGAATGTTAGGATCTGCCTGTATACTTACCAGAATCCCTATGGTTATTTCATTGGAGTTTTGTTCAATTTATACAATAACTCAGAGAAAACTTGATTTGTATTATCCATCTCTCAGATCACAGCGTGTCTATATTTAAGTCTATATTTTTCTCTTTCAGTAGAATTTTAAAATGTTTGTAGGCTTTACACCTCTTCTTGTTAGTTTTATTACCAGATATATCTTGCTTGTTATTGCAAATAACATCTTTTATCTCATTGTATCCACACTTTGGTGATTATCGGTGTATATAAAGTGATGACAAACTGAGAAAAATGTAACGTAATAAATATACTACAAGTCTGAAAAATTAATACCAAAAATGCAATAGCAAATGTAATTCCATAAGTTCAGGAGTTTTTATCTTTTATTTATTGATATATCTTTAACACCTACAAGAAGACTTAGCAGTTGTTCAAAAAGTTATTAAAGAAGAAATAAATTTAAATTATATGAACAATGAGTAGCATGAATAATTGAAACTTTCATAAAAACATGAAGAGATATTAAAACTCATTATTATAAATTAAATGCAAGTTAGAGTTATTATGTAGTATTTCTTTATGAGATGAGCATAGTTAAAAAGATTGAAAGCACACTGGACTGAAGATGATTCTAGTAATAAACAACTTTCATATCTGGAAGTATACATATATGCATTGATTTTATTGGCCAAGTAAATATTGGAAACATTTTAAATGTCTAAATATATAGATATATAAAGGGCTTGCTTATTAAATTTAGATACGTTCATTCAGTGGAATATTACTCAGACATTAATGCAAAAAGCATTTGTGTGCATGTTCTTGGGTATATATGTGTCCAAGTGTGTGTTTAAAAATGTATATATTATGTATACGTACATCTAAATTGAATTTTCAAGTAAAGAATGTATAGTACAGAACAATTATATAAATGCATTAACTGTCAAAAATAAGTAAATTAATTTAATTGTGATATGTCACATAATCTTATCGTAATGTAACCTCTAGTCTTAGCTGCCCTAAATGAATGAATGATGAATTTTTTAACATAATTCCTTTCTGACATCAGTTGAGATTATAGTAAACTGCACAAATGTCCATTTATACTCAAATCATTCAAATATATTTCAATGTAACTTTTAGCTATTAATCCTATCATTTTTTTCATTACTTCTTTCTTTTTTTTTTTTCACAATGAATCTTATTTCAACAAGCAGGGATCGAACCATACCCTCCCCTCCTGAAGTGGAAACGGATCAACAGGGAATTCCCTATCATATTTCTCTCTGGGGTGTTTATTGTGCAATCTATCTTGTGATGTTCTTTAAATGAAACAACTCAGTTAATTCAAACAAGAGCAATGATTTTTTAAAAATTTCTATCACTTTCATTATGGGTGAGGGAAATTAAGAGAGAATTTGTGAAATAAAGTTAAGTCAGGAATGGAATTTTGTAGCTCCTGTTCCTAACACACTAATAGCATCATTTCTACCACTCTTTGACCAGGTTGAGTTTGGGGCAATAAGAGCGTTTCTCTCTCTTCTATTTGTTAATGTATTGCTTGTTGAACTTCCAAGAATTTAACTGGATCCAGAAGCTGTGTCACTTCCCCAAGGTTTGGCACACAAATTTGGCATTTTTCCCCCTGAATTACAAATTATTCAAAAAATGAATACCATTTTCCTTATTTTCTTTGTCTTGGCCTTTATGCTTCGTGATAGTTTGCTGTGAGGCAATAGAAGAAAAAAAAATGGATGCACTCAGGTTTCATTTGACTTCTGCATATGTTTCTACTTCACTTCTGTGAAAGTCTATTCCTTAAATCCAGGGCTTCCCCAGTGGCTCAGTGGTAAAGAATCTGCCTGCAATGCAGGAGACTCTGATTAGATTTCCTGGGTCAGGATGATCCACTGAATGAATAGGCTACACACTCCAGTATACCTGGGCTTTCCTGGTGGCTAAGCTGGTAAAGAATCTGCCTGCAATCTGGGAGACTTCGATTAGAGAGTCAGACTGAGTGACTTTCACTTTTCACTTTTCATTCCTTTAATAATATTATCTTTATTCACAGATGTAGAGAGAACAGATATATGGATACCAATGGAGAAAGGGATCGAGAGGAATTGGGAAACTGGAATTGACACATATGCCTATTGATACTATGTATAAAATAGATAACTAATGAGATCATACTTTATAACACAGGGAATTCTACTTGATGCTCTGTGGTGACATGAATAGGAAGAAAATCCAAAATGGAAAGAATATAAGTATATGTATGGCTGATTCATTTTTCTGTGCAGTAGAAACTAACACAGTATTGTAAAGCAACTATACTCCAATAAAAATTACTTTTAAAAGAATATTATCATTATTCAAATAATGACCAGTTCTTTGAGACTCCATTTATAAATTTGAGAATCTGCTGCATTCAACTATAAGAAGTGCTACTAAATTAATCAAAACTTAAGGCAATTCACAACTTAGAATCAATTCAAAAATTATATTAATCTTATAAGAAATAAATAACAGGAAAAATGTGTGAGTTAAATATTTCAATTCAATTAAACTAGTAAACCAAAACCTTAGAAAGAATTTATGAGGCTCTTGAAAAGTATAGTGCAAACTAAGTATTAATCTCTAAAATAAAGGTTTTTGTCTTATATTTGGGCAAAATTAAACTTCATGATTTTACCCAAATTGACATGTCACCTATTTGACTTAATAATTTTGTCAGCAGTAAATTGTAAAATGTCAGTAACAATTATTAAAGAACATATGTGTACAGGAGAACCCAGCTTCTTGAAATATCATTGTTCATTTCTGCTAGTGTCACCTCTGTATAATATTAGAACACAGAAGTCTCACTAGCAATGATGTTTATATTTGATCTCAAATGTTTTGACAAAAGCACTTAAGAAAAGGAAAAAGAAAGGGTTATACCTAAATATTTTTATTTTAAAGGAAGCAGAAAATCTAATTTCATAAAATGTATGTAACTGATTTCCATATCAAGAAATATCTAGATAATTCACTTGTGCTAATACATGAATATGATAAAATGTATGAGCTGGGTAGATATAGACTAGGTACTGATTTGGAGTTTATATCCTAATCATATACTCCATTTACTACACTCTAATGTATTGATATATTGTTGCATCTTCAAAGCCGGCAATGGTGGTTTGAGTCCTCACATTGCATTATACTGGTATCCTTTTCTGTCTGTCTCTCTACTTTAAGACCCTTGTGATTAATTTGGCAAATTGATTAGCATACTTAATTTCAGGTCCACCTGTAATTCCCCTTTGTTATATAATCTAATTTATTATTCACAGGTTCCAGGGATTAGGACTACAACACTTATTCCTACCAGGGGGAGATGTAGAAATATGTAGATAGCATTTTTATTGTCATAATGATTAGAAGAATGCTCCTGGGAAATTTGTAGGCAGAGGCCAGGTCACACACAATGCTCAAGAGAATCCTTCACAATGAAGAATTGTCCAGAATGAATGGGGATTTCAAATGACCTACTCAAAATACAAATCAAAAGGAGTTTATCACCAAAAAGATTGATTATTTATTTATTTTAACATAAACCTGCACAATAGAGCCCAGGAGTTAAGGAGAATATTATTAAAGAGGAATTTAAATATGTCAAATATAGTTTATCTTGAATTTATTTAATAATAAATGCCTGCATTTTGTCTTATTAATATATTATAAACATTCAAAACATCTATTTCTTTGGTATACGCTTAATGCAGGGAAGCCCCCAGTGGTAAAGAATCTGCCTATAATTCAGGAGACATGTGCAGGAGACTCAAGTTCCATCCTTGGTTTGGAAAGATTCCCTGGAAAAGGAAATGACAACCCAGTCCTATATTCTTGCCTGGAAAATCCTAAGGCCGGAGGAAACTGGCAGGCTACAATCCATGGGGTCGCAAAAGAGTTGGACTATACAACAAATGCTTACTGCACTAGCATAATTACAGAAGTTATTAAAATAATTGTAAATATTAAAAAGATGAAAGCAGCTGTTTTTAACACATTACTAAGTTTATGAAGCCTAATAACCTTCAGGGATATCTTTAAATTTTATTATTGAAATTAAATAAATTTTTTTTAGTATTTTTATTCCATAGGTTTTAAAGATAAATAGTGCAATGATAAGGAATCTACGTTATTAAAATTACAAGTTGAAATTATTTTGGAGGATGATCTGTGATTTTTTTCACCTGATGGTGTTAAGACCTCTCTCATCTCTATACAGCCTCATCAGACTCAGTTGATTTTCACACCCATGCTCATGGTTACCTGTTGGTAGATTTGCCCACCAAGTTCTTTTTAAGGACCTGAAACTTAATATCTTTCTTAGATATGAAGATTTCAAGATACGTGGTATTTTTTTTGTGATAATTTGTCTCTGCTGTATTCTTTACACCATTTATAAGGCCTATTTCCAAAAACAGGTGTTTTTTTTTTTCATTTTCTACGCTTACCTTGTCTATAATTTGTCTCGGCATGATTTCCTTATTTCTCTTATTATTCCTTCTTACTATGTACAAAATGTCTCATTGAAATTATTTAGTCTAAACTTACATTTTATCCTAGTTTCTGCCACAAACTAGATATCTAGTTTCCTAGTATCCTGACCTTTCTTTTTCAATATATTTTCAATGAATCGCTATTAATTTTCCTAATTACAAATTTTTAAATCAAAAAGAGATGAAAGCATATGACTAACTCATTATCATTGTATGTTTATTTTAGTCATGCAAAATAACTAATATAAGTAATCTATTATGAATTTGATTTCATTTCTCTTTTATATGTATTATATAATATTTATTGATTGTTTTCAAAATTATGTTTTAGGTAGTAGCAATGATCTCTATGTTTCATTATAATTTTGTGAAGAGGATAGAAATTATGCTAATATTTAGGCAAGGGCTCTGATAGGACTGTCAACAGTAGAGCTAGAACATAGTGATTTTTATTAACTGTATACATTAAAAAATTTATGAGTGAGTGAAGTTGCTCAGTCGTGTCCGACTCTTTGCGACCTCGTGGACTGTAGCCCACCAGGCTCCTCCGTTCATGGGATTCTCCAGGCAAGAATACTGGAGTGGGTTGCCATTTCCTTCTCCAGGGGATCTTTCCGACCCAGGAATCGAACCCAAGTCTCCTGCATTGCAGGCAGACGCTTTACCCTCTGAGTCACCATTATAAAAAAATTTATAATGCAATGTAATTTTATTGAATTTTTACAGACTGTAAAAACTGTACAGACTGTAAAAACTGTTTTTGTAGAGCAGTTTTAAGTTTACAACAAAACTGAAAGGAAAGCCCAGAGATTTCTCATACATTCCCTATCTTTTTTTTTTTTTTAATTTTATTTTATTTTTAAACTTTACATCATTGTATTAGTTTTGCCAAATATCAAAATGAATCTGCCACAGGTATACATGTGTTCCCCATCCTGAACCCTCCTCCCTCCTCCCTCCCCATACCATCCCTCTGGGTCATCCCAATGCACTAGCCCCAAGCATCCAGTATCGTGCATCTAACCTGGATTGGCAACTCGTTTTTTACATGATATTTTACATGTTTCAATGCCATTCTCCCAAATCTTTCCACCCTCTCCCTCTCCCACAGAGTCCATAAGACTATTCTATACATCAGTGTCTCTTTTGCTGTCTCATACACCGGGTTATTGTTACCATCTTTCTAAATTCCATATATACGCGTTAGTATACTGTATTGGTGTTTTTCCTTCTGGCTTACTTCACTCTGTATAATAGGCTCCAGTCATCCACCTCATTAGAACTGATTCAAATGAATTCTTTTTAATGGCTGAGTAATACTCCACTGTGTATATGTACCATAGCTTTCAAAACTGAAAGGAAAGCCCAGAGATTTGTCATACATTCCCTATCTTTACACATGCATTGCCTCCCCTATTATTCACAAGAATATTACAATTATTTTTTACCAAGGATGAACCTACATAGACACATCATAATCACCCAAAGACCATATTCACTCTTGCCTTTGTGCATTCTTTGAGTTGGACACATGTATAATGACATGTGTCCATCAGTACAGTAATATACAAAATATTTTCAGTGGCCTAAAAATCTGTCCTCTACCTGTTTATCTCTCCCTCATTCCCACTGTCACCACCTGGGAAACACTTGTTCTTTCTCCTCTTTCTGTATTTTTTTCTTTTCCAGAATGTAATATATTTGGAAATATATACTATGTTCAGTTCAGTTCAGTCGCTCAGTCGTGTCCGACTCCTTGTGACCCCATGAATCACAGCACGCCAGACCTCCCTGTCCATTACCAACTCCCGGAGTTCACTCAGACTCACGTCCATCGAGTCAGTGATGCCATCCAGCCATCTCATCCTCTGTCGTCCCCTTCTCCTCATGCACCCAATCCCTCCCAACATTAGAGTCTTTTCCAATGAGTCAACTCTTCGCATGTGGTGGCCAAAGTACTGGAGTTTCAGCTTTAGCATCATTCCTTCCAAAGAAATCCCAGGGCTGATCTCCTTCAGAATGGACTGGTTGGATCTCCTTGCAGTCCAAGGGACTCTCAAGAGTCTTCTCCAACACCACAGTTCAAAACATCAATTCTTCGGCGCCCAGCCTTCTTCACAGTCCAACTCTCACATCCATACATGACCACAGGAAAAACCATAGCCTTGACTAGACGGACCTTTGTTGGCAAAGTAATGTCTCTGCTTTTGAATATGCTATCTAGGTTGGTCATAACTTTCTTTCCAAAGAGTAAGTGTCTTTTAATTTGATGGCTGCAGTCACCATCTGCAGTGATTTTGGAGCCCAAAAAAAGAAAGTCTGACACTGTTTCTACTGTTTCCCCATCTATTTCCCATGAAGTGATGGGACCGGATGCCATGATCTTCATTTTCTGAATGTTGAGCTTTAAGCCAACTTTTTCACTCTCCACTTTCACTTTCATCAAGAGGCTTTTTTAGTTCTCTTCACTTTCTGCCATAAGGGTGGTGTCATCTGCATATCTGAGGTTATTGATATTTCTGCCGGCAATCTTGATTCCAGTTTGTGTTTCTTCCAGTCCAGCGTTTCTCATGATGTACTCTGCATATAAGTTAAATAAGCAGGGTGACATATACTATGTAGCCTTTTCCTATTGACTTCTTTCACTTAGTAATATACATTTAAGATTCCTCCATGTCTGTCTGGATGTACCGCATTTCTTTATCTATTTATCTATTGAGGGATGTCTTGATGACTTCCAGGTTTTGACAATTATCAATAAATCTGCTCTAAACATTAATGAAAAGGTTTTTGTGTGGATGTAAATTCAGAGCTTCTTTGGGTAAATGCTAAGGAAAATGACTGCTGTTTCATATAGCAAGAGTATGTTTAGGTTTTAAGAAACTGTCAAACTATTTTCCAAAGTGATTGTACCATTTGCATTCCAACTAGCAATGGGAGAGAGTTCCAGATGATCCACATGCTCAGCAGTATGTGATATTGCCAGTGATCTGGATTGCAGCCCTACTAAAAAGTGGGTAGTGCGATCTCATTGTTGTCATAAATTTTATTTCCCTGATCACATATGAGGTGGAACATTCTTTCATATGCCTAGTTTCCATCTATGTATCTTCTTAATTAAGATCTCTTCTCCATTTTTTAAATTTGTTTAATTTTAATTGAAGAATAATTGCTTTACCATGGCCCACTCTTTAATCAGGTTGTTTATTTTCTTATTGTTGGGTTTAAGAGTTCTTCATATATTCTGGATATGTGTTCAGTCCCTCAGTTGTGTCCAGATCTTCGCAGCCTCATGGATTATAGCCCACCAGGCTCCTCTGTCCATGGGATTTCCCAGGGAAGAATACTGGAGTGGGTTGCCATTTCCTTGTCCAGGAAATCTTCCTGTCCCAGGGATTGAAACCAGGTCTCTTGCATCTTCTGTTTTGGCAGGCAGACTTTTTATTACTAGCGTCACCTGGGAAGCCCATATTTTGGATAGTAGTGGTTTATCAGATATGTCTTTTTCTTCTGATCTGTGACTTATGTTTCAATTCTGTTGATATTGTCTGTTACAGAGCAGAATATTTAATTTTAATGAAGTTCAGTTCATTCATTCTTCCTTACATGGATCTCATCTTTCGTGTTGTATCTAAAAGTCATCACCATAGCCAAGATCAGGTAGGTGTTTTTCTATACTATCTTCTAGAAGTTTTATATTTTTGAATTTTATGTTTATGTCTATGATAAATTTAGAGTTAATTTTGTTGAGGATGTTAAGTGTGTGTTTAATTTTTTTTCTCATATGGATATTTAGTTATTTCTGCACCATTTCTTGAAGCTATCTCTACTGCATCTACCTTTGCTCCTTTGCCAAAAAAAGGTTGACTCTATTTATGGAGATATATTTATAGGCTGTCTATTATTCTGTTCCCTTGATCTAATTGTATATTCTTTTGCACTACCCATCTTGATTCTTACAGCTTTATAGTAAGATCAGATAGTGTTACTCTTTCAGTATGCTTGTCCTTCAATATTATATTGGCTGTTCTGGGACTTTTGCCTCTCCACAAAACTTTAGTTAAAAAATTAAACTTCACAGTGGGTGTTGATTTTTTGATAGCAAAGTTTAAGCATTCATTAATCACTCAAGTAGTTTCAATATCAATCTGAATTATAAATTTAAGAATATGTGGTAAACTATAATTCCATCTTACCATCAATTGATTTTTAGATGACCAAAGCTCCCTGATTAGAACTCAGTTCCTTAGGCATTTTCAATCTGCTTCAAGGCCAGTTTAGAAAACTGCATGGTTAGTTAAATAAGATATATGTAAATTATGTGTTTTTCAAAAGAGAAAAGAAGTGATGAAAAAAATCTTTGCTGAGGTTAAGTTTGTACCAAGGAATCCTTTTCTGTACCAAAAAACAAAACAAAACAAAAACTCTGTTCATGACTACTAGTGTCTATGCCAAGTATGTTTTTCTTGTGGCAAATATATAACAACATAATTATTACATTTGAAAGAAATCAAATGATCTAAAATTATGGCCTCTGTATACAACCTCCTCACCAACTCCTCTGGATTAAAATAGTCTATAGAAAAATAAAATCCTGAAGATTTAATAAAAAACAGTATATTCAGCAGGGAAGCAAGGAATCTTATGCAATATATGGATATAAGAATTTCTTTAAGTATATAATTCAAATTTTAAAATAGTAACAAATATTTGTTTTCCTTTTATCATGCTCTTTTAAATATGTGCAGTGCCTTGATACAAATAATGCTGTTGATCATTGACTTAAATGTGTTCCTTAATATTTCTTTCAGAATGTAGTAGTATTTTTTAAATTTATTTATTTAATTGGAGGACAATCTCTTCACAGCACTTGGTGGCCCCTGCCACACATCAACACAGATCAGTCATAGGTACACATGCATAGTATTTTATGTGAATAATTCTACTAAAATTATTTTTCAAATTGTCTGTAGAACTACTGCATTAGCATCAAGGGGGAAATGACCAGAAAACTGTCACTAATTCTTTTAAAAATGTATAAATGATATTAAACTTAGTTAAACTGTGGCATAAATCTCATATATCACTAATAGTTTATTACCAAGAGAAAGATTTTGATTGCTATCACAGAGCAGGGGTTGAAATTCCCTGGCTTAGCTAATTTATCTATTCAGCAGTCTTTAGTCAATGATAAGATTTTCATACATTTGATTTTTGCTCAAGATAAAATCACAGTGAAAGTTAAAGTCACTCAATTGTGTCCAACTCCTTGCAACCCCATGGACTATACAGTCCATGAAATTCTCCAGGGCAGAATAATGGAGTGGGTAACCTTTCCCTTCTCCAGGGATTGAATCAATCCAGGGATGGAACCCAGGTCTCCCGCATTGCAGGCAGATTCTTTACCATCTGAGCCATCAGGGAAGCCCCCAAATACTAGAGTGGGTAGCCTATCCCTTCTCCAGTGGATCTTCCCAGCCCAGGAATCGAACCAGGGACTCCTGCTTTGCAGGTGGATTATTTACCAGCTGAGCTACCAGGGAAGCCCTAAAATCACAATAGCATTCACAAAATATATGCAAGGATTTCTTAACTACTATTTCCATATATAAATGAAAGCAAATGTTTACTTTTGTTTCACACCTAGATACATAATTTGGGGAAAAAATGAATTATCTGCTTATCTTCCTTTCCTGGTTCAACTGATATTTTAAAAACACAATCTTTGTTACCAGATACATGTATGCATTCTGTATACAGGCAGATGCACAGAGAAGCGATTTGTGTTTCCCAATAAATCTGCTTATTAGGCATACTATTGAAGGCACTAGAGTCGATGTTCCAAAGACTGGACCACTGTAACTATTTATCCTTAAAACTAGGTGTATTTATTCTTAAAATTGTTTACAGTTACCCTCCTCATTATAAATGTAAAATATTACCATATTCCTTTGCCAATTTGACTATCAGTAAAATTGTATTCTAAAGTGTACCTAAGGAAATATTTTCCAAGTCAGCAAGAGCATTATGCTATGTTTAGAAATCAATTGAAGCTAGCGTGCTTGCCAAAATCTTTTTAGAAATATGTTGAAATAAAAGAAATCATTTCAAAAACTTAGCACCTAAAACTTCAATAATAAGTTCAAATTCAGGGGGAAATAAATAAATAAGAAGACTAACTATCATAAAGAAAAACTCACTTGTCAAATATTTATTCCGCCATGCTAGTAAGGGATTGGAAATTTATGTGCATAGGTCATGCATGAGGATAGGGATTACAGACATGGTTTCTGCAGTGATTTGTGGGCATTTACACCATTTTGACTCTATGTGATCTCTTAGACTTACATTTTTTGTTCATTCGAAGTATGAGAGACTTGAGCTCGTTATTCTTGAGCATCCCTTCATTAGTAGTGGCATCTGTAGAACTCAGAGTAATGCCAAAGATAGACTGATGATAGGAAAACAGATTTGCCTTTTATTTTCATTTGTATTTTGCATGAGAAGTTGACTTTACCAACTTTTGCAATTTATGGGGGCAAGAAAAGGTGTTTTCCCATAGTATTTTAGAAATTTTTAACATTTCATTTGTCTGTGATTATGTAGACTGAAAAGAACATTGTAGTTAAGATCAAAGAGATTATTAATATCGTGTTTGATAAGAAAGGGGCAAAGAGACAACTCATTTGAGCTTTGTCTTTATGTCTTTAGACTGCAGCCTGCTACTCCTTCCCTATGGTGGGGCTGGTGGAAAACAATGAAATTACTTAATGGCAACCCACTCCAGTATTCTTGCCTGGGAAATCCCATGGACGGAAGAGCCTGGTAGGCTACAGTCCACGGGGTCGCACAGAGTCAAACACGACTGAGAAATGACTTCACTTTCACAAGTATCACTATAATCACTGAACTGTATCATAAATGTATGTGAATAACCTTTATTGAAAAAGCATTTTAGGCATAAAAAACGTGAGTAAAAACTACCAACATGTCTTTATAAAATGTGTTCCATAAAAACAATACATTTGATGTACCACTTTTTGTTCAGGTTATGTATACAGAATCAATGCTTTTATGTAGTATATATTTAATAAACATATATTGAATATATATTTATTTCTGTTCCCAAGAGGAAATTGTATTGTTTTCCTGTGCTCTGTTGAAAAAACATGCCCAACTATAAAGTTTGCCTAAATACTAAATGTGAAGGACACTGGAAATTGAATGACCAGAAACAGGAAAAAAAAAAAAAGTCACATTTATTACAGAAGAAATAAACCACAATGTAGGTATATGTATAGATATGTATGTATTTATTTTGAAAGATTTACTGTTCTTTTATAAGAAATGTTTAATTCATCTTTCCTGATTTATAAGAAACAATTTATATTGGGAGCTTCTAAAATTTATACTCTCAACAGTTCTATATTCAATGACACATTCTTATTGTTCAGCGATGCCTGGATTTCCCAACTGATCAGTCTTACTAAAACGGTAAGTATCCTTCTCTCCTAAATTCACCATCATATTGTTTACTCTCAACATATCAGTACAAAAGAGGTCTTAATGACCCAGATAACCATGATGATGTGGTTATTCAAATAGAGCCAGGCATCCTAGCGTGTGATATCAGGTGGTGCTTAGGAAGCATTACTATGAACAAAGCTAGTGGAGGTGATAGAATTCCAACTAAATCCTAAAAGATGATGCTGTTAAAGCATTGCACTCAATATGCCAGCAAATTTGGAAAAATCAGCATTGGCCACAAGACTGGAAAAGGTCAGTTTTCATTCAAACCCAAACAAAAGCAATGCCAAAAAAAAAATGTTAAAACATTTGTACAATTGCCCTCATTTCACATACAAGTAAAGTTATGCTCAAAATACTTCAAGCTAGGCTTCAGCAGGACGTAAACGGAGAACTTCCAGATGTACAAGCTGGGTTTAGAGAAGACAAAGGAATCAGAGATCAAATTGCCAACAATTGTTGGATCATTGAAAAAGCAACAGAATTCCAGAAAAACATCTCCTTCTGCTTCATTGACTATACCAAAGCCTTTGACTCTGTGGATCACAACAAATGGTGGAAAATTCTTCCAGAGATGGTGATACCAGACCACTTTACCTGCCTCCTTAGAAACCTGAATGCAGATCAAGAATCAATGGTTAAAGCCAGAGGTGGAACAATGGGCTGGCTCAAAATTGGAAAAGGGGTATTTCAAGGAAGTATATTGTCACCTTGCTTCTTTAACTTCTATGCAGAGCACATCATGTGAAATGCCAGGATGAATGAATCCCAAGCTGGATCAAGATTGCTGGGAAAAATATCAACAACCTCAGATATGCAGATGATACCACTCTAATAGCAGAAAGTGAAGAGGAAATAAGGAGCTTCCTGATGAAGGTAAAAAAAGAGAATGAAAAAGATGGCTTGAAACTCAATATCCAAAAAAAAAAAAAAAATCATGCCAACTGGTCCTGTCACTTTGTAAATACAAAGGGAAAAAGTGGAAGCAGTGACAGATTTTGTTTTCTTAGGATCCAAGATTACTGTGGATTGTGACTGCAGCCATGAAATTCAAAAACATTTGCTCCTTGGAAGGAAAACTATGACAAACCTAAACAGTGTATTAATAAGCAGAGACATCACTTTGTGGACAAAGTTCCATATAGTCAAAGTTATAATTTTTCCAGTAGGCATGTACGATGTGAAACCTGGACCATAAAGAAGGTTGAGTGCTGAAGAACTGATGCTTTTGAATTGTGATTCTGGAGAAAACTTGAGAATCCCTTGGACTACAAAGAGATCAAACCAGTTGATCCTAATCAAAATCAACCTTGAATATTCATTGAAAAGACTGATGCTGAAGCTGCAGCTCTAATAGTTTAGCTACCTGATGCAAAGAGGCAACTCATTGCAAAAGACCCTGATGCTGGAAAAGATTGAAGGCAAAGGAGAAGAGGTGACAGAGGATGAGATGGTGGGATGGCATCAGTGACTCAATGAACATAAATCTGAGCAAACTCTGGGACACAGTGAAGGACAAGGGAGCCTGGTATGTTGCAGTCCATGGGGTCACAAAGACTTGGACACAACTTAGAGACTGAAAAACAACAACAACTAATCAGAATGATCCCTTTCAAATAAAACCACACTTCTTTGCTCAAAATTACTAGAGCCTCCAGTTTCACTCACAATGAAACAAAGTTCTTTCTGGGCTCTGGACCCACGTGAGTTGCATGATGCCTTACACCTCTGGTCTCTTCACCACCTGTCCATCCCTATTTCTACTTTAACCTTCGCTTTTCAGGGAATTCTCCTTTCTCTAAGGTGTAAGTACCTTCAACTTGACATTTTTCATCCTCTTCCATTCTCATGATTAACTCCTTTACCCCTAAGATTTCACTTAATCATTTCTTCTTAACACACCCTGCCATGACAACGTTAAAACAAACAAACAAAACAAACAAAAAAAAAGCTACTGCTTCAGCAACCTCTCTTCCTAGCCAATGACTCCTGATTTTTTTTTTTTTTTTTGCCTTTATCATACTCTATTTTCCCTAATACTCAGCTTTTACTATTCCATATAACTTAATTGTATGACTACTGATCTTTGGCTATGTCACTTTCTCTAACCCATAGACTATAAGTTCCACAAGAATCTTAGCTTTCTTTGAAGATATAACTCAAGAACCTAGAACAGTGCCTGAGATATGATAGGTGCTCCATCAGTCAATCCTTTCAGCAAATGGTATTCAGCCACAGCAGAGTGCCAGGTACTCGCCTGTATGTGTGAGCAACTTCTGTAATCAAAAAAGGATGAAACTCTCTGCTCTAATGGACGTTTTATTCCGTTCAGGGAGACAATGTAAACAGTAGGGCAGAGTGTGTATATGATTATTGGTAGACAGATATTGTGACAGTTTGTAGACTTGATAAAGTTATTGAATAATGAATAATTAAGTGATATAAAAATAATCAGACTTAATTCCTTGGTATAAATCTTTGGGAATGTATTCACTCGTACACATTTCTAAGTAGGTTTAATAAAAATAGGAAAATAAATATAAAACACAAGGGAGTGTGTTTAAAAAAAATACAAATATCATTCTTTTCTTGAAATTGATATTATACTCTAAATAAGATCCTGTTTTCTGATAATAATCTGATAAAAATAGAAATTTATGTTCTTTGGATGCAGCTGAAATTTTAAATGAAAATATATAATTTTAATCATTTTATTATATAAAAATATTTATTATGATTGATTGATTGTGTTTGTGTTAGTCACTCAGTCATATCTGACTCTTTGTGACCCCATGGGTTATGGCTTTCCAGGATCCTCTGTCCATGGAATTCTCCAGGCAAGAATACTGGAGTGGGTTGCTACTCACTTCTCCAGGGGATTGTCCAGACCCAGGGATTGAACCCAAGTCTTCTGTTACAGCCTGGAGAAGGAAAAGGCCAGTATTCTGGCCTAGAGAATTCCATGAACTATATAATCCATGTAATCACAAGAGTCAGACATGACTGAGTGACTTTCATTCACTCATTCCTGTTGCAGGCAGATTCTTTACTGTCTGAGCCACCAGGGAAGTCATCCTTTTAAAGAAACAGAAAAATATTGCAAATAAATCTATCAGACAAAGAAAGTAGTAAAAAGTAATAGTAAATTTATAACAAATGAAATAGTCTCATTAAGGCTCCTAGGTGCAAATGAGTCTAGGAAATGAGTTCTTAAGCTTTCTTGACTTTGAAAAAAAAAAGAGGAAAAACTGGAAGGAGAGTGGGACAGATACCTCATCTCCCTGACTTAGCATGTACACCACAATATATGTGGACTTTACCTAAAAAATATTACTTCAGAGATAATACCATCAGTACCTACTGGCATGTATACAGAATTATTTGTTGCTATATGTGTGACATTTTTAGTAATAACTAGAATAAGTTTAATTTCCATCAAACAAAGATGTTTTATGCCATGATTTATTATATCTCTATAATATCCTAGTGATTGTATCATCATACGGACAAATTGCTGGAGAAAATGTACTACAAAATGCAGAGTGAACCGTAAATAGTATAAAGGGGAGTAAAATCTTTATATGAAAAATAGTATATCAAGCACTGATATAGATGTATCATGGAATCCTCTTTCGCATAATGTGGCTTTATACCCCTTTTATTTGTTTGTTTAAGCATAGAAACATGTGGAAGTATATACTCTCCACTTGTTATTCCTTACTTCAGAGAAACTGCCTTAGAAAATGGGAGAGGAAACTACTAGCATTGCACTATATATAATATACATAATCGGAACAAAATGATCATTCTCAAACTATCCATCATTTTTTCATAAAAGTAGGATTTAGAAAACAAGTTGAGGTAGGCGAACAGATCCCAAAGATGTCCACATCCTAATTTCTAGATCCTGGGAATATTTTACCGTACACGGCAGAGGTGGGTCCAACCTTATCAGATGACTCAAGAAAATGGGAAGACCTTTCTGACTAAATTCATGGAGAGATTTGACATAAGTGATTTTGATGATGGAAGAAGTAAGCCACTAGCCAGGGAATGTGGTAGCTTGTAGAACCTGTAAAAGACAATGAAATGCATCTCATAGAGTCTCCAGAAAGGAATTCAACCCTACTGACACTATTATTTTAATACAGAAGTCAGATTTCCAACTCATGGAACTATAAGTTAATAATTGATTTATATTGCTTTGAGCCACCAAATTTGTGTTAACTTGTTAGAGAAGCAATAGAAGTCTAAACACATAACTACAACAATATCTTCTCTTGTTTGATTCATTTTCTGTGCAATGTTCATTTTTTGAGAGATGTGCAAGAATCAGATGAGGATGTAGGTCATGTTTACAAATGACCTTCAACATTTTATGATACTCCAACACAATTCAGTTATGAAGTTTCATAGATTTTTTTTGTTGCCTTAACAAGTTACATTTTTTTGTCTTGTTTACATGTTTAACTTTGAATTTTTAACCAAAGGATTAACCTAAAACATGCTGAGTGAAATATAAAAACATATGGCTTACCTGGCATTCATATATGCATGCCTATTTTTGGAATAAGTAAATTTTTATAAGTAGTGAAGCTTAAAATTATAAATTATAATCTTTTTACAAGCATGTCATATCCTAGATAACATTTCTAAAATTAATTGCAAATTTCTGCTGTGTCATCATAATGAACTGAATAAAATTTTATCTTTTCCAAAATATAAATAGTTTATCTTTGAAAAATTCAGAGTTGCTCTCCCTAATGAACTGCACTCAAAAACACCAAACTTTGTTTCCTAATTGTTAGGTTTTCATTGTTCATTTTTAGCAAATCCATTTCATAGGCTGGCATTTTATAGGGCTGAGTGGAAGAACTAAATAATCAGCAAGTGGCGGCAGTGACCTTGATTCTTAAAATATGTAATATTTCAATACCATTTTGTCTGAGGACTGGCTCATTTCTCCCTTGTTATGAAAAACATGAATTTGACTTCAGATGAAGAAAAAACATTTCTTATATTATTTTCCAGATTTTATTTTGCATTAAATAGTTGAGGATTCTAAAAAATGGATATGCTATTATTCATCAAAAATATGATATGCTTATATATAAAAATGAATTAAGCACTCAATCAAAACCACATTTTCTGACTTGAATGCATTAGACATTACTGTGTGTATGTGTGGACGTGCACATAGTGGGGGCATGTATCTTTTTGTCTGAGTATTTTAAGAATTATTTTGCAAAGGCAGAACTTATAAAATAATGAATAAGGTCATGACCATAAAATAAACGAAGATAACTAAATTGTACATATTTTTACAGATAAATTCTGAATGTGGAGAGAGAAACTGAAATAGTGAAACTCATAGAAGCAGTGAATGAAATGGTGCTTGCCAAGATTTGAGAGGGAAGAAACAAGGACTAGTCAAAGTTAGGCAAGATAAATAGGTCCTAGAGATCTGCTACTGTATGTAGTTTATAACACTCCTTGTATACTTAAAAATTTGTTAAGAAAGTAGATCTTATATTGTGTCTCTCTCTTGCTGTCTCTCACACACACACAAATAATACTTATGACGAGTAATGAGGGCAAGAGGAAACTTTTAGAGTTGATGAATATGGTTATGGCAAAGACCCTGATGATAGTTTTATCAAAATATACTTTATATATATAAGCTCACCATGTTGTATATAAAAAATTACTACAAATTTTTGTACCACAATTATAATTTTAAAAAGTGATTTAAAAATTAATTATGAAGTTTTCAGATAAGTTTCTGAAAAGTATGAGCTATGAATAATTAGTTATAAGTAAAGAAGGTAAGACATGTTGCTCAAATTTTAAAAAGTATGGTTAAATATACCTAACATAAAGTTAACCCTTTAAAACCTTTATTTTTATTATTATTTTTTTGCATGTGGATGTTTTCCCAGTACCATCTGTTGAACAGATGATCCTCATCCTTCGCATGGTCTTCATACTCTTGCTGAAAATCATTTTACCATTTGGAACAGTTTATTTCTGGACTTTCTGTTCTAGTCTGCTGGCCTATATGTCTGATTCAATGCCAGTACAACACTGGATCACAATGCCTTTGTATTCAATTTTGAAATCAAGAAGTATGAGACATTCAACTTTGTTCTTTTCTAAGATTGTTTTGGTTATTCAATATTTCTTAGATTCCATGTAAATCTTTGAATGGATTTTTCTATTTCTGCAAAAAAGGTTGAAAAAGTGACAGGGATTGTGTTGAACTTGTCAATCATTTTGGGTAGTATTGCCATGTTACCAATATTAAGCCTTCCTGTTCATGAACATGGATGTTTTTCCATTTATTTGTATTATCTTTAATTTCATTCAGCAAAGTTTTGTTATTTTCAGGTACCAGTCTTTTGTTTCATTGATTAAGTTTATTCCTAAGTATTATTTTCCTTTTTTTCACTATTGTAGTCCTTTAATAGCTTTATTTTATTCTTAAACAAAGATGAAAACCCTTAACATGATTTCTACTTTGACATATTCTTTTTGCCTCACAGCCACATTTGATTTCTTTTTCTCCAATGTAAGTCTGTCCCTTTCCTCTCAAGGAGTCCACAGAAGTTATTCCTCTGTAAAATAACTTTCCATACTTCTTTTTTCCTTAGTTAATATATTGTTTTCCAATATCCATTTAGTTATGACTTCTTCATGAAACTTTCCCTGACACTCCTTCTAACTGAGATGATGATGGTAACTATGGTGATGATGATGGTGATTATTGCCACTGTTATTATTAGATCCCTGCTGCTGCTGCTAAGTCGCTTCAGTCGTGTCCGACTCTGTGAGACCCCATAGACAGCAGCCCACCGGGCTCCCCCGTCCCTGGAATTCTCCAGGCAAGAACACTGGAGTGGGTTGCCACTTCCTTCTCCAATGCATGAAAGTAAAAAGTGAAAGTGAAGTCGCTCAGTTGTGTCCGACTCCTAGCGACCCCATGGACTGCAGCCCACCAGGCCCCTCCGTCCATGGGATTTTCCAGCCAAGAGTACTGGAGTGGGGTGCCATTGCCTTCTCCGATTAGATCCCTGAACAACATTAAAGCTGTTGTCAAACATTTCAGTTCTCCCTTCTTTCTGCCCTTATAGTTACAAGGCACTTTGTCTTTTGCAATTAGACGTGATCATGTTTTCTGTGGTTTAGTTAATGAAATTGTATCAGGAGTGACTTTTTTCACTTATAGATAGAAGCTGTTAGACATTGTTTACAATTAGCTGCCTTCATTTCCCTTTCTTATGGGAATTCTGGAAGCATCACTGACTCATGGCATCTTTATCAGCCTTGGTTTCTTAGGATGAATGGAGCCCCTTTGCTAATGATGATCATACAGAGTGAGAGAAATGAACAAATATTGTTTGGGGATTGTATGTCAATGCAGAGCAACCTACCTTAACATAACTGATACAGAATTTCATATCAAGAATTGGTATGCTGCCCAAACCTAAATGTATGATCTAAAATATGAGACTTTGGCTAAGTGCCCAGTTGGTGACCTGTGTGTGTGTGTGTGTATGTGTCTTCTATCACTCAGTCATGTCTGATTCTTTGTGGCCCCATGGACAGTAGCTCACCGGCCTTGCCTGTGTGTGGAATTTTTCAGAAATGAATAATGGATTGGGTTGCCATTTCCTACTCCAGGGAATCTTCCCAAATCATGTATCACCCTTGTCTCTTGCATCTCCTCCATTGGTAGGTGAATTCTTTACCGTTAACACCATTGGAATACCTGAGAGGAAATTGTAATCATAGACTGGAAAAACAGTTTCCATTTTAGAGTGACAAAATACTTTGTGATACTGCAACTGTAGTCATGTGAACAAAGGAACTTCCAGCTCCAAAAGCAGAGGTCAGAAAACAGTGATTCTGTTTGTTGAACACAGTTGGATGTCTTTATATCAGGAAAAATATGGGCTCTGAAAGTAACTGACTGGTTTGTAAACAGACAGCAATAAAAAGGAAATGTTTACAAATTTAAGGACATGAATCCCTATGGACAGAGGAGCCTGGTGTGCTACAGTCCATTGGGTTGCAAAGAGTCAGACACAACTGAAACGACTTAGCAGTGGTTCTGAGGTCTCAGTTCAGTCGCTCAGTCCTGTCCGACTCTTTGCAACCCTGTGAACTGCAGCACTCCAAGCTTCTCTATCCATCACCAACTCCCAGAGTCTACCTAAATCCATGTCCATGCCATCCAACCATGCCATCCTCTGCCGTCCCCTTCTCCTCCTAACCTCAATCTTTCCCAGGATCAGGGTCTTTTCCAGTGAGTCAGCTCTTCACATCAGGTGGCCAAAGTATTGGAGTTTCAGCTTCAACATCAGTCCTTCCAGTGAACACCCAGGACTGATCTCCTTTAGGATGGACTGGTTGGATCTCCTTGCACTCCAGGGGACTCTCAGGAATCATCTTCAACACCACAGTTCAAAAGCATCAAATCTTCAGCGCTCAGCTTTCTTTATAGTCCAACTCTCACATCCATACATGACTACTGAATAACCATAGCATTGACTAGATGGACCTTTGTTGAGAAAGTAATGTCTCTGCTTTGTAATATGCTATCTAGGTTGGCCTTAACTTTCCCTCCAAGGAGTAAACATCTTTTAATTTCATGGCTGCAATCACTATCTGCAGTGATTTTTGGAGCCCAAAAAGAAAAAGTCAGCCACTGTTCCCACTGTTTCCCCATCTATTTGCCATGAAGTGATGGGACCACATGCTATGATCTTAGTTTTCTGAATGTTGAGGTTTAAGCCAACTTTTTCAGTTTCCACTTTCACTGTCATCAAGAGGCTTTTTAGTTCTTTGCTTTCTGCCGTAAGGGTGGTTATCATCTGCGTTTCTGAGGTTATTGCTATTTCTCCTGGCAATCTTGGTTACAGCTTGTGCTTTTTCCAGCCCAGTGTTTCTCATGATGTACTCTGCATAGAAATAAAATAAGCAGGATGACAATATACAGCCTTGATGTACTCCTTTTCCTATTTAGAACCAGTCTGTTGTTCCATGTCCATTTCTAACTGTTGCTTCCTGACCTGTATACAGGTTTATCAGGGTGGAATCTTTGTAATGTGTATTACCATATTAAATATAAAATTTAGAGAAATTAGTGAAAGATAAACTAATGTAACCATTACATTGTAACCAAATAATATAGTTTACGTTTAATAAATCACTAGTATTTTACTATTAGTACATAAAGAATGTTGAAAGTTCCTGTTTAAAGTTTAGTTCAGTACAGTTCAGTCATTCGGTCATGTCTGACTCTGCAACCCCATGGACCACAGCACGCCAGGCCTACCTGTGTATCACCAACTCCGGGAGTTTACTCCAACTCATGTCCACTGAGTCGGTGATGCCATCAAACAGTCTCATTGTCTGTCATCTCCTATGTCCAGTTCTAACTGATGCTTCCTGACCTGCATACAGATTTCTCAAAAGGCAGCTGAGGTGGTCTGGTATTCCTATCTCTTTCAGAATTTTCCACAGTTTGTTGTGATCCACACAGTCAAAGGCTTTGGCATAGTCAATAAAGCAGATAGAGATGTTTTTCTGCAACTCTCTTGCTTTTTCAATGATCCAGTGGATGTTGGCAATTTGATCTCTGGTTCCTCTGCCTTTTCTAAATCCAGCTCTAACATCCAGAAGTTCACGGTTCACGTACAGTTCAAGCCTGGCTTGGAGAATTTTGAGCATTACTTTACTAGCATGTGAGATGAGTGCAATCGTGTAGTAGTTTGAACATTCTTTTGGAATTGCCTTTCTTTGGGATTGGAATGAAAACTGACCTTTTCCAGTCCTGTTGCCACTGCTGCATTTTCCAAATTTGCTGGCGTATTTAGTGCAGCACTTTCACAGCATCAATTTAGGATTTGAAATAGCTCAACTGGAATTCCATCGCCTCCACTAGCTTTGTTTGTAGTGACGCTTCCTGAGGACTGCTTGACCCCCCATTCCAGGATGTCTGGTTCTAGGTGAGTGATCATATCATTGTGATTATCTGGATTGTGAAGATATTTTTTGTACAGTTCTTCTGTGTATTCTTGTCAGCTCTTCTTAGTATCTTCTGCCTCTATTAGGTCCATACCATTTCTGTCCTTTATTGTGCATATTTTTGCATGAAATATTCCCTTAGTAGCTCTGATTTTCTTGAAGAGATCTCTATTCTTTCCCATTCTATTGTTTTCCTCTATTTCTTTAAAGTGTATATAGCTATTCCCTTATTTGGGAGAGGTTATAAAGTGATTCTATTATTTGAGGAGCTTAAATTCTTAAGGATAAATTTAACATTAAAATGTACTTTGTTTATATACCTATGTTTGGTATAGAGGGATGCAGTAAACAGCTAAAGCAAATAACTAGATCATAGATAGTTCAGTTAATAGGCTTGAGGAATTCTTAGTAAAGCATATTACTTCCTTACTGAGTTATTTTTTTAATTTTGAAGTCATCAAAGTTTGCTTCTTCGATATATTTATTAACTTTTCATACTCATTTAATTACTTAAGTCTTTTTTTGGGGGGGCTTCACTGGTGGCTCAGATGGTAAAGAATTTGCCTGCAGTGTGTGAGACCCAGGTTAGATCCCTGGATCAAGACAATCCCCTGGAGGAGTGTATGGCAACCCACCCCATGATTTTTGTCTGGAGAATCCAAGGACAGAGGAGCCTGGCAGGCTAAAGGCCATAGGTTTGGATAGATAGGCAGACACGACTAAAGCAAATTAGCATGCCTATTATTTTATCTGCAATTTTATAATGCCAAATATCAGCACCATAGATATATTATGAAATTCAAATTTAAATTAATTTGACCTTTTAAATAGTAATAGAAAATCAGAAGTTTTAAAATAGATTGAAAACTAAGGTTTAGATTTTATTTATTTATTATTTTTTTAAATTTTATTTTATTTTTAAACTTTACAAAATTGTATTAGTTTTGCTAAACTTTTAGACCAAAGTGATGTTGTTATTGTGTGGAAAGGCTATAAATAAAATCAATAGTGAAAACAAAAGCAGTTAGATGTAAGGTCACAAATGAAAATACTCTATAATTTCCTGAAATGAAACAGAAAGAATAATAAAGGACTAGAAAAGTCCTAAATATTATCAGATAGAGTTTCTATGTTGGATTTTAAGAAATTTTTTTTTCAATGCTACTCATAAAAAAAAAAACCAAAAAAACATTGTGCTTTTACATATGGTGAATTTAGAAAAAAATGTTGATTATATATTCACAGGGATGTTTGAAAAAAATTATGGGGAAATTCTTGTTTGTTTTATTATCACTCCCTTGTTTTTCTTTCTGCTTTTGCAAATAGAATGATTCTTGTTGAAATTAAGAGGTTTCATTCAGACACAAATTGAGTAGCATCTACTAAAAATGTATATGGATTTATTAGCAACATGGGTATTCACAAGTGAAGTGGTCAATGTGTGTGTGTAATAAAAATTGTTTTCCTAATTGCAGCTTATTTTTATAGCTTTCTGGAATTTAATAACCTTCCAAGAGGCCAGAAAGCCAGAAGCAGAGAATAATTTTTCTTAATGCAAACAGAGAGCTGTGACTGGCAGTCTAACATGTCTCATATCTAGTATAGATTGTGTTTGATGTTAAGAATACAGAGGAAGTGGGTCTATCTAAACTCTTTGACCAAGAACATAAAATCAGAAAAACAAAAGCAAAGACAAATCTGTGATTGCTATATCCAGATACACAGACCAAAGTTTGTGCAGATAATATAAATTGAGACTCTACATTTTACATGCTCAGTTAAACTTGTGCTTTTGCCCATGGGTCTTTTCAGATGGCGTGAGTGGTAAAACACCCGCCTGCCAGTGCAGGAGACATAAGAGAGTAGGGTTCTGTCCCTGGACCTGTAAGATTCCCTGGAGGTGGGTATGGCAACCCACTCCAGTATTCTTGCCTGAAGAATCCCATGAACAGAAGTGTCTGGAGGGTTACAGTCTATAGGGTCACACAGAGTCGGACACAAGGAAAGCAACCTAGCATGCACATACACTAAAAAGTAAAATAAAACTGGATTGCCTCCGAATACTTTTTATCATTAAGAAGCCTGACATGCAAATAATTTTAATAAATACATTCACTCTTTCAAAAGGTGGAGGAGGAAATGGCAACCCACTCCAGTATTCTTGCCTGGGATAGCCCATGGACAGAGGAGCATGGCGGGCTACAGTCCGTGGGGTCACAAGAGTCAGACATGACTCAGAGACTAAACCATCAATTTTCAAAAACAGTAAAATATTCTAAGTAGATATTAATTGAGCATATGCTACTGACTACTTTTAAAAAATAAGAGAAAGAAAAAACTACATCTGAGACATGCCATTGGAAACCCTATTTACAACCTAACATCTTTAAGTGAAAAACCTCCCTTATCGTCAGAAACTTAAAGGTCAGAGGGCCCCAAGGAATCAGACTAGCCTCTGGCTCAATTTAGCAAAGACAATGGCTCCAGGAGTTGGTGATGGACAGGGAAGCCTGGCGGGGTTGCAAGGAGTTGGACACAACTGAACTGCACCACCTGGGAAGCCCCATTTAAGTATTTTCCCCCTAAATATTGCCTCAGTTTGTCATCATCACAGGTAAATGACCAAAGTATGATCCTCAATTTAAGGGATTCCAGTATCTTCACCGTTATTTAGAAAGCTCAAATCTTTACATGGGAAACACAATGTTTTTGATGACTGAATAAACAGAACTTATTTTCATTTATCCACATATTTATCCCCACAAGAATCATATTAAAATGTGCTGTTTCTCTAGTAAAGCAGGTTTTCCTTCTCAGGTGAACTTCCCTTGTGAATTGCTATTTTATTAATCATTTTGTTAATACATCTTTTATGTATTGATCACTTAATTCCCACTCTTTAATTCCATGATCCTGAAATGATTCTCTATTTCCTTAGTGATTTAGTTTGTGTCATAATTGTTTCAGTAGCTCAAAAGAACTCTCCTTTTTATGGGGCTATTATTTCTCACCTTTGTTTTTGTTTGCTAGCCAGGCACTGATTGACTACAAAGAAAAAATTTTTTCTAGGGAAGTTTGCATATTTTAACAGCAGTTGAACAGCTGTCTTAGGAAATAATGTTTCTATATTTCACAGCTTGCTGCTGCACTATTAATACCATTTTACTTCTCTAATGGAGGTAATTCTTAAACACCCCAAATCCTAATTATTTGAACAGCAGTGGGCCTTAATTCATAACTGCTTCTTCTGAAAACAAAGGAACTTTATAGCTTGGAACAGAGTGCTTGTGAGGGGCCTTCCCCTTTTATCTGATGATGAACATCATTTCCGGAACTACTGCTTCCTCAGAGGTGATAATTATCCTTGGGAGCGTCCCTGCTGCTACCTGGTGGTGCAGTTAGCACACTCATGCTCACAAGTTCCCAAGAGACCTCATCCTTGCTTTATTAGCAAGGGGGCAACTGAGATTGTATAAATCATGGTTTTCCTTTTAAACTTTCTGTTTTCAATGGAAATATCCCACTGGTTCATGCACTTTCATTCTCCCTTTAGCAATTGTAGTTCTGAAATAGAAGTAATCCTATTTAATCTAATTTTTCAAATGGTCATGCTGTCCATGAGTTCTAAGAAGTCTGTAAACAGGGAAAAATATGCTATTAAAACATGATATTCGCTAGTGTTTATATATTTTTTTCTGTAAGCAATCACTTCAAACAATTTAATATTCTAGTACTTGGTATATATGTTTATTTAGCATTTATTCTACTGTATCTCTGTAGGTGTATGTGTGTGTCTGGTAAATTACAACAATAAATTGGGAAGGTTTTAAAGGAAAAGCCATTTTTAAAAATAAATTGTAGGTGGTATGTTGTTGTTGTTTAGACTGTAAGTCTGTCCAGTTTCTTCATGATCCCATGAACTGTAGCCTTCCAGGCTCCTCTGTCCATGGAATTCTTCAGGGAAGAATACAGGAATAGGTAGACATTCCCTTCTCCAGGGGGGTCTTCCTGACCCAGTTATGGAACCTGGGTTTCCTGCATTGCAGGCAGATTCTTTACCATTTGAGCCACCATAGGTGGTATCAGTAATGGTAAAAATTGTAGAATTATGAGTAGATCTTACCCTATCAGAATTTAGAAACATACTAGATATTTATTGATGAATAAATGAAACATAATAATACATACAATATTACCAACAATGGGGATGCTGATAATATCAATCTATCTGTCATGTATCTATTCATTGCTAAAAGTTATATATATATATATATATATGTGGGTGTACATATACACATATATGTTTATATAATATATAAACATTTGCCTACATTTAGGGATTTTGATAAATTAGAAAAATGTAGCAAACTATGTATTTCTCTGGTCATATATTTACTACATTTTCTGAAGTAAATTCAAAAGATAAAGGAGAACTGAGAGGCTCACAGTGATATACAAGTATTATATACTAAGTAAACAAATAGTGAATGAATTGATATTGGATTGGAAGGGGTATCAAAGATAACAATATATAGTAATAAGACCCCTGATCTCAGATTCAGAAAGTGCTCTTTCTGTTTTGGGGTCTGTCACAATTAAGTGTCTCAAGGGGAGATTCTGTCTTTATTTTCCCTATTTGATAGTGAATGAAATGTTCTAAAATTACTAACCATGGTCTAAATGACCTAAGAATTCTATAAATTCATCCAGTGTAAGCAGCAAGGTGAATATTCCGAGAACCATTCCCAAGCTGACTGTCCCTTTCTTCTTTAGTGCCAGAACTGATAAAAGTTATATTTCTGGATCTTCGAGAAGTCCTTGCTTTCTTTGTTCCCCTAACACCAGTACTATCATTGCTGCAACACAGCTGCTAATAATTACCTCCTTGATTCATTACAGGCATGGTTTAATAAAGGGATATATAAATGGAAAAAAAAAAGTGTTCCCCAAGTAGTTAATGATTTGTTGAAGCTCACACTGTGTCCATTATAGCTAATAACATGTCCCTTTAAGAGAGGTGTGAACACAATCCTCCAGTCAGTGATTATCTGGCAGAAAAGTGCAACTGTACCGACTTCAAATTCTTTATGTAACTTACATCTAAACCTGGCATGCATTTGACTGTCTTTATATAATTTCTCCATCCTCCAGACATCAAAGAACATCTAGTGAACTTTTCTTGGATATGCAAAGCCTGAATTTATGAACACTTTTTCCTAGTTTGCTTTAACCATTCTTTGTGTATGTTATCACTTGATGATTTCAATGTATATTCTTAAAATATATCCTTTATGTTTTTAGAATACACCCTCTACAGTATGTTTTCTTTCTTTCATTATTAATAATATTTCATTTAATGTTTTTGCTATTATAATGTATGGTGTAATTAATCAAAGGGCAATTATATATATATATATATATATAATGTATGTATGTATGTCATGGACTGTAGCCCACCAGGCTTCTCTGTCCATGGGATTCTCCAGGCAAGAATCCTGGAGTGGGTTGCCATTTCCTTCTCCAGGATATCTTCCCTACCCAGGGATTGAACCCGGGTCTCCCGTACTGCAGACAGACACTTTAACCTCTGAGCTACCAGGGAAGCCCAATTAAAGGATAGTGAAAGATAATAATAATAACAAAGGCAAGAATAATTAATAAATAAATATATCTCCAGAGAAATGCTACTAGTCAAATGCAAGATACATTTAGGCTTGACAAAGATAACATCTCTTTCAAGTTTAAAGTTTCACATTTAAATGAAGGAAATTTTTTATTATTACTATTTATTTCATAGTACAGACTTATTCCCTCATTACATACACACACACACATACACACATGCACTCCAAATTTGCAATTATCCTTTTCAAAATCAAAATAACTGAACTGTAGTTGGAGAGAAGCTCAGGTAAAACATCTAAGGCATAATACCATCATTCTTTCCGGAAAGTTAAATAAAGATTCTCTATTTGGTTTAAACTGTCTCTTGGATTGTTTCGTTTCACCAAACAGGAAAGTGAGGGAGGAATTAAATCAATTGAATTTAAATGTATCATCTTGAGATTAATAAATATTTCTATTTTCAAGCCATAAACTTCTAGTCATTTGGAAACAAGTTATCCTTTTATTCAAACAATCTTACCTGAAATCTACATTGAATTTGCTTTACTCTCTTGAAAAGAAAAAAAAGCCACGTCCTCAAATTGTAATGCAATCATAAATACAGTTAGTCTCTTTCTTTCATTTAATCTGTTCCACTCTGTTGGCAATGACAATCCTATAAATGGAAAATTAAGTGATTTATGTTTCAGTAGAAACTTATTTCTAAAAGTAAATTTTTGAGCCCTATTTGATGGTACACTTTTAATAAAATATTTCAATAAAATAATTTGATGTATTTTATCTTTGGATCTGATCATAATAGGAACTGACTCATGATTTTATCAATTTGTCCAATCTTCTTTTTTCTTTGTCATGTAAGTAGCTAAAGGTCAATAAAAACTTGAAACATTTTATCAGACTCTCTGAATGGCTATACAGTGTTCTATTTTAAATTCAATAGAAAATGAAAAATACATGAAATTCACTGATTAAGTAATTATTAACACTTAGTAGTTAAATAAAATATAGAAAGCATAGAAGTGGTTGAACATGTAATCCATGGGCTTTTGTGCATACAACTTTATAATTCTTTGATTTCAGTGACATAATCAACCTGGAACAACCTTAGAGAAATGGAAACTCAATAATTTACAAAAACACAAAGATGATTTCAAATTGCAGGAATGGCAGACTGTAACTGGGTCTCAGAAAGAACTGGAATAAGGACTTGAGCAACACTAGAGTTTTCTCTTTATTTCTCACATCAGGAATTCTCTTCACAATGCCCTCTCTTGTGGGTATTATGACCTATCTCATGGAAGTCAGATTTTCTCAACAAGAACAGTTTGGCTACAAAGAGTTCTGTATTGCTTTTGGTTCTGCAAAATTACTTCTTAATCATTCCATTTTTTTAGAAAATTATGGGGAAGACACTTATTGTCCCCAAAATGTACCTCTGGACAGTCTCCTTTCTTAACAGGGGAAGGTTAAGAAAGTAAGATTTTTCTTTCTTGCATTAAGGGTCAACCCACTGAAGAAAGAATTGTGGATGATAGCAGTTTTCATAATATAACTAGATCAGGAGAAAGGTCTTCAGGTTGAATAACAAATGTACGGTAATAAGATTGTTGCTTTTAAGATACCTAAAGATGATTAGGTATGTATCAAAGTGCAATAAGTTAAAAGCAAAAAGAAGAAATATGCATTTTAGAAGACTACAGTTCAAATAGCTATTTTGTATGTAGTAGTTAAATGACTGAATGATCTTAGGCAAATCATACATCTTCTCTAACCTTTGTTTCTTTGTAAAGAGGGGGAATAATGTCATTATAAACCTATCAGTAGAAATAGTGAAGGTACAGTAAAACAATGATTCAAGCCTACAAAGCTTAGTTCTAGAGTGTTATAGGGCAACAAGAAATTTTTATCAAGTGTGCTCTGCTTAATTTAGCTATGTACAGGTAAGAACAATGTCAAATGTTGGTTCCCGTGCCAGAGGAAAGAGAGATCTGAAAAATCTTGATTTAGTAATTAAATAATGTCATCTGGATCTGATATCGGACAATTTCTGCTCACAACTTACTGGCCAAATGGTTTCATTTAATCAAAAATTTACCTGGAAGTATAATACCATCTAGTTCCAGATTTGGGACTACTACGTGAGCAGAATAATTATTTAAATACTTGAAACTATCTGGTGCTTCTTTCATTCTACACACAAAAGGTACTATCTTTTTTCAAGACAGCTATCAGTGAATTGCCATCTGTTCCTGGCATCAAGCTTAATGTTCACGATTAATTGTATTATTTTTTGATATCTTTGTTAGGATGTTTTTTGGTATCAAAAAGCCCTATTTTTTTTTTTGATCTAGATATTTATGAACTAAATAGACAAATTACACAGTATATCCAGGGAATTGGATGATTTCAACAAATGCCATCTTTCAGAAGGAGAAAAATATATGGGTTTCTGTGTCAATTCGGAAATCTACATGGAAGGTTATGGCTAGGGATCTTCACTCCATTGTTCTCTGTGCTTCTTGGATCCATTCTCGCTTATTTCTTCTTCTTTTTTTTTTTTTTTCAACTAAGTCTCGGTGGTGGGTGAAGGGAACAAGAGCAGTGAAACCAAGCAGCTTTTTTCTTCCCATTTGTGCTCTTAGAAGATGGGGATCTTGAAAAGTCAAAGTTCTGGTTTTGTGGTATATTCTGGTAATGATCAGCCACAAATACCTAAACGATGATGCATTTAATGGTACAAGTCTCTTCAACAAATTGTAAGCTTCTCATCCATTCAATAGAATTGGCAACACATGTCAAGAACTTCACTCATGTTGACTTTTAACATACACTTCTTATATGTGTGACAGATATTTGCTTTTCTGACTCTGCTCTCCTTTTTAATAGGGCATGTGTTAAATATATCAGATTTCTTGGAGAAACACATTTTTATTCTACATTTTTTGAGTCATTATGTCCTATAGAGAAACTTTATTTGGAGTCAAACCTGAACTGATTCTTTAAGCCACCTAGTTCTAGTTAGGGCTTTTAAGAATGAATGTGACAAGTGTGCCCTGACTTGATTCTTGCTGCAAAGCAAGTTTAATTGGCCTTTATTGCTCAAAGGTCTTTCCAATTAATTTTTTCCTGACTGCAGAAGAGAAGCAGTTCTTATTCCAAACCTGCAAGTCTCCAAACTTCTGGACTTTTTCCAAGAGAGGTATCAGTGCTATTTTTATCGTTTCATTCCTCATTGTTATGTGATAGTTCCGATAGTAACTTGACAAATGCAGTCAACCATAGCTTATAACCATAACCATAACTAATTTATTGATTACGCCAAAATATTTGACTGTGTGAATCACAACAAACTGGAAAATTCTTAAAGAGATGGGAATACCAGACCACCTGACCTGCCTTTTGAGAAATCTGTATGCAGTTCAAGAAGCAACAGTTAGAACTGGACATGGAACAACAGACTGGTTTCAAATAGGGAAAGGAGTACGTCAAGGTTGTATATTGTTACCCTGCTTATTTAACTTATATGTAGAGTACATCATGAGAAACCCTGGGCTGGATGAAACACAAGCTGGAATTAAGACTGTCGGGAGAAATATCAATAACCTCAGATATACAGATGACACCATCCTTATGGCAGAAATCAAAGAAGAACTAAAGAGCCTCTTTGATGAAAGTGCAAGACACCTGTGGTGGATTCATTTTGATATTTTGCAAAACTAATACAATTATGTAAAGTTTAAAAAAAAAAAAAAGACGAGAGTGAAAAAGTTGACCTAAACTCAACATTCAGAAAACTAAGATCATGGCATCTGGTCCCATCACTTCATGGGAAATAGATGTGGAAACAATGTAACAGAGAGAGACTTTATTTTGGGGGTATCCCAAATCACTGCAGATGGTAACTGCAGCCATAAAATGAAAAGATGCTTGCTCCTTGGAAGAAAAGCTATGGCCAACCTAGACAGCATATTAAAAAGCAGAGACATTATTTTGCCAACAAATGTTTATCTAGTCAAAGCTATGGCTTTTCCTATAGTCATGTATGGATGTGAGAGTTGGACTATAAAGAAAGCTGAGCCCCGAAGAAGTGATGCTTTTGAACTGCGATGTTGGAGAAGACTCTTGAGAGTCCCCTGGACTGCAAGGAGATCCAACCAGTCCATCCTAAAGGAAATCAGTCCTGAATATTCATTAGAATGACTGATGTTGAAGCTGAAACTCCAGTACTTTGGTCACCTGTTGTAAAGAACCAATTCATTTGAAAAGACCCTGATCCTGGGAAAGATCGAAAGTGGGAGGAGAAGGAGACGACAGAGGATGAGATGGTTCGATGGCATCACTGATGCAATGGACATGAGTTTGAGTAGGTTCTGGGAGATGGTGTTGGACAAGGAAGCCTGGAGTGCTGCAGTCCATGGGGTCACAAAGAGGCAGACTTGACTGACTGACTGAACTGAACTAAACTGATAACTAATTCAATCAACAAACTTTTTATCCAGTTTCTTCCTCTGGACCTCTAAGCTTGCTTGCTATATTCTCAGTAAACCTCCTTCACTATTTAGATCAGCTTCAGGCACCATGTGATTCCACTTCTCTTCTGGCTGCCAATAGCTCATGTCTACTACTCAGTGCATGAGTGCCTGCCTGCTAAGTTCTTCAGTCATGTCTGACCCTTTGAGACCATATGGGCTATAACCCTCCACGCTCCTCTGTCCATGGTTTTCCCCAGGCAAGAATACTGGCATGCTCCCCTCCAGAGGATCTTCCCAAGCCAGGGATCGAACCAGGGTGTCATGTCTCCTGCATTTGCAGGTTGGTTCTTTACCACTAGTGCTACCTGGGCAGGCTGTCCACTGTTATTACACACACACATAGAGTAATGTATAATAGAGCCTATATGGAGGCATAATAAAAGCCTGTGTTTTCCATAAGCTACCCCCTCTCTTTCTTGATCTACTTTACCTATCCTCCTATCTTCTCTAAAGGAAAGGAGAGACAAATGTATATATCCTTCTTTATATATATATGAGGGTAGGAGAGAATAGTATGAAAATCTAAAATCAGTGTTATACACCTATTTAATATTTAATTTAAAAGCCATGGCAACATTAATAAAGAGTTAATTACATAAGAAAAAATGAAGGCTATAGCTTTATTTCAAGATATGATTTAGTTCTGCCCTATGAATAAGAACAGACTAGAATATTTTGATTATTAAAATTTTCTTTGGCTACTGGTCCAGGAAATTTCTCTTTATAGGATTTCTTCTTTGATGAACATTTCTTCTGGCATTCAGTTCTAGTTTGAAGGTCAATTATGCCTCTTGTGTTATTCTCAGCCACATGAGCTGCTGGTGGAAATCCAATCATGTTTTATACTCTGTCAAAGTCTGTGGATATTTTAAAGTAACTGCTCCGTATCACAAAAAGAAATGAAGGGAAAGTTTGACTATCTTGAAATTAATCCCAGTTCTTTCTTTCCCCCTCTATGACATTGACAAATAATGTACTATCATAATAGAAACATTAAAGAATAATTAAGAAAAACTTGATACACATTTTAATCACCTTAAGTTTCATGATAAACCACTGATAGAACTTTGTTTTATCTTTCCAGGATGATCTCTATTAGTACTGCAGAATGGGGTCAACTCTATTATTATTTTTCTCTTTCTATTTATTTATTTGTTGACTCCTTCTCAATTAATTCCTGATCCTCCACCTGTAGTGTCAATCTCTATCCTGATTTCTACCACCATCAAGAAATCTTCCACACCAGTAGACAATAAAAATATCTTAGACTTCAAAATATACAGTCCATTCTTATTCTTGGAACAAGGTAGACTAATCATTCCCACTTGTGTAATTAAAACGTTACTAACACTTGGGCTGCCATCTATGGGGTCGCACAGAGTCGGACATGACTGAAGCAACTTAGCAGCAGCAGCAGCAACACTTGAATTAGGTGAGCGTTCTTTGTAGATAAATATACCTGATAGTAAATGGATTGATACAAACATTTTTTTGTTGATATTTCTGAATCTGTCTACAATGTTACATGCAGCAAATATTACAATCACCAATACTAGGCTAAAAAGTCACAATAGTTTTAACCTACAGTATAACCAAACCTTTTCTAAATTAAAAAATTGGTCCATGTAGAATGTCACTGGCCATAATTATTTTATAAACCAAGTATTAAATATTTCATAATAATTCAATTAATAATTTTTTTCTTTCTTTCAAATTTCTATCAGGTTGTATGTACCAGGATCCTGGTACCTACATTACTTATCAGAAACAGGATTTTTCATATATGTTGACATGGAAAAACAGGTAATGATAAGAGTGCTCTCTTGTCTAGCTATATTTCACAAGTAAGATTAAATTTTCTTTTCCTAGAATTGGGTGTTAAAAGGCAATGAACCAGTCTCAAGAGATGTCTTTCCCTGTGTGTAAAGAAACTTCATGACTTTAGATCAGAAATTCCGTTTCCTCTGAATATCATGTGTAAAAATGAGAAATGGTCCACACATTCCTAATGTCTTCCAACTTTACAAGCATTGCGTATGTCTGTAATCTACCAGTTCTGTAGCAAGTTATTTTTCAAGAAATTCTTTGAGGACAAACTATGCTTTCAGTTTGTTAAAAGACTTTATGAGGTTCAATAGATAGATAGATCTTAATGCATGTTTGTGTGCTAATGATCTATTCATTAGTCTAATGAAATGTTAATTTGATGATGATTAATTTCTTTCCTATACTTTGAGGAAACATTACAGTGTGATAAATCATCATCAGATCAATCTAGGTATTATGTATAACTCATAGACATTTATAAGGACATTAGCACAAATTAATGTCCATTTTTAGATGATAATTTAAATTCAATTAATAACTTTCACGTATAACCCAGTGTCACAAATTTACTATTTCAAGAAAATTTCTTATTATTTACACTCACAGCATTATGAGAGAATATATAAAGTAATTTTTGTAGTATAGTATTTCTTTTATAACTTTAAATAAAATTAATAAATTTTATCAAGACAAAAGACAGAGTTCTATTGTATGCTTCTTGAAATGACTTTATAGTCTTGTCTCTCTTGGCAAAACAGAATACTGGGATGTTGGGATAAGGACACTCACACCGTAGTGTTTTAGGGCTACTGCTAAGTCACTTCAGTCGTGTCCGATTCTATGCGACCCCATAGACGACAGCCCACCAGGCTCCCCCATCCCTGGGATTCTCCAGGCAAGAACACTGGAGTGGGTTGCCATTTCCTTCTCCAATGCATGAAAGTGAAAAGTGAAACTGAAGTCGATCCGTCGTATCAGACTCTTAGAGACCCCATGGACAGCAGCCTACCAAGCTCCTCCCTCCATGGGATTTTCCAGGCAAGGGTACTAGAGTGGAGTGCCATTACCTTCTCCAATGTTTTAGGTCATATACCATATATTAGATCGGAGATAAGGCATCAGGAAGAGAGTGAAACCAAAAATCAGTCCATTTAAAGGATTTGTCTCAGTCAAAAATTAATGTAAGAGGCAGCTGAAAGTTACTGTGTAACTAATGTTCATAAATATCAAGAACTAAGACAATTAGAAAGAGGAGCCTAGAGAGATCCTGTGAGTCAGGAGTAGGAGCTCTGGCTTTTATGATACTTGTGGCATTTCACATGTTCAAAAATGAGGAATTTTAAAGCAGTAAACTGGGTTCTTAAATTATCGGTTGATTTTTTGTGTTTACTATTAATTTTCTTCTGGTGATTTAATTGTCCTCTAATGATTAAGTCTACAATGAAATTAGCTATCATCAGTTTCTCTAATTTACATTACTTCAGCTTTCCAACTGGTTGTACAAACACCCTATTCTGGGAATTAATCTCTAGCTTGAAATATATAGAATGGCTTCTTTCTGACTGAAATAAACATCAAGTAGTAGATGGTGGAGGCAGAATGAAAAACCCAATTCCAACCTGAGTATCCACTGTTATACCAAATGGGGCAAATCCAGGAACAAAGATAGAGCCTCCTTGATTTTAGGTCCGATGATCTTTTTTACTGTGCCATATTACCATATAAGAAATGAATAGGGTACTTATACATCATTTTTTATAAAGATGGTCATATCTATACAAATTTAATTAAGTATGTTACATAGCTATTATTTAGGAGGGGATGGTATTTTAACATGTAGTTCAAGGATTTAAAGTACACAGCTACCTATTTTCTTCAAAGTAAATATTGTGCTACTTGACTGTCTTTTAATATAATAACTGATTGTAATAAATTACTTTAGTATTTTCTCTGCATCTAAGTATCTTTTTTTCAAATGCTCACAGATGTCATTTATCACTTCTAACTATGTTTGTCAACCAGCATTTCCCTAGGAGAGCAGCAGAACTATTGACAGTGAGAGATAGCAGCTTCAAGCATGGATGCCTTTCATTAATCTAGACTGTCCCCTCTGGCCGCGGTGCAGTCTCTTCTCTGCCCTCTCTATTGCCATCAATCATTTGCTCTCTGGAAGTCTCACCTCATCCTCAGTTCCTGCTCTTTTCTCTTATTACATCTTTTGTCTTCTTTTTCTCAACTCAAAAATGCCAGAGGACAGATTGAGACTGAAATAATTTTTAATATGACCAAAAAAGTTTTTAGTAGATAACATCATTGATAAATATTCAAAATTCAAGGTATCTTGAGGGTTTTTTTCCATGAATAGTCATACAATTTTCACATTTTACATCACCCATACATGGCTGAGGATATGAGCTGTTCATGGATTATTATATGAACCAAGATAAAGTATATTGGCTACTTCTCCAAATGTACAATCATTCCACATACTCCACATTCCACAAATTCCTTTGCTAATTTGTTGATTTTCCTCTGTACTTATTAAATGTTAAAAAGCAATACATATTCACTGTAAAATATTTTAATGATTCAAGAGCAAATGATGTCAAAATTTCATCTCCACTTTTTTTCACTCTCCAATTAGAGGCAATCATTACTTACTTGTACTTATTTGTAGGGTCTTTCTATCTGTTCATATCATCTTCAGCTATACACTAGTCTAATTTTTTTCTTTTTTTAACCTAGTTAGTACTTGTATTACCTTTTAAAGGGATGGGATTACCAGACCACCTTACCTGCCTCCTGAGAAATCTGAATGCAAGTCAAGAAGCAACATTTAGAACTGGACATGGAACAATAGACTGGTTTCAAATTGGGGAAGGAGTACGTCAAGGATGTATTGTCACCCTGCTTATTTAACTTACACGCAGAGTATATTGTGTGAAATGCTGGGCTGGATGAAACACAAGCTGGAATCAAAATTGCCAGAAGAAATATCAATAACGTCAGATATGCAGATGACACCATCCTTATGGCAGAAAGCAAAGAACTAAAGAGCTTCTGATGAAAGTGAAAGAGAAGAGTGAAAAAGCTGGCTTAAAACTCAACATTCAGAAAACTAAGATCATGGCATCCAGTCCCATCACTCCATGGAAAATAGATGGAGAAACAATGGAAACAGTGACAGACTTTATTTTCCTGGGCTCCAAAATCAAGCAGATGCTGACTGCAGCCACGAAATTAAAACACTCTTGCTCCTTGGAAGAAAAGCTATGACCAACCTAGACAGCATATTAAAAAGCAGAGACATTGCTTTGCCAGCAAAGGTCCATCTAGTTAAAGTTATGGCTTTTCCAGTAGTCATGTATGGATATGAGAGTTGGACTAAAAAAAAAGATGAGTGCTGAAGAATTGGTGCTTTTGAACTGTGGTGTTGGAGAAGACTCTCGAGAGTCCCTTGGACTGCAAGGAGATCCAACCAGTCCATCCTAAAGGAAATCAGTCCTGAATATTCATTGGAAGGACTGACGTTGAAGCTGAAACTCCAGTACTTTGAACACCTGATGCGAAGAGCGGACTCCGTGGAAAAGACGCTGATGCTGGGAAACATTGGCGGGAGGAGAAGGGGACAACAGAGAATGAGATGGTTGGATGGCATCACTGAATTGATGGACGTGAATTTGAGCAAGCTTTGGGAGTTGGTGATGGACAAGGAAGCCTGGAATGCTGCAGTCCATGGGGTCACAAAGAGTAGGACACGACTGAACAGAACTTAAAGTATGTTCTTTCAGGAAACCATTGTAGCTTTGTTCCACTGCTAACCTTCACAATATGTTCTTGTTACTGTTTTTATTGTTTATTTGCTAAGCTGTGTTGGACTCTGTGACCCCATAAACTGTAGCCTACCAGGCTCCTCTGTCCATGAGATTTCCCAGGCAAGAATACTGGAGTGGGTTGTCACTTTCTTCTCTGTGGGTCTTCCCGACCCTGGTACTGAACCCTTGTCTCTTACATTGCAGGTGAATTCTTTACCACTGAACCATCAGGGAAGCCCCTGCTCTTTTACAGTACTCTTAATCATTTTTTTCTTACAAGTGTACTCACAACTTCCCATCATGAACAATGAGGAAAATGTTTTTTTCCCTCCCCATGATTTCAATGGTTTTATTTTATTTCTAATTAGCTTTACAGCTTCAAATTACGTATACTTCTCTTAATTTATTGTCTTTAAGTATTTTTGACTCTGTTCATAAAAGAGAAATTCACCATCACTTCCACCTTTTCCATCTCTTCAAATATCTGTGTAATATGTTATTTCTACACTGTGATATTTTATAACTTTACATTCTTGACCACATTTTTAATGCCTGTATTTGTTTTCATTCTGTCTGCCCTCTGGTAGATGAGGATAAGAGGCTTGTGGAAGCTTCTGATGGGAGGGACTGGCTGTGGGGAAAAATGGGTCTTGATCTAAAGTGGGCGAGGATGGCCATGCTCAGTAAATCTTTAAGCCTATTTTCTTCTGATGGATGGGGCTGTTTTCCCTCCCTGTAGTTTGGTCTGAGGCCAATGGAGACCTCCTTCAAAAGAATTTATCCCAGGACTGTTGTGCTCAGTGCCACTGATGCTGCAGCAGGCCACTGTTGACCAACCCCTCCACTGGAGACTCCCAGACACTCACAGGCAAGTCTGGCTAAATCTCTTGTGGAGGTCATAGCTCCTTTCCCTGAGTCCTGGTGTGCACATGGTTTTGTTTGCACCCTCTGAGCTTCTCTGGTGGGTATGAAGTTTGATTGTAAACATGATTTTGCTCCTCCTACCATCTTGTTGGGCTTCCCTGGTGACTCAGATGGTAAAGAGTCTGCCTGCAGTGAGGGACACCTGAGTTTGATCCCTGGGTTGGGAAGATCTCCTGGAGAAGGAAATGGCAACCCACTCCAGTGTTCTTGCATGAAAAATCCCATGGACAGGGGACCCTGGCAGGCTACAGTCCATGGAGTCACAAAGAGTCAGACATGATTGAGCAACTTCACTTTTTACCATCTTTTTGGGGCTTCTCGTTTGCCGGATGTAGGGCATCGTTTGTTGGTGGGTCCAACCTTTTTCTGTTGATGGTTGTTCAGCAGCTAGTTGCGATTTTGGTGTTCTCACAGGTGAGCGCACATCGTTATACTCTGCCATCTTAGTCGTTTATGCCATAAAAATAAATGGATTTGTTGCTCAATAGATAGTTCTTTCAGCAAATTTCTTCATTAATTTCTTAGTTAGCAAAAACTTATCTCTGATAGTTTCTTTAAGAGGATCATGTGTAGCATATAATTTGAATAGATTTTTTGTTGTTGGTCAGCCTGCCATGGCATAGAATTTTGGAGTCATCTGTAATTTTCATGAAAGAGTTATGTTGTGAATAAGATGTAGGAAGACACTGATTTTTTCCTTTGAAAATTACTTGATATTTTCATCTAGATAACAGATTGGGATTCTTTCTTTAAGATTTATTATCTTTACTATGGTATCTACTTGACATATATTTATAATTTTGTGTCAACTTTTCATGGAACATTGTGTGATCTTTAAATCTGTAGATTCAAGTTTCTTTTATTGCTGTTAGTTTTTCTTACATTTTAATCTTTCCTTTTTCTAATTATTTTATACTACTTCTCTTCTTCAAAGAAATAAATTATATACTTATTTTTCAGTAAATTTTATATTTGGCATAATTTCAGTGTTATAGAAATATTGGGTGACCACCAGTATGGACAGATTCAACTTTAATGCCATTTCAAATATGTGGATTAGATATCCCACATTAAATATGGTACAGTCACTAAAAGGAGGTAGCCCTGAAATAGGACAAGAAAAAAAAAAAAAAAAAAAACAAGACATAGACTATTTTCGTAGAAATATGAATTGTAAATATTTAACAGCCTGTTTTAAATAGGGTTTGGAAAGAGAAAATATGACCTGTTCATCATTTTATCTTGATGAACCTGGTTATATCTGAGTGCAATTGCAAGCAATAGTTGCTGCTGCTGCTAAGCCACTTCAGTCATTTCTGACTCTGTGTGACCCCATAGACGGCAGCCCACCAGGCTCCCCTGTCCCTGGTATTCTCCAGGCAAGAACACTGGAGTGGGTTGCCATTGCCTTCTCCAATGCATGAAAGTGAAAAGTGAAAGTGAAGTCGCTCAGTCGTGTCCGACTCTTAGCGACCCCATGGACTGCAGCCTACCAGGCTCCTCCATCCATGGGATTTTCCAGGCAAGAGTATTGGAGTGGGCTGCCATTGCCTTCTCCAAGCAATAGTTAGATTGTCTTTATTTGTCCTTGTTGAAACCAACATAATTGCAACTTTGCCACTGTCATCTCAAACTGCTGCCTTGTGTCACTGCCCAAAAAACAACAACACTTTGATGTTTTGGGGATTTTCTAGTCAAAGACACATTGTGGGAAATTATGAAATAAATAGTGAAGTGAAAACAGTGTGAGTTTAGAGGATGAATGGGTTATCTTTGAGACCAACAGCAAAGGAAAAAGCAAACGAATTACAGAAATATCAACAGTATGTAGTAGGCTGATAATGGCCTTCAAATATATCACATATCAGTCCCTGAAACATGTAAATATTAACTTATGTTACCTTATTTGGAAAAACGTTCTTTGCAGATGTGATTAGTTTCAGAATCTTAAAATGGAAAGATCACTTGGACTACTTGAATGGGCTGAAAATGCCATCACATGAATCCTTATAAGTAGGAGGCAGAGGGAGATTTGACATATAAACTTACCCTCACATTCATAAACACAAACACACATGCTCATGCCCTGACACTCGCAAGCATGAAAGAGAAGGTGATGTGAAGCCAGAGGCAGAGATAAGACTAGTTATGTGAAAATAGAGAATTGCCCTTTCTGAAAAGTCTGTCTCTGGAAGAGCAATTTAAAGAGAGCATGGGTTATTGTAGGGGGATTACCAAACAGTAACATGAAAATGCATGTGATGGTATGGCACAGTGTTTGAAACATAGAAGGTACTCAGTAAATACTATGGAGTTATATTTCCTTTTACCAAACACAAACTTAGTGTATTCCTAAGAGAATTACTCTAACAGCAGACTGGAATTGTGAAGATTGCTGTTTTAAGAAGTAAGATTGCTTCAGTATTCATTTGCCTTATAAAAGGCTAGCTTTGGATATTTTGGAGGTTGATTCTAATTTATCATTACTGTGAAGATGTCATGTAATACTGTACAGAAAACTGGCTTTTGTGAGCACAAGGATGTTATAGTTTCCAATAAAATTACAAAATATTTCTTGCATCCAGACCAGAGACTATGTCTGGCAGGTAAATAAAGACCTGTTCTCACAGCCTTAAATCACTGTCACCTTTCCGCAACCACGTTATTCATTTCCAGGCAAAAAGGCTCAACAACACCTAGTTCTATTGAACGTGAATTTACTTCTTACTGAATTTTACAAGATGAAGCAAATAGCAGTGGCTCAAAAGGAACAGTCATAGAATTATTAAAACTCAAGTAAAATTAATTTTAATAATGTATTTTAAAAACTCTGAAGTCAAGTATTAATCAAATTTCTAAAATTCAATTAGTCATACCATAAATGTTTTCAAAGTAATCTTTCCCTAAGGGTTGAAATCAAATTAATCATAGAAAAGTTTGCTGACAAATGTTTGTTAAATGCATAATGTGAAGACATGATGAGGATTCTATTTTCTATTCAAAGGATGTGATTGCCAATTTAAGACAGTAAAAAAGAAATAGTGCTTCTAGTGAGCTTAGAGCTAAACCTGTGTGTATTGTATCCAATTCATGATTTAACACCCTGATCTTTTGTTTTGAAGGGGCAATTGTGGACCAATTGTGTTAATCACTAAAAATGAGAATTCCATTTATATATGGTACATAGACCATATCACAGTAAAACCCAATGACATAATTATTTAGAACAATAACCTAATAGCTATTTCTTAAATATAATCATACAGTTTTGCTCCCAGAATTATGAATGTGCCATAATCAATGTCAACTTTTAATAGTTCCTATAATTCTGTTATTTATGCCACATGCTCAGTTCAGTTCAGTTCAGTCGCTCAGTTGTGTCTGACTCTTTGCGACCCCGTGAATCGCAGCATGCCAGGTCTCCCTGTCCATCACCAACTCCCGGAGTTCACTGAGACTCACGTCCATCGAGTCAGTGATGCCATCCAGCCATCTCATCCTCTGTTGTCCCCTTCTCCTCCTGCCCTCAATCCCTCCCAGCATCAGAGTATTTTCCAATGAGTCAACTCTTCGAATGAGGTGGCCAAAGTACTAGAGTTTCAGCTTTAGCATCATTCCTTCCAAAGAAATCCCAGGGCTGATCTCCTTCAGAATGGACTGGTTGGATCTCCTTGTAGTCCAAGGGACTCTCAAGAGTCTTCTCCAATACCACAGTTCAAAAGCATCAATTCTTCGGCGCTCAGCCTTCTTCACAGTCCAACTCTCACATCCATACATGACCACAGTTCTCCAAATGTATCAAATATTTAAATGTAAAATGTGACACCAAAACAGTACTTGAGGAAAGCTTAACTGAATTCCTTTACACTTTAAAATGGGAAAGATCATTCTAACTATAACTCAACATTAAGAAGTTATAAATCAGATTTATCAAAAGATAAATCAGAAGATTGACAAAATTACTTATATAAGTAAACATATTAAAAAAAAAACTATTTGAACTAGTGATATATTGTGCTCCTTCTCAGCTATCTCTCATATGCTGCCTGTATTTTTTATCACAAAATAAAAAAAGAAGTGACATCATTTTAAAACCTCTAAATTGCAAGTTGGTTATTTCTCAATACTTTCTGTACTCAATTTTAGTTCCTGTCCAGGAACCAAAACATTATTATTCTAATCATTATTCCCCTGAGAAGAGCTTGACCATCATTCTGCTTCGTGTGTATCTGTGTGTTTCCATCAATACATTTTTTAATGTAACATTATTTTGTGGACATGATTGGACAAGATATTTACTCATGCTATCTCAATCCTAAGTTCACTTTTCCATATGCTTATTTATGATCCTGGACTTGACAGAATTGTTGTTGTTCCTAAGTGGCTAAACCATAACTGATTCTTTGAGACCTAATGGACTGCAGAATGCCGGGTTCCCCTGTCTTTCACTATCTCCCAGAGTTTGCACAAATTCATGCTTACTGAGTAGGTGATGCTTTCTGAGCATTTCATCCTCTGCCAGCATCTTCTCCTTTTATTTTCAGTCTTTCCCAGCATCAGGGTCTTTTCCAATGAGTCAGCTCTTCCCATGAGGTGACCAAAGTATTAGAGCTTCAGCTTCAGCATCAGTCCTTCCAATGGATATTCAGGGTTGAATTCTTTTAGGATTGACTGGTTTGATCTCCTTGCAGTCCAAGAGTCTTCTCCAGCACCACAATTCAAAAGCATCAATTCTTCAGTGCTCAGCCTTCTTTATGGTCCAACTCACATCTGTACATGACTACTGGAAAAACCATAAGTTTGACTATATAGACCTTTGTCAGCAAAATGATGTTTATGCTTTTTAATATACTGTCTAGGTTTATCATATCTTTTCTTCCAAGAAGCAAGTATCTTTTAATTTCATCATTTATCATCTGCAGTGATTTTGGAGCCCAAGAAAATACAATCTGTCACTGGTTCCATTTTTTCTCCTTCTATTTGCCTGGAGTGTTGGGACCAGATGCCATGATCTTAGATTTTTCAATATTGAGTTTTAACCCAGCCTTTTCACTCTCCTCTTTCAACCTTATCAAGAGGCTCTTTAATTCCTCTCCACTTTCTGTCATTAGAGTGGTATCATTTGCATATCTGAGGTTGTTGATATTTGTCCTGCCAATCTTGATTCCAGCCAGCATTTTGCATTATGTACTCTGCATGTGTGTGTGTGTGTGTGTGTGTTAGTCACTCAGTCATGTCCAACTCTTTGTGACCTCATGGAATGTAGCCTGCCAAGCTCCTCTGTCCATGGAATTCTCCAGGCAAGAATACTGGAGGGGTTTCCATGCTCTTCTACAGGAATCTTCCCGACGCAGGGATCAAACTTGGTTTCCCACATTGCAGGGAGATTTTTACCATAAGAGCCACCAGGGAAGCCCTAAATGTATTTGGTCTTTCCCAGCACCATGAGTGTGTCCTCAGTCATGTCCGACTCTTTGTAACCCTATAAACTGTAGCCTGCCATACTCCTCTGTCCATGGGATTTCCCAGGAAAGAATACTGGACTGGGTTGCCATTACCTTCTCCAGGGGATCTTCCTGACCCAAGGATCAAACCTGTGTCTCCTGCATTGGCAGACAGGTCCTTTGCCACAGTGCCACCTGGGAAGCATAGACATTACTCTGCATAGAAGTTAAATAAGCAAGATGACAATATACAGCCTTGATGAACTCCTTTCTCAATTTTAAAACATTCTGTTGTTCCACGTCCAGTTCTAAATGTTGTTTCTTGACCCTTATACAGGTTTCTCAGGAGACAGGTAAGGTGAATTATCCACAGGTAAGGTGGTCTTGTATCCCTATCTCTTTAAGAATTATCCACAGTTTGTTGTGATCCACACAGTCAAAGGCTTTAGTGTAGTCAATGAAGCAGAAGTAGATGTTTTTCTGGAATTTTCTTGCTTTTTATATTATCCAGTGAATGTTGGAAATTTGATCTCTGGTTCCTCTGCCTTTTCTAAATCCAGTTTGTACATCTGTAAGTTCTTGTTTCACATACTGCTGAAGCCTAGCTTGAAGGACTTTGAGCATAACCTTACTTGTATGTAAAATGAGCCCAATTGTATGGCAGTTTGAACATTCTTTGGCATTCCCCTTCTTTGGGACTAGAATGAAAATTGAATTTTCTTGTCCTGTGGCCATTGCTAAGTTTTCTAAATTTGCTGACATATTGAGTGCAGAACTTTAACAGCATCATCTTTTAGGATTTGAAATAGCTCAGCTGGAATTTCGCCCCTCCACTAACTTTGTTTGTAGTAATGCTTCTTAATGCCCACCTGACTTCACATTCCAGTATATCTGGCTCTAGGTGAGTGACCACACCATCGTGTTTATCCACCATTTTGTTTACCCAGGTCATTAAGGCCTTTTTTGTATAGTTCTTATGCGTATTCTTGCCATCTGTTCTTAATCTCTTCTGCTTTTGTTAGGTCCTTTCCATTTCTGTCATTTATCATGTATATTCTTGCATGAAATGTTCCCTTGATAACTCCGATTTTCTTGAAGAGATCTCTAGTCTTTCCCATTCTATTGTTTTTCTCTATTTCTTTGTATTGTTCACTCATTGTCTCTTAATTCCAAGTCCACTCTTCCATATGGTTCTTTGTGATCTGGGACTTGAGAGACTACACACTGAATATCCCGAAGTATCTTGCCAGATAGTTTTCTCTTAATTTGTATCAATGGAATGCACTTGTGGAAGACTGCAAAGAGAGAATATGGAAGAAAGGATTCATTTCAGGTATCCGTGGTCTGCCTGTATCAGTTCTGGTCCAATCTCTGTGTCCATCTGCACTGTATGACAGCAGCACAGGGTGCCATGTGCACCTCCTTCCTCCAACCCACACATACTAGAATTCCAAGCACTTCCTCTGAATCAGGAACCTCAAGAAATTGTTTTCCTGACTTCAGAGACTACATGACAACTGTTTAGCTACTTCTCCACCCCATGGGTCCTAGTTTTTGTGCCAACATCTCTTTATTTACATTCCCAAGGCCAAGGAGTGATAGCTATTTAAAAACTATATGACCTCTTTCCTATATTTAATTTTCTCTGGTTAAATACCAATCGTAATTTCCATTTTCTTGTAATGACCCTAACTGAAGCTATAAGTGATGCTAAAAGTGGTCACATAAATTGTATCCTTAAATATAGAAATTAAAATTAGTTTGATGATGGAAAGTTATTGGAAACTGACACTCTGTAGCACATTGTGGTCTAAAAATTACTTAAATTAAGATATGTCATTCCTTAAATTGTCTATTTTAGGGCAGGCTTCATGATACCAAGTGACTGTATTAACTGACCATTGTCAGATTAACATTGATGAGTTCAGTTCACTTCAGTTGCTCAGTTGTTTTCCAACTCTGCAACCCGATGGACTATAGCATGCCAGGGTTCCCTGTCCATCACCAACTCCCAAAGCTTGCTCAAACTGATGTCCATTGAGTCAGTGATGCCATCAAACCATCTCTTCCTCTGTCATCCCCTTCTTCTCCTGCCTTCAATCTTTCCCAGCATCAGGGTCTTTTCCAATGAGTCAGTTCTTCACATCAGGTAGCCAAAGTATTGGAGTTTCAGCATCAGTCCTTCCCATGAATATTCAGGAATGATTTCCTTTAGGAATGACTGGTCAGATCTCCTTGCAGTCCAAGGGACTCTCAAGAGTTTTCTCCAACACCGAATTCAAAAGCATCAACTCTTTGGTGCTCAGCTTTCTTTATGGTCCAACTCACATCCATATATACTACTGGAAAAACCATAGTTTTACTAGATGGACTTTTGTTGGCAAAGTAATGTCTCTGGTTTTTAATATGCCGTCTAGGTTGGCCAAAGCTTTCCTTCCAAGGAGCAAGCGTCTTAATTTTATGGCTGCAGTCACTATCTGCAGTGATTTTGGATCCCCAAAAAATAAAGTCTGTCACTGTTTCCATTGTTTCTCCATCTATTTGCCATGGAGTGATGGGACCGGATGCCATAATCTTAGTTTTCTGAATGTTGAGTTTTAAGCCAGCTTTTTCCCTCTCCTCTTTCACTTTCATCAAGAGGCTCTTTAGTTCTTCTCTGCTTTCTGCCATAAGGATGCTGTCATCTGCATATCTGAGGTTACTGATATTTCTCCCGGCAATCTTGATTCCAGCTTGTGCTTCATCTAGCCAAGCATATCACATGATGTACTCTGCATATAAGTTAAATAAGCAGGGTGACAATATACAACCTTGACATACTACTTTCCTTATTTGGAACCAGTCTGTTCCATGTCCAGTTCTAACTATTTCTTCTTTACATGTATACAGATTTCTCAGGAGGCAGATAAGATTGTCTGGTATTCCCATCTCCTTAAGAATTTTCCATAGTTTGTTGTGATCTACAGAGTCACCAGGACTTCCCTGGTGGCTCAGACAGTAAAGTATCTGCCTACAATGCGAGAGACCCAGTTCAATCCCTGGTTCAGGAAGATCTCATGGAGAAGGAAATGGCGACCCACTCCAGTATTCTTGCCTGGGAAATCCCATGGACGGAGGAACCTGGTATGCTACAGTCCATGGGGTCGCAAAGAGTCAGACGTGACTGAACGACTTCACTTCACTTTACAGAGTCAAAGACTTTGGCATAGTCAATAAAGCAGAAGTAGATATTTCTCTGGAACTCCATTGCTTTTTCAGTGATCCAATGGATGCTGGTAATTTGATCTCTGGTGGATAGTATCATGGATACTATGAGCTAGAGGTGGGAGGCTGACTTCTGATTTTCCTAAAGGCTTAGAGAAAGAAAATTCCAACCTCTGAGCCACTATTCTTTGACCAATCACAGTCAGAATATCAGACAGGTACTATTGTGTTCCTAAAATAACCACTAATACCTTATAATGGCTGAACAGATAGCAATGAAAATTATATCCTAAATTTAATTATGCTAGATACAAATTGATACATGAATTAAATTTCCACATTCTTTATCATTTATGTGTAAGTGAGGGAGTAGAATGAGGAGTGGGATTCTGATAATGAAATGTGGAAATTTGTGTGTAGTTGATAGAAGTTGAAATTTTGGATATTCAACTCTCTGAGATTTTTTACTGGTATAAGTAGAACCTTTATCTGAGAATGAGGAGATGGAATTTTCATTGCTTGATAACTGTACTCAAGTTATCGTTCAAGGGATGTCATTTTTCCTCAAGACCTAACCCTGCCAGGTCTTATTTCTTAAGACTTAGTTACAATCATATTTTAGCATCCTTCAGACGAGAGTGAAATTAGACCCAGAGTAACAGTTTTTTCCTGTAAATATTGGTAAGATTTGCTAATTTATAAAAGCATACAGCCTCTAAGATATATTTGGGAATAAGTCCAAGGAAGTTAAGCATAAGAAGCCAAATATATTCAATTGAGTGAGATAATATATGGATATAGAGACATGTTTTATCTGAATGTGTCAGCTCAGACAGCTGTGAATGGCTCTACTATTTATTTGGTTGGTTGACCGAAACCTAGCCTTGACAATGTTAAATATTCAATGAGGTTGAGATGTGCTGCAGGTTGGATTTTCTGGACACAGAAACTGACATGGAGTTTGAGGAGCAGTATACTTCTTAAGGATCAATCCCTCTAAAAAGAAGGAAAAATTGATGGCACAGAGGGAAGAGCTAAAATACAACACTGTCTTGTCATATCCTCAGTCAAGTCAGTGGTGAGGATCTTGGAAGGATTGACCTGCATTGGGCCCAAACAGGAGGAGCTCTATAAGCTATCTTCACTTGGTGGCAGAATATGCAGTGCCTCAAGAAAGATGTGACTTTGGATGGAACTGGTCTCTGCAACCAAAGTAGACTTTGAAGGAGCTGACAGAAGGAGGCTAGCTACTGGCATCTTTTAAAATGAATAGCAGTTCTTTCTTTGAAGGGGAATTAGGTTGTCTTGGGTTGTCTATCACAAGATGTTAGAATGCCTCTGGCTTGATTTACAGGAAGAAAGTCATTGTCTTAGGGAAATGAGAAGGTTGAAATGGTTTCTTTATACATGATTGAACATCATCCCATATTCCTTAAGAGCCTAAAAAACTCTGGTCCTATCAACTCTTTAAACTGTGATACATTTAAAACTCCCCTATAGTATTCTATACAGAAAATATTTCCTTTTGCCATTCTCACTTTTTGAAAACTGCCAGCTTGTGCTGAAGCCCTCTTCTATGTTGTCTTCTGGAATATGAACAGAAGTACTCACCTTTACCCCAACATCCTTGAATGCTCAGTCACTTCAGTCATGTCTGACTCTTTGCGACTCCATGGGATGTAGGCCGCCAGGCTCCTCTATCCTTGGGATTCTCTAGGCAAGAATACCGGTGTGGGTTGGCACACCCTCCTCCAGGGGATCTTCCTAACCCAGGGATCGAACCCGCATCTCTTATGTCTCCTGCATTGGCAGGCAGGTTCCTTACCACTAGCACTGCCTGGGAAGCCCTACACAAACATACCAGTATTTCATACTGCCATGCTTTTGTTCATGATGTTACTTTACTAAGATACTATTCTCTCCTTCTTGTTTAGAAAGATGAATTCATACTCATTCTCTACATTGTGCTTCAAATATTATATGTCTTTAAAACTTTTTGGACTCCTTCAGACAGAATTGATTGATATATTCCATCACCTGTAAATACCAAAGCATATTACTACATTTCGTTTATACAACAATCATCTACCACCTGATTTTAATACCATTGAGAACCTGGGCTGAACCTTAATCATCTTTTTAATATCTAATTCTTGCAATATGCTATATCCCTTCATTAAAGTTTGCCAGGGAAAAAAGTAGCTTTTATGGCAAATGGTGAAATAATCATGCAGCTAACTGAGATTAAGAAGCTGTGAAGATGAGAAGGCTTGTGAAGAACATGGGAAAATAAAAGAAACTGAATTTAACAATTTGACTATGAAGTATCTGAGAGAGAGCCAACATAGATATATATTAATATGCTTATAAGATAATGAATGAAAAAATAAATGAATGAATCAATGTGAAATACTTCAATGGAAAATTTTTCTAGAGCGTCAAGGCTAGAGAGAAGATGGCTTAGCAAGGTAAACACATTTGTGTGTGTGTGTTTATCTTTGCACTGCAGAGAATGGGATACTGCAGCTTCTCTAAAAGTGTCAGAAACATCCCCATTTGCAAAGAGCCTCATAATTATTTTTTACACAAGAACATTAAGATATACTTGATTTGCAATGAACTGCACATACACAACCCATATTAAAATTGTACACTTTGATGTATGCATACACAATTAGAATAATCACTACATTCAGGAGGGAATATATTCATCACTTCCAGTTTCCTCATACCTCTGGTATTCATTCCCTGCTAATTTGTCCTACCCCATAGCTCCAACAAATCACTGACTCATTTTTTGTCACTGTATATTAGTTTTCATTTACTTGACATTTATATAAAATTAATATAATATTTACTCTTTTTTTGTCTGGTTTATCTCACACAGAATAATTACTTTGAGATTCATCCATCTTACTGCATGTGTCAATGCTTTCCTTTTATTTATTAATAGTATTAATTTTATGGATATACACCAATTATGTATCCAAAAATAAATAATTGGTTAGCATTTGGATAATTTGAACACTGTGGTTATCATTTGGATAATTATAACTTTGATATCTATTGGATAACAAATAAAGAAGCTTCCCAGGTGGCGCTAGTGGTAAACAATCCACTAGCAGGAGATTTAAGAGATGCAGGTTTGATCCCTGGGTCAGGAAGCTCCCCTGGAGTAGAAAATGGCACCCCACTCCAGCGTTCTTGCCTGGATAATTCCATGGGCAGAGGAGCCTGTCAGGTTACCGTCTATGGGGCCATAAAGAGTTGGACAGGATTCAATGACTGAGCACAACAACCAATGGACAAACTATTAATTATCCTGCGCTGTTTCCAATTTTTGAATCTTACTGGTAAAGCTGCAGTGAACATTTGCATGCATATCTTTAAGAGGGCACATACTTTCTTTCCCTTTTTGGTGAAAACCTAGGAATGAAATGGTTAGGTCGTATGATGCATTCATGGTCAATTACTTCAGTCGTGTCTGACTCTGCAACCCCGTAGACTGTAGTCCCCCAGGCTCCTCTGTCCATGAGATTCTCCAGGCAGGAAGACTGGCTGCTGCTGCTAAGTCACTTCAGTCATGTCCAACTCTGTGTGACCCCATAGATGGCAGCCCACCAGGCTACCCCATCCCTGGGATTCTCCAGGCAAGAACACTGGAGTGGGTTGCCATTGCCTTCTCCAATGCATGAAAATGAAAAGTGAAAGGGAAGTCATTCAGTCGTGTTCAACTCTTCACAACCCCATGGAATGCAGCCCACCAGGCTCCTCTATCCATTGGACTCTCCAGGCAAGAGTACTGGAGTGGGGTGATGGGTTGCCATTTCCTTCTTCAGGGGGTCTTCCTGACCCAGGGATGGAACCTGCGTCTCTTACGTCTCCTGCATTGGCAGGCAGGTTCTTTTACACTGGCACTAGCTGGGAAGCCCAGGTCCTAAGATAGATTTGTTTAATATTTTAAGAAACTGGTAAATATTTCCCAAGAGATTATACTATTTTATATTCATATTAGCAGTTTATAGAGTCCAGGGTGTTATTTTTCAAAAATGCTTAGAATGACTGCTTTAAGAAGTAGCCAATTATATATTGTTTATTTATTATTATAGGTCTTTTATTCTCCCATGTATCTTTTTTCACATCCTTATCCAAAGCTGCCTTGATTTACTTTTCTCTAAATTCTTGACCATCTTATAATTCCTGGATCACTTTTCTCAGCATTTCTTTCTTTCTATTTAGGGGCTATTTATCCTGTTTTCTGGCATATAGAGTGGTTCTTTTTAAGTCTTTTTTCTTTTTGAAGCATAAAAAGCAATGTGCGTAAGCTTCACAGAAAGCTAGCAATTGTCAGTCAGGTAATAGGTTCAGAACAGAATCTTCAACTTTCAAACCTTTTATTAACAAATGGAATTATCTTTTCTGACTCCTTATAGTATCTACCTTGGAATTTGCCTGTTTCTATTCAGGCTTCTTATGCAACTTTCTTCTTACCATCTCATAATTTTTCCCCATTACTTTGATTTATAAAATGTCCTTTGTGACAATCACAAATAATCACCAATAAATTTTAATTAGCAATGACTGATGATAGCTACCAACTGAGAAGTAGTCAGAACTTCACCTATTTCCCCCTTTCAATTCTTTTTGCCAAAATCCCGAGTATTATTTTACCCTTTTTGCCAATAATCAACATTACTACAAAAACTCATTTTTTTCTTTCAATTTAGTGCATTGAAGTCATTAATGAGAAAACAATCTACTATCCCATTTCCTGCCCAAGTAAGCTAGCTGTGATTATATCTCCTCTTTAGGAGATACATGTGAACAGAAGAACACTTTTCTAATGTAGCATGTATCATATTACTGGACTTATATCTTCATAAGTTTGTGCTCTATTATGGTGAGCTTCAAACTGGCAGATCAAGTTTTACTAGACTTTTTTACTTTCATACCAGATACTCAGTTCACACGTAATGTTTTTCAGGTGTCAGATGTGTGATTTCCACTTTCCTGATTTCAGAACCTGTAAGACCAAAGCATCAAATAGGCAATATTTTAAAATATATAGGTTGATGGATCAATAAGGAAATTTTTCAGAACCATTAAGCAATATATTCATTGATTCTGAACTAACATGCACTCATGGTGAAATGACTTCTTTAAATGACTTTTTTGACAGAGAACTGAACATGACAATCTTTTCTCTTTTCATTAGCCAAAATGCTACCATTTCTAGCAGTTTATACTCTTCTGACAGTCACACTTTTGTGTTATCATTTATGTACTTCACATCTACATTCAACTTTAGGAACAAATAATAAGTTTAAAAATCAGCATTATATTTCACTTTATAATTATTGAGATATTTTACCTACCTTTTCCTGTTTGATCCACACTGGAGGGTAGGTTGTAGTCCTTTGGGTTGCAAAGAGTCAGACACAACTGAGGGGCTAACACTTTCACTTTCAGCCATGGGAGGCAGGTAAAGCATGTTGGAGGAACTACCTATGGTTACAACCATTCAAGCTATGATTTGCTTAAAAGTTGTCATAGAGAGACACATATCCATTAATCATGAAAATCAACAGAAAAGCTCTAATAGTAATGACAAGTCTGTAACAGTAAAAGTAGTAAATAATGGCATGGAAGTTATTCTTTTGCCTGCCCTCACAATCAACAACTACTTGTGAAAATCAAAACCATCTCTGTAGAACAGACCTGATCTTCTAAATATTCAGAATGGGTGTAATTCCAGATTATTCAGAAGTGGAGAGACAGATTTAAATGGCAGTGCTAATTCTGTTCTTAGTCATGAACTATCTCCTTTGGAAAGAAGCAGTACATTGGCAAGGAACACGGGAAAGGTATTCTTCTCTGATATACCTTCCAACTCCTCCAAGAATCTTACTATGTTTGCTCTTAAAGTTCCTCCTTTATGTTGCTTGTGTTCCCTAAAGACTTAATTCTCACTTCTGTCTTCAATTAGGAGTGACTTAATCTTATAATTGAAGTTCACTTAGCTTAACTGACCTTCAGTTCAGTTCAATTCAGTTGCTCAGTTGTGCCTAACTCTTTGCAACCTCAAGGAATACAGCACAGCAGGCTTCCTTGTCCATCACCAACTCCCAAAGCTTGCTCAAATTCATGTCCATTGAGTTGGTGATGCCATCCAACAATCTCATCCTCTGTCATCCCCTTCTCCTCCTGCCTTTGATCTTTCCCAGCATCAAGGTCTTTTCCAATGAGTCAATTCTTCGCATCAGGTGGCCATAGTATTGGAGTTTCAACCTCAGCATCAGTCCTTCCAATGAATATTCAGGACTGATTTCCTTTAGGACTGACTAGTTTGATCTCCTTGCAGTCCAAGGGACTCTCAAGAGTCTTCTCCAACACCACAGTTCAAAAGCATCAATTCTTTGGCACTCAGCTTCCTTTATGGTCCAACTCTCACATCAATACATGACTACTGGAAAAACCATAGCTTTAACTAGATGGACTTTTATCAGCAAAGTAATGTCTCTTCTTTGTAATATGGTATCTAGGTTTGTCATAGCTTTTCTTCCAAGGAGCAAGCATCTTTTAATTTCATGGCGCAGTCAATATTTGCAGTAATTTTGGAACCCCCCCAAAATAAAGTCTGCCACTGTTTCCATTATTTCCCCATCTACTTGCAATAAAGTAATGGGACAAAATGCCATGATCTTAGTTTTCTGAATGTTGAGCTTTAAGCCAACTTTTTCACTCTCCTTTTTCACTTTCATCAAGAGTCTCTTTAGTTCTCCTTCACTTTCTGCCATAAGGGTGGTGTCATCTGAATTATCTGAGGTTATGATATTTCTCCTAGCAATCTTGACTCCAGTTTATGCTTTATCCAGCCCAGCATTTCACATGATGTATTCTGCATATAAGTTAAATAAGCAGGGTGACAATATACAGCCTTGATATACTCCTTTCCCTATTTTGAACTAGTTCCATGTCCAATTCTAACTGTTGCTTCTTGATGTGTATACAGATTTCTCAGGAGGCAGAATATTCTCCACTCTTTAAGAATTTTCCACAGTTTGTTCCCTAACTGACCTTAGGGAAAATAAACAGAGTGGAAGGGGGTTTATGATGAGTATGAGTATGAGTGCCCAGGGTCTAAGGAAAGAGATAATTGTCTGAAGATGGGAATACAAAAAAGTCACACAACCAACTTTGTTAAGAGACTGACCAGAGACTAGCCCTAATCTATCCAGTGCTATAAGTGCCCAGCTCTGTAACCCTAGGCTAACATAGCCTCTAAACTAAGAATAATCTTAAGGACTCCATTAATTGGACCCCATATATTTTGACTTATGGTCAGGTTTAGTCATTGAAAGACAACTGTAGGATTCTCAAGGGCAGAATAAAACTTCCCCTGATTCCTCCCTCTCTGCTTCTGTGATTATAAAAAAGATGCTTTCCACCTGAAGTACAGGTTCCACCAAGAAGACTCTTTTTAATGACTCCAGATCTCACTTGTCCCTAGTAACACTAAATCTTCTCTTTGCCTTATAAGTGTGAGAGTGGCAATTGTTTTGCTGTTGGTAGTCCTTGAAAATCCCAACAACTCTTACTGCTTCTTCTTCTTTTTTTTTTTTTGGTTTCCTTAATCCTGTTCACACATCAGTAAAGAATCACATGATTAAAATCTTGATTCCTCCATCTGACCTACAACATTTCAGACAGTCCTATTATTTGTTGCTAATTTGATTTCTGTCAAATGTCTTTTCTTAGGAAGGGGGTTAGTAGACTTGATGGAGCATAAGGATCTGTTTGAGAAGAATGTAAAGCAACTATGCCAGGTCTCCTATTTTCTAGAAAGCTGTATGGGCTTCTTAAGTGGCTCAATGCACAAAGAATTTGCCTGCAATGCAGGAGATGCAGATGAGGTAGATTAGAGCCCTGGGTTGGGAACAGCCTCTGGAGGAGGGTATGGCAACCCAGTCCAGTGTTCTTGCCTGAAGAATCCCATGGACAGAGGAGCCAGGGGAGCTACAGTCCAAGGCACTGCAAAGAGTCAGACATGACTGATCGACTTAGCACACAAGCACGTCAAGGCCTTTAAACCACAACTTTCCTTTATCACTATTCCTTCGACCATCTCCACCCACTTTTCTTTCTCAGTTTCATTTACTCTTCTCTTAATCTTTTATCCTTTATTATCACTTGTCTTAGAGTGCTTATTTCTTCATAAGTTCATTGGTGTCATTCTGTCTGATGAATACACAATTCTCTAAGGACAGCCTGATGTGGTGGAAGTAACATTCATAAGACACATCTTCAAAAGTTGACTTGGCTGTTTATTGGCTTTGTGACCTTAATAAATTAACTCTGTGAACCTGCTTTTTGTCCCTATATCATGACATTACTGAAAACAATACTGCTTGCCTCACAGAAGACTAAGTGAGATAGTAAAAATGAAAATTCTTTAAACCTCTAAGCAATACTTGAGTGTAATACATTATTTCTTAATTTATTTTTTTATTGAAGGATAATGCTGCTGCTGCTGCTGCTGCATCACTTCAGTCGTGTCCGACTCTGTGCGACCCCATAGACAGCAGCCCAATCAGGCTTTGCTGTCCCTGGGATTCTCCAGGCAAGAACACTGGAGTGGGTTGCCATTTCCTTCGCCAATGCATGAAAGTGAAGAGTGAAAGTGAAGTCGCTTAGTCGTGTCCGACTCTTAGCGACCCCATGGACTATAGCCTACCAGGCTCCTCCATCCATGGGATTTTCCAGGCAAGAGTACTGGAGTGGGGTGCCATTGCCTTCTCTGTGAAGGATAATAGCTTTACAGAATTTTGCTGTTTTCTGTCAAACCTCAACATGAATCAGTCATAGGTATGCATATATCCCCTCCCTTTTGAAACTCCTTTTCATCTCCCTCCCCATCCCGCCCACTCTAGGTTGATACAGAGCCCCTGTTTGAGTTTCCTGAGCCATACATCAAATTACCATTGGCTATCTATTTTACATATGGTAATGTAAGTTTCCACATTACTTTTTCCATACAACTCACCCTCTCCTCCCCACTCCCCATGTTCATATGTCTATTCTCTATGTCTGTTTCTCCATTGCTGCCCTGTAAATAAGTTCTTCAGTACCATTATTCTAAATTCCTTATATATGTGTTAGAATATCCTATTTATCTTTCTTTTTCTGCCTTCACTCTGTATAATAGGTTCTAGGTTCATGCACCTCATCAGAACTGAATCAAATGCATTCCTTTTTATGGCTGAGAAATATTCCATTGCATATATGTAACAAAACTTCTTTATCCATTAATCTGTTGATGGACATCTAGGTTGCTTCAATGTGCTAGTTATTGTAAATAGTGCTGCAATGAACAATGGGATACATGCATCTTTTCAGTTTTGGTTTCCTCAGGATATATGCTTAGGAGTGAGATCGCTGGGTAATATGGTGGTTTTATTCCTAGCTTTTTAAGGAATCTCCATACCATCTTCCATAGTGGCTGTATCAATTTACATTTCCACCAACAGTGCAAGAGCGTTCCCTTTTCTCCACACTCTTTCCTGCATATATTGTGTGTAGACTTTTTGATGATGGCCATTCTGAACAGTAAGAGGTAATAGCTCATTGTAGTTTTGATTTGTATTTCTCTAATAATGAGAGATGTTGAGCATCTTTTAATGTGTTTGTTTGGTTCAGTTCAGTTCAGCCACTCAGTTGTGTCCAACTCTTTGCAACCTGATGGACTGCAGCAGGCAAGGCCTCCCTGTCCATCACCAACTCCCAGAGTTTACTCAAACTCATGTCCATTGAGTTGGTGATGCCACCCAACCATCTCATCATCTGTCATCCCCTTTTCCTCCTGCCTTCAGTCTTTCCCAGCATCAGGGTCTTTTCCAATGTGTCAGCTCTTTGCATCATGTGACCAAAGTATTGGAGATTCAGCTTCAACATCAGTCCTTACAATGAATACTCAGGACTGATTTCCTTTAGGACTAACTGGCTGGATCTCCTTGCAGTCCAAGGGACTCTCAAGAGTCTTCTTCAACACCACAGTTCAAAACCATCAATTCTTTGGTGCTCAGGTTTCTTTATTGTTCAACTCTCATATCCATACATACCTACTGGAAAAACTATAACCTTGATTAGACTGACCTTTGTTGGCAAACTAATATCTCTGCCTTTTAATATGCTGTCTAGGTTGGTCATAACTTTCCTTCCAAGGAGTAAGCGTCTTTTAATTTCATGGCTACAGTAACCAACAGTAGTGATTTTGGAGCCGAAAAAGGTAAAGTCAGCCACTGTTTCCACTGTTTCTCTGTCTATTTGCCATGAAGTGATGGGACCACATGCCATGATCTTAGTTTTCTGAATATTGAGCTTTAAGCCAAGTTTTTCACTCTCCTCTTTCACTTTCATCAAAAGGATCTTTAGTTCTTCATCAATTTCTGCCATAAGGGTGGTGTCATCTGCATATCTGAGGTTATTGATATTTTTCCTGGCAATCTTGATTCCAACTTGTGCTTCATCCTGCCCAGCATTTCTCATGATGTACTCTGCATATAAGTTAAATAAGCAGGATGACAACATACAGCCTTGACATACTCCTTTTCCTATTTGGAACCAGTCTGTTGTTCCCTATTCAGTTCTAATTGTTGCTTCTTGACCTGCATACAGGTTTCTCAAGAGGCAGGTCAGGTGGTCTGGTATCCCCATCTCTTTTAGAATTTTCTGCAGTTTGTTGTGATCCACACAGTCAAAGGCTTTGGCATAGTCAATAAAGCAGAAGTAAATGTTTTTCTGGAACTCTATGGCTTTTTTGATGATCCAGCAGATGTTGTCAATTTGATCTCTGGTTCCTCTACCTTTTTAAAATCCAGCTTGAACATCTGGAAGTTCATGGTTCATATACTGTTGAAGCCTGAGTTGAATAATTTTGAGCATTACATTAATAGCATGTAAGATGAATGCAATTGTGCAGTAGTCTGAGCATTCTTTGGCATTGCCTTTCTTTGGGATTGGGATGAAAAGTGACTTTTTCCAGTCCTGTGGCCACTACTGAGTTTTCCAAATTTGCTGGCATATTGAGTGCAGGACTTTCACAGCATCATCTTGTAGTATTTTAAATAGCTCAACTGGAATTCCATCACTTCCACTAGCTTTGTTCATAGTGATGTTTCCTAAGGCCCACTTGACTTCACATTCCAGGATATCTGGCTCTAGGTGAGTGATCACACCATCATGATTATCTGGGTCATGAAGATCTGTGTATTCTTGCCACTTCTTCTTAATGTCTTCTGCTTCTGTTAAATCCATACCATTTCTGTCCTTTATTGAATCTATCTGTTGCATGAAATGTTCCCTTGGTATCTCTAAATTTCTTGAAGAAATCTCTAGTCTTTCCCATTCTGTTGTTTTCCTCTATTTCTTTGCATTGATCACTGAGGAAGGCTTTCTTATCTCTTCTTGCTATTCTTTGGAACTCTGCATTCAAATGGGTATATCTTTCCTTTTTTCCTTTGATTTTTGCTTCCCTTCCTTTCACAGCTATTTGTAAGGCCTCCTCAGATAGCCATTTTGCTTTTATGCATTTCTTTTTCTTGGGGATGGTCTTGATCCCTGTCTCCTGTACAATGTCAGGAACTGTTGAGGTCCTTTAATGGCCTGGAACCTGGTGGTCTGGAGTCAACAATAAGAAAGTAAACGGAGAGAAAGAAGCTGATATTCCTTTGTTAACGCAATAAACCAATAAAGTCCCTGACACGGGGCTTGCTCTCTTCACGAAGGCCGCAGGCACCCTCTCGATGGGGTGAAGGTGTGGAGCACCTTCTCGAGAGGGTCTTAGAAGCCCAGGCAGGAAAGTGAACCCAGAGTGCCTCTGCACTCCAAAGAAATAGCCTGAGAGAGAGGGAGTGGGGTTGGGGGGGAGAGAAGACATGGGGACCAAAGCTCTGATGGAGCAAAGGTGTTTTAATAAACATGGTGTGGGCATATATACTGTCTTACAAGGTAGTTATTCTCAGCAAAAATAAAGATTAAAATTGCATACTTAGAAAACATAGGCAATCCATATTAAAGAGAGAGAGTTGTAAACAATCACTTTTACCCTATGGTTCACAAGAAGGAAGAAGGTACTTATCATGGTATTGAAAAACTAATGAAGGAAATGCCTGGATTCCTCAGCCCCAGGAGAGTTTTGCCTCTCCTCTTAATTCCTGAATATTCAGGAATTAATAAGGAACAGAGGATTCCTGACAGATCCAAAACAGCACACAGGAAGCCTCCTGTTAAATGCTTCCTGACAAGGAACGTCCGTCTATAGTTCATCAGGCACTCTATCAGATCTAGTCCCTTGAATCTATTTCTCACTTCCACTGTATAATTGTAAGGGATTTTATTTAGGTCATACCTGAATGATCTAGTGGTTTTCCTTACTTTCTTCAATTTAAGTCTGAGTTTGGCAATAAGGAGTTCATGTGTTTGTTATCCATCCATATGTCTTTTTTGGAGAAATGTCTGTTTAGGTCCTTTTTCCACATTTTTATTGGGTTGTTTGTTTTCATTATATTGAGTTGTATAAACTGCTTGTATATTTTGGAAATTAATCCTTTGTCCATTGTTTATTTTGCTATTATTTTCTCCCATTCTGAGGGTTGTTTTTTCACCTTGCTTATAGTTTCCTTTTCTGTGCAAAAGCTTCTAAGTTTAACCAGGTCCCACTTGTTTACTTTTGTTTTTATTTCTGTTACTCTAGGAGGTGGGTCATAGAGGATCTTGCTTTGATTTATGTCATCGAGTGTTCTATGTTTTCCTCTAAGAGTTTTATAGTTTCTGGTCTTACATTTGAGTCTTTAATCCATTTTGAGTTTATCTTTGTGTATGGTGTTAGGAAGTGCTCTAAGTTCATTCTTTTACATGTAGCTGTCCAATATTCCCAGCACCATTTATTGAAGAGGTTGCCTTTGCCCCATTGTATATTCTTGCTTCCTTTGTCAAAAATAAGGTACCTATAGTTGCATGGATTTATTTCTGGGATTTATATCTTGTTCCATTGGTCTATATTTCTGTTTTTGTGCCAGTACCATACTGTCTTGATGACTGTAGCTTTGTAGTATAATCTGAAATCAGGAAGGTTGATTCTTCCATTCTTGTTTCTCAAGACTGCTTTGGCTATTCGGGGTCTTTTGTGTTTCCATATAAACTGTGAAATATTTTGTTCTAGTTCTGTGAAAAATGTCATTGGTAATTTGATAGGGATCACATTGAATCTGTAGATTGCATTTGGTAGTATCGTCATTTTCACAGTGTTGATTCTTCCTACCCAAGAACATGGAACATCTCTTCATCTGTTGATGTCATCTTTGATTTCTTTCATCAGTGTCTTATAATTTTCTGTGTACAGTTCTTTTGTTTCCTTAGGTAAGTTTATGCCTAAATATTTAATTATTTTTGTTGCAGTGGTGAATGGGACTGATTCCTTAATTTCTCTTTCCGATTTTTCATTGTTAGTATATAGAAATGCAAGTGATTTCTGCATATTAATTTTGTATCCTAAAACTTTACTAAATTCACTAATTAGCTCTAGTGATATCTTTAGGGTTTGCTATATATAGTATCATGTCATCTGCAAACAATGAGAGCTTTACTTCTTATTTTCCAACCAGGATTCCTTTTTTTTTTTCTTTTTCTTCTCTGATTGCTGCAGCTAGGACTTCCAAAACTATGTGAATAATAGTGGTGAAAGTGGAAACCCTTGTCTTATTCCTAATCTTAGGGGGAATGCTTTCAGTTTTCACCATTGAAAGTAATGTTTGCTGTAGGCTTATAATATATGGCCTTTACTATGTTTAGGTAGGTTCCTTCTATGCCCATTTTTTGAAGAGTTTTAATCATAAATGGGTAATGAATTTTGTCAAAGGCTTTTTCTTAATCTATTGAGATTATCATGATTTTTATCTTTCAATTTGTTAATATGGTGTATCAGATTGATTGATATGCATATATTGAGGAATTCTTCCATTCCTGCAATAAACTGAACTTCATCATTGTGTATGAGCTTTTTGATGTGTTGCTGAATTCTTTTTGCTAAAATTTTGTTGAGGTTTTTTGCATCTATGTTCATCAATGATATTGGCCTGTAATTTTCTTTTTGCAGTGTTGTCTTTGTCCAGTTTTGGAATCAGGGTGATGGTGGCCTCATAGAATGAGTTTGAAAGTGTTCCTTTCTCTGCAATTTTTTGAAAGAGTTTTAGAAGGATAAGCATTAATTCTTCTCTAAATGTTTGATAGAAGTCTCTTGTGAAGCCATCTAGTCCTGGGCTTTTGTTTTTTGTGAGATTTTTGATCACAGCTTCAATTTCAGTGCTTGTAATTGGGTTGTTCATAATTTCTATTTCTTCCTGATTCAGTCTTGGAAGATTGAGCTTGTCTAAGAATCTGTCCACTTCTTCCAGGTTATCCATTTTATTGCCATATAGTTGTTCATGTAATACATTTTTATTTGATTTGATCATTTGGAGGTCTAAAATGAACCACTTTGTCATTACTTATATTTACAAATATTGGAAAATGATGCTTGGATAGTTATAATAATATTTTATGCTTAATAATTTGAAATTTAAATAGGTAAACATTGTCCACTAGAAAGAAGGAAAAAAGAGAAATTGCTAAAATTTTGAACAATCACTTACACACTCAGGCTATAGTGACTGGAAAATAATTTTAACCAAAAAAGTAAAATTTCATGTGAATAGTAACATTTAACCTCATTTCCACCTAAGTCATATTACACTCATGTTTAGTCAGCTTCTGATTGATGTCTGTAAATTTTTACATCTTTGTTGCTTTAATAGTTTGGCCAGTCAGTGTTGGAGTCAGGTAGTTTGCAGCAACTTATAGAAAGATACAAATGCTAAAGATATTTGCCAAGATTTTATAGTATTCATTGCAGTAAAATATGTACTTTATCCCTGTTTCTTTAGGAGAGGTCAATTTAGTCCATGATACATTTCTTAATGTCAGTTCCAGTATGTGGATTCTGAGACAATGAAAAAAGGATGTACTCATTTCTTTTTGCTGAATGCACAAGTCTGCCATGTGAAAATGTATTCCCTTTATATACCTTTGAATAAAATATGACAAGATCTCTATTTATGTCATGCCAGACCTACACAAAACACTGTTGATGGAAAGAAATGTCCTCTGAACTTTCACTCAGTATACTACCATTGATAATGAAATTGCCATCAAAGTAACATTGTAATTCGCATTTACTAAGCCATATTTATTGTAAATAAGAAATGATTCTGTCTTCTTTCTTTTCCAAGGAGGTACTAGTTTTCCCCATCATATCACAGACACTCTATTTCCCTGTATCACCATTTAGTGTTACACAATCAAATTGAAAATATCTTCCTGCAGTGTCTCTAACAAAGAAGAATGGTGACCTTCAACAAGTATCCATTAAAATGCTCCAGCTCAGTGTGACACAAAAAGATCAATTTGAAAGTTGTCTTTTAAAAATGGGAACATCAATTTTAAAATTCCACTAGTGTCTTCTGTAATCGTTAATAGTATAGCTACAATTGGTTTAAAAAACAACAACAACATAGTCTCTGGATAGTTAAAACACTCAGCCAAGTTTCTGGCAGACATTAGCAAAGCCACTTCATTGTATTTAGCAGTATCTTTTTCATATCAATAGCATAGTTTCTGGCCTCATAACAGGGCAAGTATTCTACTTAGTATTCATCGTCTGAAAGAAAGAGTGATAATTAACTGTATCCACTGAGATAGCTGCTAATGATATGTGTCACGACCAGGCTGCTGATGTGGAAATACGTGGAAGACAGATATTTCTAAAACCCAATTGTGATCTTTTTTCTTCCTTGGAAAAATGTTGATAAAACCTACAATATAATAGGACTTACTAATTACTTGATGGAGAATTGTATCTCAGTGATGATTCATTGTTTAAGAAATAGCATTTTGTTCCTTAAAATTTTAACTCTATTTCTGAGAACTGCCCAGTTATCTCTAAGCTTTTGATATGCAATGATGTATCTAGAAAAGTCTGAAGCATATAATCATGATAGTATAACATTATTGCTCTAAATTTACTTAAACTATCATTTTGGATGAAGTTATAGACATACACATGGAGAAGGCAATGGCACCCCACTCCAGTACTCTTGCCTGGAAAGTCCCATGGACAGAGAAGCCTGTTAGGCTGCAATCCATGGGGTCACTAAGAGTCTGACAGGACTGAGCGACTTCACTTTTACTTTTCACTTTCATGCATTGGAGAAGGAAATGGCAACCCACTCCAGTGTTCTTGCCTGGAGAATCCCAGGGACAGGGGAGCCTGGTGGGCTGCCGTCTATGGGGTTGCACAGAGTCGGACATGACTGAAGTGACTTAGCATAGCATAGACATACAAGCCTATTTTCACTTTGTTAATAAATTTTAAAAATAAAATTCAAAGGATATTTTACTTTTGAGAAAGATTAATGATAATGCTACTATAAGTAATTGGAAACAGTAATTCTTTAAGAAAAAAATACAGTGTAAAATGGAATCTCCAGGCATTCATAAATGTTCCCATTCATTTACAATCCTCAAAAACTTATAAATAGTTCTTTTTTTAATAAACTTTTTTAGTAGTTCTATTTTTAATAAATAGTTGTTTTTAGGACAGTTTTAGATTCATGTCAGTATTGACCAGAAACTACAGAGACTTCCCATATAATAACTCCTGCCACCACACATGGGTAGTCTCCCGTATCATAATCATCCTCTACCAGAGTGGTATATTTGTTGTAATTCATGAACCTACATTGACACATAAATATACTCCAAGTCCATAGTTTATATTAGGGTTCACTTTTGGTGTTGCATATTCTATCAGTTCAGTTCAATCACTCAGTCATGTTCAACTCTTTGTGACCCCATGGACTGCAGCACGCAAGGCTTCCCTGTCCATCACCAACTCCCAGAGACTGCTCAAACTCATATTCTATGGGTTTGGATAAATTTATAATGACAGATACCCATCATTAGAGTATTTTCGTTGCCTTCAAGTCCTCTGTGCTCTATTTATCCTTCTCACTGCAATAACTCCTGGCAGCCACTGATCTTGTTATTATCTCCAGTTTTGTCTTTTCCAGAGAAGCCTTTAGTGAGATTCATATACCATGAAGACTTTTCAGATTGGTTTCTTTCAGTGAGCAATATGAATATATATTTCCTCCATGTCTTTTCATAGTTCGATTGTGCCTTTCTTTTTAGCACTGAGTAATATTTCACTGCCTGGACGTACCACAATTTTTCTCTCCATTTACCTATTGAAAGGCATCTTGGTTGGTTCCATTTTTGAAAATTATGAATAAATCTGCTATAAATATATATGTACAGGTTTCTGTGTGAACATAATTTAGATACCAGTGACTATATTTGCTGAATCATATGGTAAGCACATGTTTAATTTTGTAAACTACTTCCAGACTGTTTTCCAAAGTGGCAGTGCCATTTTGTATTCCCCATAGTAAGTCCCTATGTCTATGAGTCTCTTTCTTGTTATATTCACAAGTATGTTTTATTTTTTTAGATTCCATTTATAAGTGGCATCACATAGTATCTGTCTTTGACTTATTTCACTTAGCAAAGTACCCTCCAAGCCCATCCATGTTGTTGTAGATGGTGTTTAAGTAATATTCCTTTGTGATATCTATATCTATATCTATCTATATAGAAAACACATCTTTTTTATCCATTCATTTGTTAATGGACACTTAGGTTTCTTCCATATTTTGGCAATTATGAATAATACTTCAATGAACATTGGGGTACATGTATCTTTTTTTGAGTTAGTGTTTTGGGATTTTTTTTAAATGTATACCCAGGAGTGAAGTTGCTGGGTCATATGGTAGTTTATTTTTAGCTTTTTGAGAAACCTGATATACAGGGGAGTGATTTCTAAATGCTGAGAGAAATAGTACTACAATTCCTTAACATGTCATGCATAGATATTGCAATACTATATTTAGGATATGGCGTACTTGGTGTGTGTGCTATATGCTCAGTCACTCAGTCATGTTAGATTCTTTGCAACACTTTGAATGGTAGAACAACAGGCTCCTCTGACCATGTGATTTTTCAGGCAAGAGTACTGGGGTGGGTTGCCATTTCCTCCTGAAAGGGATCTTGCTGAACTAGGGATCAAACCTGTATCTCCTGTGTCTCCTCTATGGCAGGCAGAATCTCTACCACTGAGCCATTGGGGAAGCCAAAGGTACTTGGCACCTATTGGATTAATATCTGCACACAGGACCTCTGCTGAAATTTTGATAGACTATGAGAGGATTGCATTAAATATCATGATATAATATGGATTCTAGGGTATTATTTTCCTTGCCTCTTCCCTCTCTAACTCACAATCAGAATTTTTAAAAATAAGATTTTTTAATTTGAATCTCTCATGAAAACTGCAAATTTTGATGCACTCTTAGGATACCTTAAAAACCTATTGTAAAATACAAAGTCTCTATTCTATTACCTTCAAATCTGGAATATATGTGGTCACAAAGTCAAGTGATCATGTGTGTAGGTGAGGGTGTTATTTTTTTTGTTGTTTAAGATGATAAAAATAGATCATTCAGTTCAGTTCAGTTCAGTCGCTCAGTCATGTCTGACTCTTTGCAACCCCATGGACTGCAGCATGCCAGGCCTCCCTGTTCATCACCAACTTCCAGAGTTTACTCAAACTCATGTCCATTGAGTCAGTGATGCCATCCAACCATCTCATCCTCTGTTGTCCCCTTCTCCTCCCACCTTCAATCTTCCCCAGCATCAGGGTCTTTTCAAATGAATCAACACTTTACATCAGGTGGCCAAAGTACTAGAGTTTCAGCTTCAAAATCAGTCCTTCCAATGAACACCCAGGACTGATCTCCTTTAGGATGGACTGGTTGGATCTCCTTGCAGTCGAAGGGACTCTCAAGAGTCTTCTCCAACACCACAGTTCAAAAGCATCAATTCTTAGGTGCCCAGGTTTCTTTATAGTCCAACTCTCACATCCATATACGACTACTGGAAAAACCATAGCCTTGACTAGACAGACCTTTGTTGGCAAAGTAATGACTCTGCTTTTTAATATGCAGTCTAGGTTGGTCCTAACTTTTCTTCCAGGGAGTAAGTATCTTTTAATTTCATGACTGCAGTCACCATCTACAATGATTTTGGAGCCCCTCCCCAAATTTAAGTCTGCCACTGTTTCTACTGTTTATCACACATTAGTAAAGTAATACTGAAAATTCTCCAAGCAAGGCTTCAACAATATGTGAACCATGAGCTTCCAGATGTTCAAGCTGATTTTAGAAAAGGCACAGGAACCAGAAATCAAATTGCCAACATCCACTAGATCATTGAAAAAGCAATAGAGTTCCAGAAAAAAACATCTCTTTCTGCTTTATTGACTATGCCAAAGCCTTTGACTGTGTGAATCACAATAAATTGTGGAAAATTCTGAGAGAGATGGGAATAACAAACTACCTGACCTGCCTCTTGAAAAATCTGTACACAGGTCAAGATGCAACAGTTAGAACTGGACATGGAAGAACAGATTGGTTCCAAATAGGAAAACGAGTATGTCAAGGCTGTATATTGTCACCCTGCTTATTTAACTTATATGCAGAGTACATCATGTGAAATGCCAGGCTGGATGAAGCACAAGCTGGAATCAAGGTTGCTGGGGGAAATAGCAATAACCTCAGATATGCAGATGACACCACCTTTATGGCAGAAAGTGAAGAAGAACTAAAGAACCTCTTGATGAAAGTGAAAGAGGAGAGTGAAAAACTTGGCTTAAACCTCAACATTCAGAAAACAAAGTTCATGGTATCCAGTCCCATCACTTCATGACAAATATATGGATAAAATAGATCATTACTTTGTATAATAGTCTAGTTACAAAGGTTTTGTGAGTTTTGTGAAATTATTAACTGTGTTGCATTTTATTGTCTTTTCAAATTATATATGATCTTGGGTATTACTTTTGATTATGCATTAAGGATAATGAATACCTTAAATCTATTGTCTCATACACTATCTAGAACACAGAAGTCAAACTGTAAGTGAGTACTCAATGTCAAAAACCTAGAGAGACTGGAGTTCTCCTTTTGTCAGAGTAGAAGGCTGTGAGGATTCTAATGGATGCAGAAACCTATAAGATTAGTTTAACTTCTTAGCTGATGAGAAATGAACAAACCTAAGGAGGTTCTATCTGTATCTGGCATGGTTTATGGAAAGGCAGTGCCAAATTTAATGCCACATAAGATAACTTTTATGTTTAATAAACTGAATTAGAGTTATGTTTTCATAATAATCCTTGTAGTCAAGATTGTGTGGGATTTTACTAGACTCCCTGGTCTGAGTATGTTACATGTTATTGACTACACACCAATCTCAAAAACAGCAGTTCTGTCTAATCTGTCACTTTTCTGCCCTCAGTAAATAAATATCCTCTCTCTGCACAAAACTTAGGAAAACAGAAAAATAAATATAAAATACAATCCAAACAATAATTTTAATAAATATATTAATATTTAATCTAATTAAGTATATTGAATAAATGTGTTGATATCAATAAATTATACATATATAATATTGTATCTTTTTGCCTTTCATACTGTTCACAGGGTTCTCAAGGCAATAATGCTAAAGTGGTTTGCCATTCCCTTCTTCAGTGTCCCACGTTTTGTCAGAACTCTCCACCATGACCTGTCCATCTTGGGTGGCCCTACATGGCATGTCCCATAGTTTCACTGAGTTAGACAAGGCTATGATAGATGTGATCAATTTGGTTAGTTCTGTGGTTGTGGTTTTCACTCTGCCTGCCCTCTGATGGATGAGGGTAAGAGGTTTGTGGAAGTTTCCTGGAGGAGGGACTGGCTGTGGGTAAAACTAGGTCTTGTTCTGGTGAGCAGGGTCATGCTTATAAATCTTTAATCCAATTTTCTATTGATGGGTGAGCTGTGTTCCTCCCTGTAGTTTGGCCTGAGGCCAATGGTGACCTCCTTCAAAAAGACTCATGCCAGCATGCCTTGGCTTCCAGGACTATTGTAGTCAATACCCCTGACCCTGTGGCAGGCCACTGTCAACCCACACTCTGCTAGAGACTCCCAGACATGCACAAGCAAGTCTAGCTCTGTCTCTTAATGGGGTCACTGCTCCTTTCTCCTGGGTCCTGGTATACAAAAGACTTTGTTGTGCCCTCCAAAAATCTGTTTCCTTGAAGGTGCTCAGTCCTTTTGCTGGATCCCCAGGTTGGGAAATCTGTTGTGGGCCCTAGAACTTTTGCAAAAGTGTGAGAACTTCTTTGGTAGAATTGTTCTCCAGTTTGGGGGTCATTTCTTGGGCTTGCCTGATAGCTCAGTTGGTATAGAATTTTCCTGCAATATAGGATACCCCAATTTGATTCCTGTGTTGGAAAGATCCACTGGAGAAGGGATAGGCTACCCATTCCAGTATTCTTGGGCTTCCCTTGTGGCTCAGTTGGTAAAGAATCTTCCTGCAATGAGGGAGACCTAGGTTCAATCCCTGGGTTGGGAAGGGAGAAGGGAAAGCCTATTAACTCTAGTATTCTGGCCTGGAGAATTCAATGGACTGTATAGTCCATGGGGTCACAAAGAGTTGGACACGACTAAATAACTTTCACTTTGTGGGTCTTCTGCTCCGCAGCTCTATAATGGGGCTAATGATGACCTTCTCCAGGATAGGGTAATAAAAGATAGAGATATTACTTTGCTGACAAAGTTTTGTTTAGTCAAAGCTATGGTGTTCCAGTAGTCATGTATGGATGTGAGAGCTGGACCATAAAGAAGGGTGAGCACCAAAGAATTGACTCTTTTGAACTGTGGTTTTATTTTTTTTAAATTTTATTTTATTTTTAAACTTTACATAATTATATTAGTTTTGCCAAATATCAAAATGAATCCACCACAGGTATACATGTGTTCCCCATCCTGAACCCTCCTCCCCTCCTCCCTCCCCATACCATCCCTCTGGGTCGTCCCAGTGCACTAGCCCCAAGCATCCAGTATCGTGCATCGAACCTGGACTGGCAACTCGTTTCTTACATGATATTTTACATGTTTCAATGTCATTCTCCCAAATCTTCCCACCCTCTCCCTCTCCCACAGAGTCCAAAAGACTGTTCTATACATCAGTGTCTCTTTTGCTGTCTCGTACACCGGGTTATTGTTACCATCTTTCTAAATTCCATATATATGCGTTAGTATACTGTATTGATGTTTTTCCTTCTGGCTTACTTCACTCTGTATAATAGGCTCCAGTTTCATCCACCTCATTAGAACTGATTCAAATGTATTCTTTTTAATGGCTGAGTAATACTCCATTGTGTATATGTACCACTGCTTTCTTATCCATTCATCTGCTGATGGGCTTCTAGGTTGCTTCCATGTCCTGGCTATTATAAACAGTGCTGTGATGAACATTGGGGTACACGTGTCTCTTTCCCTTCTGGTTTCCTCAGTGTGTATGCCCAGCAGTGGGATTGCTGGATCATAAGGCAGTTCTATTTCCAGTTTTTTAAGGAATCTCCACGCTGTTCTCCATAGTGGCTGTACTAGTTTGCATTCCCACCAACAGTGTAAGAGGGTTCCCTTTTCTCCACACCCTCTCCAGCATTTATTATTTGTAGACTTTTGGAATGCAGCCATTCTGACTGGTGTGAAATGGTACCTCATAGTGGTTTTGATTTGCATTTCTCTGATAATGAGTGATGTTGAGCATCTTTTCATGTGTTTGTTAGCCATCTGTATGTCTTCTTTGGAGAAATGTCTATTTTGTTCTTTGGCCCATTTTTTGATTGGGTCGTTTATTTTTCTGGAGTTGAGCTGTAGGAGTTGCTTGTATATTTTTGAGATTAGTTGTTTGTCGGTTGCTTCATTTGCTATTATTTTCTCCCATTCTGAAGGCTGTCTTTTCACCTTGCTAATAGTTTCCTTTGATGTGCAGAAGCTTTTAAGGTTAATTAGATCCCATTTGTTTATTTTTGATTTTATTTCCAATATTCTAGGAGGTGGGTCATAGAGGATCCTGCTGTGATGTATGTCAGAGAGTGTTTTGCCTATGTTCTCCTCTAGGAGTTTTATAGTTTCTGGTCTTACGTTTAGATCTTTAATCCATTTTGAGTTTATTTTTGTGTATGGTGTTAGAAAGTGGTCTAGTTTCATTCTTTAACAAGTGGTTGACCAGATTTCCCAGCACCACTTGTTAAAGAGATTGTCTTTAATCCATTGTATATGGATTATAGGAGGCTCTTGCCTCCTTTATCAAAGATAAGGTGTCCATATGTGCGTGGATTTATCTCTGGGCTTTCTATTTTATTCCATTGATGCAAAAATCCTTAACAAATTTTAGCAATCAGAATCCAACAACACATTAAAAAGATCATACACCATGATCAAGTGGGCTTTATCCCAGGGATGCAAGGATTCTTCAATATCCGCAAATCAATCAATGTAATACACCACATTAACAAATTGAAAAATAAAAACCATATGATTATCTCAATAGATGCAGAGAAAGCCTTTGACAAAATTCAACATCCATTTATGATAAAAACTCTCCAGAAAGCAGGAATAGAAGGAACATACCTCAACATAATAAAAGCTATATATGACAAACCCACAGCAAACATTATCCTCAATGGTGAAAAATTGAAAGCATTTCCTCTAAAGTCAGGAACAAGACAAGGGTGCCCACTTTCACCATTACTATTCAACATAGTTTTGGAAGTTTTGGCCACAGCAATCAGAGCAGAAAAAGAAATAAAAGGAATCCAAATTGGAAAAGAAGAAGTAAAACTCTCACTATTTGCAGATGAAATAGGAAACCCTAAAGATTCCACCAGAAAATTACTAAAACTAATCAATGATTATAGTAAAGTTGCAGGATATAAAATCAACACACAGAAATCCCTTGCATTGCTATACACTAATAATGAGAAAACAGAAAGAGAAATTAAGGAAACAATTCCATTCACCATTGCAACAGAAAGAATAAAAAACTTAGGAATATATCTACCTAAAGAAACTAAAGACCTATATGTAGAAAACTATAAAACACTGGTGAAAGAAATCAAAGAGGACACTAATAGATGGAGAAATATACCATGTTCATGGATTGGAAGAATCAATATAGTGAAAATAAGTATACTACCTAAAGCAATTTATAGATTCAACACAATCCCTATCAAGCTACCAACAGTATTCTTCACAGAGCTAGAACAAATAATTTCACAATTTGTATGGAAATACAAAAAACCTCAAATAGCCAAAGCAATCTTGAGAAATAAGAATGGAACTGGAGGAATCAACCTACCTGACTTCAGGCTCTACTACAAAGCCACAGTTATCAAGACAGTATGGTACTGGCACAAAGACTGAACTGTGGTTTTAGAGAAGACTCTTGAGAGTCCCTTGGACTGCAAGGAGATCAAGCCAGTCAATCTTAAAGGAAATCCTGAATATTCATTGGAAAGGCTGATGCTGAAGCTGAAGCTCAAATACTTTGGCCACCTGATGCCAAGAGCTGACTCAGTAGAAAAGACCTTGATGTTGGGAAAGATTGGAGGCAGGAAGAGAAGGTGATGACAGAGGATGAGATGGTTGGATGGCATCACTGACTCAATGGACAAGAGTTTGAGCAAACTCCAAGAGATGGTGAAGGACAGGGAAACCTGACATGCTGAACTCCATGGGGTCACAAGAGATGGGCATGACTGAGTGACTGAACAACAAAGTAATATCATATATATTTTCAAATATATATTTCATATATGTATAACTATATATGAAGATGGTTATATGTTTGTTCTTTGGTTATTGTGTCAATTTTACCAGTACTAACAATCATAATTAAAGCTTAACAACTCCATTATTCTGGTCTGGACTGTTTTGAGAACATTATACAGAGGAATTGACTTAACATCCATGGAAAATCAAAGAGTGAGAGATATAATGCAACTGAGGTGCATATGTTCCTTGTCCAAGGCGAAATCATTTATAAGTGGTAGGGCAGGATTTGAATTTTGCAAACTTGACTTTGAAGTTGATTCTCTTACACACCATACAGTACTGTCTCTCTGAAAACATATTAAAATTTACAAACCAAAAATTAAATTCCATAAATCTAAAGCCATAAAGTAACAGTTACCATTTCCATATACATGGTAAATTTCTTAGTTTGTGTGTTTCTATATGGACTCTCTAAGACTACTGAAAGTGAAAGTGAAACTGTCATTCACCAGTGGTGTCTGACACTTTGCAACCCTATTGATGTAGCCCTCCAGACTTCTCTGTCCATGGACTTCTCCAGGCAAGAATACTGGAGTGGGTTGCCATTCCCTTCTTTTGCTCCAGAGGATCTTCCCAACCCAGGGATCAAACCTGGGTCTCGCACAATGCAGGAAGATTCTTTACTATCTGAACCACAGGGAAGCCATGGTTCAGTGGTAAAGAATCTTCCTGCCAGTGCAGGAAATATAAGAGATGTGGGCTCGATCCTCTGGAGAAGGAAATGGCAACCCGCTCCACTATTCTTGATGGGAAAATTTCATGGATGGAGGAATCTCGTGGGCTACAGCTCATGGTGTCACAAAGAATCAGACATAACTGAGCCACTGAGTACAGCATGAACAATATCACTGAACTTTCCTTATATGAAGACAAGAGATTTAAATAGTGTAACGTAGACATATTTCTCTGTAAGAAATGTCACTGCTTTTAAAATAACAAATGGAAAGCAAAAAAGAACAGATCTTAGGCATTGAAAGACATTCTTAAAACACATGGTCATTTTAAAGCAGATTGCATATGGAGTTATGTTTATGAAGAAAACTGTCTTAGGTTCAATAAATCTACAAGGAAATATGGTAGTAGATATTTCTTTTAAATTTGAAGTAGTCCTTAAGTTATGCAGATGCCTTAAAGAAAAATAGAATTAGTTTTATCTTATAATTAGCTTGTTCTGTTTTCCTGACACAGCTAAGAAAAATTCCTGTAGCCTTTATAAAAATATGATCAGAGGTTGAGAAAAGGCCAGAACTGAAGGCACTTTATATATCCTTTTTGGACAAGGGCATCATATTTGAGGATTTCCCAGGTAGCACTAGCGGTAAGGAATCCACCTGCCAATGCAGGAGACCTAAAAGATGCATGTTCAATTCCTGGGTTGGCAAGATCTCCTGGAGCTGGATATGGCACTCCACTTCAGTATTCTTGCCTGGAGAGTCCCACAGACAAAGAAGCTTGGCAGGCTACAGTCCATAGGGTTGCAAAGAATTGGGCACTACTGAAGCAACCAAGCCCACATGATATTTGAGTGGGAATAGCCACAAAGAATCTTAGAGACATGGATTCTGATGCTTATCATGCTTCTGAGAAGCAGTTTCACTAAATTTTTTAGACTGCAGTTTCCTCATTTAGAAAACAAAACATTGAACAATTTCATCTCTATGTACACTTCCAATTTAAATATTCTGAAATCAACTAAATGTTTGAGATAATGAAAAAGACATTAAAGAGCATATTTTCAAATTTATAAGAATCCTGGCTATATGTAGTTGGGCATCGATGACATTTTATCTCTTCAGTTTCTCATAGCTCATCAACATAGAAAGACCTGCAAATATTAATCACTCTGATGTTAAGAAACTTGTTCTAACTTCTTAATTTCTTGTTATAGCAGATTTTAAGAGAAGAAGATGATTCTTAAAAATATGTTCTAACATTAAATAGAAATGATAGGTAACTTTATAAGATGCAAATTGAGGTTAATTAGTTTATTGGTTTACTTAAAACATATTGTTTACTTGAAAGTGTTTAGTATCCTGTCAGGATATATAAAGCTTTGCTCCAGTTCACAATTTTATTTTAATTTTAACACTTGCATAAAGTGTGAAGTTGTTTGCAGATGCCTGGGGACTTAAGGAATTGAAGACAAAAATTCTCCAGATTACAGTAAAGGAAATTGTGTTCTAAATTTTCTAGAGTGATAATTTCTGTGTATCACTGTGTATGGCTTTATTGACTATGCCAAAGCCTTTGACTGTGTGGACCACAACAAACTCTGGAAAATTCTTGAAGAGATGGGAATACCAGACCACCTGACCTGCCTCTTGAAAAATCTGTAAGCAGGTCAGGAAGCAACAGTTAGATCTGGACATTGAACAACAGACTGGTTCCAAATCAGGAGAGGTGTACATCAAGGCAAAGAAGAACTAAAGAACCTCTTGATGAAAGTGAAAGAGGAGAGTGAAAAAGCTGCCTTAAAGCTCAACATTCAGAAAACTAAGATCATGTCATCTGGTCCCATCACTTCATAGCAAATAGGTGGGGAAACAATGGAATCAGAGACTATTTTGTGGGGCTCCAAAATCACTGCTCAAAATTCTCCAAGCCAGGCTTCAGCAATATGTGAACCGTGAACTTCCAGATGTTCAAGCTGGTTTTAGAAAAGGCAGAGGAACCAGAGATCAAGTTGCCAACATCCGCTGGATCATGGAAAAAGCTAGAGAGTTCCAGAAAAGTGTGTATTTCTGCTTTATTGACTATGCCAAAGCCTTTGACTATGTGGATCACAAGAAACTGTGGGAAATTCTGAAAGAGATGGGAATACCAGACCATCTGATCTGCCTCTTGAGAAATTTGTATGCAGGTCAGGAAGCAACAGTTAGAACTGGACATGGAACAACAGACTGGTTCCCAATAGGAAAAGGAGTTCGTCAAGGCTGTATATTGTCACCCTGTTTATTTAACTTATATGCAGAGTACATCATGAGAAACGCTGGACTGGAAGAAACACAAGCTGGAATCAAGATTGCCAGGAGAAATATCAGTAAACTCAGATATGCAGATGACACCACCATTATGGCAGAAAGTGAAGAGGAACTAAAAAGCCTCTTAATGAAAGTGAAAGTGGAGAGCGAAAAAGTTGGCTTAAAGCTCAACATTAAGGAAACGAAGATCATGGTATCCAGTCCCATCACTTCATGGGAAATAGATGGGGAAACAGTGGAAACAGTGTCAGACTTTATTTTTCTGGGCTCCAAAATCACTACAGATGGTGACTGCAGCCATGAAATTAAAAGACGCTTACTCCTTGGAAGGAAAGTTATGACCAACCTAGATAGCATATTCAAAAGCAGAGACATTACTTTGCAAACAAAGGTGCGTCTAGTCAAGGCTATGGTTTTTCCTGTGGTCATGTATGGATGTGAGAGTTGGACTGTGAAGAAGGCTGAGCGCCGAAGAATTGATGCTTTTGAACTGTGGTGTTGGAGAAGACTCTTGAGAGTCCCTTGGACTGCAAGGAGATCCAACCAGTCCATTCTGAAGGAGATGAGCCCTGGGATTTCTTTGGAAGGAATGATGCTAAAGCTGAAACTCCAGTACTTTGGCCACCTCATGGAAGAGTTGACTCATTGGAAAGTACTCTGATGCTGGGAGGGATTGGGGGCAAGAGGAGGAGGGGACAACAGAGGATGAGATGGCTGGATGGCATCACTGACTTGATGGACGTGAGTCTGAGTGAACTCTGGGAGTTGGTGATGGACAGGGAGGCCTGGCATGCTGTGATTCATGGGGTCGCAAAGAGTTGGACACGACTGAGTGACTGATCTGATCTGAAAATCACTGCAGGTGGTAACTGCAGCCTTGAAATTAAAAGATGCTTGCTCCTTGGAAGAAAAGCTATGACCAAACCTAGACAGCATATTAAAAAGCAAAGACATCACTTTGCCAACAAAGGTCCATCTAGTTAAAGGTATGGTTTTTCCAACAGTCATGTATGGATGTGAGAGTTGGGCTATAAAGAAAGCTGAGTGTTGAAGAATTGATGCTTTTGAACTGTGGTGTTGGAGAAGACTCTTGAGAGTCCCTTGGACTGCAAGGAGATCCAAGCAGTCCATCCTAAGGAAATCAGTCCTGAATATCCATTAGAAAGACTGATGCTGAAGCTGAAACTCCAATACTTTGGCCACCTGATGTGAAGAATTGACTCATTATAAAAGACCCTGATGCTGGGAAAGATTGAAGGTAGGAGGAGAAGGGGATGACAGAGGATGAGATGGTTGGATGGCATAACTGACTCAATGGACATGGGTTTGAGTAAACTCTGGGAGTTTGCGATGGACAGGGAGGCCTGGCATACATCCGTCCATGAGGTTTCAGAGTTGAATATGACTGACTGAACTTAACTTTCTGTGTATCCTAGCCAAGAGCATCATTTCTAAACATGTGCTATAATTTTTTATTTATGTTTCACAATTGGAAAAATTAGGATGATATCCCAATCCTTTGATACATAGATATAGAAACTGTGTGCTCAGTCATTCAGTCATAGCCAACTTTTTGCAACCCTATGGACTGTGGGCCACCAGGCTCCTCTGTCCATTGGATTATTCAAGCAGGAATACTGGAGTGGGTTGCTGTTTCCTTCTCCAGGGGATCTTCCTGACCCAGGGATCAAACCCACATCTCCTGAGTTTCCTGCCTAGGCAGGTGGATTCTTTACCACTGAGCCACCAGTGAAGCCCCTTATATAGAATATATTGTCAAATAAAACTGTCTAGAGTAATGGGGATATTCTATGTATGTTTTGTCAAATACACTAGCTAATAATCACTTGAAATTGGGCTAATATCACTAAGAAGCAATACATAATATTATTCATCTTAATTAATGTAAATTCAAACTTAATGACCCTGTGTTACTAGTTGCTGCCATATTGGACAGTGCAGTTTAGAAATAAGCAGTCACTGCATGTTCTATTTTAAGCAATGGGATGCATAGCAGTGGTGAAGAATGCTGGCTGTTCCAGTAGAAAACTGAGGCAAGCATATTTAGACAAGTGCTGCTGTAAAGGTGGTAAAAAAAAAATATATATATATATATATATATATAAAACTCTTGAGTGAGGGCTAGTGTAGTGTCTCTCTTTCTTAGCAAAATTTTTGCAGTTGCTTACATACTGCCTAATATAGGGCAAGAACACAAAAATATTTCTAAATAAAGCTTCAACAGGGGACTTCTCTGGTTTTCCAGAGGTTAAGAATCTGCCTTGCAGTTCAGGGGATGCAGGTTCAATGCCTGGTCAAGTACCAAGATACCACATGCTGCAAAGCAGCTAAGCCCATGGGCTCTGACAGAAGGCCATATGCTCTAGAGCCCACATGACACAACGGAAACCTGCTTGCCCCACAACTAGAGTTGGTGCTCCATAACGAAAGATCTCTCATGACACAGTGAAGATCCCATATGCTGTAGCTAAGCAGCCAAATAAATAAATATTTAAAAAGAATAAATGGAGGAATATTAATTGTTGTTGTTGTTCAGTCACTCAGTCGTGTCTGACTCTTTGCAACCCAACTGACAGCAGCGCGCCAGGCTTCCCTCTTCACCATTCCCCAGAGTTTGCTCAAACTCATGTCTATTGAGTCAGTGATGCCATCCAACCACCTCATCCTCTGTCATCACCTTCTCCTCCTGCCTCCAATCTTTCCCAACATCAGGGTCTTTTCTAATGAGTCAGCTCTTGGCATCAGATGGCCAAAGTATTGGAGCTTCAGCTTCAGCATCAGTTCTTCCAATGATTATTCAGGGTTGATTTCCTTTAGAATGGACTGGTTTGATCTCCTTGCAGTTCAAGGGACTCTCAAGAGTCTTTTCCAACACCACAGTTCAAAAGCATCAATTCTTTGGCATTCAGCTTTCTTTATGGTCCAGCTCTCACATCCATACATGACTACTGGAAAAACCATAGCTTTGACTATACAGACCTTTGTCAGCAAAGTAATATCTCTACATTTTAATATGCTATCTGGTTTATCATAGCTTTAATGGGGGAATATTCATTAAGTAAGTGATGAAATAATTTACCTTAAGTGAAAGTGTCTTTGTTTGGCAACAGAAGAAAAAATCAGTTTAATAATTTTTTTCCTTATCAGTATCAGAATAGAATAAAACAGATAAAGATAATAATAAAAAGATAATATATAAATAATAAAAAATAAATATAAAATGGGAAAAATGAAATTAAAATATTAATGATGCATATGGTCTTGAGCAGGAACAGGGATGACATGAATAGAAAGTGTCTAGTGAGAGATTTCCAACAAGAGAGGCTCAGCCAGAAGATTGGAATAAAGGATGCTCAAGTTAATAGGAAAAAGTTTTCATGTAAGGTGAGTATTTATGATGCTTTTCATCCTGAAATTCACTAAAATGAATCCAAATATTGTATGCATGTGTAAGTATGTGAGTCAGTTACCTGTGTTGTTGTTTTTATGCCTTTATATTTGTTTTCTTGCTTTTTACTAGATTCATTCCTACAAACACCTATGCACACAAACCTTACCCATAAAAGCAGAGGGAGAATCAGATAAACAGGAAGAGGGGCAAAATATAATGTTTTTAACGTGTATATATAAAAATATTTATATATGAAAATACATACATGTTAGAATATTTGTGACAGAAAAAACATTATAGATACGTGAACTGAGACTGACTACTGGGGCAGTAAATACATTTTTTCCTAAAATGTCCAACTTCTTTCATTAATTTTGGCCTAAATTCCACTCTACTAGCATTTATAGCAGTTTGGGGTTGTTGCTGCCTTCCAGCTTCATAACCTGGGTCTCCTGCATTGTAGACAGACGCTTTACCACCTGAGCCACCAGGGAAGTCCAATAGAATATATACATATATGCATATAAATATGTTTTCCCATATATTTTTCCATATATTCTGTCTGCCTTATAGTTTCATGCAGAATATAGGTATGACATATACAAATATATGTATATATAATACTTAGGACTTCCCACAGAGAAGGCAATGGCACCCCACTCCAGTACTCTTGCCTGGAAAATCCCATGGATGGAGGAGCCTGGTGAGCTGCAGTTCATGGGGTCGCTAAGAGTCGGACACGACTGAGCGACTTCACTTTCACTTTTCACTTTCATGCATTGGAGAAGGAAATGGCAACCCACTCCAGTATTCTTGCCTGGAGAATCCCAGGGACGGAAGCGCCTAGTGGGCTGCCGTCTATGGGGTCGCACAGAGTCGGACACGACTGAAGTGACTCGCAGCAGCAGCAGCAGCAGGACTTCCCAAGTGGCACTAGTAAAGAGCTCACCTGCCAATGCAGGAGACGTGAGAGACATGGTTTCAATCCCTGGATTAGGAAGATACCTGGAGGAGGGTTGTTGTTGTTCTAACATGATTGATAATTCTCCTGAAAATCTTGATTCCAGCTTGTGCTTCATCCAGCCCAGCATTTCACATGATGTATCGGAGAAAGCAATGGCACCCCGCTCCAGTACTCTTGCCTGGAAAATCCCATGGATGGAGGAGCCTGGTGAGCTGCAGTTCATGGGGTCGCTAAGAGTCGGACACGACTGAGCGACTTCGCTTTCACTTTTCACTTTCATGCATTGGAGAAGGAAATGGCAACCCACTCCAGTGTTCTTGCCTGGAGAATTCCAGGGACAGGGGAGCCTGGTGGGCTGCTGTCTATGGGGTCACATAGAGTTGGACACGACTGAAGCGACTTAGCAGCAGTAGCATTCTGCATATAAGTTAAATAAGCAGGTGACAATATACAGCTTTAACATACTCCTTTCCCAACTTTGAACCAGTCTGTTGCTCCATGTCCAGTTCTTACTGTTGCTTCTTGACTGGCATACAGGTTTCTCAGGAGGCAGGTAAGGTGGTCTGGTACTTCAGTATCTTTAAGAATTTTCCACAGATTATTGTGATCCACAGTCTGTTGTGATCCACAGTCAAAGGCTTTACCAAAGTCAATGAAGCAGAAGTAGATGGAGGAGGATATGGCAACCCATTTCAGTATTTTTGACTGGAGTATCCCATGGACAGAGGAGTCTGGTGGGCTACAATCCATGGGTTCACAAAGAGTTGGATATGACTGAGCAAACTTAGCATGCATGCATATAATATACACATATAATGTACATTATAATTAAATTAAAAGGCAGATATAATATATATATATACACATATATTCTAACATGAATAGAATGAAACTTGAAGACAGCAACTATAATACTGAACATAAGTATTCAGTACTTATTTAGACAAGTATAGTAGAATTTAGACCAAAACTAAGGAATTTACATATTAGAAAATGTTAAAATTCACCTTCTCAGAGATTAGGCTCAGTGTTGATTCATCATCTGAAAGTAAGTGAGAGAGACCCTCTGGTAAGGATCTTTCTGCTTTACTCCCATGATGTGTTTATGTCACATAGACTATCCTTGAAAATAGACAGGGAAACTACCTTTCCCCATAACCAAGTAATATCCATTTACTTTAATATGAAGAATGTGAAGATAAAGAAAAAAAAACCTAATTGTAATATAAAGAAGGCTGAGTGCCAAAGAATTGATGCTTTCAAACCGTGGTGCTGGAGAAGACTCTTGAGAGTCCCTTGGACTCTGCAAGGACATAAAACCAGTCAATCCTAAAGGAAATCAACCCTGAATATTCATTGGAAGGACTGATGAATTAAGCTGAAGCTCCAATACTTTGGCCACCTGATGCCAAGAGCCGACTCATTAGAAAACACCCTGATTTGGGGAAAGACAGAAGGCAGGAGAAGAGGATGACAGAGGACAAGATAATTAGATGGCATCACTGACTTAATGGACATGAGTTTGAGCAAGCTCTGGTAGATCGTGAAAGACAGGGAAGCCTGTCATGTTGCAGTCCATGGGGTCTCAAAGAGTCAGACACAACTTAGTGGCTGAACAGCAACAAATCTATTTAAAATCTGTTGCCAAATAAATAGTGCATTCTACAATTCTAAGCATGGGCTATAGAGATTATAACCTACTCTTTTATTTAGATCCACAGAGATGTCAGCTGTTATGCAACTGCTTTTTACAGAACATGGAAAATGTTGGAATAAAATTCTATCTGACACAAATGAAAATTCATTGCATTGCACTCTACTGTCTACTATGTATTCATGAGTTTATTATCTTCAGGGTAAATTTCATACCCATGTAACGTTCTCAGCAATACTTTCTGCATTAAATTGGGAAATAAAATATAGGTATATCTGAGGGCATGCATCATCTCCTTGTTAAACACAAATTTTGTAGAATTTAATAAAAGCAATTTATTCTCTTCAGGACAAAACTGGATCATTAAAAATTGCCAATTATATCATATGTGCCTGACATTTTTTATTTATTTAAAAATTCACTTCCCCTAGATATAAACCTGCACTTTCTTTACCAGTCATCAACATATCTGAAAGGCATGGATCATGATATCTGTAACTTCATTTTTTTGTTCCTTGCATAAAGTACATTTGAAACCCTTCATGTTTGTTGCCCTTGTTCTAGCTCTGCAAGGTTGCATTTATGATATACGCTTTTCTAACCTTATTACCCCTCTTTCCTCAGCGTAATCTTGTTAGAATCACTTAGCTGTCTCTAGCAGAGCATACATTTTGCAACCTCTTCCTTCAACGTTCATTCTATCCTGCTCTAACCTAGTTAGACATATCCTGCTATGCAAAATTTCCCTATTAATCACCCACCACCACCTTTGATGATTTCCTTTTTCTAACACTGTGTTATATTCACATATATACAGTTATCTCCTCCAGTGTCCATCAGAACCTTGAGGGTCTTATTGATATAAACCTGATATAAAGACTTGCACATAATATAAATCAAATACATATTGTGAAAGAATGAAGGATATGGTATGTTTCTACCATAAAATCATTTGGACGATCTTTCTAAACTAGTATCCATCCCTGCCTGACCCCAGAAGAGTTTAAAAAGCTCATCACTTCCTATGTGTGGGGAAAAAGTGTCTTGCTCCTATGGGATGGGATGACTTTTAAGAGAGAAATCATCCACAATGTCACAGAATCTGTACCATAAGCAAATGAATAGTTACATTACACACCAAAAGAGATGAATATGCATTCAGCATCCTAGCTAACTTGTCTGAACTTGTAACTTACATTTACAAGGACATTGTTAGAGTGTCTCATATAGCGTGCTTTTTACATGTGCAGATTATACCAAACCCACTCAGAAAACTTTTTATAGCTACAACAATAGTGGCAAGATGAATGTGGAAATCCTTAAACACAAAAGGAAATGGTAAATTAACTGTACATTCTGCAATCATATCTAAGCTACTTTAAGCTTGTGATTTCTATTCTTGACAGGTAGTCTAGTTTATCCTTGCTGAGCCAAGATAATAATTATTAATATTTTTAAAAGTGTACTCTCTCCAACATAGAAGGAATTTCAGAATATTCTATATCTTTTGTTTAAAGTAGGTAGAGATTTTAAATTACTATTTTACCACATCTTCCTACATAGTCACACAATGGAAATCACTTGCCTTTCCTTTGTCTTACACTTAACAGGATTCCCTGGTAGCTCAAATGGTAAAGAGTCTTCCTGCAGTGTGGAAGACGGGATTTGAATCCTGGGTCGGGAAGATTCCCTGGAGAAGGAAATGGCAACCCACTCCACTATTGCCTGGAAAATCCCATGGACAGAGGATCCATGGGGTCACAAAGAATTGGACACGATTGAGTGACTCCACATGTTGTTGTTGTTGTACACTTAGTTTTACTGTGAGTAGAAAATATAACAATCTTCCATTCCTCTTAAGGCATTTGTTCTTTTGTGAAGTCTTTTTAACTACCTTCTATTTAAGTAAGCATTTTAGAAAGTGCTATTGCTGTTCACAACTATGCCCTCTCTTCATGGGACAAGGATGCACCCAAAGAGAAAATGAATTGCGTGCAGAGTTGTTTTTATGCTGTATAAGATCTACAAAAAGTGATTCCACACAACTGAAAAACAAAGGTCAATTTTCAACTTGAAATATACAATATTATTGCAGCAAAAAGAAATCAAAAAGCTCAGACATTTAAAGGGAGAGCATATGTATACAAATTTAACAGAGAACAATTTAAGTAAAGGAATGTTGCTTGCATTATTTCAAATCTAGAAATTTATCTTGTATATTACATGCACAGAATATAATAAAAAATATGTAAAAATAGTTTCTTATCAGAGCTCTTAGCTTGATGTTATTTTATTACTGCAAATATAAATATTTAGAACCACACAGATAAATAGAAATAAACAGTTGATTAAATTACATGCTTGAAGTACCATGAAGGGGTACTGGTTAATAAGAGTGCATATTCTGGAATCACATTTATCTAATGGAATACTAGTTCTGGTACTTTCTAAATAGGAGACCACTGATAAGTTATGTATTCCTTTGTGTTTCACTTTCCTAAAATGCATACAATAATAATAGTATATACCTCTTTTATTTGTTGTTGGTATTACTTGGTTAACATATGTTAATTTGGGGGGAAATGCCTGGCATGTAATAAGCACTGCATCATTGTTAACTTTGGTTTTGTAGCCAAATACATTAATTTTGTAAAAAACATAATAAGCTGGAAAGGTTTTCTGAGGAAAGAGATTATATATTATTTGCTGCTGTCTTAAACCAGACAATCACCTTTATAGATCTAGCCCCCTTCATTCAAAACTGAAACATCACTGGTGAAAAATATTGAATGAAAATAAGCATTCACCATATTGATTTAAATAATAGGTGATCTTTAAATGGAGAAAATAGAAGAATATCTATCTCCATATTCTGATACATAGATATTTTAAAAACATTAGCCAAGCACAATGTCCTTTGGCTAATCTTTAATATTTTCTGCAGCATTCCCAGCTGATTGATTTCTTCTAGAGTAAACCTGCTACAAAAAATGTTGTCTTTGTTTTTTTTTTTTCTTAGAATGTTTGTAAATACAAACTTTCTCCTCTGAATCATTTTATAACTTGCCAATAGAGTAGTTCTCTTAAAACACAAATATGACCAATGTGACTTTTAAGCTGTCTACTTGTCTAAACAACTCCAGCATATGTCCTGGGGAATTTGTATTCTCTCTCAGTGGTTTATTCCTTCCCATGCTTATCTTGGTCTCAAAGAGAATATATTTTACTTGCTAACTATGTATTGATTCATAGATCAATGAAGCACAGGTTTTGTTTGTTTGCTTGTTTTCATTTGTTTGCAAAATTCCTTTCATTCACTACTTTATTTCCATTGCCTCATATATTAACTGGCATATAGAAAGTGGCAAAAGTTGAATAATAAATGCATCTTAGCAGGCAGGCTAGCTTAATGCTTGAAAACATGTTTCCTAAACTGAAAGTCTTGGAATACAGCTAGATAAGAATACACAGAAGAACTATACACAGAATACGCAGAAGAATTACACAAAAAAGGTTATCATGACCCAGATAACCAGGATGGTGTGATCACTCACCTAGAGCCAGACATCCTGGAGTCAAGTGGGCCTTAGGAAGCATCACTATGAACAAAGCTAGTGGAGGTGATGAAATTCCAGTTGAGCTATTTCAAATCCTAAAAGATGATGCTATGAAAGTGTTACACTCAATATGCCAGCAAATTTGGAAAACTCAGCAGCAGCCACAAGACTGAAAAAGTCAGTTTTCATTCCAATCCTAAAGAAAGGCAATGATAAAGAATGTTCACACTACCACACAATTGTACTCATCTCACAGGTTAGCAAAGTAATGCTCGAAATTCTCCAAGTCAGGCTTCAACAATATGTGAACTGAGAACTTCCAGATTTTCAAACTGGTTTTAGAAAAGTCAGAGGAACCAGAGATCAAATTGCCAACATCCCGCTGGATCATCAAAAAAGCAAGAGAGTTGCAGAAAAACATCTACTTCTGCTGTATTGACTATAGCAAAGCCTTTCACTGTGTGGATCACAACAAACTGTGGAAAACTCTTCAAGAGATGGGAATACCAGTCCACCTTACCTGCCTCCTAAGAAATCTGTTTGCAGGTCAAGAAGCGACAGTTAGAACTGGACATGGAACAACAGACTGGTTCCAAATTGGGAAAAGAGTACATCAAGGCTGTATATTGTCACCCTGTTTATATAACTTATATGTAGAGTACATCATGAGAAATGCTGGGCTGGATGAAGCACAAGCTAGAATCAAGATTTCTAGGAGAAATACCAATAACCTCAGATATGCAGATGACACCACTGTAATGGCAGAAAGTAAAGAGAAACTAAAGGGCCTCTTGATGAAAGTGGAAAGTGAAAATGCTGGCTTAAAACTCAACATTCAAAAAACAAAGATCATGGCATCTGGGTCCCATCACTTCATGGCAAATAGATGGGGAAACAATGGAAACAGTTGGAGACTTTATTTTGGGGGGGCTCCAAAATCACTGCAGATGGTGACTGCAGCCCTAAAATTAAAATATGCTTGCTCCTTGGAAGAAAATCTATGACATACCTAGAGAATATATTACAAAGCAGAGCCGTTACTTTGCTAACAAAGGTCCATCTAGTCAAAGCTATGGTTTTTCCAGTAATCATAAATGGTTGTGTATATATGTTAGCGAAAGTCCCTCAGTCGTGTCTGACTCTTTGTGACCTCATGGACTATACAGATCACGGAATTATCCAGGCCAGAATACTGGTGTGGGTAGCCTTTCCCTTTTCCAAGGGATCTTCCCAAGCCAGGGATAGAGCCCAGGTCTCATGCACTGCAGGTGGATTCTTTACCAGCTTAGCCACAAGGGAAGCCCAAGAATACTGGAGTGGGTAGCCTGTCCCTTCTCCAGTGGATCTTCCCAACCCAGGAATTGAACCAGGGTCTCCTGCATTGCAGGCAGATTCTTTACCAACTGAAATATCAGGAAAGCCCTGATATGGATGTGAGACTTGGACCATAAAGAATGCTGAGCTCCAAAGAACTGATGCTTTTGAATGGTGGTGTTGGAGAAGCCTCTTGAGAGTCCCTTGGACTGAAAGATCCAACCAGTCAATCCTAAAGGAAATCAACTCTGAAAATTCATTGGAAGAACTGATGCTGAAGCTGAAACTCCAATACTTTGGCCACCTGATGTGAAGAGGGAACTCCTTGGAAAAGACCCTGATGCTGGCAAAGATTAAAGGCAGGAGAAGGGGGCGACAGAGGATGAGATGGTTGGCTGGCATCCTTGACTCGATGAACATGAGTTTGAGCAAGCTTTGGGACTTGGTGATGGACAGGGATGCCTGGTGGGCTGCAGTCCATGGGGTCACAAAGAGTTGGACATGACTGAGCAACTGAACTGAACTGAACTGAGACCAAAAGTGCCTATGATTGTTTCTATCTCTATCTCATCAATTACAGGTAGTACTCTGGCCAAGTTAGCCTCCTTTCTGTGTGTGTGTGTGTGTGTGTGTGTGTGTGTGTGTGTTTTGGTATTAAAAAATGCCATAGATAATGACTGTGAGAAAATTAATGAGATAATATGTAAGTCACCTGAAACTTAACCTGTGTTTTTGAGTATCAGTATATTTTTGATTACCTTTGGTCAGTGCACTTAACACTCCTTCATTCTATACATTTTCTTTGAGGTAACTTTTAGGTAAATTTTTGGTTCAGTTGTCAGGACTAGAAGGTAAATATACATGACATTCATAAGTTTATGATCTTCTCTTCCAATGACTTATTAAAACAATAGTCATAAATATATCAAGTAAAATGAAATTCTTAATATATTTTGATTTTCTGAAATTTAAGCAGAAAACTGCTTTTGAGAAGAATTCTCACTACCAGTCATTAACATAAAAATTAACATTGTAGTAGTTGTTTTTCTGAATATCATTTTTAAAAGGTAATTATTATTATTACCAGTAAAACACATGCAATAAATGGTGAATTTTTAAGGCAATTATTTAGATGTTGAAATAAGAGTACTCAAAAGCACAGAGGTGAACTTAAGACATGAGCTATTATGTCAGGGAAACAGATGACTTTAGATTAATCATTTTGATAACATCTTCAGTTCTCCATTCAAAAGAATTGAATCTTTACAATAAAATCATTAAATTAAACCAAACAAATACCCACTAATACCTGCTGCTGCTGCTGTTTCATCGCTAAGTTGTGTCTGACACTTTGCTACATCGTGGACTTGAGCCAACCAGGCTCCTCTGCCGGTGGTATTTCTCAGGCAAGAATGCTGGAATGTGTTGCCATTCCCTTCTCCAGGTAATCCTCCTGGACCAGGGATCGAACCTGTGTCTCCTGCTTGGCAGGCAGATTCTTTACCACTGAGCCACTTCAGAAGTCACCTACTAGTCTCTGTTCCATAGTGAGATGATTAAGTATCCATTGTGGATATGGAGATATTCATGCATGAAGCACTTAATACATACTTGAAAAGCATATATAATTATAACATTTACTTTGAAAAAAAGTCCAATTGTTCATAGTTATCAGAATAAAATAGAACAGTGATGAACTTCTACATTGAGGTGTTCAAAAGAGAAAGTTCTGACACTGCTCAACAACAGTAGCTACAGGTAAAACACGAGAAAAAAAGGGGGGGGATATTAAATCTAAAAAAACCACTTCTGAAGTCTTGTGAGGTCTTCTGAGATTTTTCAGCAAATATTTAAGGAAAATGAAAATTGCTTATACTTTCCTGTGCAGCTTTCCAGGAGTTAATAATGCATTTTTTTTCATTTGTTTCTGTCTTTAAACATCTACTAAGGATATTGAATAGAACAAATGGGAGCTAACAGATAATTTCCTAAGTAGTCATAGATTAGTGAAAGATGACCCTAACCATTCTGGACGACAGCTATGAAAAATCCATGGCCTTCTGCTCATTTCCCTAACCTTTAATCATATATGAGTCTTTCAAAAAAATGAGCTTGATTAAGTCAACCTTCTTGGGTTTCATATATGTTAGTAAGTTAAACCCCTTTTCTCTTATTTGTTCAAGTAACGTATCAAGTATAGTTTATTAAATTTTAATCTTGTTACAGATTTTATTATGAACACTTTACTAATGCTGCAATATAATTACATTTTTCTTCCTAATCAAACTGAGACTGTACATGTAACAGATTGTGAGCCTTTCTGAATGATGGCTCTATTATCTTCTCCCTTGATTCTGTCACATCCTCTTTGTATACAAACCACACTAAATTAATAATTTCTTTTTCTATGTAATAAAAGCATTTTATTGTCCTTATTTTCATGAATTAAATCTTTGTATTATTATTTTTCTAAACAATAACTGAACACATAAAGTTTAGGATTAAATTCTGTATACACACATATTTATGTACATGCATACATAGGTATATATGTTTTTCTACTATATATCAATAAAATTTTAAGTAAATACAAATGTCTTGACACTATTAAACATACTTTTGAAAATATGCTATAAAATATGAGCTTTTTGTACCTGTGAAGTATTAGTTTCTTCTCTTGGCATGGGCTTTAAAATGATAAAGACAAGGGGTCAGATCAAATTAGAAAGCTCTATTGCATCACCTTCCAAATTCTTCCCAAGTTTTAAATAGCACTAATATGTTCTCACCTCTCCTCTTTACACCTATATGTATAAAATTTTATTACACTAAATTTTGATAGGCATGTTAAATTACAGGGCATTTTTACATTTTTCATGTGTACAAATACGGATTTGCTCTTAGAATAGTATTTTCATTGGATACATTCGTTCTTATTTGTGATCACTTGTGATAAAATATATCTAACTTCATGACATCCATACAATCTCAAGTTTGAAAATTATTGTCAACATTCAAGTATTTTCTATCTGATTTCAAATCTTAGACTCTGCTACCTTTATAGGCATTTGACGGATAAAGCATTCCTTTTGAACCTTGAAAAAAAAAAAAAGAAATATATAGGGAGTTCCCTGGTAATCCGGACTTCTCTGATAGCTCAGTTGGTAAACAATCCATCTGCAATGCAGGAGACCCCAGTTCTATTCCTGGGTCAGGAAGATCCACTGGAGAAGGGATAGGCTACCCACTCCAGTATTCTTGGGCTTCCCTTGTGGCTCAGCTAGTAAAGAGTCTGCCTGCAATGCAGGAGATCTAGGTTCGATCCCTGGGTTGGGAAGAACCCTTGGCACAGGGAAAGGCTACCCACTCCAGTATTCTGGCTTGGACAATTCCTTGAACTGTATAGTTCATAGGGTTGCAAAGGGTTGCAAAGAGTCAGACACGACTGAGTGACTTTCACTCACTCACTCACTCCCTGGTAATCCAGTGGCTAAGTCTTCATGCTTCCAATGCAGGGGATCTAGGTTTGATCCCTGATCAAGGAACTAGATCCCACATACCCCACAATGAAGAACGAAGATCCCATTTGCCACAACTAAGACCAGATGCAGCCAAATACATAAATAAATACTTTTTAAAAAGAAATATATAAAAAGTAATACAATACCTTAAAATAATTATGATAAATCATCTTGTAACTAAGCATCCTAATCAGAAAAATAACATGAAAAATGTTCTGTTACACTAAAATTAAAATATGCAAAGTTGTGGATTATAAAAGCATGAATTTTGGTGTTATTTCATTGATAGATTTTCACATATTAAACATTGATGTCCCTAACTGTAAGTGAATTCTCAAAGTGTTTTTCACATCATCATTGCCTGCCACAATTTCTTGTGTTCAAGTATTTTCAAAGAATTAAATGTGTTATTGTTGTTCAGGTCATACCAGCTTCTGAAGAGATGAAAGAAAACTACTGCCATGATACAGAAAAAATGCTTTGTGCTTATTTGTTTTTGTTCCAAGTCAGAAGTTTCATTTTGTAATCATAAATTACTAAACCAAAACCAAACATATGCAGAATAGCACAATTTTTCCAAAGAGAGATGATATACAAATAAAATAAGAACACTTTGAAACATTCTCCTAAGAGATATTGCAGAACATATGCTGTATGTTTGTGAGTCAGTGGTTTTAAAATCCTCTTGGATCATTTTAGATGTATTATTCATAGAAATATATTTACAAAATTGTATACCTATTTTATTTAAACAGGAAAAAACTGTGGAATGCATAATTCAATTGGGACACATTTATTATTTTTTCATCATTTAGGCTTTGAAAATTCTCTTTATTAACCTTTCTTATTTTTCTGAAAAAAGCCAAAGACAATGATCCCAGAGATCACGTGCTACTAGTCAGTTCTACATGCTCTCATTGTATATATGTAGCCCCACTCTTCTTGCTCCTCAGAGTCAGTAGCCCTATGAAGGCAGTGGTTCCTTTTCTTTCCTAATGGCTTTTGATCATAAATCCAAAGCACCCTGACAACAAGCCCAGCTTGTGGCTTAATAGTATCTATGCTATACTCTCTGGCAGGAATATTCTTACTTTGTGACTAGGAACTTGAATCTTTCAGATCCCAGAGTTACAGAGACTTGATATAAAAAGTCTCCCAGTATGCTTCTAGGAGATAAGTATATCCTCTGCTCCTCCTCTTTGTTCCTGGACCAGTGTTTGTGTGTGTGTGTGTGTGTGTGTGTGTGTGTTTATCCATAAGGCACAGAGTTCTACATTCGAATCTCTCATTTAAGACATAGACTACATCATGAAGAATGTCACCCCACTATTTCAGATTATTGAACCCCCAGTTGACATAGCATTTGTACTTTTAGAAGCCCATTTCAACACTCTATGAGGCTAGATGCTACTGAATGTTATGATAAACGATATCACAAGTAGATCTCTGGATTCCCACTGTGAAAGAGGTCTAATACTTTGCTCTGAGGAACTCCATGTCTGTGATCAGGTATTCTGTAAGCACATAGATGTTGGTATTGAATGAGGCTCTGTGCATAGGAAAGTTCAGTTCCTTCCCAGGTATGGCTACCTCTTCTTATGAGATGAATAGAATGGTGCCAACGTAGTCACCTTACTAAGTTATTAATTAATCTCCCAGAGTGTAATGCCATGCTGAAGTATAAGTTTTGCTCCCCATTGCTGAGTGATTGGATATTCAGAAGCAGCATTAGGTAGGTAAATCTTGGAAAATAGGAATTCATGTTGTTGGGCTCTTGCATAACGTTTACATCTACCATCTTGATCACCTTGTTTCTATGTCTATCATGCTGGTTTTACAGTGGCCAATGATAAGAAATAATCAAAGACCGTTGCCCAACTCATTTTTTATTACATGCTGGTTAACTGCCCCTTCCATGACAGGTGCTTATAAAGGTCATCAGTATATTAGCTTCCTCTTGCTCCTAATCCAATCTAATCAGTAACTTGTCATTGATATAATGTATCAACATGATGTTCTGTGGTATGGACAGATGGTCTAGATCTCTTGAGACTATAATTTGACAGAAGATAGGAGAACTCTATAGCAAAACTGTTAATGAATATTGTTCATTTCACATGAACACGAACTATCTCTGTTTCCTTTTCCTCTAATCAGAGTAGAACACCATCAGTAAATCCATGGCTGCATACCATATGCTAGCTGCTGTTATTATTGTTGTTTAGTCACCAATTCCTACTCAACTCTGTGACCCCTTGGACTGTAACCTGCCAAGATCCTCTGTCCATGGGGTTTCCTAGGTGAGAATACTGGAGTGGGTTGCCATTTCCTTCTCCAGGGGATCTTTCCTATCCAGGGATCCAACCTGAGTTTCCTGCATTGACAGGCAGATTCTTTACTGCCGAGCCACCAGGGAAGCCCCAACATATGCTAGAGGCATAATTAATTTCTTCCAGCATCAGTACCATGTCCAAGACAATAAATGTGATGATGATTATTATTTTATTGAGTTTGTGGTGGTATTTAGTCATTATCCAAGGATCCATTCTGTTTCTGCAGAGTCTCTTTTGGTGAATTGAATTGGATAATTTAGGGGTAACCACAGCTCACCTTTTAGGTATTTAATAATTCACAAATCTCTGCAAGTTTCATTCTCCCCACTACCAAAGGTGATATATATATTTTTTATTTCTATGTTGCCTTAGTGAGAAGGCAATGGCAACCCACTCCAGTGTTTTTGCCTGGAGAATCCCATGGACGGGGGAGCCTGGTGGGCTGCCATCTACGGGGTCACACAGAGTCAGACATGACTGCAGCGACTTAGCAGCAGCAGCATGTTGCCTTAAGAAGGACAGTTTCAGAGGTTGTCCCTTATCCTTACCCAATATGAAAATTATGATGATATAGGCTAAGGATCCATCATGGAAGTTACTGCAACTACCTAGTATATCATCACCAACTATATATACTGCTGGGTGGTTCTACTCACCACTGTGCAAGCACTATAAGCCAGTCTTTATTCATGACTCTGTTATTGCCTGCCTGCATGCCAAGTCCTTCAGTCATGTCCCACTCTTTGTGACCCACAGACTGTAGCCTGCCAGGCTCCTCTGTCCATGAGATTCTCCAGGAAAGAATCCTGGAGTGGGTTTCCATGTCCTCCTCCAGGGAATCTTCCCAACCTAGGGATTGGACCCACATATCTTACATCTCCCATACTGGCAGGTGGGTTCTTTACTGCTAGCACCATCTAGGAAGCTTTGACTCCATTATTACCTACCCCTATATACCCACTAGTCTAATACTGGGGCAGGAGGTGGGTGTGAAGGCATCAGGATGATAGTTAGTTCTCTGAATTTCCCCACCCTCACATACCCTGTGTCCAATAGACTCAAAATCTCTTGAGTATTTTCTTTTTCCCAATGTAGATGGCCGTAAATTGATTTTTAGATGTATTTGAGAGATTTTACAGTACTAACCTAGAGCCAGACATCCTGGAATATGAAGTCAAGTGGGCCTTAGGAAGCATCACTAGGAACACAGCTAGTGGCAGTGATGGAATTCCAGTTGGGCTATTTCAAATCCTAAAAGATCATGCTGTGAAAGTGCTGCACTCAATATGCCAGCAAATTTGGAAAACTCAGCAGTGGTCACAGGACTGGAAAAGGTCAGTTTTCATTCCAATCCCTAAGAAAGGCAATGCCAAAGAATGCTCAAACTACCGTACAATTACATTCATCTTACGCGCTAGTAAAGTGATGCTTAAAATTCTCCAAGCCAGGCTTCAGCGATACATGAACCGTGAACTTCCAGATGTATAAGCTGGTTTTAGAAAAGGTAGAGGAACCAGAGATCAAATTGCCAACATCCACTGGATCATCAAAAAAGCAAGAGAATTCCAAAAAACATCTATTTCTGCTTTATTGACTATGCCAAAGCCTTTGACTATGTGGGTCACAATAAACTGGGAAATTCTGAAAGAGATGGGAATACCAGTCCACCTTACCTGCCTCTTGAGAAACCTGTATGCAGGTCAGGAAGCAACAGTTAGAACTGGACATGAAACAACAGACTGTTTCCAAATAGGAAAGGAGTATGTCAAGGCTGTATATTGTCACCCTGCTTATTTAACTTATATGCAGAGTACATCATGAGAAATGTTGGGGTGGAGGAAGCACAAGCTGGAATCAAGATTGCCAGGAAAAATATCAATAACCTCAGATATGCAGATGACACCACCCTTATGGCAGAACGTGAAGAAGAACTAAAGAGCCTCTTGATGAAAGTGAAAGAGGAGAGTGAAAAAGTTGGCTTAAAGCTCAACATTCAGAAAACAAAGATCATGGCAACTGGTCCCATCACTTTATGGCAAATAGATGGGGAACAGTGGAAACAGTGGCTGGCTTTATTTTTCTGGGCTCCAAAATCACTGCAGATGATGATTGCAGCCATGAAATTAAAAGACGCTTACTTCTTGGAAGGAAAGTTATGACAAACCTAGATAGCATATTCAAAAGCAGAGACATTACTTTGTCAACAAAGGTCAGTCTAGTCAAAGCTATGGTTTTTCCTGTGGTCATGTATGGATGTGAGAGTTGGACTGTGAAGAAAACTGAGCACCGAAGAATTGATGCTTTTGAACTGTGGTGTTGGAGAAGACTCTTGAGAGTCCCTTGGATTGCAAGGAGATCCGACCGGTCCATCCTAAAGGAGATCAGTCCTGGGTGTTCATTGGAAGGACTGATGTTGAAGCTGAAATTCAAATACTTTGGCCACCTGATGTGAAAAGCTGACCTATTGGAAAAGACCCTGATGCTGGGAAAGATTGAGAGCAGGAGGAGACGGGTACGACAGAGGATGAGATGGTTGGATAGCATCACCGACTCAATGGACATGAGTTTGAGTGAACTCCGGGAGTTGGTGATGGACATGGAGGCCTGGCGTGCTGTGGTTTATGAGGTCACAAATGTTGGACACGAGTGAGCCACTGAACTGGACTGACTGACAGTACTAACCATGGGCTTTCCCAGGGGCTCAGAGGTAAAGAATATGCTTGCAATGCAGGAGACCTAGGTTTGATCATTCAGTTGAAGGTCCCCTAGAGAAGAACATGGCAATCCATTCCAGTGTTCTTGACTAGAGAATCCCATGCACAGAAGAGCCTGGTAGGCTACAGTCCATAGGGTCTCAAAGAGTCAGACATGACGGAAGTGACTGAAATCCCATAGTACTAACCTTGGGCTGTGAGATCCTACCTCCTAATGAGTTGATCTCCTCTTCAGTCAGTGAATACTGTACCTAAAAAATTAACTCAAGTTTAGACCCTGAGAAAGGAATCATGATTTGTTATATGGGTGACCACAGTAAGACTCCTGATACACCAAATTTTTTTTTTTTTTTTTTTTGGTAATAGCAGAGACCTTACTTTGCCAACAAAGGTCCTTCTAGTCAAGGCTATGGTTTTTCCAGTGGTCATGTATGGATGTGAGAGTTGGACTGTGAAGAAAGCTGAGCACCAAAGAATTGATGCTTTTGAACTGTGGTGTTGGAGAAGACTCTTGAGTCCCTTGGACTGCAAGGAGATCCAACCAGTCCATTCTGAAGGATATCAGCCCTGGGATTTCTTTGGAAGGAATGGTGCTAAAGCTGAAACTCCAGTACTTTGGCCACCTCATGTGAAGAGTTGACTCATTGGAAAAGACTGTGATGCTGGGAGGGATTGGGGGCAGGAAGAGAAGGGGACAACAGAGGATGAGATGGCTGGATGGCATCACTGACTCTATGGATGTGAGTCTGAGTGAACTCCGGGAATTGGTGATGGACAGGGAAGCCTGGTGTGCTGCAATTCATGGGGTCTCAAAGAGTTGGACACGACTGAGCGACTGAACTGAACTAAACATGAACCTTATCTGCACTCTGTTGCCACTACATATGTCATGCTCTAATTATTACCTTTGGCTAAAGATCTTTTCACCATACCTCTAGCCTCCTCAGCCTCTATGGTCATTGTAGCTCCTAGTACTATTTTGAAATTTAAGTACTACCTGCCCTTGGCAGTTATTACTTGTGGAGTAAAGAAGGAAAGGGGATCCCAGGTGGTACAGCAGTAAAGAATCCACCTGCCAATGCAGGAGGTGCAAGAGATGCAGGTTAGATCCCTGGCTTGGGAAGATCCTCTGGAGTAAGAAATGGCAACTCACTCCAGTATTCTTGCCTGGAAAATTCCATGGACAAAGAGCCTGGAGGGCTGCAGTCCATAGGAGTGTGGTGAGTTAGATGCAACTGAGCACAGCACACAGAGAAGGAAAGAGGGGCACTGTTATCCATGTATATGTATAAACCAAGATCTGTAACCCACTGTCAGCCCAGACCTTCAGAGAACTTACAGTACTGAACCTCTTAGTAATGCTAAGATACAGTGCTCCTCTCACCAGTCATTCCCCTCGACTTAGGTAAAGGATGTGTTCTAACCCAATGTACTGTATCCAATCCTGGATCCCGTTTCCTCAGCTTTTTTAGACCTTCCAAATCCACTTCAGTTATCTGTGGCTGTACAATAAATTATTTCAAAACCTAGCAGTTTAAAACACCAAACACTTATTTAATACCTAGAGGGTATTGTGCAAGCATTAACTCATTGTTTTATGTCTATTGGAAACTCATAAAATGTTTATAAGTAGCATTTTTTAAGTATAAACTGAATTTAAGAGAATACTCAAGTGAGACACGATCAATAACTTTAAATAGTTAATATGTGGCAATATAGTTAAGGATTTTATAAGGATCATAATAATAGGACAAATAAGTCTATGAAATATTTTAGCAAGTAGCGGATGAGAGAATATAACCACAAGTAGTTGGTTATATCTGTAACCCTCCAACACTAGGATTCTGTACATTTATAAATATCAAGAGACAGGTTCTATACCTGGGTGGGAAAGATCCCCTGGAGAAAGAAATGGCAACCTAATTCAGTATTCTTGCCTGGGAAATCCCATGGACAGAGGAGCCTGGTGGAATACAGTCCATGGGTTTGCACAGAGCCAGACACAAGTGAAGCGACTTAGCATGCAAGCACATAGTATTCCATATGTTTTAATATGCACTCAGATTGTGAAAAGTATATCACATATTGTTAGTGTCAGAGTATCCTCATTAGATGGTTATAAGCCTACAATATTACCTTTGAAAGTTTTGGTCTTGGACTTTCATGTCTTTTTACTCTTTACTTTTCCCATTCTCTTCTTTCTTTCTCTCTCTCCTACAGCCTATTTTCTTTCTTTAATTTTATTCCTATCCACCTAGTGATTTATACACAATTGAAAGTTGTATTTATTTGTTTGAAGTCAAGCTAACTGGATGGATACATTTCTCCATGCAGTCACTTAGAGACACCATGGTTAAGATACCTTATAATACTTGTAAATTTCATTCTTCTTATTTGTAAAATAGAGGAATTTAGGGTAACTTACTCATTTATCTATGAGAAAATATGTAAGATAATTTATATGAAACACTTGCACATAATCAGATAAACTGAGATTTTAAAATTACTACCACTTTCTACTTTATGATCTTAACAATATCACTTCCTGAAGCTTGTATTCCTCTACAAATCCTTACCCAGGAGGAGTTTTTTATTTAGTAAGAAAATAAACTCTTTTCTAGGTAGTGTAAATCACCTCCAGTGTACAACCTCCTGAGGTCTTTTGTAATATGCAGACGTTTAAGAGGTTTATTTTTCTCCTTTGTCTTCATCATGTGAACATCTGAGGTTAGCATAAAGGGTATAGTTATGGCAGAGAGAAAAGGAAATATGTAAAAATATTATTTTAATACTATTTTGAAATTAATAATTGAACTGTCTATACAGTAAGCTTATGGTTTTTCAAATAATTTCAAATATTAAGGATAAATCAAACACTTCTTTATTCAATGTCTTCTGAATAATTTTCCAACTACTACTTATATTGAAAATATGCTATACACATTCCAACACCTAGGAAAATAGCTCCTATGCACACATTCATTATAAATTTTGCTTTGTAATGGACAGCAATGTAGTCCTAAAGACTAACACAAAATAACAGTTCCAACTGAGAAAATTCTGAAGTAATAGTTTTGATCAAAATGAATATTAAATACTTTAAAAGTTAGGTTAAATATTTCAAATATATGAAGTCAGGTAGAAAATATTTAGCATAACTGCAAGTATTCATCATATTACAGGACCAAAAGCCATTTCAAAATGAAATAGTACTTTATAACCTGATCAAAGAAAAATTATCCACTGGAGTTTAATTTAAGCTTTATTAAAGTCATTTATGACAACCTTTCTCCATAAATAATTCAAATAGAAATGTATATATTGGTAATACAAATAGGATTTGCTTATTGAAATAATTTTAAATTAGCATATAATGGCCAAATTTAAAAAATCGATAAGTAACAATAGTAGACAAGCATGACAATTGGTCAAATGCAATAATACAACAGCTTTCAGTAGAATACCTACTGATTTTAATATCTAATGATTCAAATATTAGTTGAAGTGAGAAAATAGCATAATAATAGCAAGGACAGTTATAATGTCTGTATTCAAATAGTTGTAACAAAGTTAGGGAAACCTCATTTGTTATGCTTTCATAGCTGTCAAGTTAGGCCTTGTCCAGCATGCAAACTTTTACCTTTTGCCTCATTGTTTTCACTACAGATAGATAAATCCTCGCACTGATCTCTGTGCCATGCTATATGGATTTGAACAAGCATTCCGGAATGATAATTGTCTGTCTTGATGCACCTTATGATATCTGATCAACACAAGATGTTAATTTGGAAAGTGTCATGGGCTTTCCTGGACACGTGCCAAGATGAACACGTGCGTGCAGGAACTTTTTTAGTGAGTTCTCTTGTTATCAATGCTGGGGGAGGAAACAGAAGAAATAAAACTGAAGAGGAGGAGACATTGGGCAGCAATGCACTTATAACAAGACCTTTGCCAACCATGGGAGAACCTCTGATGCTAGGGGGTGCCCTTCATAGCTGCCCCAAGCTTCAGGCAGAACCTAAGGCTTTGTACCTTTGGGTTGTTCAATGGGGTTTCAACAGTGGCTCAGTGGCAAAGAATCGACTGCAATGCAGCAGATGTAGGTTCACTTCCTGTGTTGGGAAGATCCCCTGGAGAAGGAAATGGTAACTCACTGCAGTGTTCTTGTCTGAGAAATCCTGTGGACAGAAGACCCTGGCTCATGCACCCAAGAGCCAGACATGACTGAGTGACCAAGCACATTGTTCATTCACAGAACATGGGCTTACTGGGGAAGGAGGTATGAACAAAGGAGAAGTGACTCTCTTCAGTGAAAAACAATTCCTGAAGTGGCAAACTTAAATAATAACATCTTGAGCAAGAAAGTAACAAATCTGTCAGTCCTATGTAGGGGGAGAGTGTACTGTCTTGAACAGAAAAGTAGTCCATGCTATCCCAGAGAGAAGCTCTAGTAGAACCATCCATTTTCAGCTGAGATAATCTATCCATTAACTAAACTCATATTTTTTTTCTTTTTTGTTCAAAGGACATAAAGTTCTCAGAGGGACTTTAGGTCTGTGGTGAAGAGACACTGAACAGTCATTGTGAGCAATGTGACAATCAGGGCTATTTGCTCCTGCAGCAAGTTTGTGCCCTCTAATGATGCTTGTGTTTGAACCTGAAAGAAATAGACTCACTAGACCACTGTAGGCCAGGCCTTTCAGTGAGAACTGTGGTCACTAAATTGAGAAACCTAAATACAATAAGAGCAATTGCATGCCAGGGTGGGTGGGGCCAAGGGGCTGCACACATTATAGAAAACATGGAGTCTCAGAGAGTGGGGAAAGTTGACCAAGATCGTATAGCTGTTTATCAATAAGCTTGCATCGCCCTGAAGCCTTCATTCTTCCATGAAAATATTTGTTGAATGAATAGTTCATTTCAGTCACTCAGTCGTGTCCAACTCTTTGTGATCCCCATGAACTTCAGCACGCCAGGGGACAAATATTCCTATTTGTTTTATTTGAACTGTCTTAAAAATTTTTAGTTAGAAATCCCCAGTTCAGGTTTTTGAGAAGAAAAAGTAAACTAATAATATATTGAATGTGTCTTTCCTCTGTCATACACTATTGAATACAAATTACATGTATATTTATGTTCTTAAACTAGGAACCCCTCTTCACAGGAGCCACTCTGGCCATACTCTCAGCACCTGTATCACTTATACTACCTGATCCTCACTTATGTGTTGCTTTCATTGTTCTCTATGTGTTTCATTTGAATAGAATGTACCTCTCTGACTCAATGCAGAAAGATTAGTACAAAAATCTTCTCCATTCTTTATTAGAAACCACTTTGCAACTAGTAAAAAAAAGAGATACACATTGTCATAAGGGATTCATTGTTAAACGGATGCATGGTTATATTCTATATGTCACATTTAACTGAAAAGCAACCTTGAAATTTAGCAGTATCTCACTCAGGAAAACAAAAGCTCTTAAAAAAATGCAGTGGTTTATGCCTATTTTGCTCTTATGACAGACTAGCCTGACGGAAGCAGTCTTGATTTACTAAAATCACCTGAGGTTCAAGTCACTAAAAAATAGTTTAGATCTCTACTGCTATATTTCAGTAAAGCCTAACATTTTGCCTCAGCATATGAACAAATTGGATCTTCACAAGAAATGTAAACAGAATGATAAATGGTATTATCTTTGAATTTAAGACTCTGGGTTGTATGGTGCACAACATGTTTTCTCATAGAAATTATAAAACCACATAGATGAAAAGCCTACTTTAATATCAACAGAGATAAAAAAGAGGAAGAAATAAACACTTTTTAGAGGTTGCATTTTTCCCTTTCCACAAATGATTTTTATTGTAAATCATTTGTTGTCTTGTAAGTAATTCATTTTCTTTTTTTTTTTCTTTTTTTTTTATTCTTCCAATTTTATTTTATTTTTAAACTTTACATAATTGTATTAGTTTTGCCAAATATCAAAATTCATTTTCTTTTAAAATATTTCCATGACTTCCACTCCCAGCTATGATGAATCAGCATGTAGTAGAGCAATACTCCTGCTGAGAGCAACTAGGAAACAGGAACAAACCCAAACATAAAACAGGATATGTCCTTTTGAGTGTTTTTTCAGTCCTGTTCGACCCTTTGCCACCCCTTTGGACTGTAGTCCACTAAGATTTTCTAGGCAAGAAAACTGGAGTGGGTTGCGGTTTCCTTTTCCAGAGTATCTTCCCTACCCAGGGATTGAACCCAGGTCTTCCACATTGGCAGGCAGATTCTCTACCACTGAGTACCTGGGAAGCCCCAGTGTTCTCTTTTGTTGTGGTTGTTTAGCCCCCAAGTGCTATGCATCTGACTGTTTTGTGACCCTATAGATTATAGCATGAAAAGCTCCTCTGTCCATGGGCTTTCCCAGATAAGAATACTGGAACAGTGTGAAAAAGATTGTAAGGTATATGGGACTATGGAACTTAGTCAAAAAAAAAAAATCACACAGGAAAGAAACACATGTAAAGAAGATATTAACATGGAGAGCCTGAGCAAGAATTATCTCCAAGAGGCAAAGAATCTTAATAGATCTGTCCATGGTGCTAGAGGACAAAAACTGAAATTTAGGATGACCAGTGCATCAACACTTAAGAAGTCAGGATATCAGAGAGAAGCAAATTACATAGAAATGAAGCCAACAATATGAGCTGGCTTTATCGCAAAGACTTCACCAGTCCATAAACTGCCCAGGTCACAAGGAGTACAAGCAATAAGTCACTAAAAGGCTCCTAGCAGTGGGAAGAAAAACACTGGAGTTGAAGCCTGACATAATAGAAGAGTCTGCTAAACACTCCAAGCTTCCCACTGGGCCTCCTGACAGACGGTACCAGGTATGTGGCCATTTACTGTTAATTGTAAGAACTAGTTAAAGCTTAATTGGGCCTTATGTTTTAAATTTAGATGATGAGTTTTCATAAAGTTACAATGTATTATTATTCCCTTTCAACTAGGCTCCTCTTGCCTGTTTTTCTGTCCTAATGAGTTCTCTGATATACTTACAGGATAAAGTTTTTGAAATGGTAGGAATACTACTGTGCCAGTCAATACTTTTCTGAGTAAACCTGGAAACATCTCTCCTTTATCAGTTGGCATATCTAAATTTGTCAGTGGACAATGCTAGAAGGATATTACATGAGATATTCCTGGTTCCAATAAGCTTCTCTTTCTTGTTCCTGTGGTGCATGCCTGCCAAAATATGGTCGGATGCCTACTGGTTCTTATCCTCCAGTGAACTGTAGCAGCATTCCAGCAGACAGATTTCCTGTGAATTTCAGCATTACAACAGTGGGCAGTTTCCACATAGGTCTTGCTGGCACATCACTGAGAAGTTTTTCAGTGAGTCTCTCTAGCACCCCTGAAGGCTCTTCATTAAGGCTTGCTGGTGTCACACTGGAAAGTTTCCCAATTTTTAACCCTAGACTATGGCACCTCAGCAAACTTCTCCATCAAATATTGGACTAAGGACACATGCTTTCCAATGAAGTTTACATCTCAGACTTGGGGTGGAGGCAAAGCTCTCCCAAGCTTGTTCTTTTTTTTTTTTAGTTTTCTGCCTCATTACTATGGCTGATCATTATATCGAGTATAATTATTTTTTCTTTAGCATCCTCTTTGAAAAAAGTAAAAGTGTTAGTTCCTCAGTTGAGTCTGACTCTTTGTGACTCCATGCACTATAGCCCGCCAGCCTCCTCTGTCCATGGAAGTCTCCAGGCAAGAATACTGGAGTGGGTAGCCATTCCCTTCTCCAGGGGATTTTCTTGATCCAGGAATCAAACCTGCATTTCCTGCTTTGCAGGCAGATTCTTTACCCCTGAGTCTCAACCATTTTAAATTAAAAGCTATTATTTAATAGTTCCTTTTTGTTAAAATTCTTGTGTTCAAATTCCTGATGTGATATTTCCCTTATGATAGGATCTTAACTAATGTATTCACCATATTATTTCCTATCTAGTCTACTATTCTCTTATCCAAATAAGTAAATATCAACTTGTACCCTATCTGGTGCTTGTCCCATGGAATACCCATGCATCTCAATGGTCTTAGTAAGACACAGCCACAGAAAATGATATATGTTCACTTGTAGAAAAAAATTTTAATTATTGATAAGAAATTAGTAACACCCACAAAGAATTGGTTTTACCATGTACTAAGACATATTATTTTTAAATCACCAAGAGAAAAATTAGCCTAGGATGTCTGAAATTTCATCTTAATCTGAGATGCTATAATGCAATCATTCTAGTTATAGGACATTTCTGTTCAGTGAAAATGACATTGAATTTATTCCAAGTTGTGTTTTTGTCTTATAAATATTCTGACAAACAATTTTTAAGTAAGGATGATTGACAAGTTGAAGAAAATTTCACATGTTATTATAATAAAAGATAACAAAAGATGTCCAATAATTTTATAGATGATGAAAAAGCTCACTCAATCATAATAATGTTTTAGAATATTTCCTAAAGGAAAGTTTATATAATTGGCTTCATCCTCACTTTTATTACAAGAAAATTTTTATAGTGCTTTACAGCATGATTTTCATATCAATATTTCACTGAAGTTTTGAGGAACTAGGATATAAGAAACAAGGACTATATTATCTTCACTTTTTCCTGGCTTCCAAATTCATGTCTATAATAGAATTTTTTATTCAAAGTGTCCAAAACCAATGAAAATAATTGCATATTTCCCCTTAAATTAAGGCAATTTTTCTTACCTTGATTACCAATGAGGATGAAACAATTTCTCTCATCTTTATTTATTTTTTTGGTGTCCACAAAGGGCACTTAAGAAATAGTGATGTTATAAATGTCATCAAATATTCACACATGTGAACAGGACTTAAACAATAAAAAATAGGGAACAGTAGTTACATGATTATTCTTAAACCCTATTGGCTGGGGAATTTTTGAAGTAACTAATGCCTGTTGTCAGTAATTTGTTATGTAAATAAGTATTGAAATATCTTTGCTTAATAACCTTCAGGTAACAAAAGATGTATTAAGTTTCTGGTCAGTGAGATGTTAAACACAACCACTAAAAGTACAGAGACTGACAAATTTCCATATTATTTTGATGGTAGAATAATGAAAGACACTTAATGCATTACTTTTCTGACAAAGGTCCATCCAGTCAAAGCTATGTTTTTTCCAGCAGTCATCTATGGATGTGAGGGTTGGACTATAAAGAAAGCTGAGCACCAAAGAATTGATGCTTTTCAACTGTGGTGCTGGAGAAGACGCTTTAGAGTCCCTTGGACTGCAAGGAGATCAAATCAGTCAATCCTAAACAAAATCAGTCCTGAATATTCATTGGAAGGACTGATGTTGAAGCTGAAACTCCAATACTTGGCCCACATGATGTATAGAACTGACTCATTTGAAAAGACCCTCATGTTGGGAAGGATTGAAGGCAAGAGGAGAAGGGGACAACAGAGGATGAGATGGTTGGATGGCATCACCGACTCAATGGACATGAGTTTGAGCAAGCTTTGGGAGTTGGTGATGGACAGGGAAGCCTGGCATGCTGCCGTCCATGAGGTTGCAGAGTTGGACACGACTGAAAGACTGAACTGAACTAAACTAAACAATAGAGATTTTTGAAATGGAACCTCAAATGATTAAGTGATATGGTTAGAGATGATCCAGGGAAGGTCTGCAGAATTTTGTCACACTTCTCCTGGAACTTTTAGGAAGAATTAAATGATTTTAAAGACCTTTGGGAAAGTGCATTTATATCCACCATAAAAACTACCTCAAACCTGTCTAAAGTTTACTGGGAATATCTAGTTGCACCTTAGAAATAGGAAATGACTAAAAAAGAATATCACCTTTGTACCAGACCCAGTTGTTTGTCCTGCTCCATTTGACTTTCACTGGAATTAACTCCTGAAAGTCTCTTGATGAAAGTGAAAGAGAAGAGTCATAAAGTTGGCTTAAAACTCAACATTCAAAACACTAAGATCATGACATTCAGTTGCACCACTTCATGGCAAATAGAGGGGAAACAATGGAAACAGTGACAGACTTTATTTTCTTGGGCTCCACAATTACTGCAGATGGTGACTGCAGCCATGAAATTAAAAGACTCTTGCTCCTTGGAAGAAGAGCTATGAACAACCTAGACAGCATATTAAAAAGCAGAGACATTACTTTGCCAACAAATGTCGATCTAGTCAAAGCTATGGTTTTTCCTGTAGTCATATATGGAAATGAGAGTTGGACTATAAAGAAAGCTGGACACCAAAAAATTGATGCTTTAGAACTGTGGTGTCAGAGAAGACTCTTGAAAGTCCTTTGGACTGCAAGGAGATCAAACCAGTCCATCGTAAAGGAAATCAGTCCTGAATATTCCTTGGAAGGACTGATGCTGAAGCTGAAACTCCAATACTTTGGCCACGTTATGTGAAGAGGGGACTCCTTGGAAAAGATCCTGATGCTGGGAAAGATTGAGGACAGGAGGAGAAGGGGATATGGTTGAATGGCATCACCAACTCAATGGACATGAGTTTGAGCAGGCTCTGGGTGTTGGTGATGGACAGGGAAGCCTACCGTGCTGCTATCCATGGGTTTGCAAAGAGTCAGACGTGAATGAGTGACTAAAACTTTCACTTCATCTCTTGAAAAATGGTAATGATGCCAAATGAATGATACTGCTTTAACTCTGTTATGCTTCTTTATAGAATAAAGCATGTTTCAAATTAGTGAAAGATAAACATTTTTTTTCCCCATTTAGAATCAGTAAACCAAGACTAAGGAAAAATAAATCTTTTGCCAGAGCCATAACATCAGTATGTGGAGAGTCCTAGACTCAAACCAAGGATGTCAGATGTCAGCAAAATTAATGACTTTCAGATCAGATGTTGCAACATGCCAAACATAGAGATAATTTAAAATAATCATAACAATAATTACAATAATATTTATCATGACTTTACTATGCGATTGTTATTGTTCAGTCACTCAATCATGTCTGATTCTTTGTGACCCCATGTACTAAAGCATGCCAGGCTTCCATGTCCTTCACCATCTCCCGGAGCCTGCTCAAACTCATGTCCATTGAGTCGGTGACTCCATCCAACCATCTCATTCTCTGTCATCCACTTCTCCTCCTGCCTTTAATCTTTCTCACCATCAGGGCCTTTTCTAATGAGTCACTCTATGCATCAGCTGGCCACGATATTGGACCTTCAGCTTCAGCATCAGTCTTTCCAATGAATATTCAGGGTTTCCTTTAAGATTGACTGGCTTGATCTCCTTGCAGTCCAAGGGACTCTCAAGAGTCTTCTCTAAAATCACAGTTCAAAAGCATCAATTATTTGGTGCTCAGCCTTCTTTATGGTCCAACTCTCACATCCGTACATGACTACTGGAAAAATTGTAGTTTTGACTGTATGGACCTTTGTCAGCAAAGTGATGTCTCTGCTTTTTGATACACTGTCTAGGTTTATCATAGCTTTTCTGCCAGGGAACAAACATCTTTTAATTTCATGGCTGCAGTCATCATCTGCAGTGATTTTGGAGCCAAGAAAATAAAGTCTGTCACTGTTTCCATTGTTTTTCCGTTAATTTGTCATGAAGTGACAGGACTGGATGCCATGATCTTAGTTTTTTAATGTTGAGTTTTAAACCAGCTTTTTCACTCTCTTCTTCCACTTTCATGAAGAGAATCTTTGGTTCCTCTTCACTTTCTGCTGTAAGGTTGGTGTCATCTGCATATTTGAGGTTATTGATAATTCTCCAGAACTCTTGATTTCAGTTTGTGCTTCATCCAGCCCAGCATTTCACAGGATGTATTCTGCATATAAGTTAAATAAGTAGAATGATAATATATAGTCTTGATGTACTCCTTTCTCAATTTGAACCAGTCCATGTTTCCATGTCCAGTTCTAACTGTTGCTTCTTGACCTCCATACAGGTTTTTCAGGAGGCAGGTAAGGTGATACTCTGTGATAGGGAATGTAGAAAGTAGTTTATGAATGGCATAATTTAATCTTCACAAATAATCAACATGACAAGTAGTCTAATATATTTAGAGAGATATAGGTAGAGATGGGCTTCCCAGGTTTTGCTAGTGTAAAGAGCCTACTTGTCAATGCAGGAGACTTCAGAGATTCAGGTTTGATCCCTGGGCTGGGAAAACCCCCTGGAGGAGGGCACAGCAACCCACTCCAGTATTCTTGCCTGGAGAATCCCATGGACAGAGTAGCCTGGTGGGCTACAGTCCATAGGGTCACAAAGAGTCGGAGATGACTGAATTACCTTAACACAGCATAGCACAGCATAGAGGTAATGACATTGGCTTTCTGTATCTGTATCTTGTCATCTATAACTACATTTATATCTTTATCTCTATCTCTATGTCTATGTCTAGAATCTGTCAAAGCCTAGAGATTTGCCCCAAGTCAAATACCCAATAAGAAGGAGAACAATTTGAAATGGTCAATCAATAATATATCATGGGCAGACCTTTCCTTTTAAATGTATTGGAGCATATGGACTACCCAGTCTCCTCGTTCTGCTCTTTGATTTCACACCTGTTCATAAGGGAGTTCAGGTTTTGCAATAGGAAGCTGTAACAGGTCAGGATATGTCAGTAATTTCTTTCCCTTGAGAAATACTTTTTAATTTATCTATTAAACAAGCATTTATTTAGAAAATATTTGTTAGGCACTCCATTTAAGAAAATGTTGATTTCACCTATTTGGGGGACCTTTTATTTTTAAACGTCTTTCATTAAAATTTTCTTGTTGGCTTTTGTCTTGCACATTCTTTCTAAGGTTTATTATAAGATATTTTACTTATTATTACTGTTGACATCATAAATGAAATTACATTAATTATGTGTTCTTAATTTGAAAAGGACTAATTTTTATTACATTTTCTATTATTGTGTTTAGGGAAGTGTTACCGTATCTATGTGAAGTTGCTCAGTCATGTCCGACTCTTTGTGACCCCATGGACTGTAGCCCACCAGGCTCCTCCATCCGTGGAATTTTCTAGGCCAAGAGTACTGGAGTGGGTTGCCATTTCCTTCTCCAGGACATCTTCCCAACCCAGGGTTTGAACCCAGGTCTCCCGCATTGCGGGCAGACGCTTTACCGTCTGAGCCACCAGGGAATCGGGATTTAACAAAAATTATATTCGTTTTTAACCTATTCCCAAGGGAGGAAAAATTAGCAAAGCTTAATACTCATTGTTATAAATGATATATTAGAAAGAAACTCTGGATACAACCACAAGACTTGGCAGTTTGATTACTCAAGAAATAGATCATTTCCAAAATGAACTCTGGAGTGCCTGTTCTGCTTTTCAACAAGGTCTTTAACTTCAAGTCCATCTCTACACATACCTCTGTATTTTTCTTCTATTTCGTTTCCCTTGAAAGAACATTCTCTATTGCTCTCCCTCTGTCTTAACTTCCTCCTATGCACTCTTATATCTACAAAGACTCTTGCTTCATTCCCATACCTTTAAAGAAAGTGCTTTTTGTGATTCAGCAACGGGCTTCCCTCATAGCTCAGTTGATAAACAATCCACCTGCAATGCAGGAGACCCTGGTTTGATTCCTGGGTCGGGAAGATCCACTGGAGAAGGGAAAGGCTACCCACTCCAGTATTCTGGCCTGGAGAATTCCATGGACTATACAGTTCATGGGGTTGCAAAGAGTTGGAAATGACTGAGTGACTTTCCCTTTCACTTTCAATGCCTTGCTGGAACTAAAGACTCTTGAATATGTTTGGTGTATCCATAACAATAGGGCAAAACATAATGTTGAAACAACAAAAAAGTTTTAATTCGTCTAAAAGGATTAACATCAATTCATATAATAAAACAAAAATAAGCAGATTAGCTTTAGAGGATAAAATGTAGAAATGTTTAAGTAAAGTAGAGAGTCAGTGGGGAAAAAGGTATGATGGAGAGTGGTCAGATTTGAAGGGAGCAACCACTTTCTGGATTAACTTTTTAAAAAGTTACATGTAAGTAAAAATGAGTTCAAATTATTTATTTCTTTTGTTTTATCCTTTCAAAGTAATATTCAATACAGAGTGAAGAATGTATGTAAAATATACAAGTTGTAAAACATACAATTTAGTTTTACTTATTTTTGAATTTCATAAAAACATCACTGTACAGATAGAATCCTGAAACTTCCAACATCATAAGTCTTAAGATTCATTCATGTTGTTGAGAATAGTTGCAATACATTTATTTATACACTACAGAATATGATGAATTTATCATATCTTTATTATCCATTGTCACACAGATTGACAGTGTTTACCCAGCAAAAAAAATTAAAACAAATAAAACTCAGCAGGTAAAGAATCCGCCTGCACTGCAGGAGACGCAGGAGAGGCAGATTCAATCCCTGGGTTGGGAAGATCCCCTGGAAGAGGAAATGGCAACACACTCCAGTATTCTTGCCTGAAAAAACCCATGGACAGAGGACCCCTGTGAGTTATAGTCCTAAGGGTCACAAAGAGTCAGACACGACTGAGTGACTAAGCATACAAGCACACGTGAACATTTTGCACATTCCTGCACCAAAGTTCAAAAGTTTCTCCAGAGATTGAATGGTTAGAACACAAAGGATTTTAATGTTCAATCCTACAAGACAAACCAAATTGTTTTCCAACTTTGTTTTAGCAACATACCCTGAACATCAGCAGGTAGTACCATATGATCCACGTCCCAGCCAACATTTCTGCCAACTCTTTAGTGAAATGTAGTTTCTAATTTTGTTCTTAATTCATCCTTGCTTGATTTTTATGAAACAGAGCATACGTCTCTGTATTAGTTGTCCATGTGTAAGGACACTTTTTCTAAATTTCTACACATCTCATTACATTATTTTTGCCTCTTTAAAATTTTTAATTAAAAAATTAATCTATATACTAATCTAGCCTCAGCTCTTTATATTTCTAGTACCTTCAACCAACAGACTTGTCTTTTTGCTTCTGTTACAATGCTTTTTTAGAATGACACGTTTTAATTTTTATAGTGTGAAATGTATCAGTTTTTTTTTCTTTTACAAAAAAATCATTTAGGGAGCTTGCTTAAGGAACATGTTTCTCTTTCAATGTTGAAATATTAATGACCCTTTAGTTAAATTTTTTTCTAATATTTTCCTATTTTATCTGAGTTTCATTTTTCATAACACATAATTATCACTCTTTTCTTTCTTACTTATGAACTAGCTTTCTCAGTTTCATTTATATAATATTTTGTTTTCCTTCACAGGTTTTCAATATCATCTTTGTCATATATATAGAATTTTCATTCATCTAGGGGTCAGTGGGTTCGCTATACTTTCCTCTTGGTCATTCGTCATCTATTCTTTTGTTTACATCATATTAATTTATTGCCTTTTTTTATAAGATTTGGTTGTATGCTAGAAAGATTGCTGCAAATTCATTATTAGTTTCAGCTTGTCACATTTATCATACAACCCTATTGAAATTTTCTTTAAAGTTATAACAAATCTATAGATCAATTAAAAATAATAGATACTTGTATGATACTGATATTTCCTATGACTCAATATAGGATATTTCTCCATTATTTCAGTCCTTGTTCAAAATTTTCAACAATTGTACAGATTTCTGGATGGAAGTCTTATATATATATTTTCAGATTTATTTATTCTCAATAACAATAATTCCATTGCTGTTGTTACTAGTATTACTTGAAATTTTGGTTTTTAAACTGCAGGTTACTGTCTTAGAAATATAGATCACATTTATACATCAATTTTTTTCTTATAAACTTTTTTAACTAATTTTTTTCATATATACATATATATCTATTCTTTTTCAATTTCGTGTCCCATCTAAGTTGGTATAGAATGTTGAGCAGAGTTTTTCCCGTACTATGCAGTAGATCCTTGTTGATTATCTATTTTAAATATAGTAGTGGTAGGCTGCAGTCCATGGGGTCGCGAAGAGTCGGACATGACTGAGCGACTTCACTTTCACTTTTCACTTTCATGCATTGGAGAAGGAAATCGCAACCCACTCCACTGTTCTTGCCTGGAGAATCCCAGGGACTGGGGAGCCTGGTGGGCTGCCGTCTATGGAGTCGCACAGAGTTGGACACGACTGAAGCGACTTAGCAGCAGCAGCAGCAGCAGCAGTGTGTACATATTTAACATAAGAACTAAAGAGCCTCTTGATGAAGGTGAATAAGGAAAGTGAAAAAGCAAGTTTAAAACTACACATTCAAACTTTGCCAACAGAGGTGCATTTAGTCAAAGCTATGGTTTTCCCAGTAGGCATGTGTGGATGTGCAAGTTGAACTCTAAAGAAGGCTGAGCACAGAAGAATTGATGGTTTTGAAATGTGGAGTTGGAGAAGACTCTTGAGAGTCCTTTGGGCAGCAAGGAGATCAAACCAGTCAATCCTAAAGGAAATCAACCCTGAATATTCATTGGAAGGACGGATGCTGAAGCTGTAGCTCCAATACTTTGGCCACCTGATGCAAAGAGCCAACTCATTGGAAAAAACCCTGATGCTGGGAAAGATTGAAGGCAGGAGGAGAAGGGGATGGCAGAGGACAAGATGATTGGATGGTATCATAGACTCAGTAGACATGAGTTTGAGCAAGCTCTGGGAGAAGATGAAGGATAGGAAAGCCTGGGGTGCCACAGTCCTAGGCTTGCAAAGAGTAGGGCATGACTGAGCAACTGAACAAGTGTGTGCATGTTAATCCCAAACTTCCAATCTATCCCTCTCCGCAAACCTTGCCCAGTGGTAACCATAAGTTCATTTATGAAGTCTGAGAGAGCTTATTTTTTGAAAATAAGTTCATTTGTATCATTATTTTAGATTCTACATAGAAGTGATATAAATATCATATAATTTTATCTTTCTCTGCCTGACCTATGTCACTTAGTATGATAGTCTCCAGGCCCATTGGTGTTGTTGCAAATGGCATTATTTCATTCTTTTTATGCCTGAGAAATATTGCATTGTATATATCTACCACATCATCTTTATCCATTCCTCTGTTGATGGAAATTTAGGTTGCTTCCCTGTCTCGGCTATTGTAAGTAGTGCTGCAATGAACACTTAAGTGCATGTATCTTTTCAGGATTTTCATTTTTCTTAAGTCACTTTGACTTGCAACCCTTAACTTTGGGGGGTGTGCTCAGATAGAATTCTTCACCTTGCTGCTGGCCCCAGGCTTTACCCCTAGGATGATACTGTTCTTGGCAGCTCAAATCAGGGGAGTTCTTCTGAGAAAAGCATAGCTCCCACTACAGGAGTTCAAGCTCATATTTTTAAGAGAAGGCTTGATCTTGGCAACTTCTTTAAGACCAGTGATGACCTAAGAAGAGTTGTTCTGCAAGTGGGATTTCCTCACAGATATAAAGCTGGTTGTTAAAGTTAGTATTTTAATCTTGAAAGGCAGCACAGCATAATTCTTTAAAAAAAGAAAAGCAAATCTTTGAATTCAACCTCTAGATTTGAGTCTAAGCTGCACCTTGAATACTTTGGATATGTATCTGCAAATTGTGTTTTTGTATTTCAATTTTCTTACTTCTAAAATAGCAATATAAAAAATGAAATAATAATACACTTGACATAGAAATGTTGTATGGATTGAGTTTATATGCACATATATATATAGCAAATAAAATAGTGTATGGACTTTAGTATGAAATATAGAAGTACTTACTATTATTATGAATTAGTTTCATTTAAATATAAGTTTACATGATTACGTCCTGGAAAATATTTTCATAAAGGGAACTTTAACCTAATATAGCTACTATGGGTGAATAAGCCACTCTCATAACTATTTTTATTTAATTTTCTGACTGATTCACAAATGGATTTTTCCACCTTATAAAAGATTGATTGTCTTTATACTCTTCTTCTCAAGGCAGTTTGAATATGCTGATTTTGTAGCTAATAATTTGTCATTAGAATGTTTTCTTTGCAAAGTATTATCAGAAATCAGAAAGTTAAAGTAATAAATTCACAATGATATAAATGACAGTATGGCATAATTTTTTCCTTTTTAAGATTATAAGCATTTTTTGATACTAGACCATCTGCTTTGACCAGCTTAAAATTCATCAAACTACTTTTTTTTAGGGAATAAGCTTAAGACAAAATAAATTATACTGCATTTGCTTCATTTCTCTCTAATTATTTTTATTATGCCACTGAATTCCCATAAAAGTATTAAAAGTAAATAAAACATAAAATAATGAATAACAGAACATTATTACTTAATACAACTATTTATGATTTATACATTTTAAAATATGATTTTGAAATTAAGTCTTACTTATCTTACAAGAGAAGTGTCAGTTGGTTCATATAAATCCTTCTGAAATTAAGTAGGTTAGACACAGTGAGTCAATAGCATGTAGGTAATTTTGTCTTTGTGTCTTGTAGAGTTCCATATAGTGCTTATTATCACATTTGGGGGCTTCCTTAGTGGCTCAGATGATAAAGAATCCACCTGCAATGCAGGAGATCCAAGTTCAATCCCAGGGTCAGGAAGATACCCTGGACAAGGGAATGGCTACCCACTCCAGTATTCTTGCCTGGAGAATTCCATGGATAGAGGAACCTGGCAGGCTATAGTCCATGGGGCTGCAAAGAGTCGGACATGTCTGAATGACTAACACTTTCACTATCACATCATCATTTTACTTCACATTCCTGACATATTTTCTGTAACTTAACAAGAATTTGAAGAAGAATCATAAAAGTAATACCTTTATTAAGTATGTATAATAAAGAAAAGTATTCTCATTTTCTTGGACCGTGTATATCACAACAAACTGGAAAATTCTTAAAAAGATGAGAATTTTTAATTTAAAAATTTTAATTAAAATTTTTAATCATGCACTCCAATACGGTTGCCTTAGATTCACTTCCTCCCATCTTGCTTACCTTCTCAGACCGTCTTCTTCTTTTCCTTTTCGTTCTATGAAGTTCTCAGTACCCTATGTACTTCTGATATTTCTACTCAATGACACTTAAATTGCCGTTCTGCCTCCTTCCTAATTGGGGTGAGAAGAGGGAGAAGATCCCAGATCCCAGAGGGAGAAGGGGGATCGGTGTGCCTTCACCTGCCGGTCACCACAGCCGAACCAGAACACCACGTGTTCCACGACTGTTTCTCCCTCAAAGTCCGTTCTGCCTTGGTGGGCTTGATCAGGTGCGGATGAAAACACAGATGGGTTAAATATCCCGTGTCCTAGGCCATCTCTGGAAAAGCCAATTCATACTCACTTACGTATTCCCCTCTTTCTAGCCTGACAATTCCGAGGGGTTCAAGAATTTCACAGCAGATGGGACACCTCCTGGGGGAGGGTAGAATATGAGCACACAAGGACCAAGTTTCTTCTCCTAAAAATCCCCTGGCGATTGGTTGATAATAATTTTCCCTAAGACGGTGTGGACACCGCCTCCTAAATGACCTTCACAAATTTCTTTCCTAAGCCCTAACATGCTCGTCGACCTGTGTACCAAGCAATTGCCACCTGTCTATTCCAGGCTCCTGTGGGTCCCCACTCCTAGTCCCTCCCAGGAGGGTGATCAGGCCCCCTCTTCCACCCTGATGGGTGGGTTCCTCCTCACCTGAGGGCTCAGTTCCCTTGCTGCCGTTCACTACCTGTCAAAGTGAAGAAACCGGGCATTGAAAGGCTGAATTATTCCAAAAGGGCAAGGCACCTTCCCTCCTCTAGGAGATTCAAGCCACAAAGCCTCGGGGTGGCCTCAAAAGAGACCTATCTCCTCAAAGTGAGGAGTTTCCCGGCCAATGCACCAAAAGTTGCAGCCACGCATTCCGGGAAATAAACTCACTCAGAAGGACAATGCAGATTGTGGATTGCAGTTTATTGCACCAGCAGGCCCAAGGCAGAGTCTCCTCTTAGCCAAGGACCCCAACCAGCATTTGTGAAAATCTTTTATACCCCATGTGTACGTGTCTGAACCCACCACTCCAAATTCCTTGAGACTTACATAAACCAAGGAAAATACAATCCCAATAATCCCATCATTCCCGTGCTATGTGCTCATGTGCTCAAACAGTCAAACAGTTAGCCAATCATCAATAAACCTGAGGTTACACTCTGATAGATACAGAAAAATTTATGGCCTGTCTGGAGGAAGAGGTGATTAGTGTATGTTTTCTCTTAGGCGATGAGTAACCTAGATACTATCTTCAAGGTTCCCCTGTCTGGAGGGGGTCTTCTCCTTCTGTTGTTGTTTTCATAGGCACTAAACACAGAGTTCAGAGCCCATTGGAAAGGTGGCTGAGCATAATCAGCATGAACAGGCCTAAAATGGAGTTCAGGCCCTATGAATTCCTTCTTCAAATGGACATGGGTTTGGGTGGACTCCAGGTGTTGGTGATGGACAAGAAGGCCTGGCATGCTGCAGTTCATGGGGTTGCAAAGAGTCAGACCCAACCGAGTGACTGAACTGAACTGAAAGCTTTGTGCATCACTTAGACAATGCAGCCTTAACGAGATGCCCCAAAGTAACACCCTATGTGATTTTAAGGCTCTTTTTCCTTTCCAGGAGCTCAGTGAAAAACAATAGGATTATTGTAGAAAGAGGCTGAATAACTTCTATTTAATTTCCAACTTTCCAGGAATCTTTAAATAACTCTGCAACTGGAAACAAACAATATATATTAGAAACAAAACAAAACCTCTCACTGTCATAGACCCTTTCAGAGTACTCTATTGCAAAGTATACTCTGTAGAACTCCTTGTCACCTAGCTTCCACTATTTTAGATACGGAAGTCTCTGATCATCCAGCCAAATGATTAGTCACTCCTTACCTATTGACATATATCCGCACCTCCTGTTTTCCTTCCAGGCAAAGTGAACAGGCACACAATGCTTAAAGTTTCTACAACTGGAAGGATTTCCTTTTCTTCATCTCTTTCAGACAACATCTGAGGGAGCTGTCTACTGCAGTAGTTTTGGTGGATGACAGTGTATCTTGCAGAGCCAACTAAGCTTGAAATTTTAAAGCTGTGTGTGTCAGCTGACAGGAAGGTGGCAGGAAAGCAGAGTTAAGGCTACTAGCATGATCAATTGATCAGCTCAGGCAAGTATTTGTGTATTCTAGAGCTCTGGTAGGATTTCTCTTCTTGTAACTATTATGTCAGTTCTACTTGATAATGATGTGTTGGTGGCCACAAACACCTTTATTGAAGAGTCTAAAGAAATGCAAATTTTGAAGAGTGGCTCAAACTTTTAAGCCCTAAGGACATCCATCAAAGATTTCAAGAAAAAAGGGGATGTTTGTGCTCCAAAACCACAGCAGTCTTCAGTGTAATACTCCAGTTAATCCTTGCGACTACCTCCAGAGAGACTGAATTTACAATTTGTTGATTCCAATGTCAAGTGACAGAGCTGTTTCTTACACAGACAGGACAGTGGAGAGTCTTTCTCAAGTCTGAGATCACTCAAACTAGGCAGTTTTACAATTTTCTACAATAAGTAGGTTGGGGAGTGGTTCCTAATTGTACCAAATTATTTCTTTTAAAACCCCAAAGACAACATATTTTTACCTTTTGCTCAGTGCATTGGATTCAAAGTTTAGAAAACTTTCATGAGTTTCAATTTAGAAGGATGTCAACTCAATTTTAATTGCAAATTTTGTATTCTGCAGTATTGTTAAGCAAATTGAATAAATATATTCCAGTTTTCAAAAATTTACTGTTCTTTTAAAAATTTTAAACTCAAGACTTTTTATGTTTTTAAAATTTAGTTTTCTATGTAGACAGTTTTATCACATGCACATAGTGAATATTTATTTTCATTTATTTCATTATTTTCATGTTTTTAATTAACATTTTTAAATTTTATTATTGAAATGCACTAGCCAAGACACAGAAGTAGTAATTTAATATATCAGTATCTTTTTCAAAGTCTTAAGAAGGGGCTTTTGACATTCCCAGTATTAAGTCTGTTATTATGTAAGGATTTTGTACATGTATTTTATTTGATTAATCTTTGTTTGTAAATAGTTCCTATTATGATAGGTGGTTTAATTTTATAAAAACATTTTAATACCATATATAATAAAATTAAAGACAATGTAGTAATTTTAATAACAGATTTTCTAGTGCTGAAATTCTACTGCATATTTGGAAAAGATCTGTATGGTTAAGAGGTATTAGTAGCTTCTCTGGTGGCTCAAGCAGTAAAGAATCTGCCTGTAATGCAGGAGACCCAGGTTCAATCCCTGGGTCAGGAAGATCCCTGTAGAAAGGATGGCAACCCACTCCAGTATTCTTGCTTGGAGAATTCCATGGACACAGGAGCCTGGCAGGCTACAGTTCACATAGTCACAAAGATTTGGACACTACTGATTGATTAAAACTTTCACTTTCAAGAAGTCTTATCTTTTGTGTATAAATGCTGCTGCTGCTGCTGCTAAGTCGCTTCAGTTGTGTCCGACTCTGTGTGACCCTAGAGACGGCAGCCCACCAGGCTCCCCCGTCCCTAGGATTCTCCAGGCAAGAACACTGGATTTGGTTAAATAACTTATCCACTGTAATTATCACTAGATATAATTATAAATATTTCTTTCCCATAATGTCCTTTAATGGCTTTGATTCCAGTTATACAGCTTCATTGAGACTATCTTATGAAGGTGTGGTATTTTCCTTTGCAAGAGTTTGTGTACAAGTGGAATTCTTTCTGGAAGAAAGTTTGTGTATAAATGAAAGTAGCAGTTCTTGAAATGTTTGTTGAAGTATGTTTATAGATCCTTCTGCTGCTGCTGCTGCTGCTAAGTCGCTTCATTCTTTCTTGGTAAAGAGTTTTTTTTTTTTAGTGTTTAATTTTGGCTGGACTGGGTCTTTGTTGCTGGGTGTGGGCTTTCTCTAGTTATATTATAATGTACGAGCTTCTCTTTGTGGTGGCTCCTTTTTTTGTTGCTGTTGTAGAGCACAGGCTCTTGAGCATGTGGCCTTCAGGAGTTGCTACACATGGTTTTAGTAGTTGTGGCGCTCCAGCTTAGTTGCCCCACGGCATGTGGAGTCTTTCTGGATCAGGGATCGAACCAGTGTCCCCTGCATCACAGTGTGGATTCTTAACCACTGCACCACTGGTAAAGCCCTTGGTAAAGAGTTTTTAACTACTAATTCTATTTGTTTAATTATTGCAAATTTGTTCAGATTCTGTAATTCTTCATAAGTCAAATTGTTAAACTGCAAATTCATTTTAATTTCTCCATATATTTTGCTTACACTTTTTATGTATTGCCTATAATTATTCATAACATGCACTTTTCTATTTAATTTTGGTGGCATCTACTGTCATATCCCCCCTTTTCAAAATTTGTACATTTGTCTTCTCTCTTTTATCCCTTACTCACTTAAGTGAAAGTTGCCTGTATCATTTCTTTTATGAAATAAATGAATTTTCAATACATTTTTTCTTTTAAATTTCTGTTCACGTATTCTGCCTTAAGTATTTGAACTTTGTAGCTCATATGTTTGGAGAAGGCAATGGCACCCCACTCCAGTACTCTTGCCTGGAAAATCCCATGGATGGAGGAGCCTGGTGGGCTGCAGTCCATGTGGTCGCTAAGAGTCGGACAGGGCTGAGTGACTTCACTTTCACTTTTCACTTTCATGCATTGGAGAAGGAAATGGCAACCCACTCCACTATTCTTGCCTGGAGAATCCCAGGGATGGGGGAGCCTGGTGGGCTGCCATCTATGGGGTCGCACAGAGTCGGACACGACTGAAGCGACTTAGCAGCAACAACAGCAGCAGCTCATATGTTTAGCTAATTATCTTGATGTTGCCTTCTCTTAAAATTGAGCATGTAGGGTTCTAAAGCTCCCTATATATAATGCATAAGCTGTATCCCACAGGTTGAGATAACTATTGTTATTTTAGCAATCATTTATATATCAATTATAGAAATTGCTTTCATTTATTTCTAAATCAAATCAATTATAGTGAGCATGAGAATATTTTGTTATCATAAAAGATACATTTGCTTTACTCAACAAATGTTTATATTGTGTATAATGGGCTAGGTTCTGGAGCTACAACAGTGAACAGACAATGGAAGACAATGATGCCTATTTCATGGGATTGCTGTAATAGTGAGAGATACAAAGTAAAAATAATAAAAGAAATAAAATGCTGTTAGAAGGCAGTACTCTCCGTGAGACAAACAAATAGACAAAGCAAATGGATTGAGCCTGCTGGTCAAGAAGATTGGTTTGTAATTACTCAAAGTAGAACTTGCTGAGGATATGACATAATCTTTGAAGATGACAGAATGAGCCATTTGTTTATGTGACTTAATGTCTTTTTGAGGGCTTTCCAAATGACACGAGTGGTAAAGAACCCACTTACCAATACAGGTAGATGAAAGAGACATAGGTTGAATCCCTGGGTTGGGAAGATCTCCTGAAGAAGGAAATGGCAACCCACTCCACTATTCTTGCCTGGAGACTCCCCGTGGACAGAGAATCCTTGCGGGCTACAGTCCATAGGGTCACAAAGAGTCAGACATGACTGAAGCAACTTAGCAACTGTGCTCTTAAGGTCTTTTTAATCAGATAAATCACAGTGCAAAGACTTGAGACTTGAGTACACCAGGCATATTTCAAAGAGGTCACTGTGACTGAAATAACAACCAAGATGGAAAGTAATCAGGGCCTCAGGTAAAAGAAAAGGATGATTGTCCCACAATGTTAGTGCTTTTTTTTTTTTTTTTTTTTTAAGCAGAGGATCCCACTGAATGATAAAACAGATGAAAGATTCAGATTCCTCCAGCTCTAAATGGATAGCTTGGATAGCTACCAGGAAGCTGCCGTATAGCACACGGAACCCAGCTTGGTGTTCTGCAATGACCTAAAGGGGTGGAATGCAGGGGTGGGAGGGAGGCTTTAGAGGGAGGAGATATATGTATACATATGACCATATGACTAATTCATGTTGTTGTACAAGAGAAACTAGCACAACTTTGTAAACCAATTATATTCCAATAGGAAAAAAATTAAAAAAATGAAAGCCTATCCTGGCACGTAACCAGAATCTGAAAGCCAGGAAACCAGAAGCAATATTGAGAAAATGGCCATATGCAAGAAATGCCAGAGTCTCCAGATTTTTTTTGCTAAGTTTTTCCTGCTCCAGAAGATCTTATTTTTTGGTTTGGATGATTTTTTTTTTAACTCATGGCCAATGTTCCTCTCCTGAAGACCCTCTCTGCTGACTATAGTGCTTGCCAGGTTCTATTAAAACCATTCTCTTCTCATACCCCTAAACTTCGTGAATAACTTCATAATGTTCTTGGTCTCATCCCTTTTGGTTTTTTGAACTCTGCCCACTTCTCTGTAAAAAGACCTTTCCTATTAGTTCTTTAAATGTGATGTCTATTTCCTATCAATATCTTAACCAATACATCATACTCCGATGATTCCTAAACATGGCTGCCATTCAAATTATTTAGGAAGCTTTAAAATAACACATATTTTAAAATATATATTAAGAAAATGGTGACCCCCACTGTCAGGCCAGTTAAATCAGAATCTCCAGGAATAGGGCTTATATAGAGACAGCTTTTTAAAGTTTTCCTATGTACTACCAGGCTTGAGAAAACTTGTTCTGAGGCCTGGAGTCCCGAGCAGACTAAAATTCTTGGTATATTAACTCTGAAAAGAAACGAGAAATCTAAACCCTCCTCTTGACATGCATTTTATTCATTATTGTTGTTCAGTCATTAAGTAGTGCCTGATTCTTTGTGACCCCATGAACTACAGCACCCCAGGATTCCATGTTTTTCACTATCTTCCAAAATTTGCTCAAATTAGAGCCAATCGAGAGTTTGTCCGTTGAGCCAGTGATGCTATCCAACAATATCATCCTCCATTGTCCTCTTTTCCTCCTGCCCTCAATCTTTCCCAGCATCAGGGTCTTTTCCAATGATAAGGCATTTTATCCACTAAACATGCTTTAATGTCACTTTGAGTAAATATAAATCTGTGAATTGATTATCCATAGATATGCAAGAGAAATAATATAAAGGTTAAAATTTGCCCTCATTCATCATGGTGTATTGTAGCTAACCATTATAAAGATGAAAATTCAGCAGATTCTATATTTCATAATGTAGAACAGATATTCAATTCAGTTAAGTTCAGTTCATTCACTCAGTCATGTCTGACTCTGCAACCCCATGGACCACAGTACGCCAGGCCTCCCTGTCCATCACCAACTCCCGGAGTCTACCCAAACCCATGTTCATCGAGTCAATGATGTCATCCAACCATGTCATCCTCTGTCATTCCCTTCTCCTGCCCTCAACCTTCCCCAGCATCAGCGTTTTTTCCAATAGGTCAGCTCTTCGCATCATGTGGCCAAAGTATTGGAGTTTCAGCCTCAACACCAGTACTTCCAATGAATACCCAGAATTGATCTCCTTTAGGATGGACTGGTTGGATCTCCTTGCAGTCCAAGGGACTCTCAAGAGTCTTCTCCAACACCACAGATATTAATATCCTATACGTTCCAGTCCATCCTAAAGGAAATCAGTCCTGAATATTCATTGGAAGGACTGATGATGAAGCTGAAGTTCCAATACTTTAGCTACCTGATGTGAAGAACAGACTCCTTTGAAAAGACCTTGATGCTGGGAAAGTTTGAAGATGGGAGGAGAAGGGGATGACAGAAGATGAGATGTTTGGATGTCATCACTGACTCAATGGACATGAGTTTGGGTAGACTCCAGGAGTTGGTGATGGATAGGGAAACCTGGCATGCTGCAGTCCATGGGGTTGCAAAGAGTCAGACACAACTGAGTGACTGAACTGATGTTGTAGCAGGCACTCAAATGTGTCTTTAAGAGTGATTGGAACCTAAAGAGCATGCAAATAATAAATGTGTTTGCCACTATCAGACTCCTTATTCATTAACTTAATTAACCTGGTTATGCTCAGAATTTTACTATCAAAAAATGACACACAGATACTGTTTGGGGCTGAATATCATTCTAGTAAGTGTTTCTTGACTTCTCACTTTTTCAGTGCATAACTTCCACATTCAATCAATCACATACACAGATATTTTGTGTGTATCTACTATGCAGTATTCCACTCATATTTGTATTTAATATGTGTCTTGGTATTAGCCCATTCTCTTTTTATCTGTCAGTGCTGATAATATGATTTTGTGTTTTATGTACATTAAGGATAAAACAATTCTTATTTCTGTTGCTACGGATATCATTTTACAGTGTATGAAATTCAAGCATCAGTTACTTAATCTTATTTCCACTGAATAAATTCCTGTATCTGGAGTGCAATAGATATTATATGTACATAGATATGGGGGCTTCCCACGTGGTGCTAGTGGCATAGAACCTGCCTGCCAATGCAAGAGGCATAAGAGACATGAGTTCGATCACTGGTTCGGGAAGATCCCCTGGAGGAGGGCACAGCAACCCACTCCAGTATTCTTGCCTGGAGAATACCATGGACAGAGGATCCTGGCAGGCTACAGTCCATAGGATCGCAAAGAATTGAACATGAGTGAAGCGACTTACCACTGCTGCTGCTGCTGCTAAGTCGCTTCAGTCGCGTCCAACTCTGTGCGACCCCAGAGATGGCAGCCCACCAGGCTTCCCTGTCCCTGGGATTCTCCCGGCAAGAACACAGGAGTGGGTTGCCATTTCCTTCTCCAAGATATATGACATTAGCAATATAAATTTTTAAATACATAATCAATAAAAATATATCTAGAAAGAAGTATTTTTGAGTAGAGTAATAAGTTGTATGGCAGAAACCAACACAACATTGTAAAGCAATTATACTCCTACTAATAAAATAATAATAAATTATAAATTTTTAAATTTGCATTATTTTAAGTTTTTTTCCTAAATGAAAATAACAACATTGCATTAGATGTACCCATCAGAGAGTCTAAAATGCTCTAATGCCTGAAGTTTCATGTTACAGTCAAAATGTCCTAAGATACAAAGAGAAAATTCATCCCTGCAAAACTCTGCCAGTAAAAAAAAAAAAATACCATTTGAATAGGGATCTTGTCTGGATTGTTGAAGATTAAATTCCCTGCATCTAGAAAAGTTCTTTAAATAACAGCAACAACAAAGAAGAATGTTTTCTGACAAGTATAAAGTGAATGAATGAATTAATTAATTAATCAAGAAACTATAGATAAAACTGAAATTAAGGATAGCATTTAGGGCTAAAGACAAACACATGAGTTATAGACATACAGATAGATAAATCCATATTTACATTCAAGATAAGACTACCAGGAAAGAGAGTGTAAAAAGTACAAAGTTACCAAAAAAGGAACCTAGGAACAATTCATCTCTCTGAGGGAAACTATATTTAGATATTGAGAAAAGAAGTAGAACCCAAAAAACTGGGCTCAGAAGGACACATCAGTAAAGCAGGGGGGAAATGAGGCATCAGTAGGGTCACGGAAATCAACAGAATTTAATGTTTGAAAAAGAAGGAGCCATTCAGTTTTTTCAGATGTGTGTGAAAGAGGCTGGAAGATGAGCAAGTCGGGACTGCTCTTTGTAATGAGGAAGTCAGTGGTGATGTATACATGAACAGCTTCAGTGGAGTGCTGGGGCATAAAAACAGCAAGGAAAAGAATGTGGAAAGCTGAATAAATGATAGTAATCTACTTGACTTCTTGTGTGAAAAATGACAAAAATGTGGCAATACCTGCAGGCAGATATGTATAAGTTGTGAGTTGATAGGAACTATGTGCTAGTTTTGCAATAATAATACATGTTAAGTTAAATAAATCTAGAAGTTAATTTTATTTAATCAATATTAACAAATAACATTAAATTTTTCTACTTTGTGATAAAAAGGAATCTGGGAATTGAATACGTAGTGAGAAATACCAGTCTTGAATATAGACATAAATGGAAAAGACGAAAAACAAACATCATTTCAGGTATATAAATTAAGGATATGCTGAACCTTTTCCATGTATTATCTTGCATAACAACCTATTTAAAGGCACTGGGAGCAATATGGTAATGAATTGAGGTGAATGATCCAAAAATATATTCCCTCTAAATTTGCTATTGCACCTTCTATATCTTACCATAACAACATATATATACATATAGTTCTATGCTAGTCAAACTACAATGTAATTATCTGGTTAATTATTGATCTCTACCACTAGATTATGAAAATTCTTATACCAAAAATCCTCTCTTTTTTTTAATTTTAGTTATAAACAGTGTTATATCTGGAGTTCTATAGTATATATTCTAATTGTACTGTGCTCCGGCTTAGCTTTGTAACCCTGCTTAAGTAACTATTCAATTTACTTAACCCTCAATTTGCTTTTCTCTACAATGGGAATGACATTCACACATACCTCAGATGATTCAACAAGATATATCATGACAAATAAGTGTCAAGCTTTTAGCTCAGCACATATAGTAAACATCCAATAAAATTGGTCATTATTATTGTTGTTCCCAGGCCACTGCTGTGTTTACCACCTAGTTGATACTAAAAATAGTTTCCTTAATTAAACAATCAATGGAGTGAAGGAATGAATGATATCAGACCTAAAATCCCAATCCAGAAATCACTAAAGGATCAGACACTGAAGACAATGATAGTTTTTTTTGAAGATCCATCTCACTGTATCCTTATTTTTGGAGGCAGCATGGAAGGTCTTTGTTGCCTAAAGTGGTGCTTCTCAATTGGAAATAGGTCCAGGAATACTATAATTTTGCTTAATTTGTTCTTTGAAACCTAGCTCAGGACCAGAAAGGAATGTATGGTCATGATAATGACAACAAATAGAAAATCTTGATCAAACTAAGAGATGGCATATAGCTTCTTGGCAAGAAAAGGAGGGTAGATTTGAGCTTGTAGATTTACTAACAAAGAGATGGTTTATGTAGGTGTCTTTGGTACTTGGTTTAGAATACAACTGGGCTCCTGGGATGTAAAGACCCAAATACACTTGGGAGGAATTGCATAAAAATTTAGCTATAAAAAATATAACTGCTTATTTATCACTTTGATAGGTTATGTTATTTTTTAAAGGAAATTATACATCGTCACTTGGAATCTATAAATATGAATGAGCACAAATAGTGAACAAAATATTTGGTTTAAAGCACACTCATTTCAAATTCTAGAGAAAAATGGAATTAATTTGCTTACAATATAATCTCCTTGTTTTCTTTGTAAATATGTGTGTAAGTTTAGCAATTCAGGACAGAATTGCCTACATTTCTTCCAATAAGTTGAACATCTAAGTCTATGGGGAATTTTAAGTACAGAGCAAACACCATAACTCTCCAAAGGTTATAAACTGGTATGGAATGTTGGTACTATTGGTCCTCTGACAAGCATTAAAATTGGTTTTTAAGAAAAAAAAGTGTCAAAGAAATCAGTACCAAAAGAGAGATTGTAAAGGAATTAAAAAGATGAATCATGACAAGGGCTGGGAGGAGAGCTTTCATTAAACAATAAAATGAGAGTTAAGAAACTTTAAAGACAAACCTACTTTTATTACTCACAGAATATATTTGATAGATTCACCTGAGGATATAAAACTGATGAGCTTCCCTCTGGGCTTATCCCTGAACAACAAAAGAGAAGTGAATTTCCACTTCCACAAGAGACACTGTAAAATTGTCTTGTTATTTTTTTCATATTACAGTAAATTCTTCTTTGATCTTATCTGTGTACTATCTCTGTGATTGTCATTAGTTCTTTTTGAAAAGTGCCTCTCTACATGGGGTGTGTGCTTGTGTGCTAAGTCACTCCAGTCTGGTCTGATTCTTTTTGACTCTCTGGACCTTAGCCCACCATACTCCCCTGTCCATGGAATTTTTCAGGGAAGAATACCGGAGTGGGTTGCCCCTTTCTTCGCCAGGGGATCTTCCTGACCCAGGTATCGAACTCCCATCTCTTACATCTACTTGCTTTGGCCGGAGGGTTCTTTACCACTAGCGCCACCTGGTAGTTGATACTTAATATTTGCATATTTAAATTCTGTCAAAATGCCTCCAGATATTAGTAAATGAATTGTGTCCTCTCTGAATAAGTGACAAAAAGCACTACTACTTACTGCTCTATCTGGGAGCTCTCAGAGATACAGGCATACATTATTTTTAAGTAAATAATAGCATTCAGGGCACAGAGTACTGATAGAGGATAAGGTGTGGGTTAACATTTACTGGTTTCTATTGATTTTCTTCTCAGAACTCTGAAGTCAGTGAAATTTTGTAAGTGATATTGGTCTCACATTGAGAAAGTGTATATTCCTCAGACTACTGTTCCTCATGTAGAGCTTGTATCATTTAGATGGAAATTTCAGTTAAAAAACATCTTCCACGGTCTAGTGCATCTGGCCTTTCTTTTTATTGCTGCTATTATTCTTAATCCTGATCTTGCTCTTGTTTTTTGGGGAAGAAATGTGATTGTTATTTGCTTATATGTTTAATTATATTGATATTTTAAAAATATGAGTTTTAAGAAGTCAGAAATAGAAGAATACAAAACTGGATCTTATATTTTACTTTCTTATGTGAAAAATTGTACTGTTAAATTACAAATATTTAAATATTTAATTATGATGCAAAATATCAATGGCTTATATAAAGTTTTTAAGTAATCAGTTATACAAAACACCATCTGAAATTTTAAATTAATGCTTAAATAAAACAGAGCCAGAATTATTTCAATTATGGTGTTTTAAAATCAAACCAACTGTGTGCAATGTATTAGGGTTTTAAAAATCTATTAAGAATTTACAAAATTAATTAAGAACTTAGATACATATTGAAAAGGGAACCATCCAAAGATAAAAATATGTCTGCTATTACAGGAACAGACAAATCTCTTTCATCTTCATGGAATCTCTTTAATTTCTCATAAACAATCTGGCACCCTTTAATGACTGCTTCTCCTGTTTAGTTTCATATCTCACCTTTGGAGTGTTGACACCTTATTTGGAGTCAGCAGATGTTCATTTGATTTCCCCTCCCTATCCAAGTGCTTCATCTTCCTCCTTTATACTGTAAAGACCCAGTTCATTCTTCACCTGTCATATTACGTTATTCCTTGCCCTCTACTTCTCCCTATCTCTGAATTGCAGTGCCCTAATTGTTTCCTGCCTATCATGCTGCCCTAATTTTTAAAAGCTTATTTTACTGTCCTGTTTCTTTGGATCTGAATCCTTTTGTCCTTTATTCATCCTTTCATTTGAATGTTTTAGCAGAATGGACACATTTATTTGGGTATCAAAAAATTGAAAAGAATATGAAATGGTTACAAGCACACAAGAAAATATAAGATAAGGTGTAACTTCCCTCTACTTGTTTTCTTAACTTTTGCCAAATTTTATTATTTAAATGAAACACACTAAATTCATAGAGCTCTCAAATAAAGTATGGTATCTTTAGAAATATTAAAGAAAATTCTTGACACAAAGAACAAAAGAATATGCTTTATAATTATTTTGTAGTCCAGGATGCCACCGTGTTGAGAAATTAATGCATTATGTTTTCTATTATTTCCTCAGCAAACTCAGCTCATTTTAAAAGCCATTAAAGGAAATGGCAACCCACTCCAGTGTTCTTGCCTGGAGAATCCCAGGGACAGGGGAGCCTGGTAGGCTACTGTCTATGGGGTCACATAGAGTTGGACACGACTGAAGTGACTTAGCATAGCATAGCAAGGCTACTTTAAAGAGTTTCAGAAAAAGTTCTGCAAAAACTTATAAAGATATTAACATAATTTTTACTTTATTAAATAAAATACTAAGTTTAAGAGTGATAAGGAACATTTGGATAAAGGATAGTAAGAACATAATTTAAATTTTTAAAGTTTAGATATGATGAAGCCTAGTGGTTATTTGAATTACAAATAGGAGACCTGATTACTAGGTAGGGCAATGAGTTACACAAATTGCAAGAAAAGCTAACTAGAATGATTAGGGCTTTAAAGATTTCTGACTCCAGGTTGAGTCTTTAGAATACAGTATGTGTTTGAACTTCAATCCCCAATCTTTGTGATTCACATCCCAGAAAACAAGCACTAAGCTTCAATCAACAAAAAGTCAATATGAACATTTTGTTTGGTTCCATATTAAACGTTACTATATAGGTTGATATTTTTTAAGCAATGATCTACAGAAGAGCCTCTGTAGAAGGAAATGGCAACCCACTCCAGTGTTCTAACCTGGAAAAATTCCATGAACAGAGGAACTCAGTGGGCTGGAGTCCGTAGGATTGTAGAAGAGTCAGACACGACTGAGCACCAGAGCTATTCAATGAAGTCATTCTTAGAATACTGACATGATCATATTCAATATTCCAGACCATAGGTCTGTAAATTTTACCTGTTAAGGACCAGATTGTATATATTTTAGACCTTGCAAGCTATCTGGCTTCTGTTGCAATTATTCACCCATGCCTTGTGTCACCAAGAAAGCCATATGCAATTTCTAAACATTAAGTCCATGTCTGAATTTCCATTTTTATTTCTGGACACCAAAATTTCAATATCATATTATTTCCCTGTGTTATAAACTATTAGTCTTATTTTTTTTTTAATCTTACCTTAAAAAAATGTGTGAAAATAATTCTGCACTTGTGAACCATACAAAAATAGTTCATGCATCAGATTGATCCAAAACACTGTTTTTCCCTGAGTGAGAAAATCACAATGTTAGTTAAATTTCAACTAACAGTGTTAGTTAAATTTCCAACCATAGGAATATGGTTGGAAAATTCACTGTAGTCTACTAAAAAAATAATTTAAAAAAACTAGACTGATTTGTTCTTAGAATACACAGAGTATGGAAAAAGGAGACACACTCATTGAGAGTACATATGATGCCTGACACTCTTTAAGTACATTGCAGGCATGTGAACAGATTTTTCTACCATATCCCTGAGCTGAAAATTGAGACTACTACTGCTACTAAGTGTCGTGTCTGACTCTGTGCGACCCCATAGACGGCAGCCCACCAGGCTCCCCCATCCCTGGGATTCTACAGGCAAGAACAAGAGTGGGTAGCCATAACTCTAATAGGAAAGGGTTAACTAACTCACCCAGGAACGCTCAGCTATTAGGTAATCAAACTCAGGATTCTGATCCAAGACTACTGGACTCTGAAGACTAGGTTCATTCCATTTACTATATTGAAATAAAATTAATGTTAAATAAATAAAATATATTCAGTTTGATTCCCCAGTAACATATGATACTCCTTCAAAAAAGTTTGAGATCGATTAGTGGTGACAGCATTTCAGATATCATTATGCAGAAAAGGCTGCTGAGAAATTCCCCTTGCAAAGAAGATAAAAGCTTAGGGAAAAGGATGAAAGTAGAAGCTTAGTCAAATCTGCTTCATAAAACTTGACTTACCCTTTTATGTTTAAGCAGCTGAAGGCCACACAGTGGTCTGAGTTCAAAACCACTGCTTACCCCAAGTGGAAAGTGGTCTTTAGGGGGAAGGAATGCTTTGCACTCCTATGCTGCTTTGTTTATGCAAGCAGAGAACTGCTGTTCTAGGAAACTGGCAAAAACTGACATTTCCTTAGTTTTGCTGGCTCTGCAAAACCTTCTGCACAGCTGTATTCAAACCCATTAGCTCAACCTTTCAGAAAATCCTCTCGCAGAAATTGCTTAGAGGTACACAGGCTGACAGTTGCTGTGTGTTTTGAGAGCTTTCCCTTTCGGAAGCAGGCTCAGCATTCTTTTGCTTAATTGGTCTGTAGAGACTGGTCATTTTGGAGAAGGAAGTTCCACACCTCTGAAAGAATGACATCTATTTCAGCCCATAATCAGCTAATTTAAAGAAAGGGAATAGGAGTAGCTCCAGGGGATGCTTACCCTCTGCTCTGTGTTGGGGTGGGACCTGGAGGGCTACAGAAAGCACATCAAGCAATGTAAAATTAAGGGGAGATTGGGAATAGAGAAAAACAGTTTTTAAAATACATGAAGTCCATTACTTCAAAATCCAGGCATACAGGTAGCTCTAAGCACATTGAAATACTAAAATTTAAAACTGAATATCTGAGTTTGATTACAGGCACCTGAATTGTGGTATTTCACATTTAGATAAGCATTGTCTACCTCACAGAACGATTTTCCTAAGCTCAATGGATTTTAGCAGTGGAAACTGATCAAAAGGATAGAGAAAATGGGACCTTGAATTACAAAGATGTGCCAGGTAGTCAGGTCCTTGTTACACCAACTCTGACAATGCAACTTTCGGGACCTTAACCTGTCTGTGCTTCTATTTCTTTAACTTAGAAACCAAACTCAGTTGAATTGTCTTACATGACAAAATACAGATAAAAGCTTCATCTCCAGTCTTACCCATTTACTTTTTGTGTGTGTACTAAGTCACTTCTGTCATGTCCAACTCTTTGGGACCCCATGGACTGCAGCCTGCCAGGCTCCTCTGCCCATGGGATTTCCCAGGCAAAAATACTAGAATGGGTTGCCATTTCCTTCTCCAGGGGATCTTCCAGATGCAGGAATGGAACCCGCATCTGGATTGGAGCCAGATTGTTTACCACTAGCACCACCTGGGAAGCACCAGTCTACTTTCTAAGCTAAGGCTTTAATTTGTAATGAGCTTGGTGATGGTGCAGCTACAAGAGTTAATAGCCATTGATCAAACTACAGCTATTTGCTGAATATGAAGTGTTAGGTAGTTAGAATAGAGGAGTCCAAAATGGCGGTAACTAAAAGACAAAGAAAGGGGAAAACCTGTGAAAATGAAACAAAAGAAAATCCATGGACTGAAGTGAAAATTTCTGAGCCCACATGTGAAATGTTGGGGGAGTGTGTAATTTCCTTGGTTCTGTCTAGCTGCAGCAAAGATTTGAAATGGTGGACCAGTGTTCCAGCTCGGTTCCAGCTCAGGGTTTATTCAACAAGCACATGAAAGTATACCCTCCAGGCATGAGGGCAGCTCGACCCCTAAGGAGAGGCCTCAGTTCTTCTTGGCATCATCTTTTTATAAGTTTTTGTCTCCTTCCCCTGCCCTATGTAAATTGGGATAGCCAGGAAGGCTGTTTGTTTCACCTGAAGTTCTCAGTCCAGTTCATGAAATTTCTTTTGTACCATTTTCATGGGCTTTTCCCTTTCTTTGTCTTTTCAGTTCAGTTCTGTTCAGTTCAGTCGCTCAGTCGCGTCCAACTCTTTGTAACCCCATGGACTGCAGCACGCCAGGCTTCCCTGTCCATCACCAACTCCCAGAGCCTACTCAAACTCATGTCCATTGAGTCAGTGATGACATACAACCATCTCATCTTCTGTCCTCCCTTTCTCCTCCCGCCTTCAATCTTTCTCAGCATCAGGGCCTTTTCAAATGAGTCATTTCTTTGCATCAGGTGGCCAAAGTATTGGAGTTTCAGCTTCAGCATCAGTCCTTCCAATGAATATTCAGGACTAATTTCCTTTAGAATGGACTGGTTGGATCTCCTTGCAGTCCAAGGGACTCTTAAGAGTCTTCTCCATCACCACAGTTCAAAACCATCATTTCTTCAGCACTCAGATTTCTTCATACTCCAACTCTCACATCCATATATGACTACTGGAAAAACCATAACTTTCACTAGACAGACCTTTTTTGGCAAAGTAATGTCTGCTTTTTAATATGCTGTCTAGTTTGGTCATAACTTTTCTTCCAAGGAGCAAGTGTCTTTTAATTTCACTGCAGTCATCATCTGCAGTGATTTTGGAGCCCCAAAAATAAAGTCTGTCACTGTTTCCACTGTTTCCCCATCTATTGGCCATGAAGTGATGGGACCAGATGCCATGATCTTAATTTTCTGAATGTTGAGTTTTAAGCCAAACTTTTCACTCTCCTCTTTCACTTTCATCAAGAGGCTCTTAGTTCTTCTTCACTTTCTGCCATCAGTGTGGTGTTATGTTTGTCTTTTAGTCACTGCCATTTTGGACTCCTTTTCCTATTCTAACTACATAACATAATAAATGAAACAAAGCCAAGAAAATTACATTAAATAATGCATCCTTAATATGTATTAAATTAACATTAAATATAATGTTTAACTTTTACTATTTTGAATTAAAAGTAAGAAATAGTCTTTAAATGCATCCTGGTGGCCAAAGTGTAAGAATATGCCAAAATGACTGATAACCAATTATAATTTCTCGTGAATATTACAAAAGCCTTCTATCATTCTCTAAGTGGTTATTGAAAAGTCCAGAAACTATTTTATATTTCTGTTTTATTTTACAATAAACATTCTTTGTAAAAATAAACGCAATAAAAATGCTAAACTTTTGCAAAGATATATCAACAAGAACTGGATAAAATATTTGACTGTTTTCTTCAATTCTCATTTGGAAAATGTTACAAAAAGAAGCTAAAATACTAAGAGGATATTCAGAGAGATGTCTTTAAAAATAGAACCAGAACCATTAAAAATTGAAATAACTAGATATATTTTAAAAATTACAGCATATAAGTGAATATGATGACTATCATTTCAGATGAATCATGTGGTAAAAACTAATGCAACATAATACAGCAAATATGAAATTGGATAACTCAAGACATGCCTTATTAAGCTAGACATTTGAGCATTCTAAAGGGAGGATAGTGCTTAGAAAAATACCTGGAATATTATTTAATTAGCATACAAATTTTATTCTGTTTTATGTGTATAAATAAGAATGACTTACAATTAAAGATAATATTCTATATTTGGAGATAAATTATTATGAGGAATACATTTTTATTTAAATGATGCAAAGTATCCTGATGTTATCAGATAAAAAATAATGAAACAGTAGTAAAAAATAAACAATAGTTGCAAATTAGTAGTAGAATATTTTAGTAGTCTCTAAGTTTAGAAGAGTTGACTCACTGGAAAAGACCCTGATGCTGGGAGGGATTGGGAGCAGGAGGAGAAGGGGACGACAGAGGATGAGATGGCTGGATGGCAGCACTGAATCGATGGACATGGGTTTGGATAAACTCCGGGAGTTGGTGATGGACAGAGAGGCCTGGTGTGCTGCGATTCATGGGGTTGCAAAGAGTCGGGCATGACTGAGCGATGGAACTGAAGTGAAGTTTAGATTAACATGAAAATAGACAAATTGTGCAGGACAAAGTTAAAACAGGCTTTATTCAAGGCTATTGTATCGGAGGGGCCAGGTGATCATAGATGATTCACATTTGCTAATTGGCCTTACCCAAAAGAAGAGCAAACTTTTTTGTATCCTTCTGAATGGAAGTCCTTTTACAACTTGGAGCAAAGCACTCACTGAAGTTTCACCTCTATCCTCCCTGAGACACTGAGAGGTATGTGTTATCTTCCCTGATTACATTTCAAAGGGAAGGTTCAGGTTCTTGAGAAAGACCATCCTGGGTTGTAAAACTGCTCAAAGGCTTTCAAAAACTTTTAAATATCAAAAGGGCAGAGAAGAACTTTGCAGTTACAAGTTTTCTAAAACGAATTTTACTGATGAAAGGGTTTCTCAGGTTGTTGTTGTTCAGTTGCTCAGTCCTGTCCAACTCTTTGCTACCTTATTGACTGCAGCATGCCAGGCATCCCTGTCCTTCACCATCTCCTGGAGCTTGCTCAAACTCATGTCCATTGAGTCGGTGATGGCATCCAACCATCTCGTCCTCTGTCATTCCCTTCTTCTCCTTCCTTCAATCTTTTCCAGCATCAGGGTCTTTTCCAAAAAGTCTGCTCTTCACATCAGATGGACAAAGTATTGGAGCTTCAGCTTCAGCATCAGTCTTTTCAATGAATATTCAGGGCTGATTTCCTGTGGGATTAACTGGTTTGATCTTGCTGTCCAAGGGACTCTCAAGAGTCTTTTCCAGTGTCACAAGTTTGAAGAGATCAGTTCTTTGGCACTCAGCAGTCACATCCGTACATAACTACTGGAAAAACCATAGCTTTGGCTACACGGATTTTTGTCAGCAAAGTAGTGTCTTGCTTTTTAATACTCTAAGTTTGTCATAGCTTTTCTTCCAAGAAGCAAGCGTCTTTTCATTTCATGGTTGCAGTCACCATCTGCAGTGATTTTGGAGCCCAAGAAAATAACGTCTGTCACTATTTCAACTGTTTCCCCATCTATTTGTGATGAGGTAGTTTTTTGAATGTTGAGTTTTAAGCCAGCTTTTTCTCTATCTTGCCAGCTTTTTCACTATCTTTTCACCTCCATCAAGAGGCTGTTAATTCCTCTTCACTTTCTGCCATTAGGGTGGTGTCATTTGCGTGACAAATTGATTTCAATCTTGATTCCAGCTTGTTCATCCAGCCCAGCATTTTGCATGATGTACTCTACATATAAGTTAAATAAGTAGGGTAACAATATACAGCTTCAACTTACTTATTTCCAAATTTTGAAACAGTCCATTGCTCCATGTCGCAGTTGGTTCAGTGGTAAAGAATCTACCTGCCAAGCTGGAGACATCAATTTGATCCCTGTGCCAGGAAGATCCCCTGGAGAAGGAAATGGCAATCTGCTCCAGTACTCTTGCCTGAAAAATCCCATGGACAGAGGAACCTGGCAGACTATAGTCCATGGGGTCCAAAGAGTTGGACACGACTTAGTGAAACAACAACAAAGAAAATGTAAGTCAAAAGTCTAGATATAGGAAGAAGGTTTTCTGAAGTTTAGAAGCTGAGGGGAATCTTAAGGCTTTTTTGGTGAGCATAAGTACTAACAAAGTGTTATTTTTTCCCCTCAGAATCCATTATTGCTACATCAATTTTGTTGTTGTTGTTGTTTAGTCACTATGTCATGTCCAACTCTTTTGTGGCCCCATGGGCTGTAGACCACCAGACTCCTCTGTCCATGGGATTTTCTCAGCAAGAATACTGGAATGGGTTGCCATATCCTTCTCCAGAGATTCTTCCTGACCCAGGGATAGAACCTGCATCTCCTTCATTGGCAGGTGGATTCTTACCAATGAGCCATCAGTGAAGCCATAGATTAAGTAGGGACAGACAAATGTGGAACTAGAAGATCTGAAATTTATAAGCAGAATATTCAATAATTGGCATTCATTCTTGCATTGATTTTTAAATAATAGAAGCTTATTTATTTTTAAATAACAGAAGCTTTTACAAAAAAGCACTTTCTAAGAACTCTGTGGACCACACTCATACTTATAGCTGCTCAAACCTTGAAAATCATCTACATACTGACAGAAGCACTTAATATTGTAATTTGTAATGGATGAAATGCCACTACTTTAGCTAGCTATAGGCCTCCCCCAAACTTCCCAGCTGCAAAACTCTGTTAGGGAGCATGAGAGCTAGATTGAAAAAGAGGGTGCCCTGTGTCAGGTAACCCCACTTCCCCAAAAGTTTATTTTTTTTAATAATTTTATTTATTTATTTATTTTTGGCTGTCTTCATTGTTGCATGGGCTTTCCTCTAGTCAAGGTGAGCAGGGGTTATTCTATAGTTGTGGTGTGTGGGCTTCTCACTGTGGTGGCTTCTTATTGTGGAATGCAGGCTCTAGAGTATAAGCTCTAGAGTACAGAGGCTTAGTTGCTCCACAGCATGTGAGGTATTCCTAGATCATGGATAGAACTGACGTCTCCTGCATTGGCAGGCAGATTCTTTACCATTGAGCCACCAGGGAAGCCTCCATCCTAGTTACTCAAAGGTTTATGCCACGGTGAATTAATTTCTCAAACTGGCTGCATATCAGGATGGCATTGCAGATTTGTACTAATGTAAACTTGGCCCTACTTCAGAGTTCTGAACTAATATGATTTAGTGTGATACCTAAGGGTTAATATATAGATAGATAGACAGGTAGAATGGATAGATGTTTCAAATCTCCAGGCCAGCCGAGTCACATGCTGCAATCTTGAATTTAGGAACCACAGAGGCAGACTTTCTAACTCCTCTTGTTCACAGACAAAGGAACTGACCCAGGCTGAGTATTGGCTGCTAGAAGTAAACAGTTCTTCCATCCAAATCAAACTGTCAAGATAGCAAGGATTCTGACATTAACTGAGCTCAGTGTTAGGATCTCAGTATCACTACCATTTAACAGAGCCAATATGTAATGAATCATTAAGTAACACGAGAAATACTTGAAGAAGATGCTCAAGACGTTATTACAGTCACTGTTCTATTCTTCACCTTGGCTGACCCCTGATCCTCCAACCTCTCCTGTCAGATCCTTAATCCTTCAGGCGCAAATCCTGTTGACCTTCCAATAATGAATTAGACCAAAAGAAGATTAATAAACTGCAACACACAAAAAGGTCAATCTATAAGTCATAGCAGGAACAACAACAAAATATTACTTTACATGAGTACATTTAAAATTAGGAAAAGTCAATCTATGAACATCATTTTGGAAAAAGGGTAAGAAATCATGTAGATCATGAGTTATTTTTTTTAATTTGGAAAATAATGAATATTATATATCCCAAGTGAACTGAGTTTGCTGAAAATATTTAAAATTATTAATATTATGTTATTGTCAATTATTCTATAACAATTCTGAAGTAACTTCTGGAATTCTGGCAATCAATGTTTACTATAACTGTGCTGGTCAAATGATGACTTGTGAGCTAGGCTCAATCCACAAAGAGAAACTGAGTGTAAGTATTTTCCATTTTTTAGAAATGCGAAAGTGTTGTATTATCTCTGTTGAAGCTAAAAATGAAATTGAGTTTATATCTTTTAATGTTTATAATAACACAGATTTTAATATTTTATAAAATTATTATGCCATGATGACTTAACCGCACAAAAACGCAACTGCTCTTTAACAGAGATGGTTTGAAAATTACTGCTTTGAATAATACTATGTAAAATACTAGGAAGGCTCCAGGTTAAATAAAAAATAAACATTTATTTCCTATGAGACTCCTCAGACCTTTAAAATTGAAATGTGCACTATGCATCTCAAGATGAAAATTTAATAGTTCTTTGCAATGTACTTTAATACAGACTTTTCTTACACTTCATCTTATGATCTCATGAAACTAGGATTCCTCAGAACACTTGGGAAATAGCTCTTGGAAAATAATTAATGGATGTATGGAAATTGTCATGTTAGTCAGTACATAGAAATGAACTTAGCGGGATGGTGTTGGGAGGGAGGAGGGAGGAGGGTTTAGGATGGGGAACACATGTATACCTGTGGCGGATTCATTTTGATATTTGGCAAAACTAATACAATTATGTAAAGTTTAAAAATAAAATAAAATAAAAAAATAAATGAACTTAGCATTTTCCAGAAATTGTGATTCATTTTCCAGAAAGGGAATCAATTATATACTTAAGAAAGAAAATATTTTATTCAGTTAACTGAGAAATAAAACACAGAAGAGAAAAAACTGAATCTGACTAGCCTATATCTTTAAATTCAATGAATATGGACTTCTTGAAATCTTACTATGTGCTGCTTTCTACTTTTAAGACATATTTACTCAAAAAACAACAATTGAAGCAATAAAGCAAGAAACCTTACATTTTTCCTGAAGGAAACTGGGTAGCTAATGGAAAATATTTGGGGCTTTACTTTGGAAACAGTTTTTGTGCAAAATATTTGAAAATGTAGTTTCTTTGTCTTTTAGAGTCCTAGAAGATGATAAACTGTATACTTTTTTCATGAAGAGACTAGAAACAAATTGACTTCAATATATTTTACACGTTTAATAGGATAGAAATAAAGACAGTACATTATGTAAGAAAAGGCTGAGCAGTACTATAGCCTATTAAATAAGGATGTTTTCAGTGCTGCCTTAAGGGCCTGAAGGTACTTTTCATCTCAGAGCAGTTCTCTGATGCTCTTGCTTGTTTATTCATTCACCTGCCTGTTAAATCCGAGTGAACCAAATCACTCTGCATTTCCACCTCATGGCCCTAGCCCTTTAGAGAGCTTTCTATGAACCATGTAATGCCTTTCTGAATGTCAAATCTCTAAAATTGATGACGCTCAACAATGAAGATATTGCATAATTTTAAACTGTAATGTGTTGAGTCTTCAGAGTATCTAAAGGGTGTATGAAAAACTCCCTAATCATGAGGTTTTGTATATTGAATATGAGAAGACAAAGCAAAAGCGAAAACAGTGAATTGACAATGTCAGGGTGCATGCACCCTAAGTCGCTTCAGTAGTGTCTGACTCTGTGACCCCATGGACTGTAGCCCACCATGCTCCTCTGTCCATGGGATTCTCCAGGCAAGAATACTAGAGTGGGCTGTCACGCCCTCCTCCAGAGGATCTTACTGATGCAGGGATGGGATGTACATCTCCTCCATTACAAAGTAACATTTTCATTGAGTCCATTTGATTTAACCCTGTGGATTGGACAACTTTGGGAAGATTTCATCAAAGAGGAATTTGGAATGATAATTTAAAGGTGAATAAGACCAAGAGAAAGAATATTCTAAAGGAGAATATGTGATCAGGAATAGAGAAAAATGCACAACATGTTTAAAGCATAGAAAGTGGTCTAGCATGACTGGTTCAATGATATAGGAAAAAATGTACCTAAACTCTAAGATTGATCACAGTCTCATTATAAGCAACAATACATATTAAGCTAGAGAGGTGATATAAAGATGTTAAATGATTGGAAACTCCATATCACTGAAGAGTTTTAACTAGCAGTTCAAACAGATTTTTAGAAAATTTAATCTGGCTACTATGTGGGGTAAAGAGAAAGTCTTTAAGAAATCTCAGAAAAGTCTCTTTATAAAAATCATTTTTCAGTTGATCCAATTAAACTATATTCTTGGCCATGAATGAAACAGAAAGGTTATTCTGGGAGACTAATACCAACCAAAAACTATAATAGGATGGGAGTGAGGAGTCAGTGATTGAACAAAGTTATTTATTTCTAAAACATTAAGCCCACCCACACAAGAAAACCTCTGATGGAAGGCTGTTTAAAAAAAAAAAAAAGCTACTGCATAAGGATTCCCACATATTGATATTTAGATATACAGACAAGGATGTAAAGATGGAACAATGTCTTATAAATGTGGATTAGTTTATATATGAGTGGATTGAAATTTATGAGAAAGTTCATAGTAAAAGTTTAATATTTAGGAGTCAGCTGCCAACAGATTATGTTTGAAGATGTGACCATGGGTAAAATATCTAAATAGTAATGTAGATTGAAAATTACAAGAAATCCTAGGCTTATATCTGGATGTGCATTAAACATGTGGGAACCATGTAGGTGTACTCAGTAAAGGAGACAGAAAAAAACTATAAGAGGAACTCTAGAATAATGTAATGCAAAACACAGATGAAAACTTAAAATCGTGTCATCAAGCTGTAATGCATGCATGCGTATGCATGCATGCGTATGCATGCTAAGTTGCTTCAGTCGTGTCCAACATTTTGGGATCCTATGGACCTGCCAGGTTCCTCTGTCCATGACTTTCTCCAGGTAAGAATACTGGAGTGGGTTGCCATGCCTTCCTTCAGGGGATCTTCCTAACCCAAGAACAGAACCTGAATCTCCTGCATTGGAATTCAGGTTCTTTACCACTTGAGCCACCTATACAAAAGTAAAAATAGTGTAATAATAAGACAGAAATCTGTGTGTCATAAGAAAAATAAAACTTTAATAACTGAAACCAAATAATTCTCTGCCTCCATGTTAAATAATAATGAGTCAAGTAATACTTCTTGGTCTGTGTTAACAATTCTTGAGTGAAGCATAATTTCCTGTTCTTTGCTAGGCAATCCTGAAAACAAGTAAAAATAACATAGATGCTTACTGCAGGAAATACCATTTCTTAGAAAGTCAGATACTGAAACAACTAAACATCATACTTACCATGACTGATTTCATGTCTTTCATCTTGCTGAACACAATAGTCAAAGAAAAAAAGATTACCTCACAATAGAAATCCAACTTCTTTCCAACCCTGTAAATTCTGTGCTGTGCTTAGTTGCTCAGTCATGTCTGACTCTCTGCGACCCCACGGGCTATAGCCTACCAAACTCCTTGGTACATGGGATTCTCCAGGCAAGAATACTGTAGTGGGTGGCCATGTCCTCCCAGGGGATCTACCCAAACCAGGGATCAAACCCAGGTCTCCCACATTGCAGGTGGATTCTTTAATGTCTGAGCCACCAGGGACTCAACTTAAAATCACTCAGCTCAAGCCCTTAAAATGCTGACTGTACTACAACCCAATTTTAAACTTAGAGGTTCTGATAAGACCTTTGTGAAGCTAGTGTTCTCCCTTGCCACAATGTCTAAGTTATGTGTCATCAGCAACTCTTTCTGGTGGTGTTTTTTTTAAGTGAACAGCTGACACTTCTGGTGAAGAAGTAAGAAGAGAAAGATCATTCATTCTTCCATTTGGTACAATTTGTCATGTGCCTAGTACATGTCAGGCTTTCCAGGTAGCAGCAGTGGTAAAGAACCTGCCTGCCAATGCAGGAGATACAAGAACGTGGGCTCCATCCCATGTTCCTGGGTCAGGAAGGTGCCCTGGAGGAGGGTATGCAACCCACTCCAGTATTCTTGCCTGGAGAATTCCATGAACAGAGAAGCCTGGTGGGCTACAGTCTATATGGTCACACAGAGTTGGACATGACTGAAGTGACTTAGCATGAACACATGCACTAGTACATGCCAGAATAAATTAGTGTTTCCTTTCACAGACAGACATTGGAATTAGAAATTAATTATAAAATTGGAAATAGGTGGCTCAGTGGTAAAGAATCCACTTGCCAATGCCAGAGCTCAGGCTCAATCCCTAGGTTGGGAAGATCGCTTGGAGGAAGAAATGGCAGCCCACTCCAGTATTCTTGCTGGAATAATCCCATGGATAGAGAAACCTGGCAGGCTACTGTCCACAGGGTCGCAAAGAGTTGGACAGGACTGAGCAAATGAGCATGCATGCACACAAATAAATAATCATCAAGATAGTGATATTAAATGCTAGGAGAAAAATAAAATTCAGTAATGAGATAGAATTACTTTGGGGGACTAATTTAAATCAGTAGAGAAGGAAGGCTTCTTCAGAGGGTGATGCTTCAGGATAAGAAGCAAGGTCCAGTGAGATTCTATTAAAAGTTGCCAGATTTTCAGATTCCTAGTTCCATCATAAAATCCTAACACCGAGGAGAAGGAAGAGGAAAAGAGGAGGAGAAATGCTAAAATGTATTACATACAAACAGTGCCAGCTTCTTCATGGGCATTTTCCTTTTAGACTTTAAACCACCTTGTGAGGTAAATACTGTTAATATCCCCATTTTATTAAAGAGATAACTGAAGTTAGCAAAATTTGGTTATTAACCAAGTTGCATAATGAGTGAACGGTAGGACTCAGAACTTGCCCAGAGCTGCCTGATTAAAAAGACTATATCCTTAAGTTAGTTACTTAACAATATCTATAATGGTAGACATTCATTGCCACATAGAGAATTACCCTCCAGCCCATGACTATGTCTTCTATGTTAAGCATTTCCTCTACCCTTCCTAGGTTTTGTTTGATAGATTAAATAAATTCAGAATGTATTCAGCCATTTGTTTTATTAATGCAAATAGTTGATAAAGAGAATTGATAAAAATTGGGAATAATTTTTAAAGACCTCTCTCATTAAAGTTTTGCTGTCATACTTGCCTAACCCATCTACTATTTTTTAAAATTCTTAAATCATTTATTTTTTGAAACTGACACCAAAGTATGATTACCAGATAATATGAAGGACAAAGATTCTATTGAAAAGAATGCATTTTCCATTCACAATGGACGGTGGCCATGGGGTTATTGAAATTTTCTGTCAGTGATACTAGTAAACATATTCTGGAACACTCTTTCAGTTTGTTTTTTCTCATGCTGAAAACTGACTATTTATGGCAACTCCTGCCTTAGGGGTTGTGTGCAGCAGTTGTGTTCATTGATTAGAAAAACTAAAGACATATCAAGACAGAGGGAAACACAAGTAAGGGCTTTTAAAGGCATCTGATGATGAGATTTCTTCAGGGCACACACAGTATCTTAAGCTTCTAAATTTCACATAAAAGATCTTTAAATAATCTCAACCTCATTTACTTTTTAGAAAGTACAATCAGTCTTTGAAGGCTGCAGTAAAAAATGGAGGTTTTCAAACTAAGTTGAAGAAAGAAAGAATATCCTAGTAAGAATAAAGCAGAGATTTCATTTGGTTTTGCAAATTCATGTATTTTAGCTAATTGCAGAGTCTTTGTTTTATCTAATCGGAGAATACTGTACAGTACTGAATTGCCTCATTATTCAGTTCAGTTCAGTTCAGTCGCTCATTCGTGTCTGACTCTTTGTGACCCCATGAATCACAGAACGTCAGGCCTCCCTGTCCATCACCAACTGCCGGAGTTCACCCAGACTCATGTCCATAGAGTCAGTGATGCCATCCAGCCATCTCATCCTCTGTCGTCCCCTTCTCCTCCTGCCCCCAATCCCTCCCAGCATCAGAGTCTTTTCCAATGAGTCAACTCTTCGAATGAGGTGGCCAAAGTACTGGAGTTTCAGCTTTAGCATCATTCCTTCCAAAGAAATCCCAGGGCTGATCTCCTTCAGAATGGACTGGTTGGATCTCCTTGCCGTCCAAGGGACTCTCAACAGTCTTCTCCAACACCACATTTCAAAAGCATCAATTCTTTGGTGCTCAGCCTTCTTATTAGAGATTATTGAATAAAAATTTCTGATCTAGAAAAATCTCACTTCAAAACTAAGACACTAAACCTGTCTACCCTAGTGCCTTATCTGAACCACAGACTTGGATTAAAAATTACTTTTTCAGTCTTTTAGATCTTCTAATACCATTGATTTTGGCACGATATTGAAGTGTGTACTGATAGAACAAAGCTTCTCTGGATATAACATCATATCTTTTGTTCATTATTTCTTGGATAACAAAACTGAATCCAGAGAGATCAGTTTGCTCATCTACAATATATCTCTTATGTGAAAGTGGCCCTAAAAGTAGCAACCTAGCAACCTATAAGTTTTATCTTACAGGCAATTTTGAGAAGTAGTAACTGGAGGAATAGTTACTTTAAAGTGTTAAGCAAATAATGACTTCAAGAAAATGATAGTTTAGAAATATAAAAAATAATGACATTTGTGAGAAAAGGTAAATAATGCTTTCTATAATGTGGTCATTTTGTGGCATGGTCACACTTCTCATAACTTATGTGGCTTATGTGGCAGCAGTGATAGCCATATAGCTTGAGGAAGGAGACACAGTAAGTGCAGTGGGCAGGAATTTTACAAGAGTACATGATGGAAAAAGGGAAGGGAGGAAGCAAAAGTGGGCAGAGAGAGATGTTGAGTTGTCATATGGACTTAAAAGACACAGTCAACTGGTATTAAACAGTACTTCAAATTAGCCCCACATTGAGCTAAAATGTCCATATATTTAATATCCCCATTTTCACCTATTGATCAACTTAGAAGGATGTCACTGTAAGAGAGGCAGATTTTCATTCTGGAGCAACCTTGAAGGAGCTAAGAGCTGGTGCTGTCTCTTGCATCAGAAACCCAGCAACCGAGGCAAGACGTTCATCATTGAATGGGGATATCCTGGCCCAACTATCTTTTGTGCCACTCAGATCCACTTCTTTGTTCAGGAAGCAACACCTTCATCATTCTGTTAAGTCTTTGTTTCTGGGGGAAACTTAGAAAAAGGAAGGGTACTGGGATGGATTACAGGTCCCAACTCTACAGCCGATCTCTGAACTACTAATGATATTTATCACCTCCTTCCCCCACTATCCATTCTAGTTGTCCTCACCATCTGCTAACACCTTTGTTAGTCTTAGCTCACACGGGGATGACACTGAAGTTATCCTCAAGGTGTATGAGCCCCTTATCACCATGTTCTTAAGGTTGCTTCACTTAAACTCTAACCACCAAAATTAGATAAGGGAGTATCAAGAGGAGCCCAAGAGGGGTACTTTTGTGTTAGCAGATACTTCCCTGCCCTCCGTAATGTAAATGCAGCACTTACCTCCTTCCATTACCAGGCTGATTACTCCTGCCATGATAGCTCCTCTTCATGCTTACTGATCTCCGCACATAGAGCAGCTACAGTGACCAGGTGGCAACCAGAGCTTAGAGTTCAATGGGACTCTGGCTTGATTCTCAGGTGCAGGCATTCATCCTTTGAGAACTTTGATTCTTTATGGAATCTTTTTTGATTCCACATATATTCAAAGCTTTGCCATACCCCTTTGTGAACAAAGTAGGTGATCAAGCACACCGCCACAGTGTGGTTTTTTTTTAATATTTTCCAAAAATTTACCCTTTTTGGAAAATATTCTTTCACCAAAGTCTTGCAAGGTTGTGCCTCAGGGAGAATGAAACATAGCTGCTTTCCATTTTCAGCTTGCGCAGAAATACTGAGCTCACCTGTGCATAAGCAACGCTTAACTGGCTTTTTGTTCCTCTCTTAGTGGGTCAGAACTGATCTTCCACAGAGCTGTGGGGTGTGAGCTGAAGGAGAGGATCTGGTGCAATATGGTGGATGATAATGGGTTCAGGGCAATGTGCTCATGCTTTCACTCTCTGGTCTTACTTGTGCTGCCTCAGATTACATCCTATAATGGACCACTGATTGCCCTGATCAAACTTAATGACTTAATGGACAGGAAGAATTCTGGTTCATGATTAGAATTGCTGAATCATGGTCAGTTGAAGCCCTGTATTTGTTGTGTTTCATCTATACTGACTTTCAAAATATGCCAGGGGTTGCTTTTTTTTTTTTTTAAAGATGTTGTGGGCTTACTCTGGACCACTGGTGTCCTGCATTGTTGTTTTGCCATAAATGCCACACATCTTGGCCCACAACTAATGCAATTTTGGTAGATCATGAGTCCCCAAGTGGCAGGGCTGCTTACACCACAGCCCAGACCTTCTTGCTCTGTGTCTCACTAGAAACTGGCTGCCTCAATGTCACTGATAACATAGCCTTGAGCAATATACTTAGATGTGAAATGCACTGCCTCTATAATGTAAGAAGTACTACATTGTACTCCCATCTTTATTGGCAAAGATGTAAGAGTTTGTCTTGCATTTTATATATCGTGTGCCAAGATGCTTCTAACCACAGAACCCCTAAAGAGGTAAATGGAGTAGTAATGTGATGTAGTGATTTTCATAGGGTTTATTCTCCATGCCTAAGAATGAATGCATCAACCAAGGCCTCTGCCATGCTAGGCATTTCTTGTTTGTGTAACCCAGTAACATGTCATTTTTATAATGGGCCATTTTAATATTCTGTAGGATGTTTAGATGCACTCAATATTTTTGACCAATATTGTTATATTATACATAATTGAAGAGTTCACATGGTCCATTGTGCTAAGCTGGAAACATATCTTGTTACCTGTTTCATGTGAATGTAAATAATGCCTTATCTCTTTTTTAAATGATAGGAATGGAAAAGAATGTGTTCACAAAATACGAGTCCACCTACCATATCCTGGAAATCATGTAAGTTTTCTGTAGCAAAGATATTACATCTAGCATAGTGAATAAAATTCGTCCTACTAAACTGAGTTTGTACAAAGATAGTGTCATCCAGGATTTGCAGCTCTACTGTAGGAACCATCCTAGTGAATTCAGTGGAAATACCACAGGGATCCCCAACCTTGTATCTAATGTATAACATGGTGATGATAGCTAATACTATATTGTATACTTTGAACTTGCTAAGAGGATAGATCTTAAATCTTATCACCAACATACATACACACAAACACACACATGCTCAGTGGTAACTATGTGGAGGTAATGGATAAGCTATTTATTTTAATTATGGTGATCTTTTTATAATATACACATAGATCCAAACATGAAGTTGTATATCTGAACTAAATACAATTTTTATATATCGTGGATATCTCAATAAAGTTGTTTACAAAATAGAACTCTCAGAAGTTAACAAATGGCTATTATTGCAGTCACATTTTTATTTTTTTAACATGATGATTTCTTTTTTGGCCATGTTGTGCAGCATGCAGGATCTTAGTTCCTGGACCAGCGATAGAAGCCTTGCCCCTTGCAGTGGAAGCTTGCATTCCTAACCACTGGACCTCCAGGAAAGACCTTGTAGTCACTTTAAGAACAAGTTCCTGAACCCCATTGATTTCTGTAGTGATATATTGCTTGCTTCTTGACCTATATCTTGGATGCATCTTCATTTTATTTTTCTTCCTTATCACTATCTTCCCTCTAAGTGAGGGTGTGATGAGAAGGATGAGGAATTCCATTTTGCCCTTTCTCAGAGAGCTAAGAGAGTTTCATAGCCTTGGTTCTCCTCACTCTAAGAGAAATCCTAAAACTAGATTCTGAGCATCTCTGATTAACCAACACCAATTTGATACTAAAGACTCTGTTATCATCTGAAATCCATCATGTGCATGCATGCTAAGTCACTTCAGTCATGCCTGACTCTTTGCAACCCTATGGACTGTAGCCCTCCAGGGTCCTCTGTCCATAGGACTCTTTAAGCAAGAATATTGGAGGGGGTTGCTATGCCCTCCTGCAGGGGATCTTCTAGACCCAGGGATCAAATCCATGTCTCTTACATATCCTGCATTGGCAGGTAGGTTCTTTACCACTAGTGCCAACTGGGAAGCCCTGAAATCCATATTACTTAAAACCTAAGTTATCTGTCTTCCACCATAACTGTTCTTGCTTTTCTAGGTAGGCCAAAGACACTACCATTCTTTCAGTCCTCCATTTCTGAAATCTGAATTCATCTCTTAGTCTACCAGTTTCTCTTCCTGTTTCTAGATATCTTTGTGTGCAGTCTATCATTTTTAATTCTTCTCATCACAGATTCATTTATATTTTCCTTCTATTCTCAGAGTCACAGCCATTGTTTAATACCATCATTAGTCCATTTGTCCCATCACTTCATGGCAAATAGATGAGGAAACAATGGAAACACTGTTTTTCCTTTATTTGGGGGGCCCAAAATCACTGCAGGTGGTGACTGCAGCTATGAAATTAAAAGATGCTTATTCCTTGCAAAAAAAGCTATGACCAACCTATACAGCATATTAAAATGCAGAGACATTACTTTGCCAATAAAAGTCCATCTAGTCAAAGCTATGGTGTTTCTGGTAGTCATGTATGGATGTGAGAGTTGGACTATAAAGAAAGCTGAGCGCTGAAGAACTGATGCTTTAGAACTGTCGTGTTGGAGAAGACTCTTGAGAGTCTCTTGGACTTCAAGGAGATCAAACCAGTCAATTCTAAAGGAAATCAATCCTGAATACTCATTGGAAAGACTGACGCTGAAGCTGAAACTCCAATATTTTGGCCACCTGATGTGAAGAGGGGACTCCTTGGAAAAGACCCTGATGCTGGGAAAGATTGAAAGCAGGAGAAGAAGGGGACAACAGAGGATGAGATGGTTAGATGGCATCATTGACTGGACAGATATGAGTTTGAGCAAGCTGGGAGTTGGTGATGGACAGGGAAACCTGGCATGCTGCAGTCCATGGGGTCAAAAATAGTCGGACATGACTGAGCCACTGAATTGAACTGAACTGAGTCAATTTGTGGACTATTATAAAATTTTCCAATTGATCAATTTCCTGCCCATCTCTTCTTGTTCCAGTAGATTCTACATGATTGTCAGCTTATGATTCTAGAAGCTGTCTTAAAACACAGCTTAACATGTGTTAAACCATCATGTAAGGCCATAAAGAAATCTCATTTTATAATAAAATAAATTTTATGTTCCCATCTGGCATTTGATACTTTTCATGATCCATAATATAAGTAATTCAACTGTATCACCAGCTTTTCCAGTAAACATGTTTTCTATTACCTAATACAAAATCTAACATGCCATATCTTTTCCATCACTTTCCTTCTTTTATGATGTTTTCTCTGACTTAAGTCAGCCTTTTAAAATGGCTTTCTTTTTGAGTTACTTTACCAACTATCAACACACTAGGTATTATGTATATGTTATTGTATCTCCGTTTCCTCATCTGAAAAAAAGAGGGAAATAATGTTCATCTTACAAATGAAACAATGTATGTAAATTGCTACCTGAAGGGTCTTTCATTTATTAAACACTGAAAAAAATATTTATTTACTTTTTCTTCTATCTTATACCCTTATATTCATGACAGCAAAGAAAATTATGTAAAAGACCAGAAATTTATGGATATAGAATATAAAATGTTAAAACAGGGAATATAAAGGAAACAATGAGAAATATAATCATTGAACTGCAAGGAGATCAAACCAGTCAATCCTAAAGGAAATCAACCCTGAGTATTCACTGGAAGTACTGATTCTGAACCTGAAGCTTCAATACTTTGGCCACTTGATGTGAAGAGTGGACTTATTGGAAAAAACCCTGATGCTGGGAAAGATTGAAGGCAAAAGGAGAAAGCAGAAGCAAAATATGAGATTTAGATAGCATCACTGACTCAATGGACATGAATCTGAGCAAATTCCAGGAGATAGTGGAGGGCAGGGAAGCCTGGATTGCTGCAGTATATGGAATACAAAGAGTTGGATGACTTAGCCACTGAACAACAGCAACAAATAATTATTGAATTCTGTGTCGACTAAACTAAGTTTTACTTGCCCTTTATATTTTGTACAAATATTGCCTATACTAGTAAGACCAATAGATATGTATTGCTTAAGGATGAATGCATTTCCTATTTAAATATAGTTGGCATTTGCAATGCAATGATGAATTAATATGAAGTATCACAATCATTGAATAAAATATGTTTTAGAAAGACAAATGGTTTCAATAAGTCAGATGCAGAGTATGGATCAGTATGAATGCTAAGAATGAAATCATCTATAATATATTTCAGCTTCTTATTAAGGATTCTCAGGTGATAATTTGTGGGAGGTAGCATCATCAGAAATTTAACAGTAGTCATTTATGTTAAAAGAAAGGATTTATGATAGGTATATTTTTATTCATGAAATAAGATAAATTGGAATTATCTATCATTACTGTCTAGAAGAGTTTGGTTTATTATAATTTATTTTATAGAGTATTCTGTAGGAAATAGAGTTGGCTAGCATACATTTTATTATTAGATTCACATCATTTTTATTCCATAAGTATCAGCTGCTAAAAATGTAATGTTATGAAAAAGAGACTTAGAATCTATTAAGAAAAACTTTTAACATTTTCTACTTTTTTTGGTTAAAGTCAAGTTTAAAACATAAATTCAGAAAACAAGATTTTTAATAATTTTCTTAATTGTCACAAATCTGATCTTTTAAAGTTTTAAACCAGAACTGTGGTCTTGAATAGCAATTGCTAGATGCAAATACAATGCCTTTTTTTTTCTAGTGGCAATAATTCACACAGTATTTTTACTTCACAGTACCAAAGGTCAACATCATGGAGTGTTATTCATTCTCTCAATCATTAGACACTTTTGAGCACCTATAATGTGCCTGAAATTGTGCTAGAAAATGTGACCAAAAGTTTAAAAATAAAATAAGGACCACACACACACACATATTCACAGTATATATGCTATAAGAAAGATAAATACATAATGCGATGCACTGAAAACCCTTCTGGTTCTAACAGGAGGTGAAATCTTCCAAAAAGAAGACATGGTCATTCTGAGCAGAAGAAATTTGATGTTCAAAGACATAAAAAGGTAGAGACCATTCTAGGAGATGTAAGATATTCTACATAGCTAAAGTAAGTACTTGTTTGGGGAAACAAATATGGAGAAAGCAGTGGCAAGAAGATCTGGAATAATCTGTGGTTGGAAGATGTCGATGGTCCTCGTTGCCATGGTGTTACTTGCAAATTTTATCATTGATATGGGAGACAATATTATGAAACTTCTTCAATAGTTCTGAGAGTGAATTGAAATAAAATATTTAATTTTTTCCAGAAAGCTGGGTATATGCCACTAATAGCTGTATAGTAAATGTTAGCACAGTTTACACAGTTGTAAACCAAAGATGTCTTCTAATCAAAAGCAATGCAATTATCACTTTAAGAAAATGAGAATAAATTGTTAGTGACGAAATTCAGGCATAGGGGTTGGTGAGGGACATAAGTCTAAAAATCACTTATAAAGTTTTGATGAGAAACAATATAAAATAAATATGAATTTACCACAGTTAGATAAAGACATTATATATTCTAGAGGGGCTGAAAGAATTGATAGGAACACAAAGAATAAATTAGTTCCTTGAGGTGAAGTCAATGACAATGTTCTACAAACTAACATATTTTTTATAGCAAAAGCAGTATTACTTTATCAATACCTTAAATTTATTTATTAAATGCTTAAATACATTATATAATACTACTACTATGTATATTACTTTTGGTAGAAGGTAGTACGTTGTTTAATACTACAAAGACACTGTGATAGAGGATCTATTATTAACTCTACTTAACTCTATTCTAAAAAGAAAAAGAAAAAATAATGTTTAACAAGCTAGTAAATGATGGAACTAGAACTCAGCCCTCAATTGTTACCTTTTCAGAGCTTGAATTCTTAACTCCTGTATTACTGCTTCTGCACTAAATTCTATTCAAAATTCTTATGATGATTTTAAAATTCAAAGGCTAAAAAATTCAAGTCTAATTAATTTATATTTGTTATTCACTGACAATAAAACTCACTGATATTGAATCAGATTATATTTCTACAGTTTATTTTTTGGACACAAATATATTTGAGAATATAGAAAGTGGTAAAAAAAGGCCATCAAGTCAAAAGGATTTTTGTGCTTGTTTTTGGTGTAGATATTTCCTTTTCTTGTGGCTTACTGTTTCTTTCTGGACTTCTTGGACTAGTTTTTGTTTTCAATACTATTATTCTAGATTTTATCATTTTTCTACTTTTAAAATTAGGCACTTCAAATCACTGCCATCCTTCAGTAAATGACACTCTTTCTAACAGGCATTGCTTTGAAACTTTTCTGGCCTCCCCATGATGTCTTAGAGAACCTGACAACTTTAGAAGCAGTTACATGCAGTGCCAGTCATGATTCATTTGGTTGGAAATTCTGGTGTCAGATGTGATTAGGTACAAGAGGGCAAGCATTCTCTGCCTTTACAGTTTGCATTTTAGTAGATTAACTAAAGAATAAAATGCCAATAAATGATGTGACACATCTATTTTTATAACCATGTTAAATTAGAGAACTATAGGCTGCTACTTTGTGATTTATAGAAGTATATTCTTAGGAATATTTTGCCTTGAGTTTCCCTTGATTTCAGTTTGTTCAAAGTATAGCATTTGCATTATCTTATATAGATCCAGATATAGCCTAATAGTATACAAATAGAATGGACTCTTAATACTTACTGAAAGTACAATAGAAGTAGCTGAGAGGGAGGGCTATAGGAGACAAGCTCACCTATTCTAGAGGAGGACAGATTGTTATATTTCAACTCAACACAGAGTACTTCTAAGTACTCAACACAGAGTGGCTTCTAAGGGTTTGTATTTGTCATATGTTTACTCTGTGTTTGTCTCTCCTCATACAGATCCTTGCATAGAAGTCCCCTCCCCACGCAAAGACAACTTTGTCCTGGAAGCCGACAGATTCTCAAGATAGATAGAAAAGAGCTTTGAAAATGAAACTTGTGGCAGAGATGACAAAATTATTACTAAAATAATGCACAGAGGTAGTGATAATTGCCAAGCACTTAACTGTGAGACTATTGTCTCTTTGTTATGACTTCCTCTCTCTTTTACCCGCCTTAGGATCTGGAATCAGTGGCTTGCATCCAACAGTGGAACATGAAGGAATCAACAGTCTGACATCCTTCCCTGGAGGCTGAGTAAGATGTAATGGAAAGTAGAGTTGAGTGGGGGATGGGAGAAGACAGTTCACAAGTAGAACAGACTGGTGGATCTCAAGGGTAGGAGAAGAAATGTACCACGTAAATAGAGTAGATATCAGGGGACACAGGATCATGCATAGCCTAATATCTACTGTGGATGAAAGCAGATTCAGTCTCTCTTTCTTCTCCTTCCCTCCCTCTCTCCTTCTCTCTCTTCCTTTCCTGAGAAAAGACATGACAGAATTATGTCTTAGATCACGAAAATTTAAAAGAAAACTATCCATGTTTCTAGTTTTACTACTTCTTAGTGACTTGGATAAATACATAACCTCTCTTCACCTCAGTTTTCTCATCCATAAAATGAGTAGAATGATAATCTCATACTTACTGAGTTCTTTCTATGATTAAATGAGTTAATACTAGTAAAATATTTAGAACAATGTCTAGCAATTCTAAGCATTATAAAAATTTAAATTATAATTACTGTTTCACACAGTCTTTTCATTTGCTTGTTCAAGTTTTAATTGTTATCCTAAGGCAATGGCACCCCACTCCAGTACTCTTGCCTGGAAAATCCCGTAGATGGAGGATCCTGGTAGGCTGCAGTTCATGGGGTCACTAAGAGTCAGACATGACTGAGCGACTTCACTTTCATTTTTCACTTTCATGCATTGGAGAAGGAAATGGCAACCCACTCCAGTGTTCTTGCCTGGAGAATCCCAGGGACTGGGGAGCCTGGTGGGCTGCCGTCTATGGGGTTGCACAGAGTCGGACACGACTGAAGTGACTTAGCAGCAGCAGCAGCTATATATTTGGAATTTCTGAGTATGTGTGACAAATCCTCTTGAATCTCCTGCCTGGACAGTTATCCTGGGTAACAAGCAACATTGCTGACCTGGTAACTCTAAGGCAACCAACCACAAGAAATCATCACTTTGCCAACAACCATCCATATAGTCAAAACAATGGTTTTTCCAGTGGTCATGTATGGATGTAAGACTTGGACCATAAAGACCGTAAAGGTTGAGCACTAAAGAATTGATTATCTTGAATTGTGGTGTTGGAGAAGATTCTTAAGAGTCCTTTGGACAGCAAGTAAAAGAAACCAGTTAACCTTTAAGAAATCAACCCTGGATATTCATTAGAAGTACTGATGCTGAAGCTCCAATACTTAGACCATCTGATGTGAAGAGACAACTCATTGGAAAAGAACCTGATGCTGGGAGAGACTGAGGGCAGGAGGAGAATGGGGTGACAGAGGATGAGATGGTTGGACGGCATCACTAACTCAATAGATATGAACTTGAGCAAACTCTGGGAGATAGTGGAGGACAGGGGAACCTGGTGTGCTGCAGTCCATTGGTTTGCAAAGAGTCGGACACAACTTAGCAACTGAACAACAACAATAAATCATGTGAAACTGCTGCCTTATGTCTTTATTTTTAAGGACCCTAGAATCTGGACATGTCCTCTCTAATAATAATTTGCCTATATATCTGAACACTTTCATCATTACAGTAGGTGACCATTCTAATATTTTAATACATAGGACGACTATTTAAATTTATGTCTATAATGGGTTTCAGCTACAAATTGGCACTTGTGAAGGGCATTCACCATCTGCTTCTGTGGAGATTGACCCCTGTGCTGCTGCAGCTGTTGACCTTAGTCATGCCCTGAAAGGAGTTCAGAGTGGAAAGTGAGGCACTCTAGGGAATCTGGTGGAACAGGGCTTTAGATAGCTAGATATTTTCAGGAACTAATTACATGATCACAATCTTTGCATCTTGTATCTTCCCAGGTGGCACAATGGTAAAGAATCTGCCTGCCAATGCAGGAGAGGCAAAAGATCCAGGTTCAGTTCCTGGGTTGGGAAGATCCCCTGGCATAGGAAATGACAACCCACTCCAGTATTCTTGCCTGGAAAATTTCATGGATAGAGGAGTCTGGCAAGCTACAGTCTATAGGGTTGCAAATAGTCAGATATGACTATTAGATATACACATGCATATCTAATCTTTGTATCTCCTCATATCTAGAAAAACTAAAACCTTTCATGATGACATCAGCTCCTCTTAACTAGTGGAAAACCTTTTGAAAATTAGTGCTTGATTGCACTGAACTCTCCCTTCACCAAAATTATATATATTGACCTTCCCATACTACCTCTTTGGAGCAGTTTCTCAGAGCTATCTGAAATGCTATATCCCAGGCTACAGTCCACATTTTGTGCCAAGTAAAAGTTATCTCACAACTCTCATATTGTGCATGTTTTCTAGTTGACATGGAGGCACTTTTGAGATTAAAGGGCGTACTATGAATAACTGTACTGAAAATATCAGTACTCATAGCATGGTCTGTGCTGTGCTCAGTCACTTTAGTCATGTCTGACTCCTTGCAGCCCTATGGACTGTAGCTTGTCAGGTTTCTATGTCCATGGGATTATCCAGGCACGAATACTGGAGTGGGTTACCATTTTCCTCCTCCAAGGGATCTTCCATACCCAGGGTTTGAACCTGTGTCTCTTTTGTCTCCTGCATTGGCAGGCAGGTTCTTTACCACTAGTGCCATACCACTAAGGTATGGTCATCCTAGGATTAAATCTCTTTCCAGAAGTCCCTGTTAAAACACAAATATGGTACCTGCAATGGTAACCTAATTGGTTTACTTGGTCATGTGACTCATCCAATTGACTTGTCAGTGAGCAGAACCCAAAAGAAATAAAATATAGGATAGGTAAGACTTGGTCTGTCATTGAGAGGGTTGGTAAACAGAAAGAGCAGTGACTTTAGGAAGAGGTTATGTTTTATAAAGGTATTCATATGAGAGATCTTGAAATAAAGGCTTCAATCAGGGATCAAAAAAAAAGATGGGGGATGTAAAAGAATAACTCTGAGATAAAAGAGTCTGAAGACTATCTCTACCCCTTCCCAATTCTATGTAAAACAAATCCTGGATTTTTCGGCATCTCTCTGACCAAGATTTGACTCTGAGGCAAAGCTTCACCTTAAGTACACTTCCAGATTCATGCCTCTTATACTCCGTGTTTGAATGAGTTCTTTTCTAAGTGGGTTAACTAATTTTTATTTTATGCAATACATTTTAGGTCAGGTCTGAGGAACTCAAATTGCTTTCCTCATTTAAACTGCCTTTAGGCATGTACTCATATGTATTTCCTGATAAACTTATACTTCCCATAGCCTTATTTAAAGATCAAAAAAAAAATTTTAAAGGACTTGGTTTAAAATAATGATGAAGCAAAAAATGAGAGAGAGAGGTTCCATTTATTTTACTTGAAACTAGACAATATGAATACTAATCATCACAAATTAGGAGAATATGAAGTAAGATAACACAAGTGAGAAAAAGAGTAGAAATAGTAACAGAATTTTGAATATTTTTTGACAACTGGCCCTGCACATCCTAGAACTCTAAAAGAAAAATTGCACCAAGTTAGTTAAACAGGCAAGGAAAACATGACTCAAGACTGCTACAATTAGGGAGGAAGATTATATTCAACTTCACTAAAGCAAAATAGGGTGATTTTCAAAGGTAGAGTGAGGTAACGGAAGAGTACAGGGAGATACTCAATGGGAGGTTAGTCAATGTGCTTAGTCTGTCTGTGTTTGCTAGTCATCACTTTCTGAATGTAAGCCCCCACTCCCCCACAGAAACTGGAGATAGAGAACCTTTCTTGATTATGTTTCGAAGAGATGGCTCGCCTGTCTTGGAGAAATATTTTTGGACTGCAGAAGATTTATATCTCAAAGATGTAGAAAAAGAAGTTATAATTGTAAGTTTTCTAAAGCAAATGCTCTAAGAAAAGCAAGGTCAAGAAGAAGCCTGCCTGAAGTTTAGTCAAGCTAAAAGGACCTACTGATAGTGTGTTTAAATATGAAACTAAGCACTTATGATTCCACATTCCCTCACCTTCCTTCTCTGATGAACCAGACAAAGAGAAGGGTAAAAAGAATCAACAAATGAAAATTATCATACAATCACATACTCAAAGTACTATTTAAAATTTTGTTTGACTATACCAGGAAGCATGTGGGATCTTTGTTCCCTGACCAGGGATGGAAACTGCACCCCCTGCAATGGAAGTGCAGAGTAACTGGACTGCCAGAGAAGTTCCACTATTTAATTTTTTTTTAATATTATTTTAACTGCCTCCACATTTTGAAACCACCTTCTACAACAGATTCCCTTTATAAGTGCTCACCTTGCCTACATCCTTCACTTCAGCAATACCCTCTATTCTTTATTACCAGGGTGGCTGTTTATGAAGGGATGTGAAAAATAAAGACACACCATAGGAAATATGATAAAATCACTTTTTTTTTTTGTTCAGGAGAACACAAAAAACAATATTTCACTGAAAGTGCACAAGCTAAAGCTTTCATAAGTTTTGAAAATAAAACATTTATAATGAAAAGAAATAGTTATACTACAGAAAAGGACTCTAATAAAGATATCATTCACAAAGGAATCTCAAAGACAAATTAGCATGTTTTTCCATATCTGGGTAAAATTTGACTCTAAGTTAAACCATGATTTTAATTTAAATTTCAGATTTGAGGCACTATTATTACTGTTAAATGAATATATATATATTATATATATGTATGTATATATAAAGTAGAGCTGTGAGTTTCAGTTTCATCTGAGCCTTTACTTAGGACTATACTCGGGTAGATAGTTTTTCACATAGTTCTGAGGAATTTTTCTGAAGAGGTGAGGGATAATGTAGGTATATGTGTGTTTGGGTGATGTGGTTACTTGCAATCAAGCCGAGATCTTAGTGGGCTTCCCAGGTGGTTCAGTGGTAAAGAATTTGTCTGCCAACACAAGAGAAGCAAGAGACATGGGTCTGATCTGTGGGTCAGGAAGATCCCCTGGAGGAGGAAATGGCCACTCACTCCATTATTCTTGCCTGGAGAATCCCATGGACAGAAGAGCCTGGCAGGTTGCAGTTTAAGGGCTTACAAAGACTTGAACACTACTGACCTACTGAGCATGCACGCCCGTATCTCGCTGGAAGCTTGCTGCTAATCAGGAAGAACAGGTGTCTCTGGTAATAATTTTAGTGCTTTTCTAGTTATGAAAAGATGCAAGAAATTTGGTTCAGAATATTTTCTCCTGAAAATGTCTGACTATCTGAAGGCCTGTTCTGCTAGTTTTTCTAGAGCACAGAGTGCCTCATTCCTGATCTCTACCCTGAACTCCTTTCAAGGCATGTTAAAAATCAGCAACTTCAATGACTAGTGACTTCATTCTTGCAGAACCAGAGGGTGAAGATATTTTTTGGTTGTTGCTTTCAAAACTATATATTGAAAGAAAAGAAAAATATAAGGCACCTTAAACTCCAACTCTGTATTTTAACATTAATCATAATGTCCAAGTTTCACTTATGGATATAAATAGTTATCTTTAATAAAAGTACCTTGAAGTACTCTTAATTTGAACTTTGCAAAGCATTAGTGTAAGGCATAGCATCTTTTATTTTTATACAGAGAGACATCAAATATTTACTGAGTACCTATTATGTTTCCAACACTGTATGAGACATTGTGGGTGTGTGCATTCTAAGTCACTTCAGTCACGTCTGACTCTTTGCAACCCTACAGACTGTAGCCCATTAGGCTCTTCTGTCCATGGGATTTTCCACACAAGAATACTAGAGTGAATTGCCAGGACCTCCTCCAGGGGATCTTCCCAACTCAGGGATTGAACCCATGTCTCTTACATCTCCTGCACTGACCATCTCTAGTGCTACCCCATTAGGGGATATCAAATGACAAATCTCTATTTTATTTATTTTTTTTTTTCAATTTTATTTTATTTTTAAACTTTACATAATTGTATTAGTTTTGCCAAATATCAAAATGAATCCACCACAGGTATACATGTGTTCCCCCATCCCGAACCCTCCTCCCTCCTCCCTCCCCATACCATCCCTCTGGGCCGTCCCAGTGCACCAGCCCCAAGCATCCAGCATCGTGCATCGAACCTGGACTGGCAACTCGTTTCCTACATGATATTTTACATGTTTCATTGCCATTCTCCCAAATCTTCCCACCTTCTCCCTCTCCCACAGAGTCCATAAGACTGTTCTATACATCAGTGTCTCTTTTGCTGTCTCGTACACCGGGTTATTGTTACCATCTTTCTAAATTCCATATATGTGCGTTAGTATACTGTATTTATGTTTTTCCTTCTGGCTTACTTCACTCTGTATAATAGGCTCCAGTTTCATCCACCTCATTAGAACTGATTCAAATGTATTCTTTTTAATGGCTGAGTAATACTCCATTGTGTATATGTACCACAGCTTTCTTATCCATTCATCTGCTGATGGACATCTAGGTTGCTTCCATGTCTTGGCTATTATAAACAGTGCTGCGATGAACATTGGGGTACACGTGTCTCTTTCCCTTCTGGTTTCCTCAGTGTGTATGCCCAGCAGTGGGGTTGCTGGATCATAAGGCAGTTCTATTTCCAGTTTTTTAAGGAATCTCCACACTGTTCTCCATAGTGGCTGTACTAGTTTGCATTCCCACCAACAGTGTAAGAGGGTTCCCTTTTCTCCACACCCTCTCCAGCATTTATTATTTGTAGACTTTTGGATCGCAGCCATTCTGACTGGTGTGAAATGGTACCTCATAGTGGTTTTGATTTGCATTTCTCTGATAATGAGTGATGTTGAGCATCTTTTCATGTGTTTGTTAGCCATCTGTATGTCTTTTTGGAGAAATGTCTATTTAGTTCTTTGGCCCATTTTTTGATCTTTTCTTACAAGTTTTTGATTGTGCCTGAAAAATGACTAATACTTACCCAAGACTTACCAAGTATTGAACTATGCAGTTAGGTGTTGTGATAGATGCAGAAGGGAGTCAAATATGAAATGTTCCAGTCTAAATGAGTCTCTGTGAAAAAAAGAGCATTGGATCTCTCTAAGTTAACATAGCATTTGTGCTCAATCAGTTACTGAGTTTCTAGGATATATCAGCTGTGATGCCAGGAGCTCAAGATATGAGTGATATCCCTTCCTGCAGAAACCTTTTAACCTGGAAACAGATAATTCAATATAATTTGATAAACATAGTAATAGACATATAGAGGAACATGGTCTTTACATGAGGAGTAGGGATACTTATCTCATATTAAGGGTTGAAAAATATAAGAAAAAGTTTCCTGATTGGATTCATTTCTTAACTAAACTTTAGAAGACTTTTATTATTTTTCTAGGTGGCAGAAGAAAACATAAGTAAAAGAATTAAAGTTTGAAACAGCATACCTTAATGACAACAGAAGTACAGGGTAAAAGTCTATCTTTGTTCAGGGGTAAAGAGCTGAAATCTTCCATAGTGCTTACTCAGCAACTGTGTGATGAATGAAATCCTTCAGGGACAGGTGAATAAATGAATGAGGTGACAGCATATGCAGAGAGCTTGAAGCCATAATTTGATGTCAAGATATAATTTGTTAGGTAAGTTTTGGCAGGGATCAGGCTGGAGAGGAAGATAAGAAACACATCATTGATACACTCATTCAACAAATCAGGATTACATTTAGTTTAGAATCTACTGGAAGAGGAGTCAGTATGGAAGAGGGATATCTGAGTGGTCAGGCTGTCAGGTGATTACATTTCTGGTAAATCTATAAAGTGGAGAAGCCTTTACCCAAAATTGTTAAGGACTTATATTACTTTATTAATAACATCATGAGGTTTCAAGAGCACAAAGTGGAAAGGGATAGGGGTGAGCATTAATGATCAATGAACCAGCGCTAAAAAAGTCCAAGCAGTCAGGTGGTGAGATTAAGATAGAGAACTTGAGTAAGGGAAGAAGGAGCTTTCCTTGTCTTAGTGATGCAAGGTACCAGATAGAAGATCGGTTTGGGACTGACCTCAGATATCCACAAGATGGCTCAATCGTTTACTGTTCAAGAACTAAGAGTGTGAAGTCACAGAAAATATTAACACCAGGATGTGAGACTTTGACTCAAGTGCCTTTGAATATGAAATATAAGGTCAGACAGTGCATTCCAAGAAGAGATAAGACAAACTCTTCTGGTAAGAATAGCTAAGCTTACTTGACATTCACTACACGACATGCATTCAGTTATCTCATGCATATTAATTCCTTTTAAGCTTGCCACAATTCTAGGGAACAGGTATTATTATTTCTTCTATTTTACTGATTAGAAAATTTAGTAAGGCTGATGGGCAGCTGGCTCAAGGTCATACAGGTAGTAAATGTTAGAGATGGTATTTCAACATCGGGAGTCAGAAAACACTGTACTTTTGAATCCTGCTCCTTGCTACATATGGAAGAAACTTTAAATTACCCTTGTCTTTGCTCATTAAAACTCTGAAACATTAACCTTAAAAAGAGAAGTTTCACTCCTTTGTATTAAAGCAAACTTTTTTTTTCTTCCTAGAATTAAAGCCTGATATATACATGTATTTCCATTTACTGTGTGAACCCTAAAACTTGGAAGACATTTTTTACTCTAATCATACTTTTAACATCTAGATATATATTCCAAATTGCACATGCACAAAATCTTTGCTTACAAATAATCCAGTCATTGGAAATAATGGCTGCTAATGTAGGACTTCCAACCAGTCCATCCTAAAGGAGATCGGTCCTGGGTGTTCATTGGAGGGACTGATGTTGAAGCTGAAACTCTAATACTTTGGCTTCCTGATGCGAAGAGCTGACTCATTTGAAAAGACCCTGATGCTGGGAAAGATTGAGGGTAAGAGGAGAAGGGGACGACAGAGGATGAGATGGTTGGATGGCATCACCGACTCAATGGACACGGGTTTGGGTGGACTCTGGGGGTTGGTGATGGACTGGGAGGCCTGGCTTGCTGTGGTTCATGGGGTCACAAAGAGTCGGACACGAGTGAGTGACTGAACTGAACTGAATGTAGGACTTTACAATAGCAATACAGGGCTTTTACTAAACCACAGTCTCACACACAATATGGGCTACATTGTGTTTAGGAATTTACTCTCTTCTGTCACATAGAGCAGTTGCTTGAGGTTCTGTCAGTGTATTTTTACCAGCATTGCTGCAATAGCTGTAAGCATAAAGTGCACCTAGCTTTGCAATAAATTTTCCACACTCTGTGAGGAAGTCAGCAGTATAGTTGAACTCAGACTGGTGGGAAAGAGACCAGCTCTGTCAACTGTGACTATGACAGGAAGTAAAACTAGAGCAAAGCTGCAGCTCATGGTACATGACATTTTCTAAAACAAAGAAAACCAAAAAAGAGCAAAGACAATGCTGAAAATGACATCTGGCATTCCCTACAAGCCGGAGATTATCTTTGCTTCTTTACAAGCTGGAGACTATCTTTGCTTCTCTTCTTCGCCTCCTCTTCCTCTTAGCTTTCAACTTCTATTCTCTTCACTCTTAAGTTTACATGTCAGTATCATGTCGTGAAACCTAAAGAAGACATATATATATACATACTTAAGATTCTTTAGTAAAACATCCATTTCTCCTTGAAAAATCACTGTTCATTTTTCTGGTTTCAATTTACTTACAATTTTGACATATTTTGTAAGACTTTTCTATTTATGATTAACAGACAGCCAAATTATAGATCTTTTATCTAGGCTTTGCTCAGTACTTAAGAACTTTCTAAATCATGTCTCATGTTTTACTTCATGGTTTATTAATTAAGAGAAGCCTAACTTTTTGAAACGGGAAAAAAAAAATCTATCTTTAGCATCTATTGACATTTATTTTACTAAACAAGGGGCTTCCCTGATAGCTCAGCTGGTAAAGACTCTGCCTGCAATGCAGGAGACCTTGGCTTGATTCCTGCATTGGGAAGATTCCCTGGAAAAGGGAATGGCAACCCTCTCCAGTATTCTTGCCTGAAGAATCCCATGGACAGAGGAACCTGGCAGGCTACATACATCTATGGGGTCACAGTCAGACACGAATGCAAGCACAGCACAGCACCTACTAAACAGGCAAATTTGAGAAAATAATAAAACAGTATCAATTAGCTTTCAATAGGCGGCTAGTCAGTTTTTTATTTGAAGAAAATGCATTATCTTTTTTAGGGGTAGTAAAATTCAGGTTGTATTTTAAGCTTCCATGTTTACAAAGGAAATGAATTAGAAAAAAAGTTGCAATAGTCCATTGTTTCTCTTTGGAGAAGAGACATATGTTTGAAAGTACTGTAGTCTACTGTCTTTTCTTTGCTGTTCCAGTTAGAAAATGAAATGATGTGAATACATTTTTAAATTTTATTATATTTATGTTATTAAATGTTTCTCACCACCAATTTTCATCCTCCTTCCCTCCTGGGTACAAGTAGGTGTTACTTGTAACCATATTCTTAAAGTAAGTATTGCCAGACAAAAGTTAGTATAGTCAAAGCTATGGTTTTTCCAGTAGTCATGTACAGATGTGAGAGCTGGACCATAAAGAAGGCTGACTGCTTTTAAACTGGAGCTGGAGAAAACTGTTGAGTGTCCCTTGAACAGCAAAGAGATCAAACCAGGCAATGCTAAGGGAAATCAACCCTGAATATTCATTGTAAGGATTGATGCTTAAGCCGAAGATCCAATTCTTTGGCCGCTAGATGTGAAGAGCCAACTCATTGGAAAAAACTCTGATGCTGGGAAAGATTGAAGACATGAGGAGAAGGAGGTGACAGAGGATGAGATGGTTGGATGGCATCATTGACTCAGTGGACATGAGTTTAAGTAAACTCCAGGAGATAGTAAAGGACAAGGAAGCCTGGTATGCTTCAGTTCATGGGATTGCAAAGAGTAGGGCATAACTGATCAACCGAACAACAATAAAATAGCCAGATATTTTTCTTTGAGCAGAGAAATCTGCCTACAATTGATAATGTATGCTGTTGCTGCTGCTAAGTTGCTTCAGTCGTGTCCAACTCTGTGCGACCGCATAGACGGCAGCCCACCAGGCTCCCCCATCCCTGGGATTCTCCAGGCAAGAACACTGGAGTGGGTTGCCATTTCCTTCCGCAATGCATGAAAGTGAAAAGTGAAAGTGAAGTCACTCAGTCCTGTCCGACTCTTAGCGACCCCATGGACTGCAGCCTACCAGGCTCCTCCATCCATGGAATTTTACAGGCAAGAGTACTGGAGTGGGTTGCCATTGCCTTCTCCGTGATAATGTATAGCCATAAGGTTAAAGCGGTCCAGGATTCTGTGCTATAAAATGGAATTCAGCTGTCACTCAGCCTTATGGCAAAGTGTGAGCAAGGAATGTACTCTGGCTGTAATGCCACTGAGTTTCTGGTATTGCTAGATACCAAAACATAACATTTCTTATTCTGGGAAAAAAAATAAAACATGCTGAACTCAATGAAATATTGGATAAAAATATAAAGTGTAGCAGATACACCTCTTAAGGTGGTTAAAAATGGTTGGCATCAACAAATGAGCATATTAAAAATTTTACACACATGCATACTTGAAAAATAAGATACCACCAGTAATGGTAAACAATCTGAATGTTCTTAAAAGGAAAGGATGAAACTCCAGAATCAAATTATACCATTTAGGACTTTATGGACTAAAACACCTATGCATGCATATACACACACACACATACACACTCATACACGCACACTAACACACAAACATACAATGTTTCACTGTGCCATGCCGTGCTAGTCGCTTCAGTCGTGTCTGAGTCTTTGTGACCCTATGGACTATAGCCCACCAGGCTCCTCTGACCATGGGATTCTCCAAGCAAGAATACTGAAGTGGGTTGAGTTTTTTACCACTGGTATCTAACTTTCACATATAAGCAAAGAAGGGTCACATCAACTTCAGTAAGTGATGGTAGGAGAGAGAGAGTGAAGGAGGGGGATGGAGGAAGGGAAAGAGAGAGGAAGAGATAAATGAATGAGGTAGAATTTTACATTTAAGTAATTTAGTTACCTCCACTTTAAAATTAATTCCTAACCTTACCACTGGCCCCTATAAACTTTGTAGATGTAGTCCTTTAGCATTCTTAGGTGAAATATTTCTGCTCTAATTTTTTGTTTTATTGTATGTTTGTATATAGTTGCATTCTTTTTCTTTATGTAAAAGTCCCATGGAAACAGAAAGATACAAAAAAATATATATCCAATCACCATTGGGTTATTCTACCCTGCTCAAAATTCTGTTTGTAACTCCCATGACCATATAAAAATCAACTCTTCCTATCAAGTCCTATAGGGAACAAATTTCAGATGTGCATAGCAATATTACTCAGTTAAACTGATCTTAGAATATGGAAGTTAGTACTAGAAATGATAAAGCAGATCATTTATAGCTAAATTTAAAGATAACATTGTGTACTGATAGAAATAGGAAATAGCATTAGGAGAAGCTTTATTTAACAAAATATGATTTATGGTGAGACTAATTATTAAAAATGTTGACATTATTGTCCATTATACACACATGGTACTGGAAAATCTGAAATTACATATATTTCTTATATAGTTTTTAAAATTTAAGGTAACATATAAGCTATGAGACTATGTTAAAAAATTAGAATAAAATGACATAATAGCACCTCTATCTGAGTATATAGACATTTCTAAGGTCAACTGAATTGACTTATTACTTTTGTATTTAGCAAATTTTTCATAACTGTAAGTTTACCAAAATTAACTTGGCATCTTTTAAATAACATTGCATTTTTAACTATGTATTTTCTTGCCCTCACCTTCCCTCCATTTACTCCACTAATCAGCCTCCACTATTTTTCTATTCAATTTGAATGGCCTAGCATTTAGAACTTTAACCATAATTTACAACCTTAACGGAATAGCCATCTTACAATCATGTGGTGGCAATTAATCTGCAGATCATTAATGACCCTGGATTCATATAGCCTTAATTAAAAATGTTCTCTGGCATAGAGAAATGAGAATAATAAGAAACAGTAGAATTTCAATGAAGTTTTTAAAATGATTATTTTAGACTACCAGTATGGTTCCTTCATAAAAATGAAAGGGAAGGCATTTTAACAAAAGGGTAATATTGTAATACATATGTATTATATATTATATTAATATATGCATTATGAATGTATGTGTATACATAGAGTATATGTGTGTACATGTGGACATACATGCATGTACATATGTATATCCATATGCATTTGTAAATACCAAGAAGTTACATGTAAATTTTTTAATGTTGTAGAACAATCTATTCCTGGAATTAAGTAGGTTAATTTTAATTGAGGAAGCTGACCTAGGATTTAATGGTAAATTGAAAAATCGGAAGAGGAAAATAGACCAGGTTGCCACATACCCCTAAAAAGTGTAATCCCAAAAACTCATCCTTGAACTGTGTGCCTTTGCTTTGTTAAAATTTATCACTGTACTACATTTCCTTGCAAGATTTACAATTTTGGACAACGAGCCCAGGGTTTCTGGCCCAGAAAAGTCATATGAGCCTATCTTAGTTAAATATTTAGATTGGAAATACAATAGATCAGACCTGGGTTCTTCTTTAGGTCCATGAAGAAATAAAGTCAATCTTTTTCCTGAAGAGTGCTTATACTCTTATATAAAGATACCCTAGAACACACACATATGCCTGAATGAAGCAGGAAGGAACAATTCTAAACAGATCTGTTTTCTATAAGAGAAAGATTTTTTTCCCCTGTAGCCCAAATTTTGAAACACAAAAGTAGTTTTTTTTTTCCTTTAGTTATAAACACAGTAGGAATAGTAATAACAAAAAATTGATTTTTAAAAACAACAGAAATAATGACTGCATTTAATTTGGTGTTTTTAATAGAAACAAAGATAAAAGTGCATTTACGTTCTGGTGGGCTGCTGTCTCTAGGGTCGCAGAGTTGGACACGACTGAAACAACTTAGCAGCAGCAGCAGCAGTACAGTTTTGAGTGTGTTAATGTTTAAATATTTTGCATTTTGGTTTAGTAGGGCCAAATCCTTCTTTCCTGAAGTATGCTCTAGACAGCGATTTAAGCACCAAAAACAAAAATTAAGACAACAAAATGTTCCATAGGCAATCTCTTACTTTATTATTGGGAAATAAATATTTCTATTATGTAGAACACTCAACATAGCTTTAGAGATGGACTCTATAATGTTACCAAACAGTAATAAATAGGAGTTCTTGTTAACTTATTAATTATCTCTGCTCACATATATTCACTGTGGTAATTAATAATAGAATAAATTTTAATATTAGAAGCTGTAAGTTTTTACTTTTTCAGGACCAGCATTTCAGCAGAATCTTCAAATCAAATTCTACTGTGCTTTCATTGCTCATGGATGATGAAAGTACCTTTATTTCCAAGTCACTTATCCATATACAGATGTTTGTGCAGCAAGCCTTATGAACACAAGAAGCAATAGGATCACTGAATTTCTAACCTTTCAACGTGCTTCCGGACTCTCCTTCTTTAACAAAAGAGATGAGGATCAATACTTCATTTACCTTCCTAACTTTGTAGATATTTTTATTATCTGTCACTTGCATAGCAGTTCAAGAAACATCCACAATGCACTCATTTTTTTAAACCTGAATTGTAAGTTATATCAATAGATTACCTTTCTTTTCTATTGATATTCACCAGCATGCTTTGAATGTGACCTTCTCCTCCTGATCTCCATATAATGACTTTCTCAGTCTGTGTATGTGTGTTCTACTTTATATCCTAACGTGTCAACCCTTTCATGGCAACAGCAATCTGGTCTATTTTCTTCTTCCTGTTTTTCAGTTTCTTATTAAATGCTAAGTCTGGAATCCAAAAACAGCAGCCTTCCTCAAAAATGTTGGTGTTTTTAGCAAATTTAAGGAATCAATTTTGATTAGAGACCCCAGTAAAAAGCAGTCTTTTTTATGTTTAATTTAGTTTAATTAAAACTAAAGATGCATTAGCTGTGACTGTTTTTTTTTTTTTTTAATTTTATTTTATTTTTAAACTTTACAATATTGTATTAGTTTTGCAAACATCAAAATGAATCCGCCATACAGGTATATTCTTTTACAGAAAAACCTCTGTAAATATTCATTAATTTGCTTTTTAAATTCCTTTAAAAATAATATTCTAAAATCTTGTGTCAAACACAGTTAAATTACAACAGAATGTGACCATGGGTTTTTTTACCTTTCTGAGAGAGAAACCTTTTAACAAGTATCTCACAAAATTTGGCTCAGTAAGCCTGAGGTCTCTTAAGAGTCTGCAGTATTAACAGAAAGTAGAATACTGATACAGAAAAGAATAAATAAAGGGAAAAAGAAGAGGTACTTACATGATTGTCAAGTCTCATAATGGGGACAACAGCTTGACAATATGTGTGATCAGACAGCAAAATTTAGGAGTCTGATGGACCTTTAATTTAGTTATATTTAATTGTGTTGTTTTGCATCATAATTCACTCACAAAAGATGAAATATAAAGAGAAAAAAAAAATACATATTTTCCCCTTCACTGATAAAGTCAGAGGACTGACTTATCCCACCCACTCTGATTTGTAATTATTAAGTTAAATAGCCCATAGGTATCACCACCCTTGAGGAACATCCATTTTTATAGAATGATATTCATCTTGACCCACTCAGTAAAAATTGAGTTTTACTGTATTACCATCCACATTTCACATTTTATAGACTCAGGAACTAAAGAGCAATTACATCAAGCAGCTTACAGCTACTGCTAGAAGTGACTAGAAGTCAGGTCATTTTACCATGATTTATAATTTGGAATTATAAAGATAGAATGTATAGTATAAATGCTCATATTATAGATATGTAAGTCTTCCCTGATAGCTCAATTGGTAAAGAATATGTCTGTAATGTAGGAGACCCCAGTTTGATTCCTGGATCAGGAAGATCCGCTAGAGAAGGATTAGGCTACTCATTCCAGTATTCCTGGGCTTCTCTTGTGACTCAGCGGGTAAAGAATCTGCCTTCAATGCAAGAGACCTTGGTTCAATCCATGGGTTGGGAAAATCCCCTGGAGAAGGGAAAGGCTACCCACTCCAGTATTCTGGTCAGGAGAATTCCATGGCCTGTATAGTCCACAGGATAGCAAAGATTTGGACACGACTGAACAACTTTCACTTTCGCATAGATATATAAAAATATGCTACCTGGCTAAGGATGAACTGCTCATCACGGTGCAGAACTGCAATGCAAATTTACAATTGTTCATGTGATAAAGCTATGTATTTATTATTCTGTCACAATTTAGCTTTTGGGCTGGATCAGTGGGAAGTACTGTTTTAACAAGCTCTAGATGTGCTGATGAACTATACAAAAAAGGTCTTCATGACCCAGATAATCACTATGGTGTGATCACTCACCTAGAGCCAGACATCTTGGAATGCGAAGTCAATGGGCCTTAGGGAGCATCACTATGAACAAAGCTAGTGGAGGTGACGGAATTCCAGTTGAGCTCTTTCAAACCCTAAAAGATGATGCTGTGGAAGTGCTATACTCAATATGCCAGCAAATTTGGAAAACTCAGCAGTGGCCACAGGCAGGACTGCAAAATGTCAGTTTTCATTTCAATGCCAAAGAAAGGCAATGCCAAAGAATACTCAAACTACCATACAATTGCACTCATCTCACAAAGTAGCGAAGAAATGCTCAAAATTCACCAAGCCAGGCTTCAACAGTATGTGAACAATGAACTTCCAGATGGTCAAGCTGAATTTAGAAAAGGCAGAGGAACCAGAGTTCAAATTGCTAACATCCCCTGGTTCTTTGAAAAAGCAAGAGAGTTCCAGAAAAACATCTATTTCTGCTCTACTGACTATGCCAAAGCCTTTACTATGTGGATCACAATAAACTGTGGAAAATTCTGAAAGAGATGGGAATACCAGACCACCTGACCTGCCTTCTGAGAAATCTGTATGCAAATCAAGAAGCAACAGTTAGAACTGGGCTTGGAAGAACAGACTGGTTCCAAATTGGGAAAGAGTACATCAAGGCTGTATATTGTCACCAAGCTTACTTAACTTATATGCAGAATACATCATGAGAAATGCTGGACTGGAAGAAGCACAAGCTGGAATCAAGATTGCTGGGAGAAATATCAATAACCTCAGATATGCAGATGACACCACACTTATCGTAGAAAGCAAAGAAGAACTAAAGAGCCTCTTAATGAAAGTGAAAGAGGAGAGTGAAAAATTTGGCTTAAAACACAACATTCAAAACACTAAGATCATTGCATCTGGTCCCATCACTTCATGGCAAATAGATGCGGAAGCAGTGGACACCGTGAGAGACTTTATTTTTTTGCAGGGGGTCGGGAGCGGGCTCTGAAATCACTGCAGATGATGACAACAGCCATGAAATTAAAAGACATTTGCTCTTTGGAAGAAAAGTTATGACCAATCTAGACATTATATTAAAAAGCAGAGACATTACTTTGCCAACAAAGGTCCATCTAGTCAAAGCTGTGGTTTTTCCAGTAGTCATGTATGGATGTGAGAGTTGGACTATAAAGAAAGCTGAGTGCTGAAGAATTAACGCTTTTGAACTGTGGTGTTGGAGAAGACTCTTGAGAGTCCCTTGGACTGCAAGGAGATCCAACCAGTCCATCCTAAAGGAAATCAGTCCTGAATATTCATTGGAAGAACTGATGCTTAAGCTGAAACTCCAATACTTTGGCCACCTGATGCGAAGAACTGACTCATTTGAAAAGACCCTGATGCTGGGAATGATTGAAGGTGGAAGGGAAGGGGGTGACAGAGGATGAGATGTCATTACCAACTCAATGGACATGAGGTTGAGTAAGCTCTAGGAGTTGGTGATGGACAGGGAAGCCTGGCATACTGCAGTCCATGGGGTCACAAAAAGTTGGACACAACTGAGCAACTGAACTGAACTAAACTGAGATGTGCTGATGGGAAAATCTAATCTTCATGAGACAGAGTGATTTTTCTCATTTTTTCTTTGATATATGTGTAGTGCTTAGATGATGCTTCTTCTATATTTGGCACTCAGTAGGCATTGGTTAAATAAACAAGTAAAAGACATAGCCTGTATCATAAGTTCATTCTATTTTGTTCTTGCCAGAGTAAGGAGCAATAGAGTAGAAAGCAGGATCAATAGTGTTTATCTGTTTTCAGCAAGATCTCCCTCTCCCTGACTGGCAAGGCTGCCCTTGACATCACTTCTCATATCATCCAGAGTTGTGCTTGAATGTTAGCTTTGAATTCCAGTCACAAGCTAAAGAAAAAATCAGACATAATTGTGCACATTTTTTATCCCTTCCAGATTCTACCACATACTACCCCTAGGTGATGGTTTAGTTGCTATGTCATGTCTGACTCTTGTGATCCATGGACTGTAATCTGCCAGGATCCTCTGTCCATGGGAATCTCCAGGTGAGAATACTGGAGTGGGTTGCCATTTCCTTCTCCAGAGTATCTTCCTGACCCAGGAATCGAACCCAAGTCTCCTGCATTCCAGACAGATTCTTCACTGACTGAACTATAAGACTACCCCTAGAAGTATCTTCAAAAGAGCAAACTAGATATTATGTAGGATTTTTTTTTTAGTAAAATTTGCACATAAGTGAATTGGAGGAGGTAATTGAGCCATTGATCTTACAGCAGAATCCAGACAATTAGAGATTCCTCATCCCCTTTTCTGCCCTTGGAATGTGTGTTCCACTTTCTTTCCCTACAATATAAGCTGCCCATAGACATAGCCTTGAGATTGTCTTGTGAGACAATTTGGATGTATATGTGACTGAACTCAGTTAAGGTTTCTATATAAACTTTAGGCAGAAGATCTACTGAAATTGCAGGCATTCAAAACAAGCTTCATGTGTAAATTCCCTTGCTTATTAAACCTGTCACTTACCAGTCTGGAGTGGTCTGCCTCCTCCTTCAATCCTGCCATATACAGGGCCAGTTTGCAAATCAATAGGCTGATACATAAATTAGGAAAAAGGAAAGAGAAAAAATACTAACAATACCAATAATTAATGTATTTAACATGATACATTATAATTAATCCAGATCATAAAAATATTTCATACTAAACACAAATAACCACATTTCTTTGTGAGATTTCTTTATCCCATATAATATTAACAACAATAAAAATATAACCAAAGCTTATTAGAACAAAATAAAGCTCATGGTAAGCAATTCAACTTATGACTCAATATTCAAAATTCTATTTTATAATCATGCTCACTTTGGGAATTTCATTATTGCTCTATAGTTTTTGGTTACCTTTTATGATATTTTAATGTTACTTTTGGGCTCTCCCGATGGCTGTGTGGTAAAGAATCTGGATGCCTGCAATGTAGGAGATGTGGGTTCAGTCCCTGGGTGGGGAAGATCCCCTGGAGAAGGAAATGGCAACCCATTCTAATAGTCTTACTAGGAAAATCCCATGGACAAAGGAGCCTGGTGGAATACAGTCCAAAGTGTTGTGAAGAGTCGTTAGGACATGACTGAGCACACACCTAATGTTACTTTCAACAAAGTGTATTATAGTTCATTAAATACAATAATAATAATCATATGCCTAGACTTAATTTTTGATGGCCATTATATTAAAATTTTATGCTATTATCTTTAAATGGAATAAGCAAATATTTTGAGACACCGTTTTCTGTAAAGCATATCCTGTTTGTCCTAGTCAGAGAATTACGGTACTAATGCAATTAAATGAGGCAATTGTTACCTGACTAAATAGACAAAACACATACTGAGTAAACTTCAGAAACAGGTGGCCCAGTTTAATCAGCTTAAAGAACTCATCCAAAACCTTTTGCCAATCTTATCATAGTGTAGCTCTGCAGTCTGCATTATTTTGGTACTGTAATAAAAGCAGTCTCTTGGGTGGCGAATCCATTAGAAGTTCATAAGTTTTTATTTGGAAGGTTAAAATTACAAAATGTTTCCCAACTCTGGGTCTCTGTTAAACTAATTTAAAAAAGAAAAAGTTGCAGGCTGGGGATTCCACTTAGCTAGGAAAAGATGAATATAATGAAGATTGAGAATTGTCTACAGAGTTTTGAATTGATCAAAGGTAGATGGAATACTGGAGAGATGAAAATAAGAAATTAAAATAAACAGGTATGAAATAGCTTTAGAGTAGTATTTGGGCTGGTGAAGATAGCATGAAACACAATGAAAGTTTCCAGTGAGAATAAGTAAGACTGGACTTTTCTGCCTTTGTGCCTTCTGACTTGTTCATTTCCGGCCACCACCCTGAGCTGTAAAAATTATGGATGAACCTGGGCAGTGACTGCTTGCATGGCCTCAGTAAATTCACATTATAGAGTTGATCTCTACACAGTCTTGCTGCTGTGGACCTGAAAGTGTTACTTTTGCAGATCTCCTGGCCATTGATATATAGATTTTTCTTATACAATTTTTCTTGTGCTTTGGTCAATGGGGCATGCTAGATTTCTAATGAATGGCAGGGGAGGCTGGGTATTCCTTATTCCATTTATTTGGTACTTTTTAAAGCAAATCTTAATAAGCAACTACTATATGGTAGGCTCTGTGAGAGATAATGATGAACTCTGATAATGATAATCTGCTGAGAGATAATGATGAACATGATACTGGCCTGGCCCTTAGGGAGATTAAGAGGGTAGACGTAAGAAAACAGGATATTATAATGCCACATGGGAATAAGAACAGTACAGCTAAGCATAGAAAACTTTGAGAAAAACAACAAACTGGATATATAACCAATCACATGCATCAGAGGACACTTTCTAAAAGTTATAAGCTGAGACCTAGTGAAGGAGGAGAGCCTCCTGATGAGAGTGAAGGAGTAGAGTGAAAAAGTTGACTTTAAACTCAACATTCAGAAAACTAAGATCTTGGCATCCAATCCCACCACTTCATGGCAAATAGAAGGGGGAAAAGTAGAAGCACCAACAGATTTTCTTTTCTTGAATTCCAAAAGTCACTCCAGATGGTGAGTTCAGCCATGGAATTAAAAGACAGCTTGCTCATTGGAAGGAAAGCTATGAAAAACCTAAACAGCATATTGAAAAGCAGAGACATCACTTTGTTGACAAAGGACTGTATAGTCAAAGCTATAGTTTTTCCAGTAGTCATGTACAGATGTGAGAGTGGGACCATAAAAAAGGCTGAGTGCCAAAGAATTGATGCTTTCAAACTGTGGTACTGGAGAAGACTCTTGAGAATCCTTTGGACAGCAAGGAGATCAAACCAGTCAGTACTAAAGGAAATCAACCCTGAATAGTCACTGAAAGGATTGATGCTGAAGCTAAAGCTCCAATACTTTGGCCACCTGATGCAAAGAACTGACTCACTGGAAAAGACCCATAGGCTGGGAAATATTGAGGTCAGGAAGAGAAGAGAGTGACAGAGGATGAGATGGTTAGATAGCATCACCAACTTGATGGGTATAAATTTGAGCAAACTCCTAGAGATACCGAAGGACAGAGGAGCCTAGTGTGTTGCAGCCCATGGGGTTACAATGAGTCAGACAGGACTTAGTGACTGAACAGCAACAACAGTGAAGGAGGAATTTTCCAGGAAAAAGAAATGATTTTGATGGTTTTCCCAGGCAGAGTTAAAGAAAGTGCAGAAATGAGTCAGACCTAAAAGAAATAATTTTACTCCTCGATTTATTACTCCTTCAGGGTAGATATGGATTATGACAAGGATTATGACAAAAAGGCAAGTAAGACAAGAGAGTCGTGGGGGTGAGGAAAGATGAGGCAGACCCTCACTGAGACTGTCAATGGAAAAATAAACCCAGACTAAGGTAAAGTAAAGGTTTATTCCAAAAAACTATTTCAGTAGTCTGCAAGCATCTCAAAACAAACAAACAAACAAAAAACAACAATAAGAAAGGCTTCTCTTTTATAGGGGAAGATGGGGGGGATGGGAGGAACTTAGAAGGGAAATTGGGCAAGTGAATAGGGGCTAGCAGACAGCTGATGTGGGCAGATCAATGGGAAATGTTTCTCTCTGTGTTAAACAGTTCTTGGATTGAACCTGTTCTGCTCTTTAGGGCTTGCTTGAATGCCAGCGTTTGGGGGTGAGCCAAAGTTCAGAGGCCTATGGGGAGGAGAGAGGCCCTTCTAAAGTTTGGTCAAGCCAAGTCAGTGGGTAAGGAATGAACAATCATGAACTTGGACAGGCAAGCAATACTGCCTGCCCAGTATTTGCCACTCAGTTCTCCTTGGGGACTGAAGCCTATTCTCTAGCTTTGCAGTAGACAGCTCGCCAACTCCAAATGGACAGATGCCTCAGGCCCGTCATGCCACCACCCACAGGGCTTTGATCATCTTGCTGCTGCGCTCACCAATAATTGGTTTGACACGTTCACACGCCCTTGTAACACAGTACACTGGAAACCGTGATACCCCCAGTGGCAGTCTGCCTTCCATACACCACCTGGCATGACTGTGACTTCCTTCAGCTTCAGGCCAGCTTCACTGCTAAATTGTGAGCCTGACTTGAGTCGTGTTGTGGAATTTCATGCTAAGATCAGTTTCTTATGCTTCTCTGTAGCTCTCTATTATTGAATCACTGTATTTTAAGCAGTTTGGGAAGACTCTAGTGAGATTCTTTCTGGTTAACAAAATTGTGGCAGAATTTGGAATTATAACAGCAGAAAATAAATTCTTATATATATTGAAATGTGATGATTTCACATTTTATGTATACGTTTTGCATATTGGTCTAAATTATAGCTGAATAGAAGATACAAGGAAATGCATGTTATTTCAGAGTTATACTTCTTTGTATTATCCAAGTAGGTAAAAGCATATTTAAATTTTCATTATTCAGGTATGTATCCTGAAATCACATTTTGCTCAAACCTTAGGGTATACCCCAGGACAAGTTATTAAAATTCTGGTTAAGCATTCAAAAAACTTACAACTTGCAATTTTATTCTGAGGCTTTTTTTTTTTTTAAAGAAATAGCATTTTGCAAAAAGTCAACTAATTTTTTAAAGTCTGATTTGTGTTTTATAATTTAGTGAAGTTCATTATGGATAGAAAAACAATGAGAGAATAATAGGCCATATTTTTAAAAATTCTCTTTTATTACTGCACACAGTAGCTAAACTAGGTTAACAAAATATTGCCTAGCAGAGGGAAACTGCTTTAATGATCAAGTAAGAAAGAATTGTAATTAGCTCAGAAAAACTTTTACATTATTAATTTGCTTAGGAAACCACTTCTTCCTGGGGGCGGGGGGGTGGCGGATCTCTTCTCAGTCTTTCAGACTTTTTATCTCTGCAATTAGGAGTTCCAGATATTCTGCCAATTCAGTTAAGCCTGATACACTGATATATTAAGCAAATAAAAATACAGAAACTAATTATCAATTTGCTGCAATTATGATTAAGAATAGCTGATATTTTTTTCCTTTTTATTAGAATCTTGCTCAGTGAATAATAAAACTGAATTTATCCTTTGTTCTCTCTTTTTTTTTTTTTAACTTGAAATTCGTGCAAACGGTTTTTGCAGGATATCATTTAAGAAGAATCATTTAAGGACAGAAGCTAGTACACGAGCATCACTTCCGAGGACAGAGACAAAGAAGTCAGCTCTCAAGGGCCAGAGCAGGGCTGGGGACTCACCCAAAGGAGACACTGACACAAAGGAGAGGAGCACGATTGTCAGGGATGGCCAGGTTGTAGCTGCTGCTACCTGCATCTCTGCTCAACTGCTCTCTTTTTAAAACCACATCATCAGGATAAAATGATAGGAAGAATGAACAAACACGATTGGAGGTGTTGTTAACACCATTTCAAAATGAAACATAAAAGGGACTCATTTCTATGTGCTCTTTATAAAAGTCCTTGCTCAATAAAAATATAATGCAAGCCATGTATGTAACGTTCTATTGTCTAGTAGCTGTATTTATCAAAATCAAAGGTGTATAAATTACCTTTAAGAACATATTTTATTTAATCTGCTATATCCAAAATGGGTAACATATTTGCTATCTTTTTGGCATGTAATAAAAATGATTAATGACATAGTATACATTTTTTTCATAATAAGTCTTCCAAAGCCTGTCTGTGTGTTGAACTTAAAGCACATCCTATTTTGGATTGTCACATCTCCTTTGCTCAGTAAGGCACAAGACCATGAAGAGAAATCATGGAAAGATTTTCCTACAGCTTTGCTCTACATTGTGGGTCATTTCTGAGATACTATTTAGTCAACTGCTAAGAAACAAAGAAAGGTAGAACTGAAATGTGCTAGGAAGTTACTAATTAGCAAATTAATTAGTTGACCCCAAATTATCTGGAATACTCTACATTGTTTGATGACTGTCTCTCTTTTTTTTAATGCATTTTTTTAATTAAGGAAATGTCTCACTGTATTTGCAAAAATGCACTTTTCAAACTCTTTTATATTTTGCTTCCTGTAGATTATTTCCCCACATTCTTTAAATTTCTGCTCAAGTTTAATTTTCTGCTAAACTATTTCAAAAACATTCCAATATTACCCTTGCAGTTGTCAATTATTTTGCATGAAGAAAAGAACCTTTTCCTGTGTTTTTTTCTTTGAGGATGGTGGAATTTTTGAGATTGTTCAAACTATGTGAATAACCCCATAAGTTGAGTTGTCCAATTTACTTATACTGTAAGAAAGTTATAATATAAAGGAATATTATGGTTTAAGATTTATAGAACCTGTCTCTCCCCAATAAATTCTGTATTCATTTTAAAAGTTTGTCTTCAAAGATAGGGCATTGATATGCAATTGTAACCCAGATGATATTGGACAAGGAGGCATTGTCTTGTATGATTCACTTTCTGCTGGTTCTTTGGTGTTGTTTAATGATGTAGTAAAACAAAACATTATTTTAGACATTGTTCTTCATAATAGGATATCCAGCTTCAGTTCAAAGTAGAGAATCTATCTGCCAAAAGATGCTAATAATATTCCTCCTATTCTTACTGCAAGAGAATAAGAATTTGCTAGAGAGAATACCAAAAGAAGCACAAAAGCATAACAAGTCTTTACTTTGCACTACCGCCCATCCCTCTGCACCCCTCCCCACCAACCCTCTCATCTGCAAATATTGTCTTTATTTCACCTGGAAAAATATAGTGGTTTCTTTTGAGAGAGAGTGAGAAAGAGAGGCCTGATTGATCGCTAAGTATCAGAGCAGAATTACTGAACCAGAATCTCTTGAGATGGGGTTCTGCAATTTGCATTTTAAATAAGATTCCCAATTGATTCTTATCTGCTTTAATGTTTGAGAACCTCTGGTAAAAGAAAATATTTAGAGGCGTCGTTCAGCCACTTTTTTGCACATCCAGAGAGGGGAAGATGTAACTTGCAGATTTAACTAGGAAGATGTAATTTGCAGAACAGATTCAAGTGAACAAAGACTGATAATTGATTCTGTACTTACAGTAGTTGAAGCACTTGCATAATCAAAGAGTAGAGAATGGAATGGAGACACCCTGGCCCAGGAGTGTTTGGGGTTTCCCAAAAGAGTCTCCAAAACCTTAAGGTAAATATTTTGGTCAATGCAGTATTACATTATAATGCTGTTTTGCTTTCCTCTATCCCTCATTCTCTAAAATTATTGGCAACCAGAAAGAAGAGCATACTGTATGAATCGAAGATGTGCCTGCTAAATCAGTACTTGCTGACATGAGAGAACAGTGTTTCTGCTCTTCTGGGAGTTGAGTGTATAGGAGGCCTGAGGAGTTTGAATACATTCCATATAATGTCCTTTTTGGATTCTTATTGCCTATAGCATTTAAAACAAACTTTTTTACCACAGACATGCATCTTACACAATGAGCCTCAAACTATCTTCCCAGGTTTTCTCCTCATTATTCCTCTCATAAATCCTGTGTCTGTCTAGCAACAATGAGCTCGGCCAGTCCCTTATGGTTCTCTTTACTTAAAACCACCTTCTTTTTAAAGAAATGTAGGACATATTTTTAACAATAGTATAGATGCACAGAATTTAAAATTAAATTATTCTATAAAAATTTAAAGGGAAAAAGCACTCTCCTGTCAACCTCCGATGTTTCCTGCTCACCAGAAGCAACCACTTTAAATAATTTTAGTTTTCTTCTCTTTGGTATATTTATATTTTAGAATAACATGACTTTTTTTTTCCTTTTATATCTGAAAAAATAACAATTCTGCACTCCTTCACAATCCTTTTTCTTCTCCCATCCAACATATTTCTGCTTACCGATTTCCACAAAAATAGTTTCGTCATAATCTGTGACTATATATTCTCTGTACTATTGTTGCAGGAAGGGGGACCCCTTCCAGGGCCTGAAACTGGGCTCTTGTCTAACATTCGGAATTGAATTGTCCGAGGAGACACATGTGCTGACAAAGCAAGAGATTTTATTGGGAAAGGGCACCCAGGTGGAGAGCAGCTGGGTAAGGGAACCCAGGAGAACTGCTCTGCCGCATGGCTCCCAGGCTTGGGTTTTATGGTAATGGGATTAGTTTCTGGGTGGTCTTTGGCCAATCATTCTAATTCAGAGTCTTTCCTGGTGGCGCACACATTGCTCAGCCAATGGATGCTAGCGAGAGGGATTCTGGGAAGTGGACGGACACGCGGTGTCTCATTTTGACCTTTCCTGAACTCTTCCAGTTGGTGGTGGCTTATTAGTTCCATATTCCTTATCAGGATCTCCTGTCATAAAACAACTCATGCAAATGGTTACTATGGTGCCTGGCCAGGGTGGGCTGTTTCAATCAGTGGGCTTCCCCTAACACTATGACTGTTCACAGCAGAGACAGGTACTATATTGGCATAACACCTGTTTCTCCCCACAAGTAACACTAAGTCACACCCCAGTAGTTCAATATAAACATAGACAACATATTCAAAATGATCAAGTATTATTTATTGTTGTTGTTTTTCAGTTGCAAAGTCTCATTCGACTCTTTGGAATCATACCAGGTTGCGCTATCCTCCACTAACTCCTAGAGTTTGCTCAAATTCATGTCCGTTGTGTTGGTGAAGCTATCTAACTAACTCATCCTGTGTCATCCTCTCCTCCTCCTGCCCTCAATCTTTCCCAGCATCAGTGTCTTTTTCAATGAGTCAGCTCTTTGCATCAGGCGACCAAGGTACTAGAGCTTCAGCTTCAGGATCAGTCCTTCCAATAAATATTCAGGGTTAATTTCTTTTAGGATAAACTGGTTTGATCTCATTGCAGTCAAAGAGACTCTTAAGATTCTTCTCCAGAACCACAATTTGAAAGCATCAATTCTTCAGCACTCAACCTTCTTTATAGTCCAACTCTCATATCCATACATGACTGCTGAAAATACCATAACTTTGACTACATGGACCTTTGCCAAGAATTTTTATGTTTATCATATTGCAGATATTTCTAGAACCTCTGACATATGGAATAGGTTATTCCTGAGGTTTTTTACACAACTTTCATGGCCCTAAATCTCTTTACCATCAAAGTGACTGTTGCTTTCTTTGATTTCATGTGGTACCTTTTTATATTCTTTCATTTTGTTCCATATATTCTGCAACTTCCTGAAAATAGAAAATGTTTTGATAATTTACCTGTCTGAAAATGCCTTTATTTTACCCCATTTTACTGTCAGCTCAGGTGAGTAAAGTATTCTAGGTTGGAAGTAATACCGTCTTTGAAAGTCAATGCACTGTTTGTATTACAGCTTCTCACTTAGTTCCTGTTATCACTGAGTCTCCTAATCTCAAGTATCTCTAGTGTTCCTAAAACAAAATGCCTCTAATATACCACATCTAAAAAGTAAGTTTTCCATTTGCTTCAAAGTGGGTAAGATCAGCTGTGTAACTGAGGAAGGTTCAGTTCAGTCGCTCAGTTATGTCTGACTCTGCGACCCCATAGACTGCAACATGCCAGGCCTCCCTGCCCATGACCAACTCCTGGAATTTACTCAAACTCATGTCCATTGAGTTGGTGATACCATCCAACCATCTCATCCTCTGTTGTCCCCTTCTTCTCCCATCTTAAATCATTCCCAGCATCAGGGCCTTTTCAAATGAGTCAGTTTTTCATTCACATCAGGTGGCCAAAGTATTGGAGTTTCAGCTTCAACATCAGTCCTTTCAATGAATATTCAGGACTGATTTTCTTTAGGATGGACTGATTGGATAGCCTTGCTGCCCAAGTGACTCTCATGAGTCTTCTCCAACACCACAGCTCAAAAGCATGAATTCTTCAGCACTCAGCTTTCTTTATAATAAGTCCAACTCTCACATCCTTACATGACTACTGGAAAAACCATAGCCTTGACCAGATGGACCTTTGTTGGCAAAAGTAATGTCACTGCTTTTGAATATGCAGTCTAGGTTGGTCATAACTTTTTTTTCAAAGAGCAAGCATCTTTGAATTTCATGGCTGTTTTCACCATCTGCAGTGATTTTGGAGCCCAAAAAATAAAGTCTGACACTAATTCCACTGTTTCCCCATCTATTTCCCATGAAGTGATGGGACCAGATGCCATGATCTTCGTTTTCTGAATGTTGAGTTTTAAGCCAACTTTGTCACTCTCCTCTTTCATCAAGAGGGACTTTAGTTTTTCTTTGCTTTCTACCATAAGCATGGTGTCATCTGCATATCTTAGATTATTGATATTTCTCCTGGGAATCTTGATTCCAGCTTGTGCTTCTTCCAGTCCAGCATTTCTCATGATGTACTCTGCATATAAGTTAAATAAGCAGGGTGACAATATACAGGCTTGATGTAGTCCATTCCTGATTTGGAACCAGTCTGTTGTCCCATGTCCAGTTCTAACTGTTGCTTCTTGACCTCCATACAGATTTCTCAGCAGGCAGGTCAGGTGGTCTGGTAATCTCATCTCTTGAAGAATTTTCCACAGTTTGTTGTAATCCACACAGTCAAAGGCTTTGGCATAATCAATACAGCAGAAATAGATGTTTTTCTGGAACTCTCTTGCTTTTTCGATGATCCAGCGGATGTTGGCAATTTGATCTCTGGTTCCTCTACCTTTTCTAAAACCATCTTGAACATTTGGAAGTTCACGGTTCACATATTGCTGAATCCTGGCTTGTAGAATTTTGAGCATTACTTTACTAGCGTATGAGATGAGTGCAATTTTGTGGTTGTTTGAGCATTCTTTGGCATTGCCTTTCTTTGGGATTGGAATGAAAACTGACCTTTTCCAGGCCTGTTACTACTTGTTGTGAAGAACTGACTCATTGTAAAGACCCTGGTGCGGGGAAAGACTGAAGGCAGAAGGAGAAGGGGAGGTCAGAGGGTGAGATGGTTGGATGGCATCACTGACTCAATGGACATGAGTTTGAGCAAGCTTTGGGAGTTGGTGGTGGACAGGGAAGCCTGATGTGCTGCAGTCCATGGGGTCACAGAGTCGGACACAACTGAGCGACAGAACTGAACTGAACTTCCTAAAACTCAAAAGTAAGATCTGAATCTTGGTACTCACCCATTGTCAATTGATTCATACAAGTGATATGAATTTGAAATTTGCACTAAACAACTTTTTCGGTTTTTTTTGTAAGAAATCAAGTTGCATCTTGACTTCCTACTCAGAAGACTTATATTTAAAAATTGTTCAATATGCTAAATCGGTATGTCCTATCTTCCTGTTTCCCACCTCCATAATTTTTGTTTTCTTCCCTTCTATTTTCTTAGTATATGTGAGTGTGCATATGTGGTATGTGTGTACCCTTAATAAAATCAGATAATTTCATTGTTATTCTAGTGAGGTTTGTGGAGGAAGATTGATTTAATTATCTCAAAATTAAAAAAAAAGAATGATTTCTGTTTACAACAGAAGAACTAGCACCTGTTGGATATCTTTGGGGATGAAAGTTATGAACATATGCATTAATAAATTTAAATGTCTAAGTAGATAGAATTCTTTCTGTACTTTTCCTTCAATAATAAAAAAAGTATACCACAAGTTAGAGTAAATCCTTATTCTAATATATATATATATATATATATATATATATATATGTGTGTGTGTGTGTGTGTGTATTTTTTCTCCATGAATCTCTTCTCCTTGATTGTTGGAGAAATATTCTGATGCTCAGAGAGAAAACATAATGAAGCAAATAGAATCTGAATACAATTTTTCTTCACTCTAACTTAGGTCTCTTTATGGCTATATATTTTAAGGACAAGAATAAATAATAAACAATGTAATACTTTATCTGTACCTATTTTTCCCACTAAAGAAAGTGAACTGACAACTTTCTGAACTTGTGAAAAATAAGTTCATAAATGATTTTACTAGCAAAATATTATGATAGATGTTTTGAGAATTTGCACACTTCCAATACCAAAAACTCTAATGATAAAGCAGCAACGTCTTCTTAGTTTATATATATACATATATATATGTATATGTGTGTGTGTATGTGTGTGTGTATATATATATATATATATATATATATATATATATATATTCCTGACCCAGGAGTCTCCTGCATTTGCAAGCAGATTCTTTACAGTGAGCACAACTTGGGGAGCATTGTATATACCTATATAGTGGTAACGGAGAAGGCAATGGCGCCCCACTCCAGTACTCCTGCCTGGAAAATCCCATGGATGGAGGAGCCTGGTAGGCTGCAGTCCATGGGGTCACTGAGGGTCGGACACGACTGAGCGACTTCACTTTCACTTTTCACTTTCATGCATTGGAGAAGGAAATGGCAACCCACTCCAGTGTTCTTGCCTGGAGAATCCCAGGGATGGGGGAGCCTGGTGGGCTGCTGTCTGTGGGGTCACACAGCATCGGACACGACTGAAGTGACTTAGCAGCAGCAGCATATAGTGGTAAACAATCTGCTTACCAATGCAGGAGATCTCTGGGTCAGGAAGATCCCCTGGAGGAAGGGATGACAAACTACTCTAGTATTCTTGCCTGGAGAATCCCAAGAACAGGGGAGCCTGGAGGGCTACAGTCCATAGGTTCACAATGAGTCAGACAACTGAAGCATCTTGTCATGCAGGCATAGGCATATGTATATATACATATACCTATAATGCATCATATATATGATGCAGTTAACTTGTAACAAAACAAAATTTTATTATGAAAGACATATATTCTAGAATATGCATGCACACTCCTCATGGAAAAACTAGTGATAACCCTTGCATGATGAAGAAAAATCCCTGGTTTATTTAGTTGCTTCATAATCATTTATGCCTAACTAGCTTTTTTGCTGTCATATGACATTTTTCCAGGTTATTCTACAGTTTATTTCATAGTCTATTGCTGGATAGTCAAAACATTACCATTACACACTGCTTCTGTATACATATATTATTGCTCAGATACTTTTAGCATATTCTTGATAATATGATATACAAAATTGTGCTTGTTCTAATGTCTATGTTTATTGCTAACCCCAAGACTAGAGTAGATTATAAATACTTTTTTATATTATGTATTACTACTGCCATGCTGAATAATGTTCACATGACAGCCATTTTTATCTAGATTTTTTGCAAATATTTGTTTATTTCGTTGTGCTGGGTCTTAGCTGTGGCATGTGGGATCTTTTGTAGTTGCAGCATACAAACTGTTAGTTGCAGGATGTGGGATCTAGTTTCCTGACCAGGGACTGAACTCAGGCCCCCTGCATTGGGATTGCAAAGTTTTAGCCCCTGGACCACCTGGAAAGTCCCTGTTGTGAGGATTAATCTATAGAAGAGGCTTGAAACTGTGCCTAGTAGATAATAAGTGGTAAAGTAGTTATTGAGCTTCTCCAGTGGGTCAGCAGTAAAGAATCCTCCAGCAATGTAGGAAATACAGGAGACACAGCTTCGATCCCTGGGTCGGGAAGATCCTCTGGAGGAGGAAAAGGCAACCCACTCCAGTATTCTTGCCTGGAGAATCCCATGGACAGAGGAGACTAGCAGGCTAGAGTCCGTAAGTTTGCAAAGAGCCAGATACAACTAAAGTGACTGAGTATGCACACACACAGTGCTATTTATTGTTGGTATTAAACAAGCTTGGATAAATTGCCATGGTTTGTGTCTTTGGGAAAGTGATTTTGAGGAAAGAGAAATGAGAAAAGGAAAATTGCCGATAATAGCCATTTTGTTTTTGTAAGAGTGAAGGAAAGGTCAGGGATGGAATATTCCTCAAAAAGGTCAAGTTGAAATCTTGATTAAAGATGGTAATGATAACCCTGTATGAGAGACAGCAAAAGAGTATAGAACAGTCTTTTGGACTCTGTGGGAGAGGGAGAGGATGGGATGATTTGGGGGAATGTCATGGAAACATGTATAATATCATATAAGAAATGAATCACCAGTCCAGGTTTGATACAGGATCCTTGGAGCTGATGCACTGGGATGACCCGGAGGGATGGTACAGGGAGGGAGGTGGGAGTGGGGTTCAAGATGGGGGACACGTGTACACCCGTGGCAGATTCATGTTGATGTGTGGCAGAACCAATACAATATTGTAAAGTAATTAGCTTCCAATTTAAATAAATTTAAATTAAAAAAAGAAATCTTGATTAAAGTAAAATTATGGGGAAAAAACAAGAAGAAAAGAAATTATTTTCTTATTATTTATAATTATAAATAATAATTATATAATATAATTTATTATATAAAATAACTTCTTTTCTTCTGTAATAATATATTATTACAGAAAGAAAGAAATTATTTTAATTCAGAAATAGAGTAAATTAAATAGAATTGCCACTTTTGTTTTTACTGTTGAGTTATATGTTTTGAAATATCATTTGATTTAGAAAGTGATTTAAAAGCATATTTTAAAGACAAAATAATATTCAGAAATAATTTAAAGGTAAGATGATAGAATTTTAAAAGTCTGAAATATATGAGTATGAGATTGATCTAATACATTAATTTGATGTTGAGAATCATTTTATTGAATACCTGCCATGTGGTAACAGCTATATTATGCAAAAAAGCTATTGTCTACAATCTACATAGCATGAGAGATTTTAGGCCTTCCTTTGTCATTTGCAGCCTTTAACACAGCTTGTAGACTTGAAGGGAGTTTCATTTGTTTTCTTGCTCTCCCAGGTTTTGGTGCTTCAGTCAGAATCTCCTTTTCTGGTTAACCTGACCAGTCTTTAGCAGACCTCACCTTATCCTAGACAAAACCTGTTTCAGAAGGACTTGTTTAATTTACTCTAGAAAAACATTCACAAAACTGGTTATACCATCTTTATTCACCACAAACTCAAATTTTAAATATCCAAACATCCAATAGAAAAATGAAATAAATTATGGTATATTCATATCATGGAGTATTACTAAGAATAATAAAAAAGGCAACCAAATAAATGATACCCAGTACCACATGGATGTTCAAAAACACGTTGAAAGGAAAAGCCAAGGGCAAAAGAAAACATTATATCATATAATAGCATTGAAGTTAAGGTCAACAAAAGGCAAAATTCAACTATGATGACAGGAATCAAAACAGTGGTGGTTTGGAGGTAAATGGAAAACACATGAGGGAAATTTCTGAAGTGATGAAAATATCTTTTTCATGGTGTTAACGTGAGTGTTCATAATTGTCAAAAATTCATCAAACTTAACACTTATGATCACTGTATTTTAGTATGTATTCTTGGCTTCCAACAGTACCTTGAAGGCCACATCATAAACAATAGTTGTGAAAGCAAAATTCTGATTTCAAAATACCAGGATTGATGATAGAATGAATGGTTCTTAAGAATCAGAAGTCTTCCAAAGTAATATAGCATAGAGTTCAGCTTCAAAGTAATATGACATAGAGTTCATAATGACAAAAGTACTGGACAAACTTTACAGAGCTAACCCCCAGGCAACCTATGTAAATGAGGAATTAAATTAGGCACAAGGAGAATTAGACATTAGAAGAGAGTTGATGTGAAAGGAAAACACTCAGACAAGCAGAGAAAACATCAATAAGCTCCCTAGAATATGCTGAGTGCCCTAGAACACGGTGGGAGAAAGATTATAAATTTAGGCATATATTGACAAGTCACATCTTTGCTCTCAAGTCATTTACAGAGAACAAGTTCTGACTCTATCCCAGAATGTTTAAGCATCTGTCCTTCCATCCTAAATCACTTCAGTCATGTCTGACTCTTCGCAACCCTATGCATCTTAGCCCACGGGGCTCCTCTGTCCATGGATTTCTCCAGGCAAGAATACTAGAATGGGTTGCCATTCCCTTCTCCAAAAATCTTCCCAACCTGGGGATCAAACCCTTGTCTGTTAGGTCTCCTGCACTGGCAGTTTTTTTTTTTTTTTTTTTTTTTTTACCACTAGTGCTACCTGGGAAGCTCAGGATATTAAAAAGCTTTCAAAATATTTGGGGTGGTTAAGGAGCAGACCTTCAGCTGAGCTTTTAGTAATGACGTTCAAAGCCCCCAGTATACAACCAGGTCCCTAAGGGAGCCACTACTTCTGCCACAATCAAGAAATTGCCTGTCCAATCAGAAATCTCCTGTAATATGGGTTAGATCCAGAACCTGCCATCTCTGCTTTCCTCTGAAGCAGCTAATGTTTCTCAGAAGTGAAATTGATCCAGCAAACCAAAATCTCATCTAGATACTTCAAGGGGATCTAGAAATCTATTTTCATCTTGTTTTGTCTTGTTTTAGCAGTTTAGCCTTTGCAGCATAATAAAACACACAATAAGCAGTTTGAAATACATACTGAGTAAGCCAAACCAAATATATCACCACTCACATGCCTTTCTTCCCTTACTTAAACTTCCAAACAGCAATATAAAACAAACAAACAAACACCCAAATTCCCCCCTTTAACACAACATGGATATCCCAATAGAAACAACATACTCATCCTTTCATAAAAGCAAGGAACAAAAGTCTTATTAAGTATGACATCCATTTCTGAGTGATACCCTTTCAATTGCTCTTTCTGACCCTGTGTAATCTATGGAATAAACAATCAGTTTAATTACCATCAACGTTCCATGTAAAAGAACAGGAAAAGAAGACAAATAAAGGGAAATGGATAATACTTACAAATTTATAGAAATAACACAGGAAAAAGATAAAGTAGGCAGAACACTCCTTATTTCTACTACTGACTATCTGTTCATAGACAGTATTCATAATTTGACACTCAGGAAGGTAACAATGTAGAGTTCAAATTCAGCAACTTTTACAACTGAATTTTGCATGTGATTTGGGTTTCCCTGGTGGCTCAGATGGTAAAGAATCTGACTAAAGTGCTAGTTATTCAGTCATGTCTGACTCTTTGTGACCCCATGGACTGTAGCCCACCAGGCGCCTTTGCCCATGGTGTTCTCCAGACAAGAATACCGGAGTGGGTAAGCTATTTCCTTCTGCAGGGGATCTTCCCCACCAAGGGAATCCACTTCCTCACATCTCTTCTGTATCAGTCAATATCCAATCAAGAGACAGAAAGGGCATAATAATTTGAGCAAGTTTATAAGCTCTCCTAGGGGGTTAGTTACTTTGGGAAAAAGAGAACTCCCAGGGACAGGGGAGCCTGGTGGGCTGCCATCTATGGGGTCGCACAGAGTCGGACACAATTGAAGAGACTTAGCAGCAAAGAATTCAGGAATAGCATGTGGAGTGAGCTGCCACATCCTTTACAGCTGAGCAGAGCATCTAAAGAAGGAACAGATTGGAAGACACCCCTACCTGCCCCAAACTGTGATGCAGACTTCCTTACAAAAGGTTTATTATGGTTCCCCAGGATATGGAAAAATTTCTTTACAGGCTATACAGTGGAAATAACTTGTAAGGCTCCCTCTAGAGTAATGGGAGAGCTGCCTACAGGGAGGTGCCACATATTTTGGTGAATCTTACATCACTGGCCAGTACATACTGTTGGCTAATCTGTACTGCAGAAGCATGTCAAAAGGAAGATACTAGAATCATGAAGACTAGAGATCCTTTCATCCTTGATATGGAGAAGGAAATGGCAACCCACTCCTGTACTCTTACCTGGAAAATCCCATAGATGGATGAGCCAGGTAGACTACAGTCCATGGGGTTGCGAAGAGTTGCACACGACTGAGCAACTTCACTTTCACATTTCACTTTCATGCATTGGAGAAGGAAACGGCAACCCACTCCAGCGTTCTTGCCTGGAGAATCCCAGGGACGGGGGAGCCTGGTGGGCTGCCGTCTATAGGGTAGCACAGAGTCGGACACGACTGAAGCGACTTAGCAGCAGTAGCAGCAGCAGCACCTCTCCATTGGCAAAGTTCAAAATAACATTGTTCAGTTGCTAAGTCATGTCCAACTCTTTTCGACCTCATAGACTGCAGCACCCCAGGCTCTTCTGTCCTTTACTATCTCCCTGAGTTTTCTCACATACAGTTCAATTGAGTTGCTGATGTTATCTAACCATCTCATCCTCTGCTGCCCTCTTCTTTTGCCTTCAGTCTTTCCCAGCATCAGGGTGTTGTCCCATGAGTTGGCTCTGCACTTCAGGTGTCAAAGTGTTGGAACTCCAGCATCAGTCCTTCCAATGAATACTCAGGTTTGATTTCCTTTAGGACTGACTGGTTTGATATCCTTACTGTCCAAGGGACTCTCAAGAGTCTTTTCAAGCACCACAGTTCAAAAGCATCAATCCTTTGGTCCTCAGTCTTCCTTATGGTCCAACTCTCACATCCATAAATGACTACTGGAAAAATCATAGCTCTGAATATATGGACCTTTATCAGCAAAGTGATGTCTCTTCTTTTTAATATGCTGTCTAAATTTGCAATAGCTTTTCATCCAAGGAGCAAGTGTCTTTTAATTTCATGGCTGCAGTCATTGTCTGCAATGATTTTGGAGCCCAAGAAAATAAACTGTCATTGCCTCCACTTTTTCCCCTTCTATTTGCTGTGAAGTGATGAGACTAGATGCCATGATCTTAGTTTTCTTTAATGTTGAGTTTTAAGCTAGCTTTTTCAGAATCAGGCCATCTGCAAAAATAATATTTTTCAGATTCAGCTCAACAATTATGGTCAGGCAATGAAACATGGACTTGGAGCTAAGAGGAAATAGATTGACATTTGATCACTAACTAGATAGCGATGATGTTGGAATAACTGCATCCCAGATATATGCCAGAATGGTAGCATCAGTTGGAAAAGATAACCATCTTTTCAAAACAGTAATGTTTGCCTCAGGCAGGTGCTACAAATTTCAAATATGGAGGTTCTTGTGTACCTAATTACAGAAAGATATAACATAAATCAAAGTCAATATATTTCCTCTGATTCCTTCTGTAAAATAAATTTCACCAATGCTATCTTCCAAATTGACATGTAAGAACTTTGATTTTGGAGATTCTTTAATAGCAAAGTTTTAGAAGAAGAAATGAAGCAGAAAATTCAAGACCAAGTGTCATTATTTTCCTCTCCATGTATAATATGTGGATATATTCATTTTTAACAATATAGAATGTAACAAGATGGTTTCTCTCTTTTCCTGGAAAGTTCCAGAATTACATTTTCTCAAATTAAAATATTGGGGCAACATAATATAGAGTTACTAACAAATTATAAAACTTTTAGATTTCCTTATCAAATAAGTATGAATAACTTCTGGGAAAATAGGGGCGAGTTTGAATTATTGCATTCTAGGTAGTTGAATTAAAATAAATAGGTAACGTATACCTTCAGTTCATTGTGTCTTGAATTGGTTTTTAAAAAATATTTTTTTTAGTATTGAGATAAAAATTGAATATTATGAAAAATATGCCTATGTTTGATGTGCGAAAGGGTTAACAGTTTTTCTTTGCCCTATGGGGTTCCACTCATTTGAAACAATGTCCAACATTACTTCTGGGGTCCGTACAATCTTTCATTTATTGAGCAAATATTGTGTGCCAAGCACTTTTAGTAGACCTTTCCACGTATTAATGCATTTAATACTTACAAGAAATCAGTAAGATAAAAAATTATCTCATCTCCATTTTATAGATGAGGAAACTTGCCAAAACCTGACTTCCAAAAGTCAATGAGCTAGATAATAGCAGAAAAATTCCATTAAGTCTGGTTCCAGAATTTAATATTTCTACCACATCCTATCCATAATAATAATAAAAAACAGTTACTGAAAACATGAAGACTTTTGAAGTATACTTCTATTTTGTTCACAAATTCATTCTTTAGAATACTGAAGAACAAGATTAATGACCTCAAGCCCTTAGCACCATAGGGGTAGAAGGACAAAATTTTGCAGTCTATGACAATATATCTTATGCATATGAAAGTAATCTACTTTGTCTATTGGCAACTATGTTTGAGAATAAAATATTTTGTGTATAATAACTGGGGAGAAATTGGTGATTAATGTTTGAGTCATTGATAAATTGTTTAACTGCAAACTCTTAATTTAGCAGTTGCTGATTCTGTTAAATTCTTTTCATTTTTTTTGCATATGGAAGAAAATTTTCCATCAGTCTGAGCCATTTAAAGTGGGTTTCTAGAAACCAACTTTGGGGTCTTAGAAAATTGATTTAAAAAAAGAAAACAAAAATACCTTTAATTTCCCTTTGGATTTTGAAATAGGTAGATAACACAGGTTCCCCACCAGTAACAATATATATGGAAAATACCAAAATATATTTATCTTGAAGATAGATGAACTTTGTATAGATTACTTAAAAATACTGAAGTGAACATGCTCTGTTTATTGTCCCAAATGGATTCTGGTGATTATTCATTTCTCTTCTACAGAATTAGAGTAGATGTGGAATATTGTTTCAATATTTTAACTCATGCAGAATGAATTTCTTTCACTATCAGAAACCGGATGATCAGACTATAAGCCTCAGATGGCAAGGGGAAAAGCCAAGATCTTTGTGTCTAAGGGAGTCAGATTTTGCTGTGAGTCTGTAGGGAATTATGTCTCAATACTTTGCAGTACTGAGGACTGGCAATGCACAGTTCAAGGAGGGCACAAAAAAATCAGTGCTTTCCAATAATGTCTTTGCTCAGTGGGGAAAGAAGAGATCTTAGTACAAACCAGTTTTTATGGCCCCAAATGCCAGAAATATCTAGTCCAAATACGAGATCTGTGTGATCTAAAGGATAAACGTGTCCACATGGCTAAACTTGGAAAACATTCAAGACAGCAAATCACTGTCAGTTGGCCTAGATTCTCCGCCCGTGCAAGCTGGTAGCCAGAAGCTTGGGACATAAGTACCTCATCTAAGGTCAGAAAAAATAAAAGATGCTTGACAATATTGGGGATGAATGAAATTTTCTGCTAGAATTTATTGAAATTTGATGTGAGATTTTGAATGTCACCAACTTCAGAATATCTCCATCTCACTACAGTATTGAAATCCCAACCTACTGCTATCATCCACAAGGAACAGGGCTGGATAGGTTGGCAACAATTTCCCCAGTGTGGAAAAGAACAGCACAGAAAGAAGTGAAGAAATAATTTATGCTAATAATGTTCTGTGAAGACAGATATTATCAATTTTGTTCCTTGTCTCACGATGTTTAGGATGTCTATCAGGTGTTTCTATTCTGTGAGTGATGGAGGTAAAATGTCAAGGGTGACTATGGTTCTTGGAACACATGCTTTCTGTTTCTTTGCATTGCAACTTATTCAATTATATGGTACAATTTCTTAATCCAATCAAGAATTTGGAGGATGGTGAAATACTATTCTCATTTTCACATTGACATAATTAGCCCTGTGTCCTTATTATTACACACATCAGCAAAGGAATTGGGAAATTCAAGATGAATATATGACAGAGGTTGAGCATTTTCATTGTATGTAATTTGAGCTTTTCCTTCCTCCTATTTCCTTTCTACATGGAAAGTTACTAATTAATTACAGTAGGCTCCCCTTATCTGCGGTTTTACTTTCTAAGGTTTTAGTTCTGAGGTTAACTTCAGTCCAAAAAATATTAAATGGAAAATTCCAGAAATAAAAATCCATAAGTTTTAAAGTGAACACCGAGTAAGATGATGAAATCTCTTGCTATCCCACCTTGTCCCGCCTAGGATATGAACTGGTCCTTTGAGCATCATGTTCTGCCAGTCAGTCACTTAGTATCTTCTCAGTTATCAGACTGACTGTAGAGGTTGTGTTCAAGTCACCCTTGTTTTGCTTAATAATGGCCCCAAAGCAGAAAAGTAGTGATTCTGGCAATTGGAATATTCCAAAGAGAAAATATAAAAAGCTTCCTTTAATTAAAAAGATGAAATCACATGACTTAAAAAGGAAAAAATTGTATGCTGAGATTGCTAAGATGTAAGTTAAGAACAAATCTTCTTTCTGTAAAATTGTGAAAAAGTAAAAAATTAATTTGTGCACATTTTGCAGTTGTATCTCAAAGTGCAAAAGTTATATCCACAGTGCCTGATAAGTGCTTAGTTAAAATAGAAAAGACATTACATTCATACAATAAGATATTTTGTGAGAGAGAACATGTATAACTTTTATTAGTGTATGATTATAATTGATATATTTTATATTAGATATTGTTGTGAATATCTTACTGTATCTTATTTATAAACTAAATTTAATCACAGGTATGTATGTATGGGAAAAAAAACTTAGTATATATAAGATTTGGTACTAGCTGAGGTTTCAGGCATCCACTGGGGGTCTTGGAATGTAACCACCACAGACAAGGAGGGACTACTACAAACTCAAGAGATTCCAAGAGATCTTTTCTTGGTCACACTAACTTTTTAACTTGTTTTCCTTGCTCTCGAGTGTATGCCCTACTTAATTTTTTTTTTTTTTTTTTATAGTCTTGGGGGCTATGAGCATCTAAAGTATAGAGGATCTAAAGCATCTGGTCTGAATTAATGTATGGGCTTCTGGAGAGTGACTAATTGATTACAGTCAAGTGTAATCATTGCTGGAAAAGAGTTCTTGCCCCCTAGATATTTCCTTCAGTATAGTTATATTTTTCTAGGTCAAATTTCCTTTTTGATATATCCCATGTGTCAGACTTTATTTTTGGGGGCTCCAAAATCACTGTAGATGGTGACTGCAGCCATGAAATTAAAAGATGCTTACTCCTTGGAAGGAAAGTTATAACCAACCTAGACTGCATATTAAAAAGCAGATATATTACTTTGTCAACAAACGTCTGTCTAGTCAAGGCTATGGTTTTTTCCAGTGATCATGTATGGATGTGAGAGTTGGACTGTGAAGAAAGCTGAGTGCCGAAGAATTGATGCTTTTGAACTGTGGTGTTGGAGAAGACTCTTGAGAGTCTCTTGGACTGCAAGGAGATCCAACCAGTCCATCCTAAAGGAGACCAGTCCTGGGTGTTCATTGGAAGGACTGATGCTGAAGCTGAAACTCCAATACTTTGGCCACCTCATGAGAAGAGCTGACTCATTGGAAAAGACTCTGATGCTGGGAGGGATTGGGGGCAGGAGGAGAAGGGGACGACAGAGGATGAGATGGCTGGATGGCATCACCGACTTGATGGACATTAGTTTGGGTGAACTCCGGGAGTTGGTGATGGACAGGGAGGCCTGGTGTGCTGCGATTCATGGGGTCGCAAAGAGTTGGACACAACTGAGTGACTGAACTGAACTGAACTGAACTGATATGAGATTCAGACACAGTAGTAAAATAAATTATTTTACCTCTTGAAGATACTAAAGCAAGCACATGCAAATCTAGGGACAAGCAATAATTGGGGTGAGATGGTGGGGAAATGCAGTCTGAGCCCATTAATAAAAGATAAATTTTCTTAGTTAATATTGCTCATCTATATGAAATATTTTAAATCATTGCATATTATAGTTGTAATAGGAAAAAACTAAAAAATAAAATTCTTATTGTTTTAAAAATAGCATTTATATTTCAAGATCTCAAGTACCTTATTTGGACTGCTTATTGTTCTTCAGAGTTTGGAAAAAAAAAAAGGTTATTGAGTATTAACAGATGGTCAAGTACTAAATGTTATGTTCAAGCTCAAGGGGAAAGACAGGAATCTAAAATAATGCCATTTCTTTAAGGCTGAAGTTGATAGCCATGAACTTATTGATGTAGAAGAAAAAGTTGGAGTATCTGAAGGGAAATTTCTCAGCTACATCACAATTGAACTGTTTTAGATTTTGACAGTTCTCAACATTGAAATTGTGATATGCAAGACCAACAAAGAATTAGTCTACAGCTTCCTAGGTTATGTGGGGATGTGGTTTAAGTAGGAAGACAATCTTTTATACTTATTGAGACCATGATCTCTGGAATCAAACCATCTGGACATAAAGATCTGGTTGTTCTATTTAGTAGTTGTAAAACTTTGGAAAAGTTCATCAGTCCTCTATACTTCAGTCTCTCCAACTGTAGATTAGGTATACTAATGTTTCTTATTGAAGAGCTATGGTTTGAACATTAAACGTGATACTATATGTATAACATAAGCTAGGATTATGTTCAGAAGAGCATGACAGAGATACAGAATCACAGTGATTTAAAACAAGCAAACATGCTATGAAGGTCATTTATCTTTCATGAAGAAATTTGGAGTAATTTGGAATTAAACAGTCCAAAGTTGACGTGGCAGTTGGACTTTGTAAAGTACTTGGACACCCAGGCTTTCCCCTTGGTTCATGAATGAATCATGATTCAATACATTTTTTTTTCTCCCCCTTATGTCTACATTCCAAGTTACAGGAAGGAAGAACACACAGGAAAGGGAGATAAGGGGTTCACAACTGCTGTCTTTTAAGAAAGGTTCCTAAAAAGTTCCATGTGACTCTTGCCCAACCATATTTCACTGGCCCAAGTCTGGTCACTTGTCTGTAAGAAAGCTGGACCATATGATTCTTGTCTGGTGGCTTACATGCATAGCTAAATATACAAAGTCCAGATACTATGAACTATTGCCGAACAATAGCTCCCGATATTTAAAAAGTCCTCAATAAGTGTTCAACAATTGTATAATAGATATAAATTACCAACCCATTTTATTTTAACTAATATGTAGTGATTCAAGTTACTTAAATTTGCTAGTTACACTAATCAAATTTGCTAATTATTGGAAAGAAAGCCTGCCTTCCTCCCTTCCCCTTCCTTTCTTCCTTTTTTTCTCTTTCTTTCTCTTCTTCCTTAAAAATATTTAACAGGAAGCAGTTTCCTTCTACCTTCAGTTATGAGCACCTCCTTAATTTTAGTAAAGACAAGTTGTTTGGGAAGGTACAGTCTATTTATTTGTGGAAAACAGCACTGCACCCTTGAAGTCAAACTTCAAAAAGGAAATTGTTTAGGAAAGAAAACTAAAAGTGTATTCAAATAGAATTTTCAAGAAGACCATGATGAGCAGAACTATATCTTAGTATAAGGATCTAGCTAGTCATTACTGCAGAAAATTGAGTTTAGAAGAATGGTCTATTAATATGGATACTGATTTCCCCAGGTGTACATATGTACATGTCTCCTTGTATCTGTGACAATGGTCTGTAGCCTAAACTAATATAATACCCTTTCATCAGTGTTATCCTTTTCACAAGAATTTAATAGTCTTATTTTATCACCCAGAATACTTTGGCCTTTATATTTCACCATGTGGATTCAAATGATGGACCCTCATTTGATGATTCTTTATTATCCTCAACCACTACCAAGGAGGACAGAAAGAGGATGCGATTAATGCACCGGTCTAGGAACTGTTAAATAGCAAAGAGAAGCACAGTGATGATAAACCAAACTACTCTTCCTATCTCTGGCTTTCTATTCATTATGTACAATATTGGTATTCTGTTGGCTCATTGTCATTCAGAATTATTAAATGCTGTGAATGGTGAAAGACAATGGAACCAAACTATGATACAGTTGTGGCTGTTGTTAAGTAATAACTCAGCATATATGCCTCCCATATTATTGGATGAAATAAATAAAAAAGAGGAACAAAGCTGTAAAACAGAACATACAAAGCTTGCTAGCAGCAAGCTAATTTTCCAATATTCAAATTTGATAGCTTTATGTCTATTGGGTTCATATTACAATCTCTGTAATATAGTTGTTAATTGTTTGAAACTTATTGAAACTTATTTTATGGCCCAGACTTTAGTTTCTTTTGGTGACTATCTCCTGTGTGTTTAAAAACAAGTTATATCCTGTACTTGTTGAATATGATGGTCTATAATTACCAATTAGGTAAAATTAGATAATTTTAATCATCTATAGCCTTAATAATTTTTTCTACTTATTGAATAATTTACTGAGAAATTAGTGTTAAAATCATCAATATTTAATTTTTGTCACAGGTATTTTAAAGTTGTGCTATGGGATGTATAGGCATTTAGGACTATTGTATCTTCCTGATGATTTTAATCTTCTGTCATTATAAAGTATCTCTATCTTTGATAATATTTATAACTACCTCATTGGATATGTAAGTTACTATAAGTTAGGCCACAATCGTTATTTTTTGCACACCATTTCTAATTCTTTAATTTTCAGTTTTTCTGTGCCCTTAAAATTAAATTTTGTCTCTTGTTAAAATCATACAGTTTGCATTTTTATATTCATTTTGGTGATCTCTGTCTTTTAAAGGTAATATTTAGTATATTTGAATGTACTTTAATTATGACATAATTGACATTAAACTACCATTTTGCAGTTTATTTTCTTTATGTACTCTCTGTACTTTTATCTTTTCCTATCTTTGCTTGAATTAATCAAGTTTTTAATTACTATTTTTTAGTATTCTGTGTTAACTCATGAGATTTTTAGGCATACATCTTTGTACATTTTTAGTGGTGTTCCAAGTATTGCAATATAGATTCTTAACTTATCAGAATCTTATCATAAGATAATATTAGATCATTCTGTGTACAATATAAGAATCTTATAAGATTTATAACAATATGGAACTACCCTGGTGGTAAAGTGGTTAAGACTCTGCGCTTCCACTGCAGGGGGGATGTTCTATCCCTGGTGAAGAAATTAAGATCCTCACGTGCTGGCCAGTGAGTGCAATTAAAACAAAATGAATGCATCTGAGTCAGTTCTAGTGAGGCGGATGAACTTAGAACCTATTTTACAGAGTGAAGTGAGTCAGAAAGAGAAAAACAAATATCATACATTAGTGCATATGTCCGGAGAAGGCAATGGCACCCCACTCCAGTACTCTTGCCTGGAAAATCCCATGGAGGGAGGAGCCTGGTAGGCTGCAGTCCATGGGGTCGCTAAGAGTCAGACATGACTGAGCGACTTCACTTTCACTTTTCACTGTCATATACTGGAGAAGGAAATGGCAACCCACTCCAGTGTTCTTGCCTGGAGAATCCCAGGGACAGAGGAGCCTGGTAGGAGGACCTCTATGGGGTCGCACAGATTCGGACACGACTGAAGCGACTTAGCAGCAGCAGCAGCAGCAGCAGCAGCAGCAGTGCATATGTATGAAATCTAGAAAGATGGTACTGATGGACCTATTTGCAGGGCAAGAATAGAGACTGAGACATAGAGAACAGGCTTATGGACACAGCTGGGGAAGGAGAGGGTGAGAGGAATCACTAGAGTAGCATTGTAATGTATACATTGCTACTGCTGCTACAGTCGTGTCCAACTCTGTGTGACCCCATAGACGGCAGCCCACCAGGCTCCCCCGTCCCTGGGATTCTCCAGGCAAGAACAATGGAGTGGGTTGCCATTTCCTTCTCCAGTGTATGAAAGTGAAAAGTGAAAGTGAAGTCGCTCAGTCGTGTCCAACCTTCAGCGATCCCATGGACTGCAGCCTTCCAGACTCCTCCGTCCATGGGATTTTCCGGGCAAGAGTACTGGAGTGGGGTGCCATTGCCTTCTCCCAATATATACATTACCATCTGTAAAATAGATAGCTAATGGGAAGCTGCTGTATAGTTCCGTGAGCTCAGCCTGGTGCTCTGTGACAACCTATAGTAGTGGGATGGGGTGGGAGTTGGGAGGAAGATTCAAGAGGAAGGGGACAAAAATATAATTACATGACTGATTCATGCTGATGTATGGCAGAAGCACAACACTGTAACACAATTATCCTTCAATTAAAAATAAATAAATTTTAAAATGTATCTTACAATACCAAAACCAAGAGTATACAAATAGTCTTTGTTTTGCACATCTCTGATATGTAAGAATTTCTGTTACCAGGATTTAAATAGTGTGAGGTCCCAACTCACAGTTTAAATTTTATTAATAAATACTGCAGTATACTGTGAGCAAATAGTAAATTTAGCTAGCTCCACAATCCACAAAGCACTATGTAAATAACAGGTGTGCTTCATGATCAGTATCTACTGCATATCTGCTTTTGGGTTCATTCAGACAGGAAAGCATGTAATTGAGCTGTTTCCTTGTCTTCCAGTGATAAAAACCATGTGTCATTTTACAAAGTGGATGACCGAAAGAGGGAACTGAGCAATAAAGTTGAAGGTGCCACAAAGAATCAGAAGTTACAATGTTGCAATTAAATTTGAATAAAACAGAATGAAGTCACAAGAAATAGCTGACCAGGGGATGTTGACCCTGTCCCAATTTGAGAGATGTTAAATGTGCAGCCAGAGAAGCTCAGTGAATGTTAATTATTGATATAAATGAAGGATGTTAAATCAACGCTGTAAGATAAAGGGTAAAAATGTCCCAGAGTAAATGACTGGCAAAACTTTAAAGAACTTTTGGAGATATACCATGACATTTATAATGCAAGGGGAAAAATGTAGATAACTTATTCATGCTTAGAAAGTATCATGACACTTCAAAAGGACAGAAAGATGCTCACACAACATCCTAAGTCATAAGACAAGAAGAAGGCAAGAGTTTGAACAAATGCTCAAACTATATTCATACTTTTTTTTTTTAAAACAAAAAGACTATTGTTTTAAATCACAATGTACTAAATAAACAATAGGGATTTTAAAATTTCCTTACATATTTAACTTTTAAGGCCACTTTGCAGTTTCAACTTGCATAATCAGAACTGCCTTTGACTCTCTTTACAGCATCTCCACACCCATCACTGGAAAAGACCATGATACTGGGAAGGAATGAAGGCAAAAGTAGAAGAGGGGTGGAGGAGGATGAGTTGGTTAGAGAGCATCACCAACTCAATGGATGTGAATCTGAGCAAACTCCAGGAGATAGTGAAGGATAGGGAAGCCTGGAGTGCTGCAGTCCATGGGTCACAAAGAGCTGGACATGAATTGACAAATGAACAACAGCACCACCCATCATTCTGTGCTATAGTTTTCATATATTTTACTTCTATGTGTATTATATACACCAGAGTGCATTGCTATTATTTTTTTAATATTTAACACTATTTTAAAGAAAAATTGTAATAGTATTTTAAGTTCACCTACATATTCACTATTTGGTATTCTCTTTACTTTTTTTTTTTTCCTTGAGATCTCAACTTCTACCTTGATTATTTCCTTTTAATCTTTAAACATAACATTTTTCTATAATTAAGAAAAAATGATTACTCAACTCTTATTTGTCAAAAATATTTATTTATTTCTATTAAAATTTTGAAGGAAATTTTAACTGAATGTGGAATTCTAAGTTGAATTTTTTCTTTCAGCACTTTAAAGATGCTATTTCTTTGTCTTCTGGCCTTCACTACTTTTGATGAAATGAGAGTTTTTGTTCATAATATTTTTCCCTTGAATACAATATTAATTTTTTGGAAGGGATTTCTTAGTAGACTTTTTTCCTTGTCTTTATTGTTTAGCAAATGACACCTGTGTACCCAGGTGTAATTTCCATATTTATCTTTCTTAAACTACAAAGAGCCTCTTGGATCTGAGGATTTGTATCTTTTATTAATTTAGAAAAATAGCTAAGTAGACATTACCTCTTCAAATATTTATGCTGATCAATTCAGAATATTTCCTCTGTCCATTCTTCACAGTCCATTTTCCAATGCCTGAAAATAGCTGCTTCGTATACTTTGCCTAATGTTTAAAGGGTTTATATGGGATATGTCTAATATTAGCTGCTATCTATCTTGGCCAAAAATAGTCCATATGGCATTTAAATGGATTTATTTTCCTGTTCTACCAGAAGAAAGAGTTTATTTTGTTTTCATATATTTTCTTGGCATCATTATAAGTGAACATATTCATTGAAGAAAAATATTGTTAAGTGATTACTTAAAGACTTTTTTTTATGACCTTATCATCAAATGATTCAAGGTATTATTAATACATTTATTGGAAAATACATTAAAATTCTCTAAATCCAAGGGCTGCAATTCAGTTAGTACACTGATACATATATTATCTTTAAAAATCTTTCATTTAATGTTTTTTCTCCTTCATATTGTTCATGTAAGAACAATGAAATCAGTATAAGTTTTTATTAGTTTATTCCTTATTTCTAATTTTTAATATAAGTAACATATTTTTACTGTGATATTGAATGGTTTGCCTTGGAAATGAACAGAGATCATTCTGTCGTTTTTGAGATTGCATCCAAGTACTGCATTTCAGACTCTTTTGTTGACCATGATGGCCACTCCATTTCTTCTAAGGGATTCCTGCCCGCAGTAGTAGATATAATGGTCATCTGAGTTAAGTTCACCCATTCCAGTCCATTTGAGTTCGCTGATTACTAGAATGTCGACATTCACTCTTGCCATCTCTTGTTTGACCACTTCCGATTTGCCTTGATTCATGGACCTGACATTCCAGGTTCCTATGCAATATTGCGCTTTACAGCATCGGACCTTGCTTCTATCACCAATCACATCCACAGCTGGGTATTCTTTTTGCTTTGGCTCCATCCCTTCATTCTTTCTGGAGTTATTTCTCCACTGATCTCCAGTAGCATATTGGGCACCTACTGACGTGGGGAGTTCCTCTTTCAGTATCCTATCATTTTGCCTTTTCATACTGTTCATGGGGTTCTCAAGGCAAGAATACTGAAGTGGTTTGCCAGTCCCTTCTCCAGTGGACCACATTCTGTCAGATCTCTCCACCATGAACTGCCCATCTTGGGTGGCCCCACGGGCATGGCTTAGTTTCATTGAGTTAGACAAGACTGTGGTCCTAGGGTGATTAGATTGACTAGTTTTCTGTGATTATGGTTTCAGTGTGTCTGCCCTCTGATGCCCTCTTGCAACACCTATCATCTTACTTGGGTTTCTCTTACCTTGGGCGTGGGGTATCTCTTCACGGCTGCTCCAGCAAAGCACAGCCACTGCTCCTTACCTTGGACGAGGGGTATCTCCTCACCACCGCCCTTCCTGACCTTCAACATGGGATAGCTCCTCTAGGCCCTCCTGCACCTGCTAAGCCACCACATGCCCCTGGCCTTGGGCGTGGGGTTGCTCCTCCCGGCCTCCACCCCTGGCCTAAGGTGTGGGGTAGCTCCTCTCGGCTGCCGTCCCTGACCTCGGACTTGGACTTGGGTAGCTCTTCTCGGCTGTTCCTGCGCCATTGCAGACTGGCACTCTCGCCACTGCCCCTGACCTCGGATGTGGGGTAACTCCTTTAGTGCACCAGTCGCAGCTGCCCGTGCTTAGTGCGCAGGTCACAGCTGCCCGCATTCAATATCACAGTAATCCAAGTCTATGTCCCAACCAGTAATGTTGAAGAAGCTGAAGTTGAACAGTTCTATGAAAAACCTACGAGACCTTTTAGAACTAACACCCAAAAAAGATGTCCTTTTCATTATAGGGGACTGGAATGCAAGGGTAGGAAGTCAAGAAACACCTGGGGTAACAGGTAAATTTGGCCTTGGAATATGGAATGAAGCAGGGCAAAGACTAATAGAGTTTTGCCAAGAAAATGCACTGATCATAGCAAACACCCTCTTCCAACAACACAAGAGAAGATTCTACACATGGACATCACCAGATGGTCAACACTGAAATCAGATAGATTATATTCTTTGCAGCCAAAGATGGACAAGTTCTATATAGTCAACAAAAAACAAGACCAGGAGCTGACTATGGCTCAGATCATGAACTCCTTATTTCCAAATTCAGACTTAAATTGAAGAAAGTAGGGAAACCACTAGACCATTCAGGTATGACCTAAATCCTTTATGATTATACAGTGGAAGTGAGAAATAGACTTAAGGGCCTAGATCTGATAGATAGAGTGCCTGATGAACTATGGACGGAGGTTCATGACATTGTACAGGAGACAGGGATCAAGACCATCCCCATGGAAAAGAAATGCAAAAAAGAAAAATGGCTGTCTGGGGAGGTCTTACAAATAGCTGTGAAGAGAAGCGAAAAGCAAAGGAGAAAAGGAAAGATATAAGCATCTCAATGCAGCGTTCCAAAGAATAGCAAGAAGAGATAAGAAAGCCTTCCTCAATGATCAATGTAAAGAAATAGAGGAAAACAACAGAATGGGAAAAACTAGAGATCTCTTCAAGAAAATTAGAGATACCAAGGGAACATTTCATGCAAAGATGGGCTCGATAAAGGACAGAAATGGTATGGACCTAACAGAAGCAGAAGATATTAAGAAGAGGTGGCAAGAATACACAGAAAAACTGTATGCAAAAGATCTTCGTGACCCAGATAATCACGATGGTGTGATCACTGACCTACAGCCAGACATCCTGGAATGTGAAATCAAGTGGGCCTTAGAAAGCATCACTACAAACAAAGCTAGTGGAGGTGATGGAATTCCAGCTGAGCTCTTTCAAATCCTGAAAGATGATGCTGTGAAAGTGCTGCACTCAGTATGCCAGCAAATTTGGAAAACTCAGCAGTGGCCATAGGACTCGAAAATGTCAGTTTTCATTCCAATCCTAAGGAAAGGCAATGCCAAAGAATGCTCGAACTACCACACAATTGCACTCATCTCACATGCTAGTGGCACCCCATTCCAGTACTCTTGCCTGGAAAATCCCATGGATGGAGGGGCCTGGTGGGCTACGGTCCATGGGATCGCTAAGAGTCGGACAACCTGAGGGACTTCACTTTCACTTTTCACTTTCATGCCCTGGAGAAGGAAATGGCAACCCACTCTGGTGTTCTTGCCTGGAGAACCCCAGGGACGGGGGAGCCTGGTGGGCTGCCGTCTATGGGGTCGCACAGAGTCGGACATGACTGTAGTGACTTAGCAGCAGCAGCACATGCTAGTAAAGTAATGCTCAAAATTCTCCAAGCCAGGCTTCAGCAATACGTGAACCGTGAACTTCCTGATGTTCAAGCTGGTTTTAGAAAAGGCAGAGGAACCAGAGATCAAATTGCCAACATCTGCTGGATCATCAAAAAAGCAAGAGAGTTCCAGAAAAACTCTATTTCTGCTTTACTGACTATGCCAAAGCCTTTAACTGTGTGGATCACAATAAACTGTGGAAAATTCTGAAAGAGATGGGAATACCAGACTACCCAACCTGCCTCTTGAGAAACCTATATGCAGGTAAGGAAGCAACAGTTAGAACTGGACATGGAACAGCAGTCTGGTTCCAAAGAGGAAAAGGAGTACGTCAAGGCTGTATATTGTCTCCCTGCTTATTTAACTTATATGCAGAGTACATCATGAGAAACGTTGGACTGGAAGAAGCACAAGCTGGAATCAAGATTGCCAGGAGAAATGTCAATAACCTCAGATATGCAGATGAAACCACCCTTATGGCAGAAAGTGAAGAGGAACTAAAAAGCCTCTTGAAAAAGGGAAAGTGGAGAGTGAACAAGTTGGCTGAAAGCTCAACATTCAGAAAACGAAGATCATGGCATCTGGTCCCATCACTTCATGGGAAATAGATGGGGAAACAGTGGAAACAGTGTCAGACTTTATTTTTTGGGGCTCCAAAATCACTGCAGATGATGACTGCAGCCATGAAATTAAAAGACGCTTACTCCTTGGAAGGAAAGTTATGACCAACCTAGATAGCATATTCAAAAGCAGAGACATTACTTTCCCAACAAAGGTTCGTCTAGTCAAGGCTATGGCTTTTCCTGTGGTCATGTATGGATGTGAGAGTTGGACTGTGAAGAAGGCTGAGCGCCGAAGAATTGATGCTTTTGAACTGTGGTGTTGGAGAAGACTCTTGAGAGTCCCTTGGACTGCAAGGAGATCCAACCAGTCCATTCTGAAGGAGATCAGCCCTGGGATTTCTTTGGAAGGAATGATGCTAAAGCTGAAACTCCAGTACTTTGGCCACCTCATGTGAAGAGTTTACTCATTGGAAAAGACTCTAGTGCTGGGAGGGATTGGGGGCAGGAGGAGAAGGGGACAACAGAGGATGAGATGGCTGGATGGCATCACTGACTCGATGCACGTGAGTCTGAGTGAACTCTGGGAGCTGGTGATGGACAGGGAGGCCTGGCGTGCTGCGATTCATGGGGTCACAAAGAGTCAGACACGACTGAGCGACTGAACTGAACTGAACATATTTTTAAAAGTGTAAGCCTATTAGTTTACATTTAGTTTAATTTCATTTTATTTGTTCATTAGTCATTCATGGAAAAATAAATTCCAAATAATTAATTCTAGTTTTCTATTGTATATCAATTATTTTTAGCCTCATAAAATCTTTTTGTTATATTGCACTTACAATTTTAAGTCAAAGGTCTTTTGATATAAATTTAGGCTTTTGTTTATTTCCTAACATTAGGAAAAACACATCATTTTCTTGCAAGTTAAATTAAAAACTATATAACTACATAATTTTTAATGTAAATTTGAGAAAATTTTACTAAAACAAGAAAATATAATTATCACTTTTTGTTTTTTGTTTTTTTTTCCAAGGAATATAACTTTACTCAGAAAGCTGGCTGATTGAGATGATGGTAGACTAATGTTTCAAAGTAATCATCTTGTTATCATTTTTAACTGCAGAAAAGATAACAATTAAAGCTTTATACCTAGGTATTATTAAATAAATATACAAAAGAATTTAAGTTCTTCCATACAATATTACACAATTGCCAACTGGCTTAATAGTCACTATTCCCTTCACTGCTAGAATTTTAAAACACACTAGATTTTCCCCTGCTAGTTCTGATTTATTTGTTTACTCTTATATTGCAAGTAACTTTATATTTGTCTTTGTGATTATAAAACTATTGTATTGTCGACAAAGACAAACAAATATTCAATGGCCCAGAGAGGATGAGCAAAAGAGAGAAAAATAGCATTTGTCTTTTGCATTTCATTTTTTATAGTATTCTTTCTTTATCTCCATTTTAGCAAGTTTTAATATCAGTATGATACTAAATTGATAAATAGAAAAACTGCTTTTTTCTTTTCTAAAACTGTCCTAGAAAAATATCTTCTCTTGTAGGTTTGAAGGTGCTCATCTGCCTTCAAATGGTAGCTTGTAAGTATATCTGTAGTTACCTAAAACCATTTTCTAAATTTTCACTCAGAAAAGTCAACTCAACCAAGCAATGTTTTACTTGCACATAATAGGTACACAGTAATAAATTAAGTAATGAATTTGTAATCTAGTTAATAATTAACTTGGTAAAATTCATAAACATTATTCTTACCTTTAATTTAATATAAAGCCAGAAATACTTTATTACCATCTTGTGTAATTAACACATATATATCAATAATTTCTCTAAAATATATTCTGTAATTCAGACTTTTCATCATGTTAAAGCTGGTTCCTTTTTCTCTTCTCCTACTTAGCTTTCTTGGAAACATTACTGAGCCTTTACAGTAAATAAATATGGTAATATCTATTTTGGACTTTCTGAATGTAATCACAACAGCTGTGTTTTATTTCTGGGAAGGATTCATTTTTCAGCTTATAAAATTGTAGGGAAGATGATGAGATAAGTAGAAAGTAAGTAAAAACTCCAACCTAAGAATGGGAAACATTTTGGTATTGCTCCCTAAAGATGATGATAAAGAAAATTTGTTGTACCCCTGATGGATGGAATTTTAAGATGGAAACTGTAATAAATGTATTCAATCATAAGTTTCTTTAAGCATATTACTGACTTGAAATTATTGAAATTCTTTCAATAGCCATCTCCTAACCATAATATTAAGTGATATGTGGATCACTTTAGCTTTATATCTTTTTATCAATTTTGTCTATTTTGGGACAACAAATTATGACATGTATATAACTCTAACTAACAAGTCAAAAATGATGCTGAATAAATATACTGAATAATTAAGCACAGAGATTTATGAATATTATTCTCCAGAAGCAAAATAAATTATATGCTAGAAAGTATTCCCACACCTACCTTGTGACTGTCACATCTAAGTTTATTTTTATAATGAGATCTCTTAATTTCTTAACCATATTTTCTGCTAGCAATTTCTTAGAACACAATTATTTATCTCTAGTTTATAATTTATCAAACTGGTCATAAAAATATTTTCAGCTTTATATGATCTTTTGGAAATTTGTCATGTCATAATCAAGAGGTGAAGCATATGTCCCTTTCTCTTGAGCCTGGGCCAACCTTTGTGATATCTCATCAAAAACCTGGAAAAAGAAAAGTTACATAACTTCCAAGGCTAACTCATTAAAGTCAATTGAGTTCCCATCTGTCTCTCCCTCAGAATAATTACCCTTGGAAAACAGCCACCATACTGCAAAGAACTCCAAGCTTCTAGGATGGGAACAAAGTCCCATGTCTTCAGCCACATCAGAGATCCTATTAACAGCCAACACTGACTTACCAGCTCTATGAACAAACCTTCTTGGAAGTGGATTTTCCATTCCTCAGCTAAGTTGCTATGTGGAACAGACCTTTTCCCCATTTTGTGTTCAATTTGCAGATTTGTGTGCAAAATAGATAACTGATGTTTTTTGCTTGCTTTTTATTGCTTTTTTAAATACTTTTTTTTAATGTGGACCAGATTCAAGTTTTTATTGATTTGTTATAACAGTGCTTCTGTTTTATGTTTTGTTTTGTGTTTTTTTTTGCTACGAGGTATGTGGGATCTTAGCTCCATGACCAGGGATTGCACTTGCACCCCCTACATTGGAAGGTGAAGTCTCAACTATCGGACTGCCAGGGAAGTCCCATTGCTGTTGTTTTAAGTCACTAAGCACTGAGATGTTTTGCTTTTCAGCAACAGATAACCAGAATTATTAAAACGAGAAAAATAAAGTTACCAACTTTCAACTAGATATGCAGATAAAGACATAGAAATAAATTCAAAAGTTTTGACTCCAACAACCCAGTACATTAAATCTCTGTCTTATCTTTGAGAATCAGCTCATTTTCCATAATTTTTATAAACAGCCTACCAACTACCTCACTGATATGTAAAAAGTGTGAGACAAGTGAAATGCTTTCTATAAAGTTTTAAATATCAAACTCTGTAAGTCAACAACAAAATTCTGTCTTGACTAGAATTTTCAAAAGTAATTCTGACAATATTAAGCTCTACCTGAGCCCTGTACTCCTGTGAAACAGGAATAGTCACGAAATTTGCCCCTCCCCAGTAGTTGTTCAGTAGCTCAGTCATATCTGACTTCTTGCCACCACATGGACTGCAGCACGCCAGGCTTCCCTGTCCACCACCAATTCCTGGAGATACCCAAACTCATGTCCATTGAGTTGGTGATGCCATCAAACCATTTCATTCTCTGTCATTCCCTTTTCCTCCTGCCTTCAATCTTTCCCAGCATCCTGCTCTTTTCCAAAGAGTTGGCTCTTCACATCAGGTGGCCAAAATGTTGGAGCTTCAGCATCAGTCCTTCCAATGAACATTCAGGGTTGATTTCCTTTAGTATTGACTGGTTTGATTTCCTTGCAGTCCAAGGGACTCTCAAGAGTGTTCTTCAGCATTACAGTTTGACATCATCAGTTCTTTGGTGTTCACTCTTCTTCATGGTCCAACTCTCACATATATACATGACTACTGAAAAAACCATAGGTTTGACGTATAGTGTTTCCCTACAAAACATTTTACTGCAAAGAATTACCTTTGTCATATCTAGAGAAGACATTCGTAAACAGACCCTTTGTTTACCTGTAAAAGGAACAGATACAGACCCTCCAAAATCATTCTATGTCCCATAAATAATTAATCAAACTGTTTGACTCCCCCAGCTGAGGTGGACAAAATTCTTGCAGTGGAACTCAGACAACCCATATTGAAAAAATATCCTTTTGAATATCTTCTGATAGCAAGTAAAGCTATTTTCCAATGAACTATCAAACTACATCACTCTCACTCCTCCCCATCCAGTTCTTTCTAAATTTGTTTACTCCTTCTCACTTCCCTGGTGGCTCAGACAGTAAGCAGCCTGCCTGCAAGGCAGGAGACAAGGGTTTGATCCCTGGGATGGGAGGATCCCCAGGAGGAGGAAATGGCAAAACACGTCAGGATCAGTTCAGTTCAGTTCAGTCACTCAGTCGTGTCCAACTCTTTGCGACTCCATGAATCGCAGCACGCCAGGCCTCCCTGTCCATCACCAACTCCCAGAGTTTACCCAAACTCATGTCCATCGAGTCAGTGATGCCATCCAGCCATCTCATCCTCTGTTGTACCCATCTCCTGCCCCCAGTCCCTCCCAGCATCATGGTCTTTTCCAATGAGTCAACTCTTCTCATGAGGTGGCCAAAGTACTGGAGTTTCAGCTTCAGCATCAGTCCTTCCAATGAACACCAAGGACTGATCTCCTTTAGGATGGACTGGTTGGATCTCCTTGCAGTCCACAGGACTCTCAAGAGTCTTCTCCAACACCACAGTTCAAAAGCATCAATTCTTCGGCGTTCAGCTTTCTTCACAGTCCAACTTTCACATCCATACATGACTACTGGAAAAACCATAGCCTTGACCTGACAGACCTTTGTTGGCAAAGTAATGTCTCTGCTTTTGAATATGCTATCTAGGTTGGTCATAACTTTCCTTCCAAGGAGTAAGCGTCTTTTAATTTCATGCCTGCAATCACCATCTGCAGTGATTTTGGAGCCCAAACTTCAGGATACTTGCCTGGAAAATATCATGGACGCAGGGGCCTGGCAGTCCGTAAGATCGTAAAAAGACGGACACGACTGAACGACTTTACTTTCTTTCTTTCTTTTCTCATAATAGAAAAGCTTTTTTCCACCCTGCCTTTGATACTCCTGCAGATCTTCAGGTAAGCTGCAGCTTTCTCTTCATTGCAATGGTTCCTCTCCCTATTATAATAATATTTTTGAATAAAGTCTCTTCTATATCTACATCTGGATTTGTTTTTACCTGAGAACCAACAGTGATAATTTGAGAATTCCCCAGGTGGCGCTAGTGGTAAAGAAGCCGCCTGCCAACGCAGTAGATGTAAGAACCGCGGGTGGGATTGCTAGGTCCGGAAGATTTGGAGGAAGGCATGGCAACCCACTTCGGTATTCGTGCCTGGAGAATCCCATGGATAGAAGAGCGTGTGGACTAATACCCAGACATGACTGAAGTGACCTAGCTCTCAGCATGCAAGATTAATAATACAACAATTATTAATAATACAATTATACAACAATAATCAAGAAACATAAAAAAATATCAATTCTATCAATATCATATTGTATCTGATTGTGATATCTACATCCGAAGTAGATGATGAGCTTCTTGTGAGCAGAAAAGTTGATGTTTTTGTCCGTCTAACCTAATTTTGTGATCAATAATTTGAAATTGAACCATTCTTAGGAAATTGAGAAATTAAAAATAGGTAGAAAAGATATATGTGGCAATTATTTACATTTTCTCTACACCACTGACCTGAAAAGAATTTTTTCATGGTTAAATCTGCTTCATGCATTCAGTAATTTGTCCTGAAAAAAATTTAAAAACCCAAAACATGAAAACAAGATTAAATTGTGAGCCAGAAATAACTGTGAGGAGCCAGATATCCTAATCAGAAAAAGAAAGTTAATGTCTTGAATAATTTCTGTGGTATTTGAAATCTGCCAAAACATAATGAACTCCTCCAAAACAATGCCTAATAAAAGACCAATATCCCCTGACAGGTGGTTGGGGATGTTTCAGGTTACTATGCAACAGGAGGCAGCTCAACATAGAAGTTGTGCTACCCACTAGAAACAAGATTTGAGCCCAGGTCCTGGAGCCACTATTTGTAAATGTTTGAGATCAGCAGACTAGTAAATTTCTGAATCATTTCATGTAACAATTAATTTACTTGATCAGAAGTTTACATATGCATTTTAAATGAATTCAAACACACACAGTTCAATGTGTGTAGTGGCATGCACAATTTAATGTTTATATACCAGCTTTCTGAGAAAGAAAAGAAAAAATTAAAATCTCCATAAATCCCTGATTTTTAATGTTTACCAATGTATGTGTTGTAAATACTTCTATCATTGCCAATTTTAAATAATCAAATAGAGATTGATTGAACACAGCACATAACTCAATATATATTAATATATGCATTTATGTATGTGTGTATGTGTACTTCTAAATACCTATGTATTTACATCTACTCACATATATAGTCAGTGTATATATTCTATGTATTATATATTTTGCACCTATGTTCAATATTTGTGTGTTTTATATATACTACAGAGCATAAAAGAAGAAAGGTCTTTCTAAAGTTGGAAATATAGTGACAGATTTTGAGTAAAGGTTAAGCATGACAATTAGATGCAAAACCTCAAGGAACTAACAACCTTTAAGAAAACTTAGAAAACATACAATAATAAAAAGTTAATAATTGCCATACTTCTGTAATATTTATCACCATATATACATTAACACTGAAAATACTTACTGCAATATTCTAGTATTTGCATTTCTAAATACGAAGCAGTACAGAACACAATCTCTAAATACATAGAAGCATTACAAGCACAGTTTGATCTCTTGCTCAAATGTCTCACAGATTTCTTATTCTGTATAAATTCACTGTTAAACTTCCTATAATTTTGGTCTGGATTATTGTAGTATATTTAACATATAATGACAACAAAATGAGACAGTGATAAAAACAGCTCTTTTGCATTTACCTTCCAGAAAAATACATGCAGAATTTACAAAAGCCAGCAACAAGTGTTAACCAATAGAGATTTACTGCATGCAATTAAGTCAGCACTGCCATTACTACACACAAGTGCTTTGAAAAATGGAGTGAACCTTTCTTCTCTCTTTTTTAAGAGGAAGAAATTGATAAATCTTTGGGAGGAACATTGTAATCTTGATTTCCAAAGAATGACTATAATTGCATTGTACAAAACCTGAGTAGATATTGATAGAATTAAAATGGCCCATTGAAAAGTTACACGTACCATGAAAAAATCATGTAAACATTTTCTTCTACTCTCCCTATTCAAATAAATTAGGAAAATCTGATTACATCTTTTTTTCCTCTTTCAAATCTAACTACACTTCCCAAAGACCAAAAGCTGAAATCAATCTCCATTTCAATTAGGAAAAAAATGATCTGAAATAAAATAATTTCAATCACAGAGGCACAAGGAGAAAGTCATGTAAACAGGGGAAGTTCTTCAAAGACTACCTTATGGAAGAAATGATCATTGAACATACTCAGAGAATGGCAAAGAAAATGTGTTTTTGCAAGATTATTTTTTGGCATATTTATTTTAAAGCAGTCAAATGGGGCAAGTTATGTGAGAAGTGTACTAAAGTGTATCTCTTACTGTTTTATTTTCTTTAATTTTCTTCTTTAAGGTTTTTACATATTGATAAAAGATTATTTTATTTTAATTTTTTTTAATTTTTAATTTTATTTTTAAACTTTACAGTATTGTACTGGTTTTGCCAAATATCAAAATGAATCCGCCACAGGTATACATGTGTTCCCCATCCTGAGCCCTCCTCCCTCCTCCCTCCCCATACCATCCCTCTGGGTTGTCCCAGTGCACCAGCCCCAAGCATCCAGTACCATGCATCGAAACTGGACTGGCGACTCGTTTCATACATGATATTCTACATGTTTCAATGCCATTCTCCCAATTCTTCTCACCCTCTCCCTCTCCCACAGAGTCCATAAGACTGTTCTATACATCAGTGTCTCTTTTGCTGTCACGTATACAGGGTTAAAGGAGAAAATTTTGAACAAAAGAAGAATAAAGGACACTTGAATCCCTCTGCAAATGTCGTGGAGTTTTTTAAATTTATTTTAACCTGATGTTGTGAGAATGTCCCAATATAAAATTGATTGCATGGAAAGAGGACATGACACATCCTATAGGTAATAATACTTGAAAAATCGTTTTGGATTACTAGGACTTGAGCCTTTTTAAGAAATGTCACTCTGCCTCATCTCCGGCCCTCTAGTTCTTTAATATTGTTGGGTTTCTTCCAGGGAAGCTATCTTTTCCTTTTCATTCAAGTGGCAGCAATGAGTTTTGAGATATTAATGTCTGGGAGTAGAGTCCAGGGTGAACCAAATCAGAATAACCTGGACTGGCCATCATTTCCTGAGGCCTCCTTGAAACTGCCTAGATCAACTACTTCAGATTTCAGTGGGATTGGACTTGGGAATCTCTCATTTTAACAAACACTTTAGTGATTTTATGTAATAAATGTTTGAAAACCTCTAGCCCAGGGGAACATTGAAGTTGTTACCTGTCCTGTACTCATTACAAATTTGTGGAAATGTCTCATTAACTTTCTTCCAAAAACCAGCTTTAATACTAGCAAAACCATTTAATTAATACAAAATATGACATAGATGAAGGAAAGTGTTTTCACCCTGTCTTAACTTGGACATAATTAATATTTAATTTTCTTTCCCATTGAAATGCTTAATGAATATTAGTCATTTGCTGGGCTGTAGGATAAGAAAATTAGTGAATATCATGTGTCAGAATTCCTAGGTTTTAATATTCACTTGAGCACTAATTAGGTTTTTTACCTTGGAAAATTCACTTAAATTTCCTCTTATTTAAAGATTAATTTTTATTATTAAATCATATGAATATGTTATCCTCTTGAAAAAAGAAAATTCAAATATTATATAAGGAGCTAAATTCCCCTTTGACAATCTCTGTTAATTTCAGTTTCTTCCCAGAATTAGCACTTATTATTTTGGTTTATATCTATCCAGGTAAATATTTTGTTGTTGTTCACTCACTAAGTCATATCTGACTCTTTGTGATCCCATGGACTATAGCAAGCCAGGCTCCTCTGCCACAGACTGTCTCCCAGAGTTTGCTCACATTCATGTCCATTGAGTCAGTGATACTATCTAACCATATCATCCTTTGCTGCCCCCTTATCCTTTGGCCTTCAATCTTTCCCAGCATAAGGGTCTTTTCCGATGAGTCAGCCCTTCACATCAGGTGGTCAAAGTATTAGAGCTTCGGCTTCAGCGCCAGTCCTTCCAATGAATATTCAGGGTTAATTTCCTTTAGGATTGACTGGTTTGATCTCCTTTCTGTCCAAGGGACACTCAAGAGTATTCCCCCATCACCACAATTTGAAAGCATATGTTCTTAAGCCATCAGCTTTCTTTACGGTCCAACCCTCACATCCGTACATGACTACTGGAAAAACTATAGCTTTGACTATACGGATCTTTGTTGGCAAAGTGATGTCCCTGCTTTTTAATACACTGTGCAGGTTTGTCATAGCTTTTCTTCCAAGGAGCAAGAGTCTTTTAATTTCATGTGACTGTAGTCACAATCCACACTGATTTTGGAGCCCAAGAAAATAAAATTTGTCACTGCTTCCATTGTTTTGCCATGGAAGTGATGGGACGGGATACCATGATCTTAGTTTTCTGAATGTTGGATTTTAAGGCAGCCTTTTTACTCTCCTGTTTCACCCTTATCATGCTGTGATTCATCCCGCCTGACATTTCGTGTGATATAAGTCCATAAGACCACAGAGTCAGACATGACTGAAGTGACTTGGCACACAGCAGTACTCAGCATGTACAGGCTTCTGAAGCGCCACTAGTGGTAAAGAACCTGCCTGCCAATGCGGGACATCAAAGATGTGGGTTCAGTCCCTGGGTTGGGAAGATCTGCTGGAGGAGGGCATGGCAACCCACTCCAGTATTCTTGCCTGGAGAATCCCATGAACAGAGGAGTCTGGCAGGCTATAATCCATAAGCTTGCACAGAGTTGGAGACGCTTGAAGTGATGCACATACACACGGACTCCACATATGTTGTATAACCCGGGTGACAATATAGAACTTTGTCACATTCCTTTCCCAACTTGGAAGCAGCCAGTTGTCCCATGTCTTATTCTAACTGTTGTTTCTTTATCTGCACACAGGTTTCATAGGAGACAAGTAAGGTGGACTGGCATTCCCATCTCTTTAAGAATTTTCCAGTTTGTTGTGATCCACACAGTCAAAGGTTTTAGCATAGTTAATGAAGCAGAGTAGATGTTTTCCTGGAGTTCCCTTGTTTTCTCTGATCCAAGGGATGTTGACAATTTGGCCTATGATTCCTCTGCCTTTTCTAAATCCAGCTTGTACATACGGAAGTTCTCGGTTTACGTACTGTTGAAGCCTGGCTTGAAGGATTTTGAACATAACTTTGTTAACATTTGAAATGGGCTCAGTTGTACAGTAGTTTGAACATTCTTTGATATTGCCCTTCTTTGAATGGAATGAAAACTGACCATTTCTAGTCCTGTGGCCATTGCTGAGTTTTCTCAATTTGCTGACACTTTAAAGTGTAACACTTTAGTAGCATCATTTTTCAGGATTTTAAATGGCTCAGCTGGAATTCTGTCACCTCCACTAGCTTTGTTCATGAAATACTTGCTTAGCAAAACTTCCTTGACTTCACACTCCAGGTTGTTTGGCTATCATGATTATCTGGGTAATTAGGATCTTTTTTGTATAGTTCTTCTGTGTATTCTTGTCACCTCTTCTTAATCTCTTCTGCTTCTGTTAGGTTCTTACAGTTTTTCTGTCCTTTGTCATGCCCATTCTTACATGAAATGTCTCCTTAATATCTTCAGTTCAGTTCAGTTGCTCAGTCGTGTCCGACTCTTTGTGACCCCATGAATCGCAGCACGCCAGGCCTCCCTGTCCATCACCAACTCCCGGAGTTCACCCAGACTCATGTCCATCAAGTCAGTGATGCCATCCAGCCATCTCATCCTCTGTCATCCCCTTCTCCTCCTGCCCCCAATCCCTCCCAGCATCACAGTCTTTTCCAATGAGTCAGCTCTTTGCATGAGGTGGCCAAAGTACTGGAGTTTCAGCTTCAGCATCATTCGCTCCAAAGAAATCCCAGGGCTGATCTACTTCAGAATGGACTGGTTGGATCTTGTTGCAGTCCAAGGGACTCTCAAGAGTCTTCTCCAACACCACAGTTCAAAAGCATCAATTCTTTGGTGCTCGGCCTTCTTCACAGTCCAACTCTCACATCCATACATGACCACAGGAAAAACCATAGCCTTGACTAGATGGACCTTTGTTGGCAAAGTAATGTCTCTGCTTTTGAATATGCTGTCTAGGTTGGTCATAACTTTCCTTCCAGGAGTAAGTGTCTTTTAATTTCATGGCTGCAATCAACATCTGCAGTGATTTTGGAGCCCTAAAAAATAAAGTCTGACACTGTTTCCACTGTTTCCCCATCTGTTTCCCATGAAGTGATTGGATCGGATGCCATGATCTTCGTTTTCTGAATGTTAAGCTTTAAGCTAACTTTTTCACTCTCCACTTTCACTTTTATCAAGAGGCTTTTTAGTTCCTCTTCACTTTCTGCCATAAGGGTGGTGTCATCTGCATATCTGAGGTTATTGATATTTCTCCCAGCAGTCTTGATTCCAGCTTCTGTTTCTTCCAGCCCAGCGTTTCTCATGATGTACTCTGCATATAAGTTAAATAAGCAGGGTGATAATATATAGCCTTGACGTACTCCTTTTCCTATTTGGAACCAGTCTGTTGTTCCATGTCTAGTTCTAACTGTTGCTTCCTGACCTGCATACAGATTTCTCAAGAGGCAGGTCAGGTGGTCTGGTATTCCCATCTCTTGCAGAATTTTCCACAGTTTCTTGTGATCCACATAGTCAACGGCTTTGGCATAGTAAATAAAGCAGAAATAGATGTTTTTCTGGAACCCTCTTGCTTTTTCCATGATCCAGCGGATGTTGGCAATTTGATCTCTGGTTCCTCTGCCTTTTCTAAAACCAGCTTGAACATCTGGAACTTCACGGTTCACGTATTGCTGAAGCCTGGCTTGGAGAATTTTGACATATTAAATTTTCTTAAAGAGAATTATTTGTTTTCCCATTCTTTGTTTTCCTCTACTGCTTTGCATTGTTCATTTAAGAAGGCCTTCTTATCTCTCCTCGCTATTCTCTGGAACTCTGCATTCTGTTGGGGATAACTTTCTCTTTCTCCTTTGCCTTTCACGTCTCTTCTTTCCTCAGTTATTTGTAAAGCCTCCATCGACAACCTCTTTACCTTCTTGTATTTCTTTTTCATTGGGATGGTATTGGTCACTGCCTGCTCTACAGTGTTACAAATCTCCATCCATATTTCTTCAGGTACTCTTTCTACCAGATCTAATCCCTTGAATCTGCTCATCCTCTCCACTGTACAATCATAAGGAATTTGCTGTAGGTCATACCTGAATGGCCTAGTTGTTTTTCCCTGTTTTCTCCAATTTAAGCCTGAATTTTGCAGTAAGGTGCTCATGATATAAGCCATAGTCAGGTCCAGGTATACTTTTGCTGACTATAGAGAGCTTTTCCATCTTTAGCAGCAAAGAACATAATCAATCTGATTTCAGTAATGACCATATGGTGATGTCTATTTTTTTAATCTATTTATGTATTTTAAAAATTTATTTATTTTTTATTGAAGGATAATTCCTTTACAGAATTTTGTTGTTTTCTGTCAAACCTCAATGTGAATCAGCCATAGGTATACATATATCCCCTCCTTTTTCAACCTCCCTCACATCTCCCTCCCCATCCCACCCCTCTAGGTTGATACATGCCCTTGTTTGAGTTTCCTGAGCCATAGAGAAAATTCCCATTGGCTATCTATTTTACATATGATAATGTAAGTTTCCATGTTACTCTTTCCATACATCTCACCCTCTCCTCCCTTCTCCCCATGTCCGTAAGTCTATTCTCTATGTTGGCTTCTCCACTGCTGCCCTGTAAATAAGTTCCTCAGTACCATTCTTCTAGATCCCATATATATGTGTTAGAATATGATATTCATCTTTCTATTTTTGACATACTTCACTCTGTATAATAGGTTCTAGGTTCATGCACCTCATCAGAACTGACTCAAACACGTTCCTTTTTAAGGCTGAGTAATATTCCATTCTTTATATGTACCACAACTTCTTTATCCATTCATCTGTTGATGGACATCTAGATTGCTTCCATGTTCTAGCTATTGTAGATAGCCCTGCAATGAACAATGGGATACATGTATTCTTTTCAATTTTGGTTTCCTCAGAGCATATGCCTAGGAGTGGGATTGCTGGGTCATATGTTGGTTTTATTCCTAGCTTTCTAAGGAATCTCCATGCCATCTTCCATAGTAGCTGTATCAATATATATTCCCACCAACCGTGCAATAGCATTCTCTTTTCTCCACACCCTCTCTAACATTTATTGTTTGTAGACTTTTGATGATGACCATTCTGACCAGTGTGAGGTGATATCTCATTGTAGTTTTGATTTGCATTTCTCTAATAATGAGCAATGTTGAACATCTTTTCTTGTGTTTGCTAGCAATCTGTATGTCTTCTTTGGAGAAATGTCTGTTTAGGTCTTTTCCCCATTTTTTTATTAGGTTATTTGTTTTTCTGGCATTGAGTTGTATGAGCTGCTTGCAGATATTGGAAATTAATCCTTTGTCAATTGTTTCATTTGCTGTTATTTTCTCCCATGCTGAGGGCTGTCTTTTCACCTTGCTTACAGTTTCCTTTGCTGTGCAAAAGCTTTTAAGTTTAATCAGGTCCCACTTGTTTACTTTTGTTTTTATTTCCATTACTCTAGGAGTAAGGTCAGAGGATCTTGCATTGATTTATATCATTGGACATTTTGCCTAAGTTTTCCCCTAAGAGGTTTTCAGTTTCTGGCCTTACATTTAGGTCTTTAACCCATTTTGAGTTTATCTTTGTGTATGGTGTTAGGTTTTCTAATTTCATTCTTTCACATGTAGCTGTCCAGTTTTCACAGCACAATTTACTGAAGAGGCTGTCTTTGTTACATTGTATTTTCTTGTATCCTTTGTCAAAAATAAGGTACCCACAGTTGCATGGGTTTATTTCTGGGCTTTCCATCTTGTTCCATTTGTCTATATTTCTGTTTTTGTGCCAGCACCATACTGTCTTGATGACTGTAGCTTTGTAGTAGACTCTGAAGTCAGGAAGGTTGATTCCTCCAGCTCCATTCTTCTTTCTCAAGACTGTTTTGGCTACTCGGGGTCTTTTGTGTTTCCATATGAATTGTGAAATATTTTGTTCTAGTTCTGTGAAAAATGCCATTGGTAATTTAAAAGAATCACATTGAATCTGAAGATTGCATTTGGTAGTATAGTCACTTTCACAATATTAATGCTTCCTAATCTGCAACATGGACCATCTCTCCATCTGTTTATGTCATCTTTGATTTCTTTCATCAGTGTCTTATAATTTTCTGTGTACAGTTCTTTTGTCTCCTTCAGTTCAGTTCAGTTCAGTCGCTCAGTCGTGTCCGACTGTTTGTAACCCCACGAATCCCAGCATGCCAGGCCTCCCTGTCCATCACCAACTGCCGGAGTTCACCCAGACTCACGTCCATCGAGTCAGTGATGCCATCCAGCCATCTCATGCTCCGTTGTACCCTTCTCTTCCTGCCCCCTATCTCTCCCAGCATCAGAGTCTTTTCCAATGAGTCAACTCTTCGCATGAGGTGGCCAAAGTACTGGAGTTTCAGCTTTAGCATCATTCCTTCCAAAGAACACCCAAGGCTGATCTCCTTTAGAATGGACTAGTTCGATCTCCTTGTAGTCCAAGGGACTCTCAAGAGTTTTCTCCAACACCACAGTTCAAAAGCATCAATTCTTTGGCACTCGGCCTTCTTCATAGTCCAATTCTCACATCCATACATGACCACGGGAAAAACCATAGCCTTGACTAGACAGACCTTTGTTGGCAAAGTAATGTCTCTGCTTTTGATTATGCTATCTAGGTTGGTCATAACTTTCCTTCCAATGAGTAAGTGTCTTTTAATTTCATGGCTGCAGTCATCATCTGCAGTGATTTTGGAGCCCCCCAAAATAAAGTCTGATACTGTTTCCACTGTTTCCCCACTATTTCCCATGAAGTGATGGGACTGGATGCCATGATCTTCGTTTTCTGAATGTTGAGTTTTAAGCCAACTTGTTCACTCTCCTCTTTCACCTTCATCAAGAGGCTTTTTAGTTCCTCTTCACTTTCTGCCATAAGGGTGGTGTCATCTGCATATCTGAGGTTATTGATATTTCTCCCAGCAATCTTGATTCCAGCTTGTGCTTCTTCCAGCCCAGCATTTCTCATGATGTACTCTGCATATAAGTTAAATAAGCAGGATGACAGTATCCAGCCTTGACGTACTCCTTTTCCTCTTTGGAACCAGTCTGTTGTTCCGTGTCCAGTTCTAACCGTTGCTTCCTGACCTGCATACAGATTTCTCAAGAGACAGGTCAGGTGGTCTGGTATTCCCATCTCTTGCAGAATTTTCCACAGTTTATTGTGATCCACACAGTCAAAGGCTTTGGCATAGTCAATAAAGCAGAAATAGATGTTTTTCTGGAACTCTCTTGCCTTTTTGATGATCCAGAGAATGTTGGCAATTTGGTCTCTGGTTCCTCTGCCTTTTCTAAAACCAGCTTGAACAACTGGAAGTTCACGGTTCATGTATTGCTGAAGCCTGGCTTGGAGAATTTTGAGCATTACTTTACTAGCGCGTGAGATGAGTGCAATTGTGCAGTAGTTTGCGCATTCTTTGGCATTGCCTTTCTTTGGGATTGAAATGAAAACTGACCTTTTCCAGTCCTGTGCCCACTGCTGAGTTTTCCAAATTTGCTGGCATAGTGAGTGAAGCACTTTCACGAGTGCAGCACTTTCACAGCATCATCTTTCAGGATTTGAAAGAGCTCAACTGGAATTCCATCACCTCCACTAGCTTTGTTTGTAGTGATGCTTTCTAAGGCCCACTTGACTTCACATGCCAGGATGTCTGGCTCTAGGTCAGTGATCACACCATCATGATTATCTGGGTGATGAAGATCTTTTTTGTACAGTTCTTCTGTGTATTCTTGCCACCTCTTCTTAATATCTTCTGCTTCTGTTAGTTCCATACCTTTTCTGTCCTTTATCAAGCCCATCTTAGCATGAAATGTTCCCTTGGTATCTCTAATTTTCTTGAAGAGATCTCTAGTCTTTCCCATTCTGTTGTTTTCCTCTATCTCTTTGCATTGATTGCTGAGGAAGCCTTTCTTATCTCTTCTTGCTATTCTTTGGAACTCTGCATTGAGATGCTTATATCTTTCCTTTTCTCCTTTGCTTTTCGCTTCTCTTCTTTTCACAGATATTTGTAAGGCCTCTCCAGACAGCCATTTTGCTTTTTTGCATTTCTTTTCCATGGGGATGGTCTTGATCCCTGTCTCCTGTACAATGTCATGAACCTCCGTCCATAGTTCATCAGGCACTCTATCTATCAGATCTATCCCCTTAGATCTATTTCTCATTTCCACTGTATAATCATAAGGGATTTGATTTAGGTCATACCTGAATGGTCTAGTGGTTTTTCCTACTTTCTTCAATTTAAGTATGAATTTGGCAATAAGGAGTTCATGATCTGAGCCACAGTCAGCTCCTGGTCTTGTTTTTGTTGACTGTATGGAGGTTCTCCATCTTTGGCTGCAAAGAATATAATCAGTCTGATTTCGGTGTTGACCATCTGGTGATGTCCATGTGTAGAGTCTTCTCTTGTGTTGTTGGAAGAGGGTGTTTGTTATGACCAGTGCATTTTCTTGGCAAAGGTCTATTAGTCTTTGCCCTGCTTCATTCCGTATTCCAAGGCCAAATTTGCCTGTTACTCCAGGTGTTTCTTGACTTCCTACTTAGGTAAGTTTATTCCTAGATATTTAATTATTTTTGTTGCAGTGGTGAATGGGATTGACTCCTTAATTTCTCTTTCCAATTTTTCATTGTTAATATATAGAAATGCAAGTGATTTCTGTGTATTGATTTAGTATCCTGAAACTTTGCTAAATTCACTGATTAGCACTAGTAATTTTCTGATACTATCTTTAGAGTTTTCTAGGTACAGTGTGATGTCATCTGCAAACAGTGAGAGCTTTGCTTCTTCTTTTCTGATCTGGATTCCTTTTTTTTTCCTTTTTCTTCTCTGATTGCTCCAGCTAGGACTTCCAGAACTATGTGAATAATAGTGGTGAAAATGGACACCTCGTCTTGTTCCTTGTTCCTTGTTCTCTTAGGGAGAATGCTTTCAGTTTTCATGATTGAGCGTAATGTTTGCTCTAGGCTTATCATATATGGCCTTTACTATGTTGAGGTAGGTTACTTCTATGCCCATTTTTTGAAGAGTTTTAATCATAAATGGGTAGTGAATTTTCTCAAAGGCTTTTTCTGTGTCTATAGAGATTATCATATGGTTTTTATCTTTCAATTTGTTAATATGGTGTATCACATTGATTGATTTGTGTATATTGAAGAATCCTTGCATTCCTGGAATAAACGCAGTTTGATCATGATGTATGAGCTTTCTGATGTGTTGGTGAGTTCTGTTTGTTAAAATTTGTTGAGGATTTTTTGCATCTATGTTCCTCAGTGATATTGGCCTGTTGTTTTCTTTTTTTTTTTTTCGTGTTGTTTTTGTTTGGTTTTGATATCAGGGTGATGGTGGCAAAGGAGAATGAGTTTGGAAGTGTTCCTTCCTCTGCAATTTTTTGAAAGAATTTTATAAGGATAGGCATTAGCTCTTCTCTAAATGTTTGATAGAATTCTCCTGTGAAGCCATCTGGTCCTGGGAGATTTTTTTATCACAGCTTCAGTTTCAGTGCTTGCAATTGGGTGGTTCATAATTTCTATTTTTTCCTGGTTCAGTCTTGGAAAATTGAACTTGTCATGCGAGTGTATGTTCCTCGGTTCTTTGTCTCATCACAACAAAGATTTGGAGCAACGGACATTAAAGCCCTTGACGCATCACAGCTCTCGTCTTGGACAAACTGTGTTACAGCTCTTAGGCAAATCAGTGTTACAGCTCCATTTTATTTATAACATAGCAGGAGAATCCAAGACTCGAAGAGAAGAGAGTGGAGGAGTGCGTGGGGAGGAAGAAAGAGAGAGAGAGAAAGAGAGAGAGAGAGCGCATGCGGGAGAGAGAGTCTGAGAGAAAGCACTTTTCTAAGAATCTGTCCATTTCTTCCAGGTTATCCATTTTATGGCCGTATAGTTGTTCATAATAGTCTCTTATAATCCTTTGTATTTCTGCATTGTTTTCTGTAACCTCTCCTTTTTCATTTATAATTCTGTTGATTTGATCCTTCTCTCTTTTGTTCTTGATGAGTCTAGTTAAAAGTTTGTTGGTTTTGTTTATCTTTTCAAAGAACCAGTTTTTAGTTTTATTCATCTTTACTATTGTTTCTTTCATTTCTTTTTCATTTATCTCTGCTCAAATTTTTATGATTTCTTTCTTTCTACTAATTTTGGAGTTTTTGTTCTTCTTTTTCCAGTTGTTTTAAGTGTAAAGTTAGGTTGTATATCTGATGTTTTTCTTATTTCTTGAGGTAGGATTGTATTGCTATAAACTTCCCTCTTAGAACTGCTTTTGCTGCAGTCCATAGGTTTTGAGTTCTCGTGTTTTCATTGTCATTTGTTTCTAGAAATTTTTTGATTTCTCTTTTGATTTCTTCAGTAACCTGTTGATTATTTAGAAACGTGTTGTTTAATCTCCATGTATTTGTGTTTCTTACAGGTTTTTTTTTGTAATTTATATCTAGTCTCATAGCATTGTGGCCAGAGAAGATGCTTGATATGATTTCAATTTTCTTTAATTTACTGAGCTTTGATTTGTGACCCAAGATGTTTTCTATCCTGAAGAATGTTTCATGTGCACTTAAGAAGAAGGTGTATTCTTCTGTATTTGGGTAGAATGTCCTGAAGATATCAATGAGATCTATCTCATCTAATGTATCATTTAAAACTTGTGTTTTCTTACAATGTTCTGTTTTGATGACCTGTCCATTGGTGTGAGTGTGGTGTTAAAGTCTCCTACTATTATTGTGTTACTGTCAATTTCTCCTTTCATGTGTTAGTTCTGGTCTTACATATTGAGATGTTCCTACGTTGGGTGCATAGATATTTACAATTGTTATGTCTTCCTCTTGGATCAATCCCTTGATCGTTATGTAGTGCCCTTCCTTGTCTCTTGTAATATTCTTTATTTTAAGGTCTATATTGTCTGATATGAGGATTGCTACTCCAGCTTTCATTTGCTTCCCATTTGCATGGAATGTATTTTTCCATCCTCTTACTTTCAGTCTATATGTGTCTTTAGGTCTGAAGTGGATTTCTTGTAGATAGCATATATATGGGTCTTATTTTTGTATTCATTCAGCCAATCTGTGTCTTTTAATTGGAGCATTTAATTCATTCACATTTAAAGTAATTATTGATGTATATGTTACTATTGCCATTTCTTTAATTGTTTGGGGTTGATTTTGTAGATCTTTTTTGTTCTCCTGTATTTCTTGACTATATAAGTTATTTAACATTTGTTATAAGGCTGGTTTGGTGGTACTGAATTCTCTTAACTTTTGCTTGTCTGAAAAGCTTTTTATTTCTCCATCAATTTTGAATGAGATCCTTGCTGTGTACAGTAATCTTGGTTGTAGATTTTCCCCTTTCAGTACTTTAAATATATCCTGTCATTCCCTTCTGACCTGCAGAGTTTCTGCTGAAAGATCAGCTGTTAAGTGTACAGGGTTTCCCTTGTATGTTACTTGTTGCTTCTCCCTTGCTGCTTTTAATATTCTTTCTTTGTATTTAGTCTCTGTTTGATTACTGCGTGTCTTGGTGTGTTTCTCCTTGGGTTTATCTTGTAAGGGACTCTTTATGCTTCTTGTACTTGATTAACTACTTCTTTTTTCATGCTGGGGAAATTTTCAACTATAATCTCTTCAAAAATTTTCTCATATCCTTTCTTTTTCCCTTTTTTTTCTGGGACCCCTATAATTCAAATATTGGTGCATTTGATAGTATCCAGAGGTCTCTGAGACTATCGCCAGTTCTTTTCATTCTTTTTACTTTATTCTACTCTTCAGAAGTTATTTCCACCATTTTATCTTCCAGCTCACTGATTCATTCTTCTGTTTCATATATTCTGTTATTGATTCCTTCCAGAGTATTTTTTGGAGAAGGCAATGGCACCCCCACTCCAGTACTTTTGCCTAGAAAATCCCATGGATGGAGGATCCTGGTAGGCTGCAGTCCATGGGGTTGCGAAGAGTCGGACACAACTGAGCAACTTCACTTTCACTTTTCACTTTTATGCATTGGAGAAGGAAATGGCAACCCACTCCAGTGTTCTTGCCTGGGGAATCCCAGGGACGGGGAAGCCTGGTGGGCTGCCGTCTATGGGGTTGCACAGAGTCAGACACAACTGAAGCGATTTAGCAGCAGCAGCAGCAGCAGAGTATTTTTAATTTCAGTAATTATGTTTTTTGTCTCTGTATGTTTATTATTTAATCAATTAAATAACACAGGTTTGTTCATTGATTCTTGCAATTTCTCCAATTTGTTTTCAAGGTTTTTGATCATCTTTACTATCATTATTCTGAATTCTTTTTCAGGTAGCTTGACTATTTCCTCTTCATTTATTTGTACTTCTGTATTTCTAGTTTGTTCCTTCCTTTGTGTAGTATTGTTCTGCCTTTTTATTATTATTCATTACTGTTATTTAACTTATTGTTTTGAAGACTCCTTTTCCCAGTCTTCAAGGTTGAATTCTTTCTTCCTTTTGGTTTCTGCCTTCCTAAGGTTGGTCCAGTGGTTTGTGGAAGCTTCATATAGGGTGAGATTTTTGCTCAGTTTTTGTTTGTTTTTCCTCTGATGTGCAAGGCTGAGTGTGCTGGTAATCCTGTGTGCTGATGATTGGGTCTGTATTTTTGTTTTGTTAATTGTTTAAATAAAGCATCCTGCATAAGGTGCTACTGGTGTTTGGGTGATGTCAGGACTTGTATTCCAGTGGTTTCCTTTGTATGAGTTCTCACTCTTTGATACTCCCTAGGGTTAGTTCTCTGGTATTCTAGGTCTTGAAGTCAGTGCTCCCACTCCAAAGGCCAGAGCTTGATCTCTGGTCAGGAACAAAGATTCCACAAGTGTTTTTTTATGGCATTAAGTGAGATTAAGAGAAATATCCAAAAATAAGAAACCAAAGATGAACCCCAGACAAATGGCAGTTACAAAATTAGGCAAATAATAATTAAAATAATGGAATATACACATGTACATATACACCCATGAACAATGTCAAAACAGTCCAACAAAAATAAAGTATAATAGATTGACCTGGAGAACAAAGGAAATCAAAAATTATATTTAGCAGTTAAGAGCAAAACTAACTAAAGCACAAAGTGGAAAACAAACCTAAAGCAAGGTGGCAAGTGGGGAATAAAGCAATGAAAATAAAAAGAACAAATTAGTTGAGAGGAAAAGAAATAAAGAAAAGAAAGAAAGACTATAAAGGCAAAGTTAAATAGAGGTAGATGAAGAAGATTTAAATACATAAAAGATTAATTGCAAGGGGAAAAGAACAGTAGGAAAGCAACAAATGAATAAATATAGAAAAAATATAATAGGTTTTTTAAAATTTTTAAGTTAAAATTATAAAAAAAAGAGAAAGGAAAAAGACAAAAACAGAAGAAGAAGGAAAAAAGGAAAACTCCACAGAACTGCAAAAGTCCAATGTAAAGGCAGAGGTTTATAACAACAATAAATAGTGTACTGAATATACAAATACACCCACAAACAAAATCAAAACAGTCCAACAAAAATAAAGGACAAAATTGACCCAGTGAACAAAGGGAACCAAAAATTATGTCTAACTAACCACAAACTGGAAAACAGAACAGAATTCCCCAAGGTGCCAATTAGGGAATAAAGCAATGAAAATAAAATTAACAAATGTGTTGAGAGGAAAGGAAAGAAACAATAAATATGCAAATTTAAATTGAGGTAGATAAAGAATATTTATATACATTAAAAATTAACTGCAAGGGGAAAAGAACAGTAGGGAAAGCAAGCAAAAGAATAAATGTATAAAAATAATAATATGTTTAAAAATTTTTAAAAAAGAGAGAGGAAAAAAAGGAAAACTCTCCAAAACTGCAAAAGCCCAACATAGAGGCAGGGGTTTATAACAACAATAAAAAATGTGACTGAGAAAAAAAAGAAAAGAAAAAAGCTCAAAAGCTTAATTAGATTTCATAGTGCCAATAAAATCAACAACTACTACAGAGGGGAGAAAAAGGAAAAAATAAAAAGAAAAGAAAATGAATCCCATAGAATCTACATAGCAAGTCAAAACATAAGAATAATAAATGTTTTTCTTGAGTCACTGGTGTCACTGTCCTTTCTCTCACTGGGAGTCACAGTTCATCTCACCTCCCTAGGATGCCCTCCAACTCTGTGATGATCTCTGGAGATGTTGTGGCGACAGCTCAGATTCTAATCTTGTCCTACTCTTCTGTGTTCTTGCCTCCAATGTCCACAGTTATCAGAACTAGTCTCTTTTATTTTGTGGGAGCTCTCAATGACCTTATATATATTCCATAGACACAGAGTCTGCCTAGCTGACCCTGTTGATTTAATCTGTAGCTTCCCACTGTACAGCCAGTGGGAAGGTTTTGGGTTTTCTTCCTTAATCACACTACCCCTGGGTTTCAATTGTAGTTTTATTTCCACCTCTGCATGTGGATCATCCACTGGGGTTTACTCTTAAGGCTGCCTTGGATGACTTGGGTTTGCCTCTGTGAGGGCCAAGTTTGGAGGTGGTGCAGCTGCTTGGGTTGCATGGGTTCTGGCAGCACCAGGTACTCAGGGAAATTGGCAGCTAGGGCAGCAGGAAATATAGTGCTCTAAAAGTATATGGCAACCAGTATTGGCCAATACACTCCAGTATTCTTGACTGGAGAAACCCCTCCTTAACAGAGAAGCCTGACAGCCCAGTCTACAGGATTGTAAAGACTCATACACTATGGAAGAAACTCTGCATGCCTAGATGCAAGACTTTTTTTCGCTTGTGGCAGCTCTTCCTCAGTGAGAGTTGAGCATGAAGGTGGTGCAGCTGCTTGGCTTGCAGGGACCCTGGTCGGTGCCAAGTGTGCAGGGACACTGACAGCCTCCATCGCAGGAGTTATGACCCTATCAAAGTCTTTGTAGAACCTCTTGTAGCTGGCCATCAGAAGGCCTTTTTGGCCAGTCTTTTTCTGCCCATTGAGGCACTTAGAGGGCTCCCTTACCTGGGATCCTTCTCTGTTGTTCGGTAGGTCAGGCACATAGAGGGGCCCCCCTGGATGGGGTCCTACTCTGTAGATCCACGCATCAGACACTTAAAGGAGCACCCGTGTGGGGTCCTACTTTGTATTTCAGTGCATCAGGTGTTTGATGGGCCAGCCTCTCTATTGTTCAGTTGTCAATGCTGGCATGTGGAGAGAGAGAGGCTATGGTGATTGCTCCACTCCCTACCTGTGACTCTGCAGTATCGCCTGGCTGCCTCTCTTTCCTGCATTGGCATTTCCCACCACAATTGCCTCCCTCACAGCAGCCCTATCTCTTGAATTGTTCTACAGTCCTATGAACACTCTTGTTTTTCCCCCTAGTTCCTTCATCCTAGAGAGTTTTGCATGGTTCCATATATTCTTTTCTGAAAGATGATGCTGTGAAAGGGATACACTCAATATTCCAGCAAATTTGGAAAACTCAGCAGTGGCCACAGGCCTGGAAAAGGTCAGTTTTCATTCCAACCCCAAATAAAGAGAGATGTACTCCACATCCACCTACTCCTCTGCCACCTTGTTCTCCCACCTGGTGATGCCCATGTTTAAAGTCATCTCTTGGGTTCTTGGAAAGGGTGTTTGCTATGACCAGAATGTTCTCTTGATAAAGCTCTGTTAACTTTTGCCCTGCTTCATTCTGTACTCTAAGGCCAAATTTGCCTGTTACTCCAGGTGTTTCTTGACTTCGTACTTTTGCATTCCAGTCCCATATAATGAAAAGGACATTTTTTTGGATGTTAGTTCTAGAAGGTCTTGTAGGTCTTCATAGAAATGTTTAAATTCAGCTTCTTCAGCCTTACTGGTCAAGGTATAGACTTGGATTGCTGTGACATTGAATGGTTTGCCTTGGAAATGAACCAAGATCATTCTGTCAATTTTGAGATTGCATCCAAGTATTGCATTTCAGATTCTTTTGTTGACTATGATGGATACTCCATTTCTTCTAAGGGATTCCTGCCCACAGTAGTAGATATAATGGTCATCTGAGTTAAATTCATCCATTCTAGTCCATCTTATTCCACTGATTCCTAGAATGTCGATGTTCACTCTTGTCATCTCCTGTTTAACCACTCCCAATTTGCCTTGATTCATGGACCTAAACACAGAATGGAAAAGACTAGAGATCTCTTCAAGAAAATTAGAGATACCAAGGGAACATTTCATGCAAAGATGGGCTCCATAAAGGACAGAAATGGTATGGACCTAACAGAAGCAGAAGATATTAAGAAGAGGTGGCAAGAATACACAGAGGAATTGTACAAAAAAGATCTTCATGACCCAGATAATCACAATGGTGTGATCGCTCACCTAAAGCCAGACATCCTGGAATGTGAAGTCAAGTGGGCCTTAGAAAGCATCACTAGGAACAAAGCTAGTGGAGGTGATGGAATTCCAGTTGAGCTATTTCAAATTCTGAAAGATGATGCTGTGAAAGTGCTACACTCAATATGCCAGCAAATTTGGAAAACTCAGCAGTGGCCACAGGCCTGGAAAAGGTCAGTTTTCATTCCAACCCCAAAGAAAGGCAATGCCAAAGAATGCTCAAACTCCTGCACAATTGTACTCATCTCACATGCTAGTAAAGTAATGCTCAAAATTCTCCAAGCCAGGCTTCAGTGATACATGAACCATGAACTTCCAGATGTTCAAGCTGGTTTTAGAAAAGGCAGAGGAACCAGAGATCAAATTGCCAACATCCGCTGGATCATGGAAAAAGCAAGAGACTTCCAGAAAAACATTTATTTCTGCTTTATTGACTATGCCAAAGCCTTTGACTATGTGGAACACAATAAAATGTGGAAAATTCTGCAAGAGATGGGAATACCAGACCACCTGACCTGCCTCTTGAGAAACCTATATGCAGGTCAGGAAACAACAGTTAGAACTAGACATGGAACAGCAGACTGGTTCCAAAGAGGAAAAGGAGTATGTCAAGACTGCATACTGTCACCCTGCTCATTTAACTTATACTCAGAGTACTTCATGAGAAATGCTGGGCTGGAAGAAGCACAAGCTAGAATCAAGATTGCTGAGAGAAATATCAATAACCTGAGATGTATAGCTGACACCATCCTTATGGCAGAAAGTGAAGAGGAACTAAATAGCCTCTTGATGAAAGTGAAAGAGGAGAGTGAAAAGGTTGGCTTAAAGATCAACATTCAGAAAACGAAGATCATGGCATTTGGTCCTATTGCTTCATGGCAAATAGCTGGGGAAACAGTGGGAACAGTGTCAGACTAGTTTTTAGGGCTCCAAAATCACTGCAGATGGTGACTGCAGCCATAAAATTAAAAGACACTTACTCCTTGGAAGGAAAGTTATGACCAACCTAGATAGCATATTCAAAAGCAGAGACATTACTTTGCCAACAAAGGTCCGTCTAGTCAAGGCTATTGTTTTTCCAGTGGTCATGTATGGATGTGAGAGTTGGACTATAAAGAAAGCTGAGCACCGAAGAATTGATGCTTTTGAACTGTGGTGTTGGAGAAGACTCTTGAGAGTCCCTTGGACTGCAAGGCGATCCAACCAGTCCATCCTAAAGGAGATCAGTCCTGGGTGTTCATTGGAAGGACTGATGCTGAAGCTGAAACTCCAATACTTTTGCCACCTCATGAGAAGAGTTGACTCATTGGAAAAGTCTCTAACGTTGGGAGGGATTGGGGGCAGGAGAAGAAGGGGACGACAGAGAATGAGATGGCTGGATGGCATCACCAACTCGATGGACATGAGTTTGAATGAACTCCAGGAGTTGGTGATGGACAGGGATGCCTGGCATGCTGTGATTCATGGGCTTGCAAAGAGTCAGACACGACTGAGCGACTGAACTGAACTGAACTGAACTTACGGACCTAACATTCCAGGTTCCTATGCAATATTGCTCTTTACAGCATCAGACTTGCTTCTATCATCAGTCCCATCCACAAGTGGGTGTTGTTTTTGCTTTGGCTCCATCCCTTCATTCTTTCTGGAGTTATTTCTCCACTGATCTTCAGTAGCATATTGCGCACTTACCAACCTGGGGAGTTCATCTTTCAGTGTCCTTTTTGTATTTTCATACTTTTCATGGTTATTACAGTAACCATTATATAATTATATTACAGTGCAGTTGGTTATTACAGTTAATCAAAAGAATATCTCAAGGTTGTAAAGGTCTTACTAGCACCACTTCCACAATTTACATTTTAAAATGGCAGGATTAGAGCTAACAATAGAAAGATCTTACCAGACCCACTCCCATAATACACATTTTAAGATAACAAGATTAGTCAGAAGGTTCTCAAGAAGGAGATACATGTCCTCAAGCAGGATACACTGTTGTCATATAATCCTTAGTACAGAATTTAAACTGAGTTGCTTTGTTGTGTATTCATTAGCTCTGAGCTCAAAAGGAAAAAAAAAAAAAAGTTTTGTGTGACTAAGACTAAGGAAAAAGTAGGGGAAAAAAAAAAAGTTTGTCCTTTTCTCCTTGAGAACTCCAGACCCCTGTCTCCTCCTTGAGAGACCCAGACTCCTCTCTCCTCAGCCTCTGGGAATCCCGGATTGTTATCAACCAACCTAGAAATTGACTCTCTCATTCCCCCTTTTTCTTTTAGGAGAATTATGTTGCCAAGGGGCATCGTTTTCATTTCATAACTACTTCCTGCTGTTGAGGGGTGTTGTCCCTAAATTATTGAGGCATCATACTCTCCTAACCCTCATATTGAGTGTCTCACCATACTCTCCTAACCCTCATATTGAGGGTCTCTGATTCAGGGGCCCCAAGTAATAGTTGGAGAAGTTTATGGTGAAGGAAGAAACAGAACAGGCTCTATCTTGAAAACAGAACTCCATCTTGGGCTAGACTGTGGACTTTGAGCCACATTCCCCATATCTATGGAAACGACATACCAACTGGAAAACCAGGCCCCTGGAAGGAAAAGCCCCAGGGTTTGCTGTCGCCTAAGAGAATACCCTAATTATCTGTGTAGCAGAATAGAATCATACATTCTATTATGCTTATTGGGGTATGACCACAGGCCTATTGATAATTGTCCATGTTAACTACCTAGGCTTAAGGCATATGAATCATGGGTTAACTGACTGTATCTTTCTTTTTCCTTTGTTCAGACTAGTTTTAGGGAACCTTATACACTTAGGATATATAAGGTTTTCACAAAAACTGGTCAGGTCCTTGGCTAAGAGGAGACTCTGCCTTGGGCCCGCTGGTGTAATAAACTGTACTCCACTATCTACATTGTCCTTCTAAGTGAGTTTGTTTCCCGAATGCGTGGCTACAACAGTGGCACTCTCTGTTCCCCTTCTTTTTTTTTTTTTTATTTTATTTTTAAACTTTACAATATTGTATTAGTTTTGCCAAATATCAAAATGAATCTGCCACAGGTACACCTGTGTTCCCAATCCTGAACCCTCCTCCCTCCTCCCTCCCCATCCCTCTGGGTCGTCCCAGTGCACCAGCACCAAGCATCCAGTATTGTGCATCGAACCTGGACTGGCAACTCGTTTCATACATGATATTATACATGTTTCAGTGCCATTCTCCCAACTCTCCCCACCCTCTCCCTCTCCCACAGAGTCCATAAGACTGATCTATACATCAGTGTCTCTTTTGTTGTCTCGTACACAGGGTTATTGTTACCATCTTTCTAAATTCCATATATATGTGTTACTATACTGTATTGGTGTTTTTCTTTCTGGCTTACTTCATTCTGTATAATAGGTTCCAGTTTCATCCATCTCATTAGAACTGATTCAAATGTATTCTTTTTAATGGCTGAGTAATACTCCATTGTGTATATGTACCACAGCTTTCTTATCCATTCATCTGCTGATGGGCATCTAGGTTGCTTCCATGTCCTGGCTATTATAAACAGTGCTGCGCACACTGAGGAAACCAGAAGGGAAAGAGACACGTGTACCCCAATGTTCTGTTCCCCTTCTGATGTCTACATCAGAAGCTTTCTCTGTCCGTTTTTATACTTCAATAAAACTCGGCTACACAAAAGCTCTTGAGTGATCAAGGCTAGTCCTTGATCTCGAAGCTAAAACTTCTTCAAAGACCATGAATCTGACATCATGACATTAAGTAAGTAAGCTGTCACCATGCCCAAAATATTATCCTCCAGGCATTAATTGCTTTTAAACTTTGAGTGCAAATCTCATGAGATGTGGAGATGTTAGGTTATTTTGAGTCTAATGATGCTGCTGCTGCTGCTAAGTCACTTCAGTCGTGTCCGACTCTGTGCGACCCTATAGACGGCCCACCAGGCTTCTCTGTCCCTGAGATTCTCCAGGCAAGAATACTGGAGTGGTTTGCCATTTCCTTCTCCAATGCATGAAAGTGAAAAGTGAAAGTGAAGTCACTCAGTCATATCTGACTCTTAGTGACCCCATGGACTGTAGCCTACCAGGCTCCTCTGTCCATGGGATTTTCCAGGCAAGAATCCTGCAATGGGTTGCCATTTCCTTCTCCTTCTCCAAAGAAGTCTTCTCAAATAGTCTCCTTCCTAGACTATTTGAGTCTAATAATTAGAATATATTAAAAAGCTCTCAAATATGTTTCTTTACATTTTTTTTACACAGAAATTCCAAGGGTTATAAAACAGTAAATAAATATTGTAAAATTTTCAACAACTAATCTTTCAGTATGTAACATATAGAAACATATATTGCAGAGGGATTTATTAATATTTCTGTCATACTATTGGGTTATAAGAAATAAATAACAAAATAATGAAATTATTTACCAATATTTATTCTTAAAATTTTAACTCTTTCAAAAAGTGTGCTTTTACAAACATTGTTTTATGAACAACTTTGACATATTCACATACTTAAACACAAAGTTTCATAAGGATATTTTCCCATAGTAGATTTTCTTTGTTAAACAGCATTAAGTTCTCTATTCTGAATTGAGTTAGCTGCAGCTACATCAAAGACCATAAAGCTAAAGTGTCTCTCATAGTCTATATCCAAATAACCCTTCATAAATATTGTACCACTTCCTCCCATCATAAGAAAACAAACAAACAAAAAAGTATGTTATTTCTCTAAACCCTTGCTTCATCAGTGATGTTATTGGTGCCCTATTGGATTCTCATTGAGTCTGTCAGATGCTTACATTATCCACTGCTAAGTTAGCTACTAAGTTCTCTTAACTATCACCTTCTCTGGAGAAATGATGGAGTTGGACAGGAGTTGCTCACCCCCCAAAAATGATTACACTCTTTCTAGGGTAAGCAGACCACTGACTGACTGAACTGAGAACATGTTTAAAAAATAGCTTCAGTTGTCTTGTTTTATGTTGAAAGAATCTTCCTGAAATATAGGAGAAGTGGGTTCTATCTCTGCCTCAGGAAGATCCCCTGAAGTAGGAAATGACAACCCACTCCAGCATTCTTGCATGAAAACCCCTTGGACAGAAGAACGTGGTGGGCTAAAGTCCATGGGGTTGCAAAAAGTTGGACATGACTTAGCAACTAAACAAGTCTGTAGCACAGTTTGTGCAGCAGAGCTTCTCTTGAAACCAGGCTGAAGCTGCTAGTTTTCAGGCGAGATCACTTACTTTCTTAGTGTTTTTTTTTGTTCTGCTCTGCTTCCCTTAAATCCTCCTCTTATGAGAAAATGTCCTTAACAAATCATTGCTTTCAACAACTTCTGCCTCAAGCTCTGAGAACAACAACTTCTGTCAACCTGTCAATGTAAGTTCAGATAGCTATTGCCAGGAAGAGTGCTAGGAAGTAGCTTCCAACAATAGAATTCTTGAAATATACCACTCAATGTCTATATGGCAATTAAGACCCCATGACTAACAGTTGGTAGATTATCAGTAGTCCTTGGAAAGTGGTAGTAGTGGGACTTCTAACATTTTTACCTGTGGTGAATGGAGATGGGAAACAGTGGTGATATAATCTGGAACAGTGTTGTTAACTTTTAACAGTTAAAGAGAAAGAGTAACCAAAAAGTCTAGGAAATTGGGTGGCTATGGTCAATTAACACTGATGCATGAAGTAATCTATTAATAATAAGGCAAATTCAAGATCCAGACAAAATTCAAGGAAGCACTCATCTGTATACTGAATCGAAGACTTAAGTGTAAGTGAGTGAGAGCATAACTTCAAATATGGCTGACTTCTCAGAAGAGGAAAGTTTCCAAAGCCAAAGTCAGAACCCTTATAGGGAAGAGGTGAGATATTTAAATAGATGACATTGAATATTTCAAATATGATTGACTCTATTGGCTCCATCACTCCCAGTTATCCACATGGGTAAATTGAGTTCCTTGTTCCTAGATGGGAATGGCAAAAAGAAGGGAATGGCAAACACCAGGAACAGTATGAAAAGGCAAAAAGATAGGATAATGAAAGGTGAACTCTCCAGGTTAATAGGTACCCAACATGCTACTGAAGATCAGTGGAGAAAAAACTCCAGAAAATATGAAAAGACAGAGCCAAAGCAAAAACAACACCCAGTTGTGGATGTGACTGCTGATGAAAGTAATGTCTAATGTTGCAAAGAGCAATATTGCATAGGAACCTGGAATGTTAGGTCCATAAAAAAAGGCAAATTGGAAGTGGTCAAACAGGAGATGGCAAGAGTGAACGTTGACATTTTAGGAATCAGCAAAGTAAAATGGACTGGAATTGACGACTTTAACTCAGATGACCATTATATCTACTATTGTGGGCAAGAATCCCTTAGAAGAAACGGAGTAGCCATCATGGTCAACAAAAGAGTCGAAAATGCAATACTTGGATGCAATCTCAAAACTACAGAATGATCTCTGTTTGTTTCCAAGGCAAACCATTCAATGTCACACCAATCCAAGTCTATGTCCTGACCAGTAAGGCTGAAGAAACTGAAGTTGAACAGTTCTATGAAGACTTACAAGACCTTCTAGAACTAAAACCCCAAAGAGATGTCCTTTTCATTATACGGGACTGGAATGCAAAAGTAGAAATTCAAAAATACCTGGAGTAACAGGCAAATTTGGCCTTAGAGTACAGAATGAAGCAGGGCAAGGCTGATAGAGTTTTGGGAACAGAACATGCTGGTCATAGCAAACACCCTCTTCCAACAACACAAGAGAAGACTCTACACATGGACATCACCAGATGGTCAATACTGAAATCAGATTGATTATATTCTTTGCAGCCAAAGAAGGAGAAACTCTATACAGTCAGCAAAAAGAAGACTGGGAGCTGACTGTGGCTCAGATCATGAACTCCTTATTGCCAAATTCAGACTTAAATTGAAGAAAGTAGGGAAACCTACTAGACCACTCAGTTCAGTTCAGTTCATTTCAGTCACTCAGTCGTGTCTGACTCTTTGCGACCCCATGAATTGCAGTATGCCAGGCCTACCTGTCCATCACCAACTCCCAGAGTTCACTCAAACTCAAGTCCATCGAGTCGGTGATGCCATCCAGTAATCCCCTTTTCTTCCTGCCCCCAATCCCTCCCAGCATCAGAGTCTTTTCCAATGAGTCAACTCTTTGCATGAGGTGGCCAAAGTACTGGAGTTTCAGCTTTAGCATCATTCCTTCCAAAGAAATCCCAGGGCTGATCTCCTTCAGAATGGACTGGTTGGATCTCCTTGCAGTCCAAGAGAATCTCAAGAGTCTTCTCCAACACCAGGTATGACCTAAATCAAATCCTTTACAATTATACAGTAAAAGTGACAAATAGATTCAAAGGATTAGATCTTCTAGAGAGAGTGCCTGAAAAACTATGGATGGAAACTCATGACATTGTACAGGAGGCAGTGATCAAGACCATCGCCAGGAAAAAGAAATGCAAAAAAGGCAAAATGGTTGTCTGAGGAGGACTTACCAATAGCTGAGAAAGGAAGAGAAGTGAAAGGCAAAGGAGAAGAGGAAAGATATACCCATTTGAATGCAGAGATTCAAAGAACAGCAAGGAGAGATAAGAAAACATTCCTCAGTGATCAATGCAAAGAAATAGAGAAAAACAATATAATAGGAAAGACTAGAGATTTCTTCATGAAAATTAGAGATACCAAGAGAATTTTTCATGCAAAGATGGGCACAATAAAGGACAGAAATGGTATGGACCTAACAGAAGCAGAAGATATTAAGAAGAGGTGGCAAGAATACATACAAGAACTATGCAAAAAAGATCTTCATGACCCAGATAATCACGATGGTGTGATCTCTCACCTAGAGCCAAACATCCTGGAATAAAAGATCAAGTGGGCCTCAGGAAGCATCACTACAAACAAAGCTAGCTGAGGTTATGGAATTCTAGTTGAGCTCTTTCAAATCCTAAAAGATGATGTGAAAGTGCTACACTCAATATGCCAGCAAATTTGGAAAATTGCTGTGGCCACAGGCCTGGAAAAAGTCAGTTTTCATTCCAATCCCAAAGAAAGGCAATGCCAAAGAATGCTCAAACAGCTGCACAATTGCACTTATCTCACATGCTAATAAAGTAATGCTCAAAATTCTCCAAGCCAGGCTTCAACAGTATGTGAACTGTGAACTTCCAAGCTGATTTTAGAAAAGACAGAGGAACCAGAGATCAAATTGCCAACATCCACTGGATTATTGAAAAAGCCAGAGAGTTCCGGAGAAACATCTGCTTCTGCTTCATTGACTACGTGAAAGCCTTTGACTGTGTGGATCACAACAAACTGAGGAAAATTCTTAAAGAGATGGGGATTCTTACCACCTGACCTGCCTCCTGAGAAATCTGTATGCAGGTCAGGAAACAACAGTTAGAACTGGACATGGAGCAACAGACTGGTTGCAAATAGGAAAAGGAGTACGTCAAGGCTGTATATTGTTACCCTGCTTATTTAACTTATATGCAGAGTATATCATGAGAAATGCTGAACTGGATGAAGCACAAGCTAGAAACAAGATTTCTGGGAGATATGCAGATATTCAGATACCTCAAATATGCAGATGACATACTTATGGCAGAATGCGAAGAACTAAAAAGCCTCTTGATGAATGTGAAAGAGGAGAGTGAAAAGATTGGCTCAAAGCTCAACATTCAGAAAACTAAGATCATGGCATCTGGTCCCATTACTTCATGGCAAATAGATGGGGAAATAGTGAAAACAGTGAGAGACTTTATTATTTTGGGGTCCAAAATCACTGCAGATGGTGAATGGAGCCATAAAATTGAAACATACCTGCTCCTTGGAAGAAAAGTTATGACCAGACTAGATAGCATATTAAAAATCAGAGACATTACTTTGTCAACAAAGGTCCATCTAGTCACAGCTATGGTTTTTCTAGTAGTCATTTATGGATGTGGGAGTTTGACTATAAATAAAATTGAGTGCCAAAGAACTGATGCTTTTGAATTGTGGTGTTGGAGAAGACTCTTGAGAGTCTCTTGGACTGCAAGAAGATCCAATCAGTCCATCCTGATGGAAATTGGTCCTGAGTATTCATTGAAAGGACTGATGCTGCAGCTGAAACTCCAGTCTTTTGCCACCTGATGTGAAGAATGGACTCATTTGAACAGACCCTGATGCTGGGAAAGACTGAGGGCAGGAGGAGAAGGGGATGACAGAGGATGAGATGGTTAGATGGTATCAATGATTCAATGGACATGAGTTTGAGTAAATTCTAGGATTTAATGATGGACACAGAGACCTGGTGTGTTGCAGTCAATGGGGTCACAAAGAGTCAGACATGACTGAGCAACTGAACTGAACTGAAACTGAGTTCCCTGTTCCTATAAAATTAGGCTCTGTAGTTTTAATATTTCTGGGTAGAGAAAAGGAGAGGCTTTCTCCAGTGTACAGTTAGAGTCCCACTAATTCTGAAGACATGACCACTTCCTGGTCATTTGGTCCACCTTGTGAACAACAGACTTGTTCCAAATAGGAAAAGGAGTTCATCAAGGCTGTATATTGTCACCCTGTTTATTTAACTTATATGCAGAGTACATCATGAGAAACGCTGGACTGGAAGAAACACAAACTGGAATCAAGATTGACGGGAGAAATATCAATAACCTCAGATATGCAGATGACACCACCCTTATGGCAGAAAGTGAAGAGGAACTAAAAAGCCTCTTGATGAAAGTGAAAGTGAAGAGTGAAAAAGTTGGCTTAAAGCTCAACATTCAGAAAACGAAGATCATGGCATCCGGTCCCACCACTTCATGGGAAATAGATGGGGAAACAGTGGAAACAGTGTCAGACTTTATTTTTCTAGGCTCCAAAATCACTACAGATGGTGACTGCAGCCATGAAATTAAAAGACGCTTACTCCTTGGAAGGAAAGTTATGACCAACCTAGATAGCATATTCAAAAGCAGAGACATTACTTTGCCAACAAAGGTTCATCTAGTCAAGGCTATGGCTTTTCCTGTGGTCATGTATGGATGTGAGAGTTGGACTGTGAAGAAGGCTAAGCGCCGAAGAATTGATGCTTTTGAACTGTGGTGTTGGAGAAGACTCTTGAGAGTCCCTTGGACTGCAAGGAGATCCAACCAGTCCATTCTGAAGGAGATCAGCCCTGGGATTTCTTTGGAAGGAATGATGCTAAAGCTGTTGATGCTAAAGATGCTAAAGTACTCCAGTACTTTGGCCACCTCATGGGAAGAGTTGACTCACTGGAAAAAACTCTGATGCTGGGAGTGATTGGGGGCAGGAGGAGAAGGGGACAACAGAGGATGAGATGGCTGGATGGCATCTCTGACTCGATGGACGTGAGTCTCAGTGAACTCCGGGAGTTGGTGATGGACAGGGAGGCCTGGCGTGCTGTGATTCATGGGGTCACAAAGAGTCGGACATGACTGAGCGACTGATCTGATCTGTGCCAGTAGTCCAGCAGACACATAAATGATTTATCATACTGGCAGGAATACTCAAAACTTATCATTTGAAGTGATAGTATTGCTGCTACATGATGGGTGTAATATTGTGGCACTCATAATTTTTTTGGTACTTTCATGTACAGTGTAAATAGGGCATAATGGGGGAAGGGAAAGGCCTGTTTAATGGTTGATAAACAGAAGCTCAGACACCTCATGGTTAACTATCTGTTACTTACAAGGTAAGCCTCTTTGCAGAAGTTGAAAATCTTGGGTAGCAGAAGTTATAAATCTCGAGTGGGTAATGGAGGAGGTCACAGTTTGATGCTCTGGTCAACAGTCCAACCTTAACTTTCAGCCAAAAGCATCAGTTGATAGGCATGTGGGTAGACCATTTCGGATAAGGCTTGTTATGCCTTCAGATGATGGCAGTCTCTGCCCACATCTTACTGTAACTGTATGAGATCCTCCAAGTGAAATAGACCGAAGCAAACCCTTAAAAACTTACTGATCAAAATATTGTGGACTAATTCAAAAACTTGGTATAAACTGCTCTTTTCGAGTAATCTGTTATACAGGATTAGGAGCTGGAACTGCAAAATAAATGTTAGAGATAGTTCAGGAAAATAAGACAAATGTTTTCTCTGCCAAAAACAATATTCCATATTTATAAATAGGGGATTAAGATGAAATTAAAACATACACATGTCCAGGCTTGTGTACTCATGTACACACACACACACACACACACAAATGGCATTCAATATTCTTCCAGGCTAATAGTTTTTAAATATTAATATGTATAAAAATTATTTGAATATCTGTTAAAATTACAGATTCCCAAAGCCAGTCTTCACAAAGTCTGAATTTGAATCAGACAAATCCTAGAAGACTATAGAACTATCAAACCCTATAGGGAAGTTTGATATGATTTGGACAAAAACTCCTGTATACCATGCTGATCTCAAACCCCATCTTTGACATGCTTATGATATTGATTTCTATCAACTCAAACAATATAAGAATACTGTTTGATCCCTTACTAAGGGTCCTAATTCCAGATCAGGTCAAAACTCTATTCTCTTGCCACTTGAATAAAAGGGAAAAAGTGATTTATTGGCAGAAACCAAACAATTTTAAAGGAGTGGGGTGAGATAAGAGAGGCAGAAAACAAACTTTCCTCTTAAGAATAGATGAATGTAACTGGTCTTGATTTCCCAGGATCTTTTTAATGCAGGAAAACTCAGCAGTGGCCACAGGACTGGAAAAGGTCAGTTTTCATTCCAATCACAAAGAAAGGCAATGCCAAAGAATGCTCAAACTACTACACAATTGCACTTATCTTACATGCCAGTAAAGTAATGCTCAAAATTCTCCAAGCCAGGCTTCAGCAATATGTAAACCCTGAACTTCCTGATGTTCAAGCTGGTTTTAGAAAAGGCAGAGGAACCAGAGATCAAATTGCCAACATCTGCTGGATCATCAAAAAAGCAAGAGAGTTCCAGAAAAACTCTATTTCTGCTTTATTAACTATGCCAAAGCCTTTGACTGTGTGGATCACAATAAACTGTGGAAAATTCTTCAAGAGATGGGAATACCAGACCACCTGACCTGCCTCTTGAGAAACCTATATGCAGGTCAGGAAGCAACAGTTAGAACTGGACATGGGAAAACAGACTGGTTCCAAATAGGAAAAGGAGTACATCAAGGCTGTATACTGTCACCCTGCTTATGCAGAGTACATCATGAGAAACGCTGGACTGGAAGAAGCACAAACTGGAATCAAGATTGACCAGAGAAATATCAGTAACTTTAGATATGCAGATGACACCACCTTTATGGCAGAAAGTGAAGAGGAACTAAGAAGCCTCTTGATGAAAGTGAAAGTGGAGAGTGAAAAAGTTGGCTTAAAGCTCAACATTCAGAAAATGAAGATCATGGCATCTGGTCCCATCACTTCATGGGAAATAGATAGGGGAACAGTGGAGACAGTGTCAGACTTTTTTGGGCTCCAAAATCACTGCAGATGGTGACTGCAGCCATGAAATTAAAAGAAGCTTACTCCTTGGAAGGAAAGTTATGACCAACCTAGATAGCATATTCAAAAGCAGAGACATTACTTTGCCAACAAAGGTCCGTCTAGTCAAGGCTATTGTTTTTCCAGTGGTCATGTATGAATGTGAGAGTTGGACTGTGAAGAAAGCTGAGCACCAAAGAATTGATGCTTTTGAACTGTGGTCTTGGAGAAATCTCTTGAGAGTCCCTTGGATTGCAAGAAGATCCAACCAGTCCATCCTAAAGGAGATCAGTCCTGGGTGTTCATTGGAAGGACTGATATTGAAGCTGAAATTCCAATACTTTGGCCACCTGATGTGAAGAGTTGAGTCATTGGAAAAGACCCTGATTCTGGTAAAGATTGAGGGCAGGAAGAGAAGGGGATGACAGAGGATGAGATGGCTAGATGGCATCACCGACTCGATGGACGTGAGATTAGGTAAACTCCAGGAGTTGGTGATGGACAGGGAGGCCTGGCGTGCTGCAATTCATGGGGTCATGAAGAGTCAGACACAACTGAGTGACTGAACTGAACTGATGTCCTTTTTGTCAGATCAATTTTACATTGGAAACGTCTCACATAGTTAGATTTTTTAAATGCCTGTACAGGAGCATTTAAGTGGCTTTTTTTTTCTTTGTTTTTTGAACTTTTCTCCTTTTTGAAGATAAGCGTGTTTCCTAGTCTTTTATTTATCAATTCTTAAGCACCTTAAGGAAATAATAAAACAATGATAACCATATATTAGCAAGATTACCATGACCTATCCCATTCTGATTTTTAAAATAAAATCATGTGAACCAAAGGATCTTGCAAAGGAACATTTCCTTGGTCATTTACTGAATAGTCAGTGATTATGTTTTCTGAAAAGTAGTCTTCAATTTTTTTTTCCCCCCCTTTGGGGTGGAGGTTAGTTTCAGTTAATGTCAGGCATATAAGTCCTTTGAAAGTATACCTAGCTTTGTCCAATATTCATATAAGCACAGAGTTCATGATTTTTATTGCTTATATTTATTTTAATAAACATGTATGACTAAAGGTCTAACATAAGATAGGTAAAGTGCTTTAATATATTTCAAATGAAGTCTATTACATTAATATTTGAAGAAATATTTAAAACTGAAATGGGAAATAATAGTTTTCTTAATAATAATAAGTTCTTCCTGATTATAGTGACTTCTTATACATTATAATTTGTTTTTTTATGAGATTTTCAAAAAAAATATATGGTTAAAAAGATGGAAAGAACTTCAAGTTAACTAGTATGTGAACTTTTAATAAAATGTGATTATCTTACATACACAGGCAATCTAACAAACACAATTATTTATTGGGAACTAGAAATAAGTATTTGGTTCCAAATTTGAAACAATCACATATTTAAACCTAATTTAAAACAATCTGTAAAACAATGAGTAGTTTGTGAACTTCAATGTATCTAATTTTGAAGTCGTTAGAATCAGCTTGAGTCTTTCTGGGATCATCAGATCCATTATTTTGATGTTCTTTTGATGTCCACACAATCACCACCATAATAAAATAAAATATTCAGGAGATTTGGGCTTTGGGAATTAATCTGAAGGATGTTGATAAATGATTAAAGAATTAAAGTTTCATGGCTTTTCATGTCTAACTTCTCAGTAAAGCCAATCCATTAATGGCAAATAGTGAAATGAAAGTGAAAACAGAAGTATTTGTTGCTCAGTTGCATCCAACTCTTTGCGACCCCATGAACTGTAGCCTGCCAGGCTCCTCGGTCCTTGGGATTTTCCAGGCAAGAATACTGGAGTGGGTTGCCATTCCCTTCTCCAGGGGATCTTCCTGACTCAGGACTTCCAGGTGGTGCTAGCGGTAAAGAACTCACCTGCCAATGCAGGAGACATAAGAGATATGGGTTCAACCCTTGGGTCAGGAAGACCCTCTGGAGGAGGTCATGGCAACCGACTCTGGTATTCTTGCCTGCAGAATTCCATGGACAGAAGAGCCTGATGGGTTATAGTCCATAGGGCCACAAAGATTCAGATACCACTACCAATCATACATAGGTCTAAAACAAAGAGGGGTAATGGGAGTGGGTCCTGAGGAGAATCAGCATTTCTTGTAACTGCTTTAACTGTAGTGAACACACACTACAGTTTCTTCCAGCAATGCAGAGTTAACCTCTTCAGATGGGGACGGAAATGTTAATACTACTAGGGCTTTGGAAGGCCACTTCCACTGCAAAGAATGCTCATCAGTGTTTAGGGCCTCAGTATCTCCAGCTTCATCAGGGTCATGTCTCCATTTTAACTTACAGGATCTCATTCTTAACCCATCAGTGCCCTCACATTAGTAGTAAAGACCCTGGGAGGCTGGGAGTTCAACTTATATTTTAATTATGAGAGTCTGTTCTGGATTTGATTCTCAGCAATCTCATCTCTGCAGCTATAGGAAATAAGTGTCTTCTTCAGGGCATATTAATTAAGGTCATATATTTGGTGCTTGATTGGGAATTCAAATCTCTGTGCTCATCCTTTTCCTTCATGACTTTGTGCAGCAACATTAGGAATAATCATCCAACCCCATTATATTTGTTTTCTGAACATGTTCAAAAGTATCATAAACACAGTCACCCAGCTTTTGCTTCTTATAAGTCATCAATTAGAAGTATCTAATGAAGATATTTTATGTATCTCTCTTGCTGGTTCACATCATGGGCTATCAGTGCTCCATAATTATATACAATAAATCCTTAGCATCTTTAAACCTAATTAGATCCTCAATTCCAAAAACCCCAGAACCAATTCTAAAAATGCATCATTAGTTATTATTTTTCTACTCTTTTTAAAAATTAATTTTATTGGAGTATAGTTGATTTACAATGTTGTGTTAGTTTCTGCTCTGTGTGCACAAAGTCACTTTGGTTGTGTCCAACTCTTGCTGACCCTATGGACTGTAGCCCACCACGCTCCTCTGTCCATGGGATTCTCCAGGCAAGAATACTGGAGTGGGTTGCCATTTCCTCTTCCAGGGGATCTTCCTGACCCAAAGATCAAACCCACAGTGCCTGTAGATCCTGCATTTCAGGCAGATTTTTTTAGCACTAAGCCACAGGGAAATCTACAGTAAAGTGAATCAGTTATACATATACATATATCCAACTCTTTTTTAGTTTCTTTTCCCATATGGGTGATTACACAGGATTGAGTAGAGTTTCTTGTGTTATACAGTAGGTTCTTATTAGTTATCTACTTTATGTATAGTAATCAGTATATGTCAATCCCAATTTCCCAGTTTATCATTATTCCTCCTTTCTATTTTAAAAAATGATGCAAGTGAACCTATTTATAAAACTGAAATGGAATCAGTTGTAGAAAACAAGCTAGGACATATCTTTAAAATTATGTTCTTCTAGAACTATTAATATTATACTTTCAGTTCCCAAAGCAATAGTAGCCAGGTTTTTTCAGAGAAAAACCAATAGTATATACCTGTATCTATACCTATATCTGTATCTATATCTACATGTCTATCTATCTATATATTTCGTCTATCTATCTATCTATCTATCTACCTACGTACCCACCTATCTATGTAGAGAGAGAGAGATCTTTTTCATAAGGAATTGGCTCATATGAATATGGAGGTTACAAACTAGAGGGCCAAGAAAAAGAAATGGTATAGTTCCTGTCCAGTCCTAAAGGCCTGAGAACCAGCAGAACTGATGCTGCAAGTCCTAGACAGAGTGCAAAGGCTTAAGAACCAGGGGAACCAAAGGTTTAAGTCTCAGCCTAAGTATAGGAAAAGGTCCCAGTTCAAGTAGTCAGAAAGAGAGGAAATTCTTTCTTCCTTTTTGTTCCAGTCAGGCTCTCAAAAGATTGTATGATGCTCACCCACATTGAGGAGAGTGATCTACTTTATTCAGTCTACCAGTTAAATGCTAATCTCATCTGGAAGCACTCTCAAAGACATACCCAGAAATAATACTTGCCACATATCTGGGCACCTCTTGTTCTTTTCAAAAGTGAAAGTTAAAGTCGCTCAGCCATGTTCTACTCTTTGCAACCCCATGGTCTATACATTCCATGGAATTCTCTAGGCCAGAATACTGGAGTGGGTACCTTTCCCTTTTCCAGGGGATCTTCCCAACAACCCAGGGATCAAACCCAGGCCTCTGCATTGCAGCTGGATTATTTACCAGCTGAGCCACAAGGGAAGCCCTGTCCTTGTCAAATTGACACATAAAATTAACCATCATAAAATCCTCTGAAAAAATTCTTGATAATGCAGCCAAACTTAATCATGTACTTGAGATGATTAAGAAATAGGAGGTCCTGGATTTCCTTTAAGAAAATATAGCTAAATGCTTAATTAAATTAAAACTAAATTTTAAAAATTAAATTAAAACTTAAATAAATGCTTAATTAATTTCACAGTAAAAATGCCAAAGACTTTTGTGCAGTGTTTCTTCATAATATCAATGGATAGTCTCTAAAGATATATTATTTAGCTTGCAAATATTTATGATTTTTCATTTACTGCTTTCTTCCTCATCGTCTTAACTTTAAGCCATCTAACAACTCATCATCATCTTTAGCATGAGAAGACGCATAAAAAGAAAACAATCTCCAGTTAGCTAATATTGCTGTATTTTTTAAGATGAGGTAATTTTAAAAGTTTCTATAATAGGTAGATTACTTATGCTTTCCTTCTGCTTAGAGTTATCTCAATTAATTACTAAATCATATTACTTATATATTTTTAAAGGCAGAAAAATTTCATTGGTGCAGGAAAAATTGAATGGCCACAGAGATGGATGCAACTTTATTTAAATCATATTGTGTGCTCAGTCAATTCAGTCATGTCTGACTCTTTGTAACCCTATGACTGTAGCCCCCAGGCTCTTCTGTCCATGGGATGTCTAGGCAAGAATACCGGAGTGGGTTGCCATGCCCATCTCCAAGTTATCGTCCCAGCTCAGGGACTGAACCTGCATCTCCTGCATCTCCTGCATCTCCTACATTGCAGATGGATTCTTTACTTCTGAACCACCGGGGAAGCTTGTGGCTCAGTGGTAAAGAATAGGAAATTATATTAATGAAATATAAAATCTAGAGGCCACTGACATCCAACAAGTCAAGTCTTTAATAAGGCTGCTTCCACTGTGTTATACTTTATGTTGGTAGGTCATCAACCACAGCTTCCATAAAGTTCATCTACATAATAGGGTAATAGTACCAGACAAAACTATAATTTTTTCATGAACCCTTATGTTCATACCAGCAGTATGTGTAATACCCAAGACATGGAAACAACCTAAATGTCCATCAACAGATGAATGGATAAAGAAGATATGGTATATGTTTACAGAAATATTACTCAGCCATAAAAAAAGAATGACATAATGACAGCAACATGGATGAACCTGGAGATTATCATATTAAGCAAAGTACATTAGAAAGAGAAAGACAAATATCAAATAAGTGAAATCTAAATGATGACACAGATGAACAAATGAATATATCCATGAAACAGGAACAGACTCACAGATACAGAGAACAGATTTGCAGTTGCCAGTGAAGAGGAGCATGGGGGAGGGAAGATTTAGGAGTTTGGGATTAGTAGATGCAAACTGTTATACATAGGATGGATATACAGCAAGGTCCTACTTACTGTATAATACAGGGAATAATATTCAACACCCTGTGATAAAACATAATGGAAAGATTATGAAAATTTTTATATATATATAACTGAATCACTTTTTTGTACAGTGGATATTAAGACAATATTGTAAATCAACTAAACTTTAATAAAGTATTAATAAAAACAATAGATTAATAATAATACAGTGAATTTTGCTTATCATTTTCATGTGGTATGACATAGTCATTTATAATATACCAATATTAATCAGAATAATGTATTTATTAGTATGCACATTCATAGAACAAGGAATATTCATCAAATTAAATGTCCTTAATTTTCTGTATTTAAATTTCTCTTTAAGAGCATTGGCCTAAATCTTCATATGTATGACTCTCCTAATTTTGACTGTGATTTAAAAACTGTTGAATATATACAGTTCTACATTTAAACTGAAGAGGTCTAATTATGTGTGGTTTTAAATATTTTATGATTATCACATACATCTTTAATGTCCAGACATAAGGAGTGACTAAAACACAGAATACTTAATTAAGCCTGATATCTTTGTATAGAATTTTCTTCACTGAATTTCCTATTCATTTTCTACATTATTTTCAGGTATGAATTAGTTGAATATTTGTTTCAATAACTTTTATTTAGAAAACAATTACTTCTAGAAAACTAGAAAATAATTTTCAAAGTGCACATATTCCTGGAGACAATAAACACATTCACTGTATCGGAAGAGACTCTGGTGCTGAGAAAGATTGAGGGCAGAAGGGAGCGACAGAGGATGAGGTGGTTGGATGGCATCATCAGCTCAATGGACATGACTTTGAGCAAACTCAAGGAGATAGTGAAGGACAGGGAAGCCTGGCATGCTGTGTATCACAAAGAGTCAAACATGACTGAGTGACTGAACAACAACAATCGAATTGGAACCAACATTTGTGTTTCCTCATATCTGCTCAGGTCTAGCAGTGAGCGAGGCCACAGCCAGTTTCTGGCTTTCTGGAATGCCTGGAAGGACTCTAATGATAGCTCCTACTTACAGCAACTATTCCCTCCTCATAAATCCTAGGCCACCTTTCACACAGATTGAAGCAGTTGTACACTCCTGGAGACTTGCAAAGAGAGAGTGCTAACCCTGCACAATAGCAACATTGCACTTGCTGGAAATATGATTTTGCAGTGGTACCCAGAGAGTCAGGTAACACAGCCTAGAAATGTGGGAGAATCATTGCCTTCTTGGCTAGTCTTAGACCAATAAAAGACAAAAGTCAGGCAGAAGCCATCAGATAAATTGTTCTTCATGCCCCAAAGTACTGTCCCAAGATCTGTTAGGAGCTATTGATATCTCTAGAGGTATTTCACATGACCCAGCTCCCAACTGTATTTGTTGTAAAACTGTGATGGACTCTCTAACTCTTGAATTTGCTCTTTCACCGTGCCTTACTTCATTTTGACTTTAATTCTCAGTTCCCATGAATTGCATTTCTAATAAAGAGTTAGCTCACAAGATTTTGTCTCAGACTGTTTACTGGGCTACAGTCCATGGGACTGCAGAGTTGGACACGACTGAGCGACTTCACTTTAGTGTAAGCAAGCTTCAATTTGGAAAACACCATTTCACTCCTTCATCTCCCAACTGAGAAGCAAAGCTTTATAGAGTTATATTCCCTACACTGATTTCAGTAAAAATAATAATTTGGTAATAAACTGATGTGGACTTAGTTGTAAGGATTCTTTTCTGATTACATAATAACTGGGAAAAGTGAAAGTGAAGTCACTCAGTCATGTCCAACTCTTTGGGACCCCATGGACTGTAGCCTACCAGGTTCTTTCATCCTGGGATTTTCCAGGCAAGGTACTGGAGTGGGTTCCCATTTTATTCTCCAGGGGATCTTCATGACCCAGGGATCCAGCCCAGGTCTCCCATGTTGCAGCCAGACGCTTTACCATCTGAGCCTCCAGGGAAGCCTATATTGCTTACATTGATTTCAGTAAAAATAATAATTTGGCAATAAATTTATGTGGACTTAGTTGTGAGGCTTTTTTCCTGATTACATAATAAATGGGAAGCAATAGCTTAAAATTGCACATATTTAATACATGTGAGTGCTGTCACATATAGAGTAATGATGTAAATAGCAATGCATTAGACTCTCAGCTAAGAGTATATGACTGTGAGAATTGAAGAAATGTACATTTACATATGGAGAGATAAAACTATCTTACATGAAGTAATTATTGAACAATTAAACATTAAACTGAGATATTAGCTATCAGTTTTGTGGGGATTAATATAGAGTAGTGATCATTTACGGAGAAGGCAATGGCACCCCACTCCAGTACTTTTGCCTGGAAAATCCCATGGACGGAGGAGCCTGGTAGGCTGCAATCCATGGGGTCGCTAGAGTCGGAAAAGACTGAGCGACGTCACTTTCACTTTTCACTTTCCTGCATTGGAGAAGGAAATGGCAACCCACTCCAGTGTTCTTGCCTGGAGAATCCCAGGGATGGTGGAGCCTGGCGGGCTGCCATCTATGGGGTCGCACAGAGTCGGACACGACTGAAGCGACTTAGCAGCAGCAGCAGCAGCAGTGATCATTTAGCACATTAGAAATGACTTAAAAGTGAGCATAATGGTTCAAATATTTCTACTTTAGTAGCTGAAAAGCAACCAGAATGAGAATAGTCAAACCCCTTTGCCTCTAATGATCAGAGGCATGGCCAAGAAAGGACAAATTAAAATTAATAAAAGCAGCTCATATGCAAGAATCATTTAAATATATGAAGTAACTGTATCAATTAACTAAAATAGGTGGAGGGAATTTTAATTCTAATAAAGTATCTTAGATAAGCTAAAACTCAAAGCATTGTTTAATGCAATGTATAATTCCTTATTGATTCTGAAACATCTCAAATTGATTTACTTAATTTTGACAATTATAATACCCTTAGATTCTCTGATTTTATTCAAAACATCTAATTAGCCTGAACTAATAAAAATATGATTAATTATTTTCACTAATAATAATTATTGTGCCTTTATTTGTATCTTTATTATAGGCTTTTATTTAATCTAATAATTCAAAAAGTCAACTTTTTAATTTAAATATACCCATTTAAAATACTATTATTATCGAATGAAATTGAAGATAAGAAAACTAAACTACTCTTCATATTAAAGGTCAAAGTGAGCTTCTATTTTCAGATTTATTTAATATAAAAGCCCAAGCATTTCATCAACATTCGAATACTAGCCAGAAGTTCAAACTATGTCAAACTATGTGGTGTTGGAGAAGACTCTCGAGAGTCCCTTGGACTGCAAGGACATCCAACCAGTCCATCCTAAAGGAAATCAGTACTGAATATTCATTGTAAGGACTGATGTTGAAGCTAAAACTCCAATACTTTGGCCACCTGATGCAAAGAGCTGACTCATTTGAATAGACCCTGATGCTGGAAAAGATTGAAGTCAGGAGGAGAAGGCGATGACAGAGGATGAGGTGGTTGGATGGCATCACTGACTCAATGGACATGAGTTTGAGTAGACTCCGGAAGTTGATGATGGACAGGGAGGCCTGGTGTGCTGCAATCCATGGGGTCTCAGAGTTGGATATGACTAGAGAATCTGCCTACAGTGGAGACCCGAGGTCAGTCACTGGGTCAGGAGTAACATCGATAAACTATTGGTTGAAGCAGATATATGTGATATTACTCTAAAGACACAAAAATGAGAGGTATTTTCTTTGATATTTTCTCCCAAATGGGGAAATATTCTCCCCTTATTCTGTTAAATTGATTCCTTTGATTTAACTCCCATTATGCTACTTAGTCTCAGTCTTTATTGATGAGAATTTAACATATGCAAAATCAATAAATGTAATATACCACATCAATATAATGAAGGATAGAAATCTTATATCATCTCAATAAAGGAAGAAAAAGACAATTTGAGAAGATACAGGATACCTTCATGATTTAAAAACAAACAAACAAAAAAAAAACCCGTAACAAATTAGGGCTAGAACAAATACACCTCAACGTGATAATGGCCATGTAAGTCAAGTAAACAACTAACATCATACTCAATAGTAAAAGTCAAAAGGCTATCATTTAAGATCAGTAACATGACAAGGATTCCCATTCTCACCACTTCTATTCAAAGTAGTATCTGAAGTCCTAGCCAGAGTAATTAGGCAAAACAGAAATACAAGGAATCCAAATCAGAAAGGACAAATTAAAATTATCCATTTTCCTGATGACATGATCTCATATATAGAAAATCCTAGACTTCACCAAAAATCAATTAGAAATAAAAAAAATTCATTGAAGTTTATAGATTCAAAATAAACATATCAAAATAAGCTGCGTTTCTTTTTTTAAATGAGATATCAGTTCAGTTCAGTTCAGTCACTCAGTCGTGTCTGACTCTTTGTGACCCCATGGACTGCAGCATGCCAGGACTCCCTGTCCATCTCCAACCCTCAGAGTTTACTCAAACTCATATCCATTGAGTTGGTGATGTCATCCAACCGTCTCATCCTCTGTCAACATCTTCTCCTCCTGCCTTCAATCTTTCCCAGCACCAGGGTCTATTCAAATGAGTCAGCTCTTTGCATCAGGTGGCCAAAGTATTGGAGTTTCAGCTTCAACATCACTCTTTTCAAGGAATATTCAGGACTAATTTCCATTAGGATGAAATGGTTGGATCTCCTTGCAGTCCAAGGGACTCAAGAGTCTTCTCCAACATCACAGTTCAAAAGCATCAATTCTTCGGCACTTAGCTTTCTTCACAGTCCAACTCTCACATCCATACATGACTACTGGAAAAATCATAACCTTGACTAGATGGACATTTGTTGGCAAAGTAATGTCTATGCTTTTTTATATGCTGTCTAGGTTGGTCATAACTTTTCTTCCAAGGAGTAAGCATCTTTTAATTGCATGGCTGCAGTCACCATCTGCGGTGGTTTTGGAGCCTCCCCCTTCCCCCCAAATTGAGATATACTGACATATAAATTTTAGGTGTGCAACAAAAGAATCCAATATTTGCATGTATTGTAAAATGATCACCATAATGACACCAGTTAACATCCATCATGGTACATAGCTACATGTCTTTTTCTTGCAATGAGAACATTTAAGATCCACTCTCCTAGCAACTTTCAAATATGCAGTATAATAACTTTAATTTTAGTTACCATGATGTACATTATATCCCCAAGACTTATTTATTTTATAACTGAAAGTTTGGTTTATATTTTTTTGGATGACCTTCACCATTTTTTCCCAGCCTACATTGCTTGCATCTTGCAACTACTTGTGACTACCAGTCTATTCTTTGTGATCTATGTTTTCAAGGGTTTTGTTACTTTTTTTTAGATTCCACATATAAGTGATATAATATAGTATTTATATTTCTCTTCTTAAATTATTTCAATTAGCATGATGCCCTCAAAGTTGTTGCTGCAAATGGCAAGATTCCATTTTTTTAACTGCTGGACAACATTTTATTATTATATCACAGTTTTATCTATACATTCATCCATGGACAGACGTTGCTTTCAAGTCTTGGCTATTGTAAATAATGCTGCAATAAACACAGGCATGCAAATATTTTTTTGAGTTAGTATTTTCACTTCCTTAAGAAAAATATCCAGAAGTGTCATTGCTGTATCATATGGTAGCTCTATTTTAAATTTCTTGAGGAAACTTCATATTGTTTTCCATTGTGACTATGCCAATTTATGTTCCTACAAATAGTTCACAAAGAATCTCTTTCTTCACAATCTCCCCGGAGCTAGTTATTTCTTATATTTTATTACAGGTGTAAGGTGCTATCACATTGTCATTTTGATTCACATTCCCCTGGTGATTAGTGATTGGAGCACTGTTTCACTTATCTATTGGGTATCTGTATGTTTTCTTTGAAAAAACATCTATTTATATCCTCCAGCCATTTTTTAATTTGATTGCTTGTTATTTTGCTATTGAGTTGTATGAGTTCTTTATGTAGTTTGTATGTTAGCTCCTCAATAGATGTATGATTTGCAAATATTTTTTCCCCATTTGGTAGGTTGGCTTTTTACTTTGTTTTGGGGTTCCTTTGGTATATAGACAATTTTTTAGTTTGATGTAGTCCCACTTGTTTATTTTTGATTTTGTTAACTTTGATTTCAGTGCCAAATCAAAAACCAATTACCAAGACTAATGTAAAGGATCTGCCACCTATGCTTTCTTCTAGGAGTTTTAAGGTTTCTGATCTTATAATTGTCTTTAATCCATTTTGAGTTTACTTTTGTGTATGTTGTATGGTAGCAGTCCAGTTTTATTCTTTTGCATGTTGCTGTCTAGTTTTCCCATTAATTGAAGAGACTATCAACTCTTGACTGGACTATTATAATGTATTACTGCCAGACACTTGGTTTTCCTTTTTGTTCTTAAATATATGCTGCTGAGAGATGGAGAATGGTGGTTTAGTCACTAAGTCAGGTTCAACTCTTCTGTGACCCCATGAATTGTGACCTGCAAGGCTCCTCTGTCCTTGGGATTTACCAGGCAAGAATACTGGGAGTGGGTTGCCATTTCCTTCTCCAGGGGAGATGAAGAATGAGAAAAAAGGAATAAGCATTAGTGGTAAAGAACCCACCCATCAATACAGGAGACATAAGAGATGTGGGTTCGATCCCTGGGTTTGGAAGATCCCCTGGATGAAGGCATGGCAACCCACCCCAATATTCTTGCTTAGAGAATCCCATGGACAGAGGAACCGGGCAGGCTGCAGTCCACAGGGTCTCACTCACTTGGCAACATGAAGTGTTTGATATTCCTGAAAAAATTGTTCTAGAGGAATTGACTGATCAATGCAGAAAATTTCAGGTTGCTTGATAGTGGAAGATTTTTTTTAAATAAACAATTATGAGTTTAACTTCTTTTCCAAGCATAAAAGCAAACATGGAAAGAAGTAAAACTGAAGTTTTCATTGCCTTCTTCATCACAAGATGGAGCGTCTATTGACTCAAAGCAACAAATCCTTTCACATGGCCATTTCTGAACACCTACCCCTTCTTTTATAATAACTATTTCTAATATACTTCTTGTACTTTCAGATGCAGGGTAGTAAGTGCTCAGAAATAACTAGTGCTAGTATACTTTATCTGTCTTTTCCTTAAACTCAGACTCTCCTCAGAACTGCTCAGTTTGAATATGCCTCCTGTCACCTAGGACCCTGACTGATTCAAGTTTTTAAAGAAGAAAGGGTAGCCTCAGTTGATCAGGTTCAACATGGTCAGATGAATGGTAACCTCAGGAGCAAATAAACTTGGTAACATTTCATATACTATTAAGTAACAAGAAGAAAAGAAAACATTTTTTAAAGAAGGAAAAAGCGTAATTTAATTTGGTGAGATTTATTCTAGATGAGGTAGTCAAAGGTCTTTCAGAGTGACATATTGAAAGAATGCTACCTTCTGAGGAGGAAAGAATTATCAGAAGATATAAGCCAAACATATTCTAGACAATGACAAATGGCTTCCAAATGATTAATAATCTGGAAATCTAACAGGAATTGAAAATTAGAGAAGCAGAAACTTAGTTGAGGAAGAGAGCAGAAGATAAGTTCACAGGCTTAAACAGAAGCATACCAGGCAAGTTTATGTTGGCAACAATAAATAGTTTAGAATTCCAAGAGTAATGCGAAACTGTTACAAGTATTTAATTAAGGAAGGATGTGCTCTGATCAGCATTTTTAAAAGATAGCTGGTTGCTATTATGTTTGGAGAACAGATTCAGAGAGGGAAAGCTCAGAAGTACAAACATAAGGTATGATGCTACTCCTATAGTACAAATGAGAAATGATGGTAGAAATAGGAGATGATGGTGATGGAGAAAGGAATTTAAACTTTGTTTTGATAGTAAAAGCAGAGAACTTCCTGATTATAATTTATGTGGCAATAGGCAAAAGACTTGATCACCTGAACATGTGATGGTTCCATTTTCAAACAGGAAAGATTAGAAAATATATAATATTTGATGAAAGAGAAATAATTAGGAGTTACATTTTGATAATGCTAATTGTTACAAAAATCAGGTTAGAATAGGTAGAAGAAACCAAAAGTGTGTTCTTGCTATATTTGAAGGAATTTCTTGTTATGGGAAGTAAAAGAAATTTCAGAAGAAATTGATTTAGAGACTTTATATGGACTAATGTTAAGACTTAAATAAATACCAGTAAGTTTCAATTCAGTCAAACTTCATTCCTTCAGCAATTCTGGCAAGCACACCAAATGTGTTGTTTAGTGTACATTAACCTGGTTTAAGGAGGTCCTAGTCCAAAATCAGTACAGATGGTGATTGCATCCATGAAATTAAAAGACGCTTACTCCTTGGAAGGAAAGTTATGATCAACCTAGACGGCATATTAAAAAGCAGAAACATTACTTTGTCAACAAAGGTCCATCTAGTCAAGGCTATGGTTTTTCCAGTGGTCATGTATGGATGTGAGAGTTGGACTATAAAGAAAGCTGAGCACCAAAGAATAGATGCTTTTGAACTGTGGTGTTGGAGAAGACTTTTGAGAGTCCCTTGGACTGCAGGGAGATCCAACCAGTCCATCCTAAAGGAGATCAGTCCTGGGTGTTCATTGGAAGGACTGATGTTAAAGCTGAAACTCCAATACTTTGGCCACCTGATGCGAAGGGCTGACTCATTCGAAAAGACCTAGATGCTGGGAAAGATTGAGGGCAGGAGGAAAAGGGGACAACAGAGGATAAGATGGCTACATGGGTTTGGGTGGACTCTGGGAGTTGGTAATAGACAGGGAGGCCTGGCATGCTGCAGTTCGTGGGATCGCAGAGTTGGACACGACTGAGCGACTGAACTGAACTGAACTGAGAAATGAGCCTATGCTAAACATCACTACAGTTTCCTTCTAATAATAAAATGTGTAAGACAAAAAAGTACAGCTAATGTGCAGCTGCCACAGAAAACAAGGAAGCTTTTAGCTCAGAGACAAATTATCTACTGTGAATGACTCTATCTCCAGTTTCCTCAGTAACCCCTTAGGCTTCCAATTATTTGAATTACACAATAAAACTACAGTAAACTTTCTGTTCAGCTCTTCTTTGGGCTTCAAAGATTCAAACTCCCACTCCCAATCCTGACCATTTGCCTGTTTTCATTTAGAGCCCTTTCCCTACTGATGCCAAAAGTGTCCTAGTGTTTTCTCTCTCTCTCTTTTTAAAATTTTTGTTTTATATTGGAGTAAGTGAGTGAGTGAAGTTGCTCAGTCGTGTCTGACTCTTTGCGACTCCATGGACTGTAGCCCACCAGGCATCTCCATCCATGGGATTCTCCAGGCAAGAATACTAGAGTGGGTTACCATTTCCTTCTCCAGGGGATCTTCCCAACCCAGGGATTGAACCCCAGGTCTCCCACGTTGGAGGCAGACGCTTTAACCTCTGAGCCACCAGGGAAGCTTATATTGGGGTACTATAGGTAATTTACAATGTTGTGCTAGTTTCAGGTGTATGGCAAAGTAATATAGTTATACATTTATTCTTTTTCAAATTTTCCCACTTATATTATTACAGATTATTGAATAGAGTTCCCTGTGTTATATAGTAAATCCTTGTTGATTATCTATTTTATATATAGTAGTGTGTATATGTTAATCCTGATCTCTTATTAATTTATTCTTCCTAGTGTTTTTAATACTATTACTTGTGCCTTAGGTTTCAGATAACCTTTGTATTCAGACCTATTCTTATCTGAGTATTTGGATTGAATCTACCAGATAGACACCAGTTCAGTGTACTATTCATATATCCAGACTCAAAACAAACTTCCTTGCAGGGCAAATTAGCTTGTAATATGGCAGAAAGCTCTAACCGTCTATAATTCTATGATCTGAGCCTGCCTCTAGCATGCTATATATTATAACTAAACTCTCTATTGTTTCTCATTTCTACCAGTGAAGTTCACTACATATTTTTGGTAAAGAAAAGTTTATTTTAAATCCACACACTAAAACTCTCTCTTCTCAGTGGAGAGATATAATTCCAAACTCAACTGAAATATAAATTTATGTGTGTGTAAGAACTTTGACCTTGATGATATGTTTCTATTCATTACAGACAAAGACAAGACCCAAAGTTTGTTTTGCTGCAATGTCAGAAAATATCCTGAACAAAACATTCTCATTACAATGTAAGAATCAAAATAATATTTGCATTATGCATCCTCTGGTGCCAGGATCTAATTTTCTTTTTCACATGAAATATAAAAAAGGACCTCAAAAGATTGATCTTCACAACCATTTATACACTGGAGGTGTGAACACAGACACAGTCCCAAAGGTCATTAATCAGTCACAGCTCAGCATTTTACCAACATCAGGACAAATTTCTAAATACCTGAATATATGCTTCCATTTGCCAAGATTAATACATCGTACTGCTCTTGCTAATACTCCACAGAGATGTAGAAAATAGGAAGGCAGATTTTCAGAGAAAAAAGAAAGAAGAAGCAAACAGAGAGTTTTTAAAATAGGAGACATTGGAACAGTGAAATAAGACAAGCAAAGGTAAAGTAAAAAAGACTGAGGCCTTTCTGAATCCTAAGGGAAAATTTCATATATTCTCCTTCATGCTGAGATTGAATTCTATGACTTTTTCATATTGTGTGTTGTCTTTCTCTCCCACTTCTCACATAAAATATTTCAGGATGACAAATTATTCCTCTGAGGAACATTATAAGCAGGTGTGTGACTTTCAGATATAGGCAAGGTTGATTTTAGGAAATATTGCAATATAAGAGAAACGTGTGAGACAGATTCTTGCCTCTCCTTCCTAAGTTTTTCCCCCTGCATCCCTGTATTTTTGCATTTCCTCCTCATCTATAGCCTTCACAGTCATCCTCCCACCTCAATCTCAATACACAAGTCACTTAATACCCTCAAGCAGGGGCACATGGGGAGTCCATGAAATTAAATACAGAATGTGAACGCACACATGTGATGGCTGTGGCAATGTGCCACTCAGATCTGCTGTGGGGACAATACTTTACCAAAGGTTCCAGTTGTTGCATCTTTGGATCCCCCACTGCATTCCCACTGAGGTGATGCTTGCTCCAGGCTTCTGAGCCAATGACTGAGCACAACATGAATACTTTAGCAGATTCATTATCATGAGATACAGGCATTTTCCAACAGGAGACAGTGCCTCAAGGACTCCTTTTTAGTTTGGCCAAACCTTTATTAAAACCATATGCTGTGTCCAAGAATCTTCCTACCCAACTTCCCTTCCCTCCTTCTTTCCTTCCACAGGTGTGAGCCCAGTGTTATGGTATAAATACTCTTCCGGCTCCCTCCTACAATAAACATCGTTAATGTCTCATTCTGTCTAGGTGTGTGCTATTTGATAGTCCTAAACTAACACAAATGGCACTAAGATACTTGAAAAAACAGATGGGAAAATAAAGATGTTCAACATGGTCATCCCTGTCTGAAAGAAAAAGAAGATACAAACCTGAATGTAGGAGGGTCACCAATGGAATATGATATAGGATGGCATGCTAAAGAATGCTGGAATGCCAAAGAGCTCCCTTGCAGCTAACCGTGCAGGCACAATGCTTCAGGCATTTTCAATAATTGTTTGTGTGTGTGGGGGGGGGAGTGTTGTATGATGTGAGAAGTTATATAAAAACATTAGCAATGTTGGCTGGTTAGTTGAGATAACTCACTGAAGAAGGGTAATAAAAAAACTCACGGTGGTTAACAGTTGAAGGCTGTGAGAGCCAAAATACTGGCCATGAGGTTGAAAATCTGACAGAATCACAGATATCCAGAAGCATTTCAATGCTTCTCCAAAGCAGATCTGTTATGTTAAAGTCAGGACTCTGGTTGGGAACACCTGCGGCCCCAACACTGGGATGAGTCTATCTGTAGAGAACCCCTGAGGATAACTGCTGCTGCTGCTGCTGCTAAGTCGCTTCAATCATGTCTGACTCTGTGCAACCCCATAGACGGCAGCCCACCAGGCTCTGCCGTCCCTGGGATTCTCCAGGCAAGAATACTGGAGTGGGTTGCCATTTCCTTCTCCAGTGCATGAAAGTGAAAAATGAAAGTGAAGTCTCTCAGTTGTGTCCGATTCCCAGTGACCCCATGGACTGCAGCCTACCAGGCTCCTCCGTACATGGGATTTTCCAGGCAAGAGTACTGGAGTGGGTTGCCATTGCCTTCTCCAGAGGATAACTGCAGATCCCCTTGAATATTTACAGCTTGTGGAAATGCCCCATCATTCCCTAGTGAGTCTTCATTATACAGTCTGCTAAAGATGCCTCCCTCCCTCAGAACCTGCACCCCCTAATACTAGAGTTAACTCCAGCATAACCTGGCTAGAGCCATGCTGAACCTGAGGAAAGAGGAAAAGAGTTTATAGTTCAAAGGAGAAAGAGGAATTAGTTAACATGTACTGGCAGGGGCCAAAGCAGTTATCTTGGGTTTCGATTTTAGTGTTTGAACAAGGGGATCAGAATGTAAAACAGGATAATCAAGAATGAGTTGACTTGGGGGCAATGAATCAGAGCAGAAACTCTAGGTGCTGGTGCAAACTCACCACCAAATGACTTAGAGACAAGGTGAAGTAGAATTGTCCATGACCTTCTAGTAGTTAAGGGAAATAAAAAGGCTGAGAGAAGTGATTGTAATGAAATGATGAATCATGTAAGGCCAGAAGAGTTATCAGATGATTATGTTTTACAGGATAGGCCAAGAGTACACTCTTCACTGTGGTCATTAGCAATGCACTTATACGGAGGCACCAGCATCACAAAGAACTTGAGAGGTGACTGCCTTCTTTAAGTCAGGTGTGAAGGTAAGAGATCTGGTCACAAAATAGAGCTCATTAATATCCATTGTGAATGATAAGTCTTGAATTAGCAGAGGCCAGGTGACAACACTTATTTTCCAGAAGACTGGAGGCTGTAATTATTGTAATGACCAAACAAGAGGAAAAATGAGAGAGATATGACTCATGAGAGCTTGTGGAGATGATGATAGAATATGCCACACTTAGAGCGAAAATAGATTGGCAGTCAACAAGGGTTCTGCTTAACACATACAATCAAATAAAATTGAAGATGAAGGAGCAGGAGGTTGAGGCAGTTTCTCCATTTAAAAAACCTACAATCCTTTGCTCATTGGCTGGACCCATGTGTGTGCTAAGTCACTTCAGTTGTGTTCAACTCTTTGTGACACTGTGAATTGTAAACTGCTGGGCTCCTTTGTCCATGAGATTCTCCAGGCAAGAATACTGGAGTGAGCAGCCATTTCCTCCTCTAGTGAATCTTCCCGACCCAGGGAAGGAACCCATATCTCTTACATTTCCTGCATTAGCAGGCAGGTTCTCTACTGCCAGTGCCACCTGGGAAGCCCTGGCTGGACCTGAGTTCCAGCCATTTCTGTTCAGCCATTTCTGATATGATGACTGAAGGAGTAGCTGGATCCCTGGAAGGAAGGAGCCCACAACAGCATAACAATTATACACTGAAAAAGGCTTCATCCATCTGTTCTGTTAAAACTTAACATTGAGGAGAGGGAAATACCTGGACATATTAAAGATTATGTACACAGGATAAGAGCTGACATTAATAACCCAAGACTCACAATATCATCATACCTTCTGTTAGAACAGAGACTAAGAGGTGCCAGATTAGTAAATGGATTTCTGGCTAAAGTCTGTTTCAAAGTGGAATCTCTGGTCTTTTAGTCCTACCAGAAGGATATAATGAAATTGATACATTGAGAAATTGAGGGTACCTGAGCACTGGCAACTTGGAATGTGGAGTGAGCTGTCACCTTGGAAATACCAACTAGAAACCTCTGTGTTGCCTTCCTCCAGCCAAGATAATAAACAAAAGATCACATTTCACTTTATGGATGATGGCATTGATTAGGGTCACTGTCAAAATACTATTTTATCTATCATATCGTAGCTTGTTCTCCCATCCTGACTCCTAAAAATTCAGATGACTCCTGGAAAAAAACTTTAGACTACCATAAACAACAATGTTATATCCATAATTGCAAATATTGTGTCAGATGTTTACTTGCTATGTAGCGTATTAGGGAATGGTTTCTTCTCCAGTACAAAAGCAGATCAGAAACACTTTACATTCGTAAGGCAATGGGCAAGAATATTCACTTCCAGTTTTGTTTCAAGCCATATTAAACTCCAGTGGTTTCTGTCATGTAACCTAAATTGATCTGAACAACTTGAACTTACCACAGAATATCACACTCACTTTCTGCTATCTGATTCTTTCTTGGTGAGTGGTTTTGAGGGTTCTAAACTATAATTAAGACAATATATAATGAATTTTCAGTTGGAGAGTGTTGTTTTTTCCCATAATTGAAAAAAAGTCATTATATTCCATTTCTCAAAAATGCTCTAGGATAGCTGGTATAAGTCAGGTGTGCTCTAAAACTTTTGTTGTAATATATAGTTAGGTCAAATTTATAGTGAATGGTTAGTTTGCAGATGAGTCCTTGTACACAGAGGGCTATAAGGCACTGAAGAAAGAGGCAAGAGATTGGTATGTAGTCGATTTAATAGGCAAGGGAACTTACTTAAAAATCCAGGAGAGAGATATAGATTCTTAGGTTCCAATGTACGTTTTACAGTGGGGTAAATGCTAAAAGAGGATTTAAGCATATACTCCATGTTATTTCAAGCCAGAAAATAAAATATACCCAAGATTTTTTTTAGGATATTTCAAATAATTATTGAAGTTCACTCTAAAATTATGATCAAGATTTAACAGTACACAATTTAAAATTTGACACTGGTAGAAATAGCCCTTCTTATATTTGTGGAAATTATAACAGCATTTGAGGACAGATTTGACTATAGAATAACAAATATTCTAGTTCTCCGTGATATAAAATGAAATGTATCATTACTTTATTTTCATGAGTTTTTCCCACAAGTTTCAAATCACTTTTTTTATATAGGTAGAGATAAATTGCCTTAAAGAATGGATGCCTTTGTTCTGTACTAGTGGCTGTTTATGAAACCCACCAGCATTTCTTAATTCAGCATCAGTACACCATTTCAGATGTATATCCAATGTGATAAAGAAATTGACACTGAGATTGTCACTGAGATCCTCCAAGACTGATGATCCCTCTTAAACATAAGATGCCATTACCAACTCAGTATCACCCAAAAGGAAACCAAAAAACTGTTAAAAGTATCACACTACTTTTCACAAAAATTTAGTAAGTGTTCTATTTTGCATGTACAAATAAAATGAAACATATATAATAAGCTTTTTTAAGTAATCAAATTCAATAACTTTTAAGGAAGAAATTATATCTTCTCACTTTTCCTTGTACATTTAAAGTGAAAAGTCAAAATGGAATGCTTTTTTAAAAGTTATTGCATTTTAGTTTTATAGGGACTATATTAGAGCTTAACAATTCATAATAAAATAATGCCTATTATAAGATAGAGGCAACTTAAAAAAGAAAAAGTTTGTTTTCTTATTACAGTAAATAGTTGCATGTATCTATTAGGTTATTAATATTTTAAATATTAAAAACATAATTAAACATTCAGTACATAATAGACTTACAAAGTATTTCATATAATTATATGCATGTGTGTGTGTATGTACACACACATGTTATATATATGTGGCTTCCCAGGTGGCACAGTGCTAAAGAACCTGCCTGCCAGTGCAGGAGATGCAAGAGACGTGGACTCGATCCCTGGGACAGGCAGCTCCCCTGGAGAAGGAAATGGCAACCCACTCCAATATTCTTGCCTGAAGAATCTCATGGACAGAGGAGCCTGGCAGGCTACAGCCAGGGGGTTGAAAGAATCAGACATGACTGAGAGACTGAACATGCAAGCACATACACACACACACATACACACACACACAACACACACACACACACACACACACACACATATATATATATATATAAAATTTGGCGTACAAACCAGATTTATTAATTCAAAATATAATACATGGGTTATTCATTCACATTCATGTTATAAGAAAATAAATTATTTTTAATCCTATTATAAGTGGATTCTAAACTCTCTCTGGCTTTGCTTATTTCATAAATAATAAGAAAAGTTGTTCAGCCCTAGACATTTGAAAGACTCTCCATAAGATTTTTATGAAATAAAATAATGCCTTGGAATATTGTTTTAATTACAAGTCAATTGTGTCTTTCATCTAGAAGAACTTACAGAAATATTCTAGCTTTAAATTATTAATACTGCCCCTTGGATGTGCTAAATTGTATCCTATTGAGTTAGAATTTTTAGACCTCTCAAATTTGTTAACATCCTACTTTATTTGAGAAGATGCTTGTCATGAAAATACTCTCTATTCTGCTAGACTGAAGAGCAGATGGCCACAATCATATATTCTTGATAGGGAGATATCCCAAGGAATATCCCAAGAAATATAATGATTTGGATCCAGGTATGTTTGTCCATTTGATTATTTAATAAATACTCTGAGAATATCCTTAGAAATAAACCATGAGTTTATTTATGTCATTCTTTTATCACAAAACTAATTTCTTATTAATTGAATTGAAACAGCGTGATCAATGCTCTACTAGCATACTAGGCTTCTACACTTGTAATGTCAAGCTTAAGTTAATGAATCATGTGCATGAGGTTTAAAGCAAGCAAAAGGAATTACTAACCAAATTTGTTACTGCTGCTGCTGCTAAGTCACTTCAATCGTGTCTGACTGTGCGACCCCATAGACGGCAGCCCACCAGGCTCCCCCGTCCCTGGGATTCTCCAGGCAAGAACACTGAAGTGGGTTGCCATTTCCTTCTCCAATGCATGAAAGTGAAAATGAAGTCACTCAGTCGTGTCTGACTTTCAGCAACCGCATGGACTGCAGCCTACCACGCTCCTCTGTTCATGGGATTTTCAAGGCAAGAGTACTGGAGTGGGGTGCCATAGCCTTCTCCAAATTTGTTACCAACAATGTTTAATACATCCCAGGTTCTCAGATTACTATGACTGCAAACTCCAAGTTCCCCTTACCATAGTCACTCAGGTGTGTCTGACTCTTTAGGACCCCATGAACTGTAGCCTGCCAGTCTCCTCTGTCCATGGAATTTTCCAGGCAAGAATGCTAGAAAAGGTAGTCATTCCCTTCTCCAGAGGATCTTCCAACTCAGGGACTGAGCCCAGGTCTTCTGCATTGCAGGCATATTCTTTACCATCTGAGCCACCAGGGAAGTGCTATTTTAGATATAGAGGAGTATTATATACATCAGTATAACCTGGTATTTCACTTATCATAATATAGTTTACTGGATTTGGAATTGCAGTTTAAAAACATAATGAATAATATTTATTTCAATAACACCTAATTGTTTCTTAAATTACATTACATTTCATCCTCACCATTTCAATAATAGCTCTGTTCCATGCTCTATTTAATGAAAAAGAAATTAACATTAATGAAAGAAGGAGAGTAACCCTCCTAAGATTCAACTTCTTATAAGTATTATAGCCAATACATGAAAAGGAGTCCATTGGTCCTTGACCATGCAGTCCATAGGGTCATAAAGAGTTGGACACGACTGAGCGACTGAACTGAACTGAACTGAGTCCTTGACCTTGGATTTTTTAATATACAACAAAGAGAATTTTCTATCAATAGCTGTAAAATTTAAAATCTATTCCTGTTTGATTAACCATGTCCCATTTGGTGGCTCAGTGGTTTAAGAATCCCCTTGCAATGCAGGAGATGTGGGTCAGTATTCTTATCTGGGAAATTCCATGGACAGGGGAGCCTGGCAGGCTGCAGTCCAAAGAGCTGGACATGACTGAGCAACTGGAACATGCACACATGTAGGGTCTATTATGAAGAACTGAGAGAAGGATAATGAATTCAAGTGTCAGGCATATAATATACTTTGCAAATGTACTTGGGTAACTGATTCAGCTCTCTTCCTACCTCTTCCCTTTCCTCTTCCTCTCTTTTCCCTTCTGAGATAGCAGGAAGACACTGCTAGATAAATTAAGAAGGGGCACATATGTTCAGTTCAGTTCAGTTCAGTCAATCAGTTGTGTCCGACTCTTTGCAACCCCATAAATCGCAGCACATCAGCCCTCCCTGTCCATCACCAACTCCTGGAGTTTACCTGAACTCACGTCCATCGAGTCAGTGATGCCATCCAGCCATCTCATCCTCTGTCGTCCCCTTCTCCTCTTGCCTTCAATCTTTCCCAGCATCAGGGTCTTTTCCAATGACTCAACTCTTCACATCAGGTGGCCAAAGTATTGGAATTTCAGCTTCAATATCAGTCCTTCCAATGAACACCTAGGACTGATCTCCGTTAGGATAGACTGGTTGGATCTTCTTGCAGTCCAAGGGACTCTCAAGAGATTTCTCCAACACCACAGTTCAAAAGCATCAATTCTTCAGCACTCAGCTTTCTTCACAGTCCAACTCTCACATCCATACATGACCACTGGAAAAACCATAGCCTTGACTAGATGGACATTTGCTGGCAAAGTAATGTCTCTGCTTTTGAATGTGCTATTTAGGTTGGTCATAACTTTCCTTCCAAGAAGTAAGTGTCTTTTAATTTCATGGCTGCAAGCACCATCTGCAGTGATTTTGGGCCCCAAACAAATAAAGTCAGCCACTGTTTCCACTGTTTCCCCATCTATTTCCCATGAAGTGATGGGACCAGATGCCATGATCTTAGTTTTTTGAATGTTGAGCTATAAGCCAACTTTATCACTCTCCTCTTTCACTTTCATCAAGAGGCTTTTTAGTTCCTCTTTACTTTCTTCCATAAGGGTGGTGTCATCTGCATATCTGAGGTTATTGATATTTTTCCTGGCAATCTTGATTCCAGCTTGTGCTTCTTCCAGCCCAGCGTTTCTCATGATGTACTCTGCATAGAAGTTAAATAAGCAGGGTGACAATATACAGCCTTGGCATACTCCTTTTCCTATTTGGAACCAGTCTGTTGTTCCATGTCCAGTTCTAACTGTTGCTTCCTGACCTGCATATAGGTTTCTCAAGAGGCCAGTCAGGTGGTCTGGTATTCCCATCTCTTTCAGAATTTTCCAGTTTCTTGTGATCCATATAATCAAAGGCTTTGGCATAGTTAATAAAGCAGAACCAGATGTTTTTCTGGAACTCTCTTGCTTTTTTGATGATCCAGCAGATGTTGGCAATTGGATCTCTGGTTCCTCTGCCTTTTGTAAAACCAGCTTGAACATCTGGAAGTTCACTGTTCATATATTGCTGAAGCCTGGCTTGGAGAATTTGGAGCATTACTTTACTAGTGTGTGAGATGAGTGAAATTGTGTGATAGTTTGAGTATTCTTTGGCATTGCCTTTCTTTGTGATTGGAATGAAAACTGACCTTTTCCAGTCCTGTGGCCACTGCTGAGTTTTCCAAATTTGTTGGCATATTGAGTGCAGCACTTTCACAGCATCATCTTTCAGGATTTGAAATAGCTCAACTGGAATTCCATCACCTCCACTAGCTTTGTTCATAGTGATGCTTTCTACAGTCCACTCATTAGGATGTAATGAAAACTGGATGGAACTAGCTGAAACCAAGGTGGCTTCAAGAACAGAAAATAGTCTGGTTATTGACATTTAGCTCATTAAACCTTTGTTTTAATACTAAAAATCATTCCCCCTTACATTGTGATATTTCTGGGATGGATCATAAAAGGCCAAACAGTTGACAAAGTCCCAATTCCTGGGAATCCCCACCCTTGCTTGAAATAGCAAGAATATTCCTCCCACTTGTATGAAGTTACTCAGTGCATAAAAACCAACTGTCCCATGTCCTAGTGTGACTCTCACTTTCTAAGATAGTTGGCATTCTGCCTATGGAGTGTATCTCTCTGAAAAACCTTACTTTTACTTTTCTTTGGCTTGCTCTTAAGTTCTTTCCTGAATAAAGCCATGGAATCTCATTTGGCAGACTGACCACACAGCTCACACAGCTCCCTGGGTGTGCTATTTCACTTTCTTGTAATATTTTCCCTTCCCTTTCCTTCCCTTTGCCCTCTCCCACCCTGTGCTCCTTTCTCTTCCTCTTCCTTTTCTTTTTATTTTTCTCCTTCTCTCCCTTCTTCTTCTTACCCTCCCCATCCTTCTCCTTCCCCTTTCTTGTCCCTTGCTCATCATCCTCCTTCTTCTTCTACCCCTTCTCCTTGTACCCCAAAATTGCAGATCACAAGATATGTAAAAACTGTTGTAAACAGATTGAATGGAGCCTGTTGATATTTTGAAAGGACAATGAACTCTGATTCTTATTGATTGCCTTTTGTTCATTGTTCTCTTCTCCTCTATAACTCCCCTTCCTACTTTGCATCTCTATTCTATTTTGTCTCCTTTGTTATCCTATATATTAGTATTTGGATGTCCTGTCCTCCTAACAGAAAAGGATTGAAGAGATGACGTTCACAATCATTATCAGTCCTGGGATACTGTGACATGTGTCAGAAAATGTGTAAGATGAATAACGTTAAGTAAGAAGAGTATCTTTTTATATTGTGGTTTGAAGATATTATTAATTTATTTTAAGGTCTCTGATATTTATTGTTACTGAAGTCTCATGTTGTTCTTATCTCTGAAATTATTTATAAGATCACTATTAATGATTTATTTCAGTTCAGTTCTGTTGCTCAGTCATGTCTGACTGTTTGCGACCCCATAAACTGTAGCACACCAGGCCTCCCTATTCATCGCCAACTCCTAGGGTCCACCCAAACCCATGCTCATTGAGTTGGTGATGACATTCTACCATCTCATCCTCTGTCATCCCCTTCTCCTGCCCTCAATCTTTCCCAGAATCAGGGTCTTTTCAAATGAGTCAGCTCTTCACATCAGGTGGCCAAAGTATTGGAGTTTCAGTCCTTCCAATGAACACCCAGGACTCATCTCCTTTAGGATGCTCTCAAGAGTTTTCTCCAATACCATAGTTCAAAAGCATCAATTCTTCAGTGCTCAGCTTTGTTTATTGTCCAACTCTCACATCCATATATGACCACTGAAAAAACCACAGCCTTGACTAGACGGACCTTTGTTGACAAAGTAATGTCTCTGCTTTTTAATATGCTATGCCGTCTAGGTTGATCATAACTGTCCTTCCAAGAGTAAGCGTCTTTTATTTTCACGGCTGCAATCACCATCTGCAGTGACTAATTTATTAGGATAGCAAATTATTTAGTGAAATTTGATGCCAATCCTTGTAGGTTCGGATTTTTCAGAGATTGTTGGAGGTCAAGTGATTTTTCTTTACCTTTCATCCTTATGGTACATGTACATTTGTTCATAGGAAAGTTTTAGATTGTTTTTGCAGTGACATTGAAGAAGCAGCATGCATATGTTGTTCATCTGATGAAAGTTGGATATAAATGAATTGAAAGACAGCACAAAGAGAATGAACCAGTAAGCATAAAACAGGAATTTAAATTGTTCATGCTACTTGCCATTATGCTCAATGAGTAGATGCCTTCTAATGAAGATAACATAGTAAATGTTAACTTGCTATTCCTTCAGCAAGTTTCAGTACCCAATTTCCACTATCAACAGTGAATTGAGTAGTGTTTAAAGAAAGTATATCTTCTTATTTCTTGGTCCTCAAATGCAAGCAAGCCAAAGGCCTCATATAGTGTTCAACTAGAAAAATAGTGAAAAAGTGGCTGTGTCAGTTTTTTAACAATTAATCCTGAAATGCCCAAATGGTTGTCTTTCAGATTTCCAAAAGTTATTTTCACTTTAAGAGATACTGCCTTATGTTGTCTATAGATAGAAACTCCCACTAAAATGCAACTCTATTTCTTCCTTAAGGTCTCTGATTTCTCTATTGATTTTGTGGTTTCTGTTTTGCTTTTGCTTAGATTATAAGTCATTTGAAACAGAAGCTATATTGTTGTTAACTTTATTAGTTCTACAAAACACAATATCATGAAAATTAGTTTGTGCTCAAAAGATTTATAACTAACTTTTTAAATGAGTGGATTGAGTTATCAGTGGATTCAAACGTTTATCATGCAAGTTTTGGGGACACATATTTTATTTTTTTCATAGAAAAAAACAGGGATAAAAATGGAAAATCAAAGTGACTTTTATGTATATATCAAAGTAATATATATATTATAACATAAGATGTGAGAATTGGACGTTAAAGAAGGCTGAGTACCAAAGAATTGATTGTTGCTTTAGAACTGTGGAGCTGGAGAAGATTCTTAAGAGTCCCTTGGACAACAAGGAGATTAAACCAATCAATCCTAAAAGAAATCAACCCCGAATATTCATTGGAAGGACAGATGATGAAGTTGAAGCTCCAATTCTTTGGTCTTCTGATGTGAAGATCTAACTCATTGGAGAAGCCTTGATGCTAGGAAAGATTGAGGGCAGGAGGAGAAGAGGGTGACAGAGGATGAGATGGTTGGAGATGGTTGGATGGCATCACTGAATCAATGGACATGAGTTTGAACAAACTCTGGGAGATAGTGAAGGACAGGGAAGCCTGACTTGCTGTAGTCCATGGGGTCACAAAGAGTCAGACACAGCTTAGCAACTGAACAACAACAGTAGAAGTACTACAATTAATATTATTGTATCATATGGGAGATATATAGATTATGTGTTTCCTTTAAAATAGTCTAAGTACATATTCAGTGTGAGTATCTACAGCATATGATATATATATATATATACATATATATATATATGATATATATGTTTCCCTGATTCCATAACCTGGATTATAGGAATATCAACTCTTGTCTGGGTCAAATCAAAAGTGACTTTCTTGTCAGTGTCTCCCAAATTCAACCCTATGTCCTCCCTCAGCTCCTTGGCTTTCACTTTTGGAACTTCCTGTATAAAGGGCCACAAGCTGGGGAATGAAGTACAGGAAATGGAAGGGGGTTCTAAAGATCAGTTTTACATAAGGGGCTACCAGGCCTGGAAGTACTGCTTCTTCAGTTGTACATCAGCTGTCACCACCCACACCTCTCAATAGCAAGACCAGTGCCATGGTTATCACTGCAATGTTCTTTGAATAATAATGCTTCTCTCATGCTAATTCAATATCAATAGCAAGTGTAATATGAATAAATAAATATCATTAGTTATAAATGTACATAATATGTCAAAAACACTTGGGTAATAACTTTAAAATCAGATTTTATAGATAAAAGTATCTCATCTTCTGTAATATTTTCTAATACTGTTTTAAAATCCAAGTTTTGTCATTGATAACATATTCCATGCCAGAAGCTAATATAATAACTTGTTACAATGGTCCAGTGAACGTTCAAATATATACCAGATTCCTATAGGAAGCAAAATTTGTTCTCAACATATAATGTTAAAATATTAATATGGTACATATCTGATATAATCTTAAAATGAATCCAGTATCTGCACTGATCCTACAATTAGGATAGGGAATACAATATAGAAGGGAACAGGATCCAAAATAGTCAAACTAATTTTGAAAAAAATAAAATTAAGGACTCACACTATCTGTTTTCAAGACTTACTGAACAACTTGAATAATCAAGAGACTGTAGTATTAGAAGAAATCATCTCAAAGATTACTGGAACATATTAAGGTATTGAGAAATGGATGCACATATATATACTCAGTTGATTTTTAAGAAAGAAAAAGAGGAAAGGCAATTCAATGAAGAAATAAGTAGTGCTGGAAAAATCTGCTGAAACAAATAATGTTGAAGCAATTAGATATCTAAAGAAATAATAAATCTTGATCTACACCTCATATCATAATAAATAACTCAAAAGACATCTTAGATCTATATGTAAAATTAAAAACTATAAAACTTTAAGAAGAAGATATTTATGACTTTGGACCTAGGCAAAATTTTTTTAACTTTTTGGGAAGAGATGGAATTTGTCTATATATTTTTCTATATGTCATGTTTCATAAAATTACTCTTTACAGGCTGAATTTTATTATATATAAATTATACCTTAATTAAAATAAATGCCATATAGCTGCATTCATAATAGGAAAAATAATTTAAAATACTATAAATTATCCAATGACCATAAACACAAAAATGGGTATGCAAATGATAATTATAATATGTGTTTATTAAAAAGAATACACTTCAACAATAAAAATTGGTAAACTGCATATATGGAAGAGTAGGAAATCTGGCCTGAATGTGGATCTAATTAACTACAGTAAAAAAAGATGTAGTCAGTTAAGGATTTATTATTTTTCTTGGATGAGTATTTATTGAATTTATTATTTCTTTGCAGAAATATCATTAACAGGGTTCCTACTGAAAGAAGTGGTTGATGTACCATCAACAAGTGTTCTTGAATGACCTCTGGAATTAAGTCAGATGTAATTAAACTTAGCTTTTGTGACAACAAAAATATTATTTAAAAAAGTTTGAATTCCTCTTTATCATTACTCTAAGGCACAACCTCAAGTTCCTGCTGATGGACAAGCTAGTTAGGTTGAAGGAAGAATTAAAGCAAAAGAAATATTTAAAGAACCAAAATAAAAATCTTTAAAATAAATAATTGTAAAAAGTCTTTTCCTATAAGTATCACTTTCAGTCATTATTAGTGACAGTGGTAACATCATTCTTCTAAAGAGTGAATGTTTGTGTCCCTTCAAAATTCTTATATTGAAATTCTAACTCCCAAAGTTATAATAACAAGTGCAGTCTTTGGGAGGAGATTAGGTCAAAAGGGTGCAGCCTTGACTAGAACTTAACAGAGGGCAAACCTGACTCCAATTTGTATCCAGTCCTTAAGTTCTAACCTCTGTGCTCTGTTGCCTGTGCTTAGGGCTTCCCTAGTGGTGCCAGCTGTAAAGAACATGCCTGCCAATGCAGAGATATAAGAGATGCTGGTTCGATCCCTGGGTTGAGAAGATCCCCTGAAGGAGGCCATGGCAACCCACTCCAGTATTCTTGCCTGGAGAATCCCATGGACAGAGGAGCCTGGCGGGCTACAGTCCATAGGGTTGCAAAGAGTTGGACACAAATGAAGTGACTTAGCATGCAAACACATCTGTTCTTAGTCATGTTAGCTATGTGTCTGTTCATTTTGTGAATCAAGTTGCTATTCCTTGTCCCAACAACTTGTCTCTCAATTACTGCCCTGTCATGCAGCAAGCTGTAAGACTTTGGACTCCAAAACATGATTACAGTTCTTACCAAACAGGCTTTAGCAAGAACCTTATCCCTTCTGCCACAAGAATTTACAGCAAGACAATTCTCTATGTACCAGAAAGTGGACTCTCACTAGACACTGAACCTGCCAGTACCTTGTTCTCGGACTTCCCAGAACCAGCCTCCAGGAATACATTTCTATTGTTTGTAAGCCACCTAGTCTATGTTATTTTGTTACAGCAACCCACACCAAGCAAGACAAATTCTAATATGTTAAACACAGAGCATTTGTTCTAGATGGCCCCTCTGCCACATTTACAATGATATTTATTTCTTATCATAAATTAATGCTTTATTGCATATGGTAGATTGGCAACTTGTTCCATGTATTGAGTATATAAAGGAACACTGTTTCATCTATAGAGTTTATCACAAGCAGGGTTAACTTAAATAAAAACAACTGAGAAATTAAAGTTAATGTTAATTGTAATTAAATAACTGGTGACAATAAATAGTGACTTTTTTTTTTTTTTTTTTTCTCTTGGCCCAGTACTGTTTATTCTGGACCGTTTAGGTACTACAGAAATCACAGTGTTTCTAACTGGGGCACAACAGGTAGCTCTGTGATATTCCCATTTCCCATCATTCCACAGCTTTAGCATATGGTCAGAAGTACATCAGGGCCATTTAAAGCAGATCCTCTAGCCATCTTGCCTATGGAGGGCTCACCACAGCCCTGCAGTCTACAGATGACTAAGGGGCCTGCCATTTCCTGTCTTCACATGCTCCCAGCACAGCAGATTGCAATGCAGGAAGCATTGCCATAAACCTAGAGAACTGGCTGCTTTCCAAGTCCTCAAATTCACTCCTCAGACTGTATCATTTATGGAAATTGATTCTCTTATTTATGTCTGGGAGGTGCTAGCAACTCTCTGTGGAATGTAGCCACAGGAATAGCATAGGAGAGGTAATGAGAGAGGCAGAACACTTGCATATGCATGGAAAAGTACAAAGAAAGGGACAATTTCCTATGCAAATGTCAGCAATCCTTTATTTTATTCAATACTTAACAACTAGTCTGTATCAGACCAAAGCTTACTGATTTTAAATATACTGCTGTTTCCAGTATACCATAATCTTTGTTATCTACAGATATTTCTGTTAACAATTATCATTACAATTATTTGAGTCAAATCCTTATTTAAACAAGGCCACTTCTAAGACTGAGGTAAACCCAAAGTGCATATACATGGGAACTAACCTAGATGAGAAAGATCCATTTCTCATCTATCCATTTCTCATCTAAAAGATCCAGAATGTAAACACTCTGGAGGAAATAATATCTAATTTCTTCTCTCTTATCTCCATTATCAAATAAATATAAAATTTCTACTAAAATATTCAGGCAGCTCCTTCTTTCCATCTCCACTCCCAGCATCCTAGTTCAACTCATCATCGTTTCCTATCTGAAGTCTGTAATAACCTCCTAATCACTCCCCCTACATTCACTCTTGCATATTTGCAGTCTATCTATTCTCCAGGCAACATCTCAAATTATGCTTTAAAAATTTATACCTGATCATGTCACACGTTTGCTTAAAAGCATATAGAAAAATTTCCTCTGATCATAAAGAACAACCTTATATTATTTTTTATTATGGTTTGTAAACCTCACATAATTATATCCTGGCTTATATCCTTAGTCTAAGTTCATGCTACTCTTTTTCTATTAAATTTGTTTTTCAAGGCACTCAGCCTTCTGTATATTTCTCTAATGCTCAAAGATCTGGTTTCATCTTTGAAGTACCTAGCTTCTCTCGTGGTACTTTTTCTAATGTCTTTGCATATTGAATTTGCTTCTTAGTAATCAAGTTTCATACTAAATACTGTTTATACTTAGCTTACTTTTTTTAACCTGCCCAAAGTTCTGAGTCTTTTTGCTATACAATTTCATGATATTCTGTTGCCTTATTTAAATAATGCTTATTGTATTTTTATATTTATTTTATAATTATTGGTTTAAAAATGATGACTTCTATTAATTCAATATATAAGGGATATATTCCTTTTATTGTGGATATTCTACTAAAGTCAACATCTATTAAGCCAGTGATTACAAAATAAATATTATTGATATAACATAAATAAATATAATATTATATACATATAAGATACCTGTGTTTTTCTTTTGCTGTGTCACCAACACTTATTATAGTGTTTCATATATTCACAATGAATATTTATCAAATAAGTGAATGATCTAAAACCTAAAAAATGAATTAAATTGGTGATGAGGGAAGGAATAATAAAAAGCATAATAAAAAGCTTATATCAATGTCTCTGAAGCTTAATACATTTAGTCAGCTATAGAGAGATTCCAGAAGGCATATTGGAAGGCAAGATGATAAAAATGCAGATCTAAAGTGTTAGTAAAGGGCTTATTAATGAAGGGCATTTTATTCTAAGCTAAGGAATCTGTATTTTATTCCAAAGTCAATGAGGACTTAATGAAAGGTTTTATGAGTTGGTTAGTTCTGTGTTTTAGAAACTAAGGCACTAAGTGTATTAGAAAGTAGGAGGATTTGAGCCATTGACTCTTATTAGGAATCAAAAGGCAGTTGATCATAAAGTAGGAAGTCTAAGCTTATCCATGCCCTACTGAATTAGAATATTCAGTTCGTTTCTTCCTTTAGGGATTTAAGTATTCCAAAGTGATTCAATTATAAAACAATTAGTTTTGTGATTGAACTCAGTGTCTGTGTGTGTGTGTGTTCAGTTCAGTTCAGTTCAGTCACTCAGTCATGTCCGACTCTTTGCGACCCCATGAATTGCAGCACACTAGGCCTCCCTCTCCATCACCAACTGCCGGAGTTTACCCAGACTCACGTCCATCGAGTCAGTGATGCCATCCAGCCAGCTCATCCTCTGGCGTCCCCTTTTCCTCCTGCCCCCAATCCCTTCCAGCATCAGAGTCTTTTCCAATGAGTCAACTCTTCGCATGAGGTGGCCAAAGTACTGGAGTTTCAGCTTTAGCATCATTCCTTCCAAAGAAATCCCAGGGCTGAACTCCTTCAGAATCTCCTTGTAGTCCAAGTGACTCTCAAGAGTCTTCTCCAACACCACAATTCAAAAGCATCAATTCTTCACGCTCAGCTTTCTTCACAGTCCAACTGTCACATCCATACATGACCACTGGAAAAACCATAGCCTTGACTAGATGGACTTTTGTTGGCAAAGTAATGTCACTGCTTTTGAATATGCTATCTAGGTTGGTCATAACGTTCCTTCCAAGGAGTAAACGTCTTTTAATTTCATGGCTGCAGTCACCATCTGCAGTGATTTTGGAGCCCCCAAAAATAAAGTCTGACACTGTTTCCACTGTTTCCCCATCTATTTCCCATGAAGTGGTGGGACCAGATGCCATGATCTTCAGAAAACTAGTCAATCTAGTCACACTAAGACCACAGCCTTGTCTAACTCAATGAAACTAAGCCATGCCCATGGGGCCACCCAAGACGGGCAGGTCATGGTGGAGAGGTCTGACAGAATGTGGTCCACTGGAGAAGGGAATGGCAAACCACTTCAGTATTCTTGCCTTGAAAACCCCATGAACAGTATGAAAAGGCAAAATGATAGGATACTGAAAGAGGAACTCCCTGGGTCAGTAGGTACCCAATATGCTACTGGGGATCAGTGGAGAAATAACTCCAGAAAGAATGAAGGGATGGAGCCAAAGCAAAAACAATACCCAGTTGTGGATGTGACTGGTGATAGAAGCAAGGTCCGATGCTATAAAGAGCAATATTGCATAGGAACCTGGAATGTCAGGTCCATGAATAAGGCAAATTGGAAGTGGTCAAACAAGAGATGGCAAGAGTGAATGTTGACATTCTAGGAATCAGCGAACTAAAATGGACTGGAATGGGTGAAATTAACTCAGATGACCATTATATCTACTACTGCAGGCAGGAATCCCTTAGAAGAAATGGAGTAGCCATCACGGTCAACAAAAGAGTCCAACATGCAGTACTTGGATGCAATCTCAAAAATGACAGAATGATCTCTGTTCATTTCCAAGGCAAACCATTCAATATCACAGTAATCCAAGTCTATGCCCCAACCAGTAATGCTGAAGAAGCTGAAGTTGAATGGTTCTATGAAGACCTACAAGACCTTTTAGAACTAACACCAAAAAAAGATGTCCTTTTCATTATAGAGGACTGGAATGCAAAAGTAGGAAGTCAAGAAACACCTGGAGTAACAGGCAAGTTTGGCCTTGGAATACGGAATGAAGCAGGGCAAAGACTAATACAGTTTTGTCAAGAAAATGCACTGGTCATAGAAAACACCCTCTTCCAACAACACAAGAGAAGACTTTACACATGGACATCACCAGATGGTGAACACCGTGTGTGTGTGTGTGTGTGTGTGTGTGTGTATAAAACACAAATCTTCTTTGACCTTAAATACTCATTATCTATAGTTCTATTTATCTTCTCCAATTAATAGCCAATTTCTTAAAATGTATCCACATATTTCAATCTTGTATTTACCTTTCAGATGATTTCAGTGTGATTTCTATTTTTCATTAATGAAAGTATAACTGTCAAGTTATTACCATCACCCTTATAACAAATACAGTGAACATTTTTAATCCCTTATCCTACTTAATCATCCAGGGTATTTCAAAATTCTCAGACTCTTCACCATTGGAAGTGCAAGTGAAAAATATTTTGCAAAGACAGTTAATAATGAGTCATTAAAGAGAATGAAACCATCAGATGAAATAGAAAATTTTAAGAAGCTGGGAAATATCAGTAGTGTCCATGGCCATATATACTAAATGATGACTCAAAAAAAAAAAATGCCTAATAATAAGGTGTTGTTGAATACTGCAAGTTAGAGTCAGGTAACTTGGAATAGGTAAGTACAGGATGAGCAAGAAACTCTACTCATTTTGGAAGCTCAGTTCTAAAAGGAAGGTTGATATGGATAGGAGCTAGTACATACCAAAAAAAAAAAAAAAAGTGAACTGATAGATATTAATATGTAAAATATGGTAATATAAGAAGAAAGTCAAGTGCATCAGAATATAGTTAAATAATGCTGTTGGTTATCATTAGGTCAGTTCAGTTCAGTTCAGTTGCTCAGTCGTGTCCGACTCTTTGAATCGCAGCACACCAGGCTTCGCTGTCCATCACCAACTCCCGGAGTCTACCCAAACCCATGTCCATCGAGTCGATGATGCCATCCAGCCATCTTATCCTCTGTCATCCCCTTCTCCTCCTGCCCCCAGTCCTTCCCAGCATAGGGTATTTTCCAATGAGTCAACTCTTCGCATGAGGTGGCCAAAGTATTGGAGTTTCAACTTCAACATCAGTCCTTCCAATGAACACCCAGGACTGATCTCCTTTAGGATGGACTGGTTGGATCTCCTTGCAGTCCAAGGGACTCTCAAGAGTCTTCTCCAACACTGCAGTTCAAAGGCATCAATTCTTCGGTGCTCAGCTTTCTTTATAGTCCAACTCTCACATCCATACATGACTACTAGAAAAACCATAGCCAATCATCAGTTACTTTAAACAGGAATTCACTTAATTCCAAACAGGATTCAAAATTTTTTTTCAGTTCATGAATTAAAACAAAGCTTTTAAAATTTAATTCTCCCAAAAATAAAACAACTGAAATTGTGAGAGTTGCTAAAATTCAGCTTCACAGGTCAACATTTAAAATAAAATTACTTAGTTTTGCAAATTACTATGAATATAAATTTGAAGCATAGTATCACAGCAAAACAAATAATCCTACTAAATTTAAATATCTGTGAAGCAAGAATGTGCGTGAAGTCTGTTTTAATGAAAATATAATTCAGAATTAAAATCCAGAGTTGTCAAATTTTACAAGCATTTTTAAATACTCACAAAATAAGTTATGTATAGTATATATGTTATATATGACATATACAAATCTGATATTGAAAGCAAAAAAAAAATTAGTATGGCAATAGCCAATTTCTTTCTTTACTGTTTATCAATTAAAAATGTTTTACCTTTGAGGAACTATTTAGCAAACCAACATAAGTGCCTTACTATTAAATTAAAGATTTTGTAAATGGGTTTTTTAATGTGTAATTACACTTTCAAAAGTGGCTGGAGATTATTCAATCATAGCAATAATGAATAAAATACTACCACCAACAACATATCAGTTTTTGGAAAATTTGGAATCAGTTTTTGGAAAATTTGGATTATTTAGAACAACTCATACAAAATAGAAAGCTTTAGAAATCTACTTATCAAGGACGATTTAACTAATTACATGAATCAAGTCTTTTTTTTTTTTTTTTTTTGCTTCACTTTCAGGATCTTAGTTCCTCAGCCAGGGATTGAACTTAGGGTCACAGTAGAGAAAATGCTGCATCCTAACCGTTGTACCACCAGAGAAGTCCCTACCTGAATCAAACTGTATTCAACTTTTAACTTGAATAACTATTACGGTTATTTATGTTCAGCAGCACTGGGTCTTCATTTCTGCATGTGAGCATTCTCTAGTTGTGGAGAGTGGGGGCTATTCTTTAGTTGCCGTGTGTGGGCTTCTCACTGTGGTGGCTTCTTTAGTTACAGAGCTCAGGCTCTAGAGTTCAGGCTTTGTAGTTGTACCATATGGGTTAGTTACCCTGTGGCATGTGGGATCTTCCTGGACCACAGGGGTTGAACCCACATCCCCTGCATTGGCAGGCAGACTCTTAACTACTGGACCCAGAGGGAAGTCCTACAATATTTTAAAGTATCTTAACTTATGGGAAAAAAATCTGATGATTTTTCTGCTTTCCAGTACAAATTTACACTTTATGACACATTGAAAAATATATTCTTCAGAAAAATATTAGTGATTTAGTATTAGAAATAGATACATATATACAAGAATTTTTTCTTCTTATGTAAATGCTTAGAAATCAATATAAATAAGATTTTTAATTAATAAATTAATTAATTTAGAAATTTAAAAAACTATTTTAAAATATAGTTATTTTTAGATTTTCCAAATATACTGTGGTCAATTTGGGCTTCCCTGGTGGCTCAGACAGTAAAGGATCCACCTAATATGCAGGAGACCCAGGTTTTATCCCTGGGTTGGAAAGATCACCTGGAGAAGGGGATGGCTACCCACTCCAAACATTCAAAAATTATACATCTTAAGTGTTTTTACTGTTTTTCACAGTCAATAGTATCTCTATTTGGACTATAAATTATATTGTTAGACCACTCATTGGTTATACTAAAAATATAGGATCAAAGCATAAGATTTAGGCAAGATCAAACATTCTGGAACAAGATGGAGGAGCCTGGTACAAGCTTGGGGCACCAGGAGAGAACAGATCACCATAGTTGACCTGTCAACAGAAACTTGCTGTTGTAGCACTATTGAGTATCCCAGCAGGCTATCCAAAGAGTCCTTGATCTGTATCAAACATTCTGAGAGAATTCACATCCAACAAAATGGAAGAAATTATTATTACATTATCAACAATGTATTGAGACTGTTATCAGCCAATTTTAGTAGTAACGATAAATTTTTGCTTCATGAACAAAAGAATAAATTAATTAATTACAGAATCATCTCATCTTGATAATTGATAGATGTCATCTAAACAGAAATTAGGACACTTGTAAAAGCATTAACAGAAAAAAAGAAGTTATAAGGAGTCATTGGTTTCAGAATTGGGGGTATTTTATATTAGCTATGTATTCATATTGGCTGGGGAAGGAATTTTAAGGCCCTTAACTGCAAGAACATGGGAAATGCTTGAAAACTTTTGTATAGATTACAGAAGAACAGGAGATGGAAATTTAGATGAAATCTTGTTGCTGTCATTTAGTCACTCAGTTGTGTCCAACTTTTCTTCATTCTCATGATCTGTAGCCCACAAGGCTCCTCTGTCCATAGGATTTCCCAGGCAAAAATACTGGAGTGGGTTGCCATTTCCTTCTCCATGAGAACTTTCTGACCTAGGGATTGAACTCTTGTCTCAGATGTCTCCTACACTGGCAGATGGATTCTTTCCCTCTGAGGAACATGGGAAGGTCCAGATGAAACTTAGGTAGACAAAATTCATGCCATAAAAGTAAGTGAGAAAAATTGTTGGAGAAGAGTAACTGAAATCAGTTGAGGCTGGTATGTGAAATATATAACAAACTGCATGTATAGTGTTAGTTGCTCAGTCGTGTCCAACCCTTTGCCACCTCATGGATTGTAGACCACCAGGCTCCTCCCTTCATGGGATTTTTCAGGCAAGAATAATGGAGTGGGTTGCCATTTTCTTCTCCAATAAATTAAATACCTATAACATAAATACATAGTGTCTTTCCATGGCTTTAAAACTTGCAAATAAATCATATCTGTGTATATTATTGTTTCATTAATTATCTAATATATATTGGATCTATTTATTTTACATTTATTTGGCCAATAAAATTGAACTTCAACAGCAATAACAACAAAATATTCCCAATATTTAGACCTCATTAGCCTGCATAGGAAAGTTATGACCAACCTAGATAGCATATTAAAAAGCAGAGATATTACTTTGCCAACAAAGGTCCATCTAGTCAAGGCTATGGTTTTTCCAGTAGTCATGTATAGATTTGGGAGTTAGACTGTGAAGAAAGCTGAGCGCTGAAGAATTGATGCTTTTGAACTGTGGTACTGGAGAAGACTCTTGCAAGTCCCTTGGACTGCAAGGAGATCCAACCAGTCCATCCTAAAGGAGACCAGTCCTGGGTGTTCATTGGAAGGACTGATGCTGAGGCTGAAACTCCAATACTTTGGCCACCACATGCGAAGAGTTGACTCATTGGAAAAGACTCTGATGCTGGGAGGGATTTGGGGCAGGAGGAGAAGGGGATGACAGAGAATGAGATGGCTGGATGGCATCACCGACTCGATGCACATGAGTTTGGGTGAACTCTGGGAGTTGGTGATGGACAGGGAGGCTTGGTGTGCTTCAATTCATGGGGTCACAAAGAGTCAGACATGACATAACGACTGAACTGAACTTGCATAAATAGGTATCATAAAACACATGATTTAATAAAACATAGAAAATATAAGACCAGGCTACAATGAATTAACATTTACTTGGAAATCAATTAAATCATTAATATTTGGTAATTGATTATAAATTCTTAATTTAAAATTTTCTAGAAAGTAAAAATTTCTGCCTCCTAATAATATGCTCTTTAATATTCTCAGAAAATATGTTTTTGCTCTATTTCAGAGATCCAAAATGAAAGAAAACCATTCCCTGTGGTTATGGGAGACATAATTTAAAGTCTTGCAAACAAGTTGTACAAGTAAGGAAGAAAAATACATTAGCTTATGATGCTTGAGGTAAACATAATACTGTGTATTAGTAGAGGATATATACTATATGATATAAAATTATTATCAACAGTTAAGTTTGAGGACACAATAAAATGAGCTTATGTTTTACTTTGATCTAAAAGAAAGGCATTGCCAAAGAATCTTCAAACTACCTCACAATTGCACTCATTTCATACGATAGTAAAATAATGCTCAAAGTTCTCTAAGCCAGGCTTCAGCAATATGTAAACTGTGAACTTCCAGATGTTCAAGCTGGTTTTAGAAAAGGCAGAGGAACAAGAGATCAAATTTCCAACATCTGCAGGGTCATTGAAAAAGCAAGAGAGTTCCAGAAAAACATCTGTTCCTGCTTTATTGATAATGCCACAGCCTTTGATTGTGTGGATCACAATCAACTGTGGAAAATTCTGAAAGATATGGGAATACCAGATCATCTGACCTGTCTCTTGAGAAATCTGTATGCAGGTCAGGAACCAACAGTTAGAACTGGAAATGGAACAATAGACTGGTTCCAAATCGGGAAAGGAGTACGTAGAGGCTGTATATTGTCACACTGCTTATTTAACTTATATTTAGAGTACATCATGAGAAACGCCAGGCTGAATGAAACACAAGCTGGAATCAAAATTGCTGGGAGAAATGTCAATAACCTCAGATATGCAGATGACACCACCCTTATGACAGAAAGTGAAGAACTAAAGAGCCTCTTGATGAAAGTGAAAGAGGAGAGTGAAAAAGTTGGCTTAAAGCTCAACATTCAGAAAACGAAGATCATGGCGTCCGGTCCCATCACTTCATGGCAAATAGGGGGGAACAGTGGAAACACTGTCTGACTTTATTTTATTGGGCTCCAAAATCACTGCAGATGGTGACTGCAGCCATGAAATTAAAAGATGCTTACTCCTTGTTAGGAAAGTTACGACCAACCTAGACAGCATATTAAAAAGCAGAGGCCCTACTTTGCCAACAAAGGTCTGCCTGATCAAGGCTACGGTTTTTCCAGTAGTCATGTATGGATGTGAGAGTTGAACTATAAAGAAAGCTGAGTGCCAAACAATTGATGCTTTAGAACTGTGGTGTTGGAAAAGACTCTTGAGAGTACCTTGGACTGCAAGGAGACCCAACCCGTCTATCCTAAAGGAAATCAGTCCTTAGTGTTCATTGGAAGGACTGATGTTGAAGCTGAAACTCCAATACTTTAGCCACCTGATTCAAAGAGCTGACTCATTTGAAAAGATCCTGATACTGGGAAAGATTGAGGGCAGGGGGAGAAGGGGACAACAGAGGATGAGATGGTTTGATGGCATCACCGACTCAATGGACATGGGTTTGGTTGGATTTTAGGAGTAGGTGATGGACAGTCACCTGGAGTGCTGAGGTCCATGGGGTTGCAAAGAGTCGGACACGACTGAGCGACTGAACTGATTTATGCTTCATTTTCTCCCATAAATGTGAGGTGGTTGGTATTCATTTTTATTTATTTAGAATTCATTATTTTCAAACAGCAATGTCACACAAATTTTAACAATCAACATTTATGAATTTAACAAGTGTTTTCCTTGCGATAATTATCACTGAAAAAATCATCACTGAATTTTCTTGAGGATATTATCACTGAAAAGCACACCACAAAACCACCATAAATATTATATCACTGATTTATATGAAATCAATAAATGATTTTTAAACACCTGCCATGCAAAAGAGACTTAAGTAGTTATTTTTGGAAAAAGATGTATGTGAAAGTTATTTTTATGAGTTTAAAATTTTAAGGAAATAATGATAAAGTAAAATTTATGATAATGGTTCAATAGAATTTCAAAGGAAGAAGAAAGTTTTTTTTTTTTTTTTTTTGAGAAATGAATAGATTAAAATGAATGGATATATGTTCAGGAGTATAGTGTTGGGATAAACTGCTACAGTCACGGCTGAGTTAAAAGTATGTTTTAGAAGTTATATGTTGATCAATATTCTTTTCTCACTCCTAACTGAAAATACTGTCATCAGTTGGAGATGTGCACTTAAAGCAAGTGACAAAAATCTAATGTATATTTTATCTAATATTTATAATTCTGGAAAGTAAATATTATCATTATTGTTATATTTGTTGTAAATAATGAAACTAATGGAACATAAATGACTTGAAAAGTAACTAAACTGAAAATAGAAACCAGATTTTTATGATTTCCAAGTTCATGTTCTCTCTTCTCTGACGCTTATTAAGAGAGGAACTAGAAGGTGTTGAAAATTAAGATTTAGAAAACACTGATAAAGTCACTCAAGGTCTTATATACTTTTTATTATTTTTCATGAATATTGTAATTGGCATTTTTTGTTTACCCTACATAGTATCTTTCAATATTTAAAGCTTTCACAACTCTCTAAGATTTTTCAGCACATAGATAATATCTTTAGTAATTTGTCTTTATTTTTTGGCTCTAATTCACTGATAGTAAATCAAATTATTATGTTTAATTGTTATGTCAGATTCTTCTCACTTAAGCAATTAATGCAGACCAAATTTAAGGGAGAAGGTTTAACAAAAAATTTGTAACCATTCTAATCCAAACTCAATTCTACCTAACTTGATCCAAAGGTAAGACATTTTATCTGGTGATCATTTCATGAATATCTTATTTTTTATCTATTCCTGGGCTAGGTTCTGGGTGAATACAGAAAAATCAAAGCTTACTCTCCCAGAAAGAGATTATTGAAATCCAGAATTTGAAAGCCACATGACAAGACATCATCATAGGGCCTCTCTGCAACATTTTATAAGGGATTGAATGGCAATAATAGAAACGATCAAGCTCATTATGGGTCTAACATGAAACAAGATGGCACAGAACACCAAACCATCATTTCTTTGATGATTTTGCAACAAACCAAATTTTACATCAAATTTTGCAACATTGTCTTTATTAGAACCCAAGGACCAAGGTTGGTGATCCTTTTGCTACTTTTTTTGGTTGTTGTTGATCTACCTCCTAAGAGGTAGAGATATAAAGGTTAATTCACCTTTATATACCCAATTGCATTTCTACCTGTGAACAAATTAAGGATAAATATATGCAGGTAAGTAACAGAAACTTTCATGACTTTTATAAATACCTGCAAAGAGTCAGACATGACTGAAGCAACTTAGCACATATGCCCAGAAAACAAACACTAAAATGTGTTTCTCTTTCAGAATCGTTTTGTGCCTCTCCTGTGTCTTTCTCCAATCCTGGATCCCCATAACAATATCATCATGTGCAGGACTTGTTTACAGCAGTATCAGATGACACCACCCTTATGTCAGAAAGTGAAGAAGAACTAAAAAGCCTCTTGATGAAAGTGCAAGAGGAAAGTGAAAAAGTTGGCTTAAAGCTCAACATTCAGAAAACGAAGATCATGGCATCTGGTCCCATCACTTCATGGGAAATAGATGAGGAAACAGTGGAAACAGTGTCAGACTTTATTTTTGGGGGCTCCAAAATCACTGCAGATGGTGACTGCAGCCATGAAATTAAAAGACGCTTACTCCTTGGAAGGAAAGTTATGACCAACCTAGATAGCATATTCAAAAGCAGAGACATTACTTTGCCAACAAAGATCTGTCTACTCAAGGCTATGGTTTTTCTAGTGGTCATGTATGGTTGTGAGAGTTGGACTTTGAAGAAAGCTGAGTGCCGAAGAATTGATGCTTTTGAACTATGGTGTTGGAGATGACTCTTGAGAGTCCCTTGGAGTACAAGGAGATCCAGCCAGTCCATTCTAAAGGAGATCAGCCCTGGGTGTTGTTTGGAAGGAATGATGCTAGAGCTGAAACTCCAGTACTTTGGCCACCTCATGCGAGGAGTTGACTCATTGGAAAAGACTCTGATGCTGGGAGGGATTGGGGGCAGGAGGAAAAGGGGACGACAGAGGATGAGATGGTTGGATGGCATCACGGACTCGATGGATATGAGTTTGAGTGAACTCCGGGAGTTGGTGATGGACAGGGAGGCCTGGCTTGCTGTAATTCATGGAGTCGCAGAGTCAGAAATGACTGAGCAAATGAACTGAACTGAACTGAACTGAGGCCTCCTGTATACAGTTCAGCAGGATATATGAGGCTACGGGTCTTTTCCAGTTGTTGAAGACCCTAGACACTGGGGAGACACTTTCAGAGACTAAGATGTCCAAGTGATGCCCCATCAGGACCACACATTCACTGTTCATCTATGCTGTGCTTTGACTTTTAAAACTGTTCAAACCCTGAGTGATTGCTTGTTTTAACTGCATATAAACATCACTTTATCCACTTAAGACGGTTTTGCCTTCTTGGATGACTTCTCCTTTTAGATGAATTTTTGGTGAGAACTTGGAAGAATGCGTCTTACAGAAACATCATCCCGAAGTCACTGCACACAAGAGATGAGGTCATTGGCACTGAAGAGCAAGGGGCCTGTTTTTGCTTAAGATGTATGTCACACACTTCTGATAAGGGAAGAATCCTGAAGTGCCAAGGTTACAAAGTTTTTAGTGACAGTAAATGAAGCCCCTCCTAAAAACATGAATTACTACCCCTGGGGTCTTGAGTCATCACAGGACAGTAGTCTGACCCTTGAACTTTTCTCTGAGCCCAGAGTGAGCCACAGACACACGAATAACGTCATCCCTTCTTGTCATGGGGGCCTAAGAGAAAGAGAGTAAACACATTTCTTGTGCCACCTGCAAACATGGGGATTCTTAGAAACTGTTTTGGGGACTACATTAGCTGGTAGTTTTCTGGGCTTTTTCTCTTGATGTTCATTTGTTCTTCTGTTGTGAGGCAGTACTCTGGGAGGAAGAATGGTTTCCAGGGAACCATCCTCAGTGTGTATGGACAGGGAGGCCTGGCATGCTGTGGTTCATGGGGTCGCAAAGTGTCAGACATGACTGAGCAACTGAACTGAACTGATCCTCAGTGTGTGGGCTCTGTGACCCATCTGTGGCGTCCCTTGGGGTTTGTCCCTCTTTTAACTCTGGACAACAGTGTCTTACATTAAAGTTTCCTATAAACTCTCTTAACTGATGTACTGTATTATCTGATGTAGTTTACTTGAAGAAATCATGAAAAATTGTCCATCTTCTGAGGTACTTTCAAAGCGTACTCTTTGTAGGACCAGACATCACCTTCCAGACTAATCCTTACAAAAGTTAAAGGCTATAAAGAAGTGGATGTTTAAAAATTAATACTTGTGAATATTGGCTAAATGGTACTCCTAGATTATGAGAAATTTTAGCTTAGATATTCTTATGAAGGGAAGGGATTTATAAATATTCTTGCTTCAAGGAAACTAGCACCCAAGCTGGTGTAACAGGTATGCCTTCAGACATCAAAATGATGCCAACAGTGGACTTCTCTGCACTCATAAAGGCTGGAATCACCGTTTTACATATCTGTTGCTGTTTAGTTACAAAGTTGTGTCAGACTCTTTGCAACCGTACAGACTGTAGACCGCCAGGCTCCTCTGTCCATGGAGTTCTCTAGGCAAAAATACTGGAGTGGGTTGCCATTTCCTTCTCCAGGGCTTTTGCTACTTTGGATTGAAGTTATATCAGGAATATGTATATTATTTTGTCTTTTCTAACACATCTAATTTGCCAAATTATGTGAAAGGAAATACATATACTGATACGTGGTTATTTTTGTTGTTTAGTTGCTAAGTCACGTTAATCAGCAAGGCTCATCTGTCCATGGGATTTCCCAGGCAAGAATACTGGAGTGGGTTGCCATTTCATTCCTTCTGAGATGCCAGGAGATCTTCCTAACCCAGGGATTGAACCCATGTCTCCCACATTGGCAGGTGGGTTCTTTACCACTGTGCTGCCAGAGAAGCCCCTACTGATAGGTAATGTATGTATTTTTGCATTTTGAAATCATTTCAGTAAATAAAGTAATACAGGTATATTTTAATTAAAAGTATCAGTTTTGTTTTGTGTGTTTTTTTTTTTTCAGTATAGAGTGCAGTGTCAGATGAACAGGCCTCATTGCCCACAAAAATGTTCTGATTATATTAAAGTTCACAGGGTGTTGTTCTTTTTAATACTTGAATTAAAGGTATATGTCTTAGTGCTCCATTAACTACATTTAGAGAATGGTAATCTAATGATGCTTTGTATTACGTCCATTTTTTGTATTGTTTTATGTTTAATATAATTTCAGTGTGAAACCTTGTTATCAGAGTATTTAATTATAAAAGTATGTAATTTTCAAGAATATACTACCTATAGTAATTTGTAATACCTTTATTAAAATAAGAATAGCCAGTACTGTTTATAGGTCCACAATAGTGATACATTTTTATCTGAAAACTCCATTTGTTGTTTCTTCTCCCTAATTTTTATAGGATTCTATCAATATATGTATAACTTTCAAAGTGATAGAGTTATACTTTTAATACCTAGGATAAATATTTCTCACTGATAACTCTTTGGAAAGCAAGTATAATGATAATGCCTACTTTAATCTCATCTTTGATCTAAAATACAAGTGGAATGCATCAAATACACTAATCAAAGAAAACAGAAAAATACTACAGTTTCAGTAGTTCCTCAGCTAGAAATTAAAATGGAATATCAGTTTAAATATTTTCTCTAAATACAAACTCAGGTGGGAGGCCTTTGCCCAACATTGTGCTAATAACCTTATCCTTTTCTTGCATGGTAATATCACTCTCTCTCAGCTGGCTGCAGAGCCATATAATCTCTCATAGCTCTTTGGTTTAAATAAGTTATTCAAAATCAAACAAAAACAGAGTCAAGTAATATGATGGAAATATAGTAAATCTTTAACTTGTTTTATCTGCTTATCATTGTAATCATTTACCTTTGCAATATACCTTGAAAGTGAAAGTGAAATCGCTCAGTTGTGTCCGATTCTTTGTGACCCCATGGACTGTAGCCTATCAGGCTCCTCCGTCCATGGGATTTTCCAGGCAAGAGTGCTGGAGTGGATTGCCATTTCCTTCTCCAGGAGATCTTCCCAACCCAGAAATCGAACCCGGGTTTCCCGCATTGCGGGCAGACGCTTTACTGTCTGAGCCACCAGGGAAGTGTAGCTCTCCCTTTTTAAAAGGTGGTATCTTAAAATAAGCCAGTTCCAGAGTCTATACTTCAAGGAACTATAAATTCACAGAGATCCCCTAGCTCCCAGCTCTACTTTGTTTCCCAAGAACTAAGATTTCATATCTCTCATAGATACATTTCTGTTGTGCATAACTATATATGACATATGGATGATTTCTTTTAATGCAGCTATGCCCACCAAAAATAGATGCTCAAATATTGCAATATTATATTTACATATGTTAGTTTCAGTGACACTATACTGAATCACAGTTATAAATTGTACAGCTTAGATGTATGTTGTTAGTAACTGTACTAATAGTCTGGATAGATATGGAAATTATTGTATTCCTGAATTTCTAACTTCTAAAAGTAGGATAATATTTTCTTAAATTCCTATTTTGATATAATAAGTAAAAGTTGTTTGATATCTTTAGTCTTAAATTGTATCAAGGAAGTCTATAAAATTGTCTCTCCTTTTTGTCTTTTTATCTTCTTTACCTGATTATAACCTTTCAAGTATCAAGTTGTATTCCTTAAACTAGGTTTTCCGATTAGTGAAATCACTATTATTTCACTTACTCATAGTTTTTATGGTTTTATAGACTGACTTTTCTCTTTTATTCTTAGGGTTCTTATTTCTTGCCTAAGGATTCTGATCAAGATAAGGATTTTATCATGATTTCTTTCAGAGTACTTCCTAACAGGTTAAAAATACTGTTAACTTTTATTGAGCTATTTTTGCCATTATATTTTTGAGATAGTAGAATCATAATTATACAAAATACTCCATATGTGCCAGATCTATTATATTATTCAAGAACAAATTGGCTTTCTGCTTTATATTCCCCTTTTTCATCATGACCAATTTTTAGATTGACTTTTTGTGTAGGATAAGTCATCACGATTTTGTCTTCTTTAAATCACCTACAAGTGTTGCTAGTTTAAAATTTTTAGCTTGCAAATAATAACCTAGAGACTGTAATCATATAAAGTGTTCATTGATAGTTGATTGGCAGCCACTAGTTTTAATCCCAATGTAACCCAAAGTATTTTGTGACTTTAGTTCAATATATGATGGTACAAATATCCTCCATTAATCACTTTCTTTACTTCCCTTCTTGAAGTATAAAATTATATAGCTAATTCCCAGGAAAACCTTAAATATGTTATTTATGATGTACCTCATGCTTTAGGCAAAGTAAAAAGCTACATTTTAAAATTTGTGTTCTAGAAATATGACTCACAACACATAGAAATGCTAGTAAACTATAAAAAATTGTATTAAAAAGAAATGTGGCTCTGCTTACAAATCAATGATAAATCTCCATGTTCTCAAAGTTAAAGAGAAGACATGGGCCAGAGGAATTGGTGCAATAAGATATTAAGCTTGTTCTAAAAAGGAAGATGGGTATTAATTCTTATATATGAACAAGAAACACATTTATCATAGACAGATGATAGTAAAATAGGGTGATTAGATAAACTTTATTGAAGCAATGACATTTGAACACATATTAGATGAAGAAAAAATTATCAAGAAGACATCATCAGGAGAAAATACTATAAACAGAAGGAAATCATATGCAAAGGTTCTATAAGATATAGATAAATTTATAAAAATATGAGGGTTGGTGAGTTTTATATGTTTTCCAGGTGGCTCAGTGATAAATAATTTGCCTACCAAGGCAAGAGACACAAGAGATGTGGGTTCAATCCCTGGGTCAGATGATCCCCTGGAGGAGGAAATGGCAACCCACTCCAGTATTCTTGTCTGGAGATTCCCATGGATAGAGGAGCATGGTAGGCTACAGTCCATGAAGTTGCAAAGAGTCAGACACAACTGAGTGGCTGAGCACTCGCATAGGCACAAGTTATATACACGAAAAACCATGGTGAACACTGATAAATCATATCGCCAGCAAGAGATGCCAGGCTTCCCTCTAACAGTTTTGTGTGGGGGAAAAGTCTCTTTTAGAAATTAGCATTCTGCCAGTATTGCATGTTATTTAGAGTAGCTTGTTTCACTAATATGACTTAGTAATTTCCACATAAAGTCTACTTTTAATATCAAAGGCAGAAAGGAACTTTTGGAGCGGTGGGAAAAAACAATTATAAAAACTGGGAAGACATTATAAAGACTATTTTAAAAAACTCCCTAATAAAATTATAAACTAGGGGAAAAATCTAAAAAAGGAAGCTGTGAGCATGTGCAGAGAAGAAAAAAAGGGCTCACCAAAAGAAACAAAAGAAAAAGATAGGGTAAACATGAAAACTGTCTTAAATTTGAAAGGACTCCACAACTCATGCACAAATCTATTAACAGAAAGTGGAAACCTTATTGGCACAAGACCTTCAAACATAACCTCTGAATAATAATTGGCTGACCAGTAAGCTATGCAGACAAAAACAATCCCTAGGAATCAGGTTTAAGAGTAAAAATAAAATTAAAACTGAGAAATCAGTAGGAAATACCAAAGTAGAATTGGATTCTACGGATTTAGTCTAACAAGTTACTAAACAAAAATGGCAAAAACCACCCTCAAGGGAAAATTTCAGAATCTAGAATTACTACAACATAATATCTAAAGTGTCTTGATTAAAAAAAAAAAAAAAAGAGTAAAGAAGGAGAAAATTATTTGAAAGGGGGAATCAGCAAATTTAAAGATAGATCAATAAAAGTTATCTACTTTTTGAAGACTGAGAGAAAAATACGAAAGAAAATATTCAGAATCACTGAGAGCAATATCAAACATACTAACATACATAATGTGAGCATCAGTAGAAGAAGAAAAAGGAACATAAAAAAAAAGTTTAAGATATAATGGCTAAAGACTTCACAAATCTGATGAAAAGCAATTATCTACACATCTAACAAGTTAAATTAATTACAAAGAGAATAAACACAAAGACATCTACACCTACACACAGCATAGTGAAACTTTTGAAAATAATGACAATGAGACAATACTGAAAGCAACTGAAGAAAATTATTCCATGTGTATTGAAGGAGAGCTGTACAATTAAAAGCGGCTTTAGATGTGAAACAATGAATACCAAAATGCTTTGAAAAGTATATATTCAAAGTGCTAAAAGAAAAAAAAAAAACAGGAGAATTATAAAAAAGAGTTCTACTTCTAGCAAAACTATATTCAAAAAATGAGGTATAATAAAAACATTCCCAGGAAAATGAACACTGAGAATTTGTTACTAGCATGCAATCTTATAAGAAATTCTTAAGGAAGTCCTTTAAACTGAAAGGAAGTGATACCAGATGTCAATTCAAATCCACAGGAAAAAATAAAAGCAATCAAAACTTTCGGTAAAAGTAATGTCTAATGTTTTTCTCTTAGCTTTTTACAAAGCTATAAGATGGTATAAAACAATTATTATAACACTGAATTGTTAATATAAAGAGGTAATATATATGAAAATCATAAGACAAAGTAGAGGAGAGGAACTTGAACTGTATCAGAATAAATTTTCTGTATTTTATAAGATTTGGCTTAGTATCAATAAATATCAATAAACATATGCACACACATGCTTGCACATACTTTATACACAAAAGGAAAAAAGATAATTTTAGATACTGTTCTTCAGTCCAGTTCACTCAGTAGTGTCCAACTCTATGACCCCATGGACCACAGCACGCCAGGCCTCCTTGTCTATCACAAACTCCTGGAGTTTACCCAAACTCACATCCACTGAGTTGGTGATGCCACTCAACCATCTCATCCTGTGTCGTCCCATTCTCCTTCCTTTAATCTTTCCCAGCATCAGGGTCTTTTCAAATGAATCAGCTCTTCACATCAGGTGGCCAAAGTATTGGAGTTTCAGCTTCAACATCATTCCTTCCAGTGAATACTCAGGACTAATCTCCTTTAAGATGGACTGGTTGGATCTCCTTGAAGTCCAAGGGACTGGACAGGGACTGGACCAAGGGACTGGACAGAAATAGATGTTTTTCTGTAACTCTCTTGCTTTTTCCATGATCCAGAGGATGTGGGCAATTTGATCTCTCGCTCTGCCTTTTCTAAAACCAGCTTGAACATCTGGAAGTTCATGGTTCACATATTGTTGAAGCCTGGGTTGGAGAATTTTGAGATTACTTTACTAGTGTGGGAGATGAGTACAATTACGTGGTAATCTGAGTGTAATTTGGCATTGCCTTTCTTTGGGATTGGAATAAAAACTGACCTTTTCCAGTTCTGTCACATTTAATTTTAATTTCTGATATATTAAAGACCATCTGTTTCTGCTTTATTGACTATGCCAAAGCCTTTGACTGTGTGGATCACAATAAACTGTGGAAAATTTTGAAAGAGATGGGAATACCAGACCACCTGACCTGCCTCGTGAGAAACCTGTATGCAGGTCAGGAAGCAACAGTTAGAACTGGACATGGAACAACAGACTGGTTCCAAATAGGAAAAGGAGTACGTCAAGGCTGTATGTTGTCACCCTGCTTGTTTAACTTATATGCAGAGTACATCATGAGAAATGCTGGACGGGAAGAAACACAAGCTGGAATCAAGATTGCCGGGAGAAATATCAATAATCTCAGATATGCAGATGAAACCACCCTTATGGCAGAAAGTGAAGAGGAACTAAAAACCTCTTGATGAAAGTGAAAGAGGAGAGTGAAAAAGTTGGCTTGAAGCTCAACATTCAGAAAATGAAGATCATAGCATCTGGTCCCATCACTTTATGGGAAATAGATGGGGAAACAGTGGAAACAGTGTCAGACTTTATTTTTGGGGGCTCCAAAATCACTGCAGATGGTGACTGCAGCCATGAAATTAAAAGACGCTTACTCCTCGGAAGGAAATTTATGACCAACCTTTATAGCATATTCAAAAGCAGAGACATTACTTTGCCAACAAAGGTCCGTCTAGTCAAGGCTATGGTTTTTCCTGTGGTCATGTATGGATGTGAGAGTTGGACTGTGAAGAATGCTGAGCGCCGAAGAACTGATGCTTTTGAACTGTGGTGTTGGAGAATACTCTTGAGAGTCCCTTGGACTGCAAGGAGATCCAACCAGTCCATTCTGAAGGAGATCAGCCCTGGGATTTCTTTGGAGGGAATGATGCTGAAGCTGAAACTCCAGTACTCTGGCCACCTCACGCGAAGAGTTGATTCATTGGAAAAGACTCTGATGCTGGGAGGGATTGGGGGCAAGAGAAGAAGGGGATGACAGAGGATGAGATGGCTGGATGGCATCACTGATTCAACGGACGTGAGTCTGAGTGAACTCTGGGTGATGGTGATGGACAGGGAAGCCTGGCATGCTGTGATTCATGGGGTTGCAAAGAGTCGGAGACGACTGAGCGACTGAACTCAACTGACTGAAATATAAAAATAATAACTTTAATCTTCTGTTTATTGGTTGAAATATTTCTTAATGACTCAAAGTTAGGGAAAAAAACCTTATGGTAGCTTTAATTAAACAAAATTTTTTTGAATTCTTCCTATTTGCCATAAACTCATCTAGGTGCTAAGGATACAATAGTGAACATTAATGAAAAATATACCTCTGTCATGTAGGTCATATTTTCATGGGTTTTACAGTATTTACACAACTGCTTAAAGAAAATGCTGATAAAATTTTCCACAGAAAAATGAAGCATTTAGATAATAGAAGGTAGTATAAACAAATTGAAAGCCGGAAAAATTATATATAGCATATACATAACAACAAAGGCTTAATTCTAGAATGTATAAAACACATCAACATATTTGTTAGAGTAAGAAAATGTCTCAAGATAAAAGTGTAAAAATCTGTAGAGAGAAATTTTGAATAACCATAAGCAAATGAAAGATTTCAAGCTAATCATTAACTTTAAAAAGATCATTTTAAACTATCTTGAATAATAATTTCACATTTATAATGAAGTTGCTCAGTCGTGTCCTACTCTTTTGCAACCCTGTGGACTGTAGCTCACCAGGCTCCTCTGTCCATAGAATTCTCCAGGCAAGAATACTGGAGTGGGTTGCTGTTTCCTTCTCCAGGGGATCTTCCTGATCCAGGGATCAAACCCAGGTCTCCCACATTGCAGGCAGACGCTTTAACCTCTGAGCTACCAGGGAAGCCCAATTTCACATGTATAGGATTATACAATTTAAAAAGTTGGCTAACATGACAGTGTCAGTGGAAAGTGGATAAAAAGAACACAATACATTGCTATGAGAGCATAAGTTGAGGAGACATTGGTAATGAAGTTAAGAATGAAAAAAACATGTTCAGTAAACTACTGTAAAAAAAAAAAAAAAGCTCTTGTACATGTGCAGAAGGAATTGTGTCCATTAGTGTATACGGTAATACTTTTGCATACTTATGAGTACACACTAAAATAGCCTAAAAGTTCAATTTGTTGGTAAAAGAAAAATAAATGTGATTAATTCATACAAGGGAATATTATACAATAATGGACTAATGAACTATAGCTAAATGAAGTTATAGTTCTCACATGTTAAAGGAGGAAAGAATGTTTCATAAGGGTAAAGGAATGCCATTATATGACTTGTTCAAATATGCAGTGGACTTCCCAGCTGTAGTGGTAAAGAACCACTAGAGTTGGGCCATAAAGAAGACTGAGCACTGAAGAAGTGATGCTTTCGAACTGTGGTGCTGGAGAAGACTCTTGAGAATCCCTTGGATAGCAAGGAAATCAAACCAGTCAATCTTAAAGGGAACCAACCCGAATATTCATTGGAAGGACTGATGTTGAAGCTGAAATTCCAATATTTTGGCCTCCTGATGCAAAAAGCCAACTCATGGAAAAGACCCTAATGTGGGAAAGATTGAGGGCAGGAGAAGAGGGTGACAGAGAATAAAGTGGTTGGATGGAATCACTGAATCAATGGACATGACTTTGAGCAAACTCAGAGATAGTGAAGGACAGGGAGGCCTGGCATGCTGCAGTCCATGGGGTCACAAAGACTCGGACATGACTGAGCAACTGAACAACAAATATGCAATACCAATCCTGTGTATTGCTTTATATGCATATGTGACCAGTTATATATAAGTATCAAATGTAAAATATCTAAGTCTTCATGCCGCCTTTGAAGTGCCTCATGAGAGGATGGGAGAAGTAGGTTATGGGGACTTGGCCATGAGCTGTTCTCTTCACAATTTAAATAGAAGCTGTAAAATTAATAAGTCAAATTGTTGTTATCTTTCAAAGCTGTGTGGCCAAAATACTGATTTTATATTACTGCATGTATTTTTATGGTTTTTTTTGATTAATGTATAATAATTTTCACATTAAAATCAGTATAATGTTAACTTTCAATTTAAATCTTAAAAGTATGATTCAGAAAATCACAGTTAATAAAAATAGTGATATATGAAAATAAAGCCTCAAAAAAATCAGTTAGGTTTTCTCTCTAAATATTTCCACTGTCATCCCACCAGTGCACTTTACTGCTTATTTTAGTAACTGTTTAAAAATCAGTTAATAAAGATCAGTTACTACTTGACAGAATCCAAGGATAAAAGAAAGATCATCTTGTATTTTTGTTTCAGAGTCCATTCATTAGCAGCCAGAGATCTAAGAAACTTTAATCAAAATATAAAGAGATATCAACAATTAAAGAACAATCATAAAATAAAATAAATCATTTTCAAAACTAGGCCAATATGAGAATAGATACATGATTTTTAAAAGTCAAATTTATATGTTGTGTCTTTACCACTCTTAAAAATAGCTAAAGACTTAATAAAAACCTTTGCAGTTTTAACACATGTGAACCAACTCCCTTAAAATCAGGTCAGCTTCAATTCCCAGGTGAGCTTCAAGGGATGAAGAATGAATGCATAACTTATAATAATTGCTCACAAATATATACACACATATTTACATACACATATATAATGTATACATGTATGTACATGTGAATGTACATATAAATTGTACCAAGAAACACTTTTGTAAGTTCTTTAAGTTTAAAGTATAGAACTTTTGGTAAACCTAAGTGTTACTTCTTATTCAAAAACTCATTCTCAACTTTCTTGTGCTTTCAACTGTGCAAGTTTGTATGCTGAGTCATGTCCAACTCTTTGCAACCCCAAGGACTGTACCCCACCAGATTCCTCTGTCTATGGGACTTTCCATGCAAGAATATTGGAGTGGGTTGCCATTTCCTCTTCCAGGGAATCTTCTCAAACCAGAGATCGAACCTGGGTATTCTGCTTTGGCACGAGGATTCTATACCACTGGGCCACTTGGAAATCCCACTCTCAAACCCATGTGCTTAACCCAAAATACTTTGCATACACCAATGCTGCTTCTGTAAAATATAGCATTTGGTGTGTTATTGAAGATACATTATTTTTTATTTAGTGTTACTGAATTATTTTGATGAATACAAAATTAAATTCTCTTAGTCTATATTACAGCAAAATTGTGAGTCTGATAATGACAAGCATGTGCAAAATTTAGTTAATTATAGTGAATAATCACATAAAATATTTTGTAACAATATATACATGGAAATCATAGTCTCTAAAATTTCCTAGTTAAGAAAGTTGAGGTTGATAAGTACAGTTCCAAAATAAGAAATATTTATTGCTACATATACTAATACTAGGGCTTATGAAATGTTTATGTATTCTATAAGTACAGAGAAATCTAGTAGAAAAAATCAGGTCATATAGAATATAAGAATTAATAAAAGATTTTCATCCAGTGTTATTATTTAGTATGCATTAAAATTTTTAGGGGGGAGGAGCTAAGATGGCAGAGGAGTAGGACCGGGAGAACACTTTCTCCCCCACAAATTCATCAAAAGAACATTTAAACGCCGAGTAAATTCCACAAAACAACTTCTGAATGCCGGCAGAGGACATCAGGCACCCAGAAAAGCAACCCAAGTCTTCGAAAGGAGGTAGGAAAAAATATAAAAGACAAAAAAAGAGACAAAAGAAGGAGGGACGGAGTTCCATACCAGGAAGGGAGTCTTAAAAAGAGAGAAGTTTCCAAACACCAGGAAACCTTCTCACTGCCGAATCTGTGCCGAGCCTTGGAAGCACAGGGCAACATAACAGGGAGGAAAAATAAATAAACAATTAAAACCCACAGATTGCGAGCCCTACAGTAACTCCCCCAGTGGAGAAGCAGCACAGACGCCTGCACACGCCACTAGCAAGCGGGGGCTGGGCAGGGAGGCGCGGCGCGGGCTGCATCACATAGAGTAAGGAACTGGCCTGAATACCCTGAGCACTATCTGAGCGAAATAATTTGGGCTAGCAAACCAGACTGTGGGATATCTACCATGCGAAAAGCCAGCCCTAACCTAAGACACCGCCAGGCCCGTGCACAGAACAAAGGACTGAACAGAGATAGCCGGCTGCAGACCATCCCCCACCGGTGACAGACAGCCAGAGCCGGAAGGGGGCAATCGCAGCCCCAGAGAGACATTATCTATAAAACTGTAAGCAGGCTCCTTTGCTAAAACTTCTTGGGGGTCTGGACGGTCAACATCTGCCTGAGAAGGTGCGCCAGTTGTACACCTAGATAACCGAGCGGCGGGGAGGTGATAAGTCGCAGCAATCACGCTCGCCAAACATCTCATCACCTGAGCTGCTCAGACCTGGGAAGGGCACAAAATGCAGGCCCAACAGAGTCTGCACCTCTGAGGACTACCAGAGTGCCAGAACCTGAGCGGCTTGGACCTGGGAGGTGCAGGCAGCCCAGGGCCAGCCACGGATGGTTCCCGACGGAGCAACCTAGAGCCTGAGCAGTGTGGGCAGGGAGGCTACACGCACCGTGAGCGGGGGCAGACCCAGTGTGGCTGAGGCACTTCCAGTACATGCCAGTGTTATTTGTTTGCAGCGTCCCTCCCTCCCTCCCCACAGTGCAACTGAACAAGTGAGCCTTAAAAAAAAAAAAAAAAAAAAAAGTGTCCTCCACCTTCCCCTTTGTGTCAGGGCGGAAATCAGACACTGAAGAGACCAGCAAACAAAAGAAGCTATAACCGAGGGAACCACCTTGGAAGCTACAGGCAATAGATTAAAACCCTGTGGTTAGTACCAACTACATAGGAAGGGGCCTATAGATCTTGAGAAATATAAGTCAGACCAAGGAACTAGCCAAAAATGAACTGAACCCACAATACTCACAACAAAACCAAAGAAAGTCCTAGATATATTTTTAATATTTTTACGATCATTCTTTCTTTATTTTTTCTTTTTTTTAAATTTTTAAAACAAATTTTATGCCCTCTATTATTCCTTTAATTTTCACTTTTATAACCTATTACTTTGCAAAAAAAAAAAAGAACCTATTTTTTTTAATGCAAACTTCATATATACATTTTTTATAATTTTTTTGACCTTGATTTTTTTCTTCTTTTCTTTAACATTGTATTTTTGAAGTTCCAAACTGTACTCTAGAGTTTTAGTTTTAGCTTTTTGGTATTTCTTACCAATTTTGTACCTATAGTTTTTTAATAATTTCTGTGACTCTTTTTTTTCTTTTTCCTCTGTTTCTTTCTCTTCTTCTTTTATATAACATTGTATATCTGAAATTCCAAACTCTACCCTAGATTTTTAATTTATGCTTTTTGGTAATTGATATCAATTTTGTACCTGTATTTTCTTTATAATTTTTGCGACTTTGTTTTTTTTTTGTTTGTTTGTTTGTTTTTCTCTCTTTCTTTTTCTTCTTCTTCTTTTTTAACATTGTATTTTTGAAATTCCAAACTCTAGATTTTTAACTTTTGCCTTTTGGTATTAGTTATCAATTTTGTACCTATATTTTCTTTATAATTTTCACAACCTTGTTTGTTTTTCTTTGTTCGTTTTTTCTCTCTTTCTTTTCATTCTTCTTTTCTTTAACATCGTATTTTTGAAATTCCAAACTCTACTCTAGATTTTTAATTTTTGCTTTTATGTATTTGTTACTAATTCTGTACCTTTAAGAACCCAATCTTCAGGACCGATTTTTCACTAGGGAGTGAGATTACTGGCTTGACTGCTCTCTCTCCCTTTGGACTCTCCTTTTTCTCCACCAGGTCGCCTGTGTCTCCTCCCTAACCCCTCTCTACTCCACCCAACTCTGTGAGTTTATGTGTGTTCCAGATGGTGGAGAACACTTAGGGAACTGATTACTGGCTGGATCTGTCTCCCTCCTTTTCATTTCCCCCTTTTATCCCTCTGGCCACCTCTGTCTCCTTCCTCCTTCTTCTCTTCTCTGTATAACTCTGTGAACATCTCTGAGTGGTCCAGTTGTGGAGTGCACATAAGGAAGTGATTACTGGCTAGCCCGCTCTCTCCTCTATTGATTCCATCTCATCTCATTCGGGTCACCTCTAACTCCCTCCTCCCTCTTCTCTTCTCCATGTAATGCTGTGAACCTCTTTGGGTGACCCTCACGGTAGAGAAACTTTTCATCTTTAACATAGATGTTTTATCAATGGTGCTGTATAGAAGGAGAAGTTTTGAAACTACTGTAAAAAATAAGACCGATAACTGGAAGCAGGAGGCTTAAGTCCAAACCCTGACTCCAGGGAACTCCTGACTCCAGGGAACATTAATTGACAGGAGCTCATCAAATGCCTCCATACTTACACTGAAACCAAGCACCACACAAGGACCAACAAGTTCCAGGGCAAGACATACCAAGCAAATTCTGCAGCAACAAAGGAACACAGCCCTGAGCTCCAAGATACAGGCTGCCCAAAATCACCCCAAAACCATAGACATCTCATAACTCATTACTGGACACTTCATTGCACTCCAGAGAGAAGAAATACAGCTCCACCCACCAGAACACCAACACAAGCTTCCCTAACCAGGAAACCTTGACAAGCCACCTGTACAAACCCGCACACAGCGAGGAAATGCCACAATAAAGAGAACTCCACAAACTGCCAGAATACAGAAAGGACACCCCAAATTCAGCAATTTAAACAAGATGAAGAGACAGAGGAATACCCAGCAGATAAAGGAACAGGATAAATGCCCACCAAACCAAACAAAAGAGGAAGAGATAGGGAATCTACCTGATAAAGAATTCCGAATAATGATAGTGAAATTGATCCAAAATCTTGAAATCAAAATGGAATCACAGATAAATAGCCTGGAGACAAGGATTGAGAAGATTCAAGAAAGGTTTAACAAGGACCTAGAAGAAATAAAAAAGAGTCAATATATAATGAATAATGCAATAAATGAAATGAAAAACACTTTGGAGGCAACAAATAGTAGAATAACAGAGGCAAAAGATAGGATTAGTGAATTAAGAGATAGAATGGTAGAAATAAATGAATCAGAGAGGATAAAAGAAAAACGAATTAAAAGAAATGAGGACAATCTCAGATACCTCCAGGACAATATTAAATGCTACAACATTCGAATCATAGGGGTCCCAGAAGAAGAAGACAAAAAGAAAGACCATGAGAAAATACTTGAGGAGAAAATAGTTGAAAACTTCCCTAAAATGGGGAAGGAAATAATCACCCAAGTCCAAGAAACCCAGAGAGTCCCAAACAGGATAAACCCAAGGCGAAACACCCCAAGACACATATTAATCAAATTAACAAAGATCAAACACAAAGAACAAATATTAAAAGCAGCAAGGGAAAAACAACAAATAACACACAAGGAATTCCCATAAGGATAACAGCTGATCTTTCAATAGAAACTCTTCAAGCCAGGAGGGAATGGCAAGACATACTTAAAATGATGAAAGAAAATAACCTACAGCCTAGATTATTGTACCCAGCAAGGATCTCATTCAAATATGAAGGAGAAATCAAAAGCTTTTCAGACAAGCAAAAGCTGAGAGAATTCAGCACCACCAAACCAGCTCTCCAACAAATACTAAAGAATATTCTCTAGACAGGAAACAAAAAAACGGTGTATAAATTCGAACCCAAAACAATAAAGTAAATGGCAACAGGATCAGTAATTACCTTAAAAGTAAATGGGTTGAATGCCCCAACCAAAAGACAAAGACGGGCTGAATGGATACAAAAACTAGACCCCTACATATGTTGTCTACAAGAGACCCACCTCAAAACAGGGGACACATACAGACTGAAAGTGAAGGGCTGGAGAAAGATTTTCCATGCAAATAGGGACCAAAAGAAAGCAGGAGTAGCAATACTCATATCAGATAAAATAGAGTTTAAAACAAAGGCTGTGAAAAGAGACAAAGAAGAAAACTACATAATGATCAAAGGATCAATCCAAGAAGAAGATATAACAATTATAAATATATATGCACTCAACACAGGAGCACTGGAATATGTAAGACAAATGCTAACAAGTATGAAAGGAGAAATTAACAATAATACAATAATAGTGGGAGACTTTAATACCCCACTCACACCTATGGATAGATCAACTAAACAGAAAATTAACAAGGAAACACAAACTTTAAATGATACAATAGACCACTTAGACCGAATTGATATCTATAGGACATTTCATCCCAAAACAATGAATTTCACCTTTTTCTCCAGCACACATGGAACCTTCTCCAGGATAGATCACATCCTGGGCCATAAATCTAGCCTTGGTAAATTCAAAAAAATTGAAATCATTCCAAGCATCTTTTCTGACCACAATGCAGTAAGATTAGATCTCAACTACAGGAGAAAAACTATTAAAAATTCCAACATATGGAGGCTGAACAACACCCTGCTGAATAACCAACAAATCACAGAAGAAATAAAAAAAGAAATCAAAATTTGCATAGAAACGAATGAAAATGAAAACACAACAACCCAAAACCTGTGGGACACTGTAAAAGCAGTCCTAAGGGGAAAGTTCATAGCAATACAGGCATACCTCAAGAAACAAGAAAAAAGTCAAATAAATAACCTAACTCTACACCTAAACCAACTAGAAAGGAAGAAATGAAGAACCCCAGGGTTAGTAGAAGGAAAGAAATCTTAAAATTAGGGCAGAAATAAATGCAAAAGAAACAAAAGAGACCATAGCAAAAATCAACAAAGCCAAAAGCTGGTTCTTTGAAAGGATAAATAAAATTGACAAACCATTAGCCAGACTCATCAAGAAACAAAGGGAGAAAAATCAGATCAATAAAATTAGAAATGAAAATGGAGAGATCACAACAGACAACACAGAAATACAAAGGATCATAAGAGACTACTATCAACAATTATATGCCAATAAAATGGACAACTTGGAAGAAATGGACAAATTCTTAGAAAAGTACAACTTTCCAAAACTGGACCAGGAAGAAATAGAAAATCTTAACAGACCCATCACAAGCACAGAAATTGAAACTATAATAAAAAATCTTCCAGCAAACAAAAGCCCAGGTCCAGACGGCTTCACGGCTGAATTCTACCAAAAATATAGAGAAGAGCTAACACCTATCCTGCTCAAACTCTTCCAGAAAATTGCAGAGGAAGGTCAACTTCCAAACTCATTCTAGGAGGCTACTATCACCCTAATACCAAAACCTGACAGAGATCCCACAAAAAAAGAAAACTACAGGCAAATATCACTGATGAACATAGATGCAAAAATCCTTAACAAAATTCTAGCAATCAGAATCCAACAACACATTAAAAAGATCATACACCATGACCAAGTGGGCTTTATCCCAGGGATGCAAGGATTCTTCAATATCCGCAAATCAATCAATGTAATACACCACATTAACAAATTGAAAAATAAAAACCATATGATCATCTCAATAGATGCAGAGAAAGCCTTTGACAAAATTCAACATCCATTTATGATAAAAACTCTCCAGAAAGCAGGCATAGAAGGAACATACCTCAACATAATAAAAGCTGTGTATGACAAACCCACAGCAAACATTATCCTCAATGGTGAAAAATTGAAAGCATTTCCTCTAAAGTCAGGAATAAGACAAGGGTGCCCACTTTCACCATTACTATTCAACATAGTTTTGGAAGTTTTGGCCACAGCAATCAGAGCAGAAAAAAAAATAAAAGGAATCCAAATTGGAAAGGAAGAAGTAAAACTCTCACTGTTTGCAGATGACATGATCCTCTATATAGAAAACCCTAAAGACTCCACCAGAAAATTACTAGAACTAATCAATGATTATAGTAAAGTTGCAGGATATAAAATCAACACACAGGAATCCCTTGCATTCCTATACACTAATAATGAGAAAACAGAAAGAGAAATTGAGGAAACAATTCCATTCACCATTGCAACGGAAAGAATAAAATACTTAGGAATATATCTACCTAAAGAAACTAAAGACCTATATATAGAAAACTATAAAACACTGGTGAAAGAAATCCAAGAGGACACTAATAGATGGAGAAATATACCATGTTCATGGATTGGAAGAATCAATATAGTGAAAATGAGTATACTACCCAAAGCAATTTATAGATTCAATGCAATCCCTATCAAGCTACCAACGGTATTCTTCACAGAGCTAGAACAAATAATTTCACAATTTGTATGGAAATACAAAAAACCTAGAATAGCCAAAGCTATCTTGAGAAAGAAGAATGGAACTGGAAGAATTAACCTACTTGACTTCAGGCTCTACTACAAAGCCACAGTCATCAAGACAGTATGGTACTGGCACAAAGACAGAAATACAGATCAATGGAACAAAATAGAAAGCCCAGAGATAAATCCATGCACATATGGACACCTTGTCTTTGACAAAGGAGACAAGAACATACAATGGATTAAAGACAATCTCTTTAACAAGTGGTGCTGGGAAAACTGGTAAACCACTTGTAAAAGAATGAAACTAGAACACTTTCTACACCATACACAAAAATAAACTCAAAACGGATTAAAGATCTAAATGTAAGACCAGAAACTATAAAATTCCTAGAGGAGAACATAGGCAAAACACTCTCTGACATACATCACAGCAGGATCCTCCATGACCCACCTCCCAGAATATTGGAAATAAAAGCAAAAATAAACAAATGGGACCTAATTAACCTTAAAAGCTTCTGCACAACAAAGGAAACTATTAGCAAGGTGAAAAGGCAGCCTTCAGAATGGGAGAAAATAATAGCAAATGAAGCAACTGACAAACAACTAATCTCAAAAATATACAAGCAACTCCACAGCTCAATTCCAGAAAAATAAATGACCCAATCAAAAAATGGGCCAAAGAACTAAATAGACATTTCTCCAAAGAAGACATACAGATGGCTCACAAACACATGAAAAGATGCTCAACATCACTCATTATCAGAGAAATGCAAATCAAAACCACTATGAGGTACCATTTCACGCCAGTCAGAATGGCTGCGATCCAAAAGTCTACAAGCAATAAATGCTGGAGAGGGTGTGGAGAAAAGGGAACCCTCTTACACTGTTGGTGGGAATGCAAACTAGTACAGCCACTTTGGAGAACAGTGTGGAGATTCCTTAAAAAACTGGAAATAAAACTACCTTAGGATCCAGCAATCCCACTGTTGGGCATACACACTGAGGAAACCAGAAGGGAAAGAGACACATGTACCCCAATGTTCATCGCAGCACTGTTTATAATAGCCAGGACATGGAAGCAACCTAGATGTCCATCAGCAGATGAATGGATAAGAAAGCAGTGGTACATATACACAATGGAGTATTACTCAGCCATTAAAAAGAATACATTTGAATCAGTTCTAATGAGGTGGATGAAATTGGAGCCTATTATACAGAGTGAAGTAAACCAGAAAGAAAAACACCAATACAGTATACTAACGCATATATATGGAATTTGAAAGATGGTAACAATAACCCTGTGTACGAGACAGCAAAAGAGACACTGATACATAGAACAGTCATATGGACTCTGTGGGAGAGGGAGAGGGTGGGAAGATTTGGGAGAATGGCATTGAAACCCCCATGTAGAATATCATGTATGAAACGAGTCGCCAGTCCAGGTTCGATGCACGATACTGGATGCTTGGGGCTGGTGCACTGGGATGACCCAGAGGGATGGTATGGGGAGGGAGGAGGGTTTAGGATGGGGAACACATGTATACCTGTGGCGGATTCATTTAGATATTTGGCAAAACTAACACAATACTGTAAAGTTTAAAAATAAAATTAAAAAAAAATTTTAATGTGGGTTCTCTTTGGAGAACATATTCCACTCTGTGCAGGGAAAATAATTTAATTTTTTTCATTGCAATCATCTTTCTTAACATGAGAAAACACCATGGGGCAGTCATTCTATTATGTGCCTTTCTGAAATCTATTCCAGGAGAAACATTTCACAGAAAAGAAGTTAGTTGAGAGTCTCTAGCAGCAGGTGCTTTCAGGGTCTGCCTCAGCTTTTGAGTCACAGTGCACAACAGAAAAACTGTCCTCTTCCAATGACTGAACATACTAGTGAGACAAACATTTCAGACTACACGAAACAGTTTGAAAGATATCTAAGCATTATAGTTCTCTGTTGGGCAAGTCAAGACTTTTCTCAAAGCTCTCTGGGACTCTTCCTAGTCAATCTTCTTTCCTTCATACATCTTCTCCTGCCTATTCCTACATTCTGTAGCCTTATCTTTCACAGGAATTGTACTAATAAATATTAATAAATCTCTTGTACTTGGTAGTACACATTTGTGTTCGTTCTTTAGAAGACTCAAATGCAAAATTACAGCAACTAAATCTTAAGGGAATTTTCTACATAATTAGCTAAAATTTGTCTTTGGTCACTAAGTATTTTAATAAAATTTTAAGCAATTTTCTTAGGAAAAAATCAATAAATATAATAGTTGGCATATAATATTCTGGATAATAGTATATTGATAAATAACTATTGCTCTCTTCAAAAGAGACTACTAAAACAATTTACTTATTAATGACTCTTTTCTATGACTAATTATAATATTAGATAACACAATGCTTGCCTCTTAGTCTAATTCATCACCAACTTAAAAAAAAAAAAAACCTCTTTATTTATCAATTTATGACTGATTGGGTTTTCATTCCTTGCATGGGCTTTCTCTAGTTGTGGTGAGTGGGAGCTACTCTTTGTTGTGGTGTGCAAGCTTCTCATTGTGATAACGTCTCACGTTGTGGAACACAGGCACAAGCTTCAGTAGTTGTAGCTCATGGACCCTAGAGCTCAGACTCAGTAGCTGGGTGCATGGGCTTAGTTGTTCTGCAGCATGCAGAATCTTCATGGGGTTGAATCCATGTCTCTTGCATTGGCAGGTAGATTCTTAACAACTGTGCCATCAGGGAAGCTTCATTACCAACTTTTGACTGGATAGAAATATCCAATTGATTTCCCCTACTTCAACTTTTGCATTCTATGAGTTACTATAAATTCTTTGATTCTTAAAATTATTCAAAAGTTTATGAACAATTTTATTTCAAAATTTTTAATAAATTAGATGAAATACAAAGATTTTTTTGAAAGATAGAAACTACAAAAACTCAATGAAGAAGAAATGACCTAATATCTATTTACTAGATACAAAAATTCTAAATATTTCTTAGATTAAACAATGTATAAAATAGTGACAACATTTGAGAATAAAAAGGGACATAAAAAACATTGAAGGTTATAAATCTGTTTATTTTCCCAGTTGCAATGACTTTTTCACAGAATATACACATGTGGAAATATATCAAATTGTACATTTTAAACATATGGAATTTATTGTATGTTAGTTAAATCTTAAAGCTGTTAAGATTTAGATTGTTACATAGCAACGAGTAACTGGAAAAGTGTGTTAATACTCATTCTTCCTCTGGGTTGGGTAGCTTTGAGCCTAAGCCCTTCACTGTCAACCAACCTTCAACTTGGTTAATAAGAAGCTCTTTTGCCTATTTGAATATGGGTCAGTTATGTTTTGGTAGACCACAAGACCACCTTACCTGCCTCCTGAGAGGTCAGGAAGCAACAGTTAGAACTGGACATGGAACAACAGATTGGTTCCAAATTGGGAAAGCAGTACGTCAAGGCTGTATATTGTCACCCTGCTTATCTAACTTCTTTGCAGAGTACATTATGTAAAATACCAGGCTGGATGAAGCACAAGCTGCAACCAAGATTGCCAGGAGAAATTATCAATAATCTCAGATATGCAGATGACACCACACTCATGGCAGGAAGTGAAAGAGGAACTAAAGAGCCTCTTGATGAAAATGAAGGAGGAAAAGCTGGCTTAAAACTCAACATTCAAAAAACTAAGATCATGGCATTGGGTCCCATCACTACATGGTAAATAGATGGGAAAGCAATGGAAACAGTGAGAGACTTTATTCTATTGGGCTCCAAAATCACTGCAGATGGTGATTACAGCCATGAAATTAAAAGACGCTTGCTCCTCAGAAGAAAAGTTATGATCAACCTAGACAGCATATTAAATAAGCAGAGACATTTCTTTGCTGACAAAGGTTGGTTTAGTCAAAGCTATGGTTTTTCCAGTAGTCATGTATGGATGTGAGAATTGAATCATAAAGAAAACTGAGTGCTGAAGAATTGTTGCTTTTGAACTGTGATGTTGGAGATGACTCTTGAGAGTCCCTAGGACTGCAAAGAGGTCAAACCAGTCAATCCTAAAGGAAATTAGTCCTGAATATTCATTGGAAAGACTGATGCTGAAACTCCAATACTTCGGCCGTCTGATTGGAAGAGTTGACTCATTAGAAAACACCTAATGCTGGGCAAGATTGAAGGCAGGAGTAGAAGGGTACGACAGAGGATGAGATAGTCAAATGACATCACCAGCTTGATGGACATAAGTTTGAGCAAGCTCCAGAAGTTGGTGATGGACAGGGAACCCCGGCATGCTGCAGTCCATGGGGTCACAAAGAGTCAACACGACTGAGCGACTGAAGTGAACTGAATGTTTTGATAAAGCTCCAGCCAGTTAAGCTCTGGTAAAATAGATTCCCATAAAATGGGCCTTTTTAAGGAGAGCAATAGGAGCTTTTCTTAATGATAACTCTTTCCTAATCCCTGCTGGAAGTACAAAGTACTTTTCTTCTATTAGATTTAGAATCTGGTAGAGCTCCTGGAGGTAAGACTCAAGAATGATATTTCCAAAGATTGGCCCCTCCCTCAGAATTTTTATTGCACACATCCAGTACACACTGAGCATCCAGCCCTTCCTCAACTACAGTAAAAAATGGTTCTACTAATACAGCTCCAGTTACAGACTTTGCTTCTGAACTTCTGCTCCTAGTAAGTTGTGATTCTCTGTTTTTGCCTGTCTTTCCAGTTTTCAGAGGAGGCAGAAGTTTGCCCTAGGTTTTTAATTCTTTGGTATTACTAAGACTTTTTATTTTCAGTCTGTTCATCTTTTTACTTGTAGGGAAAGGAATGACAGTTTTTAAGTTCTTTTTATGTCAGAATGGAAACCAAAAGTCTAATGTATTTCATAAAATACTTTATCCAACAGCAGATTGTGCAAACTTCTCACACTCTCACATGGAACTTTCATCAAAATAGACTGCATTCTGGCCATAAAAAATACCTTAACAAATTTAAAATAATATAAATCATACAAAATTAATTCTCAGGTTATAATGTAAATAAGGAGGTTCATAACCACTAGACATGCCTTATAAGAAACGATGAAGGGAATTCTTCTAGTTGAAATGAAAGAGTGCTAATTAAAAACATAAAAACATAAAAAGGCAAAAAAAAAAAACCCTCACTTTCTCTTTTTATTAAGAAAAATATGCAGTCAAATTCAGAATACCCTAATATAGTAGTATTGGTGTGTAAAACACTTTTATCTCTGGTATAAAAGTTGAAAAAGAATAATATTAAAAATAACTATAGCTACAGTAATTTTTAAAATATTGTACAATATAAAAATGAATGGAAAGCATGACATAATAGCATAAAGTATACAAGGAGGAGAAGGAAAACTAGGGCTTCTGTATGCAATGAAAGCTAAGTTATCATTTTAAAAGACTGTTCTATATTCGCCATATTTTATGTAAGCCTCACGGTAACAACAATAGAAAAACCTATAGTAGCTAAATAAAAGATACACTTAAAAAGGAATTAAAGCATATTATTACCAAAAATAAATTACAAAGGGAGACAGTTAATAGAAGAAGAAAGGAAGAGAAGAACTTTTAGAAAACCAGACAGAGAACAATTAATGAAAGAAAAGCTAGTGGTGTGTTAGTCACTTAGTCTTGTCTGACTCTGAGACTGCGTGGACTGTAGCCCACCAGGCTCCTCTATCCATGGGATTCTCCAGGCAAGAATACTAGAGTAGGCTGCCATTCCCTCCTCCAGGACATCTTCCTGAATAGGAATTGAACTCAGGTCTCCTGCATTTCAGACAGATTCTTTACCGTCTGAACCATCAAGTAGTAGTCATTCCTTACCTATCAATAATTACTGTAAGTGAAAAGGAAATAAACTCACCAATCAAGGGCACAAAGTTGCCAAATGATAAAACAAAACAAAATAACAAAAAACAAGATCCAACAGCATTCTGCTAACAAGAGATTCACTTTCACCCTAGAGACACACATAGGTTAAAAGTGAGGCAATGGAAAAATATATTCTAGGTAAATGGTAACCAGAGAACAGGGGAAGCTATGCTTAACATTGGATAAGACAGACTTCCAAACAAAATGAGTCACAAGAAAGACAAAGAAAGTCATTAAATATAATAGAGGAATCAATTCAAGAAGATATCAGAATTATAAATATCAGATATCAGAATTATAAATATACAGGCACCCAGCACTGCTGCTGCTGCTGCTGCTAAGTCACTTCAGTCGTGTCCAACTCTGTGCGACCCCATAGACGGCAGCCCACCAGGCTTCCTGTCCCTGGGATTCTCCAGGCAAGAACACTGGAGTGGACCCAGCACTGGAACCCTTAAATATTTAAAGCAAATATTAACCGACTTAAATGGGGAGATGAACAGCAATAAAATAATAGTAAAGACTTATATATGCCACTTTAAACACTGGATACATCACATCATCTAGACAGAAAATGAAGAAACAGCAGATCCGAATATGACTATGCTCAGGTACTAAGATTATTATTTTTTATTAATGCATAATTAATCACATTGCAATAGGTATTAAGGGCTTTTGCCTGTTTTGTTGCCCTGGATATTTATTGTATTATTTAAACAAGTCACTTAACTTCTTTAGATCTACTTTTCTCTCCTCAAAAATTTTTTTGCAATTTTTCCTTTAAAGCAAAGCCTTTTTAATGCCTGAAATTTCAAATTAAACCAAAAGCAAAAAACACTTTGTTTCAAAAATTAGCAGTTTAGAAAAATGTTTTAGCTTTGTAGACCAAAGAAAATCTTCAAAACCTTCAGTTAGGACCCAAACAACCGTATTTAGCTGCCAAGAACACATGTGCTCATTCACAAGGAAATAGTACACCTCATTTGTCTGGAAAAAATAATTTAGTGGGTTATTTTAAGTAATAGAAGTAATGTGAATGAAAGCCTAAATTTAAAAGAAAAAATTATTAAATTGCTCAGCATACTAAAGAGGAGAATAATTTGAAATTATATTGAAAAATAGTAGGAGGAAGCCCAAGAATTTAAAGGCTAGTTATTGCTAGAATGAATGATAATAAGAAAAATTGTCAATACTAGCACAAGAAAGAGGGAAATTGGAGGTGAGAGATGACATTTTTGGTTAAAAATTGTCCTCTGTGAAACATGAATCATCTGTGGAATACATAAAAGCATATGAGGCTATAGCAGTTTGGTGTTTATTGATGAAAAAAGTGGATGATATATATTTAACAGAGTCGTTGCCTGTGTTTCCCCAATATATAGCCAACCATCCAAATACTCTATGAATATTTTAGTCTTCAAAGAATTTGACAGCCTTGTTTAGAATATATACTGTGACTGAATAAAAATGTCCAAGGATTCTTTAAAAGAATATACAAAGATTATGAATGAAAATATTATAAATAGTACCTAAGTTCAGAGGGTGACTATAGCAAAGAAATGATCAGAGTGGGATTCAAGGAACAAAAGCTTTTTAAGAGCCAACGTGAGTAGACAGAAGTGCTTGGATTTTGATGATAAAATCCTGGAGCCTAATAAAAGGAAGCTTGTCAGAAATGTCTAGTTTCATAAGTATTTCTTTCTGAAAAAATATTTCTGCTGGAGTTAAGATTTGTGTACTGTGTTAGCAGTAGGATTCTAAGCATCGGCAGTCAAGTGAACAGACGGGACCCAACTTTAATCAGGTTATGTAGAAGGGATGCTGTAAAGATGCACTGAAGCACAAATTCAAATGACACAGCACAACTCTGTGCTACGGGACAGGAACAGCTGCACCCAGGCCTCCTGGCAGTTACTTATGGTTCCTGTCAAGTAGCTCTATCAGACAAATTTGATTTGCTGCCGTTAAATGATGGTGTCAAAAAAAAAAAAAAAAGAGCAGCAAAGGTGGCTCTTGAGCTAACATGGCTAAAGGCAACATTCATTCACAAGCAAAGCTGGTTTTTCTCTCTACTTAGTCACTCCCTTTCATATATACTTCTTTAAATTTTCAGTCCTTATGACATCTGCATCTCTTCTCTATTTAGATTTCTGTTATGAATAAAAATTATTTTGTTATTAAGAGCACTAATCATTGCTGCCCCACTTTTTTGATTGGTCTACCTTGAACATTGCTTTCAAAATGTTTTTGAATTCAAACCATAAATGCCATAAATGGTTTGAATTCTCCTGTGGTCTGATTAGCCCAAATAAGAGTTTGCAAGGCACTTTTCAGAAAACTGTGAATTGAATGTCTTCTCTTATAGTGAAATGAAACATTTTGTGTTTTGTACTTTACATGATCTATAAGAGTTGTTTTTTTCTAAGTAGTTGAAAATATAGCATCTTAAGGATCCTACAACTGACATAAAATACAAAAAGATGTAATATCTACACGTTTACATTGCATAATTTGGAAAACCGTATCTACAACAGTCAAGCAGATGCATTTGCGTGGGCTATCTCAGGGGTCCACATTCTTTATATCAGCCATGGATTGATTTCTTATAGTCTGGGCCAGTGCTTATCCATTAAATACTCTCAGGATAGTGCTATGTTTGATCTATGGTAACTCTGCCTCCAAAAATGTTTTCATAAGTTCTCAACAAAGCATCCAGAGTGATATTTTCAAAACTTAAATCAGAAAATTTTATTCCTCTACTCAGGACCTCAGAACTGGTGAGGCTACTAGTCTATTAAAGATTAATACCAAAACTTGAGCAACCCCGCTGATCCCAAGGTTAAGAATCTGGCTCTAATGGAGAGACTGCTATATTTCAACCTTCCCTCCGTCACTTATTAGCTTGCATTTAGTATTTAGGGCAAAGTACTTAATTTTTCTTAGTCTCAGTCACCTTTCCTGCAAAACTGAGAAATGATAGTTTCCCTTCATAGATTTAGGTTGAAGTGTAATCAAATTAATTTATATAAAATGTTTTGTATAAACTGCCACATTGTAAGCTTTCCAATGAAAGCTAGTTGCTGTTACTTTTTAAATAAACAATCACTTTATTATTGCTTTGTTAAGACTCTGTTCTTCTCTCATATAGATATAAGATATAGTGCACATGATTATCTGTGCCTATAAATTAATGATCCTCACTTCCAACATGTGAACTAATATAGTTTTTATGAATGCCAGTTGAACTTGCATGTATACTGATGGATTGCTGTTAGTAGTTACAACACAGAGAAGGAAAGTATAACTGGTAAAATTGTGTCATGGTGTTCTCCCCCCAAAGGAAACAGAGACAGAAGACTCACACTCAACATTAAAACAAAGAATTTTTTATATAAGTATTGTCTAAAAAGTCAGTGATAAAACGGTCACATGTTTAATCTTCTCTACAAATAAGAGTAAAGCTTTGAACAGCATAATTTCATTCCAAGGAGAATGATACATGCAGTATTTCCTTAGGCTACACAGCTAAATATGACATGACTTCAAATACAATTTTTAGTGCTACTGAGTATTTAAAAGGTTACAAGACTTTTGAGGGGGTTGTTATTTATTCCCTTTTTATATAATGAATATATCAAACAAATACGTGATTTGTAAATTGTTTCTGAAATTGATTTCAGAGGACAATTAAAGAGTATTTTAGAGCTTGTTTTCACTGTACTGCTTGACTAATGATGATGTTTCTTTGAAGCCAAGCTTGGATTAGAGAGATTGGCTACTTTATGACTTTTATCTATCTTGCTATAGAGTTGCAATCTAATGCTACAGTGTCCTTGATGGAGGGACCAGGCACCACTGTGTGCACTGTTCTATTTAAGTGGTTCTTGATAGTTAACTCTTTGGCAATAGCTCTTTTAATTGCTTTTTGGCTTATGCAACTATTGCACAAGGCTGCAATTCTATAAACAGGGACTCTGATCATGACTGCCAGTGACTACCCCTTTGATTATAACATTTGGCTTAATAGATCAGTGCCCTGAAGCAGCATTAATGCTGTTAGCAAGAAGCACAACATATGTGGTTTCAGTTGCTCAAACTATTACCTTACTGAGCTTCACTAGTTGTTGTTGAGTATAACAAGGAAACATCTTGAATCAACTGTGGGTAAAACTCTGGAAAAGAAAAAAAGCTTAGTTTAAAGCCCTAGGAATATTCTAAAGATTTTCTATTAGAGTCAGTTGAAGCACAGCCAATATTCTTTCTGTTACACACAGTATTGCAAATAACAGACATTCTAGTCCTTTCAACAACCATAAAAGATCCAATGACACATAAAAACCTAGAATGCAGTGCCACTGATTCCTACTATTTACAAGTGTAGCTTAGATGCTTAGAATCAACAAGAATGATTCTTCTCATCTCTAGGGCACACAGACTTACAGTATTTTATATTCATACAAGAAAACACATATTCTTAAGTTACAAAATAGATATAACTTTTATGTATGTATATTTAATGTGCAACATAGGATATAATTTATAATGTCATGTTTCAATATCAAATAGCTTTCTCCTTTTATATTGCTCCTGGTTTCTTTTATATTTTTGGTCTATGTTAAAGTTATTGAAGGAAACTTATTTATGAGAGCACATTGAAATGACAGGGGTCTAAAGATTGCATGAGGTGGACATACATAAATTTGTCAGTTCCTATAAAATACCTACTTTGACCTGTAAAATTTATATACAGGAGGGAATCTGGCAAAATAAAAATGCCTTACTCTTTGAATGAGATAAGTATGGGATCATATTCTTTTATTTGGAATCTTTGTGACCTAAGGTAAGGTACTTAATCTGTCTGTAGCCCTCAGTGATTGTGGGCTACTCTTCAGAAGGGAGTTTAACTTTGGGCAAGGCAGCTCCCTTCAGATATATGGGCAATTCCTGGAAAAAGCAGGTGACCCCAAGCTTCAGCAGGCAGCCTTCCAAGCAGGAGAGGGGATGTAAGCAGGGCACCACAGTACCCAGGACTCTCAATTATTTTACTAATTCTTTTCTATTTTCCAAACCAACTTTTCAAACCAAAACAATAACATCCACCTCTCTAAATCTTATAGGTCATGTACAAAATCCCCCCCTTTATTATAATTATTTTATACCACTTTCTAATCACTGACTTCATACATAAATTATATAGTAAAGGGTTTCCCTGGTAGCTTATCTGGTAAGGAATCAGCCTGCAATGCAGGAGACCCCAGTTGGATTCCTAGGTTAGGAGGGAACAGCTACCCACTCCAGTTTCTGTCCTGGAGAATTCCATGGACAAAGGAGCCTGGTAGGCTATAGTCTATGGAGTTGCAAAAGAGTTGGACATGACTGAGCAAGCTTCATTTTCATTTCACTAATATAGTAAAATGAAAAAGCAGTGGTTTAACAGTTAAGCACGTGAGATTCAGAGATAGACTCTTTGAATTTATGCCTTCGTTCTACCAATCACTTAGCTTGAGAAATTAGTGAAGATTTATCTTTCTCTACCTGCAATTCTTAATTCACAAATGGTGATAATAATAGTGCTTATGTCATAGGTGGTAAGGATTTGATGAGTTCAAAATAACGCCTAGAAAGCCCTACTGGTACTTGACATAAAATAATCACTATGTAAGTATCAACTTTTATTACCATGCCCTGCACAGTGTTGTAAAATCCTTTTTGACCTGACTCAGCTCCTATTACTGTACTTGGTGTTTTCATTGTAATCAAAGAAAATGAATTAAAAATCCACTATTAGCTTTAGAGAGTTTTGTAACATTCAGATCCTTCCCAGAATTACTGTTTTGTTACATGAAAAGGGGAGGGAAAAAAAACTTTCTGCCGGGTGAGTTTATTTTGAAAACTACATAAGATAATGTATGTGAAAACACCCTCATCCTCCAGCCAAGAAATTCTTCTTTGATTTTCCTAACATGTCATGCATTCTCATTTCTCAGATCTTTTGCAAACAAACTATTCTGCCTAGAGTTATTCCTTATCTCTCTCCCATCTTTTGAGTTCTAATTGCTCATCAAGCTTCACGTCTATCCTCCCCCTCTGAAGTTTTCTATTGTTGTTCACTCCATAAGTCATGTCTGACTCTTTACTACCAAATGAACTGAAGCAAACCAGGTTAAAATTTCTATAGCATCTCAGTTAGTGCCATGCACCCAAAAGCCCCTGACACTCTGTAGCTAACAATAGCATCTCATTTATCCCACCATTTTGTAACTACCGGTTTTGCTGGAGGCCTTTTGTTGGTTTTTAGGTGACTTAACAATGATCTTCTAGAGGAAGGCCTTATTCATTGCTTTGGTATTCCCAAGCTTAGCACAACATCTAGATCACTTATTAATTAAGTGGGAAGGGAAGGATAAGATGGGATGGGACTGAGCCAAATCTTTCAAAAAACAGTTGGATTCCAGGAAATGACTTATGATAACTAGAAAAATAATCATTTCTACTGTGTGAGTAGAAAATCATCTCACCCTCTGCAAAAATTATCGAAACTAATCTTTCCAAGCTTGAATTTCTCAGCACTACTTTAAAGTTATACCCCTTGGTTTGCTCAATAGCTGAGTGTTCATTTAAGCAAACTCCCCTCCCTTTCTCCAATAACCTTCTTTCAAAGTACTTTCACAGTGCAGGCAATTTTTGAATGCTTTTATTAAACATGACAGAAAAAAATACTTAAGAGAATAAAGAAGACTGCCTGAAGTTACTTAGTGTTGTATTTAAAATTATACTACCCTAGCTAGGGGTACACAACGGGCTTCCCCGGTAGCTCAGCTAGTAAAGAATCCTCTTTCGATTCAGGAGACCCCAATTTGATTCCTGGGTCAGAAAGATCCCCTGGAGAAGTGATAGGCTACCCAACCCAGTATTCATGGGTTTCCCTGGTGGCTCAGACAGTAAATAATCCACCTACAATGCGGGAGACCTGAGTTCAATCCCCAGATTGAGAAGATCCCCTGGAGGAGGGCATGGCAACCCACTCCAGTATTTTTGCCTGGAGAATCCCTATGGACAGAGGAGCCTGGTGGGCTACAGTCCATGGGGTCACAAAGAGTTAGACACAACTAAGCAAGAAAGCACAACACAGTATAGAGGTACACACACGCACCCCTTCCCACAGGTGATAATATCAATGGTGATTAGATTAGAGTCCATATTTTTATGAATTGTAAAGTCAACTGAAAATTTCGAACAGCTCCAATATTTCTTACATTGCACTTTTTAAAATGTTTTATTGTTGTTGTTGTTTTTTAATTTTATTGTGTTAGTTTCAGGTGTACTGCAAAGTGAATCTGTTATACAAATATTCCCACTCTTTTTTTAGATTCTGTTCATATATAGGTTATAGAGTATTGAGGAGAACTATCTGTTCTATACAATAGGTCCTTATTAGTTATCTATTATATATATATATAATAATGTGTATATGTCATTTCAATCTTCCAAATTATCCTTTCCCCTTCTAATCCCCTGGTAACCATAGGTTTATTTTCTGTATCAGTAACTCTATTATGGTTTCAAATATAAGTTCATTTGTAGTCTTTTTAAAGATTCCGCATATAAGTGATATATGCAATTTATGTTTGTCTAACTTATTTTGCTCAGTATGAGAATGTCTAGGAACATCCATGTTAAGGCAAATGACATTATTTTGTACTTTTTATGTCTGAGTAATATTCCACTGTGTATAGGTACCACTTCTTCTTTATCCATTCATCTGTTGATGGATTTTAAGGTTTCTTCCATGTCCTGGCTATTGTGAATAGCATTGCAATGAACATTGGGGTATATGAAATACATATCTTTCCAAATTATTTCTCCAGATATGTGATCAGGAGTGGGATTGCTGGATCATATGTTAGCTTTATTTTTAGATTTTTAAGAGCCTCCACATTTTTCTCTATAGTGACTCTACCAGTTTGCATTCCTGCAAATAGTGTAGGAAGTTTCAGTTTTCTTTACACTCTCTCCAGAATTTATTTCTTGTAGACTCAGTTCAGTTCAGTTGCTCAGTCATGTCCAACTCTTTGCAACCCCATGGACTACAGCAAGCCAGGCTTCCTTGTCCATCACCAACTCCTAGAGCAAGCTCAAACTCATGTCCATTGAATTGGTGATGCCATCCAACCATCTCATCCTCTGTTGTCCCCTTCTCTTCCTGCCTTCAATATTTTCCAGCATGAGGGTATTTTGCAATGAGTCAATTCTTCACATCAGGAGGACAAAGTTTTGGAGTTTCAGCTTCAAAATCAGTCCTTCCAATGAATATTTCAGACTGATTTCCTTTAGGATTGACTGGTTGGATCTCCTTGCAGTCCAAGGGATTCTCAAGAGTCTTTTCTAACACCACAGTTCAAAAGTATCAGTTCTTTGGTACTCAGCTTTCTTTGTAGTCCAACTCTCAAATCCATACGTGACTACTGGAAAAACCATAGCTTTGACTAGACAGACCTTCACTGGCAAACTAATGTCTCTATTTTTTAATATGCTATCTAGGTTGGTCATAGCTTTTCTTCCAAGCTGAACAACCACAGCAGGAGAATGTTGGATCCCACAAAAAAATGATACCCAATGTGCAAGGGCAAAGGAGAAACCTGAGCAAGATGGTAGTAAGGGTGAAATCACATTTAAAATCAAACCCCATACCTGCCAGAGATTCTCGGAGGACTCAAACAAAACTTTGTGTGCACCAGGTGACACTGCAGAGACTGAGTCAGACTTGCCTTTGAGTGTTTGAGTGTCTCCTGTGGAGGTGCGGGTCAGCAGTGGCCTGCTTCAGGGGCAGGGGCTCTGGGTGGCAGACCAGGGTGTGGCATAAGCCCTCTTGGAGGAGGTTGCCATTAGCCCCAACACAGAGCTGCCAGAACTTACACAGGATTGGGAAAACAGGCTCTTGGAGAGCACAAACAAAACCTTATGAGCATCAGAACCCAGGAAAAAGGAGCAGTGACCCCACAATAAACTGACCCAGACTTGCCTGTGAGTGTCCAGGAGTCTCTAGCAGAGATGTGGCCTGCTGCAGGGTTGGGGACACTGAGTGTGGCAGTGTGTGCAGGAGACTTGTTGAAAGAGGGCACCATTATCTTCATTATTTCCATCATAGTTTGGTCTGGTAAAGCGCCTACCTACAATGCAGGAGACCCAGGTTCGATCCCTGGGTTGGGAAGATCCTCTGGAGAAGGAAATGGCAACCCACTCCAGTATTCTTGCCTGGAAAATCCCACAGACAGAGAAGCATGGTAGGCTACAGGCCATGGGGTCTCAAAGAGTTGGACAAGACTGAGCGACTTCTCTCTTCTCTCTTGGTCTCAGGTCAAACAATAGGGAGGGAACACAACTCTACACATCAACAGAAAATTGAATTAAAGATTTACTGAGAATGGCCCTACCCAGTTTTCCCCCATAGTCAGTTTCTCCCATCAGGAGGCTTCCATAATCCTCTTAAGTTCAGTTCAGTTTAGTCGCTCAGTCATGTCCGACACTTTGCAACCCCGTGAATCGCAGCAGGCCAGGCCTCCCTGTCCATCACCAACTCCTGGAGTTCACTCAGACTCACGTCCATCGAGTCAGTAATGCCATCCAGCCATCTCATCCTCTGTCGTTCCCTTCTCCTTCTGCCCCCAATCCCTCCCAGCATCAGAGTCTTTTCCAATGAGTCAACTCTTCACATGAGGTGGCCAAAGTACTGGAGCGTCAGCTTCAGCATCATTCCCTCCAAAGAAATTCCAGGGTTGATCTCCTTCAGAATGGACTGGTTTGATCTCCTTGCAGTCCAAGGGACTCTCAAGAGTCTTCTCCAACACCACAGTTCAAAAGCATCAATTCTTCGGCACTCAGCTTTCTTCACAGTCCAACTCTCACATCCATCCATGACCACTGGAAAAACCATAGCCATGACTAGATGGACCTTTGTTGTCAAAGTAATGTCTCTGCTTTTGAATATGCTATCTAGGTTGGTCATAACTTTTCTTCCAAGGAGTAAGTGTCTTTTAATTTCATGGCTGCAGTCACCATCTGCAGTGATTTTGGAGCCCCAAAAAATAAAGTCTGATGGTACATATACACAATGGAGTATTACTCAGCCATTAAAAAGAATGCATTTGAATCAGTTCTAATGAGGTGGATGAAACTGGAGCCTATTATACAGAGTCAAGTAAGCCAGAAAGAAAAACACCAATACAGTATACTAACGCATATATATGGAATTTTAAAAGATGGTAATGATAACCCTGTATGCGAGACAGCAAAAGACACACAGATGTATAGAACAGTCTTTTGGACTCTGTGGGAGAGGGAGGGGTGATGACTTGGGAGAATGGCATTAAAACATGTATAATATCATATAAGAAATGAATCGCCAGTCCAGGTTCAATGCAGGATACAGGAAGCTTGGGGCTGGTGCACTGGGACGACCCAGAGGGATGGTATGGGGAGGGAGGTGGGAGGGGGGTTCAGGATGGGGAACACGTGTACACCCATGGTGGATACATGTTGATGTATGGCAAAACCAATACAAAATTGTAAAGTAAAAATAATAATAATAAAGTCTGACACTGTTTCCACTGTTTCCCCATCTATTTCCCATGAAGTGATGGGACCAGATGCCACAATCTTCATTTTCTGAATGTTGAGTTTTAAGCCAACTTTTTCACTCTCCTCTTTCACCTTCCTCAAGAGGCTTTTTAGTTCCTCTTCACTTTCTGCCATAAGGGTGGTGTCATCTGCATATCTGAGGTTATTGATATTTCTCCCGGCCATCTTGATTCCAGCTTCTGCTTCTTCCAGCCCAGCGTTTCTCATGATGTACTCTGCATAGAAGTTAAATAAGCAGGGTGACAATATACAGCCTTGACGTACTCCTTTTCCTCTTTGGAACCAGTCTGTTGTTCCATGTCCAGTTCTAACTGTTGCTCCCTGACCTGCATACAAATTTCTCAAGAGGCAGGTCAGGTGGTCTGGTATTCCCATCTCTTTCAGAATTTTCCACAGTTTTCCTAATCCAAAAGAGGGTGGCTGCTGCTGCTGCTAAGTTGCTTCAGTCGTGTCCAACTCTGTGCGACCCCATAGTCAGTAGCCCACCAGGCTCCCCCATCCCTGGGATTCTCCAGGCAAGAACACTGGAGTGGGTTGCCATTTCCTTCTCCAATGCATGAAAGTGAAAAATGAAAGTGAAGTTGCTCAGTCGTGTCTGACTTTCACGGCCCCATGGACTGCAGCCTACCAGGCTCCTCCATCCATGTGAGTTTCCAGGCAAGAGTACTGGAGTGGGGTGCCATTGCCTTCTCCCCCAAAAGAGGGAAGACAGAATGAAAACCACAATCACAGAAACTAATCAAACTGATCACATGGACCACAGTCTTGTCTAACTCAATGAAACTATGAGCCATGCCATGTAGAGCCACCCAACATGGACAGATCTTGTTGGAGAGTTCTGAAAAAATGTAGTGCACTGGAGAAGGGAATGGCATACCGGTATTCTTGCCTTGAGAACCCCATGAACAGTATGAAAAGGTAAAAAGACTGGACACTGAACAATGAACTTCTCAAGTCAGTAGATGCCCAATATACTACTGGAGAAGAGTGGAGAAATAACTCCAGAAAGAATGAAGAGATAGAGCCAAAGCAAAAACAACACCCAGTTGTGGATGTGACTAGGGATAGAAGTAAAGTCCAATGCTGTAAAGAACAAATTGCATAGGAACCTGGGGTGTTAGTTCCATTAATCAAGGTAAATTGGAAGTGGTTAAACAGGAGATGGCAAGAGTGAGCTTTGACATTTTTGGAATCAGTGAACTAAAATGGACTGGAATGGGTGAATTTAACTTAGATGACCATTATATCTACTACTGTGGGCAAGAATCCTTTAGAAGAAATGGAGTAGCCCTCACAGTCAACAAAAGAGACTAAAATGCAGTACTTGGGTGCAATCTCAAAAACAACAGAATGTTCTTTGTTCATTTCCAAGGCAAACCATTCAATATCACAGTAACTCAAGTCTATGGCTCAACTGTAAATACTGAATTTGAACTATTCTATGACGATCTACAAGACTTTCTAGAACTAATACCCCAAAAATATGTCTTTATTATAGGCGAATAGAATGCAAAAGTAGGAAGTCAAGAGATTCCTAGAGTAACAGGCGAATTTGGCCTTAGAGTACAATATGAAGCAGGGCAAATGCTAATAGTGTTTTGTCAAGAGAATGCACAGGTCATAGCAAGAACCCTCTTCCAGCAACAGAAGAGATGACTCTACACATGGACATCACCAGATGGTCAATACCAAAATCAGATTGATTATATTTTTTGTAGGCAAAGATGAAGAAGCTCTATACAGTCAAAAACAAGATCAGGAGCTGACTGTGGCTCAAATCTTGAACTCCTTATTGCCGAATTCAGACTTAAATTGAAGAAAGTAGGGAAAACCACTAGATGACTCAAGTATGACCTAAATCAAATTATGATTATACAGTGGAACTGACAAATAGATTCAAAGGATTAGATCTGATAGACAGAGTGCCTGAAGAACTATGAACAGAGGTTCATGACATTGTACAGAAGGCAGTGATCAATATCATCTCTCCAAGAAAAAGAAATGAAAAAAGGCAAAACGGTTGTCTGAGATGGCCTTACAAATAGCTGAAAAAGGAAGAGAAGCTAAAGGCAAAGGAGAAAAGGAAAGATAGACCCATTTGAATGCAGAGTTCCAAAGAATAGCAAGGAGGGATAAGAAAACCTTCCTTGGTGATCAATGAAAAGAAATAGAGGAAAATAATAGAATGGGAAAGGCTAGAGATCTCTTCAAGAAAATTAGAGATACCAAGGGAACATTTCATGCAAAGATAGGCACAATAAAGGACAAAAAAAGGTATGGACCTAACAGAAGCAGAAGATATTAAGAAGAGGTGGCGAGAATACATAGAAGAACTATACAAAAAAGATCTTCATGACCCAGATAACCATGATGGTGTGATTACCCACCCAGAGCCAGACATCTTGGAATACGAAGTCAAGTGGGCCTTAGGAAGCATCACTACAAACAAAGCTAGTGTATGTGCTGGAATTCCAGTTGAGCTATTTCAAATCCTGAAAAATGATGCTGTGAAAGTGCTGCACTAATATGCCAGCAAATTTGGAAAACTCAGCAGTGGCCACAGGACTGGAAAAGGTCAGTTTTCATTCCAATCCCAAAGAAAGGCATTGCCAAAGAATGTTCAAATTATCGCACTATTGCACTCATCTCCCATGCTAGTGAAATAATGCTCAAAATTCTCCAAGACAAGCTTCCATAGTACATGAACTGTGCACTTCCAGATGTTCAAGCTGGATTTTGAAAAGACAGAGGAACCAGAGATCAAATTGCCAGCACCTGTTGAATCATCAAAAAAGCAAGAGAGTTCCAGAAAAAAACATCAACTTCTGTTTTATTGACTATGCCAAAGCTTTTGCCTGTGTGGATCATAACAAAATGTGGAAAATTCTTAAAGAAATTAAAAGACGCTTACTCCTTGGAAGGAAAGTTATGACCAACCTAGATAGCATGTTCAAAAGCAGAGACATTCCTTTGACAACAAAGGTCCATCTAGTCAAGGCTATGGTTTTTCCTGTGGTCATGTATGGATGTGAGATTTGGACTGTGAAGAAGGCTGAGCGCCAAAGAATTGATGCTTTTGAACTGTGGTGTTGGAGAAAACTCTTGAGAGTCCCTTGGACTGCAAGGAGATCCAACCAGTCCATTCTGAAGGAGATCAGCCCTGGGATTTCTTTGGAAGGAATGATGCTAAAGCTGCAACTCCAGTACTTTGGCCACCTCATGCGAAGAGTTGACTCATTGGAAAAGACTCTGATGCCGGAGGGATTGGGGGGAGGAGGAGAAGGGGACGCCAGAGGATGAGCTGGCTGGATGGCATCACTGACTCGATGGACGTGAGTCTGAGTGAACTCTGGGAGTTGGTGATGGACAGGGAGGCCTGGCATGCTGCGATTCATGGGGTCGCAAAGAGTGGGACACGACTGAGTGACTGATCTGATCTGACCACCTGACCTGCCTCCTGAGAAATCTGTATTCAGGTCAAGAAGCAATAGTTAGAACTGGATATGGGACAACAGACTGGTTCCAAATAGGAAAAGGAGTACATCAAGACTGTGTATTGTCACCCTGTTTATTTAACTTATATACAGAGTACATCATGTTAAGTCCCTGGCTGGATGAAGCACAAGCTGGAATCAAGATTGTCAGGGGAAATATCAATAACCTCAGATACACAGAGGACACCACCCTTATGACAAAAATGAAGAAGACATAACTAGCCTCTTGATGAAAGTGAAAGAGGAGAGTGAAAATGTTGGCTTAAAACTCAACATTCAGAAAACTAAGAGCATCCAGTCCCATCACTCCAAGGCAAATAGATGGGTAAACAATGAAAACAGTGAGAAATTTTATTTTCTTGGGTCCAAAATCACTGCAGATGGTGACTTCAGCCATGAAATTAAAGACACTTGCAAATAAATGAGACCTAATTAAACTTAAAAGATTTTGCTCAGTGAAGACAAACATAAAAAGAAGACCCTCAGAATGGGAGAAAATATTTGCAAGCAAAGCAACTGACAAGGGATTAATTTCCAAATATAGAAATAGCTCATGGAGTTCAATATCAAAAAAAACCAACAACCCAGTAAATAAATGGGCTGAAGGTCTAAATGGACATTTCTCCGAAGAAGATATATGTATGGTTCTAAAACAGAAAAACAATGCTCAACATCACTACTTATTAGAGAAAAGCATATCAAAACTGCAATGAGGTATCACCTCATACCAGTCAGAATGGCCATCATCCAAAAGTCTTACCTTGCATTTATTTATATTTAGAGTTGAAACTAAGGAATATGTTAATTCATTTTTCTGAGGATTACAACAGAGTGAAAATAAGACAGTAGGACATGGAGGTAGTGTATTTAGTTATGATACTAAAAAAAAACATAATTATACTTAGGAATGACTACACTATTAATACTTTGGCCACCTGATGTGAAGAGCTTACTCATTGGAAAAAACCCTGACGCTGGGAAAGACTGAGGGCAGGAGGAGAAGAGGGAAACAGGATGAGATGGTTGGATGGCATCATCAACTCAATGGACATGAGTTTGAGCAAACTCTGGGAGATAATAGAGGGCAGGGAAGCTTGGAGTGCTGCAGTCCATGGAGTCAGAGTCAGACATGACTGAGGGACTGAACGGCAGCAACAATACTATTAGATTAGTATTTGCAATTTTTTTTGAACTAGGCTGCTTTTATCGTAACAGTTATGTCTCACCCTTTTAGTGTTTTTGTTGTTGTTTGTTTGTTTGTTTCCTACCTTTATGGTGGTCCTAAGGATCCAGCTACAGTATCCTTTAACTAGCAATACTTTTGACATTACGATTATTGTAAAAAGATTGAAATAGAATAGGAATTGCAAAAAAGTAATGAACCAAATTTTGTCTAGTAGTCCATTCCTTCCCATTTTCATGCCCTTCCTTGATTTTGCAGAATTATAAGCAGTGCTTCTGGGTCAAGTGAAATTTCACATGCAAGGTTTGGTAAGTTTCATTTTCATTTAAACCTTCATTAAACCTGCAAATTTAGCTATGCTCCTTTAGAAACTAGTGGTTCATGCTTTAATAAGAGCAGCAATACTACTTACTGACCCACAGCTATTTTTGCAGGAATATGGAGATAATGATGTTGCCCCTTACTTTAACAGTGATACAGAGTTTACCCTCAATTATCTAGAAGTGATTGTCCATTTTGCTCATTATTTCCAATCTTTACTCTTTGTTTTCCCTTTTCTTAATATTTTTGGGCTTTGCATTGTGCCAGCAGAAATGGAAAGGAAAATGATGAAATATGGAATAATAAAATAAATGATAAATGATAAATAATAAAATAAATGAATATTGTGTTGTCATTTCTAGCTTTTTAAAAAGGAAGCTATACTGAAATAATTACATCAGTTTTTGATCACTTGGCTTGCCTTTGTAACTTTTTCCTTGCCTTTCCACAGAAAAATAAATAGCTAAGTAAATTAACTGGATAAAGATTCCAAACAGGACAAAAAAATACCTAGAAGGAGAAAACTAACAATAATTTTAGCACATCAATTATTTATATAAAACAATGGATTCCTAATACTTACAAGTTAGACATGTGTTAATTAAAGTCACTCCCTACAGAATCTCTATGTGAAATCAGTTATTAGGGCAATTTAAGCTACTATTTAAATCTAAAATTAATTTAATTTATATATTCTACAGTTGCAACATGTTCCAATTATCTGAATTCACCTAATTATTTTGAATTTATAATGCCTCCTTTTATTTTTTCTAATACAATTTAGGCATTATTAACTATTCAGTGACTATCCTTTATTTATATATAGCATAAGGATATATCCTTTATTTATATATATAGCATAAGGATAATTTCTTTTTTTCTTTCACACAAGATAACTTGCAAACTGATGTGAAGAACCTATACTCCCCTGAAAATGCACTTTCAAAAGTCATATGCACTTCAGCCTCCTAGATCAGTAAAATCTGGTCCCAACATGTTTGTCAAACCATGTTTCCTACTCTTTTTCAACTCTTACACTTTATACTATTTAGGTCACTTTCCTTTCTCTCTTACAAATGCACAATGATGTTTTAAAATCCATTTGCTGATATACTGTTCATCATTGTACTTGTTCCATCAATATACTTGTTCCAATTCTGTATCTTTTCTCAGACAGTGGGAGTATTATGAAATATGGTTTCATATAATAAAAATAGTTATTAAAGTAAAAATTGCAATAGTAATAATAAGCAAATACATACAGTAATTATGCAATGTAATTCAATATTATCTCATTTAGCTCCTCACAATAACCCTACTTATGAAACACATATTATTGTTGTACAGATTTACTGCCCAGGAATTTAAGGTCTAGTGGGTGACAGACTTGCACAAGGTCGCAAAACAGGTAAATGAAGGATGCCGGCATCTTACCCCAGATAGTCTGATCCAGCACTTCCCTTTCATGCTCTTTGTCACTCATTTTCTTGTGACTTTATATAAACAATACAACCTCTCCATTCCTATATTTCTTCCTTTTAAAAACAAATTTGTACTTATGTATGTAGATGTTTCATATCAGCCATTTCTCCAAGGAGCCCTGATATGTAGAAACCAAGATCTGTGGTCTAGGTGTGCTCATTGTATCAGAGTTTCTTTAATTCCAAGTGTTCCTAGCTGATAGAGGCAGAAAATAGTACATACATATACATCTATAATCTATAGATGTATATCTATTAATTATATCTATCTTCTATATCTATCACTTATATTACAGCCTACAATTTTTACTGATCCCTTTAATGCATATACACAGCAGAGTTTATTCTAGTTTTCTCCTTTTCCATATTTGTAACTCTCTTCTTCAATGTTTGTGAACACTAATTTAAATATATATCAGCCTATTAATCGGTGAAGGCAATGGCACTCCACTCCAGTACTCTTGCCTGGAAAATCCCATGGATGGAGGAGCCTGGTGGGCTGCAGTCCATGGGGTCACGAAGAGTCAGACATGACTGAGTGACTTCACTTTCACTTTTCACTTTCGTGCATTGGAGAAGGAAATGGGAACCCACTCCAGTGTTCTCACCTGGAGAATCCCAGGGACGGCAGAGCCTGGTGGGCTTCCGTCTATGGGGTCGCACAGAGTCGGGCATGACTGAAGCGACTTAGCAGCAGTAGCAGCAGCAGCCTATTAATAGTTTGTGAAGTGTGTGCATGCTCATTCAGTCCTGTCCAATTCCTTGAGACACTATGGACTGTAGCCATCCAGACTCCTTTGTGCATGGGATTTTCCAGGCAAGAATACTGGAGTGGGTTGCCATGCCCTCCTTCAGGGTATCTTTCTGACCCAGGAATCAATCCCACATCTCTTGCATTTCTTGCATTACAGGTGTATTCTTCATTGCTGAGCCACCAGGAAAGCCCATAGTTTGTGAAGACTGGTTGATAATTAAATTTTATTCAAATAGCAATGTGATAACTATTCTTTTTGACCTGGTATAATTGACTTTATGTTTTAGGAAAGATACTCATTTAGATTGTTTTTGAATATTTTCTGCTGAGTTTTAGGTTTGTGCTGGGTTTTGGGCATGACCACTAAATAATTTTACTGTTAATGTCTCTAAATTAAAGTTGAAAATGCAAGAACAATATATATAAAGCAAGAACATGATAACATGTTAAATATTTGAACTTTATTCTGAGGTTTTTCTTGGGAGTTGGAACAGGAGATTCAGAATTTCAGCCCAAAGTATTTTTTAACCTGTGATAAAAGCTTTATTCCTGAACCTCATTCTCAATTAGGATTAGACAAATGTCTAATTGATCCATCAACCTGGAGTGTACAGATTACATTTTAGAATCATAGTAGAGTCCAAATGTGTGATCCTTGTTTGAAATACAGTAGTACAGTATCTATTAGGCAGATAAACTAAACAAGTACCGTTCTAGTCTATTATTGTTGCTGCTGTTCACCAGCTTAGTCATGTCTGACTCTATATGACTGCATGGACTGCAGTATGCCAGGCTTCCCTGTCCTTCACCATCTCCTGGAGCTTGCTCAAACTCATGTCCACTGAGTTGGTGATGCCGTCCAACCATGTCGTTCTCTTTCCCTTGAGAATTCCAGGTCTATGACCTTCTATTAACTGTGTGACTCAAGGCTTTTTCTCACTCAAGGGTCTTAAATGTAGAGATTATTGAATTTAAACAATTTCTTATATAGTTAAATAATGAAATTTGTCAAATGCCCATAGAATATTGGGCTGGTCACCTAAATGAGTAAGTGAGCTAATTTACAACTGGAATCATTAAGCTTTCTCTTATCTCTGGAGATCCTGTTTTTTTGACTCATAAAGGCAATGGTGATCCTTCTCCACCCAGGGTTGGCTTCTTTACCAATAGCTCAACTAGTTCAAATATTTGGCAAGCCTGGTTTGACTCATTAAAAAACAGCTTAGAGTTTCTTCTGGTGGCTCTCCTGAAGCTAAGATTTCTCATGCAACCTTGGTTATTCAGCCAGATACTCAGTGCAACTCAAGTGCCAAGAGATTGTCTCTCAGACCTTTGATGCTGCTTGAAATCTACTTCTCTTATTCTGTATGTTTTACGTTTAAATGAAGTCCTCACAAAAATATACGGTATGGTGTCTGCTAAGTCTTTCAAATACCCCAAAGTGGGGAAAGAATTTACCACCAAACTGACCACTCTGGGTAGTAGTGGAATATTATTTCAGGCAAATCTAATATGGATAGAAGCTGTGATAAAAGCAACTCCAACCTGGTTGAATGAAAATCCAAAAGATAAGACAATTTTGGATAGGTAATTAAAAACAAACCAGACACATGGCTCCATACCTCCATGGAGGTGTATGTGTTTACAAGGTTCAAGAGTCTATTTGATACAGCTGAAGGAAAACTGGTATGATCATCATTCTGTTTTAATTGAGGGAAGTTGTAGGGTCCCCATGATGCCTAATTATTCCTCTGTATCATGTAGAGAAAAATTGATAACCTGTAGGAAATACTTGTTTCAGGATTATTCTTGTTAAATGGAGTCAAAATGTATCTCTATATAAAGAGGGAGAGGACATATATATACCTATGGTTGATTAATGTTAATGTATGGCAAAAACCAACTCAATACGGTAAAGCAGTTATCCTCCAAGTAAAAATAAATAAATTATGGTTTTTAAAAGAGCAAAAAAAAAAAAAAAAAAGATCCCTGGACTTGGACTTTCTTTTTATTTTTTGCTTCTCACAAATGTGCTTTTGTGGTAAGTTCAGGTATGTTCTTACAAAAGAGATGATTTGGAGTTCAAATTTCAGCTCTAACACTAGCTAAATGTTGGATTTTTTTTTTTTTTTTTTGGTATATCTTGTTACATTATAGTCCTTATCCATAAAATGAAGAAAATAACACAACTTCCCTCATGGAATTTTATGCATTAATGAGACAATGAATGAAAACCACTAACACTGGGCTGACTTATAAGTGTTCAATAAGGCTAGCTTATTTGGTATTTTCAGTCACATGGGTAGACAGTCTAAATGTTCACCATCAAGTCATTCTTGACAGAATTAATTTTGCATTAAGTTAATGCTAATAATATATAGTCCATATGCTCAGAGTATCCAGTCCACAAGTCATATTTAACTGGTGAAATTTAACACATGTAGTGCCATCATATTTCAACTAGGCTTAAAATGATTCCTTGCCTTGAAAATCAATGTGACCAGGGTCATTTGTTTATGTTGTCCTAGGAAATATCCTTATGATTACCCAGTTTCCTTTTTTGGGGAGATCGTTAATATGTTCTTTCCTGGACATTATATAGTAAAATCTGGCATCCAAGCCCCAGGCCAACATCATTGGTCATTCTTTCTATAATGTAGAATCAGTGCTGCTTTATTTGAGCTAAAATCATTGTAATTCACATTTCAGAGGGGTTCTTTTTTATTTAGGTGAACACCTGAATAAGGACTTATATTTTGTATCTTATCACTACTATATATCTTGAAGATTTCAGGAGGAGAGAGATAAAGATAAAACTGTTTACAGAATTAATAACAAATATAAAGGTTCAAATCTTTAAATGCTCACTATCAGTTTCCATTTGACTTTGAAATCATACATTGACACTTTACAAATATTCAGTTGATACTAAGTAAAATGGTAGCATTTCCTTTAGAGTTAGAAAGCATGTGTGCATAGTGCAAGATTTAAATATACCTGACCTGTGTTATTCCTTTTGAAAATACTTTTTTGTATGAGAAAAAGAGGGCATTTTATGTGATTATTAGCTTTGGAGCCATTCAAAGTATTTGAAAGAATGTGCTTTATTTGAGAATAGGACATAAAAGGCGATTGTCAAGATTTGGTGAAATTTTATTAATGACTTAGGTGATTTAATAAAATATCCAACCCACTGAAAGCTCAAATCTGTTTGGTAAGAATTATATTTTTGAATTGAAAAGTAGATATTTCTGGGGTGATTTTGCCCTTTTGAAAGAACCATTGGGTAGAAAGAATCCACCTTTTTCATATTAAATTAAATGTCACCAGGGTCACTCATACCTTCAGTCTCTTTTTAGAAAATTCAAGAAATTAAAATTATAAGAATTCTCTAAACTTTAAAAAAAAGATTGAATTTATGTATGATATCAAATTTATGAAAAATATGATCATCATAAAAATATTTGATAAGAATATATTAAAAATAAACAACTAAGAAGGCATTTTAAGATGGCACCATAGGAAAAGTCTGAACTTACCTCCTCCCAAACCCACAACAAATAAACACCTACACATGCATAAATTCCCTCTGAAAAGAACTTGAGAACTAATTGAATACCTATTCAACAACAAAAAATAAAAAGGATGACCTCAAGATGGGTAAGAGAGACAGAGAAAAGTTCTCACTCAAAACCCCATTCCTGGCCTGGCCACAAGATCTTCTTAGAAGGATTTATCTCCTAGAAGACAAAGGGCATGGAGCCCCACATCAGACACCCTGGCCCATGGATTTGACACCAGAGAGATGAGCTCCCAAAATGCCCCGCTTAAAAATCTAAGGGGCTGATGTCCAAGTGTCCCAAAGAGTTATTTAGAAACTGAAGCTCCCCTCTTTAAGGGCTTATGTGTAATCTCTCTCACACATGAAAATATCAGTGGTTTGAAAACTGCTGAGATTCTTTGTGAAGGAGAGTCATTTGCAAATCTAAAAGAATTGTTTGGGTGGTGGGTGTAATATGGTAGTAATATTTGCAGGAGACAGAGTTACTGGCAGATGCCATTGTGCTCCCCAGCTAACTTGCTAGCACATACCTGAGAGCTTGGATGGACTACACTGCCACAAAGCTGAAACTGGAGAGCTCTGGCAGCTGCAACACTCCCCTACCCCCTGATTCAGTTCAGTTCAATCACTCAGTCATGTCTGACTGTTTGTAGCCCCATGAATCGCAGCACACCAGGCCTCCCTGTCCATCACCAATTCCCGGAGTTCACTCAAACTCATGTCCATTGAGTCAGTGATGCCATCCAGCCATCTCATCCTCTGTCGTCCCCTTCTCCTCCTGCCCCCAATCCCTCCCAGCATGAGGGTCTTTTCCAATGAGTCAACTCTTCGTATGAGGTGGCCAAAGAATTGGAGTTTCAGCTTCAGCATCAGTCCTTCAAATGAACACCCAGGACTGATCTCCTTTAGGATCAACTGGTTGGATCTCCTTGTTGTCCAAGAGACTCTCAAGAGTCTTCTCCAACACCACAGTTCAAAAGCACCAATTCTTTAGTGCTCAGCTTTCTTCACAGTCCAACTCTCACATCCATACATGACCACTGGAAAAACCATAGCCTTGACTAGACGGACCTTTGTTGGCAAAGTAATATCTCTGCTTTTCAATATGCTATCTAGGTTGGGCATAACTTTCCTTCCAAGGAGTAAGCATCTTTTAATTTCATGGCTGCAATCACCATCTGCAGTGATTTAGGAGCCCAAAAAGTCTGACACTATTTCCACTGTTTTCCCATATATTTCCCATGAAGTGATGGGACCAGATGCCATGATTTTTGTTTTCTGAACGTTGAGCTTTAAGCCAACTTTTTCACTCTCCTCTTTCACTTTCATCAAGAGGCTTTTTAGTTCCTCTTCACTTTCTGCCCTAAGGGTGGCGTCATCTGCATATCTGAGGTTATTGATATTTCTCCTGGCAATCTTGATTCCAGCTTGTGCTTCTTCCAGCCCAGTGTTTCTCATGATGTACTCTGCATATAAGTTAAATAAGCAGGGTGACAATATACAGCCTTGGCGTACTCCTTTTCCTATTTGGAACCAGTCTGTTGTTCCATGTCCAGTTCTAACTGTTGCTTCCTGACCTCCATATAGGTTCCTCAAGAGGGAGGTCAGGTGGTCTGGTATTCCCATCTCTTGCAGAATTTTCCAGTTTATTGTGATCCACACAGTCAAAGGCTTTGGCATAGTCAATAAAGCAGTAATAAATGTCCTTCTGGAACTCTCTTGCTTTTTTGATGATCCAGTGGATGTTGGCAATTTGATCTCTGGTTCCTCTGCCTTTTGTAAAACCAGCTTGAACATCAGGAAGTTCACGGTTCACATATTGCTAAAGCCTGGCTTGGAGAATTTTGAGCATTACTTTACTAGTGTGTGAGATGAGTGCAATTGTGTGGTAGTTTGAGCATTCTTTGGTATTGCCTTTCTTTGGGATTGGAATGAAAACTGACCTTTTCCAGTCCTGTGGCCACTGCTGAGTTTTCCAAATTTGCTGGCATATTGAGTTCAGTACTTTCACAGCATCATCTTTCAGGATTTGAAAGAGCTCAACTGGAATTCCATCACCTCCACTAGCTTTGTTCATAGTAATGCTTTCTAAGACCCACTTGACTTCACATTCAGGATGTCTGGCTCTAGGTGAGTGATCACACCATCATGATTATCTGGGTCGTGAAGCTCTTTTTTGTACAGTTCTTCTGTGTATTCTTGCTACCTCTTCATAATATCTTCTGCTTCTGTTAGGTTCATACCATTTCTGTCCTTTATCGAGCCCATCTTTGCATGAAATGTTCCCTTGGTATCTCTAATTTTCTTGAGGAGATCTCTAGTCTTTCCCATTCTGTTGTTTTCCTCTATTTCTTTGTATTGATTGCTGAGGAAGGCTTTCTTATCTCTTCTTGCTATTCTCCTTGATTGCTGCTACCTCTGCTAAGCCGCTTCAGTCATGTCCAACTCTGTGCGACCCCATAGATGGCAGCCCATGAGACTCCCCCATCCCTGGGATTCTCCAGGCAAGAATACTGGAGTGGGTTGCCATTTCCTTCTCCAATGCATGAAAGTGAAAAGTGAAGGTGAAGTCAGTCAGTGGTTTTCTACTCTTAGCAATGGCATTCTTCTACTCCTCAACTGAAGTTTCAAAGTGTGGGCAGCTGTGACCCTCTCCTCCCCTCTGGCTGGGAGAACAAGCAGTCATAGTATTCTGTTGCTTCTGGCCTAACGCTGACTCACATGCACAGGCAAGGTCCTTTCACACTGCATTGCTGAAGCCCAGGGTTGGGTACAGTCAAGTCATTTTCCTGCTGTCTTCCCAAAGCAAGAGAGCAAGTCCCACCCCCTGCAATCTCCAGCTACCTACCCAGAGCCCGCAGGTATACACCATCCACATAAGGGACACTACTGGATGGCCTAGCCCTGGTGGTCACAGGGCTGGTGTTCTTGAACTTCATGACACTAGAGCCATCAGAAACACAGCCCTTGGCAGGCCACCACCCCCAGGACACTGCACAGACAGTGGAATGAAACATAATCCCAGTCTTGCTATGTAAAAGGCTTATTTCTTAGCTTCTAGCTTCACCTGAGGGGCAGGCTTCAGGATTCCCACACATCTAGGAGTTAAGGAGGTGTTCCCAAGGACTGCAAACAGGAGACACCATTCTTTCACACTCCTTGGCCCCATTACAGCTCAATGAGGCTTCTCAGAGAGGAGCTTATACACTCACCAGGAGCTTCAAATTTTGTAACCACAGCCAAGGGGACACCTATGGATGGATCTTCTGGTCCAGAGGCCAGCAGAGATTACAGAGGCCCGCTGTTCTCATGCAATAGCTGATCTACAACTGGGCCTGATGACTTCCCTGAACTTCACCAACCCACATATAGATCAATGCCCAGAATAGGCAAATGAGTCTAACCCACACCTCTCTATATAGTAGCCATAGCCATGTCACAGCTGGTGGGCACACACAGCCCACGTGAGGAATGGCCAGAGACTGTCTGGTTCTGGTGGCCAGAGGAGACTCTACTTCTGGGCCATACAGAACAGCTTCTATAGAAAACCACTCTTTTAAGACTGGACTGTGGCTGGGAAAGATTGAAGGCAAAGAAGAAGGGGGTATCAGAGGATGAAATGGTTAATCAATATCACCAAGTCAAAGGACACGAATCTGAGCAAACTCTGGGAAATAATGGAGGAAAGAGAAGACTGGCATGCTTCCGTACATAAGATTGCAGAGTCAGACAAAGCTTAGCGACTGAACAACAACAAGCAAGACTGAGGAAGGTAGCTGCTTTGCATATTACATATAGGGACTGTATCAAGCTAAAAAACTTTTTAACATCAAAGGAAACCATCTACTAAACAAAAAGGTGACCTAATGAATAGAAAAATATATTTGAAAATGACATATCCTATAAGAGGTTGATATTCAAAATATATAAAGAACTCATACAGCTCAATATCAAGGAAAGAAACAGCCTAATTAAAAAGGGGACAGAGGACCTGAATAGACCTTTTCCCAAAGACAAACAGATGGCCAATGTGTGTGTGTGTTAGTTGCTTAGTCTTGTCCACCTCTTTGCAACCCCATAGACCACATACCACCAGGCCCCTCTGTCTGTGGGATTCTCCAGGCTAGAACACTGGAGTGGGTTGCCATTTCTTTCTCCAAAAGGAACTATAGAAAGAAAGAAAGTGAAGTCACTCAGTCATGTCCGACACTTTGCAACCCAAGGACTGTAGCTTGCTAGGCTCCCCCATCCATGGAATTTTCCAGGCAAGAATACTGGAGTGGGTTGTCATTTCCTTCTCCAGAGTTGGCCAATAGCTACATGAAAAGATGTTCAACATCACTAATCATCACGCATACATGCTCAGTTACTCAGTTGTGTCCAACTCTTTGGGCCTCCATGGACTGTAGCCCTCCAGGCTCCAAGCAAGAATACTGAAGTGGGTTGCCATTTCCTACTCCACACTAATCATCAGGGAAATGCAAATCAAAACCACTATGAGTTTATTAACTCATTACCTGTCAGAATGGCTATTATCAAAAAGATAAGAAACGACAAATGGTGAGGATGTGGAGAAAAGCCCTCATGCACTGTTGGTAGGAATGCGTGTTGCAGCTCTTATGAAAAACAGCATGGAGATTCCTTAAAAAACTAAAAATAGAACTATCACATGATCAAACAATTTGACTTCTGAGCATTTATTCAAAGAAAATAAAAACACTAATTCAGAAAGATGCATGTACCTTTATGTTTATGAAGCATGATTTGCAATAGCGAAGATATGGAAACAACCTAAGGATCCAATGGTAAATGAATGGATAAAGAAAATATGGTACATATACATACAATGGAATGTTACTCACATGTTAGTCATTAAAAGAAAGAAGAAGAAATCTTGCCATTTGCAACAGTATGGATGGACCTAGAGTATACTCTGCTATATGAAATAAGGCTGTCAGAGAGATCAAAATACCTATGATTTCAATTTATATAGAATATGAAAAACAAAGCAAATGAACAAACAATACAAAACAGAACAGACTCATGGATACAGAGAACAAATTGGTTATTGCCAGGGTGAAAAGGGTAGTGGAGAGGGTGAGTGAAATAGGTAGAGAGGTTTGAGATATAACTTCTTGCTATAAAGTAAGAAAGGCAAAGTGATATAATGTACAGCATAAGGAATATAGTCAATTCCTTATATTGACTATATATTATATTATCTATCTATATGTATATATATTTATATATTATATATAAATATTATAATAGACCTGTATAGTAACAAGATTTATTGTGGTGATGATTTTGTAATATAAAACATATCAAGTCACTGTTGCACATCTGAAACTAACATTGCGTGTTAAATAGAATGCAGTTAAATAAATAAATACTTTAAGAATTAACAAAAATTTTTGCACTAGATTTAAAATATACTTTGTTTCATCTCCTATATATTCTATATAGCTTTAAGAAAAGTGAAGTAGGTAGGATTCTAACTTGGTTACCAAGATTTCCACTTTCCTGATGAATGCATCTATTATAACCCCCAAGTGAGAGCCAAATGAATCTACAAACAAAAAACATCATGGACTCTTTGGGAAACATATGTAGTTTAGGGTTATTAGATTATAATATAAAGCAGAAGCTGACGAATATAAGATGTAAAGGAAAAAGGAGACCAGATAATAAATGGCTTTACATGTCACATGAGGAGGTGAGATTTTATTCTGCAGTCAATGGTGAGAAGCCCATAAAATAGCAATACAGGGGAGAGTAGTAATTAATATTTCTTAATTATGGTCTTATTTCTAGTTTATGATAACAAGTCTGATTGATAGTACTGTTTGCTTTCAATTTGATAATAAAAGATCATTTTTTCAACCTGCAGGCCCTGTAATGAGAATGAGAATCAACAGGGACGGTATATAAAAGAGAAGAAACTCTGAAAATTTTAGCTGTGGTATTTAAATGCATATTTATGAAGGTAAAAATGAAGTTATTAGTGAAGTGGGAATTATGTGTTAGATCCTAGAAGACTTATACTGTATATATATATATATATATATATATATAAAATATATATACATATATATACTGTATATATACATACATACTTACACTGTATATATATATACATATATATATATATATATAAAGGATACCACAAGAATGAGTAACATATTTAAATGAGAAAGAAGCAAAAATCTGTCCAATTTGAACCAACCCAAGCTAGTAATTTATTTGGAAAGGACAGTTATCATTGGCTCTTGGTTCATAAAGTATTGGATTTCATTTCCTCCTTTTATAATTTACCACCTATGAGATCATGGGGAAAAGGTATAAGTGCTTCTAACTTGCCTTTCTCTTTTTAACAATAAGAAAATATACATTTTCCATATTTAAACCATTAATGTAATACTTGACAAAAACTACAACCAAAATTTGTTTTCATCCAGATATCAAAATAATAACTGAAAGCCTATGAATCTTTTTAATAGTTATTATCTTTCAAAGGAAAATCACTTTTTAGATTGAAGTCATAATATTTAGTAAGCAAGTTTCTCTGTATTACTTGGGTTTATTTGACTTTAGAAACAGTTTTTTAAAATTTCTATCAGAAGTATTTCTTGAATGCTAGATATGTTGCAAAGATGATAGGCTGATTTCACCACCAGCTCAAAATGCTCATATAGTACACACAGCATACATAAGAGCAGCTTTTTTCTATAGCTGTGAATGTTCAAGCCAGTGTACCATTGTGATCTGACTTGGATTATGCACTGAGCAAGAATGACAAATCCAGGATGAAGACCAGTGCAGCTTCAAACTTAATCCACTACTATGTAAAGCGAGTCATGTGATTTTTGAAGACCCTGGTTAATTCCATGGGAGCTTATGTTATACTTGCTTATGTAATTGATCCTGCACAAACGACAAAAACAAAAACAAACAAAAAACTGATGGTTCAACACTCTATAGATCCATGGGCATTGTATCCTCCTCAGTAATTACATGAGCAAAGAGAAGAAAGACATAGCTTCTTCCTCACTTTCTTCTTTAAAAAAAAAAAAGGAAAGGAAAAGAAAGGATTAAAATAAAAAAGGGGAAGTTCTCTGATGGTTTGGTGGTTAGGGGGTTAGGGTTTGGATTTTTGCTGTGGAGGCCTGGGTTCATTCCCTGGTCCGGAAACTGAGTTCCTATAAGCTGCTGCTGCTGCTGCTGCTAAGTCGCTTCAGCCGTGTCCGACTCTGTGCGACCCAGTGGATGGCAGCCCACCAGGCTTCCCCGTCCCTGGGATTCTCCAGGCAAGAACACTGGAGTGGGTTGCCATTTCCTTCTCCAATGCATGAAAGTGAAAAGTGAAAGTGAAGTCGCTCAGTCGTTTCCGACTCTAGCGACCCCATGGACGGCAGCCCACCAGGCTCCTCCGTCCATGGGATTCTCCAGGCAAAAGTACTGGAGTGGGGTGCCATTGCCTTCTCCACCTATAAGCTGTACCACATGGCAAAACCAAAAAAACAAAACAAAAACAAAAGCAAAGTTTTTCTGAAGATCTCTAAAAAGATCCTTTAAAAAAAAAAAAAGGAACAAAAGAAATCTATTCTCTGATAAATACAATGAAAGATATTACTAAAGGACAGATTTTTCAATTTTACTTTTAAAATTGAGCTTATGAATTCAGATAAACAGCTTTTAATTATTGATTTAAAAATAGCAAACTAATCTCATTTAAGTAATTACATATATTTGTCTACTAGGAAAAACAAGTACACACACACACATGTATATCTGGAAGCTATTCTATTAATATATGTCTTTGCTGCTCTTTGCATTAAATTGTTTCTATCATCTGATAGAAATGCACATGCTCCTAAATTTTATTTAGAATGTAGTGTTCAGAAATACAATTTTTGTAGCTGAAGTTATCTATTTATTTTTGTTTATGTAGTATACAGTGTTTGTAAAATGCAGTAAAATAGTTAAAGAATTAAGGATACTTAAAAGTAAAGATAGACATCTGAAAAATTTGATATTTATATGAAAATAGATTAGTTTGAAAGTATGAAATTATAGATGAAATGCTTATAACTAAAAATAGCTTACAGAATTTTAGAAAACACATTTAAATGATTATGAATTTCAGTAGAATTAGTGATGTCAAAAGGGATAAATAATAGCTTTAATTGCCTCAAATTTACACAAGTTTGAGAGTCATTATCACAAGAATCATTTTTAGAAAAATGTGGAGCACAAGGGGAAAGAGTGGGAATTTCATTTGGCTCAACCTGAATTTTACAATGCAGAGAACCTGATGAGCTACTTGAATGAACAATTTGGTTTCCAAAACTATTAGTCATAATAATTAATCATCATGACTCCACCATAAATGTGCAATGCATTTGATTTTTTTTCCAATAGTTGTTTTTAATGGATCATTTGTACTAGCTATATTGATAAAACAAGTTCAAATAACCTTATATATTTAGCACTGAACCATCAGTTGTTTTGCAAAGTTAAATACTTAAAAATAGTTATTTTGGAATCACAGGTCTCTTAAGTATCTTTTTCAAAGCTATTTTTGTAAAATATCTTCAGCAGCTGCAAAGTACACTAATTTAATATATATTTAGTCATTCTAAAAGAACATGTCAAGACCCAGGTATAAATTTACTGAAATCTTTGTACATCCACATTGAATTATTTAATATGATTTAAAATCATACATTTTACCTATATATTTTAAAGCAATATTGATTTTAGATTAGTTATATTAATTTTAAAGTTTTCTTGTTGTAGTGCTGGACAAAATTTACTTTTGGAAAGGAAAAGTTCAAAACTCCAACATAAAATAAAAGAATAAAACTTTAGGCTATGGAAGGCTACTTGTGTTTCCTTCATCCTAGGCACAGTACATGTCAGTCAACAAATAACGCCAAGAATTTTCTAGCCTGGAAGCCTTTATCTGCTGTTATTCCCAGTTAACTACTGCCATCTAATCAGGCAGGTCTTAATTTAACTATTTCTTCCACAGTTAGAACTAATCTAGACGTTTTGTGTCTTTTGCATCCTCTACCACAAGTTTATAGCACTTATTATTATTTTTTAGTTACATAATTTGGGGAAATTATTTATTATCTCTATGCCCATTATGTGTAAGATCCATGAAGGCAATTATCCTACCCATTCGCTTTTCATTGGATGTCCCACAACAGACCACAGCTTTAGTGTATGTGTGTTTGCATGCTAAGTCACTTAAGCTGTGTCGCACTCTTTGCGATGCTATGAACTATAGAGGAGCCGGCGGTTACAGACCACGAGTTGCAAAGAGTTGGATACAACTTAGCGACTAAACAGCAACTTATGTTACAAGTTGCAGGGTTTTAGTAGATGGGAATGTGAGGATGGTGGAAGATAAGGTCAGAGATGATTTTAAGGTCTCTATAAAGGAAAATGTCAGGATTGGCACTGAGATTTTGACCCATAGGCATTGTTTCTATAGACAGAAAAAGAAAGACACAGGATTAGGAGTGTATTTAAGAATGTTTTAAAATAAATTTCAATTTAGATTGTTTTGGGGATAATTGTGCCGGGTTTGTAAGGGCATCCAGTTATAAATCTTTAACATGCCATTCCAGATGTGGAACTATAATTCATGGACTAAAAGACAGAGATATTGAGAGAGACAGAGACAGAGAGAGTTGTTTCACAGGAACTTAGTTAAAAGCACAAACAATAATAGCATATTCCTGTTGTGTCAGAGTCATTCTCTCCTGGTTGCAAGAGCAGAAAACTGCAGAGTGACTGTTGTTCCTTGGCAAAATCCCCAGGAAGCTGAAAGGCTAGGTATTTTCAGAATAACAGAAAGTAATTCTAGCTCATCAAAATTACTTGAAACTGAAAATCCTAGTAGGGGTGGCACACCTTCTTGTTATTTCACACCTTCTTGTGATTTGTCACCTGAGCCTCAATCACAAAAACACATAAAGTGAAAAATTAAAAAATGAAACTGAACAGTTTAGATATGGATCAGTAAACTCTACTGAATAGGTGCCTTTTGAAATTATAAAAATGAAGCAAATGAATAAAATAAAAGCAGTGAGCATGAAGCCTGTAATAAAACTCTAGTTTGACTTGGCATGTCATAAATGTCAAAAGGGGCATCCAAAGACGTTTATTACTTAAGGTCCTACAGCTCAAATAAAATCTGCTCACTATTGGCCTTTGTAAAAAAATAAGGAGAAAAAAAAATAGTAAATGCAATTCCAGCTATACTGCAGTCATAGATTATAACAGAATAACAAAAGCTTGCCTTACTTATTATTTTGCAAGTGGGAATGTAGGGACAAAAGAGATGTTCATTATTTCTCTGAGCTCTGAGGAAAGACACTGTCTGCAATATGTTACAGCTTGTTGCATATGTAGTTCAGTACCACTGAAATGTAAAGAATATATAATCTGGAATGGTATAAAAGGCCATCTCTCTTTTTATACATTAAGAATGTGATGCCACTTTTTAAGCTTTCCAATAGTTAATGTCATACAATGTGCTTTTACTTCTAGGTTTGGCAATGAGAAGATGGAGAAATTAGGAGTTTTGATAAATCTCCATTTAAGTGAGGCCCAGTTTTCATTTCTACTTTCTGTCATAATGCCTGTGGGTAAAATAGAGTAATACAATGGAAGATGGGTGTGCCCCCAGAACAAAGTCAGCTACTTCAGAATTCTGTCAAAGACCTTACCAAGACTATCCCAAATGTGCTTGTATTACAAAATACAAAGGGTATTTGACATGAAGAGCAAATCAGGACAGGGTGAATAAAAGTCACTCTCAGCCCTTTTTATGTCTGATTTTTGTTTTGTTTTGTTTTTGTGAGTTTTTTAACCATTCCAATAGAATACATTAGTTATTGTCTAGCCTATTGTTGTAGAAAAACAGAAATATAGTTATATTTCTATTTAGAATATATTTCTATATTTCTATATAAAAATAGAAATATAGTTGTAGAAAAATATCATTTTCTTCCTATTTTCCTTTGTATCATTTTCTCCAGATGGTATTATGTCAATATAGGCTGATCAACCTCTGTCTGATTATTATTAAGAATGATGGTATTGTTCCAGACAATAACTCTTAGTTTAAATACTACCATGATTACAATAATAGGAAAGACCTACAATTTTCTAAACATAATATTATGTGATTTTAAATCTGCAATATTTATACATGCTGAATTTATACTTAAAAAACTAACTATATCTTGATTTCTCCAGAATTACATTTTTAAAAGTGCTGTTATTAACTGAACAAATTATCCATCAGTGTTAATGCATCCTTCCTCCCCAATGTTACAGTGACCATAATTCCTTCTCCTCTATATTGTGATAGAATCTGTTGACCCTGAAATATCCAGCAACCCTTTTAGTCTTAAAAATAGTATGCTAATGTTTTGGGAGGCAGCTTTGTGCCCCAGTTGAAAATGATGATCTTCTTAGATTCACTTGAAGCTTATGGTGATCATGAGTCTCAGTTCTGGCCAATGTAATGTAATTGACACTAAAATGATATTTCTTGAACAATTTTTCCAAAAGTCATGCTCTATTGCTCATTTATTTTCTTACTTTTTTTTTTACAACCTGAAAATGAAAGCTGTTTCTTCAGTGTAATTGAGTATAAATATACAAGACGTTTAATATTATATGGCACTATGAAGCACTTGCTGCTGCTGCTGCTGTGTTGCTTCAGTCGTGTCCGACTCTGTGCGACCCCATAGATGGAAGCCCACCAGGCCTCCAGTCCCTAGGATTCTCCAGGCAAGAACAATGGAGTGGGTTGCCATTTCCTTCTCCAATGCATGAAAGTGAAAAGTGAAAGTGAAGTCGCTCAGTCGTGTCCGACTCTAGTGACCCCATGGACTGCAGCCTACCAGGCTCCTCCGTCCATGGGATTTTCTAGGCAAAAGTACTGGAGTGGGGTGCCATTGCCTTCTCCTTGCACTAACACATAATTGCCAAACAATATTATATTTTATCATAAAGAAAACAAAATCATATTTACTGTGAATGATATAATGGCTGCATAAAATAGAACTCAAATCAAACTGAAAAATATAAATTATTCTATGTGAATCTAAAACAATCCTTTGAGGAAGGGGTATATTACTCTTACCTCAATTTGATTTTCTATCTTTGGGGAAAGTTGAACATCTATTGATCATCCAAATTTGCTTTTCTGTGAATTGTTTATGATTCTGTCCTTCTCTCAGTTTATTACTACTGAATTGCTTGTATTTCAGGTTAATTTACAGTTTGTCTTTAGATGTTAAATATACTAACTACTCATAATTTATCACAAGACAAGTTTTTTCCCCTTAACTGGCCTTTTTGTAGTAATTTGATACTGTCAAGTTTTGCCAGTATGAAAGCAAAATAAAACTGTAAGTTCATTTCTTTTTTTAGGAAGGAAATCACAAAATCAGAAATATATTAATCTTCTTTCCATCTCTAAGAGGGAAAGTTTGTTTTGGTAAAAATAATTCTGTAAAACAAATTGCTTGTATCCTAAGAACCTTAAAAAAAATGTGTTTCTCCTTACAGACATAAGCTTATCTAAAAGGTACAGACATCTTAGGATCTATAAAAAGATTTGCAATTTAAGCTCACTGATACTTGAAATTATCTAAGAAAAACTAAAGTTTCATTTTGTTTTATAAAAGCATTAAATTTCTTCCACACTTTCCTTCTATTTAATATGAAAATGAAAAGAATTATCTTTATAATTTGAATTTAAGCAATCTTTCTATGTAAAATGAAAACTCTCAAATGTGTTAGAAATAGTGAAATCCACTAGACTATTATGCAAAATCAGAAAACATGACTAGTATAATTAAATTAAATTCCATAAACCATTTAAAATACTTTAACATATAACTAAACAAAATATAAATTTACTTAGTTTGGGTTTCTTTTAAATTCCTCATGGCCAAAGTAAAAAAAAAAAAACAAAAATGGTAATACCTGAAATAACAATATACTTATCTCTTTTTGTGGAACCTGAAAGTTCTATGTGTACTAGAATTTGTAGAAACCCAGAATATTCCTGCAAAAGTCTGTACATATTTAATGCTATTCATATTTTTTCCAAAAATTTAAATGCCTTTCAATCAACTAGGTAATAGAGTTCTGAAAGTTTTTTTTTTTTGAAGCTGAATTTATATAATCTCAAAGAAAAGAATGGTTGTGAACATTGTATTATTTTTCCAAAATTAAAATCAGAAATGTACTCCTTAAAGTTATCTGATCTGAGAAAAACTGAACTCAAAATGTCTTAAAAGACATGCAGTGTAAATTTATATGAATTTTTTATATTTCTTTGTGTCAAATAATACTGAAAAAACATTTATTCGGACCTATCTAGCCAAGTGAGTTCCACCAAATCAATATGCTGATAGTAATCCCTAAGTTTCCAAAGATTTCTCAGAACATCTGGTAGAGTTGAAAACATGTACATGCTAATTTCAATTTATGTACATCCTGGATTAATATCTAAATCTGGGAATTGGTAAATGCCTAATCCTCAAATTTAATTGTGTAAATGCTTTAATGACTGTGGCTTAGCACACCAATTAACAATTACCCTGAAAATACAAAAGGAAGACAAAGTGAAGAACATTTCTAAAATTCCAAGACCAAAGTCCTTTCTTTTCAGAGTCCACTGAAACACAATAAAAAATGAATTGAATGTACCTCTGCTACTTTTTCTAATCCTAGAGAAAGACTTCTTTGTATGAATTCAAAGCCTACTTATCATAAATGCTTGATTATTTCAATACCATACATTCCATGATTAAAGTTGTGAAATATTAATAAAATGCCAATAGGATTGATAGCACTTTGAAATAAATTCACTTGAAGACACCATCAACTATTTTATGAAAAGCAAATGGATGGAATGGAATTCAGGAAAACTGAAAACTATTGCACTCTTGAAATGCAGCGATGGAGCAAAGAAAGAGGAAACAACTGCTGCTGGCCTAGTTCATTTACATTTTTACCTAGACTTGATTTCTTTCTTTTTGATGTTTTTACATTTATGTCTGTGTATGGTGTCTTACAGAAGGAGGATTTTTACGTACATAGGTATATGATTATGGAAAATGACTAGAAGAAACACAGAAATAAAGATCATCCCTGCCCTTAATCAGTATACATTTTGTGAAATAGTCAACACACAATGAGAGAATCATTCACAGACACATACCACAAATGAAAATAGAAAAGACTCTAATTCATTCACTCATTTATTCAGTCAGTCAGTTGCTCAACAATGCATATTTTGTCTCTTCTTCACAGGAACTAGAAATAGGATGGTGAATTAAAATATTTCTTGCTTTTGTAGAATTTAATGGATGTTTCCAATTATAATAAAGCAGCCATATGTATACTGTAGATTTATAATTCCAATCTGTGATCATTACTACAAAGAGAAAGTAGAGAATTAAAGAGTTTATCCATGTGCCTGCCTAAGGCAAGGGACAGTGAACAACAGCTTACCCAGATAACTGACGTTTCAGCTGACATTTGGAAGATTAGCAATTATGTCTCTAATCTCCAAAACAGGTAAGACCTGAACATGAAGAGACTTAATGCTAGGATTTCTTTTCAGAATCAGAGGGGACTCAGATTAATTTATTTCATTGCAGCATTGGAAAACTGTGGCACTGGTATGCTGTATCCATGCTGGGTTAATTTCTGTGGGCGGGCTGCTACAAGTCCATTAGAGAGGATTTGTCTTTTCTTCCTTCCTTTTCTTTGCTTGTGTGTTTTGTTCTCCCTGTAGCCGACTTCCTAAGACTTTCACCTAATGTCCCAGCTTTTGTCTATTATCCCCATATGGTTGATTCTTAAATCTCTCATTTCAGCCCAAACCAATCTCTGTGATTTCATCCTAAAATGTACAACTTCCTAGTGGATAGTTTCACTTGGATATTCTAATCTTTCCTTAAATATAGTATATGTGATGAAAGTTTCTAATTTCTGCCTCCATTCTTATTCTTTATTGTTTTCTGAGCCTGGAAAAATTAGGATGACATTAGTCTCTCTCATAATCATTCACTCATTTATTCATTCTCTTTCCCACTTCACAGTACATTTTGTGTATGTGTGTACATATTTAGGTGTGTCATTTCCTTGAGTTTTCTTTTTTGATTTTATATGTATGCCACATCAATGAATAGAATACAAATTTAGATTTGATTTTTCTGTATCTTTTTGGACTTTTTGCTAAGTCGCTTCAATTGTGTCTGACTCTATGACCCGATGGACTATTGCCCTCTAGGCTCTTCTGTCCATGGGATTCTCCAGGCAAGAATACCTGAGCAGGTTGCCATGGCCTCCTCCAAGGGATCTTCCCAATCCAAGGATTGAGCAATGTCTCTTAGGTCTCCTGCACTGGCAGGCAGATTCTTTACTACTAACACCACCTGGGAAGCCCCTTTTTTTGATTGATTTTTACATAAGTGTTATCATATCAAGTGTATTCATTTAACATTTATCCAGCGTACTGAGTATATCTCTAATTCTTTCATTTTCTTTGCAAGACAGAATTGTATGAATAAACTAAAACAATTTTGTTCCATTCTAAAATTGTTGGACTTTTGAGTTATTTCTAGTTTATGGCTATCGAAAATAATACTGCAAAGGTTATTTTTTCAAATCTCCTTTGAGATTCATTTGATGAAAATGTCATTATTGTGCAATCCAAAATGGTAGCCACTAGTCATGTATAGCTAAATAACATCTGAAATATAGTTCATGTAACTGAGGAATTAAATTTTTAGTTTGGTTTTATTTAAATTTGAATTTAAATCACCAGAGGTAAGCCTCTGGCTATTATATTGAATACTGATAGTCTATGGCAAATACCTAGGAGTAGAATTTCTGGTTCATATGGTATATTCATTTCAGTTCAATTCAGTTCAGTCGCTCAGTCATGTCCGACTCTTTGTGACCCCATGAATCGCAGCACGCCAGATCTCCCCGTCCATCACCAACTCCCAGAGTTCACTCAAACTCACGTCCATCGAGTCAGTGATGCCATCCAGCCATCTCATCCTCTGTTGTCCCCTTCTCCTCCTGCCCCCAATCCCTCCCAGCATCAGAGTCTTTTCCAATGAGTCAACTCTTTGTATGAGGTGGCCAAAGTACTGAAATTTCAGTATATTAGTCTTCAAATTTTCTAGATAATACCACATAATTTTTCCAAAATGGTTGCAAAATTTCCACAATAATGTAAGGAAAGTCCTATTAATTAGCATCTTTTCCAGCACTAACGCCGGCAGACTATTACATTTTTCTCAATTCAATCAGTATAAAATGTTAGTTCTTTTTTTTTTTTTTTGCATTTTGCCAATAATTAATGAGTTGAATATCTTTTCATATGGTTATTAATTTTCTTAAATGTGTGTGCTTGTGATTGTGTGTATGTTCCTGTGCAGCTTTATGCATGGGTTGGCTGTTAAATAACTTGCTTTCCTTTCTCTTAATTGTATATTTCCCCCATAAGGTTGGTGTTCCTATATATTCTAGAATCAGTTCTTTGGGGCGGGATAACATATGTACAAATACCATTTTCTTCTTCTTTTTGAATTCTGTTTCTATTCTTCATATGTGTATTTAGTGAATGAAAGTTATTCTTAATAAGGACAATGTACAAATAAATGCCTATTACATAAATATAAATGTATATTGAATTTTCTCAGATCCACCAAAAACTATTAATTTGTGTAAGTTCCCAGAAGTCCAGCCAATGTCATCTTAACCCATTCTCATTTGAATTATGTTCTGTTAATGGGTTATCCTCTCTTATTTCCTGTATCTCTCACTCTCTCATTCAACCATCATTCTCATGCTATGTAGGACATATACATTAGAGTAATAGAAGCACTTGGGTAAAATTTAAGGCCCATAGAATGAGACTATTGCATCTTCCAAATACAGAGTTTTTTTCATGGCTCTGGGATTTACCAGAATCAAGAAACCCAAGTCTTACTACTCTTGAGCACATTCATTATTATATATCAGTGGGCCTTGTGTTGCTTCTATTTGCAACTCTCTTTTCCAAATTAATGTGACTCATGCTAGCTTCACAGGCTCTTCTAAGAGAGAAGGGTTCTTCTAACCCAGAACATCTATTCAATCTGAAAAAATGATGGTCTTAGAGCCCTTGAAATTTATCCACCCTTTAACCTATTTGTGTTCTGTCACAGTTTGGAGTATTGCTCAGTAAATAATTATTCACCTCCTTCTCCCTATAAGAGTACAGTGTGTGTCCTTGGTCACTGATATTGGGTTTGGATATTTGACTTGCTTTGATTGATGCAATGTTAATGCATTTTTCAAATTAGAATCTTTAAATAAATCTGCAATCTGGTTTTGTGTTGTGAGAAAATTATGTTTATGGTAGCCACATTCCCTTCAGTATAGAGCCTAGAATGAAACTAACTGTAATCTGCATGCTAAGTCACTTCAGTCATGTCCGACTCTTTGTAACCCTATGGGTTGTAGCTTGCCAGCTCCTCTGTCCTTGGGATTCTCCAGGCAAGAATACTGGAGTGGATTGCCATTTCCTATTCCAGGGGATCTTCCCAACCCAGAGATTGAACCCATGTCTCTTATGTCTCCTTTGGCAGGCTGGTTCTTTACCACTAGTGCCACCTGGGAAGCCCCATCTAGTGCAAGACAGTTGAACCACAACCTTAAGCAGAGTCACCAGTCAAACTAATGTCAAGTCCAGCTCACCAGCACAGGTTCTTGAAAGCACAGTACTACGAAAGAATGAGAAACACTCAAGAAAGTTACAGTGGAGACCAGGGCACCAACATCACTGTAAGGTGAAGGTGCCCAAACTTATCTCAAGTCTGCTTTATTATACTTTTTGAGATTTGTTTCTGCATGTTTACATGAGCATGGCAGGCCAGGTGGCCTTCAATGATAATCCTGTGAAGTTAACATTTACCATTTTTGTATCCCTGTTTTTCTGCCTCACGGACAAAGACCCAGTTAATCATTATGTGCCTCCCAGGCGCCAAAGATAGGAACAGTTTGTTGATGGCTTTCCATCCCAAGGCATACATCTTGCTTTCAAGATGTTTCTTGTTCCTTCCTGGATTCCTTCAGGAGTCACATACTGACTCATGTCCTCTCAGCAAGATTGTTTAATTCTTTTGCCAGGCCTTTTAGTAGGCCTGTCTCCTACAAACCAACCCTTAGTCAACTGAATCACAGTCCGCCTACAGACCTGATGGATGGACTGTAGATGATTACAGATGTAGATGATTGCAGAGTGGATGATTAGGTGGTAAGTCACTAAAATTTGGGATGATTTGTTACACAGCATTACTTTGGCACCAACTGACTAATACTTGCTGTGATGGCTAATTTTCTGTTTTAGTCTGACTGGCTACAGCATGTGTGGATTAAATATTATTTCTGGATGTGTAGGTGAGGTTGTTTTTGAATGAGATTAGCATTTGCATTAGCGACTCAGTAAAATAGATTACTGTTCCCAATGTAGATGCACACAATTCAATCCTTTCAAGGCCTAAATCCAACAAAAATCACACTGGGATTTAAACCGTCTGCTCCCCTGATTCTCAGGCCATTAGACTCAGACTGAACAGCACGACTGACTTTCCTAGGTCTCCAGCTTTCAAATGGCAGATTGTGGGACTTCTCAGTTTCCATAAATGCATGAACCAAACTGTCATCATAAATGTGTGTGTGTGTGTGTGTGTGTGTGTGTGTGTGTATATATATATATATATATATGTATCAGATCAGTCGCTCAGTCATGTCTGACTCTTTGCGACCCCATGAATCACAGCATGCCAGGCCTCCCTGTCCAACACCAACTGTCGGAGTTCACTCAGACTCACGTCCACCGAGTCAGTGATGCCATCCAGCCATCTCATCCTCTGTCATCCCCTTCTCCTCCTGCCCCCAATCCCTCCCAGCATCAGAGTCTTTTCCAATGAGTCAACTCTTCGCATGAGGTGGTCAAAGTACTGGAGTTTCAGCTTTAGCATCATTCCTTCCAAAGAAATCCCAGGGCTGATCTCCTTCAGAATGGACTGGTTGGATCTCCTTGCAGTCCAAGGGACTCTCAAGAGTCTTCTCCAACACCACATTTCAAAAGCATCAATTCTTCGGTGCTCAGCCTTCTTCACAGTCCAACTCTCACATCCATACATGACCACAGGAAAAACCATAGCCTTGACTAGACGGACCTTTGTTGGCAATGTAATATCTCTGCTTTTCAATATGCTATCTAGGTTGCTCATAACTTTCCTTCCAAGGAGTAAGCGTCTTTTAATTTCATGGCTCCAGTCACCATCTGCAGTGATTTTGGAGCCCAGGAAAATAAAGTCTGACACTGTTTCCACTGTTTCCCCATCTATTTTCCATGAAGTGATGGGACCAGATGCCATGATCTTCGTTTTCTGAATGTTGAGCTTTAAGCCAACTTTTTCACTCTCCACTTTCACTTTCATCAAGAGTCTTTTTAGTTCCTCTTCACTTTCTGCCATAAGGGTGGTGTCATCTGCATATCTGAGGTTATTGATATATATATGTATATAATTGCTGTTTCATTGCTAAATCATATCGGACTCTTTTGCAACCCCATGGACTATAGCCCACCAAGCTCTTCTGTCTATGGAATTTTCCAGGCAAGAATATTGGACTGGGTTGCCATTTCCTTCTCCAGGGATTTTCCTGACCTAGGGATTGAACCCACATATCCTGCATTGCAGGCATGTTCTATACCACTGAGTCACCAGGGAAGCCCCGTATGTGTGTGTGTGTGTGTGTGTGTGTGTATATATATATATATTATATATATATATAATATATATATATATTCTACTGATTCTCTTTCTCTGAAGGACCTTAAGACACCTGTCCTAATTGAAACAGTTATATCTTATAGCTTTAGGTTATCTATTCTCTATATTCTTTTATCAGATTCATTTGACTTACTCTTCCACTTTGAATAGTGCCCTCTCTTCTTCCTTGGACCCTTTTTGGTCTGTAAGTTTGTTCATTATGCAATGCAAACCCATGAAGATAGAGATTCTTTGATTTTCTTAGTGCTTTAAGGGAAAGAAAAAAACAACAACACAAGTTTGTTAGCATACTGCATCAAAAATAGCCTAATTACTTCATAATGTAAAATGTGATGTCAAAGTGCAAAATGTTATAAAAACAAATTCTAAGATTATAATCTGCTTATGTAGGATATTTCTACATAGAGAACACACTTATCTGTCTAAATTTTCACTTAGTGTTGGACTTATTTTTTGTATAGTTTCCTAGTTCATCTTATGCATTTCAAATCTGAGTCGTCAATTACTTTTATATTTACTGATTGTTGTCTGAGATTTTATAACTGGAATTCCCAGTCTTCTCTCCACATATCCATTCAGATATGATATAAATACTAAATGTAACTATCCCAGTCATGTAAACTAGATAATCGCTAGCTCTGTTATGTGAGAGTTGGACTGTAATGAAAGCTGGGAACTGAAGAACTGATGCTTTTGAACTGTGGTGTTGGAGAAGACTCTTGAGAGTCCCTTGGACTGCAAGGAGATCAAAACAGCCAATCCTAAAGGAAATCAATCCTGAATATTTATTGGAAGGACTGATGCTAAAGCTGAAGCTCCAATACTTTGGCCACCTGATATGAAGAATTGACTCATTAGAACAGACCCTGATGCTGGGAAAGACTGAAGGCAGAAAGAGAAGGGATGATAGAGGATGAGACAGTTGAATGGAATCACTGCCTTTATGGACATGAGTTTGAGCAAGCTCGGGAGTTGGACAGGGAAGCCTGGCATGCTGCAGTTCCATGGGATCGCAAAGAGTCGGACATGACTGAACGACTGACCTGAACTGAACCTTAACTTTAAGAAACAGTCTCTCATTTTTTTGGAAAGGGTTTCTACTAGGGAAATGGTTTTGTTTACTTTCTGAGATCTACCTTTTCCCCTTGTTAGAATTCTCTGAGCCCTAGTAATATTAATTGATTTTGTCATGAATAAAACATCTTCTTCTTTCCTATTTCGTATTTCAAAGCTGTTATTTCCAGATATATGGTTCTTGTTCCATTTCTCTTTTTTTTCACATAAGACTATGTGAAGTCCTTCAAGTTCTTGAAGTAGCTTGCTGCCTCCCTCCAGTCTCTGATATTTCTCTTGATTTCTCACTGTCATTTTCTAAAGCCAAGGTTACTTATGGTACTACAGTTCTTTGTTTATGAGAGTTTATAAAGAATTATATTCTACAATAGAGATTTTGGAATCAGAATATTTTAGAAATAATAGCTGCATAATCTTTGTCAGTTTACTTAATATTCTATGCCTCAGTGCCCTACCTGCTTAATGGAGATAATATTAATATTTGCTTCACAGAGTTTTCCCAGGTACTAAAAGCTATAGTTCATGTGTTCACTTAGAATAGTCTTAGAACATTTGAAGCATTTATCAAAATTCCTCTATGAATATTATTATCCTTACTCAGGTGTTGTAAGGAAAAAAAAAAGATTATAATGAAATGAGATGCTATAAAACTCTTAGAGAAAAAGATAGGCAGAACACTCCTTGACATAAATTTCAGCAATATCTTTTTCATTCTGTTTCCTAGAGTAATGGAAATAAACACAGAAATAAATAAATGGGACCTAATCAAACTCAAAAGCTTTTGCACAGTAAAGGAAGCCAAAAACAAGCAAAATGACAGCTCACAGAATGGGAGAAAAAATTTACAAATGATGTGATCAACAAAGGATTATGCTCCAAAATTTATGAACAGCTCATGTGGCTCAAAAATAAACAAACAAATTAGCAAATAAACAATCCAGTTACTTATGGTATGGACAGAAGACCTAAACAGACATTTCTCCAAAGACATATAGATTGCCCAGAGGCACATGAAAAGATGCTCAACAATGTTAATTATTAGAAAATGCAAACCATAACTATAAAAGATACCACCTCACACCAGTCAGAATGGCCAGCATTAAAAATTCTACAAACAATAAATGCTGGAGAGATATGGTGAAAAGGGAAACCTTTAATACTATTGGTAGAAATGTAAATTGGCACAGCCAATATTCAGAGCAGTATGGAGGTTCCTTAAAAATCTAAATATAAGGCTACCATTTCATCCAGCAACACCACTCCTAGGCATATATCCAGAGAAAACATTATAATTCAAAATGATACATGCAACCCAATGTACATTGTAGTCAAGACATGGAAATAGCCTAAGTGTCCATTGACAAATGAATGGATAAAGAAGAAATGGTACTTATATACAATGGAATATTACTCAGCCATTAAAAAGAATGAAATCCTGCCATTTGTAGTAATCTAGATGGACCTAGTGGAGAAGGCACTGGCGACCCACTCCAGTACTCTTGCCTGGAAAATCCCATGGGCAGAGGAGCCTGGTAGGCTGCAGTCCATGGGGTCACTAAGAGTCGGACACGACTGAACGACTTCACTTTTACTTTTCAGTTTCATGCATTGGAGAAGGAAATGGCAACCCACTCCATTGTCCTTGCCTGGAAAATCCCAGGGATGGGGGAGCCTGGTGGGCTGCCGTCTGTGGCGTTGCACAGAGTCGGACACAACTGATGCAACTTACTAGCAGCAGCAGCAGCAGATGGACCTAGAAATTATCATACTAAGTGAACTAAATCAGGTAGAGAAAGACAAATGTCATATATCACTAATATGTGGAATCTAAAAAAATTGATACAAATGAACTTATTTACAAATAGAAACAGATTCACAGACTTAGAGAATGAATGTATGTTAACAAGAGGGAGGAGTGGAAGGGAGGGATAGATTGGGAATTTGGGATTCACATATGCATAGTTCTGTATTTAAAATAGATAACTAATAACGACCTACTGTGTAGCACAGGGAAATCTGCTCATTTCTTTGTAATAACTTAAATGGGAAAAGAATTTTAAGGATACATGTATATTCATATCTGAATCACTTTCCTCTACACCTAAAACTAACACTTGTTAATCAAGTATACTTCAATATAAAATAAAAATTAAAGAAAATACTTCACCTGCCGTTCAAGTTCTGTAACCATTTCCAGATACATCTGGCTCTCAAAGCTAAGATTCCAACAAAAATCTTATTTAAAATAATATACATACATATTCAGCTTTTTCCTTCTAGTTTGTTCCCTGGTATTTTGTAATTTGTGGTACAAATCACTCATTTTTCACTCTTTTTTTTTTCTTTTTGAGAAATAATTGGCAAATAACACTAGTTTACAGGGTACAGCATAGTAATTCAATATTTGTATATATATAAGATAATATATATCACCCCAAGAAGTCTGCTTAACATCCATCACCACACATAGTCATAATTTTTTTTCCTTTTGAATCATGCTCCCTTCTAACTAATAAAATATAAAAGCAAAAAACAAAAGCAAAAAACAAGATTAACCCTAAGACTTAAATTATTGGCTTTATTATTGCACCGTCAAGTTTTAATAACCCCTAACCTACAATGATTGTTAACAAAATAGGTCAAAGACCACACATTTTAAATCCTCTTATTCCATGCCTTAATATAGACCATAAGAAGTAGGGTGAGTTTGATCTGCATGGTAGATTCATTCCAATTATTTACTATTCAGCTCCTTGAAGCATTGAATACTTGATTAGCATTCAGTTTCTGGCAGAAAACTTAATGTAATAAAATCCATGGCCTTACATGTTGGTGACCCTATCTCCAGATAAACATATGTCCCAGTAAACATCCTAGATTCTGACCATTCATATTAGTATTGCTCCTAATTATATGGAAGAATGAGGGGGTGGAAAGACATTTCAAAATGTCCCTTAGTTAAAATGAACTAGACTGAATTATTCTGTAACATAGGAAAAATAAGACTTCCCTTCTGTATTCACCAGATTGTAAAACAAACTTGTATTTATATAACATATTTCATTATATACTTTACCCTTACACTCTTAGTGATTGGTAAAATATCTGGCATATGGGAAAGAATCAATAATTGTGGAGAAATAAATAAATATATTCATGCTAAAATAGTTTGCTGAAACCCTCTGTATAAATTAATCAGGTTTTATCTTTTGAGTTCCTTTTTTTCAAAATTCATTTTGATTTTTAAAAGTGTGCCAATATATATGCCACTCAAGACTAAAAATTTTATTCATGAACAAAGGCTATCACATGGCCCACTGATAATCACTTAATGTTTAACCTGCTTATATAGGTGAGAGAAACGGTTTGTAATATCCTTTTACAATACTGTGATTTCACATAATTAAGAATAAAAAGGGACAGCAAGATGGTACGTGGTTCAAAAAGTAATAACATATACAAGCATGTATTTTTTTACAAAGCTCCCTTGATTAGGCTATGCCAAATCATATTAATAACAAATTCTGAAACAAAATGGAGATTGTTGAATGCATTGGGAGAAGCTTTATGATGTAAAGTATGTGCAGGTAAAAACACAGAAACACAGCCAATTATACTTGAATTCTCATGTACAATGTAAAGAAATTTATTTGGAATTTAACTATTGGCTTTTCTTCAACTTTTGTTCTATTCTTTCCCTACAGGAAATGTGAGCAACATGATTACTGTCACTGATGAAAATTGTGGGCAGGCTCAGATCAATCAGCAGCTTCCTTGTTTTCTTTAACAAAGTTGATCTATATAAAATAAGCACTCAAGTCTGCTGTCCAACACTTATCAATAGCTTATAAAGTCAAAGGTATGGTTTTTCCAGTAGTCATGTATGGATGTGAGAGTTGGACCATAAAGAAAGCTGAGTGCTGAAGAATTGATGCTTTTGAATTGTGGTGTTGGAGAAGACTCTTGAAAGTCCCTTGGACTGCATGGAGATCCAAACGGTCAATCCTACAGGAAATCAGTCCTAAATATTCACTAGAAGGACTGATACTGAAGCTGAAGCTCCAATACTTTGGCCACCTGATGCGAAGAGCTGAATCATTGGAAACGACCCTGATGCTGGGAAAGATTGAGAGCAGGAGAAGAAGGGGACGACAGAGCATGAGATGGTTGGATGGCATCACTGACTCAATGGACATGAGTTTGAGCAAGCTCTGGGAGATGGTGAAGAACAGGGAAGCCTGGTGTGCTGCAGTTCATGGGGTCCCAAAGAGTCAGACACAAATAAGAGACCGAACAACAACAAACTCCATTTATTGTACATCCAAGCTATGAATTTCAGTCTACCATTTATTATTCATTAATCTGATAATCTCATCTCCTCTTTTGTATCTATCAATAGACTCCAAACCATGTGGAAAAAGTGAAATCCCTAGTATCTCAAATATATATATATACACATATATGTGTGTGTGTATCTACACCATGGATGTAATGTGTATGTAGTTGTGTGATATGAATATATGTGTGTGCAAATGCACACAAATATGTGGATTGAGTTGATTTTATTATTTCTTTATCATTAAAATATCTTCTACACAATTTACAATATCTCCCTTTGGTTTTATAATTTATGCTGAGAACTTAAACCTTCAAAGCTTTCAATCCTAAATGTGTGTGTGTGTTTTAAATTCTAGAGTATTTTATGCTGAATTATACCATGATTTAAATTAAGCTCTTTGATTTCAAAGTTTCTCAGAAATATCTTATACCTTAATTTTCTCAAACTGGAGAGACAAAAGCAAAACCCTTGGTCCTAGAGGAACGGGTTGCCCATTTTGGTTCTTCTCCTTTGTTTCTCCCATATCAGTGCTGTTATCTGTGATTGGACCCAATGAGCTTTCACGTTCTATGTTCTATTCTGATAAGGCATATTTTGCTTTACTTGTTCTTTCCAGGTACATCTCTTATTTCTGATATACTATCAATATAGTGTGCCCAAGTCATTCAATCATGTGCAACTCTTTGTGACCCCATGGACTGTATGTAGTCTGCTAGGCCCCTCTGTTCATGGGATTCTCCAGGCAAGAAATATTGTAGTGGGTTGCCATTTCCTTTTCCAAAGGATCTTCCTGACCCAAGGATCAAACCCACATTTCTTGCTGCTCCTGCACTAGCAGGCAGATACTTTACCACTGGTGCCATATTAATCAGATCAGATCAGATCAGTCACTCAATCGTGTTCTAATACTCAGTAGATTAAATATACCAACTGAGACTCTCAGAGTGACATAAAATGAAGTCAAATAGTTTTGGTATGAGAACTAAAATATTGGGCAAAATTGTTCTACTGCAAATTCTATGTCTAATTAAATAACACAAAGTGGTATCCTTACCTAAAAATACTTTTCTATTTATCTAAAATGTTAAATTCCTTAATTCTGTCAAGAATGACACACAAAAGAGAATGATAGATACATACATGACATTTTAATGTTTAAACCAAAAAATATTTATATCCTTCAAATCTATAGGATCTGTTGATACTTCTAAGGAAGTTGTGGTTTAAGCACTTAGGAAATCTGTAGTTCATGTGATAAATATTTGAGAACGTATATATATGTTCCTAATTTAAAATAAATTTCTACATCTACCCTAGTTCCGTCTTAATTTTTTATATGGGTCATTTTTAATGTCCTTATTGAATTTGGTATAATATTACTTCTGGTTTATGTTTTGTTTTTTTGGCCATAAGGCACTCACCCAGGGATAGAACTCACACCCCCGCCTTGGAAAGCGAAGTCTTAACCACCTGACTACCAGGGAAGCTTCTCTGTTTCCATCTTGATTCAGTAATATATCATAATATATACCCCAGCTTAAATATTTACTATCTAGATGACCTGCAAGAAATTTTTTAACTTCTGCACCTCTCCAAAATAGAAATAGTTATAAATATATGGTGGCTCAGTGGTAAAGACTCTGTCTATCAATGCAGGAGATACAGGTTTGATTTCTGGGTCAGGAAGATTCCCCTGGAGGAGGAAATGACAACCCACTCCAGTATTCTTCCCTGGAAAATCCTGTGGACAGAGAAGCCTGGAGAGCTACAGCCCATAGGGTCACAAAGAGTCAACATGACTTAGGGACTGAGCAGGAGGATACATATTAGCAATAAATTTTTAAGCCTATAACAAGCTACCAAGAGATGTAAAAAAATTCCATTTCAGTTTTAAAGGAAGCTTGTGCTGATTTTTCTTGGAGAGAAAATGTTTAGCACCACCACAGGGTAACCAGACATTGTTATCCTTTAAGTTATGTGACAGTGTTTTAACTCCATGAATTGAAATGCATTGACCATATGAAAAGGTAATGACGGCAAAGGAGTAGATCATCTGTTGGCTTATCTGATAAGATAAAGTATGGATCACTCATGGGATCGACACCTGCGAAGGGAGAAGGAGACAAGATTTGCCCAGGTGGAGAAATTGAACAGCAGTGTAGGGTTCAATGCCAGCCTCTGCCAATGCGTAGGAAAACTGAGAAGGGAGAATTACTCAAGAGCTGTCCTGAGTAGGGACAAGAGGACCAGACTTTTATTTTTATGTATTGATATATTAGTTATGGCCACCCCAGGAAGGCAATGCAGCATTGGCTAAGATTGTCTTCACTGTGGCATCTCTTGAAATAGCAACAGCTGAGGATTATCTGCTGAGCACATACCCAATGGCTGGAGTAGGAGTTCTGAATAAGAATCTTGATATGCTTCACAATGTTCAGCACAGAGTGTGTATAAGATGCTAGCTCCTTATGAAAATCCTATAGTAGAACTTCCCTTAATACAAATTAACTGTAGATTCTTGAGAAATCATAAGAACACTATCCCTTGGTATATGACACCAGTAACTTTTTGAGTGAAGGTCAACAGTAACTTAAAGTATCAAACATAAACAAGCAGTACTTATTATTTAAAATTTAAAATATTTCAATATAAATGATAGATAGATAGATGTTTAAATAATAAATGATGTAATTATCTCCTCACTGATACAATTTAGCATTTTAATATATAATTACAAACTCTACTCCAGTAATAACCACTAGGCTTATCTTTATATCCATTAAGTATTAAAAAACTTGTAAATGAGCACAGATGGGCTTTTTCATTGGTAAAAGAAGTGGTAGCAAAAATATTCAGATAATAAAGAAATACTTGTGGGAACTTCTAACTAGGAGAGTAAAAGAATTTAATGAACCAAGCAGTCCCTTTAAGAATGGAGTCCTAGGCTTACAACTCAGCTCCTTTTTTTGAACCAATAACAGATGATTTTGTCATCTGATCCTCCCCAAAGGGTATCCTGAAGTTTTTCCTCCAAATAAGGAATTTACTGGATTGCCTAAAAAGCAGAAAATAGAAGCTTCACCAGGTTTGCAGAAGAGGTTGTATGAATGTGTCTATGTGTTCATGTGCACACACATGCTTTCTTGCCAATGAATGTGACAGAATTTGAGGTGAGATATTTTTATTGTGACATCCCTTGTGGGAGTAAGTTTCCTGGAGAGAAAATTTTCAGTTCCAACTTATCTCTAGCTATTGGAAGCTACCAGTAGTTACTCAAAAATTCTCTGATCTGAAAAGTAAATTAGTTTAGGTCAGTTTGTAATGCAAACAAACTAAAAGCAACTCAGATTTTTAACACATTAGGTTAATATTGGAATAGTGAAGAGTTTTTTTAACATAAGAATTGATATCAGAACTTCCATTATATACACATGGGCAGAACACCGTCTTCCAATAAGTATTTTAAGAGATAGTTACAGCAAAATTAACCCTTTATTTAAAAAAAAAAGTGATTCATGAAAAATAAATGAAGCAATTTGAGTTCAAACTATAGTTAAAGATTGATGCCATTTGTTATAAAGCACAAGGAAAAGAGTACTTTTGTCTTTCTACTGAATAGAAATACCTATGGAGGAGTTAGCAACAAAATATTAACAGTGTTTATATTTCAGAATGGGGTTACAGCTGCTTTTTTTTATTATTATTGTTTTCATGCTTTTTACTTAAAACTTTACTCAAGTGAGAAATATTATTTACATATATATATAAAAGTTATTGAACTTGAATGAAAATATACCTTTGAATTTGTTTTATTAATGAACAATTATCCTCTCGCTTTCTGCCGCTGACTTCGTTAACATTTTTATAGTTCATAAGTCTTCTTCTGAAGTTTTTCGATTGTTGGTGAATCAGACTACATTCATCTTCCAAGGAGAAGGCGATGGAGACCCACTACAGTACTCTTGCCTGGAAACTCCCATGGACGGAGGAGCCTGGTAGGTTGCAGTCCATGGGGTCGAAAAGAGTCAGAACTGAGCAGCTTCACTTTCATTTTTCCCTTTCATGCATTGGAGAAGGAAATGGCAACCCACTCCAGTGTTCTTGCCTGGAGACTCCCAGGGACAGTGGAGCCTGGTGGGCTGCCGTCTATGGGGTCGCACAGAGTTGGACACGACTGAAGCGACTTAGCAGGAGCAGCAGCATCTTCCAAACATCAGATTCACTTTAATCATCTTCCATTCCTTCATATAAACCCCTTTTATCAAAGCTGATTAATCCCCTTTTATTTCTTTATCCTCTCCTACCTCCAATTTATATGAAACTGCAAAATCATTCAAAACACATCAGTCTTCTTCCACTGTTGAAAACAATTCCAGAAACTACACATCATTTATGTTGAATTTGAGGATATTTATTTCTGAAGCTCTATTACTATAGAACACATGAAGTTGTTACTTTTTCAGTATATCATATAAATTTTTATTCTAAACTCTATGTTTATTCCTTGAAACTTGTTGTTAAGTCACCAAGTCATGCCCCAAAGACATATTATTAAATACATTACAGAGTTTATAACCCCTCCAACAAAACTGATGTACAAGGTCCATGATCCATATAACAAAAAGGGAAGACCACATTGAAAGTTTCTGATGCTCCAAGCTGATAAGAAGTTCTGTCAGAAACTTTTCATTATTCTATTTTTCTACTCTAGCCCCAGACTCTGGGAATGGAAGAGTACAAGGGCAGGACCATTTAGAATCAGTAGTGCTCAGTCTACTAAGAAGGCAATATTTACAGTCAAGTGGAACTGGATTGTGTGCAGAAATGTAGACTAGGCAGAAACTGAGTACAAACTGAGGTTTTTTTCCTACAAGATTCAAATAGATATATATGCTTTAACTTTTCCATCTTGTTAAAATGTGCTGCTATTAAGGGTATTTTATTTAAACTCCTTGAAACTCAGTTTACTATGATGCAGTAAGTCTCTGTAGATTTTAAATCAAGTACAAACTGAAACTTTGTGAACATCATTTGAAGATTTGTAGCTTCAGGCAAAAATGATTGAATCCACACAAAAGTGAAAAAAAGCATAGGAAGTAGAATAAAAATTGAAATAGGAAAAAACAAACCATGTTGCTGACTTGGATCTGATTATAGCTACATTTGTGACCTTGAACTAGTTACTTAATGTTTTGGGGCCTCATTTTTCTCAACCAAAAAACTGAGATTTGGCCTAGATGGTTTCTGAAGACATAAATAGTTTCCAAATGCTAAGATTTATACACTGTTCTTGGAGCACTTTCCCATGATGACACTTGATATAATAGCAGGTTGCAGGACTTGCATGTATCTAGAAGGAATGTGTCTAAACCTTAGCCTTGTGGGTAGGTTAGAACACAAAACAAATGCTCCATTTCCTGCAGGCTCATCAGAGTACTAATAAGTCTCTGAATTCTCTGGGCTAGTTCACGTTGATAATGTTCATTCTGCTCCTTGCTTCACATTGCTTTTTGTTTTACTATAAAGAGAGCTATTCTTCTTTGTCCTGAAGAAGAGATGCAGTTCAATTATATTCCCTTATAATGAATCTCCACCCCACTCCAGTACTCTTGCCTGGAAAATCCCATGGACGGAGAAGCCTGGTAGGCTGCAGTCCATGGGGTCGCTAAGAGTTGGACATGACTGAGCGACTTCACTTTCACTTTTCACTTTCATGCACTGGAGAAGGAAATGGCAACCCACTCCAGTGTTCTTGCCTGGAAAATCCCAGGGATGGGGGAGCCTGGTGGGCTGCCATCTATAGGATCGCACAGAGTCGTACATGACTAAAGCGACTTAGCACCAGCAGCAGCATAATGAATCTCCATGTTGTTCCTTTCTCCAACAAAAGCAAACCTGAAATTTTGGCCAGAATATCAAGTTCTAAGAGGCATAAGGAATAGATGATGGATGGAAGTTCTACATTTTTTTTTTCCATGCAAATATAAGTATATGATGATGAGAAACAGAATTGTCTGCAACTTCCTTTGTGCACATCTTAAAAATCGGGGTCTCAGTAACTTCTCCAAAGAGCCTTTGAAGTTCTTTCCAGAAACAGAAAAAAGGAACATATAATCATTTTAAGATGAAAGAAGAAGAAATATTAAAATTGCTTAATACATTTTTACATACATATATACATACATTTGTATGTACAGTCATATTATACTAGCTTGTTTCAGATATGAAGTAACAATAATATATTTAGCTTATTTCTCCTGGTGTGAACTTTTTACTGTAAAACTGTGCTTAAAAGAAAGAAAATGTTTCAACAAATAAATGAAAGTACCAAGGTCAAGAGAAATGCCATGCATGGTACTATATCAGGTCTAATAGCACCAAAGTAATTAATGACTCAAGTCATGCAAATCAGTTGCTGTGGTGTCTACTGAATCTCTTTCTCATATTCCTATTTTTTTTTTCTGTCTTACCTTTGCCCTTATACTTCTCTTTATTTTTGGTCTTTACTGTGAAATAGATTATTCTGAATAATTTCTCTATCACTTGGATTTTGCTCCATTCAACTACCTTGTATAGCTCATGTTAACCAACTCCCCCAAAGAGATTTGATTGCGTAGATTAACAGAGTTTCTAAATCTGTCTTCTTCATAAAGTCCCTGGCTTTCCTTATATTTAATGTAACTTTTGGTCAAACAGCAATCTGTATCACAGTCAGGTTTGAGAAAATCCTTCTGGCCATCAGACTCAAGGCAAGGCAACTCATACCCATAGAACTATGTCTGGGTGCTTGACTCCAAAGGGAGCCGTGTGTGCAACGAGTACTCAGAGGGTCATTCACCTTGCAGTAGTGACACAAAATCTATTTTTAATAAGAAAAGCATGAATAATTTTAAAATGAATATATTAACAGGTACATGAACATATAAAAAGATGTATATAACATAGATATTTATGTATTGGATATAATGGTAATTGTTGATGACATGTATTTGGATAAATTGATAGCAGTATGTATTTGATAAATACACAGTATACAATAAAGGATAAAAAAAATCAGTGTTCTTTTAAAAAATCTTTATGTGCTATTTAATTTTCTATGTTCACCTATATCATTATCTTTAGCAGCATTCTTGGAAAGTTGAACTTAAGACAATATTTTTTTCCTGAGGGTATGATTTTAATTTCATCTATTTACTAACTTATTTCAAAAGGCATCACCACATTGATCAGTCACTGTGGTGAAACATACAGTGCTTTATGTGCTAAAGGATAATATATTGGTTTTTAAATTAAAGTTTACGTTTCTATAAGTAACAGAAAATATGTCCACAAATACACTATCAAGGGAAAAATAAATTCTTAGCAATTCCTTATTAGAGAAGTGTTGTCTGTATTATTCATCTTCATGAGCTGTATGCCCTTCTTTTCTATCTTCCCCGAAAAGTATTTTAAAACAAGATTAATCACTGCAAGTTACTCAATTGAGAAAACCAGCAATAATATTGATCCAGCTTTTCAAGAACACTGCCTAAAACTACTGAATCAACTAGAATTTATTTAAGTTTCCTGTTTAAAATGCCGTAGACATTGGTTAGTAAATAGCTTTCTAGTCCTGACTTTGATGTTTTCTCTGGTTTCCATGATAACAAATGTAGAAATGTTACTTATTGTGTTTGCCTTATTTGTAAATACTTAGAAGCACAAATGATCACTATATTTGCGGTTATTTTTATAAACCATATGTTAAAGCAGCTGTAATACACTAATAATGACTTCTAATTAAAGTGTAACACTGAACTCGATGCTGTTGTTAATTATGCCACAATAATTTTTTTTTTCAAATACACTTATTTTCATGGTTAAGACCTATACAGATGACAGATTTAGGTAAAATATATAGTTAATACTGAAATTGGTAAGCTTCTCAACTTGTAGAACTTGGGCTTAATCTTGGTTCCACTGCTTAATAAGAACTCTGTGTCTTTGGACAATTTGCTTATTATTTTGGTGTTTTTTATTGTTTAGTCACAAGCCATGTCCAACTCTTTCATGATACCATGGACTGTAGCCTACCTTGTCCCTGGAATTTCCCGGGCAAGAATACTGGAGTGGGTTGCCATTTCCTTCTCCAGGGTATCTTCCTGACCCAGTGATAGAACCTGCATCTCCGGCACTGAGCCACCAGGGAAACTGCTTTGGTGCTTCTATTTCCTCATAAACAAATGTGAGTAGATGGCTCAGACAGTAAAGAATCTGTCTGCAATGCAGACGACCCAGGTTTAGTCCCTGGGTTTGGAAGAGCTCCTAGAGAAAGGAATGGCAACCCACTTCAGTGTTCTTGCCTGGAGAATTCCATGAACAGAGAAGCCTGGTGGGCTACAGTCCATGGGGTCACAAAAAGTCGGACATGATTGAGCAAGTAACACATAATACATACAATAATAACATTCATTATGATAATACATGTAACATGTTTTGTGTGATTCTTGATAGTTGCTTAATTAATGTTAGCTCTTATAGTGTCAGACAAGAGGATTGACACTTGTTCACTCCCAGTACCCAGGCCTCATCCTTGGCTGCCTTTTTCTCTGACCCATAGACTGAAAGTGTCCTCTACTGCTATGATATAAACAGAGAGAGTATAAAGCTAAAAAGTTAGAATAATCATGAATGTCCACTTGAAGTAGGAAGAAAAGGCAAAAAAAAAAAAAAATGCAATATGTTTTAACAAAGTTTTAGTGTTCACATCAGACTCCCTTCCAGACATCTCTCTCTATTTTGGAGGAAAACCCTTAGGGACTCAGTTACATAGAAAAATCCGTAAGATGCCTTTTAGCATGGCTTTATAGCTTGTTAGTTTTCCAAAACAAGTGGCCAACTGAGAAAAGTACAAATTAATATGTTACAGTTAAGTTTAATATGGATCATATGTTCATTGAATCTAATGGTGGGGAGGTAGTAGTTAGCTCAAGCCAGCTTGTGGTAGCTTGTAAGGGATAATTCATAAATACTCAGAAAATCTGTGACCCAGGTTTTGACACAGCTATGTTGAAAATTAAATTATGTAGTTATAGTTAAATAAATTATATTCTTAAAGTATTTTAAATTCTTAAAAGTCATCATGTCCCAATTATTTTACTACATTTCATTTTCCTCTTATTTGTGCTATTGTATTTACATCTCTTGTATTTCTGTAACTGCGTGTTATTATATATCTCTTCCCAACTCTGTGGTAGGCCACATAACATCAAAGTTTAAAATTGGCTATGGTAGCAATATATATACCATGGAAGTCTGTGATACTACTAATCAGGACTTGATTTTCTTTCTTTTTTTAAAAATTGTCTAAATTTAAGAAAGATGGAGATTGTTAATAATCGAGAATAAAGTTAACAGTGCTGTATCTTTGGACATTAACATTATGAAATCTTCCTCGCACAGTAACTGATCAAAAGGGTATATCACAAGACCTGGCTTCTTGCTTTTATTAACATCTAATTCTGAAAGGACACCCCTGTACCACAGCTACCTGTAGGGTTGGCTAAAATCTCTGTAGCAAAAGCATCACAGTTCAGCTTATCCTACCAACATCTGCTTCTTTCACTCTTAGAGATGTTGCTCACAAGAGTATCTCCAATAAACTTACTGTATGCAGATTTCTAAGTCTGTTTCCTGAGAAATTCAATCTAAGAAAGTTGGTGTCCTCACTGATTTGATAAAGCAAATTATAAAATAGGATTTTGTAGCAGACTGGCAAGGGGAACTTAGCATGGATGGTAAGTGGAATATGGATTGTTCCAGGTATTTTGTCTTGGTACAATGTTAAAGCTGTGACTGGAGATGAACTGGGCTGAGATGACAATGTAAAGTGTATGAACTGTCGGGTGTAGCATCTCAGGACATGGAGAGGTATGAGAATTAGTGATTATAAGGATCATATAAAAATATGGCTGATATCAAAAGATTCTTTAAAGACAGTAAAAGACTGAAGGTAAATAGTCACCAGTTTATGGTAAAGTTCTGTTTAGTCAAGGCTATGGTTTTTCCAGTAGTCATGTATGGATACGAGAGTTGAACTATAAAGAAGGCTGAGCCCTGAAGAATTGATGCTTTTGAACTGTGGTGTTGGAGAAGACTCTTGAGAGTCCCTTGGACTGCAAGGAAATTCAACCAGTCTATCCTAAAGGAAATCAGTCTTGAATATTCATTGGAAGGACTGATGTTGAAGCTGAAACTCCAATATTTTGGCCACCTGATGCCAAGAACTGACTCACTTGAAAAGACCCCGATTCTGGGAAAGACTGAAGGTGGGAGGAGAAGGGGACAACAGAGGAGGAGAAGGGGACAACAGAGGATGAGATGGTTGGATGTTATTACTCAATGGACATGAGATTGAATAAACTCTGGGCTTGGTGATGAACCGGGAGGCCTGGTGTGCTGCAGTGCATGTGGTCACAAAGAGTCAGACACAACTGAGTGACTGAACTGAACTGAACTATGGCAAATTGTGAAAACCAGAGGGACTAACTAACTGGTAGCATATTAATACATAATCATCTTTTAACAAGAAGGCAGAAAAGAAATAATAAGTGGTCTCAGGATTTATTAAGAAGATAGCAGATTGTCAAAGTTTAAATTCTCAAATCAGTAATTTCTAATGCCAAGATTAGGCATTTTACAGAGGAAATGAGAACTATATGAGTTGTATTGGGCTTCCCAGGTGGTTCCATGGTAAAGAATCTGCCTGCCAATGCAGTAGATGCAGGAGACAAGGGTTTGATCCCTGACCAGGAGATCCCCTGGAGGAGGGCATAGCAACCCACTGTAGTATTCTTGCCTGAAGAATCCCACAGAGAGAGGAACCTGGCAGGCTACAGTCCATAGCGTCACACAGTCAGACATGACTGAGCAACTGAGCATGCACACGCAGAAATGAGTTGTATTAGGGGTCTGAGGATTGATTCAATTAAAAATCATGAATCTTTAGACTTCCAAGAATATTCTTCTTTTACTGACGTGGCTAACACTTCCATGTTAGTTCCTTCTTATGTAAAAACAATATAGAGTCTCTATTATAAAATAAAGCATGCCCTTCCCTATTCCCACCTGCCCTCCTGACTACCAAAGGAGGAACTGGGACTAAAATACAGCAAAATATGGATAAATAAGTGCTCAGTCTGATGAAAGAAGGAGAGACTCTGCTGAAGAAGCTGCAACAGTTAGCCAAAATGTTCTGGATAGAGCTATGAAACCACATATGAGATTGGCTCCTGAGGGTGCTGGGAAAAGATATAAAATTGGATAAACTCTTTGATATGGCAGCACTTTCTTAGAATACAGGATTTAACACACTGACAAGGATTCTGGGAGATGTTCTAGGATGACTTTGGGAAGCTTGGAGAAGCAATATTCCATAGTGAAACTGATAATCCACAAACACATGGTAGATGGTAGAAAAGTGATGATAAGATTCAGAAAAGTGAGAATATTAGAATAAACATACTAATAAAGTTCATCTGCCTATTCCTTTTGATGGGAAGTCCCAGAGAATATTCTGTTCAGGAAAGTAATAAGGAATGAAGCATCAAAAAGAGTAGAAACCTTAAATCTTTTGTTATACCTTTTGAAATTGTTCAGTGGTTTCTGGATGTCTTTTTTGTTGTTAATTTTCATTTTTCTCTCTTTGCATTTCAGTTTGGGGAGTTTCTACAGATCATTTTTATGTTCATTGATTCTTATCCTGGTTATCCAGTCTGCTAATATGTACATCAAAGGCATTTTTCATTTCTGTTATGGTATGTTTTATTTCTATCATTTCATTTTTAATTCCTTACTTAGAATCTCCATCTCATTGCTTACATTACTAGCTTGTACTTATATGTTGTCTAGTATTTCCATTATAGCCTTAACATCGATCACAGTTATTTTAAAATTCCTGTCTGATGATTCCAAAATCTGTCATACGTGAGTTCAATTCTGACACTTACTTTGTTTCTTCAGACTGTGTTTTTTCCTTGTTTAGTATTACTTGTAATTTTTTTGTTGAAAACCAGTCATGCTGTATTGGGTAATCATAATGGAGGTATAAAATATATATATATATATACTCTTGTGTGTCTCCACTGTCAATCTTATTCACTATAACACTACTTCACTTCTAACACCAGATATGTAAGTTTTTCACACATCAAGCTAATTTGTGACACCAGATCGATGCCATACAATTTAACTCAAATTGATACTATCTACTTGGAAGTTAAGACTCAACACAATCTTACAAAATTTTCCCTGATGAAATAAAATTTTTATATTATGGCCAGATTTAAACATAAAATGTTTCTTGGTGTATTTGGGCCTGTGTATTTGTCCCTCTTCTCTAGAGTATATTGTGAATCTGCATTAATTTGACTTCCTTAGGAGATAACATGGGCTTCCTTGTGGCTCAGTTGGTAAAGGCTCATTGCTCTGCCTGCAATGCAGGACATGTGGGTTTGATCCCAGGGTTGGAAAGATCCCCTGGCATATGAAATGAAAACAAACTCCAGTACTCTTGCCTGGAAAATCCCATGGATGGAGGAGCCTGGTGGGCTACAATCCGTGGGTCACAAGAGTCAGACATGACTTAGCAACCAAACCGCCAACTAGGAGGTTATATTTCATCTTAATCTTGTAAGGGGCATGAGACACTACTCACTTTGTATTAATATGTTTAGATCTGGATTTTGTAAACTATCAATAATACATCATTTGATGTATAACCTGTTTCAAAAAGATGTAATTGTTTGACCTCTACTGGCAGTACAGTCCTCAAGAGTTTTCTGAAATGCTGTCTCCAGGTAATAATACTCAGGTCAGCTCACAACCTGGGGATGAGGGAGAAGACCATCTTCTTCTTCACCTGTAAAGGTGTTGCAGGAGAGGATGGTCATGTCCCAGGTCTTGGGTGAGTTCCTGGGGTGGGGCTGCCAAGTAAGTGTTCTTGGCTTCACACAGGAAAGAATTAAAGAGTGAGCCATAGTAAAGTGGAAGCAGTTTTATTGAGAGAGACACACATTGCATAGGCAGAATGCAGTCTGTCTCAGGAGGAGAGAGTGGCCCTCATATATGGGGTGGTTAATTTTTATTGGCTGGGTAATTTTATAGGCTACTGAGTTGGAGGATTAATCCAGCTATTTTAGGAGAAGGGTAGGGGTTTCCAGAAATTGGGCCACCAACTGCTTTTTGTCCTTTTATGGTCAGCCTCAGAACTGTCATGGTGCTCAACATTTAGCACATGAATGTATTACAATAAGTGTATGAGACTCAAGGTCTAATGGAAGTCAAATCTTGCCACCATCTTGGGCGTAAGTGAGTCCAACCAGCTTATGTCCTCAACAGATATGTCATACTTTTAAAGGTTGTACCCTGCTGCCTTCTCTCCTTTCTCAGCTCAAATACCCAGGAACAATATAAAAATTGCATGGCTATTGTAGAAAGATCTCGTTTGGAATGAAATGGAGAATAATTAGTGGTACCTGTGCTATATTCAGAAGATTTACTCTAACTTGACCTCCTCTTTGTTTTAGTGCAGCCACTCTCCCTTCAGTTCAGCTCAGTTGCTCAGTCGTGTCCGACTCTGTGACCCCATGAATCACAACACGCCAGGCCTCCCTGTCCATCACCAACTCCCGGGGTTCACTGAGACTCATGTCCATCGAGTCAGTGATGCCATCCAGCCATCCCATCCTCTGTCGTCCCCTTTTCCTCCTGCCCCCAATCCCTCCCAGCATCAGAGTCTTTTCCAATGAGTCAACTCCTCGCATGAGGTGGCCAAAGTACTGGAGTTTCAGCTTTAGCATCATTCCTTCCAAAGAAATCCCAGGGCTGATCTCCTTCAGAATGGACTGGTTGGATCTCCTTGCAGTCCAAGGGACTCTCAAGAGTCTTCTCCAATACCACAGTGCCCAGCCTTCTTCACAGTCCAACTCTCACATCCATATATGACCACAGGAAAAACCATAGCCTTGACTAGACAGACCTTTGTTGGCAAAGTAATGTCTCTGCTTTTCAATATGCTATCTAGGTTGCTCTTAACTTTTCTTCCAAGGAGTAAGCATCTTTTAATTTCATAGGTGCAGTCACCATTTGCAGTGATTTTGGGGCCCAAAAAAATAAAGTCTGACACTGTTTTCACTGTTTCCCCATCTATTTCCCATGAAGTGATGGGACCAGATGCCATGATGTTCGTTTTCTGAATGTTGAGCTTTAAGCCAACTTTTTCACTCTCCACTTTCACTTTCATCAAGAGGCTTTTGAGTTCCTCTTCACTTTCTGCCATAAGGGTGGTGTCATCTGCATGCATATCTGAGGTTATTTACATTTTTCCCGGCAATCTTGATTCCAGCTTGTGCTTCTTCCAGCCCAGCATTTCTCATGATGTACTCTGCATATACATTACACAAGCAGGGTGACTGTAGACAGCCTTGACATACTCCTTTTCCTCTTTGGAACCAGTCTGTTGTTCCATGTCCAGTTCTAACTGTTGCTTCTTGACCTGCATACAAATTTCTCAAGAGGCAGGTCAGGTGGTCTGGTATTCCCATCTCTTTCAGAACTTTCCACAGTTTATTGTGATCCACATAGTCAAAGGTTTTGGCATAGTCAATAAAGAGGAAATAGATGTTTTTCTGGAACTCTCTTGCTTTTTCCATGATCCAGTGGATGTTGACAATTTGATCTCTGGTTCCTCTGCCTTTTCTAAAATCAACTTGAACATCTGGAAGTTCACGGTTCATGTATTGCTGAAGCCTGGCTTGGAGACTTTTGAGCATTACTTTACTAGCGTGTGAGATGAGTGCAATTGTGTGGTAGTCGGAGCATTCTTTGGCATTGTCTTTCTTTGGGATTGGAATGAAAACTGACCTTTTCCAGTCCTGTGGCCACTGCTGAGTTTTCCAAATTTGCTGGCATATTGAGTGCAGCACTTTCACAGCATCATCTTTCAGAATTTGAAATAGTTCAACTGGAATCCATCACCTCTACTAGCTTTGTTAGTAGTAATGCTTTCTAAGGCCCATTTGACTTCACATTCCACAATCTCTGGCTCTAGGTGAGTCATCATACCATCATGATTATTTTGGTCATGACGATCTTTTTTGTACAGTTTTTCTGTGTATTCTTGCCACCTCTTCCTAATATCTTCTCTTCTGTTAGGTCCATACCTATGAATTTTCAAACCAGCCTTTATCTTTCCAATAAACCCTTTCTCTTCTTAAGCTAACCAGGCTTGGTTTTCTTGCATATAATCATATAAACTGACTGATATAAGGAGACCTGTATTCAAAACACTAAAATTATTTATATGCCTTAGTTTATTGAAAATATAAATCTATTATAATAATATCTTCATTAAGATATCATAGGCTATTTTAAAAAATTTTACATTTCTGATAGTGACACTGAGCAGGACCCTTTGGGGTTTAGGGCATGGAAGCCTTCCTGTGTCCTACCTTTCTTTTTTGTAGGAAACAGCCTCCAGCCTCCATGGCCTTTCTTAAAGGTAGTAGGTATTATTGTTCAGTAGCGTCCAACTTTTTGAGCCCCCATGGCCTGTAGCCTGCCAGGATCCTCTGTCCACGGGATTCTCCAGGCAAAAATACTGGAGTGGATTGCCAGTTCCTCCTCCAGGTCCCTTAAGGTTTCCAAAGGCTAAATCTGAACAATTGCTAACCCAGGAATGGGAAGGATGGAGAGACAAGGGAGGATAGACAAGAAACAATAGTGTAGCCTTGGGGCAGTGTCCTGGTTCTGCCTCAAGGGATACACATAACAATCTTTGAGCCTTTTACAAAACTAAAACCACCAACAAATTGAAGATGTTAGCATTCTTCATTCTAGATTTAAGGAACAAGAGGAGCTTTTCAAGAGACCACCACCTGAGGCCAAATTAAAGGATACAGGTCCTGAACACACCCTAATTTTATCAGCAAATCCTCCCAGATTCAGTTCAGTCCTCAGTCTTGTCCAACTCTTTGTGACCCCATGAATCACAACACGCCAGGCCTCCCTGTCCATCACCAACTCCCGGAGTTCACTCAGACTCATGTCCATCGAGTCAGTGATGCTATCCAGCCAGCTCATCCTCTGTCATCCCCTTCTCCTCCTCCCCCCAATCCCTCCCAGCATCAGGGTCTTTTCTAATGAGTCAACTCTTCGCATGAGGTGGCCAAAGTACTGGAGTTTCAGCTTTAGCATCATTCCTTCCAAAGAAATCCCAGGGCTGATCTCCTTCAGAATGGACTGGTTGCATCTCCTTGCAGTCCAAGGGACTCTCAAGAGTCTTCTCCAACACCACAGTTCAAAAGCATCAATTCTTCGGCACTCAGCTTTCTTCACAGTCCAACTCTCACATCCATACATGACCACAGGAAAAACAATAGCCTTGACTAGACAGACCTTTTGTTGGCAAAGTAATGTCTCTGCTTTTCAATATGCTATCTAGGTTGCTCTTATCTTCCAAGGAGTAAGCGTCTTTTAACTTCATGGCTGCAGTCACCATCTGCAGTGATTTTGGAGCCCAAAAAATAAAGTCTGACACTGTGTCCACTGTTTCCCCATCTATTTCCCATGAAGTGATGGGACCAGATGCCATGATCTTAATTTTCTGAATGTTGAGCTTTAAGCCAACTTTTTCACTCTCCACTTTCACTTTCATCAAGAGTCTTTTTAGTTCCTCTTCACTTTCTGCTATAAGGGTAGTGTCATCTGCATGCATATCTGAGATTATTGAAATTTCTCCCGGCAATCTTGATTCCAGCTTGTGCTTCTTCCAGCCCAGCATTTCTCATGATGTACTCTGCATATACATTAAATAAGCAGGGTGACTGTAGACAGCCTTGACGTACTCCTTTTCCTATCTGGAACCAGTGTGTTGTTCCACGTCCAGTTCTAACTGTTGCTTCCTGACCTGCATATAGGTTTCTCAAGAGGCAGGCCGGGTGGTCTGATATTCCCATCTCTTTCAGAACTTTCCACAGTTTATTGTGATCCACACAGTCAAAGGCTTTGGCATAGTCATTAAAGCAGGAACAGATGTTTCTGTTTGCTTCTCCCAGATTGGGACATATATTTTTGAGCAAGCCTCCTGTGTCCCCCTTTGCCTGGCAAAGCAATGAATGTATTCTTTTTTACTTCATCCAAAACTCTGTCTCTGAGATTCTATTCAGCATCGGTGCACAGATCCCAAATTTTTGGCATCAATAGGAATAACACAAGTTAATTACAAAAAATCTAATATTTATTGAATAAATCACAAAGCACTGTGTCCAGTAGAAGTAATTTACAATTTAGACTTTTCATTACTCACCCTTTCTCCAATAAGAAAAATATCAATGCCAAAAAATTACTGTACTGAAAGTTGTAGCTAGAATTAGTTATTAAATTGCATTATTAAAATATTAGCTATCAGAATAAATATGTCAGTGAAATATGGACTTCCAAAATATAGTAAGTTGATATTCAAGATAAAGCTATTTCTTGTGAAATTTATTTCACACATATACCATAGATACACAAGATTGATTTTTTGATATGTATATAATACAAATATAAAATACCTAATTGATAGGTTCACAAAAAGTAGAAATTAATGAGGGAAGGAAACATTTTGAATAAAAACTTCTGCACATTAGTTAAATACATTTATTCTGTTAAACTGTTCAATTACACTGTTGGTTTTTCAGTCTGAGGTATTAAAATTGAAATAAGCAGCACAAAATGGAGCCGCTTGTACAAAATATCACCAAGACTTAATACCTAACTTCACTGCAGTTTCTTCCATTCCCAGGAGTGGAATTCTGTCAATCAGTCTGGAGTATGCCAGTCATCCATGGTGGGGTAATGTGCATGATAAGACCTCATGCCCTGTCTGCTAAGGAAAAGTGACCAGCTTCAACAATCTTTCCTTTTCTTTCCCTAATAGCCTCCTTGCCCAGCCCCCTTTCTAGAATAACCTTCAGTTTTGTATAGTTCCTGCCAGAGTCTTCTTTTTACTAGTTGAGATCCAGCCTGATTCATGGATTGTTGAATAAAATCAATTAGATCTTCAAATATACTCAGTTGAAAATTTTTTTTAAAAACAGGAGAAACATGGATATGTAAATATATGTTAATTATTTAGCTATAAAATAAAGAAATAAGAGTTACGTAATGTCTTTGAGAAATGTTTTTAAAATGAAATATCCATGAGCACTCACTTTATATTGTTATAAAGTACTATCAATTATAAATTAAAATAATTATTAAAATTATCTACACTAAGGTTTAGGTTTTACATTCAGTTTAAATTTGCCTGTAAGATGAATTAATTCAATGACTGAGATTACTTGAAAATATCTAGGGAGACACTAAGGAACTAATTAGGTCTGTCAGAATAAAAGTTATTTAAATAGATATTCTGCTAAAAGGAAACATTCAACTGTGTAGCAAGTGATCAGTGATTTCTTCCGTTTCTTTATGCACTCTTTCCTGTGTCATCCCACTTGAATTTTACATGCATACATACCCACATGTTCATGTGATACAATTGTATGCCTAAATCCAAAAGATTATCAAATGAAATTCAATGAAATAAAATCAAATGAAATGGCTATTAAGAAATAGACATTCAATAGATAATGAGATATATAGTTACATGTCACAAGTTCATGATTAAAAAAGAACAGGATTCAGAGTTACATAGAAATTAGAATAAAGTTACACAACACAGCAGTTGTGTAATAGGATTGGTGGCCATTTTGAAGATCTGAAATTTTGCTACAAATTAAAATTTACAGGCATAATGAGCCTTTCTACAGTTAGTTGAGCTGACTTCTGTGTTAAGAAATCCTCTTTAGAAAAGGTGTAAATCTTCACACAATCTTCCTATTGCTGTTTTTATAGGTAGCTCTTAAGTTATTATTGTTGGTGGTGATGATGGTGTGTTAATGGGTAGAGAAACTTGACAGAGAAAGTTATGGGAAAAATAATTATTGGTTTTTGTATCTCCAAACTTATAATTTGTGAAAGATCATATATGTTATATAAATATGTGTTTTTTTCAAACCCTATATCACAACGTTCAGTCAAAACAGTTTACTATAAAAAAAATAAGACTTTTGAATTTTTAAATTCAAGCCAATTTTAACATTTAATTTCATTTAATTTGCATTGTTTTCCAATCCATCAACATATCTTTCCAGCTCATTATTTTTTTTTAATTTTCCAATTTTCAACGTTTATCTTCAAGTCTCAGAGCACTAACAATAGCCAGTAAGTCTAAGAGTCTATGCCCACCTCAGTTCTAATTTTAGCAAACTTTACCTCAAGTGATTGTTCTCACTCCTATAAACATATTCAGATACTGCATATCATTAATTGTCTAATTAATTTTTTAACTTTTTAATGCAGTGTTTTTGTTATGCCTTTCCAGCGGCTTTCATTGTCAAGAGAACAGTCTTTCACAATTTTATATTGACCTATCATTACCAGTTTAAAATGGATCCAAAGTTATTACTTATAATCTTGAAACCCAGTTGCTGATTTTTTTTTTCTTTTTAACCTTTTGTGCCTTTATACTATTCCCTTGTTTTGGGATAAGCTAACTATCATATCACAGCCACTGGATCATCAAAAAAGCAAGAGAGTTCCAGAAAAACATCTATTTCTGCTTTATTGACTATGCCAAAGCCTTTGACTGTGTGGATCACAATAAACTGTGGAAAATTCTGAAAGAGATGGGAATATCAGACCACCTGACCTGCCTCTTGAGAAACCTGTATGCAGGTCAAGAAGCAACAGTTAGAACAGGACATGGAACAACAGACTGGTTCCAAAGAGGAAAAGGAGTACGTCAAGGCTGTCTACAGTCACCCTGCTTGTTTAACGTATATGCAGAGTACATCATGAGAAACTCTGGGCTGGAAGAAGCACAAGCTGGAATCAAGATTGCCAGGAGAAATATCAATAACCTTAGATATGCATGCACATGACACCACCCTTATGGCAGAAAGTGAAGAGGAACTCAAAAGCCTCTTGATGAAAGTGAAAGTGGAGAGTGAAAAATTTGGCTTAAAGCTCAACATTCAGAAAACGAAGATCATGGCATCTGGTCCCACCACTTCATGGGAAATATATGGGGAAACAGTGTCAGACTTTACTTTTTGGGGCTCCAAAATCACTGCAGATGGTGACTGCAGCCATGAAATTAAAAGACGCTTACTCCTTGGAAGACAAGTTAAGAGCAACCTAGATAGCATATTGAAAAGCAGAGACATTACTTTGCCAACAAAGGTCCGTCTAGTCAAGGCTATGGTTTTTCCTGTGGTCATGTATGGATGTGAGATTTGGACTGTGAAGAAAGCTGAGTGCCGAAGAATTGATGCTTTTGAACTGTGGTGTTGGAGAAGACTCTTGAGAGTCCCTTGGACTGCAAGGAGATGCAACCAGTCCATTCTGAAGGAGATCAGCCCTGGGATTTCTTTGGAAGGAATGATGCTAAAGCTGAAACTCCAGTACTTTGGCCACCTCATGTGAAGAGTTGACTCATTGGAAAAGACCCTGATGCTGGGAGGGATTGGGGGGAGGAGGAGAAGGGGACGCCAGATGATGAGATGGCTGGATGGCATCACTGACTCAATGGACGTGAGTCTGAGTGAACTCTGTGAGTTGGTGATGGACAGGGAGGCCTGGCGTGCTGTGATTCATGGGGTCGCAAAGAGTCAGACACGACTGAGTGACTGAACTGAACTAAACTGAACTGAACTCTCATATCTGTTAATGAAAGTTAAAGGGAAAGTCACCCAATCGTGCTCTACTCTTGTGTCCTACTCTACAGTCCATGGAATTCTCCAGGCCAGAATACTGGAGTAGGTAACCTTTCTCTTTGCCAGGGGATATTCCCAACCCAGGGATTGAGCCCAGGTCTACCCGCATTGCAGGTGAATTCTTTACCTGCTGAGCCAAAAGGGAAGCCCAAGAGTACTGCAGTGGGTAGCCTATCCTTTCTCCAGGTAATCTTCCTGACCCAGGATTGGAACCAGGGTCTCCTGCACTGCAGACAGATTCTTTACCAACTGAGCTATTGGGGAAGCACATGAAATACCTGTTATTGAAATTATACACATTTGACTTGGAGTGATTTAATATAATTTTTCCCTTCTACTTGAAACTTCTCATGTTTTGTCTTGTCTTGTCTGGGCTTCCCACATGGTGCTCGTTTCTTGTCTGATATTCTTGATCTTCTCGCCTTTTATTGTGATCCCCCTATGTCCTTGTAAATATCTTTGTATAAATCAGTACTTTTCAAAAGCAGTAAAAATTTTTCATATCATAGCTGTCAGTTACATATTTGGTGCATGATTATTGAATAAATAAAGAGTCAAGAAGCAACAGAAAAAAATAGCAAAATAAGTAATAGTAATGTTGTTAGTAAGAAAAATAAATCAATCCTCCCAGTTGAAATAAAACAATTTTTTTTCTTTTCTGTGTTCCATTAGCTTAGTTCTCTAGTATCTTTAAATGATGCTATCCTTGATTTCTCTTAAAAGCCATATTTTTTTTTCTGACCCTCCAAAATTAGGATTTGTTTCAACTCCTGCCCCTACCCTCACCTTCACTCAGGCCTTGCAGTAAAACAACAATAATTGATAAACTCTGGGTCTCACATGGCAAACTTCTCTAAAAGCTGAAACTTTGTAGAACTTTGAAAATACAATGCATTATTGACCTGATTGTCTAATACCCAGCAGATTATTTTTTCTAGGGCTTAGTTCCCACATTATCTTTTGATGTTCCTGCATAAGAGGTGAGTACTTGCAACACCAGCAGCCTAATTAGGAACACTCTTGTCACTAGGGGATAGCTCAGACCTTCTTCATGCTCAATCATCATGTCCTGAAATATACAGGGTGGAGTAATACATCTTATAAATGCCAATTTATTTAGGTTCTAATCACAGATACTTCATCAACTGACAAAAGAAAAACCTCAGTAGGTACACCACTTCAAAATCTGGGACAACTTACATGTAATTTCAGGAATCAGCAGGGACACACAGCTGGAGAAAAATAAAAAGCTTGCTGTAATTGAAAATTGCCTTGCAGCTTGTTTGTGATTAAAATGAAGTTCAGTTTCTTGAAATCTTGTTTAGCAATTAAATCTAGTTTACATAGGCACTGAAATATTGTCTATTGTCCTGGAATGATCAAACTGGTACAGACATGTCTTAGTATCAGATGTTACATGAAAATGTGAATTTAGGAAAATGTAGCCAAATTGATCACCACAAGCAGAAGGCTGTCTTTTAAAGTTGCCAGAGAAATAACCAGCTCAGTTAAATTATCCATCTCACTTGAAAATTCAGAATTAAATTGGATCATTATATTCACAAGAAAGTTAATAATGACAAAGTTGAGCATCATATCTGGAAACGAACCATCTCAAGGTCATGTGGTCTACACACACACTTTTGTTCAAGCTTTTGTAGTTCACTAATTTCCCTTGTGGGTCTGTTATGCTGGTTATGCAAATAAATTTGTGGTTAATAAAAATCTATTATTTTCAACCAGGCTCCAAATTTCATTGTTTCCCAACAGCTGCTTCAAATAAATAAAACAAAGATAACATTTACAGAGGGAAGGAAATATTTCCTGCCCTTCTAGAAAGGCTTCCTTCTCAGCAACTAAATAACAAAATGAAATTTATTTGACTCACTTTGCAGCTCTGGGAACCTGCAATCATCCTCCAACTTCTTGGGAATATGGTTTTTGACAGCTTTGTCTTTTAATTCATATTTTTTACCGTTGAAAGACTTACATACATTTTCCCTCACTTTAATCTGTTTTCCCGTAGAGAATGTAATAAATTCCCCTGCAAATATTTGCATGTCTGTGTATCTCTCTTGGTAGGCTGTTTACACTAAGGCTCTTGTATAAGTTAGATGAGTTCACCTCAGTAGCTACAGCTTCATTATTAACATAGCCTGCAAGGCATAGTTCTAAATCATTCAAAGAGAAATCCTATATAATCACCATTACTCCAAGTCTACATCACTGAAAAAACATCATCAATGCATTTCAGAAAGAAATAAGAGGATTCATTTAGATTGGGTTTTAGCGTGAATTGGTCCAGTCTTGTTTCAAAAAAACTCTGAATCTTTATCTCTGTCTCCCCAAAGGAAGGTTTCTGTCTGATGTTTGGTTATTTTTCTTGATAAATTTGATTATAAGTCACAAAAGGCCTAGTCTTGCCTCTTGAACTACAACTGCCTGCCTTGGCTTGCTGGGATTCCAGTCTCAAATACGAGTTTTAATGTTTCCATGGAGAAAAAATATAAATATATGAAGCATAAAGATATCCAGGAAATGGACAATTCACAGTGGTTTCTACACTTGAAAAAAATAACATGTATTGAGAGAGAGAAAGAAGAATATTAGGGTTAAAATGTTTGCTACATTTATGTTTCCTCTTTTTAACATAGAAGATATTAGTATGTTCTTATTCACTCTTTCTCTGCCCGATTCAGTGATAATTGCATTAATATTAGCAGGAACTGGATGTTGTGGTTTTCAAACCTTTTTGCTTCTGCACCCCTTAAAATAATTTTGAAAACATATGTAGCCATAGCACATTTTGAATTGAAATCTAAATATTTTATCATACCTATAGATACTTGAGGATGTGAGAGTTGGACTGTGAAGAAAGCTGAGAGCCGAAGAAGTGATGCTTTTGAACTGTGGTGTTGGAGAAAACTCTTGAGAGTCCCTTGGACTGCAAGGAGATCCAACCAGTCCATTCTGAAGGAGATCAGCCCTGGGATTTCTTTGGAAGGAATGATGCTAAAGCTGAAACTCCAGTACTTTGGCCACCTCATGTGAAGAGCTGACTCATTGGAAAAGACTCTGATGCTGGGAGGGATTGGGGGCAGGAGGAGAAGGGGATGACAGAGGATGAGCTGGCTGGATGGCATCACTGACTCGATGGATGTGAGTCTGAGTGAACTCCAGGAGTTGGTGATGGACAGGGAGGCCTGGTGTGCTCCGATTCATGGGGTCGCAAAGAGTCAGACACGACTGAGCGACTGAACTGAACTGAACTGAACGATATTTGTGCAAAGCATAATATACAATTTTATGTGCTTTAAATATATTTTCATCAAATCTTAGAACTGCAGATTTTCTTTTTACAGATAACAACCACTATAAGCTAATTAGAAAATTGAATTCTTAAGGTCAATGAGTCAAAGCAACCTTAGGTTAGAGAAAAGACTGATTTGATTTTTTATCTCTGTTAATTTTTTAAATCTGTTAATGCTTGCTTCTATAATTCATCTCACTTCCTCTGAATTTCTATGATAGAATACTAGGTAGTTTCGACAAGAGATATAAGAGTATATTTTAGGGGTGAAATAAGGTGCTGACTCCCTCACTATACCTTGTTTTGCTATTACCTAACCCTCAATCAGGTACTTTGAGCAGTTCTCAAGGTTTTACCACTGCTAGGCTGGCTCTATAATGTGATTCAAGATGGAAAATTTGTCTTAATTTTGTGAAATGAGAGCAGATAGGTCATGGTAAAAGGAAATATTAGAAAGTAGAGCCAAGAGACCAAAGGTTTTCTTGAAGTAGGATGTTGGATATCTGAAAAACAATTTCCTAAAGAAATTATTATGTGTGTTTATCTCCTGGAAAGATTTTAAATATTCACAGATGTACATACACCCCAGTTTGACTTTGAAGACTCTTGCTTGGAACATCATGTAATCAGATTCCTCCTCTTTCAGATGAAAAAATAAGACTGAAAATCAATGAATGAACTGTGTGTTCCCAAAATTGTGTGTCCCTTTATAGTCTTCAAAGCTAGTCCTTGTATTGTTTTCTTCTTGAAATTTTCCTTATCTGTCTCTACCACATCATATCATTTATTGTCTATGGAACAATTGTTTATTTTGTCAAAAACTAAATGGATCACTGTAACTGGAGACTGAGAAAGAGGTACTTGGACTTGTCGGCTGTCAAATATAGGGTTAGACAGTTTGCTCTATATCATTCATGATAATGGAATAAAATCTAGGATAATGTGACCTTCAGGGATATTGAAACATATTCACAAGTATATGATTGTCTCTGTTCACTCTATCTAGATTAACACTGAACAAAGTGTCTACTTTGGATATGCTTTATATATATAGGACTTCCTTGGTGGCTCAGATAGTAAAGAATCTGTATGCAGTGCAGGGGACCTGGGTTCCATCCCTGGATTGAGAAGATCCTCTGGAGAAAGGAATATAATTCTATTTAAATTTCTTAAAGTATGGGATTGGCTATTTTTCCCTTGATTATTTTATCAAATAGCTGAGGTCAGCGGTTTACTTCACACTGGGAACTCTCTTGTAGTTTGTGCTATGTACACTTTCTCTGGGCCAATTAAATCTGTATCATTTTGATGTGAAAACTGAAAGTGAAAGTCACTCAGTCATGTCCGACTCTTTGTGACCGCATGGACTATACAGTTCATGGACTTCTCCAGGCCAGAATACTGGAATGGGTAGACTCCCTTCTCCAGGGGATCTTTCCAAGCCAGGGATGGAACCCAGGTCTCCCACATTGCAGGTGGAATCTTTACCAGCTGAACCACAAGGGAAACCTAAGAATACTGGGGTGGATAGCCTATCCCTTCTCCAGGGGATCTTCCTGACCCTTTTGATGTAAAAAACCATAAAAAGGAGTGCAACAGCTTTCAGTGAGTTCCAGTCCTCCCTCTGGAGAATTATTGAACATAAGGGTAATTTGGGGAAGCATTACACTTGCAATAGTTTCACAAATGAGGGTGACCTCAGAGATTTCCTAAAATCTATAGGTAGACTCTATGATTTGCTGATTTTTCTGAAACATTGGGTGAAGAAAAATTCCAGAGGCTCTTTTCATTGGACTAAGTCAGGAATCAGCAAATTATGGCATATAGGTCAAATAAAATCTTTGGGCTGTTTTTGGGTATAAAATTTTATTGCCACAAACCACAGCCATTCATTGAGTGTAAGTAATAAATTACTCTAGCAATAATAAATTACCTCAGTGGCTCGGTGGTAAAGAAACCGCCTGTAATGCAGAGATGTGGAGACGTGGATTTGATCCCTGGGTCAGGAAGATCTGCTGGAGGAGGAAATGGCAACCCACTCCAATATTCTTGCCAAGAAAATCCCATGGACAGAGAAGCCTGGGGGTCTACGGTCCATGGGGTCACAAAAGAGTCTACAGAACTGAGCAACTAAACAATGACAACAAAGTGGCTGCTTTTGCAATACAATGACAGTACCATAAGAACAGAGAACTTACAGCTCTCAAAGCCTAAAATACACACCGTCTAAATACTTCCATCAGACTTCCCTGTGTTCAAATGGTAAAGAATCTGCCTGCTATGCAGGAGACCAGCGTTTGATCCCTGAGATGGGAAGATCCTTTGGAGAAGGGAATGGCAAACCACTCCAGTATTCTTGTCTGGAGAATCCTATGGTCAGAGAAGCCTGTCAGGCTACAGTCTGTGAGGTCACAAAGAGTCGGACACGACTGAGTGACTAACACACACAAATACTTCCATATAAAAGTTGGCTGACCACTGCAGTAAATCATAGTATTCTATGTGATTGTATAAAGATCTATAAAGGATCTGACATACTGTTACAGAAATTCAGGACAGGATCTAAGGACCATAACCAATTTCCAGATATCATTATTATTTGCATTAGTATCTACTCTTATGTTTGTGTCTCAGTCCACACAAAGGAAGTACTTAATAAATACTACATTGATTTCAGAAGAATCTTATTAGGCTTTTAAATGCAGAATAAAGTTGTAAAGTATTTCCATGTCATGCAAAGTTCATGATTTGGGCCCAAACTTCCTTTTCAATATCTTCTACATTACTTTTATCCATGTACCCTCTGATTTTATCACACTAACTGTGCCATGAACTTTTAAGACAACATCTGCCTTTGTACATACTGATCCCTTATCATGGAATTTCCTTTTCCTCTTTTCTTTCTAATTCTAACTCATCTTTCAAGGCTGAGCTGAAATGTCCTACTTCTTGATTTTTTACATCTCCTCCAGTGTGAATAATTCATTACTTCCTTCAAACTTTTACAACTTTTATATATCAACAAAACATATCACAGTATTTTTCAATAGCATTACAGATGCTTAAAATGCATGATGAATGATTAAATAACACTCAAGGAAGATTTTCTGAAAGATATACAAATAACAACTCATCTAAGTCTCATATCCTGTGATGTAAAAATTTAATGGGAGATTAAAATTTATTTCTTTCAGCTCTGAATCCCAGTAATTTTTATCCTTTATCTTCTAGTAGTAGCACTAATTGTTACTACTATTGTCTAATTTTTTAAATGTCACAAGACTTATCAGAGTATTTGATAATATGATAGTTGCTTATAGGTCATGATGAATAAATAAATAATAGTCATATCATCACTTCAGTGTACTTGTATTATGCCCTTTGTTGTTTGTGATGAAACCATTGGCTATTACCCTTTAACCTATGGATCAAACTTTATTTCTTCCCTATTTTCTGTAGACAAATTTTACCATAAAATTCCAGATTCTATTCTAGTGTGCCTATGTTGTAGTACATAGGCATGCTATGTACCAAGTAGAGAGAGAGATGTCATTTTTACTAGTCTTTTGGGCCTCCCAGGCGACTCAGTGGTAAAGGATCTGCCTGCCAATGTAGGAGATGCAGGAGACGCAGGAGACACAGGAGACTTGGGTTCAATCTCTGGGTCAGGAAGATCTCCTGAAGAGGAAGAAGAAATGGCAATCCACTCCAGTATTCTTGCCTGGAAATTACCATAGACAGAGGAGCCTGATAGGCTACAGTCTATGAGCTTGCAAAGAGTTGGACACAACTTAGTGACTGAGCACGCACATAGTCTTCTTTCACTAGAATGAGGTGATGACATTGTACACAGTGGATAGATAGCATATATTTGGTATTTGCAATATCTTGGCCTTTGAATTGTTTTGCACTTTTATTCTTCATTTATTTATTCCAAGTCCTAATGTCTAATGAATCTGTGACAAATTTCCCACAAGCCTCAAGCAGTCCACTTCTTTCTCCTCATCCCTTCATACACACTCACAAGACAGATTCATCTATTGTTAAAAATATTTAGGTCAAATAAATTAATCACTTTATGGGATTTTTTTTTTATTACCAAACTGTAAGACTTTAAAAGTCAAGTATATAAATAAAGTTAATGTGATAATTTTACACAAAAAATTAATCCAGGTAAGTTTTCCAGTGGGTATGTAAGCAAAGGACAAATGCCATGTGTACCTAATTTTCTCTAGTCTGTGTGCTTTCTGGGTAAGACAAATCATAGTACAATTTTATATTGAATTCCAGTAATTTAAAAAGGTATTCTAATATACCTTTGCAATGGTATATATACAATGGTCATAGACGATTAAATATATATGTCTGATCCTGCTTTAAAAATTCTGTTAGATATGATTTCAATACAAGATAGTACTTCATTACTCACCATAATAGGAAAAGGGACCTGAAAAAATTCAGATAAGCACAAAGATATTACTGATCAAATAAGAATTGAATCAAGAAACAAATTAATATTTTATAAGAAAATGGATACAGGCAAGTAGCTACAATTCTTTCCTGTGCTTTTCTCCTTAAAAGTCTGACAGAGCAAAGTAACATCACCTATTACAAGTCCAGTTTTAAGGTCATCCTCCTTCACTGGGCCACTGGGCTAATGTAAAGAATTGAATTTATGTATTCAATACAATTTATTATTTACCCATTTATTACTGCACATAAATTTATCTTGTTTAAGAAATATAAAATAATGGCACTTGTATTCCTGTGGCAGAAAAAGATAAGCCTTCCACTTAGTGTTTAATTATATTTCTTCCACAGAAGCTAAAACTTACCATAGTAATACATATTCAAGAGACACTAGGAAATATTTATTTAATAAATAAGTAACATAATAACTGAAATGCACATGAAGTGAATAAATATAATTTAAAAATAAATGCATTGCAATCCACAAATGGAGAAGGAGAAATTAACTGTGAGTTTTAGAACACAGTCAAAGAAACTTCCTAAAAAAGATGGCTCTTGATTTGAGTTGTAAAAGTGAGCAAGCTGATTTTAAGAAGATAGAAAGAACATCTCATTTCCTACATTTTGAAAGGACTCAATGTCTATAACTGAGTATATTTATGAAATAAAACATTTGTAAGGTAGTATGTTTAGTGGTTGGTCTTCCCAGTGGTAAAAGAATCCTCCTGCCAAGGCAGGAGATGCAAGAAATGCTAGTTTGAACATTGAGTCTGGAAGATTCCCTGAGGAGGGCGTGGCAACCCACTCTAGTATTTTTACCTAGAGAATGCCATGGACGGAGAAGCCTGGCAGGCTACAGTCCATGGTGTCATAGAGTCAGACACAACTGAGCAGACATACACGTGCATAGTGGTTAAGAGCCTGACCTACTAAAATCTGGCCACTTTTTATTTACTTAGCAGTTTATGTCTCTGAATAGGTTGTGCGATCCCTCCCTTTGGGCCTCAGTTTTCTCATCTGTAAAATGAAGATAACCATAGTACCTACCTCATTGTATTTTTTTCAGGGTTAAATTAGTTGGTAAGAGCAAAGCATTTATTGTAATTTCTAGCTCACAACTAGTGCTCAATTCATGGAAGGGAGTATTAAGAATATTTCTTATCATGAATCATCTACAAAGTACACTCACATACTAAGAATCTCTAGAATGAGTTTCAAATCCTGTTGGAACGCTCTGCTGTTGCATGGTGGCCTTTTTTGCAAAACAAATAAAAAAAAAAATCCTGAAGTTTTAAAACTAAAATCTGAAAGCAAGGAGTAGATGCTAAACTAATCCTGTACCAGCTGTCTAACTGTTATACTATCTCATGAGTTGAACTCAGTCTGGGTAACCTTATCATTACCCTTAAAATGGCCTTGCAAAGCTACATTTTCCATGTTTTCTACTGATTAAAACATGTTAATGACTCTTGTTTCCCCAAAGGGAAAACCTCAAAATCCTCAACATGTTCTCCATGTTCTTGCCCTAGCTCACCTTTCTAGCTTAGTCCTCCTCTGCTTCTTTGACACACTGTGATGTAACAATATTCAGCTAGTAACAATTTTTTTTAATTTAATTTTATTTAACTTTACAATATTTTATTGGTTTTGCCATATATCAAAATGAATCTGCCACAGGTATTCATGTGTTCCCCATCCTGAACCATCCTCCCTCCTCCCTCCCCATACCATCTCTCTGGGTCATCCCAGTGCACCAGCCCCAAGCATCCAGTATTGTGCATCGAACCTGGACTGGTGACTCATTTCATATATGATATAAGCCAGAAAGAAAAACACCAATACAGTATACTAACGCATATATATGGAATTTGGAAAGATGGTAACAATAACCCTATATACGAGACAGCAAAAGAGACACTGATGTATAGAACAGTCTTTTGGACTCTGTGGGAGAGGGAGAAGGTGGGATGATTTGAGAGAATGGCATTGAAATATGTATAATATCATATATGAAACTAGTAACTATTTTTATCTCTCCTACCTTGCACTACCAGCCTCACCTGAAAGCCCTGGCTCACCCTCCACAACCTGAAAGAGATAAGTATGTTTCCAAACAATGCAAAACATTGCCATTTGGTGGGGGGAGGGGCTTCCTTGTTCCTTTTCTGTTCCATTCCCAAGGTAGATTTAACACTTCACCATACTTTTATGCATTTTTTATTATGATATATCAGCTTTCAATTTAAATTTTGTTTCCCCATTTTGTCTTCACCACAATGAACTGAACTTTTGTGCTTAGTTGAATCTGGGTAAAATTAGATTCCCAATAAATACTTTTGTTTAAAAAATCAAATCAGTCAATGTTTCAAACAATAGTGAAGAAACACAATGCCACAGTATGATTATTTTTATGTGAAATATGTTGGCTATATTATCTATAATTTAGATATAGGTAAAAGATATTTTTTTAATGTATAAATAGATCATAAAGTTAAGAAAGGATTGCCTTGAATGACTTTAAGACAGAGGATGATATTAAGTTAACACTTTTATGTAGTGGAAATATTTTACAGAATTTAGATCCAATGAGGAGTTAGAAACTGAAAATTGCTAATGGTTTATAGAAGCATAACCTTAACCAGATAGGTTAGGTGCTCTGCATTGAGCTCCAGAAGTGAAGAGTTAATACTAGTGGATTTTATACCAGTGAAAACCACATAGCTTCTCTTTGATCAATGCAACAGAAGAGGCTAAGACCCACCAGAAGTGTCTGGTGTCCTTGGATACATACAATATTGCAAGAGAGCTTATGAGTAGATCAGAAAAAATATATCACCTATTCCATTAAAACCTTTTCTTATTCATTCAGTTGATCAATCCCATTTCCTAGGAATGACTTTGTAAGGATTTGAGTGCTAAATCCACATCAGAGAAGTGTTATTTACAATTAGCATTGTATATCAGAGACTAGTTTTAAAAGGCTTATGAAAATAAAAGAAAAGTTTTCAAATGAAAAAGTTAACTTGCAGTAGTATTTCTTATACATAGTGCCACAGGAAAACAATGGGGAGTGATCACCATTGCTGCTTGCTTGAAATTTTATTGATAAATGTGAATATGCAGTAGTTCCTTGCTACACATTTATGTCTAATAAAAATGTTTAGATTTTTAGAATTTTCAGATATGCAGAAGATACCACTCTAATGGCAGAGAGCTAAGAGGAACTAAAGAGCCTTTTGATGAAGGTTAAATAGGAGAGTGAAAAGTTGGCTTAAAACATAACATTCAAAAAATTGAGTTCATAGCATTCGGTCCCATCACTTCATGATAAATAGAAGTGGGAAAAGTGGAAGTAGTAATAGAATTTATTTTCTTGGTTTCCAAAATCATTGTGGATTGTGACTGCAGCCACAAAATTAAAAGGCACTTGTTCCTTGGAAGGAAAACTATGACAAACACAGCATATTAAAAAGCAGAGACATCGCTTTGCCAACAAAGATCCATGTAGTCAAAGTTATGATTTTTCCAATGGTCATGTAGGGGTGTGAGAGTTGAACCATAAAGAAAGCTGAGCACTGGAGAATTGATGCTTTTGAACTAAGGTGCTAGAGAAGACTCTTGAGAGTCCCCTGGACAGCAAGGAGATCAAACCAGCCAATCCTAATGGAAATAAACACTAAATATTCATTAGAAGGACTGATGCTGGAACTAAGTAAAGCTCCAATACTTTGGCCACCTGATGTGAAGAGCTGACTCATTGGAAAAGACCCCGATGCTGGGAAAGATTGAAGGCCAAAGGAAAAGAGGGTCGGATGACATCACTAATTCAGTGAACATGGGTTTGAACAGACTCCAGGAGGTAGTGAAGGACAGAGAAGTCTGGTGTGTTGCAGTTCATGTGGTCACAAATAGTCCAACAGAAGTTGACTCACTGACTGAATAACAGCAAAAAATGTTTAAGACATTTTAACAAGTTTTGAGCAATTGTGAAAATACATGAATTAAAAAATAAAAAGATAACATTCTCTGGTAGAAAAATACTACCTTTTACAAAGACTCAATGACAAATCACAGTGTTGTCAAAATTCTAACATCAAAATTATGCCTCTAGGGCTTCCCTGGTGGTTCAGTGGTAAAGAATCCGCCTCCCAGTGCAGGAAACACCAGTCCAATCTCTGGTCCAGGAAGATACCACATGCCATGAAGCAACTAAGCCTCTGAGCCACAACTATTGAGCCTGTACTCTAGAGCGCAGGAGCCACAGCTACCGAAGTCCACGTGCCTTAGAGTCTGTGCTCTGCAACAAAAAAGCCACTGCAACGAGAAGTCCACTCACCAAAACTGGAGAGTAGCCACCGTCCACCCCCATATTCTAATGAATACTTAAGGCAGAAAATAAATTGGCTTAAATTTCAAAGACAGTTGTTAGTTAATTGTTTTTAATATCTAATTGATATATACATATATGAATGTATTTTCCAATTTAACACTATGCAATTCTTGACCATCATCAGTGCTATGATTAAGGCACTTCTTGTAAACCTTAAGCCAATAGTATTTCATCATGTAATTCAGAGTGAAAACAAAATTATGACACTGTTGTCCAAGACAAAGCGTGAAGGACAAATCATTGTTCATTCAGATAATAATTATTCACTTATATTAGTTAAGTTTGGATGGTAAACAAATATGACTAGTATATAAAATAATTTTACTGAAAGTTTTCATCGTACTTATCATACTTCCCACAATGTGAAGGAGCAGGAGTTTGTGCTGCAATTAACTTAGGTTTGGGAAACATTGGATTGAACTAACTTTGTGACAAGGCCTCTCAGAACACCAACATGTTAATGATAATTGTGAGTTTTCCACAGAGAGCTATGTGTGCTGAGTCACTCAGTAGTGTCCCACTCTTTGTAACCCCATGGACTGTAGCTTTCTAGATTCTGTCTATGGAACTCTTCAGGCAAGAGTACTGGAGTGGTTGCCATGCCCTCCTCCAGGGGATCTTCCTGACCCAGGAGTAGAACCGTGGTCTCTTTTGTCTCCTATATTGGCAAGTGTGTTCTTTACCACTAGCGCCACCTGGGGAGCCCATACCACTCAGTAATTTGACTTGCTTATTTGTTAACAAAAGTATCTTAAGACTGGAATCCAAGAAGGATGAGATAAGGAATACATATCTGGACATTTCAGACAGACTAGCCTGTTGCATTCTCTTTGTCTATCCATTTAATAATTTAATACAACACTTATTGAAAGATAATTGTTAGGCACTATGCTAACCCTTAGTGGGAAATAAAGTAAAACTAGTAAGATATTGTATTTTTTTCTCTTCAGGGATGCCCTATCAATACAATGACTAAGTTCATAAATAAATATATCTTTTAATGTTCACCGTTAACATAATAAAGATAAATTAAGCCTAAGATCAGATAACTATCATCCTCCTCTACTCAAAGGCACTAAATAATGTCCATAATTATAATTGCAATCATTTATGGAAAGTCAAACTTCTGAAGAAATATCTCTTCTGGTAATAATCTTTAAATACATAATCAAACTTTTCACTATTTATATTCCATCTGAAATACGTTACATTGATTAGACTGCATACGAAAAAAAAGAAGCTATAAAAGATGTGGCTTTGAGAAATCATGCAGCATGAGGTAAAAGTGCAGAGTTTCATGTCATACTGAACTAGGTTTTGAATTTTAAAACAGTGTAACTTTAGATAAACTATCTCTTCATCAACAAATTGGGACAATGAATAGTATCTACCTCCTCAGAATGCTGGGGTACTCAATTACAATTGCTGATAGGTAAATGTGCCTAATAACTACTAGTAATTGGTTATATTCTTAACTTAAATAGGCATACATTTATTATGTATATCATTAATAATACAACTTATTCATATTGTGATTATTTTATGATAGGCAATTTGCTCTTTCTTAAAATACTGACATAAATTATGTTAAATGTCATTTGAAAATAGTATCAGTATGCACCATCATGTATAATATAAAAAGCAATTATATCAGGGAAGGAGGAACTTTCAACTTACAGTTTTATCAATGTTTACACATAAATTTATCAAAGATGTATTCATTGAGATACTCACAAATTTAAAGGCTATTACTAATATAGGAGTCATTCAGAGTTCATTTATTGAAAAATAATTATAAAATTTGAAATATTACTTTACTTGACTGGTTCCTCTAAGGCCACTCTACTTAAATTTTAGCCCATGGTGGGATATATTGCCATTTCTGATTACTGATTTTGTTGTGTTTCATGGGACATTAGTAATGTAAATTTTCATTGTGGATGCAAATAAGGTATGGATCTCCAATGACACTTATTGATAATCAGTTTTTGCTGCACTCTGTGTATACTGAAAGTTCTGTGAAGCACCTGAAAGTATTCTGTCAATCATTTTCATGTGGCTTTCTTGTTTTTTAAAGGTTCAAAAAAGGCAAGTACAAATCATACAATGCCACACAGAAACTTCATTTCTTAATCACCGTGTCTTATCAAATTGAGTATTTCATGAGAAAAAATCTATTTAATTCATAACATTTCATGATATTATGTGTGCCTAATATACAAAAAGGCAGTATACTGCCTTTTTGATGATTCTAAGGAAATAAATCTGTCATAGCTTCATTAGTATTGCCAGTACCCCAAGGCAATAAAAACACATGAGACAATTTATGGAAATGCAATTAAGCTACTGATTTAATAATCCATTACCCATGGCCCCTCTCTCTCTCTGTTTTTCTTATCCTATTGATCATGGGACAGCATAGTAAAATATATGACCACATTTAGGCAGATTTTTGCTGCTGTTTTCAATCATTCTAACCAATCAGTTTCCGATTAGTAACTGAATTATATGTCCAAACTTATTCATAAACTTGTTAATACTATATCTTGAATTTTGGTTTTAAAATTAAAAGCAATTAGGCTTTAGAAAGTCTTTGCTATAATTTCTTGGTGTCTGAAACTAGTAGTCATTAATGATTGATGTGCGCAAAGGATATAGATATAATAAGAAACTTAAGTCTCCTATTAGAACTATCTGTTGCAATATCCTACTAGTTTCAGATGTATATACATAGTTATTAATTGAGAGTATTTTTTATTTGTATAGATTTATTTGTTTTTAAAATTATGTAAAAATGTACTTAAAAATGTAGAAGTCACCTAAAACCCACTTTAGGATATAAACAGCAATTTTTCCATGACTATATTTCATGTACCTCATTACACATGCATGCACGCACACTCACAACATTACCCCAATGAAGTTGGATTATACATTGCATTCTTCACTTCTTCTCCATACATACATTAACCAATCTTAACAATCTTGACCTATATACCAGATATATTGCATTCTTTAACTGTATGCAATAATATTCATCACATTAATAAACATAAAAATATGAATACATGAAATAAAATTGGAGAACTGTTACTGTCTTATTAGAGAAAAATTGAGTAATGTTACACATCTTATATATGCATGTGTGTGTGTATATATATAATGGAATATTTTAATATCTATATAAGTATATATAGATATATGTACATATTGTATATACACATGTACATGGGACTTCCCAGGTGGCTCAGTGGTAAAGAGTCTGCCTGCAAGTGCAGGAGAAACAGGAGACACAGGTTTGATCCCTGGGTCAGGAAGCCCCTGGAAGAGGAAATGGCAACCCACTCCAGTATTCTTGCCTGGAAAATCCCATGTACAGGGAAGCCTGGTGGGCTATGGTCCATGGGTTGCAAAAAGTCAGACGTGAATTAATGACTGAACATGCACATACACACACACAATGGAATACTTTTCAGACATTAAAAAGGAAGAAAATTTTGTCATTTAAAGACAATACAGATAGCCCTTGAGGACATTATGCTATATGAGATTAGTCAGATAAGGAAAAAATATACTGTATCATGTCACATATTACATGCAGAAAATTAAAAAGCCAAACAAAATCTGGAGGTAGGATAATGTTTACCAGGGTCTGGGGGTGAAGAATATGAAGGATGTTGTTTAAGAAACAAATTTGTGACTAATTTTAAAAAATCCCAGAGATCCAATACACAGTATAATGATTATAGACAATAATACTATATTAGAAACATCAAACATGCTGAGACAACATCTTAGTTATTCCTACCATGGAAAAAGAAATGATAATCATGTGACATGATAGAAATGTTAGCTAAGTCTACAAGATAATCATATTGCAATGTATGAATGTATAAAAATTAACTCAAACACCTTAAATTTACATGATGTTATATGTCAAACATATCTTGATATAAACAAAACCTAAATCAGGGAAAAAAAGTTATCAAACATTTAAAATGTGTGCACTTGCAATATGCAAATTATTCTTCAAGAAAATGGATTAAAATTATTGGATGGGGAAGAAGCAATCAAAAGGAAAAAAATATGAGAAAATATTCAAGACCATCATTTTTGAAGACATCAAGCATAGCCTGGTCTTCTATTCACTATTTCTTAAATCAATGTTGCTTTCTCACTCTTTCATTTTCCTTTTTTCCTCCACACATCTTAAATTTTCAAAAAATGTAATTGACACTTAGGTAAGACAGCATTATTAGGTAGTCAGATGGTAACAGCACGATGCTTATCTCTGAAGATGCATTGAAGTAATAACTGACCTTTGAGCAAGTTAGGAATGATGTGAATCATTTAATGCTGTTTAAAGCTAGGTGACAGCTTGTTCTACTTGTCAGGGGATGTTCAATTTGGTAGTTTGCACAACTAGGCTTGAATTATGTGATCAGCTATGTATACCTTGTGTGTCATGATTGCGTGTGCTCAGTTGTGTCAGACTTGTTTTGGCTCCACGGACTGTGATGCGTGAGGCTCCTCTGTTCATAGGATTTTCTAGGCAAGAATATTGGAGTGGGTTGCCATTTCCTCCTCCAGGGGATCTTATCGACCCAGAAACTGAACCCATGTCTCTTGTGGCTCCTGCATTGCTAGTAGATTCTTTACCCACTGAGCCCCTAGCTGTGTGTTAAATATCCTACCATAAGTATCTTCCTGGGTTTCCTTGAAATCACAATGATAACTGGCTCAAGTCTTAGGATTTCATAATCTGAAGATGAAACTCTATGAAGTTTTGTGAGATGGAGAAGTGCTCCTGGGGCGGAAGCAGTGTTGTACATGAAATAATTGAACTCAATGATTTCCTGTATGTTTTTTGTCACACTATGTATTTAAACTTTATTGTCACCCTGCTTATTTAACTTCTATGCAGAGTACATCATGAGAAACGCTGGGCTGGAAGAAGCACAAGCTGGAATCAAGATTGCCGGGAGAAATCTCAATCACCTCAGATATGCAGATGACACCACCCTTATGGCAGAAAGTGAAGAGGAACTAAAAAGCCTCTTGATGAAAGTGAAAGAGGAGAGTGAAAAAGTTGGCTTAAAGCTCAACATTCAGAAAACGAAGATCAGGACATCCGGTCCCATCACTTCATAGGAAACAGATGGGGAAACAGTGGAAACAGTGTCAGACTTTATTTTTTGGGGCTCCAAAATCACTGCAGATGGTGATTGCAGCCATGAAATTAAAGGACGCTTACTCCTTGGAAGGAAAGTTATGAGCAACCTAGATAGCATATTCAAAAGCAGAGACATTACTTTGCCAACAAAGGTCCATCTAGTCAAGGCTATGATTTTTCCTGTGGTCATGCATGGATGTGAGAGTTGGACTGTGAAGAAAGCTGAGTGCCGAAGAATTGATGCTTTTGAACTGTGGTGTTGGAGAAGACTCTTGAGAGTCCCTTGGACTGCAAGGAGATCCAACCAGTCCATTCTAAAGGAGATCAGTCCTGGGTATTCTTTGGAAGGACTGATGTTAAAGCTGAAACTCCAGTACTTTGGCCACCTCATGTGAAGAGTTGACTCATTGGAAAAGAGTCTGATGCTGGGAGGGATTGGGGGCAGGAGGAGAAGGGGACGATAGAGGATGAGATGGCTGGATGGCATCACCAACTCGATGGACGTGAGTTTGAGTGAACTCTGGGAGTTGGTGATGGACAGGGAGGCTTGGGATGCTGCAATTCATGGCGTCGCAAAGAGTCAGACACGACTGAGTGACTGAACTGAACTGAACTGAAACATGAATAATAGCTCACTCTATGGAGCCGTGTGAGTGTTTTCAACTTTTTTTTTAATGCTTGTAATTGGTATCATGAGCCTTAAATCATTGTCATAACCTAAAATAATACATTTTTTTTTTCATTATAGTATTCAATGGCCATACTGAGGCTAGGCCTGAAAATGTTAAAGTACTTCCTCTGAACCATATAATTTAATTTTTCCAATATGCCCATGTTCCTCCTCCTCTACCCCATAAAAGCAACACTAAAAAGATAATTCAGTGTGAATATTTTCGCCATTTGTCAAAGACAAGGAGATATAATAATAACAATAATAAAGAGCTGTAGTAAAATGATACCATATTAAGTTGATCTTTGGTGTTTCAAATATCAATCTAGTTTCAGAGCAATACATTTGAAAGGATAAGTTGATTAATTATATCTAATTATACTGTTTCATCAATGAATAGTACACTTTTTTCTACCTTTTATTTCAGTTGGGAGTTCACATGCCTAATTTGAACTAAGCAACAAAGGAAGGTTTTACCAGCATAGAAAATCATATAAAAGATATTTGTAGACCTTACTTCAGGAAAGATTTCAAAAAGGACTCTAGGGCAGCTGATAGTATCTTTAACTCTCATCTCTTCCCCTCTCTAAGCATCAGCTTTCTTGTCATTCCAGTTTACTTCACATGGCATGTACAGGTATGAACTCATTCCTCCTATCTTTACCATTAGAATTAAAACATCCTCTAACACCTTTGAAAAATTTGGGGTGCAATTTGATTGACTATCTTCAAATCATAGATCCACTACTTGGATCAAAAATCACTGCACATGGATTCAGATGTTATAATCTTCTCTGACATTAGGATATCAAGGTTGCAGGGAGGAAGCAGTAGCTCCTCATTGGGGGAATATATAGGTGGCACAGTGGTAAAGAATCCACCTGCCAATGCAGGAGACACAGGAAACGTGGGTTTGATCCCTAGTTGGGAAGATCACCTGGAGAAGGACATGTCAACCCACTCCAGTATTTTTGCCTGGAAAATACCATGGACAGAGGAGCCTGGTGGGCTGCAGTCCGTGGGGTCGTGAAGAGTCGGACACGACTGAGCTACTTCACTTTCACTTTTCACTTTCATGCATTGTAGAAGGAAATGGCAACCCACTCCAGTGTTCTTGCCTGGAAATTCCCAGGGATGGAGGAGCCTGGTGGACTGCCATCTATGGGGTTGCACAGAGTCAGACACGACTGAAGCAGCTTAGCAACAGTAGCAGCAGAATGATCATTACCATTCTGTAGACATAAATAAAACAAAATAATATCTCACTTTAAAAACTGTGAAATGGCTATCTAGCACATTGTAAGTAAACTTGTAAACTTCTTTAAAATCTGAAACATGCAAGACAAGTAAATAACTTTGAATTAATTTTCTTTCCTCATATACAAAATACATATAGGAAAATAGCTTAAAATATTATGCCAGCCCATAGGCATAGTTCCAGTCAAAAGTCAGTCTTAATAATGAGGACTTATACACAAAATTATGATTGAAAATAGTTGATTATCTCATATGCAAATGTTGTCTAATCAGGGATATACAAATCACCTTACAGCCAAATATTTCACAGTTAGTCTTTGACATATTCTGTGAACTATACCAAAGCCATGCCCTCAGCAATATAAAAATACAAATGAATCCAGGAATGGAAATAGTCATTTATTCATTTCCTCAGGTTAGATACAATGGTGACTGCATTTTCTAAATTATCAGGGCCATACAGACATTGGAGCTTAAGGATAAGATCCAATTTTATATCAATCTGTTAAACAATAAGCCATTCTAATGACATAAATGTCCAACATGGTAATTAGTATCTTGAGTGATGATGTTATGAAAACTAAGAGACACTGCATACCTAAAATAAAACATTTATATGAGACTAATTTAATGAAAAGAAAGCAAACTATGAATGCAAATGTACATTGTTTTTTTAAAAAATATTTGCTTTTACTGTGTGTACCAATGTTTGTGAATACTGAAAGATGATGCTGTGAAAGTGCTGCACTCAACATGCCAGCAAATTGGGAAAACTCAGTAGTGGCCACAGGACTGGAAAAGATCAGTTTTCATTCCAATCCCAAAGAAAGGCAATGCCAAAGAATGCTCAAACTCCAGTACTTTTGCCACCTCATTCGAAGAGTTGACTCATTGGAAAAGACTCTGATGCTGGGAGGGATCGGGGGAAGGAGGAGAAGAGGACAACAGAGTATGAGATGGCTGGATGGCATCACCAACTCGATGGACATGAGTTTGAGTGATCTCCGGGAGTTGGTGATGGACATGGAGGCCCAGCGTGCTGCAATTCTTGGGGTCACAAACAGTCAGACACGACTGAGCGACTGAACTGAACTGAACTGAATCTTTATAGGAATCTAGGTATCTAGCTGAGAGTTTGCAGCATCTCAGTGGAGCCAAAAATTCAAGAATAGATGCAATGAAGTGTGTCAGGAAAACAGTTTTCTCTTACTTGCATTATCCCCCTCCCCAGGTGGCACAGTTTGGTGCTAAAAGAGACTCTCAGGCCCAATTTGTCCCATGGACAAAAGGGAGAGTGAAGTGACCTCCCAGCTTCCCTAGATGCTGCTCAAGAGGCCCCACTTTTTCTCACTCCATCCAGAATACTGAGGGCATTGGCATGAATGAATTGTCTGGGGACAGCTAAAAGCAGGTAAAAGGTACAGAGTCTTACAGAAACAGATGCATGGATCTCAGCAACCCTTGAACTTCAAAGGCCACTGTACCCTTGGAAGTACATGCCTTCAATCAGCTGATGTGTATTCCCAGTGCCTGTGCTTCCCCTCAGTCAGTGCTCCATGCTCTCCTGCAAATGGCAGCAGAAGCCTTCACAGACAAGGCATGGGATCTCCCACAGAAAGCACCAAGATATCAGCATCGGTCCCAGTTCTGTTGGATTGGGAGGAGGCATAGAACCTTGGAAACTTCTGAGTACTGCCCTCAGAAAAATAAATATGAACCTCTCAACATCCAGCCCAGCTTTATAGGATTGAAAACAGACACAATTCTAGAATTTCTCTCCCAAGATGGAGCAAGAGGACTGGAGCAGGCAAATCCATGGAAAATGTCTAAGATACTCCCTGAATTTCTGTTCAGGGTGAATGGTGAAGGTCTTTTTTCTTCTGAAGCCTATCAGTGAAGATGGGAGGAGGTGATAGCTTCTTCAAATGTGAAGACAGCAACCTAGGGATGCAGGCTTCAAGCAACTCTAAGGATCAAAGAAATATTATTTCACTAAAAGGAAAAACAAAATAAATAGGAGTTGATATCTCCTATAGTTTAGACTCTTTTCTAACCATGTTCGGTCTACAAATAATCTCATCCAAGTTATACCGAGGATCCAGTAGCTGATCCTCAAAATAGAGATCTAAAAATTTCCTAATGAATAATTTTAAATAATCATCTTAAATAAGCTCAGTGAGCTATAAGAGGACACAGACAACTGAATGAAATCAGAAAGCCAATACAAAATGAAAAATTTAACAAAGTAATAGAAAGCATGAGAAAAAATAAATAAATTTTAGAGCTGAAAAATACAATGATTGAACTGGAAAATTTCACTTCAACAGCAGTCTTGACCAAGCAGGAGAAGAATCAGCAAACTCAAAGACAGATGATTTGAAATTGTCCCATCAAGAAACAAAAAGAAAAAAATAATGAAAAGTCCACATTAAAAAGACAGTAAAGAAAGCCTAGAGTACTTATGAGATACCATTTAATAAATCATTACCTAGTTTATGGGAGTCCTAGAAGGAGTGGAGAAAGACAGGGGAGCAGAAAGCTTATTTAAAGACAAAATGAAAGAAAGACACCAAAATCTAAGAAGGGAAATGAACATCTAGATCCATTAAACCCATGCTAAGTCATACTTGCTAAGTTATTTCAGTTGTGTCTGACTCTTTGCTAATCTATGGACTGTAGCCTGCCAAGCTCCTCTGTCCATTGGATTCTCCAGGCAAGAACACTAGAGCAGCAATATTTCTTGCCAAGGATGAACAGGCCATCCTGTTCTTGCTTGCATGATTTCTTAGAAAAAGATTGATGTAATTCTTGTCTTTATTCCTCTATTGGTAAGAATTTTTTTTCTCCCTCTGACTTTTTTCAGGAATTTTTCTGTATCTGTGATTTTTGCAATTTGACAGTGATGTAGCTCAATAAATGATGTGGCATTTATTCTCCTTGATGTTCTCTGAGCTCCCTGGATCTGTGACTTGGTGACTGATGTTAACTTGGGAGTTGGTGATGGACAGGGAGGTCTGGTGTGCTGCGATTCATGGGGTTGCAAAGAGTCGGACATGACTGAGTTTCTGATCTGATCTGATTGTTTCAAATATTTTTTCTGTTCCTTTCTGTGTTTCTTCTCTTTTGTATTCCATTATGTATAAGTTACACATTTTATAGTTGCCACATGAGTCCTCAGATAATCTGTTTTACCTTATTTTCAGTCTTTATTCACTTTGCTTTTTGTTTTATTAGGATTCAGTTGATATCTCCTGTAGTTTAGACTCTTTTCTAACCATGTTCGTTCTACAAATAATCTCATCCAAGTTATTTTTAATTTCTGTTACAGTGGTGTTTATCTCCAGCATTTGTTTTAGGTTCTCTCTTAAGATTTCCATCTCTGCTTATATTTCTCATCCATCTTTTATGCTGTATATTTTATTGATCAGAGTTCTTAGCATATCAATCATAGTTATTTCAAATTCTTAATCTGATAATTCCAACCTCCCTTCCATGTCTGGTGCTTGAACTGTCTTTAAATTATGTTTTTTGCCTTTTGATATGCTCTGTTATTTTGCCTTGATACCTGGTCATGGTGCATGGAATAAATGCAACTTCTGTAGACAGATGTTTGCAGAGTAGTGGTGAGGTGTGGTGGAAGGAAAGAATTTTTGGCCCCATCAAGATGTCTCAGTCTTTTACTGAGTCTTTGCCTCTAGATTTTGCTTCTCAGTTTGTTGTTTCCCTTTAGGGGAGAGAGGATGGATAGAGGTGCCTTGAATTGGGCATTTTGGTTCCCCAAGTTAGGAGTTTTTGATAATATACCAGCAGATTATGTTTTGTTGATAAGTCATGTCTTACTCTTACAGACCCCAAAGACTTTAGCCTGCCAGGCTCCTCTGTCCATGGGATTTTTCCAGGCAAGCATATTTGAGTGGATTGCCATTTTCTTCTCCAGGGGATATTCCTGACCCAGGGATCAAACAATGATGGGTAGATTCTTTACCACTGAGCCACCAGGGAATTGTTAACTAGCTTCTTCTAAGGACAGCTTTTGTTAAGAACAAAGTACTCTGACTTATTTTCATGTGTTTTAGTTTCCTCTCCCTTTTCCAGAAGCATGAGAATATTTTTATCCCTTGATATTTACTGTGAGAAATTGGATAAGCCCCTGGAGGTAAATAATACAAAAAGTCACCTATGATGATTAAGTTCCTCTGGAGATCTTAACTCTCACAATTGCACATACTGAGTCTCCACAAGTCATCAATTACGTTTCAGGTTTTCCTACCTTGGCACTTGTTACTCTGTCAGTGTCTGCTCCAGAGTATCTGGTCCAGTAAGCCTCAACTCCCTATATTGACCCGTTTCTTCAACTTGGGGTACATTAATTTGTCCTGTGCTGTCCTGGCTTTTGAGAATCCAAGAAGAGTTGTTTGCTTTTCAGTCTTAGCATTTTATTTGTTAGGTTCATGTAGCAACTTCCAAGCTCCTCACATTCAGAATCAGAAACTGAAAATCCTGAATTTAAGCTGTTATCAGTGCTGACTATTATAATTAGTATAAAATTGACTAACAGTTGACAATTAACTATTACAGATCTACTATAAAATTCAAACCCAGAGGCCTTAAAAAAAATCAGTCCTGAATATTCGGAGGACTGATGCTGAAGCTGAAACTCCAATATTATGGCCACCCAAGAGAAGAGCCGACTTATTAGAAAAAACCCTGATGTTGGGAAAGATCAAAAGATAAAATTACTGAATTAATTATAAAAGAAAAAAACAAATAAGACTTAATTACCTGCTTTCTGCAAGAGACTCACTTAGACTTTAATGGCAAATATAGGTTGGAAGTGAAGGAAAAGATTTCATTCAGATGATATTTCACTCAGACAATAAACAGATATTTCATTCAGACAATAAACAAAAGAGAATGAGTAGTTATACTCAACAGACAAAATAGATGCAAAGTCAAAAACTGTCACAAGCGACAAAAAGGTCATTTTCTGATAATAAAAGGCTCAATTAGGCAATCATCTATTCAAATTATCCAGATATAAAATCCATAAGGAAACTAGCAGAGTTAAGCAATACTAATGATCGAAGGGATCTAAGCAACATACATAGAGGTTTCTAATTATATTCCATAATAGCACATTCCTTTCAAGGGCACATAGACCATTCTCCAGGATAGATCATATGTTGGGCCACAGGACAAGTCTTAACAAATGTAAGAAGGTGGAAACCATATCAGGTATCCTCCTTGATCACATAGCTATGAGTTTCAAAATGAAGGAGAAGAGAAATATTCACAAGTATGTGGATATAAACAACATATTCCTCAGCAATCAAAAAGAAAATAAAGAACCATCTGAAAAATAAATGAAAATGAACACATAATATATCATGGCTTGTGGTATACAGCAAATACAGTTCTAAAAAGAGAATTTATAGAGATAAATGCCCACTTTAAGTAAAAAAGAAAGACTGTAAACAAACAACCTAAATTTTCCCTTCAAGGACCTAGAAAAAGAAAACTGGTCAACCACTTGTAAAAGACTGAAACTAGAACACTTTCTAACATCATACACAAAAATAAACTCAAAATGGATTAAAGATCTAAACATAAGACCAGAAACTATAAAACTCCTAGAGGAGAACATAGGCAAAACACTCTCTGACATACATCACAGCAGGATCCTCTCTGACCCACCTCCCAGAATATTGGAAATAAAAGCAAAAATAAACAAATGGGACCTAATTAACCTTAAAAGCTTCTGCACAACAAAGGAAACTATTAGCAAGGTGAAAAGGCAGCCTTCAGAATGGGAGAAAATAATAGCAAATGAAGCAACTGACAAACAACTAATCTCAAACATATACAAGCAACTCCTACAGCTCAATTCCAGAAAAATAAATGACCCAATCAAAAAATGGGCCAAAGAACTAAATAGACATTTCTCCAAAGAAGACATACAGATGGCTAACAAACACATGAAAAGATGCTCCACATCACTCATTATCAGAGAAATGCAAATCAAAACCACTATGAGGTACCATTTCACGCCAGTCAGAATGGCTGAGATCCAAAAGTCTACAAGCAATAAATGCTGGAGAGGGTGCGGAGAAAAGGGAACCCTCTTACACTGTTGGTGGGAATGCAAATTACTACAGCCACTATGGAGAACAGTGTGAAGATTCCTTAAGAATCTGGAAATAGAACTGCCTTATGATCCAGCAATCCCACTGCTGGCATACACACTGAGGAAACCAGAACTGAAAGAGACATGTGTACCCCAATGTTCATCGCATCACTGTTTATTGTAGCCAGGACATGGAAGCAACCTAGATGTCCATCAGCAGATGAATGGATAAGAAAGCTGTGGTACATATACACAATGGAGTATTACTCAGTCATTAAAAAGAATACATTTGAATCAGTTCTAATGAGGTGGATGAAACTGCAGCCTATTATACAGAGTGAAGTAAGCCAGAAAGAAAAACACCAATACAGTATACTAACGCATATATATGGAATTTAGAAAGATGGTAACAATAACCCTGTGTATGAGACAGCAAAAGAGACACTGATGTATAGAACAGTCTTATGGACTCTGTGGGAGAGGGAGAGGGTGGGAAGATTTGGGAGAATGACATTGAAACATGCATAATATCATGTATGAAACGAGTCACCAGTCCAGGTTCGATGCACGATACTGGATGCTTGGGGCTGGTGCACTGGGACGACCCAGAGGGATGGTATGGGGAGGGAGGAGGGAGGAGGGTTCAGGATGGGGAACACATGTATACCTGTGGCGGATTCATTTCGATATTTGGCAAAACTAATACAATATTGTAAAGTTTAAAAATAAAATTAAACTAAAAAAAAAAAAAGAAAGAAAACAAACCCAAAATTAGCAATGGAAAGAGATAACAAACATCAGAGTAGAAAAATGAAATTCAGATTAGAAAAAAGTAGAAAAAACAAGTCTAGCAGTTAATTTTTGTAAAGATACATAAAATTGACAAACTCTTCACTAGATAAGGACTTCCTTGGTGGCTCAGAAGGTAAAGCGTCTTGCTTACAATGCGGGAGACCTGGATTCCATCCCTGGGTCGGGAAGATCCTCTGGAGAAGGAAATGGCAACCCACTCCAGTACTCTTGCCTGGAAAATCCCATGGACAGAGCAGCATCGTGGGCTACAGTCCACGGGATCGCAAAGAGTGGGACACGACTGAGCGACTTTACTTTCACTTTCACTAGACTAAGAAAAAAGAGAGACGACTCAGATAAATAGAATTATCTGTGAAAGAGGAGACCTTACAATTGATGTCTAGAAATGCAAAGGCTTTCCCTCTAAGATCAAGAGCAAAACAAGGATGTAATCCCTTATTATTTCTATTAAACATAGTACTGGAAATGCTAAGCAGAACAATTAGGCAAGAAGAATAAATAAAAGGCATTCGAACTTGGAAGGAAGAAGTAAAAGTGAATGATAGGAATTTGTATATACAAAACGCTAAAGACTCCACCAAAAGTTGCTGCTACCGCTACTGCTGCTAAGTCACTTCAGTCATGTCCGACTCTGTGCGACCCCATAGATGGCAGCCCAACAGGCTTCCCTGTCCCTGGGATTCTCCAGGCAAGAACACTGGAGTGGGTTGCCATTTCCTTCTCCAATGCATGAAAGGGAAAAGTGAAAGTGAAGTCGCTCAGTCGTGTCTGACTCTAGCAACCCCATGGACTGCAGCCTACCAGGCTCCTCCATCCATGGGATTTTCTAGATAAAAGTACTGGAGTGGGGTGCCATTGCCTTCTCCACCACCAAAAGTTATTAGATCTAATAAATGAATTCACTAATGTTGCAGTATACAAAAGTAGTATACAAAAATCAATGGTGTTTCTATACACTAGCAACAAACTATTCAAAAAAGAAATTAAGAAAAGAATCACATCACAATAACACCAAAAACGATGAAACACTAAGAAATAAATTTAATCAATGGGGATGAAAGAACTATACACTGAAAAGTATAAAACACGGATGAAAGGAATTGAAGAGGATACAAACAATTGCAAACTTATCCTCTGTTCATATATTAGGATATCTAAAAATTCCACATATCAAAGTGATCTACAGAATCAATGTAATCCCTATCAAAATTCTAAAGGCATTTTTCACAAAAATAGAAAAAAAGACCTTAAAATTCATATGGAATCATAAAAGACCCCAAAGAGCCATTCAAGAGAAAAGTGCAAAACTGGACACCACACACTGATTTCAGATTATAATTACAGAGTTGTAGCAATTACAGTAGCAAGGTGTATGTGTGTGTGTATGTGTGTTAATCAATCAGTTGTGTCCGACTCTGGTGACCCCAGGGACTGTAGCCCACCAGGCTATTCTCTCCATGGGATTCTCCAGGCAAGAATAATGGAGTAGGTAGCCAATCCCTTCTCCAGGGGATCTTCCCAATCCAGAGATGGAACCCAGATCTCCTGCATTGCAGGCAGATTCTTTACTGTCTGAGACATGTCTGCCTGTCAAGTCATATATATATATGTTTAACTAATCTGCAACAGGGTGCCAAGAATACAAAATAGAGAAAAAAATTCTTAAGAAAATGATATTGTGAAAACTGAACACCATTGACCAAAGAATATATCGGACCCTTTTCTTACACAATACACAAAAAATCAACTCAAAATAAATTCATGGTCTCTCTAACATTGTTCTTGACAATAAGTTTTCAGATATGACACTAAAAGCACAGCCAACACAAGCAAAAATAAACAAATCAGAGTGCATCAAACTAAAATCTTCTACATGACAAAGGAAATAATCAACAAAATGAAAAGGCAACCTAGAGAATGGGAGAAAATATTTGCAGATCACATTTGACAAAGGGTTAATATTCAAAATATATGAGCGACTGATAAAACTCCATAGCAAAAAACCCCCAAACCCCCAAAACAAATAACTTGATTTCAAAATGGGCATATACCTGAAAAGACATACAAATAATACCAGATAAGACATACAAATAACCAATGATCTATGAAATGATGCTCAGCATCATCATGGAACTACATATCATTAGGGACGCAACCATCAGGGAAATCCAAATTCAAATACAAGCTAATATCACCTCACATTCTTCAAGATAACTATTGTCTAAAAAAAAGATAGCAAGAGTTGGCTAGTATGTGGAGAAAAGGGAATGCTAGTACAGTGTTTGAGGAAATATACCTTATTATAATAATTATGGAAAGTAATATGAAGCTCCCTTAAAAACTAAAAAAAAAAAAAAAAAATTGAACTATAATACCATATAATCCAGCAATCCCACTTCTGGATATTTATCCAAAGGAATTGAAACCAGGATCTGGAATAGTTACCTAAACTCTGATAATCATTGCAGCATTATTCACAATAGTTAAGATATAGAAATAACCTAAATACTTAACAACAGATGAATGAATAAAGAAAATATGATATATACATTCAATACACTATTATTCAGCCTTAAAAAGAAGGAAATCTTACTTGTAAGAATCTGAATGGACCTGGAGAACATTACGCTAAGTGAAATAAGCCAAACACAAAATACAAAATTATATGATCTTATCATATGTAGAATCTAAATTAGTCAGGCTCAGATACAGAGAACAGAAAGGTGGTTGCTAGAGGTTGAAAGGATGGGCAAATAGGAAGTGATGTCAAAGGGTACAAAATTTCCATTTTGCAAGATAAAGTAAGTTCTGGTGACCTACTATATAAAATAACACAAATAGCTAACAATATTTTATCGTATAAAATTTGTTAGAGCTTTCCAGGTAGTAAAGAATCTGCCTACAATGCAGGAGACGCAGGAGACGTGGGTTCACTTGCTGGGTCAGGAAGATCCCCTGAAGTAGGAACTGGCAACTCACTAGAGTATTTTTGCCTGGATAATCCCATGGACATAGGAGCCTGATGGGTTACAATCCATGGGGTCACAAATAGTCAGGCATGACTGAGCAACTGAGCATACACACACAATTTGTTAAGGAGGTAAATATAAATATCAAGTGTTTTTACCACTCAAAAAATATAATAGTAAAGGTGTTAGGGGGAAATGTTGGGAAGTGATGGATACATTTATGGCCTTAATGGTGGTGATTCTATATATAATTCTATATATTAAATATGTACAACTTTTAAATGTCAATCTTATCTCAATAAAGCAATTTTTAAGAAAATCAAAGGAAGTTAAATTGTATGAATGTAGTATTTTATTGTCCTTGAGTTGACTACATAACTAAAGAAAATTTAATAATTGACCTCTTAACTAGAAATCTAACAATTATGTCAGTGGCTCAATTTTCCATTATTAACCTCTCCCACCTATCATTTCTGATTTATGAAATAATTTTATTTTTCTTGGCCTAGAATTCACTTTTCCTAAAATGATTTTTTGACTATATGTATGTTGGAGAAATTGTTTTTCTATTTTTAAGAAGATCATCCTACCTTCCTCAAAACCAATACTATATAACAGCTCCAAATATGATTCAAGGAATTTCAGTACCAACTAGTGCAAAACCAGAAGCATTTTATCTTGTTAGGTCATCAATAGAAAAAAAATGAATCAATATAACTTAATCTCACTGGTTAATGTAATGATTCATTTAATTTCATATTTTCACATAAATCTATCATATTTAAATTTTCAGGAGTTAAGTATCTATATGCAATGAAAATAAAAAAGTGAAAATGTTTGTCCCTCAGCTGTGTCTGGCTCTCCAGAGGATCTTCCCAACCCAGAAATTGAACTAGGTCTCATGCATTGTAGGCAGATTCTTTACCATCTGAGCCAACAGGGAAGCCCATATATGCAATGCTAGTGTTGAATTGTTAGTGTGCAATCTACTATCTTATTTTAGTTATCTTCCATTTTCTTTTAGTCAATATTTCATATTGGTTTCAGTTCCTTGAAACTTCTTTAAGGTACTTTGTGTTGCAATACACTAGCAGATGTGTTTGTGTAATTATTTCCTATCTTTTTCTCTGCCTCATAATTTTGTTCACATTTGCTGTGAAAATTTTAGAAATCATGTAGATTGTTTGGTACAGGAAGGAAATCAACCCTGGACTGCCTAATTACTTGCAATCTTCCTGTCTTTCCTTGGATGCATTTTTAATCTTACAAACAGTGGGCATTTTTGTTAACCCTTTCTATGTATAGCTCTACTCTATGTCCCACCATAGCTTTCTGTATATTAAGTCAAACTAGTTTTATATTATAAGTGGATAAAGTAACCCATGATACTCCAGAGGAAATATATTTGGTTCAACATTTGAAAAATAAATTCTAGCTTGAAAGTTTTACATACAGTTATAACAGAAAGATAACTGGATGCAAGAGCATATATATTTATATGTGTATACATCTACATATCTACATTTATCTTAATCAATTGCTTATACATCTCAGTTTGTTTTGCTTTTTTATGCTTACATTGTCTTGACATTTGACTATGTTCACCTCTGTATGAGTCACTTCTAAAAACAGAATGGGAAAGACAAAGATAACAAAAATAAAGTATAAATTTAGGGAGCTTAAATTATTGCTAAAATGGAGAAGCACAAAATGGCAGGAGTCATACCTCATGGCAATACTAAATTTCAACAAAATAGCTAATCACTTCTTTGGGTCAAAACCTAGTCTCATTTATTTTTACTTTTTATGTCTTCAAGACTCAAACTCTCATAGAGTTTTCCTAGGCATAATGGTAAAGGGAATGTGAGTGATTTGTAATATGTATGAAGTAAAGATTGAATGGAGTGAAAGATTTTGACATTCAGATTGAATAAAAAAAAAACTAAATATTAGACTACATAAATAGGATAGCTATGTTCATGCAACTATAGTTATATATATAAATATATAGTTATATATATTTTACTTTTCTCCTTCAAATTTATTTTTATTCTGAATTCAAAGCTGATAGAAATTTATGTAATATAAATCACAACTGAGCCCCTTACAGTTTCTAGGTAGGAAAACTTCTGAAATATTTTACTACTACATTTTCTCCTTTGCCCTTATTTATAAATTTTATCCTTTACATTCAACGTGTGCATTCTATGTATATTCCCTGGTGGCTCCGACGGTAAAGAACCCCCCTGCAAAGTGGCAGACCTGGATTTGATCCTTGGGTTGAGAAGATTCCCCTTGGAGGAGGGCATGGCAACCCACTCCAGTGTTCTTGCCTGGAGAATCCCCATGGACAGAGAAGCCTGGTGGGCTATAGTCCATGGGGTCACAAAGAGTCGGATACAACCAAGCAACAAAGCACAGCACAGCACATGTTTATTAACTAAGAAATGCCATGTAAATAACTGTCAAGGGAACCCAAATTAATCCTATATCTGCTCAATATTTGACATTTTCCAGTTCCTCTGTAATATTGCAGTTAAGCATGTACACGGTGTTAACATTTTTCTCTGTGTTTCAGTGCTCAGACTTCTCTCACTAATCATCTGTACACCTAGAGATTCTGTTCTTTTCTAAAACTCACACCAGGATAATGCTTAGAGATCTGACAGGCATTAAATGCTTTTCTACTTAGAAAAGAAGAATAAAATGTCTCATAACTAACAAAATTAAGCTTAGAGAGAATATGTTTTAGACAGACTTTGGCTGAGAGACAAAAAAATCATCAGGTCCAAGTACTCCAGTGACAGACTTCAAGTAAAAAACTAAGTCTTTTTATTTGACTGAGATACTTATCGTAATTTAAATAGATAATGCATGATATCAGACATTTTGGTGTTTAATGTATAATTGCTAGGATTAATGATAGATTTAACAGAAAATTAGTTCATTTATCTCTGGGGTGACATAAGATGCTAAAATTAACTCCAGAAAATAGAAAATACTTTGATTTTACTTGAATATATATCAAGTACATCTTTATGGGATGTCATTTCTAAGGAACTTATTTTCATGTGTGTTAACCATATGATAAAAGAATGCAGAAAACCAGCAAATACACTGTTAAAATTTGTAAAATGGCTCTTTGGCTTATGGATTGAAACATTTACAAGGTTACCATGTTCCTCATTAGTAAAACATGATTAATTTCTCACTGATTAGCATACTTTGGCTTTTTCTTTTTTCTCTTGAAAAACCAAGAAACTATATTAACTTCTTGATGGAAAATAATATTTCCCCAAAATGAATTTTATTGGCACATAACTGTATTTGAAGCTCTCAGTAACTTGTGCCATTTGGTTTATTTTCATGAATTCTTTTATTGTAGCCACATTGCCTCCCATCAACTTTTTGCTTGCATTTATTAATGATCTATCTTACATATCTAAGTATATATTGAGTTGAATCAGCTAAAGTAGATTCAAAAATGAATTAAATTATTCTTGTTGTCAAGTATAATCAAGGAGGCAGATGTACAAATATTTGACAATATGATTATGATTATACTAGAAGTCAAATACTAAATATTAAGGCAGTACAAATTGAGATTGATTGATAAATGCCAGTTAGAAAGTATAGAAAGAATTTACAAAAGCAGAGGTGTGAAGTGGATTTTGAAGGATTTTTAAAAAGCTGGCTTAAGGAGGCCAGCAGGGATTGGCAGTCATGTACGAAACCGCAGTAAAGCATAACCACGTGGAGTAATTGCAGAAATTGGCATAACTAATTAACTTAATATAGCTTTAACAGTGGACAGAAGTGGCTAAAAGTAAGGCTAGGTGTGTTAGACTATTGTCAGGTTTGTATTTCAGATGAAGAGGTTTAACATTATTTCTTGAGGAATGGGGAGTCATTTTAAAGAAAAGGAATAATATTCATAGATTTCTGTCTTAGTGAAATTATCAAATAACAGTAAAAATGACTGAGTTGGTATAGGCAAAACTAGAGGCAGAGAGACAATGTTAGAGTTATTCAGTAGTGTAACGGTGGGAGGATGAGAGTTGTTTTAATACAGGAATCATGTGTATAATGAGGCTAAAGAATAAATATGAGAGATTATAATAAATGTGAAAGGTTATAATCCAAGAGTCAATAGATATTAGTGAACAAATAGAAATGGCAGATAAGAGAAGAAAAAAGTTTTGGTTGAAAACTTTGCAAAGAAGAAGTGCTGTATTTATTTTTACCTCGGGTAACGGTGGGTTCTTCAGATAAAGATGTATAGTAGTCAGTAAAATATATTAGCCTGAGAAGGATGCCAGAGTACAAGTATAGAATTAATAATCATTTAAACATAGGTAATAGTAGAATTAGTAGACAGGTACATGATACCTGTTGCATTCTAATATTAGGATTAGGAAAGTGTTCAAAACTATACTGCAGGAAACATAGTTCACAGAAGTACCTGTTTTGCATTTAATCAGAAATGAGCTTTTGGAGAAAGAGTTTTTAAATGAAACTTATCCTTAACTAAGATAAATTGAAAGAGAGGGCAATTAGCTAGAATCTGAGGTAAAAATTTGTTCCTCCAGACACTAATTTTTTTCATCTGTTAGTGAGTACTTTTGGAATGGGGATTTATTGTCCAGGGGACCAAAAATTACCCAAGTGGAAGCTGTGTGGAAAACACTCTTACTCTTTTCATGATTAAAGCAAAAGTGTACATGTAATAGATATATATCTATAGTATTACATTTTAAAGAGGCAATGGTATGGGGAAAAATATATCTAAGAAATCTCCTGGGACAGGGACAATAATAAAATTTAAGAAACTCTGATCTCGTAGTGGGTGGCTGCTGCTGCTGCTAAATTGCTTCAGTCGTGTCCGACTCTGCGACCCCATAGACGGTAGCCCACCATCCCTGGGATTCTCCAGGCAAGAACACTGGAGTGGGTTGCCATTGCCTTCTCCGTTAGTGGGTGAAATCTTCTGCTATTTTATAAAGATATTTCTGTGTGTCATATGTCATTTGTGAACTCTTGAATGTCAGCTCTCATAGCAAATGTGATTTAATGGCCGCGAAAACACAAGGACTGGCAATTTCCCTCTCTTACATTTTTATCCCAGTTTCACAGTCTGACATTTTGACATATTTTGCCCGCTCAGCTATTGTGTAGATGAACATCTCTCTGCCGAGTTCATGTCCCTGAGGGAAACTAAGCTTTTCATTTTGAAGAAGCCAGAAACTTAGTGCCAAAACAATTAGTGTTATCTGTTTGAAAATCATTAATGACATCATCATCAAAAATCACTCCAGTTTTGAGAGCTTCCTTTTTCCTAGGATGCTTTCATTTAGTTTAACACACTTTTCTTTGACATGCTCATCCAAATGAGTTGTATTTAAAATTGTGTAATGTATGCACATTTTGACCTAACTATTGAGAGAGAGAATGTTTTTTAATTGTATGTTAAAATGTTTATAAATTTTTACCACCTATGATATTTTACATAAAGAAGCAGAGAAGAAATTAGTAATTATACAACTTCTTTCTCTGGTATAATCACATAAATAATGGGTTGTAAACAAGCTTAAAGAAAAAAAAAAATGTTGCTCTGGATACATTTTTGGGGAATAAGCAGGTGGCTTCTCTGCCTAATGTATGCATCAGGCAAGCATATGAGATTTGTAATCTAATTCCTCTCAAGCAGAAAGGCCGTTTGGATAGATAAGCTAAGAACAGCCTAAATCCTAGCTGAGGCGGGTGGAAATAGGTTTGCATATTGAATACCTAAATTCTAACAAACAAATTCTTCTAAAACTGAGGTATCTGAAAATAACATTCTGATTTTAAATTGTACCTCTGCTGAATTATTTTATAAACAAATGAACTTACAGATTCTTTAAAAAGAATTTTTGAACTCATATTGTCATCGGAATTCTCACTTGACTGACGCTGAGAAAAATCTCTTCCAAAAAAGCCATTTTTATCTTTTAGTCTTTTCTTATGCTCTCACTAAAGATCTAGGTCTGGGGAAAAAATATGAGATTTTCATTTTTAACATGCTATTTTCTTATATGAGGAAAATTTTAACTTAGAAGCCATGATTTACTGCTGGGGAGGTAGTGTCTGTTGAGCTACAAAATGATAGCATAATTATCAATGCTTATCAGTTTATTCTAGCTCTTTTATTTATTTCTCCATCTTTAGGAGAATTTTTCAATGGCATTCTTGACCTGAAAATATTTATAACATTTTATCTGGTGCCTTTTTGACCTGACTCTTCCTTCATGTTTGGAGGTAGATAGTAAGATTTTTTATTTTTTCTTGGCAGAAGAAAAAGTCCCCTCCATCCCAAATTTCCATGGTTCCCCTTTAGCCAGGCTTATGCTTAGCACAGAGACAGCCAATTTTGCCTGCTCAGAAAAGGGAGATGCAGGAGGCCTGCATCTTGTCTTGGCTTGACTCTGTCTTTCCAAATCCACTTTACTCCTCATCAGGCCTGGTCACTGCTAAAGTCTCCTCTGCCTGAAAAATCCACGATGCAAGTTGTATAAAATTTTAGGTAGGCCTTATATCAATATTAAAAAGTTACATTGTACATGGATTATAATGAATTTCACTCAAATACTGATGCTAGAAAGACTGAAACATGTTCACTGTGCCGATTTTTTCCCCTTAAGTGTATATTAATAGAATTACTTTATAATGTTATTAGAAATTATTATGGAAAATAAAAATAGGAAAAAAGCATAATATCAAAACATTGTCCCTTTGCGTATTTCAGTATCTACTTAATGCAATTAACATGTTTAAAACATTTTTCTTTAATTGGCAGCAATCTTCTTTGGGGAGGAAGAAAACATGCACTTTTGTCAAAGGGCATAATGTCCTTGCCTCATAGTAGTACAATATCTGTGTCTTTTATAATCCAGAGAAGTTGAATACTTGTGTGATGTCACTTTATAATAAAGAGCAGATATTCAGAATGCAGAAAGTTCACCTTGAGAGTGAATAGCAGCTAAAGATGAGTGAAGTCACTGAAGGAAAGGACAGAATATATATGAATAGACAGCAGCATGTTTTCCCTTGAGGAGAGAAGAAATAGAATATTCACAAAAAAAGCAATTACTATGAAATGTAGTGATGTGTGCAGAAAAAGCGAAAGGAAAGTTAATGACTTAAATGGAAAAGGGGCAATGAGAAAAACAAGTCAAAATGTTAAAATTATAAATAAATACATAACTATCTGTAGCCTCTGTAGATCGTATGCCTCTTGAGTGCTCTTGGTTATATGCATATCTTATCACCTCTGATTGTATGCTATATGAGAAAATAATCTGTGATAAATTCATTTAATATTACTGACATCTGTTCAAATGCTTAGTGTACAGCTAGGAGCTCAGAAACATAAATGTTGGATAAAAGAAATTTCGTTGTCTAACTGGAGTCTGTTTGGACATCCAGATTCTACAAGTATAAAATGTCTGGGAATGTTTTCTACACCAAGCATCAGTTGGTGCTTAGAAATTGCCTGAACTTAAGAATCCAGCTGAGGAAAGATTCTCCCCAGAGGTTTACCAAGTTCAGACACCTGAGACCCAAAGCTTGTTGATCATTCAAATAGGAACAAAAGTATGCCTTAATACAGAGTTCAGTCTGTGAAACACCCTGTGGCAGAGCCTCCCAAATCAGTGATATTCAGGAAAGTAATTTGACACCTTGTCATTGTTCAGTCTCTCAGTGAAGTCTCGTTGCAACTCCATGGACTGTAGCACACCAGGCTTTCCTATCCTTCACTGTCTCCTGGAGTTTGGTCAAACTAATGTCCATCATGTCAACAGTACCATCCAACCATCTCACCCACTGTTACTCCCTTCTCCTCCTGCCCTTAATATTTCCCAGTATCAGAAACTTTTCCAGTGAGTCAGCTCTTTGCATCAGCTGGCCAAAGTATTGGAGCTTCAGCTTCAGCATCAGTCCTTCCAATGAATATTCAGGACTGATTTCCTTTAGGATTGACTGGATTGATATCCTTGCAGTCCAAGGGACTCTCAAGAGTCTTCTCCAGCACTACAGAAAGCATCAATTCTTTGGTGCTCAGCTTTCTTTATGGTCCAATTCTCACATCCGTACATGACTATTGGAAAAGTCATATCTTTGATTATATAGAGCTTTGTCAGCAAAGTGATGTCTCTGCTTTTTAGAATGCTGTCTAGGTTTAGGTAATATAATTTTTAAAGCACATCACATTCTTCCATTGTAAAACTAAATGCCTTACTAGGTTGGCTTAACTTCTTAAAATTATTGCTTTTATATTGTGGCCTAATCATCGTGGCTCAGCGGTGAAGAATTTACCTGCAATGCAGGAACCAAAGAGACGTCTGTTCAATCGCTGGATCAGGAAGATCCCCTGGAGAAGAGCATGGCAACCCACTCCAGTATCCTTGCCTGGAGAATCCCACAGACAGAGGAACCTGGATGTCTATGAACTGAAAAGTGAGTTAGCATGCATGCAAGCTATTAAGTGATCACTAGGGACTTAAGCTAGATTAAACTTTAAACACGCTTTCTTCCTAATTATAGGCCTCTGACCTCTTTCTTAGGACATTTACATTAGTAAGTTTGAAATTCTAAAGCATTTTGCTCTGCCCTTTAAGATGTCACTCCTTTTTGAAAGCCTCTTGCCAATCTACTACCCAGGAATATCTTCCTATTGGACCTGGGAACCGCTTCTTTGGCCACCTGATGCAAAGAGCCAACTCATTGGAAAAGACCCTGATGCTGGGAAAGATTGAGGGCAAGAGGAGAAGGGGGTGGCAGAGGATAAGATGGTTGAATGACATGGCTGAATCAAGGGATATGGATTTGAGTAAACTCAGGGATAGTGAAGGAAAAGGAAGCCTGGCGTGCTACAGTTTATGGGGTTGCAAAGAATCAAAAATTGAAGGGGATAGCACCCCTACACCCCAGTGTCTGCTGGTGCCAATTAGCGAATGCAATGTCCTAATCTCAAAGAAAATATTTCTGTATTCAGGAATAACTTAATCTGCTCCACGTCTCTCATTGATCAACCTTCCCCCTAAAGTTCTCCCATATTTTTCAGTTTCACCTCTGCTTAAAAACCCATAGCTCAGTTGGTAAAGAATCTGCCTGTAATGCAGGAGACCCCGGTTCAATTCCTGGGTTGGAAAGATTTGCTGGAGAAGTGATAGGCTACCCACTTCAGTATTCTTGGGCTTCCCTTGTGCCTCCGCTGGTAAAGAATCAGCCTGCAATGCGGGAAACCTAGATTTGATCCCTGGGTTGGGGAAGTCCCTTGGAGAAGGGAAAGGCTACCTACTCCAGTATTCTGGCCTGGAGAATTCTGTGGACTACAGTGCATGGCTTCAAAAATAGTTGGACACAATTGAGCAACTTTCACTTTCAGGTCTATCCATATTGCTTCAAATGGCAACATACTAAGTAAAGTAAGTCAGACAGAGAAGGACAAATATTATATGACACCACTTATATTGAGAATCTAAAAAAAATGATACAAATTCCAGTCCCAAAGAAGGGCAATGCCTAAGAATATTCAAACTACCAACAGTTGCACTTATTTCACATGCTAACTAGGTAATGCACAAAATCATTTAAGCTAGGCTTCAACAGTACCTGAAGCAAGAACTACCAGATGTACAAGCTGGTCTAGAAAAGGCAAAAGAACCAGAGATCAAATTGCCACCATACATTGATCATAGAAAAAGGAAGATAATTCCAGAAAAGCATTTACTTCTGCTTCATCAGCTATGCTAAAGCTTTTGACTGTGGTGTTGTTGTTCAGTCGCTAAGACATGTGTGACTCTTTGCGACCTTCCTTCCTCAGGTTTCCCTTTCCTTCACTATCTCCCTGAGTTTACTCAAACCCATGTCGTTTGATTCAGTGATGTTACTCAACCATCTTATCCTCTGCCACCCCCTTCTTCTCTTGCCCTCAATCTTTCCTGGCATCAGGGTCTTTTCCAATGACTTGGATCTTCACATCAGGTGGCCAAAGTATTAGAACTTCATCTTCAGCACCCATACCTCCAATGAATCACAAAAAACTTTGCAAAATTCTTCAAGAGATGGGAATGCCAGACCCCTTTACCAGCCTCCAGAGAAATCTGTATGCAGGTTAAGAAGCAACAATTAGAACCAGATATGGAACAGCAGACTAGTTCACAATTGGGAAAGAAGTACCTCAAGGGTCTATATTGTCACTCTGCTTATTTAACTTATATGCAGAGTACATTATGCAAAATGCCAGGCTGAATGAAACACGAGTTGGAATCAAGATTACTGGGAGCAATATCAATAAATTCAGAAAGGCAGATGACACTGCCTTAATGGCAGAAAGTTAAGAGGAACTAAAAAGCCTAATAATGAAGGTGAAAAAGCCAGGTGAAAAGCTGGCTTAAAAGTCAACATTCAAAAAACTAAGATCATGGCATCTGGTCCCATAACTTCATGGCAAATAGATGGGGAAACAATGGAAACAGTGACAAATTTTATTTTCTTGGGCTCTAAAATCACTGCAGATGATAACTACAGCAATGAAATTAAAAGCCATTTGCTCCTTTGAAGAAAAGCTATGATAAAACACCATATTAAAAGCAGAGACATCACTTTGCCATCAAATGTCCATATAGTCAAAGCTATGGTTTTTCCAGTAGATATGTACAGCTGTGATCAGTTCAGTTCAGTCTCAGTCGTGTCCGACTCTTTGCGACCCCATGAATCACAGCATGCCAGGCCTCCCTGTCCATCACCAACTCCCGGAGTTCACTCAGACTCATGTCCATCGAGTTGGTGATGTCATCCAGCCATCTCACCCTCTGTCGTCCCCTTCTTCTCCTGCCCCCAATCCCTCCCAGCATCACAGTCTTTTCCAATGAGTCAACTCTTTACATGAGGTGCCCAAAGTACTGGAGTTTCAGCTTCAGCATCATTCCTTCCAAAGAACACCCAGGGCTGATCTCCTTCAGAATGGACTGGTTGGATCTCCTTGCAGTCCAAGGGACTCTCAAGAGTCTTCTCCAACACCACAGTTCAAAAGCATTAATTCTTCCACGCTCAGCCTTCTTCACAGTCCAACTTTCACATCCATAGATCACCACAGGAAAAACCATAGCCTTAACTAGATGGACCTTTGTTGGCAAAGTAATGTCTCTGCTTTTGAATATGTTATCTAGGTTGGTCATAGTTTTCCTTCCAAGGAGTAAGTGTCTTTTAATTTCATGGCTGCAGTCACCATCTGCAGTGATTTTGGAGCCCCCCAAAATAAAGTCTGACACTGTTTCCACTGTTTCCCCATCTATTTCCCATAAAGTGATGGACCGAATGCCATGATCTTCGTTTTCTGAATGTTGAGCTTTAAGCTAACTTTTTCACTCTCCTCTTTCACTTTCATCAAGAGGCTTTTTAGTTCCTCTTCACTTTCTGCCATAAGGGTGGTGTCATCTGCATATCTGAGGTTATTGATATTTCTCCATGATAGTTGGACCATAAAGAAGGCTGCAATTCAGTCCCTCAGTCCTGTCCTACTCTTTAAGACCCATGGACTGCAGCACTCCAGGACTTCCTGTCCATCACCAACTCCCAGATCTTGCTTAGACTCACATCCATTGAGTCAGTGATATCATCCAACCATCTCATCCTCCATTTGCCCCTTTTCCTCCTGCCTTCAATATTTCCCAGCATCAGGGTCTTTTCCAATGAGTCAGTTCTTCACATCATTGGAGATTCAGCTTCAGCATCAGTCCTTCCAATGAATATTCAGGACTGATTTCCTTTAGGATAGAAGGATTTGATCTCCTGGCAGTCCAAGGGACTTGCAAGAGTCTTCTCCAGCACCACAATTCAAAAACATCAATTCTTTGGTGCTCAGCTTTCTTTATGGTTCAAGTCTTACACCCATACATGACTACTGGAAAAACCACAGCTTTGACTAGACGGACCTTTGTTGGAAAGTAATGTCTCTGTTTTCTAATATGCTGTCATATCTTTTCTTCCAAGGAGCAATCAACTTTTAATTTCATGGCTGAAGTCACCATCTGAAATGATTTAGGAGCCTCCAAAAATAAAGTCTCTCACTGTTTCCATTTTTTCCTAATGTATTTCCCATGAAGTGATGGGACCAGATGCCATGATCTTCATTTTATGAATGCTCAGTTTTAATCCAGTTTCACTCTCCTCTTTCACTTTCATCAGGAGGCTCTTTAGTTCCTCTTCACTTTCTGCCATAAGGGTGGTGTCATCTGCGTATCTGAGGTGATTGATATTTCTCCCAGCAATCTTGATTCTAGCTTGTGCTTCATCCAGCCTGGTGTTTCTCATGATATACTCTGGATTTAAGTTAAATAAGCAGAGTGGCAATACACAGCCTTAATGTACTTCTTTCCCAATTTGGAACCAGTCCATTGTTCCATGTCCAGTTCTAACCGCCGTTTCTTGATCTGCAAGAAAGCTGAGCACCAAAGAATTGATTCTTTTGAACTGTGGTGCTGGAGGAGACTGGAGAGTCCCTTGGACTGCAAGGACATCAAACCAAGTCAATCCTAAGGGAAATCAACCCTGAATACTCACTGAAAGAATTGATGCTGAACCTGAAACTCCCATAATTTGGCCACCTGATGTGAAAAGCCAACTCACTGGAAAATATCTTGATGCTAGGAAAGATTAAGGGCAGGAAGAGAAGGGGAGAATAGAGCATGTGATGGTTGGATGGCATCATTGACTCAATGGACATGAATTTGAGCAAACTCCGGGAATGGGGAAGCCTGATATGCTACAGTCCATGGGGTCACAAAGAGCTGGACACAACTGAGTGACTGAACAACAACAACTTGGAATCTATCAACTCTCAAGGAGAACTTAGGAAGTACTTGTCCCTCTCAGATAATATGGAAATTATTTTTTGTACTTGTGGTCAAAGAGTTCTTAGATGTAATCAATTTCTAAAAAGTTTTGACAACCTCCAAAATCATAAGACTAAACACATTTGAATTAATAGGAGAATGTTTCTAATATAGGACAAAGGTGATTTTTCAGCTACTCAAATATTGATATAGGTAGTATATTTAGCCATTCCTCTGTGCTTGCACAGCTTCCTGGTAATTGCAGGCCCATAGTCTAAATATTATCAGTTAAAAATGTACATGAAAACAAGAAAAATAATTTTATTAAATAGGTGTTCACCATTCCATCAATGAATGTTACCTTCCTCATTTAATTTTGCACAATACCTACCATGTTGCTAACAGTGACAGAGACTAATGGAATCAAAAGTTCTCTCTCATTTATGCAGGTGCAAGCTAGATTTCAAATTATGTAGTCATTTGCTTTGTTATAGGGAAACCTGTTTCTTTAGTAACAGCATTTCACTTTCTATGGTAATTGAGCTTTTAGAAGCAAACTGCTTCATCTGTTAGGTCTCTTTGAGTAAAATGTCTGCAGACTGTTTTGAGTTCTGTTTCTTTAAACACATTAAAACATTAGCTTACATTTTTTTTCATATTCTGTACAATTAGCTGAACTCATTAAATAATTCCTATTCAATTGTGGTGCATAAAACTAAAATATTGCATTGCAAGAAATATTAATACCTTTTCAGTATTTTAAAGGTTTAACAGCAATTTTCATCCATCTAATCATTTATTTATTTTAAACACATACATCAAAGATGAAGCATGTCTAAAACAGTAAAGTAAATCTGATCCTATGCACTTTAGTTAGATGAAACAGCTGTGCAAAGTTAAGAGTAATAAGAAATAATCCAACAAGTTTGATGAACATTAAGTTCCACAACATTAGAATGTACAACCATAACTGATTCTTTGGACAATGAATGGAATACAGGTGAATGCAACAAAAAACAAGATTTGGTATTAAATTGGTTCAAATTTTAGTATGTTAAAAGTATATTTCATAATCTTTTCAAAACATTAGTCATCTGTTTTACTTGTATTTCTTTCCTATAATTGCTTCCCTCTCTCTTAGTCTGTGGCATTGGAGTTTCTTGAAATGTTTATATTCCATAGATATATGTGCAAATGCCGCAATGTTGACTTCAAATCTGTATTAGACACAAGTGTGCTTGTATTTCAATTCTTGTAATTATAAGTGGCCCCTCTCTGGACTATTTTGTTTTCTATGAAACACAACAGAAAGCATCAAATTAGGGAAAAGAGTGGCTCAGGCTGCCCCAAGCAATTAAAAGAATTAAAGAAAATTACTAGTGGATGCATTGTGTACAGCAGGGGCTCTGTGAATGAAGAAATATAACTGCTAGACGCACCTGTGCTGATTTGCACTGTGGAATTGAAATTATCATGAGTAAATATAATTACTTAGCAAATTTAATAAATGTTGTTTGGGATCCTGAAAATGATACTTGAATCCACAAATTACATAGTGATAAATGTAGTAGCATATACTCAGTGGTACCTTTACACACAAAAATATGTAGAATTTCCTGGAATGTAGCAGGATGCTGATGGAGAAATAGAGATGATAAGTTACTGCAAATATGGGTGCTAAATCACTCATAGTTAATACCAATGCTCTCATGTTTTCTTTGAGTATGTGATTTTGCCAAAATTGATTTTTATATGCAATAGCTTATATATCTAGGTTGTGAATTACAATTATTTTTGTTATTCTTAGTAAGAAATAGATAAACATTGGTTAACACTAAAAGTGGAGTGCCTTAAATAAGTGTTTAATTAACAAATAAAGTAGTTATTGCTCTTGAGCTGCAATGATTGGCAATAATTGCTATATCGAATTTAATAGTTATGAAATTAACAGATAAGTAATAAAACGAAGAAATTAAGCTACATTTTCCATCATAACTTTAATTTGTATGCTCTTAAGAATCATAAAAGTGATTGGTCTTTTACTAAATGATAATTAAGATAAATATTTATATATTCTATTTTATCTTTGGTGAACTATGTTGACCTACTGTCATAATTGATAATTAAAATGCAATATAATGTTTTTTATTAAAAGGAAATGAAGTATTCTGCAAAATTGCCATATGACACAGACCTAGTCAAATTGTAAGTCTTCTATTATAATGCTAATAACCACTAGTCTTCTACTTTAAACCAGTGAAAATGTTAAAAAAAATTCAATATTTCAAATATACTTAAGCATTTTATCAAAATTGTTTAAAATATTGTATTCGTTTCTAAGGGCTGTTGCAACAAAATAGCACAGACTGGGTGGCCTAAAACAACATAAATTTATTCTCTGACAGTCCTGAGGGCTGAAACCAAGGTTTCTGCTAGACCAGTGACTCTAGGGAGGAATGAATCCTTCTTTGCACTTCTAGTTATGGGTGCTTGCTATGAGTCCTTAGTATTATTTGGCTTGTGGACTCATTGCTCCTATTTCTTATTCCTTTGTCACATAGCCTTCTTCCCTGTGTATCTGTGTTTCTATATCTTCATATCATTTCTTCTGTGTATGTGCCTGTGTCTCAAATTCCCTCTTCCTTGGAAATTGATCATATTGGATTTTGTTGCATGCAAGCTATTGATGAATTGCTTCAGTTGTGTTCAACTCTTTGTGATCCTATGAATTATAGTCAGCCAGATTCCTCTGTCCATAGGATTTAGGATTCTCCAGGAAAGAATACTAGAGTGGATTGACATGCTCTCTTCCAGGAGATCTTCCTGACCCAGGGATCAAACCAAGGTCATTTATGTCTCCTACATTGACAGGTGGGTTCTTTACCAAAAGTGTCTCCTAGGAAGCCAAAAATGATCTAGGAATGAGCCTTTCTATTACTTTGGGATGAAATGGTCATCTCATGCTCCCAAACCAAAGTAAAATTTATGACTGAAGGGGCCCTGCCAACTGAAAATTGGCACTTGCCATATAGCTCTCCAAAGATTACGTCAATGGCCTTTGACACCCCCAGAAGGAATTCAAAGTGGAGATCAGGTATGAGGCACCCTGTGCTCTGATAAAAACTGGCAGAATAGGCCTTTAGATATTAGATAAATTCAGATTTTATGAACCTAAATTCTTGAGTTTCCCCATATCTGGAAAAGCAGTAAAATCACTAACCGTGACATTTGCTTTAACACTGAGAAAGGGAATTCATTTGAAAGTCAAAATGGAGCAACTATGGTAAAAGCAGGTGACCATTGTGATTGTGATTTCAGACATATTTATTCCTGCATTGTTACTGAGTCCAGGTTTTGTCTGCTCGTTGCACAATAGGACAATTAACCCAGAAATGAAATGCTGAGGTTAGGAATATGACTTTGTTTGGAAAGCCGGTTGACTAAGAATACGGTGGGCTAATGTCTCAGAATAACCATATTGGATTTTGTGATGACCCTAATCATGTATGCTGCTGCTGCTGTCACTTCAGTCATGTTCGACTCTGTGCAACCCCCACCAGGCTCTCCTGTCCCTGGGATTCTCCAGGCAAGAGTACTGGAGTGGGTTGCCATTTCCTTCTTCAATGCATTCATACATGCTAAGTTGCTTCAGTCATGTCTGACTCTGTGCGACCCTGTGGACAGCAGCCCACCAGGTTCTGCCGTCCATGGGATTCTCCAGGCAAGAATACTGGAATGGGTTGCCATTTCCTTATCCAAATAGTGTATGGCTACATCTTAATTGGTTTGGGTTGCAATAACAAAAATAAAATATACTGGTTTGTTTAAACATTGGACATTTATTTCTCACAGACCTGGAGGCTGAGGAGTACAAGATGAAGGTACTGGTTGTCTCAATGTCTGGGGAGAGTCCACTTCCTGATTAATAGACATCTGTCTTTTCATTCTGTCCCCACATGGCAGAAAGAGTGAAAGAGCTCTCTGGCGTCTTCTTTTTAAGGGCACTAATTCCAAAATGAGTGTTCCACCCATACAACATAATCCCCTCCCAGAGACCCCATTTCCTATTAACATCATACTGGGAGTTAGGATCTCAACAAATCAGCTTTGGGGGGAGGGGCACCAACATTCATAATAGTCATATTCACAGATTGTGGATGGACATGTTTTTTAGGGGACACTATCCAACCCAGTTGGAGAAGGCAATGGCACCCCACTCCAGTACTCCTGCCTGGAAAATCCCATGGACGGAGGAGCCTGGTAGGCTGCAGTCCATGGGGTCGCTGAGGGTCAGACACGACTGAGCGACTTCACTTTCACTTTTCACTTTCATGCATTGGAGAAGGAAATGGCAACCCACTCCATTGTTCTTGCCTGGAGAATCCCAGGGACGGGGGAGCCTGGTGGGCTGCCGTCTATGGGGTTACACAGAGTCGGACAAGACTGAAGTGACTTAGCAGCAGCATCCAACCCAGTAGAAATATGAAATATTAGTGCTCTTCTAAGTTCTTAGATTGACTTCCCCAGTTGTGTGTGTATCCCACAATAAACAAAAATCCCAATATTCATCAACATACAATAGATAATATTTCTTATACTATAGTACAGAAACTGGGAAACTTTTTATGTATGGGGCCCCATAGTAAATATTTTAGGCTTTGCAAGCCAGATCATCTCTGTCATAACTACTAATATCTTCTGTTGTAGATTAAAAACAGCATAAGTAATAGGTAACTGGATGGGTGTAGACCATGTTTTTGACCATTCTTGCTAGAGTATAAAGACATTATTTTATTTAGTACAATAGGGTAAATTTAAAAAATACCAAGGAAAATCTGTTCACTGAAAGCATTGTCCACAGTTTTTCAAAACTCTGTTCTTGTTTTTAATGCTACTTCAAGACCTAGAAAGCAAAAGGCATCTTAAAAATCAGACTCATTGAAAAAAAGCAAAGGATCCTAAAATTTAAAATGTGAATGTGGGGTGACTTTTAAAGTTCAGACATGTGGCTTTTCTGAGTGCCAGGCCTTGTATAACTTCACAGATTGTACTTTCTTGAAGCTAACTCAGTCTGAAAGTATTTTTGATATTTCATTATCTCAATACGCTGTCTTACCAAATGAGATTTTTTTAAAAAACTCATTAAAATTAATTCACAAATGAATGAAATGAATAATATATTACTTGAAGTGTCTAAAATAGCATTTTGGACATTGATTAATGTACCAATATTGAGACCTTTAGATGAATTTACTAGCATCTTTAAAAATATTACCACTGAGAGGTGAGTTTTGCCAAATAAAGTTTATCTAAATGGAATTTATTATATAATTAATAATATTATTTTTCTAATAATTTTAGTATTATTGCAGTTAGTCAATATCAATAAATTAGCTGTCACTGAATTATATGATTTTTGTAGAAATGAAGTTTAAGCTGTGAATGCTGGAAAATCAACATTCAGTGAACATTTTGAATTACTGGAAAAAATCAGTATTGTAGAATTGTTGCAAATCTCATCCATTTAAGTTTGAATAACAAAAGTTAAATTCCAAATGCCATGAAATTTTGACTTTTTTTTTTTAATAAGAGAACTTGCCCTAGGAATGAATTTAACATTGTCTACTTGTCATTTTAAATATATACCCTTTGCTACAAAGAAGGATATCTTGAAACTTGTAACAACAACAAAAAAAAACTTGTACAAAAAAAAATAAAAAACAGATTTTATAAGAAGAGTCCCAGACACTTTGAGTCCACCTCATGGCCTGAGCAAACTTTACCTGTGGATTATATTAGATTTCTTCCTCTGAATGGTGTGCATCATCCTACCATGTCTGTGAAGTTACCAAATCTTAATGCATCTTTTCAACATTTATTGTTAGGTTGTTTTGATTCACAACAGCCTCTCCATTCCTAACATGCTACTTTAATTTGGGCTTCTAGATATTTCTTCCTAAAATACTCCTCAAACTCACTGCAGATGGTGACTGCAGTCATGAAATTAAAAGATGCTTGCTCCTTGGAAGAAAAGCTATAACTAACCTAGACAGCATACTGAAAAGTAGGGACATTACTTTGCTGACAAAGGTCTGTCTTGTCAAAGTTATGGTTTTTCCAGTTGTCATGTATGGATGTGACAGTTGGACCATAAAGAAGGCTGAGCTCCAAAGAATTGATGCTTTTAAACTGTGGTATTGGAAAAGACTCTTGAGAGTACCTTGAACAGCAAGGAGCTCAAACCAGTCAATTCTAAAGGAAATCAGTCCTGAAAATTCACTGGAAGGACTGATGCTGAAGCTGAAACTCCAATACTTTGGCCACCTGATGTGAAGAACTGATTCATTTGAAAAGACCCTGATTCTGGGAAAGATTGAAGGTGGGAGGAGAAGGAGATGACAGAGGATGAGATGGTTGGATGACATCATTGACTCAATGGACATGAGTCTGAGCAAGCTCTGGGAGTTGGTGATAGACAGGGAAGCCTGGCGTCCTGTAGTCCATGGGGTCACAAAGACTCAGACATGGCTGAGTGATTGAACTGAACTTAAATAAAAATACTAAATATTTCTATCTCTTCCTTATACCACTCTGTACCTTTTCCAAATTATTCTCTGTTTGCTTCTTAGAATACGTTGTTAATGCAAATCTTATCACAGAACTCCCCACTTAAAGTCCTTCAGAGGCTCTTCTTAGAATAAATTTCAAAGTTTCCTTTGGACAGTTTATTGATGCATAATTGATAAATGAGAAAACTGCACATATTTAAAGAATACAGTTTGATGAGTTTTGACATATGTATACACCCATGAAGCCATCACTGGCATAAAGTTAATAAGTCTATCTATCTCCTCCAAAAGTTTCTTGTTTCCCTTTTGTGGTTTTGTTTGGTTTTTAGTTTTGCCTTTATGTTTTTCTTTTGTAGTAAGAAAACTTATAACGAGGTCCATCTTAACAAAGGCACAATGCTGTATTGTTAACTATAGGCACACATTACAACATAGATTCTCAGTTCAGTTCAGTTCAGTTCAGTCACTCAGTCGTGTCTGATGTTTTGCGAACCCAAAAATCGCAGCACGCCAGGCCTCCATGTCCATCACCAACTCCCAGAGTTCACTCAAACTCACGTCCATCCAGTCGGTGATGCCACCCAGCCATCTCATCCTCTGTCGTCCCCTTCTCCTTCTGGCCCCAATCCCTCCCAGCATCAGAGTCTTTTCCAATGAGTCAACACTTCGCATGAGGTGGCCAAAGTACTGGAGTTTGAGCCTTACCATCAGTCCTTTGAAAGAACACGCAGGACTGATCTCCTTTAGAATGGACTGGTTGGATCTCCTTAAAGGGACACTCAAGAGTCTTCTCCAACACCACAGTTCAAAAGTATCAATTCTTCAGCACTCAGCCTTCTTCACAGTCCAACTCTCACATCCATATATGACCACAGGAAAACCATAGTCTTGACTAGACGAACCTTTGTTGGCAAAGTAATGTCTCTGCTTTTGAATATGCTATCTAGGTTGGTCATAACTTTCCTTCCAAGGAGTAAGTGTCTTTTATTTCATGACTGCAATCACCATCTGCAGTGATTTGGGAGCCCCTCAAAATAAAATCTGACACTGTTTCCACTGTTTCCCCATCTATTTCCCATGAAGTGATGGGACCGGATGCCATGATCTTCGTTTTCTGAATGTTGAGCTTTAAGCCAACTTGTTCACTCCCCTCTTTCACTTTCATCAAGAGGCTTTTTAGTTCCTCTTCACTTTCTGCCATAAGGGTGGTGTCATCTGTATATCTGAGGTTACTGATATCTCTCCCAGCAGTCTTGATTGCAGCTTGTGCTTCTTCCAGCCCAGCGTTTCTCATGATGTACTCTGCATAGAAGTTAAATAAGCAGGATGACAATATCCAGCCTTGACGTACTCCTTTTCCTATTTGGAACCAGTCTGTTGTTCCATGTCCAGTTCTAACTGTTGCTTCCTGACCTGCATATAGGTTTCTTAAGATGCAGGTCAGGTGGTCTGTGGTATTCCCATCTCTTTCAGAATTTTTCACAGTTTATGTGATCCACACAGTCAAAGGCTTTGGCATGATCAATAAAGCAGAAATAGAAGTTTTTCTGGAACTGTCTTGCTTTTTTGATGATCCAGCGGATGTTGGCAATTTGATCTCTGGTTCATCTGTCTTTTCTAAAACCAGCTTGCACATCTGGAAGTTCACGGTTCACGTATTGCTGAAGCCTGGCTTGGAGAATTTTGAGCATTACTTTACTAGCGTGTGAGATGAGTGCAATTGTGCAGTAGTTTGAGCATTCTTTGGCATTGCTTTTCTTTGGGATTGGAATGAAAACTGACATTTTCCAGTCCTGTGGCCACTGCTGAGTTTTCCAAATTTGCTGGCGTATTGAGTGCAGCACTTTCAGAGCATCATCTTTCAGGATTTGAAAAAGCTCAACTGGAATTCCATCCCTTCCACTAGCTTTGTTCATAGTGATGCTTTCTAAGGCCCACTTGACTTCACATTCCAGGATGTCTGGCTCTAGGTGAGTGATCACATCATCGTGATATCTGGGTCATGAAGCTCTTTTTAGTAAGTTCTCCTGTGTATTCTTGCCAGCTCTTCTTAATATTTTCTGCTTCTGTTAGGTCCATACTGTTCAGTCCTTTATCGAGCCCATCTTTGCATGAAGTGTTCCCTTGGTATCTCTAATTTTCTTGAAGAGATCTCTAGTCTTGCCCATTCTGTTGTTTTCCTCTATTTTTTTGCATTGATCACTGAGGAAGGCTTTCTTATCTCTTCTTGCTATTCTTTGGAACTCTGCATTCAGATGCTTATATCTTTCCTTTTCTCCTTTTGCTTTTCATTTCTCTTCTCTTCCCAGCTATTTGTAAGGCCTCCCCAGACAGCCATTTTGCTTTTTTGCATTTCTTTTCCATGGGGATGGTCTTGATCCCTGTCTCCTGTACAATGTCACAAACCTCATTCCATAGTTCTTCCGGCACTCTATCTATCAGATCTAGTCCCTTAAATCTATTTCTCACTTCCACTGTATAATCATAAGGGATTTGATTTAGGTCATACCTGAATGGTCTAGTGGTTTTCCCTACTTTCTTCAATTTCAGTCTGAATCTGGCAACCAGTAGTTCATGATCTGAGCCATAGTCAGCTCCCAGTCTTGTTTTTGCTGACTGTATAGAGCTTCTCCATCTTTGGCTGTAAGAATATAATCAATCTGATTTCGGTGTTGACCATCTGATATTGTCCATGTATAGAGTCTTCTCTTCTGTTGTTGGAAGAGGGTGTTTGCTATGACCAGTGTGTTCTCTTGGCAAAACTCTATTAGCCTTTGCCCTGCTTCATTCCGTATTCCAAGGCCAAATTTGCCTGTTACTCCAGGTGTTTCTTGACTTCCTACTTTTGCATTCCAGTCCCCTATAATGAAAAGGACATCTTTTTGGGGTGTTAGTTCTAAAATGTCTTGTAGGTCTTCCTAGAACCATTCAACTTCAGCTTCTTCAGCTTTACTGGTTGGGGCATAGGCTTGGATTACCGTGATATTGAAGGGTTTGCCTTAGAAATGGACAGAGTTCATTCTGTCGTTTTTGAGATTGCATCCAAGTACTGCATTTCAAATTCTTTGGTTGACCATGATGGCTATTCCATTTCTTCTAAGGGATTCCTGCCCACAGTAGTAGATATAATGGTCATCTGAGTTAAATTCACCCATTCCAGTCCATTTTAGTTCACTGATTCCTAGAATGTTGACATTCACTCTTGCCATCTCCTGTTTGACCACTTCCAATTTGCCTTGATTCATGGACCTGACATTCCAGGTTCCTATGCAATATTGCTCTTTATAGCATCGGACCTTGCTTCTATCACCAGTCACATCCACAACCATGCCCATGATCAAATTATAATTTTTACCCATTTATTTAAGGCGGCTATCTGTAAACCATTAAGCTAAGAACTTATTTTTTATATAATTTAATTTATTGCTTTATTTTTGGCTGTGCTGGGTCTTCATTGCAGCAGGGGCTTTTCGCTGGTTGTGGTGAGTGCGGGTTACCCTCTAGTTGCTATGTGCAGGCTTCTAATTGTGGTGGCTTCTCTTGCTGTGGAGCACAGGCTCTAGAACCTACTGACTTCAGTAGCTGTGGTGCATGGGCTCAGTAGCTACAGCTCCCTAGCTCTAGAGCACAGGCTGAGTAGTGATGGCACACAGGCTTAGTTGCTCCAAGGCATGTGGGATCTTCCTAAATCAGAGATCAAACCCTTGTGTCCTGCATTGGCAGGTGGATTCTTCATCACTAGCACCAACTGGAAAGTCCAAGCTAAGGCACTTAAAATGCACTATCTCCCTCATTGATTGCCACAACACTGAATTATAAATATTATTTTCAAAAAAAAAAAGAAAAAATTGCTGCTTCAAAAGGTAATGAAAATTATCAAGGCCACATGAGTAAGTGCTTGAGGAAGAATTAAAAATTAAGTCAAACAATAAAATTTGTGGTCTTAACTACTAAAAAATCTATCAACTGATGACTCACCATACTCCAGAGCCAAGATACATGTGTGTCTGTGTGTGTGTGTGTCTGTGTCTGTGTGTATACATGTGTGTGTGTGTGTTTGTTTGTTATACATTAAAGTGAAATGTGAGAAGTAGAGGAGAGTGAATATAACAAAGGCCAGTGTTTTCATTTGCCATGGTGGTGATAATAACAGTATGACTGCCTTTAAAATCTGTACCTTGAAGTGGATTTAATAAATTTTAAATCAGATCAGATCAGTCACTCAGTCATGTCCGCTCTTTGTGACCCCATGAATCGCAGCACGCCAGGCCCCCCTGCCCATCACCATCTCCTGGAGTTCACTGAGACTCACGTCCATCGAGTCAGTGATGCCATCCAGCCATCTCATCCTCTGTTGTCCCCTTCTCCTCTTGCCCCTGATCCCTCCCAGCATCAAAGTCTTTTCCAATGAGTCAACTCTTCGCATGAGGCGGCCAAAGTACTGGAGTTTCAGCTTTAACATCATTCCTTCCAAAGAAATCCCAGGGCTGATCTCCTTCAGAATGGACTGGTTGCATCTCCTTGCAGTCCAAGGGACTCTCAAGAGTCTTCTCCAACACCACAGTTCAAAAGCATCAATTCTTCAGTGCTCAGCCTTCTTCACAGTCCAACTCTCACATCCATACATGACCACAGGAAAAACCATAGCCTTGACTAGATGAACCTTTGTTGGCAAAGTAATGTCTCTGCTTTTTGAATATGCTATCTAGGTTGGTCATAACTTTCCTTCCAAGGAATAAGTGTCTTTTAATTTCATGGCTGCAATCACCATCTGCAGTGATTTTGGAGCCCAGAAAAATAAAGTCTGACTCTGTTTCCACTGTTTCCCTATCTATTTCCCATGAAGTGATGGGACCGGATGCCATGATCTTCATTTTCTAAATGTTGAGCTTTAAGCCAACTTTTTCACTCTCCTCTTTCACTTTCATCAAGGGGCTTTTTAGTTCCTCTTCACTTTCTGCCATAAGGGTGGTGTCATCTGCATATCTGAGGTTATTGATATTTCTCCTGGCAATCTTGATTGCAGCTTGTGCTTCTTCCAGCCCAGCATTTCTCATGATGTACTCTGCATATAAGTTAAATAAGCAGGGTGACAATATACAGCCTTGACGAATTCCTTTTCCTATTTGGAACCAGTCTGCTGTTCCATGTCCAGTTCTAACTGTTGCTTCCTGACCTGCATATGGAAGCAGATAAATAGAGTATGGAATACAACAACCACATTAGCATAATGGATGTATAGTTCTGCCTAAGTGGCTAGAGGCAATTATTTTAAACTATTAGAGCAAATATGTAGTGTTTCATTTTCTATTTTCTAATTATTTTAAATAATATATTTGTATAGTAAATAGAGGGCTTTTTTTTTTTTCTGCCAAAGATCATTGCAACATTTATTTTTCCCAAATTCAGCCATACTTCCCAAATAAGCTCATGTTTTGAGTCCACAAGACTTTCCTTGTAGACAATGCATTTAATTCCTCAAATTTTTACTGTTTGTGAAATTATTTTTATATTTTGATATTTAAACAATGCAAAACATTATAACAGTTAATATATACCGATTAGATAATCAAGAATTCTCTTCAGTTCAGTTCAGTCACTTGGTCATGTCAGACTCTTTGCGACCCCATGGACTGCAGCACGCCAGGCCTCCCTGTGCATCACCAACTCTCAAAGTTTACTCAAACTCCTGTCCATGGAGTCAGCGATGCCATCCAACCATCTCATCCTCTGTCATCCCCTTCTACTCTGGCCTTCAATCTTTTCCAGAATCAGGGTACTTTCAAATAAGTCAGTGTTTCGAATCAAGTGGTCAAAGTATTGGAGTTTCAGCTTCAGCATCAGTCCTTCCAATGAATATTCAGGACTGATTTCCTTTAGAATGGACTACTTTGAGCTCCTTACTGTCCAAGGGACTCTCAAGTGTCTTCTCCAACACCACAGTTCAAAAGCATCAATTCTTCAGTGCTCAGCTTTCTTTATAGTCCAACTCTCACATCCATACATGACCACTGGAAAAACCATAGCTTTGACTAGACAGACCTTTGTTGGCCAAGTAACATCTCTGCTTTTTAATATGCTATCTATGTTGATCATAACTTTTCTTCTAAGGAGCAAGTGTCTTTTAATTTCATGGCTGCAGTCACCATCTACAGTGATTTTGGAGCCCCCCCAAAATAAAGTCTTTCACTGTTTCCTTTGTTTCCCTATCTATTTGCCATGAAGTGATGGGACCAGATGCCATGATCTTAGTTTTGTGAATGTTGAGCTTTAAGTCAACTTTTTCACTCTCCAAGAGGCTCTTTAGTTCTTTGCTTTTTGCCATAAGGGTGGGGTTATCTGCATATCTAAGATTATTGATATTTCTCCTGGGAATCTTGATTCCAGCTTCTGCTTCATCCACCTGGGCATTTCTCATGATGTACTCTGAGTGTAAGTTAAATAAGCAGGGTGACAGTATACAGCCTTGATGTACTCCTTTCCTGATTTGGAATCAGTCAGTAGTTCCATGTCCAGTTCTAACTGTTGCTTCCTGAACTGCATACAGATTTCTCAAAAGGCAGGTCAGATGGTCTGGTATTCCCATTTTTTGAAGAATTTCCCACAGTTTGTTGTGATCCACACAGTCAAAGGCTTTGGCGTAGTCAATAAAGAAGAAGTAGATCTTTGCTCTTGGACTTGGGGTATCTCCTCAAAGTCTCTCCACTGCCCAGAATTCTCTTAGTTAACACAATACAACTAGAACATTTTCTCTATATTTTAAATTTTAAAAATACAAGGGCTAGTTTTAAACTAAAAATAGTAATATCTAACATTACATTACTTCAAAATACCATCATATTCCATTATGAGGAGAAAAGCACATTTTTGAAGATTAAAGAAATTCAAGTTGAAGTTTACTAGTGAAATAATTTAGAATAACTTTGCGGGGCTGCTGAATAAGAGGGCATGTGAAGAAAGACAATTTCCTTGGTTCAAACAGACAGATGCAAAGCTTTGTAAAAGTTACTTTGAAATATTTGGCTCCAAAAGTTTATTTTAATCCTTTATTATGTGTACAATGATTTTATTATATCTTAAGTTTTTATTTTATAAAGACTTTTCTTAAGTGTGTGCGTGACCCTTCACGTATTCTCTAGAAAATTTAGAAGCATACTTATAGATTAAATTTTTAGACTCCATTTTTGAAGCTATGGAAAATAGACTCTAACTCCTTTTTCCTTTTTTTTTTTTTTTAGTTCAAGTTCATATTCTCTGTTCAAACCTATGATAATATTGAGAAAATGATATTAACTAATGTCAAGCAAGATTTTTGCTTTAGAGAAGCATTTAACTTCATCATATTCAATTTGACCATCTATTTTGCTATTTGAATTGGCTCTAAGGTCACCTGATAAACTTCTAGTTTCTAAAGACACAAATTTACTTGTTTTCTATATTTCCATACCTTATGTTCCCCAAATTACACTTCATATTTATATTTTGCCTGCTGTATGTAAACAAGGTTTTGAAAATAAATATATAGAGATTGTAGAATTAGCCTGTTATTCCAAAATCAATAATAATGGAAAGGCATGCTGAAAGTCTATAATAATAATAACTGTTCTAAAAAATATTACTGTTTGAATCTTATTCACTAAGTAAATGATTCAACATTTTAAAAGCACTTATTATATTTCCTGCAGTGTAAAAATTTGTAAAGGGATATAAAATTTATGGGAGAATTTCCTTGGTGGTTTACACAGTAAAGAACGTGCCTGCAATGCAAGAGACCTGGGTTTGATACCTGGGTCAGGAAGATCTCCTAAAGAAGGAAATGGCAACCCACTCCAGTATTCTTGCCTGGAAAATCCCATGGACAGAGGAGCCTGGTGAGCCCCAGTTCATAGGGTTACAAAGAGTCAGATATGACTGAGCGATTGACACTTCTACATTAAATACATAGGGAATATGGTCATTATATGATAACCCATGAATTAAAGAAGAATGAAAATATTCTTTGTTAGAGTGCTCAGTTCAGTTCAGTTCAGTTGCTCAGTCGTGTCTGACTCTTTGTGACCCCATGAATCGCAGCACGCCAGGCATCCCTGTTAGAGGGTAAGAGTAGAGAAATAGTCACAGTAGGGATGAGTGATATTTGAGTTAGGCCATAAAGATTAATAGAACTTTATTAAGTATATATGAGGTGATAAAGGGAAATATGGCTAAAGAAAATAGTATTATTACATAGGAGATAATACTACAAAGAGACATTGAAACTTAGGAAGTCCTTAATAACCCCTCTAGAAAACAAACTGAGATTCTTCCTTCCCTCTAAGTTCACATACTCAGTTATGCAAAGATGCTTTTATTACTTCTCCATTTTCACTCTTGTGGTCTTAATATAGACCTTTATTATATTTATCAGTGGTTCTTAACTAAGTGGGTTTTGCCACCAAAAGGATATTTGGCAAGATCTAGATACATTTTGACTTCCTTGGTGGTTCAGATGGTAAAGCGTCTGCCTACAATATGGAATACCCAGGTTCAATCCCTGGGTTGGGAAGATCTCCTGGAGAAGGAAATGGTAACCCACTTTAGTATTCTTGCCTGGAAAATCCCATGGATGGAGAAGTCTGGTAGGCTACAGTCCATGGGGTTGCAGAGAGTCAGACACGACGGAGCAACTTCACTTTCAGATACATTTTGGGGCTTCCCAAGTGGTGCTAGTGGTAAAGAACCTGCCTGCCGATGCAGGAGACAAAAGAGACATGGATTCCATCCCTGGATTGGGAATATCCCCTGGAGGAAGACATATTAACCTACTCCAGTATTCTTGCCTGGAGAATCCCATGGACAGAGGAGCCTCACGGGTTATGGTCTATAGGGTCACAAAGAGTCAGACATGACTGAAGCAACTTAGCATGCATGCAGATATATTTTTATATCTGCCAGAAGCAGAGTACTAATGGGATCTAGTGGACAGAGGCCAAGGATGATAGTAAATATCCTACAATCTCATAACAAAGGATTATCTGGCCTGAAATGTGAGCTGTGTCAAGGTAGAGAAACTCTAATATAGATTATAGGAAAAACTCCCTAACTTTATCCCTGCTTCATGGATTGCTTAAGGAGTGCAAAGAAATCATCTAGTCATGTCATACCACTACTGAGTGAGTTTGAGTTGTCTAAGTATTACCCAGGAAAAGATATTTACTAGATTTATTAGTTACAAAATCTAGTGCTTAGGGTCAATAAAGAAATAACATCTGGAGACACCAATTAGATACGAAATAAGTGAAAAGGATATAGTTCAAAATGCAGAGATGGCTAAATTTCCTTGAGAAAAATTTTAAAAGGAAAAGAGAAAGTAAACAATATTTTATATTTAAGATGTGAATAAAGATAGACCAGCCAATAAACACAAAACTGAGAACTATCAGGAAGGTAGAAGGAGAAGAAGTGGTCTTCATAAAGCATGTTATTTCAGTCACTGTCCACCGTCATGAACTTGGCTGCTATCCCCAACATATCCTTGCTTCCTATTAGGATGAGTATAAATTAGTATTAATAGCAATTCCACTTAATCCTTAACATGCATTTGTTACTTATCTTAATATTTTTAAGCTTCTGTTCATTCTAAGTCTTAACAAAATCTTTAAAGCAAAAGAATCAAAGGGAGAACAACCAAATTCTTTCAAAATGTGAAAATTAAGTGGTTACAGAATAGATGGAAAAAACATATCAGTGCAAGCAAAATCCTGTTTTACTACTAACCCTCTCTTCACTTTCAGCTCTATCAATCCACCTCTTGCTATAGAAAAATTGATGAAGGAAATAAAATGGCACTCTTTAATCAACCAATTCTGGTGTTGTTATTCAGTAGCTAAATCATGTCCAACTCCTTGCAACCCCATGGACTGCAGCATGCCAGACCTCCCTGTCCCTCCCCATCTCCTGAAGTTTCCCCAAGTTCATGTCCATTGCATCAGGGATGCTATCCAGCCATCTTATTCTCTGACCCTCTCTTCTCCTTCTGCCAGGACTTCTTTAAATTTCTGTCTAGATCAGCACAGAGGGCATCTTTTCTCACAGAAAAACAAAATTGCCTTGGCAGAAGTTGGACTTCAACATTTTTCAAAATGCAGTAGTTTTGGCATTTTAAAATTACCAGATGGTCACATTACACATGCTTATTATTAGTTGGATTTTTAAAAATCTTGAAGTGGCTGTGTTGTGTGAACAACATTTTCAATATTTGTCCCAACTTTCCCCAGGTGTGAGGGAAAAGCCTTTATTTGTATTAGATTCTGCCTCCATTAAAACACTGTTTAAATATTTTGACTCCATTGATCTGCTAAAACTATCAAATGATTTACTTAGTAAAATAAATATTCAATTCAGAAAATGAAATAGACCAATTACTGTGTGCAGTTTCATCCACATAATTAGAAGGCCTTAGATCACCTAAGTGCTCAAACAGAAGTGGACTCTCTTTTTCACTCTTGTGGTCATGTTCTCTTTGTATTGCTGAAGCTGTACCACATAAATATAGTCATTGAGAGGAAGAAAAAGCAAGAGAGATGCTAGCAAATTTTAAAATTAAGAGAAGCAAAAAACCTAGAATTGAAAAAATATTACACTTTTACTTGTTTGTTTATCCTGTCTATATCCCTCATTGCATTTATCCAAAGAGTGAGATGATTAAATAGCACCACCAAATCCATGGACATGAATTTGAGCAAACTCAGGGAGACAATGTAGAACAGAGGAGTCTTGCATGCTACAGTCCATGGAGTTGCAAAGAGTTGGACATGACTGAAAAACAACAAATCACACTATGCAGGTTTATGGCTGAATATGTGAAATGAGAATAATTTAAATATACTATATATTCATTCACTTATTTGTCACATATTTATTGACCACTTACTATATGCAAAGTACTAACCTTATCACTGTTTACATAGCTGCATTTACAGATATAAACAAGACAAGAAAGCTTTTTTTTTTTTTTTTTTGAGCTGGAAGTCTCGAAAAAGAGAAATTGAAGAACCGATTACACAATTATTTTAATAAAATTCCAATAAATAATATTTGAGAAAATTGCTGGTTGCTATAAGAACATATACTACAGGGAAGGACTTAAGTCTAGAGGTTTGGATAAAGTTTTATCAGTGAGATCATGAATGAATTGAAATTTGATGATTTGTGACAGTACGGTAAATGAGCAAGGGGTAAAATTTCATCCCAGAAATAGGAAAAGATGACAGAATGTTCTTAGGTGGAAGGGAGCATGAATCATTTGAGGAACGAATGTCATGAAAAATGAAAAATTTGAAATTCCTGACATGTCAGGAAGAATGTAGGACAGAAAAGGAGCTGAGTTGGAGATTACGTAAAAAATAAAATGAGCAATGGTCAAATCATGTATATCCTTTTAATTCATGATAAGATGACAGATTTTATTCCATGTCAATGGAAACTGTTAAAGTTTTGAAACAGGCTCCTGATGGGAGGAGTTAGTACTCCCATTGTGTACATGCTACTTTGGCTGCAGTAGAAAAAGCAAGTTGAAGGAGCGAAGAATGCACTCAGGGAAACAACTGCATTTCCTTAGATAGAGAGTAGGTAGAAAGTTCTAGGCTGGTGTCAGTGGAGATACAAAAAGCAAAGAAATTTGAATATTAATATTTAGAGGCTAAAATAGGCAGAACTTGATAATGCATAGAATGCAGGCTGTGATGAAAAAAAGGTGGGGGAATTAGGACTTCAGGTTTACAGTTTGAAAAAACTAGGTGTTTGGAAGTCCATAAAATGGGGGCCACTTTTCACTTTAAAAATTAAATTAAAGAAGGAGCAGATTTGGTATAAACTTTGGGCAGTTTGAATTTGAAATACCAATTAAATATCCAAACAGATGTGAGAAAGTATGTAGGACAACTTGAGGGATTTAATATGCATTTAGTACATATCAATGAAACTAAACGTGTCAGTAGCTCAGTCCTGTCTGACTCTTTGGGACACTATGGACTGTACCCCACCAGCCTCCCCTGTCCATGGGATTTACCAGGAAAGAATACTGGAGTGGGTTGGCACTCCCTTCTCCAGGAGATTGTCCCAACCCAGGGATCAAACCCAGGTCTTCTGCATTGCAGGCAGATTCCTTACCGACTGAGCAACAGGAGCCCAACAGTAAATTAAGAATGAATTCATGAATGAATAAATGAAGAAAACAACATGATATGTGTAAAAGAAGCAGAAAATACTTACTAGACAAAAGTGGAAAATGAACAGAAAAACTGAGTTATTTTCCAAAGCTCATCCAGAAACGTCAAGGAAAGAATTAAAATAAAATGGAAAAGAAGCACAAGCTTATATTAAATTATGCTGAGACCGGTAGTTATTTATTTTTAAAACTGAAACACTTTTGTCTGAACTTATAATACATTTGAATTCATTGAAGTATTATTCATACACATATCTAAGTCAAATATATAATCTACCAAATGGTTTCTGGCATGTATTTTCCTTTCAGTATTTCTTCAGAACATACTATGAAAATACATGAGATAAATGGGGTTTACAAGGAAAGGCTTAGCAATTTTTTGGGTAAGTAAATCCAATCTTATTTATTTGGATAAATAAATAAGAAATGACCTAATTTAAAAACATGTCACGACTCACTTATTTGTTATATACATAGAGTATATTTTAATAGATCATATATAGAGTGTTTCTTTTATATTTCAATTGCATTTGTAAACAATGTTGTGCTTTATCAAATATTATTTCCTATTAGTTACATCTTACTTTTCTTTAGCTTGAATTATTGAATTTGCTATAGGAGATCATGTTTGGTTATAAGCTTTTAAGTATAGCGACATATATATTTCAATTTAAATGAAAGCTTTTCTCCAAGTTTACAATCAACCATTTCCCTTCATAACTGAATTTACTGGAAACAGGGAGCATGTTGGTAGTACATTTCAATGATTTAAAGTCCTTTAATGGAGGAAAAATTGCATTTTAGCTTTGAGAAATGTTATTTTCATGAATAAAAACATTCTTATATTAATAGATCATGAGGTAGTCATTTTGTGGTACATTTTTAGATTTGAAATTATTTTTGAGTGGAAGACAATGGTTAAATCTAAATCCCCAATTACAATGATAGAGTGAACATCAGAGTTATTGCATTTAATATCCTTTGATAATTAGGTTGTGTTGAAGAAATATAATTAAAAACAGAATCTTCCAAAATTAAAAACTTCTCCACAAAGAAAGAAGAGAAAGAAAATAAACGAGTATGTGATGTATATCACCACCTACCAAATAGATTGCAGAAATAAACTAGCTGTATCTTTTTATACAGCTAATCATATACTCCCTATTACATAAATAGTAACAAGATAAACAACAACTAGGCCTCTGGTAAGAGACTTGACAACAGTATTTTCCTACCAAGTTCATCCCAAACTCAGTTGGTGATGGTGTGACCATGTGTGTAACTTGTATAATCAAGTGAAAATATAAACATCTTATATCCTTATGGCAAAGTGAATTTCCTAACCTGGAGTGAGGCACCCATTAATGTAAGGTTCCTACCCTTCCATAGAAATCAGATATAGCTGATGTCTTCCTTGACAATTACATCTCAAAGAGATAATTCCCATATCTTGAGAAATTTCATTTGTGCTCAGTCATGTCTGACTCCTTTTGACCCCATTACCATAGCCTGCCAGGCTCCTCTGTCCATGGGATTTTCCAGGCAAGAATACTGAACTGAGTTGCCATTTCCTCTCCAGGGGATCTTCCTGACCCTAGGGATAGAAACTGTGATTCCTGCATCTCCTGCATTGCAAGATGGATTCTTTACCACTAAGCCACCTGGGAAGCCCTGAGAAAGATATTTCTGGGTCTTAAAGCTGGTAAGACACTTGAAAGTGAAAGTAAAGTCTCTCAGTCATGTCCTACTCTTGGGACCTGATGGACTATAGCCTCCCAGACTCCTCTGTCCATGAAATCTGCCAGGCCAGAATACTGGAGTGGGTAGCCATTCCCTTCTCTGGGGGATCTTCCAAACCCAGGGATCAAACCTATGTCTCTCTCACTGCAGGTGAATTCTTACCATCTGAGCCACTGGAAACCCAAGAATGCTGGAGTTGGTAACCTATCCCTTCTTCAGGGGATCTTCCCCACCCAGGAATCGAACAGGGTCTCCTGAATTGCAGGTGTTTTTGTTTATTTGTTTTTACCAACTAAGCTACCAGGGCAAGATGCTTAATTAGCTTTAAAACAATTTGTATACATTTCAAAGAGACATGCAAAAAAGCTTATAATTGCAAGTTTTTTTAAGCAAATGCTCTAAGAAGAGAGAAGTGTGGTTGAAGGAGTTTCTTCTCTGTTTACAACATAAAGAATTGTCACTCATTTTTAATTCTTATTCACCTTTACCAACTCCTCCCTGTTTTCCCATAATTGGCAGCAATGTTATAATTATGTTTATTGCTGTTTCTACCATTCTCTGGGGGAATTACAGCCATATAAATAGCCAGAAAGTCCCTGCTGCTGCTGCTAAGTCGACTCAGTCGTGTCCAACTCTGTGCGACCCCATAGACGGCAGCCCACGAGGCTCCCCCATCCCTGGGATTCTCCAGGCAAGAACACTGGAGTGGGTTGCCATTTCCTTCTCCAATGCATGAAAGTGAAAATTGAAAGTGAAGACACTCAGTCGTGAAGACACTCAGTCGTATCCGACTTCTAGCGACCCCATGGACTGCAGCCCACCAGGCTTTTCCATCCATGGGATTTTCCAGGCAAGAGTACTGGAGTAGGTTGCCATTGCCTTCTCTGAGAAAGTCCCTAGTGAAACATAAAGCAAAGTAATTGTCAAAATTGTGATGGAATAGCAGAATTACTGATATTTTGGAAGTCAGTACATTATTTGTCTTTGGGAAATAACCTTTGACTACATAATACCACTGGCAAAATGTTAAAAAAAATTCTTAGTAAATCTGGATCCTGATAGTCTAAATTTTTAGTGAAGTTTTTATGGCAAGTCATAATAAATTTTCCCTGAGTTTTAGAGAATTATATAAGTACCATAACATTTATATGACTCTAGGCCCTTTACTAATTGTTCTATCTTCACCAATAATTTTCCCTAGATATGAAAAACAATGACATTCATGGCCATCATCTAGTATAGAAATCTTATTACGAAGCAGACATTGAAAGGTAGAGAATGGAATTCTAGTGTTTACTGTATATAAGTCTTGAGAACAAATCCATGCTTTGGGCCTTTCCTTGGGTCTGAATTGATAGCTATACTATTATAAAAGTTAACTAAATATCCTTGAATAATGGGGATTAATATTTATTTATCAACTTATACTGGGACTGGAGAGAAATTGCATCTTGAAATTAATCGTGTAACATTAGACCTGTCTTTTGCAGTTAATATATTATAATTCCAGATTTCTATTTTTCTATTAATTAGAATTTTTGCATCATTTTCCCAATCAAACCTGTTAAAATATTCTTGTTTCACATTTCTGGATTGAGTACCTAGAGGCATATTAGTTACTTTTACTTCATTATCAAAAATTACTAATGCAGATGGTCTCTATTTTACTCTGTCATACTTACACTGGCAGGACAGTTTAGAGCTGATGGGAAATGAGGTTGTGGGAATCTTGGGGGAGAGAAAGAAAATGAAAGAAACTGGAAGGACAAAAATAAAACAAAACATAACGAATAATTTTTGTTTTCTAGTAAACTGTGATCCTTAAAGTAAACAAAATAAGCTCACTATGACTACAACAGCAAGACAGTCTAAGAGAAAAGGAATATTCTTTCTGGAACACTTGTTTTCATTCAAGTTCAGTACTGGTATCAGTTACTCTTAAAAACTCAAGTTTCACATCCTTTGTGGGAACCGCAGTTCAGTCCTGTGGTGCCGGCTTCATATGGGAAGCATGAATCTGTCTGAGTTTTTGTTAGCTCTGAGAACTGAATGGATGATCAGTAACACTTGAAAGGGCTCTTCCCAACAGGGTGACTGTCTTTCTTACAGAACACCTATGTGTAGATGAAATAACCCTTTCCATAGGGACAAGTCCTTCTGGATCCTTATGGCTTTAAGTCTCAAAATTTCTAGGGAAGAAAGAGGCCCTTTTAAGTATTGAATATGCTTGTGATTATGAGAGGATTCACTAAAACCCAGTAGAGGGCATAATCTCAAACGTGAATTCATGGGGCCTGCCAAACATACATTCAAAGAGGGATTCTGTGTTTGTGTTCAGTGGTCATTCTAGCAAAGCTAGTGGTGAAACTCTGGGCCATTTCAATCAGTTAGACAGATGAATCTTAGCCAATGAACTTTTTTTAAAAGTTTGATTCCTCTACTTCTCTACAGAACTGATAGACTTATGGAAATGTGTATAAATATAACTTTAAGAAATCTGCAAACATTTGCATAATTCCTAGACAACAGTAGAAATAACATGCCTTTCATTATCAGATTCAAATGCTCTATGGGGTCCTGTGGGGCCCTCACAGGCACAAAAGCCTTTTGGTGTCCCCTGTTTCTTGTTCTTAGGACAGTCTATCAGCCTCCTAGACCTTCCCTGGGTGCCAAAGGGAAGGATTCAAATACTGATTAAGAGAGTAAAGGAATGAGGAAAGAAGCAGTAGTGCACTGATTGGGAACTTGGTCTAGTTCCTCCTCAAGGAACGTGCATAACAATTTGATACATTTCTCTGAGTTCTTCCATAGGAACCGAGGCCCTGACAAAGGTGGAGGACAACTTCAGGCTGAACATAAGCACTAGACCCCAATACTCATCAGAACAAGAAGGCTCATGATTGATATTCTTGGACTATCTCTGCTACCTCACCACCAACCAATCAGAGGGGGGTTACACACCTTGCAGCCTTATGCTCAAAACCCAAATTTTGCCTATAAAAACTTATTTTCTGGAACCCATGGAGAATTTGGATCTTTTGAGCATGAGTCCCCTGTTCTCTTTGCAATAAAACTTTCTCTGCTCCAAACTTCCATGTTTGGTTTGTTTGGCCTGTGTTCTGAGCACACAAATGGGTTCAATGACAATATTCCAAAAGTGAAAATTTTAGTTATTAGGAGAATCTTTACTACTGACTGAACATTGGTTTTCCTGTTTTGTTTTGAAATAGGGAAAGTATTCATATAATCCAGACATTGTTTTCTTGGGCTCCAAAATCACTGCAGATGGTAACTTCAGCCATAAAATTAAAAGATACTTGCTCCTTGGAAGAAAAGCTATGACCAACCTAGACAGTGTATTAAAACCCTTTAATACATTTAAAGTAATTTAAAACATTACTTTACTGACAAAGGCCCATCTAGTCAAAGCTATGATTTTTCCAGTAGTCATGTATGGATGTGAGAGTTGGACCATAAAGAAAGCTGAGCACTGAAGAATTGATGCCTTTGAACTGTGGTGTTGGAGAAGACTCTTGAGAGTCCCTTGGACTGCAAGGAGATCAAACCAGTCCATTCTAAAAGAAATCAGTCCTGAATATTCAATTGAAGGACTGATGCTGAAGCTGAAGCTAGAATACTTTGGCTACCTGATGCAAAGAGCTGGCTCATTAGAAAAGACTCTAATGTTTGAAAGATTGAACGCAGGAGGAGAAGGGGATGGCAGAGGATGAGATTGTTGGATAGCATCACCAACTCAATGGACATGAGTTTGAGGAAGTTCCAGGAGATGGTGAAGGACAGGGAACCTGGCATGCTGCAGTCCATGGGGTCGCAAAGATTCAGACACAACCGAGCAACTGAACTGAAACAAACTTTCTTATTTTTACATGTGTTAATTACATGGAATCCACATGCCACCAGGTTCCTGGTGAAGTTGGTCAGAGAGAACTTCCTGTTCTTATCATGGGAGTAGCCTAGAAAGAATTTTACTGAAAGAAATCTCTTTAATGTGTTTTGAAATTTTTAATTTTTTGGCAGTCACAATAAAAGTCTTAGTGACTTAAAAACTCATCTTTTATTAAGATTGTTTTGTTGATGACACAACACTAATCAAGCTGTGATACAGGAATTGTTTTTTAGGTAATTCCTATAGTCCAGTCAAATTTCTTCTAGCCCTTTTTATAATCCATTTGTCTATTTTTTTATGAAGCATATTTTTGAAAAATGGAAATAACTCTTATTGTAATAAAAGTAACTAGCTCAGCTGGTAAAGAATCCGCTTGCAATGCAGGAGATACCAGTTCAATTCTTGGGTTGGGAAGAAGGGGTAGGCTACTCACTCTAGTATTCTTGGACTTCCCTGGTGGCTCAGCTGGTAAAGAATTTGCCTATAATGTGGGAGACCTGAGTTTTCTTGCCAGTATTCTTGGCAAGAATACTTTGCTCCAGTATTCTTGCCTGGAGAACACCCATGGCAGAGGAGCCTCCTGTGCTACATACGGCCCATGGAGTGTCAAAGAGTCCGACATGACTAAGCATGGCATGCTTTAACAACAGCTTTTACAGTTTCTGCGCAAAGTAAACACTGTTAAATATGTAAATCAGAGCATCAGATAAAGGTTAAAGTTTAGAATATCCAAATGTTAAAATTCCTCAAATTTGGAATCCTCCAAACTGGGAGAAAGTTTAGTTCAATTCAGTCACTTTTTCACTCTCCTCTGGGAGAAAGTTCCTATTGAACTGGGAGAAAGGTGGTAGTCAATTTTAGGTTTCAAAAGCCTCTTCAAATTCTTGGGACCAAAGCAGAAATCTGGAAAATTATCATGTAAAGCAGTGATTTTTCCTACTCTACAAAAGCTGCAATCACTATATAATAATGTACGTGTCCCAGAATTGTCTAGTTTTTTCACTGTTAGTAGTTTATTGTAACTGCAAAGTGAGCTGACTTCTAGATTGTGTCATTCTATGGCCTGTAGCTGACAATAGATGCCCTTGGATAAGCAATACTACAATTTGCCTAATGGGTCTTTGTGCTTCTGCGAAGCAGAGAAATGTCACAAAGCTCAAGTGTCAATTTTGCATTTTTCTCTAATTTCTGAGACTACCAGAAAGTTATCTAAATTTGAATAATTATAGATCCCTCTGGGGGACAACCTTTCACTAGGTCTTTGTTTGTGTGTTTATTTGTAAATGACTAGAGAAAATAAGATAACCCTGTATCATAAATATTGGACTTCTTCATAAGGAAAAGAAAATAAGAATGTATAGTCATATGCTAGAGGATCAGAAAAAGAGAAAAGGAAGGAAGGAAAGAAAGATAAAAAAGAGGGAGGAAGGAAGAAAGACATAGATTAATTACAGAGAAAACTTTGTAGATAATAGTACTGAAGCCAAAAGAGTTGCAGGATTAGACACTATAGAGATTAATGATACTACAGATTATTCACTTCTCAAATCTATATAAGGGTCATCTTTATCAAATTTCTCTTTCTTCTTTATTGGGAGTCTGGGGGTATTACAGAATGAGTGCCCTTATAAAATGTAGCCCAAATTTTTCTAAATTTTTATGTGATTTTATTATTTTTAATTAAGCCACTAACAAAGAATACTGTTTTACATATGACCATGACTTATCATCCCAAAGCTCTTTCAATTGGTTCTATATCGCAAATGAAACTAGTATCATTATTCCATAGGGCCTAAGTGATACATCAATATATTTCACATTGGGATGCTCTTTCAGCTTTTGATGACTGCCAGTCTTTCCATCTGGAGAAGGAAATGGCAACCCACTCCAGTACTCTTGCCTGTAGAATTCAATGGACAGAGGAGGCTGGCGGGCTATAGTCCATGGGGTCACAAAGAGTCCGACACGACTGAGAGAATAACACACACTCTCTCCATACCCTTTTTCTTTCAGAAGGTGTATGGTAGCTAAGTAAAATGCTTTTTCTTATGATGCTCCACTGTCTGCTCTTTCAAAGTACAGAATATGATAAGCTTTCTGACAGTAGGTCTGTACCCAGTAGATTTACAGGAGAATCACAAGAAAGTAAGAAGGCATGTTCCTCAGTCCTGGGACCAACCTATATGGGAACTAATGAGGAAACAGAACAAGAATGAAAAGGAGCATAGCAAATGTGAAATTCACATTAATACTTTCTTTACCAAATGGAAAGTGAGAAATTCTTGAGAAAACTGCATATTAAGAAGAACAAATATCACCAGTTTCCACCTATGAGATCTTTAAATCTATCTACTTTAAGTGGTTTGCCACTTATCCCCTAGCCTTCTGGGCTTCTCTGATTCCCTTGCTCTTGTATCCTTCAGTGTCTCTTTCTACAGTCTGTCTTTCCATATTCTGGTTTCTTGTAAAAACAGCATACATTTTTCATTCTTCCTTTATTCTCTTTGTCGGTAGGCCAGAGCAAGGATTGTTTATTCCCTTCAGTGAAGAGTTCTGAGCAGCCAACCCAACAATCTTTGATTTCTTCCTTGTCTTTGCTGCTGCTGCTGCTAAATTGCTTCAGTCATGTCCAACGCTGTGTGATCCCATAGACTGCAGCCCACCAGGCTCCGCCGTCCCTGGGATAGTATCCCAAGATGGAGCAGCTGCTGCTAAAATCTGAGGACAAGTCTGCCTTTGCCACCCTATCCTCTTCACCTTAACTTGAGTTTTTAGAGTCTCCATAAAAGCCAAGATAAAGGTGGCTAGGGTTAGAGGGCTATTTTAATCTGCCTTTGGATCCATGCCAATAAATTTTGTGACCACCTCAACAAGCCACTGATGGAAATCAGCTGAAAATAGCCCCACTTTCTGCATACAGCACTACAGCTTCTCCCAACTCATAGCAATAAGGCTTTAAGTACATGTTTTAGCCACCACTTTCACTGGGTCTTTAACACCTTCGGATCTTCCACACTTGTGTGAGTGACAAATAATTGTCTTTCCCTGGTCACCATAACGCCTTGATGTGGTGATCAGTGGAACTCCAACATTCTTTCTCCAACAAAGGAGCAAAATTGGCTGGTTGCAGAGATCCATGAGGTAGCTGATATGTATCTCCATGTGCAGGGCAGTAAATTGAAAACAGGCATTGGAGCACTGTAAGCTTGTAGGGCATGGGGGAGAGAAGCCTTTAAATGAGCAACATCAGCTGATGAGGAAGGTATGGGAATGACTCAGGAGTCCTCGGGAAGCTTCTCAATGGCATTATCTTCACAAGTGATCCAAATAGAAAGGGCTTTTCTTTTTAAAATGTATTCATTAAAAAAAACATTGTTTATTTAGTTTATTTTTGGCTGTGGTGGGTCTTCATAGCTTTGTGCACGCTTCCTCTAGTTGCAGTGAGTGGGGCTTCCTTTTTGTTGCCAGGCACAGGCTTCGCGTTGTGGTGGCTTCTCTTCTGTGGAACATAGGCTCTAATCATGCAGGTTTCAGTAGTTTCAGCATATGGACTTCATAGTTGGGACTTCCAGGCTCTAGAGTGCGTGGAGTCAATAGCTGTAGTGCACAGACTCAGCTGCTTCATAGCATGTGGAATCCTCCTTGATAGGGGATGGAATCTGCATTCCCTGCACTGCAGGCAGACTCCCATTCACTGAGCCACCGTGGAAGTCCAGGAAGGGCTTTTTGAGACCAGAAAGGTGTAAATTATGTGACATTTGGGTTTTTATCCTGTGTTGACATTCATCTGATTGACATCTCATTTCTTTTTTTTTTTTTTTTTCCAAATAACTATTGCTGCTATTTTTCCACTTATTGCCTTCATAGGGAACAGTCCTTCATCCAAGTTCAAAATTCTTCCCTGATCAGGTCTCCTTATCACATCTGCTCTCCTAGCTTTTCAGTATAGGGATAATAAGGAAGTGGAATCTGAGCTAAGCTAGTGGGTATTCACACCTGCGTCCTCAAAAAAGAGCAGATTACAAGCTAACGAAATTCTGGCCTCATCACTCTTCTCAGGAAAAATGAAACTCTCATATCCTTACAACAAGAGGTGGTTTTACAGGTTAGAGTGAGGCACCCCACCAAGTAACTTCTACCCTCCCTCAGAAACTAAGATTAGGGGGGCTATATGCCTATGATCACTTTCCAGAGAGATGGTACTGAATTCTTTAAGAAAGACCTCATTCTTCATCATTATCATCATATTTTCTGAGCATTAGATAGTTTTTGTGCCTTTGGCTCTTGACTCATAAACTTTGTGGCTTTGCATCTACGGGAATGATAATAAATATACTATTACTCTCACTATAAAGATGAAACAGAAATATGCTTTATTTATTTAACCCAGTATCACAAACCAGTTCTTGATAGGGTAGTTGATAATTTTTCTAGGTCTAAGATGTCCTTACATCTTCTGTGCTAAGCTTCACAGTATTTCAGTTTTTGTCAATGTGTAAGAATATTGATCCCCTATTGATATCCTAGGCTGTAATATTTTAGATGCACAATATTTAAGTGCTTTTTCTTCATTAAGTTCTACATATAAAGTTGGAATGAATATTTATTTCAAACATACACCTGTGGGAATGTGGTTATTACAGAAGTAAAATCTAAAGAGATTCCTAGGTAGTTCATTAGACTACCCAAATGAGAAAGTAGCTGGCTATTAGTCTGTATAAGACTGTGCATCCTATTTGTTTCATGAGACGTAGAACATAATGTGAAAAAGCTATATGGATATCAATTCAAATATCAAAGACAGAAGCACACAAAGGTATCATTCACAGGCATAACACAGAAAATGTCTTGAACATTTAAACAAATGAGACTAGAAATGTAGGAGATAGGAAGAATCAAAGAAAAGCAGGCCCCAGCAAGGGCCACAAAAGAAATTTATAATTATTGATAAACTGGATGCTATAAGACATGAGACTCTTGGAACAAGTACAGAGGGAACAGTTCATTGTCTTGAAAACAAGATATGATCCTGTGGTCAGAAAACTGACCCCAGACTATTTCTCAGCTGGCATCTCAGAGTCACACATTTTACGTATCTGGTGGAAAATCTATAGATAAGAATATTAGTCTTAGTTTCTGATTTGTTATTGATTCAGTTCAGTTCAGTTCAGTTCAGTCGCTCAGTCGTGTCCGACTCTTCAAGACCCCATGAATCGCAGCATGCCAGGCCTCCCTGTCCATCACCAACTCCCGGAGTTCACTCAGACTCACATCCATCGAGTCAGTGATGCCATCCAGCCATCTCATCCTCTGTTGTCCCCTTCTCCTCCTGCCCCCAATCTGTCCCAGCATCAGAGTCTTTTCCAATGAGTCAACTCTTCGCATGAGGTGCCCAAAGTACTGGAGTTTCAGCTTTAGCATCATTCCTTCCAAAGAAATCCCAAGGCTGATCTCCTTCAGAATGGACTGGTTGGATCTCCTTGCAGTCCAAGGGACTCTCAAGAGTCTTCTCCAACACCACAGTTCAAAAGCATCAATTCCTTGGCGCTCAGCCTTCTTCACAGTCCAACTTGATTATTGTTTCTTAATTACTCAATGGTTAACGATCATTTTGTTCTTTGGTCTTGAAGGCCACATGAGTTAGTTTAACTCCCCACAAATTCTTTCCTTCTCGGCTGAGAGTATAATAAAGCTGGCTTGGATTCAGTCTCAGCACCTTCATCTTGGAGCAGTGTTGGTCCCTGATCCTCGCTTTTCACTGAATTCTTGTGTCTTGTTTCTCATTCTCTTGCCATATGATGCTTTCGGAAACCCTGCTTGTCGAGCTGGTCTCGACAAGAAGCATATTTTGTGGTTTCTACCAACATGTTTGTATTTTATATTAACAATCATCCTGTATTCTGACAGATTTGTACTGCTAATTTGATAATAATTGTAAGAAGAGAGAGTTCCTTGCATGTGTTATCAATTCCAAGGAAGTAGGACACTATGCACCAAGTTACCAATCTTAGGGAAGGATTCAACTGACATGGGAGAATAGCAAAGATCATCACAATGCTAGCCACCAAGAAAAATAAGTCCAAGCCCTTCTGCCATTGCATCTTGGTATCATTCACTAAGAAGAACAAAACACAGTCAAGCACTAGATGCAATAATGCTTTACTTACATAGAGAAGTATGGTCATCTCCAATAGTGAGCTTCAGTCCTCTAAGGACAGCCAGTCTCTCAGTGGCGGAAGCAGGACAATTTCTCGACTTACACACTTCTCTGGCCTCAGTAGGAAGGACTCTGTCCCTCCCCTGAAGAAGGTAGATGTAATAGTAGGGTTGGTGAGGTGCTATGCAAGCTTTAAGACTCGAGCCACATTAATTGAACTTGAAACAAGGGAAGATATCAATAACTCCATCCAAGGGGATTGCATTCCAGATGGTGATAGTGGTAAAAGAATCTACCCGCAGTGAAGGAGACATGAGTTTGATCCTTGGGTCATGAAGATTCTCTTGAATAAATTTAGGCTTCCCAGGTAGCACTAGTAGTAAAGAATCTGCCTGCCAATACAGGAGACACAAGAGATGTGGGGTATATTCCTGTGTTGGGAAGATCCCCTGGAGTATGAAATGGCAACCCACTCCAGTTTTCTTGCCTGGAAAATTCCATTGACAGAGAAGCCTGGTGGGCTACAGCCCACAGGTTCACAAAGAGTCAGACATGACTGAGCGTGTTCACATATGCACACACACGCATGGTGATAAGGTGGCTCAGGCTATACAGGCTCTTAATCTCTTGTTAAGAAAGTGCTCCAAGCCCAAGGCCCATTCTCAAGCAGCCAGTTGGAGTAGAAAGACTGCATGTACAAGACTGCCTTTTCCTGTAATAATAATCAGATTTATTGTGTCTCTGTGTGTGTGTTAGCTGCTTGGTCATGTCTGATTATTTGTCTGACCCTGTGGACTATAGCCTGAGACAGTCTTCTGTTCATAGATTTTTCCAGGCAAGAATACTGGAGCAGGTAGCCATTCCCTTCTCCAGGGGTTCTTCCTGACCCAGGGATTGAACCTAGGTCTCCTGAGTTGTAGGCAGATATTTTACCATCTGGGCCACCAGGTAAGTCTTATCTTTAAGAAGTCCAAATTTATATAATTGATTCATAAATTCCCAACAATTCAAATTTGGTCTACCATTTGTTCCTGTAAAAATGAGGAGCCTTTGCTCCTGTCATTATATTGCTACTCATCAAAAAAAAACTAAATGTAGTTTTGTACTCCACAGAATATAAGTAAATGTGGACAGCTAAAATTGAGAAATAGCTTGTCATTTGTTATTATTCAGTAGGATTCATGTTTATTTTCAATTTATGTTTGTTTTGTTTCTACATAGTATTATATCGTAAAATACAAATAATTACCAACAAAAACACAGCACATAGAATATTTGTTTGCTGTAAATCTGAGACAAATGTTAAATAAGCTAGATTCAAAAAGAAGTAATTCAAAAATGAAAAAAAAAAAGTAATGAAAAGCATTTGGCTAATCATTAGGAATTGGATAAATAACCAGGTTGCTATAATGACAAATTAGAAAAATAATTATAAACAAACCCACAGATATATTGTGTGCATGAAAATAAAAAAAACAGAGTAGTCAACAAGATACATACAGACACACACACCCCCAACACACACCAGGTAGCAGTCTGGTTTAGGGTTGTATGCCAAGTTGTAGCTTTAAGAAACTCAAGAACTTTCCATTTGTTTGTTCTATCATCTCCAGGATTTGCCTTTGTCCAATAATTAAAGGTCTCTCATCACTACTTTAGCATTCCCACATGCAGGTTGGGGAAAAATCTGCTTCTTTTTTTTTAGAAGCCTGACTTACAAGTTTCAAACATCATTTGTGCTTATAATGTGCTTATAATCCTTCAACCAGAATCTTGTCAAATGGCCACACTTAGTTCAGGAGAGCCTGGGAAATGAATAGTTTAGCTGCTCTGCCATATTCCACTTTAGTCTTAATTTCTGCAGAAGAAAGCAAAAAAGGACCTTGGGAGGGCAACTAGCTGCCTGTGGATCTCTCTGTAAAATGGTCCTTCTTTCTTGTTGTTACTTGGAGTGCTACATGGACACTATTTTTCTAAAGTATGAAACAGTAAATCAGGAACCATGGAGAAGTTACACACTTTAGATGTTCTAATTCTCTCAATCAATCAAAAGGAAAACTATGAAAAAAGAAAATGTTAAATGAGATTCATAACATTTTTAACATAGGATTGAAAGCAGTCAAACATCCAACAATAGGGAATGTTCATATGTCATCTGATACATAATAGAGACACAATGTACTGTAGTGGAAGGGTTAGCACTTCAGATTATATATAAATCTTATACAATTCTAGCTCATTCATTCAGTTTTGTGAATCAGCAACTCCCAGAGTTTACTCAAACTCATGCCCACTGAGTCAGTGATACCATCTAACCATTTCATCTTCTGTCGTCCCCTTCTCCTCTCACCTTCAATCTTTCCCAGCATCAAGGTCTTTTCCAATGAGTCAGTTCTTTGCATCAGGTGGCCAAAATATTGGAGTTTCAGCATCAGTCCTTCCAATGAATATACAGGACTGATTTCCTTTAGGATGGACTGGTTTGAGCTCCTTGCTGTCCAAGGGATTCTCAAGAGTCTACTCTACTAGCATAGTTCAAAAGCATCAATTCTTTGGTTCTCAGCTTTCTTTATAGTCCAACTCTCACATCCATACATGACTACTGGAAAAAACATAGCCTTGACTAGACAGACCTTTGTTGGCAAACTAATGTCTCTGCTTTTTAATGTGCTAAGTTGGTCATAACTTTTCTTCCAAGAAGCAAGCATCTTTCAATTTCATGGCTGCAGTCACCATCTGCAATGATTTTGGAGCCTCCAAAATAAAGTCTGTCACTGTTTCCATTGTTTCCCCATCTATTTGCCATGAACTAATGGGACCAGATGCCATGATCTTCGTTTTCTGAATGTTGAGCTTTAAGCCAACTTTTTCACTCTCCTCTTTCACTTTAATTGAGGCTGTTTTTTTTCCTAAATCAAAATACAGATAAGTTTATTGAAATATTACTTGAAACCATTACAGAAACAAAAAAAAATCAACCTAATACCCAATAAAAGAAAGCGTATGGTAAAATTATAAAACACCAACATCATTCACTATAATTGTGAGATGATTTTTGACAAAGAAAACTGTTTTGTCACACTGCAAAATTAAAAACATACAATAAAAATTGTGTATTTACTATGCATCCCACTCCAGTACTCTTGCCTGGATAGTTCTTCTTTGCTGTCTGCCATATGTGTGGTATCCTCTGCATATCTGAGGTTATTGATATATCTCCCAGCAATCTTGATTCTAGCTTGTGCTTCATCCAGCCCAGCATTTCTCATGATGTACTCTGCATATAAATTAAATAAGCAGGATGACAAATATACAGCCTTGAAATACTCCTTTCCCCATCTGTAATCAGTCTGTTGTTCCATGTCCAGTTCTAACTGTTGCTTCTTGACCTGCATACAGATTTCTCAGGAGGCAGGTCATGTAGTCTGGTATTCCCATCTCTTTAAGAGCTTTCCACAGTTTGTTGTGATCCACACAGTTGAAGGCTTTGGCATAGTAAAAAAAGCATAAGTGTAGAAACTTCCAGTTTTAAGATAAGTTGTGGGGATATAGTGCACAGAGTGGTGATTATAGTTAATAATACTGTATTATATACTTGAAAGTTGCTATAGAGCAAATCTTAAATGTTCTCATGACAAAAAACAAATAGTAATTTTGCAAGCTAATGGATTTGTTAACTAACACTATAGTGGTAATCATTTTGCAGTAGATAAGTGTAACAAGTCATCATGTTGTATATTTTAAGCTTACACATATCAATTGTATCTCAATAAAGCTGGAAAAAGTTATCAATTTATCATATTAGTTGATATATACCTTTGTTTTAAACTTAGTGAAATCTACACTTCAAGGAAATAGTGATCATATCATTGACTATAATATATATTTTACTGAAAAATAATAAATGTTATGCATCATTTATCATAACACATATGTACTGTGCGATATTTTATGCCAATTGTACTGATTCAAAAATTTGTTCTAACTGGAGGGAAGGAGGATTTTAATGAAAATATGAAGTATATTCATGTTCATACTAAAGCATGCTAGGTATTCTATCCTCTCTTTAAAGAAATGAGTAAGAAACATTTCTTTCTCTTCTTGTTCCTGACCCTCTGTATCAACTTTGTGTTTTCCTCTTTCAAAACATCCTCCATATAAATATAGAGAGAAACAATTAATTGAGTTATTATGTTATTATTTAGTTCTTTCCTTCTGAATACTAATTTATCCATATCCCTACTTTATAATGAAATCTTGTTGTTGCAATGATAGTCATTATTATTTAGAACTTACTTGTATGTGCTCCGGATGCTATTCTAAGGACCCTATAGATGTTAACTGCTTTAGTTCTCACAACAATCTTATGAGATTGTTATATAGAGAGAAACTGAGGCAAGAAAGATTATATAACTTTCTTAACATCACATATATAACTTTCTATAACATCACGTAAAATAGGATCAGGTAAACACTAAGCCATCTATTCTTGACCTCCACAGCAAACTGCCTCTTCACATGACATGTGCTGTCCATATAATTTTGGCTTTTACTACAAAACCCCTCAGTGTTTATTACTGTGTAATTTACCTGACTCCTGAAATACAGACCAAAAATAACCTGTCTGTGAAGTTGCAATGCTGAACACAGAGAGATGTGACTGCTACCTAGGATAAATGAGAAATGCTATTCTCTGGAGGTTAATTACTGCAAATTAGGAGCTTTCAGTTGTCTGGAAGCATCAGGAAAGAACTAGTAGATTAGTACTGATAAAGTCTCATGGGCTCTGATGGGAAACACTTTATATTGGCACTAATGAAAGATTCAGAAGCAACCATGCTTCAGATGCTTAGAAATTTCAGGTTTCACATATTAAGAATTCAGTCAAATAAGACTCAAAAGAGCTTTAGGATTACAATAATTGAGTGAAAGGATGATTCTTGAATAAAGGCTCCAGGGTTTGGAAAATCATTCCCCTTTTTAAAGTGCATTTTTCTGAGTCATGTATTTGTACCTAATTAGAGCATATATGGGAGAAGGTAATGGCACCCCACTCCAGTACTGTTGCCCGGAAAATCCCATGGATGGAGGAGCCTGGTAGGCTGCAGTCCATGGGGTCGCTAAGAGTCAGACACGACTGAGCGACTTCACTTTCACTTTCCACTTTCATGCACCGGAGAAGGAAATGGCAACCCACTCCAGTGTTCTTGCCTGGAGAACCCCATGGACGGAGAAGTCTGGTAGGCTGCAGTCCATGGGGTTGCACAGAGTCAGACACGACTAAAGCAACTTAGCAGCAGCAGCAGCAGCAGAGCATATATATCTTTATTTTTTTTTTAAACCAAAGCTTGATCAGAAAAGAAAAATGCCTCATTTAAATGTCTACTAAATGGATATAGTATATATCTAGAACTTCTGCCCAAGTCAGGATATTTGTGATGGTAAAATAATAGTGTGTATGAAAGCCAAAGTATAGCAAAATCTTTGTTCTACTCTCCCTGTAAACACTCTTTTCAGCTCAAGCAAAAGCAGAATGAATGAAACTCCCTATACACATTGCTTTATAGAAATACTACCAGTATAAGAAATTTATTTTTTTATAATATGAATTTGACTACCCATACTTTAAAATATTATGACTTGAAATGTAAAACTTTTACTCATGTTGAATAGCCACCAATTCAAACATAAATTATAATGAAATTGTTAATCTAAACTCCCAGAAATGGAGAAACACTACCTCACTGATGGTCCTAATCATTTTTAAACATCTTCCTTATAAATTTCTTGATTTAAAAAGTTTATTGTGATTATTTTTAAATTAAGTGATACATGCTTAGTAGAAACATGCACATTATATAGAACAGTAGCACATAGAAAAACTTCACCAACCAGATATGATCACTTGTTTTAAAAAATCTGGTGCATCTTCACCTAGTCGTTTCTATCTTTGCAACTACATTTAAAAGGTATGTAAATTGTTGTGTCTCTATATTAAAAAATAACAATGTAATCTAAACATTTTATTTTCTGAGGAGTTATTTTTAAATTCTTAATTTCTAAATAGTAAAATGACAACAAATATCAGATTAGTCCAAAGAAATTAAAATAAATCTAAATTAGAAAAGCATAGTTACTAAAAGGAAATAATTTCTGTTCATGGGGTCGCAAAGAGCCGGACACGACTAACCGACTGAACTGAACTGAACTGAATGTTGAGAGAAATGTATTTTAAATAAAAACTCATTTGAGTTAAATTTTCTAAATAATGCATGGAATATGAGAAAAAAGGGATATATATATATATACATATACATAATTTACAAAACATAAATTATATTGATTCTAGATATTATATTGGAAAGCTCTTAAAGAGATGGGAATACCAGACTACATGACCTGCCTCCTGAGAAATCTGTATGCAGGTCAAGAAGTAACAGTTAGAACTGGACATGGAACAACAGACTGATTACAGATGGGGAAAGGAGTATTTCAAGGCTGTATATTTGTCATCCTGCTTATTTAATTTATATGCAGAGTACATCATGAGAAATGCTGGGCTGGATGAAGCACAAGCTAGAATCAAGATTGCTGGGAGATATATCAATAACCTCAGATATGCAGAGGATACCACACATATGGCAGACAGCAAAGAAGAACTATCCAGGCAAGAGTACTGGAGTGGGATGCATAGTAAATACACAATTTTTATTGTATGTTTTTAATTTTGCAGTGTGACAAAACAGTTTTCTTTGTCAAAAATCATCTCACAATTATAGTGAATGATGTTGGTGTTTTATAATTTTACCATACGCTTTCTTTTATTGGGTATTAGGTTGATTTTTTTTTGTTTCTGTAATGGTTTCAAGTAATATTTCAATAAACTTATCTGTATTTTGATTTAGGAAAAAAAACAGCCTCAATTAAAGTGAAAGAGGAGAGTGAAAAAGTTGGCTTAAAGCTCAACATTCAGAAAACGAAGATCATGGCATCTGGTCCCATTAGTTCATGGCAAATAGATGGGGAAACAATGGAAACAGTGACAGACTTTATTTTGGAGGGCTCCAAAATCATTGCAGATGGTGACTGCAGCCATGAAATTGAAAGATGCTTGCTTCTTGGAAGAAAAGTTATGACCAACTTAGCACATTAAAAAGCAGAGACATTAGTTTGCCAACAAAGGTCTGTCTAGTCAAGGCTATGTTTTTTCCAGTAGTCATGTATGGATGTGAGAGTTGGACTATAAAGAAAGCTGAGAACCAAAGAATTGATGCTTTTGAACTATGCTAGTAGAGTAGACTCTTGAGAATCCCTTGGACAGCAAGGAGCTCAAACCAGTCCATCCTAAAGGAAATCAGTCCTGTATATTCATTGGAAGGACTGATGCTGAAACTCCAATATTTTGGCCACCTGATGCAAAGAACTGACTCATTGGAAAAGACCTTGATGCTGGGAAAGATTGAAGGTGAGAGGAGAAGGGGACGACAGAAGATGAAATGGTTAGATGGTATCACTGACTCAGTGGGCATGAGTTTGAGTAAACTCTGGGAGTTGATGATAGACAGGGAGGCCTGGTGTGCTGCAGTCTATGGGGTGGCAAAGCATCGGACACAACTGAGCAACTGAACTGAACTGAACTATACCCTTTGACTGACACTTTCCTTTAACTCACCTCCCAGCTCCTGGCAACCACAATTCTACTGTTCCTATGAATTTAACTTTTTATTTTCTGCATAAAACTACTCAGAACAGTCTTTAAAGAAGACCTCAATGACTGAGTAGAACATAGAAGCATATAAAATAGACTAAGATGAAGAGAAATCTACAACTAAGGCATTGGAAAGATGGTTGTAGATTCATTCTTTCATCGTACATATTTTAAACACCTATTATGCTCCATTTATAGGCTCAGGATTCAACAGTGAACAGGATAAGATTGTGCTAGAGGAACATATAATCTAGAAAAGGGAATCCAAATTTTCCAGGGAAATGGAAATGGGACGAGGTGTCCGATAAAATATAGGTAATTATAGGGTCTTCCCTGGTGGTCCAGTGGCTAAGGCTCTGTAAATCCAAGATAGAGGGCCTGAGTTTGATTCATAGTCAGGAGACTAGATCCTGCCACAAGTAAGAGTTTGCATGCTGCAACTAAGACCCAGCACAGCCAAATAAATAAATAAGTAATTATTCATGTAGTCTTCAATTTTGATTAATACATAAATAAGCTAATCAATAATTCAAGAAAAATTGTTATTTATCAGGTGCTGCTTTAGGTACTAATAGGAAATACTCCAATGAATAAAACAAAGTTGCTTCCTTAATGGAGTGTTCATTAGCTGAGGAACACTGACATTAAAACAGATAAATGTGTAAGTACATAATGTGTACTTGATAGTTTTAAGGACCTTTACAGTAATGAAGCAGGATGAGAATAAAAGGCAGGAGTGAAGATGGAAGACAGTAGATTTTCTGTCATATAGCAAAATTGGGGAAGATCTTTCTAAAATGATAATAGTAAATGTGCAGAGACACACAGGAACTGAAAGATGAAAGTTAAGTGGAAAAAGAACATTTCAGCAAAAGAAAAGTCCTAATCATGGCCTGGAATGACCCAACATACTTTTTGTCAATGTTCCATTGTATCACACTGTACAGTGTATATCCAGAAATATTGGAGCTTATATTTTTGTCCATGTTCCTGTCTTTTGTATCTTTTTTTTCAGGTTCTTCTTCCTATCTGAAATGGTCTTTCTCTTAGTCCCCAAACCATTTGCTACAGGGATCCTTAGAATTAAAATAAGATAATAATATTTAACATACCATTTAGACATTTCTTTTACTAAATAAATTTCTTAAGATATACAATTGTTTATTTATCTGTGCATCCATGGTATACCCTTGGTGCACTATAGCATCTTGAGTACATGTGGTACCTGATACAGAGTAGATCCTTAATTTGGCACTGTCCAAAACAATATGCCAACACCATGCTATCAAAAACTAAAATTTTTAATTATAAAATTAAAACCTATTAATGTTTAATGCAATTCTTTAAATAATAACATCAAACAACTGCTGAATGCTTGCTATATTCTACTTCAGTGTTTTATGTTCTTTACATGCATTAGCTTTTTCAAAATAAAAATTTCAAGAAAAAGAAATGGAAAAGAAAGAAGACACTTGTTCTATGATGTGGTAATAAAGATATGAAAGAAGAAAAAGCTTTACTAAAGCTCAAACTTTAATCAACAAAAACTTCTGTCTTTAACTGCACAAAAAATTTCAATCAGGAGCTTATCTTAGTACTTCATAAACATACTAAATTAGGAATGAGATGAATGTATATCTGAAAACAAAATAATGCATCATTTTGCTGTGAGAGCTTACACAGCTTCAAAGAGCAGATGTTTTGGTTCTACCAAACTGTGGTTGACAAATTTGCTAGCAGAGGGAGTGGAAAATTAGTTTTCATTTTTAGAAATTATTTGATAGCATTTACAAACCTTTACTATTTATCCCATTGATTAAAGTCGTCATTTGTGGCACTTTTACTCTTCAAGTACGTGTCAAAACGGTTTCCAGCCAATTCAAATGCACTTCTGAAAGGCATATTAAACCAAACCAGGGTATATATTTTTCTTTTCTTAGGCAATACATCAAATGTATTTATGTAGCAGTAAGCTACATTCTAATATAGAATTGAGAATTTTGCTGATTAAATTTGGGAAGATTCTTATCTATCACTTACAAACTTGGAAAGATCTTTAGAACCAAAGATGAATGTGAATAGGTAAGAAATGCTGCGTTGAAGTGTCATGATAAAATGGCTGCAATTTCCATAAAAGCAACAATATCTCAAGCCTATTTATTCCACGAGAACAAATTTTCATTTCAGAAAAAACCAAGATTATTTATTGAAGCTTGTGAATTGGTAGCTAAATTTCCATACGTATTTCTCATGATCATCAGGAGTTTCTTAAATGGATGCTGGAAAAAATAAAGAAAACAGAAAACAGGAAGGAAAGGCTCCACTCCTCTCAATCATTTAATTTTCAGATTTGCAATGCACTGAGTCATGCATGCGTGAATGCATGCTAAGTGGCTTCAGCCGTGTCTGACTCTCTGTGACCCTATGGACTGTATCCCACCAGGTTCCTTTGTGTCCATGGGATTCTTCTGGTAAGGATACTGGAGTGGGTTGCTATGCCCTCCTCCAGGGATCTTCCTGTCCCAGGGATCAAACCCACCTCTCTCCTGAATTTGCAGCAGGTTCTTTACCAGTAGTGCCACCTAGGAAGCCCTCTCATTATAGAACATGTAACTTTCAAAATACATGAAAGGAAGTGAATGTATATTTGTGTAAAATGGTATTAAAATTAAAATTTACTTACATATATGTAAAAATTTAAAATGTTTTAAATGTACAATATAGTCAATGTTATTATAACTAAATCTTAATTTCATTTCAGGGGATGTTATTAAAGACAATACTTTTATTGTGAAATGATAGATTAATATAGATTATTCCTGATACATATAAATGTATACATAAATATCATATATGTGTATGTGTGTGTCTATGTGTGTGTGTAATTTTAGTAAAAGATTTGGGGAAGGGTTCAAAGTAGTAATTTTGCTTTGGATTGAAGACACAGAAAGTGGGGAATAGTATATGATTGGATATCTGTTTGGAATATAATGTAATGAACAATGTATTATTATTTGTCATTTTCTTTCAGAAAGATAATTATATTCAAGTATTTTTTTATATTAACCTATTTCAGAATCTGCCTCATGATGTTCAAAACAACATTCACTAAAAGACGATGTTAGATACTTGGTACAGGTTGATTGAAACTTATTTGTTTAGTCAATTAGTCTAAGAGATGGATTAAGGAAATAAATAAATTCAAAGAGCCAAATGTAGCATATCAATTAAGTATTGACTCTTAGGAAATTAACATCCCTCAGTAATGCTGAGCTCAGTGACAAAGTCATGTCCATAGATATCTTTAAGATAGACACATGCATGCAAACAGCATAAATGTTCTCATGTAAGCTCTTGGCTTTTTCTCTATAATTTTCCTACTTACTTGTTCTCCCTAGGAGTCAGTGAAAGCAATGCTCTCTTTTTTCCTATGCTGGTTTTCTAATGTCCTTATAAATGAACTTTTTTATTAATAGCATCTTTACACCGTTGGCCTGCAGAGAAGCAAGATGACAAGTATATATATGCTGCCATCAGGGGTACTTGTTCCTTTAACTCTCTATATTAGTGTCTTTCCTTTAGTCAGAGTCCACATTTTGACCATTATAAAGAAATACACAGAAAAACCAGACCCTTTCAGCATGTAATAGAAGAATTTATTATGTAAAAGCAAGAAAGAATCTGCTTATATGGATGATAATAAACCAAATCAGAAAGCCATTTCTATGATTATGATTGATATAGCTAGCCAGAGTATAAACCACTGCACAGACTTATAAGATAGGCAAAATCAGATTCAGCCATCAAAACTGAAAAATTTTCTTGAATATACTCCTACCCTACAGACCATCACCACTACTATAATGAAACCCAAATTATTTTACCTATATTTTTCAAATGGAAGATTAACAGATGCTAGATAGATAAATACAGTGCTCCCCATACTTTTTACCAAGGACAAGTTTCATGGAAGACCATTTTCCCACAGATGGTGAGTGGGGAAGGAGGATGATTCAGGTGGTAACAAGAGCAATGAGTAGTGATAGGGAGTGCAGATGAAGCTTTGATTGCTTAACTCTTGCTGTGTGGCCTGGTTCCTAACAGGCTGGGGACTGTTATAGTCTGGGGAATGGCAATTGGGGGCCCCTGGATAAATAGATATATATACTTGCATTTTATGTTATGTGAGATTTAATGATTAATTCATTTAACAAATAGTTAATTTACTTATTTTATGTAAGGCACTGTTCTAGGTACTGGGTATTCAACAGTAGACAAGATAAAGCTCTTACTTGCATGAAGAAAATAGTCTTGCACAACGAATGTCTACCTGATTGTTGATATAACATGTTGAGGAGGGGAAAACATTTTAGCTAGGATGTCCAAAGACTATCTCTCAGGGCAGGTAACATTTGCACATATTCCTCTAAGAAGTGAGGGGATAATCTTTGTGATTTAATAAGTGAGGAGTATGATAGCTACTCCCCTATATATGGCCTCCAATAAACCAAGCTATCTAGTGTGCATACCCTTGAATTGATTCTATGCTGGCCTATGTCTCCATTAAACAATGGAGCACAGTAACAATCCTGGCCCTAGCTTTTAAGAAACCTTGTTGCTTTCTCTTCCTCTCCTTTTGAATGCTTGTCATTGTAAACCCTGAGCTGCCATGTGAGGAGTTCTTTGATCATGCTGGAGAGACCACATGGAAAGAACATACGTAGAAGTCACATAGAGAAAAGAAGCTCTGGACTACATGAAGGGGGAGTGAATGATACTTAACTATCCTAGCATCCCATTACCTGTAAGTCCAAAGATGTCTCTGGCCTTTGCCAACATCCAGAGCTGGTTATATGTGCATTTGAGCTGTACAGTTCTACCACTAGTCCCACTAGGCCTGGTACTTAGAAGGGCCTGCATTTACATGGGTGTGCTACATTTGTTTAACTGCTCTGATGCTGCTGTTATTAAATTCTTAATTTTAACACTCATTTTCATAGTTGGCTTCTATTACCTGAGACACCAAGTGAAACCAGCAGAAGAACTACAAAGCTAAATCCTGTCAACCCACAGACCTAAGATACTTCTTCTTTTAAACCACTACATTTAACACATCAGGGAAATGCAGCCAAAGTATAAATTTGGAAAAACTAAACTTTTGACAATATTTCATTATTCTCAGTGCTGTGTTGGCCATGATGCAAGCCTGCAGGTTAGACATGATGTTACTGAACCAAACTTAGGCCCACTTGCCTGCACACAGGAAAGCCAATCTACTGACACCAGCTGTGTAGTCAAGGAAAGTACAGTGTTTACTGCATGGCACCAGGTAAGTAGAACAGGCAGTTCAAGCTCAAAAGACCCAAACTTCCCAATGGTTTTCTGGGAAGGGGTTTTAAAGGCAGTGTGACCCAGGAGACTACAGGGTGTATGATCAGCTCATGCACAATTCTCAGATAGGTTGGCGTTAAGGTGAAGTTTCAAGCATCATCAACATTCTGGTTTCAACAAGTCTAGGGTCTATGTTCTTGTGATCAATATTTTTCATCTCAGGGAGAGGGGGTCTATTTCCTATAAAAGCAACTTAGGAATGTGGTCTTTATCTACATCTTTCAGGGAACTGTGAGTTCACTGACTCTGCTCTGTGGCAGACTGACAGCCCATATTGTTGCCAATTACCCAGCCCAACAGCAATGCTTCGTTTCTATGTCTTCACATTTCCTTATCAATAATTCTTGAGTCAGCCTTTTGAGACCCAAGCCTTGGGAGACTAAAGCAAAGCTTTCTACTTCAAAGAACAGGGACACAGGGCTTGCATATGGTTCCAGTCCCCTCTTTCCTTTGATACTCTTCAATCTTGAGGGGAACACATTCAGAAAAGAAAAGAGAATAAAGTTTCGAATGCAGAGGTTAATCATAAACTCAGCAGAAGAACTCAATTTTAAGGGTACTTGATTTCAGTGATAAGGAGTGAAGTGTTCTTACCCAGACTGACCATTTTAGAATTAAAATATACAATACCTTTCAAAGTATAGGAATGGAGCTGTAAGGGTAATAAGGCCTTAGTTTTATAGTGTAATAGTTAAGGCATCATAATCTAGGATATCAATAAAAAAATTTACTGTCCAATATTTATGCTAAGTTATAAATTTACAAAAACATCTGTAATTTTTTTCTAATGCAAAAGTTGGCATAGAGCCAGAATTCACTAGTGTTGGGTGAAGAGATTGTATCATGTTAATCTGGATTGTTTCAGATTTCTTCATTAAGCAGGGACAGTTGATCATATTATTTATCAAAATTCAATCTAGCCCTAAATACCATAAATTTTCGTAAGAGGTAGAATGCTCCATGGTCATCTTCCCTTCTTAATTAAGATAATTTATTATTTGCTAGACATTGCTCTACCTCTCCTTTATCATCACTTGAAGTTGGATTATTGAAAATATGCTCAGATTTGTTAAGTTTTTCAAAATAATTTATGTTTCCTTTTACTCCACTGTCAAATCATTTGATCTCTGGCACCATTCTTGGAGGACACCTAGTTTATATTTCTGCCAAATAATCCTAGCCATCTACAGATATCATGAGAGAATCTCCTTTTTTAATTTCAATTTATTTATTTTAATTGAAAGCTAATTACTTTTCAATATTGTAGTGGTTTTTGTGGTACACTGACATGAATCAGCCATGGGTTTACATGTGTTCCCCATCCTGAACCTCCGTCCCACCTCCCTCCCCATCCCATCCCTCTGAGTCATCCCAGTGCACCAGCCCTGAGCATGCTGTCTCAGGCATCGAATCTGGACTGGCGATCTGTTTCACATATGATAATATACATGTTTCAGTGCTATTCTCTCAGATCATTCCACCCTCGCCTTCTCCCACAAAGTCTAAAAGACTGTTCTATACACCTGTGTCTCTTTTGCTGTCTTGCATATAGGGTTGTCATTACTATCTTTCTAAATTCCATATATATGCACTAGTATACTGTATTGGTGTTTTTATTCCTGTCTTACTTCACTCTGTATAATAGTTCCCAGTTTCATCCACCTCATTAGAACTGATTCAAATGTATTCTTTTTAATGGCTGAGTAATATTCCATTGTGTATATGTACTATGCTTTCTTATACATTCATCTGCTGATGGACATCTAGGTTGCTTCCATGTCCTGGCTATAATAAACAGTGATGCGATGAACATTGGGGTACACATGTCTCTTTCAGTTCTGGTTTCCTCAGTGTGTATGCCAGCAGTGGGATTGCTGGGTCATATGGCAGTTCTATTTCCAGTTTTTTAAGGAATCTCCGCACTCTTCTCCATAGCGGCTGTACTAGTTTGCATTCCCACCAACAGTGTAAGAGGGTTCCCTTTTCTCCACACCCTCTCCAACATTTATTGTTTGTAGACTTTTGGATGGCAACCATTCTGACCAGTGTGAGATGGTACCTCATTGTGGTTTTAATTTACGTTTCGCTGAAAATGAGTGATGTTGAGCATCTTTTCATGTGTTTGTTAGCCATCTGTATGTCTTCTTTGGAGAAATGTCTGTTTAGTTCTTTGGCCCATTTTTTGATTGGGTCATTTATTTTTCTGGAATTGAGCTGCAGGAGTTGTTTATATATTTTTGAGATTAATTCTTTGTCAGTTGCTTCATTTGCTATTATTTTCTCCCATTCTGAAGGCTGTCTTTTCACCTTGCTTATAATTTCCTTCATTGTGCAAAAGCCTTTAATTTTAATTAGGTCCCATTTGTTTATTTTTGCTTTTATTTCCATTACTCTTGGAGGTGGGTCATAGAGGATCCTGCTGTGATTTATGTTGGAGAGTGTTTTGCCTATGCTCTAGGAGTTTTATAGTTTCTGGTCTTACGTTTAGATCTTTAATCCATTTTGAGTTTATTTTTGTGTATGGTGTTAGAAAGTGTTCTAGTTTCATTCTTTTACAAGTGGTTGACCAGATTTCCCAGCACCACTTGTTAATCCATTGTATATTCTTGCATCCTTTGCCAAAGATAAGGTGTCCATAGGTGCATGGATTTATCTCTGGGCTCTCTATTTTGTTCCATTGATCTATATTTCTGTCTTTGTGCCAGTACCATACAGTCTTGATGACTGTGGCTTTGTAGTAGAGCCTGAAGTCAGGCATGTTGATTCCTCCAGTTCCATTCTTCTTTCTCAAGATTGCTTTCGCTATTCGAGGTTTTTTTTGTATTTCCATACAAATTGTGAAATTATTTGTTCTAGCTCTGTGAAAAATACTGTTGGTAGCTTGATAGGGATTGCATTGACTCTATACATTGCTTTGGGCAGTATACTCATTTTCACTATATTGATTCTTCCAATCCATGAACATGGTATATTTCTCCATCTATTTGTGTCCTCTTTGATTTCTTTCATCAGTGTTTTATAGTTTTCTATATATAGGTCTTTTGTTTCTTTAGGTAGATATATTCCTAAAGTATTTTATTATTTTTTTTGCAATGGTGAATGGAATTGTTTCCTTAATTTCTCTTTCTGTTTTCTCATTGTTAGTGTATAGGAATGCAAGGGATTTCTGTGCGTTAATTTTATATCCTGCAACTTTACTATATCCATTAATTAGCTCTAGTAATTTTCTGGTAGAGCCTTTAGGGTTTTCTATGTAGAGGATCATGTCATCTGCAAACAGAGAGACTCTTTTATGTCTTGTCAACAGCAGTTTAGTACACAGTGAACTCTATGTTCGGTGCATTTTGATTAAACACATGCTCAACTCATGAGTTGTAGCACTTCAATTCTTAGATGCTTCATCTTGCATATTATTGTAAAGCTTTACCTCTCCTCCATCTACTATAATAATAGCATTTCTTAAAGATGATTAAATATTTTTAACTATTTCTTTTAAAATTTATTCCTTGGTATTTTCTACACTATCGTATTGACTATTCATTTAAAATAGACAGTGAAAACTCTCTAATAAAAGATTATGTTAACATATTTGAAACTCAGTTTCCTCAAATATAAAATGAAGGTAAATATATATGTTTTATATCTGAATAAGGATATACTCCCATAGAGTTAACTTATAAAAATTTAAATTTGCCTTGTTGTTTTTCAGTCACTCAATTGTGTCCGACTCTTTGTGACCCCATGAACTGCAACATGCCAGGCTTCCCTGTACTTCACTATCTCCTGGAGTTTGTTCAAACTCATATCTTACTTTCAAAGTTCAAACAACTTTGTACAGGAGGGAAACTTTTCCATTCTTTCCTTCTGTGTTCTTTGGAGGGTCTAATAATTTAACTAACATAAGGCAGTTTAACAGGAGAAAAACAAATTTCATTTCATACAAAGGGAAGTCCTATTAAAACTATGAGACAAGTGACCAAAGCAGGTAGCTTTTGTATCTTTTAGAGAAAGAAACAATGATTGTGAAGAATTGACATGACAAAGAATTTTGGACCTGAGGTAGTGAATTAGTGAGGAAGTAACAAGGTGTGTTCATACAGCCTTTTTGGCCCTAAATTCCCTGTTTCTGGTGATAAGGATGTCTCTTCCTCCCACTATAAAGAAGGACCTTTCACATGGGAGATTTATTTACTGCTTTAAAGGGGACAAAGAAGGGTCTTTGCACTGGCTGTTTCTGGAGTAACTTTAATTAAAAATAATCAGTATGCCAAAGAGGCATGATTAGAGGTGACATATTTGCTCCCCTAGCATGCTCTAAATCAAACTGCACTCCTCCTCCAGGGCTCTAGGGCACTATTGGTGTGACCTCACTATCCCTCTTGTCCCTGCTCCTCCCACTGCCTTTCTCATTTGCCACACCATAGGCAGACTGATTTGCAGAGGTTGAAAAATACTCCCATTCTTGTACTCACCCCAGATGCCTCACATACGTTCTTCTGTCTATCTGGAAAACACTTCCTGACACCTTTGCATTGCCTTATTTTGATTCTTTACTTTGGTCTTTCTTCATATTTCACCCCCTCAGATATCATGTTCCACTCATCTGTATACCCTAACCCAGGTTTACTGCTCATATCACTCCTTAAAATTTGAATTTGTATGTATTTTACTTACTTACTCTCTCTCTCTTTCACTAGGAAGTAAGAACTGGGATTTTATTTTAAGCACTGCTGGACTCATAGCATCTAGAACTGAGGATGAATGCATACTTGTCAGATGAAGGAATAAAATAGAGGGGTGTATAGTTACTCACTTACATGGTTCTTCCAAGTGGATTGCATGCATGCCTTCAATTCTTTTCCTCTCCAGGCATTCATTTCCTTTTCCATGTAACTTGGCAGCACTGCATGGCCCTTTTCTGCCACATCCCTAGACTCTGGGCTCAGCTTTGTGATTTTAGTGAGCAGCAGAATGTTAACAAATGTGAATAAGTGAGGCAAGAGGAAGCACTTGCTTATTTCTGATTGCAGTCTTATTTGTAAGACTTTACAATGAGAATAGACTCACTTGGACTAACATGGGATATAGAATATGTAGCAGAGACGAGCCTTTTCTGTCATTTTGGTTGAAATCACTCTAAATGAGTACTGCATGCATGCTAAGTTGCTTCAGTTATATCTGACTCTCTGAAACCCTGTGGACTACATCCCACTAGGCTCCTTTGTCCATGGGATTCTCCAAGCAAGAATACTGGAGTGGGTTGCCATATCTTCCTCCAGGGGATCTCCCTGACCCAGGGATCGAACCTGAGTCTCTTATGTCTCCTGGATTGGCAGGTGGGTTATCACTAGGACCACCTGGGAAGCCCCTAAATGAGTAGACCTGGGTCTGATGCCAAATGTATGCCTAAGCCCAATCATGACAAGAACTGGCTGCACTAGCTCATGAAGACTCATGAGCTCAATAAAAGTTTATTGTGATATTTTACTGAGGTTTTGTGATTGTTTTCAGAATTGTTGTGGCAATAGAAAACTAATAGAATAGAAAACAAGTCCAAAAAGTTTATTTTAATTATTTTATAATTTCATTACCAAAGCAGTGCATTCCCCTGTAACAAATGAAACAATCAAAAAAGAACAGTAGTTATCTTGGCCTACTTTCACCTCCTTCATTTACTTCCATGTAAGGAAACCTATGTTAACAGCCTGATGCACGTACTTCAGTATTTTCCCAATATTAAGTGTTTCTGAAAATCAAAAAGAATGAGAAATGTGCAGTATAGTCTGCTATATTGGGGATCTATAGAAAATATTTTGTAACAAAGGAAGGTAATCCAACTTATTTAGAAAGGTTACTCTAAGGGCAGGAACATGGTGATGGGACCCTATATACAGAAGTAGATAAGAAGTGATTCTAATAGACCATGAAAAGGTAATGGGAGTTGATATTATGGTAGAAATAGAAGTAACAAGTGTGGAAGATGAATAAAACTAGGACTTCGTTTTTCAGAATTTAAACGTGAGTGAGTAAGATAAAGCACAGAAAGACATGACTTGCCAATATGTGCATAAAACTGTAAAATTGAAGAGTACTTTATACCTTCATCTCTTTATTACTAGACCCTTCATTTGATATCTAGTCTGTATTTGTGATGCCAGTTAATTCATCCAGCCAAAACATTAAAAGCATCCTTAACCCTTTCAACTCTCACATCTCCCCAGATCCACTCTCCTAGTCCTCCACAACTTATTTTTTTAAACATTTCTGACTCTCTATACCCATCTGACAGCAACAAGAATGAAGGTTCAGTGCAAATCAGAGCCAGTTATCACTCTAGTTCTCCTTGTCCCTTGGTGTCAGCAAGGCCCAATGAAGAGTAGGGTCCCCTTCCACCATGTAGTGATGAGGTAAAACAAGCTGGTGGAAGGTGAAGTAGTTGATGAGTGTCAACTACTTTTTTCTACTGGTGTCAGAGGGGAATAATGGGGAGCTGAGCTTATACCCCTAATCAGAAGCAAAAAGGCAGTGATCATCAATGACCTGCTTTTACTGAGGAAATGTCAGCAAGGACTAGGGGAGCTGTAGTTCTGTCCACTCATCTGAAATGAAGAGGTGTGCATAAATGTTCCATTTTTGCCAAGAGGTATTCATGAGCATAATGAAAAGCTAGGCATTTCACCTAGTAGGCTCTAGTGATCCACCTCAACAGAGGGACTATCTACTAGGAAAGATTAAATAGGATCCAGAGACTCATAATATAAACTATAATATGTCCAGTGTATCATCTGTCATGCAAAGAACGAAGAAAACCCTAATGGGAAAGGATAATCACCAGACACCAAATCAGCTTTTTCAGGAAAATCCAAAAAGTATTTTTCACTAGCAATCTGAAAATGCTTTCACAATCCATTAGGAATTCTTTTATTGATTTATTTATTTAATTTTAGGAATTTTTTAAAATCACCCCTTCGTGAGAAATCTCATAGAAGAAATAGAATTTATAAGAAAAGCCAAGTGGAAATTATAGAACTAGAAAACAACAGCATTCCAGGGACTTGTGTGACAGTAACAAAAGTGCTAACATTCATATCATTGGAGTTTCAAGAGGGGAAAACAAAAGAGAATGGGGTCAAAAAAGTATTCAAAGAAAGAATTCTTGATGAAAATTTCCCAAATTGGTAAAAAGTCATAAACCTACAAAAGAAATCCATACCAAGACACCTCATAATTAAGCTGCTGAAATCTAAACAGAAAGAAAAGTCTGGAAGCACCCAGAGGGAAACAGTGTATTATTTATATAGGAACACCAATTCAAATGAGAGCAGATTTCTCATCTGAAACCATGAAGGCCAGGAAGAAATGGCTTAGTAGTTTTCAAATAAAAGAAAAGAATTGTCAACAAGAGATCCTATATCCAGGGAAAATATTCTTCAGGAATGAAGGGAAAATAGAGCCGTTGTCAGCTGAAGTAAAATTAAGAGAAGCTATTTTAGCAAAACGAACCTGAAAAATGGTTAGAAGTTCTCTCAAAAGAAAGGAAATAATAATAGGAGAATGTATGAAATTTCAGAAAGGAAAAAAAAATGAGTAAAAGTAAAGGTACATATAATAGACAATTCTCATTTTTATGAGTTTTATAAGCCATATTTGAAGGTGGAAACAATTATAAAAGCATCTGATGTACTCAATGAATATAGACACGTACTTAATACAATTAAAATTTGAAAAGGGGGAGGGTAAAGAGACTAATGGAAGTAAAATTTCTATGTTTCACTAGAACTGGCGATATTTCAATGCCAGTTGATAGTGATAAGTTTCACATATTATTTTTAATACTTTGAGTAACTACTAAGAGATTTGTAAAGAGTGAGATATTAAGAAACATAACCAAATCAGGATGAAATCCTAAAAAATGTTCAAATATCTACAGTAAATTAAGCAAAGAGAAATAAAAGAATGAGCAAAAGAGAAAAATCAGAAGAGAAATATTAAAATAAAGGCTTCCCTTATATTCTAGGACCATTTGGTTTGAAGCTATTATATTTTTTGCATTTTTACAATTGAGAAATTTTCATGTTATTTTTAAATTCTCTATTTCACTCAAAGTTACTAAGTTTCTAGAAAACAGAAGCTGTTTTTTTTCATCTCCTTATTATAAATGTGTGCCACATAATGTCATTTGATTTATGTGTCCAGCAAGTGGCACTGCCAAAGGGTGACTCTGGGGGAAAAGATTTAGTCCCCTCACAACACTGTCATCCATCCACTCCCAAGTCAATTCAATTAATCTAAGTAAAAATGTTGTGCATAATATTCAAATGCAGCTTCAAAAAAATCCTCCTAGCTTCTCTCTTACAACAAAGTTTTAGCTTCTCAGCTCTTCATACATAGAAATTGACATGTAGGAGCTTTCAACAAGTCAATAAGAATATGTTTGCTTTGAGTTTAACAGACTGTATCCTTTGGGGTGCTTTGTCCTATTATTAGATGAAACTATATATGGATATATTTTATCAGTTAAAGATTTTTATGATATTTACATTCAAATGATACATTTTATGTTATCTGCTGAAAATCAGAGACATACATATAATATACAAATATGTTTAAGACTATTGCCTAGCTGTTTTTTTCTATTGTTAATATACAGTACATTTTAAAATTTGTTACCATGGATTTAATTAAGTAGATTTGATTTATGTAGTGTTTTTCTTGAGTTTTTAATATAGGTGACCAGGTGAAATAAAAATGGATGTTTTGAAGGGGAAAAACTTTACAAACAAAGCAAATGTTTCCACTGATTTAAGATAACTGCTGTTCATTTTTCATGCATATATATGTGCAGGTGTGTGTGTCTGTGTGTATGTGGGTGTGTGTGTTAGTGTGGTGGTTCTTTCCAAGTGAATGAAATATGAATTTTTATATCCTCTATCAGATATTATTTAATATTAATAGTATGATGTGTTGTTCTTTGTCATTGTTTAAGATGTCTCTTTGTTTTTTCCATAGCATGAGTATTTGTTTGATTTCTCTTTTCTTGGCCCAAATTTCTACATTTTGTTATGTCTGTAGAATACTGATGCATGGTTTGAATATGCATTAGATTCTTCTTAAGCTAACTTTGCTATCACAATTCAGGGTTTAAATATTTCATATTAAAATCTTTCTATTCTTCAAACATCTGAAAATGACCTGTTTTCAAAGTCCATAAAGCTATTTGAAGTATAAGTCTATTCAGTTTTCATTAACATGTTTAACAGTTCCTTCTGTACTTGTTCATATGTTCAAAATTTTAAAATTCAGTTAAAAAGTCAAGAGCATTTTAATTTACTATATACCATCAGAATTGACAGTAGCAATAATAAAGTTTGAGGGGAAAATAATTTTTAAAAATAGTTAAAAGAAGAAATATTAAATATTTTATGACATTAAAAAAAAAAAACGTAAGTCATGTTTTATACAGTGTGGTTCCTTGTGGTATATAATTGTTAACAAAAAATATCCAAAACTTGAATATAAGGCCATTTCAATGTTATACTGACATGTTATTTAGTAGTATAAGTAATAAAAGAATGTATTTGTATTTGCTTTTGCTACTTACTGTTTTATGAGAGCCCAGGCATTGTGACAGAAGAAACAGCAAATCTGTCACAAGACTATTCCCACTGCTTCTTCTCTTTTCCATTCCTTAAACATACTGGGCATGCTCTCGAGCACGCCCTTGTGCTAACTGTTCTCTGTTGCCTGAGATATCCAAATTGTTCCTTCCTTTGCTTTTGTCAATTCTCTGGGCAAATGTCCCTCTTCATAAGTGCCTTCAATGATTAGCTTATTAAAAACATAAATGAATTAATCATCATTATCTCTCTACCTGCTTTATTTAATTTCATACCACATATGAAGTTTATTTCTATATGGCATTTTCCTCAGTGAAATATAAGATCCCTGATGTCAGAGACTCTGTTTGATTCTGCCTAGCACATAACATTCATGCCTGATGGGTTTTTGATAAATAAATTGACCTATTGGCACTATGCTTTTTTTTCTTTCAGTTTTACTGAGATGGAATTGCCATACAGCACAATATAAGCTTAAGGTGTACAGCATAACGATTTGACTTATATACATATAGAAATGATTATCACAATAAGTTTAGTGAACATCCATTCTCTCATATAGATATCACAGAGAAAATTTGTGTATGTGTGATGAGAATGCTCAAACTACCGCACAATTGCACTCATCTCACACACTAGTAAAGTAATGCTCAAAATTCTCCAAGCCAGGCTTCAGCAATATGTGAACCGTGAACTTCGAGATGTTCAAGCTGGTTTTAGAAAAGGCAGAGGAACCAGAGATCAAATTGCCAACATCCGCTGGATCATGGAAAAAGCAAGAGACTTCCAGAAAAGCATCTATTTCTGCTTTATTGACTATGCCAAAGCCTTTGACTGTGTGGATCACAATAAACTGTGGAAAATTCTGAAAGAGATGGGAATACCAGAGCACCTGGTCTGCCTCTTGAGAAATTTGTATGCAGGTCAGGAAGCAATAGTTAGAACTGGACATGGAACAACAGACTGGTTCCAAATAGGAAAAGGAGTATGTCAAGGCTGTATATTGTCATCCTGCTTATTTAACTTCTATGCAGAGTACATCATGAGAAATGCTCGGCTGGAAGAAGAAGACTCCACAAGCTGGAATCAAGATTGCCGGGAGAAATATCAATAACTTCAGATATGCAGATGAAACCACCCTTATGGCAGAAAGTGAAGAGGAACTCAAAAGCCTCTTGATGAAAGTGAAAGTGGAGAGTGAAAAAGTTGACTTAAAGCTCAACATTCAGAAAATGAAGATCATAGCATCCGGTCCTATCACTTCATCGGAAATAGATAGGGAAACAGTGGAAACAGTGTCACACTATTTTGGGGGGCTCCAAAATCACTGCAGGTGGTGACTGCAGTCATGAAACTAAAATACGCTTACTCCTTCAAGGAAAGTTATGACCAACCTAGATAGCATATTCAAAAGCAGAGACATGACTTTGCCAACAAAGGTCCATCTAGTCAAGGCTATGGTTTTTCCTGTGGTCATGTATGGATGTGAGAGTTGGACTGTGAAGAAGGCTGAGCGCCAAAGAATTGATGCTTTTGAACTGTGGTGTTGGAGAAGACTCTTGAGAGTCCCTTGGACTGCAAGGAGATCCAACCAGTCCATTCTGAAGGAGATCAGCCCTGGGATTTCTTTGGAAGGAATGATGCTAAAGCTGAAACTCCAGTACTTTGGCCACCTCATGCGAAGAGTTGACTCACTGGAAAAGACTCTGATGCTGGGAGGGATTGAGGGCAGGAGGAGAAGGGGACGACAGAGAATGAGATGGCTGGATGGCATCACTGACTTGATGGACGTGAGTCTGGGTGAACTCTGTGAGTTGGTGATGGACAGGGAGGCCTGGCGTGCTGCGATTCATGGGATCGCAAAGAGTCGGACACGACTGAGCGACTGAACTAAATTAAACTGATGAGAATGTTTAGAATTTACTCCCGTACCTTCCTTTCATATGTTGCACATTATACCCCTAGTACTTACTCATAACTGGAAGTTTGTACTTTTTCACTGGTTTTTATCAAATCTCTGCTACCTGTATCACCCACTCTGGTAACCACAAATCTGATCTCTTTTTCTATTATTTTGTTTGTGTTTTGTTTTTGCAGTATAATTGACCCATAACTCTATGTTAGTTCCTGTTACACAGCATAGTGATTTGGTATTTCTATGCATTTTTAAATGATAACCACAGAAGTTTAATTATGAGTCAGCATGACACAAAATATATGTATTGCTACTCACCATTTTACCCACACTGTATATTTCATACCTGTGATTCATTTCTTTTGCAACTGAAAGTTTGTACCTATTTTTTCCTCCATCCACCTCTCTCCCCTCTGGCAACCACCCATTTATTCTCTACATCTTTATTTCTCTGTTTTATCACATTTTTTGTTTTGATCTGTAGGTTTCACATATAAGTGAAATCATCCAGTATTTGTCTTTCTCTGTCTGACTAATTTCACTTAGCATAATGCCTTCTAGGTCCATCAGTATTCTCACAAATAGCAGATTTCATTCATTTAATGGTTGAGTAGTATTCCATTGTATATATACCACATCTTCTTTATTTATTCATCTATTGATGGTCACTTGAGTTGCTTCCATATATTGGCTATTATAAATAGTACTACAATGAGCATAGGGGTGCATATATTTAATTACTAATTATCTAATGCATATTTCTAATTACTGTGTTTGTTTTCTTTGGGTAAATACCCAGGAATGGAATTGCTGGATCATATGGTAGCTCTATATGCAGTTTTCTGAAGACTTTCCATACTGGCTTCCACAGTAGTTGCACTGGTTTTAGTTAGTTAGTGTTAGTCACTCAGTCATGCCAGACTCTTGTGACCCCATGGACTGTATGTAGTCTACCAGGCTCCTCTGTCCTTAGAATTCTCCAGGCAGGAATATTGGAGTGGTAGCCATTCCTTTGTCCAGGGAATCCTTCCAACCCAGACACTGAACCGAGGCCTCCCACGTTGAAGGAAGATTCTTTACCATCTAAGCCACTAGGGAAACTCATAAACAAGTGCATGAATGCTAAGTTGCTCCAGTCGTGTCTGACTCTGTGATGCCATGGGCTATAGCCCATTAGGCTCCTCTGTCCATGGGATTCTTCAGGCAAGAATAGAGTGGTGTCGGTTGCCATTTCCTTCTCCAGGGAATCTTCCTGACTCAGGGATTGAACTCAAGTCTATGCACCAATTTACGTTCCTACTAACAGTGCCAGAGGGTTACCTATTTGCCACATCCTCACAAATGCTTGTCTTTTTGATAATAGTCATTCTGGTGGGTGTGAGGTAATAGCTCACTGTGGTTTAGTTTTGCACTTCACTATTACTAGTAATGTTGAGCATCTTTTCGTTTACTTGTTGACCATCTTTATATTTCCTTTGGAAAAAAGTCTGTTCAGATCCTGGGCCCATCTTTTTATTGGGTTTTTTGTTTGTTTGTTTTTGATGTGTTCTTCAGTGATCAATGCAAAGAAATAGAGGAAAACAACAGAATGGGAGGGCCTAGGGATCTCTTCAAGAAAATCAGAAATACCAAAGGAACATTTCATGCAAAGATGAGCTCGATAAAGGACAAAAATGATATGGACCTAACGGAAGCAGAAGATATTAAAAAGAGATGGCAAGAATACACAGAAAAACTGTACAAAAAAGATCTTCACGACCCAGATAATCACAATGGTGTGATCACTGACCTAGAGCCAGACATCCTAGAATGTGAAGTCAAGTGGGCCTTAGAAAGCATCACTATGAAAAAAGATAGTGGAGGTGATGGAATTCCAGTTGAGCTCTTCCAAATTCTGAAAGATGATGCTATGAAAGTGCTGCACTCAATATGCCAGCAAATTTGGAAAACTCAGCAGTGGCCACAGGACTGGAAAAGGTCAGTTTTTATTCCAATCCCAAAGAAAGGCAATGCCAAAGAATGCTCCAACTACCGCACAATTGCACTCATCTCACACGCTAGTAAAGTAATGCTCAAAATTCTCCAAGCCAGACTTCAGCAATATAGGCAGAGGAACCAGAGATCAAATTGCCAACATCCACTGGATCATAGAAAAAGCAAAAGAGTTCCAGAAAAACATCTATTTCTGCTTTATTGACTATGCCAAAGCCTTTGACTATGTGAATCACAATAAACTGTGGAAAATTCTGAAAGAGATGGGAATACCAGACCACCTGACCTGCCTCTTGAGAAATTTGTGTGCAGGTCAGGGAGCAACAGTTAGAACTGGACATGGAACAACAGATTGGTTCCAAATAGGAAAAGGAGTTCATCAAGGTTGTAAATTGTCACCCTGTTTATTTAACTTATATGCAGAGTACATCATGAGAAATGCTGGACTGGAAGAAACACAAACTAGAATCAAGATTGCCGGGAGAAATATCAGTAACCTCAGATATGCAGATGACACCACCCTTATGACAGAAAGTGAAGAGGAACTCAAAAACCTCTTGATGAAAGTGAAAGTGGAGAGTGAAAAAGTTGGCTTAAAGCTCAACATTCAGAAAACAAAGATCATGGCATCCGGTCCCATCACTTCATGGGAAATAGATGGGGAAACAGTGGAAACAGTGTCAGACTTTATTTTTCTGGGCTCCAAAATCACTGCAGATGGTGACTGCAGCCATGAAATTAAAAGACCCTTACTCCTTGGAAGGAAAGTTATGACCAACCTAGATAGCATATTCAAAAGCAGAGACATTATTTTGCCAACAAATGTTCGTCTAGTCAAGGCTATGGTTTTTCCTGTGGTCATGTATGGATGTGAGAGTTGGACTGTGAAGAAGGCTGAGTGCTGAAGAATTGATGCTTTTGAACTGTGGTGTTGGAGAAGACTCTTGAGAGTCCCTTGGACTGCAAGGAGATCCAACCCGTCCATCTGAAGGAGATCAGCCCTGGGATTTCTTTGGAAGGAATGATGCTAAAGCTGAAACTCCAGTACTTTGGCCACCTCATGCAAAGAGTTGACTCATTGGAAAAGACTCTGATGCTGGGAGGGATTGGGGGCAGGAGGAGAAGGGGATGACAGAGGATGAGATGGCTGGATGGCATCGCTGACTCGATGGACGTGAGTCTGAGTGAACTCCGGGAGTTGGTGATGGACAGGGAGGCCTGGCCTGCTGTGATTCATGGGGTCGCAAAGAGTCAGACACAACTGAGCGAGTGATCTGATCTGATGAGTTGTTTCTATATTTTTTATATTAAGCCCTTATCAGACATACTATTTGCAAATATCTTCTCTCATTCATTAAGGTTCTTTTTTTTCTTTTGATGGTTTCCTTCACTGTGCAAAAGTTATTTAGTTTGTTGTAGTTTCCTTTTATTACCTTTGCTTTTGTTTCCCTTTCCTGAAGAGACATATTCCTACTCTCACCCAGCAAACTATTAAGTCTAGTCTCAAAGAATGTACTGCCCATGTTTTCTTCTAGGTTTATGGTTCCAAGCAGTGAATTTAAGCCTTTAGTCCATTTTGAGCTTATTTTCGTGCTTAGTGTAAGAAAGTAGCCCAATTTGATTTTTTCGCATGAGGCTGTCCAGTTTTTCCACACTATTTACTGATGAGGTTGTCTTTTCCTCTTTGTATATTCTTGCCTCCTTTGTGATAGATTAATTGCACATAAAAGTGTGAGTTCATTTCTGGCATTGCTCTATGTGTCTGTTTTTGTGAAATACTATGCTATTTTGATTACTATAACTTTGTAGTCTTATCTGATGTTGGGGGACATGATTCCTTCAGTGCTGCTCTTCATGCTTACCACTGCACCAGCTATTCAGGCCCTCTTGTGTTTTCATACAAATTTTAAAATTTTTGTTCTAGTTCTGTGAAAAATGTCATTGGTGTCTTGATAGGAGTTGCATTGAATTTGTATATTATGTTGGGTGGTATGGATATTTTAACAATATTAATTCTTCTAATCCATGAATGATATATATTTTTCCATCTGTTGGTGCCATTTTTTATTTCTTTCATCAGTGTCATAGTTTTCTGAGTACAGGCATTTTACTTCCTCAGTTAGACTTTTTTCTTTGGTATTTAATTACTTTCTATATGATTTTAAATGAGATTGCTTTTTAAATTTCTCTTTCTGATAGCATATTGTTGATATAAAACAGATTTCTGTATATTAATTCTGTAACCTGTAACTTTACTAAATTTATTGATTATCTCTAATAGTTTTTGGTGGTGTTTGAGGATTTTCTATATATATTGTCATGTCATCTACAGGTAGTGATAGTTTTCCTTCTTCCTTTCCAGTTTGGATTTTTCTTTTCCTGTCTGATTGCTGTGGCTAGGACTTACATTACTATGTTGAATAAAAGTGATGAAGGTGGACATCCTTGTCCTGCTCTTAGTCTTGAAAGAAATGCTTTCAGCTTTTCACCATTGAGTATGATGTTAGCTGTGGGCTAACATACATATGTCAACTAACATACGTGGTCTTCTATGTTTAGGTATGCTCCCTCCAAACCCTCCTTTTTGTATCATAAATGAATATTGAATTTTGTAAAAAGTTTTTGTGCTTCAGTTTGTTAATGTGGTGTATCAGACTGATTAATTTGCTGATATTGAAACATCCTTGTATCCCTGAGATTAATCCCACTTGATCATGGTATGTGATCCTTTTAATATATTGTTGAATTTGGCTTGCCTATATTTTGTTGAATATTTTTACATCTATGTTCATCAGTAATATTGGCCTATAATTTAATTTTTGTGGTATCTTTGGCTGGTTTTGATACTAAGATGATGCTGGCCTTGTGGAATGAGTTCAGAAGCATTCTTTTCTTTGTAAGCTTTTACAATAGTTTGAGGATAGGTGTTGACTCTGCACAATGCCTTTTGTAGTTGCAATAAAGCAAATCATTTCTCAGTTCTCTCTGTTTTATATGCTTGTTTTATCTTGCTTTTTCTTTCCGCAGGATTTGGTTAATCACTGTAAATAATGAGCTTTTCTAAATATTTCTTCTTGCTAAATTTGCTGGCACTTCTGCTTTTGTAAATTTCTCCTTTGATGTAATACTTTACAATAAATAATCTAAATGTATCTTTTCTCACAAAAAATATTGCAGATCATAAATGTGTCTGTTTAATGTTGAATAAATTTTTTGATAATATATTTATTACTTTATGCAGACATCTATTCCTTAACTATACATGGAACACACCACATACTATGTGATAGAATTTATACAGATGTGATGGTTAAAACCTTTTTTCCCTGTCATCTGTCTGGGTTGATGACTATGAATAAAGACACAGTTCATGTTCTAGCAACGTCTAAATAGAGGCTTTTAGTATAGCCTTTCTGGATGTACTCTGCATAACTGGAAGCGGGTATTTTTCATCTACCTACACTGTGAACAAACATACACAGTGGCTGTGCTGATGAAACTTCCTAGCTTTCTCCAAAATTATTTTGATACCTCCTTTTAACCCCATAGCTCTTAAAATAGGCTTCATCATAAAACTTACCCCAAAAGTGTAGATCTATTGAATATTTGTCCACTTTCACCAAAATATATTACATGGGTATGAATTTGATGTTTCATATCTTATGTTACTGTCTACCACAGTGCATAGTAGGTAGTTTAAAAATACTTTTGAGATTAATGAGTGATGTGTACAAGCAAATTATACATAACAAATTATTTTGAATTTATTTTAAAAGAAAAGAAATTCCTAGAAACAGAATATAATTCTAGGGCCTTCTCTGGTGGCTCAGACAGTAAAGAATCCACCTGCAATGTGGGAGATCCAAGTTTGATACCTGGGTCAGAAAGATCCACAGGAGAAGGAAATGGCCACCCACTCCAATATTCTTTCCTGGAGAATTCCGTGAACACAGGAGCCTGGTGAGCTCTAGTCTATGGGGTCACAAAGAGTCAGACAGGATTGGGCAACTAATACTTTCACTTTCATGTATAAAGTGGTTTGAATGTAAACATAAGAAGAAAATCTCATTTTTGTACCTGAAACATCTTTTTGTTTAACTAAAAAAAATATTTATTTGACCATGTTGGGTCTTAGTTGCAGCATGCAGGCTCTTTGTTGCAGTGCACATGCTTCTCTTTAGTTGTGATGCTCCACACTCTAGTTGTGGCGCTTGGGTTTAGTTGTCTGTGGCACGTGGAATCTCAGTTCTCTGACTAGTAATCAAACTGAGGTCTCCTGAATTGGAAGGTATGTTTTGAATCACTGGATCCCCAGGGAAGTCCCCTGACCTGAAGCTTTCTAACAATTTAAATCCCATTTCATTCTAAGTCTCCTAGCTTCTAAAAGTTACTATTCAGATAGCCACTGAGGCAGTCATTACTATTTCCCTTCTCTTTTGTGGATACTCCAGGGAAGTAGTATATTTCTCAGTAATCTTGAATACACATGTACTCAAGACACTAGTTCTAGCTATTGCAATGTGAATGAAAGTGATAAGTGCAGCTTCCAGGCCAGGGCATTTAAAAAAAAAACCAGAGGTGTGCCTTCCATACTTTCTCTTACTTCTCTTGTAGTTTGGCTCCAGACAGACATGTTTGAATACAGGAGGTTTATTTTGGAGAATACTCAAGAATAATGCCTGCAGAGAGGTGCAGGAAGCAGGATTGAAAAGAGAGAGGGTAGCTGAACAGTTCTCTCTGCAATAGAAGAATGAATCTGCAGTATAGGACTCTGCCAATGCCACAATGAGTTCAAGGCTGGTACGGCCTTTCAGAGATAGCAACCCTTGAGTCAATGACACGGATCTTTGTAACTTCATATTGACCAGTTATTTGTTGTGGATAGCCTCTGAGGAAAAGAGTAACCTTGAGAAAGATAGCTTGTTTAGCCAAGGATAACTGAAGAGGCAAGGAGCTTTCCACGATCAAGAGTGGAGCAATAAGTACTTAGGTCCGAGAAGGGATGCACACCATAGCACTAACTATATTTCCTCTAAAAAAATGCAGATTGCATTGGGAAGCAAATGAATAATGTAGTCATGACATAGAATCAGCTACAGTATGTGAATTACTTTGTGAAGGGAAGCTACCCAGGAGCATTCACTTATGAGAAGGAAACAAAGTCAAAATAAAGTCTAATGTGTTTTAGCTACTGAAATGCCCAGAATCTTAATCTAATGTCTAATTGTCTAATGTCTAATTGTTATGTATGTGTATATATATATATATACATGAAACATAATTTTTAAAAGATATTTATACAAAAGATAAGTTTTGTCAATTGTTTTCAGAGTAATCCATTTCTAATATTGCCCTTCCTCCCAACACTGCCTTTTAAGTTAAAGGAATGAAAGTACATAGAGCAATTATACAGATGGCATAATGTTTACCAGTGTTGCCAGGAAACTCCTGTGAGAGGCTATATTTCAGAAGCACAATATCTAAAGCCATTGATTTAAAATTATTCATCCCTGAGGGATTTTAAACTACACAGCACTCTCCACAACTGTTTTCATGTGAGGTATTAAAATCCAGTGATTTCACATATGTATTCATTATTCGAGTAGCATCCACTTGCAGAAATAACTGTTTATTACTATACACAACTTTTGAAGTTTAAAAGGTATAATTTAGTCTGAAATTGCTCTAGGCCTCAAAGGGAGACAATATAGACAGGTATATAAATGATTCTTCTTAAGAAATATAATTCTCAATTCTTATTTCTTTTAGTTGGAGCTCTAAAATAAAAATCTTTGACTAAAGGAACAAGCAGTATTCACTATGTAAGTGCAATTCAAGTATCTGAGATAAATAATCATCCTGATCATGTTGCCAGATACAATTCTGAATATGGAATATTTCAGCATTCCAGGGCAAGTTGATCAAATGATTCAGGGCTGAATTATTATCCATTGCATTGAAATGTTGAGGGGGGATGGTTAGTAATATTTATGCCAAAATAGATTTTCTTTCTGACATAAAAACTGTATGGTTGAGAGACCTAAAATATACCTGTACCCTAGGAGATTCAGAAATATTTAGAGATATAACTTAATCTTCCAAACCTAATTGAATCTCCAACTACAATATAGTCATACGCTGTGCTGTGGTTAGTTGCTCAGTCATGTCTGACTCTTTGTGACCCCATTGACTATAGCCCACCAGGCTCCTTTGTCCATGGGGATTTTCCAGGTAAGAATACTGGAGTGGGTTGCCATGCCCTCCTCCAGGGGACCTTCCCAACCCAGGCATCGAACCCAGGTTTCCCGCACTGCAGGTGAATTCTTTACTGTCTGGGTCACCAGGGAAGCCCACAATATAGTCATAGGAAACATAAAATATTAGTTAGCATTGGACTTAAATATGTGACTTTTGAAATAAAAGTGGTGCTGAATTGGAATCCTTAATACAATCCTTATAAATTGTGTGACTGTGGATTAGTCACCAAGACTTAATTTTCTTATTAGTGAAATGGAGTAAATTATGTCTATGCTTTGTTGGATTTATCGAATAAATGATACACGTGCAATGCTCTTATTACAGTGGATCATGATGTGCAAGTGTTCATAATGTGATTGGCATTTTACTGTTATTATAATAATTTAAACATATAAAAGCAAAGCTTCATTTGAGATAGCTATTCAAAAATAGCACGTTTCTATGACGTTACTGGTTTCCACAGTTACATTATAGTGTAGGACATATTATCAAACATGAAGTAGGTAAATGATTCAATCATCTGATACAAAGGAACAGACAATTATTGAAACTGAAAAAAAATTATGTGATTAGAAATTGTTGCCTCATTTGCATAATTCAAAAGTAGCATTTCATTTGAAATGCATCTTAGTAATACAGTAAAAGCCAAGTGATTAAAGGTATCTGGTATTCATGAAAGAACAGACTAAAAGCTCAGTTTCTTTCTTCTCAGAAGACACAAATATTCTGAGACTTAGATCTAAATATAGACATAGTTATATATAATTAAGGTGGAGCGTGTACAGATTATTTAGTCATCCATTCTGAAAAAAATTTTTTACTATTTGGAAGAATAATGATTTTAAATGTCAACTTTACTTCTTAAATAATTGGAATTCCTTCAGTCTCTTGAAAGCTAAATATTCCTTTTTGATGTTAGGTCTCTGAATAAATATTTTTCCCAGTTTGAATGTTTCTCTAAATCCCTATCCTGATTTAATCCCATACACCCTTCAGATTTTAGCTTCTTTGTGAGTGCCATAGACATAACTTTCCCAACTCCTCTTAAAAGCCCAATCTATCTTTTATAACCTGGCCTAGAGATTGATTCCTTTCCATTGCAGCATATGGCTGTTGGAATTTACATGTGTTTTAGTGATTTGTTGTTCTGTCACTCAGTCGTGCCTGACTCCTTACAACCCCATGGACTGCAGCATGCCAGGCTTCCTTGTCCTTCACTGTCTTCTGGAGCTTGCTCAAACTTATGTCCATTAGTTATTTTAATAATTTATGTGATTATTATTTCTGCTAATTATAGCAAGAATTCACAAGGAATGACACCATTTCTATTTTTACACATATTTTCCCTGGTCCCTAGATCAAGGATTAAAAACACATCAACAAGAAGTTAGAAGAAAATAGTTATCAAAAAGGTAAGTGTGAAATCATATTGAGAAATTATATCTGTAGTATATTTGTTCTTTGAATGGAGGATTTTGTACTGTAAAAACAAAGTAAGAGTCTATTACAGATGCATTTAATTGATTTTCCAGACAATAAATAAAAGCATCTTTAAAACAAAAGATGACTAAAAAGTCTAAATCTAGATAAAAACTTGGATAAATATTTACAACATACTATAAAAAGCTAATATATTTCATATATATATATAATATTGCTCAGTTTTTCAGGTAAGTAGAAACAAGTGACATGAATATTCAATTCACTAAAAAAGAAATACAGAGGACCAGTGCTGTGCTGTGCTTAGTCATTCAGTCATGTCTGACTCTTTGTGACCCCATGGACTGTAGCCTGCCAAGTTCCTCTGTCTATGGGGATTCCTCAGGCAAGAACACTGGAGTGGGTTGCCAGGGAAAGTTCCAGGAGATCTTTTCAACCCAGGAACTAAACCCAGGTCTCCTGCATTGCAGGCAGATTCTTTACCGACTCAGCCACCAGGGAAGCTCAAGAATATTGGAGTAGATAGCCAATCCCTTCTCTAGGGGATCTTCTGACCCAGGAATAGAACTGAGGAGGTCTCCTGCACTGCAGGCAGACTTTTTACAAGCTGGGCTACCAGGGAAGCCCCTATAAAAGACCAAAACAAAGGTGAAAACATAATTTCATTGAATTTGTTCCTGTAAACTATAATAGATGATGTTGATGGGTGTTTAAGAATGACATTCTGTTACATTGGTAGCTTTATGTTCATGCTTATTTTCTCACAAGCAAGTTATCTATGTAAAAAATTAATAATGTAATGGTGTAATAATGATGAAAAATAATAGTCCACTCTATTTAGCTTGTTAAACTAATTAAGCAAGGAGGCCTTTAGACTGAGTGAGCTCTAAAACCAAAGTGGCCCACATAAGCAAACCAAAAGGGAGGTCAGTACGTGCCTCAAGATTACTAAATTAAAACCTAAGTACTACCAATCACAAACAGCCAATTAGGCTATAAGCCATAGTCAATCAATAATTTCCTTGCTTTTCTTCTGCCTTTTCTCCAGACAAGATTTTCTTAGGTTCTGTCAGTGGAGCATTTCTAACCTCTTGTGGTATGGCACCACCTGATTGGAATGGATAGATGCCCAAGTAAAGTCCTAATATTTTTAATATGTTTCAGTTTATCTTCTTACAAGCTCTAACTATGAGGTATTTGTTTAAAAGAAACATACTATGTCTTATATAAGCTTTAAATGTAAAAAGTGCATATCTGAGATTTACTCACTTGAGATACAAGGAATTACCCTTAATAAATTATTAAAGATATCTAAGAAGATTTACAGAAAAGGATCTTCATCCAAAATGTATTGCAAACCACTAAAATTTAATTTTTTTGGTCTTTCTGTCTTACCAATCATCAAGGTCGTTAGCAAAGCCCATCGGCTCTATTTTAAGTCATGTCCCAACTCCACTATTCTGCTCCTACAGTATTATCCTGTCTCATATCTGGGGGCCATTGTGATAACCTCATCACTGGTTCCCACAATCACTGTAGCCTCTTTCCCATGTTTTTTGCACATATCAAGCAGAGTGGTCTATTTACAACATCATTGTATTATTTCATCACTTCCAGTAGCTTCTCATCCTACTTAAAGTCCAATCTCCTAATCTAAGATTTCACATGCTTATCTGACCAAGGCCCTGGTTACCATCTTTTACTCCAGTCACTCTGATCTACTTATCTTTCCTTGATAACACCAAGCATAGTTTTGTCTCAAGGCTTTTGGATTTGATGATTTTTTTTCCCCCCCTTTGGCATCTGAGAGTAAATTGCTCCCTCTTGAGGGAGATACTTCCCTGCAGGCCTCTCTCCTAAACGATTCTTTGCCTGCTCATCCTGGGAAAGCAACCATTCACTCTTGACAATAATTTTATGTCCACACTATCCTTCTTCATTTTATTCATAGCACTTACCATTTCTTGACACACACGTACACACACTTGCCTTCTGCATTAAAATATAGGTTCAAAATATAAGGGTAGGAAATTAATTTTGTTTGCTCCCTAATCCATCTCCAGTGGATTTCTTGTAGATAGTAAGGTCAATGATAGTTGCAACACCCTCCCCCTGCCCTTTCCCAGCTATGATAAATAGAAATATCTCCAAACATTGCCAAATGTCCCTCAAGGGCAAAATCGCTCCCAGTTGTGAATGACTGCTCTAAGGAAGAGGGCAAACACAGTGAATCTGGTTGAATTTATATTTCAGAAGAACTGAAATAAGTCCTTGCTTATAAATATCTTATGTGTAATTTGTAGTCGTCTGAAAAATATTAGCATAGAAGCACTTTACTGACCTTCCAATGTTTATGATTTATTCATTTATAATTCATATGTACATAGAAATACTCATTCCACTTAAAATAGCCTTCAAATCATTGAACAGTGTGTTTGGCTTTTCTTCAGTTAAAAACGATGTCTGGATCTTACTAGTTTCTCTTTGGGTCATTATATCTTATCACGTAGACACTTTCTTCCTTTTCTTCCAAAATAAAGTTCCAGTAAAATTAGAAGTTTAATTATGAGCACCCTGATATCTGTGCAATTTATCATTTTGTTTGCTTGCATTTTATTTAATTTAGTTCTATGGCAGCAGTTCTATGCAACCTGTACTACTTCGAGAAACAAGTTCCAGTTTCTCAGAGGCACTATTTCCCCCTTATTGTAAGCCTGTCACATTCATTTGTATAGCAAATGCTTATTTAGGATAGAGGATTTTGCCTCCTACATTTTGGGCTGAGCTGATAAGGAATGAATATATTTTTTGCCTGCTAGCTTGATTTCAAGGAAGATTAAGAGCACAGAATATATGTTTAATGTATTTTAGCTGAACTCAGGGATCGAGTTAGCTCGAGGTATCTCCAATATATCCTGTGTCTAAAGATCGCCTGGCTCCATAACAAGTACTGATTCAGTCAGAGCAAGACCTCCCTCTGACCAGTTTTGAAACACTTTTGGAGAATGGAAGAAAGCACCTAAGATGAGAAAAATAATTGAAGAATTTTACTGCTGGAAGAAAATCTGAATGATTTTATAGAATTCCACTTGAATTTTCCAGTTTTAGTGTAAGGCTCAAAGAGATTACAGGCATGCACTGAAAGTGAATGTCGCTTTCAGTTCAGTTCAGTTCAGTTGCTCAGTTGTGTCCAACTCTTTGAGACCCTATGAATTGCAGCACGCCAGGCCTCCCTGTCCATCACCAACTCCTGGAGTTCACCCAAACTCATGTGCATAGAGTCGGTGATGTCATCCAGCCATCTCATCCTCTGTTGTCCCCTTTTCCTCCTGCCCCCAATCCCTCCCAGCATCAGGGTCTTTTCCAATGAGTGAACTCTTTGCATGAGGTGGCCAAAGTATTGGAGTTTCAGCCTCAGCATCAGTCCTTCCAATGAACACCCAGGACTGGTCTCCTTTAGGATGGACTGGTCTCCTTTAGGATGGACTGGTTAGTCGTGTCCAACTCTTTGTGACCACAAGGACTATACACAGTCCATGAAATTCTCCAGGCCAGAATACTGGAGTGGGTAGCTTTTTCCTTCTCCAGGGAATCTTCCCAACCCAGGGATCAAACCCAGGTCTCCTGCGTTGCTGGTAGATTCTTTACCATCTGAGCCACAAGAGAAGCCCAAGAATACTGGAGTGGGTACCCTATCCCTTCTCTAGCATATCTTTCCAACCCAGGAGTTGAACCGGGGTCTCCTGCATTGCAGGTGGATTCTTCACCAACTGAGCATTTTATTGCTCTTCACAAGTGTCACATTTTTTTTCTTTCTTTTTATTTTAAATAAATTAAAAGTTTGTGGCAACTTGTATCTAGCAAGTCTATTGGTGCCACTCTTCCAACGGCATTTGCTCACTTTGTGGTCTCTGTCACATTTTGTTAACTGTCAAAATATTTCAGAATTTTCCACTATTATTATGTTTGTTTTGGTTATCTGTGAAGAGTGAACTTTGATATTACTGTTGGAAGTGTTTTTTTGTTTTGTTTTGTAGTTTTTAATTAAGGTATGCACATTTTTTGCATAATGTTATTGCACACTTAATAGACTGCAGTATAGTGTAGACATAACTTTTATATGCACTGGGAAACCAAAACTTTCCTCTAACTTGCTTTATTGCAATATTCCCTTTATTGCAGTGGTCTGGAACTGAACCTGAAATATCTCTAAGGTATGTCTATAAATGGCAAAAGTAATGACCCACACAACTAATTAACTTAAAGTTAGAATTCAAACCAAAATTACAGGCTAGCGCCAATTCCCACTGACCCCAAAGGGATGTTGGAGTAAAATTTCATGTAATATAGTTTTAATTTCAATGCTTAGATGCTTAGGCAAATACTTGGAAAAAATTCCCAGATCAATTTGTGCAACTTTAAAAGATCAAGCTATTTAGTAGCTTCCTACATGACTTAGTACAATTAGAGTTATACCACAAATATTCTATTGTCTGACACTATCACAGGCATAATAAATCAAGCATAATGAATATATATGTTTATGCTTGGGTATATAACTACATAAAGAGATGTACATATACACAAATGTAGTATATGTCTGTCAGATCAGATCAGATCAGTGGCTCAGTTGTGTCTGACTCTTTGTGACCCCATGAATCGCAGCACGCCTATAGCTATATCTAAGTCTAATCTATATCTACATCTGTGTTTATATTGATCTCTTTATTCTCTTATGAATATGGCAAGCATAAGCTTGCTCAACATAGCAGGAATTAGCTAGGAGGAAAACATGTGGATACATCCTATACTTAATAAATCAAGGGCAAAATTTCAATTTGAAATTTAAAGAAAACACAAATCTTATCAAAGTAGTATTTCAGTTTTGTTGTTATATTTTGTATGTTTCAAAATAATACATGAAAGTGTTAGTCACTCAGTCGTGTCCAGCTCTTTGTGACTCTATGGACTGTATCCCACCAGGCTCCTCTGTCCATGGGATTCCCCAGGCAAGAATACTGGAGTGGGTTGACATTCCCTTCTCCAGGGGATCTTCCTGATCCAGGGATCAAATCTAGGTTTCCTGCATTGTAGGTGGATTCTTTACCATTTTAGCCACCAAGGAAGCCCTTATATGATACATAATACAATATTGTATATTGTATATCATAGCATATTATAATGAATGAAGTAAACAATTGATGTTGAAGGTTGGAGACTAGACATCCTTCTGTGTCCTTCAAGTTATATCATGTATATCTATACCTACTTTTGTATCAATTTTGTTTGCAAAATTTTCCACAGAACTTCAGATTCAATACCCAACCTTAAACTTTATCACCTTTTAAGAAGTCATGTACTGGTCGGCAATTCTGTGTAATAAAATCTGGCTGAAGGGTCATTGAAAACTAGGAGGCTTAAACCACATATACCCTTCCTCTTGTATGCAGGCTTAGTGTCCATTGCTAACCCTCTGTGAGTGTTGGACTATAAAGAAAGCTGAGTGCTGAAGAATTGATGCTTTTGAACTGTGGTGTTGGAGAAGACTCTTGAGCGTCCCTTGGACTTCAAGGAGATCCAACCAGTCCATCCTAAAAATCAGTCCTGGGCATTCATTGGAAGGACTAATGTTGAAGCTGCAACTCCCAATACTTTGGCCACTGATGTGAAGAGCTGACTCATTTGAAAAGACCCTGATACTGGGAAAGATTGAGGGCAGGAGGAGAAGGGGACGACAGAGGATGAGATGATTGGATGGCATCACTGACTCAGTAGATATGGGTTTGGGTGGACTCCGGGAGTTGGTGATGGACAAGGAGGCCTGGCATGTTGTGGTCCATGGGGTTGCAAAGAGTCGGACATGACTGAGCAACTGAACTGAACTGAACTGAACCCTGGAAAATGTCTGAAAACCCTAGAGACCACTTCTTGATGCTTTCAACTCTGGAAAATGTCACTTCCCTTAATTCTTTAGAGTCTGTGTGTTGCATGCATGTTAAGTTGCTTCAGTAATGTCTGCATCTTTGTGACCCTATGAACTATAGCCCACCAGTCTCCTCTGTCCATGGGATTCTCCAGGCAAGAATATTGGAGTGGGTTTCCAGGCCCTCCTCCAGGGGATCTTCCTGACCCAGAAATCGAACCTGCATTGGCCGGCGGGGTCTTTACCACTGGCACCACCTTTTCAGACTGTATTCGGTTTTTTACATTCCCATTTACACTTTATATCTTGCTTACTATTATTCTTTTGTGTAGATACATCTGTCTCACTATATGGTGCTAGAGGAGAGTCCTGAAAGTCCCTTGGACAGCAACAAGATCAAACCAGTCAATCTTAAGAGAAATCAACCCTGAATATTTACTGGAAGGATGATGGTGAAGCTCCAGTATTTTGATCATCTAATGCAAACAACTGATTCATTGGAAATGTCCCTGATGCTGGGAAAGATTGAGGGCAGAAGGAGAAGAGGGTGTCAGAGGACGAGATGGCTGGATGACATCACTGATGCAATGGACATGAACTTGGGTAAACTTTAGGAGATGGTGAGGGATGGGAAGACCTGGTGTGCTGCCATCCATGGGGTCACAAAGAGTCAGACACGACTGGGCAACGAAACTACAACAAAAATCTGTCTCCTAAAATCCAAATATATATCAGCAACAACTTTAACTGTATGGCTCCCTAAATCTCTCCACATTAAGTGTCTTGATGCATAATTCATTCCTTCTAAAGACTACATCTCCTTTCCTCTCACAGTGCTTACCTGAATACTTATTGCAAATACAACTGAATCATAATAATCAATGAGATATAAGAGGGGAAAAGTTAAACTGTGCTCTAGTGTAAATTCATAAATGGAAAACATATGTATTCTTTAATTATTATAAAATCTCTTCTCCATTATATTGAAGATTTAAACATGCCTTTAAACTTTAATTAAATTTTGACATATAAGTTGACACAATTTAATTTAGATAAAGTTCTTATATGCTGCTAAGTTGCTTCAGTCGTGTCCGACTCTGTGCGACCCCATAGACAGTAGCCCACCAGGCTCCCCTGGGATTCTCCAGGCAAGAACACTGGAGTGGGTTGCCATTTCCTTCTCCAATGCATGAAAGTGAAAAGTGAAAGTGAAGTCGCTCAGTTGTGTCCGACCCTTAGTGACCCCATGGACTGTGGCCTATCAGGCTCCTCTGTCCATGGGATTTTCCAGGCAAGAGTACTGGAATGGGTTGCCATTGCCTTCTCTGAAAGTTCTTATATAGAATTTTTAAAAAATACAAAGGAAAACATACATTTAACTCCTTCAGACTTCAGTTTCTTCATTTATAGATGAATTAAGTTACATGGTTTCTTCCGGTTGTATACTAGAATGAAAATCTGTATCTAAAGGTGATTAATTTCTACACTAAAACTCTATAGTCATTGCTGTCCAGATTTTATTCTAATGAATTTAACCTAATCGGGAAATACTTTGTTTTCTTGTTTTATAGTAACAAGAAACTTTGAAACTTTGAGAACATCCGGATATGTCTGTTTCCTCTTAGCCTCTAATTGCTGTAACTTTATTACTTTACTATAAGAAGATTAGATTCCTGTTGGCTTTGGAGTACAACTTAAAATTCTCATCTTCACTTTTTGATTAACTTGTTGGTCACTTTTCAAAGCCCATGCATCATCATTTCTATCTAATTTAGTATCCTTTAATTTGAAATGGCTTCCTTTCTATTCTTCCATTTCAAGTAAATCCTTTTCTATTTCTAATGTGCCTTCGCCCCTTTATCTCATTATCATCCTTCAGGTCTTAATGTAAATGTCACCTACTCAGGGAGCAGTTCCTATATCAACAGAAAATAATTAGTGAGAAAATGAGAAGTTTATTTTGGTTTGTAAACTGCAAATTTCATGATTACTCCTTGAATGATTGTTTCTTGAACTGAATGTTAATGACTTTGATGATTTTTGTCTAAATAATTCTCAACATTTTTGGAAAATAACTTATAATGTGTGAGGGAATTCTATGTGATGCCAAAACTGATCCAACTGAGATCTTGCATTTGCTGGAATGGAAGCTGCAGCTTCTATAAATTATTATTACATAGATGGAATTTGTTTTTACATAATTAGGATAAAATTATTATTCTTTAATGAAACACTATCATATTTCAGTAGATACTAAAAATTATTTCTGAGATAAATGCTATGTGAATGTATGACAGTTATACAAAAATATTATTTTCCTTGATATCAGAAATTAAAAGTTCTGTACTTGTTGTATGAATGTAAACTTTCCTATACACATAGATGACTTTTTGACTCAGTTTCCATTTTTAATTTTCTATTAAAGTAACACATTTATGATCACTTAATGCATTTTAATTTTTAATTAAATGATAATATCCAAAATGTTACCAGGTATATTAAAAGCTTAATCATTGAAAAGAAATACTGTTTCACCTTTAAAAATAATTATAATGCCAACCACAAATTCGCACTTGCCAAGAGTATTTACCATCTGACTCTGTGGATATTGAATTCTGTGCTGTTGCAGATGTTGACCTTTGACATGCCCTGAAAGGAGTTCAGGGTGGAGAGTGAAGCACTCTGTGCTCCAGGGAAACTGGTGGAAAGGGTCTTCAGATAGTTAGATATTTTCAGGACTGACTTCATGATCCCAATCCTTATATCTCCTCATATCTGAAAAAGCACTAAATCCTTTCATGGTAACATCAGCTCCTTGTGACTAGCAGAAAATATTTGTGAAATAAGTGCTTGCTTGCATGTAACTCCCCCTTCATCAAAATCCTGTATATTGACCTTCCCCCACTACCTCTTTGGAGCAGTTTCTCAGAGCTATCTGAGGTGCTGTCTCCAGGCTGCAGTCCTCATTTGCCCCCCAAAAGGCTTAACTTGCAACTCTCACATTGTGCATCTTTTTTGACAATATATACATAGTTGACAATAATACTATATAATATGAATTTTAGCTCCTGTTTTAGGTAAACATTCCTGATAATTGATTTATTAATTTATATCTCTTGATTTAATACATTAGTATATAAATTGCTAAGTATATCAGAGGTGCACTTAACAGCTACCTACTTATAGGATTTGAATGCTATAACAGTTTGCCCCTGTTGAGATCCAGAGTAAGTCACCCCAAAAGGTTCCTCAATGTCATATTGACTATGGTATTTTAAACTAAAGTTATTTAAGAAACAGCTAATGCAAGACATTCCAGCCCTCCTTTCTGTTTCCCTGAAAGCAAAAATAAATGTCTAATGTAAAAATTGCACTTCGTGCATCTGGAGGTCAATAGGTACCAGAGATACGGAATTTGAGCCAAGAAGGCTATACAAGCAAACCTTGTTATTTCTTTAATTCTATCCCAAGTCCAAATTCTGTTTCAATTCTTTACTAAGTGAGCATCCAAGAGCTAAATTTCGTTGTCCTATCTATTCCTTACAATTTATTGTTTTTTAGTCTGAAAGGTAAAAAAGTTGCCTGCTTTGGCCCCTTTTAGGTCCCATTTCTATGGGACCTCCATGAGCCTGAATTAAAATTTGTTTCTTTTTCTCTCATTGTTGGGCTGTATCCTATAGACTGAGAAGGCTTGTGCTTGCCCACCTTTAAGATCGAAGAGGCCAGATCACCAACAGAGACATGGATGGTTTAATGGATGGAGGAGTTTACATATTAGAAGCAAGGTCCTTTAGCACCCACTTTGTGGGGTGAACTGCAGGCAGGACAATCTGTACTTCCCAGGGGGAAGGGGAGATTGCCAGTTAGAGGGGAATTATGTCAGGTTGGCTCATCAGTTACCAGGGAAACCAGCAGAGTGGCACACCTCTCATCACTTCCTTGATCCAAACAATCATTAGTTGGTGCCTGGGGCAAGTACACAGGAAGTTCAGCCAAGTGAGTAGGGTGAGGTACAGCAGGTACTGTCAAGAAGGGGATGGACAAGGAGCAAGAGAACTGCCATCTTGAGTGGCCTGACCATGTACTTGTTAATTTGTCCTGTGTCAGTTTTTATTATTAGTCCAGACACAAGAATTCAAGGAAGGACAAATAGTCTCCTCCTATTAACCATGTTAAACATAACAATGTTAATAAGTTAATTTTAAAGTATTTCTCCTCATTTGAACCAAATGATTTACTCATCTTTCCTTTAATGTTATATAAATAATCTTTTTAAACTGATCTGGAAAAACTTTGTATGTTCTTTTAATTAAACTTTAGTAATTAGATTTTTATAGGTAGTATACCCACCAGACATAGCCAGAAAACCAATCTTGAGAAGCTTGACTCAACAACTTCCGCCTCTTTTCAATCAATACAAAATCACTATGAAATGGAAAATTTGCATTTTCCTAAAGCAAATGTACAATAACACCTTTATAACGTTTTACGGTCACAAAATGAGAATAATTTTGCAATCTCCAATAAGCTCTTGCCCTTTTATACACTCTACTTTGTCTTAGGTTCTTGTCACCTAAAAGGATTTTGGTCACCAATACCAAAATGCAGGAAACATCTGACATATATGATTAAAACTTAAAGTAACATCTCCCAAGAAGCACTAAGCTGAAGTCAGGGAAAATGATAAAGTAAAAGAAATAACTATATGGAGAAATGAACACAGAACACTTTTTCAGACTAGCAATGAAACTGGTGAAATACAAAATAGTACATGGATCTATTGGGACATTGAAGTGGTTAATTTTATCCAATTCTTTATCCCAAGAAGTCCTAGATTTACCCTCAGATTCTTTTGGAACTAGTAATGACTTTAGCACACCATTCTTTGTTCCCTGCATGACCCCATTTATATTATCCCATTTGTTTACCTTATTCAAAAGTGAAATTTGGCTTTCACTCCTCACTGAACTTCACCGTCTGACAGATCAGATGGCATTCCCTTGCCTGAATGAACTCTCTCCTTAAAAGGGATGGGAGTTCACACAGTCATTTTTCTGATACTGCTCTCCTTCACTTTCTGTCATCTATACCATAACCTTGAAATAAATTACACGTAATATGCTTGAACTTGCAAGCAGATAGATTTGGGGTCCCTGGAGAAAGAGAACCAGGAATGGCTTTCTTGACATAAGAGAAGCCATTTTGCCTAAGCCATTTTTGTGATCTAAGTCTGGCTGTAATGCTTGTCCTTGAACATGTCTCAGTAGTTTTCTTTTCACAGTAATTAATAACTTTAAAAGAATAAAGGAATACAAGAACCTAGAAAAGGCAGTCAAACAACAGTATAGTGATAAAGCAGAGTCCTATTATTTACACACACACACACACACATACACATACACATATATATATATATATATATACAATATACCTTTGAGCTCTGCAGGAACTAAGATTCCCACCCAGGTGGAGAATGGAATGATGATGTTGACTCTCCAGATATCAATCAGTCAGCTAAAGTTTGGAGTTTGTCCTAATTCAGGACTGAATTCTCCTCTGTTCAGCCCCTTCATGAATATGCATGTACCCTTTGCTCAAAACTTCCCCAAATTTGCTATCCAGGAGATGTTACTTTGGGAAACATGCCTGGTGTTCTACTTACTTGCTCCAACTAATAATAAAACTAATAATAAATCTTTCCTTCTCCTATCTTTAGCTTGATTGCATCTATTGGCTTGGCATCCACCAAAAGGTAAACCCAGTTTAGGGGAACAAACTTTCTCTCAATTGTGCTACACTTAATACTACTTGTGACTGAATTTGAAATGTTTCACCAAAGTTTGATATTTTACCTGTAAAGTAATAAATTTATAGCACCAGAAAATATAAGTTGTTTTCCCCAAAGGTATACTATCTTCAAAACTTAGCATTTATTTGCAATGTCTAGATTTTAAATTTAATTTCTGAGTAGTAAGTAAGGCAAGGGGTTTCCATGGTGGCTCAGACGGTGAAGAATCTGCCTGCAATCCACAAGACCTGGGTTTGATCCCTGGGTTGGGAAAATCCCCTGGAGAAGGGAATGGCAACCCACTCCAGTATCCTTGCCTGGAGAGAACCATGGACAGAGAAGCCTGGCAATTATGGGGTCACAAAGAGTCAGAAACAACTGAATGACTAACATACACACACAAGTAAGATAAGATGTTTTTAGTCAGAGATATTGAAAAAAACGATGGATGATATAATTTAACATTTTTTCTAATTAACATAGTATACCGGATACAACATTGCAATCATATTAACTAAAATATCATCAAAAGTAAATGCCCAATTGACCATGAGCCTTTCTCTTGTGCATTTTTTTTTCTTTTCTACATCTTCTGATAAGTGATGCCACCTAAAAATTGACACTTACCATCTGCCTCTATAAGGACTAAGTCACAAATCACTGTAGCTGCTAACCTTCAATGCACCCTGAAAGGAGTTCAGGGTAGAGTTCAGGAATGAGGCACTCTGTACTTCGGAAAAAAGCTGTTAGAAGATGCCTTTAGATAGATATTTCATGAGAAAATTCTATGAACTCAATTCTTGCATCTTCTCATATTCAGAAAAGCATTACAATCATTAATGGTGACATCTGCCCCACGACTAGCAGCAGGCCTCTGTCAAAATGTGTGCTTGAGTGCACTTATCTCCCCCTTCACTAAAATCATATATAACACTGACCTTCCCCTCTGCCTCCTCAAAGCAGTTTCTCAGTGCTCTCTGAAATGCTGTCTCCCAGGCCATAGTCCTCATTTTGCCCCAAACAAAATTTAACTCACAACTCTCACATTATGCATTATTTTTCAGTCAACAGTAGGATCATCTGATTTTTTCTATTGAGCCCAGTAAATTGTTTTTACAACAAATAGAAATCAACTATTTGCTTTTACAAAAAATTGAAATTGATTCATGTCATGACCAGTAAATACTTGCCTAGTGTATGCTCCTACCATAGATTATCATCTTTGCACAAGATATCTTTCTAAAATGCCCATCCCTTTCCTTCTGACTCTTTGAAAGCAGTAATTCTATAATAACCCTTATTTCTTGCTTTAAGCATTTTTCTTCTTGAATACTTAAAAAAAATCTTTTGCAATCAAAACATATAATACTCTGCTTGAAGAACTATATTAAGATCAAAACAAATTAACAGTTAGATAATTGTTTGGGTTCTAATGAGTATTTCCTTTTAAGAAAGAAAACATGAAGTCAAAAATATGAGATTAACCTTTATATAAAGAATGGTATTCAAAATGCTATTAAGTCATTAACTTCAGTAAATAGGCATTTAACCTTTGTCAAAATGCAACAGTGTTTAACCTTTGTGTTTAAAATAGTACTTCTATTAGGTATGCTTCAATTGCTGCAGATCAAATAGGAAGTAAGCTGCCTCTTGACCTGAAATTTAAGCTAATCCTGATGCGACCTTTAAAATAAGTTAAACCAAAGTTTGTTGAACTTTATTTTAAAACAGCAGTATCTTTTTTTTTTTTTTTGCAGACCTTTGCATATATCCCACTTCCTGCCGGGTGGGGATGGCTCCAAAATGCTGCAATGAAAAGCTGTTGCTGTTGTATTTGCAGTTTTTTTGGAGGCTGGAAGCAAAGAACATTCTCTTGAGAAAGTATGTTTTAACAGTATTTCCAGCCAAATTTTGCAAACTCAAGAGATTCAGATTAACATTTATACTTCTGCTTATGGAAAAGTACAGTTCTAATGTCTTGCCATTTACTCACTGTTAATTTTCAGTCATGGGGGAGTAAAGTCATGATTTGATTTACTTATTATGGGGATACCAATTGTGTAGAAAGCATAATTTCAAATCAGAGAGAGTTATTTTCCTCCAAATATTTGCATCAGTCACTCTTAGTGATCCAATGATACATTTCAATTTTCCTCTCTAATTAGAGCACACATTCTGTTTTCTGTGTGTTCTACAACAGATGTGATATTTGCAAACATCTCAAGGGAAGGTATGTTTTTCTGAAAGATGCTTACCTGCACAACAAAAAGGGTTTTCAGGAGCCTCTGAAAATCTAAACTAAAAAGCACAACTTTTCTATAAATAGACATAAGAGGAAGGTGAGTGCACTGGGTCCTGCTGGCCTTCATTGTCTTTTTTCTTCTGGTGAGCAGATCCTCAATTAGATATTAGGAACTACAGATAAAGTGGCCTTCTGATGTAAAATCATGAAGGATAAATCAGAGATGTTTACCTTTAAAAGGGGTATGTGTCTCCCTTTCTGAATGTGTCTCTGGAATATAGCCTTTGGCATTGTGCTGAGACTCATTGTTTTACAAAAACGTATTCTATACATTTTATGTGTGGGAGTTTTCCAACCCTTCAATTTCCAGAGAGAGGGGAAACAAAGCATTAGAAGGGAAGATACTAAGACATATGCACTAAGGGGCACCAGCTCTGAAAATTTTCAAATAAGTGAAGTTAGTTTTGAACATTTAATGATTTATATATCCTAGATGTCTGTTTTTCTCATTTTCAGGTTCTTATAGATGTTTTAACTATTCAGCTGAAGCTTCTCTAGGACTGTTAGCTACTCAAACAGTATAAACTCCAAAAGATTGGCATTTGGGTCTACTTTGTTCAGACCTTGTCCCTAACTCCTAGAGTACTGCCTGGGTGAGAATAAGGGTTTAGTAAAAGTTTACTGAAGAAATAAAGAAATGACATTCTCAATTAACGAATCCTTGACTCCTAACATTAACTTTTTAAAACTCATTTGCATTCTAATAGGTCAAGGAACCCCTAAAGCTAAAGAAATGCAGCATTTGTGAGAGAAAATTTGAGGAGTTAAACAAGATGTTTAAAGATACATTTGATTTCAAGAGGAAATAAGCAGAGAAAGTCACAAAGAAAGAGCATTTCAAATACTTGAAATTTCAAAAAACAAAGTGGCCTACTTTGTCTTGGAGTAAAACCTAGTTTGCAGACATCTATTACCTCTTAAATAACTGAGTATGGAAGGAATAAGTTGTCCTTCAGATCAGATCAGTCGCTCAGTCATGTCCAACTCTTTGCGACCCCATGAATCACAGCACGCCAGGCCTCCCTGTCCATCACCAACTCCCGGAGTTCACTCAGACTCACATCCATCGAGTCAGTGATGCCATACAGCCATCTCATCCTCTGTTGTCCTGTTCTGCTCCTCCCCCCAATCCCTCCCAGCATCAGGGTCTTTTCCAATGAGTCAACTCTTAGCATGAGGTGCCCAAAGTACTGGAGTTTCAGCCTCAGCATCATTCCTTCCAAAGAAATCCCAGGGCTGATCTCCTTCAGAATGGACTGGTGGGATCTCCTTGCAGTCCAAGGGACTTCGGCGCTCAGCCTTCTTCACAGTCCAACTCTCACATCCATACATGACCACAGGAAAATCCATAGCCTTAACTAGACGAAACTTTGTTGGCAAAGTGATGTCTCTGCTTTTGAATATGCTATCTAGGTTGGTCATAACTTTCCTTCCAAGGAGTAAGCGTCTTTTAATTTCATGGCTGCAATCACCATCTGTAGTGATTTTGGAGCCCAAAAAAGTAAAGTCTGACACTGTTTCCACTGTTTCCACATCTATTTCCCATGAAGAGGTGGGACCGGATGCCATGATCTTCATTTTCTGAATGTTGAGCTTTAAGCCAACTTTTTAACTCTCCTCTTTTACTTTCATCAAGAGGCTTTTGAGTTCCTCTTCACTTTCTGCCATAAGGGTGGTGTCATCTGCATATCTGAGGTTGTTGATATTTCTCCCGGCAATCTTCATTCCATCTTGTGTTTCTTCCAGTCCAGCGTTTCTCATGATGTACTCTGCATATAAGTTAAATAAACAGGGTGACAATATACAGACTTGACGAACTCCTTTTCATATTTGGAACCAGTCTGTTGTTCCATGTCCACTTCTAACTGTTGCTTCCTGACCTGCATACAGGTTTCTCAAGAGGCAGATCAGGTGTTCTATTATTCCCATCTCTTTCAGAATTTTCCACAGTTTATTGTAATCCACACAGTCAAAGGCTTTGGTATAGTCAATAAAGCAGAAATAGATGTTTTTCTGGAACTCTCTTGCTTTTTCGATGATCCAGCGGATGTCGGCAATTTGATCTCTGGTTCCTCTGCCTTTTCTAAAACCAGCTTGAACATCAGGAAGTTCACGGTTCACATATTGCTGAAGCCTGGGTTGGAGAATTTTGAGCATTACTTTACTTGTGTGTGAGATGAGTGCACTTGTGCGGTAGTTTGAGCATTCTTTGGCATTGCCTTTCTTAGGGATTGGAATGAAAACTGACCTTTTCCAGTCCTGTGGCCACTGCTGAGTTTTCCAAATTTGTTGGCATATTGAGTGCAGCACTTTCATAGCATCATCTTTCAGGATTTCAAATAGCTCAACTGGAATTCCATCACCTCCACTTGCTTTGTTCGTAGTGATGCTTTCTAAGGCCCACTTGACTTCACATTCCAGGATGTCTGGCTCTAGGTCAGTGATCACACCATTGTGATTATCTGGGTCGTGAAGGTCTTTTTTGTACAGTTCTTCTGTGTGTTCTTGCCATCTCTTCTTAATATCTTCTGCTTCTGTTAGGTCCATACCATTTCTGTTCTTTATCGAGCCCATCTTTGCATGAAATGTTCCTTTGGTATATCTGATTTTCTTGAAGAGATCCCTAGTCTTTCCCATTCTGTTGTTTTCCTCTATTTCTTTGCATTGATCGCTGAAGATGGCTTTCTTATCTCTTCTTGCTATTCTTCGGAACTCTGCATTCAGATGTTTATATATTTCCTTTTCTCCTTTGCTTTTCACTTCTCTTCTTTTCACAGCTATTTGTAAGGCCTCCCCAGACAGCCATTTTGCTTTTTTGCATTTTTTTCTGTTGGAATGGTCTTGATCCCTGTCTCCTGTACAATGTCACGAACCTCTGTCCATAGTTCATCAAGCACTCTGTCTATCAGATCTAGTCCTTTAAATCTATTTCTCACTTCCACTGTATAATCATAAGGGATTTGATTTAGGTCATACCTGAATGGTCTAGTGGTTTTCCCTACTTTCTTCAATTTAAGTCTTAATTTGGTAATAAGGAGGTCATGGTCTGAGCCACAGTTAGCTCCTGGTCTTGTTTTTGCTGACTGTATAGAGCTTCTCCATGTTTGGCTGCAAAGTTGTCCTTAACCCTCTTGAACTCCTTGACTGGGTCAGAAAATTAAACTGACAGGCTAATAGGTGGAAATTGTACAAATTTAAGTTGCATGTAACGTGGTAGACTTCATAAGGAAATGATCTAAAAAAAAACAAAGTTAAGCTTGAGTATTTTTAAGCTAAATTGGATGAAATGTGGATAGTCATGTAGACATTATGAGAAATTCAAAGAGCATGAGTTTATGAGTAAACTAAGAGAAACTCAGCAAGTTTGATTGGGTTCTTCTCAGCATCCTTTAGTTTTTGGAGACAAGGATGCCCCTTCTGAGTTTGGTTTTATGACCTATTTCAGAGAAGGAGAGTGGAGAGGGCTGGGGTGTTGATGATGGGGGATGTCTGATTGATCTTCCTGCTTATGCCATTTTCTCAAACTCCTTCAGATTAAAATATGCAATGTGCAATGTTGCCAGATTTAGGGGTAATGTGCCATGGATTCCATCACTGGCAAGTGAATTTTACAAAAAGGAGACTAATACTTTTTTTTAAGCATGCTCATTTTGAAGATCATTTAGGGTTTATATTTCCAAAGACATTTATTTTTCAGAAGTTTCTTTAAAAAGAAGGTCTTTACATTTTTCTAGGTTTGATGTCTGGGATGGACACTGTCTTAGTCATGTGGGCTGCCACACACACACACACAAACAGGCATAAATAAACGTAACACAGATTTTAAACAGAAATTTTTTTCCCCTAAATTCTGGGGCCTGGAAGACCAAGATCAAGATGCCAGCACAGTTGGGTCCTGGTGAGGGTTCTCTTCCTGGATTGCAGATAGCCACCTTCTAGCTGAGTCCGTACATGACAAAGTGAGAATATTAATGTCACTTCCCCTTCCTACAAGGTGCTAATCCCATTTTGAGGGCTTTACCCTCATAACCTTATCAAAATCAAATTATGTCACAAAGACTGTTCCTCAAATGCCATTATACTAAGGGTTAGAGCTTCCACAGGTTAATTTTGAAGGGATAAACTTTGGTTCATAACAGTCTCCAAATGCAAGATTTTATATAGATCCACTCTATATCCAAGCAAAAAATTTTTTCTTATATAATTATCATCTGTAGACTTTTTTTCACAAAATATAGATATCAACAGAAAAAGTTTTTAAAAATATAACCTATATGGCCCATATCTTTTAGCTTAGTTTTCTGCTTTATCTGTACTCCCTCAACTTATACCAAGATTTTATCTTTGTTTGCAAGAATATCCCTGTCCATATTTGTCTAAGTTCTAGAATGTTAACTATTTCTTATGGAGCTTGCAGATAAGGTCAAAGAAATTATGTAAATACAATGTACTCAGCAGCTCTGTCAAGATAGTCCAAAGTCATCAGACACAAGCTGGAGGCTGCAGGCATTATGTTCTTTGTTAAATGCCCTTCAAAGAGATTTTGAGACTCTTAACAATTTTTAATCAAGGACTACACTTTTCACCACAGATGATATTATAATAATAATACACATATTAATTGAGTTCATACTATGAACATACTCTGTTTATTTAGACACATTTTACAAATTATCTCATTGCATTTACTAAAAGTTTTACAAGGTAAATATGCCCATCACTTTTGAAATAAGGAAATTGACACTCAGAAATTTTCCCAACCTGCAAAGATGCTAAGTAAGTTCTTCAGCACAGATGACGCCACATTTATGGCAGAAAGCAAAGAACTAAAAAGCTTTTTGATGAAAGTGAAAGAGAGTGAAAAAGTTAGCTTAAAACTCAACATTCAGAAAACTAAGATCATGGCATTTGGTCCCATCATGTCATGGCAAATAGATGGGGAAACAATGGAAACAGTGACAGACTTTATTTTGGGGGGCTCCAAAATCACTGTAGATGGTGATTGCAGCCATGAAATGAAAAGACACTTAATCCTTAGAAGAAAAGTTATGACCAACCTAGATAGCATATTAAAAAGCAGAGACATTAGTTTGCCAACGAAGGTCCCTCTAGTCAAAGCTATGGTTTTCCCAGGAGTCATGTATGGATGTGAGAGTTGGACTATAAAGAAAACTGAGCACTGAAGAATTGATGCTTTTGAACTGTGGTGTTGGAGAAGACTCTTCAGAGTCCTTTGGACCACAAAGAGGTCCAACCAGTCCATCCTAAAGGAAATCAGTCCTGATTATTCATTGGAAGGACTGATGCTGAAGCTGAAACTCCAATACTTTGGCCACCTCATGCGAAGAGCTGACTCATTTGAAAAGACCTTGATGCTGGGAAAGATTGAAGGTGGGAGGAGAAGGGGACGACAGATGATGAGATGGTGGGATGGCATCACCAACTCAGTGGACATGAATTTGAGTAAACTCTGGGAGTTGGTGATGGACAGAGAAGCCTGGAGTGCTGCAGGCCATGGGGTCACAAAGAGTTAGACACAACAGAGCAACTGAACTGAACTGAAAGTTCTTCAGTAGTGATTTGAAAACAGGTCTAATTTTCACTCATGTCCTCATCACCTATGCTATTTCTACCATAACTGAGGAATTCACACAATACAGGTATAAAAATAATGCAAGCTCAAAATTGAAAACAATAGGTGAGAGGACATTTTCAAATTAAAAGAAAAAAAAAAAAAAAACTATTACTATGTTTTCAATAGAAGCCCATACTTCCATGTCATAGATTTGCCATAATTCACTTACCCATTCTCTTCTATAATATACCACAGAGATCATACTGGCATTTGTATGTTTATTTGTATGTTTAAATGACAACCCACTCCAGTATTCTTGCCTGGAAAATCACCTGGAGAGAGGAGCCTGGTAGGTTACAGTCCATGGGGTCACTAAGAGTCGGACACAACTGAGTGACTTCACTTTCATGTTTATTTTATTATAAACATTGCTATATTAAAGTTATTTATATGCACATTTTTGGACTGTTCTGATTGTTTCCTTTGGTTATGGTTCTAAAAGATAAATTAGTAGATAAAAGATGCAAATATTTTGAATTACTGATATATTTTGCCAAATTGACCTAAGGAAATTATTGTCCATCACCAATAGAGAAAAGTGGCTTTTCCATTAGACTGTTTCCAGACTTGGAATTTAAAAAAATTATTCTATATTTAATGAGTATCAAATGTATTTCGGATACCATGCAAGGTTCTAGGTTTGTATACAAAGGTGATTAAGGTCAAGATAGAAGTAGTGTGCCATAAAATAATAGGTCCAGGGACCAGGTCCAACCAAGAATAAAAATAAGATCTACAGCACTGAGCAAAGTACTAAAATAAAATGAATAGCACTGCTTAGGATAATGGAAAATCTCTCTGTACATGTCTTTGCTAAGCAACTCCAGAAGACAGTCAAATTCTTCTGTGTGAGGTAATGTTTAGTGGACTTCTATAGCTGTTTCCCTTTAGGAGACAATATTATTTTCACAGGGAAATTGATGTAAAACAATCAAATCTAAAGTGAATAAACAAGAAATCTCAAAGGAAATTTCACTTTCCTTGCTCTCACAGAAGGGAAGAACTATCATTTACTTCAGTGGGCAGGAATTGTCCTTTAAGGGACCATAAATATTAAAGGCCTTATCTAAGAGGGTTTCTTCTCATGTCAAAAAGAGCCAGCCTATATAAAATTGATTTTCATCCTATATAATATCTGGAATTAATACTTTCAACTATGATCAACTAGCCATTTAGTAAAATAATATACTAATTTAGAATAAGTAAAAGTGAAAAATTATGTTAAAAACTATTAAAGGGAACTCAGTTGACTGGTATGTGCCTTCCAAAATAAGTTCCTACATAATACCTTGGTATAGATTCTCAGTCCCTGCTGTGCATTTACTAAATTTATGCATCTCAGCCATAAGACATGGGTACAAACAGCCCTAAAATTAATAAGGAATATTGGAAAATCCTTCAAACTGAAATGTCTCCATTGCTTCCCTTAATAGTCTAATAGAAATCAAAAATTTTAAAAAGAAAGATTATTAGTGAATATGCTGAAAAACAGGTAAGGATTATTTTAGGGGTTAATATTTGAATATGATTCAAGATGTGAATCAAAGTTTATTTTCTTCTTACTGTTTTGTTCTGGTTTTGATTTGTATATGGATTTCCAATAGTTCCAATACCACTCATTTAATCTAGCCATTTTCAATCAAATTGTCTTTGAATCTTTCTTGAAAATCAATTGTCTATATATATATATATATACACTCTGCTCCTTTTACGTGGCTTATCTTTAAGCCAATGCTATACTGTAGTATTTACTGAATGTTGACTGATTACTAAATTCAGATAGTGTAAGAACTTCAAATTAATCTTCAAAATCGGCTGTTTTAAGTTATCTGCCTATTTATATAAATCTTAGGATCAGTTTTTCAATTTCTACAATATTTTTCAACACTAAAAATATTAGCTTTCAAGTCATGAAAAGACAAGGAGGAAACTTGAACACATGTTACTAAGTGAAATAAACAAATCTGAGAATCCTACATATTGTAGTATTCCAAATAGGTGGTATTCTGGAAAATGCAAAAGCTATAGAGACAATAATATGATTAGTGGTAGTTGGGGTTAAGCAGGATGGGAAGATGAATAGGAGAAACCCAGAAAATGCTTAGGGTACTGAAACTATCCCTCATGATGCTATAATGGTAGATATATATCATTATAAATTTGTCCAAACTCAGAGTATACGACACTGAGAATGAACCCTCATGTGGTTATAGACTGGGCTGATAACATTATGTCAATGAAAGTTCATGAATTATAATAAATGTACCATTTTGGTGTGGGGGTGTTGATGATGGAAGAGACTGTGAGTGTATGCTTATCTCACTCAAATCTTCATTTAATTTTCACAAATATTTCATGTGGTAGGTGCTATTCTTTTACCAACGTATTTTTTAAAAGATACTAAAGATTATACTTAGCTCATTAATTAAAGAGGGAACCAGAGGATATTAAAACAAATTAAAAATAGAATACAAAGAACTGCCACATATGGTAGGCAATCAGGGATGTTGAAATAAATGTGTTTATATATATATATATACACACACACACATATATACAATATAATATAAATTATATATGTTATATATAATATAAATGAGTTTATATATATAATATATATAAATATATATGCACACATATGTATAAATATATATATATACACACATGTGTATATATATATAAAAACTCTTTATGTGAGGGAGAAACCATATCTACACTGGACAAATTTAATTTCCATTTCTATGAACAAGAATCGTTTCTACTATCACTTTCTATATCTTGTTAAGTGTAAAAATATTCAAAATAAATGAAAGGTACAGGTAACCCAGGAGGGTGTACTAGATACCAAGTAATCTTTTTTGCCTATTTCAGAGTACTTCACAATTTTTCTTGACAATATTTTAAGGTGTCTTCCATCAGTCAGTACAATCATGAGGTGGAAGTCACAGTAATTTGAAAAGAATTTAATACATAAAAAGAAAAGTTTAATATAAGCAATATTTAACTGCAATCAGGACTGGAGTAACAAAAGATTGACTGCTGCTGCTGCTAATTCGCTTCAGTCGTGTCCAACTCTATGCGATCCCATAGACGGCAGCCCACCAGGCTCCCCCGTCCCTGGAATTCTCCAGGTAAGAACACTGGAGTGGGTTGCCATTTCCTTCTCCAATGCATGAAAGTGAAAAGTCAAAGTGAAGTCACTCAGTCGTGTCCGATTCTTCGCAACCCCATGGACTGCAGCCTACCAGGCTCCTCCATCCATGGGATTTTCCAGGCAAGAGTACTGGAGTGGGGTGCCATCACCTTCTCCAAGAGATTGACTAGTAGAAGGTAATTCAAGGGACTCTAATGCATATAGGAAGATCAGCTACAACTCGGGGACTGACATAGTGCACCCAAGAAAGAGGCACCCATCCCAGGGCAGAGATCCTAACTGTGTTGGTGAGAGCACAAGTTTGACTCACTAGGTGCCACAAAAGCCAGCATGGTGCTGGTTGGCCACATTTGCTGGAAATGCATCCTCTACGTGGCCAGGGAAAGCTATTCATGGGCTGAAACTCACTGAACGTCATCCAAGAGGATGCTAAGGAGGCTGCTGGCTGCTGTGTACTCTTGACTGCCACAGGCCACAGGAGCAAGACTCTAGACAAGGCGCAGACTCTGAAAGAGCAATGACCTAATGGATCCTTCTCCAGTGTCCACTTTAGAACATGAATCATTTCCTAGTTCTTCTCAGTCAACTGATAAAAGGTCAAATCATACAAGAACATTGAGGCCAAGGATGTCCCCCTGACACAGGCCAAAAAAGGTCTGGCAGAATCCAGGGTGAGTGAGCTATACTTCAAAAGGGCCTAAATTTCTCTAATGATCTGCAAACTTGCTGACCATCTTCACATACTCCAATCAGTTCTCTGCCTCAAGCTTTCTCATCTCTTTCCCTACCAACACGTTTTGAGAACATGATCAGTTCAGTTCAGTTCAGTTCAGTTGCTCAGTTGTGTCCGACTCTTTGAGACCCCATGAATCACAGCACGCCAGGCTTCCCTGTCCATCACTAACTCCCGGAGTTCAGTCAGACTCACGTCTATCAAGTCAGTGATGCCATCCAGCCATCTCATTCTCAGTTTTCCCCTTCTCCTCCTGCCCCCAATCCCTCCCAGCATCAGGGTCTTTTCCAATGAGTCAACTCTTAGCATGAGGTGGTCAAAACACTGGAATTTCAGCTTTAGCATCATTCCTTCCAAAGAACACCCAGGACTGATATCCTTTAGAACGACCTGGTTGGATCTCCTTGCAGTCCAAGGGACTCTCAAGAGTCTTCTCCAACACCACAGTTCAAAAGCATCAATTCTTTGGCACTCAGCTTTCTTCACAGTCCAACTCTCACATCCATACATGACCACTGGAAAAACCACAGCCTTGACTAGATGGACCTTTGTTGGCAAAGTAATGTCTCTGCTTTTGAATATGCTATATAGGTTGGTCAAAACTTTCCTTCCAAGGAGTAAGCGTCTTTTAATTTCATGGCTGCAGTCACCATCTGCAGTGATTTTGGAGCCCCAAAAATGAAGTCTGACACTGCTTCCACTGTTTCCCCATCTATTTCCCATGAAGTGATGGGACCGGATGCCATGATCTTAGTTTTCTAATGTTGAGCTTTAAGCCAACTTTTTCGCTCTCCTCTTTGACCTTCATCAAGAGGCGTTTTAGTTCCTCTTCACTGTCTGCCATAAGGGTGGTGTCATCTGCATATCTGAGGTTATTGATATTTCTCCCAGCAATCTTAATTCCAGCTTCTGCTTCTTCCAGCCCAGCATTCCCTATGATGTACTCTGCATACAAGTTAAATAAGCAGGGTAACAATATATAGCCTTGAGGTACTCCTTTTCCTATTTGGAACCAGTCTGTTGTTCCATGTCCAGTCTAACTGTTGCTTCCTGACCTGCATACAGGTTTCTCATAAGGCAGGTCAGGTGGTCTGGTATTCCCATCTCTTTCAGAATTGTCCACAGTTTATTGTGATCCACATAGTCAAAGGCTTTGGCATAGTCAATAAAGCAGAAATAGATGTTTTTCTGGAACTCTCCTGCTTTTTTGATGATCCAGTGGATGTTGGGAATTTGATATCTGGTTCCTCTGCCTTTTCTAAAACCAGCTTGAACATCTGGAAGTTCACGGTTTACATATTGCTGAAGCCTGGCTTGGAGAATTTTGAGCATTACTTTACTTGTGTGTGAGATGAGTGCAATTGTGTCATAGTTTGAGCATTCTTTGGCATTGCCTTTCTTAGGGATTGGAATGAAAACTGACCTTTTCCAGTCCTGTGGCCACTGCTGAGTTTTCCAAATTTGTTGGCATATTGAGTGCAGCACTTTCACAGCATCATCTTTCAGGATTTGATACTCACTCAGTAATTAAATGTTAAATCAGATCAGAAATATAACTCTGTGTGTGTGTGTGTTTGTGTGTGTGTGTGGTGTATTTTGTTATTTGTATATCTCTGATTCCCAGGTGGCTCAGATGGTAAAGTGTCTTACTGCAATGAAAGAGACCTGGTTTGACCCCTGGGTAGGGAGATCACTTTGAAGAAGGAAATGGAAACCCATTCCAGTACTCTTGCCTGGAAAATTTCATGGATAGAGGAGCCTGGTAGGCTCCAGTCCATGGGATCGTAAAGAGTCGGACACAACTGAGCAACTTCACTTTTAGGAAATAGATGAACAATTGAAATTTTCTTGCAGGTCTACATAGCTTGTATTCAATATGTAACTGATCTGGAAAGCAAGTTTCTGTACATAAAGATGCTGCTGCTAAGTCGCTGGTATTCCCATCACTTTCAGAATTTTCCACAGTTTTCCTTATCCAAAAGAGGGCATCTGCCGCTGCTGCTAAGTGGCTTCAGTCATGTCTGACTCTGTGTGACCCCATAGACGGCAGCCCACCAGGCTCCCTCGTCCCTGGGATTCTCCAGGCAAGAACACTGGAGTGGGTTGCCATTTTCTTCTCCAATGCATGAAAGTGAGGAGGTTCTTAATCAAGAACTCTGGGGATAGTAGAAACAGAGGAGCAAAAACAGAAGAGCAAGCCAAACTGAGACTAAATCAGGAAACTAGATTTAAAGGAGCCACAATGTTTATGTATATTAAATTATCATATTGTACACTTTCAGTTCAGTTCAGTCGCTCAGTCATGTCCGACTCTTTGCAACCCCGTGAATTGCAGCACGCCAGGCCTCCCTGTCCATCACCAACTCCAGAAGTTCACTCAGACTCACGTCCATTGAGTGGGTGATGCCATCCAGTCATCTCATCCTCTGTCTTCCCCTTCTCCTCCTGTCCCCAATCCCTCCCAGCATCAGGGTCTTTTCCAATGAGTCAACTCCTCGCACTTTAAATATATACAATTATATTTGTCAGCTATTACTCGATAAATCTGGAAAAGCAACTTTTGGTTTAAGAAAATATAACTACTTTCCCCCAAATAATGTTACATATGCTAGTTCAGTTCAGTTGCTCAGTCGTGTCCGACTCTTTACGACCCCATGAATCGCAGCATGCCAGGCCTCCCTGTCTATCACCAACTCCCTGAGTTCACTCAGATTCACGTCCATTGAGTCAGTGATGCCATCCAGCCATCTCATCCTCTGTCGTCCCTTTCTCTTCCTGCCCCCAATCCCTCCCAGCATCAGAGTCTTATGCTAAGATATAATCAATTTATGATTGTCATTTTTCAAAGAATCAATAATTATTTCAAACTGTAAAATAAACAAAAACCCAAAAGCCACATGGTTCAGAGAATTAGAGCATGAAATCAAGATTTACTGAAATAAGATAAGAAAGGCAAAATTATAAGGTAGAAAGTAGACAGGAAGATAATCAAAGGTATTTTGTTCATAGCTTGAATGATAGTAATACCAGTGAACATTTATGCAGCTTACTAGGTTCCAGGCATTTTTTTCTAAGCTCATTTAATTCTCTTAACAATTTTTTGTAGGAAGTACCATGATTATTTCTGTGAAAGAGAATAGGACGACAAACACAGAGGAAGAATGGATGACTGATGATTAATAATTACAGTAAAATTTCCCACAGAGTGAAGTATTATCTATAAACAAAGGTATTTGAGTTACTGATATAATTTAATAACTTCAGTGTTATCCAATGTCTGTGAAAGAAAACCGATAATTCTATAATTAAGTAAAATCAATTACAGTCCTTTATAACATGAAATTTTATTCAAAAAATTAATACAAAACTGTAATGGCAAAATAACAACTCCCATGGCAAAATAATAACTAATGCAGAAAAATTACATACTTATCCATATATACTAGTTTGCATCTTTCCAGGAGATTTACTTTTGTGCAAAGATTTTACCACTTTATGACTATGAATTTTCAATTAAACATTTGGGGAAATGATTAGATTCTCTATTTGTTGCTTTTACAAGAAGAAAGTCACTGACTGTCATAGAAAAAGAACAAAACGTATTTTAAAGCTAGCTGCCATGGCTCTAGAAAATTTTTACTACTACACTGAATCACAGTTTAATTTCTTTGGTGGAAGAGAGGATTGGGGGGATAATCACAAAGGTTTTCGAAAGCAAACTGTATATATTGATTTCTTTTCTGGATTACATAGAAACTATTAACAAAGCAAGGTTCAAGAAAGTTTTTTGAGGTTTAAGTTGTCTATATTTAGAAAGTTTCCAAAGTGCTCTACAAACATATCCTCCTAAGCCTGATGGATCTTTACGAGACACGGAAACAATATAGTGTCTTTCACATCCTTCTATGCTAGAGTTTTTGGCACAAGGATCATTTAAACGTTAAATCCTCATATGCAGTTACTTATTCTAAATAATTATTAGACTTCATTTCTTCTACTGGTTGTTTATCACTTAATAAAACTAGTTGGAGATACAATATTTCTTTATTTCTCCTTAGTTTTCCATGTTATTTTAGTCTACATGCAATTGAAAGAAAAAAAATATAAATAGCATTTATCACAATACTTCATTAAGTCAAACATATGCTAGCAGAGCACCCAACAATTTGTGTGTGCATGTGTGTGTGTATGTAAAAATGATGCTGTCCCCTTCATTAAAAAATATCTAGTAATTGAAATTATAGCCCAGCAAATGGATTCGTTTCAGCTTTATATTGAAAGGAAATAAGCTTGCACATTCTCAATTCACAACTCTCTTTGGCTAAAAACCTTAGACTTCACAATCAATTCATTATTTTGGTTTATTTATTGCTCTTTCTTCAGTTATTGAAGGTCTGATCATCACAGCACATAAAGAAGATATGTTAATTTAAAGCTAAGCAACTGGTATATTAACTTAGCATTTTATAAGGGAAAAAAACACTGTATGTCAGGCTTTGGAAAGTAGTGGCCATCTGGAGAATCAGCATGAAATTTGGTCTCTATATTTGGATCAATGCAAAGGTTAGCCATATTTTCTGTTCTTAAACTTCCTCTCCCAGGGAATTAGACATACACATTTTCTGTAATCTTTTCACCTCTCATGGTATACATATATTGTAATAACATATGGGGGAAACATGATAGTCAAAGCAATTATTTTTGCTGTCTTCATGGGCATTCCAAAAGGAATTGAGAAACATTAAAGATATATCCACAGCATACATTGCTTTAGCTTTCTGGTTATTTCCATGTGGTCATCTTGCTTGTATGCTGCCATCAGCCAAATACTTGGAATTTTGATGAGTTAGAACAATGCTTCTCAAACTATTTGTGCTATACGGCCATTAAAAAATTTTAAGCTTCTCAAAACTAATATATTATGAATTAGAATAAGAATAAATTACTCTTTAAGTGAAAAATATCTACAATACAGGCTCTATTTCGTTATGTCAGCATTAGATTCAACAGATATGAAATTACTTTGTACAAGTGCTCTAAATATATCTAGATGCTTACTCTCAATTTAGATATTTACTTCAATCTTCTTGATGTGTACTAGTATCTCACCATAATTTTAATATGTATTTTCCTGATGACATATTGTTAAGCATCCTTTAATGTGCTTATTGGTCATTTGCAAATATTTTATTGTTAAGTATCTATTCAAGTAGATGGCAGTTTTAAAAAAATTTGATTTATTATTAAACTATAAGCTTTTGTTATATACTCTGGATACAAATACTGTGTCAAATATTTAGGTTGCAAATAATTGTTCCCTGTTTGTGTCTTGTCTTTTTATTTCTCAACAATATTTTCACAGAACAGAAGTTTTCAAATTGAATTGATGTCCAGTATATCAAGATTTTATCTTAGGATTCTATTTTCTGTGTCCTAAGAAATGCTTGGCCATGAGTGTCCAGGAGCCTCTTTGGAGCCATGGGTCAGCAGTGGCCTGCTGCAGGGTTGGGAGCACTGAGTGCAGCAGTACCTGCATGGGTCCCTTTGGAGGAGGATACCATTATCTTTATTATCTCCACCATAGTTTGGCCTCAGGTCAAATAACAGGGAGGGAACACAGCCCCTCCCATCAACAGAAAATTGGATTAAAGATTTACTGAACATGGCCCTGCCCATCAGAACAAGACCTAGTTTCCCCCTCAGTCAGTCTCTCACATTAGGAAGATTCCATAAACCTCTTATCCTTCTCCATCAGAGGGCAGACAGAATGAAAACCACAACTACAGAAAACTAACGAATCTGATCACATGGCCTTGTCTAACTCAGTGAAACTATGAGCCATGCTGTGTAGGGGCAGTGGAGAATTCTGACAAAACGTGGTCCACTGGAGAAGGGAATGTCAAACCACTTCAATATTCTTGTCTTGAGAACCCCATGAACAGTATGAAAAGACAAAAAGATAGGACACTGAAAGATGATCTCCCCAGGTTGGTAGATGCCCAGTATGCTACTGGAGATACATGGAGAAATACCTCCAGAAAGAATGAAGAGATAAAGCCAAAGCAAAAACAACACCCAGCTGTGGATGTGACTAGTGATGGAAGTAAAGTTCAATGCTGTAAAGAACAATATTGCATAGGAACCTGGAATGTTAGGTTCATGAATCAAGGCAAATTGGAAGTGCTCAAACAGGAGATGGCAAGAGTAAATATGGACATTTTAGGAATCAGCAAACTAAAATGGACTGGAATGGGTGAATTTAATTCAGAGGACCATTATATCTACTACTGTGGACAAGAATCCCTTAGAAGAAATGGAGTAGCCATCATAGTCAACAATAGTCCAAAATGCAGTTCTTGGATGCAATCTCAAAAACAACAGAATGATCTCTGTTCATTCCCAAGGCAAATCATTTAATATCAGAGTAATCCAAATCTATGCACCAAACAGTAATGCTAAAGAAGCTGAAGCTGAATGGGTCTATGAAGACCTACAAGACCACTAGAACTAAAATCCAAAAAAGATGTCCTTTTCATCATAGTGGACTGGAATGCAAAAGTAGGAAGTCAAGAGGCACCTGCAGTAACAGGCAAATTTGGCCTTAGGGTACAGAATGAAGCAGGGCAAAGTCTAATGAATTTTGCCAAGAGAATGCATTGGTCATAGCAAACACCCTCTTCCAACAACACAAGAGAAGACCCTATATATGGACATCACCAGATGGTCAAATCTGAAATCAGATTGACTATATTCTTTGCAGCCAAAGATACAGAAGTTCTATACAGTCAGCAAAAACAAGGCCAGGAGATGACTGTGGCTCAGATCATGAAGTCCTTATTGCCAAATTCAGACAAATTGAAGAAATTAGGGAAAACCTCTAGACCATTCAGGTATGACCTAAATCAAATTCCTTATGATTATACAGTGGAAGTGACAAATAGATTCAAGGGACTAGATCTGATAGACAGAGTGCCTGAAGAACTATGGATGGAGGTTCGTGACATTGTACAGGAGGCAGGGATCAAGAGTATCCCCAAGAAAAAGAAATGCAAAAAGGCAAAATGGTTGTCGGAGGAGGCCTTACAAATAGCTGTGAAAAGAAGAGAAACAAAAGGCAAAGGAGAAAATGAAAGATCTACCCATTTGAATGCAGAGTTCTAAATAATAGCAAGGAGAGATAAGAAAGACTTCCTCAGTGATCAATGCAAAGAAATAAAGGAAAACAATAGAATGGGAATGACTAGAGATCTCTTCAAAAAAATTAGAGATATCAAGGGAACTTCTCATGCAAAGATGACCACAATAAAGGACAGAAATGGTATGGAGCTAACAGAAGCAAAAGATATTAAGAAGAGGTGGCAAGAATACACAGTGAATACACAAAAAATGTTATCATGACCCAGATAATCATGATGGTGTGATCACTTACCTAGAGTCAGACACCCTGGAATATGAAGTCAATTGGGCCTTAGGTAGCATCACTACAAGCAAAGCTAGTGGAGGTGATGGAATTCCATTCGAGCTATTTCAAATCTTAATGATGATGCTGTGAAAGTGCTGCACTCAATATACTAGCAAATTTGGAAAACTCAGCAGTGGCCACAGGATGGGAAAAGGTCAGTTTTCATTCCAATCCCAAAGAATGGCAATGACAGAGAATGTTCAAACTTCTGCACAATTGCACTCATCTCACACACTATCAAAGAAATGTTCAAAATTCTCCAAGCCAGGCTGCAACAGTACATGAACCTTCCAGATATTCAAGGTGGATTTAGAAAAGGCAGAGGAATCAGAGATCAAATTGCCAACATCTGTTGGATCATCAAATAAGCAAGAGAATTCCAGATAAACATCTACTTCTGCTTTATTGACTATGACAAAGCCTTTGACTGTGTGGATCACAACAAACAGTGGAAAATTCTTCAAGAAATGGGAGTCCCATACCACCTGACCTGCCTCCTGAGAAATCTGTATGCAGATCAAGAAGCAACAGTTAGAACTAGATATGGAACAACAGACTGGTTCCAAATCAGGAAAGGAGTACATCAAGGCTATATATGTCACCCTCCTTACTTAACTTGTATGCAGAGTACATCTCATGAGAAATGCTTGATTGGATAAAGCACAAGGTGGAATGAAGATTGCTGGGAAAAATATCAATAACCTCAGATATGCAGATGACACCATGCTTATGGCAGAAAGCAAAGAAGAACTAAAGAGCCTCTTGATGAAAGTGAAAGAGGAGAGTGAAAAAGTTGGCTTAAAATTCAACATTCACAAAACTAAGATCATGGCATCTGGTCCCATCACTTCATGGCAAATAGATGGGGAAACAATGAAAACAGTGACAGACTTTTATTTTCTTCTGGGCTCAAAAATCACTGCAGATGGTGACTGAAGCCATGAAATTAAAAGATGCTTGCTCCCTGGAAGAAAAGTTATGACCAACTTAGACAGTATATTAAAAAGCAGAGACATTACTTTGTCAACAAAGGTCCATCTAGTCAAAACTATGGTTTTTCCAGTAATCATGTATGGATGTGAGAGTTGGACTATACAGAAAGCAGAGCACCAAAAAACTGTTGCTTTTGAACTGTGCTGTTAGAGAAGACTCTTGAGAGTCCCTTGGACTGCAAGGAGATCCAACCACTCAATGCTAAAGGAAATCAGTCCTCAGTATTCATTTGAAGGACTGATGCTGAAGCTGAAACTCCAAAACTTTGACCACCTGATGTGAAGACTGACTCATTTGAAAGGACACTGATGCTGGGAAAGATTGAAGGAGGGAGCTGAAGGGGAAGATAGAGGATAAGAAGGTTGAATGTATCAGCAACTCAACGGACATGAGTTTGAGTATGCTCTGGGAGTTGGTGATGGACAGGGAGGCCTGGCGTGCTGCATTCCATGAGGTCATAAAGGGTCAGACACGACTGAGTGACTGAACTGAAATGAACTGGAAATGCTTGCCAAGCTCAAGATCAAAAATTTTTTTCTTATATTTTCATCTAGAAATTTGATAATTTTAGGGCTTGTCTTTAGTATTAAAATTCATAGCATTTTAAATTTTGTGAGATAAACATTTAAATTCATTTCTCTCATACCTATATCCAGAACCACTTGCAGAAGCAACTATTAATATTATTCCTCCATTTTATTATGTTGGCATGCTTGTCAAAACCCAGCTACCATATAGACATCTATTTTGAGCTTTTTATTGTATCCTACTTATCTGTACATCTCTTCTTATGCCAAAATTAGATTGTCTTTTTTCTGTGTGAGTGCTTAGTTGCTTCAGTCATGTCTGATTCTATGTGACCCTATGAATTGTGGCACACCAGGCTCCTCTGTCCATGATATTCTCAGGCAAGAATACTGGAGTGGGTTTCCATGCTCTCCTCCAGGGATGGAACCCACATATCTGGCATTGAAGATGGATTTTTTATCCACTGAGCCACTGGGGAAACCCTGTAACTTTAAGCTAAGTCTTTAAATCAGGCAGTAATCTCTCAAATTTGCTTTTCTTCCTTAGAATTATTTCAATTATTTTATAATATTTACATTGCAATATAGACTCACAATCATTTTGTCAAATTCTTATGAAATAAAATCTTCTGGGATTATTATCAGGTACTGAATTTATAGATCATTTAGGGGATAGCTGACACCCCTTCACTGAATCCCAGTATGTACACATGACATGTTTCTCTATTTAGTGAAAGTGAAAGTCGCTCTTTAGCATTCAACTCTTTGTGACCCCATGGACTATACAGGACCCCGTGGAATTCTCCAGGCCAGAATACTGGAGTTGGTAGCCATTCCTTTCGCCAGAGGATATTCCCAACCCAGGAATCAAACCAGGGTTTCCTGCATTGCAGGTGGATTCCTTACCAACTGAGCTATCAGGGAAGTAATAGTTCTTTAATTTGTCCCAACACAGATGTATAGTCTTACATATATATACTTCACTAAATTAATACCTAATTATCCCCTAATTTGGATGGTATTGTAAATTATATTTTTAATTTTAGTTTCTAACTGTTTATTGATGGTGTAAAGAAACACATTTTATTACTATATATAAATCATGTATCCTTTCAATTAGTACATTCATGTTTCTTAGTTGTAATAATTTTAATAGATTATATTGGATATTGTATATATTTAATTACTGTGCACAGTGGGTATAGCTACCATATCATACTTCAGTGAAAGACTTCTCATCTACATGCCGGGAATGCTTTTGGTAGTCAGTGTGAGGTTATCACTCTTTCAGAGAGTGCCTCAGTTGAAGGCAGCCAATTTGCCCAAAAACAATCCCTTCCTAGAGTAAAGTGAAAGTCATTCATTCATGTCCTATTCTTTGGACCCACATGGATTATATAGTCCGTGGAATTCTCCAGGCCATAATACTGGAGTGGATAGCCTTTCCCTTCTCCAGGGAATCTTTTCAACCCAGGGACCAAACCCAGGTCTTCTGCATTGCAGACAGATTCTTTACCAGCTGAGCCACTAGAGAAGCCCAAGATTACTGGAGTGCGTAGCCTTTCCCTTCTCCAGGGGATCTTCCCTGACCCGGAATTCCAACTGGAGTTCCTGCATTGCAGGCAGATTCTTTACCAACTGACCAACTGAGCTATCAGGGAAGCACAACTGATTTATCAGGGAAGCTAACAATCCCTTCTTGGAGCATATAAAATTTTGGCCACCTTGTCCCATGTATAAAGTAGCATTCTAATTCCACATATCCTGTTTGGTTACTTGAGACATTGTTGATTTTGTATCCCAGCATGACTTCTTCCTCTACCCTGTATTGTTTCTTTAATCTCCCTACCACAGATATTGATTACAGAGATGTTTCTAAATGATATCCCTACCTGCTTGCCTCCATCTCAGAGTCTGAAGGCAATACAACTTGAAGCTTTTGGCCTCGTACTTTTTTTTCTTGCCTTATTGCACATGTTAGGGCATTCAATGTTGACTTGAAGTTGTGAGAGGAAATATACTTGTCTTGTTTCAAGTTTTAGAGGGAAAATGTTGTCATTCAATTATGTATGATATTAGTCATAGGTTTTTGTAGCTTTTGATCAAGCTAATCAAGTCCCCTTATATTGTTTATTTGCCAAGATATTTTTATCATAAATGAGTTATTCAAAATATGTTGTTTAATTACTAAATGTTAGGAATTTTCTAAATATATTTATATGAAGCATTATGTGCTAAACCTGTTATGCTGTTAAATGTCTGTATGTATTTTCTTCCTTCAAAATGTACTGACTTGTTTAGACAACCAGTTACTTGTGGATTAACCCCAGGGTTTCAAAGCCTTATTTTGGGGGTTTGTTAATGAATGGCTATAGCTCTTCCTCTAAGACAAGTTTAAACCTCACTATGAGATTATAATCTTTCTACAGAGTTTGCTGAATTCTCTTGGTATTTAACACATTTTTCTGAGTTTGCTTAGTTGGAATTCAAATGCCTACCCCATCCTGTGTGAATTTGGGGCATTGCTCAGTATATAACTTTTCTTAGTTTTCATTGACTGGCTTTATGGAAATTCTCCCTCTCAATTTACAACCTAGTATTCAACAACAACAACAACAAAACCAAAGCTATTCCATTTGGATTTTTGGACTTCATTCTCTGCTTTACTTCTTTTTCTTTTCCACTAGCCACTTCAGCTTCCTTCAACTTTATTTTCTGTTTCCCCAACTTAGTAAGATCAGTGTTACTCATTTTCCTTCTCTAAGTTTTCCCTCTCTGTGCTACAGTACTGAAATACCTCCTGACAGAAAGCCAGTGATGTTGTAGAACTTTGCCCAGCTCCCAAGAATCACTATTGTGCAGTGTCTTTTACCCGTTGTCTCTCCAAAAGCACTTGTTTATATGCGCTGTTCAGTTTTCTAGCTGATAAAGGGAATACAAAGCTGGTACCAATCCTTCCATCAAGGCAAGGAGAGAAAGTATCTTTACTTACTTTTAAAAACATATTTCCATGGGAGCTAAACACAGAGATACATTTCACTCACAAACACATGCCCACTCAATGCTTGAAAACACTCTGGCCCTCAAAAAAGAATCAAGAAAAAGAAAAAATATGAACATATGGCATTGCTAGAAAATTTTTATTGAGTAAGAATTCTGCAGACACTTAGACTTGAAAAGATGAAAACTTGGTATTCAGAAAAAAACACAAAATTATATCTGAGATTAGGGCAGTAATATAATTTCTGGGAAGTGTTCTTAGATATAGCTGTCAATGTGTATTAAAGTTTATGCACATTTCTAAAATAATGAGTAAAGGTCATGTAATTAGTATAATATTTGATAGGGTTTTAGTAAATGGAGAGATTGTTGGGATTTTTGTTGATATCCAAAATAAATTCTTAAATCAATTCTATCATTGCTTTATTCAAAACTGGAAGATTAATTTTTATAATAGTCATTAAAATTTAAGTTACATACAAATTTGATTCTCAAGAGAATTATTTGGAGGCAAAGAAGATGAAAAGAAAGTTTTATCTTCATCATCATCATTTGTTGTTATCACTTTTATCTGAAGGTCTTACTTTAGTCTTTCTTCACTTTTTCCTCAACCTTCTCATAACCCTCATAGAGCTTTCACACTCATTTTATTTTTACCACCTTTGACAAACTCTAATTCTATGAAGAGAGAGAGATACAAGAGTTATGACCCTTACTTCTAGAGTCTAAAATATAGTGTACTTGAAAGAACACATAAAATATCTCAAATGTTAGATTTTTTAAAAGCTGGCTTTGTTTGGTTTCCAGCTGAGCTCTTCTAGTGGATCAGAGAACAGACAAATTAATTGGTGCTTCTCTGATCCAAATAGTAGAACCTATGGTTAGTTGCCCTTCCCAGATCATTGTAGCACTGGGTCTTATAATGTTACCATGTGAGTGTTCTCTAGTGGTGGCTGTCCTGGGTCATAATCTGATTTAGATAGCAACAATCCCTGATTCTTCAAAAGTCAAGTTTCAGACCTCGTATATTTTCTGACATTGATGAAGAAAATCTTTAGAAATCAGTCATGAAAGAATCCTCATTTTTAATAATATATTTAGAAGTTTGATACTTTGAAATATAATTAAATTAATAATTGCCAACCTCAGATCATGGCTGTTAGAATAAATTTGCATATTTCACACACAATTATACAGAAAAACCAGGCAATTTTTATTTAACAAGCTCTCAAGTCTGAAGTTAAGACTAGGATAATATGACCATCCACAGTATATTATCTTTATGGCTCCACCATAACCTCCAACAATCCTAGGCATCTCTTAGAAATCTGATGCAAAAGCTCAGAAAGCCTTTAGAGTTTCTTGCAAATGGGGCAAAAGAAGAAAGGGACAGTTTTGTCACATCTGCTCAATAAACCGTTTTTCATAAAGTTATTCCATTCCTCACAGGAATTGAGTTTTGGCACAAATTCCAGTTTTTCCTTAGATAAAAATACCACAAGCCCATAAAATACATAAAAATTAAAATTAGAAGATCTAGAGTTTGAGTAGAATTATACTGTCATGAATATATCATAACATTTTATGTTTTTAAATTTAACTGGAGGTATACTTTTAATACTCTGTTCATTTAACCTATATACTGAGCACATCATGAGAAATGCTGGGCTGAATGAGTTATAAGCTGGAATCAAGATTGGCAGGAGAAACATCAACAAACTCAGATATGTGGATGATACTACTCTAATGGCAGAAAGGGAAGAGCCTCTTAATGAGTGTGAAGAATTAGCTTAAAACTAAATATTCAAAAAAAAAAAAAAACCTAAGACCATGGCATCCAGTCCCTTTGATGAAAGCAGCTGAAAGTCGCTCAGTCATGTCTGATTCTTTGTGACCCCCATGGACCTTACAATCCATGGAATTCTGCAGGCCAGAATACTGGAGTGGTCGCTGTTCCTTTCTATAGGGAATCTTCCCCACCCAGTGGTTGAACCCAGGACTCCCACACTGCAGGCAGATTCTGTAGCAGCTGAGCTACCAGGGAAGCCCAGTTACTTCATGGCAAATAGAAGGGTAAAAGGTGGAAGAAGTGACAGACTTCTTCTTCTAGGACTCTAAAAGCACTGTGGATGGTGACTGCAGACATGAAATCAGAAGACAATTTCTTCTTGGCAGGAAAGCTATGACAAAGCTAGACAGTGTGTTGAAAAGCAGAGACATTACTCTGCCAACAAAGGCTGTATAGTCAAAGCTAGGGTCTTCCCAGTGGTCATATGCAGGTGTGAGAGCTAGACTGTAAAGAAGGAAGAGCAAAAAAGAATCAATGCCTTCAAACTGTGGTTCTGGATAAGACTCCTGAGAGTCTCTTGAACAGCAAGGGGATCAAACAAATCAATCTTAAGGGAAATCAGCCCTGAATACTCATTAGAAGGACTGATGCTGAAGCTGAAGCTCCAGTATTTTGCTCATCTGATGAGAACAGCTAACTCATTGGAAAAGATCCTGATGCTGGGAAAGATTGAGGGCAGAATGTGAAAAAGGCATCAGAGGATGAGATGGCTTGATGGTATCACCAATGCAATTGATATGAACTTGGGCAAACTTCAAGAGATGGGGAGGGACAGGGAGGCCTGAAGTGCTGCAGTCCATGGGATCACAAAGAGTGGGACACGACTGGGTGACTGAACAAAAACAATACACTCTGAATAAAACAAGTTGGAGAATAAGAATAATAATATACTCCCTAAAATTGTGCAGGAAGTCATTACTTGCTGTGGTACCCAGAGAACGTTATCTTTACCTTCTTCAGCTCATCTAACTCTGAATTTGGTTGCTGATTCCTTTCTTTCTACTGAATTCTCCTGCTGTACTTTGGTTGCTGATTTTCACTATGGCGGGCTTGCTGCAATCAAAATATTCTGTTCACTATTCCCCTTTCCCTCTTCAGCTTTGTTCCTAATATGCTTTAACTTGGAAATACTCGATCTAATTCTTGTTCTTTGTCCTAAACAAAAATAAATTCAATATTTTTCTATGATCTTATGCATTCCACCCCAGTTTAAATGAATTGTCTAAGTTCTGATTTGAATTGTCTGACCTCCATCATTTATACACAGAAAAATATTTGTGTTATGAATGGATATTTACCACCTGTTATTTCAAATCATATAGATCAACCATTAGACTTTTAATTTTTTTTGTCCTGTCTCCACAACTCTACTATGTTCTTTAGAGAAGGGAAAAGTAGTCCTTATCTTGTTTACTTAAATTGTATATTTTGAAAAATTATTTATTTTGATTTCTAAAATATCTTTTGCATCTTTATTCCACTCTCATAACTCTAAGGCAGATCTTCCTTAATTAACTGTTGAATTATGAAGAAATTTGGGACTCATTATGCATGTGTGCATGTTAAGTCACTTCAGTCATGCTAGACTCTTTGCAACCCTATGGACTGTAGCTCTCCAGACTTCTCTGTCCATAACCTTCTCTAGGCAAGAATACTGAAATGGGTTGCCAGGCCCTTCTAAAATGATATATAATAGACCAAGTATTAAGGATACCCAATCTCTGTCCTCTAACATGTAATTTTTGTTTCCAGAGCTATTAATAGAAATTTTATTGAGAAATTAGGCAAAAAGAGTTCAAAGGAATATTGTATCACCCACAAGGCTGTAAATTCAAACACATTAGAGGTTTGCTGAGTTACCTGAGGAAGCCCTTTCTTCTTGCACTGTCATATCCAAATAGACAGAATAAATGCCAGCATAAAGGTTTAACTTTCCTACTTCCAATCCATTCTCAAAGATAATATAGTGTTTTACCAATTCAAGACAAGGGAAAGAATGAAAGGATGACAGTGTAAATGAAGAGTCAAGGGAGAAGTGAGAAGTTTGGTCCCAAAGCCTCAATACTAACTCCCTTATTCCAGGTATTTTTGAGGCAAATGTCATAGCAAAAACTGTACCAAAGGTAAACAGAGAAGAAACATTATTCAAGGTGTTTGCAGTAGAAGAGAGAGATCCATGCGTAGTCTGAACTCAGCTCTGTTGAGACAGAGAGTGAGAGAATTTTGAGGACCTGGCATTTGAGGGATTGTAGGACACCTGCATTTGCTAACTGGACATACCCAAAGAGAAAGTAAACTTCCTCCTTTTCTTATGACAGGAGGTAACTTGAAAACTTGGAAAAAAACATCACTGAAGTCAGGCCCCTGACTTCTTACAGCAATGGGGAGTTTGAGTCAGTATCTTCCTTGCTCATTACATTTCACAGGGATGCCTCCCATGTCCCCGAGGCCAAGCTGAGGGAAATGTGAAGGCCATCTTGATTGTAAGGAATAGTTACCTCAGAGCTCTCCTGGAAGCTGTCATCCTAGCCCTATAAAAATGGGAAGGACATCCAAATAATAATAAAGTAGAACTGTAGAGTAGTAGACTGAAGAACATAGCTTTTTCTTGCCTGGTTGTAGACAGAGGAAAAAGCTAACAATAAATTTGTACCTTAGAGGTATGTTGTAAACTAGAGAACAATAAAAGTTACCTTCCTACAGGCAAATGCTTTTTTCTACTGTGAAATAAAATTTATATTTTATTTCAAGACAAGAAAAATTTGACATAAAAATGTTCTGCCCTTTAGCCTCTTGTTTCCCCCAACTCTGCATTATGTATTTGCATTATGCATCCTCCCATTAGCAGGAAAACATATTCAACCATAAAAAGCAGCATTCTCCCAGCATCAACAAGACAACTCCTTGAAAGATAATATTCCTTCTTGATCTTGTAAGGAGTCACAGGACCCACCAAAATGGAGCTTAAATATGTATTACACAAACTGTCAGTAATACATTTGATATTCAGCCCTCTGCCTCAAAAATTTTTCATAAACTGTATTTTGACTTCTAACAAGTAGAACAGTTCTCAGCACTTTCTGAGAAGCTCTCCCTGGGTTATAATCCTCAAAGTTGGTTTAAATAAAATGTTGCAATTTTTTCTTACATTGACAAATTTTCATCGACACTACTCATTTCAATTCTTTCACACTTCTGTTGGATTTAATACCTATCTTATGTATAAATAAATCTTAACTACTAATTTAATTAATATACTGAACTCTGAAATACGCTCAGCACTAGACTGGGTACTTGGAAATCAGAGATAAGTAAAAATTAGTCTCTAACTTTGAGCAGTTTAAAATTCAGTGGTAGTATCCCATAGGAAAATGGCTAATAAAAATATCATGGGTAAATACTGCAATAGATAAAAGTACTTATTGCTAAAATGTTCATTTAACTTAGCTTTACTTTAGGAGAGGGGTAGGTCAAAGAAGACAAGAGAAAACAAAGTGAGTAACACTTGAAGCACACTTCTAATGCTAACACACTGCTCAAAATTTCATTAAAACCCATAATCTAAAATGTCCAAACACCTTAACACATCTTTCAATCTGGCATCAATTTGGTTTCTCATACTCTGTCCTCCAGCATAATTAAAGTGCATTAAATCAACTTTGTGAGCATAAATAATTTCCCCCAATTATAACTTTGTTCACAATATTTCATTCAACTAAAACACTTCTCATTCTAAATATCCAAATTCAACCTCTCCCACAAGGACTGAGATTGCATCTTTCAGGAAATAGACTGAAGAGCAAGTTCAAATGGTAGAAAACCAATCACCTACTTGTGCTTTCCACTGACTTATGTATTGCACTTAAATTTTGGTGAAAATGTCCTGTAACATATTTTTTGAATAATTCAAAGTTTCAGTTCAGTTCAGTACAGTTCAGTTGCTCAGTGATGTTTTTTGCCCCCATGAATGTGGTCATGTGTCCATCACCAACTCCCGGGGGATGACTCAGTTGGCCACTGTGAAGAAGGCTGAGTGCCAAGACTTTTGCTTTTCTTCACAATGAACTGTGGTGTTGGAGAAGATTCTTGAGAAATCCCAGGACTGCTCCTTCAAATGGACTGAGATCCAACCAGTCCATTCTGAAGATCAGCACCACAGAGATTTCTTTTAGGAAGGAAATGATGCCGTTGAAGGACTGAAAAACCATCCAGTACAGACCTTTGGCCACCTCATGCTTTTGAGGAGTTGACTCATTGGAAAAGACTGATGCTGGGAGGGATTGTGGGGAAGGAGGAGAAGGGGGAGATCGACAGAGGATGAGATGGCTGGATGGCATCACTGAAACTTGATGCCACGTGAGTCTGAGTGAACTCCGGGAGTTGGTGATGGACAGGGGAGGCCTGGCGGCATCACTGACTTGATGGACGTGAGTCTGGGTGAACTCCGGGAGTTGGTGATGGACAGGGAGGCCTGGCATGCTGCGATTCATGGGGTCCCAAAGACATGACTGAGCAACTGATCTGATCTGATCTGATATGATCTAGGTTGGTCATAATGTTCCTTCCAAGGAGTAAGCGTCTTTTAATTTCATGGCTGCAGTCACCAACTGCAGTGATTTTGGAGCCCAAATAAATGAAGTCTGACACTGTTTCCCCATCTATTTCTCACGAAGTGATGGGACCGGATGCCATGGTCTTTGTTTTCTGAATGTTGAGCTTTAAGCCAACTTGTTCACTCTCCACTTTCACTTTCATCAATAGGCTTTTTAGTTCCTCTTCACTTTCTGCCATATGGGTGGTTTCATCTGCATATGAGGTTATTGATATTTCTCCTGGCAATCTTGATTCCCGTTTATGCTTCTTCCAGCCCAGCGTTTCTCATGATGTACTCTGCATATAAGTTAAATAAGCAGGGTGACTGTAGACGGCCTTGACGTACTCTTTTTCCTATTTGGAACCAGTCTGTTGTTCCATGTCCAGTTCTAACTATTGCTTTCTGACCTGCATACAGATTTCTCAAGAGGCAGATCAGGCGGTCTGGTATTCCCATCTCTTTCAGAATTTTCCACAGTTTGTTGTGATCCACATAGTCAAAGGCTTTGGCATAGTCAATAAAGTAGAAATAGATGCTTTTCTGGAACTGTCTTGCTTTTTCCATGATCCAGCAGATGTTGGCACTTTGATCTCTGGTTCCTCTGCCTTTTCTAAAACCAGCTTGAACATCAGGAAGTTCACAGTTTACATATTGCTGAAGCTTGGCTTGGAGAATTTTGAGCATTACTTTACTAGTGTGTGAGATGAGTGCAATTGTGTGGTAGTTTGAGCATTCTTTGGCATTGCCTTTCTTTGGGATTGGAATGAAAACTCAACTTTTCCAGTCTTGTGGCCACTGCTGAGTTTTCCAAATTTGCTGGCATATTGAGTGCAGCACTGTCACAGCATCATCTTTCAGGATTTGAAATAGCTCAACTGGAATTCCCTCACCTCCACTAGCTTTGTTCATATTGATGCTTTCTAAGGCCCACTTGACTTCACATTCTAGGATGTCTGGCTCTAGGTCAGTGATCACACCATCATGATTATCTGGGTCATGAAGATCTTTTTAATACAGTTCTTCTGTGTATTCTTGCCATCTCTTCTTAATATCTTCTGCTTCTGTTAGGACCATACCATTTCTGTCCTTTATCGAGCCCATTTTTGCATGAAATGTTCCCTTGGTATCTCTAATTTTCTTGAAGAGATCCCTAGTCTTTCCCATTCTGTTGTTTTCCTCTATTTTTTTTTTCTTCTTCTTTTTTTTTTTTTTGGTTTTATTTTTTAATTTTATTTTATTTAACTTTACAATATTGTGTTGGTTTTGCCATATATCAAAATGAATCTGCCACAGGTATACATGTGTTCCCCATCCTGAACCCTCCTCCCTCCTCCCTCCCCATACCATCCCTCTGGGTCATCCCAGTGCACCAGCCCCAAGCATCCAGTATCATGCATCGAACCTGGACTGGTGACTCGTTTCATATATGATATTATATATATTTCAATGTCATTCTCTCATATCATCCCACCCTCTCCCTCTCCCACAGAGTCCAAAAGACTGTTCTCTACATCAGTGTCTCTTTTGCTGTCTCGTATACAGGGTTATTGTTACCATCTTTCTAAATTCCATATATATGCGTTAGTATACTGTATTGGTGCTTTGATCGCTGAAGAGGGCTTTCTTATCTCTTCTTGCTATTCTTTGGAACTGTGCATTCAGATGCTTATATCTTTCCTTTTCTCCTCTGCTTTTCGCTTCTCTTCTTTTCACAGTTATTTGTAGGCCTCCCAGACAGCCATTTTGCTTTTTTGAATTTCTTTTCCATGGGGGTGGTCTTGATCCCTGTCTCCTGTACAATGTCAAAAACTTCATTCCATAGTTCATCAGGCACTCTATCTATCAGATCTAGGCCCTTAAATCTATTTCTCACTTCCACTGTATAATCATAAGCAATTTGATTTAGGTCATACCTGAATGGTCTAGTGGTTTTCCCTACTTTCTTTAATTTCAGTCTGAATTTGACAATAAGGAGTTCATGATCTGATCCACAGTCAGCTCCTGGTCTTGTTTTTGCTGACTGTATAGAGCTTCTCCATCTTTGGCTGCAAAGAATATAATCAATCTGATTTCGGTGTTGACCATCTGGTGATGTCCATGTATAGAGTCTTCTCTTGTGTTGTTGGAAGAGGGTGTTTGTTATGACCAGTGCATTTTCTTGGCAAAACTCTATTAGTCTTTGCCCTGCTTCGTTCTATAATCCAAGGTCAAATTTGTCTGTTACTCCAGGTGTTTCTTGACTTTCTACTTTTGCATTCCAGTCCCCTATAATGAAAAGGACATCTTTTTTGGGTATTAGTTCTAAAAGGTCTTGTAGGTCTTCATAGAACTGTTCAACTTCAGCTTCATCAGCATTACTGGTTGGGGCATAGACTTGGATTACTGTGATATTGAATGGTTTGCCTTGGAAACGAACAGAGATCATTCTGATGTTCTTGAGATTGCATCCAAGTACTGAATTTTGGACTTTTTTGCTGACCATGATGGCCACTCCATTTCTTCTGAGGGATTCCTGCCTGCAGTAGTAGATATAATGGTCATCTGAGTTAAATTCAGCCATTCCAGTACATTTTAGTTCGCTGATTCCTAGAATGTCAACATTCACTCTTGCCATCCCTTGTTTGACCACTTCCAATTTGCCTTGTTTATGAACCTGACATTCCAGGTTCCTATGCAATACTGCTCTTTACAGCATCGGACCTTCCTTCTATCACCAGTCATATCCACAGCTGGGTATTCTTTTTGCTTTGGCTCCATCCCTTCATTCTTTCTGGAGTTATTTCTCCACTAATCTCCAGTAGCATATTGGGCACCTACTGACCTGGGGAGTTCCTGTTTCAGTATCCTATCATTTTGCCTTTTCATACTGTTCATGGGGTTCTCAAGCCAAGAATACTGAAGTGGTTTGCCATTCCCTTCTCCAGTGGACCACATTCTGTCAGATCTCTCCACCATGACCTGCCCATCTTGGGATGCCCCACGGACATGGCTTAGTTTCATTGAGTTAGACAGGGCTGTGGTCCTAGTGTGATTAGATTGACTAGTTTTCTGTGAGTATGGTTTCAGTGTGTCTGCCCTCTGATGCCCTCTTGCAACACCTACCGTCTTACTTGGGTTTCTCTTACCTTGGGCGTGGGGTATCTCTTTACGGCTGCTCCAGCAAAGTGCAGCTGCTGCTCTTTACCTTGGACGAGGGGTACCTCCTCACCGCCGCCCTTCCTGACCTTCAACGTGGGATAGCTCCTCTAGGCCCTCCTGCACCCGTGAAGCCAGGGCTCCTTGGACGTGGGGTTGGTCTTCCTGGCCGCTGCTCCTGGCCTCAGGTGTGGGGGCGTGGGGTAGCATGAACTTTATTCCTGTGACTTGAATTAAAAAAAAAACTCTTTTATATTAAAATTCTGTATTCATCTTAATAGCATTATCAATAGTCTTGATTTGCTCCAGTATAAATTATGAATAAATAAATGGATACAAATTATCATTCATTTGAGGGCTTAAAAAGTCATGGTTTTATTCATTTTTGTAATTTCAAGATCTGTCAATGTAACTTTTACATTGTAGCATTTCAATGAGCAAGTATTAATGTTTTCTCTCTTTATATCCTATTTCCTTTAGATTTTCAGAACTGCTATATCCATAGCTGTTAAATGAGTGATTATTAAATATTAAATTCTATCCAGCCCTGAAATCCTCAAGTATCTTTCTGAGGATATATATAACATTTTTTTTTCACTGTTTCAATACTCTGATATCAACTTTGTCACTTCTCTGATTTTTATAAATAAATAAAACATAACTTATACAGTGTTATAAATTTATACTTAAGTGTTTTGCTTCCTAACATCAATTGTAATACAAAAATGGGAATTTTAATGACATGAGATCTGAAGGAAAAGACCTGAGGAAAATATTTCCTCTGTGCCTGCACTAGACAATGAGATGTACAAATTAACTAACGTTCTTCAACAGCAGCTGACTTAGTTGACTTTCCCAAAGAAATAAAAGCATTTGAGTGTGAACTCAAAAGCTTTAAGATCTCTCATCCTCCTTTCTCTTTATCCCCTATTGCGCTGACTCTAGAGGGGTAGGGGGGCGAACTGACTATTTTCCCCTCCAAAGACCTTTCCTTTGTACTTCTTCAAAGATCTGTCTTAAAATTTTCTGCCAGATTAGTTACTTTATTTTAGATTATGCCATTTTAAAAAGAAAAAAAAAAAGAAACAAGCCATATCCTTTACAAATAGCCCTAATAAATATCACTTCTTTCTTTCCCTTTTCTGTATGAATATCTTAAATAAGCATCAGTTCAATTCAGTCATGCAGTTGTGTTCAGCTTTTTGTGACCCTATGGACTGCAGCATGCCAGGCTTCCCTATTTATCATCAACACCCAGAGGTTGCTCAAACTCATGTCCATCAAGTTGGTGATGCCATCCAACCATCTCATCCTCTGTCATCCCCTTCTCCTCCTGCCTCCTTCAATCTTTCCCAGCATCAGGGTCTTTTCCAATGAGTCAGTTCTTCACATCAGGTGGCTAAAGTTTTGGAGCTTCAGCATCAGTCCTTCCAATGAATATTCAGGACTGATTTCCTTTAGAATTGACTGGTTTGATCTCCTTGTAATCCAAGGGACTCTCAAGAGTCTTCTCCAGCACCACATTTCAAAAGCATCAGTTCTTTGGTACTCAGCTTTCTTTATAGTCCAACTCTCACATCCATACATGACTACTGGAAAAACCATAGCTTTGACTAGAGGGACTTTTGTTGGCAAAATAAATAAACATAAGCTTTCTCTGTGAAAGTTCTTCCTCCCCTTTTTATATGCTAATCAACTAACTTAAATCTCCTTTCTTTCAGTTACACTAGTGAACCTTCTCCCTCAAAAGCCACCAACAATTTCTAATTATCAGACCTTTGGAATCTTAAGTCCTAATCAAAAACTGTATCATTCAACATTGTTGTCCACTATTCTTGGAAATTCTCTTTTTTATGTTTTAAGACAAAATCATATATTTCTATTTTCCTCTGACCCTTCAAATCTAATCTTTTACTTTGCTACTTTCTGTTACATTTTATAGACAGAATCTCGAAAGGAATGAACTTCTATAATGGCCAGAAGGCAATGGCAACCCACTCCAATACTCTTGCCTGGGAAACCCCATGGATGGAGGAGCCTGGTAGGCTACAGTCCATGGGGTGGCGAAGAGTCGGGTCTCGACTGAGCGATTCACTTTCACTTTTCACTTTCATGCCCTGAAGAAGAAAATGGCAAACCACTCCAGTATTTTTGCCTGGAGAATCCTAGGGACGGGAGCCTGGTGGACTGCCATCTATGAGGTCTCACAGAGTCGGACACGACTGACGTGACTTAGCAGCATGCAGAAGGCTTGGTGCTTGCTTTTTTTAGTCATCCTTGGCAGGAAACAGCGTTATGAGAGCAATGACATGTCTTTTAGAGTGAGTTTATTAACTATCTGTTTTCCCACTTACTAGTTCTGTGACGTTGAGCCAGTTGAACTTTCTCTCCTTCATCTGTAATACGGTCATAAGAGTAACAATATCTCCCTCAGAGCTATTGTAAGAATGACAAAATAAGCCATGTGATGTTTTCAGAACAATAACTGGAACACAGAAAACATTCTAAACGTTTTGACTACTAGCAGCAATAAGATGTGAAAAATGGAATGGAAGTTAAGTGAGTGTGTGCATAAAATAAGAATGATTTCAAACACTCAGAGCACATAGTTATCTTAGACCTTTTTACACTAAAAAATTTGCTCAAATTATTTCATACCTTATATTAAGAAGATGCTTTAAGAATCATCTTGTTGAAGCCTCCCATTTTAAAGAAGATGAAGTTGAGGCTGAAAGAATGAAAATGTCATGTCTAGATCCCGTAATTAGTACTGGAATTTTTCTATGTGTAGATGGAAGATGAATGCCAACCTGTTCATTCTTCAATACTATTTTAAAGGTAAATAAATGTAAATATTTAGAAGATTATTATTTGAAGTCAATGTATATATCTGAGTTTATGCTTTAAAGTACTCTCTCTAACTAGTGCTTAAATTTTAACATTCAGAGATTCAGTAGAACTAGTGGGGGAAATTGAAAAAGCTTTAATTTACCAGTATCTATTGAAATAAAAAGAAAAATTAACTGAAATAAGTCATGTTTCAGGCTTTTATTTTGTGTCTTCAATTTTTACTTTCATTTCATATCCATGGGGGCTAAATTAAAAAAGAAAAGTCAAATGATTCACCTGAGAGCAACCTGATAAGCAGCCCTCATTCCTAGAAATTTCTGAAAATCTATGTATTTGCATATACTTGGAAACAAGGAGATCAAGGCCAGGTTCACTTCCTATCGTGATAGTTCTCATGGGTGCCATTGAACACTAATAGTGCCGCCAATCTTGACAAAAACCTTTTGATGACTGATCACAAGAACAAATAAAGTGAATTTTTCAGTGTATTCCTTTTGTTTTTACTTTCCAACTACAAGCTTTGCCTTAGGCTTCTTTCTAGTAGGGTTATATTATTAAGGCCAGGACCAACTGCCTGCCTCTATCATAACTGACAATTGTAATTTTCTCTGCTGGGGTGAGATATCACTGAACCTAGTACCTCATATTTCTCTTATCTTCCCTGCATGTGTCCTAAGAATAGGGCAGTACCATTAATAAAACTATCTTTTAAAAAGTTAGTAAAATACAGAAAGGAGAAAAAGAACATGAGTTTATCTTCAGAGTCTTTCCTTTCTTTGATGTAATCTAGATATATTCCCAGTCAAATTGTGTTGTGTTGTGGTGGTGTTAGTTTGAATTTGTTTTGATTTCTTTCTACAGAGGTGAGTGAGGCAGTTATTACAGTACTCTGTTTTTCCAGTAAGAGTTAATACTAACATTATAGAAAAGAGATGGTAAAATGTAATTGTTCAGTATTATAAATAATGAAAAGACACATGGGTTTTGCTAAGAACATTATTCAAATATTATATTTTGTGTGTGTGTTAAGTTGCTTCAGTCATGTCTGCCTTTGTGCAAATCTATGGACTGTAGCTTACCAGCCTCCTCTGTCCATGAGATTCTCCAGGAAAGAATACTGGAGTGTGTTGTCATGCCCTCCTCCAACAGATCTTCCCAACCCAGGGATCAAACCCATGTCTCTTATGTTTCCTGCATTGTCATGTGAGTTCTTTACACTATCTCCATGTGGAAGGCCCTGATATTATATTTTATCATAATCAAGTAGATAAGAAAGTATAGCTAGATCCTACTGGGAGATAAAATTATATACAGTAATATACAGTAGTCCCCGCTTAACCACAGTTTTGTTTTCCACAGTTTCAATTTCCTGCAGTGAACCATGGTCCAAAATTATCAAATGAAAAATTCCAAAGATAAACAACTTTTAAGCTTTATGCACATGCTGTTCTGAGTAGTATAATGGGATCTTGCACTTTCCTGCTCTGTCCCTCCTCCCAGAGCAAGAATCATCCCTTTGTCAAGTATATCACCATGCACTCCCCAAACATTAGCCAGTAGGTGTGGTTCTCAGATTGTCAAAATATTGCAGTACCCTTATTTTACTTAATAATCGTCCCAAAGTGCAAGAATAATGATACTGGCAATTTACATATTCTCTTACTGTGACTATAAATTAAACTTTATCATAGGTGTGCATATATAAGAAAAATTATAGTATATATAGGGTTTGGTTCTGTCCATGATTTCAGGAATCCATTGGAGGTTTTGGAATATATTCCCCATGGATAAGTGAAAACTACTGTGCTGCTACTGAGCTTGTATTGCGAAAGGGAGTTTCGCCAGCAGTAACCTAAAAATGACTTCTGGGAGCATTCATCTAAATTTGGCTAATGGTTTATGAAATATTTTTAGCAAGTTAGAAAAATAGTACTTTAAAACAAATTAACATATTAAAACTGGTTTAGCATTTAAAACAAAAGCCTGGCCTTATATTTTTAAATTTTTTTTAATATAGTTTGTAATAATAGAGGCAACCATGTTTGACATGACAGATGAGGATTCATTTCAATTATCCATTCCTTCCCTTTCTTCTCTTTCAGTTTTGACAGTTATTATTTGAGTGCTTCTGGTTATCTTTTACCTTTAAGTAAAGTCTTGAAATATCTGTTCAATGTTCCAACAATTTTAGATGATGTATGAGGAGCTAGCACTCCTATAATTCTTTCCACTTCTCTATTTCCCTTTTCTTATACTCTGTAACTTTGTTTTTATATTGCAAACCTAATAACATTCACATACTATTCTAATATAATGTCTAACACTTCTGTTTTTTCTAAATGATTATTCTAACATTTGAATCCATAATTATATGTTAAGGATTATTTTCTTGTGTATGTGATCATAACTTCTCAGAAAATGTCCCTTAAGGCTGGCCTCATATTAAAGAGTAATAAACAAGTTTGTTTAAAAATTCATATGCTAATATTATTCTAATATAAATCTACAATTAATAGGGTAAGCTTTTATTGATTAATATGAAAATTTTTATAGTAGCTGCCAAATGCTACAATTCATTAAAGATTAGTATTGACACATATATTTAACCAATGGGTATAAGAATGAAAGGACTGTTTTAAATAGACAATGTCAGTTTTAATAACCAATCTCCTGGATAGCTGATGTATTGAACAGTTTTTGTAACACCACTTCTGGAAATTTGAGATAATAAACTGTGCTTTATTTTTAGTTGAAAGTATATTGATAATCTTTGAGAATTCAAATATTTTATCTTTGTGGTATCTTTGTAACACTGAATAATTTGTTTCTTTGTCACACTTTCACAATACAGAGGCTAAAAGCATGGCATGAATAATTATTTATTAATAATATAAGTTAAATTAAGCACAGTGACTTTTTCCCCAGATGTCTTTCTTAATCTTTGACACCTTTGCCTTCCATCATAATTGCAAAACAGATTTTCTCATTATATTCATCTGTCTGTCTCCAACCCATAATTTTCTAGTCATGAACAAATGCACTCATTATCAAAACTAAAATTGAGTATTAAGGGAGAGATTCAAAATGTGGCATTGATATCACAAAATTTGACTTTCATTAACATGATAACTTCAGTGGAATGATTAAAAGTAATTATAACCTAGCAAATCTGTTTCTTCAATAAGACTATAGAATTAATTTTATATCTCTTCCCTTAGTCATAACTTCCTTAGTTCTTTAGATTCTTCATAATAAAATGTTTTTCCCAAACTGTTAGTGGATATCAGCACAGTAATAGTGGTGAAATCTTCGTATAATAGTTGTGAAATCTTTCCTTGGAAAAAAAGCTATGACAAACCTAGACAGTATATTAAAACCAAAGACATTACTTTGTCATCAACGATCTGTATAGTCAAAGCTATGGTTTTTCCAGTAGTCATGCATAGATATGAGAGTTGGACCATAAAGAAGGCTGAGCACTAAAGAATTGATGCTTTTGAAATGTCGTGTTGGAGAAGACTCTTGGGAGTCTTTTGGACTGCACTGAGATCAAACCAGTCAATCCTAAAGGAAATTAGTCCTGAATATTCATTGGAAGGATTAATGCTGAAGCTAAAGCTCCAATACTTTGGCCACCTGATGCGAAGAGCAGAGTCATTAGAAAAGACCTGATGGTGGGAAATATTGAAAGCAGGGGGCGAAGGGGACGACAGAGAATGAAATGGTTGGATGGCATCACCAACTCAGTGGACAGGAACTTGAGTGAACTCCCAGAGATGGTGATGGACAGGGAAGCCTGGCATGTTGCAGTTAATGGGATCACAGAGTCAGACGTGACTGAGAGACTGAACAACAACAACAACACTGAGTTTAAAGCAGTATGTGGTTAAGTGTTCACTTATAATAAGAAACCATATTGTAGAGTCTATAATACTGACAATGTGGTGGTATACGATCACACTGAAGGACCTCCACATACTTGAGTCTGATTATATGAAGTGACTGAAAACACCTTTCTGCAACTCTGATTCAACTTTGGACAAGTTTGAAAAAAAAATACAAAGATCATGAAGGAACTTACATCATTTTTAAAAGGACTAAATCTGAATTCTTAAAAAGAAAAAAAGAGTAAAAATCAGTTGAAGTCATGCCCTCTAATCTTTTCATTATCACCAACCCTGTGCCAACATAGCAGAAAGAATTTTGACTTGGATTTATGGTGAAAGAAGAAAGGCAAGACAAAAAAGAAGAAGGAAGGACAGAAGAAAAGAAGATAAGATGGAGTTGGCAGACTAAAGTCCAGAAATATGAAAGAAGACATAATTTTGGGAAGTCTTAAAATATGTGATTTCATGATTTTTTTTCAATGATTTTTTTAAAAATTGGAGGATAATTGTTTACAATATTGTATTGGTTTCATCAACATGAATCATCCATAGGTATATGTGTATCCCCACTCCTTGAATCTCCCTCCCACCTCCCACCCTATCCCACCCTAGGTTGTCACAGAACACTGGATTTGAGCTCCCTGCATCATACAGAAGATTTCTACTGGCTATCTAATTTTACATATGCTAATTGAAAAGGAACTGCATGAAACAACACATATTCAGTGATACTATTCAAATAGGTAAGAAAGAACACTTTGTAATTCATTTGAATAAATAATTTGCAATTCATATAGAACTTTTCATAGAAATCAGATGTGATATGTATTTGAAAATGTCAGTGATAGAAAATAGCTTTGACTTACTACAAATGTTGTGTCCACCTGCAGATGAGGAGAAAAGATGTGAAGACAGCTGGGTAGGATAACGAGAGTCCTGTAGGTAAAACTGAGGCAAACCTCCAGCACCATCACAGAATTAGAGCCCTGAAAATTCTGAAAGAGATGGGAATACCAGACCACCTGACCTGCCTCTTGAGAAATCTATATGACAATCCTGCTTCGAGTAAGTCTATAGACACCATTTTTTTTTTTCCAGCAGAAATTGCAACAGAATTTGTCACTGTTTCATATTTTGACAATTCCTGGAATATTTTACGTGCTTTCATCATCAACTGATCATTTCCCCATCTTTCTCTCTCCCAGCCTTCAGCAACCACTGCCTTGATCAGTCAGCAGTTATTAACATCAAAGACAGCACAAAGATTTCAGTTCGCTGAGGGCTCCCAGAGAATGATGGCTAGCATTTTTAAGCAATAATGTATTTTTAATTAAGTTATGTACATTGTTTTTTTTTAAACATAATGCTATTGTACATTAACAGACTACAATATAATGTAATGCATGCTAAGTCGCTTCAGTCGTGTCCGACTCTGTGCAACCCAATGGACAGCAGCCCACCAGGCTCCTCTGTCCACAGGATACTCTAGGCAGGAATCCTGGAGTGGGTTGCCATTTCCTTCTCCGAATATAATGTAAACATACTTTTATATGTACTAGGCAAACAAAAAATTTGTGTGACTCATTTTATTGCAGTATTTGTTTTACTGTGGTGGTCTGGAACCAAACCTGCACTATCTCCAAGGTGTGCTTGTATTTTATTATGACAATTAAGTTCTGTAATTAAATGAGGCATAATTCCACTAGATCATACAATGTGAAACTCTGAAATCCAAGTCACTTGATAGCCATAGCTTGCAAATCAAATCAAATCAAATTAAAAAGTAAATATCTTATGTGTATTGACTTGGACAAGATTCTATTTACTCAAATAAGTGACCGACTAACCAGTGAAAATTGCAGTTTTTAGTTTTGAGAATGAATATAAAATGAATGTGCTATCACAAGATGATGCTTTCGGAAGTGCAGTGTACAGTTACACTGGTTGTGGTACACTGGCACACTGGCATCTGGGCTTAGAGACTATGATTCTATCAACTGCAAGTATAAAAAAAGAGAAAAAAAAAGCAGCTTCCAGAGTTGCTAGTGGAACTATGAAAAAAATAAATCATTATTTTGAAAATAGCATTTTTAAAATATCTGAATATTTATTCTTTTAAAGGCACTGGGAAGTTACTGGAGCAACAATCCGTTATGCTTTACTCATAAAATTTTGAGTTTATGGAAAAATTATAAAATTAGATTGAGAATTTCAAAAAACAAGATTTATTTTCCCAAATATACTGTTGGCATCCTAAAATAAAGAAGAAAATGTAACAAATTTATGGAAAATGCCCTAACATTTTAATAAACATATTTTATTGAGATATAGTTCTATCTATCTATTATCTATTATTATCTATCTGTATATGACTTCACAGTGGATTTTGCAGCAGACCAACACTCACTTACCTCATGTGCAAAGAAAAGAATATTTTGAGATTCTCAACTTCTTAGTCTTTTCCTGCTCCCTCACTCATTCCAGCTCTGGGAAGGAAGACTAAATTGGCATCTAAAATCTCCAGAAGGAATTCTGTACTTCACTACAGAAGAAACTTGACATTTAGCCAGCTCTGCTTGGAAGGAGTAAGAAAACTTCTTTATTTCTGTGGTTTAGTATTAAGATGTTCATCTTTGCCAAATATTTAAGTCCGTCAGTTCAGTCGCTCAATCATGTCTGACTCTTTGCAACCCCATAAATTGCAGCATGCCAGGCCTCCCTGTCCATCACCAACTCCCGGAGTTCACTCAGACTCACGTCCATCAAGTCGGTGATGCCATCCTGCCATCTCATCCTCTGTTGTCTCCTGCTCCTCCTGCCCCCAATCCCTCCCAGCATCAAAGTCTTTTCCAATGAGTCAACTCTTTGCATGAGGTGGCCAAAGTACTGGAATTTCAGCTTTAGCATCACTCTTTCCAATGAACACCCAGGACTGATCTCCTTTAGACTGGACTGGTTGGATCTCCTTGCAGTCCAAGGGACTCTCAAGAGTCTTCTCCAACACCACAGTTCAAAAGCATCAATTCTTCAGTGCTCAGCTTTCTTCACAATCCACCTCTCACATCCATACAGGACCACTGGAAAAAACATAGCCTTGACTAGACAGACCTTTGTTGACAAAATAATGTCTCTGCTTTTCAAAATGCTATCTAGGTTGGTCATAACTTTCCTTCCAAGGAGTAAGTGTCTTTTAATTTCCTGGCTGCAATCACCATCTGCAGTGATTTTGGAGTCCCCCCCACCAAAATAAAGTCTGACACTGTTTCCACTGTTCCCCCATCTATTTGCCATGAAGTGATGGGACCAGATGTCATGACCTTAGTTTTCTGAATGTTGAGCTTTAAGCCAACTTGTTCACTCCCCTCTTTCACTTTCATCAAGAGGTTTTTAGTTCCTCTTCACTTTCTGCCATAAGGGTGATGTCATCCGCATATCTGAGGTTATTGATATTTATCCCGCCAATCTTGTTTCCAGCTTGTGCTTCTTCCAGCCCAGCGTTTCTCATAATGTACTCTGCATATAAGTTAAATAAGCAGGGTGACAATATACAGCCTTGACGTACTCCTTTTCCTGTTTGGAACCATGACTAAATTCTAATTCCATTTCCAGTTCTAACTGTTGCTTCCTGACCTGCATGTAAGTTTCTCAAGAGGCAGGTCAGGTGGTCTGGTATTCCCATCCCTTTAAGAATTTCCCACAGTTTATTGTGATCCACACAGTCAAAGGCTTTGGCATAGTCAATAAAGCAGAAATAGATGTTCTTCTGGAACTTGCTTGCTTTTTCGATGATCCAGCTGATGTTGGCAATTTGATGTCTGGTTCCTCTGCCTTTTCTAAAACCAGCTTGAACATCTGGAAGTTCACGGTTCACATATTGCTGAAGCCTGGCTTGGAGAATTTTGAGCATTACTTTACTAGCATGTGAGATGAGTGCAATTGTGCATAATTTAAGTAATGGTCTCCAATTATTCTTTCAATAACAGCATGAATGCAGTAACAGTCTTTCCCTGCATATCTCCTGATTCTTTTGCTTAGAGTTTACATTCTAGAAGAGAATGTGCTACAGATCAAGTACTCAAATAGTGACTAGGAAAACGGCTACTAAACAGCTCAGATGGTAGGATCCAAATCTTACCTCAGTCGCTTACTAGACCTGTGAATTTGGTCAATTCACTTACATAATATTTATTAGTTCCTTAATATGCAAAATAAGATTTGAGTAGTACTTGATATTGCCAGGTACTTAATACAAATTCAGTAAGTATTATCTGTAGTGCGTTGCCATTTCCTTCTTCAGGGGATCCTGACTCAGGGATCGAACCTGGGTGTGCTGCATTGCAGGCAGACACTTTTCCCTCTGAGCCACCAGGGAAGATCAAGTGTATTATCTGTATCTATATTTAATCAATAAAGTATGTTATACCATGTCAAGTATACATCTTTAATACTCAAAAATTAGATTTTGTAAAATGTAATTTACATATATTGGGATAAAAATAATTTCTAGATGTTTTCCAGCTAACTGAAAAATGAGTTGAAACTGATTATCAGTAACCTTCAGTTAAGTTTGAGTAGGATTTAAAGTTAAGTAAATATAACTCTCAAGCCTTTGACTGTGTGGATCACAATGAACAGTGGAAAATTCTTAAAGAGATGGGAATACCAGACCACCTGATCTGCCTCTTGAGAAACCTATATGCAGGTCCGGAAGCAACAGTTAGAACTGGACATGGAACAACAGACTGGTTCCAAAGAGGAAAAGGAGTACACCCAGGCTGTATATTGTCACCCTGCTTATTTAACTTATATGCAGAATACATCATGAGAAACGCTGGGCTGGAAGAAGCACAAGCTGGAATCAAGATTGCCAGGAGAAATATCAATAACCTCAGATATGCAGATGACACCACCCTTATGGCAGAAAGTGAAGAAGAACTAAAAAGCCTCTTGATGAAAGTGAAAGAAGAGAGTGAACAAGTTGGCTTAAAGCTCAACATTCAGAAAATGAAGATCATGGCATCCGGTCCCATCACTTCATGGCAAATAGATAGGGAAACTGTGGAAACAGTGTCAGACTTTATTTTTGGGGGGGCTCCAAAATCACTGCAGATGGTGATTGCAGCCAGGAAATTAAAAGACACTTACTCCTTGGAAGGAAAGTTATGACCAACCTAGATAGCATTTTGAAAAGCAGAGACATTATTTTGTCAACAAAGGTCTGTCTAGTCAAGGCTATGTTTTTTCCAGTGGTCCTGTATGGATGTGAGAGGTGGATTGTGAAGAAAGCTGAGCACTGAAGAATTGATGCTTTTGAACTGTGGTGTTGGAGAAGACTCTTGAGAGTCCCTTGGACTGCAAGGAGATCCAACCAGTCCAGTCTAAAGGAGATCAGTCCTGGGTGTTCATTGGAAAGAGTGATGCTAAAGCTGAAATTCCAGTACTTTGGCCACCTCATGCAAAGAGTTGACTCATTGGAAAAGACTTTGATGCTGGGAGGGATTGGGGGCAGGAGGAGCAGGAGACAACAGAGGATGAGGTGGCTGGATGACATCACCGACTCAATGGATGTGAGTCTGAGTGAACTCCGGGAGTTGGTGATGGACAAGAGGCCTGGTGTGCTGCAATTCATGGGGTCGTTAAGAATCAGACACGACTGAGTGACTGAACTGAACTGGGATTAAAGACATAAATCAATAAAAGCATTGCAATATGAGAAAATCCCTTTTACCTCAAAACTTCGTGGATTTTTTTAATAAAAGGAAATGTAAATTGATTTTTCTCTCAAAAATAACAAAGATGTCTTAATAAATTAAATGTGTGAAAGTTTTGAGGCTTTAAATATAACATTTTCTCAGTAAAATCTAATATCATCATTTCACACAACAGAAGGTAGTTAAAATATATGCTAATCATATTTAAAATGACAGTGTTAGGAATTAATGTTTCCTTTTTTTTTAAATTTTGGATGTTTTCATAGGGAACCAATTGTATTTTCTAAAGTTTAAAATAAAGCTTAATATAAAAGAGTAAGTGTAATTTTTTAAAAATTAATTCATTCCAAAAAAGCTAATCTAGTTTTCTAAATGCTGTTTTAAATTTATACTTCATGCAAACTATCCATATTTCAACATTTGAACTGAATTCTTTTTCATTCAGTATGAAGCAAGTTTTTTTAATTAAATGTTTATTTGGAAATTTATATTTTCTCCTCCTACCCGTTTAAATTTGTACTCAGCTTATTTGAAATAATATGTTAGACCCTTCCCCCTCCACTTTAAAATATTACATTTAAAGTCTAACCTCATTATAAAATAGTACTTTTTCTCAGTTTCAAATTTACAGCAAATATTTCTGGAATCAGAGTACAAAATTTAATGTTAATAAATTAATATAATAATTTATCTACCTTAAAATTAAGAATAAATCAAATTCTCCAATATATTGTCTGATTACAAAAGAACTTTTGACAATTGTACACTCCTGCTGCTGCTGCTAAGTCACTTCAGTAGGTCCGACTCTGTGCGACCCCATAGACAGCAGCCCACCAGGCTCCCCCATCCCTGGGATTCTTCAGACAAGAACACTGGAGTGGGTTGCCATTTCCTTCTCCAAAGCATGAAAGTGAAAAGTGAAAGTGAAGTCGCTCAGTCATGTCCAACTCTTAGTGGCCCCTTGGACTGCAGCCCACCTGGCTCCTCCATCCTCGGGATTTTCCAGGCAAGAGTACTGGAGTGGGGTGCCATCACCTTCTCCAATTCTATCTTCTTTCTATCTTACTATCTTTTTTCTAAATGAAATATCTTACTGTATCATTCATAAAGTGCAGGTTCAATCCTTAGGTAAGGAAGAAATGGAAACCTACTCCAGTATTCTTGCATGGAAAATCCTATGGACAGAGGAGCCTGGTAGGCTGCAGTCCATAAGGCTGCAAAAAAGCTGAATATGACTTAGCAACTAAACAACAATATATATTTATCATTTTATATATACACATTTTATGTAATGTGTTCCTAATTGTTGCTGTTTGTTGTTCAGTCTTGTCCGACTCTCTGTGACCGCATGGACTGCAGCACGCTTGGCTTCCCTGTTCTTCACCATCTCCCAGAGCTTGCTCAAACTCATCTCAGTTGAGTAGGTGATGCCATCCAATCATCTTGTTCTCTGTCGTCCCCTTCTCCTGCCTTCAATCTTTCCCAGCATCAGGGTCTTTTCTAATGAGTCGGCTCTTCACATCAAGTGGTCAAAGTTTTGGAGCTTTATCTTCAGCATCAGTCCTTCCAATGAATATTTGGATTGATTTACTTTAGAATTGACTGGTTTGATCTTCTTGTTCCGTTCTCCAGGGGATCTTCCCAACCCAGGGATCGATCCCAGGTCTTCTGCTTTGCAGGCAGATTCTTTAATCATCAGAGCCACCAGGGAAGCCCTTGTGTTCCTAGTACACATGTTGAAAATCTTTAATATAGATTTTGTCACATAGTTGCTCTAGAAATATTGGCTAATTCAATGCAGGCAGTTTTGCTCCTGAGTAATATTTGCTGCTGCTGCTGGTGCTGCTAAGTCGCTTCAGTCAAGTCCGACTCTGTGCAGCCCCATAGACGACAGCCCACCAGGCTCCCCCGTCCCTGGGATTCTCCAGGCAAGAACACTGGAGTGGGTTGCCATTTCCTTCTCCTGAGTAATATTTAGAAGCTCTTAGTAATCAGCCTTTCTAATGAAGTTTATTTAAAAAACTAAGATAAATCAGAGAAATAATCTTTTTGAGAACAACAAAGAAAAGCATAAACGGGCTAGAGATGCAGAAAAATATGAACCATGGAGATATAATCTGAACTCAGAAACTAGTATTGCCCTGGGAGTATTTAAGTTACTAGACAAAGTTACGAGTAAAGAACCCAAGATGCCCCGGCTGGGGACAGAACAACCAGCAGAATTTGAAGGACACATAGGTGACGCATGACATAATTCCCCCCCTCCCCCGGGACATCTGCTGAAGTTTCAGACTGGGCAACTTGATCAGGGAGCTAAATTCATAGGTGAAAAGATGTTGAAAAAAAGATTTACTTGCTTCTTTATGAAACAAAAATTAGAGGGACCATGAAGTACACTCAAGAATCTCACTTGAGAACATGTTCAGTTCAGTTCAGTTCAGTTCAGTTGCTCAGTCGTGTCCAACTCTTTGCCACCCGATGAATCTCAGCATGCCAGGCCTCCCTGTCCATCACCAACTCCCAGAGTTCACTTAGACTCACATCCATCGAGTCAGTGAGGCCATCCAGCCGTCTCATCCTCTGTCGTCCCCTTTCCTCCTGCCCCCAATCCCTCCCAGCATCAGAGTCTTTTCAATGAGTCAACTCTTCTCATGAGGTGGCCAAAGAACCGGAGTTTCAGCTTTAGCATCATTCCTTCCAAAGAAATCCCAGGGCTGATCTCCTTCAGAATGGACTGGTTGGATCTCCTTGTAGTCCAAGGGATTCTGAACAGTCTTCTCCAACAACAACTTCTCCAACAGTTCAAAAGCATCAATTCTTCGGCGCTCAGCCTTCTTCACAGTCCAACTCTCACATCCATACATGACCACAGGAAAAGCCATAGCCTTGACTAGACAGACCTTTGTTGGCGAAGTAATGTCTCTGCTTTTGAATATGCCATCTAGGTTGGTCATAACTTTCCTACCAAGGAGTAAGCGTCTTTTAATTTCATGGCTGCAGTCACCATCTGCCGTGATTTTGGAGCCCCCCCAAAAATAAAGTCTGACACTGTTTCCACTGTTTCTCCATCTATTTCCCATGAAGTGGTGGGACCAGATGCCATGATCTTCATTTTCTACATGTTGAGCTTTAAGCCAACTTTTCCACTCTCCACTTACACTTTCATCAAGAGGTTTTTTAGTTCCTCTTCACTTTCTGCCATAAGGGTGGTGTCATCTGCATATCTGAGGTTATTGATATTACTCCCATCAATCTTGATTCCAGCTTGTGTTTCTTCCAGTCCAGCATTTCTCATGATGTACTCTGCATGTAAGTTAAATAAACAGGGTGACAATACACAGCCTTGATGCACTCCTTTTCCTATTTGGAACCAGTCTGTTGTTCCATGTCCAGTTCTAACTGTTGCTTCCTGACCTGCATACACATTTCTCAAGAGGCAAATCAGGTGGTCTGGTATTCCCATCTCTTTCAGAATTTTCCACAATTTATTGTGATCCACACAGTCAAAGGCTTTGGCATAGTCAATAAAGCAGAAATAGATGCTTTCCTGGAACTCTCTTGTTTTTCCATGATCCAACGGATGTTGGCAATTTGATCTCTGGTTCCTCTGCCTTTTCTAAAACCAGCTTGAACATCTCAAAGTTCACGGTTCACATATTGCTGAAGCCTGGCTTGGAGAATTTTGAGCATTACTTTACTAGCGTGTGAGATTGAGTGCAATTGTGCGGTAGTTTGAGCATTCTTTGGCATTGCCTTTTTCGGGATTGGAATGAAAACTGACTTTTTCCAGTCCTGTGGCCACTGCTGAGTTTTCCAAATTTGTTGGCATATTGAGTGCAGCACTTTCACAGCATCGTCTTTCAGGATTTGGAAGAGCTCAACTGAAATTCCATCATCTCCACTAGCTTTGTTCATAGTGATGCTTTCTAAGGCCCACTTGACTTCACATTCCAGGATGTCTGGCTCTAGGTCAGTGATCACACCATCGCAATTATCTGGGTCGTGAAGATCTTTTTTGTACAGTTCTTCTGTGTATTCTTGCCACCTCTTCTTAATATCTTGTGCTTCTGTTAGGTCCATGCCATTTGTGTCCTTTATCGAGCTCATCTTTGCATGAAATTTTCCTTTGGTATCTCTGATTTTCTTGAGGAAATCCCTAGTCTTTCCCATTCTGTTGTTTTCCTCTATTTCTTTGCATTGATCGCTGAAGAAGGCTTTCTTATCTCTTCTTGCTATTCTTTGGAACTCTGCATTCAGATGTTTATATCTTTCCTTTTCTCCTTTGCTTTTCACTTCTCTTCTTTTCACAGCTATTTGTAAGGCCCCCCAGATAGCCATTTTGCTTTTTTGCATTTCTTTTCCATGGGGATGGTCTTGATCCCTGTCTCCTGTACAGTGTCAACAACATCATTCCATACTTCCTCAGGCACTCTATCTATCATATCTAGGACCTTAAATCTATTTCTCACTTCCACTGTATAATCATAAGGGATTTGATTTAGATCATACCTGAATGGTCTAGTGGACTTCCCTCCTTTCTTCAATTTAAGTGAATTTTGCAATAAGGTGTTCATGGTCTGAGCCACAGTCAGCTCCTGGTCTTGTTTTTGCTGCCTGTATAGAGCTTCTCCATCTTTGGCTGCCAAGAATATAATCAATCTGATTTCAGTGTTGACCATCTGGTGATGTCCATGTATAGTCTTCTCTTATGTTGTTTGAAGAGGGTGTTTGTTATGACCAGTACATTTTCTTGGCAAAACTCTATTAGTCTTTACCCTGCTTCATTCCGTATTCCAAGGCCAAATTTGCCTTTTACTCCAGGTGTTTCTTGACTTCCTACTTTTGCATTCCAATCCCCTATAATGAAAAGGACATCTTTTTTGGGTGTTAGTTCTAAAAGGTCTTGTAGGTCTTCATAGAACCGTTCAACTTCACCTTCTTCAGTGTTACTGGTTGGGGCATAGGCTTGGATTACTCTGATATTGAATGGTTTGCCTTGGAAATGAACAGATATCATTCTGTCGTTTTTGAGATTGCATCCAAGTACTGCATTTCGGACTCTTTTCTTGACCATGATGGCCACTCCATTTCTTCTGAGGGATTCCTGCCTGCAGTAGTAGATATAATGGTCATCAGAGTTAAATTCACCCAACCAGTCCATTTCAGTTCGCTGATTCCTAGAATGTCAACATTCACTCTTTCCATCTCTTGTTTGACCACTTCTAATTTGCCTTGATTCATGGACCTGACATTCCAGGTTCCTATGCAATACTGCTCTTTACAGCATCGGACCTTGCTTCTATCACCAGTCCCATCCACAGCTGGGTGTTCTTTTTGCTTTGGTTCCATCCCTTCATTCTTTCTGGAGTTATTTCTCCACTGATCTACAGTAGCATATGGGTACCTACTGACCTGGGGAGTTTCTCTTTCGGTATCCTATCATTTTGCCTTTTCATACTGTTCATGGGGTTCTCAAGCCAAGAATACTGAAGTGGTTTGCCATTCCCTTCTCCAGTGAACTACATTCTGTCAGATTTCTCCACCATGACCCACCCGTCCTGGGTTTCCCCACGAGCATGACTTAGTTTCATTGAGTTAGACAAGGCTGTGGTCCTAGTGTGATTAGATTGACTAGTTTTCTGTGAGTATGGTTTCAGTGTGTTTGCCCTCTGATGCCCTCTTGCATCACCACCATCTTACTTGGGTTTCTCTTTCCTTGGGCATGGGGTATCTCTTCATGGCTACTCCAGCAAAGCCCAGCCATTACTCCTTACCTTGGACGAGGAGTGGTATACATATATCTCCTCCGTTTTGAAACTCCCTCCCATCTCCCTCCCCACCACACCACTCTAGGTTGATTCAGAGCCCTGTTTGAGTTTCCTGAGCCATAAGCAAATTCCCATTGGCTGTCTATTTTACATATTGTAATAAAAGTTTCTATGTTACTCTTTCCATACATCTCACTCTGACCTCCCCTCTCCCCATGTCCATAAGTCCATTTTCTATATCTTTTTCTCTATTGCTGCCCTGTAAATAAAATTTTCAGTACCATTTTTCTAGATTCCATATATACAGAGTACAGTAGAATATGGTATTTATCTTTCTCTTTCTGACTACTTCACTCGCTATAATAGGTTCTAGGTTCATCCACCTCATCAGAACTGACTCAGATGCATTCCATTTTATGGCTGTGTAATATTCCACGTTGCATATAAGCCACAACTTTTTTATCCATTCATCTGTTGATGGACATCTAGGTTGCTTCCATGTTCTAGCTATTGTAAATAGTGCTGCAATGAACAATGGGATACATGTGTTTCTTTCAATTTTGGTTTCCTCAGGGTATATGCCTAGGAGTGGGATTGCAGGGTCATATGGTGGTTTTATTCCTAGGTTTTTAAGGAATCTCCATACTGTCTTCCATGATAGCTGAATCAATTTACATTCCACCAACAGTACAAGACTGTTCCCTTTTCTCCACACCCTTTCCAGCATTTATTTTTTGTAGACATTTTGATGATGGTCATTCTGACCAGTATAAGGTGATATCTCATTGTAGTTTTGATTTGCATTTCTCTAATAATGAGAAATGTTGAGCATCTTTTCATGTGTTTGTTAGCCATCTGCATGTCTTCTTTGGAGAAACATCTGTTTAGGTCTTTTCCCACTTTTTGATTGGGTTCTTTGCTTTTCTGGCATTGAGTTGTATGAGCTTCTTGCAAATTTTGGAAACTAATCCTTTGTCAGTTGTTTTGTTTGCTATTATTGTCTCTCATTTTGAGGGCTGTTTTTCACCTTGCTTATAGTTTCCTTTGCTGTGCAAAAGCTTTTAAGTTTACTTAGGTCCCACTTGTTTACTTTTGTTTTTAGTTCCATTACTCTGAGGTGGGTCATAGAGGATCCTACTTTGATTTGTCATCCAGTGTCCTGCCTATGTTTTCCTCTAAGAGTTTTATAGTTTCTCGTCTTAAATTTAGGTCTTCAATTCATTTTGAGTTTATCTTTGTGTGTGGTGTTAGGAAGTGCTCTAATTTCTTTTACATGTAGCTGTCCAGTTTCCCAGCACCATTTATTGAAGAGGATGTCTTTGCCCCATTGTATACTCTTGCCTCCTTTGTCAAAAATAAGATACTCAGAGGTGCATGGGTTTATTTCTGGGCTTTCTATCTTGTTCCATTGGTCTGTATTTCTGTTTTTTTTTTTTTTTTTTTGCCAGTACCATACTGTCTTGATGACTGTAGCTTTGTAGTATAATCTGAAGTCGGGAAGCTTGAATCCTCCAGCTCCATTCTTCTTTGTCAAGACTGCTTTGGCTAATCAGGGTCTTTTGTGTTTCCATATAAACTGTGAAAGTTTTGTTCTAGTTCTGTGAAAAACACCATTGGTAATTTGATTGGGATAACATTGAATCTGTGGATTGCATTTGGTAGTATAGTCATTTTCACAATGTTGGTGCTTCCTACCAGGAACATGAATATCTCTCCATCTATTTATGTCATCTTTGATTTCTTTCATTAGTGTCTTATAATTTTCTGTGTACAGTTCTTTTGTCTACTGTAGGTAAGTTTATTCCTAAATATTTAATTCTTTTTGTTGCAATGGTGAATGTGATTGACTTCTTAATTTCTCTTTCCAAATTTTCATTGTTAGTATATACAAATGCAGGTGATTTCTGTGTATTGATTTTGTATCCTGAAACTTCGCTAAATTCACTGCTTAGCACAAAACCAATAAAATATTGTAAAGTAATAAAAAAATAAAATAATAATAATTTTCTGATACTATCTTTAGTACATAGTACTTTCTATGTACAGTATTATGTCATCTGCAAACAGTGAGAGCTTTACTTATTTTTTGATCTGGATTCCTTTTATTTCTTTTTCTTCTCCAATTCTGTAGCTAGGACTTTCAGAACTATGTTGAAGAGTAGTGATGAAAGTGGACACGTTTGTCTTGTTCCTGATCGTAGGGAGATTGCTTTCAGTGTTTCATCATTAAGAATAATGTTTGCTGTAGGCTTATCATATATGGCCTTTACTATGTTGAGGTAGTCCCTTCTATGCCCATTGTTTTTGAAGAATTTTAATCATAAAAAGGTGCTGAATTTTGTCAAAGGCTTTTTCTGCATCTATTGAGATGATAATATGGTTTTTATCTTTCAATTTGTTAATATGCTGCATTGCATTGTACATCATGACTTTTATTTCAATGATAATTAAATGAATTTGATTGCAATTAGTGACTAGTCTGGGAAGGTTTTGAAAGGAGTGGAGCAAAATAATTTAAGGTTTTACCACCTTAGGATAAATCATGTCTTAAGTAAAATGGATGATTTGACAAAATTATCAACTTTCTTTGAAAATGTAATCTTTTTTTTTTTTTGAAAATGTAATCTTATCTCTTAGAAAAGATGGTAAATAAATATATAAAATTGGCCATAGCATCATTTAAAATTTAAAATACTACATAAAAATAATCATAAACTGGACAACAGTAAAATCATAGAAAAATTTAGGTCCACGTCACATTGGTTAAAGGCTGATATAAAATAAATGGATGCTGTAAATATAAGAGGTATACTCCTGGGTAGCTCGGCTGCTAAAGAATCTGCCTCCAATGCAGGAGACTCGGGTTCAATTCCTGGGTTGGAAAGTTCCCCTGAAGAAGGGATAGGCTACCCACTCCAGTATTTTTGGGCTTCCCTGTTGGCTCAGATGGTAAAGAATCCCCCTGCCATGTGGGAGACCTGGTCTGGATCCCTGGATTATGAAGATCCCTTGGAGGATAGAATAGGCATCCCACTCCAGTATTCTTGCTTGGAGAATCCCTATGGACAGAGGAGCAAGGCAGGCTACAGTCTATGAGGTTGCAAAGAGTGGGACATGACTGAGTGACTAAGCACAGCACAGCACAGCACACATATTATTGACTATTCCAGAAGAATGCAAAGGATTAGATTTTATTCAGAAAAGTGAAGAAATTCAAGATTTCTTACATCTTAAGTGCTATTGAAAGAATATGTTTGTAAGAATAAAACCTGAATTTTCAACCCAGTAAAAATATACCTCATTATATAATATTTATTTAGTTTCTGAAAGTAGATTTGTATGTCAAAAGATGATAAATATGAATGAGAATTCATCTGAATATAAAAGTCTTTGAAGTCAATGTAAACAAATTTATTTTCAATAGCCTATTACTTTTTGTTGAAATAAAAATTGGTATGAAGACTTACTCTATGACACAATTAAATGGGTATTATAATTCTAATTCTCTATATATATACACTGTAATAAAACAAATATAATTCTGTAACACTACAGCTTTAAGTAGTAACTGTCTTTCAGTTCTATACATACAGAGATTTTAGGGCCTAGGTATTGATTTTTAAAATTATTTAGTCAAAAGAAGAAATCTTTTTAAGTAACTATATTATTTAATCAATAAAAATCCACATAAAAGCTTCATTATTAAATTTTAAAGCTATAGCTTGAACTAAAAGATTTAACGGAAATGGGGAAAACAACGATTTCACTTGAAGCAATTAAAGTATTTGTCATGTGAAAAATTTATTATAATACTAATTTTCTGAAAATGTTATGTGAGAGAAGCCAAAATTTAGGCTGTCATTTAATTAAAGTCTTTATTCATAAAAATGGTAAAGCTGACAACTTGAAAAGTAAAGCAAAAACATATATTAATGGCCTGTTTTCAATAGCGAGACAGAATTCTACTTTGTCATGAGTTAGGAGCCCCCAAAAATAAAGTCTGACACTGTTTCCATTGTTTCCCCATCTATTTCCCATGAAGTGATGGGACCAGATGAATTTCAAATTTGGTACACAAAACAAAGTATTGTTAGTATTTCCCTGTGCCTAGCATGATTCCATATTCCTACTTTTCCTTTTTCTCTAGCTGAAAGGCCAAATTTCTCTAGTGACAACGGCCAAATGTCAACTAAAAAGTTAATCTAGATTTGCTGTTGTTTAGTCGCTAAGTCATGTTTGACTCTTTTGTGACCCCATGGACTGTAGCATACCAGGCTTCTCTGTCCATGGGATTTCCCAGGCAAAAATCCTGGAGTGGGTTGTCATTTCCTTCACCAAGGGATCTTCCAGGCCCAGGGACTGAACCTGCGTCTTTTTGGCATGAGGATTCTTTTACCATTGAGCTACCAAGGAAGGCTCTAAAACTAGAGTGTCTCCAAGTTTTCAATGTTACTTCATGAGCTATTTGTGTGGGTAAATCAGAGTTATGCTCCTGAGACAGTGTTCTTTGTGAGACTAAGTTTTTGGAAGTAGATGCATGATTTTCTTCTTTGGACATTTAAAAAAAATGAGATAAATTCTTTGGTTTTTGAGTGACTGGAATATTTTTGCCCAAAGGCAAGAAAATGAACTCTATGCTTTGTAACTTCCTACAATCCTAGCAATTCTAACTTTTGAAGAAATACAATCAATTGCATTACTTATATCAATAGTTATGTAATAGAGCATAGCATTCCAGGCTAATTAGTCATTTTAAAGGGCTTGCTCTCTGAAAGAATAGATGTATTTTCACCTTAGTTCCATTATTTGTTTTCATGATTTTGTTCTTTCTATTCCTTTCTCCCTCCTTCCTTTCCTCCACTGATTTCTTACATCCTTTCTCCATGCTTTTATCCTACTTTCATTCCTTTTATTTTTTTTGTGACTAATTTATGGTTCTACATCATTTTAAATTAATGAGATTAAAAGTTTTATTTATTTGAAACATAACCTACATATTTTAGAATATTTTGAAAATATCTAAATGGAATTTGATATATCTAGTTATATTTTTAATGCTTCATTCACATTTAAATCTAGTTAAAGGAGAGAGGATTTAAAAACTTCAGTTATCTCATGTCAATCTGAGGCAGGAGATAGCTGGGCATCCAGCCTCCAGGGTAAAGGGAGAGGATGGGCCCTGTCCACACCACATATTTCTCATTTTTGAAGTCAAGAGACCTCCTGGAGTACACATGTGCAGAAAGGATCCTTTAGGTCAAAGGGCGAATAATGTCAAGTAATGCTCTACCCATAGAACTCTTTGTTAAGACCCATCTTGGCGAAGAGATGCCTTGTGCACACATGGAAAGATCCTGATATACACTAAATATGGACTGTGAACTAAACAAATCTACATGATTAGCCAAAGGAAAAACAGAAGAAATGCCCCATATGAGTGATTTAAACTACCATGAGGGTGCAATTCAAGGACTCTCCCTCTGAGTCTACCTGTGTATCTATTCACATGTACTGTACTCTTTTCCTCTTAAAATAATACTTACTTCACTATTTTCTGTTTTAATGGAAATTCTTTTCTGCAAAGCCAAAGGGCAGGGCCCTTGTTGCTGACCATTGGTGTGGTAGCAAGAATCTGGTGCATTCACCAGTGCAAACTTGCCCCAGCCTCTGACTGGGAACCCAAGACTTGCTCCAAGCCACTGCAGGCTGAGGCTGCCACCCAAGACCATATCTGAGACTGATGAGATTTTCAAAAGTGAGTTTAAGGATGTACACATGTGAGAGTTGGACCATAAATAAGGCTGAGCGCCAAAGAATTGATAGTTTCAAACTCTGGTGCTGGAGAAGACTCTTGAGAGTCTCTTGGACAGCAAGGAGATCAAATAAGTCAATCTTAAAGGAAATCAGTCCTGAATATTCATTGGAAGGACTGATGCTGATGCTGAAGCTCCAATAATTTGACCACATGATGGGAAGAGCTCCCTCCTTGGAAAAGACCCTGATGCTGGGAAAGATGGAGGCAGGAGGTGACAGAGGATGAGAGTTGGATGGCATCATCAAATAAATGGTCATGACTTTGAGCAATCTCAAGGAGATAGTGTAGGACAGGGAAGCCGGTGTGCTATGGTCCAGCTAAGAGATGGACATGACTGCGGGACTAAACAACAACAGCAAATATGAAATAAAGCTATTCATATTCAGGATGGTGGATTTTATACTCTCTGGATATAAAAATTGCCATTCAATATTAACTGAGACAATGCCATTGTCATGAATTTATCCTACCTAATATTTAAATTAAATTGTATTAATTTTCTTCCAGTAGTAGAAATTCTGAATTGATGATTTAGTCTTTTAACTGGGTCCTCAAGTGACAGAAGGAGCAAGGGATCTCCCTTGGGTCTCTTTTATTAAGGGAATAATTCCATTTATGAAGGCTCTTCCTTCATGACCTGATCATCTCCCAAGGGCCTCACCTCCAAACACCATCAAGTCTGAAATTCAGTTCAGTTCAGTCATTCAGTCGTGTCCGACTCTTTGCGACCCCATGAATCGCAGCACACCAGGCCTCTCTACTCATCACCAACTCCCGGAGCTCACTCAGACTCACGTCCATTGAGTCAGTGATGCCATCCAGCCATCTTATCCTCTGTCATCCCCTTCTCCTCCTGCCGCCAATCCCTCCCAGCATCAGAGTCTTTTCCAATGAGTCAACTCTTCGCATGAGGTGGCCAAAGTACTGGAGTTTCAGCTTTAGCATCATTCCTTCCAAAGAAATCCCAGGGCTGATCTCCTTCAGAATGTACTGGTTGGATCTCCTTGCAGTCCAAGTGACTCTCAAGAATCTTCTCCAACACCACAGTTCAAAAGCATCAATTCTTTGGTGCTCAGTTTTCTTTACAGTCCAACTCTCACATCCATACATGACCACAGGAAAAACCATAGCCTTGACTAGACGGACCTTTGTTGACAAAATAATGTCTCTGTTTTTCAATATGCTATCTAGGTTGGTCATAACTTTCCTTCCAAGGAGTAAGCGTCTTTTAATTTCATGGCTGCAATCACCATCTGCAGTGATTTTGGTGCCCCCCCAAAAATAAAGTCTGAAACTGTTTTCACTGTTTCCCTATCTATTTCCCATGAAGCGATGGGACCAGATGCCATGATCTTCATTTTCTGAATGTTGAGCTTTAAGCCAACTTGTTCACTCTTCACTTTCACTTTCATCAAGAGGCTTTTTAATTCTTTTTCAGTTTCTGCCATAAGGGTGGTGTCATCTGCATATCTGAGATTATTGGTATTTCTCCCAGCAATCTTGATTCCAGCTTGTGCTTCTTCCAGCCCAGCATTTCTCATGATGTACTCTGCATATAAGTTAAATAAGCAGGGTGACAATATACAGCCTTGGCGTACTCCTTTTCCTATTTGGAACCATTCAGTTGTTCCATGTCCAGTTCTAACTGTTGCTTCCTGACCTGCATATAGGTTTCTCAAGAGGCAGGTATTTACTTAGTCATCTTTATTTGTGTGTGTGAAATCTAGCTACTGTCAGTAGTCATTTGCTTTTAGCCTGAAGAAACTGCTTTAGGATTTCTTGTCACTGTGTTAAAAACAGCTTCTCTCCATTTTTATGTGGGACAATATCCAGATTTGCTGTAATATCTTATTGAGGTCCTCTTTGTATTCATCTGCAGCTTATTTGTTTGAATATTTCTTTGTTAAGTAGCTGGATTATTTTATTGAAATATATTTCCTCTGTAGTATGAAATCTCTGATATTGCTCTCCAGAGGGTATGGGCTGGGAATGTACATTGTCACTTCGAGATGATGTGGCTTTGGGAGGGCTCCTTTTGACTCTTTCCCTGATTACATCCAGATGATTAGCTGTACTAATTGCTGACTGATTGCTCTATCACTTTTTTTTTTTTTAAACACTGCCTTGGTATATAAATTAATTCACAGATTGATCCATTAAATTTGTGTGCCTTTGCAAGAATGCTTTATTGATACCAGTGTTTGAAACATTGCTCTTACTGTTGAAAAACTAGATTGACATAAAATCTTTACAATCATTTTATAAATATTATCTTTTAATTCTGAAGTATTCATAATATATTTGAGAGGACATATGCTTTAGAACAGATGATTAGGTAATCAATCTACTTAGAGAAAAGTACATGACGTTTTAATTTTTCTAACTTTTATAATTTGACTTTCATGTAAAAGCAAATGAATGCTAACCATTTGCAGCCTTACTTGACAAGTTATATTTTTATATTATTAATTTCATTATTTATATATATATTGAATAGACTTTAATATATAGAATGTACATTCATAAATCATAATTATTAAAAACATAACATTACTTTGGAATATACACATTTTTAAATAAGACTCTAAAATGCTTGTTAGTCTCTCTGAAACCCTTAGCATATGGAAAACACTTTTTTGCTCCTTATTAAATATGAAATGTCCCACAACACAGGAAAAACTAATTGGCTATGCAGACAACTCTAAAAACAAAACAACTTTATAAAAAATATAGCCATTCTAATTTATATGTAAAACCTTATATTGCCAACATCCCATTTTTTGTATTTATATACAGACTTAAAAAATCATTTCTACTGTCTAAGCAAAGGATATAACTTTGTATAGGGGGCTTCCCTGGTGGCTCAGAGGTTCAACTGTCTGCCTGCAACGCGGGAGACCCGGGTTCTATCCCTGGGTTGGGAAGCTCCCCTGGAAAGGAAATGGCAACCTATTCCAGTATTCTTGCCTGGAGAATCCCATGGAACAAGGAGCCTAGTAGGCTATAGTCCACGGGGTCACAAAAGTGTGAGATAATTAAAATTGCTTCTCACATCCAATTCTAATGATAGTAGTAGGAGATATTCCTCTGAGAAACAAACTTGAGGGATGGTATGGGGAGGGAGGAGGGAGGAGGGTTCAGGATGGGGAACACATGTATACCTGTGGCAGATTCATTTCGATATTTGGCAAAACCAATGCAATATTGTAAAGTTTAAAAATAAAATTAAAAAAAAAAGAAAAATTTATGGTAAATGTGATTTTTGTGTGTGAGAGTAGGGTTTATTTTCCAAAGCAAATTCTCATACATAAAGGTAAGTATTTTTTAATTGTTCTGTAAGTTTGTGTCTTTGGATGCTATCCTGTATGCTAATATTTATATGGATTGAATATACTTCACTTTAACATAGCCAGTATGTGTATGTTTAACTACAGATTCTACACTGATGATGATGCGTTTTGGTTGTAAGCTGAAAAGAAAAGATAATGTCAGAATAAGTTAGAACAAGTGATAAAAGGAAAGAAGTGACACCAGTTACCGTGGGAAGTAGTGCCACACTGTATTTCCAAGTGTTGGTTTGTCAAGCTCTTATGAACTGTGACCCAGCAAACTGAACAGACAAGACAGAGAAAAAAAGAGGGCAGTGAGGAGTAAGGAGGTGTTTTGTGATTTTGCTTTGCTTTGTTTTCAGGAAGAAACACTGTATTCATGGGAAGTGTACATGGGTATAAATAACTTTTAGGAATGGGGCAAGGAAAAGGTAGGTAGGATATCTGAACCCTGGTTATAAGATGGGTATTTATTATATTTAGTGTCCTGAAGGTAACTGCTATGAAGCAGAGAGGTAAGATTTATGTGAACTGAAATCTAGGATAGTGGTAAGAACCAATAAATACACAAACATCTACAAGATAGCAAGTAAGACTGAGACTTTTAGACTTTCAGATGTTGTAACTAAAAGCAGAATGAGAGGCTATATTGTAACACACACATTTTAATGAAATATTTTCTTCTGCAAAGTAGTTGTCATGTAAAGTGATACAGCACTTTTTTCAAAAGTGACCAGAATCTCTTTGAAAATAATGTGTCATGCTTAGTTGCTCAGTGCTGTCTGACTCTGAAACACCAAGGACTGTAGCCTGCCAGGCTCTTTTGTCCATGGGGATTCTCCAGGTGAGAATACTGGAGTGGGTTGCCATACCCTCTTCCAGGGGACCTTCCCAACCCAGGGATCTAACCCAGGTCTCCCGCATTGCAGGTAGATTCTTTACCATCTGAGCTGCTAGGGAATTCCTACTGTGGGCTCACATTTTAGGATTATTTTTTTAAATCATGAAACAAGATGGTGACACATTTAACAGTGTTTATCCCTGTGTGATAAGATGTTTTATCCTTTTTAAATTTTTAATTGGGACATGAGAGTATGAGTCACGAAGTCAATATTTTATTTCTCTTATAAAACTGTAGAAAGTTAATGCCCAAACATTTTGAATGAGGAAGCATCATGAGCATTAAAAGAAAAAAAAGCTATGATAATCTGCAAGATTTCAGCTCTGGAGAGTAATACATATCATGAGTCTTTTAGCTAATATTATAAAACAAAAATCTGGTCATTTACTTACTACCCTTCCAATAATGTTCCATTGTCCATTAGAGAAATTCCCAAATCGTTAAAATTACATTCAACACCCTTTATCATATAACCCCTACCTCTTTCTCCAGTCACTTGCCTTTATTTGTCTACATGACCCAGATACACTAGCTCTCTCTTGATTTTCTCTAAGATTCTACTTTATCTCCCCTCAGCGCTTTTTAAAATGTTCCTATTTTTTTTTCCCTTGGAACATTCTTCCAATATTTATAAGCTATCATCTATTCATCTTTCAAATCAGCTTAATGATTAATTTTCTAACTATGCCTTCTGTGATCTCAGACTAGAGTACATTTTGCCCTTATATATTTCCTTTTGCATATATATATATTATATATATTTCTAGCAATCTAGACTTCTCTTTAACACCCATCATGCTAAAATTTATAACCTTATTTACCTGCTATATTCTAAATTCCATGAGGACTGGAAATGCAGCTCTTTCATTCACTGTTGTATTTCAAACTATGTATCTCTTCTATCATATAACCATGTATTTGTTAAACTAAATTGAGACTTTATTATGTATATATACTGCATTTCAACTACCTCCTGCTTAATAAGATTTGTTTTATTCTGATAAGCAGAAAATATTCCTTTCTAATTTATATTTTTTTGTCTTTTCTATGGCTATAATGCTACTTCTTTAACAAGGCAGAGTGAAATGTCTTTAATACTAAGGGGAATAAAAGAACTTCACAGTTTTTTAAATGCATGCTTGTGTTCAGTTCAGTTCAGTTGCTCAGCTGTGCCTGACTCTTAGCGACCCCATGAATCACAGCACGCCAGCCCTCTCTCTATCACCAGCTCCTGGAGTTTACTCAAACTCATGTCCATCGAGTCGGTGATGCATCCAGCCATCTTATCCTCTATCATCCCCTTCTCCTCCTGCCTCCAATCCCTCCCAGCATCAGGGTCTTTTCCAATGAGTCAACTCTTCGCATGAGGTGGCCAAAGTACTGGAGTTTCAGCTTTAGCATCACTCTTTCCAGTGAACACCCAGGACTGATCTCCTTTAGACTGGACTGGTTGGATCTCCTTGCAGTCCAAGGGACACTCAAGAGTCTTCTCCAACACCACAGTTCAAAAGCATCAATTCTTCGGCATGCTTGTGTTAGATACCTTAATTATGTTGTTTCATTTAATCTTCCACAAAAACCCATGATATGAGAGTATTATCCATGATTTTCACCATGATTATCAAAGAGCACAGCTATTTAAACAGTACTCAGGTTTGCATAATACAACACATAATGCCATATTTTCTTTCTTTTCTCTTCATAACAAGTCTGCCAAATTATGGAGGAAGAAAAATTTTCATCTGGTATTATCTCTGCTAACTACTGCTGCATAATAAGCAGTTTACACTTAAGTGTCATGAAACAACAACCATTTTAACAGTCTTACAAATTTTGTAAATCAGCTATTTGAACATGGCAATGACTTTTCTGTGGTCTGAGATATATGGGGCCTCTGCAAAGTTCTGCATGGCTAGGGATGGGTTGAATGTTGGGAAACAGACACATACAGAGGCTTCTTCACTTCCATATTTGGCATCTGGGCTGAGATGACTCAAAAGATAGGCTCAGAATTGTTGTCTGAGAGTGTCTGAATATGGCCTCTCCTTGTAGCATGGGCTTCCTCAGAACATGGAAGCATAAAGGTAGTTGGGCTTCCTACAAGGCAACTGAAGGCTCCAAGAGCCACTGTTCCAAGAGGGAGGTATATGACCTTTTATGACCCAGCCTCAAAATTCACATAGAATTACTTTGACCATATTCTGTTGGGTGAAGCAATCACAAGCTTGTCTCACTTCAAGGGTTAGAGACAAGGTGTGTTCCTCTTGATGTGAGGATTTTCAAATTATCTGTGGCAATATTTTAAAACTGCCATTAAGTATTTTCCCTCGTGAGAAGATAGTAAAATTTATTGTCAGCAATAGAATCAGGATTTGAATACAGTTTGTTAATGTTACACACGCATTTTTTTCTCGTTTTCTTTGTCATTACAATCTTTTTGAGAAATGATAAAAGGTAAATAGCTGTTTTCAGTTCAGTTCAATCTCTCACTTGTGTCCTACTCTTTGTAACCCCATGAACCGCTAGCATGCTAGGCCTCCCTGTCCATCAACAACTCCCAGAGTTTATCCAAATTCATGTCCATTGAGTTGGTGATGCCATCCAACAATCTCATCCTCCGTTGTCCCCTTCTCCTCCCACCTTCAATAATTCCCAACATCAGGATCTTTTCAAATAAGTCAGCTCTTCGCATGAGGTGGCCAAACTATTGGACTTCCAGCTTCAACATCAGTCCTTCCAATGAATACCCAGGACTGATTTCCTTTAGGATGAACTGGTTGGATCTCCTTGCAGTCGAAGGGACTCTCAAGAGTCTTCTTCAACACCACAGTTCAAAAGCATCAATTCTTTGGCACTCAGCTTTCTTTATAATCCAACTCTCACATCCATACATGACTACTGGAAAAACCATAGCCTTCACTAGATGGACCTTTATTGACAAACTAATGTCTCTGCTATTTAATATGCTGTCTAGGTTGGTCATAACTTTCTTCCAAGGAGTAGGCGTCTTTTAATTTCATGGCAGCACTCCTCCTCAAATTTTCTGTAATATATAACATAACTTTTTATCCTGTCAACAAATGGGTACAAAGGAAACTAAAAAATTAGTTTGTAGAAAAAATATGTTTTATGTGCAGGGTATAAATAAGACATTCAAATATGAATAAGATTTGAAGCAATTGTCTAAAAAATTAAGTCTTCTAATTTTGCAAAAGGATCTAAGATAATTGTCTACACATCACCCATTAAATCCACCCCTTACTCTCATGCAATATGTAGCAATCTATATAATTCCTTTGGGTTTCAGAGAGAAAATGGAAAAAGAAAATGAATTTAGGAAAATGTATGGTAGAGCAATCTTAAAGTAAATTACTATTAATATAAAAATAGATGATTCATTATTGGAAAAAGGAAAGTATGGTTGGTATTTCTAATTCAACAAGTCTTTCATAACAAGACTAAGATTTAAGTGATTTTAAATTTGGCATATTTAGAATTATCTCATAGCAATGTTATATACAGAGATGTTATGTAGTACTATTTTCTTGGTTTCAGAAAAATATCTAACTAGAGCAAGCTTATGCCGAGTAATTGTAGTATTTCTAACCTTTTTAATACACTGTAAAACATTGTCTGTTGAAAACCATAGTTTCAATATTTAGTTAGACTTTATTTATATTTTGTAAATTGAAGGACTCTTGAATCTCCTTAAGTAAATTGTAATTTAATGCAATTTTACTTATACTCAGCAGTGTAGCTACATCTTCATTAAAGTCATTATAAAGGACATGTAATCACATCCTGATGATCTTACATTTCACTGGGTTAAGAATCAGTTGATTTTATTGTGATTAACACTTAAGGAAATGGAGTATCACCTACATGCACTATTTTGTTATCTAAGCAACAGCCAGGAGCTTGATTTGCATGTTTCTTTTGTTTGAGGGATTGCCTTTCTTTGGGATTGGAATGAAAACTGACTTTTTCCAGTCCTGTGGCCACTGCTGAGTTTTACAAATTTGCTGGCATATTGAGTACAACACTTTCACAGCATCATCTTTCAGGATTTGAAATAGCTACTGGAATTCCATCACCTCCACTAGCTTTGTTCATAGTGATGCTTTCTAAGGCCCACTTGACTTCACATTCTAGGATGTCTGGCTCTAGGTGAGTAATCACATCATCGTAATTATCTGGGTCAGGAAGATCTTTTTTGTGCAGTTCTTTTGTGTATTCCTGCCACCTCTTCTTAATATCTTCTGCTTCTGTTAGGTCCATACCATTTCTGTCCTTTATTGAGCCCATCTTTGCATGAAATGTTCCCTTGGTATTACTAATTTTCTTGAAGAGATCTCTAGTCTTTCCCATTCTGTTGTTTTCCTCTATTTCTTTGCATTGATCACTGAGAAAGGCTTTCTTATCTCTTCTTGCTATTCTTCAGAACTCTGCATTCGATGCTTATATCTTTCCTTTTCTCCTTTGCTTTTCGCTTCTCTTCTTTTCACAGCTATTTGTAAGGCCTCCTCAGACAGCCATTTTGCTATTTTGCATTTCTTTTCCAAGGGATGGTTTTGATCCCTGTCTCCTGTAGAATGTCACACACCTCCATCCATAGTTCATCAGGCACTCTATCTATCAGATCTAATCCCTTAAATCTATTTCTCACTTCCACTGTATAATTATAAGGGATTTGATTTAGGTCATATCTGAATGGTCTAGTGGTTTTCCCTACTTTCTTCAATTTAAGTCTGAATTTGGCAATGATCTGAGCCACAGTCAGCTCCTGGTCTTGTTTTTGCTGACTGTATAGAGCTTCTCCATCTTTGACTTCAAAGGATAAAATCAATCTGATTTTGGTGTTGACCATCTGGTGATGTGCATATGTAGTCTTCTCTTGTGTGGTTGGAAAAGGGTGTTTGCTATGACCAGTGTGTTCTCTTAGCAAAACTCTATTAGCCTTTGCCCTGCTTCATTCCGTATTCCAAGGCCAAATTTGCCAGTTACCCCAGGTGTTTCTTGACTTCCTACTTTTGCATTCCAGTCCCCTATAATGAGAAGGACATCTGTTTTGGATGTTAGTTCTCAAAGGTCTTGTAGGTCTTCATAGAATCGTTCAATTTCACCTTCTTCAGTGTTACTGGTTGGGGCATAGACTTGGATTACTCTGATATTGAATGGTTTGCCTTGGAAACAAACAGATATCATTCTGTCGTTTTTGAGATTGACTCAAAGTACTGCATTTTGGACTCTTTTGTTGACCATGATGGCTACTCTATTTCTTCTAAGGAATTCCTGCCCACAATAGTAGATATAATGGTCATCTGAGTTAAATTCACCCATTCCAGTTCATCTTAGTTCACTGATTCCTAGAATGTCAGTGTTCACTCTTATCTCTTAATTGACCACTTCCAATTTGCCTTGATTCATGGACCTGACATTCCAGGTTCCTATGCAATATTGCTCTTTACAGCATCTGACCTTGCTTCTATCACCAGTCGCATCCACAGCTGCGTACTGTTTTTGCTTTGGCTCCATCCCTTCATTCTTTCTGGAGTTATTTCTCCACTGATCTCCAGTAGCATATTAGGCACCTACCGACCCGGGGAGTTCCCCTTTCAGTATCCTATCATTTTGCCTTTTCATACTGTTCATGGGGTTCTCAAGGCAAGAATACTGAAGTGGTTTGCCATTCCCTTCTCCAGTGGACCACATTCTGTCAGACCTCTCCACCATGACCTGTCCATTTTGGGTGGCCCCACACATCATGGCTTTGTTTTATTGAGTTAGACAAGGCTGTGGTCCGTGTGATCAGATTGGCTAGTTTTCTGTGATTATGGTTTCAGTGTGTCTGCCCTCTGATGCCCTCTGGAAACACCTATCATCCTACTTGGGTTTCTCATACCTTGGACATGGGGTATCTCTTCACGGTTGCTCCAACAAAGTGCAGCCGCTGCTCCTTACCCTGGACAAGGGGTATCTCCTCACCGCCGCCCCTCCTGACCTTGAATATGGAGTAGCTCCTCTCAGCCCTCCTGCCCGCACGCATCTGCTGCTCCTTGGATATGGAGTAGCTCCTCTTGGCTGCCGCCCTTGACCTCGGACGTCCTAAAGAAAGGCAATGCCAAAGAATGCTCAAACAACCGCACAATTGCACTCATCTCACACGCTACTAAAGTAATGCTCAAAGTTCTCCAAGCCAAGCTTCAGCAATACGTAAACTATGAATTTCCAGATGTTCAAGCTGGTTTTAGAAAAGGCAGAGGAACCAGAGATAAAATTGCCAACATCTGCTGGCTCATCAAAAAGGCAAGAGAGTTCCAGAAAAACATCCATTTCTGCTTTATTGACTAGACCAAAGCCTTTGACTGTGTGGATCACAATAAACTGTGGACAATTCTGAAAGAGATAGGAATACCAGACCACCTGACCTGCCTCTTGAGAAACCTATATGCAGGTCAGGAAGCAACAGTTAGAACTGGACATGGAACAACCGACTGGTTCCAAATAGGAAAAGGAGTACATCAGGGCTGTGTATTGTCACCCTGGTTATATAACTTCTATGCAGAGTACATCATAAGAAACGCTGGGCTGGAAGAAGCACAAATTGGAATCAAGATTGCCAGGAGAAATATCAATAACCTCAGATATGCAGATGACACCACCCTTATGGCAGAAAGTGAAGAGGAACTAAAAAGCCTCTTGATGAAAGTAAAAGTGGAGGGTGAACAAGTTGGCTTAAAGCTTAACATTCAGAAAATGAAGATCATGGCATCTGGTCCATCACTTCATAGGAAATAGATGGGGAAACAATGGAAACAGTGTCAGACTTTATTTTGGGGGGTTCCAAAATCACTGCAGGTGGTGACTGCAGCCATGAAATTAAAAGACCCTTACTCCTCGGGAGGAAAGTTATGATCAACCTAGATAGCATACTGAAAAACAGAGACATTACTTTGCCAACAAAGTCCGTCTAGTCAAGGCTATGGTTTTTCCAGTGGTCATGTATGGATGTGAGAGTTGGACTGTGAAAAAAGCTGAGCACCAAAGAATTAATGCTTTTGAACTGTGGTGTTGGAGAAGACTCTTAAGAGTCTCTTGGACTGCAAGGAGATCCAACCAGTCCATCCTAAAGGAGATCAGTCTTAGGTGTTCATTGTAAGTACTGATGCTGAAGTAGAATCTCCTATGCTTTGGCCACCTCATGCAAAGAGTTGAGTCATTGGAAAAGACCCTGATGCTGGGAGGGATTGGGGGCAGGAGGAGAAGGGGATGACAGAAGATGAGATGGCTGGATGGCATCACCGACTTGATGGATGTGAGACTGAGTGAACTCTGGGAGTTGTTGATGGACAGGGAGGCCTGGCATGCTGCGATTCATGGGGTCGCAAAGAGTTGGACACGACTGAGCAACTGAACCTTGTTTGAGGGTATTCTAATGTGATTAAATGTATTTAAAATTGAAACAGTAAATTTTTGTTTTTTCAGAATTTGATCTTCCCTTGGAGCTGACCCTACAGAGCTGCAGACAACATACTTCTAGTTGGTTATTGGAAAGTACAAGCTAGAATTATTACTTGTCTGAGCTTTTGTGAATGGCAATGATCTCTTCCAGACTTGGTTATAGTGTAGATAACTACATTAAATTGGAATTGATTTTAAAAATTATCTGATGATGCTTGTAAACTTTTCAGGTCTTTTATGTTATAATCACCTCAGCTTATATCTGGTATTTTCATGCAAGTTAATACTTAGGATCCAAATAACCTTTTTCAGCACTCTCATTGTAAATATCTTCCTATATCCCTGGAGGGTCCCTCTTCTCTTTTTTAGGTAATATCTCCTAAATTTCTAGCTCTTTATATTTTCTTCTTCTTCTGTGGTATTTGGAAATGGGTTCTGTCTTACTGACCTGTTACTACCCAGCACTTCTTATCCCTGGATATGTGTTCTTGATTTCATGACCAGCCAGAGAACTCTATATAATGCACTTGCATATACTACATGTACCAGTTTTTCCTATTTAACACTCACAAACTTCAGATGACACAGCTCCCTCTTCTATCTCCCATGAAGTATATGGACTTAAAACACTAAGCTCAATCACACTTTGCTGTAAAGGTAAAAAGAAAATACAGGATGTAATGATTGTGGGCAAGATAAAACATTGTCATTATGGACAACTTTTACAGTATAATGCATCATGTAAGTTCCCAATAGTCACTCTACTAGTAGTTTGTCTATTTGATGGAAAAAAAAAAAAAAAACTGATAGAAAAAAATTGAACAGCTTCATTCTCACTGGTTCTAGAATGCCATAATAAATATACATTTCTTCATTTCTGTTAAATAGGAAACCAATGATGATACCACTTATGGAAAACCATCTGTCCATGTTCATCTAGATCAACAAACTATGGGCCATTTGCATTAGCACAAGCTGTTATTTCTGTCTTTGCCAATGTTTAACAATGTCAGGTGATTTTACCTCCTTTCAGACAGCATATTATATGAAATTCTCAATGACATCTGATTTTTTGGGAAGATAATATTTTTATTCTTCAGAGTCAAAAATGCATTACACATACTGTGATCTGTAAAATATCCACACTAAAATTGTTTCAATTTAATATATGCATACTTTTTAGGATAGTTATCTAATAATCTAAAATATTCATATTTCAATTAGCATTTTATTTAATATTTTACATTCCTTCCCTGTAATTAATCAAAAAGGAGATATTACCTGTCCAAAAGAAGCTTGGACATGAATTATGCTTTTGGAGCCTATACAAAAGAATTCACTAAGCAATGAGTCTTAGATGTAAAAAAAAAAAAAGGGCCATCAACAAGTGAACAATTGACCCAGAGGGATGGTATGGGGAGGGAGGAGGGAAGAAGGTTCAGGATGGGGAACACATGTATACCTGTGGCAGATTCATTTTGATATATGGCAAAAGCAATACAATATTGTAAAGTTAAAAATAAAATAAAATTGAAAAAAATATATATATATAATTAAAAGAAAAAAAGTGAACAATTGAGAAGAAACAAAAGTGAGAAAAAACAAATGAAAAAATTAAAAATTCTCAGTTATAGGTATTTCAGGATTGGTATGGGCAAACTGGAAGATATTTAAATGAAAAGTGTCTATAAGGATACCAGGTTGAAATTATAATTTAAAGAAGGAAATACAATGTTGAAGAAAAATATAAAACTTATTTTCTACCCCCAAAATGTAATTTTTCAAATCAGGAACTAAAAGTATAGACCACATCTTATTTTTTAATTAAAAAATCTGATACATCAACTATACTCCAATATAAAATAAAAATTGAAATAAAAAAATGTTGTTTCCATGCTTTTTTTTTTTAATTTTAAAGTTTATAAGCCTGGCTTATAAAGTTTATATGCCTGGCTTTAATTCTAGGATGATTTTGAAAAAGAAATTTGATTCTCTTTAATCATTGATGTGTGGAAAAGGTATATCTTTATCTTTGATAAAGATGATCAAAACTTTTGGTTTCTTTATCTAAGACATCTTTTTCTTATATTGCAGTCTTTTATAATCACCCTCACAATATTTTTATAGTATAATAATATTATTATTTTTATATATTTAGAAGATTCTTTTTTTCAATGTATTTTAATAATAAAATTTATATTTCCATTAATTAAAATAAATAAATTACTTAAAGATTCTATGGAAACATAATTTTCTAGTTGAGAGTTCCATTCTAAAAAGAAAGACGGGGCTACAAAGACAAGAAAACATCAAATCTCTTTTTTTATGTTTGATCAAGCAGAATTCACCTCTGTAAGTCATATAATTTATGATACAATTATGTACAGATATATTTTCATACCCATGTATAGATTAGTCTTATGGACTCTGTGGGAGAGGGAGAGGGTGGGGAGATTTGGGAGAATGGCATTGAAACCTGTATAATATCATGTACGAAACGAGTCGCCAGTCCAGGTTCGATGCAGGATACTGGATGCTTGGGGCTGGTGCACCGGGACGACCCAGAGGGAGGGTATGGGGACGGAGGAGGGAGGAGGGTTCAAGATGGGGAGAACGGATATACCTGTGGCGGATTCATTTTGATGTTTGACAAAACGAATACAATATTGTAAAGTTAAAAAAAAAAAAAAAAAGACAGCTAAAAAAATTCCCTAAATGGAAATAATTTTAGATTAAGCATAATTTTAATGATCAGGTTAGTTTTTTATATTTACATGCAAGCTAGTTTATAATATAAATTATCCTCCTCATGAAAGTAACTTTTCTATGTTTTGATTCCATGGATCATGCAGAAATTCACAATAGAGAATGAAAGGAGATCCTGTTTTCTTACTCCCCTCTGCCTTGTAAATGATTTCTTTTGTGCTTAATTTCACCTTTGCTAAAATTGTTGGAGACAGAGAATACAAGAATAATGACTGAGATACTTTTTCTGAATCTCCTATTTGCCTCTACATTCACCTCACCACTCTCTTCTGACTCCACACACTTGTTTGTAATTGAACTGAGACGCGTGTTAATGTGAAGTCTAACATATTACCTTCCTATGATCTGTAGGACATCATATTGTGTTCTGGTTTGGTGTTATGAACATGTTTCTAGTTTACAATATATTTAAAAATTTTGATTTTTCAAAAAACATCAATGGCAGAAACATATGTTATACATATTTGAGATGTGCCTGGTACTTTAACAAATACATGCATGGTTTAAAAATATTGTAATATTTTACTAATTGCACCCACTAAATATGTATTAGAGTGTAATTACTCACTGCCCACCCTGCTTCTGAGCACCTTCCTCACCAGACAGCTCCAGAATCAAGACACCCACAGGTGACTGTGAATATCCTTGGAACTCTGGACTGTTCAATTTGATGTAATCAGATTACCTCAGGCATATATTTCTTTTGATCACTGGTACACTCTCTTTTAAAATGAAATATAAAATCATACAGATATCTATCTAAATTCTACACATCATTTCCTGGGAATGCAAATCCTTACAACAGCATGTTTTACAGGAAGCAGAGGAAGTTGAAAGCAGATAAACAAATTAAAAGCACTTTTTCTTAGCCATTAATGTTATTACTAATAAATATATGAATCTACTTATGTCTTCATATTTTATGTTTGTACTCTAAAAATATGTTCAAATTAATAATTGCCGTTATTTCCTTGTCCTTTTTTTCTTGATAATGTCCTTATCTTCATTATCAGCAATGAAAAACAACTGTGATTCCTAATACCTTTCCAGGCAATTTAAAGGGCAGCTAGAACAATATGAGATTCTAAATAATGATTGTTAACAATTAAAAAGATGAAGCATTTGGTATAGACAAGTTGCATGTTGATACCTTATCCTTGCATAAATATTCAAGTTTTCTTTTTTTATAGAGTTTCCTGCATGCACCCTAAGTCATTTCAGTTGTGTCGGACTCTGAGACCCAATGGGCCTGCCAGGCTCCTCTGTCCATGGGATTCTCCAAGCAAGAATACTGGAGAAGGTTGCCATGCCCACCTTCAGGGGATTTTCCCAACCCAGGGATCTAATCTCCATCTCCTGTGTCTTCTGCATTGCAGGTGGATTCTTTACTTCTGAGCCACAGGGAAGCCCTTTTATGAAGTTTAGATCAGATCAGATCAGATCAGTCGCTCAGTCGTGTCCGACTCTTTGCAACCCCATGAATCGCAGCATGCCAGGCCTCCCTGTCCATCACCAACTCCCAGAGTTCACTCAGACTCACATCCATCGAGTCAGTGATGCCATCCAGCCATCTCATCCTCTGTCGTCCCCTTCTCCTCCTGCCCCCAATCCCTCCCAGCATCAGAGTCTTTTCCAATGAGTCAACTCTTCGCATGAGGTGGCCAAAGTACTGGAGTTTCAGCTTTAGCATCATTCCTTCCAAAGATCCCAGGGCTGATCTCCTTCAGAATGTACTGGTTGGATCTCCTTGCAGTCCAAGGGACTCTCAAGAGTCTTCTCCAATACCACAGTTCAAAAGCATCAATTCTTCGGCGCTCAGCCTTCTTCACAGTCCAACTCTCACATCCATACATGACCACAGGAAAAACCATAGCCTAGTTATTGGTATCCATTTTGAGATGCACAATTTCAAATAAAATAAATCTGTATTGCTTTGAGATAAGTAGACATTTGCAATGAGATTGGCCATGGCTGGAGATGTATGTTCATATTATTTTCATCCTGTATGATAATTTAAGATAGGAGAATCTACATAACCTGTCCTTTCTCTCCCATATAATCTTATCATGCAGAATGTTAACATTTCTGGTAAATGGCTGCTAAGTCGCTTCAGTCGTGTCCAACTCTGTGGGACCCCATAAAAGGCAGCCCACCAGGCTCTGCCATCCCTGGGATTCTCCAGGCAAGAATAGTGAAGTGGGTTGCCATTTCCTTCTCCGATGCATGGAAGTGAAAAGTCAAAGTGAAGTTGCTCAGTCGTGTCCAACTCTTAGCAATCTCATGGACTGCAGCCCACCAGGCTCCTCCATTCATGGGATTTTCCAGGCAAGAGTACTGGAGTGGGGTGCCATTGCCTTCTCCGTCTGGTAAATTAGTCTTATACAATTATTTTAATTTATTTCTAGAGAAAATATGCACAAAAGCAACAGATTTTTCTCCAAAACACCAAGAATTTATTAGATATCTATAAACATGTGTTTGTACTTTCAGTTTCTAAAAACTTTTGTGTGCCTTAAGTCACTTCAGTTGTGTCCAACTCTTTGCAACCCTATGGACTGTAGCCTAGCAGTCTCCCCTGTCCATGGGGATTCTCCAGGCAAGAACACTGGAGTGTGTTGCATGCCCTCCTTCCCAACCCAGGGATTGAACCTGCATCTCATATGTCTCCTTCATTGGCAGGCACGTTTTTTACCACTAGTGCCACTTGGGAAGCCTTAAAATATTTTAGGAAATAAAAAATAAATATTTGTGTGAAAGTCATTGTTCTCTTTAACTGCTAGATGGTTCTGTTTGACTTTGGCATTAGTAAAGTCGATTGTTTCCGTTTTCAGTGCTATTACGTAGGAGTTTTAGCAGAGATCCTAGAGTGACTACTGATTTTGTGTGGGGTGAAATCAATGACATTGGACATTAGAGGAATCCACCTTTTTCTCTTTTCCTTGCCAAAGATCCTCAACATTGAAAACAAAACAAAACATTTTTTTGCTTTGATTTGAAATCCACAAAGAGGTATATAACAGAACACCAAAAATTGAAGTATAAAAACAAAATAGTTGAATCCACACCTCAGTGTATAATGTTAACAAATGGTGTTTGTAGCTCATAACAATCTCCACACATAGCTTCAGAATCTATAGATTCTATAGCTTCAGAATCTCTTTAATAAATTATTCTTCAGAAACAAGAGGACTTGATTCTTTTATTATGCATTCTTATTGCAAAAATCTTTTCAAATGTTGAAAGAGGAAAGGAAGAAATATTTTTTGAGCACCTACCACAAACTGGATATCGTTCCAGGCACTTCAGAGAGACCATCTTGTCTGTATTTTTGGAAAACTAACCCATATAGAAGCTAATGTTTTAAGTTGTGAAAGATACTTTCCATTTGCCTCTTCAAATGTATGTCCCACATTTCTCCACCCTACTTTATTTACCAAAAAAGCTGACTTTTATAGATATTATAGCTTTGGGTCCTTTGACTTCTGCTTGGTCTCCAGCCAATGGGGAGCTCCAGCAGGAGATCTGAAGGATGAAGCAAGAGGTCAGGATACTATTCCCCTTCTTTTTCTGAAAATAGCTTCATCCTTCAACCACTGATGCAAAGAAAGCACAGTCTCTACAGGACGTTACTTCTGATTTTGAGTAATGCTCCCTCTTCTCTCTCTTAGACTTACTTAGTGGTGGTTAGGAATTGGCTGCTGGAATAGTGAATGTTATTTTATTATCTTGTGTATTCTCTTTCCCCCTCCAATGTACCCACACATTTTTGAATAAACCCTAATTGAATTATCCTATTCTCAGTGCACTGTTGGTGTGTGTTAGGGCCTGATTTCTGTGTAAACTAATGACAGTCAGTAAAGCTTAACTTAGCATTCCCATGTCTTATGGAATAGAAAATCTGTCCCCAAATTTCTTTGAATGTTAGGGATTTTATGTTGTTATTGCTATCTCTTGATTTCTGCTTTTGCTAAATTAATTTATCATATTACTACTAACTTATCCCAGGTGTTGTATCTCATTAAGTTGATTGAAATAGCGTTTATTTAATTTACATATACTCATTCACACTCATGCACTAATACAAATGCATGAACATACAAGACATTTGTTGCTGTAAAAATTTCTAAAGATCAAAGAGATGAAGGCATAGGAAAAATATTATATTTACACAAACAACCACAATTGGAATATCAGTTTCCTCTTATAAACTCCTTTTTCTATCCTATTACTAAAGATTTTTACTTTTGCAGTGTCCCAAACTCATACTATTTCCAGACATTTCTTCTTCCTTTTTGTATTCTGTGCTGATATCTAATATTATCCCAGATCTCTTCCTGCTTCTATTTCCAGAATTCCAAAAATATCTTTATCTTTTTTTTTTAGAGTGAAATTTAATGTTGTTACTTTGCATATCTGTATTTACCAAGTTTTTCAGCAAATTGAAAATATTATCTATGCAACAGAATCTACTTTCCTGAAAAAGACTTTTATAAGCATTGTTCAGTCAGTTCATTTCAGTCGCTCAGTAGTGTCTGACTCTCTGCGACCCCATGGACTGCAGCACTCCAGGCCTCCCTGTCCATCACCAACTCCCGGAGTTTACTCAACCCATGTCCATTGAGTTGGTAATGCCATCCAACCATCTCATCCTCTGTCATCCCCTTCTCCTCCTGCCTTCAATCTTTCCCAGCATCAAGGTCTTTTCAAATGAGTCAGTTCTTGGCATCAGGTGGCCAAAGTATCAGAGTTTCAGCTTCAACATCAGTCCTTCCAATGAACATTCAGGACCGATCTCCTTTAGGGTGGACTGATTGGTTATCCTTTGCAGTCCAAGGGATTCTCAAAATCTTTTCCAACAACACAGTTAAAAAGCATCAATTCTTTTGTCCTCAGCTTTCTTTATATTCCAACTCTCACATCCATACATGACTACTGGAAAAACCATAGCCTTGACTAGATGGACTTTTGTTGGCAAAGTAATGTCTCTGCTTTTTAATATGCTATCCAGGTTGGTCATCACTTTCCTTCCAAGGAGCAAGCATCTTTTAATTTTATGGCTGCAGTCACCACCTGCATTGATTTTGGAGCCCAAAAAATTAAAGTCTGCCCCTGTTTCTACTTTTTCCCCACCTATTTGCCATGAAGTTATGGGACTGGATGCCATGATCTTAGTTTTCTGAATGTTGAGCTTTAAGCCAACTTTTTCACTCTCCTCTTTCACTTTCATCAAGAGGATCTTTAGTTCTATGATATATATATGATTTCATACATATGATAAACAGGTATATGTGTATGGTTCTCCTCTATCAGTTGGTTATTTTATCTTATGATAAAGGGATTTTACCTTGAGAAAATAGATAAAAAATCACCTGTCTTACTCTGCTTTACTTGAATTCTATTTGAAATTCCAACAGAAGACAGTGAAACATGAGAAAACATAGGAAGCACAAAACCGACTTGCAAGAACTATAATTTGAATTCGTAGAAAGGAGGCTGTATCTGGCAATAGGATGCTCAGCCAACAAGGAGAGAACACTGAGTCTTGACCACTCAATCTCCCGCTGCTCCTCTAGATTGGTGTCTTCACCTGCTTGGGCTGTCATTGCAACATGAGGGGAATGAGACATTGAGTATCTTAAATGACGGAAACTTATCTTATGACAGTTCTGGAGGCTAGAAATCCAAGGGCAAAGTGTCAGCAGATTTGGTTTCTTCTGAGGCTTTTCTCCTTGGCTTGCAGGTGGCCACCTTCTCTATGTGTCCTCACATGGTCTGTTTTTCTTATAAGGACACCACGTGTCAGACTAGATCAGGGCCCACCTGAACAGCATCATTTTAACTTAATTTTCTTGCTGTGTCCTTAGATGCAATCCCTCAGTCTGCATACTAGTCTTTTCTCTTATAAGAACACCACTCATATTGAATTTGAGTCAAATCTACATGATCTCATTTTACCTTAATTACCCCATTAAAGGCCTTATCTCTAAATACAGCCAAATCAATATATATTGTGACTCCAGTAATATACTATCAAAAATCATCTGGTCTAATACACTGACCAGAAATTCTTCACATACATTTCATAATATTTTCTACCTCCATCTCATAGCAGAACATCCACAGTTCCATTGGGTCTTCAAGGTGCAGGTTCTCATGTCTAAAACCCTAAGCTTAGATAAAAATTTAATCTTAGCACATTAAATATTCAAAAGCAAATTTCAAAATAAGCTATCTGAGATGAAGTCTGCCATTGGTAAAGGGAAGAAGGGGAAACACATGGACTAATAACCTTTCTTAGCATAGACTGTATCCTGCTTGAGTGGGTTAGTAACTCTTGGCCTTTTTTGTTTCTTTGTCAGCCAATATTGCAGCCTCTGAGTTTACTCTCTGAGAAGATTCATCTTGTATTTGGTTTCTATTGACTACACTTCGGAAGGTAAAGGAAAGGCTTTTCTTCCGTTTTGATGTTTTTTCCCTTCATGGCTTTTCTTGCCACACTTTGAAAGTGAAAGTTGCTCAGTTGTATCCAACTCTTTGTGACCACATGGACTATACAGTCCATGGAATTCTCCGGACAGAATATTGGAATGGGTAGTCTTTCCCTTCTCCAGGGGATCTTCCCAACCCAAGGATTGAACCAAGGTCTCCAGCATTGGAGGCAGATTCTTTACCAGCTGAGCCACAAGTAACTGTGAAATAAAACTCATGTTTTATGGCAAGGCCAAAAATATTAAACATGAGAAACCTTATCTGCCCTTTGGCCTCCTCTCTCTCCACCCACTGTGTATTGTGTATCTGCATTATGCATTGGCCAAATCTCTCTCATTTTGCAGAAATACCTGCTCAACCATAGAGAACAACATTCTCCTACCATCAACAAGACAACTTCTTAAAAGATCGCAAATCCTTTCGATTCTGTGAAGTGCCACGGTTACCTACTTTGTTCCAGCAGATTTGGATTGTATAAACTATCAGTACATCATTTAATGTATAGCCCTCTGTCTCAAAAAGTTATTTAACTGTGCTTTAACCTCTAATGGGCAGAAAATTCTCAGAGCTTTCTGAGATGCTATTCTCAGGGTCAAATAATATATAATCCTAAATTTGGCACGAATAAAAGTTTCCACTTCTTTGTTAGATCAGTTGATTAATTTTTCATCAACATAACCAACAACTTTAGGTTTCTGATTCTAGTCATGGAATTTGTCTTAGAAATTGAGCAATAATAGGCCTTTGTTGACCAAATTTGTGATTTCTCTTTAAATTTTACACCTTAAAATGCAGAAATTCTGACCTGTTAATTTCTGTTTGACCCTTTGTTTAATATCATAGATGTTACTGAGTCATGCTTTCTGAATATAAATCACATCCTGGAGGTGTTTATTTTTAAAAATTGGGTATGTAGTCAGTGCATCTCTCTAGCCTCCACTTTTCTCTGTCCTACAACAATAAGAAATAGTAGGACAGAGAGAGAGGCACAGTTAATTTGTCTTCTCACCCCATTACACCCTCCCAGAAGCTGGCTCTTTGAAGTTTGCATAATTGTCATTTTGTCAGGCACTGTTGTCAAGTTACCAGAAAGAATTGGTAAGAAGCAAGACTACCATATTTCTCCAATCCCAAACTTCTCTTCAGCTCTGTCTGTATCCTAAACTTCCTTATACAATCAGCTTAAAATGGAGAGTTCAGCTTTTGCAACTCTGTGAAGTACATGGTTATCAGATTTTTGCTTGTCTTGGTTTGTTTGCATCACTCTGAGCAATCATATTTTTTCCATCTCTTACAAATAGCAATCATATTTTTCCATCTCTTTTACAAATAGTCTGATATTTTATGACAAGATATATTAGAACATTTTTATAGGTGGGAACATGATCTGATATCTAAAATTTAGCAGGTGACTCTTTAATAAATGATTTATACCACTTAATAGCTATCGTCAACTTCCTAGTTGGAAATAGAAGACATTTCCTGCCTCATATCCCACCTCAATTAATCTAATTCTACGTGCAAGGATTTATCACTTGCAATTCCTATTACCAGGTACAACTGAATCTGTCAGGATCATATGAAGAGTAGAACTCTTACTATAATAACTTAATAACTAGCATATAATCAATATGTACTAGTAATATTTATTATCTAGCTCTCAAAGTGCCAAAGATAAATTTATTATGTTTTACTAATATAGCATAAAATGGACAAATAATGACAAATCAAATCATATGTGCCCTTTTTTGTAATTCCATATAGCAAACTGATTTTCAGAAAGCAATTTTGCTAATTTTGCCAAGTCTTTAAACCCATAGCTAACTGGTTGCAATTAATTAACAACTGTAGTCCCAACATGAATGCTGGTTGTTACTTAAATTTATGATAATATATAAGATGAATGAGCAATTTAAAAATAACTATCCAGAATCTTTAATCATTTACTAATGATATAAATAAGCACTGTGCTTAATCTCATAATGATTTTTAAATACTGGAATAATATTTCTATAGTATCGATACATTGGGGATAATTCACAATATAATGATTATTGACATAAAACAATTTTGAGTATAAGCTGCATTAGTAACATATTCTTTATTAAACTATTAACTCCAGACCATGAATAAAACAATAAATCAAGCAATATTTGCCTGCTTTTGTAATATAAATGCCTATTTCATGACAGAGTTAAAGCTATAACCTAAAGTCACTAAGAGAAATATACATTTTCTCACTGTTATATAGTGTTATTACAGTACAAACACAATAGGCACAAATAATTTCAACAGCATGGATAATATAAAAATGCAGCATGATTAGGAAGAATAGTTTTCAGAATTTATTATATTTTACATATAGTTTGTTTAATTATAAATTAATATAATTTTACTGTTAATAATTGCTGTATTTAATAACCATATAACAAAATTCCTGAAAACTTAGTAGTTGCCTCTCATAACCTGATATGAGATAGCTCCAGAACATATAATGAAAAAGCTTAGGATTATTGCTAGTTTTACAGCGCACTTTATTTCTCTCCTCTAGACACCCAGTTAATTGATCAGGTTCATAAAAACCTATCTGACCGAAACATAGAAATATTCTTAACAAGGAAACTGGGGAAAAGAAATGCTGAATGCTTGTTATTTATACATACTCTTTTCAAAAACATAGTGTATCTACAAAATAAAATACTAATTAGTGATAAGAATAACATTTATTGAGCATTTACTATATTTCGGACACTGCTAAATAATTTTTAATACATTATTTCATCAAATGAAATAACAATACTTTGCATCAATATTACTTTTTCTCCTTATATATCTGAAATATCTTTGCTTTTAAGATCAAATAGCAAGTATGCTTTAGAATCTTGATTCCGATCCTGACTTGACTACTGAACCTACATTTTATGTACTGAATCTAAGTGAACCCCATATTCTCAATAGTGAAATTTGTTTATGTTTTCTCCTGACTCTTCAGTTATTGATGCAGGGCAAGTTTTATGATTGTCTTGAATGTGAGAATAGGTAGAGGTCTTATTAATCTAGGATAAAAAGAAGCAAAAGTGTTTCTAATGTAGGATGACTTTGAGGTAATGACCCCGAACAATAAATAGTAAGTTAAAGAAACATAAATGTCAATAACTATGTTTGGACACTGAAACAAGGAGACGATTAGAACTGCACATGGCAAAAAATGGGCTGAAAACTAGGGACAAGTGCAAAATGTTAAAAAAAAAAAAAAAAAAAAAAGCTCAAGACAGAGGAATTTTCAAAAACACCTTTGTGTTTCTTTATTTTAGATCTATTTGGCATGATTAAGCTTTTTACCAAGTCCATATATTCCAAGTAAACAGCAAATCTCATTAGACTTGCTGCTAATGTTTAGAAGTCCTCTTTAACTAGGAACTTCTTTGCTGTTTTAAATATCATACGGAATCCCAGGATGTAACATATGCAACAGTCATCTGTTACAGATTTCTTTGATTTTTTAAAAAATAAAGTTTCCATTATTTTATATGTAATACAAGTTCAGAATAGTAAAAAATTCAAGAAAGAGAAGCAAATTAATTAAGTCATTTCCAAATCAAGATAATAAACTGAGAATCCTGTTATATAAGGATCAGTTTAGTTCAGTTGCTGTCATATCCAACTCTTTGCGACCTCATGAACGGCAGCACGCCGGGCCTCCCTGTCCATCACCAACTCCCGGAGTTTACTCAGACTCACATCCATCGAGTCAGTGATGCCATCCAGCCATCTCATCCTCTGTCGTCCCCTTCTCCTCCTGCCCACAATCCCTCCCAGCATCAGAGTCCTTTCCAATGAGTCAACTTTTAGCATGAGGTGGCCAAAGTACTGGAGTTTCAGCTTTAGCATCATTCCTTCCAAAGAAATCCCAGGGCTGATCTTCTTCAGAATGGACTCCTTGCATTTGGAGTTGGATTTGGAGTTGGATCCAACTTGAAACTGCAGTCGGATCTCCTTGCAGTCCAAGGGACTCTCAAGAGTCTTCTCCAACACCACAGTTCAAAAGCATCAATTCTTGGGCGCTCAGCTTTCTTCACAGTCCAACTCTCACATCCATACATGACCAGAGGAAAAACCATAGCCTTGACTAGACGGACATTTGTTGGCAAAGTAATGTCTCTGCTTTTCAATATGTATCTAGGTTGGTCATAACTTTTCTTCCAAGGAGTAAGCATCTTTTAATTTCATGGCTGCAGTCACCATCTGCAGTGATTTTGGAGCCCAAAAAAATAGTCTGACACTGTTTCTACTGTTCCCCATCTATTTCCCATGAAGTGATGGGACCGGATGCCATGATCTTAGTTTTCTGAATGTTGAGCTTTAAGCCAATTTTTTCAGTCTCCTCTTTCACCTTCATCAAGAGGCTTTTTAGCTCCTCTTCACTTTCTGCCATAAGGGTGGTGTCACCTGCATATCTGAGGTTATTGATATTTCTCCTGGCAATCTTGATTTCAGCTTGTGCTTTCTCCAGCCCAGCGTTTCTCATGATGTACTCTGCATATAAGTTAAATAAGCAGGGTGACAATATACAGCCTGGGCGTACTCCTTTTCCTATTTGGAACCAGTCTGTTGTTCCATGTCCAGTTCAAACTGTTGCTTCCTGACCTGCATATAGGTTTCTCAAGAGGCAGGTCAGGTGGTCTGGTATTCCCATCTCTTTCAGAATTTTCCACAATTTATTGTGATCTACACAGTCAAAGGCTTTGGCATAGCCAAGGAAGGAGAAATAGATGTTCTTCTGGAACTTGCTTGCTTTTTCGATGATCCAGCTGATGTTGGCAATTTGATGTCTGGTTCCTCTGCCTTTTCTAAAACCAGCTTGAATATCTGGAAGTTCACGGTTCACGTATTGCTGAAGCCCGGCTTGGAGAATTTTGAGCATTACTTTACTAGCGTATGAGATGAGTGCAATTGTGCAGTAGTTTGAGCATTCTTTGGCATTGCCTTTCTTTGGGATTGGAATGAAAACACCTTTTCCAGTCCTGTGGCCACTGCTGAGTTCTCCAAACTTCCTGGCATATTGAGTGCATCACTTTCACAGCATCATCTTTCAGGATTTGAAATAGCTCCACTGGAATTCCATCACCTCCACTAGCTTTGTTCATAGTGATGCTTTCTAAGGCCCATTTGACTTCACTTTCCAGGATGTCTGGCTCTAGGTGAGTGATCACACCATCGTGATTATCTGGGTCATGAAATATAAGGATAATTACTATTAAACATTAGGGTCATACACTAGTATGGAGACAATTATCTTCTTTGCCCGAAAGTTTCTTTCTAACACTCTGACATTGTGACACTGTTACACATAGTCCTTGGCCTGTGATTCCAAGTTTTTCTCTTTATTGTATTGTTCTCTCAATAATTCTTAAAATAAGGCTCAATGTTGTCTGAGTGAAGAGTTTATGAGCTAGGAATTTGGATGCTTACTTTACTGCCCTAGTTTACCAATCACAATTATAATAATAATCTTAGGTCACTGGACGTCTTTAGCCATGTATTATCATGAATGAGATATAATTATTAACATAATTCAAAGTATGAAATATTATAGAAAGAAAATCAAATGAAGATAAAAGTTGTTTAAAAGTGTTAAAAAATAAGAACAAAATAAGAGTGTTTACAGGAAGCAAAAGTATATTTATTTTTAAAATAATTACTTAAAAATTATAAGCCTAGATGTTAAAATTTGTGATATATGGGTTATGAGTTTGCTTTGATTATAGCTACCTGATGGAGACACCCCATCTCTTTTTTCAATTTCTGGTATGAAATTTTCTTTACTTATGCCTGGTTAAAATGCATATTCACTCCTATATAAAATAAATTTAAAAAAATGATGCAGTGAACTCAATGTTTTTCTTTTTTTCACTCTAGTTCTAACATTCTGTAGTTCTAGATATAATTTTGAATATCTGATAATCAGTATTTAGGCTAATGGCAACAATATAGTAAGTGTATTTTTAAAACTGCCCTCCAGTGGGAAGGATTGTTGAGTTTTATTTTTCAACATGTAAATCAATCTGGACATAGATATTTGCAGATACTCTAAGAGATGATCTAACCACTGCTTTTCTGTCCTGATTTATTGCAATCTTTTGTTTGGGTCTATAGGACAGAAGATACATTTTTACACTGAACATGTCACCAAACAGTAAAATAGTTTAAGTTAAAAGTATAGGAAACGCATAGTGACTCACAATGTATCTGAAACAGTTTATGAAGCTTAGCTTCTGGCAAAGAAAAACATATCTTTACTTCTGATAATGTCAGACTAGATAGGCAGTTCTTGCACACACACTAACTATAAGAATGAACTATGTCAAGTGAAAATCTTCTAAATACTTACTTAACTATATATGATAAAAATTGTCAGGCAAGAAAAATTGCCAAGAAAGTCTTGGAGGAAAGGCTTGAGTATTGGAGCACAATGAAATCTAACTAAATGACTTGGTAACATTTCCAAGTCAGATAATGTAGCAGGACCTATACAGGACTGTTATGTTTCAAATGATCCCTTGAACTTACTCCTATATTTTTAATATTGAAATAATCAGTCCTCTTACATCTATAATTTGTTGACATAATTAAATGTCATAATTAAATAATTAAATCCAAACAGCACAACCTTAGATGGTTTTCTTATATACTTAGGAGTTTTTCACTTATGTTTAATAACCCAAGCCACTTAGAATTCCCTGCTTGATATTGTAAATAATTTATATTTTGATTTGAGTTTAAGACTCAAACTGTTCCAAACTGTCAACTCTAATTATGGTAACATGTTGGCATAACAGGATAGCCAACTAACCTAGGTCTGATATACTCATGCTGCAATATATCAAATTTGATATATTACCTCCTGTACTTTATATTACAAAATAACTTTATTTCACTTTTTCATAAATTTGACTTCCTTTTCTTTCTAGATTCAGTAATACATAAATATCATGTTTTAAAATTAGTGGCATAAAGTCCATGGATTAAAAAAAATTAACAAACAGAACAATATCTTCTTGAATGTATAGATGCATATATTGATTAATGTAACCACTTAGGAAAACTCAGTTTACAAAGCATCTGCCAGATATGGAAAGCTGCTGCTTTGTAGCAGCTTAAGTTTTTGACCTTGATTAACAATGTTCTTCCCTGGTGGCTCAGTCGGTAAAGAAGCTAGCTTCCATGTGAGAGATCCAGATTCAATCCCTGGATGGCGACATCCCTTGAAGAAGGGCATGGCAACCCACTCCAGCATTCTTGCCTGGAGAGTTCCATGGACAAAGGAGCCTGGAGGGCTACAGTCCATGGCATCACAAAGAGTTGGACATGACTGAGTGACTAACACTTCACTTTCAACAATGTTCTGGAAAACCAGTCATTAGTTTGGAAAAATGGCATTAATGACACTAATGGAAAAATGATATTAAAACAACTCAGGTATGAGATTCTGTTCATAGGCACATACTTTCTCCCCCAAGACTGGTAAAAAATAATGTTTATGTTACTCAAATTCCTTATATAGACCTGATCTATCACTTTATATTTACCAATGTTTGTATACTGTAGTGATTGTTTATCTGGAACTCTCCTATAGTGATGCTTCTGTAAAATTCCTGTCTTCATCATAATGTATTCCTATATTCTGACTGCAGTTTCTGTTTGGCCCTTTTGATTTTGAGTTTTCAATCTGTCATTCATAGCCCTGAGAAACAAATATAATAGTTACCTTCTTCTAGACAGAGTCATTAAAATCTATTCCACATAGACCCTCAGGAGAAAGGTAGACATTGTATTTATTAGGTCTAATTTTATAGTTTATTGAGTCTGCAAAAAAAAAAAAAATCATTAAAATCTTTGAAAAAATGCCAGGATATCATAGAAGGAACTTTCAATGATGTCTTGGGGCATTTCTTTATAGACACACCCTCAGATAAATTATTTTCTACCTAAGTTTACATGCAACTCTGTAGATTTCTCTCTGCAGAAATGAAAACCCCCAAATATTAATTTATTGCCCTGTAGGACATTAACCGGTTTGGATTTTACCTAGCAATCTTATTTCAGCATTCCCCCTCCCACCAATACATTTATATGCAGTGCTTCCTTAGTGGCTCAGATGGTAAAAAATCGGCCTGCAGTGCAGGAGACCTGGGTTTGATTCTTGGGTTGGGAAGATCCCCTGGAGAAGTGAAAGGCAACCCACTCCAGTAATCTTGCCTGGAGAATCCCATGGACAGAGGAGCTTGGTGGGCTACAGTCCATGCGGTCGCAAAAAGTCAGGCACTATTGAGAGACTAATTTTCACACTTTCACTTTCTACAAGGAGCTTCCCAGGTTGCTTAGTGGTTAAAGAATATGCTTGCCAGTACAGCAGATGCAAGAGACATGGGTTCAATCCCTAGGTCAGGAAGATCCTCTGGAGAAGGAAATGGCAACCCATTCCAAAATTCTTGCCTGGGAAGTCTCATGGGCAGAGGAACCTGGTGTGCTACAGTCCATGGGGTTACAAAGAGTCAGACATGACTGAGCAAACATACAGGTCTACAAAGTATCTTTTGAACCAATGTTACCTTCTTTTTGGTTCCCTCATAAATTAATGAGTTGAATACAATCTTTAAATGTGCTTATTCTATGTTTGTGGGACAGATGTATTTTTAATTTTCCAAAGATAACACCTTAATGATTCTGCTAATTCTGATAACTGGGATCACCTGTATCTTTTTGCTATTTCTTGTGTTATACATAAATGTGGTGAGATTGGCCCTAATACTATGAAAAATATGAAAATACAAAGTAATATTGCCTATACAAAATATTGAGTACATAAAATGTGTGGATGAGGACTAAGCATTTTGGTATCTGTTATTTAAATTCTTAAATTTAAGGAAATTGAGGCACAAAGACAAGAAGTTAAATAATCAATGGGGTACAGGCATCATATGAATAATAACTGTCAAGAGCTTAATGACGAATGCAAGATATGAAGATAATTGACTAAATGATGGGCAGTTCAGTTCCATCACACAGTCGTGCCTGAATCTTTGTGACCCCATGGACTTCAGGATGCTGGGCTTCCCTGTCCATCACCAAATCCTGGAGCCTACTCAAACTCATGTCCATCGCATCCATGATACCATCCAACCATCTCTTCCTCTGTCGCCCCCTTCTCCTCCTGCCTTCAATCTTTCCCAGCATCAGGGTCTTTTCCAATGAGTCAGTTCTTTGCATCAGGTGGCCAAAGAATTGGAGTTTCAGCTTCAGCATCAGTCCTTCCAATGAATATTCAGGATTGAGCATGGAGAGATAAGAAAACCTTCCTAAGTGATCAATGCAAAGAAACAGAGGAAAACAATAGAATAGGAAAGACTAGAGATTACTTCAAGAAAATTAGAGATACCAAGGGAACATTTCATGAAAAGATGGGCACATTAAAGGACAGAAATGGTATGGACCTAACAGAGCAGAAGATATTAAGAAAAGGTGGCAAGTATACACAGAAGAACTATACAAAAAGATCTTAATGACCCAGAAAACCATGATGGTGTGATCACTCACCTACAGCCAGACATCCTGGAGTGCAAAGTGAAGTGGGCCATAGGAAGCATCACTACAAACAAAGCTAGTGCAGATGTTGTAATTCCAGCTGAGCTATTTCAAATCCTAAAAGATGATGCTGTAATCAATATGCCAGCAAATTTGGAAAACTCAGCAGTGGCCACAGGACTGGAAAAGATCAGTTTTCATTCCAATCCCAAATAAAGGCAATGCCAAAAATGTTCAAACTACTGCACTATTGCACTCATCTCACATTCTAGCAAAGTAATACTGAAAGTTCTCCAAGCTAGGTTTCAACAGTACATAAACTGAGAAATTTCAGATGTTCAAACTGGATATACAAAAGACAGAGGAACCAGAAATCAAATTGCCTACATCAGCTAGATCATAGAAACAGAAAGAGAATTCCAGAAAAACATCTATTTCTGCTTCATTGACTACTCTATTGCCTTTGACTAAAATTCTTAAAGAGATGGGAATACCAGAATGCCTTACTGCCTCCTGAGAAATCTGTATGCAGGACAAGAAGCAACAGTTAGAACTGCACATGTAACAACAGACTGGTTCCAAGTTGGGAAAGGAGGATGTCAAGGCTGTATACTGTCACCCTGCTTATTTAACTTATATGCAGAGTACATTATATGAAATGCCAGACTGGATGAAGCACAAGCTGAAATCAAGATTTCCAGGAAAAATATCAATAAGCTCAGATATGCAGAAGAAGATACACCCTTATGGCAGAAAGTGAAGAGAAACTAAAAAGCCTCTTGATGAATGTTAAAGAAGAGAATGAAAAAGCTGGCTTAAAACTCAACATTCAAAAAACAAAGATCACAGTATCCAGTCCCATCTCTTCATAGCAAATCAATGGGAAAAACAATGGAAGCAATGAGAGACTCTATTTTCTTGGGCTCCAAAATCACTGCAGATGGTGGCTGCAGCCATGAAATTAAAAGACGCTTGCTCCTTGGAAGAAAAGCTGTGACTAACCTAGACAGCATATTAAAAAGCAGAGATATTATTTTAATGACAAAGGTCCATAAAGTCAAAACTATGGTTTTACCAGTAGTCATGTATCTATGTGAGAGTTGGGCTATAAAGAAAGCTGAGTGCTAAATAGTTGATGCTTTTAACCTGTGGTGTTGGAGAAGACTCTTGAGAGTCTCTTGAACAGCAAGGAGATCAAACCAGTCAATCCTAAAGGAAATCAGTCCTGAATATTCATTGGAAGGACTCATGCTGAAACTGAAGCTCCAATTCTTTGGCCACCTGATGTGATGAACTGACTCATTGAAAAAGACCCCGTGCTTGGAAAGCTTGAAGGCAAAATAAGAAGGGGATGACAGAGGATGAGATGGTTGGATGGCATCTCTAACTGGATGGACATGAGTTTGATCAAGCTCCAGGAATTTGGTAATGGAGAGGGAAGCCTGGTATGCTGCAGTCCATGGGGTCACAAAGAGTCAGGCCTGACTGAGTGACTGAACTGAACTGATTGTACAAGTGACTTCTTAAGGAACACTTATCAACTGTTTTCAATATTTCTCTGCTGTGACACATACAAATCTGTTGTTCATGTATCCAGCTGAAGCTTCAGGTGAATAAATGAGACTTTAATGACATGAAATTCCTGGAATACTTATTCTACTTCAATATAAAGCAAAACAAATAAGAGACAGATTCCTGGTGATGTGATTGAACACGATTGAGTAAAAGGGTTACTGTGGACTGACATCCACCTCTTACTCATTTAATTCAAAGTGTATTTATTAATTCACTAAACTAGACAAAATCCTGAAAAAGAAAGATGTGTTTGCTGCTGTCACAGTTTATTCAGGCAAATGTAACCAAGCAACACAGCAAATAGCAATGGTGCTTCAATGGGAAAAGTACAGGTAAACTATGGCAACATATTTAAGAAAAAAAGAACTTTCTATGAAGAATTTTGGAAGGACATTTATTATATAAAGAGTCACTCATCACATTAAACTTAGTCGCTCAGTCTTGTCCAACTATTTGTGATCCCATGGACCATAGCCTGCCAGGCTCTTCTGTCCATGGAATGCTCCAGGCAAGAGTGTGGAGTGGGTTGCCATTTGCTTCTCTAGGGCATCTGCCTGACACAGGGATTAAACCTGGTCTCCTGCATTGCAGGCAGATTCTTTACTGTTTGAACTGCCAGCACATTAAACATATTTAATATACATTTATATCAAGCTGTACATTCCTGTACTACAATTTAAATATTCTATAAACTTATTTTCTTTATTCTTTGAAATATGAGTTTAACCTGCTCTAAAGTCCCATTGCTTTCATCATGAAAAAGAAAAGGAGAATGCACATATACATATGCTACATATATATGAAAATGCACATATACATATATACATATATGTATATGTATATACACACATATATATGTATACATATGTAGAATGCACATATACATATAGCTACATTTATATGAAAACTTACTTTCTACCAGTTTAAAAACAATTAATGCTACTCTCAGTTCCAATGTTCCCTCAAATTAATGGCCCTGTTCAAAAATTGTAGGTAGTTTTAAGTCTTAATCAACATTAGGATGTACATTTGTGAATTTTTCTTTAAGAAAATCAATATTTCATGCCCAAAATAGAAGGCTTCTTATAGAATAATTGAAAGAAGGAAATTCATTGTGTAACACAGAAAATCAACAGCTGATTAAGACAAAGCAATTGTTACATGCATGGCTTAAAATACTTAATTGTGTTTGGATCCTATATTAGAACTAATTTCCTCCTTTTCTTTTTTTTGGTTTGCATTTGGGTGAGCCCCTTGAATGACAAAGGCATATTATACATACTTGCTTTACAGTGACCAACAGCATTTATAAATTTATATAAATCTGACTACATTTCATAGCATTATGAGTATTTGTATGTAAGATTCTTATTAATTTGCTCAGGGCTCTTAATGTCAACTTAGGTAAGATTAATCAGAACAACCATATTTCAGAAAAATTGGTTCAATGAACAAAATTACCACATATTTAAAGGAAGTAAAAGCTGTTACCAAGGAATGGAGTAAGGAGAATTTGAGCCCATGGCAGATGGAGGAGGAGGAAAAAAAAAAAAAAGATAAAATTGTGACATCTGTTCAAACAGTTTTGAAAGAGTCATTTACACACCGTGGATGAACAACAATTTATTCCTGGAAAGTGCTTGCTACTGAGGTTGTGCTAATTCTTAGTTACAAATATATTTAGTTATTGATGAATCAAATTGTTTTCAGGAATCTTATTCTGCTTGGATTGTTAAAAAGTATTCTGTTTGTACAAGCAAGGTATATTTACTTCATGACATTACATCATTTTAAGACATTGGAGGCCAGTATCTGTGGACAAAAGGGCATTCTGGAAGTCAAATGATTTTAGAGCAATCATCTCATCTCATAGAATAGTTGTGTGTATTTCTTCTATGTGACTTATTATTGGTCTTTATTTACAATAGTTCTTTCAGATCTGAAAAGTTCCTAGGAATATAGCAAGTTAATTAACATTATCCTAATTTTTAATCTATCTAAATTGACTGTCTATAATGCTTCAAATAAGGTAATTTTCTTTCACCCGTGTTTATTTATCCAGTCAAGAATTCTTGCCATCCCATGTTGAAAAAGTGATTTTGCAATTTCCTGACTCTGTCCCCAAGTTTCCAAGGGCTAGCTATTGAAGAATTCTCAAGTTTCTCTGAGTACAGCATTTTCATTTTCTCATTCTTCCTATTAAAATTCTATACTCTTCATTCACAAAAGTGGGCATTACATCTAACCAATGAAAAATAATAACAACCCTGGAAACAGAAGGTAAGATAATGATTACAAAGCATTTTATGATTTTTTTCAATTTTTCTTCACTTCCATAGATAAAACTCAAATGTAAATAAGAAAGTGAAAATAAGTGGACTTTAATATATTTTCTAACCTCAGGTTATTTCAAGAGTTGAGGGAGAAGAGGAGGTAAAGAAAAGAATTTTTTAAAGGAGGACAATAAATGTAGGAAAGACATGATCAAAGATTTAAAACAAAACAACAAAAAAAACACCCTCAAGGTTTTTATTCAAAGGTTTTCATATAAAAGGAATCTGTATCAGGATGGAAATAAATGAAGCTGAAATGAAATTAAAATCAATAATAAAATATTACAGCTGGAAAGACCTTAGGGAACATTTAGTAAAAATCCCATTATATACATGAAAAACAAATCAAAGCTCAAAAAGCTTAATTGGTTTGCCTAAGGTTACATCACTATGGAAATTCAGAGACAGGCTCATTTCTAAGACCAGTGCTTCTTCAACTAGACATTGATAAAAGGAAGAAAGAAAAAGAACAAGGATGAAGAGCAGACCTTAAGTCTTTGCTTCACTTGGAGGCTCTGATTCAGTTGGTCTGGGAAAAAACTCTAAATACCTTATTTCCTTGGCAAACAATAGGAAGCCATAAAATGGAAGAAGATGAAATGTGAAGTGATAGAAGGGACAAAAAAGGAGAGGAAAACTTGTTTTTTGTTAGCTTTTTCTTAGTGCATCTTTCTTTCAGCAATCACATGAGAAAGGATGGCTGTTTTTCCATTAGAGTTCAGGTGTTTCTCCATTCTTTGGGCAGTTCAGTTCAGTTCAGTCACTCAGTCGTGTCCGACTCTTTGCAACCCCATGAATCACAGCATGCCAGGCCTCCCTGTCCATAACCAACTCCCAGAGTTCACTCAGACTCATGTCCATCGAGTCTGTGATGCCATCCAGCCATCTCATCCTCTGTCCTCCCCTCCTCCTCCTGCCCTCAATCCCTCCCAGCATCAGAGTCTTTTCCAATGAGTCAACTCTTCGCATGAGGTGGCCAAAGTACTGGAGTTTCAGCTTCAGCATCATTCCCTCCAAAGAAATCCCAGGGCTGATCTCCTTCAGAATGGACTGGTTGGATCTCCTTGCAGTCCAAGGGACTCTCAAGAGTCTTCTCCAACACCACAGTTCAAAAGCATCAATTCTTTGGTGCTCAGCTTTCTTCATAGTCCAACTCTCACATCCATACATGACCACAGGAAAAACCATAGCCTTGACTAGACGGACCTTTGTTGGCAAAGTAATGTCTCTGCTTTTCAATATGCTATCTAGGTTGGTCATAACTTTTCTTTCAAGGAGTAAGTGTTTTTTAATTTCATGCCTACAGTCACCATCTGCAGTGATTTTGGAGCCCCCCAAAATAAAGTCTGACACTGTTTCCACTGTTTCCCCATCTATTTCCCATGAAGTGATGGGACCAGATGCCATGATCTTCATCTTCTGAATGTTGAGCTTTAAGCCAACTTTTTCACTCTCCACTTTCACTTTCATCAAAAGGCTTATTAGTTCCTCTTCACTTTCTGCCATAAGGGTGGTTTCATCTGAATGTCTGAGGTTATTGATATTTCTCCCAGCAATCTTGATTCCAGTTTGTGCTTCTTCCAGCAAGTGTTTCTCATGATGTACTCTGCATATAAGTTAAATAAGCAGGGTGACAATATACAGCCTTGACGTACTCCTTTTCCTATTTGAAACCAGTCTGTTGTTCCATGTCCAGTTCTAACTGTTGCTTCCGGTCTGCATATGGGTTTCTCAAGAGGCAGGTCAGGTGGTCTGGTATTCCCATCTCTTTGGGCAAGTCTACCTCAAAATATCTTTAATAGGCTATCATATCAAAATCACCAGACAGGTGATCACATACCTATTCTGAGGATTGTCTCCAATAAACTTAAATAAAATCTTCTTGGTTAAGGCCCTGGATTCTTCATTTTAAACAATCTCCACTCTGATTGTTCATTGTGTTACTTGTGTAACTGTCTCCTTGAGTGCAGGGAGAATATGCTGTTTTACTTTGTATCTGAGATCCTTAGTGCAAGTCCTGGCTCTTAGGAGGTACTCAGCAAATATGTGATAGGAATATGATTAATGGAAGAGTTGGGCCATAAAGAAGACTGTGTGCTCATGCTCAGTCACTCAATCATGTCCAGCTCTTTGCAATCCCATAGACTGTAGCCTGCCAAGCTCCTTTGTCCATGGGATTTTCTAGGCAAGAATACTGGAGTGCATTGCCATTTCCTATTCCAGGGGATATTCCTGACTCAGGGATTGAACACTGAATAAGTGATGCTTTTGAATTGTGGTGCTAGAAAAGACTCTTGAGAGTCCCTTGTACTGCAAGGAGATCAAACTAGTGAATCCTAAAGAAATCAACCAAGGATATTCATTGGAAGGAATGATGCTGTAGCTGAACCTCCAACACTTGGCTACCTGATGCAAAGAGCCAACTCATTGGAGAAGATCCTGATGCTGGGAAAGACTGAAGGCAGGAGGAGAAGGGGACAGCAGAGGATTAGATAATTAGACAGCATTACCTACTTAATGGACATGAATTTGAGCAAACTGAGAAATAGTGAAGGACAGAGAAGTCTGACATGCTGCAGTTTGTGGGGTCACAGAGTAGAACATGACGAAGTGACTGAACAACAACAACCAAATGATTAAATTTAATGAACATTAAATTGAATTAAATTTCAGTGCTTAAGAAACTAATTTACATATGTCACTACTGGATATGAGTATTTTTGGTTTTGTTGCTTCTTATTTTAACCAAGTTAGCTTTTATATTTTTCTAAGAGGAAATCAGTTGGGGCATATAAGAATGACTACTTCTAAAAAATACTCTAAGTATCAAGAATATATTATTAGAGACTTGTTTTTATCTTTGAAAGCTATTAATATTAATTATATCAATAACCTCCAATAAAATATCTAAAAGATTTTAATTATTAAAATAAAAATACTAGTGATAATATAAGTAAAGTTGTAATGTACTTGAAGGCTGAAATAAACTTGAAACAGTTCAGTTTCTACATACCTTTTGATGCTTCAAGAACTACTTTTGCCAAAGAGTGACTAGGCTGCAGAGCTAACCCACACAGATAAGGTTATTAATATGCAGTCTGTCTACCTGAAGAAGTTTACATATACAATATACAGCATCTGGACCTTGTAATTGAATTTTTGAAGTTCACTGTGGTTTGGGAGCAGCATGTGGGTCAGTAATCATTATCAAGACACTATCGTTCATAGTACACATATAATTAATCAACTCATTAATTATAGAAAAAGAGTCTCAGAGAAGTCTAGGACACCTATTTCTTATACAAATATTTTATCCTCAAGCTGTAAAAGTAGCATCTACTTTTGCCATTTCCTTTGCTTACTATTAGCAATTTATTTAGCGAGATTTTAGTAAAAGGTCCGTAAGAAGAGTCAATACAAAAATCTTTCAGACCCAGGACCCGTCACATATATCCACAGAATTTAATCACTTTCTGATTAAATCACTGCTTTGGATCTTTATCTTCTGAAGCTAATGTCAATAACACTTTATTTTTAATTTAACTAAATTCAGCCAACTGTAGAAGAAACAAATCTTGTTCTTTTTTATTATTAGTTTTGGTAGATGGTTGCCAAGGTAAAATTGGTAATTAAGGAAAGTAAAATATTCCTTAGAATTTCTTTGTTGTTGTTACACATTAGCAAGTCCATGTTGTTTAATGGAAATACTTTATAGATGCATAAGGAAAAGAAAAAGTCTGTAAATATATTTTCTCAGTTTCTTGGCTCATTAGCTCACTTGACCTAACCATTTTCTCTCCCAATTCATCAATCCCACATTTTGCCATTTTTTCTGTACTCCTAGCAATTCATCTTCATGTTGGACTAACTTACATTATGACCTACAAAACTCCTTGTAGAGAGACATACACGTTACTATGAAAAGAGGTTAATAGTGTAAGATAAAAGCTAATCCTAAAATAATAAAAAATATAATCGGATATCAGCTCCAGGTCGAGACAGGAAGGACTGTGTAATAGAGCTGTTGTGAAATATATGGAGAGCTTAAGGAAGATGAACAGCTGTTTGCTATCTTCACTGAAGCTAGAAATATCTTAGGCTTAAAATGAAAGACATGAAGAAGAGATTTCTGTCTGCAAATTTCTAACGAGATTTCTAGTCAGAGAACCATGCAGTCTATAGAATTTTATTTCTTGTTAGATGCAGAGAATATGAGATACTTTAAGGAGGTAGGAGGAAAGATCAATTGGTGTTTTAAGGGTTCCTCTTTTTCTAATACCACATTTTCCTGACTTTGCTGAGCCTCAGTTTTCTATTTCTGAGCCCTTCTGCTTTGAAATTATAAAATACCACACAGATCAAGACTTAAACTTCTAGCTATTTGGGCCAAGGTCTTGCAGAGGATAAGCAAAGTCAAGAAAGCTGAGCTCCTGAAGTTTCAGAACTGTCACATATCACAATTCAATCCAGTTGTAAGTGCTTTTAAGAGACATTTGCTTCTTCTTATATAGACACTAAAACCCTTTTTGATATCACTGAGGTACATTCCCAACTATTGAATTTGTCCTTGTGTCTTTGCTGTGTGGTCATTTGACTTTTTGTTCTTCATACAAAGTAAATGAATGTACGATGGCATGACAAGTAGTGTGAGAGTATAGAGATGGCAGGTGGGAAGAGCAGCTAGGCAAAAGAGAGATTTTGAATAAAATAAAAAACAGCATTTCAAGATGTTTAGTGAGTTATAAGGAGAAAGAAAGAGAAAAAGAGACCACAAAAATTCTGTATGGTAAGATAATAAGTTTCATGGATATTTCTCTAACTCTTTTTAGCTATGGGTGTATGCATATATATACAAATATATTTTGAAACAAAGCTTTGAGGAAGTTTAATGGAAATCAGAAAAACAAAGAAATAAAGTTCCAGTTGAAGAAGCAGTAGGGAATATGGAGATTCTCCTAAACCTCAGTGGATTCCAGAACAGTTTCATGAAGCCATTTATGTTCACAGAACCAGCTTTAAACCTTAGCCCTCAACATCAGAAGCAGGTTCAGAAACAGAAAATGAATGCAATCAGATTTATATCCTCACCTTTATATGTAACAATACATGACTGTTCATACCATATGAATATAGACAGTCAGTGCTCTCATTATGCCCTCTGCCTTAAACCAGATACCCTCACAACAGCACAGGATGCCAGCAACTCCAAGAAAAAAAAGAAAGGAGGCGTTATTCCAGTTCGCTAATTTAAAAGGAGGGGAGGAAGAGAAGAAAGTACCACTCCTACCACAAATACTGGCAGTGCTGAATTCAACCTGTATGAGATTTTGTAAGATGGAGGATTAGTTCATAATACCCTGTTACATCTATTAAATCAAGGAAAATAAGTCTTAAGATTTATTTTCATTTTCATGATCCCTTTCTTCTAGAAATACCTATCTTTATTATCTTTACTATCTTACTTTCATATTGCATATCCCTGTATTTTTTATTTTTATTATTCATTCTTTTTAACTTATTTTTTTCCACGTCTGTCTCTCCCTCAAGGTTAAAACACCCTTGAAGGATAAAGATCATAATTGAATAATATTTATACCTATGTTAACTAATAGGTAACAGTAGATATTAAGTATGAACATAGCATGTAAGATTCTTTAATAGTGGAGACACTGCACACATCAGTCCAAAGAGGCACGTGCAACTTATACTTTCACAGCTAATGTCCCATTGGAATAAATACACATGGGTTTTTAATCATTTTGCTTCTGAATCATTAAAATTATAGTTTTTCAGTTTTTATTTTCAAAAGCTTATTTTTTGGGGGGTTGATTTTAATCATCTTTACTCCATCAAAAAGCTCCCTGATACTAGGACTTTGGGAATTTTGTTAAATTAGTTGAGATAACAAAGGTCAGTAAGAATAAAACACCAGATCAAACGAAAACTAAAACCAAGCTTAAGGTGTTTTTAAACTTTGAGTCTGTTCACTATTATCGAACAAAAGCAAATAAAAAACCTTGTGATAGATAGTATTACCGTTTATAATGATTACTGTTTTCCACTAAAGTGGTTTATATATTTCTGCCAAGTATGTTGCTACCTTCACTGGCTCCCTGAGGAAAAAATAGACTTCCCCATCCCACTGCTGTCAATCTTAAGCATGTTACAAAGTTGGCCCATTGCTCTTCTCAAGCTGCTATATTAAGGTATCTAAGTCAGACACTGTTTCCACTGTTTCCTCATCTATTTCCCATGAAGTGATGGGACCAGAGGCCGTGTTCTTAGTTTTCTGAATGTTGAGCTCTAACCCAACTTTTTCACTTTCCTCTTTCACTTTCATCAAGAGACTTTTTAGTTCCTCTTCATTTTCTGCCATAGGCTGGTGTCATCTGCATATCTGAGGTTATTGATATTTCTCCCGGCAATCTTGATTCCAGCTTGTGTTTCTTCCAGCCCAGCATTTCTCATGAGGTACTCTGCATAGACGGAGAAGGCAATGGCACTCCACTCCAGTACTCTTGCTTGGAAAATCCCGTGGACGGAGGAACCTGGTAGGCTGCAGTCCCATGGGGTTGCTAAGAGTCAGACACGACTGAGCGACTTCACTTTCACCTTTCACTTTCATGCATTGGAGAAGGAAATGGCAACCCACTCTGGTGTTCTTGCCTGGAGAATCCCAGGGATGGCTGAGCCTGGCGGGCTGCTGTCTATGGGGTCGCACAGAGTTGGACACGACTGAAGCGACTTAGCAGCAGTAGCAGCAGCAACTCTGCATAGAAGTTAAATAAGCAGGCTGACAATATATAGCCCTGATGTACTCCTTTTCCTATTTGGAACCAGTCTGTTGTTCCATGTCCAGTTCTAACTGTTGCTTCCTGACCTGCATATAAGTTTCCCACGAGGCAGGTCAGGTGGTCTGGCATTCCCATCTCTTTCAGAATTTTCCACAGTTTATTGTGATCCACACAGTCAAAGGCTTTGGCATAGTCAATAAAGCAGAAATAGATGTTTTTCTGGAACTCTCTTCCTTTTTCCATGATCCAGCAGATGTTGGCAATTTGATCTCTGGTTCCTATGCCTTTTCTAAAACCAGCTTGAACATCTGGAAATTCACGGTTCATGTATTGCTGAAGCCTGGCTTGGAGAATCTTGAGCATTATTTTACTAGTGTGTGAGATGAGTGCAATTGTGCGGTAGTTTGAGTATTCTTTGGCATTGCCTTTCTTTGGGATTGGAATGAAAACTGACCTTTTCCAGTGCAGTGGCCACTGCTGAGGTTTCCAAATTTGCTGGCATATTGAGTGCAGCACTTTCACAGCATCATCTTTCAGGATTTGAAATAGCTCCACTGGAATTCCAACCCTTCCACTAGCTTTGTTCGTAGTGATGCTTTCTAAGGCCCACTTGACTTCACATTCTAGGATGTAGAAATGAGTTTGAGTGACCTATGGGAGTTGGTGATGGATAGGGAGGCTTGGCATGCTGCGATTCATGGGGTCGCAAAGACTTGGATATGACTGAGTGACTGAACTGAACTGAACTGAACTGAAGCAACTGCTAGGTATCTAAACAATGAAAATTTATCTTTTCTTAGTTCTGGAGGCTAGAGGGACTTACCTGGTAGCTCAGATGGTAAAGAATTTGCCTACAAGGAAGAAGACTCAGATTCCCCTGGGTCAGAAAAATCCTTGGAGAAAGAAATGGCTACCCATTCCAGTATTCTTGCCTGGAAAATCCCTTGGACAGAGGAGTCTGAAAGGCCCCAGTCCTTGGGATCGCAGAGTCAGACTTGACTGAGAGACTATTTTTCACTGGAGGCTATAAGTCCAAGATTAAGTTGTGAGAAAGATTTGGTTACTAATGAGGCTTCTCCTCCTGGCTTGCAAAGAAACAACTTCCTGCTGTGTCTTTCTGTAATGAATCTTCTGTGTGTGTGTGCATCCTCGGTGTCGTTTTCTCCTTGTAAGGGCACAGCTTGTAGTGGATTAGAGTCCCACATCTACTACCTCATAACCTTAATTATGTCCTTCAAGACCTGTCTCTAAATACAATTACACTGGGAGTTAGAGATTCAATATTTAGGTGGGGAGGACACACTTCAGTCCGTAACATTTGTGTTAATGGAACATGAGTGAAAGTAACATATGCAAATTATGAGTAAAAGATTGAAGTCATTTCCTGGTTCTACTATAGCTCGCTCCTCCCTACCATGAGGCCAATGTGTACTCAGAAGTTCAAAGTGTACTACTGCCTCTTCACTCTGGGCTCTGGGTTAAAGAGAACATGGAACAGAGCAGTAGCCTATTTGCTACTAATATATAATAACAACAACAAAAAAAGAAGCAAACTCACCTCCCACCCCCTTTCAGTTTCTTTGACATCACAGACTAGCCTAGCCTAGCAAAAGCTAATTGATGAAGAAATTAGTACCACAAACTTTTTTTAATTATAATTAGGTTTTTGATTTGGGATCAGGCTCTAGGCTGCAATGAATTTATTATTACAGGCTGAATGAAATGCAGAGACAAACCATTTAGTAAAATTAAGTATTTAAAAGGCAATTGATTGAGCATATGGGCATGTTATTAGCATACTACTCACTTCCTCAACCATCATTACTTGCATCTGAAAAGGTACTACAGGAAAAAGATGAGGTAGGAAAAAACTGTCAGTTAACAAGCAGAATTAGAAAGAGAAAAAATTCAGAAATTCTAAACTTGCAGGATTAAAATTACATGTCTTTATCTTATATCCAGCTTCTAAGAGCCAAAGTAAAAAATGTCTCTTTTGGCAAAGGCCAACTAAGACTCAGCTTTGATAAAAAGTTATTAGGGTAGGCTTCATATCTTTGTTGAAATTAATCATTAAATAAGCAACACCCAGTGATTCCTTTCTCTTGGACAAAGGATTCGAGAGAAGATACTAAGGATGTACCCTTACTTGAAAGCCTGATAATGTAATGAACCTATAATTTAATTTAGTGATAGCCCTGCATATGGAACAGAATCATGGATGCAACTGTAGGAACAGTAAGTTGACTATAATAAAATTATTTTTTCAAAGTCCATTACAGTTTTAGAAAATTATGCTACTAATAGAGACACCAACCTGAATTAAAAGAGATTAGAATATTTTCAGACTTAAAATGACTTCTGGCCCTCTTCAGATTTCTTTAAGAAAGATAAAGGAAAAGGAATACTTTTCCAGAGGTTGTAATACAGAACTACGGAAAATAATGGAGAGGGGAGATACTGTTGGGGGTGTTTGAAGAAGCATTAACACTCCCAACAAGGTAACAGAATGATTACGTCTACTCTGGGCATTCTAGACAACTGTCTTGTGAATGAAAGTTTGTGAGTGGAATGAAATGTGTGAGGGGGGTGGCGGGGAGGAACAGTAATTTAAAAATAGACTTCTTTTATTCTCTCACAATTTTACAGTGTATTGTAAAACATAGTAAAATGTAGTTTACATTACATTACATTACATTACTAGTTTTCTGAATTATTTCAATTTTATCTTGTGTCAGTGCAGATTTTGTTAAAATTGTTCTTTCCTTTGTCTCTTCCTCTTTTCTTAACCTCTGCAAACTTGTCTCTCTCTTCCTCATTATCTCTCTTACTATCTCTGCTCTCTCATTCATGTGACTTTAGTAATACAGAAGGAAACATACCTAAGGGTTTCCAATAGCTTGTATAATGCAAATAACCAGTTGAGTTTATAAACCACAGAAAATGACCTTTTGTGGAGAGATCTAAAGGAAAGCTTAGGTAGAGATCTCTGTTCATATTTGGTGAAACTATTATCAATTCTTCCATGCAATGTCACTCGTGGTTGTTATTTTGCTTTTGTTTTTAGGACTGTTTAATACCTGTTTGATTTTCAATTTTAGCAGACTAATATTTAGATAGCCTTGAAAATATTCAGGTTTTTATTATAACTTTAAATCTTTGTTAGATTTAACAAAGTGTACAATGTGTGGGATGTGGGGCACAGGATGCAAGAAAAAAAAAATAAGGAAGGCAAGAGATAGAATGGGGAAGTCTATGTACATCTTCACCCTCATCTTTTTTCCCCGGGGTATATTTATACACATAGTATATTTAGTATATTACTATATTTAGTATATTTTTTGGTATACTAGTATATTTAGTATATTACTAAATCCTTTTGTTTTTAAAATTGTGCATACTTAAAGTCTACTTTTCAACTTTTAATTCTCTAAACTTACTTACAACTTAAGATGTAAATATCAAAATCTAAAACTTTCTGGTATTTCTTACATTATAAGTATTTATTATTTTTATTAACATATATTGCAACATAATGATGTTTGTTGTGCTACTGGAATAGTTTCTTAATATATCATGGTGTATATTTAATATAGCAGAACATTATTCTGCTAGATATCACACTGCTGAAATTACCCTTATGGGGAAATATTAAGCAGCCTAGTACTCTACCACGAGGAGACTAATGGGAGTTCATAGAATGAAAACCATATTACAACCTAGTTCTCTGTTACATTAAGCTCATCTGAGAATCACTCTTCAACTACCTATTGAGAAAGTTGTTTATTGTTAGGGGCCTCTGTTGGAGAGGTGAGGAGTGATTGTAATTGAAGGTGTTTATCTTGGAAAGTTTTGGGAATTTGGAGAAGAAGAGGTCCCAGTGCTGAGCCAGCGGGAATGGAATTCAGTGATTGCAATGTAGCATAATGGGGAATAAGTTAAAATGAAGGTGACAAAGCCAGCAAAAGTAGGGACATGGAACAAGCTTTGAACAATTGCTAGGAGAAAGCAAGCTAGGCTTTGTAATGATGTGCCTTAGCAATATTACTGCAAAATTACAAAAGGTAAGCATCTTGTTTATAGATCACACAGGGACATTAAGTGATAAGTAGCAGAATTAAATTTGATAAAGCAAAGGTAAACACTGCATTTTATCTTACAATTAGTTTCATGATTGAATCAGACACCTATCCTACAAAACAGAATAATCACATACTTTGATTCAAGTTAAATATTTATTGATACCTTGTTATATACACATTGGAAATTATAATAAAAGAGACTAACGATAGACTCTGAGTTTCAGGAATTTCCAGGGACAGGTTGGATGACTGATTGTAAAAAAGGTGAGTCAAGTGCCATAACAGACACAAAGAGAGCATTAGAGGGATCCAATGGAGGAAGCCAACATATTTGGCAGAAACCCCTGAATTTTTCTTGGCAGATATGTCATTCAATTTGGTCAATAAAAGAGGATAAAATTTTGAAAAGCAGAATAGTGGGAATGATGTATACATATTCCATGTAGGGAAAAATACTTAAACACCTTTGCAGAAATGGACAAACAGGATATTTTAGTTCCAATTTGTCCCCACCCAAAACAAAACCTTCTCTACCCCCTCCCCCAACACATACACATATACACAAACAGACTGGGGAAATAGATTGGGATTTATATTCTCCCTCATATTACTAGTCCCCTAATTAATAATTATAAGCTCTACCCTTGTGAACATATAAAACAGGTTGGATCAGTAAAAAGTTACTCTACTCATTACAACAACCATGCATGTATTCTTTTATTCATTCACCTACATAAAAGACATTGGATATTTGCCATATAAGAAATATATAAAGTGTTGGCATGAGCAAAATAAACTCCTCAGCTTCATTGAGCTTATATTGTAATAAGGGAAGGAGAACAGCAGAGCTACTGGAGAAACAACAGAGAGAGTAGTCAAGAAATATTCTGAGGACATTTAAGTGGCTAATGATGAGTCACTTCAGTCGTGTCCGACTCTGTTGTGACCCCATAGATGGAAACCTACCAGGCTCCCCTGTCCCTGGGATTCTCCAGGCAAGAACACCAGAGTGGGTTGACATTTCCTTCTCCAATGCATGAAAATGAAAAGTGAAAGTGAAGTCGCTCAGTCATATCTGACTCTTAGCGACCCCAAGAACTGCAGCCTACCAGGCTCCTCCATCCATGGAATTTTCCAGGCATGAGTACTGGAGTGGGTTGCCATTGCCTTCTCCACATTTAAGTGGAAACCTATACAAATGTGATGAATCAGTTATGTAAAGAACAGTCTATAAACAGGGAAGAAATGAAAAGTTTCTAATGTGAGAACATAGTCTGTGGCAAGTCACAGGCAACAATGTGTGTGTGAAGCTCAGCCACGTCTGACTCCTTGTAATCCCTGTAGCCCACTAGGCTCTTCTGCCCATGGGATTCTCTAGGCAAGAATACTGGAGTGGATTGCCATTTCCTTCTCCAGGGGATCTTCCTGATGCAGGGATCGAACCCATGTCTCTTAGGTCTCCTGCATTGGCAAGCATATTCTTTACTACTAGCGCCACCTGGGAAGCCCATATATGCAAATATCCACTTTTTTTTTTTTTAATTCTTTCCCCATAAAGGTCATTGCAGAATATTGAGTAGAGTTCTCTGTGCTATACAGTAGATCCTTCTTATGAATAGTGATTTATATTTTTATATAGTAGTGTATATGTCAATCTCAATCTTCTAATTTATCACTACCCACTTTATCCCCAGGTAATCATAAGGTTGTTTTTTTTTCTACATCTATAACTATTTCTGTTTTATAGATAACTTCATTTGTACAAATGTTCATTGCAGCAGTATTTACAATAGCCAGAACATTAAGGCAATGTGAATGTCCATCAACAAAAGATTGGATACAGATGTGGTACAGGTGGATGCAACAGTGACTGATGCTGATGGACTCTGTGTCTTCAAATACTCACTCAACAGGGACACTGGTCATTGCTGTATGGGGAAGGAGTCCATCTTGATTACCACAGTGCTGAATTCAGTGCATTTTCAAATACCTTGAGACTATACCTGTGTGAGAAAAAAGAACACTTGGTGGTCAGCCAGTGGACAGAAGAGGCATCTGTCTCACAGTGCTTCTAGTTTTATGGCTGCCTTTCCCAGTAGCAGAACATGATGCAAGATTTTGTGAGGACAGCCACTTAGCACAGAGCCATCCTCCAGAACCACACTGACTCCAGAGATAAGGTTGTTTTGGATGCTGGTTGTGGATCAGGAATACTGTCATTTTCTGCTGTACAGGCTGGAGCTTGGAGAGTCTATGCAGTTGACGCCAGTTCGGTAGCACAATATGCTGAGGATCCAGAGAACAAGATGGTGAAGGAGTAGGTGGATGTGGAGTACAATTCTCTCCAAGGATATATCAGGAATACACCTTCAAACACAGAACTGCATGGAGAACACCAGCTGAGAGCAGACAGGAGTACCTGACCAGAGGAAAAGAATATATAGAACCATGCAAAACTCAGTAGGATGAAGGAACTAGGAGGGGAAATAAGAGTTTTTCCCACCTGCCCTTGGCAGGTGGGGGAACTGGAGCAGGGGTCTGATTGCCACACTGGGGCAATTGTCTGAGTCAGAGGAAAAACATTTAAGGCTAAGAGTGAAATAGCTAATCTGTGGTGGCTTAAATGGAATGAGAATCAGATAGTCCGTGCTGAAGCCATACATACCCTGGACAGGGACACAGGTGTCCTGGAAGGCACAGCAGCTGGGAGCTGGAATTTAGGGATTGTGGAGCAATCCCAGGGCAACGGCTGCTGTTGACTGTGGAGAGACAGATTGAAGGGAGGGGAGGAGAGGGAGGAGATTGTGGTGGGAAATGCCTGTGGAGGAAAGCCGAGCAGCCATGGAAGCAAGGTGATATGGCTGAGTCACACATAGGGGAGGAGCCATCACCATAGCCTCTCTCTCCCCACGTGCACAAATTGGAGGCTGGCCCATCAAACACCTGACACACTGAACTACAGAGTAGGACCCTAGCCATGGGGGTGCCCCCTCTCTATGCCTGACACATTGAACAACAGAGAAGGAACCCAGGCAAGGGAGCCCTCTAAATGCCTGAATGGGTGGAGCTACAGAGAAAGACTAGCTAAATAGGCCTTCTGATTGTAGAGGCTCAAAAAACATCTCTGACAGGGCCATAACTCCTGCAGCGGATGCAGTCCATGTCCCTGCACACTAGGTGGTCACTAGGGTCCCCGCAAGCCAAGCAGCTCTGCCACCTTCATACTCAACTCTCACTGGGGCAGAGCTGCCGCAGGCCAAAAAGTCTTGTGTCTATGTGCACAGTGTTGCTTTGGTTGTGTCTGACTCTTTGTTCCCTGTAGACTGTCGCCTGCCAGGCTTCTCTGTCAGGGAGGGTGATTCTCCAGGCAAGAATACTGAAGCATATTGGCCAATACTGGTTGCCATACCCTTCTAGAGCACTATATTTCCTGCTGTCCTAGCCACCGACTCCCTAAATACCTGGTGCTGCCAGAACCCTTGTGACCCAAGCAGCTGCACCACCTCCACACCTGGCCCTCACGGGGCAAACCAAGTCCTTCAGGGTAGCCTCAGGAACAAACCCCAGTGGATGACCCACATGCATAGGTGGAAATAAAGCCACAATTGACATGCAGGGGCAGTGTGCCTAAGGAAGAAGACCCAAAACTTTCCCACCAGTTATTCAAGCTGCAGATTAAAGCCACACAATCAACTAGGCAGACAATGTGTCTATGGAATACATAAAAGGTCATTGACAGCTCCCACAAGAGAAAATGCAGTAGTTCTGATAGCTGTGGACATTGGAGGCAAGAACACAGAGGAGTAGGACCAGATTAGAATCTGAGCTGCCCACACAGCAGATCCAGAGATCAGCACAGTGTTGGAGGGCATCCTAGGGAGGTGAGGTGGACTGTGACTCCCTGAGAGGGAAAGGACTCTGACAGCAGTGACTCAAGAAAAACATTTATTATTCTTCTGTTTTGATTTATTCTGTAGATTCTTTTGGATTTTTTTTCCTTTTTTTTTTCTTCTTTTTTTCTCCCTCTGTTGTAGTTGTCAATTTTATTGGCACTATGAAATCTAATTAAGCCTTTGAGTTTTTTGTTTTTTTTTTCCTCAATAACGTTTTTTATTGTTGTTATAAACCTCTGTCTCTATGTCTGGCTTTCAAAGTCCTGTAGAGTTTTCCTTTTTTTCTTTTCTCTTTTTCTTTAATTTTTAATTTTTTAAACCTATGATTATTTTTCTACATGTATTCCTTTGTTTGCTTTTCCTACTGTTCTTTTCCCTTTGCAGTTAATTTTTAATATATATAAATTTTCTTCATCTTCTGTTTAGCTTTGCATATCTATTCTTTCTGTCTTTTCTTTCTCTCCTTCCCTCTCAATATATTTGTTAGTTTTATTTTCATTGCTTTATTCCCCAGTTTGGACCTTGCTTTAGTTTTGTTTTCCAGTTTGTGCAATCTGACAATGTAGAAATACAAAGGATTAAAAGAGACTATTGTGAACAACTATATGGCAAGAAAATTGATAACCTGGAAGAAATGGACAGATTCTTAGAAAAGTTCCATCTTCAAAGACTAAATCAGGGAGAAATATAAATTATCAGCAACCTAATTACACGCACTGAAATTGAAACTGATTAAAAACCTCTCACAAAACAAAATCCCAGGACCAGTTGGCTTCACAGGAGAATTCTATCAAACCGTTAGAGAAGAGCTAATGCCTATCTTTCTAAAACTGTCAAAAGATTTCAGAGGAAAGAACATTTCCAAACTCATTCTATGAGGCCACCATCACCCTGATACCAAAACAAGACAGAGAAAACAAAACAAAAACGAAAACCAACAACAAAAGAAAACTACAGGCCAATATCACTGATGAAAATAGATGCAAAAATCCTCAACACATTTTAGCAAACAGAACTCACCAGCATATCAGAAAGCTCATACACCATGATCAAGTTGGGTTTATTCCAGGAATTCAAGGATTCTTCAATATATGCAAATTAATCAATGTGATACACTATATTAACAAATTGAAAGATAAAAGCTATATGATAATCTTAATAGATGCAGAAAAAACATTTGATAAAAATCAGCACACATTTATAATTAAAATTCCTCAAAAAAATGGGCATAGAAGGAACCTACCTCAACATAGTAAAGGCCATATATGATAAGCCTACAGCAAACATTATTCTCAATGGTGAAAAACTGAAAGCATTCCCCCTAAGATCTGGAAAAAGATAAGTGTGTCAACTTTCACCACTATTATTCAACGTAGTTCTGAAAGTCCTAGCTACAGCAATCAGAGAAGAGAAAGAAATAAAAGTAATCCAGATTGGAAAAGAAGAAGTAAAGTTCTCACTGTTTGCAGATGACATGGTACTGTACATATAAAACCCTAAAGATAGTATCAGAAAATTATTAGAGCTGATCAGTTTAGCAAAGTTGTGGGATACAAAATCAATACAGAAATCATCTGCATTTCTATATACTAACAATAAAAAATCAGAAAGAGAAATTAAGGAATCAATCCCATTCACCAGTGGAAAAAAAGAATTAAACATCTAGGAATAAACTTACCTAAGGAGACAAAAGAACTGTACATGGAAAATTAAAAGACACTAATGAAAGAAATCAAAGATGACATAAACAGATGGAGAGATATTCCATGTTCCTGGGTAGAAAGCATCAATATTGTGAAAATGACTATACTACCAAATGCAGTCTACAGATTCAATGTGATCCCAATCAAATTACCAATGGCATTTTTCACAGAACTAGAACAAAAACTTTCACAGTTCATATGGAAGCACAAAAGACCCCAAATAGCGAAAGCAGTCTTGAGAAAGAAGAATGGAATTGGAGGAATCAACATTCCTGACTTCAGATTATACTACAAAGCTACAGTCATCAAGACAGTATGGTGCTGGCACAAAAACAGAAATATAGACCAATGGAACAGGATAGAAAGCCCAGAAATAAACCCGTGCCCCTCTGGGTATATTATTTTTGACAAAGGAGACAAGAGTATACAATGGGGCAAAGACATCCTCTTCAATAAATGGTACTGGGAAAATTGGACAGCTACATGTAAAAGAAATTGGAGCACTTCTTAACACCATACACAAAGATTAACTCAAAGTGGATTAAAGATCCAAATGTAAGACCAGAAACTAAAAACCTCTTAGAGGAAAATATAGACAGAATACTAGATGACATAAATCAAAGTAAGATTCTCTATGACTCACCTCCTAGAGTAATGGAAATAAAAATAAAAGTAAACAAGTGGGACCTGATTAAACTTAGAAACTTTTGCACAGCAAAGTAAACTGAAAGCAAGGAGAAAAGACAACCCACAGAATGGGAGAAAATAATAGCAAATGAAATAAATGACAAAGGATTAATTTCCAAAATCTGCAGGCAGCTCATACATCTCAATGCCAGAAATACAAACAACCCAATCAAAAAGTGGGAAAAAGACCTAACAAGACATTTCTCCAAAGGAGACATACAGATGTCTAACAAACACATGAAAAGATGCTCAATGTTGCTCATTACAAGAGAAATGCAAATCAAAACCTCAATGAGATATCACCCCACACCAGTCAGAATGGCCATCATTAGAAAGTCTACGAACAATAAATGCTGAAGAAGGTGTGGAGAAAATGGAACACTCTTGCACTGTTGGTGGGAATGTAAATTGATACAGCCACTATGGAAGATGGTATGGAGATTCCTTAAAACAACTAGGAATAAAACCACTACATGATCCAGCAATCCCACTCCTAGGCATATACCCTGAGCAAGTCAAAATTGAAAAATATACATGTATCCCATTGTTTATTGCAGCACTATTTGCAATAGCTAGAACATGGAAGCAACCTGGATGTCCATCACCAGATGAGAGGATACAGAAGTTTTGGTACATATACACAATGGAATATTACTCAGACATAAAAAGGAATGCATTTGAGTCGGTTTTGATGAGGTGGATGAATCTAAAACCTACTATACCAAGTAAAATGAGTCAGAAAGAGAAAAAATAGATATCATATTCTAACACATAGATATGGAATCTAGAAAAATGGAACTGAAGTATTTATTTACAGGACAGCAATGGAGAAACAGACATAGAGAATAGACTTATGGACATGGGGAGAGGGGAGAAGAGGGTGAAATGTATGGAAAGAGTAACATGGAAACTCACATTACCATACATAAAATAGATAGACAACAGGAATTTGCTATATGTCTCAGGAAACAAAAAGGGTCTCTGTAGCAATCTAGAGGGGAGGGGTGGGGCAGGAAATTGGAGGGAGGTTCAAGAGTGAGGGGATATATATACACCTATAGCTAATTCATATTGAGGTTTGACAGAAAACAACAAAATTCTGTAAAGCCATTATCCTTCATAAAGAAACAAAAACAAACAAAAAAAAAGAAGTGGTACATATATACAATGGAATATTACTCAGCCATTAAAATAATGAAATGATGCCATTTGCAGCAACATGGATGGACCTAAAGATTTTCATACCAAGTGAAGTCAGAAAGAGAAAGACCAGTGTCACATGATATTGCTTACATATGGCATTTTAAAAAATTACTACTTTTTAGTAATATCCTGCTTCTAGTAACTACCCTGTAGCCATCATGTCTGAAAAAGCATAGTAAATAAACGGAAAAGTGGTTTAAGATAAGATTGGAGAAGAAGTCAGGTTCCATTTATATAAGAGGTCATGGTAAATATTTTGTATTTTTTAAGCATAAAGGAAAGTTATGGCAGCATTTATGAATCTTAAGTGAAGGAGTATAGGAGAGTGGGAATACAGAAATAATTTAGACACATATTTCTGTATATTCAAGTGAAAGGTTAGACCAATGTTACTTGGGGTAGAGTAGAAGAAGTATAAACAGAAAAAATTCATGAATTCAGGATGAATTGAGCAGAACTGGATGGATTCCTGATAAACTTCATGAGAAGACTTGATGATAGAGCACATTCTGTAAAGGAAACAGAGCACATGAGATTGATTCCTACCTTTGCATCACTGGAGTTCATGACCTGGCCATTTCCTAAAGTAGACTATCCTGAAGCAAGGTTTGGAAGAGGGTAGAGTGTTTTTAGTATGTTGAGGGTTTTGAGTATCCCTTAAATATTCAAAGGAATATGATCAGAAAGCATCTGCTGAGTATTTAAGAATGGAAATTCCAATTCCATACTACTTATATATCTAAAAGAGCTGAGAGCAGGGCCTTGGACAGATATTTGTATACCAATATCCATAGCAGCATTATTCACAATTGTCAAAAAATGAAAACAACTAAAATTCACATCAGTGGATAAAGAGGTAAGCAAAATGTGTAGTATATACCTACAATGAAATATTATTCAACCTTGAAAGTGAGAGAAATTCGGATACATACTACCAAATGGAATAAACTTGAAATTTTGTGCTAAGTGAAATAAACCAAAACCAAGAACACAAATATTGCATGATTCCACTTAAACAAAGTTCCTGCTGCTGCTGCTGCTAAGTCGCTTCAGTCATGTCTGACTCTGTGTGACCCTATAAAGGGCAGCCCACCAGGCTCCTCCATCCCTAGGATTCTCCAGGCAAGAACACTGGAGTGGGTTGCCATTTCCTTCTCCAATGCATGAAAGTGAAAAGTGAAAGGAAAGTCATTTAGTCGTGTCCGACTCTTTGCGACCCCATGGACTGCAGCCCACCAGGCCCCTCCATCCATGGGGCTTTCCAGGCAAGAGTACTGGAGTAGGTTGCCATTGCCTTCTACCAAGCAAGGTCCCTGGAAGAGTCAAATCCAGAGACAGAAAGTAAAATAGTGTTTGCCACTTTTTAGGAGAAGGGAGGAATGAGGTGTTATTGTGTAATGAGTACAGAGTTTCAGCTTGGGAAAACTTTTGGAAATAGAGGATGGTAGTAGTTGCAAAACAATATGAATGTAATCAATGTCACTTAATAGTACACCTTAAATTGACTAAACTGATAAATTATACATAATGTGCATCTTAGCAGAAAAGAGGGTAACAGCACAAACTGTCATGAGACAATTTTTATTTAATAATATTTCCCTCCTCATGCTTTCAAAATTGAAGTGGGCTTCAAATTTAATGTTGTTAATATTACTAAAATTAAAACATGATTGATATATCCTGGAGTCAAACAATATCCCAACAAAACAAAACTGCCAGAGTTCTTGAAATCTATGAACTCCACAAAGAAAAATATAATTTGGAATTTTTCTTTACTGCTATATTCCTTTAATACTAATTTGTTCTGTTACTGAGTCTTATCAATTTTGTTTTCAAAATATTTATTTTATTCTATATTTCTTTCCTCATCCCTATTAAATTATAGATCTCCAAGAAACTATTGCTCATATTTTATTGAACTAATCACTATCGAGAATCTCCAATTTACAAAACCTAAAATGGCTGGAATCACAAATGGGGATTGCATCATTTTATCTGCAATGTATAACACAACCTTAGTCACATAATAGTTGCCTAATGAATACATGTTTTAATAAATTAACACATCGGTCTATGGTACTACTTACTTGTTTTTGTCTTATTGTCTCTTACCTCTGAATATCTTCCCTTTTCTTTTCAAATTGAGTTTTTGGGTTGGAAAAGAAAAGAGTGGGGTAGGGTAGACAGAACATAATTAAAAAAGGGTAGCGATAGCCCAGTTGAGGGGTAGCAATAAATAGAATCTTGCTGGAAAAACTACATAAAGCATTTCAGTAGAATCACACACTACAAAAACAGAACAAACTCCAAAAGTAGTTTAAGAGAAGTAGATATTTTCCTAAATATGAAAAATAAAATAATAATTTCACTTCGCTCCACTCAGTCCTAACTAGATTATCCAGTCTTTTGTTCGTATCTAGGCACCGTATTTGAAGAGAGGCATTGACAAAATTCCTAAATTGAATGGAGATGAATATATTTGCACAGTTCCAGTTGAGTTTGACAAGCAGGAAAGCGATGTTTGCAGAGCAGAAAAAGAATATTTGAAGTCCAGAGGAGTTGATTGCACAGGTGACCTCAAGAACCAAGGTGAAGGAGGCTGTACATATGATATGCACCTTTCCTCTGCACTTCCAAAACAGCAATATTGCTTTGATTGTTCTGACAAAGTACAGTCATCTCCAACAGTCTTTAAAATGTTCCATTAGGACTCATAAAGTCTAGGAGGCTGATAAGCAATTATTGTCATCTTGTGATCATTTTTCTGACAATTCAACAACCCTGATTCACCTGCCCAGCTATGTTCCCATTCAAAGTCCCATACATCTCATCTGCATAAGCAGTTAATAACTTGCTCTCCTGCATACATCCATTGGTAAATTTCCTCATCTAATATTAGTATTATTTATAATACAGTGGTACTGCTGCTGCTGCTAAGTCACTTCAGTTGTGTATGACTCTGTGCGATCCCATAGAGGGCAGCCCACCAGGCTTCCCCATCCCTGGGATTCTCCAGGTAAGAACACTGGAGTGGGTAATACAGTGGTACAGGAATGGTAAATGTCTGGACAAGTTAAGAGAATTTTAGTAATATTATCAAAGGAAGTAACAAATTTGACAAATTTTCTGATGGCTGGACAATATGTGATACATTAAGTTTGACATCTGGGATACAAATTTTAAAAGACACATTGACAAATTAGAGTGTGTCTCAGGGGAAAAAAATTCAAAAGATATAGAATGCCTTGAAAACAGGACATAAAAAAAAATGACTGATATTTTGGGACTATTCATCTTGAAAATGGCCACACTTAAGTGACATTAATAGAAGTTTTCAAATATTTGAATGGCTATCTCACAAAAGGGTACCCATTCTGTCACTTCTAAGTAATATACTAAGAACAATGGTTGAAAGTTATAAAAAAGGTGAATTTGGCTCATAATAAGGAAATAAGCTGTATTTTTAAATACAGCTCTTATTTTCTCAAAATAAAACAGTAACCTACTGAAGGAGTGAGTTCACTAAAAATTCAAAATTTTAAACACTGACCAGATTAGTATGTATGCGGTATTATGAGGAACATATTTCAAAGGCTTATAAAAGGGATATTGGAACACATTTTTTAATATATTTTACTCTTACTATAACTGCATGAGGTAGGTATTATTATTTCTATTTTGTGATGAAAAAGTGAGACCTAAAGAGTTTAAGTAACAAGTTTATACATGTAATGCATGGAAGAATTTGGTTTATAGTTGAATTTTACATGATCACAAAGCCCTTCTTTTAATCCCCTAATATATAGTACTGGAAATACAGAGATCAAATATCAATACTAGGGTTTCCTGGGTGGTTGAGTCTTTAAAAAATATTTTTTTTGTACTTATGTGATTAAAAATGTTACATAACAAGCATTTAATATGTTAACAAATTATGATTATTTTAAATTTTAAAACAGAAGTGGAAATAAGACTATATTTTCAATTAATCTCTATTAATTACACACCTTTAAATTTTCAGGAATATTTCCCCCAAATAAATTTTAGTTGAAGTCATGGGTTCTTATGACTATTAAGAGGTCCAGGTATGTATTTTTCTTTTTTCCTTTTTTATTTCCAATCATAATCAGAAGCATATTCTCTTTTTGATACTCCTTTATCTTGTGTTTATTAAATTTTATATATCCCATTTCCTATATTTGTTTCCTTTATTGAAGAGTCTTCTCTAAACCTGATGCCTTTTTAAGAGATAAGATGATTACTTATGTCTGTTCATGATGCATTTGGGAATTGTAGTATTTTCACTTTCACATATCCAGCTAGCGAGTAAAGCAATTTGTAGAGCTTCACTCCCAATTTCCAGTGACTGGGAGACATTCTTCTCATGAAGATCTGTGATTTTGATAGCAGAAAAAGAAATTTCATCTACTGATACTTCTGTTGCTTGGAAATGATATTTAACTTGGATGTAGTAAGTGAAAAGTCAGTTTTCTTTTTTCTTTTTCTTTTTTATAGGCACTGCTTTTTGTTTTCTTCCTGCCTCTGATTCTAGAGTCACTACTGGTGAAACGATTTTAACATAAGCTTTCAAGAACCTATTGAACACAAATTTTCACATCTCCATGTTCATGGATGACACACTCAGTTGAAAGGGAATATTGTGAGAATTTACAGTATGGAGATAGGAAAACATCATATTGGAAGGCTTGTATTTTTGGAAAGACAGTTAAACATTTACTCAGACACTACTGGGTCAATGCTTTATCCTACCTCCTGGTAAGACAAATGGACAACTATGTATATGAGAGTTTATCTTCTGAAAAATGTAAGGCATAGTTTAATCATTTTATCATTTAATCTCCATATAAATTACAGAACTAAAAATTTCCAAACCAATCCAATAGTTTGACTGTAAATCTAATATATATGCTATTATAATCATGTAGACTTTTAAAAGAAAAGCTGAGAGGATGAAAAGTGGGAAGGAATTAAAGAATTTTTTATTTCTATGCTTTTTAATTTGGAATTATTTCTACCTGAAAATTTCAATAAAAAGGAAATGTTTAAATACTTCATTCCTTTAATTTATTTCCTAATATGAAATGCTCTGTTATAATTGTCCTTGGTCAAAATGTAAATGTAAAAGTATTACTATGTAAATTAAGCATCTGTTTGTAAGCAAAAAGAAGCTGATAATTGTGAACATTGCATTATATTATTTATTCTCTGCTTTTTACTTGTTAATAGCTATGTTTCTAAGTATTGCAGACAACTTAAGGTGAATTTATTTTCAACTTTTAAGATATGATTAACACCCAGAATCCTATGACATGCCATCTAAAGAATACAAGGATCCATTCACTATCAAATATTTATTGAATGGATAGAGTGGGGTTTCAACAAACATTCTGGCCTTCATACGGTTTTATTTCTGTTCAGAAGTTTTCAATCTAGATAATCACTTAACTTGTTTTGTTTTGTGCAAATGACTTTACTTCATTTTTTATCTCTTTCTCCAAAACCTGATTCTGCTGATAGCATTTTGTATTGACAATATTTTTCAGTGTTTACATCCTACCTTGCTCTAGCAAAGGCAATAAAGAATCAGCTGAATCATCTTAAAAACATGATGTATCTCTCCCCAAACTTTTCTGCCATAGATTTGCATCTATAAACATTTTTTTAAAATAAATGTGCCAGGTAACATGTACACATATATGCAGTTACTCATCTTTGTTTTATTAAAAGAGACAAGAATATATATAAGGTATAAGTATTAAGAAATTTCCTCTCTAATTTTTTGCAAGGATCCACTAGGTTTTGAGGCCAAAACCACTGGGTTTGGGGCCACTGGGTTTTGAGCCCTTTTTTGAGGTCAGATATAATATTAGCTGTCATGCAGAAATTTTCATGTGTGTAGTCTATATTTCTGGGGTAAAGTGTGTGTGTGTGTGTTAAAGATCAAGGCATAAAAACAGGAACAACATTAATTTAACCATAGTTATACTGTATTCAAAGAATAGAAATGCACAGAATTAAACTACTCTGATGACAGTCTGATCTGAACACATGTTAAAACCTAACCTTTCCATAGAAATACTGGAAAACTGAGTAAATAATAGTATATACAAGCTATTAAGTTATCCTAAGAAAAATAATTAACATAGAAAAGCAAAAGAAATACCTAGGTGTTATAAAAGAAGAGTGAACACAACAACACATCTGTGAACTTACGTGCTGACAAGGCAGGGCCACTGGTCAGTGTGGGAAAGAGTGGGGAGACTGGAATGGAATGTAAATTTAATCTCTAAACAAGCAGATCAGACTCTGTGACTATGATGTATAGTGGAAATCAAGACCTTGGCACTACAATGGGACTTTTGAAATATCGCACCTTCAAGAAAAGGAGAATTGGCAAAGGTTTACTTGTTGGTTCAGGGAGGTGGCACAACATTTGTCTCTGCTCAAAATCTGGATATACATGATAAGTCTGTTGTGAGAAACAAAGTAACAAAAGTTTTTTTTTTTTTTTCTTATGCTAAATGTGGGGTTTAAATCTAAGTTATAAATTATCTTGATGTAAGAAAATACCAGAGAAAAATTAACTTAAATTTCAACCTGATAATGATACCTCTAGGGCATTTGGCTGAATAATAATAAAGCAAACATAATAATAATGATAATAAAGCAAACAACACCAAAAATTATGAAAGGACATATCCACAGTCTGAGCCATATTTGGTTCCATTGAGGAAAAGAAATATCTCTTAAAAACGAGTTCACACCAAAAACTTACAAATCAACATGAACCAGAATCAGTAAGGGCAACGACAGGACAATTAGCACTACAGTTCTCAAAAACATAAGATAATAGAACAATACAAAAATTATTGTAAATTATATCTTATATCTTATGACTTTAATCATCATCACTAGTACAGTCTGTTCTATATGACTACCATCTTTTATCTCAATTTTAGAAATAAAACTTAAATCATGCTACTGCATTTGCCACTGTTCACTGTGAAGTGTTTTCACCATAGTATGCCAAGGGAACATGCCAAAATTCAAGTCATTTAGACTATGCCAAAGCCTTTGACTGTGTGGATCACAATAAACTGTGGAAAATTTGTAAAAAGATGGGAATACCAGACCACGTGACCTGCCTCCTGAGAAATCTGTATGCAGGTCAGGAAGCAACAGTTAGAACTGGACATGGAACAATAGTCTGGTTCCAAATAGGAAAAGGAATACATCAAGGTTGTATATTGTCACCCTGCTTATTTAATTTACATGCAGAGTACATCATAAGAAATGTTGGGCTGGAGGAAGCACAAGCTGAAATCAAGATTGCTGGGAGAAATATCAATAACCTGAGATATGCAGATGACACCACCCTTATGGCAGAAAGTGAAGAAGAACTAAAGAGCCTTTTGATGAAAGTGGTGAGTGAGAAAGTTGGCTTAATGCTCAACATTCAGAAAACTGAGATCATCTAGTCCCATCACTTCATGGCAGATAGATGGGGAAACAGTAGAAACAGTAGCTGACTTTATTTTTCTGGGCTCCAAAATCACTGCAGATGGTGACTGCAGCCATGAAATTAAAAGACGCTTACTCCTTGGAAGGAAAATTATGACCAACCTAGACAGCATATTAAAAAGCTGAGACATTACTTTGCCAACAAAGGTCTGTCTAGTCAAGGCTATGGTTTTTCCAGTGGTCATGTATGGATGTGAGAGTTGGACTGTGAAGAAGGCTGAGCACCCAAGAATTGATGCTTGAACTGTGGTGTTGGAGAAGACTCTTTAGAGTCCCTTGGACTGCAAGGAGATCCAACCAGTCCATCCTAAAGGAGATCAATCCTGGGTGTTCATTGGAAGGACTGATGCTAAAGCTGAAACTCCAATACTTTGGCCACATGATGCAAAGAGCTGACTCATTTGAAAAGACCCTGATGCTGGGAAAGACTGAGAGCAGGAGGAGAAGGGGACGACAGAGGATGAGACGGTTGGATAGCATCACCGACTCAATGGACATGGGTTTAGGTGGACTCCGGGAGTTGGTGATGAACAGGGAGGCCTGGCGTGCTGCGGTTTATGGTGTCGCAAAGAGTTGGACATGACTGAGTGATTGAACTGAACTGACTGAGCCCCTTTGCTCAGAACCTCTCAGTTTTCCAGTTCACAAACAGTAAAACACAAAATCTTTATACTGACTCAAGATGTCCAAGACGATATGTCCCACATCTTCTGCTTGCCTGATCTTATCTCCTGTTTGTCTTCCCTTCACTTGCATCCTTCAAGCCACCTTGGCCTGCTTGCTGTTCCTTATTTGTATCCCTCAGAGGACAGAATCTCTCTTAATTCCAAGTGTTTACTTAAACATTCTCTTCTAGGTCAGGATTTTGTTGCTATCCTTTCCAAAACTATAACCCAACTCTCAACTCTTTCCTTCTCTATTGAGATTTAATAATTTTCTCCCAATATGTATCACTATTTAACACTATATTATATACTTATTTATTTTTCTTATTTTCTGCCACCCAGAATTTAAATTTAATAAAGGCAGAAGTTTTTTTTTTTTTTCCTTCCCAGCTGTCTGCTGTTTGGGAGCACCAAGACAAAACCTAAAATAACTTGTGTTCAATGTACTCAACAAATTCATATGGAAACTCTATGCAAAAATGTGTAAACATACAAACCATTAAACATAGTCATAACACAGATATAATAGCAATATAAAATAGCAACATTTTATATATAATAAAGAATAAAAATAAATATGTAAAAGCAAAATTAAAAAAGTTAAGGATCTTGAGATGGAGATATTGTCCTGGACTATCTGGGTAGGCTCAATATAATAACAAGGGTTCTTATAAGCGAAAGAGGGAAACAGAAGCATTAGAGTAGTACATGTGATGATGCAAACTGAGGCCCAGAAGACACAATTGCTGGCTGGAAGGAGGCCACAAGCCAAGGGAATCCATCAGCCTCAAGAACCTGGAAATGACAAGGGAGTAGATTTTCTCCCTAAAGTCTCTAGAAGGAACACAGCTCTGCTAACATGTTGATTTTGACCCACTGAAACTTATTTTGGACTCATGAATTCCAGAAGTGTAAGATAATAAATTGGTATTGTTTTAAACCACTAAGCTTAGGGTAATTTTTAATAGAATCAGGGCTTTCCAAGTGGTGGGCTTCCCTGATAGCTCAGTTGGTAAAGAATCTGCCTGCAATGCAGGGGACCCCAGTGTGATTCCTGGGTGAGGAAGATCTGCTGGAGACAGGATAGGCTACCCACTCCAGTATTCTTGGGCTTCCCTGGTGACTCAGTTGGTAAAGAATCTGCCTGCAATGCATGAGAACTCAGTTCAGTCCCTGGGTTGGGAAGATCCCCTGGAGAAGGGAAAGGCTACCCACTCCAGTATACTGGCCTGGAGAATTCCATGGACTGTGTAGTCCATAGGGTCACAGAGTTGGACACGAGTGAGTAACTTTCAGTTTTTCACTTTTCCCAAGTGGTGCAGTGGTAAAGAATTTGCCAATGCAGGAGATGCAAGAGATAGGGGTTTTGATCCCTAGGTCAAGAAGATATCCTGGAATAGAAAATATCAACCCCCTTCGGTATTTTTGCCTGGAAAATCCTATACAGAGAGGATTCTGGTGGACTACAGTCCATGAGGGTCACAAAGAGTCTGACATGACTGAGCAACTGACCACACACATACATAACAGAAGCAATAGGAAAACTAAAATAGTACACAGTTAAAAGACAGTGTAAGTCAGCGGAAATGGGATGAGGTATTCAATACGTTAAACATTTCTTTGTGAAGAGCAACTTGTCAGAATTTTTTTAAATTTAATTATCATAAAATATATGTATCTTATATAAAGATGTATACGTATCTTATATAAAGATGTATATAAAGCATCTGTATGTCAAAAGCCACTTTTTAGAAACATATGCTGCTGAGTTGCTTCAGTCGTGTCCAACTCTGTGTGACCCCATAGACGGCAGCCCACCAGGCTCCCCCGTCCCTGGGATTCTCCAGGCAAGAACAGTGGAGTGGGTTGCCATTTCCTTCTCCAATGCATGGAAGTGAAATGTTAAAGTGAAGTCGTTCAGTCGTGTCCGACTCTTCGCGACCCCATGGACTGCAGCCCACCAGGCTCCTCCATCCATGGGATTTTCCAGGCAAGAGTACTGGAGTGGGGTACATATATAAAACCTCAAATGAGTTGAAATAAAATATGTAAGTAAAATTAAAAAATGATTACTTTTCACACTTTAAAAATGCCAATAAAATTGAACCAAAAAATATGAATAGGCCATTTTCAGTTAAAAAATTGCCAATAAACATAAAAAGTTGTTCAACCTCAAAACTAATCAGGAAAGTCAACTTTAAAGCTATGACAAAATAATTAATACTCCATGATATTAAGTTGATAGGTATTATTGCTTCAACTGAACCAAACTTGTTTTCATAGGATAAACCACCTGATTGTGATGTATTATCCTGTTAAAATTGTTTTTCCATATCATTTTTGACACCTATATTTCTACTTTATGCTGTGGTCAAAATACACTAGGAAGTAATTTTTTGCTTTGTTTTTGGTTGAGACTATTGTGCACAATTCCTGATTCTATGCCTATGTAGCATTTTAAATTGTATATCAGAAATGTATAGACTTTGGACACTGTAATTATTAGAAAGACTCCAAACTCTGTCTTGCTTGCGTGTCTCAAAAAGGCTTTGTTTTGTTGGGGCAGGTCTAAAAGTAGTTCTCTAGGGTGTGGTTTTCCCTCCTAAGACAAGACTTTGTGTCACAGCTGAATTTCAAGACTGTTAACAAGATCTCTATTCTCTGGCTGAGCTATAATTCCAATAATGTCTAGAAATCCTTTATCACTCTCAGTCTAATACTAGCCAGTCTTTGCTAAGAACTGCAAGCACTAAGCCCAGACTTCAGGTAAGAAATGGCAGAGAACTCTCCACTCCCACATAATTCTTTCTGTGACAACCATTCTGTCCAGTGTCAGACTTCTCAGAGCAGCCATGAAAGCTGATCTCTTCCTCCTTTTGTCAGTGGACCTATCTTTTGCTGTTGTACTCTAGCTCACTGCACTGAAGTCAGGAAATATTCCCAGAAGCAGGTAAATTTAGATTTTATTTCATGAGAATTCTTTGTTTCAGGGATCATGGTCCTAATCTGCCTTTGTCCAATGACAAAAAACACTTGCCTATATATTTCTTCAAGTATTATAGTTGTTAATGGCAGTGAGATTATGTCCATGCCAGAATTTGCTAGAAGCCAATTTATTCATTTTTGAAAATATTTTCTGTAAATTGTAAACAAATATTTATTTATATCTACCATGATAAAGCTGAGTATTAAGCATATGGAGATATAGTGGTGAACAGCACAGATGTGCTTCCTGTCCTAATATAATTTGCCAACTAGTAAATTCAACACAATTATAAAAATAGATTCATATAAATTTATTTTCAATGAATTATTTTGTCATTCACTGAGGAATAGTATCAGTGGTTTATATGATTATCTTTCAATCCTTGAAGCAAATGATCAATGCCAAATATTTACCTGTCAAATTCCCCATCTAACAAAAGCACTTAAAAGAAATAAGTCCAGAAAGATGTGTTATTTTTCAATTAGGCAATTTATATATATATACATATGCTGTTTGTCTAAATGGCTTTTAGTAACATATTAGCAAATGGAGAACACACAAATATAATGAAAATTCATTTTTCAAACTATTTTCTATTCCACCATAAATAATCAACACCAATATTGATAATCACATACACAACCTCTTAAAAATGTTGTATTTACTTAAACCCATAGCCTTTGTTCAGGAATGAAAGTTTCATCTCATGAGCCAGGCATACTGTTTATTTCACTGAATGGAAGACTTATGGGCACCTCAGTGAAAGAAAAAATATTCAATGCAGTGCAGGAGAAATTAATCATAAACATGATTTCTATATAAAGTGTTCCTATAGGAAATCTTGTAAGACTTGTGACTTTTAAAAAACAATATACTTATTTCATCTAGGGAACGAAATCAAGATTAATTGAATGGGAATATCCAACTTTAGGACTGTAACAGAATCGTGACTTAATTAAAATCAAATTCTCATGGTGTCCTTCAAGTGACACATAAAGAAATATCAGTAGAGAAGAGTTTAAAATTAATTAAACATCACAGTGAATAATAAATCACATATGCCTATAGTAAAATAAGCTGCAGGTTAAGTTAAATAAGAAGATATCAGCGATTTTGCAAATCTATGGATAAAACAAACATTTGGTATTTGCTATATACCATGGGAATATTTTTATTAAAACATACACAATTGTTTCTTTTTAATTCAAGCCTAATTATTTTACTAATGGGTCTAGAAACTTTATATTCCAGCATTAGCCTTAATTATCTCTATATTTTACACTGAGGAAAACTTGAGGCAAAAGGGATTAGACAATATCCAAAGTCGTATTACAATCTTATTTCTGAGTCTTGGTCTGACACAAGGTTATGTGGCTAAATGTGAATGTCCTTCACAGTTTCCAATAATAGAATCTAATTAAGCAGCTTAATCAATGTTTGACCTTGTGAAAAATAGATGTTTTACTTACCAGCTACATGAAATCTAGCAAGTTGGTTAATCTTTCTGTATTTTGTTTTCCTCATCAATACAAACTGAATAATGTATTTACATTAAAGGATTAATGAACTTATAAAACAAGATAAATAATTAAAATATCTTATATGTTTCTGTAGTTGATCAATATCATCTCTACTACTCTTCTTTCTTTGTGAGATGGCTCTATTTTGTGAAAAATAAGACATTTGAACTAGAACCCTTCTGTCTCTTAATCTCTTTCTTTTTTTCCTCTCTGATAACTTCCCCTACCCAAACACATACCACACCATCACAGACAATATATTTAGATATATTTGGATGTATTTCATATCTAACCTCATTTTTTATGACAAGCCTAAAGATCTACACTGCTGCCTGGGCTTATAATGAGCCAGTGATTTCAACATAGACAAGTTTTTGGCTACAGTCCTTCTTGGCATTCAAATGTCATTTTTGAAACTCCAAAGAGTTTTTATCCTATTGGCTTGGCAACTTCTGAAAGGGAACCCTCTGCTTTATCCAGTCATTTTAGTCCTCATACCTGGAACTCAATTTCATCTGTGCATCCCTTGTTTTCCATACCTATAATATTCACCTACTTCTACTCAAAGGCATTCAACTCTAGCTTGCCTCAGAATCCAGCTCCAATTCTATTTTGATTGACTGCTAGTACCTACTGATAGAGATGTTCATTTAGACGTATTCTGACTATACGCCCTACTTCTTTAGGACCGAAGTATATAATTCCCTTGAAATTAGTCTATGAGTTAGTCTTTTAGTCTCAAGCAACGAAAATTAAACTCTACTTAATTTTAGTAAAAAAAATCACTTATTGGAAAGCATATAGGATTTATTGCGTAGGTTTCTAACTTGGAAACAGTTTAGAAAACAGAACATGCACTGCCTGACTTCCTTTCTAGTGTAAATGCAGCAGCAGTACTTCCTAGTTCTCTTTTTTTTTTTCAAACTCTAGGCTAAAAAAGTCAGTATTCTGGGAACAGGGCAGGGGTATAGGGTGTGGGACTAGATTAATTTAGTTGAAAGATTACTTTCTCTCTATTACTCTATAGGATCCTGTACTAGGATTATGAGAAGACATTGTGGGTCAATGTAGCCTCCAGATCCTTCCGATTTCTGAAAGAGTAGAGTAGAGCCACCAAGTTTGCATACAATTCTGGGGAGAAAATTACATCCCCCCAATTCCATATGCTGTTAGGAAAAGGAAACTCATGCCAAGTACCGAAAAGAAAATACCTACTAAATGTAAGAAACAGACTCTTCCTGTTTCACTTATTGAGTATTTCATCTGTGCTATAATCTGAATGAAATTCCTTCTCTGCACTGTTATTGATGAATCCACTATTTAATATTAAGTTCATGGAAAGTGGTATGCTAAGGGAATCCAGAAGAGAGATCTTAAAATATGCAGGGGAACCAAGCGAGACTTTTTGGTGTTATAATTCTAAAGGAATTATTATGTAACATTCAATCAGTTTATTCATAATGTCAATGGACCTATTTATTTGAAAAGTGTTGATTAGAACGCTTGTAATTTGTTCAGTTCACATCAACCTAGGTTAGAATCAGCTCAGTAGGCCTTAAGATCTTACTAATCTAAGAAGATACATTTAATTCTGCCACATCAATTTGTCTACTGCTACCAATACTCACATGAGCTAACTCATACTAACTACTTAGTATGAGAGGTGAAATATTTCAATTTATATTTAATGCCAAATACTTCACATGAATATTATATGCCATAACCTCTAGCCAACTCCAGACAATTCTAAGAAATTCTCTTCTCTTTTTTCTTTACCAACAATTATCTTACCTACTGAATCACTTTCAGTGATGGAGATAAGCTGAATAATGGCCATGACAATATGTCTAAGTTTTAACGCCCAGAAACTGTGAATGTGGTGCCTTAGCAGGCAAAAGAGACTTTGTGGATATAATTGAGTTAAGGATCTTGAGAAAAAATTTGAGAGAAGGAGTTGTGATGAAGAATACAGAGGGCAAATTGGAGATACTATGCTACTAGTTTTGAAGGAAGAAGAAAAGGCTAGGATCCAAGGAATGCAAGGGATACACCTCTAAAAGCTGGAGAATACGAGCAAATGGATTTTCCTTTAGACTTCAGAAAGAACCAGGCCTGGTTTAACCCTGTGAGACTCATTTCAGACTTCTGACCTCCACAACTATGAGTCATTTTTGGCTACCAAATTGTAGCAATTCATTATAGGAGCAATAGAAAACTGATGTAGTACTCAAGCATGCTATTATCAATTCATATTTAAGAACAAGCACATAAGTAAACGACTTCTCTGGTAGCTCAGACAGTAAAAGAATCTGCCTGTGATGGAAGAGACCTAGGTTCAATTCCTGGGTCAGGAAGATCTGCTCTCAGGGCTTCCCTGCTGGCTCAGATGGTAAAGAATCTGCGTGCAATGCAGGAGACCCACGTTTGATCCCTGGGTTGGGAAGATCCCCTAGAGAAGGGAATGGTTACCCACTCTAGTATTCTTGACTGAAGAATTCCATGAACAAAGGAGACTTGTTGGCGACAATCCATGGGGTCTCAAAGAGTCAGACACATGTGAGTTACTAACACTTTCACTTCACATCACGTCATATAAGCAAAAGGCTTATGTAGCCTAATTTCCCCCTACTATCTACCACCCAATTTCTATTGTTCTTAATGCTAGCTATAGCAGGAACTTCTCAAAAAATTATTACTTTCTGTCTTCAATTTATCTCCTCCCATTCACTTTTTTTTTTTTAATTGAAGAACAGAAGATAGAGAGCACAATGATTCAGTTATAACCATTTACATTCACATATATACTCTTTTTTTTTTTTTTAAGATTCTTTTCCCTATAAGTTAGGGCTTACTGGTAGCTCAGACGGTAAAGCGTCTGCCTACAATACAGGAGACCCAGGTTCGATCCCTGTGTCGGGAAGATCCCCTGGAGAAGGAAATAGCAACCCACTCCAATACTCATGCCTGGAAAATCCCATGGACCGAGGAGTCTGGTGGGCTATAGTCCATGGGGTCACAAAAGAGTAGGACATGACTTAGGAACTAAACAACAAAATATTCCATTGGTAAAAAATATACATATATACATGCCGTATCTTCTTTATCCATTCGTCTGTTGATGAGCATTTAACTTGCTTCCATGTCTTGGCTAAGTTAAATAAGTGCTGCAGTAAACACTGGGCATCACTGGTGACTCAGTTGGTAAGGAACCTGCCTACAATTCAGGAGACCTGGGTTGGTCAGGAATATCCCGTGGAGAAGGAAACGGCTACCCACTGCATATGTTTTTTCGAATGATTTTTCACTTCCACTACTCTGGGTCACATCATCATTGGTTTGCTGCTGCTGCTAAGTCACTTCAGTCATGTCCGATTCTGTGCAACCCCATGGATAGCAGCCCACCAGGCTCCTCTGTCCAAGGAATTCTCTAGGCAACAGTACTGGAGGGGGTTGCCATTTCCTTCTCATCATTGGTTTCAGTTCAGTTCAGTTCAGTTGTTCAGTCTTGTCCGACTCTTTGCGACCCATGAATCGCAGCACACTAGGCCTCCCTGTCCATCACCAACTCCATGAGTTCACTCAAAATCATGTCCATCGAGTCGGTCATGCCATCCAGCCATCTCATCCTCTGTCATCCCCTTCTCCTCCTGCTCTCAGTCTTTCCCAGCATCAGGGTCTTTTCCAATGAGTCAGCTCTTTGCATCATGTGGCCAAAGTATTGGAGTTTCAGCTTCAGCATCATTCCTTCCAAAGAACACCCAGGACTGATATCCTTTAGAATGGACTGGTTGGATCTCCTTGCAGTCCAAGGAACTCTCAAGAGTCTTCTCCAATACCACAGTTCAAAAGCATCAATTCTTCAGTGCTCAGCTTTCTTCACAGTCCAACTCTCATACCCATACATGACCACTGGAAAAACCATAGCCTTGACTAGACAGACCTTTGTTGGCAAAGTAATGTCTCTGCTTTTTAATATGCTATCTAGGTTGGTCATACCTTTCCTTCCAAGGAGTAAGCATCTTTTAATTTCATGGCTGCAATCACCATCTGTATGAGGTGATTGACCATCACCATCTGAATGTTGAGCTGTAAGCCAACTTTTTCACTATCTTTCACTTTCATCAAGAGGCTCTTTAGTTCTTCTTCACTTTCTGCCATAAGAGTGATGCCATCTGCATATCTGAGGTTATTGATATTTCTCCCAGCAATCTTGATTCCAGCTTGTGCTTTTTCCAGCCCAGTGCTTCTCATGATGTACTCTGCATATAAGTTAAATAAGCAGGGTGACAATATACAGCCTTGATGTATTCATTTTCCTATTTGGAACCAGTCTGTTGTTCCATGTCCAGTTCTAACTGTTGCTTCCTGACCTGCATACAGATTTCTTATGAGGCAGGTCAGGTGGTTTGGTATTCCCATCTTTTTAAGAATTTCCCACAATTTATTGTGATCCACACAGTCAAAGGCTTTTGCATAATCAATAAAGCAGAAATAGATTTTTTCTGGAACACTCTAGCTTTTTTGATGAACCAGCGGATGTTGGCAACTTGATTTCTGGTTCCTCTGCCTTTTCTAAAACCAGCTTGGACATCTGGAAGTTCATTGAACTTCTCTATATACTTTCCCTCAATTTGATGATTATTTTATGTAATACTGGCTTCAGAGTTTACCTACGTCTATGACACATGACTTTATGACTCTCCTCAGATTCCAGCACTTATCTGCCCTTTAGATTCCAGCTTCATTTATATAATTTCCTGCTTAAATCTAGAGCAGTTATCTCAGATTTAATATGTATTAATCTGAACTGATCTTCCTGTTCCCTAAGTGGACCTCCCTGTAGCCCTCCTGGTATATTGAAAACATATCTAACCAATCCCCTGCTCAGGCCAAAGATCTTAAATTACCCTTATGTCTTCTGGGTCTCTCACTTCTGATAGGATACCACTTCTCAGTCCTTTATCACCTTTGTTCAATTCATCAACTTTTCTCTCCATTATTGTTTGTAAAAACTGGCCTTTCCATCTCTACTCTTTGTCGCTACAATTTATCCTCAGCAGCAGGAACCTTGGGTCTCACATTCTGTAATGCCTTCCCTCTTCTGTCAGCGTAAAAGTCAGAGTAGACACAAAGTGCCCAAAATGTGCTTTGGTTCCTATATTTCTCTGAGCTCATCTCCTACTATGCCTCTACTTATTCTAATTCAGCCCCACTGATCTCCTTGGCTTTTGTTGAGCACACAGCATGCTTCTGCCTTAGGGACTTTGTTCAGACTGTCAGTTTTTCTTCCTGGAATAATACCCTCACAATATCTACATTGCTAAATTTCTTACCTCTTTCAAATCTTTTGTCAGATCTTACCTTGTTAATAATTTTTATCCTGGCCATGGTATTTTATACTGCTATCTGCTCCCTTAGTTTCCACATAGGCAGCCTTTACTAAAATGTTGTATTAAATACTGCAAACATACAGAAACAAATCTTACCGAGGAGGTTGTTACCTTAGAGAAAAATTATAATTCAATTAATTGGAACATATACCAAAAGTATGGTAATTGTGAAATGCTACAGAGTTATCTAACCTGGAAAGCTCTTCATAAAAACTTAAGCAGATTCATAGGAGTGACTTAACTTACTCATGCAAGGCATAAAAAAATAAGAACATTTCTATAATGGAAATTTTCCATTTAAATCAGTAATGTAGAGTGAGGTTCAAAAACTAAAATTAGCTAGTAGGTAGGAGAATCAATTATTTTCATATCTATGTAATTTCAGAAAGGCATCTAGTTACAATTTACGAAACACAGCATCATTAAAATTCAAAATATTTTTATGATAATGTTGATTTAGGGTATCTATATTATAAACACACACATAAAGATAATCATATATTCATTTCCAATTTAGGTATTGAACACTAAATACATGAATAGTTCAGCTATATACCTATTTTGAAAAATTCATTACAAACTATCAAGTAAGTAATAACCCTCTTAAACTGCCTGCAATTAGACATTTACACAATAATCTATGATGACTCCACTGAAGTCTTTACATAGGATAGAGTGTGTCAGTGATTAGGTATTTGCATAATAGTATATAACAGCTCTGAAGAAACCATCACAATCAACCAAATAAATCAGATTTTTAAAATCCATGATTTACTGTTTACTAAATTTTGTCAACTCTTATAAATACACATAATAAGCATACTTATCTTTTCTCTTTTGATGTTAAGGGCTGTGAAACAGTGCCAAATGTCCAGATCAAAACTTTATTCCCAAATCCCTACTTCCTCTTACAAAAATACACCTTGAGACAATTATCTAAATTTACTTTCTCCATGTCTTCATTACCTATTATTGTATTTAACACTCTGCAGACATTTCTTCATGCCTATTGGTCCACTGAACCCAGTCTATCTTCTCTTGTAAAATCCAATGCCTATTCTTAGTTCTAATCTTACTTAAACTATCAGCAGTTAGCACATTTGATTTCTTTGATTCATTTCATAACTGCTCCTTTATGATTACATACCCTTCTAAGCTACTGTATCTCATTCCAAATACCATTTGCAGACTTGTCCTCTTACTTTTGACTGTGTTGCAAAGCACTGGGGTTAATTGTAAGCTCTTCTCTGTATCTTATTCAATCCTTTGAAATCAAATACCATTTATACTTTTGTAGTCAAAAATTTTAATGTGTGAGTCCCAGATGTATATAATAAGTGCTTACATTAAATCTCCCTGTGAATGTTTATTGTATATTGAGCTACAGGAGTTAGGGATAATTTTCTGCCACAAAGAAGACTAGTAAGAGAAGATGAGCTCTGGAAACTATATGAAGGCTCTGTTTGTGACAATAGAAGGATTTGGATTCCTTTTCTTGTGCATTGTGTTAGTAGCTCAGTTGGGTCCAACTCTGAGACCCCATGAACTATAACTCGACAGGATCCTCTATCCACAGGATTTCCCAGGCAAGAATAGTAAAGTGGGTAGCCATTAATTTCCAGGGGATCTTCCTGATCCAGGGATTGAACCTGGGTCTCCTGCATTAAAGGTAGATTCTTTACCATCTGAGCCATCAGGGAATTCTTGCATGTTATGTTCATGTTAAGCCCAACTACCATGACTTCTTGAAACCCTGGGCTGTCTCATTTCTGACACTCACACATGCCCTTCTCTCCAACTTGAAAGTTCTTCTAATCCTCATCTTATCAACTAGGCTTCTAATGACTCTATGTCTTTGAAAGTGAGAGAAGTGTGCAAAGCCTAGAAACCAATGCTGCTGCAAATATGCAGTGATGCAGAGGTAGTGCGTGTGGAACAGTGAGTGAGGATACTAATGATTTCCTTTAAATTCAGTATATTTCTGTCCTTTTTTAATCTTTCTTTCTTTCTTCCTATTTTTTAGACTTAATTAACATTGACTTAGTAATCAAAAGCAATTCAATTAGATGTATTGTCAAAGCAATTTACTGACATAGTTGAGACATAGGGAATTAATGTTTAGTATTCTAAAGATTGATTCTGATTCTAAGTAAAATTCATCTAGATTAAATACAGAACTCAAATGCTAAAAACATTACCCCTGGGAATCATATTTTCATATTCATAAATTAATCTAAGCTTTGATATATTTGATTTTCTTTGGGTTTTTTCTATTTTTAAGTCTTTGTAAACCTTGAATGGATATTCATATGCAACTACATGATTTAAAAATAATTATAATGTTTTTCTGATTATTCAACTTCTGAGTATATCCATACTTAGGAAATATGTCTTGAATAATTTTCTATGTATTTTCATACATATAGCATTGGTTATCAAAATAGTTTATTAGGCTAAAATTGATGCCCTATTAGATTCAATATGCATAAATCCCTAATGATTTAATGACATTCACTTATTAACTGCCTAGAAAAATTGCAGATATTTTTAAAAGGTAATGACATACATATGGAACTTAGTTAAAATTCATTAAAATGATTATAGATAATTGTAAGACATTTTATCATATGGTGATAAAAACATGTTATTGTTAAAAGGTATAAAATACATTTGCATTGTACCAAAATGTTGCAGTAAAAATGTATTATCATATCTCCTCAAGGTTATTATTATCTAAAATGCTGAAGTTATTTTGCATTTAACATGTATATATGTCTGTGTGCATATGTATATATATATGTATATATATATGTTATAGCAGACACATATATATATTTCACAGACATATATAGTTAAATAGTCAATTACATTTTATAAAGATCTTAAATATATATATTTTCTATTCACCTAAATATTTGCATTTCCAGAGCTCAGCCTACTTTTACGTAGACCAAGACTGCTATTTAATATCACTTTTCATCTTCCTGAAGAAACATTTTTTAATTTCCTGTTGTATGTTTGCTGATGATAAATTCTCTTAACTCGTGTTTATCTAAAAAACAAAGAGCCTCTTCCAGCATGTATAAGGCTTTTTCCTATTGGATTCCAGATTGAATAGTTTCTGATGAGAAGTGTGCTGTCATTCATACATATCTTTGTTCCTTTGTACATTATGTGTCTTTTTAGGGGGCTGTATTTTGGATTTTCTTCTCTTAATTGGTTTATTAGCAATAGGATTACAATATTCCTGGATTTTTTTAATGCGTTTTTGGCTTTAAATATGTAGAATAAAATTTTAGAATGCATGCTACCCAATTTCAAGACTTACTTTAAAGTTATAGGCGAGTCTAACCCTCATGCGAAGAGTTGACTCATTGGAAAAGACTCTGATGCTGGGAGGGACTGGGGACAGGAGGAGAAGGGGACAACAGAGGATGAGATGGCTGGATGGCTTCACCTACTCAATGGACGTGAGTTTGAGTGAACTTGGGAGTTGGTGATGGACAGGGAGGCCTGGTGTGCCGTGATTCATGGGGTGGCAAAGAGTCGGACGTGACTGAGTGACTGAACTGAACTGAAACAGGCATTGTGCTAATAAGGACCAACTGTGTAGCACAGGGAACTCTACTCAATACTTTGTAATGGCCTATATGGGGAACCAATCTTAACAAATGGATATATGTGTGTATATAATGGATTTACTTTGCTGTACACCTGAAACACAATATTGTAAATCAACTATATGCCAATGAAAATTTAAAAATTATAAAAATATAGTACTAGGAAAAAAGATAGATACATAGGTCAGTAGGACAGGAAAGAAAGCCAAAAGTAGACCCCCACTCACATATGGTTAATTTAATATCAACAATGTTGGGAGAAGAACAGCCTTTTCAACAATTGGTGCTGAAAAATTAGGAATATTAATAGGCAGAATAACAAACTTCAATTCATAACTCATATTATTATATTATTATATATGTGAATTATAGATTCAAGTGAAAATCTAAAACTATGCGACTTCTTGAGGAAACATATGAAAATATCTTTTCAACTTTGGGTTATTCAAACATTTATATAGCCTGACACCATAATCATGAGCCATAAAAGAGAAAATGTTGACAAACTGAAATTCATCAAGATTTAAAAATTTATGCTCTTCAAATGATACTGTTAAAATGATGAAAATAGAAGATACATGGTGAGAGAAAAAAATTGCATAATAAAACCTAGTAAAGGACTTATATATAGATTATAAGTTATCTGCATATGCTTATTCACTCAATAATAAGCAAAGTTAAATAAAAATGGACAAAGTATTAAACAGTTGCCTTCACAAAAAGTATATATAGATGGCAGGAAAGAACTTGAAAGCATAGTTTCTAAGCTAAATAATTAGTCATTAGAGAAATAAATATTCAAACTAAAATTAGATGCATACCTATTCGCTAGTCAGGAAAAAAAATGTACTACAGAAGCTGGCAAGAATGCTAATCAGCTGAGACTCTCATACAGGGAAGCCCATACAGTTTTGGAGGACAGCAAAACAGTCAATCACTTTGAAAAATTGTTTGGAAGTTTCTTATAAAGCTATACATGCACTTTCCATAGAGCCAGTCTAACCTAGTCCCAGGTCCATAACCAAGATAAATGAAAAATTAAGTTCACACAAAAATCTCTACACAAATGTTTATTGTCACATTATATATGAAAACCAGTATCTGGGAACAATCCAGATGTCATGGAATTATTGAGTAATTAAACTAACTCTGGTATATTTATTAAATGCAATACTTCTCAGCCATAAAAGGAAAGAAAATACTGATCCATACAACAGCATGGATGCATGTAAATACATTGACTGGAAGAAGTCAGATTCAAAAAAACACATACTATATAGTACTCATACAACAGTCCAGAAAAGGCAATATTATAAAGAGAAAATGGATCAGAGATTGTTAGGTTTTGATAACTGAAAGGACTGGTTAAAAGAGAAAAGGGAGTGTCAAAGAATTTATTGTTTATCTTGGTTGTGATGGTGTTTATATGATTGTGTTCATTTGCACAAATTCATAAATATCTCTAAAACTGTTGAATTTCACTGTATGTATATTACATGTCACTAAGCCTGACCAAAAGAAAGGTAACAAACATTTAGCCTGCTAGATGATTTATTAAATGATTTTTAAAATATGGGAAATTTCAGTTGCAAAAGTAAATGTTCGTCAAATTCCCTTTACTTGCAGGTATAATTACAAGGAAAAGGTAGTGAGTGCGTAGATATTAAGAGGTGTTATGATGAGAGGAGGATCAACAGGACACCAGATGTCAAGTTGAAGAAAATCTATCAAAAAAGGAGCAATGACACCATGGTTTAGGGATCATGCCTCAAGTGAATATGGACACACAAAACATATTTTCCCATAGTTGTATCCATAATCTATCTTCTCTATTTTCCTTTTGCTGGATGATACCTACTATTTTTCTAAAGCCTTATTTTTAATAGTTAGCCTCCCTCCCAGAGGTATTGGGGAAGTTTGTCTTTTGTTCTGTTTCTCAGCATCAGGATCAAGAGACATGAATCAGCCTGTTGTAGCCAACAGTATCTGAGAATGATTGATTGATGTGATGTTCTTTCTTTTTCCCTAATCATATCCCAGAAATCAAACTGTAACCCCATTCTCTCTCTCTGTCTCAATCTTCCTCTCTTTTGTTTTGATTTGTAGATTAAGGAGCTATCTAGTTAAGAGGAGGTGGCCGCCACTATGCATCTAAAACAAGTTACATGATATATGTGGGACAATAAAAGGAAAAGTTATAATTCTAGAAGTTTGCATGTGATTTTAAAATTCATTCTCACTCTGACATTGCCTATTGATAAGGCCTTAGGGGCCAGCTAGCTTGTGCCTTAATGTTGGAGAATGTTGCTGATAACTACTATAAATTCTGGCTGAACTGATTTTTTCTGTTTCTTTACCCAGACAAATACTCTTTCACATAATCACATATTGTCTCTGCCTGATCATTCTTAAAAATATATATTTTTTATTGGCATCTGCCAAGAGTGGATTTACAGGGTTTTTTTAATTTTTCTGAAAATTGTAGAATCTCCTAAATCTGTGTCTCCCCATAATTAACGGAAATTTTGTGGTGAATCAGGTTAGTTAAAGAAAACTCAGATATTTTGCTTTCCAGGGTCTTTTTGAGGATTGTCAATAAAATATGAAAGACACCTGTCACACTGACTTTGCTAAGTGAATTTATTTTTGTTATTTTGATAAACATTATGAAACATCACAAAGAGCACAAAATTGTGAGCCAGAAGGCTCTAGACTTGAATACCAGCTCCCCGAGTTACAATGTTTCATTACACTTTGAGTTTCTGTATTCTCGCTTCTGAGCTTCCCTAGTGGCTAAGATGGTAAAGAATCCACCTGCAGTGCAGAAGAGTTAGGTTCAATCCCTGGGTTGGGAAGATCCCCTGGAGGAGGGCATTGCAACCTACTACAGTATTCTTGCCTAGAAAATCCATATGGACAGAGGAGCTTGGTGGGCTACAGTCCATGGGGTCGCAAAAAGTCTGACACGACTGAGCAACTAAGCACAGCACTGTACACTCTGCCTCTAAACTAAATAACAATTATGTTCCCTTTAAAGAATTAGACTCATTTAAATTTGATTTAAATAGAAATCAAGATAATATATGAAAAACATGATATATACATGATAATATACAGTCCATGAAATTGTACAGGCCAGAATAATGGAGTGGGTTAGCCTTTCCCTTTTCCAGGGGATCTTCCCAACCCATGGATCCAACCAAAGTCTCCTGCATTTCAGGCGGATTCTTTACTAGCTGAGCCACATGGGAAGCCCAAGAATACTGCAGTAGGTAGCATATCCCTTCTCCAGTGGATCTTCCCGACCCAGCAATTGAATTGGGGTCTGCTGCGTTGCAGGTAGATTCTTTACCAACTGAGCTATCAGGGAAGCCCTACTTCACTTCACTTCACTTTAAAGAATTAGACTGATTTAAATACAAATCAAGATAATATATGAAAAACATGATGGAGATCCCAGAAGAGCTACGTACCTGAGAGATATCATCTTTTTACCTTTACAGTAAGAAATATTGATGTTAGTAATAAAACATATGAAGAAGAAAAGCTTAACAGACAGTTCAATTTGAACTTGTCACAATTTTTTAAATACCCTCTGCACATTGTTGTTGTTTAGTCACTAAGTCAAATCCATCTCTTTGAGACCCCGTCGACTACAGCCTGCCAGGCACCTCTGTCCATGATATTTGCCAGGCAAGAATTCTGGAGTGGGTTGCCATTTCCTTCTCCGGGGGACCTTCCCAGCCCAAGGATGGAACTTGCATCTCCTGCATTGGAAAGGCAGATTCTTTAAAACTGAGCCACCAGGGAAGTTCACCCTTTTGCACATACTGCATTATAATTAACTTTCTATATTTCATGTTTTATTCTTGCTTTGTGGTTTTCATAGCTAATATTTTTATTAAAAGTGCCTTTGTTAATTTAATTATTCTTTACTTGTATTAGTTTTGCAACAGTAAGTGGGAAGAAGTTTTCATTCCTGTTTCAAATTACAAACATTCTGACATTATTGGAAGAAGACATGTGGTAAGAACACAAAAACAACTATGACATGGGACATCCAGTGAAGGCAAAAATGGTATTAAGTAAGACTTTTATTGTACAGAATTTTAAAGGCTGATGAGACTTTTGTAAGAACGCTACTCAGTTGAGAAATGCCAAGTTGATTGCACACACTCAAAACCATAATTATTCATCTCTCCTTGTCCTGCTCTCCTAGACTCTGATAGTCAAGGCTGGAAAAGTAGTGCATTGTCTTCAGCCATGTATGCATTATTTCCTACAAAACAATATTCTTCATTTACATATGTGGTCACAAGTATAATTTATTTCATTTCTGCTGACCAAATACAAAATTGTATTCATGAAAATGAAGCTCATATTCCCTGATATTAGCTCAGAGGATCTAGTTAACTGAATAATTACTGTACCCATATTTTCATTCCAATTCAATGACCTGTACTTTTATATAAGATTTTAGCTTTTTATTGTTTTTATACACACACATATATGTGGCAAAAGTAATTTGGAAAACTTCAATAAACGTGGCAAATGTTATTGTCTGAATAACTGGTGTTTACACATTTTGTGTTAATAAGATTGAACTTCATTTTCATAAGAAAGTGACTAATGAAATGCAAGTGGCACTAATAAGATCTATCAGTGCTGTCTTGCATACTCAGCCATAGACTTAAACTTGAAAATACATGACTGAAGTACTTTTAACTACTAAAATTTTAAAATGTGTCACCTGAATTAGATCCAACCCTTATGGACTCTAGCCTCCCAGGCTCCTCTGTCCATGGGCTTTTTCAGGCAAGAATACTGGAGTGGGTTGCTATTTCCTTTTCCAGGGGATCTTCCTGACCCAGGGATTGAATACATATCTTCTGCATTGCCAGCAGATTCTTTATCCACCACACCCTAATCTGATGTGAGATGTGTGAATAATAATTTAATCTCAAAGCAAATTCTTCAGAAGTTTTAAGATACAATACTCTAGATATTTCTAAAAGCTGACTATCTCCCAGTGTTTACTAAAAGTATGACATATTTTACCCATCTTTTAAAAAATGTTACTAAATCTTTTGGTAGGTGAATTGAATTGAAAAGGCAAAGAAATTCATAGTATAAACTGCCCAGGTTTTTATGATGGCAGAGGACATCTCCACTGCCAATTATCCTGGAAAGTAGTCTGGATAAAAAGGAAAGGAGCCATAAGAATCAATTATCAGATTAGAGGGAAGGAACAATATATACAGAGGTTTCTTGGAGAATTATAAATGCTGACCAGCTCAGGGCACTGCTGCCAGTGGGGGAGTATTATAGATAGTTCCAGTCCCTGCAACATGTGCTGGCTAAACCTGGAGGCTTCCAAAGTTACACTGAGGATATGTCTTAACTTTTGCAAATACATTTAGTACTTATAAACTATTTTTGTGTTGTTGTTTTCTTCTGATATCTCTGAGAATAGAGCCAGGTCAATTTTTTCTTTTTATTTCATTCCAAGCTTTTTTTTTTTCGGTTGTATGAAGAGGGATTGAAGCATAAAAAATGTTTGAAGCATTTGTGGGAGTTGTAGTAGGGGAGATCTAGGATTCCTTTCTTCAGTTTAGAAGAAAAGTAATAGCATCAGACATGTGGAGACAACTGTGTACAGTGGAGTAATGCCCTCATGAAAGTACTAGGAGCAGAAAACTTGTCCTGATGGCTTGAGGGAGCATCTGTGGGAGAAGCCACATGGAGTCTTCATCTATTTCTGCTAAGGTAAAAATCCTTATCATGTGAAGGCTGGTTACATTCTATTGGTAATATTACATATAAATAGAAATATGATCTATATTTGAGATCTTGAAACTCTACAAACCTGTCAAGGCAAGATTGAAGTTTTTCCTGTTTGTACACAGTGCAAACCTTAATGCCTTCAAAGTCTACCAGTAGAATCTGTAGATTGCTCTTTTAAAGTACTGTGTTAGTTTTTATTTTAATTTCAAGTTTGAGATTTTCTCACTTCAGTTCATGCATGAGAAGGATCCAGAGCCCACATACATTTCCCTGTTTTATTCATTTTCACACCATGTGAATTAAGCCCAAAATATCCTATTTTTTGATAGAGTTTAATCATCTATCATATTTAACACACATTAGTTTCTTTGGATGCAATAATAGAAGAGTGATACAAAGAAGAAGATGGCTTATGATTATTTTTTCTGTTCTCCAGAGTGATACTTAAATATTGCATTCTATTATAAGGAGTATAATTTGAAAGTGATGTAAGTAAATGCACATATTCAGAGCAAACTGATAAGATTTTTAAGATAATTTGAAATTTTCCCAAGTGAGAAATGACTAATGGAATAGGATAGTAAACTGAAGAAAAGGATATTCCTGAGGAGTCATAACAAATTTACCAAATATGTAAAAGTATGTTTATCTTTCTGTTTTGTATGTATGGTTCCAATATAACTGCATCTGTGAAACCAATTGTCAAATTTCAGTCTGACAGAGAAATAGATAAATAGATAAACAGAAATAGAATAAATATTTCTCCATAAATAGAAAAGGACATTTTCTATTTTCATCTAAGAGTTCACACATAAACATGTAGTATTAGATTTTGTATTCACTATATTTGTCTTTGCATGTGTGTGCAACCCATTGAATTATGACCTTGAGGTTTGGAACCTCATGTTGCATATATATATACAAACACACATGCACATAAATGATTCAGATGATTATAGGCTCCTCTTCCATACCATCGTTATCATCATCATCATTATAACAAATACTAATAACCCATTATTTGCACAAAGTTTGTTAATGATAGTACTTTACATGGGTATCTCTCATGTTTATATACTACTTCAAAGAAATACCATTTTGTCTATTTTTTCAATAACAAAATTGAGCGTTGGTGTGCTTTTGTAAGAGCCACATAATCATAAGTTTGAATGTAGGATAATAACAAAGGGTAAATTTTCCAGTCCAAATCTGGAACAAATGTAGACTCAGTAAGTTTGTTGGTTTAATACTTTCAAACTACTAGAGTTAACTTGCATTCCCTCAGAAGACCCAGTTGTAATAAACATGGAGGTGTAGAGTACAAGCCATGATGATAAAAAGCACATTTTCCTGGATCCAAGAATGTTGTATAGCACTCCTTTCTTTTCCCTTGTCTAATTTTCTCTCCACTTAAGAGTCAAATTTGTGCTGAAATTACAAACTTGTAATCTTTGCAATTACAAATTATATCTTTCTCATTTACTTCCTCTCAATTCCTGGACAGATAAGGGAGTTAAAATACCTTGAAGTGAAGTGAAGTGAAAGTCACTCAGCCGTGTCTGGCTCTTTGTGACCCCATGGGCTATTTAGTCCATGGAATTCTCCAGGACATAATACTGGAGTGGGTAGCCTTTCCCTTCTCCAGGGGATCTTCCCAACCCAGGGATCAAACCCAGGTCTGCATTGCAGACAGATTCTTTACAGAATCAGGGAAGCCACCAGGGAAGCCCAAGAATACTAGAGTGGGACACCTATTCCTTCTCCAGTTGATCTTCCCAACCCAGGAATGGAACCGGGGTCCCCTGCATTGCAGGCGGATTCTTTACCTGCTGAACTATGAGAGTAGCCCTTAAAATACCTTACAGAAAGTAATTCATATGGGCTACTGTGATTCACATCCTCTTCTAAAAGATTATCAATGACATGTTCTTTTCTTGACATCATAGTGTTGAGCGCTTACCAAAACATTATGAAAATTGACTGTCATGGTTCTCATCATTGATGTGAAAACGTATTGTTTAGTTGTAAAATCCTCTTAACTTTTACTCACTCTTTGGTCAAGTTCTCAAGTAACAGTATGGATATAGTATTTGGTCTCACCAGTGCTTCCTCCAGAATAACCCTGTGTGTATGCACTAGTCTCATTTCTTCTTTTAAGCCAACTTATTCTCTGGCATCTGAAAGCCAGATATTTTAAACATGTGACCAATATCAACAAAATAGCTTATTGCTTTATGTGTCATTTTCAATTCTGTCACCTTTAAAAGACATTCCTTGGAATAATGTATTATACAAATGAATTTAAGATATTTTTCTTGTTTCATTATTTAAAATGTACTTTAAAGTTTCACATTTCTGGGATGCGATTAGAATAAAAATTATGACAGATATCTGGTTTATATTTGCAATTACAAACCATTGCTTTTATTTTGATGTTGCTGTTTAGTTGCTAAGTCGTGAATGACTCTTTTGAGACCCCATGGACTGTAGCCCACAAGACAAGAGAGATTTTCTGTCCATGGGATTTTCCAGGCAAGAATACTAGGGTGGGTTGCCATTTCCTTCTCCAGGGGATCTTACTGACCAGGGAATTGAACCCACATCTCTTATGTCTTCTGCTTTGGTACACAGATTCTTTACCCACTGAGCCACCTGGGAAGCTATTTTAACATGAGGATAATTTCATATAGGACTTGGCTCTTTCAAATATCAATGCCAAGATTTTTTTTTTCCTTTGCAGATAACACAAAAACATTTATATTTTTTTCCTAAGGGAGATATAATAAAAAAAAAAAAAAAAATATATATATATGTATATATATATACATATATACGGTCTTATGTGAACAATGAATGCACACTATGCCACCTGGGATCATCTGCAGGGAGACCAAATGGGTCAGTACATTGTCTCATCAGCACTTCTGTCCTCCAGCAAACCCACCTGGCTTGGCTGCAAAGGAAACTGACTAAATGGGATTTTGTTAACAAATTCCATTACTAGAAAGTTAACTGTTCAATTCTATGGCCTAGTTAATTCTATTTTCAACTTTAATGTTACCACTTTAAGCAAACCTCTTTTAGGAGACTTTTTCATTGGTGAGATATTTGTGATCAAGAGGCAATATTATATAGTGCAGGGATAATGGGGGTTAGAATCAGGCAAGCCCTGTTGTGAATCCTGGTTGGCCTACTTATATTTTCAGGGTAGCCACCATGCTCATTTGCAATAACTGCCATTTGCTGAATAGGAGGCATATGGCACATATTTTACATGCATTATCTCATTTGTCTTACATCCATCATGTAATAAAAGCTTTAGTATCTCCCCCCATTTTGAAGATTAAAAAAAAAAAAACTGAGGGTTGTTTAAAGTATTGTACAAAACCCACTGCTATCAGAAAGCTAAGGAGGAATTTAAGTTCTGACAGCCTGATCCTACCCTCCTCTTAATAGAAGTAACAGCACATAAACAACTCCACTGCTTTATTTTTTTTCTTTTTTTAACAAAAGCACAGTTGGCTTAATGAGACTTCATGAGTGATAGCCAGATAGACAGACAAACAAATTTTTAGAGATTTAAATGTTTAAAATCTTTCTTTCCCTTAGGATAATTTAGAATAGGTAGCCAAATCTGTAATAAAGCACTATCTACATTGCAACAATCTTATTATTCTATGACCGTCACAACAACAGTTTATTTCAGCACAATTCTTCCAATTTATTTATAGTACTAATAAAGATGTATTAATAAAGTATAAGAGAATATTTGGAAGATATTTTAAGGGACCATTGAGCTTCCCAGGTAGCTCAGTGGTAAAGAATCCACCTGCCAAAGTAGGAGATGTGTTTGACCTCTGGATCAGGAAGATCCCATGGAAGGGGAAACAGCAAACTACTCCTGTATTCTTGTCTGGAAAATCCCATGGACAGAGAAGTCTGGTTGACTACAGTTCATAGGGTCACAAGAGTCAGACATGACTGAGTGACTGAGCATGAACACATTTTTACTATTATATCAAATTACAAAATATTAATATATCAAGTCAACAATATTATAAAATACTTCCTAATATCTAACATAAGTAGACAATAAAATATTCACAGGAGTAAAAGAAAAATATCCACATAGATATCTGAAATTCAAAGCTTTTTTACTGAACTATAAAAGTGGATTGGCCTTTAAGTATACCTCTTGATGTTTAGAAGGCTAATTCAAGTTCAGTTTCTCACAAAATTAAGCAACATCTATATATTCTGGAAAGTTATATGAGAAATGATGTAAGCTGTTCATAATTTTATGAGAATACTTATTACTGCTTCTTAGGAAATCAGTTTTTCATTGAAACAACATCCCATTTAAATTTTCAGGAAAAAAAAAAAATTGTATCTATTGAAATAGTTCCAGTCTTTAAAATAGCTAAGATCTTTACTTGCAGTTGGATTTGTATTTTGAAAATGCATGCTGATAGATACTATTAAGATTCATCATTCCAGAACTCTTTTCAAAATAAGTATGTTTCACTACAATTCTATATAAGTTTTGGCTGGGTAACAAATTTATGTCATGGAAGTTTTTTTTCCAAATTTATACTATTATATGCTTGGTTTCATTACTGACATTTTTGGCAATGGAAAGAATTGTTCTTCCTTTAGTAATTTATAAAAAGTAAAAATAATTGTCTTTATTTTTGTGCTTCAAGTCTACTACAGAGTTATTTCTTAAAAGCACCTGATTTTCATCTATGGAATAGTTCTATGAGGAGAATGAAAAATAAGGTAAATCTTTGGCTTAAAAATGACAAAGACTCCATATACCTGAAATTTCAGATAATTAAAAGCTTTGTTTTTCTTATTTTTTAAGCATAATACCACTAATTGTATAAATATTTGTCTTTACAAAATGCCTTCTCATTTTTAAATTTATGTGAAATATAACATGAATTATGTTTTAAAGCATAAATACTACTAAAATCTTTGATATCAGGTAGTTTAATATTGCTCATTACCTATATATCTTTTATTGTGAGTTATAGAATTTTTTCTTAAAGTTCTCATGACTAATGATTTATTTGTTAATTTAAGGTACAGTTACAGTTTATATATTTGAAACAAATTTACATGATAGTAATACCATTTGTGGAGAAGGCGATGTCACCCCACTCCAGTGCTCTTGACTGGAAAATCCCATGGACGGAGGAGCCTGGTAGGGTGCAGTCCATGGGGCTGCTAAGAGTTGGAAATGACTGAATGACTTCACTTTCACTTTTCACTTTCATGCATTGGAGAAGGAAATGGCAACCCACTCCAGTATTCTTGCCTGCAGAATCCCAGGGATGGGGGAGCCTGGTTGGCTGCCATCTATGGGGTCACACAGAGTTGGACACAACTGAAGTGACTTAGCAGCAGCAATACCATTTGTAAATAACACTAGATGCTATATAATAATAATACAACCCTGAACTCATTCTCAAATCTCCATCCTCTATTAATTTCATGACGACCAAAAAAAAAAAGTTGGATAGCAATTGATCTTGGCAGATATAGTCCTTTGAGATTATTTTAAGTCATAATTTTAGTTGCTACATTTAAATTGAAGAAAGGGTCTTTAAACTCCAGACTGCCACCTCAGTTCTTTTTAGACATCCTTATTTGTTTTATCTTCCTAACTCTGCCTTGAGTTCTTCTCTTTCTCAAGTCTTTAATTCAATAAATTTTCATCTCTGTGACACTTGATTTCAGTCACTTTTGTAGGCACAGACAGATTCTAGCCCTTGATTTAGGTAAGAGCCTGAAGGCAAACCCATCAAATATCTTTATGACACTGTGCCACAGAGAGTGTCTCTTCCGGATGAGGTGAAGAAATTGTGGCTGTGAGTCCAACTACGAGAAAAAATATTTAAATATTCACTGATAGAAGAGGTAACAAAAAATGAAATTTGAAAGAATTATATATTATCTGTGCAGAGGAAAGGAGTAGGGATTTAGTGATTGAAGTTCCAGAATCACCATTGTGTGTAAAACTAAAACCAGGATGTGATTTTCCTAACTCTGAAGGTTCCTGTATGCCTCTGGTGAATTCACTTATTCAGCAAATAGTCAACAACTTGAACATCTCCCATTGGTGACTGTTCCTACAGTAAATTAGTATCATCCAACCAAATATCCCTATCACTGAAGGACCCAAACTATCCTTTCATTTCTAGATACTCTCCCCATCCCCCACATAATCTTTGGTCCCAGCAAGTTAATATAAATATTAGCTCACATAGAGGATGACTTAGAATTTGATTTTCCATGTATCACTTACCTCATAATATAATGACTCATAGATCCATTACCTCAATTTATTAATTTTAGTTCTCACTGGATTTTTATTGCTACAAACTAACCCACATGATTTAACCCACAATTTGCTATAGTTAGCTTGTAGTTATTGTATTATCCCCCCATTTCAGTGCCTTATTGCAATTAGATTCATTTTAACTTGTTTTGGCAAATGAAATATGAATGAAAATAACAAATACCAATTTTAAGTATTATTGTTGATTTTTATCCCTGCTTTTTCCCTTATGCAATGTAGCTGGCAATGTTTCAGACAAGGTCGACTTCATTAGCCTAGATTCCAGAATAAAGGATAAGTACATGGAGCAAAACCACAGCTTTCCAATAGTGACATAAGTTAATTAAAATGTTATGGTTATAATCCTATGAGATTCTAGGACTGCTTGTTACTGCAGCATAATTTAACTAGTATTGACTCAAAGATCTATTACCTCAATTTATTAATTTTAGTTCTCTTTGGATTCTTATTGCTACAAACTAACCCACATGATTTATCCCACAATTTGCTATACTTAGCTTGTAATTATTGAGTTCTCAGTTCAGTTCAGTCGCTCAGTCATGTCCGAATCTTTGCGACCCCATGAATCACAGCACGCCAGGCCTCCCTGTCCATCACCAACTCCCGGAGTCCACCCAAACCCATGTCCATTGAATCGATGATGCCACCCAACCATCTCATCTTCTGTCATCCCCTTCTCCTCCTGCCCTCAATCTTTCCCAGCATCAGGGTCTTTTCAAATGAGTCAGCTCTTCGCATCAGGTGGCCAAAGTATTGGAGCTTCAGCATTGAGTTATGCTACTGTTTAATTGTGGCAACAATATGTTTTGTCTTATAGACTCAAAACTAAGGTGTAAGTTATTGTTTAGTCACTAAGTCATGTCTAACTCTTTTGCAACCCCACGGACTATAGCCCACCACTCCTCTGTCCATGGGATTTCACAGGCAAGACTACTGGTGTGGGATGCCATTTCCTTCTCCAGGGGATTTTCCAAACCCAGGGACCAAACCTGCATCTCCTCCATTGGCAGGTGGATTCTTTATGACTGAGCCACCAGGGAGTAGATAAAGTGATATTCCAAAGGTCACAAAATAACTACTTTATAGAGCTATGATTCAAATCCAAATTTGGGTAATGCTAACACTATGAGATTTTCTTTCTCATACGTATCATTTAGAAGATGTTTAAGTATTTGTTGAATGGAGGAGTAAGGAGAAGTTGAGTGAATGAATCATTTAAATTCTGTTGTATTAAACACAAAGAATAATATAGCACTCATATAGTTAAATAGTTCAAAATCTATAGAGGAAGAAAGTACATTTGCATTTACAATAAAATTGTAGGAGGGCAATGATAGAAATATGAACAGAGTTTTAAGGCAAACCTGATCCAGGTAACTGGGTGATTTCATACATTCTCTTATTTCCTGAGTCTTACCAACAATCTCAAGGAATAAGTCATACTGCTTCCTCAGAATTCAAGCTGGTAGAAGTTTTCTGTGTGTGTGTGTGTGTGTGTTTTTTTGTAAATTCTTTAATGAGTTCAACTGTAAATATGACAAAATTAAAATTCAGATAACTAAAAAAAATATATATTCAGTTTTTCCCTATGATAGCCTTCTAGAGTTCTTTGATAAATAGATTCTGAGGTTTGGATTGATTCAAAATGGATTATAAACTCAGTCCATTTTTCCACAGTAACTTTCAACGTAGTCTGAGGAAAATAGGGTGAACTGCCCTGGCAACTTGTATTTAGGGTCAATTCATGATGAAGGCCAGGCAGAAAAATCAGAGCCTACTCCAAATAGATGTGGAAGTACTTTGTAAACTGTCAAGTATAACTCTATGGTCATTTTATATTTTTATTAGCCTTAGTGTGAGAGCTCAGAATCACGAACAACTTATGATATTGTAGAAAAGGCAGAGTAGACTAAAATAGATTTGCTTTTCCTGCAATTTCTGGCCAGACACAGTTACTAAGATTCTTAAATCTGTTACACATCACAGATTTAAGGGCAAATATGACACAGATATAGGATCTTTTATCTTAAGAGCTTTGGTAAAATGGTATATTAGCTTTAAAAAAAAAACAATGTATTGGAGTATAGTTGATTCCCAGATGGCGCTAGTGGTAAAGAACCTGCCTGCCAATGCAGGTTCCATCCCTGGGTCAGGTAGATCCCCTGGAGGAGGGCATGACAACCCACCCCAGTATTCTTGCCTAGAGAATCCCATCAACAGAGGAGCCTAGTGGGCTATAGTCCATAGAGTTGCACAGAGTTGGAAACTGGAGCAACTTAGTATGCACACACATGTAATTGATTTAAAATGTTGATTTAGCTTCAGGGGTACAGCAAAGTGAATCAGTTATACATACACATGTACCCACACTTCTTCTTTAGAATCTTTTCCTATATAGATCATTATAGAGTACTGAGGAGAGATTCCTATTCTGTACAGCAGGTTCTTATTTTTATAGATTTTATATATAATAGTATGTATATGTCAACCCCAATTTCCCAAATTATCCATGCCCTGGACTGTATAAATAGTAAATATCTTTTATTATAAAATGGTATAAAATTATGTCCTTATTTGAAAAAATAATGAAATATTGATAATACAGCCATAAAATGATTTCTCATGCCCCTAATTTACTTCAGTGAGTAAATGACAACCTTTTCCCCTTAGGACAATTCAAGTAGCAAATTGATGGTGTGCAATACATTTCATGGATGAAGAGATAGTATGAGTCATATAAGCACTACTGTCAGAAAAACCTTCCCTGGAGAGTTAATTTATATTCGCTGCACCAATGTTCATATTGCTTTGAGTTGCCAAGTAGACTCTCACATTTTTTCCTCCAATATATTCCACTACCATAAATTCTAAATTAAAACTGATTTCTTAATATGTGCTGATGCTTGTTCATGAAAAGGTATGTTTAGAAAAAAAATTATAGGCAATAGCAAAATTTAATAAAATTAAAATATTATCTCATAATTAGATGATATACCATTTCAAGTCAGCAATATATTATGAGATTATTATATTAAAAGGACTCTATCTTCAAATGGCTTTCTCTTAAAATGATTGACAATACAAATTTAAGTTGCTTTTGTAAGTTTGTAAATTATGCCTAGGAAATAAAATATAAGTTTTTTGGGGAAGAAACTAACTCTTAAAGCTGTTACTATTGCAGCAAAGAATGTTTACTAACTCAAATACTAATTGCAAAGCTTATACAATAGGCTGGTAACATTAGTAATCATCTCTCATATTTACACAGAACTCTATAGTTTAGAAAGACTTTATGCCTCTTATTTCAGTTAGTCTTTATTGAAACTTAAGGTATGTGTACACGTTTAACATATATTTCAATATTAAAGTCTTCCTTTTTAAAGAGGAGAAAATGATCGGTCTCTGGTTTCTCTGAGCCTGAAACTACCTCACTATTGTTTCCTGGTTTATATTTTGGAGTTTCATAATACATTTATTTGATTTTCTAAAATAGGAATGATAGGATATAGAAAATAATAATAGCAATGATAATAATAAAAATAATTTTAAAAAATCACTTTAGGTACAATGCTAAGAACTATACAAGAGTTGGCACAATTTCATGTACATTAAAAATCCATGAGATAGATCTAGGGACTATTATTTATTCATTTAATGAATGAGGACTTTGAAACTATGAGAACACAGTTCAAAAATTCATTGCTAATAAACAGAGACGTGATTGGAAATTGAGTCCTCCTATTATTAAAAGATTAAATTATTACATTTTATCTGTAAATTATTCAAAATAAAATAATAAAATATAAAATGATAATTGAAATATCCTGAAATTATGTAATATACTTATTAAAGGTAATTTCTTTTAAAATGTGTAATAAGCACACAGGCTTTTCCTTAGGTCAACAGTCTCACAATGCTCACCATGTCAGATCATTATTCTTAGTGCTCAGTTCAACTTGTGCATAATCTAGGATCCATTCCTTGCCAAATTGAAATGACATTAATAGGTCCTTTGTGGCAGCATTCTTCTAATTTTAAGGTGCTAACTTCAGCCATGAAATTAAAAGACACTTAGTCCTTGGAAGGAAAGTTATGACCAACCTAGATAGCATATTCAAAAGCAGAGACATTACTTTGCCAACAAAGGTTCATCTAGTCAAGCTATGGTTATTCCTGTGGTCATGTATGGATGTGAGAGTTGGACTGTGAAGAAGGCTGAGCGCCAAAGAATTGATGCTTTTGAACTGTGGTGTTGGAGAAGACTCTTGAGAGTCCCTTGGACTGCAAGGAGATCCAATCAGTCCATTCTGAAGGAGATCAGTCCTGGGATTTCTTTGGAAGGAATGATGCTAAAGCTGAAACTCCAGTACTTTGACCACCTCATGGGAAGAGTTGACTCATTGGAAAAGACTCTGATGCTGGGAGGGATTGGGTGCAGGAGGAGAAGGGGACGACAGAGGATGAGATGGCTGGATGGCATCACTGACTCGATGGACGTGAGTCTCAGTGAACTCCGGGAGTTGGTGATGGACAAGGAGGCCTGGCGTGCTGCGATTCATGGGGTCGCAAAGAGTCGGACACAACTGAGCGACTGATCTGATCTGATCTGAACCAGAGCTTTCTGAGCAACTTAGACTGGGCTTAATTATTCATAAAGCTTTTCAAGGAAAACCTTAGGTTTAAACAACTTCAAAGAAACAAATGTTTTATGGAAGTTAGTGTCTCATTCTTGTTTTTATGTAACATTTTTAGACTATTATATAAAATAGACTCTCTTATTCAATTAGTGGTTTAGTTGATCAATAAGTAGGTTGATTTTCCTCATTGTAAATTTTGAAACAACAAAAATATATGAGACTAAAGTGACATCTTGTCATTGTTGTTGTTCAGTCACTCAGTCATGTCTGATTCTTTGTGACCCCATGGACTGCAGCACGCCAGGCTTCCCTGTCCTTCACCATCTCCTGGAACTTGCTCAAACTCATGTCCATTGAGTTGATGATGCTATCCAACCATCTCATCTTCTCTCATTCCCTTCTCCTCCTGCCTTCAATATTTCCCAGCATATCCCAGTCTTTTCCAATGAGTCAGCTCCTCTCATCAGGTCGCCAAAGTACTGGAGCTTCAGTTTAAGCATCAGTCCTTCCAATGAATATTCAGGACTGATTTCCTTTAGGACTGACTGGTTTGAACTCCTTGCAGTCCAAGGGATTCTCAAGAGTCTTCACCAACACCACAATTCAAAAGCATCAATTCTTCCATGTTCAGCCATCTTTATGGTCCAACTCTCACATATATACGTGACTTCTGGAAAAACCATAGCTTTGACTATACAGACCTTTGTCAGCAAAGTAATGTCTCTTTTTTTTTTAATGGTTTGTCTAGGTTTTTCATAGCTTTTCTTCCAAAGAGCACGTGTCTTTTAATTTTATGGCTGCAGTCACCATCCAAATTTATTTTGGAGCCCAAGAAAATAAAGTATGTATCTATTTCCATTGTTTCCCCATCTATTTGCTATGAAGTGATGAGACAGGATGCCATAATCTTTGTTTTTTGAATCTTGAGTTTTAAGCAAGCTTTTTTACTCTCCTTTTTCACTTTCATCAAGAGGCTCTTTAGTTCCTCTTAACTTGTTCATATAACAAGAACAGCTAACTGCTAAATATTAAAAGGCCTAAGAACATATTTTTTCAATAAATTATTTATTTCTTATAACAAGAAATAGTATCTATTATAAAGAATTTCTTATAACAAGAAATAATATCTATTGTAAAGAATTAGAAACCTTTGAAAGATAAATAATTCCAAGCATCCTCCTTAAATACACATGGTAATCAACACAAGATTGTCAGAAGAAATATTAACAACCCCAGATATGCAGATGATACCACTAATGGCAGAAAGCAAAGCAAAGAGGAACTAAAGAACCTGTTGATGAAGGTGAAAGAGGAGAGTGAAAAAGCCAGCTTGAAACTCAACATTAAAAAATCTAAGATCATGGCATCCAGTCCCATCACTTCTTGGCAAATAGAAGGGAAAAAAGTGGAAACAAAAACAGATTTGATTTTATTGGGCTCTGAAAACACTGTGGATGGTGACTGCCACCATGAAATTAAAAGATGATTGCTCCTTGGAAGGAAAGCTATGACAAACCTAAACCATATATTTAAAAAAAGCAGAGACATCACTTTGGATCAAAGGCGTTCAAAGCTATAGTTTTGCCAGTAGTCATGTACAAGTATGAGTGTTGGACCATAAAGAAGACTGAGTACTGAAAAACTGATGCTTTCAAAATGTGGTGCTGGAGAAGACTCCTGAAAGTCCACTGAACTGCAAGGAGATCAAACCGGTCAATTCCAAAGGAAATCAACACTGAATATTCATTGGAAGGACTAAGGCTGAAGCTCCAATACTTTCCCCCTGATGCGAAGAGCTGACTCATTGGAAAAGACTCTGATACTGGGAAAGATTGAAGGCAAAAAAGAAGGGAGTGGCAGAGGATGACATGGTTAGATAGTAACACCTACTCAAAGGAGATGAATTTGAGCAACCTCCTGGAGGTAATGGAGAACAAAAGAGCCTGGCGTGCTATAGTTCACGGAGTCGCAAAAAGTCAGACTTGCCTTAGCGGACTGGAAAGAACAACAAATCAACACATGTTTGGTTGCCTCTAGTATTTTCTTTGTAATTTAAACAATATAAAACAAATAATAATAATAATACTTTTTCTTGTATTTAACTGCATTTTTTACACTAGATTTTCCTACTTTACTAAACTTTTTTCTTTAATTAACAGGTTTCATGCTAGTGTGATTTATGGGTAAGTCATCATTTAGTACTTTTTTTAAACTATTGGGCATTTGAGTTGTTTTCAAAGAACTGTAAAGGCTTAAACATATCTTTTTATTTATTTATACATAATCCACTTCGTAGGCTAAAAATCATGCATTTATGTGTAATATTTTTCCAGATTTGCAAGAGGTTGTAGGCTACTGCTAGGATATTCTTTTTTATTTCTTACTTGTAATCATGGAGTGTTCTATTCTCTTAATTGCAATATTACAAGAAAATTAAAAGCTCAAACTTGGTCAGCAACCTAAGTGGTTTTGAGCATTTCTGGTAAGGTGTATTGTACCTTTGCTAAGGTACATCAGATCAGATCAGATCAGATCAGTCTCTCAGTCGTATCCAAGTCTTTGCCACCCCATGAATCACAGCACGCCAGGCCTCCCTGTCCATCACCAACTCCCAGAGTTCACTCAGACTCACGTCCATCGAGTCAGTGATGCCATCCAGCCATCTCACCAACTGTCATCCCTGTCTCCTCCCGCCCCCAATCCCTCCCAGCATCAGTCTTTTCCAATGAGTCAACTCTTTGCATGAGGTGGCCAAAGTACTGGAGTTTCAGCTTTAGCATCATTCCTTCCAAAGAAATCCCAGGGCTGATCTTCAGAATGGACTGGTTGGATCTCCTTGCAGTCCAAGTGACTCTCAAGAGTCTTCTCCAACACCACAGTTCAAAAGCATCAATTCCTCGGCGCTCAGCCTTCTTCACAGTCCAACTCTCACATCCATACATGACCACAGGAAAAAAGATAGCCTTGACTAGACGAACCTTTGTTGGCAAAGTAATGTCTCTGCTTTAGAATATGCTATCTAGGTTGGTCATAACTTTCCTTCCAAGGACTAAGCGTCTTTTAATTTCATGGCTGCAATCACCATCTGTAGTGATTTTGGAGCCCAGAAAAATAAAGTCTGACACTGTTTCCACTGTTCCCCATCTATTTCCCTGAAGTGATGGGACCGGATGCCATGATCTTCGTTTTCTGAATGTTGAGCTTTAAGCCAACTTTTTCACTCTCCACTTTCACTTTCATCTAGAAGCATTTTAGTTCCTCTTCACTTTCTGCCATAAGGGTGGTCATCTGCATATCTGAGGTTATTGATATTTCTCCCAGCAATCTTGATTCCAGCTTGTGCTTCTTCCAGTCCAGCGTTTCTCATGATGTCCTCTGCATATAAGTTAAATAAACAGGGTGACAATATACAGCCTTGACGTACCCCTTTTTCTATTTGGAACCAGTCTGTTGTCCCATCTCCAGTTCTAACTGTTGCGTCCTGACCTGCATACAAATCTCAAGAGGCAGATCAGGTGGTCTGGTATTCCCATCTCTTTCAGAATTTTCCACAGTTTATTGTGATCCACACAGTCAAAGGCTTTGGCATAGTCAAAAAAGCAGAAATAGATGTTTTTCTGGAACTCTCTTGCTTTTTCAATGATCCAGCAGATGTTGGCAATTTGATCTCTGGTTCCTCTTCCTTTTTTAAAACCAGCTTGAACATCAGGAAGTTCACGGTTCACATATTGCTGAAGCCTGGCTTGGAGAATTTTGAGCATTACTTTACTAGCGTGTGAGTTGAGTGCAATTGTGCAGTAGTTTGAGCATTCTTTGGCTTTGCCTTTCTTTGGGAATCAAATGAAAACTGACCTTTTCCAGTCCTGTGGCCACTGCTGAGTTTTCCAAATTTGCTGGCATATTGAGTGCAGCACTTTCACAGCATCATCTTTCAGGATTTGAAATAGTTCAACTGGAATTCTATCACCTCCACTAGCTTTGTCTGTAGTGATGCTTTAAGGCCCACTTGACTTCACATTCCAGGATGTCTGGCTCTAGGTAAGTGATCACACCATCGTGATTATCTGGGTCGTGAAGATCTTTTTTGTACAGTTTTTCTGTGTATTCTTGCCATCTCTTCTTAATATCTTCTGCTTCTGTTAGGTCCATACCATTTCTGTCCTTTATCGAGCCCATCTTTGCATGAAATATTCCTTTGGTATCTCTGATTTTCTTGAAGAGATCTCTAGTCTTTCCCATTCTGTTGTTTTCCTCTATTTCTTTTCATTGATCGCTGAAGAAGGCTTTCTTATCTCTTCTTGCTCTTCTTTGGAACTCTGCATTCATATGCTTATATCTTTCCTTTTCTCATTTGCTTTTCACTTCTCTTCTTTTCACAGCTATTTATAAGGCCTCCCCAGACAGCCATTTTGCTTTTTGGCATTTCTTTTTCATGGGGATGGTCTTGATCCCTGTCTCCTGTACAATGTCACGAACCTCATTCCATAGTTCATCAAGCACTCTTTCTATCAGATCTAGGCCCTTAAATCTATTTCTCACTTCCACTGTATAATCATAAAGGATTTGACTTAGGTCATACCTGAATGGTCTAGTGGTTTTCTCTACTTTCTTCAATTTAAGTCTGAATTTGGCAATAAGGATTTCATGGTCTGAGCCACAGTCAGCTCCTGGTCTTGTTTTTGCTGACTGTATAGAGCTTCTCCATCTTTGGTTGCAAAGAATATAATCAATCTGATTTCAGTGTTGACCATCTGGTGATGTCCATGTATAGAGTCTTCTCTTGTGTTGTTGGAAGAGGGTGTTTTCTATGACCAGTGCATTTTCTTGGCAAAACTCTATTAGTCTTTGCCCTGCTTCATTCCGTATTCCAAGGCCAAATTTGCCTGTTACTCCAGGTGTTTCTTGACTTCCTACTTTTGCATTCCAGTCCCCTATAATGAAAAGGTCATCTTTTTTGGGTGTTAGTTCTAAAATGTCTGTAGGTCTTCATAGAACCATTCAACTTCAGCTTCTTCAGCATTACTGGTTGGGGCATAGACTTGGATTACTGTGATATTGAATGGTTTGTCTAGGAAACGAACAGACATCATTCTGTCGTTTTTGAGATTGCATCCAAGTACTGCATTTTGGACTCTTTTGTTGACCATGATGGCTACTCCATTTCTTCTGAGGATTCCTGCCCACAGTAGTAGATATAATGGTCATCTGAGTTAAATTCACCCATTCCAGTCCATTTCAGTTCGCTGATTTCTAGAATGTCAACATTGTGTGGCACATAGATAAGGTGTTTTCATTCTTCATCCTCAGTCTTCATTTTCCCTTCAAAATCATCATGTTTCACTGTCACTTGGCAAATGTTTGCATTACAGAGGGCAAATAGAAATGCTCAAGGTCTCATTGTTGTGACATAGCTCCAATGTATGTGCTGTGCTGAGCTGCAGTGAGTTATTTGTGTAACATTACTGATAGTGAAAATATTTGTTTCTGTTTCAGATATCTCATGATTCAAATTTTGTATGCTGAATTAAATTATTGCATAATATTGTTGGTCTCAGAAATCATTAAATAAAAAAGAAATAAAAAAAGAGAAATATTAAGTAGAAAAAGATAGCAGGGATGGGCATAAAGAATGTTGGGGGATGGGTACAGTTAAAAATAGGGTCATAAGCAAAGGGCCCCCCGAGAAAGTGAAATTTGAATAAAGGGACGGGGGCTGGTGAGGAAGATAAGAAAATATCCGGAGTGGGGAGGAGGAGAGTATTCCAGACACACTGGAGCAACATTAGAAAGAGGAAATCAGTAGATGTCATTTTTCAAACTTTGGCTTTTACTCTAGAAATGATGGAAAATCCTTAGGGGAATTTGAGCAGGAGTTACATGACTTGCCTGCCAGGATCACGTAGATTTTCATTGACTGCATAAATAGACTGAATCAATTGATCAGCTGGTCAAAATAGATGAAGAACTAGTTAAGGATAATTAATTAATAGCAAGCCAGTACCAGAACTTAAATCCAGTTCCTATTTTTATCCTGTCAAATTCACTAGTATTTTCTTTTATTCTCCTCTAATACATACCTCTAATTATTCTATTCTAATACATATCTCTCCTCTAATATATATATATATATATATATTCTCAATTCTCTGAGGGAAAAACAAACTAATTTATATTTTATTGTGATATAAATGTACATGCTTCCAAAGCATAAGCATTTACAGACTCAGAGATTTTATCTTTAGAAAAATTCCAACATCTTTTTCAAATAATCTTCCTGAAGATTGCTATTTGCCCTTTAAAAATAGATTTACTTTTATGTAAGGAAAATGCTAGAAATATGTACAGTATGATATAAAGAAAGGGTCGTACAATTCAAAATATAGAAAATCCCCTTGCCTAAGGCTGCCAGAAAACCTCAGTGCCATGGCAGGCTAGAAAACTACCTTTAGAGACTAAGAATTATTGACCCCTATTTCTGAGAAGCAGCATTTAGCTGAACTCTTCTTACCAACTTCATTTCCTAGAATGAACAGAGGCTTTTGTCCTCAACTCTGGATGAACATTATCAAATGAAATGTTATTACTTAAGGTACCTCTTGCAAGCATTGTGTTCGCCTTTATTGGTACTGTAGCTCATATGTGAATCTTTTCATCTGCCCTGTTCATGTCTTGAAGAGGGCAATCTAATGTGTTTGTTCTTACTGTACAAGCAACATAAAGCAAGTTTCAGTTCAGTTCCGTCGCTCAGTCATGTCCGACTCTTTGCAAACCCATGAATCGCAGCATGACAGGCCTTCCTGTCCATCACCAACTCCCGGAGTTCACTCAAACTCATGTCCATCAAGTTGGTGATGCCATCCAGCCATCTCATCCTCTGTCATCCCCTTTTCCTATGCCCCCAGTCCCTCCCAGCATCAGAGTCTCTTCCAATGAGTCAACTCTTTGCATGAGGTGGCCAAAGTACCGGAGTTTCAGCTTTAGCATCATTCCTTCCAAAGAACACCCAGGGTTGATCTCCTTTAGAATGGACTGGTTGGATCTCCTTGCAGTCCAAGGGACTCTCAAGAGTCTTCTCTAACACCACTGTTCAAAAGCATCAGTTCTTCAGCACTCACCTTTCTTCACAGTCCTAAGTAAGCATTAAAGCCATGTTTGCTAAGGAAGATATTGGAGGAGGATTTTGAGTCCTATTCACATGCATTATGCTTGCCAGGACATAAGTTGGAGAAGATAAAAGTAAATTCTATTGTTCCTTTATCATTAAAGACAACATGTTTGTCACTGAACATGCAGGGCAAAATGCACTGAAAACTGTTGGGTCATTGCAAATGGAAATATTCCTAAAACAGTAATTCTACCTTTTTGAACAATAACATCATGGATTTTAGCATTGCTTTAAATGGATTTGTAATCCTGTGACTTTTCAGTCTAGATTTTTTCCTGATTACCAATTTCTAAGATCTAAATCTTTGAGGTCCCCAAAATTCATAATACCCAATGTGATGATACTTGGAGATGGGATCTTTGGTTGCTAAACAGGTTAGAAATGTGAAGACCTCATGATGGGATTAGTGTTCTTGTGAAAAAGACTAAGGAATTTTCCCTTGCTCCTATTGTACTGTGAAGAAACAATGAGAACAGTGGTCTCTGAATCAGAAAATAGGTCCTCACCAGTTACTGAATCCATTGGTGCCTTGACCTTGGACTTCCTAGCTTACAGAACATGAAAACTAAAAGTTTATTGCTTAGAGCCACCTGGTCTATCATATTTTGTTATAGCACCACAAGTAGGATGCAAGACTATCAATTTTTATTCATTTATTGTCATTCTTTTATTAAAAATGTTTGTTGAACATGATTATATAAACATTAGGGTAATGAGCTAATCATATATATCTCCTTTATTTTGTTAATGTTATTTTAGTGTTCAGACTAAACCAAACACACACATTATTTTTGGCATTTAAAATCCCATTTGCTTGTGTATATACTGTTTTATAAAGATCTTCCTAAATCAATAATGCCTTATTTTATTCTTTTTACATAATTTTGGATTTTATTTATTAATTTTAAAAGGAATCTTGCATTTTTAAAATGATATTGGTGGTCAAATTTTGCTGTTACTATTAAATTATTTAAAAAGATTATCAAAAGATTATTATAGTCTCCCAAAATGAGATGCAGTGTATCAACTCTATTTTTTCTCTGCTAGAAGTATTAATACTATATTCAATTGTTTTTTTCCTTTGGATATTTGGTTAAATTTATCAGTAATTTATATGTTGGAATCTATGTCAGATTTTGTAAATGGAATGTGTCCATTTCATTTAAAGATTTATAACTTAGTGACATAAATAGCTTAAAAATAATACTTCATTATTTTCTTTTTAACATATAAAACATCTTAGATTGTGCTTACTATTTTATTTCTGACATGAAGTTCTTAAAGAGGTTTCTTAATTTTTCTTAATTGGTTTTCTGAGACCACTTTCAGTCTTTGGTTTTCTTTTCTGCAAAATAAGAAAATATAGTAATTATTTTGTAGGAATGGTGTAATGATGAAATATTATTTTACATGTTAAAGTTTTAGTATAGTTCTTAGAACTTAGCAAGTTCTCAATATCAGTTACTTGATGACTAATACTTCTATTATTAATTCTTTATATTCTTATAATCTTACTAGGACCTTCTGCAGCATAAGACAAAGAAGAACACACATGAAAAGAATGCAGGATATTGGCACTAGCTGCAAATCAGCAAGAGGATAAGGCCAATTCATAAAGAAGCACAAGTGCCTCAGAAGGTTTTTCTTAGAAACTTCTTCAGCTACTTGACAACTTTTCCACATTGAATCCACAGCCAATGAGATGACAGCAGAGTTTGATGAGTCAAAGAAAGACAACAACTTCACTGTAGGTGGTTAGTGATAAAGATATCTGCATTCCTTCTATTTTTACCCACTATCAAATGATAGGGAACAGAAGTAAGGAAAATGTGTGTTGGGGAAAGGTATTTATTCCTACTTCCAATGATTCAATTCATTCAGAAGTACCTTGCTAGCTTGAGGTAGTAAGAGTGGAAGATGGTTTTTCAATATGATTTAGTCTTAAAAATCAGCCAAACAAAAACAGATAATGGGATTCCTGTCAATAAAAAGTAGTAAAGAGTTACAGAATCTGGTTAAAACTTATTACATGTGAAATGCAGGTGTATATGTGCGTGTATATATATATATATATGTGTGTGTGTGTGTGTGTGTGTGTGTGTGTGTATGTCAGTTCATTTCAGTCACTCAGTTGTGTCCGACTCTGCGACCCCATGAATTGCAGCACACTAGGCCTCCCTGTCCATCACCAACTCCCGGAGTTCACTCAAACTCACATCCATCGAGTCAGTGATGCCATCCAGCCATCTCATCCTCTGTCGTCCCCTTCTCCTTCTGCCCCCAATCCCTCCCAGCATCAGAGTCTTTTCCAATGAGTCAACTCTTCACATGAGGTGGCCAAAGTACTGGAGTTTCAGCTTTAGCATCAGTCCTTCCAAAGAACACCCAGGACTGATCTCCTTTAGAATGGACTGGTTGGATCTCCTTGCAGTCCAAGGGACTCCCAAGAGTCTTCTCCAACACCACAGTTCAAAAGCTTCAATTCTTCAATGCTCAGCTTCCCTTACAGTCCAACTCTCACATCCATACATGACCACAGGAAAAACCACAGCCTTGACTAGATGGACCTTTGTTGGCAAAGTAATGTCTCTGCTTTTGAATATGCTATCTAGGTTGGTCATAACTTTCCTTCCAAGGACTAAGCGTCTTTTAATTTCATGGCTGCAATCACCATCTGCAGTGATTTTGGAGCCCCCTCAAAAAAACTCTGACACTGCAATAGTGTGGGAGGGAGGGATAAATGTATTAGTTAATGCTATTTGTTGTTAAGAAATTTTAAAATAGTAATGAAAGATGATCATAATTTAATTTCAAAATGATTGCTTCTACCTTTCAAGAAGTGATTGATGTTTCAAATTTGTTCCATATTATGGCTCCCCCTTGTTCTAGGAAACATTTTTTTTTCTAGCCACAAAATATTTATTTTAATCTATTCTCATACATCAAAAAACATACCCTTGTATCAATGGTGTCAACCCAAAGCCCAATGCATTCATTGCCTCCAGCTTAAAATACAGAATTACCATATGATACATGGTCCTTTCCTCTTCAAACTGTTTATATCCTATACTATATTAATTCTCTCTCTTCCTTTCATTTTTACTTAAAAATTGTAAAACTCTGCTTTGTTCACATGGAAATATGTAAAATATGTCTTAAAATAAAAGGAAAAGTCAGTATGCATTATCATACCAACTATAACCTTTTAGAGCTATAAGCTCTGTGTATTGTCTTCAAAGTCATGGGAGGTAACAGCTTTAATAAATGTTGTATCATTGTATATAGTAGTTTTATATCTCTTAAGCCTCTAATATATTTCTTTGTCTATTGTCTATTACCAAGTCCATGTTACATATTTTATGAGTTATTTTTATAGCTCTTTCTCACCTATTTCTGTATTAGTTAAATTATGAGAGCAGCAAAACACAAACTCTGTACTTACTTATGTCAGTATAGGGGTATTTTCCACTCACATAAAGAGGAAAATGATGTTTCTGGTCATTTTCCTGGGCAGTGATTCAGGAACACTGGTTATCCTCCTTTTAAGGCTCTACCATTTCATAAGTATAATGGTTTTCAGTGAAATGCCAAGTGAGAAGCACCAATGGGCTATGCTAAAATGACACCCATATTTCCATTCTATGAAAAAGAGGAATCTATTCTCTTGTCTCACCGAGATTCTTGTCTGGTCACTTCCATTTCTCTTTTCCTATCTGTCTATCACCCTCTTACTCAGAATGATTTTCTTGTTTCCTCTGATAGTTTGCATATGACATTGAAGAAGCATAATTCATGAAGAATAAAGTTCCTTTGTTATAATTACCAGATGAATAAAACTGAATTATTGAATAACTCCTATATTTAAACTGCAAGTGTTAACCTAGGTGTCTTGAAGGCTGAAAGTGTTTTGATCTGATGGTACCCTTGACTGCAGCATCAGTGGTTATGGGTATGAGGTCAGAAATTTCACCTAGACAAAGGAATTTAAGATCTAAGAAATTAATTATAAATGTTCCCAGCATAGGTAATGTGTACATTGGTTTTCCCTCTAATTTTAGATTTCATATTCCTTTGGCTAGAACTCAGTAATGTGACCACCCATCACAGGATCATGCTTAAAAACAAAGGAAGCAGAGAAATGCAGTTTTTCTATTTGTTCAAGGCAAAGAGAAAGTGTTTAGTAAATTATTAGCTTATCTCTCTCTAAATACACTCACAAGTTAAGTTCTAGATATTTGAAATAAGTTTTGTCCTGATGGCAAAATCATCTAGAAAGCAATTTCTATAAAGGTAGAAATCATACTTGATTTTTATATAATTTCATTCCTAGCATTTAGCATGTGCTATAAACTATGGTAAAAATCATTTATTTATGATTACCCAGTAGGTAGTTGGATATGGACATTTTTTATAATGGTCATTAGTGAAGAACCTTTAAGTGTCTATTACTTGAAATAACTGCTTGAAAGGAAAGGGCTAGGAGTATAAGGCTTTGTAAAAATTAAAAGGATCATGGGATGAAAGACATCATTAAAAGTATGGCATTAAATGGATCCCTGATATGGAATTAAGGATTTACCTAGACGATGAAAGATGTTAATAAACAGAGGATGAAAATGAACAGGAAGCATTCTTAAAGGAAACTGGAAGTCTATTTATTCCTTTAGAATTCTGAGTATATACCAATGATTATTCATATTTATGATATTTGTTCATATTGTCATTGCTTTATACACTTTCTTTCAATACAATAACATCTTCAGAAGTCATGACAATTATTTAAAAAATATCATCCCATCATAATGGTTGTTTTAGATCTCTGTATACACTGTGTATTTGAGGAATACCTTTGGCTGACTGAGAATTTTTAAAACCCTCCTTAAAATGAAAACAAACAAAAAAAAAGTATGTAAAGATGAAATTAACATCAGCATAAACACTTAAAGAAAGCATTATTTTGATAGTTATTAGTACTATCAATATATTTTGAAAAAAATTTAATTATTAAAAAGTGCAAAAACTGCATTGCACAATGTGAACTTCACAATTTCCTATACTCCAAAGTTCAGGAAATAGGTCTCACTGAAAAGCACAATCACCTACATAGTGCACCACAAAGCATTACAATGAACAAGGATACTGTTATACACAGATTGAAAATGAGTCCCCTTATTAATGGGAGACAAAGTAAGCATTTCACAGCTTTGGGGATTTTTGTAATATCAAGAGTCTAGTATTACGTTTTTGTCATATATATTTTAGTGCATCTTGGCAGAAAACACATTGTTTTGTATAGCAAATTCTCTAGAAGACTTGACTTCAACTGAGGTGAAATGAAAAATGTACCTGAAGTTCATAGTGTCTGCCATGTAATTAGTTCCCTTGCTGCTGGCATAGTAGGATGTGAAATTATGGTCCCTACACCTGCTGAATCAGCCTTTTCTAGTCCAATCTTAGTATTATTACTGCTAATCCTTTTCTCTTTCCTTGGCTATTCAGAGTCCCATGAGGCTTCTCAATCAAGAGTCTCAATAAAAGCCTGAGCAGCTCCATATGGCTGTGCTGTAGTGAATGTAGAAAGGGTTATTGGTCAGAACATTCAGGAAAGGAAGACTAATAGGGTTTGTACCTTCAAAGGCTATAATTTCAGTTATAATTAGAAGAAACTACAAAAGTGAGTCTGTTTCCAGTGATATAATGTATTCTGTTTTCGAAGTTTACTCTATAATAGTAGATAAATATCATCCACTGTTGGAGGGAAAAGAAAACAAAACACCATAAATCATCCTGACTTTATTTGTATCTTAAGATCTTGCCGGCAACTAAAATCAAGTTCTTAATATAGATGCTTCAAAATTCAAAACCAAAAATTGTTCTAAGTGTTTTGGAAAAATTTTATGGCAACATGGCTCAGGGAAAAGTCACTAGCTGTTAAATATAACAGCCAAGAGTTTGAATTTTGAGACCTATTTGGTATGTGAACTTGAACAAAACAGTTGCTATTTATATCTTTATCTTTCTCACCTGAAAAATAGAGTGTAGTAAATTCAGTATTTTAAATTATTAAAATAATGTGATCTATATAAAACTTTCACATATTCTACTAAGCATATTATAGTTGTTCAACATATGCAACTCTACTCTTTTGGATATTTTAAAGTTCAATAGAGACTAGAAAGTATTCAGTAAAATCTTAGATGCCATCAAACGATTTTTTTTCAACTTTATGGAAAGGAACTGTTTGTTGCCAGAGTCATTGCTCCTAAGAATGTCTAATTTGGAGGAATCTCATTTCATGGGCATTGATCCCTGCATTGGGTGGCTGCATTTTGGTTCAATTAGAATTGAGGGTCTATTTGATATAAGGCCCAATTCCTTGAATCCTAAGACAAAAACAAAAGTTTGAATTTGAAATGCTGTAATTCTGTTAATTGCAACTTAAAAAGGAAGGTGTTTGAAGACTCTAAAAGACTTGCTTAAGAAAAAGCAAAATTAGAAAAGAGAAATTTTTAAAGCAGCCACTTAAAAAAAAAAAGGAAAAAAGAAGGCAAAAAATAAACATTAAAACATACATGAAACATATCATACTATATTAATAACTTAGAAAGCGATCTTTAAGCAATCAAAGCAATATTTTTGATTTATAACTATCTTTATAATTCTCTGAGGTTTTTGGTTCTAACCTAGGTCTTCCTTCTAAAAAGATTTTTTTCCCACTTAATTTTTGAGTATCTGTTAAATTTGTATTCAATTCACTAATAGGAACCATTTTACTTTCATTTATATTGAAGTTACAGATGGTATTTAAAGGATCAAGAAGCCACTTGGATAATTTCTACTCTCATGGTTTTGACAAATCAGTATATTTTCTGCATTTAATCTCATCATGAGGATCCTACCCTCATCACTTCATCTAAACTAAATTTTCTCTGAAGAATTTGGTCCCATTTCCAAATACCTTACACTGGAGACAGGTAGGGCTTCAATACAGAGATTGGGAAGGACACAGTTAAGTCCATCTTACTCACATAAATATGTTTATAGAAGGTGAGTATAGAGAGTGTTTCATGTAATCCAAAGAAACTGAATTCAGCATACATGCTTCATCTAAATCTGAAAACTGAAAAACAGGAGTCTGTTCTCTTGTCTCACCGAGATTCTTGTCTGGTCACTTCCATTTCTCTTTTCCTATCTGTCTATCACCCTCTTACTCAGAATGATTTTCTTGTTTCCTCTGATAGTTTGCATATGACATTGAAGAAGCATAATTCATGAAGAATAAAGTTCCTTTGTTATAATTACCAGATGAATAAAACTGAATTATTGAATAACTCCTATATTTAAACTACAAGTGTTAACCTAGGTGTCTTGAAGGCTGAAAGTGTTTGGATCTGATGGTACCCTTGACTGCAGCATCAGTGGTTATGGGTATGAGGTCAGAAATTTCACCTAGACAAAGGAATTTAAGATCTAAGAAATTAATTATAAATGTTCCCAGCATAGGTAATGTGTACATTAGTTTTCCCTCTAATTTTAGATGTGAGAATGAGTCAACCAGCAGAAGGTTAGATCTCCTTGCTGAGATCAGGGCCACACAAGCATGCACATACTGTCAGAACTGAGGTAAAAGTCTTCAAAAGGATTCAGTTTCTATCTAATAAATTCTTAGATTTCTTAGATACATCTTGTCAAATCAACTCATTTCACAGCTGAAGTAACAAATAAGAGATATGAAGTGACTTGCTTGAAATTTAACAACAAAGTAGTGAAGAAGATGAGATTAGTACCAAAATAATGTGACATTGGAAATAACTCTTATTCCAGTACACCATGAGTGATGCTCTTTAAGATGTCTCAAAGTACATGTATATGTGTGTATCCGATTGGATGATTGTGATACACATAACCACACACACACACACATATAATTCAGATAGATTAGAGATGAAGATGTTAAAAAAAAAAAAAAAACCTTTTGCATACTAAACAGAATTTAGAAACTTACTCTTCTCCTGTGTTTGGGAGAGTATTCTACTTATGATGGAAACATTAGAATCATTTGTAATTTTGAGAGAGTTCATTCTTAGGTAGGTTGATAAGAAGTCCAGGTCCCTTAGGAGGAGGAGGATGAGAATTAGGAGGAAGAGGAGAAAGGGATCTGGGGCTCTCAAGGAGGAGAAAAGGACAAACTTTTTCTCCTTTTCTGCATCTTAGTCACATAAGATGTTTTTTTCTTTAAGCCCAGAGCTAATGATTATACTGGGAAAGAATGAAGGCAGGGAAAGATTGAAGGCAGGAGGAGAAGGGGACAATGGGAGATAAGATGATTGCATGGCATCACCAGCTGGATGGACATGAGTTTCAGCAAGCTCCAGGAGTTGATGGACAGGGAAGCCTGGTGTGCTGGAGTCCATGGGGTTACAAAGAGCTGGACTGAGTGAGTGAACTGAACTGAATGACTACACAACAAAACAAATCATCTTGCTCAAGGATATATTTTTCTTTAAACTTTGTACCAGTGGTTATATAACAACAATGTATTCTGCTTGAGGACATGTTTCTCCTTCTTAAGAACCTCTTGACTAAGCCTGCAGCCTTAAAATATATATTATGGGAGTGGTCTGGTAAGAGCTTTCTATTTTTATTTCTAATTCTGTTATCTTAAAATGTAAATTGTGGGAGTAGGTCTCCTAAGACCTTGACAACCTTGAGACATTCTTCTGATTTATCGTTAATAATCAATTGAAAAAGTACATGGCTCCCTTGCTAAGACTGGCAAGTGGGGCAGTCTTCCTCTCCCTTCTGATGTCTATGTCAGAAGCGTTCTCTGTCCTTTTTCACTGTAATAAAACTTCTGCCACACAAAAGCTCTGAGTGATCAAGGCTGGTCCCCGATCCTGAAGCTAAATCTTCTTCGGAGATCATGAATCACCATGAATCACATCTGAAGTCATAGTGCAGGAAGGTTTTCCTTAAAGAAAGAAGAGGAAGAAGGTAAGTTTACTTCAAGTTTGATAATTCATTTCCTGAAGAAGTCAGACATAAAATAGCAAAAGTTAATTTAATACACTCTCTGATCTATTTTCAGGCAAAAAGTGTCAGGCAAAGTGAGAAAAAAAAAATAATTCAGACCAACTTGTCTTTCTGCCTGAGGGATTGGGTTTGAGGAAACCAGCTGAGAATATATTTTTCTACATATAATTCTTTGGGAAATGAACAGGAATAAAGAAAAGGCAGGGATTACTCAATGGGAGTTTTACTGCAACCTGATAGAAGCCCAGAATTCAAATTAAGTACTTGTTTGGAAGTGACGTATTGTCCTATTGATCCAGATGTGGGACAAAAAATCATATGCTTCATGGGAACATAAATTCTGGATTAAAACCATTGTCATAAATACCATTCAGGCATTCAGTTAAAAAAAATGCTAAACTTTAGAGGTTATTTTTACTGGGGGAATAAATATATAATAAATTCAATACTTTCTATTAACTTTATTTAAATTTCAATATGATTTAATTTAAAAGTACTTCTGAGTAAAATTGATACTTTTTTCTATTGAGGTAATATTTCTAATACCTACTATATGGAATTATCAATATTTCCATTTTAGACTCTATAAATGTGTTACTAATAGTCAGGATATTGGCATAAAATAGAATACATAACAAGTGTAATGATCAGATAAATGCTCTGAGAGCAAGTATAAAGGCAGAGTTATTATGAACTTATCTCAAATCCTCAGTTAACTTCCCAGGTGTTGCTAGTGGTAAAGAATCCACCTGTCAATGCAGGAGACGCAAGAGATGTGGGTTCAGTTCCTAGGTCAGAAAGATCTCCTGGAGTAGGAAATGACACCTCCTGTATTCTTGCCTAGAAAATCCCATGGACAGAGGAGCCTGGCGGGTTATAGTCCATGGAGCCAAAGAGAGTCAGACATGATTGAGCAAAGCAACTAAGCACTAAGCAACTTCCTATTGTACCTATGATCATTCCCAAACATTCTGAGTATGATGATGTTGTCGTGATTCTTCAGTGGCTCAGTCATGTCTGACTTTCTGCAACCCCTTGGACTGCTGCCCACCAGTTCCTCTGTCTGTGGGATTTCCCAGGCAAGAATATTGGGGTGGGTTGCCATTTCTTTTTCCAGGGGATCTTCCCAACCCAAGATTCAAACCTGCATCTCCTGCATTGGCAGGCATATTCTTTACCACTGAGCCACCTGGAAAATATGATAATATTTTATTTTATTTTGAATTTTAAGATATTTTTGTTACCAAAGAATTGCATCATACATTCTTGAATCACTCATTAGCAAAGTAAAATAAATATTTAATGAGTATTTGTCAAATGACAATTCATTTTATATCTTTTCTACCTCATTCATTCATTCAGCGCATAATTTTTGAACTTCTATTATTTGTAAGCCTTGATCTAAAATCCCAATTCTGTGTATGTTATATTGTTTCCTTCTGTCATTTATGTCTCGTAACCTTACTCCCCAGCCTCATTCTTCTGTCTCTCTTTTCTTTGTTTTGCCTGTATAACTTTCTCCCAGTACTTTAACTCATGTTTCATCTGTGTGTAACCTGCAGATAAATTCAACCACTGAGATTCTGTTTTTACTGTATAGGGCTCTAATTTTTTTGTTATTTTTAAGTTTTTGAAGATATTCTCAAGTCGTTATTTTTCTCAACAAATTTAAGTTTTCAAATATTAAAGCCTGGTGTTAGTATACTGGAAATGGAAGAACAGAAGTTCAGTGTATATTAGGAACTGCATCTCTTATGTATTCCCACCTCTTACACCCATACAGAACGCATGATTGCTATAGTCTTTTTTCAGTGAACAGTAGGACTTGGGGAAAAAAAAATGACCTCCCTTCCAATGTCTCTATGTTTGCCCTTTTAATGGTGACCCACTCCAGTACTCTTGCCTGGAAAATCCCATGGACAGAGGAGCCTGGTAGGCTGCAGTCCATGGGGTCGCAAAGAGTCGGACACGACTGAGCGACTTCACTTTCACTTTTCACTTTCATGCATTGGAGAGGGAAATGGCAACCCACTCCAGTGTTCTTACCTGGAGACTCCCAGGGACGGGGGAGCCTGGTGGGCTGCCGTCTCTGGGGTCGCACAGAGTCGGACGTGACTGAAGCGACTTAGCAGCAGTAGCAGCAGCAACCATGGAGTAGGTATGTGTCAATTATCTAGGTCTCTTGGAGCCAGATTTACACCAAGAAAATAATTTTCACACAAAAGCCAACAAGGCGGTATAAATGATAGCCTCCCACTAATATCTAAGGACAATTTATGTGAAAAAATTATTTCACCTTCTTTTTAGAGAAGATTCCCTTGGAAATTCTCCTTATTAAAAATGCTTTCTTTAAACTTAGAATATTAAGCCCCAATTATCTTTTGAATCTGAAGAAGCATTAGTTGGCATGAAATAATTTAAAGAGCAACTATTTTTGCCATAATGTCAACTGAATAAATATTTGCTCTTATTCAATGTACTGAGCTCATCCCCGACCCCAAATTTTTCATCCTGAGGTCATTGCACTACTTCAAATTTCAGGAACCAGGAACCCAGAGAGCAGTTACCATTTTTGTTGCCATTCCCTGGATAAAGTCTTTATCTTTCCCTTTTAGGACACTGAATATTTGTTGCAGGAAAAGAAAGCAATAAAGTCTGAACTCAATTTCTTTTGGGACCAGAGTTGACTCCGTGTTTTTTCCTTGCTTTGATTTTTCAAAGGCTCACTCTCAAGTCATTTTAGGGGTCTCTCTAGAGTTATGGCAACAGGAAATTTAGAAACTTAAGAGACAAACTTCACTTCACACTGGTCACCACTGTTATGCTCGACGTCCAAACCTTCATGACCCTTGCAGACAGAAATTCTGATGTGCTTGGATATAAGCATTTTTGTCTTAATAGAAGATACTATACCTGTCAGAGATGACACCACATATAGCCTAACATTTCAGGGGCCTGCAGAAATCTAATCTTTTATCTGGGCTCTCAAAAACAACTGAAAGTTATCCTCTGGCATTTTTGCCATTAATCCCATGGCACCCCTCCCACCTCACAAGCAACCAGCTGCATATCTCTCAATTTTTTCTAATGTAACTCCCCTCAAGGAGCCTAATTCTGTGCAGCAATAGTGCTATGAGGTAAGGAAACAGGAGTGTGAGGACTGAAAAACCTGCCTTTCATTATCTTTCTCCAAATCTTTCTCCAAATCTCAAATTTCTTCTGGGATACAAATACAATCTTTTCACAAATCTGACAATTTTTTCATTATATTGAGTTGCTACAAAAAGTTTTCTGTAGTTCACCTTAGTTCTGTTCATACTCACCAACTCTCACCATTAGTTAAATTTTACATGATTTAGATCAGATCAGATCAGTCACTCAGTCATGTCCGACTCTTTGCAACCCCATGAATTGCAGCCCGCCAGGCCTCCCTGTCCATCACCAACTCCCGGAGTTCACTGAGACTCATGTCCATCGAGTCAGTGACGCCATCCAGCCATCTCATCCTCTGTCGTCCCCTTCTCCTCCTGCCCCCAATCCCTCCCAGCATCAGAGTCTTTTCCAATGAGTCAACTCTTCGCATGAGGTGGCCAAAGTATTGGAGTTTCAGCTTTAGCATCAGTCCTTCCAAAGAACACCCAGGACTGATCTCCTTTAGAATGGACTGGTTGGATCTCCTTGCAGTCCAAGGGACTCCCAAGAGTCTTCTCCAACACCACAGTTCAAAAGCTTCAATTCTTCAATGCTCAGCTTCCCTTACAGTCCAACTCTCACATCCATACATGACCACAGGAAAAACCATAGCCTTGACTACACGAACCTTTGTTGGCAAAGTAATGTCTCTGCTTTTGAATATGCTATCTAGGTTGGTCATAACTTTCCTTCCAAGGACTAAGCGTCTTTTAATTTCATGGCTGCAGTCACCATCTGTAGTGATTTTGGAGCCCAGAAAATAAAGTCTGACACTGTTTCCGCTGTTTCCCCATCTATTTCCCATGAAGTGGTGGGACCGGATGCCATGATCTTCGTTTTCTGAATGTTGAGCTTTAAGCCAACTTTTTCACCCTCCACTTTCACATCAAGAGGCTTTTGAGTTCCTCTTCACTTTCTGCCATAAGTGTGGTGTCATCTACATATCTAAGGTTGTTGAGATTTCTCCAGGCAATCTTGATTCCAGCTTGTGTTTCTTCCAGTCCAGCGTTTCTCATGATGTACTCTGCATGTAAGTTAAATAAACAGGGTGACAATGTACAGCCTTGATGAACTCCTTTTCCTATTTGGAACCAGTCTGTTGTTCCATGTCCAGTTCTAACTGTTGCTTCCTGACCTGCATACAAATTTCTCAAGAGGCAGATCAGGTGTTCTGGTATTCCTATCTCTTTCAGAATTTTCCATAGTTTATTGTGATCCACACAGTCAAAGGCTTTGGCATAGTCAATACAGCAGAAATAGATGCTTTTCTGGAATTCTCTTGCTTTTTTGATGATCCAGCGGATGTTGGCAATTTGGTCTCTGGTTCCTCTGCCTTTTCTAAAACCAGCTTGAACATCAGGAAGTTCATGGTTCACATATTGCTGAAGCCTGGCTTGGAGAATTTTGAGCATTACTTTACATGATTATCAGTGCCATTTATAGACTACTTCCTATGTCCCACTTTATAATCACTTTTTAAAAATTTCTTTCAATCTTCACAGTAATTCTATGAAATAGATATGATCATTAACGATATTATTTTTAACAATATTTTTATTTTTTAAATTCCATTTTATTTTAATTCCATTATAAAGAAACCAAAAAACCAGAAATATTTAGTAACTTTTCTAAGATTACAAAGCTCATAACTGATAGAGATGGAATCTGTGCTCTTACCTATTGCATTAGTTTGTACTTCTTCATGGTAATTTTTATCAAGTAACTAAGATAAATTTGAATCAAATCCTAAATCAAAGAACGAACAAACCACACTTTTTACTTTGAACCTCTGAATAAATATATATATATATATATATATATATTCATTTTGTTTCTGAACTATGATTTAGACCTCCACTGAAACAGTTCAAGCCAGACAGACCAAATATTTCCTAAATTTATAGAGCTGGAATAATATGGTAAACAAACTCAGTCATGTCCGACTCTTTGTGACCCCATGCAAAGCTCCTCTGTCCATGGAAATCTCCAGGCAAGAATACCGGAGTGGGTAGTATTTCCTTCTCCAGAATTTTTCCATCCCAAGGATTGAACCTGGGTCTCCTGCATTGCAGGCAGATTCTTTACCATCTGAGTCACCAGGGAAGCCCCGTAGAGCTGGAATAATAAGCATCAAATTAAACCAATCTTATTTGATCTGGATTTTTGTACCCCTGAGTCCTAAGAAAAAGATTATTCTTAGCTGTATTCCCAGAAAAGTAATTCTCTGGGAGTCTGCCATTTCTAAAGCTGGGAGCCCAGGAGAATCATAAAAAAAGGTTCTTCTCCCCTCTTAAGCTCAAGAGTGGAACCTCTTGCCCTCTGTAAGTTATAACCACAAATACAAACTCATTTTAAGTTCCCCTGTTATTTTTGTTTCTTTAGATATAAGTGCTTATTAAAAGTTTTAAGAACTTTGAACACCAACTCAGAGGCTTTTATGTAAACATTCTATCACTAAGTTTCCCCAGCTGCATATTAAAATCTTTGTGGTCCACAGAGGTATGTCTGTGCTCAGCTGCACTATTAACAACAGTGGCGGATTTTGAGGTTTAATTAAAGAATACTTATCATAGCTGCATGGCATGGGAATGTTGGATGACAAAACCCTGGTGTTAAATTAATTACCTCACCACAGTGGACTCTGTATATGTGGAAAACTTGAACCCAAAGAAACAACTCATTAATCTTCACAAGTTCACCTAAAGTAAAGGAATTATTGTGTGTGTGTTCACAACAAGCCTTCAAGTGGTAAGCTCTGACTGATTTTCCCTCATTTAAGCAATTGTTTAACTGGCAGAAACAAATTAAATCTAAGAAATACTAAATCTTAACAAATGCAAACATTTTTGGTAAATTCCATTATTTAAATCCCTGTGAAAGATCTTTCCAAAAAAAGGCTAAGTAACAATTTTTAGCTACTATTTTTTCAACATGATGAACCATGCACACACTGAGAAACTTATCCTTTTACTAGCAAACATTTCTAATTTTGATGCCACTATTCCTATTTTGTATATGGAGAAGCCGAAGAACATATTAGTCAAGCAACATGCTTTAACTCACTAAGTTGAAAATGGTAGAATCAGGTTATCGATCCAAGTTCTACTGGTTAACTATTGCCAAGCAAAGAAAACAAACCAGCAAAGTTTCCAGGAGAAGGAAGATGCAGGGCAAATTGATCAAGTATTAGTGATTAGGTTTTTAAAGTGTTTGTGTTTCGGATGATTTGCTTGTGACTGGAATTTTCTTGGGAATCTCTAACAATGTTGTAAAGTCAGATGGTAAACACAACAAAATGATATTCATTAAAGTTATGCACTGAAAAAAAGCATAATTCAAATTTGATAATTATTATTAATAACATTGTCTCTGAACAACTAATAACTGAAGAGGTGAAAATGGCGAGGCAGTATGTTTTGGCAATAAGTCATGCTTTTTCACCTGCATGATGAGTTACAGGAGTTTAACATAGTGGAATCCTCATACAACATGGAAGACAATTCTATTTAGTAGTGTCAGCATGTCCAATTTATACTTATGTTTCACAGCTGATGAATATTCACTTATAACCTTCTTTGGATTAGCATTTTCTTTAGCCACAGTATATAGAATAAAATAGAATACACTATACAGCTCACCAGTATTGGGCTTAAGACATTATTTTTAGCAAGGCTCAAAATCAGGATTGACATGCATCAGGTTTGTTCCAAAATATCCTTAGTTATTGTCAACAAATCCATTCTGGTTGGTCAAAGCTTATCCCTTACCTGATATGAAATATTCACACTTCTACCTCTGAATTTAAATATAATGATTTGGAAAATAGTGTGCCTACAGTGAAGACTCTACATAATAGTGTCCTCTCTAGACTTCTATTATATTATGAAACATATTGTTAGAAATTATGTCTACTTTCCCCACCAGGGCTTCCCTGGTGGCTCAGAGGTTAAAGCATCTGCCTGGAATGCAGGATACCAGGGTTCCATCCCTGGGTTGGGAAGATCTCCTGGAGAAGGAAATGGCAACCCACTCCAGTACTCCTGCCTGAAGAATCCCATGGAGGGAGGAGCCTGGTGGGCTACAGTCCATGGGGCTGAAAAGAGTTGGACACAACTTAGCGACTTCACTTTCTTTCTTTCTTTCTTTCTTCCCCTTCTTATCATACTCTCAGTTCTTTGAGGATAGATAAAACATTTTATCAATGTTGTGTTCTTAGATATATACACACTGCTTTCCATAGAGTACATGCTCCATAGATATCTTTTGACTGGAAATTAAACTCCTCAAAATTTAAGCCCACCATTACATAGTCTGTAAGGATAATAGTAACTCTGATTCTAAATTTTTTTTTGACTGCAGAATGACAGTCTTCTACTGTTTTTCTTTTTTTATGTGATATAATTTAAGAATATTCTCAGCTTAAGGGACAGTGCCCCTAGGGAAGTAGCAACCTGATGATCAGTTTCCTGTCCTCCATTCATATGCTCCAATAAGCACTCACCAGCAAGCTAACTTTGACCCCATATTCTAATCTCTCTTTGCCATTTGTTTCCATTTTCCTTTGATTCCAAACTTTTGATCATGCTTTGTTTCCAATAAACATCCCATTTGTGACTTTTCAAATCCCTATCCTGTTTAACTGTGGAATTTACACATGAGAATATAAGATCCATAAGGACAGAGCCTTTGCCCATTTCATCGCTGTACATGTGGGAGCTTAGGGGACAAGTGACGTATGTGAAATAGTCAATGAATAATTTATTGCAGGGTATTTGGTTTACTAGTTTTCCTAGTAAAATATTTCTGATATGCCCAAGAAAATAATATCTCATTGACAAATTCAACCTGAGTCTTTCCAGTCAGGAATGTGCTCTAGACTTTTCACAGCTACAGTTCCCTGCCCTCTATCACCTTCTGTTATTTTGAGACTGACATCCCTCAGTGGATACAACTTCACATCTTTCCCCAGTCATGGACACAGACACTTCCTTCAAATTTATGCCCTAGACATAGAGAACCTCAAGTCATTAGAGAGACCTTCAAAACTGCCTTTTCACTTTGAATTTTAAAAAATGAATTGTTTCTGTATATTTACTTAGGAAAGGACATGCAGCCTTTATAATAAGAACCATTTTCTTTCAAAATTGTTGGTTCATTAAATATACAGATCTTGCATCCATGGGGCCAATATGTATCACAAAATACCAAGCCACAGTGAAGGCAAAAGTAATTAAAGTTCACAGTCATTGAGATTGTATAGTATGGTGGTGCCTCTGGAGCTAGAGGATAAGACACATTTAATCCCCCTAGAATTTTTTCTCTTGACCTCAAGGCACTTCAAAAAGATACTTAGAAAAAGAAACAGAATTTGGGTAGCTGATATAGCACTTCCCACCTATGCTCGGCACAGACAACTTAGAGCTAGAAGTATCATAGAAATTAGTACAATGTGCAAGATGAAATGTTGCTAAAGAACACAGGAAAAGAAGGACCTATTTGTTTTGCTTTCCCCATGTCTAAATGACTGTATATGAAGAGATATTATTTTTTTAATGTGAAAAATTGATTTTTTTAATAAATTGTGCTACCAGAGGATTTGTTTCTTTTTTGTATACTTGGATGTGGCAGAAACTGTTGGTTGTCTCTATATCCATTTTTGTCTCTTTTATTAGTATTAGGTCCCCTGATTTTGGGGGTCTTCCCTCATAGCTCAGATGGTAAAGAATCTGCCTGCATGCAGGAGACCTAGGTTCGATTCCTGGATTGGGAAGATCCCCTGGAGAAGGAAATGGCAACCAACTCCAGTATTCTTGCCTGGAGAATCCCTGAAGGGCTATAGTCCATGGGGTAGCAAGAGGTGGACACTACTTACAGACTAACCCACCACCCGTGATTTTCATCTAGGCCTGGAAAAAGAGACTACCAGCCTACCTTAAAGAAAACTGTGGCCATGTGACTAACATCTGAGTTGTGGGATTGGAATAGAAATGCAATGTGGCTTCTGAGAAGTATCCTTAATGAGGGGAGATGTGGCCCTCATTGATTTCTTCCAGCTGACAACTTGCATATAATGGTTGGAGCTCAAGCAACAATGTTGACCTAGAATGGAAGCCCTGTAAGATGTGCAATACGACAAGACAGAGCATCACGCTTAAAACCTGCCTTCCAACCTAACTCTGGGCTTCTTTATATAATTGAATCATTGCCACAACCAAGAAAAGCTGAACCCTGAACCCTTGAAGTTCAAAGTGAAGCTGCGGCAGTCTGGACCCTAAGGTCTCTTCAGAAATATGTGTTTCTTTATAAGGTGAACTTGGCTAGTAAGACCAGCATCTTTCTTGCTGAGGTCAAGCTGCAACAACTAGCATCCTGAGGCTCTTTGTTGCTAAGCCCCTTTATTGAAACCCAGGTATTATTTTAGATCCATCCACTTGCTTCAGATGTACACAACCCGTAATAAAACAGAAATCAGCCCATAAATAGAATTTTTATAATTAGTGTCAGGTTGATAAGAAGAAATTCCATATGATTTTAGATTTAGAGCCACAAGCCAAAGACTCAGAAGTTAAAAGTAATCATGTTGTATAACATATAACCAGTAGAATACACAGATTAAAGACCCCAGGAACAATGCTCACAACATGACCACTAATGCCCAAACTATGGATGGTGGCTACACCTGAAGGAAACCTCAGCCCTTCCACTTGTGTATTGTTTTCCCAGTTACTTACCAATATTCCCAACTAATGTGACAAATGTTGGGGTACAACCCGGCTGAATCACCAGCATATCCCTTTCTTGCATGTTGACAAAGCTCAAAGATATTGATCACCTCTGTTTATCTATGGACCTTTATATACCTACAGAAGTGTTATTCCCAACACTTTTTTTTTCCAGAAAATAGGCAGATTTACTTATCGAGTCTCAGACAATGCTAGACAATGCTAGGAGATGGGAAAAGAGTAAGACAAACCCAATCTAGATTTAGAAGTAGAAACAAAATATGCAATTATCTCATTTTGCCCAATATAGAGCTTCAAATGTAAAATTGGCTACAGTGAGGGTAGTGATTGAAGAAAATTCTTTGGCACAGCAATCCTCAAACTTTATGTCTCACAACAAAATTTATATACCTAAAGCTCATATTCTTTTACATTTATTTATGTAGACTATACATATTTATACTTACTGGTTTAAAATGAAAACTAAGAACATTTAGAATTATGTATTTATTTTAAAGTAACTACAATAAACTCATTGTGTTAACATCTTTTTTATACAAAGCAACTGCATTTTACAAAACAAACAAACAAACAAAAAAAACAGGGAGAAGAGTGATACTGTTGTTGCTTAGTCACTGAATCATGTCCAACTCTTATGACCACATGGACTGTAGCCCCACCAGGCTCCTCTGTCCATGGGATTTCCCAGGCAAGAATACTGGAGTGGGTCGCTATTTCCTTCTCCAGGGGATCTTCCTGACCCAGGGATTTAACTTGCATCTCCTGCATTTGCAGGCTGATTCTTTAGCATTGAACCACCAGGGAAGCTCAGTACTCTTTTATACTTTTGCAATTTTGCATCTGGTTCAATAGAAAACAACTTAATTCTCCTATGTGCTTCAGCATTTAATCTGTAATATGTTGTATGGATTGAATATAGGGGGAAATATATTCATATAAATATGTAGTTGAAAAAGAAAGTGATACTGTAATTTCTTTTTGTAGATAACATACTTTTCTGCAATACTACACTAAATAACAATGATATTAAAACAAATTTAATGTTGAGTCTGGAACTCTTATCAATGAGCTTTTCATACTTTTGCCTATTAAAATCTATTGGCCTGTCATGAACTTAGAATGGATCTTGGTGTCCATCATAATTTTGTAATATTATGTCTTGGTCATCTTGAAAGTGTTTGTTCAGTAAGTTTTGCACACCTTTCAAATGTTGGCACATTTCATTATGTAATATTAAAATACCACTTTTATTAATATTGCCACTGACCTCATCAGAAGAATCTTTATGTGTGCAAAGATGTCAAGCTCAAATTGGTTGATACAAAGCTGTAATTGTATCACAAGTAACAAATTCTCAGTTGTTTACTGGAAGTATAGGCTCATTTCATTAATTTTTGATATAATATCTGTCCCATATTCAAGCATAATAATTTGTTAATTTTTTCAAGAAAAATTTTATGAAAGAAACAGCTATCTCAGTTTACAACTCAAGTAATTGTATAGTGATTTTTTTTTTTTTTTGGACAACTATCATACTTAAGTGTGTGGTAAAATTGTTCTTGGAATACTTCCCACTTTATCACCCTGAATATATACATGTACTCAAGGGTTAAGATTTAATCAAAGGAGCAGTTTTAAATAATTCATCAAGCATATTCTTGGCATGTTATTTGTGTGTGTGTGTGTGTGCATGTGTGTATGTGTGTGATGGTAAAGAACACAGTGACAGTTAGTACAGCTTAATGACTATGCTTTGATTTATACTAAGATGCTGGTGAATTTATACATTATTGCTTTTGTCTCATCAGTGTAAATTGCAGCACAGTATAAGAGAATGCTGCTGCTGCTAAGTCACTTCAGTCATGTCCGACTCTGTGCGACCCCATAGATGGCAGCCAACCAGGCTCCCCCATCCCTGGGATTCTCCAGGCCAGAACACTGGAGTGGGTTGCCATTTTCTTCTCCAATGCATGAAAGTGAAACGTGAAAGTGAAGTCGCTCACTCGTGTCCGACTCTTAGCAACCCCATGGACTGCAGTCTTCCAGGCTCCTCCGTCCATGGGATTTTCCAGGCAAGAGTACTGGAGTAGGGTGCCATTGCCTTCTGTGGTATAAGAGAATAAAAATAGGCAAAGAGGTTCTTAGTCTAGATATAAAAGGCTAGGGTCGGATGATTTGAGAGAATAGCATTGAAACATGTATGTTATCCTATGCGAAACAGATCACCAGCCCAGGTTTGATGCATGAGACAGGGTGCTCAGGGTTGGTGGACTGGGATGACCCAGAGGGATGGGATGGGGAGGGAGGTGGGAGGGGGTTCAGGATGGGGAACACATGGACACCCATGGCTAATTCATGTCAATGTATGGCAAAACCACTACAATATTGTAAAGTAATTAGCATCCAATTAAAATAAATAAATTTTAAAATAAAATTAAAAAAAAAATGTAACTTCAAGATCATCTGAGCTTCCCTGGTGGCTCAGTAAGTAAAGAACCTGCCTGTCATGGAGGCGATTGCCTGCAATATAGGGGATGCAAGTTTCACCTCTGGGTTGGGAAGATCCCTTGGAGAAGGAAATGGCAACACAATCCCGTACTCTTGCCTGGGGAATCCCAAGCACAGAGGACATGACTCCAAGAGGACCACATATCACATTTTGAAACCCCTGTTATATAGTACATATTGATGGTGGCTTTGTAAAGAAGACAGCTTGCCTCAAAGTAAAGTAAAAGTTTGAGACACAAGCTGTAACTGTGTTTTTAATCTCAGTTTATAAAAATCCAACAAATCTGGGGACTGAGAATGAGTTTTGCACCTTGAGATGGTGAGTGATTGAGATTCTGGGATAGATTTAGCAGGAAGTGTGGAGAAGAAACTAGCCAAATTTGAAAGTTCAAAGAAAAAAATCAAAGTCCAGAAAAGTACAATCACTTTTCACATTGCTTTAAGCAATCTACTCATTATTTACACGCATCATTGCTTTATATAGAATTTTTTTGTTTTATTTTTTTGCCACAACAATATAGAAAATCACTTCAGTTCAATCATTTAAGAGAGTGTTGTCCACTGGATACTACCGAAATTTAGGCATGTATCAAATGCACTCAACATTTTAAAAAATTTCAGAAGAAAAAATTTTTATGTGAGGGTTTTGTTAATGGGTTTCTTTTATTTCTTCCTTTTGGAATAACAACCAAATTCTATTTCAATATGTCATAGATAGTTATCCATGTCACATAATAGTCATTCTTTCTTTCTTGTGGTTTTCAATTCAGTTGCTCAGTCATGTCCTACTCTTTGTGACCCCATAGAGTGCAGTATGCCAGTCTTCCCTGTCCATCAACAACTCCCGAGGCTTGCTCAAACGCATGTCTATTGAGTCAGTGATGCCATCCAACCATTTCATCCTCTGTCATCCCCTTCTCCTCCTGCCTTCAATCTTTCCCAGCACCAGGGTCTTTTCCAATGACTCAATTCTTCGTATCGGGTGGACAAAGCATAGATTTTCAGCTTTAGCATCAGTTCTTCCAATGAATATTCAGGACTGATTTCCTTTGATCTCCTTACAGTTCAAGGGACTCAAGTGTCTTCTCCTGTGGTTCAAAAGCATCAATTCTTCGTCACTCAGCTTTCTTTAGAGTCCAACTTCACATCCATATATGACTTTTGGAAAAAACTATAGCTTTGACTAGATGGACCTTTGTTGGCAAAGTAATACCTCTGCTTTTTAATATGCTGTCTAGATTGTCATACCTTTTCTTCCAAAGAGCAAGTACGTTTTAATTTCATGGCTGCAGTCACCATCTGCAGTGATTTTGGAACCCCCCAAAATAAATTTGTCACTGTTTCCATTGTTTCCCCATCTATTTGCCATGAAGTGATGGGACTGGATACCACGGTCTTAGTTTTCTGAATGATGAATTTTAAACCAACTTTTTCACTCTCCTCTTCCTCTTTCTTCAAAAGGCTCTTTAGTTCTTCTTTGCTTTCTGCCATAAGGGTGGTGTCATCTGCATATCTGAGGTTACTGGTATTTCTCCCGGCAATCTTGATTCCAGCTTGTGCTTCATCCAGTCCAGCGTTTCCCATTATATATTCTGCATATAAGTTAAATAAGCAGGGTGACAGTATACAACCTTTACATATTCCTTTCCTGATTTGGAACCAGTCTGCTGTTCCATGTCCAGTTCTAACTGTTGCTTCTTGACCTGCATACAGATTGCTCAGGCGACAGGAAAGGTGGTTTGGTATTCCCGTTTCTTGAAGAATTTTCCACAGTTTATTGTGATTCACACAGTCAAAGGCTTTGGCCTTTGTCTCCCTTTAGTAGTCAGTAAAGCAGAAGTAGATATTCTGGAACTCTCTTGTGGTTTTAGATAAATTTTATAGATATATGTCATTTAAATTGTACAGTTTGGAGGTATATATATACACATACATATATGTGTACATGCATATATATATAGGAGTATATCCAAAAATGGAGAAAACATGAACAGATAGTTTACAATGAAAGAAATACGAATGTTACCACCCTTCATGTTCAACCTGACTAGTATTTAAGATAAATTTAAAAATCAGTGAATGCTGTTTTCATTTATTTAAACAACTCTTTTAAGTCATAAAATCCTTTTTTAATGAAGAGGAAAACACATGCTCTCTTAAACTGATGCAAGGAATATAAAATTTTACAATCTTTCTGGAGGCAGTGTTGTGAAGTTTGTGATGCATATCAAAAATGTTGATGTATATAGCCATTTGTATATTCCATTAAATACTTCTTCTGCAAATATGTCCATTTAATAGTTCTCCCACAAATATTTATTCCTATGCTATGACTTTGTGATATAAGTACACAAAACCATATTGTCACTGCCCTAATGGATCATAAAGTCCTATATAAAGATAATATGAACATACATAACTATATAATATAAATCATTATGAAGGAGGCTCACATGTTACAATGATGAAGACAAGGAGGGTGGGCTATCTCCTTTCAGAGGGTTTTCAAGGCAGTTCTCAAAGATCCATTTGATGGAAAGGAGCCAGAGTCAGTGAAAAGCCTTGGGAAGATATTCTAAACAGGAGATACTTGTGCACAATCTCTAGGATAGAAAAAAGCTTTCAGTTTTTGAGAAAGTAAAACAAAATCAAAATAGAGTGGTTTTCAACTTCTTGTAAGAGAAAAAATAAATGAAACGGTGAAATATAGGCAAAAATGAAAGCAAGTGCAAACCAAGGTAAAGTGCTTGGGTTTTATTCTAAGTGCTGAATGTAAGCTGAAATCTTTCTTCCACTAGGTCTCTTCTTAACTCTGAATTACTTTGTCTCCCTCTAGGAATGAAAGTATTCTCTGGCTTTGCTAAGGATTCTTAAGCTGTTTAATTATTCTCTGAAAGATACAGTGCTTTTCAATCACATCACAAGAAGACTGTGCAGAAATTTTCTGCTTTATTCCTTCCCATATTGTGATTTCTCTGTTGATGACACAGCCAGACTATGATGTACCAACAGGCATTTCTATCTATGATCCATTAGTATCACATACCCAGAAATTTATTTTCTTTCATGAATTCATGTAGAGAGAAAAACTGATGTGTACAGAGATGGCATGATTCTGAACAGATCAGAACAAGTTTGTCACATATTAAATTTGCGATTTTTCTGCTGTGGCAATCATGAGGGTACATCACTCAGAAGGCCATTAGACAAAAGCTGCTGCTCCCTTTAAAAAGTCTCCAGCTTCTGCACCTTTAGTTCTGCCACAGCATTCACAGCAAAGCCATGCCCAAACAGCTTCCAGCCAATGACTGAGCACCATGGGGCACCAGAGTGTGACCACTCCTGCCTTATGCAGGGCTCCTCTAATGAGAAATCTTGGCACTGCACTCTCAGCTTCTTAGGTGAGACTTTCTCAGAGCTGTACTACAGCCTGAGGCTTCTCTCTATATGAGCCCACTTGCTTCCCGTTTTCTTTTCACAGGTGTCAGACCTGACTCAGAAGGTTCTGCCTGCCTATATCTGCCTTTTACCTTCATGGGCATCTTACCCAAGAAATACCTGGAAAAGTACTTTCTTCTTGGCATTTGTTTCTCAGAGAACCTGGGACTTCCCTGGTGGCTCAGATGGTAAAGAATCTGCATGCAATGCGGGAGATCTGGGTTTGATCCCTGGGTCAGGAAGAGCCCCTGGAGAAGGGAAAGGCTACCCACTCCAGTATTATGGCCTGGAGAATTCCATGGACAGAGAAGCCTAGACTCTAGAGAAAGCTAGAGTCCATGGGGTCACAAAGAGTCAGACATGACTGAGTAACTAATACATTCTCAGAAGACCCAGTCAAACTTAGCTAACTCCAATGAATATATAAACTAACTGCTAAAATTTGATCCCATTACTCTTTTGATAGATGTGAATACAAGTCAAATGCTTTTAATCCTAACTCTCACCCTATTGTCTTCTTAATGGTATATATGAGTGTTTTGAGTGAAACTTGAGAGAGATTAGCTAAACAGCTATCACTTCTATGATTTGAGAACTCCATTCATTTCTGACAGTTAATTGACACACTTTTCTGACTATGCAAGTACATTGAAAATATATACCATCCTTTTGCATCTCAGCAATTGCTTTTTATTTCCTGATATTGTTATGCCAAGAATTTCTTTGACTTTTTGAATATTAAATAGAATATTTGAGTTTTTGGTAAAAGCTATATTGTATAGTACCATCATATCACAGGGCTTCCTTGATAGTTCAACTGATAAAGAATTGAGCTGTAATGCAAGAGACACCAGTTCAATTCCTGGGTCAGGAATATCCCCTGAGGAAGGGATAGGCTGCTCACTGTAGTATCCTTGGGCTTTACTGCTGACTCAGATGGTAAAGAATCTTCCTGCAATGTGGGAGACCTGAGTTCAATCCCTGGGTTGGGAAGATCCCCTGGAAGAAGGCATGACAACCCACTTCAATATTCTTGTCTGGATAATCCCCATGGACAGAGGAACCTGGTGGGCTACAGTCCATGGGGTCTCAAAGAGTCAGACACGACTGAGTAACTAAGAACAACACATGTAATATCACAGATTTACTGATCTCTATTATAATGACCATGTTACATTTCTTCCAAATAAGCAGAAGGCTAAAAAATTAAAATAAACCGTAGATCATATTACATGCAAAGAACATATTTATTATATAAGCAAAATAAATTTTATTATTATTATTAGGGCTTTGCATGTACCACTTAAGCCCAGTTGTCCAAACAGTAAGACCCACAGAGTCCAACAGTAAGAATTCAACAAGTAATTATTAATGCCAGCCACATTTCTAGGCGATGTAGGAGTGATAAAGGTAAATAATCAAGCTGTAGTCAAAGATGCCTAAAATATAATAGTGGATATGTGTAAAATGAAGGATAGGACCTGGAGAATTCCATGGACAGGGAAGCTTGGCAGCCTACAGTCCATGGGGTCGCAAAGAGTCAGACATGACTGAAGAGACTTAGCAAGCAGGGCAGAACAAAAGTAACCACTGTATTTTAAAAATACCTTTAAAGCCCAAATTAAAAATAATCTGAGGATCATGAGGAAGAATCCGTCATGGAACACTATCAGGAGTACAGTTTCAGGGAAGTGAATAATCCACATCGCAAGGGATGAGGAAGAAATGCATAAAGAGAAAATGCAGTGACAAACCTCAGATAATTCTCCAGTAAAATATTGGAAAAGGGAAAGTATAAAATGGAGTGCCCACTTGTAATGGAAAGAGAAGTTGGTGAGTATTTTGACCTTTCACTTCCAGGAATTTGCCTAGTCCTTACCCTGACTTCATTTATAGGTACAGTAATAGTTCATAAAGATTAAGTGACTTTCCCAGGTCATACGGCCTGTTTCAGGTTAGGCTGATAATAGAACTTTTGTCTCCCACTTAATCTCAGTGTTTTTTTTTTTTTTTTTTTTATACCATGTAGCAGGGCCTAAAACACCACTATACTAACAAGTTGTTATTTTTATTATAATTTTTAGGGCCTTGGAAAAATAGAAAGCAATCATAGTTTATCAGATAAGCATCTAGAATCCAACCATTGATATTCCAAAATTAAGCAAAAGTCTAGCTCCCTTTCATTCTGCAATATGCAAGGTGAGCTTTTCCTTCAGCATTGTGTTTCCCATGAATCACCCTATCTTTTCATGTTTCCCTGTTGGACTTGTCACTTGAAGCTGATTCTGTGTTTCTAGAGGCTACACCTGAGGGAGGGATCCAAGTGCCATGGTTTCTTTAAATCCAAATGATAAAGAATATAAAATTCTAGTGTAAAAAAGGGGGAGAGGCAACAGGATCAAAAACAAAAAAATTATGAAGAGGTGATTTTTTCATGTTCTTGCAAGTGCTGATCCCTACACTTTCAGCATGCTCAGTGTAGTTACAATGAAAAGGAGATACTTTTAGAGACTAAATTTGGCTGGTAAAATCTTTGTGAACGCCTCCAACTTTACCTGGGTTTTTGCTTGATTCATACCACATAGGGAAGGTTGTGTAGTCATAAAATTTCCCAAGCTTCTGCCTTCAGTACTTACTGTCATTATTTAAGGTATCCCTGAGGCCACAGAGGCTCCAGTGTCTAGTTCCCAGAAAAGATAAAACACTGGGTGAAAAATTTTTGACTCATTTTTCTCTCTCTTCCTCTGCAAACTGATAGAAAAGAAGAGAGGATTAGAGCTGGGAACAGGGATAAGAACATAAAATAATGAGTTTTGCTAGTCTAGTCTTTCTAGCCTTTAGCCTAACACTGGTCAAATTAGCTTTAGAAACAAATAGTAAACAGGTCGGTGGATTATTTGTTTAAAATACAACTTATTTCAAAGAAAAGGACTTTTAGCTAATTAAGATTTGAGGGTACATTTTTTCAAAGAATGGAGTACATATAGGAAAGTTTAAATATACATTATTTAAAAGAACTAGATAGTTTTTGCTGGAAAAATTCACTGTAAAATTTCACAACTTAAGAGTTGTATTTCATCCAGTTCGCCAGTATTCTTCTAAACTACTGATTCAGTCTACATACAAAGAGAGTTCTTGTAATTTATCTTTTTGACCAAGAAGCAAGCACGGCAAGAATATAGCCATTACTGATAAATGTGTATTCAACAATGCCAGTACACATCTTAGTTGCTGTTTCTATCTCAATATATAACAAATATCTATGTCTACATTATTTTGGATAGAGATCAAATGATTTAAATTCAAAGATGTAAATATCATCCACTCTGGTATTTGTCATAAGACACTACATTCTTACACTTACGCCATAAACATAATTAGATGGAAAAAATGTTATTTTCAAATACTTTCTTTTAATTTTTTTATTTTTTATTATGGGAAATTTTATTTTATTATTTTTTAATTTAAATTTATTTAATTAGAGGATAATTACTTTACAATATTATATTGGTTTTCCCATGCATCAACATGAAATTTTAACATGAATATCTCAAAATAGTAATAATGATGTAAATTCAAGAGAACTAATTATTTTGAGTTAATTCCTTTATTCTCCATAAGTCAATCCAGTCATAGTGAAAGAAGTGGAATTTGCTTTTGACAGCCATACTCCTATACTAAGGTAAAGATCCTGATAGTGAAAGTCAGTAATCTTAATTTTGTTTGGCTTTATAATTGACAAGGTACAGTTTAACAGGCATGATATATTCTAACCCTTTTAACAGCAGTATATTTTCTTGATGAGGGATCAGAGTTACCTATTGATAGAACCAGGATGCAAACCTGTATTCTGAATCCATGACCTGTATTATTCTCACTATAGCATGCAGAAGGAAATGGAAATAAATTGTGATAACAAATGGAAAGAAGACACAGATTTGCCAAATCTAATTTTAAGCATGAATGAATCATGACTATGGAACAAAAAGGAAGTGGTGATTATGGTGCTGCTGTTGCTGCTAAGTTGTTTCAGTAATGTCTGACTCTGTGCAACCCCATAAATGGCAGCCCACCAGGCTCCCCCGTCCCTGGGATTCTCCAGGAAAGAACACTGGAGTGGGCTGCCATTTCCTTCTCCAATGCATGAAACTTAAAAGTGAAAGTGAAGTCACTCAGTCGTGTCCAACTCTTAGCGACCCCATGGACTGCAGCCCACCAGGATCCTCCGTCCATGGGATTTTCCAGGCAAGAGTACTGGAGTGGGTGCCATGGTAGTTATAAGATAGGCAAAATCTGCCTTAGAGGTCCAAAAAAGAAAACCTATTTCAACCATAAAGATCATAAAATAATCATTAGAGTTTCAAGTCGAATAGCTCAAAATTCTGATTCCACATCAGGTTTCATGTCTTCATTGCCAATGCAGAGTGATACACAAACACAGGCAAATAAAAATGCTATATTAAAGAAAGAAAAACAATAATTATTGAATACCTAGTATGTTATTTATACTAGAACTTTTACACACAAGTGTAGATTTTATCTATATGACAACTTCTAACATTGTTAAAAAATTTACTCTGTATGGTGATCCATCATAGATTCCATTTCTTCACCAAATAATACCATGAGGGTTATTTGCATTAATATACCTTGTATGCTTGAAATGAATATATATTCTGTAGTTTATGGGTGTCGTGTTCTCTCTACATATATCTAGTACATTATAGTTGTCACTTCTGTTGCTTATATTGTTTTTACTGATCTTGTATCATTTAATTATTCAGAGAGTTGTTGATTCATCTCTTTCTCCTTGTAGTTTTCACAGTCTTTGCTTTATATAGTCCAGATTCATTAGTGTTTATATTTTTCTTATGAACTGCATGCTATAATTTTATAGTATGTAGCACTCTAATACTGCTCTCTATTTTAAGATCTAACCTGCTTTAGCTTTTCCTAATGCAATCTAAATAGCATATTAAAAAGCAGAGACATTACTTTGCCAACAAAGGTCCGTCTAGTCAAGGCTATGGTTTTTCCAGTGGTCATGTATGGATGTGAGCATTGGACTGTGAAGAAAGCTGAGCACAGAAGAATTGATGCTTTTGAACTGTGGTGTTGGAGAAGACTCTTGAGAGTCCCTTGGACTGCAAGGAGATCCAACCAGTCCATTCTGAAGGAGATCAGCCCTGGGATTTCTTTGGAAGGAATGATGCTAAAGCTGAAACTCCAGTACTTTGGCCACCTCATGGAAGAGTTGACTCATTGAAAAAGACCCTGATGCTGGGAGGGATTGGGGGCAGGAGGAGAAGGGGATGACAGAGGATGAGATGGTTGGATGGCATCACCGACTCGATGGACATGAGTTTGGGTGAACTCCAAGAGTTGGTGATGGACAGGGAGGCCTGGCGTGCTGGGATTCATGGGGTCACAAAGAGTCAGACACGACTAAGCGACTGAACTGAACTGAATGTAATCTGACTTATTTTTTTCATTCTTTTACAACGTATATATTTTTATTAGTTTTTTTAGATGTGTTACTTGTATAAACTACATGTTTTACTATTTAAATATAAAAAACTTGGTTTTAACTGATAAATTTACTTCAGGCACATTTAATACAATTACTGCTATAGTTATGTTTATATCTACATATAATTTTAAAAATTTTCTATTTTTCCAACCTATTCTATGTTTTTTTTTCTTCTTTTCTCTCTTACTTTTGATAGAGTTGGAAATTTTTAAAGTTTTATTGAATTCATATATATCATACAGAGGGCTTAAAATAATAATTGTAAAGCTTGAAGTACTAATAAAAAACAAGCAAGGTACTAAAAATACAGATCAAAAAGAGAACATTAGCAGCAGCTCAAGAATGCCTTATTGTAAGCTATAACCTTTCTTCTTTCCTTCCTCTACAAGGATAATCACTACACTAACTTCTAGGACTATATATTAGTTTTACCTGTGTTTGAAATTTATACAAATGAAGTCATAGAGAAGGTATTCTTTTGATCTGGTTAATTTCTCTAAATATTTTATTTGTGCAATATATTTGTATCAGTTCAGTCAGTTGCTCGGATTATCTGACTCTCTGTCACCCCCATGTTCTGCAGCACACCAGGCTTCTCTGCTCTTCACCAATTCCCAGAGCTTACTCAAACCCATGTCCATCAAGTTGGTGATGCCCTACTTATGTATAATTGTAATCAGCTTAATGTCAAGTTTTATGGAATTCAATTATACATAAATTTTAACCCTTCTAATGTTTATTGATTTTGGACTTTACATTTTTGGATAATATAAACATTGAACATAAGCAAGAATATTATGAACATCCTTCTACATGGCTTTTGCTGCATAAACACCTGCAGTTTCTAGGGTAGTATTTTTTCACCAAGGGTGATTTTTGTCCTGTCTTTCAGGGGACATTTGGCAATATCTTTTAACCTTATGTATGTAACAAATTGAGATGGTAGTTACTATTGGCATACAGAGGGTAGAAGACAGGGATGTGGGAACTCATCCATTAGTCACAAGACAACTTCCCAAAACAAGTTATTCTACCCACTATATCAACCATGACATGGATGGAAAATCTGCCTTAGGGTGTATACTTATAAAGTCTTGAAACCTAGTGGGTTAAGTCCTCATACATTATTCTTTCAGTTTATCCTGTTTTGTGTTTTAAGGTAAAATTTGAATCAATATTGATTTCCATTTAAAAATTGCTAGAAAAAAAATTGCTAGAAATTTAATAAGAAATGCACTGAATCCATTAATCAGTTTGGGAAATTTTTTTTTCAAAAATTGATTTGTCCAACTTACAACTTAGATTATTTCAGTTATATGTTTTTAACAAATCTCTCAATATTGTTTTAAAATTTTCTGTGTAAAGGTTTTATATGTTTACAGTTAAATTTATGCCTAAATATTTTATACTTTTATGATATCGTGATGGTAGCTAATTTAAGTTCTATTTTTAATTTTTTTCTATTGACCTTACATGAAAGGTCTTGCATATCTTTTATAATGTATGTATTAATTCTAATACCTTACTTTTCTTTTGCATTTTTCACAATGTCCTTATGTCATACATGAAAATGAAGGTTTTATGACCTCTTTCTCAATTCACATTTTTTTGATCTTATTGTACTGTCTATATAGCTCAGTAAAATACTTAATAAGCAGTTTTAGGAGTCATACTTCTTTTATTCTTAAATATAACTTCTTTGCTGTACATTATACTATTCATAATTTATCCTTTATTCTCTGTTATTCAACTTTAATATTTTCTTCTGACCTACAGACCAACTAATTCATTCTCTCCTCAACTGTGTGTAGTCTGCTGTTACACTGTCCTTTGAACTCTTATTTCACGTTTGTATATAGTATATTTTACTGTAGAATTTCCATTTGCTTCTTTTTCTTTTTGAATCCAACTCTCCAAAACTTTCATTCTTTTCTGTTAATATTTTTGAAGTCATTGAGCCTAGTTGATGTGAAGTTCACAAATCACTGAATCCCTTTGGGATTCTTTCTGTTCTCCATGGTTTCTCTTTATTTGTGGTTATGTGACTTTTGTCTCCTCTATGCTTAGTTGGTTTTTCTACTGAGTAACCATCACTGAAAAATGTAACAGTGTAGAGCAAATTTGAGGTTCTGTATGATGATCTCTTCCTTAAAAGTTTAATTAAATTTACTTTTGCCAGCCTGTTTGCCTAAAGGCAATAATCATTTTAGTCAAGTAAAGGATTAAGTAATTGGAATCAGAGGGTTAGTCCCTGTGAGGATTGATCTGTTTCCAGTTCTCCCTTATTCCCAGTGTCTAGGCCTCCAGAGAACAATTTAAAATTTAAGTTGTTATTGGGGACTTTGCCCTATAACTGGAATAGCATAATTTTTGTTCTCCTAGCCCTGTCCATAGGAAAATGTTCTATGAGTTTCCATGTATCATAAACACTTCTTAAATGGTAGCACTTATTAGAGCTTGTGTTAATATTAGTACCAGACACATCATAGGTACTTGTGGCTTACTTCTGTCTAATTAGATAAATACTGTGACTTTGACTGCAGAAAATGTAGTCTGCTATTCCCAACTCTTTAAGAATCTTCCACAGTTTGTTGTGATCCATATGGTCAAAGGCTTTAGTGTAGTCAATGAAGCAGAAGTAGGTGTTTTTCTGGAATTCCCTTGCTTTTTCTATGATCCAATGGATATTGGCAATTTGATCTCTGGTTCCTTGCTGCTGCTGCTGCTGCTAAGTCGCTTCAGTCATGTCCAACTCTCTGTGACCCCATAGACAGCAGCCCACTAGGCTCTGCCACCCCTGGGATTCTCCAGGCAAGAACACTGGAGTGGGTTGCCATTTTCTTCTCCAATGCATGAAAGTGAAAAGTGAAAGTGAAGTCGCTCAGTTGTGTCCTACTCTTAGCTCTGGTTCCTTGGCCTCCTCTAAATCCAGCTTGTACATTTGAAAATCCTTGGTTCATGTACTGTTGGAGCCTAGCTTGAAGGATTTTAAGAATTAACTTGCTAGTCTGTGAAATGTGTACAATTGTGTGATAGTTTGAACGTTCTTTGGCATTGGCCTTCTTTGGTATTGAAATGAAAACTGACTTTTTTCAGTCCTGTGTCCACTGCTGAGTTTTCCTAATTTGCTTGCATATTGAATGCAGCACACTAACAATATTATTTTTTTAGTATTTGAAATATCTCAGCTGGAATTCCATCACATTCACTAGCTTTGTTCATAGTAACACTTCCTAAGGCCCACTTGACTTCACTTTGTGAGACTGTGCTGAATATATACAAATATGTTCCCTGAAAAGAGTCTCTCAATAACAGATAAGACTGAATCTCCATTGACAGGCATCACAGACTTCAACTTTGAAAGGCTTGGGGAAGCAGGATGTGACAAAAGGGATGAGGTGGAAGTTGGCTTTTTAACATGTTAAATGTACATAGTTATGTAAATGAACATAGTTATGTGTTAAAAAGCAACATTTTCTCTATTGAGTTCTCAGTGTTCAGAATAGAAACCAGAGCAAATTACAATTATGTAATGAAGCAAAGATGTTTTTCTCAGCCAGGAAATCATTTGCCTTGTTTTCTTCCCCCATGATGATTCACATCAGAAGAAAAGATGTAAAACTGCTAATATGAAATTAGCCAATTAGAAACAGAATGTTGGAACCCATCAGTTTGTGTGTGTTGTTTCCAGTTGCATTCCTATTTATTTTTAAAAAATATTTTGCCATAGAGAATGCTGTCACTTTTCTCCATTTGATTCAATCTTATAGTACTTCTCAAAAAAAAAAAAAAAAAATCCTATACCTATACCCTAAGCTAGTGGCAAAGCCTTGTCTTTACTCAAATAACAATATAGATCCTTCAGATATTTCAATATTCCCTGTTACGCCAACTTATTTTTCATTATGTTATTTTTACATAGATTTACTTATTTAATTAAAAATAAAAAACATATTTAAAGTTAAAAGATAAGCTGTGATCAAGAGGCCACATTTTTAAAATATACAATTTACAAAAGATCAGTTGCCAAAATATGCTAATAACATGCACTCATACACACACACACACACACACACACACAGTGAAATACTACTTTCCTTATGATTTTTTTAATGGGATGTGTGTGTTAGTTGCTCAGTCATGTCCAACTCTTTGTGACCCCATGGACTATAGCCCACCAGGCTTCATCGGATTCTCCAAGCAAGAGTACTGGAATGGGAACCCTGGTCTCTTGCATTGCAGGCAGATTCTTTAACATCTGAGTCACCAGACAGTAATGGTAGTAGGTAGCCAAATTCTCCTAGTCATCAATAATTGCATATTTAAATGGCATGCATTATTTTATATATTAAATTACATGTGTAAATATCTATAGAGCTTTAAAGTCTATTTGCTTATATTGATATCATATTGGTGGCATATGCCCCTTTGGTATAAGCTACCATCCATGTGTAGAGTCACTTTATTTTTTTGATACCGAGATGTCAGTTTGCCCATAAACATTTATGAGCTATTCCTACAAGTAGTTATCTTTATGTTGCAAGGTTGGAACAAATTTTTCTTTTAAGTATTGAATCTAATTCAAGTATGAGCTAGATCATCTTCAAACTAATGGTGTGGTACTTTTACAAAAGCGATATTAATAAATACAGCAAATACTTCTTATCTGTCATAGTCCACTATTTAGGCTATGGATGCCATTGCCATCCTTTTCTCTATTATGTCCTTTAAGAATTTACCACAGTCCACATTCTTCTTTGGCATATTCTCAAATCTATATTACTGATTCCTCACATATACCTCACATATTCCTCATATTAAATTCAGCTCCATGTTGCTAACTGCTTTCTATATGTGTCCACCTGGATGAGTGATCACTACCTCATGATCATATAACTTGAATTAATGTCACCATGCTCCCCACTACCACCAAACACAACCCAACATTTAATTTTTATGTTTCTAGCAATTCTTCCAAAATTCACTTAAAGGTAGTAAACCTGATTGGCTTACAGTTGTGTGTGAGGCAAAAACCATTATCCAGAAGAGTATACTATCCATGCCTCTCATAATACAGCTTACAATTTTCCAAAATGCACAATGGAATTTCCTCTTCTTGTTCAGGTAGAACATTGTGTTTGATATAAATAGTGATCATTCACTGACATCAAGATTTGATAAAATTTTCTGTGTCATATATTTGACAATTTTCACTCTTTGTTACTGCTGTAATTTCTGTAGCCACATGGAAATTACTTAGCACCAGCTTGTACTCCTATATTGATCTTTTCTTTTTTACATATATTAAACAATATTGAGTGAAATTTTTCTGTGTGCAAGCCTTCTGCCTGTAAGTTAATTTTCTCTTCTTAGCATATCTGATAGTAAATATGAAACAAAGTGTAGAAGATTATTAACTCAGAGATGATTTGGAAGTCATTGAATGTTTCCTTCTGGCAGATTGTGAAAAGATTACACATCTAGGTCTCTTTTGAGAATATAAATCCAGTCATAAAATAAAACCAGAATCACTTTTCCTCTTCTAGAGTTTAGTACAGTGTTATTCTGTCAAAAGAACACACTTGGAAGAAGAAACAGCTAAATTTATGTACTAAAGGGAATTTCACAGTTTATTTCTCTGAGTTGTAAATACTTCAATTTACTATTTTCTTCTCCCTCCCCACCCCCACTCCTGGTGATCACAATCAGTGGAAAACGCCAATAATAATAGAAGCATTTGCACTGCTACAAAATTTAAGTTGAAATTCTTGCCAACAAACACCAGCTGTACTGTGATCCTTCACTGTTGACTCATTTCACTATTCAGCAGCTTCTTTCTCCCTTTCTATCCTAGCTTGGAAATACGTTGTGAGAATTTCAGATCTCAATACATATTTTAGAGTGCTTTAAAAATCATTCAGTTGCCATGATAAGAAAATTTTAGATAAGCAATAACAGGAAAGGAAAAGAATGTCCTCATCGTATCAGTTTAATTACTTCCACATTGAAAGCACAAGCAGATTCGCATCAAATCTGTTAGAACGATGATCACTCCTGCCAGGCATTATTAAATGGTTGTGCTCACTAACCAACTCCATAAGATGTCGCTGCAGAACAAGCACCTCAGAGCACTGATAAATAGACCAAATGAATCTTTTAAAAAATAGGATTTTGATAAATTGTTTAAAAATCAAACTTTCTGAGAATTTTTAAAGCTATGGACTTTAAGACCCTTTTTATAAGAAAAACATAACACATTTCCTTCCACTGAGGCCTTATTTGGTTCTTCATTTAATGTTTAGACATTTATTTTACAATGAACCTAACAAAACTTATGTTTACTTATTATAAAAAAAGTATTTGTTAATTATTTTGAATATTTTATATTAAGTGAAATAAGTATTTTATAGCAGACTTGCAATCTGTCACCACTTCAATAATTCAGAATTACTTTAGTATTTAAAAATTTTCAAAGCAAGTAGATGGCAAATAAACTGTTACCAGTTTTAGAATCCAATGTATCTGACTTCATAGACTACACTAGACCAATATGATAGTTGCATGCTGACTAAAAGAAATGTGGAAACCAGAAGCAGAGCACATACAATCTTCACTCCCAGGCTCAAAACATAGGAATTCTGCCATTGTCTAAGACCTAGATCAGATGTCTGACAGGAAATCTTCTGAGCCTCTGAATTCCCATTATACTCTGAGATTTCTTTTTGTCATTTCACATTTTCCACCTTGTACCATGGTTGTCTATGTGCTTAGCTCTGGTTTCTCAAGCTTCTTGAGAATGGACATCCTGCCTTCTTACTGCTTATATAATAAAACTAAAAATGCTAACATAGCAAAACACAATTTAAAAAAAAGTCTTCTGTAAAGGTTTCTGCATGCGTTTTAAAATGTTGATTATCTCTACTGACCCTTGTGAGGTTGGTGAGTTAGTTGTAGAATTATGATCATTTTATCAGTTAGTTTGTTCCCTAGGTTACAGAGATGTGACTCAAATTCAGTATTAATTATTATCATTGGTCTTTCCATGAAGCATTCTCATTGGCACAAAGAAGGCACTGAATAAATATCTAAGTCTTCTTATGAATTCATAGACATCAAAAGCAGCCCTTTCCTAAATATGTATGCCTTTTATTTTTTGACACTTTGCTTATCCTATGCTGAGTTATGGATAGCTCTTTTCAGCATCTCATTTCGGGCTCCAACAAACTAACTCTGAAGAATCTCAGTTTTCCTAGTTTTTCTTCTGTTGAACTCTACTCATCAGGATTCCTAATTATAAACCAAAGAAATACTGTCTGATTAACCTAAGCAATAAACTTATTGAAAGTATACCAGAAAGATCACAAGGAGGGAAAGAAGTTGCTCTAGGTGCAAACAGCTGCAGAATTTCCATGCAGAGCAGTAGTCTTCCCAGGACACTGCCGCTGACCCTGAAGCTTTCTACTGTCATCTCTGGGTTCTCTCTGCCCTTTCTTGGGACTCCTACACATTGCAGTCATTCCAAATAATTGTAAAGGACCCCTACCTTTCAAGTGGTCTCTAAAAATGTAATGTCTTCAGTGGAAGCCTATCCTTGGCTATGCTCAGGTAACATGAAAGGAAGAATGTAGAAGCCAATTCTTTTTACTTTTCCATAGATACTTACAAGAAAAACTTGAGCTTCTGTCTTGAGGACATACACTTCTCAAAGTTCCTTACTGAGAATATATAATAAGAAAAGGCAAACTGAATAAGGACTTACTTGATATAAGAGGTTAAAGAAATGAAATAGGATTTTTTTTAATAACTATGTGGCTCTCAGGTTAAGTGTCCTGCTAAGACATGTGGCCAGAGGCTTTTTAGCAACTTAGTGATTCTGAAATAAACTTTAAGACTTGAGACTCTATTACATGTTTCACAGTGTCTGTCTGCTATGATGGAGAAATAAAAGTCAATACTGGAATTAATAAAATTTAGAGAAGGCTCATGTCTTACCTATTAGCCTTCTGAAGACCATCCTGGATCAAATTTTCACACTCTGGATCCATGGCCAAAGCTGCCTACTAATGTGGTTGTGCTTAAACTCTAGCTTCTGGAAGGTATTATGAAAAGATACTATTCTCTTTTGAAAACGTCTGAATAAGAATTGAAGAATGAGGCACAGACCAGACCCATAACACTGCAATGGACTGAGAATAGAAATTCAAAAATGTATCTTCTTCAACTCTTCTTATATTTGACAGAGATTGACCATTTAGCCTAAAAGCTTTTATGGCCTTTATTTTACACAGTATTCACCTACATATTTATTTGTAGATAATTGTTTACATGTGTTTAAGTTATTTGGAGATTTCTATTATGAAAATAAATAATATTCCTAAATAAAGTATACAAATTCGTTGCAATTTAGAGTTAGTGAGTTCCAAAGGTCAAGCCTTTTCATCAGCACATGATAAGGACAATGGTAGGGCTTTATCATCACTATCCAGAGCTTCAGGTTAAGAAGTCCCCTTCTACCTACTGGGTTAAAAAGGGCTGGCATTCTTACTACAGTTTTAACCAAGTTCCCCAACCCCTTCATGAACTGAACAAAGATGAGCTCAAGAATATACATTATTTCAAACAATTTGTTCAGGCTTCATTTTTCTCACTGGAAAGATATATGGAAAAAAATGCTTTGATGTTACTTCATTTCTAAGATTTTGCTATAAAATTGCCCTGGAGGGAGAAAAAAAAATCATCTCCTCAGGAAGAAGTGGTAACACACAAATTATGACTTATAGTTTTTGTCTTTTATTTAGAGGTTTTAAATTAATAGCTGATCATTGATTGTATAGATATTCTTCCCCTGAAAGGAGAATATCTTATACCTCTTCCTTTAAACAAAATGGAAAAAGTACATTGTTACATTTTGTTCTTTAAATATAAGACATATTTTTAAAAACTTGAATTTGAGTCACTTAAAATATTGTTCATTTTTCAACATAAAAAAGAAACTATAACCTCATGTTTCCTTAATCAAACTTTTCAACTATTCACTTTTACATATCTCTGTTTTTACCTCACAAGTCATTCTTGCCACTAAAAAAGCCCTGTAAGTTTGCCTTAAGAAGCTTATCTCATTTGAAATGAAATAAAATGTCATAGAGAGATGATATGAATATTAAGCAAAAACTGGTCTTCTAATTGCAGAGGAGAAAAGAAAAACCAGCAAATATATGCATTGAAATTATTAGTGCATGAAGCACAGAGGTGATGCTGATCGGTTGACAGACCTTCAATTTCACACTGCTACAGTGCATTCTTTGGTAAATTTAACGGAAGAAAGAACCAACCAACCAGAAGCAATCTAACACAGTCAAACAAATGTCTGTTTAATAGATGCTGGATCCTTAGAAAACGCTAATCACCATGCCACGTGTTAAGATTTTGCAGAGTCAGGAGTTAACATGATTATTTTTTCTGTGGGTCACCACATGTTGTCCTTGCCATCATCATTGTTTCCTGCAGAAATAAAATGCCTAAGGGTTACCACAGGCTGCTACACAGAGCGTGCCAAATTACACGCTGTATCACACCATCTGCCAAACCACAGATTAGGATGCCGCAGCACTGCAGAAAAAAAAATCTTCTGAAATGAGTACTTTAGAGAAGACAGGTATGTTCTGATCCACTATCTGGAATTATTTTTATGGAGCCGATGATAAAGAACAAATGACAGGGTGTGGGTGCCAATGGAATCTTAATTAGGAGTAAAATCCAAAAGCCCAACCCTGAAGAGTTTACCAAGTTTTAACGGAAGATAGTCTGGATTCAGCTAGTGGCATTTGTTCTATTCTCATTTTTAATTAGCATCAAGAAGTTTAATTAGAAGCATAGCATATGAGAATCACAGGGATCACAACAGCTAGAAAGGACCAAAGACTTCTCTGGTGCAGCTGCTTCATTTTTCCCAATAAGTCACGGAAGATGTGGGGAAAAGATGACACTGTGAGGGCCTAGCAAAAGCAGAGCCCAGATGAAAGCACGCACATTTGTAGACCTGCTTGAAAAATGCACACACACACACACACACATAGAGATCATTTGTTCAACACCTATTTCTTTTACTCAAGGTTTGTCCTTTTTCTGCAGATCATGATACTGTGAATGCTAAGCAAGGAAATTACACAAATGACAAAGATCATTATTAGTGTGCCATGTTTTCTATGTCTTCTCAGAACCTCACCATAAAATATGAGGCAACAAAGTCAATTGATCCTCACCATTTATTTATTCAGTAAATATATTTGAGCAACTTCTATGCCAGTTCAGTTCAGTTCAGTCACTCAGTCGTGTCCGACTCTTCATGACCCCATGAATTGCAGTATGCCAGGCCTCCCTGTCCATCACCAACTCCTGGAGTTCACCCAGACTCACGTCCATCAAGTCAGTGATGCCATCCAGCCATTTCATTCTCTGTCGTCCCCTTTTCCTCCTGCCCCCAATCCCTCCCAGCATCAGAGTCTTTTCCAATGAGTCAACTCTTCGCATGAGGTGGTCAAAGTACTGGAGTTTCAGTTTCAGCATCATTCCCTCCAAAGAAATCCCAGGGCTGATCTCTTTCAGAATGGACTGGTTGGATCTCTTTGCAGTCCAAGGGACTCTCAGGAATCTTCTCCAACACCACAGTTCAAAAGCATCAATTCTTTGGCGCTCAGCGTTCTTCACAGTCCAACTCTCACATCCAACATGACCACAGGAAAAACCATAGCCTTGACTAGACAGACCTTTGTTGGCAAAGTAATGTCTCTGCTTTTGAATATGCTATCTAGGTTGGACATAACTTTCCTTCCAAGGAGTAAGCGTCTTTTAATTTCATGGCTGCAGTCACCATCTGCAGTGATTTTGGAGCCCCAAAAAGTAAAGTCTGACACTGTTTCCACTGTTTCCCCATCTATTTCCCATGAAGTGATGGGGCCAGATGCCATGATCTTCATTTTCTGAATGTTGAGCTTTAAGCCAACTTTTTCACTCTCCACTTTCACTTTCATCAAGAAGCTTTTTAGTTCCTCTTCACTTTCTGCCATAAGGTTGGTGTCATCTGCATATCTGAGGTTATTGATATTTCTCCCAGCAATCTTGATTCCAGCTTGTGTTTCTTCCAGTCCAGCGTTTCTCATGATGTACTCTGCATATAAGTTAAACAAGTGGGGTGATAATATACAGCCTTGATGTACTCCTTTTCCTATTTGGAACCAGTCTGTTGTTCCATGTCCAGTTCTAACTTCTATGCCAGACACTTGTAAAAGTGAGTTTTAGTTGCTCAGTCTTGTCCCACTCTTTGTTACCCCATAGACTGTAGCCTGCCAGGCTCCTCTGTCCATGGGATTTTCTAGGTAGGAATACTGTAATGGGTAGCCATTCCTTTCTTCAGGGGATCTTTCCAAACCCAGGGACTGAACCCAGGTCTCCTGAATTGCAGGCAGATTCTTTATTCTGAGCCACTAGACAGATACTAAGTAGGAAATAAAATGTGGAGGAGGAAAGAATTAGAATGTTCTGTACCAGAGAAAGAACTTTCAGACTTAGAGATCATCTAGGTACCTGATCCTATGTTCCACTTTAATGTACCAATTAAACTCAGTTCTATAACACATCAGGAAATAAAGCTCCTCCAAGCAACTGTTGACATGACAGTACTAAAAAGTCAATATGGTCTTAGGCAAAGTACACTAATTCAGAAATGAGTTCTGTATTCTAGTCCTAGTGTGGCTAGAGCATTAACAGTGAAAAAAAAGTCATCTGCTAATACCAGTTTATTTGTCTAAAAATAAAGTTGGTTGAATTATACAGTGTTAAGGACTTTTATATCTCCAATATTTACTTTTAAGAACTTGATGTGTTTATACTGAAATGAAGGGAGACAGGCCAAACTGATATGTAAGTGTGTGGGCTTTAAGGAGATACTCCTTGACTTGACTTATCAGGATTTTCAGGTTCAAACTCTTGCCTAACTAGTGCTTCTGTCCATATTTGTTATTCTTTACTTTATGAGTATATGCTGAATGGTTTTCTTAGGAATTCTTTGAGTTCAATTTGAAATGTTGGGATTATCCTATTAAGTCAATTTATGCCTTGGATGAGAAGGTATGTAATAGAATTGCTTTCACATAAATGTTTCAAATGGAAAATTAAGTGAATTTGCTAGAATGTCTTTAAATCAGGTAGACAAAAGCCAAACTTGAAAGTAATTCCTCATATATTTCTAATATTTCTAACTTGCATAATAAAATCAAAGATGAAATTGTCTTCTGTAATAAAAAGTAAGAAGTCAATTCAATAGAATTTATTGACAACATGCCATTACTTGGCACTTAACACTGTGATAGAAATAATAATTCTTAAGATCTATGGGGTAGAAATAATTGTTGCTATATATATGGATTTACTATATATAGTATTCTTGCCTGGAGAATCCCGGGGACAGAGGAGCCTAGTGGGCTGCCATCTATGGGGTCACACAGAGTCGGACACGACTGAAGTGACTTAGCAGCAGCAGCAGCAGCAGCAGCAGGTACCATTCTAAGTTAGATACATGTATTACCTTATTTAATCCTTACAATGTTATGGGTCTGTGATGTTTTCAGTAAATGTTTTTTGAGCAGCATGGTATCATGAAAGACCAAAATACCAGATGATTTGGGAAATTATACTTAATTCATTTGGTTTCATGTAAGCTATTCTCTGGAAATGGGGTGGATTAGTTTTAGAGTATTCAGAGAAAAAATATTTTGTCAATAGTAATGAATTATGTCTTTTATAAATGAACTCATAAGCTGCTTATGCTTAGCTATTATGTTAATTTAAACCTATATTTTTGGTTTACAAGCAAATAATGGTATCAAAGAAGTAAAGTCACATTGAAGAAAAAGTAAAATTTGGATGCATTCTTGTTTTGTAAAAAGAGTTTGTTAGATTTTTGACAACAAAGACAGAGTGTAAAAAAGAAATGAAAGTTTGTTACTATTAGAAAATTTCTAGGTTAAAGAGTAAGAAAGACGTTTGGAAGCATGAAAATAATTCAGGAAAAAAGTACTGAATAAAAGACTATAGTGAAGACATTAAGAAAAACGTTATGCTCAGGAACAATGCTTGAGTAACTTATATTTTAAAGAAAAACAAACTTAAAAGTACCTATAAGCTAAGCTGCCTGAATTCTAAAGTCTTATGGAAAAAAATAGCATCCATTAAATACAGAGTTGGGCTTCCTCCATGGCTCAGCTGGTAGAGAATCTGCCTGCCAATGTAGGAGATGCAAGAGATGCAAGTTCAATCCCTGAGTCAAGAAGATAGGAAATGGCAACCCGCTCCAGTATTCTTGCCTGGAAAATTCCAGGGACAAAGGAGCCTAGCGGGCTATAGTCCATAGCATCACCAAGAGTCGGACACAATTAAGCATGCACACATTCAAAGTTAACATTACAGTAATAGTAGAAGAGTTTGTTGAAAAATATCTATCACACCAAGAGCACAAAGAAAAGAACTAAAAATATTTTCCCATTAAAATTCTTGTGACATGATGATATAAACAAATAAGAATAGAGGAAAAAAGCAAAGATTAGTGAGGAAACTAAATTGTAAAATATTATAGAATAGGCACATTTTAGCTAGAAATAAAAGGAAATATATAAAATTCTAAAGTATTGTTTAATAGAATATTTTAAGCAGTTTAACACTAAATTTAAAACTCATCGTGAAAGTTGCTCAGTCATGTCCGACTCTTGGCAACCCCATGGACTATAAAGCCTATGGAATTCTCCAGGCCAGAATACTGGAGTGGGTAGCCTTTTCCTTCTCCAGGGTATCTTCCCAACCCAGGGATCGAACCCAGGTCTCCCACATTGCAGGGGAATTCTTTACCAGTTGAGCCACAAGGGAAGCCCCAAACTCCTTCAATATCTTCAAAATTATTATAAACACAGTAAAGGACTTCCCTAATGGCCCAGTGGTTAAGGATATACCTGCTAATGCAGGGGACACGGGTTCAATCCCTGGTCAGGGAAGATTCCACATGCCATGGGGAAACTAAGCCTGCGTGCCACAACTAATGAGTCTGTGCTCTGCAAGTGGCAGCTACTGAAGCCCAAGCACCGTAGAGCCCATGAGCTGCATCAAGACAAGTAACCACAGTAAGAAACCTGTGACTTGCAATTAAAGAATAGCCCCCACTTACCAAAACCAGAAAAAGCTCACTCATAGCAAGAAGACCTAGACCAGCCAAAATAAATACATAAATAAATTAAAAAAAATAAAGTAGAGACTAAATAAATTATGCTAAGCAATAAAAATATAGGTAATTGAATTTGTCAGAAACTTGGATTGCCTATTTTTTCTGAGACCATAAAGACACAGGTTGATTATTAATGTTTCCCAGTATACTGGAAAATTGATTAAAATTGCCAATTATTGGGAATAAATAAATATTAGACAACTCAGATTGTCAGGACAAAATATCATAGACTGGGAGACTTAAATAACAGAAATGTTTTTCTCACATTTCTGGAGACTGGGAAGTCCAAGATCAAGGTGCAGGCAATTTCAATTTCTGTTGAGCCCTTTCTTCCTGACTTATAGATGGCTGCCTTCTTCACTATCTCCAAATGGCACAGAGAGAGACAACTCTGTATCTCTTTCTTTTCTAAGGTCACCAGCCCTATCGAATTAGGGTCTCATCTTCACAACCTCATTTAATTTTTATCACTTCCTCACAGGTCCTATCTCCATAAACAGCAACATTGGTGGTTAGGGCTCCAACATGAATTCTAGGGGGAGAAAATTCAGTCTATAGCAACATAGAAACTTGGAATTGTATCAGATGACTTGATATCATATGCCTGATGCCAATTTTCCCTTTTACCATTAAATCTTTTGATAAATAAGAAAATCAGAAATTATTATTTAATTTTACCTGAAAAATCAGCTGTCTATCAGAAGTAAAAATATTTAGGGAAAACCAAGCTCGCCAACTAGTTCTAAGGGGAATGCTAAAGTAGATCACCAGGCTTCATGGTAGATGAAGAGCAGGTTGGAATAAAACTTTTTGGTGACCACAGCACCTGTGGAAATGCTGCTTTACAGTAATGAAGATAAGATAAATAAATTGATTTTGCCCATAAATGGTGAATCTAACCTTGTTTTCTAAAGACTAAATTTGACCCCAAGAACTAATCAGACAACTTTAAATGAAGCAGACTAAACTGCCCCTGAAAAGGTTCCCTGGGGTCACTTCAGCTAAGAGAAAAAAAATAATCGGTCCAGAGCTCTGGAGGACATGGTTACTTGGACACACAGGAAAGAAATTTAAATTATTCACAAATTCCAACCAGGTCATCTACACACCTTCCTGCAATAATTCAAATTTTCAATTATGTTCCATTTTTTACCCCTGCCCTATTGAAACCAGCTGCCAAAATAGCAGTCACAGTGATTGAAAATGGAAAACAAGTCATGTGCTTTTGGCTTTGACATTTCCAATGACTTCCCATTAAATTCAAACTGTTGAACTTGATTTATGAAGTCTTCCATGAACTGGTATATGCATACCTCCATGAACTTATGTCTTGACATGTTCTTATCAATATTGCTCTGAAAGACACACTGACCTTCTCAGTGTCCTTGAATTTCATCATACTCATTTGCATCACACTCTTTCTTGTTCAGAGATATTTGCAATGGGTTTTCTTTCTTTCTTTCTTTTTAAATGGTCTTCTTTCTGCTTTCTGTGTTTAACTGATGACTTCCTATTAGGCAGATCAGTTCAGTTCAGTCACTTATTCATGTCTGACTCTTTGCGACCCCATGAACTGCAGCACGCCAGGCATCCCTGTCCATCACAAAACTCCCAGAGTTTACCCAAACTCAAGTCCATTGAGTCGGTGATGCCATCCAATCATCTCATCCTCTGTCATCCTCTTCTCCTCCTGCCCTCAATCTTTCCCAGCATCAGGGTCTTTTCAAATGATTCAGCTCTTCTATTAGAGTGAAGAGGTGGCAAGAATACACAGAAGAACTGTACAAAAAAGATCTTCACAACCTTCACAACCAAAATCTACAACCCAGATAATCCTGATGGTGTGATCACTCACCTAGAGTCAGACATCCTGGAATGTGAAGTCAAGCAGGCCTTAGGAAGCATCACTATGAACAAAGCTAGTGGAGATGATGGAAGTCCAGCTGAGCTATTTCAAATCCTGAAAAATGATGCTGTTAAAGTGCTGCACTCAATATGTCAGCAAATTTGGAAAACTCAGCAGTGGCCACTGCACGGGAAAACGTCAGTTTTCATTCCAATCCCAAAGAAAGGCAATGCCAAAGAATGCTCAAACTATTGTACAATTGCAATCATCACACATGCTAGTAAAGTAATGCTCAAATTCTCCAAGCAGGCTTTAGCAATATATGAACTGTGAACTTTCAGATGTTGAAGCTAGTTTTAGAAAAGGCAGAGTAATCAGAAATCAAATTGCCAACATCTGCTGGATCATCAAAAAAGCGAGAGAGTTCCAGAAAAACATCTATCTCTGCTTTATTGACTATGCCAAAGCCTTTGACTGTGTGGATCACAATAAATTGTGGAAAATTCTGAAAGAGATGGGAATACCAGACCACCTGACCTGCTTCTTGAGAAACGTCTATGCAGGTCAGGAAGCAACAGTTAGAACTGGACATGGAACAACAGACTGGTTCCAAATAGAAAAAGGAGCACGTCAAGGCTGTATACTGTTACCCTGCTTATTTAACTTATATGCAGCATAAATCATGAGAAACTCTGGGCTGGAGGAAGCACAAGCTGAAATCAAGATTGCTGGGAGAAATACCAATAACCTCAGATATTCAGATAATACCACCCTATGGCAGAAAGTGAAGAAGACCTAAAAAGCCTCTTGATGAAAGTGAAAGAGGAGAGTGAAAAAACATTCAGAAAACTAAGATCATGGCATCTGGTCTCACCGCTTCATGGCAAATAGATGGGGAAACAGTGGAAACAGTGGCTGACTTTATTTTGGGGGGCTCCAAAATCATTGCAGATGGTGATTGCAGCCATGAAATTAAAAGATGCTTACTCCTTGGAAGGAAAGTTATGACCAACCTGGATAGCATATTAAAAAGCAGAGACATTACTTTGCCAACAAGGTCCGTCTAGTCAAGGCTATGGTTTTTCTAGTAGTCATGTATGGATGTAAGAGTTGGACTATGAAGAAAGCTGAGAGCTGAAGAATTGATGCTTTTGAACTGTGGTGTGGAGAAGACTCTTGAGAGTCCTTTGGACTGCAAGGAGATCCATCCAGTTCATCCTATAGGAGATCAGTCCTGAATGTTCATTGGAAGGACTGATGTTGAAGCTGAAACTCCAATACTTTGGCCACCTGGTGCAAATAGCTGACTCATTTGAAAAGACCCTGATGATGGTAAAGATTGAGGGCAGGAGGAGAAGGGGATGACAGAGGATAAGATGGTTGGATGGCATCACCAACTCAATGGACATGAGTTTTGGTAGCCTCCAGGGATTGGTGATGGACAGGGAGGCCTGGTGTACTGCATTTCATGGTGTCACAAAGAGTCAGACACGACTGAGGAGCTGAACTGAACTGAAAGATTAAAGAATCTTATTTTTCATTTTTTTCAGCTACTGTTTATTTACATATGTTTGTAATCAAATAGGCATAAAATTCTTACCCCAGTTAGCGTTGGACTTTTAAAATTTTTAAATTGTTTCTAGACTGGGCTTTATTCATATATGCAAAAACAAATATGAAGAAAGGGAGAGGAGAATAAACATTTTTGAATTACTGTTTCAGGCTGAGATTTTTGCATATCATGCATCATTTACTCTTTAAAAAATTCTCATGAGTAGGTATTTTTAGCTTTATTTTTTTGCAGATGAAGAAAAGGAGGCTTAGAAAAATAATGTTATGGAATATAGTAACACTAGTCTAATCAAGTCTCAACATTTCCTGTTGACAAGCATTTTGATGGCTTTAGGAGAAATGAGTTAGCAGATTTTCTTAGCCCTTGCTCCAAATCATCTATGTCACAGCAACAGAGATTACTGTAAAGTGTTCACAGATAGCAAAATTGTATCTTTTCAATGTTACAGAAACAATAAATGTCCTAATCTCTCTGGATTACAATGAAAATGTATTAGCTGCCTTTTAGCAAAGGTGGCACTAGTGGTAAAGAACCCACCTGCCAATGTAGGAGATGTAAGAAATCAGTTCCATCCCTGGGTCGGGGGGATCTGCTGGGGGAGGAAATGGCAATCCTCTCCAGTATTCTTGCCTGGAGAATCCCATGGACTGGAGAGCTTAGTGGGCTATGGGCCCAAAGAGTCGCAAAGAGTCAGACATGACTGAAAGGACTTCAGTCAGTTCAGTCACTCAGTCGTGTCCGACTCTTTGTGAACCAATGAATCACAGCATGCCAGGCCTCCCTGTCCATCATCAGCTCCCGGAGTTCACTCAAACTCACATCCATCAAGTCAGTGATGCCATCCAGCCATCTCATCCTCTGTCATCCCCTTCTCCTCCTGCCCCCAATCTCTCCCAGCATCAGAGTCTTTTCCAATGATCAACTCTTCACATGAGGTGACCAAAGTGCTTCATTGCTTTAGCATCATTGCTTCCAAAGAACACTCAGGGCTAATCTCCTTTAGAATGGGACTGTTGGATCTCCTTGCAGTCCAAGGGACTCTCAAGAGTCTTCTCCAACACCACAGTTCAAAAGTATCAATTCTTCAGCACTCAGCTTTCTTCATAGTCCAACTCTCACATCCATACATGACCACTGGAAAAACCATAGCCTTGACTAGATGGACTTTTGTTGGCAAAGTAATGTCTCTGCTTTTCAATATGCTATCTAGGTTGGTCATAACCCTCCTTCCAAGGAGTAAGCGTCTTTTAATTTCATGGCTGCAGTCACCATCTGCAGTGATTGTGGAGCCCCCCAAAATAAAGTTTGACACTGTTTCCACTGTTTCCCCATCTATTTCCCATGAAGTGATGTGACCAGATGCCATGGTCTTAGTTTTCTGAATGTTGAGCTTTAAGCCAACTTTTTCACTCTCCTCTTTCACCTTGATCAAGAGGCTTTTTTAGTTCCTCTTCACTTTCTGCCATAAGGGTGGTGTCATCTGCATATCTCAGGTTATTGATATTTCTCCTGGCAATCTTGATTCCAGATTGTGCTTTTTCCAGCCCAGCTTTCTCATGATGTACTCTGCATAGAAGTTAAATAAGCAGGGTGACTGTACAGCCTTGACGTACGCCTTTTCCTATTTGAAACCAGTCTGTTGTTCCATGTCCAGTTCCAACTGTTGATTCCTGACCTGCATATAGGTTTCTCAAGAGGCGGGTCAGGTGTTCTGGTATTCCCATCTCTTTCAGAATTTTCCACAGTTTATTGTGATCCACACAGTCAAAGGCTTTGGCATAGTCAATAAAGCAGAAATAGATGTTTTTCTGGAACTCTCTTGCCTTTTCAATGATCCAGCAGATGTTGGCAATTTGATCTCTGGTTCCTCTTCCTTTTCTAAAACCAGCTTGAACATCTGGAAGTTCCTGGTTCACCTATTGCTGAAGCCTGGCTTGGAGAATTTGAACATTACTTTACTAGCGTGTGAGATGAGTGCAATTGTGCAGTAGTTTGAGCATTCTTTGGCATTGCCTTTCTTTGGGATTGGAATGAAAACTGACCTTTTCCAGTCCTATGGCCACTGCTGAGTTTTCCAAATTTGCTGGCATATTGAGTGCAGCACTTTCACAGCATCATTTTTCAGGATTTGAAGTAGCTCAGCTGGATTCCATCACCTCCACTAGCTTTGTTCATAGTGATGCTTTCTAAGGCCCACTTGACTTCACATTCCAGGATGTCTGGCTCTAGGTCAGTGATCACACCATCGTGATTATCTGGGTCATGAAGCTCTTTTTGTACAGTTCTTCTGTGTATTCTTGCCACCTCTTTTAATATCTTCTGCTTCTGTTAGGTCTATACCATTTCTGTCCTTTATTGAGCCCATCTTTGCATGACATGTTCCCTTGTTATCTCTAATTTTCTTGCAGAGATCTCTAGTCTTTCTCATCTGTTGTTTTCCTCTATTTCTAGGACTTAGCACGCACCAAAGAAACATGTTTCATAACTATGACAAAGAAACATATAAAAAAAGACAATAATTGTGATTTCAGACCATTCAAATCAATTGAACATATTTTAGACAAATTTTTGAGAAGATAATAGCTTTTCAGAGCATTTCTCTTATGCCAATCCTAATGGATGATAGAGCTTTCCTGATAGCTCAGTTGGTAAAGAATCTGCCTGCAATGTGGGAGACCTGAGTTTGATCCCTGGGTGGGAAGATCCCCTGGAGAATACTACCCACTCCAGTATTCTGGCCTGCAGAATTCCATGGACTGTATAGTTCATGGGGTCACAAAGAGTCAGGCACGACTGAATGACTTTCACTTTCACAAATCGATGATAAGTAAAAAAGTGGAGTATAGTAAGAAGAGAAAGGTGAGTTTATGCTTCTTTTAATCACTGATGAAATGTTGAAGTTATAGTGATGAGTTACTAAAAGGCTGGAAGGAGAAGAATATGTTGAGCAAGACTTTGAGGTCCTCACACCAGGTTGTTAAATTGCATGCAACACAGAGATGCCAACATCTTTTAATGCCAAAGTGCTAACACATAAATGTGTTATGCACAGAAACAAGGAAGGGGGCCTCTGGAGTGCTGATCACTTACATAAAGGAGAATCTTTTCTCTCATAAGATCAAAGTGGAACGTCCTTTTCTTTTATTCCTAGAGTTGTAATAAGTAGAAAGTTACAAATCATTCTTTCAGTTTCCCAGGTTTTCCAAATAGTAGACAGCACTATGAATATGTCATTAAAACTTAGCTTCTGGGTTTTTAGCACAAGGTTATTCCTATTATATTAACATTACAGCTTGGATTATGAGTCTACTTGGGTTCATCACACTAGTATATCTTATATGATATTACCCATACAATGAATAACATGCCCTTCTTTAACTCTAGAAAAGTTTTTAGACCTTTAATGAAAAACATTTAAAAAAATATGTAACTAATTTTCCATCAACACAGATCATTTGTTGTTTTCTTCAATTATATGCAGTTTCATTTTTATTAAACCTCACTCTCATTCATCACTTGTGACCTATGGTAGAGATAAGTAGGTTGTTCAGTCACTAAGTTGTGTCCAGATCTTTGTGACCCTATGAACTACAGCACACCAGGCTTCCTGTCTTTCACTATCTCCAGATTTTTCTCATGCCCACTGAGTTGATGACTTGAGTATAAGTATATAATTATATAAGTATTGTTATTGTTGTTCAGTTGCCAAGTTGTATCCGACTCTTTGCAACTCCATGGACTGCAGCACTCCAGACTTCCCTGTCCTTCACTATTATCTCCCAGAGTTTAATCAAACTCATGTCCATTGAGTCAGTGATGCCATCCAACCATCTCATCCTCTGTTGCCCTCTTCTCCTCCTGCCCTCAATCTTTCCCAGCATCAGGGTCTTTTCCAAGAGTCAGCTGTTTGCATCAGGTAGCCAAAGTATTGGAGCTTTAGCTTCAATATCAGTCCTTCCAATGAATCAGTTCAGTTCAGTTGTTCAGTCATGTCCAGCTCTTAGCAACCCCATGGACTGGGGCATGCCAGGCCTCCCTGTCCATCACCGACGACTGGAGTTTACCCAAACTCATGTCCATTGAGTCGGTGATGCCATCCAACCATCCAACCCTTGTTTAAGTATATAAACAATTAAAAATAAGGTTATATGTTACAAGTGTAGATAAGAGCTAGAAGTCTTATCCTCTTTAAGAGTATCAAAAGAAGTATCTCTGCCAAAGTGAGTGGTTAGAAATGGGGTCAGCAAGGAAGTGGTGTTGGAACTAAACTTAAAAAGTAGGTATGACATAAAATTGCAAGGAAAAAATTTAAAGAGAAACATACAAGTGTGAGTATTACAAAGCACAGGCTTAGAAAGAAAGCTTAGGAAAATGTACGTATCAGCCAAATATTGGGCTTTCACTGAAATAAGGGAATAGTGAGAGAGAATGAGATGAATAAGAACTGCAGATTGTGGAGAGCCTAAATTCCTAACTGTATCACTTAACATTAATCTGTATTATGCAGGATTTGAAGCAGGAAAACCACATATTTCTGGATTTCTGTGAGGTCTTTGAGTCCAGAAGTTGATTGGCTAATTATTTCATTCAGTGACAGCAACAATAAAATTATAAATTCTTATATGAGACAGTTATTGAGAGAAACACAAAAAAATGATATGATTCTTGACATCAAGGCAATCACAAGGGGAAAGATGGAAACAACTGCAACAACTACTAAATGTTTCCTAGAAAGAATGAATAGGAAAAGAGACATAATGCAGCTGAGAATACTAACCATAATATAGTCAAGTGGACTCCAGTTTAAGTACAGTAATAAGAACCTATGCTCAGGCTACTACAAGTAAAAGCAAAAGAAGACTGTCAGTGAAAATTCTATGAGAGATCAATTAGCAGATCCTAACAAAGGATAACAAGTGTTAAAAGTGATTAAACGAGTTGCCAGTCCAGGTTCGATGCAGGATACTGGATGCTTGGGGCTAGTGCACTGGGAGGACCCAGAGGGATGGTATGGGGAGGGAGGAGGGAGGAGGGTTCAGGATGGGGAACACATGTATACCTGTGAGATTCATTTTGATATTTGGCAAAACTAATACAATTATGTAAAGTTTAAAAAAAAAAAAAAAGTGATTATACAATTTTAAACCAGGTGAATGTGCTCCATTTGTCCAAAAACAAATATACTTTGGTTTGGGAAATTTGACAAATTCATTTGAGATTATTGCATAAATGGGGAGAAAATGCTTAGAGATATATACAGAAACAAAAAATTGCAGATCAAGGAAAATAGTTTCATCTACACATGTAAAACTGGTAGTTGAAGGTGGTAGAGTAGATTAGATAACCAAGGAATAAACTATAGAAAATTAATGAACCATGACCAAGAATAGACAAGATTACACACATGTAGAGGGCAGGAACAAAAAATAAGATTTTGCAAAACATTCAATAAAGAATAATCAAATAAAAAAAGAATAGTCAAATAATAATATTAACTGTCAGTTGAACTAAAGTTTCAAAGAAAAAGGTTGAGAGGAAGGTGATAGGTCATCACCAAATTGAAATCATATAGAGAGAGATCTGGCAAGTTAAAGAAGTGGGAGAAAAAAATAGATATTCATCAACCATTGGAAATTTTGATGAAACAACTTTATTGAAGTGAAAGAAGAAAAAATCTCATTGTAAAATGTTTAGAATAAGTCTACAGTGAGGTTACAGAGACAAATATAGGTCTCCCTTGAAAAATGTGACAGTGAAATGAAGGGGTGACACAAGAAGGAAACTTCAGATTACAACTTGAGTGATATTAAGAGTTTTGATTGAAGAAAGTGTGTTGTTCTAAATACAGAAGATACTTGAACAAATGAGTCATTGTTGAGTAAGGAGCCAATACAGAGGGAAACAAAGACACAGATAATATAGTTGTGCATATGCAGAATTTGTGAATAAAGGGAGCTGACTGTACTAGGCCATTTAATGTAAAAGTCTTAGACATCTGCTGACTGTGATGTACAAGGGTTCCTGAAACTAATGGCCCATGGATACCAAGGGAAGACTGCATGAGAAAACAAGCACAAAACGAAGTCCAAGGGGAGGGAGGAGGGAGGAGGGTTCAGGATGGGGAACGCGGGTATACCTGTGGCGGATTCATTTCGATATTTGGCAAAACTAATACAATATTGTAAAGTTTAAAAATAAAATTTAAAAAAAGAAAAAAAAAAAAGCTCTGGGATTCCTACAGTGAAAGATGCATTTTCAAGTTAGTGAAAAGGAGATAATAAAGCATTGCTGTAAAGTAATGAGGAGGAAGTTGAAATTCTATAAGCAGAATTTAATTACAGTATTGGCTAATTTTATTACTTTCTTAGACAATAAAGTCATGTTAGAAAGCTTAGAGCATGCATGATAAGCAGTGAGGGAAAGAAATAGGAAAACTGTAGTCTAGTGACTAAAATATATTAATATATATATATATATAAAACACATTTCTATTTTAAACATATCTTAATTGAAATAGTGTGTCTCTGCTTCTAAAATATACTTACTGTAAATTAAAACTACTAATTAATCCTAAAAATTGTGTTAGGATGTAATGGTACAGTTTAGGGAATTTAAATAAGCTTCCCAGAAGAATTGTTCTAATGGGAAAAAACTCCAGAAGATTTTCTTAGTCATTGGGTAATATTACATACTTAAAATTCTCTATCTATGTAACTATGAATTTATTTATCTATTTATCTCCATGTATACATATGTGTGAATATGTACACTGATCAAGTCTAAATTATTTGGTTGGAAAATTTACTGCCAGATAATTGTACTGAATGAATATTTAAAATATTGCTGACGATAATGTTACAGAAAATGCTGGGAACACTTTGAAAATTATGCATGTTATTTTTTTTCTATTTATATTTCAGTCTACACACACACAAATAAAAATTTGCATATAAGGATTTTATTTTTAGTGTTTCTATATGAGATACAGCAAAGGCAATGATTTCTTCACGATTTTCTAAACACTGGAGCCTTATTTTTGCCTTTGTTTCCCCTAACTAACATGATCTCTACCCCCACCTCACCCCCCAACTCATCTGCCCTCTCTCCATTCCCCCTCCTCCTTCACATGGAAACTAAGTAGAACATCAGAAATAATGAAAAAATGTTTTGTTGTAGTAGGAGTAGTGTTAGTTGCTCAGACGTGGCTGACTCTTCACAACCCCAGGGACTATAGCCCGCCAGGTTCCTCTGTCCATGGGATTCTCCAGTGGAGAATTGAGTAGATTGCCATTCTCTTCTCCAGAGGATCTTCCCAACCCAGAGATCGAACCTGGGTCTCCTGCATTGCAGATTCTTTATTGTTTGAGCTACAAGGAAGATCTGTGCTACTGCTAAGTCACTTCAGTTGTGTCCGACTCTGTGTGACGCCATAGACGGAAACCTACCAGGCTCCCCCATCCCTGGGATTCTCCAGGCAAGAACACTGGAGTGGGTTGCCATTTCCTTCTCCAATGCATGAAAGTGAAAAGTGAAAGTGAAGTTGCTCAGTCATATCCCACTCTTAGCGATCCCATGGAATGCAGCCTACCAGGCTGCTCCATCCATGGGATTTTCCAGGCAAGAGTACTGGAGTGGAGTGCCATTGCCTTCTCCAGGAAGATCTGTAGATGTGTTCTCTTTTTAAAGATGAGGCTGAAAGCTTCGTATTTGTCTATAAGTGTTTAACATTACTCTAACTTTTTAATGTCTCCCTATTAAGATATCCAGTTGTCATGAGCTATCCTTTGAATTCTCAACTTAATTTTTGCTCATCAAATTTTGCTTGCCCTATTGTCTTAATCCTTTAATACCTTATTGCTATTATGCTTATTAGATGTACTCAGTCACTCAGTCATGTCCAATTCTTTACGACTCCATAAACTATAGCCTGCCAGGCTCCTCTGTCTATGGAATTCTCTAGGCAAAATTACTGGAGTGGTTACCCTTCCCTACTAAAGAGGATCTTCCTGACATAGAGGTTGAACACACAACTCTTGAGTCTCCTGTATTGGCAGGCAGATTCTTTATCACAAGCATCAGCTAGGAAGCTCATGTTTATTAGATAATCAAGTAATAAACTGATATAAAACATTAGCATATTTTTATTGGGTGTTTTAAAAGACAAAAGAGTCATATACATCTATGTATTAATTTATTTATTCATTAATTCCAAAGCACTAATTTAGCTCCTATTATGTGCCAGAATTTGTATAGTATTTAATGGCAACCATCACAAAAATTTTCTGCTGTATAATGGAAACTTTAAGGACCCAGACTGAAACACCAGTTAGAACATATAAGCAGATGGCTACATTTTTTTCCTCCTAGCATTAGCTTTGCCACGATTGACTAAAATGTCCTATTCTGATCACTGCATGGTGCTCAGTATCAAAACCTACTGTGATCTGCTGGTCCAAGTGGTTTTCACAGGATTCTAATATGTTGCTGTGTTCTACTAGGCCCAGATATTTTTATTTAATATGTATCTAGGTGGTTGAGTATTTACACAAGCTAGATAATTTGGTAACCCTCTGCCAGCCCTCTTCCCATCACTTATGACTCAAAATGCCAAGATCCCACTCTCTGTGGGACATAAAATGACCATCCTAGACTCAAAATCAGAGCTCACGATCTAGAAGACTTCTAAAATAGTATGAAGTACAGCTGACCCTTGGACAATGAGGGTTTGAATTGCATGAGTCCACTTACATGTGATTTTTTTCAGTAACTGTGTACTACACCATCTGTAGTGGTTAAATATGCAGATGCAAAACAGCAGATATGGAAGGATAACTATAAAGTTATATGCAAATATTCTACTTAGCAGGGTTGGTGCCCCAATCTCAGCAGTGTTCAAGGGTCAGCTGTATATTTAGATGAAATTACTGCCTCTGTGCTGCAACAATATACCCATCTTTATTTATTTATTTACCTTGGGTATTTACATTCAACTGTGACAACAGTTCAGCAGTATACCCAAACAATGATACACTGCTTAATCAGTAACTAAATATCTTATAAAAATTATTCTGATAGCAAGATACTTCCATATTTTATGGTTAAAGTATTACTTAATTAATATTCATTTATAATGGGTTTTCACATGGCAATTATCTGAGAAGTTTATGAATAAATTACTTAACAATTAAAGCAACTGCTTTAATTAGGAGTATGATAATATATTTACTAAAATTTTAAAAATCTGAATTCCTAAGTATTTGAACCAAAAACCCTCAATAAAAGTCAATGATATTCAATTTACTTATAATATGCAATTTATTACATATAAATAGAAACAAGTATCAAACATATTATATGGATAATTATTTCATCTACCCTGATCCACTTGAATAATAATTTGGTATCATAACCTTAGTAATGTGGGGATGACTATACTAATATAAATAGATATTCAGACAAATTGTCTAGTGTAGTATACTTAACATGGCTCTATAAAGGGGTTAACAAAAAATAAAAAATCTAAGTCCTAGCCATTTTGATTACATATAATGAAGCTGAAACAATATAGGATAAATTGCCTTTTCATGATACCTCACTGTGCTTCAGATCATTTTACTGTCAAGTAGGCATAATCAGGCACTCTGTCTATCAGATCTAGTCCCTTAAATCTATTCCCATGGAAAAGGAATGCAAAAAAGCAAAATGGCTGTCTGGGGAGGCCATACAAATAGCTGTGAATAAAAGAGAAGCCAAAAGCAAAGGAGAAAAGGAAAGATATAAGCATCTGAATGCAGAGTTCCAAAGAATAGCAAGAAGAGACAAGAAAGCCTTCCTCGGTGATCAATGCAAAGGAATAAAGGAAAACAACAGAATGAGAAACAACAAAGGAGAAAATGAAAGATATACCCATTTGAATGCAGAGTTCCAAGGAATAGCAAGGAGAGATAAGAAAGCCTTTCTCAGTGATCAATGCAAAGAAATAGAGGAAAATAATAGAATGAGAAAGACTAGAGATCTCTTCAAGAAAACTAGAGATACCAAGGGAATATTTCATGCAAAGATGGGCACAAAAAAGGACAGAAATGGTATGGACCTAACAGAAGCAGAAGATATTAAGAAGAGGTGGCAAGAATACACAGAACTGTACAAAAAAGATCTTCACGACCCAGATAATCATGATGGTATGATCACTGACTTAGAGCCAGACATCCTGGAATGTGAAGTCAAGTGGGCCTTAGAAATTATCACTATGAACAAAGCTAGTGGAGGTGATGGAATTCCAGCTGAGCTATTTCAAATCCTGAAAGATGATGCTATGAAAGTGCTGCACTCAATATGCCAGCAAATGTGGAAAACTCAGCAGTGGCCACAGGACTGGAGAAGGTCAGTTTTCATTCCAATCCCAAAGAAAGCCAATGCCAAAGAATGCTCACACTCCCACACAATTGCACTCATCCTACACACTAGTAAAGTAATGCTCAAAATTCTGCAAGCCAGGCTACAGCAATACGTGAATCAGGAACTTCCAGATGTTCAAGCTGGTTTTAGAAAAGGCAGATGAACCAGAGATCAAATTGCCAACATCCACTGGATCATCGAAAAAGCAAGAGAGTTTCAGAAAAACATCTATTTCTGCTTTATTGACTATGCCAAAGCCTTTGACTGCGTGGATCACAATAAACTGTGGAAAATTCTGAAAGAGATGGGGATACCAGACCACCTGACCTGCCTTTGAGAAATCTGTATGCAGGTCAGGAAGCAACAGTTAGAACTGGACATGGAACAACAGACTGGTTCCAAATAGGACAAGGAGTATGTCAAGGCTGTATATTGTCACCCTGCTTATTTAACTTCTACGCAGAGTACATCATGAGTATGCTGGGCTGGAAGAAACACAAGCTGGAATCAAGATTGCCAGAAAAAATATCAATAACATCATATATGTAGATAACACCACCCTTATGGCAGAAAGTGAAGAGGAACTAAAAAGCTTCTTGATGAAAGTGAAAGAGGAGAGTGAAAAAGTTGGCTTAAAGCTCACCATTCATAAAACTAAGATCATGGCATCTGGTCCCATCACTTGATGGTAAATAGATGGGGAAGCAGTGGAAACAGTGTCAGACTTTATTTTTTTGGGCTCCAATATCACTGCAGATGGTGACTGCAACCATGAAATTAAAAGACGCTTAGTCCTTGGAAGGAAAGTTATGACCAACCTAGATAGCATATTGAAAAGCAGAGACATTACTTTTCCAATATGGTCCATCTAGTCAAGACTATGGTTTTTCCAGTGGTCATCTTTGGATGTTAAATTGTACTGTGAAGAAAGCTGAGCATGGAAGAATTGATGCTTTTGAACTGTGGTGTTGGCGAAGACTCTTGAGAGTCCCTTGGACTTCAAGGAGATCCAACCAGTCCATCCTAAAGGAGATCAGTCCTGGGTGTTCTTTGGAAGGACTGACTAAAGCTGAAACTCCAATACTTTGGCCACCTAATGTGAAGAGTTGACTCATTGGAAAAGACCCTGATGCTGGGAGGGATTGGGGGCAGGAGGAGAAGGGGATGACAAAGGATGAGATGGCTGCACGGCATCACCGACTCGATGGTCATGAGTTTGGGTGAACTCTGGGAGTTGGTGATGGACAGGGAGGCCTAGCATGCTGCGATTCATGGGATCGCAAAAGCCGGACATGACTGAGTGACTGAACTGAACTGAATTGAGGCACAGTCATGGAACCAGAATGGTTCCAAGTTGGGAAAGGAGTACATCAAGGCTGTATATTGTCACCCTGCTTATTTAACTTATATGCAGAGTACATCATGTGAAATGTTGGGCTGGATGAAGCACAAGCTGGAATCAAGATTGCCAGGAGAAATATCAATAACCTCAGATATGCAGATGACACCACCGTCATGGCAGAAAGTAGAGAACTAAAGTGAAAGTCACTCAGTTGTGTTCAACTATTTGCAACCCAATGGACTATACAGTCCATGGAATTCTCCAGGCCAGAATATTGGAGTGTGTAGCCTTTCCCTTCTCCAGGTGATCTCCCAACCCAGGAATCAAACCCAGGTTTCCTGCATTGCAGGCAGATTCTTAACCAGCTGAGCCACAAGGAAAGCCCTAAAGAACCTCTTGACAAAAGTGAAACAGGAGAGTGAAAAAGTTGGCTTAAAACTCAGCATTCAGAAAACTAAGATCATAGCATTTGGTCCCATCGCTTCATGGAAAATAGATGGGGAAATAATGGAAACAGTGAGAAACTTTATTTTAGGGGCTCCAAAATCACTGTAGGTCATGACTACAGCCATGAAATTAAAAGATGCTTACTTCTTGGAAGAAAAGCTATGACCAATCTAGACAGCATATTGAAAAGCAGAGATATTACTTTGCCAAGAGAAGTCTGTCTAGTCAAAGCTATAGTTTTTACAGTAGTCATGTATTGATGTGAGAATTGGACTATAAAGAAAGCAGAGCAGCGAAGAATTAATGCTTTTGAATTGTAGTATTGGAAAAGACTCTTGAGAGTCCCTTGGACTGGAAGGAGATCCAACCAGTCAATCCTAAAAGACATCAGTCCAGAATATTCAATTGGAAGCACTGATGCTGAAGCTGAAACTCCAATATATTGGTCACCTGATGTGAAGAACTGACTTTTTTTAAAAGACCCTGATGCTGGGAAAGATTGAAGGTGGGAGGAGAAGGGGACAACAGAGGATGAGATGGTTGGATGGCATTACCAATTCAATGGACATGAGTTTGAGTAAGTTCCGGGAGTTGGTGATGGACAGGGAAGCCTGGTGTGCTGTAGTCCATGGGGTTGCAAAGTTTTGGACACATCTGAGCAACTGAACTGAACTGAATCTTATTTGTAATTTGCATAGACAGAGTAGTTAAATACACATACACTGTATGAATCACATTGTATGTGCTCAGTCACTTAGTTGTAGCCCACCAGGCTCCTCTGTCCATGGGATTTTCCAGGCAAGAATACTGGAGTTGGTTGCCATTTCTTACTACAGGGAATCTTCCCAAACCAGGGATGGAACCCTCGTCTCCTGCATCTCCTGCATTTACAGGTGGATTTACCACTTGTGTCACTTAGGAAGCCCCAAAAATCACACATAAAAATACATATATGTATCCATATACATATAATGATACACTCGTATTTCATATGCATATCAATATCAGTGTCTTAACACAAACTATAGAAATATTTGAATGTCTTCTATATGATCAGCTTATTTTTTTAGCATTTCCTTTTTTTTAAACTGGTAGGTGTGTTACCTTCTTGTCTACAAAATGTATTGTTTTGTAAATGCAGAATTTGACACCTAATTCTCTGCTAGTTAAACCCAATAGAAAAGAATAAGAAAAACTGCTTCCCATATGTGTTGGTTAGCATTCTGCATGGGGCTGTTTTGTTTTCATTTTTTATTCTTCCAGTTTTATTGAGATACGACTGACATACAACTGTGGAAATTTAAGGTATGAAATGAGTGATTTTATATATGTATATATAGTAAAATGATTACCACAATATGTGTAGTTAATACATCCATCACCTTGCATAGTAATCTTTTTTTCTTTTTATTTTGGTTTTGTATTAAGAATTTCTAAGATATACTTTCTTAGCAACTTTCAAATATACAGTAAAGTATTAATACTTTTGGTCACCATGATATACATAAATTCTGAGGATATTTACTTCTTCTTGTGGTCTATATATTCTAAGCTCTTGTTGGCCCTTTCAACAAAATATGAATGGAGAATACAAATAGAAACATCACAATGAAAACTAGGTTAGGGAACTCTGGTAGCTTAAGATTTTAGGAGACACTTGTGGGAAATCAGGTTACCTGAATGAGAATGCATAACAAACCATGATTTCTCTGTGATCCATTCCAGTAATTTTCTCCTAATAAATATTCTAAGGGGCACAGTCCATATATTCATGCTTTTAAACACTGCACTACGCACTCTAAAGGAAAGGGAGTTTAGTCTTTTCACTTTCCAGATGAAAACAGTACTGATAGCTTCATTGTGCTGAAGAAAGTATCAAAGACATCAATTCAAAACTTGAAAACTTTGAGCATAAAAAAATCACAGGATATCATTCAGGAAACTGTTTCTGTACATTGTAAAGTTTGTTGTCATTCTACAGAGAACCATCATGGGCAACATTGATATGTATAGTACATTTTAAACATGGATGAAGTCTGAAAAAGTTTTTTATATCGTGGTTTTCTCTTATCACTTATCTTTCTTTAATCTTCATATCAGTTTTGGTTATGGTGGCAGGAGTATACAGAGAAGAGTTGACGAGTAGTCATGAGGTTTTTATTATAGCTGGTTAAAGAATTAAAGTATGAACAAAGTTTATTTTTTTGATTATGTTTCTATGAATTAAGATTATGTTAACCTAACCTCTATTCTTAAAATTCTACATAACACCCACAAATTTCCAAATTTTACCTTGAGGGGATTACATTCTCTACTTTCAAATTATGATAAGCACAGTTACTTATTTAAATTATGTATTCCTCTTCTGTACTCCCTGCTAACTGTTACTATAGGGTGTTAAATTTTAGGGAATGGGGTAGGGTAGAGGGCAGTGTGGACCTAAATTTAAATAATAAAATTCCCTTGACTTCTAGAGACTTTGAAACAAATTCAAAATTCAGACTGTTTGACAGTTACTCTAGTCAGCAAATATTTCAAAGCCCTAACTCTAATAATGACCTGCTCAGTTAGGCTACTTGCAATTTATATGGTTCTTTAACTGCTCAACTGAAGTTTTAAAAGGGAAACTCAGTTGATAAAACTCATTTTCCTCCACAAATTAGAGTCTTCACCTTTTTCCTTGCAAATATTTGAGAATTTCCAAGTAGAAAACATAACTTCCATTTTTATGACAAAATTCATGTAAAGTCACAGGAAATAATCAGGACTTTACAGTTTTCTTCTTCTCCCCAATTTTCTTGGTTTTACACCTGTCTTAAAATTGTGTTAAAATTATTCATGGGGAACATAGTTACTTCAATTGCCAGGGCTTGATACACACTCAGTTTTCTATGGAGAATAGAGAACAGGGATTGAGTGAATACAGTTTGCTGAGTTGCAATCCTGGTTGTTTGACATGAAACAAAAATTGAGTCTTTTCTTGCTTATACCACTACAGTGCCCACAGAATCAGTACCAAAATACTAGAATGATCAAAAAGGCCTTGTCTTAGCTGGTCTGATCCAGTTCTTTGGCCTCATAATCTACCTCTGTTTTACACGTTCCTATATTGAAGCTACACCTGTATGCTTTTATTTCTCAAGCTTCCTATGTTCCTTCCAACTTTAGAAACTTTTGATTTCTGTATTTGTAGTATTCTCCATTCCCTAAATCATTTGCCTAGTTTTTCTCAGGTTTCATATCTCAAATCAAATATAGTTTCCTTAAGCAAACTGCTACTGCTCCTGCTAAGTCGCTTCAGTCATGTCCAGCTCTGTGCCACCCAATAAGATGGCAGCCCACCAGGCTCCCTCATCCCTGGGATTCTCCAGGCAAGAACACTGGAGTGGGTTGCCCTTTCCTTTTCCAATGCATGAAAGTGAAAAGTGAAAGTGAAGTCGTTCAGTCGTGTCCAACCCTCAACGACCCCATGGACTGCAGCCTTCCAGGCTCCTCCGTCCATGGGATTTTCCAGGCAAGAATACTGGAGTGGGGTTCCTTAAGCAAAGCTTCAAATCAAACATAGTTTGCATAGGCCACCAAAGACTAGGTCATCACCCTTGAAATATATACCAATGAATTTTAAATTGTTTGTGTATGCAGTTATTTGAATGAAACCTGAGTTTACAATTATTGAGTGAAATTTTGATATTTTATCTTAAATAACTATCAGATTGCTCTGTATTATAGAGAAATTCAGAATATCTATGGAATAAACTTGAAAATAATACTTATAATACTATTGTATGTTTAATCCATATGAAGTCTTAAAATAAAACATATACATACACATGTAAACTCAATCCTCATAGAAATCTATGAAGTATACACATTAGGAGACAGTTTTCCATGGATCTCCCAGTTCTTGCCTATGTTGCAAATAAGGCAATATTCCTGGTTCTGAATTATCTTTCAAGGCTATTGTGTAGAGGCGTTTTGGAAGATATAGTGCCTTCCTCCAGAGTAATACTTACTATCCTTCCTCCAGATAGTAATACTTACTATCCCATATAATAAAGATAATGTCTCCTTCCAAAACAAAAGAAGCAAGCATGCTTATAGCCTATTATAAAAGATTCAGGTTACCTAAAAGCAGGGATCCTCTCCCATAGTACACCATACTGTGTATAAGGGTCATTAGGACAGTTCTGCATTGCTATGTGGAAATTGGGACTTGGAGAACCAGCATAAAAATGTTGATAATCCAGCTACTGCTATTACCATGAGTAACAAACCATTCTTGAATTCAAACCAGAGTCTTAGGTCTTCTACCAGGATTCATGACACTATGACAGAATAATCACTTAGCTTACAAGGAGAGCAAAATCTCAAAACTTTTATGCTTTTAACAGTGAGCATTATTATGATTATGCCTCAGTTCAGTCAGACAGTCGTGTCTGACTCTGGCAAGATACTATTTGTAAAACAAGTAAGCCTACTGGGTTTTATCACCACAAACAATAAGTCTCTTTAAATCTGCTACTAACAACATTTTGGATCCATTATTAGTAGATGTATAAGAAAACTCTTCAAATTTTTAAAATCTGCCATTGCTACTTTCCTTATAATTGTGGGTATAGTAATATTCTAACTGACCTACATTCTCCAGATTAATATTGTGAAGTTCACCTTCTTCCCACATTTCTCTCACCTGCAAAATGGGCATAATCATCAGTGCCTGTCTTGTATCAGTTATGTTATTCAAAGAAAATACACAAATTTTTATTTTAAAATTACAAATAAAAAGTGTAATGTATCTAGCAAGAAGTTAGGTGGTAGAAGACAAAATCTTTAGAATTATAGTGAGAAGAGCTCTGGACTGGGTTAGGAGACAACTCTCTACAGATCTGTTGTGTTTTAAGACCTCTCAAGTAAATATATTGATTCTATATGTATGAGAAAATCTTTTCAAGGATGTATACATAGCAAACAACCCCAAAAGTAGAGAGAGTATCTTCCTGTGGAGTAAATAAGAGGTTTATTTAATGTGCAGTATAACAAAGATATCTCCTTCTCAGAAAATAAGGCAGGTTGGCTGCTCATTATGAAATATTTGGCTCTGGCTCCCCTAAACTCTAGGCTTCTCTCTTATAACACAATGCACTGAAGAAGCAGGTGTCCATCTGACCCTCTTTATGTCACCCTATGGAAACCAGAACTCAGGGAATAAGCAAAAAACAAAAGCTCAGCTTTAACGTCTGCTAATGCTGTGACTGGAGAAGGCAATGGCACCCCACTCCAGTACTCTTGCCTGGAAAATCCCATGGATGGAGGAGCCTGGTAGGCTGCAGTCCATGGGGTCGCTAAGAGTCGGACACGACTGAGCAACTTCACTTTCACTTTTCATTTTCATGCATTAGAGAAGGAAATGGCAACCCACTCCAGTGTTCTTGCCTGGAGAATCCCAGGGATGGGGGAGCCTGGTGGGCTGCCGTCTATGGGGTGGCACAGAGTCGGACACGACTGAAGTGACTTAGCAGCAGCAGCAGCAGCAGCAGTGCTATGACTAATAAGCTTTCCTTTTTCTCCAACCCCGGAGTCTCCACACTTCTGCGAACATCCATGAAGCTGTGGGAGGCCCACTCAATAGCTGGTAAGCACACTGAACCTTCATTCAGTCTTTGGTGGGCTGACCAGAGTGCCTAAATCTAACTTCAGTATTTCTGATCAGGTTTAGAGAAACTCAGTTAAAGTGTTGAGGTCTCAGGTTTTCCATATTATGACATGAGGGAGTGACCAAATATAACAACTACTAAAGACAATAGTCCTAGAAATAGAATTCTTGGCAAATAGGGGAAGAGATAAGAGAGACAGTGTTATATTTATCAAACTTTATTTTTAATGGAGTGGTTGCAATATCGTTTAGCAGATAGGTGACCTAGGGAAGATGACTAATCAAATGATTAGATAAGTTTTAAAAATAATCATAGTGCTATCATTAGACCTAAAACATTATTTATTATTTCATATAGTTTATGACAAAAGCAAATTTTGGACATAATTCTATCATAATAGCATTAATTGCCAAGGTAGCACAGAGTCACAAAAATTGTATATGTTTCATAACTTCCCTGATCTCCAACTTTTTTGTTTCAGTAGCAACTTACAGGAAAATTGCATTCAAGAACATTGCAAAGATATTTCAGTAGCGGGACTCAGCCCATGTAACGATCAAGTTCAAGCAGCAAGAATACTCAGAGAAGAAGGCAAAGCAAAAGGAGAAAACTGAAGCAAAGAATGCTGCTGCTGCTGCTAAGTCGCTTTAGTCGTGTCCGACTCTGTGCAACCCCATAGAAGGCAGCCCACCAGGCTCCTCCATCCCTGGGATTCTGCAGGCAAAAACACTGGAGTAGGTTGCCATTTCCTTCTCCAATGCATGAAAGTGAAAGTGAAAGTGAAGTTGCTTAGTTGTGTCTGACTCTTAGCAACCCCATGGACTGCAGCCTACCAGGCTCCTCCGTCCATGGGATTTTCCAGGCAAGAGTAAAAGAAAGAATAGATTATATCAATAAAAACAAGCAGCAACATGGCAGATTTAAACCCAAGATGATTAATAACCATATTAAATGTAAACTATTTAAACACTACATTATAAGGCAGAGATTATGATATTGAATAAAGTGCAAGTCCCAACTATCTACTGCCAAAAGAAAACTACTTAATTAAAAAAAAAAACAAAACAGAAATAATTTAAAATCTGGCTTAAAATAGTATACCACACTAATACAAATCAAAATAAAACTCAGTTGCTTATAGTAATGTCAGGCAAAGTAGATTTCAAAGAAAAGAATAATACTAGAGATAGAGTTCTCATAGTGATAAAGAAACATGATGTCATCAAGAAGACTTGACAATTCTAATTACTTGGGTCCCTAAGAACAGAACTTAAAAATACGTGAAGTAAAATTTGATAGAACTGAAAGTATATATAAATAAGTCTCCACTTACAGTTTGAGACTTTGACCTTCTTCGCTCGGTAATTAATACTGCAAGTAGACAGAAAATCAGGATACTGCATACCTAAATAATGCTATCAACAAGTCCAATTGTGACATTTATAGAACTCTCCACTTAACAGTAACAAGATACATATTCTCTTCATTCTCTTCATAGAAAACATTTTCCAAGATAGACTATTTTTGGGCTGTAAAATATTCCAATATATCTAAAAGAATTCAAATAATACAAAGTATGTTATCTGATCATGGTACATCAATTCTATGCAAACTGATTTATAGATTCAATGCAATCTCAACAAAATCTTAGAAGCCTTTGTAGAAACTGACAGCTAAATTGATTCTAAAATTTGTATGGAAATACGAAAGGGTTAGAATCTTCAAGAGGAACTTAAAAGAGAACAAATTTGGAAGACCTATACTTCCTTATGGGACTTCCCTCATAGTTCAGTTGGTAAAGAATTTGCCTGCAATGCAGGAGACCCCGGTTTGATTCCTGGGTTGGGAAGATCCCCTGGAGAAGGGATAGGCTACCCGCTCCAATATTTTGGGGTTTCCCATGTGGCTTAGCTGGTAAAGAATCCACCTGCGATGCAGGAGACCTGGGTTTGATCCCTGGGTTGAGAATATACCCTGGGGAAGGGAAAGGCTACTGACTCCAGTATTCTGGCCTGGAGAATTCCATGGACTGCATAGTCCATGGGGTTGCAAAGAGTTGGACATGACTGAGTGACCTTTACTACATTCAAATGAAAAAATTACTTTCTTATATCAAGATTTATAAAGCTATAGCAATGAAGAAAATTAGTTATTTGTATAAAGATAATCAGAACTATCATTGGAACAGCATAAAAAAGCCCCAAAATAGACTCAAACTTATATGGAAAATTTGGTTTTGAAAAAGTATCAGTGTAACTCAATGGGAAATCGATCTTTTTGAACAGTGTTATGAGAACCTGCATAGTCACAGACAGAAAATGAACTCAATCATTTCTTCACACAGTGTAAAATGCTAATTCAAAATGAATAACAAATCTAAATGTAATAGTTAAACTGTACTTCCAAAAACAAAACTTTAAGAGAAAATCTAAAAAGATTTTCTAGTATAAAATTGTGGTGACCTTAAGTTTAACAAAGATTTAGTAAATAGACATCAAAAGCACAAGCTCTTAAAAAAAAAAAAAAAAAATTGAATTTCTCAAAAGTTAAAACATTTTAATTAAAAAAAAAAAAAAACCTATTAAGTAAAAAAAAAAATGTAACTATAGATTGGGAGAAAGTATATACAAAAATGTCTTTGTCACATACATATTTATTTAGAATATATAAATAATTCAAAATGTTATAACAAGACAAAAAAATCCAATTGAAAATGGTCACAGATTTGAACGACTTAATCAAAAAATGGGAATGGGATGGGCAAAAGGTTAAGGTGGTCCAAAGTAAAGACTTCCATTTGTGTGTGTGTGTGCTCGTTGTACCCAGCTCTCTGCGACCTCATGGACTATAGCCCTCCAGGCTCCTCTGTCCATGGAAATTACTGGAATGGGTAGTTTGCCTCCTCCAGGGGATCTTCCCAACCCAGGGGTCAAATCCATGTCACTTGCGTCTCCTGAATTTCAGGCAGATTTTCTACCACTAGCTCCACCTGGAAAGCTAGGTATAGCATAAAAAAGTCCTGGAGATGCAATGATGCACGATGACTGTAGTTAATAATACTATACTGTATATTTGAAAGTTGCTAAGAGAGTGGATCATAAAAATTCTTATCACAAAAAATATGTAATTGATGTTTCTGTGATAATCATTTTGCAATATATACATATATAAAGTCATCATGTTGTACATCTAAAGCTAATACAATATTATATACATCTGAATGTTTCTTTAAAAAAAGAAAAAAAGTTAGACATTAAAAGATCTTAGTCATCAATTACAAGAAAAGTTATGCAATATTATTATTCATTAGAAATGCAAATTAAAGTCTCATTAAGTTTCACATTCAATCAATTCAGTTCAGTTCAGTCGCTCAGTCATGTCTGACTCTTTGCGACCCCATGAATCGCAGCACGCCAGGCCTCCCTGTCCATCACCAACTTCCAGAGTATACCTAAACTCATGTCCATTGAGTCAGTGATGCCATCCAGCCATCTCATCCTCTGTCATCCCCATATCCTCCTGCCTCCAATCCCTCCCAGCATCAGAGTCTTTTCCAATGAGTCAACTCTTCGCATGAGGTGGCCAAAGTATTGGAGTTTCAGCTTTAGCATCAGTCCTTTCAATGAACACCCAGGACTGATCTCCTTTAGGATGGACTGGTTGGATCTCCTTGCAGTCCAAGGAACTCTCAAGAGTCTTCTCCAACACCACAGTTCCAAAGCATCAATTCTTCGGTGCTCAGCTTTCTTCACAGTCCAACTCTCATCAATACATGACCACTGGAAAAACCATAGCCTTGACTAGATGGATCTTTGTTGACAAAGTAATGTCTCTGTTTTTGAATATGCTATCTAGGTTAGTCATAACTTTCCTTTCAAGGAGTAAGCATCTTTTAATTACAGTGGTTAAAATTTAAGACTGAACAAGTCAAGTGTTAACCAGCATGAGAAACAACTGAAAACCTCATACACTGCTGGTAAAAATGTAAATGGTACATTGTGAAAAACCGTTTGGCAGTTTCTTAAAGTTAAACCTGCACTTGCCATATGCCTCTGCCATTCTATTACTAGGTATTTACCCAAGAAAAATAAAAGCATATGTCCATAGAAAGAATCTTGCATGAATGTTCTTATGGCTTTATTCATAATAACCTCAAAATGTAAAAATCTACATATCAACAGAAAAGTTTATAAACAAATTTTGGTATATTCATACAGTATAATACTCAGTAATGAATATTCAGTAATAAGCAAGAATGAACTATTGACACATGTAACAAACATTGATGAATTTCAAGATAATTATACAGAGTGAAAAAGACTAAAAATTATGCTATATACTATGATTATATTTTTATGAAAGGCTAGGAAATTCAAATTAATCTGTGGTGATGGAAGCAGATCAATGATTCCTTGAGGACTAGTAAGGCTAAGGGAGAGGGAAGACTTAGTAGGGATTGGAAGAAGTAAAAATCACAAAGTGGCAACTGAATGTTTTTGCCAGTGATGCATATACTCATTATCATAACTATATACTTTCAATTGTATACGTTCTACATATATATGTGTGTGTATATATATACATATATATATAAATAAAATATGTTGTAGCCAATTATATCTTAATAAAACTGTCAAAGTTGATTCCAATTTGGAGCCAGTCTGTTGTTTCATGTCCAATTCCAACGGTTGTTTCTTAACCTGCATATAATTTCTCAAGAGGCAGGTAAGGTGATCTGGTATTCCCAGCACTTTAAAAATTTTCCATAGTTTGTTGTGATCCACACAGTCAAAGGTTTTAGTATAGTCAATGAAGCAAAAGTAGATGCTTTTCTGGAGCTCTCCTCTTTTTCTATGATCCAGCAGATGTTGACCATTTGATCTCTGGTTCCTCTGACATTTCTAAATCCAACTTGAACATCTGGAAGTTCTTGGTTCATGTACTGTTGAAGCCTGGCTTGGGGAATTCTGGGCATTACTTTGCTAGTGTGTGAGATGAGTGCAATTGTACAGGAATTTGAACATCCTTTGGCACTGCCTTTCTTTGACTTCAGTGGGGGATATTAACAATCAGGAGAGGTAGGAACAATTTTTTTCCCTCTCATTCTTCTTTTCTCTGACTTGAGAGAAAGTGTAATGCTCCTATTATGTTATTTTAAAAAGGAAATAATACAGGCCATTTATTTTTATAGCCCAGTGGTTTTCAGTCTGACTGCGTATTACAATCAAATGGGGAATTTTTTGAGTGCCTATAACTGGGCCTCATCCCAGACCTTGGAACCTGATGGTGTAGTCTAGGCATTAGTATTTTAAAAACATTTTTCTGATAATTTCTAATGTCTAGCAAAACCAATAATCATCAAGTAATACTTTCTGTTATAAACTTTACTACTTCACAGAATTATTACTCCAGACAAATCTACAGAATTAGAAATTTTTTTCTAGAAAGGATACATTCTTATTATCTATGTAAATGTGTAATTTAAAGTCTTAACCTCAAATAAAAAGTTACTTTTTATAATGTTTTTGAATTTTTTTCTACTTGTATACTGTAATTTTCCTGACATGTTGTTCTTTCATTTTGACTCTATAAATTACCTATGTGATATAAAGAGTTAACAAATATAACACATGCGGTTTCTTTTTGGCTGTGTATTTTAAACCATTTATTAAATTTATTAAACTGTGCTTACTGTGAGTACATCAAACTCATACACTAAAATTAAATCAAGAGGTAGCAGATGCTAGCCATTCCACTTATTGTCTAACAGCATATGCAGAGAGACACAATCTCCAAGGCAACTGAGACATAAAACCACACAAAGATGTGATTTTGTTGATTGAAGGCAACACCTTGAATCACACAAAGAAGAAACACAGAAAAAGGAAGCTATTTTAAAGGCTAGATTAGTGTAGGTTAGTGTAAGTTATGGTAATAATAATTCATAGAAATTATCATTGGTGTGCTGAGCCTTAAAGCTTAGATTAAGGCTTAGGATTATGCTACTGATAAAAGGATTCAATTTTACACAGAACAGCAAAAATGCATAAATATATGCATATGAAATCTTCTTTACATATATTGAAAGCATGGCTGCCAATCACTTTGAAGAATATATATGAAGTTGTGATCTAAAGACATTGTTCATTGGGTGTGAACATCCTGTGAAGAGTGATTTGCACCTACCTACTCCCATTCTGAAAGGTGAAGGACTGCTTTCAACAGGTACGAGTACTATGAATTTCCCCTATAAAATAATTTAAAATAGCAAATTATTATTTTTTGAAATATCCTTTGCTCAATCAAAAAATATTAAAAAAGATAGGGTAACCAGTTCATTTATAAAATAGAGAATTGCAAAGGAAAGACTATACTGAGAAACTATGGTTACTTCACTCTGAAAGTATGTTCTATTTTAATCTCTCAGGATTCTTATAGATGAGAAATCATCATTAAAATTTAGTCAGCAATTTATGTATGATGTCCTTCACTTTATCATTACCTGGAGGCTGATTTATCTCTTATTCTTTTTATACCATAGAGAAGCAGATACTGGCAAATCCAGGCACTGTTACTAGTTTTAACCGGGTAGCAAACCTCTCAAAAACCTAGTTCCTTGAAGTTAACAATCATTTATTGAGCTCTGTTTGGTTCTGAGAATTTCAGCTAGACTTGGTTCAGTAATTCTCTGCAGGCCTAAACTGGTCTCATTCATTCATCTGTGGTCAGTGTCTAGTCAGTTCAACAGATCTGTTTCAGGAAGTTAACTGAATGGCAGCTAGGTAACAGGGCCAGTGGGCCACATGCCCTCTTTCATTCAGCCATTTAATCTGGTCTCATTCACATAACAAATTGTTCCAAAAGAAGCAAATATAGATAATCTTCATGTTGATGGCTTGCTTCACAATTGCCAATTTCCCATTGGATAAGGCCAGGCATATGGCCAGCGTTGAGTCAATGGATACGAAAGGAGACTCCATCTCTTGATTGAAGAGAAAAAATTATGATCATTTTTAGAATCTCTTCTATTCTTCCTCCTGGAAATTCACATTTCTTCCACATGCAAATTATATACACTCCATCCCAAGGTTCAACATTCTCATTCAGGCTTGGAGTTTAGGATCAAATGTGCATGCAAAGTCGCTTCAGTTGTGTCAGATTCCTTGTGACCCCGTGGACTGTAGCTGGCCAGGCTCCTCTGTCCATGGGATTCTGCAGGCAAGAATACTGTCATGGGTTGCTATGCCCTCCTCCAGGGGACCTTCCCCACCTCAGAGATCAAACCCACGTTTCTTATGTCTCCTGCAATGGCACTAGCGCCACCTGGGAAGCCCTTGGATCAAATAAATGGTGCTCATCAAATCCTGATACAATTTCTCTTCAGCCAGGAAAATCTATTTGCTTACCACTCAGAGTACATTAACATCTTTTCCATTCCTGATGGTTCTATGCTTTTATTTGTTTTCCATTGGCCATGGTACACTTTTTGTTATTTGAATGCCTGCTTTTATCCTAGAATGAGTACAAAGGCAGATAGTACAAAGTCAGTACTGCAAAATGTTACTACATATCTAATCCCAAAGATTAAGCTTTGCATATCATCTTATATAAACATATTTTTGAATTTTGAATGAAGATGCTGAATAAATGAGTGATAAAATCCTGATAATACAAGGAGGTATTTTTATACCACCTAAAGCAGGCTGTGTTTTGTAAGAGTAATATCCAAAATTCAGTTTTTAAGGAATCAGAAAGAGGTGAAAGCCTGGCGTATAAGTAGCCAAATGAATCCAAATTAGTGTATATTGTGACATTTTCAACTTTGATTGGTACTGCATGATAACTCAGAAATTATTCCTGAACTCATATGAGGAAAGAGTTGGGTCAGTTCAGAAAATGCCAAAGATCCCATCTGTAACTTCTAATTTCCAAATATTTTTTGTTACCTTGATGTTATCATTTAGATCATCTTTGGTCATCTTTGTTTATATAAGCTCTAAAAACAAATGTTAATGGGTAACACAGTAAATCTTTTCATTTTTATACTCCTGCAATGTAAAGCAGGGCTTCCCTGGTGGCTCAGACAGTAATGTGGGAGAACTGGGTTCGATCCCTGGTTGAGAAGATCCCCTGGAGAAGAAAGTGGCAACCCACTCCAGTATTCTTGCCTGGAAAATTCCATGGATGGAGGAGCCTGGTAGACTACACAGTCCATGGGGTTGCAGAGTCGGACACGACTGAACAACTTCACTGGTTTACTGGTTCAATGTAAACCAGAAAAGTCAGACAAACTCAGGTTTATTTGAAAATGTAGATAATCAGAATTTGAAAAGAATGTTAGGTATTTTTTATGTATGATATTGGTGGGCATTTCACTGTGTGTTAGTCTGTGCTTGTTCTCCACTGTAACCAATATTTACCTAGCCAGGAGCATCTTGATAAGTGAGCACATTTGTATTTCTCCATGTTTTTGCATTATCTTGATATTTCTGTGGCCACTGTACATTAACCTGTGCATATGGAATTAACATATCTATGTACATTATCATTTGAGTATATACTTGTTTATTGGGGATACAAAAGTTTGTCAAGGGACTGTAGGGTATTTCACAGGATGACACTATTTATTATAGGAGTACTTCAAAGTTGTATGGCTATAGTGTACCTTGTAGCATGTGCCTACTTATGACAGGAACATATAGTTGGATATACCTACGGGCTCTCTATCTTCACTTATGTCTCTAAAGCAACTATTTTCGCCAGTTGAGACACCTGGCTATCAGAAATTTTATTTTTTAAAGTGTTAAGATAACAGTGGAAAATGAATTCTAACCCAACAGATTGTGTCCTAATTGTTGCTTTATCATTTCTAAGCAACTTTGAGTGGACTACTTACTTCAGTTAAGTTCAGTCGCTCAGTCGTGTCTGACTCTTTGTGACCCCATGAACTGCAACAAGCCAGGCCTCCCTGTCCATCTCCAACTCCCGGAGTTTACCCAAACTCATGTCCAATGAGTCAGTGATGCCATCTAATCATCTCATATTCTGTCGTCCCCATCTCCTCCTGCCTTCAATCTTTCCCAACATCAGGGTCTTTTCAAATGAGTCAGCTCTTCGCATGAGGTGGCCAAAATACTGGAGTTTCAGATTCAACATCAGTCCTTCCAATGAACACCCAGGACTAATTTCGTTTAGGATGTACTAGTTGGATCTCCTTGCAGTCCAAGAGACTCCCAAGAGACTTCTCCAACACCACAGTTCAAAAGCATCGATTCTTCTGCACTCAGATTTCTTTATAGTCCAACTCTCACATCCATATGTGACTACTGGAAAAACCATAGCCTTGACTAGATGGACCTTTATTGACAAAGTGATGTTTCTGCTTTTTAATATGCTATCTAGGTTGGTCATAACTTTCCTTCCAAGGAGTAAGCGTCCTTTAATTTCATGGCTGCAATCACCATCTGCAGTGATTTTGGAGCCCAGAAAAATAAAGTCCATCACTGCTTCCACCGTTTCCCCATCTATTTGCCATGACGTGATGGGACCGGATGCCATGATCTTCATTTTCTGAATGTTGAGCTTTAAGCCAACTTTTTCACTCTCCTCTTTTAGTTTCATCAAGAGGCTTTTTAGTTCCTCTTCACTTTCTGCCATAAGTGTGGTGTCATCTGCATATCTCAGGTTATTGATATTTCTCCTGGCAATCTTGATTCCAGCTTGTGCTTCCTCCAGGCCAGCGTTTCTCATGATGTACTCTGCATATAAGTTAAATAAGCAGGGTGACAATATACAGCCTTGACATACTCCTTTTCCTATTTGGAATCAGTGTATTGTTGTTCCATGTCCATTTCTAACTGTTGCTTCCTGACCTTCATATAGGTTTCTCAAGATGGAGGTCAAGTGGTCTGGTATTCCCATCTCTTTCAGAATTTTCCGCAGTTTATTGTGATCCACACAGTCAAATGCTTTGGCATAGTCAATAAAACAGAAATAGACGTTTTTCTGGAACTCTCTTGCTTTTTTGATGATCCGGCGGATGTTGGCAATTTGGACTATTTACTAGATATCAGTAAACTAACACCTCACATAAAATGATTCTTTTGAATGATCCATAAATGCACCTGAATACCTGGTGTTAAATACTGGAATCACTACCAACTATATATGGGACTTTAAGCAAATAATATCCCTAAATATCCATTTCCTCATTTGTACAATGACTATACTATTAATACTGACTAGATTGTGTAGCAATAACATAAAATCATGCAAGCGTTGCTTGAAATGAAATAGCAAAAGTAGAAAGCACATTGCTCAACGTGTAAAAGATACTGAATAAGTCTTCACTTCTTTATCAAAGGTAGGATAATAAAGGGAATTCAGATAACATTAGAGTGAGAGTATACATAGTGAGAAGAATATACCAATGCAAGCAAAAGCCTATTATGGACTACCAGGAAATAAAGCCATATCCATCTTCAAAATTAAATTCAATGAACATGAAAGGAAAATAATAATCAGAAACTATTTAACATATACCACTAATATTCTAATTACAGTATAAACTTTAAAAATTAAATTGAATTTCTTATTCTATTAAAAATCCAAAAGTAAATTCTGAAAAAGAACTCATCAGTTTTTGGATACTTGATGTCATTATTCCCATTGTTCAAATCTGAAAACTAGTCAATTTATTATTTCACTTCAAATAGTTTTTAAATGGTAAGTTACATTATCTTTTAATTTCTGTTATCTCCTTTTATTTATTAACACCCTGAAATAATGTCCCTTCTAAGACATTCCATCGCTAATATTTTTAGAGTCCATTTTTTAGAGCAGTTTTATATTCACAGCAAAATTGGGAAGGGTACAGAGATATTTTACATACTCCCTCCCTCCATGCATGCACAGCCTCCCCCCTTGACACAGTGACACATAATTAATACATTAATGTGAATATCTTTTATTTCTGTACTTTGGGCCTCTTCTTACTTAGCTAAGTAAGCCCTTCTCATTTTTCCTCTTATTTGTCAAGTAATAGAAGTAAATACCAAAGTATTTAAACTATTTATTTCAATGAGCTGTCAGGAAAATTCTAAATCTCATTATGAATTCTATGCATCAAAACATCTAATTAGAGTGTATACATCTTGTTGCTATAACACATAAACATTTTGGATTAATTCAAAATTGATAACAGACCTTGACCTTTACCTTCTTCCTGATACTTTTAAAGAACATGAGAGAAAAATACATCCTAAATACTTTTCATTTTCATACATACTCTCGTTTTTAAATTCTATTTTATTGTTCAACTAGATTTTTCTTTTTTTTTATAAAGTAGTTAATTTACACATCTGCAGCATGACCAACTCTCATGGATTTCTTACCCTATCCTGCCTTACTTTTTCATTTTCATGAATATCCTGTTTATAACAACTGAGTTTTATTTAGTAAACACCATTTCTACTGTTATAAAACAAAATAACAAAACAAAATCAGATTCCATCTTAGCTTAGGTGTAGCATTAAGTATTTTAAGTACTTTGTTTAATGGTTATAAAAGTTCCTCTGAATAAAGAAAACAGATTTAAAATACACTATTCAATTTCATTTTAAGGAATGTGATTAGATTAAAAATAGTAATTTCTACATATACTTATCCCTATGTTCTAAGCACTGTGAAATTTTTCTGTGTTTACCTAGGTTTGAATTCTAAGACTCTATCTCTAGAAATTTCTCAGTTCCTACATACTATTGAAACAAGTGTGGCAATAACCATTAAGAATTATTTGCACAGTGACATATGTATTTGGGGACAAAAGAGATTCTGTACTCTAAAAAATAAAAAAAGTATTAAAAATCACAGTCAAACAGATATTTATGTTTTACTCTAATAATATTCATTAAAATAAGGTGTTCCTGGCATAGGATACAAATAACTCTTAGCCTCTTCGATTTGTCAAAATTTAGACAGCTTTTACCTATACCGTAATAGCTTGCACATCCAAATTCTGGCAACAGCACCTTTTACTTTGGTTTAAATAGAAAACAGCTCACTACTAGCTCTAAACTTCTGTTTGGCTCCAATTGAAAGAACATAAAATAGAAAGTATGTGATGGCATATATTCCATCTTGTAAATGATTTCTTGGTAGGATACAAAGCATGCAAAAGTACAATCTTCCCACACATCTCCTCAAAGCTATAGAGCTTTTCATGAGTGACTTAATCAATTAAAAAACGTAAGATGACAACAACACAACACTGAACAGCTATTTTATAGGAGAGAAATCAACTGTTTGAACAAACGATCATTAAGAAAACAAATCTACTTCCAAAGAAAGCAAGAAATTCTTAAAACTCCAGTTTAAATGTTAGGACATGTCTTTTAGGACATGATATTCAGAGAAACGTCTGAGTAGGATGATTTATTTTTACAATCATTATTAGGTCCACTATTAGCATTTGACATTTATTGGCAAATATTTCCTAAGCTGGCTTTGTTCATGTAGAATTTCTCTTTCCATGCATAGCACATTTCTCTATTTTCACTGCAAGGTATTTGTTGGCTTTCTCAAATAAAAATTCCAGGCAATAGAAAATGAACTGTATACATTTGGGGAAGTATTTTTTTTTTTCCTGTATGATAGAGAATTGCTGCATAGCAAACTAACACAGGGTGCTTTGGCAGAAGTATTACTGATACCTCTTCGTGAATGCTCTTGCTTATAAGCATTTTTAACGGTGCTTCACACAGCTATCACTCATTTTTTGACATGGTTTTAATAGTAATTACTCTCCTATGAGTAACAGTCTTAAATGCTTAGTGTTTCTTAAACTCACAATGTTTGAAGTAAGTAGATAAATATCATATCACTATTTGTTTGCCCCAAGAAATGAAAAAATAATTTTAAATGAACAAAATAAAACAACACTTAGTGTCTGTCCTTTCTGGGTTATCTGATTCTAAGAGTTACTGTCCTTAACTTTACAACTCTGTAAGTTGTAGGGAAAAAACCGACAGCAAAGTCAATGATACTTGTTCATAGAAATGTAAATGAGTTTTATCCAGTGAATGTAGTTGATCATTGACCTGTCCATATTGACCAGTTTTGTACCTATTTGCCAACTCCTTTCAGTATTCTTGATTGCCTTTATATGTGTGTCATAGGAACTCTCCTTTGAACATTTGTAGTATCTTATTGGTTTCTTCATTAATTAATGATTGTGTTGGTTTTCTGTTGCTGCATGACAATTACCACAAGCACAGCATAAACAATACAGATAAAATTATTTCACCCTGTCTGTGTGTCAGCAGTTTGGGCATGACTTAACAGGGTCCTCTCTTCATGTAATCAAGGTATAGGCTCAGGTTGTGATCCCGTCTGAGGCCCAGGGTCTTTTCCCAAGGTATGGGAAGGGTTCAGTCTGTGATTACAGGACTCAGAACCTTAGTTCCTGGAGGTCTCCTGCTGTTCACTGTCATGCGGTCTTCTCCAAATGACAGTTTGCTTCTTCAAGGCCAACAGGAAAGTGTCTTTGCTGTTCCTACTCCCTCAGACTTCCTCCATCTCAGAATTCGAGACCTATTTTTAAAGGGATTCAGCTAATCAGGTCAGACCTACTGAAGAGAGAAGAGTGAGGAGTTATAGCATATGCTAGTCAGAATTTCAGAAACAGAAGACAAAGAAAATAGGAAAGACACTATATTAAAAGGTAATGACTGAAATTTGTCCAGAATTGTTTAAAGCACCAATGTTCATATTTAGAAATTCAATAAAATCCATGTGAGATAAAAGGAAAAACACATTGTTTCACATAACTTCTCATTATGATGAAACTTCAGAGCACCAAACAATATAAGATGATTTGAAAAACAGCCAATAAGAGATAACTACAAAGGAATGATAAATAAGTTCAAAAATAACTTTAGTATATAAACAATGGAAGTCAGAAAACAATGGAATCGTATCTTCAAAGAGCCAAAAGAGAACTTCTGGCAAACTCTAACTTCAAACCAAGCAAAATTTCCCTTAAAAATGAGAGTGAAATAAATATTTTAAAATAAAAATTAGCCAAGTAATATTAACCTAAACATATGATTGCTAACAGAAATTCTAAAGGAGTAATTTAAAGAAAGGAAAATCATTCCCTGATGTGGACTGAATCACAAAAAAAGCAGAGATGGGTAAAAATGGTAAATAACTAAACAAGTCTAAATTAATTGGCAGCATAGAATTTTTAAATGCCTAATTTGGGGTGACCAGGCAGAAATAAGCTAGAATTAATACACTGAACAACAAAAGAATATAATCAGGGAAGGTCTTAAGCATTCCAAGATCCTTTTATTAGAAAGGGAGGTAGAGATACTAAATATTTTTAGAATTTTTAATTTACTTCTTAGAGTAGCAAGAGTTTCTATCTAATATCCAAGATAGACATACAGCATATAACTTATAAACAAATATAAGGGGCAAAAATGGAATGACAAAGTTAAAAACATGAAGTTAACATAAAAAATGACAAGAACACAAAATAGACAAATAAAAAGCAGGTATTATGGTGCAGACAAATAAATGCTAATGGAGTAATCTCTCTATTTAAAAGAAAATATTTACAATACCAGTTTAAATCTATGCTGGTTACATCAAATATATCTGAAAAAGAAAGTTAAATGCCAAAAACTGTAAAAAAAAATTTTTTTTTAAGAATTACTTAAAACATAATAGTTTGTATTAGTACCTGAGGTCATACAAAGGAATACAATATTAGAAATTAAAAGGATCACTATATAGTGATAAAAAATTAAACTAAGAAAATACAACTTACAATATGCATGCAACTAATAGTGTAGCTTCAAAATATATAAAGCTAAAAACCTAGAAAACCTATGAGGAGAGATTGACAAATCTGTTACTAAATAAGAGATTATTTCATACTTTCCATAGTAACTGGTACATTCATTACAGATGAATCAGTAAGCATTTTAACAAAAGGTTTGATCTAACTTACATAAGTAAAACATTTCACCCCAAATTGGGAGAAAACACTTCTCATGCATAGCTAGAAAATTTTATGAAAATTAATCTCAGCCTACAGCATAAAGCATGTCTCAATAAATCTCAAATAATTAGAATTAAATCAACATGAACCCTACATATTTCCCACAGCCACCCTCTAGGCTTCAGTGTGAAGAAGCCTCTTTCATTATTAGTAGTACCTAAAATTCAGGTAGATAAAGGAGAAAAGGCAGAGGAACCAGGAATCAAATTGCCAACATCTGTTGGATCATAGAAAAAGCAAGAGAATTCCAGAAAATCAACTTTTTTTTCAAGACTATGCTAAAGCCTTTGACTGCATGGATCAAAACAAACTGTTGGAAACTGTTAAAGAGCTGGGAATACCGGACCACTTCATCTGAATCTTGAGAAACCTGTATGCAGGTCAAGAAGCAATAGTCAGAACCAGACATGAATTAGAAAAGAGTATGTCAAGGCTGTATATTGTCACCCTGCTTATTTAACATATATACAGAGCGCATTATGTGAAATGCTGGACTGGATGAAGCTCAACATGAAATCAAGTTTGCCAGGAGCAATATCAACACCCTCAGGTATGCAGATGATATCACCCTTATCGCAGAAAGTGAAAAGGAACTAAAGAGCCTTTTGGTGAAGATGAGAGAGTTCACTGCAGTGCTATTTACAATAGCTAGAACATGGAAATAACCTAGATGTCCATCGACAGATGAATGGATAAAAATGTGTAATACATATACACAATGGAATATTACACAGCTATAAAAAGGAATATGTTTGAGTCAGTTCTAATGAGGTGGATAAACCTAGAACCTATTATACAGAGTGAAGTAAGTCACAAAGAGAAAGATAAATATCATATACTAACACATATACATGGAATCTAGAAACATGGTACCAAACAATTTATTTGCAGGGCAGCAATGGAGAAACAGACATAGAGAACAGACTTAAATGGACATGGGGAAAGGGCAAGGATAGGGTGAGATGTATAGAGAGAGTAACATGGAATCTTGTATTACCATATATAAAATAGATAGCCAATGGGAATTTGCTGTATGTCTCAGGAAACTCAAACAGGGGCTCTGTATCAACCTAGAGGAGTGGGACAGGAAGGGAGATGGGAGGGACCCTTAAGAGGGAGGGGATATATGTGTACCTATGGCCAATTCATGTTGAGGTTTGACAGAAAATGACAAAATTCTGTAAAGCAATTATACTTAAATTAAAAAAAAAAAAAGCTCGCTAAAAACTCAATGTTCAAAAAACAAAAATCATGGCATCTTGTCCTATCACTTCATGGCAAATAGATGGGGCAAATTTGGAAACAGTGACAGACTTTATTTTTGTGGGCTTCAAAATCACTGTGGACAGTGACTGCAGCTATGATATTAAAGATGCTTGCTCCTTGGAAGAAAAGGTATTACAAACCTAGATAGCATATTAAAAAGAAGAAACATTACTTTGCCTGCAAAGGTCCATATAGTCAAAGCTATGGTTTTTCCAGTAGTCATACATGTATGAGACAGTTGGACCATAAAGAACTGATGCTTTCAAACTGTGGTGCTGAAGAAGATTCTTGAGAGTCCATTGGATAGCATGAAGATCAAACCAATCAATCCTAAAGGAGATCAACCCTGAATATTCATTGGAAGGACTGATGCTGAGGCTCCAATACTTTGGCCACCTGATGAGAAGAGATGACTCATTGGAAAAGACCCCGATGCTGGGAAAGATTGAGGGCAGGAGGGAAAAGGGGGCAACAGAGGATGAGTGGTTGAGTGAGTCAGGTGATGAGAGGATGAGATGGGTAATTTGTCAGCATCACCAACTCAATGGATGTAAGTTTGAGCAAACTCCGGGAGATGGTGAAGGACAGGGAATCCTGGTGTGCTGCAGTTCGTGGATTTGCAGAGTCAGACACAACTGAGCAACTGAACAACAACAATAACAGGGGAAAAGGGAATGGTGAGTGAGATATTTATTGCTTTTTGACACTGTGTAACTAAGTAAGGTGGTAAAGTTTAAAAAGTAAAATTCGGTCAATGTTCTTGAGTTTGGAGGCCTGATATGAGGGAAAATTTGCAGTGTAGGGAGAAAGGTGTGAAATATGAATATTCACCTTTTAATCAGAGTGAAATAAAACTAATATCATTCCTGTCAAGGCAAATAAAGTGAAAATTTTACATATACACTCCTAATATATCCTCCACAATTTAGTTTAATAATAATTAAAAATTTCTGTGTATATTACTTTAAAATAAATTTGTGAGGTGAATTATTCATGATGTGAATAAAACCCATGATTCTAGTCTTAAATTCTTTCCCTAGCAACTGAATACAGTATATCCTCTTAATAATCAGGACTTAGCATAACTATTTATATACATATAATATATCAAATATTCTGTATGTATATATGTATTATTTGTATAAACATTCACAATAATTCTTATTGATAAACAGCGTCAGAGTCGAAAAATGTGATTTTTTTTCTAAGTCTCAAAACTGTTTCCTATGTGAAGCATTTTCTGACCTCCAGTGTACTCGTATGCTCATTCTCTTGAATTTTCAGTGTAATTAGTGCATTTTATCATTGTAGAAATTTCCATATTTCATTTAGTTTTTTACATGTCTATCTTCTTCCTGGGATATAAAATCTTTTTATTTTATTTTATTTTTAAACTTTACATAATTGTATTAGTTTTGCCAAATATCAAAATGAATCTGCCACAGGTATACATGTGTTCCCCATCCTGAACCCTCCTCCCTCCTCCCTCTTAATTTGGGATCAACTTTTTAGCTCCATTTCTGAGAAATAAATCCAGTTCTCAGCACATAATAGCCACTCCATAACACTTTTTGAAGAACTACATTTCCAAAATCTAAAGAAGTATTCATGAGGTTCGGGAACAAACATCCAGTTACTCTTCACTGAGATACTTTCACTCAGTAGAATATGCTCATCTGTTGTTGATTTTGGAATCTCATTTGATCCGGATTTTATCCTCTTGACTGTGATGCTGATGTATTCATTGAACAGAAAGCATGTGGTAGCTAGATTTGCAAGGGTCTAGATGACTTTTGAATTCATCTAGATGAATTTCTAAGATGACTTTTCTGCTTCAGGTACATGATGGTCAGACTTGGAAGTCAGTCTGTTTGAACTCTCCTCATATTAGCTATTGGAGAAGACAAAGGCAAACCACTCCAGTACTCTTGCCTGGAAAATCCCATGGATGGAGGAGCCTGGTAGGCTGCAGTCCCTGAGGTTGCTAAAAGTCCGACACGACTGAGCGACTTCACTTTCACTTTTCACTTTCATGCATTGGAGAAGGAAATGGCAACCCACTCCAGTGTTCTTGCATGGAGAATCCCAGGGACAGAAGAGCCTGGTGGGCTGCCATCTACGGGAACGCACAGAGTCGAACAGGACTGACATGACTTAGCAACAGCAGCATATTAGCTGTGTGCCCTGAATTATGTAACTCTTCTGTAAAAGCTTTGTCTCATCTGTGATAATTTTTTTTTTTTTGCTTTTCCTCATCTGTAAAAGTCAGATGATAATATCTCTTGTAGAAGATCTTTGTGAAAATTAAAGGAATTAAGAAATGTGTATACACATATATCTAGATGTTGTACACATACACACACACACCCCATGCTGAGAACATCATGTATAAGTTTTGTTATTATTATCAATGGTGATTTTTTTTTTTAAATTTTGCAGGTAGATTTCTGGTTTCCATAGTTTTCTTAGTCCACACTAACCAACAAGCAGTTGTTAACTTGTTCAAGGCCTATATATTCAGTTTCAAATTATTAATTTGCTCGTGTTAATCTTCAGTTTATTTCATTCAGAAATATATTTTATCCAAGGCCAAGTGTCTGCTTTGTTTATTGTTTAAGAAAGAATATGTTTTCCCCCCCTATTTTACAAGCTCAAGTAAAGATTATTCAAATAAGTAGCCACTATAAAAGAGCAACATTTGCCATTTCCAGTAAATTACATTTGAAAAAAAAATGCCAAAAAATATTTCCAATTGGATCAGCCAATATTAATCTCACTCTGATTTGAAACCAGGGATAACAACAAGTTCAAAATTAAAACAAACCAAAAAAACCCAAGAAACAAAAACCACTACAGATGGACAAATATATAGTGCTTGGAGAGTACATTTAAAATACACACGAAATAAATGAACATTTATCCATATACAGTACTGACCTAGCTCAGTCAGTAAAGAATCTGCCTGCAATGCAGGAGATCAGGGTTCAATCCCTGGGTCAGGAAGATCCCCTGGAGAAGAAAATGGCACCCGACTCCAGTATTCTTGCCTGGAGAATCCCATTGACTGAGGATCCTGGTGGGGTACAGTCCATGGGGTCACAAAAGTCAGACATGACTTAGTGACTAAACTACCAAAACCAAATATTTCAAATTGGTATCACAAAACAGACTAAGTACAAAATAACACGTGAACAACTTAGTGCACAGCTTTTTTTTTTTTTTTTTTTTAATCTAGTGGCACATAGGAATTCCAGACCAAACAGAGCTTATTTTCTTTAAATTTTTTTTGTAGCTACCTATAAATTACCAATATTTCTTTAAATTTGGTAAATATTCTCAATACTGGAAGCTCCACAAAGAGTGATATGAAATATTTTTTTAGTTTATTATCTTCATGACTTAACAGGCAGGCTCTAGAACAGTTGCATATATATATATACACACATATATATATATATATACACACACACATTCAGACACACAGAATATGCATGTGTACTTATACATGCATAATACCCACGATTTATAAATACCAATATTTTTGACATCTGCCTGTATAATTGGAGAAGGCAATGGCACCCCACTCCAGTACTCTTGCCTGGAAAATCCCATGGACGGAGGAGCCTGGCAGGCTGCAGTCCATCGGGTCGCTTAGAGTTGGACACTCACTTTCACTTTTCACTTTCATGCATTGGAGAAGGAAATGGCAACCCACTCCAGTGTTCTTGCCTGGAGAATCCCAGGGACGGAGGAGCCTGGTGGGCTGTGGTCTATGGGGTCACACCAAGTCAGACACGACTAAAGTGACTTAGCAGTAGCCTATATAATGGAAACTTTTGAAAAGGCACAAATTCTAAGACAAAAGTCAAATGAGGCATATATCAGTTACTTTCTTGGATTTAAGATTTGCCTTTCTATCATTTAAACCAATATGTGTTCACCAGTATCATTTTCATAGATTCCATAAGTGTGTGTGTGTGTGTGTGTATGTGTGTGGTTTAGTCACTCAGTCATGTCTGACTCTCTGAGACTCTATGGACTGTGCCCACCAGGTTCCTCTGTCTATGGGATTCGCCAGGCAAGAATACTGAAGTGGTTTGCCATGTTCTCCTCCAGAAGATCTTCTCCACTCAAGGATCAAACCTTCATCTGTTATGTCTCCTGCACTGGCAGGAAGGTTCTTTACCAGTAGTGCCACCTGAAAAGCCCAGGGAGAGGATGGGATGAATTGAGAAAGTAGCATTGAAACGTACACATTAAAATACACATCGGTTTGGGTCAGTACGTCTCTCAGTCATGTCTGACTCTTTGCGACCCCATGAATTGCAGCACGTCAGGCCTCCCTGTCCATCATCAACTCCTGGAGTTCACCCAGACTCACGTCCATAGAGTCAGTGATGCCATCCAGCCATCTCATCCTCTGTCGTCCCCTTCTCCTCCTGCCCCCAATCCCTCCCAGCCTCAGAGTCTTTTCCGATGAGTCAACCCTTCACATGTGGTGGCCAAAGAACTAGAGTTCAGGTTTAGCATCATTCCTTCCAAAGAAATCCCAGGGCTGATCTCCTTCAGAATGGACTGGTTTAGCATCATTCCTTCCAAAGAAATCCCAGGGCTGATCTCCTTCAGAATGGACTGGTTTAGCATCATTCCTTCCAAAGAAATTCCAGGGCTGATCTCCTTCAGAATGGACTGGTTGGAACTCCTTGCAGTTCAAGGGACTCTCAAGAGTCTTCTCCAACACCACAATTCAAAAGGATCAATTCTTCAGCACTCAGCCTTCTTCACAGTCCAACTCTCACATCCATACATGACCACAGGAAAAACTATAGCCTTGACTAGACTGACTTTGTTGGCAAAGTCATGTCTCTGCTTTTGAATATGTTATCTGGGCTGGTCATAACTTTCCTTCCAAGGAGTAAGCGTCTTTTAATTTCGTGGCTGCAGTCACCATCTGCAGTGATTTTGGAGCCCCCAAAAAATAAAGTCTGACACTGTTTCCACTGTTTCCCCATCTATTTCCCATGAAGTGATGGGACCAGATGCCATGATCTTCGTTTTCTGAATGTTGAGCTATAAGCCAACTTTGTCACTCTCCACTTTCACTTTCACCAAGAGGCTTTTTAGTTCCTCTTCACTTTCTGCCATAAGGGTGGTGTCATCTGCATATCTGAGGTTATTAATATTTCTTCTGGCAATCTTGATTCCAGCTTGTGTTTCTTCCAGTCCAGCGTTGACAGATAGCTAATGGGAAGTTGCTATATAATACACGGAGCTCAAAGCTATAGTTTTTGACAAACTCAGTTCAGATCAGTTCAGTCATTCGGTCGTGTCCAGCTCTTTGCGACCCCATGAATTGCAGCACGCTAGGCCTCCCTGGCTATCAAAAACTCCCACAGTTTACTCAAACTGATGTCCATTGTCGGTAATGCCATCCAGCCATCTCATCCTCTGTTGTCCCCTTCTCCTCCTGCCCCCAGTCCCTCCCAGCATCAGGGTCTTTTCCAATGAGTCAACTGTTCGCATGAGGTGACCAAAGTATTGGGGTTTTAGCTACAGTATCAGTCCTTCCAATGAACACCCAGGACTGATCTCCTTTAGAATGGACTGGTTGGATCTCCTTGCAGTCCAAGGGACTCTCAAGAGTCTCCAACACCACAGTCCAAAAGCATCAATTCTTCAGCGCTCAGCTTTCTTCACAGTCCAACTCTCATATCCATACACGACTGCTGGAAAAACCATAGCCTTAACTAGATGGATCTTTGTTGGTAAGTAATGTCTCTGCTTTTGAATATGCTATCTAGGTTGGTCATCAATTTCCTTCCAGAGAGTAAGCGTTTTTAATTTCATGGCTGCTGTCATCATCTGCAGTGATTTTGGAGACCCCAAAAGTAAAGTCTGACACTGTTTCCACTGCTTCCTCATCTATTTCCCATGTTATAATGAGACCAGATGCCATGGTCTTCGTTTTCTGAATGTTGAGCTTTAAGCCAACTTTGTCACTCTCTCTTTCACTTTCATCAAGAGGTTTTTTAGTTCCTCTTCACTTTCTGCCATAAGGGTGGTGTCATCTGCATATCTGAGGTTATTGATATTTCTCCTGGAAATCTTGATTCCAGATTGTGCTTCTTCCAGTCCAGCATTTCTCATGATGTACTCTGAATATAAGTTAAATAAGCAGGGTGACAATATACAGCCTTGACGTACTCCTTTTCCTATTTGGAACCAGTCTGTTGTTCCATGTCCTTTTCTAACTGTTTCTTCCTGACCTGTATATAGGTTTCTCAAGAGGCAGGTCAGGTGGTCTGGTATTCCCATCTCTTTCAGAATTTTCCACAGTTTATTGTGATCCACACAGTCAAAGGCTTTGGCATAGTCAATAAAGCAGAAATAGATGTTTTTCTGGAACTCTCTTCCTTTTTCCATGATCCAGCAGATGTTGGTATTTTTCTGTTTCCTCTGTCTTTTCTAAAACCAGCTTGAACATCTGGAAGTTCACAGTTCACATATTGCTGAAGCCTGGCTTGGGGAATTTTGAGCATTACTTTACTAGCGTGTGAGATGGGTGCAGCTGTGCGGTAGTTCGAGCATTCTTTGGCATTGCCTTTCTTTGGTATTGGAATGAAAACTGACCTTTTCCAGTCCTGTTGCCACTGCTGGGTTTTCCAAATTTGCTGGCATATTGAATGCAGCACTTTCACAGCAATCATCTTTCACGATTTGAATTAGCTCAGCTGGAATTCCATCAACCTCCACTAGCTTTGTTCTTAGTAGTGCTTTCTAAGGCCCACTTGACTTCACATTCTTGGATGTCTGGCTCTACATGAGTGATCACACTATCGTGATTATCTTGCTCATGAAGATCTTTTTTATACAGTTTTCTGTGTGTTCTTGCCACCTCTTGCCACATCTTTTCTTCTGTTATGTCCATTCCATTTCTGTCCTTTATTGAGCCCATCTTTGCATGAAATATTCCCTTGGTATCTCTAGTTTTTATGAAGAGATCTCTTGTCTTTCCCATTCTGTTATTTTCCTCTATTTCTTTGCATTGATCACTGAGGAAGGCTTTCTTATCTCTCCTTGCTATTCTTTGGAACTCTGTATTCAGATGTTTATATCTTTCCTTTTCTCCTTTTTTTAAGCTCGCTCTTCTTTTCACAGCTATTTGTAAGGCCTCCCCAGACAGCCATTTTGCTTTTTTGCATTTCTTTTCCATGGGGATAGTCTTGATCCCTGTCTCCTGTACAATGTCACACACCTCCATCCATAGTTCATCAGGCACTCTATCAGATCTAGTCCCTTAAATCTATTTCTCGCTTCCACTGTATAATCATAAGGGATTTGATTTAGGTCATACCTGAATGGTCTAGTGGTTTCCCCTACTTTCTTTATTTTTTTTTTCTTTTTTTTTGTTTGTTTTTATTATTTTTTTTTTATAAATTTTATTCCTTTATTTCTCATGTGTTCCCCATCCTGAACCCTCCTCCCTCCTCCCTCCCCATACCATCCCTCTGGGTCATCCCAGTGCACCAGCCCCAAGCATCCAGCATCGTGCATTGAACCTGGACTGGCATCTCGTTTCATACATGACATTTCACATGTTTCTGAATTTGGCAGTAAGCTATTCATGATCTGAGCCACAGTCAGCCCCTGGTCTTGTTTTTGCTGACTATATAGAGCTTCTCCATCTTTGGCTGCAAAGAATATAATCAATCTAGAGGGGTGCAACTCATTGGAGGGTGGGGGGAGCTTCAAGAGAAAGGGACATAATGTATACTTTTGGTTGATTCACTTATTGTATGGCAGAAGCCAACACACTACGGTAAAGCAATTATCTTCCAATTGAAAATACATTTTAAAAGTAAATAAATGTTTTGAAAAAATACATTCTCATGTTACAAAAAATTAAAAATCAGTATATCTGAGGTAGGAAATACAGTAATGATTTCTCAGTCTTCATATAATTCCCATGGCTTCACTATTCTGTCTATATACACAAAAACGTGAAGATAGCCCCAATGTAATTTTTACCTAAAGGCATTTTTTTTTGTTTAATTTTACTCTTTATGTGGTACTTGCTCTCCAAATGGCAAGAATGAAAGAACAGTAACAAGACAGAAACTCTTAAGCATAATTATTGCTACATGAAAGAGGTTTATTTGCACTGTGTAAACCTGATCTGATTCTTTCACTTTATAATGATGGCTTTGAGCAGGTCAATTAACCTCTCTTATTTTAATATGTTTCATTTGTAAAATGAGGATAATAATTCTAAACAATGCCAGAGGTTGTTTATAATTATCAAATGAGATTTTGTATTTGTAAATTATCAGTAAGTATCTCATTGTGACTATTAGTAACACGGCCTGATTCTATATTTGTTAGGTCTTTTGCTGTCTTCCCATCATCCCCTAGAGGTTCAGTGTTACCAAAGGTGTTACATTAAAATGTCCCATGGATTCTTCCTCAATTCTGTTTCTTTCAAACTCCACAGCCAATCCAGGCGACTCTAACTTTTTTCCAAATGCAGCACCTCCTCACATGATCACTGCTAGAATGTAGATCCAAACCACCATTATTTATTTCTCAGATTATGAAAAAATGCTTACCAATTGATCTGTCTCAAGCCCTAGCTCCTGATCATTTATTTTCAAAACCATATCCAGAACTCCTTTAAAATGCAAGTCAAATTATGTCCCTTACATAAAACACTGCAAAGAATTTTATTCAGAGTCATAAATAATCAAAGTCATTGCTATTGTGATGGGTAAAATCTTTCCCACATGTTGCTCATCACTTTTGACTGACTCCACTCCAGTTGCCCCTAAGTCAGTCATGATTTTGCTATGGAGCCTGTAGTTTCTTCTTTCTAGTTGGTTTTTAACTCAGACATATACATAGATTGCTTTACTACTTCAATTGTTCAAATACCCAACTTTTAATAAAGACTTAGCAACTTCACTTTTATCCCATTATAAGCAGTCCCATTTGCTGTTTTCCTTGTCTCAGTACTGATTAACACACAATATGCCACATACTCTAATTTGTTTAATGAATGTAAAGTCCTTCAATGAATGTAATTTAAAAAAGAGGGATTTTTATCTGTATCATTCACAATTATATCTGCAACTGGTAGAACAGTTCAGTAAATATTTTTTTAAAATGAATTAAAAACATTTCGAGGAAAAAAGTGTTTCTTCTTGCTAAGATTCCTACAGTAGTTTTCCCTTGCTGCTAAAATAATTACCACAAAGTTGATGGCTGAAAACAACACAGATTTATTCTCTTATACTTGTAGAGGAATAAAAGTCCAGCACAGGTTTAACCTCAAGCTTATTTTATGGAATGTGGGTGGCCTCTATAAGCTGGAAAAGCTACTAGGGTAGTGAAACCAGTGTTGGATTTTTATTCCTATAAAACTAAAAGATAATAAATTTGTGTTTTTATTTTCACTGACTCAATGGACATGAACTTGAGCAAACTCTGGGAGATAGTGAAGGACAGGGAAGTCTGGCATGCTCCAGTCTGTGGGGTCTCAGAGTCGGACACAACTTAACAACTGAACACCAACAACATGACACCTTACGTTGATCTTTGAAGCTAGTCAGTGTCACGTCTTTCTGACGGTTCTCCTATGGTTACATCTCCCTCTGATTTTGACCTCTTCTACTCTCTTTCAGCTTTAAAGACTCTCATTACTAGATTGTGACCACCTGAATCATCCAGGCTATTCACCCTTTCTAAGGTCAGCTATTTAGATCATTTAATTTTGCCTGAAACCTCAGTGTTCCTTTTCCATGTGACCTATATTCATGGGTTCTGGGGATTACAGTGTGGATATCTTTTGTTGCTGTTTAGTCGCTAAGTCATGTTTGACTCTGCAACCCACCAGCCTCCTCTGTCCATGGAATTTTCCAGGCAAGAATACTGGAGTGGACTGCCATTTCCTTCTCCAGGGAATCTTCCCAACCCAGGGATCACCATCTCCTGCATTGGCAGGCAGATTCTTTACCACTGAGCCACAGGGAAGCCTGTGGATATCTTTGGGTGACCATCATTCTGCCTACCACAGTTCCCTTCTATAAGTACTCTTGAGTCTCTCTCTTCCTTCTATATCCTCAAGCATCTTGAGTCAGGCCTCACTTTTCCATGGTAACCACTTGCACTGAGATCGCTAATGACTTCAGCTGACACATTCGGGAGATACTCTTTCACCCTCACCCTGCTTTATGCGCCTGGAGCATGAGTAGCATGTGAAGCAATTCTTTTCAGCTGCCTTATTGAGAGGGTTTCTTACCTTACCTTCTGTGGAAAGTGTTCTTTGGTTCTTTTATTACTCTGACATAGGAGAGAAATGATGAAAAAAATTATAGAAGATGAAGTTATCCCAACCTTCAATTTTACTGTGTTTTCTTACTAATTAATATCTTGAATTCTTATATGAAAATATTGCATCATATCTACATCTATACCTGTGTGCATCATGCAGTTCTCTATGACAGATGTGTACAGATGTATTTCATTTGATGTGATCCAATTTTAAATAAAATATTGGATAGTTGGTAAAAGTTGAAAAACTGTATAATTTAAATGCAAAAAAAAAAAAGGTATCCTTCTTTTCAGGTTTTTGTTGATACACCCTCTATTTAATTGTTGGAGCTTCTACAGCATTCTAAAACTAAACTTCTTACTTGTGGTTGATTCTACAATCTCTAGTCACTTATCTTTATATTTGTAACTGAATATTTGGGCATTCTTAGCAAGCATTACAATTGTTTTCCACAAATTGAGCATTTCTTTACATATTCCATAGGACCTTTGATAAATAAATTTCAGAATTTGTTAATCACCTTCCAATTTTTTTTCCTTCTTATGTTTATCACCTTTGCTTAATAGCAACAAGATGCTCCAGTTGACTCCTAACAAAGCGTAACATTCATTTTGCCTTGAACCATCTGTATCTGCCTCCTTATTGGCTTATCTCTAAAAATCTCTTTTATAAACACTTTAATAAAATCTGTTTTACTCTGTGTTCCTCTTCATTACTGATTTATTTTGAACCTTCATCACTTCTCTCATAATTTAGTATTGGTTTTCCTTGCCCTCAGTCGTCCTCATTATATATTTAAATGCTCATATATGAAATAGTAGCATTTCTAGATTACACTTATGATTACATTATCAAACTGTTTAAAAACATAGGGCAAGGGCATGGTATATGAACATCTTCCAATCCACTTTTGTTTTCCTTTCTAGCTCCTACTTCAATCTTTCCTTATTGATATTTCCTTGTTCCTGTCGTATGAATCACTTGAAGCTCACAAGTGGGTGCTGTATGTTTTACAGCTTGTTTCATCTTCTAGAATTCTGTTCTTTTTACATCCAGTTCCAACCTTCTATGGTACAGAAAAACTTTCCTGAATGATGTTAAAAATCTACTTCTCCTCCAAGTTCCTTAACTGCTTTCTTTGTATATTCTTCTCTTTTAGTATTCCAATTTTGTGTTCACCTTTCCACTTCAGGAAAACCAATTTTGTGATGAAATGGACTCTTTGATTCAAAAATTTAGTGAAGTACTTAATGTAGAAGACTGGATTATTTGTTGGATTAGTAATTTTTCTTTCTTCCACTACAGTAGTGGGAGGGAAATGACCTGATAAATGCTCTTGCAGAAGAGAGACTAAGGATGATGATATCTGAAACCAGAATTGTGTTTCTTCAATTGCTATAGCACATGGCTCCAGTATTAATGACCTAATTCAAAACTGCCAGCCTTATCAAACCTACATATTTTTTAACCTGTTGTAATTTAAAATGTATAGTTCTATAATTATGTTAAGCTACAGTAGTAGTTCTTAACTAGGTATGAACTCACCCTTCTTAGGACATTTGGAAATATTTAGAGACATTTTTTCATAGTCACAATTGGGAGGATGCTACCAGCATCTAGTGGGTAGAGGACAGGAATGCTGTAAGAGATTATTATCCAGCCCACACTGTCAATAGTGCCACTATTAGAAGTACTACTCTAGAGCAAACGATGTACCTTATTAAAGGTAATATCCACATCTATATATATATATAAATATAAATAGAATATTTACTTAACTGTTTCAGGGACTGAAATACATGTGATTTTTTATTCTATGCTATTTTATATAGTTATAGGAATAAAAGTTCTGTTTCATTTCTCAAGGGACACTAAAGCATGATTTTCTCTAAAATATTATATCTTTCATTTTTATATGCATATGACATATATATATACATATATATATATATTTCCACTAATTTTCCCTAATTTTAGTGCATGCTTTTTATAGACTGAACTTTATTTTTTAAATTTAATTTGGAAGTTAGCATTTCAGATGTGTTAATTTATTTCAAAACAGAAAAAAAAAACACACACACATTATGCCTTAAGCTGTCTTTCAGAGATGTTGTAATAGCATCACATGAATGGAAATTAATTGGTCTAGTGTTCCTTGTAAGGTGTAAGTAGATATTATTTATTCTATTAAACACATGATAAGAAAAAAGTAACATAGCATTTTCCCAGTTTAGAAATGATAAGGACAAAGTAGAACACCCTTCTCCAGTGCATGCTGCTGCCGCTGCTAAGTCACTTCAGTCGTGTCCGACTCTGTGTGACCCCATAGACAGCAGCCCACCAGGATCCCCCGTCCCTGGGATTCTCCAGGCAAGAACACTGGGGTGGGTTGCCATCTCCTTCTCCAATGCATGAAAGTGAAAAGTGAAAGTGAAGTCGCTCAGTCGAGTCTGACTCCCAGCGACCCCATGGACTGCAGTCCACCAGGCTCCTCCGTCCATGGGACTTGCCAGGCAAGAGTACTGGAGTGGGTTGCCATTGCCTTCTCCATCTCCAGTGAATAGGCATGCATATATATATTTTATCTTAAAGTGTTCTATATATATTACTAAAGCTGACACATGCAATGCAGAAATACTAAGGTGAAATTTAATAAAAAGTTAAGAAAAGCAACATAGAAAGATTAGGATTTGCTATGCTTTTCCATGATTAGTCCTGTTTATAAAAGAACTTTCAGATTTCCTATAGCCCACAGAGCAGCACTGATACTCCAGTTTGATATATCCTGAGAACATATTGACAATTTATACTACAAGGTAATATCCGGTATTAGTTTGTGCATTTAATGAAATCACTTATTGTTATGAGATTTAATAGATAGATAAGCCAGTCCTTACTCTTGTGAAATATGCAATCACATAGACCAAAAGCAGACTGGTACCATGGTAAATGCTAGATGCACACTGGAAGGTGTGGCAGATACTGCAGATACCCTGTTCAATAGCCATTAGCTCCTTATTTCTTGATATAAGAAACTGGCTTCTGTTCAGGAATTGATAACTCACGTTCTCAGAGAAAGTGGTCCTATCCCAGCTCCTGGAAACAATGATTCCCAGCACCTGGAATAACAATGATTTTTCTTTTGCAAGTGACTGGCTCAGCATGGTTATGTGACATAGCTGTGGCTAATGAGACAAATATAAAATTTGCTTTTGAGGACCTGGGGAAGGATTTTTCCTGATAAAAAGATATTGGGGTGGGGGGGGGCTGTCTCTTTTCCCCTTTGCCAAGTGGGTTATTTGAAGGCATGGTAACTGGAACTTCAGCAGTGTTTTGATCATTAGGGCATCAGCCCCAGTTTGAAAGCCCAAATGCTGAGGATGGTGGGAAAGAAAGATGAAAGATCCTGGCTCTTGAGAAGATGATTCTGTCCTACACAAGGTTCCTTTTTTATCAGCTTTTCTTTTAATTACAATTAAAATTAAATTTTAATTTCTATTTCATACAGCTGGAAATATCTTAACTGATAGAGAAAAAAAACTAAGCAAAGCTAGGAGAGGTCAGGTAGGACTTTCCAAAGTAAATACAATCTACATGCACCATCAAATCTCTAGACAATACCTCTGAAGTTTCATGTTCTCTATAATCTCTGTCCATAGAAGAAATTTAGTTATCAGAACTGAATAATGGGCTCATATTTGGGGCAGAATGTAATATCATAATTCATGGAATACATTCAAAATCAGAGAAATTCTCCTATTGAGGTCTACTGCTAAGCTGCTGCTAAGTCACTTCAATCGTGTCCGACTCTGTGTGACCCCATAGACGGCAGCCCACCAGGCTCCCCCATCCCTGGGATTCTCCAGGCAAGAACAGTGGAGTGGGTTGCCATTTCCTTCTCTAATGCATGAAAGTGAAAAGTGAAAGTAAAGTCGCTCAGTCATGTCCGACTCTCAGCGACTCCATGGATTGCAGCACACCAGGCTCCTCCATCCATGGGATTTTCCAGGCAAGAGTACTGGAGTGGGGTGCCATTGCCTTCTCCGATTGAGGTCTACAGAAGTCAATAAAAAAGATATTAAATAACTACACAATATGTGTTCACTCAAAGTCATTTTAAATACTATTTATCAAGATAGAAATAAAAAAGTTTGCAAACAGAATTACCAAGAGACCTTTCAGATACTGCCTAAAATGAACCTGAAATGGATTATATAACTTTGTTTCCTGGAACTTCCTAGCCATGAAGTGAGGTGCACAGGAGGATGCAAGAGATTGTGTACAATGAAGGAGAGATTTAAACTCTACTCCCACTGAGAATGCTTACAAAAATTGCTCCAACTATTCAGCCATCCTTTCTTGCACCCTAACAGAGCCTGTTTTATATTCCTTTCATATAGGAATATTTGAAGGCAAAAAGCAAATACATCTTTTCCTTTATCTGTGCATGCTATTATAGCCTGACAATATGAATTGAGCTGCTTTTATCAACCTAAATGCTTGAGTTCTTTACCAAGTACCATCACTACGGTCTCCAGGTCTAGTTTCTAGCAAGCATGCAGTGACTAATGATGGATGTATCCCCGCTGATGATGTAACTACTATATGAAATTAACATTGATGGGATTTTCCTGTGGTCCAGTGGCTAAGAATCTACCTCTGAATGCAATGGACACAGGTTTGATCCCTGGTCAAGGAAGAATCCACATGCTGCAGTGTGGCTAAGTCCATGTGCTGCAACTACAGAGTCCATGAGGAAAGCCAATGAAGAAATGAAGACCCAGTGCAGCCAAAAATAAATAAATTTTTAAAAAAGAAACTAACTTATTGATACTATGTACATATATTTTGCCATCCAAGTCAGATCTTTCTGTGAATGAAATAAGAGCTCTTAATACTTTAAGTGAAATGACAGGCATTACCCAAGACTGTCCAAAGTTCTCCTGGTCTACCTGGGAAGAAGATTTTTATCTCAAGACCTTAATGCTGCTCTTTCAATGACATAATTTTTCAATTTTAAAACATATTTTATTTTATAAAACAGTATTGTACTCTGAAAAATTCAATCAAGTATAGTTTTAAATGATAAAATTATAGAAAATTAACCAATAAATGTGTATTAAGTTTTATTGGTAGCCAGGATTTGAAAAGGTTGAGATTGATTGAAATTTTTGGGAAAGCTTCATGGAAGCGGAATTTGAAATAGACGATGTAAATTTTGTTGGGCTGGAGGGGCAGAGGAATGATCAATGATAACAGTGTGGAAACAATACAAACAAAGGGAAGGAGAAAGGAATATTATGCCAATCAATTCAAACTGACTAACAATATGCTGCCTTCATAAAAATGAATAACCATTTGTTGATTTACAGTGTGTATAAGAATTTATACACCTGTCATCTGACATTTATCTAAATAGAAAAAATTCTATCAGTTCTTTTATGATAATAATTTTTATGATTATTTTCAATTATATGTAAAGAAATAGGAAGGGTAAAAATTTATGTAAAGTGATATAAATTTAGTAATGTAGGCTATAAAATGTTTTATGAATTTTTAAACTCCTTTTATCTAGTGTTCCTTATACTCTGTGGCATCTCTTCTGTAATGACTGGAAGATGGTAGAATAATTGTCTCCTTGTGGGCTGAAGAAAATATGGTGAAAATAATTCCATAGTTGTTATTAATATAAAACTTAAAAAGGAAAATGTGGAATGCACGAAAAGAAACTATGAAGGAGTCAGGAATGGAACTGACTGTGAGCCAGAATGAAGCTTTCAAAAGCAGAGATGGTAAAAGATGGGTACTAATATTCCATAATTGTGGTGATGAGCTTCTAATAACAACAAAAAAAATACAAAAAAGAGTAGTTATAGAAGATGAGAATATATTCCATTGTCTATTTAAGTGAAAAGCAATTGAGGATGCAGCTTTTTAATAAGGAAAATATCATGGTCTAATGGGCCAGAGTCTAAACTGTGCTCTACTCTAGTTCAGCTATTGAATCTGATGGACCTTAAACAGATGGCAGGAAACTAGGAATTGAAGATGATTTACAGGCTCCTTGCCCACTTCTTTCCTCTTCTCAAATGTTATTAATCTCCCTTGGGAAAGCTCTATGACACACAGAATATAGATGGACAACAGCCAAAAGCACAACATACATAAAAATGAGAACATATGTAGTAAGAATAAAAGTATATTAACAAGTGAATGTTTATCAGTTTGTGAGTACTAAACTCTCTGCTAAATTTGTTAAAATGTAATGATAGGTTGCACATGATTGTGTGCCCTCATCCCACTGGTTAGCTCATGATTGGACAGCTTAAATCCCTTTATTTTCAGATGCACAAGGAAAATGATGATATTTCTTGCATGAGCAATTTTGTGCTTCATTGCTCTTAATTGCATGCTTAAGCTTCACTCTTTGAAAGCTTACAATGTCCTAGAAAAAAAAGAGGTGAATATATGAGATCTTGCAGAAATGAAAAAAAAAAATCCCAAAATCTGAAGAAGAGGAAAAAAAAAAATCTGCTGCTAGGAGGTATAACTCATTTAAAAATAAAAATTCATGTATTGTAATTAAATACAAGCATAGCCTATAGGCAATTCAAAAAAATCCCATTGTACAAAAGGGTAGTTGACATAAGTAACAAACTGTGTAAGTCAGTAATAAAAGCAAAGTGGTAGTAATCAGATCAAGAGAGAACTGAATCAATTTTTAGAAAATAAAGATGCCACGGCCACTGCCCAGACTTTAATGGCAGGAAAAGTAACTACATCAACTGCTTTAGATTATCACTGAATTTGAACTATTCCTTATTATAGGAACCATTTATAATCATTTAGGACTTGATCTTATTTTTTTATATTTGCTAAATAAAAGTGTTTTGTTTTGTTTTACTTAACCTAAGTTCCCTGAGATCAAAGACTCTGGATAAATTTTAATTTATCTGGATAATTTTAAATGCTTAGCAAAGAATAAGCCTTCAGTTATTAGTTACTAAATGAAATAATGATTTTATGAAGAAAAACACTCAAAGTAGGAAGTCAAGAAACACCTGGAGTAACAGGCAAATTTGGCCTTGGAATACAGAATGAAGCAGGGCAAAGGCTAATAGAGTTTTGCGAAGAGAATGCACTGGTCATAGCAAACACCCTCTTCCAACAAAACAAGAGAAGACTCTACACATGGACATCACCAGATGGAAAACACCAAAATCAGACTGATTATATTCTTTGCAGCCAAAGATGGAGAAGCTCTATACAGTCAGCAAAAACAAGACGAGGAGCTACCTGTGGCTCAGATCATGAATACCTTATAGCCAAATTCAGACTTAAATTGAAGAAAGTAGGGAAAACCACTAGACCATTCAGGTATGACCTAAATCAAATTCCTTATGATTATACAGTGGAAGTGAGAAATAGATTTAAGGGACTAGATCTGATAGACAGAGTGCCTGATGAACTATGGACGGAGGTTCGTGACATTGTACAAGAGACAGGGATCAAGACCATCCCCATGGAAAAGAAATGCAAAAAAAGCAAAATGGCTGTCTGGGGAGGCCTTACAAATAGCTGTGAAAAGAAGAGAAGCAAAAAGCAAATGAGAAAAGGAAAGATATTCCCATCTGAATGCAGAGTTCCAAAGAATAGCAAGGAGAAATAACAAAGCCTTCCTCAGTGATCAATGCAAAGAAATAGAGGAAAACATCAGAATGGAAAATACTAGAGATCTCTTCAAGAAAATTAGAGATACCAAGGGAACATTTCATGCAAAGATGGGCTCAATAAAGGACAGAAAGTGTATGGACCTAACAGAAGCAGAAGATATTAATAATAGGTGGCAAGAACACACAGAAGAACAGTACAAAAAAGATCTTCACAACCAAGATAATCACGATGGTATGATGACTCACCTAGAGCCAGACATCTTAAAATGTGAAGTCAAGTGGGCCTTAGAAAGCATCACTGTGAACAAAGCTAGTGGACATGATGGAATTCCAGTTGAGCTATTTCAAATCATGAAAGATGATGCTGTGAAAGTGCTGCACTCAATATGCCAGCAAATATGGAAAATGCAGCAGTGGCCACAGGACTGGAAAAGGTCAGTTTTCATTCCAATCCCAAAGAAAGGCAATGCCAAAGAATGCTCAAACTACCACACAATTGCACTCATCTCACACGCTAGTAAAGTAATGCTCAAAATTCTCAAAGCCAGGCTTCAGCAATACGTGAACTGTGAACTTCCAGACGTTCAAGTGGGTTTTAGAAAAGGCAGAGGAACCAGAGATCAAATTGCCAACATCTGCTGGATCATCAAAAAAAGCAAGAAAGTTCCAGAAAAAACATCTATTTCTGCTTTATTGACTATGCCAAAGCCTTTGACTGTGTGGATCACAATAAACTGTGGAAAATTCTGAAAAAGATAGGAATACCAGATCACCTGATCTGCCTCTTGAGAAACCTGTATGCAGGTCAGGAAGCAACAGTTAGAATTGGACATGGAACAACAGACTGGTTCCAAATAGGAAAAGGAGTACGTCAAGGCTTTATACTGTCACCCTGCTTATTTAACTGATATGCAGAGTACATCATGAGAAACGCTGGACTGGAAGAAGCACAAGTTGGAATCAAGATTGCCGGGAGAAATATCAATAACCTCAGATATGCAGATGACACCACCCTTATGGCAGAAAGTGAAGAGGAACTAAAAAGCCTCTTGATGAAAGTGAAAGAGGAGAGTGACAAAGTTGGCTTAAAACTCAACTTTCAGAAAACTAAGATCATGTCATCTGGTCCCATCACTTCATGGGAAATAGATGGGGAAACAGTGGAAACAGTGTCAAACTTTATTTTTTGGGGCTCCAAAATCACTGCAGATGGTGATTGCAGCCATGGAATTAAAAGACACTTACTCCTTGAAAGGAAAGTTATGACCAACCTAGGTAGCATATTGAAAAGCAGAGATATTACTTTGCCAACAAAGGTCTGTCTAGTGAAGGCTATGGTTTTTCCAGTGGTCATGTGTGGATATGAGTTGGACTGTGAAGAAAGCTGAGTGCTGAAGAATTGATGCTTTTGAATTGTGGTGTTGGAGAAGACTCTTGAGAGTCCCTTGGACTGCAAGGAGATCCAACGAGTCCATTCTGAAGGAGATCAGCCCTGGGATTTCTTTGGAAGGAATGATGCTAAAGCTGAAACTCCAGTACTTTGGCCACCTCATGCAAAGAGTTGACTCATTGGAAAAGACTCTGATGCTGGGAGGGATTGGGGGCAGGAGGAGAAGGGGACGACAGAGGATGAGATGGCTGGATGGCATCACTGACTCGATGGACCTGAGTCTGAGTGAACTCCGGGAGTTGGTGATGGACAGGGAGGCCTGTCGTGCTGCAATTCATGGGGTCACAGAGTCAGACACAACTGAGCAACTGAACTATACTGAACTGAACTGAGTATTAGAAAGAAATAGTGTTAGTTGTTCAGTCTTGTCCAACTCTTTGTGACACCACAGACTGTAGCCCACCAGGCTACTTAAGAACCCAGGAAATTCTGGGGAGCCATTTTTAAATTCAGAACATAATGAAAATTTATAAATGTGTGTGTTCCCTGGCTTCCTAAGTAATTCATTTTTAAAGTAATTTCAAAATGAGGTTGGTTTTATTTTACAGTAATTAATTTCCAATTTTTTTCTTCTATTTTATATGCTTAATGAATTTAAATAGTTGAAAACTGTCTATTTGTAACAATTTGTGGTATAAATTTCATTATTCAATTTATTAAAAATAACTACCACTTTACATTGTAGAGAATCTAGTCTGTGTTTGAGAGCATTTTGGGCTTGTTTATTTTGTCGATACACAAATTTACCAGTATTATGAGTTTAGATATATGTTCAACTCTCTGAAAGTTGTACACTTTGTTTCCCTTCATCCTCTATCTAAGACTTGAACAGTGGTTTCTTTAGATTGTTTTCATTTGATTAAATAACTGAAAAATCAATTCTATGAATGTAATCCAGTAATGGTACTATTTACATTGAAAAACATAATAAAATAAATAAAAACTTAGTGATTCTTCTTTTTTACTTCTTTTTATGAGCATGTTTCTAAGAAATAACAACTGGTTAATTCTGGAAGCCCAAAGAAAAGGAAGATATCTCAATCACTTTCCCCTATAAAATTTACATCAACTGACTTTTCCAGTTCCTTTTCATCACATAAAAAGTATTTATTACACTTGGGCTTCTCTGGTGGCTCAGTTGATAAAGAATCCAACTGAAAATGCAGGAGACTCCCTGTAAGGCAAGATACCTGGGTTTAATCAATCCCTGGGTGCAGAAAACCTCCTGGAGTAGGAAATGGCAACCCATTCCAGTATTCTTGTCTGGAAAACCTGATGCACAGAGAAGTCTGGTGGGCTACAGTCCATGGCATCTCAAGAGTCAGACATGACTTACTTTAGTGTTAGTGATCAAACATTTTTAGCAGGAAATTTACAACAATAATATTGGGGGAATATAAATTCTAAGATTATTCAGCAACTACATTACTGATATCCACAAAAAGAATACAGAAATAAAATTTTAAAACACAAAAAGAATTAAACCATTTTAATAACAAGAATAAAACAAAAACAAAAGGATAAATCTACTTTTGACATGTTTTAAATATACATGTAAATATACATAAACATACACAAATAATCCTTTGATAACCACCAAAAGTTTATGACAGTCCAATAAATTTAAAATACATCCATATAAAAATTGAATGAAATAAATCTTACCCATAACATCTTAGCTTCATCCACTATATTTTATTCTTTATTCTATGCTTCAATATGTTAAAAATCAAACTTTTAAATATTAAACTCTCCAGTGCTTGGGCCAACATATTAAATGCAAAATCATAGATTAAAGCAATATTCTGAGAGTAATTAACTAACGTATTATTTCTCTTCCTTATACTTTTTGTGGCTCTTCCAAGCTGTGCGTGTGTATGTCTGTGTACATGTTCAATCATGTCTGACTCTTGTGACCCCATGGACTGTAGCCCACCAGGCTTCTCTATCCATGGGATTTCTCAGGCATACTGGACTGGGTTGCAGTTCCCTCCTCCAGGGAATCTTGCTGACCCAGGATTCAAATCTGCATCTCCTGTGTTTCCTGTATTGAAAGGTGGATTCTTTACCACTGAGTCACTGGGGAAGCCCCCTTTCCGTGCTGTAGTATTCCTAATTTTTAGATTAGACAGGGATTTCAGGGAGCATTAATTTAAATATATTGTGCTTTTTTTTTTTTTTTTCTTGCCCTGGTAGACCATATTTTGTTCTCAGTCCTCTACCTGCATTGTCTGATTGCTATTAATAGTGTCACCTGGATTCCTTTGCAGGCTGGCTTTGACTTGGTTTTATTAATGAGGAAGAAGTCAATTTATTTCTATTTCAATCCAGGGTTATTTTACCTGTGTTACCTATAGTGTCTGTGTCCCTCTATGACCATAATTTATTGATGGAAGATCTCTTTGACTACTGACAGTCTCTAGAAAACTCAATCCCCTTTGTTGCTTCCCTAAAGTTTGCTCACACTTTTATAAATAATCTCTTCATTGAAAGCCTTTCAATTGAACCATTTAAGTACACAAAGTCCTGAGAGATAGAGCAGATAATTGAAAATATGCCACCAAGAAGGGCAAGATTAGATGAAATCCTGGAACCAGACTGATCATCTATTAGTTGAACACATACATGGATGATATACTTGTTTGGGAAAGTGGAACAGTGATAATCTGTTATTCACTGACACCAGACTTACCCAAATTACCACTGTCCATAGCTGGCGGTCCACATAATTTGCAGTACTCAATGCAATAATGCTGCACCCCAACCCCCACTTAAAACTTGCTGAAAATTTCAAGATAATAAAGACAAAGCATTACAATAAGTGCTGAGTCCTAGTAAGTGCAGAGTCCTGTGGGAATGCATAAGTGGCAAGCCTTTAAAACTGCCTCCAGGTTGAGTACATTGAGTTGTAGTACTGCTGCTGCTACGTCGTATCAGTCGTGACCGACTCTGTGCGACCCCATAGATGGCAGCCCACCAGGCTCCCCCATCCCTGAGATTCTCCAGGCAAGAACACTGGAGTGGGTTGCCATTTCCTTCTCCAATGCATTAAAGTGAAAAGTGAGTGAAGTCGCTCAGTAGTGTTCAACTCTTAGCGACCCCATGGACTACAGCCTACCAGACTCCTCCATCCATGGGATTTTCCAAGCAAGAGTACTGGAGTGGGGTGAGTTGTAGTACTAATGGAAGGCAAAGGTTTGTCTGATCAAGTGTTGATTCCATCAAGTGAGATCAACATGAAAACTATAACAATTACAAAGCTGTGAGGCAAAATGCCTATCTCTGTGCTGGATAACTTAAAACAATAATGATAATAATTTAAAAGACTTTTAATTCTGAACTGCAAATATAGTTAGGAATGCTGGAAAGTGCCATAATAGTCTTAAAACAAACTCATATTTCATGGCTGCAATAAATGCCTGCAAAAGACTTGGTTATAAATCAAATTGTGTAGGTTAAGAGTTGCAAAGCCAGTTTAAAAAGCAATTTCTAACTCCAAGACTCTTAGGCTTGGAATAAGTCATTGCTTGCAGATAAGCAGGGGTTGAAGGCTTGGGTTGGGGGCATTTTGGTAGATACAAACAAACTGCTGCTACTGCTAAGTCACTTCAGTCATGTCCAACTCTGTGAGACCCCATAGACGGCAGCCCACCAGGCTCCCCCGTCCCTGGGATTCTCCAGGCAAGAATACTGGAGTGGGTTGCCATTTCCTTCTCCAATGCATGAAAGTGAAAAGTGAAGTCGCTCAGTCGTGTCCGACTCTCAGCTACCTCATGGACTGCAGCTTACCAGGCTCCTCCGTCCATGGGATTTTCCAGGCAAGAGTACTGGAGTGGGGTGCCATTGCCTTCTCCGGATACAAACAAAATTGGGCATCTATTCCTAAAGTGTTTTTGAAATCCACTTTGAGCAGAAGAAGCTCTTCTCCCAATTTCTAAGGAAACTAGAATTCTTTATAAAAAAAAATCATTAATGAGTTGATTTTGGGCAGTTGCTCCCAAGAGGATGCTTGTTTTCCTAAAATACTCCCCATCAGTGCCTCTGGACCCAATTTCCAGACTATGAAATACAGTCTCTACAGGAGAGAGCCTATGCACTAAATAAAATTGTGAGATCTTACCACCTCTAAGGGTATTAAATTTAACAGGACCAAATTTATCAAAACAGCAGTTTTAGCCCAATATTTGACATTTAATATGGTGGCCCCAAAAGTTAAAAGTGTATTTAATAGTTCCTTTAGCATATTGGAACCTGGGTTAATCAGTTGCTACTGCTGCTGCTGCTGCTGCTGCTGCTAAGTCGCTTCAGTTGTGTCCAACTATGTGAGACCCCATAGACAGCAGCCCACCAGGCTCCCCTGGCCCTGGGATTCTCATGGCAAGAACACTGGAGTGGGTTGCCATTTCCTTCTCCAATGCATGAGAATGAAAAATGAAAGTGAAGTCGCTCAATCGTGTCTGATTCCTAGTGACCCCATGGACTGTAGCCTACCAGGTTCCTCCATCCATGGGATTTTCCAGGCAAGAGTACCAGAGTGGGGTGCCATAGCCTTCTCCAGGTTAATCAGTTACCTGCAGTTAATCAGCATAAAATGGTAGACTTCTTGGCACACTATAGAAGAGGAAGGAGTCTGAAGGCTTAGTGAGATGGGCATGTTATAACTGATCTGAGTGTCTCAAATCATTAAGAAATATGTTTTTGTTTTCTGAGATATCCTATCCATAAAAAGATTTGTAGTGAGTCTCCTCTGTAATTTGGAGATAACAATGGACAATAATAACATAGAATTGGGCTCCCTGATTTCAGTAGGAACAATGGTATCTCTAAATGAAATCAAGTGGGAAAAATTACCCTAATAAGCCTCATGAATCTAGTTTTAAGCAGATTATTTGAACCAGCTGAGCTCTACAAATAAAGAAGAATGTAGGAAGGTTCATTTTTCTCCACACCCTCTCCAATATTTGTTATTTGTAGACTTTTTAATGATGATCATCCTGACTTGAGTGAGGTGATACCTCAAAGCAAATCAGTTTTGATTTGCATTTCTGTAATAATTAGTGATATTGAGTATCTTTTCATGTGCCTGTTGGCCATCTGTGCTTTCTGTGGAGAAAAGTTTGTTTAGGTTTTCTGTGCATTGTTTTGACTGGATGGTATTTTTTTTTATTAAACTGTATATTTTGGAAATTAATCCCTTTTTGGTAGCATCATTTGTTGTTAATATTTTTCCCAGTCCATAGGTGATCTTTTCATTTTGCTTATGGTCTCCTTTGCTGTGCAAAAAGTTTTAAGTGTGATTAAGTCCCATTGGTTTATTTTTGTTTCTATTTCCATTAATACAGGAGAATGACCCAAGAACATATTGCTGTGATTTATGGCAAAGAGAGTTCTGCCTATCTTTTCTCTAGGAGTTTTATATTAATAGTATCAAATTTTACATATAGGTCTTTAATTCATTTTGAGTTTATTTTTGTATATGCTATTATAGAATGTTTTAATTTCACTCTTTTACATGTAACTGTCCAGTTTTCCCAGTATCACTTATTGAAGAGACTGTCTTCTGCATTGTATTTCTTGCCTCCTTTATTGCAGAGTAGTTGATCATAGATGAATGGGTTTTTTTCCCAGATTTTCTATCCTGTTTTTTGATCTATATGTTTGTTTCTATGCCAGCACCATACTAATTTGATTACTGTAGCTTTTTAGTATAGTCTGAAGTCAGGGAGCCTGATTCCTTTAGCTCCATTTTTCTTTCCCAAGATTGTTTGGGATTTTTTGTTTCAATAAAAATTAAAATTATGTGAAAAATTTCATTAGTAATTTGATAAGAATTACACTGAATTATAGATTGCCTTGGGTAGTACAGTCATTTTAAAAATATTGATCTTCTAATCCAAGAGCACAGTATATCTTTCCATCTCTTTGTGGCATCTTTTAAGTCTTTTATCAGCATCATATAGTTTTCATAGTACAGGTCCTTTGCTTCCTCAGAGAGGTATTCTATTCTTTCAGATGTGATGACACATGGGATTGTTCCTTAATTTCTTTCTGATATTTTGCTTGTAGAGTATAGAAACACAACAGATTTCTGTATATTAGTTTTGTGTCCAGCAACATTATTGAATCCATTGATGAGGTCTAGCAGTTTTCTGGTAATATCTTTAGAATTTTCTATATATAGCATCATATCATCTGCAAGAAATGACAGATTTACTTCTTCTTCTCCAATTTTTATTACTGTTTATTTATTTATTTTTTTCTTCTCTGACTGCCACAGCTAGGGCTTCTAAAACCCTGTTTAATGAAAGTGGGAAGAGTGGGCATCTTTGTTTTGTTCCTTATCTCAGAGGAAACACTTTCAGCTTCTCACTGTTGAGTATGATGTTAGCTGAGGGTTTGTCAGATAAGGATTTTATTTTGAGTTACGTTCTTTCCAAGCCAGATTTATGAACAGCTCTTTTTTTTTCTTAATCATAAATGCATAATTAGTTTTATAAAAGAACTCTTTAAGACGGTCATATAGTTTTTATTCTTCAACTTGTTAATATGGTATATCATATTGATTGACTTGTGGATATTGAAAAATCATTACATCGCTGGGATAAATCCCACTTGGTCATGGCGTATGATTATTTTAATGTATTGCTGGAGTCTGTTAGTATTTTGTTGAGAATTTTTGCATATTATACTTGTCTATGGTTTTCTTTTTTGTGTATCATATCTTTGTCTGGATTTGGCATCAAAATGATGGTTATCTCATAGTATGAGTTTGAAATTGTTCCTTCTTATGCAATTTTTTTCATACTGTTCATGGGTTCTCAAGGCAAGAATACTGAAGTAGTTTGCCATTCCCTTCTCCAGTGGACCACATTCTGTCAGATCTCTCCACCATGACCCGCCCATCTTGGGTTGCCCCACGGGTATGGCTTAGTTTCATTGAGTTAGACAAGGCTGTGGTCCTAGTGTGATTAGATTGACAAGTTTTCTGTGATTATGGTTTCAATGTGTCTGCCCTCTGATGCCCTCTTGCAACACCTACTGTCTTACTTGGGTTTCTCTTACCTTGGGCATGGGGTATCTCTTCATGGCTGCTCCAGCAAAGTGCAGCCGCTGCTCCTTACCTTGGACGAGGGGTATCTCCTCACCACCGCCCCTCCTGACCTTCAGTGTGGGATAGCTCCTCTAGGCCCTCCTGCGCCCACGCAGCCACAGCTCCTTGGACGTGGGGTTGCTCCTCCCGGCCACTGCCCCTGGCCTTGGGCTTGGGGGCGTGGGGTAGCTCCTCCTGGCCGCAGCCCCTGACCTCAGATGCGGGGTAGCTCCTCTCGGTCTTTCCTGTGCTGTCGCAGCTTGGCACTCTCGGCTGCTGCCCCTGACCTCGGACATGGGGTAACTCCTCTTGGATGCCGCCCTTCGGGCATGGGGTCCTCCCAGCTTCTGCTCCTGACCTTGGACATGGGGTAGCTCCTCTCGACCAGTCTTAGTGCGCCGATCGCAGCCGCCTATGAAAAGGCAAAATGATAGAATACTAAAAGAGGAACTCCCCACATCAGTAGGTGCGCAATATTCTACTGGAGATCAGTGGAGAAATAACTCCAGAAAGAATGAAGGGATGGAGCCAAAGCAAAAAGAATATGCAGCTGTGGATGTGACTGCTGATAGAAGCAAGGTCTGATGCTATAAAGAACAATATTGCATAGGAACCTGGGATGTCAGGCCCATGAATCAAGGCAAATTGGAAGTGGTCAAACAAGAGATGGCAGGAGTGAATGTCAACATTCTAAAATCAGCAAACTGAAATGGACTGGAATGGGTGAATTTAACTCAGATGACCATTATATCCACTACTGTGGGCAGGAATCCCTCAGAAAAAATGGAATGGCCATTATGGTCAACAAAAGAGTCCGAAATGCTGTACTTGGATGCAATCTCAAAAATGACAGAATGATCTCTGTTCGTTTCCAAGGCAAACCATTCAATATCACAGTAATCCAAGTCTATGCCCCAACCAGTAATGCTGAAGAAGCTAAAGTAGAACGGTTTTATGAAGATCTACAATACCTTTTAGAAATAACACCCGAAAAAGATGTCCTTTGCATTACAGGGGACTGAAATGCAAAAGTAGGAAGTCCAGAAACACTTGGAGTAACAGGCAAATTTGGCCTTGGAATATGGAATAAAGCAGGGCAAAGACTAATAGACTTTTGCCAAGAAAATGCACTGGTCATAGCAAACACCCTCTTCCAACAACACAAGAGAAGACTCTACACATGGACATCACCAGATGGTGAACACTGAAATCAGATTGATTATATTCTTTGCAGCCAAAGATGGAGAAGCTCTATACAGTCAACAAAACAAGACCAGGAGTTAACTGTGGCTCAGATCATGAATTCCTTATTGCCAAATTCAGACTTAAATTGAAGAAAGTAGGGAAAACCACTAGACCATTCAGTTATGACCTAAATCCAATCCCTTATGATTATACAGTGGAAGTGAGAAATAGATTTAAGGGCCTAGATCTGATAGATAGAGTGCCTGATGAACTATGGAATGAGGTTTGTGACATTGTACAGGAGACAGGGATCAAGACCATCCCCATGGAAAAGAAATGCAAAAAAAGCAAAATGGCTGTCTGGGGAGGCCTTACAAATAGCTGTGAAAAGAAGAGAAGCAAAAAGCAAATGAGAAAAGGAAAGATATTCCCATCTGAATGCAGAGTTCCAAAGAATAGCAAGAAGAGATAAGAAAGCCTTCCTCAATGATCAATGCAAAGAAATAGAGGACAACAACAGAATGGGAAAGACTAGAGATCTCTTCAAGAAAATTAGAGATACCAAGTGAACATTTCATGCGTAGATGGGCTCGATAAAGGACAGAAATGGTATGGACCTAACAGAAGCAGAAGATATTAAGAAGATGTGGCAAGAATACACAGAAGAACTGTACAAAAAAGATCTTCACGACCCAGATAATCACAATGATGTGATCACTGACTTAGAGCCAGACATCCTGGAATGTGAAGTCAAGTGGGCCTTAGAAAGCATCACTACGAACAAAGCTGGTGGAGGTGATGGAATTCCAGTTGAGCTATTTCAAATCCTGAAAGATGATGCTGTGTAAATGCCAGCAAATGTGGAAAACTCAGCAGTGGCCACAGGACTGGAAAAGGTCAGTTTTCATTCCAATCCCAAAGAAGGCAATGCCAAAGAATGCTCAAACTACCGCACAATTACATTCATCTCAAACATTAGTAAAGTAATGCTCAAAATTCTCCAAGCCAGTCTTCAGCAATATGTGAACCGTGAACTTCCTGATGTTCAAGCTGGTTTTAGAAAAGGCAGAGGAATCAGAGATCAAATTGCCAACATCCGCTGGATCATAGAAAAAGCAAGAGAGTTCCAGAAAACATCTATTTCTGCTTTACTGACTATGCCAAAGCCTTTGACTGTGTGGATCACAATAAACTGTGGAAAATTCTGAAAGAGATGGGAATACCAGACCACCTGACCTGCCTCTTGAGAAATTTGTATGCAGGTCAGGAAGCAACATTTAGAACTAGACAACAGACTCGTTCCAAATAGGAAAAGGAGTACGTCAAGGCTGTATATTGTCACCCTGCTTATTTAACTGATATGCAGAGTACATCATGAGAAAAGCTGGACTGGAAGAAACACAAGCTGGAATCAAGATTGCCGGGAGAAATATCAATAACCTCAGATATGCAGATGACATCACCCTTATGGCAGAACGTGAATAGGAAGTAAAATGCCTCCTGATGAAATTGAAAGTGGAGAGTGAAAAAGTTGGCTTAAAGCTCAACATTCAGAAAACGAAGATCATGGCATCTGGTCCCACCACTTCATGGGAAATAGATGGGGAAACAGTGGAAACAGTGTCAGACTTTATTTTTCCGGGCTCCAAAATCACTGCAGATGGTGACTGCAGCCATGAAATTAAAAGATGCTTAGTCCTTGGAAGGAAAGTTATGACCAACCTAGAAAGCATATTCAAAAGCAGAGACATTACTTTGCCAACAAAGGTTCGTCTAGTCAAGACTATGGTTTTTCCTGTGGTCATGTATGGCTGTGAGAGTTGGACTGTGAAGAAGGCTGAGTGCCAAAGAATTGATGCTTTTGAACTGTGGTGTTGGAGAAGACTCTTGAGAGTCCCTTGGACTGCAAGGAGATCTAGCCAATCATTCTGAAGGAGATCAGCCCTGGGATTTCTTTGGAAGGAATGATGCTAAAGCTGAAACTCCAGTAATTTGGCCACTTCATACGAAGAGTTGACTCATTGTAAAAGACTCTGATGCTGGGAGGGATTGGCGGCAGGAGGAGAAGGCGATGACAGGATGAGATGGCTGGATGGCATCACTGACTCGACGGACATGAGTCTGAGTGAACTCCGGGAGTTGGTGATGGACAGGGAGGCCTTGTGTGCTGCGATTTATGGGGTTGCAAAGATTCGGACAGGCCTGAGCAACGGAAATGAACTGAACTGATACAGTTTTTTGGAATAGTTCCGGATGGATAGGTGTTAACTCTTCAAATGTTTGGAAGAGTTCATCCATGAAATGATCTGGTCCTAGTTCTTTGCTTGTTGAGTGTTTTTAAATCACTGAATCAACTTCAGTACTTGTAATTGGTCTGTTTATAATAGATTCTAAAGTAATCATCATTTCAGTTCAGTTCAGTTTAGTTCAGTCATTCAGTCGTGTCCAACTCTATAGTTTCAGACTGAACTACAAATCATTATAAATAGGTTCAAACACATATTTATTAATCAAAATAGGAACCATTACAATCAACACATTTTTGCCAACGAGAAATAAGGCAATTTACTAGTTGCCTTATTTACTCTTGCACTATAGAAATCCATGCTTTGAGATTTGATGAACTATTAGAAAGTGTTTCTGCCTTCTGTTGGTTGTGGAGCATTTTCCCTCAAAAAGTTGTCAAGATGCTTGAGAAAATGATAATCAGTTGGCAAGAGGTCAGGTGAATATGACAGATGAGGCAAAGCTTTGTAGCCCAACTCATTCAACTTTTGAAGCATTGGTTATGCAACATGCGGTTGGATGTTGTTGTGGAGAATTGGGCCCATTCTTTTGAACAATGATGTCTGCAGGCATTGCAGTTTTAAGTATGTCTCATTGATATGCTGAGCATACTTTTCAGATGTAATGGTTTCACTGGGATTCAGAAAGCTGTAGTGGATCAGATGGGCAATAAACCACCAAAAAGTGACCATGACCTTTTTTTTTAGTGCAAGTCTGGCTTTAGGAAGTGCTTTGGAGCTTCTTCTCGGTCCAACCAGTAAGCTGGTCATCACTGGCTGTGGTATAAAATCAACTTTTCATTGCATGTCATAATCTGTTGGAGAAAAGTTCATTGTTGCTTATAATAAGAGAAGACAACAATTCAAAATAATGATTTTATTGATTTGCTGTCATCTCATGGGGCACCCACTTATCCAGTGTTTTCACCTTTCCAATTTGCTTCAAATGCCAAATAACCATAGAATGGTTGATGTTGAGTTCTTTGGTAACTTCTCCTGTAGTTGTAAGAGGAAATGATCACTCTCAATTGGTCATTGTCAACTTCTTTTGTGAGGCCATTATACTCCTCATCTTCAAGGCTCTCATCTCCTTTGTAAAACTTATTGAACCATCACTGCACTGTACATTCATTAGCAGTTCCTGGGCCAAATGTGTTGCTGAAGTTGCAAGTGATCTCTGCTGCTTTATGATTCATTTAGAACCCGAATAAAAAATAGACACGTGTACCCCAATGTTCATCGCAGCACTGTTTATAATAGCCAGGACATGGAAGCAACCTAGATGTCCATCAGCAGATGAATGGATAAGAAAGCTGTGGTACATATACACAATGGAGTATTACTCGGCCATTAAAAAGAATACATTTGAATCAGTTCTAATGAGGTGGATGAAACTGGAGCCTATTATACAGAGTGAAGTAAGCCAGAAGGAAAAACACCAATACAGTATACTAATGCATATATATGGAATTTAGAAAGATGGTAACGATAACCCTATATACGAGACAGCAAAAGAGACACTGATGTATAGAACAGGACTCTGTGGGAGAGGGAGAGGGTGGGAAGATTTGGGAGAATGGCATTGAAACATGTGAAATGTCATGTATGAAACGAGATGCCAGTCCAGGTTCAATGCACGATGCTGGATGCTTGGGGCTGGTGCACTGGGACGACCCAGAGGGATGGTATGGGGAGGGAGGAGGGAGGAGGGTTCAGGATGGGGAACACATGAGAAATAAAGGAATAAAAAATTAAAAAAATAAATAAATAAATAAAAAAAAAAAAAAAAAAAAAAAAAAAAACAGCAATCCTGATATTAAATGGCAACATTCAGCAATATAAAACTACAATTACTTTTATACCAACCTAATATTTTCTATTTTTTCTTGGTTCAGTCTTAGGAAATTGTACCTTTCTAAAAATTTGCCCTTTCTTCTAGTTTACCCATTTTACTGGCATATAGTGCTCATAGTAGTCTTCTGTGATCCTTTATATTTCTGTGCTGTCCATTATAACTTCTTTTTTGCTTCTGATTTTATTGATTTGAGCCTTCTCCCTTTTTATTTCTTGATGAGTCTGACTAAAGGTTTATCAATTTTGCTTAGCTTTTCCAAGTTTTTGGCTTCATTTTTTGTTTATCTTTTCCAGTTTTTAGTTTCATTGATATTTTTCCATTGCTTTGGAAGTCTCTATTTAATTTACTTCTGCCTTAATCTTTATGATTTCTTTCCTTCTATGAACTTTGGTTTTTGATTGTTCTTCTTTCTCTACTTGCTTATGGCATAAAGTTAGGTTGTTTATTTGAGATTTTTCATGTTTCCTGAGGTAAATTTGTATTGCTGTAAACGTTCCTCTTAGAACTGCTTTTGCTGCTTCCCATAGTTTTTGAATTGTTGTGTTTTCATTTTCATTTGCTTGTAAGTATTTTTTATTTCCTCTTTGACTTACACAGTGATCCATCAGTTGTTTAGTGTCATACTGTTTTGCCTCCATGTGTCTGTGCATTTTGCACTTTTTTCTTGTAGTTGATTTCTAATCTCATAGCATTGTGGTAGGAGTAGAAGAAACACTATCACAGCCACCAAGAGGTCAACAATAAATATGACAGTTATTTTGGAAAAAAAAAAAAAAGAGAGGCAAAATATATAAAGGGAATTCTGTTATAATAGTAAATCTTTTATAAGGTGATTAAAACAGTTTATATTCATCACCATTAGTATGAATTATTAGATGTTTGGTAGGTCTTCCTAGGTGGCTCAGCAATAAAGAATTGCCAATAAAACCTGCCAATGCAGGAACCGCAAGAAACTTGGGTTCAATCTCTGGGTCAGGAAGATCCCTTGGAGGAGGACATGGCAACCCACTAAGTAGTCTTGCCTGGAAAATCCCATGGACAGAGGAGTATGATGGCTACAGTCCCTGGGGTTGCAAAGAGTCAGACACAACTGAGCAATTATGCACACATACACACATATGTCTTATACAGAAAAAGAAGGTTGTGTTTAAAATAAATTAAATGACGTGCTCAAGGTCCCATAGCAAGTAAAGAGGAGTGAACATTGGAAAACAATTGTTTTGATGTCCAAGGTCTCTCCTTTTATCCTTATATCACATAATTTGCTTTAACATATTAGAATTGTTCTATACTTCCCTGGCACATATAAAGCATATTTTTAATATTAAAATTTTAATCTCATTGTTAAAATTCTATGCTACAAGCATATAAAGAATGTGAGTTGTACTTTAGTGCTTAATTTACATTAATAAACATTGTGAGCCTAAGCAAATGGAAAAATCAATAAATGCCAGTGACATACTATGTACTCTACAAGTCAAGATTAGGCAATTTTATACCATACCAACAACCCTGTAGGAAGGAAATCTAAGCTAATATATGACTGAATGCTGAGTGAACATAAAATGGATTATAAAATTTTAAAGAAGGGTTTTGAATTACAAGAATATTCAGTAGAAAATCATGAGGCATATGGCTAATAATGAAAGGTAAATTCTTACATTCGTATTTTTAGGATTGGACTGTGTAGAGATAAGGACCACAGCAGAAATTTAGGCCTCCAGCTTTCCCAAAGGTCTTAGGAAAATATTTTTACTTTCTGTATTTCAGGAATCTCTTCTCAAAATAGTTTTTCTCCATCTGACCTCTGTCATTAATGCTTCACCATTTTGAGTAAAGGAGCAGAATTCCATTATCATGAGTATGAGAAGATACAAGGTTAGAACAGAGTTCCTGGAGCTTAGCTTGTCTGCATTAAAGTTGCACTGTTTACAAACTGTGTGATTCTGGGCAACTTAACTGCAACCACAATCACCTGTGCCTCAGTTTTCCCAAAGGCTAAAAACGGCATGGTAAGAGTATGCGTCTCAAAGTTATTACCTTATAAATGATGAATTAAAGAACCCGGAGGGAAAGTTAAATGACAAATTTTCATATTAGTGTGAATTAATTTTTCTGAGAGCAAGCTTTGCTCAGAGAAAATACAAAAATAAGACATGAAAATGTTTGTTTCTGGAGTTAGGAGTATTAGAGAAACATCTAGCATAGAATGAATCCTAAGGATGTTAAAAGGGAAATACATACATACACATGTGGTTACTCACTTGTTGCCTAACAAGCAACCACAGAACGACAGTGGCATACAATAGTAAATACTAAATTCTCACATATTTGTATAGATTAGATGACCTTCGTTGGGTCTGGCTGGATTCTATTGAGTTTAGAGGGACTCTATTGTGTGTCTACAAATAAGCTGAGGGTTTAGTTCTAATCTGGATTTGATTGGGGTGCCATATCTGGAACATCATGTTTAACTCTTCTTATGACCTGGTGGCTAGCTCAAATATGTACTTTTCATGGAGATGACAGAAGCACAAGAGAGGAAGCCAGATCAAACAAGTGTTATGTCACATTACATCTGCTAAGCATCTCACTGAACAAAGCAGATGCAGTAGTGGTCTCTAAAAAGATATGCCCACTTCCCAAAACCTGTGAGCATAAGTTTATTGGAAAAAAAGCATCTGGTAGATGTAATTATTAAGACACTCAAAATTAGATCATCTTGGATTATTGTGGTTGACCCTAAATCCAGAGACAATTGTCATTATAACAGAGAGAAGAGAGTCATACATAGACACAGAAGAGAAAACTATGCGAAGACAAAGGAAGATATTAGAATTGGGCCGCAATGAGTCAAGAAATACCTGCCACCATGACCAACTGTGGAAGAGTCAAGAAATGATCCTTAGAGCCTCAGGAGGCAGCATAATCCTGGTGACATCTTGATTTTGGTAACTTGAGTTAAGAAATTTCTATTGTTGCAAGCTATCAAGTTTGTGGCAATATTTTTTGTGTAGCCTTATGAAACTAACGTGGGCTTCCCAGGTGCCTCAGTGGTAAAGAATCCACCTGCTAATGCCAGATACATAAGAGACACAGGTTCAGTCCTTGGGTTGGGAAGATCCCCTGGAGGAAGGCACAACAACCCACTCCAGTATTCTTGCCTAGAGAATCCTATGGATTGAAAAGTCTGGCAGGCTACAGTCCATAGGATTGCAAGCAGTTGGACATGACTGAAGTGACTTAACACACACACAGAAAACTAATTAACAGGTAACATTTTTGAACTTATCTTTAAGTGGCTAGGAAAGTAAAACATTGTTCACGGTGAATAGGGACTATGAAGCTGCATGGAAAAAGGCTGGATGAAAAGAATTGTGAAAATTGAGGTAATTTATTCAATCCATCACATGTACTAGGATTCAGTAGCTTACTCCCAAAGAAACAGAGAAGGTTCGTGGCTTTCTTTTCTAAGGAGTTCTATGAATCATAAAATAATCCCTATTTTATACTCAGATGTTATGATACTTGATTCTATGTTGATTCATTATTTCATGAAAAACTCAAGGAGGGGGGTGGTTGGCTATGATCTCTGCTTGTTGGTGATCACATGTTTGTTTTTAATCTTTCTTCTTTGAATGTGGGTGGGATCTGTGACTTGTTTCTAAGCAACAGAAACAAGTGGCAAAGGTGATGAGATGTTGCTCCCAGGATTGTTACCTTATAAAAGACTTCATCTTGCCAGCAGACTTCTCCTGGAGATTTCTTCCTTGCTGTCTTGGAGGAAGTAAGCATCCTTGTTAGGAAGTTCACAGGCAAGTTGCTGAGGGTGGCCTCTGAGACCTGAGGGACGCTTCCAGCCATCAGCTTGCAGAGGCCAGGGCAGTTCTACAGTCACATGGGAATAAATTATGCCAACAATCTGAGCGAGTGAGCTTGGAAATGAACTTCTCCCTATTGAGCCTTCACATGAGAAAACATTTTGGATGACACTCGTGGCAACCTGTGATATCCTAGCAGATTACCCAGCTAAGCTGAGCCCCCAGACTCCTGACTCACATAAACTGTGAGATAATAAACATGTACTGTTTGAAGTAGCTAAGACTTATTAAAAAGAAATAAACAAATATTATAACTTGAAAAAGGACATTTTCAAGCTTGTTAATAAAATATTATTCTCAATATGTAGGGACTAAATCCAATATAAGTCACAGTTCTAAGATTTCTTTATTTCTAAATCTGGCACAATACTTTAAATAAAAAGGACAGTGACAAACATTGTGGGTGCACAGGAAAGGATCATTATCAGATAATACTAGAAAAATGCATACAATGAAGCAGGGGGGTTATTTAGACTAGTGAACAAAGGGGTTGGATGAAAAGATTGGCTCTCGTCAAAAACCAGAGTTCTTTCAGATGGAAGGTGGTAATAGACTCATTTTGCACTGCTCTGGAGAGTAAAGTTAGGACTACAAAATGGAGATTATAAAACTTCAGTTAACTTTCTAAGTTACTTGATGTGGATAATTAGAGAATGGATACCTGGTAGAATATTGAACTTTGTGTTCCTGAAGAAACTTAAACAAAGTTTGGGTGAAATTTTGTCCCTCATTATGGGGAAGAAGGTGCTAGATATATAGATATGCAATATTATATAAAGTACTATCCAAGATTTTCTCTACCTTCTTCTTCTTTGTGTCCTAAAAAAGAATTTTCAGTGTTTTTTCACACTAATATCTTGCTTTGCTGATGAAATTACTACAAATGGTGCAAACTGCTTTGCTATTAATAAAAACATCACAAGCATACTATGTGCCACAAGCAAGATAAAGTAATAGCCCCTTTACCAATCAATCCTATTCCTCTCAATGGTTGATATATTTCTTTTCTAGATTAATTTGTTTGTTGGGTGATGAGTGAATTATAAGCAGCACACGTTGGGATGCTTACTCTATCAAAACAGAAGTCAGCTGCTTTCTACAGCAATGTCTTATGCCAGCTGGCTAAAGAATGGCATTGGCTCCAGCTGTGTTTTGATGCTACACATTTCATGCTTTACAGTCCAATCAGATGCACTGGCACTGAATGAAATGGGTTCGGAAAATACAAGAGAGGATGAAATAAATAAAAAAAGATGATAACGCCATGTAGTGAAATAAATTCTCGCTCGTCAGAATTTGAGTAATCGATCACATTACATGCAGATATTCACAGTTAATTTTGTGAAAGCAAATCTTTCATGTGTATATTTCAGTTACGTATATATATGTAGTGTATATACATATATATATATACATTAAACTGAAATACACACACACACACACACACACACATTTCAATGAACAAATCATACCAGTTAGAGAACAATGAAATTGGAGAAGGAAATGGCAACTATACTCCAGTACTCTTGCCTGGAAAATCCCATGGACGGAGGAGTCTGGTGGGCTACAGTCCATGGGGTTTCGAAGAGTCTGACACGACTGAACAACTTCACTTTCACTTTTCAGTTTCATGCATTGGAGAAGGAAATGGCAACCCACTCCAGTGTTCTTGCCTGGAGAATCCCAGGGACGGGGGAGCCTGGTGGGCTGCCATCTATGGGGTCGCACGGAGTTGGAAACGACTGAAGCGACTTAGCAGCAGCAGCAGACAACAATGAAAGATAAAAAGATGCCATCTTTGGATTTAAATTTCATTTTGTCTCATTTTATTTTTGCAAATAACTTTTTAAGATTTAAATAATGCATTCAAATTTTAATGTGTTTAATGTTATAAAAGAGTGACTCTTTTAGATTTTTTAGTAAATAAATATTAATAGAAAACATTTATGTTCACCAAAGCTCAACTCTCAGTTCACTAATGTTTCATTTATTTATCCAAATACTGAATGTGTACTATGTGTCCAGAACTGTGTATATAAGGTGAATATGTTATAACCATTACTCTTAGGAAGTTACAAGCTGAGAAGAGGCAAAGGAATAAATATTAATGATATGAGATAGGTGCTAGTATAGAGATTTTTACTGGATGGCAAAGGCTCAAAGGAGGGAATTACTGCCTCTCTCTAATGGGACTGGAGAAGGAAATGGCAACCCACTCCAGTATTCTTGCCTGGAGAATTCCGTGGACAGAGGAGCCTGGTGGTCTGCTGTCTATGGGGTCACACAGAATCAGACATGACTGAAGCGACTTAGCATGTATGCATGCATTGGAGAAGGAAATGGCAACCCACTCCAGTATTCTTGCCTAGAGAATGCCAGGGACGGAGGAGCCTGTGGGTTGTCATCTATGGGGTTGCACAGAGTCGGACACGACTCAAGCAACTTAGCAGGCACATCAGCTAATGGGACTGGTGAACATTGTTTAGAGAAAATAAACTTTTGTCATGCCCTCCAACATGAACAAATAACTGAGGAGAGAAAAGAATTATAGCAGGAAGACATGGCAGGCCAAGGTGGAAACAGAACAAATATTTAGAGGTCATAGTTATGTAGAGCGGAGAAGGCAATGGCACTCCAGTCCAGTACTCTTGCTTGAAAAATCCCATGGATGGAGGAGCCTGGTAGGCTGCAGCCCATGGGGTCGCTAAGAGTCAGACACGACTGAACGACTTCACTTTCACTTTCCAGTTTCATGCATTGGAGAAGGAAATGACAACCCACTTCAGTGTTCTTGCCTGGAGAATCCCATGGACAGAGAAGCCTGGTAGGCTACAGTCCATGGGGTCGCACAGAGTCAGACACGACTGAAGCGACTTAGCAGCAGTAGCAGCAGTTATGTAGAGGTAGGTAAAGTGAGTGAAAGGCTTCCCTGGTGACTCAGTGGTGAAGAACCTGCCTGCCAATGCAGGAGACACGGTTTTCCCTGGGTTGGGAAGATCCCCTGGAGAAGGGAACGGCAACCCACTCCAGTATTCTTGCCTGAGGAATCCCATGGACAGAGGAACCTAATGGGCTACACAGTGCATGGGATCCGAAAAGAGTTAGACATGACGTTGTGACTAAACAACAACAACTAAGACTGAGTAAAATAGTATGTCTACTTGCCCAGGGAGAACTTTTGTTGTAGTTCTGAGTAAAGTGGAGTAACATGGCATATGAATGGGAAGGAGGGTGAGAATAAAAAAAAAATGATGAGATGAAAGAAAGAGGAAAATTAAATAGACTAAACTAGAATGGAGGCAAGTGGGATGAAGAAGACTAGTAATGAGAAAAATCAGGTGTGCTGAGGTTAAAAAAATATTTATCACTTTCATGAAGCATTTGGTTCAATTATGATAAAAGAGCTATGTAGTTACATGTTTTGTGTTGTTATGATATTTTAATGTGGTCATTTTGTATTAAAAGTGAATCATTAGAAAAGCACACCTAGTAATTTCTAAACTTAATTTGAAAGTATCCACCTGCTTACATTCTAGAATTTTCAAGGGAACTTCTAACAGCCCTATTATTTATTGTTAATATTTATCCACCCAATCATTAACTCATCTGTTATATAGTAGTAGTAGTTTAGTCACTAAGTTGTGTCCGACTCTTGCGACCCCACGAACTGTATCCTGCCAGGCTCCGCTGACGATGGGATTCTCTAGACAAGAATACTGGAGTGGGTTGCCATTTCCTTCTCGTCATCCATTCATTTACAAATACTTTAGGAGCTCCTTTGAATCAAGGAATAATACCAAATGCTAGCAACATGTCAGTGAACAAAATGGTCCAAGTCTTTGCCTTCTAACTAAATTGCCAGTTCTACCTAAGTCTGATAGCAGACTTACTAAGAAGATGCACATTAAGAACAGAAAATTTCAGATCTTTTTTGCTTGCCATTTAGCACTGTCATCACCTTTTGTTCTACTTATTTTTATGGGCACTGACTCTTACTTTACTTCTGAAAAGTTTTTGTAAATGTAAATTTTAGACATTTGTATAAAATGGCTTTGTGTGTTGATTTCCTTTGTGATTTGTTTTGGGTTTGCCAAGGCCTTTAATTGAGCAAAATTGTTATCCCTTTATTTATCTAGTTATAATTATCAGTATCCTTAATTTTTATGCCAACTTTTCTTCCTAAGCTGCTACAGAAGGGTAATGGAAACTGAAAAGCTACAGAGAGGTGGGAGTAATTATTGTGACCTTCTTGTCATCAGAACAAATTCTATTAATCCTCAGAGAAAGTCCTGCCAATCCAGCAACATCTCTTTCCTGCTGGGAGGGTAAAGCTCTTCGTCCTTTCCCCCCCTGTCTCTTCTCAATTGCTGCTCCATGTTTACTCTTCCAACTGCATTATTTGCCAGTGACCTGATGTTTTTCTCCTGCCTGCCAAATGGTTAGGAAACCATGAGCAGGCTGTTTCCTTTTCTGGAGGCAAAATTACCATACACAAACATCCGACTCAGGATAAGTAAATTATCTTGGTCAATCGATTTACAATTTATCTGGGGCAAGGGTTTTGGCAGAAATATTAAAAGGGAAGTAAAATTTATAACACTGACATAAAGCCTAAAATTCACTGTTTCTGCCAAGAGCAGCTACATTCTACACTCGACCAGGCTGCTTAATTCAGTCTTTTGGTTTATTGGACTTTTTCTTTTCCAACAGTTTCATTTATGCTTTGGGGTTTAAGTAACCTTCTGCTTCAGGTCCCATGTCTCCACTAGAGCAGAGCCTTGTGTGTATGACAGCAACAGGGCCATCATCTCCTGAGTGTACTTTGTAATCAGATTATCTCTTTGATTCCTCCTATTCTCCAGTAGGTGGTAGACAAGCAGTACTGTGACTACTTATTTAAGCTGCCAGAAAATGTGGGAATAGGAACCAGTGCATGTTTTTCCCCAGGCAAGAAATACATCAGGATACATTAGGCTGTTGCTGCATTCTTCCTAACTCTTGTTCTGGCCATCAAATTGCCTTTTAAAAGTAATATATCAAGTCACAATTCTGTAAAGCATTACAAAGGCTGGTTCACTAACATTTTTTTTGTTTAATGTGTTGCAATAATAAAAGTAGAAAATAAGTAGGTTTTTTGCAGTTTGATTTTTTTTATGGTTCTGGGAAAGGTAGCCACTTTGAGAAAATCAAGCAAAAGAAACACAAAGCTACACAATGAACTGAAAACTACTGGAGACCTGGTCCTTTTCCTAGGATCTTCTCTGTAGTCAGCATAAGTTAAAAATGCATGAGAAAAAGAAGATACTTAGTACATTTATGTTGTTTATCTCCTAAATTTTCTTGCTAGGAATTGAGAGAGAGAGAAAAAAGTGGGTAAGAGAAATAAAGAAAGAGATTGAGGGGAGAGAGGGACAGGAAGAGAGTGGGGGGTAGGAGTAGACGTGGCATTTTGGGAATGTGATCATAAACTGTTCTGAGACTAAACTTCACAGTATTACTATGGAGCATGGAGTTTTCAAATCTTAGAAACTGGTGATGTCTTTTTCTCAAGGGGAAAAAATAGAGTCAGTCACATTCTTCTTATTAAGAAGAGTAAAACAAATCATTTTTTGGTTAATACATTACACTGAAAGAATATTTACTTGATATTGTATATTAAATCATCATATAACTTTCAAATACTTGAAAATATAAGGAATAAGTATCTGAACAAATTTTTAATTAAATATTTAAATAATATGCAAAATGAAGCTTGTTAACGCAAAATATTCCCCTATATTGTGCTATCTTTTTCTGTAAGCAAGGTTAACTAACAAGTCTTGCTTTCTCTGGAAAGAAATATTTGAACTCAGAAACAAAACAAGCAATAGGTTTGGCTATGGTTATTCTTTGACTGCCTGAGTAGAGACCTCTCTGTTCCAAACCTTCAACCTCTGTTCGTGGTCTCAGTTGCTTCTGCTTCTTTGTATCCAAATTCCACCTTACTCACATGTTTGCTAACATCTTCAATCCTTAACTTTAAACATCTATATTTTATTTTTGGCCTTATATAATCTGAGAATTTTCTTGCTAAATATTATACACTTAATAATGTTTTGTTACATTAAATTGCATTGATCTTATTTCTGTCCATGCTGTCTTACAAAATTAGACGCAAATCCATCTTACCGTCTCATGTTACCTCTTCTTATGATTATTAACTGATATTCTAGAATGTGACCTGACTTTGCCCTCAGGACTTGTGGTACTTCCATAGCAAATTTAAATGATCCATCCATTTGTTTAACGTCTCTGTTATATATCCACACTGTTTATTCCATCTCTAAGATAGGCCGTACCAATTTTCCCCAATGCCTTTAAGTCCATGATCCATATAGCATAAGTCTGCTGCTAAGTCACTTCAGTCGTCTCCGACTCTGTGCGATCCCATTGACGGCAGCCCACCAGGCTCCCCCGGCCCTGGGATTCTCCAGGCAAAAATACTGGAGTGGGTTGCCATTTCCTTCTCCAATGCAGGAAAGTGAAAAGTGAAAGTGAAGTCGCTCAGTTGTGTCTGACTCTTAGCGACCCCATGGATTACAGCCTACCAGGCTCCTCCATCCATGGGATTTTCCAGACAAGAGTACTGGAGTGGGGTGCCATTGCCTTCTCCGATAGCGTAAGTCAGGATATATAAATAAGAAAATGATTTTTTTTTGAAACTTAGCTTTGGCAAATATTACTGGAGACAGTAAGATTTAAAGACAGGGAGTTTCCTTAAGATACTTAAATAAGATACTAAGTTTTCCTTAGTAAAACAGGGCATTTATTAATGCCTGTTTATTAATCCATTTTATACTTCTTCTTGTTCTAATGAACATTTAAGGTTTCCCCCCTTGACAGAGGGAAGGAAACTAACATTTATGGCTTAAGAGCTATGGCATCTGTAGTGACAGGATTGATGATGACTATGCAAAAATTTACTGAGTCTTGTGATCCTAGAAAACTCAAAGATGAATGAAACTGGAACATTTTCCTGTCCCCAGCCATGGTTTGCTATGTAAAAGTATTCTTCTCCATATGACTTAGATAACATTAACAAAGGTCCCCTTTGCTTACCTATAATAAGACCAGACACAGATCTGTATTTCCCATTCATTGCCTTATAAATGAATGGGTGAGCTGCTTTGGCTCCAAAGATTAGTCAGAACTAAATACTTGTTAACTGAAGTTTGGTTAAGGTTCTCTACTGTCCTCCATTCCCTGAACCACTCTGAGCCTGACATATACCAACCCTTCCATAATGGACCCTCTTGAGAATAGACTGGCTTTCAGTGAAAAACATCCAATCATGCCATCCTTCCTCACACCACATTCACATAAAGTTTTGTAGTCTTTAATACGCTTCTTTGTAAAAACAAAAGCCCCTTTCTATCTAATCTTTGCAAAGCTGGCAGATCTCTTGGTTAGAACATTCTCCCTGTTGCAGTAAACTCTCCCCTCCTATTGCAAGAGTCTGTTTCCCCTGTTTTGGATTAAGCTTTCCCACTAAAGTCTCTGCTTATCTAGGTCCTGAGTTTGTTCCTTATTTGACAGTTTCTGGTGCTTGGATTGAGATTGGACCTCACTTATGGGCTCCCCCCATGTCCTTACAAGTTATGGGATTTTGCTGGTCCCTTAACTCCTCTGTTGCTAGTTGATTCTCAGATCCTTCATTGAGTTCAATCCTCAAACCAGTGTTCCAGACATATTGTCTACTGCAGCATAATAAAGAGTTATTAAAATTTTTCCAGACAAAGAGATTGTTTTTTCCCATCTCTGAATCCTCTTCTGCTTTTCCTAGGTTCCCCACACCTGGGGACTGTTCAGAGCATTTCCTCCTTTCCTTTGATGCCAGAGATTCTCTAAGGGATTCCCTTGGTTCTCTGTCCCAGGGATTGTATGAAGAAATTAATCAAGTAAAATTATCCCCCATATTCTTTAAGGTTTTTTTTTTTTTTTTAATTTCTCTCTTCAATAACTATGTAAATCCCATGGGTGACTCTATTTGGCACCTTCCCTCTTCTTCTTCCACTGACTTTATGCTTTGCTATTATTGCACTTATTCCATCTAGTATCACACAGTAACTATAAACTTTTCTAAAGACAATTCAGTTCAATAGCATCCTAGGGAAACTTGGGATGTCCCCAGACTGGCTCATTTAATCTTCACCCTTCTCATCATCCCTCCTTCCTTCCTGCCTCTCTTTTATCTTCATCTTTCCTCCAACTCCCTTGAATCCTCTTATCTGACCCTTCAGCCTTCTCTACCTTTCTATCCACCCTTGCAAGACCTTTTCCTTCCCATTCCAGCTTCTCAATTCCCTAATGTCATTTAAGTCCTCTTCTCCTCAACAATTAGAGACTGAAAAAACTAGTTTGAAAACAAGATAGAATTTTACCTACTCAGGTGGGCTTTGGAGACACCCAGATGGCCTCTTGGTTTCTTCTCAGTACTTTGCCCATATTCTCTATAAGAGAATCATTGTGGCAAATAAATTCTTAAAGGTTTTTCTCAGCAGTTACTGGTCAGGAGCAGGTAAAATCAACTTGTGTCATCTTCTAGTAAAACATTCCTCGTAAAAATGTAAAAGTGAGTAAAGAATGATTAACCTCTTCTGTACAAACTAGTAAACTTTGTATTTTCTTTTGTTTATACATAAACATGGCTAAGGTTTTTAAATTTAGACTATAAGCTCTCTATTTTTATCTGTCTGTCTGTATATAGGTACATGTATATATAGGTATTTTCTTAACTCTGGATGGTATTACCAAATTATATCATACAACCCCCTTCAATGAGCTCTATTAAATACCACCCATATAAATATAAAATCCCCAGAAAGAAATGAAATTTAACTTACTCTGAAAATTTTTATTCCAACTGTGTTTAGATTGTGGAGAAGGTTAGCTTCCAGATAGTTTTCAAGATTTGTCTGTAATTTAAAATCTTAGACTTATGCTAAATTAAGTATACACAGTATAGGATATGTTTTTACTAAAAAAAAGTGTTTTTTCCTAAAGTGAATTAACTATTTATTTCAGAATGAAAAAGATGCACATATAGAAAAATACCCTGAAAGAATATGGGAAAATTGTGCGGTGTGTGCAAAAACAGGATTTCATTTGTCACAGTAAAAGGTAGCTAAGATTTCATGGTCAAGTGGGCCTTAAGAAGCATCAATACAAACAAAGCTAGTGGAGATGATGGAATTCCAGCTGACCTATTTGAAATCCTAAAAGATGATGCTGTGAAAGTGCTGTACTCAAAATGCCAGCAAATTTGGAAAACTCAGCACTGGCTGCAGGAGTGGAAAAGGTCAGTTTTCATTCCAATCCCAAAGAAAGTTCAAACTACTGCACAATTGCACTCATCTCACATTCTAGTAAAATAATGTGCAAATTCTCCAAGATAGGCTTCAATAGCTTATGAACCGAGAATTTCCACATGTTCAAGCTGGATTTAGAAAAGGCAGTGGAATGAGAGATCAAATTGCCAACATACATTGGATCATAGAAAAAGCAAGAGAATTTCAGAAAAATATATACTACCGCTTCATTTACTAGCTAAAGCCTTTGACTGTGTGGAACACAAACAAATTACACAAAATTCTTAAAGACATGGAAATAACAGACCACCTTACCTGCACCTGAGAAATCTGTACACAGGTCAAGAAACAACAATTAGAGCCAGGCATGGAACAATGGACTGGTTACACACTGGGAAAGGAGTATGTCAAGGCTGTATTTTGTCACCCTGCTTATGCGAAATGCCAGACTGGATGAAGCACAAGCTGGAATCAACATTGTGGGGAGAAATATCAATAATCTCAGATATGCAGATGACACCACCCTTATGGCAGAAAGCAAAGAAGAACTAAAGAGCCTCTTGACAAAAGTGAAAAAGGATAGTGTAAAAGCTAACTTAAAACTCAACATTCAAAAAATGAAGGTCATGGCATCTGGTCCCATCACTTCATGGCAAGTAGATGGGGAAATAATAGAGACAGTAACAGACTTCACTTTCTTGGGCTCCAAAATCACTGTAGATGCTGACTGCAGCTATGAAATTAAAAGACACTTACTCCTTGGAAGAAAAGCTATGATCATTCTAGACACCATATTAAAAAAACAGATATTACTTTTCTAATAAAAGTCAGTCTAGTCAAAACTTGGTTTTTCCAGTAGTCATGTATGGACCTGAGAGTTGGACTATAAAGAAAGCTGAGTGCTGAAGAATTGATGCTTTTGAACTGTGGTGTTGGAGAAGACTCTTGAGAGTCCCTCGGACTCCAAGGAGATCCAACCAGTGTATCCTAAAGGTTATCAGTCCCAAATATTCACTGAAAGGACTGATGTTGAAGCTGAAACTCCAATACTTTGCCCACATGATGCGAAGAACTGACTCTTTGGAAAAGACCCTGTGCTGGGAAAATTTGAAGGCTGGAGGAGTAGGAGACAACCAAGGATGAGATGGTTGGATGGCATCACCAACCTGATGGCCATGAGTTTGAGCAAACTCCAGGAGATAGTGAGAAAATGGAAGCCTGTTGTGCTGCAGTCCATGGAGTCTCAAAGAGTTGGACACGACTGAGCAACTGAACTGAATTGAAGGTTTCGTTGGGTTAATCCCAATATTTTAAAGTGATATTAAGTATGAAATATTATACTCATAAAAAAACTGATTTTTGTTTTTGTTAAAATGTCAACATTTTCTTAGATTACTACTAGTGTCCTCTTAATAAATTTGTAAAAAGATTTTCTTTACCTTTTGAGTTGTCTGCCTAGAAGGCAAAGATTTTCTATGTCTTCTCAAAATAGTTTCCAGTGTTTTATGTAGACTTTATTATGCCCTTTATTATTTAGAGGAACAGTCTTTTTACACTTTTAAAAAGAAACTAATTTTTTTTTGTCTTTTTTGAAATTACCTCTATTTACTTTTATATGTTACCTCTTTGTTTACTTTTAAAGACTTTTATTATTACTTCTGTAATCTAATTTAACAACTTTTGTCACTTTTCTTTCCCAAATCAAATCTTAAATGATATTTTCTTCACACCTACTACTGTCTTTGAGGTTTCCCCAAGGGCCCCTCGATATTCACAGAGGATCTGTTATTCCACTTTGTAAAAAGAGAGGTGCCAAAAATAATTATGTTCATTTGATATTTAATGAGATGCATGGGAAGTATTGTCATATCAGAAGAGATGCTTAACTTTCCTTATGATAAATTTGTATGGGTAAAATATTGCTAAATATAAATATTTAAGAAACTGTACAAAGTTGCCAGAGAGCCAGCATTATCCTTACTGTTCATGATATTTTTATGTATTAGAATCCTGATGCTGCTTTGCCTGATTTAGGCAATGGTATGGTATTATCAGACATAATTTCAGTTTTTTAAAATGTTGCACACTGTAGAAACAATCAAATTTTCTTGTTAATTGCCTTACTTTTTGTGATAAACTTCCATCAGTCATTTTCAAACTTCAGTAATCTGTAAAGTTTAGTAAGACTTTAGTACTAACATGTAGTAAAATTTAATAAACTTCATTTCAGTCGCTGAGTGGTATCCGATTCTCTGTGACCCCATGGACTGCAAGCACGGCAGCTTCCCTGTTCATCACCAATTCCTGGAGCTTACTCAAACTCATGTCCCTCGAGTCAGTGATGTCATCCAAACATCTCAGCCTCTGTCGTCCCCGCCTTCAATCTTTCCCAGCATCAGGGTCTTTTCTAGTGAGTCAGTTCTTCACATCAGGTGGCCAAAGTATTGGAGTTTAAGCTTCAGCATAAGTCCTTCCAGTGAATATTCAGGACTCATTATCTTTAGGATACACTGATGAGATCTTCTTGCAGTCCAAGGAACTCTGTATTCTCCAACACCACAGTTCAAAAGCATCAGTTCTTCAGCACTTAGCTTTCTTTATAGCCCAACTCTCACATCCATATATGACTATTGGAAAAACCATCGCTTTGACTATATGGAACTTTGTTGGCAAAGTAATGTCTCTCCTTTTTAATATGCTGTCTAGGTTGGTCATAGCTTTTCTTCTAGAAAGCAAGTGTTTTTTAATTTCATGGCTATAGTCAGCATCTGCAGTGATTTCTGAGCTCCAAAACAAAAAGCTGTCACTGTTTCCATTGTTTCTCCATCTATTTGCCATGAAGTGGTGGGATCAGATGCCACAATCTTAGTTTCTGAATGTTGAGTTTTAAGCTAACTTTTTCACTCTCTTTTTTCACTTTCATCAAAAGGCTCTTTAGTTCATCTTTGCTTTCTGCCATAAGGCTGGTGTCATCTGCATATCTGACTTTGTTGATATTTCTCCTGGCAACCTTGATTCCAGTTTGTGCTTAATCCAGCTGGGCATTTTGCATGATGTACTCTGCATATAAGCTAAATAAGCAGGGTGACATTGTGCAGCCTTGATGTACTCCTTTTCCGATTTGGAACCAGTCTGTTGTTCCATGTCCAGTTCTAACTGTTGCTTCTTGACCTGCATACAGATTTCTCAAGAGGCAGGTCAAGCGGTCTGGTATTCCCATCTCTTTAAGAATTTTCCACAGTTTGTTGTGGTTCACATAGTCAAAGGCTTTGGCATAGTAAATGAAACAGAAATAGATGTTTTCTGGAACTCTCTTGTTTTTTTGATAATCCAACAGATGTTGGCAATTTGATACCTGGTTTCTCTGCCTTTTCTAAATCCAGCTTGAACAACTGCTTTTTCAGGAATCATGTACTGTTGAACCCTGGCTTGGTGGATGTTGAGCATTACTTTGCTAGCATGTGAGATAAGTGCAAAATTACAGTAGTTGGAATATTTTTGGCACTGCCTTTCTTTGCAATTGGAATGAAAACTGACCTTTTCCAGTCCTGTGGCCACTGATGAGTTTTCCAAATTTGCTGGCATATTGGATGCAGCACTTTCACAGCACCAACTTTTAGGATTTCAAATAGCTCAGCTGAAATTCTATCACCTCCACTAGCTTTGTTTATACTGATGTTTCCTAAGGCCCACTTGACTTCACATTCCAGCATGTCTGGCTCTAAGTGAGTGATCATGCCATTGTGGTTATTTGGGTTATGACGATCTTTTTTGTATAGTTCTGAGTATTCTTGGCACATCTTCTCAATATCTTGTGCTTCTGTTAGGTCCACACCATTTCTTTCCTTTATTGTGCCCATGTTTGCATCAAAAGTTCCCTTGGTATCTCTAATTTTCTTAAAGAGATCTCTAGTCTTTCCCATTCTATTGTTTTCCTCTCTTTGCACTGATCTCTGAGGAAGGCTTTCTAATCTCCTTGCTATTCTTTGGAACTCTGCATTCAACTAGGTATATCTTTCTTTTTTTCCTTTGCCTTTCACTTTTCTTCCTTTCTCGGCTATTTGTAAGGCCTCCTCACACACCAATTTTGCCTTTTTGCATTTATTTTTCTTGGGGATGGTCTTGATCACTGCCTCCTGTACAATGTTCTGAACCTCCATCCAAAGTTCTTCAGGCACTCTGTCTATCAGATCTAATCGCTTGAATCTATTTTTCACATCCACTGTATAATCATAAGGGATTTGATTTAGCTCATACCTGAATGGTCTAGTGGTTTTCCCTACTTTCTTCAATTTAAGTCTGAATTTTTCAATAAGGAGTTCATGATCTGAGCCACAGTCATCTCCCGCTCTTCTTTTTTTCTGAGTGTATAGAGCTTCTTCATCTTGGCTGCAAAGAATATAATCAGTCTGATTTTTATATTGACAATCTGGTGATGTCCATGTGTAGAGTCTTCCCTTGTGTTGTTGGAAGAGGGTGTTTGCTATGAATAGTGCATTCTCCTGGCAAAGCTCTGTTAGCCTTTGCCCTGCTTCATTTTGTACTTCAAGGCCAAATTTGTCTGTTACTCCAGCTATCTGTTGACTTCCTACTTTCCATTCTGGTCCCCTATAATGAAAAAGACATCTTTTTTGGGTGTTCGTTCTAGAAGATCTTGTAGGTCTTCCTATAACCATTCAACTTCAGCTTCTTCAGCATTAGGGTCAGGTCATAGACTTGGATTACTGTGATTTTGAATGATTCGCCTTGGGAACAAACAGAGATCATTCTGTTGTTTTTGAGATTGCACTCAATACTGCATTTCAGACTCTTTTGTTTACCATGAGAGCTACTCCATTTCTTCTAAGAAACTCTTGCCCACAGTAGTAGATAAATGGTCATCTGAGTTAAATTCACCTATTCTAGTCTGTTTTAGTTCGCTGATTCCTAAAATGTCTATATTCAGTCTTGCCATCTCCTGTTTGACCACTTCCTATTTATCTTGATTCATGGATCTAACATTCTGGTTCCTATGCAATATTGCTCTTTACAGTATCAGAATTTACTTCCATCACCAGTCACATCCACAACTGGTTGTTGTTTTTGCTTTGACTCGTCTCTTCATCCTTTCTGGAGTTACTTCTCCATTCTTCTCCAGTAGCTTATTGGGCACCTATGGACCTGGGGAGTTCATTTTTCAGTGTCCTATCTTTTTGCCTTTTCATACTGTTCATGGGGTTCTCGAGGCAAGAATACTGAAGTGATTTGCCGTTCTTTTCTCCAATGGACCACATTCTGTCAGATATCATATTGAAAAGCAGAGACATTACTTTGCCAACAAAGGTCCGTCTAGTCAAGGCTATGGTTTTTCCAGTGGTCATGTATGGATGTGAGAGTTGGACTGTGAAGAAAGCTGAGTGCTGAAGAATTGATGCTTTTGAACTGTGGTGCTGGAGAAGACTCTTGAGTCCCTTGGACTGCCAGGAGATCAAACCACTCCATCCTAAAGGAAATCAGTCCTGAATATTCATTGGAAGGACTGATGCTGAAGCTGAAGCTCCAGTACTTTGGCCACTTGATGCAAAGAGCTGAATCATTGGAAAAGACCCTGATGCTGGGCTTTTTCAGCATCAAAAAGATGCTGAAAATCTTTTTCAAAGATTGAAGGCAGGAAGAGAAGGGGATGACAGAGAACGAGGTGTTTGGATTGGTATCACTGACTCAATGGACAAACCTTTAAGCAAGCTCCAGGAGATGGTGAAGGACAGGGAAGCCTGGTGTGCTGCAGTCCATGGGGTAGCAAAGAGTAGGACAAAACTGATCGACCAAACAACAACAACATGCGATTTTCTAAAGAATCTTCCTGCAATACAGGAGTCCTGGGTTTGATCCCAGGGTCAGGAAGATCTCCTGGAGAAGGAAATGGCAACCCACTCCAATATTCTTGCCTGGAGAATTACATGGACAGAGGATCCTAGCAGGCTACAGTATGTGGGGTTGTAAAGAGTCAAACACGACTAAGTGACTAACACACACACATATCAATTTTCAGGCAATTGATAGATATGAAAAAAAAATTGTTACATATCTATTATTTGGATTGAATTCCATTACTTTGGACAGTATCAATCCTTACAAACATTTTAAATCTTCCAGTTTCTGTCAATGTGTGGCAACAACTCTCCAAACAAACATGGCCAATTTTTATTCCTCCCTCCTAACTTAATGACACTGAGAACTAAAACCTGACACCCTAAATCATCATTTAAAAGACGCTTACTCCTTGGAAGGAAATTTATGACCAACCTAGATAGCATATTAAAAAGCAGAGACATTACTTTGCCAATAAAGGTCCGTCTAGTCAAGGCTATGGTTTTTCTAGTAGTCATGTATGGATGTGAGAGTTGGACTGTGAAGAAAGCTGAATGCTGAAAAATTGATGCTTTTGAACTGTGGTGTTGGAGAACACTCTTGAGAGTCTCTTGGATTGCAAGGAGATCAAACCAGTCCATTCTAAAGGAAATCAGTCCTGGGTATTCTTTGGAAGGACTGATGCTAAAGCTGAAACTCCAATACTTTGGCCACCTCATGAGAAGAGTGGACTCATTGGAAAAGACTCTGATACTGGGAGGGATTGGGGGCAGGAGGAGAAGGGGATGACAGGGGATGGGATGGCTGGATGGCATCACCAACTCCATGGACGTGAGTTTGAGTGAACTCCGGGAGTTGGTGATGGACAGGGAGGCCTGGCATGCTGCAATTCATGGGGTTGTAGAGAGTTGGACATGACTGAGTGACTGAACTGAAGTGAACTGAAATCATCATTAGAACTTTATGTTCCCTGTAGATCAACTTTTTTCCCAGGTCTGAATAAGAATTATGACATTAGGTCCAATAGTTTGATATATACCTGAAAAGACTCATCATGGCAGCTGACCATGTGTGGGCTGAAATTTTCCCTGGAATAGCTTCTGCCTCTGTCACTGAAAGAGTCTTTTAAATGTTCCAGTCACACATGCACCTGTGTTCCATGGTTGTAGAAAATATCACTAAGAGCTTCAACCTCTTAGCTTTAAGAACTCAGTGAGCAGTGCTGATAATGAGCATATTTTAATCCACTAACCTCTTGAACTTAAAAATAAAAAAAAAAACTTTTATGTTAATATTACTATTTTGCATATTAGGCATCCCTATATTAAAATACTTGAGATAACACATTTTTCACCACTTCTTAGTACATAGCTCAACTGATTGTGCAGAAAAAAAGTCAACAAGAATCTTTAGGATACTTTTTCTTACACTCTACCTTGCCCCGCTGAAAGATCTATGATTCCTCTGAGTTTTTTTAGCAATTAATAAATATCATTAGTCTTGAAAAGAGGGAGGACTGACAAATTGGAGTTTAGCTAATCCCTGTGAATCTGGAAAACAAGAAAGTTAAAGAAATCCTCATTATACTTTTGTGTTTGGAAGGGGCTTGCTGCAAATAAATAATCTTCCTCTTATGACTTAGATATGACTCAGGGATGTCCCCTTGTTTACCTATGACAAAGTCAGACAGACTACAAATACCCTTTCTTTGCTTCATAAGTGAATGGCTGAACTGCTTTGTCCTTATTGGTCAATCAAAACAAAATCCTTGTTAACCAAACTTTGGTTAAGTTCTTTTTCTCTCTCAGACCCCTGAATTTTGACTCACAATCAGTCTGGACCAGCATACAAGCTTCTCTTAATTACCTACCATTTTGTCAAGGATAAACTGACCTCAAGGTAAATCATTCTGTGGTCTACTATCCTATTATGCCACCATTGTCCATCTCACTTTCTCAAATTCAGTTCTTTCTAGATTTGGTAACTCCTCCTTATTAAAAAAAGAGATAAATAAAGGCTTTTGCTTTTCTACTTAACCATTAAGAATCTTCTACATCTCATGGTCAGTGTATAGCCCCTATTTTAATAGGCCCTTCTCTAACTCTTCCAGTTATGCTTTGCAATATAGTTTCTCCTTATTTAAGTCTAAAGTTTTTTTTTTTTAATTTGACAAAAGAAATGTAATTTAACTAATATTAGGATTGTATATGACTTCAAACTGACAGGTCCCAGTGACTTTTTAAGTTGTTTTAAATGAAAAATTCTCTGAGCAAATAGTGAATATAAGATTACAGTGTGTAGAACATGCAATAAAGACTAATCATATGTGGACTTTAGGTTCCAAATAAGCAAAAATGGTGAATTTTGAATAATCAAAATTATCCTAAAAATAATTTATGAAAGTCTGTTCTTTTCAGATCAACACATAATTTCTTACTAAACAGCAGAGATAAATTTTTCCCATATCATTGGATGAGTACTATTTTTTGTTCACTAGTGGTTGGCTTAAATTGATAAAACATATAAAAACTTTGTTTGTTTTTTTTTTTTCCAAATTCTGTAGTCACACTCTGCTGTAAAATACAGTGAAATAAACAGTACACAGTGACCAAGAAACATAACCTATCTGTAGCTCCCATCTCACACTGGGTAAATGCTCACTGACTATCTAAAATCCAATTTTAAGAAGTTAGAGGCATGTTTGATATGACAAAGCTGTTTTGTTGAAATAAGGGTAATAGGCTTACAGACTCACCCACTAAACCTTCCTGCTTCCCCTTAACTCTTAAGAATCCCTACATTCTATTAGGCATTTATTTATACCCTCTAATCTAGCAGAGCCCCCTCTGATTATCTGATATTGTATTTCAAATGTGGAAACAGAAAGCATTCTCCCTTGCACATTAGCACACATATTCAGATCTTGTGTTATCTTTTTGATGAGATAACACATAAGCTTTATTACATGTAAACTCTATCTAGGTGCACTTTGGGATCTATTGAAAACCGCTTTGGATAAGGCTTAGAATTGTCAGGTCATTCTGAAGAGCCCCTAGAATTAGAAATAGGTAGAGGCTATATTTCTCCTTTTGCATATCTTGCTAGGAGTTGACATCCTATGTTGACAATAAAATTTGTATGAAATTCTGTTAAAGTCACAAACATTAATTAAAAACCAAGCACAAAACAGTTGCTTCATCTTTTGATATAAGCTTTGATATAAGTCCCTGCTCTCTGCCAATAGCATACATTTATGTGCTCAGTCATGTCCTGCTCTGCAACCCCCTGGACTATAGTCCCCTAGGCTCCTCTGTCCATAGAATTTCCCAAGCAAGAATACTGGAGTGGGCTGCCATTTCCTACTCCAGAGGTCTTCCCAAGCCACTGATCGAACCCATGTCTCCTGCATTGGCCGACAGATTCGTTACCATTATGCTACCTGGGAAGACCCGTAGCATGGTGACAAGCAATTTTCATGAGGATGAAGTTCTGGGGCCCTGAACAAAAGAAACTCAGGACATAGAACATCACTCAGAAGGCTATCACTGGTCTCACTAAACTCATACTCTGTGTGTATACTGGGTCATCTTTCTAGTAAATCCTACAACATTATAGTCTTATCAATAGAAAGGTTTCTAATATCCCTTATGCCATTTAGTAAATTCCTCAACACAGATGTAGATGATGACATTTAACATTTTGCCTATCTATTCTGGATTAAGATCTAGGATCTACCTGAATAGATCTTTCAAAAACTTATCTAAGCATTCCCAAATTGTATCCTGATTAGAAAGCTTCAAAGTTAGCCCCAGTTGATGGTAAAGGACAGGGAAGTCTGGCGTGCTGCAGTCCATGGGGTTGCAAAGAGTCAGACATGACTGAACAGCAAAAAAAATACCTTCCCCAGTGTACAGAATAATGTTAATTTATTAAGAATTATTAAAAAAAAAAAAAAACAGATCCAAGGAAAATGCTAACAGATGTCCCAAATGTCATAGAATTTCTTTAGTAGCCATATAAGCATAGATTCAAATTATAGTTAGAAAAACATTTAGTCTAACTCTTTCATTTATTGATTTTGTTATAGTCAAACATACAATCTTCCCCAGAGTAAGGCATGAAGTCTAAGTAACTAGAACTTCTCCTTCTGTCACCAAAGAAGGAACTTCTTTCCAGGAATTATCTAAGCACAGGTTAAATATCTTGTTCTTCATAATTTGTTTTCACCCTAAAGTTTAGGTTTTTTAAAGTTCTAATATTAATTTGTAAGAAAATTTCAAATTTTTGTAAAATAAATTAATGGAAGCTATAATAAAAATTATAAGCTTCCTTCCATATTTCTCACTAGGGAAATGATCCTCTAAGAGTCACAATGCATATTCAGGAATTTTCCCCAGTCTTTTGCAAAATATTAACCATTTGTAAGAAAAAACTATTGTAATTAAATTTTCAATTTTCACTTTTTCTTATCTGGCTTGGACATTTAATTTACCTCTTGTTTTTGACTTGTTATCATTTATACTTTATCACAAGTTATTATATGATTTCACAATGTTGTATGTTTGTTTCCAGTGGGTTCCTGAGTAAATATCAATGTCATTTTGTTAATTCAGTTCAGTTCTTCAGTTGCTCAGTAGTGTCCAACTCTTTGTGATTCTGTGGACTGCAGCATGCCAGGTTTCCCAGTCCATCACTAACTCCTGGACCTTACTCAAAATCATGTCCATTGAGTCAGTGATGCCATCCAACCATCTCATTTTCTGTTGTCCCCTTCTTCTCCTGCCTTCAACCTTTCCCAGCATCAGGGTCATTTCTAGTGAGTCAGTCCTTCGCATCAGGTGGTCAAAGTATTGGAATTTCAGCTTCAGCATTAGTCCTTCCAATGAATATTCAGGACTGATTCCCTTTAGGATGGACTGGTTGGAACTCCTTGCAGTCCAAGGGACTTTCAAGAGTGTTCTCCAACACCACAGTTCAAAAGCATCAATTCTTCAGCACTCAGCTTTCTTTATAGTCCAACTCTCACATCCATACATGACTACTTGAAAAACCATAGCTTTGACTTGACTGATTTTCTTGGCAAAGTCTTTGCTTTTTAATATGCTGTCTAGGTTGGCCATAGCTTTTCTTCCAAGGAGCAAGCATCTTTCAATTTCATGGCTGCAGTCTCATCTGCAGTGATTTTGGAGCCGAAAAATAAAGTCTTTCACTGTTTCCATTGTTTCCCCACCTATTTTCCATGAAGTGATGGGACCAGATGCCATGATCTTAGTTTTCTGAATGTTGAGTTTTAATTCAACATTTTCATTCTCCTCTTTCACTTTCATCAAGAGGCTCTTTAGTTCTTCTTCGCTTTCTGCCATAAGGGTGGTGTCATCTGCATATCTGAGGTTATTGATATTTCTCCCAGCAATCTTGATTCCAGCTTATGCTCATCCAGTCTAGCATGTTAATTAAGTGATGTGAAATTAATTTCTATCTCAATAAAATAAGTAGTCCATTTTAAATTAATGTATGTTGTTTCATATTTTATATTCCATAACAAGAAGTAAGAAAACAATTTTTAATCACTAAACTAGCTCTCTGAATATATAGATGCCGATTATTCTAAATTGTCAAAATTTCTATGAATTTTCAAAATATTTTGTACTAAGAGAACAGCAAATTGGAGCTGGGAGGAATAATACAGTCTATAACATGTCTTATGATCACTACTTATTTCTAAGTAAACATGATTAAAACAAATTTATGAATATTTTAACATTTGTAATTCAATGATGTTTTGATCTGTAAGCATACATTAAACACAAAAAACATGTCAGTGATTGATAAGGCAAATATTTCCTGGGAGATGATTTTTTTTTCTTTTCCTATATACATTATTAATTATTAGATAAGTAAGATCACCATGCTTTGAAAGGGCTCGTCATAAAGTGTCAAGGCACTAGGTAACAAATCAATGGTTATTTAAATGATTGTTTTCCTCTGAGGGAAAATATATTTTGGTTTGGAGAACTAACTTCATTATGCTTCAGTACATACTGAGTGTACATACTGAGTGAAAGCACTGTTTCCATCATTAATGTGTTTATAAAAGCTTTTTGTTGTCTGCACTGGAAAGTCACTCAGCTGAATTTTTTTCTTATGATGCATAGTCTGGCAGTAAATACTAATGAACTCATAAGCATTTGTAGACTTTCAAATGTTAACTAAATTTTTAAAGAGGAATACATTTAACAATATTATTAATTATTATGAATTATTATCTTACATCAAGCAGACATATATATAAATTCAATTTTTTAAAACTGAAAACGCCAGTTTCTCCTCATACACATTTTACACTGTTCAAGGAGAGTTTTAAGTAGTTTAATATCAGTACAATGTTCACTGCTGTTTGATATTTTCAAGTTTGCTGAGTTTTGCTGTCTATTGCCTTGTTTCTCTAAAGATATTTCCAGAAAGTAGCAGAACAACTAATATTTGAGCTATGATTGCTACCACATTTGGCCTGTAAAAAGATAAACTCTTAATATTGATTATTTATCAACACTCAAATTCAAATATATTTACTTTTTCAGCTATTTGTAGTAATACACACTGTCATTTACTTTACAATAGTTCAGTATATATTAATGTGATTATGCATTTAAGTCTATTTTATCTTCAGTTTAGTTCAGTTCAGTCGCTCAGTCATGAATAGCAGCACGCCAAGCCTCCCTGTCCATCAATAACTCCCAGAGTCTACTCAAACTCATGTTCATCGAGTCAGTGATGCCTTCCAGCCATCTCATCCTCTGTCGTCCCCTTCTCCTCCTGCCCCCAATCCCTCCCAGCATCAGAGTCTTTTCCAATGAGTCAACTCTTCGCATGAGGTGGCCAAAGTACTGGAGTTTCAGCTTTAGCATCAGTCCTTCCAATGAACACTCAGGACTGATGTCATTTAGGATGGACTGGTTGGATCTCCTTGCAGTCCAAGGGACTCTCAAGAGTCTTCTCCAACACCACAGTTCAAAAACATCAAATCTTTGGTGCTCAGCTTTCTTCATAGTCCAACTCTCACATCCATACATGACCACTGGAAAAACCATAGCCTTGACTAGACGGATCTTTGTTGGCAAAGTAATGTCTCTGCTTTTGAATATGCTATCTAGGTTGGTCATAACTTTCCTTCCAAGGAGTAAGCGTCATTTAATTTCATGGCTGCAGTCACCATTTGCAGTGATTTTGGAGCCCAATAAAATAAAGTCTGACACTGTTTCCACTGTTTCCCCATCTATGTCCCATGAAGTGATGGGACCAGATGCCATGATCTTCGTTTTTTGAATGTTGAGCTTTATGCCAAATTTTTCACTCTCCTTTCACTTTCATCAAGAGGCTTTTTAGTTCCTCTTTACTTTCTGCCATAAGGGTGGTGTCATCTGCATATCTTAGAGGCTATTAATTGAAATGCTCTGAAACCTTACCTGCAATCTACATACAAATAAAAATTACTAAATTAAAGTTTCATATTCTTGTGTTTAATTGGAAAGGATACATAGCATACATAAAAATTAATGAAGCTAAACCTCAGAGTTGGAAGACTTTCACTGCTTGCAATGATAGCAGAAGCCAACAGGAAAAAGAAAGACTTTTCTTTCCTGGCTAGGACTCAGCCAATGAAAAGTCATAAACTCTCTGTTTGCAATATCTCTCCCAACCTCCTTTTTCTTACTATAAAAGTGTTCTTTTCTTGCCCTCCAGGAACTTGCACGTGATTCATCTGCTGATCCCAAATAAACCCATTTTACTGGATAAATATCTGCTAGATTGTTTACTTCAGGTCAACACATATTAAGGAGTATATATGTCAGATATATAACATTAAATATTATATTTTAAAGATATTTTCATTCTTAGGTTTAAAACATATAGTGAACTGTGTTATAATGTTAATAGATAAACCCTTTTTAATATATATAGCACTTGTACACACTTCTTTGTGGTACAGTTTCAAGACCACAATATGTTAATCATTTGTTGCTTTGGGCACTTGATTGGAGTAGATTTTTCTCAAGCCATGAAGCTTTAGGAAAGGGAAGAGCAGGTAATCTGTTGTGTAAGCAAGTGCCATGGAGCATGAAAGTTCAGGATTCCTATTTGCTATAATGAGGAATTCATTTTCTGGAGTTGGTTTCTCTAGGGTTGTTGCTTTTTACATCCTGTCTGTGATTGGCTATATGCAAATGATAAAACATCAAGATGTTAATCATTGATATAATCAATCATCAGCTAATGCTGACTCTGCTACCTACACCTATCTCGCTGTGTTATAAATATGCAAATTAGAAAAACCCCAAAATATTGGCAAGGAAAAATGCCATCACCAGGATATAGGTAGCCCTCCTGAGCTGAAACTGAAGAGGTGCTGCTTCTGGTAATAGAGCTAAAATTCATCTACTCTCATGCTCTATAAGAGAGAGGTAATTAAAGCTTAAAATATTTTTCAGTAGTGGCTCATAATAATCTTAAGCCTGTTTCTTGATTTCTACATAGTTAACATAAGCACATTATGTTTGAAAGGAGGAAACTACCTACATTTCCTTTCCCCAATTAGTTTGTAAATTCCCTGACTCCAGAGGGCTAATCTAATGTTGCTTTTATATCATTTTGCTTAATCAACATAATTTATCACAGCATACTATTAAAATTGAGGTTTGATTTGCTCAATATCTGTCTGCCATATGTTATATTACAGATTTTCCTATATTAGCCCTGTTAAGGATCCCTATGTCTTGATTCATATTATATTTTATTATATTAAAGGCTCAGTCTTAATGCTATTATTTTGAGAAGACCAAAGAACTTCTGATATGACAGACTAAAGACTATAGACTCAACGACAACATCCAAAAGCTATATGTATTAAGTTTAATCTTAATTATCATAGTTCATTTTCTAAATTTAAAAAATTTGAGCCATATTTCTATCTTGCATTTTTCAGATATTTGAACACAGTTACAAGTACACCTACATATACACACTGTAAGATGATTAATGTAATCATATGGATAATGAAAAGCTGCATAATTTATTCTGCATGAAATTTGAAAATTTATGGATTTTTAAAGATTAAAATGTATAAATTCTGGATGGGACAATCATCTTTGCAGCCATCATATTTTCTGTCCTATAGAAATCTTACAATGTGATAAATATTTAAAAATATCCTGTGTATGAATCAGATAGAGTGAATAGTCATATCAAATTTATTATATACAAAATTTACTTCTGATATTTAATGGAGATAAAATTCATTTGAAAGTAGAAATTTAACATATAATGTTCGTGAAGCAGTAGTCTATGTAATGGGCTTCCCTGGTGGCTCAGATGGTAAAGATCCACCTGTAATGTGGGAGACTCAGGTTTGATCCCTGAGTCGTGAAGATCCCCTGAAGGAGAGCATGGCACACCACTCCAGTATTATTGCCTGGAGAATCCCCATGCACAGAGGAGCCTGGTGGGCTACAGTCCCAAGGGGTTGCAAAGAGTCAGACACGACTGAGTGACTTCCACACACGTATATAAGACTTTATGTATATGTTCATACATATACATGTATGGGTATAGACATATATATGTATATATAAACACATATATGAATATAACATACAAATATGTATTACTTATATATATGTAAATTTAGAAAACTTTATTGCCCAGTAGTAACTTTGCTGAAAATCTTGAACTTACAGTAATAACTGAGTAAGTAATGTTGTTTATGATATTTTTCACTTCTTATATTTAATAAAATGACCTTGAAATTTTAAAGTGAAATATTCTTAATCTCTCAGTAAGCAGAGAAGATGATTCATTAATCTAAAGATAACATAATAAGTCCTAATAATAATAAATTGTATAGTAAATATATTAGCCTAAAGAGGTATGATATTATTTTTTGTAAGACCAAATAGTTTTGACTCAGGGAGACAAGGGTATATGAAAAAGTCTTTGATATTTCTAAGCATTATTTTATTATCAAAAGTAAAACAAAGCCATGAATTTTCACATATAAGTTTGATATATATAAGAGAATTGTGTGTTTCATTTGGAATTGGATTAAAAAGTCTAAATTTATCACTAACCAGGGTCTTTGTGTCAGGTATGTTTAATTTCTTCCCATGCCTCTTTTTCCTTTATCACTTTATTGTATTTCAGTTTCAACTGCTCCCTTTAATACCTGCTCTGGAGTCAGGCTGGAATTCCTTTCAGAATTTCACCTTTAAAGTGTGCACATGTCACTTTCATTGCAGATGGTACTGGAGGGATATTGCAGGAAGAAGGAGACTTTTGTTGCAGATTCTTGTTGCTGCACAACTAGTCAGAAACATGGATGTGAAGATAATCAGTGGTGCTCTGCTCCAGCCATGATCCCTTGGTAAACTCAAAAAAAAAAAAAAAAAAGGCTCAAACTGTTATGATCACCTTTCTGTGTGTGGAAACTGGCACTCTAGACCTCCTGTTCACAGCGGTGCTTTGACTGTCTACATGGCTGCTGCTGCTGTTAAGTTGCTTCAGTCGTGGCCGACTCTGTGCGACCCCATAGATGGCAGCCCACCAGGCTCCCCTGTCCCTGGGATTCTCCAGGCAAGAACACTGGAGTGGGTTGCCATTTCCTTCTCCAATGCATGAAAGCGAAAAGTGAAAGTGAAGTCACTCAGTCATGTCTGACTCTTAGTGACCCATGGACTGCACCCTACCAGGCTCCTCCGTCCATGGGATTTTCCAGGCAAGAGTACTGGAGTGGGGTGCCATTGCCTTCTCCACTCTACATGGCTACTGCCCTGGAAATCTGTCCCCTGAGGCCCTACCAATGTGCATGTAACAAGCAAGCTTCAGGCCCTAAGTTGCAGAGACATAACAACTTTCTCTTCCTGCCCATAAAATCGGCAGGAGCTTATCTACAGTTCGAAGGATTGCTTCCTGATTGCCTAGTTCTAACCTGGGCAACCCAGCGAGTTTTAAGTCTCTGATGGGTTCTGTGCCATGATTTGAAAGGTCTAGTTTTTGGCAAAGCTAACTCCATTACTCTGAACAGAATTAACCAACTCTCTCTTCTGTATATGACAGTAGTTTCCTTATATTTTTTTACATTTTTATATTCACATTGCAACTGTCTGTTTACTTGTCTGCTTTCCCTCCTAGAATGTGTGATATCTTTAAGTTGGAGATACATTGTCTATAGTTATCTGTATTTCCTTTTTCCTTGTTTAATAAACATTATTAACTAGCCACATTAATAGTCTGAAAATCTACATGGGCTGCACAGTAAGTCCAAATATATTTAATACATGGTGCACAAAAGATTTTATTTTACCTAGGAGCAATCCATTTAGAGGAGTTCATGAGCCCATGCAATTGTAAATGTAGATGAACAAAAATAAGAAGCAGAAAAATAAATTGTCAAAGAAATACTGTAAATTATTTGCCATTTTTTTCTGTATTGGGCTTTTGCCTTGAAGTGAACATGATTTTTTCTGTATGTTTCTACAGAAGAATTAGTTATAGAAGTAAAAAAAAAAAAATCATATATTCCCTTTGGCTCTGTGCAAAAAAATAGGTGCTTTATATAAAGCATGTACTTTAAAGTCAGTTAAATTTTACAGATGAATTCTGTTTTACCAAAATAGTCATCAATATAACTTCAAAAGCATCATCACGTATTACATATTTTAAGGTTATTGCTAATGATCATTAATCACTAATTTTTTTGTCACAGATAATTAAAATACCTTCCCTCATAGGAAATATGTAAGTAACATCAAGATAAATTTAGTATCTTCACACACAGAAACCTGACTCTCAAGCAAATAAAATCATTCCAAAGTTCATAACAAGGTTCTTTTTCACCTCTTTGTAAAAGTGGTAAAGTAAAACTTAAAGTTTGAATTTTCCTTTTGACTTGAGGAAGTAGGATAACACAATTAACGATAAAGCCTCTATATATTATGATCATTCTGGGTATAAATGAGACCTGAGATGTTAAGAGCTATGTAAATTCAGACTACTGGACTGAATAGCAGAAAGAAATCTAGCCTGGAAATCTAAGAATGTAGAATTTATTGGTGTATTTCTCACTTGAACATTAGTCAGCTATGCCAGTGTCCTTGGACATGTTATTAAAACTTTCTGGGTTAAATATGGAGATTGGAACAAATAATCTGCAAAAGCCCTTCCAGTATTATTAATTATTTTATTCTTTTCAAATTTGTAAAATCAATTAATCACCCACAGTGAAGAAGTTAATATTTTTTTCTGTGAAAGTGAAAGTCGCTCAGTGGTTTCTGATTCTTTGCAACCCCATGGACTATACAACCTGTGGAATTCTCCAGGCCAGAATACTGGAGTGAGTAGTGTTTCCCTTCTCCCGGGGATCTTCCCAACCAGAGATCCCTTCTCCAGGGGATCTTCCCAAACCAGGGATCGAATGCAGGTCTACTGCATTACAAATTCTTTATCAGCTGAGCCACAAGGGAAGCCCAAAAATATTGGAGTCAGTAGCCTATCCTTTCTCCAGGGGTTCTTTCTGACCCAGGAATTGAACTGGAGTCTTCTGCATTCTAGGTGGATTCTTTATCAACTGAGCTATTGTAAATAATGGTTAATTATATTACCAAAAAGAGCACACACTTTAGATTAAAATAAATAATGCATTTCTTTCTTCCTTTTCTCTTTTCTCCTTCATTTCTTCCGTTCTTTCTTTCCTTTCTCCATCTCTCCTTTCCCTCTCTCTCTCCTTCCCCCTCTTTCCCTCCTTCTGAACTGGATAATTTAAAATAATAAAAATCTGCAAGATATGAGAATAGACTAAATGCAGACTTGAATTAGGACACATGATTTCTTCGTGTTACATGTTAACAATCAGGTAACAGGGAAAATCATGAAAATAATTTTGTCAAACTCTCTCTTAAGCATAGACATTTTTATAGCATAAATATTTAACAACAGATGTGAGTTTCTTTGTACCAAAAGTAAGCATCACAATTTGGAAATTACACAACACCCATTATTAAAAAGAAACCTTTTAATAATATGCTATTCTTTTTTCTAAACTAAATCAAAAACATTTCCTACATAATCTTTATAAAAAGCTTGAGAATAACAAAATTTTAAAAAATCCCTTAGCAACATTTAGATTTTAATTAATGCTAAAGACATTTTCAAAACAAGCATATCAATTCAGTTCAAAAAACAGAAGCAACATTTTAAATCATTATTTTATGAATAAAATTTTGTAGGGATTGTGCATAATATTGGGTAAGAATATTGTTTTCTGGAGTCTAAGATATAACTAGGTAGAGTTAATGAATATAAAGCAGGCATTATAAACCCAAATGCCTATAGAGAACAGGCTGGAACAATGTCTTAAAAGGTCTATAAACTAGCACTGTGTGAGTAGCAGAGATTGAGGGGACCAGGAGGGCACAATTCATTTATAGAGGGTAGCAACAGATTGACTCCAGGAAATTTGTTCTGATGTGACCTGGTCAGATTTTAGAAACAACTTGGACAAAAAATTAAATTGCAAAATATTTTAGCCAAATTAATAATTGTAATAATACTATTTTATCATCTTTAAGTAATTTACATTTCTTTACATATTAACCTATATCAGCTCTTACTTTGGAGGAAAAGAATGAGGTCAGAAAAAAATTAATACTATTGCTGGTTTGCTGTAAAGGAAATTAAATGAACTTATGAGACTTGTTCCAGGTCAAGTCTGGTATTTAAATCAAAGCTGCTAGGGTCCCCTACTCATGCATATCCTGTTGTATCACACAGCACTTTCTGATTTGGATTTAGGATTTTACAAATATCTATAGAGGAAAAAAAAAAAACTGCTGTCATTGTTTAAACTTTGGCCCGCAGTGAGGATATAATATCAATAAAAGACATGTTTCCCATTAACAGGCCCTAGAACACTGGTATAGAAAAATTATGCACATAGAGAATGCAAACAAGAAGATACCAAAGAATATGCAATTATGGAATAATTTTATGTGTGTGTATATACATATATACATATGTATATATATTTGTATATGTAATATATATGTGTATATACATAGATATAATACAAGGAAAAAAATCTAAATAACACATTAAAATACAGCTGCAAATGCACACCACATCCCCATTATGCCAGGAATCAGCCATAGTTGAAGGACCTGCTTGTTGGACAGCAATGAGAAACTGTAAACTCACATTATGTAAAGAAAGAATGAATGGGGGAAGAAGGAATGAATTCTCCACTTCTTTTTGCCTGAATAACCTCACCATTAATACAGCCATCAGAAGATATATTTTAAGATGAAATGCTTCCTGTAGTGTATATATATATATATGCTGCTGCTGCTATGTCGCTTCAGTTGTATCAGACTCTGTGTGACCCCATAGACGGCAGCCCATCAGGATCCTCTCTGTCCCTGGGATTCTCCAGACAAGAATACTGGAGTGGGTTGCCATGTCCTTCTCCATATATATATATATATATATGATAAAAAATGAATATCCTTTTGCTTTGCAAAAACTGTTCCTATTAGCCTAGAGCTTGCAATCTATGAAACAAGTCTCCTTATATCTATATTTCTATAGATAAGAATAGTACAAATTAGAACTTGCTGAGAAAATTGTCTTCTGAACTTGACAAAAGCAGTTTCAAAGTTGTTAAGTGTTGGATCTCAGAAATGTCAACATTCTGGCTGTCCTACCTATTTGCTGGTAGCTTGGGCAATTTTATTCATATTCTGGGCCTCAGTGATGGGTTTAGAGATGTCTCAAAGAGAAAATGAAATATACCTATTTAAAACTTAGCACAGTGAGACACCTTAGCACATAGTAAGTGTCAGATAACGTGGAGGTTGCTCTGCTGACTCCTTTTCCTGTGTGCTCAGTTGCTCAGTCATGTCTGACTCTGCGGCCCCATGGACTATAGTCTACCAGGCTCCTCTGTTGGTGGAATTTTCCACCCCTCCCCCCAAAGTGGAGTGACATTTCCCCAATTGCTGCCTCACATAGATCAATGGTCAGCCTTCTCTGAGACTATCCTCAGCTGAGAAGAGAGGCCTCGACTAAGTCATGCCCACTTTCCCGAATGAAAGCAGCCAAACCCTACCACTACTTGACACGTGGATGACCACAGCCTCACAAGGCAGCACAGTGAATGGTTATCCCAGCTCCAGAATTCTATGGAGGCTCAGCTGAGACTATGCTGCAGCCCAGTTTTGCTTTCTGTTCAGTCCTGTTTCCTTCCTTTTCCTAGCAGGTCCACATACTGGGAGAGGTCCCCAAATAACTTCCTGTAAAATGATCTTGGTCTTAGAACATGCTTCCCCAGGAATTCAACCTAAAACACCTAAGTTTCACATTTTGACTCTCAAAATTGTGTATATTAAAATAATTAAAATTGTTTTAAACTAATTTTTACAGTTGAAACTTTTTTAACATCATGTCTTTAAGGTATGAAATATATATATTCATTTCTTTATCTGATAGTCTCACTTTATGACCTGAATTCTTTGGAATATGTGATACTTTATACCCTTATTCTTTTAGGTCCATAAAGCAAGACTACTAGTGTAAACTAGCCCCAAGACTCCTTTTAAGGCTGAACTGGGAAAATCAATTAAGTACTTAAACTGCCCTCAGAATATCCTGCAATGTTCATTTAGAATTCAGTAGTTTATACATTCTCTTCTCCTGCTTCCTTTTCATAAATACCTATAACATTGTTTCTAAAAATATTTTGAATCTAATATTCTTCTCATGCCAATTTGTTCATTTCAGTCTCAGATTCTAATTAGGAAAAAAAAAAAAAACCTATAGTTCTGTTTCCAGCTTGGAAATGTAAAAATTTTATACAAATACAAAATTTTCTGAAATGTCGAGACCAACTCGACAAGCAAGGTTTCCGACAGTGCAATAAGGTGGGAGAATGAGAAACAAGACACAAGAATTCAGTGAAAAGCGAGGACCAGGACCAACACTGCTCCAAGATGAAGGTGCTGAGACTGAATCCAAGGGAGCTTTATTATACTCTCAAACGTGAAGGAAAGTTAAGCTATAACTCACGTGGCCTTCAGGGCCAAAGAACAAAGTGATCATTAACCATTGAGTAACTAAGAAACAGTAATCAATAACAAATCAGTAACTAATACTCTTATCTATAGATTTTCCAACAGATACGTAAAACATGTGGCTCTGAGACGCCAGTTAGCATCCAGTTTATCAATAATTATATATAAAACATGTGACTCTGAACGCCAGTTACATCCAGTTTATCAATAATTATAAATTTCTTTTGTGGCCCTTGCCAGGGCCTGCTTTGCCGGGAGCCAGCACAGGAGTCCCCACCCATGACAAGGTCACGTGGGAGAGTTCTGGTGGGCAAGGCAAGCCAGAACTCGAGGGGTGCCCCTCTGGGCCTGCCTGAGCGTCTACCCCAAAACCAGAGTCTGTCTGTTTTACTGCTTCATGACTTTCACCAACTCCTCTGACAGTCACGGGGGGCTATCCCCGGCCACATTTTCTCTGAAGAAAATCAACTTAGAGCTCTAGCTAATTAGCCTCCTGGGCATAACAGGAGTGTTTCAATCCAAACCCCTCAGATGGCTCTCTAACTTGCCTGACAGGTTTACCCAGACTCCTACAGCTATGCATACGATTGTTTACAGTCTTCCAACCACGAGAGACACGGGAAGCTTAAGATATTCAAATAGTATAGAGCCTCTCAGAGAGTTAGAAATTGTTAAAACTAGTAGAAGATTTCATTGTTGAGCCAATGTTTGCTGCCAAGTTTCCACATCCCCTGTATTGTATCCTTGGAAGTATATTAATTAATATAGTTGGTACATAGAAAAAAATAAGTAGTGGCCTTGGTGCTAACAACTTTAGACCCTTAAGGTAATAAATTCTTTCCTTGTTGTAAACCCACTGCACCTCTGCCCTATAGGAATGCAACTTTATCTAACACCTTCGGAGGATGGCGCCAAACTTTAAAATAATTACTCTTAAAGAAAATAAGTCTTATGGTTGACAAACCTTTATCAAAGTTATAAAATGTTAACAGGCCTTCTGGCCAGAGGATGATGTAAATCACCTAAACCATTTGTATATGATAAGTTAGCAGAAAAGAAAGCCTGGTCTCGATAAGGATCAAAGACTGCTGACTTTGCATGATTTCACACCCCCTAATATCCTCTATGTGCAACTTAGGGTATATAAGCTCCCTTTAGAAATAAAGCTACAGGCCTTGCTCAAAGCTTGGTCTCCCCATGTCGTTCTTTCTTGTTTACTTTTCCTCCTTTTCTCTTCTGTTCTTCCTTCAGGCCAAAATAATTGGAGCGTGGGGGTCCTCTGTGACTACTTATTTGCCTGGGCTTTTAAGACCCACTCGAGAAGGCACCCAAGGTGGGGCACCTTCCGCTATTCAAGAGGGCACCTACGGCCTCTGTAGTCAGAACAAGTTTGGTGTCACAAACTTTATTAATTTCCCGCGTAAACCAGTTATTACTGAGCCTCTAAAATCTCTCAGCCTTTGCTATTCTAATCGCCAACACCGTCCTCCTTAGGGAATCCCTGGATCCAACCGGGGCTGGACCCCGGTACTGCTTTTCTTTTATTCTTCCTGTCTCCTACAGTGAAAAAAACATACAACAAAATAAAATAAATTTGTAGAATGATTCAATCACATTAAGTTTATTCTAGGATCCTGACACGAAAGAAAACTTCATACAGACTCTCAAAAAAGGAGCATGATTAATGTCATTACTTCAACCTATTTAGTTGAATTCTATTCATCTCAAAACTTGGATAAATTGCCAACTTTTAAAAGTCAAAGTACAAAATTTTGTTTTTTGAATTCTCTAACGATAGACTCTATTCTTTCTTTGAAAGTTGTCCCGGAACTGTTTGTAGTCTCAGGATGTAAAGGTCGTTTTTCATCAAACAGGATTCTAAACATTCTGTCTATCTTGTGTTTGTGAATCTGAGAAGCATACTTCTGTCAAAACAATGTAAAGAAATACATTTAACATTTAGTTAAATATATTTCATATTTGTTATTTTAAAATATAAACATGTTCATTATAGGATAATTAAAATTTGAAATAAATGCTATTCAAGTTGTCAATATATACAGTACTCTTTTAACATATATGTATATTAAAAAAATGTTTAATATATTTGAATGTTAAAATAATTCTTAGGAACATTTTGTAGACGCTGGTTGTTCTATGTAAATAATTCAGTGCTTTGCCCTATTAAAAACAATGCTGATAGAATGATATGCTAATTTATATTTTCTAAATGATAGAATCCTTTCAACAGCACTGGAATATATAAATTCTCTTAGACAATTATCGATATAAGTGATTTTTGCTCATCTCAAGGATATTCAATTAATTATCTATAATCTTTGGTCTTAAATTTTTATTTGCACTCTGGTAGAACAGGATTTTATGTTGATTATTAACAGAATGCATTTAAGGAGAAAAATACATACTCTTTTTCTGTTCTGAAAATTCTGAATTACTTCCTATAAATTGCAGCAATTAGTTCTTGTGTCTACATAACAAAATGAGACTGAGAATTTGAGACAGAATACATATACTTTGCTGAAGTGTGCTCTGATAAAATATATTAAGGCTTTTATCAACATGTTCTAAAGAAATATATGGTGACTACCTATGCAAAATAACACTTCCAAATAATTTCTTAAAAAAGGCTGAGATTTTGCAACCAGAATTGGAACACCTTTGGGTTTGTACGACACCAACTGTATTATCCAAATAAGTCCCAAAGTAAGTGGATTTGAGTTTATGTTGCTCCCAAATGATAAGACACAATCTCAATTACTCTCTTTAGGCTTTAAATATGACCCAAAGAGAAAACTTCAAGGAATATTAGCTGCTTACCTTTCAAAAGAATGCGCAGAAAGAATTAATGCCTCAGGGATAGGATAGCAAAATTAGCAAGCAGCAGAATTCAGTTCTGAAAAGTGAAGTCGCTCAGTCGTGTCCGACTCTTTGTGACCCCGTGGACTGTAGCCTACCAGGCTTCCTCTGTCCATGGGATTCTCCAGGCAAGAATACTGGAGTGGGTTACCATTCCCTTCTCCAGGGGATCTTCCCAACCCAGGGATCAAACCCAGGTCTCCCGCATGGGAGGCAGATGCTTTAATCTCTGAGCCACCAGGGAAGCAGAATTAGCAAGCAGCAGAATTCAGTTCTACCTTTTTTCAAATATGTTTGGAATATAGCTATGCTTAATACATTTAAATTTTTAAAATTTAGCTTGAAAAAACAATATTAAAATAAGAAAAATTTATATAAAAACCTAAGTAGTATATAAGCACCCCTATAAAACTTGCAGTACCAGAATTAACAAGTAAAACGTAAAAGTCAGTGAGTGCAAAAAATCAAATTAAAATTAAGAACACAAGTAAGCAGTGGAAGCTACACAGGAAAAAAATTAAGATAATGCATCTCAGAGAAACAAAGTACAATACAAAATAGAGGTTCAGAGACTTACAGGATAGGACAACAAGGTCTTAAGTAATATAAATGTAATTGAGTTTTCTAAAAGAGATCAAGAGAGAATGGAGAAAACTGGAATATTTAATGTAAAAATGGCTAAGGAATCTTTAAAATTAAGTATAGAAACTAATCCTTCAATTTAGGGATTCTAAACTACCCACCTGAAACTCAAACTCTACACACATCAAAATGTTATATAGTGGTATCTCATTTTGGTTTTAATTTGAATTTTCCTATTGTCCAACATTTTTGGACATCTTTTCTTGCTCTCATTTTCATTCTATCTTCTCTGATGAGCATTTTCTGTTTCAATAGTTTTCTCCTCTTTTTAAAAAGGGCATTAAATTGGGTGTTTACTTTTTGAATTTTGAAAGTTCTTTGTATGTTGTGGTCCCAATTCCTTTTAAAAATGTATTTGCAAGTAATTTCTCCTTGTCTGTGCAGGTCTTTCCATTTCCTTTAGAATATCTTTTTCAAATCTCAGTTTTTATTTTTTATGGAGTCTAATCTATTTTTTTTAATGTTAATGTCATATATAAACTGAATCAATTATGTATAATCAGTTATATATAAATGAATCAGATAATATTATGGGACTTTCCTGGTGGCTCAGACGGTAAAGTGTCTGCCTACAATGAGGGAGACCCGGATTCGATCCGGGTTGGGAAGATCTCCTGGAGAAGAAAATGGCAACCCATTCCAGTATTCTTGTCTGGAAAATGCCATGGATGGAGGAGGCTGGTAGGCTACAGTCCATGGGGTCGCAAAGAGTTGGACACGACTGAGAGACTTCAATGTCAATGTCAATCTATTTTTTAATTTTATGAGTTGTAAGAAACTCATGAGTTGAATTCTATATAGAAAGCATTGGCCTAATATTATACATTGCTCAACTTTTTTGTCTATGTTCTCTTTGTTTTAAGCTAATTTACCCTTTGTCAGTTATCTAATCTGCTGATAATGCCATTTAGTGCATTTTTATCTTACAAACTATACTTTTCATTTAATAAGTTTAATTTCTATATATCTTTGATGTCCCTCTATAATATGGTCACAATAGCTTCTATAATCTTGTATATACAATTATATTTTATTAACTGTTTAATGTTCTTGACTTTCGGTTCTAACATTTGTTTCATTTCTGGGTCACTTTTTATGATTTATATTACTTTTCACTATAGATCAAATTTTCCTGTGTTTTTGGCATGCTTTACAATTTTGAGTGGGATGCTAGGAATTTTTAAGTTTACATTGTTTTAAACTGATGTAAAATTTTTTGTTTTATACTGGTTGTTTTTGTATTCCTATTAATATATTTTTGGAAACAGTTTCACCCTTTTGAGACTTGGATTTAAGTCTTTTTAGGTAGGACCAGAACAGCCCTTAGTCTAGGACAAATTTTGTGCATTAGTGAGGCAACCTTATTCCAAGGACTCCATTCTTTGCTTAGGGTATTAAGGGGTTTTCCTGTCCTGGTTGGTGAAATACAAACTATCCCAGCCCTGAATGGGCTTCAGAGACTTATTTATCTTCTATTTTTAGTGATTCTTTACCCAGTATCAGAAACTTTCTTCATGATCTTTCACTGATCAATGTGCAGCTGAAGACCTAAAAGGTAACCTCTAGATTTCCAGATATTTCTTGCTTTATGCATCTTTCTCTTCTTTACTGATCTGCCCTGAAAATACTAGCCACTTTGGCCTCTATAAATTCTGTCTCGTTAACTCATGTTAGTACTCTTAGGTTCTTTGTGGTCTTCTATCCCACACCCTCAAACAGTGATGTGGAAATGCTCTTCAGGCAGTAAACTAGGACAGTTGTTAGGACTCTACTCATTTAAATGATTCATTCTTTCAAGGATGACTGTATCCAGCTGCCTATTGTACAATGCCTAAAACATTCCTTCATATATCTTGGAGTATTTAGGACTGGAGAGTAAATCTAGTCCTATCTCTTCATCATTATTATAAGTGAAAGTTTGGTACTTTTAATTATATTTAAATTTCCAAGTTCTCATTTCTTGTACATAAGAATGCAGTTCACTTTTTATATACTTTGGTGATGCATTAATACCTGAGACTGTGTTATCTGACTTTATTATATCTAGTAGCTTTTTGTAGATTCCTTGTCTGTTATTTTACAATGAAAAACATATTATCTACTAATAAAGACAGTTTTAATACTTTCATTTTATTTCCAATCTGTATGCTATTTTCTTCTAGCCTGATTCTTAACTGGTAATTCTAATACTGTACTGGAAAACAGTTCTGAGAGTAGATATACTTGCATTTTTCCTACTCATAGTGAAAAAGTATCCAGTCTTACCCTAATTATGATGTGATCTGTAGGTATTTCATAAATAGTATCTGGTAAAAAATTCTCTTTTTGTCTTATTTTTCTGAAATATTTCAATTGTTTTTAAAGTCAAGGATAGACGTTAAGTTTTGTCAAATGTTTTATCTAAATCTATTGATTAGGATTTGTATTAATAATCCAATTAATTCTCTTTTGGGAATTATATTGGATTATTTAAGAATGTTGAACCAGTTTTGCATGTTCATAAAAGCCCCACTTATTCTTGATGTATTAGCCCTTTTTATATTTTCTAATATTTTGGTAAAATTTTTTATATCTTCAAGGAGAGATATCGATTAGTACTTTTTTTTTTAATGCCTCTACTGGATATCATAACAAGATATAAATACATAATGTTGGTGTCTAAAAATGGGTTGTAAACGATTTCCTCTTCTTCCATATTCTGAAAGAGTTTCTGCAGAATTGGCATTACTATTTCCTTAAATAATGGAGATCATCTGCCATTTTTTGGAAGAAATTGACAAGCTGACTGTAAAATTTACATGAAAGAGGAAAGGGCAAAATATAGCTGAAACATTCCTGAAGCAGAAAGATAAATTGAGAGAAATTATACTTGTCTAATAACACAGACAGGAAGATAAAAGGATATCGACATTGAGATTTAAATATTAGCACACACTATGTAATATAAAATCAAGAAACAAAACCATGCATTTGTAGACTTGTAAATTATGGGAGAGGAAACAGAATAGATTTGGGGAAAAGAGTGAATTTGTAAATTGTCTGGAAATATCTGAATGACATTATAGATAAGCACCATTGGGATGTATCTCACAATATGCACAAAACTTTATCCCATTTGAAGTATAAGGCCTGAGGTGAAAGGACAAAATTATAAAAGTTTCAGAAAACAAAATAAATGATTATTTGTATATCCTTAGAATATGGATGAATTTATTGAATGAGAATGAAAATATCAAAACATAAATAAAAAGATAAATATTTTGAATAAATTTAAATGGATAATTTATGTTTATTAAAATACATTAAATGATTAGAAATTCAAAAAATAAAAAGGAATCTTGCCAAAAAACTGACAAAAGTTGTTTACAACATGTATAATGGGCATAAGAATATGTTAAGAAACAGTGAAAATGAAAGAAAACTCATGTCCATTTGAATGAAATTACAGAAGGTAATATTGAACAAAAGAAGCAAATTTTTGCACACTTTGGAAAACTGTGCATTATCAAATTTTAATAACAGAGTAATAGAATGGAAATAGGTATATTTAGGGAAATATAAAATCACCATTAAGATAATAATCTACTTTGTAAGTACCATAATGGCTACATGACTTTGACTATATGAATATTCTAAGTTATACATACATGCTTTAAACACTGTATATTAATTATAAGCATTAATATCGGAGAAAGCAATGGCACCCCACTCCAGTACTCTTGCCTGGAAAATCCTATGGACAGAGGAGCCTGATGGGCTGCAGTCCATGGGGTCACGAAGAGTCGGACACGACTGGGCGACTTCACTTTCACTTTTCATGCATTGGGGAAGGAGATGGCAACCCACTCCAGTGTTCTTGCCTGGAGAATCCCAGGGACGGAGGAACCTGGTGGGCTGCCCTCTATGGGGTCGCACAGAGTCGGACACGACTGTAGCAACTTAATATTACAAAAGAGGTTCCTTTTCTGCCTACTGATTTTCTTTTTCCTCTCCAAACAACTTTTATGAATGTTATTAATATCGCATATGTTTCAATATGCAGACTTTATCTTCTAATCAGTATCCATGTTACTATCTCAATTCATATTTTGCTGTTTATCCAATTGATACAAATACATTTAAAAAGTAATTTTGAGGAAAGGGCAAGATAGAGGAAGGAGATTAAGAGGTATAAACTACTAGGTATAAAATAAGTAAGATATAGGGATGTAATGTACAGCATAGGGAATGTAACCAGTATTTTTATAATAATTTTAAATTGGCTATAACCTATAAAATATTAAATCAATATTTTGTACACCTGAAACTAATAAAACATTGAAAATCAACTATACTTCAATGCAAACATTTTTTAAGTTCTTTTGAGTCAGTTCAGTTCAGTCACTCCGTCATGTCCAACTCTTTGCAACCCCATGAATCTCAGCACGCCAGGCCTCCCCGTCTATCACCAACTCCTGGAGTTCACACAGACTCATGTCCATCGAGTCAGTGATGCCATCCAGCCATCTCATCCTCTACCGTCCTCTTCTCCTCCTGCCCCCAATGCCTCGCAGGATCAGAGTCTTTTCCAATGAGTCAACTCTTCTCATGAGGTGGCCAAAGTACTAGAGTTTCAGCTTTAGCATCATTCCTGCCAAAGAACACCCAGGGCTGATCTCCTTCAGAATGGACTTGTTGGATCTTTTGAGTAACCACACATAAAAGGAAACCTATACTGGGATTAAAGGGGGATATAAAGAAACATAAAATGTGATTTTTGCTCTCCTAATATTTGCAAACTTATGAAAATAAAATTTTAGCACCCTGATATATCTTGCAGAAAAGGTTTTATGTAATTTTGTTATAGCTCAAAATTAGCTTTCCAGTTATATATGTAACTCGGAATCTAGACACAGTACAGCCCAAATCCCCGAATACTTTTAAGCCTCATAAATCCAAATAAAACAACCCCACAAAGAAAAGGAAGGCAAAAGCAAACAACCACCCCCAAGTCAATAATTAAAGTTACATGTGAAAACTATCTTGTCAATTTTCAACTGTCAGTTAGATCACATAAGCTTACCAGAGGGATTATTCAATTACTTGGGAAGGCTTCTTGCTCTCACCAATCCTGGGTGTCTGTGTCCTTATCTTTCTTTTGTCTACTTTGCCTGCTCTGGACTCATTTTTTTGCAGTACCAGAAATTTGCTCTGGCCTCTCTTGAGTCTACAATCAGGCAACCTTGTTCCCATGCTTTGCACTAGCTGGTCTCTAAAGTTAGTTAAACAAACTGAAAAATCAAGAGCTCTTCTTAACTTCACTAGAAAAGTGAGGTTACAGGGTAAACTGCTGCCCCTAATAATTAGCCAGACAGGCAGCAGATATCTAACATTAAATGTAAGAATATCAAATTTCAGAGCAGAAACACACAAGCAGAAACCTCAGTATGAACCAGTGCCCCTGGGAGGGGAAACCTGAATTACAGTTGATGAATTGCTGGAGCACCAGAACAGACAAGTCTGATAAAAACTCCAGGGGAATGTAGTCATTGAAGGAACCCGCACATTTTTTAGTTTTACCTGTTGAGTTCTAAGTTCTCCTTTGTGCTTCTGGCAGGAGGAAGAGAAAAAAAAAGATGTGATAATATGACAGGGCATTCTGATCTTCTCAGTAAGGCCTGCCCTCAGGAAAAACTAATTTACCAGCAACTAACCTGCTGGATTTCATCAGAGTCTAACCAACCTAAGGTAAAGGACATACACAACTCCAGCCTCCTCCAGCCATCAGCCACTGTGTCTCATCTAAGGATGGGGAGTAAGGAAGTGAAACTGAGAAGCACTACTGAAGTTCACAGTCCAGGAACACAGGTTCATCATAAGACTAAGACCTAATGATTGGAATATAGAATGCTTTCCCTTCCCCATGTCTTACTAATATGTAACTGAAGACATATTTACCACCATTTCGTTTACCCAGTTCTTTATATTCAGTACATCATGTATGACTTTCAAAAAAAATAATAACACAAACAAAACAAAATATAATTTGAGGATAGAGAACAAATATCAGACACAGAATTAGAATATGGTAGGAATATTGAGATTATCACACTAGGAATTAAAAAGAAAACTATAGTTAGTATACTAAGGTATTTAAAGGAAAAAGTAGACAATATGTAAGAACAAATTGATGATGTAAGTGGGGACAAGAAATGATGAATGCCTTTAATGTATTCACTAGTAGACTGGACTGAAGAATGAATCTCTGAGCTTGAGAATATGACAATATAAAATCCTAAAACTGAAAGGAACAAAGGAAAAAGACTGACAAAATTTAAAAGAAGAGCAGAGCATGACTGAAAATAGCCCCAAGAACTTTGGGTACAGTTACAGAAGGTCTAAGGTAGACACATAAAGGAATTCAGTTCAGTTCAGTTCAGTCCCTCAGTTGTGTCCATCTCTTTGCAACCACATGAGCTGCAGCACACCAGGCCTCCCTGTCCATCACCAACTCCTGGAGCCTACCCAAACTCATGTCCATTGAGTCGGTGATGCCATCCAACCATCTCATCTGCATCCCCTTTTCCTCCTGCCCTCAATCTTTGCCAGCATCAAGGCTTTTCAAATGAGTCAACTCTTCACATCAGGTGGCCAAAGTATTGGAGTTTAAGCTTCAACATCAGTCCTTTCAATGAACATCCAGGACTGATCTCCTGTAGGATGGACTGATTGGATCTCTTTGCAGTCCAAGGGACTCTCAAGAGTCTTCTCCAACACCATAGTTCAAAAGTATCAATTTTTCGGTTCTCAGCTTACTTTATAGTCCAATTCTCACATCCATACATTACTACTGGAAAAAAATATAGCCTTGATTAGATGGACCTTTGTTGGCAAAGTAATGTCTCTGGTTTTTAATATGCTGTCTAGGTTGATAGTAACTTTCCTTCCAAGGAGTAAGTGTCTTTTAATTTCATGGCTGCAATCACCATCTGCAGTGATTTTGGAGCCCCCCAAGATAAAGTCTCTCAGTTTCCAAGGTGTACCCATCTATTTGCCAAAAAGTGATGGGACCAGATGCCATGATCTTAGTTTTCTGAATGTTGAGCTTTAAGCCAAATTTTTCACTCTCCTCTCTCACTTTCATAAAGAGGCTCTTTAGTTCTTCTTCACTTTCTGCCATAAGGGTGATGTTATCTGCACATCTGAGGTTATTGATATTTCTCCCAGCAGTCTTGATTCCAGCTTGTGCTTCCTCCAGCCCAGCGTTTCTCATGATGTACTCTGCATGTAAGTTAAATAAACAGGGTGACAATATACAGCCTTGACGTACTCCTTTTACTATTTGGAACCAGTCCGTTGTTCCATGTCCATAAAGGAATATCAGGAGGTAAAGAAAGAGACAAAGGAACAGAAGCAATATTTGAAGCAATAACACAATTAAGAGTTTTCCTAAATTAATGTCAGATCCCAAAACACACATTAAGGAATCTCAGAGGACACCAAGAAGGATAAAAAGCAAAAGACTGAAAACAAAAAACTACATTGTACAGTGATGCATGTAATTTTCAAACACCAGTAAATCAATTCTATAAAAAATGATTTTGAAAGAAGCCATAGGAAAAGCACTTTACCTATAGATGAGCAAAGATGAGGATTATATCCAACTTTTCCTCAGAAACCATGTAACAAGAATAGAATGAAGTAAAACATTTAAAGTGTTTAAAGGAAAAAATACCAGCATACAATTCTATATTCTGCATTATTGTCTTTCAAATATTGAAGGAGGAATAGAGACTGTCTCAAAAAAAAAAAAAAAAAAAATTTTGTTGACAGCAGATTTCCTTTTCAAGGAACATTAAAAGAAGTTCTTTAGGAAGAAAGAAAATGATTTAGATCAGAACCTCAGGACTACGTGAAGAAAAGAGGAGCATCAGAGAAAGAGTAAATGAAGTTTAGAAAATTTCAAGCAACAAACTTTTTCAGTAAGAAAAGAGCAGTCATTCAAATAGAGGTAGTTGTTAAGGTACTTCATGGCTGTAATATATCCTTGGGAGAAATATTGTTTCCTATTAAATCTGCTGTTGGCTTTATCCATCTTTTATTCCAGTGAAATGAAAGTAAAACAGAGGTTTAGCATCAATTTAATTTTCATTTTCTTAGTCTCCTCTTCTGGCCAATGGCTGATGTCAGCCTGTAAGGCATTATGTTATGAAATGCACATCTTCCAGTGGCTAGCTGCCATCAAACGGATGGTTGTCTCTGAAAGTGGACTATAGTCAACCGTTCATGGTTATCTATTTTTTTTTTTTTTTGGTAATATGAGCAATTGAGATTTGATATGGTAACCGCCTCATAGTAACATTTAAGACTGCAGATCACATATCTAAGAAGAATAACAGAGACAAATACAAGCAGATATATTTGATCAGCAATTATAGTATACTTGATCTCAAGATGATATAGGCTTATATCATATTTAATCAGTGTAAACAATGTCAGTTATACAAACAAGGCTTGTCATGAGGATTTTTGTTAATATCTGAATGTGTGTGTCTGTGTCCAGTAGCTCAGTTTTGTCCAATTCTTTTTGACCATATTGAGTGTAATCTGTCAGGCTTCTCTGTCCATGGGATTCTCCAGGCAAGAATACTGGAATGGGTCGCCATTTCCTCCTCCAAGGGATTTTCCCAACCCAGGGATCAAATCCACATCTCCTGTGGCTCCTGCAGTGGCAGGCAAATTCTTTACCACTGAGCTACTTTCAAATAAACTTAATTATTCTAGATATGATTTGTAGTGAAACTCTCCTTGTGTACTTCCCATATTAAAATCTACCAGTCCATAGAAGTTTAAATATTTATCTATTTTTCCAGAAATAAAATGCAACAATAATTGATATGATTACATGTTATGCACAACAATTCATCAAGCTATACACTGTAGATTAATATGCTGTATTATATATTTGTTATACTTCAACTAAAATGATTAAAAAAAAAAAGAACTTTTAAAGAAAGGAAAGAAGAGGGCCACTGAGGGTATTTTCTTTGCCCAAGGTTATATAGCATTCTATTGCAAGAATAAAATGTAGTGGATATTTTTATGAGATTAATTTTGAAATTATGTTTATCTTTAAAACTTCTTAGCTGTTTGTGTACATAAAAGTAATAACACAAAAAGTTAATAATATTTAAATATAAGTAAATAAGATGTAGATTAGTAGCGATTGAAATTGTAAGAAAGAAAATGATAACTGGCTGGTTAAATAGTCATGAACTTAGGTTGTCTGAATACAAATCCTACACGTTCAACATGTAAGATATAGAGTGAATACAAAATTTCTAATTGTCTAATTGACTAAATATCTTACACATTGTCAGTCTTTTGGAAAAATTTGTTTTCCAGTATATTAGGCATTAGATAATAGCCCAAATTTATTGAGAGGGCTAAAAAATTGGGATATTATACTATATTTAATGAAAGATATGAAAAAGAAGCTCAATATTTCTCATCATTTTTATGACTCTCAAAAGAATGGAATACTGAGAAGAGAAATGAGTGCCCTTAAATATTTGAAAGTTCCCTAAATGCCAAATCAGGAAGCATTCTACTCCAGTCTGTGGCTAGTAAATCACAAAATAGCACCACTCCTGTGAGAGACATACTTATTCTCAGGAAGAGGGGGCATTTTGACCTATTAGGTGTCTTTTTTGCTTAGTCTGAAACTGAGGAACTATACTTTGTCCTAGTGACATTATTAGATTGTGTATGGTCTACTAAAAAGTTTAGACTCACAGTGGACTAGTGAGGTAATTAATTTTATGTGTCAGCTTGACTAGCCATAGAGTTCTCAGACTAAACATTATTGCCAGATGTGTCTGAGTAGTGTTTTGGGACGATAGTCGTATTTGAATTGATGGTCTCAGTAGGTAGATTGGCTTCCCCAGTGGTTGTTGGTGGGCATCATTTGATCCTTTGAGGGCCTGAATAGAAATAAAAATGTTGAAAGAGAAATTGACCTTTTTTTTTTTTTTCTGCATCACTATTGATCTGGGACATCTCATTTCATCTTTAGCCCTTGGTCTGAGATTTACAACATTGGATCTCCTGCTTCTTTGGCCTTCAGACTTAAATTAGAAATAAACCACTGTTTCCTGAGTTTTCAGTTTGTACATGTCAAATCATGAGACTTGTCAGTCTCATAAGTTGCTTTATATATTTATATAAATATTACTGCTCTGTTTCTCTGGAGAGAACTGATTAATACAATTAGATATCCTTGGACTCACATCCCAACCTGTAGCAGGAGAAACTGATCAGTGCCTGTCACAGGCCAGCCTTCACCAATTCTACATTACCAGAATTTAAGAATCCTGAAGGTGCACTTATTGCTGATTGGAAACTCTACCCAGGGTCTCACCAGTGATGAGAAAAATTAAGCAGGCCACCATTTTCTACATGCTAAGCCTCCTCATACCGATAGCTTTTCAAATGATGGCCTGACTATTCATAGCCTCTTCCTAACTTCATTCACCCATCCTTTCAAGTAGCCCATGGAACCATGCTAGATCATCTATGGAGAAAACTATCTATACATCTTCTTTTCTAGACCATGTTTGGTAATCTCTAAGGATTGCACATCAACTCTTCTTTCACCCCCTAGTGTAGAGGGGGTAGGGTATGAAAAGAAGACAGATTAAATCCTGAAATTTCCACTCAGTCTTGAATGCTGCAGAGTGAGGTGGCAGTTGTCCTTCATAAGGCAGCAAAAACCATAACAAAACACATCTCACCTGTGGAGAAGAGAGACTGACTATAGTGGACACAGCCTCATTACTATCCTTTGTGAACCCTGGGAAAGAGTATATATAAATTGAAGTACACATATATTCTTTTACTTTTCACCAGTAATCAAATTTTCATTAATAAATAATGTGACATTGCAGATTTTCACAACCTATTTGAAAGAAAAGTCAGTCAATTCACTCATTAACAAATCATCAGAAGAAAAAAGGAAGAATTCTAAACAATACACTCAAGCATCCAATAAGTCAAATAATAAAAATAATTGCAAGCACACCCTGAGTGACGGAGTATACTTAATACTTAGTATGATGCACCACAATTCTGATCTTGTTAGGCTAAAAATTTAATCTACTTTTATTTGGTTGCTAATTGATGGATAGTAGTTTAACTCTCTTATTTCATTTGATTATGAGATAAACACGTTTGCTATCAAAAGCTTTGACATAAGCACACAGAGAAAAACTGGTAAACTGGCATGATTACCAACTGAAAACTTAATATCAGCCTTTTCTTAAAGAAACAAATAAAGCCTCACATTTCCTATACAGTTTGTAACTAAAAGAAAATGTGTAAAGGATGGGATGGTAGTTAAGACTTGTTACTTAATGGGAAGCCTATTTAGATTTGACTTTTCCAGGAAGACTTCATAGATTTTCAAGGCTATATATATATGCTTTCAGAGTTTGTCTATATTTAGCAGTAGCATTTATTCTGTTTACTGCTCTGTTTTCATTCATGTTCAACTCCTAGCATGTAGTAGGTGCTAAGTAGTTATTTGTTGAATGAACTAGATACTATTTTTAGAGGTGTGAACACCTTAGTTTTACAGATGTGGTAAATTCCAAAGATGAATTACATCAACTTTTCTAACCTATATTGTCAAAGAAGAATTTTCAGGCTTTACTATTCATGGACTCATTTCATTGTTCCTTTAAATGCACACTGTAAAAAAAAAAAAAAATGGAGACTTGGAAGGAAATTTCTTTTTAATTCTAAAGTGTTTTAAACTGATATGTTTCCATGATAAAGAAATATAACATTTTATATTTATATATATATATATATAATCTAATAGATATAGAAGAATCATGATAGTGAAGATGCGAGCTTTGTAATGTACATAAAGTTTATTATGAATAAGCTGTATTTTATTGACTATAGTGACACATGTGGTTCAATAAAATAATAAGGGTAACTCAAGAAAATTACTATGAACAGTAGAATGTCAGTACTTCTGTTCATGAATGGCACACAGAGTACTGAATAATAGCTCAAGCATTCTGCTTCGCTGTATTTTTGTAAGTATTATATATTCTTAACAAGATAGTACAAAATTGAAAAGTCATTTGATCCTGTTAAGTTACAAAAATTACTGTAGATTTATATTGGAAGAATTTAAACACAATAGAGATCTGTTTGTTATAACTGTTTAAACTGCTAAAGTATATAAAATACATATTATAAGTCAGGTACATATTTTTCAGCATGTATCATGCTGTTTCATGTAATCATTGAAAGAACAATTGGGAGGTAGAACTTCCATCATCACTTTTTCAGAGAAAAACAAAATACAGAGAGATCAGGCCACCTTTCCGAGGTCAGGAAACTAAGTATGGCCAAGAAAGGATTTGGATACCAACTTCCATGTTTTAAAATAAGTTATAAGGGATCATTCTGAAAATGGTTGTAAACATTTTAATCTGGCAATTAATATAGGCTTTCAGACGTTGGAAGTTAAGACAATTTATATACAGAAATTATCATCACCATTATTAGGAATAAATATTTATTGAACACTTCATAGACAGGATTACTTTACTAGCGTGTGAGATGAGTGCAATTGGGCAGTAGTTTGAGCATTCTTTGGTATTGCCTTTCTTTGGGATTGGAACGAAGACTGACCTTTTCTAGTCCTGTGGCCACTGCTGAGTTTTCCAGATTTGCTGGCATATTGAATGCAGCAGCACTTTCACAGCATCATCTTTTAGGATTTGAAATAGCTCAACTGGAGTTCCATCACCTCCACTAGCTTTGTTCGTAGTGATGTTTCCTAAGGCCCACATGAGTTCACATTCCAGGATGTCTGGCTCCAGGTGAGTGATCACACCATCGTGATTATCTGGGTCATGAAGATCTTTTTTGTACAGTTCTTCTCTGTATTCTTGCTACTTCTTCTTAATATCTTCTGCTTCTGTTAGGTCCATATCATTTCTGTCCTTTACTGTGCCCATTTTTGAATGTTGTTCCCTTGGTATCTCTAATTTTCTTGAAGAGATCTCTAGTCTTTCCCATCTATTAATTTCCTCTATTTCTTTGCATTGATCACTGAGGAAGCCTTTCTAAACTCTCCTTACTATTCTTTGGAACTCTGCATTCAAAAGGATATATCTTTCCTTTTCTCATTTGCCTTTTGCTTCTCTTCTTCTCATAGCTATTTGTAAAGCCTCCTCAGACAACTATTTTGCCTTTTTTGCATTTCTTTTTCTTGGGGATGGTCTTTATCACTGCGTCCTGTACAATGCCATGAACCTCCATCCTTAGTTCCTGAGGCACTCTATCAGATCTAATCCCTTGAATAATCATAAGGGATTTGATTTAGGTCATACCTGAATGGTCTAGTGGTTTTCCCTACTTTCTTCAATTTAAGTCTGAATTTGGCAATAAGGAGTTCATGATCTGAGCCACAGTCACCTCTCAGTCTTGTTTTTTCTGATTATATAGAGCTTCTCCATCTTGGCTGCAAAGAATATAATCAATTTGATTTCAATATTGACCATCTGGGGATGTCCATGTGAAGAGTCTTCTCTTATGTTTTGGAAAAGGGTGTTTGCTATGACCAGTGCATTCTCTTGGCAAAATTCAATTAGCCTTCTCCCTGGTTCATTCACTCTAAGGCCAAATTTGACTGTTTTCCAGGTATTTCTTAACTTCCTACTTTTGCATTCCAGTCCCCTGTAATGAAAAGGATATCATTTATGGGTGTTCTAGAAGTTCTAGAAGGTCTTATAGATCTTCATAGACCTGTTCAACTTCAGCTTATTCAGCATTATTGGTTGGGGCATAGATTTGGATTACTATGGTATTGAATGGTTTCCCTTGGAAACAAACAGAAATCATTTTGTCATTTTTGAGATTGCATCCAAGTACTGCATTTCAGACTCTTTTGTTGACTATGATGGCCACTCCATTTCGTCTAAGGGATTACTGCTCACAGTAGTAGATATAATGGTCATCTGAGTTAAATTCACCCATTCCAGTCCATTTTGGTTCACTGATTCCTAAAATGTCGATGTTCACTCTTGCCATCTCCTCTTCAACAACTTCCAATTTGCCTTGATTCATGGACCTGACATTCCAGGTTCCTATGCAATATTGCTCATTACAGCATCAGACTTTACTTCCATCACCAGTCACATCCACAACTGGATGTTGTTTTTGCTTTGGCTCTGTCCGTTCATTCTTCCTGCAGTTATTTCTCTATTCTTCTCTAGTAGCATATTGGGCACCTAACGACCTAGGGAGTTCATCTTTCATGTCCTATCTTTTTGCCTTTTCATACTTTTAATGGGTTTCTCGAGCCAAGAACACTGAAGTGGTTTGCCATTCCCTTCTCCAGTGGACCACATTTTTCAGAACTCTCAGCCATGACTCATCAATCTTGGGTGGCCCTACATGGCATGGCTCATAGTATCATTGAGCTAGACAAGGCTGTGGTCCATGTGATCAGATTGGTTAGTTTTCTGTGATTGTGGTCAGGGACAACGTGTAGGAGTGCAGATAGAACAGAATGTGATCTTGGCAGAATTGAGGCCATTCACTTACTCCAACATTCTCACTTCTCTGAATTCTCCAGAAAGAAGTAAGAAGACTGCTTATCTTCACAGATACTCTAGGTTTCTTGCCTTGAGGTCAATCCTGGGAATCCATGCAAAGGGTCGGACATGACTGATCAGATCATATCAGTCGCTCAGTCATGTCCAACTCTTTGCGAACCCATGAATCGAAGCACGCCAGGCCTCCCTGTCCATCACCAACTCCCGGAGTTCACTCAGACTCACGTCCATTGAGTCAGTGATGCCATCCAGCCATCTCATCCTCTGTCGTCCCCTTCTCCTCTTGGCCCCAATCCCTCCCAGCATCAGAGTCTTTTCCAATGAGTCAACTCTTTGCATGAGGTGGTCAAAGTACTGGAGTTTCAGCTTTAGCATCATTCCTTCCAAAGAAATCCCAGGGCTGATCTCCTTCAGAATGGACTGGTTGGATCTCCTTGCAGTCCAAGGGACTCTGAAGAGTCTTCTCCAACACCACAGTTCAAAAGCATCAATTCATTGGGGCTCAGCATTCTTCACAGTCCAACTCTCACATCCAACATGACCACAGGAAAAACCATAGCCTTGACTAGACGAACCTTTGTTGGCAAAGTAATGTCTCTGCTTTTGAATGTGCTACCTAGGTTGGTCACAACTTTCGTTCCAAAGAATAAGCGTCTTTTAATTTCATGGCTGCAGTCACCATCTGCAGTGATTTTGGAGCCCAGAAAAATAAAGTCTGACAGTGCTTCCACTGTTTTCCTGTCTATTTCCCATGAAGTGATGGGATCAGATGCCATGATCTTCGTTTTCTGAATGTTGAGCTTTAAGCCAACTTTTTCACTCTCCTCTTTCATCTTCATCAAGAGGCTTTTGAGTTCCTCTTCATTTTCTGCCATAAGGGTGGTGTCATCTGCATATCTGAGGTTATTGATATTTTTCCTAGCAATCTTGATTCCAGTTTGTGCTTCTTCCAGCCCAGCGTTTCTCATGATGTACTCTGCATAGAAGTTAAATAAGCAGGGTGACAATATACAGCCTTGACATACTCCTTTTCCTATTTGGAACAAGTCTGTTGTTCCACATCTAGTTCTAACTGTTGCTTCCTGACCTGCATGCAAATTTCTCAAGAGTCAGGTCAGGTGGTCTGGTATTCCCATCTCTTGCAGAATTTTCCACAGTTTATTGTGATCCACACAGTCAAAGGCTTTGGCATAGTCAATAAAGCAGAAATAGATGTTTTTCTGGAACTCTTTTGCTTTTTTGATGATCCAGCAGATGTTGGCAATTTGGTCTCTGGTTCCTCTGCCTTTTCTAAAACCCACTTGAACATCTGGAAGTTCACAGTTCATGTATTGCTGAAGCCTGGCTTAGAGAATTTTGAGCATTACTTTACTAGCCTGTGAGATGAGTGCAACTGTCTGGTAGTTTGAGCATTCTTTGGGATTGGAATGAAAACTGACCTTTTCCAGTCCTGTGGCCACTGATGAGTTTTACAAATTTGCTGGCATATTGAGTGCAGCACTTTCACAGCATCATCTTTCAGGATTTGAAATAGCTCCACTGGTATTCCATCACCTCGACTAGCTTTGTTCGTAGTGATGCTTTCTAAGGCCCACTTCACTTCAATTCCAGGATGTCTGGCTCTAGGTGAGTGATCACAGCATCGTGATTATCTGGGTCTTGAAGATCTTTTTTGTACAGTTCTTCTGTGTATTCTTGCCACCTCTTCTTAATACCTTCTGCTTCTGTTAGGTCCATACAATTTCTGTCCTTTATTGAGCCCATCTTTGCATGAAATGTCCCCTTGGTATCCCTGATTTTCTTGAAGAGATCTCTAGTTTTTCCCATTCTGTTGTTTTCCTCTATTTCTTTGCATTGATCACTGAGGAAGGCTTTCTTATCTCTTCTTGCTATTCTTTGGAACTCTGCATTCAGATGCTTATATCTTTCCTTTCCTCTTTTGCTTTTCGCTTCTCTTCTTTTCACAGCTATTTGTAAGGCCTCCCCAGTCAGCCATTTTGCTTCTTTGTATTTCTTTTCCGTGGGGACGGTCTTGATCCTTGTCTCCTGTACAATGTCACGAACCTCATTCCATAGTTCTTCAGGCACTCTATCAGATCGAGTCCCTTAAATCTATTTCTCACTTCCATTGTATAATCATCAGGGATTTGATTTAGGTTATACATGAGTGGTCTAGTGGTTTTCCCTACTTTCTTCAATTTCAGTCTGAATCTGGCAATAAGGAGTTCATTACCTGAGCCACAGTCAGCTCCTGATCTTGTTTTTGTTGACTGTATAAAGCTTCTCCATCTTTGGCTGCAAAGAATATAATCAATCTTCTTTCGGTGTTGACCATCTGGTGATGTCCATGTGTAGAGTCTTCTCTTGTGTTGTTGGAAGAGGGTGTTTGCTATGACCAGTGCGTTTTCTTGGGAAAACTCTATTAGTCTTTGCCCTGCTTCATTGCGTATTCCAAGGCCAAATTTGCCTGTTACTGCTGGTGTTTCTTGACTTCCTAGTTTTGCATTCCAGTCCCCTATAATATAAAGGACATCTTTTTGGGGTGTTAGTTCTAAAACGTCTTGTAGGTCTTCATAGAACCGTTCAACTTCAGCTTCTTCAATGTTACTAGTTGGGGCATAGACTTGGATTACTGTGATATTGAATGGTTTGCCTTGGAAACAAACAGAGATCATTCTGTCATTTTTAAGATTGCATCCAAGTACTACATTTCGAACTCTTTTGTTGACCATGATGGCCACTCCATTTCTTCTGAGGGATTCTTGCCCACAGTAGTAGATATAATGGTCATCTGAGTTAAATTCACCCATCCAGTCCATTTCAGTTTGCTAATTCCTAGAATGTTGACATTCACTCTTACCATCTCTTGTTTGACCACTTCCAATTTGCCTTGATTCATGGACCTGACTTTCCAGGTTCCTATGCCATATTGCTCTTTACAGCATCGGACCTTGCTTCTATCACCAGTCACATCTACAACTGAGTATTGTTTTTGCTTTGGCTCCATCCCTTCATTCTTTCTGGAGTTATTTCTCCACTGATCTCCAGTAGCATATGGGGCACCTATTGACCTGGGGAGTTCCTCTTTTTCTGAGGAGGTCTGAGGTCAGGGGCAGAACCCAGGAGGCCCCCATGCCTGAGGGGAGGCAGCCAAGAGGAGTTACCCCATGTCCAAGGTCAGGGGCAGCGGCCGAGAGTGCCAGGCTGTGATGGCGCAGGAACGGCTGAGAGGAGCTACCGCACGTTCGAGGTCATGGGCGGCAGCCGAGAGGAGCTACCCCACGCTTGAGGCCAGGGGCAGCGGACGGGTAGACCTACCTCTGGCCCGAGGCTGGGGGCATGGCCAGGAGGAGCAACCCACCTCCAAGGAGCAGTGGCTGCACGGGGCAGGAGGGCCTAGAGGAGCTATTCCACATTGAAGGTCCAAGGGGGGTATGGGGAGATATCCCTCGTCCAAGCTAAGGAGCAGTGGCTGCACTTTGCTGGAGCAGCCGTGAAGAGATACCCCACGCCCAAGGTAAGAGAAACCCAAGTAAGACGGTACGTGTTGCAAGAGGACATCAGAGGGCAGACACACTGAAACCATACTCACAGAAAACTAGTCAATCTAATCACACTAGGACCATAGCCTTGTCTAATTCAACGAAACTAAGCCATGCCCGTGGGGCCACCCAAGACGGGCGGGTCATGGTAGAGAGGTCTGACAGAATGTGGTCCACTGGAGAAGGGAATGGCAAACCACTTCAGTATTCTTGCCTTGAGAACCCCATGAACAGTATGAAAAGAAGACATACTGATGGCTAATAAACACATGAAAAGTTGCTCAACATCACTCATTATTAGAGAAGTGCAAGTCAAAACCAGAATAAGATACCACCTCACACCAGTAGAATGGCCATCATCAAAAAGTCTACAAACAGTAGATGCTGGAGAGTGTGTGGAGAAAAGGGAACACTCTTGAAAATAGAAAAAAAAATTAAATCAAAATTTGGTCACATGAAATTTAGATATAAATGCAGAACTTCAGAGTTCCTTTCCCTTCATTTTGTAACACAAAACTCAGTTGATTATTTTATATATTACAGTTTAAGAGATGAAATGAGCCTTACATTGTGTTGTATTATATCCTATCCTTAATGCAGTTTATTTTCTAATTAAAGATATAAAAGTATTTAGTCACAATTTATTCTACTATAATCCTTTCTTCTGTAACTTCATCAAGGGCATTAAAGGAAAGTATTTATTTCCTCCATGAAATATCATAGAACTACAATAAAGATTCAATTCTGTGTATGCTTCTAGTGCAGTAACTGAAATATGATCTTCCAGAGGATTTTAAGCTCAATAATATATTGTGAGTGGTAATTAAATTTTGTAGAATATTATCAGAATGCTTTCATCTCAAAAATTTTAAACATGATTGACCATGAGATTCTGACTCTTCTTTAATCTTGATTAAGTGTGTTCAGAGAATACAAACTAACTACATATGAGCTCATATTAGGCAGTGTTAAGAATACAGTGCTAAAGAAAATATACCACATAGTCTACATTAATTGGTGAAATATAAAATTAACCATTCTTTTGTAGGATTGCGTGCTGCGATTCATGGGGTTGCAAAGAGTTGGACACGACTGAGCGACTGATCTGATCTGATCTGATACAACCATGATCAACTCTGACAGTTCAAAAGATAATGGATAGTTGACAATTATAGTTAACATTTGATAAAATTAAAATAATTTTAGTTTTATTTTATGTTAAAACATTGTAGTCTAAAATACTAAAGACAGTGTGTTTTTTTAGTACTATCTAAACATACTAAAGATAGTAAGTTTCAGTACTTGATTATTCCATAGACTAACTGTTGCTTTCAGCATAATAACTACTATTTTCAGATTTTGTCAACTTTTATATAGATTTAAATTCATTTCATACTAAACATACTAAAGATACCATATTATAAGACACCTTCTTTATAAGATACAAAGAAAGGTGTTGTATTTGACTATAATTTATAATCCAATATCTGTATGATATATTTCGAACTCCCCACTAAACTGGGATCATAGCTAGTGGTTATTTTCCCCAATTTTTTTCTTTCTTTCCCCCTTTTCCTCTTTCTGTTTTTCCTAAGAAGAAGGGGACAACAGAGGATGAGGTGGTTGGATGACATCACCAACTCAATGGACATGAGCTTGAGCAAACTCTGGGAGATGATGAAGGACAGGGAAGCCTGGTTTGCTGAATCCATGGGGTCACAAAGATTCAGAAATGATTGAATGACTAAGCATGCACAGCACAAACACAGTTATTTAACTCACACTAAATAATTGAGGACAGCATAGCCTTGCCTCTCAAAACTAGTAGTGACTATAAAGTCTTTGTTCAAGTTTATAAGACATAATAATTTATAGTCAGCCTTGGAACAGGAAAATCTAGTTTAGAAGAATTATGTGGAATTAAAGACATAAGGTGCCAAATATTCCACACATTATCAATTTATTAATCATAAGTCATTGAACTATATAAACACAAAGGTACTTAACTTGATTATTCTATAGGCTAACTGTTGCTTTCAGCAGAATAACTACTATTTTCAGATTTTGTCAAATTTTATATAGATTTATTTCATGAAATGCAAACTAAATGTATATATATTTTTGAATAATATAATTTGGGCTAGATTTCCAAAGCTACTTTCTTTCCCTATAAATCCACCTGGTATTCTCATACCAAATGTATTTGTCTAGATGGACCTAATTGGATAACGAGATTTTTACTGGTCAGAAACTTAGAAGGAATGGGCCCAGTTTCCATTGCTATTCAAGACTCTAAATTGTTTACTCATCTAATTAATTGGGTGTTATCATCCACTAAATTGCTTTGCTCCTATCATGCTGGTCTTTTCAGCCCTCCAATTCAGAATCTATATCTTTGCTATATATTCCCACATAGTTCCATGGGATGTTGAGTTCTATCTTTTAAAATTTGACATTTTGTTGCATTTTTTCACTGTAAAAGGGAGCACAATCTAAGGCTGTTTACTTTCATCTGTGTTATTACTTGACTAATTGATATAGTAATTTCTCCCCTCTGAAATAGATTATAATTCCTTGATAAAGATTTATTATGTTTTACACTACTGTGAATTTCTTTTTTGTTTAATTTAAAGTACAACACTATATATGCATACGATAGATAACAGATTTTACAGATAAATATACAGATAGTAAGTTACAATATATAATTACTTTTAGCATGACCTACTAATATTTGATTATACACCTATGGGAAATATGTTTTATATCTTATTTTGTAGATGACATGCATGAAGACAAGGGATGTTAAAGAATGCAATCAAATTTACATAACTAACAAATTACAAAGCTAATATTAAAATCCCGGGATTATAATTTTATATTTGTTCTCAAAAACTATTGTAGCTAATTATGTTATTTATAAAAGCTACGGTACATAAAGGCAAAACAAAAATCCAAGGAACTATATTGTGAGTATATCTTTCCTGGTGGTAAAGAATCTGCCTGCAATGTGAGAGAACCAAGTTCAATCCCTGGGTCGGGAAGATCCCCTGAAGAAGGACATAGTAACCTACTCCAGTACTCTTGCCTGGAGAATTCCATGGACAGAGGAGCCTGGCAAGGCTACAGTTCATGGGGTCACAGAGTCAGACGTGACTGAGCAACTAACACTTTCACTTTCATAGTATGAATGTTTGTCTGTGGTGTGAATAAAAAATGTTGCCTGTAGTATCAGGAAACAAAGAAATTGCAGCCCATAAGTCACTAAAGCTGCCTCCCCTCACCATTGTGAACCCCAAGAGAACTCAGGATGGAGATAAATGGGCTGCCTACCACCAAGCCCTCAGGCACTGCTGCTGCTGCTGCTAAGTCGCTTCAGTCGTGTCCGACTCTGTGCGACCTCATAGACGGCAGCCCACCAGACTCCGCCGTCCCTGGGATTCCCCAGGCAAGAACACTGGAGTGGGTTGCCATTTCCTTCTCCAATGCATGAAAGTGAAAAGTGAAAATGAAGTCGCTTCAGTCATGTCCGACTCTTCGCGACCCCATGAACTGCAGCCTACCAGGCTCCTCCGTCCACGGGATTTTCCAGGCGAAAGTACTGGAGTGGGTTGCCATTGCCTTCTCAGGCACTGCAGCTACCCTCAATGGCGTGCCCTGAGGGAACTCAGGAAGGCAAAAGAACAGGATATTGGCCCCAGATAGTTAAGAAGCTATCAGAAGAAGGAATTCAATGAGCCCAGACTCTTGTATCTTCTCATACAAACATAGAAAAGTGATAAACTGAAAAACTTGAAACATCTGGTTTTCTTTAATTAATGTAATTTTCTGATGTTCCAACTACCTGGTCTTTGTTGCAAATATCCCTATATATCCTGGATTCTCCCTTTCTTCTTTGGAGTAGTCCCTCAGAGCTATTCTGAAAGGCTGTCTCCCAGGCTTGAAGCCCTTAGAAAGTCTGTCAAATAAAACAGGATTCTCAACATTTAGGTTGTCCATATTTTTCAGTCAACCATGGTGTTGGAGAGGATACATTTGAAAACACAGACTTGGTTATGTTCATAAATTCAGCAGTGCTAACATAATTTTGGTAAATGATCTATGCATTTCAAAACGTAAACAATGTATCTTTAAAGTAGGTAATACACTTGTTTGACAAAATTTAAGTTACTCTGTTCTACTATTACCAAGAAAGTAGTATAATTTTATGCATTTCAATGGGTTTTAGTTTATCAAACTATTATTAAAATTATCTTCAAATATGAAATTTCATTTTTGCATTATTGTCTAATTTTTATTACAGATAGAGGTACAGTCAACTCTTTCCCCATTATATATTTTGCAATATATATACTTAACATACAAATATTAATTATAAAATGAGACTCGCCTAGCAAATTGTTTACAATATTTTCATCATTAATTAATTTCAAAAGTCATTTTTCAAGAACTGCAATGATTATGTACAAAAAAGTGTTTAAAATCCTCCCATAATTTTATGAAAGTGTATACTGCTGCACTGAAATTAAGAATCTATTAGTTGACATTACGTTTTCTAAGTTACCTGACAATAACAAATTTAATTCTGATTTCTTCACACTTTATAAGTCTTGTAACAGACTGCAGAAAAATGGGTTTCAAGACAAACCAACCTGAGAAAACAAATCTTACAAAAGCCCTGGGTTTTGCCAAGAAAGTACCTAAGGTTTTTTGAGAAAGCTGCAAGCTTTTCCAAGATTGTTATAAGCTTGTGCTTATCTGATTGAACTCGGTCTCAACTCATGCATTATATAGTTCTGATGAAAACATGCCTGTCCTCTACTAAATTTGACTACAGAAATATAGCAACAAAGCACAAGGATCAATCTGTTAATTATCTAGGATCCTGCTACTTACAATCCTGTTCATGTTTCCTCGAAAAAAGAAAAACCTAGAAAACCTAGAACCATATGGAAATCCACTCCAAAATGCTCTTCTGGAAAATATGCCACTATAGGAAAACTCAAGGGACTGCTAATCTGCTTCTAATTAACAAGAAGCATTGGCCTTTTAACAGTCTGCTTATCTGATTCAAAAGTTAGTTTGGTATCTTTTGCAGAAAGACAAGATATATGCATCTTCAAGTGATAGGGTGTTAACTCTTTTTATAAATACTCCACATTTCCCTATAGAATTGTGCTCTCAGATCAAGTAGCAAGAAGGTACAGGGAAGGACATTACATTGTATAAAAACAAGTTTTTCTTCCATAAATACACTAGGCTTTGACAGCTTTTCATTGAGTTCATTATGTTATTAAGGCTTCAAAAGAAATGTCTTAGTAAATGAAGGTATAAAAATTAGTGAAACAGTATGCATTTGTATTTTTCTTTCTAAAATACTCCCAGAGTAATTTGCATGTTCTCAAGTTGAGTCCCCAACACATGCTTCCTTGTTTTGCTGCTTTATCTTCCCCACTAGTGAGTACCTTGAGAACTGAGTTTGTGTCTCATTTCTGTTTCTTTTTCAGGCAACATCTGTAGCATTTTGTTTCTAATGAATACTGAACAAATATTTTCAGTATTAGCTAAAGAAGGGGGATGGGAGGAAGGTAAGTGTTGTAAGTTTTATAAACAATACTAAAAATAGATTCCATAACACTCTCAAAAAAAAATATTTACTTATATTTCCATGAGTTTTAATGGATTTACTTTGAGATTTAAAATTCCATGTGTGTGCTTAGTTGCTCAGTCGTGACCGACTCTTCACGACCCCATGGACTGTAGCCTGCTAGGCTCCTCTCTACCCATGTGGTTCTCCAGGCAAGAATACTGGAGTGGGTTGCCATTTCCTCCACCAGGGGATCTTCCTAACCCTAGGATCAAACCCAAGGATTGAACCCAGGTCTCCCACACTGCAGGCAGACTCTTTATTGTCTGAGCCACCAGGGTATGCGAAGTCAATATGAACTATGATTTCCTAATTCCAAAATAACACATTCAAAAGACATGTCAATTTGCTCATCTTTCTCACTAAGAGGACTTGGTTGACAAATGAATAAGTCAGTTGGTTTTGACACACTTATGGATCTGAAATTAATCTAGTTCAGTTTTCTCAGTCAAGATAATTAGACGTTTCAATGCCATTCTCCCAAATCTTCCCACCCTCTCCCTCTCCCACAGAGTCCATAAGACTGTTCTATACATCAGTGTCTCTTTTGCTGTCTCGTATACAGGGTAACATGTGAAATGTCATGTATGAAACGAGATGCCAGTCCAGGTTCAGTGCACGATGCTGGATGCTTGGGGCTGGTGCACTGGGACGACCCAGAGGGATGGTATGGGGAGGGAGGAGGGAGGAGGGTTCAGGATGGGGAACACATGAGAAATAAAGGAATAAAAATTAAAAAAAAAGATAATTAGATGTTATATATTATATGGGCATATTTATTAAACAATTAAATTATAATAAAAATGTGTAGTCATAACCTACTACATATCAATAATCCACACACCCAATCAGAAATAAGCAGTTTTAATATTGTTATTTTGTGTGCGTGTATCTGAAATATGCCATTTACTTCGTTTTCCAATTCTGAACATTATAATTTTAATTTAGTAGTTCACAAATTTAATTTTCTAAGTAAAGTAATATGGTGTAGACACAGTGAAAAGCATTTTTTGACTCAGAACCTTATGAAAGTGACAAAATAATTTATGAACATGACCTCTGGTATATGGTATACATTTGTTACACATTTTTGTTGTTGTTTAGTCCCAAAGTTGCATTTGACTCTTGCAAACCCATGGACTGCAGCCTGTCAGGCTTCTCTGTCCATGGGATTTCCCAGACAATACTAGAGTGGGTTGCCATATCCTTCTCCAGGGGATCTTCCCAACCCAGGGATTAAACCCACCTCTGCTGCATTAGCAGGTGGATTCTTTACCACCTAGCCACCAAGGAAGCCCTTGTTACACATTACATAGAGTGAAAGTGAAAGTGAAATCGCTCAGTCATGTCCGACTCTTTGCGACCCCATGGAAGGTAACTGACCAGGCTCCGCGATCCATGGGATTTTACAGGCAAGAGTACTGGAGTGGACTGCCATTCCCTTCTCCAGGGGATCTTTATATATTAGTTAGGCCATAGATGTGTAAAAGGTAATTAAGAGATTTCAAATCTTAACTCTTGACTTTTTAATCACTCTAAATGATTTGAAAATCCTTAATAAGTGAAGCTAAGCTATTACTTTTGTCCTATTTTATTTTTATCTCCTAGTAGTGGCATTAGCTATGAACCACAACCCCAAACAAAATCAGAACCCCTACAAAAACCTGCCTTAATGCATACTCTCTCCACTCTATTGTCTAACTTTCTTTTTTTAATAGATTTAACACATCTATATTTTTGAGAACTATTATACATGTGTATATATATATATATATATTGTTTTCTACATTTTGAAAAATAAATAAGATTTAGTAAGTAGTTCATTAAAAACAGTGTTTTGGAAACTTCTTAATTTATTCTTTTACTGCTAGGATTCCTCTGTACTGGCACATGCTGCTGTAGTTCAGTTATTTTGTTTGTTGTATGCCATGCTGTGTGTATACCATAGTGTATGTATATTATTCAGTTTTCTGTGGATTTACACTAAGTGTTTTCTAGGTTTTTTCTATTATGAATAGTGCTGCCCGGAAACATCTTTTGCATGTCTCGTCTCAAACACATAGAAAAGCTTTTGTTTTTATATATTTCTAGGAGCTAAAGAACTGAATCATAAGGTATATGATTATCTTTAGCAGATAATGTCAATTTTCCAAAGAGATTGTCACAATTTATACTCCAACATACTTTATGAATACTCATCCTTTCCAATTTTATCAGATTTTATTTTTAATCTATATATGTATGTATGTACTGTCAATCAAATAAGTATAAAATTGCACCTTTCTCTCTTAAAGGGCATTTTTTCCTACTCACAAATAAGGTTGAATACCTAACTTTGCTTGTTTATTGGGCATATGTTTTTCCTCTTCTGTGAATATCCAACACAAATGAACACTTCTAAATTTCTGTTTTCTGTATAGGTTAATCATTAAACATGCACTGACTTTACTAGTCAATATTATTCAGTTCAGTTCAGTCGCTCAGCCATGTCCAACTCTTTGCAACCCCATGAATCGCAGCACGCCAGGCCTCCCTGTCCATCACCAACTCCCAGATTTCACTCAGACGCACATCCATCAAGTCAGTGATGCCATCCAGGCATCTCATCCCCTGTCGTAACCTTTTACTCCTGCCCCAATCCCTCCCAGCATCAGAATCTTTTCCAGTGAGTCAACTCTTCACCTGAGGTGGCCAAAGTACTGGAGTTTCAGTTTTAGCATCATTCCTTCCAACAAAATCCCAGGGCTGATCTTCTTCAGAATGCACTGGTTGGATCTCCTTGCAGTCCAAGGGACTCTCAAGAGTCTTCTCCAAACACCACAGTTCAAAAGCATCAATTCTTTGGGGCTCAGCTTTCTTCACAGTCCAACTCTCGCATCCATACATGACCACAGGAAAAGCCATAGCCTTGACTAGACGAACCTTTGTTGGCAAAGTAATGTCTCTGCTTTTGAATATGCTATCTAGGTTGGTCATTACTTTTCTTCCAAGGAGTAAGCGTCTTTTAATTTCATGGCTGCAATCACCATCTGCAGTGTTGTGGAGCCCAGTAAAATAAAGTCTGCCACTGTTCCCACTGTTTCCCCATCTATTTCCCATGAAGTGATGGGACCAGATGTCATGATCTTCGTTTTCTGAATGTTGAGCTTTAAGCCAACTTTGTCACTCTCTTCTTTCACTTTCATCAAGAGGCTTTTTAGTTTCTCTTCACTTTCTGCCATAAGGGTGGTGTCATCTGCATATCTGAGGTTATTGTTATTTCTCCCGGCAATCTGGATTCCAGCTTGTGCTTCTTCCAGCCCAGTGTTTCTCATGATGTACCTTGCATATAAGTTATACCCTGCATAATTTAAATAAGCAGGGTGACAATATACAGCCTTGACGTACTCCTTTTCCTATTTGGAACTAGTCTGTTCCATGTCCAGTTCTAACTGTTGCTTACTGACGGGCATACAGATTTCTCAAGAGGCAGGTCAGCTGGTCTGGTATTCCCATCTTTATCAGAGTTTTCCACAGTTTATTGTGATCCACACAGTCAAAGGCATTGGCATAGTCAGTAAAGCAGAAATAGATGTTTTTCTGGAACTCTCTTGCTTTTTTGACAATCCAGCAGATATTGGCAATTTGATCTCTCGTTCCTCTGCCTTTTCTAAAACCAGCTTGAACATCTGGAAGTTCACAGTTCATGTATTGCTGAAGCCTGGCTTGGAGAATTTTGAGCATTACTTTACTAGCCTGTGAGATGAGTGCAATTGTGCAGGAGTCTGAGCATTCTTTGGCATTGCCTTTCTTTGGGATTGGAATGAAAACTGACCTTTTCCGGTCCTGTGGCCACTGCTGAGTTTTCCAAATTTGCTGGCCTATTAAGTGCAGCACTTTCACAGCATCATCTATCAGGATTTGAAATAGCTCAACTGGAAGTCCATCACATCCACTAGCTTTGTTCGTAGTGATACTTTCTAGGACCCACTTGACTTCACATTCCAGAATGTCTGGCTCTACATCAGTGATCACAGCATCGTGATTATCTGGGTCGTGAAGATCTTTTTTGCACAGTTCTTCTGTATATTCTTGCCACATCTTCTTAATATCTTAATGGCTTCTGTTAGGTCCATACCATTTCTGTCCTTTATCAAGCTCATCTTTGCGTGAAATGTTCCCTTGATATCTCTAATTTTCTTGAAGAGATCTCTAGTCTCTCCCAGTCTGTTTTTTTCCTCTATTTCTTTGCATTGATCACTGAGGAAGACTTTCTTATCTCTTCTTGCTATTCTTTGGAACTCTGCATTCAGATGCTTATATCTATCTTTCCTTTTCTCCTTTGCTTTTTGCTTCTCTTCTTTTCACGGCTATTTGTAAGGCATCCTCAGACAGCCATTTTGCTTTTTTGTATTTCTTTTCCATGGGGACGGTCTTGATCCCTGTCTCCTGTACAATGTCACGAACCTCATTCCATAGTTCATCAGGCACTCTATCTATCAGATCTAGGCCCTTAAATCTATTTCTCACTTCCACTGTATAATCATAGGGATTTGATTTAAGGTCATACCTGAATGGTCTAGTGGTTTTCCCTACTTTCTTCAATTTCAGTCTGAATTTGGCAATAAGGAGTTCACGGTCTGAGCCACAGTCAGCTCCTGGTCTTGTTTTTGTTGAATGTATAAAGCTTCTCCATCTTTGGCTGCAAAGAATATAATCAATCTTCTTTCGGTGTTGACCATCTGGTGATGTCAATGTGTAGAGTCTTCTCTTCTGTGTTGGAAGAGGGTGTTTGCTATGACCAGTGAATTTTCTTGGAAAAACTGTATTAGCCTTTGTCCTGCTTCATTCCGTATTCCAAGGCCAAATTTGCCTGTTACGCCAGGTGTTTTTTGACTTCCTACTTTTGCATTCCAGTCCCCTATAATGAAAAGGACATCTTTTGTGGGTGTTAGTTCTAATAGGTCTTGTAGGTCTTCATAGAACCATTCAACTTCAGCTTCTTCAGCATTGCTGGTTGGGGCATAGGCTTGGATTACTGTGACATTAAAAGGTTTGCCTTGGAAACAAACAGAAATCATTCTTTAATTTTTCAGATTGCATCTAAGTACTGTATTTCAGACTCTTTTGTTGACCATGATGGCTACTCCATTTCTTCTAAGGGATTCCCTCCCAAGGTAGTAGATATAATGGTCATCTGAGTTAAATTTACCCATTCCAGTGATTATTAATCATCCCGTGATTATTATTTAATAGTAATGTTCAATATTATTATTAAATTGTTTAATAAGCATCACTATGTCATATAGAGTTATATAACATAACATATATACACTTACAATATTTATATCATCAAAGCATTTTAGAAGAACAGAATATTTACTTTAGTGAATGATATAACATCCATGCTTCCATAGATGATTCTTAATGGGTTCAGTTCAGTTCAGTTCAGTCGCTCAGTCGTGTCCAATTCTTTGCGATCCCATGAACTGCAGCACGCCAGGCTGTCCATCACCAACTCCCAAAGTTCACCCAAACCCATTTTGATTAGTTGGTGATGCCATTCAACCACCTCATCCTCTGTCGTCCCCTTCTCCTCCTGCCCTCAATCTTTCCCAGCATCAGGGTCTTTTCAAATGAGTCAGCTCTTTGCATCAGGTGGCCAAAGTATTAGAGCTTCAGCTTCAACATAAGTCCCTCCAATGAACACCCAGGACTGATCTCCTTTAGAATGGACTGGTTGGATCTCTTTGCAGTCCAAGGGACTCTCAAGAGTTTTCTCCAACACCACAGTTCAAAAGCATCAATTCTTCAGCGCTCAGCTTTCTTTATAGTCCAATTCTGACATCCATACATGACTACTGGAAAAACCATGGCCTTGACTAGACAGACCTTTGTTGGCAAAGTAATGTCTCTGCTTTTTAATATGTTGTCTAGGTTGGTCATAACTTTCCTTCCAAGGAGCAAACATCTTTTAATTTCATGGCTGCAGTCACCATCTGCAGTAATTTTGGAGTCCAAGAAAATAAAGTCAGCCACTGTTTCCACTGTTTCCCCATCTATTTGGCATGAAGTGATGGGACCGGATGCCATGATCTTTGTTTGCTGAATGCTGAGTTTTAAGCCAGCTTTTTAACTCTCCTCTTTCACTTTCATCAAGAGGCTCTTTAGTTCTCCTTCACTTTCTGCCACAAGGGTGGTATCACCTGCATATCTGAGGTTATTGATATTTCTCCCGGCAATCTTGATTACAGCTTGTGCTTCATCCAGCCCAGCGTTTCTCATGATGTACTCTGCATATAAGTTAAATAAGTAGGGTGAAAATATACAGCCTTGGCATACTCCTTTTCCTATTTGGAACAAGTCTGTTGGTGAATAATAGAAATAGAACTGTTTGTACCTCTTTATATTCACATATACATTAGTATATCATCTTGCTGTATGTTTTGTATTGTGATTAAGCAGTTTGAGTTCCTGATACTATCATGAATTCTGAAAGCTTCACTCTATAACACAGTGAGTGGAGTTATGCCAAGAATTGAACACAGCATTTGGGCACAATCTATAATACACTGATAATTATATATATAATAATTTTACATTATACTTAATGCATTTATTTGCTTACTAATTAAGGATACATATATTACCTGATGACTATGCATGTATGTGCTAAATTCTGGAGATATTTGAGGAGACAAGTATTTCACAGTATTTATACTCTTAGAGTTTATATTTTAGTTAGTAACATTGTTAAAACATAATTTTTAAGAGGTACAATGATGACTGCTGGTGGCTCACACATAAAGCATCTGCTTACAATGCAGGAGACCTGGGTTCAATCCCTAGGTCGGGAAGATCCCCTAGAGAAGGAAATGGCAGCCCACTCCAGTATTCTTGCCTGGAGAATCCCATGGACGGAGGAACTTGGTAGGCTACAGTCCATGGGGTCGCAAAGAGTTGGACACTACTGAACAACTTCACTTCACTTCAGTTGCAGCAATAATGGGAACACAAGTTATAAGGTTTTATTCAACTGCTTCATGAAGAGTCTTAGAAAGAGTTTAAACCATTTCAAAAGGCACTTAACAAGCTAGAGTATTGTAAGTAAGTTACTGTCAAACACTATTACTATCCGACAGAGAAAGACAACATTAATCTCTGGAGTTGTCTGTTTCACTGAACTAAAATTGTTTGTATCCATACTAGCCAAAAATCTACAACTTATATGCCCCACAAAGTTGTAAAATAGCATAGACCAGAGAAAGTCAAGTCTAGGACTGTACTGAAAAAATACCTAGTGACATATTTTGCCTTTTTCTAAGTCACAGATGAACTTTCTCACACTATTTATAAGTGAAAAGATAATCATAGGCAAGAACATTACAATTAATGTAGCTTTGATAACAGTATAAATTCATTAGGATTTTTGAAAGGATAAAGGTCAAAATTATTTCTAAGACTAAGTTACTGATTGGTTCTTAAAGGGCAAACTGACATAAAGTGATGTTAGGGAAAATAAGAATGAATTGGTAGAAGGAAAAGTTGATTGCCCTGGAAGAAAACAAAGGTTGCTTATAACCAATGACTTCTATGAGAGAAACTATAACATTAAAAAAAAAAAAAAATCAATGGATCTACTTCATCAGATACAAAATTTAAGTTATATCATATTGTTTACCTGGGCCTCAAGGGTCATTCTAGGATTCAATGGCCCTATACTTATTTTTCCTTGTTCTGAAAATAGCATCTCTTTACCTGTCAAACATAATAGAATCCAGCGGAACCCTGAAGGGCCCAGTACAGAACCAAGTGGTTAATGATTAAGATAACTGAGTTACAGATTCAGAGTCTGATGCACATTTCTTAGTTGTTTTACAGATACTGCAACTGCAACCAGAGGTGAAAAAAGCTATACAATGACCAGACTATAGCTATTATATAAGCTGCTCCAGCTTGAGCAGTACTGAATCTATGGCTAGCAAAATTCCAAGAACTGGCATCAAGAGTATGGAATTAATGTTATTACTCACAGTAATCTATATCTTTGTGGACATCAGAATAATTGTAGCTTAACTATATGTTTAAGTGGGCAACTAAAATTTTTAGCAAAGAGACCCATGTTGACAATTTCCACATAGAGTGCCCTATGTCAGCATGAAGAAGTTACAAAAGAGGAAATGTATCCTAATCCTATAGAAATGCAATGATATTCTGTCAAGTGGGGATTTATAAGCAGTTTTTGATAGGAAAGCACTCTCTGCACGAGGAACCCTTTTGTCTTAAACTTAAACCAGGTACCCCATTCTTTACTCACATCCAGCCCAAGCACACTTTTCAAATCATTTAATCACATGATATTTTGCCTAACTTGTTGATTCTTTCTATAGATCAAAGAAGTAGAAATGAAGAATCAGTAACTAACAGATAATCATATCTCTTCCCTAGCTTCCCCTTCAGTAATTTCACAAACTTTGTGACCAAACTGTGAATAAGTTAACATCTAGAGGAAGATCACAAGAAGTCAATGAGCCTGCACACAGTGGGAGGATGGTGATGATTCTGACCCCCATCTCAATGATTAACTGAGATTACTTTCCTTCTTCCCTTTAAAAGTTTCATTGATGGAGCAGAATTTTAGAGGCAGTTTTTGAGGGATGTTGAATGCATCATCTTCCCAGATTGCTAGCAATTTGATTAAACGTATCTTTCCTTTGCTTCCAACATTTGTCAGTATAGATAAGTGTTGAGCAGTGGGACCCAATTCATTTGATAACAGTAATAGGCACTTTGAAGATACATCTGATTCTGTTTGATATAATGTTTCATCTCTTCCCTTGAATTAAGGTATGGAGACCATCTATAAATCATCAATTGCTAAAGACTGAATGAAGAAGCACATGTCAATTTATTTTGAAATTTCATATTCTTCTCCATGCTAGTGATATTATGAATGCCATTCAGAAACATCCTGCAAAGTCTATGAAGATTCGTAGGATGGAAATGAGATGGAAGACCTGAGGTCATGTCATAAATATAAATAACTGCAAGATTACTATTGATTATCACTACCCAACATTATTGATTATCAGCATCTAGGCTACTCATCACCAATGTCTATTGTTTTTTTTTTCTCCTACATATTTCTTGAATATTTTCCCTTCATTTCTTAGTTTTATTTTATGTCATCTTTGGACTGCACTACTACCACAGCTTATGTCCTAATACTCCAACTGTTAGTCTAGTTGCCCTCATATGCACTCATCTTCCCTTGTCAGTGTTCAAGAGACTTTGGCAGAGGTGTAGGTCTACAGTGGCCTGCTGCAGGGTCAAGGAATTGACTGCAGCCATCCTGGTAGGCACAGCATCCTGTTCCTGAGAACCCCATGAACTGTATGAAAAGGCAAAAAGGTATGACACTGAAAGATGAACTCCCAGGTCGGCAAGTGCCCAATATGCTACTGGAGAAGAGCAGAGAAATAGCACCAGAAGGAATGAAAAGGCTGAGTCAAAGCAGAAACAATGCCCAGTTGTGGATGTGTCTGATGGTGAAAGTAAAGTCTGATGCTGTAAAGAACAATATTGCACAAGAACCTGGAATGTTAAGTTCATGAATCAAGGAAAATTGGAAGTTGCCAACAGGAGAGGGCAAGACTGAACATCGACATTTTAGGAATCAGTGAACTAAAATGGACAGGAGTGGGAGACTTTAATTTAGATGGCCATTTTTTGTACTACTGTGGGCAAGAATCCCTTAAAAGAATGTAGTAGCCTTTATAGTCAATAAAAGAGTTTGAAATGCAGTACTTGGGTGCAATCTCAAAAACGACACAATGATCTCTATTCATTTCCAGTGCAAACCTTTCAATATCACAGTAATCCAAGTCTATCCTCCAATTACTAATGCCAAAGAAGCTGAATTTAATGGTTCTATGAAGATCTACAATATCTTCTAGAACTAACACACACACACACACACACACACACACACATACACACACACACAAAGTGTCCTTTTCATCATAGGGGACTGAAATACAAAATAGGAAGTGAAGAGATACCTCGAGTAACAGGCAAATTTGACCTTGGATTACAAAATGAAGCAGGACAAAAGCTAACATAATTTTGCCTAGAAAAGTCACTAGTCAAAGCAAACATCCTCTTCAAACAGCACAAGAAATGACTCTTCACATGGACATCACCAAATGGTCAATATTGAAATCAGATTGAATATACTCTTTGCAGCCTAGATGGAGAAGTTCTATTCAATTAGCAAAAACAAGATGAGGAGGTGACTGTGGTTCAGATCATTAACTCCTTATTGAAAACTTCAGATTTAAATTTAAGAAAGTAGGGAAAACCACTAGGCCATTCAAGTATGACCTAAATGAAATCCCTTATGATTATATGGGTCTTCATAGAACCATTCAACTTCAGCTTCCAAATTGGGAAAGGAATATGTCAAGGCTGTATATTGTCATCTTGCTTATTCAATTTATATACAGAGTACATTATGTGAAATGTCAGGCTGGATGAAGAACAAGCTGGGATCAAGATTGCTGGGAGAAACAGCAACAACCTCAGATTTGTGGATAACACCACCCTTATAGCAGAAAATGAAGAACAACAAAAGAGTTTTTGACGAAGGAGAAAGAAAAGAGTGAATACGGTGACTTAAAGGTAAACATTCAAAAAAACGAAGATCATGGCGTGTGGTCCCGTCACTCATGGCAAATGAGGGGGGGAAAATGGAAACAGTGACAGATTATTTTCTTGGGCTCCAAAATAACTGCAAATGGTGACTGCAGCCATGAAACTGAAAGACGCTTGCTCCTTGGAAGAAAAGCCATGACAAAACTACACAGTGTATTAAAAAGCAGAGACATTACTTTGCCAATAAAAGTCCATATAGAAAAAGCCATGGTTTTTCCGGTAGTTATGTGTGGATGTGAGAGTTGGACCATAAAGAAGGGCCAAAAAATTGATGCTTTGGAACTGTGGTGTTGGAGAAGACTCTTGAATCCCTTGTACTGAAAGGAGATCAAACCAGTCAATCCTAAAGAAAATCAACCCTGAATATTCATTGGAAGGACTGATGCTGAAGCTGAAGCTCCAATAATTTGGCAAACTTATGTGAAGAGCCAACTCATAGGAAAAGATCCTAACGCTGAGAAAGATTGAAAGCAGGAGGAGAAGGGGATGGCAAAGGATGAGTTGGCAGAAGGCATCACCGACTCAATGGACATGAATTTGAGCACACTCTGGAAGATGGTGAAGGACAGGGAAGCCTGGAATGCTGTAGTCCATGGGGTTGCAAAGAGTTGGACACAACTGAATGACTGAACAACAAGAACAACAGTTGTGTTGTTTTGCACAGGTAATTTAACTGAAGTGAATTTCTGTTGAGAAAGAAGTACAAATAGACAAGAGAAGAGACACAAAATAATGAGCCAGTGAGATTGAGGTAGTCTTTCCAGGTGGCACTTGTGGTAAATAAACAGTGTCTTCTGTCTCCTGTCAGCTCAGGAGACGAAAGACGCATGGGTTCAGTTCCTGGTTTGGGAAGATCCCTGGAGGAGGAATGACAACCCACTCCAGTACTCTTGCCTGGAGAATCCCATGGTCAAAGAAGCCTGGAGAACTATGGTCCATAGTGTTGCAAAGAGTTGGACTTGACTGAAGTGACTTAGCACACCCACAACCAAACATTTGTAGTTAAAGTGTTAGTCACTCAGTCATGTCCAACTCTTTGTGATCCCATGGACCATCGGCCACCAGGCTCCTTTTTCTATGGAATTCTCCAGGCAAGAATACTGGAGTGGGTAGCCATTCCCTTCTCCAGTGGATCTTTCCAACCAGGGATCCACCCAAGACTTCTTCATTGCAGGCATATTCTTTATCATCAGAGCCACTGGGAAGCCCACTTTTAGGGGATCCACTCTTTAAAAAATAAGTAGCTATTTCACAGAAGATGGTGCTATGACAAAACACATTTACTGCTCTAAAAGGGAGAGCACAGACTGATATAAATGTGCATGGTATCAATATGAATCCTAAGACACCATTAATGTATTAAATAACATTTTGAGCTAGATATTTAATGCTTATTTCAAATATTAATTTCTATTGTATATCATAATGTGCATAGGTGTTTTGAATATGTATTTATAGTAAACATGGCAGGAAAAATAAAAGTATGTATTATAAATACTTTGTCAAGTACACAATGTTGCATGAATATTTTCTCTAAAACTACTTAAAGTGAAATATTGGCTAAATATCTTAAGTTTCTTATGTTTGCAACAGACATCTGAATATTGGAAATATCTGGCTTGTTAATCCCATCTGAAGAAATATATTAGATAGGTAAAAATTTTGTGTTACCTCAGAGTTATGAAAATATCTTAAATCAAGAGGGCAAGCACCAGTGCTTCCTAATAAGCCCACCCACCTCAATTCACAGCTTTTCCTCAATGATTCTGTTATCTCAGTCTGGCATATGCCCAGCTTATTACAGCTGTGCGTTTGTAAAATCACCTCTGGGTTTGCAGATTGGCTTCTTTCCAAGACCTTGCAATCAATGACCCTGTCTTCCTATTTAATGTTAAGTGTGGCTTGTAGGTGTCACTGATGGAATTGTTCAAAAAGTCAGATGTGACTCTGGTAACAGATTAAACTTTATCTTTAATTAATGGATTTGTGAAAAGAAAAGAAAATCCAAAACTACAAGCTCTTCATAACCTAGACAAAGGCAACTTGACATTTGCATTGAAATCCTTTCATTTTGTCTTTTACAGAATAATGCCTTCCCTTTATCTTTAAAATTAAACAATATATCATATTCATTGAAGAAAAAAATCATATCACTGTGAATCATGATAAAAGGTGCACTGCAGAATTTTAAGTGTAGGCAAAAAAATTTGTTAAAGTAAACCAAACCAGGTCACAAAATTTGTATTTTTGGGGTGTTTGTGCAACTTCATTAGAAACTTGCTCTACATTATTTTTTTTTCATTTTTAAATAAATTATAATTACCACTGTGAATTTCTCTTTAATATATTCTCTTAAAAATGTGTTTAAAAATTTTTGTGACCTTACATTGAGTTTGGTGTTTTGATTGGTTACAGAATTTCAGCTGATTTATACTTCTGCAATAAGTATTTCTTTACTTCATGAAAATTAATGCATGGACTACCATATTAGTTAGTGCCTTGGACGTTGGTGCAGGGTTGGGGGCACTGCATACAGCAGTGCCTGGATGGGACCTTTTGAAGGAGATCACCATTATCTTCATTACTTCCACTGTAGATTGGACTCAGGTCAAGCAACAGGGAGGAAACATAGCCTGGCCCATCAACAGAAAATTGGATTAAAGGCCTACTGAGCATGGCCCCACCCATTAGAACAAGACCCAGTTTTCCCCTCAGTCTCTCACATCAGGAAGCTTCCCTAAGTCTCTTATCCTTATCTGTCAGAAGGCAGAGAGAATGAAAGCCACAGTCACAGTAAATTAACCAAACTGATTACTTGGACCATAGCCTTGGCTAGCTCAATGAAACTAGGAGCCATGCCATGTAGTGCCACCCAAGACAGAAGGATCATGGTGGAGAGTTCTGACAAAACGTGGTCCACTGGAGAAGGGAATGGAAAACCACTTCAGCATTCTTGCCTTGAGAACCCCATGAACAGTATGAAAAGGCAAAAAGATAGGACAGTGAAGATGAACTCCTCAGGTCAGTAGGTGCCCAATATGCTACTGGAGCTCAGTGGAGAAATAACTTCAGAAAGAATGAAGAGATGGAGCCAAAGCAAAAACAACACCCAGTTGTGGATGTGACCAGTGATGGAAGCAAGGTCCGATGATGTAAAGAGCAATATTGCATAGGAAGCTGGAAAGTTTGGTCCACTGAGTCAAGGCAAATTCAGTTCAGTTCAGTTCAGTCACTCAGTCGTGTCTGACTATTCATGACCCCATGAACCGCAGGACACCAGGCCTCCCTGTCCATCACCAACTCCCAGAGTCCACCCAAACCCATTTTCATTGAGTGGGTGATACCATCCAAACATTTCATCCTCTGTCATCCCCTCTACTCCTGCATTCAATCTTTCCAGCATCAGGGTCTTTTGCAATCAGTTAGCTCTTTGCATCAGGTAGCCAAAATATTGGAGTTTCAGCTTCAACATCAGTCCTTCCAATGAACACCCAGGGCTGATCTCCTTGAGAATGTTCTGGTTGGATCTCCTTGCAGTCCAAGGGACTCACAAGGGTCTTCTCCTTCAACACAGTTCAAAAGCATCAATTCCTCTGCGTTCAGCTTTCTTTATAGTCCAACTCTCACATCCATACATGACCACTGGAAAAACCATAGCCTTGACTAGACGCACTTTTGTTGGCAAAGTAATGTCTCTGCTTTTTAATATGCTGTCTGTATTGGTCATAACTTTGCTTCCAAGGAGTAAGTGTCTTTTAATTTCATGGCTGCAATCACCATCTGCAGTGATTTTGGAGCCCAGGAAAATAAAATCAGCCACTTTTTCCACTGTTTCCCCATCTATTTTCCATGAAGTGATGGGACCAGAGGCCATGATCTTCATTTTCTGAATGTTGAGCTTTAAGCCAACTTTTTCACTCTCCTCTTTCACTCTCATCAAGAGCCTCTTTAGTTCTTCATTTTCTGCCATAAGGGTGGTGTCATCTGCACATCTGAGGTTATTGATATTTCTCCCAGCAATCTTGATTCCAGCTTGTGCTTCCTCCAGCCCAGCATTTCTCATGATGTATTCTGCATATAAGTTAAATAAACAGGATAACAGTGTATAGACTTGACATACTCCTTTCCCGATTTGGAAAAGTCTGTAGTTCCATGTCCAGTTCTAATTGTTGCTTCATAACTTGCATACAGATTTCTTAAGAGGCACGTCAGGTGGTCTGGTATTCCCATCTCTTTCAGAATTTTCCACAGTTTATTGTGATCCACACAGTCAAAGGCTTTGGCATAGTCAATAAAGCAGAAATAGATGTTTTTCTGGAACTCTCTTGCTTTTTCGATGATCCAGTAGATGTTGGCAATTTGATCTCTCGTTCCTCTGCCTTTTCTAAAACCATCTTGATAGATAATGTCTCTCTGGGGCTGCGATTGCCCCCTTCTGGTTCTGGCTGCCTGTCACCAGAGGGGAAAGGTCTGCAGCCGGCTATCTCTGTTCAGTCCTTTGCTCCGTGCACGGGCCTGGCGGTGTCTTAGGTTAGGGCTAGCTTTTCGCGTGGTAGATATCCCACAGTCTGGTTTGCTAGCCCAAATTATTTCGCTCAGATAGCACTCAGGGTATTCAGGCCAGATTCTTACTCTAAGCGATGCAACCCGCGCTGTGCCTCCCTGCCCAGCCCCCGCTTGCCAATGGCGTGTGCAGGCATCTGCGCTGCTTCTCTGCTGGGGGAGTTACCGTAGGGCTCGCAATCTGCGAGTTTTAATTGTTTATTTATTTTTTCTCCCTGTTAAGTTGCCATCTGTGCTTCCAAAGCTCGGCACAGATTTGGCAGTGAGGTTTCCTGGTGTTTGGAAACTTCTCTCTTTTTAAGACTCCCTTCCCAGGACATTATCCTCAATGGTGAAAAATTGAAAGCATTTCCTCTAAAGTCAGGAATAAGACAAAGGTGCCCACTTTCACCATTACTATTCAACATAGTTTTGGAAGTTTTGGCCACAGCAATCACAGCAGAAAAAGAAATAAAAGGAATCCAAATTGGAAAAGAAGAAGTAAAACTCTCACTATTTGCAGATGACATGATCCTCTACATAGAAAACCCTAAAGACTCCACCAGAAAATTACTAGAACTAATCAATGATTATAGTAAAGTTGCAGGATATAAAATCAACACACAGAAATCCCTTGCATTCCTATACACTAATAATGAGAAAACAGAAAGAGAAATTAAGGAAACAATTCCATTCACCATTGCAACGGAAAGAATAAAATACTTAGGAATATATCTACCTAAAGAAACTAAAGATCTATATATAGAAAACTATAAAACACTGGTGAAAGAAATCAAAGAGGACACTAATAGATGGAGAAATATACCATGTTCATGGATTGGAAGAATCAATATAGTGAAAATGAGTATACTACCCAAAGCAATTTATAGATTCAATGCAATCCCTATCAAGCTACCAATGGTATTCTTCACAGAGCTAGAACAAATAATTTCACAATTTGTATGGAAAAACAAAAAACCTTGAATAGCCAAAGCAATCTTGAGAAAGAAGAATGGAACTGGAGGAATCAACCTACCTGACTTCAGGCTCTACTACAAAGCCACTGTTATCAAGACAGTATGGTACTGGCACAAAGACAGAAATATAGATCAATGGAACAAAATAGAAAGCCCAGAGATAAATCCACGCACATATGGACACCTTATCTTTGACAAAGGAGGCAAGAATATACAATGGATTAAAGACAATCTCTTTGACAAGTGGTGCTGGGAAATCTGGTCAACCACTTGTAAAAGAATGAAACTAGAACACTTTCTAACACCATACACAAAAATAAACTCAAAATGGATTAAAGATCTAAACGTAAGACCAGAAACTATAAAACTCCTAGAGGAGAACATAGGCAAAACACTCTCCGACATACATCACAGCAGGATCCTCTATGACCCACCTCCAAGAATATTGGAAATAAAAGCAAAAATAAACAAATGGGACCTAATTAACCTTAAAAGCTTCTGCACATCAAAGGAAACTATTAGCAAGCTGAAAAGACAGCCTTCAGAATGGGAGAAAATAATAGCAAATGAAGCAACCGACAAACAACTAATCTCAAAAATATACAAGCAACTTCTACAGCTCAACTCCAGAAAAATAAATGACCCAATCAAAAAATGGGCCAAAGAACTAAATAGACATTTCTCCAAAGAAGACATACAGATGGCTAACAAACACATGAAAAGATGCTCAACATCACTCATTATCAGAGAAATGCAAATCAAAACCACTATGAGGTACCATTTCACACCAGTCAGAATGGCTGTGATCCAAAAGTCTACAAATAATAAATGCTGGAGAGGGTGTGGAGAAAAGGGAACCCTCTTACACTGTTGGTGGGAATGCAAACTAATACAGCCACTATGGAGAACAGTGTGGAGATTCCTTAAAAAACTGGAAATAGAACTGCCTTATGATCCAGAAATCCCACTGCTGGGCATACACACTGAGGAAACCAGAAGGGAAAGAGACACATGTACCCCAATGTTCATCACAGCACTGTTTATAATAGCCAGGACATGGAAGCAACCTAGATGTCCATCAGCAGATGAATGGATAAGAAAGCAGTGGTACATATACACAAGGGAGTATTACTCAACCATTAAAAAGAATACATTTGAATCAGTTCTAATGAGGTGGATGAAACTGGAGCCTATTATACAGAGTGAAGTAAGCCAGAAGGAAAAACACCAATACAGTATACTAACGTATATATATGGAATTTAGAAAGATGGTAACAATAACCCTGTGTATGAGACAGCAAAAGAGACACTGATGTATAGAACAGTCTTATGGACTCTATGGGAGAGGGAGAGGGTGGCAAGATTTGGGAGAATGGCATTGAAACATGTAAAATATCATGTAAGAAACGAGATGCCAGTCCAGGTTCGATGCACGATACTGGATGCTTGGGGCTAGTGCACTGGGACGACCCAGAGGGAGGGTATGGGGAGGGAGGAGGGAGGAGGGTTCAGGATGGGGAACATATGTATACCTGTGGCGGATTCATTTTGATATTTGGCAAAACTAATACAATTATGTAAAGTTTAAAAATAAAAGAAAAAAAAGAAAAAGAAAACCATCTTGAACATTTGGAAGTTAATGGTTCACGTATTGCTGAAAGCGTGGCTTGGAGAATTTTGAGCATTACTTTACTAGCGTGTGAGATGAGTGCAATTGTGCAGTAGTTTGAACTTTCTTTGGCATTCCCTTTCTTTGGGAATGGAATGAAAACTGACCTTTTCCAATCCTGTGGCAAGGCAAATGGAAGTGATCAAAGAGGACATGGCAAGAGTGAACATCGACATTTTAGGAATCATCATACTAAAATGGAGTGGAATGGGTGAATTTAACTCAGATGACCATTATATCTTCTACTGTGGTCCAGAATCCCTTAGAAGAAATGGAGTATCTCTCATGGTAAACAAGAGAGTCTGAAATGCAGTACTTGGATGCAATCTCATAAATGACAGAATGATCTCTGTTTCTTTCCGAGGCAAGACATTCAATATCACAGTTATTTAAGTCTATGCCCCAAAAGCAATGCTGAAGAAGCTGAAGTTGAACAGTTCCAGGAAGGCCTACAAGATCTTCTAGAAGTAACACCCAGAAAAGATGTCCTCTTAATTATAGGGGACTGGAAGGCAAAAGTAGGACGTCAAGAGCTACCTGAAATAATAGACACATTTGGCCTTGGAGTAAAAAATGAAGCAGGGAAAAAGCTAATATACTTTTTCCAAGAGAATGCACTGGTCATAGAAAAAACCTTCTTCGAAAAACACAAGAGAAGACTCTACATTGGACATCATGAGATGGTCAATACCAAAATCAGATTGATTATATTCTTTGCAGCCAAGATGGAGAAGCTATACACAGTCAGAAAAAACAAGACCAGGAGATGACTGTGGCTCAGATTATGAATTCCTTATTGCTAAATTCAGACTTCAATTGAAGAAACTAGAGAAAAACCACTAAACCATTCAAGTATGACCTAAATCAAATCCCTTATGATTATACAGAGGAAGTGACAAATAGATTCAAGGGGTTAGATCTGATAGACGGAGTGCCTGAAGACATATGGATGAAGGCACATGACATGGTACAGGGAGGCAGTAATCAAGAGCATCCCCAAGAGAAAGAAAGGCAAAAAGGCAAAATGGTTGTCTGAAGAGGCATTACAAATAGCTGAAAAAGAAAACAAGTGAAGGCAAAGGACGAATGGAAAGATATACCCATTTGAATGCAGAGTACCAAAGAATAGCAAGAAGAGATAAAAGGGCTTCCTCAGTGATCAACGCAAAGAAATAGAGGAAAACTATACAGTGGGAAGCCCACTCCAGTGTTCTTGCCTGGAGAATCCCAGGGCCGGGGGAGCCAGGTTGGCTGCCTTCTATGGGGTCGCACAGATTTGGACACGACTGAAGTGACTTAGCAGCAGCAGCAGCAGCATAGAATGGGAAAGACTAGAGATCTCTTCAAGAAAATTAGAGATAACAAGGGAACATTTCATGAAAAGATGGACCTGATAAAAGACAGAAATGATATGGACCTAACAGAAGCAGAAGATATTAAGAAGAGGTGGCAAGTATACACAGAAGAACTGTACAAAAATATCCTCACGAACCAGATAATCACGATGGTGTGATCACTCACCGAGAGCCAGGCATCCTGGAATGTGAAGTCAGGTGGGCCTTAGAAAGCATCACAACAAACAAAGCTAGTGGAGGTGATGGAATTCCAATGGAGCTATTTCAAATCCTGAAAGATGATGCTGTGAAAGTGCTGTACTCAATAAGCCAGCAAATATGGAAAACTCAGCAGTGGCCACAGGACTGGAAAAGGTCAGTTTTCATTCCAATCCCAAAGAAAGGCAATGCCAAAGAATGCTCAGACTCCGCAAAATTGTACTCATCTCACACGCTAGTAAAGTAATGCTCAAAATTCTCCAAGCCAGGCTTCAGCAATATGTGAACTGTGAACTTCCAGATGTTCAAACTGGTTTTAGAAAAGGCAGAGGAACCAGAGATCAAATTGCCAACATCTGCTGGATCATTGAAAAAGCAAGAGAGTTCCAGAAAAACATCTATTTCTGCTTTATTGACTATGCCAAAGCCTTTGACTGTGTGGATCACAATAAACTGTGGAAAATTCTGAAAGAGATGGGAATACCAGAACACCTGACCTGCCTCTAGAGAAACCTATATTCAGGTCAGGAAGCAACAGTTAGAACTGGACATAGAACAACAAACTGGTTCCAAATAGGAAAAGGAGTACGTCAAGGCTGTATATTGTCACCCTGTGTATTTAACTTCTATGCAGAGTACATCATGAGACACAATGAGCTGGAGGAAGTACAGCTGGAATCAAGATTGCTGGGAGAAATATCAATAACCTCAGATATGCAAATGACACCACCCTTATGGCAGAAAGTGAAGAGGAACTAAAAAGCCTCTTGATGAAACTGAAAGAGGAGAGTGAAAAAGTTGGTTTAAAGCTCAACATTCAGAAAACGAAGATCATGGCATCTGGTCCCATCACTTCATGGGAAATAGATGGGGAAACAGTGGAAACAGTGTCAGACTTTATTTTTGGGGGCTCCAAAATCACTGCAGATGGTGACTGCAGCCATGACATTAAAAGACGCTTACCCCTTGGAAGGAAAGTTATGACCAAACTAGATAGCATATTCAAAAGCAGAGACTACTCTGCCAACAAAGATGCATCTAGTCAAGGCTATGGTTTTTCCAGTGATCATGTATGGATATGAGAGTTGGACTGTGAGGAAAGCTGAGTGCTGAAGAATTAATGCTTTTGAACTGCGTTACTGGAGAAGAGTTTTGAGAGTCCCTTGGACTGCCAGGAGATCCAACCAGTCCATTCTAAAGGAGATCAGTCCTGGGTGTTCTTTGGAAGGAATTATGCTAAAGCTGAAACTCCAGTACTTTGGCCACCTCACGCAAAGAGTTGATTCATTAGAAAAGACTCTGATGCTGGGAGGGATTGGGGGCAGGAGGAAAAGGTGATGACAGAGGATGAGATGGCTGGATGGCACCACCGACTAGATGGACGTGAATTTGAGTGAACTCCGGGAGATGGTGATGGGCGTGGAGGCCTGGCATGCTGCAATTCATGGTGTTGCAAAGAGTTGGACATGACTGAGTAGCTGAACTGAATAGAGTGGGAAATACTAGAGGTCTCTTCAAGAGAATTAGAGATATCAAGGGAACTGTTCATGCAAAGATGGGCACAGTAAAGGACAGAAATGGTATGGAACTAACGGAAGCAAAATACATTAAGTAGAGGTGGCAAAAATACACAGAAAAAAAAATACACAGAAAAACTAGACAAAAAAGTCATCATGACCAGGATAACCATGGTGGTGTGATCACTCACCTAGAGCCAGACATCCTGGAATATGAAGTCAAGTGTGCCTTCGGAAGCATCACTACAAACAAAGCTAGTGGAGGTGATGCAATTCCAGTTAAGCTATTCCAAATCATAAAAGATGATGCTCTGAAAGTGCTGCACTCAATATGTCAGCATATCTAGAAAACTCAGCAGTGGCCACAGGACTGGAAAAGATCAGTTTTCATTCCAATCCCAAAGAAATGCAATGCCAAAGAAAGTTCAAAGTACTACACCATTGCACTCATTTCACACACTAGCAAAATATTGCTCAAATTTCTCCAAGCCAGGCTTCAGCAATACATGAACCCTGAACTTCCAGATGTTCAAGCTGACTTTAAAAAGGAAGAGGAACCAGAGATCAAATTGCCATCATCCGTTGGATCATCAAAAAAGCAAGATAATTCCAGAAAAAACATCTGCTTTATTGACTATGCCAAAGCTTTTGACTGTATGGATCACAACAGACCGTTGAAAATTCTTAAAGAGGTGGTAGTATCAGACCAGACATGCTGGAATATGAACTCAAGTGGGCTTTAGGAAGCATCGGTGTAAACCAAGCTAGTGGAGGTGATGGAATTCCTGTTGAGCTATTTAAAATCCTAAAAGATGGGCACTCAGTATGCCAGAAAATTTGGAAAACTCAGCAGTGGCCACAGGACTGGAAAAGGTCAGTTTTCATTCCAATCCCAAAGAAAGGCAATGCCAAAGAATGCTCAAACTACTGCATAATTGTGCTCCTCTCACAATCTAGTAAAGTAATGCTCAAAATTCTCCAAGCCAGGCTTCAGCAGTATGCGAACCATGAACTTCTAGATGTTCAAGCTGGTTTTAGAAAAGGCAGAGGAACCAGAGATCAAATTGCTAACATTCGATGGATCATCAAAAAAGCAAGACAGTTCCAGAAAAACATCTACTTCTGCTTTATTGACTATTCCAAAGCCTTTGATTGTGTAGATCACAATAAACTGTGGAAAATTCTGCAAGAGATGGGAATACCAGACCACCTGACCTGCCTCCTGAGAAATCTGTATGCAGGTGAGGAAGCAACAGTTAGAACCAGACATGGAACAACAGACTATTTCCAAATTGAGAATGGAGTACATCAAGGCTTTATATTTTCACCCTGCCTATTTAACTTATATGCAGAGTACATCATGAGAAACGCTGGACTGGAGGAAGCACAAGCTGGAATCAAGATTGCCGGGAGAAATATCAATAACCTCAGATATGCAGATGACACCACCCTTATGGCAGAAAGTAAAGAACTAAAGAGCCTCTTGATGAGAGTGAAAGAGGAGAGTGAAAAAGTTGGCTTAAAGCTCAACATTCAGAAAACAAAGATCATGGCATCCAGTCCCATCACTTCATAGCAAATATTGGGGAAGCAATGGAAACAGTGAGAAACTTTATTTTTGGAGGCTCCAAAATCACTGCAGATGTTGATTGCAGCCTTGAAATTAAAAGACATTTGCTTCTTGGAAGAAAAGCTATGACCAACCTAGACAGAATATTAAAAGCAGAGACTCTACTTTGTCAACAAACTCAGTCTAGTCAAAGCTATGGTTTTTCCAATAGTCATCTTTGGATGTGAGAGTTGGACTATAAAGAAATCTGAGCACCAAAGAATTAATGCTTTTGATCTGTGGCATTGGAGAAGACTCTTTAGAGTCCTTTAGACTGCAAGGAAATCCATCCAGTCCATCCTAAAGGAAATCAGTCCTGAATATTCATTGGAAGGATTGATGTTGAAGCTGAAACTTCAATACTTTCACCACCTGATGGAAAGAACTGACTCACTAGAAAAGACCCTGATGCTGGAAAGATTAAAGTCAGGAGGAGAAGGAAACAACGGAGGATGAGATGGTTGGAGGCATCACTGATGCAATGGAAATGAGTTTGAGTAGGGCCCGGGGTTTGGTGATATACAGGGAAGCCTGACGTGTTGTAGCCCCATGGGTTCGCTAAGAGTCAGACATGACTGATTCACTGAACTGAACTGAACATGTTTTAAAATGTATATTTGTATATATTATTATGAAATATGTTCACATTATATACCTCACTGTTAAGCTGGGGCATCTCATTTCATCTTCTTTAGCCCTTGGTCTGAGATTTACAACATTGTATCTCCTGCTTCTTTGGCCTTCAGACTTAAACTATAAACATGTTACTGATTGTATCCCCATCGAATCTACATGCTAACAGCTCTCTCTCTATGGTTTGTTGTTGTTGTTGTTTATGTGCCTGTATATTTAGTTATTACATATGAAAGTTATTGTATTTTCTTAAAAATAATTATCCAAGAGCATGCCTTCTGCCACATTTCAGTAATTCAAAGAGTCACTCTACCACATAATACAGTAAGTTTTTGGATCAGTAAGTAATTGGATCAGTAATTTAATATATATTAAAATGTTTTAACATATAATCTTACTTTTGTGGAGTTAAAGATTTAAACAGAGAAGGCAATGGCACTCCACTCCAGTACTCTTGCCCAGAAAGTCCCATGGACGGAGGAGCCTGGTAGGCTGCAGTCCATGGGGTTGCTAAGAGTCGGACACGACTGAGCGACTTCACTTTCACTTTTCACTTTCATGCATTGGAGAAGGAAATGGAAACCCACTCCAGTGTTCTTGCCTGGAGAATCCCAGGGACTGGGGAGCCTGGTGGGCTGCCACCTATGGGGTCGCACAGAGTCAGACACGACTGAAGCGACACAATAGCAAAGACTTAAAATTGACAATATGCATCTTGAATTTGTACTTACGCTCTTTAACTGGAAAGCATAATTTGGTAACCTGTTCTTAGCTGAACAGTTTAGAATTAATTTGTAACTACTAAACTACTTTGCTTATTTAACTTGTTGATGTGTCAGGGCTTAGGTAGCAAGAGCGGAAATAAATAGAATTGCCAGATTTAAGGCATATGAAAACATATAATTAATAAAATAGATTATATCAGTTAAAAACAGGGGAAAGCAAATAGTGACTGTCAAGTTCAAGTTTGAGAACATAAGGGTAATAACTATTGACACAAGTGACAAGGAAGATAAGCAGATTACTGTGTTCAATGATGAGCTTGATGTTAAAGACACTGATATTAACTGTTAGCTATCTAGTGAGAAATGTACAGTAAGAAGTTCACTCTATAAATTAGAATCTGGAGTTAATGGCTTAGTTGGAGATTTTTATGGGGGAATAATCTGTGTATAGACTATAAAGTCAAGAGAGTAGATGAGAGCATTCAAGGAGAGTATATAGAGTAAGAAGACAAAAAACTAAATTAGAACCCAGAGGACTGACAACATGTAAGAACATTACCAGGGAACTAATTCATCATTCCTGTTGACTATAACATTACTGAAATATGGCAGAAGGTATGCTCTTGGATAATCATACTATCTCTTGTCAAAGTGAAATTGAATGAGCAAGATAAATTGACATATTGTGAGATCAAATGACAGTGATTAAGTACTGACCATTCACTGAAACACTTGATCCAATTACTTACTGTATATGAGGGGTAATGTGACCTTTCAAATGAGACTATCTGTGGTAGATGGCCTTCATTTGAAATCTTTCTTTTCTTTAAACATTACAGAGATGAAGGAAAGTTTTCAATGCTTTAAAAACTAGAACTCGCTGTCAAGTAGCTGTTGATCAGAGGAGCTGAGATTCTGTACTTTTAAGAGACGCTAAATTAATGAAATGCTCTTATTCTGATCCATAGAATTCAGTCACTTAAATGTATCAATTACTTCGCTGGTATTTTCTGAGAAAGGAGATTATATCTTACTTTCACCATTTCTTTGTTGTTTTATTAAACAAATATTTATTATTGCAGGCATTATGCTAGGTCGTGGGGATGAACAGATGGATAATAAAGTTTCCTAATATTTGTGATTACTGTCTAGCCAAAGAGATATGAATGTGTATAGCTAAATTAAAATGAAGGATGGCAATTTCTATAATAAAGGTGTGTAAGATTGTTCTGTTGCAAGCATAAACTCCTTAAGAGTGGGGATAACTCTATTCATCACTGCACTCTCAGCAATAAGCACAGTGCCTGTGTAGGTACTTAATATTTAGTGATATCTTTATAGCCTGTCTTGCTCAAATGGGAACTTAATTCAACTTAGAAGAATAGTCACAACAAAATAGCATAAAATAAAAGTGTTACAATAGAGAAATGAAGAAAAAGGGATATAAAATGAATATAGAAATGAGACCAGCTATGATCACTTTAATGACCTTTGATTTCACACTTTATTCTCTGTATAAACAAATTTATTACTGAAAGGGAATTTGTTATCACTTGGGAGGTAACATTTGAGAAAGCATTTGAATAAAAAATAGATATTTTTCAGGTGAAGAAGTGATAAGAGTAGAGGCAGAAAATATTTCACTTTGAACAGAGGTAGGTAAATAGAGTAGAGTTGATAGTCAAATGCTAAGAATAAAGACATAATTTAGAACCAGATTAGAAAGATATTATATACATGGGAAAATAATTTGTCATTATGGGCTGAACTGTTTCTCCCCAAAATTCATATACTGAAGTCCTATATCTTAACACTCAATATTTAAGAATGTGACTATATTTGAAAAGAAAGCCTTTAAAGAGACAGTTACAATGAAACAAGGTCACAAAGGCAGACTCGAATTCAAAAACACTTGTGTCTTTGTAATAAGAGGAGATTAGGACATAGATACCACATAAGACACTACTAGAAGGCAGGCATCTTTGCCAAGGAGAAGCCTTAGGAAAAAACCAAACCTGTGACAACTTGATCTTGGACTTCTAGCCTCTGGAACAATACATTTCAGAACATAAATTTCTGTTTTTGTTTTGTTTTCAGCTATACTGTGTGGTATTTTGTTATGGCAGCCCTAGTAAACTAATATAATTCCCAAGGTAATGGGGCTCAGATCAGATCAGATCAGATCAGATCAGATCAGTCGCTCTGTCCGACTCTTTGTGACTCCACGAATCGCAGCATGCCAGGCCGCCCTGTCCATCACCAACTCCCGGAGTTCACTGAGACTCACGTCCATCGAGTCAGTGATGCCATCCAGCCATCTCATCCTCTGCCGTCCCCTTCTCCTCCTGCTCCCAATCCCTCCCAGCATCAGAGTCTTTTCCAATGAGTCAACTCTTCGCATAAGGTGGACAAAGTACTGGAGTTTCAGCTTTAGCATCATTCCTTCCAAAGAAATCCCAGGGCTGATATCCTTCAGAATGGACTGGTTTGTTCTCCTTGCAGTCCAAGGGACTCTCAAGAGTCTTCTCCAACATGACAGTTCAAAAACATCAATTCTTCAGCGCTCAGCTTTCTTCACAGTCCAACTCTCACATCCATACATAACCACATCCATACATGACCACTTGACTAGATTGTTGGCAAAGTAATGTCTCTGCTTTTGAATATGCTATCTAGGTTGGTCATAACTTTCATTCCAAGGAGTAAGCGTCTTTTAATTTCATGGCTGCAGTCACCATCTGCAGTGATTTTGGAGTCCCAAAAAATAAAGTCTGACACTGTTTCCACTGTTTCCCCATCTATTTCCCATGAAGTGATGGGACCAGATGCCGTGATCTTCATTTTCTGAATGTTGAATTTTAAGCCAACTTTTTCACTCTCCTCTTTCACCTTCATCAAGAGGATTTTTAGTTCCTCATCACTTTCTGCCATAAGAAGACATTACTTAATAGATTTTAAATTGCAATACTGAGTTGAAGGTATTAACCAATGCCAGAAATAACTGAGTTTAAATAATGCTTTTTTCTTCAGTTTGAAAGTTGGTGTAGTTTTCTCTATGTATGTCTGTTTGTATAATAGGGAATGTAGAAATGAGATGAGTTTTTTATATACTGAATTTAATGAGTCTTTCAGACATTTTCTTAAATTTCTTCAACTAAATGTAAAACAAGGGCCTTAGGCTTGGGAAAAAATTGTCATATTTAGCATTCTGATCAAGAAAATGATGACTTGAAAGAAAAGAGGAGCACTAGATAAATTTGGGGCTGGCTCTATGTTTATTAGAAGAAATCTGCAAACTCTTCCCTCCTCAAAAATACCTGGATCTAGTATCTTCTTCAACTTGACTTTTCTCACAGTCTGTCATGCTCATGACATGCTCATGTCATGTACATGAATAACATGTACTGTATGTTCCAGAAACAATAAAGATGGCACTATTATCACCTCAAAAGTAACTGTTAAAATGCACAAATGATAATCTTAATGAATAGTGCATAATGCAATTGAATAATCACCTCTGTTAATTATTTCTTTAAAACAGGAGAGAATCATATAGAGCAGTGGGATTTTGGTGATTGTATCTAGAAAACCAAATAAAACAAAAGAATCTTCTAAAGGAATTTTGGCTTGCCTCAACAGTACAGGGCAGTGCTTTGCTTGACATAAAGGAAGCACTCAATAAAGGTTGATTAAATTAATGCAGTATACTCTTGACTTTTGACTCAAAGCACTTAGGCAAATGGATGATTCCCTAAATAGAAAATTTTATGTCTCTAAGAAAGAAAGAAGTTAGTTATGCAAACCTAATTATTTTCCACCCATGACAGAAATACCATGGGATAAAGAATGCATTCCTCTGGAAATCCACTCTTAGATATTAGAGGCCATAATGCGAAGGCTACACAAAAGTTCCAAAGAGGGTGTTTTGTGAAATAAAATAGTTTCTAAGTCTTTCCTAAAATTAGTGTTGACACTACTGTTGGGAACTCTGAGATGTCCCTCAAAGTAATGTTTTACTTTTTCTTGGGCACTTAGAAAGAAAAATTCACCTTTCATAATTGAAAACACAAATACATCTAGGTTGAATAATAAAGCTTAGAAATGAAAAAAAAATACTATAAACCTCACTGGTGAATATTCAGAATCAAAAGAAAATAATGTAGTTTTATAAATCTGGCAGAAACAAATGCAATTCAAGATATGTTTCAAGAAGCTGAGAACAGGGAAAAGATAATTAAATCTGTAGATTCAAGAAAAGGTGGTAGAACCTAGGACATAATTAAAATTTTTTTAATATCTTTTTTTGATGTGGAATTTTATGTATCTCTAAGTTCTCATGTAAAATTATTTTTAAAATGTAGAATTTATATGATAAGCATGGACATATGAAAAGGTAAAATTCCATCTTTGTCATTATTTTGTTTCTTTATTAAAGAATTTGAAGAAATCACAGTTCAGGGTATGGAGGCTAGCTAAAGAAATTAGCATCTACTGATGATGAGTCAGGCCAGCAAAGGCAGAAATGGGAAAGACTAATCCATGAGTCTAGCTCCGAAAAGGAAATCAAGGGGGAACTAATGAGAGCAAAGCATCAGCTCTAATGAGAAATGTAATATCTTTCCTGTGCATTCCTTTCTGTTCTGGTTTTGTTTTAATGGGAAACTGGGGCAAGTCTAAATCTATTTATGGGAGGCAGATGCTTTGTTTGAGGAGTCTAATGAAATCAAGTACAGAGAGAAGATGGGAAGAGATTTGAAAGGGATGACATTAGGAAATCCATTTGGAGGCACAGACTTGGGAAAATACAGTAGTTCAGGGAAATGATTTGCAAGATTGAATCAAAGCATTTAATTATGTTGTATTATGATCTTGAAATTTTTTCCTGAGAAAATGGATAATTATATGATTTTCAACATTCTAATTTGTCCATAGGAACTGGATAAAGGCTCCCTTCAAATGAATTCCCTCAACCACCAACAATGACTTTAGCAGAGCAATACCAAAAGTATGGCTAAATAATATACATGTGAGCAATATTTCTAAATATGTGCTGCTGCTACTGCTGCTAAGTCGCTTCAGTCGTGTCCGACTCTGTGCGACCCCAGAGACGGCAGCCCACCAGGCTCCCCCGTCCCTGGGATTCTCCAGGCAAGAACACTGGAGTGGGTTGCCATTTCCTTCTCCAATGCATGAAAGTGAAAAGTGAAAAGTGAAAGTGAAGTCGTTCAGTTGTGTCCGACTCCTAGCGACCCCATGGACTGCAACCCACCAGGCCCCTCCGTCCATGGGATTTTCCAGGCAAGAGTACTGGAGTGGGTTGCCATTGTCTTCTCCGCTAAATATGTGATGGGGCTTTAAAAACTGCTTAAAAATATGAATATTTTGTGATAAATTTAAATTGGTATCAAAGATATTATCTGTATGAACTTAACAGTTATAAAAAACTGTATGTTGTAACCTATTATATTTAACAGAGTATTGTTTCTAACTTGATAATGATCAATTCAAGGATAGAATTTTCTCATTTAGTAGGAAAGGGTTACAAGCTACAATTTACAATATCCCTTTTCACTACATAATATAAAATGCTTAAAAACACTATAAAAATGTTTAAGGGAGTACACAATAATTACATTGCTATGACTTTAAAATCAAGTTATTTTTAAAATGTAAGGTTATACTTGTGGTTAGGTTATTCTAGACACTAACTTCAATTCTTATCTTGTATTATACAAGTCAAAGATACTGAATGTATTGTCGGAACTCTAGGAGCATTTCTAGACCAGGGTATAAACATAATTTTTCAGTTGATTCTAAATTGGGACAATTTAACAAAATAATAATAATAATAATGTAACATAGCTGCACCAAAAGGGGGCTGAGATGTATAAAAGTTTGTATGAACTAAGAATCAGCTTGTAAAGATGCAAAATATATAAAGCATCTGGGAAAAGAAACCTAGCATGTTTAAGGGGCAGATAAAACTTTTATTCAGTACCAAAAGGGACCCAGGGTGATAATAGAAGGCAAATTATATACAGGCTTGCAATGTGACAATGTGTTGCAATGTAGCAACAGAAATGACCTAGTTATTTTGTAATCTCTCGAAGTGGAAATCATGTTCAAGAACATGGATTGGATAACTCTTCCACTATTATAACCAGTAAAAAATTATTCTGAAACATTAACTGAGCTTTCAATTAAGAGTTGTGTTAAAATATCTGTGGTATATTTCAACAGGTCAATGGAAGTTTTTAAACAGGTCAACGGAAGTTTTTAGATACATTAATCAAACATGTACTAGAGAATGTAGGGAATCTGATCATATTAAGTTAGAACAGGTTGCGCTCATTTTATTTGATTTCTGGAATACAATTTGGGGGAAATTAAATATCATACAATCAAGAATAACTTTGCATGGAGCTAACCTGAGAAGCCTAAAACTACAAAAGAAAATGAAACAGGTGATTAAAATTTCCCAAATTACCTGTTTCCAAAGGATGTAGAATAAAGTTTTGTTATAATTTTAGAAATGGTATTTCTACTTTTGCACATTATAAAGGTCCATTTTTTCCTAGGTCATTACATAATGTGATTTCATAAACTTCTCATTTTTGAGAGTCCCACAAATGAGACTAGACTTTCTAATTAGGCTATAATCATCCAAAAGGCGATTTTGACAATTATATTTTCCCTGTTTCTTTAGGAGGTCAGATATGAAATTTATTCTTGCTTGTGTTTTATCACATCTTTTAATCTTTTACAAAATGATATTTTCTATACTCCTGGAAACTTCTGTGAATTAAGGTCAACTGTAGAAATAGGAGTTTTCTATGTAGAATGACAAAGTATACCTCACAAGATCAGGCACTCCATGATAAGTTATTAATTCTTTGAGAATCAAAAGCCCTAACAAAATTCATTATTCTAGAAGTTATAATACCTAAAATTTTATTCACTGACACTTCATTTTCAGTTGTGCCCAACTCTTTGTGACCCCATGACTGTCCATGAGATTCTCCAGGCAAGGATACTGGACTGGGTTTATATTTCCTTTTCTGGGGGATGTTCCCAACCCGGGGTTCGAACCCGGGTCTCCTACACTGCAGGCAGATTCTTTACTGACTGAGCTACTAGGGAAGCCCTTTTAAAAATATAGATAGATAAAAAAGCATTGATATGGGTTTCCCCTGGATCACAAAGAGAATATGAAAAGAGAAGTAGAATCACTTAAACAAATGCATATTCTACAAACTACCATTCAAGGACAATTCAGCATGAGGATAAGATATAACTCTAGAGTTATATTTTAGTCCAAAAACTAGATAATAGCCCCACGGTGGGATTCCAAAAGAACCACCCAAAATCTAGGGGGAAAAGCCTGAGAGTGACACTGACACCTAAGAACTCTGAAGAAGACTTTGGTTTGGATGTCTGTTGTGACAATTTTGGGGTGTAAATATCAGGTTTAACGTTTTTCTGAAGTTTATCCTCTGAAATATCCTCAAGGCCTTCACTCCTTCTGATCATAGGCACATTGAAAGGAACATAAGACAGTAAAGAGTTTTTGTTTCAATCATTCATCATTCCTTCATCATCATCCATATAATGGATATGCCCTTCCATTTTTAAAAGGAAATAAACAATATTCTAAAAATTCACAAAAGTATTTTACAGGCCTTTTCATCACCTTAAACTAATTCCAAAAAGAAACTCAACTAGTGTAAAGCACCATGATTTTTGAACCATGAACTTCTGTGAATAATATTTAACCTGATTTGATGATACGAAGCTCAAGGAAACAAAACATCTGCTTGAAGTTATTAATTTTTTTTCAGTTAATGAAAGAAACTGTTTCAAGCAGATATTTTTATTTTTAATAGCATCATTAGAAAAGCTTTTAGGTTTTGTTCTTGTTGCTTATTTGATTCTTTTTGAAACATATTTTCTCATAAGAAAAGTATTCATATTTGCTTTTTAAAACTACTATTGTGGATCATGGGGAATTAAAATGAACACATATATTATAGTATCAAGAATTAAAAAATCAGGAGAACTGTATAAACAGATCTCCAATTTAGCTTCTTGTACCTCTGAAACTGGCTTTGGCACTCTGAGTTACCAATTTATCATAGGGAAGCATTAGGGCAGAGATCATTCTTACTCTTCTCAAGAACTCACTTTGGTAAAAATTATGTTGTCATCAGCCAACTGTGAGCTCTTTAAGGTCAGAGATTAACTTTTATTCACTTTTTTTAATCTTTAACATCAAAAGCTAAACTTAATTCCAGATACATGGTCAGGACTGGGAAATAAATTTTAATCAGTTAGTGAAAGAGAGTTTGGGAAACTGAATTCATTGAAATTGATTAAATGTTTTATTGTAGCTTTAACTGCACCTTTTTTTCAAAGTGAGCCACATATCACTGCCCACTTAAACCAAGTCAAACTGATTAAAAAACTGTTTTGTTCCTTAATATGGCTTTAGAATATATATACTTGCCAAATATGGATTTGTCAAAAACTTAATAGTGAAACTGGCAATGCCAATGTTCAAAAATCAATTTAGAAATTTTTAGGGCTTCCTTGATGGCTCAGATGGTAAATAATGTGCCTGCAAAGCAAGAGTTTAACCTGGGTTTAACCCCTAGCCCCAGAAGATCCCCTGGAGAAGGGAATGGCTATCCACTTTCTTGCCTGTAGAATTCCATGGACAGAGGAGCCTGGTGAGCTACAGTCCATGTGGTCACAAAGTCAAACATGACTAAGCAACTAACACTACTACTACTGTGTTTCTTACTTTATTAATTGAGTATTATTTTTGCTGGTTTTCATCAAGAATATTTATTGAACAGTGCATCCCATTGGATGCTGGAATTAGTTACTAAGTATGGCTGGGTGCTGAAGAACTGATGCTTTCAAATTCTTGTAGTGCCAGAGAAGACTCTTGAGGGTCCCTTAAATTGCAAGGAGATCAAACCAGTCAATTCTAAAGGAAATCAACTCTGAATATTCATCGGAAGGACTGTTGCTAAAGCTGAAGCTCCAATACTTAGGCCACCTGATGTGAAAAGCCAACTCACTAGAAAAGACCCTGGTGCTGAGAAAGACTGAAGGCCAAAGAAGGGAGCAGCAGAGGATTAGATGGTTAGACAGCATCACCGGCTCAATGCACATGAATTTGAGCAAACTCTGGAAGATAGTGGAGGACAGAGAAGCCTGATGTGCTACAGTCCATGAGGTCTCAAAGAGTCAGACACAACTAAGCAACTGAAAACAACATTTAGAAAAAATTATGCTAGATGGACTAAGGATGGCATGATTCGATGCCTGTTTTGTTCTGATTTCATGTTTTACAACAAGTTTGGTCATTTGCTTTTATGGGGTTCTTAAGGCAAGAATACTGAAGTGATTCACGATTTCCTTCTCCAGTGGGCCACATTTTGTCAAACCCTGACTAGCAAGGGCATGCCCTTCAGTCACTCCACATAACTGGACAACATGCCCAGTATCTTGGTTGTCCCATTGCTGGTCCTCATTGAGCATGTAAACCTTCACCAGCTGCTGGGTGCTTATTTGTATCAATAAAAGCTTTTTTAATCAACAGCAATAAATTACTATGTAATCAAAAATCTTGTTTCACCTTTCTACTACAGCTCAAACATATTTATTTAGTTCCTTTCTTCATAGTATTTCAATCTAAATTAAAAGAGAAAGTATACCTAAATATAACTGTTAACAAATGAATAAAATGATAGGGTAAGAACAAAAAGGTGAGATTGTGGAGGTGTAATAATCTGGTAATTTTCTGCTGTTTTGCACGTTGTCTGCCAAGGGTTAGTGGGGACACCTACTAATCTCTGCTTTACTCATTGTGCTTATATGGAGATCTTTATTCCAGGAGAGATTTATTACTGGAACTCATACAGAGGTATGGACAGACTGACATTGGCCCTGAGACTCACCGCATTTTCTTAAAGAGAAAATCCAAACCTTAGTGAGCTATGTCTACTTTTCCTCTTTTCTCCTTTCTTCTCCACATACTACTTTTTTCAAAGGAAGGTTTTATCCTAATTTTAATTCAGATAATATAGTAATATATTTTTTCCTCCATCCTATCATAGATCTTTACAAGGGGAGAAAACACTCAATGTGTTCTGCAAAAATGTATCTCAGTGATTGTGTGGAAGGTTTGTTTTCAGGTAACAGGGTAGCTAAGCATAAAGCAATTGTTTCTTTAATTGGTTTAAAACTTGTGATTCATGAATGTGTCTCTGTTGACAATCACATGGCTGACTAAATCAGTAAATGAATAATGCTAATTATTCAATATTCTCTGTAAAACTCTGAAACCCATAAATAAATCCTACTTCCATTTTCCTTCTTACACTAAGTATTCCTAGAAGAGTAAATCTTCAAGAACACTTAACGAATTCATCACCTTGTTACTCTTCTCAGATTCCCTCTTATTTTCCATAAAAGGAAATACCCAGTATTGGACTTGTATTTAGGATTGTAGGTGAAAATAGGTTTGAAATCACACTAATATTTTGTTCATTTTCTCTCCATTTCTTTTTAGTGAACCAGTTTACTGATCATGTTTTCTCATAATCTTTATGTGAAAAGTCAAAACAATATAGCACTGCATTGCTCTTCATTCAATCTATTCATAGCAACTTAAAAAGGCTCCCTTTTAAAAAACCTATGCTTCCAGTTAGGATGCACAGTGAGATGTAAAAGCATCTCAATATAGGTAACCGAACGCAATGAATAACACATTATTCTGAATAATGACTTAGCATGATGTAACCAGTTACTACTACTACTACTACTACTACTACTACTACTAAGTCGCTTCAGTCATGTCCAACTCTGTGCGACCCCACAGACAGCAGCCCACCAGGCTCCCCTGTCCCTGGGATTCTCCAGGCAAGAACACTGGAGTGGGTTGCCATTTCTTTCTCCAACACATGAAAGTGACAAGTGAAAGTGAAATCGTTCAGTCATGTCCAACTGTAGCTACCCCATTGACTGCACCCTACCAGGCTCCTCCGTCCATGGGATTTTCTAGGCAAAAGTACTGGAGCGGGGTGCCATTGCCCAGTTACTATGGCAAAAAAGTGTGCATATGGTATAGTAAGTTAACCAAAATATAAAACTGCAACAAAGTAGCTAAGAAGAGAGTAAAATAAAATAAAAAAGTAAGAAAGTGTTAGTTGCTCAGTCATGTTCAACCCTTTGCAACCCCATGGACTGTAGCCCACCAAGCCCCTCTGTCCATGGGATTTCCCAGGCAAGAACAGTGGAGTGGGTTGCCAGTTCCTTTTCCAGGGGAAAGAGTAAAATAGTTATTTAATAATTAATGCACCACATATGAATTAATTGGCATAAATTGCTATACACTTCAAAATGACTCTTTTTATTCATATATTTTGAAAGTGATTATTTTGTGATACACATGCTAAAAATATGACAACAGTTGTTATATAGAAGCCATCCTTATGGTGTTCGTATACATAATTCAACACTGTCTCTTTACTTTAAACACACTTTTTTCTTAAAACACCAACATAGTTTCCTTGAGGCTTACATGTCTGACACAAATGGTTCTGCATAGAAATGCGCATATGACTAAAAATGCACAGAATCAAATACAGTCTAAATAATGTGACCAGATACATGCTACATAGTGTCTGTTTATAAAGGTCAAACATCACCTAAGAACAAGGTTTTGTATTTTACTACCTCTTTTGACTAATTTGAAATGATTGAACTCATACCTAAGTATCAGTGTGCCATTAGTCAGGCTGTTATTTCAACTGCTTTCATTGACAGTTAAGGTAACCAAGAGGTTTGTGACTTCAAGGATTGATATTGATGATTACACGTTATTCAGGCAGTAGTAGAAGACAGAGTAATGACTTGCTGAATCAGGGAAACCTGGCATGAAATTCTTGCTTTATGTTTGATAAGCTCTGTCACCCATTGAGAGAGTAAATTAACTATGATGAGTCTTAGTTTCTTTAGAAAATGACTTGTTCTAAGAATAAAATGTGATAACTCAGGAACATCCTAAGAGGATTTCAGGCAACCATGCAGCTGGAGCTTTCCATCTGGTAACATTCTTTATAGTTTAGTTAGGCACTGGACTTCAAAAGGTGTAAATCAAGAGCAACGCTTCTTTTTTATTTTTTAATCACCATTGTCCTTTTAAACCAGAACAGTTAAAACAGCCTTTCCTGCTTTGGCTAATGCTTGGGCTGATCCATAACTTTTCTGGTTACTTTCAAATATTAGCATTCAATTTCATTTTTTAGATATTACATTGTGCATTACAGACTAAATATGGTTCTAATTTCTGTTTTAATTCAAAGATAATGTGTGCTCAGGCCCTATTTGGAGAAGGCAATGGCATCTCACTCCAGTACTCTTGCCTGGAAAATCCCATGGACGGAGGAGCCTGGTAGGCTGCAGTCCATGGCGTCGCTGAAAGTCGGACACAACTGAGCAACTTCCCTTTCACTTTTCACTTTTACGCATTAGAGAAGGAAATGGCAACCCACCTCAGTGTTCTTGCCTGGAGAATCCCAGGGACGGGGGATCCTGGTGGGCTGCCGTCTATGGGGTCGCACATGACTGAAGTGACTTAGCAGTAGCAGCAGGCCCTATTGCAATGACCAGTCATGGTAATCCATAATCCTTGCTGTAATTTTGCTCTCTGAGACTAAGACAAAAGTCACTAAGACAAAAAAGTCATTTCTGTTTTTTCTTCAATTCATCTAAGCTCAGTCCAAGGAAAATGGAGGTCACATGTCTCTCTTGGATTACTCTCTAACCATTATTCTTGGAAATCATAAGGAAAAGGGTCAGAATTTTTAGTCCCTTTACAGAATTTATTCCCACCCTTGGGTAGCAAAACTCATTATGTAAAGTTATAAACAGGTTAAACTTTACAGTCTACATGGAACTCCACAGATAAAGTTCAGCCCCTAAATTTCATAGCTTAGTTATTATAGATGTAAATATAAGTACTTTATTTCTTATACTAAAATACTTGATTTCTTATTTATTAATAGTCATCAGCATCCCCAATATTCCATATGCATGATGTAATTGGTATTTCATAGAAATGTATATGATTCAAAGAAATGACACTTTGAGGGCATTCTGCTAAAAGTGCCCAAGTAATCAAACTGATTCTTAATATGACAATGAAACCAGAAAAATTTTCTCCTTTCAAAAACACTAATTTACAAGTTTGTCTTCTTCTTTTTTTTTTTTTTTTTTTGGTCAAATAGTATGTTAGTGGTAGTGTTAGTCACTTAGTCATGTCTGACTCTTTGTGACCCTATGGACTGCAGCCAGCCAGGCTCCTTTGTCCATGGAATTTTCCAGGCAAGAAGACTGGAGTGGGTGGCTATTTCCTTCTCCAGTATAGCTTGTTAACTCTCTGAAATTCCTAATTATCTCTTTCACATTTCATTCTTGCTTACAATGAGAACACATCATCTGTCCCCCACCAGAAAACTTGACACCTTTATGGGAAATAATTCTGTGGGGTTTTTTTTTGTTTGTTTGTTTTGTTTTTTATCTGCCTCAGACACTAACTTTCCATTTCCATTGACTAACTTTATCATTGTCTGAAGGGTGATAGTGTGTATCTGTTACAAACAAGAATTCTGGTTTCAAACCACCAAGATGAAGCTCCTGCCTTTGTTTATAAATCAGCAGGGTAAATCTGGGCAAGTTCTACTACTTTTCTGTGCCTCAATTTCACAGGTTATATCAGCAATTTAAATAAGAATGTGTTAGAAATCATCATCTTCCTTTATACTGTCATTAATTTCTTTAATTCCTATCCTGTTCTAGATATTAGACACCATGGAATTCTTCAAAAAAGCTGATTGTTCCAGGTCAATACTTTATGAATGCCTTGTTGAAGGGTGTAGGCTCTGGGCCCTCTTGGAGTTATGGTTATCAAAAGGCTGGTTAGGCTGCTCAGAGTAAATTAATTCTAACGTTTTTATTTACTGAGCCTTGAAACTCCTTTCTCTAGAGTATGTAAGAGAAGTTCCAAAAGTCTGGTTTTATTGACTAAAGGTCACTGCTGAGTCCTATCTTTAATTAGGTAATCTAATAGACTTTTAACTGCACTCTAGATCAAACCAACACCTGAAATCCCCAAACCTGGATAAGTACATCCATGCCAATGAATATGTCCAAACTGAATATTATATTTTACACTTTTATCTAAATCCCATTTCCTCATATGCTCTTCAAGATCATACTAATACAAAGTGAAATGTTCTTTTAGGTTTATTTTTATAAGTGTCAAAACTTGTTGTCATTGTCTCCCTGTACTTCTCTTTCAGGATTACCTAAGTTTTGTTGTTATATGACATGTGGTAGAGGTGCTTATAAGAAAACTGCTTCCCTATCCTAAATTTCTTATATAGAAAAAGGATGGTTTTCTGAAAAGTGGGAGTGACATTGCCTTCACAGGTCATGATAGATCACACATTTTGAAAGTTAGCTTTTCTCAGACAATACTTGCTCAAAGATTCCATCCTGTATCTCAGGGTCATTCCTGTGGTACAGGAGTTCACAAAGATTTTCTTTAAAGGGCAAGATAACAAATATTTTACATATTGTGGATCACACGGTCTCTGTAGAAACAATGCAACTCTGTCAACTCTGAAACTGTCATCATGTCAAACAGTGTTGTGACTGTTCTAATAAAAATTTACATGAAAGAGGTGGTAGCCTGAGAGCCATAGATAGCCAATCACCAACTTAGCATAAGAGATTTGATAGAATTCAGTCTTTAATAGAAGCAGCAACTTTTCTACCCTTATGATTAGATACTGACTTGGTCTTTGGGCTTCCCAGGCTGTGCAGTGGTAAAGAATCTGCCTGCCAATGCAGGAAACATGAGACATAGGTGTGATCCCTGCGTCGGGAAGATCCCCTGGAGAGGAAATGGCAACCCACTCCAGTATTCTTGCCTGGAAAATTCCAGAGATATAGGAGGCTACTGGGCTATAGTCCATGGGGTCACAAGAGTCAGGCATGGCTGAGCAGTTTGTCCTTAGCTAAACACCCTGATGATTACAGGTGAATAGAAACTCTTGCAAAGCTGTGGAGGCCTTCTGGCTCTTGACACAGATTGCAATTTGTACCTTCATAACTTTTCAGTTTTCTTTTCTCCTATACTTGCTCTCTGGGAATGTCAAAAGAAGCCAAATGCCTATCCAACTTTGTATTTATCCTTGTTACCATGGCACTTAATTGTCACAGTCATTTGAATTCTTACCACCTTGCCCTCCTCTTGCATTTCATTCTATATAACATCAGAAATGATTTGAATAATTATGATGGAACTGCATGCCAGGGACTACATGTGTCACATTTCCTCAACAATGAGGTTATCCCAAGACAGCCTGAATGTGTGAGAAAACTGAGTCATATTTCCATTTTCATAATTTGTTGCATGGGGCCACTTCTGGTACTATTTAGTGAATCAGTGGGGTCCCAGCAGATAGTAAATGATATAGCCAAATGAAGATAATTTCAAGATATTTCAATAAAGGAGCTATTCATAGAGGTGTAGAAGTGTAGAAGAAAAAAGTATGCTCTTTGGCAAATGTCTTATCTCAGATGCATCAATTTGTTTTTATTTGAATTTCAGAAATCATCTTGGTTTGTCCTGGTATTTTTGAAATCTTAGAGCTGTATTATGAAGCCTTCTTATATAGTAGCTGCTGCTGCTGCTGCTGCTGCTAAGTCGCTTCAGTCGTGTCCGACTTTGTGCAACCCCATAGACGGCAGCCTACCAGGCTCCCCCATCCCTGGGATTCTCCAGGCAAGAACACCGGAGTGGGTTGCCATTTCCTTCTCCAATGCATGAAAGTGAAAAGTGAAAGTGAAGTCGCTCAGTCTTGTCCAACTTTTCACAACCCCATGGACTGCAGCCTACCAGGCTCCTCCATCCATGGGATTTTCCAGGCAAGAGTACTGGAGTGGGGTGCCATTGCCTCTTTAATATGCTGGTAGAGATAGTTGCCAGATTGAAAACATTGAATTTACCCCCAAAGTCTTTAAAAAGTTGGAATAAATGCAGATAAAGTTTGCAAATATTCAGTTTCCTAAATACTAGATTATAATCAATGCTTTTTGGTGTGGGCAGTGAGAGAGAATATATAGCTGAGACAAATCACTATTTTAGAAATTAAACTAAGGGAAATCTAAATTATAGCAAAACTTAGAAAATATATAATCGGTTAAAATATAGTATTCTGTTGTATATGGTAACTTTAACTAGTTAGAGCTATTCTGGTTGAAATATTTAGAGTTGAAAAATTTGCTTAAAGTCGCACACATATTAAGCAGTAGAACTTAAATGAGCAGAGGCAGTCCAATTAACAGCTCTCAATCCACAAGATCCTCATCTCACAATACACCCTGGGATCTTAAGGCAAATTTAATCATTAATAGTTTGAATGATTATTGAATTTCCCAGGTGGCACTAGTGGTAAAGAACTTGTCTGCAATGAAGGAGACATAAGAGACATGAGTATGATTTCTGGGTCAGGAAGATTTCCTGGACGAGGGCATGGCAATGTATTCCAGAATTCTTGTCTAGAGAATTCCAATGGACAGTGGAGAAAGGCAGGCTAGAGTCCATGGGGTCAAAAAGAGTTGCACACGACTAAGAGACATTAGGCACACACGCAGAATGATTATTATTGACATGTTCTTCAAATATTGCTTATATAAAAGGACATACAAAATACTACAAAAATGGCTTAATCTCTAAAGTCATGAGACCGTTGCCCTTGAAATACTTTATTTTGGTATTTGTTTACACATTATTTTTCTACCCACTAAAATTCAGTTTTAAGTTAATCTTAAAATTGGCCTATTTTGTTTCAGTTCACTTCAGTTCAGTCACTCAGTTGTGTCCAACTCTTTGCGACCCCATGAATCACAACACACCAGGCCTCCTTGTCCATCACAAACTCCTGGAGTCCACCTAAAACCATGTCCATTGAGTCAGTGATGCCATCCAACCATCAAATCCTCTGTCATCCCCTTCTTCTCCAGCCCTCAATTTTTCCCAATATAAGGGACTTTTCCAATAAGTCAGCTCTTCGCATCAGGTGGTCAAAGTAATGGAGTTTCAGCTTCAATATCAGTCCTTCCAATAAACACCCAGGACTGATCAGGATGGACTGGTTGGATCTCCTTACAGTCCAAAGACTCTCAAGAGCCTTCTCCAATACCACAGTTCAAAAGCATCAATTCTTCAGTGCTCAACTTTCTTTATAATCCAGGTCTCACATCCATACATGACCACTGGAAAAACCATAGTCTTTTTTTTTTTTTTCATAGTCTTGACTAGATGCACCTTTGTTGGCAAAGTAATGTCTCTGCTTTTTAATAGGCTGTCTGGGTTGGTCATAACTTTCCTTCCAAGGAGTAAGTGTCTTTTAATTTCGTGGCTGCAATCACCATCTTCAGTGATTTTGGAGCCCCCCAAAATAAAGTTACTCACTCTTTCCAATGTTTGCCCATTTATTTGCCATGAAGTGATGGGCCCAGCTGCCATGATCTTAGTTTTCTGAATGTTGAGCTTCAAGCCAACTTTTTCACTCTCCTCTTTCACTTTCATCAAGAGTCTCTTTAGTTCTTCTTCACTTTCTGCCATAAGGGTGGTGTCATCTGCATATCTGAGGTTATTGATATTTCTTCTGGCAATCTTGATTCCCAGCTTGTGCTTCTTCCAACCCAGCATTTCTCATGATGTATTCTGCATATAAGTTAAATAAGCAGGGTGACAATATACGGCCTTGACATACTCCTTTTCCTATTTGGAACCAGTCTGTTGTTCCATGTTCAGTTCTAACTGCTGCTTCCTGACCTGTATACAGATTTCTCAAGAGGCAGATCAGGTGTTCTGGTATTCCCATCTCTTTCAGAATTTTCCACAGTTTCTTGTGATCCACACAGTCAAAGGCTTTGGTATAGTCAATAAAGCAGAAATAGATGTTTTTCTGAAACTCTCTTGCTTTTTTTGATGATCCAGCGACTGTTGACAATTTGATCTCTGGTTCCTCTGCCTTTTTTAAACCCAACTTGAACATCTGGAAGTTCATGGTTCACATATTCCTGAGGCCTGGCTCAGAGAATTTTAAGCATTATTTTACTAGTGTGTGAGATGAGTGCAATTGTGCAGCAGTTTGAGCATTCTTTGCCATTGCCTTTCTTTGGGATTGGAATGAAAACTGACCTTTTCCAGACAGACCACTGACAGAATATGGTCCACTGGAGAAGGGAATGGCAAACCACTTCGGTATTCTTGCCTTGAGAACCCCATGAAGAGTATGAAAAGGTAAAAAGATAGGACAGTGAAAGATGAACTCCCCAGGTCTGTAGGTGCCCAATATGCTACTGGAGATCAGGGGAGAAGTAACTCCAGAAAGAATGAAGCACTGGAGCCAAAGAAAAAACAATACACAGTCTTGGATGGGACTGGTGATAGAAGCAAGGCTTGATGCTGTAAAGAGCAATATTGCATAGGAACCTGGAATGTTAGCTCCATGAATCAAGGCAAATTGGAAGTGGTCAAACAGGAAATGACAAGAGTGAACATTGACATTCTAGGAATCAGCGAACTAAAGATGGACTGGAATGGGTGAATTTAACTCAGATGACCATTATATCTACTACTGTGGGCAGAAATCCCTTAGAATAAATGGATTAGCCATCATAGTCAACAAAAGAGTCTGAAATACAGTACTTGGATGCAATCTCAAAAACAACAGAATGATCTCTGTTCGTTTCCAAGGCAAACCATTCAATATCACGGTAATCCAAGTCTATGCCCTGACCAGTAACGCTGAAGAAGCTGAAGTTGAATGGTTCTGTGAAGACTTACAAGACCTTCTAGAACTAACACCCAAAAAAGATGTCCTTTTCATTATAGGGGATTGGAATGCAGAAGTTGGAATTCAAGAAACACCTGGAGTAACAGTCAAATTTGGCCTCAGAGTACAGAATGAAGCAGGGCAAAGGCTACTAAAGTTCTGGCAAGAGAACACACTGGTCATAGTAAACACCCTCTTAACAACAATGCAAGAAGACTCTACACATGGACATCCCCAGATGGTTGACACTGAAATCAGATTGATTATATTCTTTGCAGCCAAAGATGGAGAAGCTCTATACAGTCAGGAAAAACAAGACTAGGAGCTGACTGTGGCTCAGATCATGAACTCCTTACTGCCAAATTCAGACTGAAATTGAAGAGAGTGGAGAAAACCACTAAACTCCTCAGGTATGAACTACATTAAATCCCTATGACTATACAGTGGAAGTGAGAAATAGATTGAAGGGACTAGATCTGATAGACAGAGTGCCTGATGAACTGAAGATGGAAGTTCATGATGTTGTACAGAAGACAGGAATAAAGACCATCCCTAATAACAATAAATGCAAAAAAGCAAAATGGCTGTCTGAGTATGCCTTACAAATAGCTGTGAGAAGAAGGGAAAGTGAAAGTGAAACTGAAGTCACTCAGTTATGTCCAATTCTTTGCAACCCCATGGACTGTAGCCCACCAAGCTCCTCCATCCATGGGATTCTCTAGGCAAGAATACTGGAGTGGGTTGCCATTTCCTTCTCCAGGGATCTTTCCAACCCAGGGATCAAACCCAGGTCTCCCACATTGCAGGCAGACACTTTAACCTCTGAGCCACCAGGGAAGCCGAGAAGAAGGGAAGTGAAAAGCAAAGGACAAAAGGAAAGATATAAGCATCTGAATGCAGAGTTCCAAAGAATAGCAAGGAGAGATAAGAAAGCCTTCCTCAGTGATCAATGCAAAGAAACAGAGGAAAACAATAGAATGGGAAAGACTAGAGATCTCTTCAAGAAAATTAGAGATATTAAGGGAACATTTCATGCAAAGATGGGCTCGATAAAGGACAGAAATGGTGTGGACCTAACAGAAGCAGAAGATATTAAGAAGACGTGGCAAGAATACACAGAAGAACTGTACAAAAAAGATCTTCAAGACCCAGATAATCACGATGGTGTGATCACTCACCTAGGGCCAGACATCCTGGAATGTAATCAAGTGGGCATTAGGAAGCATCACTACAAACAAAGCTAGTAGAGGTGATGGAATTCCAGTCGAGCTATTTCAAATGCTGAAAGATGATGCTGTGAAAGTGCTGCATGCAATATACCAGCAAATTTGGAAAACTCTTCAGTGACCAATGATTTAGGTTTGATCAATTTTTCATATGTTTAAATATTTGAACATTACTCGAGTATTATACATGAAAGAAGTAATTCTAAAATACAATTATTATCGATCTTCTTAAGACTGAGTGCCATGTAGTAATGTATTTTTATGATAATAGCATTTTTATTTTGTAAGAGAAATTTAATATTTTCTTTGTTCAAGTGATCTTTTCTCTTTTTCTTATTTGAGTATTTAGTTCAAACTTTTTTTTGCAACCATTCAAATGTAACAGATTTGGGACAGGATCGCATTCCTGTTCTATACTACTAAAGTTGCTTCTGTACAGCTCCCATTTTTATTTTATAAACACTCTGCTTTTCTCTTTACATTTGTTGCTTTGTATCTGACCCAATGAGTGAGTCTCTTTCTTAGGGTCAGCCCACATCCTCTATTTTGTGGGTGATTGTCAGTGGTAGCCTAAAAGATTTCTCTCTAGAAAGATATACTATGAATGCATACATATTCATTTATTTCTTTTCAGTTGGACTTGAGAGTCTAAACAAAGTGTATATGTAAATTGTTCAATATCTATAAATACTCTTGCAGGTTTTTGTGTTTTCCATTCATTTTAACTTAGGAAAGGGAATTCAAAGATTTTAATCTTTTTATATCACAATTTCTAAACCAAAAACCAAACTGAAACAGAGAAGAGTTCAGAGGTCATGTTATATTGAAAATACTAAACATACAGTTAAAATGCTTTTATTTTCCCCTTAGATGCTATTTTATAAAATCTAGCAAGAATTAAAAGATTGCATATATAAAATAACACATCCCAGAATTACTTTGTTGTCTTTCCTCAGATTCAAGTTAAAGTGAAAAAAATTCCCTCCTCATCAACTTTTTCTGATATCTCATATATCCTTCAGTTCAGTTCAGTTCAGTTCAGTTGCTCAGGCGTGTCCAGCTCTTTACGACCACATGAATCACAGCACACCAGGCCTCCCTGTCCATCACCAACTTCTGGAGTTCACCAAACTCACGTACATAAAGTCAGTGTTGCCATCCAGCCATCTCGTCCTCTGTCGTCCCCTTCTCCTTCTGCCCCTAATCCCTCCCAGCATCAGGGTCTTTTTCAATGAGTCAGTGCTTCACATGAGGTGGCCAAAGTATTGGAGTTTCAGCCTCAGCATCAGTCCTTCCAATGAACACCCAGGACTGGTCTCTTTTAGGATGGACTGGTTGGATCCCCTTGCAGTCCAAGGGACCCTCAAGAGTCTTCTCCAGTACCACAGTTCAAAAGCATTAATTCTTCGATGCTCAGCTTTCTTCACAGTCCAACTCTCACATACATAAATGACCACTTGGAAAAACCGTAGCCTTAACTAGACAGACCTTTGTTGACAAAGTAATGTTTCTGCTTTTTAGTAGGCTGTCTAGGTTGGTCATAACTTTCCTTCCAAAAGAGTAAGCATCTTTTAATTTCATGGGTGCAATCACCATCTGCAGTGATTTTGGAGACCCCCAAAATAAAGTCTGCCACTGTTTTCACTGTTTCCCCATATATTTTCCATGAAGTGATGGGGCCAGATGCCATGATCTTAGCTTTCTGAATATTGAGCTTTAAGTCATCTTTTTCACTCTCCACTTTCACTTTCATCAAGAGGCTTTTTAGTTCCTCTTCACTTTCTGCCATAAGGGTGGTGTCATCTGCATATCTGAGGTTATTGATATTTCTCCCAGCAATCTTGATTCCAGCTTGTGCTTCTTGCAGCCCAGCATTTCTCATGATGTACTCTGCCTAGAAGTTAAATAAGCAGGGTGACAATATACAGCCTTGATGTACTCCTTTTCCTATTTGGAACCAGGGTGTTGTTCCATGTCCAGTTCTGACTGTTGCTTCCTGACCTGCATATAGGTTTCTCAAGAGGCAGGCCAAGTAGTCTGGTATTCCCATCTCTTTCAGAATTTTCAACAGTTTATTGTGACCCACACAGTCAAAGTCTTTGGCATAGTCCATAAAGCAGAAATAGATGTTTTTCTGGAATTCTCTTGCTTTTTAAATGACCCAGCAGATGTTGGCAGTTTGATCTCTGGTTCCTCTGCCTTTCCTAAAACCAGCTTGAACATCTAGAAGTTCATGGTTCATGTATTGCTGAAGCCTGGCTTGGAAAATTTGGAGCATTACTTTACTAGCATGTGAGATGAGTGCAATTATATTTGTATAGTTACAATAAGGCCTTGATATTGGGCTTAAATGTATAAAAGTATAAAATTTGCTAAAAGAAATTATGATTTTTTAAAAAGTTCATATTTGTATGTCCCTTGTGTGGAAAATTCTGAAAGAGATGGGAATACCAGACCACCTGATCTGCCTCCTGAAAAATTTGTATGCAGGTCAGGAAGCAACAGTTAGAACTGGACATGGAACAACACACTGGTTCCAAATAGGAAAAGGAGTACATCAAGGCTGTATATTGTCACCCTGCTTATTTAACTTATATGCAGAGTACATCATGAGAAATGCTGGACTGGAAGAAACACAAGCTGGAATTAAGATTGCCGGAAGAAATATCAATAACCTCAGATATGCAGATGACACCACCCTTATGGCAGAAAGTGAAGAGGATCTCAAAAGCCTCTTGATGAAAGTGAAAGTGGAGAGTGAAAAAGTTGGCTTAAAGCTCAACATTCAGAACACGAAGATCATGGCATCTGGTCCCATCACTTGATGGGAAATAGATGGGGAAACAGTGTCAGACTTTATTTTTGGGGGGCTCCAAGATCACTGCAGATTGTGACTGCAGCCATGAAATTAAAAGACGCTTACTCCTTGGAATGAAAGTTATGACCAACCTAAATAGCATATTAAAAAGCAGAGGCATTACTTTGCCAACAAAGGTTCGTCTAGTCAAGGCTATGGTTTTTCCTGTGGTCATGTATGGATGTGAGAGTTGGACTGTGAAGAAGGCTGAGCGCCGAAGAATTGATGCTTTTGAACTGTGGTGTTGGAGAAGACTCTTGAGAGTCCCTTGGACTGCAAGGAGATCCAACCAGTCCATCTGAAGGAGATCAGCCCTGGGATTTCTTTGGAAGGAATGATGCTAAAGCTGAAACTCCAGTACTTTGACCACCTCATGCGAAGAGTTGACTCATTGGAAAAGACTCTGATGCTGGGAGGGATTGGGGGCAGGAGGAGAAGGGGACGACAGAGGATGAGATGGCTGGATGGCATCACTGATTGACGTGAGTCTCAGTGAACTCTGGGAGTTGGTGATGGACAGGGAGGCCTGGCGTGCTGTGATTCATGGGGTTGCGAAGAGTCGGACACGACTGAGCGACTGAACTGAAGTGAACTGGTGTGCTCAGTCACTCAGTTAAGTCTGATTCTTCATAGTTCCATAGACTGTAGCCTTCCAGGCTCCTCTGCCCATGGGATTCTCCAGGTAAGAATACTGGTGTGGGTTGGCATTTCCTACTCCAGGGCACCTTCCCAACCTAGGGATCAAATCCATTTCTTTTGAGTCTCCTACATTGACAGGTGGGTTCTTTACCACTAGCACCACCTGGGAAGCCCCACATTTGTATACTAAAAATTAAATAAATCTAAAAAAATTTTAGAGTAAGAAGTAATAATAATATATGTATGAGTAGAGTATGTGCGTGCATGTGTGCTACGTTCCTTCAGTTGTGTCCAACTGTTTGGGACCCTGGACTATAGCCTGCCAGACTCCATTGTTCATAGGATTCTCCAGGAAAGAATACTAGAGTGGGTTTCCATGCTCTCCTCCAGGGAACTTTCGGACCCAGGGATGTAACCGACATCTCTTGTCTCTTATGCTTCCTGCATTGGCAGGCAGGTTCTTCATCATTAGTGCCACCTGGGAAGCACATGAGTACTATATTGTTAATAGTAAATAAAACTGTGAGTGTCACAGAAATTTCATCGGAGAGACCCCAGGTGACTCTGAAGAATGAATAGAATTTAGTTGCATGAAGAAGGAATAATATCTTCTAGACAGAGTACAATGAGTCTCCATGAAACATCAGATGTTCAGAAAGCAAATCATTATATCCATCTTGGTTAGACATGCTGTAGAAAACTTCTAGTGCCTATCAAATATTACTTATCTTTATTCCTCTATAAATATTCTCTGACTCTTAATCATGAGACTATCTAGTTCTTCTTTAAATATAAGTAAGGTTACAAAACTAAGTTTTTGTCAAAGATATGCAAGTGAAGATCAGTTTTATGTCCTCTGTAAGAATTCTTAAGGAAAGGGGTACAATCTGTTTCAACCTTTCTGTATTCTGCTGCCTGGGACACAGGTAGTTGGGTTTGTTTTTTCTTGTGAGAAGTAAAATGATATTTGCTTTAGAAATCTATTTTTGAGTTTGTATTACTAGCAGCTAAACATAATTTAAACTAACCCAAGTGTACATAAAGAGTAGAAGAGATAAATTTTAGGCAAAAATCATGTAATGAAAGCCCTTCGTATATGTTAAGATAAAGATTTTGTACTGTAACTTCTGAATATCAGGGCACCATTAAGTACTTTTAAACAATGAATGAATTTGAATTTTAGAAATATTTTACAAAGTAGAATGAATGTGACTAAACAGGAAACAGGAAAATCAGTGTAAAAGCTAGTGAAGTAATATAAATGTATGTAGAAAGATCCCAGATCTTTAATTAAGTGACTAGTGTCATCCACCAAGGGCTTCTCATGTGGCTCAGCCATAGAGAATCCGCCTGCCAATGCAGGAGACGCAGGTTCAATCCCTAGGTTGGAAAAATCCTCTGGAGTAGGAAGGAAATGGCAACTGGTTCCAGTATTCTTGCCTGGAAAATTCCATGTATACAAGGGCCTGGAGTTGAAAAGAGTAGGACATGACTAAGCGACTTTAGCACATCGTTCACCAATATGAGAAATAAAGGCGAATGGCACATTTTGAGGGAAAGAGTTCAACTTCAAGTATTCTGAAAGTAAATACCTATGGGACATTAAAGAAGAGCTATGCAGCTTTTCCTGATTCAAGAAGAAAATTCTGGTAAACAGTAGTCAACATTCTTTGAATGCAGAGATGTCAACAGAGTGACTAGAAATCTAGACTGTTTCCTATCCAGTAAAGCTAAATTTTCTCTACAAATAAAAGAACCATAAACATAGTTTAAATAAATAATCTAATTAAAAACATAAAATGAACACCCTCCTATCTAAAAGCAAGAACACTTAGAACTTATGTTCTAATTTCACAGAGGAGTTACACACAAAAAAATTACTGTAATGTAGATGTGTGAAATACTTAGATATCTTTCCTACTTTGCTTATAGTTCAGGCTTGTGTTAAAAAAAAAAAAGAAAATAAATGTCCTCTTATGATGTCATTCTTAAGCCCTTTATAACCTTCAGAAATTGTGGAAGAGTCTGAAAAGAATATTAAATATAGAAAGAATCCTGTGATAGCATAGACTAATCCAATAATAAACTTTTAAGCTAATGACACTTAAAGTACAATTTAATAATTTAGTAAATGACTCAATTCCCATTCCTACAGACCTTTTGAGATATAAATTTCAATTCAGTATTTCTCTAGCATACTAAAAGTAAAATACATATGCAATTCAATGTTAATTTCTTATTCTAAAAGACTTTGTAATACACCAGTTCAGTTATCTTCCTCTTCTCTGCCATTTATTTCAATTGAATAAATGCAATACATTTCTCCTTGTTTTGATTGAATACAAGAGACAGAACATGCCTTTGTAATTCCTGTACTCATTAATAGTGTGAATGTTCTTACAACAGACAGAATAAATGCATTTATGTCTAAGTAAGCAGGTATATATTCAAGTGTTTTCCTTAAATAAGGATAGGGGCTGACTAGCCATATAAGAATTACTCCTAAATATAAGTAGTCTAGCTAATTATTTAAATTTGTGTATGGAATTGAAAGTGAAAGTGAAGTCACTCAGTCGTGTCCGACTCTTTGCGATCCCATGGACTGTAGTCTACTGGGCTTCTCTGTCCATGGGATTTTCCAGGCAAGAGTACTGGAGTGGGTTGCTATTTCCTTCTCCAGGGGATCTTCCTGACCCAGGGATCGAACCCAGGTCTTCTGCATTGCAGGCAGGCGCTCTACCCTCTCAGCCACCAGGGAAGCAACCTGTATGGAATTAGTCTGAAAATAAAAAATTTGATAACTTCCAACCCATTTTGTGATTATAAAAATAAATAGAAATTACTGAATATATTCTCCTATATGTACAGAATGAAATATCATGAAATTACTAATTATGATATTATAGTATAATGCCAGAAAAAAAGTGTTCACAATTATTAAAAGCACACAGGTATAACAAACTATCAGTAGAATCAGATTTTCTATAAAAATGCATAATATTTAATGCATCGGTTCAGTTCAGTTAAGTTCAGTGGCTCAGATGTGTCCGACTGTTTGTGACCCCATAGACTGCAGCAGGCCACGCCTCGCTGTCCATCACCAATTTCCAGAGTTTACTCAAACTCGTCCATTGAGTTGGTGATGCTATTCAGCCATCTCATCCTCTGTCGTCCCCTTCTCCTCCTGTCTTCAATCTTTCCCAGCATCAGGGTCTTTTCCAATGAGTCAGCTCTTCACATCAGGTGGCCAAAGTATTGGAGTTTCAGCTTCAGAATCAGTCCTTCCAGGGAATATTCAGGACTGATTTCCTTTAGGATGGACAGGTTGGATTTCCTTGCAGTCCAAGGGACTCTCAAGAGTCGTCTCCAACACCACAGTTCAACACCACAGTTCTTTGGCACTCAGCTTTCTTTATAGTTCAACTCTCACATCCATACATGACTACTGGAAAAACAATAGCCTTGACTAGATGGACCTTTGTTGGCAAAGTAATGTCTCTGCTTTTTAATATGCTGTCTAGGTTTGTCATAGCTTTTCTTCCAAGAAGTAAGCATCCTTTAATTTCATGGCTGAAGTCACCATCTGCAGTGATTTTGGAGCCCAGAAAAATAAAGTCTGCCACTGTTTCCTCATCTATATGCCATGAAGTGATGGGATCAGATGCCATGATCTTTGTTTTCTGAATGTTGAGCTTCAAGCCAACTTTTCACTCTCCTCTTTCACTTTCATCCAGAGGCTTTTTAGTTCTTCTTCACTTTCTGCCATAAGGGTGGTGTCATCTGCATATCTGAGGTTATTGATATTTCTCCCAGCAATCTTGATTCCAGCTGTACTTCCTCCAGCTCATTGTGTCTCATGATGTACTCTGCATAGAAGTTAAATAAGCAGGGTGACAATATACAGCCTTCAAGTACTCCTTTTCCTATTTGGAACCAGTCTGGTGTTCCATGTCCAGTTCTAACTGTTGCTTCCTGACCTGCATATAGGTTTCTCAAGAGGCAGGTCAGATGGTCTGGTACCTCTTTCAGAATTTTCCACAGTTTATTGTGGTCCAAACAGTCAAAGGCTTTGGCATAGTCAATAAAGCAGAAATAGATGTTTTTCTGGAACTCTCTTGCTTTTTCGATGATCCAGTAGATGTTGGCAATTTGATCTCTTGGTTCTCTGCTTTTTCTAAATCCAGCTTGAACATCTGAAATTTCATGGTTCACATATTGTTGAAGCCTGACTTGGGGAATTTTGAGCATTACTCTACTAGGATGTGAGACGCACGTAAATGTTTGGTAGTTTGAGCATTCTTTGGCATTGCCTTCCTTTGGAATTGGAATGAATACTGACCTTTACTTTAATGCATGCATTCTCAAAATTTATGCTTTTCCACACAAATCTGTAGTTTTTGTTATCTAATTTCGGATATCTATTCTTTCTTCTATGAAGATATGTTATTTTTTCGTGATATAAACTAAAAGAACAAAATAAAATGAACACAATAAATTTTTAAAACATATCTGGAAATACAACTACTAAAACTCTACTTCTTAAATCTAAAAAAGGAAATTTGCTCAGAAAATATCTATTTGACAATCAATATCACAACAAAAACATATGTTTTATTATTTTAGGACAGCAATGGGAACATTAGAGATAGTGTAACAATTGAAAGTAACCTTTGCAACTTCAAAATATTTGAGTTGATTTCTTATACATCTAGATGTGTTTTCACATAAGCCAACACATTTTGACTAAAGTTAAGTTTAATAAAATGACAATTTATATCTACATTAAAGTAATTGGTGGTTTAATCCTGGAATGTCTCTTTCATGAAAGTTCAGTTGTGTCTTTCAGTTTTCTGAGGGTTTTTAAAATACGTGTTTTCTTGGTGTGTAATTTGGTGGTGTAATTTGGTGGCTTGAGAGAAGTGACAGTTTGTAGTGAGGAGACATCTTAAGATCTGTTTTGATGATCTATCACCACCTAACAAAACACTTGAAACTTAGTGGCTTTAAACCGCAGTGCGTTTTTACCATTCATGACTGGTGAATTGCTAAACTTATTTAAGTTGGTTTTGTTCACTTGTTAGGTAAAGTTTATGCTATCTGAGGCCTTGACAGAGCTAGAAGCCCAAGCAGGCTCGCTCACTTGTCTGGTAGTTGATGCTATCTGGCTGCTCAGAGGGATTGTCAGTTGCAGATGCCCACATAATTTCTGCATGTGTCCTGAAGCTCCTAATACACAGTGATTGGATATCAGAACACTAGGTTCTAACTCTGAAGATTCCAATAGTCCAGGCAGAAGCCACAGAGATCTAGGATGTAGCTTCAGAGATGCCACATGATCATCTACCCTGCATATTCTTGGTTACATATGCCAGCCCAGATTTAAATGAAAGGGAACTATAGAAGGGTAAGTAAACTAGGAGTGGGTCATTGGGAAAGAGGTATGCGAGAAAGTGGCATTATTAGAAAATAGCTACCTCAGTCAGAAAACTCATAGGACATTTGAAATTCTTGTTATTTGACTGCTTAAAAATAAATTTTGTTCTCACTGAAAATAATGCTCAAAATGAAATGGATCTGCAAAATTTGATTTCCACTTCAGATATTTTTAGTCCCATTTACATTCCCTAGTGGAAATGCTTTGTGACCATTTCTACTTTCTTTTCTATTTCTTGTTTTCTTCCTTTTTAATTGGTTGATATTTTAATAATCATATGTCATCAGGAAAAGTCACGCATTTAACACCATCCCCAAGACATAGAATTGATTTCATTCTGAAGTAAAGCACATACCGCTATAGTCACTGTCAGTTATAAAATAACCATGTACTGAGCATATATGCGTGAACATTCAATATGAAGTAGACTTTTAAGAAATATATAGCATATTGGATTTAAACATTCAAATAGTTCTAAGACTCCCTCTTTTCATCAAGCATATCACTGGTCTCCATTATTTGCTGAGCTTGCTCATCCCTCCTTCTTGATACTGTTCTTTGCCTTTTGTGATCTCTTGCCTTCTTGATTTGCCTTCCAACTATGATCATTCTTTCTCATTCCATATTTCTTTCTATTTTTCTTTTATTAAATCCTTAAATATAAATAGTGGTGGCTCTTCTTCAGTGAGAAATAGTAGCTGGAGGAAATATCTATGAAGGCAAAAGGCATCAAGATAAGCAATTATAATTAGAAGTTAATAAATTAGTATTCACATGAGGTACCATATAGTTCATTTAGCTTGGATGGGAGTGAGAACACCACCTTGGTGAAGAGAAAAATCAGCAAAGAAAGTATGGAGAAACAAGAAATGGATTTCATTTTTTATTCAGGAAAAAAGAAAAAAAAAGGACAGCCAAGAACTCAGTAGGGATTGTAACAAGTAGAGTTAACATCTCAGTTACCTTGGCAACAGAATCACCACCTTATTCTAGTAATATCATGGTGACAAAGGCACAGCTAAATGAAGTAAATAGCAAATAAGACCCTATTAGCCTGGTCAGTTCTTCCTTAGAAAGTGTTCACAAAGAAATTTGAGAGGATTTTCTGTTAAAGGTCATGTAGGAAAAACATAACTAGTATATTTTAAAGAAAAAGAGAAATCTTCCACCTTAATATCTCTGTCCCCACTTCTCTACCACCCTGCCAGGTACACAGCTCATCTTTTGTTCTAGGTCAGTGCTAAGTAGTAAATCATATAGTTGTGAATGCAACACATGAATGCATGTGTTGCTTACACTAATGTAGTAGACATCAATGCATGGAAAGAAAGTCTAGAATTTAAGGACCCCAAACAGGAAAAACATGCATCCACTTCAGCCACTATTCCATACTGTGGTTCAGAACAAACTAGGCAACTGGCATTTACCATTTTCTCTCTCATTATGCTCATGTTGGAGGACTATGCTTTCTGAAGAATGGGATTATATATATAGGAAGTCAAGGATTTGAACCAAGGAGCAGCAGGAAGTACGAGCAAGTTTCTGTGGGGGCTCTGATAAAAAGTAGATTTAGTTAGAATGAAAAATAGTGTTAATAACAGCTGGGAAGGAATTCCTGTAAAAGTTCGTCAATTTATAACATGTTAGAACGATACATGTTTGATTCTTTAATAATGCCACATTAAAAAAAAATGGAAGAGGTGTGCTTTTAATGTACCAAATGGTCCCTGGTGGTAATCAATCCAAATGATGAAATACAAAGAATTATTCTAGAGAATAAAAAGTTAATCTTAGAAACACTTCTGGTTCTGGAGACAAAACTTTTTTTAAAATGTTTGGCTCTAACAGTACCTAGGAGGAAGATGTAGAAATTAAAGACCCAGAGCCAAGACTTGAACATAATTTAAATGTCCATAAACAGATGAATAAGTAAAGAAGATTTGGTACATATGTACAATGGAATACTGCTCAACCATACAAAAGAATAAAATAATGCCATTTGCAGCAACATGGATGAACCTAGATATTATCTTACTTAGTGAAGTCAGAAAGAGAAAGACTGATACCACATGAAATCACTTCTATGTGGAATCTAAAATTCATATGACACAGTGAACTTACCTACAAAACAGACTCACAGACATAGACAATAGATTTGCAGTTGCCAAGAGGTAGGGAGGGTGGGAAAGGTATCGGCTGGGAGTTTGGGATTATCAGATGCAAACTATTATATATAAAGTGAATAAATAACAAGGTCCTACAATATAACATAGGGAACTATATTCAATACCCTGTGATAAACCATAAAAAAAAAGAATAAAAAAAAGGATATGTGTGTGTGTGTATGTATTAATGAATCATTTTGACTTACAGCAGAAATTAACACAACACATCAACTAGACTTGAATAAAATAAAACTTGCTTAAAGAGATCCCTCTGCAGGATTCAGCCAGTGTGAAGACTGAGGAAGTTAGAACTTGAAAACAGGTATGCCAGGAAGGTAGAGTTCATTTTCACTAGGAAGGTAACATATTACAAACCTAAGTGTCAGAATCTCTGGTAGGTTGTTGGAATCCCACTTCTCAGGAAAACTATCCTTGATGGAGAAGGATGCCAAAAGGCAGCTGGGAAATAGACTATCACTTTTATAAGAAATTGCTTTCATAAAAAGTAGGGAGATGTCTCTAAAAGTTGTCAGCAATATAGGGACTCCACAGGAGAAAAATAGATAAACCCAAAGATGAAGAGGTGGAAAAGATGACAGCAGTGTTAAGAAAAAATTTAGTTTTTATTAATCTTCCCTGAGAAAGCTAAAAAAAGAAAGTGATTCCAAGATATTCTGTGTGAGAAATACTTTATGTCTAAGAGAGTTGGTCTCAGTTACTAATTTTTATTATAGTAACATAAATCATTTTTTGTTAAATTAGCTTTATTTGAGAGTTTAAGTTACAATATAGTTATTTCTAGTGGTTAATGGCAATTTCCTTTAGGTATTTTGTTCTGAAGCAGACATATTAAATATGCTTTACCTAATGGAATTGTTGGCTAGTTGTATGAATGTGTGAGAAGATAGACAGCTAAGTTTTTCTTCACTTCTAGGACCATCCTTAATTCCCAGGTCTTAGAAATTAAGTAGATACTTAGAATGCTAAATAACTAAATAGTTCTTTTCTTCTAGAAAAAGATTATCTTCCTTCCTGTGACATAAATGAAAGAATTGATAGTCTACCACTTAGCTTTATAAGTCTAGCAGAGAAACAAACCCTACATATGTTTACATACATGTGTGATGGGTACATATTTGGATAATTTTGATATTTTGGTGGTATCCATAGTTTCTGTGATACACAGTATGGTACAATGTTGGAGCAGTACCTACAACATTCCCTTTAGCAAACTGGGGAAAAATGCTTAAGGCAGAAATGCATATGATGAAGTAAGTGTGTTAAAAGAAAAAGAGTTAGCAGAAAGAAATGTCATTATATTAGAAGGAGAGATATCAAAATAAATTTAGAAATTTTGGCACCAAGACATTGGGAAAGGAACTACTGTAGTAAAGATAATAGGAGTACCCAGGCTTACAGTTCAGGCTTTGCATCCTTGTTCTTAACAGAACACAATCAAGACCAGTTTGAGATGACAAAAGCAACTTAACTGATGAGAAAATTAGTTAGGCACAACTGAGTAAAAGTAAGCTGTGCATCCCTTGCTTCTCATGTATGGATGTGAGAGTTGGACCATAAAGAAGGCTGAGCACTGAAAAAATATGATGATTTCAAACTGTGGTGCTGGAGACAACTCTTGAGAGTCCTTTGGACAGCAAGGAGATCAAACCAGTCAATCCTAAAGGAAATCAACCCTGAATACTCATTGCAAGAACTAATGCTGAAGCTGAAGCACCAATACTTTGACCATCTGATGCGAAGAGCCAGCTCATTAGACAGGACCCTGGTGCTGGGAAAGATGGAGGGCAGAAGGAGAAGCAGGTAACAGATGATGAAATGGCTGGATGGTATCACTGATTCAATGGTCATGAACTTGGGCAAACTCCTGGAGATGGTGAGGGACAGGGAAGCCTGTCGTGCTGCAGTCCATGGGGTTGCAAAAAGTTGGACACAAGTTGGCGACTGAACAACAACAACAGCAACCCTTGCTTCTAAGCAGAAACATGTGCCACAAAGAGAACAGGGTGGAAGCAGGTTTAGATGAGAATTTTCTCAGAATGCAAATTCTCCCAAAAGAATAGCAAGCTGTGCTCTTCCACAAACAGTTGGTGAACAAGGTATCTGCCTTCTGGAAATCAGAAGAATGGACAAAATAATGATCTAAGAATTAAATGGAGGCTTTTGGTAGGGGATTTTCTTTGCCTGAAGATAGCCAGTAAAACAGGATTCAGTTTAACCCCAAGGTGGTTAATTTGAAGCATTTGGATTTCTGAGGATCACTTGGTTTAAGAAAGTCATGTGAAACAAATCTCAAGCAATCAAGAATTCTATAATAAACCAAGTCAGAGGGAAAAGCCTATTTGATGGAACATAGTAATATAGTGGCGGAGAAGGCAATGGCACCCCACTCCAGTACTCTTTCCTGGAAAATCCCATGGACGGAGGAGCCTGATAGGCCGCAGTCCATGGGGTCGCGAAGAGTCGGACACGACTGAGCGACTTCACTTTCACTTTTCACTTTCATGCATTGGAGAAGGAAATGGCAACCCACTCCAATATTCTTGCCTGAAGAATCCCAGGGATGGGGGAGCCTGGTGGACTGCCGTCTATGGGGTCACACAGAGTTGGCCACGACTGAAGCGACTTAGCAGCAGCAGCAGCAGCAGTAATATAGTAGAAATGATGCACTAAGAAGAATATTTGAGCAGATTCTAAGTATTAACATTATATAAATATAAAATATTCCTTTTAGTCTGGTTCCCAGAGTATGAAATGCATTCATGTTTCAAAAACCTACTTTATCCCCTTGTCTCTATTTTTTTCTCATTAAGGAAGTTCAATTAAGTAGATATGTTGACTATGCTTTCAAAAATTATAAATTTTCATTCTACAATGACATAAAACTGTAATATCACTAATTGGTAACACTATTGGGATTCTGGGGTTGAATATCAGAAATTTCCAGAATGATAAAACCAATTGTAAAAATCAATATTTCATGATATTTGATTGAAGGGCCATATAAATGACCTACTATTTTGACATCAGTACAGTGAATGTTCAACAATCTAGTTAAAATAAACACTCATAATTATAAGAAATAAGATTATGCTTTAGACAAGTTAGATGGAGACTAAGAAAACTGCCAATGACAAAGAATAACAAACAACTGAAAACAAAAAATAAAGTTTCCCAACTGAGGCTGTTGAGAATTGTGTGAGAAGAAAATTGTATAAAAGATAATTACTAAACAAGCAGCAAAACTGAGAAAACAAAGATAGCAAAAACATTTAAAAGCACAAAATGTTACTTTACCTTCATGCTTAGGAAGCTTTTTGTTTTATGGCCTTCAGTTTGAAAATAAACAATATTAATTTGCAGCTTGAATAATATGAAACTTCAAATGTAAGGGGCAATAAATCTATTTAGATACATTTGTAAACCTTTATTTTATTGTAATTGTTACTTGAAATACTTTCACAGAATATTTCAAATGAAATGATCCATGTTACATGTCCTAAATAGATCTATCAGATCAGATCAGATCAGATCAGTCCCTCAGTCCTGTCCAACTCTTTGTGACCCCATGAATCGCAGCACACCAGGCCTCCCTGTCCATCACCAACTCCCGGAGTTCACTGAGACTCACGTGCATTGAGTCAGTGATGCCATCCAGCCATCTCATCCTCTGTTGTCCCCTTCTCCTCCTGCCCCCAATCCCTCCCAGCAATCAGAGTCTTTTCCAATGAGTCAACTCTTCACATGAGGTGGCCAAAGTACTGGAGTTTCAGCTTTAGCATCATTCCTTCCAAAGAAATCCCAGGGCTGATCTCCTTCAGAATGGACTGGTTGGATCTCCTTGCAGTCCAAGGGACTCTCAAGAGTCTTCTCCAACACCACAGTTCAAAAGCATCAATTCTTCGGCGCTCAGCCTTCTTCACAGTCCAACTCTCACATCCATACATGACCACTGGAAAAACCATAGCCTTGACTAGACGAACAACCTGCTAACAAAAACACAAACACGTGTGCATGCACATGCATACACACACACGGGTCATACATCTTTTTGTTGGATTGAAAAGACCATTATCTGCTGATTCCTTTAGTTGAATCAGGAATAGGGTAATTTATAGTTTGTACTGATTCTTCCTTTAAAAATTTTTGTAAATTTGAGAAATATAAAAAGCATAAAATAAAAATATCAGAACCCAAAGTGAGAACTTAATTGTAGCTGAGAATTGCAGTCATTTTGGGATGTACTGAACTTGTTAAATGCAGCCACTTTAAATGATACAGCAAGGCAAAAACCAATAAGACTTTTAGAAACATCATTTTATTCCTTTTTTATTTTGCAGTCTTACCTCAGAGACTAGTACGTTTATATAGCTCACACAACGATGCCGGATTTATAAAAACAGTTTTCTTATGATCTGAATAATAAATATATTCACTGACACAATGGGAGATACCAGGTTGTTCCTGTTTAAACAATTGATTATTTTTTGACACACAAAAATGAATCATAGACCCAGAGCAACTTAGCTTTAATAATTCAAAATAACATCCTCTTTCTTGATTACAGAGATTTCTAGAAATAATATGAATTTATGGTGAATCAAAATTAAAGCTATATTTTTATTGGATTATTTTTGCTACATTTCTATTACACAGAATAACAACACATCAAAAAAGCCTGCCTATTTCTGATTTAATGGAAAATGCTATATGAATCAGAGATGAGGTACAAAGACTACATTAACTTGCAACAAACATGTAGCTTACTATAACTTAAGAAACAAATTAAAAATTGAAACTTCATTTTTGTAAACATAGTCTATCTTTCAGTATCATGATTCATCATGATTTATTTACCAGCTTTTTTTTTTATTTGAATATAAACAGCCATTCTGGGTGTTTCATGCTTTCAGAATTATAAACTCTATTCATCTAGTTTCAATGTACCTTACTGAGAAAAGAAAAAAAAAAAAGGCACCAACAACGTTTCTGCATAATGCATAAGGAGTAAACATTTTTATTCAAATTATGAATGAAATGGGCTACTTCTTGATTAAGCATTAAGTGAGAGAGTACGATTTTATGAGAGTGATGATTTAAAGACGTTATGTGAAAATTAGAAGTAAGGAATGAAGTGGGAGTAGTTTCAAAATGTCATTGTTTTCCAAATTGCCAAGAAAAAATATCTGCTGTAAAGAAGTTCTCTCCTACATCTGCTGATTTTTCTTGACTGTCATTAATAATGATACCAATAATAGATAATTATAAAACATTTGCTAAATTAGACATTGTTCTAAGCACTTTACATTTAATAATTCATTTAATTCTGGTATCTACTTCCTGTCATGTTATGCTCAAATTACAGATAAGAAAACCAGACATGTAGAATTAGATAATGAATGAAATTGGAATGAGGAGCATGAATATAAAAACAAACAAATAAAAAAATTAACTTTAAATTTTCATAAATACAGGATGAATTTTGTCCTTTGGCAATTAGAAATAATTTTTCCTTCATGGTCTGTAGAAAAAGGTGAGGGAGTCGTTTTAAAAAATAGCATAACCAAGTAGCTGCAGTAGATTTCTACTGGTGGGGAGTTTATCTTCACATTTACCACACCATGCTGGGAACTGGTTTGCTGTAAAGCTTGGGGCAAAATAGTTCTATCAGGACCCATGTTGCTATTATTTTGATTCACATCACAAAATGTAAGCATCTGAGTTACCCATTCACTATATTTTAAGCTTCTTGCTGCTTCATACCTCTTTTCCTCTAGTCAATTCACTGTTTCTCAACTTTCCCAAGCATTCCACTGTGCAATTAGAGAAGCCTATTATGTGTGGAAAACAAAAATCTCTGTGCATCCTGCAATAATCAGGCAACACACTGTCAAAGCAAAATTTGCAGTGCAAAAAATTATACAAAGGAGACTTTATTTAAGGCTATTATTAATACAACAGGGGACAAAAGCCAGAGCTCAGTCTGAACTCAACCGCATTGGAACTAAAGGTGGGAAAGAGTTTTTAAGGACTGGGATGAGCTAGTGGAAAAGTGCTAGATCCTATTAAAATGGACTTTGGTGGATGAGATGTGCTGAGCACTTTGACTTATTCTTGAGTTTATAAATATTTTTCTCTGTGATTAGATCAATAGTATTTGCTAATTTGTATTCAGGGAAGTTGGACTCTCACCATCTCACAGAAACTGAACCTCTTCCTTAGTGATAACATTTCAAAGGAGAGCTTTCAGATTCTTGAGAAAGATATAACTGTGCTGTACAACTAGAAAGACATTTTATGAAGATTTACATCTAAAAAGGACAGAAGAATAATTTATAATTGCAAGTTTCCTAAAATAAATACTCTAAGAAAAAGGAAGTCAAGAGTGTATGCTCAGGAAGAAGCTTATCTAAGTTTGGTTAAGCTGAAGGTAATATTAAGGCCATCTTGATCAATAGTCTCTCTTCCTCACCCTCAGGTTCTTTCTGTCTTAAATGCAATGAAAGCTTTTTCTGAAGACAGTTTACTTTTTCAATGTTCACTTGGTCTCCTGCCTTGGAAAAAGCTTAGTGACAGAAAGTGAGGCAGTGTCTTCCATGTGTATTCAGGCATTCATTCTCAATCATATACTCATGGTGGATTCTCTTCAAATCTCTTCAGTTCTCTCTGTGCAGGTCTCTCCTCCACAGTATTCTGCTCTGAAAACTTGAGCCACTTTGGTTGCCCTTGTACTCTCAGCTCCATCTCCTCAATTTGGGGATCTGCCAGCCTTTCAATGACTTCCTCTCCAGGTACTACATCCCCTAAACTCTCTCAAGGCAGCCAGTTGTAACAGTCATAGAGATGAGGTGTCTTTATTCAAAATTAAATTTTATTTTGATTTTTGCACAATTTCTGAGGATTTCACCCTATGTCTTACAAACTACTCTTTTAAATATATATATATATATATATATATATATTATTTTTAAGTTGGGGAGAGTTAAAGGATTGTTTCAGGTGGTTCCTGCTAATCTATCTTGACCCAAAGCAGAATTTTTTTTCATTTATTTTAAATCACTTTTGTACTCTTAAGTTATAGTTAGGTGCTACTATGCAAAGATATTAAGAATAATGCAAAACATATTAGAAATAATTTTTCAGACTTGCTCCAGGGGATATTACATTTTAAAATAATATTTAATTTAATCTTTAATGGTACAGATCATTTACCTACTCCCCAAAGAGAACATTATGAAAAGTGTTACATATACTTGCTTTTTAATTACCTTACTAGTCATAATAGTTTCATATACTCATTAACCTTAGGGTCAACATTAATCACAATGGAAATAAATCAAAGTCTTAGGAAGACTATTTATAGAGTTTTCTAAAAGACAGATTGAGAGACTATGGACTGTTGTTTGTTAGATTCAACTATTCAGTTTTTTTTAGTCCCTAAATGACTAAAAATGTGGCTTATAAAAGGCCTATACTAGTAGTAGATGAGACATCTCTATTTTCATACAAGTCAATTGTGTATGTCATGCTAACTTTTTTAGGGCTTCTGGATATGACAATGCAATTAGTGAACTGCCCACTTCTAGAAGATACAATTCTCATGAAGCCTGAGTCCTACATAGTGATGCTTGCTTCACAACATTAAATATTAGTATACACATATATATTGTTCAAGTTTCAGTTCGTGAGAGAGCCTGGAAGCAATGACATCCTAGTGGCAATGATCATATCCAAATCTTGGTTTCTAACATTATTCTCAAATTAGAAAAACCAGGGATCCTTGGAAAAATGACTAATTCCAGGATGAGGGTGGGGGACATATAGGACATATAGGATGAACCTGCAATAATTTGTAGTGCCAGAAAGTTCAGTAGTGCTCCAAAAAGAACAGCAATCACCACTTTTATTAATGAAGGTATGTTAAAAAGGGGCAATTGAAAAAGCCCCCCCTAGCTAAATCTAGAAAAATTTGAATCAAAAAATTGTGTTGCAATATAATACAAAGTATAAAATAAATAGGGACTTCCAAGGTGGTGCTAGTGGTAAAGAATCCACCTGCAGTGCAATTGACAAAAGACACAGTTTCGATCCCTGAATCAGGAAGATTCCCCTGGAGAAGGGCATAGTAACCAACTCCAATATTCTCATCTGGAGAATCCCATGGATAGAGGAGCCTGAGGCTACAATCCATAGGGTAGCAAAGAGTTGGACATGACTAAAGCGACTTAGCACACATGAATAGAATAAATATCCATCGTGATATAAATTATTGAATAAATAAATAATTGGGTAAAATAGACAAATATCCCAGGCAAAGGAATCTCAGATTTTTTCTATAGATACCATACCCTTTAGGAGACAGAGGAAAACTCCCCTTGAAGCTAAACATGCCGTTCAAACTTATGGATCAACAGCAAGGTATCAACAGCTCTATCGTCCACCAAATGCTGAATCATATAAGACCAAAAAGAAAATAAATTTAAGGGAAGAGCTACTTGCTCAAATACAAAAAAATTATATCTTCTTACATCCCCAACAAAAATTGTACCCACCCAAAACATCAATATCTTCACCATAACTGAGAGACTGGAATCCAGTGTATGAACAACTGGACTGTATTAAGGCCAGACCTTGAAGCTCAAGGCAAAATAAGATGGTATTTTTACTGTGATGTTCCATATGGTACAGTTGGAGTGGTTTATCATTTGCCATGATTCACGGTTCATTGTCTACCATGACAGTTAATGAAAGAAATGTCAAATGGGACAAAACAGAGCCGCTATTCTATAACCCATCTTGTATTTTGACATAAACTTACAGTTTTTTAACCATATAAAACACTCACCCTTAAAATTCTGCAAGTCATTTCTAAGAGAATTTTCAAAGCAGAGATTAAAAAAATAAAATATAGTTTATTTATGCTATTTCACAGGTAAAAACACCAACAATATTGAAAGCACAATAGAATGTAGTCTTTTTTTTTGTTTTTGTTTTTTTCCTTTCCCAACCATGCTCTACTCTGGGGAGCCATAAACGAAGTTATTTCAGTTCATGTAGACAAACCCAAATTTGAGAATTGACCAACTCTCCTTATAAACACAGCAATGATTTGTATTTAGTTTCCAAACTGACTATCCATCATGTTTCAAATTTCAGATTTTACTCAAAATTCAACTAGTATCCAAAGCAATACTATGCAAAGAGTAATAAGCATTGTCCTGTACTTTAACACTGACCTCTTTTTTCTTTTTTTTATGTTTAAGGGTCCAGAATTTATTTAATATGCATGTGGATTTATGTCTCCCAGTTTCTCTCTCTCTCTCATCTATTTATTTTCTATCATTCTCTTTCAAGTTTCTACACATTTAGTGTGAAATAGAAATTTCTGTCTTCTATGAACAGAGTGAGATGTATGAGAAAAACTGTCAGATAATGCAGGAAACTGCCAAATAATCTTTTCCTAGGCATCTCAATATGATCAGAAACTAGAAACTCAGCAATTGTTCTAACTCACATCTAGTTTTGACTGCCCACTCACTCATGAGACTGATAGTTAAAGTGGACTTTGAAAGCATTAAGTCTATATAAAGGATATTTATTGAATTGCAATGAAGATGTCACTACATGCTAAAAACCAGAAAGTAAAAGAAAAACAACTGTGTGTACCAGAGAATATTATGTTCCAATCTTTATGCTTCTTTGGTCCTTTGAGTTTCTATTGGTGTTTTCTTTCTAAGTGACAGCAGTTGCCAGAAAGTAGACAATGATTTAATCAGTATTTTTCACTATTAATAAATTACTTTGTTAAAACTTATTTTCTGAATCTGTGCCCCTGCTCCCTGAGTGTTATAATGCTATGTAAATATATGCGATCAGTTTTTTAATTAGAGTAGCTTCCAATAGATTATAATGTTTCAGCATATGAATTTCTTCCTTAACAAATGAGTCCTTTCATTTAAAGGGAGGATGCTAATTCATGCCATATTTCTCCTTAATCCCAAATGGCATATATTAGAACTAAAGTGCTTATTGATTTAAATTTCATTACCTATTTACTACAAAACAGAAAATAGTCTTGGCATTGTTTTTGAAATATTGATGAAACAGAGAATAATGTAAGCATAAGGAAGTAACTTTGTTGAAGGCCTGCAGTAAAATTTAATGTATCCTTAATGAAAAAGATAAATTTAAAATGAGACCAGAGCTTCTACTTACCTGTGCTCATCTGCATGTGCATTTAAGGGGAAATGCCAATACTGCATAATAACTATTTTATAGGAGGAGGGAATGGTCACCATTTGTATATCAGGGAAAATACTGTTAAAGTATCTTCTGTTTAGGATAGGAAACAATCTCTTTGGAATATTCTTTCCTTTGGAAAAACTGAGGAAAATCTAGGTTCAGAAAGCAATTCTTTTTGGCAAAAGTCATGTGTTAACCAATGTTTAATGCTAATTACATAAAATATATAACAGTGAGGGTGTCTAAAACTTTGTAAATATAAGTATTTCTATATATGTGAGGCACAAACGCTGGTTTCAGATTAATTCCAAGTTGTACGTTTCACCCTGGCTCCAGTTGTTTCCCACATAATCAACATGACTCCTACTCATGATGTGGAGATGTCATTTTCTACTGCCTTTCTTAACTATCCCCCTTCCCTTTATTTTTACTTTTGCTACAATTTCATTAATATTATTATTTTAATAGAAGAGTTTAAAGAGAATTCAATCTCCATTGTGATTTGGGAGCTCCACTAAATCAAAGCTAATCTCTACTACCAAGTAATGAACCAAGTGTGGCAATTCTTTTTGGAACTTGGGTAGTCTACATGAGCAATTAAATGTGTCAGCTGGAAATCTCGCCTCAGAGCTATTGAACAGGTGATTTTAAGTGTATATCCCTTTGAAGCAAACTGACAAGACCCTCTAGTTTGTTTATTAAGAAAACAGTTTCCATGTCTAAGCATGCCAATTCATTTTTCTTCAAGAACACAATGAGTTTTGAAATTTGTCCAAATGTTTGTAAAAACATAATGTTAAGAATCCTCCTTCATGTGTTTCATTGCTGAGTAGCAATGAGATGTATTTCATTTCATTCTCATCTCATTTCAATTCATTGGAATTGACTTACAAGATAATGGAGACTGAAAGGCCCCATGACCTGCTATCTATAAGCTGGAGGCCCAGGAAGCTGGTAGTATAATTCTAGTTGGAGTCTGAAGTCCTGAGAACCAGGAGAGCTGATGGTATAAATTCAGATCAAGGGCAGAATCTATCTGTTAGGTCAAACTGATAGAGAGAAAGCAAAAAAAGGTGAATTCATCCTTCCTCAGCCTCTTTGTACTACTCAGAATTAGACGCTGCTCACCCATACTGAAGAGGGCAATCTACTTCAGTGAGTTCACTGATTTAAAAGTTAATTTCAAGCCAAAACACCCTTAGGATCACAACTAGACATAATATTTAATTGAGGATCCCTTGGCCCAGTCAAGTTGACACAAAAAATTAACCATCATAAGTCATCATAAACCATCAAAATTTACCCATCTTAAGGTAAATTATGTCATATAATATAACATAATATAATGTAATAATGCGAGTAGAAGTCATTGTACTCAGTTTGAGGGATTATACAAGCCATGCATACTAGAAGTGAGAAATATTGGAGAATATCTTAGAAGTCTACCTATAACATTTGTGGATCAATTATCTCTAGGAAGGAGAGTTTAGTTTTAACCCATTTTTATTACTTTATTCTGTAGAAGAGGAACTCAAGAGAAATAAGAAAAAAATTATTTACTATAAAACTGACAAGAAAATAATCCTATACCAGTGCAAATTAACCAGTGCATCTCACTCAGCAAAACCTAATCTCTAATTAGGTTTGCACGTGCACACACAGACACATACACACACAAGCATACACATCTTGGTGATATCAACAATATTTTTTTAAAAAAATCATTGTACTCCAGTTTTAAATTGATGTGGTATATCCAAATAGATCACTGTAATGATGTAAAAACAGAAATGAAACAGATTCAACATTTATCTAGTTTTCATTGAAAATTTATAATTTACCTTTCCTAACTAAAAAGTTACTTTATTTCTAGGTAACTGTTAATGGGACACTATCTCATAATATTAAACTTCTAGGCTTTGGATTTCAGATCTGTTAACAGTTCAGTTGCATCCAGACTATGAGATAGGCCAAGCTTCACATGTTCTCAAAGACCAGCTTTACTCATGTAAGTCTGGGACAACCAAATTTTATTAATGTATCAATAATGAATGCATGTAAATCACTTAACATGGTATTTACATAACACACAGAATTCTAAGATGTTCCCTTTGACCCCTCCCTATCTTGTATGATTCCCTGCCCTTGAGTGTGGGAGACCTGCTGAAATGATGATATATCATTTTCTTACTATGTTAGATTACATAGCAAAGAGATTCTTCTGAAATAATCAAAGGTACATGATATTCATGTACCTGGACTCAGGTCCCTAAAATTCAACTTAATCTAGTCAGTTGAGTTAATAAAGAAGGATAATATCTTCGTGGGCCTAACTAGATCAGGTGGTGCCTTAATCGTGAAAGCTGTTTAATAATTCAGAGATACTCAAAGGGTTAGAGGGTCTGTAGAGAGGACCAGATAGCAAGGAGTTTTAGTTGTCTTTAGGAACTGAGAATAGACTTCCCCTAATCCCATGGATGGAGGAGCCTGGTGGGCTGCAGTCCATGGGGTCGCTAAGAGTCAGACATGACTGAGCGACTTCACTTTCACTTTTCACTTTCATGCATTGGAAAGGCAATGGCACACCACTCCAGTACTCTTGCCTGGAGAATTCCAGGGACGGGGGAGCTTGGTGGGCTGCCGTCTATGGGGTCGCACAGAGTCGGGCACGACTGAAGTGACTTAGCAGTTAGCAGCAGCATGGCTCAAATGGTAAATAATCCACCTGCCAATGCAGAAGTCTCAGGAGATGTGGGTTCACTTCCTAAGTGGGGAAAATGGCATGGAGGAGGAAATGGCAACCCACTCCAGTATTTCTGCCTGGAAAATCCATGGACAGAGGAGCCTGGTGGGCTCTAGGACATGGGGTCACAGGAGAGTTGGACGTGACTGAGCATGCACACATGTAGGATCTGAGAATGAGCCCTGTTCTCAAGCCACCAAGTGAACAGCAGCCTCAGTTCTACAACCAAAAGGAATTCCATCTTACCAACAAAGATACAAGCTTGAAGGAGGACTTCAAGCTGCAGAAAAGAATACAAACTGGCCAATGCCTTCATCTCACCCTTTTACGGTAAAGAGAATACAATTACATATGCCTAGTCTTTTGACTTACAAAGTTGTCAGTTAAAGCACAGGTACGTTTTAAGTCACTAAGTGTGTAGCAATTTGTTACACAGAAATAGTAAACTAATTGTTTAGCTCATATAAAATTTGGATAATTTTATTATTACTGTCCGAGAAGGCAATGGCACCCCACTCCAGTACTCTTGCCTGGAGAGTCCCATAAACAGAGGAGCCTGGTGGGCTGCAGTCCATGGGGTCATGAAGAGTCAGACACGACTGATGTCCTCCAAATTAATAATGATATTCATAAAATTTTAGAAAATATAATGATTGCATTTTTTAAGTCTCAGTCAAAATTATTCCCAATATTACCTGCCACATGTTTTACATTTTATTCACAGAGGAGGCAGAGCAATTATGAAACTCATAACAAGACATGAAATTTGTTAACTCAGGACAGTTTTTGGTTTAATTCACTTCAAAGAATTTTGAAACCTAAGGTGTCAGTTATTTTGAAAGTATGTTATGAAATTGTTAAAGGAGGATGAGAATGTAGAGAAGAGAAAGAGGAGGAAGAGAAGGAGAAGCTATCACCTTTTCCAAAGCCACATTCACCTCCAAGGAAAGAAAGATAAACCAAGACACAGAGTACACTGAAAAAGCACAAAGCAAAGGAGAGAAGGGGAATTATATAACTTGAAAGTTATTTTAGGATATGATCTTGGGGTATCTCCAATCAATAGCCTGTTTAAAGTCCTTCAGGTACCTCATAGAAAATTTTGGTGTTCATGACAGCTGTTCTTGGATGCATTTTTATTTTGATTTTAGTCCCGTCCATGAAAGTTGAGATCTGATGCAATGAAAATCTTTTCCTGGTTAACTAAATGAGCTATTCTTTTTCAAATAGCCATGTCCCTTTAAAACCTTTTTATCTGTCCTTAAAACATTATAAATTTCTATTAAAAAAAAAAAAAAAAACTCAGCTTAATTGCCACGTTAAAAAAAAAAAAAAACTACAAATCCTAGAGATTGAATTACTATTATACATTTGGATTTCAGGGCTCATCATAATAAATTGTAATCATTTATTACTTTTTCTATATTCCCCTACAGAATAAGCATTCACCTTTACACTTCTGTTTATCAGTATCTGACACATAAAGTCTTTAATGCTGCTGCTGCTGCTGCTAAGTCTCTTCAGTCGTGTCTGACTCTGTGTGATCCCATAGACGGCAGCCCACCAGGCTCCCCTGTCCCTGGGATTCTCCAGGTAAGAACACTGGAGTGGGTTTCCATTTCCTTCTCCAATGCAGGAAAGTGAAAAGTGAAAGTAGTTGCTCAGTCCTGTCCGACTCCTAGCGACCCCATGGACTGCAGCCTACCAGGCTCCTCCATCCATGGGATTTTCCAGGCAACAGTACCGGAGTAGGGTGCCATAGCCTTCTCCGAAAGTCTTTAATAAATCGTTACTAAATTTGTAGTTATGAATATTGAGAAAGTGTGTGTGCATGCACGCATGCTTAGTTGTGTCCCACTTTGTGAGAACCCATGGACTGTAGCCTGCTAGGCTCCTCTGTCCATGGGATTTTCCATGCAAGTATCTGCCTATTAAATCTCAATGGCAAATTATGCTATTGTAGACACAACAGAACATTTCTCAAAGAAGTTGAGAGTAAGCATAACTACATACTCTTCTACTTAAAATCTCATTCTCCCCAGGAGATAGGCAATATGCATATATATTTTTATTAATTTTATTGGATTATAGTTGCTTTACAGTGTTGTGTTAGTTTCTGTTGGACAGCAATGTGAATTAGTTGTGTATTCCTATATCCCTTCTTTTTTGGATTTTCTCTCCATTTAGGTCACCAGAGCATTGAGTGGAGTTCCTTGTGCTATATATTCAGTAGATTCTCATTAGTTACCTATTTTATACATATTTGTGAATATAAGTCACAATCCCAATCTCCCTATTCATCCCACCCTCTCTCTCCCTCTCAGGATCCATACGTCTGTTCTCTACATCTGTGCCTCTATTTCTACTTTGCAAATAATTTTATCTGTACCATCTAAATACACATATTGTTTTCTGATATTTTCCTTTTACCCTAGTTCCAGTGAAATACTAGTTCTGTCATCTACATAAAAACAGTGAAGTTACTATTTTTGCTTTAGATAGGAACACAATTTACCTGAATTTTTTTATCCCTGAAATTATCCCTGAAATTTTTGCATAATGAATACTATAAATTTAATGTTTATCTGAGTCCCAGTTTTTTGTTTTCATTTCACCAGCAAAGTACAAAGCAGTTTATACCACATGGAAAGGTGAGGAACTATACCAGGAAAGACAAAAGTGGCATCATGAAGTGGCTAATTTAGGCTAATTTACTTAAAGGATATACATTATTGACATAAGATATAAGAAATAGCAAATACTCCAAACTAGTTACTACTACACCTAATATTTACATGACACTTTAAAACTTACACATGAGATTGTCATTGTCTCAGAAATGCAGAAATAGGAGGCAGATATCTGGGTTTGGACCCCACTGCCATCTCTGTGGTGTTGAGCCTCAGTGTTCTTAATTGTAGAATGAAAGAACACCTTTTGGATTTTGATGATATTTTCCAGCTAGAAAGTTGTGTGAATCTAAGACTTTCTATGTCTAGACACTTTCTCATGTCTCCAAGCATTTTATGCTAATAGCAAATTCACTCTGGATTTTTTTTCCCCCTACAGTTGCTTTTAGGTCAGTATCTTCGTTTCCCTCATTTTATTAGGTTTCTTTCTTCCTAGTATATCAATCTTGAAAACCCAGTTCCTTCTTTAGATGAACTAATCACCCCCATGCCTATGGGGACAGCATTGCCTCTGGTAGTGATACAGCTCCTCTCAGGAACAACCCCTCATATTCTCCTCCCTTAATGCAAAACTTAATCTTCTGACAGCCAATTATCAAGAGGTGGTTACACTGATCAACCTACATTTTCAATTTGGAAGGAGTTTAGAACTTCACCTAGGATGTGTGTGTGTTAGTCGCTCAGTCATGACCGACTCTGTGGCCCCACAGACTGTAGCCTGCAAGGCTTCTCTGTCCATGGAATTCTCCAGGCAAGAATACTGGAGTGGATTGCCATTCTCTTCTCCAGAAGAACTTCCCAACCCAGGGATCAAACCCTGGTCTTCTGCCTCGCAGGCAGATTCTTTATCATTTGAGCTACAAGGAAGTCTCCTCACTTAGGATATAGGTTCTCTATTTAATGCCTATCTGTATCTTACCAGGTTAATCCTTTCTACTGTACATTTTCAATTTGTAGGCTTCCAAAGTTCAAGATAGATAATAGATATTGAGTTGGATAAATAACTATGTAGCAACTGTATTTAAAACTTCAGAAAATTGGACTGTAGACTATTTTAGTTATTGGAGTCTTTTTTTAGAAATTATGAAGTAGATCATTATTTTGAGTTGATGATTACTCAGTCATTGCAATTAGCTAGAACAAGAACTTATATAAACTTGTCCCTTTCAGTTAATAACATAGGACTTTTTGTCAGTCTACATACTTACATGAAATATGCTGCTTAGTTTAAAGGTACATGGTAGGTGCCTATATGTTAGCTAATGATTAATTTCTAATCCCCCATCATGGTATAATGAAATCTATTTAAGAAATAGAACAAGGCAGCGATCACTTAGGTCCAGTTTTGAACACATTTATTCATTCCTTTTACCAATAGCATAGTCATAGCAAACTATATATATAAACTGGTCATAGCAAACACACTCTTCCAACAACACGAGACAACTCTATACATGCACATCACTAGACAGCCAGTATTGAAATCATATTAATAATATTCTTTGCAGTCAAAGATGGAGAAACTCTATGCAGTCAACAAAAGAAGACCAGAAGCTGACTGCCAAATTCAGACTGAAATTGAAGAAAGTAGGGAAAACCACAAGACCATTCAGTTCAGTTCTGTTCAGTTCATTCCTTCAGTCGTGTCCAACTCTTTTCAACCCCATGAAATGCAGCACACCAGGCCTCCCTGTCCATCACTAACTCTCAGAGTTTACCCAAACACATGTCCACTGAGTCGGTGATGCCATCTAAGCACCTCATCCTCTGTCCATTCAATTCAGTTCAGTACAGTTCAGTTCAGTCGCTCAGTCGTGTCCGACTCTTTGTGACCCCATGAATCACAACACACCAGGCCTCCCTGTCCATCACCAACTCCTGGAGTTCACTCAAACTCATGTCCATTGAGTCGGTGATGCCATCAAGCCATCTAATCCTCTGTCGTCTCCTTCTCCTCCTACCCACAATTCCTCCCAGCATCAGAGTCTTCTCCAAAGAGTCAACTCTTCCTTTGCATGAGGTGGCCAAAGTATTGGAGTTTCAGCTTTAGCATCATTCCTTCCAAAGAACATCCAGGACTGATCTCCTTTAGAATGGACTGGTTGGATCTCCTTGCAGTCCAAGGGACTCTCAAGAGTCTTCTCCAATACCACAGTTCAAAAGCATCAATTCTTCAGCGCTCAGCTTTCTTCACAGTCCAACTCTCACATCCATGCATGACCACTGGCAAACCACAGCCTTGACTAGATGGACCTTTGTTGGCAAAGTAATGTCTCTGCTTTTCAATATGCTATCTAGGTTGGTCATAACTTTCCTTCCAAGGAGTAAGCGTCTTTTAATTTCATGACTACAGCTACCATCTGCAGTGATTTTGGAGCCCCAGAAATAAAGTTGGACATTGTTTCCACTCTTTCCCCATTTATTTCCCATGAAGTGATGGGACCAGATGCCATGATCTTCGTTTTCTGAATGCTGAACATTCAGGTATGACCTAAATCAAATCCCTTATGATTATACAATGGAAGTAACAAATAGATTCAAGGGATTAGGTCTGATAGATAGAGAAATATGTATGCAGGTCAAGAAGCAACAGTTAGAACTAGACATGGAACAACGGACTGCTTCCAAACTGGGAAAGGAGTATATTAAGGCTGTATGTTATCATCTTGGTTATTCAACTTATACGCAGAGTATATCATGTGAAATTCCAGGCTGAATACTGAAGAAGTTGCAATCAAGATTGCCAGGAGAAATATCAATAATCTCTGATATGCAGCTGACACCACCCTTATAGCAGAAAGCAAAGAAGAACTAAGGATCCTCTTGATGGAAATGAAAGAGGACAGCGAAAAAGTTGGCTTAAAACTCAACATTCAAAAACTAAGATCATGGCATCTGGCCTCATCAATTAATGGCAAATAGATGGGGAAACAATGGAAACAGTGACAGACTTTATTTTCTTGGGCTCCAAAATCACTGCAGATGCTGACTCTAGCCATTAATTTAAAAGACACTTACTCCTTGGAAGGAAAGCTATGACCAACCTAGACAGCATATTTAAAAGCAGAGACATTACTTTGCCAGCAAATGTCTGTCTAGTCAAAGCTATGGTTTTTCCAGTAGTCATGTATGGATGGGAAAGTTGGACCATAAAGAAAACTGAACGCCAGAGAATTGATGCTTTTGAACTGTGTTGGAGAAGACTCGGAGAGTCCCTTGGACTGCAAGGAGTTCCAACCAGTTAATCCTAAAGGAACTCAGCCCTGAATATTTATTGGAAGAATTGATGCTGAAACTCCAATACTTTAGCCACCTGATGCGAAGAGCTGACTCATCTGAAAAGACCTTGATGCTTGAAAGATTGAAGGCAGGAGGAGAAAGGGGCGACATAGGATAAGATAGTTGGATGACATCACCAACTCAATGGACATGAATTTGAGTAAAACTCTGGGAGTTGGTGATGGACAGAGAGCCCTGGCCTACTGCCGGGGTCCAGCCCTGGCAGGTCCAGGGTATTCGAAGGGGAGACAGCTTTGGCGGCTATTTAAATATTCATCAAATATATAAACAGTAATAGAATGAGGATAGCTCAGTAGGAAAATTCAGTGAAGAAAAGAGGCTGAGTAGCTTGGTTTACGCGGGAGACCAATAAAACTTCAAGACAAGAAGCTTGCATCACTTACGTAGGCTGCAGGCATCCTTCCATTCTCCCGAAGGAGAGGAGACACTGAGGCCTCCCCGGTCGGATCTTAGAAGCCCAGGCATAATTAGTAAGCATGGCGGGTTCCGCGCTCCAGATGGAGACTCAGCCAGAGTGAGAGAGAGCGCGACATGGGGAGACCAGTATTTCGAGGAACTGATCCCAATTCTTTATTTTCCAGAGTCTGTTTTTATACACTGAGATGTTATACAAAAGTCACGTGGGGACAGCAGTCCTGACTTTTATTAAAGTCAGGTGCTTCATACAAATGTATACAGAGGTCTTAGGGGTGTTACATCATCTTCTGGCCAGGGGGGCCTGCTGACAATTTGTGACCCTCTCCTTGTGACAGTGGTCAGTCAACCAGGACACTTTTTTCTCCAAGGGTGATTATTCTTAAAACAGACGTCACTCAAATAAAGTTACATTCCTATAGGGTGAGGGTGTAGTGGGCTTTAGTTAAGGAAAGAATTTACTTGACCTAAGGTCTAACATGATTTATATCAAAGGTTAATACTTATTTCTTCTATATATTCATTAATGTGTGTAAGGGCAGGGGATGTGAAGACTTAGCAGTAAACATTGGCTCAACAAATGAAAAACCCTTCACCAATACAATTTCTAATCAGCCCATTATACTTATACTAACAGTTTTCTAACTTCTCTAAAGAACTTGTTTTTAGGTTTAAAGCATCTCGTGCCTCTCATGGTTGGGAGGCTGTGAGCAATCACATGTGGCCGGACAAGCCTGTCAGGCAGGCTAGAGAACCTTCAGAAGAGTTTGTAGGTTGAAACACTCCTGTCACGCCCAGGAATTATTATTAACTGGAGCTCTAAGTTAACTCCTTCTCCGAAAGAGGTGGTGGGGGACAGCCCCCCGTAAAGTCAGAGGTGTAGGGGAGAGCACAAAGTAGTAAAGTGGGCAGGCTCTGGTTATGGGGGTATATGCTCGAGAATTTCCAGGGGGACTCCTGAGGCTCGATCCCGCCTTTGTGTATGTCGAGCCTCCTTCCTCATGACCTTTGTCATGGGCGGAGTGCCTCACGCCGGCCCCCAACAGCCTACTGCAGTCCGTGGGGTCACGAAGAGTCAGACACACTTGAGTGACTGAACTGAACTAAACTGAAGATAAACAATTTGAATAGTATGATCAGTTGCCTCATTTAATACATACAACACAAAAATTCACTTTTGTGTTTCATGTTCTGGAAAAGCCCATGGATCCATTCAAAATTTTCCACTGTATAGAATTGTTTCCCTACAATTCTATTTTTATTTTTTCTAGATTTTAAAACAATTTTGTCCAGTATATTAGTCTTACAACCCTGTGTAGTTAGAAGTGAAAATCTCTGCAACAATGATTTTTCATATTTGTTCTCCTATAAATTTGTCAGGCTGAATTTAAAAAAAAAATCTTCATGTTTGAGAACAAAAATACCTAAAGCATAAGAACTCAAAAGATTGAAATAAAGAAAAAACTGAAGCCTGTGAACAGTACAGAGAAGAATTAACATTGCTGTACTAAAACACACAAAAATTGCTAGAAATATGAAGGAATTTACCATGAGATTATCTGTAGTTTGGGAACAGCCCCTGGAGGAGGGCATAGCAACCCACTCCAGTATTCTTGCCTGGAGAATCCCCATGGACAGAAGGGCCTAGTGGGCTACAGTCCATAGGTTCACAAAGAATCAGACAGGACTTAGTGACTAAGCACACTACATCACATATCGTAAGAAAATGGTTAAACTCTGTTTGGTATTGTAAAGATAGCATTTTCTGCATACTGGTATGTAGATTCAATGTAAATTTGGACAAAGACAACAAGGTTGTGTGTGTGTGTGTGTGACTGAGAAGCTGATTTTAAAATATGTTTGAAAATCAATAGCCACAAAGATAATTTATATAAGAAGAACAGATTTGGAGGGCTTACATTACCACACTTCAAAAATTATTATAAAATTATAGTAATTTAACCAGATGTACCTGATACAAAGATAGACATATGTGAATGAAAGTGATTAGATATTCAAGAAAATTCACCTGATTAATAAAAAAGGATCATTGAAATACTGATCTAGATTATGATTATAATAAGATTAGTTTTATATTTATATATTTTACTGAAATAAACCTTGACTCTACCTCATACTATACATGTATATATATGCAAAACTATATTTACCATGGATCATAACAGTAAAACTTCTAGAGGGAAGAATATCTTCATGACATTGGTTAGACAAAAACTAATTAAACTTGATAGACAAAGAACTGCTTACCAAAAAGGGCCTGCTACCTTGTACTTCATTAAGAGGATAAAGGAAACCATTAAGAAAATTCAAAAGTAAGCTACAGTGTAGGATAATAGTTTAAAATATACATCAAACAAATGATTCATTCACAAATAATATTTCAAAAGACAATTTCATGATATTTGACCAATACATTGAATAAACAATAAATGAGCAGGATATTTACTTCTCTGTCACCAGGAAGAAAGGAAGCTAAAATGTCAGTGAAGGTGACTGGGTGAGCCTACCTGATGACTAAAATGAAAAAACAAAAAACAAAAAAGACTGACAAGCACTGGCAAAGGATATAGTAGTTAGAACTTTCATACACTATATGTGGGAAAATCACTTTTGTATCTTCTTGACATAATTTCAGTTCAGTTCAATTCAGTTCAGTCACTCAGTCGTGTCTGATTCTTTGAGACCTCTTGGACTGCAGTATGCCAGAGCTCCCTGTCCATCACCAACTCCCAGAATTTACTTAAACTCATGTCCATTGAGTCGGTGATGCCATCCAACCATCTCATCCTCTGTTATTCCTTTCTCCTCCTGCCCTCAGTCTTTCCCAGCATCAGGGTCTTTTCAGATGAGTCAGCTCTTCGCATCAGGTGGCCAAGTATTGAAGTTTCAGCTTCAACATCAGTCCTTCCAATGAACATTCAGAACTGAGTTCCTTTAGGATTAACTGGTTGGATCTCCTTGCAGTCCAAGGGACCCTCAAGAGTCTTCCCCAACACCATAGTTCAAAAGCATCAATTCTTCAGTGCTCAGCTTTCTTTATAGTCCAACTCTCACATCTATACATGACTACTGGAAAACCATAGCTTTGACTAGACGGACCTTTGCTGGCAAAGTAATGTCTCTGTTTTTTAATATGCTGTCTAGATTGGTCATAACTTTTCTTCCAAGGAGTAAGCATCTTTTTATTTCATGGCTGCAGTCACCATCTGCAGTGATTTTGGAGCCCCCAAAAATAAAGTTTCCACTGTCTCTCCATCTATTTGCCATGAAGTGATGGGACCAGATGCCATAATCTTTGTTTTCTGAATGTTGAGCATTAAGCCAATTTTTTCACTCTCTAGTGGCCGTGAGGAGATACCCAATGTCCAAGGTCAGGAGAGGCTCCTGCACTTCGCTAGAGCAGCTGTGAAGAGATACTCCATGTCCAAGGTCAGGAACCATGGCTGTGCTTCGCTGGATGGGCCATGTGGAAATATCCCACGTCCAAGAACAGAAAAAAAAACCCAGTAAGACGGTAAGCACTGGAGCGGCTGTGAGGAGATATCCCACATCAAAGGACAAAGGAGAATCCCCAGCAAGATGGTAGGAGGGGTAAATTCACATTTAGAATCAAACCCCATTCCTGCCTGAGATGCTCAGAGGGCTCCAACAAACCTTGTGTACACCAGGACCCAGGGACCCCACAGAGACTGAGACAGAACTGTGTTTGAGCATCTCCTGTGGAGATACGAGTCAGCAGTGGTCTGCCACAAGGACAGAGGCTCTGGGTGTGGGTATGGCATAAGTCCTCTTGGACGAGGTCGCCATTAACCCCAACATAGTGCTACCAGAACTTACACAGGTTTGGGAAATAGAGTCTTGGAGGGCACAACAGCACCTTGTGCACCAGGACCCAGGAGAAAGCAACAGTGACCCCACAGGAGACTGGTCCAGACTTGCCTGAGGGTGTCCGGGAGTCTACAGTGAAGGTGTGGGTTAGTGGTGGCCTTTAGGGTTGGTGGCATGGAGAGTAGCAGTACATGCCTGGGATTTTTTAAGGGAGGTCACCATTATATTCATTACCTCCACCATAGTTTCAGTTCAGTTCAGTCGGGCAGTCATGTCTGACTCTGCACCCCCATGAATCGCAGCATGACAGGCCTCCCTGTCCATCACAAACTCCCGGAGTTTACTCAAACTCATGCCCATCAAGTCAGTGATGCCATCCAGCCATCTCATCCTCTGTTTTCCCCTTCTCCTCCTGTCCCAAATCCCTCCCAGCATTAGAGTCTTTTCCACTGAGTCAAAAATTCACATGAGGTGGCCAAAGATTTGAAGTTTCAGCTTTAGTATCATTCCTTCCAATGAACACCCAGGACTGATCTCTTTTAGAATGGACTGGTTGGATCTCCTTGCAGTCCAAGGGACCCTCAAGAGTCTTCTCCAACACCACAGATCAAAAGCATCAATTCTTCGGTGCTCAGCTTTCTTCACAGTCCAACTCTCACATCCATGGAAAAACCATAGCCTTGACTAGACGGAAATTTGTTGGCAAAGTCATGTCTCTGCTTTTGAATATGCTATCTAGGTTAGTCATAACTTTCCTTCCAAGGAGTAAGCGTCTTTTAATTTCGTGGCTGCAATCACCATCTGCAGTGATTTTGGAGCCCATAAAAATAAAGTCTGACACTGTTTCCACTGTTTCCCCATCTATTTCCCATGAAGTGATGGGACCGGATGCCATGATCTTAGTTTCTGAATGTTGAGCTTTAAGCCAACTTTTTCACTCTCCTCTTTCACTTTCTTCAAGAGACATTTTAGTTCCTCTTCATATTCTGCCATAAGGGTGGTGTCATTTGCATATCTGAGGTTATTGATATTTCTCCCAGCAATCTTGATTCCAGCTTGTGCTTCTTCCAGCCCAGTGTTTCTCATGATGTACTCTGCATTTAAGTTAAATAAGCAGGGTGACAATATACAGCCTTGACATATTCATTTTCCTATTTGGAACCAGTCTGTTATTCCATGTCCAGTTCTAATGGCTGCCTCCTGACATGTTGTATAGGTTTCTCAAGAGGCAGGTATGGGGTGTGGTATTCCCATCTCTTTCAGAATTTACCACAGTTTATTGTGATCCACACAGTCAAAGGCATAGTCAATAAAGCAGAAATAGATGTTTTTCTGGAACTCTCTTGCTTTTGCAATGATCCAGCGGATATTGGCAATTTGAACTCTGGTACCTCTGCCTTTTCTAAAACCAGCTTGAACATCTGGAAGTTCACGATTCACATACAGCTGAAGCCTGGCTTGCAGAATTTTGAGCATTACTTTACTAGCCTGTGAGATGAGTGCAATTGTGCTATAGTTTGAGCATTTTTTGACATTGTCTTTTTTGGGATTGGAATGAAAACTGACCGTTTCCAGTACTGTGGCCACTGCTGAGTTTTACAAATTTGCTGGCATATTGAGTGCAGCACTTTCACAGCATCATCTCTCAAGATTTTAAATAGCTCAACTGGAATTCCATCACCTCCACTAGCTTTGTTCGTAGTAGTGCTTTCTAAGGCCCACTTGACTTCACAGTCCACGATATCTGGCTCTAGGTGATCAAACCATCATGATTATCTGGGTCTTGAAGATCTTTTTTGTACAGTTCTTTTGTGTATTATTGCCACCTCTTCTTAATATCTTCTGCTTCTGTTAGGTCCATACCATTTCTGTCCTTTATTGAGCCCATCTTTGCATGAAATGTTCCCTTGGTATCTCTAATTTTCTTGAAGAGATCTCTAGTCTTTCCCATTCTGTTCTTTTGGTCTATTTCTTTGCATTGGTCGCTGAGGAAGGCTTTCTTATTCTTGCTATTCTTTGGAACTTTGCATTCAAATGCTTCTCTCTTTCCTTTTCTCCTTTGCTTTTCACCTCTCTTCTTTTCCCAGTTATTTGTAAAGCCTCCTCAGACATCCATTTTGCTTTTTTTCCATTTATTTTTCTTGGGGATGGTCTTGATCCCTGTCTCCTGTACAATGTCACCAACCTCCATCCATAGTTCATCAGGCACTCTGTCTATCAGATCTAGGCCCTTTAATCTATTTTTTTACTTTCACTGTATAATCATAAGGGATTTGATTTAGGTCATACCTGAATGGTCTAGTGGTTTTCCCTACTTTCTTCAAATTAAGTCTGAATTTGGCAATAAGTTGTTCATGATATGAGCCATAGTCAGCTCCTGGTCTTGTTTTTGCTTACTGTATAGAGGTTCTCCATCTTTGGCTACAAAGAATATAATCAATCTGATTTTGGTGTTGACCATCCGGTGATGTCCATGTGTAGAGTCTTCTCCTGTGTTATTGGAAGAGGGTGTTTGCTATGACCAGTGCATTCTCTTGGCAGAATTCTATTAGCCTTTGCCCTCCTTCATTCTGTACTCCAGAGCCAAATTTGCCTGTTACTCCAGGTGTTTCTTGACTTCCTACTTTTGCATTCCAATCCCCTGTAATGAAAAGGACATCTTTTTGGGTGTTAGTTCTAGAAGGTCTTGTAGGACTTCATAGAACTGTTCAACTTCAGCTTCTTCAGCATTACTGGTTGGGGCATAGGCTTGAATTATGGTGATATTGAATGGTTTGCCTTGGAAACGAACAGAGATTATTCTGTTGTTTTTGAGATTGCATCCAAGTACTGCATTTCAGACTCTTTTGTTCACCATGATGACTACACCATTTCTCCTAAGGGATCCCTGCCCACAGTAGTAGACATAATGGTCATCTGATTTAAGTTCACCCATTCCAGTCCATTTTAGTTCACTGATTCCTAGAATGTCAACGTTCACTCTTGCCATCTCCTATTTGAACACTTCCAATTTGTCTTGATTCATGGACCTGACATTTCATGTTCCAATGCAATATTGCTCTTTACAGCATCGGACCTTGCTTCTATCACAAGTCACGTCCACAACTGGGTATTGTTTTTGCTTTGGCTCCATCCCTTCATTCTTTCTGGAGTTACTTCTCCACTGATCTCCAGTAGCATACTGGGCACCTACCAACCTGGGGAATTCCATTTTCAGTATCCTATCATTTTGCCTTTTCATACTGTTCATGGGGTTCTCAAGGCAAGAATACTGAAATGGTTTGCCTTTAGTATTCCCTTCTCCAGTGGACCACATTCTGTCAGACCTCTCCACCATGACCAGTTGTCTCCACCATAGTTTGGCCCTAGGTAAATAGCAGGGAGGGAACACAGCTCCACCCATCAACAGATAGTTGGATTAAATATTTACTGAGCATGGTCTCCCCACCAGAACAAAACCCAGTATACCCCTCAGTCAGGCTATCCCATCAGGAAGCTTCCATAAGCCTCTTATTCTTCTCCATCAGAAGTCAGATAGACTGAGAACCACCATCACAGAAAACTAACCAATCTAATCACATGGACCACAGCCTTGTCTAACTAATGAAACTATGAGCCATGCCATGTAGGGCTACCCAAGACAGATGGGTCATGGTGGAGAGTTCTGACAAAATGTGGTCCACTGGAGAAGGGAATGGCAAAACACTTCAGTATTCTTGCCTTGAGAACCCAATGACCAGTATGAAAAGGCAAAAAGATAGGACACTTAAAGATGAACTCCCCAAGGTCAGTAGGTGCCAAATATGCTACTGGGGATCAGTGGAAAAATAACTCTAGAAAGAATGAAGACATGGAGCCAAAGCAAAAATAACACCCAGCTGTGGATATGACTGGTGATAGAAGCAAGGTTCAATGCTGTAAAGACCAATATTGCATAGGAATCTGGAATGTTAGGTCCATTGAATCAAGGCAAATTGGAAGTGATCAAACAGGAGATGCCAAGAATGAACACCGACATTTCAGGAATCAGCAAACTAAAATGGACTGGAATGGTTGAATTCAACTCAGATGACCATTATATCTACTATTGTGGGCAAAAATCCCTTAGAAGAAATGGAGTAGCCATCATAGTCAACAAAAGAGTCTGAAATGCAGTATCTGGATGCAATCTCATAAATGACAGAATGATCTCTGTTCATCTTGGGGGGAAACCATTCAATATCACCATAATTCAAGTCTATGCCTGGACCAGTAATGCTGAAGACGTTGAAGTTGAATGGTTCTATCAACATCTACAAGACCTTCTAGAATTAACACCCAAAAAAGATGACATAATTTACCTGGGTTAAACCTAAAATCCCTATGGCCCAACAATTTGACTCCCAAGTATATAACCAGCAGAAATGTACACATATATTCATCTGAAGACTTTTAGGTCTGTATGCAATGAAAACTAGTACAGTGTTCACCACACAGAAAAGGAGGTAATAGAAAATAGATAACAATAGTAAAACCCGGAAACATCTCAAGTGTACATCCATAAAAAGAAGAAGAAATAAGTGTATTGTGTATGAAATAGCAGCATGATGGAACAATATCAGAAAAGAAGACTATTAGTATACAAAAGAGTGTGGGTACATTTTACATAATAGATACATTGATGAGCAAAGAAAGCAGATTGGTTCTATCTAAGTAACATTCAAAATCAGGTAAAGTAATCCATAGAGATAGTACTCATAATAATATTTACTTAGGGGAGTTAATAATTGGAATGGAGCTCAAGAGATCTCTGATATTAACAATGTGCCATTGCTTTATCTGTATGGTAATTGTTATAAGTTTATATGATTACTTTAAAAATGTACTTTCCCTTAAAAAGGTACACTTTAATATAAACATATATATAATATATATTTATAAAAGTATATTTTATAATTTAATTATATAGTTATATTTATCCTACCACATTTATATTTTAAGCAATGTGTAGTATGTGGAACAACATAATTTCTTAAATTATTGTGTAGTATGTGAAACCAAAAGGAGCTTATGTTAGTAAGAATAATGAATAATATCATATGGCTTCCTTCCAAAAATAATAATAAAACATGTCAGACACACACACACACAACCCCACTAATATACACATACATTTGAGTATCACTCTTCCAAATCTTGAAGACAGTATTAATCAAAGTGATGGGGAGCTTGAAATTTATGATCAGCTATGAAGAGCTCTTTTTCTCTAGATCACTGGTTTGAATGTTCCTGGTATGCTAATAAAGTTAGTTCATTAATTTCCAATAGCTGTTTTGTGTTTTATGTAAAATGAGACGATGGTCGCAGCTGACACCATAAAAAATCATGTTTATAATTTAGATTACAATAATAACTTTTCAGCCTATCATCTCAAGAGGCAAAAGATGAAAAGGGCATTGAGGTAGCTGACCTCTCTTGCCCTTAAATTTGGCCATCTGTAACTGTTGTATAAAATAATGTAGCAAATTGGTGCTAGAAAGCTAATGACAGCTTAAATTGTTTGAAAGTCACTTAGTCATGTCCAACTCTTTGCCACCCCTTGGACTGTAGCCTGCCAGGCTCCTCTGTCCATAGAATGAATTCTCCAGGCCAGAATACTGGAATAGGTAACTGTTCCCTTCTCCAGGGGATCTTTGCAACCAAGGAATTGAGTCCAGATCTCCTACATTGGGGGCAGATGCTTTACCATCTGAGTCACAAAGGAAGCCCAAGAATTACTGATGTGGATAGCCTATCTGTTTTCCAGGGGATCTTCCTGACCCATGAATTGAACCCGGGTTTCCAGCATTGCAGGCAGATTCTTTACCAGCTGAGCTATTTTTCCATCTTTATTTCAAGAAAAATGTAATATTATCTTTCTCTCAGGCTTATTTTATTAATATAAAACAATATTGAAAGGCTAAATAAAGAAAATAAATACATCACATGCCATTGTTTACCAAATCCTCAGTAGTTGTCAATGGTATTGATTATTTATTCTGTTTCATCTTTCCATATGAAAAAACTTCCATTACAATAAAAATCCAGGTTTTACTACCTCAGCATTACTCCCCAGGGATGGGAGGAAATGGTGGCTGTGGCTCAGCAACTTTTGTGCCCACTTTATAACCTGGCACCCAGCAGAAAATACACAATGTGTATTTTGTGGAAAGTTTGGCATGACAAGCTCTACCTTTGTGGGGAAGGTTTTGGAGAATTGTTCAATTAGAGGCAAATAAATAATCTCATCTGGCTGTCCCAAATCAAAATCTCCTTATACTTTTGTCAAGATTAGACATGATATTTTTATCCCATCTGCCTCATGCTTATATGTACTTTTCAATTGTTTCTGTCTTTATGGGTGAAGAGGGTTCTTTTGGAGCCTCTAAATCCAATATATCATAGAATATTATAACCTGAGAAACTTTTTAAAGGACATTTGCTTTCTTTCTAATTTTACAAATGATACGTATTCATTTAAGTTAACCCAAAATACATTAAAGCATAAAGTAAAAAATATCATCACCTGTAATCCTCAAACTCCAGAGATAACCATTAACATTTTGATGCATTTCCTCCCAGTATTTATTTACATGCTTTAATTGAAACATAATTGACCTACAATACAATGTTAGTTCTAAATGTACCAAGATATTGATTAATTTCTATACATTACAAAATGATTACTATAAGTCCTGTTATATCTGTCACCAAAGATATTACAGTGTACTTGACATATTCTCCATGTTGTACATTTCATCTCTGTGATTCATTTATTTTGTAACTGAAAAAATCTGTACCTCTTAACCTCCCTGAACTATTTCATTCATCCCTCTACCCATCCTCCCTTTTGGCAACCACCTGTGTGTTCTCAGTATCTATGACTCCACTTCGTTTTGTTATGCTTGTTCATTTGATTTGTGTTTTAGATTCCACATGTAAGTTAAATCATATGGTATTAGTCTTTTTCTGTCTAAATTTCTGTCTTATTTTACTTAGCATAATACCCTCTAGGTCCATCTATGTTGTTACACATGGCAAGATTTCATTCTTTTTCATGGCTGAGTAATACCTATCAGAATGTCTACTGTCAAATGGCAACAAATAAGTGTTTGTGAGGAGGTGGAGAAAATGAAACTTTCATGAACTTTTGGTGGGAATATATACTGATTCAGTCACTAGAGAAAACATTATGGAGGCTTCTCAAAAATTTAAAAATAAAACTACCATGTGATCCAGTAATTCCACTTCTGCATATCTTTTGATGAAAACAACAACACTAATTGAAAAAGATATAGACACCTCTGTGTTCATTGTATCATCATTTACAATAGCCAGCTATATAAACATCCAAAGTGTTCACTGATAGATGAATGGATAAAGAAGATGTGGTATAAATTAATATATACAAATTGAGGATTGATGTATTATATCTTTATATGGAAAATCATAGTTTCCAGTGTATTTGAAGATTCAGCCTCAATCTGACTGTATTTATTGCAGGAATGTTATTAAGGCCTCACAATGTGAGCATGAATAATCTGCTTGAAATTTCTCACTGAAACCTGAAAGACCACCTGAAAACTGTTCAGTTAAGGACAATTACTGTATCTTCAAAATATGAATAGCCATAGTATCAGTCTCTGTTTCTCTGTTGGTGATGGTAGAGACATTGAGTAGAGGTTGACTTGGGCCAGATACTAAGTCTTTGTGACCATGAAAGCTTACCAGCTGTCTTCCCTTGCACCTTTAAGAAGAGATTAGTCTGGTAAGTTTAGACATATTATGACTAAGATGAATAGAGTTAAAGAAATCCTTCCAGGAGTACCAAGTGAAAATAAATCAAGCTGTTGAATTACACAATAAAAAATGTCCTGAAAGCTCATAGGTTATTACTTTTTACCTCCCTCTGAAGTTAGTCTTACATAATCTCTGGGAAAATGTATCAAATTTCATTTTAAACCTACATATCTTGAAACAGCTTATTCATAAAATCAAGCACTATTTCAAGAGTGTTTTTGTTGAGATGATTATAAAGTAGCCACTCTTCTTGTATTTTATAAAACTCTCAACTTCTGCTATTTAAATTACTTAGCTAATTAGGTCTCCAATGAAAAGTTGTGTAAACACACTCATATTTAACCTTAAAAAATAATTTCCAACACTCCTGGGTGCTATTAAAAAAAACAGTTAATAAAAAAAACTGCTTAAACTTTTTGAGGATAATGTAGTTAATCAGAGATCTCTAAAGAAATCCTTTGGATAGAAACACTGGAGTGTGCAAGCTAATGTGGAAATATTGTAATCCCAGTGCATTTGAATGGAGAATTTAGTTATTTAACTTAAAAGTAGGTAAGTGGTACTTGTACCATTACATTAGTCACATTAATCATCAAGTTTTCATACAGAGAAATATAGTTGAGCAGAGCAGCTGGTTAAGTCATTAGGGATAATGACTTGCACAACATTCTAAGAATGTGAAAATAGTTTTCCTATTAAAAAATTAGGGTGAATTCTATGTATCAACTGTCCTCCTCAGACAAAGTCTGGAAAAAAAATTCACCTTATTCTCACTTTATTCTCCCAAATACATCAACATGTCATTTTAGAAAGACACTATATTATCCTTCTTAGCCAATAATTTATAATAGTTCAGCATTTTTGCCTCAACATTTAACATACAAGTTAATATCTTAAAAAAAAATTCTATATGGCTGTCACTTTTTACCCAGGATATTCTGATTGCAGTAGACATGATATGATTATCTTGAAGCTCTAGAATTTCTATTTAGGAATTATGGGAGATGTGAATAGCTTAATGGAAAAAAATCAATCTGTGAGAAAAAGTTTTCAAAATTTTGGAGGTTCGCTAAATTCTCAGAAGAAATAATCAATGTTTTAATCTATATTCTTAGCTTCAAGCTGATCACAGAAATGATTAGAAAATATCACAACTAAGCTCAGAAACGTGTAAGAACCCAAGAGCTTTGGCATGAAAATTTTCAAAAAGCTCTTTTGGACCCCAGTATTCCTTCCAGTAGCAGGGAAAGCCAATACCCATGGTAAAAATTCCTGCAGTCATTGGCATCAGTACCCCAGATGAAACCTAAACTCTTCCTGTGTATCAATAATCTTCACTCAGTAATCAAAGTCTGAGTAGGGGTAATATATTTGCTCTGCCTTTGTTGGTATCACTCCAATACTCATACCATATGAGGCTTTACACAAAGAGATTTGTGTGCTCAGCAAACAGACAATTTATAAATCAATGGATATTTGTACATCTTAAATAGTAAGATGTTGCAGCAACTCTTTATAATTAGAACCTGAAATCTGAATTATGTCAGTAGGGCTAATGTAACAGATTATTTCTGAATAAGCAAAGGAACAGATTGTCAATTCAGGTATCAAATGAAGAGAAGGTTCAAAGAAGGAATGAGGAGTCAAGACCGAGAATCTAGAAGCAAAGGAAGCAAGAAAGGAGAATCTAGCTGGATGCTTGGGGCTGGTGCAAGCAAATGGTAAGGGGAGGAGGGAGGAGGGTTCAAGAAACATGGTTATTGAGGCAAAACTTTTGTCATTCAAAATAAAATAATGAAAAAAAAAGGTTATTGAGTAAATTTTTGTCATCTCTAAACAACAAGATCAAACCTTCTAGATCAAATCTGCTATGCTGAGAAATGAGATGATATCTCATTTACTGCCTAACCAGCTTAATTTACTGTGTCTATCTAGCTGTAGAATCCAAGTCAGCGTAGGAGGTAGGGTAGCAGTGAAAGCCTAAAAGAGAATATGCTCTGGTATTGGTAGAGTTGTGGATATGTAGGAGAAGGCAATGGCAACCCACTCCAGTACTCTTGCCTGGAAAATCCCATTGACGGAGGGGCCTGGTGGGCTGCAATCCATGAGGTCGCTAGGAGTCGGACACAACTGAGCGACTTCACTTTCACTTTTCACTTTCATGCATTGGGGAAGGAAATGGCAACCCACTACAGTGTTCTTGACTGGAGAATCCCAGGGACTGGGGAGCCTGGTGGGCTGCCATCTCTGGGGTAGCACAGAGTCGGACACGACTGAAGCGACTTAGCAGCAGCAGCAGCAGCAGGATGTAATATGGGTCTTCCCAGTGCTGCTAGCAGTAAAGAATCCACCTGCCAATGCAGGAGACATAAGAGACACGGGTTAGATCCGAGTTGGGAAGATCCTGTGGAGGAGGGCATAGCAACCCACTCCATTTTTCTTGCCTGGAGAATCCCATGGACAGAGGATCCTGGTGGGCTACAGTCCATTTATTTGCAAAGAGTTGGACGTGACTAAAGCAACTTAACATGCATACATGCAGGATGTAATATATTAACGATACTAATGTCCCAATTCTTTTCTTATCCTCCCAATGTTTTGTAATCTCACAGTGACCTCACATTCTGGCTTGGCCATGTGACTTATTTGGCCAATGATATGTTAGCAAACTTAATGCAAATGGAAGTTTGGAAAAGTACTGTCCTTTTTCTGTTCATTCTCTTGCTTCTTTGCCTTCCTGGCTTGTCCAGGCTAGCCTACTAGAGAATGAAAGTGACATGGCTCAGTCATTTTCATTACTTTAGAATATAGTCAGCTGAGGGCCTGATTTGTGAATGAACCCAGATGGGATCAAAAGAACCATCCCATAAAACTCAGCTTTAATCACCCAGTTTCAGACTCATGAGAAATTAGGCTTATTGCTTTGAGTCATTCAAATCTAGGGAATTTTGTTATACAACATTCTATATAAAAGATTACTGATATCATGGACATTAGGGAGGGTACCAATGATATTTTTTGAACCATAAACTAGCAATCACAAACTATTGATAAGTATCAGAATTACCTACAAAGCTTTTAAAAATATATTCAGATCCACCTCTGACCTATAGAATCAATTGCTTGTTCTGGAGAGACATGGTAAGTATTTTGTGAAAGGGGCCAGTTTGTAATAAATTTGAGACCCACTGATTTAGGCATATTGTCTTGACAATTAGAAAAGGATATTTTTAAAATAGTCATTCATTTTCTCACTATCTAATCTGCCAGTAAAGAAAACCAATAAGGTTTCATGTTATGACTTAATTATCCTTACAGCTGTGATTTATTTTCCTAACCTGTAGATACTGATCATGTGAACCATGGCCTGAAAAGTCAGAGGACCATAGGCAATAACGGACTTAAAATCCTTTTCTTCAAAAAATGCACCTGGTAACAAGATGAGCATTTCTACCTTCTTGATAAAGGTGAAAAAAGTTATGGATGCATTTAACCTGGACTGTATCCTCTCTGAAGAAAGAAGCTAGTGAACCAAAACCCCAAACAACTATAATAGTATTACACTGTGTTTTTTCCCTGGCTGTGCCATCTGTCTAGGAATCTTCTCTCATGGATGGCTCCTTCTAAGCATTCAGAACTCAGAGTGGCCTTCTGTTACCCCTCTATAAATTCCATCTATCTTCATCATCACTATGCCTCTCTCTCTATTCATGTACTTCTTTTTATTTCCTTCAGAGCTATTAACATTGAAAGTGTGATTACATTTTTTGGTATGTCTATAGTCAAACTGAGCACTGTGCTAAGTCACTTCAGTCATGTCTGACTCTGCAACCCCATGGCCTGTAGCCCTCCAGGTCTTCTGTCCATCGGATTTTCCAGGCAAGAATACTGCAGTGGGTTACATGTCCTCCTCCAGGGGTTCTCCCAACCCTGGGATCAAACTCTTGTCTCTTCTGTCTCCTGCATTGGCAGACAGAACATTAGTAAGATATAATACTGGAGAAAAAATCTATTATTCATCATTAGTTAAGAAGGCTTTCCCAGTGGCTCAGTGGTAAAGAATCGTCCTGCAATGCAGGAGACACAGAAAATGCAGGTTTGATTCCTGGGTCGGGAAGATCCCCTGGAGGTAGGCATGGCAACCCACTGCAGCATTTTTTCCTGGAGAATCCTATGGACAGAGGAGCCTGGGGGGGCTACAGTCCATATGGTAGCAGAGTCGGAAACGCACCCAACAAGTCTTAACTATGGGTCAGGTGAACAGAAGTAGAATATAGAGGCCAGTTAGATTTTACCTGAACTCAATAATGAAATTCATGCTTTCACTATACTATATAATCTTAACTCCTCATTGCATGAGATACTCTTAATTTGATTTTTAAAAAATTAAGATAAAAGGAGATCCAACCAGTCCATCCTAAAGGAGATCAATCCTGGGTGTTCATTGGAAGGACTGACATTGAAGCTGAAACTCCAATACTTTGGCCACCTGATGCAAAGAGCTGACTCATCTGAAAAGACCCTGATGCTGGGAAAGATTGAGGGCAGGAGGAGAAGGGGACAACAGAGAATGAGATGGTTGGATGGTATTACCGACTCAATGGACATGGGTTTGGGTGGACTCCAGGAGTTGGTGATGGACAGGGAGGCTTGGCGTGCTGCAGTTCATGGGGTCACAGAGTTGGACATGACTGAGCGACTGAACTCAACTGAACTGGAGATAAAAGGTGAAGATCAACCCTGGAGATGTTGCACATACACCTAATAGTCTGTGAGACACTACTAAAGTTGTATCGTGATTCCCAGTAGACACAAAGGGAAGAACGTGTTGCTGAACAGTTGCATCATAGTAGCAATAAGGAATCTTGAGAGCTCTTTCTAGTTCTAACGCTAATGCGTGTGTTAGTCACTCAGTCATGTCTGACTCTCTGCGACTCCATGGCCTGTAGCCCTCCAGGCTCCTCTGTCCATGGGATTCTCCAGACAAGAATACTGGAGTGGGTTGCCATGCCCTCCTCCAGGGGATCTTCCCAATCCTGGCATTGAACCCGGGTCACCTCTATTGCAGGCGGACTCTTTACCATCTAGCCACAAGGGAAGCCTCTCATGCTAGCCAACTGTGCAATTATGGGAAAATCATTTAACTCCCCTTGCTCTATCTGAAAAATAATAAGAGAATTAGTTGATCTGAGATTAATCTGTATCCTATTAATGCTTTTGCCAACATTTTGCCTTGCACCCTTTCTGGTAATTTATTTTTCATTGGCTTTGATTGGCAATTTATTTTTCATTGTGCTTTGATAGCAGCACATTCCTTTGGTGCTGCTGCTGCTGCTGCTGCTAAGTCGCTTTAGTCGTGTCTGACTCTGTGCGACCCCATAGACGGCAGCCCACCAGGCTCCCCCATCCCTGGGATTCTCCAGGCAAGAACACTGGAGTGGGTTGCCATTTCCTTCTCTAATGCATAAAAGTGAAAAGTGAAAGTAAAGTTGCTCAGTCGTGTCTGACTCTTAGCGACCCCATGGACTGCAGGCCACCAGGCTCCTCCGTCCATGGGATTTTCCAGGCAAGAGTATTGGAGTGGGGTGCCATTGCCTTCTCCCTCCTTTGGTGAGGGAACAGCAAAAAGTGGAAGAAAGAGCGTGAGTTTTGGAATCAAATGGATTTGTGTTTGAATCCCAGCTTTGCCTTTCCTGGCTTTGGGATCTTGGCCAATTTTCTTAAATCTTGCCAAGTTTGAGTTCACTCAACAGTAAAATGCTGATAGTAATGCCTTTCTCACAGGGCTTTGACAGAAATGAAATAACATGGGAAATGCTTGAAAACATTATATTCAGTTCTCAATAAATGCTAAGTTCCTTTCTTCTGGTTATTTTTGTGTCTATTCTAAGTTACCCCTCTGTCTCTGTTAGTAGGGCTTTTTTTTTTTTTTTTTCCCCTCTACCCTCCCTTAAGTATAAATATTTTACCAGTTTAGTCATGGACTCTTGGGGTAAACTCTTCTTAAGTGATAATCTTTCATGACTTCCCCTGTGACTCTGTTGATTACTTAAAATAAATAGTGCCCAATAAACCTCTCATTTGAACTATAATCACAAGTTCGAGTACCCTATAGTCCAGGGGTCCCCAACCTCTGGGCTATCAGCAGCATTAGATTAGAAATAAAATGTACAATAAATATAATGCAATGATATCATCCTGAATCTGTTCCCCACCCCCACCCCCAGACCATGGAATAATTGTCTTCCATGATACCAGCCCCTGGTGCCAAAAAATTTAGGGACAGCTTCTAGTCATCATGCTATAATTACCCAACTAATTTCTCAGATCCAGCACAGATAACAGAACATACCATAAGCTACTTTCATTATTTTGTTTGCTGTTTTAGTTTGATAGTGCCATCATGCCCCCTCTCCAGAATTGAAACTTCAGAATCATCTTTACTTCTTCCACATTTTTCTTTTCTCTAAATCCAATAAATTGCCATGTCTGTTCTAGCTCCACACTATTACATCCCTCATCCTCTTCCCTTTCAGTTGCACTATTCATCTAATGCTGTATGTTAATAACAACTCTTCCAACTTTAAGTTATAAGGGATAAAATGCAAGCCAGTTGAAATCCAACTCCAAGTATGAAAAAATATGATTTTTTAAAATAGCATAAACTAATGTAACAGAAAATTCCAAGCACTGCATTTTCCTTCAGGCAAATTTAAATCCAGACACCTATTACCAAGATTCTTCTTTTGCGTTTCTTATTTAGCTTTCCTCTTCATTGATTTAATTCATGGGCAAACTTTCCCCAGGTGTTAGCAAAGATGTTAACATCAGCACTAAGAATATATCAAATGAATAACAAGGATCTCAAAGAGTAAGAGTCCACCCTGGTAAAGATCACACTTTTGTATAGTAATGGAGCAATGTAACTTTACCAACATTTATACTTTCCATGAAGATTTTATTTCAGTTCTTTGGTATTGCATTCAATATTTATTCTCTTAATCTTTTGAGCAACTCTATATCTTTAATTATATATCATATCCAATCAAAGGCTCTGTTTCTCTTCCCACTTGATCTCTTAAAATATGTATTAGCTTTTGCTACATAACAGCAACTTCAAAATCTCAGTACCTTACTGCAAGGAACATGTATTTGTGGTTCAGGTGGATTTGGTACCCTGCTGCAGACTGGTTTCAGGACTGCTCCACTTTTCTCATTTGGGGGACTCTAATTGGACATGTTTTTCTCATGGTGATTACAGCAGCTCAAGAAGCCAAACATAATCATACCAGTTCATATAATATTCAATAGCATTCCACTGGCCAAAGTTAAACATATAAGCAGGCCCAACATCATTAGGGTAGGCTGATTCACTTCATGTACTCTAGAAAGACCACAAAGTCATATATTAAATGACAAGTATACACAGTTATACAGAAAGGAATGGTAAAATGGAAGAAATAATCAAGACAATCATGAGATCACATTTTCAAGACCTAGCTAATGCATAAACTTCCTTAAGAAAACATTTCCTATCCTTCTGGCAGAAATTTTCTTCTACACCTCCATAGCACTTTATGAACTTTAATCAGTGCTCAATCCTTTTACATGGTATTACAATTAAGAACCCATAAGTCATGTCTTAAGAAGCAGCACTACAGTTTACCTATTTCTCATCTACTATGGTGACTAGAGGAGACTTTTGCCTATAGCATGCATATAACTATAACATAATAGTCAGTAAAACACCATGATCAAGACCTCCAGCTGTGCAGACCCACTGTGTCACTGCAGATCCATGCTCCACACCCAGTAGCTGGGTGTCCTTGAACAAGAACAGCATTCATCTCCCAGCAAGTTAAGAGAATATATAAAGCATTTAAAGCACTACCTAGAACATTAGAAGAGCAAAATCACATAGATTTATTGTTATAATTTGTTTGTCTAATGAATAATGTCTAAGTTTCACTCAATTCTTAAGTCTTAAATTAGCTGAGTATGATACTTAATTTCATATATCAACTTGACTGCCTAACAGATGCCCAGATAGGCAATAAAACATTATTTCTGGGGTATGTTTGTGAGGGTGTTTCTGTAAGAGATTAACATTTGTCTCAGCAGACTGAATAAAGAAATTCACCCTCACCAATGTAGGTAAACATCACCCAATTCATTGAGGCCCAAACAGTAGGCAATGAAATATTTATACTCCTAGAGAACAGTGTCTTCTCTTAAGCTTTATCTTTATGTAGGTGCTCAGTCATTCTTTACTGTGATGATTAGACACACTGTAATTTTGTAAAACTATACAAGTGTGAGGTAAAATCAATATGTTACATTTCTAAATTGATAAAAACTGAAATAGTTATTTGAGGATTTATATCAGATTTAATTTATAACACTTAAATTCATTATTTCTAAAATTGAGGAAAATATTATTGACCACATCTGAAGCACAGTTTCATGATTTTCTTAAATGTATCATGTTAATTTTTATGTAAATGCAATTATTTTATTAATATGAGCATGATGCAAAATTTTCTTTTATGAATAAGCTTAATTCATTATTTTGGCAGTTTTGAAGTAAAATACACAAGTGATTATAAGATTTTTTTTTCCAGATATAGAATGTGTTTTCCATATCTATTCTAAAAATACAATCTTTTCTGAAGCCTTCTAAAGTCAATGTGCTAAATGGCTTTCTTTGTTCTTTCATTTAAATTCTAGCCAGAAAGTCTTTTTCAGCAAACTTGCTATAACTGCAATTTTAGATGTAAAATATTAATGAAATTGAAAATGAAGCACATATTGTTTATTAATAAACTTACATGTGTAGGCAACATTTGCATAAAATGATTTAAAATCCAGAACTGTCATATAATTGGTATTCTTAATGAACAATAAAAGCAGTCCAGGAGTCAGAAGGGGGTATGGATGCGTGAAGGGTCAGCTATAAAAACTGTGCAAAACTCGATATGAAACATAAAGGATTTTCAATAATGCAAATTTGCCTTTTTTGGAAAATGCATATTTCATTTGTACACATTAGCCATAATTAGTGGGTTTGTGTTTGTATGTGTGATATATGTATATCACAGTCAGCATACCCAAACCTTTGTGTCTTTTTTTTTTTTTTCATTTTGGTTTTGTTTTATTTCATTTTTGCTATATTACTCTTTGTTTCTGCAAAAGCTTGTGATCTGGGGAATTGTGGGGACAGATTTGAAAATTCTGATTATGGGAACTAGAGAGAAGAGACCAAAATACATTCGCAGGGAAAAGACCAAGATTTTGTTCAACTTCTTGGAAATAAGCTCTAATAACTGAGGAGATGTAGAGAAGGTGAGGTAAGAGGGGCAGTGGGTTCTTCAGCCACCTGTATAATCTACTAGGCAAGTTTCCAGATCAGAGAGATTAGAGCTTTACTCTTAGGTAATGACATTAAACTATGACAGTTAACACTTTTGAGTTTTTAATATGTAGTAAGTACTTTCCATTACATGATATCATTTCATCAAGACTTCCCCAGTGGCTCAGTGGTAAAGCAACCTGTCTGCAATGCATGAGACATGGGTTTGATTCCTGGATCGGGAAGATCCCCTAGAGAAGGAAATGGCAATCTACTCCAGTATTCTTGCCTGGAAAATCCCATGGACAGAGCCTGGTAGGCTTCAGTAAGTACATGGGGTTGCAAAAGAATTAGACGCAACTCGGTGACTAAACATCATCAATAGACAACAGGCACTTTCATCACATGATATCATTTCATTATTACAACATGTTAAACTGAGTCCTCTTCAAATTCACTAATTTACACCTTAAATGCTATGTGACTATCTTTGAAGATAGAGCTTTTAAGAAGTTAATTAAAGGGACTCTATTTAAATAGGCTTATAAAAGCCTTTGACTGTGTGGATCACAATAAACTGTGGAAAATTCTGAAAGAGATGGGAATACAAGACCACCTAATATGCCTCTTGACAAACCTATATGCAGGTCAAGAAGCAACGGTTAGAACTGAAAATGGAACAACAGACTGGTTCCAAATAGGAAAAGGAGTATGTCAAGCCTGTATGTTGTCACCCTGCTTATTTAATTTATATGCAGAATACATCATGAGAAATGCTGGGCTGGAAGAAGCACAAGCTGGAATCAAGATTGCCGGGAGAAATATTAATAACCTCAGATATGCAGATGACACCGCCCTTATGGCAGAAAGTGAAGAGGAACTAAAAAGCCTCTTGAGGAAAGTGAAAGTGGAGAGTGAAAAAGTTGGCTTAAAGCTCAACATTCAGAAAACGAAGATCATGGCATCTGGTCCCATCACTTCATGGGAAATAGATGGGGAAACAGTGGGAACAGTGTCAACTTTATTTTGGGGGGCTCCAAAATCACTGCAGATGGTGACTGCAGCCATGAAATTAAAAGACGCTTACTCCTTGGAAGGAAAGTTATGACCAACCTAGATAGCATATTCAAAAGCAGAGACAATACTTTGCCAACAAAGGTCCATTTAGTCAAGGCTATGGTTTTCCAGTAGTCATGCATGGATGTGAGAACTGAACTGTGAAGAAAGCTGAGCACTGAAGAATTAATGCTTTTCAACTGTGGTGTTGGAGGAGACTCTCGAGAGTCCCTTGGATTGCAAGGAGATCCAACCAGTCCATTCTAAAGATCAGCCCTGGGATTTCTTTGGAATGACTGATGCTAAAGCTGAAACTCCAGTACTTTGGCCACCTCATGTGAAGAGTTGACTCACTGGAAAAAACTCTGATGCTGAGAGGGATTGAGGGCAGGAGGAAAAGGGGACGACAGAGGATGAGATGGCTGGATGGCATCATCGACTCGATGGATGTGAGTTTGAGTGAACTCCAGGAGTTGGTGATGGACAGGGAGGCCTGCCATGCTGCAATTCATGGGGTCGCAAAGAGTCGGACACAACTGAATGACTGAACTGAACTGAACTGATATCCTTATACAAACTGTGGAAAATTCTTAAAGAGACAGGAATATCAACTACCTTACCTGTCTCCTGAGAAACCTGTATGCATCACGAAGGAACGGTTAGAACCAGACATGAAATGATGGACTGGTTCAAAATGGGGAAAGGAATATGAGAAAGCTGTATAATGTTACCCTACTTATTTAACTTATATCCAGAGTACTTCATGCAAAATGGTGGGGTGGATGAATCACAAGGTGGAATCAAGATTTCCAGGAGAAATATCAACAACCTCAGATACGCAGATATACCACTCTAATGGCAGAAAGAGTAGAGGAACTAAAAACTCTCTTGATGATGGTGAAAGAGGAGAGTGAAAAAGCTGGCTTAAAACTCAACATTCAAAAAACTAAGATCATGGTAGCTGCTCCCATCACTTCATGGCATGAAGAAGGGGAAAAAGTGTAAACAGTGATAGATTTTATTTTCTTGGGCTCCAAAAATCACTGCAGATAATGAACAAAGTAATAAGATTAAAATATGCTTGCTCCTTGGAAGGAAAGCTGTGACAAACCTTGACAGCATATTAAAAAACAGAAACATTCCTCTGCTGATGAAGACCCATATATTTAAAGCAATGATTTTTCCAGTAGTCATATATGAATGTGAGAGTGGACCATAAAGAAGGCTGAGCACCAAAGAATTAATTTCTTTGAACTGTGTGTGGTGCTGGAGAAGACTCTTGGGAGTCCCTTGGACTGCAAGGAGAACAAACCAGTCCATCCTAAAGGAAATCAACCCTGAATATTCATTGGAAGGACTGATGCTGAAGCTGAAGCTCCAATACTTAGGCCACCTGATGAGAAAAGCCAACTCATTAGAAAAGACCCTGATGCTGGAAAGATTGAAGGCTGGAGAAGGGCATAATAGAGGATGAGATGATTGGATGGCATCACTGATTCAATGGACTTGAGTTTGAGCAAACTCCGTTAGACAGTGAAGGACAGGGAAGTCTGGCATGCTGCAGTTCATGGGGTGGCAAAGAGTTGGACATGAGCTAGTTACTGAATAGGTCAATGTCCTTAGAATAAGGACAACAACAATGTCTTTATAAGAAGAAGAGGAGACACCAGGAGTGCCTGTGCACATATGAAAGGCCATTTGAGGACAGGGTGAGAAAATGGCCATCTGCAATCCAGGAAGAGTGCTTTAACCAGAAACCAGATCACCTTTCACCTTGATTATGGGCTTCCAGCCTTCAGAATTATGAGAAAACAAATTTTTGTGTTAAGTCACCAACTCTCTGGTATGCTGTTAGGACAACCTGAACAGACTAGTAAAAACACCATTGAGAGAATGCTATTATTATCCACACTTTACAGTCAGGAATGAGTCTTTGAGAAATGAAATAATTTTGTTCACAGTATTGATGAGATGGCAAAGCATACCTTGAATCCAGGTTGTCTTACTCTTAGAATCATGATTTTATTTACTTTACAATTCTGCCACTCTTATATATAGTTATGTGTAGTTGGATAGTTTCACTCTGTTTGGTCATTATAATATTGTATCCACATAATGTTTTATGTCATTACATAAAAATCAGGCAATTCAGCAAATAAACTCTACCTTCCTTGGTAATCCTAGATACAGTAAGCTTTTTATAGTTACCTAAATAATTTTCCAATTTGCCATATAAACAAGACTTGCAATGCAATAGTAAGGCCTAGGTTCATACTTTCTAAGTATTTATAATAAATAATTTTTAAAACTCTCAATATTTTATTAAATGAATAATTAGAAATATTTGAGTTTCAATAAGTAGTAATTTATCCCATGTATATTCTGCATGTGCTCATATTAAATAAAAGCTAATTAGGTATTTCTGAGAATACTTGGAGATGATCCTTTGAGGAAACAATGGCAAATTACAATGATTTGCATCAATTACATCTTCTTTTTTGCTCAATTCAAGATTAACAAAATGAAGCAGTTTATCATTGAGGTAATTTATCAATAATTGAATCATTAAGTGAAAGACATGTGCTTACACAGCAGAAAATGTTTTTGAGAAAGTTGTTTTATAGTCTTCAGTGTTTTAAAAATATGAAACTAGGAACAGTTTATATTCAGAAATGTCTAAAAACATAATTTCAAAAATTTCATTATTTTACTACCATTTACTTTTATACAGTAATTTTCAGATACTTTCAACTAGCAAATAATTATTGAAGGCCTACAGTGCTTTTGATACATATACCTTCATAAGACAATGTCAGGCAACCTCACTTAGGTCCCTGGATATTAGAATAATTATTTACATACCCAAAACACTGGTATACTCCCTTTCTTGAACCATAAAATTCAGTCTGTCTTGTCTTTTTCTGATTGACCACAACATTACTTAAGTTGTTTTCTTTCTTCAGATTGACTGCAGGTAAACAATTGTTTTCATCCCTTCTTTCTTTTTTATTTCCTTTTTAGGAGCTTAATATTATGCATAATGGATAATCAGAAATAACAGCCATATAATAAACACTATGAAATTAAGGAGATTCCTAAACTATCATAAAGTTGTTGAATAAATAAATCCTCATGTTTCTTGCTGACTTACTGCTTTAGATGACAAGGAAGCCCAATGACCATTTACTTTTCCCACTCAATTTTAAATATATATGTACTTCACATCTGTGCACCTACATTTACTCTCCTGTGGTATCAAGTAGTAGCACTGGAATTACTCTTTTATTTCAATTAAAAGGCAAAAAACAATTAATCTATAGTTTATCTTACATTTTAAAATGTTCTCTTAGAGGACAAAACCAGTTTTCAGAAGCTTGGGAGGGGCAGAGAGAAGGGGGCATTTCATGACTTTAGTCAACACTCTTTCTATGTGTGAGAATCAGACACATCTCTATATGTCTAGCAGCCTGCTCCAGAACTCTCTTGTATAAATCCCCTGAGAAGCATCCACGGAGAAAGCTCATTGTAAAGGAAGAGTCAGGCAGTCAAGCTTGGCTTTGAAAAAAAGCTTTCATTATCAGCCAAGGGAAGCAATTCTGAGTACAGCATGATGCTCATCACTCATATTTGTCTTTGAGCCTAACCACCCATGGACTTCTGCCTGAGTCCTGTTAGGGGAAGAGAGACACAAGTGAAAAACAAAATTACTGTTTTTCAATTAACACTTTTAAGATATTGTGACATCAGCTACTTTGATACATGTCTGTAAATGGCAGAACAAAAAATTTGTTCCCTCTTATGTAGATAATACAATGTAGATTCAGGTGTTGAAAGTACTCAGGAAAACACTATGACTTGGGACCAGCTGACAGACTGTGGTCCACCAACGATAATAGGGTCTAACAGGAGACAGTATTATTCCAAAGCGATGGTTTGTCTGTGTGAACCACAGGCACTCTACTGGAGGTGGAAGGGGGAGAGGGCAGATTATTTTATTTTAATGAAATAGTTTACATAATTGTGGTGTCTTAGTGAACCCAACAGAGAAGGCAATGGCACCCCACTCCAGTACTCTTGCCTGGAAAAATCCCATGGATGGAGGAACCTGGTAGGCTGCAGTCCCTGGGGTCCCGAAGAGTCGGACACAACTGAGTGACTTCACTTTCACTTTTCACTTTTATGCATTGGAGAAGGCAATGGCAACCCACTCCAGTGTTCTTGCCTGGAGAATCCCAGGGATGGGGGAGCCTGGTGGGCTGCCATCTATGGGGCTGCACAAAGTAGGACACGACTACAGCGATTTGGCAGCAGCAGCAGCAGCAGCAGTGAACTCAAAATCTGCTGAAGAGTTCAGCAAGCTGGAGACCTGGGAAATAGTTGCAGTGTAAGCCCCAAAGCAGTCAACTGACAGATTTTTTTTCCTTTTCAGGGAGGTCAGTCTTTCTTCTATTAAGGCCTTCCACTGATTCAATAAGACCCACTCACATTATGCAAAGCAATCATCTTTACTCAGATTCCATCAATTTAAATGTTAATCTCATCCAAAAACACCTTCACAAAAATGCACCTGGAGAAATGACTGATGAAATATCTGAGAACTATGGTTTAGTCAAATTCAAACATCAAATTAATCATTATAGTCCTTTTTCCCAGTGATTTTTTCTGTATATCCTCAAGTACCACATGTATTCCCAAACTCATTTCTATAGGCTATTGCATGCAGTATTACCACCATTATCATTCCCTTCTATACTACCACTTTCTGGGCACACACACATACACACATACATATATGTATATACATATACACAGGTGTACATACATATGTACACATATACATATATACATACATACATATACACACATATACATACATTGTTGATTCCATTTTTCTAGAGAACTGGGACTAACACAGGCCCTTTGTTGGATATAATAGGCAGAGTAATGGCCAACTAAAGATATTCATGTCTTAATTGCCAGAGCCTATAAATTTGGCAATCAGAACTTTGCATATATGATTAAGGATAGTGAGAAAGATGATTATTCTCTATTATCCAGGCAAATCCAGTGAAATCACGGGGCTCCTCACAAATACACAAAAAGGCAGGAGAATTAGAATTAAAGATGCAAATGTGATGACCAGAAGCAGATGTTGGAGTGATGTAGTTGTTGGCAGGTGCCCACAAGTTAAGAAATGCTGGTAACTTCTAGAAGCTGGAAAAGGCAGGGAAACAGCTCCTCATCTGGACCCTCTTGAAGGAATGTGGTTTTACCAACACTTTGATTTTAGCCCCATGAAATTCATTTCAGTTCTGACCTCCAGAACTATAAGATAATAAATTTTGTTGTTTCAAGATACTAAGCTTGTGCCAGTTTCTTACAGCAGCAAAATAATAATAATAATATGATAGAAATGCTGCAATAGTAGATGAGGATAAAAGCATGCAAAAAGGAAAGAAGGAAGTAAGGAAAAAAGGATGGAACTGAGAAGAGTATGAGACAAAGAACAAAGGATTAATGAGAAAAAATGTTAGGTAAGAAGAGGACCAGGACAGACAGTACAAATCCCAGTGCTTGCCTTGGAGTAATAGCATTAGTTTCATAGAAGTTGGACTATTCTTTAATGATTTCAAAGTGCTTACAGATATCCCTGCATTTTTTTGAAGGTTAAAATCTTTTGGTATACTTAGCAAAAACTTAACAAGTTTTCATTTTCCACTATTGCTTCTTTGTTTAAAATATATTAATATTATATCTTCATTTTGATAATTCAACAATCAATATTGTTAAAAAATCTCTTGCTGTAAAATATATTACAATTTGTATGATGACTTTATTTTGTATATAAGCCAGCATTTTGTAAATAACATAAGACTGACATAGTTTTAATATGAACAATCTTATAATTTAAAATAAAAAGATGTATTTTCTCTATTTGTATATTTCTCAAGGACATTTCATTGTGTCACAGATAGTTCTAACTTCTTGCTGTCTTTGCTGTAGCTATTTATAAATTTTGAAATGTTTCAGCTCCATAAAATGTTGTGCCTGAGGAGTAGCATGATGTTAGTAATGATCCCTGTATTTTTCAACTTTCCATTTTTATAGTATTTTATCTGCTTATATTTTTAAGAAAAGTAGTTGAATGTTTTATTATATTATAACATTAAAACAAAGAAAAATCTCTGTTTGTCTAATGCTCTTGAAAATTTATTTATGTCAAAGTCTGAAACTCAGATTAGTGCTATAGTTTTAAACACTATTTCCAAAGACTTCTTCAAAGTGGATGGAGAGAAATTCTTGTAATAAAGTGAGTAGACTGGTAAAGTGAAAGCAAGTGGAAATATATTATCACAGCAGGATTACAATAGAGAGATATTTACTATATATTTATTCTAAAAAGCTGATATTTTACAATATTTACATATTATATAGCAGGCAGTTTTGGTCTTGTGACATAAAGGGCAATGAAAATAACTGCGAGGAAGTTAAAATTTTCTTTCATTTTTTTTCATGTTTTTCTTTTTTTTTTTTAATTTAATTTTATTTTTAAACTTTACAATATTGTATTAGTTTTGCCAAATATCGAAATGAATCCACCACAGGTATACCTGTGTTCCCCATCCTGAACCCTCCTCCCTCCTCCCTCCCCATACCCTCCCTCTGGGTCATCCCAGTGCACCAGCCCCAAGCATCCAGTATCGTGCATCGAACCTGGACTGGCGACTCGTTTCATATATGATATTATACATGTTTCAATGCCATTCTCCCAAATCTCCCCACCCTCTCCCTCTCCCACAGAGTCCATAAGACTGATCGATACATCAGTGTCTCTTTTGCTGTCTCATACACAGGGCTATTGTTACCATCTTTCTAAATTCCATATATATGTGTTAGTATACTGTATTGGTGTTTTTCTTTCTGGCTTACTTCACTCTGTATAATAGGCTCCAGTTTCATCCACCTCATTAGAGCTGATTCAAATGTATTCTTTTTAATGGCTGAGTAATACTCCATTGTGTATATGTACCACTGCTTTCTTATCCATTCATCTGCTGATGGGCATCTAGGTTGCTTCCATGTCCTGGCTATTATAGACAGTGCTGCGATGAATATTGGGGTACACGTGTCTCTTTCCCTTCTGGTTTCCTCAGTGTGTATGCCCAGCAGTGGGATTGCTGGATCATAAGGCAGTTCTATTTCCAGTTTTTTAAGGAATCTCCACACTGTTCTCCATAGTGGCTGTACTAGTTTGCATTCCCACCGACAGTGTAAGAGGGTTCCCTTTTCTCCACACCCTCTCCAGCATTTATTGCTTGTAGACTTTTGGATCGCAGCCATTCTGACTGGCGTGAAATGGTACCTCATAGTGGTTTTGATTTGCATTTCTCTGATAATGAGTGATGTTGAGCATCTTTCATGCGTTTGTTAGCCCTCTGTATGTCTTCTTTGGAGAAATGTCTATTTAGTTCTTTGGCCCATTTTTTGATTGGGTCATTTATTTTTCTGGAGTTGAGCTGTAGGAGTTGCTTGTATATTTTTGAGATTAGTTGTTTGTCAGTTGCTTCATTTGCTGTTATTTTCTCCCATTCTGAAGGCTGCCTTTTCACATTGCTTATAGTTTCCTTTGTTGTGCAGAAGCTTTTAAGTTTAATTAGGTCCCATTTGTTTATTTTTGGTTTTATTTCCAGTATTCTGGGAGGTGGGTCTAGAGGATCCTGCTGTGATGTACGTCGGAGAGTGTTTTGCCTATGTTCTCCTCTAGGAGTTTTATAGTTTCTGGCCTTACGTTTAGATCTTTAATCCATTTTGAGTTTATTTTTTGTGTACGGTGTTAGAAAGTGTTCTAGTTTCATTCTTTTACAAGTGGTTGACCAGATTTCCCAGCACCACTTGTTAAAGAGATTGTCTTTAATCCATTGTATATTCTTGCCTCCTTTGTCAAAGATAAGGTGTCCATATGTGTGTGGATTTATCTCTGGGCTTTCTATTTTGTTCCATTGATCAATATTTCTGTCTTTGTGCCAGTACCATACTGTCTTGATAACTGTGGCTTTGTAATAGAGCCTGAAGTCAGGTAGGTTGATTCCTCCAGTTCCATTCTTCTTTCTCAAGATCGCTTTGGCTATTCGAGGTTTTTTGTTTTTCCATACAAATTGTGAAATTATTTGTTCTAGCTCTGTGAAGAATACCATTGGTAGCTTGATAGGGATTACATTGAATCTATAAATAGCTTTGGGTAGTATACTCATTTTCACTATATTGATTCTTCCAATCCATGAACATGGTATATTTCTCCATCTATTAGTGTCCTCTTTGATTTCTTTCACCAGTGTTTTATAGTTTTCTATATATAGGTCTTTAGTTTCTTTAGGTAGATATATTCCTAAGTATTTTATTCTTTTCGTTGCAATGGTGAATGGAATTGCTTCCTTAATTTCTCTTTCTGTTTTCTCATTGTTAGTGTATAGGAATGCAAGGGATTTCTGTGTGTTGATTTTATATCCTGCAACTTTACTATAATCATTGATTAGTTCTAGTAACTTTCTGGTGGAGTCTTTAGGGTTTTCTATGTAGAGGATCATGTCATCTGCAAATAGAGTTTTACTTCTTCTTTTCCAATTTGGATTCCTTTTATGTCTTTTCTGCTCTGTTTGCTGTGGCCAAAACTTCCAAAACTATGTTGAATAGTAATGGTGAAAGTGGGCACCCTTGTCTTGTTTCTGACTTTAGAGGAAATGTTTTCAATTTTTCACCATTGAGGATAATGTTTGCTGTGGGTTTGTCATATATAGCTTTTATTATGTTGGGGTATGTTCCTTCTATTCCTGCTTTCTGGAGAGTTTTTATCATAAACGGATGTTGAATTTTGTCAAAGGCTTTCTCTGCATCTATTGAGATAATCATGTTTTTTATTTTTCAATTTGTTAATGTGCTGTATTGCATTGATTGATTTGCGGATATTGAAGAATCCTTGCATCCCTGGGATAAAGCCCACTTGGTCGTGCTGTATGATCTTTTTAATGTGTTGTTGGATTTTGACTGCTAGAATTTTGTTAAGGATTTTTGCATCTATGTTCATCAGTGATATTGGCCTGTAGTTTTCTTTTTTTGTGGGATCTTTGTCAGGTTTTGGTATTAGGGTGATGGTGGCCTCATAGAATGAGTTTGGAAGTTTACCTTCCTCTGCAATTTTCTGGAAGAGTTTGAGCAGGATAGGTGTTAGCTCTTCTCTAAATTTTTGGCAGAATTCAGCTGTGAAGCCTTCTGGACCTGGGCTTTTGTTTGCTGGAAGATTTTTGATTACAGTTTCAATTTCCGTGCTTGTGATGGGTCTGTTAAGATTTTCTATTTCTTCCTGGTCGAGTTTTGGAAAGTTGTACTTTTCTAAGAATTTGTCCATTTCTTCCACGTTGTCCATTTTATTGGCATATAATTGTTGATAGTAGTCTCTTATGATCCTTTGTATTTCTGTGTTGTCTGTTGTAATCTCTCCATTTTCATTTCTAATTTTATTGATTTGATTTTTCTCCCTTTGTTTCTTGATGAGTCTGGCTAATGGTTTGTCAATTTTATTTATCCTTTCAAAGAAGCAGCTTTTGGCTTTGTTGATTTTTGCTATGGTCTCTTTTGTTTCTTTTGCATTTATTTCTGCCCTAATTTTTAAGATTTCTTTCCTTCTACTAACGCTGGGGTTCTTCATTTCTTCCTTTTCTAGTTGCTTTAGGTGTAGGGTTAGGTTATTTATTTGACTTTTTTCTTGTTTCTTGAGGTATGCCTGTATTGCTATGAACTTACCCTTAGGACTGCTTTTAAAGTGTCTCATAGGTTTTGGGTTGTTGTGTTTTCATTTTCATTAGTTTCTATGCAAATTTTTATTTCTTTTTTGATTTCTTCTGTGATTTGTTGATTATTCGGCAGCGTGTTGTTCAGCCTCCATATGTTGGAATTTTTAATAGTTTTTCTCCTGTAATTGAGATCTAATCTTACTGCATTGTGGTCAGAAAAGATGCTTGGAATGATTTCTATTTTTTTTTGAATTTACCTAGGCTAGATTTATGGCCCAAGATGTGATCTATCCTGGAGAAGGTTCCATGTGCGCTTAAGAAAAAGGTGAAATTCATTGTTTGGGGATGAAATGTCCTATAGATATCAATTAGGTCTAACTGGTCTATTGTATCGTTTAACGTTTGTGTTTCCTTGTTAATTTTCTGTTTAGTTGATCTATCCATAGGTGTGAGTGGGGTATTAAAGTCTCCCAGTATTATTGTGTTATTGTTAATTTCTCCTTTCATACTTGTTAGCATTTGTCTTACATATTGCGGTGCTCCCATGTTGGGTGCATATATATTTATAATTGTTATATCTTCTTCTTGAATTGATCCTTTGATTATTATGTAGTGACCATCTTTGTCTCTTTTCACAGCCTTTGTTTTAAAGTCTATTTTATCTGATATGCGTATTGCTACTCCTGCTTTCTTTTGGTCCCTATTTGAATGGAAAATCTTTTTCCAGCCCTTCATTTTCAGTCTGTATGTGTACCCTGTTTTGAGGTGGGTCTCTTGTAGACAACATATGTAGGGGTCTTGTTTTTGTATCCATTCAGCCAGTCTTTGTCTTTTGGTTGGGGCATTCAGCCCACTTACGTTTAAGGCAATTACTGATAAGTATGCTCCCGTTGCCATTTACTTTATTGTTTTGGGTTCGATTTTATACACCATTTTTGTGTTTCCAGTCTAGAGAATATCCTTTAGTATTTGTTGGAGAGCTGGTTTGGTGGTGCTGAATTCTCTCAGCTTTTGCTTGTCTGAAAAGCTTTTGATTTTTCCTTCATATTTGAATGAGATCCTTGCTGGGTACAATAATCTGGGCTGTAGGTTATTTTCTTTCATCACTTTAAGTATGTCTTGCCATTCCCTCCTGGCTTGAAGAGTTTCTATTGAAAGATCAGCTGTTATCCTTATGGGAATTCCCTTGCGTGTTATTTGTTGTTTTCCCTTGCTGCTTTTAATATGTGTTCTTTGTGTTTGATCTTTGTTAATTTGATTAATATGTGTCTTGGGGTGTTTTGCCTTGGGTTTATCCTTTTTGGGACTCTCTGGGTTTCTTGGACTTGGGTGATTATTTCCTTCCCCATTTTAGGGAAGTTTTCAACTATTATCTCCTCAAGTATTTTCTCATGGTCTTTCTTTTTGTCTTCTTCTTCTGGGACCCCTATGATTCGAATGTTGTAGTGTTTAATATTGTCCTGGAGGTCTCTGAGATTGTCCTCATTTCTTTTAATTTGTTTTTCTTTTATCCTCTCTGATTCATTTATTTCTACCATTCTATCTTCTAATTCACTAATCCTATCTTCTGCCTCTGTTATTCTACTATTTGTTGCCTCCAGAGTGTTTTTAATTTCATTTATTGCATTATTCATTTTACATTGACTCTCTTTTATTTCTTCTAGGCTCTTGTTAAACCTTTCTTGCATCTTCTCAATCGTTGTCTCCAGGCTATTTATCTGTGATTCCATTTTGATTTCAAGATTTTGGATCAATTTCACTATCATTATTTGGAATTCTTTATCAGGTAGATTCCCTATCTCTTCCTCTTTTGTTTGGTTTGGTGGTCATTTATCCTGTTCCTTTATCTGCTGGGTATTCCTCTGTCTCTTCATCTTGTTTAAATTGCTGAGTTTGGGGTGTCCTTTCTGTATTCTGGCAGTTTGTGGAGTTCTCTTTTTTTTTTCTTTTTTTCTTTTTTTATTGTGGCATTTCCTCGCTCTGTGTGGGTTTGTACAGGTGGCTTGTCAAGGTTTCTTGGTTAGGGAAGCTTGTGTTGGTGTTCTGGTGGGTGGAGCTGTATTTCTTCTCTCTGGAGTGCAATGAAATGTCCAGTAATGACTTATGGGATGTCTATGGTTTTGGGGTGACTTTGGGCTGCCTGTATCTTGGAGCTCAGGGCTGTGTTCCTGGTTGCTGGAGAATTTGCTTGGTATGTCTTGCCCTGGAACTTGTTGGCCCTTGTGTGGTGCTTGGTTTCAGTGTCGGTATGGAGGCGTTTGATGAGCTCCTGTCAATTAATTTTCCTTGGAGTCAGGAGCTCCCTGGAGTCAGGGTTTGGACTTAAGCCTCCTGCTTCCAGTTATCGGTCTTATTTTTTACAGTAGTTTCAAAGCTTCTCCTTCTATACAGCACCATTGATAAAACATCTACGTTAAAGATGAAAAGTTTCTTTGTTCAGTCGCGCTGTGGGGAGGTAGGGAGGGATGCTGCAAACAAATAACACTGGCGTGTGCTTGCAGTGCCTCAGCCACACTGGGTCTGCCCCCTGTTCATGGCGCGTGTAGCCTCCCTGCCCACACTGCTCAGGCTCTAGGTTGCTCCGCCGGGAACCATCCGTGGCTGGCCCTGGGCTGCCTGCACTTCCCAGGTCCAAGCCGCTCAAGTTCAGGCACTCGGGTAGTCCTCAGAGGCGCAGACTCTCAGTTGGGCCTGCATTTTGTGCCCTTCCCAGATCCGAGCAGCTCAGGTGATGAGGTGTTTGGCGCATGCGATTGCTGCGACTTATTGCCTCCCCACCGCTGGTTATCTAGGTGTGCAACCGGCGCACCTTCTCAGGCAGATGTTGACCGTCCAGACCCCCAAGAAGTTTTAGTTAGCAAAGAAGCTTGCTTACAGTTTTATAGATAATGTCTCTCTGGGGCTGCGATTGTCCCCTTCCGGCTCTGGCTGCCTGTCACAGGGGGGGATGGTCTGCCGCCGGCCATCTCTGTTCAGTCCTTTGTTCCGTGCACGGGCCTGGCGGTGTCCTAGGTTAGGGCTGGCTTTTCGCGTGGTAGATATCCCACAGTCTGGTTTGCTAGCCCGAATTATTTCGCTCAGATAGCGCTCGGGATATTCAGGCCAGATCCTTGCGATGCAGGCCGCGCCGCCCCTCCCTCCCAGCCCCGCTTGCTAATGGTGGATGCAGGCGTCTGTGCTGCTTCTCTGCTGGGGGAGTTACCATAGGGCTAGCAATGTGTGGGTTTTAATTGTTTATTTATTTTTCCTCCCTGTTATGTTGCCCTCTGTGCTTCCAAGGCTCGGCACAGATTCGGCAGTGAGAAGGTTTCCTGGTGTTTGGAAACTTCTCTTTTTAAGACTCCCTTCCCGGGATGGAACTCCGTCCTTCCCTCTTTTGTCTCTTTTTTTGTCTTTTATTTTTTTTCCTACCTCCTTTCGAATACTTAGGTTGCTTTTCTGGGTGCCTGATGTCCTCTGCTGGCATTCAGAAGTTGTTTTGTGGAATTTACTCGGCATTTAAATGTTCTTTTGATGAATTTGTCGGGGAGAAAGTGTTCTCCCCGTCCTACTCCTCCGCCATCTTAGCTCCTCCTCCCTAAAATTTTCTTAAAGAAGAGAGTTTCTATTCCCAAACAGGAATTGCCTCTTATTTCTCCTCTTCTATTAACTATGCATGAAAGCAGCAATATCATCTAAAGTATAAAACTGTAAGATGTTGGTGGTCATCTGATATCAGATCTTTTATCAAATATAAGAATTTTCTTATTGCTCTCTTTAGACTAAGATCAAGTGAATAATACTCTCTTCTTTCCTTGCGCACGTAGACTTGTCATTAATTTTGGTCATCTTTCAGGCACATGGTAAGACAGTGCCTATTACCTCCTAGGAAGTTAGTTGTGACTGTGACTTACTGTGGCAAATAAGTAGTAATATGTGACTTCTAAACAGAAGCATTAAGAGCCAGTAAATGAGTTACTGCAGGTATCAATAAGGAAGCCCCCTGCAACCATATTATGGACACAGTAAGTTAAATGATAATCCATGTGTTGCTTATTATAGCAGCAAATATGTTAGTATATCCAAAGAGAAACATACCTCAAATTCAGATAGTATTATGCTTACTGTTTCATAACATAGGTTACAATATCTTGAGAAACACTTCATATTCTCTCATACATTTACATATTGTGATTAGAGACACTGATTGCCACATGTTCTATCTTTTCAATGATGTGTGTATATATATATACACACACATATCTATAGCATATAGCAACTGGCTTCCCTGGTAGCACAGGTGGTAAAGAATCCACCTGCAATGCAAAGACCTGGTTCAATTCCTGGGTCAGGAAGACCCCCTGGAAAAGGGAGAGGCTACATGATCCAGTATTCTTGGGCTTCCCTGGTGGCTCAGATGGTAAAGAATCTGCCTGAAATGCAGGAGACCTGGATTCAATCCTGGGATAGGAAAATCCACTGGAGGAGGGCAGCAACCTACTCCAGTATTTTTGCCTGGAGAATCCCCATGGACAGAGGAGTCTGGTGGATGACAGTCTATGGGGTGGCAAAGAGTCAGACACAACTGAGCAACTAAGCACGGGTATAGCAACCAGTATTGGAAGATAGATACAGTGTGTCCCTTTGGGTCAAAGGCAGGGAAGCAGCTCTTTAGAAAGGATTCAAATCCTCTGACATTGGAGTTTAAATCAATTGTGAAGCAAAACTACTGTGTGTGCAGTATGAACTGGGCACCTCTTTTTTATATTCATGGGAAGTACAGACCTAAAAGAACCTAGGCAACAAGAATATTCATGCAAGTTGTGGTGCTGTGTGCAATAAAGTTCTCATCTCCTTACCCAGAAGTTTTGCATATTTTGCAAGCATCTGTGGCTATTCATTAGTTAGAAATAGCCAAAATCTCAGACAATTTCAAAGTTATTGACCTAAGAATAGCAATTTAAAAAAATGAGAATGCTTAAGTAAATTATGAAATTAATAAAAATATGATAAAAACAAACCTAAAGCATGGGGTACTTTCATACAAACACTTCAGCATAGTGGTCCTCATAGGGCTTAGAAGTTTGCAAGTTCAGCAGAATGCATTACATACCATCTGATCAACCAATAGATGACTTAAGTAACTAAGATTTTCCCTCAAGAGGGAAGTAACTCAATTTTACGGTCTTAAGTTAACAACAAAATTTTAATTTCTCCATACAATTTATGCATATGATTGTATGTGATTGTCTTACATTCACAAACATAATGATAAATCACAATATTGGGGGATTCCCTGGTGGCTCAGATGGTAAAGAGTCTGCTTACAATGCGGGAGACCAGGGTTCAATCCCTGGGTCGGGAAGATCCCCTGGAGAAGGAAATGGCAACCCACTCCAGTATTCTTGCCTGGAAAATCCCATGGATGGAGGAGGCTGGCAGGCTACAGTCCATGGGATTGCAAAGAGTCAGGCATAACCGAGTGACTTCACTTTCTTTCTTTCACAACATTTTGGTCCATGGACCATATTACAGATACTGTTTGTCTTGTGATAACAATAGTAACAAGAAAAGTCTAGAAAAAAGATTCTTATAGCGTTACTATACTGATTTTCCTCTTGTTGTTCAATCACAAAGTCATGTCCTACTCTTTGCGACCCCAGAGACTGCAGCACACCAGGTTCCCCTGTCATTCACGATCTCCCAGATTTTGCTTAGATTCATGTCGATTGAGTCAGTGATGCCATCCAACCATTTCATCGTCAGCTACCCTCTCTCTTATTATCTTCAATCTTTCCCAGCATCAGAGTCTTTTCCAATGAGTCAGCTCTTCACATCAGGTGGCCAAAGTATCAGAGTTTCAGATTTAGCATCAGTACTTCCAATTAATATTCAGGGTTGATTTCCTTTAATGTTGACTTGTTTGATCTCCTGGCAATCCAAGGGACTCTCAAGAGTCTTCTCCAGCACCAGAGTTCAAAAGCATAAGTTCTTCAGTGCTCAGCCTTCTTATTGGTCCAACATTCACATCCATATATGACCATAGCTTTGACTATATAGACATTTGCTGGCAAAGCGATGTCTTGCTTTTTAATATGTTGTCTAGCTTTGTCATAGCTTTCCCTTCAAGGAGCAGTTTCAAGGATAATCACTGTCCACAGTGATTTTGGAGCCCAAGAAAATAAAATCTGTCACTTCATTCACTTTTTTCCCCATCTATTTGCCATGACGTGATGAGGCTGGATGCCCATCATAGTTTTCTGAATGTTAAGATTTAAGACAGTTTTCCCCACTCTCCCCTTTCACTCTCATCAAGAGGCTCCTTAATTCCTTTTCCCTTTCCTTCCTTAGAGTGGTATCATGTGCATATCTGAGCACATTGATATTTCTCCCAGCTATCTGAATCCAACTTGTGATTTATCCAGCCAAGCACTTCACATAATATACTCTGTATATAAGTTAAATAAGAAGGGTGACAGTATACAGCTTTGTTGTACACTTTTCCAAATTCTGAACCAGTCCATTTATCTATATCTGATTCTAACCCTTGTTTCTTGACCTGCATACAACTTTCTTAGGTAACAGTTATGGTTTTCTGGAATTTTCCACAGTTTACTGTGATCCACAGAGTCAAAGGGTTTAGTGCAGTCAATGAAGCAGAAGTAGAAGTTTATACTTCAGTAGAAGTTTATCTGGAATTCCCTTGCTTTCTCTAAGATCCAATAAATGTTAGTAATTTGATCTTGAGTATCTCTGCCTTTTCTAAATACAGCTTCTAAATCTGGAAATTCTCAATTCACATCCTGCTGAAACCTAGCTTGAAGTATTTTGAACATAAACTTGCTAGCATGTGAAATTAGAGCAGCTGTATGGTAGTTTAAATACTCTTTGGCATTGCCTTTCTTTGGGACTGGAATGAAAACTGACATCATCCAGTCCTGTGGCCACTGCTGAGTTTTTCAGATTTGCTGAAATATTGAGTGCAGTGCTTTGACAGCAACATCATTTAGGAATTTAACTCAGCTGGAATTCTATCACTTCCCATAGCTTTGTCCATAGGAATGCTTCCTGAAGCCCAATTGACTTCACACTCCAGGATGTCTGCCTCTAGGTAAGTTACCACATCATCATGGTTTTCTGGGCCATTAAGACCTTTGTTGTATAGTTCTGTGTATTCTTACCCCCTCTTCTGCTTCTGTCAGGTCCTTACCATTTCTGTCCTTTATTGCGCCCATCCTTGCAAGAAATTTTCCCTTGCTAACTCCAATTTTCTTGAAGCAATCTCTAGTCTTTCCCATTCCATTGTTTTCTTCTATTTTTTTGCATTGTTCATTTAAGAAGGCCTTCTTAGCTCTCCTTGCTATTCTCTGGAACTCTGCATTTAGTTGAGTATGCCTTTCCCTTTCTCCCTTGCCTTTCACTTCTCTGCTTTTCACAGCTATTTGTAAAGTCTCTTCAGACAACCACTTTGCCTTTTTTGGGGGTGATGATTTTGTTCACTGCCTCCTATATAGTGTTATGAACCTCTGTCCATAGTTCTTCAGGCAGTCTGTCTACCAGACAATATCTAATGCCTTGAATCTATTTGTCACCTTGACTGTATAATCATAAGGGATTTGATTAAGGTCATATCTGGATGCCCTAATGGTTTTCCCTACTTTCTTCAATTTAAGCCTGAATTTTGCAACAAGGAGCTCACAATCTGAGCCACAGTCAGCTCCAGGTCTTGTTTTTGGTGATTTCTCCAACTTCAGCTGTGAGGATTATAATCATTCTGATTTTTGTATTGGCCATCTGGTGATGGCCATATGTAGAGTCTTTCTATTATGCTGTTGGAAGAATGTGTTTTCTATGATCACTATGTTCTCTCAACAAAACTCTGTTAGGCTTTGCCCTACTTCATTGTTTATTCCAAGGTCAAACTTGCCTGTTACTCCAGATATCTCTTGACTTCCTACTTTTGCATTCCAATCCCCTATGATGAAAAGGACATCTTTTTTGGTATTAGCTATATAAGGTCTTGTAGTTCTTTATGGAACTGTCCAACTTTAGCATTAGTGGTTTGGGTACAGACTTGGATTACCATTACATTGAATGGTTTGTCTCAGAAATGAACCCAGATCATTCTGTCATTTTTGAGATTGCACCCAAGTACTTCATTTCAAACTCTTTTGTTGACTATGAGGGCTACTCCATTTCTTCTAAGGGATTCTTGTCCACAATTTGTAGGTATAATTTGCACATTTCCACTCATTTTAGTTCACTGATTCCTAAGATCTACTCATACCTTCATTGATTTATGCAAGTCCCTTTACCACAATAAGACTGTGATCCATGAAAGAGATGCTGATTTTAATACCTTCAAATTCTGATACTTAGTGTACAACACATTAATTAATTGACTGTTACTATTTAAGATTGTTAATACTGTTAAAACACATGGAAGGCTATCAGAATGGCCTCAAACTATTGTCCGGAAATTTAATGAAGTATGAATTGCAATGAAAACATTAATAAAGGTGACTGCTGGACTTTATAAAGCCTCTTCAAAATTTAAGTAATCTTTGCATATATTATTTAAAATATTCTTACAGTAAACCTGTGAACATCTATGAGATAGGTCACATAATTACTTTGGATAGTTGAACTATTATCATCTATGACCTTAGGTCAAGATGGCCAATATTTAACTGAAGAATTGAATCATTCTTTCCTTATCATCAACATTAAAATGAGTTTCCAAGTGAAAAATAAAGTGAAATGCTGCCTAAGATATGCAAGAATTGTGTACCATCCAAAGACTCAGCTACCAAATATCTAATAAAACTCTTCAGGAAGCCTTCAGTCTAGAGAGTGGTAGAGGGGACACAGAAGGATACAGAGCATCAGTCATTGAAAACAGTCCAAACTGCTTACCTTGTTGGGTAGTTATGACAAACAAGATTTTTAAAATATTTTTAGATTTAACACAGAAATTATAAAATTATGCATAACTCAAATCAGTAGCAACTTACCAAAGAGCAAAAGTGATGCATATATAAGTAGAACACACTGCATGACATGCACTGAATGATCTTCTCATTTATAAAGCCAGCTTAATATTTTTTCTTCAAAAACAAAGATAGAAAATGTCTATGCAGTACAATGTGTAGATTCTACATTATTTCACAGCTCAATGCACCTAAGATTCTATATGCATTACTAGTATCCAAACTTGTGACCTAACAAATTTCACAGAATTTGCATCTAACTTATTTGAAACTTTGCCCATAAATGATTTTTTTATACAAAGATGCAAATCCACTCAGAGCTGAATGCAGAGGCCAAGATTCTATTAAGAGTTTCTGCTTTCAGGTACAGTTTTCTCTGATGTTATTTTGCATTCTAAAAGAAACTCAAGTCATGACATGTAAATAAAGCTAGTAGCTATTTTCATTTTATTTCAATGGTTGGAATATTTCAAAGATCCTTTATATGAATTAGCAAGTGTTCTGAGGCTAAGTAATCCTGAAAAGTGACTAAGATGTTATCAAAGCCATTTTCAGTGTTCTATTGGCTTTTCCATTTACCCTGTGCACTTTCTTGTAGGATGCAACTTTATTCCTATTTAGTTGTCAGTTTTACAAGTTATTCAGAAAATTGTAAGTAAATATTAAAGTCAATGCATTTAACAATATTTTTGGTTTCTGTGATTTAAATTGGTAGGTCTGCATTGGGATGGGGGTTGTGGAGTAACTGAATTTATTAAAGCAAAATTGAACATTTATGCTTCAAACTATCATTATTCCAAATCATCAGTTCAGTTCAGTTGCTCAGTCATATCTGACTCTTTGCAAATATATGGACTGCAGCACACATAGACTGCAGTCCACAAAATAAAATTTTGAAATTTTATTTCACAATTAAAAAGATTATATTAATGATGAAAGTTCACCCTGCAAATAAAAGGAATTAGTTAGTTCAGTTCAGGACATGATTTACAAACTCAGTCATGTTCGACTCTTTGACACCCCATGGACTGCAGCACACCAGGCCTTCCTGTCCATTGCCAACTACCAGAGTTTACTAAAACTCAAACCTATTGAGTCAGTGATGCCATCCAATCACGTCATCCTCTGTCATCCACTTCTCTTCCCTTCAATCTCTCCCAGCATTAGGGTCTTCTATAATGAGTCATTTCTTCACATAAGATGGCCAAAGTATTGGAGTTTTGGCTTTATCATCAGTCCTTCCAATGAATATTCAGGGCTGATTTCCTTTAGGATGGACTGATTGGATCTCCTTGCAGTCCAAGGAACTCTCAAGAATCTTCTCCAACACCACAGTTCAAAAGCATCAATTCTTTGGCGCTCAGCTTTCTTAACAGTCCAACTCTCACATCCATACATGACTACTGGAAAAACCATAACTTTGACTAGACAGACCTTTGTGGCAACGTAATGTCTCTGCTTTTAAATATGCTACCTAGGTTCCTTCCAAGGAGTAAGCATCTTTAAATTTCATGGTTGCAATCACCATCTGCAATGATTTTGGAGCCCCCACAAAATAAAGTCTAACACTGTTTCCACTGTTTCCCCATCTATTTCCCATGAAGTGATGGGACCGGATGCCATGATCTTCGTTTTCTGAATGTTGAGCTTTAAGCCAACTTTTTCACTCTCCACTTTCACTTTCATCAAGAGGCTTTTTAGTTCCTCCTCACTTTCTGCCATAAGGGTGGTGTCATCTGCATATCTGAGGTTACTGATATTTCTCCCGGCAATCTTGATTTCAGCTTGTGCTTCTTCCAGCACAGCGTTTCTCATGATGTACTCTGCATAGAAGTTAAATAAACAGGGTGACAATATACAGCCTTGACATACTTCCTTTCCTATTTGGAACCAGTCTGTTGTTCCATGTCCAGTTCTAACTGTTGCTTCCTAACCAGCATATAGGTTTCTCAAGAGACAGGTCAGGTGGTCTTGTATTCCCATCTCTTTCAGAATTTTCCACAGTATATTGAGATCCAAACAGTCAAAGGCTTTGGCATAGTCAAAAAAGCAGAAATAGATGTTTTTCTGGAACTCTTTTGCTTTTTCCATGATCTGCGGATGTTGGCAATTTAATCTCTCATTCCTTTTTCTGTTCTAAAACCAGCTTGAACATCTGGAAATTCATGGTTCACGTACTGCTGAAGCCTGGCTTGCAGAATTTTGAGCATTACTTTACTAGCGTGTGAGATGAGCGCAATTGTGCAGTAGTTTGAGTACTCTTTCGCATTGCCTTTCTTTGGGATTGGAATGAAAACTGACCTTTGCCAGTCCTCTTGCCACTGCTGAGTTTTCCAAATTTGCTGGCATATTGAATGCAGCACTTTCACAGCAACATCTTCCAGGATTTGAAATAGCTCAACTGGAATTCCATCACTTCCACTAGCTTTGTTCGTCGTGATGCTTTCTAAGGCCCATTTGGGTTCAATTCCAGGATGTGTGGCTCTAGGTGAGTGATCACACCATCGTGATTATCTGGGTCATGAAGATCTTTTTTGTACAGTTCTTCTGTGTATTCTTGACACCTCTTCTTAATATCTTCTGCTTCTGTTAGGTCCATACCATTTCTGTCCTTTATTGAGCCCATCTTTGCATGAAATGTTCCCTTGGTATCTCTAATTTTCTTGAAGAGATCTCTAGTCTTTCCCATTCTGTTGTTTTCCTCTATTTCTTTGCATTGGTCGCTGAGGAAGGCTTTATCTCTCCTTGCTATTCTTTGGAACTCTGCATTCAGATGCTTATATCTTTCCTTTTCTCCTTTGCTTTTTGCTTCTCTTCTCTTCACAGATATTTGTAAGGCCTCCCCAGACAGCCATTTTGCTTTTTTGCATTTCTTTTCCATGAGGATTGTCTTGATCCCTGTCTCTGGTACGATATCACGAACTTCCGTCCATAGTTCATCAGGCATTCTATCTATCAGATCTAGTCCCTTATATCTATTTCTCACTTCCACTGTATAATCATAAGTAATTTGATTTAGGTCATACCTGAATGGTCTAGTGGTTTTCCCTACTTTTTTCAAGTTAATTCTGAATTGGCAATAAGGAGTTCATGATCTGAGCCACAGTCAGCTCCCAATCTTGTTTTTGCTGCCTGTATAGAGCTTCTCCATCTTTGGCTACAAAGAATATAATCAATCTGATTTCGGTGTTGACCATCTGGTGATGTCCATGTGTAGAGTCTTCTCTTGTGTTGTTAGAAGAGGGTGTTTGCTATGACCAGTGTATTCTCTTGGCAAAACTCTATTATCCTTTGCCCTGTTTCATTCCATAAGGCCTAATTGCAATTCCACTGCCTCGATGAAGTAAAACAGTATCAATAAGCAGGTTTCTCTCTCTTCAATAAAGTGAAAGAAAAGCTGAGAAATACAGTATTTATAAAAAATTTCCCTTTATAATCAATATATGTTTCAGTTATTGTAATAATGTGAAATTTATCTTATTTTCAGATGGCTACACCCAGGTGATAGTTTTATCTAATTGAGAAAAATAATTTAATAAAACCCAATTTGTTATTTTCACTTTTTTATCCATAATATGAGGAAGAATAATACAATTTTGGTTAGTGTTGTGTGTCTTCAGCTTATAAATGTCATTTTAATCAAAAGTATCTAACTACAAGAATATTTGAGGAGACATAGAGAATGATACCTACTCACAGGATGCCTATTATTTTGTAGAGCAGAAAAGATATGTAATGTAATATGCTTAAGAGTAAATGTTATGAGCACATTAGGATGATGCATATAATCCACTATGCAAGTTAAAAGAAAGAATGGATGATTTCTCATTACTATCAGCAGGGAGATCTTTAGGAATTGGTTGATTATATTAGCTTCTTGAAAGATAAAACTACTGATAGTCAATAATAAGTGAGAAAATACATGGATTTAGAAAAATATGAGGATTAGAGAAAAGCAATATTTCAATAAATAGCATGTGAAATTTTTACAGTGGGAAATAAGTCTTGGAAACAAGAGCCTGACCGTAACTATCTTGAATATTGAATACATTACTTTACTCTCTTGGCAAAGTGAACCTTAAAGTTTCAATGGCAGATGTAGTTGATCTAAGAACAATATTGCAAACAACCTACTCTGATGGTGACCTGGGAGATTAAATGTGTTGATATATGTATAATGCTTATAGTTGTTTTATGATCACATACTGCTTTATTGCAAATTTATTAATTGTTTATTCAATATCCAGTTCAAAGCCTGGGTCAGGAAGATTCCCTGGAGGAGGGCATGGCAACCCAATCAAGTATTCTTGCCTAGAGAATCCCATGGACAGAGGAGCCTGGCGGGCTGCAGTCCATAGGGTCACAAAAAGTCTGACACAGCTGAAGAGACTGAGCACACATGCATGCCCACACCCTGTGTCTTGATGCATGCCATTCTTTTCTAATGAGAGATTTACCCCAAAGATTCTTTCCACAGGTACAGAACAAAATAATCAGTGTTATGTTTAGGCACGCTGTTTAAACAGTGTTAAGTATGATGTGTTCAAGGTTGTGGCTATGGGCATTTATATTCAAAGTATGTCACAGTTGGTACATGATCGACTTCAACAAGTGAGAAAAGAAGTTATCTGCATACAGATGTCTTCATATGTGCATAAGAGTGTGAAGAAGCTGAATGAAAGTACTCAGATAATCTCTTATTTGATCTTTACACAGGGCAAATGTAATCAGCCTGAGTTGACTAATGGAAAAATACAGAAAGCAAGTAATTTATTCAACAGCAGAGAATTAGGAAGTTTAAGAACTGGAATTTGAACCCAAGCTTATCCAAAAAACAAGTCATGATTTGTTTTATTTTTTGTCTTTCGATCAGTGTATCTTTGCAAGTGTTGACCACCAATATTTATTAATTTGTTTAACCAATGCAGACTTTCAAAATTTACATTAAAAAATACTGTCTAGCTGTGGTAAAGTGGAGATAAGCATGTGGTATCATGGATAACCCATCTACTGGATCTGAAATTCTGGATATTTGGATTCAGCATGATTTGATAATGCTAATAAAATTTTGAGAATCTCAGTGCATTCTAATACCCTGAGAGACCTTGTCTTGTCTCCAAAGGTATGTGATAACTTAGGTAATCAAAGATTATGAATAAATACAAAAGGACTTATGAGGCTCTATATCATTTTATAAAGAAACAGTATTTCCCCAAATCAAAAGTATGCATACAAAAGTAGTGAACACTGTGACTTTCAGGAAAAGATATAAATGGAGAAGGTGACATGATGTAAAACGTACTCACTGAAGCTACAAAATATAAAAGCATGATACAAAACTTTGAAGACACATTATTTCTGTCAAAAAGATCAGCACTATGCTTCAAAATTCCATCACAAAGCACCCAGCTTTTATTGCAAATCCTGAGAATATACACTAGAGAAGCATGCAATCTGAAATTTTATATAAGCAGATTAAATTCAGGCTCACAGAGGCCTTGTTTCTCATATAGGCCTCAGGGGCATAATTCCTTTAAAGTAGAGCTCCTTAGACAGCAGTAACATCTTGCCAGTAGGTCCTGTCTCACATGAAACATCTGACACTGCTCTTAGAGGTTTCTTGGGTACCCAGTGGCCCCAGCTGGTATGTAGGCTGTATACATAGTTTAAATAGTTCTCTTGACTTCTGGCAATTTCTGACAAACTGGAAATCCCAGCAGGAACTAAAATGACATTGACAGCTGTGGGATGGTCTGCATTGTATTTCACCTTCCAGTATTTTTTACTCTTTCAATAAAGTATATCATCAAGAGGGATGGGAGGCCTGTCAGGTCACAAATACAGCACAAATGAAAAATGACAGAAGTTTTGCTCTTTGTATAAATAGGGTCTGATGTGGAGCTTAGTTAAAGTCACCCAGACTCTTGAATAAAGTTTAGAAATAGGGCAAATTTATTGTGATATTTCAAAAATCTATTTCCCATCCAGTTAGATTTGAGGAATGAGTGATGCCCCTGCAAATTTTATAATAAATCAGATGAGATCTCATGGCATGGTTCCATCCAGAGTGGACCTTATGGCTTGCCTATTAACCTCTCACTTCTAGGAACTGTTCTCTTCACAAATATAGTTACCGGGCACCTCCATGAAGTCCTTTTCTTGATATACTAGTATCACTGAACAGGTGCTCTTGAAAGGTAGGGGTGGGTGATTATGACCTCAAATATGTCAATCAGTCCCTTTCCCAAAGATTTAGAATTAAAAATAAAAATAGTAGGTCATTCTCTCTTGGGTGATGTGACCAAGGATATAAAAATTCAGGAAGTATATCTTGAACAAATTTCATCTGTTATTTTAGAAAAGAAGCAATAGATAGACTCATAAAGAAATACTAATAAAACAGACATGCAGAAAGGAGCAGAGAGAAAATTCATTGGTTCCCTATTCCTAGACAGACTCAATCCATTTTTGAGGTCCATTTATTTTCTCTCTCTCTCTCTCTCTCACACACACACACACACACACACACACACACACACACATATATTTGTGTCTTTAAGAAGTTCTTCTGTTTTTCCTAGCTTAATGCAAAGTGTTGATGGAATAGATAATTCTCACTGATATTTGCTACTAATGGAAATACAATATTTCTAGTCATGCCCCTTCTATAAGAAAGCATACACTAAAAATATATGTTACAATAATGGAAAATACTGGTGGAATAAGTACTGTATTAAGTTACATGTCAGATAATCAGTAACAAAGTAGAAAGATACAGGTGTTAAAGCCAAAATATTGACTCTGGCTCTTATCAAATATGTGGTCTTAGATAAATTATTTGAACGTTCTTCATCTTAGTCTTGTCTTAGGCAGATTTATTATATGTAGTCACACAGGCCCCCAAATTCAGAATGGCCTGGGATTTAATGCTCTGTTTTCATCATGTTGAAAGTCTTAATGATTTTGTCTTCCAACTAGTGCTTTGTAAGTGAAGTTTGATGAGACAGTGGAGTGTGTACTGGGAGCTTGCAGCCTTGGATTATGCAACCCTGCTTCTACTGTCCTCAGCCTCCTCAGGAAGGGTACTTCTCTGTCAATTTCTGACCTTTAAATACCCTGGACCCCACTCAGACTCCTTCTCCTCACACCTTTTTGCATCTGTGGCTGTCCTTTCCAGGGCTGCAATTGGGCTGCATCATTGGAGTACGGAGAGTCCAGTATTCAGTCATCACTCTTTGTTCTTGCTGGGAGCCTGGGTCCAGGGACTGTTTGGTCAGATGCATGACATATGGGCTCTCAGGGTGTGGAAAAGCAATCCCTCCTCCTTGGAATGACAGCACAACAGCACTGCATATCTGACAGGTGTCTGTAGGAGCCTCTCTTCCAATCCTGATTCCAATACCTAGTATATCTTGAGATGAAGATTGAGATACCTGGCCATTTCCATCCACAGTGCATTGTAGCAATGGGCCGTGGAAAAAATATATTGATTTTTTAGCATTTTTCTTTTACTTTGGGCACTGCAAATTATGTAGCTAGCCTTAGTTTTGCAGTGGAATAAGGCTCTTATCTTGATTCCAAACAAGGACCTATCCTTTTCTAGATTTTCTAGCAAGAGGTTGGTTGGGTTTCTAAACATTAATTTGCATGCATTTTGGTGAAAGAAAAGCAAGTCATAAGGGTTGCAGAAAAGGGAGATGTTGAAGAGGAGAAAGCATGTTGTCTCTCTCCTCTGGGTTACTTTCTGTAGCTTCTTAGCTAGTGTGTCACCACTTGCTTGCAGAACAGTGGACAGCTATCCTCAAGTGTGAGCAGCTTCTTGGGATTTAACCCACTGTGTTGCAGTCATTTTTATTAAATAACACATTAAGAAACAACATGGAGTTAGAGGAAATGGAGGATGTTTAAACATATTATAGAAGACTTATTGCTATTTAGTCGTCAAGTCATGTCCACCTATTTGCAACCCCAAGGACTATAGCATGCCAGGCCTCCCTGTCCTTTAACATATCCTGGAATTTGCCCAAGTTCATTTCTATTGAATTGGTGATGCCATCCAACTATCTCATCCTCTGTTGCCTTCTTCTCCATCTGCCCTCAACTTTTCCCAGCCTTAGGGTCTTTTCCAAAGAGTTGGCTGTTCACATTAGGTGGCCAAAGAATTGGAGCTTCAGCATCATGCCTTCCAATGAATATTCAGGGTTGATTTCCTTTAAGACTGGCTGATTTGATCTCCTTGCTGTCCAAGGGACTCTCAAGAGTCTTCTCCAGCACTACAGTTTGAAAACATTAATTCTTTGGTGCTCTGCCTTCTTTATGGTCAAACTCTCACATCTGCACATGACTACTGAAAAAACTATAGCTTTGACTATACGGAACTTTGTTGCCAAAGTGATGTCTTTGCTTTCTAATACACTGTATAGGTTTGTCATACCTTTCCTGCCAAGAACCAATCACCTTCTAATTTCATGGCTGCAGTCACCATCCACAGTGATTTTAGAGGCCAAGAAGTGGATATCTGTCATTGCTTCTACATTCTCCTCTTCTATTTGCCATGAAGTGAGAGCAAATTTGGAAAACTCAGCAGTGGCCACAGGACTGGAAAAGGCCAATTTTCATTCCAATCCCAAAGAAAGGCAATGCCAAAGAATGCTCAAACTACTGCACAATTGCACTCATCTCACACGCTAGTAAAGTAATGCTCAAAATTCTCCAAGCCAGGCTTTAGCAGTACATAAACCATGAACTTCCAGATGTTCAAGCTGGTTTTAGAAAAGGCAGAGGTACCAGAGATCAAACTGCCAACATCCGCTGGATCATGGAAAAAGCAAAAGAGTTCCAGAAAAACATCTATTTCTGCTTTATTGACTATGCCAAAACCTTTGACTATGTGGATCACAAGAAACTGTGGAAAATTCTGAGAGATGGGAATACCAGGCCACCTGACCTGTCTCTTGAGAAATCTGTATGCAGGTCAGGAAGCAACAGTTAGAACTGGACATGGAACAACGGACTGGTTCCAAATAGGAAAAGGAGTACGTCAGGGCTGTATATTGTCGCCCGGCTTATTTAACTTATATGCAGAGTACATCATGAGAAACGCTGGGCTGGAAGAAGCACAAGCTGGAATCAAGATTGCTGGGAGAAATATCAATAACCTCAGATATGTAGATGACACCACCTTTATGGCAGAAAGTGAAGAGGAACTAAAAAGCCTCTTGATGAAAGTGAAAGTGGAGAGTGAAAAAGTTGGCTTAAAGCTCAACATTCAGAAAATGAAGACCATGGTATCCGGTCCTATCACTTTATGGGAAATAGATGGGGAAACAGTGGAAACAGTGTTAGACCTTATTTTGGGGGGCTCTAAAATCACTGCAGATGGTGATTGCAGCCATGAAATTAAAAGATGCTTACTCCTTGGAAGGAAAGTTATGACCAACTTAGATAGTATATTTAAAAGCAGAGATATTACTTTGCCAACAAAGGTCCGTCTAGTCAAGGCTATGGTTTTTCCAGTGGTCATGTATGGGGGAGGGATTGGGGGCACGAGGAGAAGGGGATGACAGAGGATGAGATGGCCAGATGGCATCACTGACTCAATGCACATGAGTTTGAGTGAACTCCGGAAGTTGGTGATGGACAGGGAGGTCTGGTGTGCTGTGATTCATGGGGTCACAAAGAGTCGGGGGTCGCAAAGAGTCGGGGGGGTCGCAAAAAGTCGGACACGACTGAGCGACTGAACTGAACTGAAATCTTAGAAGAGCTAAGATCAGTTAAAACAGTCAACATAAAGCACATAGACAAATGTACTACATAGTATTTGATATACAGAAGTCATTAGTCATATAATAATTTTTGATGAAATGGCAGCCGAAAACCACCTGTATAGTGTTATACTTCTTCCTTCTGAGAAGTGGAAGCATGTTGAAGTCCTATGATAAATTAGCTCTTGATTCTCTACCATAAAGGGAGACATGGGTAATTTTGATATAGTGGCAATTCATAAATGTTTAAAAACTTAATTTTGGACAGTATTTTCAAACCCTTCCTATCAGTTCTGTTAATGTAAGAAGCAACATTGATTGATTTAATTTTCACCTCTTCTATCTGTTCCTGATCACTTGCTAGTAAAAGTGCTAAGAAGCAGTGAAATAGCCAAAAGGCTGACAGGAGCTGAAACAAACAAACAAAAAAAGTTATTTTTAATTCCTCAAATTTGTCTAACATTTCAACCACATCTCTATTATAATTATATAGTCATCTCTCATAACTGTGTATGCAAACCATTATTCACGCACAACAAATAGCATTAATCAATACGTCTGGAGTTGAGCAGTTGAAATTCTAATGTAGACATAGTCATGATCAAACTTTGTGGGGTTACTTATGTCTTCAACAATGCACAGATGATGGAATCATGTAGCATGAAGCTTTTGTTGAGACTGTGGACTATCTATCATATCATACATGAGAAAACCAAGGAGTAAAGATAGTGAATCACTAGTTCATGATTATACAATAAATAATGAAGCCAAGTCTAGATAATAGACACACTGCTATCTAAAGTCAGTAGCTGCTTTTAAAACCAACGTTTGCAATTGTTTAAAATCCAAAAGTAAATCTACACTTGTAATTACTTACTCTATAATTTACATCTTTTCCTAACAAATTGTATCATTGCTTTCCATAATTCATAGCTTATGTAAATTCACAAGCAAAAGAAAACTTAGAACTTCATATAATGAGACCACAAAAGATTAACTTGCTTGCTAGAAGGCAAGTGAGGTCTTGAAATCAAGCCATTTCACTACCAAGTTAATATTTTAGTTCTCTTTGCACGTAATAAATATATTAATGTCTTTCTGAAAACTTTGGAGATGTGAATAAAATAAATAATTTCAATGGCCTTTTTAGAACTGAACTATTAGGGAAACCTAATAGGTACAGGATATCACATTTGGTGTTATCATTTTAGAGCCAAAGATCTGATTAATATTCACTGGCTTTGTCTGAAAATGAAAGAGTATGATGTTTATCAACATACAATGGTGTTTGTTCATCACATTGATTTTTTATTATGAGTTTTCACAATTTGAAATAATAACTACAAAACAACCCAAATGGATTTCTGATTGTTCATTGTTTGTAGCATCTGTAGCAAATATGTTGGCATGACACTCACAACTAGCGTGCTTTATTTAAAATTAAAGGGAAAATAGTACTAATTATAAACATTGTCTATAATAGAGCTTTGTGGTTTACATAATCACATTTTGTAAAAGAAAAGAGGCAAGCTTGGTCTGACTTCATTTTTTCATCAGAAAGGATCTGAATATCTTCTTCCCATGGTACCAGCTGCACTATTTTTGCATGAGATCAGTGTGTTTCATTTCAATAGCCTGAAGAGAGAGTTTACTTTTGAAGAGCTGCGTCTTGCAAATGTGCCAGGGGAAGAATTTTGCTCTCTGTAATAGCATGTAATAGCTAGTCCTGTCCAGAAATTTTGCTTCACAAGTTATGACTAGACCAGTATTGTCACTAACACTCCCAGTCTTAAATAAAAAGGCACTTTTTTTTTTTTTTTTTGCTATTTTTCTCAAGGAGCATTTTCTGAAGTAATTAAATACATAAATAAATTAAAAGTTAGATTAAAAAGTAAATAATTTATTTTGTGGCCTCTAATCTCAGGCAGGCTTCCCTTTTATTTTTTGCATGCAGGAAAAAATATATTAAAGCAAACAAATAAGCTCAAACCAATGTAAAAATTTAAAGTGTGTGTGTTAGTTGCACAGTCGTGTCCAGCTCTTTGTGATCCCGTGGAGTGTAGCCCACCAGGGTCCACTGTCTGGGGAATTTTCCAGGCAAGAATACTGGAGTGGCTTGCCATTCCCGTCTCCTGGGGAAATTCCCTACCCAGAGATCGAACCCAGCTATACACGTCATTTAAAATTTCAAAGTAGTCAGTGAGAAAATCTAAAATAAATATTCCAAGTATTGAAAAGCTATGTATTTTCCTCAAAATAATATAAGTCAGTATACTGAAAACAAGACAGTGTTTCTATTTCAATGTTTAACAGAAAAACTGCATAGAGTGAAAGGAAATTCACAGAATTTATACCAGTAACATTGGATGTGTGTAAGGACCTTTGGGTGATCTTTCCATATCCTAGATTCTATCTCTGTTTTTCAGGCAAACTGACCTGTATGTCTTAGATAACATTCATCTCCACTTCCTTAGAGCCTAGAGCTGTGTTTTATAATAAAATGGTCCTCATGATTATGATGGTTTTATATCATGCTCTATTTAGTGAAATGGACAAATTCTAAGTACTGCTTTGATGTTTTGCTCACTGTGTAACCTTAAGTATGGTAATTCATACATCAGTTCCTGTTTTTTCCCCCACATCTGTAAAATGAGAAGGCTAATAAGTATCTACAGGTGAGTTACCCATAGTCTAACATAATATCTAATGAAAATATCTGATGGTACTTCTTGATAAATAATTTTAGTTATGAATTATATATGAGAAGTCAATGATTGAAATAAAGATAAAAGAGAAAACATAAAAGGTCTGCAGAATATAATATAATTCAGACTTCTTCTACATATTACTTGATAAAAGCAATACAATTATGAGGACATAAATGCAAAATAACATAAGTAGCCTTTAAAGATATTCAGACCTTAGAAAAGAAGAAATCTGCAATTACAAAGCAATGTAGAAACATAATGTTAATCCCTTCCTCAAGGATTAGAAAAACACTAACAAGACAAAAATCTAACTACTCCTTGATGAAAGTTTTTTAATCACTTCATAATATAACCTGCTCTAGCAAACATTTAATTATTATTAAATGTTAAAAACACATACATGTTGGTAATGTTTCCCCACTGCTAAGAATCATCATCTTTAATGTGCCTGAAAATGTTTTTGGAGCCAAAACTTGTTTTGGAAGATATTCCTGTTTACAAAGTCTATTGAATAGTTACAGACTGAGAAAAGGACATTGCATAAAGGGTGACTTTTTAAAATTTTTAATATCATTTAAAATATTTAAAACAAATCTTACAGACCAGAAAAGATCTAGACTTGTACTGAATTAAACTGAGGAGTAAATCCATGGCTGATATCCCCAAAAATAAGAAAGGCTAAGTTGCATAAGGATGATTGATAACAAAGGGAATACTGAAATATAACATAAATTAAATAATTTGCATTATCCAGAGCTAAAAATAAGTAACATAGTATAATTATTGTGCCCAATATACAGTAGAATCTAAGTCATCACTGCAGAAACAAACAGCTTACATAATTTTTGCATGCCTGCTCAGCTGCTCAGCTGTATCTGACTCTTTGTGACCCCATGGACTACAGCCTGCCAGGCTCCTCTGTCCAAAGAATTTTCCTGAAAAGAGTATTGGAGTATGTTGCCAAGCCCTCCTCCAGAGGATCTTCCCAACCCAAGGATTCAACTCACATCTCCTGCATTAACAGGTGTATTCTTTACCACTGAGTCACCTGGAAAGCCCTTATATAATCTAAATATACTATTGAATGTAGTTCTACTTATTGAGCACATATATATGCCAGGTTCTCTAGTAGATGTTGATGTTTCAAAGACATTATCAAGTCCTGAACTAGAATTGACAGTTTAATGGAAAAGACATTGCCCATAAGTACGTAATTTCAATGTCAACAGTAAAGGGCACATCCATACTGTTCCTCCTCACCAGCAATTTGTTTCTTCTATAAAATGTGCACAAGTCTCATCTGTTACTATGATTTAATTGGAATTTGTCATCTTCCATGCTTGGGCTGTCTGGATGCAATGATTTAATGGCTAGGATTTATTGAAGATGAGTTAAATATGTACCCCAGAATATTAATAGCCAGATGATTGATCACTTCCATAATGGAACTCTGATCCACACTAGGCCAACTGGCCCTCCTCCACTACGTCAACTACAAATTGGCACTTGCCATGCACAACAATGCTCCTTGGAAGGAAAGCTATGACAAACCTAGACAGCATATTAAAAAGCAAGGATACAACTTTGCCAACAAAGGTCCATGTAACTCGAAGCTATTGTTTTCCAGTAGTCATTTACAGATGTTGAGAATTGGGCCATAAAGAAGGCTGAGCACTGACCACTGAAGAATTGATGCTTCAAACTGAGGTGCTGGAGCAGACTCTTGAGAGTCTCTTGGACTGCAAGAGATCAAAACAGTCAATCCTAAAGGAAATCAACACTGAATATTCATTGGAAGGACTGATGCTGAAGCTCCAATAATTTGACCACCTGATTTGAAGAGCCAACTTAATGGAAAAGCCCCTGATGCTGGGAAAGACTGAAGGCCAAAGGAGAAGAGGGCAGCAGAGAATGAGATGGTTAAATAGCATCACTGACTCAATGGACCTGAACTTGAGCAAATTCTGGGAGATAGTGAAGGACAGGGAGTCCTGGTGTGCTGCAGTTCATGGGGTCACAAAGAGTTGGACAAGACTTAGTGACAGAACAACAACAATGGGCATTTGCCATCTACCTCTGTGCAGTGCTGTGCTGTGTGCTGTGCTTAGTCACTCAGTTGTATCTGACTCTTTTGGATTATAGCCCGCCAGGCTCCTCTGTCCATGAGGATTCTCTAGGCAAGAATATTGGGATGGGTTGCCATGCCCTCCTCCAGGGGATCTTCCCAACTCATGAATCAAACCCAAGGTCTCCTAGATTGCAGGTAGATTCTTTACTGTCTGAGTACCTCTACAATGATTAAATCATGTGCTGCTGTAGCTGCTGATTTTCAACACACTCTGAAAGGAGTTCAGGGTAGAAGGCAGAAATGACAATATAAAACTAAGCTGACATAAGTTGAACCTGTTTGTTTCCGTTTTTATACATTTTTTATTTTTCACTGCATTATGAAAAAGTTGATATCAAAACAGAAGTAATATTGGTATTATAATGAAATGCCTCCTCTAACTTAAATAATGTAAGCAACAATTGTTTAAGGGAGTGTAAAGAAACTCCACATCCATATACTTGTTTTAAGAGATAAAATACGGTTTCTTAAATTCTTTTTTTTAACATTTCAAAAGGTCTACAATCAAAATTTGTTTAGAAATTAAACTCAGTGCACTAATATAAAGTTTTAAATGTCATCTCCTCAAGTTATTCTGCTTGGCAATTTCAATTTTGTGAATACTTCAGGTTAAAATTGACCTTGCTATCTCTCTGAACATATTTGTATTTTTATAAGACAGACTAGAAATCATAGAGTTCTATAGACTAAAAATTATATAGTTTTTCACTGATTTAACAAAAACTGCATATATTTATTTTGAATTATATAAGGAAGCTCCCAACTTCAAGGCAAGAATATCATACTCAATTTAATACTAAGTAAATGTCCACCTGCTGAAATATGTGTGATTAACTGAGGGATCCCAGGCAATGTGTTCTTTTTTAGCACTAGTTTCCTCCACTGTAAATGAGAAGCAGATAGATTATCTGAATCTTAAGGCTATGTGTGAGTTAAATATTTTTAATGCTTAAGATAAGGTCTGGTAACACATTGTATCTCAAACTGTAATCAATTTCATTCTTTTTTTTTATTTTATTTTATTTTTAAACTTTACATAATTGTATTAGTTTTTATTATTAAAATTTTACTTGTTTTATTATTTATGAATGAGTATACTATCTTATGATTTATTTCATACTTAGATATAATTTTCATAGTAAAATAATATACAAAATTTGCTAAAGAATTTGCTTTAAAAATATATGAGAAAAGTATACATGAGAAGTCTTATTGTACTAGTGTGCTAGCATTAAATTTTTTGACAAGTATAAATTTAATTATATTAAAACATGCATATAAAATAAAAAAGAAAGATTTTTTTCTTTTTTTTTGTACTGACAATCAGTAAGTAGGTAATAGAGATGATCTGGCTCTACTTGTCAAGAGGATAAAATTTACACAATACCCCAAATTATTTTAAGCAATGTTGTTCTTCAAAGTATTTTTGTGTTTGCCATTATGTTGCATCATTTTAAAACTAATTTACCACTCATAATATAAATCAAAGAGGTTAAACATCCTAAAAACTATCAAATAAAATTTACATTTGAAAACAAAATAGACTTTTAGTACCATTCAATATTACCGTATCACACTCTAGTAGAAGGTATATCCTTTGTGAATATCTAAATATCCTCAATAAGTCATCTTTTAGAGAAGAATCTACAACTAGAAACTATAAAGGAATTTTTAAAATAAAAAAGGAAAATTGGTCACATTGTACATTAACACTTGTGCCAGGTATTTATAAATTAATAGAGGATTTTGAACATCTTGATCATCTTGATTGAATTCAGAATACACAGAGTACAAAAAGATACCAACCATTCAGAACAAGTCAATCGTAAACAATTGTTAAGTTCACACCACAGCATTCTAGTTGAATGATCAGTTCTCTTCATAAATTAAATATAAACATGTTTCCTATGAAAATCATCATGCAAATACTCTTCTTAAATTTTAATTAGCTATGTTCATAGTTTCTGACATTTAAACTGTCTGGTTCTAACATTTTCAAGGCTTTAATTAACAAGTACAACAGAGTTTGCTTATACTGTCATGTGGTAGAACATGATTTTATGTATCTATTTAAATACCCAAATATTATCTAAGAGCCATAGATTTATATAAAAATTAAATACCTTTTTAAGTCAAATAATGTCACATTGATTCCATTTGGATTTATGAAGTTTCACAGCAGGAATATAAATGGCACTTTGCTCATTATAACATAAGTTTCTTAGTTGTTATAATTGGATCTATAATTTTATATCTTTGATACTATGGAGAAATAGACACAAGCATGAATTTCTAAGTAGATGCATTTGCAAGGTCAGATCAAGAAGAAATGATGACATTCCAAAAAATATTTAATTGATCACTTATTTGGGGTCAGGTGCTTCAACCTGTATTATCCCATTTATTCTTCACAACCACTACATGCAGTGTATGCTAATATTATCCTTGTTTTACAGAAGAAAATGTGTAGGGACAGAGAAGTGATATAATTAATCAAAGGAAGATACAATGTTTGAATCACAAGAAGTCTGTTTTCTATGCCTGTGCTTTAACTTGTATATCTTGCTGCTTTGCAAGTGTGTCCTCATTTCTTAGTTTGAATTTAAACTTGGGTGTTGCTTTATTAATTTACATTCAACTTTTCACATTTTGACGTTTGTTTAATCATTGTCTAATAAATGTTGTAATAATAGTCTTAATACTGCTGGTCATGGTTTTTCTTTGTCTTAATATTCTACCACCTCTGCTTGTAACATTCTACTTTATCATATGGTAAGGTAGGGTGGAAAGCCAGAAGGTAATGGATTCTAATGGTTAAGTGAGTAGTTAATTCTTGTTATGTTTAGTTCCCCACCCTGCTGAGAAGTCAGAGGCAGAATGTCTTGTTGCTTGGTTGCGATTCAACATTTATCTTTTCTTTTGTCTTTCTTAACATTTTGAGAGGATATTCACCCTTCTTCCACTCATCCAAGTGCCTTTGGGAAAGCTGTTGTAACTCTCTGGCTCCAACTCTAGTTCTTACCATTCCACATGTGCACGCATACCTTCATGCTGAGTTGTGTTTGACTCTTTGAGACCCCATGGACTGTAGCTCATCAAGCTTCTCTGTCCATGGATTTTCACAGCAAGAATACTGGAGTGAGTTGCCATTTTCTTCTTCAGGAGATCTTCCTCACCCAGGGACTAAAGCTGCATCCCCTGTGTCTCCTGCATTGCAGGAAAATTCTTATTACCTCAGCTGCAAAGTTTTATGCTGTATTGGTCGTGTCATTCAGCTAATAATGATGAAGTTCAGGTAATTCAAATTTAGAGTCCACACTCTTTACCACTAAGCTCTATTTTTTTTTTTTTTTATCAGATGAGACTGCACATGTATACCATATTACAGGAGAAGAAATTCATTAGATAATGGAAACTGTCACTTATTCCTATTTATTCCAACACAAGCAAAAAGGAAACTCTCTTAAGTATGTTTTTAGGCAAATATGCTCACCGTTTAATGGATAATAAATATCACTTATTATTATTATCATTATAGATATACCAATTTAAGGTGTTTTTTAATTCCATTTTTTAAATACATATTCAGACCCAAGTCTAAGTGAAACAGTTAAGTGAAGTTGTTTATTGCTTTCCCCTCCCTCTACTCTTCTTTCCAAGGATCACTTCCTCATTAGCACCCCTTTCACCAGCTCAAACCTTTATAGCTGAAATGCTCCCAGGCCTCCACTTGCCAAACCTTCTCTCCATTAAAACAAATCAATTCTATTTTCCCCAAATAGGTCCCAGGAAAAAGAATAATGACAGTTAGTAATTTGTAGCTCAGCTGCTCTTAGTTTATTGATTTGCTTCTCCATTCTTTATGCATTAATTAGAAAATGTTTATTTGATAATTTCCCCATATAAAGGACTGTGAGAGGGATGCAGAATTGGTGCCAATAATCCAGGAACTGTCTGACTTACTGAATATATGGAACATATTTATAAATAAATAATTCATGCTAACAAAACCAGTAAAGGGATCCCTAAAAGAGTACCAGTTGGACTGTGAAGAAAGCTGAGCACCGAAAAATTGATACTTTTTAACTGTGGTGTTGGAGAAGACTCTTGAGAGTCCCTTGAACTGCAAGAAGATCCAACCAGTCCATTCCAAAGGAGATCAGCCCTGGGTGTTCTCTGGAAGGAATGATGCTAAAGCTGAAACTCCAGCACTTTGGCACTCTGGGAGTTGGTGATGGACAGGGAGGCCTGGCATGCTGCGATTCATGGGGTTGCAAAGAGTCAGACACGACTGAGCGACTGAACTGAACTGAACTGAGAGTACAGCCTAAATTCTGTGAAAGTAAGGAGACTACTTTAATTCTTGGGCATTTTTGTAGAGATCTTAAGAAGATACAAGATTAAAACTCTAAATTTGAATCCCTATAATTGATTGCTTGGACTTACTTATATGTTTGCTTTCACGGTTTTGCACATTTAACAATGTCAACTACAAGGCCATCTTCTTCATGCTAGAATTCAGGATGGATAAAATTCAGTTAAGGCTTTTAAGGATAGAAGGAATGATACTTCTCTGTTTTGTACTTAATGTCTGTGGGTATTTCTGACCAATGACACACTTCCCCAGCAACAATGACAGATATTAGACTGGGAATGAGAACAGAAACTCAAGCCAGCTGATATTCTAAATATCTTTTATCTCAGTAAGTGATCTCAACTTCCCTTTAAATGCTTTAGTCTTTCTTGTCTGTGTGTGTGTATTACTTGCTCAGTTGTGTCAGACTCTTCGTAACCCGACAGACTGTAGCCCACCAGGCTTCTCTGTCCATGGGATTCTCCAAGCAAGAATACTGGAGTGGGTTGCCATTTCCTTCTCCAGAGTATCTTCCTGACCCACGGATTGAGCCCTGGTCTCCTGTGTTGCAGGCAGGTTCTTTACCATCTGAGCCACCAGTGAAGCCTTAAAAATATGCTAAATTTTAAAGGCAACTCTTCAAGGTGCAAATGTCTCTTATTTTGAGGATTTCTGACTCTAATTAATATCTTCACTAAAATAAATTAAGTTTATCTTTTCAGCATCTTTGAAAGAAGGGCTTCAGTCTCAGCCATCTAAAATGAATGACTATATTTTGGGGTGTTTGTATATATATATATTTATTAGTTTCTAAAAATTGAGATTTTCATTAATATTCTTCAGGATTTTATTCTATAATCACAGATTCATGGTTACATTACTGCTTACTTAATAAACAAAATGCTTGACCTGAAAAGTAAATGGGAAGATGGTCTGGAATAAGCTTAAATTTTTTCTATGAAATATATTTGTCCTCAAAAGCATATTGATTTTGACAGGTAGAATACAGTCCTAACATTTGGCTTTGAGGTGATTGTGAGAGTAAAAAAAGAAGCCAATCTGGCTTGCATTTAATGGTCTTAATCTCCAGCTGGCTAAAACCTGTAGACTATACATTTTCCAAGCAAAGATTACAGAGAAAAGAACCTTAATTCCATAACTATATCCAGATTCTCATGAATTAATTCATTAGTTCATAAATAAATTACATCCTTAAACCTCTACCTAAACTTATGTGAAGTCATTCATTTTCATCACTCTGGGTTTTAAGTGGTAGTTCAAACTTTTTAAACTACTAATCAGCAACATCAACAAGATATAGTATATTATATTCATAAAGAGGTAAGATAGATAGAACCTCTAAGTGCTAGATAGGTATTTTCTTCTCAATATATTCATCTCTCTCTCTTTTTTTTTTTCAATCTAAATTTGGCAAAAGTGTTCAAGCAAGTTAAAGCTGAACAAAAAGACCTAGCACAAGACATGAATGCCAAAAATCCTCAAAATACTTGAGTGTTTCTTTTGTTTAACTTTTGATGATCAGCACTGATTTATTTTTGGACAGGGGGTAGTCCTTGTTATCCACACTGGGAACATTTAAGACAACAAAGTTATAGTTTAAAATATCCATACTACTGACTACCAAAGACATTCAGAATAGCTGGCATAAAAACAATTAATTAGACCTAAAAAGGGATAAATTGCCAAGCACCTGGGCCACATATTGCTACATATTGCCTCAAGGCAGATTTTCTGTTTGGTTTCTTCAAACCTGAATTTTCTTTCTTTCTTTATTTGTCTTTTTATAGTTATGTTTGTCATTTTCCACAATAGTAACTACTTTGGATGGTACTGACATGTTTCAAGGACAATAATAAACTAGTGTTGCAAATATGAGAGTTTTTACTTTAGTAAATGAAATTATTCTTCTCCTTGTAACAGTACTCAGATTGGCAGTTGCATTATTTAATAGTATTTCAGGTATAAATATACCCCTCTTAGACTTCTTGAGGACTGATACTATGTCCTTTCCACATTGAATTTTTATAGACATACAATTGGCTATATATATGATACATCATACATACATATGTTATATGTATCTCTCTCTATATATATATATCTCAACATCAACAACTTATAAAGCACCCATTATATGCTAACCCTGAGTTAGTAATTTGGTTGCATGTTTTGGGGCTTCCCTTGTAGCTCAGTCCATAAAGAATCTGCCTACAGTGCAAGAGACCTGGGATTGATTCCTGGGTTGGGAAGATTCCCGGGAGAAGGAAATGGCAACCCACTCCAGTATTCTTGCCTGGAGAATCCCATGGACAGAGGAGCCCGGCAGGCTACAGTCCATGGGGTCGCAAGAATCAACACGATTTAATGACTAAACCACCACCACCTTGATCCACCAAAGAACACTATCAGTTAGTGTTTTTACTTCTATTTTTAAAGAATTTTAAAGAATATGCAATATGAGATATTACTTACTTAAGATTAAATAGCACATAGATACAAGAATTAGGATTTAAGCTCAAATTTTGTAGTGATTAATATGGTCTTAAATACCATGCTATATGCTAACAATTTCAAGAAATCGATAATTAATAAAAGTCAACTTGTAAACTATTTTGAAAATGTTATCAAATTTATTTTTTTCCATCAATGTTGATTAATGTCTCTTTGGTTAAATCATGAGGTTAATGCTATTTTTTTTTCACCATAGCAGCCAGGTAAATACCAATCTCCGTATTCAATTATTAAAAGAACACAAAACATTTATGAATGTATGAACAGAAAGTAATAAGCATCACTGGAAATACAAGCTAAAACTCATGTTTTCTCATTTATAAGTCAACAATTAAGTGATGTTATGTTTATTATATGTCATTATTACCATTTAAATTCCTTCTATGCATATATATGTCACTTGACAATGAAGAATTATAAATTCAAATTAAAGATATACAGAAAATAATAATATTATTTTGAGCTTAAGCTGTTTAATCAGATCGGATCAGATCAGATCAGTCGCTCAGTCGTGTCCGACTCTTTGCGACCCCATGAATATTTCCTGGAAATTTCCAGAAATCTTCCATTGAAGGCAAAATAAAACATTTTCCACAGTTGAATGTTTCAATTCAGTGTGCTATGCTTATTTGCTCACTCATGTCCGACTCTTTGTGACCCCATGGACTGTAACCTGCCAGGCTTCTCTTCCCACAGGAATTCTCCAGGCAAGAACACTGGAGTGGGTTACCATGCTTTCTTCCAGGGGATATTCCCAACCCAGGGATGGAACCCAGGTCTTTTGCACTGCAGACAGATTCTTTACTGTCTGAGCCACCAGGAAAGCCCAAGAATACTGGAGTGGGTAGCCTATTCCTCCTCCAGGGGAATTTCTTGACCCAGGAATCTAACAGGGGTCTCCTACATTGCAGTGAATTCTTTACCAGCTGAGTAAATGAACATAAACATGTCAAAGATGAAGAAGTTCAGTGAGCTCTGCCCATATGTGCTTGCCTCCATCAGTGCTAGCCTATTTATTACTGGAGAAGGAAATGGCAACCCACTCCAGTGTTCTTGCCTGGAGAATCCCAGGGATGGGGGAGCCTGGTGGGCTGCCATCTATGGGGTTGCACAGAGTTGGACACGACTGAAGTGACTTAGTAGTAGTAGTAGTAAGGAGATAGGAGGCTTGAGCCAGTCTGTAAATCTACTCTGGCAATAAACACACAACACTGATTTGTTTCACTAATTTTTTTGGGGGGGAAGGGGATGTGACTTTCTTGAAGAAAATACTAGATGATTTATATATCTAGCACGTTTCTCATCCTGGTGGATCAGAAACAAACTATTCATAGTTAAGCACCAGTAGGTAACACATATTGAGTAATGAAGGCCTAAATTATTTAAATATTGGCATAAAATTCTCAGAGAATCATGTGATATGCACATGTACTGTGTACCCATATTTTTTCTCTCTCCAATTTCCAATGTAGGAGAGAGGGAACTGGTTTATGGAGCAGTATCTTGAAGCTCTCTTCAGTGTGACAGGAGAGTAGGGTTTTACTAGAAGACTAACAATATTTTAAATGTTAATTTCTGTATATATTATTCTAGCTTTTAATGTTGAATGTCTCTGGGGATTTATCTATCTTAGTCCATTTAGATTGCTATAAGAAAATGCCACATATTTTGTAGCTTATAAACGATAGAAATTTATTTCTCACAGACCTGGAGGCTGGGAAGTCCAAAATCAAGTCACCAGCATGGCTGAATTCTGTTGAGAAACACTCTTCCTGGGTCACAGTCAGTATATTTTTGTTGGCAGAGGACCTCTGTGGGTGTTTTCTTTTTTTTTTTTTTTAAATGGGACTACTTTCATCCATGAGGGCTTCATCCTTATGATTTAAGTACCTCCGAATACAATTATCTTTAGGTGTTAACATTTCAACATATAACTTTTAAAGGGTCACAAACATTCAGACCATAGCAGTATTCAATTAACATTATTACTTAATAAAGTTTATAAATAAATAAAAATTAAAATCATAATGAGGACATAAGTGTTTCAGATTTTACTTTCAGTTAATAATGTTTAGCAGAACGGGTGATCAAATGACCTGTTTGTCATTATTTAAAAATCACCTTCACCTGTGGCAGTAAATAGAGCTGCAGACACATAGCACTTAGGATAGAGGTTCTCAAATTCAGCAAGAATAAACAACACTAGGGGAGCCTCTTAACAACCCAGTTTTTCATGTTCTAACCTTAGAAAACTCAGAAAAATTAGTTCTAGAATAATAACACATATCCTTAATTTTTCGAAAAGATCTCCAAAATATTTCCATGCAGGTAGGTGAGAACCCGTATTTTAGGAAAAACCTGGTCTTATACAAATTAAGTGAGGTGGGCCAAACTAACTGTATTAATTGACTTTAAGACCATAGGGATATAATTGACATGTTTATCAATATTTTACATATATGTGTGTTTTAAATGAACAGGCACTTACCTGATTAAAAAAGAAAAGAATTCCACAAAAAGGAAATAGTTATCAGCTTTAGTTCGAATGGAATCATAGAGAACAAACTAGCAGTTTGTATTCCCCAACCAAGTTAAAGGCACATACACTGGCTCACAGAGTTTACTTTGTTTCTACTAGTAGCCAAATTCTACTTGAATAAAGGACTAGATGTTGGCATCACAAAAACATGATACTTGTTCCTGCCAGTGCATGCAAACTTCCAGACTCAAAATATGCACTCTGAGCTCTCAGCCCTAAATCTCTCTCATTCTTGGCTCCTCAGAGAGGTCTTTCTCAAACAAATGCATTCAGCAGAACCCTTCTCCCCACCCACCTTCATTTCCACCTCACAATCATCTTTTCACTTCTTTCACAATCTGAAATTATGTCATTTATAGACTGTTTCCTTCTTTAATATCTGTTTCTCCCCACTTGAATGTTTGCTTCAGTTCAGTCACTCTCTCGTCTGACTCTGCCACCCCATGGACTGCAGCATGCCAGGCTTCCCTGTCCATCACTAACTCCTAGAGTTTACTCAAACTTATGTCCATCCAGTCAGTGATGCAATCCAACCATGTCATCCTCTGTCATCCCCTTCTCCTTTTGCCTTCAATTTTTCCCAGCATCAGGATCTTTTCCAATGAGTCAGTTTTTCACATCAGATGGCCAAAATATTGGAGCTTCAGCTTCTTCATTAGTCCTTCTAATGAATACTCAGAATTGATTTCCTTTAGGATTGACTGGTTGGATCTCCTTGCAGTCAAAGGGACTCTCAAGAGTCTTCTCCAGTTTCATCCACCTCATTAGAACTGATTCAAATGTATTCTTTTTAATGGCTGAGTAATACTCCATTGTGTATATTGGATGAAACTGGAGCCTATTATACAGAGTGAAGTAAGCCAGAAAGAAAAACACCAATACAGTATACTAATGCATATATATGGAATTTAGAAAGATGGTAACAATAACCCTGTATACGAGACAGCAAAAGAGACACTGATGTATAGAACAGTCTTTAGGACTCTGTGGGAGAGGGAGAGGGTGGGATGATTTGGGAGAATGGCATTGAAATATGCATAATATCATATATGAAAAAAGTCGCCAGTCCAGGTTCGATGCATGATATTGGATGCTTGGGGCTGGTGCACTGGGATGACCCAGAGGGATGGTATGGGGAGGGAGGAGGGAGGAGGGTTCAGGATGGGGAATACATGTATACCTGTGGCAGATTCATTTTGATATGTGGCAAAACCAATACAATATTGTAAAGTTAAATAAAATAAAATTTAAAAAAAAAAAATAAAAGATAAAATACTATAAAAAAAAAAAAAGAGTCTTCTCCAAAACCACAGTTCAAAAGTATCAATTCTTCGACACTCAGCCTTCTTCACAGTCCAACTCTCACATCCACACATGACTACTTGAAAAACCATAGCTTTGACTAGACAGAACTTTGTGGGCAATGTCTCTGCTTTTTAATATGCTATCTAGGTTGGTCATAGCTTTTCTTCCAAGAAATGTTTGTTTCCTAGAGTAAAAGAGTGCATGTTTGTTTTGAACTGCTATAACCCTGGTGGATAAATCTACACTGGAATTCAATATTATACATGATCTATAGGTATGTATTATATATAGAATTTATAAGGGAATAAAAGAACATTCCAGAATGATGTGGCTAGATATTCTACTTAAATATGTTTTCAAGAATTTTAAGGATGGATCAGATCATGAAAAAAAATGGAATATAATTTGGTAAATATGCAAAGTATTTTATCTGTTTGTTTGTTTTTACATTTTATCACCTGCTTAAATAAAAATATCAAAATATTAAAAATACTTCCCACTATGCTTTTTATAATAATCTTGCATATCAAAAAATCTGAGAGGTCCTAAGAAACTTTTCTTAGCTTAATTAAACCAGATTTCCCAACTTATTTTGATAATTTACCTTTTGGTTTTCCTCTTAATACCCTAAAGATGTTTGTGGTCAAGCATATATTTCAGGAGTTGCTATCCCAACCACCTTGTCCTTCTATCCTGCAATATATCTGGTATTATGATTGTAGTGGGTAAATAAAAAGGATTTATATTTCAAATTGTGTTTCACACTTATCTTCCCTGAATCATCCTTGTGACGGGAAATTGGTATATAGACAGCAGATACATGTCTGGGGAGGAGGAAATTTTCATGCACTTGTATGTTCAATTGTTTGACTTCTATAGATCGTGAGTGAGAGATTGCTTTTATTTCCTATAAAAAGAGCATGTATCTATCTTTGAAAATTTACTGTCATAAAAATAAACTACATTATTTTCCTTCACCTTTGATTATCTTAGCAATCATCTCCTATAATTTGAACCTTCAATACATGACCCCTTGGCATTGATACACTTATGAAATTACTTCTTTGTCTTAAGGAATCACACTTTTTAGAGTGAGTTGATACAAGGTGGCCTGGTATTTCAGTAAGCATGTCTGTTGTTATTTTGTGGAAAGACCACACTGGTTTTTGTTAAACAATTTCTCTGTACCCTGGTACATGACAGCAATTAACTAGCTAAAATGTAGTGTTTTATATTAGTGTAATTGAAAGAGAATTTGTGACAATAGCTCCTTTTCCCTTTCAGTGCTGGTACATAATTGGGAAAAACCCTGTTCTTTAGTGTTTCTTTATATGATACAATACATTTGTCATTTCTTATTAGCTCTTCAGATTTCTATTATTTACAAATCCTTTGAGATGCACTAAAAAAGTTTCCACACAAAGCTCAATATTTCTAATTAATCCTGTAAAAAGACTTCAAGATGGCTGTACTATGAAGCTCCTTTCCAAGAAAATAGTGTCTTATACTCCATTTCATTTTATAAATTGTATTTTTGATATATCAGGACAACTTATAGGATATATATTTTCTGTTTTAATATGCAACCAGGCTACCAAAAATTAAATTGGATAAATTACTCACATCTGTGAGATTATAACTTTTCCTTTGAATTATAAATAATATATTCAAATTAACAGTTTGGAAATAATGTCTTTCAGCTAGACAAACAAAACATATACACATAATTATTTTATATCATAAATCTATATCATCTGAAACTGGTACCATATGATATTAAATTTATGCTGTGGAACTACAGATTCTTTGGAAATACACTTTATTATTAGAATAAATGATCTACTTTTTCATGAGTTGGAATTTAGTCTTAAAATAGATTACTTGCAACTATACCCCCATCTGCAATAATATCATTAATGATATATATTTTTTAACTTTCCCATGGTTTTTCCAGTAGTCATGTATGGGTGTGAGAGTTGGACTGTGAAGAAAGCTGAGCGCTGAAGAATTGATGCTTTTCAACTGTGGTGTTGGAGAAGACTCTTGAGAGTCCCTTGGACTGCAAGGAGATCCAACCAGTCCATTCTAAAGGAGATCAGTACTGGGTGTTCTTTGGAAGGAATGATGCTAAAGCTGAAACTCCAGTACTTTGGCCACCTCATGCAAAGAGTTGACTCATTGGAAAAGACTCTGATGCTGGGAGGGATTGGGGGCAGGAGGAGAAGGGGATGACAGAGGATGAGATGGCTGGATGGCATCACCGACTCGATGGACATGAGTTTGAGAGAACTCCTGGAGTTGGTGATGGACAGGGAGGCCTGGCCTGCTGCAATTCATGGGGTCACAAAGAGTCAGACACAACTGAGCGACTGAACTGAACTTTTTTTCTGAAATCTGCTTTAAAAAATTAGGAACTTAAAATCAAGTAATCAGTAAAAGAGAATACTCACAGAAAATTTGTTGCATGTACCGTGAGCTAAGATTATTATTTAATATCAAGGACCTTGTTTAAGTAATATTTACAGGATTAAAAGTCACAAATATTTTAAAGGCTTTGTTAAGACAATGTATATAATATAGAACAAAATATACCTGAAGGAGTTTGACTAAAATTTTTCCCATAAGAAAACCAATGTAGCTAATATTTACATATGTAGGCTATGGTAACCAGATTAATGACAACATTTAAGGCATAAGAAAAGAAAGTTGGCAGAAAACTCTTACTGCTTTGACTGAAATCTGTTTTTCTCTGTGTATAGTATAAATGTGGACACCATCACCTACTTTACAGGATGGCTGTTTGATTAAATAAAGGCACTTTGTATTCCTGATTTTATTTCTTCATTTCCAATAAGGTAAACATTTTGGGATCACATATAATTAATTATTCTTTCCTTTCACACTAAATCCAGAATTAATAAGATTCTACTATGTACTAGTGAAAATGTCTTGTTTTGTTAGAATTAACATTTTAATTATTTTAAACATTCCCATGGATCCCTGGAGAAGGAAATGGCATCCCACTCCAGTATTCTTTCCTGGAGATTCCTTTGGACGGAGGAGCCTGGTGGGCTGCTGTCCATTGGGTGACATACAGTCAGACACGACTGAAGCAACTTAGCAGCAGCAGCAGCAGCATGGATCCCCAGTTTCTGAAAATTTTGTCAGTCTGTGTTCTTTCTGTAACACCTCTTCATTGACAATGTCTTTCTTAGGAGATGGTAAGGAGTTCTAGAACCAATATTGCATCTCTTTAGCCCATTATAGAGTCTATCCAATCTCTTCTGAAAACTTCAGTTCAGTTCAGTCGCTCAGTCATGTCCGACTCTTTGCAACCCCATGAATTGCAGCACCTCAGGCCTCCCTGTCCATCACCAATTCCTGAAGTTTACCCAAACTCATGTCCATTGAGTCGGTGATGCCATCCAGCCATCTCATCCTCTGTCGTCCCCTTTTCCTCCTGCCCCCAATCCCTCCCAGCATCAAGATCTTTTCCAATGAGTCAGCTCTTCACATGAGGTGGCCACAGTATTGGAGTTTCAGCTTCAGCACCAGTCCTTCCAAAGAACACCCAGGACTGATCTCCTTTAGGATGGACTGGTTGGATCTCCTTGCAGTCCAAGGGACTCTCAAGAGTGTTTTCCTTAATACTGAGTCTTTTCCAATGAGTCAGCTCTTCACATGAGGTGGCCAAAGTATTGGAGTTTCAGCTTCCGCACCAGTCCTTCCAAAGACACCCAGGACTGATCTCCTTTAGGATGGACTGGTTGGATCTCCTTGCAGTCCAAGGGACTCTCAAGAGTATTTTCCTTAATACTGAGTTAAAATAAAATAATATAATGTGACCATGTTAAGCTTTTCTTCATCTAAATATGTAATATGTGATGTTTCTCATTCCTATTCTAGGAAGCAGTTATTAATCACTGCCATAAATCCAGGAATGATATGCAGTGACAAACTTGACTAAACTTTAATCAGGCTTCTCTAAGAACTTTTCCACCTTTGGCTTCAGTGTGTATCCTTTTTAGGTCTTTGTGAGATAATAAAAAATACATATATTGGTCTCTGCCACTAATTTCTAATTTCTGAAATTAGAAATTTCTAATTTCTGTGCCCACTAATTTCAGGGGCACAGAACCCCTGAAATCCTTGTAATTTCCTGGGTTATTGGAGTGTCTTTTTACTAATGAGGTAACTTTGGGTGGGCTCCTTGATGGATCCTGTTTGAAAGTTTGTCACTGGAAAACACAAGTCATAATTGGAATCTTGGAGTTTTCTGTCTCACTTTTTCCATTCTCTTAAGGAGGGAGAAGATCTGAAAATGGAGTTTATGATCAATCATGCCTATATGATGAAGTTTCCATAAAAATCCCATTAGTATAGATTTCAGAGAGCTTCCAAGATGGCAAACATATCAACACAGGGAGGGCAATTCACCCCATCTGCACAGGGGCAGAAGCTTCTGTGCTTGGGACCCTCTCAGACTTTACCATATGTGTCTCTTCACCTGGCTGTTCATCTGTATCCTTTAATAAACTGGTAAACATAAGTGTTTCCCTGAGTTCTTTGAGTTGCTCTAGCAAATTAAACCCAAGGAAGGCATTGTGGGAAACTCCAATTTGTACAAGTTGCAGGTAGCCTAGAGACCTACTACTGGCAATTGGCTTTTGAAGTGAGGTGGAAGTCATCTTGCGGGACTGTGCCCTTAATCTGTGAGATCTAACACAGTCTCCAGATAGATAGTGTCAGAATTGAGTTAAATTGTAAGACATGCAGCTGTGCTGCAGAGAATTGGTTGTGGGGAAAACATTCCACATGTTTCACAACCAGAAGTGTCAGAAATAAGTGTTCTGAGTGAGTGTGGTAGTACAGTGAGAATAATGGAGACACAAAGGAAAGAAGGTCATCAGGAAGAAAGAAGCAGGTTTTCCCTACTCAGGAAAATTGAATTTTTCTAACTCAGCATGCATGGCCCAGTTTTAGCAAGAATCCTGCTAAATCAATTTAGAGAGAATTCTCCACCCTTGATATCTGATCACCCAGAAGGTCTATCAAATATTTCATCTTCCAGGTGAAATCTGACCACCCTCACAAGTCTTCATCTAGAAACCTGTTAGGTCAGTTTAGCAAGAATTTCCCCTACCTTTAATGTCTCCACTTTGTAATATTCTATTCATGGACCCCTCTCTTCAAATCTTTTCCTTGCGATAAATCTCTACTTGGTCTGATTGTATTCACAACTGGACTTGATTTTATGCTGAGGTCTCTTTTCCTCCATTGCCATAGTTTTTTAATAAAATCTGTTTTTGCTGTTAACTACTGCCTGGATCTGGTTTTCTTTAACAATGTGTGTGTATGTGTGTGTGTGTGTGGTATGCTGAGTCACTCAGTTGTGTCCAACTCTTTATGATCCCATGGACTATAGCCCATAGACAGATAAAAACAAGATAATTAACTGAAATAGACAAAAAACTTCTTAAATTCAGTTATTTTTAGTGACCTAGATAAGATAATATCTAGTGATCTAGAACAGAGAAGGCAATGGCCCCCTACTCCAGTACTCTTGCCTGGAAAATCCCATGGACAGAGGAGCCTGTTAGCCTGCAGTCCATGGGTCTCTAGGAGTCAGATACGACTGAGCGACTTCACTTTCACTTTTCACTTTCATGCACTGGAGAAGGAAATGGCAACCCGCTCCAGTGTTCTTGCCTGGAGAATCCCAGGGACGGGGGAGCCTGGTAGGCTGCCATCTCTGGGGTCGTACAGAGTTGGACACGACTGAAGCAACTTGGCAGGTGTGGCAGCAGTGATCTAGAACAGTGCAATTTTAGTTCTCAAGATGATTTTTGATTGTATTTGCTTCTGTCACTTTCTGAAAATATATGTGTATATTTTTTTAGCCTCCCAAAACACCATGATGATTAAAAAAATGTAATACTATATCTGTCTCATAATAAATCTGGTCCTGTTGGGAAATTTAAATGATATTATAGACATAATAATGAAAGGCATGATGGATCTTGTTGATATGTAATATCCTTATCATCTCCAGGTCATTTGTTAACTGCTCTAATGTGCCCACAGTTATGCTATGCTAGACAGTTTTAGAATGAAAGTCAAATGGACCCTTTATATGCACTAAAGGAGCATATGAAATACAATTTTTTTCTCATTACTAAGAATTGAAATGTCCATTGCTCAGTCATGTCCAACTCTTTGTGACCCCATGGACTGTAGCTTGCCAGGCCCCCTGTCCATGGAATTCTCCAGGCCGTAATACTGGAGTGGGTTGCCATTTTCTTCTCCAGGAAGAATTGAAGTAGTCATCCCCATTGTTAACTCAATATCCTCTATTCCCTGCCATAGAGTTGTAAACCTGAAAAGGGCAGAGGCACTGCCATTCATCCTTGTATATAGCAAGCAGACTTCTAACACCTGGGATTATGTCTAATGCAAAGTAGGTATTCAATCAATATTTGTTGAATGGATAACTGAATAAATCCCTTATATCTTAAAGTCCCTAAGAGTGGGGTCTTTGTTTAATGTGTTCAATAAGATATGTATGATAACTATTTTGTACTTAGAACACAGGTGAACTTAAAATGAAGAGAAAGAAAGAAAAGAAGAAAAGGAGAAAGAGAAAAAAGCAAGTAGGAAGAAAAAAATCATATATTAATAGAAGAATGGATATAATCTTAAAATTTATATATTCTCCTCAGCTTTCAAGGGGAATTATATACAAGCCATCTCTAAAATATATACATTACCCACCTTTTGTTACATAAATAGAATGAGGTACTAAAATTTATCTCTGCTTTAATAAAATAAAAATAAGGTAAATTATAAATTATGTTTGTAGTTACCAAATATTTACTCTTAACAGACAAACATACGTGCAAGAAAAATGAGACTGAAAGTACTTGGACCATATTCCTAGAGGCACTTATCTAAGTGGTGATCCAGAGCTAAAAGTCACATCTGTTAGATAATACGTTTTTCTTCCTAACCAACAATACTCAAAATCAGCCTATGTAACACTTTCAATTCTATCTAGCCAGAAAAATCAGACATAAATATTACCTGTTCAAGGTAAAACCTCTACAAATGAGAGTACATCATATTGCACATGAACTAGAGTCTTAACATTTTATGTTAATTAATGAATTGTTGTATTTAAGAAAGATTAATTAAGTATATACTATATACCAGGCACCATTCTATGAGCTAGAAATCACAGTGAACAGAGCAAACAAAAATCCCAGTCATCATTGAGATGACAATTATGTAAGAGGATTAAATGTGTCATAAAATATTTAATAAGCATTCAATGAAAATAGTGAATAAACACACATTTCTGCCTCCTCCCCGCTTCTCTCACACATATACACACAAGTTTATCAGTTCCTCTATACCTTCTTTATTCTTCATCTCCTGCTACCCAAAGGAAATCATTATTAAGATTAGATCCCAGTAGATTTTTATACTTATAGAAACTTCAAATTATATTCAAAAAATGTTATCAAAGGGGAACAAAATACACCACTGAAAATATTCATCTTTGGTATATTGATTATTTTAGGCTGAGGTGGCGCTAGTTGTAAAGAACTTGCCTGCCAATGCAGGAGACATAAGAGACCCAGATTTGATCCCTGGGTTGGGAAGATCCACTGGAGAAGGAAATGGCAACCCACTCCAGAACTCTTCCTTGGAGAATCCCATTGAGAGAGTAGCCTGACAGGCTACATTTCATAGAGTCACAAAGAGTTGGGCACCACAGAATTGACTGAGGATGCATTTTCAAGAAATAGAAGACACAGGAGATACTCTGAAAACTGAGTAGAAGTTAGCCTTTTGTGAGAAACATTTACTATGATAAAATAAATCTCCATCTATAAAGTTGTCTTCTGCTCTGTACCAAAAAGAGAAGGGTGACTCTAAGTCTCTAGAAACTCTCAGCAGAGAAGCCAAGATTTAAATCTGGTTAACAACCTTAGCCTTGTTTACTGAGCTTTTCTTGATGCTGTTTAGTTGCACTGCACAGTCATGTCCAACTTTTTGTGACCCCATGGACTGCAGGACGCTAGGCCTCCCTGTCCCTCACTGTCTCCTGAAGTTTGCCTAAGTTCATATCCACTGCATGGGGCTCTGCCACCCCCCAACATCTTTGGCTTTAGATGGAGATGTTATTTGAAGTGGTGGTTTGGGTTCTTTCCAGAAGTTAGTCAGTTTTACTGGATGTCTTCCATGGATAAGAAGGTATACATGTTATTTGTTAAACTTTTATCTGTTTTTCTCCTATTAATCTACCTTTTTATCAGAGAAGTGTCTCATTCAAGAATGTAAAATGCTAGAAAAGTTATTTTTCTCCCTCACATCATAAACTTCTTTTTAAAAGAATATTATAGTCATTCTTGAATGTCATTTGATCTTCTACTTAATACTTAAGATTTTTACATTTTTAAATTAGGGTATATTTACAGACAGTAAATGTTAGTTAACCTTTTAATGCAGTGCTTTACAAGTCTTTAAAAATGCATGTGGGTGATAAGCACCACCACAATCAAGATATAGAACAGTTTTGTCACACCCAAAATAGTCCTCATGCCCATTAGTAGCCAACACAAAATCTGACAGTCACTGACCTGCTTTTATCTCTATTGTGAACAAAGAACAACAAAGAATGTAGCTCATCACCCAGTTATGCAGGTGTTAAGCCAGAACCCACTAAAGTTGCCCAGGCCCACCAACGGTGCCCTAAGAAGAATTCAGGGTGACAATAAAGCAGGATGTAGCCCTCTATGCTTTGGATAAATGAGCCCCTAGATAGTTAGATGCCTATCTCAGAAAGAATTTTACTGACCCCAGATTCTTGCAACTCTCTATACACAGAAAAGCATTAAAATTATTAACAAAAATATCTGTTCTTTGTGATTAGCAGTAATATTTTCCCAAAATATAGGCTTGACTACACATATTTACTGGCCAGAAATATATATAAACTGGCTCCTCTTGTACCTTTTTGGAAAGGTTTCTCAGAGCTGTCTCCAGGGCTGTCCTCAGTAAGACCTTGAATAAAACTTAAGCTCACAAGTCATATATTGTATGTATTTCTTTAGTTGACATTATATTTGCCTTTGCAAGAATATGGTACATTTGAAATTATATATATGGAATTATGCATGTAAGTGTTCAATAAAAGTTATTGTGATTTGTCACTGGATTTAAGAAGATATTGATTATAAACTTTTTTAAGTTTGACACTAAAAAAGAACATTTAAAAATAAATTTTTTTTTCTAATTTTATTTTATTTTTAAACTTTACATAATTGTATTAGTTTTGCCAAATATCAAAATGAATCCGCCACAGGTATACATGTGTTCCCCATCCTGAACCCTCCTCCCTCCTCCATCCCCATACCATCCCTCTGGGTCGTCCCAGTGCACTAGCCCCAAGCATCCAGTATCGTGCATCGAACCTGGACTGGCAACTCGTTTCTTACATGATATTTTACATGTTTCAATGCCATTCTCCCAAATCTTCCCACCCTCTCCCTCTCCCACACAGTCCATAAGACTGTTCTGTTTTCTCATCACTTAAGAAGATGCATGCCTTATGATGCTAAAATAAAAAAAATATGACTTTGAATCACTGAAATGCTGTATTATTAGTTTTTATTCCTACAAAATGTAATCTAAATATACCTTCCATATTAACATCAGTTAGAATTTTACATTCTATTAAATAGGCCAAAAAATATGGATCTCACTCACTCTTTTTAATTGACAAGTATATACTGAAATGTGTGTGTGTTAGACATTATTTAAACATTACTATATTTAGTGAAAAGTGAAAATATTGGTATTTAGTGAAAAGCGAAAGTGTTAGTCACTCAGTTGTGACCAACTCTTTGTGACCCCATGCAAGGCTTCTCTGTCCATGGGATTCTCCAAACAAAAATACTGGTGTGGGTAGCCATTACCTTCTCCAGGAGATCTTCCCAGGAATTGAACCCAGGTCTTCTGCACTGAAGGCAGATTCTTCACCATCTGAGCCACTAGGGAAGCTCATACTTATATTTATGCTATTCACATATTTGTGTTACCACAATCCATTCTGCAATCAAAGTAATTGCTCATATATTCTTGTTTCATAAAGATTTTATTCCTATAGAAATTATTGCCAAAGGAGAGATTATTTGCAGGACTTTGTGTATTTTCAACTTCTGTAGAAATTTCTAATTTTCCAAAATGCTTTAATAATTTACACATCCAGCAAAATGCAGAAAACATGCCTATTTCTCTAAAATCTCATTGGATATAGTTTCTTTTTAAAATTGTTGTGTAAATAGCATTTAATTTCTTCTTAAATGTTTCTTCCATTCTACTAATACACTGCAGCTTGATATTGCTTCTAAGAAGAGGACTTAAAGAAAATAAATTGTTTATTGAGATTGTTCATGACAACTATGGGAGTAAGAAAAAGTATGAAAAAGAGAGGAAATATCAACTCTAAAATTTTAAAAAGGAGAAAAACCCTGTACCTCAATGAAAATATTTGATTGAAATATAGGAACTCAATTAGTGGCACTCAATTCTTTATGTGGACTATATGGATGTAGCATCTCTGAAATCTACATAACTGAAAACTTACAAGATTCTAAAATATTAACAATACTTATTATATTTTAGTTTCAATAATGTCTAGACTTTCATTTTATTTTTATCTAAATATTAAATAAATCAAAATTATAAAATATATTTTTGAAACGTAGTTTCGGCAAGCTTGCCTTAAAAATGCACACAAGGATTTTTTTTAAAGTTTAGTTTTTTTCCCATCTACACATTTGTCCTCATTTAATTCTATTTATTTGAGATTCACAATTGTATCGCCATGAAGACAATACTTTATCCATATACGTGAAATAGATGGCTATTTATATTGAATAATCAACATCTATTTTAGTATAACACACTAGGAAAATATTATCTGAATATTCAGTATTTGTGAAGGCTCACACAACTTTAATTAAGCAATTTATGAGAAAATAATACTTTTGTATTTAATTTTTTCCTGATGTTATCAATATATTTAAATTACCATTGTGCTTTGTTTAAAAGTGACATTTTTTAATAACTGCAATTTCTCCATGGCTCTATTTGGAGAATTTTTGACAAAAAAATTAAAATGTACCCCAAAGTGTCATGTGAGTACTGTCTAAGGATATCAATGAGAGCTGACTATCATGGTTGATAGGAAATGCAAAATTAAAGGAAATACAAGAGAATGAAGGCAGAGGAATTAACAAAATTCCATAAGTGACAACCATAATGATGGAAGTCAAAATTCTGTGGACATGACAATTTTAAAAGTCATTTTAACATTTTAAAAGTCAGTTCCAAGTTAAATGATCTGCCTGCAATTCAGGAGACCTGGGTTTGATCCCTGGGTTGGGAAGATCCCCTGGAGAAGGGAAGGGCTACCCACTCCAGTATTCTGGCTTGGAGTATTACATGAACTGTATGCAGTGGCAACCCACTCCAGTACTCTTGCCTGGAAAATCCCATGGACAGAGGAGCCTGGTGGGCTGCAGTCCATGGGGTCGCACGACTAAGTGACTTCACTTTCACTTTTCACTTTCATGCATTGGAAAAGGAAATGGCAACCCACTCCAGTATTCTTGCCTGGAGAATCCCAGGGACAGAGGAGCCTAGTGGGTTGCCGTCTATGGGGTCGCACCAAGTCGGACACGACTGAAGCGACTTAGCAGCAGATGCAGTATAGTCCATGGGTTGCAAAGAGTTGTACAGAACTGAGGGACTTTCACTTTCACTTTCAAAGTTAAAAGAGAGGTGGAACCAGACCCAATGCTTTTACTATAAAGTTAATATTTATAAAAAATACTAAACTATAATCTGGAACACTTTCATCACTCCATTCCTTGATTCTAGAATTCTTATGAAAATTAAAGCTCAGTAAGCATTTACTTAATTAAGAAACAAATTTAATTTGCAAGTTATGTGTGGTAATATAGGGTATCATATGAGTGGCAGCAAACTATATAAGCGTTCTGCTCCTTGCCTTTTTTGGATAATAAATTTCATAAGTCTTATTTATCAGTATACATATTTTTTCTTTTCCTTTGCAATTATTGAATATTATTTATAAATATCCTATAGACAGTGGGAGATTGAACATAGTCTTTGTTTCTCTTCTTAGGCCTTTCAAAATCTCAGTGATTATCCTTGTACATACATCATTGCATAAACCAGCAAACAATGTATTTATACAAGTGTACATAATACTTGGATTACCATGATATTGACTGGTTTGCCTTGGAAATGAACAGAGATCATTCTGTCGTTTTTGAGATTGCATCCAAGTACTGCATTTCAGGCTCTTTTGTTGACCATGATGACTACTCCATTTCTTCTGAGGGATTCCTGCCCGCAGTAGTAGATATAATGGTCATCTGAGTTAAATTCACCCATTCCAGTCCATTTGAGTTCGCTGATTCCTAGAATGTCGACATTCACTCCTGCCATCTGTTGTTTGACCACTTCCAATTTGCCTTGATTCATGGACCTGACATTCCAGGTTCCTATGAAATATCGCTCTTTACAACATCAGACCTTTCTTCTATCACCAGTCACATCCACAGCTGGGTATTGTTTTTGCTTTGGCTCCATCCCTTCGTTCTTTCTGGAGTTATTTCTCTACTATCTCCAGTAGCACACTGGGCACCTATTGACCTGGGGAGTTCCTCTTTCAGTATCCTATCACTTTGCCTTTTCATACTGTTCATGGGGTTCTCAAGGCAAGAATACTGAAGTGGTTTGCCATTCCCTTTTCCAGGGGACCACATTCTGTGAAATTGCTTCACCATGACCCACCCATCTTGGGTTTCCCACGGGCATGGCTTAGTTTCATTGAGTTAGACAAGGCTGTGGTCCTAGTGTGATTAGATTGACTAGTTTCCTGTGAGTATGGTTTCAGTGTGTCTGCCCTCTGATGTGCTCTTGCAACACCTACCATCTTACTTGGGTTTCTCTTACCTTGGGAATGGGGTATCTGTTCATGGCTGCTCCAGCAAAGTGCAGCTGCTGCTCCTTACCTTGGACGAAGGGTATCTCCTCACCACAGACCTTCCTGACCTTCAACGTTGGATAGCTCCTCTAGGCCCTCCTGCGCCCATTCAGCCACTGCTCCTTGGACATGGGGTTGGTCCTCCTGGCCACTGCCCCTGGCCTCGGGTGTGGGGGTGTGGGGTAGCTCCTCTCAGCCGTCGCCCCTGACCTCAGACTCGGGGTAGCTCCACTTGGCCGCTGCCATTTACCTTGGATGCAGGGTAGCTCCTCTCGGCTGCCGCCCCTGACCTTGGACTTGGGTAGCTCTTCTCAGCCGTTCCTGCGCCATGGCAGCCTGGCACTCTCAGCCACTGCCCCTGACCTCGGACGTGGAGTACTCCTCTTGGCCACCGCCCTTCGGGCATGGGGTCCTTCTGGTTTCTGCCCCTGACCTCGGATGTGGGGTAGCTCCTCTTGGCTGCGCTTAAGTGCGCCGGTCGTGGCCGCCAGTGCCTAAGTGCACCAGTTGCAACCGCCGGCGCTTATTGAACAATTTAACAATTAAACCGTTCAAAGTCAAGGTAATCCAAGTCTATGACCCAACCAGTAACGCTGAAGAAGCTGAAGTTGACAGTTCTATGAAGACCTACAAGACCTTTTAGAACTAATACCCAAAAAAGATGTGCTTTTCATTATAGGGGACTGGAATGCAAAAGTAGGAAGTCAAGAAACACCTGGAGTAACAGGCAAATTTGGCCTTGGACTATGGAATGAAGCAGGGCAAAGACTAATAGAGTTTTGCCAAGAAAATGCACTGGTCATAGCAAACACCCTCTTCCAACAACACAAGAGAAGACTCTACACATGGTGAACACCAAAATCAGATTGATTATATTCTTTGCAGCCAAAGATGGAGAAGCTCTATACAGTCAGCAAAAACAAGACCAGGAGCTGACTGTGGCTCAGACCATGAACTCCTTATTGCCAAATTCAGACTTAAATTGAAGAAAGTAGGGAAAACCATTAGACCATTCAGGTATGACCTAAATCAAATCCCTCATGATTATACAGTGGAAGTGAGAAATAGATTTAAGGGACTAGATCTGAGAGACAGAGTGCCTGATGAACTACGGACTAAGGTTTGTGACATTGTACAGGAGACAGGGATTAAGACCATCGCCATGGAAAAGAAATACAAAAAAAAAAAAAAACCAAAATGGCTGTCTAGGGAGGCCTTACAAATAGCTGTGAAATGAAGAGAAGTGAAAAGCAAAGGAGAAAAGGAAAAATATAAGCATCTGAATGCAGAGTTCCAAAGAATAGCAAGAAGAGATAAGAAAGCCTTCCTCAGTGATCAATGCAAACAAATAGAGGAAAACAACAGAATGTGAAAGACTAGAGATCTCTTCAAGAAAATTAGAGATACCAAGGGAACATTTCATGCAAAGATGGGCTCAGTAAAGGACAGAAATGGTATGGACCTAACAGAAGCAGAAGATATCAAGAAGAGGTGGCAAGAATACACAGAAGAACTGTCAAAAAAGATCTTCACGACCCAGATAATTATGATGATGTGATCACTGACCTAGAGCCAGACATCCTGGAATGTGAAGTCAAGTGGGCCTTAGGAAGCATTATTATAAACAAAGCTAGTGGAGGTGATGGAATTCCATTTGAGCTATTCCAAATCCTGAAAGATGATGCTGTGAAAGTGCTGCACTCAATATGCCAGCAAATTTGGAAAACTCAGCAGTGGCCACAGGACTGGAAAAGGTCAGTTTTCATTCCAATCCCAAAGAAAGACAATGCCAAAGAATGCTCAAACTACTACACAATTGCACTCATCTCACACGCTAGTAAATTAATGCTCAAAATTCTCCAAGCCAGGTTTCAGCAATATGTGAACCGTGAACTTCCAGATGTTCATGCTGGTTTTAGAAAAGGCAGAAGAACCAGAGATCAAATTGCCAACATTTGCTGGATCATAGAAAAAGCAAGAGAGTTTCAGAAAAACTTCTATTTCTGCTTTATTGACTATGCCAATGCCTTTGACTGTGTGGATCACAATAAACTGTGGAAAATTCTGAAAGAGATGGGAATACCAGACCACTTGACCTGCCTCTCGAGAAATCTGTATGCAGGTCAGGAAGCAACACTTAGAACTGGACATGGAACAACAGACTGGTTCTAAATAGGAAAAGGTGTACATCAAGTCTGTATATTGTCACCCTGTTATTTAACTTATATGCAGAGTACATCATGAGAAATACTGGACTGGAAGAAGCACAAGCTGGAATCCAGATTGCTGGGAGAAATATCAATAACCTGAGATATGCAGATGACACCACCCTTATGGCAGAAAGTGAAGAGGAACTCAAAAGCCTCTTGATGAAAATGAAAGTGGAGACTAAGAGTCGGACACAACTGAGCGACTGCTCTGATCTGATCTGAAAGCTCAACATTCAGAAAACGAAGTTCATGGCATCTGGTCCCATCACTTCATGGGAAATAGATGGGGAAACAGTGTCAGACTTTATTTTTCTGGGCTCCAAAATCACTGCAGATGGTGACTGCAGCCATGAAATTAAAAGACGCTTACTCCTTGGAAGGAAAGTTATGACCAACCTAGATAGCATATTCAAAAGCAGAGACATTACTTTGCCAACAAAGGTCTGTCTAGTCAAGGCTATGGTTTTTCCTGTGGTCACGTATGGATGTGAGAGTTGGACTGTGAAGAAGGCTGAGCACCAAAGAATTGATGCTTTTGATCTGTGGTGTTGGAGAAGACTCTGAGAGTCCCTTGGACTGCAAGGAGATCCAGTCAATCCATTCTGAAGGAGATCAGCCCTGGGCTTTCTTTGGAAGGAATGATGCTAAAGCTGAAACTCCAGTACTTTGGCCACCTCATCCGAAGTGTTGACTCATTGGAAAAGACTCTGATTGCTGGGAGGAGAAGGGGATGACAGAGGATGAGATGGCTGGATGGCATCACTGAGTCGATGGACATGAGTCTGAATGAACTCCGGGAGTTGGTGATGGACAGGGAGGCCTGGCGTGCTGTGATTCATGGGGTCGCAAAGAGTCAGACATGACTGAGCAGCTGAACTGATCTGAACTGAACATAATACTTGCATTTTTATAAGTGTATATAAATATATACAATGCATACTATAACATCTGATATTTAAATATGTCTGTGTGTTAGTTGCTCAGTCATGTCCGACTTTTTGCAACCTCATGGACTGTAGCCAACCAGACTCCTCCGTCAGTGGAATTTTCCAGGCAAGAATACTAGAGTGGGTAGTCATTCTCTTCTCCAGGGGATCTTCCCAACCCAGGGACCAAACCTGGGTCTCCTCATTGCAGGCAGATCCTTTACTGTTTGTTTACATTTATAATAAAATATATAAAAACATAAATTTATAAGATGATACTTACATGTAAAATTATTAAGTAGAATTACTAGGTCAAAGTGTACCTGTATTTTGATGTTAAATGTATTGGTAAATTTCCTTCTCTAGAGATAGGCCAATAAATAGTTCTGTTATCCTTATATTGAAAAATCTCTATTTTTCTTCTCTTTTTAAAGACTATTTCCTTCTTCATCATCTATATTACTCCAAGAGCGAGTACTACTATTTCAAACTTAGTTTTCTATATTCTTCTAGTCTCTTTAATGCCCTAGTTTATACTCTTGGATGCCTCACTCATTCTAACTTGTCCTGGTCTGGTGCAGCAAAGCAGGCAAAATTATATTTTTGTATCTATGTCCAATGTTTATAATTCTGCAATGATTTCCTATTTAGCTTAATTCAAAATCCAAACCAATTACTATGGCCCCTCCCTAATTCTCTAAAATCATCTGTCATTCTCCCCCTCAAGCACTATAAGAAAGCCACCCTTGTCTTCTATCCAGCTTTGGGACACTATTTTTTATGGCTCTCTAATTTGCCATATACTATTTACTTTATCTAGGTATTTTACTCTTCATTCTTCAACTTTTAAACTCCTTGCTATCCTTCACATAACTGAATAAATATTGCATTTTTTTTCAAGCAGTCTTTTATTGACAACTATCATATTTTAGGTTTTCCTCCATAGCAGGACCTGAATCAAGAACTTAGATGCAGATAGTTTATTTGGATGAAAATCCCACAAAGCAAAATGGGAGAAAAGGCAAAGTAAGACAGAAAAGAAGAAATACAAGAAAAATGCATATTGTCAGTCAGTCAACCAATCAGGGCTGTGTGAGACACAACTCATATTCATTCCATTAAATGCTGAGTCGGCTAGAGCATAATCTAGTGACTTCCATCTCTTACGGCTACTGCTGAGTCATTTCAGTCGTGTCTGACTCTGTGTGACCCCATAGAAGGCAGCCCACCAGGTTCCACCATCCCTGGGATTCTCCAGGCAAGAACACTGGAGTGAGTTGCCATTTCCTTGTCCAATGCATGAAAGTGAAAAGTGAGAGTGAGTCGCTCAGAGGAAGCTCTCCACATTTAAGAATTCTGTCTGAAGGCAGCTGTGCAAGTTGACAATGTGCTGTAAAATGCCCCCTGACAGAAAATAAGAGATATACATGTTCTTGAAAGTGAAAGCTGGCATACGCTAAAAACTTGTTCTTTTACAACTACAGATGAACACAGTTAAGCTTATGGGATTTAGGGTGGAACATGAATATGGTGTGTTATGGACCATACATACAGACCTATTCACTCGTTTTCCATATGGAGTCTAGCTTGGATGACTGGCAGCCACAATCTAAAAAAAATGAGTGAAATTGTGTAGGTAGTGGAAGAAGATACATAGCAAGATCCCTTATGCTACCACTCATACGAAGACATATTGATATTAATATTTTTGTTTCTATCCATGATGGTAGATTTGTTTTCACACTTGGCTAGCCTATTGGCTGCTTACATGGCTTTGCAATTTTTGAGGTAATGTCACCAATTCACTAGTAACACACCAAGTTTGAGATAACTATTACACAATTAAGAAATGACAAATAATAGAATGAGTTAATCTGTAATTTGTAGAAAGATCCAGACTAGAGATAAAAATTATATGCAATTAGGGATATGTAAATAATTTAAAGTCATAAGATTGAACCTTTCGGTAGTGAATGAAGATAGGAAAATGTTCTCAGTACTAAGACATAGGGCATGCCAGTACTTAGAGTTTGCTCATGAAAGAGTGAACAGTCACTGAGATTAGAAGAAAACAGATTAATTTGATGTCTTTAATGCCCAATAAATATAATTTACTGTGAAGAAATATCTACTGGATAAATATAACCTTGAAAAGAGAAAATAGAGTAAAGCTGTCATAGGAAAAAAAATCAAAAACTAGGCTGTGTTCAAAATAGAATGGAGGTTTGCAGAACTGGAGCCATCTAGTGTAGAAGAGCACGTCAAAGAGTCTTACAGTGGAGATATTAAGAGACAACTGGAGCAAGGAATGGGGTCTGGAAATGTTTTGCTTGTTTGCTTTTGTTTTTAAGGTTGGCACAAGAAAGAATGGTTTAATGATGAAATAACTGACCTATAAATAGAGAAGGAAGATTTCTATATGAAGCAGGATATGAGACATGTTTGTAATGGGAAGCCATTAAAAAGAATACATTTGAATCAGTTCTAATGAGGTGGATGAAACTGGAGCCTATTATACAGAGTGAAGTAAGCCAGAAGGAAAAACACCAATACAGTATACTAACGCATATATATGGAATTTAGAAAGATGGTAACGATAACCCTGTATACGAGACAGCAAAAGAGACACTGATGTATAGAACAGGCTTATGGACTCTGTGGGAGAGGGAGAGGGTGGGAAGATTTGGGAGAATGGCATTGAAACATGTGAAATGTCATGTATGAAACGAGATGCCAGTCCAGGTTCAATGCATGATGCTGGATGCTTGGGGCTGGTGCACTGGGACGACCCAGAGGGATGGTATGGGGAGGGAGGAGGGAGGAGGGTTCAGGATGGGGAACACATGTATACCTGTGGTGGAAAAAAAAATTTAAAAAGCAAAAAAAATAAAATAAAAATAAAGAAGCAAAGAGCACAGTAAAAAAAAAAAAAAAAAAAAAAAAAACTCAACATTCAGAAAACTAAAATAAATAAATAAATAAATAAATGCTACCAGATTTTAAGAAAAAATAAAAAATTAAAAAAATAAATAAATAAATAACACTGAAAAATTCCCTAGCCATTCTTTCTTAATTTTCTCCCTCCAAATTTCAACTTTGCATATCAGGTCAGTCAATTTGCTATCAACTTTTTAACATATTACTTTTCTTGGAAGATTAAGCATGCATAATTCATAAATTTATGTCTCATTGAAGTACAGGTAACAACTTCTTTTATCTGTATACATGTATCGATATTTATATGTGGGGTACTATAGAAGAACTTTTTTTTATTGTGGCACACTTTCACTAGTCCAATTACAATTTATGCTTGTAGAATCTGATCAATTTTGTATCCATCACTGACACAAAGTAAAATTAATCCATCAGAAAGTCAATCAGTGTAAACAATTTATATAAGAAGCCTTCATCTGAATATTGATTTATTGTACCAATTCACTTTGTTCTACCAGATTATATCTAGTCTTACTTATTTTAGAAGGTTAAAAATAAGTTATTACATTAATAACCATTTTGAATATCTTATACTTGGTTAATCTTTAGCTGACAAGACTTCTTTCTCTAAGATATTAATTTAAAATAAATTTCAGATTATTATTGTCCTGACTTGATTGAGTTGTCCTGAGTTGATTTGGTACAAAGTTGATTTGGGTTCATCAAATTTTCACTCCTTTTCCTTTCATCACATCTCACTCTGATTCTCAACAATTAGTTTACTTTAGCCCCTGTTAGTCAGTTTTAGTGGTTTCCATAATCATATATACACAAAATGATACATAAAATTATCTAATACCTAAGATAAATAAATGCCTATTTCTAACATAGTAATCTGGGAAAACAAGGAGCTTTGTAGGAGTTTTAAGAAAAATTACCAGGAGTTTACAGTCTACCAGTGATACTAAACAAGATGTTTCTCTCTTTGTTAATATGTGTTTATATATAAACACATATTATATATATATATAATATATATATATATATATAGGGATAGGAGGCTTATGGTAAGGAGCTGCTGCTGCTAAGTCACTTCAGTCATATCCAACTCTGTGCGGTGGGGAGAGAAGACCACAAACCACAATGTAAACAAATAAAAAAAAAGTACACTCATATCTTTTCGGAATACTAGGCTCCTAGGCTCAAAATTATTCTGCTTCCTTTATACCCTCTTTGGATTTCATGCTTCCATCAGCCGCTACCTCTAAACGTGTTGTGGTTCTCAGCTTGCTATCAGTTAGTATATAAAGCAATGCATTATTATGAAAAGCAATTCATTTTGCTCTAAAAGCATCTAACACATTTATTCCAGTAAAGAAGTTCCTTGGTAGGGAGATTCATTGTCTACTGGCAAAAAAGAAGGAAGGAAAGAAAAAATGGAAAGAGGAAGGAAAAAAGGAAAAGAGGAAGAAAAGAAGAAAAAATATTGTTCCATAATAAATTGAGAAAATTCACATACTTATGCCTCCAGGTCAAAAATGATGATTGTTAATATACTAGTGACAGATGCTATATGAAAAGTAGCAGAGAAATCAGCATTTGTCACATGTCTCATTAACAGAATATCAGTGAATATAAAGTCAAAACATGCCATTTTTCAGGAAAATTATTATATTGTCTCATGTTTTGTATAACTGTCAATACTGCAAAGAGTGTGTTGATATTTAATTTTTATTGGGAATGTATTATGCTGACAAGACTGAATATCTATGGGTAAGTAATAAATTTATCAGATACATTTTATGAAAAGAAATTAAAAACCTGTTTCATAAGGCAACTAAAAAAGTGAAAAATGATTTTTATATTTTCCATACATGCACACTATAGGATGAATGTAGGAAAAATTATAGTAAAGAAAAAATAATTGTGAGCATTTTGAATTTTAAATTTTGAACTTTTGTATAGTGTGAAGATATATTTCTTGAAAACTGTTATAAATCCAAATATTTCTTCATGCTTTGTGATCCAAATTGATGAAAAGATTTAATTTTTACAAGAAAATGTTATTCATTTTTACCATATTTTCAAATTAGCAGTTTCTCAAAGTATATAAATTTTTCCCATGTCTATTCTTTTTCTTTCTTTTTTTTAACTTCTAAAATATGTGAACATTTTCTTTCCATCATTTTAAACATATAATTAATTTTATTCTATAATTAAAGGATTTACTTTTAATTTTATTACTTGCTCCATTTTAATTTTTTAAAACATATTTTTAATTCAAAGATAATTACTAGTTAATTAAATTTCTTATCTTTGAATAAGAACATTCCAAGTTTTAGATTTTTTTAATTGAGAAACAGTTCCATAGTCAGATTTCATATATGTTTCAACTTCTAATTTATTTCTTTCTTGAAACAATGCATTAAAAACAAAACCTGTTATATGATTGAGGACTGCTAATTTAATTTACATTGTTAATTTCCAGATATATTGTATTTAAATAAAACAAAACTACAGTACAAGTACAGTTTATGATCTCAGAAATTCACTGAAAATTTTTCTGTGTTCTGTTATATAATCACTATTTTCTTAATTATTATAATTTTTTGACAAATTTTCCTTGGGAATCTAATAGAAGATATATTCACCAGTTGTATAATACAACATGAGATATATCAGTATTTCTAGTTTTTGGTAACAGTTTATGAGAATGTGTGTGTCTGTATGTGTGTGTGTGTGTAATCTCTAGATTTTAAGTGCTTTTCCTATTTACACACAAAGGGCCAATACTAACAAATTTAATAGAATGGCTAGAAATTTGATCTACTTTAACTGTTATGAGACAAAGTTGTTTTTAATTATTGATACTTTTCTTGTAAAAATTTCATTTAGCTATGTTCATGATTGCTGCTGCTGCGTCGCTTTAGTCGTGTCCGACTCTGTGTGACCCCATAGACGGCAGCCCACCAGGCTTCCCGTCCCTGGGATTCTGCAGGCAAGAACACTGGAGTGGGTTGCCATTTCTTTCTCCAATGCATGAAAGTAAAAAGTGAAGGTGAAGTCGCTCAGTCATGTCCAACTCTTAGCGACCCCATGGACTGCAGCCTAACAGGCTCCTCCGTCCATGGGATTTTCCAGGGCAAGAGTACTTGAGTGGGGTGCCATTGCCTTCTCCGATGTTCATGACTATTTTCACTTAAATTTCATCTCTACAAAAATGATGCTTTAAAGTCTTACAACGTTTTTACACTAGAGTAGAAGTCGACTTAAGTGGTTTCTCGACGGTAAATCTGTGGCGTATGTTTGGTGGTGGTTTAGTCGCTAAGCCGTGTCCGACTCGGGATCCCATGGATTGTAGGCTGCCAGCCTCCTCTATCCATGGAATTCTCTAGGCAAGAACACTGGAGCGGGTTGCCATTTCTTTCTACAGGGTTTCTTCCTGACCCAGGAATCAAACCCACGTATCCTTCATTAGAGGCAGATTCTTTACCAACTGAGCTACAAGGGAAGCTAAATGTTTAGGTTCTTTGAAAAAAGAGCTCTAGAGTTATGTTGTCTTATTGAATAAATAAATTTATGGATACAGACACTAATTTATCACTGCCAAAGCAGTGATATATTCAGATAGTCAAGTAAGTGTTCAAATTTAAGATACAATTTCTCCTTTCAATTTTTTCCAGTTTAAATTTATAATGAGTAAATCTGATTTTCACTAAGATAAAAAACCTACAGTTAAATGATATAAAAATAATCATACTAGATCTTCTAATTATTAAATACAAAAACTATGCCTTGAGAATTTAAATATAAAATGTAACATAAAATCTCAGCTATGCCTGTTTTCTTTTCCCAAATAATACTGTGAACTGCAGTCCAAAGTGAAATAAGTTGTGAGTAGGGAGATTGGCAAGTGACATTTTTCTCCATTAATTCTGCATTCCTCATTTCATTCTGTGTTACCCCCTAGGGCTGGAGTCCCAATATGAGGCTTGTCACAATCTGTATCTGTCACCTCAAGTGAACGAACAACTTTCCAATATGTTCCTGACAGCAGGATTTCAACCATGTGGGAGGATTTGGGAACAGTTCCTTGATTGGCACTTCAAATATCCCCTCATCAGCTCCACAGTGCTTCAATCTTACTGAAGAACTCAGGTGTTCTAAGAGGAGCATTGTTAACTATTTTGGGGCTGATTTCTTTTTTAATCTTAAAAAAAATATTTGAGAAAAATCGTTTTTTAAAATATATAATGTAAACTGGAATGAATGAAATATCAAGTTTAGTTTTAAACATAGTTTATAATTTACTAATTTCCTTTATAGATATGCTACTTCTAATCTTCATAACCAAAATATATTGTTTTAAAGATGAATAAAACAAACTTATAGGATCACATGTATTTATTAAATAGGCTATGCTTTGCATAATTTAAAAATTATAGAGCTGATAAATACATATTTTATAAAATGTTCTTATATTTTCTTCTCTTAGCTTTGAATATTACTATGTGGGAAAGTTTTAATCACCTAACAACTTAAAAATATTAAATATGTATACTATAACATAGGAATTAAGGTATATCACTTCAGAATCTAACTGTATTAATATTTCACTCATAAATAATGAAGAAATGGACAGTATGTATGTATAACATGGATAGTATATATAAGAAGTGGACATATGTACTATAAGAATTGTAAATGGCAATGTGACAGTGAGTACTGAACTGCCTTGAAACATCATTCACATCATCATGATTTACTTACAATATGAAATTTATTTACAGTTGGCTTATAAGTATTCTATGTAGGTTTTTTGCTTTCTATAAATTCATTCTTAAGCATTTGATCACTCTGAGAGGTCATCAATATAAATCAATCAATCCAATACAGTAAGTAAATTATATAAATGTTATAAATAAAACTTTATAATTTACATATTATTAATTTATAGTAAAGGCTTCCCTGGTGGCTCAGAGGTTAAAGCATCTGCCTACAATGCGGGAGACCCGGGTTCAATCCCTGGGTCAGGAAGATTCCCTGGAGAAGGAAATGGTAACCTGCTCCAGTGTTCTTGCCTGGAGAACCCCATGGATGGAGAAGCCTGGTAGGCTACAGTCCACAGGGTTGCAAAGAGTCAGATACGACTGAGCAACTTCACTTAAAGACATATTAAAAGCACGTACATGTTAAGCCTGTAATGTAATGCATTCAGAATAAACATATTTATTACACAACAGCTAGTAGTTTTATTACTACAACAGTAGTTTCAAAAGTATATGAGTGGGAGAAGTAATGTGTTTCTTTAGTTAGTAACAATGCAATCAAATATTAAAAATCACTATTTTTTATATATTCTTTACAATCAAGCACATAGATAAAACTGCAATACTTAATTGCAAAATAAATTAAATGTGCTATAAATAGGACACTTAACATGTAGATAAACAACAACAAAAATGTTTATTTTTCAAAAAGGCATTCAAGGTTTACATGTCATTATAATAAATCCAGTGTCAGGATATTGCTAACTGGAAGGAAATGAAAGAGAAAGAGACAAAAAGAAATTAGGACCTTCTTTGTAATATTAAAAATGACTTAGAAAATATATGATAATATACTTAGACTTTGAAGTTTTATTGTGAATATAATTTGACATAAGCATCATCTTGTCCTTTTTTTAAAATACTCTTAAATCTGACCCTCAATAAAATGTCACTAGCTACCAATAGACCTCCAAAGCTTCCTTGCAGTAAATTCTATGATGCTATGACTTTTTAAAGACCAGATCTTAATTATTATAATTAAATTACTATTAAATCTAGATATAAGAAAAAAAAGTCTTCCCTATATATATGTATACACCTGTCCACCCTTGACTCATCTTCTCCCCATGTATTGAGAAGAATTGGCTTTGCAAACTATATTTCACATACCATAGACTAACTTGCTTTGAAATGAGGGATTTTAGGATAAAGTTTTTTCTTAGTTTATGCTTTGTTTTGTCTGCTTATATTTATGTATAAAAAATTATCTATTTTTAAAAAATTTGGAAACCATTGTTCCTAGCAATGAACATGTACACACAATTCTGACTTGTATTCTTATTTTGCAGGGGGTGGGGGGCCACACTGCATGGCTTGGGGGATCTCAGTTCCCCAACCAGGGAGTGAAGCCAGGCCACTACTGTGAAAACCCAGAATCCTGAGCACTAGGCCACCAGGGAACTCTCTGTTTTGATATTTATATAAGTTTATTTAATACTACAACACTTATGGGAAAAGAAATATTTTTCAATAGTCTCATCTTCATTAGTATTAGAAATGGAAGGTGGCTACATTTTTCATAATAAAATAGGGTTTCTTGGTGTTATTAGGTCAGAGTGGAAGCATATCTAAACAGCTTGGAAACAAAATGCATGCTGAGAGCCTTCATATATTTAATTGTAATTATTGTAAAGGTTTATGGAGCAGGAAAAAAATGTCTTAGCAAATGCTTACTAATTTGGTGGTATTTCAAACTTGGTAAACTGAAAAATGTTCAGAAATAGCCTATGGTAAAAACATATTTGTTTACGTTCTTAGTCCCCTGAGGGCACGCTTTCCTCATTTTTTGGCATTATTTCCTCAGCCAAATTGTCAGGATTCAAATGGTAAAAGGATGATCGGTCATACTTTTTGAATTAAAGAATCAACGCTGTTAATATCACAGACCAGCATTCTGAAGGACTGTGTCAGTTTCAGGAAAGTCTTTAAAACACTGAAGCTGCACCTTCTCTTGTGACTGAACAGAATACTGCCACCCTTATTTAATGAACAAGGATGTCCATGAAGTCCTGACAATAGCTTTTAGAATGATTCAAGGTTTCATGAGATCAAGATTTTTCCTGCATACAAGAAGTAAGAGGTAATTGGGCAAGTGGTGGATAGTAGCAACTGAAGAGAAGTGTAAAAGCTGGCAGCTTCAAACAGGAGCTGATTTTAGCGACAAACAACAAAAGAAAAAGGATTTCCTATTGGGACTTAAAGATGTCAAAATAGCCTACACACCATCAGTGGAAAGTAAAGTATAGTATTTTTTTCCCTTTAAGCTAGTGAAATAAAATAAAAGCAAACTTGATGTTTCAATCTCCCAGACTTCTACTGTATTTTCATTTGGAAATCTTCAAGTTATATCATCTAACAGGAACAAGGAGCAAAAATGGAAGACACTAAAACACTTTATTGCCTATATTCACTCCACTCTAATCCGGGTCTTTGGCTCTTTTTTTGTATATACTTGGAGTAGGACCTTATTTAAAGAGTTCATAATGCTGATAGCTAACCTAACTTGCTTTATATTTTTGTTATATAATGCCTATCTTTTTCTGGACAAGCTGGTAAATAACTTTAACAAATAATAAGAAAAGTGTGGGCACACATTTTCAAAGTAAGAGAGAAAGAAAAGATCAAGGAAGGGAAGAAGGCAGGCTAGGAGGGAAGGAGAAATGAAAATAATTTATTTGGGAGCAAAAGGAAGAAGACTGACACATTTTTTTGGTGCACTATATTTGAAATGAGAAATGTGAATATAAACAAAGAAGGAAAAATATAAAACTGAAATCTTAAATATACAATGAGGAAAATGAAATAGTTTTCTTTCTAATTAATTTTTATTGGCTTTATAAAATATTTGAATGTTCATTTTCCTAGTTGCATATATATGTATATGTATTTGCTAATTGTATAAAGATAAAGCAACATGGCAAATATATATATTAAGTAATCAAATATGTAGATTTGTATATAACATATATAGATAGGTTATATAAAAGTGATATTTATTGCATTTATATATTTATTTATATGTACATATGTAATACATGTATATACATGTAAATATATGTATTTGATATTTTTAAAGTAGGAAAAAAATTCACCTGCTTTTGAATTCAAATTTATTTTTTTAGAGAATCACAAATACTCGTATCACATGTGTCTCTTGTCCTTTCTATCAAAAATAATATTATGATCAAGTAGAAATTTGGGTCATTTTCTGTGATGATGCAGGTGAAGTTCAAAATTACTTTAGATGAAATACAGTAGGTTAGTTTCCAGTCCCATTAAAATTTTCTAGGGCAATTAAATGTACATAAAGATAGGATTTGAAATTAAACCATCTCAGTTGTTAACAGTGTAACTTCAGGTAGATAACCTAGTATTTTTATGATTGATTTTTTAATCTCTAACATTACAAAAATGGTTGCTCTATAAGATTATGAGAAATACATATAGGAAAATGTGCAGTTGTTTTAAAATTAAGAGGTACTAAGTCAAACTTAAAAGGAAGTTATCCGAAAGAAGAAAGCTGTAAAATGTCTGCTCCCAGAAATATGGAACAGAAGACATAGAATAAAAGGCCTGTGGTTGGTTTAAGAAACATTATGGAATATAGAAGGCATTCCATGCTATGCTAAAAAATTCAGAATTCCTTCATAGATAGTATGTAGTCATCAGATGTTTATAAGGATGAGGTAATGTGGCAGATTTGTATCCTAGAAAGATCACTGCTGAGGCAAGAGAAATAATTATTGGAAAGCTATTATACTAATTAAATTGAGGTCTGATGAGAATCTGGATTAAAGAAGTACTGGTAGGGATTATAGTGGTAAATACATTGACAAAAAATCCCAAACTACAAAATTGGAAGGGTTTTGTGACCCTTCAAAAGTTAAAAATCAAAAAATAAAGGCAAAAGTCTTTACAGTTTGGACAAAGTATGGACAGAGTCATCTCTCATGACTTTGAGGTAAATGAGTTTTTTTTCTTTTTTTTTTCTATTACACCACATTGTTTATTATTCTGGATAATGCATTTCTCTTAACATAAAAGGTTAACGCCAGGAATTTCAGAATCATTTACCTATGCATAAATCAGGTACTGAATAAATTTATTTAAGCCTTAAAGGACCACAATTTTATAGACTGTGTATAACTGAAAATATTCTGTATTGCTTTCTCTGTATTTGTGTATATTTTCTCTATTCTATGAAACATAGATAGTCTGGAAGAAAAAGAATACTGCTACTTGGGTTTGATACCTGGCTGTAAGCAGTGCTGCCTACTGCTAAAGTATGACATTTGCAATGAAAGCAAACAAACAAAACACATAAACAATAAGACAAAAATACGTTATTCTAAAGATTTTACCATCCATTCTTTTGACAATTGCCTTTCTAGCTTTACTCAAAGAAGTAGGAACATCTCTCCTATTCATTTGATTCCATGATACTGCTTGAATGACATTTACTAAGTTGCATCCCATAGTGCAAAAATGTTGATTTTTGCAGGTTTCCTTTCTTTTATCCATGCATTTCTGTGAATAGAGTGATGGACTGAGTAGGTGTATTTTAAGACACTATTAATTTCCTAATATATATAGTCCAGGTGGTTTATCTCCTAGGTTACAGTGGCTGTTTAATGACAAGATTGGAATTTAAGGTTTTAAAGAGTGAACCTGCTTGGATTACAAAGTTTATTTTATACTTAAAACAAGTTTTAGCAAAGACACTTTGCATTGAGATATCGGGAGTGGCTAATTATACCAGATAGTAATAAAACAGTACTCAAGATTCCCTTTTGTCTATGACACTTGTAAATAATTTCCCTCAAGAACCACATAGAAATTAAGCATGACTGGTCCAACATATAATTCAGGCATGCCAGAATACAGTTTCACCCTAACTCTACTGTTCTTCAAAATGTATTCTAATTAATGTAAGGGTATTGACGAACTTTATTATTAAATGGAATACATTGTGAAGAACAGTAGAGTTAGGTGAAACTGTATTCTGGTATGCCTGAATTATATGTTGGACCAGTCATGCTTAATTTCTATGTGGTTCTTGAGGGAGATTGTAGGCTCACCTGGTGGCTCAGATGGTAAAGCGTCTGCCTGCAATGCGGGAGACCTGGGTTCGATTCCTGGGTCAGGAAGATCCCCTGGAGAAGGAAATGGCAATCCACTCCAGCACTCTTGCCTGGAAAATCCCATGGATGGAGGAGCCTGATCGTCTACAGTCCATGGGGTCGCAAAGAGTCGGACACAACTGAGCGACTTCACTGTCACAGTTTTGCAATCTCTTTTAGCTTATGTTAACCTCATTTTAGACTTGAAGAGTTATTTCATAGTCCTTAGCTATTAGCCCTACAGTTCAATCATCAGGGGAATCATGCTTGCTTACATCACTTTGAATGTAGGTTGTTTAATATTGTTAAGCACCAGTTATTACAACTTTGAAATAAGAATTAAAATAATATTTATGGTGAAGAATTAAATGAAAAAAGGCATATAAAGGTCTTAACACAGAATCTCTAAAACAATAATCACTCAATCAAAAGATGTGTATTATTATTATTTTTGAATTAAAGGTAACCGGGGTTGTTCTTGTAAATCAACTATAATCAGAAAATGTGAAGAGATTTTGAAAAAAAAAATACAATTCTATTTATTTTAATGTTAAAGTCTTCACAAGTTGGTGTACAACTTACAACTACTAGTCAGTACTTTGACCATTCTAGGTATAAAATGTATTAAAATCAGTGAACACATGAATAAAAGAAATACCAATGTTAAGAGCAGTTATTCCTTTAACATGACTGCATGTAGCATATCCCCTTTTTGAAACCTCCAAGCATTTGAAACCTGCCTAGCATGAAAAGTCTACCATCCATTCTCAGGAAACTGAGTCACCAAGAAGTTTACTCACTTGCTTAGAGTTACCAACACAGTGTTAGGACTGGGATTTAAGTCCTCTACACTCAAGAGACAAGGCTTTATTTCATTTTATTTATTTATTTTTATTTTTTAATATAAATTTATTTTAATTGGAGGCTAATTACTTTACAATATTGTATTGGTTTTGCCATACCTCAACAATGCAGTATTACTCAGCCATTAAAAAGAATACATTTGAATCAGTTCTAATGAGGTGGATGAAACAGGAGCCTATTATACCGAGTGAAGTAAGCCAGAAAGAAAAACATTAATACAGTATACTAATGCATATATATGGAATTTAGAAAGATGGTTATTATTACCATTACTCCATTGTGTATATCTATCACAGCTTTCTTATCCATTCATCTGCTGATGGACATCTTGGTTGCTTCCATGTCCTGGCTATTATAAACAGTGCTGCGATGAACATTGGGGTACACGTGTCTCTTTCAATTCTGGTTTCCTCTGTGTGTATGCCCAGCAATGTGATTGCATTTTAAATATTATGATTATTCTATATTTATTCAGCATTCAAGAAAGAAAGAAAATACATTTAAATTATGAATACATATAAACAGGATTAGTGGTTAATAGGCAGTGATCAAGACCCATCCCCAAGAAAAAGAAATGCAAAAAGGCAAAATGGTTGTGTGATGAGGTCTTACAAATAGCTGAGAAAAGAAGAGACACTAAAGGAAAAGGAGAAAAGGAGAGATACACCCATGTGAATGCAGAGACCCAAGGACCAGCAAGGAGAGATAAGAAAGCTCTCTTCAGTAATCAATGCAAAGAAATAGGGGAAAACAACAGAATGGGAAAGACTAGAGATCTCTTCAAGAAAATTAGAGATACCAAGGGAACATTTCATTCAAAGATGGGCACAATAAAGCACAAAAATGGTATGAACCTAACAGAAGCAGAAGACATTAAGAAGAGGTGGCAAGAATACACAGAAGAACTGTACAAAAAAGATCTTCACGACCCAGATAATCACAATGGTGTGATCACTCACCTAGAGCCAGACATCCTGGAATGTGAAGTCAAGTGGGCCTTAGAAAGCACCACTACGAACAAAGCTAATGGAGGTGATGGAATTCCAGTTGAGCTATTTCAAATCCTAAAGGATGATGCTGTGAAAGTGCTGCACTCAATATTCCAGCAGATCTGGAAAACTAGGCAGTGGCCACAAGACTGGAAAAAGTCAGTTTTCATTCAAATACCAAAGAAAGGCAATGCCAAAGAATGTTCAAACTACCACACAATCGCACTCATCTCATATGCTAGCAAAATGATGCTCTCAATTCTCCAAGCCAGGCTTCATTAATAAGTGAACCATGAAATCCCAGATGTTCAAGCTGAATTTAGAAAAGGCAGAGAACCAGAGATCAAATTGCCATCATCCATTGGATCAGTGGAAAAGCAAGATAATTCCAGAGCACCTTACCTGCCTGCTGAAAAATGTGTATGCAAGTCCAGAAGCAACAGTTAGAACTGGACATGGTTAAAAGACTGGTTCCAAATTGGGAATAGAGTATGTCAAGGCTGTATATGGTTACCCTGCTTATTTAACGTATATGGAGAGTACATCATGTGAAATGCCGGGCTGTATGAAGCACAAGCTGGAATCAAGATTGCTGGGAGAAATATCAATAACCTCAGATATGCAGACGACACCACGCTTATGGCAGAAAGTGAAGAAGAACTAAAGAGCCTCTTGATGAAAGTGAAAGAGGAGAGTGAAAATGTTGATTTAAAACTCAGTATTCGGGTTCAGGATGGGGAAAAAGTGTATACCCATGGCAGATTCATGTTGATGTATGGCAAAACCAATACAATACTGTAAAGTAATTAACCTCCAATTAAAATAAATAAATTTATATTAAAAACAAAACAAACTCAGGTCATGGCATCTGGTGCCATCACTTTATGGCAAATAGATGGGGAAACAATGGAAATGGTGACAGACTTTATTTTCTTGGACTCCAAAATCACTGCAGATGATAACTGAAGCCATGAAATTAAAAGATGCTTGCTCTTTGGAAAAAAAGCTATGACCAACCTAGACAGCATATTAAAAAGTAGAGACACTACTTTTCCGACAAAGGTCCATCCACTCAAAGCAGTGGTTTTTCCAGTAGTCATGCATGGATGTGGAAGTTGGACTATAAAGATATCTGAGCCCCGAAGAATTGATGCTTTTGAACTGTGGTGTTGAAGACTCTTGAGAGTCCCTTGGACTGCAAGAAATTCCTTCCAGTCAATTCTGAAGGAAATCAGTCCTGAATTTTCATTGGAAGGACTAATATTGAAGCTCAAGCTTCAATACTTTGATCACTTGACGCGAAGAACTGATTCATTTGAAAAGACCCTGATGACGGGAAAGATTGAAGGCAGAGGTGAAGGGGATGAAAGAGGATGAGATGGTTGGATGGCATCACCAGCTTGATGGATATGAATCTGAGCAAGCTCCAGGAGTTGGTGATGTACAGAGATGCCTGGTGTGCTGCAGTTCATGGGGTCACAAAGAATTGGACATGATAAGCTGCTCTACTGAACTGAACAGAAAGGGATTTAAACCCTTCTGTAAAATGAATTATCCCACTTAGAGGGAACTATTCCCTATGCTTCTTCTAGTGTATCATATATTAAGTGGGTACCCAGCATGTGGAGGTTAAAGCAAGTTGCCCAAAATGAGATTTTTAATAAATACATTAATTTGTCACCAAGGGCTTTCCAGTTTTATCTGCTAACTGGTTTGGAGTGGTTAAGGACATCCAGTGAAGTATATACATCATGCTGCCAATACCTCACATCTCACCAGAAAAAAAAAAAAAAAAATCAGACTCTTGGATTAAATGACACACACCTAGAATTTAATCACATACTTAACATGTTCAATAAACATTGATAAAGTGTCCCAGATGCTGGGCTGTATTCTTGCTTTAAAATAATTAACTTTCTGTGGCAGGGGAATTACATATAAGCAACAATGGTAATGCCAGGTAAAAATATACTATCAAAGTATTTTATAATTTGCATTGATAGTGGCAACTTTAGTGGCCTAGAAAAGTAGTTAAGATTTCACAGAGAGAAGTACCTTTGAGCAATGTTTTAATAAATGTAAATGACTTCACTCCCCAAAATGAATTTGAAAGAACATTTCAGGCAGGGTGTATCTCATGTTTATAGGCATAGAGCAAATTGAGGTAGGAAGAACAATTCAAAGATTATTGCAATCAAGAGAGAGAAATGAGGAGAAAAAAATGTGAAAAATAATAAGACAAAATATAATCTTAACCATAAAATTCATGAAAAATATTATGTTTTTATAGTCATATTGTATCAAAAACAAAGTTTTGATATAACGTAAAAAAAATAAGATGTGATTGACAATACACAGATGGATGCTTCCCTTGTGGCTTATCTGGTAAAGAATATGCCTACAATGTGGGAGAACTGCATTCGATCTCTGGGTTGGGAAGATCCCCTGGAGAAGGGAAAGGCTACCCACTCCAATATTCTTGTGTAAAAAATCCCATGAAGTCCATGGGGTTGCAAAGAGCCGGACATGAATGACTGACTGACTTTCATATAGATGGATGGATAGAAACTTTTTCTCTAGCACTATAAACAAAGATTACGTTGGTTTTTAACATTTTTTAAATTGATTATATTTTGAAATAACTATTTTTGATTCTTTATTACATAATCATCTCATATATATTTGTTTCCTTAAAGAAGATTTCCCTAATAAAATGGTAATATATGTCAGGGAAATGTAATTATGTTTTAAATTTTATAGCTCAGTTTGAAAGATGATACTTTCTTACTAACATGATTGAAGAATTATATTGAAATCAACTAGCAATCTAAGACTTTAAATCTTAACTTTGAGTTTATGTTTCAACCAAATAATCATGAAAATCCTAAATACAATGAAAATAACAATGCTTTTCATATCAGTTAAATTCAGTGATAATAATCAGAGCAAATAATTATTTAAACAAGATCTTTAATACATTTTTATTTTATAGGCCTGATTACCTCAAAAGTCAAAAATAATTGCTGTACAGCAGAAATTAACAGAGCATTGTAAATCAACGATATTTTCAATTTAAGAAAAATCTACATATTGACTCAACAATGTTTAGGGTTCATAATAACCCATTATACAGACTGTCTTGTGTTCCTATGCTTATTATAACAAATTGCTACAACAATTTGTAGTGACTTAAGGTCACATTATCTTGTGATTCTGGAGGTCAGATTTCCAAAATGGGTCTCACTGACTAAAATCAACATAGTGGCGATATGTCTTTTGGAGACTCTTCAGGAGTATCTATTTCCTTGCCTTTTCCATTCCAGAGGCTACCTGTATTCCTAGGCTTTCACTTCCTTCCATTTCCAAAGCCAATAATCTGTCTCACTTTGCAGTACTCTGCCCTTTTCTGTCACTCTCTTCCCCTTTTGAAAACCTTTTGATTACTTTGGATTCACCTGAATAACCTGCTGATTAACAAACTAATGTTGTCTAAAACCTTAATTTTCCCTTTCCATATAAGGTAACATAGTCACAGTTACCAGGGATGATGCAAGAATTTTGGCAGGGGGCTGGGAGAGTGCTATTATTTTGCCTACCCCACAGAATAAGAATATTAAAAAGTAATTTAGAATATGGTTTACAATGGCAAATTATAAGGACAAGAGAAGAAAAATAAACATCTTATATAAAGATAAGGGCTGATGTGTTGGATACTTCAATATTTTGATGAATACATTAGGTAGCTTCAACTTTCTTACCCTTGGGATGAGTAGTTACATTTAATTTAATTTTCCAATTAAGAAAAATTAAATTAATTACTTGCTGCTTGCCCTTGAGAATACATTCTTCAGTTTTAATGGCACATAGTTATTATCCCTCAGGAAAGGAAGGTTTACAAAATATTTATTAACAGTCACAATTGCCAATACTCACCCAAATTCATTTCTACAGTATACAGTTTAAAAATCCATGGAATATCTTCTGATAAGAATTTTATTGGGTGAGAGAGAGGAGAAAAGGGAAGGAGGTGGGGGGACGGAATGCTTTTGTTTAAAATGAGTTAGGAATTGTGTATTTTCCCCTTTGAGTCACTGGTTAAAAAATAAGGAAAGAAAAGAAGATTGTAATAAGAAAAAAGAATGAAAGAAGAAAGGACAAATTGGGGGGAGAGAGACTATTAATATTATATCATCTCAGAAATCCACTATTTTCAGTCTTCTTTTCAAAAACAGGATGTGTGATCATTTGAATGATCAAAATTCTTGCACTGAGAAGCCATGAATGCATGTATGGCTCTTTATTATTTAGCAGCTAACCCCTTTAAAAAAAAAAATGTGCTTTTTTTTTTTTTTAATCTGTATGATAAGGGCCTTGAGGCCTTGGTTACTAGAATGTACTAAAATGTATTTTTACTTACATTAATTTTCCTTGGATGAGAGTGTCATATGGTACTCCTTCCTCTTTCTTATGTGGTGCTATATAGTCTTTTCTGCCCTGCTGCTGTGCATTTTGTTGCTTTTCCCTGTGCCTGTTGCCACTTTTGACCATTGCTGCTGCTGCTGCTACAATTGCTAGAGTCTCGATCTGCTTCAGCCCATTGCTGATTGCTATGATCATTTCTCTTCATTTTTGTTCTGTATTGCTTTTAGTTTTTGTCCTGTATTTATTCATTACTGTTTCACTCTTTATACCTAACCATGGCTGATTAATGTAATTATACTTTTATTTGTTGACCAAACATTCCATGTATAATGTTTTAATATTTTGTGTATAAATATAAGTCATTCACTCACAAATTTTAGTGGAATGCTTATACATTAATAAAAATAGCAGAATTATTATTAATTTAGGAGCAATAAAAATAAACAGTAAATAACTGCTATCCCCAAAGAGTTTATAATTATGTCACAGATAATGAATATGAGAATAATAAACACTGTTGTCAAATACCAAGAAAAATGATCATTTTATATTAAATTAGGGATGGGTATCAAGGAGAGAACTCTAATTTTGCCCTAAGGTGAAAATATTGTTTTTAAATATTAAAAGTTCTAGGTCTTGGACAGAGAACATACAATAAGTTGGAGAAATTTTTAATTCTTCACTGAAAATTTGATACAAAAAAATGAAATCTAGACTCAAAACTCTATAGTCTGATTTTTTGGTTTATGACTCTCTTAATTTACTGTCAGTCTTCTCTGTGCTCTAGTCCAAATAATTTGGAAAGCATCCATACAAACATAACAAAGGACACATCAGTTTGCCAAACAGGTTGGTTTATCAGAGTTTTCTACATAAGATGTTGGAAATCTTACTTGTACAGACAAAGTGCAATGGATTTCTAACTACTGCTTTAGGAGACTATCATGGAATGTCAGATAGATATTTGCTCAAATACAAGGAACATTGATTCTTAAGAAGTGCTCTGACAACTTCATAAGAAGGTAAGCTTGTTCATGTAAAATTTAGATGCTTATGATAGAAGCCTTGGATTAAAAAAATACCCATATAAATGCAAACACATAGTTGACATCAGCTTGCAACTTGAATACTCATTCTTTTTGAGACAAAATGCTGACAAAATGGCATCTTGATCAATGAATTAAATGAGTATTGATATTTCCTCCACTTAAAATAATTGGATTTTACCTTTGTATTGCAAGGTACATTTTATAGAAATATTAGTGACCTTCTCTTGCCCCCAACTGCTTCTTTTTTCATAATATAATACATTTCTGAGGTACTGAAAGTTATAACAAATTACACATGAAAGAAGGAAGAGAAAACTGAAGACAACAAACAAGTTTGACAAACAATGGTTGGGAACACCGTCCTGTCAGACTTACACTGTTAAATACATTATTCCATCAAGGTCTGTAACTATGGCAACAAAATGGTAGAATTTTAAACTATTATAAAATGAAAGTAGACAAAATTTTAAAACAGTGGTTGTACATCCACAAACAACCTGTTTGTACTAGAGTACTGATATTTTAGCTATACCATATATATATATGATGTATATATATATATATGGTATATATGGTATTGGTATAGCTATATATATATGTAGTTTCTTAAAAGACTCATGGAAAAACATCCTTCTTAAAACTAAACAAGTTGTAAAGGTTTAAAAAAAAATGAAACACAGATTTGACCCTCCATATTCTCAGGTTCTACATCTGTAGATTCAACTAACCCCAGATTTAGATAAGGTTGAATCTAAAGGCTGGTTATGTTATTTTAAGCCCTTCCAAAAATAGTTGTAATTTTAATGGTATATAAGTCACAGTTTTCATTTGTATTTAGATGGTAATTTTCAGTAGAACTTTCCAGTATTAGAGAAACTGTAACTTGAGGAGGAATTATCAAACATAAGAAATATAAATTTTGAAACATTTTATAAGGTACAAAATTTCAAGTTATAATGACATTATCTATTAAAAATTGCAATTTTAGAGTCATAATGAAAACTCATCATATTTTCAAAATTAAATAATATAAGTGAGGATCAATTCATTCCATTTATTCCATCTGAATGTTAATATTCTCCATTAAAACAGATAAGTAATGGGTCAGAAAATATGTTTTAATACCTGTTCTGCTTCCATACTAAAACTGAATTTCTTTTAGTTACTTTTAAAAGAGTAGCAGCTTAATTTATTCATTGATATACAGGACCAGTGGGTGTTTATGTGCTACTCTAGACTAGATTTTGAAGCTCGTGGTGAAAGTCTTTGATATGTGTTCTCCTATATAGAAGGACTACTTCAGACTAATACCTAAATAGACCTTTTGGGGATAATTGAACCAAAACTTAACAAAAGATTCTGGGTAGACTCAGCTTTTTTTTTTTTTTTTCTAGTGGCATGTACCCTGTTAAGGGCAGCAATTATGTTTCAAAGGCAAATTCACAAAAATGAAAAATCAAAAAACTTGTTCATACAAAGTTCTCCAAGAATTGTGACTTGGATCTCACAGCTAAATTCCAGGCATGACCTGAGTAATCCAAAACATCATATCATGAATAAGAAAAATGTTTTTAACATGCATATCTATGATTCTATCTGTTCCTGTTTGTTCAGAGGCAATGGAAAGAATTTTCAGCAGAAATGATTCTGTTAAGGCAATACCTCGCCTTTGCACCTCCAGGGACAGAGAGTGGGAGGCGGAAAGCACCCTTGACCTCCACATATTATGGAAAGTGCCACATTAAGAAATGATTGACTCCCATAGAGAAGAGTGAGGGCACAGGAGTGCTGGTTCATTACCTTGCTTCAACTTGACCCTCATTACACTCAAATACATATTCATGATTCCCCCTCAACAACTGGGTCATAGGTAGGATAAGAAAGGTATCTGGGATAATAAATGAGAGTACTTGAAATCAGAAAAGAAAAAAAAATAGTCCTGCGAATTTATCATCTGTATTTATAGCTCAATATTAACATGTATTTCTTACAAGAAAAATTTGAAAATAAAGGCATTTATTGAAAATCTGAATTCTTTATTTTATACAGTTATTTTAATAAGATATAAAGGTTAATAATTGCCATTAGTTTCCATTTTAATATACTGAATATTTAGCAGAAAAATCCCATGTATTGGAATGGCATTTATTTGTTAACAAAGAAAAATAACTGAAAATAGGTATCTTTAATCTCTAAGAAATTCATTCTCACAACCCTTAAGTACATAAAACCATCATATAATTTTTATGTATTGTCAACAGTTTATTTAAGCCTAGTCAAACATCTGATAAGAAATATTTTTTTATTCTAGGTAATGTGATGCATGGACAATTTTTTAAAGTGAGATAAGTAGACATTTTAATTATAAATAGAGTATAATTTTGATGTGACAAAATAAAACTTCTTATGCCAATCTGGGTGTGAATATACATTTATATCACATACATATATTTAGCACTTTGCAGAATAAATTTCTCTAACATGTTGAGTTTATCTCATTCAAAATATCTAAGATAAAAAAATTGGAACATGCTATAGATAAATAATTTGTATTTTTTTATGTATATATGAAACAATTTTATCCTACTGTTTCCACAATGTATTAGTTATTCAATGAAATGTATAATTTATCTATTTAAAAAAATACAAAGAGATGCAATCTAAGTCTTTATAAAGAATTTTGCTTACACAAATTGATGTTTCTGGATACGGTTGGGAAAAGGCTATGTAAAGAAAGATCATAGATGTTCAAGGAAAGGGAAAAAAAATGCTTCTTTCTTCTAAGTGTTTTTATACCTATCTTCTTTTTCTTTCTACTTCCTTTGATATAATGTGGAAATTTCTGATTTGGAGAAGAAAATAATTTAAAATAGAATTTAACTATTTATTTCACTGTAAGCTTCAATACTACAATAGTGTTTTCTAAGAAATACTCACATAATAAGCTACTGAATAAATCAATAAAACACTGAAGGAACTGAGTAGTCAAGGTGATTCTGCACTGTTCAATTATGTATTATAAATATAATATTACAGTAAAAAATTCTTATTTTGATAGCTTCTGTGACCGTTTTGCAGTTAGGATACAAAATTTTTACCAGAACAGTTTAAGAAGGAAAATTAAATAAATTAAAATAAATATCAGCCAACTGTTCATTCTGACAGGTGAAATGTGAGTTCATATGGTGAAGACTCCAAGTTAAGAATAGGTCATAGGGATATGATTTTCTTGAATTTATAAATAAGAGAAAGTTAAACACAAATTAGTAATTCATGTATACTTGTGGCAGATTCATGTTGATGTATGGCAAAACCAATACAATATTGAAAAGTAAATAACCTCCAATTAAAATTTAAAAATAAATACATAAATATATCAAAAAAAATAAAATAAAAATTTTAAAAAATGAATATAATTTGATAAATTTGACCACATAGAAAATATTCAAACATATGAGCTTCAAAATCTTGAAACCCACACTCTGTGTTTTGATAGCTTGTGTGCCTTGGGCAAGCAACTTAACCTTTTTATCCCTTAGTTTCTATGCATTTTAGAAAAAAATTAGGATATTTGAAATTTCATAAAAAGTGCAAGGCATATCCAATGCAATATTTTATATAAAGCTTCAGTTCAGTTCAGTCAGTTCAGTCGCTCAGTTGTGTCTGAATCTTTGCAACCCCATGAATCGCAGCATGCCAGGCCTCCCTGTCCAACACCAACTCCCGGAGTTCACTCAGACTCAAGTCCATTGAGTCAGTGATGCCATCCAGCCATCTCATCCTCTGTCCTCCCCTTCTCCTCCTGCCCCCAATCCCTCCCAGTATCAGAGACTTTTCCAATGAGTGAACTCTTCGAATGAGGTGGCCAGAGTACTGGAGTGTCAGCTTTAGCATCATTCCTTCCAAAGAAAGCCCAGGGCTGATCTCCTTCAAAATGGACTGGTTGGATCTCCTAGCAGTCCAAGGAACTCTCAAGAGTCTTCTCCCACACCACTGTTCAAAAGCATCAATTCTTCGGCGCTCAGCCTTCTTCACAGTCCAGCTCTCACATCCATACATGACCACTGGAAAACCCATAGCCTTGACTAGATGGACCTTGGTTGGCAATGTAATGTCTCTGCTTTTCGGTATGCTATCTAGTTTGGTCATAACTTTCCTTCCAAGAATTAAGCGTCTTTTAATTTCATGGCTATAGTCACCATTTGCAGTGATTTTGGAGGCCCCAAAAATAAAGTCTGACACTGTTTCCATTGTTTCCCCATCTATTTCCCATGAAGTGATGGGACAAGTTGCCACCATCTTCATTTTCTGAATGTTGAGCTTTAAGCCAACTTTGTCACTCTCCACTTTCACTTTCATCAAGAGGTTTTTGAGTTCCTCTTCACTTTCTGCCATAAGGATGGTGTCATCTGCATATCTGAGGTTATTGATATTTCTCCTGGCAATCTTGATTCCAGCTTGTGCTTCTTCCAGCCCAGCATTTCTCATGATGTACTCTGCATATAAGTTAAATAAGTTAAATAAGCAGGGTGACAATATACAGCCTAAATGCTTAATAAATATTATTCATGATTTAAATAAATAATGTCTATGCACTCTATATGCTTACTGCACCTTAATTTTTTTTATTATCCATTCATATATACACACCTACATGTTTATGTTGACACACATTTATTTAAAAATGTGTTTCTTGTCCATCTCAGTCAAGATAATATAAATTCTCAAGGGAGGGAATATTTGATGTAAACTACTTCATACACTTAAATACACTTAAATACATGAGTTTCAGCAACTTCTGAGTTACTGAGTGACTGAACAACAACGAATACACGTATTCAACATTTGCATTTCCAAATACATGAATCTCCAGTGTCTTCTTCACATTTAAAAACTGGTGTCTTAGATCATCCAGAAAATCAACTGGCATTAAAAAACAGTTTAAGTAAACACTGACCTTAAACACAACATTTGACCAAATAGACTTAAGAGAGATATACAGAACATTCCATCCAAAAGTGGCAGAAATCATATTATTTTCAAGTGCACATGGAATATTCTCAAGGACAGATTACATGCCAGGCCACAAAAGTACTCAGGATAAATTTAAGGAACTAGGAAAAAAAGAAAAAAGAACAAAGCCAAAAGTTAGTAAAGGAAAGAAATCATAAAGATCAGAGCAGAAATAGATGAAATGAAGACTAAAAAATATTTTAAAAAGATCAGTGAAAATACAAACCAGTTCTTTAAAAATATAAACAAAATCAATAAACCTTTAGCCAGATTCATTTTTTTTTTTTTAAAGTGGGAGAGAGGGCCCCAACTCAGTAAAATCAGCAGATTCTCAAGTCCCACAGTCTTCCATATCACTTTACACATCCCTGGATACAAGGAACTGCAGACTGTATAGTTCTGAACATATTTTTTTTTTTTTTAAATCTGCATGTAAGTAGATCCTCAATTCAAAGTCTTGTTCAAGTATCACCTGTACATCTGTACACCTCTATATCTATTAATCTACTTATCTATCATCTATCTGAAATATCATGCAAGTAATATGAAGGATATCCTACATATTACATGCAAGCTATTTTACATTTTACTGTCTGTAGAAATAATATTTTAATAACTTTTTAAAAAATTATAGCATACTTCTCCTTTGTTTTCCCCCATCAGTATGGATTTATTTTTTTAAATCATATCAACCTCAAATAAGAAAATTTCTAACATTTTAACACAGGTGTGTCTCTTTTGTTACTGTTATCATCCATGAATTGACCAGTCTGTCCTGAAAAATTTTAGAGTACTAGTAATATTGGACATGAGCATATTTACTAGATCACTATTTAAGACTATACTGGCAACTAGTTTCTGATAGATTATCTTCAACACATAAAAGATGAATATTTCTCTACCTGCTTTATAATGGATCTGTTATTTAAAAGATACATTTGTTATCAGCATTTCATTTCTCCAGACAATAAGATAACTATAAACCTTCTCCAAAGTGATACACACATTGCTCACAAAATGTGTGTTACAGAGACAACTTTATAGATGAGTTGAGGTACTAACCATGCATAGATCAACTGAAAGACAAGTGGAGATATGTCTTAGTAAGACCTAGAATTTCAGTCTTGCAAATTTGGCTTTCATCTGATGTTGACATTTTATTTCATCCTAATATTGTGCTGATATGAATGATTTTATATATATTTAGAGTTAAGTAATAGTCCTGGTGTGCTGTGATTCATGGGGTTGCAAAGAGTCGGACACGACTGAGTGACTGAACTGAACTGAACTGGACTGAATAGTCTGCCACAATCTCTCAAAAATTATATTTGTAGTTATGTTAAAGTCTTATTTAATTTTATTAGTTATCAAGTTATATTGATTAGTTAATTTATATTCAGTGCTTATATTTGTGTGATTATTTTACAATGATGTCTCTGCTTTGTTTAATTAGGGCCCTTATGAACTGAATTGTTCTTCCCTCATATGTCGAGTCCTAACTCCTAGGACCCCAGAATGTAGGTATATTTGGAGATGGTGGCTTTAAAAAGGTAATTAAGTTAAAATGAAGCCCTGTGGATGGGCCCTTTCCAATCTGACTAGTGTCCTTATAAGAAGAAGAAAGGACAAAAGGAGAGACAACAAGGGTATGCATACACAGGGAAAGACCGTGTAGTAACACAAAAAGAAGGTGGCCACATGCAAGCTGAGGAGAGAGATTTCAAAAGAAACCAATCCTACCAGAACATTTATCATGGACAGTCAACCTCCAGAAGTGTAAGAAATAAATTTGTGGTGTTTAAGCCACTCAGTCTGTGATGTTTAAAAGTTATGGTAACCTAGCAGACTATACAAGGGCCTAGAAAAGTGAAATAGTTTAAGATCACATAGGTAGTGACAGGGAGCTCCCAGATGCAGATGGAGATATATCATACTCTAATGACTTCAACACATTATACTACCTGACACCAAAATTAATTTTGTATCATAACATTTTGTTCTTCCTTCTTGTGTTTTAAAAAAAATTAGTCTTTTTCATTTGAAATATTAATTCAAAATGAATATTTACAAACTCAGTTTTATTGTATGTATTAGAATGTGGGATTTAACACTGAAAAAAATTAGAAATTCTTATTTTTAAGTAAAAATATAACATTTATCTCAGAAATGTTGACCTTTTTAAATCTAAACAAGTTTTTCTCAGTAACAAAACAGATTTTTCTCTAGGAAAAAACATACTTCCTTTGATCTCATGAAATATTCAAAGCGATAATGAAGCATGTTTTGCTTTCTTGTAAACCTGTTAAAATATTATTTTTCTCTGAGGTTGACAGTGGTGAAAATTTTATCACACAGCATGAAATGTGTTATTCTGATACATCGGCACCATATCAAAACTTATCCTTGCACATTCAACTTTGTGACAAAGAATATTTTCCTATGAATTTCACAGGCAATTTCCATGGGACTAAAAAAAAAAGTATTAGTTTTAGATGCTGAATGGCTTATATGCTGTTAACTGGTCAGGACAGGTTGATGAATGTATTGATGTTGAATTAACATACATTATAACCTAAAGCAAATTGGTAATATAATTTCTGACATGGTTATTCACATTAGCCAGGGGGAAAAAAGATATTTGAAATTAAAGTAATTAACAATCTTACTTTCTACCTTCATTTACAGAACTCTCAGTAATGGCAATGGGCTCATGATTTTAATAGCTATGAATAGAGTTTTAAAAATCTATTTCTATGATCAAAAAAGCACCAAGGATCCAATCTTACTGTCTTCCTTTTGTTCTTCAATTCTGAGTTTATTAGAATTTTTTATGTAATGAGATTTATTCTTTAGAAATACAAGATTAGTGATGTGGTAGAGGAAAAGGGAAAGTAGTATCTCTCCATATAAGAAATAGTAACAAATAATAGAGCACGATTAATTTGAATGATAACTTTCCAATAATTGAGATCACACACGTAATCAATTTCCAGGCCCTATCTTTCTAACCTTATTTTCAACAGCCTGTATTTTTCATGAACATTGCAACTACTTTATGTCAAGTTACCTTTATTTTTCAACTGAATACAGCAACATCCAAGCAGATCTTTCTTTCAGTCTTCACTTTCACCTCCCTCCCGTACTGTCTACAAATAGCAACCTCACTGAGTATTTGGGAACTAAAATAGTGTCATGTCATTCCCCAGCATAAAATATTTCAATATCTCCTAATAACTCATTATGAAAAACTTACACTTGAATTACTGAATGAATTATTATTCTTGTTGTTATTAAAATGTCAGCTCCATTTGTCTTACTCTTAGTTGTACGTCCCATATTCTATCTATTGAGAATTATCACTGCCCTGTTAGTCTGCAAAGGATGTTCACATACATCTAACTGCATGTGCCTGCTGTCAAATATCTTCTCATATTCACAACCTTCTTTTATTGAAAAAAACTAATGTTCTACCAAGGCCATCATTAAGATTTTCTTTACTCATATTTTAAGATTTGACTCATTACCTCCTTAAAAATAGTGCCTATCAATACCAGACCCATTCTGTGCTTATGTGTGAAGTATATGACTCCAGCAAAAATTAACTACACATTTCTCTGCAGCTCCATAAAATGGTATATCACCAAAATAATGCATCATACACTGCCTGCTTTTATACTACAAGTATATTTGTGTTCAAAGAGCAATCAACTTAACAGATCTGTTTTAATATCTTTTTATAGCCTCTCAGGGTATAGTAAAGTGGTTTTTATAGTATAACAATGAAGAATGTGTTTAACTTGAATTGAATGTCTATTAATATATACACACTTAGATATAAGATACTTGAAACTTTAGTGCTTCTTTTTTGTTTGTTTGTTTGTTTCAAAATATTCTGAGTGGCTAGACCATAACTGTATTAACATGAATTAGGTAGTTTATATGTCTGCATGTGTACTGTCACTTCAGCCCTGTCTGACTCCGTGCGACTGTATGGACTGCAGTCTGCTAGGCTTCGTTGTGGGATTCTCCAGGCAAGAATACTTGGAGGGGTTGCTGTGAACTCCTCAAGGGATCTTCCCAACCCAGGGATCGAACCCTTGTCTGTTATCTAACCTGCATTGGCAGGCGGGTTCTTTATCACTAGTGCCATCTGGGGAGCCCAGTTGATGTGTCTAGTTACATACTAATAATGCAAATGTGTTTTATAACATAGGTACTCGCTATATCTCACAAATATATTTTTGATGGATGAATGCCAGAAAGTGCAGTCAGCACAAATCTGAATGATCTTAGTCATGTCAAATATTAGATAGAAATTTTAAAGCTATTTGAAGAAATGGAACATCCTTGCTGAAATCCTCTTGGAATAGCCTGTGCTTTCATTAACTTTCAGTAATTGAAACCATCAAATTCTAATGTTTAAAAATAAAACCTTATACTAAGTCTGAACTTTCTTTTTCCAAAGATCTGTCAGTGTTACCTTGGTTTTAGAGTCAGAAAGATAGATACATCAGGGCACATTCTCCCTAAGGCATCTTCCTAGCTTCCCTACTCTTTCATCCTGATAACCTACCTGAGTAATTTTAACAAAGCCAGATTAAGTAGGGCTTTCCATCAGTTTAAAATGGCATCTCTTAATGAAGGCTGAGAACAATAATTAAGCTGTGATTAACACCCTTTGACCTTTAGCTGAGAAATATAGGTCTTCAATCCATGCAGTCTATAGGCCTTTTATAAATGAAAATAGCCCCAAGGAATGAATTTTGGTGACAAAATAGAAAAAAAATCTAAATGGAATGAAATTTCCCTGCATTCATTAATTGTGTAATAGATGAATTGAAGAATACTATAGAGCTTTTCTTGAAATGACTATCAGGGGATATCCTTGAGTTAAGAATATTTAAGTACCTAAATGATTAACTTGAGCCTTATTCAAGCATAACCCCCAGACCCAAACAAAATCCTTTTGCTAACATAATCAAATCACAGGAAATTAAATAAGCTCAAGTGGAATTTTAGTGAACTGAATTTATCTAGATTTTAAAAATGTAAAGTGTTGGAGAAATTACTTTATAATAATGATGTACTTGATATGAATCTTAGAAATTACTTTGGGGAGTCTGAGTGGTAAATTCTTATTATTCTTGAGTCTTAGGCGGATGGTTATAAGTGCCTATCGATACCAGATCCATTCTGGGCTTACCTGTAGAGTTAATCAAACTATTGTTACGGGATACAGCATTAATAATTTGGATAAGAAAAAAACCCTCAAATGTAAATAATTCTCCTTTGGAAGGTAACGTTAAAAATCCTTGATATTAAAATAAGTGAACTTTCATATGAAAACTCTCAAGAGAAACATAGTCTATTATATTTGTTTTATATAGAAAAATGCATGCATACAAGTTTTTGAGAAATGAGATATGTTGGTGAATTCATTATTTTGAGTTGATGAATAACTTCATTGCTATAATAAAGCTATAATTTCTTAAGTTTTTCATAAATCCCAGAAAAGACCATAGAGTCCTGCTATATTTCTATGTCTCAGTTTTTTTTTAATTTAAATTTATTTATTTTAATTGGAGGCTAATTACTTTATAATACTGTATTGGTTCTGGTACACATCAACTTGAATCCACCATGGGCGTACATGTGTTCCCCATCCTGAACCCCCCTCCCACCTCGCTCCCCGTACAGTCCCTACGAGTCATCCCAGTGCACCAGCCCCAAGCATCCTGTATTGAACCTGGACTGGCAATTCGTTTCTTATACAATATTATACATGTTAGGTTAGTCTAAGTTGGCTTAAAGTTCAACATTCAGAAAATGAAGATCATGGCATCTGGTCACATCACTTCATGGGAAATAGATGGGGAAACAGTGTCAGACTTTTTTTTGGGCTCCAAAATAACTGCAGATGGTGCTTGCAGCCATGACATTAAAAGACGCTTACTCCTTGGAAGGAAAGTTATGACCAACCTAGATAGCATATTCAAAAGCAGAGACATTACTTTGCCGACAAAGGTCCATCTAGGCAAGGCTATGGTTTTTCCAGTGGTCATGTATGGATGTGAGAGTTTCTTTCATAATGCCAAAGAAAGCTGAGCGCCGAAGAATTGATGCTTTTGAACTGTGGTGTTGGAGAAGACTCTTGAGAGTCCCTTGGACTACAAGGAGATCCAACCGGTCCATCCTAAAGGAGATCAGTCCTGGGTGTTCTTTGGAAGGATTGGTGCTAAACCTGAAAATCCAATACTTTGGCCACTTCATGCGAAGAGTTGACTCATTGGAAAAGACTCTGATGCTGGGAGGGATTGGGGGCAGGAGGAAAAGGGGACAACAGAGGATGAGATGGCTGGATGGCATCATCGACTCAATGGATGTGAGTTTGAGTGAACTCCGGGAGTTGGTGATGGACAGGGAGGCCTGGCATGCTGCAGTTCATGGGGTCACAAAGAGTTGGACATGACTGAGCGACTGAACTGAACTGAACTGAATTAGACACAACAACATTTTCATTCTGCTTTATTTTTTGTTTCATTTTAATGCTCTTATTTTAATCCTACTTTCTTTTCTTAGGAGCTATTTAATGATTTAAAAAACCTCATTTTCTTTCAGGGATACTTTAAGCATCAAATCACTGACTTATGATTGACTAAAAATCATAAAATTATAACTCATGTTGACTTCTCTATTTGTTGACATAATGACACATTTTCAATTTTTAAATTGAATTGTCCATTGGCATGAGAAAATTTAAAGTTACATATAGACAGCTCTTATTCTGCAGGACGCTATAAAATCTTATTGCAATACAAAATGTAAAAGTACTTGATCAAAAGACATAGATTGCGGCTTCAGCTCCTTCACCTGATAAGCACCTTGATAATTCTGGATATCAATTTTATCATCTGTACAATAGGAATAAGAATGCCTAATGGGATTATTGCTCACTTGACTACTTTGCACATATATGTCATAGTTGACAATTTCAAAATGTAAGCTTTGTGTTTTATGAGTCATTGTAAAATATATAATTATATGAAGTAGTATCAACAAGTAGACTTTTCAATGTAAGAAAACATAAATGAAAATTAAAAAAAGACCAAATATTTAAGGGTAAAATTAAACTGAAAAGTCTCTAGGAGGATATCATTTATATTATAATGTGCAAGATGTTTAATTCTATTAAACCCCATTTAGTAAATCATTTAAGGCCACAGTGGGTAGAACTGAAGTTGGAAGCTGAATTCAAGACAAGATTAAAACTCAAAATGAGTTTATATTAAACATTGAAACTTTATAAGGTTATATTTAAAGATTCAATATGGTAAACTATTCAGTTCAGTTCAGTTCAGTTGCTCAGTCCTGTCCGACTCTTTGTGACCCCATGAACTGCAGCACGCCAGGCCTCCCTGTCCATCACCAACTCCCGGAGTCCACACAAACCCATGTCCATTGAGTAAATGATGCCATCCAACCATCTCATCCTCTGTCTTCCCCTTCTCTTCCTGCCCTTAATCTTCCCCAGCATCAATTAATTAATTATATTTTAGCTATAAATAACATATCTTGATTTACAAGTATACCAGATATTTGTTGTCATTTTGCTCTTTGAGATTCTGATGATTAATACTTTTTCACTACTCCATTTCTTGGACAAATCTTAGTTTTTTTTCTCTGAGTTTAGATTCAATTTCTATTACTATATAGAATTATATAGAGAATATAATTCTCTTTATTATTATATAGAGAATTAGAAACAAAGCCTGCTAGTAAAATATTTCAAATCATATTTTTGTAATATCTATATCTGGTAATAATTTAAAATTCCTATTTTGTTGATTTCATTGGCTTAATATACAAGCGTTTTTATGGATTAGCATAAATGTACATCAGTCTATACATGCTACCCAAAAACATTTTATTACTTGAATTTACTTTCTATAAAACTTCCTTTCTGTATGTATATTGTGGTATGTTAATAGCTTTTAAACAATAAACATGTATCCATAATCCATTTAAAATTAAATTATGCAAGATGATTTTATACAAAGATATGAACACACATATGAGGATATGAGATTAATAACATGAGAGAAGCAAGATCTCACAAATCTTTCTGTTTATCTAAAATTATTTTCTATAATTGCAATATAGCAAGTTTAGAAAACACTTTCACATCTTTTCACTTTAAGGGAAGTAATTTGAAGTTTGACATAATGAACAGTATTCTTCAGCCAATGCATGTAATTTGTAGGAAAATCCTTTGGGAAAAATGCTTTGAAAGTGAAAGTGTTAGTCACTCAGTCATGTCCAACTCTTTGTGACCCCATGAACTGTAGCCTAGAAGGTCACTCTGTCCATGGAATTCTACAAGCAAGAATATTGGAGCAGGTTGCTATTTCCTTCCCCAGGGGATCTTCCTACCAAGGGATTGAACCTGGGTCTTCTGCATTGCTGGCAGACTCTTTACCAAAAGAGCAACCAGGCGGAGGCTTTAGCCTTCCACAACTATAGAATTGAACAAGTCATTTCACATATCACATAAATTCAGTTTAGAAATTGATTCACTGAGATATTCAGTGAAAATTTTCTCCAATTCTGAAGGCTATCTTTTCACCTGGGTTATAGTTTTCTTTGTTGTGCAGAAGCTTTTAATTTTTATTAGGTCCCATTTGTTTATTTTTGCTTCTATTTCCAATATTCTGGGAGGTGGGTTATAGAGGATCCTGCTGTGATTTATGTCGGAGAGTGTTTTGCCTATGTTCTCCTCTAAGAGTTTTATAGTTTCTGGTCTTATGTTTAGATCTTTAATCCATTTTGAGTTTATTTTTGTGTATGGTGTTAGAAAGTGTTCTAGTTTCATTCTTTTACAAGTGGTTGACCAGTTTTCCCAGCACCACTTGTTAGAGATTGTCTGTAATCCATTGTATATTCTTGCCTCCTTTGTCAAAGATAAGGTGTCCATAGGTGCATGGATTTATCTCTAGGCTTTCTATTTTGTTCCATTGATCTATATTTCTGTCTTTGTGCCAGTACCATACAGTCTGTGATGACTGTGGCTTTGTAGTAGAGCCTGAAGTCAAGCAGGTTAATTCCTCCAGTTCCATTCTTCTTTCTCAAGATTGTTTTGGCTATTCAAGGTTTTTTGTATTTCCATACAAATTGTGAAATTATTTGTTCTAGCTCTGTGAAAAATACTGTTGGTAGCTTGATAGGGATTGCATTGAATCATCACAGCACTGTTTGTAATAGCCAGGACATGGAAGCAACCTAGATGTTCATCAGTAGATGAATGGATAAGAAAGCTTTGGTACATATACACAATGGAATATTACTCAGCCATTAAAAAGAATACAACTGAATCAGTTCTAATGAGGTGGATGAAACTGGAGCCTATTTTCCAGAGTGAAGTAAGCCAGAAAGAAAAACACCAATACAGTATACTAACACATATATATGGAATTTAGAAAGATGGTAACAATAACCTGTATGCGAGACATCAAAAGAGACACAGATGTAAAGAACAGTCTTTTGGACTCTGTGGGAGAGGGAGAGGGTGGGATGATTTGGGGGAATGTCATGGAAACATGTATAATATCATATAAGAAACGAATCACCAGTCCAGGTTCGATACAGGATCCTTGGGACTGGTGCACTGGGATGACCTGGAGGGATGGCATGGGAAGGGAAATGGGAGGGGGGTTCAGGATGGGGAACACGTGTGCGGCCGTGGCGGATTCATGTTGATGTGTGGCAGAACCAATACCATATTGTAAAGTAATTAGCCTCGAATTAAAATAAATAAATTTAAAATTTAAAAAAAGGAAACTGATTCACTGAGATATTCAGTGAAAATTTTCAAAAATATTATGTTCCTTAGAATTTTAAGTATTTTTTACTGACAGCAGATGGGTTGACCAGTATTCCTTGGTGAAATTGAATGATACACGGCCCACACTATAATCTCTACAGTCACTGAGTGCTATGAAAGCTTTGAATCACTTATTATCAAATATTTAGAGTCCATGTCATTGTTCCATTTCTCTAATAAGGAATAACTAAATTCTTTTAATCTAAAATTATCACTTATTTTCTTTTGGGCATAATAGACTTTGACTTTTGAAAGCATTTGATATGTGAATAGCATATCATAAAATAGAAGTTTTCATGCCATTATTTATGTTGAAAACTGTTAAGTATGCTTAGATGCCATACTGTTTAAAAAACGTTCAGAAAAAAATTAAATAAAAAATTGTAAATGATATCTCAGATTGAAAAAATAAATACATGGTCTTCCATGAAGCTACATTATAAACCATGTCCATGTACATTTATAAATAATAGCTAATTTTTAGCTATTTTAAGTGTGCCAGGTGAGTATCAATTTAAAGAAAGAAAAAAAACTCTATGATGTAGGTAATGGAGTAAATACTAAATGTAATAGCATTTGATGAGAACAAACCACCCTGAAATTTAATAGATTAAAACAACAAATTATTTATTCTTCATTTCTATGGTTGGGTTATTTGGATTAGTCTTCAGCAGCTTCCCATGATGTTATCAGTCTCACTAATGCATTTGTCATCATTTGGAAGACAATGGGAAGACTAGAATGTGTGTCATTTATTACAAAGCTGACTCTGAGCTTGTTTACATTATACTGGCTACAGGTCCCTTGCATTGCAGACAGATTCTGTCTGAGCCACCGGGGAAGCCCCTAAAGTTGTTATTTTATTTTAATTGGAGAATAATTGCTTTACAATGTTCTGTGTGTTTCTGCCATACAATAACCTGAAAGTGAAAGTGTTAGCTGCTCAGTCTTGTCTGACTTTTTGTAACCCCATGGACTATATCCCACCAGGCACCTCTGTCCATGGAATTCTCCAGGCAAGAATACTGGAGTGGGTTGCCATTCCGTTCTCTAGGGGATCTTCCCGACCAAGGTGTGGAACCCAGGTCTACTGCACTGCAGGCAGAATTTTCACTGTCTGAGCCACCAGGGAAGTCTGTCAAGGCTACTTACTATATGCTGTACACTGAATGTGCCCTCCCAAAATTCACATGTCGAAAGCTAATTCCCAAGTGATTATGTCATGGACACGGAGCCCTCTTGAATGAGAGTAGATCACTTATGAAACAAAGCAAACTTGCTTCCTTCTGCAGTGTGAGCACACAGAGAAAAGAAGCTCATGGAAACAGGAAGTGAGCTCTCAAAGACACCGCATATGTCAGCACCTTGATCTTGGATTTCTCAGCCTCTAAAACTGTGATAAATAAAGGTTTGTTGTTTAAGTCACCCAGTTGATGTAATTTTGTTACTGCAGACAGAACAAGATTCTGTAACATTCCAGTTATATGATATTCTATAAAAGGCAAAACCATAGAGACAGCAAAAAGTTCAGTGGTTGCCAGAGAGAAGAGGAGAGGGATAAAGAAGTGGAGTTTAGGGGATATTTAGGGCAGTGTTAGATATTAAATTAATATAATATTAATTTAATATAATTATGTAATTATTAATATTCTTTAATATTGTAGTAGTATATACACAATATTATACATTTGTCAAAACTCATAAACTCTCCAGCATGAAGAATGAGCTCTAATGTAAACCATGGCCTTTAGGTAATAGCATATTAGTTATCAATGATCTAGCAATACTGGTTCATCAATTGTAACAAATATACTACACCAATGCAAGATGTTAATAATAGGGAAAGTCGTGAGTGAATGAGAAAGGAGGTATATGGACACTCTGTATTATCTGCTCAATTTCTATAAATCTAAAACTTAAAAGATGAAGCCTATTAATTAAAGGAAATAAAAAAGAAACAAAGAGACTACTTTGAGCATCACCAACTATTTAACATATATACGGCTAAATTTCCTAATGTGAATTATATCAATGATAACATATCCTCCTTGACAGTGTGCCTGTGAAAATTAAATGACGTAATAATGTAAATAGTATAGAAATGTCTGCCACATAATAAGAACCCAATGAAACTTGGTTGTTACCTTAGCTTCCCCATCGAAAATATTCTCCCTCATTTATTTGTTGATAGTTTTCTGCCTGCTCCTCAGATAAAAGAAAAATTCATAGATACAAGATTATTATATTTCCTGTTCATAGTTGAAAGTACAGATTTCTGAATATTGACTAGACATATAGTATGACTTCAATAAACATTTGTTGAAGAGAGTAGAAGAGTTAAGAGTTAAGTGTAGTATTATTACCATTTTAATAATATACTTTGCTGGTATAAATAATCTTCTTAGTCATTTCTCCTGAATGAAATATAAATTTTAAGTTTTTTAACATTTAATATTACTCTTTTTGTAATAACATAAATTCTGCTTCCCTAAATTACATTTTAAATGTGCAGATTCCCCAAACCATCTCCCATCCAATTATAAAGTGTTAATCTAATCTATTATTTCCTTGCTATGGTTTGATAAACAGTTTTGTGATTAGCTAACTGGGGAATTCTACTCTTAACTTTCTTGGGAATTGTTGTCAAGAGAAGCTGTCAACTTTTTTTAATCATGTTGCACATGAAGAATCATTAAAATGCTCTACAGGTGGAAGTTCTTTAATATGTAAGGATTTTCTTAATTCTGGTCTGAGGCATGGCATATGAATACTGACACATGGATCTGAAATTTATCTTCACCATTTGCTAGCTGAATGTGATTTGGGTCCGCTACTCAGAATCCTTATCCATAACATAAAGATAGTTATAGTCCAAATCCATAGGATGAACTGAAGGCAACACAGGCTAACAAACACATGTATGTATATGTATCACACAGAACAGAACCTGGTATATAGTAAGCATTCAAAGAAAGAGAAATGCTATTTAAAGAACACTTACTTGAGATAGAAAAAAAGTGTCATATGGTGCCAACTTTCTTATTCTAATAATATTTTTAGAAGAAAATGCATTTGAAGTTGCCAAGTAACAACTAGGTTGACTGATTATTAATGTAGCCTTTATTTTCATTCACAAAGCTTTCTACGTCAATTCTTTGCTCAACTCTCTGGCCTTAGATTGTTAATTTAGCTTACAATCTCAGATACCCTTCCTATTAATAATTTTGCTGAGCAAGGGTATACATAGGTGAATGACAAGTCATCACAATTGCCAATGGAAACCACAATTCTGGTAGACAAAAAAGCCCAGGTTGAGCCAGTATTGCTTATAACGGAGTAAAGACAAGATTGATGGATCCCCTTTTGGACAGAAAATAAAGAGAGTCTTCTGGCGGCATTCAACCTAAAATATCATGTTATTAAAAAGTTTTCCTAAAACTAGTGTAAGGATTTATATCCAAGATATTTCCACAACAAAGTTGCACTCAGAAAATATACCACTGAATGTAGTTGTACAATTAACAAGATAAACTAGACTTTACATAAATATATTTGTTAAACTCTGCCAAGAAAGAAAGCATATATGGCTTAACTTTTAGGTAATTGAAAACAGGGAGACTAAGAAGACTGAAAATTTATCCTAATGGTTTTGAACTAAAAAATTGCCTATTTAGCCTGAAAGTACGCAATATTAACAAAAAATAAAAACCAGAAGCATAAAACTAGAAGACAAGGGTAACTGAATCACAATAAACAGAACATAATTTGTAGCAAGAATAAGGCAAGTATTGATATATTACTAACTATGAAGTAATTAACTAATAACCAAGTGACTAATAACTTTTAATCACAGAGTCATATTATATAATACAATTTTTTATGCTTTCAGATCACTTCAGGTCTCTTGATTTTATACAGAAGAATCTTCAGGCATTGCTAAGGAAACATTCTGAAAAAAGGTAGATGCAAACAATGTTAGAAACTGTAAATTATCATTCTAGTTTGTACACCACATGTCTCTTATTTCTGTTTGAATAGCCACTGTTATAAGAAGTGCTTCCAAAATTATAAATATTTGAATTTTAAAAAACCTTTAACATTTAAATCTCTATGTGAGAAAAGGCGGAAGTCTAAAAGAAATGTTTCTACTCTAGCTTGGTTTTCTCATTGGAACAGTCGAAACTGACATCAGAAGTTATAATTTATTCTTTTTTTTTCTTTTCTTTTTTAATTTAAATTTATTTATTTTAATTGGAAGCTAATTACTTTACAATATTGTATTGGTTTTGCCATACATCAACATGAATCAGCCATGGGTATACACGTGTTCCCCATCCTGAACCCCTCTCTCACCTCCCTCCTCGTAACATCCCTCTGGGTCATCCCAGTGCCCCAGCCCCAAGCATCCTGTATCATGCATTGAACCTGGACTGGTGATTCCTTTCTTATATGATATTATACATGTTTCAATGCCATTCTCCCAAATCTCCCCACCTTCTCCCTCTCCCACAGAGTCCAAAAGACTGTTCTATACATCTGTGTTTCTTTTGCTGTCTTCCATACAGGGTTATTGTTACCATCTTTCTAAATTCCATATATATGCGTTAGTATACTGTATTGGTGTTTTTCCTTCTGGCTTACTTCACTCTGTATAATAGGCTGCAGTTTCATTCACCTCATTAGAATGGATTCAAATGTATTCTTTTTAATGGCTGAGTAATATTCCATTGTGTATATGTACCACAGCTTTCTTATCCATTTCTCTGCTGATGGGCATCTAGGTTGCTTCCATGTCCTGGCTATTATAAACAGTGCTGCGATGAACATTGGGGTACATGTGTCTCTTTCAATTCTGGTTTCCTCGGTGTGTATGCCCAGGAGTGGGATTGCTGGCTACCTTGCTTTGGCACTATAGGTGGCACTACCTTCATAAGAAACTTGGTTACATGTCAGAGAATCATTACCTCGTCCACCTCCACCCTCCTCCTCCGGCAATAAGCACATTGTTTCCATTGGAAATGAAAGAATTTAGCCTTAGCAATAAAATGAGTGAGGTGAGGAACTGCACAAGGGGTTGTGCAGTTGGGGTTGTGCAGTTCACTCACCTCAGACACTAAAGGTATAAGATTGCAGAGGAACTTTAAGGATCTTGGGGAAAATGTGCTTGTTTTTGTTCATAGTTGGAAATAACATGTTCTCATGCTTATATGTGATCTATCCTACCTCTGTTACAATAATGTAGTAGTGGGGTAGAAAAGGCAATGGCAACCCACTCTAGTACTTTTGCCTGGAAAATCCCATGGACAGAGGAGCCTGGAAGGTTGCAGTCCATGGGGTCGCTGAGGGTCAGACACGACTGAGTGACTTCACTTTCACTTTTCACTTTCATGCATTGGAGAAGGAAATGGCAACCCACTCCAGTGTTCTTGCCTGGAGAATCCCAGGGACAGCAGAGCATGGTAGACTGCTGTCTATGGGGTCGCACAGAGTCGGACACGACTGGAGCGACTTAGCAGCAGTAGCAGCAGCAGTAGAGGGGATGAGGTCAGAATTTGAATTTGCTCAAAATCAGTATTATATTCTTAAATACTCCAGACAGCAATTTAATGTTATTCTTTGGTATTAACAAAAATATGCCATTCTTGATCATTTCCTTAGGCTTATATTTACTGTGTTTGCTCAGTCGCTTCAGTCATGTCCAACTCTCTGCAACCCTATAGTCTTCTCTGTCCATAGTATTCTCCAGGCAAGAATACTGGAGTGGGTTGCTAAAAATAGCTATGAGGGTATGATTAGTCTCTACTGTGAGTGTAATGTAGATACTATGAATACACTAAAAATGTTCCTAGACTCTACATCATTATTAGAGAAATCTGATTAAGGGGAAATAGTCATTGTGGAGAGTGTTTCCTTTAAAAGTCTTGAGTATATAGTTAAATATGATCAAGACAGGCCTCTACTGTTGACTCTTTTTTTTTTTTTTAATTTTATAATAATTATGCCTCTTATAGTGTGGTCCACAGAAAACATTGATTTCAGAATCATCCTGAGTATTTATTAATAATGTATATTCGGATTTACTCACTGTATATACTGATTAGAAACCCTGGATATGCAGCTAAAGAATCTGTCTTTTATTAAACTCCACAATTCTTATTTTACAACCTTAAGTTTAAGGAATACTGAACTAAATTTTCACTAAGATTTATAATGCATTTATGATCTTATTATTTTTATAATTTTGGGAAATTCAGGAAAATTTTATTTAATTCTGCAGAATATACAATTTTTAATTAATATCAATGGATCCATTCTACAAAAGCAAACAAAACATTAACATAAGTACCTAAAAAGTGCCCTATTATATTTCCATTACTCTGTAGATAATCACTGTCAAGTGATTGGAACATCCATCTGTATACGTCCATTTTCTCTCTCTTATTGCTACCCTCTTTGTGTGTGCATATGTGTGTGTGTGTGTGTGTGTGTGTGTGTGTGACTAGATCACCATCCAAAAAGGCTATAGTGTTTATGGTCTCATGAAAAGTGAAGAAAACTGCTTTCTAATTCTGGGTAACCAATATTTATATTTTTACCAATCTTATCAATAAGAATAATTCATTCAGTTCAGTTCAGTCGCTCAGTCACGTCTGACCCTTTGCAACCCCATGAATCGCAGTACGCCAGGCCTCCCTGTCCATCACCAACTCCTGGAGTTCACTCAGACTCACGTCCATTGAGTCAGTGATGCCATCCAGCCATCTCATCTTCTGTTGTCCCCTTCTCCTCTTGCCCCCAATCCCTCCCAGCATCAGAATCTTTTCCAATGAGTCAACTCTTCTCATGAGGTGGCCAAAGTACTGGAGTTACAGCTTTAGCATCAGTCCTTCCAAAGAAACCCCAGGGCTGATCTCCTTCAGAATGGACTAGATGGATCTCCTTGCAGTCCAAGGGACTCTCAAGAGTCTTCTTCAACACCACAGTTCAAAAGCATCAATTCTTCGGCACTCAGCCTTCTTCACAGTCCAACTCTCACATCCATAGATGACCACAGGAAAAACCATAGCCTTGACTAAATAGATCTTTGTTGGCAAAGTGATGTCTCTGCTTTTCAATATGCTGTCTATGTTGGTCATAACTTTCCTTCCAAGGAGTAAGCATCTTTTAATTTCATGGCTGCAGTCACCACCTGCAGTGATTTTGGAGCCCCACAAAATAAAGTCTGACACTGTTTCCACTGTTTTCCCATCTATTTCCCATGAAGTCATGGGACTGGATGCCATGATCTCTGTTTTCTGAATGTTGAGCTTTAAGCCAACTTTTTCACTCTCCACTTTCACTTTCATCAAGAGGCTTTTGAGTTCCTCTTCACTTTCTGCCATAAGGATGGTGTCATCTGCATATCTGAGGTTACTGATATTTCTCCCGGCAATCTTGATTCCAGCTGGTGTTTCTTCCAATCCAGTGTTTCTCATGATGTACTCTGCATATAAGTTAAATAAGCAGGGTGACAATATACAGCCTTGACGAACTCCTTTTCCTATTTGGAACCAGTCTGTTGTTCCATGTCCAGTTCTAACTGTTACTTCCTGACCTCCATACAGATTTCTCAAGAGGCAGTTCAGGTGGTCTGGTATTCCCATCTCTTTCAGAACTTTCCACTGTTTATTGCGATCCACACAGTCAAAGGCTTTGGCATAGTCAATAAGGCAGAGCTTTAATTTTTCAGTTTTAACTAAAATGAACTTGGATATACTTTCATGAACTTTTGACTATTTATAACTTTTCTTCTTATTACACTTACTCCTTGGAAGGAAAGTTATGACCAACCTAGATAGCATATTGAAAAGCAGATACATTACTTTGTCAACAAAGGTCCATCCAGTCAAGGCTATGGTTTTTCAGTGGTCATGTATGGATGTGAGAGTTGGACTCTAAAGACATCTGAGTGCAGAAGAATTGTTGCTTTTGAACTGTGGTGTTGGAGAAGACTCTTGAGAGTCCCTTGGACTGCAAGGAGATCCAACAGTCCATCCTAAGTGAAATCAGTCCTGGGTGTTCTTTGGAAGGACTGATGCTAAAGCTGAAACTGCAATACTTTGGCCACCTGATGCAAAGATCTGACTCATTTGAAAAGACCCTGATGCTGGGAAAGTTTGAGGGCAGGAGAAGGGGATAACAGAGGATAAGATGGTTGGATGGTATTACCGACTCAATGGACATGGGTTTGGGTGAACTCCGGGAGTTGGTGATGGACAGGGAGGACTGGCATGCTGCAGTCCATGGGGTTGCAAAGAGTTGGACATGGCTGAGCGGCTGAACTAAATACTTTTTCAGTTGTTTTTTTCTTTTGCTAATAAATCTTTTGAATTGAAATGTCATATGTGTTGATCAGGCTTTTAAAATTTCTAAGGAATAAGATCATGATTACCATTCTCCAACTGTGTTGCATTACCTAAAAGATGACGGAAAACAGATCTAGACAAGAACAGATCAATTTTCATTTCTGCCAATACAAAGAGTTTAGAGCCATTTACTATTCAACAGACCTTTTATCAGTAGAGGCATTTTATGGTCAGAGACAGATTTGAGATAATCAATAATAATTATGACAATGATGGCAATACATATCAACCAATATCAGATTTGAGTGTGTATGTGTACTATTTCCTTTGGGCATATATTCAAGATATTAACTGAAACTAACATGTGTACAAGTAAAACACTACTTTGAATACAGTTAAACATATAGACATATTGTCCAGTGAAAATATTTCTTACAGTTTACCAGCTATGAAAAGAAGAAAACAACTTGGAGTTTTGAGAAAACTTCATCTCACAAGAGATAGGATAAGACTGGTAGGTGCCTTTAACCCTGGGTTCAAAACCTTAAGAAAGACAGCTCTTGGGGTGTTTTTGATTGGGAATCCTGCCCTCAGCAAACACATTTGATGTTCATTCATGGTCTCTTGGCTGCAGATACTCACTGCCATCTGCTAGGATGGCATGTTGCCTGTTTACAAGTTGGTGAGCCTGTTCTACTAAGAAATAGGTGCCAAGTAAATGAATGTTCGGTTGGGTAGTTGTATAAGTCTTGTTCAGAAATTGCTCTAAGTAGACCATCCTGTGGGACAAATATATCTTATTTGTGTGGAGATATTTCCCCTCCCCGCCTTGGAAACTCATCTTGTATGATGTCAGATTGCTGTATGTATTTTTTTTTTTTTTTTAGGAAACTATATATTTAGGTTTGTACAGCATTGAGAGTTGCTTCTTTCTACAGATGCCATTAGTGACTTCCAATGTTGGGTATAGACAAATGATAAACTAGTACTGCATCTTAAAAATAACTGTTGTGCATTGGGTAATTTTTCCCAGTACCATTTTGTTTTTATATATTATTGCAGTTTTACATTATTATTAGTTTATAGAATCCTGTCAAATATCTTATAGTTGTACTACTTCTCTATTTATGTTTCAGAAATATCTTGCAATAAGCCCATATATTAAACTGCTAGTTTAAAGAAAAAAAAAAAAAAACTCTGTGTTGCTGTAGAATGCAATAAAAAATGAAGGAAATCTATTATGTCTATATGTCTATAGTATTCTTGTGACATAGTAACTATACTATGCATACAAGAGAAAAATCCACTAATTTTCTCTAATTTAATTCATCTTTTCATCATGACCTCTCAATTAACTTAGGAAATAGATTTCTGTAAGAAATATAATCCTCAAGTGTTTACTAAGTTTTAATAACTATGAAGAAGGAACTTCTTAGAATGTAGTTGTACTCATTTTTATGCCCTTAAAATATGAATTCAACAAAAGATGATTATTTAGTAACATCTTATTTACCTATTTTATGTTCCTGTTAGGGTCATAAATGTACTTCCTAATTCAGAAACTCATGATAAAAATGGAGGAAAATCAATGCCACTGTTGTTTGCCACACACTTCATGAGTCAGAAATTATAAAGTGATCTAAGCAGGAGCTATCAGAAGCAGTAGAGGAATGCAATGAACCCACAAAAACTTTTAAATCCAGATACCATCTGTTAGCAATGGCCCTTTGATGGGAAATAAATGAAAATGACCATGCTCCCCACATCCTGTAGAGTCTATTGGATTGCTAAGGATTTCAAACACATGTCTGCCAGATTTCACAGTAAACATACTTCTAATGATCAGCAAGGGATCTGACTTCAAATCCCTATATAGTGTCTTACTGAGTAAAATGGGATTTTCAAGGCAAAAACATTCCCTTACCCTAGTCTGGAGATAATCCCAAGCAATCAGCCTCTCTGATGATTTACCTTAGTGCAACCTAATTCTCTTAACTACTCTTTGATGACTGAAATGCTTGCCCTGAAAATAACTTGGCACAGGTTCCTACAAAGACCAACAGTCTAAAAGTTATCCAAATGGGTTTTTCTCCTAAGAAAAACCCAGCACAAAAGAGTTCCATTAATGTCTTTTACTTCTCCTTAAAAGCTCCTCAGTCTAGTATGTAGCTCTCAGTTAGTTCAGTCACTCAGTTGTGTCTGACTCTTTGCGACCCCATGGACTGCAGCATGCCAGGCCTCTCTGTCCATCACCAACTCCCGGAGTCTACTCAAACTCATGTCCATTGAGTTGGTGATGCCATCCAACCATCTCATCCTCTGCCTTCTCCTTCTCCTCTTGTCTTCAATCTTTCCCAGCATCACGGTCTTTTCAGTGAGTCAGTTCTTCCCATCAGGTGGCCAAAGTATTGGAGTTTCAGCTTCAGCATCAGTGCTTCCAATGAATATTCAGGACTGATTTCCTTTAGGATGGACTGTTTGGATCTCCTTGCAGTCCAAGGGATTCTCAAGTCTTCTCCAACACCACAGTTAAAAAGCATCAATTCTTTGGCACTCACCGTTCTTTATAGTCCAACTCTCACATCCATATATGACTACGGGAAAAACCATAGCTTTGACTAGACAGATCTTTGTTGGCAAAGTAATGTCTCTGCTTTTTAATATGCTGTCTAGGTTGATCATAGCTTTTCTTCCAAGGACCAAGTGTCTTTTAATTTCATGGCTGCAGACACCATCTGCAGTGATTTTGGAGCCAAAAAAAAATAAATAAATAAGTAAGTAAATAAAGTAAGTCTGTCACTGTTTCCACTGTTTCTTCGTTTATTTGTCATGAAGTGATGGGACTAGATGCCATGATCTTAGTTTTCTAAATGTTGAGTTTTAAGCCAAATTTTCACTCTCCTCCTTCATTTTTATTAAGAAGCTCTTTAGTTCTGCACTTTCTGCCATAAGGGTGGGGTCTTCTGCATATCTGAGATTGATATTTCTCCTGGCAATCTTGATTCCAGGTTGGGCTTCATCCACTCCAGCATTTCTCTTGATGTATTCTGCGTATAAGTTAAAGAAGCAGGGTGACAATATACAGCCTTGATGTACTCCTTTCCCTATTGGGAACCAGTCTGTTTTTCCATGTCCAGTTCTAACTGTTGCTTCCTGTCCTACATACAGATTTCTCAAGAGGCAGGTCAGGTGGTTTGGTATTCCTTTCTCTTTCAGAATTTTCCACACTTTGTTGTGATCAATACAGTGAAAGGCTTTGGAATATTCAATAAAGTAAAAACAGATGTTTTTCTGGAACTCTCTTGGTTTTTCGTTGATCCAACAGATTTTGGCAATTTGATCTGTGATTCCTCTGCCTTTTCTAAATCCAGCTTGAATATCTGGAAGTTCACAGTTCACATATTGCTGAAGCCTGGCTTGGAGAATTTTGAGCATTATTTACTAGCGTGTGAGATGAGTGCAATTGTGCAGATGAGTGCAATTGTGCAGTAATTTGAGCATTCTTTGGCATTTCCTTTCTTTGGGATTAGAACGAAAACTGACCTTTTCCAGTCCCATGGCCACTGCTGAGTTTTCCAGATTTGCTGGCATATTGAGTGCAACACTTTATCAGCATCATCTTTTAGGATTTAAAATAGCTCAACTGGAGTTCCATCACCTCCACTAGCTTTGTTCATAGTGATGCTTCCTAACATTCACTTGACTTTGCATTTCAGGATGTCTGGCTCTAGGTGAATGATCATACCATCATGATTATATGGGTCATGAAGAACTTTTTTGTATAGTTCTGTATATTGTTGCCACCTCTTCTTAATATTTTCTGCTTCTATTAGGTCCATACCATTTCTGTGTTTTATTGTGCCCATCTTTGCATGAAATATTCCTTTGGTATCTATAATTTTCTTGAAGAGATCTCTATTCTTTCCCATTCTATTGTTTTCCTCTATATCTTTGCACTGATCGCTGAAGAAGGCTTTCTTATCTCTCCTTGCTATTTTTTGGAACTCTGCATTCAAATGGGTATATCTTTCGAGTTCTCCTTTGCATTTCACTTCTCTTCTTTTCATAACTATTTGTAAGGCCTCCTCAGACAGTCATTTTGCCTTTTGCATTTCTTTTTCTTGGGGATGGTCTTGATACCTGTCTCCTGTACAATGTCGTGAACCTCATAGATCTTCAGGCACTCTGTCTATTAGAGCCAATCCCTTGAATCTATTTCTCGCTTCCACTGTATAATTGTAAGGAATTTGATTTAGGTCATACTGAATGGTCTAGTGGTTTTCCCTACTGTCTTCAATTTAGGTCAGAATTTGGCAATAAGGAATTCATGATCTGGGCCACAGTCAGCTCCTGGTCTTGTCTTTGCTGACTATAGAGTTTCTCCATCTTTGGCTACAAAGAATATAATCAATCTGATTTCGATTTTGACCATCTGGTGATGTCCATGTGTAGAGTCTTATCTGTGTTGTTGGAAAAGGGTGTTTGCTGTGACCAGTGCATTCTCTATTAGCCTTTGCCCTGCTTCATTCTGTACTCCAAGGCCAAAGTTGCCTGTTAGTCCACATGTTTCTTGACTTCCTACTTTTGCATTCCAGTACCCTATTATGAAATGGACATCTTTTTGGAGTCTTAGTTCTAGAAGTAGTTCTACCACATTCTATTTTTGATTAACAGTTTGCTCATGGTCCCTTCAAAAACTCTTCTACCTTCTTCTTGAAAGTAGTGGGAAATTAGAATAAATATTTAAGCTCTTGCTAAAATTTATGTTCTAAACAAAAATATCCAGAAGATATTATCCCATAGGTCAAAGTTCATGGCAAATGAAAATTTATACACACTGAAGATGAATAATAAGGTTCAATCAATGGAAACAGACACAAATATCTGGGCATTTGTGATAGAAATTTATACAATAATTTGGATATAGGGAATTGAATTGGAGATAATGATTCTTTAAGTAATTATTTTAAAACAATATTTTCATGAAAAATGGTCATGTTGAAACAACTATAAAAAAAAGAAAGCAGTTAATGTAAAGAGATGAAAATCTGTTGGACTGAAAGAGATGATAGAAATTTAATTGTCTATGTCGATATTCAGTAGAAATATTGTCACCCCATTTTGTTCTTTTTAGGATATTTCTTTGAAGCAACATCTCCAAATATTCCTTATACTTGTCTTACAAACTCAAGCCATAGTGATTAATTACGAGTTTTTTAGCACTGTAGTATCATTCACTATCTTGTTCATTTACTTATTTGTTTTAAGTAAGATGTATTGACACTGTGTCTGATTCAGGGATTGGTTGGAGTTAGAGAAAGTATTTATACAAAGATCAATGACACAAAAGAAGAATTTCTAATTTGTAAGGAAAAAGAAACCCGTTACTTTGTTTGAGCTGGTGGGACAATGTACTACAAACTAGATGACTTAAACAATATACACATATTGTCTTACAGTCTAGAAGTTAGGAGTCTACAATAAAAGTGTAGGCAGCGTTCATTCATTCCAAGGACCACAAAGAAGATATCTTACATGCCTCTTCCATAGCTTCTACTGGTCTGCTGGTAAATTGTAGTATTCTTTATCATCTGCTTCATTACTTCAACTTCTGCCTTCATATTCATATGGCATTCTCCCTGTGAGCAGGGGTCTATTTAAAATTATATAAGGACACCAGTCTTTGGATTAGGTGCTCACCTGTGGCTCAGATGGTAAATAATCTGCCTGCAATGCAAGAGACTCAGGTTTCATCCCTGGTTGGGAAGATCCCCTGTAGAATAGAATAGCTACCCACTCCAGTATTCTTGCCTGGAGAATTCAATGGACAAAGGAGCCTGGCGAGCTACAGTCCATGGAGTCACAAAATCAGAGACTGATATGACTGAGTGACTGACACTTTCACTTTTCTTTCTTTACTGTAGTATGATTTTATCTTAATAAATTTACCTACAATGACTGTGTTTCCATATAAATTCATGTTTTAAGGTACGAGAGGGTTAGGATTTCAGCCTATGAATTTTGAGGTATACAATTAAACCTTTAGTAAAAGTTATCACCATACCACATAATTATTCTAATAGCACTCCAGGAGATAGCAAAAGACAGGGAAGCTTGGTGTGCTGCAGTCCATGGCGTCACAAACAGTTGGACATGACTTAGAGACTGAACAACAACAGCAATTCTATATTAGCACAGAGGTAGGGATGATTAACTTACAAGTAAAATAGGGAAGGCCACATAGAGGAGGAATGTAATTGAGAAAGTACTGAAGCATGAGTATGCAATCACCAGGGAGTTAAGAATGATCATATGAATTCTAGGTTGTAGGAATAGTATGTGAAAATATACAGAGATGTTAAGAGTGACTCTTGATGGTGAATCAATGGCAAATTTAGAGCCCTTGGGGGCAGAACTGAGTGAGGATAGAATATTAACAGGAAAACTAATAAATCATGATTAACATGATTAAGGAATACATCAGAAACTCCTTTCAGAGTTCATAGTTTGGTACTTAATAAAATTTTATTCATCCATTCACTCATTCAATAAATATTTACTTAGCATCTACAAGATTCCAAAGCATAGTCTAGTCACAAGTTTCACTTTAATGAATAAGAAGATAATAGTGCAACAGAGCTAAAAATAAACAAGTAAGCAAGATAATACAAGAATTGACAAGGAGTGCTAAATTCTGTTGAGATGGGTGAAGCAAGGTTAGAGGGACAGAAAGGATAATTAGACACAGAGAACATTGATATTTTGTATTGGGTGATCAGAAACAGCCTTAAATGATAAGGTGGAATTTTGCAAAGCAATACAAAGAAAGAAAGAGAGTTAGTTAGTCCTATAACTGCACCTCATGAGTGAGTGAGAGTTGCTCAGTCTTGTATGACTCTTTGTGACTCCATGGACTGTAGCCTGCCAGGCTCCTTTGTCCATGGAATTCTCCAGGCAAGAATACTGGAATGGGTTGCCATTTCCTTCTCCAATAACTGGATCTCAGGCAAAGGAAAAGCCTGTGAAACCCTAAGGGGAAACCAGCTGGGTAATTTAGAAAAAATAGCAACAAAGCTCCTATAACTGAAGCAGACTGATTAACAAGCAAAGTCAGAGTTGTTGGCGGGGGTGGGGAGGTGTATTGTCACAAGGTACAGAATATGTATGACCTTAGGGATGGATATGACTACATTTTTTTTTTTTTCCCAGTGAGTGGGAAAAGAAGACAATGAGGGAAGGCGGGAATGTATTAAGCAAAGAAATCATCTTAACATATAACTCTCTATACCCAGCTAGCTAGCTATTCCTGTCTATATATCCATTGGCCTATAGCATTTACCGGAATATTTTATCAGAATTTATAAAGAATATTTTATCATTACTGTAGTTCTGTGATAATAAACTTTATATTGGACTGTGTCTAAACTGGAGTCTATTGCAATGATCCCAGGTAATGGACATGTGAGCAAGGACATTACAAGGGATAATATTAGTGAGTGCTGTATTCTGCATATTGATGGATATATTTTGAGGTAGAGCCAAATGTGTTTATGATGGGACTAAATATTTGATGCAAAAAAATAGTCAAAGACAACATGTGATCATATGATTCTTAAATGTGGGTAAGATTGTGTGATTAGGTTTCTTTTTCAATTTTTTAAATTCTTATTTTATATTAGAATACAGTCCATGGGGTCATAAAGAATTAGACATGACTTGGTGACTAAACACCAACTGTAACAACAGTTGATTTACAATGCTGTGTTTGTTTCAGGTATACAACAAAGTGATTTAGTGATATATATGCATATAAATTCTTTTTCAGATTCTTTTCTCATATAAATTATTACAGAGTATGAGTAAAATCCCCTGTGCTACAGTAGATTCTTGTTTATTATCTATTTTTATATCATAGTGTATATGTTTACATTTTATATTGTTTTTTATAATTTTTTTAGATTAGGTTAGATAGGTAGGGACAATGAAGAGCTTGAGAGAACTCAAATGTAGCAATAGGATAAAAGCAGCATATATGGAGAAAAACAAGTAGGTAGATAGACATGTAAGTCCTTTTATTCTATCTACTCAGTGAAATGAAAGGCAAAGTCATGAGCTGAAAGTAAGGGTGAGGGAATATGTACTAGAAATTGGAGGAAGGAAAAGAAGTGATAAAATAGTCTTTCAAGAAAACAGCAGAAAGAAAATATTCCAGAGAATGGCTGCATAGGACAAAGGAACTATTGAGATCAATTTTTATGCATTAAAAGTGAGATCAGTTATCACGTTTATGCGTATTTTGACAGTTGTACTCAGCTATGTTGGAACATATACGGGGTCATGGAAAGCTAGATTTAACCAAGATTATCAGGCAAGTATGATGAAGTAAGATTGGGGCAACAGATTTTAGGCTGCATGCACTGGAGCAGTATTAATAACAGACCACACAATCTAAATTGGGACAGGAAAGTGAAAAGAACATGAAGTAGACGAAAGAAGGCAAAAATCTTTGGATCAACAAACTGGTGTTTTGAGATGTTAACACTGTGACAGAAAAGAGAGTAAATGAAAATATGAAAGGTATTGTCAGAGAATGGGGTACATGAAAATGATATTTTAGAGGAAGAACAATAACTGAAAATTATACAAATTGCAAATGATATGTTCTAGGAATATCTGTGCTGTTTATTATGGGAGACACTAGCTTTGTGTGGATATTTAAATGAAAATTAAATTGGTTCTAGACCATCACAAAGATGCGAATATCACAATAAAGTAACATTTTTTTTGATTTCCCAATGTGTATAAAGGTTACATTTACAGTATACTATAGTCTATTAAGTGAACAATAGCATTAGCATAACTTAATTACACAATATTTTATTGCTAAAAATACTAAACATCATCTGAAAACACCAAGTTGCCACAAAACCTGCAATTACGTAAAATGTATATATGATTGCAATTTATAAAAATGCAATATCTGAAAAATACACAAAAAATGTGGCATGTCTGTAATTAAAAATGAATAAAACTAAAAGCCAACATCTCAGTAACACTATCCACATTTCATGTGCTCAACAGCCATATGTAGCTAGGCAATGAAGAGATAGAGTAAATCAATTACTACAGAATTTTGTATCAAACAGACTATGGGAAGAATCGGCTGAGATACAGTGAAAATAAGTGGTCATGTTCTGAAAATGCTATGGTATTTTAAAAAGGAAGTGGTAAAAATTTTGAAATGTCAATGAAGAGAAAGAAGGACCTCTATCATTCCACTTGACCCAGAGGTAGGAAAATCGAGAAGCCACACAAAAGACTTCAGGAGAAGCAACTGTCTCATCAGATTTTGATTAGAAAAAAAGGAGAAATGATCATTCATATGAGAGGTTGACTACACCATAAATTTTGCCAATGATGACTATTATTTTTGTGAAAGTTAAATGAAAAGGTTTAAGGACCTGGGAAATTTGGAAGAAGGGGTCACAATAAAAGATATGAAAATCCTAGAGGGATAAGAGACTTAGAGATTAATTTAGTGGAAATCAAATAGGTGAGAGCATAGTGTGAATAATATTGATTAGCAAAACTTCAAATGAAAGCTTTTTTTTCCACTCTTTGAGACTTGGATTACTAGCACACTATGGATAGTTCTGTTGCTTGTTCAACTGGTGTGAATACAGCAATGTACATTTTTCAATAGGAGCACCCTACATATTTTTTCATGAAGATATGGGAGCCAGGGAATATGTATTCATAAGGGAACCTACAGTTACTTCAGTTCATTATATGAGACAACATAGACAACAAACTAAATATTTATGACCAAGGGCATAGAAAAACATAAGTAAGGCAAGTATAGAGGTTCTCTAGATCATGAAAGATTTTGTATATTGTAATACTGATTTATTTTTTGAAGGAGATGAGAAACAAGTGAAATATTTTAAAGGGAGAAATAAAATAAGCAAGTTTGTAACTTTTAGAGACTCTTATGCAACACTAAAGTTAAAAAGGGGAAAAATATGATTCCTTTTAGAGTTCAAATAGATAAAATTTATAACACCATCAAAATTCATAGTTTTTCAAGTTCATGGAGATATGTTTTGTCTGCATTATGAGCAATGCTTGGGGAAAGCAACTTGTGTTCATTCCCCAAGTATGCATGTCTCATTATCCTGAAGTAACTTTGTAAAATAAAGCATATAAGACTTGCTCTAGTCATTTAGAGAATTTATTGACCATATGATAATAGTCTTCCATTTGAAAATAAGTAGAATTCCAATCCAAATTTTACGCAAAGGGAGATATTTTCCTAAAAATTATATGAACTCCATTGTTACCTCTAGCTCTTTCCAATCTAGATCCCCAACCCATCACCACTGAAAAATAAAATGAAATGTAATAAAAGTGAAAGGAATATAGCCTTTGATGCTCATCATATCAAACACCTGTACTTAACATTTCTGGGCAGACTCCCTAGCATCAAGCCTAAACTTTTCCTCCTCTACACAGAGGAAATCCATTCTCTAAATCCATTCTCTAAAACAAATACTTGCATCAACAAAGAAAAGAAAAAGAAAATCCTTAAAGAGTTAACTGACCACAAAGAATGACAGAAGTTGCACAATCAAAAGTTTTCTTGGATCATAACCCAGGAGAATCAGCTTTCTCCAGACATAACAAATTTAATATTCTGCAGTCCATATCCATTTGGAACTAATGTCCAGTTAATGAATATCTTTATTTTAATTATTTATCTTATATTCTTTGTATTTTGGATTACTATATGGTATTTACTCCGATATTTGGCTATACTCTAGTAAGTATTTGTTGTAAAAGAATCTTTACTTTTTGCTTTCTTTAATTTCTTGTATTTACAATTTCAGATATCTTATCTCCTCAAAATTTCCCCTGTATAAAAATTGTATAATTATCAAAAGCAAGACAAAGAAACAAAAATGAAAAGAAACAACAAATTTCAGTGGATGGAATAATACATATTTTTGTATATATATTTATATGTGTTATATATTTATATAATGGATAGATAATATACTTATGTATAGAGTACATAATGATTGATAAGAATAGCAAGGATACCCAATAACAATTGGAGAAAGATCTAGAAAGATAATTCCTAAAAGAAAGAATATAAATGATGTCATGTATTATTTCAGTATATGCCTACTGAGAACTCACTTTATGATAGACTTTGAGATAAGCTCAAGGGATGTAAACAATTCATTTGGCTATAACAAAACTGTTGTTATAGCAATAACAATAAAATTAAACAAATAATTACTATTGGTAAATTACTTAGATGCCATCATGATATTAGCTATGAAATAAGACAACAAGATCATATAAGAATATTGGCCATTAGTAAGACTAGTAATAATAAAATGGTAATCAGTAGAAACTTGAAAAATAACCAGCAGATAGAAAACATGGACTTGTTACAGAGCAGAAAACATGTATAATGTATTAGGGGCAAGAATAAGCTTTGCAAGCTTTAGAAATAAAGAAAAATATAAGAGGTGACTAAAGTAAAACTTGTAAGCAAAACACAAAGGATAAAGAAGTTATGTGTTGAAGAATATTTTTGCTCCGAGTTCTTCCTTCTGTCTCTGCCTTTCTCATTATTTACTGTGAGTGGAATAAAATTGCCCATCACTAAGCCTGGCTGTATAACTTGATTTAATTGCATGACTGTACATAGAAGTAAGAGAGCAAGTTCTGACTCAAGTCTTATGAGACCCTTCTTGAGTTTTTAATGTCTACTTTGTGAAGATATAACTTAGGTAGCCTTGATTCCATCAGCTTAGGTCTAGGATAAAGACACCTAGATCTATTCAAGGTCTTAATTCAGTCTAAAAGCTAAGACCAGCTGAGAGCAACCAAACCACAACCTATCTACAGACCTATGAGTATAAAATAAATGATTATTGTTGGAAGCCACTGAGATTTGGTGGCTGTTTACAATGCCACAGTGCAGTTTCTAGCTATTTGGAACTTATTTTTAATAAAAGTTTATACATTAAATTTTTTTAAATGTCACCATCTTTAAATTTTTTAAAATGTCGCCATCTTTATTATGTTGAGTACTGCAATTCAAGAACATGGTTGGACTTTCCGTTTGCTTTTTATTTTTTTGAGTGTTTTGATAGTAGTGAAATTTTTCATATTGTCATTGTACATTTTTTAAAGCATAGTCCTAAGAGTGTAATATTTAATTATACTTGTTGTTATTGTATTTGATAATTACATAAAACTCTTTGGTGAAATTTGATTCAAAGAGAAATTAAAGTTGATTTAAATAGATCTCTGTGTGTTTGAATATTTTCCTTTTGTTTTAATTTTATATTTTTTAGACTGACAGGAAAAGCATATTTAAATAATTTGGGGAAATATTTATATAGATGTGGAGCAGTCAAAAGTCCAGATGAATAAACATGAATAATTTTAAACCTCTCTAGTAATAAAAATGCAAATTTAATTAAACAATGCTATTTAAGAAAATTTGGGGTTGATCTAGAAATAAATGGATTGATTTAATAAAAATGCTGAATACATTTATTTATTACTTATACCTGTAGAGGAAAATCTACATTTTTAAAAGAAATATGTCAGTTTGTATTGAGTTAAGAGTCAAAAGTTTTATCAGATGTGTTGGTGTTTCAGGACAAGTGTATATTTGATGTCAGATTTCTTTGCTAAGTATCAATACACTCATAGGCTGTTTGAGACTATTTCCCTTATCTCTGGTTACTAGCTTTTTTCATAGCACAGTTACTTACCTTAACTGCATCATATGAGTGCTAGATCCCTTGCATGGCTTCTAAGATACCTACTATGGTGAAAGTTACAGCATAGTGAATCCCGGTACTTAGTAAGCTCCAGATTGATCTGGCATGAACCACTTCTGGATTCTAATAAAATAGTACACCAGAGAGCATGAGACCTGGATTCTTGGCCTTATCTCAGAAGGAGTAGCTGATTATAGCCATGAATAGTTTGAAATGAACAGTTCACAAAATAAATACTAGCCATTAAGAGACAGAGGAAAGAAAAATTTTTTTCTCCTCTGATGAACTATTTCAAGACTGGTTCCATAGGTCCTATTCAGAATGTACCATATAATCAAAACTTAGCTATAGCTTCATTTGATTTACCATCACTTTTTCTCAGCATCACCTCCAATTCCTCTCATTTACTGCCTGGGCAAATTATACCTTCAGTTAAAACATCACCTAAGTTATGCAGATTTCTTTTATTCTAGACATTAAGACTAAGACATATATAAATTCTAAAAATATGTCCAATTAGTATAAAAAGCATTCATATACAATATATGTTATTTTAACATAATTTGCAAAATAATAAAAAATCAGAGGCATATTACATCTTAATGAAAGGATATAGTTTCATTATTTTTCTCCGTGTATTGAGATTTTTCTCATCAATAAAATGACTATACATAGATTTTAAAACAATGCAATGAGAAAGTTCAGTAATGGTAAGTAAAACAAGCAGAATAGAGAATCATTTACATAGTTATTTATTTTACCTACATTTTACATTACATAATTATTTGCATTTAAAATTAAATTAAATTTTCGATAGTTTGGTGAAAAGTACACAAATATTAGGTAAATTTCATATATGAAAAAACTCTGTCCCTCTTTTTATATTTCTATTTCTCTAGGATCAATACAAAGTATATATTATTTGCAATATATTCAGTAGTAGTTTTGTAATTTTAGAAAACCAAATCCTAACTTGCATTTGGCTAGTTATGTTATATGAGGAATAACCATGTGGCGAAACACTTTGAAATCATCCTCTGAAAGTTTTTGGTAAAATTCTAAACGTGGTGTAAAAATGCAAAATAATACAGTGTTCTAGAGGCATGAAAACAGCTTTGTTCTATAAACTGGAACAAGCCTTCAAGGCTCAGAAGCCGAGCATCTTTACCATGATTTAGAATATGAACCAATTTAGAAATTGCAACAAACTATAAAGTCATAAAACATTAATCTTCAGAATAAAAGACACAGCATAAAGTGTAAAAGTTTAGAAATATAAACCTTAAAGATAGTTGCTTATATATAACATTAATTTCTTCCATAAAATACCAGTATTCCTTTAATTTTAACAGTAAATAAAAAATCAAATACATTCTTATAACTAAATTTCAAAACTCATTAAGTGCAAAAACATATTCACTTAGACAGTTTTTCCATTTTATATCAGCATGCTCATATTTTTATTTCTATGTTTTTCTCAGTAGATGATAACCATTGTCATAATTAGTATATTTGTCTGTTACTGAAAATATTGTTGTTGTTCAGTCACCAAGTCATTTTTAACTCTTTGTGATCCCATGGACTGAAGCACAATAGGAGTTCCCTGTCCTTACGATCTCCCAGGGGTTGCTCAAACTTATGTCCATTGAGTAGGTGATACCATCCAACTATCTTATCCTCTGTCACCCGCTTCTCCTCCTGCCCTCAATCTTTCCTAGCATCAGGGTCTGTTCCAATGAATCAGGTCTTCACATCAGGTGTCTAAAGCATTGAAGCTTCAGAATCAGTCCTTCAAATGAATATTCAGGGTTGATTTCCTTTGGGATTGATTGATTTGATCCCCAAGGGACTCTCAAGAGTCTTTTTCAGCACACAATTCAAAACCATCAGTTCTTCAGTGCTCATCCTTCTTTATGATCCAACTCTCACATCCATACATGACTACTGGAAAACCCATAGCTATAACTACACAGACCTTTGTTGGCAAAGTGATGTCTCTGCTTTTTAATATGCTATCTAGGTTTGTCATAGCCTTACTTCCAAAGAGTAAGCATCTTTTAATTTCATGGTTGCAGTCACCATCCCCAGTGATTAAGAAGCCCAAGAAAATAAAATCTGTCACTATTCTCACTTTTTACCCGCTTATTTGCCATGAAGTGATGGGACCAGATACCCTGATATTAGTTTTTCAAATGTTGAGTTTTAAGCCAGCTTTTTCACTCTTCTCTTTCAACCTCATCAAGAGGCTCTTTAGTTCCTCTTCACTTTCTGCGATTAGAGTGGTATCATCCACATATCTGAGGTTGTTTATATTTCTCCCAGAAATCTTGATTTCAGCTTGTGATGTATCCAGCCCAGCATGGCATACTCTGCAAAGTTCAACAAGCAGGGTGACAATATACAGTCTTGACGTACTCCTTTCCCAATTTTGAACCAGTCAGTTGTTGCTTGTCCAGTTCTAACTGTAGCTTCTTGACTTGCATACAGGTTTCTCAGGAGGCAGGTAAGGTAGTCTGTTATTCTCATCTCTGTAAGAAGTTTCCATTGTTTGTTATAAATCACGTAGTCAAAGGCTTTAGCATATTCAATGAAGCAGATATCTTTCTGGAATTGCCTTGCTTTTTCTATGACCCAGTGGATGTTGGCATTTTGATCTCTAGTTTCTCTGCCTTTTCAAAATCCAGATTGTACATCTGGAAGTTCTCGTTTCACATACTGCTGAAGCCTAGCTTGAAGGATTTTGAGAATTACCTTTTTAGTATGTGAAATGAAAGTAATTGTACTGTATTTTATACATTCTTTGGCATTGCCTTTCTTTGGGACCATAATAAAAAAAGACTGTTCCACTCCTGTGGCCACTGCTGAGTTTTCTAAATTTGCTGGCATATACAGTGCAGCCTTTTAACAGCATCATCTCTTATGATTTGAAATAGCTCAGCTGGAATTCCATCACCTCCATTAGCTTTGTTCATAGTAATGCTTCCTAAGGATCACTTGGCTTCACACTCCTGAATGTCTGGCTCTAGGTGAGTGACCACACCATAATGGTTATTTGGGTCATTAAGACATTTCTTGTATAGTTCTTCTGTGTATTCTTGCCACCTCTTCTTAAGCTCTTCTGCTTCTGTTATGTCCTTGCCATTTCTGTCCTTTATGGTGCCCATTTTTACATGAAATGCTCCCTTGGTATCTCCAATTTTCTTGAACTGATTTCTAGTCCATAGTTCTTCAGGCATTCTGTCTACCAGATCTACTCCTTTGAATCTATTCATCACCTTCACTGTATAATTATAAGGGATTTGATTTAATTGAAAAGATTATATGTGATCCAAAATCCTCATACTGAGATTTACTAGAAATAAATAATTTTTTGTTTTGTAATGGCAGTTGTCACTTTGAGGTTTTATATCACTGAGGATTTTTATTTCTTACCCTTTCAATAAGAAGATTCATTTTCCTTTCCTTAATTTGTACAGTGGCCACTTGTAAAGGCTGCTGTTCAAAACACCAGTAGTCACATCTGAAAACATAGCAATCAATCAACAATGAAATAAAATTTGCGGGATACCAAACATCACCTTTGGAAGGAATGATGCTAAAGCTGAAACTCCAGTACTTTGGCCACCTCATGCGAAGAGTTGACTCATTGGAAAAGACTCTGATGCTGGGAGGGATTGAGGGCAGGAGGAGAAGGGGATGACAGAGGATGAGATGGCTGGATGGCATCACTGACTCAATGGACGTGAGTCTGAGTGAACTCCGGGAGTTGGTGATGGACAGGAAGGCCTGGCGTGCTGCGATTCATGGGGTCGCAAAGAGTCCTACACGACTGAGCGACTGATCTGATCTGAAACATCACCTGTGCATCCTCTCTTCTTTCCTTCCTCTTCCCCTCCACCTTTCTCTTTCCCTCATAAGCATAATGACTGAAATGACCAAGCTACTCACTCACTTTTTGTACTGGGCAAATATTGAGAAAAAAATAATGCTTCTCTCTGTTATCTGTCCGAGAATTCTACTTCAGTCCCATGGCTAGGCCTAAAGAAGAAATCAAGAAATTTATATTTTCTACTCCCGTCAAGAATGATGACATTGATGGGAGGATTTTTTTTAGGAGAAAGGAAGAAGGAAATAATAGAAATGAGTTAAGAAACATAAAGAAACCATTGAGTATTTTAGAATTAAGAAAGAGAGAGATAAGGAATACAAAGCACAAAATGAGTGACCAATAAGCAAATGTTATCTTCTTTGCAAAATAGCTTAGTTCTATTTAAGATAAATTTAGGATAAAATGGTAAAATGGTCATAAATAGTTTACATATATGTCAATATTGATTCAGAAAATGCTTTCTTTCTCAAATCTCCAATTAATTACATCCATATTTGTACCCAAAAACTGTATCTGGAGCTACAACTAGAGATCAAAAGGGAAGCAAAGTCATGGTGTTCTTTCTCATGTTTCTAAAGCAAATGAGACAAACCTGATTTTACCTGAATTAAATTAAAGAAAAAACTTTATTTTAGAAGGGACGTTGTGTGGCAAAGAAAACCACTGACTCTGAAGTTTCTTTTATTTCTAACATTCAAGCTAAAACTGACTTTTTAAAGTATTTTCATAGAAAACTCGGCTTTTTATATTAATTGCAGTAGAATTGAGGTATACATGTTCTGAGAAGAAAATAAAAGCTTTGATTTTCATAGGGTAGATTAATATTACAAACACAGAAATTTGCTCTCTTTACTTGTAATGAAATAGCCTCTTCCTACCTCTATTCAAAAACCTCAATGATTATTTCACACCAGCACCTGAGAGATAGAAAACCAATACCTTTCCCTCTTGACTTCACCACTCCTGTGAAGTTAGGTGACTTACCAAAGACCATATCAAAAGTTAGATTTACAGCAGGAATTCCTGGTCATCTATCTTTTGTTTTCCCGGTCAACATGAATCCTCATTCATGAGCAAAGCACAAATGTGCTACAAATTCCATCTGCTCCTCTAATTTAGGTTTTAGTAGCAGAAGCTACACATCTAATTCATGGAGGCATTCTTAAGGAAACTGAAAGACTGTAGTCAAAAGCAAAATTCAGCAACTGAAAAGCAAATCAGCTGCATTAAACATTTTAAACAAAATACTGATACATCTACTTATGCTGCATTTGTGTAGAGGTCTCTAATATCCCTTACAAGTTGTAATTAACTATAAGAATATTTGATCAGCATCTACCAAGACAGGTTAATCCCTTTAGTTATAATTTAGTATGGGATTAGGTAGGCACCATGCATTTTCAGGTTAGAAAGAGCTATATTTGTTTAATGGGGTTTATTCTACATCAGATGGTGTATTGGTCAATGTTCAGAATGAGTTTAGTCTGCTGTCTTACATTTATGCTATCTTACTCAAGTAAGAAAGTAAGTCTAGGGACTTACTTCCCTGGAGGTTCAGTGGTTAAGACTTTGCCTTCTAATACAGAGGGTGTGTGTTTGATCCCTGATCGGGGATGTCACATACCTAGCAGCCATAAAACCAAGACTTTAATTCATTTTGAATTTATTTTTGCATGTTGGGTAAAAAAGTGGTACAGGTTGAGTCTCCTGCATCTAACTGTCCAGTTTTCCCAATAACACTTACTGAACAAGCTATCTTTCTTCCATCGTATATGCCTAACTCCTTTGTTATAGATGTACTCTCCATATAAGAGTGGGCTTAATTTGTGTTCTCTATTCTTTTCCTTTAATTTATGTGTTTGTTTTTGTGCCAGTACCATACTATTTTGATAACTTTAAAGTTTGAAGACAGGGTGCATGATACCTCCAGCTTTATTCTTTGTTTTCAGGTTTGTTTTGGCTATTAAGAGTCTTATGTAATTCCATAAAGATTTTAAGATTATTTGTTCTAATTTTATGAAAAATGCTATTGGTATTTTGATAGAGATTGCAGTGAATTGGAGGATTGCCTTGGAGTATGGTCATTTAATAATATTAATTCTTCTAATCCACAAGGAATGTATGTTTCCATTTACTTATGTCATCTTCAATTTCTTTCATTAATGTCTATAGTTTTCAGAGTATACATCTTTTATTTCCTTGGTGAGATTTACCCCTAGGTATTAATTCTTTTTGGCACAATTATAAAAGAATTTTTAAAATTCTTTTTCTGAAAGTTTGCTGTTGGTACATAGAAAATAACAGATTTATGTGTATTGATTTTATATTTTGCAATTTTATTGAATTTGATAGTGTAATAGTTTTATTAGGGGCTTCCCTAGTAGCTCAGATGGTAAAGCATCTGCCTGCATGATGTTCCATGAGGTCGGGAAGACCCCCTGGAGAAGGAAATGGCAACCAACCCCCTCCAGTATTCTTGCCTGAAGAATTCCATGGACAGAGGAGCTGGTGGGCTACAGTCCACAGGGTCACAAAGAGCCTGACATGACTGAGCAACTAACATACACACAATAGTTTTATAGGTGTGTCTTTAGGATTTTCTGTATATTATGTTAGGGCTTCCCTTGTAGCTCAGTTGGTAAAGAATCTGCCTGCAGTGCAGGAGACCCGGGTTCGATCATGGGTTGGGAAGATCCCCTGGAGAAGGAAATGGTAACCCACTCTAGTATCCTTTCCTGGAAAATCTCACTGACAGAGGAGCCTAGTGGGCTGCAGTCTGTGGGGTCGCAAAGAGTCAGGCACGACTGAGTGACTAACAAACAACACACATATATTATATTATGTCATCTGCAGACTCTTAAAATTTTACTTCTTCCTTTCCAGTTTGGATTCCTTTTATCTTCTCTGATTACTAGCTAGTAATTCCAAAACTATATTGAATAAAAGCGGTAAGAGTGGGCATCCTTGTCTGATTCCTGATTTTAGAGAAATATTGGGTTAGTCAAGATCTTACAAAAAAAACTGAGCTAATCTTTTGGCCAATCCAATACTTTCAGCTTTTTATCATTAAGTATAATATTGGCTATAAATTTATCATATATGGTTCTTATTATGTTGAAATATGTTCCTTTTAGACCCACCTTGTTGAGAGATTTTATAAGTTGATGTTAAATTTTCTCAAAAGATTTTTCTGCATCTATTGAGATGATCATATGATCATATGATTCTTATTCTTCAGTTTGTTACTATGATGGAAGACATTGATAGTAAATATTGAAACACCCTTGCATCTTTAGGATACATTCCACTAGACCATGGTGTATGATCATTTAACATATTGTTAAATTTGGCTGCTAATTCTTCTTTAAGAAATTTTGCATCTATGTTCATCAATGAGATTAGCCTGTATTTCATACTGGTAGGAGTGTAATACTGACCTCATCAAGTGAGTTGGGATGAGTTACTTCTGCAATTTTTTGGAACAGTTTAGATGATTTTTCAATAAATGTTTGGTAGAATTCACATGTGAAGCCATCTGGTTCTAGACTTTTGTTTGTGGGAGGTTACTTCATTATTGATTTAATTTCATTACTGTAAATGAGCTGTTCATACTTTATATTTGTCCTTCATTCAGTCATGCAAGATTGTACATTTCTAGGATTTGTCCATTTTATTTGTATGTAAATATTTATATTTATCTCCTGTAATCCTGTGTATTTCTGTGCTGTCATTTGGAGCTACTCTTTCTTTGCTGATTTTATTTTTTGGATTCTCACTTTCTTTTTCTTAGCCAGATGTGCCTAGCTAAAGGTTTATCAATGCTGGCCCACTACTGAATGAGGTCATGTCCTTGGCATTAATAGATTTAGAGGGAGGATTCCAAAGTGGGCCTTGGAACATTGCAGTAAAACAACCTCCCCAAAATGGTTGCCACCAGCATCTCTGTACTCAGTGGGAGTCCTAACTTAACTGCCTCCTACCTTTACAGAAGGCTCTCCAAGATAAACAAGTTGATCTGGCCCAGGATCCTTTTAAACTAATGCCTCTGCAGTGGGATGCATACCATGTGAAAATTTGGGCATGCCCTTAAACAGTGATCTGTTTCCTATAGCCCTATTGCTATACTGAACATAAGCCCCAGTGGGTTTCAAAGCCAGACATTCTGGGGGTTTGACTTCTTGGTGCAGAATCCCCAAGCAAGGGACCCCAACATAGGGCCTGGACCCCTTGCTTCTCTGGAAGGATCTCTGTGTTTGTAATATTCCTCTCCTTTGTGGGTCAATAACCCAGGGGGTATGGGTCTTAATTATACTGCATCTCTGCCCATCCCACTTATCCTGTAGTAGCACTTTGTTTATATCTTTAGTCGCAGAAATATTTTTCTGTGACTCTTCAGGTCATTCTCACAGAAAGTGGCTCTGTAAGTAGCTGTAACGTTGGCACGCCTGTGAGAAGAGGTGAGTTTAGAGTCTTCCTACTTTGCCATCATGTGGAAATTCTAGGCTGAAGTATAAATTTTAAAAGGGATACATTTACAATCAAAAGATAATAATATAACAAATAAATGTAGAGGTGCATTTAGAAAATAAAATAGTAATAATCTCAATATTTTTTTGAGTTCAGTTCAGTTGCTCAGTCGTGTCCAACTCTTTGCGACCCCATGAACCACAACACAGCAGGCCTCCCTGTCCATCACCAACTCCTGGAGTCCACACAAACCCATGTACATTGAGTCAGTGATGCCATCCAACCATCTCATTCTCGGTCATCCCCTTCTCCTCCTGCCCTCATTCTTTCCCAGCATCAGGGTCTTTTCAAATGAGTCAGCTCTTTGCATCAGGTGGCCAAAGTATTGGAGTTTCAGCTTCAACATCAGTCCTTCCAGTGAACATCCAGGACTGATCTCCTTTAGGATGGACTAGTTGGATCTCCTTGCAGTCCAAGGGACTCTCAAGAGTCTTCTCCAGCACCACAGTTCAAAAGCATCAATTCTTCTGCACTCAGCTTTCTCTATAGTCTAACTCTCACATCCATACATGACCACAGGAAAAACCATAGCCTTGACTAGATGGACCTTTGTTGGCAAAGTAATGTCTCTGCTTTTGAATATGCTGTCTAGGTTGATAATAACTGTTCTTCCAAGGAGTAAGCGTCTTTTAATTTCATGGGTGCAATCACTATCTGCAGTGATTTTGGAGCCAGAAAAATAAAGTCAGCCACTGTTTCCCCATCTATTTCCCATGATGTGATGGGACTGGATGCCATGATCTTAGTTTTCTGAGTGTTGAGCTTTAAGCCATCTTTTTCACTCTCCTCTTTCACTTTCATCCAGAGACTCTTTAGTTCTTCTTTACTTTCTACCATAAGGGTGGTGTCATCTGCATATCTGAGCTTATTGATATTTCTCCAGGCAATCTTGACCCCAGCTTGTTCTTCCTCGAGCCCAGCATTTCTCATGATGTACTCTGCATATAAGTTAAATAAGTAGGGTGACAATATATAGCCATGACGTACTCCTTTTCCTATTTGGAACCAGTCTGTTGTTCCATGTCCAGTTCTAACTGTTGCTTCCTGACCTGTATACCGGTTTCTCAAGAGGCAGGTTAGGTGGTCTAGTATTCCCATCTCTTTTAGAATTTTCCACAGTTTATTGTGATCCACACAGTCAAAGGCTTTGGCATAGTCAATAAAGCAGAAATAGATGTTTTTCTGGAACTCTCTTGCTTTTTTGATGATCCAGTGGATGTTGGCAATTTTTTGAGTTAAAAAAGGAAAATAAAATACAATAATATAAAATGAGATATAGCTCATCTATTTCCAAGTTTAGTTAGAAATTTCACGTCATTTTATTCCAGCCTTTTTGACAGTGGGAGGAAGGATATAATTTAAAAATACTTGATTCTACACATAACTTTTTACTTCCTTCTGCTACTTCTCTACATGATTAAGTCTCACATTTAAATTTCCATGCCTAATATACCTCTTCATGACCTAGTCTTTATACTTCCAAGTGTAGGTTGAAGGCAGTGACTTACATAGACATAGGAAAACTTTTACTTCATTGTGTTTGGGTTTGTTAGGGAGGAGTTAGTCATCATGCATTATCAATACTTTCTTTGAAAAGTTTTATTTTCCATTTCCTCAACATTTGTCATAAACAAACCCAATATCCTTTCACATTTGAAATACAAACATTTGCCCCTGTGATTCCCTTCACTTGTAATGCCCTCTCCTACAATCTTGGTTTTCCACCCATCTGATTTTTTTCCCCAGGAGTTATTTTTATCCCTTCTGCCTTTGCTAAGTTTTTACTCTGTTTTTAGGAGATAAGGATCTTCCTTTTCTTTCCTTCCTAGAGGCACAGTGAATCAGTCTTATCTCTGCCTCTTGCTTCTATGCATACTTCTCTTTTTTCTTGACCCCACTGAAGAAACCTTGTGTGAATTCTGTACCTCTGGTACAGGATATCATGTTTTACTTATTATGTATACTTACCATGCACAATATTCCCAGTACATTATGGATACTCAAAAAAAGATTGTAAAAGTAAACTCATAAATTAATGAGTGAATGAAATTAAATAATAAATAGGAAAACTACTAGGTTCCTTATTTATCATATTTTCACTCTTCAGCCAAAACTTTAGGCACCTCTGCAAGAACTGGGGTCAATCAAAGCAAGTCCCTCTTCTGCAACAATTTTTGTAAGGGCTTCCTGGTAAAGCTAAACACCCTAAAATCTTTACCTAAGCCTTACATTGCTATGAAACTTTATCTGAATTACGGGACTCAGGTAATTTGTATAGGCTTCTACTACCTCTCTGTTGGTCTTGCTAGACTTTTCTTCCTAAAGAAAAACTTTAAATATGTCACTCTCATATTTGGAACTTTTCAGTAGTCCTATACTACCTATTACACAAAATCCAAACTACACAACACAGTAACTAACACAATAACACACTGAAAAGTCTAACCATTATCAGTATTCACAGTTTAATTTCTCACAAGTTTTGTTTCAAAAACTCTCTTTTGTTCTAATATTCATTATTAGTCTACAAAGTTTCCCCAGACTTATGACTAAGTGTTTTGCTTGTGACATTCTTCTAACATGATTCTCCCCAAACACAGGAATTGAACCATGTCTCCTGCATTGCAGGTGGATTCTTTACCAACTGAGCTATCAGGGAAGCCCTTTGAATAGCAAAGGAAACCATAAAGAAAATGAAAATACAACCCATGGAATAGAAGAAAGTGTTTGTAAATGATGTGACTGAAAAGAGATTAATCTCTGAAATATACAATCAGCTCATGCAGCTCAATAACAAACCAAATAACCCAATTAAAAAATGGGCAGATATAAATAGACATTTCTCCAAAGAAGATATACAGATAGCCAAAGAGCACATGAAAAGATGCTCAAAATCACTTATCATTCAGATCAGATCAGATCAGTCGCTCAGTCCTGTCTGACTCTTTGCAACCCCATGAATCGCGGCACACCAGAAATGCAAATCAAAACTACAGTGAGGTATTGCTTCACACTAGTCAAAATGGCCATCATCAAAAAGTCTATAAACAATAAATGCTAGATAGAGTGTAGATAAAAGGGAACCCTCCTACATTTTGATGGGAATATAAATTGATACAGCTACTGTGGACAATAGTATGGAGGTTCCTTAAAAAAATAAAAATAGAGCTATCTTATGATTCAGCAATCCCACTCCTGGCTATATAGCAGAAGAAAATCATATTCTGAAAGTATACATGCACCCTAATGACCATTGCAGCACAATTTACAATAGTGAAGACATGGAAGTAACTTAAATTTCCAACAATAGAAGAATGGATAAAAATGTAGTATGTATGTATATATAATGGAACATTGCTCAGCTATATAAAACAATGGAATAATACCATTTGACCATCATGGATAGACCTAGAGATTGTCATACTAAGTGAAGCAAGACAAACACAAATATCATATGATATCACTTATTTGTGGAATCTAAAAAAATATATACAAAAACTTACAAAACAGAAACAGACTCACAGACTTAAAAAACAAGCTTATAGTTACCAAAGGGGAAAGGTGGCAGGGTGGAAAGGAATAAATTAGGAAGTTGGCATTAACATATACACAGTATTATATATAAAATAGATAATCAAAAGGACCTACTGTATAGCACAGGGAGCTCTACTCAATATTTTGTAGTAACCTACATGGGAAAAGAATCTGAAAATGAATATATACACACATATATATGTGTGTATATATATGGCTTCCCTGGTGGCTCAGAGGTTAAAGCGTCTGTCTGCAATGCGGGAGACCCAGGTTCGATCCCTGGGTTGGGAAGATCCCCTGGAGAAGGCACCCCACTCCAGTACTCTTGCCTGGAGAATCCCATGGAGGGAGGTAGACTACTTCTTATATAATAGCTTGACTGTGACTGTAACATATCTAGACAAGTCTCTGGTCTTTGGTAAATGACTCTTTCAAAGAGATCCATTTGATTTTGAGTTACAGCAGGATTTATGCCTGGGATACATTTTTTTCTTCCCATTTGACCCTTGCTTATTTGTTATCAGGAAGAGAAATGAGAGGTAGCTTTCCTTAGGGCATTAAAACGTATTAACATATTATCAATTGAAACTTGGTAATTGATACAATTCTCTAGGTAATGACATGCTATCCTTAAGGCAGCAAAATTTAGATGTGTGAAATGATTTAAAAACCATGAGAATATTGTTACATTCTCAATCCAAATGGACGTCTTTGAAAACACTCAAATGAGAATTTGGGGGATTATTATTTAATTTTTGGCTTTTTTTGGAAAAAAATATCCTTTAAAATGATACCTGGAATTATCTGTGGCTCCTCTTTACAGATTTGTATGGTTAGAATTTAATAATATACACACTTTTTTCTATAAACTAATACACTGTATGTGGCATACAATAAGAGTATTTGGACTCAAGTCAGGAGAATTAGATTTAAGGGCCAATTTCTCTCTGGGTTGCATAGATCAGTATAATTAACTTGGTATCTTTTTTTCCTCAAAATAAAATTAAAAAAAAGGCAAAATTGGCAGATATCCAATTCTTTTCTAGTTTTAATTCAGCATTGTTTTTGTTCTATTGCTTTTTCTACCTCTTTAACAAGCATGCTGAATGATATCTTTTACTTAAATCTGTGGGGATTTTAACCATCATCTAAAAATTCATGTATATCTTAAAACTAATGATTCTGGGTATACATGCACATCTTTAAAGTTCTGAGAAATCTGAGTTTGGCTATTATTGTTTTGGAGGGCACTTCATCTCTGTGAGTTTCGTTTTTATCTAGAGAGCTAGAGTTTAAAGCTAGACTTCAAATGTGATAATAATACACAATAAGATAAATTATAGAGTACTTCATAAGTTTGAAATGGCTTAACAGAATTTTTTGGTGATCCTATTTTAAACAGAAATAGAAAAAAAAAGAATAGATAAAATCACTCTTATTAGGCAAATTATCCAGGAATTTTACAATTTTGTCAGATCTAAGTTCACCCATTTCCAGTACAATCAATGTTAAGTGAAATCTCTAGTAGAATGGATCATATTTTTTTATCATGTATGTGTGTGTGTGTGTGTGTACAGGGCAGGAGAGGACTGATGATAAGAAAAGAGGGTTGAGAACAGGGTGGAGACACAGAATTACTCAACCAGCTTTCTTTATTGAATTGACCCAGTTTCACATAAAACTAGCTTAAGGTTTAACACTTAGACTGAAATGTAACAGCTTGTCTTTTTTCTAATTATGGTTACATATTATTTAAAAAACATATAATTCACCACATAAAATATTAATTATGGGGAAATAAGCATTGCCATGTGCTGCTGATGGATATGTAACTATTCAAGTGTTCAGAGAAGTGAAACTTTAGTTTGATGTGTGCATTTTAGTCCAGTTGTTCTCCTGATGTAACTTACTGCTACTGCTAAGTCACTTCAGTCGTGTCCGACACTGTGCAATCCCATAGACGGCAGCCCACCAGGCTCCGCTGTCCCTGGGATTCTCCAGGCAAAAACACTGGAGTGGGTTGCCATTTTCTTCTCCAATGCATGAAAGTGAAAAGTCAAAGTGAAGTCGCTCAGTCATGTCCGACTCTTCGGAACCCCATGGACTGCAGCCCACCAGGCTCCCCCTCCGCCCCCCTACCCCGCCCCCCGCCCCGATCTATGGGATTCTCCAGGCAAGAGTACTGGAGTGGGGTGCCATTGTCTTCTCTGGAAGTAACTTAACTAGTGGAAATTACAAGAATTTACATAAAACTTTGGGGCGGGGGGGACTGCACCACACAGCTTATGAGATCTTAGTTCCCTGACCAGGGATTGAACCTGGGCCCTCGACAGTGAAAACGCAGAATCCTAACCATGGGACCTACTGGAGTCCCAGAGAATTCCCAAGACTTTATGTAAAGCTTTATGTACAATACTAATTCATAACAGCAACCAATAGCAAACAAAATAAAAATTACAAAATTTTGTGTAACATTCAAAGTTGTAAAATATTATTTTATAGTCATTTAAATAATATATTTGTAAATTCATTTATTTCTTAAATCAGCTTGCCAAGGGAATTATTAGAACCTTCAGATTTGAATAACTACTTTAGGTTAAGTAGAATAGTTCATCCAAATGCTGAGTGAGACTGTATTTCAAGACATCACACCCAATTTATTGAGAAATATTTGCTCAAAGTTTATTTAAATAGCTTCTTAGGGATATGCATGTGTATTTTTTAAGAACATTACCTATCCCAAGTATAATTCTAATTTTAAACCCTAATTAAATTGAATATTGATAATTACGTAATTTTTCTAAATTTGCCAATCTACATATTATATTTCTTTCTCAAATTTCTACCCTTGTGATGATCAAATCACTAATTTTCCAATGATTTACACTGCATGATACATTTAAAAGTAAGATAATGATCATCAAGTTAATTACTTAAGTCATCATCTTTGTCTTACTCTTGGTCATATATTACAGACACAATGGATGTTACGGGAAAAATATAGAGCAGATGGCAGCAACTGTAAGTTTAAAGAAGGATGCTTGCTTTCTTTAACTAGATGGCCCTCAGTTATAATGTAGTATTTAAATAAAAGTTTTGGAGAAGTTAGGAGTGTAAACACAGCAGTGGCAGTAGGCATGGGGTAGGGGTAGTAGACAGAGACAAGTTGTGACAAGTAAATACGGACATATCACAGGGGGACCTGATAATTGTTTTAAGAGCATTTTATTTTATTCTGAGTGAAAAGGGGAAGCTGTGAAGGGTCATGAGCATAAGATGGATTTGATATAATTCTATATAATATAATGTAATATAATCCTTTAGATACTACTGAATCATCCTAGCCTATCCTTCACATATAACTAAGGCTTGTAAAAGTAAAATGATTTCCAAGTCACAAGAATGACCAGTGGCAGAGTCACAATCAGAATACAGTTGTGTTTTGGTTTGATATTCCAAATCTGTTTGTCTATGACAAGTAAAGTTGTTTTATTCCATGTTTGTGACAAAAACAAACAAAAATTTATTTTTAGAAGTAAAGGTTATTTTGGTCAACAGTGAAGTAAGCTGTGTCATGATGGCATCATCTTATTTGTTGTCCTTCATAAGCACTTGTAGTTCAGCTGCTAAGAGACCGCCTGGAGCCTTATCTCAGTAAGAATATGTAAAGAAGCAGCCATGGCAAGGGGACACTTAGATTATAAACACTGAGAGTTTGTGAGGAGTATCTGCTTTAGGGCAAAGCTACTCTGCTGATCTAGCTCTCCAGAAATCTTGAGACACTTGCTCCTGCCATAGTAAAGCTGCTCTTTGTTGGCAGTAGTGTTAAAATGTATGGCAGCCTCAGGAAGACAAGGGACATCTATTTGTTCCTGCCTGTGTTAGGCACTCTCTGTTGGTGGTGGCACAAGCCAGGCACGGTTCCCTGGAATCATGACCCTCTGAGCATCCTAGCCTGCTCACCAACACCAGAACCATCAGTCCCAGTAATGCTGTAGTAACAAGAAACTTTTATTTTTGTGCTGGCAGCTGAAAGTTATCTCCCAGTTGGCAAAGCCATCTGTCCAAGACACAAAAACTTATAGTAAATGTACACTTTTAACTAAATTTGAGCTTTATTGCTGTCATCTACCCTGGCCTGAAACAATATCAGGATTAATATAGTATTTGTTGAGAGTATGTTATTTCTTTATTGGTTTATAGGACATAATACCCCGTATACTATTGGCTTGTGAAATTATTATAAATACCACAGCAAACCTGCTTGTGTTAAAAACAATACTGGCAAAGGCAATCGCAAACTCTGACCATAATTTGTCTCCAATCAAAGCAACAATCTGCAATCTGTTATCTTCCAACAATTAGTTCAGTTCAGTTCAGTTCAGTTCAGCCACACAGCCATGTCCGACTCTTTGCAACCCCATGAATCGCAGCACGCCAGACCTCTCTGTCCATCACCAACGCCCAGAGTTTACTCAGACTCACGTCCATTGAGTCGGTGATGCCATCCAGCCATCTCATCCTCTGTCGTCCCCTTCTCCTCCTGCCCCCAATCCCTCCCAGCATCAGAGTCTTTCCAATGAGTCAACTCTTCACATGAGGTGGCCAAAATACTGGCATTTCAGCTTTAGCATCAGTCCTTCCAATGAACACCCAGAAATGATCTCCTTTCGGATGGACTGGTTGCATCTCCTTGCATTAGAAGGGACTCTCAAGAGTCTTCTCCAACACCACAGTTCAAAAGCATCAATTCTTCGGAGCTCAGCTTTCTTCACACTCCAACTATCACAGCCATACATGACCACTGGAAAAACCATAGCCTTGACTAGACAGAATTTTGTTGGCAAAGTAATGTCTCTGCTTTTCAATATGTTATCTAGGTTGGTCATAACTTTCCTTCCAAGAATAAGAGTCTTTTAATTTCATGGCTGCCATCGCCATCTACTGTGATTTTGGAGCCCCAAAAAATAAAGTCTGACACTCTTTCTACTGTTTCCCCATCTATTTCCCATGAAGTGATGGGACCAGATGCCATGATCTTCGTTTTCTGAATGTTGAGCTTTAAGCCAACTTTTTCACTCTCCTCTTTCACTTTCATCAAGAGGCTTTTTAGTTCCTCTTCACTTTCTGCCATAAGGGTGGTGTTATCAACAATTAGTAATTTGGCATAAGTCACTTAATGACAAAATCACAAAGGTCATGTGCTTCTGATATTTATTTTAGGGGACTTTAAAATTTATTGAGAATATAGAGTCAGCTCTCATTCCTCCTCTATCAGAGTTATTTCAGAGTTAAAGACAAGTTATTTTAAAGAAACAGTCTATGTTCTTCAAAGAATCTCCAAAGTGCCATCAGTTCAGTTCAGTTCAGTCACTCAGTCGTGTCCGACTCTTTGCGACCCCATGAATGGCAGCATGCCAGGCCTCCCTGTCCATCACCAACTCCCAGAGTTCACTCAGACTCACGTCCATAGAGTCAGTGATGGCATCCAGCCATCTCGTCCTCTGTCATCCCCTTCTCCTCCTGCCCCCAATCCCATCCAGCATCAGAGTCTTTTACAGTGAGTCAACTCTTCGCATGAGGTGGCCAAAGTACTGGAGTTTCAGCTTTAGCATCATTCCTTCCAAAGCAATCCCAGGACTGATCTCCTTCAGTATGGACTGGTTGGATCTCCTTGCAGTCCAAGGGACCTAAAGCATGTTCAGGGTAAACTAGCCTGTGTTTAACAAAACTGCTTCTTAGGGTGTGTTCATGGGGGTAGGACTGCATCTCATTACATTTGAAAATGTTTGAAATTAAACTAATTCAATGAGATAGCTTCCATAAACAAACACAGAAAAAGCATTTAACAAAAAGAAAACCTCTTTGAACCTTCTACTGTGGAGCTGACTTCTGACTTCTATATAACTTCTATTTCCACTGGTTCTTAATAAGATTAGCTGCAGGATTTACTAGTAAAGGGCAAAGCCTGTTCAATAATATCCAACTGTTCACAGTGAATGTGACATGGTCCCAGATTGAAACATCTATTCACACTTCAGACAGACACTTCTTCAATGCAACAATGTTTATTCTTGTAGCTTTTAAAAAGATGGTGCTGAGCTTAAAAAAAGGGATAAGTCCTTTGGACAGTCTCTGTTATGTCTCTCCTCTACATTGATTTCTCTCAGAAAGCTCCACGGTATTATTGAAAATAAAACACAAAAATGTAGTACTTTTTAATATGTTTTTCTGACAGTTTTTTTTTCATTTTCTTTAAGGCTGTGTAAGTAAACTTAGATTCATGAAGAAAGTAATTCAAGGAGAAAAAGATTGAAAAATATTCTAATCTGTCTTCAGAAATATGTAAATGCTCAGCATAGAGAGTCCTGTTTGCTGAAATCATATTTTAATATTGACATGCTATACCATTAGTAATGGCTTTTTAACAGCTTAAATTTAAAATACTCCTACTCATGTAGGATAAATAAAGACACATGGAAATTCTGTCCTCAGGCCACTCGTTCATTTGGTGATTTATACACAGAAAACTGGAAATAGTTCAAAAGTTTTAAGCAAGCCACACTTTTGAAAATGAAAGTAAGATGTGTCAAGTTTCAAAAATCAAGTAAAATTATTATATTAAGTAATAATAATTATATACTAAATACATCTTGAAAAATCATCTATGATATTGACTGGATCAAGGATTATAGGAACTATTGGGATAAATCTGAATACTGATTTAAGAAAGATGATACTATTTTATCAGGATTAAGTTCCTCAGGGAAATCACTACATTGTGATAAAGGTTGAAGGGTGTCCTGTTTATTGGAGATACATTTGGTTGAAGGGTGTCCTGTTTATTGGAGATACATGCTATAATTATATATGAAAAGGAGGGGGGAGGGAGAGAGAAAAGCAAATATGGCAAATGCTCATAATAGGTTGACTGTAAAAAAGGATACAGTATAATTTTAACTTTCAATTTTTTTTTCAAAATAGTTCACTAAAACAGTATTAGCTGTGTGTCTTTACCAATTTTTAATTTATTTAATCAATGATAAGATTCTGTGGAAAAAACCCAAAGAAATTTTTGGCCAACCCAATATTACTGAGTCAGGCATTCACTTTGCACTGGGGATATGGAGGTAAATTATACTGAGCCCTGCCTTCTGATAACATACACTCTACTAGGCAAGACAAGCATTAAACAAACCAAATAATTAATTCTGGAGATCACAACAAGCAGGAAATGCTATGAAATAGTGTAACAAGATATATTAACCTAGTTGCCAGAGGATAGGAGGGCTTCCACAAGAGAATGACATTAAAGATGCACTGTATACAGTGAGTAGGATTCGAGGTTAATGGTCTTGGACAAAGAAAGAAAGGAGACCTCTTTCAAAGTTGGTGACTGTTCTTATTTATGTACAGCTGTTGATTGTCAGTGAAGGAACCTGACAAGAAACCTTTGACCAACATAACTTTCCTGGATATAGGAAGATCTTTGAAGACTGAAGACGTAAATTAATCTTGCTGAGTTAAAAGCCATACACAGTGCCTCCTGTGGTTCAAGACATAGTATTCAATAAATATTGTTGAATAAAGTTGCCTCATTTTCATAAATAGCATTGTAAAATAACCAATCAAAAATTTCAATAGCTACTGTATATACTACATTAAATATTTCAATGAAATAATCTTATATTGAGTACCAGCAATGCAAAATTTGTGTTTTATTAGATATGAGGAGTCTAAATAATATCACTTAAAATGAAGTCAGACAGGTATGTTGGTAAATGAGAGATGAAATAGAAAGAAATTTATTTTATAATTATTTTAATTCTGCATGATACTACTGATGAAGCAGTAGGTGTGTTGTATTTGAAGCAGATCATGTAAATGGATATATAATGAAAATTAAAATTTTAAATATACATCAGGAGAAAAAATATAGTAAACAAAATAAGTAAAAATGTTAGTAATTAGTACATACTAATTAAATCCCTACTTCAAAACAAAAACAAATACAAAATAAAGGCATTTAAAAAATACCCATTTTAGTTGACCCTGTTAAAAAAATTAAGTATGAGTCAATATCCTTCTCACTCTAGACCCTAAAACCCAGTGTTAAACTATAAAAAATAAAAATAACATAAATTATAAATACCCAAAAGTGTACATCTGCACAAAAGTAAAAGAAGATATTGAAACTAATTATTGTTGCTGCATACAATTTTTGAAAATTTTCATATTTTAATTTTCATGTACATTTTGCCTGTGAATAGTTTTTCATCCTTTAGTCTCTTAATTTGGCAAATAAGAGTTTCCATTTTTACTCCTCTTTTAGAGCCACCTAAATTTCTGTCCCTAAAACTTCTGTTTGTTTTTTTTCCCCCTAGTGAAAGGAGAAACTGTTAGCTAAATTAGAATTTTATTTATATCATATTAAATATTTCCATCTTCCCTCCAATGCCATAGCAAAATGATTCAACTCTTATTTAACAAACAGCAGTCTTTGAGCTGTAACCAAAAATATTGGGTTGGTCAAAAAGTTTGTTCAAGTTTTTCTGTAACATCTTACTAAAAACCCAGATGAGACTGGAGCCTATTATACAGAGTGAAGTAAGCCAGAAAGATAAACACCAATACAGTATACTCACGCATATATATGGAATTTAGATAGATGGTAACGATAACCCTGTATGCAAGACAGCAAAAGAGACACAGATGTATAGAACAGTCTTTTGGACTCTGTGGGAGAGGGCAAGGGTGGAATGATTTGGGAGAATCGCATTGAAACATGTATGCTATGCTATGCTATGCTATGCTAAGTCTCTTCAGTCGTGTCTGACTCTGTGTGATCCCATAGACGGCAGCCCACCAGGCTCCCCTGTCCCTGGGATTCTCCAGGCAAGAACACTGGAGTGCGTTGCCATTTCCTTCTCCAATGCATGAAAGTGAAAAGTGAAAATGAAGTCGCTCAGTCGTGTCCGACTCTTAGCGACCCCATGGACTGCAGCCTAACAGGCTCCTCCTTCCATGGGATTTTCCAAGCAAGAGTACTGGAGTGGGGCGCCATTGCCTTCTCCGTGAAACATGTATAATATTATATAAAAAACGAATCGCCAGTCCAGGTTCAATGCATGATACTGGATGCTTGGGGCTGGTGCACTGAAACCATCCAGAGGGAGGGTATGGGGAGGGAGGTGGGACGGGGGAACACGTGTATACCCGTGGTGGATTCATGCTGATGTACGGCAAAACCAATACAATATAGTAAAGTAATTAACCTCCAATTAAAATAAATAAATTTATATTTAAAAAAATAAAAAAGGATATTTTTAAAAATACTTTTTTAAAAGAATATTTAAGAAGGTGCATGATAGCTTATAATAGGTAAACAGCTTGTTTCAATGGAATTTTCCACCTACTATGCTGCAACAAATTTGCCATGTAATCTTAAAAACTTTTTCAAAGGTCTTTGAAATATAATAAATAACAGTGAATGGGAAGTTATTAAAATCCAATTCATATATTCTAAGAATAAGTCAGCCCAAACTATCCTCATTTTAATTTGTGATAGTGCTATTAGCTAGAAGAATATGGTGATGCTACAGACACATATCTGTGTTGAAGGAAAACTTTTTTTTTCATAATGTATTTGTCACATGTTTACATTTGGTAATTCATTTAACAGACTTTCAAGTTATCTTGGATTTAAATTAAGAAATATTGCTCCATGGCAGCAGAATTAGATGTATTTTTACCTAGCTGTGACTTCCCTAGTGGCTCAGACGGTAAAGCCTCTGCCTGCTATGCGGGAGACCTGGGTTTGATCCCTGGGTCAGGAAGATCCGCTGGAGAAGGAAATAGCAACCCACTCCAGTATTCTTGCCTGGAAAATCATATGGATGGAGGAGCCTGGTTGGCTACTGTCCATGGGGTCGCAAAGAGTCGGACACAACTGAGCGACTTCACTTACCTAGCTGAACATCTTCATCACAGATGTTTGCTACATTTCTCTTACAATTTCAAAAAAGTCTATCATTTGAAATTGAACATTGCTTTACTTTATGTGGCTTAGTAAAGCACAATAATATCCCAGTATTTGAGGGTAAAGGGAGAAAAAGTCTTTCTTTAGTTCAAAATGAGGAAGAACCTTCTAACAACTGGAATCATGTGAACAGTAAGGTGGGATATTTTGAAAAGTCAAGATCTCCTAGTCATAAAAGTAGTCAGTGAGAGCTTCTTCAAAGGTTATAGAAATTTCTGCTCTAGGTTAAAATTTTGAACAACATAAGCTTAAAATTACTTCTTCATTTCATTGTCTTGCTCTAAGAAAGCAAACCAAACAAAATTCTACAATATAAACCACACCTTTGCATATAAGTACACTACTGATATTAAAAATCAACACACCAATTTAAATCAAATACAGTACTTATTAAAATAATAAATACTAGATTTATGATAAAGGAAAGTACTAATTTTAGAGTTAGTACTAAATTAGAATTTTATTTATATCAAATTAAATAATTCCAAGTTGAAAATATCTGCTATCCTAAAGTCAGGTATTAAGAGTCTGAATATTATGACTTAAAGTGAAGTCAGACAGATTAGTAATTGGAATTGACAAAGTAAATGGAATAGACAAATTCATTTTATAGTTATTTTAATTCTACTGCATGCTGTCATTTGACAGATATGAATACTGAGGCAGAGAACAGTTAAGTAATTTTCTTAAGGAAAGAGTTAAAACACAGAGAAGCTGGTAGTTGCAGTTCAGTAAAACAGGACCTAAAGTTCATAGTTTTCCTGTAATATCAAGGGGCTCCATCAACATCCTTACATGTCATAGAAGATAACTAGAATTTTCATTTTAATAGCAACAATCTGCTTGGGGACATGAAATTATTTTAAAATTTTAAAAATATGACTGATGATAATAAAAAGTACATAGTAGAAATTGACCAAATGCCAAAGCAGTAAGTAAACTGTAATTGCTATGGAGATCAGAAAGGCGAGACATCAAAGTAGGCAAGTATGCTTACTTTTTTCAATATCAAGATAATTTTATTTTTTATTTCTTTTAAGTTTTTATTTTGTATCAGAGTATAGACAATTAACAATGTGATAGTTTTAGGTGAAATGCAAAGAGACTCAACCATACATATACATGTATCCATTCTCCCCCAAACACCCTCCCATCCAGCCTGCCACATAACATTGAGCAGAGTTCTGTGTCTATATAGTAGGTCGTTGCTGGTTATTCATTTTAAATATAGCAGTGTACACATGTCCATCCCAAACTCCCTAACTATCCCTTGCCCCCAACCTGAATCATAAGTTCATTCTCTAAGTCTGTGAGTCTCTTTCTGTTTTGTAAGTTCATTTGTATCATTTATTATTAAATTCCACATATAAGGGATGTCATACTATATTTCTCCTCTGTCTGACTTACTCTGTATGACAGTCTCTAGGTGCATCCACATTGCTGCAAATGGCATTATTTCATTGTTTTTAATGGCTGAGTAATATTTCATTGCATATATGTACCACATCTTCTCTATTCCTCTGTCAATGGGCATTTAGGTTGCAAATCTTGGCTATTATAAAAGTGATTCAAAGAGTATTGGGGTGTATGTATCCTTTCAGATCATATTTTTCTCTGGATATATGCCTAGGAGTGGGATTCTAGGGTCATATGGTGGCTCTATTTTTAGTTTTTTAAGGAACTCCCATACTATTCTCCATAGTGGCTGTACCAGTTTATATCCTACCAGCAGTGTAAGAGGATATCCTTCTCTCTACATCCTCTCCAGCACTTATTTTTAGTGGATTTTTTGATGATAGTCATTCTACCTGGTGTGATGTGATATCTCATTGTTTTGATTTGCATTTCTCTAATAATTAGTGATGTTGAGCATCTTTTTATGTGCCTCTTGGCCATTAATACATCTTCTTTGGAGAAATGTCTATTTAGGTCTTCTGCCTATTTGTTGATTGGGTTGTTAACTTTGATGCTGTTACATCAGGAACTATTTCTAAATTTTGGAGACTAATCACTTGTCCATCACATCATTTGCAAATATTTTCTCCCAACCTGTTGTTTATCTTTTCGTTTTGTTTACAAAAAGCTTTTTGTGCAAAAGCTTTTGGGTTTAAGTAGGTCCCATTTGTTTATTTTTGTTTTTATTTCCATTGTTTTGGGAGATAGATTAAAAAAAATACTGCTATGATTTATGTCAGAGTGTTCTGCTTATGTTTCTCTCCAGAATCTGGTCTTATATTTAGGTTTTTAATTGACTTTGAGCTTATTTTTGTGTATGGTGTTAAAGAATAATCTAATTTCAATTTTTACATGTAGCTGTTCTGTTTTCTGAGCATCATTTGTTGAAGAGACTATTTTTACAACATTGTGTAGTCCTGCTTCCTTTATCACAGATTAACTTACCATGGGTGCAAAAGCTACAGTCATCAAAACATTATGGTACTGGCACAAAAATAGAAATATAGATCAATGGAACAGGATAGAAAACCCACAGTAGAAAAATGTTAATCAAAACACCTGCTTGAAGGATTATGGTTGGAACTACGTCAATGATCTATAGTTTATATTCAGATATCAAAGCTAATTATTAATTGATGTGATTTTTATTAAAAAAAAAAAAAACATGTTCAGAGTGGTCTATCTACTAGCAGTTACTTTTGAATTCAAATATTTCACTGTTGAAGAAGAGGAAAGTATGAAAAATATTAGCAATTCGGAGGACATTCACATGCACTAGATACCTAAGTCAGTACAGGAGACCACTCAAAGTCTGCTGCTGCTGCTGCTAAGGGGCTTCAGTCGTGTCCAACTCTGTGCGACCCCATAGACAGCAGCCCACCAGGCCCTGCCGTCCCTGGGATTCTCCAGGCAAGAACACTGGAGTGGGTTGCCATTTCCTCCTCCAATGCATGAAGGTGAAAAGTGAAAGTGAAGTCGCTCAGTCGTGTCCAACTCTTAGCGACCCCATGGACTGCAGCCCACCAGGCTCCTCTGTCCATGGGATTTTCCAGGCAAGAGTACTGGAGTGGGGTGCCATTGCCTTTAACAATTTGTTTATACATGATTACAACTCAGTATGAAGTGTTTGAAGCAAAAGAGAATGCTGTTGCAAGAAAATGTATGCTCTCTTTATGCGTCTAATGCATCTCCTGCATTGGCAGGCAGATTCTTTTACCACTGTGCCACCTGGAAAGCCCAGTCCTATAATTAGGTCTCAATATTTTAGTTAGCCTGTGCCCTGGAACTGTAAATATCACAGTTGCTCATCATGTTTTGCTTTGTTTAGTTTCTCAACCTTATGTGAAACAAAAAAAGAGGGTGACCAGAACTGGATATTTCCTTTCCCTCATGTCATTTAGTCTCTGGTGAAATCCTCTATTGTTTAACCATTGGTGAAATACTTCATCGCAAAGGCAGGGTTTATTAGAAATAATAGAATGCTCTGGAGTTTTTCTAAATATCCACTATGCCACACACACCCCATCTTTTGCCAGAAGCACAGGAGAGTTTTCTTCCATTTTCACTATCAGAATCTAGTTGAGCTCCAGGAGGTAAAACTCAAAAAAACTTTGCAGTCTGTGAGGACTGGGCCACTCTAGAGTTTTGAAATCATCAACTTGCTCATATTGTCCTCCCCTCAACTTGTCAATAACAAGTTTAGGTTAGTAAAAAAGTGCTTAGGTTTTCCTACTCTGATGTAGGTTCCCACCAAGGTTTCTGTTCATGGGATTCTACTTGGGTAAATTCTGATTCTCTTATATAGGTGAATTTAATAAATAAAGATAGGTTTATTTAAATAAGGATAGATGTATTTACCTATCTGTTTTTTCCAATTTGGGGTGCTAGCAGTTTGCCCTACTACATCAATTCCTTGAAAGATCTAAAATTATTTGTCTTTAAGTTTGTTCAGCCGTTTTTTTTTTAATTGTTGTTGTGTAGTAAAAGTGATGATTTTCAAGCAAAGTAGACCAGAAATCAGAAATCTAAAACATTTTTCTTCACAAATTTGATGTAAAATCTTAAAGAAATTCACTACTTGTTCTATTATTGTCTTATGGGTGGCTGACTTGTCTTAGTTCCCATATGCCTGTCTTGAATTCTTAGAGCATCTCATGGATGCAGACGTGCATGAATGCATACACATATGATCACATCTTAAGTAGAAAGATGAGAAAACAAGACAACATAGGAAAAGAGAATGAAGAGTGAGTAGGCAAAGCTTGGGACCATGGAGGCAAAATAAAAATTTGCCACATTCACTGAGGACAGAGTGACTATGTATGGGTGTATAACCCTGGATACACACACACACACACACACACACACGAGCATTTATTAAGGAGAAATTGTAATAGAAATGCCAACTCATGAAAGAAAGAAACTATTATAATGACATTTATATATATGTGCACGTGTGATAAGTCACTCCAGTCGTGTCCGACTCTTTGCCACCCCAAGGACCATAGCCCTCCAGGCTTCTCTGTCCATGGGACTTTACGGGCAAGAATACTGGAGTGGGTTGCCATTCTCTTCTCCAGAGGATCTCCCAATACAGAGATCGAACTTGGCTCTCCTGCATTGCAAGCAGATGCTTTACCATCTGAGCCATCAAGAAAGCACTATATGTGTGTGTGTGTGTGTGTGTGTACATGTGTGTGTGTGTATACACACATATGCATATTTATATATCTGAAAATCTAAAAAAAATTAAAAATATTTAAATAAAGATAAAAAGACTAAATGCATTCACCAAAGTATTTCAGGAAAAGGAAAGTTACATTACAGAATCAAGAACAGTCTACTAAATAATACATCTGGCTGTCTGACATTTGACACTTAAATCTTTCTCATTCCTAAGATTTGAATTTAACACTATAAAATGTTGAGGTAATGATATATAACATTCAAGAGTCTTATAAAGAATGATTAAAATACATAAGACATTCAGAAACTGGTAGGTTAAAAAACCCAGAGTCAAATGTAAATGTATTTATAACTAAACTAAAAATCCTTCAAAAGTTTTAATTACATTAGGATTGAATAATCAAGTTTTATTATCTGCTACTTATAATTTACACAATAAATTATATTTCAAGCCTTATGTGTTCATTATATATTTAAAAGTATATTATTCATTGTTGTACCTTATAATTTTTTATGCTTTAAGTGATAGGACAGGATTCCCAGGTGGCTCAAACAAAGAATCTGCCTGCAAAGTAGGAGGCCTGTGTTCAATCCCTGGGTTGGGAAGATCCCCTGGAGAAGGGAATGGCTATCCACTGCAGAATTCCATGGACAGAAGAGCCTGGCAGGCTACAGTCCATGGGATCTCAAAGAGCCAGATATGACTGAGAGACTAACAAGGAATAAGAAAATATACTTTTATAGTTTAAACTATACATTCAATAAGAAAGCACTGACAATAATAGCATTTATAATAAAAATCAAATATGACAGGAAAATCTAAATACCAAATTAATATCTTAGCATATACAGTAAAAGAGAAGTGCTATTAGACAATGAGTGGGTGGAGACTGAAGCAATTCACAAGGACTGATTTCATATTCCCACAAAACCTTAGCATTTTTATCTAATTTTCCTGTATGACACAATTGCCCTCAATTTGGAAGGGACATGGGCCTAGCTTTTAGTCCAAAGAGATACTGGGAAAATGTCTTGGAGAACAGATTAAAGTGTAGGCATGTGTTTCTACCCTAAATGCTCTGTTCCTTGGCAACATATAACTATGGTCCTTTTAGTAGCTTATGATGCCAATCAGTGATGTAGACAATCTGTCTGAAGTTCAGCCAAAAGCTGATCTCACTAACCTATCTAGGCTTGCTAGCAACTGAAAGAGATTTTATCTCATACTTATACTACCCACAAAGGTTGATCCTTTTTGAGTGAAGACCTTGAAGTTCAGCTGAAACTTTAAAACCTGTCCAAATGAAGAAATAACTGATGTTGCCAAGAATTGGGCAATTTAATCTTTGTCACCTCACCATCAGAATACCAACTTCTGGACTCCTTTATTTACTCCTCTGTGATTGACACAAACCATACTGTCAACAGATGTACAGTTCTTGGCGAAGAGATAATGATGAAGTCACAGGAGGATGAAACATACCTTGCTAATGCATTTCTACTGTTTTAGTATCTCTTTATTGAAGAAGAGTAAATCTAATGTTAAAGTGACAAGTCATCACGATTATTATATTTGTTTTTATAGACCCAGTAAAAAAGAACCTGCTTTTACTTAGAAAAGCAGAGGATCAAATACTTACTTGCCAAAAACAGATACAGAGAGAAAAGTTGTGTCCCCTTTGACTGTAACAGAAATTGGCAGAGTTCCTTAAATACAGAAAGTGAAAGTTGCTCAGTCCTATCCAACTCTTTGTGACACCGTGGACTATAGTCCATGGAATTTTCCAGGCCAGAATACTAGAGTGGGTACCCTTTCCCTTCTCCAGGGGATCTTCCCAACCCAAGGATTGAACCCAGGTCTCCCTCATTGCAGGTGGATACTTTACCAGCTGAGCCACAAGGGAACCGCTTACACACAGAAGTACTGTATAAAGTGAAAGTGTTAGTCTCTCATTCATGTCTGACTCATTGTGACCCCACGGACTGGGGCTGGCCAAGATCCTCTGTCCTTGGAATTCTTTAGGCAAGAATACTGGAGTGGGAAGTCATTCCCTTCTCCAAGGGATCTTCTTGACTCAGGGATTGAACCTGGGTCTCCCCCATTGCAGGCAGATTCTTTATCATCTGAGCCACCAGGGAAGCCCTGTGTACAATTTGTTAAATTCATCTCATTGGGTGATGAATGAGAATCCTTTACCCAAAAGAACTGTTTAATTACAAGACAATTTCTTTAAGTTTAAAGAGATTTTATTGACCATACTGCCTCCATAAAAGATAATTCCAAATCATTTCTTGACATGATAGCTGGAGTGAGCCCATTCAAATCTAAAATAGATCATATTACCACTGTCTTGCTCCACAATGCTTTCCATGAGACTCATAGCTATATATTCTCTATGGAGTGCTGGTACTTTGGCCACCTGATGCAAAGAAGCTACCCATTGGAAAAGACCTGATGCTATGAAAGACTGAGGGCAGGAGGAGAAGGAGGCAACAGAAGATGAGATGGTTGGACGGCATCATTGACACAAAGACATGAGTCTAAGCAAACTCCAGGAGATAGTGAAGGATGGGGAAGCCTGGTGTGCAGCTGTTCATGGCATCACAAAGAGATGGACATAACTTCGTGAGTGAACCACAATGGAGGACATGGCTCCATGTGATGTGGCTTCCTATCTCTCAGACCAAACCCAGGCCTATACATCTCACTGACTCACTCATCTTTTTACTGTGTCTATCAGACTCTCAATGCTCTAACCTTAGGGATTTGCAAGGCTCTTCCTTCCACCCAGATTACATGTAATTTACTTCCTCTCTTTTTTTTCATTTCTTTACTCAATTTCTACTTTCCTGGAGAGGATTTCATAAATCCTGACACTGAATTTAACCTAAACTCTCTTAGTCCCAACTCCCTATATCCTCCTTCTGCTTTATTATTTTTTCCATACTATCTATGTTCAATCATTTATAGTTGATTAGTACTTATTTGTCTAGTTTATTGCCTGTGTATGCTAGGGATGGGAAAACTATGGTGCACAGACCAGGTCTGGCCCTCCATCTGTTTTTGTAAATAAGATTTTATTGGAACAGGACTTATATTCATATATGTATCCTCTCTGGCTCCTTTTGCATTTCAATTGGAGAGATGAGTTAGTGTGACAGAGGCCACACTGCCTACAAAGTCTAAAATATTTCTAAAGAAATAAAATATTTCCATAGAAATGTTTGCTAGTCCCTGCTCTATTCTAACAAATTCTGATTTATCCTAATCTCTGGTCAATCCTAACAGGGAAGCCTGGCATGCTTCAGTACATGGGGTCGCAAAGAGTTGGACATGACTGAGCAACTGAACAACAGCATCCTAACAAAGAGAAAACTCCATAAGAGCAAAACTTTTATTTGTAGCTTTCATTATTATTTCTACTGCTTACTATAACCCTGGCACATAATAAATGCTCAATATATATTTGTTGACTGAATGAATAAGCTCTGTTAAAGCAAACCTCAATGTTATAAAAATGTGTCCTGTTTTAGAAAGATGGCTAATTGTTGATAAATCCTATAATATGATTTGTAAATCTCATAGGAATATAAAATATTTCAAAGAATATAAAAATTTTCATCTATTATTCTTATGCCAATTCAGGAGGAAAGTATATTTTAAAAGCTGTTTGCATCACAATTACAGTTTCTCAACAGTAATCACATATTCTTATTGCTCTCTAATTACTACTGAGAAAGCAGATTATGTTCCATTGTGTTCTAAAGTAGCTTTAACTTGCTGGATTGCTTATCAATATAACCAGCTGTTCAATGGTAGATCCAATGATGACGATATTTTTAATTGCTTTTTCGTTTGGCTAAGTAAGTTCAGATGGTCACTAATTAGTTCTGTCATGCAGAGATAGTTTTGTTATGAACAATGCAATCAGTGTTTCATTGAAAAGACAACTGTCCTAAAATCAACACTGCTTAATTATCCCTATGAATTCATCCTCAGTTTCTTTATTTCTTATAGCTGTCATGAGTAAGGTGACAGGAATTAAGCAAAACTCCAGTCTAAAAGCATGTTTCCACCAGTGCATATAATGATTCTTCATTTTCACCTACTTAGAAGCATTCAGCTGAAACAAGTCATAAAGACTTATTGCCTTATTTAGGCAATGCTTTGGAGCAACACAAATTATACTAAACTGTAAGATACTGAAATTAAAGTCTTTTAGCTTTATACCACTTACCATATACTTTATAACACTTACCATAGTTTTGGACACACCCATGTGCAAATTCCTTGAAGTTAATTTATTTTGGAAAGTAAAGATTCTTCCCTACCTAACAGAATAAGATTAAAAAAAAAAAAAAAACTAGCCAGAATAGAAAATATGTGGGTAATGGCACAAAATGAATCAAAACAAATACATTTTATAATATTTTTTTTGTGCAATGCTCTTTAGTTGTTACTTCACAGAGGTTTTAGTAGAACACTGTCTTGCTGTATAAAGCATAGAAAAGAATTCAAAAATTAAAAATAAAAATCTCAATATACTTTATGTCTCAAAAAACATTTGTCCCTCTTATTCTTTTTTCACTTTTCTTAGCATTTCCATTCGTACAGGATCAACAACACCACCAAAAAACTGGTACAGACAAATGTCAATTTGTATATTTTAGAGAAGGTATTGATATATGCCTTTCTGAGACTGAAATACAAACCTAAGCTTCCTATCTGATGTTTCATTTTATTCAACATTTCCCCTTGGCTTGTCACAAAGCAATTTTAAGAATTCTTCAACACCGATGACCCAGTTTTTATTATACATATTCCCATGAGATAAAAAAAAAATCTTAGCTAAGTGTTAGTCATTATTATACAGAGAGATAATTTTTTGGATCACAGTTATGTAAAGTTAAATACATTTATTCTGAAGTCAAAATCAAAGACTGTGTTTCTTCCACTATTAAATGCATAGCTTTGTATTTTTCACTGAGAACATCATTAATATATACTCCATTTTTCTTCATCAACTTTACACATCTTTTTACATATAATATACCTCAAAAACATTCTATTTTATTACCTGAAATTCAAATAATTGTATGTTATTGAAAATATTATGATATTTCTATTTTAATATCTTTTACAAATGGAATTAAATGTGAGATGTAAATAACATTGACTATAAGCTTAAATCTATCCCTCTAGAAAAATAGCTGAAAAAATTTTATTGAAGTTCTAGGAAAATTTGGATTTTTATGTTGCACAGATTTTCCTCATATTGGCCATTTCCTAAGCTTGGAACAAGCAAAGCAAGAATCCAAAAAATACAGCAGAGAATAGCTGTATTGGGGCCTGTCAGTTGAACAGAAATTTCAGAGATCACACAATGATGAGACATCAAATCATAACTAGAAAGAGAGGAGACATTTAGTGAAGGCATTTTTTGTGGTTCTTTTTTGCTTTGCTTTTGACAATTCAGAAAGTTCTTTTTCTTGCAATATGAACCATAGCTAGAGTTCAAGTTTATTGTAGGAATAATGGCAAAAACAAGATCCACCTAAATGAAGTAAAAATCAAGACTTGACAGGAACAAGTTTAATTTGATTACAGAGCAAGGTATTATTTTACAGAGAAATTAGTGACTTTTGAGTTTTTCTCACAGCTTTGAATCATTTACACCAGACTACCATTCACCATTTATTTATTATCAATATTTTCTCATATAGAAAACTAGTGTCACAACATGAATTTTATGTAAATAAGTGAATGGAAATAGTATATGCACTTTTGATAACAAGAAATTTTTTTTTTAAATTTTTCCAGTTCTTTCAGAAGTTACTGATATATATGGTGTAAATTTAACATGTACGACATCATGATTTGATACTGGGAAATGATTACTACAGTAGAGTGAAGTAGTTAATAACAGATTCATCAACTCACAATTATCTTTATTTTTATTGTGAGAACTTTTAAGATCTTCTCTCTTAGAAACTTTCAAGTATAACAACTATGGTGACCATGTTGTTCATTACATGCCCAGAAATTGTTCATCTTATAGCTAGAATTTGTCTGCACTGACTGCATTCATTCATTCTCCACTCCTGCCAACCAGTAATCTACTCTCATTTTCTGTGAGCTTATTTTTTCATTGTTTGATGGTTTAGATTAAACATATAAGTGAGATCACATGGAATCTGTCTCCTCTATGATTTATTTCACTTAGCATAATGCCCTCAAAATCCATCTGCTGCTGCTGCTGCCAAGTCACTTCAGTCCTGTCCAACTCTGTGTGACCCCATAGAAGGCAGCCCACCAGGCTCCCCTGTCCCTGGGACTGTCCAGGCAAGAACACTGGAATGGGTTGCCATTTCCTTCTCCAGTGCATGAAAGTGAAATTGAAGTCGCTCAGTTGTGTCCCACTCTCAGTGACTCCATGGACCACAGCCTACCAGGCACCTCCGTCCATGGGATTTTCCAGGCAAGAGCACTGGAGTGGGGTGCCATTGCCTTCTCTGCAAAATCCATCTGTATTGTTGCAAATAGCAGGAGTCCCTTTTAAATGGCTAAATAATATTCCTGTGTGTGTGTGTATGTGTGTGTGTGCGTGTATGACACAGACAGAGTTTGTTTATCCATTCATTCAACTAGCTACTACACTTAGGTTGTTTTCTTAAATTGGCTATTGTCAGTAATAATGACAATACAGTGAACAACGACCAGGCAGACAGCTCTTCAAAATAGTGATTTGATTTATTTGGATATATACCCAAAAGTGGATTGCTAGATCACATGGTAGTTCTGCTTCAACTTTTTTGAGAAAATTCTATACTGTTTTCCACAATGAACAAACCAATTTACATTCCTACTAACAAGGAACAAAGACGCCCTATTTCATGTATCTTTGCCAAAATTTGTTATCTCTTATTCTTTTGGTAATGGCCATTCTACAATGTGAATTGATATCTCCTTGTGGTTTTGATTGGCATTTCTTGATGATTAGTGATGTTGAATAGTTATTCATGTACCCTTTGGCTATTTGTATGTCTTCTTACAAATGTTTTATCAGGTCTTTTATCCATTTTTAAATTGGATTTTTTTCTCTATTGAATTGTATAGGTTCTTCATAAATTTTGGATATTAACTCTTTATTGGATAATTTATTTGCAATTATTTCCCCCCATCCTGTATTTTTCTTTCATTTAGTTGATTCTTTCTCTTGCTATGCAGAAGCTTTTTAGTTGGAAGTAACCCCATTTGCAAATTTTCACTTTTATTGTTTGTATTTTTAATGTTGTATCTGAAAGATTATGGCCAACAGCTTTTTCCTTATGTTTTCTTCTAGAAGTTTTATGGTTTCAGATTTAAGATTTTAGTTCAATTTGAGTTAATTTTTGAGTGGTATCAGATAAGGACACATATTTATTCTTTGCCGTGTGGTTATCCAGTTTTTCTGCTTTTGAATATGCTATCTAGGTTGGTCATAACTTTCCTTCCAAAGAGTAAGTGTCTTTTAATTTCATGGCTGCAGTCACCATCTGCAGTGATTTTGGAGCCCAGAAAAATAAAGTCTGACACTGTTTCCCTATCTATTTCCCATGAAGTGATGGGACCCGATGCCATGATCTTCGTTTTCAGAATGTTGAGCTTTAAGCCAACTTTTCACTCTCCTCCTTCACTTTCATCAGAGGCTTTTTAGTTCCTCTTCACTTTCTGCCATAAGGGTGGTGTCATCTGCATATCTGAGGTTATTGATATTTCTCCTGGCAATCTTGATTCCAGCTTGTGCTTCTTCCAGTCCAGCGTTTCTCATGATGTACTCTGCATATAAGTTAAATAAACAGGGTGACAATATATAGCCTTGACGTACTCCTTTTCCTATTTGGAACCAGTCTGTTGTTCCATGTCCAGTTCTAACTGTTGCTTCCTGACCTGCATACAGATTTCTCAAGAGGCAGATAAGGTGGTCTGGTATTCCGATCTCTTTCAGAATTTTCCAGTTTATTGTGATCCACACAGTCAAAGGCTAGATAGCATATTCAAAAGCAGAGACATACTTTGCCAACAAAGGTCTGTCTAGTCAAGGCTATGGTGTTTCCTGTAGTCATGTATGGATGTGAAAGTTCGACTGTGAAGAAAGCTGAACGCTGAAGAATTGATGCTTTTGAACTGTGGTGTTGGAGAAGACTCTTGAGAGTCCCTTGGACTGCAAGGAGATCCAACCAGTCCATTCTGAAGGAGATCAGCCCTGGGTGTTCTTTGGAAGGAATGATGCTAAAGCTGAAACTCCAGTACTTTGGCCACCTCATGAGAAGAGTTCACTCATTGGAAAAGTCTCTGATGTTGGGAGGGATTGTGGGCAGGAGGAAAGGGGGACGACAGAGGATGACATGGCTGGATGGCATCACTGACTCGATGAATGTGAGTCTGAGTGAACTCCGGGAGTTGGTGATGGACAGGGAGGCCTGCGTGTTGCAATTCATGGGGTCACAAAGAGTCGGACACAACTGAGCAACTTAACTGAACTGATCCCGTTTTTCCAACAGCATTTATTGTATTGAAGAGACTATCATTTACCCATTGAGTACTCTTGGCTCCCTTGCAGAATATTAGTTGGTCATATGTGTGGGGTTTATTTCTGGGCTCTCAATTCTGTTCCATTAGTCTATGTGTATTTATTTTTATGCATAATTTGAAATCAGAAAATGTGACACTTCCAGGTTTGATTTTCTTTTTCAAGATTACTGTGGCTTTACAGGATCTTTTGTGGTTCTATACAAATTTTAAGATTGCTCTTATATTTATTTTTAAAATAGTAATTGGAACTATGATAGGTATTGTGTTGAATCCTTATCATAATTCCAAGATGGCTTTGTGGAGTGTGAGAAATTTAACAATAGTAATTCTTCCAGTCCATGAACATGAGCTATGTTTCCAGTGATAGGTGTATTCTATAATTCAGATGATATTTTGTTGGAAGAATTTTGTTGGATTATGTTTCACTTACAAAATGTTGCATTAAGACCACTGAAACTGTTTCCCTGAATTCCTCTGCTGTGAGTTCAATCATGCAGTATTCACTTTCATGTTTCCTGCTGAGTTTCTGAGTGCTATACTGCTATTAATGCTTTCCTTCTTTCAGATGTGAAATTAAATTTAGGGGTCTTCATCTTCATTAAATGTCCTGATAAGATATTTTTTTATATTTCACAAATAAAAATTATGAAATAAACTATAATTTTCTTAAGACTGTATCACATAAGTAAGGACTTGATTTTCTTCAAGTGTGGAAGAGAGCTAAGCATTCCAGGCAAGGTGGTTTCATGAGTCTACCACATTTTATCTGTAACTTCCAACTATATCTCAAATCTTTTCAGCTCTAAACATAGGTAAGCCTTCACAAATTTATTTTGGGTGAGATAATAGATCTAGGAGATACAGGTACTATAACAGTTATTCCTTGAATTATGGCTTGTGACTTATTTTTTGCAGGCAAAATATTAAAAGAATATCACATCAGAAAATTCTTCATCAGCCCTATTACTCAGGCAGCTTTGTGGCATAAGAAGCAGGGTAGCATAAGGGCAGAGATTAAATGAAATCAATGTAGTGTAAACTTGATTCTTTCCAAAATGTAAACAAAAGTATTTCTTTTTTATTTATGTCTTCTTATTGCCCAAATTATATTATTATGATGATCATTAGAGTAAAGATTGCCTCATCTATATTTATTCTATGATGTTCCCATGACACTTTTAATTTTCTCCTTTGTAATCAGACTTAATGTGGGTAGCTCTCATAAGAAAACCCTGGTAACCTATGTTGAACTGGATTCTTCCCAGACCCCACTTACTTTCATATCTTAGTTATTCAAATGGAATATTTCAGGAACACTACAGTGCAATATGCCTGTAGAGAGAGCCAAAAAGCTCTATAACCAAATCTATATATACCAGATTGCCCTGATTTAGTTTTTAACACTAGATCAATGGAAATAGTTTCTGAATTGATGTGAGAAAGATTCAGTAAGATGTTTTATTGAAAATTAGAATAAATGGATATCTACTTCCCATGATCAAATACACAGTTTAAATAATAATATGAAAATAATAAGAGAAAGAACTTAACAAATTATTCTGATGCTGTAGGGAACCAGAATTTAAATTTGTTTACTTAGATTATTTTTTTACAGTATCTCAGAAAAGGAATATGTGATAAAACTGATGTGCTTGGTGCCACTGTGTAGCATACACTGCTTATATTTTTGCTAGATTATTTTATTTATATATTTCTTACTTATGCACCATAACTACAAACTTCAATTCTTAGTTGAAATTCAATAAATATGTATTGACTTAATCAATACATCACATTTATAATAGTTATTTGTCATTTGAAACAGGTTAAGACATATCATCTTTTTCTGTTCCAGCCCATTACCTAACATTTTCCCTTTCTACCTCTCTATTCACATAGAAAGAACACAGAGAAAAATGTGTCGTATGCAAAACAAGCACTACTTGGTTACCAAGACTTGGTGAAACAGTAAGAGCAGAATGTGAAGAACTATCACATTATTTATTAGAGTAAATGTCTTTTGGCTGGTTGCTACCCTGACTGAGTTACCTGGGACTTATCCTGCCATCAGAGGAGTAAGATACAGAGGATTCCAATACTGATATGGCTTTGTTGCAGAAAAATATCAAAAGAAACTAAGGTTTTTTAAGTATCGGAAATCACTTAAACCATTTCTATGCATTCTCTGCATGGACCATTGAGTCTGACTACCTGAATAACAATCTTGCATTTATTTCCTATTAACAAAATGACTATATACCCAAGCCAGTAAGTCTCCCTATGCTTAGTTTCTTTGTCTGTAAAACAGTGACACATCCTGTAGCTGCTATAAAGGTTAAATGAGATGTAAAATGCCCAAGCTCTGTGTCTGTAACATAACACTCAATAAATATTAGTTATACTCATTACAATTAATCTAACTTAGTTTTCCACTTTCTCCATTTTATGCCACAAGACAATTACAATGGGGTTTGGAGCTTAAGCACGTTCCAGAAATAATAGTTTCATTTCATTAAATGTATCCTCTGTTTATTTATCTTTCTTATTATCTAAAAAGATGTCAAGAGACTGGTGACAATATCTGTGTTTGTGAATCCTGGGAACAAAGTAAATATCAGTAACTTTAACAGTGCTTTAAGCACTATGAAATATGCTATTCAAACACATACACAGGATAAGACAAGGCCTCATTTTTATTAATCCATATACAGGCCTTGTTATATATAGATCTATAAGATAAGTTCATGAAGATAGCTTTTGCTCTAATATGATTAGAAGACTGAATTGACACATGCGTGCTTAGTTCCTCAGTCATGTCTGACTCTCTGCAACAGCATGGACCGTACCCGCCAAACATACCTGTAAGACTCCTCTGTTCATGAAAATTTTCAGGCAAGAATACTGGAGTGGTTTGCCATTTCCTACTCCAGGGGAACTTCCTGACCCAGGGATCAAATCCATGTCTCCTGCCTTTGCAAGCCGATTTACTACCACTGTACCACCTGGGAAGCCCTGGGAAATACTGAAAGACTTTTATCACTAGGACTTTATATACTTACATATTATTTTTGTTTTTCAAAAAATATTTATATATTTGTAACATATAAAATGAAACAAGTTTAGTTTTAACATAAAAATGAGCTTTCTATTCTTTCAGCTTTTGTATTATCATCCTTAAGTAATAAAATAATTAGTGCCACTGCCACAGCTCAAGAACTACTGAATAAATTAAATAATACAACCATGTTAAATTGTGGAAAAAAGCAATGGAGATTTTTAGTGGACAAAGGTTTATTATGGTGAAACTATTGGGAATTTGCAATAATGCAAAAGCTTCCCTTTAGCTTTCTGCTGATCTATTGGAATGCAAAGATAAATGTTTCTGTGATTTATAATGCTGGGCATAGAAATCGAATACTATCTCAATACTAGAGCTGAATAAAACCTCCAGGTTTCATTTGGTGAGTTTTTAATCTCCTTTGAGAAAAGGAAAACTTGCATCTCTACTTTAAATTATGAATTTTCTGATCAAAATAATAGAAATTAAGAGCTTTTGTATGAGTTTGCTGTGAGGTATTTTTTTAATAGGTTAAGGACGACATAGAGACAGACCAATACCCAAATCTCCTGAGTGAAAGAAATGCCAAAATACCAACAAATGTAGTGGAAAAGCAATGCCAAGGTGTGGAAACAAAGAACCACAATCAAGCAATTTGGACTGTGAGATTAGGTCTTTTAATACACCCAGCAGAGGGAAAATAGATATGAGGGGAACACTCTATCAGAAGGCCAGGGAGTATTGTTACTATTATCATTATTTAAAGATGCTTTGAGCATCAACAAAGCACTAAATGCTATAAAAAATGATTAGATCCAATTCATGCCTACTTGGCACTCAATTAGACACATCAGAGAGGTCTCTTCAGAGTACTCAATGAAAACTCCATATTTAGAGCTATATCAGAAAAGGCCTGGGGATTAAAAAACTTCCTAAAATGTATTTAAATGGAACAATAGGTGAACAATCTAGCACTTTGGTATGAACTAATTATCATAGTATATGTATAACTATTAAAATACTGTGTAGTTTTATAAAAATATATAATTATATAACAATGTATAATAATTATATTCATTTTTGTATAGTAGCTGATATATTGGGAGACTAAAGACTGAAAACAGGCATTATGAAGTGAATTGAGTCAGAAAGAGAAAGATAAACACTGTATTATATCAGTTATATGTGGAATACAAAAAACCCAAACTCATAAAATCAAAGAGTGGAACTAGAGACGTGGGGGTGGGGGAACTGGGGAGATGTTGCTTCAGTTCAGTTGCTCAGTCATAACTGACTCTTTGTGACCCCATGGACTGCGGTACGCCAGGTCTCCCTGTCCATCACCAACTCCGGGAGTTTACTCAAACTCATGTCCATTGATTTGGTGATTCCATCTAACCATCTCATTCTTTGTTGTCGTCCCTTCTCCTCCCGCCTTGAATCTTTCCCACCATCAGTGTCTTTTCAAATGAGTCAGTTCTTTGAATCAGGTGGCCAAAGTATTGGAAGTTCAGCTTCAGCAAGGGTACAAATTTGCATATACATAAGTCCTGGAGATCTAATGCACAGCAACAATATGGTATTATAAACTTCAAAGTTGCTAAGAGATCAATCTTAATTCTTCCCAACACACAAATAAAGAATTATGTGATATAATAGAGGTGTTAGCTAATGGGATGTATACTGCATTATATATGTGTATCAAATCTAAATATTGTGTACCTTAAACTTATACAATGTTATATATCAATTATATCTCTCAAAAAATAGTCTTTTAAAAAGGAGAGGATGCAACACTGAATATGGAGGAATACAGGACTCATCTAAAATGCAGGCACCTTTCTGAAGTCCCACTCAGAAATGTAGCAGACTTGAAAAATAAACCCAGAATGGTTTGGAATTTTTGGTAGTAATTATATTGGGTCATTCTTCTGTAATTTAAATTCATTCAGATATATCAGCCAGATACATTTACAGACAGCACTGAAGCATCTATTGTTGAGGCAATGAATCATTAGTGTACATCTTGGTAAACCAATAAATTGGTATAAGATAACTAAGAAAAATCACTCAGACTAGTTACATTGATAGTTACATAAGTATTAAAAAATAAAATATAAATTAAAGATATATTTATTCTTTGCCCTCAGTCAGTTCAGTTCAGTTGCTCAGTCGTGTCTGACTCTTTATGACCCTATGAATTGCAGCACACCAGGCCTCCCTGTCCATCACCAACTCCCGGAGTTCACTCAGACTCATGTCCATCAGTGATGCCATCCAGCCATCTCATCCTCTGTCGTCCCCTTCTCCTCCTGCCCCCAATCCCTCCCAGCATCAGAGTCTTTTACAATGAGTCAACTCTTCACATGAGGTGGCCAAAGTACTGGAGTTTCAGCTTTAGCATCATTCCTTCCAAAAAAAATCCCAGGGCTGATATCCTTTAGAATGAACTGGTTGGATCTCCTTGCAGTCCAAGGGACTCTCAAGAGTCTTCTCCAACATCACAGCTCAAAAGTATCAATTCTTCGTTGCCCAGCTTTCTTCACAGTCCAACTGTCACATCCATACAAGACCACAGGAAAAACCATAGCCTTGACTAGACGGACCTTTGTTGGCAAAGTAATATCTCTGATTTTCAATATGCTCTCTAGGTTGGTCATAACTTTTCTTCCAAGGAGTAAGCGTCTTTTAATTTCATGGCTGCAGTCACCATCTGCAGTGATTTTGGAGCCCAGAAAAATAAAGTCTGACACTGTTTCCACTGTTTCCCCATCTGTTTCCCATGAAGTGATGGGACCAAATGCCATGATCTTCGTTTTCTGAATATTGAGTTTTAAGCCAACTTTTTCACTCTCCACTTTCACTTTCATCAAGAAGCTTTTTAGTTCCTCTTCACTTTCTGCCATAAGGGTGGTGTCATCTGCATATCTGAGGTTATTGGTATTTTTCCCTGCAATCTTGATTCCAGCTTGTGCTTCTTTCAGTCCAGTGTTTCTCATGATGTACTCTGCATATAAGTTAAATAAGCAGGGTGACAATATACAGCCTTGATGTACTCCTTTTCGTCTTTGGAACCAGTCTGCTTTTCCATGTCCAGTTCTAACTGTTGCTTCCTTACCTATATACAGGTTTCTCAAGAGGCAGGTCAGGTGGTCTGGTATTCCTATCTCTTTCAGAAATTTCCACAGTTTATTGTGATCCACACAGTCAAAGGCTTTGGCATAGTCAGTAAAGCAGAAATAGATGTCTTTCTGGAACTCTCTTGCTTTTTCCATGATCCAGCGGATGTTGGCAATTTTGTCTCTGGTTCCTCTGTCTTTTGTAAAACCAGCTTGAACATCTGGAAGTTGACGGTTCACATATTTCTGAAGCCTGGCTTGGAGAATTTTGAGCATTACTTTACTAGTGTGTGAGATGAGTGCAGAGTTCCAGAGAATAGCAAGAAGAGACAAGAAAGCCTTCCTCAGCAATCAATGCAAAGAGATAGAGGAAAACAACAGAATGGGAAAGACTAGAGATCTCTTCAAGAAAATTAGAGATACCAAGGGAACATTTCATGAAAAGATGGGCTCAATAAAGGACAGAAATGGAATGGACCTAACAGAAGCAGAAGATATCAAGAAGAGGTGGCAAGAATACACAGAAGAACTGTACAAAAAAGATCTTCACAACCCAGATAATCACAATGGTGTGATCACTCACCTAGAGCCAGACATCCTGGAATGTGAAGTCAAGTGGGCCTTAGAAAGCATCACTACAAACAAAGCTAGTGGAGGTGATGGAATTCCAGGCCAGCTATTTCAAATCCTGGAAGATGATGCTGTGATAGTGCTGCACTCAATATGCCAGCAAATTTGGAAAACTCAGCAGTGGCCACAGGACTGGAAAAGGTCAGTTTTCATTGCAATCCCAAAGAAAGTCTATGCCAAAGAATGCTCAAACTACCGCACAGTTGCACTCATCTCACAAGCTGGGCTTATTTTTATAAACAAATAATACTGCATGGCCAACAGTCAGTAATAGTCTCATAAGCACTTTGGTATCAATGGAGGATATTTCAGCATTCTGTGATGTAGAATCCCAATATTATAGAGAGTTTTCTGACCCTACCAATACAACTAAGCCTTCATGGAATTTTAAATGTTTCCAACCAACTACCAAAATACAACCAATCTTCCCAAAATGTTATGAGAAGATTTTCCTTCTTCATTTCTCAACAGATTATTATTTGCTCTTTTTTCTAAGACAATTTCTTTACCTTTTACACTCTAGCTGTATTATTTTGATATCAAAGTATTTGTACCTCAATGTAAATAAAATTCAAAATGTAAGTGAAGCAGATGTTAATCGGATTCAGTATTTTTATGCCAAATTTCCCAAATGTCTGCTAGAGCAACATTTAAGTAGGAAAATTTACAATATATGAACAACTTTGTATTACTTACCCCTAAGTGATGAATATTTTACATAGAGGTGAAGAGGATGGACACTTGGATCAAGCTGTATTGGCTTTGAAACTGGCATGACAGTTTAATAGTTAGTGCACAGCCTTGATGTAAATGAAATGTTTTTTGAGAGCAGGATTTTTTCCATTATTACTCTTTAGCGATGCTATTCACAATATGAGTATAATTTGCTTTCCTTCTGCTTTCAACATATATCAGCCTGGGGACATTGTTCAAGTATGATACCACCAAACCATTTTAGAATACTGAAATTAGTGCTGCTTCTCAGAGAAAAAATTTTCCATATCCTCCACGAAGAAATCTGACCTGTTTGAGAATTAAAAGCTTTCATCATGACTGTCTCTAATAAGCAAATTCAAATACTGGTAACTTGAAGAGATTTTTTATTTGATTTGCTCGTGTGATGCTGCAGTTAGTTTTTGAAAAGAAAAGAATTCTCTTAATTCGTTACATAATTTTGTCCTTGCCACAAAACAGTTACATGTTTTTCTTTCAATAAAATTGTCTGATTTGGTTTGGACAATTAAATGTACAGCTTTTATGCTGGATGCATGATATTCAAAGGAGGGATTTCTTTCTGCTAAGTTGTGGTCTCATCTTGAAACTATAATAGAAATGTAGTATCTTTGAAGTCAGTGACAAGTGGGGATTGTTTGCCCCAGAAAATTCTACCTTAGAAGTACTTTCATAGTGTTTACTTGCATATTTGATTAAATGTTTTTTCTCTTTGCGAGGCAAAAATCAAAAGACTGATATGATCAAATTACGGCAAAAAAACCCCACAGAACTTTCTCCAAAGATTTCTAGAAATGAAATGAAATGTCCATACTGAATATGAATATTGAAGTTAAGTATTTTTGAAATATTGTGTATACTTATATTAGATATTGGAATCATTGTATTTATATATAATATTAAATCATTAAAAAGAGCATTTTGTCATTTAGCATAAGCTTAAAAAATATAAATCTGTAGACTAAGAACTGAGAGGTCATTAGTAAGCACAGTCAAAATCCAAATTAGTGGTAAGTTTCAAGGAACCAAGACATACCTCATTCTTTTCTACTTTTGAAACTTTATTTCAGAACTTGTTTTTAATCTCTCTTTCCTTCCAATTTCTTGTCTTATATTCTTTTTTTTTTTCTAATTTTATTTTATTTTTAAACTTTACATAATTGTATTAGTTTTGCCAAATATCAAAACGAATCCGCCACAGGTATACATGTGTTCCCCATCCCGAACCCTCCTCCCTCCTCCCTCCCCATACCATCCCTCTGGGCCGTCCCAGTGCACCAGCCCCAAGCATCCAGCATCGTGCATCGAACCTGGACTGGCAACTCGTTTCCTACATGATATTTTACATGTTTCATTGCCATTCTCCCAAATCTTCCCACCCTCTCCCTCTAATTAGACTTACTTTAAGTGCCGTCATACTTTTTCCAAGACTCCATCTCAGACTAACTTTGTAAGTTGTATAATGGTGAAAATTTTCTGCATTTTACATTATCATTTCCTGTGTATATTAAATTATGTAACTGTTTTAGTTGTATCCATCTCTTAGCTACCCTATGGACTGTAGCCCAACAGGCTCCTCTGTCCATAGAATTTTCCAGACAAGAATATTGGGGAGGGTAGCCATTCCCTTCTCCAGGATATCTTTCCAACTGAGGGATCAAACCTAGGTCTCCTGCACTGAAAGCAGATTCTTTACCATTTGAGCCACCAGAGAAACCCTATATCTCTATAATTTATACCATATGTCTATATCATCAGCAAAGTACAATCTGAGGATCAAATCTAAGCCATAACCTGTGTACATAACACAAACTGAGAACATATTTTATATTTTAAAAGGGGCTTGACATTTATAAATCTTAAAAATTATATGAAATTCAAATTTCAATGTCCACTAATAAAATTTTATTGGGACACAGTTAAACATATTTTCTTTTTATTGTTTTTACATTGTAACCATGGAGTTGGAGAGTAGTGACAAAGAAAATATGACTAACAAACCCTAAACACTTTTTATCTGGACTTCTCAAAAAAACTGTGCCAACCACTGGTCTCAGATCAGATCAGTTGCTCAGTCGTGTCCAACTCTTTGCAACCCTATGAATCTCAGCACGGCAGGCCTCCCTGTCCATCACCAACTCCCGGAGTTCACTCAGACTCATGTCCATCGAGTCAGTGATGCCATCCAGCCATCTCATCCTCTGTCGTCTCCTTCTCCTCCTGCCCCCAATCCCTCCTAGCATCAGTCTTTTTCAGTGAGTCAACTCTTCGCATGAGGTGGCCAAAGTACTGGAGTTTCAGCTTTAGCATCATTCCTTCCAAAGAAATCCCAGGGCTGATCTCCTTCAGAATGGACTGGTTGGATCTCCTTGCGGTCCAAGGGACTCTCAAGAGTCTTCTCCAACACCACTGTTCAAAAGCATCAATTATTCGGCTCTCAGCCTTCTTCACAGTCCAACTCTCACATCCATACATGACCACAGGAAAAACCATAGCCTTGACTAGACGAACCTTTGTTGGCAAAGTAATGTCTCTGCTTTTGAATATGCTATCTAGGTTGATCATAACTTTTCTTCCAATGAGTAAGCATCTTTTAATTTCATGGCTGCAGTCACCATCTGTAGTAATTTTGGAGCCCAGAAAAATAAAGTCTGACACTGTTTCCCCATCTATTTCCCATGAGTGGTGGGACCAGATGCCATGATCTTCATTTTCTGAATGTTGAGCTTTAAGCGAACTTTTTCACTCTCCACTTTCACTTTCATCAAGAGGCTTTTGAGTTCCTCTTCACTTTATGACACCACCATAAGGGTGGTGTCATCTGCATATCTGAGGTTATTGATATTTCTCCCGGCAATCTTGATTCCAGCTTGTGTTTCTTCCAGTCCACCGTTTTTCATGATGTACTCTGCATATAAGTTAAATAAACAGGGTGACAATATACAGCCTTGACGAACTCCTTTTCCTATTTGGAACCAGTCTGTTGTTCCATGTCCAGTTCTAACTGCTGCTTCCTGAGCTGCATACAAATTTCTCAAGAGGCAGATCAGGTGGTCTGGTGTTCCCATCTCTTTCAGAATTTTCCAGTTTATTGTGATCCACACAGTCAAAGGCTTTGGCATAGTCAATAAAGCAGAAATAGATGTTTTTCTGGAATTTCTTGCTTTTTCCATGATCCAGAGGATGTTAGCAATTTCATCTCTTGTTCCTCTGCCTTTTCTAAAACCAGCTTGAACATCAGGAAGTTCACGGTTCACATATTGCTGAAGCCTGGCTTGTAGAATTTTGAGCATTACTTTACTAGCGTGTGAGATGAGTGCAATTGTACGGTAGTTTGAGCATTCTTTGACATTGCCTTTCTTTGTAATTGGAATGAAAACTGACCTTTTCTAGTCAATTATTTGTGTCTCCATCCTGTGAAGGTGAACTCAATCGTGTCCAACTCTTTGTGACCCCATGGTCTGTAGCCTGCCAGGCTCCTCTATCAATGGAATTCTCCAGGCAAGAATACTGGAGTGGGTAGCTATTCCCTTCTCCAGGGCATCTTCCCAATCCAGGGATTAAACCTAGGTCTCCTGCATTGCAGGTGGACTCTTTACCATCTGAGACACCAGGGAAGCCCAAGAATACTGAAATGGGTAACCTATCCCTTCTCTTTCTCCAGGGGATCTTCCCAACCCAGGAATCTACCCGGTGTCTTCTGTATTAGGCAGATTCTTTACCAGCTGAGCTACTTCAAACACATAGTACATAACATCTCATTAGGGATACACTGGTTATTTAAAAATATGTGCCAAATTAAAGTAAATCAGGGCAATCGAGAATAGGTGAGTTTTAACGACTGACTTACACATGTTATTCTAGGCCTAGTAAATCCTCTTCACTGCTGGATAAAGTATGTGTATTAAATGTGACTTGTGTAATTGTTTTTGCTTTAAGGTGAAAAAGGCCTGAGGATATCATGCATAACATAGTGATTATGGTTGATAATACTGTATTGAAAAGAAAGTGAAATTAAAATTCACTCAGTCATGTCCAACTCTTGTGAGTCCAGTTGACTGTACCCTGCCAAGCTTCTCTGTCCATGGAATTCTCCAGGCCAGAAAACTGGAGTGGGGATCTGTCCCCTATATACTATAGACTATAGTTGATAACACTGTATTATATAATTGAAATTTGATAAAAGAGTAGAACTCATATGTTTACACCAAAAAAAAAAAAAAAATGAGGTGATAAAAAGATAAATAGGTGAGGTGATGCATATGTTAATTAACTAGATGGGGGAAAAAACCTCTCACAACATATACAGCATATATTAAATCATCACAAGGTATGCTTTAAATGTCTTACAATTTTATTTGCCATTTATGCCTCAGTAAAGCTGAAAAAAATCCTTTCTCCATATTGGAGTATTTTGAAAAAAAGTAAACTTTTTATTCTGTCTTGTCAACCAAAGAAAAATTATAGGTTGTATTAAATATAAACTAATTGCTAAAATCTCTAATTTTTCCCTTAAATTAACATCATTATTTCTTTGGGTGACATTTAGAAAGGAGTTCATGTGCTTTTTTTTTTTTTAATTTCTCCATGATTTGTGCTCTAATAAATTCAGGGAACATTTTTTGCTTTTGTTTTTCTACAAGGGAACAATTTATAAAGTAGGAGAAACCCAAAAGACTTTTTTCTTAACTCAGATAAAAAAATGTATTGTTTTACAGAAACTGTTGCTCATCTATCTCTAAAATGATTGCTTTGTCATAGACATCCAAGATACTGTCTCCTCTCGATGTTTCTGTTAAAGGTATAAAGAATATGTCCACAAGTAGCAGCTGTATGTTTTTGAAACATAAATGCCAATATCGTTGAATATGAGTGATGACTGTCATAATCAGATGGCACTCTGGAGATTGTCAAAGACGCTACATTTTCATCAAACAAGATGAGTAATGTTTTACCATAAATAGTGTTAATGTGATTAATAGTATTTCTCCAGTAGCTAGGCTTTAGACAGTAAAAATCTAGGATTCTGATTAGATAAATAGGTTGCCCTTTTTTAATGTATTATTACATATATGATTTTATATAACTACATCTATACTTTTCCTCACCGTTTAAAATTCAAATTTGAATTTCAACCTATTTTAAAGAAAAATAAATATATTTTAATTCTACTAAAATGTTAATAATTTAACAAAATTATGTTGGAAGTTGACCATGTGTAAGAGAACATGAGGCCTGGAAAGAACAATATATAGAACTAAGAATGTGTGACCATGTTATTCAAAGCATTTATAGTTTAGTCTATTAAAAGTTCACAATAAAAGTAAAAGTTGAGAGGAATTTTTATACGTTAACAGAAATAAATAATGACTAGAAATTTTTATATTCTAGCAAGGAAGGTCAATGGGGCTTCCTAGATGGTGCTAGTGGTAATCTGCCTGCCGGTGCAGTATATGCAAGAGACATGGGTTCAGTCCCTGGGTTGGGAAGATCCCCTAGAGTAGGAAGTGGCAACCACTTCAGTATTTCTGCCTGAAGAACTCATGGACAGCAGAAGTCAGGTGGGTTACAGGCCATGGGGCCACAGAGTCAGGCATGACTGAATGAATGAGCACAGTGAAGGTCAATAAAATCTTGCATTACAACTTACTTATGGCTTCATGAATTTTCAATATAGATCTCACATCATTAAAGAGCATATGAGATAGCCAATTGCAAAAATGAAATATGGAGAAAGCTGGTTTCTAGTTTACACATAAAAGGTCTGGGAAATGTAGTGATATTCAAATCAATAATTTAGCATTGTTGTGATGACTTTCCATGGTTACAGAGAATGGATTCTATGAAACGAAATGAATAGTGAAATTTATAACTATTAAGACAAGATGGAATTCCTCAATAAAGTATCAAGTTATAGGATGTTAGAAAGCTTAATAATTGCAAATTATCTATATTTGAAGATTAAGTGTTATAGTTTTGACTGAAGGATGGTCAGGGCCAATAGCAATTATTTTAGGCTTTTGCCTAACAAATAACCTGGCAGTGATAGAAAGAGATCATGGACATGAAGCATGTAATATATGCTATTTTACAGACACACATTTATATATTGATATATTTTGATATAAAATAGAATATATTATATACAATAATTTATATTTAGACTGTATATATGGTGTATAGAATATGTAGCCTATGCATTGTTTTACATATTACATAAAATTTATATATTATTCTTAGGACAGATTATCCCTGTATCTCCTTCCCCTTTCCTCAATTACTTTCATTTAAAAGACAATATTTCCAAAATCCTGTTCAGCTTCTTTATCCATATGATTCATGAAAGTTGTCATGGATTTGGGTATAACTCCTTGGTCTCGAGCATACACACATGCACCTCCCCCGACACGTAATAATACTAAATGTGCAAAACTAGCCTGAGTATCACATGAGTAATTTAAGAGTCATTTTTCTGTTTCACAATCATAAAACTATTCAGGTAAATATGGCTTCTCTTTTTAAGTAATCAGTTCAGTTATACATTTTAGTTCAGGAAAAATACACTCAACAGTCAGTTCTATGGCAAAATGTTTTAATCAGACTATGGGAGAAAATTATTCTTAGACTCTTTGGGGTACATAAAACCACTAGACATAAAAATGTGCTTTCCAAAGTGTTTGAATGCCAGTAGAATATTGACTGTTATCCAGAATATGCTTATCCTCCACCTTCTTTTTTGTAGTTTTTAACTCATCAGTTTTAGAGCTTATATGGGAGAACTTGATGAAGCAAACATATACCTCTGATGTGTATGTGTGGATGTGTGTTGTAATGTAAATAGTAATTCTCCACTCATTTCAACTAATACTAATTTCTAAAGGACAGAAAGTGACTTCATTCAGCTTTTTCTTTTTTAAAAAAATTCTCTTGTAGTTCTCATATACACAGTTCTCCTATTGTTAACATTTTACATTAATGGGGCACATTAGCAGCAATTAATGATATATTGTTATTAGCTAAAGTGCATAGTTTACACTAGAATTCAACTCTTTGTGTTGTTCATTCAGTGTGTTTTTACACATTTTTAATGACATGTATTTATCATTACAGTACCACAAAAAATAGTTTCAATGCCCTAAGGTCCTCTGTGATTCATCTATCCTTTCTCCTCCTCCTATTTCTGAGTCCCTGCTACTGCTGCTAAGTCGCTTCAGTCCTGTCCGACTCTGTGTGACCCCATGGACTGCAGCCTACCAGGTTCCTCTGTCTATGGGATTTTCCAGGCAAGAGTACTGGAGTGGGTTGCCATTGCCTTCTCCTTCTGAGTCCCTAGGAACCACCAATCTTTTCACTATCTCATGGTTTCATTTTCTAAAATAACATATAGTTGGAATCACAGTATATAATCTTTTCAGATTGGCTTCTTTCAATTGGCAATATGAATTTAAGGTTCTTTTTCTATTGCTTGATTTCTTTCTTTTGTTCTTTCTTTTTTTTTGTAAATAATAGTCCTTTTTATGTATGTACCATAGTTTGTTTGAGCAGTCACCTATTGGAGGATATCTTTGTCTTCCAACTTTTGGTAATTATGAATACATCCTCAGTAAATATTTGTATGCAGGTTTTATGTGAACACCAGTAATGAATGGGAGTTATTGCTCCATATCCTCACAAGCATTTGTTATTGCTAGTGTTTTAGATTTTAGCTACTCTAATAGATATGCAATGATACATCGTTTTAATTGAAAGTTCCCTAATGATGGGAAGTTCCATATCTTCTTTGGTGAGGTATCTCTTCCTGTATTTTATTCATTATTTAATTGAGCTCTTATTATTATTTGTTTTCTTATTGCTGAATTTTAAAAAGTTACAGTAACTTTTAAAATTCAGCAATAAGAAAACAAATAGCTCAATTAAATGCTGATAAAAAATAAATAAATAAAAGTTACTTTATTACTTTAAAGAGTCATCAGTCCTATTACTTTATCATAAGCTTAAATTATACATTTAACAATTAAAATAATACTAGAAGAACTTCAGAATCAATATATTCATTAAATTTCTAACAAAATATATATTGGCAACCTGCTGGGCACAGATCTTCCTATTTCTTAATTTTTTAAGGTTAGAGTGCCAAGTTATAGGTTATAACAAATTGTAAATGTTTATTTATGTTTCTCTAAACTTAAAAATCTATTAAGTAATTAATTTATTTATGAATTCAATTATGAATTACGTGCTCAAAAGGCTAATTCTAACTCAGCATGTGGTTTCTTCTTTCAATACCATAGAGCTAGTTCTCTGTAACAGTGCTGTATTGTGGACACCAGGGGCTGGCTGAATGTGAGAATCAAGAGAGCTGTAACCTTTGAACCCATTCAACAAATTTTAATTAATGGCCTTGTAGGTGTTTATTCCTGTGTTAGACAGTAAGGGCCCAAAGTTGAATCGGCAATGGACACTCTGTTAAGCAGAAGACAAAACAAAACAAAACAAAACACACATGAGGGATTAAGCATAAACTTAAAATAATAAGTTGATGAATTTTTAAGAACTTTACTCAAATATGAACTGCCCCAATACAATATTGTAGAGCAATTATCTTCCAATTATAGCAAACAAACAAATGAACTGTCCTATGAAGTCAACATAGGATACAGTTAGATAAGGAATGTTCAAACTACTGTAAAATGCGCTCATTTCACATGCTATCAAATTTATGCTCAAAATCCTTCAAGCTAGGCTTCAGCAGTAGGTGAACCGAGAACTTCAGATGTAAAAGCTGCATTAAGAAAAAGAAGAGGAATCAGCGAACAAATTGCCAACATTCGTTGGATCCTGGAGAAAGCAAAGGAATTCCAGAATGTACTTCATTGAGTACATTTAAGCATTTGACTGTGTGGATCTCAACAAACCGTGGAAAATTCTTAAAGAGATGGGCATACCAACCAGACCACCTTTCTTGTCTCCTGAGAAACCTGTATGCAGATCAAGAAGTAAAGTTAGAACAGGAAATTGAACAACTGACTAGTTCCAAATTAGGAAAGGAGTATGACAAGACTGTATATTGTCACCCTGTTTATTATTTAACTTATATGCAGAGTATATCATGCTAAATACAAGGCTGAATGAATCACAAGCTGGAATCAAGATTGCCTGAAAAAATATCAACGACCTCAGATAGGGAAATGATATCACTCTGATGGCAGAGCGGGAAGAGGGACTAAAGAGTCTTTTGATGAGGGAGAGAGAGGAGAGTAAAAAAGCTCGTCTGAATCTCAACATTCAAAAAACTAATATCATGGCCTCAGGTCCCATCACTTCATGGCAAATAGATGGGGAAAAGAGAAGCAGTAACAGATTTTCTATTCTTGGAATCCAAAATCACTGCAGACAGTTAAGTGACTACAGCCATGAAAGTAAAAGATACATGCTCCTTGAAAGTAAAGCTATGACAAACCTAGAGAGTGTATTAAAAAGCAGAGATGTCATTTTGCCGAACAAGGTGCATATAGTCAAAGCTATCGTTTTTCCAGTAGTCATGTATGGATGTGAGAGTTGGGTCATAAAGAAGGCTGACCACTGAAGAACATTTTTGAATTGTGGTGCTGGAGAAAACTCTTGAGAATGCCTTGGACTACAAAGAGAACAAACCAGTCAATCCTAAAGAGAATCAACATTGAATATTCATTGGAAGGACTGATGCTGAAGCTGAAGCTCTAATATTTTGTCCACCTGATGTGAAGAGCCTACTCATTGGAAAAGTCCCTGAGGCTGGGGAAAATTAAGGCAAAAGGAGAAGGGGGCAACAGAAGATGAGATGATTAGATAACATCACTAATTCAATGGACACAAATTTGAGCAAACTGTAGGAGGTAATGGGCTTCCCAGGTGGCACAGTGATAAAGAATCCACCTGTCAATGCAAGAGACACAAGAGACATGGGTTTGATCGCTATATCAGGAAGATATCCTAGACTAGAAAATGGCAACCCACTCCAGTATTTTTGCCTGGAAAATTCCATGGGCAGAGGAGCCTGGCGGGCTACAGTCCATGGTGTCACAAAGAGTTGGACACAATTAATCGACTGAACAACAAAAGACTATGCCTCCCAAACCTTATAATCTTATCATCAAAGATGAATGGAAGCATCAAAAGTCTGCCACGCCTGCCATTTAACACAACCTCAGCATCCTACCAGTCTTGAACTCATTACAACTAATCTTATTATGTCCTTTATTCCTCATTATATTGGTTGACACAAGAACCCTCAGTTTCCAAGATTAACTGCCATGTCTCTCACTCTTATATGCATGTCCCTATAATCCCCATTCCACCAGTTTCTAATTCATCAAAATCTTTCATGAGACTTTCATACATTATGAGAATAATCTCCTATATTCTGATCTTCTCCTCTGAACCTTTCCTTCAAACTCATGCTCTAAATTCATGCTCTAATCTGTCTTCCCTTCACAAACTTTGTTTACCAAAAATTGATGATTATTTTTCCTCACACAGTTTTGACACTGCAGAGCCTGGAGAGGAAGCACATAGATGCCTTTCTTTCACTCTACTTTTAGGCCATTCTTTTCTCATTCCAAACACTTCTAGTTTTGTGTATATGACACACTGTCTCTCAAAACTATTTTCTCACAACTGAGTAGTCATACCTGCTCATTTCTAGTGGGTTTTTAGCTTCTGAATCACAGCTACTCTCCCCAGTACTGCACCTTGATTTTTTTTAAACTGTTTTCATATACATATGAAAAATAATATACAGACGATACTTCTAATACACTGGATTCTCAGTTATGTGAACTCATTTCCTCTTATTAGCTCATCTCTCTGTTTAGCTAAGCACTTTTTCTAATAATTGCAGACATTACAATGATAAATACATACAAATATACATTACAAGTAGGTAAACCTGCTCTGGGAAAGAAAAAAAAAAACTTGATCTGTATAATTTATTTCTGTTATACCAATTGTCCTGTCATAATTGATTTTACTAATGATTTTGCACACAACGGTGTGATCACTCACCTAGAGCCAGACATCCTGGAATGTAAAGTCATATGGGCCTTAGGAAACATCACTAAGAACAAAGGTACTGGTGGTGATGAAATTTGAGTTTAGCTATTTCAAATCCTAAAAGATGATGCTGTGAAAGTGCTGCACTCAGTATGTCAGCAAATTTGGAAAACTCAGCAGTGGCCATAGGACTGGAAATGTCAGTTTTCATTCCAATCCCAAAGAAAGGCAATGGTAAAAAATGCTCAAGCTACTGCACAATTGCACTCATCTCAGTTCAGTTCAATTCAGTCACTCAGTTGTGTCCAATTCTTTGCGACCCCATGAATTGCAGCACACCAGGCCTCCCTATCTGTCACCAACTCCCGGAGTTCACCGAAACTCATATCCATGGAGTCTGTGATGCCATCCATCCATTTCACCCTCTGTCGTCCCCTTCTCCTCCTGCCCCCAGTCTCTCCCAACATCAGAGTCTTTTCCAATGAGCCAACTCTTCGCCAAAGTATTGGAGTTTCAGCTTCAACATCAGTCCCTCCAATGAACACCTAGGACTGATCTCCTTTAGAATGGACTGGTTGTATCTCCTTGCTGTCCAAGGGACTCTCAAGAGTCTTGTCCACCACCACAGTTCAAAAGCATCAGTTCTTCAGCACTCAGCTTTCTTGACAGTCCAACTCTCACATCCATACATGACCACTGGAAAAACCATAACCTTGACTAGGCGGATATTTGTTGGCAAAATAATGTCTCTGCTTTTGAATATGCTGTCTAGGTTGGTCATAACTTTCCTTCCAAGTAGTAAGCAACTTTTAATTTGATGGCTGCAATCACCTTTCTGCAGTGATTTTGGAGCCCAAAAAAATAAAGTCTCTCATGGTTTCCACTGCTTCCCCATCTACTTCCCATGAAGTGATGGGAGCAGATGACATGATCTTAGCTTTCAGAATGTTGAGCTTTTTCACTCTCCTCTTTCACTTTCATCAAGAGGCTTTTAGTTCCTCTTCACTTTCTGCCATAAGGGTGGTGTCATCTGCACATCTGAGGTTATTGATATTTCTCCTGGCAATCTTGATTCCAGCTTGTGCTTCTTCCAGTCCAGCGTTTCTCATGATGTACTCTGCATATAAATTAAATAAGCAGGGTGACAGTATACAGCCTTGACATATTCCTTTTCCTATTTGGAACCAGTCTGTTGTTCCATGTCCAGTTCTAACTGTTGCTTCCTGACCAGCATACAGATTTCTCAAGAGGCAGGTCAGGTGGTCTGGTATCCCCATCTCTTGAAGAATTTCCCACAGTTTATTGGGATTCACAGAGCCATAGGCTTTGACACAGTCAATAAAGCAGAAATAGATGTTTTTCTGGAACTCTCTTCCTTTTTCCATGATCCAGCAGATGTTGGCAATTTGATCTCTGGTTCTTCTGCCTTTTCTAAAATCACCTTGAACATCTGGAAGTTCACGTTTCATGTATTGCTGAAGCCTGGCTTGGAGAATTTTGAACATTACTTTAATAGTGTGTGAGATGAGTGCAATTGTGCGGTAGTTTGAGCACTCTTTGGCATTGCCTTTCTTTGAGATTGGAATGGAAACTGACCTTTTCCAGTCCTGTGGTCACTGCTGAGTTTTCCACATTTGCTGGCATATTGAGTGCAGCACTTTCACAGCATCATCTTTCAGGATTTGAAATAGCTCGACTGGAATTCCAAACCTTCCACTAGCTTTGTTCGTAGTGATGCTTTCTAAGGCCCACTTGACTTCACATTCCAGAATGTCTGGCTCTAGGTGAGTGATCACACCATCGTGATTATCTGGGTCATGAAGATCTTTTTTGTACAATTCTTCTGTGTATTCTTGCCACCTCTTCTTAATATCTTCTGCTTCTGTTAGGTCCATACCATTTCTGTCCTTTATTGAGCCCATCTTTGCATGAAATGTTCCCTTGATATCTCTAATTTTCTTGAAGAGATCTCTTGTCTTTCCCATTCAGTTGTTTTCCTCTATTTCTTTGCATTGATCTCTGAGAAAGGCTTTCTTACCTCTCCTTGCAATTTTTTGGAACTCTGCATTCAGATGCTTATATCTTTCCTTTTCTCCTTTGCTTTTCACTTCTCTTCTTTTCACAGCTATTTGTAAGGCCTCCCCAGACAGCCATATTGCTTTTTTGCATTTCTTTTCCATGGGGATGGTCTTGATCCCTGTCTCCTGTACAATGTCACAAACCTCCGTCCATAGTTCATCAGGCAGTCTATCAGATCTAGTACCTTAAATCTATTTCTCACTTCCACTGCATAATCATAAAGAATCATACCTGAATGGTCTAGTGGTTTTCCATACTTTCTTCATTTTAAGTCTGAATTTGGCAATAAGGAGTTCATGATCTGAGCCACAGTCAGCTCCCAGTCTTGTTTTTGCTGACTGTATAGAGCTTCTCCATCTTTGGCTGCAAAGAATATAATCAGTCTGATTTTGATGTTGACCATCTGGTGATGTCCATGTGTAGAGTCTTCTCTTGTGTTGTTGGAAGAGGGTTTTTGCTATGGCCAGTGTGTTCTCTTGGCAAAACTCTATTAGCCTTTGCCCTGCTTCATTCTGTAAGGCCAAATTTGCCTGTTACCCCAGGTGTTTCTTGACTTCCTAGTTTTGCATTCCAGTACCCTATAATGAAAAAACATCTTTTTGGGTGTTAGTTCTAAAAGATCTTGGAGGTGTGATAGAATGGTTCAGCTTCAGCCTCTTCAGCATTACTGGGTGGGGCATAGACTTGGATTACTGTGATATTGAATGCTTTGTCTTGGAAACGAACAGAGATCATTCTGTTGTTTTTGAGATTGCATCCAAGTACTGCATTTCGGACTCTTTTGTTGACCATAATGGCTACTCCATTTCTTCTGAGGATTCCTGCCCACAGTAGTAGATATAGTGGTCACTGAGTTAAATTCACCCGTTCCAGTCCATTTTAGTTCGCTGACTCCTAGAATGTTGACGTTCACTCTTGCCATCTCTTGTTTGACCACTTCCAATTTGCCTTAATTCATGGACCTAACATTCCAGGTCCCTATGCAATGTTGCTCTTTACAGCATCGGACCTTGCTTGTATCACCAGTCACATCCACAACTGGGCATTGTTTTTGCTTTGGCTCCATCCCTTCATTCTTTCTGGAGTTATTTCTCCACTGATCTCCAGTAGCAATTTGGGCACCTTCCGACCTGGAACGTTCCTCTTTCAGTATCCTATCATTTTGCCTTTTCATACTGTTCATGGGGTTCTCGAGGCAAGAATACTGAAGTGATTTGCCATTCCCTTCTCCAATGGACCACATTCTGTCAGACCTCTCCACCTTGACCTGCCTGTCTTGAGCGGCCCCACCTGGCATCTCTTAGTTTCATAGAGTTAGACAAGGCCCCGTTCCGTGTGATTAGATTGACTAGTTTTCTGTGATTATCGTTTGTGTGTCTGCCATCTGATGCCTCTTGCAACACCTACCATCATACTTGGGTTTCTCTTACCTTGGATGAGGGGTATCTTCTCACGGCCCCCCTTTCTGACTTGAACTTGGAGTAGTTCCTCTCGGCCCTCCTGCATCCACGCAGCCACCGCTCCTTGGACACGGGGTAGCTCCTCTTGGCTGCCTCCCCTGACCTTGGATGCTAGTAAAGTAATTCTCAAAATTCTCCAAGCCAGGCTTCAGAAATATGCAAACCGTGAACTTCCAGATGTTCAAGCTAGTTTTAGAAAAGGCAGAGGAATCAGAGACCAAATTGCCAACATCCACTGGATCATTGAAAAAGCACGAGAGTTCCAGAAAAACATCTATTTCTGCTTTATTGACTATGCCAAAGCCTTTGACTGTGTGGATCACAATAAACTGTGGGAAATTCTTCAAGAGATGGGGATACCAGACCACCTGATCTGCCTCTTGAGAAATCTGTATGCAGGTCAAGAAGCAACAGTTAGAACTGGACATGGAACAACAGACTGGTTCCAAATAGGAAAAGGAGTACATCAAGGCTGTATATTGTCACACTGCTTATTTAACTTATATGCAGAGTACATCATGAGAAACGCTGGACTGGAAGAAGCACAAGCTGGAATCAAGAGTGCCGGGAGAAATATCAATAACCTCAGATGTACAGATGACACCACCCTTATGGCAGAAAGTGAAGAGGAACTAAAAGCCTCTTGATGAAAGTGAAAGAGGAAAGTGAAAAACTTGGCCTAAAGATCAACATTCAGAAAGCTAAGATCATTGCATCTGGTCCCATCACTTCATGGGAAATAGATGGGGAAGCAGTGGAAACCACGAGAGACACTATTTTTTTTTTTTTGCTCCAAAATCACTGCAGAAGGTGATTGCAGTCATGAAATTAAAAGATGCTTACTCCTTGGACGAAAGTTATGACCAACCTAGACAGCATATTAAAAAGCAGAGACATTACTTTGCTGACAAAGGTTCGTCTGGTCAAGGCTATGGTTTTTCCAGTGGTCATGTATGGATATGAAAGTTGGACTGTGAAGAAAGCTGAGCGCCAAAGAACTGATGCTTTTGAACTGTGGTGTTGGAGAAGACTCTTAAGAATCCCTTGGACTGCAAGGAGATCCAACCAGTCCATCCTAAAGATCAGTCCTAGGTGTTCATTGGAAGGACTGATGTTGAAGCTGAAACTCCAGTACTTTGGCCACCTGATGCAAAGTGCTGACTCATTTGACAAGACCCTGATGCTGGGAAAGAATGAGGGCAGGAGGAGAAGGGGATAACAGAGGATGAAATGGTTGGATGGCATCACTGCTTCAGTGGACATGGGTTTGGGTGGGCCCCGGGAATTGATGTTGAACAGGGAAGCCTGGTGTGCTGCAGGTCATGGGGTCACAAAAAGTTGCACATGACTGAGCGACCAACATGAACTGAACTGAATTATTTTGCAACCACTTTTTAAAAATCCAAAAAATTAAACAATTGGCTACTACAAGCAAACTATATCTTAAATAACACATCACTGTAGCCATCTTAAATGTTATACTACTTTCTCATCACTTCCTCCTGTTTGTCTCATTTACTTTGGTACCCAAACTCATCACTCTGTTGGAATATTCAGTATATTTATGTCACCATCATTTCATTGTTCCCTATTCCTTAACATGCATCTTTTTTATTTATCAATTATTAGTCTTTATCTCATTTAACTGGTTAGCATTTGACATTGCCCATTGATCACTTCCTCTTGCTTTATAAACTTCCTTCACTAGGTTTCCAAGGTAACACAGTCTTCTATTATTTCTTTTGTTATTCTACCAATCTAGTTTTTCCTCCATCATCTACTTTACTTATATCTTATCTTCTCCTCAATTTCTTAATTTTGAATGCCATAGGAACTAGGCCTTCCATCTCATCTCTAAATTTTCAGTTTCTCGTTTATATGATCTCTTCCCATAGATTTAAATACTCTTTGTATGTCAAAGATTTGCAAAAAAATTTCCCCAGACTAGTTATTTCCTCCCAAATCTATTCTTATAGGTCCCACTACTTACTCATTACATTCTATAAATTTTCTCAGACATACTAAGATACATTTAAATATAACTTAACTTTTTAGAAACTAAATTCCTGACTCCAGTTAAATTCTTTCTTACTGTCTAGTCCAAAGTCCTTAGTGTCATGAATTACTTCATTCATTTACATACCATATCCAAATTCATCAGGAGAGCATAATTGCTCTATCTTCAATACATTCACACTCATCCCTCCTATCATCATTAACACTGCTTCCTCTCAGAACCAATGTAGCATCATCACCCATTTGTCTAGTATTATATTAATATGTTGTAATGCTCTGTATAGTGCTTATTAAATAGCACATGTTCACTGAGTGAAGAAACAAATAAGAGTGGGTATTCAGTTATTCTTGCCTACTTGGCTGTAACATCTCGTAACATTTCATTGTTTGACAGAAAAGTTCTCAGAAAATTTTTGGACTTGATATATCCAACTTTCTCTGGAAAATTTACAACTATTTCCTTGACATTGTTCTCTTATTGCCACTGTTTATCCCCTCAAACAATCCAAAGAGAAGAATCTCCACCCTTCTTGTGAAAGGGAAAACAAATTCTCAATTTCTCACAGACTTTTCAGAACCTTACACTACTTACATGGAAATTTTTTAAATTCCCAGCTCATCTCAAAACTCAAATTATTTTTCAAATGCCTTATTTTTCCTGGTCCTGTTCCCTCTTCATAAAGTTTTTCATTATTTTATTTTTTTTGTCTCCTTTTGGCCCTAATATCGATGAATGTTCTATTCTTCACTGTCCCCATATTAAATTCCATCTTGCAATCCTGTCAGGTAGAGAAAATAATTTTCATTTATTTCTTTTTTGCACCATAACAAAGTCATTTTTCCAAACTCAAAACTGGTTTATAAAACTTTAATAGTTCCTGATACTTTAAAGTATTTGGTAGGCAATCAGCATATGAGATTATAGAGTTAAATACCAAATATGAAGGGAGGACAATGTCAAACCCAAGAAAAGGACAAAGTAGGAAAACCAGGGGCATTGAACTAGAGAGTAGAAACAAACATTATCCTGACCTGACTTAGAAGGTAATGAAAGCACTTGTATAAAATCCACTAACTCCACATAGTTCGCATCTCTAAGGACGAAGAAGTGATGAGAAGTAAGTTAACAACTCTGTCAAGCATGGTAAAAGAAGTTGAACAGTTCCTTATAAAGGAAAGATTTATGAAGACTATAGGTTTTCTGCAGGACCAAATGGTTTGAATGATACTCTCAGGGATCAGATATCAACTACAGGGATATATGTCACTTTCATTGTATTTTTTTCCTCTATAAAATTATTGCATCTCCTATGCTTTCCTATATACTTTCCATGGGTATTTGTCAGAATAAGACAAACTCTCTCACAGAAATGCAAGCCTTTTTTATAATAATAAAACTGTGGAACAGTACAAACAAAACTCATTTTCCTCCTAGAAAGAAAAATGATTCAATCATTCTTTGAATCATTCACTAAGGGCTGCATTGTACTATTTTTCCCCTCAGCAATATTCCTCTGTGTCAGTGGATTAGTCCAAAACACATTACAAAGAACTCACTAGAGAGTCTATTAAAAGGTACAGTAGCACCATTGGCATGTGGAAAATGAATTATAAACAAAGTCATAACAGAGATAGATCATATATATTATTTACTCCTCGGTTACAGAATTTTTTTTTTTTTGGTTACGGAATTTTTTTGATGATTGTGTGACAGTTGCTATTTTTCTTCATTCATTGACATAGGGGGAAAATAAATTTAGATTAATATTAAAACCATATTTTAGGAAAAGAATACACATGAACATTAAAAACTCCATAGATAACATCATTAGTGCAAACACTAACATGCGTCAATTTTGGAGGAATGTGTGTAAACTACTTTGAAGATATGTTTTGTTTGGATGTTTGTTGCTTTATTTTTTATAGTTTGTTTCCCTGATTCATCAACTTGTTTGGCATGGTTTCCTCAGTACTCTATTTTTCAATTGCCATAATGTGTCCTTTGTGATTTTCTTTACCTCATTAACTTTACGTGTTGTTTCTAAATCTGTCCCTTCACTCATATATATAACATATTTAGTGCTTATTAGCTAAGACATTTAAAAATACTTTTTAAAAGAAGTCATTGCTTTTTGGACTTTATTTTCCCTAGATTTTCTTTAAGATACATATTTAAAAGACATTTATTGTCTTGGCTATTTATTGATATCTTAAAAATTACCTTCACCTTACTGTTTCCTTTATATATTTATGCTACATATGACTGTTACCTTTGTCTGTTGAGGATATTATATATGATTTTATTTTTAATACTTTATTAAAATGTTGATATTGACAATTAAAAGTTTGCTTGGCATTGATGATACAACTAATATTTATGAAATGTCTAATATATTCCAAGTAATTTGCAAACTCTGTGATACAGAAATGAAAAAGACTGATTAAATCCTTGCTTTGAAGGAGCTTATATTCTAGAGGTACAGGAGCATCAAAGGTGCATATGATAATAAGCATAAAATAAAATGCAGAAAAAAATATTTCTGAAGTATTTTAGGAAGAATTAGAGCATGGTAGGAGCATAGAAAATATCTGTGGAAGAAACTCTCAGAGAAGCAAGGCCAGGAAAAATAAGGCAAATTGCATAAAGTTTGTCAAGTTTTGAGGTAAACTGGGAATTTAAAAATTCCCATGCATAAAGGCAAGACAAATTTATGGGAAAGTTTTAATTATTTTCCCTTTCTCAACAAGGGTGCCAATCATGTCTGAATGCAATGAAGCCTTGACCTGGTATAAATGACAGGCACTGAAACCAGGAAGCATAAACTCCCTGAAACTGGATTGTGCTTGGTATGTTTAAAAACTTGTTCAATCGCTAAGTTGTGTCTGACTCTTTGTAACCTCATGAACTGCAGCACGCCAACCTTCCCTATCTATCACTATCTCCCAGAGTTTGCTAAAACTTATGGAGAAACTAGTAAGAAGGCCAAATATGTGGACAAGCGTGATCAAGATGATAGTGCTAATAGATGAGGTCAAAGAGATTGCTAGGAAACAGATCATATCTCTCAGGCCATGGGAAGGAGATGAGATATTTCTTTAAGTGTGATTGAAAGATATTGGTGTATATAGAATGTAGGAGCTACATAATATGATGTATGTCTTAAAAAAAATCTGCCTGGCTGCTACGGCAATGGGCAGTGGGGAGGTGAGAGAGAATGCTGGTGTTGTACTCCACAAAATATGTGCTAGTTGCTTAGACAAGTATTTTGGGAGTAAAAAGGGTAAATGATGGTCAGATACAGAATGTGTATTGAGGGCAGAGTCAAAGAGATTTAAAAATATATTGGCCATAAAAGGTGAAAGAAAATATAATCTGTAATGACTCATAGGGTAGATTTGACCATTTGTACAAATATGTACCATTTAGAGATGTGAGAAAATATTTAGACTTTATAGATTTAGGAGGATATATTAATAATATTTTGGTTGTGATAAGTTAAGCTATGAAATGTCTATTAAGCCAAATATGGGGATTTCATATGATGGACTAAAACAGATTGTAGCTCTAAGCTGTGCTAGTAGAGCTTTAAATTTGAGAGCAATTATAACATCAAAAATTTTAAAAGTTATGGAATCAGATGAAGTCAAAAAGGGAAAAGTAATATAGAAGATAAAAATGATCTTGGGAGTGTCTCATCAGTTATAGTGTTATGAGAAAGAAAGTGGTCAAGAAATACAATTGATAACAAAAAGTTAACTAGATAATGATAAAATGATGGGTCAAAACCAAGAACATAAAAAGTGGCTCAAGAACAGGGCTATGGTATACAGATAGTATAAGATGAAGACAATTATATATTATGGGTTGTTGTTCAGTTGCTAAGTCGTGTCTGACTCTTTGTGACCCCATGAACTGCACCACACCAGGCTTCCCTGTACTTCACTATCTCCCAGAATTTGCTCAAACTCATGTCCATTGAGTAAGTGATCCATCCAACTATCTCATCCTCTGCAGCCCCATTCTCCTCTGGCCCTCAATCTTTGCCAGCATCACAATCTTTTGAAGTGAGTTGGCTCTTCACATTATGTGGCCAAAGTATTGGAGCTTCAGCTTCAGGATCAGTCCTTCCAATGAATATTCAGGGCTAATTTCCTTTAGGATTGACTGATTTGATCTTCTTACTGTCCAAGGGACTCTCAAGAGTCTTACAACACCACAGTTCAAAAGCATCAATTCTTTGGTGCTTAGCCTTCTTGACAGTCCAACTCTCACATTTGTATATGACTACTGGAAAAACCACAGTTTTGACTGTATGGATGTTTGATGGCAAAGTGATGTCTCTGCTTTTTAATACACTGTCTAGGTTTGCATAGCTTTTCTTCCAAGGATCAAGCATCTTTTAATTTCATGGCTTCAGTCACCCTCTGCAGTGATTTTGGAGCCCAAGAAAATAAAATCCGTCACTGTTTTTACTTTTTCCCCATCTGTTTTTCATGAAGTAATAGGATCGGATGCAAAGATGTCAGTTTTTTGAATGTTGAGTTTTAAGCCAGCTTTTTCATTCTCTTTCACCTTCAACAAGAGACCCTTTAGTTCCTCTTCACTTTCTACCATAAGAGTGGTTTCATCTGCATATCTGAAGTTGTGGATATTTCTTCCAGCAACCTTGATTAAAGCTTGTGAATCATCCAGCCTGGAATTTCACATGACGTACTCTGCATAGAGTTTAAATAAGCAGGTTGACAATATGCATCCTTAACGTACTCCTTTTCCAATTTTGAGCCAGTGTGTTGTTCCATGTCTGATTCTAACTGTTGCTTCTTGACCCACATACAGGTTTCTCAGGAAACAGATAAGGTGGCCTGGTGTTCCCATCTCTTGAAGAATTTCCCACAGTCAAAGGCTTTAGCATCAATGAAACAGAAGTAGATTTTTGTTAATTTTAATTCCCTTGATTTTTCTATGATCCAATGGATGTTGGCAATTTGACCTCTGGTTCCTCTGCCTTTTCTAAATCCAGCTTGTACATCTTGAATTTTTCAGTTCAAATACTGTTGAAGCCTAGCATGAAGGATTTTGAGCATAACTTTGATAGCATTTGAGACAGTGCAATTGAACAGCAGTTTGAACATTCTTTGGCATTGCCTTTCATTGTGATTGGAATGAAAAATTATATTTTCCAGTTTTGTGGTCACTTCTGAGTTTTCCAAGTTTTCTGGTATATTGAGTGCAATATTTTAACAGCATCATCATTTAAGATTTGAAACAGCTCAGCTGAAATTCCATCACCTCCACTAGCTTTGTTCATAGTAAAGCTTCCTAAGTTACACTTGACTTCACACTCCAGAATGTCTGGCTCTAGGTGAGTGATCACACCATCCTGGTTATCTAGGTCATTAAGACCTTTTTTTGTACAGTTCTCTGTATTCTTGCCACTGCTTCTTAATCTCTTCTGCTTCTGTTAGGTCCTTGTCATTTCTGTCCTTTATTCTGCCCATCCATGCACGAAATGTTCCCTTGGTATCTCCAATTTTCTTGAAGTGATCTCTAGTCTTTCCCATTCTATTGTTTTCCTCTATTTCCTTGCATTGTTCACCAAAGAAGGCTTTCTTATCTCCTCGCTTTTCTCTGGATCTCTGCATTCATTTGGGTATACCTATCTCTTTCTCTTTTGCTTTTTACTTTTCTTTTCTCAGCTATTTGTAAGGCCTCCCTCAGACAACCACTTTGTTTTCTTGAATTTCTTTTTCTTGGAGATGGTTTTGGTTACCACATCCTGCAATGCAGGAGACCTGGATTCAATCCCTGGATTGGGAAGATCCCTTGGAGAAGGGAACGGCTACCCACTACACTATTGTGGCCTAGAGAATTCCATGGACACTGGAGCCTGGCAGGCTACACTCTATGGGGTGGCAAAGAGTCAGATGACTGGGCAACTTTCCCTTTCACTTTTCTGTAGTGTTATGGACCTCTCCATAGTTCTTCAGGCACTCTGTCTACCAGATATAATCCCTTGAATCTATTTGTCAGCTCTGCTGCTGCTAAGTCACTTCAGTCGTGTCTGACTCTGTGTGACCCCACAGACGGCAGCCCACCAGGCTCCCCTGTCCCTGGGATTCTCCAGGCAAGAACACTGGAGTGGGTTGCCATTTTCTTCTCCAGTGCATGAAAGTGGAAGGTGAAAATTGAAAGTGAAGTCACTCAGTCGTGTCCGACTGTTAGCAACCCCATGGACTTCAGCCTACCAGGCTCCTCCATCCATGGGGTTTTCCAGACAAGAGTACTGGAGTCGGGTGCCACTGCCTTCTCTGAATTGTCACCTCTAGTGTATAATAATAAGGGATTTGATTTAAGCCGTACCTGAATGGCCCAGTGGTTTTCCCTGAAATTTTTAATTTAAGCCTGAATTTCGCACAAAATCTCTGAGTTATCAAGTCTCATCACTGGCCCCACATAGAATTCCTCTCCTCCGGAGGCCAAGAATCCTGGCATCATCCAGGGCTCATAGCAGCAACCTTTCACTTTAATCTATTAATCAACTGATTCTTGCCTGATTATCAAAATGCTTATATTCTTTTAACTCTAAAATATAGTTTAAAATGAGTAATATGAGGTTAGGTTCTTTTCCTCCAATTACATTCCTGAACTTTGTTTTATACCCTCAGTTATTTGCTTCTTAAAGAGAAACTTCTGAAAGAATTTGACAGGTTCAAAAACAGATTTGTTGGAATAAGGGTCTTGTGTGTATTAAAGCTGTAAATTTCATTATGGAGAATTGACATCTTCCTAACTTTTAGCTTTCCTTATAAAATATATATTTTCTATTTACCCAAACTGAAAATTCCTCACTAAAAATATATTATTATGTGTCAGGTGCAATTACGTTTATTGCTATACACAAATGCACTCAACATTTTTCTCTTTGGGGGAATTTAAAATTTATATTTTTTTACATTAATATTAAGATTATATTATTAACATGTTGTTGTTTAGTCACTAGGTTGTATCCAATTCTTTGCAACTCTGTGGACTGTAGCCTGTCAGGCTCCTCTCTCCATGGGATTTCCCAGGCAAGAATACTGGAGTGGGTTGCCATCACCTTCTCCAGGGGATCTTCCTGACCCAGGGACCAAACTCATGCCTTCCACTTAGCAGACAGATTCTTTACCACTGAGCCACCTGGGAAGCCCATATAGCTATTAATAATTATAAATATATATATATATATTTATTTATTTATTTATTTTCTAGGTACTTCATATTCTTGTCAATACTCATAGCCTCTAGTAGAATCCTAAGACATTTCTATATTCTAAAAGCATATTTTTTCTTGTGGTCATGTATGGATGTGAGAGTTGGACTGTGAAGAAGGCTGAGTGCAGAAGAATTGATGCTTTTGAACTGTGGTGTTGGAGAAGACTCTTGAGAGTCTCTTGGACTGCAAGGAGATCCAACCAGTCCATACTGAAGGAGATCAGCCCTGGGATTTCTTTGGAAGCAATGATGCTAAAGCTGAAACTCCAGTACTTTAGCCACCTCATGCGAAGTGTTGACTCATTGGAAAAGACTCTGATGCTGGGAGGGATTGGGGGCAGGAGGAGAAGGGAACGACAGAGGATGAGATGGCTGGATGGCATCACTGGCTCAACAGACTTGAGTCTCAGTGAACTCCTGGAGTTGGTGATGGACAGGGAGGCCTGGTGTGCTGTGATTCATGGGGTTGCAAAGAGTCGGACATGACTGAGCGACTGAACTGAAAAGCATATTTTGCAAATAAGGAAAACTCTGGTACTTCTTGTGATGCCAGAAGTGGTATGTGGGAAAAAACATGGATGCTATAATATAATAGAATAGAGGGTTCCCTGATAGCTCAGTGGGTAAAGAATCTGTTTGCAATGCAGAAGACACAGGAGATGCAGGTTTGATCCCTGGGTTTGGAAAATTCCCTAGAGGAGAAAATGGTAACCCACTCCAGTATTCTTGCCTAAAAAATCCCATGGACAGAGAATGCTGGCAGGCTACAGTCCAAAGGGATGCAAAGAGTCAGACATGACTGAGCATACACACATACATAATGGAATGTACAAAATTTAGAAAAATATGCAGTAAGGAAAACAACAAATTCTTTTTGAGGGGGAGGCACTGGAAGGAGTACTGTAATAAAAAAGTTTAATTTTCATGTGAAGGAGCCAATAGAGAGAGAGAAAGAACATGATATAATGCAAAGTATTATATACATCAAGCAGAGGGAAAGGGTACAGTTCTCTGGAAGGGACAGACAGGAACAGATGGAATAAAAAGATGGCAATATTTACAGATAAATTTGTAGATTTTGATGCAGAAGGATGAGGCATTTCTTAACTTATGGTTACCTTTTTCTTGGTGTAAGAGATGTAGCTGTTATTTTCCTTACTAAATCAGCATTTCTGTTCTGTTTTAGAAAGTGATTTTTATAAGGTTGGGTTTATATTAAACTCTATCTTGGTAAATATATAATACCACAGTGCAATATTGTGTTTTCAGACTTTTTAAACAGACTTTAAAAGTATTGCCCAAGTACGAGCATTAAAATTATTTGAGCAATTTGATTTTTAAAGTACCTAAACACCAATGGAATTGAAATGCTTGTCAGTCCCATTTATATTCCATTGACTCTTGGACAAATTGTCAAAGTCAGAATTTGTGCACAGTATTCACAGTTGTCTCTGTACCATTATGCTTTGAAAGATTACATTATGTTATAGTGTATTCAGTTCCCTCAAGCAAGAAATAGAATGGTTTTCTATAGGTAAAAATATTTATTTTTACATTCAAACTGATCATTTCTGTCTTGTATTCTTGCCCTTTACTGGTTTTCAATTATATATGAATTGGTAAAAATGAATCACAATTTTTAGCTTGTATATAAAGTAGAATGTGGATGCAAATAGAATTTGTGGAAACTTCCTTTTTAACTGAGTACTGGCATTTGATAGAACTTGACTACTTTTACATTGATTGTCAATGGCCATGAAAGCACCTTATCCTCAAAAAATAAGAGAACGTTTAACAGAGACAAAAAGGATGGGGAAAAAAGACATTCTTTTGGGTACATCTGGACAGTCAGTTCAGTTGCTCAGTCATGTCAGACTCTTCTCGACCCCATGGACTGCAGGACAACAGGGCTCCCTGTCCATCACCAGCTCTCGGAGCGTGCTAAAACTCATGTTTGAGTCAGTGATGCCATCCAACCATCGCATCCTCTGTCGTCCCCTTCTCCTCCTGCTGTTGATATTTCCCAGCATCAGGGTCTTTTCCAATGAGTCAGTTCTTCCCATCAGGTGGCCAAAGTATTGGAGTTTCAGCTTTAGCATCAGTCCTTCCAATGAATATTCAGGACTGATTTCCTTTATGATTGACTAGTTTGATCTCTTTGCAGTCCAAGAGACTCTCAAGAGTATTATCAAACACCACAGTTCAAAAGCATTAATTCTTTGGTGCTCAATTTTCTTTATAGTCCAACTCTCACATCCACATATGACTACTGGAAAAACCATAGCTTTGATTATATGGACCTTGACTGGCAAAGTAATGTCTCTGCTTTTTAATACGCTGTCTAGGTTGGTCATGTTTTCTTCCAAGGAGAAAAGGTTTTTAATTTCATGATCACAGTCATAATCTGCAATGATTTTGGAGCCCCCCAAAATAAAGTCTCTCTTTGTTTCCAATCTTTCCCCATCTATTTGCCATAAAGTGATGGGACCAGAAGCCATGATCTTAGTTTTCTGAATGTTGAGTTTTAAGCCAATTTTTTCACTCTCCTTTTTCACTTTAAGAGGCTCTTTAGTTCTTCTTCACTTTCTAACATAAGGGTGGTGTCATCTGCATAGCTGAGGTTATTGATATTTCTCCCAGCAATCTTGATTCAAACTTGTGCTTCATCCAGCCCTGTATTTCGCATGATATACTCTGCATATAAGGTAAATAAGCAGGGTGACGATATACAGCCTTGACATACTCCTTTCCCAACTTGGAACTAGTCTGTTTTTCAATGTCAATTTCTAACTCTTGCTTCTTGACCTGCATATAGATGTCTCAGGAGGCAGGTCAGGTGGTCTGGTATTCCCATCTCCTTCAGAATTTTCCACAGTTTTTTGGGACCCACACAGTCAAAGGCTTTGGCATAGTCAATAAAGCAGAAGTAAATGTTTTTCTGAAACTCTCTTACTTTTTTGATGACCCAATGGATGTTGGCAATTTGATCTCTGGTTCCTCTGCCTTTTGTAAATCCACCTTGAACATCTGGAAGTCCATGTACTGTTGAAGTCTGGCTTGGAGAATTTTGAGCATTATTTTTCTAGTGTGTGAGATGAGTGAAATTGTGTGGTAGTTTTTGGCATTGCCTTTCTTTGGGATTGGAATGAAAACTGACTTTTTCCCCATCCTGTGGCCACTGCTGAGTTTTCTAAATTTCCTGTCATATAGAGTGCAGCACTTTCACAGCATCATCTTCTAGGATTTGAAATAGCTCAATTGGAATTCCATCACTTCCACTAGCTTTGTTTATAATCATGCTTCCTAAGGCCCACCCAGTTGACTTTGCATTCCAGGATGTCTGGCTCTAGGTGAGTGATCACACCATCATGGTTATCTGGATCATAAAGATCTTTTTTGTACAGTTCTTCTGTGTATTTTTGCCACCTCTTTTTAATATCTTCTCCTTCTGTTAGGTCCATACCATTTCTGTCCTTTATTGTACCCATCTTTGCATGAAATGTTCCCTTGGTATCACTACTTTTCTTGAAGAGATTTTTGGTCTTTCCCATTCTATTGTTTTCGATTATTTCTTTGCATTGATCACTGAGGAAGGCTTTCTTGTCTCTCCATGCTATTCTTTGGAACTCTGCATTCAAATGGGTAATTCTTTCTGTTTCTCCTTTGCCTTTAGCTTCTCCTCTTTTCATAGCTGTTTGTAAGGGCTCCTCAGACAACCATTTTGCCTTTTTGTATTTCTTTTTCTTGGGGATGGTCTTGATCATTGCCTCCTGTACAATGTCATGAACTTCTGTCCATAGTTTTTCAAGCACTCTGTCCATCAGGTCTAATCCATTGAATCTATTTGTCACTTCCATGTGGACAATACTGATACTATAATGCAAGGAAGGAGATCAATAAGAGAATCCTTATTATATGAAATACAATGTGTAACAGCTAAAACACATTTAAGGGTGATAAAATATAAGCCTCTTTACTTTCAGTCATTCAGATTGCTGCCCTGCCTGGTAAGTGTTTAGCTATGAAAAAGCAACTATCTGGTAGTTAAACTATTTTGTATAATATATAATCATATTCTGGAGTTTAGATACTCTAATTTCATGTAAACAAAATAGTTATGATCTTTCTATCCATATATATTTATTCATTTATGTCTTTATTAATGTGATTATAACTAAAGGTTTAAAGGAGTTTTATGACCAAAGACAGCCTAAAAGGAAAAAGGACTTACAACAATAGCAATGAGTAATTAGAAATTTATAAATCATTATTTAAGAAAATTGCATAAACTTTTTATATAATGATCCACATACACTCTATAAATCAAGAGGATTTGATCACTGTGACATCATCACTTGTTGTTTTTTAGCCTGAAGGATTGGATCACCACTAAATTGTGTACCTAAAATTTATCAGCTCCTCCATTATTACTAAACCAAGGCTGTGCACCACAAGGCTTTATTATGATAAATAATGTAGAAGAAACAAATCAATCAACTAGAAATCAATGCTTTCCTTTGCTGCACTTCTTAACCTATGGAAATTTGACAAATGAAAGGATTTCATTTATAATGTCAGTTAATAATTTAAAAATAAGAGAAATTAACTATCAGTAGAGATGTTTTCATGAGTTCCAATTATTTTATTCCACCATATCTTCAAATGACACAATGACTGAATTATATTTTGAAGGACTGATCTGACAAATTTGAAATATGGACTGGAAAAGATAAAGATTCTCGAAAAACAAAAACAGGTTTTGACTAGATAACAAAGTTTAATAGAAACACAGATACCATTTACATTTACAGGTAAACTTTAAAAACTTAAAGAAACTTGAATGTATAAAACTTGTATGAGGATTATTACTAAACTCAAATGAGAATCAAAAAGAGGCTTAAATAAATATGGACTCATCCATATACAGGTGAAGATAGACATTCTCTCTTACTGAAGATAGTAGAAGTTGTCTTCAAAAACTTCACTTACCCATATCACCACCCATATCACTTATCATATCACCTTATTCCCCTGCTGACAGGCTTGAAGCTATTCACCAAAATAAATACACTGCCAGATATTTCTGAAAGATGGGTTTATTTGGGATAAAAAGGAAGTGCAATTAGGGATTGGTAACCTTAGCAAGCCACATGCAAGTCCCCACACAGGAAGGTAGAAGCTTTTAGAGTGGAAAAGGCAGTTGGGAGGGCTGTAGCAAAAAGGTCCCATGGCTTTTCACTGTCTGGGTCCTTTCTAGGAAGAAGAAGAGGTTTCTTCTTCCTGTTCAGCTCTTCCATTGGCGCTGGGCATGAGAGCTCCATCTTCAAGTCCTCTGACTGTTTAATTGAGGCTTCCACTTATTAATTTTTCACAAAGCCATTTGGGTCATTTTTAATATGTCCCTGTACTTCCAATAGATAAATTCCAATGCTTATAGAGTTAGTTATGTTTGTTCATAAATCTGTGCCAGTTCTGTGTGTTATTATATATAATGGAAAATCATTTTATTTTATATAATATCATACTTACTATATGCATTATGCACATGCACGCTAAGTCGCTTCAATCAAGTCTGACTCTTTGTGACACTATGGACTATAGCTGCCAGGATCCTCTGTCCATGGGATTATCCAGGCAAGAATACTGAAGTGGGTTGACATGCCCTCCTCCAGGGGATCTCCCCAACCCAGGGATCAATCCACATCTCTTATCTCTTCTGCATTGGCAGACAGCTTCTTTATTACTAATGCAACATGGAAAGTCTTATATGCATTATAACAGCATGCAAATTATTATGTTGTCGTTGTTCAGTTGAAAGTCATGTCCAACTCTTTGTGACCCCATGCACTTTACCACTGCAGGCTTCCCTGTTCCTCACTATCTCCCAGAGTTTGTTCAGTTTCAAGTCCATTGAGTTGGTGATGCCATCCAACCATCTCACCCTCTGTCGTCCCCTTCTCCTCCTGCCCTCAATCTTTCCCAGCATCAAGGTCTTTTCCAGTGAGTCAGCCCTTTGCATCTTGTGGCCAAAGTATTGGAGCTTCAGCTTCAGCATCAGTCCTTTCAGTGAATATTCAGGGTTCATTTCCTTTAGGATTAACTGGTTTAATCTCCTTGCTGTCCAAGGGAACCTCAAGAGTTTTCTCCAGTACCACAATTTGAAAGCATCAAATTATTATAAACAAGAGCAATATGATTACATAATTATCTTAAAATATGTACATTAATTATAAAATGACAGAGTTTTATTTCAATGAAAAATAACCTGGGTTTCTTAGAGAGATTTAGTGAAAGTACATTACTGTAATGTTACTGGCAGAATAAGTGTGCCTGAGACAGCAGTAGATAGTAGACAAATAACACACAAAATATGGAAGAAAAATGCCACAATCTTATATTTGAAATAGATATGGTGTGAACTCAAGATTCATTTATCTTTACTTGAAAAAAAACAAAAAACAAACTTACTTTCAAGTTTTGCCCACTACAAAGTCCTAAAAGTAAAAATAGTCCAGTAACAATGAGTAACCCTAGTGACCAGTTTGGGATTTTAAAAGACTTTTTTTTTTTTTTTTTTACTAAAAGGAAAGAGAGGTCCTTAGAAAATGACCAAGGGTAGGTAAAGATCCAGAAGTTTATAAGAAGAGATACCATGTATGCATTAAAAATGTATCTTTAAATTTAGAATAAATATCTTTGAAACATGTATCCCTGGAATTTTATTCTCAGAGCATGGGAATAAAATATAGATACTGTGAGTAGTGTATAAGTTAAGTTCTTTGAATTAATGTGAAAATAGAACTTCATAACAAACCTAACCAAACAAAATTTAAATAAATCGAAATAGATTGCTATCATGTTCTCAAATGACTTAAAGAACTCCAGAAATTTGATGGAATATTTATCCAATGAGAGAAATTATTTAGTATAATTTATTTTTGTCCATCCTTTAGGCACAAGAGAGTAGGAAACTTAAATAAGCTTTGTATTATTTTCCTAAGTAGTTTCTGTAACAGGCTTATGAACACAGGTTACCAAGTAGAAGTAAGCATCATTCCTCCTCTTTGATGTCATTTAATATTCTGTTGTCCAGAAAAATAACTATTAAGTAGATCTGATACTTTCCTGTATGAGGTCACTATAAGTAGGGTCACTCCTACCCTTTGGTTTTGTGATTACCTATGGTATCTCTATGTTTTTCACATGCTCATTTTTTTAAATTTTCTGAATATGATCTCTATATTCCCATCTCCACAGCCTGGGATGCTTTCCCTTCTCTGTAACTCCTCATGGGTACTGTGCTTTGTGACACTGAGACCCTGCATGTTTAATCTTTTCTCTATATTCTTGTCTTTCTTTCCTTTTCTTTCCTTCTAACTATTCTCTCTTCTTCTCTGCCTTTTCTGTTCTGTTCTCTTTTGTTCTTTATCTTTTCTTTCTTTGTTATCTTCTTTCCTTTTCCTTCTCTGTGTTTTACCTTACTCATCAGGCACACAAGGCCGTGAAAAGGCAAACCACGACCCCTCAGTTCAAAGCTCACTTAAGAGACAAAAATTTTTGCGGCTCTTAGATCAAACTTTAAAGAAGGATTTAACTGTTAGAACTTCTCTGGATCAGACCATAAAATAATTGTCAAACCACTGAGTTAAGTATCAGCCTCTGCCCCAGTATTCAATAGCACTGAAGTGGGACACCATTATACACACATCAGCGATGATACCATGTAGCAGCTTGCTGGTCAAGTGAAAGGAGTGTTAGACTCTCAGTTGTGTCCAACTCTTTGCAACCCTATAGACTGTATCCCACCAGGTTCTTCTGTCCATGGGATTTCCAAGGCAAGAATATTGAGATGGGTAGCTGTTCCCTTCTCCAGAGCATCTTTCTGACACAGGAATTGAACCCTGCTCTACTGCATTGCAGGCAGATTCTTTACCATCTAAGTCACCAGAGAAGCCCAACAGTTTGCTTAAACAGTTCTACAGCAGGGGCAGGTTATGATACATGGGTACACAGTGTTGTTTGTCCATGTTTTTATGGGGCATGCATAATTTATGCTGTTTTCAATATATATCTTTATTTTCATCACTTTTTCTTTAACTTCATAACCTTTGAATTCAAGTAATTTAAACATGTCAGTTTGTCACATGGATATATTTATTCTAATCTGTGTGCTCTGCGTGTGTGTCAGTTGCTTCAGTCATGTCTGACTCCTTGAAACTATAAACTGTAGACTGCCGCTTATCTGTCCCTGGGATTCTCCAGGCAAGAATAGTGGAGTGGGTTGCCATGCCCTCCTCCAGGGGATCTTCCCAACCCAGGGATCGAACCTGCATCTCCTGTATCTCTTGTGTCTCCTGCATTACAGGTAGATTATTTGCCCACTGAGTCACATGGAAAGCCTTTATTGTAGTGTACTTTCTTTTTTTTTTTTTTTGTAGTGTACTTTCTTTCAAAACATATGTAGTATCATCATTGAATGTAGTTTTCTTGGGAGTTCTCCATTTGCTATTATGCATGGGAAATTGTTCCCTTAGATAGAAAAAAATATTCAACTTAATTTCCTACTACTTTTTAAAATTAATCTCTTTCATTTAAATTATTACTCAATCTGTAATATACTTTAGAATCTGCTATGTAAATAGCTATTTTTTTACATATAAAAATAATTAGATGTTCCAATGCCATTTATCAAATAAATGTTTTTTTCTGATGTAGCTAAAAATATACATTTCTTACAAACAAAATAAAAAATATATATAATTGTGTGTATTTCTGGGCTATCTAATCAGAACCGTTGATCTACCAATTGAATCCTGTGCAAGGAAAAATCTATTTTAATTATTGAACATGTATGGTATGTTTAATGCCAATTTGAGCAAGTCCTTTCTTATATTAGTTTTCTTTTCCGTGTTCCAAATTATCATAAATATAGCCACTTAATTTATTATCTCACAGTTCTGTGTGACATAAGTTTGGGAGTAGCTTAACTGGGTGCTCTGCTGAGGGTTTCACAGGGCTGAAATCAAGGTTTGGGCTAGACTAGGGAAGAATCCAGAGAAGGCGATGGCACCCCACTCCAGTACTCTTGCCTGGAAAATCCCACGGATGGAGGAGTCTGGTAGGCTGCAGTCCATGGCGTCGCTAAGAGTCGGACACAACTGAGCGATTTCCCTTTCACTTTTAACTTTCATGCATTGGAGAAGGAAATGACAACCCACTCCAGTGTTCTTGCCTGGAGAATCCCAGGGACGGGGGAGCCTGGTGGGCTTCCGTCTATGGGGTCGCATAGAGTCGGACACGACTGAAGCAACTTAGCAGCAGCAGCAGGGAAGAATCCATTTTGTAGCTCATATATATTGTAATAATTCAGTTCCTCATGGTTATGAGAGTCAGTTCCCATTTTCTGGATTACTGTAGAGCAAGGGGCTCTCAGGTCCTAGAGGGCACCCTCAAGTCTAAACCCTACAACCCATACACCCAAAGTGCTATTTTGTTTTTTTCAAACTCAGCAGAATAATCTCTAACTTCAAAACTCTCCCTTCTGGAAGAGCACAATTGCTTTTTTTAAGTTTAGTTTGGTTGATAGTAGCATACATTTTTTTATAAGTACCTATGAGAATGTGCATATCAGGGGCTAGAAATCTTGGGTGTCATCTTAGAATTCTACCTATTACATTTCTAATTTTTATTTCATTCAAAGGTATTTATAGAATATTATGTGGAAGATATTGGGCTAAGACATACTCCCTATCCTTACAGTAAATTTATGGTCTAATCTTATTCCAGATGTTTTGACCTAGACTCCCCATGTCTATTTTCAAATAAATCAAAAAATACTCTGTAAATTCTTGATAGGATTTTGATTTTCATTGCATTAAACCTAATCATTTTGAAATGTTATTCCATGTGGTCTTGTCATACAGAAATATAGTTTTTTGTTTTACTATTTTAAAGTTAAATCCATTTTTTTTTTTCTAAATCAACTGAACCATAATTTTGAAAAGGACCAAACCCAAAGTATAGATACATGAGGTAGGATAAGTTTTTTGTAATTGTTGTCACAATCAACCACAAAATTGTTGTTAAACAACAGAAATATACTGTCTCGCACTTATTGAGGCAAGAAGTCTATAATCAGTTTCACTGTGCCAAAATTAAGATGTTTGTGGGACCAAATCATCTCTGAGGACCAAACAGAGACTCCATTATTTGTTTCATTCAGCTTCTGATTTAACATTACTTTTTTCTGTGTGTATCTTCTCCTGCTTTGTATCGTCTCCCCTTGCCTCTCTCTTATAAGGTCACTGTGTTGCATTTCAGAAACACCTGGATAATCCAGGATAATATCCCCATTTCAAGATACTTAATTTAATAATATTTTTGCTTTTAAAGTAACATTTACTGGTTCCAAAGATTAGGACCTGATATCTTACAGTGGCTATTAGTCAGCCTACTACAGGAAATCTACACATACTTAAATAAACAAATAACAAATGATTATATTTACTTTGGTTGACAGTAGCATACAATTATCCTAAGCAATGTTTCAGTATCAATTAATTGTGGTTAATCAAACACATCAATTTGCTTTGATGTCAATCAGAAACCCAAATGCAGTTATTCTAAACTAACAGATGCTTCATGAGCAAAGAACAGGAAAGGATACTTTTAATCATCTAAAAAAGATGGAAAACAGATAAACAAATTTAAGCTGGCTTAGCAGAACAAAGAAACTAAAACCTAATATACAAAGTTTAAGGTGGCAATAAGAGAAAAATGCTTGTAACTGGCCCTAAAAAGCACAGTAAAGTGAAAAATGTAATGACAATGAGAGTGCATACACGTGTGGCTAAAACCAAGAATTAAAACTGAAAACTGAAGTAATCTAAAGCTTACATTCCCCAATCTACTCAGACCTAAAAATGAAGTTTTACTCTCTGGAAATTTTTAATTGGAGTTTCCACTAAACTTTGGCGAGGAGTCTTCAGGCACAATGAAATTCAGGGGCCATGGAGAAAACATGGGATTAAATCAGTTAACCACAACAATTTACAAAAAGATAGCAACCAGGTTTATAATCCCTAGACATGAGATTAAAAGATTTATTTATGGAGAAAACATCTACATAGTAGTAAAGGCAAAATATAATACAATTCATGGATATCCAAGGATCACCAGGAAAAGCCACTAACATATAAGATGAAGACCAATATAAGAAAGAAAAAATAGGGACTTGAAAGAAAGAGTAAAGAGTCAGGGGTAAAAATCTAAAACAAAAGGAGTATTAAAGTACATAAAACAGAGGAAGATCATGAGTCAGAACAAAACACTATAAAAATGACCATTAATAAATCAAAAAGAAGTCTTACAAATAAATAACTCAACAAGAATTGAAAGATTGAGGTACCTTTAAACAGTCAAGTTAAACATTAAAAATGAGAAAGATGAAATGATTAAGAAATGATAGCAAAACCATAGGCTAGGTCTAGGTATTGCAACATGTGAATAATATGAATTCTAAAAACTGGTAACGTTGAGAGTGACAGTATTTTATACTGGTTTCATATCATTTTAATCCACTTGTTATGACTTAAGTAAAATTGTTTTAATACACCTGTTAAAAACCAAGACAAAAACAAAAACCTTCTTTTGACATAAGAATGAAGTAAGTTGGGTCAGGATGTCATCATCTTACTTGTTGTCACTGATAAGCCCTTACCAGATGAGCAGCTGAAGGGCTCCTCTGGGAGCCTATTAACAAAAGCAGATATAGAAGGGAACATTTACATTATAGATACTGTTTGTGAGGGATAACAAAGAGCTTCATTCAAGACAAAGCTACTCTTAACTGATCTAACTCTCTAAAGATTTGTTCCTACCATGGCTAGGCTACTCTTAGTTAGCAGTGGTGTTAAACTGTGCCACAGACTCAGAAGAGAAGGTACATCTGTTTCTACCTAGGTGAGGCACACCTCATAGGCAGTGGCACAAACAGGTCCTTGGAGTGATAACGCTGGGAGCACTCTAGCTTGCCCACTGAACCCTGTGCGTTCCTTTCCTAGCAACAATATTACACTGGCAAAATCAAATTATATAAAAGGTATCAGCTCAGTTCAGTTGCTCAGTCCTGTCAGACTCTTTGCCACCCCATGGATGGCAGCACATCAGGCTTGTTCATCACCTGTTCATCACCAACTCTCAGAGCCTGCTCAAATCATGTCCATCGAGTCGGTGATGCCATCCAACCGCCTCATCCTCTGTCGTCCCCTTCTCCTCCTACCTTCAATCTTACCCAGCATCAGGGTCTTTTCCAATGAGTCAGTTCTTCCCATCAGATGGCTAAAATATTGGAGTTTCAGCTTTAGCATCAATCTTTCCAATGAATATTCAGGGTTATTTCCTTTAGGATTGACTGGTTTGATCTGCTTGCTGTCCAAGGGTATCTCAAGAGTCTTCCCCAACACCACAGTTTAAAAGCATCAATTCTTCTGTGCTCAGCTTTCTTTATAGTCCAACTCTCACATTCATACATGACTACTAGAAAAACCATAGCTTTAACTATGCAGACATTTGTTGACAAAGTAATGTCTCTGTTTTTTAATGTGCTGTCTAGGTTGTTCGTACCTCTTCTTCCAAGGAGCAAGCATCTTTCATGGCTACAATCACCATCTGCAGTGATTTTGGAGCCCAAGAAAAAGTCTGTCACTGTTTCCATTGTTTCCCCATCTATTTGCCATGAAATGATAGGACTAGATGCCATGATCTTAGTTTTTTGAATGGTGAGTTTTAAAACAGCTTTTTCACTCTTCTCTTTCACTTTCATCCTCCTCTTCCACTTTCATCAAGAGGCTCTTAGTTCTTCTCTTTCTTCTGTAAGGGTGGTGTTATCTGTGTATTTGAGGTTATTGATACTTCTCCTGACAACCTTGATTCCAGATTGTGCTTCATCCAGCCTGGCATTTCACATGATATACTCTGCATATAAGTTAAATAAGCAGGGTAACAAAATACAGCCTTGACATACTCCTTTCCCAATTTCTAACCAGTCCATTGTTCCACATGCGGTTCTATCTGTTACATCTGACCAGCACACAGATTTCTCAGGAGGCAGGTAAAGTGGTCTGATATTCCCATCTCTTGAAGAATTTCCCACAGTTTGTTGTGATCTACACAGTCAAAGGCTTTGGCATAGTCAATAAAGCAGAATCAGATATTTTTCTGGAACTGTGCTGCTTTTTCTATGATCTAACAGTGGTTGGCAATATTATCTCTGGCTCTTCTGCATTTTCTAAAACCAGCTTGAACATCTGGAAGTTCTCGGTGCATATACTGTTGACGGTATTGCTCAGCCTAATTTGGACTTTATTTTTGTCATTTGCCCTTGTCTGAAACCTCTTCCCATACTCCCCCTAATTAATGTATTGTTTGTTTGAGTATGCTATTTCTTTATTATCTTATTAAGAATAACATCCTATATGCTGTTAGTCTGTGATTTTATTAAAAATCCCACATTGAACCTGTCTGTGTTAAATTATTGGCAAAGGCAATTTCAGTCTCTGAGCATAATTGGCCCTCAAGCAAAACAGTCAGAAAGTATATTAAACACACATAAATGCACATTTTCAAGAACTGATAGTATCCTTACTGCTAAGGAAGAGTAAAAATCCAGAAAGTCATTTTATTTAGAGATTTCATAAAATTCAATACAAATTTGAGCTAAAAGCATCCAATAATTTGAGAAACAAGTAATACTAAACAGAAATGCACTGGACTCAGCAAATGGCAATAATGAAACCTAGAAGAATGTATAAAAATGACTGAAACTCTGAGAAAAATGAAGTCCATTCAAGAATACTATACAAAATCTAAATGATGGCAAATGAATCACTTTTATGCAACAAAACATTATTTTTTCTATGTGATGTTCTTCAAGAAACCACTGAAATATGTTTTTACTATTAAAACAAGTTAGTAAAGCCAAGAAGTCTAAATATAAAAATTTAGGAAAAAGAGAGAAAACATGAGAATCTTCATGACAAAATGGAAATAGACCCCAGGAAAATGATGGTTCACCAGATCTGAAGTTGCCTTTTTAAAGCAAAAGAGAGAGCTTGATGTCTTTAAAAAGAGTAGAACAATATCGATCTACTTGGTCTGTTATATCCAGAAGAGAAGATTTTAACTCCTAGTAAAAGTTTGGATTAAGTTGTTGACAGATTTATAGAAATTAAATAAAAAGGAATAAGAGGCAATTATCAACTTTGGAGAAAACAAATAGTTGTATAACAAAGGATATGTATTCTGCATGACTAAATTTTGAATAAGAATTTTCATATTATTTTTATAACATAAGAACTATCTAAAATTTAAAATATGATTATATTGAGTAGTTGGAAGAAGGGCATGAATATGAGTATGCAAGTGAGTGTGTGTGAGAGAAAGCAAAAGAGAAAAGGAGGTAGGACTTTAAGTAATCAAAGCATTCTTTATTTTAAAAATCATTTGATAGCTAGGTATTTAAAATATCTAATTTCTAAAAGTAGTCATGTATGGATGTGAGAGTTGGACTATAAAGAAAGCTGAGCACAGAAGAATTGATGCTTTTGAACTGTGGGGTTGGAGAAGACTCTTGAGAGCCCCTTGGACTGCAAGGAGATCCAACCAGTCCGTCCTAAAGGAAATCAGTCCTGTGTGTTCATTGGAAGGACTGATGTGGAAGCTGAAACTCCAATATTTTGGCCACCTGATGTGAACTGCCGACTCATGTGAAAAGACTGATCTTGGGAAAGATTGAAGGCAGGAGGAGAAGGGGACAACTGAGGATGAGATGGTTGCATGGCATCACTGACTCAATGGACATCAGTTTGGGTAAACTCTGGGAGTTGGTGATGGACAGGGAGGCCTGGTGTGCTGTGGTTCATGGGGTCGCAAAGAGTCGGACACGACTGAGCAACTGAACTGAACTGAATTCTAAAATATAAAAAATAGCAGGATTAGCGTTTATTTATAAACATGAAGGTGATTGATTACCTATAAATATGTCACAATTTGAAAGTGCTTACCAATGAGAAATGAAAAAAAATGTTTTGAGTGGGGAAGGTAGATGGAAGAATATCAGTAGCTTTTATAATGATTTTATGAAAATATTGCTTTTTAAGATTATATATATATACACAATTTTAAAATGATACTTTATCTATTCATTGTATTTCTCAACAACATTGTCATGCATGCTTTTTACTTAAACTCATTACAGTTCATTGTAATTGTGGTTTCTGTGGTTTTGCTTAGCATTCCCCTTCTACATATAATTATTTTCTGCTTTCTTTGCATTCACCTAACTGACACATTTGTCAAAATCAAATTAATGCCTCATCATGAATGCTTTACTGTGTGTGTGTATGTGTGCAACTCTTCAATCATTCATCCATACACTCATTCATTCATGAAAACAGACAATTAATTGCCTATTGTGAATTAAACATAGTGACAAACATTCTAGCCTGGAAAGCCAATAATGCAATTACATTAATTTACACTGCTTTCTGTTTTCCTCTTTGAATTTTGAAACACATTTAGTAAGGTCATCTTAATATAGCACCAAGTGCTTCTCTAGTGACTCAGAGAGTGAAGAATCAGCCTGCAATGCAAGAAGACCTGGGTTTGATCTTAGGTCAGGGAAGATTCCCCTAGAGAATGGAATGGAAACACACTCCAGTATTCCTGCTTGGAGAACTGCGTGGAAAGAGGAGCCTGGTGGGCTAAAGTCCATGGAGTCACAAAAAGCTGGACACAACTGAGCAACTAACAAAATATAGCACTAAATGTTCCAGAGTTTTCATTTACTCCTTTACATCTCAATTTCAACATTCTCAATTCCTCCACAGAGATTTAAACATTATTTCTCAAGCAATCCCAGTGTACTTTACATAGGTTAATCTTAAATGTATATTGATTTATTATGAAAACAAAGCACATCAGTTATACATGAAAAAAAAAATCCACACAATTATAACAGTAATTATCAAAAGCCTATGTTCTTTAACAACAATCCTAGGAAATCAAATGTGCTTCCCTTGTGGCACAGCTGGCAAAGAATCTGCCCACAGTGTGTGAGACCTGTATTTGATCCCTGGGTTGCGGAGATCCCCTGGAGAAGTGAAAGGTTACCCATTCCAGTATTCCGGGCTGGAGAATTCCATGGACTGTATAGTCCATGGGGTTGCAAAGAGTCAGACACAACTGAGACACTTTTACTAGGAAATTAAATAGTTAATCTAAAGATAAGAAATGGAGTTTTAGATATGACTTCTAAAGTCCTAAGGCCTGGTTGCTATTTCCCCACATATGTGATCATCTATAAGTGATGTTAATATATTATCATTCTAAACAAACACAAGTCAAATATTTATTATGCCAAGTCCAAAACCAAATTAACTATGTTAGAATAAAAACAGAAATAGATAGTACCTCCAAAATCATTGCAGATGGTGACTACAGCCATGAAATTAAAAGATATTTGCTCCTTGAAAGAAAAGCTATGACCAACCTAGACAAGCATATTATAAAGCAGAGACATTACTTTGCCAACCAAGGTCCATATAGTCAAAGCTATGGTTTTTCCAGTAGTCATGTATGGATGTGAGAGTTAGATAATAAGTAAAGTTGAGCACCAAATAATTGATGCTTTTGAACTGTGATGTTGGAGAAGACTCTTGAGAGTCTCTTGGACTGCAAGGAGATCAAACCAGTCCATCCTAAAGGAAATCAACCAGGAATATTCATTGGAAGGACTGATGCTGAAGCTGAAACTCCAATACTTTGGCCACCTGATGGGAAGAACTGACTCACTGGAAAAGACCCTGATGCTGAGAAAGATTGAGGGCAGGAGGAGAAGGGGATGACAGAGGATGAGATGGTTGGATGGCATCACCGACTCGATGGACACGAGTTTGAGCATGCTCCGGGAGTTGGTAATGGACAGGGAAGCCATCCATGGGGTCACAAAGAGTTGGACACGACTGAGTGACTAAACTGAACAGAACTGAACTGATGGATAACTGTATCTGCATACTGAAATTCATTCTAGATTAATCTGACACAGAGACAAGAGAAAATGCCTGCTTGATGGTTCACATTCAGGAACATCTTTAAAATCTCCACTCAAAATTATCTACATCAGATCATCCTTTTTTGTGCTTTCCCTGGATTATAGCTCTGATAATGTCTAAAATCAAATACTTACAGCAGAGGAAAAATGTTAGGCTTCAACATTTATTTATATCTTAATACTGATATAAATGAACTATTAGATACATTTCTTAATAAAGTGACAGAACAAAACACCATTGTGAGGAAGAATACTAACACCTTTTAAAATCTATTTATGTATGATATACTTTATTCCCATTTTACAGATGAGTAGAGTAAGATTTAGTGACCTGCTTGAAGTGATAATAAAGAGTTGAAGAACTAAAATGTAAAGCTTCAAATGCTAAAACTCATACTTTTTACAGCTGCTTCATATATATAAATAAAATGAGCACAAAATCTGAATTAAATAGAACCTTCATTCTTTTCTTAATGTGTCTCTCCATCCTGGTTTACACGGTATTTGTGAATGATGAAGCAGCAGCACAGAGGTCAAAAGCAGACATTGTAAATATAAAACAGGAAGTATGCCAAATTGATCATTTTATGGTCTAGTATGTTATAATTATTTATGAATGCAAATATATTTATCCATATGTATATATAGATATGCTTGCATATATAATACCAGTTACAGTGATTATTTTTTCAATAATAATTTATTGCAATGTTGAGAAGATTCATTAATGAAGAATATATCGGAGAAAAGGAAGAGGGCCCTGGATCCTTTAAAGTAAAGAAGGGAATCATTGGTAATTATTCTGAGATTCAGAATAATGGAGAAAGGAATAATTCTTGAGATTCAGGAATAATGGAGAAAGGTTTTATCTTAGAATATATTAGGGCAGGTTAGTCCTTTGCTGTTAGCTCTTTCCTTGAAAGACAAGGGAAATTCTGGGAAACAAACAACATAGGATGCTTAGGTAAAGTTTAACATTATATAGATAAACACACACCCGGATCTAATACATAACCTCTTTAACATGTTTAATAAAGATTTCTCTGTCTTCACTGTTCTTTAGAATGTTACTGTTCTTTTTAATATAAATTTATTTTAATTGGAGGCTAATTACTTTACAATATTGTATTGGTTTTGCCATACATCAACATGAGTCCACCCCGGGTGTACACGTGTCCCCATCCTGAACCCCCTCCTCCCACTTCCCTCCCCATCCCATCCCTCTGGGTCATCCCAGTGCACCAGTCCTGAGCATCCTGTATCATGCACCGTTTTGTTGTTTTAATATGATAACATTTATGAACGTATTTACTTTATAAGAGCTCTAGAGAAAACTGAAGGGGTAGAAATGTGGCAGGGCAGTATCAGCTGTACTGACAATATGCTACAAAATGGTCAATGATCGTAGATTTTCAAGAGATCTGTTTGGCTAAAATTCAAGAATTTTCAGGAGACCCTTGGTACTGAGAATTTCTGTTTTGTTTTGTTGTCAAGTACTCTGTGTTTCTTATTTCAATTGTTTTTCTAATACTCTGACTAGCTTTTCATTAAGGTGATGGCACCCCACTCCAGGACTCTTGCCTGGAAAATCCTATGGACGGAAGAGCCTGGTAGGCTACAGTCCATGGGATCGCTAAGCGTCGGACACGACTGAGCGACTTCACTTTCACTTTTCACTTTCATGCATTGGAGAAGGAAATGGCAACCCACTCCAGTGTTCTTGCCTGGAGAATCCCAGGGATAGGGGAGCCTGGTGGGCTGCCGTCTATGGGTTGCACAGAGTCGGACACGACTGAAGTGACTTAGCAGCAGCAGCAGCAGCAGCTTTTCATTAGTCTAAGGAAGTGATTTTTCATCCCTGTTTTCATTGCCAGTTACAATCCCAGTCACTGTAATCTATGATAGGTGACATACTCTACTTGTTGGGATAATCTTAGACAGAGATTAAAAGGCAACAGTACTACCAAAAACAATTCAAAATAACTCATTTTTTTTTGTTTGTTTTCATTTGAATATTAGTTTTCAGAACCCAAATCAGCTATACAGATTACCCAAACCAGATAAGGGAGTTTAGAGAAAGCCTGTACCTGTATTTGCTGTTTTTCAAGTGTTTACGGCCTAAAATAATTAATATATCCAAGTGGAATATTTTGGAGTGGTATATTCTGCTATTTTTAATGAGCAGCAGTTATCAATATATCAAGAAGAAAGGACTTCATTATATAGAAAACACTAAACAACATCAGTGTTATTTCAAATATAATTTCCCTTGTCAGTTCATTTAGTCTTACAAAATTCATTCTTTATTTCTTCTTTTCATTATTATTTATTTATTTTTAGTTAACATCCATCACCTCAGAGTTGTGAGTTTCTATTTTCCTTGTAATGAGAAATCTTAGGATATATTCTCTTAGCAACTAAGAATTATAGCATACAGCAATGTTAAATATAGACATTTCATATTATGTTAAATCAGCAATATTTATAATTCATTCTTAATCTACTAACTTTGGTTAACAGTCTCATTAAGACACCTGAAAAGGTACATAGATGGAATCTGAGGAATCCTGACTTAGCCAACTGGTACCAAAAATGACATCAGAAGCTTAAGACTGCAAGGTTATTCTTTGAAGTATAAATATTTTGAAGTATCTGATACAGTCCTTTTTCATGGGGCTCTGAGACAGTCTCCTTTGTTCAATACACAGTATTTGACAGATGACTAATGAGACAGCCTTCAGGCAGAAATCAGAATAAACTATCGGTAGACAACAGAGATTTAATATACCTGTGGTTAACTTATTAATAATTTCCAAATTTCAGAGTTCTAACAGATATTATAGGGGAGGAAAAAAGTTATTTTTCCTACTGCCTTCCTAGATTTCTGGTGGAGCCCTGTCTATTAGACAAATCAAAGACAATAGAAAAGCAAACATAAGTTTATTAGCATGTGTATCATGCTTACATATGGGAGTACCTAGAGATGAGTAACTCAAACAGGTGGTTAGAACTTGGGTTTATGTAGAATTTTAAGCAAAAGGAAAGGAAAAGGAGTTTTGGACTTCGGGGCAAGGGAAGGAAAGGTATGGTGAGATAACTAGGAAAAGTATGGTAAACAAAGCTTGTTTCATTATGTTGGTTAGTTAGTCTTGTAATGCAGATGTAAGTCAATGCCTTTTCCACTGGTAAGAGTTATTAAGAGTTCTCTTATTCCTGATAAGATATCTGGAGACATTATTTACAAATATAAATTTCCCTTGTAAAAGGAAAACTTGTGCCCTGTTTTTAGAGCTTTTCCACTGCCAGCCAGCTTTCAATGACCTTTAGTTAAAAATGATTCATATGCCAAACAGCATATTTGTGTGTGGGGCATATTCTGATATCCTACAAGGTCATAACAAGAATGATGCAAGATCACTAACGAAAATATTTGGTTGTCTCTGTATCATGCTAACAATAGAGTAAGATCAATCTAAAAAAAACAAGTTCTACACAAAATACACAATAATATAAATATTAATCCTATTTCCAAAAAGGAAAATGAATGCTATGTCTGATTTTTTAATGGGAAAACATAATTTTTAGATAAAACATTGGAATAAGACATATAATAATCATGAAGTAAAAATATATACTATAACATGAACATATAAATCATACACTTAAAAATATATTCAAGAATATATCAAGTGACAAGATTAAGACATCTATTGTATTAAACTCTTTTGTTAAGTCGGATGAGTTGTGAACTGCTAGAAGACACTCAGTTCAGTTCAATCGTTCAGTGGTGTCCGACTTTTTGAGACCCCGTGAATCGCAGCATGCCAGGCCTCCCTGTCCATCACCAACTCCCAGAGTTCACTCAAACTCACGTCCATCGAGTCGGTGATGCCATCCAGCCATCTCATCCTCTGTAATCCCCTTCTCCTCCTGCCCCCAATCCCTCCCAGCATCTAGTTTCAAATTATAAGTTGCTGCCTAGTTAACACTTGTTAACATATTGATGAGGTTTAAGACATTCTATCCCCAAAATATGACACCTTGGCATGTTGAATATCTTAAGTGGAAAGAAATAAAGAAAAACAAAGAAGCAGGAAGGTCCCTCTGATAACTCAACACCACATTCTTTCCTGAAAGCAGGAGATGAATTTCCTATGTGAAAGATACTCTTCTCTGTACCAGGAGGGATTAAGACATTCTTAGCACAGAAACAGGGATTTGACGGACAAAAAAAAAAACAAAACCACACTATATAAACAAACCTTTTTAATCTTTTATCTTCCTAGTTACTTCTTTACCATTTACTACACTAGTGCAAACCCTTTTATCTTTCCAAATTCTTTACAAATGTATAGATTGGTTGACAAAAAGTATAAAAGCTTCCTGCTCTGGTCACTTCTTTGGGTCTTCAGTTTCTTGTGAAGTCTGCTATGTATATGAACAATTTTGATAAAATATGCATGCTGTTTCCTGTTAGTGTGTTCTTGTCAGTTTACTTTTCAGACCAGCAAGGGACCCTAAGAGGGCTGACCAAAACTTTTCCTCCCCTACAATGTGCCTGACTTATAACATTATACACTACTGCCTAAAATCATCAGATCAAATACCACTAGGAATCTGATAAATTTAGATGAGCTCATTGAAACACTATTTCAACACTTTTTATGAGTTTACTACATATTATGAAAAATAAGAGAATTGGTAAATCACCAAAAATTTCACAAAACCATATAATTTCTGAATGTTTTAATTACCTATTACATCTATAAGTTTAACCAAGAAAAAGATGAGCAATTTTTCTGAGTTCTCAACTTCTCCATGCAACCCATCATCAGAAACATATCAAATAAACCTGATTATTTATAGCACATTTCTTTTTTAAGGCTAAAGAATATATCTTTATAAATTTCCAGAGGTCCTCTGAAATATATCAAAGATAGTATTAGGTGCAAGAGACATCCTCTAATTTAAATTGAATTGAATTGAAATAATTAAAATCCAATTTGGGGAGCAGAAATCAACAAGCTGTCAAAAGATATTTGAGTATTTCATTGACATAAATTGTGGGTGTATGAAAAAAAAATACTTGGACACCTATTTAATGTAAATGACTATAAAACCTTTAAAAATAAGCGTAGGAAAACAATAAAACATGGTTGTAAAGAGATTAGTTCCTCCATAAATAAGCAATCTTCATTTTCTTAAATAATTAAAGCCATAAGTATTATGGGCATGTTTGTGTTCTCAGTTACTAAGTCGTGTCCAAGTCTGCAACCCCATGAACTTAGCCTGTCTAGCTCCTCTGTCCATGGTACTTTCCAGGCAAGAATACTGGAATGGGTTGCCATTTCCTCCTCCAAGGGATTTTCCACACCTAGGGATCAAACCTAAATCTCTTGTGTCTCCTGTATTAGCAGGCAGATTCTTCACCACTGAGCCACCTGGGAAGACCATTAAAGGCATAAAGCTACCCAGTCTTTGCTATTTAGACAAATTACACACACACACACACACACACACACACAAACTTTTCATATTATAGGGAAAATCAATAGTGAAATCAAGTAAATAATTCTATCACTTTTTGCTATATCATGTAGTAACTTGGCAGCTTATGCATTTAGGAATATCATTTCTGGTCTGAGAACTTGTTGGGTTGCAAATTCACATGGCCAAGGGGATCATGAGGCATATATACTCAGTTTTGATGTTAAAAAGGTATAAACAGTCCATTTTCAACATTCTTCCAAAAGACCTTTGATGCCCTAAAACCTGAAGGCTTGGACTTCTGGAATCATAGAATTCAGATCATTGGATCTCAATGGAAAGAATCTTCTATGTTACTGTGAGCAAACAGCTCAGCAGTAAAATTTCAAGAGCAGGCTCCTAAGATCCATGTTTCCAAATTATAGACACAAATCTTGAAAAATGATTTTTAAAATGTACCAACTACACACCTCAAACTGTGGCTACTTAAAGAATGTTTTGGTATCAGAAAACTGTCAGAAGACTGCTATAACAAGACCTTAGTATGAAGCAGCTGACAGTACAAATTACACAGCTTCCACCCTAGATCTTTGCAGCAAGCCCATCTGTATGCCAAAAGCCATAGATTAGCATTTTCTTTCTTCTAGCAAGTTAACCTTTTAGTCTATATCTTTCCAATTTGCTGCTTTCACGGTATTGGATTGCTGATAACTTAATTTTCATTCCTTAAATTTGTTGAAGAGAGGGCCTTTAAATATTGTAATATTCTTTTTATTCTTCCCAAATGTATGCCAAGAGATTATCACACATTTTAGCTACAGCTTTATATCCTGTGACTGTTATTTTTAATATCTACTACCTGGTTTCTCTGGATAAAAATCTAATCTCAATTTTTCTAAACACTTCAGAATATCATTGACTTTCTCCTGGACACTTCTGATAAATGAAAGAGTCTCATATTATTTATGCCAACATTCAGTCACATTAAAATCGGGCAAGAAATAGCAAAACATATCTTCAAAAAATAATTACAGATCTATTCACAGGGGCTGAAGACACAACAATGTTAGGAACAAATATTGTTCTTTTTGTACTAATGCATTTATTTTTCTTAGCTATTCTCCATCCCTACTCAGGGAATTTTTTCCTCCCCTAGGAATAAATCAATGGAATAAACAGTTGTCACATTAAATGGCATCTAGATTTAGGTTATATCTCTTTAAACTATTATGACTTCATTTGTTTACCACACACAAACCTAATTCATGCCTAAGGAGTAATTATTAAAAACTTTTTCAGACAAGTAAGACCCTTGACACTCCCCTGCCAATTTTATATTGTTAGATTGTGTCTTGATTAGTCCCTAAGTCCTGTCTGAGCCTATTGCAACCTCATGGACTGTAGCCCATCAGGCTCTTATGTCCATGGGATTTCCCAGGCAGGAATACTAGAATAGATTGTCATTTCCTTCTCCAGGGGATCTTAATGGACACAAGGAACAAATCCAGTCTTCTGCTGCTGCTGCTGCTAAGTCACTTCAGTTGTGTCCGACTCTATGTGACCCCATAGATGGCAGCCTACCAGGGTCCCCAGTCCCTGGTATTCTCCAGGCAAGAACACTGGAGTGGGTTGCCATTTCCTTCTCCAATGCATGAAAGTGAAAAGTGAAAATGAAGTCACTTCAGTCGTGTCTGACTCCTAGCGACCCCATGGACTGCAGCCTATCAGGCTCCTCCATCCATGGGATTTTCCAGGCCAGAGTACTGGAGTGGGGTGCCATTGCTTTCTCTGAATCTTCTGCTAAGTAGGAGGATTCTTGACTGCTCAGCCACCAGGGAAGCGCCTTAAAAACCACACAAAAATATTACGATGGTGAATTACTCAGAGTAATCAATCACTAATTTCATAAACTCTTTAAATTACCTGACACAGTACTTCTTACATTCCAAATAAAAGGTTGTCAGAAATTTATCATGATGCTGAAATCATAAAGGTTCACATGTCTTAAGGGTCCAGACATCGAGCCAAGCACAGTACTTAGGCTGGGTGCATTCCCACACTTGGCCAAGGGCCTCCGAAGCAAGGCACTACTTCACTGTGATTCTGACTAGGGATACTGGAGGGACATATGTGGCACTGAGGAGGTTTTGGGTTTGCTTGATAGATGACATGAGCGACACATCTAACAGAGAACTTAAGAGACCACAGCCACACACAGCTGGGACAGCCCCGACTTTCTCTTGCCAGAATTCCAGCCCCAGGGTCTGAGATCACTTCTTCCCAGAAGTGTGGTCGGGGTGGTGGCGCTTAGAGTCGGATTCAGACACCCTCCCTGCCACTCCAGGCACCCAGGGCTTCCCAGCGCATTATAGCTGGAGCCACAGTGACTCCTGGGACGCACCTGCCAGCTGCAGATTCCAGCTGTGCTATTTGCCTTCCGGGGACATCCTGCACTCAACCCACCCTAGGTGACGACCAAGGTAGGGAGGGAAAAAAAAAAGAGGGAAAAAAAAAGTATGTGTGCGTGTTATATTTTGTTGTTTTTGTTGTTGTGGGTTTTTGTTTGTTTTTTTGGCCATGTTGCGTTGGACTAATAGCTTCGACACTGTTAGCCGGCATGGTAGCTTTGCCATTACTCTTTGTGTTGTACACAGTTAACTCTTGAATTAGTAGAAAACTCCATCTCCAAACTGACTTTCCAAGGCTGAACATAGAGAATCTGGAAAATGTTTAGTTGTCCTGGCTTCACCAGTCCTAACTTTGAAACGTTCAACCAAAGCTAGTTGTTGTGCTGCTCTTGGTCTCTGTGTGAGTTGCTGCCACGAGCTATATACTCACTGTTTCAGGAAAATTAGATTTCATGAATGAAGATTATCTATCAGTTCTTTAGGATATCAACCAATGCAGAGACTTCTATGCTTCTGGTATTCCAAACTAAGAACTTCTGACCCTAAACTATAGTTATAAACTCTGTGCACTCACTTTCACTAACTTGATACCATTTTAAAATTGTCTTTGTTTTTTACGTTCCATATTTGACTAAGTAAATAGAATTCAAATTGCTTATATCATTACTGGTTTCTTCACATGAGATTGGGCCTTTTCTGTGATTTCAGTAATTAGTAAGAGTGAATTGGGCAACTGCACTGTATCACATGGAGACGTCAATGGCACTCCACTGCAGTAGTCTTGCCTGGAAAATCCCATGGATGGAGGAGCCTGGAAGGCTGTAGTCCAGGGGGTTGCTGAGGGTTGGAAACGACTGAGCGACTTCACTTTCACTTTTCACTTTCATGCATTGGAGAAGGAAATGGCAACCCACTCCAGTGTTCTTGCCTAGAGAATCCCAGGGACAGGGGAGGCTGGTCGGCTGCCATCTATGGGGTCCCACAGAGTCGGAAATGACTGAAGTGACTTAGTAGCAGCAGCAGCAAATGTATCACAACATACTAGCATCTTCCATACAAATTTTATTTTTTTTTAAGTTCTGGGGAAAAGTATTTTGGAATTTTGATAGGGGATGAATTGAATCTGTAGATTGCATTGGATATTATGAACCTTTCAGTCCAGTTCAGTTCAGTTCAGTTGCTCAGTAATGTCCAACTCTTTGCAACCCCATGAATCACAGCATGCCAGGCCTCCCTTTCCATCGCCAACTCCCAGAGTTCACTCAGACTCATGTCCATTGAGTCAGTGATGCCATCCAGCCATCTCATCCTCTGTCGTCTCCTTCTCCTCCTGCCCCCAATCCCTCCCAGCATCAGAGTCTTTTCTAATGAGTCAACTCTTCGCATGAGGTGGCCAAAGTACTGGAGTTTCAGCTTTAGCATCATTCCTTCCAAAGAAATCCCAGGGCTGATCTCCTTCAGAATGGACTGGTTGGAACTCCTTGCAGTCCAAGGGACTCTCAAGAGTCTTCTCCAACATCACAGTTCAAAAGCATCAATTCTTCAGTGCTCAGCATTCTTCACAGTCCAACTCTCACATCCATACATGACCACAGGAAAAACCATAGCCTTGACTAGATGAACCTTTGTTGGCAAAGTAACGTCTCTGCTTTTGAATATGCTATCTAGGTTGGTCATAACTTTCCTTCCAAAGAGTAAGCATCTTTTAATTTCATGGCTGCAGTCACTATCTGCAGTGATTTTGGAGCCCAAAAATTAAAGTCTGACACTGTTTCCACTGTTTCCCCATCTATTTCCTATGAAGTGATGGGACCAGATGCCATGATCTTCGTTTTCTGAATGTTGAGCTTTAAGCCAACTTTTTCACTCTCCACTTTCACTTTCATCAAGAAGCATTTTAGTTCCTCTTCTCTTTCTGCCATAAGGGTGGTGTCATCTGCATATCTGAGGTTATTGATATTTCTCCTGGCAATCTTGATTCCAGCTTGTGCTTCTTCCAGCCCAGTGTTTCTCATGATATACTCTGCATATAAGTTAAATAAACAGGGTGACAATATACAGCCTTGATGTACTCCTTTTCCTATTTGGAACCAGTCTGTTGTTCCATGTCCAGTTTTAACTGTTGCTTCCTGACCTGCATACAGATTTCTCAAGAGGCAGGTCAGGTGGTCTGGTATTCCCATCTCTTTCAGAATTTTCCACAGTTTATTGTGATCCACACAGTCAAAGGCTTTGGCATAGTCAATAAAGCAGAAATAGATGTTTTTTTGCAACTCTCTTGCTTTTTCCATGATCCAGCAGATGTTGGCAATTTGACCTCTGGTTCCTCTGCCTTTTCTAAAACCAGCTTGAACATCTGGAAGTTCACAGTTCACATATTGCTGAAGCCTGGCTTGGAGAATTTTGAGCATTACTTTACTATCATGTGAGATGAGTGCAATTGTGCAGTAGTTTGAGCATTCTTTGGCATTTCCTTTCTTTGGGATTGGAATGAAAACTGACCTTTTCCAGTCCTGTGGCCACTGCTGAGTTGTGCAAAATTGCTGGCATATTGAGTGCAGCACTTTCAGAGCATCATCTTTCAGGATTTGGAATAGCTCAACTGGAATTCCATCACCTCCACTAGCTTTGTTTGTAGTGATGCTTTCTAAGGCCCACTTGACTTCACATTCCAGGATGTCTGGCTCTAGGTCAGTGATCACATCATCATGATTATCTGAACCTTTAGCAGTATGAACCTTTAGCAGTATTAATTTTTCTAATCCAAGATGAAGGAAAGTTGCATGGCTTGAGGTAGCCTGGAGTTAAAAGTCCCTTCCAGGTCCTCCCCACCATTCTTTGCAAAACAAAGAACTCTCTCATGGGAAGAAAAAAATGGACATTAGGTTGATTTCACCCAGCTCCAAGCCGGTCCAGCCTCTTCCCAGCCATTTAAGAGATAACTACTCCGAACAACCTTGGAGAAGAACAGGCTCCTTAAGCAGTAACTTTCCACATGCATGCCTATATATACTTACTTATTTCTTAGATTAGTGCAGCAAGCACTAATCTATGCTTGCTAATAATCTTGCTAATATGACTGCTGCCCCTTCTCACCTCATTAAAGGTGATCTGTTCCTGTAAAGTGCTGGTCTCTTACTTTTTCTGAACCTCTCCTTTCTAACTCCCTTAACCTTCAGTTCAGTTCAGTTTAGTTGCTCAATCGTGTCCGACTCTTCACGATCCCATGAATCGCAGCACACCAGGCCTCCAATAACCTTACACACGAGTCTATACTCGTGTGTACCTTTCCTTTTTGTGTGTTTTCTTCAATTAGTTTCATCAACATCTTATAGTTTTCAGTATATTCGTCTTTTATCTCCTTGGTTAAATTTATTCCTAAATATGTTACTGTTTTTTATGCTATTATAAAGGACATTTTTTTTCTTAATTTTTCTTTTCAGAAAGTTTGTTGTTAGTCAAACACAAACACAGCAGACTTTTGTATGTTGATTTTGTATTTCGCAACATTATTAAATTTGTTTTTGGGTGAATAATTTCTGTGGCCCTAATGTGCAGAATGTTTAATAGCGTATTAAATATTCGAAATTTGTTCAGACTAGATCTTAGTGGCTTTCATCACACACACACACACACACACACACACAAAAGTTAACTGTTAAGTTTGGTGCAAAAGTAATTGGGGTTTTGCATTGTTGAACTTTCCTGTTTGATATTGGAATACATTCTTACATAAATGTAGTTATGTTATACATCATTTTAATGTGGATTTCTTGGTTTATTTATTTTTTTCACTGATGACATTACTTGCTGCTCATTTTGTATTTATTTTATAGAATAGGGAAATGATGTTAGACAAAAAGCAAATTTGAGTGATTTTTCTTATTCAAGTTCAAAATGGGTCAGAAAGTGGCAGAGACGACTTGCAACATCAATAATGCATTTGACCAGGAACTGCTTACAAATGTACCATGCAGTGGTGGTTTAAGAAGTTTTTACAAAGGCGATGAAAGCCTTGGAGATGAGAACAGTGGCTGGCCCTCAGACGTTGAGAATGACCAATTGAGAGCATCATCAAAGCTTATTCTCTTAAAACAACATGAGAAGTTGTCCAAGAACTCAGCTTCGAACATTCTAAGGTCATTTGGCAATTGAAGCAAATGGGAAAAATGAAAAAGCTCAATAAGTGAGTGCCTCAATAGTTGACCACAAATCAAAAGTATCTTCTTTTTGAAGTGTCTTCTCTTATTCTATGCAACAGCAATGAACCATTTGTCATTTAGATTGTGATGTGCAATGAAAAGGGGTTTTTATATGACAACCAGTGATGCCTAGCTCAGTGGTTGGACCAAGGAGAAGCTCCAAAGTACTTCCCAAAGCAAACATGTACCAAAAAAGGTCATGGTTTGGTGACATGCTGCCAGTCTCATCCACTATAGCTTTCTGTGTGCACGCTAAGTTGCTTCAGTCATGTCTGACTCTTTGCGACCCCTTGGACTGTAGCACACCAGACTCCTCTGTCCATTGGATTCTCCAGGCAAGAATGCTGGGGTGGTTTGCCAGGCTCTCCTCCAGAGGGTCTTCCTGACCCAGGAATTGAACCTGGGTCTCTTAAGTCTCCTGCACTGGCAGGCAGGTTACCACTAGTGCCACTTGAGAAGCCCATAGCTTTCTGAATCCCAGTGAAACCATTACATCTGAGAAGTATGCTCAGGAAATGGATGAGAGGAACCGAAAACTGTAACACCTGAAGCTGGCATTGGTCTACAGAAAGGGCCCAATTCTCCACAACACCTGACTGCATGTCACAACCAATACTTCAGAAGTTGAACGGATTGGTCTATGAAGTTTTGCCTCATCTGCTGCTTTCACCTGATCTCTTGCCAGCCAGCTACCTTTTCTTTAAGCATCTGGACACCTATTGGCAGTGAAGAGGCTTTCACAACCAGAAGGAGGCGAAAATGCTTTCCAAGAGCTTGTTGAATCTTGAAGTGTGGATTTTTATGCTACAAGAATAAACATTTCTTGTTCGCAAAAATGTGTTGATTTTAATTGTTTCTATTTTGATTGATAAAGATACGTTTGAACGTAGGTATAACGATTTAAAATTCATGGTCTGAAACTGCAGTTATACTTGCACCAACCTAATATGTGAGGTGTTATATATGTTAATAACTTGATTGTGGTAGTCATTTCATAATGCATACATATGTCAAATCATCAGGTTGTACTTTAAATATGTACAGTTTTATTTGTCAATTATTCCTCAATAAAGCTGAAAAATAACATTTTCCTTTAAATTATAAGGTAAGAAAATACCAATTTAAAGTTTCTAATTTACTGCTTTTGCTGAGATATTTTACAGTATATATAAATTAGAACATTCCTGTAAGAGAACCTTTTGAATCAGATTCATTAAAAATTTCTAGGAATTGAAGCCTTTCAAATTCTGTTCAAATTCACACACACAAAATGTATGTATCACTTTATTTTGCTTCAGTTATATCATTCTGTCTTCATATTCAGCATGAAGTAAAATGCCCAAATATCAGATTTTGGCCTGCTGCTAAAAGAAAAAATACTTACAAATACATAATTGCTTTACCAGCTGAAAAACACATACATATTACCATTTACTAAATTTGCATGGTAGGTGGTTATTCTTCCTTCTGTAGTGCTTGGAGCTGTTTACAGACAGTAATAGAGATAAACTATTAGTAATTGCTGTTATAATCAGCTATTTAATTTGGTGAGGTGATGATGAAATAATAAGGGTTGATAAGCTATTTTGAGATCCTTCCATGTTGGACAAATGGTGTTTAAAAAAAAAAAACAAAAAACAACCACTAATGAAACCTGTTTAGATGACCAAATCTAGTGTCAAATGAAGGTATGTTAATGAAAAAGTATTGACCTTGCTTTAGAAATGTGTGCAATACTAATTAATTAAAAATTGTCTGGAAATGAGCTTTAATAAAAACATTTTTCCCCAGATAAAACCTTACCTCATTAATGACACTTTTATATAAAAAATACTTTACAGTTCCAGATAAAAATTTAATAGACTCCTTAGTAGCAATTGAAATATAGGTTTCAATAAATGGCTTTTATACTAAGTATTCCCAAACAGCCTCCTTGGATATGCTTTGACAAGTTTTTTTCTCTTTTTATCCCCTTTTCAAATATATTCCTCCTGCTAATTTCTAATCTTTTCTCTCCAAAGGACTTAGAATTTGGAAAATAAAACAAAGCATAATTTTTCCAAATATAAAACACAGTTGGCTTTAAATAAGTGACTGTGGAGAGTTCCCAGATTTATAGAGCACTGCACTGTGAGTAGACTTAGAGAATTTAATTTTTGCTTCTCCATGTGAATTTTGAGTTTTTATGAATTTATAAGTTCTTTCCAAGAACTGAAGAGAACAGTTTAGTGCAAGTTAATATGCTCATTCTTATGATTCTACAATCACTATCAGATATTTTGTTGTTGATTACTTAATCATAATTACTTTGTGATTGAGGGGGTTACAGTTTCCTGCTTCACCTGTTTCAAAGTTCTTAATTGTATGCCAGATATTGGGTATTAAAGAATCATAGATATTGAATAATAGATATCGAAGTAGACAATATTTATCATCAACAAAGACACACCCTTTCCTCTATCAGCTCTCTGAAATGGGACCCAAATCAGTCTCATGTGTAGTTAAGCTGAGTTTAGTGTTTGTTAAAACTATAGTTAAACTTAGATCAGCACTATTGTCATAAGATGTGAATATAGTAGCAGGAGTCTCCCTTCAGAAGGGATTAAAATCTGAGTGCAGCTGAGAGTTTCCAAAGATAACTGATCTCTCTCTCTCTCACTCTCCAAATGTGTGTGTGTGTGTATCTCCTATTGGTTATGTTTCTCTGGAGATTCCTGATGAGCACATTACCTGTCAACCATCTATTTATATTGGTATTTGTATTTTTATTTTATTTCTCCTGCCACCAGAATGTAAGGCTCATGAGGGCAAGGATTTTTATATGGCTACACTTATTATTTGACAGGAGTCTGTAAAAAACAAAAATGCTTGAGACATTTTAGGCTTTAATAATATAATTCATGTACATTCCTTTTGAAGCTTATTCCAACATACCTTTTGCTTGCTACTGTGAATTATCTAACTGTATGTCTAATTTTCTAATGTATTACTCTTAGCCTATAATGTGTACAAATGGTAGACATGTGAAGTGTATCAAATCAGTGGGAAAGCTAATAAGGGTAGCAAGTTCATATTACTAACAAACATAGAGCTGAAACACTGTTCAGAATGATTCACCTATCTGAATTTATGTGATTCTCACGACATTCCCATTTCACAGATGAAAAAATTGAAGTAACTTGCCCAAACTTACACAGTGGCTAAGATGTAGAGCAAAGATTTGAAGCCAGACATTCAGGCTCTGAAGTCCATAATTTTACCACTATATTGTATCATGACTAAATGTAACTTCTCCATGACGTTGAATTCCTTTAGCAAGCAGGATTCAACTCCAAACATGATTTCTTACCTATTACTGTCCAAAGGTTACAGAAATTGTTTTACATTTAATTTAAACATGTATCTGGAGAAGACCTTCTTTTTCACTCATGTGACATATAAACCTTCTATCTTAATCAGTCCAGCTGCTGTAACAAAACACCATAGATTGTGTGGCATAAACACCATTTATTTCTCATCCTCTGGAAGCTGAGGATTTTATGATCAAAGATGCTAGATCTGCTGTCGGGTGAACGTCTGCTTCCTTGTTTGCAGATAGCTGTGAGAGCCATCCCTAAGTGGCAGAGAGAGCAGAAGGAAAGTGAACTTTTCCTTGTCTCTCCTTCTAAGAGCACTAGTCTCATTCTTCAGGGTTCCGATCTCATTAACCTAATTACCTCCCAAAGGTGCCACTTTTTAACATCTCTGCATGGAGGATTATGGATTCAACAGATGATTTTGAGAGGGATACAGACATACAGAGCAGAACACCTTCCCTGACTTAGTAGTGACCTGATGAACCATCAGACCAGTTACTTGCTTGAGATTTTTGAGTTCGTACAGTAATATTGTTTTGCCTGGTCTCCAAAGTGTTCATGTCTTTCCTTATTTAGCCTATATTAGCAAATATTTATCAAACATCTATTAAATAAGCCAGAAATCATTCTAGATGTAGAAATGTAAAATACTTTAGAAATATTAATATGAACCATCATCCCCCTTCAACACTTACCTCATAATATAACCAGAAGCTATTTCCTACTATAGTTCTAAAAAGCCTTCCTACAGTAAGTTAATTTTAGAAAGCCAGGTGAAAGGATATGGTTTCTATCTACTTTTCTAAATAATTTAAGTTCTCTCACCATTTTATGGTTGACTATAAAAGGTGCATGTACTTAGTTACTGTTATAGCATTTCTAGTTAATGACTACATTCACTGAAAAAAAAAAAATCCTTCAAATTGTGTGCTTGACTTGTCAATGATTACTTCAGAAGATAGTTATATATAAATCCATTTCTGTCCATTTCTGTTTTATATGTAATGTTTTTTAGAACATGTTTATTGCTTTACTCAAAGGCCCTCAAGTAGGTTAGAGTGCAGTTAAAAATATAGATGTGTTTATATTGTGGAAAAAGTGTGAGTTTTGGAGTTAAGTATATGAGGGTTCATTTTTCAATCTATATTGCAAACCATAAAAATAATCTCATTACTTAGTAATCCTTCGATTAATTTTTAGAAAGAAAATAAAAATAAAATGTGAGGTTTATGGACAAGCATGTTCAGAAAACATTATACATAAAGTGGACAGTTGGAAACAATATATTGGCATTATTGGAATAAGCAGTGTGATACAACTGTAACATGAAATACTATGCAGCCAGAAACATCTTATACAACATTTATAGTTAATAAAAAGGCAAGATATACATTTTATATTATTTTGATGAAAAAAGGTCATTTCTGCTCCTTATATTTGGAAAGATGTGGCATTAAAAAATAATCAAATGCATAATTGTTTCATGTACATTATTTCATTTGTATTTAAAACAATTCTGTCAGAGATGAGTTATTTCTACTGTAAAACAAGAGGACTGATGTTTTCAGATGTTAACCAACTTTCTCAGTACAAAAGGGCTAATACAAATTCTGATAAATTGAGCTCAGCTCAGTGCTAGGCCTAATCTAAGTTATCACAGAAAGGCTATGCCCAACTGGACTTGTACCTGCTTTGTAAAATTCTTCCTGTCTTAAATAAGATGAGTATGGGCTATGTCTGTATTACTTATATATGTTTATCTTATATTTTCTCCAAAGGACAAAAATGTCTCTTTTCCTTGAATACAAAGTGTGGGGTATTTTCACTTCTTGTCTTTTTGATATGCTTTCATGTGTAGACTACACACTGCTTGAATTCAGAATTAATGTGCAGAATCTTAAAGGTGCTTAGTTAAATTAATGTTCCTTCTTAAATGTATTTGTCTCTAAATTGCACAGCCATTTTGCAAATAAAGGAAAACTTGGCTAAACTTTAGAAACTAGAATTGCAAGAGCAAACAAGCTCAGTTTATTAGCTACATCTGTGTCATAGGACACAAAAAATGAACTTATTTCTCCCTTGAGATTTTCTAAAAATATACTATACATATGCAAAACATAGATAGTTAGAAAATGTATACCTCTGTCTGGCTTAAAAAATATACAAAGACAATATCATACATACCATATTGGGATTGAATTAAATATTGAAATTAGAGTCCTGAGTAGAATGAAATTTAAGTTAAATCAGTCAGCTTAATAAAGTTTGTGTTTTCCTAAAATTGGTTACTGTTGACTCCTGGAACTTCATAATATTTTGTTAGAGGTGTCGGTTTATAAGTTTTTCTCTCCTGCCAGACTATAGATTTCTTCAGGGCCAAGATCCTGTTTTACTAATATTTGTATTCTTTGCATTTTTACAGACCTGACATGTGGGAGAATTTGAGTGAGTTTTAAGAAGGAATCAGTGTAGACTAGATCTAGTTGAAATTTAATAATTGATGATAGGATTGTTGATACAAAATAGTGAGAGTATTTTATATTGTAGGGATTTGTTTTGCTTTTGTTCTCCCCTATTGGATATACAAAGTGAAACCATTTTCCTGTATTTCTAAAATTCTTTGTAGAAAATCAGAAATTATTATGAAACCAGAATATAACTTATATAGTTTCTGAAAGTATGCCTCTTTTGATAACTCTCATTTGATATCTCCCTTTGGTGTTAATGTGGGAAATATGCTTTGTGTAATTGAAAAATTTTTCTTCTTGGCCTTTCAATTTATGGTCATACTCTATTTAATGCTGAGGGAAGGCTCAAATGAAGAGGCAGTGTGTTAAAACTCAAATCTCAAAATAGAAATGTCATGGGACCTAAATTCCTGACATAGATTCAGCAAAAATCACAGTTTATTGTTATATGTTTTATTTATTTATTTTTATTTGTTGCAATCCTGAAGAAAAATACTGGAATAGAGTAGGCAGCCACATATTTGTTTAAATCATTTATTTAACAGGCATTTTTCTTCTTTAGGTATACAGCACTGTCCTAACACGTACACACAAATCTAATCTTGGAATTTCATTAGATAACTCTAATGCCTTATTTTAGGATAGAAAAATATTGGCATAAAGTATTAATTTGAGAAAACTTTACTGTTCAGAAATTAATTTGCTGAAGAATGGTCATTGGGTCACTCACAAGTTAAAGAGAACAGAAGGAAAAATGTTAGTTGTTATTATTGTCAATGGTACTACCTAGCATCTGAGAATACAGCCAAATAGTTTCATAGAAAAGAGATGAATATAAACAGGAGGGTAAAAAAGATGAGATATCTGCATGGAAAGAGAAAAAATGAGGCTTAGTATATGAAGAAAGGGAACCTAGGGTCACCATTATGATTTTAGAATCTCATTAACAATACCAAGCCAGCACTTAATATTCCCATCCACCACCTGCCTAAGTGTTAAAGCTTGTCAAATCTCTGTTTATAAACAAGGGTTATATTTTAATGTCAAAATTAGATTTCAGTTTATTTTTTATGAGAAGTTCTAGAAACCAGCAAAAATCAATCCCTCTGAAATTATAGAAGATATCTCTAAACGATCATGACACACTTTCTTCCTGAGCTAGGATATGGCCTATGTATGTATCCATTGCGCGAAGCCTTAAAATAACCAGAACCAAAGAAGGCTAGTGTACTAGGGATAAGATCAGCAAAAGATGAGGGACCAGACCTTGTGATTTTTACAGCAGATAGGCTTTCCTCTCATTGAAATGGAGAATCATTGGAGGCTTTTGATCAGTGAGTAACATTATATGACCTGTACTGAAAAGACTCCTGGCTACACAGTTGAAAGCATATTATAAAGACACAAAAAGGAACATGAACAGTTTGGAGGCTATTGTAAATATCCATGCAAAGGATAATGAGGGCTATAGTTGCTTAAATCTGAGTGGAGCAGTAAAGGGTGAGGAGTGGATACATTTTGAAGATAGACACAACAGTGGTGATGGACTGGATGTGGAATGTGAGCAAGAAAGAAGAGTCTAGGATAACTTCAAGATTTTAGGCCTACCTGGAAGGTAAAGTTACATCAAATTAAAATCAAGAGGACTAGAGATAGGGCTCATTTAGAATGGTGTACAAATCAGAATAGGCAGTGTTGTGGTAACAAACAACTCTAAAATCTTAGGTACCAAAAACAATGAACATTCATTTATAGCTATGATACATTGCAAAGAAAATTGACAACAAAGTTTCTGTTTGAGAGGGGCTCATGCTGACTAAGGCTCCATGTTGATGCTTGATTTAATAGCTACTATGGCTAGGTCAGGAAACATGTTGAATCATGTACTAGATCCTAAAGCTTCTTTCCAGAAATCAAATTCATAACTTACACTCAGTTATTCATTTGCCAAAGTGGGTGACATGCTCAAATTTATATTTAAAAAAGAAGCTAGAGATACATTTTTACCATGGATGCCAAAGGTGTAAACTGGACATAGTTTGGAAGTAGCACTTAGAATTCTTCAGAAGACATTTAATTTGCCGAGTTGTCATTCTGATTAGAAATCCAACTAGTAAAGCCAAATTCAGAGTTGCCTGTATGGGTATAGATTTCAGGAGAAGGATCTGGATTAACCATTTAATTAAATATTTAAAGCTATAATCTTGAGAATCAAATGCACAGGGAGAAGAGTATTAGGCCTAAACCATAGAATACACAAAGATGAGTAGTCAGGAAGGTGAAGGAGAACAAATAAAGGAAACTAAAAAAGTGTACCCACTGAGCTTTGTAGAATAGAAACCAAAAGAAAATGTCCCCAAAGCCAAGAGGATAAAATAATTCAGGAATGAATGAGTGACCATCTATGCTTAATACTGATAATAATGAAATTGAACTCAATGATTGGACTTAGTACTATGGAAGTTATTGAAGACTTTAAAAGGGAATTTTTCTGTAAAGTGTTATAAAAAAATGCCTGATTACAACAGGCTAAAAGAGATATTCAAGAAATAGTATTGTGACAGTGATTTTAAGAGTTTTGATACAAAAGAAGAAATACCTAGAGAAAGAATAGGGTGAATGAGGGTTTTTCATCTCTTAACTTCTTTTTTAAGATGAGTGATTTTAAATATGTTTTTATGCTGATGAAAATGACACGGCAGAGAGGGAAAAATGATGATGCAGAAGAATATTTCATGTTTCCTTAAGAGTAAAGTAGAAATCGCATGCTTTTGATTGAGCTAATTTTGAAGTTTTAATGCCTTCAGCATTATCACACTGTTTTTTCTCTCTCCATTTCTCTTTTTGTAGAGGGAAGCGAAAAACTCTCATTAGGTCAAAAGGAATCTTAGATCTGTTGGATACCATTACAGAAGTAGATTGAAGAGCAGACTCCTAGGAAATTTTCTTGAAAAAAAAAAAAAAGTTATTGTAAGATGTATTTGTATAAGTGGAAGGGTTTCAGATCAGATCAGATCAGTCGCTCAGTCGTGTCCGACTCTTTGTGACCCCATGAATTGCAGCACGCCAGGACTCCCTGTTCATCACCAACTCCCGGAGTTCACTGAGACTCACGTCCATCGAGTCAGTGATGCCATCCAGCCATCTCATCCTCTGTCGTCTCCTTCTCCTCTTGCCCCCAATCCCTCCTAGCACCAGAGTCTTTTCAAATGAGTCAACATTTCGCATGAGGTGGCCAAAGTACTGGAGTTTCAGCTTTAGCATCATTGCTTCCAAAGAAATCGCAGGGCTGATCTCCTTCAGAATAGACTGGTTGGATATCCTTGCAGTCCAAGGGACTCTCAAGAGTCTTCTCCAACACCACAGTTCAAAAGCATCAATTCTTCGGCTCTCAACCTTCTTCACAGTCCAACTCTCACATCCATACATGACCACAGGAAAAACCACAGCCTTGACTAGATGAACCTTTGTTGGCAAAGTAATGTCTCTGCTTTTGCATATGCTATCTAGTTTGGTCATAACTTTCCTTCCAAGGAGTAAGCGTCTTTTAATTTCATGGCTGCAGTCACCATCTGTAGTGATTTTGGAGCCCAGAAAAATAAAGTCTGACACTGTTTCCACTGTTTCCCCATCTATTTCCCATGAAGTGATGGGAATGGATGCCATGATCTTCGTTTTCTGAATGTTGAGCTTTAAGCCAATTTTTTCACTCTCCACTTTCACTTTCATCAAGAGGCTTTTGAGTTCCTCTTCACTTTCTGCCATAAGGATGGTGTCATCTGCATATCTGAGGTTATTGCTGTTTCTCCCGGCAATCTTGATTCCAGCTTGTGCTTCCTCCAGTCAAGCATTTCTCATGATGTACTCTGCATATAAGTTAAATAAACAGGGTGACAATATACAGCCTTGACGAACTCCTTTTCCTATTTGGACCCAGTCTGTTGTTCCATGTCCAGTTCTAACTGTTGCTTCCTGACCTGCATACAAATTTCTCAAAAGGCAGATCAGGTGGTCTGGTATTCCCATCTCTTGAAGAATTTTCCACAGTTTATTGTGATCCACACAGTCAAAGGCATTGGCATAGTCAATAAAGCAGAAATAGATGTTTTTCTGGAACTCTCTTGCTTTTTCCATGATCCAGCGTATGTTGGCAATTTGATCTCTGGTTCCTCTGCCTTTTCTAAAACCAGCTTGAACATCAGGAAGTTCACGGTTCACATATTGCTGAAGCCTGGCTTGCAGAATTTTGAGCATTACTTTACTAGCATGTGAGATGAGTGCAACTGTGCGGTAGTTTGAGCATTCTTTGGTACTGCCTTTCTTTGGGATCGGAATGAAAACTGACCTTTTCCAGTCCTGTGGCCACTGCTGAGTTTTCCACATTTGCTGGCATATTGAGTGCAGCACTTTCACAGCATCATCTTTCAGGATTTAGAATAGCTCAACTGGAATTCCATCACCTCCACTAGCTTTGTTTATAATGATGCTTCCTAAGGCCCACTTGACTTCACATTCCAGGATGTCTGGCTCTAGGTCAGTGATCACACCATCGTGATTATCTGGGTTGTGAAGATCTTTTTTGTATCGTTCTTCTGTGTATTCTTGCCATCTCTTCTTAATATCTTCTGCTTCTGTTAGGTCCATACCATTTCTGTCCTTTATCAAGCCCATCTTTTCATGAAATGTTCCTTTGGTATCTCTAATTTTCTTGAAGAGATCTCTAGTCTTTCCCATTCTGTTGTTTTCCTCATGCCAATATATGAGAAATTTTTGTCATATTCCAGAGATGGAACTAATTGGACTGACATAAAAGTGATTTAGGAAAAGTTAAAATCACTCTTGTGTCTGACTCTTTGAGACCCCATGGACTCTGTGGAATTCTCCAGGCCAGAATACTGGAGTGGGTAGCTTTTCCTCTCTCCAGGGAATCTTCCCAACCCAGGGATCGGACCCAGGTCTCCTACATTGCAAGTGGATTCTTTACCAGCTGAGTCACAAGGGAAGCCCATGAATACTGCAGTGGGTAGCCTATCCCTTCTCCAGGGGATCTTCCTGACCCAGAAATTGAACCAGGGTCTTCTGCATTGCAGGTAGATTTTTTTACCAACTGAGTTATTAGGGAAGCCTGTGATTTAGGAAAGAAAATTCAAATAAAATCATAGAAATAGACTAAACTATAATTTCCAGTTAGCTGGGATTTTTTGAAAGGGATGATATGGTGCAAACATTGTCATGTATTTGCTTTACTAGGTTCTGTCTATGCCCTGCTCAACCACAAGTGGGGCTGACTCCTGTGGTTACATTACCTGGACACTTTTGCCAGTGGGGCCAGTAGGAGGTGTCAGCAAGATATAAGTGGGCAGATAGAGATCACCACTCCCTCACAGTTTCAGGTACCTCCTCAACCCTGGCCACCCTCAAGTAGTTTCTAGTCCACAGTTCACCAGGTCTCTCCCCAGTCAATTCTTTCTACTACTGTGGATTCCTGGGGCCTGAGCATCTCTTTCTGGTTCATTCAGCCTTGTTCATACTGTATAAATAGTTCATTTATTCAAGTCTTTTCATTTGAATTATCTGGATGTGATTCAGTATAGATTCAGAGATAGTATCTTTAAATATTTTACAGGACAGATTGTATAGTTGATATATGTTGTAGTTGACATGTGTTATACTCAAGTCACTGACATTATTAATTTTGATGCCCCTGTTGTTGCTAATTTGGCCAGTGGGAGCCCATTCAAGTTGGCTTCTTCATCTGTTTGGTGCATACACTCCAGTTTTTGAGTTCTGCCTTCTTTCTGGTACAGTAACATATTTAGGGTACACTATGTTTTTTTGCCTGCCCCGGTACTAGAATTGGCCATTTCTCTAAGGATCCTGGTTCTTTAATGGTGGGAGATAATATCTTAAATTAAATCAAGGAGTTAAATGTGCTTCTTTTGGAGATAGCATTGATTATTTTTGGCTGTTTCTCAGCTCTTAGCCCTTAGGAAATACACATATTTATGAATTGTAAATTAATACTAACACTTCTAATTGAACACAACATGGTTTTTTTTGGCTTATTTCCTTTCATATTTATTATTCTTTTCTTTAGAGGAACTTATTTTAGTAAAATTGGTTAGTCTCCTAAGTTTATTTGGTGAGCTAGCATAAGTCTCTGTTCTGTTTTGAAATCACTAGAATTGAGGTGCTTTCTCAGTCATAGATTGTTGTTCAGTCACTACGTCATGTTTGACTTTTTTCAACCCCGTGGACTGCAGCACACCAGGTCTCCCTGTCCCTCACTATCTCCCAGGGCTTACCCAGGTTCATGTCCATTGAGTTGGTGATATCATCCAATCATCTCATCCTTCACCTCCCTCTTTTCCTTTTTGCCTCAATCGTAGATATGCTCTCATATATCTTCTAGAAATATATCTCATGTTAAAGAATCTTGCATCATGAAAATACAAATTTTATTTGTGCAGTGATTACATACTCAATTTTATGATAGACTAACCAAATACACTTTCTAAGGAAGACTATTGTTAGTCTTTATGAAAAGCCATTTGAAGGCTAATATAATAATCTGTGCAAAGGATATTGAGGCTCACGGTACTTATTAGCTTAAGGTAAAACAATAAATGGGAAGAAGTGAATACATGTGAAGATAGAAATAACAATGATTAGTTATTGGCTTACTGATGAATAGTTAATAAAGAGAAGGGTTTAGGATGATTTTAGTATTTTACCTGTGAAAAAACTAGAAGAATGAAGTTTGACTAAACTAAAATGAAGATGACCGAAGAAGGAGCATATTTAGTCAGTCAGAACAGAGTGAGTTATACTGTGGTAATGAACAATTCCAAAATTTCAAGGGCAAAAACAAAGATTTGTTTCTTGTGGTGGTTTATCTGAATACAGAGTCTTTGCCAGATAGGATCTTCTTATAATCCCTTTTAACAAGCAAGAACTTTTTTTCATTTCAAGGTTTAATGTAACCCACCCCTCTGGTGAGTTAGAAAAGTCACCCATTGCTTGGCAGACACTCCTTATATTTCTTAAAATTAGCACAATGAAGAGTTAGTTACATGAGAATATGCTTGTATGTTTCTTTTGCAAAGTTCTGCTTTTTTCATTCCTATGAAACCTTTGCTCTTTCTTTTCACTGTACCCTTTTTTTTAAATCAAATTTGATTCTTACAGACTAGAAATTATGAGACAAATGTGTTTATTAAAATGGGTAATAGAAACATGTCTCTAGACTCTAAGTAGATCCCCCTTCTATGAGGTAAATATATGACTTGTGTAATAGCTATTTGACCTATGTATACTTCAATGGATACATTTTTCTTTTAAGTAATTAAATTTCCAGGTAATATGTACTTAGGTTTTATTAGTTGCAGGAAGAGAATGAGACAAGGGAATAGTGAATATAACACAAGAAGAATCAGTATATATTAACTGTCTGTTGCTGTGTAATAATTTATCACAAATGTTGATTTAACATCACCCATTTATGAATTCTCAGTTTTGTAGGTGAGAAGTCCTATATAATATTGCTGGGTTCTCTGCTCATGGTTTCACCAAGCTGAAATCAACCTGAGCTCTTTTCTGGAGGCTGACAGAAAAGAGTTGACAATTCAGAAGCCAATCTTATTCTCCTTAGCAGAATTCAGTTCCCTGCGTTTAAATGATTGTGTGGGCCTCATTTCCTTGTCAGTCTTCAGCTGGGGGCCACTTTTAACTCCTGGGGACTGCCCACATCCCCTACCTTGGGGCATCCCCAGTCATCAAGCCAGCAAGGCGTATCAAATCCTTCTTGTGCTTTACTTCTCTTACTTCCTCCATCTCTGACCTTTAGACCTAGGTTAAAGGGCTCAGGTGATTAGGTCAGGCTTACCTATAGAATCTCCCTGTCTTAAAGTCAGTCATTACAGGACATTAACTACACTTGGAAAATCAATTTGTCAAGCTTTAATATAGTTTCAGGAGTAATATCTCTTTAATACTCACAGGTTTCATCCACACAAAGGGAAGTTGAGTGTAATTTGGGATTACCATGGAATTCTACCTCCTACCTAAGTGCTCTTGAAAATATTAAGCAATCCTTGTTTTCTATATAAAATAAATACCTTATGTAAATGAAATGTCTGCTTAGATTTTAGTGAATGACTTTAGATATTTTATCCTTGAGAATAAAATTTTATGTAAATTGTCCTAACATTTAAAGAAAAAGAATGAGGCATCAAGGAGAAAAATGAATAAAACAGAAGACTGTTCTGAACTAAAAAGAATAACCATTGAGATTGTCATATTTATGAGAAAAGCCACTCAAATCAAAGTTGAAAGTTCATGCACTGATTGTTAAAATGAATAAAGAAATTATTTGAGTCCATTAGCTTATTAATTAATCAAAGTCCATTGTGTCTCAGAGGTTAAAATTTAACCATGTTATAATAAGAATTTTTCATAGTTCTGTCCTCTAATAGGATATGAAGACAAAGCCTTTTGCTAATAGAAAATGTCTGGAATTCTGATTAGATCAAGAGAGGTGCCCCTTAAGATAGTTTCAGGGTAAATTGAATGGTCCAATCTCCATTTCTCTCCCAGTGACCAGTTGGTGCTTGACAATGATACGGTTAGCCTAGGACAGAACAAAAGGAAATTAAAAACATCAGTGTCACAGATTTGTGGTTTCCAGAGGCCAATCTAAACCTTTATAAATCATCAACGTAAGATTGAGCTGTTGTTCTGGGAAATATCTTAGGTCAAAATTGCATAGTACAGCTCCTATAAATACTCTCAGAATATTTATCTCGCTGTTGCTGTATACTCATTTCTTAGCCTCTAAAGGGGAAATAGAATACCGTTCCATTGGATGCCTTCCTGAGTGGCCGGAAGCTGCAGCTCTGTGCAGAGTAACCACAAGAAGCAAGCAACCCCATTAACCACTCAATCTGATTATTAACCTCTAAAAATAAATGCAGGTTGGAAAGCTTGTTTCCCCCCTGACAAAGGGAAATAGAAATCAATAATGACTTAGATTCTATTTGTGAACTAAAATGTTCAAGCTGCTGAATAAAATGTGTCACAATGTGACAGGGTAAACACACACATGCACACACACACAGTTGTTGCAAAGACTTGTGAAAACACAAGAATTCCATTTGATCAACATTGGTTTTCTTGAAATGATCATAAATGTCAACAAGGACCTGAAAAAAAGAATAACAGAGAAAGGATGAAAATTTATGTTGAATATTTACTGAATATACCCAAAAACTTTCTGAGATGCTTTCACATGCTCGCTTATAGGATAGAAACTAAAATTTTGATGTTTAATGGTATGAACAGTGCAGTCACTACTTTAATAATTAAATTTCAGCTCTTCTTCTAGAAATTTGGGCAAGTGATATATTCTCTATATGCTTTTCTTACTTTATCTGGAAAATAGAAATAAATAACCTACTTTATAATATTATTGTGACAATAAATGAGATATTTAAAGTAATGATGTGGTGGTGGTGTAATTATGACCTCCTTTTATCCTCAAAAGCCCATGGGTATCTGGCTTCCTGTCCAGGATGTAGAGAGCTCTAGCATAACTCTCAGGCTCTATACAACTACTGTTAATTTATGACTATGACTGAACCCAAGAGAGAGTTGAGGTTGCAGAGCCAGTGACAGCCAGAGCTGTCCTGTACTGCAGGGAGAGGATTTGAGCATGATCTCACTTGAGATAAACATAACTGGACACCAATAAAGAGAATGCAACTGGAAGAAATGACAATTGAAGAATGTCAACTATTGGCAGATGAGATAGTCTGAAATTCTGAGGACTACAGATATGGGTGGGGGGGGGTGGTAACTATACCTTCTCTCAGGGTTTCTGTCTGTAAAGCCCACCAAACATTCATTAAAAAAGATTGAAAAAGAAGTTTCTATTGCAGTGCTGACATCAGGGAGGTGAAGCTGCTGCTGCTGCTAAGTTGCTTCAGTCGTGTCAGACTCTGTGTGACCCTGTAGACAGCAGCCCATCAGCTCCTCTGTCCCCAGGATTCTCCAGGCAAGAATATTGGGGTGGGTTGCCATTTCTCTCTCAATGCGTGCATGCATGCTAAGTCGCCTCAGTCATATCCAACTCTGTGTGACCCTATGGATAGTATACCACCAGGCTCCTCTGTCCACAAGATTCTCTAGGCAAGAATAGTGGAGTGGGTTGTCATTTCCTTCTCCATAAGGAGGTGAAGAGCAATGGCCATATAAGCATGTGAGGATCAAGAAACTTCATCTAAATCCATCTTCTCCTATTTCTTAAAAGAAAAAAAAATGTTAATGTGTATGTAAGGTGGAGAGTAACCATCACTGCTGCCCTTAGTTGAAAACTGATTGCAGCTCAGAGAGGGAATTTGCAGAGAAAAGCCTACTTCTGGGGGAGGGGCTTCCTTTGCTGAGCTCACAGCCATAGTGGCAGAAAAACAGTAGGACTGAAAAGCCACACTCTCATAATGCAGGGACATGACATATGCCCAAGAATAAGGCTTAATAAAAATAAATGTTCACTCCCTACCACCAATCAAAGAAGTTTTGAATAATAAGTAACTTCAGGGTATTGCTGAGAGAGTATCAAAAGAAGAAAAACATGCAAGACATGCCAATAGAATGACATCTTCAAAGTGAAAAAGGGAGACAAAAAATAAACCTGTCACCCCTGGTACTTTAACTTAAAGTAATCTAGTAAACAAAATCATCTTTCAAAAACGAGACTTTCTGAAACAAAAACTAAGGAAATTGAAAGTTAAAGTAAGTTCTTCAGCTTGAAAGAATATAGTAGACTTAAATGTTGCTGTTGTTCAGTCACTCAAAGAGTCAGTCTAACTCTTTGCGACCCCATAGACTGCAGCATACCAGGTGTCTCTGTTCTTTGCCGTCTCCTGGAGCCCGCTCAAACTCTAAAGTGGGACCATGCAAAGAAATAAATAGCATTGGAGAGGATTTAGAGGGAAGGAAAGTTTAGTTCAGTGGCTTTAAAAAAAATTAAAGTCCTTAAAGATAATTGTCCAATACAAAAAATACTAGCAGTATACTCTATGTTAGTATGTGTAAAAGTAAAACAACACAATAAGTTGGGTTGTAGAATTGGGAAGTACTCTAGTAAAGTTCTTAACTACTAGAAAGTAATACAATACTAACTTGAAGTTAGGCTCTAATTAAATATACATGGTAAACTTTAGTAAAGTGACTTTTTAAAAAGATGTATAAACAGCAGGTTGATGAACTAGTATAGCAGCTTTTTCCTTAGTAGCCAAATATTAGAAACAAATCTGATGTCCTTTATCCAGTGAATGGATACACAAATTTTGGTATGTGCATACAATGGAATACATGAAATGCTACTTAGCAATGAAAAGGAATATTTAGAAATTGCAGTAAACTTTGATAAATACTTTAAGCACTGAAATTCACCCCCTTCAAAAGGGCTTTAGATTTCATAGATCTACTAAAAAACAAATATAAACAAACAAACAGACAAAAAAACTACTCTTAATCCCTCTTTCCTCTTTTATTTTTTTAAAGAACAGATACAAATCTTTGGATTTCCTTCTATGAGCATATTTTTGTAGAGCTTGATATATAATTTTCTGTTGTATATGATATTACTTGTAAATGTTATAATACAAGTTAATGTTTATACACACACGCATATACATATGGATTTGAACCGCACAGGTCCATTGGTGCATGGATTTGTCGGGGGAGTGTGTAATTTCCTTCGTTCTGTCTCGCCGCAGAAAAATTTGAAGCAATGGACGGACTAGTGTTATAGCTCAGTTTCATTTAGAAAGCAAAGGAAAATACATCCTTGAGGCATTAGGGTGGGTCGACCCAAAAGACAAGAGAAAAGAGGCCTCCAGCTCAATTTTGGCTCCTCTTTTTATGTGTTTTTTCTCCCCGCCCCCACCGCCCCCCGAGTCTGCCCTATGTAAATTGGGCTACCCAAGAGGGCTGTTTGTTTTACCTGAGGTCCTCAGACCTTCCTTTGTTCTATTTTCATGGGCTTTTTCCTTCTTTGTCTTTTAGCCACCACCATTTTGGACTCCTTTTTCCTATTTCAGCTACTTAATATTCCCCCCTCAAGAGATGGAGGGCCCAATTATTTGCAAGTTAGGGGTGTTGTGACCTTTCTGGCTACTTCCTGCTGAACTGGGATGGCAAGGGGCTTTGGGCCTCCCCCTCTTGATAGTCTCAAGCCTCAGAGTCCTTATAGCAGTGTCCATCTAGAGTTGAGTGATATTTTCCATGGTCATCTGTAGTTTTATATATCCTTGTAGAACTGGCACTGCATGTTGTAGCTTGTTGACTTAGGCAGAGACAAAATGGGTTGGACAATTGATAACACATGGAACAATCATAAGCAGCATCAATATGATGATAACAAGGATTGGTAGGGGCATTAGCCAACTCCAAGTTCCCCTTCACCAGGAGAAGGATCCCCCAAAGAGAGATTGTAGCCACCCCAAGAACTCTTCAGCTCATTCTTTGAGATCCTGAAGGATCTGAATATTTTTAGACTTTCTTTAACTTAGCTGGAGGTATTTACCCAGAAACAACATGTCTTGTTCAAGATGGCTCAAGTTCCACCTTGTTCGGAGATCAGGAGATCTATCTCCTGTCTGTTTTGGAGTACAACCCCTGCCAAGCTGTGTTGGCTCTTTAGAGCTATCCTGAGAAATCTTATCCCCACAAACTTGATTTTGGGGATGTTCATTAGAATGACACTCATTTGTAGTCCTGAATAAGTATCTCAGAACTCCCAGGAACACACAGGTGTATTGAGTGTCCTCTTGTTTTCTTCCATGGCTTGACTTGTGAGAAGTGAATCCAGGAGTCATGTCCTGGTACCTTGGCTGCTGTGGGGGTAAAAAATATTACAGGGTGGGGGCCCTTCCATTTGGATTGGAGTTGAGCCTTTGGGGACCCGTATTTCCAGACTTTAATTAGGACTTGAATCCCTGGAGCATATAGTGGTGGCTCTTTAGAATCTTTTGGGTCCTGTTGACACCCCACAAGCATATATCTTGTTGTAACTGTCCAATGACCATGGTATAAGACTAGAGGGTCTGAGCCTCTGGATCTAGGAAGAGATCATTGACATAGCAAAAGGTCTCCCATATATCACCTCGTAAAGACTAAGACAAATCTGTTCCTTAGAAGCAATATGGGTATGCTGCTGCTGCTAAGTCACGTCAGTCGTGTCCGACTCTGTGCGACCCCCACAGACAACAGCCCACCAGGCTCCTGTCCCTGGGATTCTACAGGCAAGAGCACTGGAGTGGGTTGCCATTTCCTTCTCCAATGCAGGAAAGTGAAAAGTGAAAGTGAAGTCGCTCAGTCATGTCCAACTCTTCTCGACCCCATGGACCGTAGCCTACCGAGCTCCTCCATCCATGGGATTTCCCAAGCAAGAATACTGGAGTGGGTTGCCATTGCCTTCTCCGAATACGGGTATGGAGGAGAGCTAATGGTAAAGCCTCCTTCCATCCCAGGGGAGGACTCCTGGGTTATCTTTTTTATCACTGATTTTAAGAATTGGTTGGCTCTTTCTACTTTTCCTGAAGACTGAGGCCTCCAGGCACAATTGAGATAATAAGTAATTCCCAGTGCTCCCCTTGGGCGACCCTAGAAGTAAATGATATCCCATTGTCGCTTTGTAATGACCTGGGAAAACCAAATCTCGGAATGATTTTATGGAGCAGTTTTATTACCACCTCCTCAGTCTTCTCAGTCCAAGTGGGAAAGCCTTCAATCCACCCTGTGAATATATCTATCATGAATAATGGTATTTATACCCTTGAGAAACTGGCATCTGGGTGAAGTCCATCTGCCAGTCCTCTCCTGGGTGGGTCCCACATCGTTGGACAGGCTGGACCAGCTGGGGTCTTTGAGCTCCGTGGGGGTTGTTTAGTTGGCAAGTGGGACAAGAGGAGACTACTTGCCTTATAATCATTTGGAGGCCTTTTCCTCTAAAGGGCTTTTCTAGTAATCTTTGGAGAAACTTTTCCCCTAAATGAGTGGTGGAATGTAAGGAGTTAACCAACTTCTATTGGAGGTTCCCAGGCTGAAAAGGGAGTCTCTACATTTGGAACTACCCCATATGATCCTCTTGAAAGCCCTCACTCTTAGCTTTAAGAGTTTTACCCTCAGTATGCCTTTCTGGTGCTACATGCACATGTTGCTATCTGGAAAGAAAGAGGCCACTTGCCCTTGAAGGGATGCCACCCACAGATGGAATTCTAGCAGGCATTGAGCGTTTATCTCACAAAGGCCAGCTGTTTTCTGGTTGTCACTCCAGAAGATTGTAGAGACAACATTGTGGGCCTGGAAGGGGCTCAGGAGAAGAGCATGAAACAGGAGGGAATGGGGCAGAGCACAACTTTTGAAAAAATGACATAGCCCAAGGGCATAACATAAACTGATTAAAATCAGAAGGGTCCAAGATGACAAGTCAAATTCAACTAAACCTTGATCCTTAATCCCAAGCTAAATGACACACCCAGTGCCAGAACAGTTCCAAGGCACTGTCAAAAGACCAAGGAGTGGGTGATTCCTCATGTTGGAATGATCCTCCCACTCATTAGCATATGAAATCACCCAGCTGGTGGGGGGTGGGGAAACTAACCACACTGCATTCCATGGTCTCACTCGCCCTCTGTGATGGCCCACACCCTGTGGAGTGTGCTTCTCTCTAAATCTGAACAAATCCACCTCTTACCTATTGGTGTGTCTCTCACAGAAATTTTTGCAATGAGACATCAAGAGCCTGAGCTTCATTAGGTCCTAAAACCAGGCACCATGGGTTTTGGTGAGCCTCAAGTCCCAGTTGGATATGACTTAGTGGTTAAGCACAGCACAGATTCCCTACCACGTGAGTCTGAGTCCCAATCATAGGTAAATGGGTTCAAGCACAAGTTTCAGAAGTGGAAAGATGATGACCTGCCCAATACCTAGTAAGCAGTAGCATAAATGGAGTGAGGAGCTGAAGGGCAGGAGGAAAAAGCAGTGGGGAAAATGTGCAAAGGAATCCCTTTCATAACCTGCCAGAAAATCTGCTAAATACGTGACCTGTGCTCACACTTTTCACTGGCCTGATCCTTGGACAAAGAAGATTAAGGACATAAGAACCCCCACTCGCTTGGGCAACAGCTACTAGGGCACTACAGATAGTGGAGCCTTCGGGACCACCTGGGGCACCCACTGCTGCTCACCTGTTTGCAGGGGTTTCGAAGAAACAAATGAGAGATTGTAAAGGAATTAACATTTTGTTAGCCATACGTCCTTCCAGTCATAGGAGTGAGGACTTCCTATCCCAACCAGAGGTCTCATGGAATATGAGACTGAGCCGTGTGAGTTTTTAGCTGAGTTTATTTTTGCTGTCCCAGTTTCCAGCACGCTGGTCTTCTTGTCACTTCCACTGCACTGGGTTGTCTTTGGAGCTTTTGCCGAGTCGGGCTTCTGCTGTGTTTGGTTTCTGCCTCACGGCAGCAGTGGAACCAAGGTTATTTCAGCCAGGTTAAATCCGAGAAATGGCACCATATATGTCGGGGAGTGTGTAATTTCCTCAGTTCTGTCTTGCTGCAGCAAAAATTTGAAGCGATGGATGGACCAGTGTTATAGCTCAGTTTTATTTAGAAAGCAAAGGAGAATACATCCTCAAGGCATGAGGGTGGGTAGAGCCAAAAGATAAGACAATTGGCACCCAGCTCAATTTTAGCTCCTCTTTTTATATGTTTTTTTTTCTCCTCCTGCTCCTGAGCCTGCCCTATGTAAATTGGGCTAGCCAGGAGGGCTGATTGTTTTACCTAAGGTCCTCACTCTGGTCCTCAGACCTTCCTTTGTTCTATTTTCACAGGCTTTTCCCTTCTTTGTCTTTTAGCCACCGCCATTTTGGAATCCTTTTTTCCTATTCTAACTACCTAACAGATTTAAATATATATATACAGTCAACCCTCTGGATTTATGGGCTTTTGATCAGTGGATTCAGTTAGCTGTAGATCTAAATTTCCGTACATGGTAGGTTGAATTTGCTGACGTGAAAAGTGAAGTGAAAGTGAAAGTCACTCAGTCTTGTCCAACTCTTGCAACCCCATGGACTGTAGCCCACCAGGCTCCTCTGTCCATGGGATTCTCCAGGCAAGGATACTCGAGTGGGTTGCCATTTCCTTCTCCTAACCAGGAATTGAATCCAAGTCTACTGCGTTGCAAGTAGATTCTTTACCAACTGTTCATTTTACTATGCAATTTTATATAGGACACTTGGGCATCTGTGGGTTTTGTTATACAAGGTGGACGCTTCTGGAACCAATCTTCATTGGATTCTGAGGGATGACTGTAGAATAATAAGATATTCATAACTAGAGTATTCACTTTCTTGGGAAGAAAACTTGTATTTTGTATTATTTTTCTTTGCTTGTTCAGTTCTTATCAACATGGCTAAATAGGAAAATGAAACAGAGGTGAGACCCATGGGTGGAGGAGCCTGGTAGGCTGCAGTCCATGGGGTTGTGAAGAGTCGGACAAGACTGAACGACTTCACTTTCACTTTTCACTTTCATGCATTGGAGAAGGAAATGGCAACCCACTCCAGTGTTCTTGCCTGGAGAATCCCAGGGATGGGGGATCCTGGTGGGCTGTAAGGTCGCACAGAGTTAGACACAACTGAAGCGACTTAGCAGCAGCAGCAGCAGCAGCAGCAGCAGCAGCAGCAACAAACATAAATAACCAGAAGTCTTCAAGAATGTATAAAATTCTCAAATGTACTTTAATCACAGAAAGGGAAACAGGTTACCTAGATGGTGTGAGAAAGACCACTAGAATTCAGGCCTTTTGACTACTAAATCAATATAATCTTCTCCTCAGTATATCTGTTTGTTCTTATAAGGTAAATTTCAACCAGATCTGGTCCACATATTGATATAAGACTCTAAAGATCAAATTCTGAATTTACTTGAGAGGCGATAACATCCTTTTTGAATCATGTATTTTCTTTCATATTTTTATTAAGAATGATATTTGCATCATATGCATATATATGTAGATTTCCTGCTGTCCTGAGAGTAGGAATGAAATAGCTTTAATAGAATGTATACTTCCCCTCCTCCCACAGTTAAGTTCCTACATTTAATAAAAAAGTAGGTCCAGGTTAATTTTTATGCATCAATTTGTGACCTTTATAACCAGGCATTTATGGAGAGCTTTAAGCTATGATGCAGTCTTCCCTCTATGTAAATGCTGCTTGAATGTAGTTTTCAGTAGATGTAGTTGATTCTGAAGACACTTGAAATACTTCACATATGTTAATTATAGCAATCAAGACTCATAAAGCCTGGAATTTTACAACTTTTCAAAGAGCCTTTGGGAATAAAATATCTTCCAATTCAGTGGGCAAGTTAAATCCAATTATGCTTCTTTCTTTTTTTTTTGGCAGCTTCCCCTTTTGTACTCTTAAAATCTGCAAACTTAGAAAAATGGCAAAAGAAAGAAGAGAAAGGCTCTAAACTATTCTTTTATCAAGAGAAACACAGTCCAATATTATCCTACCATTGTAAGCTCTTCTATTGCCAAAAAGCTCCCTATTTTTATACGTAAGAAGGTTGTATTTTCTAGACTGAAAGAGAAAACTTGTCAACATTACCAGGACTTGTTATAGATACAGACAGCTACACCCACATATACACACATAGGCACACACACCAGAAAGCTACTTTTAAGTTTCAAGTACCAGCATTTGCAACCTTTTATACCTTTCTCATTTTTAACTGGAGAGAACTTAATTCGATAGAGAAAATTAAGAGCTGAGAAACTAATTATACAAACAGGAAATGGTAGAACCATATATAAAAATAGAACATTGACCCGTAACCTGCAGAAACCTGCCTAGGAAGTTAACCTTCCCATACACTACACAGCACAGGACATCAGCCTGCTATAAGTTAGACTTGTAGGAAATCAGATTGTCATCTTTAGTTAACTAAAGAACTAAGAGCTTCTTGTTGAGGAACTAAAGAACCTCTTGATGAGGGTGAAAGAGGAGAGTGAAAAAGCTGGTTTGAAATTCAATATTAAAAACCACTAAGATCATGGCATCCAGTCCCATCACATCATGGCATATAAAAGAAGAAAAAAGTGGAAACAGTGACAGATTTTATTTTCTTGGGCACCAAAATCACTGCTGATGGTGACTGCAGTCATGAAATTAAAAGACATTGCTCCTTGGAAGAAAAGCTATGACAATCGTAGGCAGTGTATTAAAAAGCAGAGACATCACTTCATTGACAAAGTTCTGTATAGTCAAAACCATGTTTTTTCCACTAGTTATGTATGGATAAATAGTGGAATAGTTATGTTGGGCCATAAAGAAAGCTGAAAGCTGAAGAACTGATGCTTTTGGATTGTGGTACTGGAGAAGATTCTTGAGAGTCCCTTGGACTGCAAGATCAAACCAGTCAATCCTAAAGGAAATCAGTCCTGAATATTCACTGGAAAGACTGATGCTGAAGCTGAAGCTCCAATACTTTGGCCACCTGATGCAAAGAGCCAACTCATTGGAAAAGACCCTCATGCTGGGGAAAAGTAAAGTCAAAAGGAAAAGAGGGTGGCAGAGGATGAGATTGTTAGACTCACCGACTCAATGGACATGAATTTAAGCAAACTTCGGGAGATAGTGAAAGACAGAGTTGCTGGCATGCTGGAGTCCATAGGGTCACAAAGATTCAGACATGACTTAGTGACTGAACAACATATTTTGTAACAGTCCAAGGAACTAAATGATAACTTTCATAGCATTTAGCTCAAAATGTCCAGGACTTGATTAATAACTGACATTTTAATTTTTGTCCCTGCTTCCAAGTTAGGACAAACCAGGAAAAGTCAAAAGTGTGTCCCTTAATCAATTTCACAGGATGCCCTATGTATATACTATGTAGGTACACATAGTGGACCTACAACTTCTGCCTACTAAGTCTCTGATCAGGGTGTACCTAAAGGCTGCCTTTTTTCCCCCATTAAACACACACACACACACACACACCCAAGTGGTAGTGTCTGCCTTCCTTACCAAAGCAAGCTCTGAATAAATAGCCTTCGCTTTTCTCATTTGGTTGGTTTTCATTTATTTCCATGGAGCAAAAAATCAAAATCAACAACAACAAAAATCTCTGTTTCAGAATCTCTAAAATGCTTGAAAGTACTCATGGTTCAAATATCCACTTTCATAATTAAACTCTTATCTTTTTTATAAAGTCATCTAATGGAAATTATTTCACTTTGGGAACATTTTTGTTATTTTTAAAAATAGTAAATTATGTATCTACACATTTGTTAATATTGTGATTCTAAATGAATTTTCATTTATAGAATCCATATTTTTTAATGTTTTCATTGAAAATCAAAGGTAAAATTATCCATATTATATGGACATATGTGTGTATATCTGTGTGAGTAGATATGTGCATATGTATATGTTTTTAAAAAATATATATATATATGTAAGTCAATGGAACAGAATATGAGTTTATTATAAAACATTAAAATGTTATCTTCTTGCTTTGTATTTATTATTTAAGTAATTATATAAATAATACCTGGTTACATGATTACCAAAATAATAATTTTCTTTACAGATCATTAAGAATTTGCAATTGACTGAGTTATTCTATTATTAGAGTATATTTTTTAAAATTTTTGTTTGGAGTATAATTGATTTACAATGTTGTGTTAGTGTCTGTGGGCTTTCCTCATAGCTCAGTTGGTAAAGAATCCACCTGTAATGCAGGAGACCCTGATTCATTTCCTAGGTTAGGAAGATCTACTGGAGAAGGGATAGGCTACCCACTCCAGTACTCTTAGGCTTTCCTTGTGGCTCAGTGATAAATTAGACTGGGATTAAAATATACATGATATTATATATAAAATAGATAACTCACAGGGATCTATTATTAGAATATTAGTCAACAATTTTTTAGCCCTGGCTTTTATCATTTTCTTACTTTACAGGGATAAATAATGAAAGTCAAATTTTCCATACATTATTGTTTCATTAGCTATCTTCTTTATAGATCTTGGACAGTTTATTTAGAATAGTTTTGTTCATTTTGCTTTTTAATATGAGAGCACTTGGAAAACTTATAATATAATTTTTCCATACATTTATCTTACAATAAACAAGAAAACATAAAGTCAGGATCAAGGAAAGAAAATATAGGACTGCTGCTGCTGCTAAGTCACTTCAGTCGTGTCCGACTCTGTGCGACCCCATAGACGGCAGCCCACCAGGCTCCGCCGTCCCTGGGATTCTTCAGGCAAGAACACTGGAGTGGGTTGCCATTTCCTTCTCCAATGCATGAAAGTGAAAAGTGAAAGTGAAGTCACTCAGTCGTGTCCAACCCCGAACGACCCCATGGACTGCAGTCTACCAGGCTCCTCCGTCCATGGGATTTTCCAGGCAAGAGTACTGGAGTGGGGTGCCATTGCCTTCTCCAAATATAGGACTACCCAAACTCAAATGTTACAGATTCCTATTCTGTGTCAATAAGCCTTATGCAATTAGTTACTTTTTCCCCTCAATTCTGTTTTCTTTTTATATAATCTTATCATATTTCAATGTGATGTTTAAGTTTTAGTTCAACTCGGTAGAAGTCATAAATATGAACATCTACATATTAGGAATCTTACTGTATTGGCCTTTGTGTGTATCCATATTCTATTTTGCAAAGCATATTACTAACAGTGCATATAATGATTTCAAACAGTACTCATCACTACAGTTTATAGTGACATTATGTGACACTAGATAAGTTTTTTGACCTGTCTACACCTCAGATTTCTCATTTATAAACTAGGGATTGCAACAGTATTTACTTCATAGGATAAATATTTAGAATTAAGAGCACTAATAATATGCTTAGATTGGTATCTGGAACAAAATAGCAGCTCAATAAACATTAACTATTACCTAACAGCACTGTCAAATGAATGTCATTCATGATCATTGGATCAAAAGAATGATAAGCTTTCTTCTTGTTTAGGCTCTCCACTGCATGATTTCTATGGTATAATGTTTCCTCCCCTAAACATAACACCAGGAGAAAAATCTCACTGGATTTTCACTAGGAGGAAAATCTCACTGGATGGTATCTAGTAACATTGAACTGGAATTCCTGTGTAGGTGGTAAAGTCATTTATCCCTATTCTTCATCAGTTCAGTTCAGTTCAGTCACTCAGTCATGTCTGACTCTTTGCAACCCCATGAACCACAGCATGGCAGGCCTCCCTGTCCATCACCAACAGGTGGAGTCCACCAAAACCCATGTCTGTTGAGTTGCTGATGCCATTCAACCATCTCATCCTCTGTCGTCCCCTTCTCCCCCTGCCCTCAATCTTTTCCAGCATCAGGGTCTTTTCAATCAGGTGGCCAAAGTATTAGAGTTTCAGCTTCAACATCAGTTCATTATTCATCCAATGAACACCTAGGACTGATTTCTTTTAAGATGGACTGGTTGGATCTCCTTGCAGTCCAAGGGACTCTTAAGAGTCTTCTCCAACACCACAGTTCAAAAGTATCAATTCTTTGGCACTCAACTTTCTTTATAGTCCAACTCTCACATCCATACATGACCACTGGGAAGACCATAGCCTTGACTAGATGGACCTTTGTTGGCAAAGTAATGTCTCTGCTTTTTAATATGCTGTCTAGGTTGATCATAAATTTCCTTCCAAGGAGTAAGTGTCTTTTAATTTCATGGCTGCAGTCACCATCTGCAGTGATTTTGGAGCCCAGAAAAATAAAGTCTCTCACTGTTTCCACTGTTTCCCCATCTATTTGCCACACATTCTATTTATGTCATTGAGTTCCTCAACTTACAAACTCTCTGTCTTTAGATTCAAAGTCTAAGGATATTTGAGACCGTTGTGATTGACTGTGCTTTTCTTAGTCTTCACGTTTCAGACTAAATGATTGATGGTTCTGTAGTATTATCCACCTCCACTCAAATTCCCTGTCCAATTCCTTACCTCTGTGGCACCACTTGGTTGTCTCTCCTGGGCCCATCACTTTTTGCCATTATTTTGCTCATTCACTGTCCTTCTTTCTCATTGTTTTTTGATATTATTGTTGGGGATTTTTTTGTTTGTTTGTTTGTTTACCTAATTTATTCAGTAGGCTATATGATATATTAAGGATGTGATTTCATCCATCCTGCCTCTTCTTAAGTATGATATCTGGGTGTTCAAATAATATGTGGAATAACCACACACTGGGAAATCTAGAACTTGTTTGCATAATTCTACTCCCCAAATTAGAAAAGTAAGGAGGCATAATGGAGAGGGTTAAGGTTAGAGAAGGGTAAAAGTGTCAGGAATATTAGATTTTCCTTCTGTTTGTCAATATAAACAGCTGTTTATTTAAGCAGCTTTCAGTAAGAATATAAATGTATGCAGATACAGAGAATGGTATATGATATCCTATATCAAAAAATAGGGATTTCAGTTTTCCTTGTTATAAAGCATCTGTAATGTAACACTAATCTGAAATAACAATTGAAATGACACAAGCATTTAGACTTGACCTGGTAGTTATAGCTATTCAAGAGTCTTTGCTGTTCAGAAATTTAAATATTTTGTCTTCTACAGTTAAAAACTGTTCTCTTGACTAGAAGACCTATTGGACCAACTGAACTAGAAAAGTTAGTACATGCTCTTGGTACATTCAATATAACATTTATTTGTTGTTTGTTATTTTAGTTTTTTCTCTACTTTTCGGATGCTGCTTTTTGCTGTGAGAATGTAAAATCCTATAAGAACAATGCTTTATTTATTTGGCATTTCCACAGTGCCTTGTGTAATGCTTTTCTGATAAGAATTGCTGACTAAATGGCATCTATATACACTTGAGACTATAGACTACTCTTTACACTGCCACCATATAAATCACTATTTTAGCTCTCTTTAAATCCTGAACAATGTACTGAGGCTCATATTTATAGTTAGTTACCATAGTAAGTGCAAAATAAAGTCATACTGAAAGAATGATATAACCTAATTTGAGCTCATTTGGATTCCCTATCCAGAGAAACTGAAACAATACATGTGTTATCTTAAGTTGCTAAGTTTGGGAGTAATTTGTTATGCAGCAATATATACCTAATACAGGCATACATCAAAGTACATACATCTGCTCATTCAAAAATGTACTGCCTGGACAAGTTACTATAATAAACTACAGAAAAACTGGGCAAAAGTTACTCCCGTACTCTAATAGGTAGGTAATACATGTGAATAGCTACGTGGTAATAAGGTAGAAAGTGATATACCTTAAAATATTTTAAAATTCAGGGCTAAGAGAGCATAAAAGAGAGGACTTTGATGTTGAACTGTATACCCTCTCCCTTCAAAAGATATGTTGTTGCCCCCAATACCTCAGAATGTGATCTTATTTAGACATAGGTTTTTTTGCAGATGAACTAGTTCAATTCAGATGAGGTCCATTGGAGTAAAGTGGGCCCCTAATTCAGTATGACCAGTGTCCTTATAATTAAGACAGCTTTGTGAGAACAGATTTACAGAGAGATAATGCCCTGTGATGACAAAGATAAATATCGGACTTCCACTACTGCAAGCAAAGGATTGTCAAATATCGATGGAAAGCCAGCAGAAGCTAGGAAAAGGCAAGAAAGGAGGTCCCTACAGGTTTCTGGTGTTGTGGCTCTGCTGACATCTTGACTTCAAACTTCCAGCTTTCAAAACTATGATTTTAAGCCACCCAATCTGTGATAATTTGTTACAACAGTTACAGGAAACTATTACATAAGGCTTTGGATTCAGACCACTTGGATTTTCATCCAGGCTTTGCAGACTAATGCTGGGCTCTTGGGCAAGTTACTGAACCTCTAGTTTGTGATGTGTTTCTAATGGCAGCCTGAGAAAAATAACAGGGAGGGAGGGTTTTCCTAGCATCTCATTAGGATTTCAGGAGAACAGAAGCATCTGTTCTCACGTGTCTGTCTTCCTTATAAGGACACTGGTCATACTGAATTAGGGGCCCACTTGACTCCAGTGGACTTTGCTAAGCTTCATGTATCCTCCATCATCCAGCGGTACCTCCAACCCAAGCACTCAGATTTTAGAGCCAGTGCAGGAATCCTACTTCCTCACGTGACATGTTGTATGTTTGGAGTGTTTTGAGGCACTAGACTAAACTTTGTGCTTCAGTTTTCAAATCTCTAGGATGGATATTTAGGATAGATTTTATAATTCACAGTTTTGTCACAGGGTTAATTGAGGCAGTGCAGACAGAGTTTTAAAAGTAGTGCTGTGTGCATTTTAAGTGCTTAATAAGGCTCAAATACCATATTTTCTTTGGAACCAGACTGTCTCATCACACATGGATTTGACTGTAGCTGAGAAAGCAAAAGGACTTCCTTTCCATTGGTGTTTAAGTATGCATGGCCTAGTTGGTCTCTGACACTAGGCCATTTCAGAGTTTCTTCTTTCACACACATTGGAGATGATGGTTGCATGAGTTAAAACCTACAGAATGATGGTTTCTTTCCTAGAAGTCTCTTTTGCAGCAGAAGTTGAATCTTCCAAATGTCTAATACACAATGAAGAAGGCAGCTACACAGTAAAGTATTATCTTTTCTTAGCACCAGTCTGCTCCTATAACATTTCACAATGAATCTCAGTTAAGCCTGCCTCTGAAGGATGGAAATGGCTCAAAATAATACTAATACTCTTCGGACACTTAATGTGACATGCCACCAGCTGTGTAACTCAGCCAAATAGAAGAGAGTCAGAAAGAGAGGGCAGATAAAAATACTGTACTCCCTGGGCACAATGAGTTATAGCTTCAAAAGAAGGAGAGGAGTTGAGTACTGTTAGGAAAACAACAGTGGCTGTCAGACCCACCTTGCCTGAGGCCCTCTGAAAGCAGGAGGTTTTTTGATCACAAACAAGAGCTAAGTGAACCTGTAAGAGAGAATCCTAAACTACACTAGTTTGGGCAAATAGTTGCTGCCTCTGAAAAAAAGAAGATTTCTTATGTGAATGCCATGTGGAAAGGATTATAGCCAAAAGGACTGCCTTGTAGTCCATAGCTGGGCTTCTCCAGTCACTGATCACTGCAGGAAATATATTCTGAGCAAACATTGTCTAAGATCTTTGCCCATGACCTTAATAAAGAGCTTAGGCTATACCCATTGAATTTACAGATGAAATAAGTATTAATAGTACAGATTTCTTTGTAAGATCAGTTTTAGTAAGAGTACAGTTTTATAGCAATATTTTTTTTTTCTTTTCAACAATGCAAGGGGGCAAGAGCAAAGCAATACTCTAAAGGAGAGCTTAAAAGAAGCAAAATGGAATAAGGAAAAGCTGATTATGTACACACACCTAGCTGAACATCTCAGTGGATAAAAGGGGATAAATCTACATTGACATGGTGATGTTCTATTTAATGGTGTAATAAAATTCTACTAAGGAAGGTGTTCAAAAGGTATCATTAAAGTGTTAATATTTTTTTTCAATTCTTGTTTTGATATTTCCTGAAAACGATTTCATTATTGTTTCTATGGATAAGGTCCTCAGTGATTTGAACTTTTGCCAGTCTACCATTATCAGTCCCCTTATTTTTCTAAATACAGAAATGTATAGAAAAATGGAAAGAATATTAGCTGCATACTTAGTAACTATAGAGCAGAATTTAGCATTTTTTTAAGTTTTAAGTACATTTCTTATTGTCATCAGCTAAACTACAAGGGAAGTCCAAGAATACTAGAGTGGCTAGACTATTCCTTCTCTAGCAGAACTTCCTGACCCAGGAACTGAACCAGGGTCTCCTGCATTTCAGGCAGATTCTTTACCAACTGAACTATCAGGGAAGCCCTCTATTGTCATATAACATACATAAAGAAATGTGTACCTTTGAATAAATTTACATAAAGTGAATATACTCTAGTAACTAGTATCCAGGTTGAGGATTAGAACATTGTCACTCCTCACGAAGTATTCTTATCTTGCTCCCAGACACTGCTTTTCTCTAGATAGGCACTATCCATAGTGCTAATACTGTTTATAACTTTCTCCTCTCTTCCTATTTTATGTAAATGGTATCATATTGTGAGCATCTTTTGTTGACTATCTTCTTACTCCTTGGAAGGAAAGTTATGACCAACCTAGATAGCATATTGAAAAGCAGAGACATTACTTTGCCAACAAAGGTTCCTCTAGTCAAGGCTATGGTTTTTCCTGTGGTCATGTATGGATGTGAGAGTTGGACTGTGAAGAAGGCTGAGAGCCGAAGAATTGATGCTTTTGAACTGTGGTGTTGGAGAAGACTCTTGAGAGTCCCTTGGACTGCAAGGAGATCCAACCAGTCCATTCTGAAGGAGATCAGCCCTGGGATTTCTTTGGAAGGAATGATGCTAAAGCTGAAACTCCAGTACTTTGGCCACCTCATGCGAAAGGTTAACTCATTGGAAAAGACTCTGATGCTGGGAGGGATTGGGGGCAGGAGGAGAAGGGGACGCCAGAGGATGAGATGGCTGGATGGCATCACTGACTCAATGGACGTGAGTCTCAGTGAACTCCAGGAGTTGGTGATGGACAGGGAGGCTTGGCATGCTGTGATTCATGGGGTCGCAAAGAGTCGGACATGACTGAGTGACTGATCTGATCTGATCTGATGTTTGTTCAGTTAATCTATACTATTGAGAATTGCAAGAGTTGTTTATTCTCATTGATGTATCTTGCTGCTGCTACTGCTAAGTCGCTTCAGTCATGTCTGACTCTGTGCAACACCATAGACGGCAGCCAACCAGGCTCCCCTGTCCCTGGGATTGTCAAGGTAAGAACACTGGAGTGGGTTGCCATTTCCTTCTCTATAGTGCTCTATTATTTGAATATACCACTATTTAGTTATGCTATTAATGGCACCCCAGTCCAGTACTCTTGCCTGGAAAATCCCATGGATGGAAGAGCCTGGTAGGCTGCAGTCCATGAGGTAACTAAGAGTCAGACACGACTGAGGGACTTCACTTTTACTTTTCATTTTCATGCATTGGAGAAGGAAATGGCAACCCACTCCAGTGTTCTTGCCTGGAGAATCCCAGGGACAGAGGAGCCTGGTAGGAGGCTGTCTATGGGGTCACACAGAGTTGGACACGACTGAAGTGACTTAGCAGTATTACTATTGAGGAACATTTGGATTATTTCCATTTGGGATAATATAGCTGGTATTGTTTTTAACAATTTGCATATGACTTTTGGTAGAAGTATTTAATAGACATTTCTGTTTGGCACTCTGTGCTGGTGGGTGAGGGACTGGCAGAATAGGTCTTCAGATAGTTATTATCAGGAACGGATTTTATGAGCCCAATTCTTTACCTCCTCATGTCTAGAAAAGCACTAAAATATTTCATGGTGATGAATATTGCTCATGACTGTTGCTCCATGCAGAAAAATTGATAAGACTAGCAGAAACCTTCTGGAAAAATACATCAGTTCAGTTCAGTTCAGTTGCTCAGTTGTGTCCGACTCTTTGCAACCCCATGAATCCCAGCACGCCAGGCCTCCCTGTCCATCACCAACTCCCGGAGTTCACTGAGACTCACGTCCATTGAGTCAGTGATGCCATCCAGCCATCTCATCCTCTGTTGTCCCCTTCTCCTGCCCCCAATCCCTCCCAGCATCAGAGTCTTTTCCAATGAGTCAACCTTTTGCATGAAGTGGCCAAAGTACTGGAGTTTCAGCTTTAGCATCATTCCTTCCAAAGAAATCCCAGGGCTGATCTCCTTCAGAATGGACTGGTTGGATCTCCTTGCAGTCCAAGGGACTCTCAAGAGTCTTCTCCAACACCACAGTTCAAAAGCATCAATTCTTCGGCTCTCAGCCTTCTTCACAGTCCAACTCTCACATCCATACATGACCACAGGAAAAACCATAGCCTTGACTAGAGGAACCTTTGTTGGCAAAGTAATGTCTCTGCTTTTGCATATGCTATCTAGGTTGGATGTAACTTTCCTTCCAAGGAGTAAACGTCTTTTAATTTCATGGCTGCAGTCACTATCTGCAGTGATTTTGGAGCCCCAAAAATAAAGTCTGACACTGTTTCCACTGTTTCCCCATCTATTTCCCATGAAGTGATGGGACTGGATGCCATGATCTTCGTTTTCTGAATGTTGAGCTTTAAGCCAATTTTTTCACTCTCCACTTTCACTTTCATCAAGAAGCTTTTTAGTTCCTCTTCACTTTCTGCCATAAGGGTGGTGTCATCTGCATATCTGAGGTTATTGATATTTCTCCCAGCAATCTTGGTTCCAGCTTGTGCTTCTTCCAGCCCAGCATTTTTCATGATGTACTCTGCATATAAGTTAAATAAGCAGGGTGACAATATACAGCCTTGACGTACTCCTTTTCCTATTTGGAACCAGTCTTTTGTTCCATGTCCATTTCTAACTGTTGCTTCCTGACCTGTATACAGATTTCTCAAGAGGCAGGTCAGGTGGTCTGGTATTCCCATCTCTTGAAGAATTTCCCACAGTTTATTGTGATCCACACAGTCAAAGGCTTTGGCATAGTCAATAAAGCAGAAATAGATGTTTTTCTGAAACTCTTGTTTGCATATTTGCCCCTTCACCAAAATCACATATAAAATGACCTTCCTCCCACCTCTTTAAAGCAGTTTCTCAGAGCTATCTGAAGTGCTGTCTCCTGCACTGAAGTACTCATTTTGCACTAGTTAAAACTTAACTCGCAAATTTCATGTTGCACAAGTTTTTAAAAGTTGATACTGTCAAAGACTCAGCTAACGAAAAGCCATGGACTCTATTTACTATAGCTATCCCAACTTCCTTGCCATGAAAATCTTACATGTGGCTTGCCATGGTTGCAGACACTGAATTCCAGTTCCCTGCTGATCCCAAATAAAAGCATCGTTGCTAGAAAAATACCTGGCACTCTGTTTCAGATGGACAATATATCATTTGCTCTGGAGCATGAAAAGAGACAGTGCTGGTTACATGGATCTATGCTAACTGAAATTTTGTTTTACTTGCCTGAAAATAACACTATTTTTTATGTTAGAGATCTGGAAACAAATTTTAATTTTCTAATTAGACTTTTGAGATATAGACACATATGTATTTGTAAGAATAATACAGAGAGACCCCATGTATCATGTATTCACTTATCCCAATGATAGCCAATTGGAAAACTGTAGTGCAGTGTCACAACCAGGATATTGATATTGACATCCTTGCATTCAATGTACAGAACATTCCCATCAGCCACAAAGGTCCTGTGTCCTTTAATAGTCATAATCACTTCCCTCTCTGTCTCCCCTTCTCTTTTATCCCAATCAATTACTAATCTGTTCTCCATTTCTATAATTTTCCTACTTTAAAAAAAAATTGCTTAATTATTAAAACATGAAAGCTCATTGTTGAATTAGAAAACAAAGAAAGAAGAAATAATTAATATTTTAATAATGAATATTTCATTATCCATTTTTTTACATAGTTGAGCACACACAATATATGTGATTTTTGTTTCCTGCTTTATTACTTTATTTTTTTTATTTATTATTTTTCCTTTCTTGTTTCTTTTCCTTTTTTATTTTATTTTTTAACTTTACAATATTGTATTGGTTTTGCTCTATATCAACATGAATCCGCCACAGGTATACATGTATTCCCCATCCTGAACCCTCCTCCCCATACCATCCCTCTGGGTCATCCCAGTGCACCAGCCCCAAGCATCCAGTATCGTGCATCAAACCTGGACTGGTGACTCATTTCATATATGATATTATACATGTTTCAATGCCATTCTCCCAAATCATCCCACCCTCTTCCTCTCCCACAGAGTCCAAAAGACTGTTCTATACATCAGTGTCTCTTTTGCTGTCTCGTATACAGGGTTATTGTTATTATCTTTCTAAATTCCATGTATATGCATTAGTATACTGTATTGCTGTTTTTCTTTCTGGCTTACTTCACTCTGTATAATAGGCTGCAGTTTCATCCACCTCATTAGAACTGATTCAACTGTATTTTTAATGGCTGAGTAATACTCCGTTGTGTATATGTACCACAGCTTTCTTATCCATTCATCTGCTGATGGACATCTAGGTTGCTTCCATGTCCTGGCTATTATAAACAGTGCTGCGATGAACATTGGGGCACACATGTTTCTTTCAATTCTGGTTTCCTCAGTGTGTATGCCCAGCAGTTCCTATTTTAAGAATGTGATATAAATTTAATTATCTAATATGTAGTATGTAGCCCTTTGTGATTGCCTGTTTATTTGGCAATTTTTACTAATTCCCTGGAGATTCATTCAAATTGTTGGGAGTATAAATAGTATTTTCTTTTTTATTCTTGACTAGTAGTCCCTGTGGTTGACTGTGGCTCAGATCATGAACTCTTATTGCCAAATTCAGACTAAAATTGAAGAAAGTAGGGAAAACCAGTAGACCATTCAGGTATGACCTAAATCAAATTCCTTATGATTAGACAGTGGAAGTAAGAAATAGATTTAAGGGACTATATCTGATAGAGTCCCTGATAAACTATGGACTGAGGTCCATGACATTGTACAGGAGACAGGGATCAAGACCATCCCCATGGAAAAGAAATGCAAAAAAAGCAAAATGGCTGTCTGGGGAGGCCTTACAAATAGCTGTGAAAAGAAGAGAAGTGACAAGCAAAGGAGAAAAGGAAAGATATAAGCATCTGAATGCAGAATTCCAAAAAATAGCAAGGAGAGATAAGAAAGCCTTCATCAGTGATCAATACAAAGAAACAGAGGAAAACAACAGAATGTGAAAGACTAGAGATCTCTTCAAGAAAATTAGAGATACCAAGGGAACATTTCATGCAAAGATGGGCTCGATAAAGAACAGAAATGGTATGGACCTAACAGAAGCAGAAGATATTAAGAAGAGATGGCAAGAATACACAGAAGAACTGTACAAAAAAGATCTTCACGACCCGGATCATTACAAAGATGTGATCACTGACCTAGAGCCAGACATCCTGGAATGTGAAGTCAAGTGGGCCTTAGAAAGCATCACTATGAACAAAGCTAGTGGAGGTGAGGGAATTCCAGTTGAGCTATTTCAAATCCTGGACGATGATGCTGTGAAAGTGCTGCACTCAATATGCCAGCAAATTTGGAAAACTCAGCAGTGGCCACAGGACTGGAAAAGGTCACTTTTCATTCAAATCTCAAAGAAAGGCAGTACCAAAGAATGCTCAAACTACTGCACAATTGCACTCGTCTCACACGCTAGTAGAGTAACGCTCAAAATTCTCCAAGCAAGGCTTCAGCAATATGTGAACCGTGAACTTCCAGATGTTCAAGCTGGCTTTAGAAAAGGCAGAGGAACCAGAGATCAAATTGCCAACATCTGCTGGATCATGGAAAAAGCAAGAGAGTTCCAGAAAAACATCTATTTCTGCTTTATTGACTATGCCAAAGTGTTTGACTGTGTGGATCACAATAAACTGTGGGAAATTCTGAAAGACATGGGAATAACAGCCCACCTGATCTGCCTCTTGAGAAACCTATATGCAGGTCAGTAAGCAACAGTTAGAACTGGACATGGAACAACAGACTGGTTCCAAATAGGAAAAGGAATATGTCAAGGCTGTATATTGTCACCCTGCTTATGTAACTCCTATGCAGAGTACATCATAAGAAACGCTAAAAGAAGCACAAGCTGGAATCAAGATTGCTGGGAGAAATATCAATAACCTCAGATATGCAGATGACACCACCCTTATGGCAGAAAGTGAAGAGGAACTAAAAAGCCTCTTGAGGAAAGTGAAAGAGGAGAGTGAAAAAGTTGGCTTAAAGCTCAACATTCAGAAAACGAAGATCATGGCATCTGGTCCCATCACTTCATGGGAAATAGATGGGGAATCAGTGGAAACAGTGTCAGACTTTATTTTGGGGGGCTCAAAAATCACTGCAGATGGTGATTGCAGCCATGAAATTAAAAGACGTTTACTCCTTAGAAGGAAAGTTATGACCAACCTAGATAGCATATTGAAAAGCAGACACATTACTTTGCCAACAGAGGTCCGTCTAGTCAAGGCTATGGTTTTTCCAGTGGTCTTGTATGGATGTGAAATTTGGTCTATGATGAAAGCAGATCGCTGAAGAATTGATGGTTTTGAACTTTGGTGTTGGAGAAGACTCTTAAGTGTCCCTTGGACTGCAAGGAGATCCAACCAGTCCATTCTAAAGGAGATCAGTCCTGGGTGTTCATTGGAAGGACTGATGCTAAAGCTGAAACTCCAATACTTTGGCCTCCTCATGTGAATAGTTGACTCATTGGAAAAGTCTCTGATGCTGGGAGGGATTGGGGGCAGGAGCAGAAGGGGACGACAGAGGATGAGATGTCTGGATGGCATCACCGACTTGATGGACATGAGTTTGGGTGAACTCTGGGAGCTGATGATGGACAGGGAGTCCTGGCGTGCTGGGATTCATGGGGTCGCAAAGAGTCAGGCACGACTCTTTGAGTGGCTAAACTGAACTGAACTGAACTGAGTAGTCCCTGTTATGGATGTACTGCGTGTTTAACCATTTACTATTGAAGTATCCTTGAGCTATTTCCAATCTTGGTTATTATGAATGTAGGTGTATGGACATTCATGTGTAAGTTTATGTATAGATATAAGATTATTTTAATTTATCCAAGGTGAAAGTTTAAGAGTGCAATATCTGGGGAGTAGGGTTGATGCATGTATTATAAAAAAATACATATTTTCACAGCAGTTGTATCATTTTACCTTCCTGCCAGCAATATATATGTGACAAAGTTGTGTATGTTGATCTTGTATCCTAAAGCATTGCTAACTTACATTTTTATTCTAGGACTTTTGTTTTTTGTACATTCTTTGGGATGTTAGATGAAAACAATTATGTGCTGTGCTGTGTGCTAAGTCTCTTCAGTTGTGTCCCACTCTTTGCGACGCTATGGAATGTAGCCCGCCAGGCTTCTCTGTCCATGGGATTCTCCATGCAAGAATACTGGTGTGGGTTGCCACTTCCTACTCCAGGGGATCTTCCCAACCCATGATAGAGCCCACATCTCTTATGGCAGGCAAATTCTTTACCACTAGCACCACCTAGAAAGCCCACAGATAGTCATGCCATGCAAAGCAGGAACAGTTTCATTTCTGTCTTTTCAGAGTGCTTGCCTTTTTATTTATTTCTTTTGCCTATTTCTCTTACATCAGTAGTGTCTGGAATTTCTGATACTCTGTTAAACAAGACAGAAATATTTTCCTTGTCACTATCTTATGGGGAACATAATCATTCTTTGATCATTAAATATTATGTTAACAATAAGTTTTGTGTAGTTTTTTTTTTTTTTTTCTTTTTAATCTAGTTTAGAACATTGTCTTCCGTTCCTCATTTGCTGAGGTTTTATGTTAGGTTTTGTTGAATACTTTTTCTGCATCAATTCCTATGGTCATATGTTTTGCTTTATCAGCCTGTTAATATGGGGATTACATTGATTGAGTTTTAAATATTGAAGACTTGCATACCTAAAAGATAAACCCCACTTAGTCTTTTTATACATTGCTAGATTCTTTTTGACTATATTTCTAAAGGAGTGGTATATGTAAGTTCATATATTCTGTAGTTCTCTTTATTTGCACGTTTTCCTGGTTTTGGTAGCAGAGTAATACAAACCTCATAAAATGAATTGTTTGCTCTTCTTTTGTTTTCTGAATGACATTTTGTAAAGTTGATATTAATCGTTCTTTGAATATTTAGTGGAATTCTGTAGTAAAACCATCTGGACCTGGAAATTTTTCCCTAAGAGCTGTTAAATTGCAAATTCAGTTTTTTTGATGATTGTAGAAACTATCCTGGTTTTCTGTTTCATCTTTGTTAAGTTTTGGGTTTTGCAGTCTTTGAGGATCTGATTGATTTCTTCTAAGTTGTTGACTTTATGAGTGTATAGTTGTTTACAATATTCTGTATGTACTTGAAATGGCTACAAGATCTGCAGTGGTATCCCCTGTTTCATTGCACATAATGATGATTCTTGTCTTCTTTTATATAACTTTTTCAACTTTGCTAGAGATTTATCAATTTTATTAATTTTTTAAAGGCCAAATTTTTTCCACTTATTTTATGTACTGCTCTCTTATATACTATTGCATTGGTTTCTGCTCTTTAATATTTCCTTCCTGTTTTCTTGATTTGAATTGGCTTAACTCTTATTTTTCTATTTTCTTGAGGGAAAGATTTAGTTTTTGTTCTTTGAGAACTTTCCTATTTTCTGGTATTAATAATTAATGGTATAAGTTTGCCCCTCAGCCCCCAATTTAGTTGTTTCTCATATATTTTGATATATCTTAAAGGTCCATCTAGTCAAGGCTATGGTTTTTCCAGCAGTCATGTATGGATGTGAGAGTTGGACTGTGAAGAAAGCTGAGCACCGAAGGATTGATGCTTTTGAACTGTGGTGTTGGAGAAGGCTCTTGAGAGTCCCTTGGACTGTATGGAGATCCAACCAGTCCATTCTGAAGGAGATCAGCCCTGGGATTTCTTTGGAAGGAATGATGCTAAAGCTGAAACTCCAGTACTTTGGCCACCTCATGCGAAGAGTTGACTCATTGAAAAAGACTCTGATGCTGGGAGGGATTGGGAGCAGGAGGAGAAGGGGACGCCAGAGGATGAGATGGCTGGATGGCATCACTGACTCGATGGACGTGAGTCTGAGTGAACTCCAGGAGTTGGTGATCGACAGGGAGGCCTGGCGTGCTGTGATTCATGGGGTCACAAAGAGTTGGACACAACTGAGCAACTTAACTGAACTGAATTTTCTTTCAAGTTAATGTAGTTTATTACTTCCTTTTGATCCTGCATTTTGTACTTACAGATTTCTTAGAAAAGTATTGTCTAATTCCCTGTGTTTGGAGAGTTTCATTTTGTCTTCTTGTTAAGGATTTCTAATTTGCTTCCATTATGGTTAGAAGTCATAGTCCTGTATGATTTCAGTTTTCTTTTTCTTTAATTTGTTAGGTTGTTTTGTGGCAGTTTTATTTTACTTTATAGACTATAAATTTTTCTTCTGTTGTTCTCTGGTATGACATCTATAATGAATTTAACATTTTAAAGGAATATGGGAAAATCAGTTCAGTTCAGTTCAGTGGTTCAGTCATGTCGACTCTGCCACCCCATGGACTGTACCATGCCAGGATTCCCTGTCTATCACCAACTCTTGGAGCTTGCTCAAACTTACGTCCATCGACTTGGTGATGCCATCCAACTGTCTCATTTTCTGTCTTCCCCTTCTCTTCCTGCCTTCATTCTTTCCCAGCATCAGGGTGTTTTCCAATGAGTCAGTTCTTCCCATCAGGTGGCCAAAGTATTGGAGTGTTAGCTTCAGCACCAGTCCTTCCAGTGGATCTTCAGGACTGATTTCCTTTAGGACTGGTTGGACCTCTTTGCAGTCCAAGGGGCTCTCCAGAGTTTTCTCCAACATTACAGTTCAAAAGCATCAATTCTTTGGTGCTCAGCTTTCTTTATGGTCCAAGTCTCACATACATACATGCCTACTGGAAAAACCATAGCTTTGACTATATGGATCTTTGTCAGCAAAGTAATGTCTCTGCTTTTTAATATGTTTAGTTTTGTCATAACTTTTCTTCCAAGGAGTGAGCATTTTTTAATTTCATGGCTGCAGGCACCATCTGTAGTGATTTTGGTGCCCAAGAAAATAAAGCTTGTCACTATTTCCATCATTTTCCCATCTACTTGCCATGAAGTGATGGGACCAATGCCATGATCTTTGTGTTTTGAATGCTGAGTTTTAAACCAGCTGTTTTACTCTCCTCTTTCACTTTCATCAAAAGGCTCTTTAGTTCCTCTTCACTTTATGTCAATAAGGGTGGTGTCATCTGCATATCTGAGGTTATTGATATTTCTCCTGCCAATCTTGTTCCCAGTTTGTGCTTCATCCAGCCCAGTATTTCACATGATGTACTCTGCATATAAGTTAAATAAGCAGGGTGACAACATACAGCCTTGACATAGTCTTTTACCTATCTTGAAGCAGTCTGTTGTTTCACATCCAGTTCTAACTGTTGCCTCTTGACCTGCATACAGATTTCTCAGGAGGCATGTAAGGTGGTCTGAAATCTCCATGTCTTTAAGAATGTTCCACAAATTGTTGTGGATACATACAGTCAATGGCTTTAGCGTAGTCAATGAAGCAGAAGTAGATATTCTTCTGGAATTCTCTTGCTTTTTTCTATGATCCAGCAGATGTTGACAATTTGATCTCTGGTTCATCTGCCTTTTCTAAATCCAACTTGAACATCTGGAAGTTCTCAGTTCAAATACCATTGAAGCCTATCTTGGATAATTTTCAGCATTCTTGGCTAGCGTGTGAGATGAGTGTAGTTGTGTGGTTGTTTGAACATTCTTTGGCATTGCCTTCATTTGTGATTGGAATGGGAAAATACAGGAAATCTAAGGGAAAATTTTAATAATAAAGAGATAAAAAAGATGACTCACATTTAAGGAATTGTTTCTTTAATAAACTGTTAGAAAATAACCTGTTCTGTCAATGAAATGTAGCCTCATATCTTCTGAATTGTTTATTGTGGCAAACTATACATAGTATAAAAAGTATCATTTTGAAAATTTTTTTTTTTTTTGAACAATTCAGTGGCATCAAGGACATTCACATTGTTGTGGAACTGAGGCAGGAAGCAGATGAGCCCCGTCAGGGTAAAACAATTGGAAATTCATTCCCTATTGACTGAAACTCCAAGTAGAGAATAGCAGGACAATTAAGCGAGGAGGCTCGACTCTGCCCATACCACAAATTTCTAGTTCCCGAAGTCAGGAGACCTCCCCTACCATACAAGTGCAGAAAAGCTCCTTGCAGCCCAATGTTGGGAGCAATGTCTAGGGATGTTCTTGGCTAAAAATGTGTGGGCACAGATGGAAGGATCCTGAGATATACCAAATATGGGCTGTAAATGAGGCAAATAAAAATGATTGGCCACAGTAAACCCAAAAGAAATTCCCATAAAAGTATTTCAAACTGCCCTGAAGACGCAACCAGCAATTAAAGTACTCTCCACCTGACTCTGCCTGTGTGTTTATCCACATTCACTGTACTCTTTTCCTTTTAATAAATACTTCACTTGCTTCACTACTTTCTGTTTTTCTGGAAATTCTTTTCTGCAAAGCAAAGGGGCCAGGGCCCTGTCACTGATCACTGGTATACTGGCTAGGATCTGGTGCTTTCAACCACTTCTGAATCCAGCCTCAATTTCTGGCCTGAAAACTAAGCCCCACTCCAAGCAAGCTCAGGACACTGGAGATCAGAACCATCACTAATATTAAAAAATCAGACTTGGGGAGCAAACAATGTGCTTAAACCCAAACAAGCTTTCCAATAAATTATGTTCTGTAAAATAGAAACCTTATTCTGTATTATGCTGGAAGATAGTCATTGACTATACAAGAGATGTTTTCATTAAATGAATGTAGTCATTTTTTAAAGCTTTATTACCAGAAGAAGAGGCTTTTGATTAGGTTATTTTAACTTAAAGAGATGTCTATAATAATGTAATTTCTTCAGTCATTTCTAATTGTCATAGGTATTATCATTCCTATCATTTATATAATTAAGCTTATTTAATTATCCATTTTCTCTGTTTTATTTTTCAAAATATTATCTTGATTTCAGGGAATATTTTGACATACAACTTTGCTTTAAGCAGTCATTGTTGGCAGTAAGATGATTAGGAAAGTTAAGACAGCAGTCCACCGTCACTATCATGTTGTTTAGTTGCTTATTTATCTTGTCAATATTGCAAATGGAATTAATATTATCATTTACTTAATCAATTACTGCATCTTACTCTTAATTTTTATTATTACCATCTTTCAAATTATGATTAGTGCTAGAAGCAAGTAATTGAAACTTCCTGAAACAGAGATAGAACCATGATTTTTTACTTTATAAAATTTTTTTATTACTTATTTTTGTTTTTCCTGAGCACTTAAAACTTTCATATCAGTTCAGTTGCTCACTCATGTCCAAGTCCTTGAGACCCCATGGACTGCAGCATGCCAGTCTTCCCTGTCCATCACCAATCCTGGGGCTTGCTCAAACTCATGTCCATTGAGTTGGTGATGCCATCCAACTGTCTCATCTTCTGTTGTCCACTTCTCTTCTTGCCTTTAATTTTTCCTAGCATCAAGGTCTTTTCCAACAAGTCAGTTCTTCACATCAGGTGGCCAAAGTATTGGAGTTTCAGCTTCAGCATCAGTCCTTCCCATGAATATTCAGGACTGATTTCCTTTAGGATTGGCTGGTTTGATCTCCTTGCTGTCCAAGGGACTCTCAAGAGTCTTCTCCAACACCTCAGTTCAAAAGCATCAGTTCTTCGGTGCTCAACTTTATAGTCCAACTCTCACATCCACACATAATTATTGGAAAAGCCATAGCTTTGACTAGATGGACCTTTGTTGGTAAATTAATGTCTCTGTCTAGGTTGGTCATAGCTTTTCTTCCAAGGAGCAAATATCTTTTAATTTCATGGCTGCAGTCAACATCTGCAGTGATTTTGGAGCCCCCCCCCCAAAAAAAAAATAAAGTATGTCACTGTTTCCATTGTGTTGGGAGCCGTGTTAGGCATTACTGACAAAATGGAGGCATGGCTCCAACTCCTTCTCTTTGTTCCACAGGCACAGACCTGGGATGAAGGAGTTAGACCTTGTGATTCTGACTTGTTTTTTCCTGTCCTCAGCTTAGTTGACTGAAAAGAATATTAAGGTGCTTATTGTTCTTGAGAGGAGCATGAAAAGGCACAAAGCCTTCTGCAGCTGTGCTCAGAGAATAATTCATAAAGTTAATCATTGACATTTGTTCAAGGACTTTTGCAAAAGAGTATTCCAGGATGAGCACGTAGGCCGCAGCTTGAGGCCATGGGAGGGATTGCTATCTGAAGCCTATTTGTGAGGAAAGTGTTTATGGCAAAGGAGTTTGCTGAATTTAGGGCTTAGGGATAATTAAAATAGTTAGAAGCTAAGGGTTTAAGGAATGTTGTAATGTTAGCATATTCTACTATAGCTTATAGAGATTAGGAACTTTAGAGATATTAATAGCTAGAAGCCCTTTTTAAGAAACAGTGAGCTTAGGATACTAGGGTCAAACAGGATTTAGAAAGATAAGAAATAAACTGAGGAATGTGATATGTAGCCCAGGCATTAGCATGAGTTACTATGTATTCACATTACACGTGAGAAGAAGTAGATAAGAGAATCCCTGAGGCAGGAACTCCTTTTGAGGGGCAACGATGATTTATGGAGACAACAAATCTGGGTCAGGGGGAACTGAAAATGTCAAACCTCTGACCTAATGCTTTTGTAAAAGTATAAAAGAGAATCTTAAGGTTGAAATAAATAGGCAGTCCAGGAAAACTGAGAGGCTGCCTTGTTTCTCGCCGACACTGCTCATCTCTTCAGGTTGATTCCCTGGCTGCTGGAGCTGGACTCCAGCACATTGTTTCGCCATGTATTTTCCATGAAGTAATGGGACAAGATGCCATTATCTTTGTTTTTTGAATATTGAGTTTTAAGCCAGCTTTATCACTCTCCGCTTTCACTTTCATCAAGAGGCTCTTTAGTTCTTTGCTTTCTGCCATAAGGGAAGTGAAGTGAAATCACTCAGTTGCGTCCGACTCTTTGCGACCCCATGGACTGTAGCCTACCAGGCTCCTCTGTCCATGGGATTTTCCACACAATAGTACTGGAGTGGATTGCCATTTCCTTCTCCAGGGGATCTTCCCAACCCAGGGATTGAACCCGGGTCTCCTGCACTGTAGACAGATGCTTTACCGTCTGAGCCACCAGAGAAGTCTTCCATAAGGGCGTTGCCATCAACGTATCTGAGGTTATTGATATTTCTCCCGGTGATCTTGATTCCAGCTTGTGCTTCATCCATCCCTGGATTTTGCATGATGTACTCTGCATATAAGTTAAATAAGCAGGGTGACAATATGCAGCCTTGGCGTACTCCTTTCCAGGTTTGAAACTAGTCTGTTGTTCCATGTCCAGTTCTGTTGTTTCATGACCTGCATACAGATTTCTCAAGAGATAGGTTAAGTGGTCTGGTATTCCAATCTCTTGAAGAATTTCCCACAGTTTGTTGTGATCTACACAGTCAAAGGCTTTGTTGTAATCAACAAAGCAGAAGACTATGTTTTTCTGGAATTCTCTTGCTTTTTTGATGATTCAATGGATGTTGGCAATTTGACCTCTAGTCCTCTGCCTTTTCAAAATCCAGCTTTAGCATCTGGAAGTTCATGTTTCACATACTGTTAAAGCCTAGCTTGGAGAATTTTCAGCATTACTTTGCTAGTGTGTGAGATCCATACAATTGTACGGTAGTTTGAATATTCTCTGGCTTTGCCTTTCTTTTGGATTGGAATGAAAACTGACTTTTTCCAGTCCTGTGGCCACTGCTGAGTTTTCCAGATTTGCTGGTGTATTGAGTGCAGCACTTTCACAGCATTGTCTTTTTGGGTTTGAAATAGCTCAACTGGAATTCCCTCACCTCCACTAGCTTTTTTTGTAGTGATGCACCCTAAGACCCATTTGACTTTGCATTCCAGGATGTCTGGCTCTAGGTGAGTGATCACACCATTGTGATTATCTGGGTCATGAAGATCTTTTTTGTATAGTTCTTCTGTGTATTCTTGCCACCTCTTCTTAATATCTTCTGCTTCAGTTAGGTCCATACCATTTCTGTCCTTTATTGTGCCCATCTTTGCATGAAAAGTTCCCTTGGTATCTCTTTTCTTGAAGGGATCTCAAGTCTTTCCCATTCTATTGTTTTCTCTGTATCTTTGCACTGATTACTGAGGAAGGCTTTCTTATCTCTCCTTTCTATTCTTTGGAACTCTCAATTCACATGGGTATATCTTTCCTTTCCTCCTTTGCCTTTAGTTTCTCTTCTTTTCACATCTATTTGTAAGGCCTCCTCAGACAACCATTTTGCCTTTTTGCCTTTTGTTTTCTTAGGGATGGTCTTGATCACTGCCTCCTGTACAATGTCACAAACCTCTGTTCATAGTTCTTCAGGCAGTCCATCAGATCTAATCACTTGAATCTTAAAACTTCACCTAAATGTGAAAACGGAAAGAACATTTGAGGTAGTTATATGAATAATTTTTACCACAGACACATACACCACAGAATTAGCAATGGAATTAATATATTTACTTCATGGGTTGTTAGGTGGTAAAGAGGGTGATAAGTGTTTTGAGTGCTTCTAACTTCAAGGTTTATATCTATTTGAGAATCTTTACAACAATCCTGTAAACTGGATGCTATCTATATCTTGTGGGTGCAGAAATCAAGGATCAAAGAAATAAAGTAAATTGCCAATGCCCTTTAATTATGAGAGGAACAGCTAGTATTTAAATTCGTGTTTATCTGATTATGTGATCTGTTCTCTAGTTAAAAAAATAAAGGTAAAACAGAGCAAAATAACAAGTAAAATTATGTGGAAAAAGAGCTTGTTCAATTGTATAATTTATCATGTATATAAGAAATAGGTTAGTTGATTTTTTAATTTCAGAACACATAGTTTTATGTGTAGCAATGTGCTTTGTTAGTATTTTATTGTAGAAAATTATTTTGTGCTTTGTTGTTTTTGTTACATAAGTGCATTCATGAGTTGTAAATGGATGAAAAGATAATTTCTTGCATATTCTCACTGTTACTGTAAGTTGTTGGGTGTTTTTTTTTTTCTTATGATACAGACTCCTTAATTCTAGAGTTAAAAGAACAGACTTTATGTTGATCTAACTAAGAGCATGTGATAGGCCACTCTGAACAAAATCTCTATGTAGTCTTTTTATTTTAAATTTTTTCAGATGCTTAGAGAGATAAGGTAAGAGTAGAAGAACAATGGAAAATTAGTTGAAGACTGGAGGTCTTGATCCCAGGAACTGGTGGATCTCCAGAGATTAGAAAAGAGGTCAGTAGAAACATGGTTGAGTGGTAGAAGCATGAACTATGCTTGAAGGCAGTACTCGGGAGATGGAAAAATCTCTTAAGTGATTATCTCTGGTATAGCCTTTGACTCTAGAAAAACTTTTAAATCCTTATTATTGAGTTTGACTCCCAAATTTTAGTGAGTCATGTGGAATGAATCTTGTAGGAAGATCCATTCTTTGAATAACCAAAACCCTGGGCTCTTTCCCTGGTTTCTTCACCATGTTAGTTCCAACATTCTGGTACAACTGAAGGAAGGGAGAAAAAGCATTCGGCATAGCTCAGATAAATTTCTTGCCAAATTTAGTAAGTGAAGTTCTTTAATAGAATTTAATTTGCAGTTTTTAAAAATACTTAAATATCACATTTATCACATTGTTTGCATACTATTATAAGAGGCTTAGGAACAAAACAGCACAACATTTATTGAATAATTTCTTATAAAAGCATGTAGGGTAGCAACATGAAAAGAGCAACTACAATGATATAAATTGAAATTGAGTCATTGTGCAAAATGAAAACAAGTCAGACAATTTCAATTACTTCACAAACAAATTAGCTGCTTCCATTGGAGTGTGATAAGGCAAAAGTTTGGTACAAATACTAGAAGGGTAACAACCTCATGAACCAGAGAAATGTGCTGCAGATTTTACATAGTCTACTCAGTATCATTATATGAAAGATGAGAAGCAGTAGTATGGTAAATGTGAGTCCCATTTGCTAAAACCCTTTTTTACATGGTAGTGTTGCCAATTTCCTGTAAGATCATTTTCTAACATAAATTTATATTCCTCTAAGGTAAATGTGCCCTTTCCCATTTCACAGAGGGAGACACTATTAAAGAAATTCCCATCTTTCCATTACTCTTATTAATTACAATTTCTATTGTTATTAATCTAAATGTTCCATCCTACTTTAAACATGACTCTGAATACTTATTGTATATGTCCCATTACATTCTTCAATTTCAGTCTGCCAATGCAATGTTTGACTTCTTTTTCTGGATTTTCATTCATTAGTGAATGAATAGCTCTAGTTTTGTCTGTCTCCCCTGGGCATTTATTTTTAGCATTTACTGTAGTAGATTCAATGTGGTTAGCAACAAGTATAATTTTCTATAGATTTAGTCCAAACAGTAACTGCTTGCATATATATGGCATACTTTTTCATGGGATACTTACAAACAGTCCCATCAGACTTTATTTCCATGTTGGCATGTAGTTGATATAAGGTAATTATCTACTTATGGGTTTGTTTTCTTCTGTATGTTGATTGATTCGGAGTTTTTAAGTTGTGTTTTATGCTTTTGCCTGGTTTTACATTTCTTATTATTTAACTGAATAGCTTTGTAAAGAAAATACAAGTAATACAAATACTTGTAAAGGAAAGTGTTCTCTCATCTTCTAAATGAGAATGTAAATACAAATTTGAATAAGGAAAATTATGTTGTTGTTGTTGTTTTTCCCCTTGAGTGCTACTGTGTGCTGCCTGTGTGTGTTAATAGCTAAATGCATGGCAGGATTTATATGGTGAAATGAAAAATGTGGTACATTCAGTCAAAATGATGGAGGTTAAGATTGTAATTGTGATGAACAAGGAGTTGCATGGAAATCTATTATCTTTTTAACATAAAAAGTGTCCTCTTTCTCTAAATAGTCAAGAAGAGAAATATTCATCAGTTACATTTATCAGTTCTATCCACCCACTGCCTTTTTAACACAACTCAGAGTTCTCTGGTGGATAAAGAAGAAAAAAGCCAGACAAAGAAATAACATTAGAAGTGAACATGTGGCATATGTTCTTTTCAGGGTGTCAGAAGTAAAAGGTCTTTTTAAAATTGTGTGGATTTAAGGGCATAAATAACCAGGTCAATGAAATATCACAGACTAAGGCTGAGCATATGAAATAAGGGCATTGAGTAAGTGTTGGCATGAATATTAAGAAAGCTCTGCAATTAATATAATTGCTCTAATATAACAGAATGAAGATCAACATGGAAAGGGAGCAGCACAAGAAACTGAAGAAGTCAATGAAACAGATAGGAAATAAATGGAAGTAGCATCTGTGTCTGGGCTATACTGAGGTGGAATGGTAGGTAGCCTTAGTACCTGAACTCTGCTTTTCCCCATTTTTAGAGATGAAATATACTATGAATAGATATAATGCATTACATCTTCTAGGAATTTCTTTATACCTTTATTCCAGACTCCTACCTTCTTTGAGTGCATTGATATATACCTTAAAGTTCACCTTAGACAGAATATATTCATATAATCATTACCACATCCTTCTAAGTGAGAGAGCATAAGGGGTACCAGGCATAAATTAAATTAAACTTTTCCTGCTAGTCTGTTCCCCACTACTGAAAAATGTAATGCCTGCATGTTTTTTCATGTTCTTTTTAACTAGGGAGAAAAAAAAAAAAAAACTTAGATTTATTGCCCATTTATCTTTGGATAGAGTCCAAGGATCGTTTTTGTTCCTATCTTAGAGAAAGGAGCATAACTGTAATTTTCTTAATTATGTAAGGTGCCACAAGTAAAAAGGTAGCAGCACTAGCTCAGTTCCCTGTGGGAACATCAGCATCTGTGAGAATTTGCACAATTCTTGAATTAGTAAGCTTCTCAACAGGGGGGAGCTATGCTTGTTATTCTATTTTGGATCTGAGAAAATGTTTCAGATTTACCAGTGGCATTCTGAAAATGCCTTACCAATCACCTAAGCATTGTTGTATAATTTTAAAATGTGTTGAAAGAATGTCAGTGAGATAGATTTTAGAAAGGAGATTTGACAATGGAATTCAAATAAGAAGAATTTAAAACTTCCTTTTGTGTTCACTGTGCCACAGTTTTTATACATGTTCTTAAAAGGAGATATGTAGTTAATTCTGCAATGGCACCCCACTCCAGTACTCTTGCCTGGAGAATCCCGTGGATGGAGGAGCCTGGTGGGCTACAGTCCATGGGGTCGCGAAGAGTCAGACACGACCGAGCGACTTCACTTTCACTTCTCACTTTCATGCACTGGAGAAGGAAATGGCAACCCACTCCAGTGTTCTTGCCTGGAGAATCCCAGGGACGGGGGAGCCTGGTGGGCTGCCGTCTATGGGGTCACACAGAGTTGGACACGACTGAAGTGACTTAGCAACTTAGCAATGGCATTTGAAAATATGGAGGTTGCAGGTATTCCTAATAACTTTTTAATAATAAAAAGAAAGAGATTTTATGTTATTTTCTCCTAAAATGATTAGTCTGTTATGGAACAAGAGTTTTAAACTGAAGGGTGAGGGCATAGAAATTTGGATAAGTCTATGTCCCATTCAAAAGGAAAAAAAAAAAAAAAACAGACATAAAGATGCAGTTAAGACAATATTAAGAAAATGAACCTGTCTCTCTGTTCATTGTTAAACTGCAGCAAATGCAAAATTCTGCTTTAAACTTTTAATACTCAGAGAAGTGAGTGTATGTGTGTACACGTATGTGTGTGTATACACACACACACACACACACACACACACATATAAAACTTGTACATGTGTGTTTTTTGGTTTGCTGTATGTTGTTTTTTTGGGTAGAAGAAAGTGGGGCATGTTTACAGGTTTGGGAAGGTGGGACTAAGGGGATGATTGAAAATTGTGTAAAGTTAGGTGAAAACTGATGAGACGTATTCTGAGGAGGTGGAGAGGAAAAGTACATCAGTTAATATTGTTTTTTGATGCAAAAGTAGAAAACATATCTATCATGGGTTAAACATATAGGGATATATTTTTCTTATGTAGCAAGAATTCTTCAAAGTCCTTCCCACATGATAAGAAGATGGCTGCTAAATATTTAGCCATCATGTTGACATTGATGGAAGGAAGGAGACGGCTGCATTTGAACTGCCACCCTCTTAATCAGGAGATATAATAACTTTCTGAGGCTTCTCCAGCTTCAAATTAATTGATATTAATCAGAAGTGGTCATGTGGACACCATTTATGAGGATTTAAAAGAGTGGGAAATGACATAGGTAAGATTGATTTTGTACAATCATGATTATTGTCCTGGACTTGCCACAAAATTGTTATGTTAACTAGAAAGAAGGAGGAAAGAATAAGGAATAGAAAAATAACTGAATCTTGAATTTGGTGAAATGAATTGAGCAAATGTGGAAATGGTAGACTAGAACAACTGGTAGAAAACTTTTCCACTGAGATAGGAAATAAACAGAAATATTAAGTGCCAATGTTGGTTTTTATTTATTGGTGAAGAGATAGGGTTTAAGATAATCCATGTCTTTTTAGCTTTTTCCACAAAACCTTTCATTTGCATCATACTTAAACTCTTCTTCCTCTGTTCCATATGTTTATTTTGTGCATGTTTGCAGTAGAAGATAAAAATTTGAGTACTGAAGACAAGTGCATTGAGTTAAAATGTGGTCCTGCCACTTAATATGATCTTTGGCAAGGTAATTATCTTCTTTAAGCCTCAGTTTCCACATTTATACATTGGACTTATTCTTGAGTTCATTCATTAAGAGTTGTTTTGACAGTTAAATGAGGTAATGCCTATAAGGATTAACACATAGAAAGCACAGAAATAATTGTCATTGTCATTACTAATGGTAATGAAAAAATAATTCATATACTTTATTAAAAACAACACAGAAGTATGTACAGTAAAAGTAATACCTTTTCTATTGCCCCACCATTCCATTCAACAGCAGAAACCACTACTAAATATTAATATTAAATGCCATTTATATGTTAATTGACAAGTGTCTAATTCACTTTTGTATCACCATGGGTTATTTTACTGGTATTTCCAGTAAACACAGTAAGCAGTTACTAAATATTTGTTGCTGAGTGAATTTAAGTATTTACAGGCTTTTATTACCATATAATTAGAATCTGGAAGTTGGAATTTATGTCTCATCGCTTTCTATTTCTCTACAGCAACAACAATGGTACCTGAACATAGTAGAAGCTCAATAAATATCTGTTAAGTACAAGCATTTTTGATTGATTAATTGGTTAACTATGGAGGAATATTTAAATTAATGGGTGCTCAAAACCGAATTAGAATAGCAAGGAGAGATAAGAAAGCCTTCCTCAGCACAGTGCAAAGAAATAAAGGAAAACAACAGAATGGGAAAGACTAGAGATCTCTTCAAGAAAATTAAAGATACCAAGGGAACATTTCATGCAAAGATGGGCTTGATAAAGGACAGAAATGGTATAGACCTAACAAGCAGAAGATATTAAGAAGAGGTGGCAGGAATACACAGAAGAACTGTCAAAAAAAAATCTTCACGACCCAGATAATCATGATGGTGTGATCACTGACTTAGAGCCAGACATCCTGGAATGTGAAGTCAAGTGGGCCTTAGAAAGCATCACTACGAACAAAGCTAGTGGAAGTGATGGAATTCCAGTTGAGCTATTTCAAATCCTGGACAATGATGCAGTGAAAGTGCTGCACTCAATACGCCAGCAAATCTGGAAAACTCAGCAGTGGCCACAGGACTGGAAAAGGTCAGTTTTCATTCCAATCCCAAAGAAAGGCAATGCCAAAGAATGCTCAGACTACTGCACAATTGCACTCATCTCACATGCTAGTAAAGTAATGCTCAAAATTCTCCAAGCCAGGCTTCAGCAATATGTGAACCGTGAACTTCCTGATGTTCAAGCTGGTTTTAGAAAAGGCAGAGGAACCAGAGCTCAAATTGCCATTATTCGCTGGATCATGTAAAAAGCAAGAGAGTTCCAGAAAAACATCTATTTCTGCTTTATTGACTATGCCAAAGCCTTTGACTGTGTGGATCACAATAAACTGTGGGAAATTCTTCAAGAGATGGGAATACCAGCCCACCTGACCTGCCTCTTGAGAAACCTATATGCAGGTCAGGAAGCAATAGTTAGAACTGGACACGGAACAACAGACTGGTTCCAAATAGGAAAAGGAGTATGTCAAGGCTGTATATTGTCACCCTGCTTATTTAACTCCTAGGCAGAGTACATCATGAGAAACGCTGGGCTAGAAGAAGCACAAGCTGGAATCAAGTTTGCTGGGGGAAATATCAATAACCTAAGATATGCAGATGACCCCGCCCTTATGGCAGAAAGTGAAGAGGAACTAAAAAGGCTCTTGATGAAAGTGAAAGTGGAGAGTGAAAAAGTTGGTTTAAAGCTCAACATTCAGAAAACGAAGATCATGGCATCTGGTCCCATCACTTCATGGGAAATAGATGGGGAAACAGTGGAAACAATGTCAGACTTTTTTTGGGGGGGGGAGCTCCAAAATCACTGCAGATGGTGATTGAAGCCATGAAATTAAAAGATGCTTACTCCTTGGAAGTTATGAACAACCTAGATAGCATATTGAAAAGCAGACACATTACTTTGTCAACAAAGGTCCATCTAGTCAAGGTTATGGTTTTTCCAGTGGTCATGTATGGATGTGAAATTTGGACTGTGAAGAAAGCTGAGTGCTGAAGTATTGATGCTTTTGAACTGTGGTGTTGGAGAAGACTCTTGAGAGTCCCTTGGATTGCAAGGAGATCCAACCAATCCATTCTAGAGGAGATCAGTCCTGGGGTTCTTTGGAAGGACTGATGCTAAAGCTGAAACTCCAATACTTTGGCCCCTCATGCGAAGAGTTGACTCATTGGAAAGACTCTGATGCTGGGAGGGATTGGGGGCAGGAGGAGAAGGGGACGACAGAGGATGAGATGGCCGAAAGGCATCACCAACTCGATGGACATGAGTTTGGGTGAACTCTGGGAGTTGATGATGGACAGGGAGGCCTGGCATGCTGCGATTCATGGGGTCGCAAAGAGTTGGACATGACTGAGTGACTGAACTGAACTGAACAAAACCCAAAGGGAAGCTTCATCCTGGAAAAAGCAGACCATTTATGTTTATTTCTCACTTTCTACTCCTTCCAAGGATGAGAAAAACATTTTTCCTACAACTAGGTATTTTATGTTAAAAACTTGACAAAATATTTTTTTTAGCCATCTGCTTTTCCATTTATCACAAATGGAAGCTTAGTATTCCAGCATAAGCTGTCATCTCGAAGAGAACTGTTTGCATCTCCAAATGTTCTCCTTTTGTGGATCCCAAGTATGTCACCTTCGTCTCAAAGGTGCACACATTATAGATAATATATCACAATGATTTTCATCACCAAGAATCACTTGCTGTTTGCAAGATGATAGGATACTATTTAATATTTCCCAGTTGGAGATGTCAGTCAGCACTTGCTCTTGCATTGTGTGAAAATTCATGACTTTCTATTAAAGACAGACAGTCTTGAGGTCTGCTTCAAAGTGCATCATTATTTTCATTTTTAAAAAGCTAACTACATTGTTGTTCTCAGCAATCACTAATGGGACTTTTCAGATGTTATGGTGTCATTGTTCTCAAGAATTACTGATGGAACCTTTTTTAGGATGCTTTTTAGATGTTAAAAAGATGCTCATAGTTATTCTCCATTATTCAGAAAATAAGCTACTTCCTTTTGTTGTGTTTAACACCTGTATTCAGAGCATGATATTTTTTTCTTAGCATAAATTACATTCATAAAGAGTCAGCCTCATCAGAACAGTCATATGGTTTGTACAGGAAATGCACTGCAACTCCTTGGTTTCATCTTTAAAGTAATGGTTAATTTCTCTTCAGGAGGAAATTCTGGGGACCAGCTGTGTCAGAAAAAAAGATGAAACAGAAGCATTTTCTTCCTCTTTCCTATGTCAACTCCAAACCAAATTCTGCCAATCACAATCCATTTTGTTGTTAACTTTTTTAAACTCTGCATATTTCTGGCTATTTTTACTGTTCAATTTCTCTGTTTTGAAACATTTCTTCCTTTGGCTCTACACCACTGATTTTTGCTCCTTTTCTTTATTTATTCCCCCATTATGACTACCCTCACATCAACCTGGGGCTAAGCCTGCAGATCACATTCTTTTTCTCTCTGCACTCACTCCCTTTGTGAACAAAGGCATAGACTCATAACTCTCAAGTTTATGTCAAGCTCAGGCTTCTGCCCTGATCTGTAGATCCTTAAAAACAACTTCCTACTCTGTGTCCCTAGCTGAGTTTACTAGTCTATAGCTCAAAATGAACATGTCAAAAGCTGAGCTCCAGATCTTCCGCCCTAGTCTCTTTACTCCCACAGTCCTTCCAACTTTCTGCTGCTGCTAAGTCACTTCAGTCGTGTCCGGCTCCGTGTGACCCCATAGATGGCAGCCCACCAGGCTCCCCCATCACTGGGATTCTCCAGGCAAGAACACTGGAGTGGGTTGCCATTTCCTTCTCCAGTGCATGAAAGTGAAAAGTGAAAGGTAAGTCGCTAAGTCGTGTCTGACTCTTCACGACCCCATGGACTGCAGCCTTCCAGGCTCCTGCGTCCATGGGATTTTCCAGGCAAGAGTACTGGAGTGCGGTGCCATCACCTTCTCTGTTCCAACTTTCAGTTAATGATAAAACCATCACCCTTCCCCTCCCCTCCACCCTGTCCCCCCAGCCCATGTGTTAGGAACAAAATTCTAGTAATCATTGTTGACTCTTCTTTCTTCCACATCCCATCTCAAACCCTTATTTTGCCTGAAGCTTCTACCTTCAAAGTTCACCTTTCTATCTCTACCCCAGCCGTGTTTTCCTTAGTGCCACAGCTATCAACCCTGGTCCAGATCACCACCATTCTTCATAATGCTGCTGTTGCAGTAGATTCCTTACTAGTTTCATTTCTCTGCCTCCTTTCATTTCCATCTATTCTCAGTGGGGCAGCCAAGAAGAAGTCATAGTAGATCATGCCACATCTCCACTTAAAACTCAACAGTGATTTCTCATCTTGCTCTAAGAAAATAACCTGGCATGACCTTTCTCCAGATATCCACATAGCTGCCTTCTTCGGATCTTCTCCAAGAACCTTTGCATAACTATGCAATTTAACATTATAGCTCTCTTCAAGACTCCAGACTGTCTCCATAGCACTTATCACTATCTAATAGACTTCATCAGTGGATCTCAAAATATGATGATCAGACTGGCAGAATTATCCTCACCTGAGAATCTGTTAGAAATGAAAATTCTCAGCCCTCGGTACATGCCTACTGAGTCAGAAATGTGATGAATAGATGCCAACACAGGTGATTCTGATGTATGCTGAAGTATGAAAACTATGTATTTATTTATTATATTTTATATATGTTTTATATTATATTTTATTATATATTAGATTAATATATATTAACATACATTGTATACACATATACTTTGACAAAAGTGTAAGTATCATGAAGGAAGAATTTATGGCTGTTTCTTTTTTATCCCCTCTTATTAAAGCATTTGAAACAGTGGCTGGTTTACAGCATGTGCTACACAACTGTTGATAAATGAAGAAGTAAATATAGGACTTCACAGGTCTATGTTTCTACTCTTGCTTTTCCTTCTGCCTCTAATGTCCTTCTTTCATCCTTTGCCTTATTAAAAGTCTAGTTGTTTGTCTGCACTTACTACATGCATCATCTATACTCTCCCTGATACTCCACCTCTACTTTCCACCTGCGGCTCAGTGTTTGTTAGGCACTTCTCTTTTTGACTAGAGAAGATTTTATATCATTTTTAATCATACTACACACCTACTAAAGTTACCTATTTTCATACCCACTTTATTCAGTACAGAATGAATCATTTGAGGGCAGAAGTCCTTTCTGCATACCTAGACCATTCCACAGTATAGGATACAGAGTAATTCTCAATATTTCTTTTTTTTTCCAAATATTTATTTATTTGGCTGCACCAGGTCTTAATTACGGCATGTGGGATATCTACTTGCAGCATGTGGGATCTAGTTCCCTGACCATGGATTGATCTTTGGTCCCCTGTTTTAAAAGCACAGAGTATTATCCACTGGACCACCAGAGAAGTCCCCTCAATCCATATGTTTTAAATTACTGAATTGCATTTGGAAGATTGTTACCAATGTGATGTAACAACTGAAGACAACTCAAATTAGTTTAAGAAAGACGACTGTTGGCAGGTTACAGGGCATCCAGGAAACTCAAGATCAAGGTGGAAGCCGGGCTTCGTGAGGGTCTAGGGACAAGAACCAGAAAGCTTTTCTGAAACAAAGCAGCTACTTCCTCTGTGTTCACTGAAGTAGTCCCTTATGTTCTCTACAGACAGATGTCTTCTGAGTGGGAAAAAAATGCAATGACTTTCCAATTTCAACTGCAAAATGAAGACTTGCTGGCATCATTATATCTCTTTTTCAATTTCCAAGTGAGAGAACCTGATTGGTGTGCTTCAGTTAGGGACTCTGATCAAATAAACTGTATCCTTAGAATTTATTCTCTGAGAATGGGTAGGTGAATGGCAGGCAAATTAATACATCTTTGCTTTCATACAAACACACAATTAAATACATATGTAATCATATAACTCATTGAATGAGATTATATATAAAATTCTACATGTGTTAATATTCATACTATGAGATAGAATATATAATCACTGAAACAAATGCAAAATATTTTTAGAATTTTTGCATGGATATAAGTACACATAAACTAAAGTTTAAAGTCTTCACAAAATGTGCATATAGAGGAGCTGGGGCCGTTTAAAATTTTCTTGTAACCAAACAATTCTAATTTGATGCATATATATAACTGGTGTAAGGGTAAAAATGTGAGATGCATTATTTCCTTTTCCTCTGCATCTTATACATGACATTTTAGTAAAGGTGAAGCTCCAAATTCTTTCATTCACAGCAAAAACACTTGTTCATTATTAATAATCTTTATTGTGTCAAGCAAGGGGCATAGCATCTGTCCTCAATTTATATCCTGTGCACAGAAAACAAAATAAAAGGAAAGTAGCTACAACATGTGATTGATAAAGAAATAGTACTGAAAAGCAGTAGAGGGTAAGATATTGGTCAGAATTTTCTGATTTTCTTTTGGGTAGGAGAAAAATTTCACAGCACCTGTATACATTATAATCATAAACATGTAGGAAAAATAGACCTCTAATCCTGGTGAGTTTTGTATGTGGAGATAACCAGAATTTACAGGTAATTTTCCCAGGTCATTTTGCATTAAAATGCTGTATGCAGCTCAGCTTCCTGGTGTTGATGTTAATACAGGTCAATGATGACTCTACATCAAGTACTTGCATTAGATACTGTGATCCTTTCTTAATGCTAGCACCTGCCTGTAGAGCATCAGGTATGAAGAAAGCAAGTTGGTAATCTAGTTTTTTAAGTCTCCTTCTGCTTGCACTCATGCAGTCCTGGCTTTTGGACAGAGTCGAGTTAGAGATGAGAGGCAAACTTTTGACCAGGCTTTCTTTTCTGGATGTCAATGGCAATATTTATCCTGCAGCTTCAGAAAGAGAAAGATCAAGTAAAATATTTCAAAGTATATCTACAAAATTACTTTCCAAAGCCACTGCCTGTGTAAAATAAAGAATGCATTTAGAAGACTAAATATTTACTAAATTTTCAGTTTCATAGTCTGGCCCTCCATGGTGTAATCTCAATAAATAATACTGAACACACACTTCTAGAACAGAGCATGTTGCTTGAATAATTATTTTCTTACCCTAAATTATCTAGATTTACTTGTCTTTGGGATCCCTGAGACCAGGGGCTATGCTGTAATTTATCTTCCATGCGTTAAGAGCCTAGCTCACTGCCTTGCACACAGTACATCCTCAGTGAATGTCATTTGAATGAAATCATCTGTTGTGCTATTGATCTGCACTTACAGAACTGATTACATAAAAGATACTCTCTATACAAAATAAACAGTAGGAAGAGGATATAATTTTGTGATTCTTCTGGGAAGGACTTAAGGTCAGCCATTTCCCCACCTTTGTGATTTTTAGGAAGAGAATAATAAAATAAAATACTGATAGATTATTCATTTACCTGTTAGTTCTTCTGACACTTTTCTGAGGTCATTTAGGTCTAATGCAATTCTTTTATTTCCTTTATAGATTCTGATGTTTTTAATAGAAAGACTCTCTTGAAGTCTGTTTGGGGTTTTCTGCTTCTCTTTGATGTATTTCATGAAACACAGCACTTAAAAAGTGTATTGTGTCCTCATCCGCATCTATTCCCACCCCACTCCTCCCCTCACCATCAAAGGAAAAAAAAAGACAAGTGTGGGTCTGATATATTTAGTTCTTATTTATTCTTTTTACACTCCTCTTCGCAGCCTCTCTGATGTAGTCACTCGGTCATCTCACACATGCTAGGGCTCTGAAAATTGTTCTCACTACAGCAAAATCACTGAAGACACAAGTTTCACAGCCTGATGAACTCTCTTTGTGGTTGTGAATATGCCTTATTCACTCAATAAGTTTTCAGCAGAAAACAGTGAAATGTGTGACACAGGAAGTGCCCAGCATATCACTCCTCCATACAAACTGCTTTTCTTCATATAAAACTAAACATACTCTTTTTTGGCATAACATGCATTGAAAGAAATCAGAATAGTTTGTATGGTAAAAAGGTTATACTATATATTGTATTATTCTGAACATTTTAAAAACATGACTTTCAAAGCTGTATCCAGTATGAGGAAACAAATATATTCTTAGTTTCTATTTATGAGGTATTAAATGTACATTTGTCAGTATGACAAGTTATGAGGTTGTATTACTGTACTATTCATATAGCATTATAGCTCAAGTTAGCTTACACACAGAAGTAAATTTGTTAGTTCAAGTAACTGAAAAAGCCAGGATATTTTGGCTCCAAGCATTGTTGAATTTAAGGCAGAAATGGTACCTTCAGGGATTCTTTTCTTTCAGTCCCTTAAACGGACTGTCTTCAAATGGTGGAGTGTCATGGTTAGCAATTACTTTTATCCTGACACTGTAATGACCCTATGGAAAGAGAATCTTCTTAAGGCTTAGGCAGAAAGCTCCCATGGGACTTATTTTGGACAGTTGGCATAACATGCCTATTCATGAGCTATCACTGTGCCAAGAAGATTGGGCATTATTGCTTGGCAAGCCTGGGTTATGAGCCTATGTGGGTCACTTTCAGTAGAATTACATGTTTTTCCCAGAGGAAAGGGACATTTGTAACCAGAGACAGAGTACCCAGAACAAGCAGTACCAGTGTGTGTCTACAGCTGACATACAATATTGATGCCGATTTTAAAGATAAGGAAACCATGACTCAATTTTTCATAACTAAGCTTAGATCAAACTGGCATCTGATATTCTAGTAAGCAGAAGAAGAGGAGAGGCTTCCCTGTTGCTTTTTACATAATCTGCAATACAGTAACATTTTCTATCTCAGTTACCTGACCAATTTTTTCAGTGTTTTTTCCACATAAAAATTCAGCCTTGTCTATGATGTCATGCTGTCAAAGAAAGAGTCACAGGAAATAGGGAGTGTTTGCATTTGTGCCTAAGAAAGACTGTAGGGAAGAGAAATTAAGTGAGCTTGGTGTAAGATAATGACCAATTACTGTAATTTAGATCTCACATTATTATATTTATTTCCTTAAAAAATCTAATTTGATCAATACTAATTGATCACATAATCTTGGTGTTATGTGATACCAAGATAATCCTGGGATTTAAAAAAAATAGAATAATATTAACAGTAATAAACTGTCTTTTTCTGGTTCTTATTTTCCATTCATTCTCCCATTCAATGAGTATTATTGAACATTAAATTATAGTCATTTGAAGGGGGTGAGGTTTGCATTCTGGTACCTCCAGCTAACACTAGGATGAGCTCCTTATCCTTTTCTCCTGTCCTAGACTGCTTCATCAGCACTGCTTCATCAGTATTTTCTTTTAGCGCTTTTGGAGACTGTGACAGCACCTCCTCTGCCCAGCACCTGATACTTATGTCAGGTATCTCTGACATGAGACATGGGAGAATTTGTCTCCCCAAGCTTCAGATATAGCTCATCAATCCTGTAATGAATTCTATCTCTTGCTCTTGAGAAATCTTGTTACAATCTATTAATATGTTCTTTTTCTACCATCATACAGGCTATCAGGTTGCATAAATGCCAATCGGTCCCTTGAATTTTACCCCATGTGAACATTTCATTGAATTCATCTCCTTCTGATAACACTAAAACCCTACTGATGAAATTAGCTAAAATTTTCCCATGACTGATGGTACTGATGTCACCATTTTCTTTGGATGTCCTTAAAAGTAATCATGTGTTTGATTGTGGAGAATTTATTTCCCCAACTTCTAGAACACTTTCTTTTACATAAATTCTCAAGTTCCAATGAAGGTATTTATGTATGAAATATGTCTTTCATAATGTTACATGTAGCACCCTTAATCCCAAATCCCTTTACTTCCTAAAGACTTGAAGTCCCTGAAGACTGAATTACAATAGATATACAAATGTACATTCTCATGATTTTTCCTCTGTCTTTAATACACGTTATCTTCCTCAATCAATCCTCTTTTCTTGGCAGCCAATGAGCCAGTCCTGAAAAACAGACTAAGCATGCAGCTTGCTAGATCTGGGACCAGCACTGCTGCTCTGATATGTCCTATGAATTCAAATCATATCTGGGAAGGTAACAACATAATTGGGTTTTATTAAGTTTGAAGGTTTGGTGTGCATAATATTAATTCATTTTCAGAGTAGCCATGTAAGGCAGTTGTAAAAACAACCTTGTAATTACTGAAGGCTTTATTACACTTTAGCTTATGGGTCCTATTTTAGTCTTTGTAACCAAAGAAAAGTAAAATATCATTTATATTACTCATATATGTTGACTATGCAGTTGGTAGGCAACAAAGCTTAAAAACTTACATTGTCATTCCTGCAGCCAGGAATCAGGGTTTTTGCTTTCTTTGCCTCTTTTTCCCTCTTTGGTTGCCAGGGAAATAGGTAGCTGATCCTTTACAATAATTTAAAAAATATTTTATTTTTATCCCTAAATTTCAAATACTAATATAATGCTAGTCTTAAGAAGTGAATGACATATAGGCTAGTAATTATGTATCTTGTAGGTATGTATGTGTAGGTATGTATCTAATATGTAGCAAGATGGAGTCTAAATTAATTGCAGTTCTAGGAAATTTAAAAATTAAAAGTTCAGGATAAGAAGCTGAGAAATTTCATAATAATTTCATAAACAAAGTCTCTGAATTCATAAAACTTAGAGATTCATTGTCCCAAGTGGTTTTAGGTCAAGTGACAAAAGTATTTCAAGGTTCAGAGTACCTAGTAATTATCAGGACACATTATTTTGCTAACAAAGGTCCGTCTAGTCAAGGCTATGGTGTTTCCAGTGCTCATGTATGGATGTGAGAGTTGGACTGTGAAGAAAGCTGAGTGCCGAAGAATTGATGCTTTTGAACTGTGGTGTTGGAGAAGACTCTTGAGAGTCCCTTGGATTGCAAGAAGATCCAACCAGTCCGTTCTGAAGGAGATCAGCCCTGGGATTTCTTTGGAAGGAATGATGCTAAAGCTGAAACTCCAGTACTTTGGCCACCTCATGCGAAGAGTTGACTCATTGGAAAAGTCTCTGATGCTGGGAGGGATTTGGGGCAGGAGGAGAAGGGGATGACAGAGGATGAGATGGCTGGATGGCATCACTGACTCGATGGACGTGAGTCTGAGTGAACTCCAGGAGTTCGTGATGGACAGGGAGGCCTGGCGTGCTGCGATTCATGGGGTTGCAGAGTCGGACATGACTGAGCGACTGAACTGAATTGAACTGAACTGACATACTACTCAGTGCTACATATCAATTCTTAGTATATGCTTTTTTTTTGATGTATTAACACAGTAAAATTTTCTGCTGGGAGTCCTGTATTATATTTTAAATTGTCCTTTGAGAAAAGGAATAAGGCAGCTCATCAGTATTTCCTGGAAATTATCACCTGGTGAAGTACCTTAAATGTGCAGTAGCATTGTGTTGCAATGATAAAGACCCACCCCTATGAGGAAGTATTTTGTTTTGCCAGAAACCTTGAGGTGTCCATATTGCACACTTAGTTTCTCTGATATTCACCTGTCCATAGTCTCAGACTGTAGAACTTTTTGTGTCCTCATTGGCAGCAGGAGAGATGAGGGTTAGCAGCCTCTCCAGCAGCTGGTTAAGAGATCTGCCAATTCTATGAACACATCATCACCTAAATCAGTATGAAATGAAAGCACTGGAAAGAACTATCAACTGTGATTTATGCGGATGATTTGGTAGAGCAACATTGTCCCCCTGCTGCGTCCATGGATGAGATAGACAAGTGTGTCAGCCCTAACTTGAAATATGAATGGTAGGGGGACTGTTTGTAATAGTTGTAATGGTTAACCTTGTGTGTCATCTTGAGCAACATGAGGGTTAGGGACACAAACCCCTGAGGAGTTGAAAATCCACTTAATACTTGACAGTTGGCCCTGTGTATCCACGGTTCCACATTAACGAATTCAACCAACCACAGATTGTGTAGTCCTTTAATATGTATTTATTGGAAAAAAAATCAGATTTTAAGTGGTCCTGCACAGTGCAAACCTGTGTTGTTTAAGGGTCAACTTGAGTGTGAGTGCAACTTTGATTTACTCATAGTTAACAGAGTATGACAAAGGTAATAGGATGTCACTCTGTTGAAAAGTATGTAAAAAATGTTGGGGTAGTTACAACCATGGTTCTGTTTTCTTATATAAGACTTTGTCTTAGCATGACTATAAGCAGAAATTCTCACTGTGGCCTTGAAGAAGTAAGCTGCCATGTTGTGAAAGGTCCTGTGAAGAAGGGCACGTGGCATCAAAATGTGAGCAGCCTCCAGGCTCTGAGAGCCAGATGACAGCCAGCAAAAAATAGGCATCTCAGTCTTACAAGCACAAGTGATTGGATTTTGCCAATAACTAAATTTATGAGGTGATACCAAACTTCAGAAAGGAATAACGACTTTGCTATACTTATATTGCTTCTTTCTGAGACCCTGAGCACAGGACCCGGTTTAAATAAGACTCAGGCTCATGATTCCCAGAAAGTACATGATAATATATGTTGTTTTATGACTCATGCTTCTGTTAGTTATGCATCAATAAATATTAACTCAGTAGATAAGTAATGCCATTTGTAAATAATGAGAGCAATGACAGGATTCCTCACCAGAAAGGCCAACCCCTCTGGAATTTAAGACATGAAGAAAAGGTGAGCACATACTTTTATGGTAACGTGATAGAGTCTGATTCCATGGTTGATGTTTCCTTACAGCTTTCGATCTTCACTTAACCCTTTTCCACTCTTAACTCACACCTTGGCAAGCCAGTGTGAAAGCCTAGGTGCTCCATCCTTTGGACTGGCTGGACCCTGCCTGCCCTGACCTATAGGTACACACAGGAAATCTCACTCAGACCCCATCCTCAACAAATGCCAAAGTCAGTCACTGATTCTGGCTCTCAAGACATTTAAGGAACTGCTTAAGAGCCTTCCCCATTTTCTCCAGAAAGCCTCATTGTGTGACTACCTTTTTCATATTCTCTAGGAGTGAGAATGTGTGTGTGTGTGTGTGCACGCATGCATATGTGTTATGTTTATCAAGCTAAAACTTTTGCTCCAGAATTAATACACTAGTGTTTTTCCTGTGTTTGTTCATTTTATCTTCATTTTTTGAAGATCATTTCTGGGGGAGAGAAACCTGTGCTAAAGATTTTATGCACTCTGCTTAATCAGTGGAAAGATCTTTCACTATCCCTCTGATCAAATCCTACCCAAAGGGATTGTTTTGACCAGAGAAATATATCTTCTAAGCTCTGGGCTATATTCAAAGAGATAAATCAAAAAATAACTGGTTTCTAAAGATTCTCTTGAAATGAGTATCATGCTATTTGTTAGCACTCTAGCAGAGCAAAAAATAAGATACCAAATAAAGTGTGAAAAATAGTTTTAAAATTCTCATATCCCATATTTAGCAGCTTCAGTTAAAAATACCCAAGGGAAGTTTACATGAAATCTAATATATTTTAAATAGCATTTTTAAGACTACTAGACTTGATAAAATTTAAATATGATATTTTGTAATTTCATGATAAGAAGTTACATAGACAAATACATGAGATTTCTTTTAATGTTACTATTTTTGTGGTAAGAATCTGAAATAATGTAGGATAAAACATAGGACATACAAATTTTGGTTTGTTTTTTATGTCATAAGTGTTGACCCTGAATTGAACTAAAATCAGTTACTTATTTCTCTTGTTCAAGCTATATATTATAGGCCCTCTTCATAAAACATGAACTTTCAAATGGTCTCTCCAGCTTTCCTTCTGAAGTAAGTGTGATGCTTTTATATTTTCCTTATTATTACAAATTTTGCAATTTGTCTTTCTTTCAATTTGTCTTTGCTTCTTGTCGTTCTTTACTTGATCTTAAAATGTTGTATTTTCCTCAGATTTTTCTCTTTTGGAAGGAAATCTTAGTGTCTCCTGGGGATTTTATTTCCACCCAGGGTTTCTGCTACCATGGACACAAATGTCTACACTGCAGACATTTACCTTCAGACCAGACATCTGTCTTAACAGTTTATAAATATGGACAGAGGACACTGGCAGGCTGCAGTCCATGGGATCGCAAATAGATGGACATGACTAAGCAACTAAGCACAGCACTGAACACAAACATATATAATACACTGGTATTAAATTAAAGTGGAGAATTATAACTTAGTGGTGGTTTACTTGCTAAGTCGTATCCATCTCTTGTGACCTGACCCCATGGACTGTAGCCCACCAAGGTCCTCTGTCCATGGGATTCTCTAGGCAAGAATACTGGAGTGGGTTTCTGTTTTCTTCTCCAATACGTTTGCATTAGCAATATGAATATGGCATTTGTAAGGTCATTTCTCTTTTAATTTCTTATATTTATTCTTATTTTTATTCATTCCAATATGTTCCTTTCCAAAGTTTCACATTCTCTTCTTTTATTATTTTCTTTCTGTTTAGAGAATTTTCTTTACCCATTCTTAGGGGTAGATTTGCTAGCAATAAATTCTCTTAGTTTTCTTTTGTCTGAGAATTACTTTATTTCTTCTCCATTCTTGAAACATATTTTTAAGGATTCAGGAATATTTCTTCAGAATTCACATTTGACAGTTCTTTTATTTTGCTGTTTCCTTCTGGAAGTTGAGAGATCTGTTGTCATTCTAACTGATGTTCCCCTACAGTTAATGCACCATCTCTCTATGGTTGCTTTCAAGACATTTCCTTTTAAAAGTTTAATTATGATGTGTTCAAGCATGAATTTATTTCAGTTTATCCTTTGAGAGGTTATCCTGGCTTCTTTTTTTTAATTTTATATATATATATATATTTATTTTATTTTATTTTATTTTGTATCCTGGCTTCTTGAGTCTGTAGGTTTCGTCTTTCCCACAGGTTTGGAAAGTTTACATTATTTCTTTAAATAGTCTTTTTTTTTTTTTTGCCTTTTTTCTTTTTTTTTTTTTTTTATTCTTCCAATTTTATTTTATTTTTAAAATTTAAATAATTTTATTAGTTTTGCCAAATATCAAAATGAATCCGCCACAGGTATACATGTGTTCCCCATCCCGAACCCTCCTCCCTCCTCCCTCCCCATACCATCCCTCTGGGCCGTCCCAGTGCACCAGCCCCAAGCATCCAGCATCATGCATCGAACCTGGTCTGGCAACTCGTTTCCTACATGATATTTTACATGTTTCATTGCCATTCTCCCAAATCTTCCCACCCTCTCCCTCTCCCACAGAGTCCATAAGACTGTTCTATACATCAGTGTCTCTTTTGCTGTCTCGTACACCGGGTTATTGTTACCATCTTTCTAAATTCCATATATGTGCATTAGTATACTGTATTTATGTTTTCCTTCTGGCTTACTTCACTCTGTATAATAGGCTCCAGTTTCATCCACCTCATTAGAACTGATTCAAATGTATTCTTTTTAATGGCTGAGTAATACTCCATTGTGTATATGTACCACAGCTTTCTTATCCATTCATCTGCTGATGGACATCTAGGTTGCTTCCATGTCTTGGCTATTATAAACAGTGCTGCGATGAACATTGGGGTACACGTGTCTCTTTCCCTTCTGGTTTCCTCAGTGTGTATGCCCAGCAGTGGGGTTGCTTATGGATCATAAGGCAGTTCTATTTCCAGTTTTTTAAGGAATCTCCACACTGTTCTCCATAGTGGCTGTACTAGTTTGCATTCCCACCAACAGTGTAAGAGGGTTCCCTTTTCTCCACACCCTCTCCAGCATTTATTATTTGTAGACTTTTGGATCGCAGCCATTTTGACTGGTGTGAAATGGTACCTCATAGTGGTTTTGATTTGCATTTCTCTGATAATGAGTGATGTTGAGCATCTTTTCATGTGTTTGTTAGCCATCTGTATGTCTTTTTTGGAGAAATGTCTATTTAGTTCTTTGGCCCATTTTTTGATTGGGTCGTTTATTTTTCTGGAGTTGAGCTGTAGAAGTTGCTTGTATATTTTTGAGATTAGTTGTTTGTCGGTTGCTTCATTTGCTATTATTTTCTCCCATTCTGAAGGCTGTCTTTTCACCTTGCTAATAGTTTCCTTTGATGTGCAGAAGCTTTTAAGTTTAATTAGGTCCCATTTGTTTATTTTTGCTTTTATTTCCAATATTCTGGGAGGTGGATCATAGAGGATCCTGCTGTGATGTATGTCGGAGAGTGTTTTGCCTATGTTCTCCTCTAGGAGTTTTATAGTTTCTGGTCTTACGTTTAGATCTTTAATCCATTTTGAGTTTATTTTTGTGTATGGTGTTAGAAAGTGGTCCAGTTTCATTCTTTTACAAGTGGTTGACCAGATTTCCCAGCACCACTTGTTAAAGAGATTGTCTTTAATCCATTGTATATTCTTGCCTCCTTTGTCGAAGATAAGGTGTCCATATGTGCGTGGATTTATCTCTGGGCTTTCTATTTTATTCCATTGATCAATATTTCTGTCTTTGTGCCAGTACCATACTGTCTTGATAACTGTGGCTTTGTAGTAGAGCCTGAAGTCAGGTAGGTTGATTCCTCCAGTTCCATTCTTCTTTCTCAAGATCGCTTTGGCTATTCGAGGTTTTTTGTATTTCCATACAAATTGTGAAATTATTTGTTCTAGCTCTGTGAAGAATACTGTTGGTAGCTTGATAGGGATTGCGTTGAATCTATAAATTGCTTTGGGTAGTATACTCATTTTCACTATATTGATTCTTCCAATCCATGAACATGGTATATTTCTCCATCTATTAGTGTCCTCTTTGATTTCTTTCACCAGTGTTTTATAGTTTTCTATATATAGGTCTTTAGTTTCTTTAGGTAGATATATTCCTAAGTATTTTATTCTTTCCGTTGCAATGGTGAATGGAATTGTTTCCTTAATTTCTCTTTCTGTTTTCTCATTATTAGTGTATAGGAATGCCAGGGATTTCTGTGTGTTGATTTTATATCCTGCAACTTTACTGTAGTCATTGATTATTTCTAGTAATTTTCTGGTGGACTCTTTAGGTTTTTCTATGTAGAGGATCATGTCATCTGCAAATAGTGAGAGTTTTACTTCTTCTTTTCCAATTTGGATTCCTTTTATTTCTTTTTCTGCTCTGATTGCTGTGGCCAAAACTTCCAAAACTATGTTGAATAGTAATGGTGAAAGTGGGCACCCTTGTCTTGTTCCTGACTTTAGAGGAAATGCTTTCAATTTTTCACCATTGAGGATAATGTTTGCAGTGGGTTTGTCATATATAGCTTTTATTATGTTGAGGTATGTTCCTTCTATTCCTGCTTTCTGGAGAGTTTTTATCATAAATGGATGTTGAATTTTGTCAAAGGCTTTCTCTGCATCTATTGAGATAATCATATGGTTTTTATTTTTCAATTTGTTAATGTGGTGTATTACATTGATTGATTTATGGGATATTGAAGAATCCTTGCATCCCTGGGATAAAGCCCACTTGATCATGGTGTATGATCTTTTAATGTGTTGTTGGATTCTGATTGCTAGAATTTTGTTAAGGATTTTTGCATCTATGTTCATCAGTGATATTGGCCTGTAGTTTTCTTTTTTGTGGGATCTTTGTCAGGTTTTGGTATTAGGGTGATGGTGGCCTCATAGAATGAGTTTGGAAGTTTACCTTCCTCTGCAATTTTCTGGAAGAGTTTGAGCAGGATAGGTGTTAGCTCTTCTCTAAATTTTTGGTAGAATTCAGCTGTGAAGCCGTCTGGACCTGGGCTTTTGTTTGCTGGAAGATTTTTGATTACAGTTTCAATTTCCATGCTTGTGATGGGTCTGTTAAGATTTTCTATTTCTTCCTGGTCCAGTTTTGGAAAGTTGTACTTTTCTAAGAATTTGTCCATTTCTTCCACGTTGTCCATTTTATTGGCATATAATTGTTGATAGTAGTCTCTTATGATCCTTTGTATTTCTGTGTTGTCTGTTGTGATCTCTCCATTTTCGTTTCTAATTTTGTTGATTTGATTTTTCTCCTTTGTTTCTTGATGAGTCTGGCTAATGGTTTGTCAATTTTATTTATCCTTTCAAAGAACCAGCTTTTGGTTTTGTTGATTTTTGCTATGGTCTCTTTTGTTTCTTTTGCATTTATTTCTGCTCTAATTTTTAAGATTTCTTTCCTTCTACTAACCCTGGGGTTCTTCATTTCTTCCTTTTCTAGTTGCTTTAGGTGTAGAGTTAGGTTATTTATTTGACTTTTTTCTTGTTTCTTGAGGTGTGCCTGTATTGCTATGAACTTTCCCCTTAGGACTGCTTTTACCATGTCCCACAGGTTTTGGGTTGTTGTGTTTTCATTTTCATTCGTTTCTATGCAAATTTTGATTTCTTTTTGATTTCTTCTGTGATTTGTTGGTTATTCAGCAGCGTGTTGTTCAGCCTCCATATGTTGGAATTTTTAATAGTTTTTCTCCTGTAATTGAGATCTAATCTTACTGCATTGTGGTCAGAAAAAATGCTTGGAATGATTTCTATTTTTTTGAATTTACCAAGGCTAGCTTTATGGCCCAGGATGTGATCTATCCTGGAGAAGGTTCCATGTGCGCTTGAGAAAAAGGTGAAATTCATTGTTTTGGGATGAAATGACCTATAGATATCAATTAGGTCTAACTGGTCTATTGTATCGTTTAAAGTTTGTGTTTCCTTGTTAATTTTCTGTTTAGTTGATCTATCCATAGGTGTAAGTGGGGTATTAAAGTCTCCCACTATTATTGTGTTATTGTTAATTTCTCCTTTCATACTTGTTAGCATTTGTCTTACGTACTGTGGTGCTCCGTGTTGGGTGCATATATATTTATAATTGTTATATCTTCTTCTTGGATTGATCCTTTGATCATTATGTAGTGACCTTCTTTGTCTCTTTTCACAGCCTTTGTTTTAAAGTCTATTTTATCTGATATAAGTATTGCTACTCCTGCTTTCTTTTGGTCCCTATTTGCATGGAAAATCTTTTTCCAGCCCTTCACTTTCAGTCTGTATGTGTCCCCTGTTTTGAGGTGGGTCTCTTGTAGACAACATATGTAGGGTCTTGTTTTTGTATCCATTCAGCCAGTCTTTGTCTTTTTGTTGGGGCATTCAACCCATTTACATTTAAGGTAATTACTGATAAGTATGTTCCGTTGCCATTTACTTTATTGTTTTGGGTTCGAGTTTATACACCATTTTTGTGTTTCCTGTCTAGAGAATATCCTTTAGTATTTGTTGGAGAGCTGGTTTGGTGGTGCAGAATTCTCTCAGCTTTTGCTTGTCTGAAAAGCTTTTGATTTCTCCTTCATACTTGAATGAGATCCTTGCTGGGTACAATAATCTGGGCTGTAGGTTATTTTCTTTCATCATTTTAAGTATGTCTTGCCATTCCCTTCTGGCTTGAAGAGTTTCTATTGAAAGATCAGCTGTTATCCTTATGGGAATTCCCTTGTGTGTTATTTGTTGTTTTTCCCTTGCTGCTTTTAATATTTGTTCTTTGTGTTTGATCTTTGTTAATTTGATTAATATGTGTCTTGGGGTGTTTCTCCTTGGGTTTATCCTGTTTGGTACTCTCTGGGTTTCTTGGACTTGGGTGATTATTTCCTTCCCCATTTTAGGAAGTTTTCCACTATTATCTCCTCAACTATTTTCTCATGGTCTTTCTTTTTGTCTTCTTCTTCTGGAACCCCTATGATTCAATGTTGTAGCGTTTAATATTGTCCTGGAGGTCTCTGAGATTGTCCTCATTTCTTTTAATTCGTTTTTCTTTTATCCTCTCTGATTCATTTATTTCTACCATTCTATCTTCTAATTCACTAATCCTGTCTTCTGCCTCTGTTATTCTACTATTTGTTGCCTCCAGAGTGTTTTTTTAATTTCACTTATTGCATTATTCATTATATATTGACTCTTTTTATTTCTTCTAGGTCCTTGTTAAACCTTTCTTGCATCTTCTCAATCCTTGTCTCCAGGCTATTTATCTGTGATTCCATTTTAGTTTCAAGGTTTTGGATCAATTTCACTATCATTATTCGAATTCTTTATCAGGTAGATTCCCTATCTCTTCCTCTTTTGTTTGGTTTGGTGGGCATTTATCCTGTTCCTTTATCTGCTGAGTATTCCTCTGTCTCTTCATCTTGTTTAAATTGCTGAGTTTGGGGTGTCCTTTCTGTATTCTGGCAGTTTGTGGAGTTCTCTTTATTATGGCGTTTCCTCACTGTATGTGGGTTTGTACAGGTGGCTTGTCAAGGTTTCCTGGTTAGGAAGCTTGTGTCGGTGTTCTGGTGGGTGGAGCTGTATTTCTTCTCTCTGGAGTGCAATGAAATGTCCAGTAATGAGTTATGAGATGTCTATAGTTTTGGGGTGACTTTGGGCAGCCTGTATCTTGAAGCTCAGGGCTGTGTTCCTTTGTTGCTGGAGAATTTGCTTGGTATGTCTTGCCTGAACTTATTGGCCCTTGTGTGGTGCTTGGTTTCAGTGTCGGTATGGAGGCATTTGATGAGCTCCTGTCAGTGAATGTTCCTTGGAGTCAGGAGTTCCCTGGAGTCAGGGTTTGGACTTAAGTCTCCTGCTTCCGATTATCGGTCTTATTTTTACAGTAGTTTCAAAACTTCTCCTTCTATACAGCACCATTGATAAAACATCTACATTAAAGATGATAAGTTTCTCTACAGTGAGGGTCACTCAGAGAGGTTCACAGGGTTACATGGAGAAGAGAAGAGGGAGGAGGGAGTTAGAGGTGACCCAAATGAGATGAGGTGAATCAATAGTGGAGAGAGTGGGCTAGCCAGTAGTCACTTCCTTATGTGCACTCCACAACTGGACCACTCAGAGATGTTCACGGGTTATACAGAGAAGAGAAGAAGGAGGAAGGTAACAGAGGTGGCCAGAAGGATAAAAGGGGGAATGAAAAGGGGGAGACAGATCCAGCCAGTAATCAGTTCCTAAGTGTTCTCCACCATCTGGAACACACAGAAATTCACAGAGTTGGGTAGAGTAGAGAGGGGTTAGGGAGGAGACACAGGCGACCTGGTGGAGAAAAAGGAGGGTCCAAAGGGAGAGACAGCAGTCAAGCCAGTAATCTCACTCCCTAGTGAAAAATGGGTCCTGAAGATTGGGTCCTTAAAGGTACAAAATTGGTAACAAATACATAAAAGCAAAAATCAAAAATCTAGAGTAGAGTTTGGAATTTCAAAAATACGATGTTAAAGAAAAGAAGAAGGAAAAGAAAGAGAGAAAGAACGAACAAACAAAAACAAACAAGGTCATGAAAAATATAAAGAAAGTACAGGTACAAAATTGATAACTAATACCAGAAAGCGAAAATTAAAAATCTAGAGTAGAGTTTGGAATTTCAAAAATACAATGTTAAAGAAAAGAAGAAGGAAAAGAAAGAGAGAAAAAACGAACAAACAAAAACAAACAGGGTCGCGAAAATTATAAAGAAAGTACAGGTACAAAATTGATAACTAATACCAGAAAGCGAAAATTAAAAATCTAGAGTAGAGTTTGGAATTTCAAAAATACAATGTTAAAAAAAAAAAAAGAAGAAGAAAAATAAAGAGAGAAAACAAACAAACAAATACAAACAATGTCACAAAAATTATAAAGAAAATACAGGTACAAAATTGATATCAAATACCAAAAAGCATAAATTAAAAATCTAGAGTAAAGTTTGGAATTTCAGATATACAATGTTATATAAAAAGAAGAGAAAGAAACAGAAAGAAGAAAAAAAAAAGAAAAAAAAAAGTCACAGAAATTATATAAAAAAAAACTATAGGTACAAAATTGATAACATATACCAAAAAGCGAAAATTAAAAATCTAGAGTAGAGTTTGGAATTTCAAAAATACAATGTTAAAGAAAAGAAGAAAAAAACAAAAACAAAAACAAACAAACAAAAAAAAACAAGGTCAAAAAATTATAAAATATATATATGTGAAGTTTGCTGAAGAAAAAATAGGGTCTTTTTTTTTTTTTTTTTTTTAAAGTAATAGGTTATAAAAGTGAAAATTAAAGGAACAATAGAGGACTTAAAATTTTTTTTTTTTTAGTTAAAAAAAAAAAGAATGATCGTAAAAATAATAAAAATATATCTAGGACTTTTTTGGGGTTTTTTTGTGGGTGTTGTGGGTTCAGTTCATTTTTGGCTAGTTCCTTGGTCAGATTTATATTTCTCAAGATCTATAGGCCCCTTCCTATGTAGTCCGTTGTAACCACAGGGTTTTGATCTACTGCCTGTAGCTTCCAAGGTGTTTCCCTCTGTTATATCTTCTTCTGTTTGCTAGTCTCTTCAGTATCTGGTTTCCGCCCTGACTCAAAGGGCACGGTAGAGGACACTTTTTTTTTTTTTTAGGCTTACTTGTTCAGTCGCGCTGTGGGGATGGAGGGAGGGATGCTGCAAACAAATAACACCGGCGTGGGCTCGCAGTGCCTCAGCCACCCTGGGTCTGCCCCCGCTCACGGCGCGTGTAGCCTCCCTGTCCACACTGCTCGGACTCTAGGTTGTTCTGCCGGGAACAATCCGAGGCTGGCCCTGGGCTGCATGCACCTCCCAGGTCCAAGCCGCTCAGGTTCAGGCACTCGGGTAGTCCTCAGAGGCGCAGACTCAGTTGGGCCTGCGTTTTGTGCTCTTCCCAGGTCCAAGCGCCAATTTGCTCTTCCCAGGCGAGCGCCAATGCTGCGACTTATCGCCTCCCCGCCACTCGGTTATCTGGATGTAAAACCGGCGCACCTTCTCAGGCAGATGTTGACCGTCCAGACCCCCAAGAAGTTTTAGTTAGCAAAGAAGCCTGCTTACAGTTTTATAGATAATGTCTCTCTGGGGCTGCGATTGCCCCCTTCCGGCTCTGGCTGCCTGTCACCGGAGGGGGAAGGTCTGCAGCCGGCTATCTCTGTTCAGTCTTTTGTTCTGTGCGCGGGCCTGGCGGTCTTAGGTTAGGGCTGGCTTTTCGCGTGGTAGGTATCCCACAGTCTGGTTTGCTAGCCCAAATTATTTCGCTCAGATAGCGCTCAGGGTATTCAGGCCAGATTCTTACTCTCAGCGATGCAGCCCACGCCGCGCCTCCCTGCCCAGCCCCGGTTTGCTAATGGCGGATGCAGGCGTCTGTGCTGCTTCTCTGCTGGGGGAGTTACCGTAGGGCTCGCAATCTGCGAGTTTTAAATTGTTTATTTATTTTTCTCCCTGTTATGTTGCCCTCTGTGCTTCCAAAGCTCGGCACAGATTCGCAGTGAGAAGGTTTCCTGATGTTTGGAAACTTCTCTCTTTTTAAGATTCCCTTCCGGGACGGAACTCCGTCCCTCCCTCTTTGTCTCTTTTTTTTTTTTGTTTTTAATATTTTTTCCTACCTCCTTTCGAAGAGTTGGGTTGCTTTTCTGGGTGCCTGATGTCCTCTGCCGGCATTCAGAAGTTGTTTTGTGGAATTTACTCGACGTTTAAATGCTCTTTTGATGAATTTGTGGGGGAGAAAGTGTTCTCCCCGTCCTACTCCTCCGCCATCTTGGCTCCTCCCCCTAAATAGTCTTTTAAGTCTTTCTCTTTCCTTTCATTGTGGGAGTCCACTGATTCAAGCTTATTTCTTGCAAGCTCTAGATACTGTACATTTTTTCTTTTTTGGTGGTGGTGGGAGTGATCTATTTTACCTCTCTATTCAGATTGAGGAAATATGAATAAGTCTTCAAGTTTGTTGCTCTGACATCTCTACTATTAATCATATTCAGCAATGTATATTATGAGACTCTGAGTCCTACTTTTCTCTTTTATCAGCCATTCTCCCTGTTGAAGTGTATCAGATCAGATCTGGGTGTGTGCAAGTTCAGCTTCCCATTGGACCCTACCTATCCCACCTAGCAAAAGTGATGAAAGGTGACTCAGACTGCCTTGGGATGGAAGTTCAGATAGCTATTTCTTGGTGAAAGTGAGGCATGGATACACACTGTGCTGTTGCCCTCAAGTCACGTTATGTGGTCATCTCCCAGTGAGCTAATACCAGGGAGGAGGGAAGCAGGGTGACGTAGAAGCTCAGCATCTAGGGCTCAACTCCTTGGCCAATGAGGAGGCAGACACCACCTTGATAAGGAAAGAGGAGCACCACCTGCTTCTACTGAACAGGGCAAGAAGGATCAGAAATCCTGATGCCTGCTTCCTCGCAGTGTAGGTAGGAAAAGTAGAAGATCAGCTCTCTACTCAGCTTTGTTAAAATTGTGATAGTGGGGTTTGGTAATTTTTTCCATTTGTATTTTGCAGGAGTAGGGCTTCTTGTTGTTCAGTCACTGAGTCATGTCCTACTCTTTGCAGCCCCATGGACTGCAGCATGCCAAGATTCCCTGTCCTCCACTGTCTCCCAGAGTTTGCTCAAATTCACGTCCATTGAGTCAATGATTCTATCTAACAGTATTGAACAGTATTCTTGCCATGAAAATCCCATGAGCAGTGCAAAAGGGAGTAGGACAGGTCTTTCCAAAAAGGTTTTATGTTGTGAGGCCACCCTTTTCCAGGACTTTTTGCCAGGGAGAGGAGACTTAAAGCTTTTTTTGTGCCAAGTAGTGGTTCTGGGTTAGAGGCTTCTAGAGCTCTCTGTCCAGGATATTTGAGAGGATAACAAAATCCAGGGAATAATCTGCCATGTGGCTCTTCAAGTATGGAGAACTCTAGGCAGTGCACAGTGAACCTTCTTATTTCTGCTTTTCCAAGTGTTCTTACTTGTGTTATAGCCAGGGTTTTGCTTTTATTTTTGTTTAGTTGTTAAAAAGAGGACTTTGGAGGAATTTGTGTCCTCCATCTTTAGGACTGTATTTTTCATCTATTGTAATATGTATTTCTCTATGATAACTTCACTCTGATAACTTTCTGTTGGTGAACATGTAGCCCCCTCCCCACACTTAAGTGTCTCCTAGAATCTTCTCAATTCTTTTGGTGAGGTTTGAAAGATCAATTCTTACATGGGTATACTCAGCCACCATGGGACATCAGACATTTTACTTTCCCTTTCCTTTTTTCCTATTAGCAGTATTACCTGTGAAGCCTTGTAAAAGGGCATCCCCTGGTCTGTGCTGATTTTGATGATAAATTCTCAATCATACTGGGTACTTACATATTGGCTCAAAAACATTTTGCTGAAGTTGGAAAAATGTCCATCCCTCAGGCTCATGTCTGTGCCAGAGGTACAAGAGTAAGTCATAATGATTTAAAGGGGCGGGGGCACTTGCACTTCCAATAACAATACCACTTATGTAGGGTTGAATAACGTCCTGTGAAATTTTCTGTCTACTCAGAACCTGTGAATGTGACATTATATTGAAATAATGTCTTTGCAGAGAGAATCAAGTTACGATGAGGTGATTGTAGGTTAAGGTGGTTGGTGATGGACAGGGAGGCCTGGCGTGCTGTGGTTCATGGGGTTGCAAAGAGTTGGACATGACTGAACAACTGAACTAAACTGAAACCCAATAAGACTTGTGTCCTTATGATTGGGAAATTTGAATAGAAAAATACATAGAGAACACCTGAGTGATTTAATAAAATATGTTTTGTTAGCCACCACCCTTTGCTTAAGAAAGGGGATATACTAAATTATTAAAGTGTTCATTGAAAACAGAAAGATACAGCAGAAAGTAGTAAATGGGTTGTGGCAAACAGATTTTCCTTAATTTTGACTTGGAGTGGGGAGTTCAGTTCAGTTCAGTCACTCAGTCATGTCCGACTCTTTGTGACCCCATGAACCGCAGCACGCCAGGCCTACCTGTCCATCACCAACTCCTGGAGTCCACCCAGACCCATGTCCATCGAGTTGGTGATGCCATCCAACCATCTCAATCTCTGTCACCCCCTTCTCCTCCTGCCCTCAATCTTTCCAAGCATCAGGGTCTTTTCCAATGAGTCAGCTCTTCACATAAGGTGGCCCAAAATATTGGAGTTTCAGCTTCAACATCAGTCCTTCCAATGAACACCCAGGACTGATCTTTAGGATGACTGGTTGGATCTACTTGCAGTCCAAGGGACTCTCAAGAATCTTATCCAACACCACAGTTCAAAAGCATCAATTCTTTGGTGCTCAGCTTTCTTTATAGTCCAACTCTCATATCCATACATGAGTACTGAAAAAACCATAGCCTTGACTAGATAGACCTTGGTTGACAATGTAAAGTCTCTGCTTTTTATACACTGTCTAGGCTGGTCATAACTTTTCTTCCAAGGAGTAAGCATCTATTTTAATTTCATGGCTGCAGTCACAATCTGCAGTGATTTTGGAGCCCAGAAAAATGAAATCAGCCAGTGTTTCCACTGTTTCCCCATTTATTTGCTGTGAAGTGATGTGTCTGGATGCCATGATCTTAGTTTTCTAAATGTTGAGCTTTAAGCCAACTTTTTCACTCTCCTCTTCATCAAGAGGCTCTTTAGTTCTTCTTCATTTTCTACCATAAGGGTGGTATCATCTGTATATCTGAGGTTATTGAAATTTCTCCTGGCAATCTTGACTCCAGCTTGTGCTTCCTCCAGCCCAGCGTTCCTCATGATGTAATTTGCATATAAGTTAAATAAGCAGGGTGACAATATACAGCCTTGACGTACTCCTTTTCCTATTTGGAACCAGTCTGTTGTTCCATGTCCAGTTCTAACTGTTGCTTCCTGACCTGCATACAGGTTTCTCAAGAGGCAGGTTAGGTGGTCTGGTATTCCCATCACCTTCAGAATTTTCCACAGTTGATTGTGATCCACACAGTGAAAGGCTTTGGCATAGTCAATAAAGCAGAAATAAATGTTTTTCTGGAACTCTCTTGCTTTTTCAATGATCCAGCAATTTGATGTGTCTACCTTTATTGAGAGTTATGTATCTTGAATCTAGGTTGTTTGACTTAAATTCCAGAGCTCTTTTGCACTTACTCTTTTGCTTTAAATTACCATCACCTATTCTTTTTCCCTGTTTATAATAACATTTCCTATTGTTCATTTCTGAGGAGACAAAAAAGAAAGCATATGATAAAACTTTAGCACTGAGGTTGTTGTGCAACTGATGATGTTATGATCCATCAATTACACTTGTCAAAGAGACAGTGAATGAAAACCATTTATGGCAAGTCTATAGGTGATTTTATCTCCATTCCCATGACCCTCACAGTCATCAGTTTATATATTAAGTCTTTACGTTAACAATAGCACACCTCAAAGAGAGCTCATCAGCTTTCTGTGGTTCAACATGGATAGGTATGTTCTCTTCCTGCCAAACCTATGGGCAGGAATCAGAGGATCAGAGTAACAGGTGTATATCAAAACCAGTTATCCAGTACAAACTGAGAAGAAAGCTAAGTTTGAGATTTCGTGTTAACATCTTTAAGAGATCTGATGCCTGCCTGAGGGCAAACATTGATTTTTTAAGCCATAGGTACATACAGTTGGGATGTGGGTAGTTTTGTTTAGGAAGGTAAGCAGACTGGCCCAGATATTGAGAGATACTGGTAGATCCCTTGGGTAGCATGTGCTTAGTTGCTCAGTCATGTCTGACTCTTTGCGATCTCATGGACTGAAGCCCTCCAGGCACCTCTGCCCATGGGATTCTCCAGGCAAGAATACTGGAGTGGGTTGCCATGCCTTCCTCCAGGAGATCTTCCCAACCCAGGGTTGGGAGCACAGAGACTCAATCAACTCAATCAACTCAAATGTTGATATATCTATGATCATGCCATATATTCATCTCATGTGAGTCGGTTTACATAAGAAGGTTTCTATTTGTGTAAGATATTTTAAGTATACAGTACCACTGGCTGGCAGCATGGACCAGACTCATCCATTCTGCTGCACTTAAGGCTTGATATATGAATATACAATCTCATAGAACACAATAAGGGGTGCTATCTTTGGGGAATCCCTGCTGTGTTCTTAATTCAGTGAGTTATTTTCTCTTACTTGAATACCCATTGCTTACCCTGAATTTGTTTTAATACCTCAAGAAAATAAGGCTCAGAGTCTGTAATAAATAAATAAATATATATATATATATATATATATATATATATATATATATATCCATATCCAGGTAGGTTTTATAGAAAGTCCCATTTGCCAAATACTGAGGAATAAAAGACTCCACCAAATCCTTTCTAACAGAAAGTGGCTGGCTTTATCGGATCCAAATAGTGATGGTCCTACAGTACCCAAAACTTTGTCATGTCCCCTGTGGTCCTACTTGTCAAACAGGCAGAACAGTCAAACCACAGACAAGTCTATCCTCAGGGTGCTCAGGAAAAATGGACACAGCTGCCAGAAATGTTGTAGCATATGCTATTCTGGGCCATCAAAAGTATAAGTCTAGTCCTCTGCACAGACTTACTCATGCAGTAAAACATGAAGTGGAGAAGCGGAGATAAAAAAATACAATCTAAACACACATATTTGTAAGATCCATCCATGTATTGGGATTTCTGGCAGGTTTCTCTTACATCACACCCATCTTCCATGCTTAGGTTTTAAAATATTTGAGACATGACACAGAAGAATGACATATGGAAACCAAAGAACTCCTCTATATTGATTGCAGCCAGGCTGGAGGACATGAACAGGTATATTAATCAAGTGGATCTGCAGATACTTAGCAGAATTAAGCACATGTCCCCATCTGGACCTGCAAGTGCCGAGCTTGTAGCAGAATTGTTTATATGGCTGGAAGCAAGCTGGTCTTTAAAGAAACAGAGGAGACTTCTGACTTCCTGGAACATCTGATCCCTGAGGGAAAGAGAGGAAGAGCTCAGCAAATAATGCCTGGTTATTCTTCCCAAATTTTGCAGTTATTTATCTCTATAAAACTCCTGGGATAAATGACAAAATGAACAAAGAGAGGTTAGAAGTTAACTGTCTCTGGGGCTCTTCCATGGATAAGTAACCATTTATAGAAAAAAAAAATCAGACATAAGGATCATTTCTCAATATATCGCTTGTTTATATATACATTATTTTTGACTCCCTGTGTTGTATTTAGGAACATTTCTAAGAATTAAATGTTAATTCACCAATTCTTCCATCCAGTGTTTATAACAGCTGTAGAACTGTACATGCTACAGACTAAATTTTTCATTTGAAAGTTTTCTAATTAATTATTTTTATATCCATCTATACTAATGTAATTTTCTCTAATTTCTTTTAAATTTCCTGTTCTCCTTTGTAAATATTCTTCTTTTTTCCCATTTCTTCTATTCTCTTGCAATACCATTTTAGAATGTTCTCTTTTATTTTCTTTTTCATTCATACAAAGTGATCACTTCATTGCTTACATAGTTTCTTCTAAACTTTGTTTTCCTCGTGGGATATGGAATTTTAATAGAAAGGGGCATCTTAAGGAGGAGCGTATTTTTTTTTCTTTCTTTTTCTCTGTGTGTATATGAGTGTGTGTGTGTGTTTAGTCCTCTAATAATTGTATGCTTGCCTCCTTTAATCCTGCATGGACCCTAGTCCATAATCAACTCATTTTGGTGGCTCAAGCTCCTGCCCCATTATGATACTGAAGATTTTGTAGATGTGGTCCGTAAATGACTGGGCAGCTTGGTCCATGTTCCAACCAGTTTCCTGTTATGCTTTGAGCCAAACATTTTCATATAAATTGTTAACAGAGATTAAAGTCAACTTTAGCTATTTTAAGTTTCCTTTCTGGGTTAGAGGAATTCCTGTTTAATCTCTAGATTAAGCAGAGTTGCTCTTACCTTTCCTTCTCCTGTGCTGTGTCTAGTCACTCAGTCATGTCTCACTCTTCGTGACACCATGGACTGTAGCATGCCAGGCTCTTCTGTCCATGGGAATTCTCCAGGCAAGAATACTGGAGTGGGTTGCCAAGCCCTCCTCCAGGGGACCTTCCCAACCCAGGGATCGAAGCCAGGTCTCCCACATTGAAAGCAATTTCTTTAAGCCACCAGAGAAGCCAGTTGTACTAAACCAACACTCAATACTTGGCTAGTGAGAATAGCTCCAGTTAAGTCATCTGCCTTCATAAATCTGTGTTGATTGATGGCAAACATATGTTTGTGTATAGTGATAAAAATTGTCTAACTGTGTTGTAGTCGAAAGGTAAAATTTTAGACTAAGCTTCACAACAAAAGCTCTGCTCTTTGTCCCCATAGGGCTTCCCCATTCTGGTGAACCTGTCACTGTGACCCCAACAGTCTTCTTTTAAAGCCTTCAAATGACTAGATAAGGCTCACTGACATCATCATGAATGCTGTCATCATTGTTCAGTCACTCAGTTGTGTCTGACTCTTTGTGACCCTCATGAATTGAGGTCAAACTCATGTCCATTGAGTCAGTGATGCCATCCAATCATCTCATCCTCTGTCGTCCCCTTCTCCTCTTGCCTTCAGTCTTTCCCAACATCAGTGTCTTTTCAAATGAGTCAGCTCTTCGCATCACATGGCCAAAATATTGGAGTATCAGCTTCAGCATCAGTCCTTCCAGTGAATACTCAGGACTGATTTCCTTTAGGATGGACTGCTTTGAATCTCCTTGCAGTCCAAGGGACTCTCAAGTGTCTTCTCCAACACCACAGTTCAAAATCTTCAATTTTTCAGTGCTCAGCTTTCTTTATAGTACAACTCTCACATCCATATGTAAAAAACATAGCTTTGACTAGAAGGACCTTTGTTGGCAAAGTATTGTCTCTGCTTTTTAATATGCTGTCTAGGTAGGTCATGACTTTTCTTCCAAGGAGCAAGTGTCTATTAATTTCATGGCTGCAGTCACCATCTGCAGTAATTTTGGAGCCCCAAAAAATAAAGTTGGTCACTGTTTCATTTTTTCCCCATCTATTTACCATGAAGTGATGGGACCAGATGCCATGATCTTCATTTTTTTAATGTTGAGTTTTAAACCAGCTTTTTTACTCTCTTCTTTCACCTTCTTCAAGAGGCTCTTTAATTTCTCTTTGCTTTCTGCCATAAGCATGATATCATCTGCATATCTGAGGTTTTTTATATTTCTCCTAGCAGTCTTGATTCCAGCTTGTGCTTCATCCAGCCCAGCATTTTGCATGATGTATTCTGCATATAAGTTAAATAAACAAGGTGACAACATACAACCTTGATGTACTCCTTTTCCAATTTTGAACCAGTCCCTTGTTCCATGTCCAGTTCTAACTATTGCATCTTGACCTGCATACAGGTTTCTCAGGAAACAGGTAAGATGATCCAGTATTCCCATCTCTTTAAGAATTTTCCATAGTTTTTTTGTTATCCACAGAGTCAAAGGCTTTCACATAGTTAGTGAAGCAGAAGTAGATATCTAGATGTCATGGCCCTGCCATGTTGACTCATAACAAGTGGCCAACCCAAGGCTGAAGTCACCTCATTGCTTGATTGGAAAGGCTCCCCTGCCAATCTGACTCTTGTATTTTGGTGAGCCTTGAGTTCTTGATAACTGTCAGCTGTAGAAACAGTTCCCGGCCACATGAGCCTCTCTTTACGACTGTTCCCAAAGCCTCTCTTTATGACTGTTCCCTACCTTCTCTCAGGTGAGGTGAGCTGAGAGAGAAAACAGGAACAAACACCCATCGTGGAAGCCAGTCTTTATAACCTAATTTCAGAAGTGACATACCTATCATCTCTTCTGTGATACTGTGTTCCTTGGAGGTGAGTCAGTAAGTACAGTCCACATTCCAAGAGAGGAGTCTACCCATAGATTTGAGTGGCACAAAGTAGAGATCATTGGGAGCCATCCTAGAGGTTATACATCTCAATATATATATAAATTCAAGTATGGTTTTGTATGTATTTTCTGTGGCACAAGATTAAGTCCTCATGGTGAATTTTTTTTCACTGATTTTTTTTTTCAGTTTCAGACAATAAGAAATATCTTTTTCACATAACCCCATTCCTCTGCATCTTTACCCTCAGTGTGCTTAAAGTGAATACAATGGGTTTCCCAGATGACTTATCAGTAAAGAATCTACCTGCCATTACAGGAGACTCAAGAGACATGGATTCAATATATGGGTTAGGAAGATCCCCGGAAAGGAAATGGCAACCTGCTCCAGTATTCTTGATTGAGAAATCCAGTGGATAGAGGGACATGGCAGGCTACAGTCCAAGAGTTCGCAAAACAGTCGGACATGACTTAGCAACTAAATAACAACAAAATGTCTCAAGAGTCAGTGATGTTGAGTAAGGGACTAAGGGCCATGTTCAGCAGCATCAGACTGTTTTTTGTTTGGTCTGCTTGGTAGGAATTTTTTTTATAATTTTAAAGTGTTTGCAAATCAAAGCAAAAAAATGAAATGAATAATGTTAATAAATGTGTAACAAAGGGTATATGTGGCCTTTAAAGCTTACAATTTTTAACTATCTGGTCCTATTAAAAAAAATTTGCCAGTGTTGATCTGGTTTTACCTTTCAGAAATATAATAAAATATAAATGTGTTAGAAAATATTATTTGCCAAACTGTACTTTGAAATTAATATGGAACAAAATGAAGACAAATGTCAGTTTTCCCTTTTATATTTTTTAGTGATCCAAGTTAACAAACCATTTATGATCCTAATTTTTCTACTTTTGATTTCCCTCAGAGTACATTTTTAAGAATCATATGAGATGGCAAACTTTAGCTTATTATCTTTGTATGTGGAAAACAAAGAACAAAAAAGCTAATCCGGAGAATCCTAGGGTAAATAACAACAGTTGATATTTGAACTGTAGTAAGAGAAGACTGGATTCATATATTCCTTTCTGTAGGGTGTTCAGCTTTTTGACACATCACAGTAGGTAAAGCCTTCCAAAATGAAGAGAGGGCTCAAGTCAGCGGGTTTCAGAGAGCCAGCTTCAAAAAACCCCTGCATTTTGTCCATGGAGGGGACAGAGAAAGTAGAGGAAGTTAACAGTTTATTGATTGTTTAATATTTACTGAGTAGTTACAAACATAGGGGACCTGGGATACTTTTGAACAACCAGTGTATTTAATGAAAATATTTCAAAATCCTACACCAAACTCTGCCTTTCATGCAAGCTCCATCAGGCTTGGAAAATTAGCAGATCCACTCAGATTTTCATCTCTGTTTTTACACTCTATTGTTCCTGAGGATGGAAGCTGAGGGCTTGAGAGTAAACAGCAGAGATATCTTTTTTGTTTGTAGATCTCTTTGTTTAAAAATCCACATTTTTTTTAAATTGTAAGACTTCCAAAGATATCAATAGCAATTGTTCTTGTTGTTGTTTAGTCACTACGTCATGTCCCACTCTTTCCAGCTCCACGGATTGCAGCATGCCAGCCTTCCCCATCCTTTACTATCTCTTGGAGTTTGCTCAAACTCATATCCATTGAGTTGGTGATACTGTCTAACCATCTCATTCTCTGCTACCTTCTTCTCCTCTGGCCCTCAATCATTCCTAGCATCAAGGTCTTTTCCAGTGAGTCAGCTCTTTGCATCAGGTAGCCAAAGTATTGGAGCCTCAGCTTCAGCATCAGTCTTTCCAATGAATATTCAGGGTTGATTTCCTTTAGGATCGGCTGGTTTGCTCTCCTTACAGTCCATCAGACTCTTTTAAAGAGTCTTCTCCAGCACCACAATTCGAAAGTAACAATTATTTGGTGCTCAGTACAGATCTGGACATGACTGAAGCGACTTAGCAGCAGCAGCAGCTGCCTTCTTTGCGGTCCAAATCTCATATTCATACATGGCTACTGAAAAGAGCAATATTAACTCATTTGTTGAGTCCCTGTTACATATTAGGTATAATGTTCTTTGGTGCTAGAGCTGGGTTCCATAGTCTCCACTCATAAAGCATCATATTTTACTGCTTTCTACAATAGACATGAAACATACATTACAACCAGTTTCTGATCTTTAAGAATTATGGCTTGCAGTTTTCAGATTCTCATTTCATCAGCGCTGTTTTTCTTCATTGATATTGTTTTATTTCCATTTGTTTCTTTCTTTTCCTAACAGTTTCTCTAACCTTCTACTTAAAAATTGTATAATTATCATACATTTTGTATTTCCTCTATTTATCTGAAATCTGTATTTTGGAGCTAAAGAACACTTAATCTGCCTTTTCTAGAGAAGGTACTCTAAGTTTTCACATATAAAGCTAAATCATCTGCTTTTCTTAGTTCATAGAAAATATTAACTGTATTTTCTCAACACATATGTATAACATTTATAATTTATTTTTTGGAAATGTATTCTGCTATATTTTCAGGAAATTTTATATTTTAAAGATCTACAATTTATTGAACATATATTATGCCCTAAGTTATAAATACTTAATTTTTATAACAAGCCTATAAAGTGCTGTATTTTATGCCTCAGAGGAGTTTGGAGGCTAAATAACTTTCATTGATAGATTTTAACACCTATTTTAACTACTGTGCTATAGTGATAGTAATAGCAAGTCTTTATATCCATTTTTCTTTTATATTTTGTGCATACATGCTAAGTCGCTTCAGTTGTGCTTGACTCTTTGTGATCCCATGGACTGTAGCCCACCTCTGTCCATGAGATTCTCCAGGGAAGAATACTGGAGTGAGTTGCTGTGCCCTCATCCTGTGGATCTTCCCAACCTAGGGATTGAACTTATGTCTCTTATGTCTCCTACATTGGCAGGTGAATTCTTCACCATTAGTGCCACCTGGGAAGCCTCACTATAAATATATATTTTTTTATAATATATACTAATTTAAATATCTTTATTTTTGCTGTTAACTTAATAAGCCAGCTGTTACTAAACCCACTATTATAGATACAAAATGGAAAGGCTCAGTAAAGTCTTAGTTGTTTAATCAGAGTGACCTGACTAAACCTGGCAAGACTGGGGAAAAAACTTTAGTCCCCTTTGTCTTACTCCAGTGACCTTTCCCCTGACTTGAATCATACAGCTGTGGTTTTTCAGTGGAGAGTCTCAGTTTTATGCATAAACTCAGTCTACTTCTGCAACAGTGATGAAGTAAATGTTTTTCACAGTGAATATGGAAAAAGCTGGATCTGCAAGAGGGAGAAAATTCAGTTTTCTTCAAACAATTTTAGATTTCTTTGGGACCCATTATATTTACCATAGTTTTCCTGATCATTTGTTTTCTTCAGGGGATGCTTAAAGCTATATGCAGTTAAAAATAAAGGCTGTTGAGTTGCTTGAAGGCAACCTAGGTTGAACAAGAATTTGACTATCCTCAACAATGTCTCATCTTTACTTAGTAATGTCATTTTTTAAAAAAAGGAAAACTATTGCCCTGAGTATCCTAAAATTGATATAATTTACCCAGCACAATTTTACCATACTCTTATATTATATTTTATGACACTTTGAGCTCCTCATGTGCTATGATCTGAGACATATTTCCTCACACTGGGAGATCAGGGAGAAATACGAACAGCTTTAAGTCAATGAATTAGTAGTGGCTTGGAGAGGCAAGAGGTTCTTGTTTAACAGAAAACAAAACAAAACAAAACAAAACAAAAAACCTGTATCTTCTATTATGTCATTTGTCTAATTGGTCATTTTGTTTGTATAAGCAAAATTTAATTCTTTCATTTCTTGTGTGGTAGATTTCACGAGTACAATAAATAAGATACTCTCCCTACCTCCAAGAGCTAATAATCTAGAACAGGCAAGCTAGTGAACAGACTTTAATAATAACAAAGGTTAAATGCTGTAAAATCTATGTACAAGGTGTGATAAGTGGGCCAAGAAGAGGCACCTAGCAAAGTCTTGGAAGAAAACACATTAAGAAGGCTTTATCTAAAAAGCGTTGCATAGATTAAAGCTTAAGAATGAGTTAGCCCTGAAAATAGGAGAAAAGGTACAGGAGTAAATGATACTGGTGCTTACTAAGAGGGCTAGCTTTCCTTTTCTGACAGGAAAAGATCTTTTGAAGTTAGACAAAGCCACGTGATTTGCTTGGCCAAGTCAGTGTGACCCATGTGAGGGAAGGTGACAAGGTTTTTACTAGTGGATAGAGGCAATTAAGGGCCAGGGTGCTTGTTCCATGCTCTTGCCATGGTGCAGTGAATCCTGAAGACTCAATTTGGTATGGAAGCTCCTTAAGGTGGTGAAGCTGCCTGAGTCGTATGCTACTGATATTTTAGTGGTATTTCTTAACATGTCACAGCTTGCCCTACCTTGACTGACACATAACATTTTTTTTAAGTGATAAATAATTCAAAACAAGGAAGAGTGACAAGAAATAGCATGAAGAGATCTGCAGGGACTAAATATGAAAGATTTTGTATGCTGATTTTAATTAATTTGGACTTTATCACCTTATTAACATGAATGAATTGACAGATTGTTAGCATAAAGTAGAGTTTCACAACCTTGGCACTGTTGGCCTTTGAGAGCACGAGAATTCTTTGATGAGGAACTCTACCCTATTCATTGATGATGTTTACCGGCATTCCTGTCTTATACTCATTGGCTGACAGTTGTACCACCTTCCCCAGTTGTGGAAATTATAAATGTCTCTATATATTGCCAAATGTCTCCCAGAGGGCAGAATCACCCGGAGTTGAAATTATTGACTTAAAGGAAAAGGAAAATGGATATAAGATAAGCAACATAGAATAACTGTCATGTTTGTGAAAGATCATTTATACTTTCTAAACTGGAATATGCACAATTTTGAGTTTTTATTATTTTTTTTTAATTTTGAGTTTTTAAAAAAAATGCCTCAGCTTATAGCATTGAAACCAGGTTGGAGAGGGGCAATATGCATTGTGATGATACCTCCTGGTAAGGAAATGGACATCATTTGGTTCCTGAAGAATTCCAAAAGTTCAGTTTGTTCCTTGACTGTTCTGGCTTGTATCCCATACCTATGTGACAAAGGCATCTTAATAAAAGTTGATTATCCTAGAACTTCAAAACAGTCTAGTACTCTGAATTAAATGGAAAATTTTCTAGTTATGAGTGGTTATACCATTAAAAGTTTGGACTTTGATGTATGAATGATCAATGGAGAGAATTGGATAATTGTCTAATCCAGTGTCTAGAGTTGGCTGGAAATATAGTACATTCTAACTAACCTTTTGCTGATGCAGCTTGTTATAATGTAGGGTAAGCTTAAGAGCTGTGGGTCTGGGTATTAATCTTACCTCGGGTATATTGTCATCATGGTTTGTATCAAGATTTTTACCCTACATTTCATTTCATTATTCATATAATGAAGTGAAAGTGTGCTAATAACATTGTTTCATTTAATCATTCTAAACATTAAGATAATGTTCAGGTTGATAAAATTATACCAAATTGAATATAAATACTGTTGCTTATCTTGGAATTTTCCAGGATAGTTAGACTACATTTTTTAATGCTTGAATGAAATTAGATATGTCAGCTATCTTACTTACACTCTGTTTTGCTGGTGTTTGCTTTTATAGCATCAAAATATCTTGTTCTCCTCAAATTCCTTTGTATTTTATCCTAAGAGAATTGGGAGACATCACAGCATTGAGCCACTACAGTAGAACAATAGGATCAAATTAAGAAGATGATTTGAGATGCTCAGTGGGGAATGAATTGAGAGTTGCCTGAACCAAATCAGGCAGCAGTTATAACAATGCTGTAATATATATATATATATATATATATATATATATATATATATATATATATAATGTTGCTGGTGTTTTGCTAAGTTAGTGGGAAACAGCGCTGTGAAATGTTGACAGAATTACACAAGATTTATCTTGACTTGGTGGTTGATTTGATGTGTGCGATGAGGGAGTGGAAGAAATCAATGATGTGTGCAAGTTTTCCTTATTGATTTGGGTGCATAGTGATGCTGACAGAGAACACCAAGAAGAAATAAGTATGGGGAGAGAATGATGATGGTGAATGTTAGGGTTTTACTAGAATTTCAAGCAGGATTATCATTTGGCTATTTAGGACTAGAACTCAGGTGAGAGAAATAGCCTGAAGGTATTGATCAAAAAGTCATTAGTATGTTGATAGATTATAATATTAATAAGTGAAATTACCTGGGCCAAGTGTACAAAGTGATAAGAAAGGAGAGTTGCGGATAGAAGAAATTCTGAAATTTAAGGTGCACCTGAAGAAGAATGCTAAATAGAAACTGGGAAGGTATAAGGAAAAACCAACATACCATTCCATCTTGGAGGCCAAAGTAAACAACTGCTTTGAAAAAGAAAAAAAAAAAAAACAACTAAATTTATCGATAGTAACAGGCTTTCCAGGTAGCTCAGTGGTAAAGAACCTGCCTGCCAATCAGGAGACACAGGTTTAATCCCTGGGTTGGGAAGATGCAACCCACTTCTACTGAGAAGGTAATGGCAACTCACTCCAGTATTCTTGCCTGGAGAATCCCATGGAGAGAGGAGCTTGGTGGGCTATAGTCCATGGGGTCATAAGAGTCAGATACAGCTTAGTGACTAAACCACCACCACCAATATAGTAATAGCAGTAGTCATGAAAGAAATATGGTACTGCTCTGGTAGAAAGCAAGCAACTTCAAGGAAAATTCTTAGTGACTTCCAAATTAGAAATGATAGCCTCCCTTTAAATTACACTTGAAAGTCCAAGATAAAAGGCCTTAGGAAATTTCTTGCATTATACTCTTGCGTGCATGCTATGTCGCTTCGGTCATGTTGGACTGTTTGCCACCCTATGTACTATAGTCCACCAGGTTCCCCTCTCCAGGAGATTCTCCAGGCAAGAATACCAGAGTGGGTTGCCTTGCCCTCCTTTAGGGGATCCTCTTGACCAAGAGATTGAACCGGTGTCTCCTACATTGGCAAGCAGGTTCTTTTTTTGTTTTCTTTTCTTTTTTAACTTATTTTTAATTGGAAGAAAATTTCTTTACAATATTTTGTTAGGTTCTGTCATATATCAACATGAATCAGCCGTAGGTATACATATATCCCCTCCCTTCTTTTTTTTTTTTTTTTTTTTTTAAAAATTTATTTTAGTTGGAGGCTAATTACTTTACAATATTGTGGTGGTTTTTGCCATGCATTCACATGAATCAGCCATGGGTGTACATGTGCTCACCATCCTGCACCTCCATCCCACCTTCCTCCCCATCCCATCCCTCAGGGTCATCTTGGTGCACCAGCCCTGAGCGCCCTGTCTCATGCATTGAACCTGGACTGGCGATCTATTTCACATGTGATAATATACATGTTTCAATGCGATTCTCTCAAATCATCCCACCTTTGCCTTCTCTCACAGAGTCCAAAAGTCTGTTCTTTACATCTCTGTCTCTTTTGCTGTCTTGCATATAGGGTCATCATTACCATCTTTCTAAATTCCATATATATGTGTTAATATACTGTACTGGTGTTTTTCTTTCTGACTTACTTCTCTCTGTATAATAGGCTCCAGTTTCATCCACCTTATTAGAACTGATTCAAATTCATTCTTTTTAATAGCCGAGTAATATTCCACTGTGCATCTGTAGCACAGCTTTCTTATCCATTCATCTGCCGATGGACATCTAGGTTGCTTCCATGTCCTGGCTATTGTAAATAGTGCTGCGATGAACATTGGAGTACATGTGTCTCTTTCAATTCTGGTTTCCTCATGTGTATGCCCAGCAGTGGGATTGCTGTGTTTTTGGGAGTTCTATTTCCAGTTTTTAAAGGAATCTCCACACTGTTCTCCATAGTGGCTGTACTAGTTTGCATTCCCACCAACAGTGTAAGAGGTTCCCTTTTCTCCACACCCTCTCCAGCATTTACTGTTTGTACTAGTGCCACCTGGGAAGCGTTAGACTCTTCAACCATCGATCTTAAAAAACCTAATATCTTTCCATGTACCATGTGCACTGGATTTACTGTCTGGTTTTGAAGAGCATAAAGGAGGGGAGTTGCTTTTTCATCTTTGCAGTGGCTATGTTTTTCTCATCCTTAAAAAATTCTCACTTTCATAGCATCTAGGGACATTGTGTTCAATACCATCATCCTTTCTGATGGGAGCACATTAAAATTCCTTTCCCCCTTACTCCGTGTTTGGTTCTTTATAGTGAAAAGCTAAATATGGTGCACATATCCTCTTAATGCTAATGGCCCAGTAAAGTGTAGATAAAGACAATTTAAACATAAAAAGGGAGCTGTATCCTCAGAAACTTTGTAAAATGGGGTGGAGAAAAGGTAGCAAAATGTAAATATACACTGACAAACTCACTAATGATATTTACTTTGTTACTTAGCTGCTGTTACATAGATTGGGTCATTCAAAAATAGAATTTCTGTTCAGCTTTAGTAACAGTCTTAGTGTTCCTTATTTTATTGCAGGCATGGTGTAAGAATATGGCAATTTCACAGTAAGCAACTGGACTAATGCTATTCATTAGCAATTGTACAACATATCATAGGAAAAAGTAATGTTCCATTCAAGTATGTATTTCAGAATCTTAACTCCCTAACTGAACGTCTCTTACACCCTACATACATGACATTATTTTTTATCAATAAGATAAGACTGAAAACATTTAAATAAATTTCAAAGGTTAAGATAAACTTTTTAAAAGACAGCTGTGTGGAAAACCTTGTATTATGAATTACCACGCCGGGAAAAAAAAAAAATCTGTCTCGTTAGCTCGATTTCTTGCTCAGCCCAGCTGGGCCTTTCCAGTGATCTGGGGAGTTGAGGTGATCATGAGCCAATGATTATTCATTTGTATGAACCGCCAGCATAACCTGCCAACAATAGTTACCCACACTCAGCATCTGTGCATAGACACTGATAGGGGTAATTGTGATGGCAGCCAAAAATGGCAAACCCCAGCATGTCCTGGGCTTGAACACAGCTATTCAAATGAAAGAGCATTTTCAGATTGCCTGAAATGGTGTAAATTCCCCAGTGAATTTGACCTATATAATCATGGATGGGTTATGGTTCCAAATCTGGCTCAAATCTACTCCAGATTGATTACCAATCATATTAAGAAAAGTTAGATTAAAAAAATAATGTGAATTTCAGGCATATAAGCAGCAGACAAAATGGATGCTAGTATACTAACAGTTAGTCTTCTCAAGTCATGGACAGTGTTTATTTTACTCTGTTAGAAACTAGAAAAATTTCTCATATGTATGCTGCTGCTGCTAAGTCGCATCAGTCGTGTCCGACTCTGTGCGACCCCATAGACGGCAGCCCACCAGGCTCCCCTGTCCCTGGGATTCTCCAGGCAAGAGTACTGGAGTGGGGTGCCATTGCCCTCTCCATCTCATATGTATATGTATATCTATACATTGTGTATATATGTTTATTTAATGTAAACATTTATTTTGCATTGATTGATTAATGAACTTAGAGGTTTGTATTTGTACAGTTGTACATATATTTGTTTGTTATCTAGTTGTATGTTTTATTTTTAGTATTTTTTTCTGGCAACCTTTATTACGGTAACCTATCCTCTTTTAAATAATGCCATTCATTCATTAATTCATTCTTTGAATAAAAACTTATTGAATAATTATTCTATTGAAAGTTTAATGTATATAATAAATGGTTGTGTCTCATGGAGAATTGTGTCCGTTTCGAGTGTGATGGATTTCATCTGCACCGTGGTTTAATTTGGTGGTTTTCTAAAGGTATTTTCCTAACACCTGGTTCTTTTTTCAGAAGATATATTTCTATGTTCTTTAGGAAAGATTTAAATTCAGTACTTTGAAAATCAGCCTGGGTATCTGGTTTTCTGATATATATTCCTGAATGACTGTGAAGTGATTTTTGTGAAGATCATCTTTTCAGACACTGATCTCTCTAATTAAATGATACTACCCAGACAAAAGTTATTGAAAAAGAGACAGAGAAATAAAGATAAAGAGAGGAAATAGTATTGCAATAATAAGGTTTTATGCATTAGAAATTACATATATTGTTTCCACTTTTATCCTTACCTAGGCACTGACTCAAGTGTATTGATATCTAATATTTGTGTCTTTGAATAACAAAGTCTGTTTTGTATGTGTTTCAATTTATAAAAATGTGTTTAGGTTTTACTTATTCACTCAACAATTGAAATGAACATATATGTTACTTAATACTTTCATTTATATAGAAAAATCTTTAAAAGTTGTCATTTGAAGTAAAGATAAATGATGTACCTTCAAAATTAGGGAAAAATTGTAGGAATAAATAAGTGGATATAAATTTTCACTATTCAAATTATTTCTTTGTATGCTTCTAACACATTCATTTCTTTCATTTGTATGACTTTCAAGATTCCTCTGAACCAACAGTACTATTATGAGCATGACTTCCTCTGGAAACTTTGAGAGTTTCTTGGTGCAGGAATAGAATTTATACAATATTGTAGCTGTACTGTAACTTACACCATATTGTACGAGTCTTCTCTTACATGTAGCAGTGTTCTCACTTGGGGAACATCACTGATGCAAAGTAAGTGCAAATCCCTGTCCATCATGCTATCATCTATAAAGAGTGGCATTTCAGATCATTGTTAAGGAATGATCAGAACTTTATGTTGTTGTAAAAGAGAGGAAAACTTTTCAGGAAGAGGGAAAGCCATGTACAGAAGCAGGGAAAACAAAAGTTCATGACTTGGTCTCCAATGGGTAAAAGTGCATTTACCTGAGGGCTATGAGTAGTTGAGATTTCAAGACATGCAGTTATAGAGGCAAGTTGAATTTAAGCTGAAAAGTGTTTGGTGGATTATAGAAATCCCTATAAGGATTTCAGCAGGAGACAATCACAATTTGATTTTTGATATTAGACACCCTGCTGAGGGAAGATTAGACTGGATTGTAAAAGAGCAATATTTGCTAATAGTTGAAATTCCTAATAAAAGGAATAATTACACATACATAGAATGACAACAACCAAAACTAATATTTACTGGTCCTTTGCTGTGTCTTAGAGCCTCTACTGAACACATATGATGTATTATCTCAGTTAATTCTTACTCTAACCCAGAGAGATTGTTATTGTCCTCATATTAAGATGAGGAAACATTCTGAGAGTTGAAGTGAGTATACCCAAATCCTTGTGCATTTTGCAATGTGAGAGTCTTTTAATAAGGAAAAAAAAAGAATTAAGAGTGACAAATACAAAATTAGGTCAAAATTCATTTGTATTTCAGATGAGAAAAGGAAACAAAATAAGTTATAAATTTTACAAACTTAACACATTGCCTAAATGCCCTGAAATCAAAAGAAAATACATTAATTCTATAGTAAATACTAGATTATATACTCCTATAATCTTTTCCTACATTTTGAGGGTATCTAATCTATCTTCAAATGATACTTAAAAAATTTTTTCTATATAAATAAAGATAATCAATTTTTCACTGTGTTGTAATTGTTTAAAATAATATTTTAAATGTACAAATAGATTATAAGTGTTTCTGAAGGCTAACAAATTTATTTGCTGTCTAATTGGAAAATCTGTCTTTTATTTTTCTTTTTATAAGTTATATAATTTGGAAGTGCCAAAATTCAAAATCTTTTTGCAATAAAGCTCAACCTCTCTCCTTTTTATCACAATGTTGTGTAAATGCACTGAATGGGAGGTATGGTGGCAATGTGCTATATATTTGACTCCTCCCAAAATTCATACATTGCAACCTAACACTTAGAATGATAGTATAGTATTAGAAGGTGAAGCTCTCAGGAGGTGCTATCGGTAGCACTAGTGGTAAAGTGCCTGCCAATCCTGCCTGCCAATGCAGGAGACATAAGTATCTTCCCTGAGTTGGGAAGACCCCCTGGAGGAGGGCAAAGCAACCCACTCCAGTATTCATGACTGGAGATTCTCATGGACAGAGGAGCCTGGCAGGCAACAGTCCATAGTGTCACAAAGAGTTGGACATAGCTGAAACGACCTAGTACTCACACATAGATTATGGAAGTGGAGCCCTTATAAATGGGACTAGTGCCTTTATAAAAGAGATCCCACAGATATCCTTAGTTCTTTGCATCATTTGAGAATGCAGCAAAAAAGGCACCATCAACGAACCAGAGAGCAGTTCCTCACCAGACACTAAATTTGCTTCTATGATCTTGGATTTGATCTTGAATTTCCCAGCCTCCATAACTATGGAATTTTGTTTTAGCAGCCTGAATAGGCTGAGATATAAGGCTATCTATTAGCAATAGAATAATTATTAGAGGAATTGACTGTGAATCATATAACTATTATACCATCAAACCAACTAAACATATATCCAAGTCAAGTTCTCTTTAAGCTGCATCCACAAAATTGTTTACTGCTACCCCAATGCCACATGATACAAAGAGAGTGAAACAAATGAAGACATGGTGGAAAAGATAATGGTCTTATTCAATTTGATTAAGTTATTTACCTTATATTGAAAAATTTGTGGTAGCATATCATGATGTGGTACACATTGCTTTGACCTGGACCCTAGAAAAGTCTGTACAATTGAATATCCTTGAATCTTAAGCATCACTGACTATGTGGTAAATCTACTTCTGTTGGTAACAAATTCCTTCAGTATCTCCTCAGGTATATGATCATTATACTGGCCCATCAAATCTATGCCCAGGGTTAAGAAGGCAGAATTAATTGATATTTCTCTCTTTTTTGGTAGCAATCTCATTATACTTGTTATTGTCTACTGATAGCATATTTGTTTTTATCAATTAAAATTAAAGCCAGAAAGGAAAATGTCACAACTTGCTATGGTAGCCCAGATGTTCAGGTTACTCCTTCTGTTTAGACTAAGGAGACAGAAGGCTGTATTGGAAATCTGCTATCTCCTTAAGATCACTTCTAACCTGTTACTTTGTGACCTAGATTCAGGGATACTTTTTCTTTGAGTTTTTGCTGCCAATTATATCTTACTGTGATTTGAAAGCATCTGGGAGATTCATAAAGATTTAGGATTAATTCCTGACTAATTACTGATTAATTTCTAACCTAAGCTAAATCCCTGTTACACACATTATGGTCTACGCTTAACAGCAGCGTAAACATCAAGTGAGGATTTGCTAGAAATGCAGAGTCTCCATCTCACTTCAATCCACTGAATCAGACTTATTCTTTTAAAAGATCCCTTAGGGATTCTAGTATAGATTAAGGATTGAAAAACACTGGCCTTGATATGGTTAATTACCTGAATTGTTTTGGTCAGCCTCATGAAACTTTTGGCCCACTTAATTTTCTCTTTGACTTTCCACCCAAATCCTTAATTAGGGATACATTGTGATTTTTGTATATGTGAGGTACTAGCCTCAGAAGTGAATAACCACACAAATTTGGAACTTGCTGTCCTGGTTCTACAAATGTGTTTCTACAATCTATTGCGTCCTTCTGTCATTTGGATACATTCAACATAAGGTATATTTTATCTTATACAAAAACAGCTGATTTTCAGTAGAGAAAATATAGAAAGCACAGGAATATAGAAAAATTAATACATAATGTATAAAATTGTATAATATACTAATAATATATTCTCACTGCTGCTGCTGCTGCTAAGTCGCTTCAGTCGTGTCCGACTCTGTGCGACCCAATAGACAGCAGCCCACCAGGCTCCCCCGTCCCTGGGATTCTCCAGGCAAGAACACTGGAGTGGGTTGTCATTTCCTTCTCCAGTGCATGAAAGTGAAAAGTGAAAGTGAAGTCGCTCAGTCGTGTCTGACTCTTAGCAACCCCATGGACTGCAGCCCACTAGGCTCCTCCATCCATGGGATTTTCCAGGCAAGAGTACTGGAGTGGGGTGCCATTGCCTTCTCTGATATTCTCACTACTCAAAGACATTTTAATATAAGACTTCTATTATTTATCTTTTAAAGTTATGTATATAATACATAGGTCCTCCCTGGTCATTCAGATGGTTAAGAATCTGTCTGCAATTCAGGAGACCCAAGTTCATTCCCTGGATTGAAAAGATCCACTGCAGAAGGGAATGGCAACTCACTCCAGTTATCCTTGCCTGGATAATTCCATGGACAGAAGAGCCTGGCGAGCTGCCGTCCATTGGGTTGCAAGAAGTCAGATGTGGCTGAGTGACTGACACTTTCACATATCATATATGTCTGATAGTTTTTGATATAAACTTAGCTTTATACCACAAGTATTTTTTTCCATACCATTGTAAACTCTTTTTAAGAAGTTATAATGATTATATCGTAGTCCATTTAGGATATGCTGAAAAATTCATAATTTCCCTATTCTTGATCTGAGATTATTTCTAATGTTTCTGAAGAAATATGTTTGTCCATCATGACCAAGTGTGCTTTATCCCAAGGATGCAAGGATTCTTCAATATTGACAAATCAATCAACATAATATACCACATTAACAAATTGAAAAATAAAAACCATATGATTATCTCAATACATGCAGAGAAAGACTTTGACAAAATTCAACATTCATTTATGATAAAAACCCTCCATAAAGCAGGAATAGAAGGAACATACCTCAACATAATAAAAGCTATATATGAGAAACCCTCAGCAAACATCCTCAATGGTGAAAAATTGAAAGCATTTCCCCTAAAATCAGGAACAAGACAAGGGTGCCCACTCTCACCACTACTATTCAACATAGTTTTGGAAGTTTTGACCACAGTAGTCAGAGCAGAAAAAGAAAATGAATCCAGATTGGAAAAGAAGTAAAACTCTCACTGTTTGCAGATGACATGATCCTCTACATAGAAAACCCTAAAGACTCCACCAGAAAATTACTAGAGCTAATCGATGAATATAGTAAAGTTGCAGGATATAAAATTAAAACACATAAATCCCTTGGATTCCTATACACTAACAATGAGAAAACAGAAAGAGAAGGAAATAATTCCATTCACCATTGCAACAAAAATAATAAAATACTTAGGAATATATCTACCTAAAGAAACAAAAGACCTATATATCAGATCAGATCAGATCAGTTGCTCAGTCATGTCCGACTCTTTGCGATCCCATGAATCCCAGCACGCCAGGCCTCCCTGTCCATCACCAACTCCCAGAGTTCACTCAGACTCACGTCCATTGAGTCAGTGATGCCATCCAGCCATCTCATCCTCTGTAGTCCCCTTCTCCTCTTGCCCCCAATCCCTCCCACCATCAGAGTCTTTTCCAATAAGTCAACTCTTCGCATGAGGTGGCCAAAGTACTGGAGTTTCAGCTTTAGCATCATTCCTTCCAAAGAACACCCAGGACTGATCTCCTTCAGAATGGACTGGTTGGATCTCCTTGCAGTCCAAGGGACTCTCAAGAGTCTCCTCCAACACCACAGTTCAAAAGAATCAATTCTTCGGCTCTCAGCCTTCTTCACAGTCCAACTCTCACATCCATACATGACCACAGGAAAAATCATAGCCTCGACTAGACGAACCTTTGTTGGCAAAGTAATGTCTCTGCTTTTGAATATGCTATCTAGGTTGGTCATAACTTTCTTTCCAAGGAGTAAGCGTCCTATATATAGAAAACTATAAAACACTGGTGAAAGAAGTCAAAGAGGACACATATAGATGGAGAAATATATTGTGTTCATGGATTGGAAGAATCAATATAGTGAAAATGAGTATACTACCCAAAGCAATCTATAGGTTCAATGCAATTCCTATCAAGCTACCAACGGTATTTTTCACAGAGCTAGAACAAATAATTTCACAATTTGTATGGAAATACAAAAAAACTCGAATAGCCAAAGCTATCTTGAGAAAGAAGAATGGAACTGGAGGAATCAACCTGCCTGACTTCAGGCTCTGCTACAAAGCCACATCAAGACTGTATGGTACTGGCACAAAGACAGAAATATAGATCAATGGAACAAAATAGATAGCCCAGAGATAAATCCATGCACCTATGGACACCTTATCTTTTTTTTTTTTTTTTTTTGCTCTAAATTTTCTCTTAAAATTTTATAGTTTATTCTTTATGTAAATGATGCTTTTTTTGAGTAAATTTTTGTGTATGGTATGAAATAAGAGTGAAGGCTCTTTTTCTTCTTCTACTTCTTTTAAAATATTCTATATTCAGTTGTGCCAGCACCGTTTTCCCAAAAACTTCTCTCTCATCATTAAATTACCTTTGCACTGTGTCAAAAAAGCAAGGCCACACATGGGTCCATTTCTGGATTCCCTGTTTTGTGCCACTGATTGATATGTATCCTTAATATGATATGTTAATACCATAGTGTCTTGATAATTATAGTATTTATTTTTTTAATTTTATTTTATTTTTAAACTTTACATAATTGTATTAGTTTTGCCAAATATCAAAATGAATCCACCACAGGCATACATGTGTTCCCCATCCTGAACCCTCCTCCCTCCTCCCTCCCCATACCATCCCTCTGGGTCGTCCCAGTGCACTAGCCCCAAACATCCAGTATCGCGCATCGAACCTGGACTGGCATCTCGTTTCATACATGATATTTTACATGTTTCAATGTCATTCTGCCAAATCTCCCCACCTTCTCCCTCTCCCACAGAGTCCATAAGACTGTTCTATACATCTTTTGCTGTCTTGTACACAGGGTTATCGTTACCATCTTTCTAAATTCCATATATATGCGTTAGTATACTGTATTGGTGTTTTTCCTTCTGGCTTACTTCACTCCGTATAATAGGCTCCAGTTTCATCCACCTCATTAGAACTGATTCAAATGTATTCTTTTTAATGGCTGAGTAATACTCCATTGTGTATATGTACCACAGCTTTCTTATCCATTCATCTGCTGATGGACATCTAGGTTGCTTCCATGTCCTGGCTATTATAAACAGTGCTGCAATGAACATTGGGGTACACGTCTCTCTTTCCCTTCTGGTTTCCTCAGTGTGTATGCCCAGCAGTGGGATTGCTGGATCATAAGGCAGCTCTATTTCCAGTTTTTTAAGGAATCTCCACACTGTTCTCCATAGTGGCTGTACTAGTTTGCATTCCCACCAACAGTGTAAGAGGGTTCCCTTTTATCCACACCCTCTCCAGCATTTATTATTTGTAGAATTTTGGATCGCAGCCATTCTGACTGGTGGACACCTTATCTTTGACAAAGGAAGCAAGAATATGCAATGGAGGAAAGACAATCTCTTTAACAAGTGGTGCTGTGAAAACTGGTCAACCACTTGTAAAAGAATGAAACTAGAACACTTTCTAACACCATACACAAAAATAAACTCAAAATGGATTAAAGATCTAAACATAAGACCAGAAACTATTAAACTCTTAGAGGAAAACATAGGCCAAACACTCTCCGACATAAACCACAGCAGGATCCTCTATGACCCACCTCCCAGAATATTGGAAATAAAAGCAAAAATAAACAAATGGGACCTAATTAAAATTAAAAGCTTCTGCACAACAAAGGAAACTATAAGCAAGGTGAAAAGTCAGCCTTCAGAATGGGAGAAAACAATAGCAAATGAAGTAATGGACAAAGAATTAATCTCAAAAATATAGAAGCAATTCCTGCAGCTCAACTCCAGAAAAACAAAAGACCCAGTCAAAAAGTGGGCCAAAGAACTAAACAGACATTTCTCCAAAGAAGACATACAGATGGCTACCAAACACATGAAAAGATGCTCAACATCACTCATTATCAGAGAAATGCAAATCAAAACCACAATGAGGTACCCAATCAGAGTGGCTGCTATTCAAAAGTCTACTAGCAATAAATGCTGGAGAGGGTGTGGAGCAAAGATTCCTCTTACACTGTTGGTGGGAATGCAAACTAATACAGCCACTATGGAGAACAGTGTGGAAATTCCTTAAAAAACTGGAAATAGAACTGCCATATGACCCAGAAATCCCACTGCTGGGCATACACACTGAAGAAACCAGAATTGAAAGAGACATGTGTACCCCAATGTTCATTGCAGCACTGTTTATAAGAGCCAGGACATGGAAGCAACCTAGATGTCCATCAGTGGATGAATGGATAAGAAAGGTATGGTACATATACACAATGGAATATTACTCAGCCATTAAAAACAACACATTTGATTCATTTCTAATTAGGTAGATAAAACTGAAGCCTATTAAATGGAATGAAATAAGCCAGAAAGAAAAACACCAATACAGTATACTAACACATATATATGGAATTTAGAAAGAAGATGTTCAAGCTGGTTTTAGAAAAGGCAGTGGAACCAGAGATCAAATTGCCAACATCCACTGGATCATCGAAAAAGCAAGAGAGTTCCAGAAAAACATCTATTTCTGCTTTATTGACTATGCCAAAGCCTTTGACTGTGTGGATCACAATAAACTGTGGAAAATTCTGAAACAGATGGGAATACCAGACCACCTGACCTGCCTCTATACGCAGGTCAGGAAGCAACAGTTAGAACTAGACATGGAACAACAGACTGGTTCCAAATAGGAAAAGGAGTTCATCAAGGCTGTATATTGTCACCTGCTTATTTAACTTATATGCAGAGTACATCATAAGAAATGCTGGGATGGAAGAAGCACAAGCTGGAAAAAGATTGCTGGGAGAAATATCAATAGCTCAGATATGCAGATGACACCACCCTTATGGCAGAAAGTGAAGAGGAACTAAAAAGCCTCTTGATGAAGGTGAAAGTGGAGAGTGAAAAAGCTGGCTTAAAGCTCAACATTCAGAAAACGAAGATTATGGCATCCGGTCCCATCACTTCATGGGAAATAGATGGGGAAACAGTGGAAACAGTGTCAGAATTTATATTTTGGGGCTCCAAAATCACTGCAGATGATGATTGCAGCCATGAAATTAAAAGACATTTACTCCTCGGAAGGAAAGTTATGACCAACCTATACAACATATTGAAAAGCAGAGATATTACTTTGCTAACAAAGGTCCGTCTAGTCAAGGGTATGGTTTTTCCAGTGGTCATGTATGGATGTTAGAGTTGGACTGTGAAGAAATCTGAGCGCTGAAGAATTGATGCTTTTGAACTGTGGTGTTGGAGAATACTCTTGAGTGTCCCTTGGACTGCAAGGAGATCCAACCAGTCCATCCTATAGAAGATCAGTCCTGGGTGTTCATTGGAAGGACTGATGCTGAAGCTCCAATACTTTGGCCACCTCATGCGAAGAGTTGACTCATTGAAAAAGACTCTGATGCTGGGAGGGATTGGGGGCAGGAGGAGAAGGGGACGACAGAGCATGAGATGGCTGGATGGCATCACCGACTTGATGGACATGAGTTTGGGTGAACTCCAGGAGTTGGTGATGGACAGGGAGGCCTGGTGTTCTGCAATTCATGGGGTCACAAAGAATCTGACACGACTGAGTGACTGAACTGAACTGAATGATAAGCCTGTATGCAAGACAGCAAAAGAGACACAGATGTATTGAACAGTTTTGGACTCTGTAGGAGAGGGCGAGGGTGGGATGATATGGGAGAATGGCATTGAAACATGTAAAATGTTATATATGAAACGAATTGCCAGTCCAGGTTTGATGCATGATACAGGGTGCCTGGGTCTAGTGCACTGGGATGACCCGGAGAGATGGGTTGGGGAGGGAAGTGGGAGGGGGTTTCAGGATGGGGAACACATATACACTCATGGCGGATTCAAGTCGACGTATGGCAAAACCAATACAATATTGTAAAGTAAAATAAATAAATTAATTAATTAAAAATAAATAAATAATAACATAAATAAAAGTAAAAAATGAAATATGTGTGTCATATAAATGTATATTCAGAATTTTTCTGTGTTTCTGTTTATTGCTTTCAGTAAATTCCTGCAGGTATAATTTCAGGGTAAAGAAGAAATGGTTATTTCAATTGTCTTGGTATAGATTTACCTCTAATCAGCATCATGTCTTTTTTTTTTTTCTTTCCCTGTGTAATATCATCAAAAAAGGAAAAATAAGAAAAAATCATTTCCATATTTTTTTCACTTCCTTCCTTCACCATTTATTTCTCATTGCACTTAAAACCTGACCATCGCCCCCAGATCCATCCTAAAATGTATCTCACTGCTTCTGCGGATATTCTAATTGCCAAATACAGTGATTTTGTTTTCAGTGTCCCACCTTAAGTATCTGATCTGACTTCTACTTATTACTGTGATTCCTTCCCATCTTTTATACTTTGTATACCTTCCATATAGAGTTGACCACTTTTTTCACTGTGCTGTCATTAACCCTAAACTCTGCCCCTAGTATTGTTTTGCAAGTTTGCCTTCTCTCTTAAGCTGAAAGAACATTGAGGATGATGACTGTTAGTCATCTGTTTCCCCACTGCTCCACCAAATCCCTGTCCCAGTGTAAGTGCTTGACAGATGATAAATTGAATTGAGCTCATCTTAAGAGATTACAGGCATATGGCCATTTGATCATGTGAACTTCCTTTGGCTTATGGTCTTTGCTTTCAGTCCTGGTTTTCCTGTTACTGCATAGAGCGTTTCCTCTGTCATTTTTATACTATTCCTGACAAGGTGGATTCAGGATCACAAATAGGTAATGAAGAATGGTATTTAGGAAAAACGGAAAATTTAGTAGACATACTCATGATTTCAGTAAATGCTAGCTAGATTACACTATGGTGAAAGCACACCAAAAAATTATAATGGCTTACAACAGTTTACTTCTAAATATCCAGCATGGATTAGCTTCAGTTTTGCTCCACACCATTTACACCATTTCCACTCATGGAGCCTAGCTAAGGAAGCAGCCTCTGGCTTGACATTGTTCTCATGACAGAGCAGTAAGAGAACTTGGCTCTAAAGTTTCTGCTTGCAAGAAACACATTCCATGGGTCAAAGTATGTCATATATCCAAGCCTGATGCCAGAGAGGAAGTATTGTAGGAAAATAACATACACCACAATGATTAGTTCAGTACTTTGTCTATAATATAAATTACTGAAATAATTCTGAGGAGAAGTTTAAAAATACTATACTATAAACTCTAGAATCATGATATATGTCAGAATTATCAGGCAATCAGTCATAAAACAAGTGGAATATTATTATGTTAAGGTGAAAAAAATTACTGAGTATTATTTTCTGTATTGAAAAAATATATACTTCTGAATGTTTAAAAAAGTTTAATATAGTTTGTAATTATCATTCATTTTATTCATTCTTTACTTTGTGTTCATATTTCCATGGTTAAATTGTATCAGGAGTAATAATGGATACCTACTGAACAAGAACAATGTTCTAGGACCTGTGCTAAAGGACCATTTATTTTATCATTTTATCTTCACAGCACCCTTTTGTAGTAAGGACTGTTACTATCTCTATTTGATAAATGAACAAACTGAGGCAGAGAGAGGTAAAATAACTTGCCTGAGGTAGCCTTTAAATGAAGTGGTGGGAAGGTGTTAGAGTAGGGCTGTGCTGACTTATGCTACTACTGCTAAAGCTCCTGTTACATGTAACTTTAGCACTTTTTTCATAGAAATGAAATTTTCTTGAGTTTTCTTGCTATGTATGCTTTTCTTTAAGAGAGGCAGTAACTAGCAGATGTGCCTTTTTATTTTTCCATCCTTATTAGGGTATAATTGACAATTATATTACATTGAGGGTATCTAAGGTAGTTTTTTATTATATATATATATATATATATATATATATATATATATATATACATACACACACATTGCCAACAAAGGTCTGTCTAATCAAGGCAATGGTTTTTCCAGTAGTCATATATGGATGAGAGAGTTGGACTATAAAGAAAGCTGAGCACCAAAATATTGATGCTTTTGAACTGTGCTGTTAGAAAAGACTCTTGAAAGTCCCTTGGACTTCAAGAAGATCCAACCAGTCCATCCTAAAGGAGATCAGTCCTGAGTGTTCACTGGAAGAACTGATGTTGAAGCTGAAACTCCAATACTTTGGCCACCTGATGCAAAGAGCTGACTCACTTAAAGACACCTTGATTCTGGGAAAGATTGAGGGCAGGAGAAGGGGACGAGAGAGGATGAGATGGTTGGATGGCTTCACCAACTCAAAGGACATGAGTTTGTGTACACTTCAGGAGTTGGTGATGAACATGTAGGGCTGTCATGCTGCAGTCCATGGGGTGGCAGAAAGTCAGACACGCCTCAGTGACTGAACTGAACTGAACTGAAAATTGTGAAATGTTTCCCACCATCCAGTTCTTTAACACATCCATCACCTCACATATTTCCTTTTTTTTTTCTCCCTAAGCACTCTCTTAGCAAATTTCAGTTATACATTACACTATCATCAACTACAGGCTCTATTTTGTACGTTACAGTCTCAAACTCTATTGAGCTTATAACTGAAAGTTTATACCCTTCTACCAACCTCTCCTTATTTCCCGCAGCCCCAGCTCCTGACATCCATCATTCTACTCTGTTTCTATAAGTTCATTTTTTCTTTGGTTTTGCTTTTTTGGATTCTACATAGTAGTGTTAGTGTACAATATTTGTCTTTGTGTGTCTGACATTTTGCCTAGCATTATGCCATCAAAAGTCCATCTGTGTTGCCACAAAAGGCAGGAATTCCTTCTTTAGTGGTTGGATAATATTCCATTGTAAATATATACCACATTTTCTTTATCTCTGCCTCTCACAATGGACATCTAAGTTGTTTTTGTACCTTGGTTATTATGAATAATGCTTCAGTGAAGATGGGAATTCAGATACTTTTCAAGATAATGATTTAATTTTTCTTATTGATTAAATAATATTTATCATTTAAAATCAATAAAATAACATGAATAAAATCAATCAAAATAATTTATTAAGAACTGGGTTTACTGGATCATATAGCAGGTCTGTTTTTAATTTTATGAGGCACCTCCATACTGTTTTCCTTGTGGCTCCACCAGTTTACATTCTCACCAGGAATAAACAGGGGCTCCCTTTTCTCCATGTCCTTGCCAACATTTATCTCTTATTTTTTTTTCATAGTAAACATCATAACAGGTATGAAATAGTGGTTTTGATCTGCATTCCCTGATAATTAGTGATGTTGAGCATTTATTTACTGTACCTATTGGCCATTTGTACGTTTTCTTTGGAAAATTGTCTACTCGGATCCTTTGCCCATTTTTTAAATCAGGTTATTTGTGGGATTTTTTTGGTCTTTTTTTTTCCCCATTGAGTTTTATGAGTTGTATATTGAATAAAACTATATATATATATATATATATATATATATGGACACACCTCTTATTGGTTATGTGGAGTGCAAATATTTTCTGCCAGTCTGTCGGTTACCTTTTTATTTTGCTGATGATTTCCTTTTTGGTATTGTTGTGCTCAGTCACTCAGTCATGTTCAGCTCTTTGTGACCCCATGGACTGTAGCCCACCTGGCTCCTCTGTAATGATTATCCAGGCAAGAATACTGGAGCGAGTTGGCACTTCTTCCTTTAAGCAATCTTCCCAACCTAGGGATCAAACCCATGTCACCTGCATTGGCAGGCAAGTTATTTACCGCTGAGCCACCTGGGAAGCCTTCCTTTAAGGTGCACAAACTTTTTAGTTTAAAATAGTCCTACCTGCTTATTTTTGCTTTTGTCTTCTTTGTTTTTGTCAACTGTAAAAAAAAAAAAAAAAAAGTCACTGCAAAGAAATGCCTAGTAATTTATCCCCTTATGTTCTAGAAGTGTTGTGGTTTCAGGTCTTACCTTCAAGTATTTAATTCCTTTTGAATTGATTTTTGTGTTATGATATATGACAGGAGTTCAGGTTCTTTCTTTCACAGGTGTTTATTCCAGTTTTCCCAATATCATTTACTGAACAGGGAGTGGGTTTTTAAATTTAAACATTATTTACAGTGAGTTTATATAAGTAATTTATATTCCTATCTTAATTCTTATGATAAAAAGATTTATGTTGTGGATGGAGATATTCTACTGTGTTTCCAACTTGCTTTTTCTTCAAAATTAACAACTGTTTGTTACACAATGGTGTTGATTTCAAAAGTAATATGCTTACTCTCTCATAGTGACTACTTGATCCTTCCCCTCATTTGTGAGATACTGTTTGATGCCTATACAAAATATAGGTATAGCTGATTTATTTTATTAAGGTATCTTATTTTGATATAGTTTAATTTCATAAATGATTAAATTAAATGATTTCTATTATATTCATAAATTTCTAATTCATAAGAATTTTCCTCATCAGAAATGGTATAATTTTTTATATTTTTCTTAGAATGAAATTCATATACTTTAAAAACACACAATTCATTAAAATGAATACATTATTAAAATGGTGTTTTCCCCTAAAATCCTGTTCTATTTATGAATTATTTAACCCTTTATAATTTCTCATTTTGAGTCTTCCAATTATCTTTGAGATTGTTCTTCAATTTGCTAAAAAGAGTTGAGAAATTCTTTTAACTTTATGACTTTTAAATATTTAATGAGAGCTTTAAAGTTTAATACTCTCTATATTAAGAAGGATGTTTTTACCTTTGTAATAGTTTACAAATTGGTCTTCTTTCTTTTATAGCAGGTTTTATATTTGAATCAGTAATGTACCTATTTGAGAATAATTTATTCTGGAAGACTTTTATATGTTAGTGTTAGTTCTGCTTAACTATAAATATTTTGGATAAGTGGAGATATATGTAATTATCTCTCACTAATAGTAAAAATATGCTTTTCATGTGCTACAAAGAGGCAGTCTAACTCAGTTCTGAGACACAAAGACATGAGAGGTATTATTTCCAAGCTGTCTGACCTTGGAGAAGCATCTCCAACTCTCTAAGCCTCAGTTACATTATTTGTAAAATAGAAATGACAATAACCACGTGGCTACATGAAGATTCTGTGAGAAAAATTTTCATAGTAGCTAGGCAGTTCTGCATATAGAATTTTCTCAACATAGGTCAGTTGTCTTTTTATATTTATAAGCATTCCACTTTAAATATTGAAGAAAACAATTAAAAGAGATTTAGGTGACAGCAATAGAAGAATGTAAGCACAAATGTGTTGTAGTAGAAGAGCTCTTTTGAGGGGCTGATCCATTGACTCATGATTGAGATATCCAAGGAGGGTAGGTAGTTGCCTTCCATACAGGTTGAGCCCAAGACTGTAATTGCCAGTGGTGTTTGAGTGTTCCTGATCTCCCCAGCACTGCTGTTTATCTTTGAGAACTGCTTGCTTCTGAATTCATTTTGTTCCCTATCAGACTTGTTCCACCTGGTACTAAAATGGGACCAACAACTCCAGAGATACTGGGTTATTTTTGTTTGCTAATTTGACAATGTCCCTCTTTCTTCTAGAATATATACATGTGTGCCTATGCACACAAGCATGTGCAAATATGTGTGCATTCATATATAAGTATAAATGTTTACACATGTACACACTTATATGCATATATGAGTGTGTGTGCATATGTGTGTGTTATAAATTAGCTAACTTTGCCTGAACCTTTTGTTCACAGTGTGCCTGGATCACTAACAGGGATAAAATGGTTTGTGTGCCACAGTGGCCAGTCCTGTATCACAGAGTTACTCCTATATCCAGAGGCCAGGCTGCCATGATGATGAACAATACCACCAGCATCATGTCTGTGGGGACTGAGAAAGTTAGGAATGGTGTACAGTCCTTAAAATTTTCCATTTTCAATAGTATTTGTAAATCACTAAGCACACCTCTTAAAGATTCATTATCAGAATTTTAGTTTATGTGACTATCACTTCCTAACTCTGGTGCATTCATTTTTACACATATGGCCCTCAATGTCACCTGAGGTAGACAGCATAAGGAAATTTCTAATTCCTTAATCAAACTGAGTATGTATTAGTATAATGCCAAAATCAAATGTCAACTTCTATAGAAAGTATGTACTTTGTAAATGACCGACTTTCTTAAACTGTGTACAGAAGGTGAAATTAAGAGGTGTTTATTCATAATATGACCTGAAGTCACCTATTTCATAATATCACTCCATTTTTTTATTGCTTCATGTGAATTTGGAGTGTGACAAGATAAAGAGAAGCATAGATAATTTGACAGGAATGCGGAATCAGAATTTATCATTAGATACCTGCTGTGTGTCGGGTCTATTCAGGTTGTTTCTTTAGGATTTGAGAAAGTCAAATTGCAGTTTCCCTTGCACATGATTTCAGTCTTGAAAGAAAAATAAAGAGAATTTGTCAACCTTAAAGTGAGGATAATATTAAGATGAAGACAAAGCAGCAACAAAAGCTGATGATGACTGCAATACCGGAAGACTCAAGGTCTTTAGGTTGTAGAAAATGAACTTTCTGTAATTTTCATCATACATTTTCACCATCTTTATCAATAACATATTGAATTTATGAGTACATAGTGAGATGTATGTGTGGAAGCTAGTTTCAATTGGGTTGTAAAGTAAATCCATTTAGAGGAGCTTTGGACTAAATAAAATTACATAATCAGCATGCAAACAGTTTTCCAGGTTGTTTTAGGAAGGGCTTTTTAGGCAAAGAATAGTATGGTCAAATTAAAGGTCACAAGGAAGAAACAACTCAATATGTTTGAGAACCACAGGAAAGACAGCCTAACTGGAGTTAGTTGACGAAGGAGAAATAGGCTCCAGATAAAGCTGGTGAGGTTAACACCTAGCAAATCATATAGAATGCTGTTGGCATTCTATACAGGAATGCCTGTATGTAGGGAAGCATTTTGGATTATATTCTATTATGCATGACAATCTTTGGAAAATTTGAAGCAGAGAATCATATACTCATTTACATCTCTAAAGTTCTGATGCCTGCTCTGTGGAAAATCAACTGAAGAGGAACATCTAGGGATAGAGAGGTGAGGGTGACTTGAGTGAGTAGTAAAGATGGAGAAAATACATGAAGCTAGGTTGTTTTTTGAAAGTAAAGCCACCTTGCTGCTAGACAGGCTGTGAGGAACAGGATCAAAGATGGCCCTGGACAGAGTAAGATGGGGTAGAAGCCATCTTCTTACTTCTTCTGGTAGTTAGAAACCACCAGAAAAACACTTTCTGTCTCATCGGCATTGCCGTCACATTGCGTGTTGACCACTAAGCAGAGTTTGTACCCAAAGACACTGCATAGCTTCTCACCTCATGATAGTAATCATCAGCTCATGCACAGAGTAGAGCCTGGATAACTAAGGACAAGCGGGTGACTGATAGCGAAGAGAACATGGCGCCACAGGGCGGAGCTCTTGCATCTAACCGCAACTTAACTTCCTCTCACTCTGTCCTTGTGCTCTGCTTGCCGTGACTACTTTGGCCTTTTGGTGTTTATGTAAATGTCTCTCACATTGCTTGCTACTTTCTCGGTCTGGAGTTCTTGTCTTGCTGCTGCTACTGCTAAGTCACTTCAGTCGTGTCTGATTCTGTGTGACCCCATAGACATCAGCCCACCAGGCTCCCCCATCCTTTGGATTCTCCAGGCAAGAACACTGGAGTGGGTTGCCATTTCCTTCTCCAGGAGTTCTTGCCTCAGATATCCACATATCCCGTTCCCTTATACATTTGAATTTCTCTGAAAATTTATCTTCCTTGAAATATCTGCTAATCATCTTATCCAAATACACTATCACCCTATTCCATTCTCTGTTCTCTTAGCTTGTCTTATTTCTCTTAATATTACTTACCACTATGCATTATAAACATTCACTTGTTTATTTTCTGTATTTTTTCATTAGCATATAATTGCATGAAGGCAGATACTTCAGTTTATTCTGCTCATTATTTTGCTCCTTGTGTCTGGAATATGGCAAATGACAGGCAATAACTGCATAACTGAATCACTATAATGATTCATTTAATAATAAAATTAATAAAAGCTTCTCATTAATTTCATCCTAGGATCAAAATTACAACCGAAAGATTTATTTTCCTGTATAACTCTTTAAAAATGACTTGATTTGACTGTACCACTCTTCATATTTCTTCCAGAGGTCTCTGGCTTCATGAATTTACACTTCTCCAATTTGGCTTTTGCTGTTACTAAAGCTAAAAAACATTCCGTAAGCCTCTGTTACTTGTCTATAAAACACTTTTTTCCCCCATTTGGTGCACATTATGATGTTCATTACAGCATTTTATTTTGTACTTACAAGTAAAATGTCTTTTGTTCCCCTAATCACAAAATTCATTTAATAACACATGTATAAGATGTTATTTTGTTCACCAAATGTATCAGATTCTATATTTGTCTTACATTGTAGTTTAGAAATACAGTGTCCATCTCAACCCAAGTTAGAAGCAAACTTTGGACAAAGGTTAATAAATTCTTATAGTGGTTCAACTTATAAAAGTAAAGGAAACCCTTAACTTGAAAAATCCTACTTGATTTGAATGTAACCTATGGTGATTTTTTTAAAGTGATGTTTGGTCTTATTTTTTGACAATACATTTTAATGGCCTCCTTTCTTGTCCATTGGTAAGCTTCTAGCATGATCTTGAATCCATAAATGGCAATTGACACAGCTTTGCATAAACATATAAAACGCTATCTCCACTGCATTTAGGGTACATATATATTTTAAGGTTATATCAATGTGTAAAAAGAGAAGAAATCTTTATCTTAATTTATTTTTATCTAATATAGCTGTTTTACTTTTTACAAATCACAATTTTGTTATAATTGGGAAACAGGAAATCAGATGAATGTTTTTCTTTTTTTCCCTACCTCTTAGAAGTAATGGGGTTGCAGTTTATTAGAGACATAACACAGTATGGGAATACCACACATGAGATTATATCTGTGGGACATTACTTAGGTGTCTTTTGATGTTAGGTGGCAGAAAATCCAAATTCCAAAGCAAAACATGAAGTTTGTAACTTAATATTAATGAAAAGTCCACATAAAAAATTTTAGATATTGCTGCATAAATATTCAAAGAATAGTTCTAGAATGCACTTTTTCCCATCCTTATTTCTCCTTAGATGGGCTCTTATGTCATAATTCAACATGGCTACAGTAACTTCAGATCTTACTCCCTCAATTTAGCTAAAGCTTAGATGGATTTTTCCAACCCTAGAAGCCCCTGAGCTGCCTTACCTTAGAGCATTTACTGTAGAAAAGTTGCCATTAAAAATTCTTCTCTGTTCCTTTGGGATAACATGTACTGCCACACTATTATGCATTTTACAACACAAGAATCTCTTTAACAAAGATATAAGAGAAGTTCCTTTGGAATATAATAATCAAAAATGATAATACAAAAAAAAGATAATATCACTATCCCTCAGCCTCTGTGGGAAGATGGAAGTATAACTCCATAAGCAAAAATTAGCAAAAACAAATGTCACATTAACCAACCTCCCACCACCCAATGTGCTTTGGGAATGTAAAGGCAAACTCCTCTCAGTCAGTTCAGTTCATTGCTCAGTCATGTCCAACTCCTTGCAACCCCATGGACTGCAGCACACGAGGTTTCCTAGTCCATCACCAACTCCCAGAACTTGCTCAAACTCATGTCCATCCAGGCGGTGATGCCATCCAACCATCTCATTCTCTGTTGTCTCCTTCTCATCTTGCCTTCAGTCTTTCCCAGCACCAGGGTCTTTGCTTATGAGTCAGTTCTTTGCATCAGGTGGCCAAGGTATTGAAGTTTCAGCTTCAATATCAGTCCTTCCAATGAATATTCAGGATTGATTTCCTTTAGGATTGACTGGTTTATTCTTGCAGTCCAAGGGACTCTCAAGTGTCTTCTCCAACACTACAGTTCAAAAGCATCAATTCTTCAGCACTCAGCCTTCTTTATGGTCCAACTCTCACATCTGTACATGACTACCGGAGAAACCATAGTTTTGACTAGTCAGACCTTTGTCAGCAAAGTAATGTCTCTGCTTTGCTGTCAAGGTTTGTTATACCTTTTCTTCCAAAGAACAAGCATTTTTAATTTCATGTCTGCAGCCATCATCTGCAGTGATTTTGGAGCCCAAGAAAACAAAAAAGTCTCTCACTGTTTCCATTGTCTGTTTGCCTTGAAGTGATGGGACCACATGCCATGATGTTCTTTTCAGAATGTTGAATTTTAATCCATCTTTTGCACTCTTCTCTTTCACTTTCATCAAGAGACTCTTTAGTTCCTCTTCACTTTATGCCATGAGAGTGGTATCATCTGTGTATCTGAGATTATTGGTATTTATTCTGGCGATCATGATTCCAGCTTGTGCTTCATCCAGCCAGGCATTTTGCTTAATGTACTCTGCATATAAGTTAAATAAGCTGGGTGACAGTATACAGCCTTGACATACTCTTTTCCCAATTTGGAACCAGTCTGTTGTTTCATGTCCGGTTCTAACTGTTGCTTCCTGACCTGCAAACAGATTTTTCAGGAAGCAGGTAAGGTAGTCTAGTATTCCCATTTCTTTAAGAATTTTCCATAGTTTGTTGTTATACACACAATCGAAGGCCTGAGCCTTTAGTCAATGAAGCAGAAGTAAATGTTCTTCTGAAACTCCAGCTTTTTCTATGATCCAGTAGATGTTGGCAATTTGATCCCTGGTTCCTTTGCCTTTTCTAAATCCAGCTTGAACATCTGAAAGTTCTCGGTTCATGAACTGTCGAAACCTAGCTTGGAGAATTTTGAGAGTTACTTTGCTAATGTGTGAGATGAATGTAATTGTACAGTAGTTTGAACATTCTTTGGCATTGCCTTTCTTTGGGATTGGATTGAAAACTGAACTTTTCCAATCTTATAGGTGCTTCTGCGTTTTCCGAATTTGCTGGCATATTGAGTGTAGCACTTTCGCAGCAGCATCTTTCAGGATTTGAAATAGCTCAGCTTCAATTCTATCACCTCCACTAGCTTTGTTCATAGTGATGCTTCCTAAGGCACACTTGACTGCATATTCCAGGATGTCTGGCTCAAGGTGAGTGATCACACCATCATGGTTATATGGGTCATGAAAATCTTTTTTGTATAGTTCTTCTGTGTATTCTTGCCACCTCTTCTTAATATCAGGCTTCCCTGGTGGCTCAGAGGTTAAAGCATCTGCCTGCAATGTGGGAGACTTGGGTTCGATCCCTGGGTCAGGAAGATCCCCTGGAGAAGGAAATGGTGACCCACTCCAGTATTCTTGCCTGGAGAATCCCTTGGATGGAGGAGCCTGGTGGGCTACAGTCCACAGGGTCGCAAAGAGTTGGACATGACTGAGGGACTTCACTTTCACTTTCATTTTCTTGATATTTTCTGCTTTTGTTAGTTCCCTACCGTTTCTGTCCTTTATTGTGCCCATCTTTACATGAAACGTTCCCTTGGGTATCTCTGATTTTCTTGAAGAAATCAGAAGTCTTTCCCATTCTATTGTTTTCCTCTGTTTCTTTGAATTGATCACTTGGGAAAGTTTTCTGACCTCTCTTTGCTATTCTTTGGAACTCTCAATTCAGATGGATATATCTTTCCTTTTCTGTTTTGCCTTTCACTTCTCGTCTTTTCTCAGCTATTTGTGAAGCCTCCTCAGACAACTGTTTTGCTTTTTTGCATTTCTTCTTGTTGGGGATGATTTTGTTCACAAGCTCCTATAAAATGTCATGAACCTCCATCCATAGTTCTTCATGCACTCTCTCTATTAGGTCTAATCCATTGGATGTGTTTGTTACTTCCACTGTATAATTGTGAGGGATTTGATTTAGGACATACATGAATGGCCTAGGGGCTTTCCCCTACTTTCTTCAGTTTCAGTCTGAATTTTACAATAAGGATTTCATGATCTGAGCCACAGTCAGCTCTCGGTCTTATTTTTCTGACTGTATAGAGCTTCTCCATTTTTGGCTGCAAAGAATATAATCAACCTGATTTAGGTGTTGACATCTGGTGATGTCCATATGTAGAATTGTCTCTTCTGTTGTTGGAAGAGGGTGTTTTCTATGACCAGTGCGTTCTCTTTCAAAATTGTGTTACTTTGTCCTGCTTGGTTTGTACTCCAAGGCCAAGCTTGCCTGTTACTCCAAGTATCTCTTGACTTCTAACTTTTGCATTCCAATCCCCTGTGATGAAAAGGACATCTTTTTTTTGGTATTAGTTCTAGAAAGTCTTATAGGTCATCATAGAACCATTCAACTTCAGCTTCTCTGGCATTAGTTGGTAGGACATAGACTTGGATTACTGTGATAATGAATAGTTTGCCTTGGAAGTGAACAGAGATCATTCTGTCCTTTTTGAGATTGCACCCAAGTACTGGATTTTGGACTCTTTTGTTGACTATGAAGGCTACTACATTTTTTTTCTAAGGGATTCTTGCCCACAGTAGTAGATATAGTGGTCATCTGAATTAAATTTGCGCATTCCAGTCCATTTTAGTTCACTGATTCCTAAAATGTTGATGTTCACTCTTGCCATCTCCTGTTTGACCACTTCCAATTTACCTTCTTTCATGTACCTAGTTACTATTCCAGATTCCTATTCAATATTGTTCTTTATCTTTAAGAACTCCCCCATCTTTTATTTCAACAGAGTTAAGTTCTGAGTTCCCTCTCTTTCTCTTATTATGATAGTCTCTCTCTCTTATTGCAGTAGTTGAAAATAAAGGTTTTCTGATATTTTAAACCTAACTAGTGCAATATTTCTTTGACAGGAAAGAAAGTAGATTATATGTTTATTAAAGACTAAGGGAAAGTCGCTCAGTCATGTCTGACTCTTTGCGACCCCATGGCCTATACAGTCCATGGAATTCTCCAGGCCAGAGTACTGGAGTAGGTAGTCTCTCCTTTCTCTGGGGTATCTTCTGAGCCCAGGGATTGAATCCAGGTATCTCACATTACAGGCAGATTCTTTATCAGCTGAGTCACAAGGGAAGCCCAAGAATACTGGAGTGGGTAGCCTATCCCTCTCCACCTTATCTTCCCAACCCAGGAATTGAACTGGGGTCTCCTGCATTGCAGGTGGATTCTTTACCAACTGAGATATCAGTGAAGCCTAAAGACTAAAGGAATGAGGAAGATAATAAAAATTTCTTAGCATTTTACTTAAGATGTTCTTAATATTTTAACTGGTTTGAAAAGAAGCATGCAAAAATAGCCATGTATTATGAAAAGTTGCAGTACAGTGGGGCTTCTAGGTGGTGACAAGAGAGCAGGAGATGCAAAAAAGTGGGTTTAAATTAGAGGGATAAGACTGAAAGTAAGTGGTCAAGTCTTTTTATCATCAGTGGATTCTGCTTTTGCTGTTAAACATGGAAAAGATACAGACGTCTCATTACTTTGCCAAGCAGTCTTCTCTCCTTTTTTCATAAGTGCAAGACTCAGAGAAGTGACGTGTGATGTTGATGGAGTTCAGGACATGCTACTCCAAAATATGGCACTTTGTCATATTGAATATCTTAAGCTGAAAAAGTTTGAGAAAATGGCAGAAGCAGGAAGATCACTGACCTCCCTTTCATCACCCTTTTCTTCTGAAATAGGTCATTAAATCTTCATGTGAGGCATACCTTTCCTATACCCAGAGGAAAGGCAAATCCTTATCTTCAAAGAAAGAGATGCCAAGAAGAATCCTGACTTACAGGCCTTCCTAAGTCCCACTCCCACCCCTTTCCTGCTACTGTTTACTGTAATGACCTTATACTCCTCACCTGTCATATTCCTTCATGACTGTCCATTCTTCATCAAACCGAGAATAAAACACTCAGATTTAACTGCTTCTTTGGATCATCATTTCCTTATAAAGGCCCCCATGTCACACAAAACTTATGTTTTCTCCTCTTAATTTGTCTTTTCTCCTATTATTAGCTTATTCTTCAGACTCAGCCAGGGACATTAAGAGTCAAGGAAAAATTTTTCCTCCTTGCAATATTATATGCCCACATCTTTTAAAGCCACCACTGCTTCTCTGAAGAGTAGAGATTTAAATGTGTGACCTAGGGGGAGAAAAATGAACTGAAAGTATTATTTGTAAGAATAATATTATTATATTATAATATATTATAATAATATTATAATATATTTATATAATATATAATAAATAATATTATAATATAATTTTCTTGTTAAGAAAATCTTTTGTAAGAAAATGAGTTACAAAATGGGAGTTGGTGAGGCTTATCTTTTTATAAATCAGCTGTTATTATTTGTAATAAAATTGGATTGATGGTCTAAGCATAAGCATAATGAGGTAATAATTCAGAAAAATCATGTTGCAGGTATACATTTTTAATATACTTAAAGCCACTTATAATACAATATAATTTTCCAAGTTTCTAATAATACATTTAACCTATACCTTGTTAAATTAGTAATATTTGTTTCAGTTAGTACTATAAGAAAACCAAAAGATTGACTATGTCTCCTGTGAATTTTCTTACTGTGTTTTGGTTGCAAGAACACCTGTTACTATATTTGATAGCCAGATCTGCTGTATTTAAGAAAAAAAAATGGTTTACCTTAATCTCTGACTGTTCTTGCAAAGAAATTTCATTTAAATGCACATGACTGGAAAGTTAAAAAATTGCAGTTAGAGGTTTTCCATGAAAAATCTTGCTATGACAAGATAAATCTGTCCTAATTTTTAGTTCATTTAAAAAATAATTGCCTAATGAATAGAGTTCAAGATATTTTTAATATCAATTAAATGATCAGGCATGAGGAATATAAACAGCATACATCACAGCAGAACTGCATTAATCTTCCTTTTTGGGCATGACTTCTTTAAAAAAAAAAAACAAGTGTCATTATCACCGTTTAAGTACATAACACCTTTTGTTAGAGATTTTAGCCAAGTAGACTCTTCATCATTAAAATTATATTATGCTAACATACATGACAAATTCCTTTAATTGGTGATGTATTTTTAAATTTTCCCTTGTAGGAATTTTCAGCTGCTTATTGCTTCTACAGTAAGTTGTCTTATGTTTTTTTTTCATTCTGTGTCAGTAGAATTGGTAAAAATTGAGAGACAACCTCATTATCAATATTTCATGCTTAATCATGTTGCATTGGCATTTGACGACAACATTATGCTGTATATTCATTTAGACTTGCTATCCTATAATGCAACTATTTTACCATGAGATTTAGGATTATTAGAGAAGAATCAGCAATTTATGCCCAGATTTACAGTGATTTATTCTAGTGGTACTATTAGGAATGTAAAGCTTTCAAAGACAATCACTAAAATTCTCAATCCAGGATTAAAAAATAGCTTGCTTGAAGGGAAAAACATTTCCAGGGAAACAAAGCCATTTAACGTATTTCCTATGTAATTATTCCTCATTGAACCACAGTTGCCACGTTGATGATTCCTTTCACTAGCACGCTGTTGACAGAGGGTACGTGGAAGTGCAGAAAAAGGCTTAATTTTGACTAATTTCTTACCTCTTTGCAAATGTGATCACAGCAGATAAATTTTAAAGCCATATTTTAGGGCTACTAGGGGAATTTAATTGTATGGTACTAGCCACCAGTTCATTTTCAAGTTTTCTGTTACAATGCCTCCCATAGTTCAAAGATTACTATTCCTTATTCCTGTGGCTCTGTGGAATTCAGACATGAGCTTTGATATAGGTTATGCTAACTAAATCAGCAGATGGGGGCAGGGGGTGGGATTTTTAAAATGGTAATTGAAATCTACAGTTTAAACTCTTTTCTGTTTTCTTTGGTTCATTGATTCATTGTACTGCTATATCATGCCAGCATCTTCATCTAGAATCAGCATTGAAGTCAATAATACTTCCCTTTTCTTTCTCATCCAATATTTCTGGTGGCTTCTAGTATCATAGTAATAATCTTCTCACATTATTTTCATGAAGTTCTTTAGCAATTATTGTTTCATTTTACAACTCTAGTGATGTGGTTCTTTGAGATGTTACTCTTTCACAGATGAAGGTTATGGCACAAAGTGGAATCGCAAATAAGTGTTGGTTACTTTAGCATTTTGCTGTCGTAAAAGAAAGATTTATGTACTTTTTCCACTTTTAGGTATGTCCAAGTTTGATTATTAGTGCTGCTCTCAATGTATTTTAATAGTTTCGGTGTCTGGATGGAAATTTTGAAGCCATTCAGAAAGACATCAAGTAGTCACACTTCTGGCCCCTCTGACCCTCACTGGTATCCTCAAGGGAAAACAGGTGATGTGCCTGACAGGTGAGTTAGATTAGGATGCTGAGCATGTGTGGCTCAGCCTTGTAATTTTTCTGCTTCATAGAGGTGCCCTTCAGGAAGTGCATACTTCATCTTTTAGATTTTACCAGGCATTCTGTCACATCAAAAGACCAGCCACTGTCCATCTATGACTGAGACTGGATCAGTAATTCTTCCTGATGGTGAGGTAAGAATTAGTAACCTTTAACCTAGTGGTTATCAGTAACGAAGACAACTTTCTGTCTTGAGGCTTCATGACTTGATGATATTTCTGAGACAACTGCAAAATAGTATACAAGCTGCTTAGGGCTTATTATTCTGACCCACCTTACAGACTTGAAACTCAGTCCTAGAAAGGTGTGGAAGAATATTAAAGGGAAGACGATTCATGAAAACTTCTTTAAAATATTAGTGGTTAAGAAATATGAATGTTTTTTGACTCATATAGTTCAGAATAAATGACTCTTGTGACAGCTTTGCCATTTCAGTGGCATTAATTGATATACAAAACAGTAACTACATTAGAAGTAGTGTCAGGGAGGGAGCAGGTGTCTAAATGGCAAGACACAGAAAGCTATGTAAGGCAGTATCCTGGGACGAGGCAACCAGTAGGGCCTCTTAGACCTTGGTAAAGTAATATCTGTGAGGCCACCATATATATTAACAATTTGAATAAGAGCTATATTAAAAATTCATGAGTCTACATGAAGTAGAGGGGTTTGTCAGTAGAAAGTTTAAAATATTGGATTGAAAAGAAGTTTTTGGTTTCAGTCCAACCAGGGAACATACCCAGCACTAACTCTTTCTGTTTGTAGTTCTTGAACTGAGGGACCAACTATTTCAATTCTTTTTTGTCAGTTTTGCCATTCCTGGCTAATTTCATATCTCTCACCTCAAGAAAACATAGCAAAACTGTTATTAGTCAGGACTCCATGGTTCTTTGGAACCACCTTGTTTTGAAACAAAAGAGCCCCTTACCTCTGCAGTTTATTTCAAGCTGGCTGTATCATTACTCATAAGATGTAATGGCATCATACTTTATGCCACAATTATTATTGACTTGCAATAACTCTCTCAAAGATTGTTCTGTGCTTCACTGGTGAAGACCACAAATGTACTTCTTACTTGGGGTATGAGGGAAAAGGTAAACTATATTTTGTTTTCTGGTCATTTTAAATTGACTGTGCAGAATTTCTTACCACAAACTTAGAACAACATGTTCTTCAAATGTCATCTCCTGAACTCTTTAGGACTGCATTTTATAGAATATGATCACTCTCAATACTAACCACACACCCTTCCACACAATACTCTTTGTTCAAGGAAAATCCTTCTCTTATCTGGTGATTCTTAAGGCCAATTTCATGGAGTACAAAATTTCCACATGGATCAGTCAGAGGAGGACATCAGTTATATGTCCATTGGCATTAAAGAGAAAAGGTCTTAAGAGCCATAGAATGTGGCAAGCATGACTCTTCCACAGGACTGCCTGGCATATGACATAGAGCCTGTGAATGTGACATAGTGACTTAGGTGCCAGTGGTGGGGGCCTGCAGGATTAAAGATGCTTTTAGGACCCTTTTATTACCACCACTGTAGACTGAAGTTAGCACCAAGGTCAGAACATAGATAGGCAAGAAGCAAGAGCCTTAAGTACAGGGCGACTGATGGACTCTAGCTCAGAGGCCTGCACTTGTCCTGTGTCTAAAATGAGTGAAAGTAACCCCAAATCAAAGTATTGCTACCATTCTGAGGGGCTTCCCTGGTAACTCAGATGGTAATGAATTTGCTGCAATACAGGAGACCTGGGTTTGATCCCTCGGTTAGAAAGGCCCCTGGAGAAAGGAATAGCTAACTACTCCAGTATTCTTGCCTGAAGAATCCCATGGACAGTGGAGCCTGGTGGGCTACAAGTCCATGGAGTTGCAAAGAGTTGGACACAACTGAGTTACTAACACACTTTCAACATCCTTGTAGTCCAAATTCAAGCATCTTGTGAAAGAAATAACATGCTAGATAGTGAGAGATATCTGTTTTTCTGGCCATGCTGCAAGGACCATGACTCCACTGGTGTGAGTCTTGGAGCTCCTTGGATAAAACCCTTATCTGGTCAACTCTATGTAGGGCAAAGGGGACAATGGGAGGAGGAGGTTTTCAAGTCCCTAAAATAGGACAGTATCCATTCATAGATGGCACTAGTGTCTCTGCCATATTCAGGTCCCAGACAGGGACATTCTCAAAAGAAATCACTCCAAAGATGCAAATAGAAGGAGAATGATCCAACTCTAAGCTCATTTCAGAAGAACCCTGACTTAATTTTGAATCTCTTATCTGTGACTTAGAAAAATGTGAAAACTTAACTAGTTAGTCAATGTTTCAAAGCCCAATTTCATTTCTCTTTACAATAGAAATAACAGCTACCTGGAAGATTTGCTACAAGGAAGACATGAGAAAATGTATTAAGTGGAATTGTAATATAGTAGATTCTAATTCAGTAATAATATGAAATTCAGCCCACCTCAGGCAAAAAAATATTGCTGAAACAAAATCGTATTTCTTTGATGGACTCCAAAGAAAGATTTGGGGCACACCCATGCCAGTGGAAAGCATGAATGATCGCATGTGGTAGATTGAATAACCTCACTGAGGGCTACAGGTAAAATTGGCGTATCTGGAATTTTGCTTATACGTTGGAGTCAGAGAGATGCTATGGTCTTGGGGGGTAGAGGGTGGGGGAAGTGCATACATTACCAAACTATAGCTACTATAATAATACATTTTGTTGCATTTCTTCCCATTTAGCTAAGGAGTTTTTTTTCCCCCTACTTTGGATAATTATGTAATTACTTAGCTGCATTTTCACAAACTGATGATTCATGTTTTTGCCTCAGGATAGCACAGTAGTTACTTGTAGGAGATAGAATTGTAAAGTTTTTTAAAAGAATTATGTGGCAGTGTCACCAAAATTTTACACTAGAAAAACTAAAAGCTACATTAGAATACAAAATATCTGCTATTCATCTTTCTTGAGTGTGTGTATGTCCATGTATACATATGTGTATAATGTGTATACACATGTGTGTATATACATATACATAACTACATGGAACTTATAGACATTTTTGAATAACAACAAAAGTAACATTTCCTTGGCCTTATATTTCACTACCTTAGGAATCAGAGAGTCTACAATAAAATGCTGTCAGACTGTTTGTTGAATATGTTGGTTGAGTATGTCCCTATTGTGTCTGTAAAGTATAAAATAGGGGGAAAATGTTGGCAAACATGTGTGGCTCATTAGTTTATACAGCTAAGTGACTATTTTATTCATTAACTGTTTTATCTTCTGTTTTGTTTCTGGATATATATATATATATATTTTTTTTTTCATTTAGAACTGGCCTAAAGAAACACCAAAACTCACTAACTCACCTACTTAAGCTATATTGGATATTCTGTTCCAGAATACCTCTGCAGACTAAATTGTTATGTCTGCTTAAAGGTGTATAATATTACATTATGTATTTTACTTTTACAAAATGTCTGAAAAGTTAGGAAAGATACCAGGTTCTCTGGTGTAAAAAATTTGTATCAAGAATACAGGGACAGACATGGAAATATTCACACATTTTTGGACCACTGTCCATCAGGGTGTATACCGTCTGGTAAAGCATCATTTGTTCACCTTTTCAACATTACAGCCAATGACCACAGAAGCTACATTATTTGAAAGTTTTGATCGTATTATGTGTATCAGTTCAGTCAGTTCAGTCACTCAGTCATGTCTGACTCTTTGCGACCCCATGGATTGCAGCACGCCAGGCCTCCCTGTCCATCACCAACTCCCAGAGTTCACTCAAGCTCATGTATATTTGAGTCTAAATGATGGACATTCCTATATGTCCCTGAATTGCTAAGATGGCTTATAGTTTAGCCTATAATCCTGACTTTTTAAAGTCATGGAGAAACCTAGATGTCCATCAGTAGATGAATGGATAAGAAAGCTGTGGTACATATACACAATGGAGTATTACTCAGCCATTAAAAATACAGTTGAATCAGTTCTAATGAGGTGGTTGAAACTGGAGCCGATTATACAGAGTGAAGTAAGCCAGAAAGAAAAACCCCAATGCAGTATACTAACACATATATAAGGAATTTAGAAAGATGGTAACGATAACCCTGTATGCAAGACAGCAAAAGAGACACAGATGTATAGAACAGTCTTTTGGACTCTGTAGAGGGGGGAAATGATTTGGGAGAATGGCATTGAAACATGTATAATATCATACAAGAAACAAATCGCCAGTCCAGGTTCAATGCATGATACAGGGTGCTCGGGGCTGGTGCACTGGGATGACCCAGAAAGATGGTATGGGGAGGGAGGTAGGAGGGGGGTTCAGGATTGGGAACACGTGTACACCCATGGCAGATTCATGTTGATGTATGGCAAAACCAATACAATATTGTAAAGTAATTAGCCTCTAATTAAAATAAATAAATTTTAAAAAAAAGTCCAATCTACCTGATTCTGCTCCCTTGTTAGTTAAGGGAATGTAATAATATACAAATAAAAGAATAGTTGACTTTAAGTCTTTCAACCTATTGTTCATTCACTCATTCACTCTCTTTGTAAATTTTGAGTGTCTACTCTACACCGTGATAAAAAGCATACAGTTCAGCACCACCAATTCCCAACAAGGAATTGACAAACAGGTCCAGGGATCAGTCAAAGTATAGGAGTAGCTTGTATTGGGCAAATGTTAAAAATAGGAGTATAAAGTTGGGGAATTCCACTTTTCTGATTTGTGACTGAAATTACATAGCTAAGAATATCTTTTCAAATCCATATAAACACTTTTTTAAAAAGACAATGAGCATTTTTGTATATAAGGCAGTTAAAGTTGATAAAGATAGCATTTTTCTCCTAATTTTGGGGGGGAGGGTTTATTCTTTAAAACAGACCACTATCATCCCATCCATTGGATACTATCTTGACCACTCTATTCTTAATTTCAGATTCAGTCTCAGAGTAGGTTTCATTGTCTATATATCTATCTCTATGCCCATTATTTAAATCTGTCACTAACTTTATTAAATACTTGCTCATCATTCATGTCAGTGTAATTTCACAGAGGCAGTGACATTTATATAAACTCTTGAAGAAATTATGTATTTGAAATCTTGATTATCTTGAGATGGAAGCTTCAGATAGTCACAGAAACAGCCCAGAGTGAAACATTTACTGATCTATCTCAGCTAGAATATAGAGGTCATATTATGAAAGAATGGAGACTGTCAGGGGCAAGTGAAATATGACATGCTATAAAAATTTTGTTTGATCACTTTTTAAGAATAATTCATGTTAGATCCATGAAAAAGGAGGCAGCCAATTGGTATAACAATCTCAATTCTATGTGTCAACTCATATTTAAAATCTATTATTTGAAAAACCTTAATTCCAAAATATACAAAAATAAAACTTACTTTTAAAATAGCTTTTCTCTTTGCCTTATTCATTTATCAGTCTCTAGAATACTATGTGCAGATTTTGTTTTTCCTGCCTCGCTCAATAATTGCTTTGAATAAGCAACATGATATTCAATGCTTTTACCTAATAAAGATAATGAGCAAAAGTAAAATGCAAACGACAACAGCTGATGCAGCAGTGAATCATCCAAATGCTTAATTTTCTTGACTTAAACCTGCTGCTGCTATAGAAGCAACTATTAGCACATCGACAGATGGTGCCAGAACCCATTGTCTCTTTCAGTCTCTCTCTCCCTCTTCATTCTCCCCCTCCTTCCTTTTCTACCTCCCCATTTATGAAAAAAAATCATTGTACATGGAAGTGTTAATTTTCTTAGAGCATTATGTTAATTATGTCAAAAGTCATCAAAATCAGATATTTTATTGGCTTATAAACAACAAAAAAATAGATTTGCTCTTTGAGCATTAACTATATCTCTTTTGTCATAGCATGCAATGAATTCTCTTTTCTCAGCAGTAACTGGGCTTTTGCATCCATTAAAATAACTCAGAATAAGTATACATTTGTGTTTCCCTCACATCTCCTACATGTATTTTTTTCCTCTGTAGGACCTTAATTAATGGAAAAGGAAAGTGGGTGCTTTTTACTCAATGAAAGATAAGGTTCCTCTGCCAGACAAGTATCCTTCTTTATCATAATGATAATAACAATAACAACACCAGCAAATCTAAAACTTATATTAAGAGCTTGGTAATTTTTACACTAATTGGCTTACCCATCCAGTGTTTCTGTTGCCTCTGCAGATATTGTATTCTTATATAATTATTAAGCTTGAGAAATGATTGTAAAAATATGTAGTATCTCTACATTGTAACACATTAAAGTGTGTAAAGTGTGTTGGTCACTCAGTCGTGTCTGACTCTTTGCGATCCCATGGACTGTAGCCTAAGAGCCTCCTCTGTCCATGGAATTCTCCAGGAAAGAATACTGGAGTGGGTTGACATTCATTTCTCAAGGGGGATCTTCCCAACCCAAGGATCAAACTTGGGTCTCCTGCAATGTGGTGGATTCTTTACCATCTGAGCCACCAGAGAATCATAGCAGCACATTGACAGAATTTTAATTCTGTCTGTAACTTTAATTCCTGCTTGCCATGTAACTTTAATAACATAGGCTCTAGGCATAAGGATATGGAAATATTTAGGGGACCATTAGTCTTCTTACCACTGTGGGTAAGGGAAAAACACTTGTGTCCTTATAATCACAAACATACATAAAAATATGCTGTACAAATATACAAAGATACCATTAAAGAGTATAAAATAGTATTTCTGTATGGTATACAATCACTACTATCATTTCTAGATGGTGCTGTGCTGTTAGTCATTCAGTCATGTCCGACACTTTGTGACTCCATGGACTGTAGCCCTTACCCTCCTACCCAGGCTCCTTTGTCCATAGGGATTCTCCAGGCAAGAATATTGGAGTGGGTTACCGTGCCCTTTTCCAGAGGATCTTACTCACCCAGGAATAAAACCCAGGTCTCCTGCATTGCAGGCAGATTCTTTACCATCTGAGCCACCAGGGAAGTCCTTTCTAGATGGTATGAACCAGAAATCACAAACTTATTTATATATCCAACCTTGTTTTACATTACAATTTTTAATTTCTTAATATCCATTCTATTTTTTCATCCTCACAATAATAATACTGTAAGCTGGCAAGGCAGAGATTACTATCTTCTGTGTATGTGTGTGCTAAGTCTCTTTAGTCACATCCAACTGTTTGTGACCCCATGGACTGTAGCTCACCAGTCTCCTCTGTCCATGGGATTCTCCAGGCAAGAACAGTGGATTGGGTTGTTGTTTCCTCCTGCAGGGAATCTTCCTGACCCAGGGATCAAACCCACGTCTCTTATATCTCCTGCATTGTCAGGTGGGTTCTTTACTACTAGTGCCACCTGGGAAGCCCCCACCTTCTACTGATCAAGAATCATTGATAAACTGTTAAATGTTTCAGAAATATTTTTTCTGAAGACTGATTTAGGTCTTTCCAGTTCTTAGGCACCAAAGGCAAATATTTCTTCTAAGGACCTCCACAGATTTCTCTTGACTTGTTGTTTAAGCTTATTCATTATTATTTTGTTCACTGCACATTAACCAGATAAAGAAAACTTGTCTAGAATGGCACTTAAAAAGGTGTGGCTATAAGAAGGTAAAATTGTCCTCTCACACAGGCATTTTTTTCTCCCTGCCTAAGTAATAGCTGAACACGGTTGTATTTACATAGTTAATATGTATTTTGGAATATACTTTTGGTTTAATAAAGTTTTCCTGAAACATTCCTGGATGTATATTAATCTAGCTGTTCTATTTTGTATCATTTACTTGAAAGCTAATTATGCAGTTTCCCTGTGAGATTAGGCCGAATTCACACTCCTTGACTTGGTACCCCACCCTCTATGGTTCTCCTTTCCTTACTTTCCCACTTGACTCCTCTCCTACTCCTTCACATGGTATCTTTCTTAGGGCCTTTCTGGGAAACTCAACTAACAGTAGCAACCCACTTCATGTTCCTCCATGTAGTCACATTGTCTGCAATATGTACGGTGCATGTGGTTTTTTATGACTTGGTATTTTATGTTCAAGTGATACTGTAACTTCATGTGGTCCTCCCAACATGCCAGGAATTCTCTCTGTATTTTATACTTTCTGTATTGCTTTTTTTGTTTTGTTTTGTTTATTTTTTAAGGATTTTTGGCCTAACACCACTGTACCTTTCAATAGTGAACTCTTTATCCTTTGGAAAACATCCTTGCTAATTCCTAAACTCCAAGCTGAAACTTTCCTCCCTTGGGCATCTTTCCTGTGTCCACATGGTAACTCTTTATATACCATTTATTATAGTTTATTAAACTTCATGCTGCCACCTAGAAGCAGCATAACATAGTCATTAAGAGAATGGATCTCAAGTCAGACTATTTTAAATTCCAGATCAGTCACTTCCTAGCAATGTAAATCTAATAGGATGCTCAATCTTTTCATGTTACAGTGTTCCTATTTTTTAGGTAGATATTATAATGGTGTGTGCCTACTTGAGTTTTAATTATACGGATTAAATTAATCTAAGTACCATGCCAAGACACTAATAAAGGTGTAGCATATTGTGGAATACAATAAGTATAGTAGAGAAAAGTGAAGATGTGCAAAAGTATGAATAGCAAAAAGGGAGAGGAAGGGAATGATCACAACTTAATGTAAGGTAGTTAAGATAGGCTTGATTGAAAATTAACTTTGAGTAAAAACTTAAGGAAGTGATGAATAAGCCATGCTGTTATCTGAGAAAGAACATCTTAGGCAGAAAATTCATCAGGCAAAAGTTTTCCTAACATGCTCTGAAATGAGCAAGAAGGCCAGTATGACTGAAATGAATGGAGAGAGAAGTAGTAGCAGGTAAGTTTGGGAAGGTAATGTTTCCCAGATCATATTGGACTTTGCAGGCCTTTTGAGAGAAGTTAGCGTCTACTTGTGGAGAAATGGAAGCCAGTGGAAGAATTTCAGCAGAGCAGTGGACCATGTCTGAATTAGGGCTAAATAAAATGACTGTGTTGAAAAGCAGAAATATTACTTTGCCAACAAAGATCTGTATAGTCAAGGCTATGTCTTCCCAGTGGTCATGTACGGTTGTGAGAGCTGGACCATAAAGAAGGCAGAACACCGAAGAACTGATGACTTCAAACTGTGGAGCTGGAAAAGACTCCTGAAAATCCCTTGGACAGCAAGGAAATCAAACCAGTCAGTCTTAAGGAAAATCAACCCTGAACACTCCTTGGAAGGACTGATGCTGAAGCTGAAACTCAAGTATTTTGGTCATCTGATGGTAACAGATGACTCATTGGAAAAGTCCCTGATGCTGGGAAAGATTGAGGGCAGAAGGAGAAGAGGGTGTCAGAGGATAAGATGGATGGATGGCACTACCAATGCAATGGACATGAAAATGGCAAAACTTTGGGAGACAGTGAGGGTACAGAAAGCCCTGGAGTGCTACAGTCCATGGGGTCGCAGAGTCAGACGCAACAGGGAGACTGAACAACAACAAAAGCAAGATGACTCTACATTTTGCTGAGAATAGAATATGAGTAAGGGGGCAGGCATGGAAGCAGGGCAGCTGATTAGAAGATATTGCAGACATCCAGGCCATAAAGGAGGGCAGCGGGGATCAGGACCCATATTAAGTTCAGTTCAGTCGCTCAGTCATGTCCAACTCTGCAACCCATGAACCTCAGCACTCTAGGCCTCCCTGTCCATCACGGAGTCTACCCAAACACATGTCTACTGAGTTGGTGATGCCATCCAACCATCTAATCCTCTGTCCTTCCTTCTCCTCCTGCCCTCAAAGTTTTCCAGCATCAGGGTCTTCTCAAATGAGTAAGCTCTTCACATCACGAGGTCAAAAGTACTGGAGTTTCAGCTTCAACATCAGTCCTTCCAATGAACACCCAGGACTGACTTCCTTTAGGATGGACTGGTTGGACCTCCTTGCTGTCCAAGGGACTCTCAAGAGTCTTAAACACCACAGTTCAAAAGAATCAATTCTTCGGTGCCCAGCTTTCTTTATAGTCCAACTCTCACATTCATAAATGACCACTGGAAAAACCATAGCCTTGACTAGATGGACCTTTGTTGACAAAGTAATGTCTCTGCTTTTGAATACGCTATCTAAGTTGGTAATAACTTTCCTTCCAAGGAGTAAGTATCTTTTAATTTCATGGCTGCAGTCACCATCTGCAGTGATTTTGGAGCCCCAAAAGATAAAGTCAGCCACTATTTCCACTGTTTCTCCATCTATTTGCCATGAAGTGATGGAATGGATGCCATGATCTTCATTTTCTGAATGTTGAGCTTTAAACCAACTTTTTCACTCTCCACTTTCACTGTCATCAAGAGGCTTTTGAGTTCTTCTTCACTTTCTGCCATAAGTGTAGTGTCATCTGCGTATCTGAGGTTATTGATATTTTTCCCACCAATCTTGATTCCAGCTTGTGTTTCCTTCAGCCCAGCATTTCTCATGATGTACTCTGCATATAAGTTAAATAAGCAGGGTGACAGTATACAGCCTTGATATTCCCCTTTTCCTCTTTGGAACCAGTCTGTTGTTCCATGTCCAGTTCTAACTGTTGCTTCCTGACCTGCATACAGGTTTCTCAAGAGGCAGGTCAGATGGTCTGGTATTCTCATCTCTCAGAATTTTCTACAGTTTGTTGTGATCCATACAGTCAAAGGCTTTGCATAGTCAATAAAGCAGAAGTAGATTTTTTTCTGAAACTCTCTTGGTTTTTTGATGATCCTGTGGATGTTGGCAGTTTGATTTCTAGTTTCTCTGCCTTTTCTAAAACGACTTTGAACATATGGAAGTTCACGGTTCATGTATTGCTGAAGCCTGTCTTGGAGAATTTGGGGCATTAGTTTACTAGCACGTGAGATGAGTGCAATTGTGCGATAGTTTGAGCATTCTTTGGCATTGCCCTTCTTAGGGATTGGAATGAAAAATGACTCTTTCCAGTCCTGTGGCCACAGCTGAGTTTTCCAAATTTGTTGACATATTGATTGCAACAATTTCACAGCATCATCTTTCAGGATTTGAAATAGCTCAACTGGAATTCCATCACCTCCACTAACCTTGTTTTTAGTGATGCTTCCTAAGGCCCACTTGACTTCACAATCTAAGATATCTGGCTCTAAGTGAGTGATCATACTATCATGATTATTTGGGTTGTGAAGATCTTTTTTGTACAATTCTTCTGTGTTCTTGCCACCTCTTCTTAATATCTTCTTCTTCTGTTAGCTCCATACAACTTCTCTCCTTTATTGAGCCCATCTTTGCATAAAATGTTCCCTTAGTATCTCTAATTTTCTTGAAGAGATCTCTAGTCTTTCCCATTCTGTTGTTTTCCTCTATTTCTTTACATTGATCACTGAGGAAGGCTTTCTTATCTCTCCTTGCTATTCTTTGGAACTCTGCATTCAAATGGGTATATCTTTCCTTTTCTCCTTTGCTTTTCACTTCTCTTCTTTGTAAGGCCTCCTCCAGTAGCCATTTTGCTTTTTTGCATATATTTTTCTTGGGAATGGTCTTAATCCCTGTCTCCTGTACAATGTCAGATCTAGTTTCTTAAATCTATTTCTCACTTCCACTGTATAATCATAAGGGATTTGATTTAGGACGCATATTGGAGGTGAACAAAGTGGGCAACTTTCAGATTCTGTATTTACTTTGATAGTTGAATGAATAGAATTTCCAGACCCATTGAAAGTAGGTGGTGAGATAATTCATGGATGAGTCTCAAATTTTTCTGTTTGTTTTTAACTGAGAAATTGGAAAAAAATGGAGAGTCTATCATATAAATGGAGGATACTGTGGAATAATTTGGAGAATAGGAAGTGAGGTCAGGAAAGCAAATTTGTCTGAATTAGGTTTGAGAATGGAGGTATGAGTCTGGAATATAGAGGTGATACAAGATTTGTGCTAGAGGGAAAAAAAAAAACAAAAACTGTGGAAGTTTAAAGTCATGCATCATTCAACAACTAAATCCTGCTAAGGGAGGTTGAAAAGAAAAGCAATCAGCAAAACACCACCCAGTATGGCCTGTAAATAGGTCTAACAGTAAGTGTTCGGAGTTTCTTCTTCTTCTCTGCCAGGAGGCAGCATGCTGCTCCAAACTTGTAGCATTTCCCGCTGGATACCATATTGATGAAAGCAGATAAAATCCACATTCTATTTCTCTCTCTCCCTCTTTTTTAAAGCTAAAGCTTGACACAGTACTAAATACACACTAGATCAGTTCAGTCGCTCAGTCATGTTTGACTCCTCGCGACCCCATAAATTGCAGCATGCCAGGCCTCCCTGTCCATCACCAACTCCCGGAGTCTACCCAAACCCATGTCCATCAAGTCAGTGATGCCATCCAGCCATCTCATCCTCTATCATCCCCTTTTCCTCCTGCCCCCAATCCTTCCCAGCATCAGTGTCTTTTCCAGTGAGTCACTCTTCACATCAGGTGGCCTGATGGAATGGACTTTCAGCTTCAACATCAGTCCTTCCAATGAACACCCAGGACTGATCTCCTTTAGGATGAACTGGTTGGATCTCCTTGCAGTCCAAGGGACTCTCAAGAGTCTTCTCCAACACCACAGTTCAAAAGCATCAATTCTTCAGCACTCAGCTTTCTTTGCCGTCCAACTCTCACATCCATACATGACCACTGGAAAAACCATAGCCTTGACTAGATGGACCTTTGTTGACAAAGTAATGTCTGCTTTTAAATATGCTATCTAGGTTGGTCATAACTTTCCTTCCAAGGAGTGAACGTCTTTTAATTTCATGGCTGCAATCACCATCTGCAGTGATTTTGGAGCCCCCAAAAATAAAGTCTGACCCTGTTTCCATTGTTTCCCCATCTATTTCCCATAAAGTGATGGGACCATGCACCATGATCTTAGTTTTCTGAATGTTGAGCTTTAAGCCAACTTTTTCACTCTCAACCTTCACTTTTATCAAGAGGCTTTTTAGTTCCTCTTCACTTTCTGCCATAAAGGTGGTATCATCTGCATATCTGAGGTTATTGATATTTCTCCCAGAAATCTTGATTCCAGTTTGTGATTCTTCCAGCCCAGCATCTCTCATGATGTACTCTGCATATAAGTTAAACAAGCTGGGTGACAATATACAGCCTTGACATATTCCTTTTCCTATTTGGAACTAGTCTGTTGTTCCATATGTAAATATATTAAAAAAATTATCCTGTGGCCAGTATCTCAAATGTGACAGCATTGATCTCTTATGTTTAATTTTGCTATGAATTCTGAGAGTCATGCTTTAGTTTTTGAAATAAATATGAAATACCTTCATTGACTCTCACATCCTGTTTCTGCTTCAACTCAATCTGAAGCCTAGTTTACCTGCCTTTTGCTTCAGGTGCCTACATTGTCTATGAGCAAGGAGAGATCAATTCAGAACACAACAGCTAAAGAGGAAAAGAACCTTCTTTCCCTGCCCCAATCCAGACATACTTATCCTTCTGCAAACATTCTAGATTAACAGAATGTTCCCCAATGAGCTTTTCCAATTGAGGGTATCAGTGGTGATGGTAGTGGGGGAAATGTTAGACAGGTTTCTTGATGTCCTTCTTGATGAAAGTATTTTAAAATGCTCAGTTCTATGACTATACCAGGGAGTGCATAATTTCTTATGGCATAATATGATAAGCAGTTTATCATAAAAACTTTCACAAGTAAAATAAATGGTGTGTTGGAATTGAAGTTGGAAAACTGGGATTGAAATTCCCATTGTAGTAAATGATACTTAGTTGCCTTAGGTGAGTTACTAGGATTCTCTGATTTTTTTATTTTTTTTAACCTAAGAATAGAGCAGAGTCTAATGCCATGAGGTCTGATCTGAGAACCAGGTTTAAAGCCTGACTTTCTCATCTCTGCATCCTCTGGGATGCAGTTTCCTCCTCCAGCAGGCAACTATGTACATATTATTTAACTTCTCTTTCCTTTCTTCATTTATAAAATGAAAATAATAGTAGCATCTACTGCAAAGGGTTCTTGAGAGTATTAAATAAATTATTACATGTAAACCCCTAGAACAGTATCCACACTAGCAAAATAATAATTAAAAGTTAACTGTTAATGACAGGTCTATGAATGGTTGTTGGAGATTAATCCCTATTAACATGGAATTAAAGTAATAAAAAGAAAGATCATTTGAAATAAATTAAATCTCTGAATTAGAAAAAACAGTTTAAAAAGACACACTAAAGTGTTGCTGGGAACTACACTTCTTACATTTGAACTTTCTAGTCTAAAATATTTTTTCTTTAATTGTGCAAAATGCACTATATATCTATAGCTAGAAAAATATATATGCAAATACAAAAACAATTTGGGAGAAAGAAACACTTAACATGAAACTGCTGAAGCAGAAATACATTTAGTACATCAAATAACTGAAAGGAAGTGTTGTTTTATTAGAGTGCCTCTAAAAGCCATTAGACAATTTAAAGATGGTTCATTTCTTTAAGTGTACAGAGACTGATGCACTACAGAAAGTTCAGGCAAAGCCTCTTCAACCATCTTCCTAATGCCACTTTTATTTATAAATAGATTATTTTCTGGAGAATACCAGGGACTTAAAAGCCATCTATTAAAACTTCTTAGCTGATAAGATTAAGGATTTTCCTTAAGATAAGAATATTATTCCAAAAAAGTTGGAAATACATTTTAAACTAATAAAGTTATTGCTGTCATATTTTGGGGGGGGATATTTCACCTTGGTATAAGACTCAATCCTCCTTTTATGTCCAGAAGGATATTTTTTAAAAAACCTTTTTTAGAGTAAGGAAGAATAGTAAGAAATGCCCTACTATCAATTTTGAAAAAGAACAACTGAAAAGCCTGTTGAAACCTAAATGATGGATGATCAGTGGGGGGGAAAATGTAGAACTGAGCCTAGGAGGACTATCTGCCATTATGAAAAGCCTCCTAAGTATTGTACTGTTAGTTCTAGTCATAGGGCAAAATCAATGTGATCTTGTGGCAATAAGTGCTTCAGTAATGCAAATAGGATATTGTTGAAGCCATAATTAGTGTGAGGTGAGAGAGCCATGATGATAGACTCAGCTAAATTAAAACTGGATCACAAATAACATAATGACTTGGGAGTCAGAGAACAAAAGTTCAGCTTCTAGGAAGGCTCACCTGGTGGGTGTTCTAGTCAAATGTCCTGGGATTGAAGATAAGACTTAAACCTAAAGTAGAAAAACTCAATAAGAGAGGGAAAGATACAAGTCCCACCTGAGAGACTGGGTGAAAATGGTAGGGGATAAATTTCTGTCAAGGTCATTAAACTTGACAAGGGCAAAATGGCAAGAATGAAAATTGTAATGCTGTTTGATTGTCAGTATCTGCGGCCCACAATGATACAATGAAGCGGTAATGGAGCTCAAAATAATGCTATCAAATTTGTTAGAGTTGACTAGTCACCTAGATTGGACTGTAAGATTGTATTAGCAATTGAAGCAAGAGAAAGCAAGGTTCATCACCAATTGAGGTGATGTACCTGAGTCAGTGTTTTCTTCCTTTTATCTGCCCCTTCCTGTGCAATATATGGGGCTTCCCAGGTGGCTCAGTGGTAAAGAATCCAGCTATGATGCAGGAGATGCAGGTTTGATCCCTGGGTCAGGAAGATCCCCTGGTGAAGGAAAAGGGAACCCACTGAAATATTCTTGCCTGGGAAATCCTGTGGACAGAGGAGCCTGGCCGGCTACAGTCCTTGCAGTTGCAGTGAGTCAGACACGACTTAGGAACTAAACAACAACAAGATGCAACACACAGTAACTTTACTCACTTCTTTGCAATCTATAACAATTAGACTACAAAAGGCAATCCAATATTATAGTTAAAATAATTAGACTCTTCTGACCAGCTCACTTAACAAGGCTTTCACCTCTTTCAGCTGTGCTGGGATGCATCATGATCATTTGAAGTGGGTCACGCACTGCTAATATGGAAGGATAGTGAACTTCAACAGACTTTCCAACTTTGAAATTACAGAATTCCACAGTACTCTGAATGCATGACCCTCTCTCCTTCACTTGCTCTGGTCAGAACATGCTTTCTCTTTGCCCAGCTGAAGTCTGCTATCATAATCATATGGGTAGTCACAACTAGTGTATCCCCAGAGAATCTGGCCATCACAGGAACAGCTGCCCTACTGACTATGCATAGAAGCTGGGAAAGCTTAAGCAGTTCTGCTTGGATTGTTTAATTTATTTACTTTTGTTGGCTCAGATGCCTCATGAGTCAAGTCTGTGAGACGAATCCTGATGGACAGAAGTAGATCGGGATTATGTTTTTACCTAATAGAATAATCCTGGCTCTGCTTGTCTTCTTTACTGTAACTAGGATAGTAGAAAGATAGCTAAGCTAAAGTAGTGCTTATCTAACAGTTACTAGAGGAGGCATTCCCAGTGTGATGAAAAGAAAGTATATTTTGCTATATAAAAGTAAAAAGTCTGGATTCAGGCTATGTGAATGTGAATACCAGCTCCCACTCATCTAATTACATAATGCTGGTCAATTTAGACTCTCTAAGACTCAGTTTTCTCATCTAAAAATGGAAAGTAATTGTAACAGCTGCCTTATGGAGTTATGGAAAGCCCCAGAGGGTGAATTCTTGATAAACATGCTTAACACAATGTTTGATGCAGATCACATATTCAACTAATGCTGCCTTTTATTATTATGAGTCATCAATGTAGTTATTTCTTCCCTGGATGCTTAAGTTGGGGACATGTTGTATGTGGTAGTGAATGCCAGAGGGCACGCCTCAAGAAATTCTGCATCAGTATAGGTCCAAGAAGCTACCTAGGATTCAATGGCCTTATTTTACTGTAACACACATGATGAGGAATCTGTTTCTTCCAATAGATTATAAAAATTCTTGAAAAGATAAGGATCCAGCAGGTACATTTTTGCTTCATGTAGTAGATGGTAGATAAATAATCATTGAGTCAGAGAGTTCTACTGGTGCTGCAAAATTGCAACACTTTCCTATATAATTGAAAGTAATTGTGGTTATATAATGCAAATGATATACACTGTTTAAAAAAATAAACCAATGAGAGGTGTCACCATTGTAGGCTCTAATAGTCTTTGAACAAAAATATTTCCACAGATTTTGAAAAACAGATTTTTGAACCAGAGTAAAGCACTTGGTAAACATGAAGTAGTAGATAAATGCTGGAAATAAGCAACATTTACAAAGTCATGTTTTGAGTAGTCTCCAATTTATCGACAATACACATCATTATGCATTTATAACTTAATGGTGCTTTCATTAAACACTCTGCTTCTCTGAAAAATGACAAAATTACAAGGTTAAACTCCCATTGTGGAGTTGATCTGGTGATGTGTGCTAAATTAACTATTTTTTTAATCAGTACACTAAAGAAGAAAGAAATAGAAAATATCCTGCCTGGTTTTCAATTAGTGTATTTTGCTCCTTGCCATTTGTTCCCAATTGTCTGTTTTGACTAAACCTTGCATTTTCCCTCGCTAAACCATTTTTTTTCCCTCTTAATACTGTTCTAAATTAACCTCTTCTCTTGTGTTGTTCACAATATAGCAAGCAGTTTATTATTGGGCAAATAAATAATTTCACTTTTGCAAACTGAAGTTACTCACAGCTGGTCTAAACAAAATTACATATGATTGTGCAATGGAAATATATTTTATTTGCTGTAGCATTTTCATCAGGTTGAACACTGAATCAAATTGAAATCAAAGAAGAAAACCTGCCTCATATAAGCAGAGATCATTTTTATGGTGGTGAATAATACCCCTTTCCCTGTCATCTTGTCTGGCTAATATAAAATCATGTACTATTATATATAAATGAGGATTCATAAAATTTCAAAACTTGTTAACAGTAATGACTTTCTTAGCTTGAGATCCACCAACATTTACTTCGTTTTCCCTCAGTATAATTTTGACATATTCCTGTCATCTGGTGGGATAAGATCTGAATGGAAAAGTCTCCGTAACTGGCATCATATTTTGTGTTTTACATTCTTCTTGACATAATGAACACTTTCCCCTCTTTTGCTGAAATCAGCACTGGAAAAGATCAAATACAGCAGTCTTTTAACAGTTTAAAATTGCCCCTGTCATTATCTTGTCAGTTTCATGAGACCTTGAGTATACAGGGCTATGGAAATCTTTCAAGACAAATTTGCTAGAAGCCTGGGGAAGAGTGTTTATAAAAACTAAGAATTTGAATCATTAGGAAAGGCCTGGATAACACAAGTGTTATTCAGCAATGGCTGGAACTCAGAGTGACACCATTTACAAGCATGGCCGTTCAAAAACAGTTTGGTTATTTTATTGCATTTTATTTTCATCATCTTCAACTTTTCTCTGTATATCAAACTATAGGTTTAATAATCCACTCTTAAAACATTTATCTGTGTTAAACCTGTATTAACTTTCCTTTTCAGTCCATTTCATTTATAACTTTTGTTGAACTTGGTGGGAAAAAGATTTTGAAATAGAGTGAGGATGAGTTCTGGATATTCAATTTGATAATATTACTTGCTGTATAGTGATGCTTTCTAAGGTCCACTTGACTTCACATTCCAGGATGTCTGGCTCTAAGTCAGTGATCACATCATCGTGATTATCTGGGTCATGAAGATCTTTTTTGTACAGTTCTTCTGTGTATTCTTGCCACCTCTTCTTAATGTCTTCTGCTTCTGTTAGGTCCATAACATTTCTGTCCTTTATTGTGCCCATCTTTGCATGAAATGTTCCTTTGGTATCTCTAATTTTCATGAAGAGACCTCTAGTCTTTCCCATTCTGTTGTTTTCCTCTATTTCTTTGCATTGATCTCTGAGGAAGGCTTTCTTATCTCTTCTTGCTATTCTTTGGAATTCTGCATTCAGATGCTTATATCTTTCCTTTTCTCCTTTGCTTTTTGCTTCTCTTCTTTTCACAGCTATTTGTAAGGCCTCCCCAGAAAGTCATTTTGCTTTTTTGCATTTATTTTCCATGGGGAAGGTCTTGATCCCTGACTCCTGTACAATATCACGAACCTCCATCTACAGTTCATCAGGCACTCTATCTATCAGATCTAGTTCCTTAAATCTATTTCTCACTTCCACTGTATAATCATCAGGGATTTGATTTAGGTCATACTTGAATGGTCTAGTGGTTTTCCCTACTTTCTTCAATTTCAGTCTGAATTTGGCAATAAGGAGTTAATGATCTGAGCCACAGTCAGGTCCTGGTCTTTTTTTTGTTGACTGTATAGAGCTTCTCCATCTTTGGCTGCAAAGAATATAATCAATCTGATTTCAGTGTTGACCATCTGGTGATGTCCATGTGTAGACTCTGCTCTTGTGTTGTTGGAAGAGGGTGTTTGCTATGACCAATGCATTTTTTTGGCAAGACTCTATTAGTCTTTGCCCTGCTTTATTCTTTACTTCAGTGCCAAATTTGCCTGTTACTCCACGTGTTCCCTGACTACCTACTTTTGCATTCCAGTCCCCTATAATGAAAAGGATATCTTTTTTGGGTGTTAGTTCTAAAAGGTCTTGTAGGTCTTCATAGAACTGTTCAGCTTCTTCAGTTTACTGGTTGGGGCATAGACTTGGATTACTGTGATATTGAATGGTTTGCCTTGGAAACGAACAGAGATCATTCTGTCGTTTTTGAGATTGCATCCAAGTACTGCATTTTGGACTCTTTTGCTGACCATGATGGCTACTCCATTTCTTCTGAGGGATTCCTGTCCACAGTAGTAGATATAATGGTCATCTGAGTTAAATTCACCCATTCAAGACCATTTCAGTTCGCTGATTACTAGAATGTTGACATTCACTCTTGCCATTTTTTGTTTGACCACTTCCAATTTGCCTTGATTCACGGACCTGACACACCAGGTCCCCATGCAATATTGGTCCTTACAGCATCGGACCTTGCTTCTATCACCAGTCACATCCACAACTGGGTATTGTTTTTGCTTTGGCTCCAACTCTTCATTTTTTCTGAAGTTATTTCTCCACTGATCTCCAGTAGCATATGGGCACCTACTGACCTGGGGAGTTCCTCTTTCAGTATCCTATCATTTTGCCTTTTCATACAGTTCATGGGGTTCTCAAGGCAAGAAACTGAAGTGGTTTGCCATTCCCTTCTCCAGTGGACCACATTCTGTCAGAACAAAGCTAGTGGAGGTGATGGAATTCCAGCTGAGCTATTTCAAATCCTGAAAGATGATGCTGTGAAAGTGCTGCACTCAATTTGCCAGCAAATTTGGAAAATTCAGCAAAAGGTCAGTTTTTATTCCAATCCCAAAGAAAGGCAATGCCAAAGAATGCTCAAACTACAACACAACTGCACTCATCTCACATGTTAGTAAAGTAATGCTCAAAATTCTCCAAGCCAGGCTTCAGCAATATGTGAACCGTGAACTTTCACTTGTTCAAGCTGGTTTTAGAAAAGGCAGAGGAACCAGAGATCAAATTGCCAACATCCGCTGGATCATTGAAAAACCAAGAGAGTTCCAGAGAAACATCTATTTCTGCTTTATTGACTATGCCAAAGCCTTTGACTGTGTGGATCACAATAAACTGTGGAAAATTCTGAAAGAGATGGGAAAACCAGACCACCTGACCTGCCTCTTGAGAAATTTGTATGCAGGTCAGGAAGCAACAGTTAGAACTGGACGTGGAATAACAGACTGGTTCCAAATAGGAAAAGGAGTACGTCAAGGCTGTATATTGTCACCCTGCTTATTTAACTTGTATGCAGAGTACATCAAGAGAAATGCTGGGCTGGAAGAAGCACAAGCTGGAATCAAGATTGCTGGGAGAAATATCAATAACCTCAGATATGCAGATGACACCACCCTTATGGCAGAAAGTGAAGAGGAACTAAAAGGCCTCCTGATGAAAGTGAAAGAGGAGAGTGAAAAAGTTGGTTAAAACTCAACATTCAGAAAACAAAGATCATGGCATCTGGTCCCATCACTTCATGGGAAATAGATGGGGAAACAGTGTCAGACTTTATTTTTTGGGGCTCCAAAATCACTGTAGATGGTGACTGCAGCCATGAAATTAAAAGACGCTTACTCCTTGGAAGGAAAGTTATGACCAACCTAGATAGCATATTCAAAAGCAGAGACATTACTTTGTCAACAAAGGTCCATCTAGTCAAGGCTATGGTTTTTCCAATGGTCATGTATGGATGTGAGAGTTGGACTGTGAAGAAAGCTGAGCACCGAAGAATTGATTCTTTTGAACTGTGGTGTTGGAGAAGACTGTTGAGAGTCTCTTGGACTGCAAGGAGATCCAACCAGTCCATTCTGAAGGGGATTAGCCCTGGGATTTCTTTGGAATGAATGATGCTAAAGCTGAAACTCCAGTACTTTGGCCACCTCATGCGAAGAGTTGACTTATTGGAAAAGACTCTGATGCTGGGAGGGATTGGGGGCATGAGGAGAAGGGGACGACAGAGGATGAGATGGCTGGATGGCATCACTGACTCAATGGACATGAGTCTGAGTCAACTCCGGGAGTTGATGATGGACAGGGAGTCCTGGTGTGCTGCAATTCATGGGGTCGCGAGAAGTCTGACATGACTGAGCAACTGAACTGACTGACTTGTGTGATCTTCAGAAACTTGTTTATCCTACCTAAATTTTGCTTTCTCTCTTTAGCTGGCATGCACTACGCACTCAGTTCAGTTCAGTTCAGTTCAGTCGCTCAGTTCACCAACTCCCAGAGTTCACTCAAACTCAGGTCCATCGAATAGGTGATGCCATCGAGCCACCTCATCTTCTGTTGTCCCGTTCTCCTCCTGCCCCAAACCCTCCCAGCATCAGAGTCTTTTCCAATGAGTCAACTCTTCACACGAGGTGGCCAACGTATTGGAGTTTCAGCTTTAGCATCAGTCCTTCCAAAGAACACCTAGGACTAAAGAGAAATACATCCTTGAATTTTCTGAAGTAATAGGTAAATTCAAAAAATCTCTGTATGTACATGACTTTCTCTCATTAATGTACATTTGGGACAAAGGTCAATATATTTTTTATTCAGAAGTGTGGTACCTTACTTCATTCAGGCTATTATAACAAAATACTATGGACTGGGTGGCTTGCAAACAATGGAAATTTATTTCTCACCATTCCAGAGCTGGAAATCCAAGATCAAGGCATTGGCAGATTCGGTGACTGGTGAAACCTTCCTCCTGGTTTATATATAACTATCTTTCTGTACAGTCCACACGATGGAAAGGGAAAGAGAGCTCTCTGGGATCTCTTATAAGAGCACTAATCACATTCATAAGGGTGCTCCTTACATGACCTAATCACTACCCAAAGACATCATCTCCTAATTTCACACTGGGAGTTAGGATTTTAGCATCTGAGTTTTGGAGAGGGTGAGGTCATAGATATCCAGTCTATAATGTGGGGTAGTCTGCAAATAGTATTTATATATAATATTTTATCTTACTGTCTTCTAAATATATTCTGAATATCTTGGAAAATGATTTTTTTTTAACTCAGAATAGAAGCCTTTAAGAAAACAACTGTTAAACTGTTACCACACTACAAATATGAGAAAAGAGAAGCCTTAACAATTTTTAAATTAAAGAATGTGTTATAATTTTTAGATATTGACTGATAATTTATAAATTATTTCTTTCCATAACAATGTAATGTGAAATAAAAATACATTTTCATAAACTAATTGTAATATTGAAATATCATGATACAAATTATATATTTATGTAACATTATAATTAATAATGTGTTTTACCCAGGTAATCATCACAAAAATTCAATCAGAGGTATTGATTCCTTTCAATAGATAAACCAGTTAGGATACAAAAGATGGATTATATAGGCTTATCAAGGACACACAAGTAAAAATGTGGATAGAATTCAAATCCTTTACTTCTGGTTGAAAGTCTATCATATTTGTACTGCACTAGGTAGAATATCACAGTTGCCTTCATGATGCTGCATTATATATGATGCAGGTAAGTCCTAATTATGCATTAAGACTCCCTGAGTATAAACTTCTATTTCTTATTCTTGGATCCTCAGGCTCCCTGGAAAGGTCTGTGAATCCCCTAAAGAGTTCTCTTGAAAATTTTTCTGTGTGATCAACTTTGGGCCATTGTCAGACTTCTTAGCATACTTGAACCTATTCTGATGGATTAGAAAATGGCCCCTCAAAGGTCTATGCTATGTAGAACCACCCAATACAATGGGTCATGGTGGAGAGTTCTGACAAAATGTGGTCCACTGGAAAAGGGAATGGCAAACCACCTTAGTAGTCTGTTGAGAAACCCATAAACAATATGAAAAGGCAAAAAGATATGAAGTTGAAAGATGAATTCCCTGGGTCGTTAGGTGTCTAATATGCTGGAGAAGAGTGGAGAAATAACTCCAGAAAGAATGAAGAGATGGAGCCAAAGCAAAACAAAACAAAACAAAACAAAACAAAACCCAGTCGTGGATCTGAATGGTAATGCAATTTTCCAATGCTGTAAAAAGTAGTACTGCATAGGAACCTGGAATGTTAGATCCATGAATCAAAGAAAATTCAGTTCCGTTCAGTTGCTCAGTCATGCCCGACTCCTTGTGACCCCATGGACTGCAGCACATCAGCCTTCCCTGTCCATCACCAACTGCTAGAGCTTACTCAAACTCATGTACATCAAGTCAGTGATGCCATCCAACCATCTCATCCTCTGTCGTCCCCTTCTCCTGCCTTCATCTTTCCCAGCATCAGGGTCTTTTCCAAGGAGTCAATTCTTCATGTCAGGTGGCCAATGTATTGGCATTTCAGCATCAGCATCAGTCCTTCCAATGAATATTCAGGACTGATTTCCTTTAGGACTGACTGGTTTGATTTCCTTGCAGTCCAAGAAACTCTCAAGAGTCTTCTCTAATACCACAGTTCAAAAGCATCGGGTATTTGGTGCTCGGCTTTTTTATAGTACAACTCTCACATCCATACGTGACTACTGGAAAAACCATAGCTTTGACTAGAGGGACCTTTGTCAGCAAAGTAATGTCTCTGCTTTTTAATATGCTGTTTAGGTTTGTCATAGCTTTCCTTCCAAGGAGCAAGTGTCTCTTAATTTCATGGCTGCAGTCACCATCTGCAGTGATTTTGGAGCCCCCAAAATAAAGTTTCTCACTGTTTCCATTGTTTCTCCATCTGTTTGCTATGAAGTGATGGGACAGGATGCCATTATCTTAGTTTTCTGAATGTTGAGTTTTAAACCAATTTTTTTCTCTCCTTTTCCACTATCATCAAGAGGCTCTCTAGTTCCTCGCTTTCTGCCATAAGGGTGGTGTCATCTGCATATCTGAGGTTATTGATATTCTTCCCTGCAATCGTGATTCCAGTTTGTGCTTCATCTATCCCAGCATTTCACATAAGGTACTCTGCATATGAGTTAAATAAGCAGGATGATAGTATACAACCTTGACGTACTCCTTTCCTGATTTGGAACCAGTCTGTTGTTCCATGTCCGGTTCTGTTACTTCTTGGCCTGCATACAGATTTCTCAGGAGGCAGGTGAGGTCGTCTGGTATTCCCATCTCTTTAAGAATTTTCCACAGTTTGTTGTGATCCACACAGTCAGAGGCTTTGATATAGTCAATAAAGAAAATGTAGATGTTTTTCTGGAATTCTGTTGCTTTTGCAAGGTTCCAACGGATGTTGGGAATTTGATCTCTGATTTCTCTGCCTTTTCTAAATCCAACTAGAACATCTGGAAGTTCACAGTTCATGTACTTTTGAAGCCTGGCTTGGAGAATTTTGAGCGTTACTTTGCTAGCATGTGAGATGAGTCCAATTGTGAGGTAGTTTGAACATTCTTTGGCATTGCCTTTCTTTGGTATTGGAATGAAAACTGACTTTTCCAGTCCTGTGGCCACTTCTGAGTTTTACAATTTTGCTGGCATATTGAGTTCAGCACCTTAACAGCATCATCTTTTAGGATTTGAAATAGCTCATCTGGAATTCCATAACCTCCACTAGCTTTGTTAGTAGTGATGATGCTTCCTAAGGCACACTTGACTTTGCATTCCAAGATGTATGGCTCAAGGTGAGTGATCACACCATAGCTCCTTGGCAGAAAAGCTATGACAAATCTGGAAAGTGTATTAAAAAGCAGAGACATTACTTTGCTGAAAAAGTTCCATAGCCAAAGCTACAGCTTTTTCAGCTGTGAGAGTTGGGCCATAATGAAATCTGAGCACCAAAGAATTGATGCTTTTGAACTATGATGTTGGAGAAGACTCTTGAGAGTCCCTTGAACAGCAAGGAGATCAAACCAGTCAATCCTAAAGGAAATCAGTCCTGAATATTCATTGCAAGGCCTGATGCTGAAATTGAAACTTCAATATCTTGGCCATCTGATGTGCAGAACTGACTCCTTGGAGAAACCCTGATGCTGGGAAGATTGAATGCAGGAAAAGAAGGGGACAACAGAGGGATGAGATGGTTGGATGGCATTACCAACTTGATGGACATGAGTTTGAGCAAGTTCTGGGATTTGGTGATCAACAAGGAAGCCTAGCGTGCTGCAATCCATCGGGTTGCAAAGAGTAGGACACAACTGAGTGACTGAACTGAACTGAACAAAATTATCTATGTCTATGAACCTGAGAAGATGTCATATATAGCAAAGGGTCTTGTCAAATGTGAATAAGTTATGGATGTTGAGATGGAAAGATTATTCTGGATTATCCAGGGTAAGTCCAATGGGTCCTTTTAGTGGAAAAGCAGAGGGTCAGTGTGAGAAGAAGGAAATATGGCTACCAAAACAGTGGTTGGAATGATTCATTACTAAAGAAGGGCCATGGCCCAAGGATCAGGACTGGTACCAGAAAATAGAAAGGGCAAAAAAATAAACCTCTTCAAGAGTCTCCAAACTGCCAGTGATTTGACCTTAGCCTAGAGAGACTGATTTTGGAATCTGACTTACTGAACTATAATTTATGTTCTTTCAGCCACTGTATGTTTGTGGTAATTAGTCACAGCGGTTGTAGGAAGCTAACACATTGCTTAAACTTTATATAACAATTTGTGTTTGTGTGGATTTATCTGAGAAGTGAACTCAAAGACTTCAATTTCAATGTTAAAATAGCCTTTTGTTCAAACTGCTTAAGGAATATATCTTGAACTGTAAAGTGTCTGAGGTTTTTACCCTACTTCTTAAGCTAAAAATTTTCTGAGAGACAATGTAAGGCCTCTGGATCAGAGACAAAGGAATTTATTCCCCACAGCATAGCAGGCACCACAAGTACCAGCACATTTGCATTGTTTTCCCTTGACTGCAAGTCCCAGTGGGCGCAGATGGACGCTATTCATAACAGTGGGTTTGCATCACAAATGAGGAACTCGTATTAGAAGCCTAGCACTTTCTGAAAGAAACAGCCAACATTGTAGCTAGTTGCAACAAACCAGTTCCCTACCCACTGGGAGCAAGTCATTTTATGGTAGTAATGCTGTTGTTCCCTTGGTTTAATTACTGGCCCTTGTGACTAGCTATAGGAACTAGTAGGTAACTGGAGAAAGGATGTCCTAAGGGACTATATTGTTCACATCATTTTTTCTTTTTGTAGTTAATGAGAAGTTTAAGTAATATTTTACTGTAAAGCTTAAAATGTGATTTCATCCTTTTAATTTTTATGCCCACATATATATTAGATGGAATAAATGCATATTGAGAAGTATTTTAATAGTGACCATGTTCTTCATCAGGGCTTCCCAAGTGGTGCTAGTGGTAAAGAACCTGTCTGCCATGAGACACAAGATACCCCATTTGGATCCCTGGATCAGGAACATCCCCTGGAGGAGGGCATGGATCCCCACTCCAGAATTCTTGCCTGGAGAATCCCATGGACAGAGGAGCATGGTGGGGTACAGTCCATAGGGTTGCAAAGAGTTGGACATGATTGAAGCAACTTAGCATGCATGCACATATTCTTAATTACATATAATTTCCAGCAAGATAATATTCCATCTGGATTTTTATTTACTGAAATCTGTGATTTCAGTAAATACGTTCAAATACATACAAATTTTTTCCATGCTTATCAGTGATCTCTTGAGTATCTTCACTCAAGTCCATATGTCCATCTGTTCAGGAAGCCCTGTGCTTGCTCACAAGAGTAGTTTCTACAATGCTGCAGGTATTAAAATCAAGAGACTTGAGAGGCAATCTACTGAAGGCTATAGATGATAGCTATGATATCACATTCTCTAGGAATCATTGCTTTTCCTATAACAAAATTACCATTTTTACAACTGAATATATGTATTTACTCTTGTAAAGCAAAACAACATAAAGAGAAGAATATGTAATTTTAGGGAAATTTTATCACAAAATGCATGTCCAACTTTTATAAAATAGATTATAATCATTGTTATGTGCTTCAAATTGATGAGATTTCAAAGGTAAGTGAAATTTTTAAAAAGGGAAAAAGACTATTGATAAGCTGCTGCTGCTAAGTCACTTCAGTCGTGTCCGACTCTGTGCGACCCTATAGACAGCAGCCCACCAGGCTCCCCGGTCCCTGGGATTTTCCAGGCAAGAGTACTGGAGTGGGGTGCCATTGCCTTCTCCAATTGATAAGCTGCTGCTGCTGCTAAGTCGCTTCAGTCATGTCTGACTCTGTGCGACCCCATAACTGGCAGCCCACGAGGCTCCAGTTCCTGGGATACTCCAGGCAAGAATACTGGAGTTGGGTTGCCATTTCCTTCTCCAATGCATGAAAGTGAAAAGTGAAAGGGAAATTGCTCAGTCGTGTCCGACTCCTAGCGACCCCATGAACTACAGCCCACCAGGCCCTCCATCCATGGGATTTTCCAGGCAAGAGTACTGGAGTGGGGTGCCATTGCCTTCTCTGGATTGATAAGCTAGTTTCACTCAAACTCTGGTGTGAGTTACAATACTCCAAAATAAATGTATTCAAAATTTTGCACCCCTTATTTGAAATGATGATTCAGCAGATATCAATGATTATTATTACATTTTTAGTCGCGTTTTCCAGAGTTTAAAGTTCTCTGAGTCACCTCTTTGTTTCAGAGAACTTGATGTGTTTTTTTGAACGTTGCATCACCATGGACTGGGACTTGCCAGCCACTGGGAACACGTGAAAGCAAAATGTAAGCTAATTGAGATGGGCAAGTTCTTTCAGAATTTGTTGAGTCAAGAAATGTGCATTTTCCATAGATTTATAGGTAAGACCATAACAGAGAAAGCTAGAATGGGATTGTTTACTGTCCTGTACAAAAGTCCATGAGAGAAGTGGGGAAACTCCAGCATCAAGAGACTACTAGTGAATGCTGAATTATCAGGGACTGATGGTTTTTCCAGTGGTCATATATGGATGTGAAAGTTGGACCGTGAAGAAAGCTGAGTGCTGAAGAATTGATGCTTTGAACTGTAGTGTTGGAGAAGACTCTGAGAGTCCCTTGGACTGCAAGGAGATCCAACCAGTCCATTCTAAAGGAGATCAGCCCTGGGATTTCTTTGGAAGAAATGATGCTAAAGCTGAAACTCCAGTACTTTGGCCACCTGATGAGAAGAGTTGACTCATTGGAAAAGACTCTGATGTTGGGAGGGATTGGGGGCAGGAGGAGAAGGGGACGACAGAGGATGAGATGGCTGGATGGCATCACTGACTCAATGGACGTGAGTCTGAGTGAACTCTGGGAGTTGGTGATGGACAGGGAGGCCTGGTGTGCTGCTATTTATGGGGTCACAAAGAGTCGGACATGACTGAGTGACTGAACTGAAAAAACACTCAAGAGAGAAATCCATGTGCCCTAAGTAAGAGTAAGAGATGTCCAGAGTTGGGAATTTCTGAACAACCCTGAGAAAGAAACTGTTACAACTACCAGTCATGTGGTCTACACCTTTTTGTGCAGAGTTGTGCCTTGTGACCTCAGTTCTCTGACACATCTAAAAAGAACTGCTGGTTTTTCAGTTTGTTTGGCGTTTTACATTTTGTTAGGCTAGAATGATGATTTCTAAACTACTTATACACTGGACTAAAACCTGAAGTTTGCATATATATTTTATAATTTTCAGTTGTAATATTATATAGTCAGTTGAATATTTTGGCTCTTGAATTCCAGCAGAAGATTTATGAAACATGATATAAATTTAGGGATGTCCAGTACATAAAGGTTGCACTATTGGTAAAGAATCTGCCTGTCAATGCAGGAAACATAAGAGAGATGGGTTCAGTCCCTGGGTTGGGAAGATCCCCTGGAAAAGGAAATGGTAACCCAATCCAGTAATCTTGCCTAGAAAGTCCCATGGACAGAGGAGCCTGGCAGGCTACAGTCCACAAGGTCGCAGAGTTGGACATGACTGAAGCAACTTAGCATAGCACATAAATGCTAATCCTTATATTAGATAGCAGATTTCTTGATTTCTAATTTATAAGTGGGTCAGCACTTTATCTGAAAATTTTTCTTTTTGACTGCCATATAATAGGGTTATTGACATATTCTTCAGAATGAATGACAAAGAATAGATTCCAGTTAGAGGCAAAAATTACATTGGCATTCGAGTCATGGAAGGTAGAAAGATACAAAAGAGAAGGAATTATTTTGACAGGTGGTCATGTACTCTTATGCAGTAGCTCCAAAACAGGGCTAGTTCTCAGAAGTCTGTTAATACCCAAGGTAGGAGCCAGATTTGGTTAAGGTTACTGTGAGCTGCCCAATGTCAGCCATTAATGCTCCTGACTAAAGAGCCAGAACTAGATGTCAGATATGCTTAATTATATTCCTTGACTGCATTAAGAGGCAGCAGGTCAATACCTGAATAGGATTTAGCAAAAACCAATGACAATGTGCATATATAATGTTATACTGTGAAATTCATATACATCCTTGAATATAAAAAAGGCACATTTACTTCTGTCCCCTCTCTTGGTTCTGACAGAATCTGTATCTAATTAGTATCCACATTTAGCAGAAGAAGAACTTGAGGCTAAGTGTGGTTAGAAACATCCCCAGTGTCAAGCAAAATGTAAGTAGTGGAGGTGGAACTTAGTCGTTTCACTCAAAAATCTCATGTTCTTTCTGCTTCTTGCTGGGCTGAAATAGAACACATGAATTTATTCTTGACACGCCAGCTTATTTGTCATAAATATTACAATTTGGGTTGAGAAACCATGATTGAAGGAAAGTATAAATTCAGATCGAAGAGCCAAAAAACACCTTTTTTTCTGGATTCATGGTAATGTGTTTTCTCATAAAGAGGTGCACATATGCAGGACTATTGTAATCAGAATACCCAGTGGAATTCACACACTCATTAAACTCCTCAAGCAGAGAGCAATAGAAACTAACACAGTGGAAATAAGGTCAGTGAACATAATGAGTGAAACACCTTACAAAGGGAAATTGGTGTGTAGCCTTGAAACCCTTGTTTTCTACAGTTTGAGAAAATGTGACTAGCTGCTTGTTTAAATTACTGCCGTGTAGCTGTGGTCATGCCATTTGGAAGTAGAGAGAGACACAACTGGATGAGTTACTAGGAGTCACAGCTGTGTCAAGAGTTTGTTCAATGTTGCCCATTGCCCAATTGCTAGCAGTTTTCTTTAGAGATAGGACTTGAATATGGTGAACCCTGTGTCTAAGAATTATAAATAGATGGACATTATGTGGTGAAGGGTAGGTATAACACAATAGGAAAAGTACTTGAGATCTGTAAAGTGTTGTGTCAGTGAAAGTCATTTTTAGCTTTATTTTAAGCTTTTTTTTTGGGGGGGAGGGGCGCACAAGGTGGCATATAGGATCTTTGTTCCAATGGGAATCGAAACTGTGCTCCCTGCAGTGGAAACAGGGACTCTTAACCACTGGACCACAGGGGAGTCCTGTGAAAGTCATTTTTATTAATTAATATTTTTACTCTCCTGCAAATTTTCTTAGACAGCTATTAGAAGTCAGAGACTCTGTGCAAGGGTGCATGCTCAGTTGCTAAACTGTGTCTGACTCTTTGCAACCCTATGGATTCTAGCCCATGAGGCTCCTTTGTCCATGGGATTCTCCAGGCCAAAATACTGGAGTGGGTTACCATTTCCTACTCCCCGGGGGTCTTACAGACCCAGGATTTGAACCCATGTCTCCTGCGTGACAGGCAGATTCTTTACCACTGAGCCACCAGGGAAGCCCCAGAGACTCTGGTATCTCTGAAAAAAGAAAATGCATGAAATGTGGTGCCTGCTTTCAAAGGATCTATTGGGTGAAACAGAGAAAAATTGCACAAGAGTTTGATAAATACTTTGATAGTGATATGAAAAATATTTTTCAATCACATGCAGACCTCTCCTAAGGGAGATAAGAGTGTCTTTCCTGAAGAGATACAATTTGAAATGAAGGGAGGAGAACGATAGGACTTTGAAGGACTGGAAGAAGGGGAAATTGAATAAAGGTGAGCAATAGCAAAATGGTGTATTTTTGTGTGCTCAGTTGCTCAGTAGAGTTATGAAATACCATTGTGTGTGCCAAGGGGAATGGCATCACTCTGATTGTGATATGGGCTGTGGGACTGTTGATGAATATGGAGAAGTGTGTGGCAAACAGACTGCAAAATTTGTACTTTCTCTCATAAGCAAGGGAAGCTTACTTAGGCCTACCAGCAGGGAAACTTTGTAATAGTCTTTGTTCTTCTCTGATAACTGGAGGAAATAAGGAACATATAAGGGATAAGGAAGATTAGTGGCAATGTGGTTACTTTTTAAAATCAAGCTGTATGAATTTTCTTATTGGAAGTACTCTAAAATAAACTCCCCAAATAGGTTGCTTATACTTTATTCAATTATACCTAATACAGCAAATAATATGGGCTTCCTAGGTTGCACTAGTGGGAAAGAGCCCACCTGTCAGTTCAGGGGACCCAAGGGTCACTGATTCAGTCCTTGGGTTGGGAAGATCCCCTGAGAGAGGACATGGCAACCTATTCCAGTATTCTTGCCTGGAGAATCCCATGGACAGAGGAGCCTGGTGGGTTTACAGTCCATATAGTCACGAAGAGTTAGATGCAGCTGAAGTGACTTAGCATGCACACACAGCAAATAATATAGCTTAGTAGCAATGGAAAAACAGATGGTTTTTCTTGAGACTCAGGTGTCTTACCTACAAATGAGAACTTTAGATGTTCTCTATGAGTCTGTATGTTTTAATATTTTATAAGGTACTGTTACCTAGGGGTGTTTCACACATGATCACAGATTGGTACATGGGTTCATTTGTGACATTGTGAGTAGTGCCCTGGAAAAAACAAATTTTGATGGGAGCATGCACTTAGGGTTTTTCTTTCCAGGTGGTGAAATGGTTAAGAATCCACTTTCCAATGTAGGAGACTCAGGAGGTGTGGGTTCAATCCCTGGGTTAGGAATATCTCACTGAGGAGGAAAAGGCAACCCACTCCATCCAGTATTCTTGCCAGAAAAATCTCATGGACAGAGGAGTCTGGTGAGCTGCACTCCATGGGGTCACAAAGAGTTGGACTGGGTGACTGAGCACACCTGTATGTGAGTTGGGTACGATGGAAGAAGCTAACAATTTCTTACCCTGTCTTGAACCTCATGAAGGAAACAAATAGAGGATGAAATACAATTTCTATTTTTGGAAACTCATATCTTAATAAAAAGAAATGAAACTACTTGTTTTCAGTCAAATACTAGGATCTTCTTTCAAGCTGGTTTTCCTTGATAGTGATTTCTGGTGGCACTTTCCAGTCACATTTACATTTGACATAGTATAGTAGAAAATAATTTTGGATTAGAATATAGGAGGTTAGATTCTAGATATTTTTGCCTCCAAGCAGTAGTCTGTTTTAGATGATTTTTAATCATTGTATTTCATTACTTTGTGCCTCAATTTGTTCATTGGTGATACAGGAATGATATCAGACATAACTAAAACATGAATATATTGAGAAAAGGTATTTATATATGTTTAAAGTGCTTTTCACTATTGGTAAAATTGTTATTTCTCCTGATACTTTTCCCCTGGGGAATTTAAAAAATAATGGAATTTTAGGAAGTTACAGCACAAAGAAATACACAATAGACATAATCAGTTCTCACAAGGATTTCCAGTGCTTCTCATCTTGCTTCCACATGCCTCTTTGAATAAGCATGGCTGTGTGACAAGCTGTGACCAAAGACATGTATGGGAAAGAGTCACATATCACTTCCATCCTTTATAGGAAACCAAAGCTGGACAATTGTAGAAGTGGTAAAGACAGATCTTATTCAAGCCCTATTACAATGGAGAAAAAAAATATATATGTATCTCAGAATGTAACTAGGAAGAGTTTCAAAGTTCACCAGGAAAAAGTGGGGATTTAGAGTTAAGGAGCAGGGCTGGTGGTGGTGGGAGGTCAGTGGATAGAAAATTACTAAGAAGATAGACAAATTCTTGCCAAACTGACCTAAAAGAAGTTTCATGGAAGTCAAGAAAAGGTGATCAAGTATTACCTGGGGGAATTAGTCTGTTTGTTCTACTACAACAAAATGTCATAGAATGAGTCACTTATTATTGTGTTCAGTCACTCAGTCATGTCCGACTCTTTGCAACACCATGGACGGCAGCATGCCAGTCTTCCCTGTCCTCCACCATATTCCTGAGGTTGTTCAAACTCATGTCCACTGAGTCGGTTATGCCATCCAACCATCTCATCCTCTGTGGTCCCCTTCTCTTTCTGACTTCAATCTTTCCCAGTATCAGGGTCTTTTCTAATGAGACAGCTCTTCACATCACCTGGCCGAAGTATTGGAGCTTGAGTTTCAGCATCAGTCCTTCCAATGAATATTCAGGATTGATTTCCTCTAGCATTGACTGGTTTGATCTCCTTGCAGTCCAAGGGACTCTCAATAGTCTTCTCCAAAACCTCAGTTTGAAAGCATCAATTGTTTGGCACTCAGCCTTCTTTATGGTCCAGACTCTCACATCCATACATGACTACTGGAAAAACCATAGCTTTGACTATATAGACCTTAGTTGGCAAAATCATGTTTCTGCATTTTAATATGCTATTTAGGTTGGTCATAGCTTTACTTCCAAGAAGAAACCATTATTTAATTTCGTGGCTACAGACACCATCTGCAGTGATTTTGGAGCCCAAGAAAATAAAGTCTGTCAGTGTTTCCATTGTTTCCTCATCTCTTTGCCATGAAGTGATGGGAACTGATGCCATGATCTTTCTTTTTTTTTTTTTTCTTTAAATGTTGAGTTTTAAACCACCTATTTTACTCTCCTCTTTCACTTTCATCAGAACCTTTTTAGTTTCTCTTCACTTTCTGCCATAAGTGTGGTTTCATCTGTGTATCTGAGGTTATTGATATTTCTTCTAGAAGTCTTGATTCCAGTTTGTGCTTCATACAGCCTGGCATTTCACATGATGTACTCTATATATAAGTTAAATAAGGAGAGTGACAATATATAGCCTCGAAGTACTGCTTTCCCAAATTGGGACCAGTCCATTGTTCCATATCCAGTTCTAACTCTTGTTTCTTGACCTGCATACAGATTTCTCAGGAGGCAGGTAAGGTGTTCTGGTATTCTCATCTCTTTAAGAATTTTCCACAGTTTGTTGTGATCCACACAAAGGTATTAACATAGTTAGTGAAGCAGAAGTAGATGTTTTTCTAGAACCCTCTTGCTTTTTCTATGATCCAACAAGTGTTGGCTGTTTGATCTCTGGTTCCTCTGCCTTTTCTGAATCCAGCTTGCCTATCTGAAAATTCTCAGTTCACACAACTGTTGAAGTTTAGCTTGGAGAATTTTGAGCATTACTTCGCTAGCAAGTGAAATCAGTACAATTGTGCAGTAGTTTGAACATTCTTTGGCATTTCTTTCTTTGGGATTGGAATGAAAACTGACTTTTCCAGTCCTGTGGCCACTGCTGAGTTTTCCAAATTTTCTGGCATATTGAGTGCAACACTTTCACAGCATCATCTTTTAGGATTTGAAATAGCTCAGATGGAATTCCATAACCTGCACTAGCTTTCATTGTAGTGATGCTTCCTAAGGCCTACTTGACTTCGTTTTCCATGATGTCTGGCTCTAGGTGAGTGATCACACCATCGTGTTTATTTGGGTCATGAAGAACTTTTTTGTATAGTTTTTCTGTGTATTCTTGCCACCTCTTCTCAATATCTTCTGCTTCTGTTAGGTCATACCATTTCTGTCCTTTATTTTGAGTAGCTTATGAACAAAAGCAATTTATTTCTCACAGTTCTGAAGGCTTTTTGCTCCTAGATCATGGAGCCTGCAGATTCAGCATCTGGCAGCTTCTGCTCTCTGTTTCACAGAAGGTCCTCTCTTATTGTAACTTCATCATGATGGGAGGAGCAAGAGATTTCTCTGAAATCTGAGCACTAACCCCATTTCTGAGTGCTTCACCATCATGACCTATTCATCTCCCAAAGGTTCTACCTAATACGGTGCCTGTGAAGCCAATTAGGAGCCAGCAGATTCCAACATAGAAATTTTAGGGGGACATAAATATTCAGTCTATAGTAGTGAGAGATGAAGAATTTGATCAATTATTGATGGTGGGACATTCTCAAACTGACTCACCTAGATTCTTGCTACAACTGAGCTCTTGAGGATAAGGCCCAAGGACAGCACTTGTTTAAAAGTGATCTCAGAGATATCTTTCTAGACTTTGGTTGAGGAGACAATCTTTGTCAGGTCCAAAGCCTATACTTGCTTATGAACAATCATCCTGTATTTTTTTTGAGCATCCAAGAAATCCACATGTTTCCAGATAATATAGTAACAGCAGCCTTATTCTCAGTCACTAAATAAGTGCATGAAGGACAGTGGCTATAGAGAGTGACTGGATCTTCAGATTTTGAGCATAAAAAGAAAAAGTGACTGATTTTCCCCCCCATTATACCAGCATAGTCTTGCTGATCCTAGTGAAATCAGAACTCTTTGAGATTCTGTTCAGTTTATCTGACTTTGCAAGTACGGAGTTGATTTCTTGAAATTTTAAATAACTTGTGTAAACTCACACATCTACTTGGGAGTAAATCTGTAACCAGAGACACTGTCTATGTACTCTACTGGCTTTTCATTATAAAAGAGATAATACCATTATTAAAGAGGGTAACGCCTTCTTTAACACAGATCTTTCATGGTTTCAAGTGAATTTGTTGTCGTTGTTAGAGGCATCCATTACGTTTTAAAAGGCAGAAAAATATATGCTATTTAATATATTTTTTAAATAAATAGAATTCTCTCAACCTCAGTTTTCCAAGAAATCATTTTCCAGGGAAAATATTTCTCTTGTATTTCTAAAAGGCCAAATGAGTATCAGACTTTCTCATTGGATTCATTCACACAACCAAAATTAAAAACATACAAGAACTACTATGTGTGCCATATTATTTGACAGGCATCAAGTAAGGATATTAGTGATTCAATATTAAAGTTGGAAAAAAAATATATTTAACTACAATAAATTCTCTGAAAAAGATTGCACATGTACATCTACAAAAGTAGTAATAATGTCTTTAATAAATTTCTAGAATTAATATTTTCATATATGTTAATGTCAACAAAATAAATTATTTTCATTTTGAATAAAATCCAGTATTGTTATCATAAAATCCAATATTGTTATCACAACTTTAATTTTTTCTTTGTTTTATGAAAACTCCAAGAAAACCAGCACTTTAGCTGGTTTAGGAACTAAAGTAAAATCCTCACAGTTGCAAACTTTAAAGTAAAATTTGCTGAGCGACTATTACCCTTTTCTAATAAACCTTGACAAATGTCTTCCTGCTAATATTAATCAGTAATAATACAGAATTATACACTTACAATGTTGATATATTCATAAATGGAAGTAAAAAAAAAAGCATGCACTCATATGACATTTTAACCTACCAGGTTTTAATAAATACATACCCATCTGTGGCTTCTTTGGAAAATAAAAAGGTCAAAATTCCTCTAAGTATTCCTTGAATAATAAAAACTCTGGGTACCTATTTGTTCTACGATACCAATTATAACTCTTATTATTTTAAAATTCAATGTTATAAACAGTTGGAAGCTTCTTTTACTAGAATGTTTAGTTTTATTTGGGAAGGTGAGTCTAGAAACTTGGGTTTATAGTACCTATATAAGCAAAGCATGTGTGCTCTGAGTCACAGCTGGAAGAAATACTCTAACAAATCAGTATATCTAAGTATCTACTTCAGTATTCTTGCCTTAAGAACCCCACAAACAGTATGAAAAGGCAAAAAGATAGGACACTGAAAGATGAACTCCCCAGGTCGGTAGGTGCCCAATATGCTACTGGAGATCAGTGGAGAAATAACTCCAGAAAGAATGAAGGGATGGAGCCAAAGCAAAAACAACACCCAGTTGTGGATGTGACTGGTGATAGAAGCAAGGTCCAATGCTGTAAAGAGCAATACTGCATAGGAACCTGGAATGTTAGGTCCATGAATCCAGGCATATTGAAAATGGTCAAACAGGAGATGGCAAGAGTGAACATCGACATTCTAGGAATCAGCGAACTAAGATGGACTGGAATGGGAGAATTTAACTCAGATGACCATTATATCGACTACTGTGGGCAGGAATCCCTTAGAAGAGATGGAGAAGCCATCATAATGAACAAAAGAGTCCAAAATGCAGTACTTGGATGCAATCTCAAAAACGACAGAATGATCTCTGTTTGTTTGCAGGGCAAACCATTCAATATCACAGTAATCCAAGTCTGTATCCTGACCAGTAATGCTGAAGAAGCTGAAGTTGAATGGTTCTACGAAGACCTACAAGACCTTTGAGAACTAACACCCCCAAAAGATGTCCTTTTCATTATAGGGGACTAGAATGCAAAAGTAGGAAGTCAAGACACATGGAGTAACAGGCAAATTTGGTCTTGGAATATGGAATGAAGCAGGGCAAAGACTAATAGAGATCTGCCAAGAGAATGCACTGGTCATAGCAAACACCCTCTTCCAACAACACAAGAGATGACTCTACACATGGACATGACCAGATGGTCAACACCAAAATCAGACTGATTATATTCTTTGCAGCCAAAGATGGAGAAGCTCTATACAGTCAGCAAAAACAAGACTGGGAGTTGACTGTGTCTCAGATCATGAACTCCTTATTGCCAAATTCAGAGTTAAGGAAAGTAGGGAAAACCCTAGGCCATTCACGTATGACCTAAATTAAATCCCTTATGACTATACAGTGGAATTAAAAATAAATTTAAGGGACTAGATCTGATAGAGTGCCTGATGAACTATGCACAGGGGTTTGTAACATTGTACAGGAGACAGAAATCAAGACCATCTCCAGGAAAAATAAATGAAAAATAGCAAAGTGACTTGTCTGAGAGGCCTTACAAATAGGTGGGAAAAGAAGAGAAGCAAAAAGCAAAGGAGAAAATGAGAGATATACCCATTTGAATGCAGAGTTCCAAAGACTAGCAAGGAGAGATAAGAAAGCCTTACTCAGTGACCAATGCAAAGAAATAGAGGAAAACAATAGAATGGGAAAGACTAGAGATCTCTTCAAGGAAATTAGAGATATCAAGGGACTATTTCATGCAAAGATGGGCACAATAAAGGACAGATATGATACGGACCTAACAGAAGCAGAAGATATTAAGAAGAGATGGCAAGAATACACAGAAGAACTGTACAAAAAAGATCTTCACAACCCAGATAATCACGATGGTGTGATCACTCACCTAGAGCCAAAATACTGGAATATGAAGTCAAGTGTGCCTTAGGAAGCATCACTATGAACAAAGCTAGTGGAGGTGATGGAATTCCAGCTGAGCTATTTCAAATCCTAAAAGATGATGCTGTGAAAGTGCTGCACTCAATATGCCAGCAAATTGCAAAAACTCAGCAGTGGCCACAGGACTGGAAAAGGTCAGTTTTCATTCCAATCCCAAAGAAAGGCAATGCCAAAGAATGCTCAAACTACCGCACAATTGCATTCATCTCACATGCTAGTAAAGTAATGCTCAAAATTCTCCAATCCAGGCTTTCAAAATTGAACCATGAACTTCCAGATGTTCAACCTGGTTTTAGAAAAGGCAGAGGAACCAGAGCTCAAATTGCCAACATCTGCTGGATACTCAAAAAAGCAAGAGTGTTCCAGAAAAACATCTATTTCTGCTTTATTGACTATGCCAAAGCCTTTGTGTGGGTCACAATGAACTGTGGAAAATCTGAAGGAGATGGGAATACCAAACCACCTGACCTGCTTCTTGAGAAACCTGTATGCAGGTCAGGAAGCAACAGTTAGAACTGGACATGGAACAACAGACTGGTTCCAAAGAGGAAAAGGAGTACATCAAGGCTGTATATTGTCACCCTGTTTATTTAACTTATATGCAGAATACATCATGAGAAACGCTGGGCTGGAAGAAGCACAAGCTGGAATCAAGATTGCCAGGAGAAATATCAATAACCTCAGATATGCAGATGACACCACCCTTATGGCAGAAGGTGAAGAAGAACTAAAGAGCCTATTGATGAAAGTGAAAGAAGAGAGTGAAAATGTTGACTTAAAGCTCCACATTCAGAAAACGAAGATCATGGCATCAGGTCCCATCACTTCATGGCAAATAGATGGGGAAAGAGTGGAAACAGTAGCTGACTTTATTTTTCTGGCTCCAAAAACACTGCAGATGATGATTGCAGCCATGAGATTAAAAGATGCTTACTCCTTGGAAGGAAAGTTATGACCAACCTAGACAGCGTATTAAAAAGCCAAGACATTACTTTGCCAACAAAGGTCCATCTGGTCAAGGCTATCATTTTTTCCAGTAGTCATGTATGGATGTGAGAGTTGGACTATGAAGAAATCTGAGAACCAAAGATGATGGTTTTGAACTGTGGTAATGGGGAAGACTCTTGAGAGTCCCTAGGACTGCAAGGAGATCCAACCAGTCCATCCTAAGGGAGATCAGTCCTGGGTGTTCATTGGAAGGACTGATGTTGAAGTTGAAACTCTAATACTTTGGCCACCTTCTGGGAAGAGCTGACTCATTTGAAAAGACCCTGATCCTGGGAAAGATTGAGGGAAGGGGGAGAAGGGGACGACAGAGGATGAGATGGTTGGATGGCATCACCGACTCAATGGACATGGGTTTGAGTAGACTGTGGGCATTGGTGATGGACAGGGAGGCCTGGCGTGCTGCGGTTCATGGGGTCACAAAGAGTTGGACACAACTGAGTGACTGAACTGAACTGAACTTTATTTCTCTTATCCAAATTTCAAAATTGAAGTGAAATATATTTAGATTGTTTTACAATGCCAAACTAAGTATTTCAGATTGCTGAAATACCAGAAAGATAACAAATCTGTTATCTGTCATCTATTATCTGCTTACCTTTCTGTCTCCCTGTCATATCAGTATACTTATATTTTCTTTTTATTTTTTTTTAAATTGTCCTTTACATTTGGCCTATGCTATTATTAGATGTGTTTAGCTTTCCTTTTGAAGCTACTATAGTACTTATTTCCTATAGAGCTCTTTGATTTAACACTTGAACTCTTAAAAAGGTGTGCTATGCCATATGTAATCACACTCAGAATATGTGAAAATTTCCAGGCCATGGAGGCTAAAGTACATAATTTAGGAAGTATTCTTTCTCAGAAGAGTGACATCAAAAATCAACAGTGCATAAACTAATAAATCTAAATCTTATTTTTGCATAATTCTCCCAGAGACCATTACTGAGATTCCTTATACAAATTTTGCAAGCAATATATTAAGACCAACTAGTTACTAAAGTTGTATGTTTCTTTAACTTGGCAGAAAGTATTCCAGAGTTAAAATTTCTATTGAAAATGTCATCCTGAAGAAGGGGTTATGATGTCTTAAGTGATTTCACTGTCCCTCTGGATCTGCATCTAATGATACCTCATTTACTTAGCTCTCTGAATAATCAAGCTACATTATAACAGGCAGCTAACTTAAACAGAAGAAAAGAGACTGGCACAGTTCTTGGGGAATGAAACAGTTCTGGCAGTCAACGGGTTAATGGAATGTAAGGAGTAGTGTTTTCTCTCCTCAGTGGTAACTACTACCTAGCACCAGGAAAGGCTATTTAGAAACCTAAGTAGGTCAGAATAGGCTTCCAGACATATAGCAGAGGGGAAAGCCTGATTTCCACAACTCAAGCAGTTGGCGAACCCCCTGAAGAGAAGTGGGTCAGTTGATGACGGAGAGTCCTGAATTAGGAGTTCTTTCCCTGAATTCTTATCTCTAGTATTCAACACTGTCATTGCCTCAGAGAGGCAGGGAAACATCATTCACCTCATATTGGGTACTATCCTTATTTTAATATTTTCATTATTTCTAACTCATGTAGTTATATTGCACATCACACCATGGAAGACACTCACTCCATGATAGTGAAAGCAAGCATGCTTGATGATTCTGGTAAAGCAAATTATCTACAATAAATAATTCTGTGTTAAGTAAAACATAATGTGTTTAGAATCAGACTTTCCCTTGAATTGAGAATTTCCCACTAGTGGAACTTCAGAAGAGTTTACTTAAAATCTCTGTGCTCCATTTCTACCTCTAGAAAGTAGATACAATAAGAATTGCCTAAGTTTTCCCATGAGGGGCAAATGTGAAAGTGTCTAAGGAAAAATGCTGTGCACAGTCTCATTATTCTTATTATGTTATCTATTAAATGTTACAGTCAATATACACTAAAAATAACTGGTGGCCTCCTTTTTGCATGGAATGAATGCTTGTAAATCTGGGCTAAAGTAGAACTGTTTTCCATATTTTGGTGAATAGAATTCTAAAAATGATCCTCAATGACCTTGGCCTTGAATAATCTCCTACCCTTGGGATGTAACTGGAACTGGTAAATATGATGAGATTTCACTCCTGTGATAATGTTATATTATATTGAATTGACCACAAGATAGAGAAAATATCTAGGCAGGACTGAGATAGTTGTGTCGGAGAAGGCGATGGCACCCCACTCCAGTACTCTTGCCTGGAAAATCCCATGGACGGAGGAGCCCGGTAGGCTGCAGTCCATGGGGTCGCTAAGAGTCGGACATGACTGAGCGATTTCACTTTCCCTTTTCACTTTCATGCATTGGAGAAGGAAATGGCAACTCACTCCAGTGTTCTTGCCAGGAGAATCCCAGGGACGGGGGAGCCTGGTGCGCTGCCGCCTATGGGGTCACACAGAGTTGGACACGACTGAAGCGACTTAGCAGCAGCAGCAGAGATAGTTGTGTAAGTCCTTTAAAAGCAGATAATGTTTTCCAGGTGATGATACAACAGGTAAGTAAAGATAGAAGACAAATGCTAAAACAATGATAAATAATGCTGCTGCTGCTGCTAAGTCGCTTCAGTCGTGTCCGACTCTGTGCGACCCCATAGACGGCAGCCCACCAGGCTCCCCCGTCCCTGGGATTCTCCAGGCAAGAACACTGGTGTAGGTTGCCATTTCCTTCTCCAATGCATGAAAGTGAAAAGTGAAAGTGAAGTCGCTCAGTCTTGCTCGACTCTTAGCGACTCCATGGACTGCAGCCTACATGGCTCCTCTGCCCATGGGATTTTCCAGGCAAGAGTAGGAGTTCCTCTAAATTCCTTTTACTCATATTCCTCTTCATTGTAACAGTGCAAAATTGTTCACCAGCCAAAAAATTCCTAAGTCTCATTCATCTAACCAGATCAAAGACTATTATAAAACAAATAAAGAGCTAGTAAAAAGCAGTGTGAGGTCTAGTGTGTTATACAGCTCCCTAAGAATTCTTTTGTCATCTTACCTTTAGATTTATTGATTCTTCAAGTGTTTTTCCCATTTGGGATTTAGCCTTGATACAGTTTGGTTATATGCTTGACAACTGCCTTTTCCACTCTCTGAAACTCTCCCATCTTTTTTATTTCAAACCTTTAATTTCACTTTTAGATTAAATTAAGAGTGTGTTGGATTTCTTTTTTATGTCCAATCCCACAACTTTACTTTGTTATTTCAAGGAAGTTTTTTTTTTTCTTTTTTCTCAGTAAGAACATTTCTCTACAACAAAGCCATCTGAAATCCTGGTAAGAATTAAAGGAAAGTCATTTGTACTTTCCATAAATCTTTATAATTATAATTCTCTTGTGAATAACACAAATGAATTACTTTCTACACCAAGAGACATATCTTCCATGTAAATTCAGAAAGGTCTCACTTGCAAGTTTAAAACTTGCAAGGGACTTAAAAATATTGTTTGGTTCAGAGTTTTCTTATTCTAAAGAAAACACATTATAATACCATTTCACTAATGATTCAAGGGAATTTCAAAGATTAGGTGGTACCTGTCATAGTTATGGTATTATGTGATTTAGGGAGTATAAAGATTAGAGAATAGAAATTGCATCTTCTATTAAAAAATATTGTTTGCAGTAAAACAACATGGAGACAATCCCTAAACCTAAGTCATGGTGGTTAATAAGTTGATAAATATCTGTGTACCTATCACTTGCAAAACCCTATATCAAGTATATCAAACACTGCTAATGAAAAATGATCAGTAAGTAGGATAACTTTTATCCAGTCTTAGCTATGACATTGTCTTATTGAATAAACTTTTGACAAGTTAACCTGTCTGGTTTTAAGTTTCTTCTCCTTTAAATAAGTCAATTGGATCAGATGTATTCTATATTTCCTTCCTGTTTCATCATTGTGTATATCTATATAATTTTTTCTCTTTTTGACTTAAGTCCCTTTCGGTAGTACTTAATGACTCATGAAGCGTAGTTTAAAATAGATTTTCACTGGAAATAGGAAAGTATTAAAATATTCTAGCAGAGACCTGTACTGGTTTAAAATTGCATTTCCATATGGAATTAGGTCACACGATTTAGTAAGACATTTCAACATTGTTGGACATTTCATCACCCTGGAATTAAGCAGAAAATTAAAAATTCTGGAAAGAATAATTTTAATATGTAACTATATAAAGCTATATTATGTATAAAGAGCATAAGAATAGATTTAAAGAAGTAATACTTCCTTTTAAGTTGGGATCCTCAAATAGAACATAAGAAAATTAGTAACATTTCTAAGTAAGGATAAAGAAAATTTGATAATAGAATTAGGTTGGAAGAAAGTATAGTTACCCCATGTTAGATTTTGCTTCTTGATTATCAACATACATTCTCAGAATAAATGTGTCACAATATTTCCAACTTCACATATGAAATGTAGCAAATAGTATGCAAAGTTATTTATTTTTTTTGAAATAGAACTGAAACTTCAATCTAAGTAATGAAGGTGACATTGAACAGTGAATTTCCATATGTAAGCTTCTATCCTTTTGTTGTTTTTCTATTAATAATTGTACACAGATTCATTTGAAAAAAGATGTCCAATATATTTTTTATAAAACTAAAATAATCATAAATAATTGGGTAAATCTTTCTAATACCACACATATAAGAGGTATTTTAATTTATTGATATTATCAAGTCACAGAGTATGAAATCAAAGTAGAATTTTAAAGCTGGTGGCTTATTTCAGTGCAGTTTATAAGTAATTTTATCTATTTTTAACAAACTTTTATATCTTTCTTAATATATGCTAACCACAGTTTTGAGTGTTTTTACATTATTAGCTCACTTAGTTTGGAAAATAACCCTATGAGCAAAATGCTATTGTTATCCTCTCTATTTGCTAGGATATCAAGATATCAAGAGACTTTGTGTGCACTGCACCAGGTCTTGAAACTAACAGCACAGCCAGCGTTCAGACTTCTCAGTCCATGTACTTTTAATTGCTATGTAAGACACTGCCTTAACAGAAAATGAAATTGAAGCCCAGAGAGACTGTGTGATTTACTCAGCATCTTAAAGCTTTTTCACAGAAAACCCCACATAAGCAATATTCTCCTGGAACACTTTAATACATAATAAATTGGTAGAAAACTCAGCAAAATAATTCAAGAAGATCAAACATTTTTCTAATGTAAAGTATCTTTTGATTTCTATTCATTTTCTATTACAGTTTTCTTGAGGTGGGAAATAAACACTTTTTAGGGGAAAAAAATTCCTTAGCTATATTCCTCAGTGTTTTCTGAATGATACTGTATTTTAACAATGTTTCACATTAATCTGAGCTGAAGAAAGAAGGAGGAGGAGCAGCAGAAGGAGGCGACTTGGGGTGGGGACTAGAAACAGTGAAGCATGTTGAAGGACACATATGGGCTTTTCCTTTTGTAAACATAAAGATAAGAATTAGGGGCAAGTGTTTCTGGAAGAGTTTCTTTGTTATGTTTCCAAGACAGCATTCCAGCTAGCACTGATGCTGATCCCCACCCTCACCCCTACCCTAGATATTCTGTATTTCTGTTTTCCCACACTGTAGATACCATAAATGAAGAATAGAAAACACAAATGCCTTCAATATTGATCAGGGTGTAGCTATGTTATAATGTATTATGCATGCATTGTATTACAAATATGGTCTGGCTGTAGCAGACTGCAATCACTCTGCCTCATGCATTTAAAGAGGTCAAACACACCTGACACTCAACATGTCAGTTGCAATCCCGGAGTGTGGACCCAGTGGTGCAGGAACACTGATTTTGACTTTAATGTAAAAGTGTCTAAAATTAAAATGTTAGCTCTGTGTGTGTGTGTCTGTGTGTATGGAGGATAAACAAAAGCCATCCAGAGACGAGCTCCAGAGCACTTTTGCAGGCAGGCAACTTTCAACCTCTGCCATAAATAATCTCAGACAGAGGCTTGATTGTGTTTTTATTCATTGGAAAGTGACCGTGTGCTTCTTTGAAACTTTATTTAAAACTGTCATAATCTGTTTTTTGGTGAAGTGACTTGGAGGTACACAAAAAGTAGTATGTCATATGCATGATAATTTTGAAATACATTTTAATAGTTGGAGAGTAGACCCATAAATCTGACTTCCATAGCTTTAAAAATAGATAAAATCAGTTCTTGCTTGAAGTAATTACACTATTGTGCAGTCACATTTACCTAAATTAATATTTAAAGATGAAACCAATTGAAAGTCAAATTGAATTAAACTAAGGCATCATATCACTATATGCTGATGGTTTGTAGTTGATCAGATATGCAAATGTCAATCTATAAATGTAGTAAGCTATGCATACAAAAAGGATCAAATATAAAATGCTTAAGATGATATAACATGTCGTTAGAATGTCAGATGATGTGGCACATGAGTTCAATTGCTTAATATATAATATAATAAAATGTAATAGCTTATAGAGGGTATTTGTGTAATGAAATTGGGAATCTTATAGAAACAACATTTCATTTAAATGTGTCTTATATGCTCAAACACCCAAAAGCTTCATGATTCAAGAAGTTAGTGCCTTAATAAGTAACAGAATTAATTTCTGTAATTGATATTGGATGGCTTATCTGCACACAATTCTTACATGTAGGCATTCTTATTATCTTGCCCACATAACTTCATGCTGTTTAAATATTACTGGAGCGAATCTTTATGTAGTGCTCTGTATAAGTCATAAGTGTATTCTTCATGAAGTATAATCCTCAGATGTACTCTTTGCACGTAGAGCACAATTCCATAACTTTTGGGTATATTTTTTTATTCCCACCTTGCCTTTTATCCCCTCCCCAACCCAGGAAAGAAAAGCTATATGAGAAAGACATCTTATAAGCAGGAGAAATATGTGTTTGTTTTTTTTTTATAAGAATGTATGGTTGGAAATGCAGACTGCTTAGAATTTTCCTTCCCCTATCTTGATTAGGATCATGACTAAAACCTGAAAGGCATGTTTCTGAAGCAAAATGGATGTTATGTGCAACATATTATGACAGGTGAACTTGAGTTCCCAGTCTGACTATTGTATACCATGTACTGCACTACAACACATTATCTTATTTAACCATCATAAAGGGCTATTTTTTTTTTCCACTGATGAAAGTCTGAGGCACAGAATGCCATACAGATCTTAAATGAGAGTCAACACTTAGACATGTCAAGGCTACAGTTTCTTCATTTTTCCTAAGAATTCCCTTATATATACTTCACACCAATCAGAATGGCCATCACAAAAAGTCTACAAACAATAAATGCTGGAGAGGCTGTGGAGAAAACAGAACTCTCCTACATTATTTGTGGGCATGTAAATTGGTACAACCACCATGGAGAACAGTATGGTCATTCCTTAAAAAACTAAAAATAGAACTATCATATCATCCAGCAATCCTACTAGTGGGCATATATCCAGATAAAACCATAATTTGAAAAAAACATGCAACCCAGTGATCATTGCAGCACTATTTACTGTCCAAGCCAAGATTGGAAACAATCTTAATGTCCACCAACTGAGGAATATACAAAGAAGATACAAACACACACACACACACACACACACACACACAATGGTATATGACTCAGCCATTAAAAGGAATGAAATAAGCCATTTGACAACATGGATGGATTTAGAGATTATCAAACTAAGTGAAGTAAATCAGACAAAGACAAATATCATATGTGCAATCTATGTTTAAAAGATGATACAAGTTAACCTATTTACAAAACAGGAAGAGACTCACAGATTTTGAAAACAAAACAGAACTATGATTGGGGAAATTGGGGGGGGCAGAGATGGATAAGTTAGGCACGTGGGATTAACATACATACATTCAGTCAGTCAGTTCAGTGGCTCAGTTGTGTCCAACTCTTTGCGACCCCATTAATCACAGCACGCCAGGCCTCCCTGTCTATCACCAACTCCTGAGTCTACCTAAACCCGTGTCCATTGAGTGGTGATGCCATCCAGCCATCTCATCCTCTGTCGCCCCTTCTCCTCCTGCCCCCAATCCTTCCCAGCATCAGTGTCTTTTCCAATGTGTCAGCTCTTCGCATCAAGTGGCCAAAGTATTGGAGTTTCAGCTTCAACATCAGTCCTTCCGATGAACACCCAGGACTGATCTCCTTTAGGATGGACTGGTTGGATCTCCTTGCAGTCCAAGGGACTCTCAAGAGTTTTCTCCAACACCACTTCCCTGGTGGCTCAGAGGTTAAAGCATCTGCCTGGAATGCGGGAGACCTGGGTTTGATCCCTGGGTCGGGAAGATCCTCTGGAGAAGGAAATGGCAACCCACTCAAGTACTCTTGCCTGGAGAATCCAATGGAGGGAGGAGCCTTGTAGGCTACAGTCTATGGGGTTGCAAAGAGTCAGACACGACCGAGCGACTTCACTTCTTCACAGTTCAAAAGCATCAATTCTTCGGCACTCAGCTTTCTTCACAGTCCAACTCTCACATCCATACATGACCACAGGAAAAACCATAGCCTTGACTAGACAGACCTTTGTTGGCAAAGTAATGTCTGCTTTTCAATATGCTATCTAGGTTAGTCATAACTTTCCTTCCAAGGAGTAAGCATCTTTTAATTTCATGGTTGCAGTCATCATCTGCAGTGATTTTGGAGCCCAAAAAAATAAAGTCTGACACTGTTTCCACTGTTTCCCCATCTATTTCCCATGAAGTGATGGGACCAGATGCAATGATCTTAGTTTTCTGAATGTTGAGCTTTAAGCCAACTTTTTCACTCTCCTATTTTCACTTTCATCAAGAGGCTCTTTAGTTCTTCTTCACTTTCTCCCGTAAGAGTGGTATCATCTGTATATCTGAGGTTATTGATATTTCTCCCAGCAATCTTGATTCCAGCTGTGCATCTTCCAGCCCAGCGTTTCTCATGATGTACTCTGCATATAAGTCAAATAAGCAGGGTGACAATATACAGCCTTGACGTACTCCTTTTCCTATTTGGAACCAGTGTGTTGTTCCATGTCCAGTTCTAACTGTTGCTTCCTGACCTGTATATAGGTTTCTCAAGAGGCAGGTCAGGTGGTCTGGTATTCCCATCTTTTTCAGAATTTTCCACAGTTTATTGTGATCCACACAGTCAAAGGCTTTGGCATAGTCAATAAAGCAGAAATAGATGTTTTTCTGAAACTCTCTTGCTTTTTCGATGATCCATACATACATTACTGTGTATGAAATAGATTACCAACAAGAACCTACCATATAGCACAAGGAACTCAATGTTCTGAAATAATCTATATGGGTTAAGATTCTGAAGAAGAATGAATATATGAATATCTATAACTGAATCACTCACTTTATTGTACCTCTGGAACTAACACAACATCTTAAATCAATTATAAAATTTAAAAAATAAAAAACATCCATAATACAGTATATGACCATCAGTATATTTTTCTAAAATTATTCCAAACCCTAGAAGCCAATGCTACAAAAGACTGAAGGGAGAGTAGGGAGTGTAAGCTAAGTAGGAGGCTTACAGGGGACTCTTAAGCAGAGAACTATTTAAAATTAAAGATGAAATTTGATTGAGATTTCATATTTAGAGGATGGCCAAACACAAGTTCAAGTTTAATTCAGAGGTCAATTTTAGAAGACTGTGAAATAAAGTACACTTTTATTATTTTTTCTAATCCATTTTAGTAATGCCAGAGAACCCAGCTGGTAGCTGCCAAGAGTATGTTTCCAATAATGGGAGTAGTTATTTTAAATAATTTCCTAATTCCTATTTTGAAAGTCTTGACATAGTCACAATAAAGAAGCAAGTAGGAAGAATTTTGTTACAGTTTTTGCACTTGTTCCAAGGTGTTCCAATCTGTTGATACTTTGTTTTTATTTAAATTTTTATATGAGTGATAGTGGATGTATTGTAAACTTTTAAGTGCTTGAAATCCCACCCAACAGTTTTTGAAATGTAGACCTATTCCATTTATTTCAGTTCTCTCCTGTCCTAATGAGTAGTCTTAAGATTAAAAAAAAAAAAAAAAAACTCAACATATCTGAAATCATGAATCATAAGTAATACATTTGTGGCATATCTTATAAAAGATTTACCTTTGGACAGATAAAAATGCTTTCATTCTGGCAGAACACTTGGCTACTTTAGCCATTCCTAGTCAGAAATATCCTTCAGATAAAACCCTATTCTGGAAAGCCAGTCACAACCAGAGACAAGTCACAACTGGAGACGTCCAGATCATCCTGGGTTTTGTTTGAGGTTGGGAAGAAGCATAGCGAAGGTTAGATCTTGGGAGTTTTACATGCTTTTGTCTAATAGAAAAGTTTCTGTTTTTTTTTTTTTTAATTTTAACCTTTCTTCCCAGATTCTTTGAAAATTTGAAAGTAATACAAATAATTAAGTGTGGTCCTACTGAGCTTGCCAAACACTATAGGAATACACAAGTACCATATACTGTACTACAAAGACATTATACACCACAGAATTCTTAGAACAAATGAGGGAACCACAGTTGTGATGTATAAGTAGAGAATCAATAGAACATAGAAGTTTAATCATGTTGTAGCAAGCTCAAAGGTGTATAAAACATAGTTTTTTATCCTTAAGGCACTGGTGGAGAGGGGAAAATGAACGCTATATTTAGGAAAAGATACACTAATCCTTTCTACTTTGCAGGGAGGAGAGACTACACACAGGTGAGAGGACTTTGGAGAAGAAGAGTTAGCGTTTGAATCATCCTGTGCTAAGAATCCCTGTGAAGGACAAAGGACATCTACTGGAAGTTGTGGAAGTTGTTTCAAACACAACAAAATGGGAGTTCAGAGGTCTGAGGTTTAGACTCTTGACATTTTTCCTCTTTGCAGGGAAGGTAAAATGACAGTGGTGACAAAATCATCTACTGTAGGCATAAGCTGTTAAACAGCCAACCCAGAATATGTCATTACACTCAGGAGGGATGTTGAAAAGTGTGTCATAGGAAGCAGCATAAGGTCAGTGGCTTCTGTGCTTTAGGGAAAACTTTATGTGGCAATTAAGCTGAAATTAGTTCTGTTCTTGCCAAAAGCCACAACCCCTTGAGGTGATATTAAAGAAAGCTACCTGACTAATCAACCAAAGTAACACTGTGGCCAAGATTCTGGTGCTTCCAATGGGTTAAATCAAGCAATCAGTGAGCTTACATAATGGAATCTGTGTGTGAGGCCTAATTTGGCCAGCATGGTTCTAATGTTGCAATTTCTCCGAAGTGGAAGAATGCAGAAGTAGGTTGGGTAGTTTGTTTACTTGCTTCCATGGCTGTTTGCATTCATTTTACTTTTTTTGTTGTTTATTGTTTTTGTCTTTTTTATTCCTTTTATAGTCTTTGTACACAGCCTAAAATATATTGTCTGCTTAACATATTTTCTGGACTGCTACCTAATACTGCTCTGATTTTTTTTTTTTCCTAATAGCTTCTTTGATTTCTAGCTCCAAGCATGAAGAGCCCTAGACTACCATAAGTCATATTAGTGTAATACAGGATAATAATGGAAATGGAGACTAGAGGTAGATACCACTGAATGAAAAATGCAGAAATCTGAACACTTGTATGATGGTTCTGTCACCAGTAAAGGTATGAAGCCACAGGGTAAGCCCGAATTCCTTATTGAATTCTCCAATGCACATCACCATCTATCTTTACCTTGAGTAATTACTGTATGACTAAATGTCTGTTTAAGTCAGCCAGCTATTTTTGAACTTCTATCATGTCTCAGTGATTATGCAAATGGATAATGTATGGCCTGTCCCCTTAAGTTGCTTATAGAATAATTTAAGTCAAGCAGACTGACTAAAGCAGGCAGTTGTAAGCAAATGCAGTGGCAGAGGTATGTACATGGCACTTCAGAAGCGTTGAAGTAAGGGCTCAGAAAAATGTCCCTGGGGAGCGCACTACCTAAACTGAGATAAATTGTAGGGATGGGAAAAGTAGGTGGACTTCAGTCGAGGTTAATGGTGTCAAGTAAGAATATATTCATAAATGTATACTTGAGCATATACATATAATATACATGTACTATATTGATATGTATACCAATATATTTATCTGTGTCAAAAACACATTACTCTTAGAGATTAATTAGGACATTGATTTTAGGGAATATTGTAACAGCCTAGTCTAACCTGGGTCTTGGTCATACAATATTGTGACAGGAAGATGTAATGGGAGAATATTTCTAAGGTTTACCCCAAGCTTCCAAAGTCTTTTAATGGTTATGTTACACTTAACATCAGTCAAATTGAGCCAAGGGCTCACTCAAGATGTGCTATCAGATGATGTATAATAGGTAGCAGTGAACACTTGTTTTGAAAAGGCTGTGTCACCCTATGGCCACCATATGCTCATAGAGGGCTCAGCAGGAATTATTCTTTGAACAACACTCTAGTTGCTGAAACAGTATCTTTAAAATGTTTTGCCACAGAATGATCTGTGTAAAACATGAGAGAAATGAGAGGGATTAAAAAGATGCCACTAGGAGCACTTACTGGGAAGTTACTAGCAAAGAGAGCAGATGTCAGTTTCTAGAAGTCCTTGTTTTGATGGTTGTTGCTGCATGTGCTTCACCAGGAGCATCCGTTAACTTGTGGTTGTTCACAGGGTAGACTGGCCATTAGTGTTCATCATCCTAATATATTACTTACAAGAAGGTTGAAAAGTAGGATCTTTCACTATATCCCTTACAGAGGAATGAACTCTCAGTGGGAAAGACTGAAACAAGATTACAAGTGGAAGGATAAAATTATAGATAGAAGAGGGATGCAGCCAGTCGTTGGTTAGATTTGTGTCTAAGCTTGTCCATGTGTAAAATAGGAAAGGTAACTGCCACTTCACTGTGTTTTTTTGAGTATGTAAGTAGATTATGTATTTTTTAAAACTGTGGTAGATAGAGTAATGCTCTTCCAAAGATGTCCACATCCTAAACCCTCAAATCTGCAAATATATTGCTTTCAGACAAGAGTACTGGAGTGGGGTGCCATTGCCTTCTCCATAAGATGGAGAGAGAGAATGTGTAAATGGGACTAAGAACTTTGAGGTGGGGATATTATTTTGGACTATCCAAGTAGGACGCATGCCATCACAAGAGTCATCATAAAAGGGAGCTGAGCAGGTCAAAGCAGAGAAAAAAGAGATCCGACAAAGAAAGAAACTCTGACAGTATTTTGAAGACAGAGGGAGTAGCTATGAACCAAAGAATACAGACAGCATTCAAAAGCTGAAGAAACAAAGAAAGAGATACTTCTCTGGAGCCTCCAGAAAGAATACAACCCTGCTAAAACCTTGGTTTTATCCCAGTAAAATGTCTTTTGGAATTCCAGCCTCTAGAATTGTGAGATAATGAGTTTGTAATGATATTCACACAGTGACAATAGGAAACTGTCTACCAGAGAGGAACTGTTTCATGAATGGATATTACTAATAATTGCCTTATATTGTATGGTAATATATTTATATAAAGATGTCTTTTTAGGAATCAATATCAATTTGTTCATTTATTTGCTACTGTTTATGAGAGCACAGATGCTCTGGTTGGTGCATTACATATATTATTTCTATACCTCACATCATTTCAGTATTACTAGTATTTGTCTCATTTGTAATTGGTAATATGATATTTACTCCAGGTACCAAATTCATTCATCAGATCATTCAATTATTAAAAAATATGCAAAAAAGATCTTATGTTTTACTTGCATATTTTAATAAATATCTGTTGTGCCATCAAAGTCACATAGTAAATTTCAAGTTACCATTTATTGAATTTCAATTTTAACATATACTATTTCTATATTTCCCCTTCATTTAACACAGACTAGTATTATTATTCCTATGTTTTTCTCATTTGCTGTTTAGAATAACTATGAACATCAAAATCTGTTCTTTATTAATCAAGATTCTGGCTAGGGTACAAAGTGGAAACAATGGTTAGTTTTCTCTAAACCTTCCTTCTGATTTATTATCTTCTGGATTTCTGATTTTTTCCTCAGATCATTCTGGCCTTCATTGATGGTAACAATTTATTTTCCTGCCTTTATTGATTTTAATTTACTCATGGTCACTCCATGGCGTCTTAAAGAGATGAGGCCCTTGTTTCTTTTAAATATTTTCAACTTATGTTGCAATGAAAGAAGAATATTAGACAAAGTTAAACAGGTTTATTTGTATAGTACATATAGACAATGTGTTCCAAAGCTCTTGACCATCTGGAGATTAACATATGGCAGGCATACTAATTGGAGCCACTCCTATAATTCACAAAACAGTGCTTGGAGCTTGATTCTAGCCCGCTTCCATGATGATCACATTTTATGAGTCAGAAATTGAGGTTTATCATCTGATATTTTGTTTCAAAGTGAAAATTTATTTCTATGAAAACTTTTTCAAAGATAAGCATTAACTCACAAAATTAGCTTCCACATTTACATGTGTCTTTCATTGTGCTGAGTTGCTTCAGTTGTGTCCAACTCTGTGTGACCTTATGGACTGTAGCCAGCCAGGCTCCTCTGTCTATTGTACCAATGCAGTGTCCTCACTCCCCTTAACTTCAGCTGTGAGCGTTTTGAAAGTTAAGAGAGTTGGTCCATTTTTATGTTGACAGTCCTAAATAGCATACCAAATTGGGAGAACTTAATTTATACACACAAAATAAATTTAGTCACTTTACTGTTAAGAAATATTATTGCATTTATACAATAGGATAAGCCATCGCGGAAAAAATCAAGACAAAAGTTAATTCTCTAGAAATGAGTAGCACATTACTTGTTATTTATTAGCTGCTATTTTTGAGATCCAACCAGTCCATTCTGAAGGAGATCAGCCCTGGGATTTCTTTGGAAGGAATGATGCTAAAGCTGAAACTCCAGTACTTTGGCCACCTCATGCGAAGAGTTGATTCATTGGAAAAGACCCTGATGCTAGGAGGGATTGGGGGCAGGAGGAGAAGGGGACGACAGAGGATGAGATGGCTGGGTGGCATCACTGACTCGGTGGATGTGAGTCTGAGTGAACTCCGGGAATTGGTGATGGACAGGGAGGCCTGGTGTGCTGCAATTCATGGGGTCACAAAGAGTTGGACACGACTGAGTGACTGATCTGATCTGATTTATTAAATGTGCTTTTACCTCTAAGGAAGCTAATTATCTGGGCCTGGCCCCTCTCCCATAGTCATACATCTAATTAAACATATGAAATTGTCATAGTCCAATGAGGCACTTTATTCATTCATTATTTGTGCCAAATGTGTTTCCCTATATGTTATTTTGCTTAGATTCTTCCTTATGCTGATAAATATGTGTGCATTCATTTTGTTATTGCTGTTTAAAGTGCAAACATGTACTGATTCTCAGTTTTTACTTTTTGAGACTATCTTTCCTAACTCTTTGAACTCATACTGATCTGTTTTTCTGTGTACAAACACTGTTTGTAACTATATATAATTACATATTTTCTTAATTACATATTGCATAGTTATATTATTCAAATGCTTTCTATCAGTAAGTTCTTAGCTCCTATTTTAATAATTTGAACTTCTGAAGAACAAGAAAAGTACATTGTTATTTTTTATAAAAATCTTGTATCTAGGAACTATTAATGTGTAAGTTTCATAATGTCTGAGATTTCTTCTACTTTATTCATCTCATAATTGATCACTGAAAGTGAAAGAGGAGAGTGAAAAAAGTTGGCTTAAAGCTCAACATTCAGAAAACTAAGATCATTGCATCGGGTCCCATCACTTCATGGCAAATAGATGGAGAAACAGTGGAAACAGTGTCAGACTTTATTTTTGGGGGGCTCTAAAATCACTGCAGATGGTGACTGCAGCCATGAAATTAAAAGCCACTTACTCCTTGGAAGGAAAGTTATGACCAGCCTAGATAGCATATTCAAAAGCAAAGACATTACTTTGCCAACAAAGGTCCATCTAGTCAAGGCTATGGTTTTTCCCATGGTCATGTATGGATGTGAGAGTTGGACTGTGAAGAAAGCTGAGCTTTTTTTTTTTTTTTTTTGATGCTTTTGAACTGTGGTGTTGGAGAAGACTCTTGAGAGTCCCTTGGACTGCAAGGAGATCCAACCAGTCCATTCTGAAGGAGATCAGCCCTGGGTGTTCTTTGGAAGGAATGATGCTAAAGCTGAAACTCCAGTACTTTGGCCACCTCATGCGAAGAGTTGATTCATTGGAAAAGATCCTGATGCTGGAAGGTATTGGGGGCAAGAGGAGAAGGGGACAACAGAGGATGAGATGGCTGGATGGCATCACTGACTCTATGGACGTGAGTCTGAGTGAACTCCAGGAGTTGGTGACGGACAGGCAGGCCTGGATTGTGTGGTTCATGGGGTCGCAAAGAGTCGGACACAACTGAGCAACTGAACTGAACTGAACTGATCACAAAATAGATGTTTAATAAATATGTTTATGAAGTAAGTGAAGATGTTGACAATCCTATTTATCAGCATTTCATCAGTGTAATTTCTGAGAAGCTTAGTTTACTGCACCAAATATAGGAAGGCTCACAATTTTACACACTTCTCCACATTAGGGAGGATAAAATTGTTTGAGAATTATGCCTTGGCCCCATCCCTAACAGCAATTCTATCTGTGTTTTATGACCTACTGCTTGATGTAGTCCATGCTATTAAAATGTGCTAGGAAATCAGACTGCTTGGCACTATGAGGAAGGGAATGTCAATATGCATAGGAGAGACTGAAAACTAGTAGCTTAGGAACAGAGGGAAAATATAAATCTGTTAGGATTGCCTGTTTATAAGCAAATTACAGTTTTAATTCCTATAACTTTTTTACTACTTACAACCTAACAGCATAAAGAACCTAAATTATTTTTTAAGTTTATGGAATTATTGTGTTTACTATAGAAGGCACAATTTATCCCAATGCAACTTTCTTGAACAGAAGGTAATAGATATATTTAATTGCATTCACTTGTAAACTCAGAACCTAGCTCCCATATCTGTAATCTGAATTAAAATATTTTAGGAATATGAACTTATCATAGTTAGCTTTCTGAAGACCATTGACTCAGAAAATTTTAGAGGCTTAAGTATAAAAGTTCACCTCTAGTGAGCATTAAAGATGCTAAAACTAAACATCATTCTTCATACTTGTTTCATATAAAAGGATAATGCTTTTGCAATTAAGATTCAGGAAATGATCACAGTTTCTTCCTTTTTTTAACATAAACTTGATAATAAAACTTTGTATTGTGTTGCTCAAGTTTAATAGGTTGAATTTGTTTGAAGTTATGAGGAAACTAACTTTATTCTCTAAATAAATATAATGCTGTATAGTGTGAAGGAATAAATCTTGTTTTTTCCAGTTATCTGTTCAGTCATTCAAGTGAATTAGAAAGTATTCTGCCAGTTGACTGTAATGCTTCTCCAACTTGAAGTTTGGGGAAAAGACCCAGGATCCCTCCTAAACACGATCCCAGAGTCTGATTTGCTCCCAAATTATGTTTATGTTACAAAAATCTTATCTAAAACCATGTTCACAAATGCAGAACCTAATCTTTCTCATATGAATTCATGTTGACAGTTGTTTATAAGTTGATTTAAATAAGAAATATTTTATCAGAAAATTACTACAGTATGTTAGATTGCTAAGATAATGTAGACAAGCAGGAAATGAAAGTAGTTTTTGATCCCTCTTGGTAGCATATATGAGTTATAGAAAAACATGAAATAAATCCCTTTGTTTTATTTTTTTAAGTGCCCAAAAGACAAATTAGATATTTTCATTATTTTTCTGTTGTCAAACTTCTAAACCTATACAAGAAACAAAGCACTGTCCAGTTTGAAACATTATTATTCTTCATATCTAGTTTTCTTTATTATTATTTAGGTTTGTTGTATATTTGGTTGTTTCCTCCCCATACTTTTGTTTGTTTCATACAATATTTTTGTTTGTTCTAATAGCCAGATATCTCTTTAATCTCTCCCAGGAATTTAGATAATCTTTTTATGTTCAGTATTGCTAATATGGGTTATTGTTGACATAGTGAATATTATTGTTTTTAATCTCATTAGAGTTGCCTTAGAGTCTGCCTAGCAACATTATAAAGTGGCTAAAGTCATCAGCTAAATAATGAAGTTAAAAAGGTAATCACTTCAGATACACTTTTTTTTTTTTACATTTTAATTGTTTTTTAATTGATGTTTAGAAAATAAAAAAATTAAATATTTCAAGCCTGATTCTTTTACCTGAAAGAGTTTGAAAATCATAGAATTTTCAAATTATTGAAAACTCTATGGATTTGATGGGCTTCCCTGGTGGCTCAGCTGGTAAAGAATCCACCTGTAATGAAGGAAACCCCAGTTCGATTCCTGGGTCAGGAAGATCCCCTGGAGAAGGGAAAGGCTATACACTCCAGTATTCTGGATGGAGAATTCCATGGACTGTATAGTCCATGATGTCTTTAAGCCTCTTCTGTTACTAATATGGAAATATGGGCCTTGTAAAGCTGAGACATAATTACCAATGTTCAGCTTACAAACTAAGATTCTAGTTTCTCAATATAAATTTTTCCATAAAACTTGCTTTGATACAGGTATTGTTGCATGAAAGACTTAACAGCAATTATGCTATATTTCCATCCCTTTTTGTGTGATAAGAATTTCAGTTATTTTGTAAATACATGATTAATAATCTTTAAGATGATAATTACAGATTTGGGTAAAAACTTTTGTAAAATCTTTCTGTTATATTAATGCTTGGTCGTATGAAAACATTAGCACTGACAGAGGCAGTCCTTTTGATTTTTGATGATTTAACAAGCAGAATACTTATGTTCAATTCTTTACCCTATCTTTTCATTAAGAACAATAGATTTTTCACTAGTGAAAGAAAAACCAAATTTAACTGAACAAAAGTAGAAAATGGTCTACAACAGAGCCTAGTTGTCTAGATCTTACATCATAACAATGAAGTGATGTGGGCTTTCTTTTACTTTTTTTTTTTTTTTTTTTTTTTAATTTAATTTTATTTTTTTAATTTAATTTTATTTTTAAACTTTACATAATTGTATTAGTTTTGCCAAATATAGAAATGAATCCACCACAGGTATACATGTGTTCCCCATCCTGAACCCTCCTCCCTCCTCCCTCCCCATACCCTCCCTCTGGGTCATCCCAGTGCACCGGCCCCAAGCATCCAGTATCGTGCATCGAACCTGGACTGGTGACTTGTTTCATACATGATATTATACATGTTTAAATGGCATTATCCCAAATCATCCCACCCTCTCCCTCTCCCACAGAATCCATAAGACTGATCTATACATCAGTGTCTCTTTTGCTGTCTCGTACACAGGGTTATTGTTACCATCTTTCTAAATTCCATATATATGCGTTAGTATACTGTATTGGTGTTTTTCTTTCTGGCTTACTTCATTGTATATAATAGGTTCCAGTTTCATCCATCTCATTAGAACTGATTCAAATGTATTCTTTTTAATGGCTGAGTAATACTCCACTGTGTATATGTACCACAGCTTTCTTATCCATTCATCTGCTGATGGACATCTAGGTTGCTTCCATGTCCTGGCTATTATAAACAGTGCTGCAATGAACATTGGGGTACATTCGAATCATAGGGGTCCCAGAAGAAGAAGACAAAAAGAAAGACCATGAGAAAATACTTGAAGAGGTAATAGTTGAAAACTTCCCTAAAATGGGGAAGGAAATAATCACCCAAGTCCAAGAAACCCAGAGAGTCCCAAAAAGGATAAACCCAAGGCAAAACACCCCAAGACACATATTAATCAAATTAACAAAGATCAAACACAAAGAACAAATATTAAAAGCAGCAAGGGAAAAACAACAAATAACACACAAGGGAATTCCCATAAGGATAACAGCTGATCTTTCAACAGAAACTCTTCAAGCCAGGAGGGAATGGCAAGACATACTTAAAGTGATGAAAGAAAATAACCTACAGCCCAGATTATTGTACCCAACAAGGATCTCATTCAAATATGGAGGAGAAACCAAAAGCTTCTCAGACAATCAAAAGCTGAGAGAATTCAGCACCACCAAACCAGCTCTCCAACAAATACTAAAGGATATTCTCTAGACAGCAAACACAAAAACGGTGTATAAACTCGAACCCAAAACAATAAAGTAAATGGCAACGGGATCATACTTATCAGTAATTACCTTAAACGTAAATGGGTTGAATGCCCCAACCAAAAGACAAAGACTGGCTGAATGGATACAAAAACAAGACCCCTACATATGTTGTCTACAAGAGACCCACCTCAAAACGGGACACATACAGACTGAAAGTAAAGGGCTGGAAAAAGATTTTTCATGCAAATAGGGACCAAAAGAAAGCAGGAGTAGCAATACTTATATCAGATATAATAGACTTTAAAACAAAGGCTGTGAAAAGAGACAAAGATCGTCGTTACATAATGATCAAAGGATCAATCCAAGAAGAAGATAGAACAATTATAAATATATATGCACCCAACATGGGAGTGCCGCAATATGTAAGACAAATGCTAACAAGTATGAAAGGAGAAATTAACGATAACACAATAATAGTGGGAGACTTTAATACCCCACTCACACCTATGGATAGATCAACTAAACAGAAAATTAACAAGGAAACACAAACTTTAAATGATACAATAGACCAGTTAGACCTAATTGATATCTATAGGACATTTCATCCCAAAACAATGAATTTCACCTTTTTCTCAAGCGCACATGGAACCTTCTCCAGGATAGATTACATCCTGGGCCATAAATCTAGCCTTGGTAATTCAAAAAAATAGAAATCATTCCAAGCATCTTTTCTGACCACAATGCAGTAAGATTAGATCTCAATTACAGGAGAAAAACTATTAAAAATCCCAACATATGGAGGCTGAACAACATGCTGCTGAATAACCAACAAATCACAGAAGAAATCAAAAAAGAAATCAAACTTTGCATAGAAACTAATGAAAATGAAAACACAACAACCCAAAACCTGTGGGACGCTTTAAAAGCAGTCCTAAGGGGAATGTTCATAGCAATACAGGCATACCTCAAGAAACAAGAAAAAAGTCAAATAAATAACCTAACCCTACACCTAAAGCAACTAGAAAAGGAAGAAATGAAGAACCCCAGGGTTAGTAGAAGGAAAGAAATCTTAAAAATTAGGGCAGAAATAAATGCAAAAGAAACAAAAGAGACCATAGCAAAAATCAACAAAGCCAAAAGCTGGTTCTTTGAAAGGATAAATAAAATTGACAAACCATTAGCCAGACTCATGAAGAAACAAAGGGAGAAAAATCAAATCAATAAAATTAGAAATGAAAATGGAGAGATCACAACAGACAACACAGAAATACAAAGGATCATAAGAGACTACTATCAACAATTATATTCCAATAAAATGGACAATGTGGAAGAAATGGACAAATTCTTAGAAAAATACAACTTTCTTTTACTTGTATATTTTTGTCTATAAATAACTCAGCCATGGATTTCTCTGATGATTAAGATGTTTTATCATTTAAAAATACTCTAAAATGACTTCTTAGTGGGATGTGGAGAGAGTTAAGTATTAGATTATAAATTAGAATATTTTCAGACTAAAGATTTAAAAAGCTTGGATATTCTCTTATGGCAGGGGTAAAATGTATTCAAATATAAGTAACATGCTTAAAAGGTTTATTTATTTTTAAAAAATCTAATATTGTTCTGTCCTTCTTACTCCAAATGATAGAAGATAGATGGTGATATTCAGGATTGAAAACTACACACTTCAATTAAGTGTCATTTAGTAATCTTTCAGTTTAAAGCAGTATTATTTTGTTCACTTTAACCTTTGGGTATATGCTCCCAACTTATGGAAGTTTGTGCAGACAGGAGTACTTCCTCTGATTATAGACATGTAACTTCTGAGTAGCTGAAACTGACAAAGTAAATTGTGGCTTGCCTTGCTCATGTATGTAACTGGGAAACTAAAACTGTCAGCAAAGAGATGCTACAGACCCTTGTTGTCATCTTCCACTCTGAGAATGCAGTGACCTATGCCAGCACTCTGGGCTGGATGAAGCACAAGCTGGAATCAAGATTGCCAGGATAAATATCAATAACCTCAGATACGCAGATGACACCACCCTTATGGGACAAAGTGAAGAAGAACTAAAGAGCCTCTTGATGAAAGTGAAAAGAGGAGAGTGAAAAAGTTGGCTTAAAGCTCAACATTCATAAAACTAAGATCAGTACATCCAGCCCCATCACTTCATGGCAAATAGATGGGTAAACAGTGGAAACAGTGGCTGACTTTATTTTTCTGGGCTCCAAAATCACTGCAGATGGTGGCTGCAGCCATGAAATTAAAAGACACTTATTCCTTAGAAGGAAAGTTATGACCAACCTAGACAGCATATTAAAAAGCAGACACATTATTTTGTCAACAAAGGTCCCTCTAGTCAAGGCTATGGTTTTTCCAGTAGTCATGTATGGATGTGAGAGTTGAACTATAAAGAAAGCTGAGCGCTGAAGAATTGATGCTTTTGAACTGTGGTGTTGGAGACGACTCTTGAGAGTTCCTTGGACTGAAAGAAGATCCAACCAGTTCATCCTAAAGGAGGTCAGTCCTGGGTATTCATTGGAAGGACTGATGTTGAAGCTGAAACTCCAATACTTTGGCCACCTGATGAGAAGCGCTGGCTCATTTGAAAAGACCTTGATGCTGGGAAAGATTGAGGGCAGGAGGAGAAGAGGACGACAGAGGATGAGGTGGTTGGATGACATCACTGACTCAATGGACATGAGTTTGGGTGGACCTCGGGAGTTGGTGATGGACAGGGAGGCCTGGAGTGCTGCAGTTCATGGGGTCGCAGAGTGTGACATGACTGAGCGACTGAACTGAACAGAACGGATGTCAGCGTGAAGAAGTTACAGAGCACTTTCACCCCTCAGTTCAGTTCAGTCACTTCACCCCTAATCCCATATAAATGGACACTGAAAGCAGCTCTTTTGCCCCTTTCCGGCTTGCATTTTTCTGTGTCCCTCTAACCTTAAAGAACCTAATTATAGAAGTGAGATCACTAAGTGGTTTAACCTAACATGTGACATATGCTTTCCTGAATGCACACCATGCCTTGCCTAACCTGTTGATTCTTTGCCTACATAAAAAGAAGTAACAATGAGGAAATGAGTAATTAAAAAATGACGAGCTCTCTCCCTCTAACATCCCTGTTAGTAATCCTGCAGGTAAACCATGCAGGCAAGATAACATCTGAAGAAGAGTCAGACTGTCAGCATGCAGGGGAGAATGAAGCAGAATCCAACCTCCTGCTTCCATTATTCCCTGAGAGTCTTCCCTCTTTTTCTCCTTTAAAAACTGTCATGGCTGAGGAGATCTTTGGGGCTGGTCTCAGGGCAAGAGTCCACCTTCTGCCCAGATTTCCAGCTTTTCTGATTAAAACAGCTTTCATTTTTCCTGACACTTGCCCCTTGAATTATTGGCTTTTGAGTGGTGAGTAGCTGAGCCTGAGTTCAGTAAAAACAACATTATCAGTTGGATGTGGTTTAAATCTAGTTGGCTGTTTGGGATTAGTTGTCTTAAGGTTTTGATTTCGTAACTTTGCATTTAGTCATTTGGATTTTGGTTTGCTTACATAAACTTCCAAGACATTAGAGCCACCTCAGGTTAATGGTCTCCTTGTTTAATTAACACCATCTTATCAAATTTAATTTTTCCTAGTTTCATTATAAGCAGTCTCCATATTATATTAATTGACTCATTGATTAATTAGTAATATTAATATTATAATATAATTCAACTACATTTAATTATATTTCTGCCATTATTTTCTTAATGTTTTTTTTTTCTAGAAAGGAGAATGAAGTCAGAGATAAACAAAGTCAGACAACTAGCTCAAGTAGTAAGATCAGATTTTTAATCAGTGATATGCTATTGAAATAGCAAAAAAATCCCCAAAAAATATAAGGTGAACTGAACTCAACTTTGATTTGCACAGAGGTTACCAGGAGTTTTATAGAGAAAATAAGGGAATAGGGAGTTGGATGAACTAGAATTCAATAGAGTTAGTAATATGGGAAACTACAGAAGATGCAAAAGAGGGTTGGGCTGTGTGATACTCATGTGGATTTGCTAACTGGACCTTATTAGCTTAGGTTCCTACCTTCCTACGGAGACTGAGAGTCAGGTCATATCTTCAGTGATAGCTGGAAAAACCAGAAGATATAGGGCAGGAAGTGGGGAGGAGTCCTGGATTTTCTCAGCCAGGCACTTAAAAGGAAGCTAGGATCATCTTAGGGATACAGCCTTGAGTTGTTAGAAACTGCATTAGTCTTTTGTCCAAATATTTGTAGGCCAAATTTGAGTCTAGTCAAAAAGGGCCTCACAGGATTCTTGCTAGAATTTGGTCAAGGAAAGGATCTTTGTCAATGGGCTCCTGAAATATCTTTGGCAGGACTTCATTAAGAATATTGCCCAATCACCAATGTGATGGTGAGTTTTGTCAACTTGGCAAGGCTATGGTGCCCAGTTGCTTGATCAAACCCTGGTCTATGTGCTATTGTGAAGGTATGTTATACTTGAGATTTACATTTACAATCATTTAAGTAGGTTACCTGTGAAAATATTTTTAACATTGGAGAACCATGACTGATAAAACCCTGGTAATTGGCTCAAGAAATTGACCAAAATTCTTAGAGCCAACTTCCAGGTTTTCAGATCAGATGAATTGGCATAAGCAATGAAACTTCGTTTAAAATATACTGCATAATATTCTGCTACCAACATGCAGTATATTAAGATTTATGGGCAAGAATACTACAGTTGGTAGCCATTCCCTTCTCCAGGGGATCTTCCCAACCCAGGGATCAAGCCCAGGTCTCCAACATAGTAGGCAGATTCCTTACCACCTAAGTCACCACGAAAGCTCTCAGTCCTTCATACAGATTTTAATTCAGCTTTCTGTTGGTGCTAAGAAAGTGAAACAGTATGCTAGAGGAAGTTGTTTAATGTTAAAAAACATAATCTGTCCAGAGAAAATGAAAATTGCCACAGAGACATAAAAAAGAAAGGAAAAGAAAAAAAAAAACATACCAATGCAAAACTGACTTCTTGGGATCCTCTTTAGTTTTGATCTGTTTGTTACTCTCTCTGAGTCTCTGGGTCTGCTTCCCTATTTTCCTCACTAGCACCACTGATGTATCAGAAATGTCCTCTTCTATTTTCTAATCTATTGGATATCATCTAAGATACTGCTGGGCTATTGCTTCTAAAGGACTTTGCAAAAATGTTGAGCTTTAAGACACATATGCTGTGCAAAACAATTTTATTTTAGACTCTGACCCAATCAAAATTGAGCATGAATAAAAGATAATTTATGGAGAACACTGTGTATGTATTTCACTCAAGAATGAGGAAAGTATTTTCTCTAAGCTTATTTGTTCTCTTAATGAGAGCATATCCTGAATTTTTATATTCTTTCATCATTTGTCATTAGTAAACATTCCACTATAGTATTCTCATGTACTCAGTTGACCCTTTGAATAAAACAAGTAAGGAGATGTGTTAAATTGGAAAAAAAAAAAATGTAAAGACATCAAACAACTAGATATACACATATATTTTGTGTTCCAAATTCTTAATTTAAAAAATGTTATCCTTTCTCCTAAAAGTCTTCCCAGGTGACTCAGTAGTAAACAATCTCTCCACTAATGCAGTAGATGTGTGTTCGATCCCTGGGTTGGGAAAAACCCATAGAGAATGAAATGGCAACCCACTCTACTATTCTTAGCTGGGAAATTCCATTGACAGAGGAGCAGCCTGGTGGTATACAGTCCATGATATCACAAAGGAGTCAGATAGGACTTAGCGACTAAATAACAACCAAAAGAGCTAATTGTAAGCTCTGGTTTAAACAAGACAGCATGGCTAAAATGGAGTTGCTTTTGCTGAATCCCAAGTCACCAAATTAAGACTTTTAATTTTGTCTGTCTCAGAAATGGAATCTTAAACCAGTCAATCAGGAATTGCAGATTCAGCACTGGCTAGGTAATCTGCCTGATAGACCCCTGCCATACTTTAAAAGAAAGTGATTTTGTAATAACCGAGCAGCTGTTTTGTGTAGCATGATTTCTTTATTCTCACTGCCTTCTCTCTACAAAAGTCTTTCATTTTGTACACCCCTTCTAGCTCCTTTCTTTCTGCCATACTGGATTCTTCCTGACTCAGGAATCATTGAATAAAGCCAGTAAGACCTTTAAAATGTACTTACTTAAGTTATTCTATAGTTTATGTTTTCTTTATCTAATTTCCTCCTCCAAGGATAAATAATGCCTACATACTTCTTTTCTTTTAAAATTACCAATTAATTTCAACAATTATAGTTTCACATAAAGCCAACTCACTTTGAGCAGCAGTATTAAGAAAATAATGAAATTTGTCTTCTAAATTTTTCAAAACCCTGAATTCATGAAGCAATCTGAAAACACCCAAACAGTATATTAAAAAAAAAAAAAAAAAAAAAGCCTTGTTCACAAACATACCCAAAGGCTCTAAAGATAAGTTGAGAATGAAAATAGTCTTTCTACGGACAGATAAAACTCAAGAAAAAAAAAAGCATATCATATCACCTCCATTTAATTTGTTTTTTTTTTTTCTACTTATGACAATCATCACATAAGCTTCCTCAAAACAGTAAGAATTGGGAAAATAAAAGAGAGTGAGTTATGGTGAATTTCATTGATTTTAAGGCAATATTAAACACTTAACAAGGCAGCAGATAAACATGTTTTGTCTAATGACATTTAGGCCCAGCATGTATCTTATTATGATGAAAAATGAGTTTTCTAAATCCAGAGATCCTGCTAGATTACAGCTGGTATGGTGTAAAGTTAATTTTAAAATTAAGCTTTAAGAATCATGCTTGATGTGAAGTAAGCTACCATGAAGACTTATCTTGATTAAGTGTTTTATTGAATTAGAGAATGTTACATTTGCAGGGAATCTTTGAAATCATCATAAATTTTCAAGATGAGAAGTTTGAAATTCATTATTGCTAATTTCATTTTTTTTTTTTAATTCTCAAGATGTTCCTTTCCCCTTTGATATATTTTTTTTAATTTTATTTTATTTTTAAACTTTACATAATTGTATTAGTTTTGCCAAATATCAAAATGAATCCATCACAGGTATACATGTGCTCCCCATCCTGAACCCTCCACCCTCCTCCCTCCCCATATCATCCCTCTGGGTCGTCCCAGTGCACTAGCCCCAAGCATCCAGTATCGTGCATTGAACCTGGACTGGCATCTCATTTCATACATGATATTTTACATGTTTCAATGCCATTCTCCCAAATCTTCCCACCCTCTCCCTCTCCCACAGAGTCCATAAGACTGTTCCATACATCAGTGTCTCTTTTGCTGTCTCGTACACAGGGTTATTGTTATCATCTTTCTAAATTCCATATATATGTGTTAGTATACTGTATTGGTGTTTTTCCTTCTGGCTTACTTCACTCTGTATAATAGGCTCCAGTTTCATCCACCTCATTAGAACTGATTCAAATGTATTCTTTTTAATGGCTGAGTAATACTCCATTGTGTATATGTACCACTGCTTTCTTATCCATTCATCTGCTGATGGACATCTAGGTTGCTTCCATGTCCTGGCTATTATAAACAGTGCTGCGATGAACATTGGGGTACACGTGTCTCTTTCCCTTCTGGTTTCCTCAGTGTGTATGCCCAGCAGTGGGATTGCTGGATCATAAGGCAGTTCTATTTCCAGTTTTTTAAGGAATCTCCACACTGTTCTCCATAGTGGCTGTACTAGTTTGCATTCCCACCAACAGTGTAAGAGGGTTCCCTTTTCTCCACACTCTCTCCACCATTTATTGCTTGTAGACTTTTGGACTGCAGCATTTCTGACTGGTGTGAAATGGTACCTCACAGTGGTTTTGATTTGCATTTCTCTGATAATGAGTGATGTTGAGCATCTTTTCATGTGTTTGTTAGCCATCTGTATGTCTTCTTTGGAGAAATGTCTATTTAGTTCTTTGGCCCCTTTTTTGATTGGGTCGTTTATTTTTCTGGAATTGAGCTGTAGGAGTTGCTTGTATATTTTTGAGATTAGTTGTTTGTCAGTTGCTTCATTTGCTATTATTTTCTCCCATTCTGAAGGCTGCCTTTTCACCTTGCTTACAGTTTCCTTTGTTGTGCAGAAGCTTTTAAGTTTAATTAGGTCCCGTTTGTTTATTTTTGCTTTTATTTCCAATATTCTGGGAGGTGGGTCATAGAGGATCCTGCTGTGATGTATGTTGGAGAGAGTTTTCCCTATGTTCTCCTCTAGGAGTTTTATAGTTTCTGGTCTTACGTTTAGATCTTTAATCCATTTTGAGTTTATTTTTGTGTATGGTGTTAGAAAGTGTTCTGGTTTCATTCTTTTACAAGTGGTTGACCAGTTTTCCCAGCACCACTTGTTAAAGAGATTGTCTTTAATCCATTGTATATTCTTGCCTCCTTTGTCAAAGATAAGGTGTCCATATGTGCGTGGATTTATCTCTGGGCTTTCTATTTTGTTCCATTGATCTATATTTCTGTCTTCGTGCCAGTACCGTACTGTCTTGATGACTGTGGCTTTGTAGTACAGCCTGAAGTCAGGCAGGTTGATTCTTCCAGTTCCATTCTTCTTTCTCAAGATAGCTTTGGCTATTCGAGGTTTTTTTGTATTTCCATACAAATTGTAAAATTATTTGTTCTAGCTCTGTGAAGAATCCCGTTGGTAGCTTGATAGGGATTGAATCTATAAATTGCTTTGGGTAGTATACTCATTTTCACTATATTGATTCTTCCAATCCACGCAACACATTTTTAAAAATACTGAGTGTATGTTGTGAGTCTGAAGTATCTGTGGTGAACTGAGTATTTTGTCTCAAAAGAACACTGATTTTTTTTTTTTTTTTCAGATGACATTTTTTTTCCTCCAGTGTTAGGAAAACTGAACAGGGAGTTCTAGTAACTTTTTCTAGAGAGAGATAATTTGAAATTGGTAATTTGTAAATGTTCTATTCAGGTAAGTCTACTTGCTTTTTGTGTCTTTTCCTTTTAGAGTAAATATTCATACTGAGAAGTTTTTAGCTAGAAGGAAAAATATACTTAACAAATGCCCCTCATAAAAGGTCATTTTTATTTTTTATTTATTTTTTTTTCATTTTCAATGAGTAATATAAACAAGCAATGATTTGACAGAATTGAAAAGCTTTAGGAAACCCATGGTCAGTGAAAAACTAAATGCTGCCCTGGGGCACATCTTTATGAAAACAATTAACAAGATTTTCTTCCCCTTGGAATTAGATTTTGCATTTAATGAAAAATAATTCATGCAGATTCAATCAACCAAAATATACCAGTGTTTACTTAGCTATTACCCTCAAAAGCGGTTTTATACCTTGAATAGAAATATCTTGAGTCAGGAAAATTTGACTCCCCAGGGAACATTCTAGGAAGACTAACTGAAAAGCTGAGTTAAAGTCATTTTGGTTCATGAAGTGCACTTTGATCATTAACTTGGAAGACTTATCACAAGAAAATTCAATATTCAAAGCAGTATTGGAGGAGAAACGAGGAGGAAATAACATGACTCTATTTGAAGTGGATTATCAGTTAGAATTTGACATATGCTGAAAACAGTCTTCATTTTGAACCTTTTCCTCCTTGCCCCACCATGATACTATTAACAGTTGCATTGAGGATGTGAGTTTTCTAAAATGATTGTCCCAGTGCCAAATTATTTTCCTGGTGGTGATTCAAACTAGAGGGTGATTCAAACTAGAGCGGAAGTATGCTAAGTCTTTCTGGCTACTGGAGAATATATGTGTAGGGAACATTATTATTGGACTTTTCACTTTGTTCCATGAAGATTACCAATTCTGTCTCCCTTCTCATCTCTCTTCTCATCTCTTTTCTCTCTCTCTCCATTTCATCCCCAAACCCCACTCTCCATTCATAATTAACAGTGAAATTTCACAGGTCTCTTGGTAGGGATGAGTAGGTAGAGATAGTATGACAAATATAGACCAGTTTTAGATACATCTTCTGCAAATTCTGTGCTTTCAGCAATACAGTACTGTTGGCTGTTTCCTTCTCTTTTAATGGAGAATAAGAATTATTTTCTAGGACGTTTCTTAGACCTAACTGAAACAACCTACATGACTTGTTCAGCACAGGTTTGGTAAAGAATAAACTCACTTTTTTCCTCTTGATATAGCAAAGAGCCAGGGAAACATTAACAGGCCTCACACTTTAAATGTTTGCTATATGCCCTTACAACTGTGCATGTGTATGCACAGTGTATCAGTAACAGACATCTACTTACATTTCTTCATATTACCAAGACCATAATTTACTTGATGATAGAAATTTGCCATTTTTATATGTAGGTTCTTGTGCTTTTCTCTTTTGTCATATTTACTCGATTCCAAATCTGTCGGAATACAGCCTAAGATTCTCACACCATCTAAGAAGAGTCAGCCAGCTTTAGACCATGCCATTCTATAACTAACTCAGTTTTTAAAAAAGTATTGTAATAAAAATCAGATGATACACATTTATATTTATTTATAGTAAATACTATATTGTTAATTAAGTAAATATATTTATAATATTCTTTTTTTTATATTAAATATTATATTTATGTTGTTTATGTATAATGTGCTTCCTTTATTTTCTCACTAGCAAACAATGATTTTTAAAGTCACTTTTTGTTTAAATTTGCAAATGTTCATATTCTTTACAGTTTGGACATCTGTCTAATGTTCTGTATTCAGTGGTTGCTTGCTGTCACTTAATCATACATCTGCCAATGACCTTGAGCAATTCTTATCTCTTTATATCTGTTCCCACATGTGTAATGCTATGATTAGGAATAATCATTTTATCCTAAAGAGACATAAGTGTAGGACTTTTTAAAATGTTGGAAGAGGATTGATGATTAAAAAATAAAATTTAAATAAAACCTATCTTTATTTCTACCACAGGTTTTGAAACTACCCAACTGCAGAAATGTTAAGAAAGATTTGAATTATAAAGTGGTAAACTGGAGTGCAAACATTAAGTTGATGTATTCTATTTTCTTACCTGGGTTATAAATTTACTATTAATTTTTCAAAGTCCAGGCAGTATGCAGTATCCTGTCAAGATCAAAAATATTTATTTTAGAAGTCGCCTATGAATAGGTTCTAGACTCCACAGATGGAATTGTAAAAGTTGCTTACAATTACACACTAACCACAGACCCACAAAAACACAGAGATTGAGGAAATCATGAGGTGGATGGTTAAAAGCCTATCTCGTGGCCAAATAATATTCTTGTTTTGGTTTGAGTGATTTATTCTTTGTGAAAACAGTATTCCACTACTTTTTGATTTTAATGTAATAAACTAAAAGTTAATGAAGATTACTTTTTAAAAATACATTGCACTTTTTATATGACTCATATATTTAAATCTTCAGGAGATAATTTTCAATTAGAACATTTCTCTTTTTAAAAATTGAGACATTATGGCAAACCCCCCCCACCTATTTTATATCTAGAAATTAGTTGTCTTCAAAATATCTATCAGTTTTATCTAAGAGTCACCATAGTAATGTTTTATACATATTCTTATTTATAGTGTTCTTGTGGAAGATTTCCCCTGCCTTTGCTCCGTTACTCACTTGTTATAGAAAAGTCTCCTTGAAGTCATTTGATAAAACCTCTTTACTTTCTTTGCCTGCCATTGGCACAGGATTGTCCATGCGAAGAGTGGTGACTACAGATAAATGCAAAGCGTCCAGTTATCAGGATGCCCTGATGTTGTTTCAGTCAGAAGCTAAAGAATGGCTATTTCAGTGCAGAAGCTAAAGAATGGCTATTTCCCATCGCAAAGACACATTTTACCATGTGTACATTGAAGCAGCTCTCCTTAAGACTAAAATACTATTAGTTAACTCATTAAAAATATTTCTTTCTCATCTACTTTGTATCCATAGATGTATAAACCCAGTTCAGTTGGTTTAAATGAAGGCATGCTTTATATCCCTCTCAGCTTCTTTACTGCTGCGACTCAGTTGCTAGTTTAGACAAACAGCATCAGCAATGGAAATTCAATATAAATCAACAACTATGATAAGTAATTTTGGAGGAAAAAAATGAGTAATCATGCCAGGACAGGAAAAAATCCTAATAATTTTTTTGTTAACAATTACTAAGATTGAGTTTAAGTAAAAACATTCCTGCTACCATTAAAAGTAACCAGGTATTCAGTCAATATTGTTTTATAAAATAAAATATATGACTCCCTTAAATTTGTTTTATTAGCCATTGATTTATTCTTTTGTTTTCCATTTTATTTATTTATTTATTGAATGTTGAATGTATGGCAAAACCAATACAATATTGTAAAGTAATTAGCCTCCAATTAAAATAAACAAATTTAAATTAAAAAATAAAATAAAATAAAATTCAACATTGATTTATTCTTTAAGTAGAACATTTAATGTCTCTTTTTTTAAGTAATTGATATCATAATTTTATTTTCCAAAATCATTATGACAACACTCATTCCTCTCAAGTCATTGTACTATTTTGACCTGGCAAATCTGAAAGCATATAGAAATAACCATTTTATCTACTTACATTCTCCATGCATCAACCCAAGCAACTGGACATGATAGCAAACATCCTAAAACTGGACTAATTAGTTCATTTTAAATTTAAGTTTAAATTTGCTTTAAAATATAGAAATCAACTTATCTTTCAACATACTTAAATACCTGTTTTGCCCAGTAAAATCACTTTCCAGGTTTCAAGGTGATGACTGTCTTTTCTCTTCCTTAAACTCTAGCTCTTTATTCTCTAACTCTTAGGCAATGACATTATGTTAGTCTGAGGGGAAGAAAAATAGTCGATAGGAAATACCTCATCTTCTTGTCCAGGGATCAGCACAGAAAATTGAATCAGTAATTAAATTGTCCATTGTCCTTCCTGTAACAATGAAAGAAGAGTCTCTGTTCTCAAAGGCCAATACTTTATTTTGCGGTTTGGACGCCAGGGCTTTTTTTTCCTCAAGGACTCTGCATCAGCTCTGCTTTATTCACCATCATTAATCGCCTCCTCTCAACTCAATAATTCTTACTGCCTCAGGCTGTTCTTACCTATATGTACAGATGACCATTTTTGCCTTCATTAATAAAACAGATTTTAAAATACATTACTTTTAGATAGTATTCGTTATTCTAAACTACATCTCAAAAAAACTAAGGAAAGAAAAATTTATAAATTGTTTTAATTATTCTTGCATCCTGTCCAAACTTTACTTTCTCTAATCTGATATCTATTCCCACCAATCAACTAAAACTTCTTTTCTGAGGTTCTGTTATCACCTTCTTCTTACCAACTCAACAAATGTTTCCTTCTTATCTTCTTTAGCTATCTTTAAGGCCATTCTATATGCCAGTCATTTCCTTTTTTGAAATAGTGTTTTCTCTAAACTTCTTCGGCTTCATGGATCACAGCCTCGCCATGACAGAGGGTCTTGTGTAACTCAATAAAACTATGAGTTATGCTATGCTGGGCCACAAATGGATGGGTCATAGTGAAGAGTCCTGACAGACATGGTCCACTGGAGGCGGGAATGGCAAACCACTCTAGTATTCTTGCCATGAGAATCCCTTGAACAATATAAAAGGCAAAAGGAAATGACACCATAAAATGAACCCCCAGATCAGGTGTCCAATATGCTACTGGGATGGAGTGGAGAAATAGCTCCAGAAAGAATGAAGTGGCTGGGCCAATGCAGAAATGATGCTCAACTGTGGATGTGTCTGGTGGTGAAACTAAAGCCCAATGCTCTTAAGAACAATATTGCATAGGAACCTGGAATCTTAGGTCCATGAATCCAGGTGAATTGGATCTGATCAAGCAGGAGATAGAAAGAGTGAACATTGACATCTTAGGAATCAATGAACTGAAATGGACAGGAATGAGTGCATTTAATTTATAGGACCATTATATCTGCTTTGGCTCAGAGGGTGAAGAATCTGTCTGCAATATGGGAGACCCAGGTTCGATCCCTGGGTTGGGAAGATTGCCTGGAGAAGGAAATGGCAACCCACTCCAGTGTTCTTGCCTGGAGAACCCAATGGACCAAGAAGCCTGGTGGGCTACAGTCCATAGGTTTGCAAAGAGTTGGACATGACTGAGTGACTAACACACACATATCTACTACTGTGGGCAAGAATCCCTTAGAAGAAATGGAGTAACCCTCAGAGTCAACAGAAGAATTTGAAATGCAGTACTTGAGTGCAATCTCATAAATGACAGAATGATATCAATTCATTTCCAAGGCAAACAAACCAACATAACACTAATCCAAGTCTGTGCCTCAACGACTAACGCCAAAGAAGCTGAATGGTTCTATGAAAAACTACAAGATCTGTTAGACTTGAACACCAAAACAAACTGCCATTTTCATCATAGGGAATTCTAATACAAAATAGAAAGTAAATAGATACCTGGAGTAATAGGCAAGGTTAACCTTGGAATAAAAAATGAAGCAGGGCAAAGAATAACTAGAGTTTTGTCAAGAGAATGCACTAGTCATAACATCCTTTCCCAACAATGCAAGAGATGACTTTGCACATGGACATCACCAGACGTGAGATGAGCAGAAATCAGATTGATTATATTGTTTGTAGCCGAAGATGGAGAAGCTCTATATAGTTAGCAAAAACAAGACCTGGAGCTGACTGTGGCTCATATCATGAGCTCTTTATTGCAAAATTCAGGCTTAAATTGAACAAAGTAGGGAAAACCACTCAGCCATTCAGTTCAGTTCAGTTCAGTCACTCAGTCGTGTCCAACTCTTTGCAACCCCATGAATTGCAGCACGCCAGGCCTTCCTGTCCATCACCAACACCTGGAGTTCACTCAGACTCATGTCCACTGAGTCAGTGATGCCATCCAGCCATCTCATCCTCTGTCATCCCCTTCTCCTCCTGCCCCCAATCCCTCCCAGCATCAGAATCTTTTCCCATGAGTCAACTCTTCTCATGAGGTGGCCAAAGTACTGGAGTTTCAGCTTCAGCATCATTCCCTCCAAAGAAAGACCAGGGATGATCTCCTTCAGAATGGACTGGTTGGATCTCCTTGCAGTCCAAGGGACTCTCAAGAGTCTTCTCCAACACCACAGTTCAAAAGCGTCAATTCTTTGGTGCTCAGCTCTCTTTACAGTCCAACTCTCACATCCATACATGACCACTGGAAAAACAATAGCCTTGACTAGATGGACCTTTGTTGGCAAAGTAATATCTTTGCTTTTCAATATGCTATCTAGATTGGTCATAACTTTCCTTCTAAGGAGTAAGTGTCTTTTAATTTCATGGCTGCAATCACCATCTGCAGTGATTTTGGAGCCCCCAAAAATAAAGTCTGACACTGTTTCCACTGTTTCCCCATCTATTTCCCATGAAGTGATGGGACTGGATGCCACGATCTTCGTTTTCTGAATGTTGAACTTTAAGCCAACTTTTTCACTCTCTTCTTTCACTTTCATCAAGAGGCTTTTTAGTTCCTCTTCACTTTCTGCCATAAGGGTGGTGTCATCTGCATATCTGAGATTATTGATATTTCTCCCGGCAATCTTGATTCCAGCTTATGTTTCTTCCAGTCCAGTGTTTCTCATGATGTACTCTGCATATAAGTTAAATAAACAGGGTGACAATATACAGCCTTGACATACTCCTTTTCCTATTTGGAACCAGTCTGTTGTTCCATGTCCAGTTCTAACTGTTGTTTCCTGACCTGCATACAGATTTCTCAAGAAGCAGGTTAGGTGGTCTGGTATTCCCATCTGTTACAGAATTTTACACAGTTTATTGTGATCCACACAGTCAAAGGCTTTGGCATAGTCAATAAAGAATAAATAGATGTTTTTCTGGAACTCTCTTGCTTTTTCCATGATCCAGTGGATGTTGGCAATTTGATCTCTGGTTCCTTTGCCTTTTCTAAAACCAGCTTGAACATCAGGAAGTTCATGGTTCACGTATTGCTGAAGCCTGGCTTGCAGAATTTTGAGCATTACTTTACTAGCGTGTGAGATGAGTGCAATTGTGCAGTAGTTTGAGCATTCTTTGGCATTGCCTTCCTTTGGGATTGGAATGAAAACTGACCTTTTCCAGTTCTGTGGCTACTGCTGAGTTTTCCAATTTGCTGGCATATTGAGTGCAGCACTTTCACAGCATCATCCTTCAGGATTTGAAAGAGCTCAACTGGAATTCCATCACCTCCACTAGCTTTGTTCATAGTGGTGCCACTTGACTTCACATTCCAGGATGTCTGGCTCTAGATGAGTGATCACACCATCGTGATTATCTGGGTCATGAAGATCTTTTTTGTACAGTTCTTCTGTGTATTCTTGCCACCTCTTCTTAATATCTTCTGCTTCTGTTAGGTCCATTCCATTTCTGTCCTTTATCGAGCCCATCTTTGCATGAAATGTTCCCTTTGTATCTCTGATTTTCTTGAAGAGATCTCTAGTCTTTCCCATTCTGTTGTTTTCCTCTATCTCTTTGCATTGGTCGCTGAGGAAGGCTTTCTTATCTCTTCTTGGTATTCTTTGCAACTCTGCATTCAGATGATTATATCTTTCCTTTTCTCCTTTGCTTTTCAGGTATGACTTAAATAAAATCCTTTATGATTATACAGTAGAGGCAACATACAGATTTAAGGGATTAGATCTAGCAGACAGAGTACCAAATCTATGGGTGGAGCTTCATTACATTGAACAGGGGGCAGTGACCAGAACTATCCACAGGAAAAATGAATGCAAAAAGGCAAAGTGATTTTCTGAGGAGGCATTTCAGACAGCTGAGAAGAGAGGCGAAAGGCAAGGGGGAAAGGAAAACATATACACAACTGAATGCAGAGTTCCGGAGAATAGCAAGAAGAGACAAGAAGTTCTTAAATGAACAATGCAAACAATAGAATGGGAGAGCCTAGGGATCTCTTCAAGAAAATTGAAGGTATTATGGGAACATTTCATGCAAGGATTGACATGATAAAGGACAAAAAGGTAAGGAACTAACAGAAGCAGAAGAGATTAAGAAGAAGTGGCAAGAATACACAGAAGGATAGCAAAAAGTCTTAAAGATCTGGTTAACCATAATAATGTGGCCCTAGAGTGTGAAGTCAAGTGGTCCTTAGGAAACATTACTACAAACAAAGCTGGTGGAGTTTATGGAATCCAGCTGAGCTATTTAAAATCCTAATAGATAATGCTTGTAAAGTGCTGCACTCAATACATCAGCAAGTTTGGAAAACTCAATAGTGGCAATAGGACTGGAAAAGATCAGTTTTCATTTCAATCACAAAGAGGGGCAATGCCAAATAATGTTCAAACTACCTTACAATTGCACTCATTCAACATGCTAATAAGGTCATGCTCAAAATCCTTCAAGATAGGCTTCAGAAGAAGTATGTGAACTAAGAACTTCCAAACGTACAACTGGATTTAGAAAAAGCAGAGGAACCAGAGATCAAATTGCCAACATCTGTTGGATCATAGAAAAAGCAAGATAATTCCAGAAAAATATCTACTTATGCTTCATTTACTATGCTAATGCCTTTGTGTGGATCACAACAAATTGGAAAATTCTTAAAGAGAAGGGAATACCAGACCACTTTGCCTGTCTTCTGAGAATCTGTATGCATCCATGAATCACAGCACGCCAGGCCTCCCTGTCCATCACCAACTCCCGGAGTTCACTCAGACTCATGTCCATTGAGTCAGTGATGCCATCCAGCCATCTCATCCTCTGTCGTCCCCTTCTCCTCCTGCCCCCAGTCCCTCCCAGCATCAGAGTCTTTTCCAATGAGTCAACTCTTTGCATAAGATGGCCAAAGTACTGGAGTTTCAGCTTAAGCATCATTCCTTCCAAAGAAATCCCAGGGCTGATCTCCTTCAGAATGGACTGGTTGGATCTCCTTGCAGTCCAAGGGACTCTCAAGAGTCTTCTCCAACACAAGTTGGCTTAAAACTCAACATTCAAAAAACTAATATCTTCCTCACAGCACTGCTGTGTTCCTTGAGCAAGCACCTCAAGATGACCAAGCAGAAACATTGTCAACCTTCATTACTTAACCTCGAAGTCACAGAGTGTTCTATTCACAGTATTCACAGCTCCACCAAGATTCAAGTGCAGGAAGAGTGTCAATCACATTATGTAGGAAGAACATATGGTAGATCTGCCACATATTCTAAGCCAGGATGTATTATTGTACATTTAAATGCATTTACAATCTTGATGCTGAACTAAAGAAAGGTATTAACCAAAAAAGGCTGTCACTACTGTTTCATCTTGCACTATGACTTAGTGTATCTCATAAAGCTCATAGAAACATATTATTAATCTCTTGACTAGTAAAACATGAAAGATTTTTAATTGTGGTTATTAATAAATAATTTGCATATATATTTTTAATTTAACTGGCCCTAAATTCCAGACACTGCCCCCTCTACAATATTTGTATTTTAGTAAAGATATTAGTTTTTTTTTAAAGTCCATTTTTTTCAGGTAATAATTCTAAAACTAATTTCTAATAGGTATTTTGTTGTCAGTAAGTATTCGATCCAGTATTTTAAATCTGATAGATTATGATATCCACATTTGCACAGTGTTATGGTAGAGGCAGCCTGATAACGACCTTGAAGTATGATAATATTTTGATACATAATAATTCTGACTGTATATTTCACAGAAGAAATATATCATAGTTCATGCTATTGAGAACACATTGCCTTTTTTGTTTTGCTGATTGTTCAGCACCATCAGAACAATTTATTATGCTAATAAAAAGGATAATGGGAACGAGATATTTGTCTGATATTTAACTATAATTAAAACATCTAAGTTTGGATCTGTTTTTAATATAAATAAGAATTCAATAATAAACCTTCTGTGACACAAATTACGTATCTTAGAAGCACAGGAGACTTGAGAATTAATGATAATTTGAATATGCATTTAATAAAACTATGAACTAAACAGCATAGGACTAAAAAAAGGGTAAATTTAGAATATACTTTCAAACAAATGAGTTACATAAAGATACTCTTTGAATTAAAACTAACTCATTTTTTATCATGGTATCTTGATATAATCAATCCACATTTAATTTTTCACTTTTTCTGATTTTATTTTTATATCCCTTAACACACAGTATAGTGTTTTGGGTTTTTTTTTTTTGCAAAGAGAGGAGGAGCATATATCAGTCTTTGAGTTCATGAAATTATAGGTTCATCTTTTTTCAAAAGAGGGAATACTCACAGAAGATTACATATCTTGACAGATAATTATTTTAGGAGGTAAGACAACATGTCCAAAAGCTCTTTCATGAACACATGAACCTGGGGCCTTGAGTATATTCTATTTCACAGCTGCATTAAATGTGACTCTGATGTGATTTTAGCTGCTCAGGTTATGTCTGTACCTCACCATCACCAAAAACTGATTAAGTAAATACTAACAAATAGGTCACTTGCATTTCAATTTTTTTCTTTCTTTCTTTCTTTTTTTTTTTTTAGTGAATCTGAGTAGAAAATCAATAGCAACCCACAGCATTTTCCAAGGTACCTCAATTATGGGACCTTATTAAGTGAGTGTTTAGAATATAGTAATGTCTTCATATTTAACTTCTGGAACCCTTTCCTATTGATTCCTTTCAGTGGCTGCAAACAGACAATTAAGTAGATAGTCAATGAAGTCTTAAAATTTTTTGAAAAAATTAAGACCAATTAAAAAAAAAATGACTAGCAGTAGAAATGACATGTAACTCAGTAAGGTCAAACCTTAATTAACTCATTTAATATACACATTAATCCTCTAAGAAAAATGAGACAAAAGAGTGACCTTGTGCCCAAGGTCACAAGGCTAGTAAGTGGCAGAACAAGAGGTTTGAACTAGTAAGTCAACCTACAGAGCCTAAACTTAGCCACCAAAAGAATCCAGAAAGACCCACTGATTTAAAAGGTAGAGTGATTGCTTAATGTTTAACTTTTTGTTTGCTTGGCATCTACCAAAAAAAACACATCTTCTTTGTGTTGAATCTTTTACTGTGTGCATGTGATTGTAAATTCAGCTCTGCAATGTAAAAAAAAGAAAAAATGAAAGAAACAAAATATCATGTGAATCAATAGCTAGAGTTTGTAAGAAATTATATAAAATTATTTATTCGGATACTTAGTTTTTTCTCTTGCTTCGTACAAATACTCCTCTGCTCCTGTAAAAAGTTTTACTTAGCATCTCTCAAATATTTATACATATATTCACCAAATAATTTATACAACTGGAAAAAACAAAATGTATGCAAAAGGATAATGGTTTTACCAAATTTGATGGGAGTTAGGTCTTGAGAAGAAATTATTTGATATGTATAATGATGGTTACATTTTAAGTATAGAGATTGCTAAGGTGACTAATGTGAAGTGTAGTAAATATGTAAATGTTAATCATTGCTATATTTTTGCTATATTTTTATTTATAATCTGTAACTTGTGAATGTAACTGGATTATATTTTTATAAAGTATCATGTCTGAGCCCCTTGATTTGGATCACCTGTGAATAGCCTGTGGTAATTTCCTGTCCACAGGTAGAGTTTGGCAAAGTTTAAGGAGATTCTCAGGCAAGGCTTTTTGCTACATTAAAATTTAAGAACCACTCCCCTAGAAAGTAGGTGCCATTATTTTCTCAAATCTTTAATGATTTGTGATTATTAGACATGACTTCTTATTAGACAGTCATGAAAAAGTTTCCAATAAAGAGCATTTTTCACTTGAGAATTTGCAAATCAGGTGGCCAGAGCTGATAGGTGTCTTCTGAGATATGCAAACACACGATTAGCACCTGCAGGGCTTGTAACTAGGAGTGTTCTTACAAGGAGACACTGAATTATTTCTAATATATTTTGGCTTAAAGCCACATTCCTATACATTATGGAATTTATGTGCACAGATGTCTTTTTTTCCTTCATCACAGTGATGACCATTCTGACAAAGAAAAGGAAAATATTGAGCTACTTACATTCATGCTGACAATTTCTTCTACAGAATCATAAATTAGGAAATATAATTAGAATGTAGCTATAAGATAGACTGAAATTTCATTTTGCTGGCATTTATTTCATTCAGGCACAGATTTAGAATGAAATGTGATTGCTATGACATATATTTTATTAGTAATAACCATGAAAATTCCATAGTGCTTTATGAATTATAAAATGCTTTACTTCACTTGATCCTCAAGTAATTTTGTGAGCTGAACAAATATTATATGCCTTTTACTCTTGAGAATTGGAGGCAATTGAATTGCCAGAGATGACTGAGGTGAGAAATGGAAAACCTGGAAACAAAGCCTCCTAATTCCAGAATTATCTATTTTAATGAAATGTACTCAAAGTTTCAGAATAATTGTCTTTTCAATGTAACAATTTCTATTTTAGAGGTGTCAAGGACAGATAAATAATAAAAAAAATCATCTATTCTTAAATATTCTTAAATATCAACCAAAAGAAACTGGACCTTCTCCCAGAATGAAAGCAGCGCTTCACATGGACTACATTTGACTTAATAAAGAACTGTATTAGATAGGAGTGCTTTTGCAAGAAAGTAAATCTAATGCGGATGTTAATAAGAAATTTATTTTACTCATAAACATGATATCTAGCAGATCTAGTTGAGATAAGGTTCATTTGATGAAAGAATTGTTTGAGAAAACAAGTTCCTTTTGGCTTTCTTGTCTACTTTTCATTATGTACAGCTTGGTCCACCACCTGGCATTGCCCTGCACATTCTAAATATGAATAAAACAGAAATATGTAGGATATATTCTGTTTATGTTTCTCATAAGCCCCGCTTCCACTTTATCCACTTTTGCTAATGTCTTATATATGGAACTAGGTCACAGCATCAATGTATTGGCAAATGATTCTGGAAATTTAAAAATCAGACACATTTCTGACTAAAATGATTTTTTTTTTTTCTTTAGCAAGGATGGAAGTGAAATGGGCAAAGTGAAAGTGAAAGTCTCTCAGTCATGTCCGACTCTTTGCAACCCCATGGACTATACAATTCATGGAATTCTCCAGGCCAGAATACTAGAGTGGGTAGCCTTTCCTTTCACCAGGAGATCATCCCGACCCAGGAATCAAACCAGGGTCACCTGCGTTGCAGGTGGATTCTTTACCAACTCAGCTATCAGGGAAGCCCTGAGATATGGGCATTCGGTACATAATTAGAAATGTCTGCCATAAGAACCCAAGATGATGTCTTTATTCTTCTCCTATCACTACATACTAGTGTGAGCTTCATCCTCAGACACTTCTGGTACTTGAATATGTCTTTGGGAAGCAGTCTAGAAGTTCCTGTCTTCTAACCATAAACATTCTGCTCTTTTCTCTCTGCTATCCTCATCTTTTGAATATAATATTTAATACTGATACAATGCTTTTTGAAAATGTGTAGGAGTCACATGACTGTGGTTATCACTATTTGTTTGAGTGTTTGGAAGATAATCTGCAAAGTTTGATTTTGCATTTTGATTGATATGTTCTCCTGAAAGGCATGAAATAGTCCCCTTCAGGTACAACTTACCTTTCTTCTGAAGTAAGTTCTAGAATATACCTAAAGGTTATTAATAAAAGACTTTTGTAAGCCTTCCACGATAATTGTGTCCTGATCTTGGTAATGAAAAGCCCAATTCCAAGATAAAATGTTTTATATATGTCATGAATTTTATGTAATACATGGATTCGAGGCATCACCACACATATTGATTCAGCAGTGTAGAATGTAAGTGGTACAAGAAAGAGATATCTCCCCCCACCATACAAGGGTAAAAGGGATTATGTTTGCTGCTAACACTCCTATTGTAGTATTTTTTCATCCTTTTACTTTGAAAAATAATGTAAAAATAACTTGGAGTTCCTTTTTAAATACACAAGCTTTGCTAATCAAAGTGCTGACAGGAAAGTTAATGGTTAAAACTTGAACTTAGATGCACGTGGTCTAGGGGAGCAGAATCAGCTCCAAATTATGCAAACTCAAACTTCCAAAAGTTATTTATTAATAACATCTCAAAGTTCCACTTCTTCATTGACAGTGTGGAAAAATAATAAAACATTCCTCACGAGGTTGTGTGCATATGTACGTGCTAAGTCACTTCAGTTATGTCTGATTATCAGATACCCTATGGTCTATAGCCCACTAAGCTCCTCTGTCCATTGAATTCTCTAGGCAAGGACACAAGTGGGTTGCCATTTCCTCCTCCAGGGGATCTTCCTGACCCAAGGATTCAACCCACGTCTCCTCCATCTCCTGAATCGTCAGGTAGATTCTTTACCACAGTGCCACCTGGGAAGCCCGAGATCAGATTCACGTATTTTTAAAGTTAGATAAACAGATATCTAAGGTGTACAGAGCAGTCAGCAAAATATTATACCCTGGATAAACTAACACACACGTGCTCAAACATACACACACTTTCTAGAAGGGTAAATCAATACCCCCACTAAGTTTTTTGACATAATCCTCCTATGAGTTTTCTCGTGACATCCACAAACAGGAAGGATTTGCAATTCCTGAGTCTTCACTCCAAATAGCAAAATAGCCTTCATCCCTTAAGGAAGAAATATAAACAAATATGTAATTTGTATCTCATCATCAGTAATTTTTTTTTCTGACATGACATGATTTTACCATCATTTACAGTTTTTGGTTTGTGTATGTGCTGGAGTTTCTGTGATAATCACTGGAAAACGATCTACTGACTCTTCCAAATATCCTCTTGTCCTATTCTTCCTCACCAAAAGGACCACCAGTATTTAGCCAAGTACTTGAAAAGCCAGAGTACCATACCTAGACCGCATTGTCCAGCCTTCATTCTAAGAGTGGACATGTGACTGTGTTCTGACTAATGCGATATCAGTTCAGTTCAGTTCGTTAGCTCAGTCGTGTCCGACTCTTTGCGACCCCATGAATCGCAGCACGCCAGGCCTCCCTGTCCATCACCAACTCCTGGAGTTCACTCAGACTCACGTCCATCGAGTCAGTGATGCCATCCAGCCATCTCATCCACTGTTGTCCCCTTCTCCTCTTGACTCCCAATCCCTCCCAGCATCAGAGTCTTTTCCAATGAGTCAGCTCTTCACATGAGGTGGCCAAAGTATTGGAGTTTCAGCTTTAGCATCATTCCTTCCAAAGAAATCCCAGGGCTGATCTCCTTCAGAATGGACTGGTTGGATCTCCTTGCAGTCCAAGGGACTCTCAAGAGTCTTCTCCAACACCACAGTTCAAAAGCATCAATTCTTCAGCGCTCAGCTTTCTTCACAGTCCAACTCTCGCATCCATACATGACCACTGGAAAAACCATAGCCTTGACTAGATGGACCTTAGTTGGCAAAGTAATGTCTCTGCTGTTCAATATGCTATCTAGGTTGGTCATAACCTTCCTTCCAAGGAGTAATCATCTTTTAATTTCATGGCTGCAATCACCATCTGCAGTGATTTTGGAGCCCAAAAAAATAAAGTCTGACACTGTTTCCACTGTTTCTCCATCTATTTGCCATGAAGTGATGGGACCAGATGCCATGATCTTCGTTTTCTGAATGTTGAGCTTTAAGCCAACTTTTTCACTCTCCACTTTCACTTTCATCAAGAGGCTTTTTAGTTCCTCTTCACTTTCTCCCATAAGGGTGGTGTCATCTGCATATCTGAGGTTATTGATATTTCTCCCGGCAATCTTGATTCCAGCTTGTGCTTCTTCCAGCCCAGCATTTTTCATGATGTACTCTGCATATAAGTTAAATAAGCAGGGTGACAACATACAGCCTTGACATATTCCTTTTCCTATTTGGAACCAGTCTGTTGTTCCATGTCCAGTTCTAACTGTTGCTTCCTGACCTGCATAGAGGTTTCTCAAGAGGCAGGTCAGGTGGTCTGGTATTCCCATCTCTTTCAATATGGTCGGACCTAATTCAAAGCACCAAATTTCTGGATAGTTTGTTTCACAGAATTATCAAGATGATAGTTATTGTCATATCACTCTATCTTCTTTAGCTTCTTTCATTTTGGATTTTCTTTCACTCACAGATAAAATTAATCCTAATAAAAACATTGTACAGTTTATTTATAAGGAGCACAGCTTCCAATAGGAGCATCACCTCTAGTATTTTAAATGTTAATGGGATCATAAAGTACAACTTTAAACAATTTTATTGATAATTTGTTAAAAAAATCCTATTTGATTTTATTATTTCATTTATTTCCTTGAGGGAAATTATCATATACATTTTGCAATTTATGAAATCATTTAAATGAAAGCTATTATGTACTCAATGAAAATGGTATATAGAGATATATAAGCTTAGGTTGAAATGCTTTTTAATGGCCAAATAACGTTAGGGTTTATCGTCCAGTCATGTCTGACTTTTTGTGACCCCATGCACTGTAGCATGCCAGGCTCCTCTGTCCATGGAATTCTCCAGGCAAAAATACTAGATTGGGTAGCCATTCTTTTCTCCAAGGGATGTTCCTGACCCAGGGATCAAACCCAGGAAGGCTATTAAGGCATAGCTTTTGTGAAGAACACACAGAAATCTTAAGTGTCCAACTCAGTGTAAGACAAGCTGAGGTGAGCATACAGCGTGAAAACTCTGCCAAGATCAATTTATAGAATATTTCCATATTCTCTGTGGTCCATCCATTTTGTTGCATATTCTTAATTTTTATTGTTCTGCTCATTGTATGAACAAACTATTATTATTTCATTTTTATCCACTTGATGTCATTTAAATTGTTCCTAATTTGAGGCAATTATGAGTAGTTTAATCCAGGTTTTTGGCATACCTGGGCATATATCAGCAGTGAAATTTCTGGACTTTATCATATATGTGTGATTAATTTTATTTAATAATTCCAAAAATAATTGTATTAATTTGCACGGACACAAGTAACATAAAGTTGTAGTTGCTCAGCATCTTTGCTAACATTTGATAATATCAGCCCTTTAAGTTTAGCCATCCTGCTGAGTGTTTGGTACTACCTAGTTATGGTTTATACTTACATGTTTCAGTGATGAATGATGCTGAGCATTCTTTATGTATTTTAAAACATGCCTACTTCATGAGAGCAGTGCCTATTCAAAACATAGTTGTACTAAAATTTTCCCATCTACCTTTTTATTGTTTTGAAGATTATTTTTGTAGTTTAGATTCATTTACTTTGGAGGCTTTATCTGTGACAACCTTCATTCATATATTTCATATTCACTTTCTTAATGTAATTTTTTGATGGGCTAAAGTCATTAATTAAGTAAAGTCTGATGGATCTATTTCTTCTTATATGATTAATATTTTTTTTTTTAACTTAGTCTTTTAAAGCTAATGAACAAATTGAATAATTTCTACTTATCAAGTCATATATATAAATTATATTTTATTATGAAAATAATCTCATAAAATGTATACATATAAAATATATACAAGATTATATATAATACATAAGATATATAATATAATATATATAAGAATGTGTATATATATGTAAATAATACACATACAGAATGATGAAACACTTTCTACATATTGTATAAATTGTATGGGAAGGGAAGAAAGAGCAATTTAGAGTTGAATATGCTTAAAAGAAATTTGTTTCATTGCAAAGCTAAAAGATTTTTTATTGTCTGTATACTAAGGTGAAATATCCTTTACAGTCAGTATAATTTATGTCAAATGCAAAGTTGGTAAGATTGAAATTGAAATTTTTACTTTTACTTTATCATTTGTTTGTATAGAAACATCCCTAAAAATGATGATTATAATTAAATGTGAAACAATACAACTAGAAATAATGGCTTAATAGAAAAAAAAAAAGAGAGAACGAAAAATGTATTGATAAAATGTCAGTACAAATCAGCATCAAATTAAGGACTTCACAGTGTTATACTCGTTTTATCTTTTGTTTCAATAGAGTGAAATAGGATTAAATCGACATTGGACTCAGAGAGAAAACTAAGCAGCTTAATTTGAACACTTGATTCCGTAATTTCATTCACATTGGAAATATCATTAAGCTATGTTTCTTGAAAAAGAAAGGAACAAATATTTGAGTTACTATACATTAATGTTGCTATACCTGGATAAGCAAAATAAATTTTATTTGGGGTTAAATACACTTAATTTTTAATGGTTAAAAGATAAATTAGAAGAAGATATTATTTTTATCTGAATTTTATTTTAAATTTTAGTAATAACTGACATTGTGTGGAGAGGAAAAGAAAAAATAAATTGGCAGTATTATGCCCCAGATTACAGAGTGACAGATGTTTTCATATTGTCAAGAAATTATTTGATGATTTTTAAAAAAAAATTAGGGGATCTGTGAGTCTTAATTATACAAGTATGAAGAGCAATCAGAATCTGTAGTATAATTCAGAAAGTTACAACAGTAAAAATAAAAAATTAAAAACATAGATTTCAAAAATACATATTAATTGTTCACATTTATTTATATATGCTAGGGTTTAAATCTTATTTCTGAATACAATACACAGAAGAACTATACAAAAAAAAGTCTTAATGATCTAGATAACTACAGTGGTATGGTCACTCACCTGGAGTCAGACATCCTGGAGTGTGAAGTCAAGGGAGCCTTAGGAAGCATCACTACAAACAAAGCTAGCGGAGGTAATGGAATTCCATCTGAGCTATTTAAAATCCTTAAAGATGATGCTCTTAAACTGCAGCACTCAATATGTCAGCAAATTTGAAAAACTCAGCTGTGGCCACAGAACTGGAAAAGATCAGTTTTCGTTGAATCCCAAAGGAAGGCAATGCCAAAGAATGTTAAACTACCATACACTTGAGCTTATTCTACATGGTAGCAAGGTAATATTCAAAATTCTCCTATCTAGGCTTCAGTAGTACTTGAACTGAGAACTTGCAGATGTACAGGCTGCATTTAGAAAAGGTAGAGGAAGCAGAGATCTAATTGCCAACATCCTTTGGATCATAGAAAAGGCAAGGGAATTCCAGAATAACATCTGCCTCATTAACTACGTGAATTCTTTTGACTGTGTGGATCACAACAAACTGTGGAAAATTCTTCAGGGGATGGGAATACCAGGCCACCTTACCTACCTCCTGAGAAATATCTATGCAGGTCAAGAAGCAGCAGTTAGAACCCAACATGGAACAATGAACTGGTTCAAAATTGGGAAAGAAGTATGACAAGGATATATATTGTAACCCTGCTTATTTAACTTATATTCAGAGTATATCATTTGAAATGACAGGATAGATGAATCACAAGTTGAAATTAAGATTGCTCTGAGAAATACCAACAATCTCAGATACGCAGTTGATACCACTAACGATAGGAAGTAAAGAGGAACTAAAGAAACCCTTGAGTGTGGAAGAGGAGGGTGAAAAAACTGACTTAAAACTCAACATTCAAAAAGCTGATCATGCCATCTGATCCTATCACTTTACAGCAAATAGAAGGGGAAAAAGTAAAACTGACAGATTTTATTTTCTTGGGCTACAAAATCATTGTGGATGGTGACTGCAGCCATGAAATTAAAAGATGCTTTCTCCTTTGAAGAAAAGCTATGAGAAACCTAGGCAACGTACCAAAAGCAGAGACATCACTTTGCTGAGAAAGGTCAGTCTAGTCAAAGCTATGGTTTTTCCAGTAGTTGTACACAGATGTGAGATATGAAGCATAAAATGTAAGATTTGAAGCATAAAATTACTTTGGTGACGAAGGTCCATCCAGTCAAAGCTATGGTTTTTCCAGATGTCATGTATGGATATGAAAGTTGGACCATAAAGAAAGCTGAGAGCCGAAGAATTGATGCTTTTGAACTTTTTCCATAGTCTTTGTGGTGTTGGAAAAGACTCTTGAGAGTCCGTTGGACTGCAAGGAGAACAAACCAGTCAGTCCTAAGGGAAATCAACCCTCAATATTCATTGGAAGGCCTGATGCTGAAGTTGAAGCTCCAATACTTTGGCCACCTGATGCAAAAAACTGACTCAGTGGAAATGACCCTGATGCTGGGAAGATTTGAAGGGAAAAGAAGAAGAGGACAACTTAGCACACAGGTGAAATACATTTATTACTTTGTATTAAGTAACTTTTCCATATTCATACTTTACTAACCAACAGTCATCTCCAATGAAATATGTTATTGTCGATGAACACATCTAATCTTTAGTGATCTGTGCCTCTATGTATACAGTGGTTTAACCTAGAAGTATCTTTATAATCATTTCTGCATATCATGTTCTCATCCATCTTTCAGTCCTATTTTTTTCCCAAACCCATCCCAAATATCCATATGTTCCCAGAAATCTTTGTATTATATCAATTTACATTGATTTTTCACCCTCTGGACTTCTGAGGATTTATTTCATTGAGCAACTCTTTACCAAAATTTCAACTATTTGGTATATTCTTCGAATTAAATACTTTAAAAAGACTGTGTTGTTGTTGTTGTTTTTTTTCTTGTTGAATTCTTTTTTTTTTTTGTATCCTTTCTTTTTTTTTTTTTTTAATTTTATTTTATTTTTAAACTTTACATAATTGCATTAGTTTTGCCAAATATCAAAATGAATCCATCACAGGTTAATGTTAAATTATCTCCTGGATAATACTTAATAGTACTGCCCGTGGCTTCAAACAGGTAAGAGATCAAGCATATGTGTTTTCCTAATCATTATGTCTATGCCCCTTAAAAAGTCATTTAGTTAACACTCAGCATCATGATTTGTAAAATAAGGGTAGTTATAACCATCTCAATTTGGTTTTCAAAAATAAGCATAAGCTGATAAACATAAAACACTAAAAGTATTTCCTGACAGAGTTGATGTTCCAAAAGTATTACCTATGAATAAACTTTGCATTATTGTATTTACTTTTATAATTATTTTATATTAATATGTATTTTACTAATACTTGAATAGCTTAATAAATTAATGACTGCTAATTATTTCAAAACTACTCACAAAGTATAAATTGAAAACTACTAAAATAAATTAATATTATCTCTAGCTTTAGAAATTTTTTAATTGTGAAAGAACTATAACATAGTTTAAAATATGAAAATATGGTGTACTAAGTTTCATATATCATGTGCAAGCAAAATACTGCAGTTCAAAGTGAGAGAGAACTTCTGCTTGTTCAAAATATTAACATACAGGTCACTTTTGAACAAGGCTTTGTGGAATGATAGTAATTCCTATAGTTTGAAATGAATTATAGCAATTTCCAGGTGGAGAAAAATACCTTTAGAGAAGACTTGAGAGTCTTGAAAAGTGTGTGTGTATAATTTGTTCTTTAGCATTAGGCTGTGCAGAAGAGAATAGATTGGTAAAATCAGAAAAGGAGATTTGGCATACGGTGAGGTCAACCCTGAGTGCTTGGCTAAAATCCTACTCTGATTTTGGAAGGTAATCATGGAGAAAATTTGTGCATTAGCAGTAGCAGTGTATAAGAAGGCACGGTTGTGAGTGGTGTGAATGAGGGACAGGTGGCACTTCAGGAATTATTTCTGTAATCTGAGGTGATGGATAATACAGATCTGGCCTAGGGTAATGAGAGAAAGTGTAGCTTGAATACAATTAAATTGAGGATGAGCGGTTTGCTACGAATGCATACGGGAAAGGAGATGGGGTGAGTTTTCTTAGAAAGCCTCTTATTTTATTTAGAATTATGAGAATAGTGTTTTTTTATCAGTTACATGTATGATGACTGAATTAGAGTGTAGAAAACATTATGAAGGACTCAAATGATTACACAGTTGAAAGATAAAGAAAATGACATTCTTTATTAAGATCTTACAGAAGTTAAAATTTATTTACCACATATTTTTGAAAATAAGATGATTTCACTTGAATATATAATAAATGTTAATAGATCATGTTACTATCAAAAACAATGAGGGATCTGATGGGATCCAACATTCACCATGACTTTACTGAAAAATTGAACATCTCAATTATGGCTTAATTTTTTTTTTTAATTCTGAGGATAAACCTATATACATCTAAGATGTGCTCATGAGAAAAAAAAATGATAATAGTTCACTCACTTGTTACTATACCTGCTACTCTAAGAAGGATAATTAAATGGAATTTTCACAGAGGAAAGGAATTTTGTGCACTTTCAAAGTGTTAAAAGATTTATTCCTTGCTTACTGATAGAGACATAGCAATTAAAACTATAAATATAATCTTCTTATACTCAAATGGTTTCTACAAAATTGTAATTTTGAATTTGGTTTTTACTAGAGGAATAAATCAGCATAGGATAGCAATTCGCAAGCACAAAAGAGTATTACTTCAATCACCTTAAGAATAATCCTTTTTCTCATGGGGTTGATTTCAACCAGGAAGCATTCGGCAATGGGGCAAAGACTAGCCAAATTTAATAAGGCTGACAGGTTCTGACTTATTATCTGCTCTGCTCAGGGATGGCAATCTCTTACAGTGACATAAACATGAAGCCCAAGAATAAGTGCTTAGCTGAATGATGTTTTGTATTCTAAATACTACATTCCAAAACAGAGTTTTTGGTATGAATTTGTGGAACGAAATCAGAAACAACATTTTTTTTCATGCATAAATAAATAAGTAATTAATGAGAAAGGCATGCAAGGAAATAACAATACAGTCTAAGTAGTGATTTTTCCCCCATTAATACTATAGGGCTTTAGAAATTCTATTCCTTTTAATTCCATTAAACACAGAAACCTGTCCACCGTTGGCTAAATAATAAAAATCACAGGCTATGGAAACTGCCTTTGAAAAAAAGAAGGATTTATAGTCTCGACCTTTTTATCTTTGCAGAATTTGAGTAGTTTGTCCTGTACTGAGATGAAAGGAACTTTTATTAGTAAATGAAAAATAATCCATTTCATTAAAAAGAATGTAGAAGTGTTATGCTTTGCTAATTCAAAGTTGCTGTAAATAAAGCCCCTAGGATTACAGTCAGATAGAAGGAAACCACCCCTTCAATTCTTGCCTTCTCTTCCTCAATAATTCTACTCTTCAATAGATATTGGTAAGTGTTTCCACTGAGGCAGGAACTGCACAGCTAATAAGGAACCTGAGATGTGTATAAAATCATCACTGAAGTGAATGGCATTCAACTAGCATAAACTGAGTAACTGTCTATGTACATTTATAATCAAACTCACTCACTTTCCAGGTAGTTCAATTAAGCTGTACCTCATTAATGCTTTTGAGAAGAAAGAAAGCCATCTTGCAAAATTTTAAATGACCTCAATTGAATCAGCTCAAAAAATACATTGAAATTGAACAATCTAAAAAATTGACCTTGAAAAGCCTCTGTGTGCTTTCATAATCCTTTAAAATTAAATTATCCCTTCTAATTATTTACTAGTTGTTTAATTCCCTTACATTTTCTTTAATTTCCAACCTTTTAGCTCACCTTTGCCACAAAATTTTCTTCAGACAGGAGGGAAAAAAAGGATACCTTTATCATAATGATGTACTGTTGATTCTGTATCTAAAGTCATTGTAATTCTGGAAGTTGTTCTAAGGTTCAATGGATGTTTGCCAGAATTTTAGTCTGTGAGAGCTAAGTACTTCTTGTTATATGGAGTGAGCGACACTCCCTGCATGGAAATAAGTTTACTCTCTTTACCTACCTAGAACTAAAATCTAGAAGGAAAAATAAAAGCTCCTGTTATGCATGCCAATAGTTTCTGTCTGCATCTCTTGTCTTCAGGTGTGAGTAGCATGGTGTATGCATACAATATTGAATAAATACTTGTTGGATGCACTGAACGAATAAGTGTATGTGCCTGAAATAATGAGAATAATTTCCATAAGTTACCTTCACAAAGGTTTATTCATTTGTGTTACACTGAGACAACATATAAGCAAAAACAGTCTCATTTGTATTCTTTCCTTTTTGAAATTTTTCCTGATTTTTTGCTATATGATTATATAATATTTCAAGGTCAAGAGACAGGAAAAATATGCCATCTGTGCTCCAAATTAACTGTGACTATCTTTGAAAATATTAATAGAATAATTCTGGATCTATCAGGCAAAAAAACTGTTCATTTAATTCAGAAAATGATCAGTAAAAAATGACTTTAATACAACTCAAATACAATAGATCAATGCACACCTTCTAACAGTGTTTGACCTGCATATTAATCTTTGTTATTTAATACCAGAAATGAACAGAGCTGCATATAGGTGCATGACACTCTTGTTTTATCAGAAATCAATTTTTAAGAGAAAGTTTCTTCTTTCATTCCTTCAGCAGCCCTTTCTCATATATCCAGTTATGCTACATTGCTTGAGGATGTGCTTCTATGAATCCTTAACATATTTCTGCTGCCCTCTCTGCCTGTGATTACGCCCCATTTCAGCTGACTTTACAGCAGCAGTTGGGTGTCCTGCTGTCTTCTATTTTCTGTACATGTGCAGCTTAGTAGAGCTGTGCTATGATGAATATTGTTTCAATGTTGTCAGACCAGTTATATTAAAGGACTGTATTTCTAGGGCCTATGTTTCTGTCTCTGCTGTTCAATAATGCTCAGAGGCAGGCTGATAGAGCAAACTCTGAAGCCATATATCTTACAGATATAAGAAGCTTCCAGAATTCACTAGTCCTGTTTAGGGGGCAGCAGGTGCTCCAGCACAGTCTTTTCTGAAGCCAAAAGTCTTTTCTGAAGTCCCCAAAGGGAGGAAGTCCCTCCTGAGCTCCCCCTCAGCTGTGAAGAGTTTGAGAACCATCCTTTGACCTACTGTGAACACACTTTTGCTCTGTATTCACCATGAATATCAATAAGACAGAAACTCTGATTTAACCATCTAAATGTGTTTTATATATTTCCTGGCACAAATAGGAGTGTATAAGTACGTTGATGGATTAAGTGTTAACTACATTATAAATTGAAAAATGGGATGAAACTCTGGCAACATTAAAGTCATTCTGCTGTTGCTATTTCTAATACTTCCTTTCCTAGTCTTCACTGGATCAAGGCCTGCTGTGCCTAAAATATTTTATTTTCTCTAGGAAAGAAAGCACACAAAATAACCAGAGGGTAAAAGAAGTCACTGAGTATCTCAGAGTTTATAAAGTTCAAAAAGCAGGGACAGATGTCTAATAAGTCAGGTGATTTGAGATTTTCAAGAGGTAAGATTTTTATAATGAAATTGATTTGTTTTCTTAATCCAAAGTTTAAGAGCTTGGTGGATTCCAAACATAATTTATGCTTAAAAATAAAAACCAAATTTGCACATGTGAACATCTGTACATGTGTGTGTGTATTGGTGCTGGGGGTATGAGAGGTATGTGTTGATTGTATAAGAGCCAATTTTCCAGTAAAAAGAAATAAACTAGGCAGATCCCTACAAAAATCACATAGAAGAGGAAATAAAGTGGACAATGGTGTCATAGATAAAGCCTTCCGCTTTCCTCTAGGGCATTCAACAAAGAAGAGTTACAATAGAGGGAAAATGTGTTTGTTCAGAAAGTGTCACAGATACCCATTTCCCCTACCTCCAATGACTCTGTGGGGTACAATAGATTATTAAAAAATGTCCCACATCTTTAAAAAAATCAAAGAAAGCTAAGAGTGGGCCAGTGGAACTGGAAAGGCCTTATATCTGATGAAGAGAAAGAGTCCCTTCAGTGACCTAGTAGTCTATAAAATAACTGGCTTGTGTTCATAAAGCAATGTCAATGTCAGGAATGTTTGGGGGAGTGAGGGAGACCGTGACAGCTCAGCAGTGGGTGATGTGGGAATAAAGCCTGAAAAGTTAAAAATAGATGCTCCTCTGAATCAAAGATTGATAAAGAAAGAAAACCTGAATCACCTTCTTAATTTTGCCTATGTGTTTCCTTTCACAGAAATTTCTTCATCCTTATTTAGATCACCCCATACATCACTCCCATCTATTTAGATCACACCTGGGGGAGAAAAAGGAAAGGTTAAAAAGGGAGAAACTTTAATTTACTGAGACATTCTGAATTGGATTGAAAAATTGAAATTGAAGATTGAGAGTTATATAATTAGATCCAGTTAGAAAAACACAATTTTAGTTTTCCATACATGATTAGAAAGAATTCATAGCACTACAAAAATTTCCAAGTATAGCAGAGAATCAAAATTGATACAAACAAGGACAGACTTATAACTTGCTTATCATTGCCTAGATAAACGCTGAGTCCCTTCTCTAATCCTTTGTACTCCAGGATGAATTTCTTTTTTTATAGTCTGCCCTCTCCTTCTTCCTGCCATGCTTGTGATTTCATCTTTCCTTAATAGGAATTGTCACTTGTTGTCCTTATATAGAAGTTGACTTCTCTTTCTTTCTTCTCACTGCCAAAAATTGAATTGCTCTTCCACTTAAATGTCTACCATTTTCTCTGCTCTCAAAAAAGGCACTAATTTGAAATAAAATGTTAAAGGAATGAAAATTTCCCTAAGAACTGTAGTTTCAAGCTTTTGATAGTTTACAAGAATAGTATCTCCTTTGGGCAGTTTTACCATTAGCTCATTTCCTCAGGGATCTCTCTGTCTGTCTGTTTCTGTCTCTGTCTCTCTCACTATATCCTGTGTGTGGGTGTGAGTGTGTCTGTGTCTATGTTTATGTGTATATGCATTTTTTAACATGTAAGAGTAGATTTCAAGTATCATTATTGTCAACTACAAATTGGCACTTACCAAGAGCATTGGCAATGACTGAACAACAAAGGCATTTGCCATCTGCCTCTACAGTGATTGAACCCCATGCTGCTATAGCTGCTGACCTTCAACAATCCCTGAGGGAGTTCAGGGTGGAGAGAGTCACTCTGTGCTCCAGGGAATCTGGTGGGACAGGTCTTTGAAGTGAAGTGAAGTGAAGTCGCTCAGTCGTGTCCGACTCTTTGCAATCCCGTGGACTGTAACCTACCAGGCTCCTCCATCCATGGCATTCTCCAGGTAAGAATACTGGAGTGGGTTGCCATTTCCTTCTCTAGGGGATCTTCCCGACCCAGGGATTGAACCCGGGTCTCCCTCATTGCAGGCAGACGCTTTAACCTCTGAGCCACCAGGGATGAGCCACCAGGCTAGATCCCTTCAGTTCAGTTCGGTATCTCAGTCCTATCCAACTTTTTGCAACCCTATGGACAGCAGCACATCAGGCCTCCCCATCCATCATCAACTTCCGGAGTTTACTCAAACTCATGTCCATTGAGTCAGTGATGACAGCCAACCATCTCATCCTCTGTCATTCCCTTCTCCTCCTGCCTTCAATCTTTCCCAGCATCAGGGCCTTTTCCAGTGAGTCAGCTCTTCGCATTGGGTGGCCAAAGTATTGGAGTTTCAAAGTATTGGTCTTTAGGTAGTTGGTTGTTTATAGGAACAGATTTTATGATCTCAATCCTTGCATCTCCTCATATCTAGAGAAGCACTAAATCCCTTCAGGGTGACATCAGACCCTCATGACTAACAAAAAACATTTTGTAAATTGAGTGCTTCATGGTATTGAACTCCCCCTTCACCAAAACCTTATATATTGACTTTCCCCCACTGTCTCTTTGGAGCAGTCTCTCAGAGCTATCTGAGATGCTGCCTCCCAGGCTTCAGTCCTCATTTTGCCCCAAATAAAACAACTCACAACTCTCAAGTTATACATCTCTTTTTAGTCAACATTACCTTTTATCCTTTAACATTTCAATGTGCCTTTACTAAGAATATGGATGTTTTCTTAAATAACCTCAGTAAAATTAATAAATTTGTGAAATTTAACAGTAATACAGTACTTTATTCTAACCTACAATCCCCACTCCAGTGTATTCAGTTGTGCCAATGATATCCTGTGTAGCACTGTTTTCAGTGCAAGATCTCATCCAGGTCATATAATGAATGAAGTTTGCTTGTCTCTATAGCTTTCTTTCATCTTGGTCATTCCTTAGCCTTTCCTTGACTTTCTTGACATTGAGGTTCCTTGAAGAATGCAAGCTGGTTATCTTATAGACTACCTCTCAGTTTGGATTTGTCTGATGTTTCCTCATGATTAGATTCAGGTTATGCATTTTTGGCTGGCACAATTCTCAGCGTGATTCTGTGTCCTTCTCAGGACATCACAATGGAAGCCTGGGATATTCCTTTACAATTTATTGGTGATGTTAATTTTGATAACTTGGTTAAAATAACATCTTTTATCCACTTCATAAGTAGTATTTTTCCTTTGGTAATTAGTAACTAATTTGAGAAGAGATCCTATAAGAATATGTAAATATCTTATTCCTCATCAAATGCCATCCTCCTACTGATTAAGCATGTATTGCTGATTCCTGCCAGAATCAATTCATTCTATGTTGGCTGTAGAGATAATTATTTAATTATACACTTTTTTCTCTATTATTTGAACTGCACTGAAATAAAGAATTTTCCTTTTTCACTAGTTATTTATTCTTTAGTTATACATTTATAAACACATAGATACATATGTGTGTGATTATTTTCAATATAGGCTCACATATCTTTACTTTAATCAACAAGACCATTAATATATTTATGTTTTGATGGTAAATTGCACCAGTTTCACTAGTTGGAACACTGCCAAGCTGACTCCTTTAATCTTTTGCAACAACCCCCATCATTGTCTTTAAGCATTTTCTTTTTTTTTTTTACATTTTTTTCCTGAAGTATTTCTTTTTTTTTCTTTTTTTTAATTTTATTTTATTTTTAAACTTTACATAATTGTATTAGTTTTGCCAAATATCAAAATGAATCCGCCACAGGTACACATGTGCTCCCCATTCTGAACCCTCATTTTCTTATTTTCTGGCAAAGCAAAATGTTTCAATCTTATCGTCTAACTTCCTTGTCTCAGACCTGAATCAGTCAGTTTCCCAAGGTTTGCCATTTCTTTTTGTGAATGTAGCTTGTCAGGCTCCTCTATCCATGGAATTCTCCAAGCAAGAATATTGGAGTTGGTTGCCATTCTTTTCTCCAGGGGATCTTTCTGACCCAGGGATCAAACCTGGATCCCCTGCATTGCAGGTAGATTCTTTACCATCTGAACCACTAGAGAAGCCCCTTTTTGTGATTAATGATATTTAGAAACCATTATTAGTCCTCAGTTGTTACCTAGCTAGTCTCAACATTCAATGACTCAAAACAATATCAAATATTTATTATCGCTGAGTTGCTGTGGGTCAGGGATTCATGCTGGATGTTTCTGGATAGGGCCTCTCATGAGTTTTCCCAGTTAGCTTGTCCACTGGGCCTGCAGTGATCCAAAGGTTTGACGAGAGTTGAAGGAGCCACATGGACCACTCATGTGGTTGGCCTGATGGTATTAGTTTTTTTGATGGAGACCTTAATGTCCTCTCCAGTGTGGGAATCTCCCTAAGATGTCTTGCTTGAATGTTCTCATAATAATGTAGCTGACTTCCCCTTGAATGATAGATACAAGAAAATAAGATAAAACTCTTAATATCTTTTGTGACCTAGACTTGGAAATCACACACTCTCACTTCTGGTATCTTTTGGTCATTCAAGCCTTGATTCAGTGTAAGAGTGACTATCTAGGGTACAGAGGAGGAGGCAAATATCATTGGGTTAAATCTTAGAAGCCGATTATACTAGGAATCAAGAATCTGACCTTGATGTGCTCATTTTTACTTATAACATCATTGTTTCTAGGGTTTTCAGTGAATAGAGCCAAAATATGTAGTGAGTTATGTGTGCATATATATGTATTGTGTACATATGTATATATGTACAAATCCTTGAAATTATGAAATAATGAATTTCCATATAAATCTACTTACTTAATAAGTCCTTCAACATGCATCATATGGTTTCAATGTTTCTATTCACATGCCTGCTGAGAAGGATTCAAGAACTGTTAGTTGTTGAAATATTCTTCAGCCTAAGAATATTAATTTATTTAAGAGTTAATAGAACCTGTTCTTTTCTTTTAAAAATATTCACCTTGAATGTGGTTATTTTATTTACTTAAAATCCAGTTGAATTCATTTGTTCATTTTTTTGCATTTACTATTTTTCCCATCTTGTTCATTTAATAGTTAAGACTATGTAGAATATTGCAGGTTGATTCAGATAGCCAAAACTATACAAAAATGTAAACTCAGAGGAGTGTCACTCTTCACCTATCAAGTTGCCACAGGCCCAGTGGACACCTAAGAAACCTCACAAGAAACTCAAGCCAGAAACGCACAGCTAAGCACGCCTGGATTTCTGACCCATAGAAGCTGTGAGAAAAATACACACTTAGAATTACTTTAGGCCACTAAGTTTTAGAGTCACTTGTTAAGGAACAATTTATCAGAAACTGAGAGAAATGACTGATTCCAGGTCTGGGATGGAAAAGCTACCAAATGACCCAGAAGTAACTCACTGTGCCAGGTAATAAGAAACTGATTAAAAATAATGGTGAAGGTATGTCAGAAGGATAGAGCAAAAAGCTGAAATTAGTTCCAGAGAGCTAAATAGGCACAATTTGAGCATCAAAAATATAAAGATATTTATGGATTTTATCTCTATAAATTAAGAATCTATAAGTTCACATTGAAAAGAAATGTATGCATATGAGGATCTGTTCAGTTCAGTTCAGTTCAGTCTCTCAGTCATGTCTGACTCTGCAACCCCATGAATCACAGCACGCCAGGCCTCCCTGTCCATCACCATCTCCGAGAGTTTACTCAAACTCACGTCCATCGAGCTGGTGATGCCATCCAGCCATCTCATCCTCTGTTGTCCCCTTCTCCTCCTGCTCCCAATCCCTCCCAGCATCAGAGTCTTTTCCAATGAATCAACACTTCTCATGAGGTGGCCAAAGTACTTCAGTTTCAGCTTTAGCATCGTTTCTTCCAAAGAACACCCAGGGCTGATCTCCTTTAGAATGGACTGGTTGGATCTCCTTGCAGTCCAAGGGACACTCAAGAGTCTTCTCCAAAACATCACAGTTCAAAAGCATCAGTTCTTCAGCGCTCAGCTTTCTTCACTGTCCCACTCTCGCATCCATACATGACCACAGGAAAAACCATAGCCTTGACTAGACCGACCTTTGTTGGCAAAGTAATGTCTCTGCTTTTCAATATGCTATCTAGGTTGGTCATAACTTTTCTTCCAAGGAGTAAGCATCTTTTAATTTCATGGGTGCAGTCACCATCTGCAGTGATTTTGGAGCCCAGAAAAATAAAGTCTGCCACTGTTTCTCCATCTATTTGCCATGAAGTGATGGGACCAGATGCCACGATCTTCGTTTTCTGAATGTTGAGCTTTAAGCCAACTTTTTCACTCTCCTCTTTCACTTTCATCAAGAGGCTTTTGAGTTCCTCTTCACTTTCTCCCATAAGGGTGGTGTCATCTGCATATCTGAGGTTATTGATATTTCTCCCAGCAATCTTGATTCCAGCTTGTGCTTCTTCCAACCCTGTGTTTCTCATGATGAACTCTGCAGGATACATATTTGCAAAATGAATGAATAAGGAAAATGTTATTCTTTTAATTGAATATCAATTAATAGAGAAGAAATAATAAATTTGTATAATCTTTTATAATAACCATAAAACATTTGATTCAGGCAAGAATCATCAATGATGGCTTAATCAACAGGAGGGGTCATTTGATAAAGAATACAATTAACGTCAATAATAATTTGCAAAAGCATCTTATAGGTATCCATTTTGATTCCCAGGCATCCACTTTAAGTGATATAGCATCACTTAAGAGGTATGCCAGTTAAAAATGCATAACCTGCATTTCCTTTGCAAAAAGAAGAAGATATGTGTATATTTTCTTATTTCCCCTTATTTTTTACCCAAAAGAGTAGAAATATACATACACATATATGTAGGCATATAATCTTTTGTACCTTGCCTTTTATATAGTTTACTAATATATCCTGGAATTAATGCTATACTAATGAATGGAGATCTTTCTTTTGTATAGCTATGTGATGCTCCTTTCTTATTTGGAAGGACTTTTCAAAGCTGTAATACTTTCAGATTCAGGTGGTCCTAAGGTCCATTTAGAATTTCCCAACTAATAATTTTGAAATTGTTTTTGTTTTGTTTTGAGACTTTAAATGCCTCTGTACTTTTATATCATGAAAATTAAATATGAGTGGTCACTACTAATTATAAGCTCCAAATAACTATTATCACATATAGATATAGCCATATCTGACTGAACCTCAGTTCCAAGGCTTATAAAGTTCCATAAATGTCACCTTGATTTCATAAAGTTCCCAATATTTTTGTTTTCCTCTAAACTTCCTTGCCCTGCTTACAGGCAAAGTACCTCAGGTCTGCCCAAATCAAAAATTTTTCCATTATTATTACAGCAAGAATTTTGTGATATTAGGATAGACAGTAATAGACCACACTTTTATCCCATTATGTTTCCACTACACTTCTTCTCTTTCATATTCTTTTTCTTTTCTCTCCTTTATCCTTTGCTTTCTTATAATGATTCAGTTCAGTTCAGTTACTCAGTCGTGTCCAGCACTTTGTGACCTCATGGACTGCAGCATGCCAGGCTTCCCTGTCCATTACCAACTCCTGGAGCTTGCTCAAACTCATGTTCATCGAGTTGGTGAGGCCATCCAACCATCTCATCCTCTGTCATCCCCTTCTCCTCCTATCTTCAATCTTTCCCAGCATCAGGGTCTTTTCCAATGAGTCAGTTCTTCGCATCAGGTGGCAAAAGTATTGGAGCTTCAGCTTCAGCATCAGTCCTTCCAATGAATACTCAGGATTTATTTCCTTTAGGATTGACTGATTTGATCTCCTTGCAGTCCAAGGGACTCTCAAAAGTCTTCTCCAGCACCACAGATCAAAAGTATCAATTCTTTGACACTCAGCTTTCTTCATGGTCCAGCTCAAGTATCCATACATGACTATTGGAAAAAACATAGCTTTGATTATATGGACATTTGTTGGAAAAGTAATGTCTCTGCTTTTGAATATGCTATCTAGGTTGGTCATAGCTTTTTTTCCAAGGAGCAAGTGTCTTTTAATTTCATGGCTGCATTCATCATCTGCAGTAATTTTGGAACCCAAGAAAAGAAAGTCTGTCACTGTTTCCACTGTTTCTTCATCTATTTCCCATGAAGTGATGGGACCACATGCCATGATCTTCATTTTTTTGAATATTGAGTTTTAAGACGGTTTTTTCACTCTCTTCTTTCACTTTCATCAAGAGACTTTTTAGTTCCTCTTCTCTTTCTGTCATAAATGTGGTGTTACATGCATATCTGAGGTTATTTATATTGCTCCCAGAAAGCTTGATTCCAGCAAGTGCTTCATCCAGTCCAGCATTTCACATGGTATACTCTGCATATAACATATAATCAGGGTGATAATATACAGCCTTGCCATACTCCTTTCCCAATTTTGAACCAGTCCATCGTTCCATGTCCAGGTCTAACTGTTGCATCCTGACCTGCATGCAGGTTTCTCAGGAGGCAGTTAAGGTGATCTGGTATTCCCATCTCTTAAAGAATTTTCCTCAGTTTGCTGTGATCCACACAGACAAAGGCTTTAGGTTAGTCGATGAAGTTGAAGTAGATATTTTTCTGGAATTCTCATGCTTTTTCTTTGATGTAACTCATCTTGGCAATTTTATCTTGCCTACCAATCCAAGACTTTAGGGATGCTTACTTTCAGTACCCAAGTACCACAGTCCCTATTTCTGAGAGGAATTCTGGTGGCATGTTAATCTGAGAAATATCCTTGATTAAGAGTAAAATTAGCTCTATGTTCAGGTAAAATTGAAACTGCAGAACAGTTCACTAATACAAGATATAACTTAATTGTCTTCTTATGTAAGTGGAATCTGAAGATAGCCCATGGATGCATGGCCATTCCACCATCATCACAGATGTATGCTTCCTTATGGCCCACCATGGCTCCTAGAGGTTCAGTCATCCATATCCACCTTCCAGTCATCAGGAACAAGAACGAGAGAAAAAGGGGTGGATAGTCTATTTAGGGCCACTTCCTGAAATTCTCACAAAGCATTTCTTCCAAAAAGTTAGTTATTTTACTGCAACCAGCTTTTAATGGAAGCAGAGGCCTGCATCTGAATACCCAGTGGCTATATACCCAGTCAAAAGCTAGGAATTCTATTATTAAAGGAGTGACTGAGCATGTGGACTGCTAGATATGCTTGCCCCAGCAAAGTATTTTAATTGCCGTTTTTAAAAGAGGCATAGAAAGAGAGCATATATGTTATGATAAAAGAGAAAACCTGAAAGGGAAGCAACAATAGTGTAGACTACAAACAAGGAAATCAAGAATATAGATAATAGAGCTTTCCTGGTGGCTCAACAGTAAAAAATCTGCCTGCCAGTGCAGGAGACATAGGTTCAGTGCTTGGTCCAGGAGGATCACACGTCAATAAATAAATAAATTATAAAAAAGCATATAGATAATAAATGAGTAGAATGGAAGAGATTCATTTCACTGTTGCCATCCTCCTATTAGTAATTGACAAAAGAAGAAATAAATATGGATTCAATCTGAGTATTTGAGTATGTGACTTCTAACTTGATATAATGGCCAACATTATTCTTTTTCCTTTTTCTCATTCATTTGACTATTAGCATCAAATTTTGTCTATGAATTGGACAGTATTGACTATACTTTTGAAACAGAGAATCAGAAAAATTTCTTTCCATCAAGTAGCTCTTAATCTAATGGAGGATCCAAACACACAAGCAGAAAACTAGAATGGATTACAGAAAGAAAGATTTCCTTAAACACATTATAAAATGTTAAAAATATTTGTATATTATAACAAACATATCATGAAATAGAGCTCAAAAATTTTAAAGTGCATGGCAAGCCACTCCTTGCCATTAGGAGTATGTTGTTGAAAAAGTTTAAGTGCTGAAAAATGAGGAATAACTTCCTTTTATCAGAGAGCTGAGGTTGTCAGCTTGAAGATGTAGACTTGAAGGAGTATAATAAATATAATTCCAATCACATTAGAAGGAAATTTACCATAATCTAAGTAATGGATGATAAAGTTTTGGATTATGATAATGGCTATGCAGAAAAAAAGAAGGGTTATATATTTAAGAATAATTTAGGAGATACAATAAATAAAATTTGTTAATTAGAACTGGTGGATGTGGAAGATATTAAGTCAAAGAGGCAATTCCAAATTCCTGCCCACTGGGTAACTAGCTGAATAACAATACTGAGCATTGGCATGGAAATTAATGAAGATGGAATATCTAATGGAAAATATATAAATTATTTTAGATCTTATTAAAGTTAAGACACTGGTATGTATAGTCTTCTAGAATGATCAGTATGAATTTCTTTTGGGATTCTAGAGACTTGAGCAAACCTGTCAAGTAATGAAATGAAGCATTTAGGAAGTCAAAGAGAGAGAAGAGAGAGTAACTGAGGGTTGATATAAGGTCTAAAGATGACAAAGAAAGATAGGTTCAGGAGTCCAAGGGGAATGACTATCTTTGAATATCAGAAGGAAAAAAAATCATCCTTGGAACCAGAAAGTGAAACCAAATTCTGGCTTATCACTTGTAAAAATTTAGTATTATTTCCTAGCCATGTTTTATTGATAAGAAATCTCAAAATAAAATCAGAAAGTCATACTAATCATTAGCAAACACAGGAATCAAATCTTGATGTGCCAAAATTTCCCCCATGCTCTTTTTACTACATGCTGGTTACTGAGAACACTTGACCTGGGAAAAATTTTAGCTTTTTCCTTTCCAAGATTTATGTTGAACTATTATAACAGCAGCAGTACATTTCTTCAACCATTCTCCACCACTTCCAGTAACACAAAAATATATAACACTTTATCATCTTTATATAAAAAATAATTGCATGTGACAACAAAGATGAGGTTACATTGACATTTTTGCTCATATGACAGTGTTTCACAGTTCCCCCAGGCGAGAAGTTACCCATCTCAAAAGAAGTCTAGAGAGATTATTCAGAAAAAAAAAGTTAGATTATTCAAAATCTGTGAAGAGATTGAGAAGAATTAGAAGCAGTCAAGAGGTAAGAATAAAAAGAGGGAATATTTCTTTTCTAGAAGCTAAATGACATTATATGACAAAGGGTAGTGGAGATCACCTGTGTTAATTGTATTGCTATGTCAAGTGAGATGAGAGCTGAGACTGACAATATAATTTATCAAGGTCATGGTTGTTGTTGATCATGACAAGAGCAATGTGAAGTGCTAGAGACAAAACTGATTGGAATGAATTTCAAGCAGCAGTGAAAGTGAAAACTTCAAGGGTACACATTTCTTAGAGGATTACTGCTGTAAATGAAAACATCAGTGTTTGAGTGGTAACTAGGAGAAGATATGAACTCATGAGAGAAATTTGTGTATTAAACTTTTAAAGTATTAGGATGACTATATACAGATAGAAAAGATTCAATAAAAGGAGAGCAGATATTGCTGGAACAATGGCTTGGGTTTAAATGAGAGAATATGAAATATAAAGCATAAGTTAATGGGTTACTCTTAGATAAAAGCAAAAAATGAATCCATATTAATAAAATGAAGCATGGGAACAAATAGAAAGATGATGGTATCTTGCTTATGGATTTTATTTTTCTTATGATTGCTTTTATTTTCTTGGTAAAGTAAGAAACAAACTCATAATCTGTGTGTGAGAACAAAGGAAAGAATTTTGAGGGTTTCAGCAGGGAAAATAAGAGGTTTAATAATTGTCTAGGAACATGGGTAAATAAATGGATAAGGACATGTAGTAATGTAGTGTGAGTATCAGGCAGCATTAAGGGCTCAATTGAAAAGAGTGTTAGTAACTAATGTGAAACTAGTCAGCATGGTTACATGTATGGATGCCAAACCAGCAGATATTTAGCATTGTTGAGTATTATTTTACACAAGTATCTGAGGATTGAGAAAGGGGTAAAATTATTGAGGTTATAAAATAAGGTGTTCTGTGATGACCTATATGGATGGGTTGGGGGTTTGGGAAGGATGTCTAAGAGAGAGGGGAGATATGTATACATATACTGATTCACTTAGTTGTACAGAAGAAACTAAGTAACAACTAACAACAGAAACAACATTGTAAAGCAGAAATTGTTTACAATTAGTTGTACAGTAGAAACTAACCAACTAACAACTAGCAACAGAAATGAAGAACAGTGTAAAGCAATTATACTCCAATTTAAAAAAAATGTAAAAAAGAATATATTTTTCAAATCATAATAAGTTATTTGTATTTGTATAATTTTATTTTTTTATGACTGTGCTGGGTCTTAACTCCTGCACGAGGGCTTTTCTCTAGTTGTGATGCACAGGCTTCTCATTGCAGTGGCTTCTCTTGTTGCACAGAACGGGTTCTAGGCACCAAGGCGTTAGTTAGTAGTAGTGGCTCCTGGGCTCTAGAGCACAGGCTCAATAGTTGTGCATGGGCTTAGTTGCCCTGCAGCATGTGGGATCTTCCTGGACCAGGGATCGAATGCATGTTCCTACATTGGCAGGCAGACTCTTTACTACTGAGGCACCACGGAAGACCTGTTTATAGGTTTTTAAGAAATAAAATAAGATAAGGAGATGATGATATTGACTATCTATGATGCTAGAGGAGCAAGGAATTTAATTTGGATAAAGAGTGATGTGTGGCCATAAAGTGAGTGAGAGTTCATGAGGAGGAATAATAATTGTTAAAATATAATTCTCAGAAGGAATCAAAAATTATTGGTGTCCCAGTGCTAGTTGGAGTTATCTGGATGAAGTGGAGTCATAACTAGGTGCTTGAACCTGAGATTGTAGAGGGGCTTCAGTTACTGGTAATGATAGATGTTCTAGAGCTTGACTCAGGAAGTGAAAGGCAGGATATGGGGTGAGACAAGTGGAAGAGACAAAGTGAAGGAACTGAGAAGCGGGGCTGCTAGAAGAATGATCTATGTGGACACTGGCGTTGCCAAGAATATGGCAAGAGTAAATGAGAGAGGGTGATGACAAACTAGCTGAATTCTCTGAGGCATGATTGGGAGTGACCTTGAGGTTGGTGAATGACTGAAGCAAGGCACCTTGAAATAGATATATTCATGATGCTGTCATTCAATATTGGCTATTTTTAGTGAAATAAAGAACAAAATGGTATGAAACTGGGAATGAGGTGCAAGAACACCTGCCTTACCGTCAAGCTTACTTTTAGGAGAATCATGGGAAGAGAAACAGCTCATGAATAGCTTGGGGACTTCATAGAGGGCTAAGTTCTGAAGGGATAGCCAAATTAAAGCAACAAGGCAAAGGAAAATGATAACTATTTTTGGCAATAGTTGAGCATCAGGGAAATTGACTGATGATTCTGTGTTCCAGATGACACAGTGGAAAAGCCTCAGGAGTTATTGAGAGGAATAGTTTGTACATTACTGTCTAGAGGATTAAAAATCTTAAGCACTGAGGAATAAACCAGCAATCCACAGCTTCTAGTGGTGACTGAGGACATTACTGAGTTAGCCTTGAGGGTGCCCAGGTAGTGAGTGATGGGAAAATTTGGAGTACTGTGGGGATTGAGGAAGTAAAGGAGGAATCCCTTGCAGTGATGGGGATGGTGGGACTTGGGCTGGAGCACACAACACTCTTCTGAACTGCTCCCTGTAAGAGAGTTTGATCCGAATTTGAGTTCACTTTCCAGCAGGTACTGTCAGGCTTGGTTTTTTTTTTTTTTTTTTTGGAGGGGAGGGATTCTGTTTGTTTTTGTTTTATTCTCTATTTTCTTACGTTACCTTACTATGATTTTGAATGTAAATATTTAAAATGTTTGTTGACTTTTTTATTTTCATATTTCTGAGTCTTGTTCTTAATTAGAAGCATATATCATCTTCATATATTATCCAAAAGTATATCATAGAAATAAGCTCTTATGTTATTTTTGGTAACAAATAAATACTTAAAAGAGTAGGAACAAAGTCAAATAGAGGAAATGTTTTATATTGTGTTGATATTCTACATGAAATAGATATATCAAATTTTTGAGATTTATAGTACACATCCATTGTAATTTAAAAGATTCTCAGAAAACTTTCTAAAGAATTAAGTAATATTAATATTTATCTCCATTTTTAAAACAAGAAGATAGATTAAAGAGAGCTAATTAATTTGCCTAACATTGTACTGCTAAAACACATTAGACCAAGGATTTCACCCAGGTATCTTTTTCTGGTTAATTATAATATTCTAGATTTACAAATGGTTTTTCCTATGGTCATGTATGGATGTGAGAGTTGGACTGTGAAGAAGGCTGAGCACCGAAGAATTTGGGAGAATGGCAATGAAACATGTAAAATATCATGTAGAAAACGAGTTGCCAGTCCAGGTTCGATGCATGATGCTGGATGCTTGGGGCTGGTGCACTGGGACGGCCCAGAGGGATGGTATGGGGAGGGAGGAGGGAGGAGGGTTCGGGATGGGGAACACATGTATACCTGTGGTGGATTCATTTTGATATTTGGCAAAACTAATACAATTATGTAAAGTTTAAAAATAAAATAAAATTAGAGAAAAAAAAATTAAAAAAAAAAAAAAAAAATTGATGATTTTGAACTATGGTGTTGGAGAAGACTCTTGAGTCCCTTGGACTGCAAGGAGATCCAACCAGTCCATTCTGAAGGAGATCAGCCCTGGGTGTTCTTTGGAAGGAATGATGCTAAAGCTGAAACTCCAGTACTTTGGCCACCTCATGAGAAGAGTTGACTCATTGGAAAAGACTCTGATGCTGGGAGGGATTGGGGGTAGGAGGAGAAGGGGACGACAGAGGATGAGATGGCTGGATGGCATCACTGACTCGATGGACATGAGTCTGGGTGAACTCCGGGAGTTGGTGATGGACAGGGAGGCCTGGGATGCTGCGATTCATGGGGTCGCAAAGAGTCGGACACGACTGAGCGACTGAACTGAGATTTACAAAGGGCAGAGTAAAGGCTGACTAAAGGAACCCAGTGGTATCACAGATTTGGGGCACCATCAACAACCTGGAATATGTCAGGGCAGTTAACAAAGTTTTTTATGTAGGGGAAACCTAAGCAGCATTTTGAATGTAAGTGCAAGTTGACTTCCAGGAAGAGTTTACAGTTTTACTGTAAATACCTGCCTTGTTGTCCTACTGTTGGCATACTTTCTGCCTGAGATATTTTAGCAGTCAAAATCTTGCTTGAATGGTCATCACAATTCCTCTCCCTCAATAAAATGTTTCTTGATCCAGAAACAGACTGTAACCATTCTTTAAATCTCCTAGTAGTTGTCTTTATACATTTATTCTGTTTGATTTGAATAATCACCCAAGAACTTACCTATAAGCTATAGATAGTGATACCTAGTGTGGTTGGAAATCTTTAAAAGAAGGAAATATACATATACTACAGTGTTATTAGGAAATAAAAGAAATCTGAGCTAATGTGTTTTGTACAACATAAGATGCTAAACAAATATGAGTAGTATGCTATTATTAACACTAAGAACACATGGCAAGACATCATGGTTAAGAATTTAAGCTAATTGATACCTGTAAAGCACCTAGGGACATTCAATACCTTGTAATACCTCCATAAATGTGATATTTCTTTCCCTATTAATTTGTTGAGGGATATTCCTTAAAAACAGGTAACAGTTAAAATATAGCTATTGAAATTCAAATTAATTATAATTTAGGAATATATCAAACAATTTAAAAATCTCCAAACCAGTGTTATATGACCATTAACTTCTCATATGGTCTTATGAGTACAGATCCAGTATCCATGAAAATCTCAACAAAAATATACCTGCTATACTCAATATCTTTATGTCAGAAACCAACTTTGAATTATACAAAAATGCAGCAGTTTTAATCAAACTTAAAAATATACTATTAATGCATAAACTGTGATTCATATGAAGTACTTAAATATTAAAGGAAGTCAAAATCCTTTCTGACACTGTCTGACCTTTATGCTTATCTATTCCTAAAATACATCTTGCCTATCAACCAAAGCTTTAATCACTTTCTCATTTCAGATATTGAAAGAGAGATTCCATTAAATCAAGTAAAGGTCATCTTTCTTTGAAATATAGATTATTCACCTGCACTCTTTAAAGAAGCAGAGATTGAAGAGCAAACTCAATAGGCACCTTTCTCTGCTCTCTTCAAAGTAATAAGTAAGCAGCTAGAAGGATTAAGGATGATTATGTTTAGCTTTCAAGAACTGAGTTCCAAACCAGATATGAAATGCAATTTCAATACTCAAGTGGAGGATCCATATATATATATTGAAAAAGAAAGGACATATTCTGTTTCTCTCTCTGTGTGTGTTTTTTTAAGAAGTTATATCTGAACTATATTCAGATGAAAGTGGTAACAGAGCAACACCAGATAAGTATGATTGGTTAATTCATGTAACTTTTTTCCTAGAGAAACAAATTGGTGGTGGATAGGAATCTAAATTTCTAAAGCACACGTGTAGCATTTCTATGCTCTCAAGTCCCCATTTGTTTCAATAAGTAACTTAGTGATTCCTTAGAAGAAATGTATCTTTAATGGATAGTTGGGTCTTTTAATTAATATATATTTCTTTAAAAAATAATTTCAGTTTTCTTAAGGGATCAAAAGTGTTAGCTTTACAATTCTAACTACTAATAATGCTGTTCATTACATGGTTACTCCTAGATATTTTATAAATATGTGTAGTGATTAACCATTGACACATAAAAGCTGGAAGCATTAGTAAACTTTTATAAAGCATCTAGCATAGAGATATGTCCAGGAAGAGACTAAAAATTCCATGTTTGCCTCAATCCCATTTTATCACTTTTCCCTGAGAACTTCAAAACACAATTTTCTCCTCAGTGCTGGCTACATTTTCTGCTTTTTCATATATCAGCCTTTAAACTATACTCCTGTCCTTTTGTTATTTTATGAGACTTGTCTGATTTTTTTAAATCTTTCCAGAAACCACAGCTCATTTTCCTGCCTTGCTTAATAAAGCGTAAGGCCTGAGATCCAACATTATCATCCCTTGCTGACACAAAATGGCCTGGTAGCTAGTCTTCCTTGAATTCTTACCTAAGGTTTACCAGATGTACCATACCTTATTGCTGCATTCTCAAGATTGTTTCATCAGTACTGGACAGGCTTGAGTTATAGAATTCCTATTGGATTTAGCCCCCCAGAACTCACATACACCAGATTTTAGGAACTTAGAAGTGAGTTACATGAAGTCAGAAAACACAGTGGATCAATGATTTTGGGAAAAGGAGTGTTGGGGATCTCGAAAGTAGAGACCTAGAAAACAGCTACCCATGCTAAATTGACCCAAGATTTTGTGGTTTCTAAATTTAATTTTGCATATTTCATTGCTAATCATGTATTGTAGGAAACTAAGTCTATAAACATATATATATATATATATATATATAACTTTATTTGTAAATGCAGTTTCAGTTATGATAATTAAAATTATTTTTAATGAGGTATGCCTGATTGCTGTATAAGATTAGATGTACATAACTCATTTCATATGTTTGATTTACTTATTATATTTTATTTACAGTCAAAACTGAATTTATCCTACTGCTCTTATGAAATAGTCATGGGCATACAGCTTTAAATGAACAGGTCACTGTTACTATGCAACATCAGCTTCATTTTAAGGCATAAAGTTTGTCCCAACTTTTAAGAAGTGAGTGGATGGGAAGGTGGCTGGATGTGCAAACATCACTATTGTAAAATGACTGTATGTAAAGCATAGTGCAGTGGAAAGAGGGAGGAAGGAAAGCATTTTTCTGTTTCATGGAGTTAAGTAATTTCAACCATAAAGAAAAAAAAATCTTAGGAAAGAACACTGTTAATCACATTTAAAAGTCCATTAGAACATAGTCAACTTGCTGTTTTACTATTTACTAGGTTTATATGAACCTTTTTGCAAAATTCCATTGTTATTATAATGTGAATTACTTTGCACTGAACATTATAGTTGAGCTATAAAATTGCACAGAGTAACCGTTAGAGTTGTATTAAGAAATGATAACAATTGACTAGCATTATTAAAAAAATAAACTATCTCAGTATATAATAAAGTAGCTCTTCAGAGAAAAACTGAACAGTTTTCATTTTCATGATTGTAATTAAAAATGGAAGAAGCTCCTAGCAGTTTTTAAAGTTTTATAAATATTTAACAGAAGGAATGTGAATGCTTGTTATATTATTTTCTGGCTGCAGATTCCCAATTTTCCAGTCTTCATGATGTATAAGCAATATGCAAACAGTTAGTGAATAAAATTAAATTATAGGGAGAAATATCTTTAACACACCATGGGACCAAAAAAATTTACAGTGCTTAGAGGTTCCCAGTGAAGGCTGATATTTTACTCTTAATCAATTGCAGTAGGTAGGAGAAGCAGCATTTTGTAAACCAAGTGGGAATGTATATTCATTTTTATAAAGTATGTCTATTACTCTCATTTCCTATATCAAAAGCAGTATATGAGCAGAAGTTCCTTTAACATGCAGGAAATAGAATCCATCCCTGGTAAAATGAAGTCGGGAAAATGTCCATGTTTCACAATTGAATCACTTACCTTCTCAGTGAAGACTGTGAACAGCCCAGGTCATTGCAGTGTGGCTGAGAAGCAAGAAGTGACTCCTTTCATTTTGATTACTGCTGTCACTAACATAACACTGAAGTCACTACCACTCCAGGCTTAGTACAACAGCATTCTGATTTTGGCATCCGGTCTATAACTGCAGTCAAAATAAAGGCCAATAGGACAAAGGACGTTGTCTCCATTAGCATCTATTTGGAAATTCTTTCCCCATTCCTTTTTCCTTACTGAGTTGAACTGCATACTCCTAATAATTGGAGTCTAAATAGGCCGCTAGGGATATAAATACAAGAAAATATTTCTCTTTGTTAGAAATCCATTACTAGATAATAGGGTGCGAGTTATGCAAGAAATACCTTTCTATAAGGAACACAAGGAAATGTTTCTTTTTATTACATATTCTTAACTAATGTACAATCAGAATAGCCTGGACATGCATTCATGTTGCTGTTTTAGGCTTCTTCTCTCAATGAATAGAGTACTGAAAATATTCCATCTAGTCTCCTCTCCTAATAAGAAGGATGATCCCAACTACAAGAGGAGTATAGGACAATAACTCCTAATGCTGCAAAATGGGGAATGTGAACTTACTGGAAAGACACATTTGGGATATATCTTACCAAGTAGTAATATACTACACTGACACAAGCATTTAAACAGTTTAACATGAAATTCTCTTTCCTAAAGTATCTGATTACTTTGCGTGAAATTGATGTTAGGCTAAACTGCAGAGATTGTTGACTTAATCTGACATGTCACTTTGTGTGACCCCATGGGTTTAAAAGCTCACACAGCGGGTTCTTAGAACTCATTAATCTTATGAAAATGGTATGGCAGAGAAACAGAAAGTAAAAATCAGTGTAACTTAAATCAGTCCAAGTCAGTTCAGTTCAATTCAGTCGCTCAGTCAAGTCCAACTCTCTGCGACCCCATGAACTGCAGCATGCCAGGCTGTCCATTACCAACTCAAGGAGTTTACTCAAACTCACGTCCCTGAATCTGTGATGCCATCCAACCATCCCATCCTCTGTTGTCCTCTTCTCCTCCTGCCTTCAATCTTTTCCAGCATCAGGGTCTTTTCAAATGAGTCAGCTCTTCACATCAGGTGGCCAAAGTATTGGAGTTTCAGCTTCAGCATCAGTCTTTCCAATAAATGTTCAGGACTGATTATCTTCAGGATGGACTGGTTGGATCTCCTTGCTGTCCAAGGGACTGTCAAGAGTCTTCTCTAACAGCACAGTTAAAAACCATCAATTCTTTGGTGCTCAGCTTTCTTCATAGTCCAATTCTCACATCCATAAATGACTACTGGAAAAACCATAACTTTGACTAGGTGGACCTTTGTTGGCAAAGAAATGTTTCTGCTTTTTAATATGCTGTCTGCCTTGGTCATAACTTTTCTTCCAAGGAGCCAGTGTCTTTTAATTTGGCTGTAGTCACCATTTGCAGTGATTTTGTTGCTCTCCAAAATAGTCTGTCACTGTTTCCATCATTTCCCCATATATTTGCCATGAAGTGATGGGACCAGATGCCATGATCTTAGTTTTCTGAATGTTGAATTTTAAGCCAGATTTTTCACTCTCCTCTTTCATCAAGAGGCTCTTTAAGTTCTTCTTTGCTTTCTGCCATAAATGTGGTGTCATCTGCCTATCTTAGGTTATTGATATTCCCCCAACAATCTTGATTCCAGCTTGTGCTTCTTCCAGCCCAGTGTTTCTCATGATGTATGTACTCTGAATATAAGTTAAATAAGCAGGGTGACAATATACAGCCTTGACATACTCATTTCCCAATTTGGATCCTGTCTGTTGTTCCATGTCCATTTCTAACCAATTCTGTTTGACATGCATATAGATTTCTCAGGAGGCAAGTGAGGTGGTCTGGTATTCCCATCTCTTTACAAGTCAAAGGCTTTCCTGCTGCTGCTGCTGCTAAGTCGTGTCAGTCGTGTCTGACTGTGTGAGACCCCACAGATGGCAGCCCACTAGGCTCCTCAGTTCCTGGGATTCTCCAGGGAAGGGTACTGGAGTGGGTTGCCATTTCCTTCTCCAGTGCATAAAAGTGAAAAGTGAAAGTGAAGTCGCTCAGTTGTGTCCAACTCTTGGCGACCCCATGGAATGTAGCCCACCAGGCTCCTCCATCCATGGGATTCTCCAGGCAAGAGTACTGGAGTGGGTTGCTATTGCCTTCTCTGTTTGGCATAGTCAATAAAGCAGAAGTAGATTTTTTTTTTAACTCACTTGCTCTTTCAGTGATCCAGCTGATGTTGGCAATTTGATCTCTGGTTCCTCTGCCTTTTCTAAATCCAGCTTGAACATCTGGAAGTTCACAGTTCACATATTGTTGAAGCCTGGCTTGGTGAATTTTGAGCATTACTGCTAGTGTGTGAAATAAGTGCAAATGTGTGGTAGTTTGAGAATTCTTTGGCATTGCCTTTCTTTGAGATTGGAATGAAAACTGACCTTTTTCCAGTCTTGTGGCCACTGCTGAGTTTTCCAAATTTGCTGGCATATTAAATGCAGCACTTTCACAGCATCATCTTTTAGGATTTGAAATAGCTCAACTGGAATTCTATCACCTCCACTAGCTTTGTTCATAGTTATGCTTCCTAAGGCCCACTTGACTTCACATTCCAGGGTGTCTGGTTCTAGGTGAGTGATCACACCATCACGATTATCTGGGTCGTGAAGATCTTTTTTGTATAGTTCTTCTGTGTATTCTTGACACCTCTTCTTAATATCTTCTGCTGCAACCAAGTCATCAGTTGGCAAATATAGCAGACAAATCATTAAGTATTTATATTTACTTAACTGTATACTTGATCCATCTAAGTCAAGTTTTTACTATTTATCACATACCCATTAGTTCTAAAATGTGCTCTAAACAATCATGAATAAATTTGCTGATTATTCTGTAGATTCCTGGACTCCACACTTGAAGATTCAAACTTAGGGAATAAAATGGGATTTCTGGAAATTGGCTGAGGTAGGCAACACTTTTATAAACATTGCTAATTAGTATATAAGCAAATGCTGGATTTATAATAGGTATTCTGATAGTCAATTGAACTGAAACATGACTACATGAGAACACTTATATCCTCAAATTACATTTCCCTGCCTTGTTTCTTATTTTGTTCCTCTGTTTGGTGCATCCTGTGCAGTTAACCATCTTCCCAATTCCATCATTACTTTACCTGAAATAGTTATGAATTTTTAAAGAATAGAAAATAAAACTCAAACTTTTTAGCCTTTCATATCCTGGATGCAGTAAATTTTCCATCCTTATTTTCCTTAACTTCACAACATATGTTTTGTACACAAATCAATTTGGGCAACTTCTGGAACTTGTGTTCCACTGCATTTCTCTAGTATGTTATAGCCTCTGTCTAATATCTCTCCCATTTCTATCTTTTGAAGTTCTGTCTTATTCTCCAGGTCCCAACTCAAATGATAATTTCTCTACAGTTTGACCTCTCTCGTACATTATGCCATTTTCTAAACCCCATTTTATTTTATTTTTTATTTTTTTATTTTACAATATTGTATTGGTTTTGCCATACATCAACATGAATCCACCACGGGTGTACACTTGTTCCCCATCCTGAACCCTCCTCCCACCTCCCTCCCTGTATCCCATGATTTTTAATATTGAAAATCTTTGTACAGTTTTTAACAACCTCCATTAGAGAAAAATACCCTAGATTTGTGTCAATATGGTAACCATTAGCCATATGCAGCTATTTAGATTGAAATTATTAAAATAGAATGACATTGAAAAGTTCAGTTTCTTCGTCACATTAGGCACATTTCAGTTGGATGGCAAAGATACAGAGTATTTCTATTGTGGCAGAAAGTTTTCAGTGCTCCCTACACTACAGGATTAAGATTCTCTCTCTTTCTTTTTTTTTTTTCCCAAATGGATTTTAATGTAATTCCTTCACTGCTGCTGCTGCTGCTAAGTCGCCTCAGTCATGTCCGACTCTGTGCGACCCCATAGACAACAGCCCACCAGGCTCCCCTGTCCCTGGGATTCTCCAGGCAAGAATACTGGAGTGGGCTGCCATTTCCTTCTCCAAAGTATGAAAGTGAAAAGTGAAAGTGAAGTCGCTCGGTCGTGTCCAACTCCTAGCGACCCCATGGACTGCAGCCTACCAGGCTCCTCCACCCATGGGATTTTCCAGGCAAGAGTACACTGCTGCTGTTGCTGCCAAGTAGCTTCAGTCGTGTCCGACTCTATGCGACCCCATAGACGGCAGCCCACCAGGCTCCCCAGTCCCTGGGATTCTCCAGGCAAGAACACTGGAGCAGGCTGCCACCTCCTTCTCCAATGCCTGAAAGCGAAAAGTGAAAGCGAAGTCGCCTAGTCATGTCTGACTCTAGCGACCCCATGGACTGCAGCCTACCAGGCTCCTCCTTCCATGGAATTTTCTAGGCAAAAGTACTGGAGTGGGGTGCCATTGCCTTCTCCTAGTAATTAAGTTGCTGTTATGGAATGATGGCAGCCCCCAGACTCCTGGAGGAGATTCTATACAATAACAGAAACAAGTGTTTTCTACATATCATTATTGCATATCTCACACTTCAGCAAACAACAGAATCAACTGGAGGGCTTGTTAAAACAGATTGTTTTCCTCTACCCCTGGAGTTTCTGAGTCACTAGGTCAGAGCTGGAGTTGAGGATTTGCAGGATTTCTAACAAGTTCCCAGGTGATTCTGCTGCTGCTGGTCTGGAGAAGACAATTTGAGAATCACTGGTGTAAGCAGATTTATATATTTTTCCTCCAAATTCTTTGATTATTTTTATTTGAATTATTTGATCATTGTTTTATTTGAGTTTTGTACTTTGTACCTGGCAGCTTTTATTTACATAACATACTTAAGTAAGCAGAACTCACTTTAATTCAAGATGTATTTAATAAGAGCTTACTAGGTCTCTGTATTAGAAGTATCTGTATTAGTAACATATTAGTATCCATAGACTAATACTATCCTTGCAGAAATTAGATCTAGCTGGAGAAATGACATGAAGAAAAAGGAAAAATACTAATCTCAAGATAGTATTGCCCATAAACATATTTAAAACACTTCTATATATATTATTCTGTTTAATCTGTACAATAACAGTCCACTAGTGTAGACATTGTCGAGTAACCCCGTTATTAGATGAGGAAACCTCAACTCAGGGAGTCCATGTCTAAACAACATCATTGGATTAACATCTGTTTTGCATTGGACTAAATTAGGGCAAAACCTACACCATGACTTTTCCTTTAAATCAGTTTGAAAATGTTAATCACATTTTGTTTGAAGAATTCTAGTAATGACCTAGGCTAAAACATTATCAATTATTTTAAACTTCTCTAAATATTGTGACAACTTTTAAAACACAGGAATAAAATACATATTAAAAGGCTTTGGATAAAATCCTAGAGCTATTGGAAGTCTAGGGAGTTTATGGACTTTCCTTTAGAGCGATAAGGGTTGAGAAACCAGGTAATGTCATTTAGAAAATGTACAGAGCTGCCAGCTTCCTTTATTTCTTCTGTTCTCTAGACAAATCACACACTTGAAGATTGGGAATGCACAAATGCTGGAGTGTCTGGTGAAAGCACTACCATTCAGATATAACACATGATATCCTACTGTGCTCCTTTGTCCCCAAGACAGTTATAATTAAATTAATCTTGCTGCCAAAACGAATGTAGCAAAATGGGTCAAAATCTTCATAAACCCTTAACAATCTGACAATAAATTAACAAACTGACTAATGTCTCTGTAGTGCTCGTAACATCTGGGACTAAAGGAGGAAAGATGAGATGAGAGCAGCAAAACATGTTGTTCCTTAATTGCTCTGTGGACTTTTTCTATAGTGGCTCATCCTCCCAATTCAATTTAAGTAAATCATTGAGCATATGGTTTGCACTAAATATAGAGCATCTGTGATACTCATTGCTACGCATATTTGCCACGCAGGTGTCTGACTTTGGACTTGTCACATGGACAGATGGGATTTTTCTGTTTGTCTTTTTTATTGGCAGTAGAAAGAGTAAGAGAGTTAACCCTAGCTACTGCTGAGACAGCTCTGCTTACAATGAAGTGAGAGTCAATGCCTATCTTCTTTTCTTAGTTAAATTAAGGGATTAAAATTATGCTAGTAAAAATGTTTTAGCAGGAATAGTTGACTTTTCAGCACATCAGATAAAATGTTATATTCTTTTCTTCTCTTAGAGACACTTTAATGCATTTTTAAATGAATTATTACTGTAATTAGAGAATAAGATTGCTTATTATAAACTAGGCATTTCTTAAGAAGGTTACAGGTATTTTAATATTTAATCTTATTAACACTCCCATTCAGTTCAGTTCAGTCGCTCAGTCGTGTCAGACTCTTTGGGACCCCATGAACCACAGCACGCCAGGCCTCCCTGCCCATCACCAACTCCCGTAGTCCACCCAAACCCATGTCCATTGAGTCGGTGATGCCATCCAACCATCTCATCCTCTGTCATCCCCTTCTCCTCCTGCCCTCAAACTTTCTTGACATCAGGGTCTTTTCAAATTAGTCAGCTCTTTGCATCAGGTGGCCAAAGTATTTGGGTTTCAGCTTCAACATCAGACCTTCAATGGACACTCAGGACTGATCTCCTTTAGGATAGACTTGTTGGGTTTCTATGCAGTCCAAGGGACTCTGAAGAGTCTTCTCCAACACCACAGTTCAAAAGCATCAATTCTTCAGCATTCAGCTTTCTTTATAGTCCAACTCTCACATCTATACATGACCCCTGGAAAAGCCATAGCCTTGACTAGACAGGCCTTTGTTGACAAAGTAATGTCTCTGCTTTTCAATATGCTATCTAGGTTGGTCATAACTTTCCTTACAAGGAGTAAGCGTCTTTTAATTTCATGGCTGCGGTCACCATCTGCAGTGATTTTGGAGCCCTCAAAAATAAAGTCAGCCACTGTTTCCCCATCTATTTCCCATGAAGTGATGGGACCAGATGCCATGATCTTAGTTTTCTGAATGTTGAGCTTTAAGCCAGCTTTTTCACTCTCCTATGTTGGTATAATTCGTATCCCCATTTTAGAAATAGAAGCATTGAGGCAGATGAAATTTGACAACGATACAAAATAATTAAGAGGTGGAACCAGGATTTGAACCCAATTTGTTTGGCTCAAGAACATTATTTCTTTTTCTTTTCCTTCCAGTTGTGTTGAGATCATAGTTAACATATAGCACTGTATAAGTTGTGAAACATAATGATTTGGCTTATATACATCCTGATATGATTAACACAATAAATATAGTGAACATCCATCACCTCATTCAGACACAAAATTAAAGAAACACAAAATAAATGTTTTTTCCTTGTGGTGAGAACGCTTAGGACTTACTCTATTGACAGCTTTCCTGTGTTACTTTCAGCAGTGTTAATTATGTATAACTGGAAACTTATGTCTTTTAACCACCTCATCCAGTTCCCCCTCCTCATAATCCCCACCTCTTGTAACCACAGATCTAATATCTTTTTGATCAGTTTATTTGTTTGTTAGTTTGTTTGTGTGTTTTTGAAATATATTTTTCTTAAAACACTATGTTAGTTCCTGGTACACAAACAATATAGTGATTCTATATTTCTATATATTTCAAGTGTATAAGTCTAGTTACCATCTTCACCATATAAAGATATTAAATAATTATTGACTATATTCCCCACATTGTAAATTTCATACCTATGACTCATTTATTCTGTAATGGAAATCCCTCAATCTCTGTTACCTTTTTTCTCTTTCCTCCCACCCCATTCTTCTCTGTCAACTACCTGTTTGTTCTCTGTACCTATGATTCTATTTATTTAGTTATATTTGTTCATTTAATTTTATATTCCACATGTAAGTGAAATCATCCAGTATTTGTCTTTCTCTATCTGACTCATTTCACTAAGCATAGTACCTTCTAGGTTCATCCATAATGTCAGAAATGGCAAAATTTCATTCTCTTTCATGATTGAGTAATATTAGGTTGTATGGGCTTCCCAGGTGGCTCAATGGTAAAGAATCCTCCTGCCAATGCAGGAGACATGGGAGATGTCAGTTCAGTCCCTGGGTTGGGAAGATGCCCTGTAGTAGGAAATGGGAATCCATGCTAGAATTCTTGTCTGGACAGGAGCCTAGAGCACTACAGTTTATGGAGTCGCAAAAAGTCGGACACAACTGAGCGAGCATGCAGTGTCATGTTGTGTAGCTCTCCCCCTAATGTCTCTATTAGTAATTTCCTCATAAGCTACTCTTTTCATAGCTCTGCATCTTAAGCCATATGTTAGCCATTGTTCAACTATCTATGTATCTCCCTACCTCAGGCCATCAGCTTTCCAAGCAGAGGGTACATCTTGGTATATTTCCAGAAGTTCTGCACACTGGAGGCATTTATTTTTTCCACTTGGGTTATAATATTGTACATAGAGTTGTTTCCTCAAGCAGAAAAGTATTATAGAATAGTAACTTAAGACTTTTGTCATCTCATATAGTGACAGAGACTTCTGTGTGAAGCTATAAGATATAAGAAAGTTGGTGAATGGGAGAAGTAGGCAATAGTGATTATGAGCTGTCTGCTCCAGCTATTGGGCTCTGTTTTCAATAACTGCTTGAGATCACCTCATATAAAAACTTCCACCTAGTGAGTAAAGGGCCTCAAACTTTATGGGTTTGTGGACTAGATAGCATTAAGTATAGGATGGACATCACATGTCATATGTGTGCATGCTGTTGATAGCCAGGTTTCATCATCTTCATGACTCCACTAGTTAGAATTGAAAGAAGAGAAAAATCTTAGAGAATTATCGTGTACTACCTACAGGACTTTCCACAGTCTCCACAAGCCTTCAATTGCTGCAGATGAGTTTAGTGTCTGGGTTGTGAAGGCTAAGTGGTAAAGCTACTTGGACTACAGTATGGATAAGCCTTCCTTTCACTCTCTGTTCCTCTCAAAATTCAAAGGCTTTTGCTCAACTGAAAAATAGGTTGAAACAATATGCTCTATGAAAGAAGGAGCCTTTTTAAAACCAGAGAAGCACTGTGCCTCTTTCTTAGTGATAGATAGAACAGAATGTGGCAAGCTGTCCTTTTAGTTTATGTTATAATTTTGTACCAAGATCACTGAGGGCTTCCCGGGTGGCTCAGTGGTAAAGAATCTGCCTGCCAATGCAGGAGAAGCAGGAGATATGGGTTCCATCTCTGGGCTGGGAAGATCATCTAGAGGAGAAAATGGCAACTCCCTCCAGTATTCTTTCCTGGAAAATTCCATGGACAGAGGAGCCTGACCGACTATAGTACATGGGGTTGCAAATAGTTGAACACGACTTAGTGACTACACAAGTACCAAGATTACTGATCTCTCAGAAACTTTACTGACGAGCTGGATATGTTCAAGGGGTTCATTTTCCAGCATTTGTATGAGTGTGTTTTAACATAATGCCTCTCATCCCTTAATGGAAAGTTTAAAGCATATGTCTCAGTGCTTAAGCAGTTAAAGTGTCCAGAATCATGCCACAGAATGGTCTATTGAAAACATCTGCATTATCACTGCTAGGGACAGCCTACATCAATACAAAGTCAATTATCCTGGTATCAAACACTGCATATTTCTGCTACAGTAATTGCATCCCCAAGGTGACGGCACCCCACTCCAGTACTCTCGCCTGGAAAATCCCATGGATGGAGGAGCCTGGTAGGCTGCAGTCCATGGGGTCGCGAAGAGTCGGACACGACTGAGCAACTTCTCTTTCACTTTTCACTTTCATGCATTGGAGAAGGAAATGGCAACCCATTCCAGTGTTCTTTCCTGGAGAATCCCAGGGACGGGGAAGCCTGGTGGGCTGCTGTCCATGGGGTTACACAGAGTGGGACACGACTGAAGTGACCTAGCAGAAGCAGCAGCAGCAACTTGATATGACTGCTGATGCTTTGAACATACTAAGATGGATGCTGCATAGCTTCTTCAAATCACTAGCTATAAATCAAAGATATACGTAAATTATTTAAGCCAGAGCAGGATATGTGCCTGTACTATGACAGGGATCAGGAATGTAAATATTGGGCATCAGTTCAGTTCAGTTCAGTTCAGTAGCTCAGTTGTGTCTGACTCTTTGTGTGAATCGCAGCACGCCAGGCCTCCCTGTCCATCACCAACTCCCAGAGTTCACTCAAACTGACGTCGATTGAGTCGGTGATGCCATCGAGCCATCTCATCCTCTGTTGTCCCCTTTTCCTCCAGCATCCAATCCCTCCCAGCATCAGAGTCATTTCTAATGAGTCAACTCTTCGCATGAGGTGGCCAAAACTGGAGTTTCAGCTTTAGCATCATTCCTTCCAAAGAACACCCAGGGCTGATCTCCTTTACAATGGACTGGTTGGATCTCCTTGAAGTCCAAGGGACTCTCAGGAGTCTACTTGAACACCATAGTCAAAAACATCAATTCTTTGGCGCTCAGCTTTCTTCACAGTCCAACTTTCACATCTATACATGACCACTGGAAAAACCATAACCATGATTAGATGGACCTTGGTTGGCAAAGTAATGTCTCTGCTTTTCAATATGCTGTCTAGGTTGGTCATAACTTTTCTTCCAAGGAGTAAGCGTCTTTTAATTTCATGGCTGCACCCACCATCTGCAGTGATTTTGGAGCCCCAAAAAAATAAAGTCTGACAATGTTTCCACTGTTTCCCCATCTATTTCCCATGAAGTGATGGGACCAGATGCCACGATCTTCGTTATCTGAATGTTGAGCTTTAAGCCAACTTTTTCACTCTCCTTTTTCACTTTCATTAGGAGGCTTTTTAGTTCCTCATCACTTTCTGTGATAAGGGTGGTGTCATCTGCATATCTGAGGTTACTGATATTTCTCCCAGCAATCTTGATTCCAGCTTGTGCTTCTTCCAGTCCAGCATTTCTCATGATGTACTCTGCATATAAGTTAAATAAGCAGGGTGACAATATACAGCCTTGACGTACTCCTTTCCCTATTTGGAACCAGTTTGTTGTTCCATATCCAGTTCTAACTGTTGCATCCTGACCTGCATATAGGTTTCTCAAAAGGCAGGTCAAGCGGTCTGGTATTCCCATCTCTTTCAGAATTTTCCACAGTTTATTGTGATCCACACAGTCAAAGGCTTTGGCATAGTCAATAAAGCAGAAATAGATGTTTTTCTGGAACTCTCTTGCTTTTTCCATGATCCAGCGGATGTTGGCAATTTGGTCTCTGGTTCCTCTGCCTTTTCTAAAACCAGCTTGAATGTCTGGAAGTTCACAGTTCACATATTGCTGAAGCCTGGCTTGGAGATTTCTGAGCATTACTTTACTAGCATGTGAGATGAGTGCAATTGTGCAGTAATTTGAGCATTCTTTGGCATTACCTTTCTTTGGGATTGGAATGAAAACTGATCTTTTCCAGTCCTGGGACCACTGCTGAGTTTTCTAAATTTGCTGGCATATTGAGTGCAGGACTTTCACAGCATCATCTTTCAGGATTTGAAATACCTCAACTGGAATTCCATCACCTCCACTAGCTTTGTTCGTAGTGATGCTTTCTAAGGCCCACTTAACTTCACATTCCAGGACGTCTGGCTCTAGGTGGGTGATCACACCATCGTGATTATCTTGGTCGTGAAGATGTTTTTTGTACAGTTCTTCTGTGTATTCTTGCTACCTCTTCTTAATATCTTCTGCTTCTGTTAGGTCCATACCATTTCTGTCCTTTATTGAGCCCATCTTTGCATGAAATATTCTCTTGGTATCTCTAATTTTCTTGAAGAGATCTCTCATCTTCCCCATTCTGTTGTTTCCCTCTATTTCTTTGCATTGATCGCTGAGGAAGGCTTTCTTATCTCTTCTTGCTACTCTTTGGAACTCTGCATTCAGATGCTTATATCTTTCCTTTTCTCTTTTGCTTTTCACTTCTCTTCTTTTGGCAGCTATTTGTAAGGCCTCCCCAGACAGCCATTTTGCTTTTTTGCATTTCTTTTCCATGGGGATGGTCTTGACCCTTCTCCTGTAGAATGTCAGGAACTTCCATCCATAGTTCATCAGGCATTCTGTCTATTAGATCTAGTCCTTTAAATCTATTTCTCACTTCCACTGTATAATCATAAGGGATTTGATTTAGGTCATACCTGAATGGTCTAGTGGTTTTTCCTACATTCTTCAATTTAAGTCTGAATTTGGTAATAAGGAGTTCATGATCTGAGCTACAGTCAGCTCCCAGTCTTGTTTTTGCTGACTGTATAGAGCTTCTCCATCTTTGGCTGCAAAGAATATAATCAATCTGATTTCAGTGTTGACCATCTGGTGATGTCCATGTATAGACATGTGTTGTTGGAAGAGGGTGTTTGCTATGACCAGTGCCTTCTCTTGGCAAAACTCTATTAGTCTTTGCCCTGCTTCATTCCATATCCCAAGGCCAAATTTGCCTGTTACTCCAGGTGTTTCTTGACTTCCTACTTTTGCATTCCAGTTCCCTATAATGAAAAGGACATCTTTTTTGGGTGTTAGTTCTAAAAGGTCTTGTAGGTCTTCATGGAACCATTCAACTGCACCTTCTTCAGTGTTACTGGTTGGGGCATAGACTTGGATTACCTTGATATTGAATGGTTTGCCTTGGAAATGAACAGAGATCATTCTGTCATTTTTGAGATTGCATCCAAGTACTGCATTTTGGACTCTTTTGTTGACCATGATGGCCACTCCATTTCTTCTGAGGGATTCCTGCCCGCAGTAGTAGATATAATGGTCATCTGAGTTAAATTCACCCATCCAAGTCCATTTTAGTTCACTGATTCCTAGAATGTCAACGTTCACTCTTGCCATCTCCTGTTTGACCACCTCCAATTTCCCTTGATTCATGGACCTAACATTCCAGGTTCCTATGCAATATTGCTCTTTATAGCATCAAACCTTGTTTTTGTCACCAGTCCCATCAACAACTAGGTATTGTTTTTGTTTTGGCTCCATCCTTTCATTATTTCTGGAGTTATTTCTCCACTGATCTCCAGTAGCATATTGGGCACCTACCGACCTGGGGAGTTCCCCTTTCAGAATCCTATCATTTTGCTTTTTCATACTGTTCATGGGGTTCTCAAGGCAAGAATACTGAAGTGGTTTGCCATTCCCTCCTCCAGTGGACCACATTCTGTCAGACCTCTCCACCATAACCCACCCATCTTGAGTGGCCCCACAGGGCATGGCTTAGTTTCATTGAGTTAGACAATGCTGTGGTCCCAGTGTGATTAGACTGACTAGTTTTCTGTGATTATGATTTCAGTGTGTCTGCCCTCTGATGCCCTCTTGCAACACCTACCGTCTTACTTGGGTTTCTCTTACCTTGGGCGTGGGGTATCTCTTCACGGTTGCTCCAGCAAAGCACAGCTGCTGCTCCTTACCTTGGATGAGGGGTATCTCCTCACCGCTGCCCCTCCTAACCTTGAACGTGAAGTAGCTCCTCTAGGCCCTCCTACGCGCATGCAGCCACTGCTCCTTGGACATGGGGTTGCTCCTCTCGGCTGCCGCCCCTGGCCTCGGGCATAGGGTAGGTCCTCCCAGCCCCTGCCCCTGACCTCGGACGTGGGGTAGCTCCTCTCGGCCGTACTTGTGCACCATCACAGCCGCCCATGCTTCTGTGCCATTGCAGCTGCCCATGCTTATCTGCCTAGTGTCCCCAAAGAAGCATGCTGGGGAAGTCCTACAGGAAGCACAGATACCATCTGGGGATGCTGAGGGACCCACAAGTCAGGAGCACCAAGGCCCCACTGACTTGGGCAGGGACATTAGCCAAAGCCCTTGGTCTCTCTGCACTCTTACCTGGAACATACTGAGCATGGCCTGCTTCTAATAAGGACAAGACTTTCAAGGTAGAATGCTCTCCATCCATAGAAAGTGGTGAAAACACTAGGGTGCCAAAAGTCAAATACTGTTCCCTAGGGTTTTATCCACATCATTTAGTAGCACACATCATTCACCCAGCCAAAAACACAGTTATATGCCCTGATCTTTTCCTCATCCCCTTCTCTAATGTCAGTCTATCAGCAAGCACTGTTAGCTTTACTTCCAAATATGTTCTTCGGAAGTCTCTAATTCTCCTTATCTTTATGAATCCCCTTCAAGATCACTGATACATTTGCCTGGACTTTGGCAGTTGCCTCCTAACTTGTTTCCCTGTTTACACTCTTTCTCTTGTTAGACTTCTCATTTTTTACCAGAAGTAGATTGCTCTTTTAAAAAAATAGTATTCAAATCATACCACCTCTTTACTTAAGAAATAAAACCAAGATCAAATCTTTTATTAACTTTCCATTTTTGTGAGAACTTGTCCTAACTTTTAACAAGGCATGAAAAGTCCTTTGTGATTTTAGTTCTTACTCCCTCTGCAAACTCCACTGATGCCATTGTCTCCTCCTTCACTTTGACAGTAGCCACACTGATCTTCCAGCTTCCATCTGTTCTTCAGACATTTCAGAATTTTCATCTCTGTGTTTTCATATTGCATTGCTGGAGTGCTCTTCTCTCAGACTGCTATATAACTGACTCCTTCTCTCACTCAACTCTCAGGTCAGAAGCTCTCTCCATAGTGGAGTGGTGTCTGATCATTCCTTGTGAAGTATCTTCACCCAAACTGCAGTGGCTACTCTCCAAAGATAATCTCTGATGAACTACACTTTTCAATATTTATGCCTTTGTGTTGTCCCGTCTTATGGAATCTAGCCTGGCCCTGGGTTTCACTTTAGCAGGTGAAATGTGGCAGAGGTAACATGTGCCAATTTGGGGGCTACATCTTAAGAAGATCCAAACCTTTGTCCACCTTATATGAAGAACCCACATTGGAAAAGATCCTGTTGCTGAGAAAGATTGAAAGCAGAAGGATAAGAGGGCAGCAGAGGATTAAATGATTGGATGGCATCACTGACACAATGGACATGAGTTTGAGCAAACTCTGGGAGACAATAAAGGACAGGGAAGCCTCGTGTACTCAGTCTATGGAGTCACAAACAGTTGGGCACAACTGAATAACAACAACAGCAAATCTTAAGAAGACTCGACAGTTTCTGTTTTTGAGCTACCATGTAAGAAATCTGCTTTCCTTGCTGAAGAGTCCTATGGAGAGATCATCATGTACAGTGGTTTGTGGAACACACTGAGACTACATGGAAAGAGAAGGAAACCAAATAGTCTCAGTAGGCCAACTAATCTCAATCTTTTGGGTGTTTATACCAAGGGCAAAACAGTTATGAGTTAGCTCTTTTGAATCTTCCCACCCTGTTGAATCCTCCCATGACTGCATTTCCAGCTGCTACTGTATGCATCAGAAGCACCCAGCTGATCTCAGTCAAACAACAGAATCATAAGAGATGATAATATAGTTTACTTTTAAGCTACTGTGTTTTGGACTATTATTTTCTAAAAATATGATCAAACACCAGCATATCTCATTTTTAGTACCATTTAACTTACCTGTTGATTTGTCTTTTTTTTTTTTTTAATCTACTCCCTTTCTATTGACTTTATTCACTACTGTAATCCTTAAAAACATGACTCAGTTCAGTTCAGTCACTCAGTTGTGTCCAGCTCTTTGTGTCCCCATGGTTTACAACACACCAGGCTTCCCTGTCCATCACCAATTCTCAGAGCTTACTCACACTCATATCCATCAAGCTGATGATGCCGTCCAATCATCTCATCCTCTGTCATACCCTTCTTCTCCTGCCTTCAGTCTTTCCCAGCATCAGGGTCTTTTCCAATGAGTCAGTTCTTCCCATCAGGTGGCCAAAGTATTGGAGCTTCAGCTTCAATTTCAGTCCTTCCAGAAAATATTCAGGACTGATTTCCTTTAGGACTGACTGGTTGGATCTCCTTGCAGTCCAAGGGACTCTCAAGAGTCTTCTCCAACACCACAGTTCAAAAGCATCAATTCTTCAGTGCTCAAATTTCTTTATAGTCCAACTCTCACATCCATACATGACTATTGCAAAAACCATACCTGTGACTAGAAATAACTCAGTCAGAAAAGTAATGTCTCTGCTTTTTACTATGCTGTATAGGTTGCTCATAGCTTTTCTTCCAAGGAGCAAGTGTTTTTAATTACATGGCTGCATCACCATCTGTAGTAATTTTGGAGCCCCCAAAAAATAAAGTCTCACTCTTTCCATTGTTTCCCCATTTGCCATGAAGTGATGGGATGGGATGCCATGATCTTCATTTTCTGAATGTTGAGTTTTAAGCCAACTTTTTCACTCTCCTCTTTCACTTTCATCAAGAGGCTTTTTAGTTCTTATTTGCTTTATACCATAAGGGGGGTGTCATCTGCATATCTGAGGTTATTAATACTTCTCCTGGCAATTGATTTCAGATTGTGCTTCATCCAGCCTGGCATTTTGCATAATGTACTCTGCATATAAGTTAAATAAGGAGGGTGACAATATACAGCCTAGATGTACTGCTTTTCCTGATCTGGAACCCGTCTGCTGTTCCATGTCCAGTTCTAACCATTGCTTCTTGACCTGCATACAGATTTCTCAGGAGGCAGGACAGGTGGTCTGGTATTCACATCTCTTTAACAACGTTCCACAGTTTGTTGTGATCCACACTAGTCAAAGGTTTTGGCATAGTCAATAAAGCAGAAATAGATGTTTTACTGGAATACTTTTGCTTTTTCCATGATCCAACAGATGTTGGCAATTTGATCTCTGGTTCTTCTGCCTTTTGTAAATCCAACTTGAATGTCTGGAAGTTCACAGTTCCCATACTGTTGAAGCCTGGTTTGGAAATGTTTAACATTACCTTGCTAACATGTGATATGATTGCAGCTGTTCGTAGTTTGAACTTTATTTGGCATCGCCCTTCTTCAGGATTGGAAACTGATCATTTCCAGTCCTGCAGCCACTGCTGAGTTTTCCAAATTTGCGGGCATATTGAGTGCAGTGCTTTAACAGCATCATCATTTAGGATTTGAAATAGCTCAACTGGAATTCCATCACATCTACTAGCTTTGTTTGTAGTGATGCTTCCTAAGGCCCACTTGACTTCACATTACAGGATGTCTGGCTCTAGGTGAGTGGTCACACCATTGTGGTTATCTGGGTCATGAAGATCTTTTTTGTATAGTTCTTCTGTGTATTCTTGCTACCTCTTCTTAATATCTTCTGCTTCTGTTAGGTCCATACCATTTCTGTCCTTTATTAAGTCCATCTTTGCATGAAATGTTCCTTGGTATCTCTAATTTTCTTGAAGAGATCTCTAGTCTTTCCCATTCTATTGTTTTCCTCTATTTCTTTACACTGATCATTGAGGAAGGCTTTCTTATCTCTCCTCGTTATTCTTTGGAACTCTGCACTCAAATTGGTATATCTTTCCTTTTCTCCTTTGCCTTTAGTTTCTCTTCTTTTCTCAGCTATTTGTAAGGCCTCCTCATGCAACCATTTTGCCCTTTTGCATTTCTTTTTCTTGGGGATGGTCTTGATCACTGCCTCCTGTACCATGTCATGAACCTCTGTCCATCTAATTCCTTGAATCTATTTGTCACTTCCACTGTGTAATTGTAAGGTAGTTGATTTAGGTCATACCTAAATGGTCTAATGGTTTTCCCTACTTTCTTCAATTTGAATCTGAATTTTGCAATAAGGAGTTCATGATCTGAGGCACAGTCATCTCCTGGTCTTGTTTTTGCTGACTGTACAGAGCTTCTCTATCTTTGGCTACAAAGAACATTATCAATCTGATTTCGGTGTTGACCATCTGGTGATGTCTATGTGTAGAGTTGTTTCTTCTGGTGTTCAAAAAGGGTGTTTGCTATGACCAGTGCATTCTCTTGATAAAACTGTTACCCTTTTTTCTGCTTTGGGCCAAATTTGCCCAATACTCCAGGTATCTCTTAACTTTATACTTTGAGTTTAAGCATGCTAAAAACATGTTTAGCATGGAATAAATACTCAGTACATATTTGATAAATGAATGGATGAATATGTTATAGTATTTAAAATAGTAACTAATGTAAATCTCAACTAATTATACCTTTTTTTAAAATTTTTATATCACTTCATTCTGCAGTTTTTGATATACAGAAATATTGATGTTCTCTGAATTTTGTTTGTAATTTTCTACTTTTTATAACATTTTGCACGCTATTATTTCTGTTCAAAATGCTCCTCATTTACATACTTTGTTGAGTGGTCTGACCTCTAAAACGTAGTTTAGAAGCTACCTCTATTTTTTGTTTTAGTTATAAAGTAGACTAACTGGCTCATATAAAACCACAGTAAATATGATTTTATTACATAAATTAATAGCTGTACATTGTATAGTAAAGGCTAGGTGTTGTTGTTGTTCAGATGCTTTTTGGTGTCTGTTTGTGATCCCATAGACTGCAGCATGTCAGGCTTCCCTGTCCTTCCCCATCTCCTGGAATTTGCTGAAACTCATGTCCCTTGAGTCAATGATGCCATCTCTGTCACCCTCTTCTCCTTCTGCCCTAAATCTTTCCCAGCATCAAAGGCTTGGTGTACCTTGGCCTAATTGACATTTTGGCAGGGTAATGCCCACTCCTACAAGTGTGTTATACCAGATGTAAAATTATAAGTCAGCTTCTTAATTTATGAGAATTAGATGTAAATGTTTTTCAAAACATGAATTAATTAGAAATGCATCATAAACCTCAAGAGTGAAAAAATTTAAACATATTCTAGGTCTTACCTATCCTTGAAAATTCAGTTCAAAGTGAGACAACAGAGAAATTAGCTTAGAAAGCTGATATTTCATGTTAATATTTCTGTGATTATGTTCTGAATGGATCTGGCACATTCCTGTCACTCTATGGACTGACATCCCCCACCATCAATCCATTTTTCTTTTTTTACCTTTCCCTCTGTAAATTCTCTTACAGTCTAAGAATAAAAGCATAAGGACATCACGATTCATTCAGTGAAGGGCAAATAACGAATATTTAAGACCATGAATGTTAAATTAATAAATGGAAGTGTATTGCACTATTAAGAAAAAATGAAAGATCAAGCAAAGGAAAAATTTAAGGTTCTAATGAAATGCATTTTATAGAGAGTGTGTGGTAGCTCTGTTACACTAGAACTTATAACTTGAAGGATATCCCCAGGTAAGCCTTATGCTACAAGTCTGTTCTATTATGCAGGCTATTATGAGCCTCTGCCACAATTTTTATGACATTTTTATAGTCATTGACTATATATCTGACATTGAACCATCAGTAACTTGAAGAAAATGAACAATTTTCACTCATCTTTTAGCATTCAGCATTCTATGATTTCCTGCAATACAAAACCTATTCAATCTTAAATATTAGACTGACTACCAGATGAGAAAGCAAAGGGGAAACATAGTAAATCCAACAAAGCAGAATACACAAACACTGGAACTGTCCCTAAATGAAAAGAATTTAGAGGAAAACCATGTTGTGAATAAATATCTCTAGTGATACATCCTATTAAATAATATTTAAACTGCAGTTCATAAAAGGATAGAACACAAAGAATGACATTATCTTGAACTACTTCTCCTTTAAAAACTAAGTGCTTTTTTTCCCTTTAAATAATGAGCTAGAGCTTTATTTGATTTTCTGATTTTATTTTTAGATTCTGTCTTGCTAAGGCCAATTATCATCTAGAACAGTTTAAACACCAAACACATTCCAATCTAATCAGAGAGAAATACACATTAAACTCCAAAATAATAAACAAAAATTCAAGATGAATTGAGAGGAACAAGTACAAAACCACTTTGAAAAAGACCTTGCAATATAATAACCTATTATACACCCACTTACATTTCACAGAAGCAATTAATAAAGTCAACAGAGGATCAAGAGAGATCTTTACAACAATAGAATGTAAATCAAATACTGTCATGACATGTAATTTGATCATATTCCTTAATAAGACTCATCTTAATATATGCACAAGAACTTCATTTTTATTTTTTTATGATTTTCACTTGTTTAAAGAATACTTTAAGGAATTCCTTAATTTAAATAATTTGTTATAACCATAACTATTATATGCACCTAAATGAGGATTAATCTTTAAAGTTGTATATGAATTGCTAGTTTATTCATATACCATATTGTTTAGAACACAGAAGTACTACATTTTAATCTGTTTACATGTTAGCAACTAAGTTAAGGAAAGGAGGTACAGACTCAAAGTACGTGCATAATAAATGCACCTTGTTTGAAAACAGAATGGTCTGATGTGAGGTAGTATACATTCAAGGAGGATGTTAGGAGTAAAAGGAGATGGCAAATCGTGTGTTGGGAAGCTTTTTTGTATTACTAATTAAAAAAGATAACTAAAGTCAATTGTCAAAAATAAGGATGTTTCAAGTGCAGCACAGGACAGAGAGAAAAGTGCAATCTGATTTAAAAAAAAAAAAAGACAAGAGATATCTGATACTCTTGGCTGCTTTGGTTATGTCCCAAAGTCTTTCCTCTATGATTTTTCTTCTGGAACAATCATTGACATCAACTAACCTCTCCTCATCTCACTTTACTCCTCATGTTCCCCCTTCTTTTCATATTCTCTCATGGCCATCTCTACTACCTTTTCTGGCTCCACGTTACTTTTGAATTTTGGCTGTAAGAGGAAGGAGTCTTTGCCTACAAAGGTAAAAAAGAATTGAATAAATAAATAAAATATGTAGCTCAGCTACTCAATATACATTTTGATTGTTTTAATTTGTATTTAGGCATAATCTTATGTAAAATTACTAAATGAGGGTTTCTTTAGTAATTAACTAAATGACTCACAACCCAGTTTATTTTTATGTAGGTCAGATGTTCCATTTCAACAAATACCCACCTCAAAAACTGCCTGTTCATCCTTCACGTTTATAAACCAATTGTCATATACACAAATAAGCTCTTATATTATTATGACTTTTAATAGAGTATAAACAGAATGAACCTAATGGGTTTTTCTCTCTCTTTGCAAAGTTACATCTAAACAGTGCTGGGGAGACTATCTTGATGACAAGGACATTTTAAAAGTGTTTTCCATTGATAAATTGTATATTGAAAAGCTGAAGGAGAGTGCAAGAAAAGACAAAGAAAGGAGAAAGGCTTAATAAATATTTTTTTTTCCACTTTTCCATTAAGTTTTATTGTATCAATTTAAAGTAGAATCTATTAAATTTATTAACTTGTTCAGTGTCACTTTCTTTCCCCTTCCATTTTCCTTCCTTTTTCTTCCTTCCTTTCTTCCTTCCTTCCTTTTTTCTCCCCTCTCTCCCTTCAATAGTTTAGTCTTTTAGAATAATTCTTTCAGGGATGAGAAGTGTCCACAATATGGAGAAGTAAAGATAGAAGATTTAATTCATTCTTGAGCTGTATGTGAGTCAAAGACTCAGTGTATACAAGGCATGACATCCAGAAACAGTGCAAAAAAGACAATCAGCAGTCCACATACAGCACTTACACCTGAGTATCTGGTGTGAAGGAAGGTTCTGACCTTAATTGACAACCTTTGTTTCTAGGATTTAACGCTTATTTAAAGATGAAGAAGTGAACTGGGCTTAATTGCTTTCATATTATAAAATAACTTTGGTCTTTGAACAAAACATATTAAAATGTGTTATTATAGATAATCACAGAGATTACAAGCCACTGTCTAGAGAAATATTTATATTTAGATAATGTTACACTCTATTCGTATGTACATGGAAATATAAATGCTTAGATAATTTTTATGACTAATTATCAGCAAATTTTTTCTTGTCTAATTGTTAGCCTTTAGGCATTTATTTATAGCAGAAAATAGAGTGGAATTGAATGTTAATTTTAAATAATGAAAATGATTTGAATACATTTTTTAAGCTAGAATTTACTTTCACATATAATGAAATATATTACTGTGTTATTATAACAAGTATATTGTGTGTTTGCTAGAAAGTAAGTAAAAGGAAAGAAAAACAAAGTAATCATGATTTGAAAACTGAGTTAACTTTAGGCGTTGCTCACAAAAAATCAGCAATTCTCCCATTCCCACCAGCCAAATCCACACTGCCAAATCCACACAGGCTTCAGGAGTAACAGGAATTATATCACACTCTTCAAGGGATATGATTCATCCCAGTGTGCTTAGAATGAAAAACACATAAAGGACATATGGGGTGACATATGCTAAATCCTCTAGACACCCTGCACTAGCACAATCATCTGGCCCAACTTGATTTCATGAAATATTGCACATTTATTTTTGCCAAACAAGATAATAACAAAGAATTATTTGGGGAAAAGATAAAAGCTAATACTTTATTTCAATCTGAAGCAAGGGTTTTTTTTTTTTAATTTTTTTAATACTACCTTGAAACAAAGAGCAAGCAAACAGCACTTTTCGAATTTCGTGATAGATGCATTAGAAATTTCAATAATGCAATTAACTTTATCCTTACTATACCACAGTCATATATTTAACATACTTCTGAAAACATAGCCTCAAAGCACAAACTATGAATTAATCTTTTTTTAAAAAAATTTAAAGCATGACATGTAGAATATTGAAAGAAAGGCTCTAACTGTAGAGCATTAGATGAGCAAAGTGGATAGGAAATCAACTCAATTCATCCTATCATAGTCTACATTATCTGGGTTGTTTCAAGCTTTGCCTGTTTAAAGAGAACAGCTATATTTCCTTGCACATAGGCTTAAAAAGAAACTTAATTCATTAACAGCAATTGTTATTATAAAGAATACTTAAGGTACAAAGATTGGATGCCTAGTTATGTTTATACTGCATATTGTTTCCCTTTTTTAGGTGTTAAGAATACAAATACAAAAAGACATCTTAATATATTACAATAGATTCCCTACTTTGTAAGATATATTCTGCTAGTTATCTTACAAAAAATATATACTAATTACCCAAATATGTCCAATATCAAATTATTCTATATGTAAGAATAAAAGAAAAAGCAAGGAGAGAAAACTACAGTAATGACAGGAAGCATAAATACTTACATTTCAGTATTTAATCCAATCTGTGTTAATATTTCGGAGTGATATAAGGGTCCAGTTTCATTCTTTGCACGTGGCTTTCCAGTTTTCCAACACCATTTATTGGAAGATACTATCTGTGTGTGTTCTTGGCATGCTTGTCAGAGAAGTTGACCACAAATTTGTAGATTTACTGCTGAACTCTGTTTTGTTTCATAGAGTAACATACTGCTTTGATTATTATCACTTTGTAATACAGTGTGAAATCAAAACAGGTAATATTAAATTTGCAAAATTAAGGATATTGTATATCAAGGTATTTTGTTTCCATATCAAATTAGAGATATGGAAGCAAAAACTTTCCAACAATACCAAAATCCTTAATGTTTAAATGTTCTTTATTAGTCATAAGCTTAGACATTGTATTAGTCAGGATTCTCTCATAGGATGTAGCTTGCACAGTAATGGAGGTCAGAGAAGTATAACAGTATGATACCTGTAAGCTGAGAATTCATTGTAATTCAGTCTGATTCTAGTGGCCTAAGAACAGCGGAAATAATTGTCTTAACTCCCTGTTTCTGATCAAATGTTGAAACCCAAGAACTCTGGTGACATCCAAGTACAAGAGAAAATGGACTTCCCAGTTTAAAAATAGAACAAGAAATCACCCCTTCTTCACCATATTTTCCATTCAGATCCCCAACAGATTGGATGATTGCTTATCCACATTGGTGGGGCCTCCTCTCTTCACTATGTCTACTGAATAAAATGCTAGTGTCTTCCAGAAACAGACTCACAGACATACACAGATATAATATTCTACTGGCTACCTAGTCATACCTTGAAAAGTGAAAGTGAAAGTTGCTCAGTCATGTCCAACTCTTTGCAACCCCATGGACTATACAGTCCATGGAATTCTCCAGGCCAGAATACTGGAGTGGGTATAGCTGTTCTCTTCTCCGGGGGATTTCCCCAACCCAGGGATCAAACCCAGGTCTCCCACATTGCAGGCAGATTCTTTACCAGCTGAGCCACCAGAAAAGCCCAGTCATACCTGAGGTCAGTCAAATTAACATAAAATTAACCATGACAGGCATTTCCAGCTGTGGCTTGTTGTAAAGTGTTTGGTTCTGACACCTGCTACAGTGCTTCTTGGCGTCTTACCTACTATTTTGGATGTGTCTTCTATGTGACTTGAAGACTATCATTTAGCTATCTTGAGTGCATTCTTGGTTGTTGGTCTGTTTATTACGTTACTTGAATAATCTTTGTATAGTCTTTGTGAAGGAGAAGAATAAAATGTAATTATTTTCTTCCTCTGAGACAGTTTTTTTTTTTTTTTTTTCCTATTTTGTGCCTTTCACGATCCAAATAATTGCTTTTAGTTTTAGTCCTATACTCTTTGTGTTCTTTCTTGTTAGAGTGTTAGAGTGTTTGTATCACATCATCTATCTGTGTTACTTTGTTAGTATCTATGCCCAAATTGCCATGCTGAGATGAATAATCCATTGACTGCTGTATTTAGATGTGTATTAAGTACATCCCGAAGTGAAAAAAATATATAAAACATCATATTAAAAGGATAATTTATCTACCAAGCTCTTTAATTTAACCCTGATTCAGCTTAGGTAATTTTTCAAAATATCTAGAGCAATTAAGTGGTTCAAGATTAAAATTCACAGTTAATTGTAGTACTACCATAAGTGTATTTTAAGACTCGCCCCCAGTAAATTTCTACAGAAGTTTGAAGACACAGTAGCAATGATTAATAGAATGTTTTTCAAATTTTCATATTTGAGTAAGTTGTCTGTAACCCAAAACATTTCTTATAAAAATTATGTCAAAACTGTTGTTTAAATTCTCAGTATTCCACATGTAAATTACTTTACATACTGTGTAATCTTCATACAAGTCATTCTGAATCTGATTTATGGGCTTTATTAAGTTTTCTAAATCTTAATTTAGAAAATTAAATAATTTAGAAATTTAGAAATCTTAAATAATTAAGTAGATAATTAAATCTGTATACCTGTACCCAAAGCAGGTTAGTTACTGTGGTAGATTTGAAAAAGCTTCCAAGAGCAACAAGTTCTGGTTAGATGTCCTCAAAAACAGATTTTGATAGAAGGTGACATTTTTGGCAGCAATTGACTATAAATGGCAGTAGATAATCAGAGGAAGGATTTGTCTTCAAATCAAATATTTGTAATAAACAACTGGCTATATTAAGAATTCTGGATAATCAACATGTGATAGGAAATAACAATAGTTCATTTTGACATACAAAAAAAGTTTCTAACGTAATTTTATTTTTTTTAAATTTCCTTGACACACTAATAGTCCTCTAGAATAAACTATGCTTGTTAATAAAATCATTGCATTTCAATGAGGTAAGAATATGTCTAGCCTTCCAAAATTAAATCAATTTTGTCATCAAATATCCACAGAGACTCTGATGCTTATGAATTTTAGAAAGTTGTAATTGATTTTCGAACTTCTAACAAATCTAAATCGTATCAAATGCAGAGCAGTTTTTCCCCCCTGAACATATTTTGGTCCACTCAATCTAATATTCTTTAATTTGAAAACAGTATAACAAGGATAACATCATAGTTAGAATGGAAAATGGTGAAGAATAATCACTAAAAAAATGACAGATCTATTTGATGTTAAAACCCTTCAAGAAGTAATCCATAGAGACTAGCCAAACCATTGAGTCTCTCAAATAATAATCAAATTAGGACTCCAAGAGAAAATTAACTTTGTTCGAACACAAGTTTTTGTTTGTCTTTTCTCCTATAAGGTTCTCAGTAGACACTCTATTTTACTTATTTCTTCATGTTTGTCAAGGTATTTTGAAGAGTAAGCACATGCCTGGTACTTCACTATATGCAAAGAAAGAAAGGCCAGATGGCAAAATAATGAAATCTTACTATTTCAACTGTACAACCTCAATTCTAGATTCCCTACCACAAATTCCATTTGATGCCAGATAATACCCTTTGTTGATGACAAAATCCTGGGTCTAAACTCTTATCTGGTGCTCATCTCTTGAATTCAGCTGGGTCACAGATGAAAGAAAATGATTCTTTTGAAACCTTTAGACTAGTCCTTAGACTTTCAGAACACTGAGTTCCTTACTTGATGCCTCCTTTTCTGAAGACTCATACACCATGGTCTTAGCACCCTAGATTTTATTATACTGACTATAAAAGGATAAAAAGTAGAGGGTACACTATAAGGCAAGTTTCCTCTTAATATTTAAAGCACTGAAATGCTAATTTCAGTGTGTACATTCTATGGGTTGTATGTTGGTTCAGCTTATATTCAAAAGCCTGCAGTGAAAGCAGAAGACATTCTCATTAATTGAAACAGCTACATTGTAGAAAGAAAAATGACGTTTCATAAGGCAATTATCAAACCAAATAAACTTCTTAGGTCCCCCTTCCTTTATAATCCCTATACTTTCTTTATTTGCCCCACATAATACTCCATCCCTTAGTACCTTAATCTTCCATTCATAGGGTTGCAACTGAGTATGTCATTTACTAAAAGAAAGTGTAAAATCACTTTTCAGCTACCTTTAGCTGTGTGATTTTGGATGCAGTTTTAAAATTTGCTCTTTTATTCCTCTTTATAAAATAGAAATTATGTAACTAAATTAATAGTTAAGTAGTATGATTTCTGTTACATGGTTAATATGGTATTTTACATATACTAAGAACCAGTTAATTTTAGTTATTTTTATTGTTATTCCTTTTGCTCTGTTTTTTGCACGAACACCATTAAGAGAAGTTTTCAAACATAAGCTCCAGAAAAAAGATGTGGTTTCATGTAAGAAATTATAATTTCTTCTAACTAACAATATTGAGAGCTATTACTAACTATAGTAGTAGTGCTCATTCGCTCAGTCATATCTGACTCTTTGCAACCCTGTGGACATAGTCCACCAGATCTCTTCCCATGGAATTTTCCAGGCAATAATACTAGAGTGGAGTGCCATTTCCTGCTCCAGCGGATCTTGCCGATACAAGGATTTAATGCACATCTGTTATGTCTTTGGCAGGTGGATTATTTACCACTAGCACCACCTTACTATGATTCTAATTTAATTTAGGGGTCCTAGAAACTCAAGCCATTCATGAAGTTAACTTTAATAACTTAGTAGGACAGTGGTCTGCATATCTGTCTGCCATATCCTAATCCATATATTTGGTGGCAATTTTTATCTGGTTATTTTTTTTTTTCATTTTACTGTATGCATGCTTATCAACTGATTAATCTTCTTTAGAATCAGGAAATATATAAATGCATTATTTGATTTATATAATACTCCTCTGAAACAGCTGAGTATTTCAGAGATAGGACTTAAACTAAGTTTCTCTAATGTTATCTAATTAGTGTTCTTGATGTTTGGGGTAGATCGAGTGAAAATTGAACATTTATTCCTCTGAAATTAGTGAATCATCCACTCTTAGCCTTCCCTGCAAACTCAAATCAGTGTAAGGAAATCAGCAACTAGATAAATTTGTGCATGGTATCTCATTTTAAAGAGTGTAGGAGGTAATTTTCCTTTAAACAGAGATGAAATTTTGTTTAATGAATAAAGTAAAAGAAAAATTAAAAAAAAGAAGCAAAACTAAGATATATAGTTACTATTACATGAGAAAGTCCAGAATATAAAGTAGTTGTTTGGCCTCTCTTTCAAACTATCATGTATGTTCATTCAGCAATCATATTCTTCAAATCTGAAATTTATTTTTTTAACCTTTTCCTCAGAAACATGCAGAAGCTTCTTAAATTCCCTAACAAAAACAAAGTGAACATATCAACAAAATAGTATTTTGTATAAGCTTAAAAATATAATTTTATGTTATCTGTTTAAAGTATTTCCATAATTAAGTCATAAAAATCAGTTTGCAATTGACCCCACACATCATATTGGTTCCTGCTTCTGAGACCTCTGGTAGCTATCTCTATACTTATCACCTTTTGCTTCACCACATAATATCTTTTCAAAGTACTTGTTTAAGAAGCTTACCAGCAACCTTTTCTGAAAAATCATACCCAATTCTAAATATAATCATTTTAGATTGCCACTTGCTCTTTTTTTTGACATCAATATGTCAGTTGCCCTCACAGCTCACTTGGTAAATCAACTGCCTGCAATGCAGGAGACCCAGATTCAATCCCTGTGTCGGGAAGATCCCCAACAAGGAAATGGCAACCCACTCCAGTATTCTTGCCTGGAGAATTCCACAGAGGAGCCTGGCAGGCTACAGTCCATGGATCGCAAGAGTCAGACACGACTTAGTGACTAAACCACCAAACCATTAAAGATGGAAAAGTAACCATGAAGAGGAAGAAAATAATATATTTGCATCCTAAACTATAAAAATCATCCATATGCTCTTGGGATATTTAAGTTGAGACTCACAAAAAAGAACCAACGTTTATTGACTGCCTATTATTGATATTTATCAGATACTGCTAGAAGTCTAGAGTAATATTTTTATTTGTAGTTAAATACTATGTTTCCATATTATATAACACGAAATAGAACTATATGTCCAAACAAAAATTCAAGACAAGAAAAACAAACAAAAACTTATTTGTACCCATATATTTCTATCCTAATTCCTTCCTCCTACAGGTAAGAGATTTAGTTACTTCAACTGATTCTTCCATTGGACTACTGATCTCTATAGTCCTAATTAACAAACCCATGTTTAAAAATGTGTTTACATATACGTATTATCTACTGACATTTTTTTTCTAGTTGGTAATGTAATGCACATTCTCTAGATAAAATATCCTTAGTCTACCACCCCACCAGAGTTCAAATTGCCAACATCCACTGGATCATCAAAAAAAGCAACAGAGTTCCAAAAAAAACCATCTATTTATGCTCTATTGATTATGCCAAAGCCTTTGACTGTGTGGATCACAATGAACTGTGGGAAATTCTGAAAGAGATAGGAATACCAGACCACCTGACTTGCCTCTTGAAAAACCTATATGAAGGTCAGGAAGCAACAGTTACAACTGGGCATGGAACAACAGACTGGTTCCAGATAGGAAGAGGAGTACGTCAAGGCTGTATATTTATTTAACTTATCTGCAGAGTACATCATGAGAAACTCTGGGCTGGAGGAAGCACAAGCTGCAATGAAGATTGCCAGGAGAAATATCAATAACCTCAGATATGCAGATGACCCCACCCTTATGGCAGAAAGCTAAGAAGAACTAAAGAGCCTCTTGATGAAAGCAAAAGAGGAGAGTGAAAAAGTTGGCTTTAAAGCTCAACATTCAGAAAACGAAGATCATGGCATCCGGTCCCATCACTTCATGGCAAATAGATGGGGAAACATTGGAAACAGTGTCAGACTTTATTTTTTTGGGCTCCAAAATCACTGCAGATGGTGATTGCAGCCATGAAATTAAAAGACACTTGCTCCTTGGAAGGAAAGTTATAACCAGCCTAGACAGCATATTGAAAAGCAGAGACATTACTTTGTCGACAAAGGTCCATCTAGTCATGTATGGATGTGAGAGTTGAACTATAAAGAAAGATGAGTGTCAAAGAATTGATGCTTTTGAACTGTGGTGTTGGAAAAGACTCTTGAGAGTCCCTTGGACTGCAAAGAGATCCAAACAGTCCATCCTAAAGGAGATCAGTCCTGGGTGTTCATTGGAAGGTCTGGTATTAAAGCTGAAACTCCAATACTTTGGCCACCTGATGCAAAGAGCTGACTCATTTGAAAAGACCCTATGCTGGGAAAGATTGAGGGTAGGAGGAGAATGGGATGACAGGATGAGATGGCTTGATGGCATCACCGACTCAATAGACATGAGTTTGGGTGGGCTCTGGGAGTTGATGATGGAGAGGGAGGCCTGGAGTGCTGCAGTTCATGGGGTCACAAAGAGTCAGACATGACTGAGCGACTGAACTGAACTGAACTGAACTGAACAACCCCACCTCCACACAAGTGACTTTTTAAAATATCTTAGCAATCTTGTGGTCAACATAATTTTAGTCCATGCAAGTAGTCTATGATCCCTAAAATCAAATGATTTTTCAAAGTTCAGTAAGATTGAAAACCTTATAAGCATTCCAGGGAAGTTCCCTTTTTTCCCACCTCATTAAATATTCTATGATGACAGGGACTTTATGGACCCAAAGAAAATAGTAACATCATTGATATTCAATGAAAGTAAAAGTGCCATAAATTCAAAATTCTGTTTTCAGCTGTTTAATTTAGAGTATGAATTATAGACATGCTATTATTTGAAGATCAACTGAATACCATGTAGCATACCTTTTACTCCAGGAAGCCTAAGATCTTATGGATTAAACTACTCAGTTGTCAGGATCCATGTATTTGGAGCAGTATATTGTAATCTTGACCTTGAAGAATCACTTTCATTTTCTGTGTTGCAGACTTAATCAATGGCAGCTACAAGATACAGCTTCATTAAAACAGGGGTTTTATTTCCTTTACCCTGCGCTTAAAAATATTGTGTATGAGTATTTCCTCTAAAGTCCTACTAGGCAATTAATTTGAACTCATTGCTGGGATTATTTTAGAACAAACAGTAAGACATTATCTAATCATATATTTTTAAAAATTCTTTACTGCTAAGATCTTCAGAAATTATACATATCCATTGACATTCATGGAGCCAAGGCTGCATGATGCTAGAGCAGTGGCTGTGTGGTGCTGCAGCGGCTATAAGGAGATACCCCATGCCCAAGGGCAGAGAAGCCCCAGCAAAATGGTAGGAGGGGCAAAATCTCTTTTAGAATCAAACCCCATAACCCACCAGAGATGCTCAGAAGGCTCAAACATATGTTGTGCACACCAGGACCCAGAGATCACACAGAGACTGAGACAGAATTGTGTGTGAATGTCTCCTGAGGAGGTACAGGTCAGCAGTGGACTGCTGTGGGCCAGGGGCTCTAGGTGCAGTAAAGCTGGGTATGGCATAAACCTCTTGGAGGAGATCACTATTAACCCACCATAGACCTAAGAGAACTTACACTGGACTGGGGGAACAGACTCTGGGAGGGCACAAACAAAATTTCGGCACACTGGGATCCAGGAGAAAGGAGCAGTGACCCCCAAAAGACTGACCCAGACTTGCCTGTGTGTGTTCAGGAGTCTCTGGTGGAGGCATGGGTCAGCCATGGCCTGCTGCAGGGTCCAGGGCACTGAGTGTAGCAGTGCCTGCATGGGACCATTTGAAGGAGGTCAACATTATCTTCATTACATTTACCATAGTTTGGCCTCAGGTAAATTAACAGGGAAGGAACACAGCCTCCCCCTTTCACATAAAATTGGATTAAATGTTTATTGTGCATGGCCCCGCACATCAGAACAAACACAGTTTCCCCCTCAGTCAGTTTCTCCCATCAGGAAATTTCCTTAAGCCTCTTATCTTTCTCCATCAGAGGGCAGACAGTCTGAAAACCAAATCCAAGTTTTCGACTCTTGTGACCCCACTAACTGCAGCACACCAGTCCTCCCAGTCCATCACCAGCTCCTGGAGTTTACTCAAACTCATGTCCATTGAGTTGGTGATGCCATCCAACCATCTCATCCTCTGTCATCCCCTTCTCCTCCTGCCTTCAATCTTTCCTAGCATCAGGGTCTTTTCAAATGAGTCAGTTCTTCACATCAGTTGGCCAAAGTATTGGAGTTTCAGCTTCAGCATCAGTCCTTCCAATGAACACGCAGGACTGATCTCCTTTAGCATGGACTGGTTAGATCTTCTTGCAGTCCAAGGGACTCTCAAGAGTCTTCTCGAACACCACAGTTCAAAAGCATTAATTCTTTGGTGCTCAGCTTTCTTTATAGTCCAACTCTCACATCCATACATGACTACTGGAAAAACCATAGCCTTGACTAGATCGACCTTGGTTGGCAAAGTAAGGTCTCTGCTTTTTAATATGTTGTCTAAGTTGGTCATAGCTTTTCTTCCAAGGAACAAATGTCTTTTAATTTCGTGTCTGGAGTCACCATCTGCAGTAATTTTGGAGAACCCCAAAATAATATCTGTCACTGTTTCCACTGTTTACCCATCTATTTGCCATGAAGTGATGGGACCAGATACCATAATCTTAGTTTTCTGAATGTTGAGCTTTAAGCCAACTTTTTCACTTTCCTCTTTCACTTTCATCAAGAGGGTTTTTAGTTCTTCTTTGCTTTCTGCCTTAAGGGTGATGTCATCTGCATATCTAAAGTTATTGCTATTTCTCCCAACAATCTTGATTCCAGCTTGTGCTTCATCTAGTCCAGCATTTCTCATGATGTATGCTGCATATAAGTTAAATAAGGAGGGTGACAATATATAGCTTGGACATACTTCTTTCCCAATTTGGATCCTGTCTGTTGATTGATGTCCAGTTCTCACTGTTGCTTCTTGACCTGCATACAGATTTTTCAGGAGGCAGATGAGTTGGTCTGGTATTCCCATCTCTTTAAGAATTTTCCACAGTTTGTTGTGGTCCACACAGTCAAAGGCTTTGGCGTAGTCAATAAAGCAGAAGTAGATGCTTTTCTGGAACTCTCTTGCTTTGATGATCCAAAGAATGTTGGCAATTTGATCTCTGGTTCCTTGGCCTTAGGTAAATCCAGCTTGAACATCTGGAAGTTCATAGTACACATACTGTTGAAGCCTGGCTTGGAGAATTTTGAGCATTTCCTTGGTAGCATGTGAGATGAATGCAAATGTGCGGTAGTTTGAGCATTATTTGCCATTGCGTTTCTTTGGGAATGGAATGCAAACTGACCTTTTCCCGTCCTGTGGCCACTGCTGAGTTTTCCAAATTTACTGGCATACTGAGTGCAGCACTTTCACAGTATCATCCTTTAAGATTTGAAATAGCTCAACTAGAATTCCATCACATCTACTAGCTTTGTTCATAGTGATGCTTCTTAAGGCCCATTTGACTTCACATTCCAGGATGTCTGGCTCTAGGTGAGTGATCACACCATCGTGATTATCTGGGTCATAAATATATTTTTTGTATAGCTCTTCTGTGTATTGTTTCCACCTCTTTTTAATATCTTCTGCTTCTGTTAGGTCCATACCATTTCTGTCCTTTATTCTGCCCATCTTTGCATGAGAAATTCCCTTGGTATCTCTAATTTTCTTGAATAGATCTCTCATCTTTCCCATTCTATTTTTTCCTCTATTGTTCTGCATTGATCACTGAGGAATGTTTTCTTATTTCTCCTTACTATTCTTTGGAACTCTGCTCAAATGGGTATATCTTTCCTTTTCTCCTTTGTTTTTCACTTCTCTTCTTTTCACAGCTATTTGTAAGGCTTCCCCAGAAAGCCATTTTGCTTTTTTGCAATTCTTTTCCATGAGAATGGTCTTGATCCCTGTCTCCTATACAATGTAGTGAACCTCCGTCCATAGTTCATCAGGCACTCTATCAGATCTAGTCACTTAAATCTATTTCTCACTTCCACTGTATAATCATCAGGGATTTGATTTAGGTCATACATGAACTGTCTGGTGGTTTTCCCTACTTTCTTCAATGTATATATGAATTTGGGAATAAGGAGTTCGTAATCTGAGCCACAGTCAGCTCCTGGTCTTGTTTTTGCTGACTGTATAGAGCTTCTCCATCTTTTTCTGCAAAGAATATAATCAATCTGATTTCAGTATTGACCTTCTGGTGATGTCCATGTATAGAGTCTTCTCTTGTGTTTTTGGAAGAGGGTGTCTGCTATGACCAGTGAGTTCTCTTGGCAAAACTGTTTAGCCTTTGCCCTGCTTCATTCTCTACTCCAAGCCCATATTTGCCTGTACTCCAGGTATTTCTTGACTTCCTACTTTTGCATACTAGTCCTCTATAATAAGAAGGACATCTTTTTTGGTGTTAGTTCTAGAAGGTCTTGTAGGCCTTCATAGAACCATTCAACTTCAGCTTCTTCATCATTATTGGTTGGAGAGTAGACTGGATTAAGGTTTAGCATGATAAAAATGTCTGTACTTAGAGATTGCTACTAAAAGTATTTATTTGGTTTTGTTACCAGAGCAGGGTATCAGAAAACTAAAAATAATATATCCACTGCAGTATAACAAAGTATTCCAACATTTAGCAGCTTAAAAGAAACCCCCAGATTTATCATCCAACAGCTTCTTTGGGTTAATAATGACCTAGCCAAGTGGTCTGACTCTTGGTTTTTCATAAAGTTCAAGTCAAAGACTTCAAAGTATCAGCCAGAGATTCAGTGCTTGACTAAGACTAAGGATCTATTTCCAAGAGAATTGGTTCACATGGACTTTCCTCACCACATGGCCCTCTCCAGCAGGTTGTTTCACAGCCCTCAGTGCAGGCAGCTAACTTTCCCCAGAGTGAATTGAGAGAGAAAAAGAGAGACACAGATACACAGAGAGATGGAGTGAGGATATAAAACATGGACTGATTTTATGGGACATTTTTATTTTTCATGCTATAAATATCACACATCACTTCCATTCATATTCCATGATCCAGATCTAAGATAGTTCAGTTCAGTCGCTCTGTTGTGTCTGACTGTTTGTGACCCATGAATCGCAGTACACCAGGCTTCCCTGTCTACCACCAACTCCTAAAGTCTACCCAAACCCATGTCTACTGTGTCAGTGATGCCATCCAACCATCTCATCCTCTGTCATCCCCTTCTCCTGCCCTCAATCTTTCCCAGGATCAGGGTCTTTTCAAATGAGTCAGCTCTCCGCATCAGGTGGTCAAAGTATTGGTTTCAGCTTCAACATCAGTCCCTCCAATGAACACCCGGGACTGATCTCCTTTACGATGGACTGGTTGGATGTCCTTGCAGTCCAAGGGACTCTCAAGAGTCCTCTCCAACACCACAGTTCAAAAGAATCAATTCTTCAGTGCTCAGCTTTCTTCACAGTCCAACTCTCACACCCATACATGACTACTAGAAAAACCATAGCCTTGACTAGATGGACCTTTGTTGGCAAAGTAATGTCTCTGCTTTTTAATATGCTGTCTAGGTTGGTCATAACTTTCCTTCCAAGGAGCAAGCATCTTTAAACTTAGTGGCTTCAATCACCATCCGCAGTGATTTTGGAGCCCAGAAAAATAAAGTCCGCCACTGTTTCCACTGTTTTCCCATCTATTTGCCATGAAGTGATGGGACCGGATGCCATGATCTTAGTTTTCTGAATGTTGATGGTTCAAAAATCAGTAAAAGAGGCTGAAAATTTAAATTGTAACTCCAGATAAAAAAAGTTTATTTCTTACAACTAAAATTTCTCTTCCTACTTGTCCATGTACTTTGATACACTTATTCATAATTTATGCTCATTTAATGTAAAATTCCTACATTAGTTCAAGTTCCATGAAGGTGGAACTAGCATTTCTCTTATAATTTATGACACAAATAACTGTTCAGAAAATATAAATAAAGGGCAAAAAGATTCAACTGAATTAGAAATATGAACACATAGTTAAATGTTGGTTAGAATACATAATAAATATTGGGATTTCCAGTTATTGCTTCCAAATTTTGCGTGATAGATAGCCCACATGTGTGTATATATTTAAAAATATACATTTGCATTATTATGTATTATATATGAGTATGTTTATATTGTATATTATACATGTGTGTGTGATTGTATAAGACATTAGTCTGAAAGCAGCTTTTTCATTTAACTCTAAGCACAGATATATACATGCTACATATTGTCTATGATGTTTGATATTTACTCACCCATCCAGTAGGTGCTTCACATGCTTTATCTAACTTCATTCCCAAAAGAACCTTATAGTATAAATAACCCCATGGAGAAACTGAAGCACAAGGAGTTTTTTGAAACTTGTCATACATCATGCTTTTAAATAGTAGAGCAGAGATTCAAGCTTTCATTGTCTCATTCCTAAATCTAAGTGCTGAACCATTCTGCTAACCTATCTTACTTTAGCAGAGGTTCTACCTAGCTAAACACTTATTGTGATCCAGACACAGAGTAAATATGTTGTTGATATACATTATTTAATTATCACAATTTTATAATACATAATGCTATCCCCATTTTTCAGACTCTGTAAATGTGACTAATAAATTTTGAATATACCCCTGAAAATTACAGAGTAGCAAGCAAAAAAGCAAGTATTTAAATTCATATCTTTATGACTCAGAACCAGGCTTCCAACTGCAACACATTACTGCAATAATGAAGATATCTCTATTTGTAATATTTTTGCTAAATAGAACAACTACTTAAATACCCAGTGTTTCATTTATCACATTGTTGGGTTCAAAATATTGATTTTAAGAAAATAAACCAAAGAAATTGTTGTGTATTCTTTTGTATTTTTATATGCCTAGAAATTTCCCTTTTAGTTGTTGATTTATTTAATTCACTAAGACTTGACTTAAATAAGTAAGCTATCTTACTTTTAGAATCTAATCAGATCAGATCAGATCAGTCGCTCAGTCATGTCCGACTCTTTGCCACCCCATGAATCGCAGCACACCAGGCCTCCCTGTCCATCACCAACTTCCGGAGTTCACTGAGACTCACGTCCATAGAGTCAGTGATGCCATCCAGCCATCTCATCCTCTGTCGTCCCCTTCTCCTCCTGCCCCCAATCCCTCCCAGCATCAGAGTCTTTTCCAATGAGTCAACTCTTCGCATGAGGTGGCCAAAGTACTGGAGTTTCAGCTTTAGCATCATTCCTTCCAAAGAAATCCCAGGGCTGATCTCCTTCAGAATGGACTGGTTGGATAAGGATTTGCTAAATACTGAGACACAGTACTTCACAAATTTGTTGCCTTCAAAATATTGATATTTAATGGATAATACTTTCCCTGGTACAGGAGGTAAGTAATATGAGGCATACAGATAAAATTAGAGTGATTGTAAAGGTTAGAAAATCAACTTTTTTTTGCAGTAATTATTACCTGAGAATTTTGTCAAGAAACAATATAATTGTCTTTGGCAAGAATTAATGTTGTGAGGTTAATATGTAAATTCAGAATGAAAATATGCTGAGATATTTTCTTATTCTTTTAAGTCATAGCATTTTTTGGCTGCTCAGTCCAATTCCTTTTCACTGTGGTACAGGATGTACCCTTAATAAGGTAAGTAATTATTTATTCTACACAGGAAGTGATGTGATGATGGATGCACAGCACTGGAGTACACATCTTGATGAACAATTTCAATTAGGGCAATTTTAAGGAATTCATGAATTAAGCTTGAATGATTTAGACTTTGGAATCAAAAAGATTGGACTTGTATCTTTTTTGAGGTGGAGCTTAAAACAGCAGCAGATTTTTATTTTTCTCAAAATCTGTAATTTTGTTGTTGTTGCTCTAAAGAGATAGCTCATCTCTGCTCTGTGAAGAATCACTGAGAGACTTACATGGGTGCAGAGTCTACTTTCAAGTGGCTCCTGTACATGGTTGGGAATTTGGTGCTGTTGTTGGCTGGGAGCCCATCCTGGGCTTTGCTCCACAGGACTGGAATTTCCTTACACCATGTTCTGGGAGCAAGCAGAGACAGGAATGCAAGTCACCAGCCTTTTAAAGACCAGGCCTGGAAGCCTGTTGACTATAATTTGCATCATATTCTATTGGTCATGCAGCCATGGAATCTATCTAGATTCAAGGGGAGGGGATATGGGTCCCACCATCACCATCTCTATTCCTCTGCCTCCAACTCCAGCCATTTCATGTGCCCAGATTCCTACCATAAAACAAATGATTATCAATGGACTTGTATCTTGACTTGCCATTTATTAGCTTTGTCCCCAGGATAAGTTACTGAACATCTCAACTTCACTCTCTGTGTATATAAAATTATCATTCCTGCATATTTAGAATTGATAAAAATATTACTAATATCAGGCATTTGATAAAATTTGCTTCCTTTCTTTTTTAATCCTTCAAAATCATTACTTCAGATATCTGAAATATTATATCTTCAACTTCCACATTCATCTTTTCAAAACTGAGAAATCATCAATCCCATGCAGAGATTTTAGTTTTAGTCCTAATAACATCTTAGCCTCACAGGAGATATTTTGGAAGTATTGACACCCCATCAAGAAAAGGAGCCAGTCACCTTTTATATTCTTCAGAGATTGAGAAGAAGAAATCATTCCACATAAAATGTCAAGCTGAACATTTCCATTACAATTTTTAAAAAGCCCGTGCAAACTGGGACCAAGAATTGAGTCAGAATTTAGATCTGTAAAAGTAACTTTCTTTTTTCTACTTGCAAGTTTAGAATTACAAAACATCTCACTCCAAAGATGTTGCTTTCAGCATCTGGAGATATTTTATTTCATCAAAATTCCTTCTTCCTATATTTTCAACTTTTTTTTTGTTGTTGCTGCTGCTTACTTTGTGTTAAAGATAAAGTGAAAGTGAAAGTCACTCAGCTGTGCCTGACTCTTTGCGACACCATGGACTATACAGTCCATGGAATTCTCCAAGCCAGAATACTGGAGTGGTCAACCTTTGCCTTCTCCAGGGGATCTTCCCAACCCAGATCTCCTGCATTGTAGCCATATTCTTTACCAACTGAGCCACAGGGAAGCCTGTGTTAGATAAAAAATATATCCAAATTGCTCTCATTTGAAAATAAACATAACTCTCTTAACCTCATCTTTTCTTCTTAATCCTGCTGTGTCTTTCTCATTGCCTTCCTGTTATAGTTTAATGAGCAAGTGGTCTATTTTCTCAATTTTGTTTCCATGTCCTTTTGCCTTTTCACTCCACGAAATCTACTTCCGGCCTGATATTTACAGATGCCTTCTAATTGTGAAATTCAAAAGCTAATTTATTTTTTATATCTCAGTCTGTTTCACACTCTCACTTACTTTCAATACTACCCTGACTTTTGTGCAAGAGGTTTTTTTCCCCTTTTCCTGCCTTTCTAACTCCTCTTTGCACATCATATTATGTTTCTCTGACTTCTGCTTGCAATGATTTTCTTTGTACAACCTCATCAGTTCCCTAGACGTCAAATTATCCCCAGTATACTGATGGTTAACAATACTGTTGTTCCCAAACCCAGAACACTCTTTTGAGTTCTAAATTTATATACCTGATTTTCTACTGGATGATTCAACCTGGATGTGAAATGGACATCTCAGGTTCAAGATGATAAAAATTGAATTCATTCTTTCCTCAGATTTGCAGTTTTTCTCCATTTGAAAACTGTTTAAATCACTGAGATAGCTTCCAAAGGCAGAAACCAGTATTTGATATATTCCATATCCCCATCCACCTTATTCATCCCTTTAATCATCAAAGCATGTATATTGGCTGCCCAGTTTATACTTTCTACTGTGTTGGTTGTTTGGGATATAATGATAAGCAAGATAAATAGTAACTTCTCTCATAGCACTTAGGAGCTAGTTAGAAGAAGGTAGACAATGGATAAGTAACAAAATAATTTTAGATGACGGAAAGTAGCAAAAATATTAAGCATAGTGGGTAATAGGTACATCATTTATGTCTCTGAAAAAAAGTTAACATTTTTAAAATGTATCTCCCCAATATGGTGATATTAGGAGGTGGAGCCTTTGAGTAGTAATCAAGATTAGATGAATTTATAAGAGTGGAGCCCACACAAGTACAGTTAGTGTTTTTATGAGTCATGAGAGATTTCCCTTCCTGTGTCTGCTCTCAGCCATGTTAGGATCCAGCAAGAAGTTGGCAGTCTACAACCCAGAAGAGGATTCTAATCAGAACCCAGCCAGGATGGTACCCTGATCTCAGTCTTGCAGCTTCCTGAACTATGAGAAATACATTTCTGTTGTTTATAAGTCACCCAGCCTTTGGTACTTTATTATAACAGCCTGAGCTGATGAAGATAGCTGTCAACTCAAGATCTCTCCTCAGTTCATGAAGGATGCTGGACTTCAGCCACTGAGTCTAAGTTCCAGATGGCAGAAAACAAAGCAGAGAAAAGACGGAAGAGGTGCATACCATAGGAGTTAAAACCTTTCAATAACGTTCCTGAAGACACCAAAAATCTTGTTCCTTTAATTCTAATTGGCTACATCATGCTAAAAGGGATGCTATCCTTTTGGCATTTCCATTGCTACTTCAAATGAAGTCATGTTATTAAGGAAAGCATGATGGTAGGAGCAGGGCAGGCAGATATCTCTGCCACTTAAGAGACATTGGTTAGCCTTAGTTGGGTTGAGAGGAGCTCTCTGAAGGAGTAGAATCTCTGCATATATTTTTAATCATCATATGCTACTAGTTTCATCCTTTCAACAAACCATTTTGAACTAGCCTCTATTCCCTTTACCCCGCCCTCTATTAGTAAAAGTCCTCACTGCTTCTCCCCTCTCTTACAGCATCTTCTCCCAGCTAGTCTCCTGTCTCAAGTCTGATCAACACTGAATCAGCCCCTTATGATGCTGTCCAAAAGCATGTTGAGATACAAATCTGATTCTTGAACTTCCTTGATGAAAATATTTTAAGGATTTCCATTGATTCAAGGCATTATCTACATAAATCTTTCTGGAAAATCTCCCTAATCACCCAATGTTTTACTTTTTTCTCCTTCTTCCCCTAAATTCTAACCTCTAGGCATGAATAATAGCTTTAAAAATGTGAGTGTTTCTCATCCCCCCCAACAACTATTTGAAAAATATTGACTTTCTTCCAAGTATAGCCTTCTTTTATCTATTTCTAGAAAATAGATACACACTTATTCTTTATAATTCACTCAGTTGTAACTTATTTGTTTAAGCTCTTCCTGAATACCATACTTTCACACCATGTCCCTAATTTTAAACATAAAATACATTGCTGAAGCTCTAATACTTATTATTAATTTTTATTGTTCCAACTACTGATCTGCCATCATAAACCACAAGCTATCTGAGAGTAAGGATTATGGCTTTTATTTCTGAATCCAATTACCTTTTCCTGAGCACATTTTGAATACTTAGTAAGGTTTTCCTGAGTGAATTAAATTCATTAGCCTACCAGGCTGAAAATCTTAGTTATTTTCTGCTCTTAATCAATTCTTAGTGATGACATCACTTTCTATTTATGCTATTTCTACAGCTCCTTTTCATCCATCCTATTTACTACTTCAACTATTTATTTCTATGTTCAGCACATATTTGAATCATTACAAGATCATAAATTGATTTCCTTTCCTTTATTTTCTCACCATCTTGATTGTTTTTATTTGCTATTGACACATCACATATATTACCATTACTGGCACCAAGTTTAAATAATCCCCAATTTCTCAGTTAAGTTCATTTATCACAGCATGACATTTACAAGTTTTAAAGAATTAGTTTTGTATTCTCTTAGGCTCATATTTTATCTTCACCTCTGCCGCTGCTATCCCGTCTACCTTCTGGTCTTTGTCCAAAGGGGCATCTCTAGGAAGAAGGCATCACTGAGCATGAGGCATTCCATCAGAGATTTCAGTTTTGTGGATGGTGTGGTGATACACCTTGGGGATGTGAGTGAGGTCAGTGGCACATAAAGCAGATGACCCAAAAGGCCCTGAAAGTTTCACGGGAGACTGAACTATTAGGTAGACATGACAGGCTGGTTCCAGCAATGCATTTTTCCATTAAAACTTTATCTGGAAAGGATGAGGTGGGGCAGGGGGTTCTAATTTGAAAGTGAATTTAGGCATTGTTATTTTATGTGATGCTAAGGAAAGAAACCCTTGTCTAGGACTGAGACAGAAGGAAAAAAAAAACATAAAAAAGATAACTTAGTGATGGATTTTTAAAGTGTTTGTTTTGGCTGTTTTTAAAACCTCACTTAAATATGTTTGCAGATTTTAAAATAGTATTTATCTAACTTCTTTTGGAGATTCTTCTATAAGAACTCATATGTAGTTCTTAAGTACATAACTGTAACCTACAATGTTAATTTTATTAACATATAGTGATATATATATATATTATATATATAATTATATATACATAACATGCAGCAAATATATATTATATATTTTATTAACATGCAGTGATATAATACAGTGATGCATTATATAAAAAAATACACAATTTTTAAAAAGCTGTGTGTGAGATAGACTTTAATGTATTGCAGCATGTGTGAAATAAAATAGTCTCTTAGTAAAAGAAATCCACAGGAATCTTAAGAGATCATGCACTTGGTTTTTCATTTTTGGTAGCAGAGGATGCTTTGGCTTGCCAACGGGAGAAAAAAAAAAATCCTCCCTCAATTCCCCCTGGGGTTTTGCTTTATCCTGTAGCAACAAAACATCATCTGTCAAAAAAAAAAAAAACAAAAAAACACATCATCTGTCTCTCCTAAATTGTCAGAGTGATAAAAATGCTTATAAATGCATCCCTCCTTCAAAACCAAAGGCAAATAGTCCCTCCTCCATGAAGCTGTCCCTAAGCTCATCAGCCAGACTGATCTCACCCACCAGTTGTCCCATAGTATTTGGTTTGTACATTTTGAAATTTACCAAACTCTCTTCAGTTGTATTTGGTTAGTCCATATTGGTCCTTCTACTTCTGTAGTAGTCTTTAGACATTCAGTTAGAAATATTTAGCTCAGTGTCTTGCACCAAGCCTAGTGCATTGTCTGGCACACGATTTTTGCCCTGAGGCAGTACTCTACTGATTAAACACCTGGAATCTGGGGTCTGGTTGATTGAATGTGATTGCTGACTCTGCTCTTCACCAGCAGTACAACCTTAGGCAAACTGCTTAAGCACTTTGTTCTGTGAGTCTCTTTATCTCTAAAATGGAGAGATATGGATACACATATAATAGGATTGTTTGAAGTTAGCAGTGAGATAAATGGATACAATGGGCAGAGTTTGTATACTTATTAAGTAGCCATAAATATTACCCATTGTTATTACGTTCTTTTTGAATTGATATAACATGTCAGGCCCGTTAATCAAGGCAAATTGGAAGTAGTCAAACAAGAGATGACAGAGTGAATGTCGACATTCTAGGACAGCGAACTCAAATGGACTGGAATGGGTGAATTTAACTCAGATGACCATTATATCTACTACTGCGGGTAGGAATCCCTCAGAAGAAATGGAGTAGCCATTATGTTCAACAAAAGAGTCTGAAATGCAGCACATGGATGCAATCTAAAAAACAACAGAATGATCTCTGTTCGTTTCCAAGGCAAACCATTCAATATCACGGTAATCCAAGTCTATGCCCCAACCAGTAACGCTGAAGAAGCTGAAGTTGAACAGTTCTATGAAGACCTACAAGACATTTTAGAACTAACACCCAAAACAGATGTCCTTTTCATTATAGGGGACTGGAATGCAAAAGTAGGAAGTCAAGAAACACCTGGAGTAACAGGCAAATTTGGCCTTGGAATACAGAATAAAGCAGGGCAAAGACTAATAGAGTTTTGCCAAGAAAATGCCCTGGTCATAGCAAACACCCTCTTTCAACAACACAAGAGAAGACTCTACACATGGACATCACCAGATGGTCAACAACGAAATCAAATTGATTATGTTCTTTGCAGCAAAAGATGGAGAAGCTCTATACAGTCAACAAAAACAAGACCGGGAGCTGACTGTGGCTCAGATCATGAACTCCTTATTACCAAATTCAGACTTAAATTGAAGAAAGTAGGGAAAATCACTAGACCATTCAGGTATTACCTAAATCAAATCCCTTATGATTATACAGTGGATGTGAGAAATAGATTTAAGGGCCTAGATCTGATAGATAGAGTGCCTGATGAACTATGGACTGAGGTTCCTGACATTCTATAGGAGACAGGGGTCAAGACCATCCCCATGGAAAAGAAATGCAAAAAAGCAAAATGGCTGTCTGGGGAGGCCTTACAAATAGCTGTCAAAAGAAGAGAAGTGAAAAGCAAAGGAGAAAAGGAAAGAGATAAGCATCTGAATGCAGAGTTCCAAAGAATAGGGAGAAGAGATAAGAAAGCCTTCCTCAGCGATCAATGCAAAGAAATAGAGGGAAACAACAGAATGGGGAAGATGAGAGATCTCTTCAAGAAAATTAGAGATACCAAGGGAATATTTCATGCAAAGATGGGCTAAGTAAAGGACAGAAATGGTATGGACCTAACAGAAGCAGAAGATATTAAGAAGAGGTAGCAAGAATACACAGAAGAACTGTACAGAAAACATCTTCACGACCAAGATAATCACGATGGTGTGATCACCCACCTAGAGCCAGACATCCTGGAAAGTGAAGTCAAGTGGACCTTAGAAAGCATCACTACGAACAAAGCTAGTGGAAGTGATGGAATTCCAGTTGAGGTATTTCAAATCCTGAAAGATGATGCTGTGAAAGTCCTGCACTCAATATCCCAGCAAATTTAGAAAACTCTGCAGTGGCCCCAGGACTGGAAAAGATCAGTTTTCATTCCAATCCCAAAGAAAGGTAATGCCAAAGAATGCTCAAATTACTGCACAATTGCACTCATCTCACATGCTAGTAAAGTAATGCTCAGAATTCTCCAAGCCAGGCTTGGATACAATATCCGCCAGCATACGTGAACCATGAACTTCCAGATGTTCAAGCTGGTTTTAGAAAAGGCAGAGGAACCAGAGATCAACTTGCCAACATCCGCTGGATCATGGAAAAAGCAAGAGAGTTCCAGAAAAACATCTATTTCTGCTTTATTGACTATGCCAAAGCCTTTGACTGTGTGGATCACAATAAACTGGAAAATTCTGAAAGAGATGGAATACCAGACCACCTGATCTGCCTTTTGAGAAATCTGTATGCAGGTCAGGAAACAACAGTTTGAACTGGACATGGAACCACAGACTGGTTCCAAATAGGAAATGGAGTACGTCAAAGTTGTATATTGTCACCCTGCTTGTTTAACTTATATGCAGAGTACATCATGAGAAATGCTGGACTGGAAGAAACACAAGCTGGAATCAAGATTGCCGGGAGAAACATCAATAACCTTGGATATGCAGATGACACCACCCTTATGGCAGAAAGTGAAGAGGAACTAAAAAGCCTCTTGATGAAGGTGAAAGAGGAGAGTGAAAAAGTTGGCTTAAAGCTCAACATTCAGAAAACGAAGATCATGGCATCCGGTCACTTCATGGCAAATAGATGGGGAAACAGTGGAACGGTGTCAGACTTTATTTTGGGGGGCTCCAAAATCACTGCAGATGCTGACTTCAGCCATTAAATTAAAAGACATTTACTCCTTGGAAGGAAAGTTATGACCAACCTAGATAGCATATTCAAAAGCAGAGACATTACTTTGCCAACAAAGATCTGTCTAGTCAAGGCTATGGTTTTTCCAGCGGTCATGTATGGATGTGAGAGTTGGAATGTGAAGAAGGCTGAGTGCCAAAGAATTGATGCTTTTCAACTATGGTGTTGGAGAAGACTCTTGAGAGTCCCTTGGACTGCAAGGAGATCCAACCAGTCCATTCTGAAGGAGATGAGCCCTGGGATTTCTTTGGAGGGAATGATGCTGAAGCTGAAACTCCAGTGATTTGGCCACCTCATGCGAAAAGTTGCCTCATTGGAAAAGACTCTGATGCTGGGAGGGATTGGGGGCAGGAGGAGAAAGGGACGACAGAGGATGAGATGGCTGGATGGCATCACTGACTCAATGGACTTGAGTCTGAGTGAACTCCGGGAGTTTGTGATGGACAGGGAGGCCTGGCGTGCTGCAATTCATGGGGTCGCAAAGAGTTGGACATGACTGAGCGACTGAACTGAACCTTTAGGAAGCTAAATTTAAACATATCTTCATTCTTTTTTAAGGCTAAATTCAAGGTTCAGTTTATTTAAAATTGTCTTAGATGCCACTATCTCTATAAAATTGTTTTGTTTCACTGAGCCCTTGTAATGTTTACAGCAGAGACATCACACCAAGCATTTAGTTATGAACAGCTCTGTCTTATTCTCTGATTATTTGGGATTTGCTCCCGATTTGAATATTATGATACAAGTTCTGTGACTCACTTGCACCTGAACTGATACTGGACTGCTGCTGCTGCTGCTGCTAAGTCGCTTCTGTCGTGTCTGACTCTGTGTGACCCCATGGACTGCAGCACACTAGGCTCCTATATCCATGGGATTTTCCAGGCAAGAGTACTGGAGTGGGGTGCCATTGCCTTGGTAAACTCAATTTCTAGCTGGCAACTGACAAAAGAAAATAAAGAAGTTTGAGTTTGGGATGCTTTCCCATTTTATTTTCTCTTTTCCCCTAATCTTCTACATCCCCAGAACTTCAAGCCATGTATCTTCCATTTTGGGACATGTTGTCCTCTTGATTAACAATGTGATCAAGCTTAAAGACCATTCTGTCTGTTGTGTTGGGTAGAAAGTACATGTAACATGATAATATCTCCACGTTGGAAGGGCTGTTACAGTTCTATCCTTAACACTGATTACTGTGCTTCCTGTGAGGGAGGGCCCTCTACCAAGTTACAGGTCATTCCCTTTTGAATTGGCTGCGCTAGGTCTTCCTTGCTGATGGGGCTTTTTCTCTAATTATGGAGAGCAGTGGCTACTCTCTAGTTGTGATGCACAGGCTTCTCATTGTGGTGGCTTCTCGTATTGCAGAGCATGGGCTTTAGGGCTCACAGGCTTCACTAACTGTTGCAATTGGGCTCAGTAGTTTTGGCTCACAGGATCTAGAGCCCAGGCTCAATAGCTCTGGAGCATGGGCTTAGTTACTCCATGGCAAGTGGGATCTTCCCTGAACAGGAATCGAACCTGTGTCTCCTGCATTGGCAGGTGTATTCTTTACAACTGAGCCACCAGGGAAGCCCTTGAATTTTAATTCCTTGAATATTTCTGTTTGGATTAAACTTATTTGTTCCCCCAAAAACATATATGTACAAAACTGTTGTCAGTGTTTCAGAGTCATGCAGAATGTAAGTTCAATTCTCTGTGACATGTTAAATCTGACATTGGAGATTGTTCTCCTATTAATAAATTTTCATATCTCCAGATTGTGGAAAAAATGAATGGTGGAGACTTACAAGTAAAATCCTGGACACTTTACTTGCACATGTATCAATAAATTAGTATGTATATAAAATGTTGTATTTTAATATTCAATTCTCATCTGTAACATGACTGAGAATGCAGCCTAGAATGATTATCAATATTGTTCTGGACATTTTATTTCAATTAATACAACCTAAGAAAATGTGTTACATCTTTACTTTGTTTCTATGTTTGCCTGTTTTAACACCTTTATCATTTAGGTGATTCATACTGAGTATATAATTAAAATACTATTTTCTCTAATTGGATTACTATATGTGCACAAACCATTTCAAAACAGAGGGGCACAAAATAACATGATTATTTAGCCCACCATTTTATGTTGGCTAGACAGTTCATCTACTGAAGTCTGAGCCAACTTGACTGACTCTGATGGGCTCCTTCATGGGATGTCGTTAGCTGGTGGGTTGGCTGATGCTCAGCTGACTGGAGAAGGTTTCACTCACATGTGAGGCCCTTGCTATATTGTGGATCAGAGCAGCAGAAGGTTTATGCCTCACATTTCTCATTGTGTGTACTTCTTTGTAGGACAATGACAGAACAGTCAAATTAGCAAGAGTGGAAGCTGTTCAGCCTCTGAGGCATAGGCTCAGAAATAGGGCCTATTTTACCTGTTTTCCCCAAACACAGAGGGCCTTATTCTGTTCATCCTGAATTTCTTTCAGGGTACACGCTAGGTCAGCAACTACTTCTTTGGAAAACTGGATTGGAATTGTTTTCCATTCTTTTGTTTATATACTCTTCTTTTCCAAATTGTAAATCCAGTATCACACTCTATGATTTCCTTAGGCTTCCTCATTACTTGACACTGCCCACATTTTCTCTTTGACCCTCTGCTTTCGTGCCAGCCAACCTTTAATTTCAATTTTCTTCTCATCTGTCCACTCTCATCTCATCTTCCTTTATCCATTCATTCAGTTTATAACACTGTCACTACATGACTATTCCTTTAACCACTATCTAACAGTTCTGAAGGGCTTACCACAAGCAGGCACTATTGTATTTTCTTTAAATGTGTTAGGGGAGTTTGTAATTTCCTCGGTTCTGTCTTGCCACAGCAAAAATTTGAAGAGACGGATGGGCCAGTGTTACAGCTGTTTTGTTTGGCAAGCAAAGGAAAATACATCCTCAAGGTGTGAGGGGTGGGCCGACCCAAAAGAAAAGAGAAGAGAGGCCTCAATCTGTCTTGGCTTCCTCCTTTTATATGTTTTTTTTTTTCTCCTTGCCCTGAGCCTGCTGTATGTAAATTGGGCTAGCCAGGAAGCTTGTTTGTTTTACCTGAGATTCTCAATCAGGTCCTGGACCTTCCTTTGTTCTATTTTCATGGGCTTTTTCCTTTCTTTGTCTTTTAGCCACCATCATTCTGGACTCTCTTTTCCTATTCTAACCACCTAACAAATGTCTTAAGTATTCACAACTCTATGAGCCATTTACTATTATTATCCCATTTTGTAGATGAGGAAACTAAGCCAGAGGGAAGTTTCTTATCGTCACACTCCTGACAAGTAGCAGAGTCCCTCTCAGGTTTCATTACTTAAACCACTCCCTTGCCAGTATCACCCTTTTTTGTCTTCTTGTACTTCCCTCTCTTTCTCTTCTACCACTCTTTCTTAGAAAAATTCCAAGTAATTCCTCCTTCTTCAGCTCTAGGTGGGCTTCCGAGCTGATGCTAGTGGTAAAGAACCCAACTGCCAGTGCAGGAGATGCAAGAGATTTGGGTTCAATCCCCGGGTCAGGAAGATCCCCTGGAGGAGGACATGGCAACCCACTCCAGTACTCTTCCCTGGAGAATCCCATGGACAGAGGAGCCTGGCAGGCTACAGTCTATAGGATCACAAAGAGTCAGACACGAGTGAAGCGACTTAGCCCACACTCACACGTCTAGGTGACTAAGTGATTCTGGAAAATTATTCTGTAGCTGTACAGACTGATTCTAGTCTCATTGACTAAATTCTTTTTTGGATTCTTAACTAAGGCAGGATCTTCTTCTAGACACATTCAGGTTGCTGGCAGAATTATTTTCCTGGTGGTCATATAATTAAGTTACACATCTTCTTGCTAAATGTCTACCAAGGACTACTCAGCTCCTACAGGCCACTCACAGGTCCCTGTCACATCAACACTTTCCATAGTGGTTCACAGAAGGGCTGTTCAGTTTTTCAAGGCCAACAGGAGAAACTTAACATAAATTTGAAATTATTCATTCAGGAAAGTCCCAATCAAGGTTGAAAGGATTGATTGGATCAGGCATATGAAAGATCAGCATAATCTTTCTTTGGATTCTTTAAAAGCATTTGGGGCCTAAATTCCATATTTAAATCCTTTCCTTCCTCATATAAATTAATCTAATCTTGAGAGCAAAATTAATCTATTTTCTAGCCCTTCCCACACCCAGAAAAGAAAGTGAAAGTGTTAGTTGCTCAGTTGTGTCCCTATGGGCTGTAGCCTGCCAGGGCTATGGTGACAAACATCATTCTGTACAACATCTGAGCAGAGCTGAACTGTCATTATAAGGACCTCTGGACAGCCCACTGCTCTCCCAACACAGAGGAAATCTTCAATATGTTAACCAAAGAAACATCAGAGACCTTCTACATTGGTGAATCCTGGATCTGTTTATTTAGTTAGAGGAGAATATAAAGGTGTTGAGGGGCTAGTGTTTACTGTATATGTTCAGGTCAAACTATAATTCCAGCAGAACAAGGCCAGTTGGTACTGTGAGTGGGAAAGACCAGGGAAGCTTTTAAGAAGATTATAGAGCCCTTTTTGACCCCATGGACTTTAGCCTGCGAGGCTCCTTTGTCCAAGGGATTGTTTAGGCAAGAACACTGGAGTAGGTTGCCATGCCCTCCTACAGGGACTCTTCCCAATCTAGGGGTCGAACTTGTGCTCTCTCTTATATCGCCTGCATTGACAAGTCAGTTCTTTTTTATTTTTTTTTAATAAGAGACCCTGCTTGCGGGGATCCAGCACCTGCGCGGAAGCCGCCGCAGTCCGCTCGGCCTGTGCAGCCCACCCGGGCGCCTCGCGGAGGGGTAGGCCCCGTAGAGCCTGCAGGAGGCGCGCCATGACGCTGAGCGCGGCCGGGCGGAGCCCACGCCACGGCCCCGCCCACTCGCGTAGAATGGCAAGTCAGTTCTTTACCACAAGCAGCATCTGGGAAGTCCATACCCAAGGGGAGAGAACTAAAACAGTGCTTGTACTACAAGGAGTAGGAGTCTCAGAGGCCATCTCAGAACTCTGCCTACTACTGTTTTCTCCATCATAATTTAACATGTTCTAAACTTCTGATCTCTCCTTCCTATCTGACTTCTTGATCCCTCAGTCTGAATGGTTTTATTTCTTAGGAGCAAGAATAAAAAAGACATTAAACAGGACCCTATTGTTTATAAAATATGAGTTTCTACACTCATCCTTACCCTTTCTTTCAGAGAAAGAGGTACCATATATACTTTCTAAGGTTAATCTTTTTATCGTTATCTGGTATTTTTGAATCCCAACTTTTTAATACAATTTTTACTGACTATACTTTTATTTTCCTCCATCTTTCAATACTTCCTTTTCTGCAAACATCACTACTTTACACAAGTGTTTCTTAATTATTATTCTTGTTGCTGTTATTGTTATCTCCTTATGGAAACTTTTTACAGTTTTTCTTAGTTTTATTCCTTGAAGTTTTAATACCACAGATATACTCTACCTCTCCTTGAGTGTTTTGCGTATCTCAGTGCTTTATACAAAAAAAGAGTAAGAGCTTTTTCATTCCCACTCCTTTGCTAAAAAACTAATTGTGTCCCATGTGGATGATACTGTCCCTTTTGTGAATATACTGTGGTGACTTTGACCTTTCTACCTGTTCTCCAACCCTCCTTCTCTTCATGATGGAAATACTTGAAGGACGAACAGCTAACCTCCCACCCATATCACAGCTCCCTGTAATTTCTCTTCTGCCCTTACCATTTTTATTGAATTTTTCACAAAGGTCAACACTGTCTTATTCTTTGCTTAATCTAATAGACACATTTTAGTCCTTATCATACTTGAACTCTTTTTGACATTTACAATGTTGATCTTTTCTTTCCTTTGTGAGACTGTTCTTCCATGTCAACCTGGAAAGCAGTGTTTCCACTGTGACTTGTTTCATTCTCTTCTCTGGGCCATGTGTTTCCCTATGTTCTAGTGTTCTATTTTGAACTTCTTTTTTACCTTTCTATACGTTGTGAGTCCTCTCATCTCAGGCCTTCAACTACCAGTTCTATGCTCATAACGGAACTCAATCACTCCAGCCAAATCTCTCTTTGGATCTTCAGATGTGCACATCTTCCTGACTCTCAGGCCCACAAATATTTCAGATCCAGCATTCAAATCTCAAGTTCTGATTCCTGCCTGCATTCCCTATGTTTATAAATTGCATTATTTTCAATATAACTGATATGACAGAAAACTGAAGACCTTCCTTCTTAATCATTCCCTCTCTTTCAGTCCCCATGACAAATTGTTCATGTATAACAAGATAAAATACACTGACACTATTTTATTTTAATCCTTGTTCTAAATCATCTGAATCAAAGTATCAAACTTAACCCATTGGTAAAAGTTTTTGTCTCCAATCTCTTCCAGCCCATCATTTGTACTATAGCCAGACTCATCTTTTAAAATATAAATCTGATCATGTTGCAGTTTCTCTTAACCATTCAAACCATTATTCCATTATTTTGGATTCAGAATAAAACGCAATATATTTTATCAGTGAATTCTCTTGCCTGTCCCCAAATCTTCTGTTACAAAATGCATGTCTGTAAGAACTACATCACATATATATATATATATATATATTATTTTTTTTTTAATGCAGTCAACTGGTTTTATTTAGAGCTTTCAACTTACATGGGAATTTGGTCAGTTCATTGCAATTCTGTCCCATCAGTAGTTTGTTTTCATCTATTTTATTTTATTATTTTTAGTTTCTCTTGTGAAAAGAAATAGTTTCTGAAAAATCCAACTTGAATTTCCTCAACCTGCATTTTCAGCAGGGCTGAATCTAAATTCCAGGGGTTTATTTGTCCTCAATCCTCATGGAAGTCAGTGCTGAATATTCATGGGAAGGACTGATGCTGAAGTTGAAACTCCAATAATTTGGCCACCTGATGTGAAGAACTGACTCATTGGAAAAGACCTTGATTCTGGGAAAGAAGGCAGGAGGAAAAGGGGATGGCAGAAGATGAGATGGTTGGACGGCATCACTAACTCGATGGACATGAGTTTGAACAAGCTTCAGGTGTTGGTAATGGACAGGGAAGCCTGGCGTGCTGCAGTCCATGGGGTCACAAAGAGTTGGACTCAACTGAGCAACTGAACTGAACTGGTTTTGCCTAATGACCTGGGGGAGAGACAGCATCTCAGGCTTAATCCCGGTCATCTATCCAAACTGACATCACCAGCCAGTGCTGTCAAAGTAAGATCACAGTCAGCTTGCTAGCTCCTTTATTTATTTATTTATTTATTTTTGAATACTTTACTCTGGCTTCAGGGTCCCACTCCATATATGTTCCTTGATGGTTCTCAATGTCACATCCATGTCCCTTTTACTCAGAAAACTTATTGTGAAGCCTACAGGGACTCTGTAAGGTAGATTCAGGTCTGTAAGTTTGACACAAAATTCATAGATAGCATGTTCTTTCTAATCTACTCTTCTGTGTTAAGGTGGCTCAAGGTTCTTGACAAGGGATCTGATTCCTCGGAAAACTGCAGTTGAGAAGCAGGATCTTCATGCCTAGATATTTATTACATAACTTTGTACTGTTTTGCTCTAGAATTAACTTTGGCATCTTGCTACACAATTTCTTATCAGATTTCATCAGCTATTAACTGACTTGTTTCCCTTAAACTCCATCTCTGAATTTCTCTACTTCCCTTGAGCTCCAAATCAGAATTTCTGGGGTGAGGGATTTGGATAAATGTGTAGCTGATTTTTCTGGGCATTATGGTAATCAGGATAAACAGGATCTGAAATTTAGCTTCCATTCCACTCTAGAAACCTCATACCTTGGTTAAAGGGTAGCAGGAGGAGGGATACTTTTTGACAGTATGTCTGCTTGAAGGAAGTAATTCTTCATAATCACATTAAATTATTATATTTGCTTATAGAAGTCTCTTATACACACAGTCAAGTTCTAATAAAATTGAATAACTTACTGTTATCAAATGTACCCTGCTCTCCAGTGCTTGGGTGACTTATATATCAGTACATAATTGTTCTACTCCTCTTTGATTGCTGAACAATTCATATACCTCCTTCAAAATTTAACTAAGGGGTCATATCATTGAGGAAGACTTTAAACATTTCTTCTCTCTTATTTTGGCCCATAATTGCTTCTCTGATCATGGTGCTTCTCCATTTAGAGTTGTTTAAAGTATCTAGTGAGTTAATATATGTGGCCTGTTCAACCACATGTTCCTGGTATATACTCAGCACTCAATAACATAGTGCCATATACATTTCAGTGCACAAAAGTATTGCTTAAATAGTCAATGATTAATTGGATGAATATTCTAAAATGTTATAAATCTTCACTCTGAATATCTCTGTTAAAATCTCACACAACTTTGAAAGCCTGGCTCCCATCCAGTTTGTCCTCCATCAACTGATCTCCAACTTTTCCACTTTCCTCTACAACTCTCTTGAAATTAATCTGTCCTTGTTCTTACTACAAAATAATTTTTATGTTCCTTGTTACAATAATGAATATAGTTTGCATTTTATTGTTTAAGTATAGAACTACCTCTCCCATTCTCTTAGTTTTTAGATTGGGTAGCTTATAAGTCACATTTTTTTTTCTCTTTTTAGATAGGTATATATTGGTATTGATTTTTTTTTTTAATGTTGAACGATATGGGAAAAGAAAGAATTTAAAGGACAGCCTAGAAGATTCTTTACATAGGCCCAAAACTTTGATACCACAAATAGGATGCATTTAGGAGGTGGGGTTTTTAGGAGATGATTATGTTTAGATGAAGTTGTGAGCATGGAGCACCCATGATGGGATTCATGTCCTTGTAGCAGGATGAGGAAAACCAAGTTCTCTCTCTCTCCACCATATAAGAATTCACCAAGATGTCATCCCTCCTGATTCCTGGGTTGGGAAGATCTCCTGCAGGAGGGCATGGCAACTCACTCCAGTATTCTTGTCTGGAGAATCTCATGGACTGAGGAGCCTGGAGGGCTATGGTCCATGGGGTGGCCAAGAGTCAGACACAGCTGAGGTGACAGCACCTACACACAAAAGGATGCAGAAACCGTGTGAGAATTCACCAAGAAGGCATCCTCCATGCCTCCCTTGGTGAAAGGTCCTCACCAAGAACTGAATTGGCCAGCACCTTGGCCTTGGATTTCCCAGCCTCCAGAACTGTAAGATATAAATGTCTATCGTTTAAGTCACTGAGCCTATAGTGTTTTTGTTATAGCAGCCTTAAATGACCAAGACAGTAAAATGATGTTTTGTTGTTTTAAGGTTCTATGTTTGTAGTAATTTGTCACATATGAGTATCAATCTAATAAGCTATTTTTAATGAAAAGATAAGATACTTTGTTTTCTTGGTGAGACTTACATACATCTCTGGTCTGTGGCTGCCTAAAGAGCACTAAGCCCATACCACAGAGTGCCCTATGGGAAAATAGCTATGCAGGGCTGTGGAGGAAACGAGGTGCAGCCTTAAGCATCAGGACTTAGGAAGAAAGACTGTGGCATTCACCTTAGGCTGGGCTCCACAGCACCAGAGTAGGTGTACTTTTTTAACAGACCAGTTCACTCTCTGCCCTGGTGAGACTATGTGTGCTCCTTTGCTAATGACACCATACTAACAAAGAAAAAAAGTAATCACATAAAGTAGCTCTAGCCCAAGAAGTATTAAATGGGGCACCTATATTTATCTCTTCTCACCCCACAAAATACCTTGAAGTGACACTATGGAGAGCTCATTTTCAGCTAACTGCAGAGTGACAGTTTTCTCCTTCTGTGGGAGAAGGATAATCAGGTTCATTAATCCATTCAGCCCTCCAGGGTATCATTTATTAAATTGCTCCCAATGTGCCTTATTCACTCCCAGGAAATAATTTACATACTAGGCAAATTTGATTCACTATCAAGCATATCCCATTTTAAACAATTCTCATTTTCATTCCTTGGTAGAAGGTAATAACTTATGCAAAATATGTGCAGGCATAGATTATGCCATGCTGGGAAATTATTTAAGTATTACTTTCAGGATGCCAACATTCCATGAAAAAATATCTGTAATATATAATTCAGTGAATTTAATGAGAATTTTCTTCCTCATGTTTTTCTTGCCCTATTCCCCCCTCCCCAAAAGAAGACAATTAAAACTAATGTTTTGTAATATGTTAGGCCCAGAAAGTATAGGTTCAGTGACAAACAGGAGGGCAAGTCACACCAGTGACTTCTCTATTTCATTTTTTTACCTCAGTCTTTCAAGAGAATCCCAGCTGAAGCTTGTTTATGTTACAGAAACCATCGTCTAAATAGTTAATTGCACTTTAAGACACGTTGCTTCTTGATGGAAACAGCACTGGCTGTCTTCTTCAGAGGGAAAATTCATTTGAATTTTTGGGCTTTTTTTTTTTTTTTTGACTGCACTAGGTCTTTGGTACTGTGAGGGTTTTCTCTAGTTGTGGTGAGCTGAGGCTACTCTCTAATTGCAGTCCACGGGCTTCAGATTGTCATGGCCTCTCGTTGCAGAGCGCAGGCTCTAAGGGCACACAGGCTTCAGCAGTTGCAGCACATGGGCTCAGTTGTTATGGCGCCTGTGCTCTAGGGCACAGGTTCAATAGTTGTGGAATACAGGCTTAATTGTTCCTTGACATGTGGGATCTTCCCATATCGGGTATCAAACGCATGTCTCCTGAACTGGCAGATGGATTCTTACTACTGAGCCACTAGGGAAGCCCCAATCTTATTTCTTTTTATATTTCTTATTTTTTCATTTATGAAACTATAATAACACATTTACAGGAGACTTGCAAAATACAAAGTTACATATAGTTCCACTATATATTACAATTTTTTGTTTTAAGTAGATAAATTAAGATTTTTAGTTGGAGTTTCAATATCAAACTCTCAGAAATTTTTTTTTTTTGTTTCAATAATAAAATCATTTTCAACTGGTTAAGTTTCAATTTTTTTTCTAGAACAGAAAGGCTCTAACAATAACAAGCACATGTGTACTACTTATCATGTGCCTAGGTATATATGCTTTACACATCTTCATAAAACATTCCTTTATAAACAACCCTTTGAGGTAAATGCAACCATTATCACAATTGAAAGATGAGGAGATGGAGTCAGAGCAACCAAGAAAAAAAAAAAAACGGTTAGGAATCTCTCCACGAAGAATAGGTTCTATTAGACTGCTTGGTTTTTTAAAATGGAAATATTTCACTCTTGCCGAGCTAGCTACTAAACTTCACACTGTGTAAATGATAACATATTGAATGAAACCCATGAAATAGCACATGGAAAGCTATTCAGTCATCAACTGTTACCTGCTGCCTCCAGTTGCTAATAAATGATCTCCAGTGAGAAAAATCAGATTTCAGCCCTTCTACTAACCAACTGCTCCTTCCTAACCAACATTAGTCATTTTTTTCTAGAATATAAGCTTTAAATGCTCATAAGATCCTTTAAGCTTTGAAACACTATATTTTTCCCAGGTTTTTCTATACATGGTACATGATTTTGCAAAAAAAAAAAAAACAAAAAAAAAAGAAAATAGTTACAACCAGGAGTGTGTTGAGGTGTGCATTCTCAGCAATCCCCTTCCCCTCTCAAGTATATTGCATCATTATAGTTTGGGGAGGTATTTTATAAGTAGAAAGATGGAGTAAATCTTTTAATATATGGAATTTGCTTCTCAGTAAATCTGCCAAATATCCAAGTCCAACTGTGATGCCAAAATATTTCTTTATTCAGATAGCAAATCACACTTTATGCAGTCAATTTGTTGGCCAGCAGCAGATTGAGTCTCCTGTCTCTAAACACAGTATTTCTCCCTGACATAGCAAAATCTTAAGATCAAATGAATAGTGATTGAACCTGCTGGCCCCTCTTCTGGTCTCAAAGCAGCAGTTTGCAGAATTCTGTGAAGTTCATATTACTTCCCCTGCTGCAACTGGTCACGTATTTTAATCTTAAAAAATGTAAATTGTAGGCTTATAAGAGTGAGAGCACTATGTCCATGCTGGCAGAAGATATTTTAAATTATCTTCTGACAGTGCAGAAATAGAGCTACAGAGATTTGAGCTGTTGGACAGTAGGGAATTTGGAGGGCAAATCAGAACATCAGGTGAGCAACAGGGATTTTCCTCCTGTTGTGGTTGTTCTCATGGCTATAGTTTTCTTCCCCTGAGTGCCAAGTTTTTAACTTTGATACTTGCAAGACAATGTCAGGTAAGCCTGCCTCATATTTCAGAACCAAGAGTACTTCCAATAAAATAACAAATCAATGGAATGGATGTGACTGAAACTTTTATTCTTCCAAATATAAATAAATTACCCTTCGATAGTCAGCTGCACTCAACAGACAGATGAAGTGAGGATGTGAGTTTGCATATTTGTTTTGAGGCCTGTTGATATTTTTTTTTCTGTTGATATTTTCTTTAAAAAATACAGAGGAAATTAACTCTTTAGGTCAATACAACTCAGAGAAAGAGAAAACATGCAATTTCAGAGCAAAAGGAAAGTGCATTATTGTTTAGTTTATCAAGTTCCCACCCTCTCAACACCCATAAAGCAAGAATTTCAGTCCTTAACACAGAGAAGCCTTGAATAGGGGCTGAGAAATGGAGACACCAGGAACTGGAACTAACAAGAGAATCATGGTTGTTTTGGATTATATTTTGTCCCAGAATGTATAAAACCTACTCAGATAAAACAGATAAGGAAAACTTGTAGTAGGAAAACAACTTATTAAAATAATTTTATATAAATTATGTATTTCTCTGAGCAGACAGCCTTCATGTTATTACACTAATAGCACATCTGTAATACCAAACCACAGGACAGCCTTAACAAGGTCTGTCTGTATTCTTCAACATAGCACTTGCCTACCAGGAACTGCAGAGGATGACGAAAAGCTAGGATCAGCTCAGGTGAATAACGGAGACAGACAACGTGCATCCCCTTCTGACAGTTGGTTTTATCCTTGGAAGGGAAGGGAAATGTGCAAAGTTATGTCTGGATTCTGGAAATAGGAGGAGGTCTTGGAGGCTGAGAAGCCCAGTGTAACACTGCAGCTCAACTCCCTTTATTTCTGAGGGAGCTGGGACTCTTTCACTCATCTGTAACAGATCACTCTGACCTGGCTGATGCTTTGGGGAAACAGGACAGGGGTCATCATGGAATTAGGAGCAGCTGAGAACAAGGCATATACTTCCACAAACAGAGCAGTAAAAACCACTCCCTACCAGAAGTGATCTCCAAGGAATAGGGGAGTTATCAGGGAGCTGAAGAATTGCCCTGCCGCCACCTCTGCCACATCCCAAAATAAACTGTATGAAAATGGAGATAGACTATTATAACCCAGGCATTTCACTCAGTGAGTGTGAGTATATGGGAAGCAGTAACGGAATACTGGGAGAAGGCAATGGCACCCCACTCCAGTACTCTTGCCTGGAAACTCCCATGGATGGAGGAGCCTGGTGGGCTATAGTGCATGGGGTCGCAAAGAGTCGGACCTGAATGAGCGACTTCACTTTCCCTTTTCACTTTCACATATTGGAGAAGGAAATGGCAACCCACTCCAATGTTCTTGCCTTGAGAATCCCAGGGACGATGGAGCCTGGTGGGCTGCCATCTATGGGGTCGCACAGAGTCAGACACGACTGACACCACTTAGCAGCAACGGAATACTGAGGAAGAGAAGGAAGCTGGTGCTAGCTTATCACTTGAGCTCATGAAAAAGCCAGTTCAGAAAAGAGGTGCTAGTTGGGACTGTTACCAGGAGGACTCACAAAAAGGAGACCTCAATATTACAGCAACTTGTTTCTCAACCAGAAACAGTACAAGCTCTACAGTCACACAGAACTAGAACCAAATTTTGGCTGTCACATAGCAAAGAAGAGGCTCAGCTGTGTGTGTCTGATGACATGTTTGCAAAAAATGATCTCCCTACTATGCAAGTCTCAAGCTAAAACTGACTTGGCTGCATCCAAAATGATTGATGTACATATGAAAATATCTCATAGGACACCCTCAGTGCATCTAGTCATCATAAAACATTCTCAAACCCCGGAATATTCCAAGTTAAATAATATCTTGGACAATGATGGGTGCTTAACAGTCTAGTCAAAATCTGAGATGGTTTAAAAATTCCAAGTGACCAATTTTTCAAGTGTACAGTCTAAAATCAACCCAATTCATATTACTTAAGAGAATACTTAACATCTCAGTTTGAGACTTTTGCATTTAGATATAGAATGGCTTAAAAAAATTTTTTTTTAGATGATTAGACTTCACAGTTTCTTTTGTAAAATTTACAAGACAGGGCCTAGCCTGCTATCATTTCCAAAAGCAAGAAAGCCTTTCACAAACAGTAATATAAAGTTTTCCAAAAATTTAATCACCTACAATCTCCAGGTAGTCATCTTATATATTTTTAAATAGATGAATTAATAGGTATTAATAAATTTGAATAATCACTCAACTAATAGTTCATAGCACACTTATTTAGTAAACCATAGGATGAAAAATAAATGTGTAATAAAATAAATGTAATACACATTCAATACACACACACACACACACACAAATACACAGAAAAAAGCTAAAAGTATGTTTGCATTTTGTTAGGTCATAGGATTAAGTGCTTTATTAATTATATTTATTTTTTAATTTTCTCTAATGTTGTTACTTTTATATCGAAAACTAGAACTTAGAACTTAAAATATGATACTGATTAAAAAGCAAATAAGATAAAGTCATTACTCATAATTCTGATGCTCTGGGATTAGAGACTTTAAAAAATCAGAATCAGTAGTGGAAAAAGTATAGTGTTGCTGATGACATCTCTTACAATATGATCAACTTCTTCACCACTCAGAAACTAAAATGAGGTCAAATATTACTCTTGGACCCTGCAGGATCTATTTTGTCTTCAAAAAGGAAATACAGGCTCTCCAGCCTATAGTTTTAGAAGCAGAAAAGTATACTGTCCTCGAGTCTAATTAGGATTATGGTGTTTTTACTATCCCTGGGTTGGGAAGATCCTCTGGAGAAGAGGACGGCTACCCACTCCAGTATTCTAGCCTGGAGAATTCCATGGACTGTATAGTCCACGGGGTTGCAAAGAGTCGGACACGACTGAGTGACTTTCACTACAGTTTAAAGATTCCTTCTTTTCTTCATTTTCCAATATGGCCATGATAAAGACTAGGAATTCTTATTGGATAAATATATGACATTCATTTGAGTAATAGTTTAGATGTTATTATTGTCTTAAGCAAAGAGTTATGAAAATAAGGAGAAAGTGTTATGTTTCACTTTGGAGATTATTTGCTGAATGAAGAATTCATGCTTTTAACTAGGCAGCTGTCGTAGCTATTTACAAAAATGCAGTCTCCTTGTAGCTTTAATTGTTAAGAAAATCAACAAGACAAATATATTTTGTGCTTCACCAGTCTTTCTAAATTATCTGTTCAAATTAATAATGTGAACTGAATGAAAGGGTGAATGACTACATGCTAAAAATAAAATTTAAAACAGTCAAAAAACATGGGTTTCTATAGCCAGAAACTGCGTTATGTACATGTAAAATACTTTTATACAAACATTCGTATAATAACCATTCTTTTTTTCAGAACAGTTTGCCATTAACCATGGTAAGTGACATTTTTTTTTTTTTTGCCAAGATATGTGTGGATACTTTGAGATCAATTCCTGTAAATATCAGTTCTTGGCTTTGCTACTGTGTTCAAAAACATACAGCATTTTGCTCATTAATAACATTTGTCTTAGTGACCATTCACAGTAATATGAAGAGCTTAATTATTTTTGAATAGTAAGTTGAATCATTCAAAGGTTTTTATTTTTTAAATTTATTTTATTTTTAATTAAATTTTATTGGATTATAGTTGCTTTATAATGTTGTGTTTGTTTCCACTTGTACAACAAAGTGAATCATCCATTCGTATACCTCTATATTGTATACATATATATATATATACAGAGAGAATTTTCTTCCCATTTTAATCACCACAGATCATTGAATAGAGCTGCATGAGCTATCCAGTAGGTTCTCATTAGTCATCCATCTTATACATAGTATCAGTAGTGTGTATGTGTCAATCCCAGTCTCCCAATTCATTCCACTGTCCCTTCTCCTTTGTTATTCATGTTTGTTCTCTGTGTCTCTATTTCTGCTTTGCAAATAACATCATTTATAACATTTTTCTATTTTCTACACATAAGCATCAATATAGGATATTTGCTTTTCTCTTTCTGACTTCCTCCATTCTGTATATCCATAGTAATGTTACAGATAAAATAGATTGATGATCAGTAACATAACTGAGACCCAAAGAGCCATAGAGCATTCATAAAGTTGCCAAATTTACCAAGTCAAGATACAGAATATCCAGTTAAATTTGACTTCTAGGTAAAAAAGCAAATATTCTTATGACCCAAATGGGACACACTTACAGTAAACAAATATTCACTGTTTATCTGAAATTTAAATACCTATGTGAGCTGAATTTTATCTGGCAACCCTGGGTACACAGGGATTCTTCAAGGCCCACTGCAAGTCTACATAGTTTTATATTCTTGGGCTAGGTTTCAGGCCTGGTTCTAGAAAATTATTATACTTGTAATTTAGAACAACTCAAATGTGTTCATTAACATACATATGAAAGAAACCATCAGCAAGATATATCAAGTTTATTTTAATTTACATTTAACAAATAAGTTGCTTTATGTATTCATCTCCTTTTAAAAAAATTATTGTTATTTCCCATCACAATATAAAGCTTCTAACCACTATAGAGCATATTTCATTCATGAGGGTTTTAACACCAATACTTCTAAAATGTGTTGATAACAGTGATTTCTTTCTTTTAATGAAATAAGCAAAATCATGTATCTGTTATTGCACAAAGGATTAAAAAATAACACTTCTCATATTCCATGATGTAGTTTATGTCAGAAACAAAAATGTTTTCAAATAGTTATGTATTCATTTACCAATATATGAATAAAACATCATACCGAGTACATGAATTCTTTATAGCCGATCCCGACACTGTGTTGTTAAGCAGACATTGCATCATCCTTGAGCTTAAAGATTTAATTTGATAACTTGGATGTTTTATCTTCTGACATTCGCAGACTTCACAAAGGTATAGTTCTGTCCCCCCCACCTTAGATTATTTTCAAGGTGTGTAAATCTGTAACCATGCTGATGAAAAGAGAAAGGCAATTCAATTTGTTCACTTTCATATTCAATTTTATAAGAAATAACATTTCACATAAAGTAAATTCAAGATATTTAAATAAAAATGTTGATCATTAATGTTGTTCTTGTTTTGGAAGTATGTGTGTGACACTGTTAGATATACGAGTGCTAAAACTTGAAATCTGGGTTCAGATCCTGATGTACATCTGAGTAGATGAGTGACATTGGGCCAATTATGCACATTTTCTATGTTGTTCTTTTTTATTCTGTAAAATGGTAATAATAGTGTTTTTACCTCATAGGTTCCAGGTGAGATTAAAGTAAATTAATTCTTGAATAATGCTACAAACAGTAGCTAGTATGTAGTGAAATGTTAGCTGGTTGTCTTCATATGTTAAACTGCAACTTTCTAGGTCATTAATACACTTTCAATGATTTTACAACTAATTGCAATTAACTACTGTAAAGATTTTAGTTATTTGACTCAAACATGGATTAAACTTGATTATATCAAATATATAAAACAAAACCATCATCCTCATTGGTTTTGAAACTCAGTAGTATACAGATCCCACCACTTACATAGAATATTTTAAAGAGTTGTCAAAGTGTATAAGTTCAAAGTTAAAAGTTATGGAGTGCTAGTTTATGTGCAAAATAGTCAATTCTTGCTTAACAGTGTCTACTATATTTCCTTAAACTTAAGCATTAAATAGAAATGATGTTAGCACTCTAGATTCAAAAACCATCATTGTTTTGGACTAAGTCCAAATTTGGGTAGTAAAATAAGTCTTAGATGTTTTTTGGTAATGATCCTACAATAAAACTTCATATCATAACATAAAAAGATGGTACACAGTTACCTTTTCATAGGGTCATAAAAGTCACATATTTCTTAAGCTACATCAAAATTATATCAACACAGGTTTCAAATTACATGACATTCAATCACTATGTTAGAATGATTTTATAACTTTTGATGTGTGTAAACTATACTCATTCTGGTGTGTGTGCTTGTGTTTCTTAAATATAGATGAGGTAAGCAAAAATTGAGATATTTCTATATAGACATTAATAAACTAATATACATATTGAATATATGCTCCATATAGTTTTGGTTTATTGTTGTTTTTGTTGTCCTTGTCATTCTGATTTCCTATCAGGAGACTGCAGATGGGATATTTTAGATCTCCAGCAAAGCTTCCCAGGTATCTAAAGTGACAAAGATACTACTGTTTGATATTTCCACAAATGAGTTACATGGTCACTCTCTAGCAATTAAAAATAATAATAATGATGAAATAAGATTCAGTATTCTATTGGCGGTTACTGGTCCCGCCCCAGACCACTTCAGACATCATCAGGTACTTCAGAAGAAATAACCAAGTAACATAAAATATGAGCCAATCATGAACCCGCCTTCAAGAGACTCTTAAGACTTATTCCATTTCCCCTTCTGCTTGTCTTTTGAACCACAATCAGAAGTCCAGGTCTCTCAGATAATTCTGCTCTATATGTAGTTTCTCAGTTCAGTTCAGTTGGTCAGTCATGTCTGACTCTTTGTGACCCCATTGAACCACAGCACGCCAGGCCTTCCTGTCCATCACCAACTCCCAGAGTTTACCCAAACTCATGTGCATCGAGTCTGTGAAGCCATCCAACCATCTCATGCTCTGTCGTCCCATTTTCCTCCTGACCTCAATCTTTCCCAGCATCAGGATCTTTTCAAATGAGACTGCTCTCTGCAGCAGGTGGCCAAAATATTGGAGTTTCAGCTTCAGCATCAGTCCTTCTAATGAACAACCACGACTGATATCCATTAGGATGGACTAGTTGGATCTCCTTGCAGTCCAAGGGACTCAAGAGTCTTCTTGAACACCACAGTTCAAAAGCATCAATTCTTCGGCGCTCAGCTTTCTTTACAGTCCAACTCTAACATCCATACATGACCACTGGAAAAACCATAGCCTTGACTAGATGGACCTTGGATGGCAAAGTAATGTCTAGGCTTTTGAATATGCTATCCAGGTTGCTCATAACTTTCCTTCCAAGGAGTAAGCATCTTTTAATTTCATGTCTGCAATCACCATCTGCAGTGATTTTGGAGCCCAAAAAATAAAATCTGACACTGTTTTCCCATCTATTTGCCATGAAGTGATGGGACCAGATGCCATGATCTTAGTTTTATGAATGTTGAGCTTTAAGGTAACTTTTTCACTCTCCTCTTTCACTTCCATCAAGAGGCTTTTGAGTTCCTTTTCACTTTCTGCCATAAGGGTGGTGTCATCTGCATATCTGAGGTTATTGATATTTCTCCGGCAATCTTGATTCCAGCTTGTGCTTCTTCCAGCCTAGTGTTTCTCATGATGTACTCTGCATATAAGTTAAATAAGCAGGGTGACAGTATATAGTCTTGACATACTCATTTTCCTATCTGGAAACAGTCTGTTGTTCTATGTCCAGTTCTAACTGTTGCTTCCTGACCTGCATACAGGTTTCTCAAGAGGCAGGTCAGGTGGTCTGGTATTCCCATTTCTTTCAGAATTTTCCACAGTTTATTGTGATCCACACAGTCAAAGGCTTTGGCATAGTCAATAAAGCAGAAATAGATGTTTTTCTGGAACTCTCTTGCTTTTTCGATGATCCAGTGGATGTTGGCAATTTGATCTCTGGTTCCTCTGCCTTTGCTAAAACCAGCTTGAACATCTGGAAGTTCACGGTTCACATATTGCTGAAGCCTGGCTTGGAGAATTTTGAGCATTACTTTACTAGCGTGTGAGATGAGTGCAATTATGTGGTAGTTTGAGCATTCTTTGGCATTGCCTTTCTTTGGGATTGGAATGAAAACTGACCTTTTCCAGTCCTGTGGCCACTGCTGAGTTTTCCAACTTTGCTGGCATATTGAGTGCAGCACTTTCACAGCATCATCTTTCAGGATTTGAAATAGCTCCACTGGAATTCCATCACCTCCACTAGCTTTGTTCATAGTGATGCTTCCTAAAGCCCACTTGACTTTACATTCCAGCATGTCTGCTCTAGGTGACTGATCACACCATCGTGATTATCTGAGTCATGAAGATTTTTTAATACAGTTCTTCTGTGTATTCTTGCCAGCTCTTCTTAATATCTTCTGCTTCTGTTAGGTCCCTACCATTTCTGTCCTTTATGGAGCCCATCTTTGCATGAAATGTTCCCTTGGTATCTCTAATTTTCTTGAAGAGATCTCTAGTCTTTCCCATTCTGTTGTTTTCCTCTATTTCTTTGCATTTATCACTGTTTTCTTATCTCTCCTTGCTATTCTTTGGAACTCTTCACTCAAATGGGTGTATATTTCCTTTTCTCCTTTGCTTTTCATTTCTCTTCTTTTCACAGCTATTTGTAAGGCCTCTTCAGACCTCCATTTTGCTTTTTTGCATTTCTTTTTCTTGGGAATGGTCTTGATTCCTGTCTCCTGTACAGTGTCATGAACCTTCGTCCATAGTTCGTCAGGCACTTTATCAGATCTAGTCCCTCAAATCTATTTCTCACTTCCACTGTATAGTCAAAAGGAATTTGATTTAGGTCATACCTGAATGATCTAATGGTTTCTCCCACTTTCTTCAGTTTCAGTCTGAATTTGGCAATAAGGAGTTCATGATCCAAGCCACAGTCAGCTCCTGGTCTTGTTTTTGCTGACTATATAGAGGTTATCCATCTTTGCTGCAAATAATATAATCAATCTGATTTTGGCATTGACCATATGGTGATATCCATGTTTAGAGTCTTCTCTTGTGTTGTTGGACAAGGGTGTTTGCTATGACCAGTGCATTCTCTTGGCAGAACTCTATTAGCCTTTACCCTGCTTCATTCCATATTCCAAGGCCAAATTTGCCTGTTACTCCAGGTGTTTCTTGACTTCCTACCTTTGCATTCCAGTCCCCTATAATGGAAAGGACATCTTTTTTAAGTGTTAGTTCTAGAAGGTCTTGTAGGTCTTCATAGAACTGTTTAACTTCAGCTTCTTCAGCATTACTGGTTGGGGCATAGACTTGGATTACCATGATATTGAATGGTTTGCCTTGGAAATGAACAGAGATCATTCTGTTGTCTTTGAGATTGCATTTGTTGACTATGATGGCTACTCCATTTCTTCAAGGGATTCCTGCCCACAATAGTAGATATAATGATCATCTGAATTAAATTCACCCATTTCAGTCCATCCTAGTTCACTGTTTCCTATAATATCGATGTTCACTCTTGCCATCTCTTGTTTGACCACTTCCAATTTTCTTTGATTCATGGACCTAACATTCCAGGTTCCTATGCAATATTTCTCTTTACAGCATCAAAGCCTGCTTCCATCGCCAAAACCTGCTTCCATCATCAGTCTCATTCACAATTGGATGTTGTTTTTGCTTTGGCTCCGTCCCTTCATTCTTTCTGCAGTTATTTCTCCACTGATCTCCAGTAGCATATTGGGCACCTACCGACCTGGGGAGTTCATCTTTCAGTGCCCTATCTTTTTGCCTTTTCATACTGTTCATGGGGTTCTCAAGGCAAGAATACTGAAGTGGTTTGCCATTCCCTTCTCCAGTGGACCACATTCTGTCAGACCTCTCCACCACAATCCGGCCATCTTGGGTGGCCCCACACAGCATGGCTTAGTTTCATTGAGGTAGACAAGGCTGTGCTCCATGTGATCAGATTGGCTACTTGTCTGTGATTGTAGTTTCAGTCTGTCTGTCTTCTGATCCTCTCTCTCGGTGCCTACCGTCTTACTTGGGTTTCTCTTACCTTGGACATGGGCTGTCTCTTCACGCCTGCTCCAGCAAAGTGCAGCCGCTGCTCTTACCTCTGATGACAGTTAGCTCCTCTCGGCTGCCGCCTTTGTCCTCGGGCGGGGGTAGCTCCTCTTGGCTGCGCTCGTGCGCCATCGCTAAATCCCCTTATTTGATCTAGTGCTTCTCCTACCTCTCCTGAATATTCTGAAAGCATGCCAGATCTGTGACCAGTAAGGAGGTAATCTTTTTGTTTTTCTTCTCTATCTACATTTTTTTCCATAGGTCATTTCATGTGCCTTTAATTTCAGCCTGTGTGCTTATAACCCTCAAATATACAAATGCGTGTGTGTGTGCTAAGTCACTTCAGTCGTGTCTGCCTCTTTGTGACCCTATGGGCTGTAGTCTGCCAGGTCCCTCTGTCTGTAAGGTTTTCCGGGCAAGAATTCTGGAGTTGGTTGCTATGCCCTCCTCCAGGTAATCTTCCCCACCCAGAGAGTGGAACCCCTGTCTCTTATGTCTTCTGCATTAGCAGGTGGGTTCTTTACCATGAGCACCACCTGGGAAGCCCTCAAATATATACACATGCCTTGAATGCCTCCTTGTCATCTAACTGTATATATAAAAGTTAGTGCATAATTGTTATAGTTGGATGTCTAAGTCACATCTAATGTATTAGTTGGATGTCTAATTATTAAATGTCAATAATTCTTTATTTCATCTACCAAATTTAATCCTCCATCAGTTTTTCCCCCCCATTTTATCTGTGTGCCCTGACTAAGCTCTAGGATCATTCTTTCTTCATCTCTCATGTTATGACCCTAAATTAAAGGGCATTGCCTGCCCTATGGATGACCATATTTGGTCAGAAAAAAATGTTTGAAGCTGGTTCCCCTGCATTGGGAACTTGAAGTTTTAGCTGCTGAACCACCAGAAAACTCCCATTTTGTCAGTGTTAAGTGTTTCCTACTCACAAGATATATATGTAGGAGCTTCATGGAGCAAACAGGTGTTACTATTATCACAGAGAGCATTTCAGACCTCACTGTAGCTTCTCTTTGGCAGTGTTGTCAACCATCTTACTAGCTCTTAAAATTCAGATAGTTTCTATCTCTGTTTCTGTGCTGTATGTTCCACTACTTTGCTTCTAAGAAATAGTACAATCATTTAATTGTTACAGGAGAATCCCATGACCAAATTCACATTCCTGTAGAATGCCCAACAAAGGCACAAGGAACCATGACACCAACACCTGCAGATGTTTCTAACTCCACTGTGTAATATTTTGTAATGAGGAGAGCTTTGCAGGGCTGATTGGCACTTGAGCTAATATTAGTGAACCTATCCTCTCAGAATATGATATTATCTAAATTTATCCTCAACACAGGTGTAAATGAGTATTCTCTTATTTCAAGGAGCTCTTACAGGTGGCTGTCAAAGGCATTAGCATTTAGCTGAATTTCTGTTACCAGAGCAATGCAGTGGGAGGATATGACCAGCCACTTTGACTCACCGCATCTAGCTGCAGTTTACCTCTAAGCTCTATGATTTAAAAAAAGTAAAAGAGAGGAAGTAAGAATATAAAAGAGAGTCAATTTCTATCCTGAATCATGAAGAAATTTGACCTATCAGATGATTTAAGTTCAAAATGACAATTTGAAAAAAAAAAAAAAAAGAACATTTAACGTAAGGGAAATATAACTCATATTGCAACTGAAAGTGAAAGTGTTAGTCTCTCAGTCATGTCCAACTCTTTGCAACCCCATGGACTATATATAGCCTGCTGTGCTCCTCTATTCATGGGATTCTTCAGGCAAGAATACTGGAATGGGTTTCCCTGCCCTTCTCCAGGGGATCTTCCTACTCATCCAGAAAATGTTACATTTACACTTGTAGTTTTACATCCCTTAAGAATTTCTGCTGTCTGTTTTTTTTTTTTTTTTTTAAGTTATGTGCTTCAAGGCTGTATTAAACTTCACATATTTTTCTTGTATACACATAGCTAATGACAAGCCTATGATAATCATTAAAAGAGGGTAATAAATAAGATGAACATAGAGTTTTTAGGGCAGTGAAACTACTCTGTGTCATACTCTAATGGTAGACACACGTTACTGGAAATTTGTCTAGACTCATAGGATGTACAGCACCAAAGGTGAACTTTGGGTGATAATGATATGTCAGCATAAGTTCATTGATTGTAACAAAGATACCGTTCTGTTGGGGGATGTTGACAGTAGGAAATGCTATGCCTGTGTAGGGTGGGGGGTATATGAGAATCTCTGCACCTTCTGTTCAAGTTTGCTGTGAACCTAAAGCTGCTCTAAAAGATACAGTCTATTAAACAAAAAGAAGAATACAGCAATTATTTTGTCATCTTCAGTAGCTTACCTCATATCATAAGTACAGACATAACTTTGGCATATTTGACAAATGTGACTCTCATAACCCCAAATGTCATATAGATATTACAAATGAGAAAGCCTCATTTTTCTGAAAAAAATTGAAGTGAATATAATTGTGAGATTAACTTAGAAGACATCACAAAATAAATTGCATTTTTCAACTTTAAAACAAAAGATGTTTAAAAAATAAATTAGCAGAAATTCATACATGTAAAATATCATGTAAGAAACGAGTTGCCAGTCCAGGTTCGATGCACGATACTGGAAGCTTGGGGCTAGTGCACTGGGACGACCCAGAGGGATGGTATGGGGAGGGAGGAGGGAGGAGGGTTCAGGATGGGGAACACATGTATACCTGTGGCGAATTCATTTTGATATTTGGCAAAACTAATACAATTATGTAAAGTTTAAAAATAAAATAAAATTAGAAAAAAAAATGTCTATTTCCAAGTATTTGCTAATAGTATCTAGAAATAAAACTGATTTTTGAATATTGATCTTGAATCCTGCAACCATGCAAAATCCACTTATTAGTGCTAGGTATAGTCACAGGATGTTTTACAAAAATAATCATAATCATCATCTGCAATTAAAAATAATTTTACTTCTTTAAAAAAAAAATTAGCAGAAATTCATAGGGCAGCATTCAACCTTCATAGAATATATATAATAAAATAAAATAAGTTTGTTTTTACAAGATACAAAAAGTATCATTTATATTTTGAATCTAAAATATTATTTCTTTTTTGAATTAATTAATTTATTTTAATTGGAGGCTAATTACTTTGTAATCTTGTGTTTTATAATGTTTGAAAATGGAATTTTTCATCAGGGTAAAATGCTCACAAGGCATATTTTTCTATACATATAAATACTATTTAAAGTTAGTGACAGGCTGTCATTATTTTTCTCTTCAGAACCAATAAAATGAATTGAGATCATTCCCTCTCAAAAAGTATGAAAATTCAAAACATTAATTTACTCTATTATTTATTCTTCTAATTTAAAATTACTAAAAATGACTCTTTGCCTTCATTAAAATTGGCTATTTAAATAAGTATTGCAAATAAATTCTAACCACAGAATGTCAATTACTTTAAGATTAGGAATGAATTTATTTAAGTCTCTAGGGAAATTGATCTTGTATGTCTTCTCAAACATGATAAGATTTCAACATTTATCTCATTTGGATCAAGAAAAGGATCTGGCCAAACACATTCCCTTTACAATTTTCTTTTCTAGCCTTGAAAATTATGTCATATTTGCAGGTCTGGTATTTTAATACATTTTAATGTATATGTACTGCTTTAGTCATCTAGGCATAAATGAAAACATAATCACATTTTTTGACACTTCTTTACAGCAACTTTGATAATGTTTTATCCTAGGAGAGAACAATGATATTAAAAGCATTGGTTCATTTATGGCTTAATACAATTTCTTTTGAAAATAGATTTAGAAATATCTTTAATGAGTTGATACTTCCATGAGGCTGTTACAAGTGGAATATTTCTTTAACACAAGCTTATTAAAAATCAAAATAATATTTCTAAAACTAATTATTTTCATAAAATGCCTTAGTATATGCTATGAAAGTTGTAGCAAGTAGTGAACAAAACATAGTTTATTTTCTGCTGTCATAAATTGTTCATTTTATACAAGATTAATAGTCAAAGAGTTCTAGAAGATTAAAAGAAAAATACCGAAGGAAATTACAAACAGTGGGATGGAAAATGAGATTCAAGAATATAGGAAAAAACAAACTAGTTCACTTGGGGAATGGTATTTTTCAATTTAGAAAAAAAAAATTTACAGTGATAATTTATTTTAAAATTATGTTGATCAATATCTATTAATTAAAACCTATTTAAGTGTCTCTGTAGTTGTAATTTGTTATATAAGGTGTGTTTCCTGCAAGGAACTAAATACCCAAAGTCAAAATACCAATCTAAAAGCTTGTGTTTATTATCTCACATAATAAATTCTGCTGGTGAATTCACCTCCCAGTACTGTCATTAGAAACCCATATGCTGCCCATATTTTTATCCTGTTAGCCTCAACAGGTTTGTTACTATACCTCTTGGTCCGTGTATTGCTGCTTCAGCTATAAGTGTGTGGACTATTGTTCAGACACTGAAATAAAGAGAAAAACACTTATTTTTATATCTCTTTATTAATAACTAAAATATATTTCCGAAAAGCCCAGAAAATTTCTCCCATTTGTTAATATCAATTCCTCATCGGTAGGAGTACCCAACTAATTTAATCATTCGAAAGGGAGATTAGAATTATCATGATCGATTTAGATTGGTTAGAATTCACTTCAGGGGCTAGGACTGAGAATAACTTTTTCTTGAGGAATGTAAAAAATCAGGGACACATAAATCAGGGAACAATTAACAAAGGAGAATGGGGAATCACCATTGGATAAGCAACATCAGAGTCTACTGCCATGCAAGTGTCAACATGTGAATCAAGAACATTAACTAAAAACAAGTCAAAAGTATGAATAAAAAGTATGTCTCCTATATGAAGTAATCATCTCACCATGGCATATTTTAAAGACCAATTCATATTTCCAATTTTAGTTTGTATTGTATTATTGAAGGATTATGGTTTAAACTATTTTCAGGTAAGAACACTGTTCTTCCTAAACAGAGCTTATCCAAAGTGGTCAATTGTTTGAGATGTGTAGGCCCAAACTAATTTTACTCTTAAGAATTCAGTCTTGGTAAGCAAAAACTTGAAAATAAAAAGAAAAAAACCAGGAAGGATTGTCTTTTTCTAACAGAGAACCTCTTTCTTCCTTAGTTTGCATTACATGTCACAGATCTCTTCCTCTCCTTTAATTTCACGTTATTCCAGTATGCTCCCTTTGTCCCCATGCTCTCTTCTGATCTTGTCTCTTCCCCTCTCCTCTCCTTTTCAAATATGTTTGTGCCTATGAATACACAAGGCTCTGTGCTGGACCTGTTACAGAGAAAAGAACACTGCCTGGGTAAACGTCTCAGAGGATATCAGAGTCTCAAGACTTTTATTATTTTTAAGACATAGACATGTATGGAACCATGTAAAATATAGAGCATCTATCATAGGAATGAGGAGAGAGAAGCTTTTTTAGTAGAAGATAAGTGAAAGTGAAAGTTACTCAGTCGTATCCAACTCTTTGTGACCCCATGGACTGCATAGTCCATGGAATTCTCCAGCCCTTGAGTGGGTAGCCTTTTCCTTCTCCAGGAAATCTTCCCAATCCAGGGATGAAACCCTGGTCTCCCTCTTTACCAGCTGAGCCACAAGGGAAGCCCAAGAATACTGGAGTGGGTAGCCTATCCCTTCCCCAGCGGATCTTCCCGACCCAGACTCAAACTAGGGTCACCTGCATCACAGGCGGATTCTTTACCAACTGAACTGTGAGGAAAGCCAAGGGTGTTTTAATAAAGTAACATTTGGATTGAACAGTTGTCTAATATTTTTATCTATAGCACCAAAGCAATGTAAAAATAATAATAGTGATACTAATGGCAACATGACGTGGAGAGGAGAATTATTTCTGTGCTCTCTGTACCAGACATTGTACATGCACCATTTTATTTAATCCTACAGTTACTTGGATAAGTTGATATTTTTCCTATTTTTGCAGTAGAGAAAAGCTATAGATAACAGGACATGACATCTTACCAAGTATAAAGCTAGTACCTCAGGGAGGTATTCCAAAATTGATATTCTTGTCTATTATACTTTTCTGCTTACCATGGTAGTATTCAATCATTATTTGTAACTAAAATGACCTATGAACTTTCTGATAAGCAAACATTATAGGCTTGAAAGAAAACTGGAATAGGAATGTTTTCCTCACCTTGTGTTCCCACATAGACTCTATGTCTTAGTTAAGTCTGTTGTGATCTATTATATCAACTGACACAAAGAAACTTTACTTCCTGGAACAAGGCAATGGTTTATCTTCTCAATGGCCAGCAATGGACTGTTTCTCTTTAGTAATTTTCTACTGCAATAAAAGTGACTTTTCATTGTTAAAAGCCACTGCTATGATGAAAACACAACTTTTATTTAAAGGACAAAATCTCAAACTCCTGAAAATCTAGCAAAAGCTAAAAGCTAAAACATAGTTTCTAGGATTATTTATATCAGAAAAAGTGAAGATCTTTTCAACCTGAAAGCATGGTTTATGTATTTTAACAATTAATTTATTCCATGTGCTTTAAAGAACATATGTTCCATTCGTATTTGAGACAACTTGAGGCTAAAGAACAAAATTAAAATGAACACTAAAATGTGTTAATATAAAAAATAAGGACAATACAGCAATTTCCAGTAGTAACTGTCAAAAAATGTGGGCAGATCTATCACTGAAGGCCAAAGTTTGAAACATGGGTTTTTTGAGTGTGTTCTGAAGGTAATTTGCCTGATCTCAGACTGCAGACCTTTCTCAAGGTTAAGATTTGGTATGGAAATTACTCTGATGAAATAATAATCTTTATAATAATTAATCAGTTACTTAATATAAACAAGAGATTCAGCTAGGAATAATACACAATTATTTTATTTGTAGTTTTCACAATAATCCTGTAAGTCAAGTAGGAATATTTTCCTCATTGTAGAGGTTAAAAAAGTAAAGCTTAGAAATAATTTAGAAAAATCTCAAATTATGAATTATGGAACAGGAATCAGAGCCCGAGTCTTAAGGATTATAAACCCTAGATATAATTACCTTCAGGTTCTTGTTTTTAAAAAGTCAGATTTCTCACAAATTCTCATCATATTTACCCAGGGCTTCTTGATTTCTATGAGAGAAGGCATATACTGGCGTTAATAGCAGTCCTTTTCTCACCTCTGCTTATCTAAATGTCTCTTTGTCTACTGCAAATGTGATCAATTACATAAAGATTGCTGACAATTTTCCTTTCAGCGGTGTTTTGCCCATGTTTAGAAATAATATTTCAAATGCATACACAAACAATTCAGATTACTGAATGCCAGCTATTCAGTAGTCATTGTATATACGTAAATTGTAACTTCTTTTTTAAAATGGATGGATATTAATATCATTTTTTTATAGAAAAGGCAACAAAAGACTCCTTTGGATTATGTTGCTCAAGATCACATGGCCTAATGCAACAATATTTCAAAAATAGTTCTGAGGACACAAACTTCTTTTTTCCTTTTACATGTTAAATTAAAAAAAAAAAGTCTTTTTCTAAATACTAACAATGAAGTTTTGTTAAAGTTACAATTTTGGGAAATTAACAAGCCTCAGAAGCACCCCCAGTCTTTCTGTCAAGTGTATCTGGGTCTCCACCATCTCACTGCTGCCTGCATTTCTCCCAGGAGAAATGCAGGGTTAGGTGAAGAGGGGTAGAGAAAATTCTATAAATCTCTCCTGGAGTACAGAGCCCAGAAGAGTCCAGGGTGAGGTGTTGGGCTCCCTGAATGCAGTGTAGACACTACTGTGTAGAGTAGCCACTCTATATCCTTTTCTCTCCCCCACCCCCAGCTCCCTTCTGCTTTCCTCAGGTTTGAAATACAGGAAGTTTGATTATCCAGAGGAAATTAAATATTTATATCAGATTATATTACAACAAACATTGCTAAGTACTTTCTGTTCAGTTCAGTTGCTCAGTTGTGTCTAACTCTTTGCGACTCCATGGACTGCAGCACACCAGGCTTACCTGTCCATCACCAACTCCCAGAGCCTGCTCAAACTCATGTCCATCAAGTCGGTGATGCCATCCAACCATTTTATTCTCTGTTATCCCTTTCCCCTCCTGCCTTCAATATTTCCCAGCATCAGGGTTTTTCCAATGAATCAGTTCTTCACAAGGTGGCCAAAGTATTGGAGTTTCAGCTTCAGCATCAGTCCAAATCTAAGTGTTGAATTCAAGCACCTCAAAGTAGCTCTGGGCTAGTTTGTTAGATTTCACCTACTGCATAAAGGGGCCTTGTTTCTAGCCACTTGGAAAGTTGTAGGCACTCAGTCTTAAAGCTTATCCTACCTCTTTCCACTTGGCCATGTTTCTTCTCCATCCCTAAGGGTTTTCAGAAACTTCACACTCAGCAATAAATGAAATGTGTGGGGTGTTCTTCTTCATATCAAAACACATCGAGTTGTACTTGAAGAATTGGTGCATTTAGAAAATGCAGTCTGGCTTAGGAAAGAAAAGTAAGGGTAAATTTTTCAGAGTATTAATCTAACAACCATCAGGTGTAGTATCCTTGGGCATATGCAGTATCAGGATCACTACTTTGTTTTGATTTTTCTTTTTAAGCAATTTCAAAGAAACTGAAGTTGAAAATAGTCAATTTGAAAATTCTTGGGAGTTCCTTGATAGTCTAGTGTTTAGGATTCTGGGCTTTCACTCCTGTGGTCTGGGGAACTGAGATACTGCAAGCTGCATGGCCAAAAATAAAATAAATAAAAATTCTTACTTAGTAACAAGAAAGGTTGTTTTGTATCACTGAATTTTAATGATATTAAAATAACCCTTTAGGTAGACACTGACCTTGACAAAAACATAAGGGTAATTTTGCCATAAGGACACATTGATAATGTGTCATTATGTCACTGGAATCTGTAATGTCTTTTGATCACCAATGGGAAGCACATTACATTAAATGATGCTACAGAAAATTTAAGTTACTGATGAGATGAAATGCTCCAAAATAGCATCATGGTCTAACATTTTGAATACAAAATTTGTATTTTATGTGTGTAAGTAATATAGTAATTCAAAGACAAGGAATTTAAAAAACTCCATTATTTAGATACTTATTTTGTATAATAACTAGACATTCAGCAACTGAAGTTTAAATTTGCATTTGGATATTGAATGGTATTGTCAAATGAGTGTTTATTGTCTGTTTAAATTGAAAACCTGCCTATCCAAGTTAGCTTTCTTTTCATTTTTTTTTTTTTCCTAGAGCTCTTCCGGTATCTGAGCTCTATTCTATTAAACAAAAAGTGAGCAAAACTCACTTTTTCTTGGTCTCTTTTTATCTACATGATATAATCACACAAAAGTGATTGCATCAATTGTTATTTTGTTAATTTATTTTTTAATTGGAGTATAATTGCTTTACAATGTTACATTAGTTTCTGCTCTACAACAACATGAATCAGCTATAAGTATACATATATCTTCTCACTCTTGAGCTTCCTCCCACCCTCCCTCATCCCATCTCTTTGGGTCATCACAGACCTTTTTGTATTTTGAAGTGTTTTCTCTTTATTCCTCATGGTCATGATGTAAGTTACCTTTTTGTGATGAATGAAATATTCTGTATCTCTGTGATAGTCAATTTGGTAGCTAGTAGTCACATGTGGCTTCTTGGCACTTTAAAGGTAGTGAGTGAAACTGAGGAAAAAATAGTCAATGTGGCCTGTGGCTATTGAATTAGAGAATGCAGGTACATCAGGGGTGGTCAGTTGCTCAGTCATGTCGAACTATTTGAAACCCCAGGACTTTAGCTCTCCAGGTTGCTCTGTCCATAGGATTTTCCAGGCAAGAATACTGGAGTGGGTTGCCATTCCCTTCTCCAAAGGATATTCCCAATTCAGGGATCAAAGCTGCATCTCTTGCACTGGAAGACTGATTTTTACCACTAGCACCACCTGGGAAGCCCATAATAAATACACCTTTGATGCATACATTCAGATGGTTCCAAACTTTCAGTGGTTTAACTTATGATTTTTAACTTTAAGATGGCACAAAAGCAATATGCATTCAGTACACACTGTACATTAAATTTTGATCTTTTCCTGGGGCTGGTGATTTCAGGGCCATCCTCTCTAGAGATTGTGGGTGGCAGCAGAGAACCATGACTGGAGTCAGTCGTGTGATAGCAAGAGTAGAAGTGAACACACAACCGTTCTGTACCCACAAAAGCATTCTGTTTTTCTCTTTCAGAATAGCATTCAATATATTACATGAGATATCCAATATTTTATTATAAAATAGATTTTGTGTAGAAGGTTTTGTCCCACTTAGCCTGATGTAAGTGCCCTGAGCAAGGTTAAAGTGAACGAGGCTAAGCTACTTTGTTTGGTAAGTTTGGTGTATTAAATGCATTTAAACTCATGATATTTTTAACATGATGGGTTTAAAAGGATGTAAGCTCACTGTAAGCTGAGGAAGATCTGTATACATACTTTGTTTATACACTGAATTTTGTGAATGTGTGTGTGATCTTATTTTCCAACTGCTGTCTCTGCAGCCTCCAAAATGTCTAACAATGACCTGTAACTCCCAGAATTGACACATAGACTTCTACTGTACTGTACTAGGGTTGATCTGGATGACTAATGATATATGGCAGAAGTTATGGCATGTCAGTTCTGAGATTGATCTGGACTGGGGCTTCCCCTTTGGGCTTTATGCCTCTCTATGTATCTTTCTCAAACAGTTTGTGAGGAACTGAACCCTATGAACAACTACATCATGTGAGCTTAGCAACATATACATCAACTCTAGTGAAGTCTTGAGTTGGTTGCAGACCAGGCTGACAGCTTGACTGCAGCCTCTTGAGAGACTGTGAGCCATAATCACCCAGCTAAGCAGCTTCCATGTTTCTGACTCACAGAAACTGTGAGATAGTAAATGTTTGTTGTCTTCAACTGCTAGATTTGGGGACAACTTTTTATGCAGCAATAGATAAATATAATGGGATACCTGCTAACCTATGTATATTTGTTTTTCAACTGTGCTTAATGAATTACTTTAATTCTAATATCTTTCATAGATTATTGCATTGTGTTTTCTAGATAGGCAAAATAGTTTGGTCTTTCAAAAAGGATGTTTCCTTCTCTAATACTCTTCTTACTTTGTTTCTTGTTATATTTTACAAGTTAGAAAGAAAGAATACATTGAAATCACAGTGATGACCTTAGCAATTCTTTATCTATTCCTAATTTCACCTAGAATTCTTCTAATGTACCATCACTATACGTAATATTAACTATTGGTATGATAAAACTATACTATATTATGCTAAAAATAATTTATAGTTTAATAAGAAATATATCAAGAATGCTGAGGCTGAAACTCCAATACTTTGGCCACCTCATGCGAAGAGTTGACTCATTGGAAAAGACCCTGATGCTGGGAGGGATTGGGGGCAGGAGGAGAAGGGGATGATGTAGGATGAGATGGCTGGATGGCATCACCGACTCGATGGACATGAGTTTGAGTGAACTTTGGGAGTTGGTGATGGATAGGAAGGCCTGGTGTGCTGTGATTCATGGGGTCACAAAGAGTCAAACACGACTGAGTGACTGAACTGAACTGAACTGATATCAAGAATAAATTTGAAATTTTAAAAATATATTTTAGCCTGTGTTCAGATAATAAATATTTATGTTTTTTAAATCATTTTATTTGTTAAATTGAAAGATCGGTGAGACATTTTACATTTTGGAGAAAACAGCAACATTTTTTTTAGAAACAAAAAAATCAGAATGTTTTCAGTTTAAGCAGTAAAATACTCTTTTAATTTCAGATTTATTACCATTGCATCATTAAATAATATCAATGTTATTATTTCTAAAACACCATGAGCCAGCTAATATTTAACATGCATTATAGATTTTTTGTAGTCTTTATGGTCTGCACAAATAAATTCCATGCTTTCTGAAATTAAGGACTATATTTTCTATTGTTTCATGCTAAAGGATTGATTACAGTGTTATACCTATGAAACATCTCAATAAATGCTTAGACAAAAGAATGAGTATTTGATAAGCTGCATTGTTATTAGAGGAGCTCATTTTAGGTCCTTTACTTTTACTATATATTGGGAGATAGTTTCCAAATTGGAAATTCAGTTATGAGTTGCAGAGAGTCAGACATTACTGAGTGACTGACATTTTCACTTTGGATATTTTAGACTGCATCATCATGCTCTTAAGATCTAAAAATTTCTAATTCCTGCATCTAAGGAAATATTATTGTATATAAATTATGGATTTCAAAGCATAAGTCAATATTTCAAAGCTTTCTTAAAATTCATTCCCTTGAAAAAATCATTTTAAAATGCAATGGTATATTAAAGAGCTACCTGTAATGCCCACACCAAGTATCACATGTCAGTTTACTGAGATCGATTGTTGTTTTTAGTCACTAAGTCGTGTGTGACTCTTTTGTGACCCCATAGACTGTAGCTCACCAGGCTCCTCTGTCCATGGGATTTCTCAGGCAAGAATACTGGAGTGACATTTCATTTCTTTCTCGATGAAATCTTCTGGCATAGAAATCGAACCTGTCATCTCCTACACTGGCAGGTAGATTCTTTGCTAATGAGCCACCATGGAAACCCAACGAGACCAATATAAGGAATAAAAAGATGGCCATTTTACTATCACAAAGGAGAAAAATCAAGTTCCAATAAACTATTAAGTAAAAGCATCTAATTTTCTCCTAGATACACTCACTAACTCATTCATTTTAGGAAAAATAGTTTTCCATTTTCCCTATTCATAAATTTCCTGTTTAAATATTCTTTCTATACTTCCACTAGAGATTCACTTGTTTTCAGCCTCTGTCAATGACTAAAGTGTTTGTATGGATAGTCCATTGTGTTTCTGCATTCAGAAACACATAACTGTTAGAAACCTCATGTGATACAAATGTGTGCAGGCATTTGAGGTTGGAAAATATTGTTCCAAATTCTGCCTATCTACATCACAACCAGAGTGCTTTGTTTTGGTGATCATTCCCTAGAAACATACAGATAATAAAATATATCTCTGTCAATCAACTTATAATTAGCAGAGTCCACTTCCTGAGGAAAGCTTTCCTCAGAAATATGATAACTATGCAAAATAAATGCCTAATTGATACAACTTGGGCTTTAAGATAGAAAAAAATGTCCTCAGATATTCATAAGGCTGTGAGAAATACAGAGATTAGTAAATTGATACCAGTTTCTTGAGAATAGCTAAATTTTAATACAGTATGTTGATTTTCCATTCTATTCATGTTAGTATCCCTTCACAAACAGAAACATTATTAAACTTTCAGATATGAAGTGAGTTACTATTTCCTGGTGACTTCCAAGCTAATATTCTGGTGTTTTTGTCAGTTGAAAATATCACATTCTGTGATTCTCCAGCCAATGTAGAAGGCAGTTAGCATATTTTTGCTTCTTTTCTAATAAATGCGAGTTATTATTATTTATTGATCAAATAAATACTTTGTCAGATAATGATAATACAAATAATGGACTGTTCTTTCAAACTTCTATGTTCTCCATCAAAGTAAACTGCTCAAGTTTGTTTCTTTATGATTCTCTTGCAAAGCATACTTTTAATGTAGTTAGAATTAGTTACAACTCTTTCTGATATTAAAAACAAGCAAAAAAAAATCAATCACCAACAAAGTAATTTTTATAAAAATGTAAAGAGGGAGAGAGAAAGAGATTGAGAGACAGATTCTGCATTCATGTGTAAAATTCAATAAACCTATGTGTTAGTAAAATTTATATGTTAGCTTGGCTGAGCCACTTGGGTGCCCAGATATTTGGCCACGCACTGTTCTGAGTATATGTCTGTGAGGGTTTTTATAGATGAGATTAACATTTGAACAGTAGATTGAGGAAAGTAAATTGCCTTCCTTGATATGGCTGGCCCTCATCTAATCAATTGAAAATCTAAATAGTACAAAAAAGCCTGAAAGGGAGATCTTCCTCTTTGATTAATTTGAACTAGGAATTTGTCTCTTCTGGTCTTCAGAGTCAAACTGAAACATTGACTTATCTTGGGTCTTGAATCCAGCAGCCTTCAGACTGTAATTTATACCATCAGCTCCCCTGGTTCTCAGGGCTTGGACTGAAAACATTGTCTCTCCCAGGTCTCCAATTTATTCACTACACATCTTGGGACATCTCAGCCTACATGTCATATGAGCCAGTTTCTTATAATAAAGCTCAAAGATATATAGGCTACATTGGATATTCATGAAATATGTGAAACATAGGAGATATCTATATATCTGTTATCCATCTGTATGCCTCCTGTTAGTTCTCCTTCTTTGTAGAACCCCGACTAATACAACATATTTAAACTAATGAAATTTTACTTTGGGGTTGAAATATGATGTTTTGTTTTAACAAATTTTTAAAAATAATGTACCATAAACATAGGCATAGATAGTTTTCATCACATATGACTTGCTGTCCAACTATGCTTGGAAGAATTTTAAGAACATGTCTAGATTTTGTGAACGATAAATTAAACTTTATTTGCTTTTTCCATCCTCCCTGTCCCCACCTAAAGCTGTAAATCTCCTAGTAAGAAAGTGCTGCAGACATAGTTTGTTCATGGTATGAATTACTCCATGACACTTAAAGTCTAAGAAATGTCACAGTCTGTATTTTCCAAATCAAAACTAATTTGGCCCTTAGGATTCTAAAAGGCACTGCAACAAGCATATACTTTAATAGTATTTCTTTTGGAGTCTTCACTTTGCTGTGACGTGTTAAAGAAAACAGGGTGCAGCTGCTAGCCACTCAAAAGCCATTAAAGAAGCCAGGTTGGTGGAAAGGGAACTTTGCTTTACTTTTGGTGCCAGAAAATTGGGGGTGGGGGCTGGAGGGAGGGCAGACACCTGTCCAAAGGCCAACTCCTCCCACTGATAAGTCACTGGGGAAGAGCTTTTATAGACAGAGGGAGGGGGCTACATGCAGAAACTGTGCAGTCAGTTCTGACAGTCATTTTGAAATTGGTCACTGATGGACTGATCAGCATTATTTTTTTTTAAGTTAAGCTTTTTATTTTGTATTGGAGTATAGCCTATTAATAATGTTGTGATAGTTTCAGGTGGACAGTAAAGGGGCTCAGTCATATATACACATATATCCATTCCCTCTTAAACTTCCTTCCTATCCAGGCTACCACATAACATTGAGCAGAATTCCCTGTGCTATACAGTAAGTCTTTATTGGTTATCCATTTTAAATATAGCAGTGTGATCAGCATCATCTTGATTGCTTTAAGTACAGTTAATCTTCAGTTCCAGGGTCAATTTGTTTCCATTTCCTTGAGGCCAATTCTTGGAACTGTGGCAACATATATCATGATTATATCTGGTCATAGTGTAGTTAACTTCTCCACCTGGTACAGGTTTCAGTACCTACAATACAGCTCAAAGGCTATGACTCAGAATATATATCTACAGTCCTTGAGAAGGAACTAAACATACTTGACTATGCTTAATCACTACCTTATTACTATTTGGACTCCTTTGACTGTTTTCCTTTGTTTCTGAATATTCTCATTTTTCTGGTTAAACTTATTCTTTGGCTAAAGTTTTCCACAGACAAAAGGCAGGCAAAGGACTTGGCGAGGGCAGGGGAAGGGGCAAGGACCTTATGGTTCTGCTCTTTTTCAACAGGATCCTTGGGTTAAAGCAATTCTGCATAATTAGGAAATAATTCTCTATTCATATAACTCTTGTGGTTGCTTCCAAATAGGCTTTTTAGCCAGGCTGGAGTAACCAGGTGAAGGTGGGGGATTCTTCCAGTAACTCATTCACCTTGAGTCAGGTCAGTCACAGTAACTGATAGCGTGCTGACTCCCAATGTCACAGAGCTTATTAACTGGCTTCCACAGACACCAATATAGCCAACCAGGTATCCAAGTTTTTTCACCTCCAGGGTGCTAGTTGCACTTGAAAGAATGGCTGTTTCATGAAACTATATTTCAGCTGTAATACCCAGTGGTTAACTATTTTTCAGTACCTTACCCCACTTACTCCAAACCCAAGGAACAAACCCTTCTAGTCTCTATGTTAGCTCCATACTCTTGGACCCTTGGGAACCTACATTTATGAATCCTTCCCTGAAGAGAATGAAAGTCAAAACCTCAGGATACAAAGTGTCACTAATTTCCTGACAAGCCAATAAGACTATTTGTAATTCATTCTTGAGAAGCCAACAGAAGAAGTACTTTTTACCTATGTTGAGCTATTAGGCAATTAAAAAGCATCTCTCCCATTTCCTAACCAAGTTCAGCCCATCCATGTTGGCCCCATACCCTCCTTTCCAATATGTTGTCTTTTTTCTTGCATATTTAAACATTCTGTCATGCATACATTCTTACTCTATTCAAATTTGTCCTCTTAAATAACAAAAAACAAAGGAACTTAGATGAAATAATCCCACAGATTCCATATTACACTTTCAACATCAAGTATTCTCTTTTACTATTGAGAGCAAACCTTTCTAAATAGTTATCTAGATGTGCCTCTGCTAATGTAACTCTTGATTGTGGTTTAGTCGCTAAGTCATGTCTGACTCTTGCGACCCCATGGACTGTAGTCTGCCAGGCTCCTCTGTTCATGGGATTCTCCAGGCAAGAATACTGGAGTGGGTTGCCATTTCTTTCTCCAGGGGATCTTTCCAACCTAGGAACTGAACCCGTGTCTCCTACATTGCAAGCAAATTCTTTATCGACTGAGCTATGAAGGAAACCTTTACTCATTTGCAATCACTATTTGTACCAATACTATCCCATCACATTACATGTCACTAAAGTCACTGTTTCAACTTATATCTTTCATCCTTCATAATATTTGATTGCTCAGCACCATTCCATAATGGTAACTCTCTTGTATACAAGTTTTTTCAGAAATTTTTATTCTTTAACTATTTTTTACACAGTGTCCTGGTCTTTTCATTATATTTTGACTGCCATTTCTTAACATTCCTAAGAGATTGATACTTTTTTTTAACCTAAATATTTAATATGGGCAGTCTATACATCATAACCCCATACTTCTTCCCATCTTGCCTCATTCCTATCCGTGGACTAAATTGAGCCTTACACTGATGGTGCAGACTTTTATGTAACTATTCCTTATGTCTATTCTGAGTTTCAAAAGCTCCATAGAGATGTAGTCAATTATTTCTTATCTCTATCTTTTTCCTTTATTATTTTCCTGTGAACTAGCAAAAGCTAATTTTGCTATTAACCATAAGCAACTTATGTTGAAAACTATCAATAGCATCTGTTGATTATATATAGATGGAGCTTTATGTACCTGCTACCACAACCTTTTTACTACAACCCTTTTCCTTAGTACATAGTGATGAAGACAAGTCTTGTACTAAATTCTACTAACGCTGCAAACTATTAATAGCAGTCAGGCACAAGAATTGCCATACAGCTCCAACTTCAGGTTCTCAGATATGAACTTTGAAATCTAAGGACGATAACAATTTTTGATGGTGGGAATTGCAAATCTTATTCTTAGATTAGTTGTGGGGGAAAACAGGTATATATATATATATATATATATATATATATATGACTGAATGTAGTATGATTTGTATGTAGTCAGGATTAAGAACTATTTAAAATCTTCTGGATTTCTGTTTTGAGTCATTTCCCCTGTTTTTATGTGTAGCAGAACCCTGATATTGATACTCTTGGTTCACTCTATCTGCCAAATCCAGTTACCCCTTCAGAATTCTGTAAACACCTAGAATTCTCTATGCTTAATGAGTTATCAGAATTCAGATTATCTTAACCAAATGTTAAAATGCTATTATTCCAGTTTCTATCTTATTTTTGCTACAAGTCTAAAAATTTCCTGTCAGAAAATCCACTAAAATAAACTACAACTTAAAAACTAATTAACTTGTTTGTTACAAGAGACTCAGAATAGTATCAGTGACTAAAATTTAAAAAACAGTAAATAATATATATTGACTAAGTGTCACATTTACTTTTAGATATATTGAGTCATAAATTATTTAACCCTTGTATACTGCTATAATTAGTCATTATTTTATCTTTATCTGCTAGATCAAGAAATCGAAGCTTAGCATAGGTTAGTGACTTGCCCAGAAATAGTAAAAAATGACAGCATAAGGATATTCACCTAAAGTATCCTGCTCTAGCACTCGTGCATATTCTATTTCTCTTTGTCATTTTAATGTATACTCTGCATATTCAATGTTTCCATCCAGCCTCTAGAAGCATCCATTTGGTTGTTTCAGCTTAGTTCCATCAGCAACTTGCATATGGCAATGACATGAGCCCCTTCATCCTACTCTTTTTATTTTTTAATTGCTGGCTGCACTGGGTCTTCGTTACTGTTCATGGGCTTTCTCTGATTGCTGCAAGTGGGGCTACTCATCATTGTGGTTTGTGGGCTTTTCATTGCAGTAGTTTCTCTTCTTGCAGAGCATAGGCTCTAGGGCATGCTGGCTTCAGTAGCTGTGGTGCAAAGGCTCAATAGTTGTGGTACAGGGATGTAGTTGTTCCACGGCATGTGGAATCTTCCCAGGCCGGGGATCAAACCTGTGTCCCCTTCATCAGTGGGTAGATTTTCATTCATTGTATCACCAGGGAAGTCTGTCATAATCTTTTGAATGTATTATTATCCCTCACCTTGTTTAGCATTGTCTTATTTAAAATATCCATAAATGAATCCATTCATCTATTTGTGTTCCAACAGAGAATAAATGTTACTGTTATTGATGCTACACATTTGTTTGCTGAGAATTTGCCTTACCTTTTTATAGTCATGTAACTTTTATTTACTTTTATTTTAATACTTATACCATGCTTATACTTTAAATCACTTATAACTGATTCATAATGAACAGCATAGCTATACTGTAATTTTTTTTACACTTTTATTTTTTTTATTTTTATTTTTTTAATTTTATTTTATTTTTAAACTTTACATAATTGTATTAGTTTTGCCAAATATCAAAATGAATCCATCACAGGAGGGTTCAGGATGGGGAGCACATGTATAATGTAATTTATGCATGAATGATTCTAGGTAAATGTGGTACCTAGACATTCAGGGAAGACATGCAGGGGAGAGAAGACTAAAGAGATACAATTTAACATTAAGTACACTATCATTAAGATTAAAATAAAGATTGGTGTTACAAAGTAGGCATTAATGAAAAGGAGTTTCATGCCTCCAGCCAGACTCACAGTAAGTATTTTAAACCATTTCTTTATTGCAGTCTATTTTTTCTTCTTGATTCATCTCATTGTCTACTGGGTTTCTTACTTTTTTCATATATATATATACAAATTTGAAAAACTCAGCTCTGGCCACAGGACTGGAAAAGGTCAGTTTTCATTCTAATCCCAAAGAAAGGCAATGCCAAAGAATGCTCAAGCTACTACACAATTGCACTCATCTCACATGCTAGTAAAGTAATGCTCAAAATTCTCCAAGCCAGGCTTCAGCAATATGTGAACCGTGAACTTCCTGATGTTCAAGCTGGTTTTAGAAAAGTCAGAGGAGCTAGAGATCAAATTGCCAACATCCTCTGGATCATGGAAAAAGCAAGAGAGTTCCAGAGAAACATTTATTTCTGCTTTATTGACTATCCCAAAGCCTTTGACTGTGTGGATCACAATAAACTGTGGAAAATTCTGAAAGAGATGGGAATACCAGACTACCTGACCTGCCTCTTGAGAAACCTGTATGCAGGTCAGGAAGCAACAGATAGAACTGGACATGGAGCAACAGACTGGTTCCAAATAGGAAAGGAAAGGCTGTATATTGTCACCCTGCTTATTTAACTTCTATGCAGACTACATCATGAGAAACGCTGGACTGGAAGAAACACAAGCTGGAATCAAGATGGCCAGGAGAAACATCAATAACCTCAGATATGCAGATGACACCACCCTTATGGCAGAAAGTGAAGAGGAACTAAAAAGCCTCTTGATGAAAGTGAAAGTGGAGAGTGAAAAAGTTGGCTTTAAAGCTCAACATTCAAAAAACGAAGATCATGGCATCTGGTCCCATCACTTCATGGGAAATAGATGGGGAAACAGTGGAAACAGTGTCAGACTTTAATTTTTTGGGGCTCCAAAATCACTGCAGATTTTGATTGCAGCCATGAAATTAAAAGATGCTTACTCCTAGGAAGGAAAGTTATATCCAACCTAGATAGCATATGCAAAAGCCTTTGCCAACAAAGGTCCGTGTAGTCAAGGCTATAGTTTTTCTGTGGTCATGTATGGATGCGAGAGTGGACTGTGAAGAAGGCTGAGCACCGAAGAATTGATGCTTTTGAACTGTGGTGTTGGAGAAGACTCTTGAGAGTCCCTTGGATTGCAAGGAGATCCAACCAGTCCATTCTGAAGGAGATCAGCCTTGGGATTTCTTTGGAAGGAATGATGCTAAAGCTGAAACTCCAGTACTTTGGCCACCTCATGCGAAAGGTTGACTCATTGGAAAAGACTCTGATGCTGGGAGGGATTGGGGGCAGGAGGAGAAGGGGACGACAGAGGATGAGATGGCTGGATGGCATCACTGACTCAATGGACGTGAGTCTGAGTGAACTCCGGGAGTTGTTGATGGACAGGGAGGCCTGGCGTGCTGTGATTCATGGGGTTGCAAAGAGTAGGACACGACTGAGCGACTGAACTGAACTGATATATATATATATATATATATATATATATATATATATATATATGATCTTGTAATATTTTCTTGGACTTGATGACCAAATTCAGCTTCCTCAACTCTTACTTTGACACCACTCAAAATTACATACACACTTTTATATCTGCTTATCTTTTGAGTCTTCCACTAACAATGTACTTCAATTTCAGTCTCTACTTTTCAATCTTGGCATCCGTTAGCCACCACAGCTCAGCTCACCGTAGAAGTCTGTTAAGGACAATCAAGAAACATTTTCTCTTATAAAAAGGATCCTCACATGATGACTAGAAGGCAAAAAAAAATTGCATCTAAATTTAATCTGAATTTCTATAATTTAAAATAACCTCATCTCTCGGTAGCAAGACAAAGAAAGAAGCTTAAAGCTTTATATGGGCTTCATGGCACACACACAGTGTTTCAAGTACATTTAGGTAAACTATAAATATTTTTCACAGCTAACATTTATTGAGTTTTTCCAGCTTGTGCTTTTATGTGTTTATTCCCTATAACAAATTTATGAGGTAAGTGTTATTATAATTCCTCTCACGATGACATCTGATTATCAGGCTAGTACTTCCAAAATTCCATTCATCTATAACTTTATTGAATCCAGTAACACATTTTAAGTTTTATACTTTTATTGGGCTAAAACATTTCCAGAGTGATTTTTTGTAGTTGTTGGCTTTGGTTACTATTGTTTATACCAACAATGTTCAAGTTTGTAACACAATGTCTTTGTGCCATTGTTAAGTATACACTTGATGCACCCAGAAGAACCAAGTGTTTCCCTGAGCAAAATCTTTCAAAATCAATACTTTCAGTTATAATAGGAAAAGCATTGCAAGGGATCCTATCAAAGTGCACTTTTAAATACAGTCTGGCCTGATGCTATAAAATCATATCTCTATTTTATCAGTGATAAGTTAAACAGACATTAAATACAGCCTTGTCATTTGTCGGATAAATAAAAGTAAATAGAATTATGTTAGATTGACTCTATGAAACCTAAGGAATGCTAAGGGTATAAATTTTGAGTGTTAAGAGACCAACTGAAGTGAGATATTGCTTCCTAACACTTTTAAGTGAGATATTGCTTCCTAACACTTATTTTTATGGAAGCCTTCATGCCAATCTCTCACACTTTAAAAAATACAAAATTGTGATAAACAATGATGCTCTGCTGTGCTTAATTGCTCAGTTGTGTTTACTCTTCATGACACCATGGACTGTAGCCCATGGATCAAGAGCCAGGCTCCTCTGGACAGAGGGATTCTCCAGGCAAGAACTCTGGAGTGGGTTGCCATCCTCCAGGGGAACTTTCCAAACCAAGGATCAAACACAAATCTCCCACAACTCAGGGATCAAACTAGGTCTCCTACATTGCAGGTGGATTCTTTACCATTTGAGCCACCAGGGAAGCCAAGAATATTGGAGTGGGTAGCCTACCCACTTGGGTAGCCTCCAAGGGATCTTCCCAAACCAGGAATCGAACTGGGGTCTCCTGCATTGCAAGTGGATTCTTTACCAGTGAAGCTGCCAGGGAAGCCCAAAGCAATGATAATGGGACTATTTTTCTATTTTTTCATATAAATTATATCTTTCATGTACAGCCTTCTTAAGGCTTTGGTATACTTCAACAACATTTTTATTTCTTGGCAAACCTCTAGTAAAATTTTCATTAGAAATTATTTTAGAATTTATCTTGTATCATATATTTTAGTAAATTTTCTATACTTTGAAGACATTATAAAAGTCACTTTTTATTTCAAAAATAACTGAAAGCTTAATAATAGTGAATAAAAAATCTTGCTCATACATAATATCTGTTATCCATTATATAATAACTCCAATAGAAGCCTATCTATTCCCATGGAAAATTCAGGCCTCAATAAAGTGACTGTAAACTAGATGAAACATATGAAGGTTTAGGAAAATAGTTTGTATATTTAGATTTCAATCTCTTATGTAATGGGTTACATTAGTTTAGCTACTTTCTCTAAAAAAAAAAAAAAAAATTGGAAATTAAAGAATAAGTTTTACTTTAGTTCCCCAACCTTCTATCTGTGGACTTGAGATAATCATACAGACACAAATTTTACCATTTCCCTAGTTCTCAAAGGACTTAAAATCCTTGCAGTTGAGAACCCAGAATACCTGAATAATATATGTTTGCACAACCTGGTGAGGAATGCAACATGGTAAGGAAATTTGTATTTCCTTACCAGGTTGGGTGGATTTTTAAATGCCAAGACATTTTATTTCAGATGACTTTTAGCCAACGTAATGGTTAAGAGACCCCTTATTTTAATTTCAATAAGTCTACTGTGATCTAATTAAAACTTAAAAAAAAAAAAAGCCAGAAACCACAGTGCATGAAGTGTAGTTATTGCTTAGTAAATAAGAGTTGAAAGTGTAATTTATGGTTCTCCAGATTAAGCATGGTCTGAGCATATTTAGAATATAACAGGGCTATTCACTGTTGAATGTATTAATTAGTGAAAATCTTTTAATTAATAAGCCTTAAAATGAGGCATTTTCAAATAATGGCTCTTGGTTGGAGAAAAGTAATAAAGTTATAAGGGTTTTCAAAATATCATTAGTAATTTGAAGCTTAAAACAATGAACTATTATAAGTATATGCCTTTGGCAATGCAAACAGTGGGTATGAGGCCAAATGAGCTGCCCATCAGGAAAGATTAATTTAGATAACACGTGAATCAGAAGATTCAAATTGAAAGGTAATCAAATTGTATAATCAAAGCACTCTCTAGAGAAATATAATCCAGCTCAGTTATATCTTGATCCCGAAAGTGCATGTCTTCTTAATTCAATACCGATTTTCCCTAGAGTACAGAGACCAAAAAAAAAAAAAAATTATACAACCTAGTTTGTTGTAAAAGATCTCTAAGAACATCTTCTCTCTGAATTAGCATGAGATATTCTGCGGAGAAAATATAATCTCTTGATAATGAGCAGATAAAGAGATCGCTGTAGAAGATATAGAGACAGGCAGACAGATGGAGAAATAGATCATGTAATCAATTCATCCCTCATTTATCATCCTTGGCAAATTCAGGACATATTAGATACAGAAAGTGTGATCTGTGATGATGACTGTCATAAAAATAACATATATTCTCCCTTACTATGCAGATAAGTTTAACAAGATTCAAAAGACTCATCAGTCCAGTATGAGCATAAGGAGATATATTTAATATATATAATATATTTATAAAATTTAATAAAATATAATCACAATCTTATGTTAATGTTCATATTAATGTATAAAATACATACATATATATCCATGTATGCATCTCCTTATAAATCATACTTTTAGATCTGAATAACAATTTAAAGACTCTACTTTTATCTGTTTTTATATGCATTAATTCATTTGACACATAGATTATTCATTTATACATTTTCTTGAGTGTTTTTAACATAAGGCCATGTTATACACTGTCATAAGAGGGGAAAATTAATTCAAACAGGCATAAAGTTTGATTCTCAGGTAGGATGCATTTCTACATTAATGAAGAGAAAACGCATAGCTTGATTCTGACTACAAATAGAATAAGATTAAATACAACAAAGAACCAGATAGCTATCAACAGCATGTATTTTAAAATATTTTATATTAAACTTAGGAAAGCTCTTTATTGCTCATCACAATTATAGTCATATTGCTAGTGGTATAATTAGTTTGTCAGAAAGAATAGGAAAGGGAAATTGGTTTCGATGAAGAAAAGAAAGGAGAGAGAACACAACATAACAAAAGATATAGAACCAAGGACAGATATGGCAAGAATCGTTTACTGGAGAAATCACCTCAACCAAGGAAGTAAATAAAGATTATTTCCTAATAATGACCCTTCCTTCTAATAATAAGAAAACAATCCAATTTCCATGAATTTCTGATCATTGCCTAGATGACTACACTTCTAAAAATCTTCTTAAAACATTAAAATAATTGAAAACTATTACCACATGTTGGCTAAGGGATACTATACATAAGCATTACTTGTATTTAACATTATTGAAATTTATTTTATTTTTAAGTAAAGACTTCATTTTTTTTAGTAATTAGGCTTCCCTTGTGGCTCAGCTGGTAAAGAATTCACCTGCAATGCAGGAGACCTGGGTTTAATCCCTGGGTTGGGAAGATCCCCTGGAGAAGGGCAAGGCTACCCACTCCAGTATTCTGGCCTGGAGAATTTCATGGACTGTATACTATGGAGTCTCAAAGAGTCGGACATGACTGAGCGATTTTCACTCACTCATTCAAGCATATATTGGTTAAAAATAGATTATGAGATTAATTCTGAGTGTCTATAAACTGCTGAGATTCTAGAAGTCTGACAAAAACGTTACTACTTCTTTCAACAAAAAGTAACATTGAACCATTCAGTAGAAGGCCTGTGGTGGACAATGTTTAGGGTGCTGAAAGTTTATGATTTATACACATAAAAAACATTTGAGAGAACAGAAGAGCAATTTTAGGAGAGCATCTTGCTGCTTGTAATTAAAAACATTGTTTACTTTTGCCTTTTTCTCTAAAGCCAATTAAACGATTCCAGACAAAGACTTTACGCATATTTCCCATTTCCTACCCCTTTGCTCTCCCCCAGGAAGTTTAAATCACCACAGGCGAACCATAAAAGGCACATGTGCAGGGCAATTTGAGAAATTAAAGGAGCAATAACTGCTGTTTAAGTGGATTTAAAGAGAATAAATCTGGACATGCATAGCATAATCCTAGGATGAACTGAACCTTTGGGGTCCAGCTAAAATATTTGTGATACAGGCAGGGTTTTTGATGACATTGTAGTGATTCATATTCAAGTTAGATTGCTGTCTTCCTAAGGCAGCGAACTGTACCAGCTCTTCTTAAAAACAGACTATATGTATACATCCTTGATTAGTGACACATTAAGATTTCATTTTATACTTTGTTTTTAGATTGTTCCTTGGCAGAGATAGGCATTTGAGAATGAATTCATTAAATGACATTATTCCATCAAAATTGTACATAGAATAAAAAATACTTTTTGTAATTGAACAGACTTGATGATAATCTGTTTTGAAAATTTTACTTTCTTGGAATATGAAAGGGTATATTTTATTTAAATTTAAACTAATTTGTAATTTTTAACATAGTTTAGGGGTAAGCTCAAGATGGTGAAATTAATTTGATGCCTATTTTTACCCACATCATGAAAATTTTTGTATAGTAAATTAGCATTCAGTATATTGGTTTTCTTGAATTTTTCCAACTCTCATTATATTAGTTGCACTATATAACTCTTTAATACATTTCAATTAACCTATAAAACCTGTTTATTTTAATATAGAACATGAAGAAAGATATAACAACAAGATGATTTTACATAAGATATTTTCAGCTTCAAGAATCCAAATGTTCTTGTGTCTCAACTCTCATCAAGTTTAACAAGAGCAATGAAGATAAGAGTAGATCAAAAATAGAAATGCTAGTAAAAGACAAAGACATTTTAGTTTTCTTATCCACATTTTTTTCACCCTCTCTTCTCATAGGTTTTTATACTTTATAGAATATTTGAAATTACCTAATTCCCAGGAAATATAATTATATGTGGAGTAAGACTGATAACAGTATTGTACATGCCATAGAATGCAATGTTTTAATATAAAGGATATGTCTTTTAAAAATGGGCATATTTAAATTTTCCAGAAAAAAAGACAAGACCCATAGACTGTCACTGGTTAAACTAATGCATGTTAACAGATATTATCACTATATTTAGAAGATATGTTTATAATCCAGCATGGCAAAGAAAATAAAAGATTTAAGCTTTTCTGTTTAATTATTAAGATGATTCAGTGCTAAAATATATTTCTCAATTTTGTCCTTTGAAACTTAATTGTTCAAAGCCATTTTTGTAGCTGATGTTATCTTGTTTAACTTATATATATGTGTATATTAGTTGCTCAGTCATGTCCAACTTTTTAGGACCACATGGATTGTAGCCCACCAGATTCCACTGTTCATGGGATTCTCCAAGCAAGAATACTGAAGTGGGTAGACACTCCCTTCTCCAGGGGAATCTTCACAACCCAGGGATGGAACCTGCATCTCCTGAATTGCAAGTAGATTCTTTACTATCTGAGGCCACCAGGGAAGCCCATTATCTTGTTTGCCTACTCACTTTTATTCCCCTGGAAAATATGCTCCATGAGGGCAGGGATCTTAGCTGTGTTGCTGCTATGAATCCAATGTGCCTGGAACAGTAGCCAGAAGAGGGTGCAAATCTGTCAGTATGTGTTGAATAAAAGAGTTAATGAATGATTGAATAAACATGTTTTGTTCATCAAAATTTATAATCTCCGATATTCACATGCTATGGTACTGTCATGTGTACTATGTCAGTATTATATTAAGTCCAATTATGTACATAATTTCTATAAAAATAACCTTTGAATGCCAATATTAGTGAAATTTCAGTTTTTCATTTCACATCCATATGATTGCCCATTTTTACTTCAAATCTTGTTTCTATTGATTCATAGCAAATTATTAGACCATTCTCTATGTCCTATGTTTTCTAGGCATTTAGGTAAAATAATGTTATTTATTTGTCCACCACTCTAATTCTTTAACATACAACTCAAATCTAGGGTTTTATTTTCAAGCTCTAAATATTAACATAATATGTTGCAATTTTGAAAAGAAATATAAATATCTCCTGAAATGAATTCCAGATCTTCATCTTGGCTCTTTGAATAACTGAATAAGCTAGCATGTTCATAATTTTGCATCTTTCAAATTGAGATAAAATACTTGAATGATGTTAAAAATTAAAACTCTGTATGTATATGTGAATTCAAAGCATTATAATTGAAAATTGTGTATGAATTAGTAATAAACAGGAAGCATAAAATTAATATCAATATGAATTAATAATAAATATCAAGCAGCAAAAGCTATGAATAAATGACAAGTAGCCCAGCAAAACATGAACCGAGGTCCCCAGCTGAGCCAGCCTATATTTACTGATCCCAAAGTGATCTGAGATTCATGAGTGGAAGCATGACTGGTGTTTAAAGCAATTGAGATTTCAGAAATTAGTGCCAGGATGGGTGTCTTCTTTTTGTTCACTTTGAGACCAAAGCAGAAATAAACAAACAAAAAATCATAATACAAAAATAATTCATGGGCAAGTGGCTTCCCTGGTAGCTCCGCTGGTAAAGAACCTGCCTGCAATGCAGGAGACCTGGTTTGATTCCAGGGTTGGGACAATCCTCTGGAGAAGGGATAGGCTACCCATTCCAATATTCTGGAGAATTCCATGGACAGAGGAGCCTGGCAGACTACAGTCCATGGAGTTGCAAAGAGTCAGAGATGACTGAGCGATTTTCACTTTCTCACTTTAACAGGCCATGGAAAATACTTTACTCTGCATGTGGGTTTGCTATTTCAAGAGTATATCTGGTTATTTCCAAGGAATAGTCGGGATATTATGTGTCCATAAGAAATTAGTTCAAACTTGTTTTTTCCCAAGAGGTATCAAACGAAAGCAGAGAAATTGGGGGAAAATAGTAAAGAGTCACTTTTGTGAAAAGTATAAAACAGTGGAGAAAAACTGTTTCAATATTCAGATATCTACTAGTATATCTTCTCTGAATAAACTGTTTAAGGATAATCAGCTTCCCAAGTGGCACTAGTGGTACAAAAACCTCCTGACAATACAGGAAACATGAGACCTGGGTTTGATCTCTGAGTCCGGAAGATCCCCTGGAGGAGGGCGTGGCGACCTACTGCAGTATTTTTGCCTGGAGAATCCCCAGGAAAAGAGGACCCTAGCGGGCTACAGCCCATAGGGTTGCCCATTATCAGATATAACTGAAGTAACATAGCACACATATGCATATCTATGTATATATATGCATATATTATTATGTATATATATGTAAATATATACACATGTATATATTTATATATTTCTCACATGCAACTGGATGACTGAATGGAAAATAATGCAATGCTTGTTATAATGGTCAGATATATTAATTTCTTAAGCTCATGAAAATATTTAAGAGGTGTTAATTTTCCTCAGCTTTTCATTAACGATTGAAGTTACTTTAAAAAATTATCATTAGTTCCTGTGTTATTTGCTAGGATTATTACATGGATAAAGGTAGGTGAAAATGTCAAAGTCAAGGAAAACTTAGGATATAGTATGTGTTCACACTCAGAAAGAAATACACACGGGAATAAATGATTAGTGGACCAGAAACCTGACTGAAAATATTTAAAAAGGTAAAAAACTAGAACTTGAGTGAGGCAAAAACGAGGGAGGGCCGAAGTATGTTGGAAATTAAAAGGTAAAAGGAACTAGAATTCACAGAGAATTTTCCAAACACCAAACTCACTGGCATAGGATTCTTAAAAAAATAAACTCTAAAATAGATTTTATGTTATCTGTATTTCACATGGGAGTACTAAATCTCTGAGAAAATAATTAATTGTAAACATACAAAAGATAAGTGGTAAACGAGGAATTCAGAATTCTAACTAAACACCACCAAAACAAACTAGGCAACAACCTCTTCTTTAAGGCTCCCTCTGTCTTTTAGTACCAATAAAATCTTACTCATGTGTCACCAGTGGTTTTAAATAACTCTTAAGTAACTTCTGAAAGGTCAAACATCCTGGTGCCGAAGTTTTTGAGTCACCACTCATTTCTTCAACCTTCTCCAGCAATCAAGATATAGGAACAGGGGAATCAAAATCAATACATCATCTGGGTGTTATTTAACAATGTAAAAGATGGTGACATAAAATGAATTATATAACAAAATTTTGATGCATGGTGCATGTTCTTTTTCAAAATATATTTTGCCTTTAAGGAGGGAACAGTGGAAACCATCCATTTTTGGCTTTAAAAATAGTGTTTGGTGGATTTCGGTGGTCTGAGTCATGCTCATTAATTTCAGGCAGCAAATGGCCTAATGGTACAAACAGAAACATCACAATGGAATTATTAAAAATTAAACAAGTCATATATAATTTCTTGAACTTTGAATGCATTGCCCCACTTCACTTCAGTTCAGTTTAGTCACTCAGGCATGTCCGACTTTTTGTGACTCCATGAACCACAGCATGCCAGGCCTCCCTGTCCATCACCAACTCCCAGAGTTTACCCAAACTCATGTCCATTGAGTTGGTGATGCCATCCAACCATCTCATCCTCTGCCATCCCCTTCTGCTCCTGCCTTCAATCTTTCCCAGCATTGGGGTCTTTTCAGATGAGTCAGCTCTTCACATCAGGTGGCCAAAATACTGGAGTTTCAGCTTTAACATCAGTCCTTCCAACGAACACCCAGGACTGATCTTCCTTAGGATGGACTGGTTGGATCTCCTTGCAGTCCAAGGGACTCTCAGGAGTCTTCTCCAACACCACAGTTTAAAAGAATCAATTCTTCAGCACTCAGCTTTCTTAACAGTCCAACTTTCACATCCATACATGACCACTGGAAAAACCATAGCCTTGACTAGATGGATCTTTGTTGGCAAAGTAATGTGTCTGCTTTTTAATATGCTGTCTAGGTTGGTCATAACTTTCCTTCCAAGGAGTAAGGGTCTTTTAATTTCATGGCTGCAGTCACCATCTGCAGTGATTTTGGAGCCCAAAATAATAGTCAGCCACTCTTTCCACTGTTTCCCCACCTATTTGCCATGAAATAATGGGACCAGATGCCATGATATTAGTTTTCTGAATGTCAAGCTTTAAGCCAACTTTTTCACTCTCCTCTTTCACTTTCATCAAGAGGCTCTTTAGTTCTTCACTTTCTGCCCTAAGGGTGGTGTCATCTGCACTTCGCTCAGGAGCTGCCGAATCCATTCTCCAATGAACTGCAGGGGTGGAATCAAGGTATCAGGTAAGCAGAGTGTGTTTGTAACTCATTGCTTTTGTTACAGACATTTGCATTAACAATTAACCCCATTTCTAGATCCCATTCCTAGATATCCATGCATGCATGCACAGTCACTTCAATCATGTCTGACCTTTGCAACCCTATGGACTGTAGCCCACTAGGCTCCTGTCCATGGCAATTCTCCAGGCAAGAGTACTGGAGCGGGTTGCCATACACTCATCCAGTGGATCTTACTGACCCAGGGATTGAATCCACATCTCTTATGTCTCCTGCATTGGCAGGCAGGTTCTCTACCACTAGCACCACCTGTGAAGCCCATACCTAGATGTATCAAAATGTAATATATTATTTTGTCTCACAGGTCTGTGTGTGGACTGAATAGCTGTTCTTACTTCAAATTTCTCATGTAGTTGCTATTAAAGAGCAGTTGGGTCTGGGATGATCTGAAACTTGAATTGATTGGACTAATTCAAATATTGGGAACCTCAGCTGGAAAGGATGTAACAACTCAAGATTGTTGTATCATCTCTTGCTTTCAATACTTCATTAATGGTGCCATTTTCTGTTGAGGTCACAGGCACCACACCCTAGCTTTGATGTAATAAAGTAGAGAAATGGTCTCCATTACTTGATGGAGGAGTAGCAATTCACACTGTAGAAAAGCATGAAGGATGGGAAGAGATCATTGTGACTGTTCTTGAATGGATAAAATCAGTGAAGGTGAAGCACCATAAGAATTATGGACCTGGGAATTTATTAATGGAATTAGATATTGCGTAAGTGTTATATGGTGTTACATGAGTGCTAAGTTGCTTCAGTTGCGTCCAGCTCTTTGTGACCCTATGGACTGTAGCATGCCAGGTACCTCTATCCATGAGATTCTTCAGGCAAGGATACTGGAGTGGGTTGCCATGCCCTTCTTTAGGGGATCTTCCCAATCCAGGAATTGAACCCACATCTCATATGTTTCTTGCCTTGGCAGGCATTTTTTACCATTAATGCTACCTGGTAGGATCCATAGAAATAATGATCCAAAAATAGGAGTTGGAGAAATTAGAAAATAAATGTGTAAACATTTCAGGGACCTACTACAGCTAAATACGCTCAATTTCCAGACAAAAAGGTGGCTAGAACAGAAGTCTCTGAAAGGGTGTTAGCTGTTTGCTTCTTGTGGACGCCCCCTCTCTGACTTGAAGTCTCTGAAAGGGTGTTAGCTGTTTGCTTCATGTGGCCACCCCCTCTCTGACTTGCACAGCAAAGCATCTGTGAGTGGGTTTGAGGTTGCTGTTGGTTGGTGCAGCTGAAGTCAGTCAAGAATAAGTTTTGGATACAAAGTAGGGAAGAGCAGGGACAAATTGGAAAACTTCTGTACTACTTGTCTCTCCAAGATAATATGTTCATCTCAAGCCTGATGTGTATTTCTTCACTCTGTCTCTCAATTATTCATCCACTGTAATTTAATGTCATGGAGGACATAGATTCCTGGGATATATACTTCCCAATATAACCAAACTGACCATAGAACAATACAGCACATACATATAGTGACTCTGATCAGGGTTTACAAACATGCTTATAAGTGCCAATTATTTAAAATAACTTATCTAGTAAGGAAAACTGAGGTTTTTGTTGTTTGCTTTTGTTTTTGTTGTTGCTGTTGTTTGTTTTTTGTGTTTTTTTTTTTTTTTGAGGCACATAAGCACATACAAGTAAAGTGTTATGATAACTTTATAGGTCCATTAGGTCTGATTGGGTGTACAGTACATTTTATGTGCTAAATTCAATGCTGCTCCATTTTAATCAAGTGGCTTTATGTTGGGGTAGTATTAGTCATCTAACTCCCTCTTCATTCATTCCTTCAACACACATTTATTGAGTACTATTGCATGCCAGACACTGTGCACCTCTGATGGCTTTCTTTACAAAGTTGAAATATTTTCCTCTCTTATTTCATTCTGATTTCATACTGTTGAGAGCCATTTTTAATCAGGAATTCATATATTTGCATTGAATCATAATTTTGGAAAGGACTATGAAAGGTTATTGAGGCAAAACTTCTCCTAAATCAGTGGTTCTCTCCTTATTTCCCTGGTGTAGCTGGCACAATCAAAAGCAGCACAATGAACTGACCTGAATAATGACATGTCAACTCCCATTAATATACAAAGGTTCTGGGGAGTGTCGACATTAGTCCTGGAAGTGGAGTCAAATATGTTAGAAAGTTGTTTCTCATTTCAATCTGATTTTTTTAAGCTATATGATTTAACATCTTGTGAATGCAATTTTGCTGTGAATATTATCGAGAAGAATTAAAAAAAAAAACATTGTAAAGATTGCCTTGCCTTACTTTGTCTTGATGTGTAAGTTGAAATTATTTTAGGTTTTAGAAACATAAATGCTTTGACATTTTTGGTTTTTTTCACTTTTAATTTCCCACTAGACATACCCCTCCATGATCAAGATGGAAAGGCGATGCCATCATCCTGTACAAATAATTTCAGCAAACTGAATGATTGCTTAGAACCGTATTAAGCACTTCTTTTTCCATGTCACTGATTATCCATAACATCTTCAATCAGACACTAATCTATTTCAGTTCAATACAAAAGAAGTAATTTGAGTTAAAGAGCGGAATTGAAAGCAAGAGCCAGAGGGAGAAAGAGAGAGGTTAAAAAATTTTTTTTCAATAATTACCTGCCAATTAAACATTAAACTTTTGCATCTTAGATCTGACCGCAAAAGGTCATCTTTCCAGTTATTTTCCTGAGAGAGTAGAGATGACTTGACATTCTAAATTATGTATATTTTTGACTACTCAGACAGTTGATCAATGTTTTTTAATCTCAAGAATACAATTTTTGAATTTTTAAGCTGCAGCATGACCATAAAAGTTTTTTTCTAAAAAATCAGTTTTTGTGTAAGTAGTTCTGAATTGATATAAACACAGTCTTATAAGGCTGTGATTTCAGGCCAGCTTATTCCACCTGCCTTATAGCCACTGAAATATTTACTTTCTTTTTCATAAAGTATTTTACTGATTTCTTGTTTGCAGACAACCAGTGCACCCAAACTGTTATTTTCTTTGGCTTTAACCTTGTCACATTTTTTATTCAAAAATTCAAAATTTGACTTGGCAGAGTGACAGACACTATTTCTACTATGTATAACACAACTGTTACTTCATAATTTTGTGTATTACAAGCTAATATATTTGAAAACTTCATTTTACTTTACATATATCACATGAATTAAAATATCACAAACTTTGTCTCTTTTCTCCATGTCCAATGTTACAAAATGTCCATTCACTTAGTTTTGCTCACAAATTTTATAATGTAGATGATTTTCACATCAACCTCTTAACTGGTCTCATCACCAGTCTCTTTTAAGTTCAACTGTGCTTAAGTATTTTAAATACATTATATCTACACACACACACACACACACACACACATGTTCCCGATCAACTGGAAGGCATGTAGCAGGACTTGCCAGCCACCAGCCAACTTCCCTGGTGGCTCAGACAGTACAAAATCTACCTGTTGGATCCAGGTGTTATGATTCCATAGTCTACCTATTCTCAAACAGTATGCTCTCCTCAGACTAGTTTTGTCTTCCAACAAGACTGGATTTTTTGATGGAAAGATCAATATCTTACTCTTCTTCAGATTCCCCGAGCTTCTCCTAGAACCAAAACAGAGCTGTAACTCAATAAATATTTAATGAATAAATATATTTAAATAAGAAAATTGTATTGGGTTTTTCCTGCTAGATTGAAATTAATAAAATACCGGACTACTTACCAAGAATATACTGGGCAAATGCATTTAGTAGTACATGAGCGCTTTATAGTAAAGTAATGCTCAAAATTCTCCAAGCCAGGCTTCGGCAATACGTGAACCATGAACTTCCTAATGTTCAAGCTGGTTTTAAAAAAGGCAGAGGAACCAGTGATCAAATTGCCAACATCTGCTGGATCATGGAAAAAGCAAGAGAGTTCCAGAAAAACATCTATTTCTGCTTTATTGACTATGCCAAAGCCTTTGACTGTGTGGATCACAATCAACTGTGGAAAATTCTGAAAGAGATGGGAATACCAGACCACCTGACCTGCCTCTTGAGAAATCTGTATGCAGGTCAGGAAGCAACAGTTAGAACTGGACATGGAACAACAGACTGGTTCCAAATAGGAAAAGGAGTACGTCAAGGCTGTATATTGTCACCCTGCTTATTTAACTTATATGCAGAGTATATCATGAGAAATGCTGGACTGGAAGAAACACAAGCTGGAATTAAGATTGCCAGGAGAAATATCAATAACCTCAGATATGCAGATGACACCACCCTTATGGCAGAAAGTGAAGAGGACCTAAAAAGCCTCTTGATGAAAGTGAAAGAGGAGAGTGAAAAAGTTGGCTATAATGCTCAACATTCAGAAAACAAAGATCATGGCATCTGGTCCCATCACTTCATGGGAAATAGATGGGGAAACAGTGGAAACCATGTCAGACTTTATTTTTGCGGGCTCCAAAATCACTGCAGATGGTGGCTGCAGCCATGAAATTAAAAGATGCTTACTCCTTGGAAGCAAAGTTATGACCAACCTAGATAGCATATTCAAAAGCAGAGATATTACTTTGCCAACAAAGATCCATCTAGTCAAGGCTATGGTTTTTCCAGTGTGAGAGCTGGACTGTGAAGAAGGCTGAGTGCTGAAGAATTGATGCTTTTGAACTGTGGTGATGGAGAAGACTCTTGAGAGTCCCTTGGACTGTAAAGAGATCCAACCAGTCCATTCTGAAGGAGATCAGCCCTGGGATTTCTTTGGAAGGAATGATACTAAAGCTGAAACTCCAATACTTTGGCCACCTCATTCAAAGTGTTGACTGATTGGAAAAGACCCTGATGCTGGGGGGAATTGGGGGCAGGAGGAGAAGGGGATGACAGAGGATGAGATGGCTGGATGGCATCACTGACTCGATGGATGTGAGTGTGAGTGAACTCTGGGAGTTGGTGATGGACAGGGAGGCCTGGTGTGCTGTGATTCATGGGGTCGCAAAGAGTCGGACATGACTGAGCAACTGAACTGAACTGAACTGAGGGCTTTATTTAGTATTCCTCAGTGATATGAAGAATAAAAGTACATATAGAATATTTTTGCAACTGTGAATAATAGTCTGTGTTGACAGTGAAATTTTCATTAATTATTTGAGCAAAATTTGACCTGATCACTGAATCTAGCCACAAACAAAAATAGAAAAAAACTATGTACTAAATAAGGCCATCTCATACTCAAGTAGTTTTTCCATTTTATTCTATAACTGAATCCATAAAATAAGTTCACTTCCTACCAATTTTCTACAAAGAGGTGACAACACAATACATGCTTATTAGAGTGAACATCATCAGTCCTTTTCCCTTTTGAGCATTATTTTATATTCCTTTAAAACTGATTTTATCTGAATAAAAATGTTGAAAATGATCAGATGCAAATGACAAAAGAGCAACCTTCTGCGGATAACTGTATATTTGTGACACAGCTGCCAATGTTAAGTCCTAAAACATGGTCCAATAACATAACAAATCAAAAGTGACACAGTTAATTTAAGGAAAGGGGCCAACATACACTAAGTAAGCCCTTTTTTTGCTGACTTGCACAAGAGCAAACATCAGTATGTAATGATGCATTATGACATAAAATAGCAGGGGTTAGGGGCAAGCACAGACCGAAATCTTTTCTGCTGCATTTATGAAAGATTCATAGCCACTTACTGCCCTTTTTTGCTGTTCTAAGCATGAATCAGCTTAACAGATCAATTTACAATGTTATTGCTCATGGAGGGAATAAAAAAATATATCAGATGTTCTAAGAAATCTATATAAGTGAGAAATTAGTAATTTTCAATTGTGCACAGTGAGAATGTTTATTTTTTCAAAAGCAATTTGGTATCCATAGAGAAAAATGAATAAAAATGTAATCCTTACTAAAAGGACAAAAGTATTAGTAGGTGAATGTGTTTTGACTTAAAAATGAAATCATTTCTCATAGTCCTAAATTAGCTTCTGTAGAGATAGAGTTATTTTAGGTCTATTTTCCTTTTATTAACAGAAAACTCCTTTTTAAAAATCAATGTTTTTTTTTTTTAATAAATTCAAACATTTTGAGATAGTGAAATCATAAGAAGTCAAACAGCAATAATTAAATATCAATTGACTAAAAAAAACATTGCTTCAATGGAAAATATTTAAAACTCAAGTCAGCCTGGTAAAAGCAATGACTTCTATAGCAATCAGGATACTTTAATTGAGAAGCACAGAAGCATACAGGCCCTATTTCAGTACACCAGTTTGAACTCCTGAGTTAGAAACAAATACAATTTGGTTCATTATTTTAAGGAGTGTTATAGCTTAATTAAATAGAGCAGATATTTTCAAACTTGTATAAAGATAGCTGAGCACCGAAGAATTGATGCTTTTGAACTGTGGTGTTGGAGAAGACTCTTCAGAATCCCTTGGACTGCAAGGAGATCCAACCAGTCAATCCTAAAGGAAATCAGTCCTGGGTGTTCACTGGAAAGACTGGTGCTAAAGCTGCAACTTAAATACTTTGGCCACCTCATGCGAAGAGTTGACTCATTGGAAAAGACCCTGATGCTGGGAGGGATTGAAGGCAGGAGGAGAAAGGGACCTGACAGGATGAGATGGTTGGACGCCATCACTGACTCGATGGACATGAGTTTGAGCAGGCTTTGGGAGCTGGTAATGGACAGGGAAGCCTGGCATGGTGCTCGATGGGGTTGCAGAGTCAGACACGACTGAGTGACTAAACTGATACTGATGCTGATCCAAAGATATAAAGAGATGGGTAAAATAACTCCTTAGCGTCAGACTGCTCCTAATTCAGTGGGAAAAAAAACACCACGGTAAGTTCATAGAGACCTGGGTTTTATTCTGGTTCTGATAGCAATTAGTTCTGTGACTAGATGGGGATCTATCATGAGGGAGTTATTTCTACTGAGGGAGACTCAGCTTTCAATTTTCTCATAGGTAAATGTAGAGTTTCAGATCCACTGATCTCCAAAGTCTCTTTCAACTTGAACATTCTGGAATTTTGTGATAGTACTTTTAGATACAGTGTTATTCAAGAGACAGCAAAAAACATTCATATTCCAGGTCATTGTCTCAAAATATGTGGAGGAAGAGACCAAGAGTTTCACATCCTGAGTCTGCAAACTTGTTAAGATCTAAAACTGTAAGCAGAATGAGACAAAACTCATGATACTTCTTGGGTGAATTTTCACAAAGTCAAGTCACTTGGAAAACATCTTTAAAATGCCCATAAAACAGGAAACCATTTTTCTCTTATTAAAAGTGGAGCTGGAAAGTTAGCACAGAAGGACTGATTAAGTTCTCTATGGTTGGAAGGATAGTTTGGGTTTTAAAGTGGCCATTGGCCAGCTGGTGACTGTACACAAAATGCTTACATTTGGGAGTTGGTGGAGGTGGGCGGGGGGTTGGGGAGGGCTTTATTATCCTTATTTTAAAAATAGAGATGTTTGTATTTAACTTATATAGTCATTCTCAGATTCATATGAAATAGAAACTGTGAAACACCTGGCACTAAAAGACAGTTGTTGAATGGTCATTCATTAGCCCTTTAATGCAATCTTTATGTAAGCTAGAGCAGTGATTTTTGTTTTGAGGTAATTTGATCCATGTTTTTAGCAACTGTTTGATGATAACATTTCACTGCCCAGAGTATAAACAGCTTTTTCCCACTTCATTTCACCAAGCTGTTTAATTCAATCTAGACTCAGACAAACCTACGTTTAAAAACTCAAAAGTGAGTGCACTATACACAGCACAATAATTTACAGAAAAACAGAACATCTACTCCTTCAGAGAGCTCCTAAAACAATGCTTTAGTGCTTTCAGTGGAATGCCACTAAGCATTGTTAGTATAAACAGTATATATTAATCACACTGAGAATTTTTCTACATTGGAACAATGAGGCATAATTTTGGAAGCTAGAGGCAATTAATTCTGCTGCTTCTGTCAGGTATCATTACTAAAAAAACTGTAGCATTATCTTTTGCCTAGGCAGAGTGGAAAATAATGGTTATAGTTAAATAAACTGTATATTTTTATATAATTTTTAATAAGTACTAGCTGGATGGCATCACTCACTCGATGGACATGAGTCTCAGTGAACTCCGGGAGTTGGTGATGGACAGGGAGGCCTGGCGTGCTGAGATGGAGTCGGACACAACTGAGCGACTGATCTGATCTGATCTGATATAAATGTACTCTTTCCTGGAAAATCCCATGGATGGAGGAGCCTGGTGGGCTGCAGTCCATGGGGTCGCTAAGAGTCGGACACGACTGAGCGACTTCACTTTCACTTTTCTCTTTCATGCACTGGAGAGGGAAATGGCAACCCACTCCAGTGTTCTTGCCTGGAGAATCCCGGGGACGGTAGCCTGGTGGGCTTCTGTCTGTGGGCTTCCGTCTATGGGATCACACAGAATCGGACACGACTGAAGCGACTTAGCAGCAGCAGCAGTAATGCTCATATCTTATGTATTGAAAACTGCCTCTTGCCAAGATTTCCAACTTTTTTATCCCATTCTCTGCTTTTATTTTGAGTTTCTATTCTTCACTTAAAATAATAGAAGAAATCTAATATACATCAAAGATACATGAAGGCATCAAAATATTTAATAGTTTGCATTTATGCAAATAGACACATATATATGTCTATATATAAACAATATTTATAGCTTTTATATTAAGTAATATGACTTACTTTTTGCATTATATTTTTTATATTTCAACATTTGATACTTTTGTGTAGACATTTTGCATTTTGATTTAACTTTCATCTGACAAAATGATTAGCCAGTTGTGTTCATAACTAAACATTGTACTGAAAGGAACATAATTCAGCATATTGAGCAGAGATAGTGATGAACTATCAAGGTCAGCATCATGATCATTGTAATTTGTGTCATGCTGGTATCTTCTATTCATCCCAGAAGACATGTCAACATTGTTAAAAAAAAAAAAAAAACACAATATAATAAACACAGGCCTTATACATTCTAAAATGGTGCTTCTGTTGTGACTGGTTCTGTTAGCCTAGAAACTTGAAAGTACTGTCTCTGACCTCAAGAAAGTTTCTCTGTAGACATATATAACTTAACTAGAGAGAGCACAAAATAATAGAAAATAAATTATTCTCAAGTGCTGAGGAGTAATGAATCACAATATGTGAAAAGTTGTAATGAGAAATCTAGGAAATGAATTACAGCCTCTTCACAGTGAATCAATACAGGAAGCAAAGTCAGGCAAATGCAGCCTGCTATGATCCAAACTTTATTCAGATGACTAAGTTCAATGTTATATATCATCTAAGGACTCAATAACAAGGTTTGCAGGGTAGTTTCAGGCAGATGGAACAAAACAGTGTTTTCATTAGGGACATCTATAAAGAATATAACAGTGTCACCTAAAATTTTGATTCTACAATGATTCTGCACAGCACAGTTTCATGTTTTAAATTACATAATGTAAACATGGTCAACACTTAAACATTTTTATCTACATTAGCATTTAAAGGTCTATCCTCCCTCTAAATAAGATTTCTTTTCCTGTACATTTTTGTTTGTTTCTGCTTTCTGTTTTACTTTTTATTTTGTATTTTTAATATGTTGGTAATAGGGACAGCTGCTTGATGGATGGGGAGGGGTGAAGAGAAACATAATATATAGGAAGGATTGAGAAAAATCAGTGTAAATATTTTTTTCAGGCCATACCTCTGGTAAAAGTGATGCAAACACATGTTTACCGTGTGGATAAGCATAAAGTAGGGAAACCTCAGCACCTATCAAACCAGAGGCCTAATACAACTGGATAATGAACAAAGAAATACTGCATAACAAAGCAGCAGTCTGGAAGTTGAAAAAAAAAAAGCTATTCCCATGCATCTACTTTGTGGGAAAGGTTAAGGCAACAATTGGAAAGACTTTACTGAGCGATGGTGAGAATGGCCTATGTGCACTGAACTTTCCTTATAGCCCAAGTGCGTGCTAAATGTTTTCAGACACCATATTTAATCATCCTCCCACAGTATCTCCAAGGCTTCACTTCAGTTCAGTCGCTCTGTCGTGTCTGACTCTGTGACCCTATGAATTGCAGCACGCCAGGCCTCCCTGTCCATCACCAACTCCTGGAGTTCACTCAAACTCACGTCCATTGAGTCGGTGATGCCACCCAGCCATCTCATCCTCTGTTGGCCCCTTCCCCTCCTGCCCCACAATCCTTCCCAGCATTAGAGTCTTTTCCAATGAGTCAACTCTTCTCATGAGATGGCCAAAGTACTGGAATTTCAGCTTTAGCATCATTCCTTCCAAAGAACACCCAGAACTGATCTCCTTTACAATGGACTGGTTGAATATCCTTGCAGTCCATGGGTCTCTCAAGAGTCTTCTCCAACACCACAGTTCAAAAGCATCAATTCTTTGGTGCTCAGCTTTCTTTACAGTCCAACTCTCACATTTATACAAGACCACTGGAAAAATCATAACCTTGACTAGACATACCTTTGTTGGCAAAGTAATGTCTCTGTTTTTTAATATGCTGTCTAGTTTGGTCATAACTTTCCTTCCAAGGAGTAAGCATCTTTTAATTTCATGGCTGCAAACACCATCTGCAGTGATTTTGGAGCCACAAAAAATAAAGTCTGACATTGTTTCCACTGTTTCCCCATCTATTTGCCATGAAGCAATGGGACCAGATGCCATGATCTTAGTTTTCTGAATATTGAGCTTTAAGCCAACTTTTTCACTCTCCTCTTTCACTTTCATCAAGAGCCTCTTTAGTTCCTCTTCACTTTCTGCCATAAGGGTGGTGTCATCTGCATATCTGAGGTTATTAATATTTCTCTCAGCAATCTTGATTCCAGCTGGTGCTTCTTCCAGCCCAGTGTTTCTCATGATGTACTCTGCAGAGAAGTTAAATAAGCAGGGTGACAATATATGTGCTATCAATATCAGTTCATTTTTAGAGTTGAGGGAACAAAACACTGAGTGACAGTTGATGAATCTCAGTCTTGGAGATCCATGAGATATACCTGAAGATGTTTTAAAAATATTGCCAGCATTTGAGTTTAGAATCTCTGGGAGGTGGGGGTAGGTACTGATATTTTTTAAAGCCCCTAGTACATAAAACCTAAACTGAGATGCACCAAATTAAGTAAAGTAACACAATGAATATGGAGTAAGAGTTGACACCTTTCAGTGGACTCTTAATGATCCATTCAGCTGCCCTGTAATATGCATGTGGGGAAGCAACAGCAGGCTAGAATTAACAGTGTGATTTGTACCTGCTCCCAAATTATGACAGCATCTTATGGGAGGTCCTTAGTACCCTGTTCTTGGACATTCCTTCCTTTAAAAGTCTCTTGTAGCTTCTCATCACTCTTAACTATAAAGAAAAATTCATTTTACTTGGACTACAAAGACAAAAGTCCTCAGAACCTGGCCTCATCCTGGCCCTCTTGTCACATCTCCCTTGGTGTGTGCGTGCTCAGTCATTTTAGTCATGTCCAACTTTCTGAGACCCTATGGACTGTAGCCCGCCAGGCTCCTCTGTCCATGGGATTCTCCAGGCAAGAATACTGGAGTGGGTTGCCATGCCCTCCTCCAGGGTCTCCTCCCGACCCAGAAATTGAACCTGCATCTCCTGTGTCTCCTGCATTGCAGGCAGCTTCTTTAGCTTTGAGCCACCATGTTCATAAAGCAGTACTTTTTCCCCACCCACTCTGTCTCTGGGTTTCCCAGGGACTGTGGTCTCTGCTTGGATTATTCTTTCTTGCCTTCTTCAAAAATTAATCCCTGATCTACCTTTGAATTTGTATTTCAAGGGTCACCTCTCAGAGAAAACATTTTTATGACTGAGTCTAAACTTCTGACCTCCCTCACTCACCTCACCCACTTTCTGTGTTCTCCAAGCTTTGTATTCCTTTCAACCACTTTTACAGTTTCACTTCTTAATGTATATAAATAATTGCTGAATCTAACTTCCATCACTCTCACTGGCCCTAAAGCATTTATGTACTTTGCTGGGCATCTTTATTTCATTTTCTTTATGCCGTCTTAAACTCTAGCTGTCTTATAGCAAAATTTATCTTTCTGCTCTAAATGGTAGTTCTCCTTAAGTCTTACTTGCATTAACGACATTAACATCCTCTTTATTACCAGAGTTTAAGTTGTCAGGACTATTCATGAGTCCTCTTTCATGCAGTATTTATACTTATTTGGTCAAACTTGATAGTTAAACATTCAAACTATCCCCTTAGTTTATTGTCTTCATTTCCACTGCTACTGCCAACTTCAAGTCCTATCACTTCTAATTTAGACTACTAAAACACTGCCCAATATGTGTATGGCAAAACACAATAGATTCATATGTAGGTTTTATTGTACTGATATCTACATCCTATCCCAGAGTCAGTGAATCTGAACTGCTGGGGCTGAAGCCTTAGGATCTGCATCTTTGAAGTTTCTACCTCATTCATCTGCTTGCTGAAGTTTGAGAATCTTGAAACTGAAATAACTTTGTAAGCATTGTCCCAGTTCCAATCCTCACTTGCTTCAATTTAACAAAGATGTTCATTCTGCATGAATCGTCCAAAGAATTATTCCAGGGGCAAAATACCCAAACTAAAATAAATGAATTCTGAAGCTCCATTAGAAGGTTAGAGAATTAATAACACATTTAAAGTTTAGCAAGAATGTTTTACTTCCTCTATGTAGCACAAACTTATTTTTCTATATATATTCCATTTACTCTTTTCTATATATAAATTGCAAGACATTTTTGACGATTTTTCTCTGTATCAGGTTAACACTTTTACACTCTTACAGAAATCAGCTTGCTTTTTCCCCACCTAAAATATGCTCATTCCAACATATGCTTTGAATTACTGAACTTAGGTACTCACCTCAAATGAAACGCTTCAGGTACACTTTGGTGATATCTTGAGTAGCGAGAGCCAAAAATTGTATTAGGCATTCAAAGTACTTATGGCAGCTATTCCATGGTTTGCTCCAACCAGTGGCATCACATGTTTTCAAAATATAATAGGACCTCCTGAAGTGACTCTCATCTCTTCTTTTACCTCAATACCCTATGCTTCCAAGTTTTAAGGGCTAGGTAAGTCTCTACAGATGAGCCACATTCTCCATTATTTTATCAGGAATATCCTGGAGAAAATGTGTATCAGTGAAAATGGGCCAAATAGTGTCATTTCTCCAATCAAAAGCCTCTTTATTTCCTCCCTATTTCACTCAGAATACAAGCCAAAATGCACACACTGGCCTCACAGAGCCTTAGCAAGTTGGCACCCAAACCTGTCCATTCTAAATGCCTTCTCCTGCCTTTTCCCAGTTCACTTTCCTGCAGCCATTCTGGCCTTCTTGTTTGTCTGCAAATATATAAAACCTTTAATTGACCTGTTCCTTTACCTGGTGTTCTCTTCCTTTAAATACTCTATCAAGCCCTGCAAATCTTTGCTGATACCGGACCTTTTCAACAGGGCGCTTACCCATTGATTCAGAGGTAAAGAACCATCTGCCAATGCAAGGGACACCGGTTTGATCCCTGGGTTGGGAAGATTCCCCTGGAGAAGGAAATGACAACCCACTCTAGTACTGACTGGGAAATCCCATGGACAGAGGAGCCTAGCAAGCTACAGTCCATGATGTGGCAGAGCCACACAGGACTGAGTGCACACGTGCTCACATGCTCCAACTAGGGGCACTGTGTTGGAGCAGGCACACACATCCATGACCTTCTCAGTAAGGCTATCCTGAAACCCTATGAAAGTGAAAGTGAAGTCGCTCAGTCATGTCCAACTCTTTGCAACCCTGTGGACTGTAGCCCACCAAGCTCCTCTGTCCATGGGATTCTCCAGGCAGGAATACTGGAGTGGGTTGCCATTTCCTTCTCCAGGGGAATCTTCCCGACCCAGGGATCAAACCCAGGTCTCCCACATTGCAAGCAGACGCTTTAACCTCTGAGTCACCAGGGAAACCCTATGACCCTGTTTAAAATTGCAGCCTAGTCTCCTTCCACCCTCCCAAGACAGCTTCTCTCTTCTACTCTTTACTTTCTTTACCTTACCATCTCCAAATATGTTACTCACTTTATTTTGTTCATTCTTTGTTAACTTGCTCCCCCAACTGAAATTTATGCTAAGGTAGCGGTTTTTGTGTCTTTTCTCCCATGATATATTTCGAGCACAAAGAAAAGGCCTTGGCATGACCTAGGCACTCAGTCAATACAGGAGCAGGTCAGCCTGTAATATAAAGACAGAAATCATGATACCAGTGCCCATTGCTAATGACTCTGGATTATGAGACAAAATAAATGGTAGTTATTTCAAAAATTTAATTTATTTTCCCATTTGGGGCTAATTGAGTGCTTTGCTGCTAAATGCATTTATAACTTAACCAATATATACACACTGTCACTTAGTTTTCTAAAAATTAAATTGAATTGTTTAAACAATGACCAGTACTGCAAGTCATTTCAATGTGACAGTTTTGTGTATGTAAAATTGCCAATATATTTACTATAATTAAACCTATATATTTATATGCCACAGAATAAATTATTTAAGCTTATAAACTCTCTCTGCTGACTACTGTTATTTTTAATTTCCAATAAGAACAAAATAGAAACAGTGCACAATAGAGTGAGGCTAGCATATGCTGCTATCACTTACTGCTGTTGTAGTTTTCCCAAGAAAAGAATTAATAAATAAGAGCATATCAACAATATTTTGCATAAATAACATTTTGCATGTAATCAATTAGCAATTATGTAAACTGTTTATTATTTTCATGAATATTTTAGAATATATATGTAATGAGAATGGTAGAAAGGTTATGCTATATTTCATGTTTAAGGCATTGTTTAGTATGGAGCTGTGTGCATGCTTGCTAAGTAGCTTCAGTTGTGTCTGACTCTTTGTGACTCTGTGGACTATAGCCCACCAGGCTTCAACTGTCCATGGGATTCTCTAGGCAAGAATACTGGAGTGGGTTGCCATGTCCTTCTCCAGGTAATATAAAGCTGAAGACTCTATAGTTAGCTTCAATAAATTTTTACATGTTAATTCATCTTCTGAAGAGCAATAATGGATCAATTGATTTTTACATAATTTGCCTGCATATTATATTAATAAAATATTTATATAAATATTTTTGCATTCTCTCATAAGCCATGGAATAAATTGACTTAGAGTTTTAGGATTATGTGCTTATTTAATAAGCCCAACAAGTTTAATACCTAAGTGTCCAGAACAATGAAAAAAATAAAAAGTTTAGGTTATCATTCAGGTACAAATGTAAAGGTTTTACTGTCATCGATTCTGTTATCCGTTTCAGAATGTTCATAGTTAATTCTTTCACTCATTTAACAAACTAAATGGCTTCAATATGCTTGGGCTATGTTTATCATTATACTTACCATATCATACTGAATGTTTCCTAACAGATTTTAAAGTTAGGGGTTATGATTTCTTTCAATTTTTATTGCACCTGGAATCTAGCAGGTTTTCATAAAAAGCAATGTTAAAGTTAACTAAAAGAGATGTTGAATAGAAAAGGAACATATGTTCCCGGCCCCCAAAGAGATTAGCTTCTAGTGGGTGGAAATATCAAGTGAATTAGCAGTTATTACAATGTTACATGAAAATGTACTGAAATGTTGGGCATATATGTTCAGGAAGAGATCCCTCACTTATCCTGTATCCAGAGCAAAAGGTTGATTAGGAAATGCTTCCAAAATGATGGCACATTGGAAGGTAAGGAGGTGATTCCCAGAAAAGTATGTGTTATAATGGCAAAGAGTAGAGTCTATGATACCAAATGAAGTAAGTCAGAAAGAGAAAAACAAATATCATATATTAATGCATATTTAGAATCTATAAGAATGGTACAGATGAACGCATTTGCAGGGCAGAAATAGAGATGCAAAGGTAGGGAATGGAGATGTAGTGATAAAGGGGGAAGGGTGGGTGGGAAGAACTGGGAGATTGGAATTGATGTATATAAACTATTATGTGTAAAATAGCTAGCGGGAACTTGCTGTATAGCACAGAGAGCTCAACTCAGTGCTTTGTAATGACCTAGAGGGATGGGGGTGGGGTGGTCTAAGGGAGGAGATATATGTATGCATATAGCTGATTCACTTCATTGTGCAGCAGAAACTAACATAACATTGTTAAAGCAGTGATACCCCAATTAAAAAATAATAATAAAATGAAGAGAATAAGGAAAAACAGAGAAATAAAGCCAGGCAGAATATATTTGTACCTCATTTTTACATTTAGAGAAAACAGAATACTTAATGTACATCTTGTGTCTAGAGATGCAGATATAAAAATGCCTAAATGTTTTAAAATGTTTTCAAAATATAATGTAGAACTATATGTGATATATGAGTCAACATGATTATAAGTTAACATGATTATAGCATCATTATAAGATAAATCCTATAAACTTAAAAGCGTTTGTCAAAGTTCTAATAAAGTTCACAGGGGTAGTATAGGCACTCCACGTCAACAGAATAGTCTGAAAACTTTTTGATAAGACATAGATTTTCACAAAGGTTTTCAATATCTGAATTTGTTAATTGTAAATTAATGCTAGAACTGTAATTATAACCTAATCATGGGCAGTTAAAGCCTGGCCAAAGGGAGGAATAGCGTGAAGGACTGAGTGAGGGAAAGGGAGAAGGAGGGAGAGAAAGAAAGAAGAGAGTGAAAGGAAGAAAGCAAGCAAGGAAGGAAAAGCAAAGGAACAAATTAAGGAAAGGAAGGAAGAGAAGGGAAAGAAAGAAAAGAAGGAAGGAAAAATGAACAAGTGAAAGGAAGGGTGGAAGAGGGGGAAAGCAAGGAGGGAAGAAGGAAAGATTTGCAGATCTGTCTCTGACTGCGTGCCTAATAGCAATATAGTGTGTTAACACTACATATCCAAAATTGAATCCCTGGTATTTCTTCCCATAGTCTTCCGTATCTCAGTATATGTCAATTTTCTTCTGTTTATTAGATGATGTATCTGTCATGTCCAATTTACCCACTAAATCTTTTGGGAACTTTTTGTTTATATAAAGGATATGTATGTTTAACAGAGGTTTGTTGTTGCAACTATCATTATTATTGGAAAGTACAAGTATGGGCAAAGAGCTGTTACAGATGAAGAAATCAAAAATGAGAGCTGTTGCACCTTTGGTAGACTGAGCTGTAGCATCCATTTAACTTCCTTGTAGTCTGTAAGACTTCAGTGTTATTCATAAGTGCTGTGCAGAGAGTAGTCACTCAGTCATGTACGACTCATTGCGATCCCATGGACTGTAGCCTACCAGGCTCCTCTGTTCATGGCAATTCTCCAGGCAAGAATACTGGAGTGGGTTGCCATGCCCTCCTCCAGGGGATCTTCCCAACCCAGGGTACCAAACCCAGGTCTCCCGCATTGTAGGTGGATTCTTTACCATGTGAGCCATGAAGGAAGCCCTATTTTTAAGTAGTTGTGCTTATTGAAATTTGAGAGTTTGATGTAAGATGAAGCATCATTCTGTTGCTGGAAAGGTTAGGTTGTCCATTGCAATGTTCAGAACTAGCTTCATGGATGACAGGCAGCTATTACAGTATTGTAGTTTCCTGATCCTTGGCTTACAACTACCAAGTGTATTTTTTTTTTTTTTTTTAATTTGATAGTCCTTCCTGATCCCTCTCATTCCTGTTTAGTGCAGATACAGAAGCTCCTATGTTGATCCAGACTATAGTGTGTTTAGCAGTCATTCTTGAGGACAGCCTAAACTCTGCTTCTTTGCCCATTTCACAGGTTTTTCAATTACCCAATACTTATAACAAATACTATGTTTGAAATAATGTAGTAATTTCTACTTACTTTCTGATCTAGGATTTATCATGGCATACTATAAAAATTCTCAAAATACATGGAGAGTTATTGATGTTCTATATGCTTCATAAAGTTTATTTCTCATATCTGTCTGCTATTAATATAAAAGAATTATACATTAAAAATATAGAGAGGGTTTTTAGGTCATTTAAAATCCATTAAAAGCTGAGATAGTCTTATAATTAATTTTCTGCTGAGATGAGAATTCAGAACCTTGAAATAACTTGCAGATGGCCATTGTCATCGTGAAGAGAACCTTTGTCATCTTCCAAGAATTATTTTACTCCCAAGTAAGAATTTAAGGTACATTTATGTCTCACAATTAGGTGAGATTGGTGGCCTGGTTCTTGGAAGGAAGGATGAGTGGCTCCCCATGTTATTTAATTTCAGTGGCATTGATTAAACTTCAAATGTCTTTCTCATGTTAGATTCTTCTTTTTAAATGGAAATATTTCTTGGAAAGTGGGTGAGGTTTCTCTAGTTGAGGAGAGCATGGACTATTCTCTAGTCGTGGTGTGCGACCTTCTCATTGCACTGGCTTCTCTTGTTGTGGAGTATGGACTCTAGGGCGTCAGCAGTTGCTGCAGCACATGGGCTCAGTAATCGTGGCTCACAGACCCTGGAGCGTGCAGGCTTCAGTAACTGCCGCACACTGACTCAGTAGTTGTGGTGCACAGGCTTAGTTGCTCCTCAGCGTGTGGAATCTTCTCAGACCAGAGATTGAACCCATGTCCACTGCATTGGTGGGAAGATTCCTATCAACTGTACCATCAGGGAAGACATGTTTTTTGTACCTTGGTTCATTTTCTAATTGTTAAAATAGTGGTAGAAGGCAAGACAATTTAATTCTCTTATAATAACAATTAGGAAAAAAGTTTTATCGTGAAACATCATGATGAACATTGTCCTAACATTATAAATTTTTCATTAAAACCATGCATTCAGTTCAGTTCAGTTCAGTCGCTTAGTCGTGTCCGACTCTTTGCCACCCCATTAACCGCAGCACGCCAGGCCTCCCAGTCCATCACCAGCTCCTGGAGACCACCAAAATCCATGTCCATTGAGTCAATGATGCCATCCAACCATCTCATCCTCTGCCATCCCCTTCTCCTCTTGCCCTCAATCTTTCCCAGCTTCAGGGTCTTTTCCAATGAGTCAGCTCTTCACATCAGGTGGTCAAAGTATTTGAATTTCAGCTTCAACATCAGTCCTTCCAATTAACCCACAGGGCTGATCTCCTTTAGAATGGACTCCTTGCAGTCCATTCCGCAAGGTTGGATCTCCTTGCAGTCCAAGGGACTCTCAAGAGTCTTCTCCAACACCACACTTCTTCAAAAGCATCAATTCTTCAGTGCTCAGCTTTCTTTACACTCCAGTTCTCACATCTCACATCTCACATCTCCATACATGACCATTGGAAAAACCATAGCCTTGACTAGATGGACCTTTGTTGACAAAGTAATGTCTCTGCTTTTTAATATGCTGTCTAGGTTAGTCATAACTTTTCTGCCAAGGAGTAAGCATCTTTTAATTTCATGGCTGCAATCACCATCTGCAGTGATTTTGGAGCCCCCCAAAATAAAGTCTGACACTGTTTCCACTCTTTCCCCATCTATCTGCCATGAAGTGATGGGACCATATGCCATGATCTTAGTTTTCTGAATGTTGAGCCTTAAGCCAACTTTTTCACTCTCCTCTTTCACTTTCATCAAGAGACTCTTTAGTTCTTCTTCATTTTCTGTCATAAGAGTGGTGTCATCTGGATATCTGAGGTTATTGATGTTTCTCCCAGCAATCTTAGTCATTTATTGTTATGAAACAAATTATCCCAAAATTTACAGGCATAAAATAACACATTTATTTATATCACAGTTTCTATGAGCCAAGAATCTGTGTGCAGCTTATCTGCAGTTATCACAAGGTCCCCTCTTTCAGTTTATGCACCTGACTATTGGCAGAATTTAATTCCTTCCATGGTTTTGAACTGTGTCTTCAGTTCCTTACAAGCCCTTGTATGGAAGCTTTCTTTGGTTCCTTGCCACATGGGTCTTTCCATAAAGAAGTTTATGACATGGAAGCTTGCAACATCATGGTATGAGAGAGGGCAAGAGACAGAAGGCAGGCACACAGAAGTCACAGCCCTTCATAACCTAATTATGGAAGTTATATCATATATGGCACATTTGTGGAACATATGGCACATTCTGTTCATCAGAGGCAAGTCGCTAGGTCCAATATGCACTAACAAGGCTAAGAATGCAAGGAGGAAAATTCATTATTAAGAGTTATTTGGAGCCACCTACTGTAGTCTTGCACTTTCTCTGTCCCATTAGATGGTTTGTGAGAATTTCATCAAACGTTAACACACACATTGTCTTTGACAAAAATAACACATACTGCCAGAAATAACTTTATCACCAAATGTTGATTTTAGTGCTACTGCCAAGCACATTAGTTGTAAAATTACACGCATTCTACTAACTACTATTTTGGGGCCATATTATTGGAAACAGATGATTACTGAAGGTGTTGTGATTTTTCTAGCATATTGTTTACTCAATATTTGATAAGTGTTACCTATACCTATCTGGAACAGAAACAATGAAGACAGGTATGAGATATTTGGCAAAAGTTTTGTGATAACATGTGCAATATTTTGACAGGAACTAACTATAGAAAGAAAGCTATAGAGACAAAAAACAGGATCTTCTAGTCAGAAACTATTGTGATAAATGAAGCTATTTTTTTACTTTAAACAGTTAGATAACCTGAATATATTTTCAAGTTCTGGTGAGAACCTTGATCTCTTTTACCCTGAGGACATCACTTTGGGTACTGAAACAGTAATTTCAAAATATTAATAGAAGTGGCTTTTGAATTCCTTTCCATGAAACAGTTTTCATATACACAGCATTTCATCAGTATTTTCTGGTAACATATAACACACTATCCTTTGTAATATACTTTTGTTATTTTTTTATATACATGTGTTTTTCTTTTCTTCCACTATAGCAAAGAATCAGGATTTTGAGATCATGACATTCACCTTATAAGGAATTCTCTGGTCCTCAGTTTCCTGGTCTCTGAATGTGGATGTTGGATTCAATGCCCTATAACATCCCATACAGATGTATGTATTGATTATAGTATAAGCATCAGTCCTTTCAAAGAAAAATCTCTATAATTCTTATGTTTATTCTCTAATGGGGATTTAGTATGTAACAGAACCAAATAAACCTCTGAATAAGAAGGATTAAATTAATATGCATCAACATTATTTTGATTTGGATTCATTATTTTAGAAATTTAATTAACCATATACTTCAACAGGTTTCCTGTTTCATAAATTTTTTGTTCTCTATCATTTTGGCTTGAACTTATTTCATTTTGGTAATTTTATCCCAGAAATATATTTTCATTCTTATGATAACTTTTATTCTCAGATTTAGTTTTTTAAAAAAGCAAAACCAAAAAAGAAGCCTTATTTTAGCCTGGTTTTATATTCTACTTCAGAAAATTGATATTTGTTTTTTCCAAAACTGACTTCACTGTTGGTGGCTAATTACCATTTCTTTAGGACTAAGGTTGTGATAGATGCCAGCAACTAGAAAGGTTTCAAATTCACAATTCTTATGACATATTCCTAATCAATCAGTAAAATAACAGATGCACGAAACATGTTCCTACACAAGCATATGGTAAGTATCACAGTTGTCTTAACCTCATGTTAAAAATGGTTTTAAAAATTTAAAAAAACAAAATTAAAAACAAATTTACCTGCTGTTAGATGTTTTGAAGTTCCTCAGGAAATTTTAATTCCTGCTCATCAAATATTTAATTAAAAATTACTGCCAAGACAATGTGGCAAACCATAATCTCTCTTTTCAAGCATATAGAGAGGAATGACATTAACCAGTGAAAAGTTAAATATATAATTTAGAACTCCAGTTTCAGCTCCAACATATAAAGAACCTGGAATTCATAATTTTAATGCCTACAATTTTGAGAATTCCTAATCAAAAATGAGGAAACAAGGAAGTCTTAGAAATTGTCACTGCCAAGAGGAGCCTAAGGAGACATCAGTACTAAAAGTGATGTATACTTTGGGTCAGATCCTGGAAGAGAACAGAGACATTACATATAAACTAAGTTAATTTAAGTAAACTAGATACTTTAATAATAGTGCATTTGTATTTGTTTATTAATTGTGACAAATGTACCATATTTTACAAAATGTTCATAATAGAGACAGGGTGAGGGTATATGGGAACTCTATTAACCTCAGTTTTTCTATGAATCAAAAACTATACCAAAATTTAAAACTTACTGAAAAGCAAGCAAAATCTTTTATTTTATTCATTTAGTTATGAAGAATGTCCTTTGCTTAACCTTTATTTTTCAAATAATTTTTAAATTTTATCAATTCATTCAACTTGAGTAAAACTTGTTAGAAAATATTTCAACAATAGAAAATTAACTTTTTTTTTCTGTAATAAGCAAATTTGAGAGGTATGAGTTTATCATATAAAACTTGTCTTTTTTTTTTTTAACTTTGCCTCAGCTAGAGAACAAAATCAAAAAACAAACCCTGTTCTTGCATATTTCTCCACATCAGCACATTCTTTTTTCTTGTACTCACAGATATGTCACAATTATAAAACATCAAATGGTATAAAAGGCAAATCAGCAATCAAGACAAATCCTTCCTTTCCATAAAAGTGAACACAAGTGTCACTTTATAGAACTGCCTTAAGAATTCAAGGTCAAAATATGGTGTCTTTAATTGCTAAGTGCTGTCCAACAGGATTAAATAAAAATTACATCAAAAATTATAAAAACATACTTCATATATAAGCAACATAACCTCCCCAGAGATGCTGGTTTTGCAAGTGACCTTAGTTTTTCTGAAAAGTAAGAAGCAGTGATATACATGATTTTCAAAAATTTCTCCAATTTTTAGTAATATTTGTGTAAATCTCACCCAGTTCAGTTCTGTTATTTCAAGAAACAAATTTTCTCTAGTCTGAACCTATACGTCTAGAGTGATGCTGATAATATGAATACACTATGTGGCATAACACTGCATGAACACTCACAAGATATGAATATATTACTAAGTTATTTGTAAACATTCTTTGCAATAAAGGATGCACCACTATAATTCCTATTTTATACATTTTGTAAAAAGAAGATAAAAACATGACACAGACACGGTGAAATAACAAACATCAACATTTTATGGTGTCCCAGACAAGATGGAGGACTAGAATCTGAGAATATAGCAGATCTGATGCTCAAAATTCTCCAAGCCAGGCTTCAGAAATATGTGAACCATGAACTTCCAGATGTTCAAGCTGGTTTTAGAAAGGCAGGGGAACCAGAGATCAAATTGCCAACATCCACTGGATCATCAAAAAAGCAAGAGAGTTCCAGAAAAACATCTATTTCTGCTTTATTGTCTATGCCAAAGCTTTTGACTGTGTGGATCACAATAAACTGTGGAAAATTCTGAAAGAGATGGGAATACCAGACCACCTGACCTGCCTCTTGAGAAACCTATATGCAGGTCAGGAAGCAACAGTTGGAACTGGACATGGAACAACAGACTGGTTCCAAATAGGAAAAGGAGTACGTCAAGGCTGTATATTGTCACCCTGCTTATTTAACTTACATGCAGAGTACATCATGAGACACCCTGGGCTGAAAGAAGCACAAGCTGGAATCAAGATTGCTGGGAGAAATATCAATAACCTCAGATATGCAGATGACACCACCCTTATGGCAGAAAGTGAAGAGCAACTAAGAAGCCTCTTGATGAAAGTGAAAGAGGAGAGTGAAAAAGTTGGCTTTTCAACATTCAGAAAACTAAGATCATGGCATCACTTCATGGGAAATGGGGAAACAGTGTCAGATTTTATTTTCCTGGGCTCCAAAATCACTGCAGATGGTGATTTCAGCCATGAAATTAAAAGACGCTTACTCCTTGGAAGGAAACTTATGACCAACCTAGATAGCATATTGAAAAGCAGAGACATTAATTTGCCAACAAAGGTCCATCTAGTCAAGGCTATGGTTTTTCCAGTAGTCATGTATGGATGTGAGAGTTGGACTGTGAAGAAAGCTGAGAGCCGAAGAATTGATTCTTTTGATCTGTGGTACTGGAGAAGACTCTTGAGAGTCTCTTGGACAGTAAGGAGATCCAACCAGTCCATTCTAAAGGAGATCAGTCCTGGGTGTTCATTGGAAGGACTGATGCTGAGGCTGAAACTCCAATACTTTGGCCACCTCATGCAAAGAGTTGACTCATTGAAAAAGACTCTAATGATGGGAGCGATTGAGGGCAGGAGGAGAAGGGGACAGCAGGATGAGATGGCTGGATGGCATCACTGACTCGATGCACAAGATTTTGGGTGAACTCCAGGAGCTGGTGATAGACAGGGAGATGTGGCATGCTGTGATTCATGGAGTCGCAAAGAGTCGGACACGACTGAGCAACTGAACTGAATTGAATTGAACTGATGATAAGAAAGAAGATCTTCTACTGAAAAAATTAGGTCATAATTGGAATTTCATGTCAAATATCTATACATATGGGCTTCCCTGATAGCCGAGTGGTAAGGAATCTGCCTGCCAATGCAGGAGACATCAGTTCGATCCCTGGATCAGGAAGATCCCTGGAGAAGGAAATGACAACCCACTCCAGTATTCTTGCCTGGGAAATCCCATGGACAGTGGAGCCTGGCAGACTACAGTCCATGTGGTCATAAAGAGTCAGACATGAACTATGGACTAAGCAAAATCAGTCCATGCTTATGAGAATAACATGAAGAACATGTGGACCTGGTATAAATAAGGGCCTGGTTGTCTGAATGATGTCAAGTTGCTAGAATTAAGGGACTAGATGAAAATAGAAATTCAACGGTTTTGAAAACTTTGAATCAACAAATAGCGGTGAGATTTCAACAATTGGAAGTTGCCCTAAGTGAGAACAATGAAAGGATGTGGAGGAAGTTAGTTTTATTATTCATTTCTTGAAAGAAACCATTTTCATGAAAAAAGATACATTTGGATAGACACGAAATCAATTTCAAGTGGTTAAATATAAATCTTGATATTTTATCTGAAAGCAGGAAGGAGTTAAATGATTCTGAGCGAGTGAAAGTCGCTCAGTCGTGTCCGACTCTTGGCAACCCCATGGACTATACAATCCATGGAATTCTCTAGGCCAGAATACTGGAGTGGGTAGCCTTTCCCTTCTCCAGGATCTTCCCAATCCAGGGATTAAACCCAGGTCTCCCACATTGCAGGTGGATTCTTTACCAGCTGAGCCACAAGGAAAGTCTTAAATGATTCTAGTTAGTTACAAATTAAAATATGTTTATTGCTGAAGGTTACAATACTTTTATCAATGAAGAAAAATTAAAATGTGTAATGTCTATGTCTAAGTATAGGATGATAAAGCACCAGTAATCAAAGACTTAATTAAATAGAATAAATGGTTAAAACACCTTGTTAAGTAAAATGGAAACAAAAAGTAAATACATCTGTAATATGATGTAAAGCTTGTTTGTGGATTATTAAGCAATCTAATTTTTAAAAAATTAGAATCATTAAACACTGGGTACAACAAAAAGAATTAAGTAAACTTGCTCCTAAACTTCAGCTGAAATTAATCAGTTTCAAATGTTGTGGGGAGTTTATAGTAAGTAAACAATGTCTAGAGTCTCATAATAAGGCATGCATTTATATAAAATAATTATTATGTAGATAGGTATTTTGTTAAACCATGCAATTTTAAATTATGCTACATATTTAATTATATTTATAAACAAAGAAGCATAGGGCAGGTAAGACAAAAATATGTTTTTCAGAAACTGAATATATTAAAGGTATAGTAAAATGTGTACAAATGTTTGTTATACTGGCTACGTTTATAGAATACATTCACTTCTAATATGCATGCTATATGAATATATATATAATATTCTGTGTTATTCAATGTAAAACATGATATGTATTTTATTGTTCCAAGTTTTCTAAGATTTTTTTTTAAATCTGAAATAATCATTTGAATAACTGCTGTAAATAGTTGACTTTCATGTAGTAGCAGTAAATTACATTGGTATTATAATTATTCTTTCATGCTCTAGTTTACAATACTTTAAAAGTGCTGTGCCCATAATAGGTCAATAAATATATGCTGCATAAATGAATGGCTGGATGAATGAATGGTTTGATGAGGTACTAAGGCTGCTTTCTCTATGTATAATACACTTCCTTCTAATTGCTAGAAACTAAGTTCTCATCCATTTTTTAAGGTTCATATTTACTGGCCATTTTTTTCTTAAAACTTTTCTCATCCTTCATACACCACCTCACTGTTTTTAAGCTCCATAACCCTTTGTATCTTTCTTACATCACTCATATATCTCTGTTTCATATTTTCATTCCAATCTATTTTGGTCACTCACCTTTTAAAAAACTTGGCTTATTTGGGTAAATATTCACTAGAAACACTGAAAAATAAATAGCCACTTAAAAATATCCATTTATAAACTTTAATTGACACACAGTTCTCAATTCTTGTATTTCCTTTTTAACTCCATCTTTTTTATTATCTCTGTATACTATTCTTGTTCCAGTACTAGTGCATCCATCTTGTTTTGATCATTCTAGAATTTCTTCTAACTTGGCTCTGGCATCCTCAATTTACTTCCTTAGCAGAAACTTTGAGAAGAGTTCTTTAGTCCCATGACACTCAGCAAAGGGTGTAGCACCCACTCACTGACTTTACTCAGCACCTTGAATGCAATAGACACCTTCTACCATCATTTCATATTTGTGTGCTCATTTCATAGTCTAAATCATTTCTACTCTCAGCTCTGCCGTATAAACTTGGGAAATTCTAATTTCTACATTTCAGTTTCTTCCTTAGCAAAATGGTAAACAATACACATCATACTGATGCAAGGACCTATCCTTTTCAAGTAGTATCTGGTGCAGGTTAAGTGCTCTGTTTGCTGTTATTAACATTTAAAACCAACTCAAAAATTCACTTCTATTTTAAAGAAAGCCTCTATCCAGTGTCATAGTCAAATGAAATATCTACAAATAATTTCCAAAAGACTTCAAACATAATCAGTTAAGTGCTTGGAAACTGCCAAACTATATCCATTTCACAGTGATGTTTCTGGAAAAATATGGTTATAGCCCACGTTTTTCCATGCTAAGCCAACTCCAAGAGGACCCTCTTCCGCATAGTTTCACTGAGACAAGTTGCTGGTGGCCATCCTCATGCTTAAGCTGATATCCAATACCTTGTGTTCTTTCTTTTTTTTTCAAGTAGGCTATTTTTTAAGAGTCGATTTAGGTTCATAGCAATGTTAAGTCACAGGTACAGAGATTTCCTGCACACCCTCTGCTGTCATGCATGCATAGCCTACCTGATTATCAACATCCTCTTCCAAAACAGTAGATCTATTATAATTACTGAACCTACACTGATGCATCATTATCACCCATAGCTTATATTGCAGTACACTCTTGGTGTTGTGCAATCTATGAGTTTGGGCAAATGTATGATCACAACCATTGTAGTACCATTGCTGCTGCTGCTAAGTTGCTTCACTCGTGTCCGACTCTGTGAGACCTCATAGACAGCAGCCCACCAGGCTCCTCTGACCCTGCAATTTTCCAGGCAAGAATATTGGAGTGAGTTGCCAGTTTCTTCTCCAATGCACGCATGCTCAGTCGCTTTAATCATGTCCGACTCTGTGCAACCCTATGGACAGCAGCCCACCAGGCTCCTCTGTACATGGGATTCTCTAGGCAAGAATACTGGAGTGGGTTGCCAATTCCTTCTCCATATAGTACCACACAGCACCCTAAAAACCTGCTCCCATTCTTCCCTTCAGAAACAGTTTTCTTTGTCTTTTGTGATACTGTCAATACATAGCTTAATTTTTTCCCCTATGTCATCACCCTCCTTCAGTTTTTTTGCTGGCATTCACTTCTTCAATAACCACCAAATTTCTGCCTCCATATTATTTTTATGTTTATCACTAATAGGTATCTTCAAATTGCCATATGCAAAACGTACTGTCGATTTCCTTTAAAAAAAACTTACACCAAAATACATTCTACCTATGTCTTCTCCAACTCTTAAATACAATGTCTATTCAGTTTAATAACTAAATCCTGACATCATCTTTGATTCCTCTATATCCTTTGTATCCTCTCTAATTTCAAAATACATCTCTAATCTGACCAGCCCCCACTGCTAATATTCAACACATTCTGGTCCCAGTCTACCATCCAAATGCATCTCCTTCTAAGCTAATCCTATGATTGTATGTATCACAGCAATTGTGACCTTTGTTTGTTTGTTTCTTGAATAGTCCAAGTATTTCTTTTTTCTTGTCTGGTAATTCACACTTGATGGCTCTTTCTTCTAGGATTACTCTGTCTGCAAAATTAAGTAGTTTAATTTCTTATATTTGGGTCTCAAATCAAACACCTTCTTAGAGAAAATGCTTTTGGACTACTAACTCACACAGCTCTACGGCTACTGTCATCCATGTTATATATCTTATCCTCCTCACAAAGTTCTCAAAGTCAGAATATTATGTTTTCTTTTTTTCCAAATAAGTGTTATTTATCTGACCCATCTAGAGTATGGGCTTCCCAGGTGGCACTAGTGGTAAAGAACCTGCCTACCAATGCAGGAGACATAAGAGACATAGGTTCAATCCCTGGGTACAGAAGATCCCCTGGAGAAGGAAATGGCAACCCATTCCAGTGTTCCTGCCTGGAGAATCTCATGGACAGAGGGGCTTGGTGGTCTACAGTCTGTAGGGTCACAAAGAGTCAGACACAACCGAAGCAACTTAGCATGCACACACCAGGAATAAATATTTGATAAATATTTATTTGATAAATATTTTCTGACTGATGAAAATGAGTGTGCAGTGGATTAGAATGAGACGTTAATGGAAATTTTTTAGTATGAGCAGCTTTCTTCTTTAAACCAATTATTTCTAGATCAAGTATTTATTTTAAAATCATTAACAATAATATTCTATTACCTTGAAGAATGATGAGGAAAAAATTTTTCCTATAGAAAATTGGACTTAAAAATCCAACCTTGGCAAAATAGGTGGTGAATAAATGTTGTTTTTTTTCCTCCTCAGATCCTGTCTACTTTCCCATAAATATACCTGTAATCCAGATTGCTTTTCTTTTTACCTCCTACTATACTTCATATTATTAATCGGTTAATTTTTACTATCTCTTTAAATGTTCTCTCTTGCTTCCTTCTGTCTACAGACACTTTCAAAAGTCTCTCATGCTAAAAACAGAATGATAATCTATCTTCTCTTTGAGTATACCCTTCCTTCTTCTGTTCTTCTTCACTATGCTCCTTGAAAGAAGAAACTACACTAGTTCCATCATTATCCTCATAATAAGTCTCTTTTTTAATATTTATTTTATTTTGTTTACCTGACTGTGCCAGGTCTTAGTTGCAACACATGCATTCTTTCAGTTGTGGCGTGCAAGCTCTCAGTTGCACTGTGTAGGATCTAGTTCCTTGACAAGGGGTCAAACCCCGGCCCCTCGCATTTGGAGTGTGAGTCTTAGCCACTGGCCCACCAGAGAAGTCCTGTAATAGGTTCTTACATAGTCAAAATATCTCTAATTTCACCTGTCTGTTTAAATCCCAGTTGCTTCATTGTCAAAAATTGTTTGTTCTCTGTGGCCAACCTACTTCTAACTCCGTCATATTTAACACCATGGATTCCTCTCTATGCACATACATTTTATTCTATACTGAGGTTTGTAAAAATTCTCTTTTCTTGGCTTCATTTTATACTCATTTTCTTATTACTCCTTTTTGTCTCAAATTCCGCAAACTTTCTAGCTTGGCTTTGCTCTGACTGTACATTCTGGGGATCCTCTGTTATATTTATCACCTGTTTTCTTCTTTTCTTGGCTCATATGACATATATTTCCATGGAAGAAATGGATATACAAGGTCTAAACTCTGAGTCATAAATCTTTATTTCCCATTTCAGTAGCTACTGCATACACAAACTCCCAAATCCCAAAGGGATATCTTTCCTTGGATGGAAAAAGATCAGACATTCAAAATGCCATACCCAGTTTTTTGTGACTCCATGTCTTTTTTTTTTTTTTTTTTAATCTATGGATTTTCTTTTGGAATCCATAAAAGACTTCAATATTTACTTTCCCGGTTTATATTCAATAAATTTTATTATAACATCTAATTGCAAATTATATATGATTTGAATATTAACCATACCCATGACAAAAAAGGCTGTTAGAAATTTGAAGATACTGAAGACTTTATTTCAACCCCAATTAGTTTCCAATATCATAGCTTGCCATAACCACCAGGGAGTGAATTTCCTGAAATGGAACATGGCTAATTATTTTTGCTATATCTTCTATATCCATTAAATTTTGCCACAACAAAGTCTAAGAATTGTACACAATTTAAGCATTTTAGAAAAATCTGGCCTAAGGTAATATCAATAGAATTATCTAATGATTTGAACCTAGAAAAATGAGACATGACTCAATGTCACAGTAAAGTAATATCCCAAGTTCATGCAACATTAGGCTTTTACAAATGTTTTCATAATATGTATTTCAGGTCAGAATAATTTCAGATAATGTATTTCAGGTCAGAATCATTAACTAAATCAATATTTCAAAGCATTCTATTGCATTCTGAATCATGATCAGCAATCTGTCTGATTTTAAAGACATAATATGTCTTTTTTTTTTTTCTGGAACTCTCTTGCTTTTTCTTTTTTTTTTTTTTAACTTTTATTTTATTTTTAAAATTTACAATATTGTATTAGTTTTGCCAAATATCGAAATGAATCCGCCACAGGTATACCCGCGTTCCCCATCCTGAACCCTCCTCCCTCCTCCCTCCCCTACCCTCCCTCTGGCCATAATACGTGGAAAATTTGTTGCATCTATAGCATGGGTTACTGTTCACTAAGGTAATACATAAAACACATCAGTGTGCCAATTTATAATGGAAAAATGTGGGTAAGACAAAAAGAACTCTTTGTAACTACTGTCATATGCTTTTACCTTTTCCAGTCTTCCATAACATGCCTAATGTTTACCTGCAGAGATGAATTACATGTGCTTCTGATAATAGTAATCATGTCATTGGGACCAGGTTAAAAATTAGTCACATAGCAGGGGAACAAAAGCACTTTTTGGAAGTAAAGTTCATTTCTTCATATTATTGACATGATAATGAGAATTTTAGGGTAACATTTGGGCTTATTTTGCTTTACAAATTCAGTACACTGTGGCCTCCTTGTCTTCATTAGGACCTTTTTTAACACTGGTAACATTGCGACAAAAAGTCAGTTATTTTTTCATTCAGAAGTATTAATAAAATTCGTGGTCCAAAACTGCAATTGTGTTTGCACCAACCTAATAAATGAAATAAGTTCCAGCATATGTTGATTATTAAAGATATGCTTCATAATATTCATGTGCAGAAATCAGTCTGTCAATAATTGACTGACAGGTACCTCAAGGCTGAGACATAACTTCCTTTAAGAAAGTATGTGATTACTTATTCATTTATCACTTTTTATTATTAACTGGGGATGCTCATTGATTTTGCCTCTAGGTAAATATACAGAAAGAAACTCAGTGTTAATCACTCCTCTGCCTGGTTGATACTTTTATGTCCTTAAGACAAAAGACTAAATAAAAAGGATGATTTTATGCTTTGATTCATAGGTCAAGGCTCACGTTCTTGTTCTCTGGAAAGCAATTTCAAAGCTATGAAGTCATCAGTAGAGACAACTCTGCCTCCCTATAGCGTGCACCTGCCAGTGCAAGAGATGTAAGAGACATAGGAAGATCCTTTGGAGGAGGAAATGGCAACCCACGCCAGAATTCTTGTCTGGAGAATCCCATGGACAGAGAAGCCTGGTGAGCTACCATTATGGGGTGGTAAAGAGTCAGACCCCACTGAAGCAACAGTACACTGACATTGAAGAATTTACCATGTGCTAAATAAGAATTGATGCTTTTGAACTGTGGTGTTGGAGAAGACTCTTGAGAGTCCCTTGGACTGCAAGGAGATCCAAACAGTCCATCCTGAAGGAGATCAGCCCTGGGATTTCTTTGGAAGGAATGATGCTGAAGCTGAAGCTCCAGTACTTTGGCCACCTCATGCGAAGAGTTGACTCATTGGAAAAGACTGTGATGATGAGAGGTATTGGGGGCAGGAGGAGAAGGGGACGACAGAGGATGAGATGGCTGGATGGCATCACTGACTTGATGGACGTGAGTCTCAGTGAACTCCGGGGGTTGGTGATGGACAGGGAGGCCTGGCGTGCTGCAATTCATGGGGTTACAAAGAGTTGGACATGACTGAGTGACTGAACTGAACTGAAATACTCCTCTAAGTTATTTTTCAAGCTTAAATCATAAGGCAACCTCATGAAGCACTGTTGTTTCCATTTTAAGAATAAGGAAACTGAGACACAGAAAGGGCATGTGACTTTCCCAGCATTGTTTCCCTAATAGAGTGAAAGGATGAATTGGTACTCACATAGGCTGCTTATAGATCTTATAATAATCAATATCAAATTTTAGTTTCAAATGTCCCTGAGATGTTGCAGGGCACTATGTATGTCCTATATGGAATGTAGAGTTAGTGCCTATAACTAATCCATTTGTTTTCTATACTTGATTATTAGGTTCAGTCTGACTTCAATGCCTTTCTTTGGATCCAAATGAATATTCTGACATCTTAAATCAAAGGCCATTGGCAATAAATTTTACTCTTCTTCAATTCTCTGACAGAGAAAATTACATGAATTTTATCAGGAATTATACAAGCAACTATTGGCTTGGTTATGTTCATGTTACAATATAAACTTCCTAAATTATCTTACAAAAAAATAACACTTGTGTTTAACTATCAATTCAGCAACAAGTTTTTTCTCATTATTCTCATGAAGACATATGAATGCAGAAGAGTTACAAAATTGAAAGCACACATTAATTTTCAAATATATATGGGGTATATTTGAAAACTTTAATTTCATTGGATAAAAAATTAAAATAGATCTTTACTTACAAATTTTGAGAAGTTTGTGATTTAGAAATAGGAAATTTAATGATATTTATAGTTAATATATCAATTATGATTTTTTTATTTTATTTTATTTTTAAACTTTACATAATTGTATTAGTTTTGCCAAATATCAAAATGAATCCGCCACAGGTATACATGTGTTCCCCATCCTGAACCCTCCTCCCTCCTCCCTCCCCATACCATCCCTCTGGGTCGTCCCAGTGCACTAGCCCCAAGCATCCAGTATCGTGCATCGAACCTGGACTGGCAATGATATTTTGATATTTTACATGTTTCAATGTCATTCTCCCAAATCTTCCCACCCTCTCCCTCTCCCACAGAGTCCATAAGACTGTTCTATACATCAGTGTCTCTTTTGCTGTCTCGTACACCGGGTTGTGCTTTAAATTGCAATGTATGTTAGTTTTAGGATGTGAGGACTGAATAAAATTATCAAAACTATATATAGTTTCCTTGCAAGATGGAGTCCCTCACAAGATGGCAGAGTAGAAGGATGTGTGCTCACCTTCTCCTGTGAGAACTCCAAAACTACAACTAGCTGTTGAACAACCATCAATAGGAGAATGTTGGATCCCACCAAAAAATAATAGCCCATATCCAAGGACAAAGGAGAAGCCCTAACAGATGGTAGGAGGGGTGAAATCATGTTTAGAATCAAACCCCATACCTCCCAGAGATGCTTGGAGGGCACAAACAAAACCTTGTACACACCGGTACCCAGAGGCCCCACAGAGACTGATCCAGATCTGCCTTTGCATATTTGAATATCTCCTGTTGAGGTACGGGTCAGCAGTGGCCTGACATGGGGACAAGGGTCTCTGGCTTCAGCAGACCTGGGACACGCAGCATATGGCATAAACCCTCTTGGAGAAGGTCGCTATTAGCCCCACAATAAAGCCACCATGCACACAACCCACAAACTGCAGAACAATTATACCAAAGAGAGCCTCACACTGTTAATAAAATTGTAGGACCCACAACTCATTTTCTAACCTGGGGATCCTGAAAAGGGACTGAGAACCCACAGGGAATTTGACTTTGGAGGCCAGTGGGATTTGATTAGAGACTTTCCACATACTGGGAAAACAGACTGTTGGAGGGCACAAACAAAACCTTGTGCACACCAGGAGCCAAGAGAAAGGAGCAGTGACCCCACAAGATACTGAACCAAACTTGCCTGTGAGTGTCCAGGAGTCTCCAGTGGAGGCATGGTTCAACAGTGGCCTGCTGCAGAGTCAGGGGCACTGAATACAACAGTGTGGGCAAAGTCCTTTTGAAGGAGATCACCATTACCTTACTGTTATTACCGCAACTATACATAGTTTGTCCTCAGGCCAAACAACATGGAGGAAACACATCCCCACCCATCAAAAGAAAATTGGGTTAAAGATTTACTGAGCATCAGAACAAGACCCAGATTCCCCAATAGTCAGTCCCTTCCATCAGGAAGCTTCCACAAGCCTCTTATCCTTATGTATCAGAGGGCAGACAGAATGAAAACCACAATCACAGAAAACTAAATTGATCACATGGATCACAGCTTTCTCTAACCCAATGAAACCATGAGCCATGTCATGTAGAGCCACCCAAGATGGATGGGGTCATGCTGGACAGTTCTGACCAAATGTGGTCCACTGCAGAAGGAAATGGCAAACCACTTCAGTATTCTTGCCTTGAGAACCCATGAAGAGTATGAAAAGGCAAAAAGATAGGGCACTGAAAGATGAACTCCCCAGGTCGGTAGGTGCCCAATATGCTACTGGATATCAGTGGAGAAATAACTCCAGAAAGAATGAAGAGATGGAGCCAAAGCAAACCAATATCCAGTTGGGGATGTGACTGGTGATAGAAGTAAAGTCCAGTGCTGTAAAGAACAATATTGTAAAGGAACCTGGAATGTTAGGTCCATGAATCAAGGTAAGTTGGAATTGGCAACTTACAAACATAAGATGGCAAGTAAAAACATTGACATTTTAGAAATTAGGGAACTGAAATGGACTGGAATGGATGAATTTAATTCATATGAGTGTTATATCTACTACTGTGGGCAAGAATCCCTTAGAAGAAATGGAGTACCCCTCATAGTCAACAAAAGAGTCTGAAATGCAGTACTTGGATGCAATCTCAAAAACGACAGAAAGATCTCTCTTCGTTTCCAGGGCAAACCATTCAATATCACAGTAATCCAAGTCTATGCCCCAACCACTAATGCCAAAGAAACTGAAATTGAACAGTTCTATAATGACGTACAAGACTTTCTAGAACTAACAGCAAAAAAAAAAAAAAAAAAATGTCCTTTTCATCATAAGGGACTAGAATGAAAGAGGTTGAAATGAAGAGATACTTGGAGTAATAGGCAAATTTGGCCTTGGAGTACAAAATGAAGCAGGGCAAAAAACAGTTTTGCCAAAAGAATGCATGATCATAGCAAACACCCTCTTCCAAAAACACAAGAGAAGACTCTACACATGGACATCACCAGACGGTGAATACTGAAATCAGATTGATTATATTCTTTGCAGCTGAAGATGGAGAAGCTCTATCCAGTTAGCAAAAACAAGACTGGGAGCTGACTGTGGCTCAGATCATGAACTCCTTATTGCCAAATTCAGATTTAAATTGAAGAAAGTAGGGAAAACCACTAGACCATTCAGGTATGGCCTAAATAAAATCCATTACAATTATACAGTGGAAGTGACAAATAGATTCAAGAGATTAGATCTGATAGAGTGTCTGGAAAACTATGGAAAGAGGTTTGTGACATTGTACAAGAGGCAGTGATCAAGACCATCCCTAAGAAAAAGAAATGCAGAAAAGCAAAGTGGTTGTCTAAGGAGTCTTTACAAATAGCTGAGAAAAGAAGAGAAGTGAAAGGCAAAGGAGAAAAGGAAAGATATACCCATCTGAATGCAGAGTTCCAAACAGTAGCAAGGAGAGATAAGAAATACTTTCTCAGTGATCAATGCAAAAAAATAGAGGAAAATAAAAGAATGGGAATGACGAGATCTCTTCAAGAAAGTTAGAAATACCAAGGGAATATTCCATGAAGAGACGAGAACAATAGATATGGACCTAACAGAAGCAGAAGATATTAAGAACGGGTGGTAAGAATACATAGAAGAACTATACAATAAAGATCTTCATGACCTCTCAGATAACCACAGTGGTGTGATCACTCACCTAGAGCCAGACATCCTGGAATTTGATGTCAAAGGGGCCTTAGGAAGCATCACTACAAAGCTAGTGGAGGTGATGGAATTCCAGTTAAGCTATTTCAAATCCTGAAAGATGATGCTGTGAAAGTGCAGCACTCAATATGCCAGCAAATTTGGAAAACTCAGCAGTGGACTGAAAAAGGTCAGTTTTCATTTCAGTCCCAAAGAAAGGAAGTGCCAATGAATTTTCAAACTATTGCACAATTTCACTCATCTCAAAAACTAGCAAAGTAATGCTCAAAATTCTCCCTGTGAGTCTCTAAAGTACGTGAACTGCTGGATTTAGAAAAGGCAAAGGAACCAGAAATCAAATTGCCAACATCCATTGGATCACAGAAAAAGCAAGAGAGTTCCAGAAAAAAATATTTATTTCTGCTTTATTGATTACAACAAGGCTTTTCATTGTGTGGATCAGAGCAAACAGCGGAAAATTCTTAAAGAGATGGGAATACCAGATCATCTGACCTGCCTCTTGAGAAATCTGTATGCAGATCAAGATGCAACAGTTAGAATGAGACGTGGAACAACAAACTGGTTCCAAATTGGGAAAGGAGTATGTCCAGGCTGTATATTGTCACCCTGCTTATTTAACTTATATGCAGAGTACATCATGAGAAACGCTGGGCTGGAGGAAGCACAAGCTAGAATCAAGATTGCCAGGAGAAATATCAATAACCTCAGATATGCACATGACATCACCCTTATGGCAGAAAGTAAAGAGGAACTAAAGAGCCTTTTGATGAAAGTGAAAGAGGAGAATGAAAAAGCTGTCTTAAAATTCAGTATTCAAAAAACTAAGATGATGGTATCCTACCCTTTCTGTTCATGGCAAACTGATGGGGAAATGGTGAAAACAGTGACAACTTTATTTTCTTGGGTTCCAAAATCACTGCAGATGGTGACTCAGCCATGAAATTAAAAGATGCTTGCTCCTTGGAAGGAAAGCTATGGCAAACCTAGACAGCATATTGAAAAGCAGAGACATTACTTTGTCCTCAAAGTTCTGTCTAGTCAAAGCTATGGGTTTTCCAGTAGTCATGTAAGGATGTGAGATTTGGACCATAAAGAAAGCTGAATGCTGAAGAATTGATGCTTTTGAACTGTGGTGCTGGAGAAGACTCTTAAGAGTCCCTTGAACTGCAAGGAGATCAAACCAGTCAATCCCAAAGGAAATCAGTCTGGAATATTCATTGGAAGGACTGATGCTGAAGCTGAAACTCCAATACTTTGGCTACCTGATGTGAAGAACTGACTCCTTGGAAAAAACCCTAATTCTGGGAAAGATTGAAGGCAGGAGGAGAAGGAGACAATAGAGAATGAGATGATTAGTTGGCATCACCGACTCGATGGACATAAGGTGAGCAAGCCCCAGGAGTTGGTGATGCATAGGGAAGCCTGGCGGGCTGTAGTCCACGGGGTCCCAAAGAGTCAGACACAATTGAGCAACTGAACTGAAAGTATAGTTTCACTTCCTTACATGCATAATCTCATTATCAACATCCACCACCAGAGTGGTACACTTATACGACTGATAAACCTACTTTAGCACATCATAATCTCCAAAGTCCTTAGTTTACATTATTGTTCACCTTGGTGTTGTGTGTTCTATGTTTTTACTGTGGGAACCTGGTCAAGGTCCTTTAGATAAATCCCTAATATTCTTCCTAGAGGAAGCTCCTCTAGGCCTTGGTCCCCATAATTTTTTGTTTTAAATTAGTTTAGCTGGGGCTGTGCTGAGTCTTTGTTGCTGCATGTGGATGTCTCTAATTGCAGTGAGTGGGGGTTACTCTCTAGTCGTGGCGCACACGCTTCTCTCTGCAGGGGCTTCTCCTGTGGAGCATAGACTCATGGTGCACAGGCTTTAGTAGTTGCAGCTCCCAGGCTCTGGAGCACGGGCTCTATAGTTGTGGTTCATAGGCTTAGTTGCCCTGTGGCGTGTGGGAGCTTTCCAGACCAGGGATCATAGCTGTGGCCCCTACTTTTGTAGGCAGATTGTTAACCACTGGACCACCAGGGAAGTCCTCCAAATAGAATTTTAACTGTCAGAGTTGTCTAAAATAATTCCCTACCAGTTCATCCATTACAGTTCAAATTTTCCTGTCCTGGCACTGGTTGCTATTATGTCTCCCTCTTGAGTCTCTGCTCCACTAAGCTATGATTCCCTGAATTTTACCTTCTTTCCAGTCTTGGGGAAGTGGTCTGCCCCGTATTTTCCCTTCTTTTACAGCTATTGGAAGAATTGTTAATTTTTTAGTGAAAGTGTTACTCATTCAGTCATGTCCAACTCTTTGCAATCCTATCGACTTCAGTCAACCAGGCTCCTCTGCCATCAGGCTTCTCTGTCATTGGACTCTTCAGGCAAGAATATTGGAGGGTTAGCCATTTCTTTCTCCAGGGGATCTTCATGACCCATGGATCAAACATGGGTCTCCTGCACTGCAGGCAGATTCCTTACCAACTGAGCTAGTTTTTTAGTTGTCTTTAGAGAAGAGTGGTGGTTTCCAAGCTTTTTACATCTGGGACCAGAAACAACAAGTTTTCCCAAACTTTTGGCAAAGGAATTGAAATATAAAATGTCCTGTAGTTTCTCAGACTAAACGTGAAGGATAGAAATGAAGGAAGGCTTTTTAAACCCTTTCATAGAGAACTGGAAACCAGAGGTCTCCCAACTTTGGATTTTTAAGTGCAGAGCTTTTGATACTTATACACTATGCTGGTTTCATTTTCATTTGTGTTTCAGCTCAGTCAGTTCAGTAGCTTAGTCATATCGAACACTTTGTGAAACATTGGACTAGAGCACGCCAGGCCTCCCTGTCTATCACCAACTCCCAGAGTTTTCTCAAACTCATGCCCATTGAGCTGGTGATGCCATCTAACCATCTCATCCTCTGTTGTCCCCTTCCCCACCTGCCTTCAATCTTTCCCAGCATCAGTGTCTTTTCAAATGAGTCATCTCTTCACATCAGGTGGTCAAAGTATTGGAGTTTCAGCTTCAGCATCAGTCTTTCCAATGAATATTCTGGACTGATTTCCTTTAGGATGGACTGGTTGGATCTCCTTGAAGTCCAAGGGACTCTCAAGAGTCTTCTCCAACACCACAGTTCAAAAGCATCAATTCTTCTGTGCTCAGCTTTCTTTATAGTGCAACTCTCACATCCATGTACAACTACTGAAAAACCATAGCTTGAACAGACGGACTTTTGCTGGCAAGATAATGTCTCTGCTTTTTAATATGTTGTCTAGGTTGGTCATAAATTTTCTTTCAAGAAGCAAGCATCTTTTAATTTCATGGCTGCAATCACCATCTGCAGTGATTTTGGAGCCCCCCAAAATAAAGTCTGTCACTGTTTCCCCATCTATTTGCCATGAAGTGATGGGACCAGATGCCATGATCTTAGTTTTCTGAATGTTGAGCTTTAAGCCAACATTTTCCATTTGTGTTTACCTTGTTATTCATTCTGTAAATATTGACCAGATGCTAAAGTATAATTCTGCTGATATTTGTATAGGCTATGTAACTGTATAGGATATGCATCTATCTCATTTGACCAGTCCTAGTTTTGATACAATGGACAGCCTTTACATTATGTTATGTCCAGTCCTCAATTCTGGGTCTAATTATATGGCAACTTTGCTTTTCAGCTCTTAAGAAAACATTCCTTATTTTTTGCATGTTTTTTCACATTTGCATTTTTGTACTGTCAAGACACTGAGTTGAATCTAAAAACTTATTGAGAGCTATTTAATGTTTGACATTAAACATCCTTTCTAGTTTAGCATTAAAATATTCCCCTGCTACTTGTATTAAGTGCTGATCATTTGTTTCTTTGCCTTGAATCCATCTCATTAAATAGCTATGCCTAGGGAAACTATCAAAACCAGGTTCCTTTGAGTCATTTATTCTTTGATCTTTATTATTCCAGGTCAAATATGTACTAAAGTATGTCAGTATACTTTTTTTTCCCTTTTCCCATGTAATTTAATATTTTGTCTTATTTAGAGTTAGATAGACTCTAAAGTTGTGTGGCCTTGAGTAAGTTAGTTATCTATTTCCTTATTTGTAAAAATGACACAAATGTATCTGACTCTATTGCTAAAAGGCAATGGATATAAAATGCCTAGCAATCTAATGCACATTAGCTAGGGGTGATATTTCAAATGGGAAATTTTAAAGTTCAAGAGGGTCTATTATCTAGAAATTTTTAATGTGAACTGAAAAATGAGTGTGGAAACAATATAAGTAGGAAAATGTTTCTTAAAACATAGTCTCAAGTGCAAACTATCACTTATATTTCATTTAATTTGTTTCAAGATTATTTTCTACTGAGATGAGTAAAAATAATATAATTTTAGCAGTGGATCATATAAAAGAAGCACAGTGTCTTTCAAGTCACAACTTCACAGTTAGTAATTCTTCAATGCTACCATATTATTTCTAGAATAAACCTTATACTGGAGTCCCACTAATCCTTCTAACATTTCATCCCACCAGTGTATCTTCACACGTTTTTTTTTCTTTCCCCACTCCCCAAATCAACACCTCTATGATTGTTAATTGTATGTTTCAACTTGACTAAGCCATAGATTGCTCACATATCTGGTGAGACATTTTTCTGAGAGTTTCTATGAATCTGTTTTGGATGGGATTAACATTTGAATCAGCAGTGTATTCAGTCATGTCTGACTGTGACCCCATGCAGCATAGCCCGCCAGGCTCCACTGTCCATGGGATTTTCCAGGCAAGAATACTGTAATGGTTGCCACTTCCTACTCCAGAGGATCTTCCCAACCCCAGGGAATGAACTAGTGTCCCTTGTGTCTTCTACATTGGCCAGAGAATTCTTTACCACTGAACCCTCTGGGAAGCCTAGAACTAGTCAGCACAGGAAAGAATATTGCCCTCCATACTTCGGGTAGGCTGTATCTAATCAATTGAACATTAGAATAGAAGAAAAAGACTGACCCTCTCACATGTAAAAAAGAAAAAGTATCTTCAGCAGTTTGCCTTTCAACTTCACTTGCACCACTGTCTTTCCTAGGCCTTAAGGCTGTCATTCATCATAATAGAACTGTACCATTGACTCTAATGAGTCTTGGTGGCTCACCTTTAGATTTGGACTTGTCAGCCACCATAGTCACATAAGCTAATTGTTTATATGTTTTTTTATGGAGAACCATGACTAATACAACCACTCTTAATTACTGTAGTGCAAAATGAATGTTCTTACAACATTTGCCATGATCTGGTAACATTTGAACTAGTTATAATCTTGAATTAGACTACTAATTTAAATTTTATTGTCACTCTCTTCTTAAAATATAAGCACTGATACTTTATCTTGACTATTAGAGTTTATATAAATACTGTATTTCCTATGTGCAACAGATGTGTCCTAGAAAAATAATGCAGGCTCTGAAACAGTTATTTCATCATAGTATTATACTGCCTTTCCACTTTCCAGTTTGTAAGCATTATGGATTTACCTGAACACTTTTTCTTCATGTACTGTCTTTTTTGATACAATAATATATCCTAATTTTTTTCAGTTTTCCTTTTTTATTTTGAGTTATAACTTTCTATTTATATTCTCTTAGTGGTTAGGCATGATTTTTAAATACTTTCTAGAATAACAAATGAACTGTCCATCAGTATCACTTGTCCCATACAATAAAACAATCTGAAATTTTTATCCATTACTCTTTTCGATTCTTCTAATTGTGCCTAGCACTTTTATTCATGCTTTTTATACAGTCAAACCTTATAGGATATTGGATATATTGAGGATACGTAGTTAGCATCAACAATAAGGTTTGTTAACACATTGTAGCACCAATTAGAGAAACTTAAAATGTTTCTTGAATCTTCATAAGTTCTCAGTGTGTGTGACATGATCAACCTAATTTAAAAGATCAGGAAGAACCTAGAGAAATTCAGCAATTGTTTCAAATCTTAGAGACAAAAAGAAACAAGGAAGCAGTTTGAACACTGAACTCTTATCACTAAATTTATATTCTTTCATATAACACAATGTTAACAAATTATGTCTTAATTTCATAATTAAATGTAATATAAAACTTAGGTATTTCCTAGTTTGAGCATCACATTGAATGCTGGTACATATTTTCAGACATTGAATATGTCTAGATTTTAGACATTGTTATTTCAATGTTTTGTTTTCCTTTTACTTTTAAACATGCATTTGTTTTCAGTCAAATTTTGAAAAGAAAATTGAATTGTAAAAAAACAAAACAAAGCCATATATTCCAATACTGAACAAAAAGGCTTTAAAAAGAAAAATCTATCAAATTGTTAATTAACAACAAAATTATACATGTTAATAATTTATTATGGAATTTCTGTTCACTAGTAGAAAAATATGATTTTGTCTTCTGATAAATATACATTAGCTACTGCTGCTAAGTCGCTTCAGTCACGTCCGACTCTGTGCATACATTAGCTACAGCATTTCAATTACAAATATCAAGTTAAAAGTCTATTATTTTTTTTTTTTTTTTTAAATTTTATTTAATTTTTAAACTCTACATAATTGTATTAGTTTTGCCAAATATCAAAATGAATGTGTTAATAACATATAAGGCACAAAGAGTTCAATATTCATGTTTATATATCTATCTCTTTTAACCAAGCAAGACCCTATGGGGGTCTTTCTGAGACAGAACTCCAGCCCAGTCCTCTACTTGCCTCTTGTTTGTGGAAAGTCTTTAGCTTCTAAGGCCTTCTTCAACTTCCAAAGAATAAATCTAATCAGAGAAATGAGCAAATGCAGAAACAAAGGAAAACAGTCAAGCCAGACAAAATAATAATGGTTTAACCATTAAACCATTTAAGTCAGGGACGTTTAGTTCCTCCTCAAGGATTATAGGTAATGTTCTGAGATGTATCCTTGGAGTAATTTTTGCAGCTACTGAAATGCCCACCAGATGGAAGAAATAAACAGAGACACCAGACTAGTTGGAAGCACAAGGTTATTTATGTTGACTCCTGATTACCTCACCATAAGCCAAGAAGAATATCCACCAGTTAGTCACATACCTCACAAGCCCTCCCTCACCCTGTCTTTAAAAATCGTTCCCTGAAAACCACCCAGGAATTTGGACCTTTTGAGTGCTAGGTGCCTGGATTCTTTGCTTAACGCTCTGCATTAAATGCTATGTGTTTCTTCACCGCAATCTATTGTCAGCTTATTGCCTTCACTATGTGTGAGTGAGAAGACCAAGGTTTGATTCAGTAACACTGAATTATAAAATCATAGGACTTAGAGAATCTAGAATAAGTGCAGCATATTCAATAAAGTATGTTCTAAGTGTTAGATGGCATGCAAGTAATTTAATAGATCAAAATTAACTTCAGTAACATGAAAAAAATTTTAAGACGGTAATTTCTTATGACCTGTAACACAGACTTTTTCCTCCTTTTGTTTCTGCTGCTTAACTCCTTCAAGGTCTTTGATAACTGGTATCTAGGTTTAGTATTTATTATAAACTAAAGGAACGCATTGAATAAGACAGGATATTATTTCTCAAAGGACATTATCAATTTCATGATGCACAATAGATTTAGTTTGGATTGTGTTTTTCCCTTTTGCAACTCCCTGAATGTTCAACATGTCTATATTCACCTGACCTTCCTCTTAAGAAACCTGTATGCAGGTCGGGAAGCAACAGTTAGAACTGGACATGGAACAACAGACTGGTTCCAAATAGGAAAAGGAGTACGTCAAGGCTGTATACTCTGACCCTGCTTATTTAACTTATATGCAGAGTACATCATGAGAAACGCTGGGCTAGAAGAAGCACAAGCTGGAATCAAGATTACCAGGAGAAATATCAATAACCTCAGATATGCGGATGATACCACCTTTATGGCAGAAAGTGAAGAGGAACTCAAAAGCCTCTTGATGAAAGTGAAAGAGAAGAGTGAAAAAAAAAGTTGGCTTAAAGTTCAACATTCAGAAAACGAAGATCATGGTATCTGGTCCCATCACTTCATGGGAAATAGATGGGGAAACAGTGGAAACAGTGTCAGACTTTATTTTGGGGGGCTCCAAAATCACTGCAGATGGTGATTGCAGCCATGAAATTAAAAGACACTTACTCCTTGGAAGGAAAGTTATGACCAACCTAGACAGCATATTAAAAAGCAGAGACATCACTTTGCCAACAAAAGTCCATCTAGTCAAGGCTATGGTTTTTCCAGAAGAATTGATACTTTTGAACTGTGGTGTTGGAGAAGACTCTTGAGAGTCTCTTGGACTGCAAGGATATCCAACCAGTCCAACCTAAAGGAAATCAGTCCTGGATGTTCATTGGAAGGACTGATGTTGAAGCTGAAACTCCAATATTTTGGCCACCTGATGCGAAGGGCTGACTTATTTGAAAAGACCCTAATGCTGGGAAAGATTGAAGGCAGGAGGAGAAGAGGACAACAGAGGATGAGATGGTTAGATGGCATCACTGAGTCAATGGACATGAGTTTGGGTAAACTCTGGGAGTTGGTGATGGACAGGGAGGCCTGGTGTGCTGCGGTTCATGGAGTCGCCAAGAGTTGGACACAACTGAGAGACTGAACTGAGCTGAACTAATATATAAAGACAAGATTAAAAAAAATAAATAACTGTCTTTCTCTTCATGTTCTCTCCCAAGACAGAAGTTGTCATTTAGTTGCTAAGTTATGTCCAATTCTTTGGGTCCCTATGCACTGGAGCACACCAGGCTTCCCTGTTCTTCACTATCTCCCAGAGTTTGCTCAAATTCATGTCCGCTGATTCTATCTACCTTCTTATCCCTTGCTGTCCCCTTCTTTTTCCTTCAATCTTTCCCAGTATCAAGGTCTTTTCCAATGAATCGGCTCTTAACATCAGATGACCAAACTACTGGAGATGTAAGTATTTGTGAAAGTTACAGTTTTAAAGGCTCTTTATGCTCAGCAAAGTCTTGATAACTACCTCACCCCTAAATTAAGTGTATGACTGCTCTGAATTCCAAAATGTTCCACAGTTCATTTCAGTTCAGTTCAGTCGCTCAGTCGTGTCTGATTCTTTGCGACCCCATGAATCGCAGCTTGCCAGGCCTCCCTGTCCATCACCAACTCCCGGATTCACTCAGACTCACGTCCATCGAATCAGTGATGCCATTCAGCCATCTCATTCTCTGTCATCCCCTTCTCCTCCTGCCCCTAATCCCTCCCTGAATCAGAGTCTTTTCCAATGAGTCAACTCTTTGCATGAGGTGGCCAAAGTACTGGAATTTTAGCTTTAGCATCGTTCTGTCCAAAGAAATCCCAGGACTGATCTCCTTTAGAATGGACTGGTTGGATCTCCTTGCAGTCTAAGGGACTCTCAAGAGTCTTCTCCAACACCATAGTTCAAAACCATCAATTCTTCGGTGCTCAGCCTTCTTCACAGTCCAACTCTCACATCCATACATGACCACAGGAAAAACCATAGCCACAGATAATTGTAATAAAAAATTTTTAATATTTGGTCCAGTGGAAGGCAAGACTATGAATAAGTTGATATTCAATAAACATAATTTGATTTTTAGGTGCTACTTTAGCAATTTTTTTAGTCATTCCTGATCATGCTGGATTCTGCTAGTTGCCCATGCCAAATCATTACTCTTCAAGATTTTACAGGTGTTATACAAAATTAAACCTAAATTCATTTATAAATTTTAGATATGTCCTTTTGGCTATAATTGGTACATTTCCAATAAATTTAAAAACATAAATAATATCCAAAAAACTGACATACATTCATTTTAGTTTTGACTTTGCTCTTTTGTGAAAGTTTGCAATTAATCCTAGATTTCATCGTGCTCTTAGGTTTAATCTTACCAAGAATTTAGGTCCTTAATTAATTCAGTTATTCAAAATGTATTTTCTAGGCAGAGATGTTTTTACCAGTTACCAATTTGAACATATTGTTTAGTTTGGATAGATACATGATTCTTTTGGAGAGATACATAATTGTCTAAGTTATTAAAACATTCTGAAGTGGAAATAGACTCTCAATTGAAGAAACTTTGCATGCAATCTATACATGTGAAAATAATTTAACATCAAGTGCTGGTCAACAAGAGATTTGACAATTTCTTATTCTTCTCATATGAGACATGATATCATTTGGGAAGTCTCTAAATATATGCTAATTTGAGTGCCTGGTAGCTGAACTCAAGTGATCCCATTGAGACTAATCATAGTCTATAGAGTGCCTGATAAAGTATGGATGGAGTTTCCAGATACTGTACAGGAGACAGGGATCAAGACCATCCCCATGGAAAAGAAATGCAAAAAAAGCAAAATGGCTGTCTGGGGGGCCTTACAAATAGCTGTGAAAAAAAGAGAAGCAAAAAGCAAAGGAGAAAAGGAAAGATATAAGCATCTGAATGAAGAGTTCCAAAGAATAGCAAGAGGAGATTAAAAGCCTTCCTCAGTGATCAATGCAAAGAAATAGTGGAAAACAACAGAATAGGAAAGACTAGAGGTCTCTTCAAGAAAATTAGAGATACCAAGGGAACATTTCATGCAAAGATGGGCTCAATAAAGGACAGAAATGGTATGGACCTAACAGAAGCAGAAGATATTAAAAAGAGGTGGCAAGAATACACAGAAGAACTGTACAAAAAAGATCTTCATGACCAAGATAATGACAATGGTATGATCACTGACCTAGAGCCAGACATCCTGGAATGTGAAGTCAAGTGGGCCATAGAAAGCATCACTATGAAAAAAAAAAAGAAAGAAAGAAAGAAAAGAAAGCATCACTATGAACAAAGCTAGTGGAGGTGATGGAATTCCAGTGGAGCTATTCCAAATCCTGAAAGATGATGCTGTGAAAGTCCTGCACTCAATATGCCAGCAAAGTTGGAAAACTCAACAGTGGTCACAGGACTGGAAAAGTCAGTTTTCATTTCAATCCCAAAGAAAGGCAATGCCAAAGAATGCTCAAACTACCGCACAATTGCATTCATCTCATATGCTAGTAAAGTAATGCTCAAAATTCTCCAAGCCAGGCTTAAGCAATACGTGAACCATGAACTTTCAGATGTTCAAGCTGTTTTTAGAAAAGGCAGAGGAATCAGAGATCAAAATGCCAACATCCCCTGGATCATCAATAAAGCAAGAGAGTTCCAGAAAAACATCTATTACTGCTTTATTGACTATTTCAAAGCCTTTGACTGTGTGGATCACAATCAACTGTGGAAAATTCTTCAAGAGATGAGGATACCAGACCACCTGACCTGCCACTTGAGAAACCTATATGCAGGTCAGGAAGCAACAGTTAGAATTGGACATGAAACAACAGACTGGCTCCAAATAGGAAAAGAGTACATCAAGGCTGTATATTGTCATCCTGCTTATTTAACTTATATGTAGAGTACATCATGAGAAATGCTGGCTGGAAGAGGCACAAGCTGAAATCAAGATTGTTGGCAAAAATATCAATAACCTCAGATATGCAGATGACAACACCCTTATGGCAGAAAGTGAAGAGGAACTAAAAAGCCTCTTGATTAAAGTGGAAGAGGAGAGTGAAAAATTTGGCTTAAACCTCAACATTCAGAAAATGAAGTTCATGGCATCTGGTGCCATCACTTCATGGGAAATAGATGGGAAACAGTGGAAACCGTGTCAGACTTTATTTTTTTAGGCTCCAAAATCACTGCAGATGGTGATTGCAGCCATGAAATTAAAAGACACTTACTCCTTGGAAGGAAAGTTATGACCAATCTAGATAGCATATTGAAAAGCAGAGACACTACTTTGCCAACAAAGGTCCATCTAGTCAAGGCTATGGTTTTTCCAGTAGTCATGTATGGATGTGAGAGTTGGACTCTGAAGAAAGCTGAGCACTGAAGAATTGATGCTTTTGAACTGTGGTGTTGGAGAAGAGTCTTGAGAGTCCCTTGGACTGCAAGGAGATTCAACCAGTCCATTCTAAAGAGATCAGCCCTGGGATTTCTTTGGAAGGAATGATGCTAAAGCTGAAACTCCAGTACTTTGGCCACCTCATGCGAAGAGTTGACTCATTGGAAAAGACTCTGATGCTGGGGGGGATTGGGGGCAGGAGGAGAAGGGGACGACAGAGGATGAGATGGCTGGATGGCATCACTGACTCGATGGATGTGAGTTTGAGTGAACTCCAGGAGTTGGTGATGGACAGGGAAGCCTGGCATGCTGCAGTTCATGGGGTCGCAAAGAGTCGGACACGACTCTGAGACTGAACTGAACTGAACTGATTGTTACAATTCCAAAGTACATTGCTTTATTAAATAAAAATTGAATGTGTGTACATGTATATGTGAGAAGCCTACATACAAACATATACAAAAAAAAATAATGACTGTAAACCTACAATTTACTAAGAGAAAAAAATAGATTTAGTTTTTGCCATTGCATTACATATCTTGCTAATCATTCTATTCATCTCTTCCTAGGCTACAAGTTTTATGTTGTATGTATATAAATATCTGCAACCCCTGGGTGCAAAACTGTATCACTTGTAACTATGTGGTTGTGATGTCCATTGACATCCCCTTGTGGAGGTTAACTAGTCAGTTGACTGTCAAGCCTTACCAATTATCAACCCTAAGAATACATATAATGTCATATCAGTACATAGCCTTTTCATCACTAGTGACACAATGATTTGAATTGCCCCAAGGTACATCTTATTTTTGGAAGTGTTCTGTATATTTTTTAAGAAGTTGCCAGTATAAATCCCCATGGTGGTTCTTTTGGCAAGAAACCAAAAAAACAGCTTTAAGTTCTGAAACAGTGAGAGATCAACATCACATGAAGTGACAGGGTCACTTCAAAGAAGCTCAAGAGTTCGAAAAATGTTATGGTAATTTTTCTGCTAGGTTCTGAAATCATGCTAAAAATAAAAGTCACTGGCCAGTTTTGTAATGCTTATTTTATAGGTAGAACACAACACAAAGTAAAGAATATTAAATAACTTCACATGACCCATTGCATGATGTAGAATAAGTTAAACATTAATTCTTAGGACTTTTAAAGAGTGTCTTAGTAGGAAAATAAACTTCTAAGGAAATAATTCTGAAGTGCACCCTGCGTATATTCTACAATTATTCAATGAGTACTTCACAAACATTGTTTAGATTATTGAGACAATATAATGTTTCCTATTCTCATGGAAATTATAGAGCTAGTAATGAGACATATTAAAAAATGTGGCTATCAAACCAGTCAGTCTTAAGGGAGAACAACCTTGAATATTCACTGGAAGGACTGATGCTGAAATTGAAGTATTTTGGTCATCTGATGCAAACAGATGACTCATTGGAAAAGACCCTGATGCTGGGAAAGATCGAAGGCAGAAGGAGAAGAGGGCATCAGAGAATGAGAGGGCTGGATGACATCACTAATGCATTGAACATGAACTCGGGAAAACTCCAGGAGATGGTGGGGGACAGGGAGGCCTGGCGTGCTGCAGTCCATGGGGTCGCAAAGAGGTGAACATGACTGGGCGACTGAGCAACAACAACAAAGCCAAGTATAACACTATAAATTGTGAAAAGTGGAACTGAAGAAACTGTGGTGGTAAAGTATACTTAGTGGGGAGTTGCTATAGTGACATGAATTGAAAAGATGTGTTTAGGGAAGTGAAAGTTAAGCTGAGACTTCACTAACAAAAAGATGAGCCAGAGCAAATGTGAGTGCTTTTGTATGAAATATGGATGCAGTATCTCCAAGCTGAAAGAACAGCTTAGCTAAAGAAAGAAATTCCTGGTGTCTTTGAGTAGCTAAATATAGGACAAGATGTATGCAAAATACAGGGAATAAGAATTCAGGATCCTGCTGCTACTTTTGTATTAAACAGTCAATTATCTTTCATTAAAAAAAAAAAAAAAAATTGCCAACACCTTTACCATTTCCAGTGCTATTTTCTTCTGTTGATTCAAATTTTTATCTGGAATCATTTTCCTTCTTCCTGAAAAATTTCATTTGACAATAGCACAGATCCTGGAAGAAGGAAATAATAAATATATAGTTATATCAGGTTCTTACATTTTATCTGAAGTGGTATATTGCTTAAAGTTCAATTCAGTTCAGTCACTCAGTCGTGTCCAACTCTTTGCGACCCCATGGACTGCAGCACGCCAGGCCTCCCTGTCCATCACCAACTCCTGGAGTTTACTCAAACTCACGTCTGTTGAGTTGGTGATGCCATCCAGCCATCCTACCTCTGTCATCCCCTATTTAGGAGCTATTTATGTGAAATAGGAAGATCCTGAATAGTTTTCATCAGAGAGGTAATGAAATACATTTCACTCCATCAAAAATAATACAGAAAGAAGATACAAAGGGTTGGGGCGGGGAAGCATTTGGTGGCAGATTGAAAGCACAAAATGGCTTTGGTGGCTACCCAAAGACTGAATTAAGGAGTCAATTTGAATTTTGGAGCTATATTAGCAGGCTACTGCTGTAATAAATAGATGTACATAAAATGTCTCCACTAACAACGCAGCTAGCATAATAAATGTAACAGGTCCTTGCTGTGTTTGCATATTTTCTTTCAAAATTAAATAATAATTTGATTCAGAGTTTTCTCAAATTAATAGATGCCTCAGGGTATTTTCAGACTCTATCCTATATATTTGAGCTTAGAATATTTATCTTCCACACAAACTGCAGTGAAAATGCCTTCCCTATCTGTTAGGTGTCTGAGGCTGAAAACGTTCTATTCTCAGTTAAAAAAAAAAGAAATCAGTTCCTTTGGTATATATAATATTTTCATTTTAATTAATGGAAAATATAAAGTGACAGATAAACTTTAGTAAAACCATTATCTCAGGTTGACTTTCAATATTCATTTCATTACAAATTTAAATTTGATCACAGATTTTCTTTTCAGACCATGGTGAAGTAACAAGGACTGGGTTTAGTCTCCTGCCTTAGACAAGATACATGAAAAAAAAAAAAAAAAAAAGATTCAGACATTGGGTAATAGATAACATAGAACAATGACTGGGAAAGATAAAAAAAGGTGATACTTAGAATTCTTGTTTATTGGCTTGAGAGAGTCCCCAGGCCACAAAACTGGGAAGGGTAATCCAAACAGAACCTCGAAGTCTCACTAAACTGAGGACATTAAAGTGAGATTTTCAGATTACCAGATGTTCAGACATTACAGAGCAGATCCCTGTGAACTGTGAAGAGAGAAAACTGCATGGAGAAGGAAGAGCTGCACAGAGAGCTGGCTCAGGAGAGCTACAGAGCATTTCCTTCTGGACTTCAGTTGAGTATTGATCAGCACATAGCTATGAATATACATGCTCAAGGCAAGCAAGAGAGTATTGAGAGGTTACACCAAAAAGAAGAGGGTCAAACAGTCACCAGAGCTCAGGGGGCTGGAAATCTGTGTTCCTATTAGCAGGGGTAGGAAAAAACTTCAAATAAATAAATGGGACTTCTGGTAGAGTGCTCAGAAGGCTCACTGGTGCATTCATGCCCAGTCATGTCCAACTCTTTGTGACCCCATCTACCTTGTAGGAAAATATTTGCAGACTTAGGTATAGAATTATATTAAATTATATCTGAATTTAATGAAAATGTCCCCATTTGAAAAAATTACATTTGAAGACATTAATAATAGTAATCGCTACTGATAATGATTGAAATTAAATTTAAATCATAGGAAAATATAATCAAAATTCAGTAAAATACATGTGCTCATTTATTTCAAAAGTTTACATTTTTTGTTATCTTAAGAGGCTTTATTTCCTGAAAAACTCAATAACTTGTTGCAAATTGCCCAAAACACAAACTCAGCTAATTTTTGGCATTGGTTAGTTAAGCTGTAGTAACTAACAAAATGCTAATACCAAAGCTTTCATCAGGCCAGTTTTTTTATAACTCCCTGATATGAAAAATTGGCATGGTAATGCCATACCATAGGGAAAAAATTAAATTTTAATAATAATTTTAATTTTATAATTTAAAGTTACATAATATTAAATATTTTAACTGTCCCATTTTGGACTTAATCTCATCACTTTTTTTTTTTACTTTAAAAAAAAATGACAGACACATTTGTATTCACCAAAAAGTTATTTCATAACTATGTGTTGGGCATTATTCTAGGGACAAGATGAATAAAACAGTCTTTGACCTCAAGTACCATACACTGTATAATGGAAGAGAACAATTAAGAACAAAGAGATAGATACCTCCTCACTTCATTCTCTGTGAATCTTCTCATCTCACATAGATTAAAAACCAAAAATCTTAGCATAGCCTACAAAGACCCACATGGGTTGCATCCCGACCCACATACGGGTAGACATTCATTCAAACATTTCAGTCAAATCCCTTCTGTTCCAGTCACTATGACTTTTTTTTTTTTTTTTTTTTAGTATCAATCAGAAGCATAGTTCTCTATCAGGGTTTTTATAGCTATTACTCCTTTTGTCTGGAACTCTTCAATTGTAAGCATCACTGGCCCCTTCATCACCTTCACGTTTCTGGAAATTATCAACTTGTCAGTGTGTGTGTCTGTGTGTTTTAATACCCTATTTAACATTGAAATCTATTATTTAGCTTGAGTATTCTAAATTATTGCTTCATGCATTATCTACATTGAATGAGCAACTCTTTTAAATTCCTCTTCCTTTCTCTCTCTTATACTTATCTTTAAAAAGGATAACTCAAGTGGCTGTTTTAGGAATAGAATAAATATGAGCAAGGTCTGAAGCAAGGAGTCCAGTTTGGAGACTGGAGACTATCAGAATGACCCAAGTGAGGACTGATGTTGTCTAGTAGTGAAGTCATAGCAGTGTAGGAGATGAGATGTTATTAGGTACTGGAACCAGTTGAGGGTAGTGTCAAGGGAATTTCCTGATGAAATGGATGTGGATGGTTAAAAACAAAGAGCAAAATAAGACAAGTGTACATTTTTTGTTGCCTGAGCAACTGGAAGGTTGGAGTTTCTATGAACTAAAGTTGAAAAAGGACATTTGATACTCAAATATATTCAAAGACTTCAGTTCAGTTCAGTTGCTCAGTCGTGTCTGACTGTTTTCGACCCAGTTGCCTGCAGCACACTAGGCTTCCCTGTCCATCACCAACTCCTGGAACTTGCTTAAACTCATGTCCATTGAGTCAGTGATGCCATCCAACTATCTCATCCTCTGTTGTCCCCTTATCCTCCTGCCTTCAATGTTTCCCAGCATCAGGGTCTTTTCTAATGAATCCATTCTTGGAGCTTCAGCTTCAACAACAGTCCTTCCAATGAATATTCAGGACTGATTTCCCTTATGACTGACTGGTTTGATCTCCTAGCAGTCAAAGAATTAGGCCTGATCAAATATTTGATCAAATATTCAAAGACTTAGGCCTAATCAAATATTTTTAAAACTTTAACGTTCAGTAGTGAAGACAAATGCATCTACTGTTGATAGAAATCTTGTATTCTGATGACATCGAGGGCCCAGGTATTAAAGTCACAGAAACTTGGATAGTGCTTCAAAATGTAGAGACTGTTTGTATTTTTTTAATGTTGATTTATAAGAGTTTCACCACCTGATCTGCCTCTTGAGAAATGTGTGTGCCAGTCAGGAAGCAACAGTTAGAACTGGACATGGAACAACAGACTGGTTCCAAATAGGAAAAGGAGTTTGTCAAGGCTGTATATTGTCACCCTGTTTAACTTATATGCAGAGTACATCAAAAGAAACGCTGGACTGGAAGAAACATAAGCTGGAATCAAGATTGCTGGGAGAAATATCAATAACCTCAGACATGCAGATGACACCACTCTTATGGCAGAAAGTGAAGAGGAACTCAAAAGCCACTTGATGAAAGTGACAGTGGAGAGTGAAAAAGTTGGCTTAAAGCTCAACATTCAGAAAACGAAGATCATGGCATCTGATCCCATCACTTCATGGGAAATAGATGGGGAAACAGTGGAAACAGTATCAGACTTTATTTTTTGGGGCTCCAAAATCACTACAGATGGTGACTGCAGCCATGAAATTAAAAGACTCTTACTCTTTGGAAGGAAAGTTACGACCAATCTAGATAGCATATTCAAAAGCAGAGACGTTACTTTGCCAACAAAGGTTCGTCTAGTCAAGGCTATGGTTTTTCCTGTTGTCATGTATGGATGTGAGAGTTGGACTGTGAAGAAGGCTGAGCGCCGAAGGATTGATGCTTTTGAACTGTGGTGTTGGAGAAGACTCTTGAGGGTCCCTTGGACTGCAAGGAGATTCAACCAGTCCATTCTGAAGGAGATCAGCCCTGGGATTTCTTTGGAAGGAATGATGCTAAAGCTGAAACTCCAGTACTTTGGCCACCTCATGCGAAGAGTTGGCTCATCAGAAAAGACTCTGATGCTGGGAGAGATTGGGGGCAAGAGGAGAAGGGGATGACAGAGGATGAGATGGCTGGATGACATCACTGACTCGATGGACGTGAGTCTCAGTGAACTCCGGGAGTTGGTGATGGACAGGGAGGCCTGGCATGCTGTGATTCATGGGATCGCAAAGAGTCGGACACGACTGAGCGACTGATTTGATCTGATCTGATATAGTTTGGATATTAACACCTTATAAGATAAATAATTTGCAAATATCTTCTCCCTTTCAATAGGTAGCCTTATTTTGTTGACAGTTTCCTTTGTTGGAAAAAAGTTTTTTAGTTTGATGTGGTCTCATTTGTTTGTTTTTGCTTTTGTTTCCCTTGCCTGTGGAGACATATCCAAAAAAAAAAAATATTATTATGGTAGATGTCAAAGAAAGTACTGCCTATATTTTATTCTAGAATGTAGGAGACAGGAAGAATAAAAGAAAAGCAGGCCCCAGCAAGGGCCACAAAATAAATTTATAATTATTGATAAACTGGATGCTATAAGGCATGAGACTCTTGGGACAAGTTCAGAGGGAACAGTTCATAATCTTGAAAACCAGATGTGATCCTGGGGTCGGAAAACCAGCCCCAGACTGTTTCTCAACTGGTGTCTCAGAGTCACATGTTTTACATATCTGGTGGAAAATCTATAGATAAGAAATTTAGTCTTAGTTACTGATTTGTTATTGATTATTGTTTCCTAATTACTCAATGGTTAATGATCATTTTGTTCTTTGGTCATGAAGGCCACAGGAGTTATAGTTTAACTCCCCGCATATTCTTTCATTCACGGCTGAAAGTATAATAAACCTGGCTTCAGGACCTTCACCTTGGAGCGATGTTGGTCCTCGCTTTTCTCTGAATTCTTGTGTCTCATTTTTCATTCTCTCGCCCTATCACGCTTTCGGAAAACCTGCTTGTCGAGCTGATCTCAACACTAGAAGTCATGATTTCCGATCTTACATATAAATATTTAATCCATTCTGAATTTACTATGTGCATGTTGTGTGAGAGTAGTATATTCTTTATCATATTGTTTTCAATTATAGGTTTTTTATAAGATACTGAATACAGTCCCTTGTGTTATACAGTAGGTCCCTGTTGTTTACTCATTTTATATACAGTAGTGTGTATCTGTTAATCCCAAATTCCCATATGCTGATCAAACATTAGAGGGTGGGTTTTGAAAGGTTTTATTTAGACTATATGGGAACTTAATATGTCAGTTAATGAAACTGAATTTTTTAAAATATATTAAGGAAAAAGTACAGTAATTAAAAGATCTATGTTTATCAATCAGGAGGATATTGATGACTCTTGATGTTAGAGTTTCACATGTGTGGTAGAGGAAGAGGCCAGACTGCAGTGGATTGCAAATGAAAAAAAAAGAAAGAAAAATTAAAAGAATAGAAAAGTAGGGAAATGGCTTTAATTTACATGTCAAGAAGATTGGCTAAAAAAGGAAAGAGAGAAACAGAATATGGATGAGAGAAGACATGGGTTCAAAGGAGTTTTTGTTAGACTTCTTGTTTATTGTTTTGTGTTTAAAAAAAAATTAAGTTCTCAAAAGCATTTGCACTGGTATAGAAGATCAAGTGGAAATAAAGACATTCTTCAGTAACAGAAAGAAGAGATAATTACTGGTTTATCAATCTATATCTATAAAGTGAAGAATTGCACTTGAATAATGCAAAGAGTTTCCATCAACAAGATTAAAAGGATGTTTTGGTACAACTTCCCTGACTTGTCAAGGGCCTATGTAGCCTGCCAGGCTCTTCTGTCCATGGGATTTCCCAGGCAAGAATATTAGATTGTGTTGCCATACCTTCCTCCAGGGGAACTTCCTGACCCAGGAATTGAACCCGAGTCTCCTTCATTGGAGACTCCTTCTCCATTCCTTCATGGAGAAGGAAATGGCAACCCACTCCAGTATTCTTGCCTGAAAAATCCCATGAATGGAGAAGCCTAGTAGGCTACAGTCCATGGGGTCGCAAAGAGTCGGACATGACTGAGCAACTTCACTTCACTTCACTTCTTCATTGCAGGCAGATTCTTTACCATTTGAGCCACAGGGAAGCCCATATTTGTAATTAGTGCATAAATATTTTCTGTACTCTAGAATGTATCATATCCAAATGTCAAATTCACCTACCATGTCCTGGTTTTAGAAACAGTAAATGAATACTGAGATCTCACATTTTTAACAGAAAATTTTAGACATTCTCAAATTTGAGAAGTGTTATTTAGACATTCTTAAATTATAAAAGATTCCATGAAAGTATTTAGCAGGTAGACAGTTTAGCTAGTAAAAACCTAAATTTTGTTCTTTTAACCAGAATTTACTGTCCTTTAAGACGTGGATTAATTATTAAATATTCCTCTGTTTCTAATCTTTATACCTTAATATAAATTTAAACCTAAGTCTCATTTCAGTTAAGTTCAGTCACTCAGTTGTGTCCAACTCTTTGAGACCCCATAGACTGCAGCACACCAGGCTTCCCTGTCTATCACCAACTCCCAGAGCTTACTCAAATTCATGTCCATCCAGCCGGTGATGCCATCCAACCATCTCATCCTCTGTCATACCCTTCTCCTCCTGCCTTCAATCTTTCCCAGCATCAGGGTCTTTTCCAATGAGTCAGTTCTTTGCATCAGGTGGCCAAAGTATTGGAGTTTCAGTTTCAGCATCAGTCACTCCAATGAATATTTAGGACTGATTTCCTTTAGGATGGCCTGGTTGGATCTCCTTGCAGTCCAAGGGAGTCTCAAGAGTCTTCTCCAACACCACAGTTTAAGAGCATCAATTCTCCAGTGCTCAGCTTTCTTTATGGTCCAACTCTCACATCCATACATGACTACTGGAAAAACCAGAGCTTTGACCAGATGAAACTTTGTTGGCAAAGTAATGTTTCTGCTTATTAATATGCTGTCTAGGTTTGTCATAGTTTTTCTTCCAAGGAGCAAGCGTCTTTTAATTTCATGGCTGCTGTCACCATCTGCAGTGATTTTGGAGTCCCCAAAAATAAACTCTGTCACCGTTTCCACTGTTTCCCCATTTATTTGCCATGAAGTGATGGGACCGGATGTCATGATCTTAGTTTTCTGAACGTTGAGTTTTAAGCTAGCTTTTTCACTCTCCTCTTTCACTTTCATCAAGAGGCTCTTTAGTTCTTCACTTTCTGCCATAAGGGTGGTGTCATCTGCATATCTGAGGTTATTGCTATTTCTCCCAGCAATCTTGATTCCAGCTTTTGCTTCATTCAGCCCAGCGTTTTTCATGACTCTGCATATAAGTTAAATAAGCAGGGTGACAATATATGGCCTTGACATACTCCTTTCCCAATTTGGAGCCAGTCTGTTATTCCATGTCCTAGTAACCACCTTTATTTCCTTACTACTAAGACACGTCACCTACTAGAATTGCTAACTTGAGAATCAAATAAGCAAGTACATGTTGTTACACTACATCCTGCAGCATCTACTAGTACTGAATTATTGCACAGATAATAAAACTTCTCACATTATATTAACTTCAATCACACATGGGAGACCCAAAGAAGTTACTGAGCAGAATTTCATCTTAATTACCAACTAAGCCCTGTGATTTCTACCAAAAATTATAATAATAGAGCTACTGAAATGGTTTTGGTCTATTTCAGTTCATTTTTTTTTTTCATTCATCACCAAAAAGGGGAAAAAGAATCATGTTAAAGAGAAAGGTGTTTAAGGAGCTATTTTACCATGAATATTAGATAAATGGAAGATAGAATTTTAATTAAACTCTCTCTAGCCTCATCAGATTAACAGTGTTTAAAGCTGGCTTGTTTATGGGAAGGTCTGTTTTAGCTTTTCTGGATTATCTCAGTCATTTTCATTAGTGAAATCTTTAATCTGCTCTTCATTACAAATGAAAGGGTAGAGGTCCATATCTATTGGATCTGAGATAAATCTTGTATTTAAGCTGCTTGGTGAATTATTTAGGCATAAACATATTAGAAAGTTTAAAGACTCAGAGTCCAAGAATAATAATAGATTCATTCAGATTTGACACTTTTAATAACATTTTATGTAATATTATAGAATGTAGGAGGAGAGTGAACATGTATCTGTGTGTGTGTTTATAAATATATGGACATATTTTTTATACTGTCTTTCCAAGTTAAGAAATGTATACTGATTTTAGTAAATCATATGTAAAGGACTGCCTTTACAGAATTAACTAAATTTGGGAAACAGGCAGTATATTTTTATTATTTTTGCTTATGATTCAAACGTTATGAGCTCTTTCATTTAATTTTCCCTCTAAGAAAATTATTTAGTCTGATGCCCATTAACTGAAAAAAAGTGGAAAGAAAATGTTAGTCACTCAGTCATGTCCAACTCTGTGACCCAATGGATTGTAGTCTGCCAGGCTCCTCTATCATGGAATTCTAATAAATGTTTTTTTTTTTTCAAATATTAAATTAAAATTCACTGTAGAATACACTCTGAATTGATTAATTTTATAATAAGTACTTGTTATATGATAAATTTTCAAATGTCTGTGCTTACTACTTAGAACAATTATTGTATGAGCTCATTGATGAAGCTAGAAAGTTCTTACTCAGAAGAATCAAATCTGAACAATTCTGAATTAAATATGGAATCAAGAATCTAGAATTTGAGTTCTTTTATTGTTCGCTTTCTTTGGTTTTGCCAGGTTTTGGGGAAGCCACTGACCTTTTCTAAGTTTGTGATTCATCATTTTTAAATGAATACAAACACCTGCTTTATTTATAGGAGTGTTACAAGTGGTCAGAAAGAAAATGACTTCAAGTGTTAAAAAATAATGCTTTATAATAAATATACTGAGATAATTTTTATAATTGTATTGATATATTTTGAACAGCATATATTTTAACAGATACCTGACCAGGGAAAGTATTTTTATTTCAGGTTCTGGAAGGTGCTTGGTACATAAAAAATGGTAAGTTACTAACATAAAAATTTTATATTAGTTATCATTTTTGTCTATTTATTCACTTATCACTTGTCTAAATAAGTGACACGTGAAAACACCAATATCTACAAGATGCTAAAAATCTACCTGATTTAGTCTCAGTGGATCTGATATTTTATGAAAGTCTAAGAGAGCTTTGGCAGATGGTGATGCAGCCATGAAATTAAAAGACGCTTACTCCTTGGAAGAAAAATTATGGCCAACCTAGATAGCACATTGAAAAGCAGAGACATTACTTTGCCAACAAAGGTCCGTCTAGACAAGTCTATGGTTTTTCCAGTGGTCATGTATGGATGTGAGAGTTGGACTCTGAAGAAAGCTGAGCACTGAAGAATTGATGCTTTTGAACTGTGGTGTTGGAGAAGACTCTTGAGAGTCCCTTGGACTGCAAGGAGATCCAACCAGTCCATCCTGAAGGAGATCAGCCCTGGGATTTCTTTGGAAGGAATGATGCTAAAGCTGAAACTCCAGTACTTTGGCCACCTCATGCGAAGAGTTGGCTCATTGGAAAAGACTCTGATGCTGGGAGGGATTGGGGGCAGGAGGAGAAGGGGACGTGACAGAGGATGAGATGGCTGGATGGCATCACTGACTCGATGGGCGTGAGTCTGAGTGAATTCCAGGAGTTGGTGATGGACAGGGAGGCCTGGCGTGCTGCAATTCATGGGGTCGCAGAGTCAGATACGACTGAGCAACTGAACTGAACTGAAGAGAGCTTTAAAAAAAGAAGCTATTTTTCCTATTTTCTCTCCTATCCCACAATACTTTCAGCAAATATGTTCTCTTTTTCTCTCCTCTATTACCCTTTCTTTACTCTTCCACCAGCTATCTGTGCAGTTATGGGAAGATTAGTTCCTATTTTTGTGTCTCACTAACTTTATGTGTGCAATGGGGATAATCATTTTATTTCATAGGGTCATTTTGAGAAATAGGTAAATTAGTACTGGAAATCAGTTAGGACAGCACTTGACAAGAATGAGTTCTTAATCATTTTCAGATAGGTATTTGTAAATCCACCATTATATATTATTATTATTATTGAACCATCATACTAATTATGTGAAAAGAATCACTTTATTTCTCGGAAATATATGAGAAACTTCAAAAAAGTCCATGCATGTCTCACTCTACCAACATGTTTTATTCTGTTTCCTTAGGCAGTCATCACATTTTTATGCACCTTACTATGTTTGCTGCTCATTTGCCAATAATAAATAATTCTGTGTCCCGAGCAGTACGATATCAGAATATTCATGTAGGAGATGATTTATCCAAATTCAAATCTCCATTTCCCCTAGTTATTTTTCCTCTTGGTTCTTCATGTAGTTTTCAGCAAAGTAAATTCTGAAATCTTGCCCACAATTAGGATTTTAAATGAGATTATACACATAAATAAATTAATGTGTTCATTCTAAACAACCCCCCCACCCAAAAAAAAAAAAAAAAAAAAATCCAGGGACATATTTTGTTGTCATTTTTTAAAAGAAATTTTCAGCAACAAAAATTCTTAATGAACAATTTCCTACCTCAAATAAGTTAAAGCACGGGTTTACACATTTTTCTTTTAGTAAAGTGAAAGTGAAGTCACTCAGTCGTGTCCGACTCTTTGGGACCCCATGGCCTGTAGCCTACCATGCTTCTTGGTCCACGGGATTTTCCAGGCAAGAATACTGGAGTGGGGTGCCATTTCCTTCTTCAAGAGATCTTCCCGACCCAGGGATTGAACCCCCATCTCCAGCATTGTAGGCAGACGCTTTACCATCTGAGCCACCAGGGAAGTAGTAAGGGACCCATTAAAAAAAAAAAAAAAAAAAGCACACACACACACACACACACATTTAACCGAAAATTCCGAAGTAAATAATGTTTGCTATTTGATCTGTTGAGAATTTTAAAGTCACAATTATATCAATCTTTATTTTTATAGATTGTTCACTCTTTCTTTCTTGTGTAGCTTATCATTTTAACATGACATAACAGAAGTGATTATATCATGTTCTTTTAGCAATAAAAAAATTATTATGGAGTTCATTAATATTCCCTCTTTCCTTTTCCTTCCTTTCTCTCTTCTTTCTTTTGTTTTCTTTTATTTCTTCATTTTTTATCACCTAATAATATCATGGATTCCATTTTTCCTATGTTATAATGACCCAATCTATGGCTAAAGGTCTAACAAAGTTAGAATAGATTTTCTCACTTTGATGACTCTTACAAGAATTTAGTTTATAATTTCCATAAGCCAGAACATAGTACTCAATATATAACTGTTGAGTGTGTCAAGGTGTAAAAATGGAAACCATTTCATTCTTAATAGATTTTATATCATGAGCTGTGAGAGACAACACTGCTGTGATCATTATCCCTTCTTGGAGTTCCTTGAATTTTCCTGACCCAGCAGTCAAACAAATTAACTTTTTTTCCTTCCTACAGTACCTTTTTCTGAGGAGATCTGCAGGTCCTTAAGTAGAACTAAGAACTAGGCTTAAATGGTGAAAGTTTTATATCTGCATCAGTCAGAATGGTGGAGGAACAAGGGACTATAACTCCTGGGATTAGCTTAAAAAGATATCTAAACATATCTGTTTATTCTAACCCTTTGTAAAAAGAGCAAGTCCCTGAGTAAAATTCTCCTTATCTCAGATGAATCAAAATGTACAGAGAATGCAAGAATGTTTTACAAGTCTCCTTACTTCTACAATCACTATTAATTAGTGTCCTAGGTTTATTACCATTTTTTTCAGTTTTAACAATGTCGTATTAGTTCATCATCTAACTCTAGCCTTTACCCTCATTATCAGACAGGACAGGCAAAGCAATATAGATCCACAAATATCCAAGTTCTTCCTAATGAATATAAGTCAAGTCAATGTGATTTTCATCAGTTTTGCAACTGCATAGCAAGTCGATTTAAGATTTCCCCAGCAGTCTTCTGCTTTGCTATATACACTTATCTGAAACTCATCTCTAGGAAAATTTTTTTCAATTTACTATAGCTAAATAAAAACTGTTTCTTTTTCTCTAACTGCAATTGATTTTATATGCTTTTTCACATTATATTATTATGATCAGGAGATGAGGCAGGCTCCTTTGTTGTTCTTCAGTCGCTAAGCCGTGTCCGACTCTTTGTGACCCCAGGAAGCCCTGCAGCATGCTAGGCTTCCTTGTCCTTCTCTGTCTCCCTGAGTTTGCTCAAATTCATGTACATTGAGTTGGTGATGCTAGCTATCCAACCATCTTAATCTCTCACTCTCTTCTCCTGCTCTCAGTCTTTCCCAGCACCAGGGTCTTTTCCAATGAGTCGGCTCTTCTTGTCAGATGGCCAAAGTATTGGAGCTTCAGGTTCATCATCAGTCCTTCCAATGAATATTCAGCACTGATTTCCTTTAGGATTGACTGGTTGAATCTCCTTACCATCCAAGGGACTCTGAAGAGTCTTCTTTAACACTACATTTAAAAGGCATCAATTTTTCAGTGCTCAGCTCCCTTTATGGTCCAACCCTCACATCCATAGATGACTGGTGGAAAAAGCATAGCTTTGTCTATATGCACTTTTCTCTGCCCATTTGTCTGCCAAGTGTTGTCTCTGCTTTTCAATATGCTGTCTAGGTTGCTCATAGCTTTTCTTCCAAGGACCAAACATCCTTTAATTTCATGGCTGCAGTCACTATCTGCAGTGATTTTGGAGCCCAAGAAAATAAAGTCTGTCAGTGTTTCCACTTTCCCTTTCTATTTGCCATGAAGTGATGGGAGTAGATGCCATAATCTTAGGCTTTTGAATGTTGAGTTTTAAGCAGCCTTTTCACTTTCCTCTTTCATCCTTACCAAGAAGGCTCCTAAAACTTAGATAGTCAGGAGTAGTTCTTGATGTAATGACTGCTGGAACCTCTATAACTATTTAACCCTTCACTGTGTTCTTGACTCAGCACACTCACTTTATGAGTTTCCTGAAAATATGCAGGAAAGTAAATGTTCTGTAGCCCTCATTTATTTTCATGTTCTGGCTGACCTATAGACCTTTTGTAAATCTAATAATATGCTCTTTTTTTTTTCCTGCTACTCACTAAAATTTTTCCTGCAATGAAATAGATGTCCCATTATGATCTTTACTGCTTATAGTGGGTTGAATTATGGTCCCTTAAACGATGTCTGTCAGGAAATTGTGAGTGTGACTATTTATAAAAATGGCTTTTTAAGGTGTAACAGCCATGAAATTAAAAGACGCTTACTCCTTGGAAGGAAAGTTATGGCCAACCTAGATAGCACATTGAAAAGCAGAGACATTACTTTGCCAACAAAGGTCAGTCTAGTCAAGGCTATGATTTTTCCTGTGGTCATGTATGGATGTGAGAGTTGGACTGTGAAGAAGGCTGAGCACCGAAGAATTGATGCTTTTGAACTGTGGTGTTGGAGAAGACTCTTGAGAGTCCCTTGGACTGCAAGGAGATCCAACCAGTCCATTCTGAAGGAGATCAGCCCTGGGATTTCTTTGGAAGGAATGATGCTAAAGCTGAAACTCCAGTACTTTGGCCACCTCATGTGAACAGTTGACTCATTGGAAAAGACTCTGATGCTGGGAGGGATTGGAGGCAGAAGGAGAAGGGGATGACAGACGATGAGATGGCTGGATGGCATCACTGACTCGATGGATGTGAGTCTGAGTGAACTCTGGGAGTTGTTGATGGACAGGGAGGCCTGGCGTGCTGCGATTCATGGGGTTGCAAAGAGTCGGACACAACTGAGCGACTGATCTGATCTGAAGGTGTAACTAAATTAAGGTGCTTGAGGTGAGATCATCCTAGATTTAGGGTGGACCCTAAATTCAATGAGAAATGTCCTTATAAGAGAGATGGAGACAGAGGCTTGAGACACAGAGTCACAGGGGAGAAGGCCATGTGAAAACATAAGTAGAGATTAGATTTATGCCCCCAGAAGCCGAGGAATATATGAAGGTATTAGAAGCTAAAAGAGGCCAGAATGGATTTTTGAAGGGAGTATGGGTCTGACAATATCTTGATTCTAAACTGGCCTCCTCAAAACTGTAAAAGAATAAATTTTTATTATTTTAAGCCACCAGACTTGTGGTAGTATTACAGAGGCCCTATAACACTGATACACTGCTACTCCATATGAAGATTATTTGATTGATTATGATTAAATATATACATTAAAGATAACAAGAAAAATAGTGACCAAAATGCACACCATGATTCTTGGCAAAGAACTGCTTCTGAAATGACTTTTGTATTTTTAATATTTAATTCTTTGGCAATTACAACTGTGAAAAATATGTATTTACATATTTTTGCACCATTTTATTGGAAAATTTTATATGAATGCTAGACTGGAACAGAATAATGCAATATTCATAATAATAATGCAAAAGTCATAAAAGATACAGGAAATTACAGTAGGATTTTATAACTCATGGTATAAAACCTGTTGAAAATGCAGTTGCAAAAATCTTTACTCAATAATTTACTCAACAATTATGTATGGAGTAGCTATGTTCTTGGTTTACAGATCTTTATGATCAAATTCTTAAGAAAGATGCAATGAGAAAGCCAATTCTACTTTTGGAAAGAATCATGGCTCCGCAGAACATATATTGGTTTGTCAACATTTTATCAGTGACTTATATATGTGGAACAGAAATATCTGTTTAAAAAGGTACATGCTTTTACAATGCAACAAAGCATCTCACCTTTATTGCAAACACAGACAAACATAAATTACCACTACACACCTAGGCAAAAGAATACCAAAGCATGCACCATTTCCTTTGAACATTCTCAAGTACCTTTTCATGCTTGTCCTTGGTAGCCAAGTACATTAATCCACGTTAGAACCATTGCAATTGATGACTCAAGACTTGGAGTTTTGTATTTATGCATGTATTTTGTTGTTGTTCAGTTGTTAAATCATGTCTGATTCTTTGTGATCCCATGGACTGCAGCACATCAGGCTTCCCTATACTTCACTATCTCCCAGAGTTTGCTGAAATTCATGTCTATTGAATCGGTGATACTATCTAACCATCTCATCCTCTGCCACCCTCTTCTCCTTTTGCCTTCAATATTTCCCAGCATCAGGGTTTTTCCAATGACTTGGCTCTTTGTATAAGGTGGCCAAAGTGTTGGAGCTTCAGCTTCAGCATCGATTCTTCGAATGAATATTCAGGACTGATTTCCTTTAGGATTGACTGGTTTGATCTCCTTGCAGTCTAGGGGACTCTCAAGAGTTTTCTCCAGCACCACAATTTGAAAGGATTGATTCTTCAGCACTCAGCCTTCTTTATGGTCCAACTCTCACTTTCATATATGACTTCTGGGAAAACCATAGCTTTGACTATGTGGACTTTGTCAGCAAAGTGTTGTCTTTGCTTTTCAATATGCTGTCTAGGTTTGTCATAGCTTTCCTTCCAAGGAGCAGTCGTCTTCTAATTTCATGGCTGCAGTCATTGTAAGCAGTGACTATGCACGGGCTGTGCACTGTGCTCAGTCACATCTGACTCTTTGCAAACCCATGGACTGCAGTCTGCCAGGCTCCCCTCTCCATGGGATTTCCCAGGCAAGAATATTGGAGTGGCTTGCCATTTCCTCCTCCAGTGGATCTTCCCGACCCAGGGACTGAACCTCCATCCCAGCATCTTCTACATTGGCAGGTAGATTCTTTACCACTGAGCCATGGTGGGGGAGGGGGATGAGCCAGCAATTATGCATGTATATCATCCATTTAAAATAAAAGATCATTGAGGTTTATAAATTGTATGCATCTTCTTGAATTCATTGGGAAATCTGTTGCCTCATGCTGCGTTTGGGATTCATGCAAGGTCTTTTAGTTTATTGTCCAAATGAGTGAAGAGCTTCTTTTACACATATAAAACAGGAGTGTTAGCCACTACCTTGTGTTTTGACTGTGAAATGTTAATCTGTTTGTTGTTGATAGAGATTACAGTAGGGAAAGCCAGGGCAGTTACACTTAGGTCCTGACACCTGGCACACAGCCTGACTGGATATTGCAGAGCTTTAAATCTGCCTGTCAGGAGATAGGACACAAAGGTAACAACTGCCAGTTAAATAAAATTGCTTAGAGTAAATTGGACAAATTTTGTTAGCCTCTTGCCTAACCTGGCCCAGAGCCACATCAGCAAGGGCAATGATGTTAAGTTTGGGATTGAACTTGTGGCTGAAGAAAACTAATTCAGCAGTTGCTTCCAGCAACTGTGTTAGGCTGATTAAAAGCAGCTCCATGGTCAACTCAAATTGTTTTATATATTGATGTTTTGTTGTCATCAAATGAGTTGTAGTTTCCTGGAGAAGAGGATAGAGGTTCAAATAGTGCTTCATCTGGGATGTGGAACAGAGTGCTAGGCACATAAAAATGCTCAATTATATGCTTGATTGGAATTGAGCTAAATTGATTCTTTAGTTCAGACAAGGTTTGTTCACTCAGACTTTCTCTTTAATTACAAAATTAGTGAAATAATATTCAATGTAAGCACATATATATGTATATATACACACATATTTTCTTAATTCATAGTCATGTAGCAATCTGGCATATTCTTTATCAGTTAAGCTGCCTAAATCCTTAAAAACATAAGCTGTGACAGGAGATTCAGCTCCATTAATAATATTCTTACTTAGGAATCTATTCTTATTGTTGTGGTAAAATTCCTTCTGGCCAGAAGGAAATAGGACTAAAATGTGCTTTTTCTTCTCTATTACTTATACACCACATTTTAGAGATGTCAACTTATTCTCATGATTTTTTAAAAAAAGCTTGACTAGTCAGTTACTAATGAAAATCGTAGATATTCATACATTCACTTACTTCTACAGTACTCAGGACTTCTAAAATGTATTTATATTTATTGTTTTTTTAAAGGAGTTACATGGGAGAGGAAACAAAATTCATCTATCTTTTCCATCAGAATTAACCAAATGAGTTACCATTTAAAGTGGGCCCGACAGCATAATAAAAGTACTTAATGTGAACTGGGCTCTTCTGAAGTCAGAGACATTCTTCTTGCTGGCTTTGAAGAGGCAAACTATCATATTTGAAATTGTCAATGGAGATGGTCATCTTTGGGGTCACTGTGTGTGGCCTCTAGGGCAGGAGAGCAGATTTTAACTAGGGGGTGAGAAGTGGGATCTCTTAGAGATATTACTGCAAGGAAATTAACTTTACCATCATTTTGCATGAGTTTAGAAGCAGATTCTTCCCCAGTCAAATCTCCAGGTGAGAACTCAGTCCTGTCTTGCTAGTCTCTGATCAGAGGACCTAGCTAAGCTGTGCTCAGACTCCTGACTCATAGAAAATCATTACAGCTTTGAAGTCAAAAGTGAATTATTTAGATTTTGGTAGCAAACATCTTGTCCATAATTCAGAAATGTTTTATTCATTTAACAGATATTTTATTCACTCTTCTAGGCAATTGAGATACATTAGTGATTATGGAGCATATATTTTGGATGGGTCAACATCTTTATAAAGAAGATAAATAAATGGTAAAACTGTTAAACATAAAGATAATAATCAATAATTTGTACAATGTATTAAAATATATTGACAGTCCTAAGAAAACGTGAAGTAGAAAAAAAATCAGGACTATAGAAGGGTGCAAGAGTATTAAATACTAAGAAAAGTTCATTATACTAAGTATAAGTTACTTTGACTACATACTTGAAAGATGTTGGCTGAGGTTTTTCAGTAGAGGTAATAGCGTAGAGCAATGACCAAGTAAGTATTCTGTTTTGCATATTCAAGAAACAAGGCCAGTGTGGTTGGAAGAGTGTGAATTATGAGAGGGTTGTATGGATATCAGGAAAGAGGGCATTCAAGGTGTGATAGACAGTGATTATTACAATGAATCATAGCCTTAGACAATGGAAGGCTGAGTGAATGGAAGTCTTTCCTTTTGTGGGAAGACCAGACATTCAGTTTTGGATATTGCTACAGAATGAATTGTGTACTCCTGAAAATTGTATGTTGAAGACTTAATGCCCAGTGTGACTGTATTTGTAGACAGCTTTTAAAAAGTAATTGAGGTTAAGTGAGGCTTACTAGTGGTGGTGGTGGGGTTTCCTAATCTTATAGGATTATTGACTTTTATAAGAAGAAAAAGAATGATAAAGATATCTCTCCATGCTCATACACCCCAGAAAGATTATGTGGGGACACAGCGAGAACAGTGACATCTGACAGCCAGGAGGCAGATCCTTACCAGACCTTGATCCGGGACTTCCAGCCTCCAGAACTGAGAAATACAATTTTGTTGTTTAAACTACTCATTCAGTGGTATTTTGTTAAAACAGTCCAACTGGATTAATATAAACATTTTACAGTTTTGATGATTATTAATTAAGTGAATATGTTAAGTAAATCATTGTTTATGAAAATCCTCTGCCATGCAACAAAATTATTTCAAACAAATCACCTGAGATGTATTCTTTCATCTTCTCCAGTGAATATCAGCACATCTTTATATTCGTGGTTGGCCAAAAACATTAATATTAAATGTAGAATAGGCAGTACTTTTCAATGCATTTGAATTTCCAAAGTGAGTTGTGTATGCAGTGTTCATTTGTCCATCTTTATAAGTAGAGAACAAAAGAAAGAGAGGGACCCTGGCTGTAGTAAATCTTCCAAAGGACAGATTTTAATTGTCACAAAAAGATGATGTTAACCTGGATGATATTTGAAGCTAAGTAACAGAATTGGTTAAATTCAAGAATATACATTTATTTTATATTGCTATTATTTGCCTTGATAAAAGTTCAAAGGAATAAACAGAGGAGCAAATGTAGCATCTTCAGAAGATGACAGGATAATGTCAATAATCCTCATGTTAAAAGTAAAGATTTTGAGTAGTGGAGACACATAAAGGGAACAAGAGAGAGCACACATATTTATGGAAAGATTCTTTCCAGTACTAATTCAGAGAATCTTTTCTTCAATTTCAAGTTTGACAGATAATCTTATGAGAATAACGTTATTGTTCTTCTGGTTCCTTTGGGTGCTTTGCTGGAAATAATTTTGTTAGAAGGCCCAGGGACTGAGCATAATTTTACTGAGTCTTAATCAGTAGGACAGGAGTATTTACAGACTTGGATGGACTCGTTAGCTGGATGCCAATCTCCAGTGAGATTTTCTTCTGTTTTGTTTTCTGACCTATACAGACCTTTTCCTTTTTTTCCCATCCTGTTTTTATTATGGTATCATATGTCAAAATCTTATGAGAAACCTTATAGATAATTTTGCATAAGTTGTTTCTAATTTTAAAGCTCAGAAGAGGTTACAGTATACACAGTGGCATAAAGATTTATACAATTATGGGGTAGAAGAAGGGGAAGATTATATCATTACTGAAAGTTACAATCAAACAGGTTAAATCAGTCAAGTAAGACCAACTGAGACAATGTAGGAATTTAAGGTTTTGTTTTCCTAAAAGTGTTGTCTGGGGAAATCATTCCTGTGTTGTGATAAGAGCTTCCTAGTTTTTGAAGGGTTGGCAAGACAGAGAACACCTGCAATATAGGAGATCTGAACATTGTCAAATGTGCAGAGTTCTGAAACTTACATTCAAAGAACATTTGAAATATGAGACAGAAGAAAACTCAGAATCAGACACAAATATGAATAACCATTAAAAGTTCCTCAGCATAATGGCCAAAAAATGCAAACAGCTATGAATATTCGGATTCCAGACCTTGAATTAGCAAAAAATAAAAATAAAAATGAATTAATCATACTCCAAGGCTTGGAAACACAGCCTGTAATTATGGAAGATATGGAGCAATGGAAAACCTTTGTTTTATTTGTTTGTTTAGTAGCAGGTGTATTGAGATATATTTTAATACAATTTATCCATTTAAAGTATACAATTCAGTATATTCAATTTAATATACTCATCAAATTGTACAGTTTTCACCGTTACCAGTCACTCCCCATTTCCTCCTAATTCTATTCAGTCTCAGGTAACTACTGACCTACTTTCTGTCTGTACATGTAACCTATTCCATACAATTCTTAAATATGAAATCATGCAATGCATGATCTACTGTATCTTGATTCTTTCATTTATCATAACGTGTTCAAGGTTCATTCATGTTGTCAGTTCAGTTCAGTTCAGTTCAATTCAGTCGCTCAGTCGTGTCCAACTCTTTGCAACCCCAAGAACTGTAGCACTCCAGGCCTCCCTGTCCATCACCAACTCCCAGAGTTCACACAGACTCATGCCCATCGAGTCATGATGCCATCCAGCCATCTCATCCTCTGTCGCCCCCTTCTCCTCCTGCCCCCAATCCCTCCCAGCATCAGGGTCTTCTCCAATGAGTCCACTCTGCATGAGGTGGCCAAAGTATTGGAGTTTCAGCTTTAGCATCAGTCCTTCCAATGAACACTCAGGACTGATCTCCTTTACAATGGACTGGTTGGATCTCCTTGCAGTCCAAGGGACTCTCAAGAGTCTTCTCTTGAGAACTGTCAACACCACAGTTCAAAAACATCAATTCTTCAGCGCTCAGCTTTCTTCACAGTCCAACTCTCACATCCATACATGTCCACTGGAAAAACCATAGCTTTTATTGGATAAACCTTTGTTGGCAAAGTAATGGCTCTGCTTTTCAATATGTTATCTAGGTTGGTCATAAGTTTCCTTCCAAGGAGTAAGCATTTTTTAATTTCATGGCTGCAGTCACCATCTGCAGTGATTTTGGAGCCCCCCAAAATAAAATCTGACACTGTTTCCACTGCTTCCCCATCTATTTCCCATGAAGTGATGGGACCAGATGCCATGATCTTCGTTTTCTGAATGTTGAGCTTTAAGCCAACTTTTTTTTTTTTCACTCTCCTCTTTCACTTTCATCAAGAGGCTTTTGAGTTCCTCTTCACTTTCTGCCATAAGGGGGGTATCATCTGCATATCTGAGATTATTGATTTTTCTCCTGGCAATCTTGATTCCAGCTTGTGGTTCTTCCAGCCCAGTGTTTCTCATGATGTACTCTGCATATAAGTTAAATAAGCAGGGTGACAATGTACAGCTTTGACATACTCCTTTTTCTATTTGGAACCAGTCAGTTGTCCCATGTCCAGTTCTAACTGTTTCTTCCTTACCTGCATGTAGGTTTCTCAAGAGCAGGTTAGGTGGTCTGGTATTCCCATCTCTTTCAGAATTTTCCACAGTTTATTGTGATCCATACAGTCAAAGGTTTTGGCATAGTCAAAAAAGCAGATATAGATGTTTTTCTGGAACTCTCCTGCTTTTTCCCTGATCCAGCGGATGATGGCAATTTGATCTCTGGTTCCTCTGCCTTTTCTAAAACCAGCTTGAACATCTGGTAGTTCACAGTTCACGTATTACTGAAGCCTGGCTTGAAGAATTTTGAGCGTTACTTTACTAGCGTGTGAGATGAGTGCAATTGTGCAGTAGTTTGAGCATCCTTTGGCATTGCCTTTTTTTGGGGATTGGAATGAAAAGTGACCTTTTCCAGTCCTGTGACCACTGCTGAGCTTTCCAAATTTGCTGGCATATTGAGTGCATTCATGTTGTATCATGGATCAAACAGTTGTTTTATTTTTATTGTTGAAATATTCCATTGGATAGATATGTACAGTTTATTTATATGTTGATGGTCATGTGGGTTTTTCCCTAGCTTTTGGCTATTATGAAAATACTGCTAAAAATAATTATGTATAATCTTTTGTGTGAACATATGTTTTTATTTCTCTTGGGTTTATACCTACAAATGGGATTTCAGGGTCATTCACTGGTAGCTCAGCTGGTTAAAAATCCAACTGCAATGTGGGAGACTCCAGTTCGATTCCTGGCTGGGAAGATCCCCTGGAGAAGGGAATAGCTACCCCCTCCAGTATTCTGACCTGGAGAATTCCATGGACTGTATAGTCCATGCGGTTGCGAAGAGTTGGACACTATCGAGTGAATTTCACTTTCATGCAATTTCTGTTTAACCTCCTGAAATAACTACCAAACTCGTTTCAAAAGGGGTTACATTATTTTACATTTTAGACAGCTGTCTGTGAGGGTTTCAGTTTCTCTACATCCTCCCCCAAACTGGTTATTATTTGTCATTGTGTTTATAGCTACTCCATTTCTGTGAAATGGTATCTCATAGTTTCAATGTATATTTCCCTGATGATTAATAATGAGAATAATTTTGTAATTTTTTTCTTAATAACTTTATTTACTTATCTATTCATCTGTGCTGGGTCTTCCTTTCTGTGCTGGAGCCTTCTCTAGCTGCAGAGAGTGGGGGCTACTCTCTAGCTGTGGTGCACCGGCTTCTCACTGTGATGACTTCTCTCGTTGCAGAGCACGGGCTCTAGAGCACAGGGGTTTACATACTTTCTTTAGAGAAATGTTTGTTCAGCCTATGGTCATTTGAAAATTGGCTTATATGTTAGTTTATTATTGAGTTTTAAGGGTTTTAAAGACTTCTTTATATATCAGCACCTTCCTCTTTTTTTTTTTTTAAGTAGTAAGTTCACAGTAAAATGAGAAGATAACACATTTTTTCATGAACCTTTTGCTCCCACAATCACACAGCTTCTTCCCCTATGGTCAACATCCCCCACCTGAATGGCACATTTGCTATGTTTGATGAACCTATGTTGACACATCATTATCACCCAAACTCTATAGTTTACTTCAGGCTCAATCATGGTATTGCATATTTTATGGATTTGGACAAATGTATAATGCTTTCTTCAGGTGAGGTAATTTCTGGATGATCCACATGTTAAAAAGAATAAAATAAAATCAAGAAATATATCATCTAACACAATGATTCATTTTAGCAAGTCTTAACTTCTGATGTTTAAACAAAATTTTGATGTTTAAATTATGCCAATCAATATATCAAAGTAAATCCTGAAGCAATCTTCTTTCTTTTTCTTTAAAGAGTAGCAGTTATTAAAAAAAATAAAAAGTCCTGGTTTATCTTTTCTAAGAGCTGTATTTGCATATCTCTGTTTTGCTTAAAGCACTTGAATTTTTATTTAGATGGAAGCAAATGATAAATACCTAAATGTAAATGCCTAATCTTAAAAAGCAAGGAACTGTGTACTATTTACATATCATCTTTCCAGAAAAAAAAATGCATATAGTAAATAATTCTATAGTACACCATAAATTCTCTACTCAAGATATTGCATTATAATTAAATTAAGGAGCTTATTTTTGCTATATATTGCCTGAAATAATCTTGTAGGGTATCTTTCTTGAATGACAAGTAAGGTTTTATCCCTCAAATGTGTCTTTAGATGCATAGTATTTTAATAAAGTTCATGAAAATGTTAAGACCTATGTTAACAAAGCTCTTTTTGTGTCAAGCAACATTACATAACATGTTTCAATATTTTAAAAAGTGATGTATGAGATAAAAATGCAAATATTAGCTTTCATAAGACATTTAATTTTTATAACCAAATATTCCTAAATAAATCCAACACTTTCATAATATGTAGCACTGCATTTTAATATCTATTTTACATTAAAAATAAAATTTTTGATATATTTATAAAGAACTAAAACTATTTTAGAGCTGTTTAGGTTTTCTGTTTGTAAATGTGCTATCTGGATGTAGAGCAAGAAAAACTAGGCTTTATGTGATCTATGGGTTTTCCTGGAAAGGTTTTGATCGTCAAATCTTGCAAATTGTTTCCTGATTTAGTTTATCAGCAATTTGTTTTAACTTTACATGTAATGACTAATAAGCAAATATTATTGAATGCTTTGGTAATAGTGAGAGCTGGAGATATATAAAAAGTCATGTTCCATAGCCATAAATTGCTTATAATCTAGTGAAAAGTATTGAGACTGCTAGTTGAACTTTAAAGTTCAACAAAAAGGGAAGAATGTTTTACTTGTTCACATTAGTGGAAAGGTACCCAATCTGAGAGGTCTGTGAAAACTTTCTTACGAGATGATAACAGAATTGAGACTTGAAGAATGTGGGGAGTTTCAGTAATCAAAACAAATAATTGCACAGCATAGAATTATATGAGGAACATGCAAAAATCCTCATAACTGTGAAATATGAAGAAGAAGAAGAATCAGTCTGACAAGGTGAAATAGAGTTGAAGCTGTCAGTACTGAGAAAGGGAAAGGACTGAAAGCAACAATCCAGAACTTTTGGAGACAAAAAGCAGGTCAATTTTAATATTGATGATTGGAAAAGGATAAACGTAATAAAGTTTGGAACTAGAATTAGTATTGGTCATGGAAAGGGAAGGCAGAGATTGAATGTGACAGATGAAAGTACAGTGTCTGGGGTGAAACTAAGTTTTCTAACTTGTCCATATCATTAAACTGCTGCTGCTGCTACTGCTGCTAAGTCGCTTCAGTCGTGTCCGACTCTGTGTGACCCCATAGATGGCAGCCCACCAGGCTCCCCCGTCCCTGGGATTCTCCAGGCAAGAACACTGGAGTGGGTTGCCATTTCCTTCTCCAATGCATGAAAGTGAAAAGTGAAAGTGAATTCTCTCAGTCGTGTCCGACTCTTAGCGACCCCATGGACTGCAGCCTACCAGGCTCCTCCAGCCATGGGATTTTCCCGGTAAGAGTACTAGAGTGGGGTGCCATTGCCTTCTCCATCATTAAACTATTCATCAACAAAGAAATATTAGGAATAGAAGCATATCTGCTAAGCAAATGGAAAGTGCATTTTGAGACCAGATGGGTATGATTCATATGGGACAGAGAGGAAAATATATGCAACATACTGAATGTACAAAACTGATAGTCAAGAGAGAAATAATGGTTAGAGACATGATTTGGAACATTTAGTTATAAAACAGGGGCTCCCAAGTGGATATTCTTCATGTATTGATTTTGCATCACATCTAAGGAACCCAGCACTTAAGGAACCCAACTCTTTTATAACAGGATAAAAGCAAATCTGTTGACCATTTTCCTAAAGGAATACATATATATTTGTCATATGACAGTAAGTTTTCAGTTACTCTAGACAAAAATACTCTTTTTTTCAAGGTTGTTCATTATATTGACACTCTTAAAAAGGTAGCCATAATGAAAGGCATTTAGAGCCTCTGCTTCATAGGACTTGCAGAAATTTTAGAGATCCATGGAGAATTTTGGAATTTTCTTCTAATACATAACAGCCAGTTGCTCTCAATGTGGGGAATATGAATTTTGTTTGGAAATGAGTGAATTGCTTAAAGTTCCAAGTAAAATGAAGAAAAGCAAAGAAAACCTTCTTGATAAAAGCTAGAAACCTAAATGTTGAGTTTGTTTGAGGAGAAAAGTTTAGATTGCCTCTTCAGGTGAAGAGCTCTGTTTCATGGCAAATGGTAATGGGAGCAGAGAACTGGTAGTAGAGGGAAGAAGTTAGATAATCAACTATAGGCTTGAGACCAATTGTGAAAGCAAGGATTATGGCAGCTCTATGCATTTCATATAAATTAATTTCCCCACTTCCTTCCTACTACCTATGAGTAATTTCCCAATTTTAATTCCAAGTGGGTATAAGAGTTAATTGACATTAATGATAAAGCAGCTGATAGAAGTTTGTGTTTTCTTTGTATTAGGGATGAACATGTCTTTATCAAAGGAAAGAATGGATTCTGAATGCACAAACGAAGTGTATTTTGCTTGTTATTCTTAATTTGCTTCATCCCTACTCAATCTCTATTCTCCTTTATCCTGTTCTATACCCTGGGGGCTAACCTTCACAGAAGCATCACAAAAATTCCCTCTCTAGTAGGCTTCAAGCTGGATTCAGGGAATGAGAAACACTTTTTAAGATATCAAAAACAGAAGGAGTAAGAAGTCAGGATATCTGTTCCCCTTTCCTTTCCCAGTTTTATTTTGTGCCACTGGAAATAGCTTTAACCCTCCATGGTTACAACTCCTGCAGTATGGTACCTCCTCCACTTAACTCTGGTCTGTTCTCCACTTAATTCTGGCCAGCAATGGTGACATGATTCCTTTCCCTAAGGCTCTAGGAGTGGCCATGGCTTTCCATTTTTACTAAACTCAGGGGTCTCAAAATTTGCTATTTGTTTCCCTAGGTCTATACACACCTTACTAAAAGTTCCTTAGAAGTACATAGATAATTATTCCCTATAGTTTCTTAAGTAACTATCTCAAAGCAGATCAATACATCCTCATTATTTGAACCATTCCAGGTATATGCTGGATCTCTGAATATAGGGTACAACTAAGGGTCACATCTGGTTAGGAGAAATACGCTCTCCATCCTGCTTGGAAAAAAGTGAAAAATAACGTGTGAAACAGTTGCTAGTTTTGTATATTTGTGAGCAATTAAATGAGGGAATTCACATTTGATGGTTTCTAGTTTCTCAGTGATAAGAAGATTGTCAGATAATAGTGAATAGAATGAAAGAAAGAATAATGGTTTTAATGAGTGAGAAGAACACACACAATATTTAGTTCAGAGACTGAAAAAAAGAACTCAGCCTACTATAGGATCATGGTAGAATTTTCAGTCATAAATGAATTCCCAGGTGTAACTAAAGCTACAAATCTTTGGATGGAGAGTTTTGTTGAATGTCTGGATGGGCCCAATCTAATTATATGAGTTCTTAAAAACAGAGGACCTTCCAATATATTGTTAGAAAGAGAGATGTGACTGAGAGAAAAGATGTGATGTAAGAAGGATTGAGCCACTATAAGCTTTAAAAATGGAAGAAATACACCATGACTCATGGAATGAGGTAGCTTCTGGAACCTAGGAATGACCATCAATTTATACTTACAAAACTAGGATCTTGGTCCAAGAACTGCAAGAAACCAAGTTTGCCAGCAATTCAAATGAACAGAAGTGAATTCTCCCCTAGAACCTACATAAAAGAACATAACATACTGTCTCCTCAGTTTTTAGCCCAGTGGAATTCATATCTGTTTTCTAACCTACAAACTATAAGGTAATAAATCTCATTGCTTTAAGGCACTAAGTTTACAGAAATTTGTTGTAGCTGCAACAGACAGCTAATACTACTTCCTTCTGTGGCTTCCTCCATGGACTCATGAAGTACCTTTTCCATTATTATGGCATCTGCAGAAAACTGCTTCTGTTCAGTGTTTTTTTTTCAAAACAAAAAAAGCACAATGATGATGTAATGTCTCTTGGACTGGCTTGTTTTTTCTTTAAATTCCATAACCTAGAATCTGATGAATTACCACAAATGTTTAATGGCTTATTAAAGACTCAGTGTGGCACCAGCTGGGATATATGACTTTGAAAAATGGAGTTAATAATGTTTTATGTGTGCATTATATACTTTGAATCTGTCATGAAGATGTCTCACTTGTAGTCAAGTGAACAAGACTGGAAAGCAAGGAATGAATGTGAAAGTACTCCTCTACTACTAAAACTATTAACACCGTCACAAGTTTATTTTTTTTTTGTTGTTTGTTTGTTTGCTATTGTTGTTTTTCAATTCCTATCCTGCTAAGTTTTAATTCTCTTAGTTTGGAGGTATTAGATCCCAGTGGGGGGATTCTTTCATTAAATAATTCCATCAAATTTTAAAATGAGACTGCCACCTGGCCATTTAGGAATCCTTATGCTGCCAAACCAACAGGAAAGAAAGGGACTACTCTACTGGTTAGAGTGATTGACCATAATTCCCAAAGGAAATTGAGGTACTTCCTAAAAAACAAAGGCAAGGATGACAATATCTGAAACTAAGGAAATTCTATGGACTTCTTTTTAGTTATTTTTTGTGCCCAATAATTACAGTTAATTGAAAACTTGTTCCCATCCCAAATTCAGGATTATAAAGGATTTAAACCCTTCAGGAATGAAGGCTAGGTTGAGCCCAGCTAAGATTCTGATAGAAGGCAAGGGAAACGGAGTTGATAGTAGAATAAGACAGAAACAAAAACTGTAAAGTTTTCTCTTCTTGTTATGTGTACAGATTTTTAAATCAGCCAATTTTTAACTTTTTTTTTTCTTCCCCTTCTTGTATGAACAAGTTACTGGAGGTTAACCTTAAAATACTCAACGGGAATGTGGCTGGATTTGAAAAAGTCAGACATAGATTCAGTGATGGTTAGGAATGTGTCTCCACTTTTGGAGGGAAGAAATATGAGAACTTCTTTATCTGTATGAAGGATTATAGAATCTTTAGTGGAACTTAAGTGGTTTAGAAAGGTGCATATGGTAACTTAACAGCCAATTGAGTGCTCTATGCTAATTTTTAATTTATTTTCTCACAGCTCCAAATGCACCTCTTTGCTCTACTTGTGCAATGCTAGACTTTGTCAGTAGAAGGTGCTAGAAGGAAACTACATGGCCAGAATAAATGAATGAGCTTATGCCCATTTTCCTGTGGTGCAGTTGTCAGCAGAAGGGTATGCAGGAGACCAAGTGGTACTTACCTCAGCATGGACTTAATAAAAGTTTATGCCCTACTTGTCATCTCCAACAAGTTTCTTTGTGATATCAATGGGTTTCTTTGTGATACTGTGTATCTTCTGTCCACACCATCTGGTAAGTTTGCTTATCACTTGAAGGTTGCATGTTCCTGGATCAGTCAGCCATGTCCTTGAGGTCTGAATCCCAGTTTTAGCAGACTTTTCAGTTCTTAATTTCTTCCATATTTACTTGTACTTAGCTCTTGAAGCAGTAGCTGCTACATGCATTTACAATTTATTCCTAGGATTCTTCTTTCATCCTTTTAAGAAAGTCACCTTTTATTGTTAAGCATTCATTACGTTAAATTTTACATGTTTTAATTGTTAGCATAGTTTTGTCTTCTGGATGATACATATGTGGATTGGCCAGAAAAAAAGATAGTAAGATATTCTAGAAGAATTTATTAATAATTTTAAGTTATCTAATCACGACTAAGAATTGTTGTATTAGTAATTAATATTTTAAAATTTGATAACTAAGCCTGATAATAAATAAATTAAATGTATAAACATATACACAATTCAAATTATGTTAGAATTATCACAATATACATTATAAATTTCAGTTTTCTGTCATTCCCTGACAACATGTGAGAATCTGGGGAAATCACAAATTACAAGTAAAACAATGTTTTAGAAAAAATTGCAAACCACATTTTTGCAATCAATTACAATTCCATTAGTTTTGTTTTATTTTTGGATTTCAAATATCTCCAGATATTCTTTGACTAAAATAAGTGTGTGTTGTATACATTGTCAATCAAAGTGTGTCAAATGCAATGATCAAAAGATGCAACATGATAAAGATTGGTCAGAGATGACATAGTGTTGAGACTCCAAGGAACAATATGACAATCCCTTGTCAATATCCAGGATGAAGTACTTTTAGTTATTTTTATTACAGTTTATTTGTATACTTATTTATTTTATAAGCTTTCTTCTTTTTTTGTTTTTTTTTGTCTTGCTAGGAATATGTGTAAATATTATTAGGACAAGAGTTTGGTATTTTACCTCTTTTCAGGTAAAATAAAGTGAGACAGCTTTATAGACATTACATTAAAATCTGAATTAATAATATGACAGTTCAAACTACCAAAAGTCAGTCTGAATAAAAAGGAATGATTGAGGATTCATAGTATTTTATTGCATAGTTGGACCATCTATTAACATGGAAATATGTATCTTTCCCTTAAGGAGTTTATGGTCTAATTAGGAATACAAGAGAGCCCAGTAATCGACACAAATATGTGCAGGTAAAGCAAGTTATGACAAGAGTAAATTGAAGGGGATCTAGGGATTGTGCTGGCGGATTAAAGAAGGAGCAAAAAATGTCAAGAAGAAGAATGAATAGAATACTGTGGAATATATTTTCATAGTTGATCAGATGCATGCATTTATGTCATTCACAGGCATTCTGTATATCCCCAAATCCTGTATAAGGAGAATTGAGCAACAAGGTCCAAATGTAGACACTGAAAGTTTTATTCAAAGCATATTACCTTCCTAAACTTCACATATGGGAAAAAATAATAACAAAAACACAAGGGTCAAAGAATAGTAAAGTTTTCAGGGTTTTCACAGAAGTAGAACTTACAAGTGTATACCTTCACATTTTAATGAGCTATCCATACACTTTCAGTCTGGCAAACATCTACCACTGGTACCCTCAACTTCTCGTATCAGGGCATTATCTATTCTCCAATAAATGGTCAATCTGAAATACCCTAATTACAATTAATCTGTTTCTGTTTGATGAAACATACATAGCTTGCTTTCAGTAATTCCTTCATCTTGGGTCATCATGGTCTGAAATGTACAGCTTATTTTAATCAAAGTACTTTTTTTCCCACTTAAAAAAAAACACAAAAAACTCTATCCCACATCTCATACTCCTAATAGATGGGTTTCAGTAACTCTGTGGTGTCATAACCATAAGTGTTATTTCCTAATAGCCCCAAACCCAGAAATATTAATTATTCAACATATCTTTATAACACCAATTAACTAAAAATGACATACGTTTAATTTTCTAACAAGTAGAAATCAAATAAACATTTTACTTTTATCATCATTATGATTACTATAAAACAAATCTTTATGTGACAGAGATTGTTGGCTGTTTACAATGTCTTTCTTTCCTGGTCACCGTGTAAATCTATATTTTTCAGTCTCCCTTGTCCTGTTACAGTTAAAGAGAAGGGAGAAGTCACATCCACCACTGACTGGAAAGGATACTAAAAGTTTCCTGCATCAGCTCTTCCATCTTTTGTTTACCCTTTTCATGGACTGAGAAGGAGATTAACTCTAATCCAATCATGGAAACCTTAAATTGAAGATCATCAGTGAGTCTAGGTCCTGAGGGGTTGCATGGAGACTCTCCCCCACTCCCCTCCCTTTTTTTTTTTTTTTTACAAAAAGTATCATTGTTCTAGGGCTTCTCACATAGCGCAGTGGTAAAGAATCTGCCTGCCAATGCAGGAGATTTAAGAAATGTGGTTTCATCCCTAGGTTGGGAAGATTCTCCAGAGAAGGAAATGGCAATCTGCTCCAGTATTCTTGCCTGTGAAATCCAGTGGACAGAGGAGCCTGGCAGGCTACAATCCATGGGGTTGCAAAACAGTCAGACATGACTTAGCAACTAAAACAACAAACAAAAACAACAATCTGTACTTACTGCTAAACACAGAGTACAGCAATCTCTACTTACTACCAAACACACTAAAGTACAACTTCTTCATTTTGATACATCTCATTTTACATAAAATATCATAGCATGAGTTCTAGCTTACATGGCTCTCAGTGTGATCTGAATGGATCATATATTCATGCATATATCACTGACCCTCATTTATCAGGACAGACTTGGGTAGTTTCACTATATTTCAAATCTCTGTCCTCAGATTGAATTTTACTCATTCCTTTCTTATATGCATGTTGTTTCAGAGCAACATTGCCTTCCAGAAATACTGGATGCCCCAGGCACATCCTCTTCCCTGTCCCAAAACCCAGGACTTGCTACTCCTCAGGAGGCCCTGGGCTTCTATAGTAAGGAATAGTGTAAAGACCTGAATTATTGGCACAGGGGAAAACGAGCAAAAAAAAAAAAAAAGGTCATAGTTTGTATCATTGCAGATGCTACTGGATAAAAACCTGACTCTCAGAGAATACATTACCATCAGGCAGATTTACTGATTCATATTTATCCCTATCAAATTGCCCTATTTTAGGACCTTTTTTTTTAGATGATATCAGTGTTCCAGGGACAGGAAAAATCCTTTAAACTTTATATTATTGAGAATTAATCAATTTTACTAATCTCAGTTCCATTAAGACTCTCCCTTTACATATCAGTTTTTTTTTTTTTTTAAAGAAAAACAAGCACTTATATTTATGAATGATTTGGGATACACTAAAACGAAGAAAAACTGTTATGTTACATATAACTACTGAGACCTAGAAAAGCAAACAGTGATTTAAACAGTCTGGATTTGAACTCAGTTCATCAGATTCTGAATTCCCATCCTATTTCTAATGTGTGTTATTTCTTAAATTGTCCAATTCATATCAGAAGGGTGTTCCTTACTTGTAGAGGTATACTGATCTTCATTGACATGATTTTAACCACATCATATCTCCAAGGCATGTCCTGTCTTCATGCCACTATTGCTGAGCATGCTAGATGTTCACCAATAATCAATGTCTTTGTCTTGAGCTTTTAGTTACTGTTCCTACCTATCTGTTAGGTGTCACCATATATGGATTCTGCCAATGGAATATAAAGAATATGTTGTGCGTTCTCTCAGTCAGAGTTTTCAAGAAGCAGATATCACTCCTTCACACATTTTTTCCCCTTGTATATGCTGAAAACTGAACACAGCTCAAAGAATGATATCCTCTCAAGACAAAAAAATCCTTTGCTCCTTCATCACTACATAGAGGAGAACCAGTTGCTGACAAGGATGATCTGTTTAGGACTGTCATATGAGCGACACAGTATTTTAAATGTTATGTAATTTTTAACATATGTGTCATTCCTGTATGTATAAAACATTCTAGTACAGTTTCCTACCTTTTATTCCATACTACCGGTCTAAGATTGTCCTTCCACCCACTTTATATAATTTTTATTGTATACCTCTTTGAAGATCTCTCTTTTTACTTTTCCTTTATTTTCTTGGCTTCCACCTTCACTTCTCTATCATGTGACATACCCCATATCATCACATACAACATGGCATTTCCATCATGGTTTTGAATAACCACAAATATATTAATTATCCTTAACAATAATAAAAACACTATTCCATTTAACTGCAACATATGCAAAAAGCAATCCAGGAGTTAGTTGTATCCAAGTGTTTTTTAACTGTGACCACAGTTTCAACTTTCAGGTCAGAAAAAGAAGAATATAAATCTGTGTCCCAGTGAAGAACTTTCATATGGCATTTATAAAAGTGAATGCTCCATTTCTTCATCAACATGATAACTCACAGCTTCAGAAATTTCAGTTCTACAACATTTATTCAAGCATAAATTTACTTGCCCCAATTTAATATAATATCACAACTAATGTGGTCACAATATTGTCTAAATGAATTAAAACCAATTAAAGCAGTTAGTTATATAATTTTCATGTCTAAATCCACAAGCAAAATCATATGAATCAATTGCTTTTGAGTGCAAAAGTCTAAATTTCTCATAGGTGATATATTTTATATCTACTTTTCCCAATTTTGCATTACATCGTGACTGCACTCTGAGTCAACAGAAAAAAGCAATATAGAGAAAGCTGTAGCATAAATTCCTTGGCAGTCCATTGGTTAGGACTTCAAGTTTCCCCTTCAAGTAGCATGGGTTTGACCCCTGGTCAAGAAACTAAGATCCTGCAAGCCATGTGGATAAAGAAAAATCTCTAGCGATCAAACTGCAACCCCTTTGAGTAGAGATTGTGTTATTCTTCATCCATGGCAAGTCATAAAAATCTGATAAATTACAGACAAGTTTATTGATCTCCAAATAACAAATAATGGGTAAAGACAAAGTTACTTTTCAAAATTTCTTAAATTTATGTTGGATTTCTACCAGAATTTTGGTTAATTTATTCTAAGTTGCACTGGACTATTAAACTGTTATAATTTGCCAATGCTATGCACCACTCTCTTTTTTTTTTCTTTTTTTCTTGTAGCCACAATTTGTCTAGCTCTTATAATTTCATTTAGTCACAATTTACTTGGTCATTCAAAAGTACAAAATTAATTTGGAAGCTGTTTCCTTCTTTGCATTAGTTCTTCAGAATCTGTGAATTCAAATTCATATATCAATAATTAAGTTATGCTTTATTTATAAGATGCATATTTGCTTGCCTAAACAAGTAGTGTTAAATGACCCTTTATATGGTCATAGTACAGGGAATGTTTCTTTGAAGAAGTATTTTGCTTGTTAGATAATTTAACAAATGTTACTTATTCTCTAGGAATTTAACGTGAGAAGTCACTCCTCCCACAATGTTTTGTAGTTTTCATTCTCTTTCTAGCTTTGAATTCTTCAGTTATATATTTGTTTTTAAGTAGGCTTATCTCTCTTTGGAGCCAGAGTTCCTTCCTCCTTAATCTCTCTTTGGAGCCAGGGCTCTTTCCTCCTTAAATATCCAACACCCTTTAAAGAATCCATATGCAATGCAGGAAACCTCGGTTCAATCCCTTGTCAGGAACATCCCCTGGAAGGAAATGGCTCCCCACTCCAGTATTCTTGCCTGGGAAATTCCATGGACAGAGGAGGCTACTGTCCATGGGGTCACAAAGAGTCAGAACAACTGACTAATATTATAACATTTTCACTTTCAGTATGTTTAATGAACACTCCCCAAATTTCACCTTTTCCCTTCTGAACTTCTAGTAACCTCCAGTATTCTGGGTACTGGTTCCCAATTTCCCACACACATCATAATTCAAGAAGATTTTTTAATGTGTCTCTTTTCTTTCTTTTACACATGTATGATACCTAAGTCTCCTAGCATACCACCTGCACCCATATATGCAAACTGGGCTTGCATTTATACTTAGCACTGTTTCAAGTTTGCACATTTTTGAACTGCTGACTAGAACTTATGAATCTCATGTGTTATATATTATCCCTGACTGACTATAATATAGAATAATGGAGTTGAACATTTGGTAAGGGCACATTCATTAGACTTTACTGGCTACTAGAATTCTTCAGTTCCTATATTCATAATTTACATTATGGGTGGCTGGTTACAGGGATGCAGAAGGACCCGATAGGTATCTGAAAAGGTTACTTTGTTAACCTGGGTTTATATTTCTATTAGATTCTCCACTATACTAGTCCACAAAATAAAATGTATATTTCCCTAAACCTGCAACAAGGTCTGTATTAGAGTTTAATCCAGTTTTTCAAGAATATTATAAATAGTGTAAATTTCTTTTGTGAAGTACTTTTTTCCTGTTCAGTTCAGTTCAGTTCAGTTGCTCAGTCGTGTCCGACTCTTTGTGACCCCATGAATCGCAGCACGCCAGGCCTCCCTGTCCATCACCAACTCCCAAATTTCACTCAGACTCATATCCATCAAGTCAGTGATGCCATCCAGCCATCTCATCCTCTGTCGTCCCCTTCTCCTCCTGCCTCCAATCCCTCCCAGCATCAGAGTCTTTTCCAATGAGTCAGCTCTTCGCATGAGGTGGCCAAGTCTATGCCCCAATCAGTAACGCTGAAGAAGCTGAAGTTGAACGGTTCTATGAAGACTTACAAGACCTTTTAGAACTAACACCACCCCGACCCCACAAAAAAAAAGAAAAAAAAAATGTCCTTTTTCCTGTTAAAACCTTCTTTTTCCATCCCAAATAGCTATGGATAGATTGAACAGATTTTCGTTTTTCCTTAAACAAACAGTTACATTAATCTGCAGTACCCTTTAAAGATAAATGCTGGCACTATGGCTGCAGTTTTTCCTAATACCTTCAGCCAAGAATATTATTTTAACTACACATGGAATTCAACATGCATATACCTGTGTGCATTCATCTAATGACCCTTGCTTTTGTCAACTTGGTGGTACCCTTATTGTTATTCAGTCACTAAGTTGTGTCCCACTCTTTGCGACCCCAAGGTCTGCAGCACACCAGGCTTCCCTGTTCTTCATGATCTACTGGAGTTGGCTCAAATTCATGTCCATTGAGTCAATGATGCTATCTAACCATCTCATCCTTTGCCTCCCCCTTCATTTTCCTGCAGTGTTTTCCAGCACCAGGGTGTTTTCAAATGAGTCAGTCAGTTCTTAGCATCAGGTGGCCAAAATATTGGAGCTTCAGCCTCAACATCAGTCCTTCCAATAAATATTCAAGATTGATTTCCTTTAGTATTGACTACTTTGACCTCCCTACTGTCCAAAGGACTCTCAAGACTCTTTTCCAGCACCATAATTCAAAAGCATGGATTCTTCAGCGCTCAACTTTCTTTATGGTCCAACTCTTACATCCATATATGATTATGGAAAAATCCAAGTTTTGACTATGCGGACCTTTGTCCATTTGTCTGCAAAGTGATGTCTCTGCTTTTTAATACACTGTCTAGGTTTGTCATAGCTTTCATTCCAAGGAGCAAGCATCTTAATTTCATGGCTGCAGTTACTGTCTGCAGTGATTTTGGAGTCCAAGAAAATAAAGTCTGCAACTGGTTCAACATTTTCCCCTCTTATTTGCCATGAAGTGATGCCATGATCTTAGTTTTTTGAAAGTTGAGTTTTAAGCCTATAATCCATTAAAGTATTTTTTACTTTATAAATAAATAAGCAAGTACTTATTCTGAAAATGACTATTAACTAAATAATATAATATTAAGTTTTAGAGAATCTACATGCACCTATTTTGCATATATAATATCTAATTCTCACACAATTCTGAAAGGTAGGTGTTATCATGCATATTTTCTAGTTAAACTGAGTCTCAAAGAGTTGAAGTATTTAACTCTAATGACATGTCTAATGAATGATAGAAATGAGGTTGCAACCCATATTTATTGACTTCAAAGGTCATTTCCACTCCTCAACAATTTAACTCTTATTTTCAAAAAGGAAAACATGTAATCACAGTTAAGTCTATATATTATTTTGTCCCCCTGTTATTAATGTACTCTCTGATTCATTCAGAGCTAAATATCAGCTGGTAGTTTCTAAGTTAACACATGCTGATATACTCTGAAATGTTTGGAAATGAGATGCTCTGAAACTTAACACTTTATCCCTGTATCATTTTCCTCCAAGTACAAGGTTATTCTGACATTTACTATCCATTTTACAAGAAAAGAATTTAAAGAGGCAATTTGCATATTTTCTGATTTACCTGAGAGTTAGAAGTTCTCTACTCTTAGTCATTTAGAAAGTAGGTGTACCTATTTGAAATGACACTTTTTTTCTCATAATATTTTCTCGTATACACTTCCTGACACTTCATTAAGGGTGAATTACCTTCTCATTACTCATTTCAGAGGATAAAATAAAGAGGCATAATACAGGGCACATGCAGGTGTGGATCCAGGGAAGGCAAAGAATGTTATGCTCTAAAGAGAGTCCTTTTTGCCACTAGCAAGGAAAGTTATTCAAAGTTTTCACTTAACTTAATTGAGAAGCTTAATTTTAAATAGATATCTTATTACATATACATCACCATCATAATAATAATGTCCTCTGAAATAATTATAAATATGTAAATATCATAAAATTTCATTTATTAAACTCCTAATGATTTGAATTTGAATAGTTAACTGATGCAATTTAATGAGACAAGAATATGAGCTAATACTATCTTACCATGATTATCATAAGCTTCTCTGCAATTATCATCCACAAATAACCTCTTATAGTTTAAACAGGTATAATGTACAATATCCTTAACCATTGTGCTATCTCATAATTTGAAGCTTACAAACAGCAGACAGTAAAATTCATATTAAATTCTAAAGTAAAAAAAATTCAATTCTTTATAAAATCAAGAAGATATGCATGAAAATATTATATTTTTAAATAACTTTGAAGAGGAATTCTGTTATAGTCTCTGGGAGAAAGAACAACAAAAGAAAAAGAACACTAATATAATAATATGTTCATCACTCTAGTCACTTATTAAACAAACTAAGTCCTATTAAGTTACAGATAAAAGTTGATATAGGTGACTGAAATAAGGAAATGCATTTTAGAAAAAGAAATAATTGATGAGAGTATAGAAAGGATTAGATTATAGAACTAAAGGAATTAGAAGATATCCTGAATAACCAAAGCAATTGTGACAAAGAACAAAGCTGGAATATCACACTCCCTGGACCTGAGTTCAAGCTATACTACAAAGCTAAGTAATCAAGACAGCATAGTCCTGTCCACCCCTCCCCCACTCCACTGCAGCCAAAAAAAATAAAATAAAATAATAATAATAATAATAACACAGAGATCAACAGAACATAATAAAGAACTCTAATGTAAACCCATGAACATATGGTCTATTCATCTTTTACAAAGAAGACAAGAATATTCAATCAGGGAAAATATAACTTTTTCAGTAAGTGGTGTCAGGAAAACTGAATAGCTACATGTAAAAGAATCAAACTAGACTATTTCGTGACACCATACACAAAAATAAACTAAAAATGGATTAAAGATCTAAATGTAAGACTTGAAACCAAAAAACCACTAGAAGAAAACACAGGCAGTATGCTTTTTGGCATCAGTATTAGCAATATATTTTTTTTTTTTTTGGATCCTTTTCTTCATGCAAGGGCAACAAAAGTAAAAAGAAACAAATGAGACAATATCAAACTAAAAAGCTTCTTTACAGAAAACAAAGTCATCAGCAAAGTGAAAAGTCAGTCTAATGAATGGGAGAAGATATTTGCAAATGATATATCCAAAAAAGAGTTAATATGCAATATATATACACAAAGAACTCATACAACTCAATATAAAAACACCACGCAATCCCATTAAAAGATAAGCACAGGACCCAAATAGGCATCTTCAAGTCAGAAGAGTTTTAAGCCTAAGAGACTGGCCACATGGTTCAATGTTTAGATGAGGTTGTGTCAATTGTGGAGTATTATTGCAATTATGATGTGATTGGTAATATTTTACTAATTATCAGAGGAAGCCAGATTTCACAGGGAAAATAAATAATTGAGAGGTGGAGAAGAGAAAGAAAACCTGAATAGTATAAATATTGCTATTTCAAGAAATCTAGTATTGAATAGAAAGAGAAAAAAAAAGATATAGTAGCTCCATTCTAAAGCATAATCAAGAGTAGACTCCCCTTGTGAGCAAATGTACTATTTTAGGCTGTCCAACTTGTAAGTAACATCACCCTTGTTGTCTGGCCTGGCCTCTCTCTCCAGGATAATTGTTAGCTGGAAGAAGAGCAGTGCCCTTTAGATTTCTGAGTAGGCTGCATTTGTTTTTTGGGAATGTGAAAGTCCAAAAATAAACCCCTGCTTGCCTACTCAAGTCCTAGCTGAAGGGGGAAAAAAAAAAAAAGGAGTAGACAATCTCTGAGAAAGATAAGAGAAAGTGTATATTTGATGGAGGAGGCTCTGGAGAAGCTGAGAGTGAATGGACTCAAGGGCAAAGGTGAAGGATTTAAAGATGGCGGAGGAGTAGGTGGATGTGGAGTACATTTCTCTCCACAGATACATGAGGAATACACTTTCAGACACAGAAGTGCATGCAGAATACCGGCTGAGAGCCGACAAGAGTACCTGACCAGTGGAAAAGAATATATAGACCCATGTGAAACTTGGTAAGACAAAGGAACTAGGAGGAAAAACAGGAGTGTTCATAGGACTGGACCTGCCTTCAGTAGGTGGGGGACTGAAGCAGGAGAATGATCCCCACATTGGGGAAATTGTCTGAGTCAGAGGAGAAACATTTAAGGCTGAGAGTGAAACAACTGATCTGTGGCAGTCTAAATGGAAGGAGAATCAGACAATCCTTGTTGGAGCCATACATACCCTGGACAAGTATGCAGGTTCCCTGGAAGGCACAGTGGCTTGGAGCTGGAGTTTAGGGATTGTGGAGCAATCCCAGGGCAAGGGTTGCTGTTTACTGTGGAGAGATGGATGGAGTGGATGTGAGGGAGGAGATTGTGGTGGGAAATGCCTGGGGAGGAAAGCTGGGCAGCCATGGAAGCAAGGTGATACTGCTGAGCCACATGTAGTGGATGGAGCCATCACCATAGCCTCTCTCCCTTACAGGCCATCATTGGCAGCTGAATGATAGAGAGGATGGTCCATCAAACATCTGATGCACTAAACTACAGCCTAGGACCCCACCCAGGGTGCTTCTTTAAGTGACTGATGTGCTGAACAACAGAGAAGGACCCCAGGCAAGGGAGCTCTCTAAGTGCTAAATGAGCAAAGCAACATGAAAGACTGGCCAAAGAGGTCTTCTGATCTAGAGTTACAAAAGAGTTGAAAAAAGACTCTGATAGGGCCATACTTCCTGCTGTGGTCCATGTTCCTGCACACATGGTGCCACCAAGGTTCCCACAAGCAAAACAGGGGTGCCTCGTTCATGCTCCACTCTCACTGGGGCAGAGATGCAACAGGCAAGAAGTCTTGCATCTGTGTGCACAGGGTTGCTTCAATCAAGTCCGACTCTTTGTGACCCTGTAGACTGTGGCCTACCAGGTTTCTCTATCAGGGAGGGGGATTCTCCAGGCAAGAATACTGGAGCATATTGGTCAATATTGGTTGCCATACACTTCTAGAGCACTATATTTCCTGCTGCCCCAGCCACCAATTCCCCTGAGTATGTGGTGGTGCCAGAACCCCTGCCACACAAGGAGCTGCATCACCTCCTCATCTGGCCCTCACAGGGGCAAACCCAAGTCATCCAGGGCAGCCTCAGGAGCAAACCTCAGTGGACAACCCAGATGCAGAGGTGGAAATAAAACTACAGTTTATTTCAGGGGCAGTGTGGCTAAGGAAAAAGACCCAAAACCTTCCCACCAGCTGTACAAGCTGCAGATTAAATCCACACAATCAACTAGGCAGACTCTGCGCCTCAGGAATATATAAAAGAACATTGAGAGCTATCACAAAAGAAAACGCACTAGTTCTAATAGCTGTGGACATTGGAGGCAAGAACACAGAGGGGTAGGACCAGATTAGAATCTGAGCTGCCCCCACTCTAGATCCAGAGATCAGCACAGTGTTGGAGGGCATCCTAAGGAGGTGAGGTGGACTGTGACTCCCAGCGAGGGCAAGGACTCTGAAAGAAGTAACTCAAGAAAAACATTCATCATTCCTATGTTTTGACTTGTACTGTAGATTCAATTGGATTTTTTTTCCTCCTCCCCTCCACCCCCCATTGTACTTGTCAATTTTATTGGCTCTATGAAATCCAATTAAGCATTTTTATTTTCATTGCTTTATCCCAATTGGCACCTTGCTTTGCTTTTTGTTTTCCAGTTTGTTTTTTAGTTAGTTTTGTTCTTAACTGGTAGATCCAATTTTGGTTTTGTTTGTTTGCTAGGTAAATCTATTGTACTTTATTTTTGTTGGACTGTTTTGATTTTGCTTATGAGTGTATGTATATGTACATGTGTATATTCAGTCACTCTTTTTATTTTTGTTAAAAACCTCTGCCTCTATGGTGGGCTTTTGCAGTTCTGTGTTTTCCATTTTTTCCCCCTTTTTTCTTTTCTCTTCTTTATAATTTTAATTTTTTTAAACCTGTTATATTTTTTCTACATTTATTCCTTTGTTTGCCTTTCCTACTGTTCTTTTTGCCTTGCAGTTAATTTTTACTGTATATAAATCTTCACCTACCTCTATTTAACTTTGCATATCTATTCTTTCTTTTCTTTCTTTCACTTCCTCTCAAAATATTTGTTAGTTTTTTGCATTGCTTTATTCCCCACTTGGCACCTTGTTTTAGTTTTGCTTTCCAGTTTGTGCTTTAGTCAGTTTTGATCTTAACTGATAAATATAATTTTTGATTGCCTTTGTTTGCTGGGTCAATCTATTGTACTTTATTTTAGTTGGACTGTTCTGACTTTGCTTATGGGTGTGTATGTATATGTGTATATTCAATTATTTTAATTATTATTTGCCTGATTTTGTAACTATGATTTGTCTGGGGTTCCTCTTTGGTTTCTCGCTTTTGGATATTTGTTTTAAGCCCATTTAATGCCATAACAAACCACTTGTGGTAACTTCATTCATGACCAGAGATCAAGCCCTGAGCCTTTGGAGTGGGAGCACTGATTCCAAGGCCCTAGACAATCAGAGAAGTAACCCCACAGAGTAACAAATAGTGAGAACTTACACAACGGAAACCACTTGAATACAAGACCCAGCATCACCCAACCACCAGTAGCACCCTGTGCAGGACACCTCATCTAAACAACAAAAAACAAAAATACAAACAGTCATCAGCAGAAAGGATTACCACCTCCCTCAATCTTGCCTAACAGATAAAAAACAAACAAACAAACAAAATACTCAATACAAATCTCACCCTATATGAAGCTTACACAAACCACTGGACCAACTTTAGGAGGGCAGAAACCAAAAGGAAGAAATAATTCAACCTTGAAGCCTGGGAAAAGGAGACCTCAAACACAATAACTTAAAAGAAAATAATGAAAAGGCAGAGAAATACTACACAAATGAAGGAACAAATTAGAAACACAGAAGATAAAATAAATGAAGAGGAAATAGGCAAACTACCTCAAAAAGAATTCAGAATAATGATAGTAAAGATAATGAAAAACTTTGAAAACAAAAGGGAGAAAATGCAAGAATCAACTAACAAAGACCTAGAAGAATTAAAGAATAAACATAGACAAACAACACAATTACTGAAATTGAAAATACTCTGGAAGGAATCAATAGCAGAATACCTGAAGCAGAAGAACGAATCAGTCAGCTGGAAGATAAAATGGTGAAAATAATTTCTGAAGTGCAGAATAAAGTAAAAAGAATAAAAAGAACTGAAGATAGTCTCAGAGACCTCTGGGACAATATCAAACCCACCAACATTTGAATTATAGGGGTCCCAGAAGAATAGAAAAAGAAAGGGTATGAGAAATTTTTGAAGAGATTATAGTTGAAAATTTCTCCAACATGGAAAAGTAAATAGTCAATCAAGTCCAAGAGGCACAGAGAGTCCCACACAGGTAAGCCCAAGGAGAAACACACCAAGACACATACTAATCAAACTAACAAAGACTAAACACAAAGAAAGAATATTAAAAGAAGCAAGTGAAAAGCAACAAGTAACATACAAGGGAAACATCATATACTTAACAGCTAATCTTTCAGCAGAAACTCTGCAGGCCAGAAGGGAATGGTAGGATTTAAAGTATCGAAAGGGAAAAATCTACAACCAAGATAACTGTACCCAGCAAGGACCCTATTCAAAATTGATGGAGAAATAAAAAGCTTTTCAGACAAGCAAAAGTTGAGAGAATTCAGTACCACCAAACCAGCTTTACAACAAATGTTAAAGTGAGTTATATAGTCAAGAAATACAAGAGAAGAATAAAGATCTGCAAAATCAAGCCCAAACAATTAAGAAAAGGGTAATAGAGCATATATATCAATAGTTACTTTAAATGTAAGTAGATTAAATGCTCCAACAAAAACATGGAGGCTGGCTGAATGCATACAAACACAAGACCCAAATATACGTTGTCTATAAGGAACCCACTTCAGACCTAAACACACTTACAGACAGAAAGTGAGAGGATGGAAAAATATATTCCATGCAGATGAGAAAAAAAAGAAAGCTGGGGTAGCAATCCTCATATCAGACAAAATAGACCTTAATATAAAGAAGATTACAAGAGATAAGGAAGGACACTACTTAATTATCAAGGGATCAATCCAAGAGGAAAAACAACTGTAAATATCTATGCACCCAGCATAGGAGCACCTCAATATATAAGGCAAATGCTAACAGACATAAAAGGAGAAATTGACAGTAACACAATAATAGAAGGATATGTTAACACTCTACTCAGACCAATGGACAGGTCCTCAAAACAGAAAATTAATAAGGAAACACAAGTATTAAATGATAAATTAGATGAGATGGATCTCATTGATATCTTCAGGACATTCCATCCAAATGCAGAAGAATATACACTCTTATCAAGTGCACATGGAACATTATAGACCAGAATAGACCACATCTTGGGTCACAAGTCAAACCTTAGTAAATTTAACAAAATTGAAATCATATCAAGCATCTTTTCTGACCACAATGCTATGAGATGAGATATCAATTACAAGAAAGAAAAAAAAATGTAAAAAACACAAACATATGGAGATTAAGCAACATGTTTCTAAATAACAAACAAGTTACTGAAGAAATCAAGGGGAAATCAAAAAAATTCTAGAAACAAATGACAGTGAAAATACGAGAACTCAAAACCTATGTGATGCGCAAAAGCAGTTACAAGTGGGAAGTTTATAACAATGCAATCCTACCTCAAGAAACAAGGAATACATAGAATAGAAAACCTAACTTTACACCTAAAACAACTGGAAAAAGAAAACCAGGAAAACCCCAAAATTAGTAGAAGGAAGGAAATCATAAAGATCCAAGCAGAAATAAATGAAAAAGAAATGAAAGAAACAAATAAAAGCTGGTTCTTTGAGAAGATAAAAATTGACAAACCTTTAGCCAGACTCATCAAGCAAAAGAAAGAAGAATCAAATCAACAAAATTAGAAATGAAAAAGGAAAAGTTACAGCAGACAATGCAGAAATACAAAGGATTATAAGAGACTATTATGAACAATGATATGGCAATAAATGGATAACATGGAAGAAATGGACAGAACCTTAAAAAAGTTCAATCTTCCAAGACTGAACCAGAAGAAATAGAAATTATGAACAACCCAATCACAAGTACTGAAATTGAAGCTGTTATCAAAAATCTCCCAAAAAACAAAAGTCCAGGACCAGATGGCTTCACAGCAGAATTTTATCAAACATTTAGAGAAGAGCTAATGCCTATCCTTCTAAAACTCTTTCAAAAAATTGCAGAGGAAACAATATTTTCAAACTCATTCTATGAGGCTGCCATCACCCTAATGCCAAAACCAGACAAAGACAACCCCATAAAAGAAAAATACAGGCCAATATCACTGATTAACATAGATGCAAAAATCTTCAAAAAAATTTTGGCGAACATAATTCAACAACACATCAAAAATTCATACACCATGATCAAATTGTGTTTATTCCAGTGATGCAAGGATTCTTCAATATATGCAAATCAATCAACATGATAGACCGTATTAACAAATGAAGGATAAAAACCATATGATAATCTCAATAGATGCAGAAAAAGCCTTTGACAATATTCAGCACCCATTTATGATAAAAAAGCTTCCAAAAAATGGGCATAGAAGGAACCTACCTCAACAAAGTAAAGAATATACACTCTTTATATAGGCTAAATGTGTGTGTATATAGGCTAAATGATAAGCCTACAGCAAACCTTATTCTACTGAAAGCAGTCCTGCTACATCAGGAACAAGACAAGGGTGCTCACTTTCACCACTCTTATTCAACATAGATTTGGAAGTCCTAGCTACAGCAATCAGAGAAGAAAAAGTAAATAAAAGGAATCTGGATCAGAAAAGAATAAGTAAAGTTCTCACTGTTTGTAGATGACAAGATGCTGTACATAGAAAACTCTAAAGATAGTATCAGAACATTACTAGGGCTAATCAGAGAATTTAGCAAAGTTGCAGGATACAACATCAATACACAGAAATCATTTGCATTTCTATATACTAACAATGAAAAATCAGAAAGAGAAATTAAGTAGTCAATCCCTTTCACCATTGCAACAATAATTATTAAATATCTAGGAATAAATTTACCTAAGGAGACAAAAGAACTGTACACAGAAAATTATAAGACACTGATAAAAGAAATCAGAGACAATATAAACAGATGGAGAGATATTCCATGTTCCTTGATAGGAAGAATCAATATTGTGAAAATGACTATATTACCAAATGCAATCTACAGATTCAATGCAATCCCTATCAAATTACCAATGTCATTTTCACAGAACTAGAACAAAAAATTTCACAATTCATATGGAAACACAAAAGACCCTGAATAGCCGAAGCAGTCTTGAGAAAAAAGAATGGAGCTGGAGGAATCAACCTTCCTGACTTCAGATTATACTGCAAAGTTACAGTCAACAAGACAGTATGGTACAAAAACAGTACTGGCACAAAAACAGAACTATAGACCAAGGGAACAAGATAGAAGATCCAGAAATAAACCCATGCATCTATGGGTACCTTTTTTTAACAGAGGCAAGAATATACAATGGAGCAAAGACAGCTTCAATAAATGGTGCTAGGAAAGCTAGACAGCTACATGTAAAAGAATGAAATTAGAATACTTCTTAATGCCATACACAAAGATAAACTAAAAATGGATTAAAGACCTAAATATTAGACCAGAAACTATAAACCTCTTAGAGGAAAACATAGGCAGAACACTCGATGACATAAATCAAAGCAAGATCCCCTATGACCCACCTCCTAGAGTAATGGAAATAAAAACAAAAGTAAGCAAGTGGGGCCTGATTACACTTAAAAGCTTTTGCACAGCAAAGGAAACTATAAGCAAGGTGAAAAGACAACTCTCAGAATGGGAGAAAACAGCAAATGAAACAACTGAGAAAGGATTAATTTCCAAAATATACAAGCAGCTCATACAACTCAATGCCAGAAAAACAAGACATTTCTCCAAAGGCATACAGATAGCTAACAAACACATGAAAAGATGCTCAACATTGTTCATTATTAGATAAATGCAAATCACAACTACAATGAGATATCACCTCACACAGGTTAGAATGGCCATCATCAAAAAGTTTATGAACAATAAATGCAGGAGAGGGTGTGGAGAAAAGGGAACTCTTTTGCAGTGTTAGTGGAAATATAAATAGATTCAGCCACTATGGAAGACAGTATGGAGATTCCTTTAAAAACTAGGAATAAAACCGCCATATGGTCCAGCAATCCCACTCCTAGGCATATACCCTGAGGAAATCAAAATTGAAAAAGACACATGTCTACCATTGTTCATTGCAGTGCTATTTACAAAAGCTAGAACATAGAAGCAACCTAGATGTCCATCCACAGATGATTGGATAAAGAAGTTGTGGTACATATACACAATGGAATATTACTCAGCCATAAAAAGGAATGCCTTTGAGTCGGTTCTAAGGAGGTGGATGAACCTAGAACCTATTATACAGAGTGAAGTAAGTCAAAATGAGAAAGATAAATATCATATTGTAATGCATATATACAGAATCTAGAAGAATGGTACTGAAGAATTTATTCACAGGGCAGCAGTGGAGAGACATAGACAACAGACTTATGGAAATGGGGAGAGGGGAGGAGAGGGTGAGACGTATGGAAAAAGTAACATGGAAACTTACATTACCATGTGTAAAATCAATGACTGATGGGAATTTGCTGTATGGCTCAGGTTTGACAGAATACAACAAAAATCTGTAAAGCAATTATCCATCAATTAAAAAAAAAAAAAAAAAAAAAGAGCAAAGGTGGCTGAAGACTCTATCCCAGTCATAGAAAGTGATAGTTGTGACAGGAACATTTTTAACACATCTGTGGATAGTCATCAGTATGGTGGGTGAAGCAGATAAATGTGGTCAAACTTGTTTTAGGAAATGACTAATTGAACAAATGTAACTCTTGTCTGTGTAGCTGGGTGAAAAGGAGGTAATTTATTGGAATATGGTAGATCTGGTAGAGGGATATGAGCTAGAGACCATGTCTGCTACCTCTGAAAGAGCTGATATCTCTTTCATTGTTATCTGCCTTAATAAGAAATATGTATTTATACTTATTCTAAGAAGTATTTTACCCATTTAACAATTTTATTTATTTATTTGGCTGTGCTGGGTCTTTGTTGCTTTGCAGACTTTTCTCTAGTTGCAAAGGTTGGGGGGGGCTACTCTCTAGTTGAGGCGTGTGGGGGTCTCATTTTGGTGGTTTCCTTTGTTGGGGAGCAAAATGGGCTCTAAGGTGTGTGGGCTTCAAAGCTGCGGCACGTGGGCTCACTAGTTCTGGCTTCTGGGCTCTCAAGCACAGGCTCAGTAATAGTGGCATGCGGTCTTAGTTGCTCTGTGGCATGAGGATCAAAATCATGTCTCCTGCACTGGCAGGCAGATTCTTTACCACTGAGCCACCAGGAAAGTCCTATTTTATCTATTTTAATTTTGTTGATATTGTGATAAAATTTGTGTATTTTATAAATATTTGAGCAATATAGTTTGTAAACAGTAGACTCTTTAGATCAGTCATGTACAGAACGCAAGATGAGTTATTTATCAGAGAAAATTTCTCTAATTCATTATTTAAAGAAAAATGTTTCATTAAATAGCTCATTATTATTTTTTTCAAGCAAGTTCTGTAAAAAACATGGTCATTTTTACAGAGATATCTACATATAATGCATTTTTATTTCTTTCATTTTTGCTTTCTAATATGTTGAATTCACAGTTTGTATTTCTCAGAGATATTTATGTCATTTATTAAAAAAATAAGGAATTTTGATGTAGTTTTCAACAATATTAAAGATGAAAAATTAAGCAATTTGTGAAGAATTTGATATGTCTCTAGAGTATAGCTCAAATTCTAATCAAGACTTTGTATTGAACTTGCTCTACTAGGTACTTGAATTTATAGCAAATATAAAAATTTTAACAGAAAACTAAATGAAAATTTAGCACATTTTTCACCAATTGTGTCTGCACTACAGATAATGTAGTCAAGAATTTAATTTCATAGGTTTTCATAGTTGATAACAGGTGCTGAGTTTTTTGATCAGACTTAAACCCTTATTTTGTTGTTGTTGTTGTTTTCTGTCAAACCTCAATATGAATCAGCCTTAGGTATACATATATTCCATCCCTTTTGAACCTCCATCCCCTCTCCCTCCCCAGCCCACCGCTCTAGGCTGATCAGTTCAGTTCAGTTCAGTCGCTCAGTCATGTCCAACTCTTGGCGACCCCGTGAATCACAGCACGCCAGGCTTCCCTGTCCATCACCAACTCCCGGAGTTCACTCAGACTCATGTCCATCGAGTCAGTGATGCCATCCAGCCATCTCATCCTCTGTCGTCCCCTTCTCCTCCTGCCCCCAATCCCTCCCAGCATCAGAGTCTTTTCCAATGAGTCAACTCTTCGCATGAGATGGCCAAAGTACTGGAGTTTCAGCTTTAGCATCATTCCTTCCAAAGAAATCCCAGGGCTGATCTCCTTCAGAATGGACTGGTTGGATCTCCTTGCAGTCCAAGGGACTCTCAAGAGTCTTCTCCAACACCACAGTTCAAAAGCATCAATTCTTCGGTGCTCAGCCTTCTTCACAGTCCAACTCTCACATCCATACATGACCACAGGAAAAACCATAGCCTTGACTAGACGGAACTTTGTTGGCAAAGTAATGTCTCTGCTTTTGAATATGCTATCTAGGATGGTTATAACTTTCCTTCCAAGGAGTAAGTGTCTTTTAATTTCATGGCTGCAGTCACCATCTGCAGTGATTTTGGAGCCCAAACAAATAAAGTCTGACACTGTTTCCACTGTTTCCTGGTCTATTTCCCATGAAGTGATGGGACTGGATGCCATGATCTTCGTTTTCTGAATGTTGAGCTTTAAGCCAACTTTTTCACTCTCCACTACAGAGCGCTTATTTGAGTTTCCTGAGCCATACAGCAAATTCTCATTGGCTATCTATTTTACATATGGTAATGTAAGTTTCCATGTTACTCTTAACATATATCTCACCCTCTCCTTCCCTCTCCCCATGTCCATAAGCTCTTCTCTATGTCTGTTCCTTATTTTTTTTCAAAGTCATTGCTATAAGGCAAATTTTGCTTATAGGTGTATTAATTATTATAGTACCATTGAATTAAAGAGGTTTACACTCAGGAAAATGTAAAAATCGGTTAATATATGTTGTTGTTCAGTCACTAAGTCTTGTCTGACTCTTTAATATACGTACTTAGTTGTAAAGAATGGTATTTTAAGTTGCTATTTAACGATATAGAAAATAATTGGAAAATATGACATGATTTTTTTTTTTTTGGTAGAGAAAGGCTTCACAGAGTGATCCAAATTGAGATGGGATCAGTAAAGATTAGGATTTGATCAAATGGAAATACAGAGTTGAAAAAAGAAGATAAGGAACAAAGAGAAATTGTGTAGGCACAGAAGCAGGAAGAATGTAAGGTGACCTAGCACATGTATGTGTGTTATTCACAGGTAATATTTGAGGGTGGTGCTTAGCTATGCAAAATATTTGACTGATAAGAATCTATATAATAAAATCCCTTTCTTCTTACTTCCCATTTGACTTACCCTTGGGCTCAGCTGGTAAGTCTTCCTGCGATGCTGGAGACCTGGGTTTGATCTCTGGATTGGGAAGATTCCCTGGAGAAGGGAACTGGCTAACCACTCCAGTGTTCTGGCCTGAAGAATTCCATGGACTGTGTAGCTGCAGAGTTTGCATATGACTGAGTGGCTTTCACTTTCATTTCACTTTCTGTTGGCCACTTCTAAATGAAATCCTTCCAAATACAGATTAACTGTTTTCAGTAAACAGTACTGATAAGAGTACTTCCCATAGAGATCCAGGCTGCTTGAAGAGGCAGTACTCCAACAAGTAATTTCCTTTTATAAGCAGGACAAATGTGCAAAGATCTACTACTGGAAAATTCATAGCTTTGATTATACAGACCTTTATTTGCAAGGTTATGTCTTGGCTTTTTAATACACTATAAGTTTGACATAGTTTTTCTTCCAAGGAACAAGTGTCTTTTAATTTTATGGCTGCAGTCACTGTCCGCAGTGATTTTGGAGCCCGAGAAAATAAAGTCTGCCACTGTTTCCACTTTTTCCCCATCTATTTGCCATGAAATAACAGGACCAGTGCCATGATCTTAGTTTTTTGAATGTTGAGTTTTAAGCCAGTTTTTTTCATTCTTCTCTTTCACCTTCGTCAACAGGCTCTTTAGTTCCTCTTTGCTTTCTGCCATTAGGGTGGTATCATCTGTGTATCTAAGGTTGTTGATATTTCTCCCAGCAATCTTGATTCCAGCTTGTGATTCATCTGGCCCAGCATTTCGCATGATATCTTCTGCACATAAGTTAAATAAGCAGGGTGACAATATACAGCCTTGATATACTCCTTTCCCAATTTTGAACCAGTCTGTTGTTCCATGTCTGGTTCTAACTGTTGCTTTTTGACCTGCATATAGTTTCTCAGGCTTCTCAGGTGGTCTGGTACTCCCACCCCTTTAAGAATTTTCCACAGTTTGTGGTGATCCACATAGTCAAAGGCTTTAGCATAGTCAGTAAAACAGAAATAGATGTTTTTCTGGAATTCATTTGCTTTTTCGATGATCCAGTGGGTGCTGGCAATTTGATCTCTGGTTCCTCTGCCTTTTCTAAATCCAGCTTGTACATCTTAAAGTTCTCAGCTCATAATTATCATTATAAATATTAATTTTAAAAATATGTGAATGTGGGCATTATGTATATATGTATGCATGGATTATCTACCTGCCTATCTATTCTGTGTCAGAAAAAGAGAGATTGGAATAAGTAAAGTTAGTGCTACTCTCTCTCTCTACTCTTGTTTTTCCACATGAGATCTTGGTTAACTCATCAAATTGGATTTCAAGCATACTCTTTTACCTCTGAGAGGAATAATTAAAGCTTATAACCAGTTTTCAAAAGGATCTTCCAACAAGGTTAAAAATTAGTTTCAGTATTCCTAAAGGTCTAACAATCAGTTATGCTATGTAGAAGAAAATATGCTATTTTGTTTCTAACTACTTAACTAAAATGATGACTGGGAAATATCTATTCTCATAAAACAAAATATCTGTAACAGAATTCAGTGTCCTCAGCTGACCATCTCTTTAAAAGGGTTTTGTGCAATTAATAATTTCAATGGTAAAATTCTCTTCCATCTGACCAAATTCTTAGTGTTTTTATTTATCTATTCTCATATAAGGGAAGTTGACTCAGCAAAATTATTCATAAATGTTAAATGAATTATTTTCCTGAATTATTAATAATAAAACATCAGAATAAACATCATTTTTGTTTCTTAACCAAAGCTAAAAGGGGGTGGGGGAAAGAAAGAGGTAAACTTTCTTTCTGATGGCAAAATTGTTCCAAACTCTGTCAGATGTTATCTTTGTAATTGCTCTTTGGAGCTGAAACATAAAGGACAGAATTTTCCAGCTATTTACAGAAATGCAGCTGCTCTGGTTATACTATTTGGAATCAGTTTTAAAAGAGTTAATTTCCATCAGGTTTGGTTCTTACTAGAAGGTCTCCCTCTATTCTCAAATCAGATTGACTCTCCCCTTATAAAGCAAAGCTTTTAACCTTTCAGATCTCATCCTGGGGCCAAAGATCAACCACTACCAATAAAAGAGGATTCACAGGAGTACTTCCCCATAGAGATCCAGGCAGCTTCAAGAATAGTACTTCAAACAAGTAATTTACTTTTATAAACAGTATAAATAAAACATAAATAGGAAGAAGTCCACAGACTTACAGCATTTCGGTTTTTTATAGCACTCTGGGTATTTTATTTTATTTTATGCAGGAGGTTGGCAAGCTGTTACAGTTGCTTAACTATGGGAGGTCTCCAAGCTGTTCAGGTGTAATTCAGGTAAGTCAAGTGTTACTCCCCATTGGAAACTTTAAGACATAGCCTCAAGGTGGTACTTTGCTATCTGAGTAATTATAAATTGGTAGCTGTTTATGGGATATCTACTTTCAAAAGATTAGAATACTAATGATTTCTTGATCAATATCATAAGTTAATATTAACCAAAAACTTTGCGTATGTACCTGCATCAAAATTTCCCAAGTGAATTTCAACAATTAACTGAATGACTTCAATGAGCCCTTAATATGCTAATTGTTATGTAAATCTTCAAAATGGATAGTACATAGTGTCTCCTAAATTCATTAAGGAGAAACATACTTTTATAGAGCATCTCTCAAGACTTACAATAATGTAATATAACTTTGAGGAGCACTGACCTCCATTATATTATTTAAGAATTTATGCAACACAAATTCCTTCAAGTTAAAATGAAGAAAGAGGCAAAGAAAAATCCACTCACTTACCCCATCTCTTACATACTGTTGATAGTAGAGGTCCTATTAGAATTAGGATCCAAGTTGAACATTCTTCTCATAATATTTTGCCTTTAGGAAGATTTTACAGCTCTGAGTGATACTCTCTGCAGTGGAAGATATAACTAAAATTTATAATCATTACCAGATGCCCCAAACAAAAATGATTATTGATTTTGTATCTTTTCATTTCACTTTGAGTCTCATGTTATATAAAACTGTATGGCTAATTATGCTGTTATACTAGTACAGCCACAATGTAGTAAAGATTTAAATACAAACTGAAAACTTCAGTAAAATAAACTGTTATTTCCCAAAACATGTATTTTTACCCAGGTAATAGAGATTTTCAATAAATTAACTGAGCTTTGCAGTATTACTCTGAATAGTGAGGAATTTTGTCAATACATAAACATCTTTTAAAATTGTATTAAATTTCAGTTTAACTAGTTTTTATATTCAGCACAAATTTATTAAATATATGCTACCTGATAATATGACAGAACCTGTCCACAGAGAGCTTTCACAGGATTGAATCCAATTGACCTTTCTGCTATTTTCCTAGCAATCCAATATAAAACTAGAATTTCCAATGTATCCTCTAGATCAATTTACTAATATCAAATTGTACCTCAAAACAATTTAATCCCTTTTAACCTCTAGTAATTGCATTTCCTTCTATGAGGCCTTCTACTAGAAGTATCAAGCCAAAACAGAATTTTGTACTTTCAATATGCAATTAAATGAAAATAAAAAAGTTACATAGTTAGACTGGAAATCATCTTGTCACATGAAATAAGTAGCTAATTGGTTTGCTTAAGTGAATTAACTTATACATTGTATTAGCATATAAGATACACATCTATAAAATACTAGCAAATATAAAGAAGAGATTGGGGTAGAAGAGAAAAATTAGGGGTATATATGGCCTAGATAGCAGACCTCAGTTTTGAACACCAGGTCACATTTAAACTGGCTTTAACAAACTTCCTTGAGAAATGATTTAAATTAGTTCTTTATGACCTGCTGCTGCTGCTAAGTCGCTTCAGTCGTGTCCGACTCTGTGCGACCCCATAGACGGCAGCCCACCGGGCTCCCCTGTCCCTGGGATTCTCCAGGCAAGAACACTGGAGTGGGCTGCCATTTCCTTCTCCAATGCATGAAAGTGAAAAGTGAAAGTGAAGTCACTCAGTCATGTCCGACTCTTATCGACCCCATGGACTGCAGCCTACCAGGCTCCTCCATCCATGGGATTTTCCAGGCAAGAGTACTGGAGTGGGGTGCCATTACCTTATGAGCTAACACATGATTAAATTTTGTCATAATTTGATAAACCTTTAATTTCCTCTGCAGAAACATTAACTGAAAATATCACTGCACCTGGATATTCTTTTTTAAAGTCAAGAAAATAGCTTATAACATTTAAACCTTTCGACTCATAACAGCAAATTTGTATTGACATACCTATAATTTCATGGTGAATCTAGAAACAGAATACAGTTTCTTCATCTTTAATAAATACTTTATTTTTGCTTGTTTCAAAATGATAGGGAATTATATTTTACAAAGAAACTGATGCCAGGTGCTAAAAACAGGTGTGTTGCAGTAGTTTTAATGCAACCTAAGGGATAAATAGAGGCAAAATGCTTGTTCTCAACAAGATTAGTTGTAAAGTGTAAATTCCTTTATTTTATCTAAAAACATCAATTCCAAAGTTAAGGTATCTTTAGTATGTTAAAGGTAAATAAAATAATATATAAGATAATAATTTAGTATATTTATATATATATTATCCACTATATATATATTGTTATATGTCAGCATGATATACTTGAGGTAATACATTATACTTTAGATGTTCAGAATGCATTTTGTTTTTATGAAGATGAAATTACATGTCTAAATTCTGTCAGAAGATTAAAGTATTGGATGGCATCACTAAGTCAATGGACATGTTTGAGCAAACTCTGGGAGACAGTGAAAGACAGGGAAGCCTGGCGTGCTGCAGTCCATGGAGTCGCAAAGAGACACAACTTAGTGACTCAACAACAACAAAATTAAAATCCAGGTCAAACTGATTTACGCTTTGTCTGGTCAACAGAAATAAGCAATCTGCATAATTTTGGTGAGAATCTTTTCTTGATCTCCAAGAAATAATTTACTCAGATAATTTTACAACCTGACAATTAGTGAAGACACAAATTTTTACAGACATTTTTAAAGCTGGTTTAAAATCGCTTCTGATTTTTAAAAAATATATAATATATTCTACCACAGTGAGACTGTGATAAGAGCTATGATAATTTCATATTCTTTGAAACTATATATATAATGGGAGCAATGAATGTTAAGTCTCCAGCAAGAATACTACGAGAGAGTTAACGTTTTACTTTAAATTTGCTGAAAATACCACTTATTCTATCTTGGGAGTTCAAGATGGTGACAAGAATTAAACTCAAGCACAAATTGCTTATAAAATTGTCTTTCTTTTTTTAAATTCATGACAGCACATATTCTCTCATGAATTCATTTTAATTTGAAACAATTTTATTTTTTAAAAAATTACAATATGTATTTAACCTTTTGCCAACTGTATGTCACATATAATGGTTTCCCTGTGTAAAACTAACAGCTTTCATAACAATATTGTGTAATGAGATTGATCTCAGGTGCCCTGAAGCCAACATCTCTGGATTCTTTATTCATCAACATCTATTCAGTTTAGCTGGGAGATGAGTACACGCTAAACTGTAAGCGAAACCTCTTATAAATAAGAATGACATATATAAAATGTCCTTATGAAATTGAAGTTTAAATCTAAGTTATCTTCTATTTTCGAAGGGAAGTCATTAATGTTCAAGAAATGAAATTTTCTCCCCAAATGTACAAATAGACAAATATTTAGCCTTATATTTAGGATTCTTATGTAATCGAATGTTGAGATTCTACAATTGCTGAGGAAATTATTCACATAAAGAGGTCTAAAACATAGGCTTATTTTCCAAAACAATATAATTAACAATAAAACTGTTGACAAAGTCAAATAATGTTGTCATCAAAGGATGATGTTTTAATATAAATAGTTACCTGGAACCACAGTAGTGGGCACCTTCTCACTGATGCTCTTAATGCAAACAAACCTGTATTATTTCAGTTTCCTGAAAGATGGAATGACTTTATAAATAATCATTTCAAAGAATGGAATATTTATATAAATACCTGTATAATTTGTAGAGTTAGGAATGTAACATATTATCTATAAGTACTACATTCAGTTCAGTTTAGGTCAGTCACTCAGTCTTGTCCGACTCTTTGTGACCCCATGAATCGCAGCACGCCAGGCTTCTCTGTCCATCACCAGCTCCCAGAGTTCACTCAAACTCAACGTCCATCGAGTTGGTGATACCATCCAACCATCTCATCCTCCATCATCCCCTTTTTAGAATGAAATAAATCTATCTACTAAGATTTTTTACAATCTGTTATCTTAAACAGATTAACAGATCTTAATACAATCTGTTATTACTTAAACTCATGGGCAATAAAATCTTTGGGGAAAGATATATTCTTTAAAATTGTGGTTTAGTCTTTAAGTCCTGTCTGAGTCTTTTTGCAACCCATAGACTGTTGCCCTATAGGCTCTTCCATCCATGGGATTTCCCAGGCAAGAATACTGAGTAGTTTGCTATTTCCTTCTCAGGGGATCTTCCTGTTCCAGGTATTGAACCCTGTTTCCTACACTGGCAGGTGAATTCTTTCCCTTGAGCCATCTATGAAGCCCTTTTTGAGATTATTCTTGCATATAATTCCTTAAATTCATGAGATCAGTTGAATTTATTACTTTCAATTAAGTTACTTTAGTAACATTAATTAAATTTATTGAGTAAACACTGTGTACAGGGTTCCAGGATCCAAGAAGTAGGAAGTGACTTTCTAGGCTACTAAGCTGTCATTCCCCTAAGTTGTTGTTGACATCATCTCAGTGTCAGTATGATTTTCCCCCTAGCAGGACAGCTTTGATTAATTCAGATCTAGAGTAAGAGGTTGTTTTCATCCATGTTGAAGGAGTCACCTGTGGTCATTAATGTTTACTCAAATGTTTACCAGAATTCTCAGTGCACTTTTCAGGTGGCAAAAATAGAATATGTCAGCAAAAGATGTTCAGGAATCTGTGATAAAAGAAAATAGAGGAAGTTTGTTTACTACAAGTAATGCATATAACCAACCTAGATAGCATATTCAAAAGCAGAGACATTACTTTGCCAACAAAGGTTCATCTAGTCAAGGCTATGGTTTTTCCAGTGGTCATGTATGAATGTGAGAGTTGGACTGTGAAGAAGGCTGAGAGCCGAAAAATTGATGCTTTTGAACTGTGGTGTTGGAGAAGACTCTTGAGAGTGCCTTGGACTGCAAGGAGATCCAACCAGTCCATTCTGAAGGAGGTCAGCCCTGGGATTTCTTTGGAAGGAATGATGTTAAAGCTGAAACTCCAGTACTTTGGCCACCTCAAGCGAAGAGTTGACTCATTGGAAAAGACTCTGATGCTGGGAGGGATTGGGGGCAGGAGGAGAAGGGGACGACAGAGGATGAGATGGCTGGATGGCATCGCTGAGTCCATGGACGTGAGTCTGAGTGAACTCCGGGAATTGGTGACGGACAGGGAGGCCTGGCGTGCTGCGATTCATGGGGTCACAAAGAGTCGGACACGACTGAGCGACTGATCTGATCTGATCTGAATGCATATAACCATAATTACAACTAAACTATTACTATATACAACTATGTATATATATATATATGTATACATATATATATATGTAGTTATAACACTATAAGTAATTTTACTATAAATAGATGTGTGTGTGTGCACGCATGTGCTTAGAGTTCCAAAAGGAAGATAGTGCATGGATGAGTCTCAAACTCTTATGAGCTGTTCTATTTTTTTTCTTTCTGTGGTGTGTTATAAAGAACTGTGTGTTAAGAAATTCTGGCTTGGGTAAATGATTTTGAAAAGATAGAGTAGATGAAGAACTCTCTGAGTGTCTGTTCATGAGCCTTGGAGATGGAGTATTTCAGTCTGATCACCACAGGCATTTTAAAATGATGTATTGCTGCTTCCGTTAAGATTTCATGAAGGCAAAAAATAGCTATCACTCCTGGTGTAATAAGTACTGTTATCATCTCCAAAGTATCATATGTTCATTGGTCGTGTCAATGACATTGGGAAAATATACCACTTATCCCTGATATGTGGTTAACACATTTAAATTATTGTATAATACACACATTATTTTATCCTCAAAAGTTAGATAGTAATATTTTACCAGAACAAACTAGAGTTGATAAATGTAAACATTAATAATTGAATTTCTGTGAAAGTTTTTAAAATAACTATAGCTATTATGTATAGATCAACACTAAGATTTCAGTTTGCTCTAGTTTGTAAATATTTATGACACATATAGAGATGCATATTAATATATATGTCTATATGTATGCATATATAATATATACATATACATGTGTATATATAATCTTTAAGCTGTGTTTCCTTTTTATGATATCTTGTTAAGAGGGTGTTTGTTATGACCAGTTCATTTTCTTGCCAAAACTCTATTAGTCTTTGCCCTGCTTCATTCCGTATTCCAAGGAGAGATTTGCCTGTTACTCCAGGTGTTTCTTGACTTCCTACTTTTGCATTCCAGTCCCCTGTAATTAAAAGGACATCTTTTTTGGATGTTAGTTCTAAAAGGTCTTGTAGGTCTTCATAGAACCGTTCAACTTCAGCTTCTTCAGCGTTACTGGTTGGGGCATAGATTTGGATTATTGTGATATTGAATGGTTTGCCTTGGAAATGAACAGAAATCATTCTGTCATTTTTGAGATTGCATCCAAGTACTGCATTTCAGACTGTTTTGTTGACCATGATGGCTACTCCATTTCTTCTAAAGGATTCCTGCCTGCAGTAGTAGATATAATGGTCATCTGAGTTAAATTTACCCATTCCAGTCCATTTCAGTTCACTGATTCCTAGAATGTCGACATTCACTCTTGCCATCTCTTGTTTGACCACTTCCAATTTGCCTTGATTCGTGGACCTGACATTCCAGGTTCCTATGCAATATTGCTCTTTATAGCATCGGACCTTGCTTCTATCACCAGTCACATCCACAGCTGGGTATTGTTTTTGCTTTGGCTCCCTCCCTTCATTCTTTCTGGAGTTATTTCTCCACTGATCTCCAGTAGCATATTGGGCACCTACTGACCTGGGAAGTTTCTCTTTCAGTATACTATCATTTTGCCTCTTCCAACAACACAAGAGAAGACTCTATACATGGACATCACCAGATGGTCAACAGTGAAATCAGATTGATTATATTCTTTGCAACCAAAGATGGAGAAGCTCTATACAGTCAGCAAAAACAAGACCAGGAGCTGACTGTGGCTCAGACCATGAACTCCTTATTGCCAAATTCAGATTTAAATGGAAGAAAGTAGGGAAAACCACTAGACCATTCAGGTATGACCTAAATCAAATCCCTTATGATTATACAGTGGAAGTGAGAAATAGATTTAAGGGCCTAGATCTGATAGATAGAGTGCCTGATGAACTATGGAATGAGGTTCGTACAGGAGACAGGGATCAAGACCATACCCATGGAAAAGAAATGCAAAAAAGCAAAATGGCTGTCTGGAGAGGCCTTACAAATAGCTGTGAAAAGAAGAGAAGTGAAAAGCAAAGGAAAAAAAGAAAGATATAAACATCTGAATGCAGAGTTCCAAAGAATAGCAAGAAGAGATAAGAAAGCCTTCTTCAGTGATCAATGCAAAGAAATAGAGGAAAACAACAGAATGGGAAAGACTAGAGATCTCTTCAAGAAAATCAGAGATACCAAAGGAACATTTCATGCAAAGATGGGCTCAATAAAGGACAGAAATGGTATGGACCTAACAGAAGCAGAAGATGTTAGGAAGAGATGGCAAGAATACACAGAAGAACTGTACAAAAAAGATCTTCACGACCCAGATAATCAAAATGATGTGATCACTGACCTAGAGCCAGATATCCTGGAATGTGAAGTCAAGTGGGCCTTAGAAAGCATCACTACAAACAAAGCTAGTGGAGGTGATGGAATTCCAGTTGAGCTATTCCAAATCCTGAAAGATGATGCTGTGAAAGTGCTGCACTCAATATGCCAGCTAATTTGGAAAACTCAGCAGTGGTCACAGGACTGGAAAAGGTTAGTTTTCATTCCAATCCCAAAGAAAGGCAATGCCAAAGAATGCTCAAACTAACACACAACTGCATTCATCTCACATGCTAGTAAAGTAAGGCTCAAAATTCCCCAAGCCAGGCTTCAGCAATATGTGAACCGTGAACTTCCTGATGTTCAAGCTGGTTTTAGAAAAGGCAGAGGAAACAGAGATCAAATTGCCAACATCTGCGGGATCATGGAAAAAGCAAGAGAGTTCCAGAAAAACATCTATTTCTGCTTTATTGACTATGCCAAAGCCTTTGACTGTGTGGATCACAATAAACTGTGGAAAATTCTGAAAGAGATGGGAATGCCAGACCATCCGATCTGCCTCTTGAGAAATCTGTATGCAGGTCAGGAAGCAACAGTTAGAAGTGGACATGGAACAACAGACTGGTTCCAAATAGGAAAAGGAGTATGTCAAGGCTGTATATTGTCACCCTGCTTATTTAACTTCTATGCAGAGTACATCATGAGAAACGCTGGACTGGAATAAACACAAGCTGGAATCAAGCTTGCTGGGAGAAATATAAATAACCTCAGATATGCAGATGATACCACCATTATGGCAGAAAGTGAAGGGTAACTAAAAAACCTCTTGAAGAGAGTGAAAGTGGACAGTGAAGAAGTTGGCTTAAAGCTCAACATCCAGAAAACGAAGATCATGGCATCTGGTCCCATCACTTCATGGGAAATAAATGGGGAAACAGTGTCAGACTTTATTTTTCTGGGCTCCAAAATCACTACAGATGGTGACTGCAGCCATGAAATTAAAAGACGCTTACTCCTTGGAAGGAAAGTTATGACCAACCTAGATAGCATATTCAAAAGCAGAGACATTACTTTGCCAACAAAGGTCCGTCTAGTCAAGGCTATGGTTTTTCCTGTGGTCATGTATGGACTGTGAAGAAGGCTGAGTGCTGAAGAATTGATGCTTTTGAACTGTGGTGTTGGAGAAGACTCTTGAAAATCCCTTGTACTACAAGGAGATCCAACCAGTCCATTCTGAAGGAGATCAGCCCTGGGATTTCTTTGGAAGGAATGATGCTAAAGCTGAAACTCCAGTACTTTGGCCACCTCATGCAAAGAGTTGACTCATTGGAAAAGACCCTGATGCTGGGAGGGATTGGGGGCAGGAGGAGAAGGGGACGACAGAGGATGAGATGGCTAGATGGCATCACTGATTCGATGGACGTGTGTCTCAGTGAACTCTGGGAGTTGGTGATGGACAGAGAGGCTTGGCGTGCTTTGATTCATGGGGTCGCAAAGAGTCGGACATGACTGAGCAACTGAACTGAACTGAAGCAAGTCTTATACACTACAAAATCTCATGTGACTCTCAAATCACTCGGCCTTCTTAACAGGGTAGTCCAGGCCATTTTTGCTTATTTATTTATTCTCTTCTAAGATGCTACTTTCTGAAAATCCCCAGTTCAGGTATGACCTAAATCAAATCCCTTATGATTATACAGTGAAAGTGAGAAATAGATTTAAGGAACTAGATCTGATAGATAGAGTGCCTTGATGAACTATGGACTGAGGTTTGTGACATTGTACAGGAGACAAGGATCAAGGCCATCCCCATGGAAAAGAAATGCAAAAAAGCAAAATGGCTGTCTGAGAACACCTTACAAATAGCTATGAAAATAAGAGAAGCAAAAAACAAAGGAGAAAAGGAAAGATTCAAGCATCTGAATGCAGAGTTCCAAAGAATAGCAAGAAGACATAAGAAAGCCTTCCTCAGAGATCAGTGCAAAGAAATAGAGGAAGACAACAGAATGAGAAAGACTAGAGATCTCTTCAAGAAAATTAGAGATACAAAGGGAATATTTCATGCAAAGATGGGCTCAATAAAGGATAGAAATGGTATGAACCTAACAGAAGCAGAAGATATTAAGAAGAGGTGGCAAGAATACACAGAAGAACTGTACAAAAAAGATCTTCACGACCCAGATAATCACGATGGTGTGATCATTGACCTAGAGCCAGACATCCTGGAATGTGAAGTCAAGAGGGCCTTAGAAAACATCACTACGAAAAAAGCTATTGTAGGTGATGGAATTCCAGTTGAGCTATTTCAAATCCTGAAAGATGATACTGTGAAAGTGCTGCACTCAATATGCCAGCTAATTTGGAAAGCTCAGCAGTGGCCACAGGACTGGAAAAGGTCAATTTTCATTCCAATCCCAAAGAAGGCAATGCCAAAGAATGCTCAAACTACTGCACAATTGCACTCATCTCACACACTAGTAAAATAATGCTCAAAATTCTGCAAGCCAGGCTTCAGCAATACGTGAACCGTGAACTTCTAGATATTCAAGCTGGTTTTAGAAAAGGCAGAGGAACCAGAGATCAAATTGACAACATCTGTTGTATCATCGAAAAAGCAAGAGAGTTCCAGAAAAACATCTATTTCTGTCCATCACCCTGTCCATCACCAACTCCCAGAATGTACTCAAACTCATGTCCATTGTGTCAGTGATGTCATTCAATCATCTCATCCTCTGTTGTCCCCTTCTCCTCCTGCCTTCAGTCTTTCCCAGCATCAGGGTCTTTTCCAATGAGTCATTTCTTCACATTGGGTGGCCAAAGCATTGGAGTTTCAGCTTTAGCATCAGTTTTTCCAATCAATATACTGATTCCTTTAGTATTGACTGGTTGGGTATCTTTGGAGTCCAAAGAACTCTCAAGAGTCTTCTCCAGCACCAGAGTTCAGAAGCATCAATTCTTCTGTGCTCAGCTTTCTTTATAGTCCAACCCTCACATCCATACATGACCACTGGAGAAATCATAGCTTTGACTAGAAGGTTCTTTGTTGGTAATGTCTTAGCTTTTTAACAAGCTGTCTAGGTTGATCATAGCTTTTCTTCCAAGGAGCAAGTGTCTTTTAATTTCATGGTTGCAGTCACCATCTGCCGTGACTTGGAGCCCCCAAAAGTAAAGTCTTTCACTGTTTCCATAGTTTCCCCATCTATTTGCCATGAAGTGATGGGACTGGATGTCATGATCTTAGTTTTCTGAATGTTGAGTTTTAAACCAACATCTGATAATCTCATTAATAATTGAAGAATTTATGCTATATTTCACAAAAAGTTGCATGTACTCTATATGCAGCTAAAATATCTTGAGTAATAATCACTTGTGAATCCAAGTTTATAAATCAAGATATTTTGAGCCATGGTGCTTTCAGTGATTACTACTGTTTAAGAAAGACATGGTCCATGATTCCATTCAGATATCCTCTGTGAAGTGTCTTCCAGGTTTCTGATTGAGTTTAGTTTAGCTCTTCTTGAGTAGTAATGACTGAATGTATTGTTTGCCCCAAGCCTTCACCACATCAAGATTCTTATCTCTTAACAGTCTATTGAGAATTTAGAATGCAGGATTTAAGAGCAAACGATAGGTAAAAGCTAATTTATTTTCTGACTTCTGAGAGACATGAGCAACTAATACTTGTCAACATATATTCCTCACAAATCTATTACTTAAAGAAATTGGGATATTATGATTAAATTTCTTTATTATTTTACTAGGGGTTTTTATGTCTTCTTAGTTTTTTACATACAAGTTATTATTCTCATGCCTTTTGACCTTTCCTGACTAGATACATCTGTGAAGATGATTGCTTCTTCAACTATACTGCTTCAGGTCATTTTAATTTTGTTAAGAAATTTATATTACATAATGTTTAAAACTCTAATTAGCTAAGTCGAGGCTTAGGTGATGGTAATGTGTTTGTAAATACATTATATGTTTTACAATTTTTCTTTAAAACTCAGTTTTCACAGTATACAAATTAAATGAAGAGAGATAAATGTAACAGGACTAAGCACAATAAAATAAATTCAGTATCATATGTTAAATACATATTTCTCAAACTTTTTTTATCTTGACTGGATCATTTGATACAAAACCAAGAAAACTAAGATAATCATAGATCATTAAATATATAAACTGAGTAAAAGCTACAGAATTACATTATATCAAGAAATAAGTTTATTGTTAAAAAATGGGTACTTAACATATCATAAATCTCTCTGAGGTACAAATATAAATAAAATAATTTTATAACATAAATAAATATGCCAGTGAAATCTCTTGTGTCATTTTGTGTTCAAATATCACAAATTATTATCTCTCAACCTCATGGTAAGATAAATTAAAAATAGATAATATAGCCTATCACTTTGAGTATTTAGAATATTCAAGAAATATTTGAAACCCTTATGTATACACAATATTGCATGGCACAGGAAGTATAATGAATAATGAAAAACAGGCAGTTTCTATTTTCAAGTATGTTTAGCATTTTTTGAGTAAGTCTATGTAAATCTCTGGTGTACAAGCATGAGGTTACTTTAAAGATTACTCTGTCAGTGCCATTTTTCTTGAAAAGAAGCATATGATCAATATTCAAATATTTTGCAGTTTTTGATAATTATGTCAAAAGTATCAATGGATATATACTTAGAGAATAAAATAAAATATATGATGTTTTCAGTTTTAAACTATGGATATTCAGTTTTACTATGGATATTAAATGAGTAAGCACATTTTGATCAAGCCATTTGATTTTAAAATTGTATTTATTTAAATTTTCTGCCCTTCAATAAAGCAAACAACCAGATGTTAACCATAAAATCATTAAGTACTTAAATATAATTACTGTGGAGATGAAAAGAAATAAGGCAAATTGAAACTACTAATTGACTTATAAATTATATAATTAGAAGAGACTTCATAGAAGCTCATATTATCTCATGCTGCACAATATATATCTTTTGAGCTGAAAAAATTAGCTTAATATAAGATTACTAACTATTAGAGCAAAATGTAGAAAATAAAATGATATATGTTGACAGTGTATGATACTAACAAGCTAATACCAGCTTCTTAGGAGGATAATTGTTTTTCTAATATTTACTTCTGAGGGAAACATTCTTTATAAATCTTTCTAACACACGCACACATACATGGTGATACTATATTAAATGACTAGACTAAAACAAACATAGTGTTTAGTTTTATGGATATTTTAATGGCTCAGTATCTAAAAGATGGCTGTTATATAAAAAAACTTCATTTAAAATGTTAAGATTTGAGGAAGATGCAAAAAACCTAGATGATAATATAATTTTTTAGTGACCCACATAGATAATGCAATAAAATTAGGTAGTTACAGGAGTAAGGGCATACATATCCTTCAATAAATCCTTTATGAATATTACTAATCACATCTGAGTTTATATTATGATTTATGCAGTTCCAGGTTATATTCCCTTGAAAGAGCCTAGAGTATGACACATTTTTATATGAATAATTTGTGGGAAAAGCCACACATATCAAAGATCAATTGAAGATTATTAACATTCTTTCTTGAAAATTAAGGGACTTAGTAAATTCAACTACAATAGATTGTTGAATAATATATGATGAGTTAAATATATGTTTGTTATATAAATGAATAGTCAAATAAGCATATATAATATATACATAAATTTCAATAGGATCTATGGAAATATATTATCTTTGGACTATTTTCTGCCAAATAATATTTAATCCATGAGACCATTCTAACAATTTGCATCTGGGGAAAATAATTACATACAATTTTAATGCCTGCAAATTTGGTTGTTAGCATAAAGTTGACAGGAGATCATTTTTTTATTAGCCAAAAAAGTTCATCAACTCTAGAGAGTGTATCTCTCACTTTCTGTTATGTCTTTGTATTTCAATAGGATGTGATAAAATAAGAAAAGAACATTGGGGTACACGTGTCTCTTTCAATTCTGGTTTCCTCAGTGTGTATGCCCAGCAGTGTGGTAAAACAAATACAATATTGTAAAGTTAAATAAAATAAAATTAAAAAAATAAAAAATAAACAAATAAATAAAATACTCTGCTAAGAATCTTCAAAAAAAGAAAAAAAAAAGAAAAGAAAACATTTATTCTCTTTTAAAAAATTCTCTTTAAGTTTCCTTTAATAAGCCTTAGCTATTTTACTTAAAAGATTATTATGAAATTAAATATACATTTATCACAGTCATACCACATAGTACAGCTTAGAACAATCCAGCAATTGTGCTTATTGGTACTTACCCAAAGAAATTGAAAACATATGTCCAGGCAATAACTACATATGGATCTTTTAAGCAGTTTTATCCATTGTTGCCAAAATTTGGTATCAACCAAGTAGGTAAATTGGTACATCCAAACAGTAGAATATTAGTCAGTGCAAAAATACATGAGTTATCAAGCCATGAAATATTATAGAGGAAACCTAGATATAATGAAGGGGAGTAGACTATGTTACCTCTTTGGCATAAGAAGTATTTGAGGGTGATTGTTTTATCAACAGACATAGGAAAATCTCTGAATACTGAGTAGAAGTTGTGCTTTTGTAAGAGATATTTACATTTATATGGAAACCTCTGTTTGTAATGATGTCTCCCTTTCTGTACCAAGAAAAGGAAGATGATCAATTCTCTAGAACTTATCAACAACCATACCTTTATTTACTGCACTTTTCCTGAAAACCTGGCTCTTCCCCTCCCAAAGTCTTATTTTGTCTTTGAGATGTATTTAAAATGATGAATTGGTCCATCTAAGAAATTATTCAGTTTTCCTGGGAATCTCCAATGTATACAGGAGTTATACATGTTATAAACATCTGTATTCTTTTTTCTAGTTAATCTTTTATTATATGGAGTTTCTCAACAAAAAACTTAGAAGGGTAGAGGGGAAATTATTTTTCCTCACCTTCAGTATACTAATAAATGAAAGAAGACATTTGAAAAGACTGCATAGCATATAATCCCCATTATAAAACATTTTGGAAAAGGCAAAACTATGAAAACAGTATGAAATTAGTGGTTGCCACCAGCATTAGCTGGTGGAGGGAAGAAGGATGGAAGAATGAATCAGTGGAGCACAGAGGAGTTTTAGCAGTGAGTGTAATCTGCATGATAGTATAATGGTGGGTACACATCATGTATGCTGTGTTTCGTCACTCAGTCACGTCCAACTGCTTTGTCTAAACAAGAGAAAACACTAAAAGAATGAATTGTAATATAAACTATGGACTTTGGGTGATAATGATATACCAGGTAGGTTCATCAATTATAACAAATGTATTGCTCTGGAGGAAGATGTTGATAATGGAGGAGGTTATGCACGCCTGGGATAGGAGAAATCTCTGTACCATCTGTTCAATTTTTCTGTGAATACAAGCTATTCTAAAAAAGTTAAAAATCTAGTAAAATTTTCTTGAAGTTTCATACAAAATTCATGTGTGCATGCTTTAATTTTTTCCAAACCAGTAGAATTATACTTATGATTTAATGTCCCCATTGTTATATCTATTGTAAACATGGTACCTAAAAGGAGATTTTTAAAAAATAATTTTAGATAAAGATGTTATTTTTAATTATTTGAATATGAATTTCATTCCTTACCATAGATCAGGACATGACAGATAGTCAGTATCACATTTATAAATTTTGAACAAAGTGATTCATTAACAAGGATGTCCTAGATTTTCACATGTACTTTAATTATAAACATGGTATACATCTAGGGTAAATTAATGTTTTAAGACAGCCACAGAAAAACTGGTTATCATTGACAATTCAGAGATTTTGTCAGTAGGGAATAATGGTTCTTTGATTATATGTTAAGCATAAATAATTTCAATGACTAAATAAATGATCTGCAAGAAATCACATTCATTAAATGAATAATAACATCTTAAAATGATCTTAATAATTAGAGTGAATATTATATATGCTCCATTTGGAAAGAATAGTAAAGTTACATAGAGCAATATGGGGTTTATAATTACCTATGTTTTACCTCTTTGAAAACAAGTGGGATTTGATTACGGAACTTCCACAGAATTGGGTAAACAGACTCTTGGAGAGCACAAGCAAAACCCAGGAGAAAGGAGCAGTGACTTAGAACCCAGCAGTGCTGCAGAACCCAGAAGAGACTGAGCCAGACTTAACCTGTGAGTGTCCAGGAGTCTCCAGTAGAGGCATGGGTTGACAGTGACCTGCTGAGGGGATCAGGGGTATGGAAAACAACTCTCCTGGGAGATGCAGAGTGCTGGCATAAGTCCTTTTGAAGAAAGTCACCATTACTGCCATTACCCCTGCCATAGGGATATGGAGGGAGGGAACAGGGAGGAAACACAGCCCCACCTATCAACAGAAAATTGGATTAAAGGTTTACTGACCATGGCCACACCCATCAGACCCAGATTTCCCCACAGCCAATCCCTCCCATCAGGAAGCTTCCACAAGCCTCTTATCCATATGAGGGCAGACAGAATGAAAACCACAATTAGAAAAAAACTGACCAAACTGATCACATGGATCACAGCCTTGTCTAACTCAGTGAAACTATGAGCCATGCATGCTGCGTATGGCCTCCCAAAACCGGATGTGTCATGGTGGAGAGTTCAGACAAAATGTGGTCCACTGGAGAAGGGAATGGCACCCACTTCAGTATTCTTGCCTTGAGAACCCCATGAATAATATGAAAAGGCAAAAATATATGTTTTACCTCGAAGTTATTTTTAAGCTTCCTATTTTAGCTTTTTGTAGCATTCCTGCTCTTTTTTCTTATCTAGTTTACATTGCATACCTATGTTTGAGTATATATATATATTTTCATGTGGGGTGGTTTATTGTCTCTTAAAAGGTCTTGAAAGAGAGTGTGGAAAAGTGCAAATCTTCAACTCACTTACTCTGTTGACTGCAATAATTAATTCAAGGGCTCTTGACCTTGGTTCCTCAGCTCTAAAACAAAAGACTTGAGCTATTCTGAAGTAATTTCTACCTGCACAGTTCTGTGACTTCTATGGATTTTTATTTGATTCTTTAAGTAATGAGGGAGTCACTGAGAAGGCCTTGAAGCAAGCATTTTTTTCCTCTCTTTAAACTACTTTCATTGTTTTTATTCTAGTTATCTCAAACACTAGTTGATACAAATTGATTTTTAGAAACATATTTATCTCTTTTTTATCCATTTTAAGTTCTACTATGTGTCTAAGAATCTTAACAACATGTATTTGTTACCACCTAAACAAGGAGATCCAACCAGTCCATTCTGAAAGAGATCAGCCCTGGGATTTCTCTGGAAGGAATGATGCTAAAGCTGAAACTCCAGTACTTTGGCCACCTCATGTGAAGAGTTGACTCGTTGGAAAAGACTCTGATGCTGGGAGGGATTGGGGGCAAGAGGAGAAGGGGATGACAGAGGATGAGATGGCTGGATGGCATCACTGACTCGATGGACGTGAGTCTCAGTGAACTCCGGGAGTTGGTGATGGACAGGGAAGCCTGGCATGCTGCAGTTCATGGGGTCGCAAAGAGTTGGACACGACTGAGCAACTGATCTGATCTGATCTGAAACAAAACACCAGAGAAATGTCTACCATATTTTGAATGTTGTGTATCCAAGCACTGTGTGTGGCCCATGTAAACTTTATGTAAAAATGTTTCAATCACCCTGAAAGAGTGCTATTTATTTGCACTTTAAAAATTAAGAAAACAAGATTGAAAAAGAGGTTTAAATCTTGCTCAGAGCCAAATTGCAGGACCCTGTTTAAACTTCTGTCTGCCTAATTCAAAGGTTCATTCTACTGCACCATACTGAATTTGAATCACTATTAGAAAATTCCTGTAGTTCAAACAGTAAAGCATCTGCCGGTGATGCAGGAGACCAAGGTTCAATCCAGGAGACCAGGGTTCAATTCCTGGTTCAGGAAGCTCTTCTGGAGAAGGGAATGGCAATCCACTACAGTATTCTTGCCTGGAGAATTCCATGAATGGAGAAGCCTGGTGGGCTACACACAGTTTATGGGGTCGTAAAGAGTCGGACTCGACTGAGCAACTAACAAACATTAAAAACTGAATGCATAAATAATCCTAATGCATGGCCAAATAAAGGATTTTGAGGCAAATCGTGTGCTTTTTATTGAGGATAGCTAGTTTATTTTAATTTTGGGAGTCACAGGCTAATTGTAAATATCTTCTTTGAAGCTAAATGGAGTTATAATCTCCTTGAGAACAAGAATCAGGGTGATTTCCTTCAATCTTAACACTGAGCCTATTAATTTTCAAACAGAACCTCTGACTAAATTCTAGTTTAATCATACTGAATTAAAGAATATGCTAACTCCTTTTGGTTCTTAGATATATGTTTTATTAAAAGAAAAATTTTAAAAGAAAATTCCTGACTAATGAAGATAATTATTACAACAGATTGTCACTAAAAGAAATTTGGTTTGAGTTTATGGGGTGTAACACTTAATATTACTTGTCTAATTAAAGAGCAACGTTTTAGACCCACTAGGTGGGGATTTTCACATATCCATGATGTCATGGACAAAGCGATATTAAAGCTATTTTCTAGATATAGGATTATATGCTTTTAAACAAATCTTGAAGCATCAATGGCAATCTCTCAACAAATACATGAAAATAGATATGTTTTGCTTAATTTGTTGTAGCAAATTGGTATGAAGAAAATGAAAAGATAATTTCTAATATCTCTGGAAACTCTTACACTGAATGACTCAAAGACTTTGATTTTTAATTTATGATTATGAGCCATGTGCCAAGAAGGAAGTCATAGTTACCATTTAGCATTGGAGTATTGTGAAAATTATTTGTCTATAAGGTGATTTTTTTTTAAGGATCTATTTTAGCAAAGAGAAACATATTCAAAGATGCACAAATAAAACATTTCCACCTAAGTGAGTAGTCATTAAAAAAAAAATTTCACAAAACTCATAAAATTGATGTCAAATCAAGAAAATGGCCCATTCAGTAAGGTAAATGAAATACTGTGTGAGAAAATAATTTAATTAAAATGGTGCATGCTGTCACTTCATTCATTTCCTACTCTTTTGTGACCCCAGGGACTTTAGCCCGCCAGCCTCCTCTCTCCGTGGGATTCTCCAGGCAAGAGCACTGGAGTGGGTTGCCATGCCCTCCTCCAGGGGATCTTCCCCACCCTGGCATTGAACCTGCATCTCTTGTGTCTCCTGCATTGCAGGCAGATTCTTTACCCACTGAACCACCTAGGAAGCAATTAAAATGGTATAATTAGTTAATTCACATATCATTTTTCTTACAATTTATTTTAAATTAATGATCACTTTCTTTAAGTGGCAACTTCTGCATTTATAACCAAAAATAAACTTGAAGGAAAAAAAAAATCAAGTAGATATTGATAATGTTTTTGGTTTACACCTACAAAGGAAGTTATTTGTTGAAATAAGAAGGGAAAATATGTCTGTTGTTTATCCTTTTATGTTTTTCAATTCCTTAACAAATATTTGAGCATTTGCTATTTTTCAAGTCCCTTTATACTCCCTGAAGAAACACTGTGTTATGAGCTTTAGTGACAAACACCCAGACAAGGGAACCATGTTTTCAACAAATGTAAAAAAATTGTTACAGCTGTAGAGGTTAGGAGAAAGTTTTGCTTTCTTCACCGAGATTGAAAAGAAGGTCGCGAACAGGGACGTGGTTTTCATGGTTTATCATGAACTTTGGGGCTTCCCAGGTGGCTCAGTGAAGAATTTGCCTGAAATGCAGGAGATGCAGGAGACGTGGGTTTGATCCCTGGGTCAGAAGATCCTCTGGAGGAAGGCATGGCAACCCACTCCAGTATTCTTGCCTGGAGAGTCCCATGGACAGAGGAGCCTGGTGGGTTACAGTCCACAGGGTCTCAAAGAGTCAGAGACAGCTGAAGCAACTGAGCACGCACATGAACTTTGAGTTGCGTAAAGTGGAAAGAAATGGACTGATATCTGTAGAAGCGTGGTAAGATCCATTCTTTCAGTTTCCAGTGTGTTGAATGACTATAGAAAATTGGGGTCTTGAGGAAAAAACTGGAACACTGAAATGAGTTAGTCAGAGAGCACAATGTATAGGATGAAATTATGAGAGGAGAGTAAAGTTACTGCAGAGAAAAAATGTGGGCTGTGAGCAAGTGGGTAGTTGAAGTGAGGATAGAGACAACATCATTGAAGGAGAAATGGGAAAGGAAGTACGAAGTCAGACTTTGAAACATCCGCTTCATATATTTTGAAATCTTCAATATTTCTATAAATCTCTTCAGTACACTTAAATGCCAAATGCTACAACTGCAATCCCTTCTTCCTAATTTTGATTGTATCTGCTATTCCTGTAGATCACTGACTCAATGGATTTGAGCCAACTCTGGGAGACATGGAGGACCTGGGGAGGCTGATGTGCTGCAATCCATGGGATTGCAAAAAGTCAAACACGACTTAGTGATTAAACAACAATTCATGTATATTATATAAAATTTTGAATTATAATGCTACATACATATTTCCTTTAAGGTAACTTCAAAATAATGTCTTATACAAACTATTGTGCATCAATTTGACTCTAGAATGATAAACGTTTTCATCTCTTTTAAATTTATACTTACATAATTAATATCATAGTACTATAAAGCAATGATGTCCAGTAGAAATATAATGTGAAACACATATATAACTTAAATTTTTCGATTAGCCACATTTAAAGATGTAAAATAAAATAGGTAATATATAATGTACAATAAAATAATAATATATTTAACTCAATAGAGCCAAAATATTATCCCTTCTGTATGCAATCAATATAAAAATCACTAGTGATAGTTTACATTCTTCTTTGATTATTTGTGTGCTTCTTGCATATCATATATTTTATATACAACCAGCGTATCATAATTTAGGCCAACACCCTTTCAACAATTTAATCTCCAAATGTGATAGTTGGCTATGGTAGTAAACAGAAACAGGTCCAAATATCATGTATGGTATTATTTTAAGTATAATATAAATGATGAGTCATTATATAAGTTTTCTTTGTTTCATTTGTATGTTCTAACTAATGCTGAAACATTTTATTTATCCATGAAAAGGAAAGAGAGAAAGAAGAAGGAAAAAACAACATCCTGTATACATACTGCATACAGGTGAATTAATCAAATAAGTTTATTTAAACTTTGATTGCCTCCATTTTTACCAGACCTTATGTACATCAATAGTCTATTCCACTAGAGCTAGTTTTATTTACTCTATCCCTTTCTAATCCATAATGACAGAATAAAAATGGCTTTGCTTCTCTTCATCTTTTCATTCATAGTGTTAACTTTTTTTTTATTCTGTGCCTCAATTTAAATTGAAAATACTATGAAGATTGTACATCAGTACAAAATAATGAAGTCAGCTAGATGTGTTCCAATTAGTAGTTGAATGCAGATTTTTCTACTTAAAAGCCACCCCTTGATTTTAAATCATTGAATGTTAATTTGGTGAGATTATTTTGGGACACATTGGCTTTATACATTTTAATTTGGTTGTGAATTGAATAAATGGTCATTCAGCTTTTGCTGCAGTATTTTAACATGAGAATCCTATAATTGGTGAAATTATAAATGGTGAAAGCAAATTTCAGCCTCTTGAGAAATCTGTATGCAGGTCAAGAAGCAACAGTTAGAACTGGACAAGGAAAAACAGACTGGTTCCAAATCAGCAAAGGAGTACATTAAAGCTGTATATTGTCACCCTGCTTATTTAAATTACATGCAGAGTACATCATGTGAAATGCTGGGCTGGATGAAGCACAACCTGGAATCAAGATTGCTGGGAAAAACATCAATAACCTCTCTTATGCAGATGACAGATATGCAGATACGTAGATGACACCACCCTTATGGCAAAAAGTGAAGAGGAACTAAAGAGTCTCTTAATTAAAGTTAAAGAGGAGAGTGAAAAAGTTGGCTTAAAACTCAACATGCAGAAAACTAAGATCACGGCATTCAGTCCCATCACCTCATGGCAAATAGATGGGGAAACAATGGAAACAGTGAAAGATTTTATTTTGGGGGGCTACAAAATCACTGCAGATGGTGATGGCAGCCATGAAACTGAAAGATGCTTGCTCCTTGGAAGGAAAGCTATGACCAACCTAGACAGCATATTAAAAAGCTGAGACATTACTTTGCCAACAAAGGTCCACCTAGTCAAAGCTATGGTTTTTCCAGTAGTCATGTATGGATGTGAAAGTTGGACTATAAAGAAAGCTGAGAACCAAAGAATTGATGCTTTTGAACTGTGGTGCTGGAGAAGACTCTTGAGAGTCCCTTGGACTGCAAGGAGATCCAACCAGTCAATTCTAAAGGAAATCAGTCCTGAATATTAATTGGAAGGACTAATGCTGAAGCTGAAACTCCAATACTTTGGCCACCTGATGCGAAGAACTGACTTAGTGGAAAAGATCTTGATGCTGGGAAAGATTGAAGGCGGGAGGAGAAGAGGACCACAGAGGATGAGATGGTTGGATGACATCACAGACTGGATGAATATGAGTTTAAGCAAGCTCTGGGAGTTGGTGATAGACAGGTAAGCCTGGCGTGCTGCAGTCCATGGGGTTGCAAAGACTCAGACACAACTGAATGACTGAACTGAACCTTCAGTTCAGTCATGCTCTGTTATTTAAAGCATGTATGATAATACATTTCTCCAGTAGACTTATTTCCAGTGTCCTAGATCCTTTTTTGAGACATTATTCATGAAAAAGCCTCTGTAAGGTTGACTGCTATCTATATTATTTGAATGTTTTCCAAATGTTTTCTTCCTAAGCCCATCAAATTCTTCTATTCCATTGTTTAGATGTTCAGTTGAGTTCAGTTCAGTTGCTCAGTCGCGTCTGACTCTTTGCGACCCCATGAATCGCAGCACGCCAGGCTTCCCTGTTCATCACCAACTACAGGAGTTCACTCAGACTCATGTCCATCGAGTCAGTGATGCCATCCAGCCATCTCATCCTCTGTTGTCCCCTTCTCCTCCTGCTGCCAACCCCTCCCAGCATCAGAGTCTTTTCCAATGAGTCAACTCTTCACATGAGGTGGCCAAAGTACTGGAGTTTCAGCTTTAGCATCATTCCTTCCAAAGAACACCCAGGACTGATGTCCTTTAGAATGGACTGGTTGGATCTCCTTGCAGTCCAAGGGACTCTCAAGAGTCTTCTCCAACACCACAGTTCAAAAGCATCAATTCTTTGGCGCTCAGCCTTCTTCACAGTCCAACTCTTACATCCATACATGACCACAGGAAAACCATAGCCTTGACTAGACGAACCTTTGTTGGCAAAGTAATGTCTCTGCTTTTGAATATGCTATCTAGGTTGGTCATAACTTTCCTTCCAAGGAGTAAGTGTCTTTTAATTTCATGGCTGCAGTCACCATCTGCAGTGATTTTGAAGCCCAAAAAAATAAAGTCTGACACTGTTTCCACTGTTTCCCCATCTATTTCCCATGAAGTGATGGGACCGGATGCCATGATCTTAGTTTTCTTAATGTTGAGCTTTAAGCCAACTTTTTCACTCTCCACTTTCACTTTCATCAAGAGGCTTTTTAGTTCCTCTTCACTTTCTGCCATAAGGATGGTGTCATCTGCATATCTGAGGTTATTGATATTTCTTCCGGCAATCTTGATTCCAGTTTGTGTTTCTTCCAGTCCAGCATTTCTCATGATGTACTCTCTGCATAGAAGTTAAATAAGCAAGGTGACAATATACAGCCTTGACATACTCCTTTTCCTATTTGGAATCAGTCTGTTGTTCCTTGTCCAGTTCTAACTGTTGCTTTTTGACCTGCATACAGATTTCTCAAGAGGCAGGTCAGGTGGTCTGGTATTCCCATTTCTTTCAGAATTTTCCACAGTTTATTGTGATCCCCACAGTCAAAGGCTTTGGCATAGTCAATAAAGCAGAAATAGATGCTTTTCTGGAACTCTCTTGCTTTTTCCATGATCCAGCAGATGTTGGCAATTTGATCTCTGGTTCCTCTGCCTTTTCTAAAAGGCATCCTAGATTTTTCAGTTTAGATGGCATTATTTACTAAAGGCTTTGTATCACTTCACTGTTCTCTTGAGTAATCTAAATATGTGTACTGCTGACAACTTAGAGTCCTGGCATCTTCCTCATGTCTGTCTTCTGTGCAGTGGTTCCATAGTTACTCACATTACAGCTTCCCTCCTTGTTACTCACCACTGCTTCCAAGGAAGGTGAATTGACCTCTGTAAGGTATGGGGTTGAAGAAGAATGAATTCACATTGATATAAGAGGCATGTACTACATGAAGACCAAGACTACTACAGCTTTAGATAAAGTCCTCTTAAAATATGTATATACGAAAGGTTTAAAGCACATGAGTATTAGGTAGCTTTTCAGGCATTTAATATTAAGAAGTGATGTGTCAACCAAGTCTGAAGATACAAATAGACAGAATGCATATTCTGTGGGCTTCTCTGCCTGTGACATGGTATTTATTTCACACTTTTTCCTTTACATGCTTTCATCAGTATCTTAAAAATCTTTACATTTAAATGTTGCCTTTAAAAATTATTTACGATGTACCACTTCTATTTCTCCAGCTAATAATGAGCAGCTGCTTAACTGTTTACCAGATCTCTGATACTTTTCCAGACTTTTTTTTTTTTTTGCAACATTCCTGAATGTTCCACGAGAGAAAGGAAATGAATGAACTTAGAAATAAAACTAAGAAAACTACTTACATATGGTCCTTCATCCTAATTCTTTGTGTAAATGTTTTAGCTTCTTTCAGTTCAGTTCAGTTCAGTTAATTTGCTCAGTTGTGTCCAACTCTTTGCAACCCAATGGACTGCCTCATCCAAGGCCTCCCTGTTCATCACCAACTCTGGGAGTCTACTCAAACACTTGTCCATTGAGTCAGTGATACCATCCAACCATCTCATCCTCTATCGTCACCTTCTCCTCTCACCTTCAGTCTTTCCCAGGATCAGGACTTCACTTCAGGTGGCCAAAATATTGGAGTTTCAGTGTCAGCATGTCTTTCCAATAAATATTCAGGACTGATTTCTTTTCGTATTGACTGGTTGGATCTCCTTGCAGTCCAAGAGACTCTCAAGAGTCTTCTCCAACACCACAGTTCAAAAGCATCAATTCTTTGCTGTTCAGCTTATTTATACTCTAACTCTCACATCCATACATGACAACTGGAAAAACCATAGCTTTGACTAGACAGACCTTTGTTGGCAAAGTAAGTCTCTGCTTTTTAATATGCTCTCCAGGTTGGTCATAACTTTAGTAGTTCCTTTAAGACTTTGTACAAAGTAGAAGACTTTGAATAGCCTAGGCTCTTAGTAAATACTTTACATAAATTGGTGTGAAATAGCATTGAACCTCAGGATCCCTAGCCATTCTGGTATTGTTCAGTGAAGTTAACAGGGCCAAGTTTATATCTAGGACTTGCACTGGGAAATTATCAAGTAGATTGTTTGCCTTTGTTTCCTTCCTGTGTTAGATTCATGTGGTCTCTCTTCTAAATCTTGGTATAGTCTTTCTCTTGACCTTTGGTTTCCTGGTACAATGTTGAAATTCAATACTTCTTTCAAACAAAATTAAAATAAATGTATACAAACTTCACAATTTCTTGTTCCTATTATAAACAGTGTATCTGTGTGGACTAATTTGTATCAAAGGTGGAGGGTCTCAAGGTTGAATTAACATTTAAAATTTGCTTTTAATTGATATTAGATTAATCAAATTTCTGAGAGTACAATTTTAGTAAAAAAATATTTGTCATTGTTGACTTTATATCTAATACATTCAAAACTCTCAGATTGTACCAGACACCCTTATTCTCAATATATGATATAGTTATAGCTTCCATGTACCTTTGAAAATGTAGTGAAATAATAAGAAAACCCTGAAATTTTATAACATTAGATAAAATAAAGTAACCTATTATTTCTTCAAATATAGTATACATTAGAAGCTAAATTTATAAACTCACCAGATTCAAAAAATGATTTTTTAAAATGTCAATTCAACTGTCAATAAAACAGAAACAATTTTAAAAACCTATGAAGACATGTCATGGGATTTAATAGACCTATAAGCAAACTAATGACCCCAAACAGTATTTTTTTCTTGTGTATAATAAAATTATTGTCTTAAACCATGGGTAAAAGCATAGCCATCTAAGGCTCAAAATTAACTTGCATATTAGTTAGGATTTTATTATGTTAAATTTGAATGCTGTTGGACTAGGTACTCTAGAGTTTTCTGGCCTCCTGTCGTTCATAACAAAAATATCACATCTTTAATCCACTTGGACATTGAAGATTTGGAGTAGGTACTAAAGTTAGAAAGGATTTACGTTCTTAGTAAAACTGAACAGGTTTAGGGAGGCAACACTTCTGTTAGCATCAGCTCTAGCTACACTGAAGCCACAAAGCAATCAAACATTCATGTTTAAACTACTTAATCTCAAAATATGGTATGAAATGATATTCATGTGGATGGCATCATAATGCTGTGTAGGTCTTGATATTCCTAAAATAGTTACAATGACTTCAGCTCACTGAATCACCTATAGTCTGAGTTGATTTGCTAACTCTGACCACCTAGTAACATATTGTCAATGACAAAAATAAATGGATACTACTTACTGTAATAGGAAAGAGGGTCCAGCATGAATTGAACTTGGAACTGTGAAACAAAAGGCTGGAAACTTTTAAGACTGTTCTCTGCTAAGGGAGAGGCACTGTGACCTGGCTACCAGCTTTTGTTCACTGGTGCTTAGCCAGAGGAAAAACAAACTTCTCCTATCTTTATGACAAAAGGTAATTGAAGCAAGGGGCCCATATCCTTCCCTAAGGACTGAGAGATTCTAACAGTCATCTCCCTGAATGTTTGCTTAGGTTACAAAGAGCCACTTCTCTAGGTCCCTGAGGAAACAGTTTTGAGTAAAAGATTTACATCTGAAAAGACAGAGAAAGGATTTAATATTTCAAGATTTCTAAAGTAATGGCTCCAAGAGGGAATTCAGAGATTGATCTGGTTATCACCAAGTTTTGGCTGGAACAAACAGCATATTTTCCTGGGAGCACTGAGCTTTTTCAGGCAGGCAAGGAGGGGAGGGATGGAGGAACCTGGGATCATCCTTGAGCCAAGGCTTTAAGCTGCTGGAAACTGCTCAACTCTGGTTAGGGCTCTATTTACAAAGGTTTGAACATAACCACTATCTGCTGGGAGTTGTGCAGTTGTCAATATTTTAAGTATTTATTATGCATTTTTCCTATCATAACTTTGTAATTGATTGGTATTTCTCAATTTTAGTTATGGATCATAACTACAAAACACAAAGTGACAGTGGTAATGGGTTCAATGTAAGGTAATAAATTTGTTAATACATACACCAGACCAGGCTTCCCTGGAGGCTCAGTGGTTAAGAATCCACCTGCAATGCAGGAGACTTGCAGGAGGCATGAGTTCAATCCTTAAGTCTGGAAGATGCCCTGGAGAAGGAAATAGCACCCCACTCCAGTATTCTTGCTTGGGAAATCCCATGGACAGTGAAGCCTAGCAGACTACAGTTCATGGGGTTGCAAAGAGTCGGACATGACTAAGTGACTAAACAACCACCACCAATATTTTTTCCATTTTTTTTCCTGGTGTATTTGTTTGATTAAATAGTGCATTGATCAAATCATCATTTTTAGCTAAAATTGCAGATCAGTTTATATATTTTATCCTGCCAATGTGTATTTGTGTGTCCTTAGGGAAACAGATTCATTATAGCATAGCGACCAATCATTGACAGGAATAGTGCAGGATTCTAACCACAACTCCTAATTAAGTCATTGTGTGAACTGAGGAAATATTGTTCGTGTTTATGCCTCTGCTATTTGGCTCAATAGATGAGAGATTAGATTAAATGATTTCTAGAATATACTTGTAGCCTCAAAACTCAGTGAATCTATGAGTCTAATTTAATGAGTTTATCAATCCTCTTTATAAGCCATATGTATACTAAAAGTTGCGTGAAAAGCCAGAAGAGGCACTGTTTTCCCAAACTTTCAGAAGTAAAGCATTATGACTTTACGGACAATGCCTTCTGTGGTAATTTCTCACTTAAGAATAATTGAGGTCAGCTACAGGGTAACCTGAATTCCTTCAGTTATTTGGAGCATTCCGTTCTGCACTACCCATACATGACATAATTTATTTTCAAGTCAGGTATTACTCAGTTCTTTATTTAGTCATTTTTATTCCACAACTTTTAAAAAATTTGTGATTTGTTCTACAATCTTTTATTGAATAAAGACATAGAAACACTTCAACACTAATGATAGTCCATATTTTTCACAACTATATATACTCAGAAATACAAAAATTAATATCTGGGACATAAAATATTCATAATTGCCCAATTAAATCCACTTTGGGCTTGTCTTTTTTTTTTTTTAATTAACCAAATAAGAAAGTTATTTTACTGATTTCATTTTCAGTATTTCCCTCATTTGTCAGGGCTTAATGTATATATATGTATATATGTACATACTATTTTTTAGTAGCATGCATTATTTTGGATTTAAAAAGCCATACATGTTCATTGAAGAGCATTAGGAAAATATGGCAAACATAAAACAAGGAAATTTCCAATAAAATATTAATAAAAAGACATAGCATATTATTAACCATTAACCATCATTAAAATCTTTATATTATGTCCATTTCCAGTATAATATTTTCAACTCAAGAGACACAATCTGCAGAACATTTATATATTATCAGCTAAAGAATGAGAACTAGAATCATTTTAGTGAGACAGATCCAAATAGCAGGCCCTCTAAGGCACATATCTGATATGTCAATCCATTCTGTATATGTGTGCCCAGATTTTAACACAGCTTTAAAATATTTTTTTGCTTACATGAATTTCTCAGTGTCTAGTTTCCGATTTCTAAACATCCATATTTAAGCCCATCAAGTTGTAATACTCTGTCTTGCATATTTCCTTCAACTTGGCCCTGTCTGTATGTGTTGGGTATTGTTTATAAATTAACATTCAGCTTTATTTGAATCACCATTGCTTCCTACCTTATAAAACAAGCCTTCTTATATATGATTCTCAGAACTGGACTATGGACAAGAGGTTTAATAAATATATTTTTCTAAGGGTCTAATGAAACTCTGTTTTCTATAGAGGAAAATGAGGTTGTGAAACAAATAAAACAGCAAAGAACTTTTTATTCCCTGGGACAAGGTGTAATTTCACCAGAAATTGAGTTCAAGGAGCTTTAGAAAATCACTTAAAATGAAAAATAACAGTTCCATTGGCATATCTTCTTAACAAAGGTTTGGACAAGGCAGTGGGTTTGTGATGCTGCCCATTTCATTTAGACAGATTTAAAATAATCAAAACCATGCATATATCATATTTTGTAATTACATTTTTATATACTTTCATTTTTTTTCTTTTTTAATCTTGGTGTTTTCTGAAGATCTGAGTGTGCCTTTGGAGGAAAAGACACACTCAGATACATGTTGTAATATGTATAATACATGTTAGGAGATAAAATACCAAAAAAAAAAAAAAAACCCTCAGAAGACACTCAAAATAATAAAGAAGGACATGGTTTGGACTGTATATTTCTTTTGGAATTATTATTGTAGTTCACAGTATTTTAATACTAAAGACAATATAAAAACATTAAACTTTTAATTTGTTATTTTTTTTTTTGCTGAGAGGCATCTGTGTTCTCTTATAATCTTTAATGCAAAATTATAATACTGATTATGTTGTATAACACAACTATGTTTCCAATAACTTTGTTAGGTTGAGAGTATAAAAATTAATAACCTTGATAAAATGGAGTCATGAGACCAGAAGGGGGAGCTCTCATTCAAGTACCACTTAACCTCCATACAGATCTCAACAAGAAGAGACACACATTGCATCTTTAGTAGGAAGTGACATTATTACCACCAGTAGAAGGAAGAAATAATTTTTTTCCCCCCTGGCAACAGCTCAGCCAATCAGAGACTGTCACAACTCAGCCAATGAAAAGCTACTATGTTTTGAACTCCTAGTTTTCTTCAATGGGCTTTTTGTTAAAAACAGCCCCTCTCAACTTCTGCTCCTCTATAAAAGAGTCACCTTTGTTTCACTGGAATTGCACATGTTTTGCCATAGTGCCCCAAATTATAATTCTCTGTTCTCTAGTAAACCTATTTTGCTAATAAATTCAGTGATTGTTTCATTTTTTAAGGTTAACAGGAGCTTGAGTATGGACCTCATCTACTTAAAAATAATATATAAACTATGACTATCATGAAATAGTGTATGCTAAGTCACTTCAGTTCTATCTGACTCTTTGTGATCCTATGCACTATAGCCCATCAGGCTCCACAGTCCATGGAATCTCCAGGCAAGAATACTGGAGTAGATTGCCATGCCTTTCTCCAGGGGATCTTCCCAACCCAGGAATCGAACCCATGTCTCTTCCATCTCCTGCATTGGCAAGCAGGTTCTTTACCATTAGCACCACCTGGGAAGCCCCTCATGAAATAGAGCCATAAACCAAATAGTTCTCTTTTGATTGCAGCCACTGAGGTGATGGAACACCAATGGAATGGGAAATCAATATTGAATAATGAATGGGTGTGGGTTCTGCTACTTACTAATCTTTCTCATCTATTGAACAATAATACTTATATCATATGATATCTGTATCACAGTGTTATAAAATTTTAAATTGTGTGTTTTAAAGCCAGTGCAAATTTCCTGACACTTAGCAAACATTCAGTAAAATTTGAGAGAGTTTTCTGAATGACAAGTGTTCTGGAAACTTTTTCAAAAACTAAGAAACAGCAGTTTTAAGGACACAGAATAGATACAGAGAAAACATTCATAGAAAACTGACAGCAGTGGCAAATATTTGGCAGTGTTTTAAAGGGAATCAGATCCCTACTAGTTCAATACAATTAAGACAGACAACTATGAATACTGAAACATTTGATAGGTTCTCTATTTAAATAACGGAGAAGGCAATGGCACCCCACTCCAGTACTCTTGCCTGGAAAATCCAAGGACAGAGGAGCCTGGTGGGCTGCAGTCCATGGGGTCGCTAAGAGTTGGACACGACTGAGTGACTTCACTTTCACTTTTCTGTTTCATGCATTGGGAGAAGGAAACGGCAACCCACTCCAGTATTCTTGCCTGGAGAATCCCAGGGATGGCAGAGCCTGGTGGGCTGCCGTCTATGGGGTCACACAGAGTAGGACACGACTGAAGCGACTTAGCATTTAAGTAATGGTTTTATGATATTATAGAGAAAAAAGACAAAGTGTCTTTGCTATTGATATTAAGTTCCTAAAAGAAGGATATGCCCATCCTGAGTCAGGTCTTTGTGGGAAATCAGCATTAAATGAATGAATAGATGGAGATTATATTAAACCTAGAAGACAAATGAAGTCAGGCAGATGCTTGTGGCTAATCAAATGACCATTCCCCTACTGACACAGAAATGCTTTTTAATGATTCCACATTAGATTTTCTCTCTACTTATAGATTTGTATAAAAGTTAGTGTGATTGGGTAACCCTTAGCTATTTAAATGTTTACATAAACTTCCTTAAAGATTTTTCAGAAGTTGTACAGAATAATTATCTAGACATAATGGATGGAATGTTAGTAAGAATTTGCAATTAATATTCTGAAGTTCCATTTTAAAGCAGATAATAATTCATTCTTTTTGCTTGTTAGTTTTGGCAGGTATTTCAAAACTCATCTGTATGGGCCAACTGTTAACTGTACATACTCTGTTAATGATTGTATTAAGAGAATTATGGAATGTGACCAAAGTTAGAGAAACTACTATAATCATAAACAGAATTATATACAGAAAAAAACCAAAAGTGTCTTGGTCTAACACCAGTCAGGGACCCCTCATGATGACCACATATGTTTATGGAAAGATGAAAAAGAAAACAAACAAAAAAAAGCTGAAGCTGCTTGGCCCTAAAGACCCCAATCTGGCTCAATTAACATCATTAGTCTGAGGTTTCTATATTCCTAAACTAAATTATCATTTTAATCATTGCTTTTTTTATGCAAAAAAAAATTGAAGCAAAGTTTACTTTTCCTTTTTTAATTAATGACTGGTTATGTAAACAAGGCTCAATTTGCTAATTGTGTTCCAGCCAATAACTATTTATCTCTTGTTTTATTGTTTATATTTTAAATTGTATTTTTACTTAATCTTTCTACCTTTCACATCTAACAACTTATTTTATTCTTTGAAGTATATGATAGAAAAAATCGTGACACTAAAGTTATGATGCATTTGACAATGCAAAGTTTGCACCAAATGCAGTTGAACAGATAAGAAGGATTTTATTCAATGCTATTGAAATAGGAGAGAGAGAAAATCTGAACTTAACTCCATTTAAATGAAAGGTTGGAGAAATTTTAAGAGTTGGGCTTGAGGGAGATCAGAAACATCACAAGATCAAAAATCTTTGTTTGCTACCTAACTTTGCCAAAAGAAGAAATGAACTTCCTCTTCTTGATGGGAGGCAGTTTTACAATTTGCAATGAGCTATCCTAGGAAGTTAGGAGTTAGGCTCCTACCCTCCTATAGAGACTAGAAGATGGGGCACTATTTTCCTTGATGATTTTATTTCAAAAGGCTAGCTCCCATGACTTTGAGAAAGACAGTCCTGGGTTGTAAACTGACAAGACACTTTTTAAAGGGTTTAGATCCAAAGGGTCAGAGAAAGAATTTATAATTACAAGTTTTCTAAATTAAATGCTCTATGAAAAAAGGGTGAGAGTCCCAGATTTGGGAAGAAAGATGTCTAAAGTTCAGTCAGGCTGAGGGGAAAGTTAAGCTTGTGTTAATCAAAAAAATTAATGGACAATTGATCTAAGACAGAAATGGAAAATTTTATTTGAGCCAACCTGAAGATTATAACTTGAGAGATAGTCTTTCAGAAAACTCTGAGGACTATACTCATTAGAAGTTAAAGCACAGTTATACAAGTTTTTAAGACAAAGGATTATAAGTCAAATTACATAATATTGACAGTCTACACAATCCAGATCTATGCAACAATCCTGTATGTGACCCCTTACAGGATTAACAGAGAAGATTATCTCCTAAAGAGTTGTGACCCTTTAGAAGATTAAGAAGGAATGTTATCTCTGAAGACTATCTTGTTAATGAGGTTACACAACACACAGTGAAGGGGAGAAAGGAGGTCCAGATGGGCAAAGAAAAATTTTATACTGAATTTTTTCTTGTCTTACCACAAATAGGAATTTTATTTCCTCAGTAATCTTGGTCATATGTTTTCCCAACAGAGAGTACCTTCCTTAAGGGCAGTGAGAGACTGAATATACACAGGGAAAAGGTCAGACCATTTATTAAAAATAGGACTCTGACTCATAACTTCTGCAGCAACAGATCAGGACTTGATGCTGGCAGCTTCCCTAAGTTTTGCCCCACTTCTGAAATGGGAATCCAAAGTCTTGTTCGTGGAGCCAAAGGATGAATTTCACAAATATGCAAACACAGTAGCAGGTAAGCAGAGTTCATTTTCGAGAGACAGAGAGAGTGTAAAGATCTCAGCATAGACACTGAGAGGTGTGACATGCCCAGTAAAGTAGGAATTATAGTGAAGGAGGCAACAGACAGAACAAGCTCCATCTTGAAACAGGACTCCATCTTGGGCCGGACTGTGGACTTTCAGCTATATGCCCAGTATCTATGGAAACGACATACCAACTGGAAAACCAGAACTCCCAGAAGGAAGAGCCCCAGGGCTCCTACCCAGACACTCAGTTGCCTAAAAAAACACCCTAATTATCTGTCTAACCAAATAGAATCATAAATTCTATTATGCTTATTGGGATATGACTATCGGCCTAGTTACACTGATAATTGTCCAGTGTTAACTACCTAGGCTTAAGGCATATGAATTACGGTTTAACTTTGTATCTTTCTTTTCCTTTTTCTGACTAGTTTCAGGGAATTTGGGGAGGTGGATTTAGGCATGGATACTTAGGGTATATAAGGTTTTCACAAAAACTGGTCGGGGTCATTGGCTAAGAGAAGACTCTGCCTTGGGCCCTCCGGTGTAATAATCTGCATTCCACTATCTGTATTGTCCTTCTGAGTGAGTTTGTTTCCCAGAACGCATGGCTACAACAAATCCATCACAGAGAGTTAGTTGCTATGTAAAGAAAGACTTTGATATTATCACGGTTTACTGGAGAAAGAAGTCAATAATAAAGTTTAGTACTTAGCCTGAATCACTATTTTTTGTGACTTCAGACAATTTAACATTGTAGGATTCTCAATTCTAACCTCATCTTTGGAGTATTCATTCAATTTTGGAATTACTTGAATGCAAGTTAGACGATGTTTGTGACCACTGTTTTTCTTTGGTGAGGAAAGTGAAGTGTTTGGAAGGAGTCAATGTCCTAATGGACTTAATGTTAAAAAGATACAAATTAACCTTAAAGTACGGCTGAAAAAATTGGTTAATGATTCTTTTTTTCTATCTATAGAAACTGTACCCAAAGTAGTTTAAATTCTTGAACAGTAGCTGAGAAAATGCTCCAGGGAAAAATAGTCAAGAAAGAGGGAAAGACAAAAAAACCCCTCAGGCAGGCCATTGTTATGCAACTGAACCTGCAATGGAGCAAATAACATTCCTGGGCAAAAACCAAAGCCACCAGGTTGTCTTGCTGCTAATGACCTGAAACCACAGAGTCAGCTGTGCAGTTTGGGTTTTTTTTTTTTTTCCTTTCTCTAAGCTATATTTTATTTATTTATTTTGAATTCATTTTATTTTTAATATAAATGTATTTATTTTAATTGGAGGTTAATTACTTTACAATATTGTATTGGTTTTGCCATACATCAACATGCATCCGCCACAGATATACATATGTTCCCCATCCCGAACCCCCTCCCTCCTCCCTCCCCGTACCATCCCTTTGGGTCGTCCCAGTGCACCAGCCCCAAGTACCCAGTATCATGCATGGAATCCGCACTGATGATTTGTTTCATATATGATATTATACATATTTCAATGCCCTTCTCCCAAATCATCCCACCCTCTCCCTCTCCCACAGAGTCCAAAAGACTGTTCTACACATCTGTGTCTCTTTTGCTGTCTCGCTTACTTGGTTACTGTTACCATTTTTCTAAATTCCATATATATGCGTTAGTACACTGTACTGGTGTTTTTCTTTCTGCCTTACTTCACTCTGTATAATCGGCTACAGTTTCATCCACCTCATTAGAACTGATTCAAATGTATTCTTTTTAATGGCTGAGTACTACTCCATTGTGTATATGTACCACAGCTTTCTTATCCATGAATGGATAAGAAATGGATAAGATGAATCTGCTGATGGACATCTAGATTGCTTCCATGTCCTGGCTATTATAAACAGTGCTGTGATGAACACTGGGGTACACGTGTCTCTTTATTTTAGTAGATACTACCGCTGAATGGCACCCTACTCCAGTACTCTTGCCTCGAAAATGCCGTGGACGGAGGAGCCTGGTAGGCTGCAGTCCATGGGGTCACTAAGAGTCGGACACGACTGAGCGACTTCACTTTGACTATTCACTTTCATGCATTGGAGGAGGAAATGGCAACCCACTCCAGTGTTCTTGCCTGGAGAATCCCAGGGATGGGGGAGCCTGGTGGGCTGCCATCTGTGAGGTCGCATTTTCAAGACTATGCTATGCTAAGTCACTTCAGTCGTGCCCAACTCTGTGGGGCCCCACAGATGGCAGCCCACCAGGCTCCCCCGTCTCTGGGATTCTCCAGGCAAGAACACTGGAGTGGGTTGCCATTTCCTCTCCAATGCATGAAAGTCAAAAGTCAAAGTGAAGTCACTCAGTCGTGTCCAACTCTTAGTGACCTCATGGACTGCAGCCTACCAGGCTCCTCTGTCCATAGGATTTTCCAGGCGAGAGTACTGGAGTAGGGTGCCATTACAACCACCCATTTCACAAAAGCAAACAGGTAAAATATATAAAGAGTGTTGTTTCCACACTTGTTCTCAGTCCTCTCTGGTCCTGACCCTCCATCTGGGAATACCACCAGACATAAGCCCTTGTGTTAGTTTCTTATTGAACTTTACAGGCTTTTTTTTTTTTTTTTTTAATAATTTATTTATTTATTATTGTAGCTGTGCTGAGTCTGGTTGTAGCTGCATGGGCTTTTCTCTAGTTGTGGCAAGTGGGGGGTACTCTCTAGTTGCAGTGCGCAGACTTCTCATTGCAGTGGCTTCTCTTTTGGGAGCGTGTTGCTCTGGGGCCAGTGGGCTTTAGTAGTTGTGGCTCCCTGGCTGTAGAGCACATGCTCAGTAGTTGTATTTGAGATGTGCTTAGTTGCTCCAAGGCATGTGAGATCTTCCTGGATGAGGGATCAAATCCATATTTCACGCATTGGCAGGCAGATTCTTTAACACTGAACCACCAGGGAAGCTCACCCAGGGTATTTTTTAAATGATGAAAAAATATATTAATGCTTTCACTTTTTTATGAAACATAGGATAGAACATCTTTGTTGGTCACCTTGCTTTTACACTTGGCAGTCTTTACCTAAATATATCTAAAAAGCTTCCATTTTGGGGGGCTCCAAAATCATTGCAGATGGTGATTGCAGCCATGAAATTAAAAGACACTTACTCCTTGCAAGGAAAGTTATGACCAACCTAGATAGCATATTCAAAAGCAGAGACATTACTTTGCCAACAAAGGTCCATCTAGTCAAGGCTATGGTTTTTCCAGTGTTCATGTATGGATGTAAGAGTTGGACTGTTAAGAAAGCTGAGCACCAAAGAATTGATGCTTTTGAACTGTGGTGTTGGAGAAGACTCTTGAGAGTCCCTTGGACTGCAAGGAGATCCAACCAGTGCATTCTAAAGGACATCAGTCCTGGGTGTTCTTTGGAAGGAGTGATGCTAAAGCTGAAACTCCAGTACTTTGGCCACCTCATGCGAAGAGTTGACTCATTGGAAAATACTCTGATGCTGGGAGGGATTGGGGGCAGGAAGGGAAGGGGACGACAGAGGATGAGATGGCTGGATGGCATCATCGACTCGATGGACCTGAGTTTGAGTAAACACCGGGAGTTGGTGATGGAGAGGGAGGCCTGGCATGGCGTGCTGTAATTCATGAAGTCGCAAAGAGTCGGACATGACTGAGCGACTGAACTGAACTGAACTAATCTTCACTTATTTGTGTATATGTGTGTGCATGTAGTGTTTTGAAAAAAAATTTTGACTGTAAATATGTACTACAATGTATGTTACAGATATCCATTCTTGTGCATTTGTTTCCAGGTTTTTGTCACTATGAGCAATGCTACTGTGAATAAAAATATACATTGGTAATTTCAGTGCTATGCAGGAACTCCTGTTCCTTCCTGAATGCATAATATGTGTCTAATATCTATAGAATCAATTCTCAGTGAAGGAATTGCTGAGTTAGAAGATAGACACCTAGATTTAGACATAGATATAGACAAATAGACACACAGATACAGATACACACACAAATAATAAAAATTACTACATGTGTTTTAAAGGTATCAAATTTACTTTGCTGATTTCCAATTTATGTTCCTATCAGTGGGTTTCTCCACATCTTCCGAAACATAAAGTATTATTGAACATTAGGTTTTTTCAAAGCTGAGAGATAAAAATCAGTATCTCAGTGTACTGTTAAAACAAAGAAAGAGACCATTAGACTGCTGCTGCTGCTGCTAAGTTGCTTCAGTCGTGTCTGTGTAACCCCATAGACCGCAGCCCACCAGGCTCCCCCATCCCTGGGATTCTCCAGGCAAGAATACTGGAGTGGGTAGCCATTTCCTTGTCCAATGCATGAAAGTGGAAAGTCAAAGTGAAGTCATTCAGTTGTGTCTGACTCTTAGTGACCTCACGGACTTCAGCCTACCAGGCTCCTCCGTCCATGGGATTTTCCAGGCAAGAGTACAGGAGTTGGGTGCCATTGTCTTCTCCAACCATTAGACTGAGGAGTCTCTAATATTATGACAGCTAATGTGAGCAAACTAAAATCTAAGTCTGTAAATGCAGTTATAAAATAGAAACCTAAAGACAACAAATCACAACAGCCTAGGCTTTAAACTATAGCAAATCAGTACTTTTATTTTTCCTTTGCTTCCATACCTTTTCAACATAAGTGTGTCCCTGAGTCCTATTAGTAGAGCCCTCAACCACTTCTGGGCTTCCCTTGTGGCTCAGCTGGTAAAGAATCCACCTGCAATGCAGGAGACCTGGGTTCCATCCCTGGGTTGGGAAGAACCCCTGAAGAAGGGAAAGGCTACCCACTCCAGTATTCTGGCCTGGAGAATTACATGGACTGTGTAGTCCATGGGGTCACAAGGAGTCAGACACGGCTGAGCAACTTTCACTCACACCACTTCTGGTTTGAAGTTGCCCAATTTGATTCTGTTTTTGCTCAAATATACTCTTAACATTTTTTAATATTCTTTTTCAGTTTATCTTGTAATAATAATTTTAAAGTATATATTTCTGGTTTTCTTATTATTTTCTTAAATTTTATTTGTTTTATTCTGAGAGATATTCAGTACTTTTTTCCTAAGTTTAATGTATTTTATTTGAAACCTGTGTTTTCATAACCCTTTTAGTTTCTATTAAAAAAAAATCAATTTGTAAAAGCTCCTTTATGCACTAGGGATAATAACCTTTTGTATTAATAAGTGTAGTAACTTTTCTCTACAAATTTCTATAAATATATCTATATCCATATGTATCTACATTTACCTCTACATATTGAATGAATATTTCAACCTTTTCTTTATGGCTTTAGGAATTTTTCCTCCCTTCATAAGTAAAAATGGAGTCTCCAACAGTTTCTTTATATTGTTATGTTTATTGTTTTAAATACTTGAGTAGTTTTGGAGTTTCTTTATATTGTTATGTTTATTGTTTTAACTACTTGAGTAGTTTTGGAGTTTTGCTTCATCTTTTTAGTTATTGATATGATTATTTTTTTTCCACAATGTCAATTAGTCATCTCAAGCATATTTATTCCCACATATTGGGATAATACCTTAAACATACTCTAAATTGGCAAATATGTTTAAGTGTATTTATAAATTTTCTTTTTTCCCATTATTCTGTCTTTATATACTAGTAATATACAGCTTTAAGAGATTAGTCCTATTGCATGTAATTATTTCTGCTATAAGAATTTTACTTTTTGATACTATTAGCCATATGTTTATACTTAAATTGGCTCTTTATAATTATATGTGTCAAATATTTTAAAAAGATGTATATTTTAATAGATACAAACTATAAAGTCATGAATGCTTTCTGATTTAGGAAAACTAAAACATCATTTTTTGTGGTGGTTGTTATTGTAGTCATTGCTCTTAGCAAGCTGTACAGATATTTCTGGTGAAAAATGTCAAGAACAAGTTGTATTTCAAAGGGTAGACAATATTTAAAATATAAGGCTATTGATTCTGGTAAGAATAGTAAGTAATTTCATTTACAGGTGCTTTACAATTTCAAATTATTGCAGTTAGTGAATAACTATGTTTTATAGCTCAAATATGAGATACAGAGTCTGTTCACACTGTTTCTCAAAATTGGTTTGGAAAGAAATAAAATTAAGACTAAGTAAATTTAACTTAATATAACATGTCCATTTAAAGTAAAGAATTCTGTCAAAGAAAAATGCCTAAGTAATCTCAGGTTACACAATCTTGGTTTCTGATTGGATATTACCATGACATGGAGGAGTTTATAAAAAAGGCATTTTTACACTTACATAGACACTGATTCAGTGTCAACTAATATTGATTAATGCTTGCAGATTGGATATGTGCTGATAAGCACTTCATATATTATACATTTAAATCTGACTGTAACTGTGTGACAAGGGAATATTTTCAGTATGTTATGAATTATTAAAGTAAACTAAGGAAGTTAATCAGCAGCTCCCAAGTGGAGAGAGCTAAGATTTTAATCATTGTTCTGGAATTTCAACCAAGTAATTTCTCCATCATGAAATTTCCTTATTTTTTAGAATGGTTAAAGTGATAGAAAAATCATTCTTTGTTCTATCTCTAGTGATGTTTCAAGTAATTATCAGCATTGACAAGGAAATATATCCTTTGTCTATTTGTTTTCTTAACCAAGGCATTCTGAAACTTAAATAACTGCATCTATTGTTTACTAGCCAAATAAACTGGCCATTTTCTTGCTCACAATGGAGACTAAAAATTTTTCACTGGTATCATTCTAGTGCCCAATTAATGGAATAAAGTCTGTCTTCCTTTGTCAATTCCACTTTTAAAGTTAGGCTTTTTGTGAGGATATAAGTGTTGACAATTTTTTTTTAATGTTTCCTTTGCAGAATGGCAAAATATGATAAATTTCAAATACATTAGAATTTTTAACCTTTCCATTAAAAGATTGTAACCTCTCAACATCTAAATTTCTTTATCTGTTTGCATTCAAGTCTAAGATCTGAACTCAATCGTGTCCAACTCTTTGCACACAGACATGAATTAATAATTAACTTTAGATGTTCAGTTGTGTATGTATCTTTATATTTTTTTTTTATGAATTTTATATTTGAGTAAGTCATATATTTACATAATTCAAATTTTAAAAAAGAACTAAAATTTAATCAGTGAAGACTGGAGTCTCTGCACCTCCACCCATGATGCCCAGTATGCAATTAGAGCTCCATGAGAACTGAATCAGTGCAGAGCTGTGTCTTCCTCTCACTGTCTTCATGGAATCACTACCAATTATCAATATATCTCTTTAGAAAGTTTGAAAGTAAATATATATTATTTTTAAAAAGGATAACTTTTCATATGTACTCTTTTTTTTATCATCTGGCTCTTTGCAATTAACAATATATATTGGAAATTTAGCCACATCAGTATATAGAAACTTTTTTTTTTTTTATGCTTAAGTTGATTGCATTCCATTGTGTCAATGTCACAATTAGTGCACCTATTCTAATTGTAAAATTTTGTTATTACCACAAAAAAAAAAGAAGATAAAAAACAAAGCCTCACCTAGAATATATCAATTTTATCAATTTACAAATATCTAATATATCATGGGATAATTAGAAATATAATTGGTAGACATTACCAGTTGCCTTCAACAGGGTTCTATGCCATTATTTTTTCCTTTAAAAATTTTTTTAATTTATTTATTTGTTGAAGGATAATTGCTTCACAGAAAGTTGTTATCTTCTGTCAAACCTAAACATGAATCAGCCCTAAGTATACACATATCCACTTTCAAAACTCCCTCCTATCTACCTCCCCACTATCTATCTCCCCATCCCACACCTCTAGGTTGATAGAGAGCCCTCGTTTGAGTTTCCTGAGCCATACAGAAAATTCCCATTTGCTGTCTATTTTACATATGGTAATATAAGTTTCCATGTTACTCCTTCCATACATCTCACCCTCTCCTCCCTTCTCCCCATGTCCATAAGTCTATTCTCTATGGCTGTTTCTCCATTGCTTCCCAGTAAACAAATTCTTCAGTACCATTTTTCTAGATTCCATATGTGTGTGTTGGAATGCTATATTTATTTTTCTCAATATGACTCACTTCACTCTGTATAATGGATTCTAGGCTCATCCAGCTCGTCAGAACTGACTCCAATGTGTTCATTTTTATGGCTGAGTAATATTCCATTGTACAGGAGACAGGGATCAAGAACATCCCCATGGAAAATAAATGCAAAAAGGCAAAATGGCTGCTAAGGAGGCCTTAAAAATACCTGTGAAAAGAAGAAAAGTGAAAAGCAAAGGAGGAAAAGAAAGATATAAGCATCTGAATGCAGGGTTCCAAAGAATAGCAAGAAGAGATAAGAAAGACTTCCTCAATGATCAATACAAAGAAATAGAGGAAAACAACAGAATGGGTAAGACTAGAGATCTCTTCAAGAAAATTAGAGATACCAAGGGAACATTTCATGCAAAGATGGGCTTGATAAAGGACAGAAATGGTATGGACCTAACAGAAGCAGAGGATATTAAGAAGAGGTGGCAAGAATACACAGAAGAACTGTACAAAAAAGATCTTCACAACCCAGATAATCACGATGGTGTGATCACTCACCTAGAGCCAGACATCCTGGAATGTGAAGTCAAGTGGGCCTTAGAAAGCATCACTACAAATAAAGCTAGTGGAAGTGACAGAATTCCAGTTGAGCTCTTTCAAATCCTGAAAGATGATGCCGTGAAAGTGCTGCACTCAATATGCCAGCAAATTTGGAATACTCAGCAGTGGCCACAGGACTAGAAAAGGTCAGTTTTCATTCCAATCCCAAAGAAAGGCAATGCCAAAGAATGCTCAAACTACTACACAGTTGCACTCATCTCACACGCTAGTAAAGCAATGCTCAAAATTTTCCAAGCCAGGCTTCAGCAGTATGTGAACCGTGAACTTCCAGATGTTCAAGCTGGTTTTAGAAAGGCAGAGGAACCAGAGATCTAATTGCCAACATCCACTGGATCATCAAAAAGCAAGAGAGCTCCAGAAAAACATATATTTCTGCTTTATTGACTATGCCAAAGCCTTTGACTGTATGGATCACAATAAACTGTGGAAAATTCTTAAAGAGATGGGAATACCAGACCACCTGACCTGCCTCTTGAGAAATCTGTATGCAGGTCAGGAAGCAACAGTTAGAACTGGACATGGAACAACAGACTGGTTCCAAATAGGAAAAGGAGTACGTCAAGGCTGTATATTGTCACCCTGCTTATTTAACTTATATGCAGAGTACATCATGAGAAATGCTGGACTGGAAGAAACACAAGCTGGAATTAAGATTGCCAGGAGAAATATCAATAACCTCAGATATGCAGATGACACCACTCTTATGGCAGAAAGTGAAGAGGAACTATAAGCCTCTTGATGAGAGTGAAAGAGGAGAGTGAAAACGTTGGCTTACAGCTCAACATTCAGAAAACCAAGATCATGGCATCCGGTCCCATCACTTCATGGGAAATAGATGGGGAAACAGTGGATACAGTGTCAGACTTTATTTTTTGGGGCTCCAAAATTACTGCAGATTGTGACTGAAGCCATGAAATTAATAGACACTTACTCCTTGGAAGAAAAGTTATGACCAACCTAGATAGCATATTGAAAAGCAGAGACATTACTTTGCCAACAAAGGTCCATCTAGTCAAGGTTATGGTTTTTCCAGTGGTTATATATGGATGTGAGGGTTGGACTATGAAGAAAGCTGAGTGCTGAAGAATTGATGCTTTTTAACTGTGGTGTTGGAGAAGACTCTTGAGAGTCCCCTGGACTGCAAGGAGATCCAACCAGTCCATTCTGAAGGAGATCAGCCCTGGGATTTCTTTGGATGGAATGATGCTAAAGATGAAACTCCAATACTTTGGCCACCTCATGCAAAGAGTTGACTCACTGGAAAAGACTTTGATGCTGGGAGGGATTGGGGGCAGCAGGGGAAGGGGACGACAGAGGATGAGATGGCTGGATGGCATCACCTACTCGATGGATGTGAGTCTGAGTGAACTCCGGGAGTTGGTGATGGACAGGGAGGCCTGGCATGCTGCAATTCATGGGGTTGCGAAGAGTCGGACATGACTGAGTGACTGAACTGAATATTCCATTGTGTATATATACCACAACTTTTTTATCCATTCATCTGTCGATGGACATTTAGGTTGTTTCCATGTTCTAGCTATTGTAAATAGTGCTGCAATGAACACTGGGATACATATTTTTTTTTCAATTTTAGTTTCCTCAGGGTATATGACTAGGGTGGGATTGCTGGGTCATAAGGTGGTTTTATTCCTAGTTTTTAAAGGAATCTCCACACCATCTTCCATAGTGGCAGAATCAATTTACATTTCCACCAATATTGCATGAGAATTCCCTTTGCTCCACACACTCTGCAGCATTTATTGTTACTAGATTTTTGATGATGGCTATCAAGACCATCCACAAGAAAAAGATATGCAAAAAGGCAAATGCTTGTCTGATGAGGCCTTATAAATAGCCGACAAAAGAAGAGAAGCTAAAGACATAGGAGAAAAGGAAAGATATACCTATGTGAGTGGAAAGTTTCAAAGAACAGCAAGGAGAGATAAAGCCTTCCTCAGTGATCAATGCAAAGAAATAGAGGAAAACAATAGAATGGGAAAGACTAGAGATCTCTTCTAGAAAATTAGAGATACCAAGGGAACATTTCATGAAAAGAAGAGCACAATAAAGAACAGAAATGGTATGGACCTAAGAGAAGCAGAAGATACTAAGAGGAGGTGGCAAGAATACACAGAAGAACTGTACAAAAAAGATCTTCATGAGCCAGATGACCACGGTGGTGTGATCACTCACCTAGAGCCAGATATCCTAGAATATGAAGTCAAGTGGGCCTTAGGAAACATCACTACAAACAAAGCTCGTGGATGTGATGGAATTCCAGTTGAGCTATTTCAAATCCTAAAAGATGATGATGTGAAAGTGCTGCACTCAATATGCCAGCAAATTTGGAAAACTCAGCAGTGGCCACAGGACGGGAAAAGGTCAGTTTTCATTCCAATCCCAAAGAAAGGCAATGCCAAAAAATGCTCTAACTTCCATATAATTGCACTCATCTCACATGCTAGCAAAGTAATGCTCAAAAATCTCCAAGCCAGGATTCTACAGTATGTGAACTGTGAAATTCCAGATGTTCAAGCTGGATTTAGAAAAAGCAGAGGAACCAGAGATCAAATTGCCAACATCTGCTGGATCATTGAAAAAGCAAAAGAGTTCCAGAAAAACATCTACTTTTGCTTTACTAACTATGCCAACACTTTTGACTGTGTGGATCACAACAAACTGTGGATTATTCTTAAAAAGATCGGAATACTAGACCACCTCACGTACCTCCTGAAGAATCTGTATGCACGTCAAGATGCAACAGTTAGAACTGGACATGGAAAAGCACACTGGTTCCTAATTGGGACAAGAGTGCAACAAGGCTGTATAGTATATTATCACCCTTCTTATTTAACTTATATGCAGAGTACATCATGCAAAATGTCAGGCTGGATGAAGCACAAGCTGGAATCAAGATTGTCAGGAGAAATATCAATAACCTCAGATACACAGATGACACCACCCTTATGGCAGAAAGTGAAGAAGAGCTAAAGAGCCTCTTGATGAAAGTGAAAGAGAAGAGTGAAAAAGTTGGCTTAAAACTCACCATTCAGAAAACAATGATCATGGCATCCAGTCCTATCACTTTATGGTAAATAGGTGGGGAAATGATGAAAACAGTGAGAAACTTTATTTTGGGGACTCCAAAGTCACTGCAGATGGTGACTGCAGCCATGAAATTAAAGGACGCTTAGTCTTTGGAAGGAAAGTTATGACCAACCTAGATAGCATATTCAAAAGCAGAGACATTTCTTTACCAACAAATTTCCATCTAGTCAAAGCTATGGTTTTCCCAGTAGTCATGTATGGATGTGAGAGTTGAACTATAAAGATATCTGAGCACCAAATTTCTTGAACTCTGGTGCTAAAGAAATTCTTGAGAGTCCCTTGGACTGCAAGGAGATCCAACCAGTCCATCATACAGGAAATCAGTCCTGATTATTCATTGGAAGGACTGATGCTGAACTGAAACTGCAATATTTGGCCACCTATTGGGAAGTACCAACTCATTTGAAAAGACCCTGATGCTGGGAAAGATTGAAGGCGGGAGGAGAAGGAGACGACAGAGGATGATATGGTTGGATGGCATCATCGACGTGATGGTCACGAGTTTGAGTAGGCTCAAGGATTTGGTGGTGGACAGGGAAGCTTGAGGTGTTGCAGTCTATGGGGTTGCAAAGAGCTGCACACAAATGAGCAACCGAACTGAACTGATACTGACCATGGTGTGGTGATATCTCATTGCAGTTGTGATTTGCATTTCTCTAATAATGAATGATGTTGAGGATCTTTTCATGTATTTGTTAGCCATCTTTATGTCTTCTTTAGAAAAATGTCTGTTTAGGTCTTTTTCCCATTTTTTGATTGGGTTGTTTGCTTTTATGGCGTTGAGTTGTATGAGCAGCTTGTATTATTTTGAAATCCTTTATTAGTTTCCTTTGTTAGTTGTTTCATTGCATTATTTCCTCCCATTCTGAGGGTTGTCTTTTCACCTTGCTTATAGTTTCCTTTGCTGTGCAAAGGCTTTTAAGTTTAATCAGGTCCCACTTGTTTACATTTGTTTTTATTTCTGTTACTCTAGGAGGTAGGTCGAGAGGATTTTGCTTTCATTTATGTTATCGAGTGTTCTATGTTTTTCTATAAGAGTTTTATAGTTTCTGGTCTTACATGTAGGCCTTTAATCCATTTTGAGTTTATCTTTGTGTATGGTGTTAGGAAGTGTTCTAATTTCATTCTTTTACATGTAGCTGTCCAGTTTTCCCAGCACCATTATTGAAAAGGCTATCTTTGCCCCATTGTATATTCTTGCCTCCTTTGTCAAAATTAAGGTACCCAAAGATGCATGGGTTTATTTCTGAGCCTTCTATCTCGTTCCTTTGGTCTATATTTCTGTTTTTGTGCCAGTACCATACTGCCTTGATGACTGTAGCTTCATAGTATAATCTGAAGTCAGGAAGGTTGATTCTTCCAGTTCCGTTCTTCTTTCTCAAGACTGCTTTGGCTATTCAGGGTTTTTTGTGTTTTCATATGAATTATGAAATTCTTTTTCTAGTTCTGTGAAAATGCCATTGGCAATTTGATAGGGATTTCATCCAATCCATAGATTGTATTTGGTAGTATAGTCATTTTCACAATACCATTTCTTGCTATCCAGGAACATGAAATATCTCTTCATCTGTTTATTTCATCCTTGATTTCTTTCATCAGTATCTTATAATTTCCTGTGCATAGTTCTTTTGTTTCTTTAGGTAAGTTTATTCCTAGGTATTTAGTTCTTTTTCTGGAAATGGTGAATGGGATTGATCCCTTAATTTCTCTTTCATTCATTGTTACTGTATAGAAATGCAAGTGATTTCTGTGTATTGATGTTGTATCCTGCAACTTTGCTAAATTCACTGATTAGCTCTAGTAATTTTCTGATACTATCTTTAGGGATTTCTAGGTACAGTACTATATCATCAGCGAACAGTGAGAACTTTACTTCTTCTCTGAATTGGATTCCTTTTATTTCTTTTTCTTCTCTGATTGCTGTAGCTAGGACTTCCAGATCTATGTTGAATAATAGTGGGGAAAGTGGGCACCCGTGTCTTGTTCCTGATCTAGTGGGGATGCTTTCAATAGAACAAGGTTTGTTGTAGGCTTATCATATATGGCCTTTACTATGTTGAGATAGGTTCTTTCTATGCCCATTTTTTGAAGAGTTTTCATTATAAATAGGTGTTGAATTTTGTCAAAGGTTATTTCTGCATCTATTGAGATTATCATATGGTTTTTATCTTTCAATTTGTTAATATGGTATATAACATTGTTTGATCAGCATATATTGAAGAATCTTTCCATTCCTGGAATAAATCCCAACTATTCATGGTGGATGAGTTTTTTGATGTGTTGCTGAATACTGTTTGATAAAATTTTATTGAGGATATTTGCATCTATGCCCATCAGTGATATTGGCCTGTAGTTTTCTTTTTTATGTTGTCTTTACCTGGTTTTTGTGTCAGGGTGGTGGTTCTCATAGAATCATATTGAAAGTATTCCTTCCTGTGCAGTTTTTTGAAGGAGTTTTAGAAAGATGGTCATTGGCTCTTCTCTAAATGGTTGATAAAATTTTGCAGTGAAGTCATTTGGTCCTGGGCTTTTGTTTTTTAGGAGATTTTTAATCACAGCTTAAATTATAGTACTTATAACTGGGTTGTTCATAATTTCTATGTCTTCCTGGTTTAGTCTTCGAAGATTGAACTTTTCTAAGGATCTATCCATTTCTTTCAGGTTATCCATTTTATTGCCATATTCTTGTCCATAATAGTCTCTGAGAATCCTCTGTATTTTTGCATTCTCTAATGTTCAGTTCAGTTCAGTCACTCAGTCTTGTCCAACTCTTTGTGACTCCATGAAACACAGCATGCCAGGCCTCCCTGTCCATCAAAAATCCATGAGTCGACACAAACCCATGTCCATTGAGTCAGTGATGCCATGCAACCATCTCATCCTCGGTAGTCCCCTTCTCCTCCTGCCCTCAATCTTTTTTAGTATCAGGGTGTTTTCACCTAAGTCAATTCTTCTCATCAGATGGCCAAAGTATTGGAGTTTCAGCTTCAACATCACTCCTTCCAATGAACACCCAGGACTGATCTCCTTCAGGATGGACTGGTTGGTTCTCCTTGCAGTCCAAGGGACTCTCAAGAGTCTTCTCCAACACCACAATTCAAAAGCATCAATTCTCTGGCACTCAGCTTTCTTTATAGTTCCAATCTCACATCCATACATGACCACTGGAAAAACCATAGCCTTCACTAGATGGACATTTGTGGGCAAAAAAATGTCTCTGCTTTTCAATATGCTATCGAGGTTTGTCATAACTTTCCTTCCAAGGAGTAAGCGTCTCTTAATTTCATGGCTGCAGTCACCATCTGCAGTGATTTTGGAGCCCCCAAAAATAAAGTCAGCCACTGTCTCCACTGTTTCCCCTTCTATTTGCCATGTAGTGATGGGACGGGATGCCATGATCTTAGTTTTCTGAATGTTGAGCTCTAAGCCAACTTTTTCACTCTCCTCTTTTACTTTCATCAAGAGACTCTTTAATTCTTCACTTTCTGTTATAAGGGTGGTGTCATCTGTATATCTAAAGTTATTGATATTTCTCCTGGCAATCTTGATTCCAGCTTGTGCTTCTTCCAGCCCAGCATTTCTCATGATGTATTCTGCATACAAGTTAAATAGGCAGGGTGACAATATGCAGCCCTGACGTACTCCTTTTCCTATTTGGAACCAGTCTGTTGTTCCATGTCCAGTTCTAACTGTTGCTTCCTGACTTGCATACAGGTTTCTCAATAGGCAGGTCAGGTGGTCTGGTATTCCTATCTTTTGAAGAATTTTCCACAGTTTATTGTGATCCACACAGTCAAAGGCTTTGGAATAGTCAATAAAGCAGAAGTAGATGATTTTCTGGAACTCTCTTTCTTTTTTGGTGATCCAGTGGATGTTGGCAATTAGATCTCTGGTTCCTCTGCCTTTTTTAAAACCAGCTTGAACATCTGGAAGTTCACAGTTCACGTATTGCTGAAGCTTGGCTTGGAGAATTTTGAGCATGACTTTACTAGTGTGTGAGATGAGTGCAATTGTGTGGTAGTTTGAGCATTCTTTGGCATTGCCTTTCTTTGGGATTGGAATGAAAACTGGTCTTTTCCAGTCCTGTGGCCACTGCTAAGTTTTCCAAATTTGCTGGCATATTGAGTGCAGCACTTTCACAACATCATCTTTTAGGATTTGAAAGAGCTCAACTGGAATTCTGTCACTTCCACTAGCTTTGTTCATAGTAATGCTTTCTAAGGCCCACTTGACTTCACATTCTAGGATGCCTGGCTCTAGGTAAGTGATCACACCATTGTGATTATCTGGGTCATGAAGATCTTTTTTGTATAGTTCTTTTGTGTATTCTTGCCACCTCTTCTTAATATCTTCTGCTTCTGTTAGGTCCATACCATTTCTGTCCTTTATTGAGCCCATATTTGCATAAAATATTCCCTTGGTATCTCTAATTTTCTTGAAAAGATCTCTAGTTTTTCCCAGTGTATTGTTTTCCTCTATTTCTTTGCATTGTTCTCTGAGGAAAGCTTTCTTATCTCTCCTTGCTCTTCTTTGGAACTCTGCATTCAAATGGGTATATCTTTCCTTTTCTCCTTTGCTTTTTGCAACCCTTATTTTCACAGGTATTTGTAAGGCCTCCTCAGACAACCATTTCGTTTTTTTGCATTTCTTTTTCTTGGTGATCATCTTGATTCCTGTCTCCTGTACAATGTCACAAACCTTTGTCCATAGTTCATCAGGCACTCAGCCTATCAGATCTAGTCCCTTAAATCTATTTCTCACTTCCACTGTATTGTAATAAGGGATTTGATTTAGGTCATACCTGAATGGTCCAGTGGTTTTCTCCACTGTCTTCAATTTTGGTCTGAATTTGGCAATAAAGAGTTCATGACCTGAGACACAGTCAGCTCCTTGTCTTGCTTTTGCCAGCTGCATAGAGCTTCTCCATCTTTGGCTGCAAAGAATATAATCAATCTGATTTCAGTGTTGACCATCTGGTGATGTCCATATGTAGAGTCTTCTCTTGTGTTGTTGGAAAAGGGTTTTTGCTATGACCAGTTCATTCTCTTGGCAGAAATCTATTAGCCTTTGCCCTGCTAAGAGGCAAAGTTGTAACCTTTCCTTTTTCATTTCTAATTTTATTGATTTGATTCTTCTCTCTTTTTTGCTTGATGAGTCTGGCTATAGGTTCATCAATTTTGTTTATCTTCTGAAATAACCAGCTTTTAGTTTTATTAATATTAGCTATTATTTCTTTCATTTATTTTTCATTTCTCCTCAGATCTTTATGATTTCTTTCTTTTTACTAATTTTGGGGATTTTTGTTCTTCTTTTTCCAGTTGTATTAGATGGAAAGTTAGATTTTCTTCTATGCATCCCTTGTTTCTTGAGCTGGGATTGCATTGCTATAAACTTCCCTCTTAGAATTGCTTTTGCTGCATCACATGGGTTTTGAGTTCTCGTGTTTTCATTGTCCATTTTTTCTAGAAATTTTTGGATTTCCCTTTGATTTCTTCAGTAACCTGTTGGTTATTTAGAAATGTGTTGCTTAATGTCCATGTGTTTGTGTTTCTTACAGTTTTTTTTTTTTCTTGTAATTGATATTCAGTTCGGTAGCATTGATATTTTTCAATTTTCTTAAATTTACCGAGGTTTGACTTATGACCCAATATGTGGTCTATCCTGGAGTATGTTCCATGTGCACTTGAGAAGGTGTATTCTTCTACATTTGGATGGAATGTCCTGAAGATATCAATGAGATCCATCTCATCTAATGTATCATTTAAGATTGCGTTTCCTTATTAATCTTCTCTTTTGATGATCTGTCCCTTGGTGTGAGTTGGGTATTAAAGTCTCCTACTATTATTGTGTTACTTTCAATTTCTCCTTTTATGTCTGTTAGTGTTTGTCTTATGTATTGAGGTGCTCTTCTGTTGGGTGCATAGATATTTTCAATTGTTATGTCTTCCTCTTGGATCGATCCCTTGATAATTAGGTAGTGTCATTCCCTATCTCTTGTAATCTTTATATTAAGGTCTATTTTGTCTGATATGAGGATTGCTACTCCAGATTTCTTTTGTTTCACATCTGCATGGAATGTGTTTTTCCATACTCTCACTTTCATTCTATATGTGTGTTTAGGTCTGAAGTGACTTTCTTACAGACAGCATATATATAGAATTTGTTTTTGTATGCATTCAAGCCATTCTGTGTGTTTTGGTTGGTGCATTTAATCCATTTACCTTTAAAGTAATTATTGATATATATGTTCCTAGATCAAATTGCCAACCTCCAATGGATCATCAAAAAAGCAAGAGAGTTCCAGAAAAACATCTATTTCTGCTTTATTGACTATGCCAAAGCCTTTGACTGTGTGGATCACAATAAACTGGAAAATTCTTCAAGAGATGGGAATACCAGAGCATCTGACTTGCCTCTTGAGAAATCTGTATGCAGGTCAGGAAGTAACAGTTAGAACTGGACATGAAACAACAGACTGGTTCCAAATAGGAAAAGGAGTACATCGAGGCTGTATATTGTCACCCTGCTTATTTACCTTATATGCAGAGTACATCATGAGAAACCCTGGGCTGGATGAAGCACAAGCTGGAATCAAGATTACCAGGAGAAATATCAATAACCTCAGATACACAGATGACACCACCCTTATAACAGAAAGTGAAGAAGAACTAAAGAGCCTCTTGATGAAGGTGAAAGAGGAGACTGAAAAAGTTGGCTTAAGACTCAACATTCAGAAAACCAAGATCATGGCATCTGGTGCCATCACTTCAAGGGAAATAGATGGGGAAACAGTGGAAACAGTGTCAGCCTTTATTTTTGGGGGCTCCAAAATCACTGCAGATGGTGACAGCAGCCATGAAATTAAAAGATGCTTACTCCTTGGAAGGAAAGTTATGAACGACCTAGAGCAGAGACATTATTTTGCCAACTAAGGTTCACCTCATTAAGGCTATGGTTTTTGCTGTAGTCATGCATGGATGTGAAAGTGAAAGTGAAAGTGAAGTCGCTTAGTCGTGTTTGACTTTTTGCAACCCTGTGGACTGTAGTCTACCAGGCTCCTCTGTCCATGGGATTCTCCAGGCAAGAACACTCAAGTTGGTTGCCATTTCCTACTCCAGGGGATGTTCCTGCTCCAGGGATCGAACCCATGGATTGAACCCAGGGATCAAACCAGGGTCTCCCACATTGGAGGCAGATGCTTTAACCTCTGAGCTACCAGGGAAGCTGATATGAGAGTTAGACTATAAAGAAAGCTGAGCACAGAAGAATTGATGCTTTTGAAATGTGGTGGTGGATAAGAATCTTGAGAGTCCCTTGGACTTCAAGGAGATCTGATGAGTCCATCCTGAAGGAAATCAGTCTTGGATGTTCACTGGAAGGACTGATGTTGAAGCTGAAACTCCAATACTTTGGCCACTTGATGGGAAGAGCTGACTCATTAGAAAAGACTCTGATGCTGGGAAAGATTGAGGGCAGGAGGAGAAGGGCAAGACAGCGGATGACATAGTTGTATGACATCACAGACTCAGTGGACATGAGTTTGGTAAACTGAGGGAGTTGGTAATGGACAGGGAGACCTGGGGTTCTGCAGTCCATGGGGTCACAGAGAGTCAGACCCGACTGAGTGACTGAACTGAACTGAACTGATTCTTCTCTTGTATTTTTTGACTATATAAATTCCTTTACATTTGTTGTAAAGCTAGTTTTGTGGTACTGAATTCTCTTAACTTTTGCTTTTCTGAAAAGCTTTTTATTTGTATCAATTTGAATTGGAATCTTGCTGGGTACAGTAGTCTTGGTTGTAGATTTTTCCCTTTCAATACTTTAAATATATCCTGCCATTCCTTCTGGACTGCAGAGTTTCTGTTGAAAGATCAGCTGTTAAGCTTATGGGGTTTCCTTTGTATGTTACTTGTTGCTTTTCACTTGCTGCTTTTAATATTCTTTCTTTGTGTTTAGCCTTTGTTAGTTTGATTAGGATGCATCTTGGTGTATTTCTCCTTGGGCTTTCCTTGTGGGACTCTCTGTGTCTCTTGGACTTGATTGACTATTTCCTTTCCCTTATGGGGAAATTTTTTACTATAATCTCTTCAAAAATTTCTCACATCCTTTCTTTTTCTCTTCTTCTGGGACCCCTATAATTCGAATGTTGGTGTGTTTGATATTGACCCAGAGGTCTCTGAGACTATCTTCAGTTCTTTTCATTCTTTTTACTTTATTCTGCACTTCAGAAATTATTTCCACCATTTTATCTTCGAGCTCATTGGTTTATTTTTCTGCTTTAGGTATTCTGCTGTTGATTCCTTCCAGAGTATTTTCAATTTCAGTAACTGTGTTGTCTATGTTTATTCTTTAATTCTCCAGATCTTTGTTAATTGATTCTTGTATTTTCTCCCTTTTGTTTTCAAAGTTTTTCATTATCTTTACTATCATTATTCTGAATTGTTTTTCAGGTAGTTTGCCTATTTCCTCTTCATTTATTTGGACTTGTGTTTATCATTATTCCTTCATTTGTGAAGTATTTCTCTGCCTTTCATTTTTTTTTTTTTTTTAACTTATTGTGTTTGAGGTCTCCCTTTCCCAGGCTTAAAGGAAAGTTGAATTCTTTCTTTGATGAAAGTTGAATTCTTCTTTCCTTTTGGTTTCTGCCCTCCTAAGTTTGGTCCAGTGGTTTGTGTAAGCTTCATGTAGGATGAAATTTGTGATGAGATTTTTGTTTGTTTGTTTGTTTGTTTTCCATCTGATGGGCAAGTCTGAGTGAGGTGGTAATCCTGTCTGCTGATTATTGCGTTTGTATTTTTCTTTTGTTTGCTGTTTAGATGATGTTTCTGCAGTTTGCAATTGGTGGTTGGGTGATGCTGGGTCTTATATTCAAGTGGTTTACTTTGTGTGAGTTCTCACTCTTTGATACTCCCTAGAATTAGTTCTCTGGTATTCTAGGTCTTGGAGTCAGTGCTCCCCCTCCAAAGGCTCAGGGCTTGATCTCTGGCCAGGAAGGAAGATTCCACAGTGGTTTGTTATGGCATTAAGTGAGATTAAAACAAATATCCAAAAGTGAGAAACCAAAGATAAAACTCAGATAAATGGCACTTACAAAATCAGGCAATTAATAATTAATAATAAAAATAGTGGAGTATACACATATACATATACATTCATGAGTAAAGTCAAAACAGTCCAACTAAAATAAAGTATAAGAGTTTGACCTGGTGAACAAAGGAAATAAAAAAATATATTTACCAGTTAAGAACAAAAGTATCTAAAGCACAAACTGGAAAACAAAATTTAAAGCAAGATGCCAATTGGGGAATAGAGCAATGAAAAGAAAACTAACAAATATTTTGAAAGGAAAGAAAGAATAGATATGAAAAGTTAAATAGAGGTAGATGAAGAAAATTTATATTCGGTAAAGATTAACTGCAAGGGGAAAAGAACAGTTGGAAAGGAAAACAAAGGAACAAATGTAGAAAAAATATAACAGGTTTAAAAATTAAAAATTAAAATTATAGAAAAAGAGAAGGAAAAAAATTAAAGAAAAAAAAAAAAAGGAAAACTCCACTGAACTGCAAAAGCACACCATAGAGGCAAACGTTTATAACAAAATAAAAAGTGTGACTGAATATACACATATACGTATACACCCATAAGCAGAATTAGAATAGTCCAACAAAAATAAAGTGCAATAGATTGACCCGGCAAACAAAGGGAACCAAAAATTATATCTACCAATTAAGAACAAAACTAACTAAAGCACAAACCGGAAATGAAACTAAAGCAAGGTGCCAATTGGGGAATAAAGCAATGAAAATGAAACTAACAAATATGTTGAGAAGAAAGGAAAGAAAGAAAGCAAAGAAAGAGTAGATATGCAAAGTGAAATAGAGGTAGATAAAGGAGATTTATTTACATTAAAGATTAACTGCAAGTGGATAAGAAGAGGAAGAAAAGCAAACGAAGGAATAAATGAAGAAAAATAATAATAGGTTTTAAAAATTAAAAGAAGAGAAAAGGGGGGAAAAAAATGGAGAACTCCCAGAACTGCAAAAGCCAACATAGAGGCAGAGGTTTATAACAACAATTAAAAAATGTGACTGAGAAAAAAAATGAAGAAAACAAACAAAAAACTCAAAAGCTTAATTAGATTTCATAGTGCCAATAAAATTGACAACTACAACAAGGGGTGGGGGGAAAGAAAGGAAAAAATCCAAAAGAATCTATCAGTTCAGTTCAGTTCAGTCGCTCAGTCGTTTCCGACTCTTTGTGATCCCATGAATTGCAGTACTCCAGGCCTCCCAGTCCATTATCAACTCTGAGTTCACTTAGACTCACATCCATCGAGTCGGTGATGCCATCCAGCCATCTCAAAAGAATCTATAGAACAAGTCAAATAATAAGAACAATGAATGTTTTTCTTAAGTCACTGCTGTCAGAATCCTTTCCCTCACTGGGAGTCAGAGTGCACCTCAGCTCCCTAGGATGCCCTCCAACAACGTGCTGATCTCTGGATCTGCTGAGAAGGCAGTTCAGATTCTAATCTGTTCCTACTCCTCTGTGTTCCTGCCTCCAATGTCCACAGCTATCAGAACTAGTGCATTTTCTTTTGTGGGAGTGCTCAGTGACCTTTTATATATTCCATAGACACAGAATCTGCCTAGTTGATCATGTGGATTTAATCTGCAGCTTGTGGGAAGGTTTGGGGTCTTCTTCCTTAGCCACACTGCCCCTGGGTTTCAATTGTGGTTTTATTTCCACCTCTGCATATGGGTTGTCCACTGGGGTTTACTCCTGAGGCTGCCCTGGATGATTTGGGTTTGCCCCTGTGAGGGCAGGTGTGGAGATGGTGCAGCTACTTGGGTTTCAGGGGTTCTGGCAGCACCAGGTAAGTCAGGGGAGTTGGCAGCTAGGGCAGCAGGAAATATAGTGCTCTAGAAGTGTATGACAAACAGTATCGGCCAATACACTCCAGTATTCTTGCCTAGAGAAGCCCCCTCCCTGACAGAGAAACCTGGCAGGCCACAATCTACAGGGCTGCAAAGAGTAAGACACTACTGAAGCAACCCTGTGCGTATAGACACAACACCTTTTTCGCCTGTTGCAGCTCTGCTCCAGTGAGAGTTGAGTGTGAAGGTGGCACAGCTGCTTGGCTTGCAGGGACCCTGGCAGTGTGGAGTGTACGAGGACACGGACTGCCCCCACCACAGGAGTTATGGCCCTGTCATTGTCTTTTTTTCCAGCCTCTTGTATTTGGTGATCAGAAGGCCTCTTTGGCCAGTCTTTCTCCATAGCTCTGTCTGTTCAGGCACTTAGACGGCTCCCTTGCCTGGGGTCCTTCTCTGTTGTTCTGCATGTCAGGCACATAGAGACGACTCTTGGCTGGGGTCTTACTCTGTAAATTGGCATGTCACGCACTTAAAGGGCACCCTGGGTGGGTCCTACTCTATTGTTAGGTCCCACCCTCTCTAATGTTCAGCTTCCATGCTGGCGTATTGGGTAGAGAGGCTATGGTGATGGCTCCATGCCCTACAGGTGACTCAGCAGTATCACCCTGTTTCTATAGCTGCCTGGCTTTCCTCCACAGGCGTTTCCAACCACAACCGCCTCCCTCACATCCCCTTGATCTGTCTCTCCACAGTCAACAGCAGCCCTTGACCTGGGATTGCTCCACAATCCTTAAATTCCAGCTCCAAGCTGCTGCACCTTCCAGGAAATCTACATCCCTGTCTGGGGTATGTATGGCTGCAGCAAGGACTGTCTGATTCTCATTCCATTTAAGCTGCCACAGAACAGCTATTTCACTCTCAGCCTTAAATGTTTCTCCTCTGACTCAGACAATTGCCCCAATGTGGGGATCGGACCCCTGTTTCAGTCCCCCACCTGCCAAGGGTGGGTCCAGTCCTACTAACACTCCTGTTTTCCCCCTAGTTCCTTTGTCCTCTAGAGTTTTGCGTGGGTCCCTATATTCTTTTCCACTGGTCAGGTACTCCTGTCAGCTCTCAGCTGGTATTCTGCATGAACTTCCGTGTCTGAAGGTGTATTCTTGATGTAGCCATGGAGACAGATGGCTCTCTACGTTCACCTACTCCTCTGCCATCTTATTCTCACCAATTTATTTTTGATCAACAGTTAAAGTGACTATTTTTCCATGTGTGCATTTGTGCTAAATCACTTCAGTTGTCTGACTCTTTGTGACTCTATGGACTGTAGCCCCCAAGGCTCCTCTGTGCCTGTGGACTCTCTAGGCAAGAATACTGGAGTAGGTTCCCATGCCGTCCTCCAGGGGATCTTCCGAACCAGGTATCCAACCCACATTTCTTATATCTCCTGCATTGGCAGGCAGGTTCTTTACCACTGGCGCCATCTGGGAAGCCCCTATTTTTCCATAGTTTGGCCTATAAAAATATAATTTAGCTTTTAGAATATTGTAAGACTGATTGAATATATGTATGCCCATATATATGTATATGCTATATATATAGTATACTTTTAGTTTAAATCTTAACTGACACATACTAATAAACTGAAAAATTGGTAAACTAAAATCTCTTTAGAATTAATGAAGGTGAATATTTTTCACGTGTTTAAGGGCTACTTATTTTTCATTTTCTGTGAAATATGTATATAATTTGCTGATTTTTTTCAATGAAGTAGTAGGTTTTTTGTTTATTTGATTTGTAGATATGCTTTAATTATTAAAGCAATTAATATTTTATTTATGATTTGTGTTTGAAGCCTATTTTTCTAATTGTTTCTTGCCTTTGATTTTGCTCATGATACTTTTTTGAGCTTGTAATAGTTCCTTACTCATTCTTCATTACATTGTCTCCTTTCTCTAATCTTTTCTATTTTCTGTGTTGCATTTTTTTTTTATGTATGTGTTTTGGGACTCTGTATTATAGTCATCAGTGAATTTTTAATATAGACAGATTGGCAAACTCTCTCATGGGACAAATCTGGTCTGCTGCCTGTTTCTATAAATAAATTTTTATTGGAACACAACCATATATATTAGAATATGCATTATTATGCTGCAATAGCAGAGCTGAGTAGTTGCAGTAAAAGCTTTATGTCCTGCAAAGCCTAAAATATTTACTATTTGACCCTTTCAGGAAAAAATTTTATCACCCTCTACTCTATCCTCTCCCTGAAGTACATATTATCTTTATCCATATTTTGCAGACACAAACACTCAAACCCAGTGAGCCTAAGAAAAACTTTCATGAATTTGAAGAATTTTCAAACAAAAATTTTCCAAATGGGAGATCCTGGGTTTTACTCAAGTCTGTATGACTCTAGAACTGAACTTTTAATAACTGTGCACTTGGTCCAATTATCTACTGATGCATTTGTACTCTTAAAGTACAAATAACCTATCTTTGGACACACAAAACTCAAATCTGGTCACAGAGGACAACATAAAATGGAGGCTTTTTGGAGTATATACTTTTTTTTTTTTTTTATAAGTGTATAAGCAATTTGAAAGTTAAGGATATCTTTATGGAATTTCTGCATGTCCCAAAGATACCTAAAAATCCTTATATATCATTCATAAAGAAATGATGTCTACTATAACTACAACATGTCAAAAATCTCGAGGCCATATAAATGCTTGAAATAATAACCATGCCATGGCTACAGGCTACAAGGCTACCTTACTTATCAGGAATATGATCTTAATAATGAAATGGATAATGAAATGAATTGAGTTTTCATACACAGTTCATAAAGATCAGCAACAAAGACACTTTTTGGTAAATTTTTAGTAAAATTGTGGTTGACTTTCATTATTTTTTGTAAAATGTACTTTGCAATAGAGAAGCCCTTCTGACTTTCCTAGAAAAAAACAGAATAAAAGAGATCAACCAAACAATTGCAAAAACTGTTTTTTCCTTATTGTCTGATTTAGTCATAGCCTCTAGTTAACTGTAAGGGAAATCAAAATGTTACTGATAATTCAATCTGTTAAATATTCCCCAGAATCCATTTAACTGAGCATGTGAATCAAGCAGTCCCCATTATTCAATGTTACCATTGAATGGGAAAATAATTATTTTTCAACATAAACTTTGGTTGTATTTAGCCTGACTAGTTTGTGTTTTCATCTTCCTTAATGAATGGAAACCATTATTTTCAATAAACTCAAATTGAAAAATAATAATGCTCATGGGACATTAGAATAAAAGGATTTTGAAAATTTATTGGATTTTGATTGTCCAATTTCAAGTTGTTTATGTGGAACTTGAATATCTGTACTTTGTAGCAAATATCAACATTGTTGTTCAGTTGTCAAGTTGTTTCCAACTCTCTATGACCTCATGAACTGCAGCAAACCGGGCTTCCCTGTCCTTCACTATCTCCCTCATTTTGTCAAACTCATGTCCATTGAGTCAGCGATGCCATCCAACTCTTATCCTTTGTTGCCCTCTTCTCCTCTTGCCCTCAATCTTTCCCAGCATCAGGGTCTTTTCCAGTGAATCAGCTCTTTTCATCAGTTGGCCAAAGTATTGGAGCTTCAGGTTTAGCATCAGTCCTTCCAATGAATATTTGGGGTTGATATTCTTTAGGATTGACTGTTTTGATCTCCTTGCTGTTCAAGGGACACTCAAGAGTCTTCTCCAGTGCCACAGTTCAAAAACATAAATTCTTCAGTGCTCAGTCTTTACTATGGTCCAACTCTCACCTCCACACAATATTGAGGTGGAAATTTAGATTGAGAGCACCTCTACTTGTACATGTATGGCCCTTGTACATTTGACAGTGTTGGAGTTGATTATTCTTACTATTTTCCTCAGCTGATTAACTTCAGTAATGATGAAGAAATTATAAACTATAAAACACTGAATAATTATATGGATGTGACATTCTGAAAGAATTTGGCGCAACTCTGAAATAACTTTCATCAAAACATTAAAACTGAATGATGCATTGTTTGCATCTGCCAAGTATTCTGCCGGTAAGTAAAATAGTTAAGTAGTTGAGCAGTTAAGTAGGGAAAAACAAATGAAGTTAGTTTTTGTTAAGGATATAGTAATTCCCACATATTTTTCTCTTATTTTTATTTTGCCCCATTTTTTAAAGAAAATGTTATTACATATTTAAGTGATTTCCAAGATCAAAAAATGTTTCCTTTAAAATCAATTGTATGTTATCTTTGTAGCTGTTTATAAGTGTGCATATGTTTTGCCTTTTAATGTGCCTTGCAATTTTTTTGTTGAAAGGTGGACATGGTATATCGGTAATAGAAATTGAGATAGATGATCTTTCAATGACAAGTTTAATGTTTGTCCAGGTGTTAGTCTAAATGTACTGTTTGCTAGAACTGTAAGTTTCAGAGGTACCTCTTTCCTTCAGAGTTCTTGTCTGTCTTCTTTTTGGTCTTAGTTTTCCCTGGAACTCCTTCATAAGTAGTGTCTGAGCCTTGAATTATATCCAGCTATATACCCCATGTTATTATACAGAATCCCTGTTGATGTGTTTGTAAGACATTGATTAGGTTTAAGTCCCTTTAACTGATATGTGTCCACTCTTGAGAACTTTAGAAGTGTTTCTTAGCTTTTCTTTCCCTCCTTAGTGGAGACAGAAAGGCTAGAAGGGGCTGAAGTTGGGTAATTTCCTTTCTCTTAAATTGGATCAGGATTTGGTGAAGTCTTTTCTCTTTCTAAGTTGGCATTTGTTGTGAAGAACACTTTGAGCTTGTTTCAAAATGGTCATCTTTCCCATGGATATATTTCAAAGTAATTACTTTCCCCCTTTCCCTGGACAAATAAAAGGAAATTTTTCTCAGATCTTCATTGGAAGAACTTGGTGGGCTTCTTGGAGGTTAAACCTCCCAGTATGTGGCATCTCCTTGGGCTGGGCAACCAGGAGTATTTAACTCTCAAACAAGTCCACATTCAGCTTTCAGCAATTCATTAAAGTTACCATTCAGAGGTTTCAGTGACTTCTGCTTCAGATAAGCTGTTCTGTGTTTTCTGAATTCACCTGTCTACAATTTTTACAGTGGCAGCATGTGGTGTGACCTCAATTCTCTGATGGATCAAAAAAAGATGTTGTATTTCAATTTGTTCAGTTTTTACTCTTGTTGTGGGAGTAGAAATAACGATCTGCAAACTCTTTACATCTTGGAAGGGAAACTGGAATCCAACAGTGATTTTTTTTTTAAATAACTTGCCAATTAAAATGATTACTTAGAAAATTTCAGAGTGAAATATGTATTTCAGTAGGGTATGTCAAGTAAGCTGTCAGAATTTATTATCTCTTTGCATTTTCTCATTATCCAGAGAGTACTTGTATCCAAAGTGTCACCCTTAACTTTAAGTACATATATTAATAGGTAAAAATTATTGAGGCGTTCCATTTGTACCAGTTGCTTACTTGGGACCATTTAAGAGTAAGAGACAATTTCCAGGTTGGTTCTAGAAACCATTCCTAAGCCTTTGAATCCTTGAGTGTTATATGTGAATTTGTGGTTTTTTATTGACTTTCAGAAAAGAAGAAAAGGAATATGATGAATATAAGAGAAGATATTATAATTCACAATGAAAACCCAAAAGTATTCCCTAAAGTGTGATAAAAAATGATATGTTTGGTGACTTTAAATTATGTGATTATAATAAATACTAATACTTTACAGTGCTTAGGACATTTTATTCCAAAGCATAGATATATTTAGTTAATTCCACAGCAAAATAAATTTCTTAATGAATACTGGAAGTACAATTGCTTAGTGGGCCAGAATTTAAAAAAATGAATATAAAATTACTTACTTACGTTGCTATACAAATTACCAATTAGATCTCCCAAGTATGTTTCCTTAAAATTCAAACTTGTAAATTTGCCTTAAGAGTTCAGAATTAATGAAGCTTTGAAAAACATTATTTATCACTTTCATAAATTATTTTCTGGAAAAAAATTGAATATTTCTAAGATCTGCTAAGAGTAACTAAGTAGTAAATTATTTTAGTTAAGTATGATCTTTCTCAAAGTAGGTTGTGAGCCCAACTAGCATATATATGTTGTGGTAAAATGTACCGCCTATTCATAAATGATCTTCTGTTTTGTTAATAATTCATAATTTGTGAATTTTAATTTTTACATGTATCAAAAAATAAAAATTCTATTTTATTTCTTGTGTTTTCTTATTAGAAAACTTGCATTTACTTGACAAAGATGACATTTACTGTAATTCTTAATACCTAGAAAATTCAGTTTTCTTGCAGGAATCACAAAAGTCAAGAAATGTTCATTTTCTTAATAAATGAAAACCAATAGACTTACAAAAGGCAATTTAAAACTCCTGTGATTCTAGAATAAACCACTAAAACATGGAATAGTAATCACAGTCCTAATTTTAAGGCTTTCTATTAGCATTCCAATGTATGTTAAAGTCTATCCTCAGAAGTAAGTTATTAAATTTTGAAAATGATATTTTGTTTCATATTACAGAATACAAAGTTAATATTAATTTGTAGACAATTAAATTTTGATTATAAATTATTGGTGTCTTAAATTCCTAGTTTAAACAGATTCAAAGGAAAAATCTAATAGTGTGTCTTCATTTTCTTTGTTTCCCAGTAGTTTGCAGAAATAGGATTAATAATATACAAGAAGTGTAGATTTTTGATGTTCATTTTGTATCTTGTTAATACAATACCTTATTCCAAACTTTCAATTACAATTTCCTCTGGTGTGCATTTGATTTTAGGTCAATTGATGGCCTCATTCCCTCATTCTCTTAAATTTCTACCAGATATTAAGTAACAGAGCAGATAGAAACTCTCAAGGTGTTAAAGTTACAGATAACTCATATAGAGGGAAAAAACCAACAACAACCAAAAGTCTCTGAAATCAACCTTAAAGGAACAAGATCCACAATGCATGAAGTATGTCAGTTTTGCTGAGAAAAATAGCAAGAAATACAAATAGAAATAAAAAATGGCAAAAATCATAAAATACTGCTGACTATGAAGATTCTTTGTTGACATCCCTCTATTTATAAAGATAATTTGTTGTGCAGCTATTAATCATGGATCATTCTGATACTTAATGAGACAGAAAGCAATATTTTAGTGTGCATTAAGACAATATTTCTTGAAAGGCAAAGAAAGGTATAGGTGTTCTTTCCAGTATTGTTTTGATATCTTTCAGCTGAAAATATAGATATGGAAATCTAGCATATGTTCATAAGTATATGAAGATAGTTAAATATTAGTGACCTCATAAAGGGATTTAATGCTGAGCTTTGGTAACAGTAGTGTCTCAGTGGTGATAACTGTTTCATTTTATGGTAAGACCATCCAAAACAAATCCAGAAATGAAACTCACAGATTATGTAAATAAAATCCAGAAATGTAAAATCTTACCATCTGAGGTAAAAGAAAAATATTTGAGAATTAATTCAATTTATTTCTATATTTGATCCTTAAAGAATAACTGTGTTGTCTTCTGTGTTGAACTCTCTTTCCAGAAAGAGAACATATAGTTTTACAAATTAATATCCAAGATTATCTGAATTAGACTGATAATATAAATTCTAGGAACAGTTCAGCATAAAGTAAAAGTATATCCTTTTTTGTGAAGAAAATTCTTTAATTTTTCTTCTTTTTAGTTTTAAGAGCCTGAATGCTAAGTATGATGTTTATGTGGCATCTTGTACATACCATCACCATGGTACCCAATTTCTTGCCAAGCACCAGTCTAATTGCTTCTCTGAAGGTATACTTTAAATGTGATTGATGTTCAAGAATTCAAGTAAATGTGAATGAACCTCATCCAGTCAGTTGGCCCTAGAAAAAAGACTAAGATCCCACAAGACAGAACGAAATCTGTCTTCAGACCCTGCTTTGAACTCAAGCATCAATTCTTACCTGCCTTTCAGAACCACCGGTCTGCTTTTACAGAGTTTAAACTTGCCAGTCCCCACAATTGTGTGAACTAATACCTTATTTTGCCAATAATTTTTATAATTTTAGCTTCATTTCCCCCTCTAATCTGCCTTGTTTTCTGGTTTCATTTGATGCATTTCACCGTGATATGTTATAGATGTGTCTTCATTTATTTCTTGATATTGTGTATCAAGTGTAAATTCATCTCTATGTTTAATTCTGAAAATATTTCAAGTATTATCATTCTTTTGAATATCACCTCTCCTATATATTTTTTTCCTTCTTAAACACTAGTTACTCATAGAATGGACATTATCATTCTCTTTTCTGGACTTTCTCATGCTTTTTAGGCACTAATTCAGATTTTTTTTTAAAATTAAACTAAGTTTTTCATTTCAGTTTTATTGGTATATATAATTGACATACAGCACTATGTATGTTTCAGGTATACAGCATGATGATTTGACTTACAGTTACCATTAAATGATTACTGCAATTGGTTTAATCAACATCCATCATCTAATTCTTTCATATCTTTAATCCCTCTGACCTCAGGGCAACATTTTCTCTTTCAGATCCTTCCAGTTGATTGATTTCCTCATCATCTGTATCTAATTTACTTTTTAGCCATGGACAGAGGAGACTAGCAGGCTACAGTCCAAAGGGTTACAAAGAGTTGAACTTGACTGCATGACTAAACACAGACACACACACACACACACATTGTATTTTACTTTAATAACCAGAAGTACTTTTTAATATGTCAGTCTACTGATATGCTGATCTTTCCTCTAAATGTATATTCTATTCCTACTTTTTCTCTTATGAATTTGAAAACTTTAATGTAATATTATTTAAATATCATATTTAATGGAGAAACTAATTCCTCTTCATTTTCTCTGTCTTTGTCACTGATAATTCCTTTCATACTCAGTTATTTCTGTATATATTATAATTTTAAGTTTTGAGCTCATCATTGTGGAGAGGTCATCTTCTGAAGTCAGATCTCTTTGCTCTGGGAATGTGTCTCAAATAGTAATTTCATGTTTTTTTCTCCTGCAGCAATAGCAGTTCAAATGATCCTGGAATATTTGTATGGTAATTTCTTAATTAGGTTTATGTTCCATGCAGTTTCTGTAATTGGAAGACATATAGATATATGGTTTAATTTCCACAAGGAAGCTTTTTTAACATTGCTTTTGAAGGACTTTATTATTTATAATTAACTTTTACTCCATCATTTCTATTATGGTTTAGTTGGGATGGTAGATATATGTATCTCCTCAATTCACTATGTTATTAGAAGTTGTGTTTAAACTATATATTTTATGATCTATAATACATTCTAAAAGATCAGAATAATTCTGACATGTATTGTTCATACTTTACTGTTTATAGGCAGAGACTTTGTTTGCCTTTTTCTCTAATTTAATTATAATTTAATTGCATTTATATATATCAGATATATTAGGGGATTCCCTAGTGGCTCAGATAGTAAAGAATCGGCCTGCAATGCTAAAGGCTAAGGTTCAGTCCCTAGGTCGGGAAGATCCCCTGCATAAGGGAATGGCTACCCATTCCAATATTCTTTCCTGGAGAATTCTATGGACAGAGGAACCTAGCAGGCTACAGTCCATGGGGTTGCAAAGAGTCAAACATGACTGAGTGACTAACACATATCAAATATATTGCTATTTTGTGATATCACTTGGCATACATCAGATCTATATTTTTCCCTCAACCGAGTTCCCATTGTTTTCAGAATATTATACATCAAAAAAAATGTAGTGTTTTTCATACAGAAGAAAGTCACATAAGAATAAAGACTTTATTAAATTTTCTATCTTTGGCACCTACTGTAATGCCAGGCACACATAGTCCATATTTAATATAATCGTAAGTGGATAACAGAAGGTCAAGTTACTGCAGAGCTTACTGGAAGTTACATAACTTGCCTACAGGTTGTACTTGTATTTCTAAGTATCCAAAATTCTCTAAAGTATTTTAATGGTCCTCCTAAAGTGAAAAATAAATAAATATAAACATTAAAATTTCAAAATTTTATGATATGTTTAATGAGATCACCATTCTTCACTTAAAGTTATAGTTCATTGTGCTGTTTTAGTTTCATTTAAAGAGAATATTTTAGCATGTATATTTTACTCAGTTTTTATTTGTACTCCAGAAAAAAAACAAAAAATTCTTAAAATGTTTCCATTAAAACATAGCCACATCTTCATAACTTTAGTAATTCAGGATCTATTCAATTTAAAATATATAGTAATGTACTTTTTTCTAGCCTGAAAAAATAAAACCATGGTACTATTTAATATATCTTTTATTATAATTTAGGTGTAATAGGTTAAAATATTATTAGACGACTGCTATTGAAAAGAGAGTTTGCTATGTTCACAGATTCCAGAAGTATGGAGCACTCCACACCTTGGGAGGATTACATAGGGAAGCACTGGACTCAGTCAAAGGTTAGAGGGAGGAACGTTAACTGTAGGAAGAACCTATACTGTGGCTTCCATGGGAAGGAGTTAATGAGGCATGGTAAGCAGGTTTAGAATTGCATAGTTTGAATAATTTCAGTGGACTCTGGGGTGTAGGAACTCTCCTTTGGCTGTTTTCAGGATGATTTGGGCAGATAGAGTATGGCCCTGAGTGTGAATGCCCAATAAAGGAGGGGGTTGAGAATAGAAGTGGTTGGTCATAGAGGCTCTGAGCTGGCTGGTTTGACTTGATTAGTGTTCACTTGGCTTCCCTTGTAGCTCAGTTGGTAAAGAATCTACCTGTAGTGCAAGAGACCTGGGTTCGATCCCTGGGTCAGGAAGATCCCCTGGAGAAGGAAATGGCAACCCATTGCAGCATTCTTGCCTGGAAAAATCCCATGGACAGAGAAGCCTGATGGGCTGTAGTCCATGGGGTCTAAAAGAGTCGGCATGACTAACCCTTACCTTACCTCTTGAGTAAGTTGTTTATTATCTCTCAGTTCAGTTCAGTCAGTTCAGTCGCTCAGTCGTGTCCGACTCTTTGTGACCCCATGAATCACAGCCACCAAGCCTCCCTGTCCATCACTAACTCCTGGAGTTCACCCAGACTCTTGTCCATTGAGTTGGTGATGCCATCCAGCCATCTCATCCTCTGTCATCCCCTTATCCTCCTGCCCTCAATCCCTCCCAGCATCAGGGTCTTTTCCAATGAGTCAACTCTTCGCATGAGGTGGCCAAAGTAATGGAGTTTCAGCTTCAGCATCAGTCCTTCCAATGAACACCCAGGACTGATCTCCTTTATTATCTCTAGGAATTTGTTAACCTTGGAAGGGGCAGTTCTTCCAGGGTCTGCAAGACCCCAAATGTTAAAGCATCAGTGCGGGAAACAAAAAACCTGGTAAATACAGATATATTCTAGAATATAGACACATTTTTCTTCCCAAATAAAACATTGCAACTTACATTCTGCCTCATTTCAAGCAATCAGTTGGGTTTTGTGAGTTCTGCCACTGGATGGTAGCTATTTTTTATTTGTTTCATTTGTTAATAGCAAATTCAGCAACAAACATTTCCAAGTATTTAAGTCAAACGTCTTTGAGAGGTTAGTGAAATGAGTGTAAATATGTATTTTGCATGTTGTAAAAATCAATAAACTGTTCTACCTTGCTGTCTTAAGTCACAATAAAATTTCAGGTGTCCACTGTTGAAAAACAATACATTTTAAATGATACTGAATATAGTTTGACCATGGTAAAAAAAAAAATACACAAGCAACAACAATAAAAGACAACAACAACAATTTAAAAAAAAACATGGAGTTAAGATCTGCCTACAGAAAGAAATATTATTTAGATAATAATAGGTTTGCTATGCTATGCTATGCTAAGTCACTTCAGTCGTGTCCGACTCTGTGTGACCCCAGAGATGGCAGCATACCAGGCTCCCCCGTCCCTGGGATTCTCCAGATAAGAACACTGGAGTGGGTTGCCATTTCCTTCTCCAATGCATGAAAGTGAAAAGAGAAAGTGAAGTTGCTCAGTCATGTCCAACTCCTAGCGACTCCATGGACTGCAGCCCACCAGGCTCCTCCATCCATGGGATTTTCCAGGCAAGTGTACTGGAGTGGGGTCCCATTGCCTTCTCCGAATAATAGGTTTAATATCTCCAAAATGCTAGGGAATTCTCCATCTAGGTCTTAACCTCTCTAAGAAGATCTAAAATTATGGACATTTTTAATTTATTTTTTCCTGAATATCTTTAGAGAAAGGGAAACATAGGTTATAGAATCCTATGAATTACAGATATGGTATATGTTTTAGCTGTACTGATTTTCCTCTCAGACAGACACAACTTCACTGCCAGTTTTATATGTATATATACTTTTATAAGTCCCTCTTGCAACCATAGTTCCCTCTTTCTTTTTATGCTCCCAAAGAAGATATGAGCATTTCCAGATACTTTGGGTTTCTTTGTAGAAATTGTATTTAGTTTTATTATATTGCTTCCTTTAGGATGTGATAGTCAATTCTGGCACCTTCTTAGTGTTTTCCACATTATAATATGATATTGCAGAAGAAAAATGTAGATTTTAAAATGTTGACACAAAACACTAAGACTTAGAAGCAAATATATTTCATTTTCTTAACATTTTACCCATAATATTAAATTATTTTATGTTATGTGTGTGTGTTAGTCACTCAGTCATGTCCAACTCTTTGTGACCTTATGGACTGCAGCCTGCCAGGCTTCTCTGTTCATGGAATTCTCCAGGCAGGAATACTGGAGTGGATTGCCATTCCCTTCTCCAAGGGAACTTCCTAATCTGGGGATTGAACCCTGGTCTCCTGAATCGCAGGCAGATTCTTTACCATTTGAGCTACAGGGAAGTCTGTAAATTATTTTATAGAGTTAACTAAATCATTTGGTCCTTAATGCAAATAATTGTTCAATAAAAATTTATGGATTTCTGTGATCTGTAATGGGCTTCCCAGGTAGCTCAATGAATAAAGAATTCACCTGCCAATGCAGGAGACATGTTTGATCCATGGATCAGAAAGATTCCCTAGAGAAGGAAATGGCAACCCACTCCAGCACTCTTACCTGGGAAATCCCATGGACAGAGGAGCCTGGTGGACTATGGCCCATGGGACCACAAAAGAGTCAGATGCAACTTAGCAACTGAACAACAATGGTCTTTAATATCACTGACTGATAGATATATATTTGTGATAGTTTTTACTTAATTTTCTAGAATTAAGAAAACAGACTAAATACTCTTAGTTATCTCTTCCAAGCAAATAAATATAATTTAGCAGCTAATTGGTACTGCTATAACACACGTTTACATTTGGACATCTTGCTATTGTGAATTAATAAAATCAGTCAGAAGGCATCTTTTTTGCGAAGATTGCTACTAAATCTGTGTTTCCCTGGTGGCTCAGATGGTAAATAATCCACCTGCAACACCAGAGACCTAATTCGATATCTGGGTCAGGAAGATTGCCTGGAAAAGGGAATGGCTACTCGCACCAGCTGGGCTGGATGAAGCACAAGCAAGAACCAAGAGTGCTGGGAGAAATATCAATAACCTCAGATATGCAGATGACACCACCTTTATGGCAGAATGTGAAGAAGAACTAAAGAGCCTCTTGAAGAAAGTGAAAGAGGAGATTGAAAGAGTTGGTTTAAAATTCAACATTCAGAAAACTAAGATCATGGCATTCGGTCTCGTCACTTCATGGCAAATTTGGGGAAACAATGAAAACAGTGAGAGACTATTTTTTTGAGCTCCAAAAAAACTGCATATGGTGACTGCAGCCATAAACTTAAAAGAAACTTGCTCCTTGGAAGAAAAGCTATGACCAACTTAGCATATTAAAAAACAGAGACATGACTTTGCCAACTAGGGTCTATACAGTCAAAGCTATGGTTTTTCCAGTAGTCATGCATGGATGTGAGAGTTGGACTATAAAGAAATCTGAGTGCTAAATAATTGATGCTCTTGAACCGTGGTATTGGAGAAAACTTTTCAGAGTCCCTTGGGCTGCAAAGAGATCAACCAGTCAATCCTAAAGGAAATCAGTCCTGAATATTCATTGGAAGGACTGATGCTGAAGCTGAAACTCTAATACTTTGGCCACCTGATGCAAAGATCTCTCACCGAAAAGACCTCAGTGCTGGGAAAGATTGAAGGCAGGAGGAAAAGGGAGGAGAAGGGAATGACAGAGGATGAGATGGTTGGATGCCATCACTGACTTGATGGACATAAGTCATGGACATGAGCAAGCTCCAGGAGTTAGTAATGGACAGGGAAACCAGGCAAGCTGTAGTCCATGGGGTTGCAAAGAGTCGGACACAATTGAGTGACTGAACTGAACTGAATTGAACCAATTCTTGCCTGGAAAATTCCATAGACAGAGGAGCCCAGTGGGCCACAGTCCATGGTGTTGCAAAGAGTTGGACAGGACTGAACAACTAACACTTTCACTTCACTACTAACTTTATTTAAAGGCCTAACTTTCTTCTGCCTTCTCTATTTACAAACTTATATACTCAATATATTATATACTTTTTTTGTTAATGTATATTTCATGTTTGATAGTATAAATTTCACTTAAGTAACCAGTCAATTCAGTTCAGTCACTCAGTTCAGTTTGGTCTCTCAGTTGTGTCCAACTCTTTGCAACCCCATGAATCACAGCACATTAGGCCTTCCTGTCCATCACTAACTCCCGGAGTTCACTCAAACTCAAATCTATGGAGTCAGTGATGCCATCCAGCCATCTCATCCTCTGTCGTCCCCTTCTCTTGCCCCCAATCCCTCCCAGCATCAGGGTCTTTTCCTATGTGTCAACTCTTTGAATGAGATGGCCAAAGTATTGGAGTTTCAGCTTTAGCATCAGTCCTTCCAATGAACACCCAGGACTGATCTCCTTTAGGATGGACTGGTTGGATCTCCTTCCAGTCCAAGGGACTCTCAGGAGTCTTCTCCAACACCACAATTTGATCTCTAGTTCCTCTGCCTTTTCTAAAACCAGCTTGAACATCTGGAAGTTCACCCAGTGTTTTTCATGATGTACTCTGCATAGAAGTTAAATAAGCAGGGTGACAATATACAGCCTTGACATACTCCTTTTCCTATTTGGAACCAGTCTGTTCTATGTCCACTTCTAACTGTTGCTTCCAGACAGGTCTGGTATTCCCATCTCTTTCAGAATTTTCCACAGTTGTTTGTGATCCACACAGTCAAAGGCTTTGGCATAGTCAATAAAGCATAAATAGATGTTTTTCTGGAACTCTCTTGCTTTTTCAATGATCCAGCGAATATTGGCAATTTGATCTCTAGTTCCTCTGCCTTTTCTAAAACCAGCTTGAACATCTGGAATTTCACGGTTCACATATTGCTGAAGCCTGGCTTTGAGAATTTTGAGCATTACTTTACTAGTGCGTGAGATGAGGGCAATTATGCTGTAGTTTGAGCGTTCTTTGACATTGCCTTTCTTTGGGATTGGGATGAAAATGGACCTTTTCCAGTCCTGTGGCCACTGTTCAGTTTTCCAAATTTGCTGCCATAAATCTGATAGACAGAGTACCTGATGAACTATGGACGGAGGTTCGTGACGTTGTACAGGAGACAGGGATCAAGAACATCCCCATGGAAAAGAAATGCAAAAAGCAAATTGGCTGTCTGAGGAGGCCTTACAAATAGCTGTAAAAAGAAGAGAAGCGAAAAGCAAAGGAGAAAAGGAAAGATATAAGCATTTGAGTTATAAGCAGAATTCCAAAGAATAGCAAGGAGAGATAAGAAAGCCTTCCTCAGCGATCAGTGCAAAGAAATAGAGGAAAACAACAGAATGGGAAAGACTAGAGATCTGTTCAAGAAAATTAGAGATACCGAGGGAACATGTCATGTAAAGATGGGCTCAATAAAGGACAGAAATGGTATGGACCTAACAGAAGCAAAAGATATTAAGAAGAGGTGGCAATAATACACAGAAAAACTGTACAAAAAAGATCTTCATGACCCAGATAATCATGATGGTGTGATCACTCACCTAGAGCCAGACACCCTGGAATGTGAAGTCAGTCACTCAGTCATGTCCAACTCTTTGAGACCCCATGGACTGTACATGCAAATCTATGGTTTTTCCAGTAGTCATGCATGGATGTGAGAGTTGGACTATAAAGAAAGCTGAGTGCTAAATAATTGATGCTCTTGAACAGTAGTTTACAATCTTCTCATTTGTAAGTGCTACATAATAAATCTCAAAGTATATTATAACAATGTTTGCTTTTATTTTTTCTTTACAAAAAATAATAATTTAAAAATTTCCTTTGTATTTAATAATTTTTAATGGGGGAATTAATTTCCCTGGTGTCTCAGATGGTAAAGCGTCTGTCTACAGTGTGAGAGACCTGGGTTTGATCTCTGGGTTGGGAGAATTCCTTGGAGAAGGAAATGGCAACCCACTCCAATATTCTTGCCTTGAAAATCCCGTGGATGGAGGAGCTTGGTACAGGCTACTATCCATGGGGTCTCAAAGAGTCAGGCACGACTGAGCAACTTTCACTTTCACAATGGGGAATTGGCATATAACAAATAAAAAAATGGTATTCAAATCTTATTTTAACTTTATATATGGTATCCTACTTATGGGAGCTTCTCTGGTGGCTCAGACGGTAAAGTGTCTGCCTACAATGCGGGAGACCCGGGTTCAATCCCTGGGTCGGGAGATCTCCTGGAGAAGGAAATGGCAACCCACTCCAGCATTCTTGCCTGGAAAATCCCATGGATGGAGGAACCTGGTAGGCTACCATCCATGAGGTCGCAAAGAGTTGGACACGACTGAGCGACTTCACACACACACATATATCCTACTTATACAGATTAAAGGGAAATATTTTATAAAGTTTGAAAATTTATAGAAATATTTGGAAGTCTTGTATTAAACTGTTTTGCACTCCCCATAAGCATTTATAGTTTTATACAAGGCATATTTGAAACTTGTTTGGTAAGGGAAAGAGAGGCCTCTGGTGTTCCAAAAAAAACTGATTATATTTATTTATTGCATAATATCAGCTAAGTATTTGATTTTTTTAACTTTGTTTTCCCATGAAATTTCCATCTGTTGCATAGAAACAATAGGCAAACTTCTCAAGGTTGTTTTAAGCAAGACATGAGATAACAGTGCATGTAAAATATGTCTAAGTAAAGATTAAAAACTTGACATTCAATAAATAACACCTAATATGTGTGTGTGTGTGTATCATTGTCTTCATAGCCTGAAAAGAGTTATTTTATACACTTTGGCTGTTATTTCCTGGCTATTCTAGTGATTAATTCTTTATCATCTTTTACTTCCTTGATTTAAACATTACCTCCTCAGAGTTGGCTTCCTTAGCTTTCATATGTGAATAATTTTCAGTAATATCTCAGTCTCTTTATTACTTTATTTTTATTTAATTCCTTCATAGCACATATTACTAGATGGTAATGTGTTTGTGAAGGAATTAAATAAAAATGTGGCTTGATTGTGTTCCATTAAACTGACCCCTCTTATTGAATTGAAGACTTGGTTTGCCTTGTTCATACAGTAAATATTTCTCAAAGCAGAAAAAAAAATGAAACCTTAGGTTGTTCCTAGATTTCCCAGCATTCCATGCTGAACACATGAAAGCTAATCTTGTGAAATAAATTTACCATATCATGCCATTTTTCTTTTGAAGCAGGTGTTTCATGATGCATTTCTTTCTAAGCCCCCTCTAAAGCTATGCACCAAGCATTTTTTGGCCCTTTAAATATTTGTGAACCCATCATTACAACATTAGACCATTAAAGACTAGTGACAGTAGAACAGAAAAGCTTCAGTATTATTTGAATTGCTATGAAATTTCATCTTTTCAGAAGCTGTATTCTGTTTGAGAACTGAATTTTCAGGAGAGATTTTAGTACAACCTATCAATATCAAGAATGAATCAGTCTCTATGGGGTAGAGGAATCTTCAGTTTGCGCTTGCAGCCAAAGGAGGAACTGCTTATCTATATATTCAAACATTTAAGACTTTTGAATTTTTTTCACCCAAGTGGAATCAAAGAATTCTTTTTTCCATCTTCAATAGAATTCCATTATTTGTTTGATTTCAAACAAGAATTTCTTTGTTGTCCTTCAAACATTTTTCAGCCTTATTTTGGAAAACCCTTAGGTAGAATAGGGGAACTCCAACAAAAGTAAATGTTTATATATTTATTCATATTTTCTCAAATAAAATATTCTTCTGAGATATTTTTCAATGTTGGTATTAAGAATTGGCATGGGGTGGGCTCGGAGGGGCTGACCTGGTAGGGGAGAGGGCAGAACACATCACCCATGTGGAAAGAGAGAGAGAGAGAAAAAAAAAAAAAGAATTGGCATGAGAAATAAGAAATAGTCAACATAAATGACAAAATGAAAGAACAAATCCCCAGAGCTTCATAGATTGTCTTGCACTTTAGTGTGTTTTATATTTAGATTATACATATTCTAATGTAATTTGACAATCATGTGCATTACAATTTCTCATGCATGTTATAGAATGATATTATCTGACACTATTTCATTTTTGTATTTTTAATTAATTGTCACAATTAGCAAACTCTCTTCAAATAAATGCAATGAGTTGTTAGGCAAAGTGATGACAGGAAAAAAAAAAAAAGCAAACTCTTACTTAGCATCATGAAAGAGTCCAGAAATCACCTACACTTAAAATTCTAGTCTTGATTTTCACCTAGTTCAATTCACCAAGCATTCAATTGACCAAAATACTGAAGTTTGACTTTCCCTGCATTTTTTTGTCATTCATTTTAAGTCACTTATTTTACCCCAAAACATCTTTCACTGCAAAATAAGTAAAACAAATACTCTCAAATGTATATCATGATCTCTGCTCACCAGGCTGAATGAGTGCAGGTTTGCATAGGTATGATATAGTATAAAAAGAACTAGACTCATTTTTTCTTCAAATGCTATATCATACATGCATATGTATCACATGAGAAATGTGTTCAAAGGCAGAATGTGATTCTGTATGCCTGAGATCTCAGATTTTGCATTTCCAAGGCATGCTATTGATCTAAAGACAATATTTTGAATAATTAGACTGCCAAACTTCCTTGATTCAATTTTCTATACCTTCTTTATGAAAGTCCCTTAAATTTTTGAGACTTACTTTGCTTGGCTGTAAAATGGGAATAACAAAATCAAATCTACTTTTACAATATTCTTCTGAGCATCAAGAGGCTATCATTCTCAAATAACCCATAAAGTTTATAACCCATAAATTTCTATATAAATTAGGGATACTGTTAGTATTTTTTTTTCTTTTAGTTTTATTATTTTTTCTGTAATCTACTTAAAGCTGTCCTTGATTGACTTGCATCTACTGACAAATTCTTGAGAGTTTATTTTTGGATTTTGACCAGACTAATTGGTCAAAGAGCAAATATGTGGCTCTTAAGTCATATTATACTGATATGGATTTTGGCTTGCCCAATATTATCAGTAGAAAGTATTATTGGACAGTAGTATCAAATTGTATTTTGTTTACAACTGTGTGTACATCTTCTAGCACAGCTCTCTGTTCTCAATAGTCTCTTAATATATTTTCTGAGTAAAATGAATAACATATCAGTTTTTACTTCAATCATTTATCCATTTAGCAAATATTTATAAGCCATAAACTATATAAATATAGGTGATAGAAAGATGAATAAGGCAGTTTACTATTATTAAGTTATAGTAGGATGCAGAGTCATTCATAAGCATTATTACAATGCATTGTTGAAAGGCAAAATATTCAATATTGAATACATATATAGGGTGATGTTGATGCACAGAAGACCCTGTCCTGTTTTCATGGTTAGATTGTTCAATAAGATCAAGATAGACACCAAATTGCCAGTCAAAGTACAATCACTAAATTTCTCAATAGTGGTATTTGGCAGTCTTTTATACAATGAATAAACAGTTAAACCCTTTATTTTCAAGTTTCCTTTCAATCCTGTAGTTCTATGAATTTAATTTGTTTTTTCTTTTTTGGTCAAGATATGAGAAACTCAGAATAATAACAATTTATGATGTCAGAAACTTTTGTATAGGCCCAAAAAGAATTTGATCAATGGGAAAAAAATTAATCATAAATGAGATAAATTGTAAAGGATTAAGTAATAAGATTAGACAATAATTTTGGGAAAGAAAGAGAAAAGAGGTTAAGACATCATCCAAATAGAACCATTGGGACTACAAATAGGTATAGTTGTCATAAATATGAATATTAAGATGACAGATTAATCACCATTAAAAGCATCATCATCTAACTTGTTGACCCTTTTATTCTGAGAGCTTCATAGTGCAGAATGATATTAAATCCTATCCCCTTCAGGGAAGACAATAAATATGAACTGACAATGATTTTCATAAGAACAGAGTGGTGTGTTCTCTGATCTCATCCAAGGTATTATGAATAAGTCAAGAATAGTTATTTTTTATACCTATTGAAAACATTTACTTAAAAAAAAAAGGCTGTTTTCTGTTTCTTGTTTTCTTTTTAGCTCAGTGATTTGGTCAGATGAGATAGCTTTTTGTGTTTAATGTTACTGAGTTTGAAATGACACATATCTCCTCGGTACTTGAACTCTTTTATAAGAAGTCAAATATCTTTGTCTAACTGCCATTCCTCCCTTGAATGTGAGTAATTTGAGTCCAAAAGATATATTTGAAATATGAGAGAATATACCTGATTTCTGTGTAAATTGAAGCTTTTAATTCCCTTTTAGCTGTCACTATGTTCCTTTTTTTTTAATGGACTGCATTATTTTTCTAGAATAATGTTAAAGATATATTTATTTTCATACTTAAATTCTTCAACTTTTTCTTCAATTGATAATGTTAAGATTTTATATCAAAGCATTATAAAAGTGTGTATTGATAAACATAATTCTTTCCTCAAGGGAATTAATTTTTATAATTGACCTAGCAACAAGACACCAAATTAATTGTTTTTCATAAGGGCTGTTAATCATAATGGTGACAATTCTGCACAATGAACCCACTAGTAATTGAATATTGCTGTTCACTTTAAGTATAATTTAAATCACGCAAGCATGTTTAAATGCTGCAGACGGAAGAGGTTCTAAGTGGTTGGAGATGATCCATAAGCTAATTGCTAAGCAGTGGTGGCATTTTCATTTATTATAGGCCACTCAGCCATTAATTGTGTGCAGTGATACAGTTCACTGGAGTTTCTCATTGAACAAGTTGCAAAGGTTAAATGGAGCCAAGTTGAAAAGAAGTCAAAACTAAGGAAGAAACATGGATTCTATCTACTACCACACAAAGAAACAATAACAGTTTTTAAAATTGCAGAAGCAAAGCAATGTTTTTACAATAAAAAATAAATTATCTTACTTATTTTACAGTCCACAGGGTTGAAAGAGTTGAACATGACTTAGCAACTAAATCACCACCACCATCAGATCGGATCAGATCTGATCAGTCGCTTAGTCGTGTCCAACTCTTTGAGACCCCATGAATCGCAGCACGCCAGGCCTCCCTGTCCATCACCAACTCCCAGAGTTGACCCAGACTCACGTCCATTGAGTCAGTGATGCCATCCAGCCATCTCATTCTCTGTCACATCCCCTTCTCCTCCTGCCCCCAGTCTCTCCCAGCATCAGAGTATTTTCCAATGAGTCAACTCTTTGCATGAGGTGGCCAAAGTACTGGAGTTTTAGCTTTAGCATCATTCCTTCCAAAGAAATCCCAGATCTGATCTCCTTCAGAATGGATTGGTTGGATCTCCTTGTAGTCCAAGGGACTCTCAAGAGTCTTCTCCAACACCACAGTTCAAAAGCATCAATTCTTTGGCGCTCAGCCTTCTTTACAGTCCAACTTTCACATCCATACATGACCACAGGAAAAACCATAGCCTTACCTAGACGAACCTTTGTTGGCAAAGTAATGTCTCTGCTTTTGAATATGCTATCTAGGTTGGTCATAACTTTCCTTCCAAGGAGTAAGCGTCTTTTAATTTCATGGCTGCAGTCACCATCTGGGGTGATTTTGGAGCCCAGAAAAATAAAGTCTGACACTGTTTCCACTATTTCCCTATCTATTTCCCATGAAGTGATGGGACCGGATACCATGAACTTCATTTTCTGAATGTTGAGCTTTAAGCCAACTTTTTCAGTCTCCACCTTCACTTTCATCAAGAGGCTTTTGAGTTCCTCTTCACTTTCTGCCATAAGGGTGGTGTCATCTGCATATCTGAGGTTACTAATATTTCTCCAAGCAGTCTTGAATCAAGCTTCTGTTTCTTCCAGTCCAGTGTTTCTCATGATGTATTCTGCATATAAGTTAAATAAACAGGGTGACAATATACAGCCTTGACGAACTCCTTTTCCTATTTGGAACCAGTCTGTTGTTCCATGTCCAGTTCAAACTATTGCTTCCTGACCTGCATACAGATTTCTCAAGAGGCAGGTCAGGTGGTCTGGTATTCCCATCTCTTTCAGAATTTTCCACAGTTGATTGTGATCCACACAGTCAAAGGCTTTGGCATAGTCAATAAAGCAGAAATAGATGATTTTCTGGAACTCTCTTGCTTTTTCCATGATCCAGCGGATGTTGGCAATTTGATCTCTGGTTCCTCTGCCTTTTCTATAAACAGCTTGAACATCAGGAATTTCACGGTTCACGTATTGCTGAAGCCTGGCTTGGAGACTTTTGAGCATTACTTAACTAGCATGTGAGATGAGTGCAACTGTGCAGTAGTTTGAGCATTCTTTGACATTGCCTTTCTTTGGGATTGGAATGAAAACTGACCTTTACTAGTCCTGTGGCCACTGCTGAGTTTTCCGAATTTGCTGGCATATTGAGTGCAGCACTTTCACAGCATCATCTTTCAGGATTTGGAATAGCTCAACTGGAATTCTGTGACCTCCACTAGCTTTGTTCGTAGTGATGCTTTCTAAGGCCCACTTGACTTCACATTCCAGGATGTCTGGCTCTAGGTCAGTGATCACATCATCGTGATTATCTGGGTCGTGAAGATCTTTTTTGTACAGTTCTTCTGTGTATTCTTGCCATCTCTTCTTATTATCTTCTGCTTCTGTTAGGTCTATACCATTTCTGTCCTTTATCGAGCTCATCTTTGCATGAAATGTTCCTTTGGTATCTCTGATTTTCTTGAAGAGATCCCTAGTCTTTCCCATTCTATTGTTTTCCTCTATTTCTTTGCATTGATCACGAAGAAGGTTTTCTTATCTCTTCTTGCTATTCTTTGGAACTCTGCATTCATGTGTTTATATCTTTTCTTTTCTCCTTTGCTTTTCACTTCTCTTCTTTTCACAGCTATTTGTAAGGCCTCCCCAGACAGCTATTTTGCTTTTTTGCATTTCTTTTGCATGGGATGGTCTTGATCCCTGTCTCCTGTACAATGTCACGAACCTCATTCCATAGTTCATCAGGCACTCTATCTATCAGATCTAGGCCCTTAAATTTATTTCTCACTTCCACTGTATAATCACAAGGGATTTGATTTAGGTCATACCTGAATGGTCTAGTGGTTTTCCCTACTTTCTTCCATTTAAATCTGAATTTGGCAATAAGGAGTTCATGTTCTGAGCCACAGTCAGCTCCTGGTCTTGTTTTTGCTGACTGTATTGAGCTTCTCCATCTTTGGCTGCAAAGAATATAATCAATCTGATTTCAGTGTTGACCATCTGGTGATGTCCATGTATAGAGTCTTCTCTTGTGTTGTTGGAAGAGGGTGTTTGCTATGACCAGTGCATTTTCTTAGCAAAACTCTATTAGTCTTTGCCCTGCTTCGTTCCGTATTCCAAGGCCAAATTTGCCTGTTACTCCAGGTGTTTCTTGACTTCCTACTTTTGCATTCCAGTCCCCTGTAATTAAAAGGACATCTGTTTTGGGTGTTAGTTCTAAAAGGTCTTGTAGGTCTTCATAGAACCGTTCAACTTCAGCTTCTTCAGCGTTACTGGTTGTGGCATAGACTTGGATTACTGTGATATTGAATGGTTTGCCTTGGAAACGAACAGAAATCATTCTGTCATTTTTGAGATTACATCCAAGTACTGCATTTCGGACTCTTTTTTGACCATGATGGCTACTCCATTTCTTCTGAGGCATTCCTGCCCTCAGTTAGTAGATATAATGGCCATCTGAGTTAAGTTCACCCATTCCAGTCCATTTCAGTTCGCTGATTCCTAGAATGTCGACATTCACTCTTGTCATCTCTTGTTTGACCACTTCCAATTTGCCCTGATTCATGGACCTGACATTCCAGGTTCCTATGCAATATTGCTCTTTATAGCATCGGACCTTGCTTCTATCACCAGTTACATCCACAGCTGGGTATTCTTTTTGCTTTGGCTCCCTCCCTTCATTCTTTCTGGAATTATTTCTCCACTGATCTCCAGTAGCATATTGGGCACCTACTGACCTGGAAAGTTTCTCTTTCAGTATCCTATCATTTCGCCTTTTCATACTGTTCATGGGTTCTCAAGGCAAGAATACTGAAGTGGTTTGCCATTCCCTTCTCCAGTGGACCACATTCTGTCAGATCTCTCCACCATGACCCGCCTATCTTGGGTTGCCCCATGGGCATGGCTTAGTTTCATTGAGTTAGACAAGGCTGTGGTCCTAGTGTGATTAGATTGACTAGTTTTCTCTGAGTATGGTTTCAATGTGTTTGCTCTCTGATGCCCTCTTGCAACACCTACCGTCTTACTCATGTTTCTCTTACCTTGAGAATGGGGTATCTTTTCACAGCTGCTCCAGCAAAGCACAGCCATTGCTCCTTACCTTGGATGAGGGTTATCTCCTCACCACCACCTTTCCTGACCTTCAACGTGGGATAGCTCCTCTAGGCCCTCCTGCGCCCGTGCAGCCACAGCTCCTTGGACGTGGGGTATCTCCTCCCGGTCCCCGCCCCTGACCTCGGACACAAGGTAACTCCTTTCGTCGCCACCACCACCACACTATACTCAAATTCCTTGAGATTAAAATTTATAACGCCAGCTGTTATTTATGTATATATTCTCATTTGAGAGAGTTTAAACTCTCTAACAAATTAACTCTTTTGAATAAAAAAATGTGTGATTTAATACTTAGGCATTTCAGAACCAAATGTATTAAATAATTAACTATAAGATTAGAAGGAGCTGTATATCATTCTTAAGTATTTTGGCATTCTTTCTTGTTATTTTGATTCTCCTTCATACATAATATATTACACTTACTATTGGAAAATATCTCATGGGTGGGCCTTCATTCCAAAGCCTTTACTTCATTTCTTCCATTGTGATTAATCAGACTGACTTGAAAGTAAAAATATCACCACTGTTTCTTAGAATCTCACATGTGATAAATCATTTGGAGTTCCCTAGTTAGAAGAATATAGCACTTCAGATGAACTTCACTTGGCAGAACTTCTACTGGTGGAAAAATCGGTCATGATTATTTCTTCCTGAAAAGCATGCACACACAGTTAACCAGACACCAGATTGCCCACACCTAAATCTTGAACTGCCTGACCTCCAACACTCTGAGCAATAACTATTGTAGTATTTTCTTTTAGCAGCCTGAACAGACTAAGAAAATCCCAAAATCCATTGTACTGTTATTACATAAAATCTATCTTCAGTATTTTTATACCTACTGTGATAGTTAATTTTATATGCCAACTTAAAAGCTCAGATGTCTGTTTATTTCAGGATGTGTCTGTGAATTAGTGTTTCCAGAAGGACCAGGGATTTGAATCAGTAACGAGTCAAACAAATTGCCTTCCCCAGCATGGGTGGGCATCATGCAATCCACTGAGGACCTGAAGAGAACTAAAAGGTGGAGGAAGAGAGAGTTTACTTGCTCTGCCTGGAAGTTTGAATTGTGACATCCATCTTCTTCCCTCAGCAATTTAGATTCTCAAATCTTTAGTCCTATACTGGAATCCATTGGACTCCCCGCTCTTAGGCTCTTTCTTGTGTCTCCAGTTTATAGCTACCTCCCTGAACCAGAACCTCACTGTTCTAGCAGAAAATTGGAATAGTAATATTCCAGTATATGTTGGGTTTGTATTCTATTGGATATATACAATGGATATATAATATATAAAATTATATAATGTATTAATATTAACCTATTGCTTCTGTTTCTCTGGAGAACGCTCACTAATACACCTATATTACCTTTTCGTGACTGTTTATTAATAAAATAGCAAATCTTGTTAGACTCTTAGTCACTCTCACTAATCATATTTTATAATGTCCTCATGTATTTTTCTCCCTTCATTCAGATATTTCTTCAAGTTTGTTTCCAAGAATAAGGATTGGTTAAATTTCTGAATTTAATATGACCCTTAATACTTAATAAATTTATTTTTCCTGATATTCAAGTTATTTTACTTGATACAAAATTCCAGTTATTTTCTTTTGATATTTTGAAAATATTACTCCATTGTCTTTTTATAGTCAGTATTTTCACTGAGAAGCATGTCAGTGTAATTCTTATTATTTATAGCTTACACTCTTCAGAAGGTTTTTGGAATTTTGTCTTCATCTATTTTTTTTTTTTAATTTGACTGTTGTTTTTAGCTGTGAATTCTTTCTTATTTATACTGTTTGACATGCCAATTATCTCAGTATAAACCCTTACATTTTCCATTGTAATTATGTTTTTAATATACAATATGTGCCTGAATATTTATATATTTCATTAATTCTTAAATTTGTTTTACATGTAAATGAACACAATTATTTCTATCCTCCCTATCTCTTTACTGTATGTTTATATTTTCTCATAACTGGTGCACAGTACTTCACTATATTAAGAGCAGGAGAAAAGTGAAAGTGAAGTCACTCAGTCATGTCCTACTGTTTGCGACCCAATGGACTGTAACCTACCAGGCTCTGAGGGGCCTCTCAGTCCATGGAATTTTCCAGGCAAGCGTACTGGACTGGGTTGCCATTTCCTTCTCCAGGGGATCTTCCCAACCCGGGGATCGAACCCAGGTCTCCTGCACTGCAGGCAGATGCTTTACAGTCTGAGCCACCAAATGCAGTCTGAGATTCACACTTAAGATTAGATTGGAGCTACATGTATACTGTGTGGCTGATGCCATAAGCTTGGCCTCTGCACCAGAGCCAAATCAAATCTTGGGGACAGATTTTTGGGTGAAGTAGAAATAGTCTGGCCTCAGGTGACCATATCCAGTGATACTGACATCTTCTGTTTGTTGGGTTTTAATTCTATAAAGAGCTTAAAGACATTATTTATCCCTTGAGGTGGAACCTCATGTATGGACGTGAGAGTTGGACTATAAAGAGAGCTGAGCACTAAAGAACCTATGCTTTTGAACTGTGGTGTTGGAGAAGACTCTTGAGAGTCCCTTGGACTGCAATGAGATCCAACCAGTCCATCCTAAAGGAAATCAATCCTGAATATTCATTGGAAGGACTGGTACTGAAGCTGAACTTCAATACTTTGGCTACTTGATGTGAAGAGCTGACTCATTTGAAAAGACCCTGATGCTAGGAAAGATTTAAGGCGGGAGGAGAAGGGGAGGACAAAGAATGAGATAGTTGGATGGCGTCACCGACTCAATGGACATGAATTTGAGTAAACTCCAGAAGTTGGTGATGCACAGGGAGGCCTGGCATGCTGTAGTCCACAGGGCCACAAAGAGTCCGATATGACTAAAAATTGAACTTAACTGAGGTGGTACCAGTACTCTACCCTCAAGGCTGTACTATTGTTTCTTGGCTGCACCTCCCTGTACTTAAGCTGGGCTTCCCAGGTGACCCATCTTAAGGAATCTTCCTGCAATGCAGGATCCCTGGGTTGGGAAGATACCCTGGAGAAGGGCATGGCTATCTACTCCAGTATTCTTGTCTGGAGAATTCCATGGACAGAAGAGCATGGTGGGCTACAGTCCATGGTTTCACAAAGAGTTGGACATGATTGAAGTAACTTAGCATGGACAGCGACTTTGTATTCCTTAGCTTCCTGAATCAGTATCTGCTCACAATCTGCCCTTTGGAACTCAGGGAAGGTCATGCAGGCTGGAGGGGAATAGAAAAGTTTCATTGCTCAAGAGCCCCATAGGGTCCTGCTGGGTTTTCTCAACTACGAATTGGCACTTGCCAAAATCGTTGCTGACGACTGAACAAGGGCATTCACCATCTGGCTCTGCTGAGACAACCCTGCACTGTTGCAGCTGTTGACCTTCAATACACCCTGAGGGAGTTCAGGGTGGAGTAAGGCACTCTGTGCTCCAGGCAATCTGGTGGGACAGGTCTTTAGACATATGTTTTAGGAACAGAGTTTATAATCCCAATCTTTGCATCTCCTCATATCTAGAAAAGCAATGAATCCCTTCTTGGTGACATCAGATCCTTGTGCTAGCAGAAAACTTTTTGTAAATGAATGCTTAATGGTATTGAACTCCGCCCTTCCCCATAGTCAATATGTAAGATTGACTTTCCCGTGTTATCTCTCTGGAGCAGTCTCTCAGAGCTGAGGTGCTGCCTCCCAGGCTACAGTCCTCATTTTGCCTCAGATAAAACTCAACTCACAACTCTCAAGTTGTGCATCTTTTTAGTCGACAGTTTCATGACCTTGTGAAAATTTCTTGACTTTTCTGTACCTCAGTTTCCTTACATGTAAAAATGAGGCTGTTAATATTTACCTTACTAAGTTGTAGAAATAAATGAGTTATTATACTACAGCACTTAAAATAGTACCTGACAAAATTACTGTCTGAGCAAGCGTTAGCTGCTATTAATATTGTCAGAAGCCAGAAGTTATTCTTTGAAAATTTAAAAATAATTTCTTAATAATATTTTTTCTTACCTGGAGCCAAACATTGTTAATTTCATCTAAGTAAGAAACATAATTTGTCTACTTTGTTAAAAATATATACAACCCACAACTTGGACTCTAAGAATAATGGTAGTAACCTGTTGTATGTGTGTGCTCGGTCATGTCGGACTCTTTGCAACACTATGGACTGTAGGCTGCCAGACTCCTCTGTCCGTGGGATTTCCCAGTAAGAATACTGGAGTGGGTTGCCATTTCCCTCTCCAGAGTAATCTGTTCAGTTCAGTTCAGTCGCTCAGTCATGTCTGATTCTGCGACCCCATGAATCACAGCATGCCAGGCCTCCCTGTCCATCACCATCTCCCAGAGTTCACTCAAACTCACGTCCATCGAGTCAGTGATGCCATCCAGCCATCTCATCCTCTGTTGTCCCCTTTTCCTCCTGCCCCCAATGCCTCCCAGCATCAGAGTCTTTTCCAATGAGTCAACTAGATCTCTTCAAGAAAATTAGAGATACCAAGGGAAGATTTCATGCAAAGATGGGCTTGATAAAGGACAGAAATGGTATGGACCTAACAGAAGCAGAAGATATTAAGAACAGGTGGCAAGAATACACAAAAGAACTGTACAAAAAAGATCTTCATGACCCAGATAATCACGATGGTGTGATCACCCACCTAGAGTCAGACATCCTGGAATGTGAAGTCCAGTGGGCCTTGGAAAGCATCACTATGAACAAAGCTAATGGAGGTGATGGAATTCCAGTTGAGCTCTTTCAAATCCTGAAAGATGATGCTGTGAAAGTGCTGCACTCAATATGCCAGCAAATTTGGAAAACTCAGCAGTGGCCACAGAACTGGAAAAGGTCAGTTTTCATTCCAATCCCAAAGAAGAGTAATCTGTTAACTGGCAATAAAAAGGGAAGTATTCTATTTGCTACACTGATACTTATGGTGATGAAAATTTTCCTAGATTTCTCAGTGTTTTCTGTAAAAAGCTCAGCTTCCTAAAGATCCTTCACAAAGTGCGAGAATTCTATCCATAGCCATTTGTCTAGCTAATTGTTTTTATACGAAAGGATAATAAAACATATCTTATCTCTGGGAGACTATGGTTACAGAGTAGTTTCCTAGGTCGAATTCTCAGAGTGTCAGGAAGACTGGAGCTGCTATTTTTCTGAGTATTTACTTTCAAGGAGCAGCAAAATCAGATTAGTTAGAGACAGCTTAGGTGACAAAAGCAGAAGATCTGGGGAATATTTGGTTCCTGGAAAGATTCTAATTTTATATCAAAGAGCTGGAGTAGGGAAGAGACTCTCAGGAGAGTAGCTTCTTTTTCTTCATAAGCAAAATTAAATCATTCTTCCTTATCTGTCACTTGTAGGTTGACCAGTTATTTGCATAGAACCATAGACCTAATCCTTATCTCCCTGCTCCAAGGGTAAGGACAAGGACAAAGGAGGGTGGGGTTTGGCAGATACTTAACAGTTACTGTGATATATTTAATGAGAATTACAGAACACCTCTGATACAGAACACCTCATATACTTTTAAGGTAAATTAATAAAGACAAATGTTAAAAACTCCAAAATAGGTCTATGGTGAAACACTATATATCCCAAATTCAAGCAATTAATTCTTTTCAAGTCAAGATATTATTAGTTCTATTCCAATAAGAGACAACCTCAAAATCTCAGTGGCTTAAGATTATAAATATTTATTTTTCTTTTATATAAAGCCTGATACTGTTTCAGATTTTCTTGAGAGAAACTGCCCTTCATGCAGAGAAAATGATCTAATTGACAGAGTTTCCATCTTCCTGCAGCTGCACTGTCTGGAACAATTTCCTCCCATGTCATAAGAAAAGAATAAGAGACAGTTGGAGTTTTGTGGGCGTGTGATCTTATCCCTTGTTCCACAAGTTTCATGTTACTTCTGCTCACAGCCTGTTAGCCAAAATAGTCACATGATCTCATCTACCTCACTGAAGGGAGGCTGAGGTGTGCAAATTTCCAGTGCAGTTAGTTCTTCCTAAAAATCATCGTGATATATAAAGTTATGAAACCAAAACTATAAGACTTACATAAAAAAAATGATTAAGTTACCAGCACTCAAACACTTTTTCAGTGACACATAGGTTTTAAAAAAGAAACATCTGATGGTTGCTTGCAGAGGTGCATATTAGAATTATCATATGTTGGGGCTTATTGGGAAGTGGTGGAAGGAGGGCTCTGTGAAATAGAATGGAAAGTTCTAACACACGTTGGGAACCAAGGAAGTTGGCAGAGATGTTAGAAGGAGTACAATTTGTATAAGCCCTAGTGGCTTGATACAGCTAGCTAGTTTTCCGTGTTTACCTAGTGTTTCTCTTGGTAAGTTTAAACATAAACAAATACAAAATTTGCATTTTGTTCAAACAGTTCTCTAGTATATCAGCCAAATTGGAGCCAATTTGTATTTTCAAAACAAGTATTTTAGCACAACCAACTGTACCTTGAAAGAAAAGAGAACTGGTAGTGATTACTACCAGTGGAAACTACAAAACCATTGTATTAAGTATTGGGTGGTTTAAATCTTAATAAAAGATTGATTTTTGTTATTCATATTTTTATCTAATTATCATATAACATTTCATCATTCCTATTAGTAAAGATCAATAAGAACATGCATTAATTAAAACCCTGGTGGCATTTTTTTGATGCCAGGCCTGCATTTATTTGCCATAGTTGTCTCTCCTTAGGACTATGATAGCCCTTAATAAATTTAACAAAATATTATAATTTTTTAAGCTTTAAATCACTGCAAGGATCCCTTAGTATTTCCAAATACCGATGATTTTAGTCACAGAAAAATGATCCACTTGATTTTAGATAATAATTTACTTTCCTTCATAAGAAGACCATTGACCAAAAAACACAAAAATCCTCTACTACTTACATAAACTAAATTTATTTATGATGCATGTGACATTTTTATAGATTTACATTCTGGCCTCAAGTATTATGCATGTGATTTATCTTCCAGGTTATATCTCCTTTTCTGTTTGTGTGTGTATGTAGCTAAGTGTGTAGCTTTGTGAGATTGAACTGTTACCTGAACAAAGGGATAGAGCTCCAGGGAGAGCTGGGAAAAGATACAAAGTAACAATGAACTGATCAAAGCTGATGAAATTAATTACTTCCCTAATATTACTTCTCTCATTAACAAGACTCTCATCCTGAAATAACTCTGTAAATACCTCATCTGACTCAATCTGACTTTTCTGGACAATAGTGAATCTTTTATTTGACCGTACTTGACTGTATTTGACCGTATATTCATGCTTTTTCAACAGCAAAGTTCCTTGTTTCCAGCGTTCCTTCACTACCTTGTTATAAAATCCTTACTGTGCTTTGAGGCTTCACATTCTTTTCAACTCTCTAATGATAGCTGCTTTTTCTCTCAAATGTATCACTGCCTAAAGATTGAATAGGCATCTTCCTCACCTTTTTTCTGACTTGAAAATGACCCTCTGTAGTCTATAAAACTCTTAAAAATCATACAGTCATCCACAGTCTCCAGGTCTAATCCTCTATCACTTGAAGATTTAGCCCCTGAATCTGTTTCTCCTGTCAATAGTTCATACTTATTTCAATTTTCCTGTAGAGGATACTTCCAATATTTTCACCTCTAATGATCCTCTCCTTTACCCCATCTCTAATTGTCCTACCCAATTATAAGCCCTTTACTCCCTGACCACAATTTCTGCATTTCTACTTCATTCCCTCTGGTTCCTGACTCAACATTTTTTTCTTTTTTTCAGTTGGGCCATCAGTCTGTTGACCATATAATCTTTACATTGTTACTCACAAAGTTTTTGTCTTTATTTGCTATTATTCCTATTGAACTTGGATTCCTATCAATTTTCTAATCACTCCTTTGTTTATTCCCATATTTCTGTTGCCTCCTTCATTCGAAACTTCCCAACAAAAGTCTAGTGTATTTAAGTTCAACTCTTATCCTATTTCCCCACAGGCAGAAGCATCATAACCAAACTGATTATACTAACTTTAAAACCAGGACCATAACTTTAAGAACTAATATTAAACTATGCTAAATATACTCACTTTAAATCTATGAATCTCAAGGGAGACTTTCGTTCTGCTCAGCAGTTTTTCTATATCTAATAATCTTTATTTTCTTAATGGCTTAAAATGATATGTCCCCTCAAATCTTTGACCTTATTCTAGCAAAGATAATCCAGATGCTCACCAAAGCCATTTCCTATGCCTGGCGGTAGTACTTGGCCATGTCACAGTTGAGTGGAACCAAGTGATTCATTCTTAACATTAAAACGTGAGTACAAATTATGGGTCACTTGAGGATCAACGTACTAATTTTTGTTCTTTCTCTACATTCCACCTGCCTATCCCTTCTACAATCTGGATGAAGCCTCTTGTTGCAAGTCTATGGGGGCCAAATGTTGGACAGAGGGTGGATCAAAGAACCACTTGGAAATAGTCCACTCAGTAGATTAGTTTAAAGAAAATTATTCAGACAAACTGGTAAGAAGCCCTTCCCTGTGTCCTTTTGTTAAAGCTCTGAAATTTGAACTTTGATCATTAAATTTGCTTCCATTCAGTTCAGTTCAGATGCTCAGTCATGTCCGACTCTTTGTGACCCCATGAATTGCAGCACCCCAGGCCTCTCTGTCCATCACCAACTTCCAGAGTTCACTCAGACTCACATCCACAGAGCCAGTGATGCCATCCAGCCATCTCATCCTCTGTCACATCCCCTTCTCCTCCTGCCCCCAATCCCTCCCAGCATCAGAGTCTTTTTCAATGAGTCAACTCTTCGCATGAGGTGGCCAAAGTACTGGAGTTTCAGCTTTAGCATCATTCCTTCCAAAGAACACTTCCATTAAGTACCCGTATTTTCACAATCTCCTCCCAGTCATCACTCTCAGCTGGTAATTTATCTTTTTTCCACTGTGAAAAAATAAAAGCGAAACAGAAGAAAATTTTTACATATTACCAATAATATTATCTATGGACATATCTGGGTCTGTACCTATAAACAGTCTTTCTTTCTTTAAAAATGATCAAACATTTAAACTTTTGCTTTGTATGTATAGGATCAAATCCCATATTTCCTATTTAAATACTTTTTTGTATTAAAAATTAATTTTGTAAAAAAAATTAATAATCTTTTCTTACACCATCAGTACTTCTCTTTATATTTGATGTCAGCCTCAGCCCTCATAGGTGGTTCTTTTCTATCTCTTTGCTGAATTATCATCTTCCCAGATTCTGAATGATAGATGCTTCCAGTGATAACGAAGCTACAGTCACTACCTAGATAATCTAAAAACCCATGACTTTAGATACTCTATATTTTTATGACTCCCAAATAAATGATCTCTGGCTACAATTTGTTCCACGAATTCTATTCTCATATATCTAGCTGCAGGTATTCAACACAAGGACAAGAGTGGAAAACTGGCAACAACTATATAGTCTATAATTTTTAAATAGTATTTTAATAATATTAATTACATACTTTTAATAATTGTACTACAACTGCTGCTGCTGCTGCTGCTAAGTCGCTCCAGTCGTGTCCAACTCTGTGCGGCCCCATAGACGGCAGCCCACTAGGCTTCCCCGTCCCTGGGATTCTCCAGGCAAGAACACTGGGGTGGGTTGCCATTTCCTTCTCCAATGCATGAAAGTGAAAAGTGAAAGTGAAGTCACTCAGTCGTGTCCGACTCTCATCGACCCCACAGACTGCAGCCTACCAGGCTCCTCCATCCATGGGATTTTCCAGGCAAGAGCACTGGAGTGGGGTGCCATTGCCTTATCCGACTAATAACATATTAACACTGAGAAGAATGGAAAAAGGATAGAGGAATTCTTTACTCTTTGCAGCTTTTCTGTAAGTTTCAAATTAATTTAAAATAAAATGTTAAGAAATTAAAAAGTAAAAGTAAAAAAAAATTGAAGAGCTGAGGAAATGCTTCATGTAAGTGATGCCCTTCGTGATGACCTAAAAAAAAAAAAAAAAAAACTGGAGGAAATGTTATGGAAAAAACAGAGGCCATTTCAACAGTATGAAAAGCTATGAAAAGACACAGATCAGATAAAGTTGGCTGTGCCTCAGAAAGGACAATATTTTTTGAGAGCTCCAGGTATACACATGGAGCATGTTTGTGATAAAAGAGATGTGTTAGGCTGGGACTGTACTGAATTAAAATGAGGAAGAGCAAATCTTTACTTCTCAAAATATTTCAAACTAGAGAAGACTAAGAATAAGAACCATCCATCATTCTTGTTCTAAACAAGCTTTCACTGGGTGTGAGATGAACTTGATGGCCTTAATAAGTCTTTTGTGTTTTCAATTTTTGCGACTCTATGAACTTGCCTGGGTGCTGTGTCTGCTGTAAATGTTCATGATATAAACAAAATTAATTTCTGTCACTATCATCTTTGATATTGTTACATTCAGTTGCAGTATACACTCTGTCACTAAGAAGGGATTTTGCCATTTACGATGTACTTCTAACTTTAATTGCCAGTTATGTGTGTGTGTGTGTGTGTGTTTGCTTGTTTTCTAAACCACTGCCTTTCGACCGTTAGTTAATCTTTGATCATTATTTTGGGTATAATACAAACACTGAATAACAATGGCATTTTAATTATGAACTCTTGACAATAGCCCTAATTTCATCTCTCAGATAATACAGAGAAAACAAATGGGTGAAGGAATGCATTAGGAAAAGTCACACTGTTCAAAATCCAACCCGCATTGTTTTCTGGATAGTTTCCACTCACAGTGAATTTCAGAAATTGGCCTGACATTAGCAGGTTAATAAAGTTGTGAGCTGGTCAACTTCCTAGAAATCAGAGGCTTCTAAGAAAGTAAGTCTTCTATTAAGTTATAAATTTAGTACATCCTGATTTTAAAAATATATAAAATGCAAACTCTTCATTTTGTATATAAATATAATTTACCATATATTTCAAATACACACAGACTTGAAATTCATCTAAAATGTTAAATTAATGTATCAAATGTTGCCATTTCAAAGAAATATTATAAGACATAAGATTGAACACATAAGCCCATTATGTGTTTCCTCATGTGGCCATTCATCCACCTAGGAAGATGACATAAGTGTCTTAGGGCAAAGTTTTCAAATTATCAACATCAACAGTGCTACACATTGATCTAGCAAATGTATATGACATCGCTGAATACTCAGAAATGTTAGTAACAAATAAAATATATTATTTTAAACCTGATTTTTAAAATAATACTGTTAGAAAATGACAAAATTTGTAGTTTTCCACCTAAGCATCAATAACCTGCTGTACAGTAAATAGTTTAAGCTATGAATCAGGTTACATACATCATTAGTTAAGTATTTCCTATTTTTTTAACCTGTGGTAAATTAAAAATTCCTATCAAAGAATTATAAATATCCAGGAATAGCAAAACTGCTTTGGTTTAAGAGACGAAATTACAATAAGGAATTATGAATTTAGTTCTTCCTAAGGATTAAGGTTAAATCACACATTAAGATGAGAGGAATAACACATTTCAAGGCTTGGTGTTTGCATGCTTCAACATGACAGAATGACATAGAGTGAATTTCTAATATACTCTTGGATTCCTTGGTCTTTAGGCTATATTTGTCAGTTTTTATTTCAGAATTTGAGCATGAATTTAACAGTGCTCATTACAAAGAATAGACTTTAATTTCTTTCTACAATGAGTAAAGAAAATAATTAACTGGTAAGGAATAACGGAAGTCTCACTGATTAAACCATTTGAAAGATTATCATTTTTAAATTAAATAAAGAAACGGACAAACAAAAACCCAGATGTCCGTTTCTATTAATCTGGCAGGCTAGTTATCTGGATCACCCCTGAGCTGAAGCAGCTAATAATTCTGGATAAAATACAAAATATATCTCTTTAAAATCCTCAGTTATCTAATAAGAATGTCAGAGACCTGAGTGGAGAGGAAGTCAAAGCATAGCAGTGTTTTCCTGCAGCAATATTTCATCAGAGGTCTCCCAAACCCTTTGAGCTTGAATTCAGTTTTTTAAGGCATCATAGCTAGCAGATAAGGCCCAACACTAGACCATGCATGGAGAGGACAACGAAGGAGCTGCTGAGCACCTAAGCCAGAATCTGTAATAGTGGGGCTTTGAAATACACTCTTTGAGTATTATATGAAAAATTAATCCTTGTAACTTCCTGCCAACTGGAACGACAATAACAATAAACAAAAATATGTAAAAAGGAATACTGAAAATTTCTATTCACACAGTTCATTATGCAAATCTGTAGCCAAAATTCACAATTTGTATGAAGTCAAGAAGCAAAACAACCAAAAAAAAAAAAATCACAAATCGGAAATCTTGCAAGGTACCTCTAGGTACCCTAAAAAAAAAAAAGAAAGAAAGAAAGAAAGGCAAAGCTACTTTGGAGGAACCCAATTTTACTTAAGGGTCATGAAGAATTTCTAAATTAAATTTCAAAGGAAAATTGAAAAAAGATATAATAAAAAGGAAGTATGAATGGGAGCTTGTACACACACACACAAAGATAATAAAAATGAACACAGTAATATGCTTAAAACTTAAGTATGTGCAGGGATTTACAAACAATAAAAATACTAAACAGAAAATAATAAAATGATGAATGAAAAGATAATAGATGACTTTTACTAATAATTATATGCTATGCTATGCTATGCTAAGTCACTTCAGTCGTGTCCGACTCTGTGTGACCCCATAGACAGCAGCCACCAGGCTCCCCCGTCCCTGGGATTCTCCAGGCAAGAACACTGGAGTGGGTTGCCATTTCCTTCTCCAATGCATGAAAGTGAAAAGTGAAAGTGAAGTCACTCAGTCGTGTCCAACTCTTAGCGACCCCATGGACTGCAGCCTACCAGGCTCCTCCATCCATGGGATTTTCCAGGCAAAAGTACTGGAGTGGGGTGCCATTGCCTTCTCCGAATAATTATGTAATATTAACTAATCAAGGATTAATCAACCAGAGAGTATAGTGGCATATTTAAGGCCTGAAGGAAATTGGAATTGGGCAGGGTCTTCAAATTCATTTCATCTATTTTTTAACTTTGGTATTGAGTGCAGTGGTGATTTTATTCTTAAAAAAGCACATATATATTTTCTGCATTTTTTTCCTGGAAGAATTAAATATTTTACATTACAAATACACTACTATTGCTAAAGATCCTATTATCTTATACTAAACATTAACATTTATTTGGAAAAATTTATCCTATATATAAAATGTTACACATTAATTAACGGCTATGAACAATATTGAAAAAATTTGCATACTGTTCAGTTGATAAAGTTTTTCTAATCATAGAGGTAGTCTTTTCTGCATTATCAGTTTCATTAAGAAACATTTTCCATATTCATAATTAAAACAAATATACAAAAAAACCCACAGAATCAGAGCCTTTTATCTCAACTTTGCCTTGATATACAGTTAAGTTTAGAATAAAATTGCATATTTTTGTAGTTTCTACACATTTCTGCTCATTGGTTGTTGAAAAGTTACACAATGTAATTCATTTATATTAAAGTTTACAAAATTTACTTCAATACTGAATAAAAATTGCATTTGTTGTTGCTGTTCAGTTGCTCAGTTGTGTGCCAATCTTGTGTGTCCTGAAGTACTGCAGCACGCCAGGCTTACCTGGAGTTTGTATTTCCTGGAGCTAGCTCAAACTCATGTCCGTTGAATCGGTGATACCATCAAATCACCTCATCCTATGTCATTCCCTTCTCCGGCCTTCAAAGTTTCCCAGCATCAGGGTCTTTTCTAATGAGTCAGCCCTTCGCATCAGGTAGCCCAAGTATTGGAGCTTCAGCTTCAGCATCAATCTTTTCAATGAATATTCAGGGTTGATTTGCTTCAGGGTTGACTGGTTTAATCTCCTTGCAGTCCAAGGGACTCTCAAGAGTCTTCTTCAACACCACAGTTCAAAAGAATCAATTCTTCAATGCTCAACCATGTTTATCATCCAAATTTCACATACATACCTGACTTTTGGGAAAATCATAGCTTTGACTAGCTTTGTTGGCAAAGTAATGTCTCTTTAATATGCTCTCTAGGTTTGTTGCAGCTTTTCTTCCAAAGAGCAAGCATCTTCTAATTTCATGGCTCAAGTCACCATCTGCAGTGATTTTGGAGCCTAAGAATATATATCTAAGCCACCAGGAAGCCCATGAATACTGGAGTGGGTATCTATTCCTTCTCCAGGGAATCTTCCCAACCCAGGAACTGAGCCTGGGTCTCCTGCATTGCAGGTGGCTTCTTTGCCAGCTGAGCTACCAGGTTGTAGAAAAATTGCATAGTTACCTTTAATATCCACTGCTGTTTTTCAATGAGATGAAAAGGAATTGACAAGCAGGTATTATTTAATTTTTATAGTCATCACCAAAATCACAAAATAAATTTTAATTTAGAAAAAAAGTGCTTTGAGTGTATATTAGATATAGGCTAATTATTGATTTGTACACTAATTCATCTTTCCCTGTTGTAAAAAGAGCATCAAAATTGTCATGAACAAAGGCCATACTATTATTTTTATCATTATAGATCATTGGTATATAATTTTTAATTAAATAAATTTCCTGTTGTTGCTTATGCTTTCTTTATGGGTGTATTGTTATTAGTATTGTGATTGGATTTATAAGAATCCCAGTGACAAGATAAAGCATTCTTGTTTTCCCATACATGTTACAACTCTTAATTAGTTCTTTGTGGTTTGAGATTTTTTGTTTTTATTTTTCATAATTTTATTTATTATTATTATTATTTTTTTTTACTTTACAATATTGTATTGGTTTTGCCATATATCAACATGAATCCACCACAGGTGTACACATGTTCCCCATCCTGAACCCCCCTCCCACCTCCCTTCCCATACCATCCCTCTGGGTCATCCCAGTGCATCAGCCCTGAGCATCCTGTATCATGCATCAAACCTGGTCTGGCAATTCATTTCACATATGATATTATACATATTTCAATGCCATTCTCCCAAATCATCCCACCCTCGCCCTCTCCCACAGAGTACAAAAGACTGTTCTATACATCTGTTTTGCTGTCTTGCATACAGGGTTATCATTACCATCTTTCTAAATTCCATATATCATGTGACGCAGCAATCCCACTGTTGGGCATACACATCGAGCAAACCAGAATTGAAAGAGACACGTGTACCCCAATGTTCATGGCAGCACTGTTTATAATAACCAGGACATGGAAGCAACCTAGATGTCCATCAGCAGATGAATGGATAAGAAAGCTGTAGTACATATACACAATGGAGTATTACTCAGCCATTAAAAAGAATACATTTAATCAGTTCTATGAGGTGGATGAAACTGAAGCCTATTATACAGAATGAAGTAAGCCAGAAATAAAAACACCAATACAGTATACTAACACACAGCATTATAAAAAATTTATAAAATTTCACAAAGTACTCATGCCAGAACATCCTTATTCGTTTTTTGCTCCTGTTGAACATAATGTGATTCAATTAATAACTAACAGTATTTCATTATACCTCATCAAGGGAAAGAAACTGAGAGTCACTGGGTCACTGGTTCAATTGTAAGATATCCATTATCATTCTCCATTTCAGCTGCTTGTGCAAATCATTATATTTGTGGATTGTCTTGTTTTCTGCATATGGATTCACATTCTACAATAAAATCAGAGTTTAGTGTTTTAGGTTTATCTTATGGTTTTCTACAATCAAAATTATATAATCCTTAGATATTTCTTACCCCAGATACTCTTGAGAGTCCCATTGACTGCAAGGAGATCAACCAGTCCATCCTAAAGGAAATCAGTCCTGAATATTCATTGGAAGGACTGATGTTGAAGCTGAAACTCCAATACTTTGGCCACCTGATGTGAAGAACTGACTCATTTGAAAAGACCTTGAGGCTGGGAAAGATTGAAGTTGGGAGGAAAAAGTGAGGACAGAGGATGAGATGGTTGGATGGTGTCACCGACTCAATGGACATGAGTTTGAGTAAACTCCAGGAGTCGGTGATAGACAGGGAGGCCTGGTGTGCTTCAGTCCATGGGGTTGTAAAGAGTCGGACATGACTGAGTGACTGAACTGACTGACTGTCTGACCCCAGATACTGATATCATCTAGATTTATGTACAATCACATGATATTAATTTGCAATATGGTCTGTTTATTCACCTATATTATAAATTATACTATTTTAAACATGTTTTATTTGTTCAAACTTATAGCGTTCATTTTATCTCTATTATGTGAAAATCTTTTCGGCTGTCCTTGGCATCTTTTGTTACAACTTATTTCAATCTACATTAGATCTTTCTTTTAGAGGGATAAATCATTCAAATGTATATATTTTTCCAAAAGCACTATTGTGTACTTTCTCAGCAAAATCATGAAAAATGGCATATTTCCTTGTATTCAAGCATATTTTGTATAATAATGACGCTCTGCCAGGTAATTTTTCTCTTTATACATTTGCTCAAACATCAGACTTTGAAGTAATAAAGTCTTTGTAAACTATAAATACTAGTTCTAAATCATCCTATTCATGCTTTCTGCTGAAAAAATTCATGAAGTTCTGAAAGTGTGCTTCTCTTTTTAAATTTTTTTTTTTCTGCAAAGATGTAGTGTGATCTGTTGCTCAGTAGTGTCTGACCCTTTGTGACCCCAGGGACTGTAGACTGCCAGGCTTCTCTGTCCACAGAATTTTCCAGGCATAATGGAGTAGGTTGCCATTTCCTACTATGGGGGATCTTCCCAACCCAGGCATCCAACTCTTGTCTCTTGCATCTCCTGCATTGGCAGGTGGGTTCTTTTACCACTGGGACACCTGGGAAGCCCCAGTGATGTAATCAGTGTAGCCATTAAAAACAACCTTTACTTTTCTAAGGAGAGAATAACTTCTAATCTGAGCCATCCCTGAAAGAATGTATTGCACCTATTTCCTCATGTAACTTAAATTCTTTTCCAAAATCACTGATAGGTATTAATATACTGAAAGTGGGCCTTAGCATTAGAACAGTTTTTGTGAGTTTACTAAATATACAATGGTCTTGAAGATAAAAGACTTGGGACTTGGTTAGATTTCTCAATTCAGGGAAGGTTAAAAGAGGCTACACATATATGCATACACACACAGATATTCTTTGCATTTTAACTACTGCTTTCTCCCATATGAGCTACACTGATAAGGTCTCTGAATTATTCTCTATATTATCAAGAAATAAGAATTATTATTTCTAGTCTGTGCTTCTCTGCAAACATCAGCTTTATTCATTGCTCAGCAGAGTCAATTTCACAGCCTCTCTAGTCCTCATGATCAGTGATTGACTACACATTTATATGTTTCATCTCCAGTTCCATGTAGTAGCCATCTTTCAATCTCATCATCACAATTCCATATTCTCAAGAGAGAATAATTAGTCTTTTAAGACTTGTTCAGATATTCATCTATTATTCATACTCTCATTGAGAGGATAGCAATATTCACTCAATAAAAATTTCTGAGATCTACCACCATCAGATCAGATCAGTTGCTCAGTCGTGTCTGACACTTTGTGACCCCATGAATCGCAGCATGCCAGGCCTCCCTGTCCATCACCAACTCCTGGAGTTCACTCAGACTCACATCCACCGAGTCAGTGATGCCATCCAGCCATCTCATCCTCTGTCGTCCCCTTCTCCTCCTGCCCCCAATCCCTCCCAGCATCAGAGTCTTTTCCAATGAGTCAACTCTTCACATGAGGTGACCAAAGTACTGGAGTTTCAGCTTTAGCATCATTCCTTCCAAAGAAATCCCAGGGCTGATCTCCTTCAGAATGGACTGGTTGGATTTCCTTGCAGTCCAAGGGACTCTCAAGAGTCTTCTCCAACACCACAGTTCAAAAGCATCAATTCTTCAGCGCTCAGCCTTCTTCACAGTCCAACTCTCACATCCATACATGACCACAGGAAAAACCATAGCCTTGACTAGATGGACCTTTGCTGGCAAAATAAGGTCTCTGCTTTTGAATATGCTATCTAGGTTGGTCATAACTTTCCTTCCAAGGAGTAAGTGTCTTTTAATTTCATGGCTGCAGTCACCATCTGCAGTGATTTTGGAGCCCAGAAAAATAAAGTCTGACAGTTTCCACTGTTTCCCCATCTATTTCCCATGAAGTGATGGGACCGGATGCCATGATCTTCGTTTTCTGAACGTTGAGCTTTAAACCAACTTTTTCACTCTCTACTTTCACTTTCATCAAGAGGCTTTTGAGTTCCTCTTCACTTTCTGCCATAAGGGTGTTGTCATCTGCATATCTGAGGTTATTGATATTTCTCCCAGCAATCTTGATTCCAGCTTGTGTTTCTTCCAGTCCAGCGTTTCTCAAGATGGACTCTGCATAGAAGTTAAATAAACAGGGTGACAATATACAGCCTTGACGAACTCCTTTTCCTATTTGGAACCAGTCTGTTGTTCCATGTCCAGTTCTAACTGTTGCTTCCTGACCTGCATACAAATTTCTCAAGAGGCAGATCAGGTGTTCTGGTATTCCCATCTCTTTCAGAATTTTCCACAGTTGATTGTGATCCACACAGTCAAAGGCTTTGGCATAGTCAATAAAGCAGAAATAGATGTTTTCCTGGAACTCTCTTCCTTTTTCCATGATCCAGCAGATGTTGGCAATTTGATCTCTGGTTCCTCTGCCTTTTCTAAAACCAGCTTGAACATCAGTAAGTTCACGGTTCACATATTGCTGAAGCCTGGCTTGGAGAATTTTGAGCATTACTTTACTAGCATGTGAGATGAGTGCAATTGTGCAGTAGTTTGAGCATTCTTTGACATTGCCTTTCTTTGGGATTGGAATGAAAACTGACCTTTTCCAGTCCTGTGGCCACTGCTGAGTTTTCCAAATTTGCTGGCATATTGAGGTCAGCACTTTCACAGCATCACTGACAAAGAATTGATTTCTCATTAAAAAAAAAAAAAGTATAAATTTTAAGTTTGGTTGAAACCAAAATGTAGTTTATTCAATTAAAATACAATTCAGGAATTTCTGGCACAAGTCATGTAGTTTTGAACTGCAAATATCAGGAGAAATGGGTGAATGTTCATGAAGTTTTTGTTCTAATTCAAAATTGGATTGAATTTTATTTAAATGCAACTCCCATTCTTAATAAATCCCTGAGAAATAGGTATTTGTTTTTTATCCTACTCCAGTCAATTAGGGGAAAAAAAGGTATACTAAGAAATGGTCCAATATCAAGGAATTATGCAAGCATGTTCTAAGAGTTTAGTCTTGTAATCACTGAATGAATGAATGTGGTCAAAACAGACAGTGAATAATTACACTCTAAGATAGTACCCATCTCTGTCAGTTCCCAGCATTTTATTCATAAACAAAGTAAAACTTGGAAGCACTCCTTTGCAATGGAATACTGTATTTTGTAATATTGTATTGGTGAATTTAGGTAGGATAGTTGTTTGGGAATGTGATAGGGATTAGGTATTGATATTTATATAACTGAAAGAGATTATATTTTTTTAAAACCACGTCACTAGAAAATAAACAATTGAGAAACTGGTCTTAGAAAAATGATAATCGATTTCATGAAAAATAAATAGGTTGAAAGCAGCTTGATAGTTAAAAGCTTTAAGTGATTCCTCAGCTCAGGCCTCGATTGGATGCTTTCTTCATTCAATGACTAGATGAACTCATCTGATGTGCACCACTTAATGCAATTTGAATTAGGAAATGTTTTGATTAGACAGGAGATGAGATGTAAGGGATAAGAAGCCAGGCTATTCTTTTATATAAAGTTTCAATACATATGAGCATTAAGAGGTAAACTGACTTCTTTTCAGAATTGGAAAAAATTTTAAGAGTTGATAAATTACAGAGTCTCTGATAATGTCTGTCTCATTATGGATAGCATTTTTAGTAATCATGTCTTTCTGGAAGTAAACTAAGATTTTAAATAGGGCCAGACTAGTTTTTTGATACATTTCATCACACTATATTGTTGGCACTACAGATATGAAGCAATTTCTAACCAAGCATTTGTGTGTGTGTGTACATGTGCATGCATTCAGTTGTGTCTGATTCTTTGTGACCCCATAGAATGTAGCCCTCTCCTCTGTCCATGGGATTTTCCAGGCCAACAATACTCAAGTGAGTTGCAGTTTCCTTCTCCAGGGGATCTTCCTGACTCAGGGATAGAAATTAATTCTCTTGTGTCTCCTGCATTGCCAGGTGGATTTTTCTTTTCTTTTCTTTTTTGCCACCACTAAGCCCATGTGGGAAGCCTTAGCCAAGTATTTAGTGATAATTAGAGGTGACAGCACAATACCCTGAGATAGAGATTATACTTGGTTATCCTCATGGGAAAACATAAAGTAAATTTGAATCCTACTATACATTATTGCAAAATAAACTTGTACTTTTGAGATATACAAATCTGAGACATACAAATTTAAAATTATTATAGCTTCTTGGTGAATTGTACTATACCCTTCTCTGATAAATCTAACCAATATTTATTAAGCAGTTACCACTTACTAATTCACCTTATAGATGTACTTTGAAGTCATGGTAAGAATCTCCCTTTTTATGTGACTTTTACTGTGACAGTGCACTTGAGAAAATAACTTTTATATCCACTTTCTAATATTTCCATCATTATTTATTATTATTTTTATAATAATATGTTACTTTACAGAATTCACAGTTTTGTAGCTTTCTTATTCAATAAGATGTAATTACAAAAAAGGGAAGAAAAAAAGCAAGAACAAAGATAAGAACATATGACATGTAGAAATAAGAATAATTATAGATGAAATGAAGAAAAGAAGAAATGAAGACAAGGACCTTGTTTCGTTTCCTAAATGTATGGAGAATTATCAATAATATTTAAAACTACTCAAATTTTTCTTGCTTAAAAAATTATACTAGATGTATAAAGTGTTTTGTAGCATCAACATTTTATATAAATTGTCCTGAAATTTTATTGTAATGCAGAATAGAGATACTGGTATAGAGGCTCATGATTTTTGGTCTCATATATCTTCTCATCTTTAAAATTATGATGCATACCACTATAGGACTATAAGAAATGATGTAATGAAAGCACTAACCAGCTTCGGTGCAGTTCAGTTCAGTCACTCAGTCACATCTGACTCTTCATGACCCCATGGACACAGCACACCAGGCCTCCCTGTCTGTCGCCAACTCCCAGAGTTTACTCAAATTCATCTCCAGTGAGTTGGTGATGCCATTCAATTATCTCATCCTTTGTCATCCCCTTCTGTTCCTGCCTTCTATCTTTCCCAGCATCAGAGTCTTTTCAAATGAGTCAGCTCTTCGCACGAGGTGGCCAAAGTATTGGAGTTTCAGCTTTAATATCTGTCCTTCCAATGAACACTCAGGACTGAACTTCTTTAGGATGAACTGGTTGGATCTTCTTGCAGTCCAAGGGACTCACAGAGTCTTCTCTAACAGCACAATTCAAAAGCATCAATTCTTTGGTGTTCAGCTTTCTTTATAGTCCAACTCTCACATCTATACATGACTACTGGAAAAAATTGCCTTGAAGACAAGGACCATTGTTGGCAAAATAATGGCTCTGATATTTAATATGCTGTCTAGGTTGGTCATAACTTTCCTTCAAGGAGTAAGCCTCTTTTAATTTTGTGATTGTAGTCATCATCTGCAGTGATTTTGGAGCCAAAAAAGATAAACTCAGCCACTGTTTCCACTGTTTCCTCATTTATTTGCCATGAAGTGATGGGACCAAATGCCATGATCTTCGTTTTCTGAATGTTGAACTTTAAGCCAACTTTTTCACTCTCCTCTTTACATTCATCAAGAGGCTCTTTAGTTCTTCTTCACTTGCTGCCATAAGGGTGGTGTCATCTGCATATCTGAGGTTATTGATGTTTCTCCCTGCAATCTTGATTCCAACTTGTGCTTCATGGAGCCCAGCGTTTCTCATGATGTATTCTGCATATAAGTTAAATAAGTAGGATGAAAATATATGCCTTGACGTACTCCTTTTCCTATTTGGAACCAGTCTGTTGTTCCATGTCCAGTTCTAATGGTTGCTTCCTGACCTGCATACAGACTTCTCAAAGGCAGGTCAGGTGGTCTGGTATTCCCATCTCTTTCAGAATTTTCAACAGTTTATTGTGATCCACACAGTCAAAGGTTTTGTCATAGTCCATAAAGCAGAAATAGATGTTTTTCTGGAACTCTCTTGGTTTTTCAATTATCCAGGATATGTTGGCAGTTTGATCTCTTGTTCCTCTGCCTTTTTTAAAAACAGCTTGGATGTCTCGAATTAATGGTTCAAGTATTGTTGAAGCCTGGCTTGGAGAATTTTGAGCATTACTTTACTAGCATGTGAGATGAGTGCAATTGTGTGGTAGTTTGAGCATTCTTTGGCATTGCCTTTCTTTGGGATTGGAATGAAAACTGACCTTTTCCAGTCCTGTGGCCATTGCTGAGTTTTCCAAATTTGCTGGCATACTGAGTGCAACATTTTCACAGCATCATCTTTCAGAATTTGAAATAGCTTAGCTGAAATTAGCTTTGTTTGTAGTGATGCTTCCTAAGGCCCACTGGACTTCACATTCCAGGATGTCTGGTTCTAGGTGAGTGATCACACCATCATGATTATCTGGGTCATGAAGATGTTTTTATACAGTTCTTCTGTGTATTCTTGCCACCTCTTCTTAATATCTTCTGCTTCTGTTAGGTCCATACCATTTCTGTCCTTTATTGTGCCCATCTTTGCATGAAATGTTCCCTTGATATCTCAAATTTTCTTGAAGAGGCCTCTAGTCTTTCCCATTCTATTGTTTTCCTGTATTTCTTTGCATTGATCACTGAGGAAGGCTTTCTTATCTCTCATTGTTACTTACATCTATTTTGTCATACTTCTTTGGATTATGTTTATTGGATTAAAATAACTTAGATACAATTTAAAATATTTAAGTATTTCCTCTCCATCCCAATTTACTTTATCTTTAACCAGAAGTGGTTATCTTCTAAAATCAAATATTTATTACTTTTTTGCACATTTTACTCTCACTTCTTGCAATTTATAACAACATTATAATGAATATAATAGTCCCTATCTCCTTGATCATAAGATTATGGAATTCTTTCAGGAATTTACATAGAATTTGGATTGCTAGTTAAGAAACGGGTAACTTTAATTTTACTAGATCTTTCCAAATTGCTCACACTTTAAAATATTCAACAAATATATATTGAACACTTACTATGGGCTAGGGACTTGTCATGGTTCTAGGCATATAACTGCAAATAAGAAAGAAAATTATCTCCAACTTCATGAAACTTACATCCATTGATTGAACTGATTTACACCCATCAATAGTGTATCAAAGTTCTTTTTATCTTTACTAATATTTAGCACTACCAAAATTTTTTATCCATTTATTTTTATACTAATGAGTGTGAATTGGTATGTCATTATTTTCATTTTTATTGACACATTTTTTTTGACCATGAGAACTTTAATAAAGTTGTTAGCAACCTGAGTTTCCTTTTTGTGAATTATCTGTTAACTATTAATGACATGGAAATGATTTATTTAATATACAAAGAAAAGTAAGTTGAGGAAAAAAGAAGTTTGAAACCAATCTTGAAATTCCGGTATTTAAGAGTAAAAATAAGTGTAAACAACAAAGAAAATGAACACAAAACACTGTATAAAGAAGGAGAAAATTTAGAAGAGTATAGCATCTTAGAAGTCTAGAAATTTGAGCTTTCCTAAAAGAAAAGACAGTGAACTATAACAAATATTGTTGAGAGGTTGAGGAAGAAATAGAGTATAATATGTTCCCTGGATTACATATCTAAGGGACTCCTAAATATCATGGTTCCTAATTCCTTAAATATGTTTATTATGTATATATATATATTTTTTATTTTTCACCCTTTCTTATATAGTTTTCAATAATAATCTTCTAAGGGTGTCACTTCTTTCCTCTACACTTAATTATTTCTCAGTAGACACAGAATACACAGAAGAACTATAAGAAAAACATCTTCATGACCCAGATAGTCATGATGGTGTGATCACTCACCTAGAGCCAGACATCCTGGAATGCAAAATCAAGTGGGCCTTAGGAAGTATCACTATGAACAAAGCTAGTGGAGGAGATGGAATACCAGTTGAGCTATTTCAAATCCTAAAAGATGATGCTGTGAAAGTTCTGCACTCAATATACCAGCAAATTTGGAAAACTCAGCTGTGGCCACAGGACTGGAAAAAGTCAGTTTTCACTCCAATGCCAAAGAAAGACAATGCCAAAGAATGTTCAAACTACTACACAATTGCACCCATCTCACATGTTAGCAAAGTAATGCTCAAAATCCTCAAGCTTGGCTTCAACAGTATGTGAACATGAAATTCCAGATGTTCAAGCTGGATTTAGAAAAGGCAGAGGAACCAGAGATCAAATTGCTAACATCCACTGGATAATCAAAAAAGCAAGAGAGTTCTAGAAAAACATCTACTTGTGCTTTACTAACTACGTCAAAGCCTTTGATTGTGTGGATCACAACAAACTGTCGATAATTCTTAAAAAGATGGGAATACCAGACCACCTCACCTGGCTCCTGAGAAATCTGTATGCACGTCAAGAAGCAACAGTTAGAACTGGACATGGAACTACAGACTGATTCCTAATCGGGAAAGGAATGCAGCAAGGTTGTATATTATCACCTGCTTATTTAACTTATATGCAGAATACATCATGCGAAATACAGGCTGGATGAAGCACAAGCTGAAATCAAGATTGCTGGGAGAAATATAATAACCTCAGATATGCAGATGATACCACCTTTATGGCAGAAAGCAAAGAACTAAAGAGCCTCTTGATGAATGTGAAAAAGGAGAGTGATAAAGTTGGCTTAAAACTCAACATTCAGAAAACTAAGATCATGCCATCCTGTCCCATCCCTTCATGGGAAATAAATGGGTAAACAGTGACAGACTTTATTTTTTTGGCCTCCAAAATCACTGCAGATGGTGACTGCAGCTATGAAATTAAAAGAAGCTTGCTCCTTGGAAGAAAATGTATGACCAATCTAGACAGCTTATTAAAAAGCAGAGCTGTTGCTTTGCCAACAAAGGTACGTGTAGTCAAAGCAATGGTTTTTCCAGTAGTCACATATGGCTGTGAGAGTTGGACTATAAAGAAATCTGAGCATCAAAGAACTGGCGCTTTTGAACTCTGGTGTTGGAGAAGATTCTTGAGTGTCCCTTGGACTGCAAGGAGACCCAACCAGTCCATCCTAAAGGAAAATCAGTCCTGAATATTCACTGGAAGCACTGATGCTAAATCTGAAATTCCAATACTTTGGCCTGCTAATGCAAAGAACTTACTAATTGGAAAAGACGCTGAGGCTGAGAAAGTTTGAGGGCAAGAGAAGAAGGGAACGGCAGAGGATGAGATGGTTGGATGGCATCACCAACTCAATGGACATGGGTTTGGGTGGACTCTGGGAGTTGGTGATGGACAGGGAGGCCTGGCGTGCTGCAGTTCACGGGGTCACAAAGAGTTGGACAAGACTGAGTGACTGAACTGAAGTGTATCACTTCTCTTGTCTGCAGTTAATAATTCGTGCTGCAGTTCACGGGGTCACAAAGAGTTGGACAAGACTGAGTGACTGAACTGAACTAAAGTGTATCACTTCTCTTGTCTGCAGTTAATAATTTCTCAGTAGACACATAATAAAATACAACTTCCTTATGTGGTATATGATCTTCACTATGATTTACTTTCTACATGTCTATCACTTTTTAGATTTTTTAAGCTCCAACTGTACTAAACTACTTTTAATTCTTTGCATATGATCATAGTATTCATGCTCCCATACATTTGACTTTCCTTACTTGGAAAAACTTTTCCAATAAGGTGTTCATGATTATGAATTCCTCTGAGGAACCTGCATAAATAGCCTGACTAATTCATTAGTCACTTCTGGCTATGGATTTGAGCTTTCCAACTTTACTAGCAATTATTCTTTCTTCTTAACTGTATATTTACCATAGTCTAGGCATTCTTCAAAACAGACATATATATCATTACTATAATTACTTTATCACCACAAGGAGCAGTGATGAAGAAGCATATCTTAGCAAGGTTGAATAACTTTCTCTAGCTCTGGTAGGATGACTTGTATTCAAACCAAGACCTGTGTTTACAAAACCCATGTCCATTATGACTGGGGATGTGTAATTATGAAGATGTATTGCTTGTTGTCCCTCTGCAAGTAATTCCCATCACCTAGATGTGAAAGCAGGCCAGTTTAATTTTTTAATTTATCTATTTCTTTACTTTTTATTGGCATATAGTTGATTTACAGTGTTGTATTAGGTCCTTATTATCTATTTTATATATAGTAGTATACACATGTCGACATTAATCTTCCAATTTACCCCTCCTTCCCTCACCCTTAAATTAAAAATTATACCACTACAACAGGAAAAAATGGTGCCCTTGTGCATGTTGCTAAACTGTGTCATAGATCAGCTATATCCATCATCTATTTAGGGTGGGACCCCTTTTTTTCCCTCACATAAGCCACAAATTCATGTTTTGGCAATAGGAAATATTATAATTTGGTGAATTACTGGAGCATTCATAAACAGAAACATACACACACAGACACACACAGAAAAACATACACACAAATATGTCTAAGCCCCACAGTCAGACTTTTATCTTTCACCTACCATTTCTATAATAATTTGCTTACTAGAGGCACATCGGGAGTTTTTACCTCTTTAATGCATTTGGCATGTGGCAACTAGCTTGAACATTGCTTTCAAGTCACCATTTCCTTCCCCCTAATGATATTTCATTGTAGGTGGAATAATGTCTCAGCTCTTTAATGTGGATTAATGACTCTTCAAAACTGTTTGAGCCTGTCTTACATCTCTCACTGCTTTCACACTAAAGAAACACTGATTTGTTAACTCTCTTTAAAAACATAGTCTAGAATCTTTCCACCTATTTCATTTCATTGAGACAATTGTCACCTCTTAAAAATATGACCATTTATTTTCTTGCACACTACACCACAGATAAGTTTAAACCTTTTGCTTCTCTAATTTTTTTTTCTTTTTAATCACTAACCACAGTGATGCCTCCCTCATATAAACTTGTATATGTACTGATTGATTAGTGTTAAAGAAAATATTAAGTGAATTGAGATAAAAGAAATCTATTTTTATCATAACTGCTGTGAATATAGTTATGATTTTAAATTATTAAATAATTATTCAAATTATTTATATAGATACATAGATGCATAGATTTATTGAGAACCCATTCTGTGCCAGATTAAAAAATACCATATTCAATATATGGGCATAATGATTTGCACAAACACACATACACACAAAGATACTAATCCAATATGATCATAATGAAAATCTCTCCATTTTCAACCTCTCTGTGATACTGTCATACACACTTTCATTTGCTATGTAAATCCGTTATTCCTTTCAATGTTGCTACGTTGAAAGGAATTATCTTACTCTGGCATTTTTTGCTACAGTACACTGACCTTATTACTATAGTAAATATCTGCTGTAATGCTTTAGTGCTAACAATTTCAACATAGGAAAGTAAAATTTATTGTAGGTGCCCCAAACAGATGATCGTTCATGGATGCAATTAGTGAAAACACAGACTATAAACAGAGTCAAATCTGAGTATACTTTAATTTAGCATTATTATTATTCTAGTTGAATTCTTTTAATGAGGGAAAGATGTTTCAATATGAGTTTTCTATATCATATACTTGACTAGATGAAATTTATCATATATGATAATAATGCAGAGTATATTTAAAGAATATTCAGGCACTGGAACATCACCAATATGAAGAAACCATATTTAATTATTTAGATGAGAAAAAGTAATATGTAGAACAATTTATAAAATAAATAAGGTCCTTAATTTCACATAATAAGGATACTTACCAAGCAGTATTAGGTTTCTTTCATAACAGTTGGGTCAACTAGGGTAACACAATCTTGGAAAATTTGTAGAAAAATGTGACTGAATTATTAAGACCTGAGAGCATCTCTGGAATAACCTAGGGCAGCTATTAATGACAGGTATACTTAACCTATGATATTAGACTTGAACAAATATGTTTGAATAAATATGTACATCATGTGAAAAAAATTAACTTGATTTTGCTATTCTTTCAAAGGAGGTAGAGTTATTTTCATTGTGTTTCCTAAGTGATTGGTGTAGTTTTCGTTTGCTAAGTTACTAATAAACTTTTTAAATTCTAAGTGAATAACATAGCTTTCTATTTGAGTTAAAAGGCCATCAACATCAATTAAGAAGCAGGCTGCAAACTGGTGGACCACTGGCTATAACAGATTACTTTCCCCACATTTATAATTTGTGGTCAATGGTAAAACAGGATATTTTTATATAAATATCACCATCCTAATAAATTATACTAGAAATATGAAACTGGCAACATTCTGTTGTCATCATTGTCATAGTAATTATCACTTATAAAACTTTTATTTTTTACTCTCAGTCTCATAACAAATATTGTTTATTTTTATCTATATTGCAGTCTTATCAGGTAGGATAATTATTATCACTGAAGATTAAAGAGAACTAACTTGCTCATGAATACACATGTAGCAGAGGACAGAGCCAGTTCTCAAACTAATGTACATGTTATCCATCAACCCTTTGGGCAAAGGTGCACATGGTCTATTTGGAATCTTCCTGTGTCCTGCAGTTTGTCTCACTTTGCCTTCAGTCTACACATGCTTAGCTTCTCTTATTATTGCCAAATAGGAAAAGGAGTATGTCGAGGCTGTATATTGCCACCCTACTTATTTAACTTACATGCAGAGTACATCATGAGAAATGCTGGGCTGGAGGAAGCACAAGCTGGAATCAAGATTGCCAGGAGAAATATCAATAACCTCAGATATGCAGATGACACCACCCTTATGAGAGAAAGTGAAGAGGAACTAAAGAGCCTCTTGATGAGAGTGAAAGAGGAGAGTGACAAAGTTGGCTTAAAGCTCAACATTCAGAAAACCAAGATCATGGCATCCAGTCCCATCACTTCATGGCAAATAGATGGGGAAACAGTGGGAACAGTGGCTGACTTTATTTTTCTGGGCTCCAAAATCACTGTAGATTCTGGCTGCAGCTATGAAATTAAAAGAGGCTTACTCCATGCAAGGAAAGTTATGACCAACCTAGATAGCATATTCAAAAGCAGAGACATTAATTTGTCAACAAAGGTCTGTCTAGTCAAGGCCATGGTTTTTCCAGTAGTCATGTATGGATGTGAGAGTTGGACTATAAAGAAAGCTGAGCACATAAGAATTAATGCTTTTGAACTGTGGTGTTGGAGAAGACTTTTGAGAGTCCCTTGGACTGCAAGGAGATCCAACCAGTCCATCCTAAGGGAGATCAGTCTTGGATGTTCATTGGAAGGACTTGTGTTGAAGCTGAAACTACACTTGATGTGAAGAACTGATTCATTGGAAAAGACCCTGATGCTGGGAAAGATTGAGGGCGGGAGGAGAAGGGGACGACAGAAGATGAGATGGTTGGATGGCATCACCAACTCAATGGACATGGGTTTGGGTGGCCTCCAGGAGTTGGTGATGGACAGGGAGGCCTAGCGTGCTGTGGTTTATGGGGTCGCAAAGAGTCAGACATGATTGAGTGACTGAACTGAAATGAACAATATGGACCTTTGAACTGATGAACACTTAGGCTACTGTAAAAGGGACTTCCCTGGTGGTTCAGATGGTAAAGAATCTGTCTACAATGCGGGAGACCCAGGTTCAATCCCTGGGTTGGGAAGATCTCCTGGAGAAGGAAATGGAAATCCACTCCAGTACTATTGCCTGGAAAATCCCATGGACAGAGGAGCCTGGAAGCCTACAGTCCATGGGGTCGCAAAGAGTCAGACATGACCGAGCGACTTCACTTTCACTTTCTCTAAGGCTACTGAAACCCCTAGTTTTGTGAAAACAAAAGCTGAAGTCAGGGAAAGTAGGAATACCAAGAAGTGTGCTTCTTTCCTTCCTCTTAATAAACAGCAGATCTGGAGGCCAGAACAGTGATGTTTCTCAAATATGATTAACTGACTGCTTGAAAGGGCAGAGTTAATACTGGATTTGAGTGCCCTGTCCTCTATATTTTTGGTGTCTTTATTTGTCAAATAATATTTGTTAAGAAATAACATTTTTTAATATCAATATGCATTTGGAGTCATTTTTCTAAGTGCTTTATTTTTTTTAAATTTTATTTAATTTTAAACTTTACATAATTGTATTAGTTTTGCCAAATATCAAAATGAATCCACCACAGGTTTTGTAGTCTTATGAAACTTTAATAGCACAAACACAATCTGAGATAAATATTGTTATCTGACAGATAAGTAAACTGATGTTCTGATAGGATAAGGAATTTAACTGAAGTCACATGTCTAGTGAGTGGCTTGACCAGGACTGTTTAAACCTGATCACTAAGGCTCCCCAAATACTCAATTTGTTTCTTGTATTAGCTTTTTCATTCTGCCTAGAACAAGTTGTTGCTTATAATAGACATAGTTTGAGTGGACATTCTCACTGTTCATCAAAATTTATAGAAACTCTCCATGTTTATTCGTGGCTATTTCCAATAAATTTAAGCAAAACTAGTAAGAGGAGAAAAAATGAGTGAATTAGATTTAAATAAGATTTAAGTGAATGACATTACTATAATCATTATGCATCAATCATTCATAAGCTAGACTGAAAAGCCACAGGGTAGAAAAATACTGGAAAATTTTCAATGCAGCCAAAGAATAAGCCAGCATAATGAAAATTTACAGAATAATAGAAAATGCAATGAAAAATATTATTAAAATGGAAAAAATAAATATGAAATGAAGTGAAAATGAAAAGTATTACATTATATATACACATAAACATATGTATCAATATATGTATGATATATATGTATATAGAGAGAAACGGAGGAATTAGTCCAGACAAAGCACTGCGCCAGTTAGCCATCTAAGAGACTGATTCTGCAGAACAGACTTAATGTCAGGACTATCATGGTAATCATATTTTTAAAATAATGTTTTCTATACCCAGCCACAGTATCTTTTTTGTTATCAACTGTTAGAAAAAAACATAAAAGGACTAAGTAAGTGTTAGCACACCAAAGAAAACCTCTAAACAGAAAGAAAATGAAGGTCCCAGCAAAATATCACTCCCTAATTTCAAAACTTGGATGGAAAAGGAAACTATGGCCAAAAGAAAACATGATTAAATAAGTATTGACCTAAAGAGGTCCATATAAGTTTCAGAGGAACTATGACAAAAAAAAAGGAGTGAAGACATAGAAAAACAAAAGATAAAGATATAATATGTGAGTAAGTGTGCTCTTGAAATATCTTTAGATGCTTAAATGTGAAAATATCAAGAATTCACGGTGCAAAGGTAACTTAATTATATTCAGATTTTAAATAAACATCATAAAATGATTCAACTTGGTACCATATCTTGAAGATAAATGAACACTGATTTTCTTTAGGCCTTGCCAGAGTGTGGGTAAAAAAGAGAAAACATTGTATTTTAGATCAAGTTTCTGCTGACTCTGCTCCTAACTACATTTTTTTCCTTTTTAGTTGCTTTGTCTTTATTTTTTCCCTTTGCTGTATTACTTTTTAAAAATATAAGATATTGTATTATATCATACACACATCTCTGTAGGCATCTAAAATATTATGCTTAATTTTTATTTTTTGTTTGTTTACATAACCAAGGTGTGACATCATTACTAATTGAATTACCAGTAAGTCTTATTGGTAAACAATATAACTCTATAATCATATTTTAATCATATTTTAGCAACTATGTCAAAAATATATTATTAACTTTATTTTGATACTCAATTGGTCTAGAGCCTTGTTTAGAAAATATATTCTGACCTAATTTTGTATGTGTGCCTGCTGAGTTGCTTCATTCATATCTGACTCTTTGTGACCCCATGGCCTGTAGCCCACCAGACTCCTCTGTCCATGGGATTTTCCAGGCAAGAATACTGGTGTTGCCATGCCCAACCCAGGGACTGAATCTGTTTCTCTTTTGTCTCTTAAGTCTCTTACATCAGTAGCAGACAGGTTCTTTATCACCAGCTTCACCTGGACATGGTGTAAAACAATTATTTTGCTTTTTAGGAGCTCAGAAACTTTTTCAAATTAATTAGGCAAGAAGACCATTACAGTGAGGTGGCTCTAATGCCATGAGGGTCTAAGTAAGCCAAGCAAAATCTAAGCCCGTAGATGTCTCAAGATTACAAAATTGAAACAGAAGGATAACTGATCATAAAAGCCAATTCGGCTGTAAGTCATAACCAGTCAATAATTTCCTTACTCTGCTTTCATCTACTCTCCATAAAAGTCTCTCCCCAAGCTCCTATAGGTGGAGTGCCCCTAATCACTTCTGGTACCAGGTTCTAAATGATTTTTGCTCAAACTCTTAAAATTTGTGATATTTTTTCTCAGTTTATCTTTGATCAATATGCACACAAATGGTACTCTTTCTGTTAAGCATGTCCTTCAAAATCTAATTCTACTTAATCTTATAAAAATTAGAGGTATTTTCTGTTCTCCTTGAATTTCTTTTTTCAATTGTATTGAAATGTGAGAAATATTATTTAAACTGCCTCAATATGATCTCTAATCCCATAGCTTCTACTGTGTCTTTTCAGGTAATATTGGAGAAGTTCTATTCCTAAATAGATAATATAAGAAGATTAAGAGTGCAACTGCCAAGCTTAGTTTCAGTAGAACCCAATGTTTAGCAACCAGAGAAGGGAATGGCAAACCACTTCAGTATTCTTGCCTTGAGAACTCATGAACAGTATGAAAAGGCAAAATGATAGGATACTGAAAGAGGAACTCCCCAGGTCAGTAGGTGCCCAATATGCTACTGGAGATCAGTGGAGAAATAACTCCAGAAAGAATAAAGTGATGGAGCCAAAGCAGAAACAATACCCAGTTTTGGATGTGACTGGTAATAGAAGTAAAGTCCGATGCTGTAAAGAGCAATATTGCATAGGAACCTGGAATGTTAGGTCCATAATTCAAGACAAATTGGAAGTGGTCAAACAGGAGATGGCAAGAGTGAGCATTGACATTCTAGGAATCAGCGAACTAAAATGGACTGGAATGGGTGAATTTAACTTAGATGACCATTGTATCTACTACTGTGGGCAGGAATCCCTTAGAAGAACTGGAGTAGCCATCGTGGTCAACAAAAGAGTCCGAAATGCAGTACTTGGATGCAATCTCAAAAATAACAGAATGGTCTCTGTTCATTTCCAAGGCAAACCATTCAATATCAGAGTAATCCAAGTCTATGCCCCAACCAGTAATGCTGAAGAAGCTGAAGTTGAACGGTTCTATGAAGACCTACAAGACCTTTTGGAACTAACATATGTCCTTTTAATTATAGGGGATTGGAATGCAAAAGTAGAAAGTCAAGAAACACCTGGAGTAACAGGCAAATTTGGCCTTGGAATACGGAATGAAGAAGGGCAAAGGCTAATAGAGTTTTGTCAAGAGAACGCACTGGTCATAGCAAACACCCTCTTCCAAAAACACAAGAGAAAATGCTACACATGGACATCACCAGATGATCAACACCAAAATCAGATTGATTATATTCTTTGCAGCCAAGATCTATACAGTCAGCAAAAACAAGACCGGGAGCTGACTGTGGCTCAGATTATGAATTCCTTATTGTCAAATTCAGACTTAAATTGAAGAAAGTAGGGAAAACCACTAGACATTCAGGTATGACTTAAATCAAATCCCTTATGATTATACAGTGGAAGTGAGAAATAGATTTAAGGGCCTAGATCTGATAGATAGAGTTCCTGATGAACTATGGACGGAGGTTCGTGACACTGAAACAGGAAACAGGGATCAAGACCATCCCCATGGAAAAGAAATGCAAAAAAGCAAAATGGCTGTCTAGGGAGTCATTACAAATAGCTGTGAAAAGAAGAGAAGCGAAAAGCAAAGGAGAAAAGGAAAGATATAAGCATCTGAGTGTAGAGTTCCAAAGAATAGCAAGAAGAGACAAGAAAGCCTTCCTCAGCGATCAATGCAAACAAATAGAGGAAAACAACAGAATGCAGAAGAATAGAGATCTCTTCAAGAAAATTAGAGATGCCAAGGGAATATTTCATGCAAAGATGGGCTCGATAAAGGACCGAAATGATATGGACCTAACAGAAGCAGAAGATATTAAGAAGAGGTGGCAAGAATACACAGAAAAACTGTACAAAAAAGATCTTCATGACGCAGATAATCACGATGGTGTGATCACCCATCTAGAGCCAGACATCCTGGAATGTGAAGTCAAAAGGGCCTTAGAAAGCATCACTATGAGCAAAGCTAGTGGGGGTGATGGAATCCAGTTGAGCTATTTCAAATCCTGAAAGATGATGATGTGAAAGGGCTGCACTCAATATGCCAGCAAATTTGGAAAACTCAGCAGTGGACACAGGACTACAAAAGGTCAGTTTTCATTCCAATCCCAAAGAAAGGCAATGCCAAAGAATGCTCAAACTACCACACAATTGCACGCATTTCACACACTAGTAAAGTAATGGTCAAAATTCTCCAATCCAGGCTTCAGCAATTCGTGAACCATGACATTTCAGATGTTCAAGCTGGTTGTAGAAAAGGAAGAGGAAACAGAGATCAAATTGCCAACATCTGCTACATCATCAAAAAAGCAAGAGTGTTCCAGAAAAACATCTATTTCTGCTTTATTGACTATACCAAAGCCTTTGACTGTGTGGATCACAATAAACTGTGGAAAATTCTGAAAGAGATGGGAATACCAGACCACCTGACCTGGCTCCTGAGAAACCTATATGCAGGTCAGGAAGCAACAGTTAGAACTGGACATGGAACTACATAATGGTTCCAAATAGGAAAAGGAGGATGTCAACGCTGTATATTGTCACCCTGCTTATTTAACTTATATGCAGAGTACATCATGAGAAACGCTGGGCTGGAAGAAACACAAGCTGGAATCAAGATTGCTGGGAGAAATATGAATAGTCTCAGATATGCAGATGACACCACCCTTATGGCAGAAAGTGAAGAGGAACCGAAAAGCCTCTTGATGAAAGTGAAAGAGGAGAGTGAAAAAGTTGGCTTAAAGCTCGCCATTCAGAAAACAAAGATCATGGCATCCGGTCCCATCACTTCATGGGAAATAGATGGGGAAACAGTGTCAGACTTTATTTTTGTGGGCTCCAGAATCACTGTAGATGGTGACTGCAGCCATGAAATTAAAAGACCCTTACTCCTTGGAAGGAAAGTTATGACCAAACTAGATAGCGTATTCAAAAGCAGAGACATTACTTTGCCAACAAAGGTCCGTCTAGTCAAGGCTATGGTTTTTCCAATAGTCATGTATGGATGTGAGAGTTGGACTGTGAAGAAAGCTGAGCGCTGAAGAATTGATGCTTTTGAACTGTGGTGTTGGAGAAGACTCTTGAGAGTCCCTTGGACTGCAAGGAGATCCAACCAGTCCATCCTAAAGGAGATCAGCCCTGGGATTTCTTTGGAAGGAATGATGCTGAAGCTGAAACTCCAGTACTTTGGCCACCTCATGTGAAGAGTTGACTCATTGGAAAAGACTCTGATGCTGGGAGGGATTGGGGGCAGGAGGAGAAGGGGACGTGACAGAGGATGAGATGGCGGGATGGCATCACGGACTCGATGGACGAGAGTTTAAGTGAACTCTGGGAGTTGGTGATGGACAGGGAGACCTGGCATGCTGCAATTCATGGGGTCGCAAATAGTCAGTCACGACTGAGCAACTGAACTGAACTGAGAATTAGTAGATTTTTTCAGATTGTTTACTACATCTTTTTTTATAGCAGTGCACTAAATTCAATGATGGTTTTCTGTTGCAAAAGGAATTTAATCCTAAAAATTTGAGGTTACATTTTAATAAACATAAGGGCTTATGAAATATAATATCAGTTATATTTATCAGTAACAGTAAGCTATAACCTATAGACCTCAGTCTTATGGCAGTGGCGTTGTAACCTTAGAGGCTTTTAAGGTTCCAGACCCTTAAATAGATTTTTCAAATACTATTTATGGCTGTTTATTTGAGCTAAGTGATTGAATTAGCTCGTTTGCCTTGTGTTTGTTGACAACAGCTTTCAATTTTTAAATGGACTTCCATTATTATGACTGGATTTGCACTTTCAAAGTCAACAAGAATAGAAGTCCATTTAAAAATTCAGTAACACTATTTGACCATGATCATGCTTTACATTATATGTGAATTCAAATTAACATATTTTTTACAGTCTACTAGTTACAAATTCTTGGTCAAGGCCATAATCTCATGGAAAGGTATAAATTTGGAAATAAATACAGCAATACTGATCATTAAAGTATATAAACATTTTGGTGGAAAGTAGCATATAAAATAAATATATCTGCATAAGTAAATAGATCCTAGGAAAAAAGCAAGAGAATTTCACGAATACATCTCCTTTTGCTTTACTGACTACACTAAAGTCTTTGACTGTGTGGATCACAACAAACTGTGGAAAATTCTTAAATAGATGGGCATATGAGACTTGTTTGACTCCTGAGAAACCTGTTGGAGAAGGACATGAAAACCCACTCCAGTATTGTTGCCTGGAGAATCCCATGGACAGAAGAGCCTGGAAGGCTATTGAGAAACCTGTATACATGTCAAGGAACAACAGTCACAACTGGACATGGAACAACAGCCTGGTTCAAAATTGGGAAAGGTGTATGTCAAGGCTGTATATCATCACCCTGCTTATTTAACTTAAATGAGAGTACATTATGTGAAATGCTAGGCTGGATGAAGCTCAAGTTGGAATCAAGATTGCTGGGAGAAATACCAATAACCTCATCTATGCAGATGACAACACCCTTATGACAGAAAGCAAAGAGGAACTAAACAGCCTTTTTATGAAGGTGAAAGAAGAGACAGAAAAGGCTGCCTTAAAACTTAACATTTGAAAGACTAAGATCATGGCAGCTGGTCCCATCACTTCATAGCAAAAGATGGGAAACAATGGAAACTGTGACAGACTTTCTTTTCTTGGGCTCTGAAATCACTGCAAATGGTGACTGCAGCCATGAAATTAAAAGATGCTTGCTCCTTGGAAGAAAAGCTATGACCAACCTAGACAGCATATTAAAAAGTAGAGACATGACTTTAACAGCAAAGGTCCTTCTAATCAAACTATGTTTTTTCCAGTAGTCATATATGGATGTAAGAGTCAGATCATAAAGATGACTGAGTGCTGAAGAATTGATGCTTTTGAAATATGGTGTTGAAGAAGACTCTTGAATGTCCCTTGGACTGCAAGGAGACCAAACCAGTCAATCCTGAAGGAAATTAATCCTGAATATTCATTGAAAGGACTGATGCTGAGCAGAAGCTCCAGGACTTTGGTAATGTGATGCAAAGAGCTGACTCATTTGAAAAGACCCTGATGCTGGGAAAGACTGCTGGTTGGATAGCATCACTGACTCAATGCACATGAGTTTGAGTAAACTTTGGGAGATGGTAAAGGACAAGAAAACCTGGTGTGCTGAACTCCGTGGGGTTGAAAAGAGTTGTACACGACTGAACTACTGAACAACAATGTATATCATGCTCTTTTTTTTGTAAGGAATATTAAAATTTTGCTTTAATATATTTTAATATTATGAGTGTGCACATGTTGTTTGAATACTAAAATTGTTTCAATTGTGATTAGCAGTTGTGAAAGTATTTCTGGAAGAAATTTATTTGGAATTTTAAGTTAAAAATTAGATATTAGGAAAATACTAAAAATTAATTAAGATATTAATACAAAAATAATTTGATGCTATGAAGACATTTCATTAACAAATGAATCTTCCAATTATGCTTATTATTCACTAGACTTAAATTGGAAGAGATAATCCCAGATTATTAAATTAAAGCTAAAATACTTCAACAATGACAGCATAACATTCAAAAGGTCGTTACATAGATCCAAATGTATATCATGAAATTGTGTTAAAATTCCATCATTTCTGATTACCTTATATAGAAAAACATTAATATAGCTATAAACATACAATTTATTCCAAAATAAAAGTTTCAAATAGTAAAACTGAAATGAAAACTGGAAATAGTGTGTGAATGTTGTTCCTTCTGTTTATAATACAATAAAAAGCATTGGGGGATAAAGATAATCTGTATTATCAACATATCTTTTAATAATATGCAAATAAATCATGCTTAGGATATTTTATAATACTGTTTATGATCCCATTAGTAAATCGCAGCATAAAACAAAATGTTATAAGGCAATGACCTATAAATTTTAATATGATTTTATCTTTTTTTAACCAGTGATTTTAAGGGCACCAAAAATGAATACAGAAATTTAACATTAGAGTAAAGCATATATGCAGATTTAACAGTAGCAGCAATTGATTTTTATTTGAAACAACTAAAAGTAGATATAATTTTTACAGGCAATTATTTATTTTCAATAATTTTATTTTTGAAGCAAGGATTAAATGACTCAATACTTACATTCTAAAAAGCAAAAAAGGACTATTAAATACAGAAATTGCTAAAAATCCTCTTTAGCTACTATCTTTTTTTCAGTTTCTGTTTCAGAAGAACATGAAGGAACGGAAGGTCACAGTATAGTTCACACAAAGTAGTGGGGAGCTAGTCTCCTCCTCATTAAGACTGGAATATCCACATATATCTTTAGAATTCTGCAGGAGGAATTTGTTATTCATTCACCATTTGTTTATTTATGTATTTGGTATTTTTACATCAATACAATTCATCAGTGTTTATTTTATATTTTGAGGTGTAATCCAATAACACTTTATTTTGTTGCTAAATTGTACTAGCTCTGGCCATTTGGACTGAGTGACTTCACTTTCACTTTTCACTTTCATGCATTGGAGAAGGAAGTGGCAACCCACTCCAGTGGGCAACCCACTCCAGGTGGCAGGTGCCAGTGCCTGGCAGGTTGCCTGCCACTCCAGGTTCTTGCCTGGAGAATCCCAGGGACAGGGGAGCCTGGTGGGCTGCCGTCTATGGGGTCGCACAGAGTCGGAAACGACTGAAGCGACTTAGCAGCAGCAGCAGCAGCAGCTGGCTCTTGAGTTCCTTTGACATAGTCCCATCATAGTGTGTGTATATGTATGTGTTCAGCATCTCTTTATGTTTTGGCCCCACAGCCATTTTCCCAAAAATGTCTGATTACACTCTTGAAGAATAGCAATAGGCCAAAATTTGCTTCTGATTATTTTTGTAAATGAAGGTTTTGGAGCACAGTTAGCTCTTTTGTTTATTGTTTTCATGCTTGGATGAAAAGAGACTTTATAATTCACAGACCACCAAATATTTACAATCTAACTGTTTACAGAACAAATTTTCTGACTGTTCTTGTATTACATAATCACTGACTTAAAATAAAAACTTCAATTAGTTAACCAAACTAGCTGGTCTTTATAAAGTCAAGAGCTGATTGAAAACTATTGTTACAAATTTCTGCAAAACTAATTTTTAGCATTATGTTGGTAATTTGAAGATATGTCTATCATACAAGTAGTGAAGACTTTTATTGTGAATATAAATTTTAAAGATTATTAAAATAAAACTGTCAGCTTACTCTTTAAGTAAAATATATTGCCTTATTTTAATGCTATAACTTTCTTATACTATATTTTGAACTTATGAAAAGAAAGCTTTTACAAGCAAATAGCTAGATAACTGGCATTTTTAAATGTAATTTTTAAATAACATCTTTATTTTTATTAACTTTATAATTGTGGTGACAATATCATTCTTTGAGCCAAAAAAGAATTCAAGAGCCAGCAATGAATTCTTCCAGTTTAGATATCAATTTAGCCTCAAATTCTATAAATAGATAGTGGTTAAATCTGATTACCTGATTTTTGTCTACCTAACATATTTTCTTGAGAGTCCCTTGGACTGCAAGGAGATCCAATCAGTCCATTCTAAAGGAGATCAGTCCTGTGTGTTCTTTGGAATGACTGATGGTAAAATTGAAACTCCAATACTTTGGCCACCTCATGCAAAGAGTTGACTCATTGGAAAAGACTCTGATGCTGGGAAGGATTGGGGACAGGAGGAGAAGGGGATGACAGAGGATGAAATGGCTGGATGGCATCACGGACTCGATGGACATGAGTTTGAGTGAATTCCTGAAGTTGGTAGTAGACAGGGAGGCCTGGTGTGCTGCAGTTCATGGGGTTGCAAAGAGTCAGACACAACTGAGCGACTGAACTGAACTGAACTGAACTGAACATATTTTCATATACACAAGATTCCTGATTTATAAACTGACAATTGCCAACAGAAACAATGTAAATAAACTTCTTAATTACTCTAATAAACAGTCGTTTTATTTTGCTATTTCTGAAATCACATAAAATTTTCTTAACAACTCTAGCGGCCAATTAATCATCTGTTTTCTTCTCAGTTTTTCCCTAGCTAGTTTGTTAAAGGTGGCATGTATTGAATTATATGTCTAATATTTCTAAATAATTAAAAATATGTTATAAAACATAATTTTTACAAGGTGCAGAACTTCTTAAACATGATTTGGCATATAAAGGGAGAATGCTTTAAAATAATTATTTAATTTTAATAAAGATCTATAGTTCTTTAGAAATGATGTTTTAAAATCATTTCTTGGCTCACTGTTTGCTAGAATTTGAGATTCATAGAGAAAAATAATTTGAGGCTCATATTTTTCATCAGTTCTATTTGTTGTTACTCCTGATATGCACTAGCAGAAAAAATAATATTCATCAGTAGACGGTCCATCTAAAATATTAGTGATACATGGCTAGTATTTCAGGAAAGTCTAGTTCAAATGATCACAGATTTATTTTGCTATTATTTATAGAAAGAAAAAGCATATTTAACAACCCAGTTTCTTTATTGCTATAGTGTGTACTTCATATCTAAGTGGCTCTATGTGTAATGCATAGTGTCTATTTCTTTGTGACTTCATAGACTGTAGTCCACCAGGATCCTCTGTAAATTGAATTTTCTAGGCAAGAATATTGGAATGGGTTTCCATTTCCTATTCCAGGGGATCTTCCAGACCCAGGGATTGAACCCATGTCTCTTGCGTCTCCTGCATTGGCAGGCAAATACTTACCACTGAGCCACCTGAGAAGCCCTAAGTGTCTATGGTAACAAATAAAAATAAAATATCACTCTTTGAAAATATTGGATTTGGCTTTTCCAGCTATTAAAGATTCCTTCTCAGAGGTCTAGGGAGTCTGAAAGTTTGATATTCTGAAAATTATTTTTTAATTAATTTATTTTAAATTGGTTTTTCCATACATCAACATGAATCTACCACGGATGTACACATGTTGGAAGATAATTACTGTACTCTGTTAGTTTCTCAATATATCAACATGAATCAGTCATAGGTATACATATGTCCACTCCTTCTTGGACCTCCCTCCTACCTCTCATCACGAAAAATAGGGAGAATACTGAAATCAATAAAATTAGAAATGGAAAAGGAGATGTTACAACAGATAACACAGAAACACAAAGGCTCATAGGAGACTACTATGAACAACTATATGCCAACAAAATGAACAACCTGGAAGAAATGGATAAATTCTTACATAAGTATAACCTTCCAAAACTGAAACAGTAAAAAATAGAAAATGTGAACAGACCAATCAAAGGCATGGACATCATAACTGTAATCAAAAATCTTCTGACAAACAAAAGCCCAGGTCCAGATGGTTTCATGGGCAAATTCTACCAAAAGTTTGAGAAGAGCTAAGACCTATCCTGCTCAAACTCTTTTAGAAAATTGTAGAGGAAAGAAAACTCCCAAACGCATTCTAGGAGAACACCATCTTTATGATACAAAATGAAAGAATGCCACAAAAAAATAAAATTATAGGCCAATGTCACTGATGAACAAAGATGCCAAAATCCTCAACAAAATTCTACCAAACAGAATCCAACAACACATTAAAAGGATCATATGTCTTGATCAAGTGGATTTTATCCCAGAGATGTAAGGATTCTTTAGTGTATGCAAGTCAGTCAATGTGATACACCATATTAACAAATTGATTGTTTTAAATTTAAGTAGAGTTGATTTACAATCTTTCAGATGCACAGAAAAGTGATTCAGTTATATACATGGTGGTGGTGGTTTAGTCACTAAGTTGTGTCCAATTCATGTGACCCCAAGGACTGTAGCCCATCAGGCTCCTCTGTCCATGGGATTTCCAAGGCAAGAATATTGGAATGGGTTGCAATTTCCTTCTCCAAGAAATCTTCCCAAACCAGGGATTGAATCTCCCCAGGTCTCATATATTGCAGGCAGATTCTTTACCAACTAAAAATATATGTATATACACATACACACACACAGATATTTTCATTTTCAGATTATTTTCTTTTATAGGCTATTACACCATAATGAACATAGTTCCCTGTACGGCAGGTCAATCTCTCAATTGTGTTTGACTTTTTGTGACCCCGTGGACTGTAAGAATGGAACTCATCAGGCTCCTCTGTCCATGGGATTTACCAGGCAAGAATACTGGAGTTATTTGCCATTTCCTTCTCCAGGGGATCTTCCCAACTCAGGCATCAAACCCAGGACTCTTGTGTTTCCTGGACTGCAGGTGGATTCCTTACTACTGAGCCACCTGGGAAGTACAGTAGGTTAGAATTTTTGTGTATCAAAATGCTCAGTTAATTAATCTTTCTCCCATATAACCCATGTCTTTAAATTTCATGTTAATTTTTGCAAATAGATTACTTTCTGAATGCATGAAAAATGATTAAGCTCATTTTTAAAATATATCTGTATATCTAAAGTTCATTTTGACTACATATTGGAATCCTGATAGTTAACTGACATGATATTTGAAAAAAATAACTCTATGAAAAATTGTTTTAGTGAAATATTTAGACATTGTTTGGTCTCTAATAATTTACTAAATAGGTTAAAGGAAAGATATATTTTAGAGTATGTTTGTCAGAATGATGCAAAAGGGGAAAAAAAAAAGAAACTATTATTTTAGTACTTTAAAAAACAAAACAAAACAAAGCACCAGACAACAGCAACCTGTATGCAGGTCAAGAAGCCACAATTAGCACCAGGCATAGAGCAATGGACTGGTTCAAAATTGGGAATGGGTATGTCAAGGCTGTATATTGTCACCCTGTTTATTTAACTTATATGCAGGGTACATCATGTGAAATGTTGGGCTGGGTGACTCACAAGCTGGAATCAAGACTGCTGGGAGAAATATCAACAACTTCAGATATGCAGATGATACCACTTTAATGGCAGAAAGTGAAAACTGTGACTGATTTTCAATCCTTGGGCTTCAAAATCACTGCAAACTGCAGGTCACAAAATCAAAAGACACTTGCTCCTTGGAAGAAGAACTATGACAAACCTAGACAGCATATTAAAAAGCAGAGACATCGCTTTGCTGACAAAGGCCTGCATAGTCAAAGCTATGGCTTCTGCAGTAGTCACGTACTGATGTAAGAATTGGACCATAAAGAAGGCTGCTGCTGCTGCTAAGTCGCTTCAGTCGTGCCTGACTCTGTGCGAGGAATTGATGCTTTTTAATTGTGGTACTGGAAAAGACTCTTGCAAGTCCCTTGGACAGCAAGGGTTTCAAACCAGTCAATCTTCAAGGAAATCAGTTCTGAATATTCATTGGAGGCACTAACGCTAAAGCTGAAGCTCCAATACTTTGGCCACCTGATATGAAGAGTGGACACAGTGGAAAAGACTCTGATGCTGGGAAAGACTGAGGGCAGGAGAAGACGGGGCAACAGAGGATGAGATGGCTGGATGGCATCACTGACTCAACAGACGTGAGTTTGAGGAAACTCCGGGAGATGGTGAAGGACAGGGAAGACTGGCATGCTACAGTCCATAGGGTTGCCAAAAGTCAGGTGTGACTTGGCGACTGAACAATAACAACAAAAAACAACAAACTTCAGAAACTGGAAAGTCATATTTTTGCCAGATATCATTCTAGGCAGTGGAATTAAAGAGGTAGATTTCCAACCCAGTGGAATTTATATTCTAGAGGAGAAACATATAATTCATGAAGAAACAAACACATGTTATATAGTTTGATGTTGTAAGTGCTACATTAAAAAAATATATCAGAATAAATAATATAGCCCATTGTAGTAATGGGAAGGAGAAAGAAGTAAGAAAATGAACCATCTAAACCACAGGAGCTGAATGCATGCTCAGTTGTGTCTGACTCTTTGGACCTCCATGGACTGTAGCCTGTGACACTCCTCTGTTCATGGAATTTTCCAGGCAAGATATTGGAGCAGATTGCCATCTCCTACTCCAGGGGATCTTCGCAATCCAAGGATCAAATCCTCATCTCCTCATATCCTGCATTGCAGACAGATTCTTTACATTGAGCCACCTGGGAAGCCCACAGGAGTTGCAGTCACATCTTCTTTATAGATGATCTGGTAGCTTAGGATTATAGATTCAGTGCCTCTTGCCTCCATTAATTCCATTTCTCTTTACCTTGTATGACATTCTTTACTCAATAGATGGGTAGAAACATATTTCTGTTACATCTGAGTTCTTGGTATAGGGCTCCTGTTAATATATAATTTCACTTTTTCTTCTCAAACATTAAATTTGGTTTAATTATTAGCCTTTGACTGTGTGGATCACAATAAACTGTGGAAAATTCTGAAAGAGATGGGAATACAAGAACACCTGATCTGCCTCTTGAGAAATTTGTATGCAGGTCAGGAAGCAACAGTTAGAACTGGACATGGAAAAACAGACTGGTTCCAAATAGGAAAATGAGTTCATCAAGGCAGTATATTGTCACCCTGTTTATTTAACTTATATGCAGAGTACATCATGAGAAACGCTGGACTGGAAGAAACACAAGCTGGAATCAAGATTGCCGGGAGAAACATCAATAACCTCAGATATGCAGATGACACCACCCTTATGGCAGAAAGTGAAGAGGAACTCAAAAGCCTCTCGATGAAAGTGAAAGTGGAGAGTAAAAATGTTGGCTTAAAGCTCAACATTCAGAAAATGAAGATCATGGCATCCGGTCCCACCACTTCATGGGAAATAGATGGGGAAACAGTGGAAACAGTGTTAGACTTTATTCTTTTGGGCTCCAAAATCACTGCAGATGGTGACTGCAGCCATGAAATTAAAAGACACTTACTCCTTGGAAGGAAAGTTGTGACCAACCTAGATAGCATATTCAAAAGCAGAGACCTTACTTTGCCAACAAAGGTTCGTCTAGTCAAGGCTATGGTTTTTCCTGTGGCCATGTATGGATGTGAGAGTTGGACTGTGAAGAGGGCTGAGCACCAAAGAATTGATACTTTTGAACTGTGGTGTTGGAGAAGACTCTTGAGAGTCCCTTGGACTGCAAGGAGATCCAACCAGTCCATTCTGAAGGAGATCAGCCCTGGGATTTCTTTGGAAGGAATGATGCTAAAGCTGAAACTCCAGTACTTTGGCCACCTCATGCGAAGAGTTGACTCATTGGAAAAGACTCTGATGCTGGGAGGGATTGAGGGCAGGAGGAAGAGGGGACAACAGAGGATGAGATGGCTGGATGGCATCACTGACTCGATGGACGTGAGTCTGGGTGAACTCCGGGAGTTGGTGATGGACAGGGAGGTCTGGCTCTGCAATTCATGGGGTCGCAAAGAGTCGGACATGACTGAGTGACTGACCTGATCTGATCTGATAAATTATTTAAACAGCTGACTTTAAAGTGTTTAAGTAAAAACATTTTAGATATATGGCTTAATGTATTATCTTGCAGAAATATAGCCTCTACTCAAATTTTCCCCACAATTCAATTGTGATTAATTGAGACTTGTTAAAATGTTTTACATATACACATACCTACATATTTACATATAGACACATATACATACATATACACCATTTATAACTATATGTACAACATCACATTATTTCGCTTTAAATATTACACAAATATGTGAGCATAAAAATTAGAATAATATTGATTGCCAAATATGTCAGCTACTTTTCCACATCCATTGAGTCTGTGATGCCATCCAGCCATCTCATCCTCTGTCGTCCCCTTTTCCTCCTGCCCCCAATCCCTCCCAGCATCAGAGTCTTTTCCAAAGAGTCAACTCTTCGCAAGGTGGCCAAAGTACTTGGCCAGTTTCAGCTTTAGCATCATTCCTTCCAAAGAACACCCAGGGCTGATCTCCTTTAGAATGGACTGGTTGGATCTCCTTGCAGTCCAAGGGACTCTCAAGAGTCTTCTCCAACACCACAGTTCAAAAGCATCAATTCTTTGGTGCTCAGCTTTCTTCACAGCCCAACTCTCACATCCATACATGACCACAGGAAAAACCATAGCCTTGACTAGACGAACCTTTGTTGGCAAAGTAATGTCTCTGCTGTTGAATATGCTATCTAGGTTGGTCATAACTTTCCTTCAAAGGAGTAAGTGTCTTTTAATTTCATGGCTGAAATAATCATCTACAGTGATTTTGGAGCCCTCAAAAATAAAGTCTGACACTGTTTCCACTGTTTCCCCATCTATTTGCCATTAAGTAATGGGACCAGATGCCATGATCTTCGTTTTCTGAATGGTGAGCTTTAAGCCAAATTTTTCACTCTCCTTTTTCACTTTCATCAAGAGGCTTTTTAGTAACTCTTCACTTTCTGCCATAAGGGCGGTGTCATCTGCATATCTGAGGTTATTGATATTTCTCCTGGCAATCTTGAATCCAGCTTGTGCTTCTTCCAGCCCAGCGTTTCTCATGATGTACTCTGCATATAAGTTAAATAAGCAGGGTGACAATATACAGCCTTGACATACTCCTTTTCCTATTTGGAACCAGTCTGTTGTTCCATGTCCAGTTCTAACTGTTGCTTCCTGACCTGCATATAGGTTTCTCAAGAGGCAGGTCAGGTAGTCTGGTATTCCCATTTCTTTCAGAATTTTCCACAGTTTATTGTGATCCATACAGTCAAAGGTTTTGCATAGTCAATAAAGCAGAAATATATGTTTTTCTGGAACTCTCTTGCTTTTTCCATGATCCAGCGGATGTTGGCAATTTTCTATGGTTCCTCTGCCTTTTCTAAAACCAGCTAGAATATCTGGAAGTTCGTGGTTCGTGTATTGCCGAATCCTGGCTTGGAGAATTTATATATATATATAAATCCCATATATCACATATATATTCCAAATCCTAGATTTCAAATGTGTTTGGTATAATTCAGGTGCCATTAAAGAAATAGGTTCCAGATGGAGAGGTTTTAGGGATAGTGCTGGACTACTTATTGCCAGGCTTGCTCACAGCTGTCTAGTACTTGTCCAGGATGCAGGTGCTTTTTTTAGGCTCTGTAGATGACATCCATAATCAGGTTTGCTGATTGGTGGTGATTCATTGTAACTTCTCATTCTGAAAGGAAATCAAACTGAAATCAACTAAGCAATGGTTGACTATTCTCCTCTAAAAGTTAGTCATCCTCGGAAACCTCTGTGATTATTATTTCCTCATTTTCTAAAACAGTGTAAGTTCTGTTCTATTGCAAAGACCATTTAGAATAAACTCTGAAATATTTTAACTCTAGAGCAAGTTTCTTTTTTATAGGTATGATTTTTACTTAATAGCCATCAGCAAGCATTTATTTTCTATTACCTACATATTCATACTGATTAAAAGTATATTTATGTATAGTGATGAAATTGTATGTACAAAAGACTCAAAACTGAAAAATATTACACAAATATCAAGATTGCTATTAAAACACACAAGTGGAACATGCTGGATTGTATATATTTTGACTTGAGGAGCGTCAATAGGGCTGTACTTTCATTTCTAAAATGTCTCACTTTCATCTCTAAAATGTCCCATACTGTTCAGTTGAAATAAACACTCTTAGATGTTCTTCCACATTTATAAGTCATATTTGCCTGTTTACACCATGATAAAATTCTTGAGGGAAGAGACTATCTAGCTCACTTTCATGTCCATGGCATTTCACCCCATTTCTGACTAATAGTTGAATCTCAATATATAACTGTTGAATAGTAAATCATTTGTGATTTTTTTCTTCCCCAGTGACTCAGATGGTAAAGAATCTGCCTGCAATGCTAAAGACCCAGGTCTGATCCCTTGGTTGGGAAGATCCCTTGGAGAAGTGACTGGCAAACCACTTCAGTATTCTTGCCTGGATAATTCCATGGACAGAGGAGCTTGGCAGGCTACAGTCCATGAGATCTCAGAGTTGGCCATGACTGAGTGACTAACATTTTTTCACTTTCTGTTCAACTCCTTTGCAGTTTTTTGCATTTTCATTTGCAAGGAGTTATTTTATATTAGATTGACTTGCTTTATGGCAGAAATGAGCCTCTAACTCATAGTTTTTTCCAAAGGACTATCTGGAAAGCTCTTTGAGAAGACTCAGACCACATAGGTGCAAAAGGATCAACCATGAGTTGCTTGGGGTAACTCACAAAGCTGTAACCATCACAGGAAAAGTAGCAGATAGGAAGTGAGCACAATGAATGTTCTGTGACATCCAAGTTCTGAAAATGCTGATAGTAGCTTATGGTGTATTCCACTGTGCAGAATAATCAGTACTAATAAGGCTTTATAAACCCATGTCCTTTTGATGAAAGACTGGCACAGCTGAGGTAGCTTCCTTAATCAGCAAGTGTTTGCTAGGCCTTCTACTGTTTGCATTGTCTTTAACCAATCAGAGTCAATATTCCCACTCCTATCTTATATTATCCATAGTTCAAAATGGGTATTGATGTTATTTCACATCTAAGAATATGAATGGATACTATGTCATTGATGTCAGTTATCTGGCCGTTTGACCTGGTTTCCTTGACAATTTCATTAGTCCTAGTTCCCTCTACTTGGAAATGTTTCCAGATCAATACATTTGTCTGTGTATTTATCACTCTATCTGCCTCTCTAACTTATTCCTGCTCTCCAAGTGATTCAGCTCCTAGTCTGAACTTAAACTACTGAGAGCATAAACACATGGGCCAGTCATTTATTCATTCTCAGTCTAGTGTGACACTACTAATTTACCTGTCTTCACCTTGACCTTTGGTTCACAGCCATGGTTTGAGAGTGGAACTTTAATCCTAGTAACTCAATCTGCTAATGATAAAATAATGGAGTTTTAGAATGAAAATTTCTTGTTTAGAAGGAAAGTCTTTAAGATACTTATCTTTCTCTAATGATGTTATTCTTGTACTGATATTTCATTGTATCTATGCTTGATTTTCTCATTTTTCTGATATCTTCTTTCTCATGAAATCACCTGCTAAGTTTCCTTCTCTATGCTACCAGTGTCCTGAGAGAAATTATTTTTAATTCTTAAATGACCTGATAACTCTAGCTGGGGGACACTTTGGCCAAGGTCTACTTTAGTTTATCTTATTTAACTAGACTGAGATTATGACATCTTTAATTCTGTTGATATAATTCAGTAAAACTATTTGCAATGAATGATTAGCAAATGAATGAATACAAGACATAGACAATTATAGCACAAGATAACTATTGTCATTTAGATACCCTTCTATGTGTGTAAGTTCCAAATATAAATGTTATTTTAGCACATCAGAAACACTGTGTGCATTTTTTTTAACAATGTATCTTCAAGAATTTTGTCTTGGACTTTTATAAATATAGAAATAGTTCACCCAATATGAGGTAAGTGATTTATTTTCATTGAAGGTGAGCAAAATGATTTAAAAGTGTAGTATTTTACTTTGATTTTCCCCTTCCAGGGACAAAAATAGTCTAAGATAATATAATAAATTTCTTTCAAATTATTCTTACCAAAATTTCCCTCAAAATAATGCTTCCTGGGAATTCAGAGGTTGTTTAAACTTTACTATTTGCAGTCTTTGAGAGACTGTCTTTATTTTGCCTTTAATCTTTCTCCTTTTAAGATGTTATTCCTCCTTTGTGATTTTACCTTCCTACTTTAACTTGAATTGGTTATGTAGTTGGCAATTTTTATATATAAGGGAAAAAGAGAGAATTTAGAAATTCAGAGAAGTGGGAAAAGATAATACAAATAAAGTTGGGTATGCTATATTGGCTTTAAACTTGACTTTAGAGTTGAATATAGTAGAGACTTCTAATTTTATAATCATAGTATTTCTATTCCCATGTTTACATAGTTGCCCACCTTGCATGGAATCCAACTTCCCCTTTAATTTTATTGAGATATAACTGACATATGACGTTGCATAAGTTTAAAGTGGATGCCTGATGATTTGATATACTTATTTGTCCTAAAATGATTACCATGGTAAAGTAGCACCTGCATCACCTCACATAATTAAAATGTGTGTGTGTGTGGCGAGAACTAATGTGGTGAGATCTATTCTCACAGAAATTTTCAAGACTATAATACAGTATTATTAACTACAGTCCACAGAGAATTAAATGCCCAGAAGTTATTCATTTTATTCCTGGAAGTTTGTATCCTTTGACCAACATCTATTTCCCTCAACCACCAGTCACTGGAAAACACCAATTCTACTCTGTTTCTATATGTGTCTTTTTCCCTTTAATTACACATATAAGTGAAAGTGGGGCTTCCCAGGTGGTGCTAATGGAATAAAGAACCCACCTGCCAATGCTGGAGACACAGGAGACTTGGATTCCATCCCTGGGTGAGGAAGATCCCTTGGAGGAGGCATGGCAACCCACTGCAGTATCTTGCCTGGAGAGTCTCTATGGACAGAGGAGCCTGGCAGGCTACAGTCCATAGGATCATAGTGTTTGACATGACTGAAGTAACTTAGCACAGCATGTAAGTGAAATTGACAGTATTTGCTTTTCTCTGACTGACATTTCACTTAGCATGTTACTCTCAAGGTTCATGTTATCACAAATGGCTGGTTTTCCTTATTTTTAAGGCTGAATGATATTCCATTGTGTACATCTGGCTACATTTTCTTAATTCATTTATTTGTTGATGGACATTTAGGTAGTTTTCGTAACTTGACTATTGTGAAAAATGCTGCAATAAACATCGGTGGGCAGACAACTGTTTAAGATAGTTATTTCATTTTCTTCAGATATTTACTCAGATGTGGAATTTCTGGATTATGTAGTACCTCTAGTTTCATTTTTTTGAAGATATTTCATACTGTTTTCCACAGCGACTGTGCCAATGTACATACTTACCAACAGTGCACAAGGATTCCCTTTTGTCTACATCTTCAACCAGCACTTGTTACTTCTTGTCTTTTTGATAATAGCCATTATAACAAGTGTGATGTGATACCTCATTATGGTTTTGATTTGAATTTCCCTGATGATTAGTAATGTTGAGTATCTTTTCATGTATTTATTGGCCATTATATTTGTTCTTGGGAAAAATGTTTATTCAGTCCCTTTGTTGATTTTTTAATGGAATTTTTTGTTGTTATTGAGTTGTATGAGATTTCCATATATTTTAGCTATTTGTGCCTTATCAGATATATGGTCTATGAATATTTTCTCCTTTTCCATAGGCTGCCTTTTCATTCTCTTGATTATTTTTTTGCTGTGAGAAATTTTTTAGTTAAATGTTGTCCCACTTATTTATTTTTGCTTTTATTGTTTGTTTTTGGTTTCCTATCCAAAAAACCATTGCTAAGATCAATGTCAAAGAACTTTTATGCTATATTTTCTTCTAGAAGTTTTATGGTTTCAGGTATTACATTTAAGTCTTTAGTTTATTTCAAGCTAATTTTGTGAGTGGTATACAATAGGGGGAGTTCATTCTTTTGCCTGTGGATATACATTGCATCCACCTTAAGTCATGATTAATGTCTTAATAACTTTTTTCAAGCTCTGTATGTTTTTTCTTTGAATATTTGAATTTGAGATAATATAGAGCTGTTCTTCCTTTAATTCTTAGATACATTGAGATAGAGAAAATTCACCATAATTTCTGTTTATTTGTATATTGTTTTGTTTAATGAAACAGTTGACCTGTATTTTTGAAGATTAATTGCTAACAAGTAGAGAATTTTTTTTAAGACTTGAAGAAGTAGTATGAAGGAAAGAAAAAGAAAAGAGGAAAGGAGGCTTGGGACAGTGTATGGTGTTGATTTCATTGGTGTCCAGTTCTGCCTTTCTCCATGCTCCAAATGTTTCTAACAATTATGCATTAAGTAAAACACTATTTTTATGAAATTATAATATAGTGAGAAGAAATAATTCATACTTTAAATACTTATATTAATATGTAATACATTACTTTCTATTAAACATTCAAATATCTTCATCAATATGTACTATGTGTTCATACAGTATTATACATTACTTGAGTTTCATATATTGATTAAAAAGTCAACAAATATTACATTTTAACATGGGTGGTAAAATTGAACCAAATATAGCTAAAATTATTATAAAACACTGATAATATTTTCTTTAGAATTAAGTAAAAAGGAATTAGAAACAAAATCTTGACCGTAATTGTCCATCATTTGCAGAGCCCTGTGAGGAATTGAGTCCTTGGAAAAGACCCTGATGCTGGGAAACATGAACGGTAAAAGGAGAAGGGGACAAAAGAGGATGAGATGAATGGATAACATCACCGACTTGATGGACATGAGATTGAGCAAGCTCTGGGTGTTGGCAATGGACAGGGAAGCCTGGCATGCTGCAGCCCATGGGGTCACAAAAAGTTGGACAGGACTGAGTGACTGAACTGAACTGAACTGATAACAGAGAGGGGAAGAACTAGGAAGTGAGGTTAGACTAATGAAACTGATTTGCTTATAGGAAACTGCAAGTGGAATATAAATGAAAGAGTTTCTTCCTAGGTGAGGAGATGGAATGTCTGGTTGAAATTTTTCTGCAACTTTTTTTTAGGAAAACAATACTGTCAATATGATATGTACTGGTAATCTTCAGTTCAGTTCAGTCGCTCAGTTGTGTCTGACTTTTTGCGACCCCATGAATCGCAGAATGCTAGGCCTCCCTGTCCATCACCAACTCCCAGAGTTCACTCAAACTCACGTCCATTGAGTCAGTAATGCTATCCAGCCATCTCATCCTCTGTCATCCCCTTCTCCTCCTGCCCCCATTCCCTCCCAGCATCAGAGTCTTTTCCAATGAGTCAACTCTTCACATGAGGTGGCCAAAGTATTGGAGTTTCAGCTTTAGCATCATTCTTTCCAAAGAAATCCCAGGGCTGATCTCCTTCAGAATGGACTGGTTGGATCTCCTTGCAGTCCAAAGGACTCTCAAGAGTCTTCTCCAACACCACAGTTCAAAAGCATCAATTCTTCGGGGCTCAGCCTTCTTCACAGTCTAACTCTCACATACAAACATGACCACAGGAAAAACCATAGCCTTGACTAGATGAAGCTTTGTTGGCAAAGTAATGTCTCTGCTTTTGAATATGCTATCTAGGTTGGTCATAACTTTCCTTCCAAGGAGTAAGTGTCTTTTAATTTCATGGCTGCAGTCACCATCTGAAGTGATTTTGGAGCCCCAAAAAATAAAGTCTGACACTGTTTCCCCATCTATTTCCCATGAAGTGATGGGACCAGATGCCATGATCTACGTTTTCTGAATGTTGAGCTTTAAGCTAACTTTTTCACTCTGCACTTTCACTTTCATCAAGAGGCTTTTGAGTTCCTCTTCACTTTCTGCCATAAGGGTGGTGTCATCTGCATATCTGAGGTTATTGATATTTCTCCTGGCAATCTTGAATTCAGCTTGTGTTTCTTCCAGTCCAGTGTTTCTCATGATGTACTCTGCATATAAGTTAAATAAGCAGGGTGACAATATACAGCCTTGACGTACTCCTTTTCCTATTTGGAACCAGTGTGTTGTTCCATGTCCATTTCTAATTGTTGCTTCCTGACCTGCATACAAATTTCTCAAGAGGCAGATCAGGTGGTCTGGTATTCCCATCTCTTTCAAAATTTTCCACAGTTGATTGTGATCCACACAGTCAAAGGCTTTGGCATAGTCAATAAAGCAGAAATATATGTTTTTCTGGAACTCTCTTGCTTTTTCCATGATCCAGTGGATGTTGGCAATTTGATCTCTGGTTCCTCTGCCTTTTCTAAAACCAGCTTGAACATCAGGAAGTTCACGGTTCACATATTGCTGAAGCCTGGCTTGGAGAATTTTGAGCATTACTTTACTAGCATGTGACATGAGTGGTAAGTGGAGCTATAAAGACACATTGTAATGGTGTTTATTCAGAGAAGAAAGATTTGGGACTTTTTTCTTTTTTTTTGCAATCAACTTAACTATGGGAAGAAAACATTTACCATTCCTTAAGCTTCCTATAGAGAGATGCTATCTGGAATGATTCCTTTAGGTCTTTACTAACTCCTCTCTCAGGTGGGAGGAGTAACGATCAGTTTTGACTGTGGTAGGCAGAATAATGATGCATCAAAGATACTCCTGTTTTAATCCCTGGAACCTGTGAATATGATACTTTTCATTGCTAGGGGAATTACAGCAGCATTAAATTTGCTAGTCAACTAACCTTAAAATATATTATTTTGGATTATTTGGGTAGAAAAAAAATGTATCCTTAGAAGTGAAAGAAGACTGAAAAGGAGTTCAGAGATAATTTGTTGTGAAAAAGATTCAACTTGCCACTGCTTGGTTTGAAGACAGAGTGGGGCCAGGAGCCAGTGAATGCAGGCAACCTAGAGAAGCTGGAAAAGGCAAAGAAATTGCCTCTCCCCAGAGTCTTCAGAAAAGGATACAGCATTGCCAACAGTTTGATTTTGGCTCAGTTAGACCTGTGATGGTGGTTTAGTTGCTAAGTTGCATCCAACTCTTGCAACCCCATGGACTGTAGTCCTCCAGGCTCCTTTGTCCATAGGATTCTCCAGGCAAGAATACTGGAATGGGCTGCCATTTCCTTCTCCACAATGAAAAGACATCATCTCCTTACTGACTAATCTGGAAGATCATAAATTTGTTCTGTTTTAGGTCACAAGGTTTGTGGAAATATTTTAGAGTGATGATGGGAAACTAATAAAATAAATCTGGGGAGGAAGTTCAGCTCAGTTTATTTCCCTTCCTCATCCTGCCTGCAGAAGAGGTTCTTCATGGTCTGCTCCTTAATATGTTTTGTTTTAGCCAAGAAGGATCTGCCCCACAAAGCAGAATCCTCTTTACCTAAGATGAGGTAAACCTCTTCAACTCACTGTCAGAAAGTTAGAAAGCTATTTTGACCAGATAGTTAAAGCTACCTTCACCAAACAACGGAAAAGCTAAGAAGTTGTGTTTTGTTTTTTGTTTTGTTTTTTAGTAATACTAATTTGTCTATTTTTTTTTTTCAGCTTAGAGTAAGAAGTACAGCATACTCAGTGGCTTCAGTCATGTCTGACTCTTTACAACCCCATGGACTGTTGTCCACCAGGCTCCTTTGTCTATGGAATTTTTTCCAGGCAAAAATACTGGAGTGGAGTGCCATTTCCTCCTCCAGGGGACCTTCCCCACCCAAGGATTGAACCCACGTCTCCTGCAGTGGCTGGCAGATTCTTTTCCACTAAGCCACCTGGGGAAAGCCAAAGATGTAAGAGATGTCATTTATTAATCCCTTAAATTTAAGGCAAAAAATATTTTTTTTTCTTATATTTCATATAAGGGGCTTTTACGCTCATAGTTTCTCTATCACTATTAGTGTTGATGCTAGTGAGACTGAGACAGGTGCAGTTCCACATTAAGGAAAGAATAAAAGCTAAAGAAGAAAAGGTAGTGAGTTTAGATGGTTTTTCACAAAGTTCACTTATGCAGAAATTAAAGATCAGTAATTTGTACATGAATGAATCAAGCTAAGAAAAAGAATAAAATCAAATTCACTATAAAATATGTAAATAAGCTATTTGAAAATTTCAACAAGCAGTAAGAAGTTAAAAAAATTTAATGTTGGAAATTAATTGTAGCCTAATTTTAAATGTTTAATAATAACAAGTTGTTACTTTGTATTCCAAGGTCAAATAGCCCCGTGTAGTTAATGTTGTTTATGGGTTGACTTGAATTAAAAGCTTAAAATCTAAATGACTTTCTCACTAAAGGAGTCTTCCTTATGACATTTCTGTGTTTAAGTCAATATCCTCCAACAATAAATTAAATGAGTACTTCCTTTATCATTGTAACCTACTAGTGTGACATGCAAGGTGCAGCTTCTTGAACAATACTCAGGAGGAGAAGTAATTGACTGGTGAAATGTCTATGTGTGTAGAAGCCAGGCAAGGGCAGACTAGCCTGACCTGGAAACAGCAGGATGGGAGTTAGCTTGCTCCAATCCCAGTAAGCAGGAGGGAATCCAACAGTGCCAGAGAACCAGGTGAGAAGGACACTGCCTGCTTTTCAGATGTAGTGTTGTGCTTTCCTTTGCTGTGCTTATGGTAACTGGGTCTAAGGAATGCTCTCTGCAGATTCTGGAAATATTCAACATCCCCTTTGGTGCCATTCATTAGGTATCTAGTTGACTGAGAAAATTGTTAGTTTCATGCATTTAGTCATTAAATGACATAATATTATTCTTCTTGAGCAGGGAAATGTATGGTTAAAGGTTTGGTTTTTGTTTCTTTTGTGAAAATGCAATGGAAAAATGAGGACAAACATAGCTGTTATTGTAATGAGTTTTCGTAATGGTTCAACTAAACCACTTTTTTTTTAAAGCATCAGATTATTTCATATGGTCGGAAAGCAAGACAAATTTTAAATAATTGTTCACAACCACTACCCTCTGGTGAATAACACTTTAAGGCATGTAGTAAAGCATGTCTGATATAAAGTATTTGACTACTTCTGTACTTTCTGTTAGGAGAATGGGTTATAAAACATTTTTATCATACAGTAAATTTGGGGTATTTTATTTACAAGGTTGTTTTCAATCATGTGGCTACTCTAACAGGATAAAATAACCCAAAGCAGGAAACCAGATCCTGTTCTTGGCACACAGAAAGAAAATTGCATGGGGGTCTAATAGCTTCCTGAGTAGATAAGAATTCAGTGTTTCATTTGTATTTTGAAATGAGGCATAAGGAGACATTATAGAAAGCAAATGCAAAAGCAAATGACTGTGGCACATTCTGCTCCATGTTATCATCCATATATTGTGAAGAAAGAAATGCACTTGGTAAAGGAGAAACAGCCCTTTTTTTCTGTTCTCTCTATATTTCAATGCAAATGAGATATCTCATTTACTTCTGACTTGACAAGCCTTTCTCTTTTTTTCTGAGAAAAGTCATGGGAGGCACAGTCTAAAGAGGACATCAGTATAACTTTACAGCTGTGTGAGCTCAGGACATTAATCAATGCAGATGCACAGAGAAAAGAACATGTGTTTAATAGCTTGAATTTCTTCTTTTCCTTTTCAGGGGCATTATGTTTCCTAAGTATGAAAGGAAAGGCCCTGAGATATACAATCGTGATATCTAAATGTGGACAGCTTTTATTCTGGTTCTTTAAAATACACACTGTTCTTCTCTTTTCATTATTTGCTTATGTGACTGAATGGAAATGTACTTTTAAAAAAATTTCCTATGACTGATTTTTTGACCTTTAGGAATGGGTAGGGAAGATAATTTATGTCTAATATAGTCAGAAATAAGGTAACACTTAGCATTCAGGGTCAAGCCTTTCCATTCCTATCTTTTTATAAAGACAAGCTACCTAGGTGATCATACAATGATCTAAAAATTGCATTTTCATCATCACTAATTCAAACAGAATAGTAAGAAATGTTAGTGTTTCCAGTGTAATGAATGATTCTTCTCCTGACCCCTGCTTTTGTTTCTCATGTCTCAGACAGGAAACAATATTGTCAAAGCAGTAATCACTGCAGATTCTTTGGCTATTTGTATGTGATGGATGTTGTCAACTTTTAACAGCAGGTATGCAGTAAACAATCACAGCATTTTTTAACTGCAGGTAACTATTGTGCAAATGCTTTCCAGAAAAATGTTAAAAAAAATTACTACTAGAGTCAGTTACAAGTGAAAGTGAAGTCACTCAGTGGTGTCCGACTCTTTGCGACCCCATGGACTATAGCCCATCAGGCTCCTCCATCCATGGGATTCTCCAGGCAAGAATACTGGAGTGGGTTGCCATTTCCTTCTCCAGAGGATCTTCCCGACCCAGGAATCGAACCCATGTTTCCCATACTGTGGGCAGATGCTTTAACCTCCAAGCCACCACTGCCTGCCAGAGTCAGTTAACTACCTGCCAATTTTCATTAACCACCTCTTTGCTAAGAGGATCCCTCGCTGTGTTCCAAGTTACAAAAACTAATTTTCTTAGTTTTCCTTGTGGTAGGGATGGCCATGGCACTGAAGGATTCAATGTATATAGGGAAAAGGAAATGATATTTTGGGGAAAGTTTATTCTTACCTGATGAAAGTGGTAGATGCAATGCGTGCCAGCTTAAGTCTTTTCTGCTTCTTCCTTCTAAGAATGTTTGCGTGATACTTGCGGAGTGACAGGTATGATATGCAATTTAAAACTCTAAGAATGATAAAAATGTAATTGTTGAAAAAAATTAGTGTACTAGGATCTGACTCTGATTTTAATATTTTATTACTGATAGCTTTTGAGTCCCTCTGTTCTTTCTTTCTCTTCAGCCTAAGTCTGGGAAAGATGATTGGATATCCCAAATGCCTCCCACTTTGTCACTAAAGAGCAGTTCAGGACACTTAACCCACAAAACAAGCATATACAGGAAATCTCACTCTAGCCCCATTCTTCATTCATAAGAAATACAATCCACTATTACCCCGTTCTATCTAGATTACCCAGAAGCCTGCCTTGCTGTCCTCAGAAAGCCGTGTAAAGTGTTATATACCCTCTTGACACATGCAAGATGTCTTCAGTCTCAAAATCCAGTCCAAATTTTGGATAAGATGTCCATTTCACTTCTAGAAGGGGGAAACCTTAACCATTGGCACTCTGAGAAGGGTATCCAGTTGATGATCACAACCACCAGGGGTCTTTCTTCTCTTGCTTTAACTTTCTAATTTTCTCTGCTGCATGCTGCCTAGCATGCTCTCTGAGCTGTGTTCCTGCCTGCTGGCCAGCTTGAGCTTTGAGCTGCTGCTTGTTGGAAATCCTGCTTTTAGTGCTCTGTGCTGCATTTATTCGGTTCTACTGAACCTCTGTTGTAGATTTAACTGAGTTAGGTTGGTTTTAATAACAGATGTTTAGGGACAGAGGTATGGGTTAGGCCATCTTAAAGTGTCTTTGGGCTTCCCATGTGGCTCAGTGGTAAAGAATCTGCCTGCCAAGCAAAATACCTCGGTTCAGTCCCTGGATTGGGACAATCTCCTGGAGAATGAAATGGGAACCCACGCCAGTATTCTTGCCTGGAGAATCCTATGGACAGAAGAGCCTGGTGGGCTACAGTCCATGGGATAACAAAGAGTTGGATACAACTTACTGACTAAACAGCAGCAACAATGAAGTATTTTAAGGTCTTGAGTCTCTTCCCCGACTTATCTATGTATGTTTGAATGATGTGACTTGATTCTAGCAAAAACCACCATGCATACTAGGCACAGCGTAACAACTCCCACCCGGTGACCATGAATGACGTCTGTGTCTCGGCCAGATGTTGGCCCTGATCTATAGCAAGTGCAGGAGAAAGCCTAATGCCAGTATGATATAAAGTCCCATTGAATGGTCACTAAAAGCAGATGGCTCACTAGGATCCTACAAAATGCCTTATCTGCTGCTGCCTATAACTTTGTCATGAAAAATATCTGATTTTTAGAATTTTAGGGGAAAATAAAATGCACTCCCAGAGCACAGCCAAGGGGTTAATTCAAACCGAGCTTAAGCCTAGAGTTTAAGCCTATAACTTAAACCCTATAAAGTGACTGTTGTCACAGCTGCTGCTGCTAAGTCACGTCAGTCGTGTCCGACTCTGTGCAACCCCATAGACGGCAGCCCACCAGAGGAGGCCCCAAATCTTAATGATACCTATTTGAGGTGCTCTAGAGGAAGAAACTCACAAACATGAATAAGATAGAAAGGACTGCCTTGAGGTATATCCATAAACCACAAACAAACAAACAAACAAAAAGCATGGGTATAGGGGCAGAAACAAATCCTGAAACAGAGGTGCACAATTTGATCCAATTGGAAATCCAAATATTTGCAAAAATAATTTCTGACAAAGATTAAAAGTGGGGTTGTTGACTTGTACCTCTAGAACATAGGCTTTAAATTAGCTTTAACATTTGCTGAAAAGCACCAATTAGGAAATTTTAATAGGCTTCAATTCAGTCAGTTCAGTCAGTTCAGTCACTCAGTCATGTCTGACTCTTTGTGACCCCAAGAATCGCAAATCTCAATTCAGAGTTAAGCTTGAGGATTCCATTATATTTAAACTAGCTATTTCCTATACTCTTAGGAGATTTAGCAGACATAAAATACAGGACAAAAACAGGTATGCTTTACCATATTCATGAGAACTATTGCCTTATCTAAATTCTCCATACCATAGTACCTATTGCCCTAAAATATCCCATAGTAGGCATGACTACTCTTACTCAAGGGACATTAAATTAGCATTAATGTTGTTTGTACTTACAATTAGCCTGACAAAAAATTCCTTCCTAAACCTCTCTTCCTGATTAAGATGGTTAATATAGTTGAATACAAATTAAAATAGAATATTCAGGGATTTTAACACAATATTTATATAGAGAAGAGGTGATTATACACACTGCTTCTCCCTTTAACAAGTATATTTGACTTGCTCACAAATTTGGAAAGAAAGATTACTACAACCTTAATGCTATGGCCCCAACCATTAAAGCCCTCATACCCAATATTATTCAAATTACTGCCTTCATCCAATCAGCAAACTAAATCCTTTGCAGTCATAGTTTTAGTGAATATATTATGTTCAGTGCCTATTTTAATAGCGTCTCAGCTTTCATTTGCCTTTATCTTTTAAAAAGCACAGTATGCCTTTACTCGGCTAGGTTATCACCATAGTCCTGCATCACCTATAATATTTGCATGCAACATCTTAATTACATCAAATTTCTCCTAGACCACTGGTATAATGTTATGTTGGTGATATCCTCCTCCTAGGAGATTCACTTGTCTTACTCATTAAGAACATGCAGATACTCACAAGCATTCACATAAAGGAAATGGGTCATTATCCAATACACAGTTCTCATGGTAAAAGGTCCCATCACTCCAGTTAAATTTGTAAAAATTGTTTGCTCCACAGAGGACCACTGTGTCTCTGACACTATAAAGACACAGCTATTGACCTTCTCAATACTCACCACATGAGAGAAAGGCCAACACATTTTAGGACTCTTTGGGTTCTAAAGGTAACGTATTCCTTGCTTACAAATTTTACTGAAGGCTGTTATGGGTGGCTTAGATGGTAAAGAATCTGCCTGCATGCTGGAGACCCAGGTTTAATCCTTCGGTCAGGAAGATCCCCTGGAGAAAGGTATGGCAATACACTCCAGTATTCTTGACTGGATTCTTGACTGGATTCTTGACTGGATTCCCCAAGGATAGAGGAGCCTAGAGGGATATCATCCATAGGGTCACAAAAAGTCAGACACGACTGAAGTTCCTTAGCATGCACTTTATGATGTTACTTGCAAATTAGCCACACTGGATGGGACCCCAATGACAAAAGTCCCTGGAGTCTGTCCAAATCACAGTACTACAGGCACTCCCATTAATGATCCCAGAGACTTTCACAATAGAGGCTTTAGCAAGCTATTACCATTTTTCCTGGAGTCTCTCAGCTACCTATGATAGTAATAAATGCCCATGAACTTCTGATACAAGAAACTGTCCTCCTTCATACCACATTACATACCATTATATTGATTGCTGGCTGCACACTGGATTCTCCTGGAAATAAAGTATCTCATTGGTCCTGAATCCATGACCCTTGTTTCATAGTTTCCTATTATGTCTTGGCTTACAGCAGAAGTACCTTCAAGCCTGGCATAGACACCAAAGTCTGCTTGCTAAGATAAAAATAGAATCTACAGAATAGAGCCCAAACCAGATCCCCTAGCATATCCTGCAGGAGGGATTGGCCTTCCCCGTTCACAGTCCCTAACTAGATACCACAGTGCTGGAGGAGGTCATACTTCTCCTGGACTACTAGACTACCTGGGAAACGTCATGAGATCAAATGAGTGAACAGCAAAAGGAGTTACTATGCTTTACAGTCAGTAGAGCCACCATGGTATGTAATGAAGCTTGCCAGAGAGCTGCTGATTTTCATCCCTTAACTAGGTGTCACTGAGTGGTGACAAGACTCAAGGATAAACAAAACTGGGCCAAGCTCATCATTTTATCACGGGATGCCTTCGCCAACAATCAGCTCCACCTGCACATTTTTAGACTTGGGACATTGCCATTGGGCTGGTTGTCTGATCTAGCCGATGGTGGCAACAATTTTATATCCAAGGCTGTCTGCTTTGGGATAAATAGTTACTCAAGCTATAAATTAAGGTCACTACACTAAAGACACATTACACTGTACACTAAAGACACATTACAAAATCTCATCAAGACATTGTCAACTTCAGAAATCCAGCCACATTTATAGTGACCAAGGCACACTGTATATTTTTTGCCTCAAAAAATATACAGTGCATGCAGTTCTCTTGAACAGAGCATTCAAGAGAATTTTCATCTTATAGTGCATTCAAGTTACTTGCTTCACATGGTGCTTGCTTAAATGACTTTGCAGGCATGCATGCTAAGTTGCTTCAGTCCTGTCCTACTCTTTGTGACCCCATGGACTGTAGCCTCTAGGCTGCTCTGTCCATGGAATTCTCCAGGCAAGAATACTGGAGTGGGTTGCCATGCTCTTTTCCAAAGGATCTTTCTGACCCAGGGATGGGACTCGTGTCTCATAAGTCTCCTACATTGTCAGGTGGGTTCTTTTACCACTAACACCACCTGGGAAGCCCAATTCAATTAAGTAAAACACAATATATTTCAGTCTTTAGATAAACATAAGCAGTGAGTTGTTATGAAGAATCTGACTTCATTTTTTTGATATCTGACTAATGACAGCTTTCAAACTTAACAAATTCCTCTTCTCCTTCTACCTCATATCTTAGGAAAGCTGGTAAGAAAGCCAAGTGTCCCATTCTTTGGCTCTGACAAGAAATTCAAAACATGCAAGCCATTACCTCTTTGTGCATGGAAACTCTTACCTCAGTCCAACACCCTAACTACAATCAAATCCAAGCCATCTCCTTTTCCTGCTCTCTCAAACTCTCTTTGGACTGGCTTTGGAGCCTTCTTTGTTCTCCCAGAAAAAACTTTTATGTGAGGAATAAGTATTTTCATACTTTCTTGATATATGTATAACATCAATCTCAACATAGAAACAAATATGGTGTTGAGGAGTTCATCCTGTTTCTATAGGCTGTCCTCAGAAATTACACTGCATTCTATTTCTTACAGAAATCTTATAAGTTAAGATTATAACTTATAATCTATAAGTTAGGTACCATTATTATACTTATTATTGAGATGAGGAAAATAAAGCAAATAAAGAGATTAAATAAGTTGCCCAAGGTCATATGGCAATTTTGTAAATGAACCCAAGAGATCTGACCCCAGATTTAACTAAACTGCTTTCAAAAGTTAGTGAGCAGAGGTATGAAAAGTACTTCAGACCCTAGAAGTACTATCAGTACTTCAGCACTGATGGTGCTGGTAGGCCTTGCACTACCCTAGACTCTAAACATCTTTGTTTTTCTTTAAAAAAATTCCTGTATTCTGAGCTGCTTTATTTGAAGTTTATATTACTTTTTCTGGAAAGACATTCTAATTATACATTGTAGATTCTGTAAAATTTAAACTTGAATCCATGTTCAACAACTGATTAGATGTGAGAAACAGAGAAAATTGACTTAGCTTCTCTATGCCTCACTGTCCATGAATGTAAAATGGAAAGAATAATATTTCCATTAAAAAATGTTATTGTGATTGAATAAAATGATATGTTATTAATAATCACCTTGGATAATGCCTCTCACATATCTGAAGATCAATAAATAAAATTAATATCATGTATTAGCCCTTTTAAATATCATGTATTAGCCCTTATAAATATTATAAAAAGTTAATATCATGTATTAGTCCTTTTAAATATTTTATTTAAAGATCAATACATAAAAGTTAATATCATGTATTAGCCCTTATAAATATTTTGGGAGAGACTTGACACACAGATTTACCATTGTGGCACAGTCAAAATTTGTCTTTTGTTTTGTGAACTCACTTTGCGAAGTTTAGAGGTGACACAATCACTCTTCTTAGTTTTTGAATTATAAAAATTATACTCTGAAGAGATACTTAAGCAAGAACAGGTTCATTATGACATGACTACATAGATGTGTGCACCGTCATGATAGCAAACAGTCCTGTAAATCCATGAGAAGATGGTAACATAAGACAGTGCCATAACTTGAGTAGAAATCCCTTGGACATGAAAGTTGTGGGTGAAGGCAAACTGCATTTGGTAGAGTAATAGACGCTGAGAAAAATGTGTTGACAGATTAAAGTATTTGTATACCAAATCAATGCAGTACATTATACTAGTAGGGTATGGAATTCATACATAATTGTTAGCTAGCATTGAACTTACCATCTAATTAAAGTTAGACTGATCAATCACTCATCAGTCTCAATATTGATCAGTCTTTTGACACTACTGAAGGTTAACTGGGGATATTGATAGGAGTCAACATACCTGCCTAATTCATGCCTTTGATGGTGACTTAAAATTTTGAAGCTTCTGCTACAAATAGAGATTGTAAAGGGAATTCACTCCAATGTATTCTGCCTGTCCATGCATATGATAATAACATTACTCTTGGAATGGGGAGCCAAAGAAGATGATCTGCCAATATACCCACCTCAGTGGTTTGTTTTTAAATAGCAGGAGTTTACTCCAATTTGCTTAAATAGTGTAACAAATAATAAAGGTGGGGGATAAGGTGAGATTAAGCAAAATTATTAAAGGAACACTGAACTATATCATGGCATACAAGGAGGAGTATTACAAGAAGGTGTGGTTGGATTCTCCTTTGAGAATATCATCATTAACATGACTAAGTTCCCAAATAACAGTTCCACATTTATAATTACTGTGGATCTACTTTCACTGGGCCAATTTACACTAGAAACTCTGGCCTTGATCAACTGACTGTGAGTTGTGATCCCACTGTCCTAAAATAGAAACAATCCTCATTACCATGTGGATGCTGGCTGTGCGGATACTTTCAGGATAATGGGACTAAAAGTGAAGATTCTAGAAGGTCTCTAGGAGGTGAATAAAACAAGAAATATACCCTGTAAGTGCTGTAACTTATGGGTCTTTAATATATGACATTTGAGTTAAAAAACAAAGAATTACTAAGGAGTAAGTTACATCATGAACTAATTTCCTTTTTTCTAAGTTTCCCTATAGTATGGGTTCAGATATAATGACTAACATTTGTAGAGAATTTACATGATTAATTTATTTTGATCCATTAAATAAGCTGGCATTAACCAATGAAATGAAGAAATTAAAACCACCAAATGGTAAGCCATTTATCTTCATTTCTACATATTTTTTCCTATAGAATTGCTTCATAGTTACAACTTTGAATTTAGAATTTCAAAAATAATTTACATTGAACTTACAATATATTTATCGTTCTATAAATTTGCCAATCAAAATTTATTTTTTCTGAAAATGGGAAAGCCTTTTCCAATTTTTCAGAGAAGGCAATGGCACCCCACTCCAGTACTCTTGCCTGGAAAATCCCATGGACGGAGGAGTCTGGTAGGCTGCAGTCCATGGGGTCACTAGGAGTCGGACACGACTGAGCAACTTCACTTTCACTTTTCACTTTCATGCACTGGAGAGGGAACTGGCAACCCACTCCAGTGTTCTTGCCTGGAGAATCCCAGGGACGGCGGAGCCTGGTGGACTGCCGTCTATGGGGTCGCACAGAGCCGGACACGACTGAAGTGATTTAGCTTAGTTTAGCTTTCCAATTTTTAGTGAGAGAAATTACATTTTAAATATGTTCTATGCTATATGATTGATGTCCTCTATTTTGTTTTATATTCTTTTTTTAAATTTGAGTTTTATAATATTGGAAACCATACAATTTAAAATGAATAATAGTAGTATTTGTATATTAAAACCAATTGTGAATTAATAAATAACACTGTATATAACATAACAGTAGGGTAGTGATACTAATAATATACAGTTATTGCTCATTTGTCAAAAGTCAGAAACCAAGATTTTTAAATTATCACAATTTCACCTTTTTCTCAAGTGCACACAGAACCTTCTCCAGGATAGATCACATCCTGGGCCATAAATCTAGCCTTGGTAAATTTGGAAAAGTTGAAATCATTCCAAACATCTTTTCTGACCACAATGCAGTAAGATTAGATCTCAATTACAGGAGAAAAACTATTAAAAATTCCAACATATGGAGGCTGAACAACACACTGCTGAATAACCAACAAATCACAGAAGAAATCAAAAAAGAAATCAAAATTTGCATAGAGATGAATGAAAATGAAAACACAACAACCCAAAACCTGTGGGACACTGTAAAAGCAGTCCTAAGGGGAAAGTTCATAGCAATACAGGCATACCTCAAGAAACAAGAAAAAAGTCAAATAAATAACCTAACTCTACACCTAAAGCAACTAGAAAAGGAAGAAATGAAGAACCCCAGGGTTAGTAGAAGGAAAGAAATCTTAAAAATTAGGGCAGAAATAAATGCAAAAGAAACAAAAGAGACCATAGCAAAAATCAACAAAGCCAAAAGCTGGTTCTTTGAAAGATAAATAAAATTGACAAACCATTAGCCAGACTCATCAAAAAAGAAAGGGAGAAAAATCAAATCAATAAAATTAGAAATGAAACTGGAGAGATCACAACAGACAACACAGAAATACAAAGGATCATAAGAGACTACTATCAGCAATTATATGCAAATAAAATGGACAAGGTGGAAGAAATGGACAAATTCTTAGAAAAGTACAACTTTCCAAAACTGAACCAGGAAGAAATAGAAAATCTTAACAGACCCATCACGAGCATGGAAATTGAAACTGCAATCAGAAATCTTCCAACAAACAAAAGCCCAGGTCCAGATGGCTTCACAGCTGAATTCTACCAAAAATTTAGAGAAGAGCTAACAACTATCCTGCTCAAACTCTTCCAGAAAATTGCGAGGAAGGTCAACTTCCAAACTCATTCTATGAGGCCACCATCACCCTAATACCAAAATCTGACAAAGATGCCACTAAAAAAGAAAACTACAGGTCAATATCACTGATGAACATAGATGCAAAAATCCTTAACAAAATTCTAGCAATCAGAATCCAACAACACATTAAAAAGATCATACACCATGATCAAGTGGGCTTTATCCCAGGGATGCAAGGATTCTTCAATATCCACAAATCAATCAATGCAATACACTGCATTAACAAATTGGAAAATAAAAACCATATGATTATCTCAATAGATGCAGAGAAAGCCTTTGACAAAATTCAGCATCCATTTATGATAAAAACTCTCCAGAAAGTAGGCATAGAAGGAACATACCTCAATATAATAAAAGCTATCCATGACAAACCCACAGCAAACATTATCATCAATGGTGAAAAATTGAAAGCATTTCCCCTAAAGTCAGGAACAAGACAAGGGTGCCCACTTTCACCATTACTATTCAACATAGTTTTGGAAGTTTTGGTCACAGCAATCAGAGCAGAAAAAGAAATAAAAAGAATCCAAATTGGAAAAGAAGAAGTAAAACTCTGACTGTTTGCAGATGACATGATCCTCTACATAGAAAACCCTAAAGACTCCACCAGAAAATTACTAGAACTAATCAATGAATATAGTAAAGTTGCAGGATATAAAACCAACACACAGAAATCCCTTGCATTCCTATACACTAATAATGGGAAAATAGAATGAGAAATTAAGGAAACAATTCCATTTACCATTGAAATGAAAAGAATAAAATACTTAGGAATATATCTTCCTAAAGAAACTAAAGACCTATATATAGAAAACTATAAAACACTGGTGAAAGAAATCAAAGAGGACACTAATAGATGGAGAAATATACCGTGTTCATGGATTGGAAGAATCAATACAGTGAAAATGAGTATACTACCCAAAGCAATCTATAGATTCAATGCAATCCCTATCAAGCTACCAACAGTATTTTTCACAGAGCTAGAACAAATAATTTCACAATTTGTATGGAAATACAAAAAACCTCAAATAGCAAAACAATCTTGAGAAAAAAGAATGGAACTGGAGGTATCAACCTGCCTGACTTCAGGCTCTACTACAAAGTGACAGTCATCAGTACTGTATGGTACTGGCACAAAGACAGAAATATAAATCAGTGGAACAAAATAGAAAGCCCAGAGATAAACCCACACACCTATGGACACCTTATCTTTGACAAAGGAGGCAAGAATATACAATGGATTAAAGACAATCTCTTTAACAAGTGGTGCTGGGAAAACTGGTCAACCACTTATATAAGAATGAAACTACAACAGTTTCTAACACCATACACAAAAATAAACTCAAAATGGATTAAAGATCTAAACATAAGACCAGAAATTATAAAACTCCTAGAGGAGAACATAGGCAAAACACTCTCTGACATAGACCACAGCAGGATCCTCTATGACCCACCTCCTAGAATATTGGAAATAAAAGCAAAAATAAACAAATGGGACCTAATTAAAAGCTTCTGCACAACAAAGGAAACTACAAGCAAGGTGAAAAGACAGCTTTCATAATGGGAGAAAATAATAGCAAATGAAGCAACTGACAAACAACTAATCTCAAAAATATACAAGCAACTCCTACAGCTCAATTCCAGAAAAATAAATGACCCAATCAAAAAATGGGCCAAAGAACTAAATAGACATTTCTCCAAATAAGACATACACATGGCTAACAAACACATGAAAAGATGCTCAACATCACTCATTATCAGAGAAATGCAAATCAAAACCACTATGAGGTACCATTTCACACCAGTCAGAATGGCTCTGATCCAAAAGTCTACAAGCAATAAATGCTGGAGAGGGTGTGGAGAAAAGGGAACCCTCTTACACTATTGGTGGGAATGCAAACTAGTACAGCCACTATGGAGAACAGTATGGAGATTCCTTAAAAAACTGGAAATAGAACTGCCTTATGACCCAGCAATCCCACTGCTGGGCATACACACTGAGGAAACCAGAAGGGAAAGAGACACGTGTACCCCAGTGTTCATCGCAGCACTGTTTCTAATAGCCAGGACATGGAAGCAACCTAGATGTCCATCAGCAGATGAATGGATAAGAAAGCTGTGGTACATATACACAATGGAGTATTACTCAGCCATTAAAGAATACATTTGAATCAGTTCTAATGAGGTGGATGAAACTGGAGCCTATTATACAGAGTGAAGTAAGCCAGAAAGAAAAACACCAATACAGTATACTAACACATATATAGGGAATTTAGAAAAATGGTAACAATAACCCTGTATACGAGACAGCAAAAGAGACACTGATGTATAGAACAGCCTTTTGGACTCTCTGGGAGAGGGAGAGGGTGGGATGATTTGGGAGAACGGCATTGAACCATGTATAATATCATATACGGAGCGAGTCCCCAGTCAAGGTTCAATGCACGATACTGGATGCTTGGGGCTGGTGTACTGGGATGACCCAGAGGGATGGTATGGGGAGGGAGGAGGGTGGAGGGTTCAGGATGGGGAACACGTGTATACCTGTGGCAGATTCATGTTGATATATGGCAAAACCAATACAATATTGTAAAGTTAAAAAATAAAATAAAATAATAGAAAAAATAAAATAAATTATCACAATTTAATCTTCAGATGAATTTATGAAGGAAGCATTACTCCATTTTGTACACGAAGTGACCCACATCCTAAGAAGTAAGTTATTAGCATCTTATAATGTATGCCAGAACTGAAATTCAAATTTATAGTTATTCAACTTCAAATCTTGTTTTTTCTTAAAACTTGTATTAATATATTAAAAAGTTCCACATTTTTATCAGAAAATTGAAGTCCAAAGAATCTCAGAATTTTTCAGAAATACTAAATTAACATGGATGTTTTCTTAAATTTGTTCTAAGCATTTAATTAACCCTAACATCAAAGCACAAATCATGAGACCATCTATTAGGAAAAGTCATTAAGAAATTACACATGGAATATTTTTATCAGGACAGCAGATAACGTTGAAAGCAAAAAATTATTGGAATACATTTTTTACCTATCCCAAAGCTTACAAAATTTATCAGTCAGTTAAGTTCAATTGCTCAGTCGTGTCTGACTCTTTGCGACCCCATGAATTGCAGCATGCCAGGCCTCCCTGTCCATCACCAACTCCCGGAGCTCACTCAAACTCATGTCCATCGAGTCAGTAATGCCATCCAGCCATCTCATCCTCTGTCGTCCCCTTCTCCTCTTGGCCCCAATCCCTCCCAGCATCAGAGTCTTTTCCAATGAGTCAACTCTTCGCATGAGGTGGCCAAAGTATTGGAGTTTCAGCTTCAGCATCAGTCCTTCCAAAGAACATCTAGGACTGATCTCCTTTAGAATGGACTGGTTGGATATCCTTGCAGTCCAAGGGACTCTCAAGAGTCTTCTCCAGCACCACAGTTCAAAAGCATCAATTCTTCGGTGCTCAGCTTTCTTCACAGTCCAACACTCATATCCATACATGACCACTGGAAAAACCATAGCCTTGACTAGACGGACTTTGTTGGCAAAGTATTGTCTCTGCTTTTGAATGTGCTATCTAGGTTGGTCATAACTTTCTTTGCAAGGAGTCAGCATCTTTTAATTTCATGGCTACAAGCACCATCTGCAGTTTTGCAAAAAAAAAAAAAAAAAAAAAAAAAATGGCTGTCTGGGGAGGCCTTACAAATAGCTGTGAAAAGAAGAGAAGCAAAAAGCAAAGGAGAAAAGGAAAGATAAAAGCATCTGAATGCAGAGTTCCAAAGAATAGCAAGAAGAGATAAGAAAGCCTTCCTCAGTGATCAATGCAAATAGAGGAAAACAACAGAATGGGAAAGACTAGAGATCTCTTCAAGAAAATTAGAGATACCAAGGGAACATTTCATGCAAAGATGGGCTCGATAAATGACAGAAATGAGATGGACCTAACAGAAGCAGAAGATATTAATAAGAGGTGGCAAGAATACACAGAAGAACTGTACAAAAAGATCTTCATGACCCAGATAGTCACGATGGTGTGATCACTGAACTAGAGCCAGACATTCTGGACTGTGAAGTCAAGTGGGCCTTAGAAAGCCTCACTACGAACAAAGCTAGTAGAGGGGATGGAATTCCAGTCGAGCTCTTTCAAATCCTGAAAGATTTTGCTGTGAAAGTGCTGCACTCAATATGCCAGAAAATTTGGAAAACTCAGCAGTGGCCACAGGACTGAAAAAGGTCAGTTTTCATTCCAATCCCAAAGAAAGACAATGCCAAAGAATGCTCAAACTACCACACAATTGCACTCATCTCACATGCTAGTAAAGTAATGCTCAAAATTCTCAAAGCCAGGCTTCAGCAATACATGAACCGTGAACTTCCAGATGTTCAAACTGATTTTAGAAAAGGCAGAGGAATCAGAGGTCAAATTGCCAACATCCGCTGGATCATGGAAAAAGCAAGAGAGTTCCAGAAAAACATCTATTTCTGCTTTATTGACTATGCCAAAGCCTTTGATTGTGTGGATCACAATAAACTGTGGGAAATTCTGAAAGGGATGGGAATACCAGACCACCTGACTCTTGAGAAACCTATATGCAGGTCAGGAAGCAACAATTAGAACTGGACATGGAACAACAGACTGGTTCCAAATAGGAAAAGGAGTATGTCAAGGCTGTATATTGTCACCCTGCTTATTCAACTTATATGCAGAGTACATCATGAGAAACGCTGGGCTGGAAGAAGCACAAGCTGGAATCTAGATTGCGGGGAGAAATATCAATAACCTCAGATATGCAGATGACACCACCTTTATGGCAGAGAGTGAAGAGGAACTCAAAAGCCTCTTGATGAAAGTGAAAGAGGAGAGTGATAAAGTTGCCTTAAAGCTCAACATTCAGAAAACAAAATCTATAATATATTGTATAACAATGTATAGTTATGATAAATACTATATAACTAAGTTTATCAAAAGTATTAAGAATCATCAAATACTATCAGATTAAATTGTAAAAAATGTAAAGATCACAAATCAACCAACTCCTTTCCTCTTGTTTAATTTGAGGTTTCAGTCGGTGTAGTGAACAAAGGTAATACAATCTTAAGATGCATAATAGAAGTTAATTGCCTAGATAATGAGAAATAATATCCCCACTGGACTGTCCTGGTTAGGACACATATGAAATAATAGAATCAATTTTGTGTTCTCTAGGACTTAACTTACACTCATACTATGGCAATTAATAACTTGCCTTATAGTTTTTCTATGTAACTTTTACCATCAACTCTGAATTACATGCATGCAAGGACCATGACTTATCTAATTTTATGTCATTGACTCCTAACAGAAAATGTGGCTATTAGTATTTGCTTAATAAAGCATCACATTCATTAAATCACCCATCTTATCTACTTAGACTCTTGCCGTAATATCATAACTGGTTTCTTTGCCTTTCTATCTCTCAGAGTTCTGTTCCCCAAATACTTGCTCAAACAGTAAAGTACCTTTCCAAGGTTACAGGACTAGTAAATGACAGACATTGGATTAAACCTAGGAAAACTGACTGTAAAGCCATATTTTAAAAATACAATTCTCTGAAAAAAATCTCCCTTCAAATATAGGCTAAACAAAACAAAAATAAAAGTGTTTGAAAACAAATTCAGTGTCCTGACAGTGCAGTCTCTGTAAGTTAAGATGTGATGCTTACCTCATTTAAAGAGAGATTTTGATGAACAGAATTTAAAGTAAAAAGTCCTATGACCTGGCTGAAGACAGTGTTTTATGAGTCGAAAGAATGAGGTTTTTAACTGAAAAATAACCTTGCTAGATTGTACATATATTTGGATTAAAGTATTAAGGTCTGTCCTGACTAAAAAGTATTCTGTTCTTTCCCAGAACTTCTCTGGCACAAAATAGGTACTTAATAACTATTTGCTTTCTTAATTAACTCATGGTAAGTGGATACAAGTAATACAGAAAGTAAAAGGTAATAAAACAAGAATCTTTGAAAGTTGTAGGACATTCCAAAGACAATAAGGTTATGAAGAGAATCACAGGCAATCAATCAACTACCGGCAGAGAAGTTTGGGCTATTAGCCTATCTGTAAACTATCTATATTTCAATCAAAATTCACTGCTGTTTAGCAAGATAAACTATTTAAATGTGCCACAAAGATGGTATGTGCTTTAGGGTTGTGTGTGTATATGTATAATAATCATGTAATTTGCAAAGAGTATATATATATATATATATATATATATATATAATAATCATGTAATTTACAAAGAGTGACAGTTTTACTTCTTCCTTTCCATTTTGGATGTTATTTATTTTCCTTGCCTAATACTCTGGCTGGGATTTCCAATAATATGTTGACTGCAAGTGCAAAGAGTTGTCTTGTTCCTGATCTCTGATGAAAAGCTTTTAGCATTCACCCTTGAGAGTAGTTGTGTTTGTGTCATAGATGGCCTTTATTATGTATATTCCTGTACACTCACTTTGTTGAGAGTTTGTCATAAATGGATGTTGAACTTGTCAAGTGCTTTTTCTGCAACTACTGAGATAATCATATAGTTTTTATTCATTTTGTTAGAGTTGTATCACATTGATTTGTGGTTGTTGAGTATATTTTCTTTTCTTCATTCCATGTTCTACTCTTCATGCTCTCTAGTCTTCAAACTAGTTCCTTATAGCAAATTTGTGTACTTGAGTCACTTTATGAGGTTCTGGTTTTCTGTGGAACACAAACTAGACATAAGTAATTTGATAATTTGGCATAATCATCTCACCTTCTTGAATATTGGTGACATTGTAAGAATACAAATTCTTGTCTTGTATGTACCTGCATCTTTTCTGTGTATTCTGGATGATTACTTCATGTATGTATGTATGCACGTGTGTGTGTATATATTCATATATTGGCAGCAACTGAAAATTGAGATTTCTGATCCTGTTTTCCTCACACACCCTGAATATTAGAAAATATTCTGTGCACAGTAAAATAAATTTCATTGTCCTTTAAATTCTTGTTATTTATATCTACAAGCTGGAGAGGGCATCTCCTAATTATGAAGACCATCTGGCTAGTTATCCAAGTTTCAATGGCTGTGTCTGGATTGATCACAAATAGGAAAAAAAAAAAAAGAAGAAAAGCACATTTTTAATCTTAGAAAACTGCATTTGTTTTGAGAATGCATACATTTTTAAATGATGCACTTATACTCAAGATAAATCAAGCAAACTCTGTAATAGTTATCTGTTTTGACTTTAGAAATTGACTGCATTATGAACACTTTTATTGAAAGGTGACTACAAGAATACCCAGAGGCCTTTTCAATGGAGCTACAATTAGCTGAAACTATATTATTCCTTAGCATGCTGTGTTTCCCATTACTTGGTGATCAAAAGAAAAACTCCAGAGAAGATCCGTAGGATGCAAGATTGATTACAGACTGATTCAGCAGTCTAATCACTAGCTAGTGCAATCTCAGCATGAATGGAGTCCCCAGAGAGCTAGTTGCTATCTGATAGCACTACAGAGGGGAGAAATCAAATGACTTCTAGAATGTAGATTGGTTTGGGTTGCATTAAACGGGAAAGGATTATATCTCACACTGTCATCCATCCTGGCATCTGAGAACAGTGCATCTAAAACATCTCATTTCCGCAGAAGGTATACATCAACTTTGCTGCGTTGCCTGAATCAGCAACTCCTGGGAAGAAAGGGAAACTACACAATTGCAGTGTGAAAACAGCTGCAATTAATTACAGTGTGCTTTTGGTGCTTCTTGCCAAGGACACAAGACTAATTTTTCATTATTATTCAATTTACATCCCTTATGTTGATCATTCTCTCTCAACATTATAAATCCAAAACATAGTATTTCCTGTCTATAACAATAATTAAAATAACTGTTGAAGGGCACTGGGAATAAGGGAAAGAACAATGAAAGACTGAATTATTGGAATCTAGTTCTAGTTCTGCTGAAATCTGTCTATGAATTGTGAGTAAACGATTTAACTTGTATGTATATCAATAGACTCATCTAAAACTGGAATAATTATATTTGGAATTCCTGAATTCAAGATGTCTAGATTTTACAACACTGTTGAACCAAAATAACTGTAGTGAATGATTCATATTTATATTTTAAATTCCTCTCATCCATTCATTTAAAAACTTAATAGTTTAGTGTAAGGGACAGATTAACAAAACACTTGTAGAAAGTAATCACATAGAAAGCATACCACTGAAACATCAAATCTATGTAGGTTAATACCAGGGGGAAATGAGGGAAAATTTATCTATCCTTTTCTTTTTTTTTAAATAAGGATTTTTTCAGGCCCAAAGAAAGATACAGTTTATAGAAAATTCTTAGTATTTCTTGATTCACTGGATCATCATCCCAGATTAACAAGAGAACCAGAAGGGGGTTAGTAAGAGGACACTGATGATGCATCAAAAGATCTATCTTGGATACAAAGCAACAAATTGAACCTGGCAGATTGTGTGGCAGGGGAGATGGTTTCAGTCCAGCTAAGAAAGGCTCTTTATAACAATGAACCAATGACAATCAGTGTTATTCTAGGAAATCTTCCTTTGAACACTGTCTGTAAGGAGGAATTTAGGATTGTTTACATAAATTTTATATTTAGTTCTGCTATTCATATTCAGTGGCTCATATTATGATGTATCTTCAGGTGTTTTAACTTTTTCCTATTTCTTTTTTTATTAACATTCATCAACATTCTTTAGACCAACAGTCCTTAACCTTTTTGGCACCGGGACCAGTTTTGTGGAAGAGAGTTTTTCCACAGACCTGGAGGCAGAAGGATGTTTTTGAGATGATTCAAATGCTTTACATTTACTTTATTTCTGATCTATGCTGCTGCTGATCTGACAGGAGGTACCACTCTACAGTTCAGAGGTTGGGAACCCCTGCTTTAGACTGCATGTAAATAGAACTTGAGTAACTTTGATGTCTCTGTTTTATTTCTGAGTTATATTGAAATCTTATGTGTTTCTTTAGTTGTAATATTTCTATTGTTATTCCCCTCTTTACCACCAAAACAGTTTACTCAAAACAGTTTACTCAAAAAACAGATATGGCTTCCTAACTGATATTTTGTCCTTAAACTGTTATTTCTGCCAATCCATTTAATATAAAACTGCCAAATTAATATTGGTAAAATACAGATTTCACTCTGCCATTCCATTTTTCAAAATTCTTCAAAGAACCTTCAGTAATATGATACATCCTAAAGATACACCACCTAGACTGGTATTAAAAGCAATTTAAAATCTAGTCTTGGCACCCTTTCTTAAACCTACACTCAAATTCTGTTTGTAATAGATGATCATTTAAGATTCTTTTACTTTTGCTGCTTCTTAGAGAAGTTAATTAGGGCTTTTTTCCCTAGATGTACCAATATCAAATTAGACCTATACAGATGTGTAAAATCACAGAATTTTAGAGCACGTAGACTCTGTATGCAATTTTTAAATTAATTTATTTTTTATTGAAGGATAATTGCTTTACAGAATTTTGCTGTTTTCTGTCAAACCAAAACATGAATCAGCCATCAATCTTTTATTGGTTTAATTATATTGTGTTTTGCCTAAACTAAAAAATATAAACTGTTAAATATAACCTGAAAACATTTCCAATTACTTGTTTAAGGAAGACTCTCAAGTCAAGTGAAATCACTCAGTCGTGTCCAACTCTTTGCAGCTCACAGACTGGAGCCTAGCAGGTCCTCTGTCCATGGGATTTTCCAGGCAAGAGTATTGGAGTGGGTTGCCTTTTCCTTTTCAGGGGATCTTCCTCAACCAGGGATCAAATCCACGTTTTCCATGTTACAGGCAGACGCTTTACCATCTGAGCCACGAGGAAAGCCCAAGGAATACTCTAACTTTGTAAAAATTTTCCTTGCAGAATTTATTTATCTGGTTATGCTTATTTAGCTTAAATAAAAGATATTTTGTACTATGTAAGTTATGTAGCATTTAAAACAGAAACACAAAAGCAATTGCCATTAGCCAGACTTATGTTGATATAGAGTAGATTTCATATTTATTAGAATCAATAGATGCAAACTACTAGAACATACACTCATATATACACCACATGTGTGCACACATTCGTCCTCTGATAGAAACAAATAACCAAAAACCAGCAGATGTTGAAATAATTCTTTTAGTAGTACAGATCAATAAGATAAAGTAATTATCCATTGAATGAATTAAAATGCTTTGGAAAACTTTGAAGATTAAATAAAACTTTCATTATGTTTTACAGAAATATAAAAATTCTTATAATTAGCAGATTTGAACTCCACATTTTTGGTAAGTTCCACTTTGAAATAGTATGGATTTTCTCTATTTAACATTTGATTAGGAGTGTCTAGCTCTAAAGGGCAATGTTTCTCAAAATAAATCATATCTGTTGTTCATGTTAAATCTCTAGGGATTATGATATAATTGGAAAATCAATATTCTAAAGAAAAATTCCTCAGATGACTCAAAACAGCACTCAGTGATGAAAGTTCTTTTCTATCTAGATTCACATATGGGTGACATCTTCTTTATCCATTCATTAACTGATGGTAGCGTAGATTGTTTCTGTATCTTGGCTATTGTGAGTAATGTTGCAACAACATAGAAAGAAAATGAAGTCGCTCAGTCGTGTCTGACTCTTTGCAACCCCATGGACTGTTGCCTATCAGGCTCCTCCGTCCAAGCAAGAATACTGGAGTGGGTTGACATTTCCTTCTCCAGAGGATCTTCCCGACCCAGGGATGGAACCCGGGTCTCCTGCATTGTAGGCAGATGCTTTTACCATCTGAGCCACCAGGGAAGTCACCTGCAACAACATAAGAGTGTGTAAATCTCTTCAGTATTCTATTTTCATTTCCTTTAGATGTTTAAGCTGATGTGAAAATGCTGGATCATAAGGCAGTTTATTTTTAATTTATTGATGAAACTTTATATGGCTTTCCATAATGTCTCCATCAATTTACATTTACACCAAGAGTGAATGAGTTATCTTTTCTTCAAATCCTTGAGAACACTTTTTATCTCTTGTGATTTGATGAAAGCTATTCTAACATGTATAAGATGATATCTTATAGCAATTTTGATTTGTATTTCCCTTATGATGAACAATGTCTCAAACCTTTTTGTTATTGAGTATCTTTATATTTTCTTTAGAAAAATGTTTATTCAGTTCCTCCACCTATTTTTAGTTTATTTATTTTTCTGTTATTGAGTTTCGTAAATTATTTGTATATATTTGATACTAACCCTATATCAGATATATGGTTTGCAAACATTTTCTCCTATTTTGTAGATTGCCTTTACATTTTGTTGATGGTTTCTTTTGCTATGGAGAAGATTTTTAATAAATGTAGTCCTCATTGATTTTTGCTTTTATTGCTTGTACTTTTGGTGTCATATTCAAAAGATCGTTGTCAAAACCATTGACAAGGAGGCTTTCCCCTATTTTTTCTTCTAGGAAATTTTAAGGTTTCAATTGTGTTCAAGTCTTTAATCCATTTCAAGCTAATTTTTCTGAGTGTTGTAAAATAAGGTTTAAACTTTATTTTTCTGCATGTGCTTTTCTAGTTTTCTAAGCACCATTTACTGAGGAGACTATACTTTCCCCATTGAATACTCTTGGCTTCTGTGTTAAATATTAGTTGGTCATATATATAAGTTTTTATTTCTAAGCTCTCTGTCCTGTTGTATCAGTTTATGTGTCTGCTTTTATACCACTACTGCAATGTTTTGCTTATTGTATCTTTATAATGTAGTTTGAAGTGTGATGCCTCGGACTTTCTTTTTCTTCTTTCTTTCTCCGCATGGCTTTGGATATTCACAGTCTTTTGTAATTTCATACAAATTTTAGGATTATTTTTTCTTTTACTATGAAAAATGCCTTTAGAATTTTGACAGAAATTTCACTGCATATACAGACGGTTTTTAGTGGCGTGAAAATTTTAACATTATTAATTCTTTAATTAATGAACACAAATATATTTTCATTTGTATTGTCTTCAGTTTCTTTCATCAATATCTTATACTTTCACATATAAGAGTTTCACTTCCTTGGTCAAATTCATTCCCAAGTATTTTGCTTTTGATGATATTGTAGATGGGATTATTTTGTTTCTTTTTCAGATTTTTTTTTGTTTCTCATGTCTAGAAACACAGCTGACTTCTCAGTGTTAATTTGTATCCCACAATTTTGTCAAATGTGTTGATTAATTCTGTATTTTTGGGCAAAGTATTCAAAGTTTTCTATACATAATGTCATATCATCTCCAAATACAATATTACTTCTTCCTGATTGTTCTATTGATAGTTAGCACTTCCGGCACTATGTTGACTGAGAGTGATGTGAGTGGGCACCTTTGTCTTGTTTCTGACCTTAAAAGAAAAATTTTCAACTTTTCACTGCTGAGTAAGGTTTAGCTGTGAGTTTTGGGTTTACTTCCCTGGTGGCTCAGATGGTAAAGAATCTGACTGCAATGCAGAAGACCTGAGTTCGACCCCTGAGTCAGGAGTTTTCTCTATTTATACTTAGTCAATCTAGCTAAATATTTGTTGATTTTGCTTTTTTTACAGAATAGCAACTTTTAGTTTTATTGATCTTTTCCGTTGTTTGTCTAGTCTCTATTTCACATATTTCTGAATTGATTTTTGTTATTTCCTTTCTTCTGCTGACTTTAAGCTTATTTTTGTTGTTCTTTTTCTAGTCGTATAAAGTGATAGTTGTTTATTTGCAATCTTCTTTTTTTCTTAATATAGTGATATAATGCTATATACTTTTCCTCTTAGAACTGCTTTTATAAAATCTTATAGGTCTGTTTTTTTTTTCATCCATTTTTATTTGCTTTAAGATATTCCTTGATTTCCTTTTTATTTCTTTTTTGACCCATTTGACCCAGGAGTATGTTGTTTAATTTGTACATATTTGTAAATTGTCCAATTTTATTCCATTATGGATTTATAGTTTTACATTGTTTATTATTTTTATTATTATTATTATTTACTTTACAATATTGTATTGGTTTTGCCATATATCAACATGCATCCGCCATGGGTGTACACGTGTTCCCCATCCTGAACCCCCTCTCACCTCCCTCCCCAAATCATCCCTCTGAGTCATCCAAGTGCACCAGCTTCCTGTATCCTGCATCTAACCTGGACTGACGATTCATTTCTTATGTGATATACATGTTTAATGCTATTATAGTTTTATATTTTATGATCAGAACAGATACTGGTATGATTTCAATATTCTTAAATTTCCTAAGATTTGCTTTGCAGCATATCCTATAAACTGTTCTGAAGAATGTTATGTGTGTACTCGAGAGGAATGTGTAATCTGCTGCTGTTGGTTGGGATGTTCCATAATTGTCTGTTAGGCCTATTTGTTCTCAAGTATGATTCAAGTCCAACATTTCTTTATTCATCTTCTGTCTGGATAATCTATCCATTGCTGAAAGTAGGGTATTGAATTCCTTTACTTTTGCATTGCTATTTTCCTCTTTACATGTGTTAGTATTTGCTTAATAAATTTAGCTGTTCCAATGTTGTGTGCATATATATTTTCTGATTAATTGAGCTCTTTGTCATCATATAATAACCGTCATTGTCCTTTGTTACTGTTTTTTGCTTAAAGACTATTTTATCTGATATAAGCTACCCTTGCTCTTTTTTATTCCTCTAGTATGAAATATCTTTTTTCACCACTTTGAGCCTGTGCATCATTAAAACTGAAGTGAGTCTCTTGTAGGCTGCATATTGTTGAGTTTTTTATTCAATCTATCTAGCCATTCTATATGCTTTTATATTAGAAATTTCAATTCGTTTATATTTGTGTTAGTTGTTGCTAGGTAAGATCTTACTAGGTCTTTCCTAGTGACTCAGCAGGAAAGAATACACCTGCAATGCAGGAACCACAGAAGATGCAGGTTCAATATCTGGGTCAGGAAGGTCCTATGGAGGAGGGCACAATAATCCACTCCAGTATTCTTTCCTGGAGAACCCCATGAACAGAAGATCCTGATGGGCTAGAGTCCATAGGGTCGCAAAGAGTCAGACATGCCTGAAACTACTTAACATGCACACAGGCACAAGATCTTACTAATGTCATGTTTTAACTTTTTCTGCCTTTTTTTTTTTTGGCGGGGTGGTCTTATTTTATTTTTGATGGTCTTAATGCCTTCCTTTGTGAAGTGGTGATTTTCTGTATTGGTATATTCTAATTCTCTTTTCTTTATCTTTTGTAAATCTGCTATAAATTTTTGCTTTTGTAAATCTGCTACAAATTTTTGCTTTGTGTTTTGAGGTTTAAGTAAAACTGTGTTAATATTGATTTAGAGTGACACCTTGAGCATATTGGGCACCCAATATAGTTTCTATTTTCTTTACCATATTACTTTCATTACTTTTTATAAAGTTGATAAATCATTTCAAGAAAAATTTTAAGTGAACTATCTTTATCTAATTAAAATATAATAGTTATAACATCATATAAGATAAGATCTTGCCTATAAGAAATGACTCCAAGAAAATGCACTATGAGATCCATCACATCTTAATTCATTGAGGATAATGTTTACATACATTCTATGAAGTACCTAATAGAATGCCTTAACAAAATAATTGTTTTCTCCTGTTCTCTAATATATCCAGAGATAGCATTTTAGAATGGGACAAAAACATGATGACATCAAGGAACCAAACATTTTTAATTATCATGTGGATATTCTCATATCTTAAGGGTACATTCTATCCTTTTGGTCTCAAGATGGCTGCTTCATTACCAGTTACTGCATCTGTTTTCCAGTCTGAATGAAAATGATATCCAATGGAGAAGGATATGGCCTATAATAAGGAAACCACAGTAACTTCTGATATGACTCATTTAATGCATCATCCTGGGCTATAAAGAGATGGAACTGATAATCGGCTCCAATTCTAGTTCATGTAGCATCAAGGGTTCTGACGGTATGGAGGAAAGTATACTCTTGGAGAAGTAGCAGAATCTTCCACAAATATATAATCAGTACCTACTATATAAAAAGTATGGCTTTGTATTCTTGGATAAGTATTATATTATTTAATATTCATCCTAAGGAGTATCCTTTGATTTCATATTTTTTTCTTCTTTAATAAAACTAGTAAGGGCCTACTGTATAGTACAGGGAACTGTACTCACTCTCTTGTAATAACCATAATTGAAAAGGTTGTATATAAATGTTACTGTTTAGTTGCTAAGTTGTGTCTGATTCTTTTGCGACCCCATGGACTGTAGCCTCCTAGGCTCCTCTATCGATAGAGTTTTCCAGGCAAGATACTGGAGTGAGCTGCCATTTCCTCCTCCATAGGATCTTCCCGACACAGAGACTGAACACTTTTCCCTTGCATTTTCTACATCAGCAGGTGGATTCTTTACTGTGCACCTGAATCAACTATACGTAAATAAATTTTTTTTAAATAAAAAAATTAGAAGACTAATAGATAGAGTAATATAAGTAACTTGCCTATGGACATTTAGCTAGTAAGTAGAAATATTCAGATTTGAAGTATAGCTTTTCTTAATCAAAGCCTTTTTGTTTACACAAAGATGCATCTATTTTATTTTGTCAGCTTAATATGAGAAAAATGATAGTGAAAGAGGAAAAGAAAGTTGATTATAGAGAAATTCTCTGGTTTTGGTTAACAGAATTTTTTCAGAAGAGCATGAACTTTGGAAAACAACCTTGACATTAGTTTGATACATATGTGAGACTTAACTGATGCCTCTGTAGAACAGCATTCCAAAGGCAATGTAAAATCTTTATCCATTAGATTGAACTATAGCATTCTGCAAAAATTTGCCCCTAAAGTAGATTCCAATAAACAAGAGTGATTTAGTCAGCAAGGACAATGTAACATGGATACTACCACCATCCTTCACAACTATGCACAATTGTACATTATTATTTTCTGTACCTAGCTTTCAAGATAAGTCTTAAGAACCTGTATGTCAGCATAATATAAGAATTGCATCACTAGCCTAGCTACAAATTTTCTTCATAGGGATATAAATGGTGTTTATCTTTTCTGTTATTTTTGACCCTTCAGTGGTTGACCTCTATATTGCATTTTGTTCTAAAGAAGATTCAGACCTTGAAAGAGAGTAGGTGTGCATTTGATAACAATAGACTCTGTTACTGTTTTCCTTTTCCCCTTTGGTCATAATTTTAAACAAAATGAGCATAGGTTTTTATTTAATTACTGTACATTTAGGATACTTTTCATATTCTGTGGTTTAGATAAATTTAATTTTGTAATCAGTTACTTTAATTCATAGTGATACAAGTAGAATTTTATTCTGTGTTACAGACTTGTTAGGAATGACACCTTTAAAATTGCACTTCATGTTTAAATTCTCCTTAGACTCTAATATACAATTTTATCCTTATCCTCTATGGTTTGATACTTTAATACAGATACTTTTCTTTGATAATTCTTTGCCTGTTTAATTTGTACAATGATTTAGGAGAAAGAATATAAACTTGGATCTAGTAAACCTGGGTAATATCCAAATGTCTTTAGAAGTTGGGAATTTTTGAAAAAAAAAATGACAAGATTTTAGTCTTTTACTTTTCTACTCTGAAACAGAAAGATAATATTTCCAGTCCTACCTCTTATATATGGATATTTCAAGAATCAAACATGTGTATGATACGTATGCTATAAAAGCTCCTTATATATATATATATTTTAGTAGTATATCTTCATCTTATCTAACACAATATGTGCCCTAAAATTCAAGATAATTTCTGAAAATTACACCCCATATTGACAGAGGAAATTTTAGCACTTTTTCCCAGAAATATTTAAATATAACTAGTGGCTATAGATTTCTTTTGACTAGTATTTCAACTTAAGCTGCTTAGCATCTTTGAACATTAATTTGCCATTTATTGTACTGGATGAAAAATTTATTCAAACAAAATGTATTGAAATCTTATTAAATATAGTTACTGAGATTAAAAAATAATCCTTCCCCTTGCAGAGCTTCTTGGAGAAGATAGAATAATCACAACAGTGAGACAGTTGCTATAATGAAGGGGTAAAGAACACCTTATAGCAATATAGATGGGAAATGAATGATGGTTAAATTAGTTCCAAATTAGTGTGAAATTAAAAATAAAGAAACAACTGTAATAATAGTTAACTAAGTAGAAACTTTTCTCATAGTGTAATTGAGCTTATTTTGGAAGTTTTCTTAAGCAAGTGGCAGAATTTTGTCACTTCAGAAGTTATTGAAAGTGATTACATTAGTCATCCCTCAGAATTGCTTAGAACACTGTGCTAAAAGTTGAGGCATCACAAAATAAGTTAGTATAGTAAATTTAGAGCAGATTCAGAGTAGCATCATAGAAATGATTATTACTTTAAAGATAAGCATTAAGGTAAAACATCAAAAGGTTTAATGTGACCATATTGAAATGTTTTTTGTAACTGTAGCTGGAACACATCCTTTTAATTAGCAGAAAACATCAAAAACACTTTGAAGCTTGATACATATTGGAAAGTTATTCTATATATTATTTGGTTACTTCTATCTTACAGACTCATTAAATAATCTCTTCCTTTTTTAAATGGTTGACATCCCTCTTTCCTTTAAAAAAAAAAGCACAATTGCTCTTATGTCTACTGTGCACAATGGGCCAAACAGCTCAAGGACAAAATTTACATAAGGCTTTGGCAGGTCTGGCAAATAAAATACTTGTTAATTTTAAAATCAAATCAAACTTCACTTAACAAGCAGATGTTTATTACCTACAATAAATCTATGCTATATTTATCAAATACATAAATAAATGATACATAAATTTTTCCCTTGAGAGGTTTAGAATCTACATGGAAAGACAGATTAAACAAGTATAACACTTAAAAATACAACATATTATGAGATGCTTTACAAATATGAACTGTAGTTTCTGATGAGAACTCCAAGGTGAAAAGTCTATTCATTTTGGTCCCCAAATCATTTTAGAAAGTGTTATGCTATTGTATTAGTTTAAGGTTTGTATTAGTTTCCTAGGGTTGCTGAAACAAAATATCATGAACTTGTTTGCTTAAACAACAGAAGTTTATTTTCCCCCAGTTCTGGAGACTGGGAGTCCAAGATCATGTGTTGGTAGGTTTGGTTTCTTTTGAGGCCTCTCTCCTTGGCTTGCAAATGGCCATCTTACACTGTGTCCTTACACAGGTCCTTATCCTGTGGTCTTTGCTAAATGCAAACATGTCCCTGGTGTCTTCTTTTCCTTGTCTTATAAAGAAACCAGTCAGATTGAATTGAGGTCCACTCTAATAGCATCATTTTTAACCTGCATGAGAGTGTGCTAAATCACTTCAGTCGTGTCTACCTGTTTGTGACCCTATAGACTGTAGCCTACCAGACTCCTCTGTCCATGGGATTCTCCAGGCAAGAATCCAGAGTAGGCTGCTGTGCCCTCCTCCAGGGGATCTTGCCAACCCACGGATCGAACCTGTGTCTCTTATGTCTCCTGCATTGGTAGGTGGGTTCTTTATCACTAGCTCCATCAATTACCTATTTAAAAGACCTTATCTCTAAATATGTATCCTGAAATACTGATGTCTAGGGTTTCAACATATTAATTTCAGAGGGACATAGTTCAGTCTATAGTAAATTTCTTCAAGGTTATTCTAAAACTATTGCATGATCTTTGACTGCAGCCATGAAATTAAAAGACGCTTACTCCTTGGAAGGAAAGTTATGACCAGCCTAGATAGCATATTCAAAAGCAGAGACATTACTTTGCCAACAAAGGTCCATATAGTCAAGGCTATGGTTTTTCCTGTGGTCATGTATGGATGTGAGAGTTGAACTGTGAAGAAAGCTGAGCGCCAAAGAATTGATGCTTTTGAACTGTGGTGTTGGAGAAGACTCTTGAGAGTCCCTTGGACTGCAAGGAGATCCAACCAGTCCATTCTGAAGGAGATCAGCCCTGGGATTTCTTTGGAGGGAATGATGCTAAAGCTGAAACTCCAGTACTTCGAGCACCTCATGCGAAGAGTTGACTCATTGGAAGAGAGTCTGATGCTGGGAGGGATTGGGGGCAGGAGGAGAAGGGGACGACAGAGGATGAGATGGCTGGATGGCATCACTGACTTGATGGATGTGAGTCTGAGTGAACTCCGGGAGTTGGTGATGGACAGGGAGGCCTGGCGTGCTTTGATTCATGGGGTTGCAAAGGGTCAGACATGACTGAGCGACTGAACTGAACTGAACTTACTCAAAAATTTTAAAGGGAAATCTTATTTGCTTTTCTCCAAGTATTATTCAACAATTATTATTAAGCCCATTTGGGCTTCCCTGGTGGCTCAGTGGTAAAGAATCTGCCTGCAATGCAGGAGACCTGGGTTGGATCTCTGGGTCAGGAAAATCCCCTGGAGAAGGAAATGGCAACCCACTCCAGTATTCTTGCCTGGAGAATTCCATGGACAGAGAAGCCTGGCAGGCTACAGTCCACAGTGTCACAAAAGGTTGGACATGACTGAGGAACTAACCCTAACAATTATAAATCCTTTCAATATATATACATGTGTAGTCAAAATGATCAAATATGGAATTACCTTCTTAGATTTTCTGGCAGGTCCTGGATGAATTCCAAGAATATCTGAATAATCTTTTTTTGTAAATAATTGACATCCACAAGAAGATTTTCAGACTAAAATCCTAGAGTAGTCAAGATTTTTTGTTCCAAACAAAACCATGTATCTTTGGGTTTTAAAGCTTATGCTGAGGTTTATTGTACTTTTTTTTTCCTGCTATTTTTATGTTGATACATTAAATAAATAATATATGAAATTTTTTGACATTTTTAATTTCAGAGTAGTGACTCATTAGTACTATTGAACTCAATTATGTACAAATGTTTTATTTTTTAATTAGATTTGTTTTTAAGTTATTTTCATTAAGTGAACTAAAATGTAAATATTGCTTGTGGGTAAATTTTAATTATAAATGATGTTAAGTTGTAGAGTTACACTGAAAATTGCTCTATCATCAAATTAGATAAACAGCTCGAGTGCACATCAATGGAGTTAGCATTTAGTGAATAGTTAATAAGAATGAAACACTCTTCCAAGTTCTTTATAAATATTAAACATTTACTCCTCTAGCAACAACATGAAATAGATGGCATTATTACTATTACTGTTATTATTTATTGCATTTTCTTTACATATGGGAACTGAGATTCTTACAGATCAACTATTTTGTCTGAAGTTACATAGTTTTTAAGTTGAAAAACCAAGATTCAGTTCTAAAGTACATTCTCTTTAGCACTAAACAATCTATTGCTACAAATACTCCTCTGTTCTCACCAAGCTCATCACCTGTTTCACAAGATGCGTGTGTGAAACAGAACAATTAAAGATAAAATTTAGAATGTTATCAAGTGGCATTATATCTGGACACATTACACCTTGAGCTAGCAATCCATGAACTGCAGGCCAACCTTTCCTGGAAAAACTTAACTAAATGTATGGATTAAAAAGAATCTTTCATGGAACTCATAATAACCCGGTGTACGTACTGTCTCTGTGATTTTGTATTTACCACAATATTTTCCTCAACACAGTAAGCACAGTGTTTTTATGACCCACCCCCCCCCCCAAAAAAAAAAAAAAGACTCTCTTCTGCCTATACAGCCCTTCAGCGGACTTGATTCCAAGGTCCCATTCTCTCTCCATGACAATTAAAATAGTATTTCTCTGTTTTTCCATTTTCTAGACAGAACACTTTTTCCTTTCCCTGACCCCCAAATTCATATGTTAAAACATAGTACCCAATGTGATGGTATAAGAAAATCAGGCCTTTTGGAAACAGATTAAGTCATGAGGGCTGAATCCTTATAAAGAGGACCAATAACCTTATAAAAGAAATCCCAGGTAACCTATCAGCCATGTGAGGGCATGGGAAAAAGCAGTCATTTATGAGCCAGGAAAAAGGCCTTCACTAGACACTGAAGCTGCCAGCACCGTGATCTTACACTTGCCAGTATCCAGAACTTTGAGAAATAAATAGCTGTTGTTTATAAGCCCCCCAGCTTATATTTTGTTATCAGATCAGATCAGATCAGTCGCTCAGTCGTGTCCAACTATTTGCGACCCCATGAATCGCAGCACGCCAGGCCTCCCTACCCATCACCAACTCCCGGAGTTCACTCAGACTCACGTCTGTTGAGTCAGTGATGCCATCCAGCCATCTAATTCTCTGTCGTCCCCTTCTGCTCCTGCCCCCAATCCCTCCCAGCATCAGAGTCTTTTCCAATGAGTCAACTCTTCGCATGAGGTGGCCAAAGTACTGAAGTTTCAGCTTTAGCATCATTCCTTCCAAAGAAATCCCAGGGCTGGTCTCCTTCAGAATGGACTGGTTGGATCTCCTTGCAGTCCAAGGGACTCCCAAGAGTCTTCTCCAACCCCACAGTTCAAAAGCATCAATTCTTTAGAGCTCAGCCTTCTTCACAGTCCAACTTTCACATCCATACATGACCACAGGAAAAACCATAGCCTTGACTAGACGAACCTTTGTTGGCAAAGTAATGTCTCTGCTTTTGAATATGCTATCTAGGTTGGTCATAACTTTCCTTCCAAGGAGTAAGCGTCTTTTAATTTCATGGCTACAGTCACCATCTGCAGTGATTTTGGAGCCCAGAAAAATAAAGTCTGACACTGTTTCCCCATCTATTTCCCATGAAGTGATGGGACCGGATGCCATGATCTTAGTTTTCTGAATGTTGAGCTTTAAGCCAACTTTTTCACTCTCCACTTTCACTTTCATCAAGAGGCTTTTGAGTTCCTCTTCACTTTCTGCCATAAAGGTGGTGTCATCTGCATATCTGAGGTAATTGATATTTCTCCCGGCAATCTTGATTCCAGCTTGTGCTTCTTCCAGTCCAGCGTTTCTCATGATATACTCTGCATATAAGTTAAATAAACAGGGTGACAATATACAGCCTTGACGTCCTCCTTTTCCTATTTGGAACCAGTCTGTTGTTCCATGTCCAGTTCTAACTGTTGCTTCCTGACCTGCATACAGATTTCTCAAGAGACAGGTCAGGTGGTCTGGTATTCCCATCTCTTTCAGAATTTTCCGCAGTTGATTGTGATCCACACAGTCAAAGGCTTTGGCATACTCAATAAAGCAGAAATATATGTTTTTCTGGAACTCTCTTGCTTTTTCCATGATCTAGCGGATGTTGGCAATTTGACCTCTGATTCCTCTGCCCTTTCTAAAACCAGCTTGAACATCAGGAAGTTCACAGTTCACATATTGCTGAAGCCTGGCTTGGAGGATTTTGAGCATTACTTTACTAGCGTGTGAGATGAATGCAATTGTGTGGTAGTTTGAGCATTCTTTGGCATTGCCTTTCTTTGGGATTGGAATGAAAACTGACCTTTTCTAGTCCTGTGGCCACTGCTGAGTTTTCCAAATTTGCTGGCATATTGAGTGCAGCACTTTCACAGCATCATCTTTCAGGATTTGGAATAGCTCAACTGGAATTCTCTCACCTCCACTAGCTTTGTTCATAGTGATGCTTTCTAAGGCCCACTTGACTTCACATTCCAGGATGTCTGGCTCTAGGTCAGTGATCACACCATCGTGATTATCTGGGTCATGAAGATCCTTTTTGTACAGTTCTTCTGTGTATTCTTGCCATCTCCTCTTAATATCTTCTGCTTCTTTTAGGTTCATACCATTTCTTTCCTTTATCGAGCCCATCTTTGCATGAAATGTTCCCTTGGTATCTCTGATTTTCTTGAAGAGATCTCTAGTCTTTGCCATTCTGTTGTTTTCCTCTATTTCTTTGCATTGATCGCTGAAGAAGGCTTTCTAAACTCTTCTTACTATTCTTTGGAACTCTGCATTCAGATGCTTATATCTTTCCTTTTCTCCTTTGCTATTCTCTTCTCTTCTTTTCACAGCTATTTGTAAGACCTTCCCAGACAGCCATTTTGCTTTTTTGCATTTCTTTTCCATGGGGATGGTCTTGATCCTGTCTCCTGTACAATGTCACAAACCTCATTGCCTAGTTCATCAGGCGCTCTATCTATCAGATCTAGGCTCTTAAATCTATTTCTCACTTCCACAGTATAATCATAAGGGATTTGATTTAGGTCATACCTGAATGGTCTAGTGGTTTTCCCTACTTTCTTCAATTTAAGTCTGAATTTGGCAATAAGGAGTTCATGGTCTGAGCCACAGTCAGCTCCTGGTCTTGTTTTTGCTGACTGTATAGAGCTTCTCCATCTTTGGCTACAAAGAATATAATCAATCTGATTTCGGTGTTGACCATCTGGTGATGTCCATGTATAGAGTCTTCTCTTGTGTTGTTGGAAGAGGGTGTTTGTTATGACCAGTGCATTTTTCTTGGCAAAACTCTATTAGTCTTTGCCCTGCTTCATTCCATATTCCAAGGTCAAATTTGCCTGTTACTCCAGGTGAAGTAACTTCAAGTCAAGAAGTTACTTCTTGACTTCCTACTTTTGCATTCCAGTCCCCTATAATGAAAAGGACATCTTTTTTTGGGTGTTAGTTCTAAAAGGACTTGTAGGTCTTCATAGAGCCATTCAACTTCAGCTTCTTCAGTGTTACTGGTTGGGGCATAGACTTGGATTACTCTGATACTGAATGGTTTGCCTTGGAAACGAACAGAGATCATTCTGTCGTTTTTGACATTGCGTCCAAGTACTGCATTTTGCACTCTTTTGTTGACCATGATGGCTACTCCATTTCTTCTGAGGGATTCCTGCCCGCAGTAGTAGATATAACGGTCATCTGAGTTAAATTCACCCATTCTAGTCCATTTCAGTTCGCTGATTCCTAGAATGTCGACTTCACTCTTGCCATCTCTTGTTTGACCACTTCCAATTTGCCTTAATTCATGGACCTGACATTCCAGGTTCCTATGCAATATTGCTCTTTACAGCATTGGACCTTGCTTCTATCACCAGTCACATCCATAGCTCGGTATTCTTTTTGATTTGGCTCCATCCCTTCATTCTTTCTGGAGTTATTTCTCCACTGATCTCCAGTAGCATATTGGGCACCTACTAACCTGAGGAGTTTTTCTTTCAGTATCCTATCATTTTGCCTTTTCATACTGTTCATGGGGTTCTCAAGGCAAGAATACTGAAGTGGTTTGCCATTCCCTTCTCCAGTGGACCTCATTCTGTCAGATCTCTCTACCACGACCCACCCATCTTGGGTTGCCCCATGGGCATGGCTTAGTTTCATTGAGTTAGACAAGGCTGTGGGCTGCACGGGCGCAGAAGGGCGTAGAGAGGCTATCCCACGTTGAAGGTCAGGAAGGGCGGCAGTGAGGAGATACCCCTCGTCCAAGGTAAGGAGCAATGGCTGAGCTTTGCTGGAGCAGCTGTGAAGAGATACCCCACACCCAAGGTAAGAGAAACCCAAGTAAGATGGTAGGTGTTGCAAGAGGGCATCAGAGGGCAGACACACCGAAACCATTTTGTTATAGCAGCCTGAAAAAATAAATAAATCTACCAGTGTGATACTTCCATGCCCCGATCTTTTAATATTTTCCCCAAATTATTTCTGCAATTACCCCAAAACATATGTGTGTGTGAAGGGGGAGGGGTATGTATGTTTTCCAAAAATAACACTTTCAGCTGCAACATGCCATTCACCTTCTCTTTCCTTAGCCACTTAAGTTCTTAACTGTCTTGTTATTATCCAGTACCTATGAGTACTGTGCAAGTACACAAGCTCACTACAACTGTGTGCTGACACACCACTGGGGGTTGATGTGACACACTCACAGCAGTGGCTTAGGTACCATCTCCTGGTGAAGCCTCATGCTGTGCAGAAACTGCTCCCTCTGGAACATCCACACAACAGATGTGGTCCAAGTTGTGGATTTAGTTAATGCTCTATGTTCTCTGAGGGAGCAAGAGAGAATCACCTACACAAACCTTTTGGAACAATTCATCCTGTTACATTCAGCCCAAACAGCACTGCTTTTAATCCCAGTGTATCACAGAGATTTTTATGATGATAGACTTTATTACTTTTTTCCAGGGAGATTGCTTCTTTTATGGACAAGTACAAATCCACAGTATCTTGGTTCTTTTCCTAATAGTCTCTTTTCCTCTATTCTGTAGTAGTGCTTTTAGAGTGGGCCTTGTGGTTTTCTTCCTAGATTGAGTTTCTTCTTAGGAAATTCTTCATATCTCATGCAAACTGCATCCCCTGAAATTCATTCCACCAATCCTACAGACATGATGTGAGATGACTAAATTCTAGGTAAACACAGCTTAGAGTAAAAATTGGAATCCTTAAACTTCTTGGACCATCTGATGATCCAAGTTTTATAAAAGCATCATGGTAAAGCTACTTAACACTGATCTTTCCCTTTCCAATTATACCAAAACCTCAAAGGGATGTTCCCTATTGGCTTATATTATATATTTATTTTATTCAATAATTATTTTGTGTATTCAAATATTAGATTCCATTCAATATCTTAAAGTTTTAAGGGAGAGAAACTATATCATATCCTTCTTCTTGTTTACTTGTTTCTAACAGCAGCCACCACTGTGGAGATAACATAGAAAGTACTTTGTAAATGTTTGTTTACATAATCAAATTTTAGAAAATTCATGGTGATCTTATCAATATTTTATAATGTTTTTCCAAATGAGAGCTAAATATAGTACAAAAATATTTAACTGAGCAATAAAGCTAACATTTACAATGTTTTTCTATCTCACCTTTCATTTTATTTACAACAGTACTGTATGCACCATCTCAGCAAAAAATCGAAATTTCAAGAAGTCCAATAATAGAGAATAAATAGAATTTCCTCCCAGGCTAGTTTAATTGTTATATAGATGATGATTTATATTTAAAACCAAGATTCAAGCAAATGTAGCATAATATTCCATAAAAGCTCTCAAAATTAAAATTGGGTATTTTAACACACAGGGCAAACTGGCAGATGTTTTAGAGAGTGGCTTTAAATCTGTCATGTTCTATCCTTCTTCTCTTATTTCACATCTTCTTTCCTTCTTGCTTGGTATGCCTCCATTCATCACAGACACCACAACTATAAAAGCAGCACTATCCTTCACTTTTAAATCATTGGCTGTCTCTGTCACTGTCATGGCCAGTCTTTGAAACAGGAAAAAGAAAACCCAGAATAGCATTTGCAATAGCACAAGCATCATAAATGTTCCCCAGGACTCCCATCACACAATCTATTTGTGCCAAGTCTAGGCATAGATCTTCTCATGCTACCGACTAGCAAGTCATGCAGGAGCTCTAATTGTGGAGTAGATGACTGTCACATGGCATGTCTTCCATGTGAAGGTGGGGAGGGATTTAGAGCTATGGCTTCTGAATGTAAATTCATTGTGACATCCTCTTTAAAATAGATCATCCACACCAGATCAGCTTGGTAAAATTGGTTAGAAAAAGCTTTAATTATGCTGAAGTTTAAGAGTTTGAATATGACACATGACAATAGCTTTGCACAAAGAAAAACCTTATTTTCAGGTCACTATCCCGTCACTTCCATGTGTCACCGGGCTCTGGAAGAATTAAGAAAAAGAGACAAATGATAGACCTCATCTCTCCCTAATAATCTAAGCATTAATTGGCTCATGACATCTTTTTTTTTAATCAAATATTGATGGCATGATAGCCCTAAACATAAAAGTACTAATGATTTTGATGACTGGATGAAAACATCTACAAGCATATAAGTGGAAGATATAAAAATGACATTATTTTTAATACTTTTGAAAGACTCACTTTTATTAATGATGAGACATTCATAAATAGCTTTAGGATAAGGTAGAAGGCCATATCATACAGTTTTTGGTAGCGACAAATGACCAAATTTCACTCATTTATTTATTACATTGTAAATATTTTAACATTTTTATATTTTAATATTTTGAAATTGTCAGTGCTTTCTTGTGATCATTAGATGAACAAAATTGTATTGGTTTGTTTTCTACTTGTTCCAACAGAGGAGAAAGCACATGATGGAAAACTAAAGTGTCTTAGTAATAGAGCAATAAAAAATGCTTAGAGGATTTGGGGATTTTGCTCTAAATTGTATGCTTTCAGAATATGAAGATAATTCTACAATTCGGCATCTTAATAGATCTTATCTAGACAGCGGTGGGGGCGGGGAATGAGACAAGTATAAAGCTGTAATTCATAAAGAGGCAGCAAGTCACTTGTATTAGCCAGAATAGTAAGAAGTTTGATCATTTTTGTGAATTGGTAGATGTTCTGTTTCTTCCTTATGTGAGTTTATCAATTATTAAGAATGGACATGTTTTCATGTGGATCCATTATGTTATTGAGAGACCCTGTCTGAAGGTATTATGTGAAATAGTTTATGCTCCATAGCAAAATACCTGGGCCTAGCTGTGAGAGACTAGTTAGCTGGTAGCAACTCTGATGGATAGGGCAGTGCTTGGCTGTCACAGATTGCTATTCTGTTTCTCAAAATGTATCAGTGTCCTGGCAATTTAGAAAAATATTAATAGAAAACAAAAAATTAAACCTGCATAATTGTGAATGAAAAAAAAAGGAGAAACATGCAAAAACCTACTGTATGACTCCATGTATTTAAAGTTGATAAAGCAAGTGTTATAAATACATGGTGTTAAAAGTCAGATTAGTCATTACTTTTGGAGAAAAACTGATCTGGGAAGTGACCCATGGGTGACTTCTTGTGTGGTGGTATTGGTTTATTTTTTTCAGTTGTGTATGGGGTACACATATTATTTAGAAAAAGAGCAGCCCTATATAAGCAGCACTTCCTCTTTCTTTCTCTGTTTCTCCATTTGGGGATGGTAAATCAAATAATGTGCTATGCTTAGTCATTCAGTCGTGTCCAACTCTCTGTAATCCCATGGACTGTAGCCTGCCAGGCTCCTCTGTCCATAGGATTCTCCAGGCAAGAATACTGGAGTGGGCTGCCATGTCCTCCTCCAGGGGTCTTTGTAATACAGGGATCGAACCCATGTCTCCCACATTGCAGGTGGATTTTTATCATCTGAGCCACCAGGGAATCCCTGGTCAAATAATGTTTAATTTTAAATGATGAATCTGTATCATCCTATAATCTATTGGGCAAGGAAGATATATAGAAGTAATCAGTGGTGTAATAACAAGCATGCCCCACCTCTCCTTTGCTACAAACCATCAATAGAGTAATATAATTTTTACAAATTTTTTTGTAATGAGAACTTTAGTTTTACTTGCTTAGCAACTTTCAAATAGGTAATATAGTATTATTATTTTCACCATGCTGTTCACCCCATCCCCATAACTTATTTTATAACTGAAAATAATTTCCTATTATTAGTTCCTCCCATTCCTGAAAACCACCATCCTACTACAACCTCATATAGGTGGGATCCTACATTTGTCCTTTTGTGTCTGGCTTATTTCACTTAGCATAATTTCTTCAGGTTTCACCCATGTTGTTGCATGAGTCAAAATTTAATTCCCTTTTAAGACTGAAAAACCTTGCATTGTTTGTATATGCCAGAGAATTTTAGAAAGTTAGAAGACATACTCCTATCATCATACTGGAGAACTTGTCTTTTTGACAGTGACTCCTAGATAGCATATTGAAAAGCAGAGACATTACTTTGCCAACAAAGGTCCATCTAGTCAGGGCTATGGTTTTTCCAGTGGTCATGTATGGTTGTGAGAGTTGGACTGTGAAGAAAGCTGAGTGCCAAAAAATTGATGCTTTTGAACTGTGGTGTTGGAGAAGACTCTTGAGAGTCCCTTGGACTGCAAGGAGATCCAGCAAGTCCATTCTAAAGGAGGTGAGCCCTGAGTGTTCTTTGAAGGGAATGATGCTAAAGCTGAAACTCCAGTACTTTGGCCACCTCATGCGAAGAGCTGACTCATTGGAAAAGACTCTGATGCTGGGAGGGATTGGGGGCAGAAGGAGAAGGGGACAACAGAGGATGAGATGGCTGGATGGCATCACTGACTTGATGGACGTGAGTTTGAGTGAACTCTGGGAGTTGGTGATGGACAGGGGAGGCCTGGCATGCTGTGATTCATGGGGTCACAAAGAGTTGGACAGGACTGAGCAACTGAACTGAACTGAACTGAACCCATACTCAGAGGTAGTACTGAAAGATAATACTGAGTCAAAATCCTACCCAAAGGCAGACCACCAAGTGGTATGCCTCATTACCTTCTGAGTGAAAAAGTAGTGTGAGGTAAAACTGTTTACAGGTTCATAGGAAATAGTGAATGATGTAACCGGTTTTTGAGGACCCTAGAAAGAAACAGACTGGAAAGTCAGTGCAAAAGAAGTATAGGGGAAGAAGCATGTGGATAACCTACAGAAAAAGATACAATATATAGAGATTACTTCTTGTATATTAACACCAGCTACAGAGGCACTAAACAGACAAGAAACATGCTAGTGAGTTGACATTATTAGATCATGTCATTGGCCACGCAATGCTGCTACTGCTAAGTCACTTCAGTTGTGTCTGACTCTGTGTGACCCCATAGACGGCAGCCCACCAGGCTCCCCCATCCCTGGGATTCTCCAGGCAAGAACACTGGAGTGGGTTGCTGTTTCCTTCTCCAATGCATGAAAGTGAAAAGTGAAAGGGAAGTCGCTCAGTTGTGTCCGATTCTTTGTGACCCCATGGACTGCAGCCTACCAGGCTCTTCCATCCATGGGATTTGTCAGGCAAGAGTACTGGAGTGTGTACCATCACTTTCTGGCATGTGTTTAATATGAATAGAGTAGCCATGGTGTCAGAGATGGAGGTATCCATGACCCTCACAACATACATATGAGCATAGACAGATTTAGGTTCTGCCCCAGCCTAATCTTTAAATCGCCATCAGAAGAGTTATTTTAACTCTCTTGGAGACCAGCCAGCCATTTGGTTTCACATGACTTCTGTATGTCCCAGAAGAGGCAGCCATCTGTCTTGACAGTACTCAATGTATGTTTCAGGTATTAGTTTTATTTTATATTTGCAGGACCTCAGTCATCACTTTTACCTACAGACTTATAGAATACTTGATCCACTGATACGGGATCTGGTATGATGTTGCTCTTGACCAAATGATCCATTTCACAGGAAAGAAGGTATATCAGGAGACACAAAACCATAGGATCTATTGATTATATTATTTACTGCACTACCCAAAAACTTTCAACATGAAAGAATGATGGAATGACATTTTAAAAGAATACCAGAAGCAATAACTCAGAGATGTTTTTGTGTGAGTGTGGAGTGCTATCCTTTAGGGCAAACTAAACTTATAACCATTCTCTGTTGATAAACTGATAACCAAAAGGTAAAATACATAGGTCTTGGCACCAAGGGGTAAATGTAGGAGTGACTACCTACCATTACTCCCTGTAATACCCTTGGGAAAGTTGTACTTCCTGTCTTCACAACCCTGGGTACTAAAGAACTAAATATTCAGGTTCCCAGAAAGATGAGCTGTCACCAGAGGACACAAGTTGCCACTTTATCATTTTGTGTTCTTATTGGCAAGAGACCATCATGGCAGTAGTAACTAATCCTAATCATTAAGATGAGGATGTTATGTACTGGGGGCAAGACATAATTCCTTTGCACCTGGTGATATTGGGGCCTCTCTTTGTCATCTCTTGATTAATTTTGATGATAAATCAACAAATGTATCAGCTCTGATATAAAAAGGCTGTGATGAGCTATGGTTCAGACCACTCAGAAATGAGGGTCTGGGTGACCATACAAGATAAGCTACTTAGTCCATCTGAGGTGTTTGCTGAGTGTGAGGAAAATCTAGAATGATTTGATAAGGTTAGAAATGAAGCAATGTGACAGGTTTATTTGTGGCTCTACCAACTGCAAAGGTAGTGTTTATAGTTCATTCCATTTATCAATAGGTGAATTAAGTTACCATGGGGGGAGGGGGTAAAGGGGCAGGAAACACAGGAAGTTGGATGGAGCTGTGCTCAGATGGGATAAAATCATCACAGGAAGAAGTTGATCTGAGTGGTGCCAAGAGTTAACTTTGCAAGCTTCAGTGAAATGCCAGATACCCACTTCAGGAAAGAGACACATATTTCCTACCTGTTGAGTGTTGCCTACTGACTACTCAATGAAGTCATTCCCAATGTGGTCGTCAGCTGAAGGGAGATATCTTGCCCAAAATAATAGCTTCTCCTCAGGGGCGGCCCATATCAGGCAACTTGTCCTTTCTTTTATAACACAAAATCCAAACTTCTTGTCTCAATCTGACATTTCTCCAAAAGGCATTCTGGTTCAGAACTACCCCATGGGATCAGTTTAGCTGATTGCAAAAGCTATAGCACTTTAACTTCCCTGCCCTATTCTACTTCCCTCATTTTCTTAGGTGTTTCTTATTTGCTTTTGTCTTGTTGTTTTTCTATATGCAAACACTCTCCAGTAAAATTCCTGCTTGCAAATCTCAGTCTCTGACACTATTTTAGGGAATCTGTCTCAGGACAGCTACTAATGACTTAAAATTTACAGGAGAAGATGGACAAGCAAAGATTTCACCAAAATGTAAAGTGAAAATATACAGCGTATAGAGCCCTAGAGCAGTGACCTGAGCATAATAGTAAAGGTCCAAAGAAGCGAACACGTTAGTTACCTCTTTTGCCAGGGAGAAGAGGGCAAAATTTTAAAAAGCTTTATTCTTTACAGTTGGCATTACTATCCTAGCTCCTATCTATAAAGCTGACGTCAGCAGTTTGAGGTCCAAACAAATTCTCTGTTGTGGGACTCCCTACCTAGAAGCACACATATACCAGTTGGTTCTTTGGAAGGAGATTAGGGTATACTTCGGAGAAGGCAATGGCACCCCACTCCAGTACTCTTGCCTGGAAAATTCCAAGGATGGAGGATCCTGGTGGGCTACAGTCCATTGGGTCGCTAAGAGTCAGACACGACTGAGTGATTTCACTTTCACTTTCATGCATTGGAGAAGGCAATGGCAACCCACTCCAGTGTTCTTGCCTGGAAAATCCCATGGATGAAGGAGCCTGGTGGGCTACAGTCCACAAGGTTGTACAGAGCTGGACATGACTGAAATGGCTTAGCAGTAGGGTATACTTATTTTTTTTTAATTTCAGGTCATAATAGTTCATCTTTTTTTTAATTAAAAAAATACATATATTCATTTATTTGGCTATGTCAGGTCTCAGTGCAGCACTCTAACTCTTTGTTCTGGTGTGTAGGCTTCTCTCCAGTTGCAGTGCTTGGGCTCCAGAGCACATAGGCTTAGTAGTTGGGGACAAGAGCTTAGTTGTCCCGAGGCATGTGGGATACTAGATCTCAGTTCAGTTCAGTTCAGTTCAGTCACTCAGTCATGTCTGACTCTTTGTGACCCCATGAATCGCAGCACGCCAGGCCTCCCTGTCCATCACCAACTCCCGGAGTTCACTCAGACTCACGTCCATCGAGTCGGTGATGCCATCCAGCCATCTCATCCTCTGTCGTCCCCTTCTCCTCCTGCCCCCAATCCTTCCCAGCATCAGAGTCTTTTCCAATGAGTCAACTCTTCGCATGAGGTGGCCAAAGTACTGGAGTTTCAGCTTTAGCATCATTCCTTCCAAAGAACACCCAGGACTGATCTCCTTTAGAATGGACTGGTTGGATCTCCTTCAACCAGGGGTCAAAGCCACATCCCCTGCGTTAGAAGGCAGATTCTTAATCACTGGACCACCAGGGAAGTCCTGGCCAATGACTATTAAAATGAGATTTTGGTGGGATATACTTCTAACCCTCATTTCTCATACACATCACCACCAAGGCCAAAGACCTGAATCTCCTCCAGCTTTCACAATTCTGGGGATTGAAAACATTAGCCGGGTCAATCTTCTGGGTGTCTTCAGAACTGGAATGAGAATGGAATACACTGTCCCTTGTTTCGTGGTTTTGCAACACACGTTTAGGACAGCAAAGGTACATTTTTGTCCTTTCAGCTTCACAGAGCCAAACTCTAGATTTATATTCCTATTATAATGCTAAATATACCTCTGAATTTACATTTTAAAGTTGTCCTTATAGTGCTATTTTCTTATAGCTTGACTCTGGGGAAAAGATAAATGTGTGTAAATTTGGATATGCCTTATTTGCATGTCAATCTTAAATAATGGATGGAAGGGCAGTTAGAAAACCCTGCCACCTTCCTCTAAGATTTCTGAGGTGCCGTTATGTCTGACCCGAAGAGCCAGGACATAGTCCTTTGAATTAGTAGCTGATGCGAAAAAGAAACAAAGAAATTGGATTTGAGAGGTCAAAGAGTTTTGTTGAAGTGATTAATAGATGTGCATTGTCCCATAGTGTAACCATGAGACACATTGCTTACTTAATTTAAAATGAGTAAAATAAATTAAATTGAAAAATTCAGGCCCTTAGTCACACTGCTGCTGCTGCTGCTGCTAGCCACTTCATAAATATTTAATAGCCACATGTGGACCATGGCTACTGTATTAGAAAGTTTGAATTTGAAAGAATTTTCATCATCACAGAATATTTTAGAATGACATGAAATAAACTTAGTTTAGAAAATAATTCCATGATTTAAGGTGGAAAAGTAGTAACCTAGGTACCATTTTTAATGAATAAATAAAACTGAGAGTGATAATTAGTTCTTTTCAGGAGAAATTTGGCCTCTCAGAGCAGACATGTTCGGGAAACAAATGTGCTCCATGAAAACAGTTAAGTTTGGATACTTAAGGCAGTCAATTTTGGTTGACAACTGAGATGGCAAATCAGAACTTGAAGTCACCGATCTACTACATTAAACAGCTGCAAATACACACACATACATGCACTTGTGTACACACACACACACATACCCCTACGCATCCACGCACATATCCAAACTCTTAGCTTTTTTCCATGTTTATATAACAAGAATTGAGCATAAATGAAGGACATGACTTTATTTTATATTGATTTTAGTGAATAAGTAATTTCATTTATTTGAAATTTTAACATTTGTGGAAATTTTGGGGAAAAATTGATTGTCAAGTTTTTCCAAATAACACATTTGTATTTTAAGTGTATGACATAGTTTTGAGACTGAAAATACAGCAATTGCATAAAGCCTTACCATTTAACTCTATCGAGCATCAACTGAAAATAATCTTAAAATAATCTTTTGTTTTGTCTCCACTCCCCCAAAACTCTCCAGGATATGTGTGGGTGAAAAAGCAGGCAGGAAAAATTATCTTCACTAAATACTCCTTGGTTGAATGCCTGACTTCCAGGGGGGCCCATTCTCCAGAAAAGGCCCTAAAATGAAGAAGGAAGCCCTTTGTGGTTTTTTCTTTATTACATTGTGTCCCAGCAAATTGCATAACAGAATGATTCTGACATGGACAGTTGACACAGAGTGGACAGATAAAATTCTCTCTTTGAAGAATTTTAAAACATAAAGAGATTTAAAACTTGACTTCAGAGTCAGGTCACATTAATGCATATTTTCTTGTGGCTAATTATCTTACTATACTGATGTTAAAATCTAGTTTCTTCTTTTAGAAGCTCTGTTTGATAAACTTTTTTTAATTTCCAGAGATAGGGCCAATGTTTTTTTTAATAAATATATAGATATATATTTATATATAAATAGAATACATATATTGATTCTCAAAGCTCTAGAAAACATATATATATATATATATATATATGTGTGTGTATGAAAAAACATGTATATTTTTCTTGAGCAAGTCAACCTTGTTTTTTTCTAGACCTTTGAGAATCAAAATTTATTTCAATTCCACTGTTTAGTTCAGTAGTAGCAAACCCTGAGGCTCTGTGCAAAAGAGGGCACACAAGTAAGTGAATCAGACCTGGTTGAGACTGAAAAATGGAACAGAACCTGTCCAGTGTGATGGGGAAGCTCCAGATTTTCCATGTAGCAATGTAAACCTGCAGTGATGATGCTATTGACCAATGTTTATCTTTATTTTTTACATTAATGACACACCATCAAACTTCCTCCCTTTCCAAATATTTCTATTTGGGTGGCTTCCAAAATTTTACAACCAAAGTGTAAACCAAAGAGACTTTTAAAAAGCAAAGCTAGTTTCATTGTCTCTTATCTATAATATACTTTCATGATGTCTGATTCCCATAAATATTTTAGTAAAGTGAATTATTCTATTTATTGTTATTGTATAACTTCACTGAATACTGCTGATTATTTCAGGTTTTGTTCTAGGGGATGTGTACCCTTCCTAATTATGTGTACAATTTTTACATTGATCAAAGTTCCCTCTACTTCTTCTGTCACTGATTGTCCTAATAGAATCAGTAACTACTCATAGAGTAATTGACACCAGCTTTAATACATAGCAAGTTTATTCTATAATAATGGAAGTTAAAAGGGAGAAAGTATAGAGATATTTGCCTAAATTTGGGAAGCAAAATATAATTCAATATTTAAATGGGCTTTTAATAACTTTTACTTCCAGTCAACAAAATTCAGTTCAGTTCAATTGCTCAGTCGTGACCGACTCTTTGTGAGGCCATGAATCGCCAGGCCTCCCTGTCCAACACCAACTCCCGGAGTTCAATCTGACTCACGTCCATCGAGTCAGTGATGCCATCCAGACATCTCATCTTCTGTTGTCCCCTTCTCCTCCTGCCCCCAATCCCTCCCAGCATCAGGGTCTTTTCCGATGAGTCAGCTCTTCACATGAGGTGGCCAAAGTACTGGAGTTTCAGCTTTAGCATCATTCCTTCCAGTGAACACCCAGGACAGATCTCCTTTACGATAGACTGGTTGGATATCCTTGCAGTCCAAGGGACTCTCAAGAGTCTTCTCCAACACCACAGTTCAAAAGCATCAATTCTTCGGCGCTCAGCCTTCTTCACAGTCCAACTCTCACATCCATACATGACCACTGGCAAAACCATAGCCTTGACTAGAAGGACCTTTGTTGGCAAAGTAATGTCTCTGCTTTTGAATATGCTATCTAGGTTGGTCATAACTTTCCTTCCAAGGAGTAAGCGTCTTTTAATTTCATGGCTGCAGTCACCATCTGCAGTGATTTTGGAGCCCAGAAAAATAAAGTCTGACACTGTTTCCACTGTCTCCCAGTCTATTTCCCATGAAGTGATGGGACCAGATGCCATGATCTTCGTTTTCTGAATGTTGAGCTTTAAGCCAACTTTTTCACTCTCCACTTTCACTTTCATCAAGAGGCTTTTGAGTTCCTCTTCATTTCCTGCCATAAGGGTGGTGTCATCTGCATATCTGAGGTAATTGATATTTCTCCCGGCAATCTTGATTTCAGCTTGTGTTTCTTCCAGTCCAGTGTTTCTCATGATGTACTCTGCATATAAAATAAATAAGCAGGGTGACAATATACAGCCTTGACGAACTCCTTTTCCTATTTGGAACCAGTCTGTTGTTCCATGTCCAGTTCTAACTGTTGCTTCCTGACCTGCACACAGATTTCTCAAGAGGCAGGTCAGGTGGTCTGGTATTCCCATCTCTTTCAGAATTTTCCACAGTTGATTGTGATCCACACAGTCAAAAGCTTTGGCATATTCAATAAAGCAGAAATAGACATTTTTCTGGAACTCTCTTGCTTTTTCCATGATCCAGCGGATGTTGGCAATTTGATCTCTGGTTCCTCTGCCTTTTCTAAAACCAGACTGAACATCAGGAAGTTCACAGTTCACATATTGCTGAAGCCTGACTTGGAGACTTTTGAGCATTACTTTACTAGCATGTGAGATGAGTGCAATTGTGTAGTAGTTTGAGCATTCTTTGGCATTGCCTTTCTTTGGGATTGGAATGAAAACTGACCTTTTCCAGTCCTGTGGCCACTGCTGAGTTTTCCAAATTTTCTGGCATATTGAGTGCAGCACTTTCACAGCATCATCTTTCAGGATTTGAAATAGATCAACTGGAATTCCATCACCTCCACTAGCTTTGTTCGTAGTGATACTTTCTAAGGCTCACTTGACTTCACATTCCAGGATGTCTGGCTCTAGATGAGTGATCACACCATTGTGATTATCTGGGTCATGAAGATCTTTTTTGTACAGTTCTTCTTGCTATAAGACACATTAATTACCTACATATTTTAGGTGATGTTCAAGTGGAAGTGCTAGTTAAGAGGTAATCAATGTTTCTAATTTTTGAGCAGTTTGATGGTACCAATGGACAAAGTATTCCTACATGTTATTTTTATAAATAACCTAAGATGTATGGTCTCCAGTTAATTCTAGTGCATGTATTAATATTATTCTTATTTTTATGTGCTAGTGTCTGTAATCATTCTAATTGAAATGTATAAAAAGATAGAAGGAGAAATGTAGAAACATGAAACTGTACCAAGAAATGTTTGTTTTTCTTTTTTGCTCTTGGAACAGTATTTGATGTTGAATACCAACAATAGACATGAATTTGAGGAAACACAGGAAGACAGTGAGGGACAAGGAAGTCTGGCATGCTGCAGTCCATGGCATTGTAGACTTGGACACAACAGAGTGACTGAACACTAGCAAGGGATCATAATATTGCTATAAGTATTTACTTAGATCTAACATAGACTATAACCATGATGCAGACTATGCAAATATGATTTTTTTTTTTGACAAAGCAACATGTTCCAAGTCATGTCTCTTTCTAAAATTGGTGTACTTTAATTCTTTCTGCATACTTCTGTTTTCTTCAGTAGAACATTGGTAGGGTTCAGTTAAATTTACACCACTTTGACATATTGATTATTTTGATTTAAGGTTACTTAAGAAACAGCTGGTGACCATTCTCTCTCTCTCTTAAAGCAGAAAATAAATCTCCATGTGAAGACATCCTCCCTATACTGGGAATTCTCCTGGCAGAGGGAGTATCCTTATCACCAGAGACAGGGAATTCATGGCCAAAAATGATGTATGAACAAACTTTGTTACTTCATTAATTTGCTAACCCAAGTAAATATCTTTGGCAATTTCCTTCCTTCTCTTTCGTTTGTTCTGCCTTTTTGGAACTTTTTTTGTACGTGTTTTTAATGGGCCAATTAGCTAATTTCTTATGTCTTTTCTAGAGATATTATGTTGTCTTTTGCTCTACCTTCTGGAAGTTTTCCACATGTTTATCATTTAAACCTTCAACTGAGCATTTTTATTTCTTCTACTACCCTTTTAGTACCCAAGAGCACCTCCCTTCTATGTTTTATATATTCCTTTGTGGTGAGCCTGTGCCTCTTGTCTATAAACTTCAAGAGTTTCTCAGGTTTTTTTCTCCTTTTTTTAGGACAGATTGTACAGGTGACTGGAGTTAGGTATTCCCCCTTTCCCCCAGTTAGGTTCTGAGTACAGTAGGGTTTGGATCTGGTTAATTAGTTTCTCCAGAGGCCCAGACCTTGTTAAGAACAGAACATTGAGGCAGGTTTCAAAATGGTTTCCTTTCCTCTCTCCTTGCTGGAAGCTCTAGGAGATTTTCTTCCATTATTTACAATTATCTTGTGGTTGAGCTCTGGAAGGTAAAACTCAGAAAAATGTGGAAGTCTCCCTGACTATGTCTCCTGGAGTTCTGTGCTCTCAGAGTTATCTTTACTCTAGAAATCAATCATTTCCAGTTTGGTTTGTCTTACTTCTACTCCCAGTCGCACCGGTTCCAGGTTTCTGCAGCTGTTTCTGCTCTTGTATCTTGCCTCTGGTAAGCTGTGATATTTTCCTTTTTTATATATTTTGTTTCATGGTTGCAGTGTGTTTTCTTACTTCTGATATACATATTATATATACACACACTCAGAGAAAAAGTTTCTTAAATCTGGAAAAGCAAAACTTGTTTAAAATATCACTAATGCTTCAAATAAAACTCTTAAAAGTATAATCATACTACTCAATTTAGTCCCATGATTAATTCTCGTTTATTTTTACTTTGTGTTAGAAGTTCTATGAAGCCATTCATTGGCTTTTTGTAATTAGAGTTCTATACATTCTTACCTAGTTCAAATCAGAAGTCTAGGGTGATTATTATTATTTAAATTTGTCCTTTTTCTTACATGAAGGACAACTGTACTTCCAACATCCTGTTTTTTGTTTTTTACTTTTAACATTATCTGCAAATGATGAAGGCAGATAGGTAAGAGTCTGAGTGGATTCTGGGTTGTTTTCAGAGTTATGCTTTTTTATAAAGGGTCAAGTTGAGTCAATATACATAAATTATATTCTTATACACTTGCAAAAACAATTAGAAAAAAATCTTTTTACATAATACATGTTCTAAAGCAAATTAACACCAAATATCTCCAAAATTCTCTGGTGGCTCAGAGGGTTAAGAATCTGCCCACAACGCAGGAGACCCAGGTTTGAACTCTGGGTTGGGAAGATCCCCTGGAGAAGGAAATGGCTTCCCATTCCAATATTCTTGCCTGGAGAATTCCATGGACAGAGGAGCCTGGTGGGTTACCATCCGTGGGGTCGCAGAGTCTGACTCACACAAAACACATGCAAGACCTCTACAGAGAAAATGCTAAATTATTCATGAGGTTAAGTAAAAATCTAATTAAATGGGAGGTGGATGGGTGCCATGTTTAGGGACTGCAAATTTACTTAAAATCATGAGGCAACAGTTGCAAATAATTTTTGATGTTTCATGACAGTATTCAATGTGAAGAGTAGTCCCAAATAGAAAAAGAACAAAATAAAGGAAACAAAGACTAGGCAAGGAGGATGAATTAAGATGAATTAAGATAATTACATATATATATATATATATATATATATATATATATATATATATATATATATTAATATATATATATATATAAATATATATATAAAGATAACCATAAGATTTGTTTGCAAATAAAATTTAGTTTCAATAAACATGCCTTGATTGTTTACTTAAGAGCAACAAGAATAGTGACTGACCATACAGAATCTTCTAATCTTCTTTGCTGGAGCTTTTCATAAGAAAGGATAAATTGGAGTTTTCAAAGCCTCTTGAGGCTAGGAAGCTGAGCCAAGTACTTCTCATCAAACTTAATTTGCAATACCAATATAGTTTGGTAAATTTTTCTCTTTCTAATGTTCTTAAAATATCCTGAGGTTCTTGCACCTTCCAGGAAATGACTTTGCTTACTCACCTGGTAAGGTTGTCAGAAACCCTATAAGCAAGGTAGTAGGCTATTTCTTCAAGAGGTTTTGTTGTTTCCAAAAAGTCAATCTTAGTCCCTGTCGAGTCATATCTGGATCTACACATATCTTTCTCAAGTAAGACATTCCAGTCAAAGCTTTGGTAATATGACCGATGATTACCACCTGTGTCCTTTATAAGAACAGACTCTGATTGAACTCATGAAAACAGATATTGCCATGAAAATAAAAACATTCACTGGAACTTTCTGAATTCTTGAGGGACCATGCAAGGATAAAAATGTTTCATCTTTGTTTACAAAGGTTTATTTTATTAAACGGATTTAAGTCATGTCTGACTGACCCGATTGACAGTAACCCACCAGGCTCCTCTGCCCATGGAATCATGGGGGTGATTGTAGAGGAAGCACTGCATTTTACTAATACACTTTTATAAATATCAGATTCTAGTGCTGTTAATTATCTTTGAAGTATTTTTTTTTTTTTTGTAAACTAGACTGGATCCTAAATTCTTCTAGTTTTCTCAAATATTTAGTTACAACTCTCCAAACTAACATTTCCAATTTTTCTCCCACCTTTCTGACTAAAACTGCCTTTTTCTAAAGCAATACATAAATATATACCAGTATTCATAAACAAATATGAATCTGTTTTTTAGGCTTTAAATATACTCCCTCTTGTTTTTAAGTATTCATATACAAATATGAATCTGTATTTTAGGCTTTAAATATACTCCCTCTTGTTTTTAAGTCTTTTGTTTCTATATTTCCATGTTAGCAGAGTACACCATACTAGAATATTTTTCCACTGGAACCATCAGAGTCATCCTTAGCTGTCAGACAACACAAACCCACTGACTAAGACACTCTATATTAAGCTGCTAGGGTATATGAGTTTTAAGTTTTGAGGTCCTTGTACTATATTAATACAAATTCAGCAGCTTTATAAGAATCAGAACAAAAGCAAGTCTGATCTCATTTAGCAATATTTCTGACACTGAAATATGATGAACTGACAGCACAGGAAACAGTAGTCATATTTCAGCATTGAATAAGAAAGCACTTGAGGAAAAGATTGGTTGCCTTTAACATTTTTTAATTTCTTTTAACTCTTTGAACATTTTGAGTTGTACATAATCTTATAAGAAAAAAGTAATCAAAATCCTAAGAAAATTCTGGATTTACTTCAAATTGTAGAGACTAAATAGTGTAAAGGAATGAAGAGAAAAGAAAGTGACTAATTACTCCAGAATTACATTTCCAGTGCTCTTTAAAATAGCAGGCAGACATCTGATTGAGAGGAAAATAAATTTTTCCTTGTAAACTTCAACATTTGATGTCCAGTGAAAAGACAAAGTAGGTTAACATCTCAGTCTTCTTCAAATGACTAATGACAATGTCAGATCCATTTTAGAAGGAGATATCACTGTCGCTAAAGTATCTTGAGCCATTTTATTGGAAATATACAAAGAAAAGCAGTGATCAAGGTCACCATTTACTGTGAACACAAAACAACATAATGACATGGACTACTGGAAGCTTTAACATATTATCATGCAGGAAAAACTGAATTATTGAGAACAAGAATACTGAGAAGCATCAGAAATCAAGAAGAGTAAGTTTAAAATGCTAGACTAGCATATTTGGAGCATCAAAATCTTCTTCCTTTTTGCCAAGCAGATATGTAGGAGTAGTAAGTTAATCACACACTGTGCATTACTTGGTTTTATTACTGGTTAGTGTCTGATAATCTTAAGTAACATTTTGGGTTAGACACTTAAAATGAGCACAAAGTAACCTGTGGTACACGTCACTTGTTCATTGGACAGACTGCTACTGCTACTAAGTCACTTCAGTCGTGTCCGACCCTGTGTGACCCCATGGATGGCAGCCCACCAGGCCCCCCTGTTCCTGGGATTCTCCAGGCAAGAACACCGGAGTGGGTTGCCATTTCCTTCTCCAGTGTATGAAAGTGAAAAGTGAAAGTGAAATCGCTCAATCCTGTCTGACTCTTAGCGACCCCATGGACTGCAACCCACCAGGCTCCTCCATCCATGGGATTTTCCAGGCAAGAGTACTGGAGTGCAGTGCCATTGCCTTCTCCCTTGGACAGTGAAGTCTCAGGCTATTAAGGATAATCTCATACATTGAAGAGGGGAAAATACAAATAGAAATTTAAGGGAAAGAACAAAATTATATTAATGAGTATAAGCACCAGATATGGTAAAATAAGAGAATCTTTGCAAATAATTTATTAATAGAAAAAGAAAGGACATAGACTCGTATTATATTTTTTGACATAAAATTTTCACATTAAAGTATATTTGCTATTATTCCAGTTCTAGACCTAGACTTATGAATAGTCTTAATTGTTTTAGGGATTAACAATTTTGAGAAGTTTGTTTAAAAATGCTTTACTGAAATTTATTTAGTTATTTATTTTATATTGTTGATGTTCAGTCACTAAGTTGTGTCCGGATCTTTGCAACCTCATGGACTGCAGCATGCCAAGCTTTCCTGTCCTTTACTATCTCACGGAGTTTGCTCAAATTCATATCTATTGAGTCAGTGATGCTATCTAGCCATCTTATTCTCTGGCACGCTCTTCTCCTTTTGCTTCCCATCTTCTCAATATCAGGGTCTTTTCCAATGAGTTGTTGTTTAAGAAACGGATAAAATAAATCCAAAAATATTTTTAAAAATTTAATTTCCATGTTTTAATTTTAATAGCTCCATTTCATTTAATTATTTGACATTTATCCAGAGATATTTAAATTTGTATAATAAATAGATTACTATAGCTTAAGGTTTTCTACTCACTTTTACTGTATTTCAATTTAATTTCTTTATGGAGGAATACTATATATTTTCAGTGTTGCCCATCTGGTGTTGGAGAAGACACTTGAGAATCCCTTGGACTGCAAGGAGATTCAACCAGTACATTCTAAAGGAGATCAGTCCTGGGTGTTCTTTGGAAGGACTGATGCTAAAGCTGAAACTCCAGTACTTTAGCCACCTCATGCGAAGAGTTGACTCATTGGAAAACACTCTGATGCTGGGAGGGGTTGGGGGCAGGAGGAGAAGGGGACAATAGAGGATGAGATGGCTGGATGGCATCACTGACTCGATGGACGTGAGTCTGAGTGAACTCCGAGAGTTGGTGATGGACAGGGAGGCCTGGCGTGCTGCAATTCATGGGGTTGCAAAGAGGTGGACACGACTGAGTGACTGAACTGAACTATATATTTTTATTTATTTTCATTTTTTCTCCACTATTCTTTAAATTTTTTTAAAAAATAACATTAATATATAGGGTGTACTTTTGAAATTAATCTGATATGTAGTTTATATTTATCTATTTTATTTTACTTAATCTATTAATTTCCATTCTTTATACTTATATTTTTAGATAAATCCACAATGAATATATGCTAATATTTCATAAGATTTCAACAATCCAGTTTTTTAACTGAGTTAAAATTACCCCTTTATGTCTTTATTATTAAAAAAAAATCCTTCAGAAAGATGCATCTAGTTTTAAACTGTAAAAATTGAGGTCTAAAATATTTTTAGATGTATTAATTTGACCTGGTAATGTACATAAAAATCTATTAATAATATGCACAACCGATGAAATTTTTTTCATTTTGTTTCTCTTTCTTTGCAACATACCAAAACTTTAAAAGCTATTCAATGATTATATTTTAATATTTTTGATATATATGTTCTTGAGATTTTACTTTTATCAAAATTTTACATGTATAAAAAACTTTATTCCATAATGCAAATTATCTTAATTGACAAACTCATGGTAAATAATTATATATCATTTAAAGGATGTTATTAATTTCTTTGTAGTGGAGACCCTTGATTTTCTCTTGGTTAGAATAAGCTATGCTAACTATGCTAACAAACATAAATAATGTTTAGCAAAACACATGGTTATTTATCTCTGTTGTAAATTCTTCCCTGGATCCAAGCAATTCTCTAGGGCAAATCCTTCAGTCAAAGACTCAGCAACCCAAACTGAGCAACTCCATGATTTCCTCCTTGTGAATCCTTACAAAACTTTTGACAGGAGTAGCAAAAACCTGAATAATTGAGCCTTTTACTGCCTTATCTCACAATGATCTACGTTTCTCACCTTCACTGATCTACATTTGGTGATCTTTTATTGGTCAGTATTTCCCATAATTTTGTACAGCTTATAGTAGGGCTGAAAATACAGCTACTTTGTTTTTTCATCTGTTTTGGGAAACTAGTTTTCAATTAGAATGTGGAGTCTAATAAAACTAATATAATCATAAATTGTTAGATTTATATCTACCAGTTCAGTTGTTTCCTGTCTTGTTTCTTTCTTTCTTTTTTTTGATTATTTGAATATTTTTTGAAGGTACACCTCATTTATTGGCTTTACAACTGTATCTCTTTAAATTATTTTTCAGAGGTTTTTATATTCTTAAATTGTCCATCTTCTTAGAATTCAGTACATAAATTTGAAACCACATAGGCCCATTTGGCATCTCTAACCCTACCCACGGAGAAGGCGATGGCACCCCACTCCAGTACTCTTGCCTGGAAAATCCCATGGAAGGAGGAGCCTGGAAGGCTGCAGTCCATGGGGTTGCTGAGGATAGGACACAACTGAACGACTTCACTTTCACTTTTCACTTTCATGCATTGGAGAAGGAAATGGCAACCCACTCCAGTGTTCTTGCCTGGAGAATCCCAGGGATCAGGGAGCCTGGTGGGCTGCTGTCTGTGGGGTTGCACAGAATCGGACACAACTGAAGCGACTTAGCAGCAGCAACTCTATTCCATTTCATCCTTTATGCTTTAGACATGATGAAAATAAACTTAATAGAAAAGTTTTCTTGTTTTGTAGCATCATAGTTATAATAATGAAATCCAGAGGAAAATTTATTTTAAAATTTACCAGATACTGGTCAAAGCTGATACTTCGTCATGAATATCAAAATCTCTCATTGGGATCATTTCCTTTCAACTTGAAAAACTGTCTTTTGTGTTTCTTGCATTGTAGGTCTCCTGGTTACACATCTGTTTATTTTGTTTACCTGAAAATATATTTATTTGTCCATTCCTAAATAATTTTTTTCTGGATATAAAATTTTGAATTTACAGTGTTTTTCTTTAATACTTTAAAGATACTGTTTGTTTTCTGGCCTCTCTTGTTATTGATGAGAAATAATGGTCATTAGGGTTGTGGTTCCCAAGTATATAAAATTATTTCCCTCAACTAATTTCAAGACATAATCTTTGGTTTCCAGTATTTTGACTGTGATGGGCCTACACATGGTTTTCTTTATATTTACCTTTCTTGGTACCTGCTGCACTTGTTCAATATATAGATTTATTTCTTTCACAAACTTGTGACAATTTAGGGTCATCATTTCTGACATGCTCTTTTTCTCTCTTATTGTTGTTCAGTTGCTAAGTTGTGACTCTTTTTGACTCCATGGACTGCAGCACACCAGGCTCCTCTGTCCTACACTGTCTCCTGGAGTTTGATCAAATTCCTGTTTGTTGAGTGGGTGATTCCATCCAACCATCTTATCCTCTGCTGTCCCCTTCTCCCTCTGCCTTCAATCTTTACCGATCTTTCCCTTTCTCTCTACAGAACTCTAATTACACATATGTTGGATTTATTAATATTGTCCCAATAGATGGCTGTGACTTTTCATTTTTTTCAGTGTCTTTCTGTCTCTATTTTCACAAAGAATAATTTATACTGAATTATCTTCAAGTTTGCTGATTCTTTTTACTGACAACTCCATTCTGCTACTGAAAGTGAAAGTGAAGTCGCTCAGTTGTGTCCGAGTCTTTGCAACCGTAGGACTGTAGCCGGTCAGGCTCCTCTGTCCATGGGATTCTCCAGGCAAGAATACTGGAGTGGGTTGCCATTTCCTTCTCCAGGGATCTTTCTGACCCAGGGATCAAACCCGGGTCTCCCGCATTGCAGGCAGACACTTTACCCTCTGAGCCACCAGGGAAACCCCCATTCTGCTATTAAACCTATCTAATAATGTTTAAATTTCAAGTATTATGTTCTAGAATTCCTTTCTTGTTCATTTTTAAGTGTGACTTTTGTGCCAATGCTTCCTATAATAGCTGCTTTTACAAATCATTCTCTGATAATTTAAAATATCAAGATTGATTTTTATTGATTTTATTTTCTCTTAAGGGGGTAAATTTACCTAGTTCTTCATATATCTCTGGATTGTATACAAAATGCTGTGTTGTATAAGCTTTGATCCTATTCAATGTCTCCCTTGGGTGTTTCTACTATGGTTTTATCTGGCTATTAACTTGGTTGTGCAAAACTGAAAATTTTGTGTTGTGCAGGAGCTCACATTTCATTTAAGTCTGCCTTTTCCCTTTAGCTGAGTTTTTTATAGTCTGCCTATGTATAATGGCACTGGGGTCAGAAAGAAATTTGCACACTACATGTATATAAAAGTTTGGCTCCTCTTTGGCTCTCCATAGCAGTGAAAGTGAAAGTTAAGTTGCTCAGTGGTGTCCGACTCTTTGCCACCCCATGGACTGTAGCCCACCAGGCTCCTCCATCCTTGGGATTCTCCAGGCAAGAATACTGGAGTGGGTTGCCATTTCCTTCTCCAGGGGATCTTCCCGACCCAGGGATTGAACCCAGGTCTCCCACATTAGAGGCAGATGCTTTAACCTCTGAGCCACCAGGGAAGCCCAGCACCCCCTGCCACCCCTCATTAGTTGCTCTAATCTTTGTCCTCTTGCCTTTAAATCCCCAAAGACTGTGAGTCATCAAAGTTATAACCAACCAATAAAAGATGACTGCAGCAAGCCTACAGATGTAGGAAAAGAAAAAAAAGATGGATAGAGAAGGGGGCTGGTGGTGGAGTATGCCACATTCCACATTGCTGGTCATCCAAGATTTTCCTTCCTTCCATAATCTGCCTACTTTTGTTTATTTTTTTTTTATTTTATTTTTAAACTTTACAATATTGTGTTAGTTTTGCCAAATATCGAAATGAATCTGCCACAGGTATCAAAACCTTTAAGTGGTTTAGTGTACATTGCACATAGTTTATAGTTGTTATCTGCAAGACTTTTGGCCTGTTAGGAACTTGGCCACATTTAAAGTGGAAACCAGTGTAGACTTCTTTGTGCACAGAAAGGAAGGTAAACTGAATATTGATGTAAACTGAATATTGGTGACATTATTCCAAAACTTGACTCTATTTACCACAAAATCTTTTAGTAGAAGAACAGCAGTAGACATTCCTATTTACGATAAATTGCAAGATAAAGTAGTTTTTTTTCCACTTAACTAACATTTGGTGAAGTGCACAGAAATAGATATTAAAGAAAACCTTGATATATTAGTACTCCATAAGACTGAATAAAGCCTAGTAAATTTTATCTAAAAACTGACAGACATTTCTTGAATTTTCTAATTGAATTCACTAAGTATAAGTATCTAAAATATTAGATCAATACCACATTTTAATGTGGCAATTAATGTACTAAAATATGAGATAATTTTACTATGTAATTTCTTGAGAGCTCATTTTGATGTCTTTTACTGCAGATTTAGAACTGAAAGAATATGACTGATCGTTCTGGTAGTAAGCCAGAGCTCAAAGCAAACATGACACCTCCTGGAATGAAATAGTGAGAATATTTTCCTGCAGACATAATAATTTCTCAGAGACAAGGAACTTTATTCAGTCAAATATAACTGATTAAATAGATAATCACAATTTTTTGCTAGTTTTTAAATATATGAAGAGTTTATTTTGTCGAAATTAAGTTAATCATGAAGTAATATTCCATGAGGTGATATTAAAAGGAAAATTAACTTCTTATTAAAAATGAGATACATGTGACTTAATATAACAAATACCTTCAAAGCTGCCTCAATTTGTGTGTTCTGACAAAACAAACAAATTTGTTTTGTTTATTTATATTAAAAGCTCTATAGAATACCCTTAATAGGGAATACAATTCACTGAAAAGAGCTAAAGTAAATCAAATTGGGAGACAAAGTAAAATGACATATTTGCTATAGAGAATTACAATATTTATTGAATCTAAAAGTTAGGTTTTAAAGGATATTAAACATATTTATGGGCTTCCCTGGTAGCTCAGATGGTAAAAAAAAAAAAAAAAAAAAAAATCTGCCTGCAATGTAGGAGATCTGGCTTCGATACCTGGGTTGGAAAGATCCCCTGGAGGAGGGCATGGCAACCCACTCTCGTATTCTTGCCTGGAGAATCCTAATGGACAGTGGAGCCTGGGGGGCTACAATCCATGGGATTGCAAAGAGTTGGACATGATTGAGTGACTAAACACACAGCATAGCAAATATATTTATAGGAAAAAGAATACTTTTTTATTACAAAGATCAAATTTGCATTTGAAAAAACAAACTTAAGATTTCTTACATTTTAATTCACTTTCTTTTTTCCCAGTTTTCCCAGGGTCAGCATGTATTGATTATTGTTTTGAAATATAATTTTATTGTAGCTGTAAACTATTCACAAAAGTGTTTTATAGTATACAGTCACAACCTAAGAATTAAATGTAGCCATGAAGGGATATGTTTTCATTCTGGAGTTTCAGTTCAGTTCACCTCAGTTGCTCAGTCATATTCAACTCTTTGCGACCTCATGAATCACAGCACGCCAGGCCTCTGGAGTTTAACATCTACTAATACTTTATTTCTGAAAGTGGCTTAATAAAGTGATAGTTCTTATCTATGCTACTTGGCTTCAATTTACCTCTTTTAGTTCATGGGATATTAAGTCAGTCAGCTGTCTTAAGGAATTTAGCCTACGAAATTTGTGAGGCCCACTTAAAACAACTATAACACTGTATAACTAACACACATATTGTTGATGCACACACACACACACACACACACACACACACACACACACAATGGCAGAAAAATTCTGAGATGTTTCTCAATGATCCCTACATTTTTGTGTTCCAAAACAGGATCAATGGCAGCCCAGACCATAATAAATACTTGCTTATGATGCTCATATCCTAACAGTCCTCAGAACCATTGAGTTTTGACCTAAAACTTAGGGCTTCTACTCATGTTTTCTTTATTGTTGTGGTTGATAGAGTAATGTCCATATCCTAATCCTCCATGATATGTTTATTGCCTGGAAACTGAGACTTTGCAGATGTGGTTAAGGGCTTAATCTGGATAGGCCCAATATCAACACAAACATTTTCATATAAGGGAAGTTGGTTAAGGGGTCAAAGTGAGTAGTAGACTACAATGTAATGGATAAAAGAAGTTGGTGTTATATGAAGAATGGATCATGAGTCAAGGAATGCAGGCAGCCTCCAGAACCTGGAAAAGATCAGGACATAATTCTTCCTTGAAGTCTTTAGAGGTAATACAGCCTTACAACATCTTGATTTTAGAGTTTTGATTTCCAGAGCTCAGGAAAAGGTCATTCCAATCCCAAAGAAAGGCAATGCCAAAGAATGCTCAAACTACTGCACAATTGCACTCATCTCACACACTAGTAAAGTAATGCTCAAAATTCTCCAAGCCAGGCTTCAGCAATGTGTGAACCGTGAACTTCCTGATGTTCAAGCTGGTTTTAGAAAAGGCAGGGGAACCAGAGATCAAATTCCCAACATCCACTGGATCATAGAAAAAGCAAGAGAGTTCCAGAAAAGCATCTATTTCTGCTTTATTGACTATGCCAAAGCCTTTGATTGTGTGGATCACAATAAACTGTGGAAAATTCTTCAAGAGATGGGAATACCAGACTACCTGATCTACCTCTTGAGAAATTTGTGTGCAGGTCAGGAAGCAGCAGTTAGAACTGGACATGGAACAACAGACTGGTTCCAAATAGGAAAGGAGTTCGCCAAGGCTGTATATTGTCACCCTGCTTATTTAACTTATATGCAGAGTACATCATGAGAAACACTGGACTGGAAGAAACATAAACTGGAATCAAGATTGCTGGGAGAAATATCAATAACCTCAGATATGCAGATGACACCACCCTTATGGCAGAAAGTGAAGAGGAACTAAAAAGCCTCTTGATGAAAGTGAAAGTGGAGAGTAAAAATGTTGGCTTAAAGCTCAATATTCAGAAAACGAAGATCATGGCATCTGGTCCCATCACTTCATGGGAAATAGGTGGGGAAACAGTGGAAACAGTGTCAGACTTTATTTTTCTGGGCTCCAAAATCACTACAGATGGTGACTGCAGCCATGAAATTAAAAGACGCTTACTCCTTGGAAGGAAAGTTATGACCAACCTAGATAGCATATTCAAAAGCAGAGACATTACTTTGCCAACAAAGGTTCGTCTAGTCAAGGCTATGGTTTTTCCTGTGGTCATGTATGGATGTGAGAGTTGGACTGTGAAGAAGGCTGAGCGCCAAAGAATTGATGCTTTTGAACTGTGGTGTTGCAGAAGACTCTTGAGAGTCCCTTGGACTGCAAGGAGATCCAACCAGTCCATTCTGAAGGAGATCAGCCCTGGGATTTCTTTGGAAGGAATGATGCTAAAGCTGAAACTCCAGTACTTTGGCCATCTCATGCGAAGAGTTGACTCATTGGAAAAGACCCTGGTGCTGGGAGGGATTGGGGGCAGGAGGAGAAGGGGACGACAGAGGATGAGATGGCTGGATGGCATCACTGACTCGATGGACATGAGTCTGGGTGAACTCCGGGAGTTGGTGATGGACAGGGAGGCCTGGCGTGCTGCGATTCATGGGGTTGCAAAGAATCGGACAGGACTGAGCGACTGATCTGGTCTGATCTCTGAAGAACAATTTTGTATTATCTTATACCACTAGGTTTAAAGTAACTTGTTACCACAACAGGAAACTAATAACAAGCAGCAACAACTCTTGCTGAACATATATATAACCTATGGACTAGAAAGTCTACTCACATTTATATATCCACCAGACATAACCAAAAAACATGTATTATAAATTTTATATCAGTAATATGTAAATATGAAAACTACAGATACATTGTAGGTCCATCAAGAAATCATGTGTTAACTCAGGAATATGCATAAAATGAAATGCTACAAATCAAAAATAAAAACTATACTACTGATACATTCAGCAACATGGATGATTCTTACAAACACCACATTAAAAGATGTAAGGTCAAGGTGAATAATGTGTGATTTCATTTATTTAAAAAAACTTTAGAAACAAAAATAATCAGTGGTATTAGAGGCAAGGATAATGGCTTCTTTAGTGAGTTATTAGTGATTAGGAAAAATCATAAAGGAACTTCTTAGGTATTGAGAATATTCCATTATATAATTTGGGTGGTGGTAACATAAGTTGTTTACTCTGAAAATTTAACAAGCTGCAAACATATGATTCATGCCATTTTCAGTAGGGAGCTTATTTAAAACAAAAAAATGTAAGAGTACTTATGCAAAATGGCACTCTCTAATCCTGATTAAAAGAGTTGAAGGAGAATGCAAAACCAGATTGTCTCAGTTTGGGCACAGCATTATTTAGCAGGCTGTTCCATAGCTATGTGAAAGTCTCTCAGTCGTGTCCAACTCTTTGTGACCTCATGGAGTATACAGTCCGTGGAATTCTCCAGCCCCAAATACTGGAGTGGGTAGTCTTTCCCTTCTCCAGGGAATCTTCTGAACACAGGGATTGGATCCAGGTATCCTGCATTGCAGGAGGATTCTTAACCAACTGAGAAACAAGGGAAACCCAAGAATAGGCTAGCCTATGAATCATGGTGCTTGGGTTGCCCTGTTCTGGTTCAGTCAGCTATAAACTAAGTGGAGGACAAAGTGTACTTACAGGAAGAACTATAAGGAGGAAAATTTACCTTAAAAAGGAACTGCAAGATATCTGGCTGGAACTGTTATGATGATGTTTCACTACAAGAATCTTATATAGTCACAATATATCGAAGCAATCAAACTTGGTGATCTGAGCTTTTGAAAGGAACATTTTAAAGTCTTTGCAACCCTAATTAAGGTGATTTGGAAGCAATAACTTTAATGTTGATCATTAAGCGTGACAGTAGATGGTAAACAAGAGATGCTGAGAAGCCCAGTGGTCCCTGCTGTTATTTCAAAAGTAATATGTTTGAAATAACGTCATTGGGACTAAGGTTCTTGTGACAGGACAAGGTGATCTTGGAGACAGGTAATAAAGCCTGTCAGAATAATTGGTCTTGTTTCCCCAGGTGTATCTTAATAATTAATTGGGGCTCAACATTTATTGTTTCTTCTGCATTTTCCTAGGTCTCAGTTATCATGACATATAAAGTTTACTAGAGTAAAATAGAATTAATTGGCAAAACAAAGCAATCAATTTCAAATAATGTGATAAATCAATTGATCATAAAGTCACCAAATTATGTCTTGTTTACCAAGAAATAGCTGTTTTAAATTAGTTGAACTGCAGTTTTTGTGGCTTAAGATAAACTAAAAGCTTGGCATTTTTTTAAATGGAATACAAAATTAAATTGTTTTCATACTCTTTAAATAAAAGAAGTTTCGTGCTTTTAAAATGACTAGAATGTCTAAATGCAATTACTGTTCATTTTCATACATTTCTTATGAGAAAAACTATAAGGAGTTACATAAGCTTTGTTTTATTTTGCTTTTTAATAATATTTTAAAACAAATATTATCTTCCATTAGGGTTTAAGATAGAATTAATGTTTGGAACTTATACTTTGTGATTGAAAGTTGTACTATACTACCAGATTCCAATAACCTACTTTGGAGATAAGTTTGATTATGTGAACTCTTTGGAAAGGAAGATTCTGTAGGAAAAATAGTCAAGTTGTGGGCTAAAAGTTCATTCAGTTCAGTTCAGTTCGGTCGCTCAGTCGTGTCCGACTCTGCGATTCCATGAATCGCAGCACGCTGGGCCTCCCTGTCCATCACCAACTCTGGGAGTTCATTTAAACTCACGTCCATTGAGTCGGTGATGCCATCCAGCCATCTCATCCTCTGTTGTCCCCTTCTCCTCCTGCCCCCAATCCCTCCCAGCATCAGAGTCTTTTCCAATGAGTCAACTCTTTGCATGAGGTGGGCAAAGTACTGGAGTTTCAGCTTTAGCATCATTCCTTCCAAAGAACACCTAGGACTGACCTCCTTTAGAATGGACTGGTTGGATCTCCTTGTAGTCCAAGGGACTCTCAAGAGTCTTCTCCAACAAAAAGTTCATTAAACTAATTGTTTCAGGACTTTTGTACCCTATTTCAGCAATAGATTATGCCAATATATGATTGATATGTTCATTCAGTCAACAGATATGCATTGAAGTTGTATTATATCCAACTTTATCCAATTTAGTAAATCCTAAATTCTCATTAATTTATTAATTTGACAAATAATACTTTAAACATCCTTTTAGCCATGGCAAAATAATTAGTATTGGATCAGCCCTTCACCATAAACAGTTATAATAAAAGTTATAATAAACAGTTATAATAAAAACATAAAAGGCAACTATTTTCAAATATTTTAGGGATTAAGCAAATGACAGTGAAAAGCTACAGTCCTGGACAGAAAGGAAACATTTAATGCCAGTTATGCATTTTCTTTGGCTTCCTGCCTGCACTGATAACACTTGACTGTGTCATGTGAAAGTGGGGAGCAAGTGGACCAAGAAGTAGTAGTCTGAGTAAGGAAAGTAGAAATCAGAATTCTGTGTTTCTTATGCTACTTGAATTTATGGAGTGTAAAGGAAAGAGCTGGTCAGAAGGGAAGACTGTGCTTATGCAAGATGAATTTTCATAAAACCTGGCAGAGAGTAGCTGCTGTGGCATTGAGAGCAGACTAGAGATACTACACAGTAAGCAGGACTGGGAGATGTTGGAATTCTGGCCTGATCAGGGTGGGTATATTTCATTGAAGAGTTCAGTTATTTAGTTGAGAACTCAGAAAAAATAGTAAGAATTATTACTCTAGAGTAAATAATACACTCTGGGACTAAGGTAAAATCGAAACTCTATCAACTCTAACAAATAATAAATCACGTCTTAAAGGGTCAAGGTGGTATGCCATAAATTTAGCTTCTTACCAAAACAAAACTCAAAGCTGTTAAATGAAATTACAGATCTTTTCAGTGTATCATGCAAATGTACAGCATAAAAAAAAATTGTAAGTCATGTGAAGATGCAGAAAAATGTGAAATATAAATGATTTTTTTTTTTCAAGTTCAGTTGATGCAGACAGTACAATGACCTAAATGCTCATATTAGTGATCAAGGACTTTGAGTTCAGTTCAATTCAGTCACTCAGTCATGTCTGGCACTTTGTGACCCCATGGACTGCAGCACGCCAGGCTTCCCTGTCCATCAGGAATTTTAAATATATTCAAAATTCTTAATGAAAAGATGGATAAAGAGAGTGAAAATAGGATACAAACAAACAAAATCATATTGTTGATACCTTACAAAACAGGTATAAAGAGAGCAGTTTAAAAGTATAAGGGAAAAAAATCACCAAGAGAGAAACATGCAAGCGATATGAGGTATACTCAGAAACAACAGAGTCCAGAATAGATGGGGCATTTTTAAACTAGCAAAAGGAAAATAAAAAGTAACAAAATCACAGTTAATCTATAAGTCATTACCCAGCATGAATATTCTTTTAAGAACAGGAAAAACAAGCACATTTTTTTTTCCTGATGATTCAAAAATGAATTCATCTCCAGTAAATCTAGACTTAATGTAAAGAAAAACACAAATGAAGTCTTTGGTCTAAAGGAAAATGTACATTCTTACAATTTACCAATTTAAATGAAGTGAAGAAAATTTAATATTAAGCAATATTAGTAAATTATTGATATTGTATTCCAAGATTAATCTTGTAAACTTGCAGAAGTGACATATGTCACTTCCAAGAATGGATTATAAAACTATGCACATTATATCTTTTGAGGTCTCTATTTCCTTCAAACTCTATCTTCTGGGAGAGGCCAATCACCGCATTAGGCAGCTTTTGGAGAGACCTAGGCTTCTGACTGACAGAAATCTCTGGCCAGTGAAGAACTGAGGTCTGCTAACAGTCTTACAATTGAACTTGAAAGCAGATTATGCAACCCCATTTAAGCCTTCTGGTTATTGCAGTCCTGTCTGACACCTTGATGACACTACCCAGCAGTGGTCACGGGACTGGAAAAGGTCAGTTCTCCTTCCAATCCCTAAGAAAGGCAATGCAAAAGAATGTTCAAACTACTGTACAATTACACTCATCTCACACACTAGCAAAGTAATGCTAAAAACTCTCCAAGCAAGGCTTCAACAGTACATGAACTATGAACTTCCAGATGTTCAAGCTGGACTTAGAAAAGGCAGAGGAACCAGGTATCAAATTGCCAACATCTGTTGGATCATCCAAAAAGCAAGAGTTCCAGAAAAACATCTAATTCTGCTGTATTTACTACACTATAGCCTTTGACTATGTAGATCAAAACAAACTGGAAAATTCTTCAAGAGATGGGAATAACAAACCACCTTACCTGCCACTTGAAATATCTATATGTAGGTCAAGAAGCAACAGTTAGAACTGGACATGGAACAGACTGGATCCAAATTGGGAAAAGAGTACGTCAAGGCTGTGTATTGTCACCCTGCTTATTTAACTTATATGCACAGTACATCATGCGAAATGCCAGGCTGGATGAATCACAAGTTGGAATCAAGATCGCCAGGAAAATATCAATAACCTCAGATATGCAGATGACACCACCCTTATGGCAGAAAGTGAAGAAGAACTAAAGAGCCTCTTGATGAAAGTGAAAGAGGAGAATGAAAAAGCTGGCTTAAAGCTCAACATTCAAAAAACAAAGATCATGGCACCAGTCCCATCACTTCATGTCAAATAGGTGGGGAAACAATGGAAACATTCAGTTCATTTCAGTCACTCAGTCATGTCCAAAACTTAGAGACCCCATGAACTGCAGCAGGCCAGGCCTCTCTGTCCATGGCCAACTCCCGGTGTTTACCAAACTCATGTTCATAGAGTCAGTGATGCCATCCAACCATCTCATCCTCTGTTGTCCCCTTCTCCTATCACCCTCAATCTTTCCCAGCATCAGGGTCTTTTCAAATGATTCAGTTCTCGGCATCATGTGTCCAAAGTATTGGAGTTTCAGCTTCAACATCAGTCCTTCCAATGAACGTTCAGGACTGATTTCCTTTAGAATGGATTGGTTAGATCTCCTTGCAGTCCAAGGGATTCTCAAGAGTCTTCTCCAACACCACAGTTCAAAATCATCAATTCTTTGATGCTCAACTTTCTTTATAGTCCAACTCTCATTTCCATACACGACTACTGGAAAGACCACAGCCTTGACTAGACAGATATTTGTTGGCAAAGTAATGTCTCTGCTTTTTAATATGCTGTCTAGGTTGGTCATAATTTTTCTTCCAAAGAGTGACTGCCTTTGTATTTCATGGCTGCAGTCACCATCTGCAGTGATTTTGGAGCCCCCCAAAATATTCTGCCACTGTGTCCACAGTTTCTTCATCTATTTGCCTTGAAGTGATGGGGCCGGATGGCATGATCTTTGTTTTCTGATTTGTTGAGCTTTAAACCAACATTTTCACTCTCCTTATTCACTTTCACCAAGAGGCTCTTTAGTTCTTCTTCACTTTCTGCCATAAGGGTGGTGTCATTTGCATATCTGAGGTTATTGATATATTCTCCCGGCAATCTTGATTCCATCTTGTGCTTCATCCAGCCCAGAGTTTCTCATGATATACTCTGCATATAAGTTAAATAAGCAGGATGACAAAATACAGCCTTGACATACTCCTTTTCTTATTTGGAAGCGGTCTGTCATGGCATCTGGTCCCATCACTTCATGGGAAATAGATGGGGAAACAGAAGAAACAGTGTCAGACTTTATATTTTAGGGCTCCAAAATCACTGCAGATGGTGATTGCAACCATGAAATTAAAAGACGCTTACTCCTTGGAAGGAAAGCTATGACCAACCTAGATAGCATATTCAAAAGCAGAGATATTATTTTGCCAAGTGAGGTCTGTCTAGTCAAGGCCATGGTTTTTCCAGTGGTCATGTATGGATGTGAAAGTTGGACTGTGAAGAAAGCTGAGCACCGAAGAATTGATGCTTTTGAACTGTGGTGTTGGAGAAGACTCTTGAGAGTCCCTTGGACTACAAGGAGATCCAACCAGTCCATTCTGAAGGAGATCAGCCCTGGGATTTCTTTGGAAGGAATGATGCTGAACCTGAAACTCCAGTACTTTGGCCACCTCATGCGAAGAGTTTACTCATTGGAAAAGACCCTGATGCTGGGAGGGATTGGGGCAGGGGTAAAAGGGGATGACAGAGGATGAGATGACTGGATGGCATCACCGACTCGATGGACATGAGTTTGAGTGAACTCTGGGAGTTGGTGATGGACAGGGAGGCCTGGTGTGCTGTGATTCATGGTGTCACAAATAGTCGGACACAACTGAGTGACTGAACTGAACTGAACTGAACTGTTGTTCCATGTGCAGTTCTAACTGTTGCTTCCTGACCTGCATACAGATTTCTCAAGATACAGGTCAGGTGGTCTGGTATTCCCATCTCTTTCAGAATTTTCCGCAGTATTGTGATCCACACAGTCAAAGGCTTTGGCATAGTCAATAAAGCAGAAATAGATGTTTTTCTGGAACTCTCTTGCTTTTTCCATGATCCAGAAGATGTTGGCAATTTGATCTCTGGTTCCTCTGCCTTTTCTAAAACCAGCTTGAACATCTGGAATTTCACAGTTCATGTATTGCTGAAGCCTGGATTGGACAATTTTGACCATTATTTTACTAGTGTGTGAAATGAGTGCAATTGTGCAGTAGTTTGAGAGTTCTTTGGGATTGCCTTTCTTTGGGATTGGAATGAAAACTGACCTTTTCCAGTCCTGTGGCCACTGCTGAGTTGTCCAAATTTGCTGGCATATTGAGTGCAGCACTTTCGCAGCATCATCTTTCAGGTATTGAAATAGCTCAACTAGAATTCCATGTCCTCCACTATTGTTCTTTGTAGTGATGCTTCCTAAGGCCCATTTGACTTCACATTCCAGGATGTCTGGCTCTAGGTGAGTGATCACACCATTGTGATTATCATGGTTAATGTAGATCTTTTTTGTACATTTCTGTGTATTCTTGCCACCTCTTCTTAATATCTTCTGCTTCTGTTAGGTCCATACCATTTCTGTCTTTTATTGAGCCCATCTTTGCATGGAATGTTCCCTTGGTATCTCTAATTTTCCTGAAGAGATCTCTAGTCTTTCCCATCTATTGTTTTCCTCTATTTCTTTGCACTGATCACTGAGGAAGACTTTCTTATCTCTCCTTGCTATTCTTTGGAACTCTGCATTCAAATGGTAAGTCTTTCCTTTTCTCCTTTGTGGGTATATGTTTCCTTTTCTCCTTTGCTTTTGGGTTCTCTTTTTTCACAGCTATTTGTAAGGCCTCCTCAGACAGCCATTTTGCCTTTTTGCATTTCTTTTTCTTGCGTATGGTCTTGACCCCTCTCTCCTGTACAGTGTCACGAACCTCCATCCATAGTTCATCAGCCACTCTGTCTATCCGATCTAGTCCCTTAAATCTATTTTTCACTTCCATTGTACAGTCGTTAGCCGTTTGATTTAGGTCATACCTGAATAGTCTACTGGTTTTCCTTCCTGCTGCGGCTAAGTCATTTCAGTAGTGTCTGACTCTGTGCGACCCTATAGACGGCAGCCCACCAGGCTCCTCTGTCCCTGGGATTCTCCAGGCAAGAACACTGGAGTGGGTTGCCATTTCCTTCTCCAATTCATGAAAGTGAAAAGTGAAAGTGAAGTCTCTCAGTCATGTCTGACTCTTTGCAACCCCATAGACTGCAGCCTACCAGGCTCCTCCATCCATGGGATTTTCCAGGCAAGAGTAGTGGAGTGGGTTGCCACCGCCTTCTCCAGTGGTTTTCCCTACTTTATTCAAAGTAGGTTTTCCCTACTTTCTTCAATTTAAGTCTGAATTTTGCAATAAGAAGTTCATGATCTAGCCATAGTTAGCTCCCCATCTTGTTTTTGCTGACTGTAAGAGCTTCTCCATCTTTGGCTGCAAAGAATATAATCAGTCTCATTTTGGTGTTGACCATCTGGTGATATCCATGTGTAGAATCTTCTCTTGTGTTGTTGGAAGAGGGTGTTTGCAATGACCAGTGCATTCTCTTGGCAGAACTCTATTAGCCTTTGCCCTGCTTCATTCTGTACTCCAAGGCCAAATTTGTCTTTTACTCCATGTGTTTTTTGACTTCCTACTTTTGTATTCCATTCCCCTATGAAAAGGACATCTTTTGGGGGTGTTAATTCTGGAAGATCTTGTAGGTCTTCATAGAACCATTCAACGTCAGCTTCTCCAGCATTACTGGTCAGGGTGTAGACTTGGATTACCATGATATTGAATGGTTTGCCTTGGAAACAAACAGAGATCACTCTGTCGTTTTTGAGACTGCATCCAAGTACTTCATTTTGGACTCTTGTTGACTATGATAGCTACTCCATTTCTTCTAAGTGATTCTTGCCCACAGTAGTAGATATAATGGTCATCTGAGTTAAATTCACCCATTCCAATCCATTTTAGTTCGCTGATTCTTATGTTGATGTTTACTCTTGCCATCTCCTCTTTGATCACTTCGAATTTGCCTTTATTCATGGACATAACATTCCAGGATCCTATGCAGTATTATTCTTTATAGCATCGAACCTTACTTCCATCACCAATCACATTCACAACTGCGTGTTATTTTTGCTTTGGCTCTGTCTTTTCATTCTCTCTGGAATTATTTCTCTGCTGATCTCCAGTAGCATATTTGGCACCTACCGACTTGGGGAGTTCATCTTTCAGTGTCCCATGTTTGCCTTTTCATACTGTTCATTAGGTTCTCAAGTCAGGAATACTGAATGGTTTGCCATTCCCTTCTCCAGTGGACCACATTTTGTCACAGCTGTCCACCATGATCAGTCCATCTTGGGTGGCCCTACATGGCATGGCTCATAGTTTCATTGAGTTAGACAAGGATGTGGTCCATGTGATTATATTGATTATTTTCCTGTGATTGTGGTTTTCAGTCTGTCTGCCCTCTGATGGAGAAGGATAAGAGGCTTATGAAGGCTTCCTTATGGGATAGACTGACTGAGGGGGAAAATGGGTGCTGTTCTGATGGGCCATGCTCTATAAATCATTAATCCAATTTTCTGTTGATGGGTGGAGCTTGTTCCCTCCCTGCTATTTACCTGGGGCCAAACTATGATGGAGGTAATGAAGATAATGATGAACTTCCTCAAAAGATCCCATGCAGGTACTGCTACAGTCCATGCCCCCAACCCTGAAGCAGGCTATCTCTGACCCACATCTTTGCAGGAGACTCCCAGACTCCCACAGGCATGTTTGGGACTGTATCCTGTGGGGTCACTGTTCCTTTCTTCTGGGTTCTTGTGCACAATGTTCTGTTGTGCCCTCCAAAAGCGTATTTCCCAGTCCTGTGTAATGGAAACATTAAGAGACTTTATTTTGAGGGGCTCCAAAATCACTGCAGACAGTAACTGAAGCCATAAAGTTAAAAGACGCTTGTTCCTTGGAAGAAATCTATGACCAACCCAGACAGCATATTAAAAAACGGACATTACTTTGCCAAGAAAGGTCTGTTGAGTACATCTATGGTTTTTCCAGGAGTAGTGTATGGATGTGAGAGTTGAATTATAAAGAAAGCTGAGAGCTGAAGAACTGATGCTTTTGAAAAGTGGTGTTGGATAACACTCTTGAGAGTCCCTTGGACTGCAAGGAGATCAAATCAGTCAATTCTAAAGGAAATCACTCCAGAATATTCATTGGAAGGACTGATGCTGAAGCTGAAACTCAATACTTTGGTCACCTGATAGGAAGAACTGACTCATTGGAAAAGACCTTGATGCTGGGAAAGACTGAAGGCAGGAGAAGGGGATGAAAGAGGATGAGATGGTTGTATGGCATCATGGACTAAATGGACATGGGTTTGAGCAAGCTCTGAGAGTTGGTGATGGACAGGGAATTCTGGTGTGCTGCAGTCCATGGGATCACAAAGAGTAATACATGGCTGAGCCACTGAACTGAGCTGACACCTTGACTGTAACTACATGAGATCCTGAGACACAACTCAGTTAAGCTGCTGCTGGATTCCTGATCCTTAGGAATTCTGAGATATAATGAACATTTGTTGTTTTTCAGTTGCTAAGTATAGAGGAAATTTGCTATTCACTGATAGTAGCTAATATATGACAATGCATTTTAAACATAGACAAAAGAAACAACTTACTTGAAAGCTGCAAACTACCAAAGGTCATTCATTAAAAAATAAACTGCATAACCCTATTAAAGAAATTAAATCATCAGAAGTGAAATTAAAAAGTACTGTATTTTAAACTAAGTGAAAAGATTTTCAGCACTAAAACCCAGCAGTACCCTGGGTTTCTGAATGAAACTTTTCTCTGTGTCCAGTTCTTTGTTCATAGTGAACAGATTCCTGCCTTCCTGACCTTCCTTGAGTTCCAAAGGGCAGATTCAAACAGTTGCTAATCAGGGAAGGGAGGTGATGCATAGACAAAGTAGGAGCAGCCAAGATATATTGAGGCAAGATTAAAGGAATCAGAAAAGCTCACTAAGATTAGAAGACCACCTAAGACAAGATTAAAGGCGTGCAGGCCCTGCACATACCTTAGTCTTAGCAGCAAACCTACCCTTGAACATTTGCTATAAATACTTACCAATTCCTCCATGGTTGGGACACCGTTTTTGAGAGCACAGGAGCATGCTTTGTTTGAGAGCAGCAAAGCATCCCTTGCCTGGCAAAGCAATAAATCTATTCCTTTCTACTTCACCCAAAACTCTGTCTCTGAGATTTGGTTTGGCATCTGTACAAAATTAATTAACTTTTAGCATCAATGTGAGACATCCAAATTTATGGGTTACTACTAAAGTAGTGTTAATAGGGAACTTCATGGCTTACCCTTATGTTTGAAAAGAAGGTCTTAAATCAGTAACCAAAGCTTCCATCTTAAGAAAAAAAAAAAAAAAAAGCAAGTTAAATCTAAAATAAAGAGGAAAAGGAAACAATAAAAAGTAGAGATTACTAAATATAAAACAAACAATAATCAGTTAAACTAGAAATTTTTACCTCAAGAACAATAAAATTGATAAAGATCTTTCCTGACCGAGAACAACAAAGACAATTTTAAATATCAGGAATGATAGAGATAATGTCACTAAAGATTCTATAGACATTATAATGAATAATTTATTGGTATCAAATTATTCTCTATGTATTCATAAATCAAATTATTATCTAATTCAACAGAATATACTTGCTAAATTACTCTTCTTTCCTTAATAACTGTGTCTAGTCACTTGGATGATTTAAGTAACATTTCCTATGTAAAATAATGATTCTTCATTTTTTTAATCACGTTACAAAAACTGTAAAGAACTTGCTTTACTTAATAAAATATAAAAAAATTACTGTCACTACTATTTACAGAAGTTGTTAATCGTGACAATTACTACAATAACAAAATGTGCATTTTTTATATTGCTGGACCAAAAGGAGAAGAAGCAGCTGGTTCATTCAGCTCAGTCTCTGTAAAGTGTGTCATATTGCTGATAGGTATATAGGAGATCAATAAACTTGTGGTACATGAATAAAGATTTCTAGTGAGTAGGTTTAAATATGGTACATGGTCTTAATTTTTATAGGGGACATTTCTAACTTGTTCAAAGGAAAATATTTCTCATGATGATGCTTTCAAGTTTTAGAGAACTATGTTAAATTTCACCTAAAAATATACAACTAAAAATATGTATACACTAAAATTATATGAGACCACTGTCATATTATTTTTGCAAAACTAGCAATGCAATTAGCTGTATGGAATCACATTTGTTTGGGACATGCATTCTCTTTTCCAAACATTCTTGAACATGCCCAAGCAACTTTATGACCAAATATAGAAATAGTGTCTCATGTTTAGTTCCTTGGCATAGCAACCTGCTTTCAAATATTATTTCAGTGGTGGCACTAGTGGTAAAGAACCCACCTGCCAATGTAGGAGGCATAAGAGATGCAGATTCAGTCCCTGGGTCGGGAAGATCCTCTGGAGGAGGGCACAGCAACCCACTCCAGTATTCTTGCCTGGAGAATCCCATGAACAGAGGATCCTGACGGTCTACCATTCTTAGGGTCAGGAGGAGTCAGACACGCCTGAAGAGACTTAACATGCAAGCAAGCACTGTAAAAGTACACTCTGCAAATAGAATGTGGGGGACATACCTGGACACTTCTGTTTGATGGGGTAGTTAGCTTGACTACTTTAGGCTGAAATCAATGGCTTTTGGCAGTTATACCAAATAGATGGCTATTTGTTAATGCCAATCCTTTGTTTTAAGTATACTATGATATCAAGGCATAATTGTCACTTTCATCCTTCTACGAGCTACATTCTTTTCCTTCCAGTCATTAGACATCTTTCCTTAGAGCACTCCTGCTAACCTCACTAACACTTTGTATTGATATATTAGTAGTTTGTATTTTGTGGTTGAGGAATACTATTCAATCTGGAACTGTGACAGTAACACACTGATGTCAAAAACGGTGACTCCTAATCGCTATTTATGGTTAGAATGGTATTTCAATTGTTTTAATGACAATTTTTTTATTTCTTTAGTAATATAAAGGTGTTAATTTTTATGCTGGTTAAACTTGTTGGAAATGCAACACTGAGTGGTTTATACTAAAATAAATATTTGTGACTTGAGTGTTAGGTAAATTTGTGAAGTACTAATATAAAAAATTGAGGAATATAAACAGAACACCTGTAGTCATTCTTGATTAGTTATTAAAGGTCTATCAAATCAAAAATTCTTATATAATGTTTTATGCTGGAGTCCAGATCCAGCAGCCAGGGAATCAGCCTGAAGGGGTGAGCAGTGTCTGTGGACAGTGATGTAGCCTCTGACTCGAGGTACGGGACTACGTGTTTATTTCAAGCTTCAGGTTTTCTTTTATACTTTGACAAAAGCATTAGGTCAGAGGTTTGACATTTTTAGTTTTCCCCACCCAGATTTATTGTCTCTAGAAATCTTTGTTGCCCTACAGAGTTCCTGCTTCAGCGATTCTCTCAGAATAGGCTTTACTATCTATTATCTACTTCTTCTTATGTGTCCTATACTTAAGTTGTGATTACATTGTAATTCATGCTACATTCCTCAGTTTATTTCTTATCTTTCTAAATCCTGTTTGCCCCTAGTATCTTCAGATCACTATCTCCTAAAAAGGCTTCTGCTGCTGCTACTGCTGCTGCTAAGTCGCTTCAGTTGTGTCCGACTCTGTGCGACCCCATAGACGGCAGCCCACGAGGTTCTGCCATCCCTGGGATTCTCCAGGCAAGAACACTGGAGTGGGTTGCCATTTCCTTCTCCAATGCATGAAAGTGAAAAGTGAAAGTGAAGTCACTCAGTCGTGTCAGACTCGTAGCGACCCCATGGACTGCAGCCCACGAGGCTCCTCCATCCATGGGATTTTCCAGGCAAGAGTACTGGAGTGGGGTGCCATTGCCTTCTCCGAAAAAGGCTTCTAGCTATTCTTAATTATTCCTAAACCGTAAGCTCAGCAAACTTCTTTTGCCATAAACATTCCCCTCACAAACAGGTCTCAAATAACAATCCTTCCCATGGCCTCAACCTGTGGCCAATGTGCTCATCCTGGAACATTCTTTGTAAAGATCCTTGAACACATGTCAATGGTTACTTTATAGATTATTTTCTGGGCACAACTGCAGAAAGCTTTGTGCTTCCTCATGCTTCTTTCAAGAACAATAAGCACCTTAACATTCTTTCCTGCTAACTCAACCAAAGAAAGGGAAGAACAAGTCAGAATCACAAAACCTAACTCCTTCATCCCAGGACTGTGCCTGCAGGGTGCGGAGAGGGAGTTGGGGCCGTGCCTCCATTTTGTCAGTAATGCCTAACAAGGCTCCCAACAGTTTTAAATTATCACACTACCATATGTGTTTCAGAGTTATGAGGCAGACTCAAGGAAATATTTTGGTCCCTATCATAAGAGAATTGGGAGGCGATAGAAAGGATTTAGGCAAGAAAGTGGCATTATTGAATGTATATTTTTAAAATGATCTCTCTAGCTCTTCAAAGGAGAATAGAGTAATGCAATAGTGAAAAAGAAAATCAGTTCCTTAGTTTTCCTAGTAATCTACCAATATCATATTGGTAGATTTGGGCTAGAACAGTGCTTTTTAATGTGTTGTTTAGAAGTTTTGAAGAAGTTGGTCTGCTAGATTAAATTTTTTTTCAAAATAATAGAAAGATATGATTTACTTTTATTCCCTTTTGTATCTCACAATTGTGCAGTAGAGTTTTTAATCTCACAAGTGTTCAATAGAGTTAATCAGAGCTACTAACATGTGATAGTCTAAGAGACTGAATGCAGAAGCAGAAACAAGACTGTAGTTATCTTCTGTTAAGTCAGACCAAAAAGATTTGTTAAAGTTTAAAACATTGCCTTTTTCTCACTTACTTTTTGTTTTAGTAAGAGCAGTTATTTTTAAATAAATTACATGAACAAGATAAGTATTTACTATTGCTGTTTCCAAGTTGATATTTTTGATTCTCATTTTTGCTGTCCAGCATAGTAAATGCCAATTGCTCTAACACACTAAGCAAATGCTATTTGGGATCCTTAATCATTTTTAAGACTACATAGAGATCTTGTGACCAGAATGTTCAAGGTTTCCTGGACTAGTCTCTGCCAGTTAGAGCATCGCCCTCATAATTTTAACCTGTTAGTTCATATAAACTTATTTCTTGAGTTTGCTCAGCATCTACATACAATCCCTCTATAATGCCTGTTAACTCTATCCCTAAAGTTTTTGTCATAAGTATACAATTTCCATTGCTCCCAGTCCCATAGAATGAGAGGTCAGATATTTTGTTTTAATAATATCAAATTCCATCTTCATCTTCCTCTAAAGGAAAATGGGAAGGTTAAATTCTAAACTCCTCACTGTGATGGAGATTAATTTGTCCAATCAAATCCATTTTCCCTCTTATCACAGGAATATATGTCAATTGTAAATAAGAATAATCACCTTTGGTGACTGTATTGTAAGTGGCAGGACAGTCCAGTAAGCTAATCAGAGACTAATGACTTATTGGGAACTGTAACATTCAAAGAAAATAAACTACTTTCTTTAGCTTTTGTATTTCTGGGTTTTATTGTTTCAGCAGTTCTACTTGTATTATTGCAATAAATGTTCTTGAGAAGTAACGTTTCTTCAAATAAATACTTAAACAAATAGAAGTTATACCAAAAAGTGTGCAGACATGCTGAAACTAAAAGGGCTTTATAAACTTATTTTATTTTATTTTTTTACTATTTTTTTAAAATTTTATTTTATTTTTAAACTTCACATAATTGTATTAGTTTTGCCAAATATCAAAATGAATCCATCACAGGTATACATGTGCTCCCCTTCCTGAACCCTCCTCCCTCCTCCCTCCCCATACCATAATGCAAAAAAGCAAAGAGAATGGAACCAAGTCTAGTATTAAAAGGATATATCAAAGATTGTATTAGCAGATTCAGACTGGAATTCTTATTAAAGATGGTCTGAATTTACAAAAAAAAAAACAAGCTGGAGATGCTTGTGAAGTACATTGGTCCTTTGGTCAAAAAAAAAAAAAAAAAAAAGATCTCTAACAACCTGACTCTTAAGCTGTCTTTCTCTGCTTATTTTTCTTTGTATTATTCACCACCATTTATATAGTATATGTTTTCTTATTTGTTTATTGTCTTTCCAGCACTGGAATATGAACTCTATGAGGGCAGAGAATTTGTCTTTTGTTAACTGCTAATTCCTAGTGAATAACATTGTAAGTTCCCACCTTGAATAGTCCAGAAAGCCCTTTCATCCACTCAAAAAATGTGTATTGAACTTCTCATATATACCAGTTACTATATATCAGAGATTGTAGATATAGATATTTCAACAAAATAAGCAAGAGTCATGCCCCCTTGGAGCATTCCCATAATTAAGTGTGATATGCCTTATTAAGACAATCACACTAACACACATGTGCTAGTGTGTGTTAGAGATGACTGGATGGCATCGCTGATGCAATGGAAATGAACTTAGGCAAACTCTGGGAGATGATGAGGGACAGGGAAGCCTGGTCTACTGCAGTCCATGGGATTATAAAGAGTCAGACATGACTGGGTGACTGAACAACAACAACAACCTAGTAAGTGTCACGTGCTCAAAAAGTATTTTATTACATGAATAAATATTCTAGTTTCTTGCAGCACAGTGTGCCTTTCTGTGTCACTACCATACTTCTATTTGCCATTTTTTCCCATTTGTGTTAGTGTGATTATCTTAAGTCATATCACACTCAATTTATGTGAAAGCTCCAAGGGGTCATAACACACTTATTTTGTTGAAAATCTATACATACAATCTACAGTCTATTGTATATAAACTGGTATATACGGAAGCTCAATACAGATTTGTTGAGTGGACGAAAGGGCTCTCTGGACTATTTGAGGTGGGAATAAGTAGATGATTTACTTCTTACAGATTCTAGAAGAGTGTGACTTGATGGACATTAAGTTTAAAGGCAGCTGTTTAACGCGAGTTCCCTTTGTACTTAATGAATGCCCTTAAATTTAAGTATGTTCCCCCCTCAACATATTTACTATGACAACTTTTTATAAATAAACTTTATTTTTATAGCAGTTTTAGGTTATAGAAAAATATGAGAGCAAGGTGCAAAGTTTTCCCATATATTCTCTCCCCCCACACATACATAGGCTCTTCTATTAACAACATCCCTTACCAGAACAATATATATGTTACAGCTGATGAACTGACATTTTCACATCATTAGTACTCAAGAAAGTGAAAGTGTAAGTCACTCTGTCATGTCTGACTCTTTGCAATCCTATGGACTATACAGTCCATGGAAGTCTCCCAGCTAGAATACTGGAGTGAGTAACTGTTCCCTTCTCCAGGGGATCTTCCCACCCCAGGAATCAAACCCAGATCTCCCACATCGCAGGTGGATTCTTTACCAGCTGAGCCATCAGGGAAGACCAAAGTGAAAGTCGCTCAGTCATGTCCGACTCTTTGCAACCCCATGGACTATACAGTCCATGGAATTCTCCTGGCCAGAATGCTGGAGTGGGTAGCCTTTCCTTTCTCCAGGGGATCTTCCCAACACAGGGGTTGAACCCAGGTTGAACCCAAAGAATTCAGGGGAATTCTTTACCAGCTGAGCCACCAGTCCATAGTTTATTAAGATTCACTCTCTTAGTATTGTATATAATCTTTGGGTATGTACAAATGTATGATGACATATATTCATCATTAGTGTATCATTCAGAGTTACTTGACTGCCTGAGAAAAACTGCACTATTCTTGCTCTTTCTTCACCTTACTCTTGAAATCCACTGACTGTTTTGTCTCCACAGGTTTTTTTCTTTTCCTGAATATCATAAAATGTGGAATCATATAGTATGTAGCCTTTTCAGATTGGCTTTTTTAACCTTAATAATATGCATTTAAATTTTCCATGTCTTTCATGGTTTGATAGCTCATATTTCTTTAGCATGCAATAATATTCAATTATCTGGTTATACCACAGTTTATTTATCCATTCATCTACTAAGATATTTTAGTTGTGTTTCCAGGTTTGGTAATTATGCATAAAGCTGCTATAAACATGCATGTGTTGGTTTTTGTATGAACGTAAGTTTTGAACAGTAGTTTTTTTTTTTTTCCCCAAATGAGTTTTTTGCAAGTATTTTCTCCCAGTCTGCATTTTGTCTTTTCATTGTCTTTCTTTCTCTTTCTTTCTTTCCTTTTAAATAACATCAAGATTATCATTTTTTTTTCTTTCAAGGATCATACTTTTGGTGTTGTACCTAAAAAGTCGCAGCCAAGTACAATATCACTTAGGTTTTTCTCCTATATTATATACACCATATAGTTACAGTTGATTTTTCTACTGAGTTCCTGTTTTTAATTTTTATTGCTTTCTGCTCTCATAATTTTTTTCTTCTTAGTTTGAGTTTAATTTGGTCATCTTTTTTTTTTTTAATTCCCTAAGGTAAACACATAAATGATTGATTTTTTGTATTTCTTTTCTACTATATGCAGAAAATGGTATAAATTTATTTATGCTCTTACTTATTTTTCCTCATTGAATCTATTTTTGATAGAGGGACATTGAAGCTTCCAATGATAGTAATGAATTCATCACTTTATCCTTATATGTCTATCAGTTTTGCCTCATATATTTTGGTGTTTTGTGTTAGAAACACACACATTGAAAATTACTCTGTCTTCTTGAAATGCTCTACCATAATTAAATGTTCCTCTTTATTCATGATAATTTTTCTTTGAGTTTTTTTTTCTGTCTGAAATTAAAACAGCAACCTCATTTTCTTTTGGTTAAGACAAATGTAGATCTTTTCCCATTCACTTTTTTTAATTCATTTGTTCAGCCGAAAATTTTGATCTCCCAATATGTCTCAAAATGGTATAAAAAACTATAATATATACTTGTGTGGGAATCAGTTTTGCAAGTTATAATACAATGTAGTAAGTCCTTAAAAAAGAGGCAGGCAACAAATGTTATTGGAGCAAAGGGAAGAAGAGATAAACTCTATGTGTAATAGTCAGTTTCATATTATAACAGGATGTCTACATCGTGTAAAGGGATAGAGACTTGGGCTTTGAGTCTGAGGATTTGAGAGCTCTTCTTGTTCTGCATTAATAGTCTTATCCTTGGCAGGAATTCATTTAACTTCCATGGCATTAACTTTTAAACTTATGAATGATAGATCCATTTGAGAGCTCGATGAAACTGTCTTCAGGAAAAATATATGACTGTATACAAATGCTCAGCTGAAGAAATCTTGCTATGTAGAAAGCTGTTTCTTTATCTACAAAGCACATATATTGTATGATACAATATTAAGATTTATACCTCTAAAAGTCATGGATATTTTCTCACTATTACTTTCATTTGCACTTACATTTTTTAAATGGACCCTGAAAAATTTATTCAGTCAATAAATTTTTGAACATACACTATATATCATGCATTGAAATACAAGCTAGATTAAAACAATTAACAACTTATATACAAAAAATACTTCCCTTGTGGATAGTGAATAATGGTAAATGATGATAAATATTTATATTTTGACATGTATTTTGGAAGTTACCCATTAAATTCTCAACATGTCAAAATCTGCAAAAGTATATGGTTAAAGATAATATAGGTACTACGTATATTATTTTCTGAAAAATATAAACTACCATCAGTTAGAAATTGGCCTAGTGTGTCTGTCAGGAAAACAAAACACACAACAGTTAAATTAGCAAAGATTATTTTTTATGAAGTATTATTATTTTTTTTTAAAGTGAACTTCAAAGAATTGAAAATCCAAAAATCAAAACTGAGGTTATATAGCCAAAGAAATAGCAGGAAACAGATCCCATCTTTCTTAATGGGGTATTCTTTGCCAATTAGGTTTACTGCCAATCAGTGAAGTCCATGTGTGTCTTTGAAATAAAGCAACTTTACTAGGATATATCTTTCAGTATTGCTGATTTTGTTTCTACATTTGAAAGTAAAGGATAGACAATTTCAATAGGTATAGTCAAAACATTTAAATTTATAATTTGTGTTTGAAATATACCTTAATTTTAGTCTACTAGTGTATGCACTTTTCTTCATTTGAAACTTCAAAAATGAATATGTTGGCTCTTTGACTATCTTCCATACTATCATTAAATATCTTTATTTCCTTGTTTCTGTTTTTCTCATGCTTTAGTCCTGTCTTCTATGTTTCTCTATTCCCTGTAAAAAAAAAAAAAAAAAAAAAAACTGTTTAAACAAAGTATTTTTTGTCATTATTTGTTACTCTAATACACTTTGTTGGAGTTCATACATATCTGTATCAAAAAAATACAGATTTAAACCTGATATAGAAATGACTATGAGGTCCAAGTCTCTGAGTAAGATGTTTCAACTGAACAGGCTTTTCATTTGTCTCATTTCAGGTCACAACTGAGTATACTGTCTTTCAAACAGAAACAATGGTGAAAGATTATGTGTAAATAGAAGACATTATACTAAATATCTCAGTTATTTACAAATTAATTCGTATTCATTTCTGTGGAAACATTTTATTCCATTTCCTCACTGACATTAAGGTTACTCTTGCACATTTCAACCAATGGTATGAGTGAAAGAAGCATTTTACTTCTAAGCAGAAGTTTTAAGAGCCAGCATGTGAACTGCCTATGTTTTCTTTACTCTGACACAGGATTGGCAATGATTACTGCCATGAGATTGGCTATATACAGTGACAACAGAATTGCTCTTTTTGTTGTTGAAAACTAATGAGATGTGGGGATTATTTGTTACTACAATTCACCCATTTTTTCTAACTGACATACAGTTGATCCTTGAACAATTTAAGAATTAGGGATGCTGAGCACTTGTATAGTTGAAAATTCACTTATAACATTATAGTCAGCCCCCCTCCTCCAAATTGTTGTTGTTCAGTTGCTAAGTCGTGTCTGACTCTTTGTGACCCCATGGACTGCAGCACACCAGGCTTCCCTGTCTTTCACCATTCTTCTCCAAATATGTGGTGCCAAATCCACAGATTCAATCAACTGAATATTGTGTGGTGTGGTAGTATTGTACATATTTAGTGAAAAAAAAATCACATATAATTAAACCCACCCAGTTCAAATCCATGTTGTTCAAGAGTCCACATTAGTCTTCATAAGGTATGCTTTATACTCATTGTTATTTTTGTGCCAAACTATATCCGAACAAACCACTGTCATCATCCCATGAACCCTATTTCTATGGTTTCAAACATTTCAGTTTGTTATGTTATTATTGCTATTTTAGAGAACTCTGGACTGTTTTCCTTGTTTTAGATCTGGTGCAGAATATACTTTACTTTATGATTTCCCTGGACTTTCAGAAGGGGAATTTCCAAGAAAAATAAAGAAGGATGAATCAAATCCATGAATTTTGTCACTTTTATTTAATTCTGTCATAGTTTAGAGTTTGGTTTGTATATTGACTATCCAAGATTCTTACCCATTAAAAACTAAAATAATGCTGTAGCATCTATAATTTAGAGCTCCAGATTTTTGTTTATTTATGAAAGAATAACTTAGAAACCCATTGAGCAATCTAACAAAATTTTTTCTTTTTTTTAAAAAATTTATTATTATTATTTACTTTACAATATTGGATTGGTTTTACCATACATCAACATGCATCTGCCACGGGTGTACATGTGTTGCCCATCCCGAACCCCCCTCCCACCTCCCTCCCAATACCATCCCTCTGGGTCATCCCAGTGCACCAGTGCACCAGCCCCAAGCCTCCTGTATCCTGCATGGAACCTGGACTGGTGATTCCTTTCTTATATGATATTATACATGTTTCAATGCCATTCTCCCAAATCATCCCCCCCACCCCCACAGAGTCCAAAAGACTGTTCTATACATCTGTGTCTCTTTTGCTGTCTCGCATACAGTGTTGTCGTTACCATTTTTCTAAATTCCGTATATATGCATTAGTATACTGTATTGGTGTTTTTCTTTCTGGCTTACTTCACTCTGTATAATAAGCTCCAGTTTCATCCACCTCATTAGAACTGATTCAAATGTATTCTTTTTAATGGCTGAGTAATATTCCATTATGTATATATACCAAAGCTTTCTTACCCATTCATCTGCTGATGGACATCTAGGTTGCTTCCATGTCCTGGCTATTATAAACAGTGCTGCCATGAACATTGGGGTACACGTGTCTCTTTCAATTTTGGTTTCCTCGGTGTGTATGCCCAGCAGTGGGATTGCTGGGTGGTATGGCAGTTCTATTTCCAGTTTTTAAAGGAATCTCCACACTGTTCTCCCGGAGAAGGCAATGGCACCCCACTCCAGTACTCTTGCCTGGAAAATCACATGGACAGAGGAGCCTGGTGGGCTGCTGTCTATGGGGTCACACAGAGTCAGACACGACTAAGTGACTTCACTTCACTCACACTGTTCTCCATTCACTCACACTGTTCTCCATAGTGGCTGTACTAGTTTGCATTCCCACCAACAGTATAAGAGGGCTCCCTTTTCTCCACATCTCTCCAGCATTTATTGCTTGTAGACTTCTGGATTGCAGCCATTCTGACTGGCATGAAATGGTACCTTATTGTGGTTTGATTTGCATTTCTCTGATAATGAGTGATGTTGAGTATCTTTTCATGTGTTTGTTAGCCATCTGTATGTCTTCTTTGGAGAAATGTCTATTTAGTTCTTCGGCCCATTTTTTGATTGGGTCATTTATTTTTCTGGAATTGAGCTGCAGGAGTTGCTTGTATATTTTTGAGATTAGTTGTTTGTCAGTTGCTTCATTTTCTATTATTTTCTCCCATTCTGAAGGCTGTCTTTTCACCTTGCTTATAGTTTCTTTTGTTGTGCAGAACCTTTTAATTTTAATTAGATCCTATTTGTTTATTTTTGCTTTTATTTCCAATATTCTGGGAGGTGGGTAATAGAGGATCCTGCTATGATGTATGTCGGAGAGTGTTTTGCCTATGTTATCTTCTAAGAGTTTTATATTTTCTGGTCTTATGTTTAGATCTTTAATCCATTTTGAGTTTATTTTTGTGTATGGTGTTAGAAAGTGTTCTAGTTTCATTCTTTTACAAGTGGTTGACCAGTTTTCCCAGCACTACTTGTTAAAGAGATTGTCTTTTCTCCATTGTATATTCTTGCTTCCTTTGTCCAAGATAAGGTTTCCATAGGTGCATGGGTTTATCTCTGGGCTTTCTATTTTGTTCCATTGATCTATAAAAAAAGAAAACTACAGGCCAATATCATTGATGACATAGGTGCAAAAATCCTTAATTAAATTCTAGCAATCAGAATCCAACAACACATTAAAAAGATCATACACCATAACCAAGTGGGTTTTATCCCAAGGAGGCAAGGATTCTTCAATGTCCACAAATCAATCAATGTAATACACTACATTAACAAATTGAAAAATAAAAGCCATATGATTATCTCAATAGATGCAGAGAAAGCCTTTGATGAAATTCAAAATCCATTTATGATAAAAATTCTCCAGAAAGCAAGAATAGAAGGAACATACCTCAACATAATAAAGGCTATATATGACAAACCCACAGTAAACATTATCCTCAATGATAAAAAATTGAAAGCATTTGCCCTAAAGTCAGAAACAAGACAAGGGTGCCCACTCTCATCACTACTATTCAACATAGTTTTGGAAATTTTTGCCACAGCAATCAGAGCAGAAAAAGAAATAAAAGGAATCCAAATTGGAAAAGAAGAAGTAAAACTCCCACTGTTTGCAGATGACATGATCCTCTTCATAGAAAACCCTAAAGACGCCACCAAAAAATTACTAGAGCTAATCAATGAATATAGTAAAGTTGCAGGATATAAAATCAACACACAGAAATCACTTGCATTCCTATACACTAATAATGAGAAAATATAAAGAGAAATTAAGGAAACAATTCCATTCACCATTGCAACAAAAAGAATAAAATGCTTAGGAATATATCTAACTGTGAAGAAGGCTGAGTGCTGAAGAATTGATGCCTTTGAACTGTGGTGTTGGAGAATAATCTTGAGAGTCCCTTGGACTGCAAGGAGATCCAACCAGTCCATTCTGAAGGAGATGAGCCCTGGCATTTCTTTGGAAGGAATGATGCTAAAGCTGAAATTCCAGTACTTTGGCCACCTCATGCAAAGAATTGACTCATTGGAAAAGACTCTGATGCTGGGAGCGAATGGGGTCAGGAGGAGAAGGGGATGACAGAGGATGAGATGGTTGGATGGCATCACTGACTTGATGGACGTGAGTTTGAGTGAACTCCGGGAGTTGGTGATGGACAGGGAGGCCTGGCGTGCTGCAATTCATGGGGTCTCAGATAGTCGGACACAACTGAGCGACTGAACTAAACTGAAAGAATCTGAAGACCTATATATAGAAAACTATAAAACACTGATGAAAAAAATCAGAGAGGTATATTTCTCATGGATGGAGAAATATACCACGTTCATGGATCGGAAGAATCAATATAGTGAAAAAGAGTATACTACCCAAAGCAATCTATAGATTCAATGCAATCCCTATCAAGCTACCAACGGTATTTTTCTACCAACAGTATTGGTATTTTCTACCAACGGTATTTTAGCTACCAACAGAGCTAGAACAAATAATTTCACAATTTGTATGGAAATACAAAAAACCTCAAATAGCCAAAGCAATCTTGAGAAAGAAGAATGGAACTGGAGGAATCAACCTGCCTGACTTCAGGCTCTACTACAAAGCCACAGTCATCAAGACAGTATGGTACTGGCACAAAGACAGAAATAATAGATCAATGGAACAAAATTTTTTCTATTTTTCACCAGTCCTTTGTACCTTTCTCATGAACTCTTGACTCAGTTTTTCAAAGTGAGTTTTTTAAATTTAAGAATTCCAAAATATTTACCTTTGTACCCATAGTAAAATAAAAATAGTTTTCTACAAATAGTAGGCTATTCTTGCTGCTAGCATGTAATCATAAAATAGGATATAACAATTGAAAATTTTAATGTTTTTGACCAAAGATTTTAGTCTTACATCTGAATTTTTAGTGTATAATAAATTAAGAATTTTAATAAATTAAGGATCTTAAACCATTTCTAAATACTTACTCGACTTATTTTATAATAAAAATACTCCTTTCTCTTTATTGTATTTTTTAAATTATGAAAGTATGATAATAACATATTTACATGAGATTTAGAAAATACAGAACAAAGTTACATATAGTTAGTTTCACTATATATTACCATTATCTTTTAAAAATAGATAAATTATGATTCTTAATTGGAATTTTAATATCATGCTCTCAAAAATTAATAGAAAGAATATACAGAAAAGTAGAAGGATATTGTAGACCTGAAAACACGATGAACCAATTCAACATGATTAAGATTTATCGAATTTTTGAACAATAGTAAGATAAAATTCTATTCATATTCACATAGAATATTAACTAAAGACACTGAAACATATCCAGGGCATAAACAAAATTTAAATTTTCATGGTCTAAAGGTGTTGAAATTATACAGTCAGTTGTCTTATAACTGTGGAATTATGTTAGAAATCAATATCAAAAGATACTTGAAAATAATCCACATATTTTCAAGTGCAATGTGACATTTACCAAGAGAGGTATTTGACTTAGCCATTGAAACTCTCAATAAAGGAAGAACACTGAAAAAACACAGAAGGTGATTGCAGAAAGGAAGTATTTAAATGAAAAATTAATATCAAAATAAGAAATAACATCAAATAATATCAAAGATACTTTAAAAACTCTATGTATTTGGAAATTAAATGTCCATTTTTAACTGTGGGTACCTAAGAGGTCATAACAAGGAAAATTAGAAAATATTTGTAACAGAATAAATATGGAAAGGGGATTTATCAGATTTTTTTGCATTCAGCTGAGGCTGTTTAATGCAACTAAATATGTGTAGTTTTATTTTTTTTTTTAAATTAAGGCTTAAAACTTCTAATCCAGTTCTGAGAATATAAAGAAATATTATATTGTAAATAAAAAAAATAAACAGGAAATTAACATGTGATACAGCATTAACTAAAGTATAGAATATTTTCAAACTCATTTTTTTTTCAAATTTCACAAAAATGTATGCTAGAATACATTATTTGTTGTCATACCTTATTCAAGATTCCACATTGTGTAAATGACTCCTTTTATTAAGCATTTCAATTTATTTCACTTTTTAAGTGAAGTATTTCAGAAGGTTATCAGTTGGTCAGTCAGGTAGTTCAGTCACTCAGTCCTGTTCGATTCTTTGTGGCCCCACAGACTGCAGCATGCCAGGCCTCCCTGTCCATCACCAACTCCCAGAGCTTACTCAAAGTCATGTTCATAGATTTGATGATGCCATCCAACTGTCTCATCCTCTGATGTCCCCTTCTCCTCCCACCTTTAATCTTTCCCAGCATCAAGGTCTTTTCAAATGAGTCAACTCTTCACAGCATGTGGCCAAAGTATTGGAGTTTCAGCTTTAGCCTAAGTCCTTCCAATGAATAATCAGGACTGATTTCCTTTAAGATGGACTGGTTGGATCTCCTTGCAGTCCAAGGGATTCTCAAGAGTCTTCTCCAACACCACAGTTCAAAAGCATCAATTCTTTGGCATTCAGCTTTTTCTTTATAGTCCAACTCTCACATCCATACATGACTACTGGAAAAACCATAGCCTTGAAGAGACAGACCTTTGTTGGCAAAATAATGTCTCTGCTTTTTAATATGCTGTCTAGGTTGGTCATAGTTTTCCTTCCAAGGAGTAAGCCTCTTTTAATTTCGTGGCTACAGTCAACACCTGCAGTGATTTTGGAGCCCAAGGAGATAAAGTCAGCCACTGTTTCCCTGTCTATTTGCCATGAAGTGATGGGACCAAATGGCATGATCTTAATTTTCTGAATGGTGAGCTTTAAGCCAACTTTTTCACTCTCCTCTTCACATTCATCAAGAGGCTCTTTAGTCCTTCTTCACTTTCTGCCAAAAGGGTGGTGTCATCTGCATATCTGAGGTTATTGATATTTCTCCTGACAATCTTGATTCCACCTTGTGCTTCATCCAGCCCGGGGTTTCTCATGATGTACCCTGCATATAAGTTAAATAAGCAGGGTGACAACATACAGCCTTGATGTATTCCTTTTCCTATTTGGAACCAGTCTGTTGTTCCATGACCTGCATACAGATTTCTCAAGAGGCAGGTCAGAAGTTTATAACATAATAAATACACAAAAAATAATTTAAAACAATTGTAATAAGGATAAGGACAATAAAAACTTGCTGAATAAATAAAATAATTTTATGACATTATTGAAGAAAAAAGACAAAAGAAAATTAGGGAAATTAGTAGATTTTTTATATTAGCTAAAATATTCCTGTTAACATTCGGTAGCTGTGGATTACTTTCACAGTCCACAGATCTGTAAGTATGACAGTAAACATATTCATGAGTTCTAAGTATCACAAATAGAAATAGTCTTAATTTGAAATAAATAAGTTCTACCACTGATCAAAAATTGTTTTCATTATCTATTCACAGGCTATCTGTGACTAATATAATTGACTGAATATTTATAATGATTCTTAGGATTTATATTGACACAGATGGGGGTAGAATTAGAAAGAGTCTGCTAAACTAATAGAGGAAATGAAAAAATTACACACATCAAAAATACCTAAAGTACACACTGGAAAGGGAACAAAGATTTCCATAAACATTCAAAAAGCATACATGCATCCCAATGTTCATACAAGCATTATTACTGGAAGCAACCTAAGGGCTCATAACAGATGAATGGGTAAAGATTTGGTATATGTATACAATGGAAAGAAGTTTCCCTGATAGCTCAGTTGGTAAAGAATCCGCATGCATTGCAGGAGACGCTGGTTCAATTCCTGGGTCAGGAAGACCCACTGGAGAAGGGATAGGCTACCCACTTAAGTATTCTTGTACTTCCCTTGTGGCTCATCTGGTAAAGAATCAACCTGCAATGAGGGAGATCTGTATTTGATCCCTGGGGAGGGAAGATTCCCCTAGAGAAGGGAAAGGTTACCCACTCCAGTATTCTGGCCTGGAGAATTCCATGGACTGTATAGTCCATGGGGTCACAAAGAGTCAGACACCACTGAGAGACACTTTCACTTCATTTTATACAATGGAATTCTACTGCATACATTCCAAGAAGATAATTTTGCCATTTGCAGCAACATGGATAGACTTGGAGAACATTATGCAAAGTGAATTATCAGACAGAGAAAAACAAATACCTGCATGTAGAATCTAAAAAAGTACAACAAACTAGTGAATAAAACACAAGTGAAGCAGACTCACTGATATAGGGAACAAATTAGTGATTATCAGTGGAGACAGGGAAAGGGAGGGTCAATCTAAGGTTAGTAGGATATAGTATTATTATGGGATTATATGAAATCATGTGTGTGAAACTTAAAAATTATAAATCACTAGAGAATTTTAAAAATATTTCATTCAATAAAAAGATGAAAGAAGATTTCCAATTTATAATTTTCTTTTAATATGTGTTTCTTCTTCTGAAATATGAATTTCTTGAAAATATGCCTCTGATTCTGTGTTCATTATTTAATGAAGTGATTGGTCCACAGTAGGTATTTAGCAAATATTTGTCAAATGGATGGAAGAACACGTAAATGAGTGAGTGGTTGCCTCTACCTAAAGAAAGCTTCTTTCTTTCAAGAAGAATTTTGAGCAGGAACTGGGCAGTGAATACGTGAGACATGGAAATACATGGAATACAACTGTCCCATAATGTCAGAAACATTGATATATACAATGAGCTGAGGTATAATGCAAAATATTAATGGCAGAAAGAACAAGACATGGACAGGGTCACTATATGAGTAGGTAATATAATGTTAAGAGAAATAAGCATTAGCTCAGTTAGTATAGCTCAGTTGGTAAAGACTCCACCTGAAATGTGGGAGACCTGTGTTTGATCTCTGAGTTGAGAAGATCCCTTGGAGAAGGGAATGGCCACCCACTCCAATATTCTGGCCTGGAAAATTCCATGGACTGTATAGTCCATGGGGTCACAGTGAGTCAGGACTGAGCAGCTTGCATTTTCACTTTCAAGAGAAATAAAAGGAGTAAAGTTGCAGAATTTCTCCCAACTTTTTGGTAAAATAGAGTAGGTAAAACAAAAGAAATTTCAAGATAAGGTGTTCATAATAAAAATGCAACAGTAAAATGGGTTGTACCTTAGGTTGCCTAAAAGAACATTTATTTGTGTCTAAATAGAATATATCTTGCTTCTTTTTTGGAAGACACTGATGATTACCTAACTTTATCCTTTCTTCTCTGCTTTGTTATTAACAATTATCTAAAATTTGTTCAGAGAAGCAGTGTTTGGTTGAAACTCAGAGATAGCAGGAGAGATCCCCAAAGACAGAAAAACAGCAAATGATTTAGTATATTTATTTATTTTGATACGCAAGAAATTTTGCTTTCAAAATATTCTAGCTTTTATGGTTGATGTTATCTGGAAATTTCTACATCATTATTTAAAACTATTAACATCAATATTAGTAGATAACATTAAAAATGTTCAAAATATTTAGCTCGAAAGCACATGGAGTTCATGATTACTGAGATTTCTAAATAGTTCATTAAGAACAAGTTTTAATGCAACTTCTTATTTGTATATTTGTAAAACAATGATCAAGATGCTGAAGAATATGTAAAGATTTCAATTGCCAAATCATGTCCAACTCTTTGTGACCCCATGGACTACAGGATGCCAGGCCTCCCTGTACCTCACCATCTCTTTGCATTTGCCCAAGTTCTTGTCCACTGAATCAGTGGAGGAGGGAATGGCAAACTCTCCAGTATTCTTGCTACTACACTTCAGTAGGGAGTTTATTTAAAACAAACAAAGAAAAACAGCCAGAGCAGTTATGCAAAATGACACTCTCTAATCCTTAATTAAAAGAGGTGAAAGAGAATGCAGTTAAACCAGATTGTCTCAGTTTGGGCACAGCATTATGTAGCAGGCTGTTCCATAGCTATGTGAAAGTCGCTCAGTCATGTCTGACTCTTTGAGACCCCGTGTACTATACAGTCTGTGGAATTGTTACATATTCTTCAGCCTCTTTCTACATTTTTAAAATTGCTAAATTTAAGCCCAGTTATTGTTCCTCAATGTACTATCAAATGTCCTGACATCTATTAATAGTATATGAGCATACTCAGGCTTGGAGCTAGGCAGTTTTCCTAGACCATGTGAAGTGACAAAGGACCATTGCTAAACTGAGTACTCACATCAATACTCGTATCAGCGAAGAGTAAAAAAAAAGCAAAATGAAAGAATCCTAATATTACCTTTAGAGAATTGAAGGTATCTAATATAGATTAAAATTTCCTAGTGGCTCAGACGGTAAAGTGTCTGTCTGCAATATAGGGTAAAAAAAATCTATTGATTAAAAACACATTAGTTGGGGCCTGAGATGTAAGACAAATACAAATGGACAGGGTATTTCAATGTGACAAAAGAGGCTATAGCCAACCCAAGTTAAGAACTGTCCCAGTGACTTCTAGCCATTTTAATTTCTCTCTTATTGATTTTCATTGATTTTTTATTTCTCAACATACACTCAAGACAAACACATAGGTGGGATATATGCTGTATGTGGGGAATTATAAAATCATCTTAGTAATTTCTTTGTCACATATGTGACAATGCCTTTCTACCAGATTTGGATTTTTTTTTTCTTTTTCTTTTTTTTTTTTCTAATTTTATTTTATTTTTAAACTTTACATAATTGTATTAGTTTTGCCAAATATCAAAATGAATCCGCCACAGGTATACATGTGTTCCCCATCCTGAACCCTCCTCCCTCCTCCCTCCCCATACCATCCCTCTGGGTCGTCCCAGTGCACTAGCCCCCAGCATCCAGTATCGTGCATCAAACCTGGACTGGCAACTCGTTTCTTGAGATACCACCCCATGCACTCTCATACATCTGAAATAAAAATCATATAGGATAGAAAATAACCAAATATAAAAGGTGTCTCACAGTCTTCATAAAGGTTACTATAGTAGGGGTAGGGTAAACACTAGAAAATTATTGCTAATATTAGCAATACTAAAATATTTTGAAAGAGGCAGAATTCAAGCATGACATATGAAACAAAATATATTAACTTTTCACCCAAGTAGATCTCTCTCTTTTTTTTTTTTTTTTTTTTAAGCATCCAGTATCGTGTATCGAACCTGGACTGGCAACTCGTTTCTTACATGATATTTTACATGTTTCAATGTCATTCTCCCAAATCTTCCCACCCTCTCCCTCTCCCACAGAGTCCATAAGACTGTTCTATACATCAGTGTCTCTTTTGCTGTCTCGTACACCGGGTTATTGTTACCATCTTCCTAAATTCCGTATATATGCGTTAGTATACTGTATTTATGTTTTTCCTTCTGGCTTACTTCACTCTGTATAATAGGCTCCAGTTTCATCCACCTCATTAGAACTGATTTAAATGTATTCTTTTTAATGGCTGAGTAATACTCCATTGTGTATATGTATCAAGTAGATCTCTTAAAACATGGGCCAAAAATTGAGAAACCTAAATGTGGTTTTGTTGTTTTCCAGTTGCTCAATTGTGTCTAACTTTCTGTGATACATGGAATGCAGTGCACTAGGATTCCCTGTCCTTCACTATCTCCTGGAGTTTGCACAAATCCATGTCCACTGAGTCGGTGATGCCATTCAACCATCTCATCCTGTCACCTCCTTCTCCTCCTGCTCTCAATCTTGCCCAGCATCAGAGTGTTTTCCAATGAGTTGGCTCTTCGCATCAGGTGGCCAAAGTATTAGAGTTTCAAAGTCAGTCCTTCCAATGAATATTCAGAGTTGATTTCCTTTATGATTGACTACTTTGAACTCCTTGCTGTCCAAGGGACTCTCAGGAGTCTTCTAAAACATCACAGTGCAAAAGCATCAATTCTTTGGCACTCCAATTTCTTTATAGTCCAACTCTCACATCCATACATGACTACTAGAAAAATCATAGCTTTGACTAGATGGACCTTTGGTGGCAAAGTGATGTGTCTGTTTTTTAATATGCTGCCTGGGTTTGTCATAGCTTTTCTTCCAAGGAGCAAGTCTCTTTTAAGTTCATCATCTGCAGCGATTCTGGAGCTCATAAAAATAAACTCTAGCTATTCCCATTGTTTCCCCACCTATTTGTGATAAACTGACCTTTTCCAGTCCTGTGGCCACTGCTGAGTTTTTCAAATTTGCTGCCATATTGAATGCAGCACTTTCATAGCATCATCTTTTAAGATTTGAAAAAGCTCAACTGGAATTCCATCACCTCCACTAGCTTTGTTTGTAGTAATGTTTCCTAAGGCCTACTTCAAACTGCAGGTATGTGGCCACACCATTTTGGTTATCCAGGTCACTAAGACCTTTTATGTATTGTTCTTCTCTGTATTCTTGCCACCTCTTCCTAATGTGGTTAATTATGTTTAAATGCCAGAATAAATGTCACTCACTGAAAGCAAAATTAAACATGCCTCAGTGATCTAATAGTATCTAAAATTTTCAGCTTATTCCTTTTTGTAGCCCTGATAACTGATTTTTATATAAATTAAAGGAAATCAATACAAATGTTTTAAACTTAATATATACCTTTTGTGTATAATTATTATAAATAATATTTTTGAAAATATATTTTAATTGAAATATTTTTAAAATATACATCCTGCCATTTGTTTGTCTTATAAACAATCCAATAAAGATTTCCTCACAAAAATTACATATGTATTTTCAGAATAATTTGTATGTATTAATTTTACCAAACATTCATCTTCAAAGAAAAATCACATAGAGACATGGGTCATGGTTAATTTAGTGGGCTTATGTTTTCTGTTTTCATTTATTTGCTTTCCAGACCATATGTTTTATATGATTCTGACTTGAATAGTCATGAGACTAAAGTGTACCCAGTGAAGGCACTGTGTCTTTGACTACATTTCTTGGTTTGTGGTTGGGCATTTGACACAAGCTAAAGATGAGGTTTATGTCAAGAATTTTACTGGAATTAATTGGAAACCTGCACCACCCACCCCGCTATTACTGGGAATGCTAAGCTAAGAGTATGTAAACGTGGCACATATGCCCTAGAAAGACATGTTGGAAGATTTCTGGTGATGTTTGACTCAGTCATTTCAGTCTCTTAGTCATGTCCGACTCTTTGTAACCCCATGGACTGCAGCACGCCAGGCTTACCTGTCCATCACCAACTCCCATCGTTTACTCAAACTCATGTTCATAGAGTTGGTGATGCTATCCAACCATCTCATCCTCTGTCTTCCCCTTCTCCTCCCACCTTTAATCTTTCCCAGCATCAGGATCTTTTCCAATGAGTCAGTTCTTTGCATCAGGTGGCCAAAGTATTGGAGTTTCAGCTTTAGCATCAGTCCTTCCAATGAATATTTAGAACTGATTTCCTTTAGGATGAACTGGTTGGTTCTCCTTGCAGTCCAAGGGACTCTCAAGAGTCTTCTCCAACACTACAGTTCAAAAGCATCAATTCTTTGGCACTCAACTTTCTTTATAGTCCACCTCTCACATCCATACATGACTACTGGAAAAGCCATAGCTTTGACTAGATGGACCTTTGTTGTTTGACTAGATAACCTTTGATATTTGACTAGATGACCCTAAAATCTTTTCCTTTAAAATTCCCATTTGATGAGCTAACACATTCCCTCTTGATTTGGTTGAGTCATTTGCACTCAAAAAATTCAACAAAATGAGTTCTTTATTAAGCCTGTAATGTACTAAGGGCAATAGACAGAAAACGGGAAATATACAATTCTTTTAGCTGTTTATATATGACTTAGAATCCAGTTGTATGCAGAGTGACAGATCCCAGTAATCATATACAATCTCTCACAGATAATTGAATATTGATTCTATTTTGATTAATCTCTGTTTTCATAGCTCATAAGGCCTGTTCAGCCAACATGACAGTCATACATTTTGCATTTTCTTTGGAGTCTCTAAAATTTCTACAGATTTTTAATTTTATGGTGAAATAATTTACCTCTAAAATCACTAGCAAAATATGTATATTACTGTATGCTTAGAACTAAATGGTAATACTGAGATTATGTTTGAAACAACACTGTATCTAGTAATATAGGCTGTAAAAGCAGGAAGATATTAAAAATTCTGAATATTTTAGCATTTATATTCTTAACATTGTTTGAATATACTATACATTTCATACTGGCATATATTATATATATTCACTAGAAAAATGGTCGAAAGCATCTGTTTTATTCAAAGGGATGTGTAATAAGGTAAATAAAAATGTTTTACTATTATTATTGTTCAACATAGAAAAGTAATTTTTGCCTTTAGATTCTAAAAAAATTCTTCAGGGAAAAATATATTTATATCTCTAGGATAGCTATTCTTTACTGTTTGGAGTGTACCCTGTAAAATTATTTCAGATAGTGATCTTATAAATATGAACATATCTTTCATTTTCATATAGTTATTATATTTTGGCTGTCTATTGAAATGGACATTTTGAATTATTTTTCCTCATGATTACTGTTGAACTGTCTTCTAATATTACAATCAGTGTTATTAATTATAGATAAACAGATGTATATCTCACTTTTATTCTTGCCTCTGTAGATTAACTGTAATTCTCCCCTTGAAGATATATAGGATTTTCTTTTTCTAAATGCAGAAAATTATCAAAAAATTGTATAGGGGTCTAGTTTTTTCTTTCATGTTCCACCAGTCCCATATCATCTTGAGCATTGACTTCAAACTCTTCTCATCTCTTTTTCTGCTAGGCGAACATTGAACTCCTGAGTTATTTTCTAATTTATAACTTATTTTTCATAAATTACATATCCATGTGACTTTGTGAGATGCTCTAGTATATTTCTCAGCTTTATCTACAAGCTCATTAATGTGTTCCTTAACTGTCTTATTACATATTCATCCTAATAGTTATTTCCCCATAATCATTTTTTTATTTTTATGGTATTTTAATGCGTCCAGTATATTTTTGAATCACTTTGTTAATATTAGTTTTACTTGCTTTAACATCCTGTTCAACATATCTATTAATTCTATTATTTCCTGAAACTTTTCTATTTTCACTCTTTTAAGATGCTGGCTTTCTTCCAATATCTGGTAATTCTTAGTTATATGCTTACTTTGTCATTGAGCTTTTCTGGTTAATTTTTCTATATAATCTACACAACCAGCCTGAGCTTGTTCATGATCTATGCAACTGCTGGCTGCCTACTATTTAAATGGAAGAGAGTCATGATATGTTAGTGAATGGGATATTTTCATCTTTGTATGATCATTGAAGTAGCACAGCAACTTTTGTCTCTTTAACCCAAGGTGTCATATCTTCTGTTGTAATTGAAAGAAAACTCCCCTTCATCCCATTCCTGCTGCCTAGCTCAAAATCTTTAGTGACTACTTCCATTAATTAGTATGGTGGGAAGGAAGTGAGATTGCAATAGCTCATGAAGATAATAAAGATAATAATAAAGATTACTGAAGATATTAAGTAAGCAATTGTACATGGTATTTTCAAGAGGTTGACTGAATGAGAAAAGAGTGATTTAAGTGTAGAACTAAAGATTATGGTGGATTTTGTTCAGGGCAGCTGTGGTATAAAAATTTTAAGGATAACCTTGTATAATTCATTTTCCTATAAATGAGGATAGAACCTGTGAATTGATGAAGCACTCCTCCCTTGATTGTGATTATGCTATGTGGAGTAGTCAACCTTGAAATAGAGATTATCTATATGAGCCATTTAATAACAAAGATAATCTCCAACTGGTAGCAGCAAAATAACTGAAAGAGATTCCAAGTGTGATAAGGACTTGGTCTAATGCTAATTTTAGATAAAGGAAGCCTTGTGAAAAGGAGTGTGTGTTAACCTATGAAGCTAAGAGGCATTACTATTACTGGTGGAAAGACAGAAAGGAGTTGGGGACCAGTATTACAACTCAATGAAATGTATTCTACCAACATCCTGAATGAGTTTGAATGCAATTCTCAAAAGAACCATGAGAGATAACAATCCCCGCCTGGCTAGTACACTGAGGTGGACTTGTGACACCCTAAGTAGCAAACCCAAAATTATGATATATAGAACTATGATCTAATAAGTAGATAATTGTTTCAAGCCACTAACTTTATGAAAATCTTTTATGCAGCATTTATGAAAATCTGTCTTGCTGCATTGTAAACTCAGATAGTAAAGAACCTGCCTGTGATGTGGGGGACCTGGGTTCAATTCCTGGGTCAAGAGGATGAAAGGATCCTCTGGAGAAGAGAATGGCTACCCACTCCAGTATTCTTGCCTGGAGAATTCCATGGACAGAGGAGCCCAGGGTGAGGGGGTGGGGTGTGTACAGTTCTTGGGATCTCAAAGAGTTGGACACAACTGAGTGACTAACACAAACTAATGTATCAGTAATATCCCCAGCTTCCTTCCAATTTCCTTCACAGAATCTTTTATTTAGAGGTGATCATGGAAAGATATTCTGAATATTCTGGATATGTAAATAAAGCTTCAGAGCACTGGAGCTGTTTCTGCTTACTTGATATGGGCTTCATCACTTTCCTCTTGTCTTTTCATCCTTTTTTATTTTTTAACCATGCCATGCATGGTATGTGGGATCTTAGTTCCTCAACAAGGGTTCTATTTTGGGGGGCCAATAGATGGAGGCACATAAGCACCTTTCTAGGCTAACACTGGAAAAATTAGTATGATTGTATGGTAAGAGAATAGGGATGGAGAAGTTAATTTAAAAATAAATTTATGACAGAGTACAATAAGAATTAAATTTTTAAAAAAGTATCAGAGAAAGGAAGGTCCATAACCATCTCATTGATATAAAGTGATATATCTCATTGTGGTTTTGATTTTCATTTTCCTGATGGCTAATTATATTAAACAGTTTTTCATCATATATAAGATATATGTTTTCTTTGGGGAGATGTCTATTCAGAAGCTTGGCTTACTTTTTATTTGATTTACCTTTTTTACTGACTTGCAAGAGTTATTTATATATTTTGAATACAATTCCTTATCAAATACATGAATCCATTATTTCACCCCGGTTCTGTGGATTGTGTGTTTACTTTCTTCATGGTAATATTCTCAAGAGAAGTATTTTTAATTTTGACGAATTTCAACTTATGCATTTTTTAAATTTTATCATTTCTGCTTTTGTTGTCATATCAAAGAAAACATCAAAGATTTGCTACTGTTTTTTTTCCTAAGAATTTTTAAAGTTTCAAGATCCATATTTAAATGTATGGTCAATTTTTAGTTAAATTTTGTGTAGTATAAGGAAAGAGTACAATATCATTGTTTTACATGTGGATATCAGTTTGTTCTATGTGGTATTTGTGTGTAACTTTGAGTTATTACTACAGACCACACGAGAGTGAATCCCTAAGAGAAGTATGAAATTTGTACGTATTTAACATATTCCCCACATGGGTTGTATACACACTGAAATTGAATAATAATTAAGTGTTCATAAGACACGAAAACAAGTAAAATGGAAGTGAGGACATTAGGGAGATGGGAAGATGGATATTTTAGGTGAAAACTAGTCGTTGAATTTCCATTGTAACGTGTTACCTTTTTATTCATCTACTGGTAATAGTGATGCTTTAGCAACTTCATGAAAAGATTTATTAGAAGTGACATTAAACAAGATTCATGATGTTGCCAGAGGAAAGGTTGTCAACAGTTAAAAATTAGCCATTGGAATTGAGATGTAATGGAAAACTTTTCATTTTTACATAAACATGGGCATTGCATTCGGGCAGGCAAGTGATAGAAAAGGAAAGATGATGAAGAAAGACAATCAGGTAACAAAACCTTTAGTAAATGTAGTTAGGGGATGAGATGGGCCAGTAACTAGTACTTCTTATACTTTCCTGAGGTTTGAAAGTATTGAAGAATAAAATAAAAAAAAAAAGAACATTCAAAGTAAATTAGATGTTACATTTATTACTAGTAAACTTAGTGTTGTAGAATCTGGCCTACTTCTGCATTCTGCAGGAAACTAGAAATGTAAAATAGATTCACCTGGTCTATCTTTGTTCCTTTCTGGCTGCAATAATAAAATATCACAAACTGGGTGGTTTAAACAACAGACATTTATTTCTCACAATTATGGAGGTCAAGAAGTCCAAGATCAAGGTGCTGGTAGATTCTGTGTCTGTGGAGGACTCACTTCCTGGCTTATAGACTGGATTCTCTCTCTGTATGATCAAGACCTTTACTCTCTTCTTCTTCTTAAAAGGGCACTGATTCCATCATGAATGTTCTACTCTCATTACCTAATTTAAACCTTTTCAAAGGCTCTGCCTCCCAATACCATCACATCAGGGGCTATGGCTTCAATATATGAATTTTGGGGGGACATAACATATAACTCATAACACAGTCCCTGGCAGTAATGGGGCACTAGACGTTTCCTGAACAGTGACTTTACTGTTAAGCTAATGGCACAGAGAGCTACAGATACTTAATTGTTCTTCAAAATTCATCTTTCTGACATGTAATGAAGAATACAAAATGAGGCAAAAAAGAATGCATCATTAGAGATTCTTCCTCATGCAAAAAGTAATCAGGAGTGGAAAGAGCCACACCAGCTCAGATTCCAGGGAGTTTAGATATCTTAAATAATTGGTGTTAATCATTAATTTTACGTGAATCAAAGTTATGGGAAACCTTTTGGGTAACACATTAACAGCCTATTTTGGACAATTTATCTATGAATTTAAGATTATTTTCTTAATACCAACTAAGCTTTTGGATATCCACCAAAGATGACTTGAGGACAGTATAGTTTCCTCCAAATATTATTCAGAACACTGGCACATTTAAGTCAACTTCAGAATTCATTTTCTACCTGCCAGAGAGCTCTCTAAAGATGTTTATTTCTTAGTCCAATAAATTAGTGAATATATATTAGTTTTTTTTTTTTTTTTTGATTCTGGAACAGAATACTACAAACACATAGCTTAAAACATAAATGTATTCTCTCATAGTGTTGGAGGCTAAACATCCAAAATTATGGTATAAGCACAGTCATGCTACCTTAGAAACTGGGTAGAATCCTGCCTTGTCTCTTCCTAATTCTGGTTGGTATATCTTGATTACAGCTTCATCACTCAAATATCTGCCTTTTTTATTATTACACATTCTCTCTATATGTCTGTGTCCAAATTTCCCTCTTCATATAAGAACACCAGTCATATTGTATTAGATAAAACTCTAATGACCTCAACTTAATTATATCAACAAAGACTCTATTTCCAACTAAGGTCACATTAAAAGATACCAGGTGTTAAGACTTGAACGTATCTTTTGAGGTAACAAAATTCAATCCATAACTCATGTCAAAGGGGAATTAGATTATAGATGGAATTAAGGTTGCTAATCAGGCATCCTTAAAATAGGGAGATAATCCTGGATTATACAATTGGTTTCAATGTAATCAACTAGGGATTAAAAGAAGAATGAGGCAGAAAGGAGTCAGAGTTGGAGAAGGAGATGTGATAACTGAAGCAGAGGACCTGGGAAAATAGTAACATGGGAAGGACTCAGGCATATTTTGCTGGCTCCCAAGATGCAAGAATGAAGCCAGAGCCAATAAATGATGGAGGCCTCTAAAACCTGGAAAAGGCAAGGAAACAGGTTACAACCTACAGTCTCTGGAAGGAATTCTTCCTTTCTAATGTGTTCTTTTTATCCAATTTCAGACTTCTGACCCATTGAACTTACAGATATTAAATTCATGTTATTATCCTAAGCCAATGAACTTGTGGTAATTTGTTAGAGCAGCAATAGGAACATAACAAATTGCCATGAGAGCTTCAGAAAATTTTTTAACTACTTCCTTTCCCAAATTTAAAGGCTTCCCTGGTAACTCAGATGGTAAGGACCACCAGCAATGCAGGAGACCCTGGTTTGATTCCTGGGTGTGAAAGATTGCTTGGTGAAGGGATAGGCTACCCACTCCAGTATTCTTGGACTTCCCTGGTGGCTCAGCAGGTAAAGAATCCTTCTGCAATGTGGAAGATCTGGGTTTGATCCAAGGGTTGGGAAGATACCCTGGAGAAGGGAGCGGCTACACGTTCCGCTGGAGTGGGTAGCCTGGAGTATTCCGTGGACTGTATACTTTGGAATGGGTGAATTTAACTCAGATGACCATTATATCTCCTACTGTGGGCAAGAATCCCTTAGAAGAAATGGAGTAGCTATCATAGTCAACAAAAGAGTCCAAAATTCAGTACTTGAATGCAATCTCAAAATGACAGAATGATTTCTTTTGTTTCCAAGGCAAGCCATTCAGTATCACAGTAATCTAAGTCTGTACCCTGACCAGCAATGCTGAGGAAGCTGAAGTTGAAAGATTCGATGAAGACCTATAAGACCTTCTAGAACTAACACCCCCCCCAAAAAAATGTCCTCTTAATTATAGGGGAGTGGAATGCAAAAGTAGGAAGTCAAGAGATACCTGGAGTAACAGGCAAATTTGGCCTTGGAGTACAAAATGAAGGTCAAAGGCTAACAGAGTTTTGCCAAGAGAATGCATTGGTCATGGCAAGTACCCTCTTCCAACAACACAAGAGAAGACTCCACACGTGGACAACACCATATGGTCAATAACAAAATCAAATTGATTTTATTTTTTGCATCCAAAGATGGAGAAACTCTGCAGTCAGCAAAAAACAAGACTGGGAGTTGACTGTGGCTCAGATCATGAACTTCTTATTGCCAAATTCAGACTTAAATTGAGGAAAGTAGGGAAAACCACTAGACCACTCAGGTATGACCTAAATCATATCCCTTATGATTATACAGTGGAAGTGACAAATAGATTCAAGGGATTAGATCTGATAGAGTGTATGGAGAACTATGGACAGAGGTTCATGACACTGTATTGGAGGTAGTGATCAAGACCATACCCAAGAAAAAGAAATGCAAAAAGGCAAAGTGGTTGTCTGAGGAGGCCTTAAAAATGGCTTAGAAAAGAAGAGAAGTTAAAAGCAAAGGAGAAAAGAAAAGATATACCCATTTGAATACAGAGTTCCAAAGAATAGCAAGGAGAGATAAGAAAGCCTTCCTCAGTGATCAGTACAAAGAAATAGAGGAAAACAATAGAATGGGAAAGATTAGAGATCTCTTCAAGAAAATTAGAGATACCAAGGAAATATTTCATGCAAAGATGAGCATAATGAAGGACAGAAATGGTATGTACCTAATAGAAGCAGAAGTTTTTAAGAAGAGGTGGGAAGAATACCCAGAAGAACTATACAAAAAAGATCTTCATGACCCAGATAACCATGATGTTGTGATCATTCACCTAGAGCCAGACATCCTGGAATGTGAGGTCAAGTGGGCATTAGGAAGCATCACTATGAACAAAGCCAGTGGGGATGATGGAATTCCAGCTGAGCTATTTCAAATCCTAAAAGATGATGCTATGAAAGTGCTGCACTCAATATGCCAGCAAATTTGGAAAACTCAGCAGTGGCCACAAAATTGGAAAAGGTTAATTTTCATTCCAATCCCAAAGAAAGGCAATGATGCCAAAGAATGTTGAAACTACAGCACAATTGCACTCATTTCACATGCTAGTAAAGTAATGCTCATAATTCTTCAAGCCAGATTTCAACAGTACCTGAACCCTGAATTTCCAGATGTTCAAAACTGGATTTAGAAAAGGCAGAGGAGCCAGAGATCAAATTGCCAACATCAACAGGATCATTGAAAAAGCAAGAGAGTTCCAGAAAACCATCTTCAGAAAACTAAGATCATGGCATCTGGTCCCATCATTTCATGGCAAGTAGATGGGCAAACAATGGAAATGGTGATGGACTTTATTTTGGGGGGCTCCAAAATCACTGCAGATGGTGACTGCAGCCATGAAATTAAAAGATGCTTGCTTCTTAGAAGAAAAGCTGTGACCAACCTAGACAGCATTTTAAACAGAAGAGACATTATTTTGCTGACAAAGTCTGTCTAGTCAAAGCTATGGTTTTTCTAGTAGTCATGTATAGGTATGAAAGTTGGACTATAAAGAAAGCTGAGCACAGAAGAATTGATGGTTTTGAACTGTGGTGTTGGAGAAGATTCTTGAGAGTCTCTTGGACTGCAAGGAGATCCAAACAATCAATTGTAAAGGAAATCAGTCCTGAATATTCATTGGAAGGACTGATGCTGAAGCTCAAGCTCCAATACATTAGCCACCTGATGCAAAGAAATGACTCATTGGAAAAGACCCTGATGCTCAAAAATTGAAGGTGGGAGTAGGGGCCGTCAGAGGATGAGATGGCTGCATGGCATCACTGATACAATGGACATGAGTTTGAGTACGCTCTGTGATTTGGTGGGGGGCAGGGAAGACTGTTGTGCTGCAGTGTATTTGGTTGCAACAAGTCGGACACACTGAGTACCCGAACTGAGCTCAATAACATCATAAATGTGATAAACTGTCTCCTGGAAAAGAATGAGATAAAACCTGGCCATCCTAAAGGAAATCAACCCTGAATATTCATTAGAAGAATTGATGCTGATGCTGAAGCTCCAGTACTTGACCACCTGATGCAAAGAGCTGATTCATTAGAATAGATCCTGATGCTGGGAAAGAATGAGGGCTGGAGTAGAAAGGGGTGACAGAGGATGAGATGCTTTGATACCATCATGTATGCAATGGACATGAGTTTGATCAAATTCCTGGAGATAGTGAAAAACAGGGAAGCCTGGCATGCTGTAGTCCTTGGGTTCACAAAGAGTCAGACAAGACTTAGCAACTGAACAACAACAAGGTCGTAAGGTAAAGGCCAAACACACAAAGAGACTAATAAAGTTACTAGAATCCTGCCATTCAAAGAGTGGTCCACAGACCCTCTTTGTGACTATCACTTGGATGTTATGAGAAATGCAGAATTCCAGGCATCAGCTCAAGATCTGTTGATTAAGAATCTGCATATCAACAGAATCCCCAGGTGATTCACAAGTTCATTAGAATTTGACAGGCACTGGTCTAGTCCTTATGGCACAAAGCAAAGAGGAACTAAAGAGCCTCTTGATAAAAGTGAAAAAGGAGAGTGAAAAGCTGGCTTAAAACTCAACATTCAAGAAATGAAAAACATGTTATCCTATCCCATCACTTCATGGCAAATAGATGGGGAAACAGTGGAAACAATGACAGACTTTATTTTCTTGAGCTGCAAAGTCACTGCAGATAATGGAGCCATGAAATTAAAAGATGCTAGCTCCTTAGAAGTAAAGCTATGATCAACCTGACAGCATATTGAAAAGCAGAGACTCAAAGCCATGGTGTTCTAGTAGTCATGTATGGTTGTGACAGTTGGACCATAAAGAAGGCTGAATGCAGAAGAACTGATGCTTTTGAGCTGTGGTGTTGGAGAAGACTCTTGAGAGTTCCCTGGACTGCAAGGAGTTAAACCAGTCAATCCTAGAGGAAAGCAGTCCTGAATATTCATTGTAAGAACTGATGCCAAAGCTGAAGCTCCAGTACTTTGGGCACCTGATGCAAAGTGTTCATGGATTGGAAGAATCAATATAGTGAAAATGAGTATACCACCCAAAGCAATTTATAGATTCAATGCAATCCCTATCAAGCTACCAAAGGTATTCTTCACAGAGCTAGAACAAATAATTTCACAATTTGTATGGAAATACAAAAAACCTCAAATAGCCAAAGCTATCTTGAGAAAGAAGAATGGAACTGGAGGAATCAACCTGCCTGACTTCAGGCTCTATTATAAAGCCACAGTTATCAAGACAGTATGGTACTGGCACAAAGACAGAAATATTGATCAATGGAACAAAATAGAAAGCCCAGAGATAAACCCACGCACCTATGGACACCTTATCTTTGACAAAGGAGGTAAGAATATACAATGGATTAAAGACAATCTCTTTAACAAGTGGTGCTGGGAAAACTGGTCAACCACTTGTAAAAGAATGAAACTAGAACACTTTCTAACACCATACACAAAAATAAACTCAAAATGGATTAAAGATCTCAACGTAAGACCAGAAACTATAAAACTCCTAGAGGAGAACATAGGCAAAACACTCTCCGACATACATCACAGCAGGATCCTCTATGACCCTCCTCCCAGAATATTGGAAATAAAAGCAAAAATAAACAAATGGGACCTAATTAAACTTAAAAGCTTCTGCACATAAAAGGAAACTATTAGCAAGGTGAAAAGGCAGCCTTCAGAATGGGAGAAAATAATAGCAAATGAAGCAACGGACAAACAACTAATCTCAAAAATATACAAGCAACTCCTACTGCTCAACTCCAGAAAAATAAATGACCCAATCAAAACATGGGCCAAAGAACTAAATAGGCATTTCTCCAAAGAAGACATACAGATGGCTAACAAACACATGAAAAGATGCTCAACATCACTCATTATCAGAGAAATGCAAATCAAAACCACTATGAGGTACCATTTTACACCAGTCAGAATGGCTGCGATCCATAAGTCTACAAGCAATAAATGCTGGAGAGGGTGTGGAGAAAAGGGAACTCTCTTACACTGTTGGTGGGAATGCAAACTAGTACAGCCACTATGGAGAACAGTGTGGAGATTCCTTAAAAAACTGGAAATAGAACTACCTTATGATCCAGCAATCCCACTGCTGGGCATGCACACTGAGGAAACCGGAAGGGAAAGAGACACGTGTACCCCAATGTTCATTGCAGCACTGTTTATAATAGCCAGGACATGGAAGCAACCTAGATGTCCATCAGCAGATGAGTGGATAAGAAAGCAGTGGTACATATACACAATGGAGTATTACTCAGCCATTAAAAAGAATACATTTGAATCAGTTCTAATGAGGTGGATGAAACTGGAACCTATTATACAGAGTGAAGTAAGCCAGAAAGAAAAACACCAATACAGTATACTAACGCATATATATGGAATTTAGAAAGATGGTAACAATAACCCTGTATACAAGACAGCAAAAGAGACACTGATGTATTGATCAGTCTTATGGACTTTCTGGGAGAGGGAGAGGGTGGGGAGATTTGGGAGAATGGCACTGAAACATGTATAATATCATGTATGAAACGAGTCGCCAGTCCAGGTTCAATGCACGATACTGGATACTTGGGGCTGGTGCACTGGGACGACCCAGAGGGATGGTATGGGGAGGGAGGAGGGAGGAGGGTTCAGGATGGGGAGCACAGGTATACCTGTGGCAGATTCATTTCGATGTTTGGCAAAACTAATACAATATTGTAAAATTTTAAAATTAAAAAAAAAAAAAAAAAAAAAGAACTGACTCATTGGAAAAGACCCTGATGCTGGGAAAGACTGAAGGCAGGAGGAGAAGGGAATGACAGAGGATGAGCTCGTTGGATGGCATCACTGACTCAATGGATATGAGTTTGACCTAATTCCAGGAATTGGTGATGGACAGGAACGCCTGGTGTGCTGCAGACTATGGGGTCGAAAAGAGTTGGACACGACTGAGCAACTGAACTGAACTGGTCTAGTGATTATCATTCAAAATTATAGGTCCTTTGTTTCTTTTTGACTGTAAGACACTTTGTAATGAGTCTTCATGAAAATTTCACTTTTTAGTACATCTCCTCTTCAAGATATCCTTAATATTAATATACAAACTGTTGGTTCCTGTTAACATGATCAACCTCAGTCGATTTCTGTCATATTGAATCTGAAGCTCGCAAATTACTTTATATTACTTTTTATTTTATTTAAAAAGCTAAATATTGAAAACTTTTTATATGAAACAACTTGTAAATTCTCTAAGTCATTTGACTTTTTAAAATAACTTTTATTCTCTAAAAAGTCAATTCAAATAATTCATCCTCTGTTTTATGATGTAGCTAAATTTCATCAACTTCTCAAATATCAAAATGTTTATTTTTCTGATTATAAAAGTACTGTATGTTGACCCCAAAGAATTTGGAAGATGGAAAAATTTATAAGGCAGGAAATAAAAATTATGCATTTTCCCAAGAATATTTCATTTTTTGTTGTTGTTCATTTACATGTAATATTTTAAAATAATATTTTAACTTGATATTCAGTTCAGTTTAGTTTAGTCACTCAGTCGTGTCCGACTCTTTATCACCCCATGAACTGCAGCACGCCAGGCCTCCCTGTCCATTACCAACTCCCAGAGTTAAAAACTGCTAATTTTCTACATGACAAGCACCAAGACAAATGAAATGTGGAAGGTATTTGTTATATAAAATATTAGTGAAACAGATAATGGCAGAGATTAACATTCTCCGTCTGTCTTTTACACTTAGAATGATACCTGTGAGTAATATTTCTCAGTTTGAACTAAGCCTAGTTTAAATTTTACTTCATAAAATTAAGTCATTATTATCTATACTTTTATACAAAATTCACTCACACAGAAGTCTTTTTCATATAGTGATATGGGAAATCATGTCCTGGATTTAAGTACACCATATATTTACACATACACATTCACCCAGACCCAATCATATGTACTTTTGTAGGCAAAATAAAGACCAGTAATTATTGCTAAATGAATAAATTGCAGATTATTTCTGTTTTCTTTATTTTTTTTAATCTTTGCCAAGCTGAACATAAATGACTACTATGTATAGAAATGAAAAGTTGAATTATCTTGTTTTATTTCATCTTTATTTACATAGAAAGGAAAATCTCATACATAGATGTACCTATTATTCAAAAAGTGTTTTTCTTCCTTTTGTACATGTAGAAATCTTGTATTATAGAAAATAACATAAAGAAAATTTCATGTGTTTTTAAACAAGTATGCACATAATGAAAGCTTTGCCTGAAGTAAAAGTCAAATGTGTATGAAAAATAAAAATCAATTCAAACAGAAACATTAATTATATGTCTTTTAAAATGTTCATTATACAATAGGATATGACCATATTTGTACTAGTTGTATAAAGAACCCACCTGCCAATGCAGGAAAAATAAGAGATGTAGGTTTGATCCTTGGGTTAGGAAGATCCCCTAGATAAGGTCATGGCAATCCACTTCAATGTTCTTGCCTGGAAAATCCCATGGACAGAGGAACCTGGCCAGCTACAGTTCATTGGGTCACAAAGAGTCAGACATGACTGAACCAACTTAGCACACGTGCACAAATGTATATTTATACTTAAAAAAGCAATAAGAGAATACATGGACTTTTGATTTTTAGGTGTAATTTTATGTACATTTTATTTTATTGAAATAAAAAAATTAAGTGTTAATATTTCTACAGCAGAACTTCTTCAAAGCATGTTTATATAATTTATTATTGTTAAATTTAGTATTAAGTATTATTAGAATACTACAAATTTCCTCCTTACATTTTTAAGATACATATTTTCATATCTATCTTAAATATATCTATCAAATGTCTACCTACCTAGCCATTTATTTCCATACACATGTGGAGGTGATGGAATTCCAGTTGAGCTATTCCAAATCCTGAAAGATGATGCTGTGAAAGTGCTGCACTCAATATGCCAGCAAATTTGGAAAACACAACAGTGGCCACAGGACTGGAAAAGGTCAGTTTTCATTACAATCCCAAAGAAAGGCAATGCCAAAGAATGCACAAACTACCACACAATTGTATTCATCTCACACGATAGTTAAAGAAATGCTCAAAATTCTCCAAGCCAGGCTTCAGCAATATGTGAACTGCGAACTTCCTGATGTTCAAGCTAGTTCCAAAAAAGGCAGAGGAACCAGAGGTCAAATTGCCAACATCTGCTGGATCATGGAAAAAGCAAGAGAGTTCCAGAAAAACATCTATGTCTGCTTTATTGACTATGCCAAAGCCTTTGACTCTGTAGATCACAATAAACTGTGGAAAATTCTCAAAGAGATGGGAATACCAGACCACCTGATCTGCCTCTTGAGAAATTTGTATGGAGGTCAGGAAGCAACAGTAAGAACTGGATATGGAACAACAGACTGGTTCCAAATAGGAAAAGGAGTTCGTCAAGGCTGTATATTGTCACCCTGTTTATTTAACTTCCATGCAGAGTACATCATGAGAAACCCTGGACTGGAAGAAACACAAGCTGGAATCAAGATTGCTGGGAGAAATAACAATAACCTCAGATATGCAGATGACACCACCCTTATGGCAGAAAGTGAAGAGGAACTCAAAAGCCTCTTGATGAAAGTGAAAGTGGAGAGTGAAAAAGTAGGCTTAAAGCTCAACATTCAGAAAACGAAGATCATGGCATCCGGTCGCACCACTTCATGGGAAATAGATGGAGAAACAGTGGAAACAGTGTCAGACTTTATTTTTCTGGGCTCCAAAATCACTACAGATGGTGACTGCAGCCATGAAATTAAAAGATGCTTACTCCTTGGAAGGAAAGTTATGACCAACCTAGATAGCATATTCAAAAGCAGAGACATTACTTTGCCAACAAAGGTTCGTCTAGTCAAGGCCATGGTTTTTCCTGTGATCATGTATGGATGTGAGAGTTGGACTGTGAAGAAGGTTGAGCACTGAAGAATTGATGCTTTTGAACTGTGGTGTTGGAGAAGACTCTTGAGAGTCCCTTGGACTGCAAGAAGATCCAACCCGTCCATTCTGAAGGAGATCAGCCCTGGGATTTCTTTGGAAGGAATGATGCTAAAGCTGAAACTTCAGTACTTTGGCCACCTCATGTGAAGAGTTGACTCATTGGAAAAGTCTCTGATGCTGGGAGGGATTGGGGGCAGGAGGAGAAGGGGAAGACAGAGGATGAGATGGCTGGATGGCATCATTGACTCAATGGACATGAGTCTGAGTGAACTCTGGGAGTTGGTGATGGACAGGGAGGCCTGGCGTGTGGCAATTCATGGGGTTGCAAGGAGTCAGACACGACTGAGTGACCGAACTGAACTGAACTAAACTGAAGCTGATCATAGCTTTTCCCCTAAGGAGCAAGCATCTTTTAATTTCATGGCTGCAGTCACCATCTGGAGTGATTTCAGAGCCCAAGAAAATAAAATCTGTCACTGTTTCCATTACTTCTCCATCTGTTTGCCATGGCGTGATGGAATCTGATGCCATGATCTTAGTTTTTTGAATGTTGAGTTTTAAGCCAACTTTTTCACTCTCTTCTTTCACTTTCATCAAGAGGCTCTTTAGTTTCTCTTCACTTTTTGCCATAAGAGTGGTGTCATCTGCATATCTGAGGTCATTAATATTTTCCCCAGCAAACTTGATTCCAGCTTGTCCATCATCCAGCCTGACATTTCACATGATATACTCTGCATATAAGTTAATAAGCAGGGAGACAATATACAGCCTTCATGTACTCATTTCCCAATTTGGAACCAGTCTGTTGTTCCATGTCCAGTTATAACAGTCCATCCAATTCTCCAGACCAGAATACTGGAGTGAACAGCTTTTCCCTTCTCCTGGGATCTTTCCAACCCAGGGATTGAACCCAGGTCTCTCGCACTGCAAGCAAATTCTTTACCAGCTACGCTACAAGGGAAGCCCTTATGAAGCTAGTTCAGTTCATTCAGTTCAGTCGCACAGTCGTGTCCGACTCTTTGCAATCCCATGAATCACAGCACACCAGGCCTCCCTGTCCATCACCAACTCCTGGAGTTCACTCAGACTCACGTCCATCGAGTCAGTGATGCCATCCAGCCATCTCATCCTCTGTCATCGCCTTCTCCTCCTGCCCCCTATCCCTCCCAGCATCAGAGTCTTTTCCAATGAATCAACTCTTTGCATGAGGTACCAAAGTACTGGAGTTTCAGCTTTACCATCATTCCTACCAAAGAAATCCCAGAGCTGATCTCCTTCAGAATGGACTGGATGGAGACTGGATGAGTCTCCAAGGGACTCTCAAGAGTCTTCTGTAACACCACAGTTCAAAAGCATCAATTCTTCGGCACTCAGCCTTCTTCACAGTCCAACACTCACATCCATATATGACCACAGGAAAAACCATAGCCTTGACTAGACGGACATTTGTTGGCAAAGTAATGTCTCTGCTTTTCAATATGCTATCTAGGTTAGTCATAACCTTCCTTCCAAGGAGTAAGTGTCTTTTAATTTCATGGCTGCAGTCACCATCTGCAGTGATTTGGCGCCCAAAAAAATAAAGTCTGACACTGTTTCCCATCTATTGCCCATGAAGTGATGGGACCGGATGCCATGATCTTTGTTTTCTTAATGTTGAGCTTTAAGCCTACTTTTTCACTCTCCACTTTCACTTTCATCAAGAGGCTTTTGAGTTCCTCTTCACTTTCTGCCATAAGGGTGGTGTCATCTGCATATCTGAGGTTATTGGTATTTCTCCCGGCAAACTTGATGCCAGCTTGTGTTTCTTCCAGTCCAGCGTTTCTCATGGTGTACTCTGCATGGAAGTTAAATAAGCAGGGTGACAATATACAGCCTTGACGAACTCCTTTTCCTATTTGGAACCAGTCTGTTGTTCCATGTTCATTTCTAACTGTTGCTTCCTGACCTGCATACAAATTTCTCAAGAGGCAGATCAGGTGGTCTGGTATTCCCATCTCTTTCAGAATTTTCCACAGTTTACTGTGATCCACACAGTTAAAGGATTTGACATAGTCAATAAAGCAGACAGATGTTTTTCTGGAACTCTCTTGCTTTTTCCATGATCCAGCGGATGTTGGCAATTTGATCTCTGGTTCCTCTGCCTTTTCTAAAACCAGTTTGAACATCAGGAAGTTTCGGTTCATATATTGCTGAAGCCTGGCTTGGAGAATTTTGAGCATTACTTTACTAGCATGTGAGATGAGTGCTATTGTGCAGTAATTTGAGCATTCTCGGGCATTGCCTTTCTTTGGGATTGGAATGAAAACTGACCTTTTCCAGTCCTGTGCCACTGCTGAGTTTTCCAAATTTGCTGGCATATTGAGTGTAGCACTTTCACAGCATCATCTTTCAGGATTTGAAATAGCTCAACTGGAATGCCATCACCTCCACTAGCTTTGTTCGTAGTGATGCTTTCTAAGGCTCACTTGACATCACCTTCCAGGATGTCTGGCTCTAGGTCAGTGATCACACCATCGTGATTATCTGGGTTGTGAAGATCTTTTTTGAACAGTTCTTCTGTGTATTCTTGCCATCTCTGCTTAATATCTTTTGCTTCTGTTAGGTCCATACCATTTCTGTCCTTTATCGAGCCCATCTTTGCATGAAATGTTCCCTTGGTATCTCTAATTTTCTTGAAGAGATCTCTAGTCTTTCCCATTCTGTTGTTTTCCTCTATTTCTTTGCATTGATCACTGAGGAAGGCTTTCTTATCTCTTCTCGCTATTCTTTGGAACTCTCCATTCAGATGTTTATCTTTCCTTTTCTCCTTTGCTTTTCATTTCTCTTCTTTTCACAGCTATTTGTAAGGCCTCCTCAGACAGCCATTTTGCTTTTTTGCATTCTTTCCATGGCGATGATCTTGATCCCTGTCTCCTGTACAAGATCATGAACATCTGTCCATAGTTCATCAGGCACTCTATGTATCAGATCAAGGCCCTTAAATCTATTTCTCACTTCCACTGTATAATCATAAGGGATCTGATTTATGTCATACGTGAATGGTCTAGTGGATTTCCATACTTTCTTCAATTTCAGTCTGAATTTGGCCATAAGGAGTTCATGATCTGAGCCACAGTCAACTCCTGGTCTTGTTTTTGTTGACTGTATTGAGCTTCTCCATATTTGGCTGCAAAGAATATAATCAATCTGATTTCGGTGTTGATCATCTGGTGATGTCCATGTGTAGAGTCTTCTCTTGTGTTGTTGGAAGAGGGTGTTTGCTATGACCAGTGCATTTTCTTAGCAAAACTCTATTAGTCTTTGCCCTGCTTCATTCCGTATTCCAAGGTCAAATTTTCCTGTTACTCCAGGTGTTTCTTGACTTCCTACTTTTGCATTCCAGTCCCCTATAATGAAAAGGACATCTTTTCAGGGTGTTAGTTCTAAAAGGTCTTGCAGGTCTTCACAGAACCATTCAACTTTAGCTTCTTCTGCATTACTGGATGGGGCATAGACTTGGATTACTGTGATATTGAATGGATTGTCTTGGACAAGAACAGAGATCATTCTGTCGTTTTTGAGATTGCATCCAAGTACTGCATTTCAGACTCTTTTGTTGACCATGACGGCTACTCCATTTCTTCTGAGGGATTCCTGCCCACAGTAGTGGATATAATGGTCATCTGAGTTAAATTCACCCATTCCAGTCCATTTTAGTTCACTGATTCCTAGAATGTTGATGTTCTCTCTTGCCATCTCTTGTTTGGCCACTTCCAATTTGCCTTGATTCATGGACCTGACATTCCAAGTTCCTATGCAATATTGCTCTTTACAGCATTGGACCTTGCTTCTATCACTAGTCACATCCACAACTGGGTATTGTTTTTTCTTTGGCTCCATCCCTTCATTCTTCCTGGATTTATTTTTCCACTGATCTCCAGTAGCATATTGGGCACCTACTGACCTGGGGAGTTCCTCTTTCAGTATCTTATTTTTGCCTTTTCATACTGTTCATGGGGTTCTCAAGGCAAGAATACCGAAGTGGTTTGCTATTCCCTTCTCCAGTGGACCACATTCTGTCAGATCTCTCCACCATGACCCGCCCGTCTTGGGTTGCCCCACGGGCATGGCTTAGTTTCATTGAGTTAGACAAGGCTGTGGTCCTAGTGTGATTAGATTGACTAGTTTTCTGTGAGTGTGGTTTCAGTGTGTCTGCCCTCTGATGCCCTCTTACAACACCTACTGACTTACATGGGTTTCTCTTACCTTGGGCATGAGGTATCTCCTCAGAGCTGTTCCGGCAAACTGCAGCCGCTGCTCCTTACCTTGGACGAGGGGTATCTCCTCACTGAGGTCCTTCCTGACCTTCAATGTGGGATAGCTCTTCTAGGCCCTCCTGCGCCCTCACAGCCACTGCTCCTCAGACGTGGGGCTACTCCTCATGGTCGCCACCCCTGGCCTAGGGCGTGGGGTTGCTCCTCCCGGCGGCCACCCCTGACTTCCAGTGTGGAGTAGCTCCTCTGGGCTGCTGCCCCTGACCTCGGACTTGGGTAGCTCCTCTCGGCTGTTCCTGCGCTGTCACAGCTTGGCACTCTCAGCCGCTGCCCCTGACCTTGGATGTGGGGTAACTCCTCTTGGCTGCTGCCCTTTGAGCATGGGGTCCTCGGGCTTCTGCCCATGACCTCTGACGTGGGGTAGCTCCTCTCACCCATGCTTAGTGCGCTGTCACAGCTGCCCTCGCATAACTACCTTATGAAGGTAATTAAATGCTAAACCCGAAATGGGAGATCAGGTGAGTCAGAGGTCCTAATTCACTAAACTGATAAAGTCTGTTGTTGTTGAGATAGTTGTAAGTGATAATCGCTAAGTCCTGTTCAACTCTTTGTGATCCCATGGTTGTAGTCTGTCAGGCTCCTCTGTTCATGGAATTGTCCAGGCAATAATGCTGGAATGTGTAACCATTCCCTTCTCCAGGGGATCTTCCTAACCCAGGGATCAAAACATGATCTCCTGTATTTCAGGCAGATTCTTTACCACCTGAGCCACCAGGAAAGCCTAGAAGTATTTAAGGGATATAAGAGAGATTGTTGTATGTGTTGAGCAAGTCAAGTCTCTTTCCAAATTTTAGCTCTCTTATTTGAAAAAGAAAATGAAACTAGGATACTCTCATTTCTACATCAATGAAGATATTACTATTCTACTTATAATGCATTTTAAGAATTACAGTTAAATAATGAAGTACTTAGCAAAATGCTTAACAGATAGAAATTGTCCCAAAATACCTAAGATCATTTCCAATTCCAAAAATTCAGTAGTCAACTTTGTCTTTTTTTTTTTTTGGTCTGTGTTTTTAGTGGAAATAAAGTATATTTCTGCAAATTATTCATTTGTGCTCTCTTCCTTCCTCTTTCAGGTCACTTAACATACAACAATTAATCCAGTTGTTAACCATTTTAACCTGAGGAGTTGTTGAAAACAAATCCTCTTAGGAGGCTTTTAAAGTCCACCTGTGATTTCAAAATAGCTTGAAAATCAATCAGATTAACTGAAACATTTTCTGTTCAGGCATCTATTAGAAAACTGATGTCTGTATAATGCTTCTTTGACATTGTGACCTTTATCATCTCAGCCATACAAAATGAGTACTGAAAATTAATACTTGATGGCAGGTATTTCCCAAACTGTGTTTTTCCCTGGAAATTCACATTTCTAATTAGTGTTAGGTTAGTATTAGCAGTGACTTTTTCTTAGAAAAATTTTAGGTCATATTTTTAGGGTCTCTCTCTCTCTGTACATACATAAGCACAATATTTTTAGGGGAAAAAAAAAAAAAAACTTCAAAGTAACAAAAATGTATGTCAGTCCTTTATCTTCAATAATTCTAGGAGTGAATAATAATTGGAAATTTAACATATAGGTAAAATTATGCCACGTTGGGCACATTTAGAAGATTTGAGTCTTAGATCAATCTGGTAGTAATTACTTATGAACTTTAACAAACCATCCAAAGTCTGTGGGCTGCAGTTTCTTCATCAAATAATCAATTATTTGGATTTTATTACCTTCATAGTACTAAAATAAATTTCTGAGATTTGTGGCTATTTCTATAATGAATTAGGTGGACTTTTTATCAAGCAGGTATTATATTTATCTCATTCATGCCTATATTAACCAATACCTGAGAATCCATCATTAAAAGTAGGCTCCCAATAAATGTTAATATTTAAATGATGCAATTTTTCTTGCACTAGTTTGATTCAGTTTTGAGTAGAAATTTTCTGAAATTAAGAGACACAAAAATCTACAGGCATATATCATTTTTTCATATTAGTAAGTCATCATGAATCAAGGCATATCTCATTTTATTTCACTTTGTTCTATTGTACTTTGCAAACATTGCAACTTTTGCAAATTAAATAAAGCCTGCATAAAGGAAGCCTTTTTCCAACAATATTTGCTCATTTGTATCTCTGTACCTTGTTCTGATAATTCACATAATACTTCTAACTTTTCATGACTATTATATTTGTCAGTGATCTTTGATATTACTATCATGACTTTTGAGACACATTAATAAGACAGCACACTTAATTGATAAATATTGTGTATTTTCTGACTTACTCCATAAGACTGCCTTTCTGTGTTTTTCTTTATCTCTTTGAACCTCCTTTATTCAATAAGACACAAGAATATTAAAAATTAGGCAAATTAATAACCCTGTCATGGCCCCTAAGTATACAAGTCAAAAGAAGAGTTGTGTATCTCTCACTTTAATTAAAATCTAGAAGTTATTAAGCTTAATGAGGAAGGCATGTTGAAAGCAGAGATAGGCCAAAAGCAAGCCTCTTGTTCCAGCCAGTTTGCCAAGTTGTAAATGCAAAGAAAAAGTTCTTGATGGAAATTAAAACTGCTACTCCATTGAAAACATGAATGGTTAAAAAAAAAAAAAAAAAAAAAAGTGAGACAGTCTTATTCTTATCGAGAAAGTTTCACTCGTCTAGATAAAACATCAAATCAGCTACAACACTCCCTTAAGCCAAAGCCTAGTCAAGAGGAAGGCCCTCATGCTTGTTCTCAGTCACTTCAGTCTTGTCTGACTCTTTGCAACCCTATGGACTGTAACGCATGAGGTTCTTCTGTCCATTGGATTCTCCAGGCAAGAAAATGAATGGGTTGCCATGCCCTCTTCTAAGGGATCTTCCTGACTGAGGGATCTAACCCACGTCTCCTGTGTCTTCTGCACTGGCAGGCAGATTCTTTACCACTGAGCCACCTGAGAAGCCCAGAGGAAGGCCCTCAGTTCAGTTCAGTAGCTCAGTCATGTCTGACTATTTGCGACCCCATGAATCACAGCACACCAGGCCTCCCCGTCCATCACCAACTCCCAGAGTTCACTCAAACTCATGACCATCGAGTTGATGATACCATCCAGGCATCTCATCCTCTGTCATCGCCTTCTCCTCCTGTACCCAATCCCTCCCAGCATCAGAGTCTTTTCCAATGAGTCAACTCTTCGCATGAGTTGGCCAAAGTATTGGAGTTTCAGCTTTAGCATCAGTCTTTCCAATGAACACTCAGGACTGATCTCCTTTAGGATGGACTGGTTGGATCTCCTTGCAGTCCAAGGGCCTCTCAAGAGTCTTCTTCAACATCACAGTTCAAAAGCATCAATTCTTTGGCTCTCAGCGTTATCCACAGTCCAAATGTCACATCCATACATGACCACTGGAAAAACCATAGCTTTGACTAGACAGACTTTGTTGACAAAGTAATATCTCTGCTTTTTAATATGCCATCTAGGTTGGTCATAACTTTACTTCCAAGGAGTAAGCGTCTTTTAATTTCATGGCTGCAATCACCATCTGCAGTGATTTTGGAGCCCCCAAAAATAAAAAGTCTGACACTGTTTCCACTGTTTCCCCATCTCTTTCCCCTGAAGTGATGGGGCCAAATGCCATGTTCTTAGTTTTCTGAATGTTGAGTTTTAAGCCAACTTTTTCACTCTCCTCTTTCACTTTCATCAAGAGGCTTTTTAGTTCCTCTTCACTTTCTGCCATAAGGGTGGTGTCATCTGCATATCTGAGATTATTGATATTTCTCCCGGCAATCTTGATTCCCCTGCTGCTAAGTCACTTCAGTAGTGTCCAACTCTGTGCAACCCCACAGACGGCAGCCCACCAGGCTCCGCCATCCCTGGGATTCTCCAGACAAGAACACTGGAGTGGGTTGCCATTTCTTTCTCTAATGCGTGAAAGTGAAAGCGAAGTCACTCAGTCATGTCCGTCTCCCCATGACCCCATGGACTGCAGACTATCAGGCTCCTCCGTCCATGGGATTTTCCAGGCAAGAGTACTGGAATGGGGTGCCATTGCCTTCTCCCTTGATTCCCCTAGTGCTTTTCAATTCTCTAAAGGCTGAGAGATATGAAGATGCTACCAAAGAAAAATTGGAAGATAGCTGACAATTGTTCATGAGGTTTAAGGAAAGAAACTATCCATAGTATGAAAATGCAAGGTGAAGCAGCAAGTGCCGATGCAGAAGCTGCAGCAAGTTATCCAAATCTAGCTGAGATAATTAATGAAGGTGTTTACAGTGAAAATATACTTTCAATGTAGATGAAACAGCCTTATATTGGAAGAAGGTGTCACATAAAAATTTCGTAGCTAGAGAGGAGAAGTCAGTGCCTGTCTTCAAAACTTCAACAGACAGTCTGAATTTCTTGTTAGAGGCTAATACAAGTGGTGACTTTAAGTTCAAGCAAATGCTCATTTACCATTCTACAGATGCTAGGGCCCTTAGGACTTGGGCTAATTAACTCCATCTGTGCTTTATCTATGGAACAGCAAAGCCTGAATGACAGAATGTTTGTTTACCACATGGTTTACTGAATATTGGAGGTTCACTGTTGAGGCCTACTATTCAGAAGATAAAGTTTTCTTTTTTTTTTCCCCAAATATTATAGTTCATTGACAATGCACCTGCTCACCCAAAGGTTCCAATGGAGATATTTTGTTGTTGTTCAATCAGTAAGTCGAGTCTGACTCTTTGTGACCCCATAGACCATAGCCCATACAGTGAGATTATTGTTGCTTTTATGCCTGCTGGCACATTATCCATTCTGCAGGATATGGATCAAGGAGTCATTTGAATATCAAATGACTTAAGAAGTATATTTCATAAACTGACATAGTGATTCTTCCCTCCACAGAAGATCCTCTGTAGGAGCACATGGCAACCCACTCCATTATTCTCAACTGGAGAATCCCATGGACAGAGGATCCTGGCAGTCTACTGTCCCTGGGGTCTCAAAGAATGGATATGATTGAAGCTACTTAACATGAAGGCACTGATTAATTTGAGCAAAGTAAATTGAAAGCTTTTTGGGAAGGATCCACCATGCTAAATGCTACTAAGAACATTCATGACTCATGAGAAGAAATTAACATAATCAGAAGTTTCAGTTCAGTTCAGTCACGCTCTTGTGTCTGACTCTAGCATCTGCAACCACATGGACTATGGCACATGAGGCTTCCCTGTCCATCACCAACTTCCAGAGCTTGCACAAACTCATGTCCATCGAGTCAGTGATGCTATCCAACTATCTCTGTCATCCCCTTCTCCTCCTGCCTTCAATCTTTCCCAGCATCAGGGTCTTTTCCAATTAATCAGTTCTTCCCATTAGGTGGCCAAAGTATTAGAGCTTCAGTTTCAGCATAAGTCCTTTCAACGTATATTCAGGACTGGTTTCCTTTGGGATTGACTGGTTTGATCTCTTTGCAGTCCAAGGAACTCTCAAGAGTCTTCTCCAATACCACAGTTCAAAAGCATCGATTCTTCAGAGTTCAGTATTCTTTGTGTTTCAAATCTCACATCCATACACGACTACTAGAAAAACCATAGCTTTGACTAGATAGACATTTGTCAGCAAATTAATGTCTCTGCTTTTTAATATGCTGTCTAGGTTGGTCATGGCTTTTCTTCCAAGGAACAGGGGTCCTTTAATTTCATGGCTGCAGTCACCATCTATAGTGATTTCAGAGGCCAAGAAAATAAAGTCTGTCACTGTTTCCATTGTTTCCCCATCAATATACCATGAAGTGATGGGACCAGATGCCATGATCTTAGTTTTCTGAATGTTGAGTTTTAAGCCATCTGTTTCACTCTCCTCTTTCACTTTCATCAAGAAGTTCTTCAGTTCCTCTTTGCTTTCTGCCATAAGGATGGTGTCATCTGAATATCAGAGGTTATTGATATTTCTCCTAGCAATCTTGATTCCAACTTGTGTTTCATTCAGCCTGGCATTTCACATGATGTACTCTGCATATAAGTTAAATGAGCAGGGTAACAATATACAGCCTTGATATATTCCTTTCATAATTTGGGACCAGATTGTTGTTCCATGTCTGGTCCTAAATGTTGCTACTCAACCTGCATACAGATTTCTTAGGAGGCAGGTAAGGTGATCTGGTATTCCCATCTCTTGAAGGATTTTCCAGTTTGTTGTGATCCATACAGTCCAAGATTTTGACATAGTCAATAAAAAAGACATAGATATTTTTCTGGAATTCTCTTGCTTTTGTTAACAATTTGATGTTGCTATTAAAAAGAGATGCTTGCAATTTGATCTCTGGTTCCTCTGCCTTTTCTAGAATCCAGCTTTAACATCTGAAAGTTCTCAGTTCATGTATTGCTGAAGCCTAACTTGGAGAGTTTTGAGCATTACTTTCCTAGCATGTAAAATGAGTGCAATTGTGTGGTAGTTTGAACATTCTTTGGCATTGCCTTTCTTTGGGATTGGGATGAAAACTCACCTTTTCCAATCCTGTGCCCACTGCTGAGTTTTCCAGATTTGTGGGCATATTGAGTGCAGCACTCTCACAGCATCATCTTTTAGGATTTGAAATAGCTCAGCTGAAATTCCATCACCTCCACTAGCTTTGTTCATAGTGATGCTTCCTAAGGCCCACTTACTTTGCTGAGCCAGACATCACTCCAGGATGTCTAGCTCTAGGTTAATGATCACACCATTATGGTTATCTGGGTCATGAAGATCTTATTTGTATAGTTCTTCTGGGTATTTTTGCCACCTCTTAATATCTTCTGCTTCTGTTAGGTCCATACTGTTTTTGTCCTTTAATGTGCCCATCTTTGCATGAAATGTTCCCTTGGTATCCCTAATTTTCTTGAAGTAATCTCTAATCTTTCTCATCCTATTGTTTTCTTCTATTTCTTTGCATAGATTAGTTAGGAAGGCTTTCTTATCTCTCTTTGTTATTCTTTGGAACTCTGCATTCAGATGGGTATATCTTTCCTTTCCTCTTTTGCCTTTTGCTTCTCAGAAGTTTAGAATTCAGTTTTGATCTTCATGGATGGCACTTTGAAGGACTCAAGTCTTCAGTGGAGGGAGAAACTGCAGATGTGGTGTAAACAGCAAAATACCTAAAGTTAGAAATGGAGCCTGAAGACTTGACTGAATTGCTACAATCTCTTGAAAACACTTTGGGGCTTCCCTGGTGTTGGGATTCAGGCAGTAAAGAATCTGCGTGCAATGTGGGAGACCCAAGTTCTATCCCTGGGTTGGGAAGACCCCCTGGAGAAGTGAATGGCTATCCACTCCAGTATTCTTGCCTGGAGAATTCCCTGTATTGAGGAGCCTGGTGGGCTATAGTTCATGTGGTCGCAAAGAGTTAGACAAGACTGAGCAACTAAAATTCACTCATTCAATGATAACACTTTAGCAAATGATAATTTCTTTCTTATGAATGAGCAAAGTGAGTTGTTTTTGCAATAGAATTTACTCTTGGTGAAGACAGTGTGAGGATTGTTGAATTGACAACAAAATGTTTATTACACAAGCTTAGTCAATAAAGCGGTAGCAGGGTTTGAGAAGATTGACTCCAATCTTGAAAGAATTTCTACTGTGGATAAAATTATATCAGAGAGCATTACAAGCTACAAAAAAAAAAAAAAACAGCTCATGAAAGAAAGAATCAGTCGATGAAAGACAATTCACTGTTGTCTTGCCACAGCCACCTAAACCTTCAGCAATCACCACCTTGATCAATCAGTGGCCACTAACTTCTAGGTAAAACTCTCTACCAGAAAAAAATATTAGGATTTACTGAAGGGTTAGATAATCATTAGCACTTTTTAACAATGCTGCTGCTGCTGCTACTGCTAAGTCGCTTCAGTCGTGTCCAACTCTGTGCGACCCCATAGAGGGCAGCCCACCAGGCTCCCCCATCCCTGGGATTCTCCAGGCAAGAACATTGGAGTGGGTTGCCATTTCCTTTTCCAATGCATGAAAGTGAAAAGTGAAAGTGAAGTCGCTCAGTTGTATCCGACTCTAGCGACCCTATGGACTGCAGCCTACCAGGCTCCTCCATCCATGGGATTTTCTAGGCAAAAGTACTGGAGTGGGGTGCCATTGCCTTCTCCATTTTAACAATGAGGTATTTTTAAATTGAGGTGTATACATTACTTTTATGTACATAAAATAAATGTACACAAATAAATTTCCCTGCTCCTTGGACAGCAAGGAGATCAAACCAGTCAGTCCTAAAGGAGATCAACCCTTAATATTCATCAGAAGGACTGGTGCTGAAGCTGAAGCTGCAATAGTTTGGCCACCTGATGCGAAGAGCTGACTCATTGTAAAGACCCTGATTCTGGGAAAGATTGAGAGCAAGAGGAAAAGGGCGTGACAGAAGATGACATGGTTGGATGGCATCATGGACTCAATGGACATGAATTTGAGCAAACTTCGGGAAATGGTGAAGGACAGGGAAGCCTGCCATGCTGCAGTTCATGTAGTCACAAAGAGTTGGACACAACTGAGAGGCTGAACAACAACAAATTTTAAAATTAAGGTGTGTACAACTTTTTTTTACAGACATAATGCTATTGTGCACTTAATAGACTTCAATATACTGTAAACATAACTTTTATATGCATTAGGAAACCAAACATTTGCATGAATGTCTTTATTGTGATATTTTGTTTATTGTGGAAGTCTGGAAAAAACTTGCAATTTCTCTGAGGCATGCCTGTATTCACATGTAACCAAAGTCTATTGTAAGGTATTTTTCAAAATTAGATTTCAGAAATTTAACACAGTTAACTTTCCATGATCTTATTTTCATCATAGAGTGATAGATGCTCTTATGTCAGCCAAGGCAGAACTGAGTTACCAGAACAAAGTGAGCCCTTGATATCTCTATAGTATCTATAAATATCCACTCCAAATAACTTGTTTTATACTTATAAAAGACTCTCGATAAACATCAATTCAGTTAAAGCAAAAAATAAAAGTTTAATCTCCAGCGTCAACTACCACAGATATTCCATATGTCATTTTCTGAAGGCACCAGGTATTGTATAGTTTGCAAAACACCTAAAGGGGCCAATTTTGCTAAACAATTTGAAGCTAATGGGATCTCTTGTCACCAATGGCAGTGGGGATAGTACAGATGGCTTCATTTCAAAAAGGCACTACACTGCTCTGAATCAGTCCTTATAATAGAAAATTGAGAACATACTTGATATGGTTTCAAAATAGGAATTTTAGGGAAAACTATTACCTGATACATTCCAACATAAAAGAATGTTCACAATATAAATACCAGCTCTCACAAAAAAAGTCTCAAATTTTAATTTGTTGTTATTCCGTTGCTAAGCTGTGTTCGACTCTTTGCAAACCCATGGACTGCAGCACAGTACTAAGTGATATCATTTCTAACATAAAAATTATATCTTATATTTATGTGTAACACATGGTATATATTATATATACTTACAGTTAAAATTGCCTTATGATGCTAGCATTAAAACAGTCTTTTTATTTCCTTCAAAGGAAAAAAAAATGAATTGAGTCTGAAAGTTGAATTGTCTGATCAAGATTTAAGTACAGCTGTTAAATTACATTGTCAGCCTTGTAATAAATTCTGATTAAGATTTACACCTTTGTGAACAGATTAGCAGACCTAATTGATTTTGATCTGTTAACTTCAATTTGCAGTTTTAAAAGGTGTGACTCACCCAGATTTATGGGTTGAAGCTCTTGTACTTGAATTAGTGAATTTTGCATTTGATTTCATATTAAGAAGAATTTTGGTTAAGTACATATATTTCTGAATGGAAATTTGCGTTAACTCCTGGGTATTGAATATATTTTCATTATTGTCCCCACTTATTAATCTCCAAACATTTGAAACAATAATTTTACATCTCATTTATTATCTGTCAACCATCGGTTTCTATTTTCATGCAATTATGAGAAGAATTTATCTTGTGTTTTTGTCTTCACGTCATCCCCCTGGACTTTGCCTGCAGTGATAGACATATGGCCAAAATGTTTTAATTCAGTTGTTAACACATCATATTGCACATAACAATCATTTATCATAGAAGCTGTTAAATACTGTGGGAGAAGCCTGGACAATAATTATAAATTATCTCATAATTATATTTTAAGGTTTGAAAAATCAGTGTTTATAGATATTCATTACATGGCAATGGGTTCTTGTTCAGAACGAATATAAAAGCAGACTGTAAGGACTGTTTCCTGGTTCTTATTTCACCCACTTTATTAAATTTTGACATCAGGTACAACAAAAATATTTTGGCAGTTGACAAATGATACAATGATTCTATATCATACAGTACTTAAGTAGGCTTAGAATATTTTATTTCAACAAATAAAATTATTTTTATTTAAATAAAAATGGTAAAACTTATTGGGGAAGGTAATTAGCCTAAAGTACAATTGTAGCAATATTTATAAAATATTTTCTGTTTTTTTTTTAATTTTTAATTGAAGGATAGTTGCTTTATAGAATTTTGTTGTTTCTGTCAAACATCAACATGAATGAGTCATAGGTATACATACATGCCCTCCTTCTTTAACCTCCTTCCTGTCTCCCTCCCCATCCCATCTCTCTAGTTTGATACAGAGCCCCTGTTTGAGTTCCCTGAGTCATACAGCAAATTCCCTTTGGGTATCAGTTTTACAAATGGTAATGTAAGTTAATTGACATCATAAAGATTTTTATTCAGTCATTTTCTTTATTATTGCCAGTAGCTTCACTTTCCCCTAAAACTTGATCTCAGGAAATCTAAGTTGAGTTCAGTTGCTCAGTGTGTCTGAATCTTTGCAACTCCATGGTCTGCAGCACACCAGGCTACCCTGTCCATCACCAACTCCTGGAGTCTACTCAAACTCATTTCCATCACGTTGGTGATGCCATCTAACCATCTCATCCTCTGATGTCCCCTTCTCCTCCTGCCTTCAATCTTTCCCAGCATCAGGGTCTTTTCCAATGAGTTGGTTGTTTGCATCTGGCACCAAAGTACTGGAATTTCAGCATCAGTACTTCCAATGAATATTCAGGACTGATTTCCTTTAGGATAGACTGGTTGGATCTCCTTGCTGTCCAGGGGACTCTCAAGAGTCTTCTCCAATGCCACAGTTCAAAAGCATTGATTTTTCAGTGCTCAACTTTCTTTACAGTCCAACTCTCACATCCATACACGACTACTGAAAGAATGATAGCTTTGACTAGATGGACTTTTGTTGGTAAAGTAATGTCTCTGCTTTTTAATATGCTGTCTAAGTTGGTCATAACTTATATTCCAAGGAACAAGGAGTAAGCCTCTTTTAATTTCATGGCTGCGGTCACCATCTGCAGTGATTTTGCACCCCAAAAAATAAAGTTTTTCACCATTTCCATTGTTTCCCTATCTATTCGCCATGAAGTGACAGGACCGGATGCCATGATCTTCGTTTTTGGAATGTTGAACTTTAAGCCAACTTTTTCACTCTCCTCTTTCACTTTCATCAAGAGGCTCTTTAGTTCCTCTTTACTTTCTGCCATCTGCATATTTGAGGTTATTAATATTTCTCCAGCAATCTTGATTCCAACTTGTTCTTCATCCAGCCCAGCATTTTGCATGATATACTCTGCATATAAGTGAAATAAACAGCGTGACATGATAGAGCCTTGACATACTCCTTTCCTGATTTGGAACCAGTTTGTTATTCCTTGTCAAGTTCTAACTGTTGTTACTTGACCTACATACAGATTTCTCAGGAGGCAGGTCAGGTGGTCTGATATTCCCATCTCTTTAAGAATTGCCCACTGTTTGTTGTGATTCACACAGTCAAAGGCTTTGGCATAGTCAAGAAAGCAAAATAAGATGTTTTTCTGGAACTGTCTTGCTTTTTTGATGATCCGGTAGATGTTGGCAATTTGATCTCTGGTTCTTCTGTCTTTTCTAAATCCAGCTTGAACATCTGGAAGTTCACAGTTCATGTACTTTTGAAGCTTGCCTTGGAGAATTTTGAGCATTACTTTGCTAGCATGTGAGATGAGTGCAATTGAGTGGTAGATTGAACATTCTTTGGTGGCCACGGGACTGGAAAAGGTCAATTTTCATTCCAATCCCAAAGAAAGGGAATCTAAACTCTGAACAATGCTTCCTGATCTTCCAGTTTTCCTTCCTCCACCTCTTCTCCAAAATATACGTCACTTCTCCAAGAACTTTAGCTTTGACTGCCTGTCGTTTCTTCTTTAGTATTCCTTTTATCTGCTTATTTTCCTCCATAGCCATTTTACTATCTGATTAATTCTATTACCACTCCTTTACACGTAGGCTCCAACCACTGTTCCTTTTTTCCTTCCTATATGTATGGAACAGAGGAGTTGGTTGTGGTATTTACCTTCTGCCCAACATGTGAAGTGGCAGTGAAAGCTTATAAATAAGATAATGGCATTTTAATGTAATTTTAAAAAAATTAGTGCATATAAGTTTTTAAGAAAAACATCAAACTATACATAAAGATAAGAATGGTATTTTTCCTTTTGTCTCAGGCTTCAACATGGCTCATGGAAGCACTATTATATATACTACCTACCAAAATCATATAACTTCTTATTTTTGAATAAGCTGATTCACACTATTCTTATTTTCTATAGAGTATTTATCTTTTTCATATGAGAAACTGGGTATAATATTTGAAAGAGTAGAAACTTTGGAGTCAAACTAACTGGTTTTCACATCCTTGTTCTGCTGTATGTTATATATTTACTTTGGTGAATTTACATTTATATCTGGATCAGCTGGTAAAGCATCTGCCTACAATGCGGGAGACCCAGGTTCGATCCCTGGGTTGGGAAGATCCTCTGGAGAAGGAAATGGCAACCCACTCCAGTACTCTTGCCTGGATTGTGGTTTATCCCATTTGTCAAAGTTGAAATGATTGATTTATGCAATTATTGGTTTAATATCTTCCCCTTATAGTCAATTGCAAGTAAGAGTTCAGCTTCTTTTTTCCTCACTATTTTATAACCAACATATAACATAGTATCCAATAAATAGTAACACACAGAGCAAACAAATAAAACATTTTTTATGAGTAATGTTTGAGTGATGATATCAACTTTGTATTAGTTGAGTTTCTTCCCCTCAACATTCTAATGAAGAGATCTTGAAAAACAGACAAAAAGCATTCCAATCAAATAATTTATTATGTTTTTATTTTTTTTTTTTTTATTTTATTTTTTTGTGAGTAAAGTCCATTTATTACCATCCTTTTACTTTATTATTCATCCTTTAAATGCTAACCTATGTGTGTCCTTCCTTTTATTATTTTTTTGTTTTTGTTTTCCTCTTTTATTTTTTTTATTTTATTTTATTTTTAAACTTTACAATATTGTATTAGTTTTGCCAAATGTCAAAATGAATCCACCACAGGTATACCAGCGTTCCCCATCCTGAACCCTTCTTCCTCCTCCCTCCCCTACCCTCCCTCTGGGTCGTCCCAGTGCACCAGCCCCAAGCATCTAGTACCGTGCATCGAACAAAGCAGGTTGAGATTAACACCAGAAATCAGGATATTTTATAATCATATAACTTATCCTATTAGGTTAATCTGTTACTGATAAATTCTCATAGGTATCTCCTGGCATACTTAAAACACATATTATACAATTCAACATTTATGCCTCTAATGTACCTTGAAACACTAAAAGGCAACATTCTTAAAAAATGACAAATTTTTATTTAAATGTTAATGATGCAATAGCAAGCCATTAAATCTGTTTGTATATTCTCTGAAATATTATAGCTACACAGACATAAAAATATGACTAGGAACCAGGATATAAATTATTATTATTTAGCTAAAGATCACCTTTTAGTTGTGTGACATTAGGGGACTTCAGACTACCTGTATAATTTTACACTACATGGTTATTTATAAAAACATGATTAGTGACATTTTAAAACTGCAAGACAATACAAATATTTTTGTTTATATAATTATGACATAAAAGGTGATTTTTTTTTAATTCTAAAGGTTTATTTGGAGTTTACAAAAAAAATTACTATAGCAAAGAATGTGCCTTATATTGTAATTAGTCAATCATTTTTTAAACTAAATTCACTAATCTAATAAGTTAGACATTTTTAACATTTGCCATTCAGGAAATTATTCTCCTTTCTTTTTAAAACATCAGTTTGTCCTTTGGTGAGTCAGTGGGCATGGTTTTCTGTCCCCATAGATTACAGCATGCTACAGAAAGTCCATCAAAATTCAGCTCAGGTGTCTGCAATCCAGTATAGGGTTCTCATCTTTAGTCATGATGTCATGCTTCAAAGGACAGCATGATAAGAATATACTTACTCCATGACAGCTAACAGCACTGCTTAGAAAACCTTAGTTCCAGAAAAACAAAAATTTTAACTCAAAGATGTGATCACGTTAAGCCTCTTCATACCCACCTGAAACACAGAAAAGCAGAGTCTGAGGCTACTCAGCTGTGAAATAACAATGCTGTTGCAAGGCCATCACCAAACTATCTTCTTGTTTTCCCATGAAATGCATTTTGCCAAATCTATTGGATCTAATAACAAAGCAAAGAGGTGTTATATTGGACAGAGTGTTCACATATGAAACTGCTAACAGTTGGGATTGTTCATGATGGAGACAACAATAATTAACTATATTTTGTGAGCCTAATTTTAATATAGTCATCAGAAAAAGTGTTAAAACAAGGTACATAGCTTCTAAAATTAACTTTAAAAGTATTAGTAAATATGCAAATAGTTTTGATTCATATACACATATATTTTATAGACATCAGACAATATTCTAGTTACTGCATAAATTCTTTCAAAAGTTTTCAATGGATGCACTTAATTTAATGGATATAAATTTTACTCTTCACATAAATGATTTCCTGAAGTAATCTTTCCATAAATCCAAAATGTAACTTAATTTAAAAAAACACTGTAAACAAATGTATATGTTTGTATTTTCAGTAATTTTGCTTACTATATTTATTCTTTTTTAAAAAATTAATTTATTTTAATTGGAAGCTAATTACTTTACAATATTGTTGTGGTTTTTGCCATACATTGACATGAATAGTCAATGGGTGTACATGTGTTCCCCATCCTGAATCCCCCTCCGACCTCCCTCTGCAGCCCATCCTTCTGGGTTTTCCCAGTGCACTGGCTTTGAGTGCCCTGTTTCATGCATCAAACTTGGACTGGTTATCTATTTCACATATGGTAATATACATGTTTCAATGTTATTCTCTCAAATTATCCCACCCTCACCTTCTCCAACCGAGTCCAAAAGTCATTTCTTTATATCTGTGTCTCTTGCTGTCTCACATATAGGGTTGTCATTGCCACCTTTCTAAATTTCATATATATGCATTAATATACTCTATTGGTGTTTTTCTTTCCAACTTACTTCACTGTATAAAAGGCTCAGTTTCATCCACCTCATTAGAACTGATTCAAATGTGTTCTTTTTAACAGCTGAGTAATATTCCACTGTGTATATGTACCACAGCTTTCTTATCTATTCATCTTCCAGTGGGCATCTAGGTTGCTTGCATGTCCTGGCTATTGTAAACAGTGCTGTAATGAACACTGGGGTGCACATGTCTCTTTAAATTCTGCTTTCCTCAGTGTGTATGCTCATCAGTGGGATTGGTGGGTCGTATGCCAGTTCTATTTCCAGTTTTTCAAGGAATCTCCACACTGTTCTCCATAGTGGCTGTACTATTTTGCATTCCCACCAACAGTGTTAGAGGGTTATCTTTTCCCTACATCCTCTCCAGCATTTGTTGTTTGTAGACTTTTTGATAGCAGCCATTCAGACCGGCGTAAGGTGGTACCTCATTGTGGTTTTGATCTGCATTTCTCTGATGAGTGATGTTGAGCATTTTCTCATGTGTTTGTTAGCCATCTGCATGTCTTCTCTGGAGAAATGCCTGTTTAGTTCTTTGGCCCATTTTTTAAATTGGGTCTTTTATTTTTCTCATATTGAGTTGTATGAGCTGTTTGTATATTTTTGAGATTGATTCTTTATCAGTTGCTTCATTTGCTATTATTTTCTCTCACTCTGAAATCTGACTTTTCACTTTTCTTATAGTTTCCTTCATTGTGCAAAAGCTTTCCAGTTTAATTAGGTTCTGTTTGTTTATTTTTGCTTTTATTTCCATTACTCTGGCAGGTGGGTCATAGAGGATCTTGGTGTGATTTATGTCACAGTGTTTTACCTATGCTTTCCTTTAGGAGTTTTACAATTTCTGGTCTTACATTTAGATCTTTAATCCATTTTGAGTTTATTGTTGTGTATGGTGTTAGAAAATGTTCTAGTTTCATTCTTTTACAAGTTGTTGACCAGTTTTCCCAGCACCACTTGTTAAAGAGATTTTCTTTTCTCCATTGTTTATTTTTGCCTCCTTTGTCAAAGATAATGTGTCCATAGGCACATGGATTTATCTCTGGGCTTTCTATTTTGTTCCATGTATCTATATTTCTGACTTTGTGGCAGGACCATACTATTTTGATGACTGTGGCTTTGTAGTATATCCTGAAGTCAGGCAGGTTCATTCCTTCAGTTTCATTCTTCTTTCTCAAGATTGCTTTAACTATTGGACGCTTTTTGTATTTCCATACAAATTGTGAAATTATTTGTTCTAGTTCTGTGAAAAATACCTTTGGTAGCTTGATAGGGATTGCATTGAATCTATAGATTACTTTGGGTAGTATACTCCTTTTCACTATATTGATTCTTTCAATCCATGAACATGGTCTATTTCTCCATCTATTTGTGTCATCTTTGATTTCCTTCATCAGGGTTTTATAGTTTTCTATATAGGTCCTTTGTTTCTTTAGGTAGATTTATTCCTAAATATTTTATTCTTTCATCACAATGGTGAAAGGGATTGTTTTCCTTAATTTTTCTTTCTGTTTTCTCATTGTTAGTGTATAGGCATGCAAGGGATTTCTGTGTATTAATTTTATATCCTGTAACTTTACTATATTCATTGATTGGCTTTAGTAATTTTCTGGTGGTGTCTTTAGGGTTTTCTATGAAGAGGATCATGTTCTGCAAACAGAGTTTTACTTCTTCTTTTCCAACCTGAATTCCTTTTATTTATTTTTCTTCTCTGATTTCTGTGGCTAAAACTTCTAAAACTATTTTGAACAGTAATGTTGAGGGTGGGCACCCTTATCTTGTTCCTGACTTTGAGGGAAATGCTTTCAATTTTTCACCATTGAAGATAATGTTTGCTGTGGGTTCATCATATATGGCTTTAATTATGTTGAGGTATATTCCTTCTATGCCTGCTTTCTGGAGGGTTTTTATCATAAATCAGTACTGAATTTTCTCAAAGACTTTCTCTGCATCTATTGAGATAATCATATGGTTTTTATCTTTCAATTTGTTAATGTGGTGTATCATATTGATTGATTTGTGAATATTGAAGAATCCTTGCATCCCTGGGATAAAGCCCACTTGGTCATTATGTATGATCTTTTTAGTATGTTGTTGGATTCTGTTTGCTAGAATTTTGTTGAGGATTTTTGCATTTATGTTCATCAGTGATATTGGCCTGTAGTTTGTGTGTGTGTGTGTGTGTGTGTGTGTGTGTGTGTGATCTTTGTCTGGCTTTGGTATTAAGGTGATGGTGGCCTCATAGAATGAGTTTGGGAGTTTAACCTTCCTCTGCAATTTTCTGGAAGACTTTGAGTAGGATAGGTGTTAGCTCTTCTCTAAATTTTTTGGTAGGATTCACCCATGAAGCCATCTGACCATGCTTTTGTTTGTTGGAAGATCTTTGATTGCAGTTTCTATTTCTGTACTTGTTATGGGTCTGTTAAGATTTTCTATTTCCTCCTGGTTCAGTTTTGGAAGGTTATACTTTTCTAAGAATTTGTCCATTTCTTCCAAGTTGTCCATTTTATTGGCATATAATTGTTGATAGTAGTCTCTTATGATCCATTTTATTTCTGTGTTGTCTGTCGTGATTTCTCTATTTTCACTTCTAATTTTCTTGATATGATTTTTCTCCCTTTTTTTCTTGATGAGACTGGCTAATGGCTTGTCTATTTTATTTATCTTCTTGAAGAACCATGTTTTAGTTTTGTTGATTTTTGCTCTGGTCTCCTTTGTTTATTTTTCATTTATTTCTGCCTTAATTTTAATGATTTCTTTCCTTTTAATCCTCAGGTTTTTCATTTCTTCTTTTTCTAGTTACTTTACTTGTGAAGTTAGGCTATTTATTTGATTTTTTTCTTATTTCTTGAGGTAAGCATGTATTGCTATGAACCTTCCCCTTAGCACTGTTTTTTAATGAATCACATAGGGTTTGGGTTGTTGTGTTTCAATTTCATTTGTTTCTATGTATTTTGATTTCCTTTTTCATTTCTTCCATGATTTGTTGGTTATTCAGAAGCATGTTATTCAGCCTCCATATGTTTGTATTTTTAATAGATTTTTCCCTGTAGTTGACATCTATTTACCACATTGTGATCAGAAAAGATGCTTGAAATGATTTCAATTTTTTTGAATTTACCAAGGCTATATTTATGGTCCAGGATGTGATCTATTCTGAAGAATGTTCCATGTGCCCTTGAGAAAAAGGTGAAAGGGATTGTTTGGGGGTGAAATGTCCTGTAGATATCAATTAGGTCTAACTGGTCCATTGTATTGTTTAAAGTTTGTGTTTCCTTGCTAATTTTCTGTTTGGTTGATCTATCCATAGGTCTGAGTGGGGTATTAAAATCTCTGACTATAATTATATTGGTGTTAATTTCCCCTTTCATATTTGTTAGCATTTGCCTTATTTATTGAGGTGATCCTATGTTGGGTGAATATATATTTATAATTGTTTTATCTTCTTTTTGGATTGATCCTTTGATCATTATGTAGTGTCTTTCTTTGTCTCTTTTCATGGCCTTTATTTCAAACTCTATTTTATCTGATATGAGTATTGCTACTCCTGCTCTCTTTTGGTCTCCATTTACATGAAATATCTTTTTCCAGCCCTTCACTTTCAGTTCGTATGTGTCCCTTGTTTTGAGGTGGGTCTCTTATAGACAGCATATATAGGGGTCTTGTTTTTGTATCCATTCATCCAGTCTTTGTCTTTTGGTTGGGGACATTTAATCCATTTACATTTAAGGTAATTATTCATAAGTATGATCTCCTTGGCATTTACTTTGTTGTTTTGGGTTCAAGTTTATAAACCTTTTCTGTGTTTCCTGTCTAGAGGAGGTCCTTTAGCATTTGTTGAAGAGCTGGTTTGATGGTGTTGAAGTCTCTCAGCTTTTGCTTTTCTGTAAATCTTTTGATTTCTCCTTCACATTTGAATGAGATCCTTGCTGGGTACAGTAATCTAGGTTGTAGGTTTTTCTCTTTCCTCACTTTAAGTATGTCCTGCCATTCCTTTATGGCCTGAAGAGTTTCTATTGAAAGGTCAGCTGTTATCCTTATGGGAATCCCCTTGTGTGTTATTTGTTGCTTTTCCCTTGCTGCTTTTAATATTTACTCATTGTGTTTGACAGAGAAGGCAATGGCACCCCACTCCAGTACTCCTGCCTGGAAAATCCCATGGACAAAGGAGCCTGGTAGGCTGCAGTCCATGGGGTCGCTGAGGGTCAGACACGACTGAGTGACTTCACTTTCACTTTTCACTTTCGTGCATTGGAGAAGGAAATGGCAACCCACTCCAGTGTTCTTGCCTGGAGAATCCCAGGGACGGGGGAGCCTGGTGGGCTGCCATATATGGGATCACACAGAGTCGGACACGACTGAAGTGACTTAGCAGCAGCAGCAGCACTGTGTTTGATATTCATTAGTTTGACTAATATGTGTCTTTGGGTGTTTTGCCATGGATCTATCCTGTTTGGGACTCTCTGGGTTTCTTGGACTTGTGTGGCTATTTCCTTCCCCATTTTAGGGAAGTTTTCAACTATTATTTCCTCAAGTATTTCCTCCTGCCCTTTCTTTTTGTCTTCTTCTGAGACTCCTATGATTCAAATGTTGGGGCATTTAACATTGTCCCAGAGGTCTCTGAGGTTGTCTTCATTTCTTTTAATTAGTTTTTCTTTTTTCTCTCTGCCACATTTATTTCCACCATTCTATCTTCCACCTCACTTATCCTATCTTCTGCCTCATTTATTCTACTGTTTGTTCCCTTCACTTTGTTTTTGATCTCAGTTCCTGCATTATTCATTATTTATTGACTCTTCTTTATTTCTTCTAGGTCCTCATTAAACATTTCTTGCATCTTCTCAATCCTTGTCTCTAATCTATTTATCTGTAACTCCACTGTGTTTTCAAGATTTTGGATCATCTTTACTATCATTATTCTGATTTATTTTCTCAGGTAGACTCCCTATCTCCTCTTTTGTTTGGTTTGGTGGTCATTTATCATGTTACTTTACCTGCTGAGTGTTTCTCTGCCTTTTCACCTTGTTTAGATTGCTGTGTTTGGGATGCCCTTTCTGTAGGCTGGCTGTTTGTGGTTCCTCTCTATTGTGGAGGCTGCTCCCTGTGACTTTTCATGGTTTCCTGGTTAGGGGAACTTGTATATGTTCCGGTGGGTGGAGCTGCATCTCTTCTCTCTGGAGTGCAATGAAGTGTCCAGTAGTGAGTTTTTGGGTATCTATGTGTTTGGTATGGCTTTGGACAGCCTATCTTTTAATGTTAAGGATTGTGTTCCTGCTTTGCTGGAGACTTAGCATGGTATGTCTTGCTCTGAAACTTGTTGGGTCTTGGGTGGAGCTTGGTTTTAGTGTGGGTATGGAGGCTTTTGGATGAGTTCTTGTCTACTAATGTTCCCTAGAATCAGGAGTTCTCTGATGTTCTCAAGTTTGGGAGTTAAGTCTCCTGCCTCTGGCTTTCAGTCTTATAGTAGCCTCAAAACTTCTGCATCCATGAAGCACAGATGATAAAACATCTAGGTTAATGGTAAAACAGTTCTCCACAGCAAGGGACACCCAGAGAGGTTCAGAGTTACATGGAGATGAGAAGAGGGAGGAGAGAGTTAAAGGTGACTAGGAGAAGGAGGGGGAGTCAAAAGGTGAGAGAGCAATATAGCCAGTAATCAAGCCCCTGTGTGCTCTCCACAGTGTGGAACACTCAGAGAGATTCATAGAGTTACATAGAAAAGAAAAGAGAGAGGAGAGATATAGAGGTGACAAGGAGGAAAAGAGGGGGAAGTCAAAAGGGCAGAGACCAATCTAGCCAGTAATCAGTTCCCTAAGTGTTCTTCACAGCCCAGAACACCCAGAGAGATTCACAGAGTTAAGTAGAGAAGAGAAAGGGGAGGAAACTGATAGAGGTAACCTGTGGGAGAAAAGGGAGAGACAAAAGAGGAGAGAGCAATCAAGCCAGTAATCACACCTCTAAGTGAAAATGGATACTAAAGATTAAAGGTACAAAATTGATAACATACCAAAAAGCAAAGATTAAAAATGTAGAGTAGAGGTTAGACTCTCAACAATACATTAAAAATACAAAACAAAATCCATCACAAAAATTATAAAAAAATGTATATATGAAATTTGATTTAAAAATAAGTCTTTTTTGCAAGGTAATAGTAGGTTATAAAAATGAAAATTAAAGGAGTAATAAAGAACTTAAATTTTAAAAAAAATTAAAAAGTGATAATAGTTAAAATATAGCTCAGAATTTCTCTGGAGCTGTTGTGGGCAGTGTGGGGTCAGCTCAGTTTCAGATAGTTTCTTGTTCCAGCTTGTACTTGTTCTCAAGATCTATAGGCCTCTCCAATGCTTAGTCAATGTTGACTACAGGGTTTTAATCTGTTGCACCTGTCACTTCCAGAGTGGTTCCCTTTTCTTTGTTTGTTTTGGCTTCCTCTGTTTGCAGGTCTCTTTGGTGTCTAATTTCTGCCCTGACACAAGGGGATGAAGGTGGTCACTTATTTAGGCTCACTTGTTCAGTTGTGTTGTGGGGAGGGAGGAACATTGCAAACAAATATCACTGGTGTGTGTGGGCAGTGCTCACAGTGTATGGGCCACACTGGGTTTGCCCCAGCTCACAGTGGCATGTGCTTTCTGGGTCTACACTACTCAGACTCCAGGGTACTATGCAGGACACTGTCCAAAGCAGACCCTGCATTTTGTGCACTTCCCAGGTCTAAGCCACTCTGGTTCAGGTTCTCGGGTACTCCACAAGGGCATAGACTCATTTGGGCATGCATTTTGTGCCTTTTCCAGATCTGAGCAGCTCAGGCAATCAGGTGCTTGGTGAGCACACTGTTCCAGGTGGGGCATGCATCTTAATCACCTCCCTGGTACTGGCCAGTTGGTTTCCCAGGTATCATCTCAGGTGTGTCATGTGTCTCCTCTGGGGAGCTGATCTCAGGCTGTGACCCTCCTGGCAGATATCAACTGTCCCAGGAATACTTGGTTAGCAACTGGGAGCCCTCTCACAGTTTGATGGAGGATGCCAGTCTCTGGGGCCAAGATTGGAGCAGCCCCTTACGTTCCAGCTCTGGCTGTCACACGGCTGTCTCTCTGCATCCAGCAGGGTAGAGGGACCTATACACAGCAGGCTAGCTCTCCTTTGGTATTCACTCTACCCTTTGTTCTTTAGAGCCTTTTGCAGGGAAGTTCTCTCTCTCTCTATCTCTTGCTTTTTTTTTCCTCTTTGGAGATCCCACAGTTTGGGTTGCTATCTCACGTTTGTTCCCTCAGATTGTCCTCAGGGCATTCAGGCCCAGTCCTTACCTCCCTGTTCATCCCCTGCTCATGGGTAGCATATGCAAGCATCTGGGCTACTTCTCCACTGGCAGTTGCGGTTAGGTGTCTATTCTGTGTTTTTTTTTTTTTTTTTTAATCCTCCCAGTTATGTTGCTCTCTGAGATTTCAAAACTCCCCAAAGACCCGCCTGTGAGAGAGTTTCCTGCTATTTGGAAACTTCTCCTCCTTCATGACTCCCTCCCTAGGACGGATCTCCATCCTTAACTCTTTTGTCTATCTTTTATATTTTTTCCTACCTCCTTCTGAAGAGAATAGGCTGCCTTTCTGGGTGCCTGGTGTCCTCTGCCAGCATTCAGAAGTTGTTTTGTGGAAGTTGCTCTGCATTCAAATGATCTTTTGATGAATCTGTGGGGGAGAAAGTGGTCTCCCTGTCCTATTCCTCTACCATCTTGGGACTGTCCCCTATTTACTCTTATGTTTAGGGAAAGAGTGGAGTTCTAGTTCATTGCTATGTGCTTTAGGAGCCTAGTAAACTGAAATGTTGACAGCCTTATTTACATCTGAAATGATATTTGTAGAAATAGTAAAATCAAATTAAATTTTACTCTTTAAGTATTCAGACACCCAGATTATTTAATTAAAGTCAAAGAGATTTAGAGTCATATTAATCATAGAAGGTACTTGTTGCTTTCCTGGTGGGTCAGACAGTAAAGAATCTGCCTGCGCTGCAGGAAACTGGGGTTAGATTCCTTTGGTTGGGAAGATCCCCTGGATAAAGGAATGGCTATCCACTCCAGTATTCTTGACTGGAGAATTCCATGGACAGAGGAGCCTAGTTAGTCACAATTTTCATGGATGAATATGCTTAGGAACAGAAGGGTTTGGGGATCTATAAGTGATCACCCTACTGGTGAACGATAAATCTATATCTGATGACCATAACTCTGAATGTTAGAACCCTACACAAATGTGAATTTTATTCCAAAATTATCTAAAATACCAGCTAAATCTAAGGCAATAGATTTAATATAAATGAACAAATTCTTATAAGATTAATTATTAGGAAGATACTTTATGAATTATAAACCTATAAACTATAAATTTATATTTTATATACTATAAATTAATATTATTTAACCATAGGTTAATGTATGATAGCCATTCTCTTAGCCTAGAATGGGAGACTTATTTTTATGATAGAAAAAGGAAACCCTCAATATTAATCTAGAAAATAGAAAATTCTATTTAAGTATTTGGTTTGTTATATGTGAAGCAATTACAGATAGAGACTTATTTCTACATGACATGCATTGATGATATATATTTCATATACAAATGTATGTAGCACATTCAATTCTACATTAATTTTTGCTTTAATTTACCATTTAGTAGTAATCACATTGTTTAAAAAAATGAAGTGTAAGAATATGTTTATAGTTAAATAAAACACTTATGACTCAGGAGATTAAAATAAAATTTTAACTTGTTAAACGATTCATATTTATTATTGTTGCTGTTGTTCAGTTGCTGTATTGTGTCTGGCTCAGTTGTGTCCTGGACTGAAACACAGCAGGCTTTCCTGTACTTCATAATCTCCCAGAGTTTGCTCAAAATCATGTTCATTAAGTCAGTGATGTCATCCAACCATCTCGTGCTCTGTCATCCCCTTCTCCGCCTGCCTTCAAACTTTTCCAGCTTTAGGTTTTAATGAGTTGGCCCTTCACCCTCCTAATGAATATTCAGAATTGATTTCCTTTAGGATTGACTGGTTTGATCTCCTTGGAGTTCAAGGGACTCTCAAGAGTCTTCTCCAACACCACAGTTCAAGAGCATCAGTGCTTCAGTGCTCAGCTTTCTTTATGGTCCAACTCTCATATCCATACATGACTATTGGGAAAATCATAGCTTTGACCAAATGGACTTTTGTCAGCAAAGTAATGTGTCTGCTTTTCAATATGTTGTCTAGATTGGTCATAGCTTTTCTTCCAAGGAGCTAGGGTCTTTTAATTTAATGATTGCATCACCATCTGCAGTGATTTTGGAGCCCAAGAAAATAAAGTCTGTCACTGTTTTAATTGTTTCCCATCTATTTGCCATAAAGTGATGGGATTGGATGCCATGAACTTCATTTTTTGAATGTTGAGTTTTAAGCCAGATTTTCACTCTTCTCTTTCACCTTCATCAAGAGACTGTTTAGTTCCTGTTCACTTCACTTACCATAAGGGTGGTGTCATCTGGATATCTGAGGTTATTAATATTTATCCTGGCAATCTTGATTCCAGCTTGTAGTTCATCCAGCCTGGCCTTTCTCATGATGTACTCTACCTATAAGTTAAATAAACAGGGTGACAATATAGAGCCTTGATGTACTCCTTTCCTGATTCACAATCAGTCTGTTGTTCCATGTCCAGTTCTAACTGCTGCTTCTTGACCTGCATACAGGTTTCTCAGGAGGCAGGTAAAGTGTTCTGGTACTCTCATCTCTAACAATTTTCCAGTTTTTGATCCACACAGTCAAAGGCTTTAGCATAGTAAATGAAGTAGAAGTAGTTGTTTTTCTGGACCTTTCTTGCTTTTTCTATCATCCAACAGATTTTGACAATTTGATCTCTGGTTCTTCTGCCTTTTCTAAATTCAGCTTGAACATCTGGAAGTTCAGAGTTCAGGTACTGTTGAAGCCTGGCTTGGAGAATTTTGAGAATTACTTTGATAGTGAGTGAGATGAGTACAATTGTGCAGTAGTTTGAACATTCTTTGGGGTTGAATGAAAACTGACCTTTTCCAGTCCTGTGGCCACCGCTAAGTTTTCCAAACTTGCTGGCATATTGAGTGCAGCACTTTTACAGCATCATCTTTTAGAGTTTGAAATAGCTCAACTGGAATTCCATCACCTCCACTGGCTCAGTGACTCTTCCTAATGCCCACTTGACTTTGCACTTCAAGATGTCTGGCTCTATATGAATAATCACACCATCATGTTTATCAGGGTCATGATGATCTTTTTTTGTATAGTTCTTCTGTATTCTTGCCACCTCTTCTTAATATCTTCTGCTTCTGTTAGGTCCATACTGTTTCTCTCCTTTTTTTATACTTATTGTACAATATCATGAAAGTAAAGCCAAGCCTTAGAAAAGTTGTAGTCACACAAACAGAAATTATCTTCTCAATATAAATTTAAATATATAGGTAGGAATTCATATAATATTCTGAACTGCACAATATCATTTGACCCCGAATGTCAGTCTACATATAATATACCTTGGGTTGAATTTTATCAGTGATTTGATCGAATAAGAAAAATATATACTGAATTCCAGTTATACCTTTCTTGTAGTCTTGCCATTCGTAAGCATTCATGCTGAAAGCATCAGCTTCCCAAGCAGACAGTAGTTGAATACAATGTGATCATTTCCTTTGCTATAAAATATTCAAATTACTTTTAATTAAAGACACTAAAATTAACAAAAGGCCTATTTTTTCTTATATATATATATATCAAAATTGAAAATAAATTGTATAGGCTAAAAAATAAAATATTAAAAAAATAAGCACATCCATAAGAACAAATAAGATCTATTTTCTAAATGCATACAGGAAATAGGCAAGAGAGAAAGTAATATTAAATTTGAAATTCTTTAAGACAACTTAAAGTTTAAGACTTTCTTATCAAACCTTCAAAATAAAATTTAGCACATTGAAATTCTATAATCCTTATTTTATTCAATTCTCGGTACATCATGGTTGATAACTGGCATTTTTGCTGTTCGAGGTGTCTGTCTGCCTACCATTTATTTACATAAAGATGAATGGAAATGTCCTATTAAAGTTACTACCTTTTTGATTGTTACATTGTAAAAAAACAAAATTTTTCTGGGATAATTTTTTTCATCTCTGGAGTAATAGTTTGAGTCTACAGTAGCAAATTTTAGGAATTTGCACCAATCATAAAACATTCTGTGATGAGACAGGGATCCAACTGGAACATTTTTATATTGTTCACATACAATAATAAAATTAATATTTATATTTATATAATTAATTATCTATAATAGAATTAAATATATGTAATCATTATAATTCAGTTATTTGATAATTAAATTGTTGCATGTGACTTCAGAGAGCAAAAAAAGGAACAATTTTTTAATAAAATGCATCAATAATCTAAGAGACAAGTAGGTTTTGGTACATATGCTGTAGGAGCTGTCTAACAATTTATGATGTCCAGCTTTGAACAGATGGCTCCTCTTGATAATGACATTCAACTTATAGATATGAACACTGAGAGACTGAGTGACAGTGTGTTCAGTGATGATGAAGGAATTTATGTAACTGAAAGCATTTTGTGTAATGAGATGTTATGATCATATGGAAGTTACACTATAAACAGTATTTTAATATTCATTATTATGTAAAATATAAGTTGCATGTAGATAAAAGAACTTCTATGATTTTAGTTTGAAATTACAAAGATCATGGGAAGATATTGGGATTGGAAAAAGAGATATTTAAGCAAACAATTATCTTGGAAAGTTATAAATCATGATAAAAGAAACACAGTGAATAAAAACTACACAGTTTATGAAGTAGAATGTTATCAATTGCTATACATTGAATGTCTTTCCCTCACAATTTGTATGTTGAAATCTAATTCCCAATGTGATAGTATTTGGAGGTTGGAGTTTAGGAAGATGATTAGGCCTTGAGGACAGAATCTTCATGAATGGGATTAGTGTCCTTATAAAATAGACCTTGGCGTGCTTCCTTGCCCTCTTCTGCAATGTGAGGTTATAGTGAGAAGACAGTTAACCAGATACCTTGATCTTGGACTTCCCAGTCTCCAGGACTGTAAGAAATATGTATATGTTTTTATATATTTCTGCCTAGTCTACAGTATTCTGTTGTAGCAGTCCTAGTGAACTAAGGCACCAATATAGATGAAGTGTACACTCTTTCTCTACTAGAAATCAACTTGATATTAATTTCAGTACTATGTTATTATTCTTCCAAGGTGCACTTTATAAACTACTCTTAGACTAGTCTGGAAAGGCCCTATCTGTGGGTTCTACACTTAGAAAGTGCTTCATTATTACAATTAATATAAATAATGCATTTTTTAAGAGTAAGTATCTTTTTCTCTCAGGACCCAGTGATGGCACAGTATGACCCATAACTCTAAACATCCACTCCTGTAGCTAGTTCTGTTCAAGTTGCTAAAGGATACTCCTCCACATCATTTTTTTTAAAAATCTTTGAGGGGAAAAAAACGTGTCTACTCTGATTGTCATGTGCTTCCACTTAAAAAGAACATAAACATTCTTTCTGAGGGTGAGGAAAGCTTGTATGATTGAAACACTTAGATAAGGGGGAAAACACAATTTAATTAATGTGTCCAATAGCATAAATAGCATATGTTCTTCTAGAAGGAATTGTCATTTTCCAGAGTGCTGAACATTTTTATTTTTCTAAGTAGATTGATTCTTTAGTATGCAGGATTTGGTATTGAATTAACAACAGGTACATGATTTGCAATATTATGCAATTAATGTCAATCACTTTTGTAGATGAATGGATAAATAGATATATAGTTAGAGACAGAGAGAGATATACACACACATAAAGAGATAAATGTAAAAGCAACATGAATATTTGATACTAATTATATGCATTACTGAGAGATCTAAATACTTTTTTAAAAGATAGCATTTTATGTAAATCATCATGTTCTCAAATATTTTCTTTAGCTCAATGGCTTTCTTTATACTTCTATAATCACAATAACTGTATATTGCTTATTCTATTCACCATTTCTGTAAATATCTACTTCCTATTTTCCATCTCTTATTTCTGAGTTAAATTCACTTAATTTCTTTAGTTATGTTGTCTGGCTTAGTAATTCTTCTGTTTGCCTAATACTCTGTATCTATTAAGTTGTTAATATAAGAAATCTTTTTTATTTCTAAATATACTGACTCGCACTTTTAAAACCTACTTACTCAAACTCATGTCTTGAGTCAGTGATGCCATCCAACCATCTCATCCTCTGTCATCTCCTTCTCCTTCCACCATCAATGTTTCCCAGGATCAGGGTCTTTTCCAAAGAGTCAGTTCTTCGCATGAAGTGGCCAAAGTATTGGAGTTTCAGCTTAAACATCAGTCCTTCCAATGAAAATCCAGGACTGATCTCCTTTAGGATGGACTGTTTGGATCTCCTTGCAGTCCAAGGGACTCTCAAGAGTCTTCTCCAATACCACAGTTCAAGAGCATCAATTCTTTGATGCTCAGCTTTCTTTATAGTCAAACTCACATCCATACATGACTACTGGAAAAACCATAGCATTGACTAGATGGAACTTTGTTGGCAAAGTAATGTTTCTGCTATTTTAATATGCTGTCTAGGTTGGTCATAGCTTTTCTTCCAGGGAGCAAGTGTCTTTGAACTTCATGGCTGAAGTAACCATCTGCATTCATTTGAGCCCCCTAAAAATAAAGTCTGTCACTGTTTCCATTGTTTTCCCATCTATTTGCCTAATGACCAAGTTATTAAGTTTCAGAATAAATAAATTCTTGTTAACTATGCATTTATATAACTGTATGACTATTATATTTGCTAAAATTTCCAAATTTGGACTAAGAATTATGAGAGATAACTATCTGAATTTTCATTCTGTTTCAGTGCTTCATAGAATTATGATTTCAGATTTTTTTCTCCCATGTTAGAGAAGAAATTAAGTGCATATAGCTAATGATTCAGTTCAGTTCAGTAGCTCAGTCATGTCTGACTCTTTGTGATCCCATTAATTGCAGCACACCAGGCCTCCCTGTTCATCACCAACTCCTGGAGTTCAACCAAACCCATGTCCATTGAGTCAGTGATGTCATCCAACCATCTCATCCTCTGCCGTCCCTTTGTCCTCCTGCCCCTAATCCCTCCCAGTATCAGGGTCTTTTCCAATGAGTCAACACTTCGCATGAGGTGGTAAAAGTATTGGAATTTCAGCTTTAGCATCATTCCTTCCAATGAACACCCAGGACTGATCTCCTTTAGGATGGACTGGTTGGACTTCCTTGCAATCCAAGGGACTCTCATGAGTCTTCTCGAACACCACAGTTCAAAAATGTCAATTCTTCGACACTCAGCTTTCTTCATAGTCCAACTGTCACATCCATACATGACCACTGGAAAAACCATAGCCTTAACTAGATGGACCTTTGTTGGCAAAGTAATGTCTCTGCTTTTGAATATTCTATCTAGGTTGGTCATTACTTTCCTTCCAAGAAGTAAGCGTCTTTTAATTTCATGGCTGCAGTCACCATCTGCAGTGATTTTGGAGCCCAGAAAAATAAAGTCTCACACTGTTTCCACTGTTTCCCCATCTATTTCCCATGAAGTGATGGGACCAGATGCCATGATCTTCGTTTTCTGAATGCTGAGCTTCAAGCCAACTTTTTCACTCTCCTCTTTCACCTTCATCAAGAAGCTTTTTAGTTCCTCTTCACTTTCTGCCATAAGGGTGGTGTCATCTGCATATGTAAGGTTATTGAGATTTCTCCTAGCAACCTTGATTCAAGCTTGTGTTTTTCCAGCCCAGGGTTTCTCATGATGGACCCTGTGTATAAGTTAAATAAGCAGGGTGACAATATACAGCCTTGACGAACTCCTTTTCCTATTTGGAACCAGTCTGTTGTTCCATGTCCAGTTCTTACTGTTGCTTCCTGACCTCCATACAAATTTCTCAAGAGGCAGATCAGGTGGTCTGGTATTCCCATCTCTTTCAGAATTTTCCACAGTTTATTGTGATCCACACAGTCAAAGGCTTTGTCATAGTCAATAAAGCAGAAATAGATATTTTTCTGGAACTCTCTTTCTTTTTTGATGATCCAGAGGATTTTACAATTTGATCTCTGGTTCCTCTGCCTTTTCTAAAACCAGCTTGAACATCTGGAAGTTCACGGTTTATGTATTGCTGAAGCCTGGCTTGGAGAAATTTGAGCATTACATTACTCACGTGTGAGATGAGTGCAATTGTGTGGTAGTTTGAGCATTCTTTGGCATTGCCTTTCTTTGGGATTGTAATGAAAACTGACGTTTTCCAGTCCTGTGGCCACTGCTGAGTTTTCCAAATTTGCTGGCATATTGAGTGCAGCACTTTCACAGCATCATCTTTCAGGATTTGAAATAGCTCAACTCGAATTCCATCACCTTCACTAGCTTTGTTCATAGTGATGCTTTCTAAGGCCCACATGAGTTCACATTCCAGGATGTCTGGCTCTATGTGAGTGATCACACCATCGTGCTAATGATTAATGATACCTATATACTGACCATACTATATTTATTAGTATTGATTTCTGAGCTTCTATAATGTTTCATTCCCAAAATATTAAACTATTATGTGATTGTCTGGATAGATCCTTCTATTCCTATTATTAATTTATTGTATCTCATTATCGGTGTATTCATTTAATCTGTCTGTGATTGTCTGTCCTACATAGTGTGTGTGTGTGTGTGTGTGCATGCATGCACATGCAATCATGCATGCTCAGTCCCTCAATTGTGTCTAAGTCTTTGAGATCCCATGGAGTTTGGCATGCCAAAGTCTTCTGTCTATGAAATTTTCCCATCAAGAGTACTAGACTGGGTTGCCATTTCCTACTCCAAGGTATCTTCCCAACCCCAGGATCAAACCCACATCTCCTACATCTTCTGAATTCTCAGGCAGATTCTTTACCCCTGTGCCACCTGGTAAACCAATATCAGTTCTGGGAAAACTCTACATAATTTTCAATAAAGTAGGCATTTCCTTAAAGATAAAATTATAATAATATCAATCTAAGAGGCAGTATCACTTAGTGATTACTGAAAATGAACTTTGGAGTTTAAGAAATTTGATCCTAACTCAGGTTATGTCACTAATAGGCTTGTGATCTTATTTCCTCCACACTCCAAGCATTGATTTCCATCTCTATAAAAAAGTAGTAAGAATACTACCTCATTAAGTTTTAAGGTTTCCGTGAATATTATTTGGAAAATATTTAGTAAAGTGCTTAGCCAGTAAGGGGGGCATCCCTTGTTTGGTTCAGCTGGTAAAGAATCCACCTTCAATGTGGGAGACCTGGGTTTGATCCCTGGCTGGGAAGATCCCCTGGAGAAGGGAAAGTCTATCCACTCCAGTATTCTGGCCTGGAGAATTCCATGGACTGTATAGTCCATAGTTGTAGTGGGAATTCCTAATAATGTATTTTCACAGCCTTGAGAATTTTGACAGAAACAGCACCTGGAAAAATAGCATATATTAATAAACTTTGTTGATGATTATTTTTCATGTCTTTCTTAGAATAATAGCCTTTTTACAAACCCGAGTGCCAGACCCAGAAGGGAGAATGACTGGGATCATAAAAGCATGGACCTTGGAACACCAGGTTGGTGCCAGGCGTGAACACTGCCTGTGCACTTGCTAATTGTTCCCACACTTGCTAATTGTTCCCAAGACTAGCCCAGAAGGGAAAGGCCTGGGGTAAACACAAGGAAATCTGGACTATGTCAGTGTATTCCATGATATTTAGGGATATGTGATTAACACAGCATGTGTCTTGAGAAAGATAAGATCTGAGAAAGTCTTATAGTCTGCAATTAGGAATAAAAGCTGGACTCAGAGTGGACTCTGTACCTCAGTCCATTAGAGGCTGCAGGTCCGCTGACCCATTGCACCAAATTTTGTGTTCTGTCTTCATTCTCATTGCTCTGTCCCAGATCTTTTGGCAGCACATGGGGTCACAGAGTCAGACACAACCGAGTGACTTTCTTGCTAGCCCATAAGGAGCTGCTCACTATGTAGCCACTGCTGCTGCTAAGTCACTACAGTCATGTCCAACTCTGTGCGACCCCATAGACGGCAGCCCACCAGGCTTCCCTGTCTCTGGGATTCTCCAGGCAAGAACACTTGAGTGGGTTGCCATTTCCTTCTCCAATGCATGAAAGTGAAAAGTGAAAGTGAAGTCGCAACCCTATGGACTGCAGCCTACCAGGCTCCTCCATCCATGGGATTTTCTAGGCAAAAGTACTGGAGTGGGTTGCCATTGCCTTCTCCGATGTAGCCACTACAGTTACTTTTTAAAATAATTCAATATTTGAATACCTATTTTGCAACATATTCAAGGAAATGATGTTATTCTGATTCCAAGGACCACTTGGTAGCTATAATAATATCATAATATGAAGTCATAGAATAGCATTGCATCATGGTTAAAAGAGATTTTCAGTGCTTGCCATGATATAGTTGAATATGCTGATTTAAGTAACTATACTTTGAGTTTCAGGGGTTACTTTTATCATCTAAGTATGTGTGAAGGATTGAGGAAAAGTGACAGAATGGTGAATTCCACTGTCACTGTGAATTCAGTAGACCTTCCCAGAAGTAAAGTTAACTTGTGACTTTTTTTTTCCATGTTCTCCAGTTGTCTAGTCTCTTTCTGATGGCAATATCAACTCCACATCTGGACAGCTCACATATAACCAGTGATGTGCTCTCCTTCCTAAGGAGCTGCCATTCTCTCTGAGCCTTTTTCCAAGATCCCTGACTCAGTGCTTGTTGGCTTTGTAGAAGGTTTCTTTGAAATTGCTTTTGCAACACAAAAGTAAAACTCTGTAGGGAGTCATGCTGTGCTTTGCTTGGTGAGAAGTTGGAAGTAAGCAGGGTACTTTTTGTATCCCGAAATAAACAGCAGGGTCTTAAACAAGGCTTCTAAACCATGCTACTCTGAGTTTTGACTGCCAGGGGGATAAAGATAGGCACCTATCTAAACACACTGAATAGGGAGTATCCTAGCCTGAACAGGCCTTTGCTTTACAGAACTGAAGATGAATTGAAGAGAATCATGCTTGGTCTAGTTCATGCTTTTGTAGACCAATGAGAATTAGATGCCTGAGGTTTATATATAGCGTATGGTAAAATAACAGATTTCCTGTTTACTTTACATACTAATGTGACTTCATTCAATTTCAACATTTAATTTCAGAAAATTTGCTCAGTTCAGTTCAGTCGCTCAGTCGTGTCCGACTTTTTGCGACCCCATGAATCACAGCACGCCAGGCCTTCCTGTCCATCACCAACTCCTGGAATTCACTCAAACTCATGTCCATCGAGTTAGTGATGCCATCCAGCCATCTCATCCTCTGTCGTCCCCTTCTCCTCCTGCCCCCAATCCCTCCCAGCATCAGAGTCTTTTCCAGTGAGTCAACTTTTTGCATGAGGTGCTCAAAGTACTGGAGTTTTGGCTTTAGCATTATTCCCTCCAAGAAATCCCAAGGCTGATCTCCTTCAGAATGGACTGGTTGGATCTCCTTGCAGTCCAAGGGACTCTCAAGAGTCTTCTTCAGCACCACAGTTCAAAAGCATCAATTCTTCAGTGCTCAGCGTTCTTCACAGTCCAACTATTACATCCATACATGACCACTGGAAAAACCATAGCCTTGACTAGATGGATCTTTGTTGGCAAAGTAATGTCTCTGAAAATTTGTTACTACCTTATTAATTAGAAGATGAAAACATATACTGTTGTCTATGATAAATGGTAAGCATGACTTTTCTCAAGCAAAAATAATAGTGTTTATCTGTTGGTTCATACTTTCTGTAGAAACAAGATACTTTAAATACTTTTTGAGTCATAAATTATAAAACTTCTTCTTTGGCCTACTGAGCTTCAACTGTGAGGATCCCAAGTACTTTTCAGAGGGTTCACTAAGCAGTTTAGACATTTTGGGCAGGGTAATTGTTGTAGGGTATTTCTTGTGTTTCATAAGATGTTTAGTATCAGTGCATCACTTCTACTCACTAGATTCCAGTAGTCATCCGACTACCTGTGTGACTTAACAAAAACGTCTCTAAATACTGCCAAATTTTCTACTGTTGAGAATCACTGTCCTAAGATCTTATCTATGTTTTAAACTCTTACCCTATCCTGAATTGCAGTGAAGTTTTTCAGAGGCTACATGATTTGTGATTATCAAAAGAGATTATTCTGTTCACCAAAAGATGTTTCAATTTTGCTTTCTTTGTTAAAAAATTAATGTAATAAAATATATAAAAATTTGTCATTTAAAAATTTAAGTGTATTCTTTTTTAATGGCTGAGTAATACTCCATTGTGTATATGTACCACTGCTTTCTTACCCATTCATCTGCTGATGGACATCTAGGTTGCTTCCATGTCTTGGCTATTATAAACAGTGCTGCCATGAACATTGGGGTACAAGTGTCTCTTTCCCTTCTGGTTTCCTTGGTATGTATGCCCAGCAGGAGGATTGCTGGGTCATATGGCAGTTCTATTTCTAGTTTTTTAAGGAATCTCCACACTGTTCTCCATAGTGGCTGTGCTAGTTTGCATTCTTACCAACAGTGTAAGAGGGTTCCCTTTTCTCCACATCCTCTCCAGCATTTATTGCTTGTAGACTTTTGGATTGCAGCCATTCTGACTGGCATGAAATGGTACCTTATAGTGGTTTTGATTTGCATTTCTCTGATAATGAGTGATGTTGAGCATCTTTTCATGTGTTTGTTAGCCATCTGTATATCTTCTTTGGAGAAATGTCTATTTAGTTCTTTGGCCCATGTTTTGATTGGGTCGTTTATTTTTCTGGAATTGAGCTGTAGGAGTTGCTTGTATATTTTTGAGATTAGTTGTTTGTCAGTTGCTTCATTTGCTATTAATTTCTCCCATTCTGTAGGCTGTCTTTTCACCTTGCTTATAGTTTCTTTTGTTGTGCAGAAGCTTTTAATTTTAATTAGATTCCATTTGTTTATTTTTGCTTTTATTTCCAATATTCTGGGAGGTGGGTCATAGAGGATCCTGCTGTGATGTATGTCGGATAGTGTTTTGCCTATGTTCTCCTCTAGGAGTTTTATAGTTTCTGGTCTTATGTTTAGATCTTTAATCCATTTTGAGTTTACTTTTGTGTATGGTGTTAAAGTGTTTTAGTTTCATTCTTTTACAAATGGTTGACCAGTTTTCCCGGCACTACTTGTTAAAGAGATTGTCTTTTCTCCATTGTATATTCTTGCCTCCTTTGTCAAAAATAAGCTGTCCATAGGTGTGTGGGTTTATCTCTGGGCTTTCTATTTCGTTCCATTGATCTATATTTCTGTCTTTGTCCAGTACTGTACTGTCTTGATGACTGTGGCTTTGTAGTAGAGCCTGAAGTCAGTCAGGTTGATTCCTCCAGTTCCATTCTTCTTTCTCAAGATTGCTTTGGTTATTCGAGGTTTTTTTGTATTTCCATACAAATTGTGAAATTATTTGTTCTAGCTCTGTGAAAAATACCGTTGGTAGCTTGATAGGGATTGCACTGAATCTATAGATTGCTTTGGGTAGTATACTCATTTTCACTATATTGATTCTTCCAATCCACGAACATGGTATATTTCTCCATCTATTAGTGTCCTCTTTGATTTTTTTCACCAGTGTTTTATAGTTTTCTATATATAGGTCTTTAGTCTCTTTAGGTAGATATATTCCTAAGTCTTTTATTCTTTTCATTGCAATGGTGAATGGAATTGTTTCCTTAATTTCTCCTTCTATTTTCTCATTATTAGTGTATAGGAATGCAAGGGACTTCTGTGTGTTGATTTTATATGCTGCAACTTTACTATATTCATTGATTAGCTCTAGTAATTTTCTGGTGGAGTCTTTAGGGTTTTCTATGTAGAGGACCATGTCATCTGCAAACAGTAAGAGTTTTACTTCTTCTTTTCCAATTTGGATTCCTTTTATTTCTTTTTGTGCTCTGATTGCTGTGGCCAAAACTTCCAAAACTATGTTGAATAGTAGTGGTGAAAGTGGGCATCCTTGTCTTGTTCCTGACTTTAGGGGAAATGCTTTCAATTTTTCACTATTGAGGATAATGTTTGCTGTGGGTTTGTCATATATAGCTTTTATTATGTTGAGGTATGTTCCTTCTATTCCTGCCTTCTGGAGAGTTTTGAATCAGTTCTAAATAGGTGGATGAAACTGGAGCCTATTATACAGAGTGAAGTAAGCCAGAAAGAAAAACACCAATGCAGTATACTAACGGATATATATGGAATTTAGAATGATGGTAATGATAACCCTATATGCGAGACAGCAAAAGAGACACAGATGTATAGAACAGTCTTTTAGACTCTGTGGGAGAGGCAGAGGGGGATGATTTGGGAGAATGGCATTGAAACATGTATAATACCATATAAGAAATGAATCGCTAGTCCAAGTTCGATGCAGGATACAGGAATCTTGGGGCTGGTGCACTGGGTTGACCCAGAGGGATGGTATGGGGAGGGAGGTGGGAGGGAGGTTCGGGATTGGGAACACATGTACACCCGTGGCAGATTCATATTGATGTATGGCAGAACCAATACAGTATTGTAAAGTAATTAGCCTCTAATTAAAATAAATAAATTTAAATTAAAAAATAATAAATGAAAATAAAAAAATTAAAATAACCTAAAAAATAGAAAAAAAATTAAGTGTACAGTTCATCATCATTAATTGCTTTCATAATGTTGCACAACCATCTCTACTATGCTCAAATATTTTTTATCACTTCCAATAGAAAATCAGTAAAAATTAGTAATTCCCATTCCTTCTTCCCTTCAGACCCTGGATAATCTCCAATCTACTTTCTCCATCTATATAAATATTACATATATAATAAATTTAATCATATATATGTGTCATTTGAGTCTAGTGTATTTCACTTAGCATAAAAATTTCAAGGTTCATCAACGTTTGGCATATATTAGAACCTCATTCCTTTTAGTGGCTGAAAAGTATTCTATTTTTATGTGTTTATACATTTTGCTCATTCATGCATCTGTTCAGGAATACAAGGTGTTTCCATTCTTTGAATTATGGGTATTTCTATAATGAACATTAGTGTAAAATTATTTTTTTGAGTCCTTGCTTTCAGTTCCTTTATGAGTATATACATAGGAGTGGTATTAACAGATCCTATGGTAATTTTCTGTTTAACTTTTAAATGCTATACCAAATTATTTTCCATAGAAATTGCACCATTGTAACAATCCCATGCAGAGAAGCTCCTGTTTCTCTACATCTTTTATAATACTTATTGATTTACATATTTTTGACTATTGCCAACCTAGTAGATATGAAGTGGAAGTGGTTTATAGTTATGGTTTTGATTTACATTTACCCAATAATTAATGAACATTTTTTCATGTATTTATTTGCTTTTAGTGTATCTTTGCTAAAATTTCTATTCATATATTCTGCCATTTTAAATTAGATTGTCTTTTTTGTGGTTGAGTTTTAAGAATTTTAAATATCTATGTTTATTCTGGATATTAGGCCCTTCTCAGATATATGATATGCAGATATTATTTTCTGTGCTATGGGTAGTCTTTTCATTTTCTGGCAGTGCACTTTAATACACTTACAAAAATTGGTGAAGTCTAATTTATTATTTTCTGTTGTTTCATGTATTTTGGAGACATATTTTAAAATCCATTGCCAAATCTAGCGTCATAAAGCCTTACTATTTCAAAGAGTTTTATGGTTTTATTGCTCATACTTAGGTCTTTGATCTATTTTGGATTAATTTATGTATATGTATGAGGTAGGGGTCTAACTTCATTTTTTTTTTTTTTTGCGTGTGTAAATTCAGCATAACAATTGAGCTTATTGAAGACTTTTTCCCCCATTGATAGAAATGGCACCCCCACCAAAAAGCCATTAGCCACAGATGTATAGTTTTTTTTCTTGACTCTCAATTGTATTCCAGTGATTTATACATATGTTGTATATTCCTATGCTAGTATTACCCTGTTTTGATTACTGTAGCATTTTAGATACTTTGGGAGTCAGATGCTAAGAATTTTCTGGACATGTTCTTTTTGCAAAGTTATTTTGGCAATTCAGAATTCCTATTCTCAGTTTCCTGAGGTTTTTTTTTTTTTTTTTTAATCATGTAAGGGTGTTATATTTTGTTAAATACTGTTTCTGCATCAAATGAGATGATCATACCTTTTAGTTTTTTTCTACTCCCCCTAATAGTTTCAGTTCAGTTCAGTCACCCAGTCATGTCCGACTCTTTGCGACCCCATGAATCGCAGCATCCATAGAGTCAGTAATGCCATCCAGCCATCTCATCCTCTGTTGTCCCCTTCTCTTCCTTGCCCCAATCCCTCCCAGCATCAGAGTCTTTTCCAATAAGTCAACACTTCACATGAGGTGGCCAAAGTATTGGAGTTTCAGCTTTAGCATCATTCCTTCCAAGAAATCCCAGGGCTGATCTCCTTCACAATGGACTGGTTGGATCTCCTTGCAGTCCAAGGGACTCGCAAGAGTCTTCTCCAACACCACAGTTCAAAAGCATCAATTCTTCGGTGCTCAGCCTTCTTAAGAGTCCAACTCTCACATCCATACATGACCACTGGAAAAAAACATAGCCCTGACTAGATGGATCTTTGTTGGCAAAGGAATGTCTCTGCTTTAGAATATGCTATCTAGGTTGGTCATAACTTTGCTTCCAAGGAGTAAGCGTCTTTTAATTTCATGGCTGCAGTCACCATCTGCAGTGATTTTGGAGTCCAAAAAAATAAAGTCTGACACTGTTTCCACTGTTTCCCCATCTATTTCTCATGAAGTGATGGGACCAAATGCCACGATCTTCGTTTTCTGAATGTTGAGCTTCAAGCCAACTTTTTCACTCTCCACCCTCACTTTCACCAAGAGGCTTTTGAGTTCCTCTTCACTTTCTGCCATAAGGGTGGTGTCATTTGCATATCTGGAGTTACTGAGATTTGTCCCAGCAATTTTGATTCCAGCTTGTGCTTCCTCCAGCCCAGCATTTCTCATGATGTATTCTGCATATAAGTTAAATAAGAAGGGTGACAATATACAGCCTTGATGTACTCCTTTTCCTATTTGGAACCAGTCTGTTGTTCCATGTCCAGTTCTAACTGTTGCTTCCTGACCTTTGTATAGGTTTCTCAAGAGGCAGGTCAGGTGGTCTGCTATTCCCATCTCTTTCAGAATTTTCCACAGTTGATTGTGATCCACACAGTCAAAGGCTTTGGCAATAAAGCAGAAATAGATGTTTTTCTGGAACTTTCTTGCTTTTTCCATGATCCAGCGGATGTTGGAAATTTGATCTCTGGTTCCTCTGCCTTTTCTAAAACCAGCTTGAACATCAGGAAGTTCACGGTTCACATATTGCTGAAGCCTTGTTTAGAGAATTTTAAGCATTACTTTACTAGCATGTGAGATTTGTGCAATTGTGTGGTAGTTTGAGCATTCTTTGGCATTGCCTTTCTTTGGGATTGGAATGAAAATTGACTTTTTCCAGTCCTGTTGACACTGCTGAGTTTTCCAAATTTGCTGGCATATTGAGTGCAGCTCTTTCACAGCATTATCTTCCAGGATTTGAAATAGCTCAACTGGAATTCCATCACCTCCACTAGCTTTGTTCATCGTGATGCTGTCTAAGGCCCACTTGACTGTACATTCCAGGATGTCTGGCTCTAGGTGAGTGATCACACCATCGTGATTATCTTGGTCGTGAAGATCTTTTTTGTACAGTACTTCTGTGTATCCCTGCAACCTCTTCTTAATATCTTCTGCTTCTGTTAGGTCCATACCATTTCTGTCCTTTATCGAGCCCATCTTTGCATGAAATGTTCCCTTGGTATCTCTGATTTTCTTGAAGAGATCTCCAGTCTTTCCCATTCTGTTGTTTTCCTCTATTTCTTTGCATTGTTCACTGAGGAAGACTTTCTTATCTCTTCTTGCTATTCTTTGGAACTCTGCATTCAGATGCTTATCTCTTTTTGTTTCTCCTTTGCTTTTTGCTTCCCTTCTTTTCACAGCTATTTGTAAGGCCTCCTCAGACAGCCATTTTGCTTTTTTGCATTTCTTTTCCATGGGGATGGTTTTGATCCCTGTCTCCTGTACAGTGTCACAAACCTCCATCCATAATTCATCAGGCACTCTATCTATCAGATCTAGGCCCTTAAATCTATTTCTCACTTCCACTGTATAATCACAAGGGATTTGATTTAGGTCATACCTGAATGGTCTACTGGTTTTCCCTAGTTTCTTCAGTTTAAGTCTGAATTTGGCAATAAGGAGTTCAGTTCAGTTCAGTCAATTAGTAGTGTCTGACTCTTTGTGACCCCATGAATCGCAGCATGCCAGGCCTCCCTGTCCATCACCAACTCCCGGAGTTCCCTCAGACTCATGTCCTCTGAGTCAGTGATGCCATCCAGCCATCTCATCCTCTGTTGTCCCCTTCTCCTCCTGCCCCCAATCCCTCCCAGTATCAGAGTCTTTTCCATTGAGTCAACTCTTCGCATGAAGTGCCCAAGGTACTGGAGTTTCAGGTTTAGCATCATTCCCTCCAAAGAAATCCCAGGGCTGATCTCCTTCAGAATGGACTGGTTGGATCTCCTTGCAGTTCAAGGGACTCTCAAGAATCTTCTCCAACACCACAGTTCAAAAGCATCAATTCTTTGGAAGGAGTTTGGTGCCAGGTAAATAGCAGGGAGAGTCAGAGCTCCACCCATCGAAACAAAACCTAGTTTCCCCTCAGTCAGTCTCTCCCATCAGGACGCTTCCGTAAGACCCATTATTCTCCATCAGAGGGAAGACTGACTGAAAACCACAATCAGAAAACTAACCAATCTAATCATATGGACCACATCCTTGTCTAACTCAATGAAACTATGAGCCATGCCATGTAAGGCCACCCAAGATGGATGGGTCATGGTGGAGAGTTCTGACAAAATGTGGTCCATTGGAGACAGGAATGGCAAACCACTTCTGTCTTCTTGCCTTCAGAACCCCATGAACTGTATGAAAAGGCAAAAAGATAGGACACTAAAAGATGAACTCCCCAGGTTGGTAGGTGCCCAGTAGGATACTAGAGATCAGTGGAGAAATAAATTCAGTAAGAATGAAGAGACAGAGCCAAAGCAAAAACAACACCCAGTTGTGGATGTGACTGGTGATAGAAGCAAAGTTCGATGCTGTAAAAAGAAATATTGCATAGGAACCTGGAATGTTAGGTCCATGAATCAAGGCAAATTGGAAGTGATCAAACAAGAGATGGCAACAGTGAATATCTGTATTTTAGGAATCAGTAAATTAAAATGGACTGGAATGGGTAAATCTAACTCAGATGAGCATTATATCTACTAATGTGGGCAAGAATCTCTTAGAAGAAATGGAGTAGCCATCATCACCAACAAAAGAGTCCAAAATGCAGTACTTGGATGCAGTCTCAAAAACGACAGAATGATCTCTGTTTGTTTCCAAGGCAAACCATTCAATATTACAGTAATCCAAGTCTATGCCCCATCCAGTAATGCTGAAGAAGCTGAAGTTGAATGGTTCTGTGAAGACCTGAAAGACCTTTTAGAATTAATACCCACAAAAGATGTCCTTTTCATTATAGAGGACTGGAACACAAAAGTAGAAAGTCAAGAAACACCTGAAGTAACAGGAAAATTTGGCCTTGGAGTACAGAATGAAGCAGGGCAATGGCTAATAGAGTTCTGCCAAGAGAACACACTGGTCATAGCAAACACCCTCTTCCAACAACACAAGAGAAGACTCTTCACATGGACATTACCAGATGGTCAACACCAAAGTCAGATTGATTATATTCTTTGTAGTCAAAGGGGGAGAAGCACTATATAGTCAGCAAAAACAAGACTAGGAGCTGACTGTGGCTCAGATTATGAACTCCTTATGGCCAGATTCAGAGTGAAATTGAAGTAAGTGGGGAAAACCACCAGACCATTCAGGTATGACCTAAATCAAATCCCTTATGATTATACAGTGGAAGTGAGAAATAGATTCAAGGGACTAAATCGGATACAGTGCATGATGAACTATGGATGGAGGTTCATGACATCGTACAGGAGACAGGGTTCAAGACAATCCCCAAGAAAATGAAATGCAAAAAGGCAAAATGGCTGTCTGAGGAGGCCCTACAAATATCTTTGAAAAGAAGAGAAGTGAAAAGCAAAAGAGAAAAGGAAAGATACACCCATTTGAATGCAGAGTTCCAAAGAATACCAAAGAGAGATAAGAAAACCTTCCTCAGTGACCAAAGAAATAGAGGCGAACAATAGAATGGGAAAGACTAGAGATCTCTTCAAGAAAATTAGAGCTACCAAGGGAATATTTCATGCAAGGATGGGGTCAATTAAGGACAGAAATTGTATGGACATAACAGAAGAAGAATATTAAGATCAGGTGGCAAGATTACACAGAAGAACTGTACAAAAAAGATCTTCATGACCCAGATAATCAAGATGGTGTGATCACTCACCTAGAGCCAGACATCCTGAAATGTAACGTTAAGTCGGCCTTAGGAAGCATCACTATGATCAAAGCCAGTGGGGGTAGTGTTGAGCTATTTAAAATCCTAAAAGATGATGCTGTGAAAGTGCTGTGCGCAATATGCCAGCAAACTTGGAAATGTAGCAGTGTCCACAGGGTTGGAAAAGGTCAGTTTTCATTTCAACCTCAAAGAAAGGCAATGCCAAAGAATGCTCAAACCACCACACAATTGCACTCATCTCACACGCTAGTAAAGTAATGCTCAAAATTTTCCAAGCCAGGCTTCAGCAATATGTGAACCGAGAACTTCCTGATGTTCAAGCTGGTTTTAGAAAAGGCAGAGGAACCAGAGGTCAAATTGCCAACATCCGCTGGATCATGGAAAAAGCAAGAGAGTTCCAGAAAAACATCTATTTCTGCTTTATTGATTACTTCAAAGCCTTTGACTGTGTGGATCACAACAAACTGTGGAAAATTCTGAAAGAGATGGGAATATCAGACCACCTTACCTGCCTCCTGAGAAATCTGTATGCAGGTCAGGAAGCAACAGCTAGAACAGATGATACCACCCTTATGGCAGAAAGCGAAGAACTAAAGAGCCTTTTGATGAAAGTGAAGGAGGAGAGTGAAAAAGATGCTTTAAAGCTCAACATTCTTAAAACTAAGATCATGTCATCCAGTTCCATCACTTCATGTCAAGTAGATGGGAAAACAGTAGAAACAGTGACAAACTTTTTTTTTTGGACAGCAGTGGGCTCCAAAAATCACTGCAGATGGTGACTGCAGCCAGGAAATTAAAAGATGCTTACTTCTTAATAGAAAAGTTATGACCAACCTAGATAGCATATTAAAATGCAGTGACATTACTTTGCCAACAAAGGTCCATCTAGTCAAAACTATGGTTTTTCCAGTGGTCATGTATGGATGTGAGAGGTGGACTATAAAGAAAGCTGAGTGTCGAAGAATTGATGCTTTTGAAAGGTGATGTTGGAGAAGACTCTTGAGAATCCCTTGGACTGCATGGAGATCCACCAGTCAATCCTAAAGGAAATCAGTCCTGAATACTCATTGGAAGGATGGATATTGAAGCTGAAGCTCCAATACTTTGGCCATCTTATGTGAAGAACTGACTCATTTGAAAAGGCCCTGATGCTGGGAAAATTGAAGGCAGGAGGAGAAGTGGACGAGAGAGGATGAGATGGTTGGATGGCATCACTGACTCAATGGACATGAGTTTGAGTAAACTTCAGGAGTTGTTGATGGACAGGGAGGCCTGGCGTGCTGCAGTCCATGGGGTCACAAATGTTCTGGCAGGACTGAGCAACTAAACCGAATTGAACTCTCCCTATTAATGTTATAATCTATTGATTGATATGCTTATGCTAAATCAACTTTTATTCCTGTGATAAATCCCACTTGGCAATATGTTGTTCGATTCATTTTGCTAGTATGTTGTTAATAACTTTCACTTTGTTATTTGTAAACAATTTATAAATTTTTTATCCAATATTTTTTTCCTTTGGATTCTTTATCTGTCTTTGGTGTCAGGATAATGCTAAACTCATAGAATGAGTTGGAAGTGTTCCATTCTCTTCTATTTTTTTCCATATATTTGAGAAAAATTAGTTTTAACTTTTTAAAATGTTTGATAGCTTTCATCACTGAAGTCATCTGAATTATTTTTGGGGGGAAGTTTTTGATTACTGATTCAATATCTTTAGTTTTGTAAGTATATTGATATTTTCTATTTATTCTTAAATCAGCTTAGGAAATGTAGGTTTATAGGAATTGCCTATTTTGCTATATTATCTAATATGTCAGAGCACAATTTTATATATTTCTTCATAATGCTTTTCTTTTTGTAAAATTGGTAGTAATATCCCTGTGTGAATGCTAATTCACTACAGTATTGTTTGACTGTTGTGATCCGTCAGGCTCCTCTGTCCATGGGATTCTCCAGGCAAGAATACTGGTTGGGTTGCCATGCCCTCCTCCAGGGGATCTTCCAGACCCAGGGATCGAACCTGCATGTCTTACATCTCTGCATTGGCAGGTGAGTTCTTTATCATTAGTGCCACCTGGGAAACCCAGTAATATCCCTATTTTCACTTTCAATTTCAGTTATTTTTTTTTCTCCTCTCTTTTTTCTTTATCATTAAAGTAAAATGCTTTTCAATTTTGTTGATCATTTAATAGAGCCACCTTTTAGTTTGTCAATTATCTTGCTTTTATAACCTCTATTTTATTTACCTAGTTAGTTGCTCAGTCATGTCCGCCTTTTTGTGACCCCAGGTTCCTCTATCCATGGAATTCTCCAGGCAAGAAAACTGGAGTGGGTAGCTGTTCCCTTCTCCAAGGGATCTTCCCAACCCAGGGACTGAACCCAAGTTTCCTGTATTGCAAGCAGATTCTTTACTATATGAGCCACCAGGGAAGCCCTCCACTCTAATATTTAGTATTTTCTCTCTTTTACTAATCTTGAGCTTAGTATACTGTTCTGTTTCTAGTTACTCAAGGTGTAAAATTAAGGTTTGGATTGAGTTCATTCCTCTTTTTTAATGGACGCATTTTCAGCTATAAATTTCTCTCTGATCACTGTTTTTGTTGAATCCCATTAAGTTTTGGCATATTGTGTTTGGCATTTTTATTCATCTATAAGTATATTCTAATTTCCTCTGTATTTTTCCTCTGTATTCCTCTAATTTTTTTTTTTTGTTTGTTTTTGGAGTTTTTGGTTGTTCAAAGTGTGGCTTTCAGGTGATGCTAGTGGTAAAGAACCCATCTTCCAATGCTGAAGACTTAAGAGACATGAGTTCTATCCCTGTGTTGGGAAGATTCCCTGAAGAAGGAAATAACAACCCACTCCAGTATTCTTGCCTGGAGAATCCCACGGATGGAGGAGCCTGGAAGGCAACAGTCCACAGAGTCACAAAGAGCTGGCCATGACTGAAGCAATTTAGCACACATACACATGAGTGAGCTGTTTCTACATATATGTGAATTCTCCAGTTCCTTTTCTGTTATTAAAGTGTAGTTTCCTTCCATTAACTTCAGAAAAGATAGTTTCCATGATTTCAAGTATTTCAAATTCATTTAGAGTCATTTAGGGGCCTAATGTGATCTGTCTTGGAAAATGTTCGATGTGTCCTTAAAATTGTGTTTTTTGCCTTCAGCTGTGCCTTATAATTTTTTCTTCATCACTGGATTATGATGCATCAGGTAAAATGATCTTTTGTAAATCAGCTTTTAGCAATGTGGTAGTTAGGTAGTTGTGGATAGGAATTTTTCTATAGTTCTCTGATTAGGTCTATGTTCTTTTGTGCACCTATACCTTGAACTGTGAATTTAACACGTGTTTCTCAGTGCAACCCCCAATCCCTACCCCTTAGATTAGACTTGATGGCTAGAGACAGCTGTATTTGGATATTTTCCCTCCTTAGGGCAGTTAGGCTTTGATGGTACTCTGGGAGGTTAGGCTCTGGTTAACTAATTTCCCCTGAGAGACCTTGTTACGAACAGAATGCTCTGATGTATTTCATAATGGTCCCTTTTCCCTTCCCCTGATGGAAGACAAGGGAATTTTTCTTAGTATTTATTGTCGGAAAATGGTCAGGCTCCTGTAGATATAGTGCACAGTATTGTGGGAACTCCCCTCTGACTAGATTCCCCTTGAAGTTTTAACTCTCAGAAATTGTTGACACTGAGTCTTCAGCAATTCGCTGCTTACTGCTCAGATCGTCTCACCCCAGCACTGTTTCCTAAGGCAGTTTCTGGCCTTGATAAGTCAAGAACCCTGTAAATGCCTCTGTCTCTCTAATATTGGAGGCAACAATTAGCCCTGCATTCTTTCTTTTCTTGTAGATCCAAGAAGAGTTATTGACTTTTCAGTCTGTTTTACTTTTTACTGTTTAGGACAGTGTCAACTTCTAAGCCTCCTACATGTGTAAATGGCTTTGCTTGTTTTTTGATATTTTGAGGGAAATAAAATCTGAAAATTGTCAGTATTTTACTGTTTTCTTCATTTTTAAACTGTTTCTACAGAATATAGAATTCTGTGTTATTACTCCCTTCTCCCACCGTCTCATCCAATATTTAAAGCTGTTTTCCCTATGTATTCTAGATTCTTCTTCATTTTCCTGATGATAGGTCTATACTTATTCTTATCAGGATTCTCTTTTAAGTAATGAATAATTCCCATTTCAACTTCCATTTGTCTTTTACTATTTTTTAATTATTATTTATGGTTTTCATCAGGATAAATGATAGGGTGCAATATGATTTTTTTAGATTTATTGATCAGGGGATTTGATGGCATCATCAAATGAAATTTGGTCATACTTGTTTTGATTTTTATTTCAGTGTTCATCTCTCTCTCTCTCTCTTTCTCTCTTTCTCTGTGTATGTGTGTGTGTCTATTCATTTTGTCTTTTCTATTCTTCAGGAAATCCAATTTTACTCCAGTTATGCCTCAGATAGATCACTACATAGTGTCTCACAAGTCATTAAAACATGTTCACTTTCTTCAATTTTTCTTTCTCTTAGTGCTTCTGTTTGGACAATGATGTTTTGAATATGATTACTCTTTTACAATTATGTTTTGCAAGTTGTATCCAATGCCTTTAAAAAATCTAGATATTGAATTAATTATAGGAGTTTTGTTTAGTTCTTTATTATAATTTTCCAGTATCGTCTAAAATTTGTCATCCCTGCAAACATACTGCCAACTTCTTATGATTCATTAAATATGTATCATTTAATTTTAAGAACTTGTCCATGTATTACAGTATCTGGACTGTTTTTGTTTCTTTCATATTGACTGATTTTTTTTTTTCCTTTATAGTATGAATGTCATTTTTTAAATGTGCTTTCTTAAAATTTTGGACTGTATTCTCAGATATTCCCTTTTCAGTGTAGTCTTACCCACTGATTAATATCTGGCACTTGAATATATGTTTGCTCATTAATTTTGTCTTTTAATCATAATAATGTTTGTTCTATGCTGCCAGGATATATATATTTTTTTCTTATTTGTCTATTGCTAAAAACATGGCTCATAGGACTGTCAAAGACACAAAGAAGACACCAGTAAGTCTTGTTCAATAAATGAATTTATTTATTCATGAATACATTTTGTACACCTTTAAAATAGTTTAGACTATTTCCCATGAATATTACATACCTAAGTAAATTTTGAGTTCCTGTCTTCAAATAAACTCAAAGCTATAGTACTTTTCATAGGTAAAGCTCCTTCTATGCTTAGAGAGACAAGCTTATTTTAGAAAATTTAAGAAGACATATTAACATGAATATTGTCAATAACTTCTAAACACTATCTAAGCTAAATAACACAGTAGAAGTCCTCAGGGAGCATTTTCATTATTAAAATTACTTAAAGGAGTGAATGAGTGACATATAGATCCTTAAAGATTCTCTTGGGGAGACAAGATGAGTAATTTTTGTGTCTTTGTAGTTTAAGGTCCTTAGAAACCAAAGTGTAAATACAAACTGTACAAGGATTTGATAAATATCGCTAATGATTGTAAGTAAAATTCATATATGTACCACATGTAAACAAATAAAATATCAAAAATATAAATTTTTTTTAAAATATGCTATTATGAAGGAAGATACAGATAGGACCAAGAGGAAATGGAGAATCTGAAAGAAGACATTTTTCCTTTCTGAACAGTCAAGAAATTAATGTAGTTAATTTTTGGAGGGGTAGGAAGTTGCTTATTTTCTTTGTTGGAAAGGAAAATTATCAACAATGAATTACAAGTGGAAATACATGTATTTTTATATGGTAGTGTGAAAATTTATTTCAAACAAACAAAAGATAATGATCTATGTGCAAATTATCTAAAATTATAGAGCTTTCCTAAAATAAAATTAGATTTTCTAAATTGAGCTTTATGTGCCTCTAAATAATTACTAATCTTTTTAACACAAAATTGAAGTTCTGTATATCCAATACTCATTTTGGGTTTGGAAGTCTTCAGAACCTTTGATTTAGTCAGCAGATGACATTACCCAGCTTCAACAATACTGAATTACTTTCTTCTGATGCTATAGTATAAGGAGAGCACTTCTTCCCTTTTTCATGAACTTGAACTGCAGAGCAAACTACCTTTATAAACTGTTTTTAAAAAATAATTGCTAATATATTTGAAGTTTTGGCATATTTATTAAAATATAAAAATATTTAAAATTTTATATTAAACATCCAACTAAAAGTATATAGTCACCTTTGATTGATATAATTTTTACTTCAAGGTGAATTTTATAGAGGATCTATTTCACATTTTTGGAACATATTATTTAAATTTAATTTCTTCTAGAGAGATACCTGTTACTAAACAACTTACAACAGTATCCTTCTTTCTTATTTTTAGAATATTGATACCGTTCTCCCAATTTTTACAGTTTGCTACACAAAAGAGCTTTATCAATACATGTGTTTTGTTAATATGCCAAATATATGTAGATATACATACATATAACAAGCATATATATGTATATATACATATATATAGAAATGTAGATACACACACATGATCAACATTGAAAAGTATATAGCACAAAATAGTCATGCAACTGAAAAATGTTGAATTTGTAAAATAACAAATGAATAAGTGGAAACAACCTAGACTGTGAATACCTTATCTCATTTGATTGGGCTGGGAAATGTTCTCATACATCATATATAAAAGAATGAAAAAACACTATGATTGACTGTTCAATCATAGATTGAACATGATTGACAGTTCAGCTCAGTCACTCAATCCTGTCAGACTCTTTGCAACACTGTGGACTGAGACACGCCAGGCTTCCCTGTCTATCACCAACTTCCAGAGCTTGCTCAAACTCATGTCCATTGAGTCAGTGATGTCATCCAACAATTTCATCCTTTGTCATCCCCTTCTCCTCCTGCCTTCAATCTTTCCCAGCATCAAGGACTTTTCCAAGGAGTCGGCTCTTCGAATCAGGTGGCCAAAATATTGAAGTTTCAGCTTCAGTATCAGTCCTTCCATGAATATTCAGGACTTATTTCCTTTAGGATGGACTGGTTGGATCTCCTTGAAGTCCAAGGGACTCTCAAGAGTCTTCTCCAATACCACAGTTCAAAAACATTGATTCTTCAGTGCTCAGCTTTCTTTATAGTCCAACTCTCATATCCATATATAACTACTGGAAAAACCATAGCTCTGACTAGATAGGCCTTTGTTGGCAAAGTAATATCTTTGCTTTTTAATATGCTGTCTAAGTTGGTCATAGCTTTTCTTCCAAGGAGCAAGCATCTTTTAATTTCATGGCTGCAGTCACCATCTGCAGTGATTTTGGAGCCCCCCAAAATAAAGTCCATCACTGTTTCCATTGTTTCCCCATCTATTTGCCATGAAGTGATGGGACTGGATGCCATAATCTTAGTTTTCTGAATGTTGAGCTTTAAGCCAGCTTTTTCACTCTGCTCTTTCACTTCCATCAAGAGGCTCTTTTGTTCCTCTTCACTTTCTGCCATAAGGGTGGTATCATCTGCATGGCTGAGGTTATTGATGTTTCTCCTGGCAATCTTGATTCCAGTTTGTGCTTCATGCAGCCCAGCATTTCACATGATGTACTCTGCATGTAAGTTAAATAAGTAGGGTGACAATATACAGCCTTGATGTATTCCTTTCCCATTTTGGAACCAGTCTGTACTTCCACGTCTGGTTCTAACTGTTGCTCCTTAACATGCATACACGTTTCTCAGGAGGCAGTTAAGGTGGTCTGTTATTCCAATCTCTTGAAGAATTTCCCATAGATTGTTGTGATCTACACAGTCAAAGGCTTTGGAGTAATTAACAAAGCAGAAGTGGATGTTTTTCTGGTGTGATTGACTGTAGTTTGCATTTTTCCTCTTAAGTTCAATATGATCAATTCAGTGGAAGTTCAGTTCAGTTCAGTCGCTCAGTCGTGTCTGACTGTTTGCGACCCCATGAATCGCAGTAAGTTAGTACTATTTAAATTGAGGGTGGAGATTTGCGCTATTCTACAAATGTTACTAGTTCATTATGAGGTTAGTGTATAAATTGATAGTAACCTTTTGTAACCATATAATGTATATAATTCCAAATATAATGTACAATGCATAATTATATATTATAAAATATACAATCTCATATGATATATATAATTCCAGTTTAATTTGCAAACTTTTGTATCTATATAATGTATATAACTTATGACATAGTAATTCAAATTTCTAGATTATATTCCAGAGATTTATATAAGAAGTTTCGTAGCAGCAATATTGTTCTAGCTCCAAACTGAAACCTGTTTTAGTGTGCATTAGCCACTGAATTAATAAATAAATTTTGGTATATTCATATATTGCATCTTCCCTGGTGGTTCAGATGGTAAAGAATCCGCCTGCAATGCAGGAGTGTGCTGTGCTGTGCTTAGTTGCTCCATTCTGTGCGACTCTGCAACCCCATGGACTGTATGGAGCCTGCCAGACTCCTCTGTCCATTGGATTCTCCAGGCAAGAATACTGGAGTGTGTTGCCATTCCCTTCTCTAGGGGATCTAGGCAGATTTTTACCGGCTGAACTACCAGGGAAGCCCAATGCAGGAGACCCAGGTTCAATCCCTTGGTCCAGAAGGTCCCCTGGAGAAGGGAATGGCAACCTACTCCTGTATTTTTGCCTGGGAAATCCCATGAACAGGTGAACCTGGTGGTCTACAGTCCTTGAGGTCACAAAGAGTCGGACATGACTTAGTAATTAGCACACATATTCTTATCATTGAATCTTATCACACAGTGAAAATAAATTAGGTGAAGTAAAGCAATATAATTAGCACGCTTGAATTTCAGGAACATAATGGTAAATGAACAAACAATTGAATGAAAGTATCAACAGTGTGATTCTAATTGTATAAAGTTTGAAAACAGAAAATTGAAGGATAATTGTTTGTTTTAATTTTTTATTACGTTTTTTTCTTTACTTTACAATATTGTATTGGTTTTGACACACATCAACATGAATCCGCCACTGGTGTACACGTGTTCCCAATCCTGAACCCCCCTCCCACCTCCCTCCCCACACCATCCCTCTGGGTCATCCCAGTGCACCAGCCCCAAGCTTCCTGTATCCTGCATGGAACCTGGACTGGCAATTCGTTTCTTATATGATATCATACATGTTTGATTAGCAACATTTTTTTTAAATTTATAAAGAAAACCATGAAGAAATAAATAAAAATTTCCAGATAAGGTAACCTTTGAGATAAGCATCATAAGGAGTCTTGTGGCTTTTTAAATACTGCTAATTTTGTCTACTAAAAAAGTAAAAATTTTTTACTAGAAAATTAGTAAGTTTATTTGTAGATGGATACTTTCTATTAGCTAAGAAAAAAATACTCGAATCAAAAATCAGTGAACTGTAGTTGGTAATTAAGACCCCTGCTTCCCAAAGTTTATTTTTGTGTTTGTGCTCAGTCATGTCTGACTCTGCCACCCCATGGACTGTAGCCCACCAGGCTGCTCTGTCCATGGAATTTTCCAGGCAAGAATACTCGAGTGGGTTGCCATTTCCTTTTCCAGGGATTTTCCTGACCCAGAGAATGAACTTGCATCTCTTGAATTGGCAGGTGAATTCTTTACCACTGTGCCACATGGGAAGTTTATATTATATATTATATATAATATAAATGTATATATATAAACTCTCTATATATGTATATATAAACTGGTCATCTTATTATTATTAGATTTAATACATCCTAGGTAGGATCTAATACTCTGCCTATTTAATAAATTCCCAATTGAAGTCTATCCTTTCCATTTTCAGTCTACACCTTGAGTATCAACAACCTGCTGCTGCTGCTAAGTAGCTTCAGTCGTGTCCAACTCTGTGCGACCCCATAGATGGCAGCCCACCAGGCCCTGCCGTCCCTGGGATTCTCCAGGCAAGAACACTGGAGTGGGTTGCCATTTCCTCCTCCAATGCATGAAAGTGAAAAGTGAAAGTGAAGTCGCTCAGTCGGGGAATGAGCCAGTGAAAGATAAATAAAGATGTATTGAAGAAAGTTATAGCAGCAAAATATTTCACAATAAAGGAACTGTCAGAGATACTTCACAATGTTGAAAATATCAAGGATTATCATGGGGGTAGCCAATCCAAACTTAGAAATAATTAAAACAGTCTACTAAGTTATTTGAAGGATGGTCACTTGATGTTAAAAGTTGTATGTTAAAAAGGCAAGAACTGTTCAAACAATTTTTGATATACATTTTCAAAGAAATAGAAACAGTTTAATGTTTTAAATAAGTGTGCATCAAATATGTATGTTATATTTTTATTTGTCTTTATAACAGATATTAACATATTTTGAATTTTTATGTATTACAAAATGATATAATCTTTCACATGAATTAACTCAATCATTTTCCATACTTTTAGCTTTCATAGTCATTTTTATAGTCCCACACAAATGTGCAAAGCAATTGCTTATGGGATTACTCTGAAGATTATCCTTAGCATCAAACTTCATGTTTCCACTTCCATAAATATTATGATGTATATTTTAATTAATTATGAAAATATCACATATTTAGATATATAGCTTTATTTTCAACTTCAAATAATGCAATGAATATATTTGTAAATTGATGATTATGTTTATTTTTACTCCAGCTCACTTATTTTTTTTATTCATTGATTTTCCTGGGATGCTAATTCTAAGATATATAGTTTCCTAGTATAATTTGTACAGATTAAGTAATGTTCACAGATGTTTAGTTTCCACAGTATCACATAATTATTAAAAATTATTAGATAGTTGCTTACAAATCCATTAGAACATTTAAATAATAAGCTAAAGAGAATTTGAAATAGTCTGAAAACTTATTCAAATAGAGATCTCAGTTGTTAAAAAAAATGAACATATGTTTAAAGCATATTGCACTTATCTGTGTGCATTTGTTGACCTAAATTGTTTTAAGAGAAGTTGGTGCATTTTGTAAAACAAATATAGTTGGAAATACTTCTATGGATGCTTCAGATAGAAAATAAAATGTAACCCAATAATTCAGATAACAAAATATGCATTGTCATAAGACAAAATACTGCCCTAATATTCCAGATGATTTTAGCTTCCATGTTGGCAACCACCAGTCAATATTTCATAGCAAAAAAATATTAATTACTTTCCATTTTAGATAAATTTTTTAGTCTTTCTTTCCACTCGTAGGTGTGCTCTCTGAAAAAAATATGTAAAAGGTGTATTGAGATACAATTCACATACCATACAATTCATCATTTAAATTTTATCATAAAATGTATTTTTTCAGAATTGCAACCATCACACCAGTAAATTTTAGTACATGTTCATTACTCCATACATAGACATATATCCATTAGCAATCACTTGCCATTTACCACCAACTCCCCAGACCATAGCAATTATTAATCTACTTTCTATCTCTATGGATTTTCCTCTTCTGGTTATTGAAAGTTCATGTAAAATGTGAAAGGAATAAGAGTGTATGTGGTGTTTTGAGAGTGGTTTATTTCACTTAGAATGATGGTACAAATATTCATCAATGTTGTAGCCTGTATCACTCCAGTTTATTGATGAAGAATATTCCATTTTATAGATATACACATATTGTTCATTATTTCATCAACTGATAAATATTTAGGTGGTTTCCTTCCTGGAGCTATTATGAATAGGTCATAAATATTCGTGTAGAAATCTTTGTATGGATTTATGTTTACTCTTGGGTATATACATAGGATGAAATTGCTGGGATATATGGTAACTATATTTTTAAACTCTGGGGAAAATGCCAGACAGTTTTCCAAGAGAGATCTACCATTTTATGTGCAGCAGTATATAAGGATTCCAATTTCTCCATATCCTGACAAACATTTGTAGATAATTTCTTTCAATTAAAAAAAAAGGCCATCCTAAAGGATCTCATTGTGTTTATGATTTATATCACATTATTGATTAAGAAAGTTGAACATCTTTTAATATGCTTACTGATCATTTGTATCTTTTGTAGAAATGTTTATTCAGATCATTCAATTTTTATTTGAGATATTTATATTTTTATTCTGACATTTTTGTTCATTATATTCTAAATATAATTTTTATTAGATAAATATTTGTAAATATTTTGTTCCATTTTCTGTGTTGGCATTAAACATTTTTTTTAATCAATTAAGATATATTACTCAGCCATAAAGGAGAACAAACTAATGTCATTGGCAGAAACATGGATGGACCTAGAGATTGCCATACTGAGTTAAGTCAGACAGAGGAAGACAAATAACATATACTGAATCAAAAAAAAAAAAAAAAAAGAGGTACAAATGAACTTATTTACAGAACAGAAATAGAGTCACAGATGTAGAAAACAAACATGGTTACCAGGGGATAAGGGACAGGAGGTTATGGCTGAGTAATGTTCTCTTCTCGGAGAAGGAAATGGCAACCCACTCCAGTGTTCTTGCCTGGAGAATCCCAGGGACGGGGGAGCCTGGTGGGCTGCCGTCTATGGGGTCGCACAGAGTCGGACACAACTGAAGCGACTTAGCAGCAGCAGCAGCAATGTTCCCTTCTAGGAGAAGGGCATGGCAACCCACTCCAGTATTCTTGCCTGGAGAATCCCGTGGACAGAGGAGCCTGGTGGGCTACAGTCCATGGGTTGCAAAGAGTTGGAGACAACTGAGCAACTAACACATATGCACATACATTATTCTGTTTCTTAGTGCTTGCACACTCAGTGGCTCAGTCGTGTCTGACTCTTTGAAACCCTGTGAACTGTAGACTGCCAGGCTCCTCTATCCATGGAACTTTTCAGGCAAGAACAGTAGAGCAGGTTACCATTTCCTTCTCTGAGAGATCTTCCTAACCCAGGGATGGAACCTACGTCTTTTGCATCTCCTGCATTGGCAGATGAATTATTTACCACTGTGCCACCTGAGAAGGCCCCCATTACTCAGTAATGGAAGTAATTTCATTAATTCCCAGGTGGCACAGTGGTAAAGAATCTGCCTACCAAGCAAGAGACATGAGTTTGATCCCTGGATTGAAAAGATCCCCTGATGAAGGAAATGGCAACCCACTCCAGTATTCTTGCCTGGAGACTCCCATGGACAGAGAAGCGTGGTGAGATACAGTTCTGGGGGGTCGGGTCACAAAAGAGTCAGTCATGACTTCGTGACTAAACAACAACAACAATATTCCATTATGTTACATAACACATCCTTATACATTTCTCTACTGATGGACATTTAAGTTGCTTCCATTCCCTGGCTATTGTAAATAGTGCTGCAATGAACATGGGTGTGCATATATCTTTTCAAATTATTGTTTACTCCAGATATATGCCCAGAAGTGGGACTGTTGAATTCTATGGCAGTTCTATTTTTAGTTTTTAAAGGAATCTCCATATTTTTCTCAATAGTAGCTATGCAATTTACATTCTCACCAACTGTGTAGGAGGATTCCCTTTTTTTCTCATCCTCTTTAGCATTTATTGTTTGTAGGTTTTGAGCAAATAGTTGCTTGCCACAGGGACGGGTAGTGGGGGGTGGGGATGAGGAAATAGGTGGGAAGATTAAGAGATACAAACTACTAGTTACAGAATAAGTGAGTCACGCGGATTAAATGTAAAACATAGGGAGTATAGTTCAATTATACTACAATGTCTTTGTATGGTGACAGATAGTAACTAGACTTATAATAGTAATCATTTTGCAATGTATAGAAATATCAAATCACTATGTTGTGTACCTGGAACTAATGTGTTTACAGTCAGTTATACTTCAATTAAAACTTCATAGACAGTGGGAGGAAATGTATCAAAATGCTAATGATGGTTATCTCTGGTGGGTGGGGATTATGAGTGATTGATATTTTTACTTTATGCTTTTATGTATTTCTTGTTGTCTATAATGAACATGTATGGCTCATAAAATTAGGAAAGAACAAATGTCATTAAAAATGGAGGGAAAAACACTTGTGCAAAGGTCATTTTCATAAAAAATAGTAATAATCCTAGCTGGCAAATTCTTGAATAAATCATTATTAGAAGTAGGAAATGCTTTATTGGCTTTTTCCTAGCTTTGCTGCTAGAAAGCTTTCTTATTTCCTACTTTTTACCTACATTCTTCCTGTGTTGTTATTTTTTAACATTCTTAATTTGTGCCATTTGGCCATTGTTTCCGTCTTTGTTGTGCAATTACTCCTTATATGATTGAAAATACATATAGAGATAACTGGCTTTTTTCCCCCAACATCCTTCTTACTCCCCTCTATTCCACCCCATCCTAATTTCCTACAATAAAAATCTTCCCATTTTCTTATATTGAATACGTATGGCAATGTCATGAATATAAACAGTGATGGATTTAAATCATCACCTACTTTAAAATAGACTATTTTCCTTTTATTTTTTAATATTACATATATTCTATTTCAGAAACTTTATGAACAATCAGACCCAGAAAGTTTCAGGGTCATAATATTAAAAACACAAACAGATAAACAAACTAAATACACAACTGTAGAACCTAACACTTTAAGAAGAAAACACACCTAACATGAAATTTCAGTCAGTTTCATTCTGTGGTTGAGTTTCTATGCTATTTAGTAAATAAACATTTGCTCCAGTAACCAATATTAAAATATTGAAACCAATCAATATATACCATATGTGAAATAAGCATACTTATTTTATTATCTTATCAGCTTACTCATTAAAGATAATGTAAGACAAAATGTAAAATCCACAAAGTGGAACTACAATTTCAAAAGCATAAGCTTCTATTAATTGTGACAGCTTGCCCTTCCTTAATATCTACCACTGCCTAAAATCAACATATTAAGGTCATAAAATGAAATGTTAAAAGGTAAACTCCATTAGTCAAAAATGTCTATTGAGTCAAATATTCCCTGGAGAGCAGAGGTTTGGAAAAATTTGAAAGTATATTAATTCACTCAAGCTGTGGGCAATAAATGACAACTGCATATAAATACATTGGCCTGAATATGCTAGCATATGCTGCAGAAATGTCTAATTTACCATCAGAAAATAATCGAGTTTTTGATATCTCAGGTTAATTATGTATTTTTTGTAATGTTAAATTAGCAATTTTTAGAAATATGAAAAATAATTATAATTACTTCTATTTTATAAATATTGACAGAAGTTAAATAATTTATCCAGAGAAAAAGGTTAGTAAAAATTCTAATATAATTGCTTAATCTTAGCAAATTATATAGCTAAGTGAAATGAAGAAAATATTGCTTGTGGATTTGGGAGGATATGGATTTTTCCTGTAAAAATGTATATAGGCCATTATACACAAATGGGTCTTGAAATTTTAGGGAATCTATGGACTTCCTAAAATGTGCAAAAGGACCCCTAACTTATCTAGATAGGATTTAAGTGAGGCTATCAGATTTAATAACTGAACTACAGAACTTCTCAGGCTATTCTTTGGGTTTAACACACCAAGTTACACAGAGGGATGGCATAATTAAATAACACTTCCAAATTTCTTTTTTTTTTTTTTTTTTATTCTTCCAATTTTATTTTATTTTTAAACTTTACATAATTGTATTAGTTTTGCCAAATATCAAAATGAATCCGCCACAGGTATACATGTGTTCCCCATCCCGAACCCTCCTCCCTCCTCCCTCCCCATACCATCCCTCTGGGCCGTCCCAGTGCACCAGCCCCAAGCATCCAGCATCATGCATCGAACCTGGACTGGCAACTCGTTTCCTACATGATATTTTACATGTTTCATTGCCATTCTCCCAAATCTTCCCACCCTCTCCCTCTCCCACAGAGTCCATAAGACTGTTCTATACATCAGTGTCTCTTTTGCTGTCTCGCACACCGGGTTATTGTTACCATCTTTCTAAATTCCATATATGTGCGTTAGTATACTGTATTTATGTTTTTCCTTCTGGCTTACTTCACTCTGTATAATAGGCTCCAGTTTCATCCACCTCATTAGAACTGATTCAAATGTATTCTTTTTAATGGCTGAGTAATACTCCATTGTGTATATGTACCACAGCTTTCTTATCCATTCATCTGCTGATGGACATCTAGGTTGCTTCCATGTCTTGGCTATTATAAACAGTGCTGCGATGAACATTGGGGTACACGTGTCTCTTTCCCTTCTGGTTTCCTCAGTGTGTATGCCCAGCAGTGGGATTGCTGGATCATAAGGCAGTTCTATTTCCAGTTTTTTAAGGAATCTCCACACTGTTCTCCATAGTGGCTGTACTAGTTTGCATTCCCACCAACAGTGTAAGAGAGTTCCCTTTTCTCCACACCCTCTCCAGCATTTATTATTTGTAGACTTTTGGATCGCAGCCATTCTGACTGGTGTGAAATGGTACCTCATAGTGGTTTTGATTTGCATTTCTCTGATCATGAGTGATGTTGAGCATCTTTTCATGTGTTTGTTAGCCATCTGTATGTCTTTTTGGAGAAATGTCTATTTAGTTCTTTGGCCCATTTTTTGATTGGGTCGTTTATTTTTCTGGAGTTGAGCTGTAGGAGTTGCTTGTATATTTTTGAGATTAGTTGTTTGTCGGTTGCTTCATTTGCTATTATTTTCTCCCATTCTGAAGGCTGTCTTTTCACCTTGCTAATAGTTTCCTTTGATGTGCAGAAGCTTTTAAGGTTAATTAGGTCCCATTTGTTTATTTTGCTTTTATTTCCAATATTCTGGGAGGTGGGTCATAGAGGATCCTGCTGTGATGTATGTCGGAGAGTGTTTTGCCTATGTTCTCCTCTAGGAGTTTTATAGTTTCTGGTCTTACGTTTAGATCTTTAATCCATTTTGAGTTTATTTTTGTGTATGGTGTTAGAAAGTGGTCCAGTTTCATTCTTTTTACAAGTGGTTGACCAGATTTCCCAGCACCACTTGTTAAAGAGATTGTCTTTAATCCATTGTATATTCTTGCCTCCTTTGTCGAAGATAAGGTGTCCATATGTGCGTGGATTTATCTCTGGGCTTTCTATTTTATTCCATTGATCAATAATTCTGTCTTTGTGCCAGTACCATACTGTCTTGATAACTGTGGCTTTGTAGTAGAGCCTGAAGTCAGGTAGGTTGATTCCTCCAGTTCCATTCTTCTTTCTCAAGATCGCTTTGGCTATTCGAGGTTTTTTGTATTTCCATACAAATTGTGAAATTATTTGTTCTAGCTCTGTGAAGAATACTGTTGGTAGCTTGATAGGGATTGCGTTGAATGTATAAATTGCTTTGGGTAGTATACTCATTTTCACTATATTGATTCTTCCAATCCATGAACATGGTATATTTCTCCATCTATTAGTGTCCTCTTTGATTTCTTTCACCAGTGTTTTATAGTTTTCTATATATAGGTCTTTAGTTTCTTTAGGTAGATATATTCCTAAGTATTTTATTCTTTCCGTTGCAATGGTGAATGGAATTGTTTCCTTAATTTCTCTTTCTGTTTTCTCATTATTAGTGTATAGGAATGCCAGGGATTTCTGTGTGTTGATTTTATATCCTGCAACTTTACTGTAGTCATTGATTATTTCTAGTAATTTTCTGGTGGACTCTTTAGGGTTTTCTATGTAGAGGATCATGTCATGCAAATAGTGAGAGTTTTACTTCTTCTTTTCCAATCTGGATTCCTTTTATTTCTTTTTCTGCTCTGATTGCTGTGGCCAAAACTTCCAAAACTATGTTGAATAGTAATGGTGAAAGTGGGCACCCTTGTCTTGTTCCTGACTTTAGAGGAAATGCTTTCAATTTTTCACCATTGAGGATAATGTTTGCAGTGGGTTTGTCATATATAGCTTTTATTATGTTGAGGTATGTTCCTTCTATTCCTGCTTTCTGGAGAGTTTTTATCATAAATGGATGTTGAATTTTGTCAAAGGCTTTCTCTGCATCTATTGAGATAATCATATGGTTTTATTTTTCAATTTGTTAATGTGGTGTATTACATTGATTGATTTGCGGATATTGAAGAATCCTTGCATCCCTGGGATAAAGCCCACTTGAGCATGGTGTATGATCTTTTAATGTGTTGTTGGATTCTGATTGCTAGAATTTTGTTAAGGATTTTTGCATCTATGTTCATCAGTGATATTGGCCTGTAGTTTTCTTTTTTTGTGGGATCTTTGTCAGGTTTTGGTATTAGGGTGATGGTGGCCTCATAGAATGAGTTTGGAAGTTTACCTTCCTCTGCAATTTTCTGGAAGAGTTTGAGCAGGATAGGTGTTAGCTCTTCTCTAAATTTTTGGTAGAATTCAGCTGTGAAGCCGTCTGGACCTGGGCTTTTGTTTGCTGGAAGATTTTTGATTACAGTTTCAATTTCCATGCTTGTGATGGGTCTGTTAAGATTTTCTATTTCTTCCTGGTCCAGTTTTGGAAAGTTGTACTTTTCTAAGAATTTGTCCATTTCTTCCACGTTGTCCATTTTATTGGCATATAATTGTTGATAGTAGTCTCTTATGATCCTTTGTATTTCTGTGTTGTCTGTTGTGATCTCTCCATTTTCGTTTCTAATTTTGTTGATTTGATTTTTTCTTATTGAACCGAGCAGCTAAGATGTATGTATGTATGTTGGTATAGTGCCCAAGTGGCTCAGTGGTAAAGAATCTGCCTGCCAATGCAGGAGACACAGAAGATGTGGATTTGATCCCTGAGTTGGATAGATCCCCTAGAGAAAGGCATGGCAGTCCACTCTAGTATTCTTGCCTAGAGAGTCCCATGGACAGAGAAGCCAGTTGGGCTACTGTCCATAGGTTCTCAAAGAGCTGGACATGACTGAAGCAACTTGGCACACACATACTGCCCAGCATTGAAAGTTCTGTGCATATATTAACTTATCTAATGTTTAACCATGCATTAACATACAGTGTTTATTACCCAAACTTGACAGGGAAGAAAACTGAGTCTTAGAGAGGTGCAGTAACTCTACATTTCACAGCCAAGAAAGTAAATGCCAAGTTTGAACTCAGCTAGAGAAGACAATGGCAACCCACTCCAGTACTCTTGCCTGGAAAATCCCATGGACGGAGGGGCCTGGTGGGCTGCAGTCCATGGGGTCACTAGGAGTCAGACACGACTGAGCGACTTCATTTTATTTTTTCAGTTTCATGCATTGGAGAAGGAAATGGCAACCCACTCCAGTGTTCTTGCCTGGAGAATCCCAGGGACAGGGGAGACTGGTGAGCTGCCGTCTATGGGGTTGCACAGAGTCGGACACGACTGAAACGACTTAGCAGCAGCAGTCTGCTGCCAGAGTCCTTGCTTTCAGTCATCATCTTCATAGGAATAATATTGGGTATACATTTCACTTTTTGTAAAGACAGTAGCTCTCAATTTTTTTAGTATACCTTCAAAAAATTAGTTTATTCTCTAGAAAGACTGACAGAAAATGTTAAGTATATAAACTCTGAATTATGGATTATGGGAATACTTTGTAGACACAAGATCCTTTTAATTGGTTCAAATTATCTGATGAATCATTTTTTGTTGTTTTTTTTTATGATTATTTTGTAGCACCAATAATTTTCCTTTATAAAAATGGGTTTGCATGGTTTCAGAAGAATATCTAGGTCTGACGTGGAGACTTCTGAAGTTCCTTAGGAAGAATTTAAGACGTGAAAATAATGTATTGTCTTTCCAGTTAACAGAAATGTAAAAGGTAAGGCAAATAGGGAGACACTTACCTATTTGAAAAACCTCACATATCCCTGGGTAATTTCACTTCCCTGGAAATCACTAGTCTCTACCTACTTCCATATTACTACTCTGAAATTATACATTGTAATAAGGTAGACACTACAGGCTGTATATCTAGCACCCAAATTATTACTATTCTTCCACAGACTTAGAGTGAATGTGAAGCATCATATTATTATAGAATCTTGTATCAGAATTTAATGGTTCACATGTAATAAATGAGACATATGTTTTGATTTTTTAGTAATAACTCTTATAAACTATACTATGAGTTTGTTTAGTTTTTGAACTATAATTGACCTACAACACTATGTTAATTCCTGGTGCACAACATAGTGATTCAATTTTTCGACAAATTTCAAAATGATTACCATCATAAGTCTAGTTACTATCTGTCATAACACAAAATTATTAAAATACTATTTCACATCCTCATGACTTATTTTGTAACTGGGAGTTTATATTTCTTATTCCCCTTCAATTATTTTACTCATCCTCCCCACCTCCCTTATGGCAGCTGTTTTTTCTCTACCTATGACTCTGTTTCTGTTTTGTTATGTTTGTTCATTTTTGTTTTTAGAATTCTACATATAAGTAAAATCATACAGTATTTATCTTTCTCTCTCTGACTTATTTCATTTTGAATAATCCCCTTTAGGTCCATCCATGTTATCCCAAGAAGCAAGATCTCATTCTTTTTATGACTAAGTGATATTCCAATGTGTGTGTGCATGTGTGTGTGTACCATATCTTCTTTATCCATTCATTTAACAATGAGAAGTGGATTTCTTTAGTGTTACATTTGGATTTCTTTTCCTTTATCTTTTGTATATGCATTGTAGGCTTTGGTTTGTGGTTATAATTAGGTTCATTAATATTGACCTATATATAGGTCAATAATACACACACATATGCATGTTCCATGTATATATATATTAAGTATTACATATATATATATATGTGTAACTTAGTTTCTTGTAAGCTGATAGTCACTTAAGTTTGAATGCATTCTAAAATCATTGCATTTTTTGTTCCCCATCTCTCACCAAGGCTTATGTTTTTGATGTCATGATTTGCATCATTTTTTGTGTGTACAACCTAACCACTTGCTCTGGTTATGGTTGATTTTACTATTTTTGTCTTTTAACCTTTATATTAGCCCCTTTTAAGTGACCGATTCACTGCCTTTGCTATATATATATTTTCTCATTAGTGAGATTTTGTTCCTCTGTATATTTTCTGATTTATGGTATTTTCTGCTTAAAGAAGAACTTTAACATTTCTTACAAGGCCAATTTAGTGATGAAGTGGTGATAAATCCCTTTAGTTTTGCTTGTTTGGGAAATTCTTTATCTCTCATCAATTATGAATGATAACCTTGTCAGATAGAGTATTCTTGATTATAAGATTTTTTTTAACATTCATTATTTTAAATATATCATTCCACTCCTTTCTGGTCTGCAAAGTTTCTGCTGAAAAATCAGCAGGTAGCCTTAGTTTGCACTGTATTGGGGTCACCTTGGTCAGACAACTGAATCTGGAGTGGCCACAACTAGGGTTGCCCAGGTGTGCCATGCTGGGACTGCATTGGAAGGATGGAAGAGGAGATGGAGCAGGCATGCCCTGGAGGCCGGGGAAACACGGCTTCAGGGCTCGAGTTCCCTGGGTTTGCCCTGCCCATGCTGTTGAGGTAGAGAGGGAAGGGGGAAATGGTGCTCTTTGATGTCTTTTGGTCCCTAGAGAGAATTCCAGCAGTTCTTCACCCACTTGGCAGAGACTCTAGGGTTAGTAAATGGATTTCCTTTATATAAATACACACATATATATATTATATATATATATAAATAGTCTAGTGCCCTTTGAGCTGCTGTTTTTCTGCTATGGCCCTGGGTGAACATGTCTACAGATCATCCCCACAATGATATCCCTTTCTGTGTGGATGAGGTTTCCATCCCTACAGTTTCTCCATCTCTTCTACCAATCTCTGTCACTATTCTGTCATTTGTTGTACAGATTCTGTTTAGTCATCCTTTAGTTATTCCCTGGAGAAGGCAGTGGCAACTCACTCCAGTACTCTTGCCTGGACAATCCATGGATGGAGGAGCCTGGTAGGCTGCAGTCCATGGGGTTGCTGAGAGTTGGATGCGACTGAGCGACTTCACTTTCACTTTTCACTTTCATGCATTGGAGAAGGAAATGGCAACCCACTCCACTGTTCTTGCCTGGAGAATCCCAGGGACGGGGGAGCCTGGTGGGCTGCCATCTCTGGAGTCGCACAGAATCAGACACGACTGAAGCAACCTAGCAGCAGCAGCAGCAGCAGTTCTTCCCTAGGAGGAACTGTTCTGTCTATTGAAGTATATCTGACATGTCTGTGCGAGAAGGTGAGTTCAGGGTCTTTCCACAGAGCCATCCTGAACCCCTCTCCCAAAGTAACTAGGTTTTTTATTTTTTTGTAGTGAAATGTTTAACTTCCTTTCTCATTTCCTCTTCTATATATTGTGTAGCTCTTTTCTTTGTGGTTACCGTGGAGATTACATTTAACATCCTAACGTTATAACACTCTAATTTGATCTTAAACCAGGTTAACTTCAATAACATAAAAAATCTCTGCTTTTCTACAGATCTGTCCTCATCCTTTCTTTTGATTATTGATGTCACAAAATTACATCTTTATACATTATGTGTTCCAAAACATAAGCAAATAATCACTTTTAAATGCATCAGTCTCTTAAATTATATAGGAAACAAAACATGGAATTACAAACCAAAGTACATAAAACTAGCTTTTAGACTAATAGTTTGCTTTAATGTTTTAGTTTCTTAAATCATGTAGAAAACAAAATTATAGTTATAGTAATACAAACAAAGGTGGTTAATTTTGTTTGTGAACTTCACTTGACTAGAAAGAGACGTCCAGTGTCTGTGAATCCTTTACCAGTATGGGTGAGTAGAATCCAATCTGTGAGGGGCAAAAGCTGAATTCTCTCTTCTGGAGTTGGGACATCTATCTTCTGCCCTTGCACCTTGGACCTCCTTGTTCTCATGCCTTTGAACTCCAACTGAATTATACAACTGGATTTTCTGGTTTTCCAGCTTACAGATGGCAGATTGTGGGAATTTTTGGCTTTTATAACCCTTCAAGTCAATTCCTATAATAAATCTCATATATATACATATATATGTATATGTATTTGGGAAGTGAGGACAGAAACAGTTTGAGATATGACCACTTCTACAGGCTGAAGCTGAGAGCAGTAGGTTAGTCATATAAAAAAAGCATTAACTGTCTGCTTCATGTTGTTTTCCAAGCTGAGATGAAGACCTGCTATTCTCATTATCTAATTTTTCAACTTACCTCTGATTTCTACCAGTCAGAAATATTTCTTTTCTTTCTTATCCTTAAGGTATTTCACTTTTGATTGTGAATTCTAGTACTTAAGAGTTCGATTATGAATTTGGAGAAAGGACCTAAGACAATTACGGAAGAGGTGGTTACACATTTTGAAAGATTATTTTATACTCTGGAGATGAAATATGTTCTCTTAGTCATGCCAAGTATCAAATAATGGTGATGTGTACAATTAAATTTTCCTCATTTTTATATTGTTCCTGTAATACCCAAAGGTCAATAGCTACATAGAAAGGGGTTTCCAGTAATAATAATAATATACATTTTAATTTATTTATTTTTGAATTGAAGAATAATTGCTTTACAGAATTTTGTTCTTTTGTGTCAAACCGCAACATGAATAATAATATATTTTTTATGCTATGGAAATTCTAAGGTCTTCCAGAAGTCCTCAAAATTTTAATTGTAAAAGAGTAGTTCAAGAGATATATTGTAAATTATTGGAGAACGAAATGGCAACCCACTCCAGTATTCTTGCTGGGGAAATCCTGTAGAGAGAGAAGCCTGGCAGGATACAATACATAGGGTTGCAAGAGTAGGACACAAATTACCAACTATACCACCATAACGTGCTGAATTATAGCTGCCACCTGGTACCTGTAAAGGAAGAGTTACTAGATAGGTTTCCTTCACACAAGCTTAAGCTAATGAGAATCTTCATAACAGTTTACAATGACTACAGTCTTCCCTTGGTATCCAAAGGATTGGCTGTAAGACCCCCTACTGATACCAAAATTCACAGGTGCTCAAGTCCATTATATAAAATGGCATAGTATTTGCATATAACCTATGTACGTCTTCCTGTATTGTATACCTTAAAGCATTTTGCAGTTACTTATGATACGCAATACAATATAAATGTTATAAAAACAGTTGCTGGCACATGGCCAATTCAAATTTTGCTTTTTGGAACTTTCTGGAATTTTTATCACCTGGATATTATTTGATCCACAGTTGGTTAAGTCCATGGATGTGGATTCCACATACAAAGGACCAACTGTTATCTACAGGAGTTTGCACAAATTGACATAAAACAATAAAATAGCAAAACTTCAAAATTTAATATTAAATCTTTAATTTTATGAATTATTCTCATTTTTACCATAATAGATACTAATAAATTGTTATGATTGAAAAGTTAATATGAATATATTAGTAAGACAGAGTAATTCTTGTATTTTTGATGCCCTTATCATTAGTTCCACTTACCTGATTGTTGTTGCTCACTCAGTCATGTCTGACTCTTTGCAACCCCATGGACTGCAGCACGCCAGGTTTTCTTGTCTTTCACCATCTCCCAGAGCTTGCTCAAACTCATGTCCTTTGAGTCGGTGATGCCATCCAACCATCTCGTTCTCTGTTGTCCACTTCTCCTCCTGCCTTCAATGTTTCCCAGCATCAGAGTCTTTTCTAATGAGTTGGCTTTTCACATCACGTGGCCAAAGTATTGGAGCTTCAGCTTCAGCATCAGTCCTTCCAATGAATATTCAGGATTCATTTCTTTTAGGATTAAGGGTGGTGTCTGCATATCTGAGGTTATTGATATTTCTCCCAGCAATCTTGATTCCAGCTTCATCCAGCCCAGCATTTCACATGATATAATTTGCATATAAGTTAAATAAGCAGGGTGACAATATACAGCCTTGATGTATTCCTTTCCCAATGTGGAAACAGTCCATTGTCCCATGTCCCATTCTAACTCTTGCTTCTTGACCTGCATACAGGTTTCTCAGGAGGCAGGTAAGGTGTTCTGCTATTCTCATCTCTGTAAGAATTTTCAACTGTTTGTTTTGATCCACAGAGTCAAAGGTTTTAGCATAGTCAATGAAGCAGAGGAAGATGCTTTTCTGGAATCTTCTTCCTTTTTCTATGATCCAGTGGATGTTGGCAATTTGATCTCTGGTTCCTCTGCCTTTTCCAAAACCAGCTTGAACATCTGGAAGTTCACAGTTCATGTACTGTTGAAGCCTGGCTTGGAGAATTTTGAGCATTACATTTTTAGTGTGTGAATTGAGTGCATTTGTACAGTAGTTTAAACATTCTTTGGCATTGCCTCTCTTTGGGATTGGAATGAAAACTGACCTTTTCCAGTCCTGTGACCCCTGCCAAGTCTTCCAAATTTGCTGGCATATTGAGTGCAGCACTTTCACAGCATCACCTCTTAGAATTTAAAAAAGCTCAGATGAAATTCCATAATCTCCACTAGCTTTGTTCATAGTGATGCCTCCTATGGCCCATTTGACTTCACACTCCAGGATGTCTGGCTCTAGGTGAATGATCACACCATCATGGTTATCTGGGTTATTAAGATATCTTTTGTATAGTTTTGTATATTCTTGCCATCTCCTCTTATTATCTTCTGCTTCTGTTATATTCAACCTATCTAATGAATCTTCTTAAATTTATTAATGGGACAAATCAACATGGTTATTCTAGCAACATTGTACTCTAAAAATAGGAACATGTGTACCTACAGATCTTTTGCATCCTCAATATTGCAACTAATAAATGGATTTCTTTGGAAAATATGACTATATTTTATCTTCTAGTTAAAAGAGTTCAAAACACTGCCAAATTCAGGACACTTTTAAAAATGTGATCCATACCATGCTGCTTGTACTTTGTTCTTAAATCAGAGTATTTCAAATAAATTTTCTGATAGTCTGCCAATGTTGTGTTTTGGCAAAACTGGGCTCTCAATCTTATAACATCTTCCTGAGAGAAAATGAGTAGTTACTGATAACATTAGGAGGTATATAATCTTAGGACTGAGTTGAGCTAAGAGAAGTGTATTTTTGTGAGCTGAATTGCCAGGTATTGGAGTAGTTAATTAAAGCCACAAATCCAAAATGAAGTTAAGTCTTTAACACTTACTACAGTGGTATAAGCCAGAGGATGAAACTGGAAAAATGATCAGCTCTCTCTGTTCCATTTTCCCCCATACAGCAGGGCACTGGTGGGGATCAGGTGGATCAGTACAGGCAGGGGGGAATCATCTCACTGTTGAGCAAATCCAAAGAAAAATGTTACAGTAGTTTTATGGACCTCGGTTTGGACAGAAGATAGGAGACAAAGGATTAGGAGTGGCGGTACTAGGTACTGAGTTAAAATGGTAAAAACTTTCTTCAATGAAGCCTCGCTTCTGTGTCTCTAAGGAAGCATCAGCAGAAGTACCTGAAGAATATCTCTGGCCAAGGCCTTCGATAAGAGACCTAGGAATGAAGGTGCTTAGAATGGAGCCCAAATACTGGAAACAGTGTGACTGGCTAGTTTGTATCCTTGAACACAACTCCTCTCAGAGACTGTAGTGCCTGGGCTGTGCACCATATCTGGCATGGGGAGAGCAGACTTCCCCCATGAGACTTTCCAGGGGACATCTTTGTCAGGCCTATAGTCAAGACTGAAAAATCAGATAGGTTCTTAACCAGGAGCTGGATTCTGCAGACTGGCCTGTAAATCCATTCTGTGAAGATGTAAATTATCCTAATTAGGATCCAGCACAACTCTTGGCACTTAATAGTTATAAAGTGGACATTTCTTGCCAAGGCTAGTATTTTTTTAATTTTAATAAAATCTTTAAAAATATTTTTTCATGTATGGCTTAAAGAATGTTAACCCAGCAGTGTGGTTCTTGCAAAATATAGCACAAGAGTAAACATCAGAAGTTCAGTTTTGATTTTGTTGTTAGAGAATGCTGATTTTCTTCTTAACAGCTTAGTTTACTTAAATTATACTTAGAGTTTATAAAAGCTGAAACTTTTTTTTTTTTTTTTTTTAGCTTTTTGGTTGACAGTTATTAGTCTTTCTCTTTTATTAATGCTGGGTCGTAAGACAAATCAGTGAATGTGCTGCAATGCTCAGGAAGCTGTGTTAATGTTCACAAATATAATACTATGGGAAAAGTATTTGAAAAATTATATATATAATCATTGTTAATAAAATAAAATAAAAATGTATAAAATAAAATGTTAAAAAAAAACTAATAAAAGCAGTCACATTTGCACAACATGGATGGACCTAGAGATTGTCATAATGAATGAAGTAAGACAGAGAAGGAGAAATCCCTTATATGACATCCCTTATATGTAGAATCTAAAAAGAAATGATACAAATGAATTTATTTACAAAACAGAAAGAGACTCATAGACTGAAAGTAGGAGCTTTTGGTTGCCTGGAGGAAGGATGCGAGGAAGGAATAGTTAGGGAGTTTGGCATGGGCATGTACACACTGCTATTTTTAGAATGGACAACTGGGCCTAACAAGGGCCTACTGTGTAGAACATGGAACTCTGATGGTATATGTATATGGCAGCCTAGTTGTGAGCAGAGTTTGGGAAAGAATGGATACATGGATATGTATGGCTGACACTCCAATATTTTGGCCACCTGATGTGAAGAGCTGACTCATTTGAAAAGACCCTGATGCTGGGAAAGATTGAGGGCAGGAGGAGAAGGGGACGACAGAGGATGAGATGGATGGCATCACCAACTCAATGGTTATGAGTGTTGGTAAAGTCCAGGAGTTGGTGATGGACAGGGAGGCTTGGCATGCTGGGATTCATGGGGTCACAGAGTCGGACATGGCTGAGCGACTGAAGTGAACTGAACTGATATGTATGGCTGAGTCTCTTCAGCCGTTCACCTGAAACTACCATAACATTGTTAGTCAACTACACCCAAATACAAAATAAAAGGTTTAAAAAGAAAAAAAACAAAATTAGTTACCCAAGGTAGGGGGTGAGATAAAGTAGGGTACATGGGAAGAGGGGTAAGAATAAGCTTTCTCCATATATATTTTGATATATTGTTTTGCTAACTCTGCTATATGTATGTTGTTATGTATTCAAAACAAAAAAATAAAAAAACAAATGTAAAAAGAACAACAACAAAAGTAATGTTGTTTGCAACTGATGGACATGGATGAATGAAGCCTGGAAACGTTAGTACTAACTAAGAGCTAACAAATACTCACTGAGTATTAACTGGGCATCAATCACAATTTGAAACATTGTACATGGATTAATTAATTCTACCAAATTACTCTGAATTAAGTGTTATGGTTGCAAAGAATCAGACATGACTGAGTGACTAACACTACTACACTGCTGCTGCTGCTGCTAAGTCACTTGAGTCGTGTCCGACTCTGTGTGACCCCATAGACGGCAGCCCACGAGGCTCCCCCGTCCTTGGGATTCTCCAGGCAAGAACACTGGAGTGGGTTGCCATTTCCTTCTCCGATGCATGAAAGTGAAAAGTAAAAGTGAAGTCGTTCAATCGTGTCCGACCCTCAGCGACCCCATGGACTGCAGCCTACCAGGCTCCTCCGTCCATGGGATTTTCCAGGCAAGAGTACTGGAGTGGGGTGCCATTGCCTTCTCCACTCCAATACAGTACTTAATCTTTATTATAAAATTGGCAATAAAGAGACACAGAGAGGTTGTCATTTTCTCATATTTCACAAGCAGTAAATAGGAGATTCAGATTTTTGTTCTAGAGCTCCTGCTTCTAAAGTAATTTTTTCTGTATAATGTAAGATTTTGTTAGTAAATAAAAATGTATAGGATACTAAATTTATAATATCATGTCAACATAGGTCCAATACAACTTTTTACAATCCATAACTGTGAAATTTTGATTTGATTTAAAAAGCTTCTTATGTAGTAATTTAAAAGGTCTCAGAATGTTTCTATGTAAAATTTTAACATTAAAATCTACACTATGTAATTTTTTCTTTGTCCCTCTTTTCTCTATCATACTTAAATAAGAGTGAACTTTAAGCTCTACCTTCTGGTTAAACAAAGCCAAATGCCAACTCTAAAGCAACGACACAGCCAAAAAATGTTTTAAAGTCTTTTTCATTCAAATATTTTAAAGCTTCCATTAAAATATAAAGAAAAAAATCTCCTTAAAATTATTCTCTTGCATAAAACAACTTAAAGAGAATACTGACTGGTCAGAAAGATGTCAGAATGTGCCTCTCAGAGTACATTAAACAAAACAAAACAAAAACTCACACAACATATTCTCTAAGTTCAGAATAAGTTCAGATAAATGAATGCTTGTCATTGAAAGAGCTTCCTAGTGTCAAGCCTGGATGTTTAGGGGACTGTTCAGGGCGATCAAGCTGTGCTACACATTGGGAACCCTGCCAAATGAATGACATTTCCTGAGAACACAGGCAGAATTTTAAGAAGTTGCCTTGTCTTTCCTAAACAGTTGGGTTAAAGGGTATTTAAAAAAGAAAAAGACACATTCAACCTGCTGGGAATACTAGGGAGAAAAGCCAACAAATCTTTAAATTTACTGAGTTGAAAATAAGCTGTATGGCAAGAAGTAATAAATTATGAAGTTAGATATGTTTTGGCTTTGAGGCTTACTTTTTCATTTGAAAAATATCTAAATATTTTCTATCTTTAAAATTTATATTTTAGAAAATCACATGAGTTCATATTTTATATGGCAAAAGGAGATGATTGTATTTGGTCTTTTCTAACCAAGTGTTAGTCACTCAGTCTTATCCTATTTTTTGTGACCCCTTGGACTGTAGCCTGCTGGGCTCCTCTGTCCATGGGATTTCCCTGGAAAGAATACTGGAGTAGGTTGCCGTCTCCTTCTCCAGAGGATCTTCCCAACCAAAGGATCAAACCTGGGTCTCCTGCATTTAAGGCAGATGGAAAAAGAGTTGTTGGATTTGGTCTTATTCTGACCAAAAATATATAGAAATGCCATGGAGACATATAATTTAAATTCTAAAAATAAAACAATATCAGGAAAAATTCAAGTGACAACAATGCATTAGCACCATATCTGAATTGACAGTTGGTATTTCACAATGGTGAAGGCAAGATAAATTATCTTAAGCATAATCAAGGCAAAATCCCAGTTGAACTCCTTGCATAAAACTGAGAACCTCTAAGGAATTGATTTATTGAGTGCCAGAGGATAGAATAGAGAAAGGCATTAGAAGTGCTAAAGATTTAAAAATCATCTAGATCTGAAAAAAAATAGGAGTCTTCGTATGGAGGCACATGCTGAGTCTAAAACAAGATATTAAAAAAATAAAATCCGTATTATCAAAAACAGAAATAATCACATATTATCAAAGACACAGAGATCGCAGTAACTAGAGATAACAAAATTATTTACAAAACATACTAATTACATTATCAGCAGTATTCTCATTAAAAACTGGAAGAAAATATTTGTTGAACTAGAATTCTATATCCAGATCAGTTATCATAAATGAATGAGGGTAATACAGAGATATCTTAAAGACTGGGTATCACTCATGTGTTCCCACCAAATGAATTACAAAAATATCAATAATACAATTATGTAAAGTTTAAAAATAAAATAAAATTAGAAAAAAAGAAAAAGAAAAAAAAAACTACCATAGTTATCATTAAAAATATATATATATATCAATATATAAAGTTAGGAGGAAAGGTTGAGATGCATGTAGCAAGTTTAGCAAAAAAAAAAAAGAAAATTTTTTTGGTATATATAATTAATCATTCACTGAATAAAAATAAAGTCTTATTTAAAGTTGAAAACATAATGGATCTCAAACTCCAGATAGCATAGCTGAAAGGAAGAAAATTGTGTTGAAGCATTCTAAAATTCCTGTGAATTTTTTCAAAGGGTGATAAGAGATATTGATTACATTAGGAATTTGTGAAATTGAATACATTTATTAAATTAAAACATAGCTATTAAATAGTATTATAGAGATGTGAATCTTTCAAAAAGTGGTTAACAAATAGTTGATCAATAAAAGTCAAGGAAGAAAAGGAATAAAAATAAGAAATACATAACAAATAAAATTTTTGAAATAGGATATTGGGAATGTGATGACAAAATAAATAAAAACAAAAATCAGCTGAAATCCAATAAAAATCATCTAGAAATATAACAATATGTAAAACTTTTGGAGAAAAATAGGACATTTTCTTGAAAGAAGTACAAGTGGACCCAAAGGCATGGAAAGCTATATGTTCTCAACGCTATCATTATTATGATGATGGAAATCCCATAGTAACTGGAATAATTTCACAAATTGACAAAATAGTTTTGAAATTTATGAGTATGGTCAAGAATAGCTATAGCGCTTTCCAAACAGAAGAAACAAGGATGCAATTAGGGAATGGACTCTCAATTTTTCTTTTTTAATATGTACCCAGATTATAGAAATTTTTCTCAAATTGAATGATAGCTTAATCTTTAAACTAGATGATATTAAACAAGCCTTTGTCTTTTTCTCTATTCAGTTCAGTTCAGTTCAGTCACTCAGTCGTGTCCAACTCTTTGCGACCCCATGAATCACAGCACGCCAGGCCTCCCTGTCCATCACCAACTCCCGGAGTTCACCCAGACTCACGTCCATAGAGTCAGTGATGCCATCCAGCCATCTCATCCTCCGTCATCCTCTTCTCCTCCTGCGCCCAATCCTCCCAGAATCAGAGTAAATCAAATTTGTTGAGATTTTTTTTATAGTTTTAATCTTTTATGAAATAGATGGGGAAACAGTGAAAACAATGTCAGACTTTCTTTTTTTGGGCTCCAAAATCACTGCAGATGGTGACTGCAGCCATGAAATTAAAAGATGCTTACTCCTTGGAAGGAAAGTTATGACCAACCTAGATAGCATATTCAAAAGCAGAGACATTACTTTGCCAATAAAGGTCTGTCTATTCAAGGCTATGGTTTTTCCAGTGGTCATGTATGGATGTGAGAGCTGGACTGTGAAGAAAGCTGAGCGCCAAAGAATTGATGCTTTTGAACTGTGGTGTTGGAGAAGACTCTTGAGAGTCCCTTGGACTGCAAGAAGATCCAACCAGTCCATTCTGAAGGAGATCAGCCCTGGGATTTGTTTGGAGGGAATGATGCTAAAGCTAAAACTCCAGTACTTTGGCCACCTCATGTGAAGAGTTGACTCATTGGAAAAGACTCTGATGCTGGGAGGGATTGGGGATAGGAGGAGAAGGGGACGACGGAGGATGAGATGGCTGGATGGCATCACTGACTCGATGGACGTGGGTCTGAGTGAACTCCGGGAGTTGGTGATGGACAGGGAGGCCTGGCATGCTGCGATTCATGGGATCGCAAAGAATCAGACATGACTGAGCGACTGAACTGAACTGAACAGTGATTACACATTAGGAAAAGTTAAAAAATAAACATCAAATCTCCCAAATTCTACTTATTCAACTATGGTTATTTACCATCATTTAAATTCAGTAAGCTTATTTAATAAAAGGAGAAATGAATTATTACATTTGAGTAGACAACTGGTAATCATATAGAAAAGCTAATTTAAAGATTTCAAAAGCATTATATTCTTACAATAGTTTTTGTTTTCTTCCCTCTTGCTGCTGCTACTGCTGCTGCTAAGTCGCTTCAGTCGTGTCCGACTCTGTGCAACCCCATAGACGGCAGCCCACCAGGCTCCCCTGTCCCTGCGATTCTCCAGGCAAGAGCACTGGAGTGAGTTGCCATTGCCTTCTCCAATGCATGAAAGTGAAAAGTGAAAGTGAAGTCACTCAGTCATGTCCGACCCTTCCCGACCCCATGGACTGCAGCCTACCACGCTCCTCCATCCATGGGACTCTCCAAGAATCTTAAAGCCAAAGCAATATGTTACCAAACCAGAAATTAAAGACTTATTCCATGTGCATAAATTAAGCATACTTTGTAGGATTAGTATCAAAATATTGGATATTTCACTGAAAATATTAAAGAGAAAAGTATGTATATTATCCAGGTTTCCTTCAACCCTCTGGGTGAGTCACACACAAAGTAGAGAATGTGATCTCTTGATCTGAGCTCAATTGCTAATTTATGATGGTGCAGTAATGTTCAGAATATTTGGCAATTCTCATTTAGAATTGTCCTCAGAGCGCTGGAATAGTCTCTTTATTATATGTTCAGTTCAGTTCAGTTCAGTTGCTCAGTCGTGTCTGAGTCTTTGGCACCCCATGGACTGTAGCACACTAGACCACTCTGTCCATCACCAACTCCTGGAGTTTACCCAAACTCATGTCCATTCAGTCGGTGATGCTATCCAACTATCTCATCCTCTGTTGTCCCTTTCTCCTCCTGCCTTCAATCTTTCCCAGCATCAGGGTCTTTTTCAATGAGTCAGCTCTTCACATCACATGGCAAAAGTATTAGAGTTTCAGCTTCAACATCAGTCTTTCCAATGAACACCCAGGACTCATCTCCTTTAGGATGGACCAGTTGGATCTCCTTGCAGTCCAAGGGACTCTCAAGAGTCTTCTCCAACACCACAGTTCAAAAGCTTAAATTCTTCAACACTCAATTTTCTTTATAGTCCCACTCTCGCATCCATACATGACCACTGGAAAAACCATAGCCTTGACTAGATGGACCTTTGCAGGCAAAGTAATGTCTCTGCTTTTTAATATGCCCTCTAGGTTGGTCATAACTTTCCTTCCAAGGAGTAAGCGTCTTTTAATTTCATGGCTGCAGTCACCATCTGCACTGATTTTGTATGTAGTGATAGCAAAACTGTTTAGAGTTATTCTTCAAATATCTATAATTTAAGCATATTATAACCCAAACCTTCTTTTGAGAATGTGTTTAGATTTACAGCAAACAAGTAAAATATATTTTGATGTAAAATTGATAAAATAGTAAAAACAAAAATAGTCTTAGAAGTGTAAAATTCATTTATTCTTGAAATAATCTAATATTTGTTGGAAGGTTACTATTTGCAAGACACTTAACTTTTTATTCCTAAACAGAGTGATAATTTACTGTCAACTTCATGGAAAAGAAATGCAAAAAAGCAAAATGGCTGTGTGAGGAGGACTTACAAATAGCTGTGAAAAGAAGAGAAGTGAAAAGCAAAGGAGGAAAGAAAAGATATAAGTATCTGAATGCAGAGTTCCAAAGAAAAGCAAGAAGAGATAAGAAAGCCTTCCTCAGCAATCAATGCAAAGAAATAGAGGAAAACAACAGAATGGGAAAGACTAGAGATCTCTTTCAAGAAAATTAGAGACACCAAGGGAACATTTCATGCAAAGATGGGCTCGATAAAGGACAGAAAAGGTATGGATCTAACAGAAGCAGAAGATATTAAGAAGTGGCAAGAATACACAGAAAACTGTACAAAAAAGACCTTCACAACCAAGATAATCATGATGCTGTGATCACTCACCTAGAGCCAGACATCCTGGAATGTGAAGTCAAGTGGGCCTTAGAAAGCATCACTACGAACAAAGCTAGTGGAGGTGATGGAATTCCAGTTGAGCTATTTCAAATCCTGAAAGATGATGCTCTAAAAGTGTTGCACTCAATATGCCAGCAAATTTGGAAAACTCAGCAGTGGCCACAGGACTGGAAAAGGTCAGTTTTCATTCCAATCCCAAAGAAAGACAATGTCAAAGAATGTTCAAATACTGCACAATTGCACTCATCTTACATGCTGCTAAAGTAATGCTCAAAATTCTCCAAGCCAGGCTTCAGCAACACGTGAACTGTGAACTTCCAGATGTTCAAGTTGGTTTTAGAAAAGGCAAAGGAACCAGAGATCAAATTGCCAACATCTGCTGGATCATCAAAAAAGCAAGAGAGTTCCAGAAAAACACCAATTTCTGCTTTATTGACTATGCCAAAGCCTTTGACTGTTTGGATCACAATAAATTGTGGAAAATTCTAAAAGAGATGGAATAGCAGACCACCTGACCTGCCTCTTGAAAAACCTATATGCAGGTCAGGAAACAACAGTTAGAACTGGACATGGAACAACAGACTGGTTCCAAATAGGAAGGCTGCATATTGTCACCCTGCTTATTTAACTTATATGAAGAGTACATTATGAGAAACGCTGGACTGGAAGAAGCACAAGTTGGAATCAAGATTTCCAGGAGAAATATCAATAACCTCAGACACGGATGACACCACCCTTATAGCAGAAAGTGAAGAGGAACTAAAAAGCCTCTTGATTAAAGTGAAAGAGAAGAGTGAAAAAGTTGGCTTAAAGCTCAACATTCAGAAGACGAAGATCATGGCATCTGGTCCCATCACTTCATGGGAAATAGTTGGGAAAACAGTGGAAACAGTGTCAGACTCTCTTTTTTGAGGCTCCAAAATCACTGCAGATGGTGACTGCAGCCACGAAATTAAAAGACGCTTACTCCTTGGAAGGAAAGTTATGACCAACCTAGATAGCATATTCAAAAGCAGAGACATTACTTTGCCAACAAAAGTCCGGCTAGTCAAAGCTATGGTTTTTCCAGTGGTCATGTATGGATGTAAGAGTTGGACTGTGAAGAAGGCTGAGCGCCAAAGAATTGATGCTTTTGAACTGTGGTGTTGGAGAAGACTCTTGAGAGACTGCAAGGAGATCCAACCAGTCCATTCTAATGGAGATCAGTCCTGGGTGTTCATTGGAAGGATTGATGCTAAAGCTGAAACTCCAGTACTTTGGCTACCTAATGCGAAGAGTTGACTCATTGTAAAAGCCTCTGATGCTGGGAGGGATTGGAGGCAGGAGGAGAAGGGGACGACAGAGGATGAGATGACTGGATGGCATCACCGACTTGATGGACATGAGTTTGAGTGAACTCCGGGAGTTGGTAATGGACAGGGAGGCCTGGCATGCTACAATTCATTGGGTTGCAAAGAGTCGGACAGGACTGAGCGACTGAACTGAACTGAACTCTCTCAGCTTTCAAAGAAACAAACAGTAACATCTGTTGAGCATTTAGAAAATACAAAATACAAAAGTTTCCATTAACAAACATATAAAAAGTTATATACACTTACTTATATATGCAAATGCATGCAGAAATGAAATGACTTTTTAAATCCTTGAAGTAATTTTCACTACTAAGCTTTTGAATTTAGAATCAACTTTTAAATGGCATCCAATTCAACATAATAATTCTTATTTTGAAAATAGCTTGTCAATTATTTTGTCATTCCTGTGGTACACTGTGTTTATGTCAAATAAATCATGTTAAAGAATTATGTATATGAGCAATCATTTATCATTCATAGTTTGTCACTTTGGAACTACAGTACTGAATCATTAACTATATTTTGATTTTGCAGTGTAAGCAAAGGCCATCTTAAGAATGTGTGTGCTGATTGTTAGGGATTTGGAACACATCTTGCCATAGGGTCAGAGCTAAGCAAGAGATAAAGTCTTTGATTTCAAACATGGATATCTACTGCCCCCATTGTGGTGTGCCTTTCACATCATAGTCTATATACAGAGCATGCTGTATGGGACAGATGGAGGGAAATCTCTAAATTGATTACATCATTAATAAAAAAAAAAAAACAGTGTACACATATATACACAAAATTCTTTATGTCTCCTTCAGAACTTTCTTAACCACCAACTCTTGTTTCTCTGTTGTTGCTTTTGTGTATCTATTTAATATATATTTCCTCCTTAGTTAGCAGTCTTATAATCCAAATTTTTGTGAAGTTTTGATTCCCATTCCTTCCAGCAAATACATTTAAAACCCATTATATAGGCAAAGCATAAAACCGATGGTGATAAAAATGGATAGTAAGTTATTTAAAATAGTTGAACTCTGATGCCCAAACTTTATCACCACTATTCTCTCCCACTTTGCCACTTTTCATTTTGGGTTAGCATTCATGCAATTTGCTTTTTGATCTCACAAACTTGCCTGTCAAGCAGTAGAAATAGCAATTTTCTGTTTTATAAACTTCTGGAAACAGAATAACTAGTAGTGGAGAAGACTAAAAACTTAGAGGAAAGCTGATGGGATTGGTAGTAGCAGATGGGAAGAACAGGAGTCTTGAATTGATTCATGTGGGAAAATGGATGCATGTTTGATTATTTTAAATAGTTGTAGATAAAAAAGAATACAATGTCAGGTGTTCATCTATGCTAAATAATTCTTAGGAGATCCGTTAAAGCTTAGAATAAACTTATTGTTGCTACTCTATTCACAGTAACTAGTTTCCTAGATCTTTACAAGTTTTTCAAACTACACCCTTTGATTCAAAATTAGGAGGAAACAGTCCTCAACATATTTCACAAATAGTTATTGCCTTTTATTCTCCCAGATTACTGATGTAGCACCCAGTGATGCCTAACTCGTTAAAGTGTCTGGAAAAAATGACTTTGTCTAAAAATCATGTTGTAATTGATTTTCCAACACCATTCCTTTAATGCATCACTTTAAGGCTCTTGCTTAAGTCAAATCTTACTTGAGGTACACAGAACACATTTATAAATAAGTTACCCTCTACTTCTCACAAGGAGGTAGGCTTCTAGCTCCATTTAGCAGCCCCAGAAATGTTCTCATTGCAGGGTTACAACCTGTAGGTCTTACTGTTAATCAACTTTATGACTTTACAAGACACATATAATTTTGTCTGTGGAATTCTCCAGGCAAGAATACTGGAGTGGTTACCCATTCCCTTCTCCAGGTGATCTTCCTGACCCAGAGATCAAACCCAGGTCTCCTGCATTGCAGGCAGACTCTTTACCATCTGAGCCACAAATAATTTTTATAGATTTTTCACTTCTAGACATCTCCATCTTGTACATGTTGCTGTCCTTCTTTTTAAATTAGAATTTTCAGCTGAAGACAGAAACAAATGTTTTTGACATAGTGGCTAATGTTGTGTATATGATTAGAAGAAAAAAGATCTAGTTCCCATATCATACGGCAAGAACCATACCCATAAACTATTAAGATGTAAGGAAATTCTGTTAATGTGTCTGAGTGCATTGGCTTATGTAAATATGTGTTTGTGTGTGTATGTGCATGCATATGTTTATATGTATATAGCTTCATATAAGAATAAGAATCCACATGAAAAGGAGTAGCATCAGACAGGAAAGTGATAAAATGTGTTAGCTATTTCATTTGTTCATATATATATGGAGAAGTAAATGGCAACCCACTCCAGTGTTCTTGCTTGGAGAATTCCATGGACAGAGCAGCCTGGTGGGCTACAGTCCTTGGGGTCACAAAAAGTTGGACATGACTGAGCGACTAACACACACACACACACACACATACACATATACATATGTGTGTGTGCATGGAACAAGGTACTTTAATAATCAAACCAAGACTGTACACATAAACCAGTACTGTCTCTTGCAAAACACAATGTATGTGTGTACACACACACATTTCATAGTTTGCATATACTGATGTGGATTTGTGCTAAGCCTTTCTTTTAAGAAAGAAAGATTCTTTAAGGATCAACAAATGTATATAGTGGGTTTGCCATCTAGTCATTCCACAGAAAATCCGTGAAAGTGTAACTCATAACTTGTAAGCACTGACTTCATGTTGGTAGTTACACTGCCTAATTCAATATTCCTCAAGTAGTAATAGCCCAATAGAGCCAGAGATTTGAAAGTATTTATATTTATAGGTTATGTAAATAAGTAATATTACATAGTTTTTTTAATTCTATTAAGTATGGTTTGATATCTGCCTCAAGTAAATTTCCCTCTGCAAAAAAAATAATAAATTGGGCACTAGACTAAAAGCATATTGACTAAATAGAATCAACAGCTCCTTTTTTAATGCACTATTTTGTTTTAAGCCACATTGCTTTTTCATAATGTTAGTTTATCGAGGCCTAAATTGACATTAAATATTTGCAAGTTCAAAAGAGTGAGGGGATCTGTTTGAACCTGTCTTTCTAGGAAGGACTAAATGAAATAGAGTGGGCTTGAACAGCTGGTTCTAAAAGAAAAGGATCACTGGGGTCATTTAGAAGGAGAGACAGTATTTGTGATCAATATTATCAATTGTTAACAACTTTTTCAGTCTTAGTGTTTACTTTATATGAGTAAGTAATAGAATACAAGAGACACAAAAGCAAAATGCAGAAATATATATTGTGTTACATAAAGGTTTAAGTTGGGATCAGTTCCATTGCTGAGTCTCAAATACTTTTTTCAGCTGAAAGTCATCTTCATATGTATTTATATATGACCAATTCTATTGCTGAATCCAGAAATAAAAATTCTTCACTTGTATCGTACAGACATATGCATATATTATACATATAGACATTTGTGTGTACACATGTATACAAACCTGTATTATACACAGGTATGCATGTATATAGTACATACATGAGCAGATATATGCAAATACATACACACACGCACACACAAGGGGTAATCAGGCAAATAGAAGGTTCAATAGCTGTAATCTGAGGACTTCCTGAAGGCTTCAGGAAATAATCTGACAAGTAGAATTTGCATTCAGGCATTTAAATGAAGAATAACTCAGATCCAGTGTTTGTTTAAATCCGAGAAAGAGCTTTTACTTGAAATTAATTATACTTTTATCTGTTTGGCCTCTAGAATGCCCTCAACTATATTGTATCTGAGACTTTAATTAGACTTATTTGTCAATGATTTGCTCAGTTCAGTTCAGTCGCTCAGTCGTGTCTGAGTCATTGCAACCCCACGGACTGCAGCATACCAGGCTTCCCTGCCCATCACCAACTCCCAGAGCTTACTCAAACCCATGTCCATCAAGTCAGTGATGCCATCCAACCATCTCATCCTCTGTCATCCCCTTCTCCTCCTGTCTTTAATCTTTCCCAGCATCAAGGTCTTTTCCAATGAGTCAGTTCTTCACATCAGATGAATGGATGGTGGATGAGGGGTTGAGTTGGTAACTGATTGATGGATACAAAATTACTCTTTTTCAACTATCTCATGAAGAACATTTCAGCGTGCTTTGACTTGTGTGATTACCTGTCTACCTTGTAAACAGTCCTCCCTTGGGGTTCCTGCAGCTAGTTGTCTTCTTCATCTTGAGGTGTCTTCCTGGCCTGGCACAGTAGTATGCATGGAATAGGTAGCAATAATTTTTCTATTCAGTTGATGCCATTTCCAAATTTGAGAGGTTATAACATGGTGATTTGCATCAATTTGATAGGATATCTAAGCCAAGTATGTAAAACCAGTGTTTTTTTCGGTCTTTTTTTTTTTCCGGTTTATTTGATCTTTATTTTGCAAATGATCCTGATTTGCTTCAGCATTTCTTTTTCTCTTTTCTGGGACATGTACATCTGATTCTGACATCTGTCTTCTATCTCCCTTTGTAAATTATGAAGTGATGCCAACTCCTTTTATCAAAAAATTACCCTTAGAACCATTTAGACACTATAATGATTCTTTGATTTCTTTTGGTTCTTTATGAATTTGCAAAATGACTCAATGCTTCTATTAGTTTTGTTTGTCCTTTCTTTTTCCATATTTAATATTTATAGTTGGCAGGCCCAGATGGTGTACTTTGTTATGTCCTGAAATGTTTTTTTTTCTCATTTCTTAGTTACAGTAATGACAGTCTGTAATACCCCCAGCCTGCATCTCTACTTGACATTGTAGATTTCACTTTCATTGAATTACTTATTGAACTATGTTTGACACTGTAAAATACACAGTAATCTTTTCTTCAGTTCAGTTAAGTTGCTCAGTCGTGTCCGACTCTTTGCACGCGACAGCACGCCAGGCCTCCCTGTCCATCACCAACTCCCGGAGTTCACTCAAACTCATGTCCATCGATTCGGTGATACCATCCAGCCATCTCATCCTCTGTCATCCCCTTCTCCTCCTGCCCCCAATTCCTCCCAACATCATGGTCTGGCTTGGAGAATTTTGAGCATTACTTTACGAGCATGTGAGATAAGTGCAATTGTGCGGTAGTTTTCTTAACCTGCTGCTTTTTCATGTTTGTCTACATTGAACATTTGCCTTTGTTGTTTGATGATGTCCTCAGTTCATTGTATTTTTAAAGTTTTGAAAATATTTTAGATATTGATATATCCTCATGGACGAGACACTGAGGAATGAGAAAAAGAAAATAATTTGAGATTGATAGTAGTAGCAGATATTGTAGAAAAATATACATGCTGATTGTTTTACATTTTGTATATCCCTGGAAGTGCCCTTCTTGTATTTTATAAATAAAAATGCATAGTTTTGTTTTATATTTTATATAAATGTCTTTAGGAATTTCATAATAGTATGTATTAACAGAACTAATTATATACTTAAAAGTCCCATTGATTTCTTCTCAGTCTTATTTAGTTTTCTTTTTAGATTTTGATCCAGTTCACCTTTATGCTCAAATAATCAGTGACAGATTCTTACAACTCATTTTCTGCACAATCATCAATAAAATGTACAAGAAATCACATGCCAGTCTCTTAAGATCTTGATTTTGAGTTACATAATAGACTTCCATAATATTTTTTTTATACTTCAACTCTGCTTCAGTTTTGTAAATGCTAATTTACAGATCATAATATAAAATGTTTTATTCTAATGAATTTTAATTTACCATATCAAGAACTACTTAGAAAGCATCCTCTTTTTTCATTTAAGTAGCTTTATTTTTTATCATATGTGAGCATTCCCTCAAAAGTTCCTCATGAGACAGATCTAAAAATAGAAACCTCCTATTCATGTAACAGTCCTACTCTGGGCAATGAAATCTGTACTTTGCCCTTGGATTCAACATCAAACAAGATTACATAGATTTCTCAACTCCTACACCTGACAGTGTCAGTCACCTTTTAAAAAGACATTTGTAGCATCACTAGAGACTTCTTTTCTCATAATTCAGTGAAAGCTCTGTGCACATATTAGAGGGTTTTATGTGACCTTTAGTCTTTCATGTCTATTTTATCATTGTTTTTCTAATTTCAACTTAGAACAAAGGATATACAACATTCTAAAAATATTACACTAGAGGATGACCGGAATGATGAAATATTTCCAAACTGGAATTTACACTTTATTATTGAATTTGGAATATGTGAAGACAAAGTACCTTTTTATTAACAGTGTTAAACAAATGACATATTATTTTGAACTCATTGTATGCTAGGCAAAAAATTACAGACAGCTGCCTTATGGCCATATTCTAATGTATATGTAAGTATATGTACACATACATGTACTGTTACCTGTATCATCTTTACAGGCACACACATCCATACCTTTAAGATATTTCACATGAAAGAAAGGACTTAGGGATAATCACAAAGTTTGCTCTAACAAAACCAGGAGAGCTTTTTTTTGTTTCTTTTCACGATAGCATCTATCTACCTGTAAACAGCTGTGACCTTCTGTTGCTCATTTCCCTTCCTTCTCTATGTCCTGTCACATTCTATGGGAAAGTAAAACTATCATCCTTGATATTGTTGCTTCAGTTATTAGCATATAATACTTTTTAAATGTAAAGCTGCTAATGAATTTGCACATAGAAATGCTCATTTGCAGGTATTTTCTGCTCATTTTGTGCTCCCTTTTCCAGAGTGCACAGGTCTTCCTGCTTTCAGTCCCAGTGACTGCAGTTGCAGTAAAACAACTAGGCAACCTGGACAGCATCTCACCATGTCTGAGCACCAGTTCTATCTGTTAACCAATCATGTTTATGCTTTACTGTCATTCTACCACGAAAACAGAAATGTTTCTTTGGTAGTCCAATGATCATTTTCACAACCATATTTTCATTTATTTTAACTCATTAATTTTTTACTTGTTAGGATTTTGTGCATCTCTTGCACAGATCCCTGGGTTGTGAAGATCCGCTGGAGAAGGGAAAGGCTACCCACTTCAGTATTCTGGCCTGGAGAATTCCATGAACTGTATAGTCCATGGGTTTGCAAAGAGTCGGACACGACTGAGAGACTTTTACTTTCACAGAACAAAGAAAATATTCCAGAAGTAGTTTTGAAATATGTTTTATTTTTCCCCCAAATATGGACACAAAGAGGCTTACTTTAAGCATATTCACCCTCAAAATACTTGTATGCCTTGACATTCAAGTACTGTGTCTAGTATGCTGTGCAGAAAAGCAAACACTCTCACACTTTCTCCAGCACCAACCTCTATGCCATTCACTATTACTATGTATCTGGGCTACTAACTTTTTTTAAACCTTCCTTTTAGAGGCAATTTATCATTCCTTGTTAGGTCTCTGAGTATTAAAAAATGAAGATCCAGTCCAAATTTCTGGAAACTCTCAGTGAAGAGAATGAGATAGATGTAAAAAAAGGCTTTTGTGAGATACTGTGAAATAGTGAAAGGTACAAACGCAGCATAGTTACTTACCAAGCAAGACTGCCAAATCCAGATGTGGTGTAAGCAGGATTAGCTTTCACGTGACTAAAATTGCATGAGACCTCAAGTGAAAGGTGCTCTGTTCAATCCCACTCTGTTTTATGGCCCACTGAATCACTGAGTGATGATCAATACTATCATTGATCAGTAATATCATTGATGTTTTTAAGCTTTTCCATCTGAGGTGGTAACATACATATAGAATATAAAAAAGCAGGTAATAAAATGGGGTGAGCATTAGAAAATGAAAGAGAAAAAGTTATCATTCTCCTCTGCAGTTCACAGGAAATGTTTGACACATTAAAGCAAGATTTTAATATCATTTTTATCTTCATGGCCTACATTCTTTATCTTTACCTTCATTTCTCCATTATATTTCCCCAAACATCCTTGCTATAATGTCTTCCTTTATTTTTTTTAACATTTAGCAACCAAGAATGTGCTCATGTTTCCTCATTGAAATTGTATTTGGCATTTCTTTTTATTTTTTAACTGTACAATCTTCTTGCCTTTCAAATCAACCAGCCACCTCACCTGGGCACTCAAGGTGTTTCATTCTTATCTAGTATTACACTGCTTTGTAACTCTGCACTTACTCCATTATGTGTTATGCTCTGTACCCTAGTGTCAGTAAGTCAGTCAATTCAGTCACTCAGTCGTGTCTGACTCTTTGAGACCCATGAATTGCAGCATGCCAGGCCTCCCTGTCCATCACCAAGTCCTGGAGTTCACTCACACTCACGGCCATTGAGTCAGTGATGCCATCCAGCCATCTCATCCTCTGTTGTCCCTTTCTCCTCCTGCCCCCAATCCCTCCCAGCATCAGAGTCTTTTCCAATGAGTCAACTCTTTGCATGAGGTGCTCAAAGTACTGGAGTTTCAGCTTTACCATCATTCCCTCCAAACAAATCCCAGGGCTGATCTCCTTCAGAATGGACTGGTTGGATCTCCTTGCAGTCCAAGGGACTCTCAAGAGTCTTCTCCAACACCACAGTTCAAAAGCATCAATACTTCAGTGCTCAGCCTTCTTCACAGTCCAACTCTCACATCCATACATAACCACAGGAAAAACCATAGCCTTGACTGGACGGACCTTTGTTGGCAAAGTTATGTCTCTGCTTTTGCATATGCTATCTAGATTGGTCATAACTTTTCTTCCAAGGAGTAAGCATCTTTTAATTTCATGGTTGCAGTCACCATCTGCAGTGATTTTGGAGATCCAAAAAAATAAAGTCTGACACTGTTTCCCCATCTATTTGCCATGAAGTGATGGGGCCAAATGGCATGATCTTTGTCTTCTGAATGTTGAGCTTTAAGCCAACTTTTTCACTCTCCTCTTTCACCTTCATCAAGAGGCTTTTTAGTTCCTCTTCACTTTCTGCCATGAGGGTGGTGTCATCTGCATATCTGAGGTTATTGATATTTCTCCCGGCAGTCTTGATTCCAGCTTGTATTTCTTCCGGTCCAGCATTTCTCATGATGTACTCTGCATAGAAGTTAAATAAGCAGGGTGACAATATACAGCCTTGACGTACTGCTTTTCCTATTTGGAACCAGTCTGTTGTTCCATATCCAGTTCTAACTGTTGCTTCCTGACCTGCATATAAGTTTCTCAAGAGGCAGGTCAGGTGGTCTGGTATTCCCATCTCTTTCAGAATTTTCCACAGTTTATTGTGATCCACACAGTCAAAGGGTTGGCATAGTCAATAAAGCAGAAATAGATGTTTTTCTGGAACTCTCTTGCTTTTTTCATGGTCCAGAGGATGTTGGCAATTTGACCTCTGGTTCCTCTGCCTTTTCTAAAACCAGCTTGAACATCAGGAAGTTCATTGTTCACATATTGCTGAAACCTGGCTTGGAGAATTTTGAGCATTACTTCACTAGCATGTGAGATGAGTGCAATTGTGCAGTAGTTTGAGCATTCTTTGGCATTGCCTTTCTTTGGGATTGGAATGAAAACTGACCTTTTCCAGTCCTGTGGCCACTGCTGAGTTTTCCAAATTTGCTGGCATATTGAGTGCAACACTTTTACAGCATCATCTTTCAGGATTTGAAATAGCTCAACCGGAATTCCATCACCTCCACTAGCTTTGTTCATAGTGATGCTTTCTAAGGCCCACTTGACTTCACATTCCAGGATGTCTGGCTCTAGGTGAGTGATCACACCATCATGATTATCTTGGTTGTGAAGATCGTTTTTGTACAGTTCTTCTGTGTATTCCTGGCACTTCTTCTTAATATCTTCTGCTTCTGTTAGGTCCATACCATTTCTGTCCTTTATCGAACCTGTCTTTGCATGAAATGTTCCCTTGGTATCTCTAATTTTCTTGAAGAGATCTATAGTCTTTCCCATTCTGTTGTTTTCCTCTATTTCTTTGCACTGATCACTGAGGAAGGCTTTCTTATTTCTCCTTGCTATTCTTTGGAACTCTGGATTCAGATGTTTATGTCTTTCCTTTCTCCTCTGTTTTTCACTTCTCTTCTTTTCACAGCTATTTGTCAGTCCTCCTCAGACAGCCATTTTGCCTTTTTGCATTTCTTTCCCATGAGGATGGTCTTGATCCCTGTCTCCTGTACAGTGTCACGAACCTCCATCCATTGTTCATCAGGCACTCTATCTATCAGATCTAGGCCCTTGAATCTATTTGTCACTTCCACTGTATAATCATAAGGGATTTGATTTAGGTCATACCTTAATGTTCTACTGGTTTTCCCTACTTTGTTCAATTTCAGTCTGAATTTGGCAATAAGGAGTTCATGGTCTGAGCCACAGTCAGCTCCTGGTCTTGTTTGGTTGACTGTATAGAGCTTCTCCATCTTTGGCTGCAAGGAATATAATCAATATGATTTCGGTGTTGATCATCTGGTGATGTCCATGTGTAGATTCTTCTTTTGTGTTTTTGAAAGAGGGTGTTTTCTATGACCAGTGCATTTTCTTGGCAAAACTCTATTAGTCTTTGCTCTGCTTCATTCTGTATTCCAAGGCCAAATTTGCCTGTTATTCCAGGTATTTCTTGACTTCCTACTTTTGCATTCCAGTCCCCTATAATGAAAAGGAGTACCCTAGTGTAGTCTCTTGAATTCTAAAACTTGCAACATTATAGATGATCTATGAATTAAATAGGAATTTAGGAAAAAATCCTTAATGAAGAAAGGGAAGGAGGCCAGGAAGTACAATGAAGATCAGATCATCAACACACAATTCTGCACAAAGTATCTATTACTACTTACATATTTAGTCTTGACATATAATCAGGTACTTTTTCTTATATTTCTAATGTCTAGTACTTTCCTGTCTTACTGTGGTGCTTATAAACTTCATTCATGTTAGAAGATCTTCCTGTCAAAACTCTATTGGTTTTTTAAAACCGTTGATATATTTGCCACTTTTGCACAATTTGTATGTGTACTAGACTCTCAGATCAGTATACGTTTTCAGGTTATTCAAGAATTCTCTGACAAACTACTCTCAGTCCTTTGAAAGCATTCTTGGGGAAAATGTGGTCACAGTATTACCTTAATTTCTAGGGATAAATTATTACATAGCATTTTTTTTTTCATTTCATCTTTCCCCTTGCTGCCTTACATTTTTGTACAGGCTTTCAGGTAATCCAGTGTTCATAAATTTCAAAACCTATGTATTTGGAAAATATAGTGTTGCATAAAATGTTCACACCCTTTGTGTATTAACGATGCTGGATGAAATCATTTGCCATGTGCAATGGAAAGAATTCCCTTATCTGAAACAGACATAATATTGAGCTGGAGGAGGAGAAGGTATGAAGAGGAGGTTCTGAAACTTAGTGAGAACTAGCTGTACAATAGGCACATGTGTTCCAGGGCTTTACTGTTTTAGATCATTTAATCCAACAAGAACTCTGTATGTATTAACACATGGACCACACCTAGCATATGTTGGGTATTAAAAAAGTGTGAAAGTCCTTGTTGTCTCTTTGGCTGACAGATACACTTTGGCTTTCTTATATTTCAGGGGAAAAATAAATTTCATTATATCTTGATGCTATTTAACATTATTTACATTGACTATTTTCACCTCCTTTCTTGTTTTCTGTAATTCTTTAGATTTGTTTAAAATTATTGTTCACCCTTCCCCTTCCCTGATGCTTGACTGGGTGCATTTATTCTAAAATATTAAAAATCATATCATCTACATTAGTTTAGAATAGATGACCACCTTTCACTTTGAATTTTCCAGTGACATTTAATTCAGTAATAATGTGATATTTAGGAGGCCTGTTCATTCTATAAGTCATTTTTTAGTCTTTGGAAACCATGTTAATTCTGTAGATCTTCCAGTAAAATGGTAACATCTACTCTATTTTTATTGAGTTAACTTCATCAGAACAAACTCTACTTGCCTGAAGTAAGGAAAACTTGTACTTGAATCTCAATACTTGTTCATCTTCTCTACCTCTGGGTTTTTAATAGAATACTGAAATTAAGTATTCTTTCCTTGAGAACCCCATGAACAATATGAAAAGGCAAAATGATAGGATACTGAAAGAGAAACTCCCCAGGTCAGTAGGTGCCCAATATACTACTGGAGATCAGTGGAGAAATAACTCCAGAAAGAATGAAGGGATGGAGCCAAAGCAAAAAGAATACCCAGCTGTGGATGTGACTGGTGATAGAAGCAAGGTTTGATGCTGTAAAGAGCAATATTGCATAGGAACCTGGAATGTCAGGTCCATGAATCAAGGCAAATTGGAAGTGGTCAAACAAGAGATGGCAAGAGTGAATGTCGACATTCTAGGAATCAGTGAACTGAAATGGACTGGAATGGGTGAATTTAACTCAGATGACCATTATATCTACTACTGTGGGCAGGAATCCCTCAGAAGAAATGGAGTGGCCATCATGGTCAACAAAAGAGTCAGAAATGCAGTACTTGGATGCAATCTCAAAAACGACAGAATGATCTCTGTTCATTTCCAAGGCAAACCATTCAATTTCACAGTAATCCAAGTCTATGCCCCAACCAGTAACGTTGAAGAAGCTGAAGTTGAACGGTTCTATGAAGACCTACAAGACCTTTTAGAACTAACACCCCAAAAAGATGTCCTTTTCATTATAGGGGACTGGAATGCAAAAGTAGGAAGTCAAGAAACACCTGGAGTAAAGGGCAAATTTGGCCTTGGCATACAGAATGAAGCAGGGCTAAGACTAATAGAGTTTTGCCAAGAAAATGCACTGGTCATAACAAACACCCTCTTCCAACAACACAGGAGAAGACTCTATACATGGATATCAACAGATGGTCAACTCCGAAATCAGACTGATTATATTCTTTGCAGCCAAAGATGGAGAAGCTCTATACAGTCAGCAAAAACAAGACCAGGAGCTGACTGTGGCTCAGACCATGAACTCCTTATTGCCAAATTCAGACTTAAATTGAAGAAACTAGGGAAAACCACTAGACCATTCAGGTATGACCTAAATCAAATCCCTTATGATTATACAGTGGAAGTGACAAATAGATTTAAGGGCCTAGATCTGATAGATAGAGTGCCTGATGAACTATGGAATGAGGTTCGTGACATTGTAGAGAAGACAGGGATCAAGACAATTCCCATAGAAAAGAAATGCAAAAAAGCAAAATGGCTCTCTGGGGAGGCCTTACAAATAGCTGTGAAAAGAAGAGAAGTGAAAAGCAAAGGAGAAAAATAAAGATATAAACATCTGAATCCAGAATTCCAAAGAATAGCAAGAAGAGATAAGAAAGCCTTCTTCAGCGATCAATGCAAAGAAATAGAGGAAAACAACAGAATGGGAAAGACTAGGGATCTCTTCAAGAAAATCATAGATACCAAAGGAACATTTCATGTGAAGATGGACTCGATAAAGGACAGAAATGGTACGGACCTAACAGAAGCAGAAGATATTAAGAAGAAGATGGCAAGAATACACAGAAGAACTGTACAAAAAAAGATCTTCACGACCCAGATAATCACGATGGTGTGATCACTGACTGAGAGCCAGACATCCTGGAATGTGAAGTCAAGTGGGCCTTAGAAAGCATCACTATGAACAAAGCTAGTGGAGGTGATGGAATTCCAGCTGAGCTCTTTCAAATCCTGAAAGATGATGTTGTGAAAGTGCTGCACTCAATATGCCAGCATATTTGGAAAATTCGGCAGTGGCCACAGGACTGGAAAAGGTCAGTTTTCATTCTAATCCCAAAGAAAGGCAATGCCAAAGAATGCTCAAACTACCACACAATTGCACTCATCTCACACGCTAGTAAAGTAATGCTCAAAATTCTCCAAGCTGGGCTTCAGCAGTGTGTGAACCGTGAACTTCCTGATGTTCAAGCTGGTTTTAGAAAAGGCAGAGGAACCAGAGATCAAATTGCCAACATCCACTGGATCATAGAAAAAGCAAGAGAGTTCCAGAAAAACATCTATTTCTGCTTTACTGACTACTCCAAAGCCTTTGACTGTGGGGATCACAATAAACTGTGGAAAATTCTGAAAAAGATGGGAATAGCAGACCACCTGATCTGCCTCTTGAGAAATTTGTATGCAGGTCAGGAAGCAACAGTTAGAACTGGACATGGACTGGTTCCAAATAGGAAAAGAAATTCGTCAAGGCTGTGTATTGTCACCCTGTTTATTTAACTTATATGCAGAGTACATCATGAGAAACCCTGGACTGGAAGAAACACAAACTGGAATCAACATTGCCAGGAGATATATCAATAACCTGAGATATGCAGATGACACCACCCTTATGCATAAAGTGAAGAGGAACTAAAAAGCCTCTTGATGAAAGTGAAAGTGGAGAGTGAAAAAGTTGGCTTAAAGCTCAGCATTCAGAAAACGAAGATCATGGCATCCGGTCCCATCACTTCATGGGAAATAGATGGGGAAACAGTGGAAACAGTGGCAGACTTTATTTTTCTGGGCTCCAAAATCACTACAGATGGTGACTGCAGCCATGAAATTAAAAGATGCTTACTGCTTGGAAGGAAAGTTATGACCAACCTAGATAGCATATTCAAAAGCAGAGACATTACTTTGCCAACAAAGGTCCGACTAGTCAAGGCTATGGTTTTTCCTGTGGTCATGTATGGATGTGAGATTTGGACTGTGAAGAAGGCTGAGCACCGAAGAATTGATGCTTTTGAACTATGGTGTTGGAGAAGACTCTTGAGAGTCCCTTGGACTGCAAGGAGATCCAACCAGTCCATTCTGAAGGAGATCAGCCCTGGGATTTCTTTGGAAGGAATGATGATAAGGCTGAAACTCCAGTACTTTGAGCACCTCATGCAAAGAGTTGACTCATTGGAAAAGACTCTGATGCTGGGAGGGATTGGGGACAGGAGGAGAAGGGGACAACAGAGGATGAGGTGGCTGGATGTTATCGCTGACTCGATGGACATGATTCTGAGTGAACTCCAGGAGTTGGTGATGGACAAGGAGGTCTGGCGTGCTGCCATTCATGGAGTCACAAAGAGTTGGTAGGACTGAGCGACTGATCTGATCTGATGTGACTGAAATTAAATACAATATATAAAGAAATTAAGCTCCAAGATCAGCATCCTCATTCACATTTCATAAGAACTTCAATTTTAATACCACATTTGATCATTTTAATATGGGATAAATCAAAGATCACTTTTTAAATATTTTTATTCCTTTATAGTTAAATCTCTCCTTTACATACTTTTACTCTGTACACTTACTGATATTTTAAAGGAATGCTGAGTGTACCAAAAAGTGATTAACACAAATATTTTAGAAAAGGAAAGAATTATAGAATAAATAATGTATATTTAACACATAGAAAATTTAATCTACAACAAATTTCCCAACTCTGTCATTTCTATATGTTTGTAGAAACCTAATTAAATACCTAATATTAAGCATAGATACATCATAGAAAATGCTTCTATTATATTAAAATGTAATAATTTTCCCTTTCCTTTTGATATATAAAGTAGTTTTCTACATTTGCTTACTGTTTGCTAACTTTTAAGCCATAATACATTTCCTGGATGCTCAGATAGAAGCATTTATTGCAATATTACTAATTGCATATAAAAGTATAACATAATAGTACAAATTAGCTTTTAATGCTTATACCATTTATTCATCAATGAAACCAATGCAGTTTTTAAATTGAAAATTTACAGCACATGAAAAGATGCTCAACATCATGCATTATCAGAGAAATGCAAATCAAAACCACTTTGAGGTACCATTTCACGCCAGTCGGAATGGCTGTGATCCAAAATTTACAAGCAATAAATGTTGGAGAGGGTGTGGAGAAAACGGAACCCTCTTACACTGTTGGTGGGAATGCAAACTAGTACAGCCACTATGGAGAACAGTGTGGAGATTCCTTAAAAAACTGGAAATAAAACTGCCTTATGACCCAGCAATCCCACTGCTGGGCATACACACTGAGGAAACCAGAATTGAAAGAGACACGTGTACCCCAGTGTTCATCGCAGCACTGTTTATAATAGCCAGGACATGGAAGCAACCTAGATGTCCATCAGCAGATGAATGGATAAGAAAGCAGTGGTACATATACACAATGGAGTATTACTCAGCCATTAAAAAGAATACATTTGAATCAGTTCTAATGAGGTGGATGAAACTGGAGCCTATTATACAGAGTGAAGTAAGCCAGTAAGAAAAACACCAATACAGTATACTAACACATATATATGGAATTTAGAAAGATGGTAACAATAACCCTGTATATGAGACAGCAAAAGAGACACTGATGTATAGATCAGTCTTTTGGACTCTGTGGGAGAGGGAGAGGGTGGGATGATTTGGAAGAATGGCATTGAAACATGTATAATATCATATATGAAACGAGTCCAGGTTTGATGCACGATACTGGATGCTTGGGTCTGGTGCACTGGGACGACCCAGAGGGATGGTACGGGGAGGAAGGAGGGAGGAGGGTTCAGGATGGGGAACACGTGTATACCTGTGGTGGATTCATGTTGATATATGGCAAAACCAATACAATATTGTAAAGTTAAAAATAGAATAAAATAATAAAAACAAAACAAAAAATAAATAAATAAAAATTTACAACATGGGTTGAGGGAGGAGAGGGTGGAACAAATTGAGAGAATAGCATTGAAACGTCTACATTACCATATGTAAGATAGATAGCCAGTGGAAACTTGCTGTATGACATGAGGAGGTCAAATTTGATGCTCTGTGACAATCTAGGTGGTTGGGATGGGGTGGGAGGAGAGGGAGAGGTTCAAAAGGAAGGGACATATATATACCTATGGGTGATTTATGTTCATATATGGCAGAAACCAACACAATATTGAAAAATAATTATTCTCCAATTAAATAAATTAAAAAGAAACAAAAAATCAAACAAGAAGGTTTTGCAATATAATCTACATCTTTTTGCAGTTTTCTTTATTCTTGTTTCTGAAAGGGGAATGCAAATTTACTGATAACAATGTGGTGATTAGCAATTATATTTTACTTCCTTATGACTTACTCCTCAAAGCTAGAAGAATCCAATAAAGGAAGGGTGAACAGAAAATAAATAAGTAAATAAAAATAAAAATGAACAACATATAAAACCAATAAAATATATATTTAAACAATTTTATTAATGTCCTATTTTGCTAAAGTGAAATACTACTCAAAATAACGACATAGTAATGATCTCTGTGGCACAGGTTTATTTAGCATGGTTGTGCTAACAGTGCTGTGTGGAGAGTGCTGACTTAATTATTCTCTTTTACTTTTTTTTCTTCAGATTATGAAAAAAAAATATATCTCCAAAGTTGCAAGACAATGTTTGGCTTTCACTTGGCAGGGGTCCTTTGGCATGATAGAAAGTTAATAACTTTTTCTCATTACTTCATGATAATATAAGTAGTACTCCTTGGCAAAAGACTAGGGGGAAAAATAAAACACTAGATGTCCATCGGCAGATGGATGGATAAGGAAATGTATTGTGTGCACATATACACAATGGAATATTACTCATCTATTTAAAAAAAGAGCATATTTGAGTCTGTTCTAAACAGGTAGATGAAACTTGAGCCTAATACACAGAGTGAAGTAAGTCAGAAAGAGAAACACCAATCAGTTCAGTTCAGTCACTCAGTTGTGTATGACTCTTTGTGACTCCATGGACTGCAGCACCCCAGGCCTCCCCATCCATCACCAATTCCTGAAGTTTACTCAGACTCATGTCCATTGAGTCGGTGATGCCATCCAGCCATCTCATCCTCTGTCATCCCCTTCTCCTCCCGCCTTCAATCTTTTTCAGAATCAGGGTCTTTTCAAATGAGTCAGTTCTTCGCATCAGGTGGACAAAGTATTGGAGTTTCAGCATCAGTCCTTCCAATGAATATTCAGGACTGATTTCCTTTAGGATGGACTGGTTGGATCTCCTTGCTGTCCAAGGAACTCTCGAGTCTTCTCAAACACCACAGTTCAAAAGCATCAATTCTTCGACATTCAGCTTCTTTATAGTCCAACTCTCACATCCGTACATGACTACTGGAAAAATGATAGCTTTGACTAGACAGACCATTGTTAGCAAAGTAATGTCTCTGCTTTTTAATATGCTGTCTATGTTGGTCATAACTTTCTTCCAATGAGCAAATGTCTTTTAGTTTCAAGGCTGTAGTCATATGGAGTGATTATGAATTAATTTCACATGCAGTGATTTTTGCCCCCCCCCCAAATTACAATACACCAATATAGTATATTAACACATATATATGGAATTTAGAAAGACAGTAACAACAATCCCATACACAGGGGCAAAAGAGACATAGATGCCAAGAACAGACTATTGGACTATGCGGAAGAAGGTGAGGCTGTGATGATATGAGAGAATAGCATTGAAACATGTGTATTACCATATGTAAAATAGATGACCAGTACAAGTTCAATGCATGAAGCAGAGCACTCAAAGCCAGTGCTCTGGGACAAAACAGAGGGATGGGGTGGGGAGGGATGTGGGAGGGAGTTTCAGGATGGGGGGGCACATGTGCACCTGTGACTGATCCATGTAGATGTGTGACAGGGGCCACCACAGTGTTGTAAAAAGATTGTCCTCCAAGAAAAATAAATAATTTAAAAAAAAGTTATTAGAAAAGCACATACATATACAAACACACACACACACACACACACACACACACACACACACACACAGAAATGAAAACCCTCTGTATATTTGATGGTAGTCAGCTAGATGTTCAGGGATACATAACAATGATATATGTGAGAAGCACATATACTTTAATAAGCACATTTATTTTTAATTAGAAAATTAAAAATAAATATTCAAGAATTTTTGGACTCCAGGGTAACCTCTGTGGACTTTTAGATACCCATGAACCTAGAGTAATATGCATAACATCATCTTGCTAATTATAAAATGTTTCATCCATGGTGAAGCTTGAGTTTACTCATAATTTGAGCAAGACAAAAAAAGAAGAAGAAATCATTGGAAATGTATGATTATATAATGAATTGTAATTAGAAAAAATATACTCCGAATATATGTCACAAAAATATTTCTCAGGTGTTTGAAGTTTGAGGGGATAAATAAAATTCTGTATAAAAATTGAAGTCTGAAATGCAGCATTAACTAGATAATCACCTTTTGAATTATGTCATCATAAAACAAATATTTAAAAATATATAGCCCAGAGGAAAAAATATTCAGTAAACTTTTGTGTGTGTGTGTGTGTGTGTGTGTGTGTATGTGTGTGTGTTATGAGCATCTCTGGTTTATATTGAACTTACTTTCATGTCTCTGTAATCTTCAGTTGGTTGACTACATATCCTGAATTTTCTGACACAACCTCACTTTCAAAAAAAATACATTTTCAAACAACATGTCCCAGTTGTATTTCTTGCTGTGGCATGTTTCAAATATCTTTTATCAGAATATCTTTTAGCACACACACACACACACACAAATCTTCTAACAAAGCATTTAAAATTTGTGTTCATTTCAAAAAAACACGGTGGAAAATGATATTTCTAAATCCTTAATAAAAAAATCTAACCCAATAGTTAAAAGGTTATTTCAACCTGAAAGCAAAACCTTTTTTGAGATCCAAACAATTCACCAAGGCCCTGAATTGTATTTAGAGGATAGAAATGTAAGATGCAAACAGCTGAGAAAAAGACTGCAAGGAGATCAAACCAGTCAATCCTAAAGGATCAGATCAGATCAGATCAGTCACTCAGTCATGTCCGACTCTTTGCGATCCCATGAATCGCAGCACGCCAGGCCTCCCTGTCCATCACCAACTCCTGGAGTTCACTGAGACTCATGTCCATCGAGTCAGTGATGCCATCCAACCACCTCATCCTCTGTCGTCCCCTTCTCCTCCTGCCCCCAATCCCTCCCAGCATCAGAGTCTTTTCCAATGAGTCAACTCTTTGCATGAGGTGGCCAAAGTACTGGAGTTTGAGCTTTAGCATCATTCCTTCCAAAGAAAACCCAGGGCTGATCTTCAGAATGGACTGGTTGGATCTCCTTGCAGTCCAAGGGACTCTCAAGAGTCTTCTCCAACACCACAGTCCAAAAGCATCAATTCTTTGGTGCTCAGCTTTCTTCACAGTCCAGCTCTCACATCCATACATGACCACAGGTAAAACCATAGCCTTGACTAGCTGGACCTTTGTTGGCAAAGTAATGTTTCTGCTTTTGAATATGCTGTCTAGGTTGGTCATAACTTTGCTTCCAAGGAGTAAGCGTCTTTTAATTTCATGGCTGCAGTCACCATCTGCAGTGATTTTGGAGCCCAGAAAAATAAAGTCTGCCACTGTTTCCACTGTTTCCCCATCTATTTCCCATGAAGTGGTGGGGCCGGATGCCATGATCTTCATTTTCTGAATGTTGAGCTTTAAGCCAACCTTTTCACTCTCCACTTTCACTTTCATCAAGAGGCTTTTTAGTTCCTCTTCACTTTCTTCCATAAGGGTGGTGTCATCTGCATATCTGAGGTTATTGGTATTTCTCCCGACAATCTTGATTCCAGCTTGTGTTTCAGTTCTAAATGTTCATTGGAAGGACTGATGCTGAAGCTGAAGCTCCAATACTTTTGGCCATCTGATGCAAAGAACTGACTCATTGGAAAAGACCCTGATGCTAGGAAAAATTAAAGGCAGGAGAAGAAGGGGATGACAGAGGATGGGATGGTTGGATGGCATCACTGACTCAATGGACATGAGTTTAAGCAAGCTCCAGGAGTTGGTACGGACAGGGAAGCCTGGCCCAGTGCAGTCCATGGGGTTGCAAAGAGTTGGACATGATTGAGCAACTGAACTGACATATTCCAGTATGCAAAGTATTTTAATTACTAATGCTACTAACAATAGTTCTTAAAAAAAATTAATCAATTAACAATGACTAAAATTAAGTCATGTGTAGCTGTATCAGCATGTTTTATGTAACTATTTATACACACAGTGTAATTAATTTTGTCTTGGAGATTAATTGTATTAGATGAATAAAGACATATATATATGTTAAAATAAAATTTTATATCATTAATATTCATTTTAACAAACATATCCATAAAAATGACTAATAATAATGAATAAGGCTTTTCTTTAAAAATATATAAAAGGATATATTGACTTAAATTTTAATATTTTATTTGAATAATTTTTTTCTTTTATAATTTACCTTATTTCATGACTACCTAAAGGAAGATGAAGATTTTCTTTTTGGTGACTGGCACTAAGAATAATATTCATAGTATTAGTCAACTACCAGGACTTTGGGCACTATAAAATCAAGGATATGCCTATAAACAACAATGTGGGCTAACCAGTAGGTACAGGTTAATATAAGCTCTGCCTGAAATCGGACAAATAGCAAGCAAATGACACATATATTGCTGGAGTGAAACAAGTGATCCATGACAACAGCGATAACAGCAAGGATATGCTAAGTAGATCTCAAATGGAAGAGAGAATAAAATTCATTATCTGTTTATTTCCCATGGCCATTGTTGGTCAAGAATTGATTATACTATTACAAAGAATGAAGAGCTATAGCCCAAGTGCATGGAGTTGTGGTCAAGTACAAGGACGATGTGTGAACTTACAAGTTATTTAGCCTGTTTCCTCATAATGTAAACGGGGAAAACAAGTTCTTACCAGAGCTCTTGTTTGGAAGATTTAATTAATATACCTTTAAAACTGCTCAGGACAATGTATGGCACGCAATTCATGCTAGATATTATTTTTTTGGTGGTAAGGACTTATAATTCAATGAACTCTCTGATAACATTCTATTAATTAGAGGTCTTGAGAAATACAATAAAGCTTTAAATGTGGTCTTTTTTTTAGGAGTCTTTTATTCAAGCTAAACATGTTTTTATATAGCTCAGAGTAAGCTTACCTTGTGAATATAACTGTATTTTGCATAATAATTCTAAAGGTAAGTGTGCTAAATTAAGCTCTTACATTATGAAAACAATGATCTTTACTATAGGTATTCTCACTGCCCTCTTGTATCATAAAAGTAACATATTCTACTTTCATAACTCTTCTGAAATATGAGACCAGGAAATAACTATTAAGGTATGTAACATGCATACATACATACATACACACAACCCAACTATGAATTCTCTGCCAGTCCTAATACAAACTTTCCATCTTAACACTCACCCAACTTTACACTAATATTCTTCTCATCATAATATTTTTTTGTATTTATTTCCAAAACATATTTGTAAAACCATTTTACTATCATGGGATGTTTTCATTCTTTTCCATTATAAATATGCCATCATAAAAAAAAAAATTGAAGGATTTACTATGGATAATTTGCATCATATCCATTCTATATGTCCTACAAGTTTTATATTATCAGTCATGTCAGTTCAGTCACAGTTGTGTCTGACTCTTTGCAACCCCATGGACTGCAGCACACCAGGCCTCCCTGTCCATCAACAACTCCTGAAGTTTACTCAAACTCATGTCCATCGGGTCGGTGATGCCATCCAACCATCTCATCCTCTGTCATTCCCTTCTCCTGCCTCAGTCTTTCCCAGCATCAGGGTCTTTTCAAATGAGTCAATTCTTTGCATCAGGTGGCCAAAGTATTGGAGTTTCAGCTTCAACATCAGTCCTTCCAATGAATATTCAGGACTGATTTCCTTTAGAATGGACTGGTTGGATCTCCTTGCTGTCTAAGGGACTCTCAAGAGTCTTCTCCAACACCACACTTCAAAAGCATCAATTATTTGGTGCTCAGCTTTCTTTATGGTCCAACTCTCATATCGATACATGACTACTGGAAAAACCATAGCTTTGACTAGATGGACCTTGTTGGCAAAGTAATGTCTCTGCTTTTTAATATACTGTCTAGGTTGGTCATAACTTTTCTTCCAGTGAGCAAGTGTCTTTTATTTTATTTTTTTAAAATTTGTTTGCTTATTCATTCATATTTATTCACTTAGTTGGAATTACAATTTACAGATCACAAAAGGCACAGATCTTAAGTGTTCAATTTGATGAGTTTGACATTTGTAAACACCCATGAAACCACCACCCCAAACAAAACAGAATATATGTTATCACCCCAGAAAGCTTCTTCATGCTCCTTCTTGACGATTTTACCCCAATTCCAAATAAACCCATTTTCTGACTTCTTTCATGCATCTATTTTTGTTATTGTTTTTGTTATTTTGCTTGTTATTGTACTTCACATTCACTGAGTCAAGTAGCGCATGTGTGTGTGTGCATGTGTGTGCGCATGTATCTTCTTTCACCCAGCATTTTGGATATTCATATCACTGTGCTTATCAGTAGTTCTTCCTTTTCCCTGTTGAGGTTCATGATTTGGCTATATTGCAATCTATTTACTCATTCTCTTGTCGATGAGCGCAGGGGGATTCCAGTTTTAGGATGTTATGAATAAGGTTGCTATGGATATTCTCAAATTATTCTTTAAATTTTCTCTTTTTAAAAACTTATTTTAACAAATAATTTCAAACTTACCAATAGTAGCAAAATTTAAACTTGCAAACAAAACACTCAAATACTCTTTATCCAGATTTGTCTATTGTAACTATATAAACGTTGTTTTTATATTTGTGTGTGTGTGTTTCCTGAACCATTTGAAGGCCCCTTGCTTGAAAATTACAGACTTTTACTCCTAAAAAGTTCAAGAATGTGGATATTCTCTAATATGGTCATAGTATAGTTACCGATTTCAGTGAACTTAACATCAATGTAATACTCTAATCTATCAATTGTATTCCAATTCTGTCAGTTATTGACTCAGTAATGTCCTTAACTGAGTTGGACCATAGAGAAAGCTGAGCTCCAAAGAATCGATGCCCCCAAACCGTGGCATTGGAGAAGACTCCCAAGAGTCCCCGGGACTACAAGGAGATCCAATCAGTCCATCCCAAAGGAAATCAATACTGAACATTCATTGAAAGAACTGATGCTGAAGCTCCAATAATTTGGCCATCTGATGCAAGTGTCTTTTAATTTCATGGCTGCAGTCACCATCTGCAGTGATTGTGGTACCCCAAAAAATAAAGTCAGCTACTGTTTCCCCATCTATTTGCCATGAAGTGATGGGACCGAATGCCAGGATCTTAGTTTTCTGAATGTTGAGCTTTAAGGCAACTTTATCACTCTCCTCTTTCACTTTCATCAAGAGGCTCTTTAGTTCTTCACTTTCTGCCATAAGAGTGGTGTAATCTGCATATCTGAGTTATTGATATTTCTCCCAGCAATCTTGATTCCAGCTTATGCTTCATCCAGTCCAGCAGTTTACATGATGTACTCTTCATATAAGTTAAATAAGCAGGGTGACAATATACAGCTTTGACATACTCCTTTCCTGATTTGGAACCAGTCCAGTATTCCATGTCTGATACTGTTTCTTCTTGACCTGCATAGAGATTTCTCAGAATGCAGGTAAGGTGATATGATATTCCCACCTCTTTATGAATTTTCCAAAGTTTGTTGTGATCCACACAGTCGAAGGCTTTAGTGTAGTCAATAAAGCAGAAGTAGATGATTTTCTGGAACTCTCTTATTTTTTTGATGATCCAATGGATGTTGGCAATTTGATCTCTGGTTCCTCTGCATTTTCTAAATCCAGCTTGAACATCTGCAAATTCACAGTTCACATACTGTTGAAGCCTAGTTTGGAGAATTTTAAGCATTTCTTTGCAAGTGTGTGAGATGAGTGCAATTGTGCAGTAGTTTGAGCATTCTTTGGCATGGCCTTTCTTTGGGATTGGAATGAAAACTGACCTTTTCCAGTCCTGTGGCCACTGCTGAGTTTTTCAAATTTGCTGGCATATTGAGTGCAGCACTTTCATAGCATCGTCTTTTAGGATTTGAAATAGCTCAACTGGAATTCCATCACCTCCACTAGCTTTGTTCATAGTGATGAACATAGTGATGTTCCAGGATGTCTGGCTCTAGGTGAGTGATCACACCATCCTGGTTATCTGGGTCATGAAGATCTTTTTTGTATAGTTCTTCTGTGTATTCCTGCCACCTCTTTTTAATATCTTCTGCTTCTGTTAAGTCCATACTATTTCTGTCCTTTATTGTGCCCTTCTTTACATGAAATATTCCCTTGGTATTTCTAATTTTCTTGAAGAAATCTCGTCTTTCCCTTTCTATTGTTTTCCTCTATTTCTCAATATTGATCATTGAGGAAGGCTTTATCTCTCCTTGCTATTCTTTGGAACTCTGCATTCAAATGGGTATTTCTTTCCTTTTGTCCTTTGCCTTTCATTTCTCTTCTTTTCAAATCTATTTGTAAGACCTCCTCAGACAATTGTTTGCCTTTTTCCATTTCTTCTTGTTGGGAATGGCCTTGATCCCTGACTCCTGTACAATGTCATGGATCTCCATCCATAGTTCTTTAGGCACTCTGTCTATCAGATCTAATCCTTTGAATCAATTTGTCACTTCTACTGTATAATCATAAGGGATTTGATTTAGGTCATACCTGAATGATCTAGTGATTTACCATATTTTCTTTAAGTCTGAATTTGGCAATAAAGAGTTTATACTATGAAAGTGTGTATTTCTGAAGTGAAGTATATACATATATCAGGCTTTCATTGACCTTGACTTTGACTTCCTTTTTTAGGAAGAAAATAATCACCTACATGTTTCCAGGAAGAGTTAATACAATGAGGCAGAAACGGTACTATCCAGGAGGAATTAGATTCCAGATTTTATTAATCACTACAACCTTTCAAATTCATGACACAGAAATCATGGACAAAAAAAGCCAAGGATTGAAACAGAAGTATTGTGCCAAAGTGATGACACATATTTTCTGAAAACTGTTGTTACAAATCACTTTAAATCAAACTATGATTTAAACATGTTTTAACTGTAGGACATTTATCTCTCTTTTTTAAAAAGGAGTTCAGGAAAAAAAAATTTAGGCAGTATATCCCTTATTTGCAATTATATTCCAAAACTACATGACTTTTTCAAGAATATTCTTCTGAAACAAAGATGTTATCTGAACAAATACTGAGCTTATATGTAATTTTCTGTTTTGATTTCATCTTGTGGACAAGACAACGTGAGTTTGTTGCTATTGCATAAAATATTTTAATGGAAAATTTTAAGAAGCAGAATTGTATATTCAGCATGAATGCTCATCTTGTGACTTAGAGATATTTATCACTTTAATATGTATCATGTGAAAATTACTGAATGATTTTCATTTGTTAACCTACAAGCAGATCTCTGATTTTTGTGGAAAAAAACCCTTTAACAATACCTAAAATTCTCTTCACCAAATTATTAATATTACAATTTCTAGGAGAACACATTTGGGTGAATCTGAATTTAGAAACAAAGCATTATCCATACTGAGCACACCTCCTTACCTAACTCTTTGGGAGGCCTCACCCAAGCTGGGATTTCAGGTGCTAATAATAAATACTTTATTTAAGTGTTAAAATAACAAAAAATATTGATCTTAATATGAAATAAAATATAAATACTTGCAACTTAATGCAATATTATGTCAACATAATGATGTTTTTTTTTTTTTTTTCCCCACATCATATTGAATGTGTTGTTGTTTTTCAGTCGCTAAGTCATGTCCAACTCTTTGTGACCCCCATAGATTGTAGCACGCCAGGCTCCCTGTTCTTCACCATCTCCTGGAATTTCCTCAAACTCGTGTCCATTGAGTTGGTGATGCCATTAAGCCATCTCATCCTCTGTCTCTCCCTTCTCCTTCTGCCTCATTCTTTCACAGATTCAAGGTCTTTTCTAATGAGTAGACTCTTTGCATCAGGTGGCCAAAGTACTGGTGGTTTAGCTTCAGCATCAGTCCTTCCAATGAATATGCAGAGTGGATTTCCTTTAGGATTGACTGGTTGGATGTCTTTTCTGTCCAAGTGTCTCTTGAGAGTCTTCCCCAGCACCACATTTTGAAAGCATTGATTCTTTGGCACTCAGTCTTCTTTATTAGGTCCTATTTATTATTTTCCATTGTAAAAACTGTGAAAGAAATTTTGTTGATCAGATTTCTTTGTCCTAGTACAAAAGGATTCATTAATGAATTATTAGAAATTTACTTCAAATATGGTAACATTTCTACTACAGGAGCCTTAATTTCATTTTATTTTTAAATTCTCTTCTCTGTTTTCCATTCTTTCATTCTCTTTCCATTGCAATTTTTTTTTTTTTTGAGAAGACTGACATTCCCTCTCTACTCATTATTTTGAAAATAAAATGACAACTCTTCAAATTTTAATGACATAGGTTTTTTTGTTGTTCAGTCACTCAGTTGTGTCCAACTCTTTGCAACCCCATGGACTGCAGCTTGCCAGGCTTCCCTGTCATTGGAGCTTGCTCAAACTCATGTCCATTGAGTGAGTGATGCCATCCAACCATCTCGTCCTCTGTTGTCCCCTTCTCCTCCTGCCTTCAATCTTTCCCAACATCAGGTTTTTTTCTAATGAGTCGGCATAGGTTTAGGGACTTAATGTTAATTATAGTCTCTGTAGATGAAAATATTGGGCTTCCCTGGTAGCTCAGTGGTAAATAATCTGCCTGCCGATGCAAGAAACATTGGTTTAACCCCTGGGTCAGGAAGATGTGGAGGGGTAGGATATTCCAATTCACTCCACTATTCTTACCTGGAAAATTCCATGGACAGAAGAGCCTGGTAGACTACAGGCCATGGGGACACAGGAGAGCCACACACAACTTAGTGACTAAACAACAGCAATACATGGAAATATAACATAACAGTATTATAATAAAGTTTTAACTGCAGTAGAACAAGATACTTCTGATAAAAGTTAAATAATTAACCCCATTTTATATCTTTTCATCTTGCTAAAAAGAAAATGGGAATTTAGGTCTTTAATAACAAAAGCATAGTTTGCTAGGTTTCAGTTAGTACCTCGAAAATCATTACTGTCTGTGCTGAGGAAGAAACTTATAGGAGCTGATCACTTTTTCAGAACCACTTTTGAATAGCTATAAATTTTTGTCTTGGATTAAAAATACAGGAATTGTCACACATTTACACAAAGACACACACTTTAAACACTTATAATAAGCGATATTCCAAAAATGTTTTGTTTTGATTAATAATTAACTTTATTTTGTGCAACTGGGAATATGGGGAAATAAAGATTCTAAGATCTAATATGAATTCCTTATGTATAACTTACAATCTTGTTACCCAGGTGACGGTGTCATCTGTTCTTGGTAAAGCAATTTAGATTCCCTGCAATTTGTATAGCACTGTCAATTTATTTGTTTGATATTCAAATGTGATGCTATGCTCAGTTTGAAATACTATTTTTATATTTTCCCATAAGCCATTTCTGGATGTGACTTCATATTCTTATACATAAGATTTAATTCTCCATTATTTAGTTTCAAATGAATAATTCATGTATTGTAAAATTCTACTCACAAAAGCTTAACTATATATGCATAAACTATAGATTTATATATTTGTTTATACTTATACATAACATATAGTTTTATATACTTAAAAATGTAAAATTAAAGGTGAATAAAAGTCATTCATTATCTTTATGAATTATATTTTAGCTATATTTATAAAATATAGCTAAAAATAGCATCAATAATAAAATGATCCTCAATATATATAAACCCTGAAAGCAATAACCTCTTTTTGCCCTTTTTACTGCCTTTACAAATCTGGAACATCTGGGGATTCAACTATCGAGCTAAGAAAGCTTTGAAAAACTCTGCTCTTACTAACACCTGATTTTTGACCTTGAGGTTCTCATCTGTTCTCTTTATATGAATTCTGTAACAGATCTAGAGTATAGTCTTAGTTTAATACTAAATTTGACATATCCTAATAAAAATAATATTAAAATTTAGTTTCTTAAAGTTTAATAACATGTTTCTGAATTATCAGCTATCACTGAAATAATGGAAGCCATTAAAATAATAGGTTACACCAGTTAGTTTTTTAGTTAATGCCTAGCAATAAAATGTCACATGTTTGTAAGTCATTCTAAAATAAGAAATTACATAAGAATAAATATATGCAAAGAAGGAATTCTAAAAAGAAAAATAGAATTTTATGTTTTCAAAACCAGCAGTACTTAAGTTTTAATTATTATTTTTGATGATATATTCTTCGGCAAATGGCTGAGATCCCAAAACAAAAAGCAAATGAAGTATGCAGTGACACAAACAACTGTCAATTATGATTTTACAGATAAATTAAATCAGTTTGTGTAGTTTGTAACTTTAGGGAAAAGCTACAAGAAATAGTTTACTCATGAGTTCACTCAATTTCACAATCAGTTCAGTTGCTCAGTCATGTCCGACTCTTCCGACCCCATGAATCATAGCACGCCAGGCCTCCCTGTCCACCACTACACATTTTTATACTTTACTTCAATTTATTTAAATTACTGATTTATTTATTTTTATTAATTTCCTTAAATCTGATCTGAATTCAGCAGTCATTCCAATAGATTCTTTTCCTGAACTTCTTAGTTCACATTTTTTTAAATTTAATATCCCAATCTAAAAGTTCCCCTAGAACAAGATTTCAGTCTTAATTAGCTTAGATATTCAATGATTGATTCTCAAATGAATGGGTATTACATAACTATTTAACATGACCTACTCATACAAGTAGAGAAAAATAATGACCAACCTAGATAGCATAATGAAAAGCAAAGACATTACTTTGCCAACAAAGGTCCGGCTAGTCAAGGCTATGGTTTTTCCAGTGGTCATGTCTGGATGTGAGAGTTGGATGGTGAAGAAGCCTGAGCGCCGAAGAATTAATGCTTTTGAACTGTGGTGTTGAAGAAAACTCTTGAGAGAGTCCCTTGGACTGCAAGGAGATCCAACCAGTCCATTCTGAAGGAGATCAGCCCTGGGATTTCTTTGGAAGGAATGATGCTAAAGCTGAAACTCTAGTACTTTGGCCACCTCATGTGAAGAGTTGACTTATTGGAAAAGACTCTGATGCTGGGAGGGATTGGGGGCAGGAGGAGAAGGGGACGACAGAGGATGAGATGGCTGGATGGCATCACCTCCTCAATGGACGTGAGTCTGAGTGAACTCCGGGAGTTGGTGATGGACAGGGAGGCCTGGAGTGCTGCGATTCATGGGGTTGCAAAGACTCGGACACGACTGAGCGACTGAACTGAACTGAACTGAACTGACTCATACAAGATACCTTCAACCTGAGGTTTTTTTGTCTTGTACACCAAGCTGCTTGTCTAGTATATGTTAAGAGGCATCATTAATCACCCAGTGGTTGCCTGGGTACATGCTACACCCTGTCACAATAATGGATACTTTAGACATATTCCCTTTCAGTTCCCCTACTTTTAGCTGCTTTAGTTAAAACTGCATAGATAAAAACAAGCCTTTCAGATATCTATTTGAGTTCATGAAAAACCATATAGAATTCAAGAGTATCCCTGTATTCTTTTAGAAACCATTCTGAATACAAAATTCTCAATTGAGTATTTTCTTTGATATCATGATAACTTTAACTTTTTCTATTATGAAATAGTTTCCATTCCCAAACATCTATTTTTATGTCTTCTCTACATAGATGATAGATAAAATAGATAGATCTATCTCAGATAACTGAGATAAGTTACAGCAAATTGATTTTAAATATATTTATAGCTGTTTTAAATTCTTTGTAGACAAACAAATCTATATGACTTTGAAAAACCTGTCAAATATTTACAGATGGTTTACAAGAAGAATGACATTTGTTCTCATAAAAGTCTCTAAAAATCTAAGTATACTGTGTTACAAATCAATTACTATTAATAAGCAATGAAAAGAAGTCAGTTTTAAGAAGTTTCCTGATGTGTTTGCTTTTGGACAAGTTGAAGTAACTGCAAATGTTCCATTTGGAAATCACCAACAGACTTAGAAATATATGTATATATATATATATTTATATATATATATATATATATATATATATATATATATATATATATATATAAATGCTTCTGTTTAGTGAATGTCTTCTGGTGAGTATCATTGTGCAATAAAAGGATTCTTACAACTTGTTCCCTATCCAGTATATCTGTAACACACCTTTTCCTCATGTCTTCTCCTCAATTCCCTTTTCTCAGTTCTCCTTTCAGGCTCCTGTATAATAAATAAGTCGAGGCATTGTTCCTTTGCCCACAAGGCAGAGCCAGTGATGAGGAGCTATACCCAAGTTCTGCCCAGTAGGAAGATTTCCCCTCACCATTGTCATTCATGCTTACTCTTAAATGGGACTGCAGTGTAGAAGACACATTTTCAGCTTGTTCCTGCATACTTGCCTGACCCATTCATAAAACAATCTTGGCCTTTTTCTATCACTGTCAGCTGGTTATTGGGAGCACTTTATAGGCTGTAAGTGAGCCGAAAAAAATCAAGAGTCCAAACAAAATGTTGATGTAGCTTCTTTGTGCCATCTGAATCTGCCCAAGCCCAACCTTATATGTAACATGTCCATTTTACAATGGACTGTTGCTACTGTCACCAAAACATGTGACAGAACGTGTCTTACATTCCCAGACTTGAGACTGCCAATTTTAGCTATATGAGATCTACATCCTCTGCCTGCTCTTCCCTGGGGGATTCCTGTACATCCCCTGGTTCCACGAGTTAAACATCTCTGTAAATACTGTCAAGGAGACTCTCCCACACTTTACATTTTGATTAATCAATCTGGGCCTGCTGTTTCCCCCTAATTGGCTTAGCAATGATACATGACAACAATCTTTACAATTACTTTTTCCTCCATGTCACTTGAAAGCCAGAAACATTACACCAGTTATTTCACCTCCATCCCAGTCCACCACAGATGAAAGGGTCAGCAGTCACAATGATATAGCATTCTATTTAACTTCAAAAATTTCACGAATTTAAATCTTAGTAAGTGAGGTATTGACTCTGCCCTTAGATAAATAATTACATGAATTTCTGTTTTGTGTTTGTTTTTAAGCTCTCGGAGAATTGGGAGAATAAATATATTCACCTATGACTTGGGGCTGAAATTTCATTTGGACATTTATGTTTTGATATTCATATACAACTTTCTCAATGGTTTTCAAGAGGAAATTTGAACATAAAACCTCTTTTCACAGATTATTATAAACTAAATTTAATGTGCTACATGTGTTAAAAAAAAAAAAAAGAACATCAGAAATCTGGGACAAAATTTTAGCTATAGTTACTTGGTTTATGAGAGTGAAATATTGCTTGAAATAATTGAATAGTTCAAACGATTTTTGCACTTAAATCTTTATGCAACAGTACGTTTTCAATGGTAGTAAAAACCACAGATTTAATATTTTTATTTTCTTGTTTTTTTTTTCACCAACCTTATATACTTTAATGGTTCATGTCTCATAAAAATAACTTCTGACAAAATAAAACACATCATTAAAATAAAGGTTTTAAGTCTGAAGGCTGTATTCTTGCTGGCATTTCAACATCAATGGAACGTCACTATAGTGATGTACTATCCTGATAAATCATTTCAGAGATACCATTGTGATGATGTATTATGACTTACATATACATCATCATGGTCATCCTGGTGCTTTATTAGTATCGTATATCACCAAAATGATGAGGCTTTGATGATGTAGAATTTCTCGGTGAAATAGCAATGATAGAAGTTGTATCTCTTGGAGAAATGCCTCTGTAACTTTATTCCTGAAAAGTTTATAAATATGTCATCTTTCTAACCCTGTCTCAAAAATATACATACAAAAATTGAAAGAATACAGATTGTTCTGAGGGGCAAAGCTGAATTTTACAATGCAACATGCATGGATTTTCTTATTAAATTTTCCGTATTGATTAATCTGAGCTTTTCCCATTCATTCTAAATTGAAATATTCTCCTGGTCTTTCAACCAACAACTGATTTGCTTTTCTCCTTACATCAATAAATTGAAAGGAATCTGTCACAGGCTACATTATTGTAAAGAAGAAAATCAATGTAGTGACTCAGACAATATAGAAATTTATTTATTCTTTCATTGTGTAGAGGTACCTCAGTATTCTAGGGCCAGGAAATGGTTCTACGGCATAATATAATTATGCATTAAGATTACTTGTAATTACCCTGTTGTTCTCTAGGGTATGTTCTTCATTTACATGATTAAAACTCCATTTCACTTATGCTACAGAATTTTTCTAGTTTAATATATTTTTGTGTAAGTAGACTTTTATTGATGACAATCATATCTTTGCAATGAAAATAGGCATTATATATTGATATTTTCAACAATCTTATGATTATAGATAAATAAAGCCACAAATAGTAAAAACAAAAATTATATTATATTATTAATATTATAAATAATATAAAGAAAGAAAAAGTATATTACTGAAAATTATTAGAAAATAAGTACAGTTTATTAAAACTCAATCTCTTAATGAGATTAGTAAGCAATTTTTTTAAAAAATCCATGAATTATTACCATTTTATAAAAATGTATTGGGTTTGTCATCAATATGATTACATACTGATTTTCAATTTTATAAGTACATGTGATTTGTTAAAGAAAAGTTGCTGAATTCTTTATAATCCTCCCAGATTATAATTCAGACAAAAATAATAACATATTAAAATGACATGAAAACTATTAATTTTTCTTATTTATTAAAAACAGTAAATTAAAACTCAATTGATCTACAAAAGAATTTGCATCTACCCAGTTCAGAACTATGAACTTTGTTAATTTTACATCATAAAGTCTCTAGCAAGAGTAATAGTTATGTCTGTAATATTTGTTTCAGTTCATGGCAAATTTTTTTGCCCAATTTAATTACAAAGAGTTGTCAATATACTTTTTAAGTTAATTTCAATATGTCTACATCAACACTACATTTTTGGACAAAATGCTTTTATATTCCTTGTTTTTGTTTTTTTTTTTTTTGTCAAAATATCATATGTATATATTTATCTCTTCCAGTGTGTGGAATAAATATACATACCACATTCCTACCACCTTAGCAAATCAATAATCAATCTGTACCAATTTGGCAAATTTGATTTACTTTCTGTCAAACAAAGAGGGACTTTATTTGTGAAGTAGATGAAACTGTTTATATACATGGCATAAAACATTAAAAATACAATGACAAATACATTGCATTTTATGTCTTATAAGCTTTATTATGAATAGCACTCAAATCATAGTAGACACAGCCCAAACATAATAGTAAGCTTTATTAACATGAATAAATGATGTTTCTTAATACAAAATTTTCCAAAACATTGTAATACATAGATAAATTTATAAAATATTTATGAAATCATAATTAGGATATAAAAATGTCATTACTTCAATAATTACTTTAAGCATAAGTGTTTTGAAGCTTTATAAATATTTAAAGATCACATGTAAATATTCATTTATAACTCCATTAATTTCATTAGACATCACTATCAAATTATTTTGTGAAGTTAGTAAATGATAAAGGCCTATATTATTTAAAAGAATAGCTTTAGCAACTATCATTTGATTTTATATTTTTTGTTATTAGAAGTTAAAATATATTAAACATTTAGAAATAAACTGAAAATAAATTATAGAGTAAGTATTTCATGATTTGTGCAAATAGTTTGGAAGTAGCTTTGTAAATAATGGACATAATATATATATATATATATATATAAATATATATAAAAAAAGTATACAAATCTTTAAAAGTTGACCCATATCCAATATAACTCTAAAAAATTATAGTTTTGAAAACATTTATTTGGATCAGTGTCAATAGAATTTCTTTGAAGTACTTTCTGTTTTAACAGTTTTAACTGAGAACAGCATAACTAAGAACTTATGTTTAACTTTGTGAGAAAATGTACCACTTTATTTTTTAAATATCAGGGCTTTCTTAGCTTTGATCTCACAGCACTCTCTCATAAGGGACACATATTACTCAAAGACATTTAAAAATGGAAGATCTAAAATCTCCCATTGCCCATTTTCTCTGCAAGATCAAATTTAACAACATACCAATGAGGCAAAATACCTTATTTTAACACAATGATTATATAGAAAAAGTCCCAGAGTGATTAACTGTGATTTGATTAATCATAAAAAAAATCCCCTTTAAAAACAATATTTCCTGTTGCACTTTTGTTTCCCTAAAATATTTTATACATGGAGTAATGATATGCCAAAATAAGACTGATGTTAGGTGAGAAAAATGCCTTTGATTTATAAAGTAGGAGAACGCATTTTGCAAAAGAGTAGGTAGAAAAGGAAAGCTAGCATATAGTAAATGCAGATATGAACCATCTAGACTGTGATTTCTTTAAGTACTAGATTAGAGATCTCTTCAAGAAAATTAGATAATAAGGGACTGTCTCTTGCAAAGATGAGCTCAATAAAGGACAGAAAGAGTATGGACCCATCAGAAGCAGAATATACTAAGAAGAGGTGGGAAGAGTACATAGAAGAACTATACAAAAAATGATCTTAATAACCCAGATAATGATGATGATGTGATCATTCACCTACAGCCAGTTATCCTGGAGTGCAAAGTCAAGTGGGCTTTAGGAAGCATCACTACAAATAAAGCTAGAGGAGATGAGGAAATTCCAGTTGAGCAATTTCAAATCCTAAAAGATGATGCGGTTAAAGTGCTGCACTCAAAATGCCAGCAAATTTGGAAATCTCAGCAGTGCCCACAGTTCTGGAAATTGGTTTTCATTCCAATCCCAAAGAAAGGCAATGCCAAAGAATGTTCAAACTACCATACATTTGGACTTATTTGAAAAACTAGCAAAGTAATGCTCAAAGTTCTCCAAGCAAGGCTCCAACAGTTTGTGAACTGAGTACTTCCAGATGTTCAAGCTGGATTTAAAAAAGGCAGAGGAACCAGAGATCAAATTGCCATCTGTTGGATCATTGAAAAAGCAAAAGAATCCCAGAAAAACATCTGCTTCTACTTCACTGACTACACTAAAGTCTTTGACAGTGTGGTTCACAACAAACTGTGGCAAATTCTGAAATAGATGGGAATACCAGATCACCTTACCTGCATCCAGAGAAATCTGTACACAGATCAAGAAGAAACAGTTAGAACCGGATATGGAAAAATGGACTGGGTCCAAATTGGGAAAGGAGTACATCAAGCCTGTATATTGTCATCCTGCTTATTTAACTTGTATGCAGAGTACATCATGTGAAATGCTGGACTGCATGAAGCACAAGCTGGAATCAAGATTGCCAGGTGAAATATCAATAACCTCAGATACACAGATAACTCCACTCTTATGGCAGGAAGAGAAGAAGAAATAAAGAGCCTCTTGATGAAAGTGAAAGTAGGAAATGAAAAAGCTGGCTTAAAACTCAACATTTAGAAGAACAAAGATCATGGCATCTGGTCCCATCACTTCATGACAAATAGATAGGGAAACAGTGAGAAATTTTATTTTCCTGAGCTCTAAAATCACTGCAGATGGTGACTGGAGCCATGAAATTAAAAGACACTTGTTCCTTGGAAGAAAAAATATGACAACCCTAGACAGCATATTAAATGGCAGAGATATTACTTTGCTGACAGAGGTCCATATAGTCAAAGCTATGGTTTTTCCAGTATTTGTGTATGGATGTGAGAATTGGACAATTAAGAAGGCTTAGCACCAAAGAACTGATGCTTTTGAACTGTGGTGTTGGAGAAGACTCTTAAGAGTCCCTTTGACTGAAAGGAGATTAAACCAGTCAGTCCTAAAGGAAATCATTCCTGAATATTCACTGAAGGACTGATGCTGAAACTGAGGCTCCAATACTTTGGCTACCTGATGCAAAGGGCTGACTCATTAGAAAAGACCCTGATGCTGGGAAAGATTGAAGGCAGGAGGAGAATGGGACAACAGATGGTTGGATGGCATACTGACTAAATGGACATAAGTTTGAACAAGTTCTAGGAGATGGTGAAGGACAGGGAAGCCTGGGGTGCTTCAGTCCATGGGGCTGCAAAGAGTCAGACACAAATGAGCGGTTGAATGCAACAAAATGTATTATCTTAAGTTTAGAAAATTTTGCTGTAGCCCATATCTTAAGTAACTTGTATTTAATTTGGGAGGGGTAGGGCTTCTTTGTTTTGTCTTTTAATTAACCATTAATTAACCACTTAATGCAAATAAATAGAGGAAAACAACAGAATGGGAAAGACTGGAGATCTCTTCAAGAAAATTAGAGATACCAAGGGAATATTTCATGCAAAGATGGGCTCGATAAAGGACAGAAATGCTATGGACCTAACAGAAGCAGAAGATATTTAGAAGAGGTGGCAAGAATACACAGAAGAACTGTACAAAAAAGATCTTCATGACACAGATAATCATGATGGTGTGATCACTCACCTAGAGCCAGACATCCTGGAATGTGAAGTCAAGTGGGCCTTAGAAAGCATGGCTATGAACAAAGCTAGTAGAGGTGATGGAATTCCAGTTGAGCTCTTTCAAATCCTGAAAGATGATGCTGTGAAAGTGTTGCACTCAATATGCCAGCAAATTTGGAAAACTCAGCAGTGGCCACAGGACTGGAAAAGGTCAGTTTTCATTCCAATCCCAAAGAAAGGCAATGCCAAAGAATGCTCAAACTACCACACAATTGCACTCATCTCACATTCTAGTAAAGTAATGCTCAAAATTCTCCAAGCCAGGCTTTAGCAATATGTGAACCATGAACTTCCTGATGTTCAAGCTGGTTTTAGAAAAGGCAGAGGAACCAGAGATCAAATTGTCAACATCTGCTGGATCATCAAAAAACCAAGAGAGTTCCAGAAAAAAACATCTATTTCTGCTTTATTGACTATGCCAAAGCCTTTGACTGTGTGGATCACAATAAACTGTGGAAAATTCTGAAAGAGATGGGAATACCAGGCCACTTGACCTGCCTCTTGAGAAATCTGTATGCAAGTCAGGAAGCAACAGTTAGAACTCGATATGGAACAACAGACTGGTTCCAAATAGGAAAAGGAGTACGTCAAGGCTGTCTACTGTCAGCCTGCTTGTTTAACTTCTATGCAGAGTACATCATGAGAAACACTGGACTGGAAGAAACACAAGCTAGAATCAAGATTGCCGGGGGAAATATCAGTAACCTCAGATATGCAGATAACACCACCCTTATGGCAGAAAGTGAAGAGGAACTAAAAAGCCTCTTGATGAAGTTGAGAGTGGAGAGTGAAAAAGTTGGCTTAAAGCTCAACATTCAGAAAATCTGGTCACATCACTTCATGGCAAATAGATAGGGAATCAGTGGAAACAGTGGCAGACTTTATTTTTCTGGGCTCCAAAATCACTGCAGATAGTGACAGCAGCCATGAAATTAAAAGACGCTTACTCCTTGGAAGGAAAGTTATGACCAACCTAGATAGCATATTCAAAAGCAGAGACATTACTTTGCCAACAAAGGTCCGTCCAGTCAAGGCTATGGTTTTTCCTGTGGTCATGTATGGATGTGAGATTTGGACTGTGAAGAAGGCTGAGCGCCAAAGAATTGATGCTTTTGAACTGTGGTGTTGGAGCAGACACTTGAGAGTCCTTTGGACTGCAAGGAGATCCAACCAGTCCATTCTGAAGGAGATCAGCCCTGGGATTTCTTTGGAGAGAATGATGCTGAAGCTGAAACTCCAGAACTTCGAGCACCTTATGCGAAGAGTTGACTCATTGGAAGAGAGTCTGATGCTGGGAGGGTTTAGGGGCAGGAGGAGAAGGGGATGACAGAGGATGAGATGGCTGGATGGCATCACTGACTCAATGGACGTGAGTCTAAATGAACTCCGGGAGTTGGTGATGGACAGGGAGGCCTGGAGTGCTGCGAATCACGGGATCGCAAAGAGTTGGACATGACTGAGGGACTGAACTGAACTGAACTGAACCACTTAATGAATTAACTTATACTGATTATCTAATTAATTTAACCTGCTTCTACTTTATTTTCACAAAGTAGAAAACAAGCTTGATCTATATTTGAGCCTAGGACCAGGTAAGCTGATCTTGGCAAGAGAATGGCTGAGGCAAAGCAAGAAGATAAAATAATAGTATTTAGCAAACTGCTGATTAGTTTAGCTATTTCCCAAATGACACTTTTTCGAACCACCATTGATTTTCTTAAGTTGTATTAAGCTGGATGTTTTCCTTTTTTTCTCTATATGTGTTAGGGAAGATGTTAAAAAAACAAAGGGCTTCCACGATGGCTCAGTGGATAAAGAATCCACATGTGATACAAGAGCCACAGGAGATGTTGGTTTGATCCCTGGATTGGGAAGATCCCATAGAGGAGGGAATGGCAACCCACTCCAGTATTCTTCCTGGGAAATTTCATGGGCAGAGGAGGCTGGTGGGCTATAGTCCAAAGGGTTGCAAAGCATGAGACTGAGCTTGCATACATGGCACAAAGAACAAAATGGGTGTGAAATGCATCAAAAACGTGTGCTGGAAAAGTAATTTTTCCCAGTATCTATTTTTTTGTGTGTGTCTTTACAAACTCAATGATCATTAGAGTCACCTGCAGACACAATCTTTAAAAGCCCTTTTCTTCATTGAAGTAAGGATATTTTAAGTTCTTAGCTTAGTTAATTTTTTGTAACATTCAGGGTTAAGAATGAAGTTTAGGGAATGCATCCTAAAGTCTACATTTAGTAACAATTATCACCAAAGTACAAGATTCTATTTTCTATATAGTATGTAATTTAGGGCAGTAGGCCCAACATTTTAGCACTAGGGACCAGTCTCATTGAAGGTACTTTTTCATAGATCAAAGAATGGGGGGATGGACTGGGGATGATTCAAACACATTACATTTATTGTGCACTTTGGCTTTAACCTGGTACCACCTCCGCCCCCTTGTCTCAGACGGTGAAGAAATTCCTTGTAATGCAGAAGACACGGCTTTGCTCCCCGGGTTGGAAAGATCCTCTGGACAAGGAAATGGCAATCCACTACAGTACTGGTGCCCAGACAACTTCATGGACAGAAGATCCTGGAGAGCTATAGTCTGTGGGGTTGCAAAAATTTGGATACAACTGAGCCACTAACACTTTTCACTTTGTTTCTATAGTTCGTTAGGTACAGTTCATTCACTCAGTCATGTCCAACTCTTTGCAACCCCATGAATCACAGCACACCAGGCCTCCCTGTCCATCAACTCCCAGAGTCCACCCAAACCCATTCCCAAGGTCTTCATGATGCCATCCAACCATCTCATCCTCTGTTACCCTTCTGCTCCTGCCCTAAATCTTTCCCAGCATTAGGGTCTTTTCAAATGAGTCAGCTCTCCACATTTAGGTGGCCAAAATATTGGAGTTTCAGCTTCAACATCAGTCCCTCCAATGAACACCCAGGACTGACCTCCTTTAGGATAGACTGGTTGGATCTCCTTGCTGTCCAAGGGACTCTCAAGAGTCTCAACATCACAGTTCAAAAGCATGAATGCCTCGGTGCTCAGCTTTCTTTATAGTCCAACACTCACAGCCATACATAGCTACTGGAAAAATCATAGCCTTGACTACATGGACCTTTGTTGGTAAAGTAATATCTCTGGTTTTTAATATACTGTCTAGGTTGGTCATACCTTTCCTTTCAAGGAGAAAGCATCTTTTAATTTCATGGCTGCAATCACCATCCACAGTGATTTTGGAGCCCAGAAAAATAAAGTCAGCCACTGTTTCCACTGTTTCCCCATCTATTTGCCATGAAGTGATGGGACCAGATGCCACGATCTCAGTTTTCTGAATGTTGAGCTTTAAGCCAACTTTTTCACTCTCCTCTTTCACTTTCATTAAGAGGCTTTTTAGTTCCTCTTCACTTTCTGCCATAAGGGTGGTGTCATCTACATATTCGAGGTTATTGATATTTCTCCTGGCAATATTGATTCCAGCTTGTGCTTCCTCTAGCCCAGCGTTTCTCATGATGTACTCTGCATAGAAATTAAATAAGCAGGGTGACAATATACAGCCTTGACGAACTCCTTTTCCTATTTGGAACCAGTCTGTTGTTCCATATCGAGTTCTAACTGTTGCTTCCTGACCTGCATACAGGTTTCTCAAGAGGCAGGTCAGGTGGTCTGCTATTCCCATCTCTTTCAGAATTTTCCACAGTTTATTGTGATCCACACAGTCAAAGGCTTTGGCATAGTCAATAAAGCAGAAAAAGATGTTTTTTCTGGAGCTCTCTTGCTTTTTTGATGATCCAGCGGATGTTGGTATTTTGATCTCTGGTTCCTCTGACTTTTCTAAAATCAGTTTAAACATCTGGAAGTTCACAGTGAACATACTGCTGAAGCCTGGCTTGGAGAATTTTGAGCATTACTTTCCTAGCGTGTGAGATGAGTGTATTTGTGTGGTAGTTTGAGCATTATTTGGCATTGCCTTTCTTTGGGATTGGAATGAAAATCGACCTTTTCCAGTCCTGTGCCACTGCTGAGTTTTCCAAATTTGCTGGCATATTGAATGCATTAGTTTCACAGCATCATATTCAGGATTTGAAATAGCTCAACTGGAATTCTATCACCTCCACTAGCTTTTTTTGTAGTGATGCTTCCTAAGGCCCAACTGACTTCACATTCCAGGATGTCCAGCTCTCGGTGAGTGTGAGTGATCACACCTTCATGATTATCTGGGTCGTGAAGATCTTTTTTGTACAGTTCTGTGTATTCCTGCCACCTCTTCTTAATATCTTCTGCTTCTGTTAGATCCATACCATTTCTGTCCTTTATTGAGCTCATCTTTGCATGAAATGTTCCCTTGGTATCTCTAATTTTATTGAAGAGATCTCTAGTCTTTCCCATTCTATTGTTTTCCTCTATTTCTTTGCATTGATCACTGAGGAAGGCTTTCTTATCTCTCCTTGCTATTCTTTGGAACTCTGCATTCAAATAGGTATATCCTTTCCTTTTCTCCTTTGCTTTTCGCTTCCCTTTCTTTTCACAGCTATTTGTAAGGCCTCTTCAGACAGCCATTGTGCTTTTTTGCATTTCTTTTTTGGGGATGGTCTTGATTCCTGTCTCCTGTACAATGTCACAAACCTCTATCCATAGTTCATCAGGCACTCTGTCTATCAGACCTAGTCCCTTAAAACTATTTCTCATTTCCACTGTGTAGTCATAAGGGAATTGATTTAGGTCATGCCTAAATGTTCTAGTGCTTTCCTCCACTTTCTTCATTTTAAGTCTGAATTTGGCAGTAAAGAGTTCATCATCTGAGCCACAGTCAGCTCCCAGTCTTGTTTTTGCTGACTGTATAGAGCTTCTCCATCTTTGACTGCTAATTAATGTTGCTGCTAATGACTGAAGACACTGGTCCATGGCTTAGAGGTTGGGAATCTCTCATCTAGGTAAAAAAAAAAAAAAAAGTTATATTTTAAAGTCAGAAACTTTAAAAAATATATATGATGATGGCATAAAATAATTCTGTAACATTGTCATATATTTATAAATATATATGTAGTTTTCTGGAGAAGGAAATGGCAATCCACTCCAGTACTATTGCCTGGAAAATCCCATGGACAGAGTATCCTTGTAGGCTACAGTCCACGGGGTCGCAAAGAGTCAGACACGACTGAGCGACTTCACTTTTACCATGTGTAGTTTTGGTATTGATATATATGTGCAGTTTTGATATGGCTTACATGTTATGGTCATGAAACATTTAAAATAGTACATGCGCTAATTAGTCTACAAAGCCAAGCTAATTTCTTAAAAATTTATGCTAAAGGTGTTATATTTTCCTAACCCCTTATTTTGGATGTGTGTGAGTGTGTATGGGCAGGTGGTTCTCTACTATAAAATGTTAGAAATCAAGATCTGACCAAATTAAAATTATTCCAGTTTATTTATTGAAGTAGGATAGCTAAACCCACGTGTCGTTTGTATTGTATTATACTCATTGATTATAATTCTAATTTACGAACCTGTTATTCATATGGGAACTACACATCGGCCTAGCCTTATACAGCATTCACAGACTTCATTCAAAACTCTGGATACTATTAGTTGAGTTTATGCTGCATCCCCTTTCTGACATCATGTCTTCATGTATGCCTATGATTTTGGAATATTGTGTATAGTTTTATTGTAAAATGTCTTGAATTTAAGATGTGCTATGCTATCAATATGGTAATGAAAATACACAGGTAGTCTGACATAATAAACTGGACTAGATTGTCAAACCACATTTCACACTAGAAAGATCCAGTGGTAGTTTTAAAAGTGTCCAGCTAGGCTTATACTGAATGATAATTACATTTCAAAATTTATTTCTATAATTTAGGAGTCAGTATTATAGTAAACAAACGTTTTGGTCAGGTCAGTTATAAATGTGTTATAATACAAACTTTTTTCTTCTTTCAGTCATTTTAAATTATAAACCTAGACAAAAATAATTAAATGAGATGGTTTATAATTTAAGTTGATCTATGAGTCAATTGGTTATGAAGACCAAAAAAATAAAATAAAATAAAAGAGAGAAATATATTACAATAGATACATTCAAAATAGCTACATAATAGAAAGGTCCTAAAATGTAAGCAATATTATCGTTTCTGTTCCATCAGAAAATCCGAGTTATGTGAAATATTGGAATTTTATTTTCAAGTCTAATATTTGAAGGTAGCATTACTTTGCCAACAAAGGTCCATCTAGTCAAGGCTGTGGTTTTTCCAGTGGTCATGTATGGATGTGAGAGTTGGACTGTGAAGAAAGCTGAGTGCCAAAGAATTGATGCTTTTGAACTGTGGTGTTGGAGAAGACTCTTGAGAGTCCCTTGGACTGCAAGGAGATCCAACCAGTCCATTCTGAAGGAGATCAGCCCAGGGGGTACTTTGGAAAGAATGATGCTAAAGCTGAAACTACAGTACTTTGGCCACCTCATGAGAAGAGTTGACTCATTGGAAAAGACTCTGATGCTGGGAGTGATTGGGGGCAGGAGGACAAGGGGACAACAGAGGATGAGATGGCTGGATGGCATCACTGACTCAATGGACGTGAGTCTGAGTGAACTCCGGGAGTTGGTGATGGACAGGGAGGCCTGGCGTGCTGCAGTTCATGGGGTCGCAAAGAGTCAGACACGACTGAATGACTGAACTGAATTGAACTGACTGAAGTACAGTTAAGTTGTCAATTGCCTCCTTTTGATGTGTGATTTTATTTGTTCTGTGAAAGAACAGTACAAATTTACTATATCTCTCTTTCTTTTAATTACATTTGGAAAAAAACTTGACAAATATACTCAAGGCCAACCAAATTATTTTAACCTATCAAAATTGATGGCAGGCCTTCGCTGTCTAAGTCACTACTGGCTTTTCACAATTTATTGCAGACAATCTGCCTCCCCCATTATAATAAGAGCATGGGAAATTTGTAATCAGAGAAGAAAGCCACATTAATTCCTGTAATTATCATTGAATTATTTAGTCTGCTATAAGGTTATTAGTATTAGTGTAATTTGACAATTCTCTCTCATTTTATTAAACACAACTGTGAGTAAGTTCTCCACCTAATATCTCTCTATACTGACTGACTAGCTGGAAATACTCATGGAAATATTCATTAGCCATACACATAAAAGGGTGTGTTATGGTGTTGTTGATACAATATATGCAACTTCCTGATCCTTCAGTTCTTTGAGGATTTGAGAATCAATTAATTATGTTTCCTGGATTCTCTCCAGTATAATTTGAAAATTTATTATACTCTTTGAGTCCATGAGCATTATTATCTTTACCATGTAAAACCAGCAGTAGCACATTGATTTTTACAACAAAACTAAAAATAAAGGCACAAGTGACTTTGGGTCATTTTTCTCTTAGTCTGTCCAAATTCTAGAATCCTATTCTTTGGGTTAACGTGCATCACAGTTTTGGAAGAAACAGTGAACTATATTACACCTAGATGCTTGATTTAGTATTCCCAGAAGGAATATGAAATTTGTTTCTTACATTGTTCCATTGGCTTGCACAGGTCCATGCTTTATTGATGTTAGTATTTTTTTTAATAATTAATATTATTAACTCTGAGTAAAAATCAAATATGAAATTTTCTCCTTTTTTGTTTTTCCTCCTTTCATTTGGAGCTTATTCACAGGTTCCTGATAAATAAAGGATCCCTTTGTGGGAATCTGGGCTGAAGTGGTTCTAAGAGCATGTTCAGACTTTGATATCTCTTTTGGCTCAGTTTCCCCAGACATCCAGGACCAGGACAAGGATTTGAGTGAAAAAGTGAAAGTGTTAGTCACTCAGTTGTGTCTGACTCTTTGTGTTCCCATGGACTGTAGCCCACCAGGTTCCTCTGTTCATGGAATTCTCCAGGCAAGAATACTAGAGTGGGTAGCCATTTGCTTCTTCAGGGGATGTTCCTGACCCAGGAATTGGACCCAGGTCTCCTGCATTGCAGGAGAATTCTTTACCATCTGAATCACCAAGGAAGCTAGGAGAGATAGTTTATTTGGCTGTCCAAAGAGAGACTGGCACATGTTGACAGTGGCAAAGCCAGTATTTATCACCCTTTTTTTCTTAATATCAGAACCCACTGGGGATTGATAATACGCAAGTTTTTAAAACAATCAAAGGTTATCTCCTTCTTAAGGAGCTAAGGAGATAAACATAAGACAAACCATGATATGATACAGAATCAGAAAAGCCAGAAACTTGGGATGGGAGAAAAGGGACAGAGAATCATGTAAACTGAGGTGCAGGGAGTTAGGAAAAGATTGCTTGAAAAATTTCATGTAATGCAATTAAATACACCGATTTTTCTTCCTTAATTTATGCAAGGAATAGAGTATTCTTCCTCTTGCTCTCATTTCTTTTTAGATTGTAGCCATATCACACAACATTAGTCAATGCAAAATATGATGCTTCAATATTTTACCAGAAATGCAGGCTTAATAGTAGAAACTCCAGCAGCCATTTTTGCAAATACAAGTAAAAAGCCATGAAAATTTCCAACATTATATTTGACTTCTTTAAGCCGCTGAATAAATGCCAAAAATCATTCCCTACAGTCTTCTTACTAAATGAGAAAACATTATTAAACTACTATGGTCAGTCTACGTTACATGCAGCAGAATACAGATCCTAACTGAAATACCTCTTCTCAACTGCGGTTGAGCCCTGAGTCTTAAGCTTTCCAGGCTTCCAGCCTGAAATAATAAACCTCTTGTTTTCTGAAGGGCAAGAGGAAGAATATTTTATTCCCTGCATAAGTTAAGGAAGACAAATATGCATATTTAATTGCACTACATGAAATTTATCAAGCAGTCTTTTCCTAACGCCCTGCACCTCAGTTTACCTGATTCACATCCCTTTTCTCCCATTCCACGTTTCTGGCTTTTCTGATGCTGTATCATATCATGGTTTGTTTTATGTTTATGTCCATCTTATGAGCTAAGGTTTTGTTCTTTCTCTGTCTAAAAATTCTAAATACTGCATAATTCATTTCCCATTTTCCTCTTATCCAGTATTACTTTTTCTCATACTATAAGACCTTGTATTTTTTTCCTTTACTGAGATCATGTAATCAGATCTAATAATTACTTAGAAAAAGTTTAAAATTCCTGCATAACCATCATGATTCTTTAGCAACTCTTTAAACATATTCAGGAATACACTCATTAAAGAAAGTCTTTAATGCATCCTGAATTTTTTTCTGATTCCTACCTCACTCTGCGTCTTCCTTATGACACTTTGTTAAGTGATCATACGATTTCCTTAGCTACAAAAGACTGGCAAGGAGTCTTGCAGTTTGACATTTTTCTAATTTTAAATACTAATTCAACTAATGCATTTTCTTCACATTTGCTATAAAATATTTGAATAAGATGTGTTTCATTATTACATTTATAGATTTTAACAAGTTTCATCACTTGAAATCTTGCAAAATTTTAAACACAGTGAATAACTTAATTCTACCACAAATATATACGATGTCAAGTCCAAATATCTGAATTTAGTCACACCTGTGGTGAATAATTTCATAGAAAGTTACACTGACAGCACTTTTTGTTCTATCTTTCATTTTAGAATTTCCTGAGGACAGCTAACATGAGTGTGCTCAGGCTGAATATAAGCACTGCCCCAAAGTGCACAGTAGTTACTATCCTCGGAGGACAGAGAAGAGGGCACATACACCACCGATAAATGTGCCAGCTTCCAGATATTCCTGGGGACAAGATAGGGAGGTTTATCATGAGCTTCCAGAGGAAAGAATCCTTCATCATCCATAGCAATAACATTAGCAGACATCTTAATAATGAACGTGCCTCTTCTTTCTCATCCCCTTATTCTCTCACTTATCCTACCTCAGATAATCATCCAAATAAACTATCTCTCAGGCTTCCTTGGTGACTCAGATGGTAAAGAATTCTCCTGCAATGCAGGAGACCTGGGTCCAATTCCTGGGTCAGGAACATCCCCTGAAGAAGCGAATGGCTACTCACGCTAGTATTCTTGCCTGGAGAATTCCATGAACAGAGGAACCTGGTGGGCTACAGTCCATGGGAACACAAAGAGTCAGACACAACTGAGTGACTAACACTTTCACTTTTTCACTCAAACCCTTGTCCTGGTCCTAGATGTCTGGGGAAACTGAGCCAAAAGAGATATCAAAGTCTGAACATGCTCTTAGAACCACTTCTGCCCAGATTCCCACAAAGGGATCCTTTATTTATCAGGAACCTGTGAATAAGCTCCAAATGAAAGGAGGAAAAACAAAAAGGGAGAAAATTTCATATTTGATTTTTACTCAGAGTTAATAATATTAATTATTAAAAAAAAATGCTAACATCAATAAAACATGGACCTGTGCAAGCCAATGGAACAATGTAAGAAACAAATTTCATATTCCTTCTGGGAATACTAAATCAAGCATCTAGGTGTAATATAGTTCACTGTTTCTTCCAAAACTGTGATGCACGTTAACCCAAAGAATAGGATTCTAGAATTTGGACAGACTAAGAGAAAAATGACCCAAAGTCACTTGTGCCTTTATTTTTAGTTTTGTTGTAAAAATCAATGTGCTACTGCTGGTTTTACATGGTAAAGATAATAATGCTCATGGACTCAAAGAGTATAATAAATTTTCAAATTATACTGGAGAGAATCCAGGAAACATAATTAATTGATTCTCAAATCCTCAAAGAACTGAAGGATCAGGAAGTTGCATATATTGTATCAACAACACCATAACACACCCTTTTATGTGTATGGCTAATGAATATTTCCATGAGTATTTCCAGCTAGTCAGTCAGTACAGAGAGATATTAGGTGGAGAACTTACTCACAGTTGTGTTTAATAAAATGAGAGAGAATTGTCAAATTACACTAATACTAATAACCCTATAGCAGACTAAATAATTCAATGATAATTACAGGAATTAATGTGGCTTTCTTCTCTGATTACTACATATAAAATAAATAAATACTGTAAATAAATATCTATAGCATAGGAACCTCTACTCAATACTCTATAATGACTTATACGAAAAAGGAAGCTTAAAGAGTGGAGATATGTATATACACACAAACTATACAGTCAGCAAAAACAAGACCAGGAGCTGACTGTGGCTCAGATCATGAACCCCTTATTGCCAAATTTAGACTGAAATTGAAGAAAATGGGGGAAACCACTAGACCATTCAGGTATGACCTAAATCAAATCCCTTATGACTATACACTGGAAGTGAGAAATAGTTTTAAGGGACTAGCTCTGATAGACAGAGTGCCTGATGAACTATAGACGGAGGTTCATGACATTGTACAGGAGACAGGTATCAAGACCATCCCCAAGAAAAAGAAATACAAAAAAGCACAATGGCTGTAAGAGAAGGCCTTACAAATAGCTATGAAAGAAGGGAAGTGAAAAGCAAAGGAGAAAAGGAAAGATATACCCATCTGAATGCAGAGTTCCAAAGAATAGCAACGAGAGATAAGAAAGCCTTCCTCAGTGATCAATGCAAAGAAATAGAGGAAAACAATATAATGGGAAAGACTAGAGATCTCTTCAAGAAAATTAGAGATACCAAGGGAACATTTCATGCAAAGATGAGCTCGATAAAGGACAGAAATGGTATGGACCTAACAGAAGCAGAAGATATTAAGAAGAGGTGGAAGGAATACACAGAACTGTGCAAAAAAGATCTTCATGACCAAGATAATCACAATGCTGTGATGACTCACCTAGAGCCAGATATCCTGGAATGTGAAGTCAAGTGGGTCTTAGGAAGTATTAGTATGAACCAAGCTAGTGAAGGTGATGGAATTCCAGTTCAGCTCTTTCAAATCCTGAAAGATGATGCTGTGAAAGTGCTACACTCAGTATGTCAGCAAATTTGGAAAACTCAGCAGTGGCCACAGGACTGGAAAAGGTCAGTTTGCATTCCAATCCCAAAGAAAAGCAATTCCAAAGAATGCTCAAACTACCACACAATTGCACTCATCTCACACGCTAGTAAAGTAATGCTCAAAATTCTGCAAGCCAGGCTTCAGCAGTACGTGAACTGTGAAGTTTCAGATGTTGAAGCTGATTTTAGGAAAGACAGAGGAACCAAAGATCGAATTGCCAACATCTGCTGGATCATCGAAAAAGGAAGAGAGCTCCAGAAAAACATCTATTTCTGCTTTATTGACTATGCCAAAGCCTTTGACTGGGTGGATCACAATAAACTGTGGAAAATTCTAAAAGAGATGGGAATACCAGATCACCTGACCTGCCTCTTGAGAAATTTGTATGCAGGTCCGGAAACAACAGCTAGCATTGGACATGGAACAACAGACCGGTTCCAAATAGAAAAAGGAGTATGTCAAGGCTGTATATTGTCACCCTGCTTATTTACCTTATATCAGAGTACATCATGAGAAATGCTGGGCTGGAGGAAGCACAAGCTGGAATCAAGATTGCTGGGAGAAATATCAATAACCTCAGATGCACAGATGACACCACCCTTATGGCAGAAAGTGAAGAAGAACTAAAAAGCCTCTTGATGACAGTGGTAAAGGAGAGTGAAAAAGTTGGCTGAAAGCTCAACATTCAGAAAACTAAGATCATGGCATCTGGTCCCATCACTTCATGGCAAATAGATGGGGAAACAGTGGACACAGTGGCTGACTTTATTTTTCTGGGCTCCAAAATCACTGTGGATGGTGACTGCAGCTGTGAAATTAAAAGACACTTACTCCTTGGAAGGAAAGTTATGACCAACCAAAACAGCATATTAAAAAGCAGATACATTACTTTGTCAACAAATGTCTGTCTATTCAAGGCTATGGTTTTTCCAGTAATCATGTATTGATGTGAGTGTTGGACTTAAAGAAATCTGAGCACCGGTGAATTGATGCTTTTGAACTGTGGTGTTGGAGAATACTCTTGAGAGTCCCTGAGACTGTAAGGAGTTCCAACTAGTCCATCCTAAGTGAAATCAGTCCTGGGTATTCTTTGAAAGGACTGATATTGAAGCTGGAACTCCAATATTTTGGCCATCTGATGCGAAGAGCTGACTCATTTGAAAAGATCCTCATACTGGGAAAGATTGAGGGTAGGAGGAGAAGGGGATGACTGAAGATCCGATGGTTAGATGGCATCACCTACTCGATGGACATAAGTTCGGGTAAACTCTGGGAGATGGTGATGGACAGGGAGGCCTGGTGTGCTGCAGTTTATGGGGTCACAAACAGTAGACATGACTGAGCGACTGAGCTGAACTGAACACACACACACACATATGTGTATAACTGATTATAGCAGAAAGTAACACAACATTGTAAACTATCTACAATAAACATTTTAGACAAAGAACATATTCAGAACATACACATATTATTTCAACTTATTGTACCAAGATAAAATTACAGTGAATTTGAATTGCCTTCATATGGACAAAATGTACTTCCTTGTGATCTTGTGATATAAAGTAAGAGTTAATTTACCTGCCACTTACACAGCCAGTTATGATTCGGGAGGGGCTTCCTGGTCAGTCAGTGGTGAAAAAATTTGCCTGCCATATAGGAGATTTGGGTTCGATCCCTGGGTTTAATCCCTGGAGACGGAAATGGCAACCTACTACTGTATTCTAGCCTGGGAAATCCCATGGACAGAGGAACCTGGTGGGCTACAGTCCATGGGGTCGCAAAGATTTGTACATGACATAGCAACTAAACAACAGCATGATTATGGAAGAAACCAGGAGAAATATTACAATATTTATTCAGAAAGGGAAACATCAGAAATTCCTATCAATTGTTGGTTGAATGTCGTTTTCAAGTCATATTGAACTTGTTGCTCATTAACCAGATTTACAGCAACCCTAGCTCTGCCTGCTAAGAGATTCACTCTTCCTCTCATACTTGAATACTACAGCTGAAGTATGTATTAGAGAGGATGCCTGTCCTTGAGGTGACCATATTTCACAAAAATAGTACTGTTGAAAGGAGTTTGGAGGCACTAGTTGCTTTATTTGCTTATCAGGTTTTATTGTCATTGGTAGTGTTTAATTATGTTGGAGGGGGTTCTCATTTCTACAAAAATAATAAAATTCCATCTTATATCCTCAGCTAATTTCCATGTGCTAACAATCAAAGCCAGTTATCTTATCTGGCAGAACTCTTAAAATTTAAATGATTCTCCCTCTCCCCACCTCCCAGGAAACCTAAGAGCCTGGACATGTCCAACATGTCCTACGTGTTGCTTTAAAAGGCTATTGAAAAATTAAACAATAATGGATCTGTAACACTCTTAAAACCAGCTTATTTAATGTGCAAGTACTATTTTATTTTCTTCTATATATGTCAATTCTAGTTCAAGTCCATTGTTTTCTTTTTAAATTGTGCAAAAAGTGGCAACATAAACCAAACACATGCCTAGTATTCTACATTGTTCCTACCACTTCCTTCCAAAGTGTTAGCAGCAGTCTGTTATCAAGGCTGTCTCATGTGACTTAACTTGGGGATGGTTGCAACTGCTTGTTTTTGGTTACATTAAGGTATATTTTGTTTTCCAAAAAGTTATTATGCAAATATAAAATACTCAGGTGAATATTTTTATTCAAAAATAAACTAATGAGAGAATCAGTTAGATGTTAAAGCTAGTTCATATGAGAATTTGAATTGTAGAAATTATATTCTCCAGTGGAAAATAACTCACTTGCATTATTATTAATAGGAACCATCTGCATTACTGTCAATTTATTACATTTTACTACATTTTATCTTTTTCCCCTACAGAGTTGTAAATAATTTTGTCAGTGGCAAGCTAATAAATGGTTACTTGTATAGAATCAAGTAACCACCAGAGATTCTGCCATGCTTTGCCTATGATGCCATGGAGAGGACACCTAGCAATTTCTTTTGCCCAAGAATTGAATTTTTTTCTCATAATTCTTATGCATTTCCCAAAACTAGTCCTTCAGTTTATCCTTTAAGTCTATAAGCAACCTGCTATCCCACTGATTTGTTAATTCTGTGAAAATTTCCCAGATTAATTTGCCAGAGCTCTTCATTTTATTAATGCTTAAGAACCTTAATTGGTTAAAACAGTTTTTTTAAAACATCATCAAGGGTTCTGTTAACATCTCTATATTGTAAATAATTCATGAGAGCAACCTTCTGATGAAAAAATACAATAGCTGGCTACTAGTAGAAAAAACACATTTGAATATGTCAGACATGAAAATGGTAAAGGGGACTGAGAAAATATAGCAAAGCATTGGAATCATGTTAAAATGTTAAACTATATATACATATAAATATACTTACGTAATTTTTAATAATGGTTATGGTTTTTTCTGTGGTCATGTATGGATGTGAGAGTTGGACTGTGAAGAAGGCTGAGCGCTGAAGAATTGATGCTTTTGAACTGTGGTGTTGGAGAAGACTCTTGAGGGTCCCTTGGATTGCAAGGAGATCCAACTAGTCCATTCTGAAGGAGATCAGCCCTGGGATTTCTTTGGAAGGAATGATGCTAAAGCTGAAACTCCAGTACTTTGGCCACCTCATGCGAGGAGTTGACTCACTGGAAAAGACTCTGATGCTGGGAGGGATTGGGGGCAGGAGGAGAAGGGGACAACAGAGGATGAGATGGCTGGATGGTATCACTGACTCGATGGACATGAGTCTCAGTGAACTCCGGGAGTTGGTGATGGACAGGAAGGCCTGGCGTGCTGCGATTCATGGGGTCGCAAAGAGTCAGACACGACTGAGCGACTGATCTGATCTGATCTGATGCTATGCAATTAAATGAGGTGCTTTCCATGAAACATGAATTTCTCTAACTTCATTATCTGTATCAATTAAATTAATTTTCATAAAAAAGTAAGTGGTTTTTATTGTGAGACTATAAGCACTTTCCATGTGAGAAATCTGAAATTTAGAAAAAAATACCTCTAAGTCCCACTTACAATATAATGGACAGAAGGGTATACTATCACCACCAAGGCAGATAGTTGAAATTACTTATAATGATATTCCTTGCTATTTAGTCTTTTTAAAGTTTGCCATAAATTCAGATTCTTTTAAAATATACCAAAAAATAAACAGAAAGTGACATATCAGTGCTACCAACTGGTGACTGTAACATCATCACCTTATGTAAAAAACAATGAGACAACGTGTATCTTTGAGAAAAAATTTCAGTAATGCTAAAGTCTAGAGAAAATTCTAGGGCTTTGATTTTTGACGCTATTAATAAAAATTTGATACTGATATTTCTATGTTAGATTAGAATGTATTTATAATATTGAAAATTTATGGCCTCTTTTTCTACGCTTGGCATATGATTGATTTTTTAACTTCCTTGCAGTTTCAAAGAAAAATACACCTTATTTACTATGTACCTATTCAAGAGTCCCTGGTGGCTCAGAAGGGTAGAGCATCCCAGGTTCTATCCCTGGGTCAGGAAGATCCCCTGGAGAAGGAAATGGCAATCTACTCAGGTACTCTTGCCTGGATAATCCCATGGATGGAGAAGCCTGGTAGGCTGCAGTCCATGGGGTTGCAAAGAGTTGGACATGACTGAGTGACTTTACTTTCACTTTATTCAAAAGTGTTGATTTATATTTTGGCTGACTTTTTTTTTTTTTAGTTTTTTAAATAAATTCCTTTGAAAATGATATGATTTGCAGGCTTACTAGCAGAAAAATGTTACACTACATGGAGAGTGTGAACTAAAATTTCACTTTCAGGAAGATAGAGCAATAGGAATATATGTTTTTCTCATCATTTAGCCAAAAAGATATTTAAAATGCATTCTAAAATAAATTTAAATACAATAGTTTGTAACTGTTTTAAAGTATTCAGTCTCTGGTGTCAACATTTGTCTCCAGCTCTTATGAGCCCTCCTATTTATTACAAGTTATTAAACTTTTCTAAGTCTCAATATCTTCATTTATAAAAAAGAAGATATTTTCTAAATCAGAGAATTATTATACAAGTTAAATAAGATGATGAATGCAAAAGCCTAAGTATAATCTATATTGTCAGCTCTAAACAGATAATTGTTGTTGTTGCTGTTTATTCACTAAATCACGTCAGACCCTTTTGCAACCCCATGGATTAGAGCCTACCAAGCACCTCTGTCCATGGGATTTTCCAGGCAAGGATGCTGGATTGGGTTGCCATTTCCTCCTCCAGGGGATCTTTCCAACCCAAGGATCAAACCCCTATCTCCTGCATTGGCAGGTGGATTCTTTACCACTGAGCCACCTGGGAAACTCCAATAAATGATTTTTTCACCATTTTATAAAACAATATTCCCAGCACAATTTTGCTTTAAAAGATTCATTTTGTAACAACAATGTAAGCTAATACTTACATTGGTCTTTATCCTTCCGCTGCTTTATCTCTTCCGAATATTAGTAAAGATGTTAGTTAGGCTCCTTAGAGGTCATGAGGATGAGCTTGCAATAAATCTTGTTAGTTTTCGCCAGCAATGTGACCTCCTAGAGCACAGAAAAACCCACTGATGCAGGCTTTATCCATAAGTTGTAAATACATGGATGATTTTGAATGGTCTTTCTTGACATTTTATATAATGAAAACAAATATATGATGATTTATTGGAATAAATGTTATTATCACACTCTAGTTCCAAGTACTTGAAACTGTAAAACAGTTTACTGACTGTGGCATTACTTAGAACTCCCTTCAGTTTGAAATCATAGTATACTGAGCTGGAAGCAAAGTAAATTTGGGATCATGAGCCTAAGAATTTAAACTGCCTCATGAAGGTGTTACAATACCACTGAATACACTTCTTGAACCTGAACAGGACAATGGCAGCACCACAAAATCTGCTAAAGAACAAGAAATGAAGTGGACTGACTTGACCTTATATATATTATCTCTGTGAGAATGTTCCCTCCATAGGAAACCAGTAACTTGTTCCTCAACATGGATAGATTTTTTTAAAAAAATAAAAACAAAATGTTTTCTTTCAGTCTCCTAATTTGAATCTTTTAGTGATAGACTAACACTAAAATATGTCCATTTACTTATTTTGTGGTAGCAAAATGCAATATGAAAATACTCATCAGAATGAGAAACTGATTCACTTTCTTAGGAAGGAAGATTATCTGAGTCTCTTTGAACTTAGAGTCCTTCATTGATTAGTTTGTGTTCTAACGTGATACATTAAACATTTGCCTTTAACTCTGGGAAAAACAAACAAACAAAAAACAAAACAAAAAACACTGGGAGGTACTATGATCAGACTACTGGGTAATTCCTTCATTAAGACAAGGAAATGCCTTGATTGAGGTTCTAGGTACCTTGACTCCTGGGAGCAATCAAGGTGAATAATGAAGTGAGGAGACTTATAAAGCCAGAAGTGAGTAACAATTTTGAGTGCCGGAGGGTGTATATCTTGCTTTGACACTAAGGTTGCTCCTTGAACCATGCTGCTGCTGCTGCTAAGTTGCTTCAGTCGTGTCCGACTCTGTGAGACCCCATAGACGGCAGCCCACCAGGCTCCCCCGTCCCTGGGATTCTCCAGGCAAGAACACTGGAGTGGGTTGCCATTTCCTTCTCCAATGCATGAAAGTGAAAAGTGAAAGTGAAGTCACTCAGTTGTATCCGACTCTTAGCAACCGCACGGACTGCAGCCACAAGGCTCCTCCGTCCATGGGATTTTCCAGGCAAGAGTACTGGAGTGGGGTGCCATTGCCTTCTCTGGCCTTGTATCATAGGAGGGGAGAAATGAGGAAGTAATTAACCATCACTATGGGAACCACTGGTGCCTAATCTCAGTGCATTATTCAGTATCCACATCCTACAGCTCCCTCTAAAAGTCAGAATGTGCTGTTATCACTCCTTAAAATATAAATACATTGACCCAGACATCCCTAGAAATAACAAAACACATTGCAAGGTCATCTGTTTATTTTTTGTATTTCTACAAATTTCCAGCAGTGGTGAGCCAACTTCTGCACATTTTAACACCATGGAATGTGAGTGATTAGAGTCTTTCATTTATGTGATGTTAAAAACTGTGTCAGGCAAAGGCTATTACAAAGAATCAACGCTTGGATCTGACAACTGTGTAGGAAAAGCAGTGGGGTAAATAACCTATCTCCAAGGAAAAAGAAAAGACAGGCATAGCAGTTCTATAACATATCTGCTGCACCCAATGACCTGCTTGATCCAAAGACAAGGATTTATGATTAAGGTTCACTTATGATTTGACTGATATAATCTGAATTGTACATTCACCATTGTTCTATTATTGGAAGGCTGTAATTATACTTAGGATATGGGTAATCTGGAAGAATATGCTATTTTTAGATTACATATTTCCCTTCTCAGCCCCCAGTGTTTGTTTGTTTGTTGTTCTCTTTTATTTGTTGTGATGTTTCATAAACTGATATATCTGAAGAACTGTAAAGCCACTATTAAAATGCCACTATTATGTATTATATTTACTTGTCTCTTTTAAATCCAGATTAGTCTCATAATATTCTTATCAATTTGGAAAAAGTTATAAAATTTCTTCTATCATGTTGTTATGGTTGTAATCAGCAATAGATTCTCTAAAGTCTTTATCAAAAGAGTTAAGAAACTGGAAAACTGTGAATGAAGCCATTTTGCCAAATATAAAAGAGCACTGAAAGTCAATTCACACTCTTACTTCCACTTCTAAGTTTTTAGATGTTTGACCTTTGAAAATTTTGCTTCTACCAGAGATGCCTCTGTAATTCTTACTTTAAGAAAATTTATTTTTTTAATTTTCTATCTCTGTACTATATAGATTTTTAATTTCAATTAAAATCTAATATCATTTAAAAAAATCAAAATTGCAGTCAACATTCAATTTCTGAGCAGCACCAATTTTAGAAAGTTGTGTAATAAAACTTATATGGTTTTTCTGTAGTTAATCCTTTGTTTCTGTTATTTTTGTCATCTGTAAGATGAATGACTATGAAATAATAGACACCAAGGATAAAGAAGGACCAGATAGGCATAAGCTTTGTACTCATAAAGTTAAGAATCTAGTAGAATAAAGAGTCAAACAGTTCACTCATTTAGCAACTATTTATTTTATTCCTGGAATGTGTTGAGCACAATTTTAGATATTGGGGCTAAAATCCAAGATAAGACAAACTAAAATTATGCTCTAGTGGAGAATCATTTTAGTGGAAGAGGCAGATAAATTACAGATGAAAGGGAGACACCAACTAAAAACTTTCAGTATGTGTGAGTATAATCAGTTCAGTTCAGTCCCTCAATTCTGTCCAACTCTTTCCAACCCCATGGACTGCCCCATGCCAGTTTCCCTGTCCAAAACCAACTTCTGAAGCTTGCTCAAACTCATGGCCTTCAATCTTTCCCAGGATCAGGGTCTTTTCAAATGAGCCAGTTCTTTGCATCAGGTGGCCAAAGCATTGGAGTTTCAGCTTCAGCATTAGTCCTTCCAATGAACAGTCAAGACTGATTTCCTTTAGGATTGACTTGTTTGATCTCCTTGCAGTCCAAAGACTCTCAAGAGTCTTTTCCAACACCACAGTTCAAAAGCATCAATTCTTAGGTGCTCAGCTTTCTTTATGGTCAAACACACATCCATACATGACTACTGGAAAAACCATAGGTTTGACTATATGGACATTTGTCAGCAAAGCACTGTTTCTTCTTTTTAATATGCTGTTTAAGTTTTTCATAGCTTTTCTTTCAAGGAACAAGCATCTTTTAATTTCATAGGTGCAGTCACCATCTGCAGTGATTTTGGAGCCCCCAAAAAATAAAGTCTTCAGTTTCCATTGTTTCCCATCTTTGCCATGAAGTTATGGGACCAGATGCCATGATCTTAGTTTTCTGAATGTTGAGTTTTAAGCCAAATTTTTCACTCTCTTCTTTCACTTTCATCAAGAGGTTCTTTAGTTCTTTGCTTTCTGCCATAAGGGTTGTGTCATCCTTGAATCTGAGGTTATTGATATGACTCCTGGCAATCTTGATTCCAGCTTGTGCTTCATCCAGTCCAGCATTTCACATGATGTACAGGGATTGGGGGCAGGAGGACAAGGGGACGACAGGATGAGATGGCTGGATGGCATCACTGACTCGATGGACGTGAGTCTCAGTGAACTCTGGGAGTTGGTGATGGATAGGGAGGCCTGGCGTGCTGCAACTCATGGGGTCGCAAAGAGTCGGACACGACTGAGGGACTGGGCTGAACTGAACTGAACTGTACATGTAAGTTAAATAAGCAGGACAATATACAGCCTTGGCATAATCCTTTCCCAACTTTGAACCAGTCTGTTGCTCCATGTTCAGTTCTAATTGATGCTTCTTGACCTGCATACTGGAGAAGGAAATGGCAACGCACTCCAGTGTTCTTGCCTAGAGAATCCCAGGGACTGGGGAGCCTGATGGGCTGCCGTCTATGGGGTCGCACAGAGTTGGACATGACTGAAGTGATTTAGCAGCAGTAGCAGCAGACCTGCATACAGATTTCTCAGGAGACAGGTAAGGTGGTCTGGCATTCTCATCTATTTAAGAATTTCTGCAGTTTACTGTGATCCACACAGTCAAAGACTTTGGTGTAGTCAATAAAGGAGAAGTAGATGTTTTTCTGGAATTCTCATGCTTTTTCAATGATCCTATTGATTTTGGCACTTTGATCTCTGGTTCCTCTGCTTTTTCTAAATCGAACTTGAACATCGAAAATTCCCAGTTCACGTACTGTTGAAGCCTGGCTTGGAGAATTTTGTGCATTACTTTGATAGAATGTGAAATGAGTGCAATTGTGCAGTAGTTTGAGCATTCTTTGGCCTTGTCTTTCTGTGGGATTGGAATGAAAACTTACCTTTTCCAGTCCTTGACCACTGCTGAGTTTTCCAAATTTGCTGGCATATTGAGTTCAGCACTTTCACAGCATCATCTTTTAGGATTTGAAATAGCTCAACTGAAATTCCACCACCTCACCAGCTTTGTTTGATGCTTCTTAAGCCCCACTTGACTGCACATTCCAGAATGTCTGACTATTGGTGAGTGACCACACCATTGTGGTTATCAGGGTCATGATGATCTTTTTTGTATATGTTCTTTTATATATTCTTGCCACCTCTTCTTAATGTCTTTTGTTAGGTCCATACCATTTCTGTTAAGCTTCTGTTAGGTCCATATCATTTCTGTCCTTTATTGTGCCCATCTTTGCATGAAATGTTCCCTTGGTATCTCTAATTTTCTTGAAGAGATCTCTAGTGTTTCCCATTCTATTGTTTTCCTCTATTTCCTGCGTTGATCACTGAGAAAGACTTTCTTATCTTTCCTTGCTATTCTTTGGAACTCTGCACTCAAATGGGTATATCTTTCTTTTTCTCCTTTGCTTTTAGCTTCTCTTTCCAAAGCTATTTGTAAGGGCTCCTCAGACAACCATTTTGCCTTTTTGCATTTCTTTTTCTTGGAGATGATATTGATCACTGCCTCCTGTACAGTGTCAGAAATCTCCATCCATAGTTCTTCAGGCACTCTATCAGATCTAATTCCTTCAATCTATTTGTCACCTCTACTGTATAATTCCTTGGTGGCTCAGACGGTAAAGTGTCTGTCTGCAGTGTGGGAGAGCCAGGTTCGATCCCTGGGTCGGGAAGATCCCTAGGAGAAGGAAATGGCAATCCACTCCAATACTATTGCCTGGAAAATCCCATGGACAGAGGAGCCTGGTAGGCCACAGTCCATGGGGTCGCAAATAGTCAGACACGACTGAGCGACTTCACTCACTCACTCACTCACTGTATAATTGTAAGGGATTTGATTTAGATCATACCTGAATGCTCTAGTGGTTTTCCTTACTTTCTTCAATTTAAGTCTGAATTTGGCAATAAGGAGTATGTATAATAGCAATGCATATTTTGAAATAAAGCAGATTAAAAAATAGCAGTAGTTGAGAAGAGATCTTAACTGAGTGGTCAGAAATGATCTCTGAGGAAGTCAGTTTTGAACAGCTTTCTGAATGATAGCAGATAAGAAACCACACAGATATTTCAGGAATTGATGATCATTCCAGGATTAAAAAAAAAATTGTAAAATCTCTGAAGTCACTGTACAGGCTGAAAGTTTCTATAAGAAGGAAAGTTCTAATTAAGAACAAACAGAAATACCAGGGGTTTGAGAGAAAAGGGAAGGACTCCCTGTGGATTTGATACTTAATAAAAACTATAAAAGATAAATAGGACTTAGTTTATAGTCACTGCAGTCAAGAATCTCACATTTCACAAGACAAACTCATGAATAAATACACATGCAACAAACCTTCACAAAAAACTATAATATAACATGATTGTGATGATAATGATATACATAGGGAATGACAGAACATAAACAAAATGCCATCAATTTAGATTACTTGGGAGGGTTAGTAAGAAGAGTGAGAAAAAGTATTAGTCAAATATGTCTTAAATGAAGTAATTTTTGTTTGCTGATTTCAAGGGCAAATAGCCTCACTATTTAAGGAAAAGAATGCTATTCAGCTATAGAAGATATAAAGCCATAGCAGTGGGAAAAATACTTGATGTTTATTTGCTACTGCTTCCAGGAATGGTGATCTAAATTCAGGTTAGTTCAGTTCAGTCATTCAGTCGTGTCCAACTCTGCAACCCCATGGACTGCAGCATGTCAGGCTTCCCTGTACATAATCAACTCCCGGAGCTCTGTCAAACTCATGCCTATCGAGTTGGTGATGCCGTCCAACCATCTCATCCTCTGCTGTACCCTTCTCCTCCTGCCTTCAATCTTTCCCAGATCAGGGTCTTTTCCACTGAGTCAGTTCTTCATATCAGGTGTCCAAAGTATTGAAGCTTCAGCTTCAACATCAGTCCTTCCAATGAATATTCAGGATTGATGTCCTTTAGAATGGACTGGTTGGATCTCCTTGCAGTCCAAGGGACTCTCAAGAGTCTTTTCCAACATCACAGTTCAAAAACATCATTTCTTTGCACTCAGCTTTCTTTTTGGTCCAACTCTTACATGCATACATGACTACTGGAAAAACCATAGTTTTGACTATACGTACCTATGTTGGCAAAGTAATGTCTCTGTTTTTTAATATTTTGTCTAGGCTTTTCATAGCTTTTTCTTCCAAGGGACAAGTGTCTTTTAATTTCATGGCTGAAGTCAACATCCACAGTGATTTTGGAGCCCATGAAAATAAAGTTTGTAACTGTTTCCATTGTATCCCCATCTATTTGCCATGAAGTGATGGGTCAGGATGCCATGATCTTAGTTTTCTGAATGTTGAGCTTTAAGCCAGTGTTTTCAGTCTTCTCTTTCACCTTTATCATGAGGTTCTTTAGTTCCTCTTCACTTTCTGCAATGAGGGTGGTATCTTCTGCATATCTGAGGTTATTGATATTCCTCCCGGCAGTCTTGATTCCACTTTGTGGTTCATCCAGCCCAGAGTTTCGCATGATGTACTCTGCATATAAGTTGAGTAAACAGGGTGACAGTGTACAGCGTTGACATACTCCTTTCCAATTTGGAAACGGTCCACAGTTCCATGTCCAGTTCTCACTGTTGCATCTTGACCTGAATACAGGTTTCTCAGATTACAGAATGTAATGAGAACCTAGAAGTATATGCCCTAAAGGCTTTTTTTTTTTTTGCTGTAAGAACATTTGAAACAGCTAAAACACACAGCTAAAACAGACTTTATTGATAGAAGAAAATTCAGAACCTAGCAGCAAGCAAATCAGCAGACTTTGACACAATCCAGATTTAAGTTGTGATTCCCAAAGCAGAAAGAGAAGCAGAAGTTTAGGTACAGCCAGCCTAGCTTGTCTTCTAAGTAGGCTAGGCAAGTTAAGCACTGAATCTGGTATACAATTGTCATGTAGGAAGATTCCTTTAAAATGAAATTTTAAAACATTAACATATGAATATAATTAAACAACTAAATGAAAATAGGCCTTTTCTTGTAGCTCAATTGGTTAAGAATCTGCCTGCAATGCAGGAGACCCAGCTTGTTCCCTGGGCTGGGAAGATCCTGTGAAGGAAATGGCAATCCCCTCCAGTATTCTTGCCTGAAGAATTCCATGGACGATGCATCCTGGCAGGCTACAGTCCATGGGGTCACAAGAGTCAAACATGACTTAGTGACTAAGCCACCACCAAATGAAAATATATCAAAGACTTACAAAATAATAGAATGTGTAGTGGAAAGGGTACAATGGTGAAATCATAAAGCCTAGATTTTTATGATTTTTCTTTACTACCCATGTAATCATAAACCAGTTATCTAAATATCATTAGCCTCAGTTTTCTCACCCATGGAATAGTGATGATGATACTTATGCAGAGCTGTTGTGTTAATTTAATGAACTATGAAATATGACAGATTCATATCTGAGGCTAAAATGGTAGCTATTGTGTGTGTGTGTGTATTTATATATATATATATATATACAACTAATAATTCTAGAAAAAGTAATTACATTGTTCAGAATAATATTAATTTCTATTTCAGGGTCCTGTGTTGATTATTCATAGGCATATATTTACTAAAATATATTTTCATTCTGATTTACCTGTTCTAAGAATGTTCAATCCATAATCCAATATGTCACATTATGAATAATAATGGGTATAATTAATACCCTAACTGATTTTTCTTCTATTTATCTATAGGGCACTATCTTTCACTGTTGAACATAAAGAAGCTTAAACAAGTCTGTCTGTTACAAATTTGTATGGCATTTTCTTATGAAATTAGACTATAGAACTGTATAAAAAGTTCAGAGTTAATACATTTATCTTAAAAAATACAGATGGTCAATTTAGCATTTTAAAAGAAGACAAATTTAGATCTTAAAACCAAGGTCTTTCCATATTTTTTATAGTCTGTCCTTCATGCTTGGTAAGTATGGCTTCAGGCTAAACTAAGTAATATTTTAGTCAAAATATGCATAGCTAAAATTGATTTTATATTCTACTGTTTCACAGTTAGTTACAGGTTTTAATTTTTTGCTTCCTTTTTGAAAAAAAAAGGCATTAATTCTAGAAAAAAGTGTATTTCCAGCTTTACTGAGAAATAATTGGCATATAAAATTGTGTAAATTTAAGGTGTACACTGTGATGATGTGATATAATTATGTTTTGAAATAACATATAATGATATTAGTTAATGTATCTATGACCTAACAACTGTCAATCATATTGTCACATTGTTGACTATGGCCACCATGCTGTATATTAGATCTCAGAACTTATTCATATTATAACTGTTTCTTTGTCCTGTTTGACCATCTGTACCCACTCCATCCCTAATCCTGGTAACCAATCTACTCTCTGTTTCTTATTTCTTCTCTAGTTCTATTCATTTGTGATTCAATGACTTATTGTAGCAGTATGCTAAAACTCCTTTATCAAGATCTTTTCTGTATTTACAACACATTTTTCTTTTGTGTTTACCATGAAACTTATATAAAATATCTTATAGTTGTAACATCCTATTTTAAGTTGATGACGATGTAACTTTCTTAATACACATAAACTTTATACTTCTTCCCCCATAACATTGTTACTGATGCTACAATTTAAATTTTTTATATTGTGCATCCAATAATAAAGGATTGTAGTTATAGATATCTTAATAGTTTTAACTTTTAAAGCAAAATTGTAAATTATTTACATAATTAAATATTAGAGAGTACTTTTATAATATTAGAGAGTATGACTTTGACTATATATTACCATTACTTATCTCTTTTGTAGATTCACGTATTTTCACAGTGGCATCACCCTTTCATTTTAGCTTGTAGAGTTCCTTTTAGTTTTTCTTGTAAGACAAATTCAGTGTTGATGAATCTCAGCTACTTGTTTAGGAAACTATTTCTCATTTCTGAGAAATAGCTTTACTAGGTATGGTATTCCTTTTTGGCAATTGGTTTTTCAATATTTTTAATATTTTATTCCATTTTCTCCTTGTCTTCAAAGTTTCTGCTGTGAAAGCCATTGATAGTCTTATGGGGATTCCCTTGTACATGAAGAATATTTTTTCTCTTGCTGCTTTCAAAATTCTTTATCTTTGACTTTTGAAAATTTAATTATAATGTATCTGGGCATAACCCTCTTTAAGTTTAACCTATTTCAGATCTATTGAGCTTCATTAGATACCCATTTATTTTTATCATCCCCTTCTGGGATTTCCATAATGTGTATGTAATTTCTTCTGAAAATTCCTATGAATCCCCTAGACTTTCTTCATTCCTTTTGTTCTTTTCTTTTCTTTTACTCCTCTGACTGAAAAATCTCAAATAATTTGTCTTCAAGTTCACTGATTTTTCTGCTTTTTCAAGTCTACTGTTGTTCTTCATTGAATTCTTTAGTTTAGTTATTCTATTCTTCTTCTCTAGAATTTCCTTTTTTAAATATAGTTTATTTATACTTAATAAACGTCTCTTATTCATCCATCAATTTCCTAATTTTTTTAGTTGTTTGTATTATCATACTTTTTGAGCTTCTTTAAAAGGATTATTCTATATTCTTCCTCAGAGAGTTCATAGATCTCCTTTTTTTAGGATCAACTATTGCTGGACTGGAAGAAACACAAACTGGAATCAAGATTGTTGGGAGAAATATCAATAACCTCAGATATGCAGATGACACCACCCTTATGGCAGAAAGTGAAGAGGAACTCAAAGCGTCTTGATGAAAGTGAAAGTGGATAGTGAAAAAGTTGGGTTAAAGCTCAACATTCAGAAAATGAAGATCATGGCATCCGGTCCCACCACTTCATAGGAAATAGATGGGGAAACAGTATCAGACTATTTTTCTGGGCTCCAAAATCACTACAGATGGTGACTGCAGCCATGAAATTAAAAGACGCTTACTCCTTGGAAGGAAAGTTATGACCAACCTAGATAGCATATTGAAAAGCAGAGACATTACTTTGCCAACAAAGGTTCATCTAGTCAAGGCTATGGTTTTTCCTGTGGTCATGTATGGATGTGAGAGTTGGACTGTGAAGAAGGCTGAGGGCCAAAGAGTTGATGCTTTAGAACTGTGGTGTTGGAGAAGACTCTTGAGAGTCCCTTGGACTGCAGGGAGATCCAACCAGTCCATTCTGAAGGAGATCAGCCCTGGGATTTCTTTGGAAGGAATGATGCTAAAGCTGAAACTCCAATACTTTGGCCACCTCATGCGAAGAGTTGACTCATTGGAAGGGAGTGTGATGCTGGGAGGGATTGGGGGCAGGAGGAGAAGGGGATGACAGGGGACGAGATGGCTGGATGGCATCACTGACTCGATGGACGTGAGTCTGAGTGAACGCCAGGAGTTGGTGATGGACAGGGAGGCCTGGCATGCTGCGATTCATGGGGTCGCAAAGAGTCTGACATGACTGAGTGACTGATCTGATCTGATTGACATTTTGTTTCCTTTGACAATGTCACATTTACCTGATTTTTCATGATCTTTGTATCCTTTTCTTGGCATTTGTGTATTTGAGTATGTGGTCTCCTCTTTCTAATTTTACAGATCTGTTTTAACAGGGAAGAGTCTTCACCAGTCAGATTATTTGTAAATATTGGATTGGTCAGCACATAGCAGTCATGGGCATGTGCAGCTTTATATTAGGTTCTCTAGTTGGGCAGGGCCAGTGCCTATGTTCTGAAGTTGTCTTGATTGGGTTATGTGATTAAGCAGGGCCAATGGATGAACTCCCTGGTCAGGGAGGGCTTCTGACTACGCTCTGAAGTCAAGTGGGGCTACTAGCTGGCCTCTAAAATCACCTCTGACTGGGTCAGATCTCAAGCTGTGTTCTCCTGAAGGGTGGTGCCACTGGCTAGATTCCATGATAAAAAAGGGGTATGGGACACACTCTGTTATTGCAATCAGTTGGGTGAAGCCTCATGTTGTACTCCTTTAGTGATGCAGCTGGCTGAATTCAGCATTCAGGTGGGACCATAAGCTATGATTTATATTCAGATATGTTTCCAGGCTGTACTTTGCAACCAGTTGGGCCTGCAGGCTATAACTCAATGTTGGAAGGAACTGCAAGCTCTATGATCAGAAAATCTATTGGCTCTCCTCTGCTATTGGATGAGGTTACTGATTGGGCTCAACTGTCAGGTAGGGCTTCAATCTATACTTCACAGTTGGATGGGAATGGAGACAGTGCTCAGCATTTAGGTAGGGTCAACTGTCCAGGCTCTCTGGTTGGATTGGGCCACAGGCTATGCTCTGTAATTGGAAAAGATCAATGCTTGAGTTCCCTGCCTGGACAAGGCTGCAGGGTGTGTTCAGCTATCAGGTAAGTCTGTAGCTTGCCAGGTACCTCTGTCCATGGGGATTCTCTAGGCAAGAATACTGGAATGGGTTACCATGCCCTCCTCCAGGGAATCTTCCCAACCCAGAGGTGGAATCCAGGTCTTCTGCATTGTAGGCAGACTCAACCATCTGAGCCACCACCGAAGCCATGAAAGAACCAGGCAGTAAAATTGGAACTGTTTCTCTTAACTTTTTAATGTGGTCCTTTCATGTTCTCTACTAAGGCATTTCTTTAGCCTTATTCCTGCATTCCAGAACTTTCATAACGGTATTTTGTCTGTTGGTTTTTGTTAGTTGGTCTACTTGTGAGGAGCTTCCCAAGTAGCACTAGTAGAAAAGAATCAGCCTGCTAATGCATGAAACACAAGAGACACTGGTTCAATCCCAGGGTCAGGAAGATCCCCTGGAGGAGGAGATGGCAACCCACTCCAATATTCTTGCCTGGAAAATCCCTTGGACAGAGGAGCCTTGGCGGGCTACAGTCCATGGGGTTGCAAAGAGTCAGAAGACTTAGCAGACACACACTACTTGTGAGAGGAACTGAAGTCAGGAACAACCTATGTTGACATCTCAATGACCACACTACCTCTATAAATCCTTATGAAACTTTGCTTTAGCCAATGTTTAACTATATCATATTGCATTTCTGCTAATTGGCAGGCCAGTTTTACCATTTTTAATTTTTAATATTTTATTTCTCTTTAACATAATTATTACCTACTTTCTTTTCAGCTTTATAAATTCTGCTACCTTTGTAGTTTCAAGTACAGAAATAAATTTTAAAATCTAGATCATATGCTCCATGATGGCAGGGATTTGTCTTGTTCATCACACACACAAGAAAACTGGCATTAAGTAGATCTTTGTTGATTGAATGAATGAATGATGTGTTCTGACACCAGCAGAGCTTACAGAAGCAGAGATGAAGCAGAAAATATAATGACTGTCAAATGGGTGAACTTGAAGATGAAAAGACACTTTTAGCTTAGTTACTTTGATATGTACTCTGGATAACACTCCAATTTTGCATGAATTTTTGGAATGAAAACAGCTCTACTCCTAAATAATAAATTTATTAATTGCACTCCTTATGAGTCCTGACAGCAGTCAGCTTTGTGGGTTTCTGATTCCATTCCAAGGGCTTGAATGTCCCTGTGATTTATGTAATAGGCAGCAGTGTCATGAGGAAAAGACTTGTAGGATAAAAAAGACAGGAGCACAGATGGCTGCCTGTGGAGTGTGTGGTGTGTGTTAATGAAAATGCATTGAACAGTGAGGGAAGGGCAGCAAACAATCAAAGGAAAGGTACCTTGAGTTTGGGGTTTTGTTTTTAAAGATAGATACTAATGCTTTTTTTTTCTCCTTGTGGAAATTTTCTGATTTATTTTACTCTAACAACAACCACCACTTGGGGCATTATGAACACAATATAGACATTAAAGAATAAAAACAAACAAAAAATTGAAAATGTTTAGGGTTCATCATATACTTCGATCATAACTACTCATTATGTAGCCTGGTTTCTAAAAGGTATGTTCTAAGATCAGTCTGTTAAACCAACACAATGAAAGGACCTTATATAATTTTGTATATCACCATCTAGGTTTTCTACACATTTACTGTCTCTCCTGAAAATTCATAGTTCATAAATGCTCGCCCATTGAATCACCATATTTTTAGTATAATCATACTTGCTGGATAATTATAGGCATACCTCAGACATTTTTGTGGGTATAATTCCAGATCACTGCAGTAAAGCAAATATCGCAATAAAGCAAGTCACACTAATTTGGGTGTTCCCCAGTGCATGTAAAATTTATGTTTACACTATACTGTAGTCTTATAAGTGTACAATGGTGTTATGTCTAAAAAAACCAAAGTATGTACCTTAATAAAAAAAATACTCTATTGCTAAAAAATATGCTAACCATCATCTGACAAAACAGGGTTACTAAAAAACCTCAATCTGTAAAAAATGCAGTATCTACAAACTGAAACAAAATGAAGCACTGTAAAATGAGGTATGTCTGTATTTTGTTTATCACTTGATTTTGGTCCTACTTAACTGTTCAATTCCTTCTTTCTTGTTTAACCTTTGTTTCCCACAAATATCAATTCATCACATGTTAGGTAAAGTAAAACAAAGAGGAATGGTTACTATAAAGATAATTCACAGGTGATTTGGTAAGATTTTTTTTGTGTGTGAGACATTATTATTGACCAGGCAAGGTATTTCCATAAAATCATTCTAAAACCTTCATATACTACTGCAAAATTGTTGAGCTTTAGTCAAAAATTCATAAAGTCTTTGTTTTTAAAAAGGAAAAAGCAAAACATTATATTTATGATACATTATTTTTAAAATAAAGAGAGGCATAACTACTGAAAAATTAGCATTTATGTGTAAGCCCAGGGAGGAATGATGCTTCATAATAAAGAAACTACTCACAGTAGCACACACATCGTGTCCAGAAGAACTCTGAGCCACACTCTTGGCAACTGGTGAGGTTTCATAATGTGGTTTAGGAAAAAGTGGTATGTCTTTGGATGGACCCTTTTCTTCATCTAGTTTCTTGGAACTGTTCTCAGCAATCACCCTGAATGCCAGCTTTCAAACTCCCATGCTTTTCTTCGGTGATTTGCCAGGACTGAGATAAGAAGATAAGCACTGAGGATGAATTCGGGATGATTCAGAAGTTCAAAAATCATTTCTCAAGCATGTTTCTTTTGAATATAATCTCTTACAGAGTATGGATTACATACACCCACCTCCCCACAGCCTGTTTTGACACATTTAAGAAAAAAAGAATGCCATGACTTTATGTTAATAGATACCTTTTTTCATACTTCTTTGCACTTTGTTTTTTCTAATCTAGAAGTCAGTCCTTCATGTTCCATCCAAAGTCTACTCATTTTACATAGTAACTGATTTGCCTGCCCAGTTCAATCCTTATTTCATTTATTGCTCTGAGAGTATAAATGGATGGAAAAAGAATATTTCAAAACATGGTGTTTTGTCTTCCTTGCACTACAGAATCTGTGTAGGCACCCTTTGATCAGAGATCTAAGCAGGAGGTCCAAATTGAAACAAACAAACAAACAAAATATTTGCTCTAAGCTCTTTCTTGAATAATTTGTAGGGACCATAAAAGTAAAGCCATATAGAGGTTCTGTTTTTTTTTTTTTAATTTTTAACTTAATGTTTAATTTGCTATTGGATTATACTGCTCCTTTAACCTTGTCTGGTGCTGTGGACATAAATACAAAAGAAAAATGCTTCTTACAACAATTCAAGATGCTCTCCTCTAGAAATTTCACTGCTTAATAGTCTCAGTCCATAGCACAGGTGAGTCTTGGACTCATGTTTTCTAGACTTTGTTAATTGTTAAGGCAGTCACTTCAAATAAACCCACCCCTATGTGCTATTTGAATTCCCATACTTACCCATCTCATACATCTAATTTTTCTGTGTCCACAGCTTATATTCCATAAGCTCTGTATTTCACACATCAGCAAACCTGACTTTAGGAACACATTTTTAAAGTACCTCTGTGTGTGTGTGTGTGTGTGTGTGTGTGTGTGTGCTCAGTTGTGCCTGACCCTTTGCAACCCCATAGACTATAGCCCACCAGGCTCCTCTGTCCATGGGATTTTTCAAGCAAGAATACTGGAGTGGATTGCCTTTTCCTCTTCCAGGGACATCTTCCTGACCCAGCAGTCAAACCTGTGTCTCCTGCATCTCTTGCATTGGCTGGCGGATTCTTTATCACTGAGTCACCTGGGAAACCCTTTAAAGTATCTAATGGTGGTGTTTTAGTTGCTAAGTGGTATCCAACTCTTGTGACCCCATGCCAGGCTCCTCTGTCCATGGGAGTCTCCAGGTAAGAATACTGGAGTAGGTTGCCATTTCCAACTCCAGGGGATCATCCAGACCCCAAGAATTGAACCTACGTCTCTTGCATTGCAGGTAGATACTTTATCAACTGAGCTATGGGGTATCTGTGTAGCCGCAAAAGAGCTTAATGTCTAGAAGCACATTAACTTCCACAACTCCTGCTGCCATATTGCAGTATCTTTGCTTCCCTGTACTTCTCTCCAAAACCACTTGACTATCAGTGATGAGTCAAAATGCATTCTTCTTTGGATAATTTTTGTGGCAGATGCTTAACCATAACATCCAGAAAGCTGTTTTTCCATTGACGGGATGTTAAGCAATAGCTCTTCAAAATTGTTTTTAGCCATTTTAGCACTTGTATCTATTAACCAAGGTCTCTGTTGATTATATTTATTGCATTATGTCAGGGGCAAAGTGTCAGAAGATGGGCATGACCCTCAGAGCCATAGTCGTTTGTTCAAGTGTTTCATGAATGTTGTCCTTTCCACAGAGTCTGACATGCTCCTAGATATACGACCTCCCTTTGTGGAGTCTCCTTGAGAAGTTCTACAGTAAGAACTATATCACCAATTTTTTTTTTTAATGTTAAAAAAAATATGTATTTTATACCTGCTGCTCCTGCTGCTAAGTTGCTTCAGTCGTGTCCAACTCTGTGCGACCCCATAGACGGAAGCCCACCAGGCTCCCCCATCCCTGGGATTCTCCAGGCAAGAATACTGGAGTGGGTTGCCATTTCCTTCTCCAATGCATGAAAGTGAAAAGTGAAAGTGAAGTCGCTCAGTCGTGTCCTACCCTTAGCAACTCTATGGACTGCAGCCCACCAGGCTGCTCCGTCCATGGGATTTTCCAGGCAAGAGTACTGGAGTGGAGTGCCATTGCCTTCTCTGATTTTATACCTAGTGTAGTTTAAAACACTAGTGTTTTTTAACCCCTCTATTCAGTAAAATTTGGTAAAGAAAACATTGCATGGCCTCTATGCCAAGTATTTGGTATTTAAGACCAACTAATATCTCTAATTATTGGATGTGATTTCCTCAAAATTCAAAAAGACCTATCAAATGTTGACTTTCTTATTCAATTTTTCATGGGATCAAGGCAAGTATAATATTATTCACTGTAAGGAGTGATTCCATGGTGGTTGCAAGCCAAGAAATAGCCTGAATTCACATTTGGTGTTGGGTCTTATACTTTGCAACAATTATTTTGCTTTTTGTATTAAAATTTTTAGGTAGTTTTATAATATTATTATAAAAAGAAACTAATTGATTTCCATATCAATAATAACACACCTGTCTTTTGCAACAAACTACTCTTCTCTTATGGATTAAACTGTACTGGCATTGTAAAACCAATAGAGAAATACTTTTTTCAGATCTTAATAAGCTTCTGTCAGTCTCGATGAGCCATCTGCTTTTTGAACCTGCCAAATGAGGCCCTTTTAGAAAGAATTAGTTAATTATTAATTCAATTTTCTCTTTCTAAAACCACTTTAAGTGTTTACGGAAATATGCTTTTTTGCCTTCAGAAGTACTGTATATTGATGGATCCTTAAATGGTATCTGATACTAACTCTGTCATCATCTAGCGTCCTAGAAAATGAAATTGTTTGGTGACATAATTACCATGAAACAGTATTATAAAGTCCATTTGTGTTTTTTTAATCTACCTTATGCCAGTTTATTAAAAATGTATTTTGAGTGAATTTTACATAAATATATACATATGTATGCATTATAATTATGAAAATAGGTTGAAGTTTTATTTTGAAAATTTGGAAAAGCTATTGATATTGAAGTGTTGAAGTATGTCCAGTTTCTAAAAAGTGGATTGAGGCACATTACTATACAATTTGTTCTGAACATCAAAAAAGTTGGTAAGGTTGATAAATTATGTTCATAGAAGTAGCTTACTTTAAAATATAGGACATTCAACATTTTCATAATTTAAATTGCAATTGAGGTTGAAGTAATACATATAATCATTTTAATTCATATTAATATGAGAACACAAGTTAATCAAGTACTATCACACCTTTGTCTTTAAAAATTCTCAGTTATTTAGTGAGGTAGTTTATTAATATGTCAGTTTTGCAGGATGAGATTGAACTCAATGATTGGTTTTCTAATACATGCAAGCCCTTTATTGTCTATAGAACTTTAAGTTATTCTTAAATTATGAGATAGAATTTTCAGATACTCAATCACATCTTAACAGAACCACTTTTACTCTGATTTCTGGAGCTGGACAGTGGAAGGAGCAAAGATGGTTGATGAGGATGAGGATGGGATATTCTTCCTCACCCTCAAGGATAAAAATACCCGAAGCTACTCAAAAGACTTCACAAGAGCAAATCAGCAGGGGCCAGAGGTTCTCAAACCTCTTTGTTGGTTGAATTAGTGATTTGGTGCTTAGTCAACTATCTTGTTTTTTCTGAATGCTGACCTACATGTCCAACACCACCAGATACTCTGGGGATTTAGAATAAACTAAAAAATTTAGCCCTCAATATTCCAGAAATTGAGTCTTTGTTATTATTTTGAAAGAATGATTCCAGAAAAAAGGTGAAAGAATGTTTATGATCTATGTGATACTTGTTAACAATGCTGTGGATATTCAACCCAGCCATCAGAATAATCAGTTTAAATAAAGTGAAATCGTGTTATTCCTCAAAACACTGGGGTCACCAAGTCATTCAGTTTAAGAGCCAATGTCTTTTATGATATCAAGTGCCTGCATGATCTAAATTCCTTATTAGCTTTCTGATTTCCTTTATTACTTGTTCCTCATAACTCCCACTGAAACCTACTGGCCTGTTTTCTTGAACATGAAAAATATTCTCAATCTGCATAGACTTTGTACCAGTATTCTCCCTTCCTAGAGCATGGTTCCTTTAGATATACACATGGCTTTCCATAACATGTCTAACTGCTTCACCTCATCCAAGCATTTGCATAAATATCAAGTTCTCAATGAGACACACCCTGACTACTCAATATTAAATTGCCTATAACATCTGACACAGTAACTTCCACAGCATCATGTTCCTTCTTTCTTTGTTCTCTTTTTCTCAATCCTTCTCATAATAATTGTAGCTTGTGTTACTTTCTAATGTGCTATATAATTTACTTTGTAATTATATACATTGCTTACTCTTTGTCTCTTCCACTACAATGTAAGTTCCATAAATTTAGGGATCTTTTGTTTAATGAGGTCTTCTAGGCATCTGGAGCAGAGTCTGACTTTTAAATGACACTTACAAATAAAAATTACATTTAATTTGATTTTTATTATTTTTGATAACATTTTACCAACTGGAAACAGATGTTTGAAAGTACATTGTTTCTGAAGCTAAAGATGTGTGTTAGCACAACAATAAATCAGAATATGTAATTCAACCCTGCCCATTAGTGACCTTGTTGTATATTTCTCTGGGAATGTTTCACTGAGTGCAACAGGCTTCCCTGGTGGCTGTCTGCAGTGCAGGAGACCTGGATTCTGTCCCTGGGTTGGGAAGATCCCCTGGAGAAGGAAATGGCAGCCCACTTCAGTATCCTTGCCTGAAAAATCCCATGAACTGCAGAGCCTGGTAGGCTACTGTCCATGGGGTCGCAAAGAGTCGGACATGACTGAGAGACTTCACTTCACTTGACTTCACTGAGTGCATTACTATCTGCCTAATTATTGCTCACAAAATACATGTCACATTCACTGAATAAATATGAGCTTTATACTTCTAACTACTACAATAAAACAAGCATATTGTAAAATGTCTGATCAGATTGAGCCAGTCTTTCCTCAAACTTCTATCCAGTACACTGACAGAGAATCAAAGCACTTGGTAATAGACAGATGGTTTAAGTTTCTTAGATCTTAGCAGCATTGCTAATTATGCTTACTCAAATCTTCACACATTTTTAGATAATATTACAACTCCATGAGCTTGACCTAAAGCATTGGAACCAACACAAAATTATAGATGGAATTTTGATAAGCTTATGAGAGTTTTCCTGAGGACATCTTATTAAAAAAAAAAAATCTCTGCTTATCATAAACCACAGAGAGTGGGAAAAGGATCTTCAATGACCAAGACTGCTCAAGGGTTCCCTGGCAAATCTTAATGGGGTATAGTCTTTGACTTTAAAAGGCAGTCCATTAAAAAATCTTCAAAAATGCACACACATTAGCAGTGAACACGTGGACCTTGAGTTTAGACCTAAAAAGAAAGCAAGGTAAGGGTCAGAATGAAAACTGATTGAATAATTAGAGGAACACCATTTGCATTTGGAAAATATTTATAGACAATATATACTATTTACCAAGTATTCTTAGCAGTGGATACACGGCAGTAACTAAAATAGATAAATTAGTTGATTTAATTGTATAGTTTTTCTAAGAATCTTCAATTTCTAAAACTCTTGAGTTATGTTTTAATCAAGTCCTTTTAAGTAGCAAAATAAAATAACTTTATGTATACATGATATGACCAAATGCAGCATGAAATGAGGATTTCAAACTTTTCATTGTAGTACCTGATTTATAAAGTGAAAAACATAGAATACTTCTGTCATTCTATAATCTGTGCTGTGTAAGGTAATTTCCAATCTTTACTGCTATTATATATAAAATCTCTATACACACAAATATATTTCTGTATTATATTCATATATATGCAAAACTAATATGCACACTATACATTTGTTTCCCTCAACTAGTACCACACAAACTATAGGAAGTTTTATTTAAATAAAATGAAATTTTATTTCCCTCAATTTCATCAATATGAGGATTTAAAAAAACACATCTCTATTATGTCTATGCAGGCAAAATAATAGGCATGTGTCATAAAATATTTATTGGAAAGCACAAACACAATTTTGGGGGGTGAAAATTTCAATATTTAAACATTGTTTTCATCAGCTATATAATTGTCATCAACATTAGATCACCTTAGGCTTTTACTAGCCCTTCATTCCTCCTTCAGCTGATATTAATAATTTGACTTGAAAGAGTAACAAGGATGAAGGACAATGAATCACTAAGGGTGCTGAGGGCTCTTCATTGAATACCCCAGTTAGTAGTCATTGATCATAGGAAGGGGGAATTAAAAAAAAAATTCATAAATATGGAAACTGAGTATTAGAGTGTCATGTAATAAGCTTTGTACACTTTCTTTCTAATTCCAGAACCCATTATGTAAATTATTCACGAGACTGCTACTTATTGTGTCCTGTACCTTGCTAAGCCTTTATTAAATACTCTTTATGAAAAACATCACTATAATCTTATTAGGGAGTCAAGACCATCTGCTTTTAGAGGATATTAAGATGAACAAGGTTAACTACATCCTCTGAGGTCCATGGCAATTTGATTTGACTCCAAAATCTATGCTAGTAGCCATGAAACTACAAGCTTTCTCATAAACGTTAGTTGTCCAAATCTCTTACATTTGTATTCTTGTAAAGCAAAGATGATGGTAGAGCAGAAAAATAAGTTTCAGAGAAATGAATTCATTCATCATAAAACAGCCAAAATATAAGTATACATGTATATATTTATATCAGTTCAGTTCAGTTCAGTTGCTCAGTCATGTCCAACTCTTTGCGACCCCATGAATCACAGCACGCCAGGCCTCCCTGTCCATCACCAACTCCCGGAGTTCACTCAGACTCACATCCATTGAGTCAGTGATACCATCCAGCCATCTCATCCTCTATCGTCTCCTTCTCCTCCTGCCCCCAATCCCTCCCAACATCAGAGTCTTTTCCAATGAGTCAACTCTTAGCATGAGATGGCCAAAGTACTAGAGTTTCAGCTTTAGCATCATTCCTTCCAAAGAAAACTCAGGGCTGATCTCCTTCAGAATGGACTGGTTGGATCTCCTTGCAGTCCAAGGGACTCTCAAGAGTCTTCTCCAACACCACAGTCCAAAGGCATCAATTATTTGGCGCTCAGCTTTCTTCACAGTCCAACTCTCACAGCCATACATGACCACTGGAAACGCCATAGCCTTGACTAGATGGACCTTTGTTGACAAAGTAATGTCTCTGCTTTTCAATGTGCTATCTAGGTTGGTCATGACTTTCCTTCCAAGGAATAAGAGTCTTTTAATTTCATGGTTGCAGTCACCATCTGCAGTGATTTTGGAGCCCAAAAAAATAAAGTCTGCCACTGTTTCCACTGTTTCCCCATCTATTTCCCATGAAGTGATGGGACCAGATGCCATGATCTTAGTTTTCTGAATGTTGAGCTTTAAGCCAACTTTTTCACTCTTCTCTTTCACTTTCATCAAAAGGCTTTTTAATTCCTCTTCACTTTCTGCCATAAAGGCGGTGTCATCTGCATATCTGAGGTTATTGATATTTCTTCCATCAGTTTTGATTCCAGCTTGTGCTTCTTCCAGCCCAGTGTTTCTCATGATGTGCTCTGCATATAAGTTAAATAAGCAGGATGACAATATGTTAATATATGTATGTATATATATTTTATGCCTAAGAATGTATTTATTTTGTTTTCCTAGATACAGAAAAACTGCCATATACATTTGAATGTTATGGATATCATACAATATTTTCCTTTGTACTTCAGAGAATTATTGCGTATTTAGTCAAAATGGGATAAAATTAATAAAGCAGTTTTCATTCTAATAGATTTCTATAAGAAAGTTCACTGTAAATTTACAAGACTATTTTGTATTATACGGATTCCAGAATGCATGTTATATTTAGTTTATCTACTCAAAATAAAAGCTAAACATTGTTCCTCTGGCTCTTCTAATGAAAAAAAAAAAAAGCAAAAGCTGCTTTGCAGCCCCATGGACTGTAGCTCACCAGGCTCCTCTATCCATGGGATTTTCCAACCAAGAATACTGGAGAGGCTAGTCATTCCCTTCTCCAGGGAATCCTCCTGAACCAGGGATTGAACCCAGGTCTTCTGCATTGCAGATGGATTTTCTACTGCTTGAGACACCAGGCAGATAAGCCCCTGGCTCTTCTAAATCATAACTAAGTCTTCTGGTTTTGAAAGCAATGGAATGATGTATCATAGGCTACATTACAAATTACTGTACCAAATCCCAGACATACCTATTAATAAAAGATTTAAACATTTTCCAGTTTTTTTTATACCTTTGAACAGAGTACACTATATTAAAGGAGGAAAATCCCAGAATGTTATCACGTTATTTTTTTAACATAAATTTATTTATTTTAATTGGAGGTTAATTACTTTACAGTATTGTATTGGTTTTGCCATACATCAACATGAATCCACCAGAGGTGTACACGTGTTCCCCATCCTGAACCCCCCTCACTCTTCCCTCCCCATACCATCTCTCTGGGTCATCTCAGTGCACCAGCCCCAAACATCCAGTATCGTGCATTCAACCTGAACTGGCGATTTGTTTCATATATGATATTATACATGTTTCAATGCCATTCTCCCAAATCATCCCACCCTCTCCCTCTCCCACAGGGTCCAAAAGACTGTTCTATACATCTGTGTTTCTTTTGCTGTCTCACATACAGGGTTATCGTTATCATCTTTCTAAATTCCATATATATGCATTAGTATACTGTATTGGTGTTTTTCTTTCTGGCTTACTTCACTCTGTATAATAGGCTCCAGTTTCATCCATCTCATTAGGACTGATTCAAATGTATTCTTTTTAATGGCTGCGTAAGAATTGAAAGATACACTTGTACCCCAATGTTCATCGCAGTACTGTTTATAATAGCCAGGACTTTGAAGCAACCTAGATGTCCATCAGCAAATGAATGGATAAGAAAGCTGTGGTACATATACACAATGGAGTATTACACATTATTTTTTTGATGTGCTATTTCTTTTAAGAAATTGTTTCTTATTTTGACACACCTCCAAAATTTGGTTTCTTTGATTTAACTGACAAGGATCTTTCCTGTGATAAAACAGTAAAGGAGTACATGTACAGTAATCAGTTCACTATCACATCATGTTTTAGAAATGGAACAATATACGACCATTTTAAATTGTATGAAACATTAAATCTTAAAAAGTTGAGGAAAAGTTTAGCAATAGATAATTAATTGTATTCAAGTATTTGCTTACTCTCTGTTTAACTTTAAATATAACAGTTTTTTTTAACACTACATGTAAAATAGACTCCCTCTTTCCTCTTTATGATGCTTTAGTTTTTCAAGGCACTTATAAGCCCATAAAATATTGTTCTGTCCATTTTTTAACCATTTGTACTTTTCTTTTCCATAATTTATTTCTAAATGTCCACTCTATGAAAACAGGCACTTCTGTTCAAGACTGTATACTTGGTCTGTAGGATTTTGTGAGGCATGGAGAAGATAAATCAATTTCTGTTGTATAAAAAAGTGTTCAAATACCAAACAATAGTATGGAATAAATATTAATTTGTTGCTCATTTTTCTAAAAGATTTAGTAAAGCATCCCTTTATAGAAATATTGTAATATCCTGAGTTCTAATTATATGGGAAAAATAGTAATAGATACATTACTGTTTTTCTAAAATGTTATTATAAAGAATTGAAATCAACACTAAATGAGATTTTTTGGATGAATATGTGATACTATGTGAAAACAATTTTTGAATGAGTCTTGTTTATAAAATGCAGGTTTAAGAAATTTCAATAAGGAGAAACTGGTTGCATGAATGAAAGAGATTATTTGAAATATATATTTGTTTTTATTAGATAATGTACATAAAAGAGAATCATATCATTTATCACAGCAATTTTCTACTGTACTGTTACAAATTTTCACAAGACAGACCTTCCTTCGTATATTAATAGGAAGCACTTATGAAAGCTTTCATCTGTTTTTGGCTCATATTCTGACTGCTATATGAAGTGTTCATAAGTATTGAATGGTCAGACAAACTTGACTTGATTCCTTGCGTTGCCTTATATCAGCTAATTTGGGTATGTTACTTAAACTACCTAAATCATGGGCTGTCTATAAAATTATGCTTGTCTGTCTTTATGGGATTATAATAAGAATTAAAAATAATATGTGCACATAATTTAGTATAGTGTCTTATGGATAAATAGGTATCTGGAAATATTTTTGTGGATAAATAAGCTTTTTTCTATAATGTTTTTTGTGTTTATACATATAAATAAAAGTGTGTGTGTAATCACTACCTAGTTAATGCATGTTTTATCCATGTGTGATTATTTTTCTTAGAAATATTACATCCTCATGGTGATTATCTATATATAATTTATATATATAATTTTTTGTCTCAAAGATGTTAATAACAATTTGTGTTCTTAACAAAATATTCTTATTTTGATACTTTTACTGCAATACAGCTTAACCTATCTCTGGTTCTTTTTTATTCAAACACTGAATCCATTATCCATTTTTAAAGACATTTAGGATAAACGTGTTAGTTGTGCATGATTTATGTTGGATCAAGACAGAGTCTTTATCTACATAGTTTATTTTATTCGTTGTTAGATAATGATAACCATTTTCTGCTGGTAAAAGCACAACATTTTCCTTTTCTTTCTTAATGTAATTATCTTACATTCATTGGAGACAAGAAGCATAACTATTTGAAAGCTCCATTATTTTCTCTTGCTTTGTGCCTAAAGCATATAATGCAATCCATACAAAGTAAAGGAATTTCAGCAGTGACTATTAAATATGCTTAACTGCAGATCAGTAAAAGAGTTAAAATGTGAAGAAATTGCATATTTGTATAAACAATAAAAGCATTAAATGACTATATTCCTATAAACATTTGATTAAATATCAAAAATTAAAATGTATATTACCATGCCAAGAACTACTATTTAGATTCTGCACACCAAATTATATAGCTATTATTGCAGTGATTGGATACATATAAAATAGATATGATTAGCAGCCGTGTCACTCTTAAGTCATTATCCAAATTATGCCTTGATTGTACTTTTCAAGGGCCTTGAAAAGAAGCAGTCTTTACATCTGCTGAACAAGATGGTATTTTGTAACAGAACATCTACACTGTATTGCTTTTGATTTAATTAATGAAAATATAATCAAAAGAAAGACCTTAAATATTTCAAGACAGCAATTGGATTTTATTATGTAGTGCTACCAGGTTTCATTACTGATTTTAATTATTATATCTCTACTAAAATGAAAGGTGAGCCATGGAATGTTTAATTTCCATAGATAAATGTTGTATTTGGATCCAGATGGTGTGAGAAACCATGACTTATGCATCTGTAACCTCTTTTATACATCCTGTGACAAAACTATGGCAATGACAAATAAAATAACTATTTAAAGTTAGTACTAAAACTCTGTCATGCACAAAACCATTTCCTAGAACAAATTATACGTAACGGTAAGTAGTGTTGAAGGTATGGAGTGATTTAAGTTCAAGTTCTAAAGGAGTTAGATGTGACCTGAAGATTCACTCTAGCTGGATAATAAGACTGTAAAGTATCTCAAATTAATAACAATGAAGCCAGAATCACCACACAGTAAAAGACATAAGATTTGAAGGGCCCACTGCCTATAGGGCTATCTAAGTAAACTAAAACATAGATAAATAAAACATTTTATGTATAAATATACACAGAGAGATATGGCTTAAATACATCAGCATACTCTTCACAATCAGGTCTGTACTAGTGATTGTATTTGCTATATTCCCAGTGTTTCTGAAAAAAGCATTTTCATGGTAGATAAAAACAAACACTCCTCAAATCTTCTACAAAGAATGATTGAAAAATTGAATGTGTGTTTGTGTGTGTATGTCTTATTTTTAAATACATCTCACCAAGAGCCTTCAAATTAAATTACAAACCCATGTGTTAGTCATTCTTTCCACAATTCAAAAATTTTAAAATTAACACTGGACTTTATTCTGAGATTTATAATTTCAGCCACTGAAAACTAGGGAAAATAGTGTCAGTTACTTCCACCCACAACCCATTAGCTACAATTTAGCAAAAAATAATAGGAAGACAGAGAAACATAATCTAGTTCTGCTGGGGGGGAAAAAAAACAAAGAAGAAGAAGAATGTGACCTGCAGGATGTACTTAGAAGTCTCTGTAATAAACAGTTTAAAATTATCACTAACAAAAACTGCCTACAAAAATTGTTTTTCAACACATGAATTGAATACAGAAAATGAAAATGGAGTGCCCTAAATTATAGTCCTAAATAAATAGACACCTTACATCCTATCTTGAAAATTAAATGTTCCACACAGAAAAATAATTCAATTGAGAGGTTCTTTACATGCTACATGGGAAAAAAAGTATAATATACATCACCCTAAGCACTTAAATTTTTTTCTAAATTCTGACTGAAACACAATAAAATCATTTATGTAAATGATACATTACAATGTTAAATCATCTTTACATCATTGTCCCTGATTACCAATGAACAAAATTGTCCTTCGCATACTTTTCAAAATATCTACCGAATATCCTATCACTTGATGAACTATTATTTGAATGACAACTTGGTACTATATTTGTGCAATACTTTGTTAAATTTTTCTACATTTGCTGTTCAGTAGCTCTGTTGTGTCTGACTCTTTGCTACTCCAGGCTTCCCTGTCCTTCACTATCTCCTGGAGCTTGCGCAAATGCATGTCCATTGAGTTGGTGATGCCATTCAATCATCTCATCCTCTCTTGTCCCCTTCTCCTGACTTCAATCTTTCCCAGCATCAGGGTCTTTTTTAATGACTCAGCTCTTCGAATCAAGTGGCCAAGTTTTGGAGTTTCAGCTTCAGCATCAGTCCTTCCAAGGAATATTCAAAATTGATTACCTTTAGGATTGACTGGTTTGATCTCCTTGCAGTCCAAGGGATTCACAAGAGTCTTCTCCAACACTACAGTTCAAAAGCATCAATTCTTTGGCGCTCAGCCTTCTTTATGGTCCAACTCTCACATCCATACATGACTGCTGGAAAAACCATAGCTTTAACTATATGGACCTTTTTCTACATAATAAATGTCATCATTATTTGTGACATAAGTTGTCTTCTGTATAGAACTGATTATTAAGATGCAGAAGAAAATACTCAATTCCACAAATTGAAGATAATCCTAGAATCACAGATTAGAATATTACACTTTAAATCTAGAATATTATTACTTAATCTTATTATTTTTTCAAATTCATATGTTTTAAATTACATGTATAATCCAAAAGTCTTTTTTCATCAATTAGAATGACTTGAAAAAACAATCAGAAAACAATCGAGTATTATCATTAAAAAATTACAGTCATATTTAAGAATATAGACAAAATACAATTAAATGTCTTGCAAAGATTCAGAACAATGATTTATACTATTTTTCATGAGGCTATTTACACCTAAAAATATTTAAAGAAGTTAAGAAAATTTTATAGATCAGGAATATCATCACTTAAAAATAACCCAATCTTTGATATCAGTACAAGAAACAGCTTTCACACCTCATCAAAGAGATTGGAATTGCAAGCTAACAAAATTGCATTGTATCATAAAATATTTAAAATTCATTTCATTTGTCAGGATTTTCCCTTTAATAATTAATCAGAGACTCACCCTTTAAGTTTAATGGGATATGCATAGTAAGGGCAACTCCATATAACACTTAGTAATCTTCCCAGAAAAGTGCATGAAGATTCAGTGTAGTTTTTATTTTTATTAAAATTTTTAAAACAGCGTAAAGTACCCAACATACATGTGCATACCAAGCAGATATTAAACCACTAATTTGTTGCCATGCTTTTTTATGATTTCTTAAATTAAAGATTAAAGATAGGCTTTTATCATCCTTATATCATAGATGACTCCATTATCTAATTGCTCCACTCCTCTCACTGGAAGGCAGTGGTTATTTTTGCTGCCCATGATTCTAGAGTTATTATAGTTCCATATCTGTGAATAGTTTCATGTTTCTATTTCTAATTTACATATATGTGTTACACTCCCAAAATCATTCATCTTCCTTTCTTTTACAATAACGTATTTTAAGATTTTTTAATATCAGTACACATAGACCTGCTTTTGTGTGTATGTGTGTGTGTTAAGTCACTTCACTTGTGTCTGATTCTTTGTGACTCTATGGTCTGAAGCCCACCAGAGTCCTCTGTCCATGGATTCTGCAGGAAAGAATACTGGAGTGGTTTACCATTTCCTCCTCCATGAGATCTTCCTGACCCAGGGATCGAACCCACTTCTCTCATGTCTCCTGCATTGGTAGGGTAGGTAGGTAGGTTACTACTACCTGGCAAGCTATTCTAATGCATCACGTATAGCATTCTAATATCAGTTCACTTGAGCCGCTCAGTCAATTCCGACTCTGAGACTCCATGGACTGCAGCATGCCAGACTTCCCTGTCCATCACCACCACCCAGAGCTTGCTCAAACTGATGTTCGCTGAGTCATTGATGCCATCCAACCATCTCATCCTCTGTCGTTCCCTTCTTATCCTGCCTTCAATCTTTCCCAGCATTAGGGTCTTTTCCAATAAGGTATTTCTTCGCATCAGGTGGCCAAAGTATTGGAGCTTCAGCTTCAGCATCAGTCTGTCCAGTGACTATTCAAGACTGATTTCCTTTAGGATGGACTGGTTTGATCTCATTGCAGTCCAAGGAATTCACAAGAGGCTTCTCCAACACCACAGTTCATAAGCATCAATTCTTTGTCACTAAGCTTTCTTGATGGGCCAACTCTCACATTCATACATGACTACTGGAAAACCCATAGCTTTGACTAGACAGACCCATGTCGTTAAGTAATGTCTCTGCTTTTTAATATGCTATCAAGGTTGGTCATAGCTTTTCTTCCAAAGAAGAAGGGTCTTTTAATTTTATGGCTGCAGCAGTATCTGCAGTGATTTTGTAGCCCAAGAAAATAAAGTTTCCATTGTTTCCCCATCTATTTGCCATGAAATGATGGCACTGGATGCCATGATCTTTGTTTTTTGAATGTTGAGTTTTAAGCCAGCTTTTTCACTCTCCTTTTTTACTTTTATTATGAGGCTCTTTAGTTCCTCTTCACTTTCTCCCATAAGGGTGGTGTTATCTGCATATCTGAGGTTATTGATATTTTCCAAGCAATCCTGATTACAGTTTGTGCTTCATCCATATACTACATAGTCTACATATAAGTTAAGCAAGCAGAGTGACAATATACAGCCTTGACACACTCCTTTCCCAAATTTGAACCAGTCCATTGTTCCATGTCATGTTCTAACTGTTGCTTCTTGACCTGCATATATATTTCTCAGGATGGAGGTAAGGTGGTCTAATATACCCATTTCTTTAAGAATTTTCCTCAGTTTGTTGTGATTTACACAGTCAAAGGTTTTAGCGTTGTCAGTGAAGCAGATGTTTTTGCTGAAATCCTCCTGCTTTTTCTATGATCCAACAGATGCTGGCATTTGATCTCTGTTTCCTCTGCCTTTTCTAAATCCAGCTTGAACATCGGAAGTTCTTGATTCATATACTGTTGCAGCCTCTCGGAGAATTTTGACCTTTTTTATTTTTTTGCCAGAGTGTGAGATGAGTGCAATTGTGCAATAGATTGAACACTCTTTGACATTGCCTCTCTTTGGGATCATAATGAAAAGTGACCTTTTCCAGTCCTCTGGCTGCTGCTGAAGTTTCAAAATTTGCTGGCATATTGAATGCAGCACTTTCACAGCATCATCTTTTAGGATTTGAAATAGCTCAGCTGGAATTCCATCACCTCCCCCAAACTTTGTTTTTAGTGATGCTTCCTAAGGCCCACTTGACTTCACACTCCAGGATGCCTGGCTCTGTGTGAGTGATCGCACCATCGTGGTTATCTGGGTCATGAAGACCTTGTTTGTATAGTTCTTTGTATTCTTGCCATCTCTTCTTAATAACTTCTGCTCCTGTTAGGTCCATACAATTTCTGTCCTTTATTTTGCCCAATAATAGAATAATTAGAATAGCATTCTAATATATGAGTATCCAAAATGTATACATCCATATCCTTACTGACAGGCACTGAGTTTTTGCCACTCTTGCACTCTTACTGAATCATTTTATAATATATGTCCACATTTTATTTTTAAAAAGTAACAGACTGTTCCTTAAAGTGTACTAAATATTTTCCAATTTTTCTCCAAATATTGTTCCTAATTTACTCACTCACCATTTTTTTATGCAATTTTTTGATGATGGTTCTTTACATTTGAGAACTTTAGGTTTTTGTTAGTATGATGTGTGGAATATCTTTTCTAATTGTATTATTCTTGACTAACTTGAAGGGTTTTATTCCCCATGTATTTGCTTATTATTAAGAGTTATTCTTTTTCAGTTTGTCTTCCTGGATGTTTTACAAAGTCTTGGTTTTTGGTCATCGACATTTTAAATATTGCTTCCTAGACTATGCCTTGCTTTTTACCTTATTGATGTTTTGCTATACAATACTAAACTATTTTTAATTTTGCCAAAATAATAAAAAAAATGGCATTAATTTTTTCCAATATGGTTAATTCCACTAATTATAACATTCAGTAGTGTTGACTTGTTTTTGTTTTGGTGTTTGAGTGCGATTTTTAATATTAATATGTAGAATGTTTACATATTTTACATTTAGTGAGCATTCAGTTTAGTTCATTAGATAGTCATATTTCAGTGTAGTAAAATTTATACTTCTCTTATGAGCATTATTGTATATTTTTAGCTTATTTATATCTATATTTTCTATAAACTATTTCTTTACTTTTTTAGGCCCACTTTTTTTATTTTCAATTTTTCTTCTCTTAATTTTAAAACTTCTTTATATTTTATGATTAGTCCTTTTTCTTTGGTATGTGTTGAAAATATTAATCCCATCTTATTTTTCTATGGAGTTTTTGTCATGACATTTTAATTTACTAAATGTAGTTAAAGTGATCCATTTTAAAAAATTCTTATTGCCTTTTCTTTGTGAAATAATTTTAAAGGCATATCAACCCCTTTTGTATTTGAGATTTCCTTAATGTTTCATTTGTCCTCTCTGTTTTAAAACTTAAGTCTCTTGAACATTGGAATTATTCTGATATAAGGTACGCCTGTGGATTTAATCTTTATCCAAATGTTTATAATTAAGAAGTTTTGCATTATTTCAACAACCTTTCAGTAATCTACAAGGACTGATTATATCATTATCTCTCTATATTTATTTGTATGGGAATTATATTGATTATCTAAATATGGGTGATCCCTATTCTTAATGATTTTTAGAGAAGCATATTTTATTCAATTATGTTTATAAATAAATTAGCAAAATTTTTTTAGCATTAATAGTTTATGCTTTTAAAAAATTGATAGTATATCTTCTTATTTCTCCATTTGTTTTTTAGTTTTTCTAACTATTCTTACATGTTAATTTTCCACATTCATTTTAGAATCACTTTGTCTTATTCAAAAAAATTCTTGGAGTTTTAAAAATCAGATTTGCTTTAAACTTATAAACTAAAAGGAAGTGAAATCTCTAACTCACTGTGACCTCAAATCTAAGAAAGGTGTGTCTTTCCATTTGTTCAATTCTAATTTTTCCCTTCCAATTTTTAAAAATATTCTTCCGCCAGTCCTATACATTTTTAGTTACATTTATTAAAGTATATTTTTGCATGTATAATTATACATAATGCCATATTTTTCTATTATATCTGCTATCTGACTACTTAAGTAACAGGCATTAGTTATGCATATAGTGTGAGGTAGGTATCAAAGTAAGTAGTTTTCCATATCTAACCATTTCAGTGCAATTTATTCAAGGAAACATCTTCTCCACTGAATTCCAGAGGCAAAATTATCTTAAATGAAGTAATCATATAGGTATTGTGCTTAGTCACTCGACTGTGTCCAACTCTTTGTGACCCCATGGACTGTAGCCCAAGAGGCTCCTCTGTCCATGGGAATTCTCCAGGCAAGAATACTGGAGTAGGTTGCCATGCCCTCTGCCAGGGGATTTTCCCAACCCAGGGATCTGATCCATGTTTCCTGCATTGCAGGTGGATTTTTTATGACCTGAGCCACCAGGGAAGCCCAATCATATAGGTATACATGGATTTATTTCTGGACAGTCCATCCTGTGAGCCTACATATGTTTGTACCTATACGCTACGCTACGCTAAGTCACTTCAGTCGTGTCCGACTCTGTGTGACCCCATAGACGGTAGCCTACCGGGCTCCCCCGTTCCTGAGATTCTCCAGACAAGAACACTGGAGTGGGTTGCCATGAAAGTGAAAAGTGAAAGTGAAGTCCGACTCTTAGCGACCCCATGGACTGTTGCCTACCAGGCTCCTCCATCCATGGGATTTTCCAGGCAAGAGTACTGGAGTGGGGTGCCATTGCCTTCTCCAATTGTACCCATAGTGCTATATAGTGCTATATATTGTTTGGTTTGGTGGTGGTGGTTTAGGGAGCTTCCCTGGTAGCTCAGTCAGTAAAGAATCTGCCTGCAAACAGGAGACCCAGGTTCAACCCCTGGGTCAGGAAGATCCCCTGGAGAAGGAAATGGCAGTTCACTCCAGTATTCTTGCCTGGAGAATCCCATGGACTGAGAAGCCTGGTGGGCTACAGTCTATGGGATCACAAGAGTCAGACATGACTTAGTGACTATGACTGTGGGGTCACAAGAGTCGGACATGACTTAGTGACAAATCCATCATTATTTGGTCCAGATTTACATAAAATTTAAAAGTGTAGGCTAATTTCTCCAAGTCATTTTGCAAAATTTTAGTTATTTAAAAATTTTTTTTCTAATTAAATTTTCAGACCTGCTAGGAACTGATTGAGATTGTACTCATACTATAAAGCAATTTGTGGAGAACTGATATTTAATATTTCCATCCATGAAAATGGAAAATATTTCTATTTATTTATATGTTATTTATCATAGAAGTTTTTTATAGTTTCCAGTGTTACAATTTGTATCCTTATACACATTTTCACAGATTTATTTCTAGGTAGCTACTGACAGAACTGCCAATCAATATCTTCTCTCAAGAAATACTGTGTAGCTTTTTACTGTTTTTCACATTGTATAACAATTTAAACTTGTTTGTTGGCAAGATTCTTTGCAAAACTGTAAGCTTCAAGGATGGTTTTGTGTAAATTTTTATCCTACTTGTACACTTCAAAATCAGAACACATGTTTTGACAAATATAAGCACAATGTATATTTGTTAAATAAATAGATAGATAGATAAGTGGGTAGATAGATGGATAGATATGTTGTGATATGTGTATGTGTGTGTGTATCAAGTTAAGTAATGCGCTCCATAAGAACCTTTATTATTTAAGCATAATTTAACATAATTTAAAGGAAAACGGTATGGCATAAGACATCTATGACCATGATATGATAGAATATGTTAACTAACCAGATTATGGTATGTCTCTGCCACTTACTGAACATGCAATATTGTTTAAGTTTGTGTCCTTGGACATATTTATCCTGATATCAAATTAAAAAATATATACATATATAATTATATATAAATTCATGTATGTATATATAGAAAACATATGTGTGTGTGTGTGTGTGTATATATATATATATATATATACACATTCTATATTCATATAATTAATTCTCTGAAGATGTAAGGACACATCATTTCTTTTCCAGTCTGAGAAAAGGAAAGAGAAATATGTGGAATTCTAGCAAAATGGGTTAGAGTCAGTAAGTTAATCTATAAACAAACTCTGAATGCCTGCTAGGTAATAGGCAGTATAATAAACACTGAGGATATAATAACCAAAATAGACAAGCCCTCATGGTGATTGCATAAACTAAGAACATGATATCAATTACAAGGGAAAATATGAGGTTGTTATAAGATACCATTAAAAGCAAAAACTCTTTACTACAGGAACATGGGGTGAAGAAGATTAATTTTTTTCGAAATATGAGATTTACACTAGCAGATGAGAAGGTGTGCATCAGGTTTCAGGTTCTTACATGGATCTACAAAAAGGAAAAAAAGAATTTACCAAGAAGTATTCTTCTCTCAAGAAGATGTAAAGAGCACAAACTTAAAAGAAATAAAATGTTAACTGGTCACATATAGAAGCTAAAAGCATTCTGCTCCTGAAGAGTTTTATTCTGGTTTCAAGCATACTAAGCAAACTTGTTTTCAAATATTTGTAATTATTGAAGTATCTTTAAGGTCTAACTGTTTAGATCCTTGAATCAAGATAATTAGTTAGACGATCTTAAACTACTTTGAAGTGAAGAGAGGTTTTATTTTTTGTTTTTGTTTTTGCCTCTGCTTTTTTTTATTTTTAGGACTATAAGGAATAAAAAGAAAACAGAACAAAGTTGAACTAGAGAGGACTGGAAGTGAGTATTTGGGGTAAAGGAAGAAAGAGTTCTTGTCTTTCTTCTAGACCAGTAGCAGTTGACCATTTCAATCTCTTGCATGATTCATTGTTTGAAATATGTGTCCCTTCTGAATAAAGAGTGCTTTAACCTTCAAATTCCCACCTTGTTACTTATGATATATGGTCTGGTCTTGATCACTCATCATACACAGACGCATTTTTTTAAATAAAAAAGGAGTTAGATTTTTAATTAATCTTTCAAATCCAAAACTGTGTGATTATGTCATTGACATTAAAAATATTGCATATTGCCAAACATATTGTCTTAATATATAGACTCTCTCTCTGTCTCTTCTTTTCTCCCCACCACTGCAAACATCAAGTCCCCTATTAGAAGTTTTTCCATTGTGGGAGAAATAAATAAATTAGGCTATATTATTGCTTTTGAAGTTAGTAACATAACACTTCTCTATTTTTTAAAAACTAAGTCTTCCATTTTTGGATAATCACCCTATTTTGTAGAGTAGATATATCTGAAGAGTCACCACTTCATTTGCAATTATTATGTAGAAAATAAGATTGCCAAACTAAAAATGATGGCTATTTAACAGTGAGTTTTACTATATAATATTTTGTAGAAAAAAATGAATGAGAATATTAGCAGAAGCAGGAAACTGATTTATTCTCTCATTCAGAGAAAAATACCTTTTTTATGGACATTGAACATGCATTTTATAGCCATATCCTTGAAACTAAAGAGCTTTAAAAATCATGAACTACTGAATCAAATCACCGTATTCAATTATCCATTGCCTTTCTTTGTTTTATCTGATTCTTATCAATTAAACATTAGCAATATTATGTTATTTTACCATTTTGATAATTTTATATCATCTTGTGTAGAACAATGATGAACAGTAAATTGAATTTTCTTTGAGTGGATATATAAATTTTGTTACAAGAAAGACTTTTAAAGGACATTTAGTACAACCATCCATTTGACACTTTAATATCATCAAAGTCTTTTAAGTAATCAGTAAACAAATCCCTTCTATTTTCTCAGGAAACTGTCCTGAAAAGGACTGTGACTTTCCAACCACTAAGAACAAGTGCTAGTTAATCTTCCATATACTTAACACACGTCTGCTCACATTAGGAAAGCTATAAACTTGTCAGTATTGATCAGCATTTATTCCCAAGCATATTTAGGCCAGTTGTAGCTGCTAATCTGCTTGCTTATGTAATTATAGGTTATTCTAATTACCCAGTTTTATTTACCAATATCAAAGTTGTTAAACACGATGTAAAATGGATGAATTTCCTAAGGAAACTAAGTTGAATATTTGCAAAGATCTATTAAGAATGAATTATTTACAGTATTCTCTTAAATTACTTATAATAGTATATGTAACTATTACATAAAAAAAAGCTGAGTGTTTTTTTTTTTTTAATTTTATTTTATTTTTAAACTTTACTTAATTGTATTAGTTTTGTCAAATATCAAAATGAATCCACCACAGGTATACATGTGTTCCCCATCCTGAACCCTCCTCCCTCCTCCCTCCCCATACCGTGTTTTAAATTAGACTGCTTCACAAATATATTTCAGATAGAAAGAAAGAAACAACTTTAAATTTGAATTATGGGTGTGGTTTCTGTGAGAGAGATGGATTAGAACTCAATCAGTGACACAAAAGAAAAGAAAGAAGGAAGAGGGCAAGGAAGAGAAAGAAAGAAAGCAAAAATAGAGAGAGAAGGAAGAAAGAAAGGAGGGAGAGAAGGAAGGGAAAATAATCACAGATATGATAACATTATAACAGTTGCCAGTAATGCTGAGGAATCTGAAGTTAAACAGTTCTATGAAGACCTACAAGACCTTCTAGAACTAACACCCAAAAAAGATATCCTTTTCATTATAGGGGACTGGAATGCAAAAGTAGGAAGTCAGGAAACACCTGGAGTAAAGGGAAATTTGGCATTGGAGTACAGAATGAAGCAGGGCAAAGGCTAATAGAGTTCTGCCAAGAGAACGCACTGGTCAAAGTAAACACCCTCTTCCAACAACACAAGAGAAGATTCTACACGTGGACATCACCAGATGGTTGACACCGAAATCAGATTGATTATATTATTTGAAGCCAAAGATGGAGAAGCTCTATAAGTCAGCAAAAACAAGACTGGGAGCTGACTGTGGCTTGGATCATGAACTCCTCATTGCCAAATTCAGACTGAAATAGAAGAAAGTGGAGAAAACCACTAGACCATTCAGGTATGACCTAAATCAAATCTCTTATGACTATACAGTGGAAGTGAGAAATAGTTGTAAGGGACTAGATCTGATAGACAGAGTGTCTGATGAACTATGGATGGAGGTTCTTGACATTATACAGGAGACAGAAATCAAGACCATCCCCAAGAAAAAGGAATGCAAAAAAGCACAATGGCTATCTGGGGAGGCCTTACAAATAGCTTGGAAAAGAAGGGAATTGAAAAGCAAAGCAGAAAAGGAAAGATATAAGCATCTGAATACAGAGTTCCAAAGAATAGCAAGAAGAGATAAGAAAACCCTCCTCAGCGATCAATGAAAAGAGAGGAAAACAACAGAATGGGAAAGACTAGAGATCTATTCAAGAAAATTAGACATGCTAAGGGAACATTTCATGCAAAGATGGGCTCGATAAAGGACAGAAATGGTAGGGACCTAACATAAGCAGAAAATATTAAGAAGAGGTGGCAAGAATACACAGAAGAACTATACAAAAAAGACCTTCATGATCAAGATAATCACAATGGTGTGATCACTCACCTAGAGCCAGACATCCTGGAATGTGAAGTCAAGTGGGCCTTAGGAAGCATCACTATGAACAAAGCTAGTGGAGGTGATGAAATTCCAGTTGAGCTATTTCAAATCCTGAAAGATGATGCTGTGAAAGCGCTACACTCAATATGTCAGCAAATTTGGAAAACTCAGCAGTGGCCACAGGACTGGAAAAGGTCAGTTTTCATTCTAATCCCAAAGAAAAGCAATCCCAAAGAATGTTCAAACTACCACACAATTGCACGCATCTCACACGCTAGTAATGTAATGCTTAATATTCTCTAAGCCAGGCTTCAGCAATATGTAAACCGTGAACTTCCAGATTTTTAAGCTGGTTTTAGAAAAGGCAGAGGAACCAGAGATCAAATTGCCAACATCCACTGGAGCATCGAAAAAGCAAGAGAGTTCCAGAAAAATATCTATTTCTGCTTTATTGACTATGCCAAATCCTTTTACTGTGTTCAGTTCAGTTTAGTCAGTCAGTCATGTCTGACTCTTTGTGACCTCATTAATTGCAGCATACCAGGACTCCCTGCCTATCACCAACTCCCGGAGTTCATTCAAACTCATGTCCATCAAGTCGGTGATGCCATCCAGACATCTCATCCTCTGTCTTCCCCTTTTTCTCCTGCCCCCAATCCTTCCCAGCATCAGAGTCATTCCAATGAGTCAACTCTTCACATGAGGTGGTCAAAGTACTGGAGTTTCAGCTTTAGTATCATTCCTTCCAAAGAACACCCAGGACTGATCTCCTTGAAAATGTACTGGTTGGATCTCCTTGCAGTCCAAGGGACTCTCAAGAGTCTTCTCCAACACCACAGTTCAAAAGCATCAATTCTTCGGTGTTCAGCTTTCTTTATAGTCCAACTCTCAGATCCATATATGACCACTGGAAAAACCATAGCCTTGATTAGATGGACGTTTGTTGGGAAAGTAATGTCTCTGATTTTGAATATGCTATCTAGGTTGGTCATAACTTTCTTTCCAAGGAGTAAGCATCACCTGGCTTACTGTGGCTGTGGTCACCATCTGCAGTGATTTGGGAGCCCAAAAATATAAAGTCTGACACTGTTTCCACTGTTTCCCTCTCTATTTGGCATGAAGTGATGGAACCAGATGCCATGATATTAGTTTTCTGAACGTTGAGCTTTAAGCCAACTTTTTGACTGTGTGGATCACAATAAACTGTGGAAAATTCTGAAAGAAATAGGAATACCAGACAATCTGACCTGCCTTTTGAGAATCCTATATGCAGGCCAGGAAGCAACAGTTAGAACTTGACATGGAACAACAGACTGTTTCCAAATAGGAAAAGGAGTATGTCAAGGCTGTATATTGTCACCCTGCTTATTTAACTTATATGCAGAGTACATCATGAGAAATGCTGGGCTGGAGGAAGCACAAGCTAGAATCAAGATTGCCGGGAGAAATATCAATAACCTCAGATATGCGGAGGACACCACCCTTATGGTAGAAAGCGACAAAGAATTAAAGAGCCTCTTGATGAAAGTGAAAGAGGAGAGTGAAAAAGTTGGCTTAAAGCTCAACATTCAGAAAACTAAGATCATTGTATCTGGTCCCATCACTTCATGGCAAATAGATGGGGAACCAGTAGAAACAGTGGCTGACTTTATTTTCAGGGGCTCCAAAACCACTGTGAATGATGATTGCAGCCAGGAAATTAAAGGATGCTTACTCCTTGGAAGGAAAGTTATGACCAACCTAGATAGCATATTAAAAAAGCAGAGACATTACTTTGCCAACAAAGGTCCATCTAGTCAAGGCTATATTTTTTCCTGTGGTCATGTATGAATGTGAGCGTTGGACTATAAATAAAGCTGAATGCCGAAGAATTGATATTTGAACTGTGGTGTTGGAGAAGACTCTTGAGCATCCCTTGGACTGCCAGGAGATCCAACCAGTCCATCCTAAAGGAGATCAGTCCTGGATGTTCATTGGAAGGACTGATGTTGAAGCTGAAACTCCCATACTTTGGCCACCTGATGCTAAAAGCTGACCTACATGGAAAGACTCTGATGCTGAGAAATTTTGAGGGCATGAGGAGAAGGGGACAACAGAGGATGAGATGGTGGATGGCATCACCGACTCGATGGCCATGGGTTTGGGTGGACTCCAGGAGTTGGTGATGGACAGAGTGGCCTGGCATGCTGCAATTCATAGGGTTGCAAAAAGTCAGACACGACTGAGAGACTGAACTGAACTGAACTTATATATTATGAATTACAATAATTATATATTATTATTTAGTATATATGTATTATTATTTGATAAATGTTATGCATTATATTAAATGAATTATTTAGCATGTATTTTAATTTTCATATGTTTAAAATTCATGTACTAGTGTAATTATGATGTATCAGTACATCAAAATACATACACAAACAATAGAAGCTACATGTGAACAAATGATAGATAAATCAAAATAGAAGTTGTACTATTTCCTTCTTGTTTCCTAGTTAATCATCTTAAGCTTAATCCTCTCAAGACTGCTGTTCAAGTGCACTTATAGGAAGATGCTCACAATCAGTTCCAATTTCCTGGTGTGTCTGGTTTTGGGGTGAGCCAGAGGACATGCACTATTACTCCATACTCATTTAAATCCACGTGTTGAGTTAAAAGTGCCTGTCTTTGTTGAAGAAATTCATACCATGAAGTCTGCTCTTCAGTTTCAACCTGGGTATTGCTTTCTGCCAAACCCAGTTTCTAGCTTCAGTTTTTTGTGATCAAATGCCAGCACAATTTATTCTTTATTAAAAATTATTTGTTTATTAATTTGAGGTAACACTGGTTTAAAACATTATATATTTCATGTGTACACTATTATATTTCAAATTCTATATAATTTATCATTAACTCACGTCTCAAATCCATGAGACCAGACAGATGGGCAACTTTTGCAACTTCTATTGCTGCATGCTCAGTGTTGAAAAACAAGCTACCCTTCATTATATTTACAGCCTCTGTGGAAGTAAGGGATTCAAAAAGACTTGTCTCTGATCTCCTTCAGGTATCCTGGTGGTGGTGGATTTGTCAATGAGTTGTGTCTGACTCCTATGAGCCTATAGATTGTAACCCACCAGGCTTCTTAGTTCATGAGATTCTCCAGGCAAGAATACTGGACTGGGTTGCCGTTTCCTTCTCCAGGGGATCTTTCTGACCCAGGGATCGAACCCAGATCTCCTGCATTGCAGGCAGATTCTTTACTGACTGAGCTACCAGGGAAGCTAATTACTAAATATTAGAAGGTTCCTAATTACACAAATATTAAATTGCCTAAAATTGTCCTAATTCACTGATGGTTTGTGTACTTTTTATCAATCTCTACTTCCTCTTTGTTTGGCTCTGAATGATTTTTATTGCTGTGTTTTAAATTCACTAAACTTTTCACCTACAACATCTAATCTTTCTTTTTTCATTTATTTGTATTTTATTAACATGTAATTGATACATAATATTATATAAGTTACAGGTTTAAGGGTTATACTTGACTTAAGTTATTATAAAATATTAGCTATATTCTGTGTTGTACAATATATCCTTGTGGCTTATTTCATACTTAGTAGTTTGTACTTCTTATTCCCTTACCCCTGTATTACCCTGCACCTCTTCCATCTCTCCTCTGTTAAACACTTGCTTGTCCTCTATATTTGTGTGTCTGTTTCTTTTTGTTATATTTTCTAGTTTGTTGTACTTTTTAGAATCCACACGTAAGTGATATTATACTGTAATTATACTTTTTCTGATATTTAATTTAGCATAATACCCTCTAAGTCCATCCATGTTATTGCAAATAACAAAATTTTCATTCTTTTGATGACTGAGTAGTATTCCATTGGCTTCCATGGTTCAGTTGTAAAGAATCTCCCTCCAAGTAGGAGATGTGGGTTTCATCCCTGGGTTTGGCAGATACCCTGGAGAAGGAAATAGCAACCTGCTCCAGTATTCTTGCTGGGAAATCTCATGGACAGAAGAGCCTGGTGGGCTACAGTGCATGGGATCACTAAGAACTGTACATGACTTAGGGACTAAATAGCAGCAACAGCAGTATTCCATTTATATATGTGTATATATATACACATATATATATTTCGCATCTTTATTCATCTGCTGGTGGACATTTAAGTTGTTTCTGTATCTTCAGAGAAGGCAATGGCACCCCACTCCAATACTCTTGCCTGGAAAATCCCATAGGCAGAGGAGCCTGGTAGGCTGCAGTCCATGGCGTCCATGTGTGTGTATATATATATATGTATATGTATATATATATATACTTCACATCTTTATTCATCTGTTGGTGGACATTTAAGTTGTTTCTGTATCTTAGCAATTTTTAAATAATGCTGCTATGAACATTGATGTGTAAATATCTTTTCAAATTAGTGATAGGGGGTTTTTCTTGGAGATATACCCGAGTGGAATTGCTGGGTCATATAGTAGTTCTACTATTAGCTTTTTTGAAAAAGTTTTTGAAAAAGTTCCATAGTGCTTTTCTTTTTTTTTTTTCCCATAGTGCTTTTCACAGTGGCTGCACCAATTTACATTTCTACCAACAAGAAATGTACTATTTCTACAAGAGTTCCTTTTTCTTCAAATTCTCACCAACATTTGCTATATGTGTTCTTTTTGATGATAGCCATTCTGATAGTCAAATAGCCACCTGATGATAATAGATGAGTTGATGTCTCACTGTGGCTTTGATTTGCATTTCCCTTAAAATTTACAATGTTGAACATCCTTTCATGTGCCTGTTGGTCATCTGCCTTTCGTCTCTGGAAAAATCTCTATTCATGAATGAGAGAAAATATTTGCAAATGATAAGACTGATAGGGGGTAATATCCAAACTATATAAACATCTCATACAACTTAACATCAAAGAAAATCCAGATTAAAAAATAGGCAGAAGACTTATCTAGTCTGTTTTTAATCCTATTTGGTGAAATTTTTTTAATATTATAGTTTTTATTTTTAGAAATGGATTTTCTTTGAATCTTCCATGTTTGTACTTACCAAGATAAATTTTACTCAGCCTCCTTGGATGTATTTCAGCTATAATAACCTCTATAAAATTCTTGCATGTTTCTATTATCTGTATCATTATCAGATCTATTTCCAGTGATTTTTTTTTAAATTAGGAATTCTATTTTCCTGTTCCTTTGTGTGCCTGCAACTTTTTTGTTAGATATCAGACATTATGGATAATAACTAGTTGGGGGTTGGATCATTTTTATCCTTTGAGACTATTAAGTTTTATGGGCTTCCCTGGTGTCTCAGCTGGTAAAGAATATGCCTGCAATGCAAGAGACCTGGGTTCAGTCCCTGAATTGGGAAGATTTCCCTGGAGCAGGGAAAGCCTACCCACTCCGCTATTCTGGCCTGGAGAACACTGGACATGTTCCATGGACAGAGGAGCCTGGCAGGCTACAGCCCATGGGGTTGCAAAGAATCAGACACAAATGATGCTACAGATACTACAGAAATGACAGACACCACACTAAAGTCCATGGGGTCACAAAGACTTGGATACAACTGAGCTGCTTTCACTTTCACTTTTCCACTTTCATTAAGTTTTATTAGGTACGGTCAGAACTGCCTTTAGTCTAGGACTAAGTTTTCACCACCAAAGCATGAATCACCTGATTTCCTAACCTGGCACACTTCAAATTATAAGATTTCCCCCACTGTTGATCAGCTGTCCCAATTTGCCTGGTATGGATGCATTCCCAAGAATACAGGAACTTCAGTTCTAAACCCAAGACCATCCCAAGTAAACTAGGACTATTAATTATACTTTGGGGAACACCTATTATTTTGCTTCTGTGCAATTCTTGCCTGGAGAATTCCATGGACAGAGGACCCTGGTGCGCTACAGTCCATGGGGTTGCAAAGAGTCAGACACTCCTGAGTGACTAACACTTTTCACTAAGTTTGGAGGATTACATGCACTGATCTCTTTGTGTGGTTCTTTCTCCTCAGCAAAAGATTCTATGGGAAGCCTGTAAAGCTCTGGAGTTTCCTACTGCAGCTCTCCCTCTGTGGAATTCTACCCTGCAATCCTTAAGCTTTGGGGCATTGCCAGACTCCCAAACCATCTTTTCAACTCATGCAGGATAATCAGCTTTCCTAATGTTTTCTTCCTGCCGTTCAGTCTGTTAACTGGAACTGTCTGAGGGCTCACCTTCTTGACTTCTCCTTTCTTAGGATTTCTGTCCTGTGTTGCCTGCCATCCAAAGACTAAAATCCATTGTCTAATATATTCTGTCCAGATTTTTGTTTCATGGAAGGGAGTCATGCTAATCCCAGTTATTCCATTTCAATTGCAGTCAGAAGTCTTTGATGCATTTAGACAAGTATCTTATTATTTGTGGTATATATTGAAAGTCAGCTAATAAATTATACCATTTGGATATATATAAATTTTTTGAGGAAGTGGAAGAGGAAACTGAGGATTATGTAAATAGGTATAGCTTTCATTTTAAATAAAGTAAATATAAAATAATAATTTTAAAGTACATTATAAAATAAGCAGCATGGGCTCATAAGAATAAAATCAGTTGTAAAATTTTATATATGTTTAAAATAATGGGATACTTAAAAAATACAGAACACAAAAAATATAAATTGCTGTAACCATTAAAACATGAAACATCTTTATTTGAAACTTACTGAAGTAATTTTATGTGTAGTGACAAGTGACACACTGTCTGGATTTTTGTTAAAATATTACTGGAAAGACAAAATAAAAACCAAGCCAAAAAATTACAAACAAAAGCAAAAGAAATGAACTCAGCAAAAGAAAATTAAATGTCAAGAACAGGGAAGAAGAAAAGAGTTGAAAGTTTTGATGAAACAGTTACTCCAGATTCTTTGGAACTGTATGTGGTGTGGAAGTGGGAATATCTCTATTTCCTAGTGAATTTCATTTGTAGAGAGTCCTGATACCCACACAATTTGTCATTTTTATTTAGCACTTATCTTTGAGCATATCATCAAATTGATGACTTATTCAAACTAATAGAAGAATACAAACAATTTAATAATTTGATGTAGTATGGCTGCATGTCACATAATAATAGCCTTTAAAAAGATCCATGTTTTCAAAAAGTCCCTGGAGGCCCTCATGGAATTTAAATTACTGACTAAGTATTGTGAACTAAAAGGTACAAAGTGCAGTTTGATAGCAAGACTCAGTGGCACTGGGAGACCTAAAAAAGAAGAATTGGTGTTGTTTCAGCTTAGTACACGCCCATGAGTGCTATTATTGATTTTATGATATGTTGTTTGTAACTGAGATCAAAGCAATTGTAATGCCTCCAGGTTGTTTCTCTTCCTTCTTCTTCCTTCCTTCCTCCCCCTTTCCCACCCTACTCTCTCCCTCCTTTCTCTTTTCTTTCTTTGCCCTGTATTACACTGTAATACAAGAAAATAAGCCAATTTAAAAGATATATAAATACTTTTAGGATCATTTGTTAATGGTGTAATGGATAGTCAGTTTTATAATTCACTTTGAACAAACAAATGGAAAGAAGGAACTAGAATATCACTTTTCAGAAAGTCAGAAACAGGAATAAGTACATTTTAAAAGGGCAGACAATAATGTGTATAAGGCAACTATATTACATGTTATTCTTTATGTTTTATTTACAATTATATATATATATATACATCTTTTCTCCACAATATTAGAAAATGCTCAATTCTAATTATTATTAAATTGAAATCAATTAGTTTAACAAAAGTAATTAAATGAAGCTGATTTCAGTTCACTTCAGTCACACAGTCATGTCCAACTCTTTGCGACCCCATGGACCAGAGCACACCAGGTCTCCCTGTCCATCACCAACTCTCAGAGTTTACCCAAACTCATGTCCATTGAGTCAGTGATGCCATCCAACCATCTCATCCTCTGTTGTCCCCTTCTCCTTATGCCTTCAATCTTTCCCAGCATCAGGATCTTTTCAAATGAGTCAGTTCTTCGCATCAGGTGGCCAAAGTATTGGAGTTTCAGCTTCAACATCAGTCCTTCCAATGAACCCTCAGGACTGATCTTCTTTAGGATGGACTGGTTGGATCTTTTTGCAGTCCAAGGGACTCTCAAGAGTCTTCTCCAACACCACTGTTCAAAAGCATCAACTCTTCTGTGCTCAGCTTTCTTCACAGTCCAATTCTCACATCCATACATGACTACTGGAAAAACCATAGCCTTGACTAGATGGACCTTTGTTGGCAAAGTAATGTCTCTGTTTTTTAATGAAGCTGATAAGTTAGTGAAAATTTGAACTACCTTATAAAATCTGCCTCAAATTTTCTGAAACTGAATTCTAAAATGCTGGGTAGAAACTATTTAAAAACCCAATTTAAAAGCAAATTTAAAACTCAACCACTTTGGGAAATTACCAAAAGAAAATAAGTACTTTTTTTTCCCTTAAAAAAGTAGGAAAATATGTATAACGAATAATTTACAACAGCATAGAGATGTTCAGGAAATCTTGCAAGAAGCTAAAACCCTGTTATTCAGTTTTACAGTACTTCTCTTAATGTAAGATTATGTCAGTGTGACTTTATTTTAAAATGAGAATTCATAATCTACTGGTCATTTAAAAAATCTGTCAGCCTTTCTTTTGTAATTTGACAGTACTGCATCTACTTCAGTTCTGTATGTTTGTAACTTTTTAAAACCCTCTGAGCTTTGTAATTCCTTTTCTACTTTCTGATATCTATCTCTGTTCCTAAGAGTTCGCAGCTCTGTCTTTTGTCCTATTTTCTTTCCCTTGCCTACTCTTTATCCCCCAGAGCATTTGCTTTCCTGGCTTCTACTATAACATGGACACAGAAAACTCTCAAATTTTCATGCCTCTGTTACTTTCTTGCCTTTAACTTTTCAGTGACTCTCCAATGGCATTTAGGCTAGCATTCCAGTTTTACCCAGGGCTTCCCTCATAACTCAGTTGGTAAAGAATCCACCTGCAATGGCAGGAGACCCCCATTCGATTCCTTGGTCGGGAAGATCTGCTGGAGAAGGGATACACTACAGACTCCAATATTCTTGGGCTTCCCTTAAGACTCACCTGGTTAAAAAAATAAAATAAAATCTGCCTGCAATGTGGGAGACCTGGGTTCCATCCCTCGGTTGGGAAGATCCCCTGGAGAAGGGAAGTGAAAGTAAAGTCACTCAGTTGCGTCTGACTCTGTGACCCCATGAACTATAAAGTTAATGGAATTATCCAGGCCAGAATAATGGAGTGGGTAGCCTTTCCCTTCTCCAGGGATCTTCCCAACCCAGAGATCTAACCAGGGTCTCCTGCATTACAGGTGGATTCTTTACCAACTGAACTACTAGGGAAGCCCTTGGAGAAGTGAAAGGCTACCAGTTTTAATCAAGTTCTACCATATCTTTTAAGACAGAATGTAAACACTTGACAGATGCTGCTTCCTCTGATTAGAAAATTCTTATTCTGCTTTTTGCTAAGCTGAAGCCTATTCATCCTTCAAGTTTTAACATAAATATGTTAAATGGCCTTCAGAGGCCTTCTCTGATATCCACAGTACCAATTAAGACCCCTCCACTTCATTTCCTCATACCCTATTTTTTGTTCAAAGGGATTATTTCACAGTTTGCTGTTATCTGTTTATTTGTATGATTATGTGAGTTATATCTGTCTTTGATCCTATGCTGTAAGCACTCTGAAGACAGTAACCATACCAGATTTATTATCCACTCTATCCTCAGAAACAAATACAGAAAGTCTCAAAATATAAGTGGATGAACCAATTAAACACTTTTTTAACTTATGAGCTATAGTTATATTTTCAGTTGTTGGAAGATTTATACATATTGTTAATTGTTACTTCCCCAAACTTTTCATGTCAAAAACTATATTCATCTTTTCCTGAAAGAGACTCCCCGTCATTGCTACATTTTATAAACCTGGAATCATTTTGATTTTATTTCATTTCCCCCCATTATTGTTTTATTCATGAAATAACTCTGTTTCTTAATTCATAATTTCTCTCGTATTTTCATTTTTTCTCCTTCCTGCAACCATAAAATTCATTATCACATTGAAAATACAAACTCATATTTTATGTATATTTTCTTGTGAGCTAGAAGAATGTTTGAAGAATGTGTTCTGTTCATGTAGACATAATTCCACATATCTCTTTGTGATAAACATATAATGATCTTTCAGGTCTCTGTTTAGAAGTCACATTTTTGTAGGAAAACTCTTTTTTGTTATTGTCACAAAAGATCCTCAGATCTTGAAATGGGGTTTAGTGATTTAAGGTTTTAATTGGAGTTGATACCTTTAGAAGGAAGAGAAAGAAAGCATGATGGGCTAAGAGAGAAGCCGGTCTATGATGGTGGCCTGATGGCTGCCTCAGCTGACTGCGGGGTTCTGAAGATAAAATGGTCCATCAGGTTGTTCTGTGTTAGTTCAAAATGTCACACCATTTTTATGTTCACCTCCATCATTGGGTGAGCTTGAGAGGAGACTGACCTTGTATAAAATCACATGGCTGTCCAAGGGTGAGGTAATCCGTGAAGCAGCTGACAATGTCAGTCCCATCAGCATGCACATTTCTTACTTGGTGGAGCTGGGTGACATGTCATAGTTTCCACCACAGTCACTGAAGGCTGAATTAGTGCAAGTGTTTTGCATACTGCTTTCCAGTTCCAAGGGAACTTTGGGTTTATCCATATGGTTTAATTTATTTAATTTAAACAGAAAACACAATCTAAGGACATTTAAAAAAAAATCACTTATCTAGGATTTGTTAATTTAGGATTCAGGATAATGTTTATTGTATTATTCAATGCATTTTTCTGTCCTTTCCAGTATTTTTGAATAAAAAATAAACATGAGTTACAGTAACCTTCTTTGAACTTTCAATATTATACTATGCTGATCCAGATCTTGGCATCAGATAACCTTATTGCAATTTTCTATGTAGTTATGTATTAATCATTATTCCAAATTTCCACAAGGAAAAGTTCTTCCTCAATTTAATTCTAGAAAAATACCAGAAATACAGCAGTGCATTTACCAAATATGTTTTTGAATGAATGAGAATTGCTGTGCGTCAGATTCCAAAGATGTAATTTGAGTGGAAACTTGTGACGTGATTCCTCCATGTGTCTTGTCTATAAATCGTGAATCTTATAAATTCAGGAAGTACAAGACTACAAGCTCATGAATGGATCTGAGGCACAAAATTCTGTTAGAGTAGCAAGCTGGACTCTTGGTCACAACAAGGAGAATCACTTTTATCCAGTTTCTCACTCTCTTAAGAACGTCTTTTTGATCCTGTAATTAACTTGGCATTTGAAGAGTGATAAATTTAAATCTTCTCTTCAAGAACTTGTACCAAGACTAGAACTGAGCTATCCATGTGGCATATTTTATGTAAGCCAGCTCATGGAACTTGCTCTAACAGCCAATCTACTTTACCGAAACCGTATCCCAATGCCAGAATGTAACTATTACAAACTCACTGATGAGCAAATACCAAGAGTGACGAAAGGAAGAGGGGAAGATGTTGATAGCTGACAGTGGGTCCTGATGAAGTTCATTTCTATAACTGACCTATCACACATTCCTGGCTTTGATCTGATATTGAAAGAATTTAGGGTTAAGTGATAGTGAAGTGAAAGTAAAGTCACTCAGTCATGTTCCACTCTGCGACCCCATGGACTGTAGCTTACCAGGCTCCTCTGCCCATGGGATTTTCCAGGCAAGAGTACAGGAGTGGGTTGCCATTTCCTTCTCCATAGGGCTAATTAAATGGAATCAATTCAATTTTTCCTAAATTTCTATGGTTCCATGTTTGGGTTAGTATATCTAAGTACAAAGGAAAACCTTTGAATTGTAAAAGCTAAGTCTTAAAACTGTGTTTGTGAACTCAAGCTTTTTATGTGCAATAGTCACATAGAACTGTTCCAAGTTTTATTTAATATTTTACTTAAATCTATTTTTGTTAACCCAAAACGTTTTTAAAGAAAAAATTAAACCACTAATTAAATTAGCAATTAATTAAAAAAAGAAACTATCATACTTACCAATAGAAATCAGCCAATACTTAAATACTATTATATTTAATTCAGATTTCATGAATAATTATATATGATTGAGAGAATATGCCCTACACAGTGGTAAGTAGTTTCTTAAAGATTAGTTTAGTTGTTCCCTTTTCCTTGCCCACTCACATCCTACATAGTTTCAAGCTAGAGGTCTGTCAGAATTTGGGAATAATAGCCCTAAAACTATCAACATATGAAATCATATTATTCCTGAACTTTAAGTATAAGAACCTCAGATTTTTTAAAAAAAGATTTAATCATTATCTTACATAGCCTTAATGAGCAGAATTTGCATTCCCTGGTGAGGTTCATTAGTGAAATTATTAAACAGTATTGTGCATAAAGTTAAACATAAGAATATTTTATCACCCTGAATTGCATTCAAATCTGTTTCTTTGCTTTGAATAAGCTTTAGAATGGGAACTCAAAAGCTGAGAACCCTTCTTTTCTCATGAAATCATAGGGTCAGTAGAATCTTGGATAGGTCATGCAACTCCATCACCTGACTTCAAAGTTGGATACATCTAAACTACTCCTAACAGATGAAATTCTGTTCTATTTTAAGATACCACTATCAAAGGAAACTTTAACTTTATTTTCAGGGCTATTTCTTCAGTATTAATATCTTTAACTCAGTGGGAAATCTGAGCATTTAAGGCAGAGTTGATCTGCTAAATGTTGGTATTTGTTGATATGCTAAATGTCTTATTTAATTTCAAATATCAAAAAAATTGTATTCATCTTTTAAAAATAATGCTTAAATCTATCCTTGTCTTCTCTTTTCTAAACTAAAAATCTGAGGTAATTTTTTAATTATGCAAAAAATATGAAAATTTATGAGGACTTCATAGTTTTTAAAATGTGGACTTTTGAAATGGCTATAATTTTCACATATTGGAATAATTTTCTATTACAGCAAGCAGTTTTCAAATACCCAATTTTTCACACTAGTTTCCATACTAATACTTTACTTATATTATTCTGTTTCATAGCTTTCATCAGGAAAAAAAATTGGACAATGATCCAATGATATATTTCCCAAGTTTATAGTTTTGTCATTACTTATCAGATATCCTAAGAATAAGCATTCCCACTCAGAGTAGAATGTAACTTTTTAAAAAATATTTCCCCTTATGTTTTGCTAAGCCACTTTCATTGACCTATTTAGAACATTACATTAACAAATAAAAATGTCTAGAAGGCAATGGCACCCCACTCCAATACTCTTGCCTGGAAAATCCCATGGACGGAGGAGCCTGGTGGGCTGCAGTCCATGGGGTTGCGAAGAGTCAGAAACGACTGAGCAACTTCACTTTCATTTTCACTTTCATGCACTGGAGAAGGAAATGGCAACCCACTCCAGTGTTCTTGCCTGGAGAATCCCAGGGACGGGGGAGCTTGGTGGATTACCATCTATGGGGTCTCACAGAGTCAGACATGACTGAAGTGACTTAGCAGCAGCAGCATGGGGAAAGTATTTAATGACATTATATCATAGAGACAAACCAAAATATTATATCATGAAATACTGGTAAGACTAAAACAAAAGTTCCAGAAATTGAAAGTCAAATAAGTTGTTTATTTATTTCACTTTATGGAAATGGATGTTTCTAATATGTACATTTTTCATGTAGTTAGATTTTTTAAAAAGATGAAAAATCTGTGTATTGATTAAAGCTTTATAACCAGTGAAAATGCCACATGGAGGAGCCAATCCAATCAAATCAGTTCAGTTCAGTTGCTCAGTCGTGTCCAACTCTGTGACCCCATGAATTGTAGCACGCCACGCCTCCCTGTCCATCACCAGCTCTCAGGTCTACCCAGACCCATGTTCATTAAGTCGGTGATGCCATCCAACCATCTTATGCTCTGTCACCCCTTCTCCTCCTGCCCCCAATCCCTCCCAGCATCAGAATCTTTTCCAATGAGTCAATTCTTCACATGAGGTGGCCAGAGTATTGGAGTTTCAGCATTAGCATCAGTCCTTCCAAAGAATACCCAGGACTGAGCTCCTTTAGAATGAATTGGTTGGATCTCCTTGCAGTCCAAGGGACTCTCAAGAGTCTTCTCCAACACCACAGTTCAAACACCAATTCTTCGGCACTCAGCTTTCTTCACAGTCCAACTCTGTCATCCATACATGACCACTGGAAAAAATATAGCCTAGACTAGATGGACCTTTGTTGGCAAAGTAATGTCTCTGCTTTTGAATATGCTATCTAGGTTGGTCATAACTTTCTTTCCAAGGAGTAAGCGTCTTTTAATTTCATGGCTGCAGTCACCATCTGCAGTGATTTTGGAGCTCCAAAAATAAAGTCTGAAACTGTTTCCACTATTTCCCCGTCTATTTCCCATGAAGTGATGGGACCAGATGCCATGATCTTTGTTTTCTGAATATTGAGCTTTAAGCCAACATTTTCACTCTCCTCTTTCACTTTCATCAAGAGGCTTTTTAGTTCCTCTTCACTTTCTGCCATAAGGGTGGTATCATCTGCATATCTGAGGTTTTTTATATTTCTCCCAGCAATCTTGATGCCAGCTTGTGCTTCTTCCAGCCCAGCGTTTCTCATGATGTACTCTGCATATAAGCTAAATAAGCAGGGTGACAATATAGAGCCTTGAAGTACTCCTTTTTCTATTTGGAACCAGTCTGTTGTTCCCTGTCCATTTCTAATTGTTGCTTCAACACCTGCATATAGGTTTCTCAAGAGGCAGGTCAGGTGGTCTGCTATTCCCATCTCTTTTAGAATTTTCCACAGTTTATTGTGATCCACACAGTCAAAGGCTTTGGCATAGTCAATAAAGCAGAAATAGATGTTTTTCCGGAACTCTCTTGCTTTTTCGGTGATCCAATGGATGTTGGCAATTTGATCTCTGGTTCATCTGCCTTTTCTAAAACCAGCTTGAATATCTGAAAGTTCACAGTTCACATACTGCTGAAGCCTGGCTTGGATAATTTCGAACATTACATTACTAGCTTGTGAGATCAGTGCAATTGTGCGGTAGTTTGAGCATTCTTTGGCATTGCCTTTCTTTGGGATTGGAATGAAAACTGACCTTTTCCAGTCCTGTGGCCACTGCTGAGCTTTCCAAATTTGCTGGGATATTGAGTGCAACAGTTTCACAGCATCATCTTTCAGGATTTGAAATAGCTCAACTGGAATTCCATCACCTCCACTAACTTTGTTCGTAGTGATGCTTTCCAAGGCCCACTTGACTTCTCATTCAAGGATGTCTGGCTCTAGGTCAGTGATCACATCATTGTGATTACCTGCGTCATGAAGATCTTTTTTGTACAGTTCTCCTGTGTATTCTTACCATCTCTTCTTAATGTCTTCTGCTTCTGTTAGGTCCATACCATTTCTGTCCTTTATCAAGCCCATTTTTCATGAAATGTTCCCTTGGTATCTCTAATTTTCTTGAAGAGACCTCTAGTCTTTCCCATTCTGTTGTTTTCCTCTATTTCTTTGCACTGATCACTGAGGAAGGCTTTCTTATCTCTCCTTGCTATTCTTTGCAACTCTGCATTCAGATGCTCATATCTTTCCCTTTCTCCTTTATTTTTCACCTCTCTCTTTTCACAGCTATTTGCAAAGCCTCCCCAGACCGCCACTGTGCTTTTTTGCGTTTCTTTTCCATGAGGATGGTCTTAATCCCTGTCTCCTGTACAATGTCATGTACCTCCATCCATAGTTCACCAGGCACTCTATCTATCAGATCTAAATCTATTTCTCACTTCCACTGTATAATCATAAGGGATTTGATTTAGGTCATACCTGAATGGTCTAGTGGTTTTCCCTACTTTCTTCAATAAGTCTGAATTTGACAATAAGGAGTTCATGTTCTGAGCCACAGTCATCTCCAGGTCTTGTTTTTGCTGACTGTATAGAGCTTCTCTATCTTTGGCTGCAAAGAATATAATCAATCTGATTTCGGTGTTGACCATCTAGTGATGTCCATGTGTAGAGTCTTCTCTTGTGATGTTGGAAGTGGGTGTTTGCTATGACCAGTGTGTTCTCTTGGCAAAACTCGATTAGCCTTTGTCCTGCTTCATTCCGTATTTCAAGGCTAAATTTGCCTGTTACCCTAGGTGTTTCTTGACATCCTACTTTTGCATTCCAGTACCCTATAATGAAAAGGACATCTTTTTTGGTGTTAGTTCTAAAAGGTCTTGTAGGTATTCATAGAACCATTAAACTTCAGCTTCTTTAGCGTTACTGGTTGGGTCATAGACTTGTATTACTGTGATATTGAATGGTTTGCTTGGAAATGAACAGAGATCATTCTGTCGTTTTTAGATTGCATCCAAGTACTGCATTTCAGACTCTTTTGTTGACCCAATGGCTACTCCATTTCTTCTAAGGGATTCCTGCCCAAAGTAATAGATATAATGGTCATCTGAGTTAAATTCACCCATTCCAGTCCATTTTAGTTCACTCTTTCTAGAATGTCGATGTTCACTCTTGCCATCTCCTGTTTGACCACTTCCAATTTGCCTTGACTCATGGACCTGACATTCCAGGTTCCTATGCAATATTGCTCTTTACAGCATCAGACCTTGCGTCTATCACCAGTCACATCCACAATTGGGTATTGTTTTTGCTTTGGCTCCATCCCTTCATTCTTTCTGGAGTTATGTCTCCACTGATCTCCTGTAGCATATTGGGCACCTACAGGCCGGGGGTGTTCCTCTTTCAGTATCCTATCATTTTGCCTTTTCATACTGTTCATGGGGTTCTCAAGGCAAGAATACTGAAGTGGTTTGCCACTCCCTTTTCCAGTGGACCACATTCTGTCAGACCTCTCCACCATAACCTGCCCGTCTTGGGTGGCCCCAAAGGGCATGGGTTAGTTTCATTGAGTTAGAAAAGGCTGTGGTCCTAGTGTGATTAGATTGACTAGTTTCCTGTGATTATGGTTTCAGTGTGTCTGCCCTCTGATGCCTCTCTCAACACCTACCGTCTTACTTGGGTTTCTCTTACCTTGGACGTGGGGTATCTCTTCACGGCTGCCCCAGCAAAGAGCAGCTGCTGCTCTTTACCTTAGATGAAGGTTACCTCCTCACAGCTGCCCCTCCTGACCTGAACGTGCAGATCAGGGGCGGCGGCCTAGACGAGCTACTCCAGTCTAAATATCTTTGATGATTTCTTTGTCCTGATATCACTTAGAGCCACCCACTACCAAACTGATTAAGTCTCACCTTTGTTTTAAATAAGACACTGTTAAAATGATGTCCTGTGATTTCAAAGGCTAGTTGGTAAAAGACATAATTATATTGACCCTACTGTCTCTTGGTTCACTAGCTCTGGGGGAAACTAAATCTTATATCATAAGCATGGTCCAGCAATCTTATGGGAAAAGTCACATGGGAAGGAGTTCTTGGCTTCCTGTCACCAACTAGCACTAATATGTCAAGCATTTGAATGAGCGTTCTTGGAGTCAGGCTCTAGACTCAAGTAAACTTTAAGAAGACAGCTGCTTTGGCCTACATATTAATTGTAGTCTCATAAGGAACTCTGTATAAAATGGTAAAAATACATACTTTTAAGATGCTAAATTCTGGGATGATTTCTTAAGTAGCAATAGATAGCTCATACGTTATCCTAAGCTCTAAAGAAAGAGTCTTTCATCTTCTTTTCTGATTACAAAAGTAAAGTATTACCTCGTTTTAATATCAGTTTTATGTCTGGAATATTACAAATCAGGTAATATAGGAAAAGATAAAAATAGAATAAAATCAACACACTCCCAGGTAGACAAGGATATTTTTTATTTTAATGATTATCTGTGATTTTCTAGACAGGACTTTATAGATAGAGTTACTAAACACATAAATAGAGATTTTGAATATATGAGGAGAATTAAACAAAAACTATATCTGTGATATTTGATAAACTCAACTTTAGAGACTGGTTTGATAAACTGCACAGATTCATTGTGCAGTTTACAAAATAGGTACATATATAGGTACATATACGTATATACAAAATAGGTACATATAAATATATACACACATTTCCCCCCCCCCCCAAGAGGTAAGTTTTTTATGCAAGTTATGTGGGAAGAGAGTAGTAACACAGTCACTCTGAAGACACCATTAACTGATGCCTGAAACTTAAGTGAGTGAACCTAAGAGCTAAAATGTAGTTGTTTTGTTTGTTTGTTTGTTTGTTTGTTTTTACTAAAATGTACACTCTTCAATGTCATATAATGTGTAGGTTATATGCTATACATTGAAGCTACCAGAGTAAAGGTTTTATAAAAAACACGATTTGATTTTTTCAGCTTAATTTTTTTGTTATCATCACTTTTTTTTTTCTTCTTTTCTTTCTTCTTTTGGACTATACTTTCTTGAGTAATCTTCAGTGGTAGACTTCCCTTCTTAACCTTCTTTCTTTTTTTTTTAAAGTTAATCCTTCATTCCCAAGATGAAGTAAACATGGAAAACTTGCTCAAGCAAATCTTTTCAGCACTTCTACAATTTTACATATCATGCATCAGTCTTCAGTTTATAAGAGATTTGGAGTTTACCTTAGAGTAATTTACAATGTACACATCTTTTGTTATTAATATATCAATCGTTATTGATTTATTTATATTTTATTTTTCTGCCTCTATCTTATATAAGATTTTTATATTTTATATATTATAGTATTTTTCTGATGTAATACACACATACACATACACAGAAATGGACACAGGCACATTTTGGCAATGTTTTTTAAATTTTTTCATATTGTATTAAAAATCTATTTCATACATATTTATTGATTACTAATGTCTTATATAAAGGTTGTCCCTCTTTAATCTGTTAGGCAGACCAGGTGTTTGTTTATTAATTTTAAACTTGTCAATGAAATTTAGCTCTGCTATTTTCTTTTTTGCCATGTTATTAATTAAATATCATGAAACGAATACTACGTAGACATGTAATTTCATTAATTTGGCAAACACACAGTTTTATAACTATCACATGATCAAGATACAGGATACTTCCACAAATAGTTATTTATCATGCCTTAATAGTCAATCTCTTGCCTCAATCCCACTCAAAATACACATGCAATTGCTGATTTTTCTATCCCAATTATTTTAATTTTCAGAATATTACATAAATGGGACAGTATAAAGGGTAGAACCACTCAGACCTTCTGGACCATCTGCTACTACTACTACTAAGTCACTTCAGTCGTGTCCGACTCTGTGTGACCCCATAGACGGCAGCCCACCAGGTTCCCCGGTCCCTGGGATTCTCCAGGCAAGAATACTGGAGTGGGTTGCCATTTCCTTCTCCAATGCATGAAAGTGAAAAGTGAAAGTGAAGTCGCTCAGTCGTATCTGACTCTTAGCGACCCCATGGACTGTAGCCCACCAGGCTCCTCCATCCATGGGATTTTCCAGGCAAGAGCATGCACTACAATTCTAATCCAAGATTTGAGCTCCATAATCTATTATGTGAACCAAGGCAACCCAACTTCTCTCTCTGGCCAGTCTTGCTACCTTTTATGTCTTCTGCTCTTTCTTAGATGGCTCAGTGGTAAACATAAATAAATAAAAAATATCTGTCTGCCAATGCAGAAGATGTGGTTTTAATCTCTGAGTTGGGGAGATCCCCTGGAGGAGGAAATGGCAACCCACTTCCATATTCTTGCCTGGAAAGTCCAATGGACAGAGGAGCCTGGCAGGCTACAGTACATGGGATCAAAAACAGTTGGATTTAACTTAGCAACTAAGCAAAAGCATGAGCTCTATGTCTTCCACAAGTTTTGTTTCCCTAAGAAACATTCTTCCCACTATTTTTGTCCTCCCTTCCCAAGACAGAGACCAGAGCAGTGTCAACTCCTGAAGAAAAACGAATGTTTCTACTTAGATGTCAACTCTTTAAGAGAAGTTGGCATCTAAGTAAAAACTGGAAGAATGACTATATTCTCTCAAAAACAAATTCTGTGGTAATGTTTCCAGAAATTGAATAAGCCCTTGTATACACTTAGATCAATTAGTATACTGAAAATTTAAGCTAAATTTGTATTTTAGACAAAATTTTCTGTTAGGATGCATATTTTATTTACAAAGAGGAAATAAATGTGGGGATCCAGGAACAATTACAGATAAAGAAAAAAATTATTTTTGTTGGAATGTAATCATGATAGAGGGGAACAAAAGTAAACAGGAAAACCCAATGGAATCCAAGTTCATAGATGGATAGTTGAAGATATTATAATATAATACGGAGTACTGTGTTGCATAGAAAGTATAAGAAGGGTGGGTTTTTCAGTTTTTCTCTATATTAGGAAGAAATAATTTAGTGTTTCCCCATTAAGAAAGATGTTAATTATAGGTCTTTATTTCTTGTTCTTTTTTAGTTTGATGAGAGTTTTTATTATAAGTGGATGTTGTACTTTATTATACTCTTTGATGTATTATTGAAATGATGATATGGTTTTCTTCTTTAAACTGCTGATGTAATAAATTAATGATTGGCTTTTGAATGTTGAATCAACCTTGTAATCCTAGTATAAACCCTTTTGGTATGTATATGTTATACATTTATGATATTGATGAAAACAATAGCAAAAAGAATAAGTGGAAATTATTTGGAATTTTTGTTGTAATTGTCTACTGGAAAGAAGTCATCATATAATATCATTTCAAATAGTATTGAGGCAAATTAAAATGTGTATTTAAACTTTAGGGCAAAAACTATAAAACATAGCTATAATGAATAAGCCAGTGTGTTGCTTCCTTATGAATATTTGGTTTTAAGCAGGAGACAGATTTCTTGTTTATCGGAAAGCAAATAACTTAATCTCTAAACGTACAAAAGAATTAATGATGGCCAATATTTACCAAAAAATAGTATGCCAAGAAAACTAGATCTTTTTCCATGGCTAACTATCTTTTAAATGCAAAGTCAGAGCTATTTTCAGTCTTTTTTTCAGAAAAAGTCCAGTGTGCATTTTAATATTTCAACTGGATATCTGTTCTGTGTAATCAAGAGGACTATAGCCTATTGAGAGTGACACAAAATAATACCATTTAGGTAATTTTATTTTCTGCTGTCATTGATGCAGTAGTCCCTCCTACATACTACTTTTGAAGTATTTATTGTCAAAAATTGAAGTTTTCATAAAGCAAGTTGACAATGCAATAATTCACTTTAGTCTTGTCATTAATATAACATTGCTTTGTCTAAGTTTTAGTTCTGAAAACTTCAGGTTTTGAAATTAATTTTACTATGGTCAAGAAACAACAGTTAGAACCAGATGTGGAACAGCAGACTGGTCCCAAATTGGGAAAGGAGTACACCAAGGCTGTATATTGTCATCCTGCTTATTTAAATTTTATGCAGAGTACAGCATGCAAAATGCCAGGCGGATGAAGCACAAGCTGGAATCAAGGTTGCTGGGGGAAATATCAATAACCTCAGATACACAGATGACACCATCCTTATGGCAGAAATGAAGAAGATCTAAAGAGTCTCTTGATAAAAGTGAAAGAGGAGAGTGGAAAAGTTGGTTAAAACACAACATTCAAAAAACAAAGATCAAAGAATCCGGTTCCATCACTTCATGGCAAATAGAGGAAACAATGGAACAGTGACAGACTTTTGTATAAAAAATCACTGCAGATCGTGACTGCAGCCTTGAAGTTAAAAGATGCTTGCTCCTTGGAAGAAAAGCTATGACCAACCTAGACAGCATATTAAAAAATAGAAACATTACTTTCCAAAAAGGTTCTGTCTAGTCAAGGCTATGGTTTTTCCAGTAGTCATGTACGGATGTGAGAGTTGGACTATAAAGAAAGCTGAGTGCCAAAGAATGGATGCTTTTGAACTGTAGTGCTGGAGAAAACTCTTGAGAGTCCCTTCGACTTCAGGGAGATCTACTCAGTCAATCTCAAAGGAAATCAGTCCTGCATATTCATTGGAAGGACTGATGCTGAAGTTGAAACCCTCATATTTTGGCCACCTGATTCGAAGAACTGACTTTTTGGAAAAGTCGTTGATGCTGGGAAAGATTGAAAGCAGGAAGAGAAGGGGATGACAGAGGATGAGATGGTTGGATGGCCTCACTGACTCAATGGATGTGAGTTTGAGCAAGCCCTGGGATTTGGTGATGGACAGGGAAGCCTGGCATGCTGTAGTCCATGGGTCACAAAGAGATGGACACATCTGAGTGACTGAACTGAAGGATATTACACATATCATCAGACTCTTTTGTGCCTTGGAAAGTGTGAGTCATGGAATACTAGAGTCATGATGCATTTTGTGAGTACAACATTAATGATAAAGCAAAACACTACTTAATAAGGTGAAAAATGGGAAGTTTTATCATTATTGTTGTATTTTTATTATCAATCTACTGTTTAAATATTAGTAAAACAATGCAGATAGCCTCTTTATACTCATACCTTAAAATCTAGGATAATGGTGGTAGTGTACGCTTATGATATCTTTTAAAAGATAAATTAATGTCAATAATTTAATAAAGATATCAGGGGAAATATTGAAGGTTAAGCAACATACAAAACTAGCTAAGAAAGTTATAAATGTGTATTAGCTGTGTTCTTCAAAATTAAAGTTTTTGTTGGCACCTTATAGACATGTATTACATTCAAGAAATATTTTTTAAATGAATGGTTGGTTGGCATGCTTGAGCAAGTTTTAAAAGTAATACATATCTTTGAATTGTATTATTAAGGCAAACACCCCTTCTTTTGATCATAAGAACTATTTTCTATGTTAAACTGATACTGTCTACTTAAGATATACTTAAAAGATCAGTGTACTCACTCAAACATCCACAAAACTTTTGTATAAGACAATATGTGTGTGTGTGCTCAGTCACTTCAGTCGTGTTCAACTCTTCATGACCCTATGGACTATAGCCTGTGAGGCTCCTCTGTCCACGAGATTATCCTGGCAAGAATACTGGAGTGGTTTGCCATTTCCTCCTCCAGTGACCCTCTTGACCATGGGATTGACCCTGTGTCTTCTGCAGCTCTTGAATTGACAAGCAGATTCTTTACCACTGAGCCACCTTGAAAATCCATATGAAACAATATATGAATATCTAAATTATATGGCACAGCATGTCAGCAGCAAATGTGGATGTCAAGGGGGCAGTTGTTTTGCACTGTGCTCTAAGCAGTTTCATACCTGACCTTGGTCACTTGATAGAACTCCAGAACTAGCTGATGGCAAGGAATATAACTAATGTTTGCTGGACAGATTAGACACTGTTATTTTAAAATTTAAAATGCATGTCTGTTTTCTAAAAATATATTGGGAAATTCCCCAGTGGTCAAGTGGTTAGGACTCCATGTACATGAGGGCCTGGGTTCAATCTTTGTCGGGAAATTAAGATCCCACAGACGGTGCAGTGAAGCCAAAATAAAAATAATAATTAATAATAATGATTTATTTTATTGATTTACTCCAAAATCAAATAATTTTCTCTTATTTAAAAGGATTTGTGAATATAATTCTTTTTAATTTAAAGCAAAAAGAATTTTAGGAAAAATACACTGAAAACACTGAAACTTCCCATTCCTAGGCATATATACAGAAACGATGAAAACTCTAATTTAAAAAAGACACATGCATCCTCATGTTCATAACAACACTGTTTACAATAGTCAAGACATGGAAACAACCTAGGTATCCATCAACGGATGAATGGATAAAGAAAATATAGGATATATATACAATAAAATATTCAGTTCAGTTCAGTTCAGCCGCTCAGTCATGTCCGACTCTTTGGGACCCCATGGACTGCAGCATGCCAGGCTTCCCTGTCCATCACAAACTCCCAGAGCTTGCTCAAACTCATGTCCATTGAGTCAGTGATGCCATCCAACCATCTCCTCTGTTATCCCCTTCTCCTCCTGCCTTCAATCTTTCCCAGCATCAGGATCATTTCCAATGAGTCAATTCTTCACATCAGGTGGCCAAAGTATTGGAATTTCAGGTTCAGCATCAGTCCTTCCAATGAATATTCAGGACTGATTTCCATTAGGATTGATTGGTTTGATCTCCTTGCAATGGAATATTACTAACCATAAAAAAAAGAATGAAATAATGCCATTTGAAGCAATATGAGAGGACCTAGAGATTATCATGCTAAGTAAATCAAACAAAGAACAATAATATGATGTGATACTATATGATAACATAACAAGTACCTGATATCAGTTATATGTGGAACCTAAAAATAGTACAAATAGCTTATTTATAGAACAGAATCAGACTCATATAGAAACTCTGCAGCATACCAGGCTTCCCAGTCCATCACCAACTCCTGGAGCTTGCTCAAACTCATGTCCATTGAGTCAGAGATACCATCCAATCATCTCATCCTCTGTTGTTCCCTTCTCCTCCTGCCTTCAATCTTTCCCAGGATCAGGGTTTTTTTCAGAGGAGTCAGTTCTTCACATTAGGTGGCCAAACTTTGGAGCTTCAGCTACAGCATCAGACCTTACAGTGAATATTCAAGACTGATTTCCTTTAGGGTTGACTGGTTTGTTCTCTTTGCAGTCCAAGGGACCCTCAAGGGTCTTCTTCAACACCATGGTTCAAAAACATCATTTCTTTGGTGCTCAGCTTTTTTCATGGTCCAACTCTCACACCCATACGTAGCTACTGGAAACACTATAGTTTTGACTATACAGACCTTTGTCAGTAAAGTAATATCTCTCTTTTTTTTTAATACGCTTTCTAGGTTTGTCATTGCTTTTCTTCCAAGAAGTGTCTTTTAATTTCATGGCTGCAGTCACCATCTGCAGTGACTTTGGAGCCCAAGGAAATAAAGTCTGTCACTGTTTCCATCATTTCCCCATCTATTTTCCATGAAGTATGTGACCAGATGTGAGAGTTGGACTATAAAGAAAGCTGAACACCACAGAATTGATGTTTTTGAACTGTGGTGTTGGAGAAGACTCTTGAGAGTCCCTTGGACTGCAAGGAGATCCAACCAGTCCATCCTAAAGGAAATCAGTTCTGAAAATTCATTGGAAGGACTGATGTTGAAGCTGAAACTCCAATATTTTGGCCATCTGATGGGAAGAGCTGATTCATTTGAAAAGACCCTGATGCTGGGAAAGACTGAGGGCAGGAGGAGAAGGGGATGACAGAGGATAAGATGGTTGGATGGCATCACCGACTCAATGGACATGGGTTTGGGTGGACTCCGGGAGTTGGTGATGGACAGGGAGGCCTGGTGTGCTGCAGTTCATGGGGTCTCAAAGACTCAGACATGACTGAGATACTGAACTGAAACTGGATGGGACCAGATGCCAAGATTTTAGTTTTCTGAATGTTGCGTTATTTACTACCATACATACTACCATGTATAAAATAGATAAACAACAAGAATTTATTGTTTAGCACTGGGAACTATATTCAATATCTTTAAATAAACAATGTTTCAATAACCAATAATGGAAAATAATCAGAAAAAAATTATGTGTGTGTGTGTGTACTCTGCATATAAGTTAAATAACCAAGGTGACAATATACAGCCTTGACATACTCTTTTCCCAATTTGGAACCAGTCTGTTGTTCCATATCCAGTTCTAACAATATCATTATTAGTCAAACCATAGTAATTCAAAAGGAGTAGAAGGGAAATTTTAACCCTCCTTGACTGTACTAACCTATTGATAATAGTATTGCTTCAATAATGAAGGCTCAGCAGAATACCTAATCAAATATTTTAGGTTCGGTTCAATATTTAAACAGTTCAACTTCTGTGATTATCTTACTAATATGTTGCAATGATAATTTTGGAGAAACAGTGAATCAGTTTTTTATAATTTCTTACTACAGAAGGGTTCAATAAAATTTTATAAAATATAAATTGACAAAATAAAACACAAAATTTATGATTGACAAATAACTCTTAGAGCATTATATTTGATTTCGTAAAAGTAATTGCAATTTTACATTATTGAACTTTGCCATTTGATATTGGAATACATTCTTAAATGCGGTAATGTTAAACATCATTTTAATGTACCTTTCTCACTTTATGCTTTTTGCTAATAATTTATTACTTGCTGTTTATTTTATATGTATTTTAGACTAGGGAAATTATGTTAGACAAAAGGTAAACTTGAGCTATTTTCTTATTTGAGTTCAAAATGAGTCCTAAAGCAGCAGAAACAACTCACAACATCAACACATTTGGGCTAGGAAGTACTTACAAAGGTACAGTGCAGTGATGGTGCAAGAAGTTTTGCAAAGGAGACCAGAGTCTTAAAGATATAGAGCACCATGGCCAACCAAAGGAAGTTGATGACGACCAACTGAGAGGATCATTGAAGCTGATCCTCTTACAACTACAGGAAAAGTTCCAGAAGAACACATTGTTGACCATACTATGGTCATGCAGCACTTGAACCAAACTGGAAAGATGAAAAAGCTCAATAAGTGGGTACCTCATGAACTGACTGCAAATTAAAAAAACATCATTTTGAATTATCATCTTCTCTTGTATGCAACAACAGTGAACCATTTCTATATCGGATTCTGTCGTGATATGTGACAAGAAGTGGATTTTATATGACAACTGGCAATGGCAAACTGAGTGGTTGGACCTAGAGGAAGCTCCAAAGTGTTTCCCAAAGCCAAACTTGCACCAAAATAAGATCATGGTCACTGTTTGGTGATCTACTGCCCTCTGATTCTGCTGCCAGTCTGATCCACTACAGCTTTCTGAATCCTAGTGAAACCATTACCTCTGAGAAGTATGCTCAGCAAATCAATGAAATGCAAAAGTTGAACAAATTTCGCTACAAAGTTTCACTCCATCTGCCCTATTCACCTGACCTTTTGACAACCAACTACTACTTCTTCAAGCATCTGGACAACTTTTTGCAGGGAAAATGCCTTCACAAGCAGCAGGAGGCAAAAACTGCTTTCCAATTCATTGAATCCCAAAGCACGGATTTTTAAGCTATAGGAATAAACAAACATTTCTCATTGGCAAAAATATGTTGATTGTAATGGTTCCTATTTTGATGAATAAAGATGTGTGTGCACCTAGTTATAATTATTTAATATTCATGATCTGAAACCACAATTACTTTTGTACCAACCTATTATTCATTCGCTGGATCATTGAAAAAGCAAGAGAGTTCCAGAAAAACATTTATTTCTGCTTTATTGACTATGTCAAAGCCTTTGACTGTGTGAATCACAACAAACTGTGGAAAATTCTGAATGAGATGGGAATACCAGACCACCTGACTTGCCTTTTGAGAAACCTGTATGCAGGTCAGGAAGCAACAGTTAAAACTGAACATGGAACAACAGACTGGTTCCAAATAGGAAAAGGAGTATGTCAAGGCTGTATATTGTCACCCTGCTTATTTAACTTATATGCAGAGTATATCATGAGAAAGGCTGGGCTGGAGGAAGCGCAAGCTGGAATTAAGGTTGCCAGCAGAAATATCAATAACCTCAGATATGCAGAAAACACCACCCTTATGACAGAAAGTGAAGAAGAACTAAAAAGCCTCTTGATGAAAGTGAAAGAGGAGAGTGAAAAAGTTGGGTTAAAGTTCAACATTCAGAAAACTAAGATCATGGCATCTGGTCCCATCACGTCATGGGAAATAGATGGGGAAACAGTGGAAAGAATGTCAGACTTTATTTTTGGGGCTCCAAAATCACTGCATGGTGACTGCAGCCATGAACTAAAAGACGCTTACTCCTTGGAAAGTTATGACCAACCTAGACAGCATATTGAAAAGCAGAGACATCACTTTGCCAACAAAGGTCCATCTAGTCAAGGCTATGGTTTTTCCAGTGGTCATGTATGGATGTGAGTGAAAGTAAAAGTGAAAGTGAAGTTGCTCAGTAGTGTCCGACTCTTTGCGACCCCATGGACTATAGCCTGCCAGTCTCCTTCATCCATGGAATTTTCCAGGCAAGAGTACTGGAGTGGATTGCCATTTCCTTCTCCAGGGGATCTTCCCAATCCAGGGATCGAACCCAGGTCTCCCGCATTGCAGGCAGACACTTTACCATCCGGGCCACCTGGGAAGAGGTGGACTATAAAGAAAGAAAGCTGAGCACCGAAGAATTGATGCTTTTGAACTGTGGCGTTGGACAAGACTCTTGAGAGTCCCTTGGACTGCAAGGAGATCCAACCAGTCCATTCTGAAGGAGATCAGCCCTGGGTGTTCATTGGTAGGATTGATGTTGAAGCTGGAGCTCCAATATTTTGGCCACCTGATACGAAGAGCTGACTCATTTGAAAAGACCTTGATGCTGGGAAAGATTGAAGGCAATAGGAGAAGGGGACGACAGAGGATGAGATGGTTGGATGGCATCACCGACTCAATGGACATGGGTTTTTGTGGACTCTGGGAGTTGGTGATGGACAGGGAGGCCTGGCATGCTGCAGTTCATGGGGTCGCAAAGAGTCAGACACAACTGAGTGACTGAACTGAACTGAATTTTTCATTCAATATGTATTTTTATAAACTAATTTACACACTAGTAAACAAAAAACTTTTAGTCATGCTAGATTCTAAACCATGCAAGGTATTAGGAAGTCACCTGACAATTATTTGCCTTAGATGGAGTTAATAAGATGAATGCTGTCACTGTGCAATATAGACACATATGTATGAACATAATAGCTTGTTACATAACTTTTGTGCTTTGTGTAAAAATATTTCTCTATGAAAAGGCTTTTATCAGTGATATATTTGCAAATTTAACAAAACTCTGAAACTAGCATAGTGTAATTTATTCCTGAGCAGAGGAGGGGGATAAACCTTTTAGATGAAAGCACAGGAAAGTGTTTCCACTTGAATAGAAAAGGTAGCAATCCCAAAAGGTTTATTGAACATGAAAACTTGAAATGCTGTAATGCTCCTAAGGAATTAAATGATGCAGTAATAAATCAAAAAAAGGATATGAATTACCAAAAGTGTTTGCGTAATTGTCATGTACAAGTGTCATTATAGTACATTAGTGTAGGATTCTAAAAAAAATTCTATAGAAGAATTTGTTTACTAAACTGTAGAAATTATGCTTATTTTTCCTCCACATATTAGTATTAGGCCATTCATCTAGCTTTCAAAATTTTCCACTTAATACAAACTTTTACTCACTTAAATGTGTGACATGATTTTGTTTCTAATGCTCACATATATAGACTTCTAAAGTAAGTGGCGACTTCCCAGGTGGCTCAGACAGTAAAGTGTCTGCCTGCAATATTGGAGACCCAGGTTCAATCCCTGGGTGGGGAAGATCTCCTGGAGAAGGCAATGGCAAACCACTCCAGTACTCTTGCCTAGAAAATCCCATGGACAGAGGAGCCTGGTAGGCTACAGTCCATGGGGTCGCAAAGAGTCAGACATGACTGAGTGACTTCACTTTCACTTTCAAAGTAAATGGTAGAACCTACAAAGGAGCCCAACAACAACAAAAGTAACTTTAACAAATATTCATCGAACATTTATAATTTTCCAGCTGCCCTTCTAGGAATACAAAAACTATAAGACATGGATCCCATGGAACAGGAAATACCAACCTGTCCTAGTATTCTTGCCTTAAAAAGTCCTATGAACAGAGGATCCTGTAGGGCTACAGTCCATGGAGTCACAAAGAGTGGGACATGATTGAGCAACTGAGCACAGCATACAATGTATGAAATAGCTGAGAGTAAAAATTTACATTCTATTAAAGTGTAATAGCAAAATAAACAGATAGTAGAATAATAAATACATGACTGATGGTGATAGGCATTACAAAGAAAAACTAAATGAGAGCAAAAGTCAATAAATGATGCCAGGGTAGTGGTTGATTTTATTGTATTTTTGATGGTGATATTTCACTTATGAAATGTTATTTGAACAGAAAAACACAGGAAATGAAGGAGGATGTCATACAAATATAAATTAAAAGCATGTTCCATGTAGAGGAAATAACAAGTACATAGAACCTGAATGAACAGCTTGTCTGTTGCATTTGAGGAATAACTAGGAGGCAACTAAGAAGGTCATAGAGATGATAGAGAAAGAACGTAGTGATGGATGAACATCTAGCACTTAGAAAAGCTTTGAATTTTTATTTTTATTTTTCTAGCAGCAGAAAGAAACCATCTGATTTTATTTTTCAGAAAAGTTGCCTTGTCAAAAACAGACTGCAGAGGAGGGAGAAGTGGAGCAAGTTTGGAAGTAAGGAAATCAAACAGATCAATAATTCAAGAACATATTATGTTGTTTTTACCAAATCAGTGGTAGTGGAAATGTTCAGGCATGGCTTGTTCTATATGTATTTGGGTAGTTGATTAATATAATTTGCTGATGAATGGAATGGGCATGTGCAAGACAGAATATGTCAACATTTATTTTATCTCCAGAAAGTGAGGGATGGAATCTTTATTTCCTGATATGAAGAGAACTTTGGGTAGAGGTGTCTTTTCTGATTGAATAACACAATGATTATTGGGATCTAGTTGTATGACAAGCGACAATAGTAAGTGTAAAGCTTAAGAGGTGAACGATCATAATACATTGGGAATAGATGTCATCAAGGAAGCATTGTGTTGAATCTCCTGTTATATAAAGGAATATATGAGTGAAGCCACTTGGGGTGAAGGAGACTGCTATAAATTCAATCTTACAGTTCCCAGTGAAGAAGAGTGTATAATCAGATATGTGTTATTCAAATAATCAAATGTAATGAAGGTAGAAAAGTAGAACAATAAGATACATTAAAAAAAAAAAAACAGAGGTTTTAAAAAGAAGTACAGAGATTTGAGAAGAGAATATCAAAGAGTAAAAATGACACTGATATGTACTCCTGATCCTAAGGACAACAGCATTTGGAATGCTTTTCCCCACTTTGAAAAAACTCGAATGATTCAGGGAAGAATCAATTTTTACTAAGGCAGAGAGATACAACAAACTTTCACAAAGAATTCTCTAATAGGCAAGATAATTATTTCCTTTGAAACAAGTTATGTAGAAGACAAAGGGAAAGGCTTGGAAGTAAAGGAAATCACACTGACAATAAGAATTAGGAAAAAGATAAACAAAGATTGTACTTTTGACAGAGACCGAGAAAACTGGAGTTTTATGGTTTAAAGCCTGTGGTTTAAAGATTTTAGGATAATATAGCCTGATGCTTCTAGAGTCAAAAAACTGCTCCTTTCATAATTTTATTGACTAACTTTTAATTCACTTAGTTAATCATTTATTAACTAAGAATTAAATATTAAAGTATCTTAAAAGTAAAAGAAAAACATGTTATACTAACAGTAATCAAAAGAAAATTTTGGTGATTATATAGCATGATGTAAGATAGATTTTAGAGCAAAATGCATTACTAAACATAAAGAAGTCATTTTAAAATTATAAACAAGTAAAAGGGTCAATTCATCAGAGGAATATAGCAATTCTTAACTTTTAGAAAACCAATAAAAGATATTTGGTACACATTAAACAAAAACTTATACCTTGAAGAAGAAATGGAAAAATTGGCAATTATATTAAATAATTTCAAACATTCCTCTTTTAATATTTTTTGCAAGTACTCTGCAAATTTAGAAGATACAGAAGACTTAAAAAAATCATCAACTAATTAGAAATGATTGATATTATAGAAATAGGAGAATCAGATCAGATCAGTCGCTCAGTCGTGTCCAACTCTTTGCGACCCCATGAATCGCAGCACGCCAGACCTCCCTGTCCATCACCAACTCCTGGAGTTCACTCAGACTCACGTCCATCGAGTCAGTGATGCCATCCAGCCATCTTATCCTCTGTCGTCCCCTTCTCCTCCTGCCCCCAATCCCTCCCAGCATCAGAGTCTTTTCCAATGGGTCAACTCTTCACATGAGGTGGCCAAAGTATCTGAGATTCAGCTTTAGCATCAGTCCTTCCAATGAACACCCAGGGCTGATCTCCTTCAGAATGGATTGGTTGGATCTCCTTGCAGTCCAAGGGACTCTCAAGAGTCTTCTCCAACACCACAGTTAAAAAGCATCAATTCTTCAGCGCTCAGCCTTCTTCTCAGTACAACTCTCACATCCATACATGACCACAGGAAAAAACAAAGCCTTGATTAGACCAACCTTTGTTGGCAAAGTAATGTCTCTGCTTTTGAATATGCTATCTATGTTGGTCATAACTTTCCTTCCAAGGAGTAAATGTCTTTTAATTTTATGGCTGCAATCACCATCTGTGGTGATTTTGGAGCCCCCCAAAAATAAAGTCTGACACTGTTTCCACTGTTTCCCCATCTATTTCCCATGAAGTGGTGGGACCGGATGCCATGATCTTCGTTTTCTGAATGTTGAGCTTTAAGCCAACTTTTTCACTCTCCACTTTCATCAAGAGGCTTTTTAGTTCCTCTTCACTTTCTTCCATAAGGGTGGTGTCATGTGCATATCTGAGGTTATTGATATTTCTCCTGGCAATCTTGATTCCAGCTTGTGCCTTCCAGCCCAGCGTTTCTCATGATGTACTCTGCATATAAGTTAAATACACAGGGTGACAATATACAACCTAGACGTACTCCTTTTCCTATTTGGAACCAGTCTGTTGTTCCATGTCCAGTTCTAACTGTTGCTTCCTGACCTGCATACAACTTTCTCAAGAAGCAGGTCAGGTGGTCTGATATTCCATCTCTTTCAGAATTTTCCACAGTTTATTGTGATCCACACAGTCAAAGGCTTTGGCAAAGTCAATAAAGCAGAAAGAGATGTTTTTCTGGAACTCTCTTGCTTTTTCCATGATCCAGCGGATGTTGGCAATTTGATCTCTGGTTCCTCTGCCTTTTCTAAAACCAGCTTGAACATCAGGAAGTTCACGCTTCACCTATTGCTGAAGCCTCTCTTGGAGAATTTTGAGCATTACTTTACTAGCATGTGAGATGACTGCAGTTGTGCGGTAGTTTGAGCATTCTTTGGCATTGCCTTTCTTTGGGATTGGAATGAAAACTGACCTTTTTCAGTCCTGTGGCCACTGTTGAGTTTTTGAAATGTGCTGGCATATTGAGTGCAGCACTTTCACAGCATCATCTTTCAGGACTTAAAATAGTTCAACTGGAATTCTATGACCTCCACTAGCTTTATTCATAGTGATGCTTTCTAATGCCCACTGGACTTCACATTCCAGGATGTCTGGCTCTAGGTCAGTGATCACACCATCATGGTTATCTGGGTCATGAAGATCTTTTTTGTACAGTTCTTCTGTGTATTCTTGCCATCTCTTCTTAATATCTTCTGCTTCTGTTAGGTCCATACCATTTCTGTCCTTTATGGAGTCCATCTTTGCATAAAATGTTCCTTTGGTATCTCTGATTTTCTTGAAGAGATCTCTAGTCTTTCCCATTCTGTTAGTTTCCTCTATTTCTTTGCATTGATTGCTGAAGAAGGCTTTCTTATCTCTTCTTGCTATTCTTTGGAACTCTGCATTCAGATGTTTATATCTTTCCTTTTCTCCTTTGCTTTTCACTTCTCTTTTTTTCACAGCTATTTGTAAGGCCTCCCCAGACAGCCATTTTGCTTTTTTGCATTTCTTTTCCATGAGGATGGTCTTGATCTCTGTCTCCTGTACAATGTCACGAACCTCATTCCATAATTCATCAGGAGCAGCCGTGAAGAGATACCCCACGTCCAAGGTAAGAGAAACCCAAGTAAGAAGGTAGGTGTTGCAAGAGGGCATCAGAGGGCAGACACACTGAAACCATACTCACAGGAAACTAGTAATCTAATCACACTAGGACCACAGCCTTGTCTAACTCAATGAAACTAAGCCACGCCCGTGGGGCAACCCAAGATGGGCAGGTCATGGTGGAGAGATCTGACATAATGTGCTCCACTGGAGAAGGGAATGGCAAACCACTTCAGTATTCTTGCCTTGAGAACCCCACGAACAGTATGAAAGGGCAAAATGATAAGATACTGAAAGAGGAACTCCCCACGTCAGTAGGTGCCTAATATGCTACTGGAGATCAGTGGAGAAATAACTCCAGAAAGAATGAAGGGATGGAGCCAAAGCAAAAAGAATACCCAGCTGTGGATGTGACTGGTGATAGAAGCTAGGTCCGATGCTGTAAAGAGCAATATTGCATAGGAACCTGGAATGTCAGGTCCATGAATCAAGGCAAATTGGAAGTGGTCAAACAAGAGATGGCAAGAGTGAATGTCAACATTCTAGGAATCAGTGAACTAAAATGGACTGGAATGGGTGAATTTAACTCAGATGACCATTATATCTACTACTGCAGGCAGGAATCCCTCAGAAGAAATGGATTAGCCATCGTGGTCAACAAAAGAGTCTGAAATGCAGTACTTGGATGCAATCTCAAAAACTACAGAATGATCTCTGTTCATTTCCAAGGCAAACCATTCAAAATCACAGTAATCCAAGTCTATGCCCCAACCAGGAACGCTGAAGAAGCTGAAGTTGAATGGTTCTATGAAGACCTACAAGACCTTTTAGAACTAACACCCAAAAAAGATGTCCTTTTCATTATAGGGGACTGGAATGCAAAAAATAGGAGAATACCCATACATTAATCAATGACTTTCTTTGAGAAAGTAAACGTTGATTTTCTAGTTACTAATTTTTAGTGTTATCAGGAATGAGAGAAGTGGTATATTTCTTGAAAGACACAAGCTATTGAAACACAAGAAAAAACAGTAAATATGAACAGACCTACAGAAAATGTATTTCACATTAAAATCATACCCACAAATACAAGTCTAGGAAGAAGCAGCACCAATTATATATAAATGAAGATTGAAAAGGAGAAGAATATTTTCTAACTCAGTCTTCAAGGCCAGCATTACTCTGATATCAAAATCAGAAAAAGAAAATTATAGGAAAGCAACACAGTATCATTCACAAGGATAGATTCAAATGTCTTTCAGATATTTTATTAAAAGGAACACAAAAAATATAAAAAGGTTAACATATGTTGACAAAGTAGGTTTTATTTCAGAAATGCTAGTTTAGTTTAACATTTGAAAGTATAACAACTTACCAAAGGATATCCATATGATACTTTTAATAGGTTTACAAAAGTCTTTAGGTAAAATTCAATGTCCACTATGGATAAAACTCATCAAACTATGAATTAAAAAAAAAGCTAATTATGATAAAGGACATCTACAAAAGAACAAAAGTTTTAAAAAGCTATTAAACATCATATTTAATGGTGAAACCTTGAGTATTTGCTCCCTAAAATATAGAAGAATAGCAAGAATGTCCTCTCTCACTATTTTAAACTTTGAAATAAAATCTCACCTAGTGCAATAAGGCAAGAAAGAAAAGCAATAATCTTGCTTATAAAGAGAGAAGAAAATTTATTCACAAATGGCTTAACTGTCTATATCTATGATGAGAACTGGCAAGGTTGCAAAAATCAACAACATAAACAATCATGTATTTCTATATTCTAACTATAAACAAAATGAAAAGTACTATTTACAGTGGCATAAAATATATGCTTGGTCCTTGGAAGAAAAGTTATGACCAACCTAGACAGCATATTAAAAAGCAGAGACATTACTTTGCCAACAAAGGTCTGTCTAGTCAAAGCTAGGGTTTTTCCAGTAGTCAGGTATGGATGTGAGAGTTGGACCATAAAGAAAGCTGAGCGCTGAAGAATTGATGCTTTTGAACTGTGGTAATGGAGAAGACTCTTGAGAGTCCTTTGGACTGCAAAGAGATCCAACCAGTCCATCCTAAAGGAAATCAGTTCTGAAAATTCATTGGAAGGACTGATGAAGCTGAAACTCCAATACTTTGGCCACCTGATACAAAGAACTGACTCTTTGGAAAAGACCCTGATGCTGGGAAAAATTGAAGGCAGGAGGAGAAAGGGACAACAGAGGATGAGATGGTTGTACAGCGTCACCGACTCAGCAGACATGAGTTTGAATAAACTTTGGGAGTTGGTGATGGACAGGGAGGCCTGGTGTGCTGCAGTCCATGTGGTCACAAAGAGTCAGACACTACTGAGCGACTGAACTGAACTGACTGAAGATATACAAACAACTTGAAGAACAATCTGATAAAATAAAAAAAAATGTACAAGACTTCTACACTGAAGGCCCCCAAAATATTTTTTTTTTATTTTACTAAGATAAAATTTTAGAAAATAGATTGAAAGCTATATACTAATCATGGATCTGAACACTGATATTGTTAAATGTCAATTTTCCTGATAGATAAAATGCCATCGCCATTAAAGCTTTCATCAGGGTTTTTGTTGTTGTTGTGAGAAATTGGCAAGCTAATTCTAAAATATAAATAAAAATAAAAGGGCTTAGAATAGCTAAAATAAATTTTTAAAAGAAACAAGGGTAGAGAATATATACTGACTTTGTTTTTATAAAACTGCAAAAATAAAAACAAAGATGTAATGATGTCATAATAGACAAATCAATGTAACAAAATAGAGTCCAGAAAGAGATTCATGCATCTTTGCTCAATTGATTTTTGACAACTGTACACAGGCGTTCAGTGGAGAAAAATCATTTCAGTTCAGTCGCTTAGTTGTGTCCCATTCTGCAACCCCATGGACTGCAACATGACAGGCTTCCCTGTCTATCACCAACTCCTAAAGCTTGCTCAAACTCTTGTCCTTCGAGTCGGTGATGCCATCCAACCATCTCATCCTCTGTTGTCCCCTTCTCCTCCTGCCTTCAATCTTTCCCAGCATCAGGGTCTTTCCCAATGCGTCAGTTCTTCGCATTAGGTGGCCAAAGTATTGGAACTTTAGCTTCAACGTCAGTCCTTCCAATGAATATTCAGGACTGATTCCATTTGAGATTGACTGGTTTTGTCTCCTTGCTGTCCAAGGGATTCTCCAAGGGAAAAACCACAGCTTTGACTATACAGACTTTGTTGGTAATGTAATGTTTCTGCTTTTTAATATGCTGTCTAGGTTTGTCACAGTTTTTCTTCCAAGGAGCAAGCATCTTATAATCTTCTAAATATGGTGCTAGAATAATTAAATATCCTTGTTAGAAAAAAAAAAAAAAAGAATGTTGATCCAAAGCTCATATCAGATATAAAAATTGGCTCAAAATGTCATATACTGAAATATAAAAGCTCGAAGTATAAAAACTTTAGGAGAAAACACAAAATAAAAATATTTTTATCTCAGTTTAGCAAAGATTTCTCAGAACACCAAAAGCATTATCCATGAAAGAAAAAGTGAAGTGTTAATGTCGCTCAGTTGTGTCCATCTCTTTGAGACCCTGTATAGTCCATGGAATTCTCCAGGCCAGAATGCTGGATTGGGTAGCCTCTCCTTTCTCCAGTGGATCTTCCCAACCCAGGGATCGAACCCAGGTCTCCCACCTTGCAGATGGATGCTTTACCAGCTGAGCCACAAGGGACACCCAAGAATAGTGGAGTGGGTAGCCTGTCCCTTCTCCAGGGGATCTTCCTGACCCAGGAATTGAACCTAGGTCTCCTTCATTGCAGGTGGATTCTTTACCAACTGAGCTATCAGGGAAAGAAAGAAAAAAAATATTAACTAGGTGTGACCAGAATGAAAATCTTTTGCTTCTTGAAAGCATTGTTAATATTTGTTTCAAAATAAGAAACCAACGAATTGGAGAAGGGTCTTGCAAATTGTATCCCTGATAATGAATATCTACTCAGATTATTACAAAATAAAAATTAAAATTAACCTCACTAATCATTAAGCAGAGTAGGTACCCAATTTTATATATGAAGAAAGTATTTGAAGAAGTACTTCACCAATGGTACATGATGGCTTATATGCACATGAAAAAAGGCTCAACGTTTAGACATTAAAGAAATAGAAATTAAAATCACAGTGAGATGAACCTACAAATCTGCTAAAAGAAATTGAAACTATAAAGACTGATAATACCTGGTATGAGCAGGTTGTGAAGCAACAAGAAATCCCATAAACTGCTGATAGCATATAACATGATATATTATATATGAAAAATAGTTGGAGATTTTCTTAAAATGTTGAGTATATTGTGATTATATGATATAGACATTCCTGTCCTAGGAATTTACACAAAAGAAACAAAGTGTGTGTTCATACAAAACTTTGGAAATGATGCAAATAACCACTAACACAGCAATGATAAGTTATGATATATACTTTTCAGCATAAAAATTAACTATTGATATATACAGCTTAGATGATTCTCAACTGCTAAGTCACATCAGTCGTGTCTGACTCTGTGCAACCCCATAGACGGCAGCCCACCAGGCTCTGCCATCCCTTGGATTCTCCAGGCAAGAACATTAGAGTGGGTTGCCATTTCCTTCTCAAAATAATTATGTTAAATGAGAGAAACCAGTAAATAAAGGGTGTATATATATATATATATATATATATATGTGTCATTCCACTACTGTAAAAATTTAGAAAATATAAACAGATGTATAGTAACAGAAGGTCACCAAGTATATAATCTGATTTTGATGGCCTTTTTCTGTGTCACCATAACTCCTTACACTTGGATCTCTTAGGATTTGTCATACCATATTGAAATATGAACTCTTTTTCTTATTCTGTCTTACTAGAATAAGTATCCTTGAAGTTGTAGACATTTGAACTCTCAGTTATTAGTAGAAATTCTATCCTGCAGTAAGTTTTCAAATATAAAAGACAGAGTTTTACAATGACATCTAAGCTTTTCATGAACTAGCCACTCATTTAACCTCTGCGAACTCATACCTACTACTCCCCACTCACTCACAGAGGCCTCCTTGATATTCCTCAGATATGCCAGGCATGATCCAACCTTAAGCCTTTGCAATAGCCAATACTTTTGTCTAGAATAGCCTTACTGCTGACACTTCTTGGCAAACTATCTCACCTTTTCATTTCTTTGTTCAAATGTCACCTTCACTGTAACTACTCTGAGCTTCCTACTTAAAATTTTAACTCCCCATCCTCTGCTACCAATCTTTTTCTCACCCTAATCTATTTTTCCCCATTGCACTCCTCGTCTTTCAACACATACTTAATTTCCTTATTTTAAATTCTTGCTTTTATGTATTTATCAGATCAGATCAGATCAGTCGCTCAGTCGTGTCCGACTGTTTGCGACCCCATGAATCTCAGCACACCAGGCCTCCCCGTCCATCACCAACTCCTGGAGTTCACTCAGACTCACGTCCATCGAGTCAATGATGCCATCCAGCCATCTCATCCTCTGTCGTCCCCTTCTCCTCCTGCCCCCAATCCCTCCCAGCATCAGAGTCTTTTCCTATGAGTCAACTCTTTGCATGAGATGGCCAAAGTACTGGAGTTTCAGCTTTAGCATCATTCCTTCCAAAGAAATCCCAGGGCTGATCTCCTTCAGAATGGACTGGTTAGATCTCCTTGCAGTCCAAGGGACCCTCAAGAGTCTTCTCCAACACCACAGTTCAAAAGCATCAATTCTTCGGCACTCAGGCTTCTTCACAGTCCAACTCTCACATCCATACATGACCACTGGCAAAACCATAGCCTTGACTAGATGAACCTTTGTTGGCAAAGTAATGTCTATATTGGTTGGTCATAACTTTCCTTCCAAGGAGTAAGTGTCTTTTAATTTCATGGCTGCAGTCACCATCTGTAGTGATTTTGGAGCCCAGGAAAATAAAGTCTGACACTCTTTTCACTGTTTCCCCATCTATTTCATGAAGTGGTGGGGCCGGATGCCATGATCTTCGTTTTCTGAATGTTGAGCTTTAAGCCAACTTTTTCACTCTCCACTTTCACTTTCATCAAGAGGCTTTTGAGTTCCTCTTCACTTTCTGCCATAAGGGTGGTATCATCTGCATATCTGAGGTTATTGATATTTCTCCCAGCAATCTTGATTCCAGTTTGTGTTTCTTCCAGTCCAGCATTTCTCATGATGTACTCTGCATATAACTTAAATAAGCAGGGTGACAATATACAGCCTTGACATACTCCCTTTTCCTATTTGGAACCAGTCTGCTGTTTCATGTCCAGTTCTAACTGTTTCTTCCTGACCTGCATACAAATTTCTCAAGAGGCAGATACGGTGGTCTGGTATTCCCATATCTTTCAGTATTTTCCACAGTTTATTGTGATCCACACAGTCAAAGGCTTTGGCATAGTCAATAAAGCAGAAATAGATATTTTTCTGGAATTCTCTTGCTTTTCCTATGATCCAGAGGATGTTGGCAATTTGATCTCTGGTTCCTCTGCCTTTTCTAAAACCAGCTTGAACATCAGGAAGTTCATGGTTCACATATTGCTGAAGCCTGGCTTGGAGACTTTTGAGCATTACTTTACTAGGGTGTGAGATGAGTGCAATTGTGTGGTGGTTTGAGCATTCTTTGGCATTGCCTTTCTTTGGGACTGGAATGAAAACTGACCTTTTCCAGTCCTGTGGCCACTGCTGAGTTTTCCAAATTTGCTGGCATATTGACTGCAACACTTTCACAGCATCATCTTTCAGGATTTGGAATAGCTCAACTGGAATTCCATCACCTCCACTAGGGTTATGTATTTATATCCCCTGTTAAAAGCTCTGCAAAGCCAAGTGTTTTGTCCACCAGCATAATCTAAAGTGGTATCTGCCCTTTAGTGGGTGCTCTATAAAGACTTGGTAAATTACTGAATAAATTAGTGTTAAAAGAATGCATAGTTTTATAACTCAGTGACAAAATTTTGTAGTTAAATTTATGTACATCATAGCTTAGATTTATTTCAAAAGTACTCTTAATCTTATAGTAGATAAAATACATGAGCCTTAAAGAAACAATCATAAAATTACCATTTCATAACTACTCCAAAGATTGGCTCGATAAAGGACAGAAATGGTATGGACCTAACAGAAGCAGAAGATATTAAGAAGAGGTGGCAAGAATAGACAGAAGAACTGTACAAAAAAGATCTACATGGCCAAGATAATCACGATGATATGATCACTCACCTAGAGCCAAACATCCTGGAATGTGAAGTCCAGTGGGTCTTCGAAAGCATCACTACAATCAAAGCTAGTGGAGGTGATGGAATTCCAGTTGAGCTATTTCAAATCCTGAAAGATGATGCTGTGAAAGTGCTGCACTCAATATGAGAACAAATTTGGAAAACTCATCACTGGCCATAGGACTGGAAAAGGTCAGTTTTCATTCCAGTCCCAAAGAAAGGCAATGCCAAAGAATGCTCAAACTACTGCACAATTGCATTCATCTCACACGCTAGTAAAGTAATGCTCAAAAGTCTCCAAGCCAGGCTTCAGCAATACGTGAACCGTGAACTTTCAGATGTTTAAGCTGGTTTTAGAAAAGACTGCTGCTGCTGCTGCTGCTACTGCTAAGTCACTTCAGTGGTGTCTGATTCTGTGTGACCCCATGGACGGCAGCCCAGGAGGCTCCCCTGTCCCTGGGATTCTCCAGGCAAGAACACTGGAGTGGGTTGCCATTTCCTTCTCCAATGCATGAAAGTGAAAAGTGAAAGTGAAGTCGCTCAGTCTTGTCCGACTCTTAGTGACCCCATGGACTGCATCCTACCAGGCTCCTCCATCCATGGGATTTTCCAGGCAAGAGTGCTGGAGTGGGGTGCCATTGCCTTCTGCGAGGAACCAGAGATCAAATTGCCAACATCTGCTGGATCATCGAAAAAGCAAGAGAGTTCCAGAAAAACATCTATTTCTGCTTTATTGACTTTGCCAAAGCCTTTGACTGTGAATCACAATAAACTGTGGAAAATACTGAAAGATATGGGAATACCAGCTCACCTCACCTTCCTCTTGAGAAACCTGTATGTAGGTCAAGATGCAACAGTTAGAACTGCATGTGGAACAACAGACTGGTTCCAAACAGGAAAAGGGAGTATGTCAAGGCTGTATGTTGTCACACTGCTTATTTAACTTATATGCAGAGTACATCATGAGAGCTGCTGAGCTGGAAGAAGCACAAGCTGGAATCAAGATTGCCGGAAGAAATATCAATAACTTCAGATATGCAGATGACACCACCCTTATGGCAGAAAGTGAAGAGGAAATGAAGAGCCTCTTGATGAAAGTGAAAGTGGAGAGTGAAAAAAGTTGGCTTAAAGCTCACCATTCAGAAAATGAAGATCATGGCATCTGGTCCCATCACTTCATGGGAAATAGATGGGGAAACAGTGAAAACAGTGGCAGACTTTATTCTTTGGGCTCCAAAATCATGGCAGATGGTGATTGAAGCCATCTTCACCTTGGATGAAGTGGTCTTACTTCTTGGATGGAAAGTCATGATCAACCTAGATAGCATATTCAAAAGCAGAGATATTGCTTTGCCAACAAAGGTCCATCTAGTCAAGGCTATGGTTTTTCCAGTGGTCATGTATGGATGTGAGAGTTGGACTGTGAAGAATGCTGAGCATTGAAGAACTGATGTTTGAACTGTGGTGTTGGAGAAGACTCTTGAGAGTCCCTTGGACTGCAAAGAGATCCAACTAGTCCTTTCTGAAGGAGATCAGCCCTGGGATTTTTTGGAAGGAATGATGCTAAAGCTGAAACTCCAGTACTTTGGCCACCTCATGGGAAGAGTTGACTCATTGGAAAAGACCCTGATGCTGGAAGGGATTGGGGGCAGGAGGAAGAGGGGATGACAGAGGATGAGATGGCTGGATGGCATCACTGACTCGATGGATATGAGTTTGAGTGAACCCCAGGAGTTGGTGATGGACAGGGAGGCCTGGCGTGCTGCAATTCATTAGGTCGCAAAGAGTCGGAAAAGACTGAGAGACTGAACTGAACTGAACTGAACTACTCCAAAACCATTTATTTCCACGCTTCTAGATCCTCTCTGATGGAGAAGGCAATGACACCCTTTCCAGTACTCTTGCCTGGAAAATCCCATGGATGGAGGAGCCTGGTGGGCTACAGTCCACGGGGTCGCTAAGAATCAGACACGACTGAGCGACTTCACTTTCATTTTTCACTCTCATGCATTGGAGAAGGAAATGGCAACCCACTCCAGTGTTCTTGCCTTGAGAATCCCAGGGATTGGGGAGCCTGGTGGGCTGCCATCTATGGGGTCGCTCAGAGTCAGACACGACTGAAGAAACTTAGCAGCAGCAGCAGCAGCAGATCCTCTCTGAAGACCCCAAAATAATCTCTCAAAGGAAAGAAATTATTTTTTTAAAAACAGCATTTTTTGCTAAATAATTTAACAAAGCAAAAGTTTTATTCAGCTATGTAGTATATCATCAGTAATCATAATAAATGTTTTTAATAAGCATGAAATTATAACTCTGAAGTTTACTAAAATTAAACCACCTGCTAAGGCTGAGAAGATGAGAATAAACATTCATTTTTTCAAATAGGTGGAATGCAATGCCTGTTTTAATCAAAACATAAGGATTTATTCAAATTGGCAATAAAGGAGAGTGCAACAGAAATCAGATATTTATATTTTAAATTTCTAAAGAACTTCAAAATGAAGGGTATACAACTTTTAAATGCTACATAATGCTATATAATGACAGGATGACAAGTTGTAACAAATGGCATTTTAAAAGCTCTGCTTATATTGGTACTAAAGGTATCATTTCCTATAATTTTATATATGTCATTAATTTACTATATCTGGATGCAACATATTACCAAACAGATGTTCATCAGGGACTAAGATATTTTAATAAAACATGATAATTTGAGCCTACATCTATTAAACATTTTTAATCTAACATTCATAGTCTAGCTAAACATTTTACATTACCAACAAAACTTAGAAAATGGGAGAAGTGGTGTCTGAAAAGAATATTTCTTTCAAAACTACATTTAAATGAAAGCATTTGCCAATATTTGTTTTCAAGAACTTTAAATATAATTTTATAAACTAGATATCTGACCAATTTACACAATATGAAATTTGTTAGAAAATAATAAAGCAACTGACATGTATATTTAATATTGTAGAAGGTTTTGATAAAGAACACCTAATTTTTTAATTTGTATTGTGATGTGTCAGCTCATAGAAATTGATAAATGCTAAAAAATTATATCAAATTAGATATAAATTAGATCAAATCGCCAAATCTTCTACATCATTGAAAAAGCAAGAGAGTTCCATAAAAACATCTATTTCTGATTTATTGACTATGCCAAAGCCTTTGACTGTGTGAATCACAATAAACTGTGGAAAATCCTGAAAGAGATGGGAATGCCAGATCACCTGACCTGTCTCTTGAGAAATCTGTATGCAGGTCAAGAAGCAACAGTTAGAACTGGACATGGAACAACAGACTGGTTCCAAATAGGAAAAGGAGTACGTCAAGGCTGTATATTGTCACCCTGTTTATTTAACTTATATGCAGAGTACATCATATTCCAGCTGGGCTGGAAGAAACACAGGGTGGAATCAAGATTGCCAGGAAAAATATCAGTAACCTCAGATACACAGATGACACCACCTTGGATGGCAGAAAGTGAATAAGAACTAAAAAGCCTCTTGATGAAAGTGAAAAAGGAGAGTTAAAATGTCAGCTTAAAACTCAACATTCAGAAAACTAAGATCATGGCATCCAGTCCCATCACTTCATGACAAATAGAAGGACAAACAGTGGAAACAGTGGCAGACTTTATTTTTTGGGTATCCAAAATCACTGTAGATGGTAACTGCAGCCATGAAATAAAGGATGCTTACTCCTTGGGAAGAAAGTGCTGAAGAATTGATGCTTTTGAACTGTGGTGTTGGAGAAGACTCTTGAGAGTCCCTTGGACTGCAAGGAGATCTAACCAATCCATCCTAAAGGAAATCATTACTGAATATTCATGGGGAAAGACTGATGTTGGAGCTGAAACTCCAATACTTTGGCCACCTGATGCGAAGAGCTAACTCATTTGAAAAGACCCTGATTCTGGGAAAGATTTAGGGTGGGAAGAGAAGGGGACAACAGAGAATGAGATGGTTGGATGGCATCACTTACTCAATGGACATGAGTTTGAGTAAACTCTGGGAGTTGGTGATGGACAGGAAGGCCTATCATACTGCAGTCCATGGGTTTGCAAAGAGTCGGACATGGCTGAGTGACTGAACTGAACTGAACTGAAAAAATTATATATCATAAAATTATAGTTATTGCCAAAATGTTGAAATAACTTGAATTTTTTGATTCCCTCCTCCACAGTCAATTCTGGAAATTTTACAATTGGGAAATAAAAATATGTTTCAGATACTAACAAATAATAAACAATGAAACACCAATAAATCCTGAGAAGACTCAAATCTGTCTTCCACTGGTATATTTTAGGTCCTATTTCTACCTTTGGGACAAGTTTTAATTGGCTCCTCACTTGTAGATGTCAGTCCAAATAAGAGGATATCAGGAGTGTGTAAAATCTTTGAAGAGGGAAGAACTTGATATAATTTTTCTAGAGAGACAAACTCCCTCAAGTATTATTCATAAGAGGTGAAAAGTGAAACCTTGACTGTAAGATTTGCCATGCAGAGTTAACATCAAGCATGAGTGGTCAGGGTACATTCTGAAATACTTGAGATTCTAAATCCTTCCTCACTGGTGCATTTCTCATTAAATTACCCAGTTCTCTCACGGAGTGGTTACTGGCCTTCAGTCTTTCACTGATGCACATTACCAGGTAGAGTAGTCATAGTGGAAATATGCACACTGTTCTTTACAGTCAGTTAGGGAATGTGGTTGAGTTATGGCCAATAGATTTGAACAAATACTTGATAGCCACTTCTAGAATTGTCCCTGAAGAGTATCTTTCATTTCTCTCTTCCCATCTCTCCAGAGAACTCTACCTAACAGACTCTATCATAGTAATATCAGAAGTCAAGCTTTTTGCACACTGTAACTGAAAGAAGGAAGCTGTTCAGTATGTGATAAATCTTGACTGATGAGAAACAAAACTTCACTGTAATTATCTGCCAAGAATTCATGTTTTTTGCTTGTTTAGGAAAGCCTAGCACACCTTGACTTTACAATAGATTGCTAATACTAAAGGAAATAAATTCACATATCAAAATATATAAGCATATGAAAAATACAACTTTTTTTTCCTAAAAACACCATATAGTGGCCCCCATACACAAAGTGAAGTATTATTGGAACAGGCAAGAAAAATAAAACCTTAAAAGTAATATAAAATAATGACATATATAAGGAGAAAAGAAAGATGCTGTTAACATAAGATACAATTGTTGAAATAAAGAATTAAAATAAAGAATGGACAGTCAGATGATTGTCAATGTAAAATATATACATGTGTTGAAAGGTGATTAATGACCTCTGCCAAAATGAAGCAGAAAAAGAGAAAAAAAAAAAAAAAAGAGAACATATTTGATTAAGCATTGAAATATATTTTAGAGAATTAAAGAGAGATGAAAGACAAAAGAGAAGATTGTGAATTATGTCCAAGAGAAGAAACAGATATCTGAAAAGTACAAAATCACAGTGATCAAATTTTTGATAGCAACTACATTTAAAAAGACCGCTGAGTATATGTATGCTTTTTTATGTATCAGATCAGATCAGATCAGTCGTCAGTCCTGTCCGACTCTTTGAGACCCCATGAATCGCAGCATGCCAGACCTCCCTGTCCATCACCAACTCCTGGAGTTCACTCAGACTCACGTCCATCGAGTCAGTGATGCCATCCAGCCATCTCATCCTCTGTCGTCCCCTTCTCCTCCTGCCCCAATCCCTCCCAGAATCAGGGTCTTTTCCAATGAATCAACTCTTCAAGAGGTGGCCAAAGTACTGGAGTTTCAGCTTTAGCATCATTCCTTCCAAAGAAATCCCAGGGCTGATCTCCTTTAGAATGGACTGGTTGGGTCTCCTTGCAGTCCAAGAGACTCTCAAGGGTCTTCTCAACACCACAGTTCAAAAGCATCAATCCTTCAGCACTCAGCCTTCTTCACAGTCCACCTCACTTAAATAAGCAGGGTGACAATGTACAGCCTTGACATACTCCCTTTTCCTATTTGGAACCAGTCTGCTGTTTCATGTCCAGTTCTAACTGTTTCTTCCTGACCTGCATACAAATTTCTCAAGAGGCAGATACGGTGGTCTGGTATTCCCATATCTTTCAGTATTTTCCACAGTTTATTGTGATCCACACAGTCAAAGGCTTTGGCATAGTCAATAAAGCAGAAATAGATATTTTTCTGGAATTCTCTTGCTTTTCCTATGATCCAGAGGATGTTGGCAATTTGATCTCTGGTTCCTCTGCCTTTTCTAAAACCAGCTTGAACATCAGGAAGTTCATGGTTCACATATTGCTGAAGCCTGGCTTGGAGACTTTTGAGCATTACTTTACTAGGGTGTGAGATGAGTGCAATTGTGTGGTGGTTTGAGCATTCTTTGGCATTGCCTTTCTTTGGGACTGGAATGAAAACTGACCTTTTCCAGTCCTGTGGCCACTGCTGAGTTTTCCAAATTTGCTGGCATATTGACTGCAACACTTTCACAGCATCATCTTTCAGGATTTGGAATAGCTCAACTGGAATTCCATCACCTCCACTAGGGTTATGTATTTATATCCCCTGTTAAAAGCTCTGCAAAGCCAAGTGTTTTGTCCACCAGCATAATCTAAAGTGGTATCTGCCCTTTAGTGGGTGCTCTATAAAGACTTGGTAAATTACTGAATAAATTAGTGTTAAAAGAATGCATAGTTTTATAACTCAGTGACAAAATTTTGTAGTTAAATTTATGTACATCATAGCTTAGATTTATTTCAAAAGTACTCTTTATCTTATAGTAGATAAAATACATGAGCCTTAAAGAAACAATCATAAAAATTACCATTTCATAACTACTCCAAAGATTGGCTCGATAAAGGACAGAAATGGTATGGACCTAACAGAAGCAGAAGATATTAAGAAGAGGTGGCAAGAATAGACAGAAGAACTGTACAAAAAAGATCTACATGGCCAAGATAATCACGATGATATGATCACTCACCTAGAGCCAAACATCCTGGAATGTGAAGTCCAGTGGGTCTTCGAAAGCATCACTACAATCAAAGCTAGTGGAGGTGATGGAATTCCAGTTGAGCTATTTCAAATCCTGAAAGATGATGCTGTGAAAGTGCTGCACTCAATATGAGAACAAATTTGGAAAACTCATCACTGGCCATAGGACTGGAAAAGGTCAGTTTTCATTCCAGTCCCAAAGAAAGGCAATGCCAAAGAATGCTCAAACTACTGCACAATTGCATTCATCTCACACGCTAGTAAAGTAATGCTCAAAAGTCTCCAAGCCAGGCTTCAGCAATACGTGAACCGTGAACTTTCAGATGTTTAAGCTGGTTTTAGAAAAGACTGCTGCTGCTGCTGCTGCTACTGCTAAGTCACTTCAGTGGTGTCTGATTCTGTGTGACCCCATGGACGGCAGCCCAGGAGGCTCCCCTGTCCCTGGGATTCTCCAGGCAAGAACACTGGAGTGGGTTGCCATTTCCTTCTCCAATGCATGAAAGTGAAAAGTGAAAGTGAAGTCGCTCAGTCTTGTCCGACTCTTAGTGACCCCATGGACTGCATCCTACCAGGCTCCTCCATCCATGGGATTTTCCAGGCAAGAGTGCTGGAGTGGGGTGCCATTGCCTTCTGCGAGGAACCAGAGATCAAATTGCCAACATCTGCTGGATCATCGAAAAAGCAAGAGAGTTCCAGAAAAACATCTATTTCTGCTTTATTGACTTTGCCAAAGCCTTTGACTGTGAATCACAATAAACTGTGGAAAATACTGAAAGATATGGGAATACCAGCTCACCTCACCTTCCTCTTGAGAAACCTGTATGTAGGTCAAGATGCAACAGTTAGAACTGCATGTGGAACAACAGACTGGTTCCAAACAGGAAAAGGGAGTATGTCAAGGCTGTATGTTGTCACACTGCTTATTTAACTTATATGCAGAGTACATCATGAGAGCTGCTGAGCTGGAAGAAGCACAAGCTGGAATCAAGATTGCCGGAAGAAATATCAATAACTTCAGATATGCAGATGACACCACCCTTATGGCAGAAAGTGAAGAGGAAATGAAGAGCCTCTTGATGAAAGTGAAAGTGGAGAGTGAAAAAGTTGGCTTAAAGCTCACCATTCAGAAAATGAAGATCATGGCATCTGGTCCCATCACTTCATGGGAAATAGATGGGGAAACAGTGAAAACAGTGGCAGACTTTATTCTTTGGGCTCCAAAATCATGGCAGATGGTGATTGAAGCCATCTTCACCTTGGATGAAGTGGTCTTACTTCTTGGATGGAAAGTCATGATCAACCTAGATAGCATATTCAAAAGCAGAGATATTGCTTTGCCAACAAAGGTCCATCTAGTCAAGGCTATGGTTTTTCCAGTGGTCATGTATGGATGTGAGAGTTGGACTGTGAAGAATGCTGAGCATTGAAGAACTGATGTTTGAACTGTGGTGTTGGAGAAGACTCTTGAGAGTCCCTTGGACTGCAAAGAGATCCAACTAGTCCTTTCTGAAGGAGATCAGCCCTGGGATTTTTTTGGAAGGAATGATGCTAAAGCTGAAACTCCAGTACTTTGGCCACCTCATGGGAAGAGTTGACTCATTGGAAAAGACCCTGATGCTGGAAGGGATTGGGGGCAGGAGGAAGAGGGGATGACAGAGGATGAGATGGCTGGATGGCATCACTGACTCGATGGATATGAGTTTGAGTGAACCCCAGGAGTTGGTGATGGACAGGGAGGCCTGGCGTGCTGCAATTCATTAGGTCGCAAAGAGTCGGAAAAGACTGAGAGACTGAACTGAACTGAACTGAACTACTCCAAAACCATTTATTTCCACGCTTCTAGATCCTCTCTGATGGAGAAGGCAATGACACCCCTTTCCAGTACTCTTGCCTGGAAAATCCCATGGATGGAGGAGCCTGGTGGGCTACAGTCCACGGGGTCGCTAAGAATCAGACACGACTGAGCGACTTCACTTTCATTTTTCACTCTCATGCATTGGAGAAGGAAATGGCAACCCACTCCAGTGTTCTTGCCTTGAGAATCCCAGGGATTGGGGAGCCTGGTGGGCTGCCATCTATGGGGTCGCTCAGAGTCAGACACGACTGAAGAAACTTAGCAGCAGCAGCAGCAGCAGATCCTCTCTGAAGACCCCAAAATAATCTCTCAAAGGAAAGAAATTATTTTTTTTAAAAAAACAGCATTTTTTGCTAAATAATTTAACAAAGCAAAAGTTTTATTCAGCTATGTAGTATATCATCAGTAATCATAATAAATGTTTTTAATAAGCATGAAATTATAACTCTGAAGTTTACTAAAATTAAACCACCTGCTAAGGCTGAGAAGATGAGAATAAACATTCATTTTTTCAAATAGGTGGAATGCAATGCCTGTTTTAATCAAAACATAAGGATTTATTCAAATTGGCAATAAAAGAGAGTGCAACAGAAATCACAGATATTTATATTTTAAATTTCTAAAGAACTTCAAAATGAAGGGTATACAACTTTTAAATGCTACATAATGCTATATAATGACAGGATGACAAGTTGTAACAAATGGCATTTTAAAAGCTCTGCTTATATTGGTACTAAAGGTATCATTTCCTATAATTTTATATATGTCATTAATTTACTATATCTGGATGCAACATATTACCAAACAGATGTTCATCAGGGACTAAGATATTTTAATAAAACATGATAATTTGAGCCTACATCTATTAAACATTTTTTAATCTAACATTCATAGTCTAGCTAAACATTTTACATTACCAACAAAACTTAGAAAATGGGAGAAGTGGTGTCTGAAAAGAATATTTCTTTCAAAACTACATTTAAATGAAAGCATTTGCCAATATTTGTTTTCAAGAACTTTAAATATAATTTTATAAACTAGATATCTGACCAATTTACACAATATGAAATTTGTTAGAAAATAATAAAGCAACTGACATGTATATTTAATATTGTAGAAGGTTTTGATAAAGAACACCTAATTGTTTAATTTGTATTGTGATGTGTCAGATCATAGAAATTGATAAATGCTAAAAATTATATCAAATTAGATATAAATTAGATCAAATCGCCAAATCTTCTACATCATTGAAAAAGCAAGAGAGTTCCATAAAAACATCTATTTCTGATTTATTGACTATGCCAAAGCCTTTGACTGTGTGAATCACAATAAACTGTGGAAAATCCTGAAAGAGATGGGAATGCCAGATCACCTGACCTGTCTCTTGAGAAATCTGTATGCAGGTCAAGAAGCAAATAGTTAGAACTGGACATGGAACAACAGACTGGTTCCAAATAGGAAAAGGAGTACGTCAAGGCTGTATATTGTCACCCTGTTTATTTAACTTATATGCAGAGTACATCATATTCCAGCTGGGCTGGAAGAAACACAGGGTGGAATCAAGATTGCCAGGAAAAATATCAGTAACCTCAGATACACAGATGACACCACCTTGGATGGCAGAAAGTGAATAAGAACTAAAAAGCCTCTTGATGAAAGTGAAAAAGGAGAGTTAAAATGTCAGCTTAAAACTCAACATTCAGAAAACTAAGATCATGGCATCCAGTCCCATCACTTCATGACAAATAGAAGGACAAACAGTGGAAACAGTGGCAGACTTTATTTTTTGGGTATCCAAAATCACTGTAGATGGTAACTGCAGCCATGAAATAAAGGATGCTTACTCCTTGGGAAGAAAGTGCTGAAGAATTGATGCTTTTGAACTGTGGTGTTGGAGAAGACTCTTGAGAGTCCCTTGGACTGCAAGGAGATCTAACCCAATCCATCCTAAAGGAAATCATTACTGAATATTCATGGGGAAAGACTGATGTTGGAGCTGAAACTCCAATACTTTGGCCACCTGATGCGAAGAGCTAACTCATTTGAAAAGACCCTGATTCTGGGAAAGATTTAGGGTGGGAAGAGAAGGGGACAACAGAGAATGAGATGGTTGGATGGCATCACTTACTCAATGGACATGAGTTTGAGTAAACTCTGGGAGTTGGTGATGGACAGGAAGGCCTATCATACTGCAGTCCATGGGTTTGCAAAGAGTCGGACATGGCTGAGTGACTGAACTGAACTGAACTGAAAAAAATTATATATCATAAAATTATAGTTATTGCCAAAATGTTGAAATAACTTGAATTTTTTGATTCCCTCCTCCACAGTCAATTCTGGAAATTTTACAATTGGGAAATAAAAATATGTTTCAGATACTAACAAATAATAAACAATGAAACACCAATAAATCCTGAGAAGACTCAAATCTGTCTTCCACTGGTATATTTTAGGTCCTATTTCTACCTTTGGGACAAGTTTTAATTGGCTCCTCACTTGTAGATGTCAGTCCAAATAAGAGGATATCAGGAGTGTGTAAAATCTTTGAAGAGGGAAGAACTTGATATAATTTTTCTAGAGAGACAAACTCCCTCAAGTATTATTCATAAGAGGTGAAAAGTGAAACCTTGACTGTAAGATTTGCCATGCAGAGTTAACATCAAGCATGAGTGGTCAGGGTACATTCTGAAATACTTGAGATTCTAAATCCTTCCTCACTGGTGCATTTCTCATTAAATTACCCAGTTCTCTCACGGAGTGGTTACTGGCCTTCAGTCTTTCACTGATGCACATTACCAGGTAGAGTAGTCATAGTGGAAATATGCACACTGTTCTTTACAGTCAGTTAGGGAATGTGGTTGAGTTATGGCCAATAGGATTTGAACAAATACTTGATAGCCACTTCTAGAATTGTCCCTGAAGAATATCTTTCATTTCTCTCTTCCCATCTCTCCAGAGAACTCTACCTAACAGACTCTATCATAGTAATATCAGAAGTCAAGCTTTTTGCACACTGTAACTGAAAGAAGGAAGCTGTTCAGTATGTGATAAATCTTGACTGATGAGAAACAAAACTTCACTGTAATTATCTGCCAAGAATTCATGTTTTTTGCTTGTTTAGGAAAGCCTAGCACACCTTGACTTTACAATAGATTGCTAATACTAAAAGGAAATAAATTCACATATCAAAATATATAAGCATATGAAAAATACAACTTTTTTTCCTAAAAAACACCATATAGTGGCCCCCATACACAAAGTGAAGTATTATTGGAACAGGCAAGAAAAATAAAACCTTAAAAGTAATATAAAATAATGACATATATAAGGAGAAAAGAAAGATGCTGTTAACATAAGATACAATTGTTGAAATAAAGAATTAAAATAAAGAATGGACAGTCAGATGATTGTCAATGTAAAATATATACATGTGTTGAAAGGTGATTAATGACCTCTGCCAAAATGAAGCAGAAAAAGAGAGAGAAGAAAAAAGGAGAACATATTTGATTAAGCATTGAAATATATTTCAGAGAATTAAAGAGAGATGAAAGACAAAAAGAGAAGATTGTGAATTATGTCCAAGAGAAGAAACAGATATCTGAAAAGTACAAAATCACAGTGATCAAATTTTTGATAGCAACTACATTTAAAAAAGACCGCTGAGTATATGTATGCTTTTTTATGTATCAGATCAGATCAGATCAGTTGCTCAGTCCTGTCCGACTCTTTGCGACCCCATGAATCGCAGCATGCCAGACCTCCCTGTCCATCACCAACTCCTGGAGTTCACTCAGACTCACATCCATCGAGTCAGTGATGCCATCCAGCCATCTCATCCTCTGTCGTCCCCTTCTCCTCCTGCCCCCAATCCCTCCCAGAATCAGAGTCTTTTCCAATGAATCAACTCTTCGCATGAGGTGGCCAAAGTACTGGAGTTTCAGCTTTAGCATCATTCCTTCCAAAGAAATCCCAGGGCTGATCTCCTTTAGAATGGACTGGTTGGGTCTCCTTGCAGTCCAAGAGACTCTCAAGGGTCTTCTCCAACACCACAGTTCAAAAGCATCAATCCTTCGGCACTCAGCCTTCTTCACAGTCCACCTCTCACATCCATACATGACCACAGGAAAAACCATAGCCTTGACTAGACAGACCTTTGTTGGCAAAGTAATGTCTCTGTTTTTGAATATGCTATCTAAGTTGGTCATAACTTTCCTTCCAAGGAGTAAGCGTCTTTTAATTTCATGGCTGCAGTAACCATCTGTAGTGATTTTGGAGCCCAGAAAAACAAAATCTGACACTGTTTCCACTGTTTCCCCATCTATTTCCCATGAAGTGGTGGGACCGGATACCATGATCTTCGTTTTCTGAATGTTGAGCTTTAAGCCAACTTTTTCACTCTCCACTTGCACTTTCTTCAAGAGGCTTTTGAGTTCCTCTTCACTTTCTGCCATAAAGGTGGTGTTGTCTGCATATCTGAGGTTATTGATATTTCTCCCCGCAATCTTGATTCCAGCTTGTGTTTCTTCCAGTCCAGTGTTTATGTATAGGTGGAAAAGATATTTGAAACTAAATATTTTGCATGAAACAAAACTATTGATTAAATGTGAGAGCACAATAAAAATCCCCTGAAGGATGTTAGGTCTTGGAACATTTGTCAAACAGAGACACACATTTTGAAAAAAAAAAAAACTGGAGGAGAACTCAATTTATTAGAAGAGTCACACATATTTTGAAGGAAATATGAGTATAGCAAGCAGTGCAAAATTCAATCCTTAAATTCTGAATGGCTTAAATTTCAGAAGTATTTGTCTAAGTCTTTGTCTTTAATTAAATTCCATGCAACTGTTTCACGAATTCTGGAAAATCAGGCCATTCTGATCTCTCTTTGTTGTTAATTGAAATTTCAAGAGCACATAACTATGAAGTTAGTCTGGCCTATTGTTCTAGCCATTTTTGCAACAGAGAGGGTAGTGTATATGTTTGCATGTTTAGTTATTTTATTTTTTGTATTTTTACTTTGCTATGTGATTTTTAAATGGATTTAATTTTAATAAACTGATTTCTTGAAATTTTAGGTTTTATCAAGTGTAATGGCACTTGTGTGAAATAAAAATGTACATCTCCATATTAAAAAAAAAATAAAACAGACTGGTCTCTTAAAAATGGCCAAAAGTATATTATATTTATTAACTTAAAACTGATAATGTACTACAATGTATTTCTTGTCATAGAGAACTCAGTTCAGTTCAGGTCAGTCTCTCAGTCGTGTCCAGCTCTTTGCAACTCCATGAATCACAGCACGCCAGGACTCCCTATGGATCACCAACTCCTGGAGTTCACTCAAACTTATGTCCATCGAGTCGGTGATGCCATCCAACCATTTCATCCTCTGTTGTTCCCTTCTCCTCCTGCCCTCAATGTTTCCCAGCATCAGGGTCTTTTCCAATGAGTCAACTCATCACATTCGGTGGCCAAAGTATTGGGGTTTCAGCTTTAGCATCAGTCCTTCCAATGAACACCCAGGACTGATCTCCTTTAGGATGGACTGGTTGGATCTCCTTGCAGTCCAGGGGACTCTCAAGAGTCTTCTCCAACACCACATCTCAAAAGCATCAATTCTTTGGTGCTCAGTTTTGTTCACAGTCCAACTCTCACATCTATACATGACCACTGGAAAAACCATAGCCTTGACTAGATGGACCTTTGTTGGCAAAGTAACATCTCTGCTTTTGAATATGCTATCTAGGTTGGTCATAACTTTCCTTCCAAGGACTAAATGTCTTTTAATTTCGTGGCTGCAATCACCATCTGCAATGATTTTGGAGCCCAAAAAATAAAGTCTGACACTGTTTCCACTGTTTCCCCATCTATTTCCCATGATGGCCGAGAGGAGCAACCCCACATCCAAGGAGTGGCAGCTGTCTGGGAGAGGAGGGCCAAAAGGAGCTACTCCACATTCAAGGGAAGGAGGAGTGGCCGTGAGGAGATACCCCTTGTCCAAGGTAAGGAGCATCAGCTGCACTTTGCTGGAGCAGCAGTGAAGAGATACCCCACATCCAAGGCAAGAGAAACCCAAGTAAGACAGTAGGTGTTGCGAGAGGGCATCAGAAGGCAGACACACTGAAACCATAATAACAGAAAACTAGCCAATCTGATCACACAGACCGCAGCTTTGTCTACAATGAAACTAAGCCATGGAGAACTAGGACAAAGGAAATAGTTTCCAACCTTTATTTTAAATTACAAAGACAATATTTTCCTATATTTATTTTAATTTACCTCTTTATTTCAAATTCTACCACTAGTTCATATTGACAATTATAAGAGGAAAATACTAATTTTCAGAATAAAATATAGCATTACTCACTAAACAAACAGCAAAATTTAACAAAGTATGTATAATGATTTTGAACATGAAGTATAATTTGAATTATTTCAATATTTTACATAGAATGATAGCACTTTATTTCCTTAAATGTTGCTAAGTAGCCCAAAACATTGCTTAAAAAAACAAATTTGACTCTGAGGATGGGTTTGCAAATCCCCTTTGGTTAATGTATGTATAACTTGCCACTGTGAGTCATCATACTACAGTATTTTTATGTGTAATGTTCTGAGTTCCTTTAGTTTGAAACCATGTGGCCAATTAGCAAAAATATTCAGGTACACTCCATAGACTAACTCCATATTTTGAAATAAGAAGAATATTACCATCCATTCCAACAAAGAATAGATTTATTATAAAGAGGGATTTTGTTATTCAACACAGTTTACAAAGTAAGCAGAAATGGGAAATGTTGCATCTAGTAACCATCTACAATGTCATTTTAATTTTCAAGATAAGGTATACACAGAATTTATATATTAAATATACTTGTATGATAAATATACATTAAATAGATTGAGAACATTTTAAACAATCTAAATATATGTATATAACTATGGAAATTACCCTTACATTTGTAACAGCAAATTATCATGAGTGTTGACTTAAAATTAGTCAGTCTTCTCTGCATTGCTAGGCAAAATAATCAAGACTCAATTAAAAAAATTAATCTCTATATAAATTATCCTGTTGGCATCACATCAAGTTGCTCATATAAAAAGTATTTAGTCACCAATCAAGTTCTAGAATTTAGATTGACTGGCAAGCAATTTTTTAAAACAGGGACTTATATCCAAAGTTAACTTTTTCTTCTTTACTGTCTTACTAAATTGCATATATTCATCCTAATGGATGTTTGCTTGTGTGCCCAGTTGTGCCTGTCTCTTTGCTACCTCATGGACTGTAGCCCTCCAGGCTCTTCAGCCCTGGAATTTTCCAGGCAAGAGTACTGCAGTAGGTTGCCATTTTCTCCTCCAGGGGATTTTCCCAACCTAGGACTCCAACACACATCTCTTACTCCTCCTGTACTGGCCAGCAAATTCTTTACCACTGAGTTGCCTGGGAAACCCATTCTAAAGGGAATTAAAATAAAATGCAATATGGAATTATGATAATGTAGCAAAATATGAAAATTAATAATGATTCATGAAATATTTGTCATGATTCACAAGGAGATAAAGAGCTTGTACAAAAATGTAAATCGCTTTGCATTAAACACACCATGTATTTCAGTGGACATTTTTTTAATATCAAGACTTTCTCGAAAAAAGGAAGCAATGATTTATGTTTTCTCTCAAGTGCCTAGCTACTCTTGGACCAATAACCCACGGTTCAAAGTGCAGCTACTCTAAATAGCATTACTTCATATAATTCCTAACATAGTCTTTAATTTAATGACATTCTGTCCAGCTAGATTAATTTAATGTAGTAAAAGACAAATTTATCAAAAGATCATTCTTAATTTATATAGATTTCCAAACTTCGTTTCTGTATAAGACCCCGTGAAGTGTTTTTAAAAAACAAACAAGAAAATGCCAAGAGCACTATTAGGTCAGCCTTAGGCAAAAAGTGGCTGATTCTATCTTATTCTCTCCTAGGAAGTATATTGCAGTCACTAAATCTAATAACCTGAGGCGATGATATCAAATTCCTTAGGTTAGAAAGTTTCAAGAACAGTTTGTGTGAATTCATTTCATTTACAATTTGACAAAGATTTTGTTGTTTGTATATTTTAGTACTTGATTTTTAAGGAGTAATAACTATGTTTTAAATTGATGCTGTTATTTGAATACTGTTGGATAATATTACTAAAATTGGATATCCATTCATCCTAGGAAAAGGAAATTGCAAAAAGTATTGCTTTTTAGATCTGACCTCTTTGAATCATTGAAGCTTTAGCATAAATGCAACAGAAAAAATGATGTTCAAGTATACCATAATTTCTATAAATAAATTATATTACATGGGAAACCTAAAATACATTGGAATGACTAGAGTTCAATAAGATCTTGTTTTCAATTCAAAGTAAACTGTAAAGTGAATTATACATCTTCAGTTCAGAGATATCAGCATTCATGAAGATAACAGATAAACTAATTGTGTTGAGATTTCCGTGACATTAATATTGCACTTACCAAAGAACAATGGCTGATATTTCTGATTATGGATTCTTGATAAAATAATATACTCCCCAAAGAGGAGTAATATTGTGAAGTTTAATTGCTTGTTATTAATAATAAAGGATATAACAATCATTGTAAGTAGAGTAGGAAAAATATGACATCAGCAAGTGCATGTTTAAAGTGGGAAATGCTAGGAAAAATACCTTCCCATACTTCTCAAGTTAACACAACATAGTAGATCTAAAAATATTTCTTAAAATTATTATGTGTTAAATTCATTTTGGTAATTCTTTTTTACTTGAAAATTTAGGAGTTTAGGTATATGATAAAGATTGCACAAAACAATCTCAAGATTTTATTTTTTTTTAATTCCTAATAAAGAACAAATCAACAGGGACTGTCTTTGTTCTGATTTAATTAACAAGTTGTCAATTAACTCTCCCATTTCATCACAGTATATCAGACATTAATAACTTTTTAATAGTCATACCCAATGCAGTAAACACCATCTTTCAGACACAGTGATCACAGACCAGCAAATAAACAAGAGAACTATAGTTTAAGCATCTACCTGCTCCAAATGGGACTATGGAAGACAATCTTTTGATCACAATATAGCAATGAACAGAAATCATTCGTGATCTGTAATGAACCTATGATGAAGTAGAAGTAGTTGTGATATTAATTTACATAGAATCTTCATTAATTACATTGTAAAACAAATACAACATGGCAAAGCATAAGTGAATGATAGAAATGCTCAGCTCACACTCTTTAAATATTTTATTTTTATATGTGTAAATCAGTAGTTTAATAGTCAACCAATATTCAATTTTTTATATTTTGAAAAATTTTCAAAAGTAACAAATCTAGCATCTAGAAAATATATCTTCTTGTAAAACAGTTTTGCCAGTGCCATAGAGAAACATCAAAGCAAATAATAAAAATAGTCAATACTTCACGATTTTTATTTTGTCTACTTTATTTAATAAAAATATCATAAACATAACCTAAGAGCAGGATTAAACCAACTTGAAAAATTATTTTTCCAGAAATTATAATACATTAGTTTGGTGATTTATTCAAAATAATTATATTACAAGCTTTACTGTTCTTGCAGTGAGTCCCACTTAATCAACAAATGAGTCAGGGAGCTTATCATTATTGAACTAATATAATACTGAATTTATTCAGAGAGAACATTCTTTTCTTAACATATTTCAAATAGTCTGCAAAAGGTAAAGTGGATCTAAGTAATCTTTATATAAGATTTGAAAGAAATATGTATCTTCTAAAGGATATGTAAAGTACCTTCTCTATGTAAGGTACTGTTCTGGGCTTTGTGGAGAACACAAGGAGGAGTCAGATGTGGTTCTTGCTTCAAGAAACATATACTATACTAAAGTTTAATAGACAAAGGAGCATCTTTTCTCCAAGAAAAATACTGTGCCTATTGTCTTTACTGAAATTTCACTGCTTTCATTCTTAACCATATTATTCTAGTAAATTCAACCTGCTATAATAGAAATATCACAGATTTAGAAGCTTAGAAACACAGAAATATGTCTCTCACAAGACTGAGACTAGCAATTCCAAGGTCAAAGTATAGGTATATTTGGTTTCTGGTGAGAGCACACTTCCTTATAGATGGCTGTCTTCTCATGATGTCCTCATGCAGCAGTAGTGTGGGAACCCTCTGGGGTTGCTTTTGGACACTGATCCCATCCATGAGGGCTCTATCTTCATGGCCTACTCATCTCCTCAAACTCTCTCTTTTTAGTACCATCACTTTGGGGGTTAGATTTCAAAATTTCAACGTGAATTTTGGAGAGACACAAACATATAAATCATATACACATATAAACAGGTCAAGACACAGAAACAACACAGAAACAAACAAAATTCTACTTTTAAATATCCTATTGTTTTCAACTGCAGAGAGATTGCAATTTAATTTTCCTCTTAAGTGATTCATTGGAGTAATTCATTCACATCCAATGCATCTAAACCCAAGACCATTCAGTGTAAAGTTGGTTACTCAACATATACAAAGAAGTATTTCTTCAGAATGTTCCATTTGTTTTATTCACAAAACTTAGTGCAGTTATTGGAGATATATATACACATACACCCACAACTCCTTTGATAACTCAGATGGCAGAGCAGAGGACCTTAAGTGTTTAAAAATGCAGGAGATGTGGGTCTTATCCTTGGGTCAGAAAGGTCCCCTGGAGAAGGAAATGGCAACCCACTCCAGTATTCTTACCTGGATAATTCCAAGGACAGAGGAGCCTGGTGGCTATAATCCACAGAGTCACAAAGAGTAGGACAGGACTGAAGTGACTTAGCATGCATGCCTGCAAAGTCATTTAAATAAGCGTCTGTGAGGCAAGTAATTTAAGTCCACTAAAAGAGTTGAAAATTTTCTTGGGTGTTCTTTGGAAGGACTGATGCTAAAGCTGAAACTCCAGTACTTTGGCCACCTCATGCAAAGAGTTGACTCATTGGAAAAGACTCTGATGCTGGGAGGGATTGGGGGCAGGAGGAGAAGGGGACGACAGAGGATGAGATGGCTGGATGGCATCACGGACTCAATGGACATGAGTTTGGGTGAACTCTGGCAGTTGGTGATGGACAGGGAGGCCTGGCGTGCTGCAATTCATGAGGTCACAAAGAGTCAGACATGACTGAGTGACTGAACTGAACAAGTGAACTAAAAAATGAATTCCCTGAACTGATAATGTCCAGGTTGGTTTGTTTTGTTTTGCAGTTTGGTTTGGTTGCTTTGCACTCTACCAGTTAAAAAAAAATGTCTGGGATTTATGTATATCTTTGTTAATAAACATATTCATGTACTATTGCTTTAATACATTGTGAACACTATTAAAATAGTGAGATAAAATAAATCTAAATAGAAAGTTCTAGCTTGTTTTCTGTATCCTGTGGACTATCTTACAATATGTACACCTTCGTTGGAAGAACATTGTCCTAGAGCACTAAGTTATCAAACCATGGTATACAGAACAATCCCCTGAAATGTTTGTTAAAATGAAGATTCCAAGCATACACAGCAGAGATTCAGTGAGTCTGGGAGCTCAGGAATGTGCATTTCAGCAGTCATTCCAGGTGGTTTTGAAGCAAGTTATTTGATCCCTACACTTTGGAAAATACCACAAAACATGACAGAGACTCTCCCTACCATGCCATGAGCATAGCAACACCAGCAGAAGAGGGAGATAAAACAATGCTCTGTTCTGCACATGTATCATCCACAAACTCGGTTTTTCCAGGAAAATGCTAATTAATTAAAATATTGTTTCTATCACAAAATGCATTCTAATTACTACAATGCTGGACTAAGAAGAAACAGTTGTCATCACCATACACCCCAAAACACACATAACTTATAGTACAATGGAATTCACCTATTTAAATGACATTGTGTACAATGGAATATTACTCAGCCATAAAAAGGAATGCATTTGAGTCAGTTCTAATGAGGTGAATGAACTTAGAGCCTATTATACACAGTGAAGTAAGTCAGAAGAGAAAAACATATATCATATATTAATGCATATACATGAAATCTAGAAATATTGCATTGATGAATCTTTTTGCAGGGCAACAATGGAGATGCAGACATAGAGAATAGACTTATGGATACAGGGGATTCGGGGAGGAAGGAGAGGATGGGACAAATGGAGAGAGTAACAAGGAAACATATACAATACCGTATGTACAATAGCCAGTGAGAATTAGTTGTATGACTCAAGAAGTTCAAAGTGGTGCTCTGTGACAACCTAAAGGGGTGGGAGATGGGAGGAAGATTCAAGAGGAAGGGGAAATGTGTATACTTATGACTGATTCATGCCGATGTATGGCAGAAACCAACACAATATTTTAAACCAATTCTTCAATTAAAAATAAAGAAATTTTTAGTCAGGTAGGTTGATTCCTCCAGTTCCATTTTTCTTTCTCAAGATCGCTTTGGCTATTCGAGGTTTTTTGTATTTCCATACAAATTGTGAAATTATTTGTTCTAGCTCTGTGAAGAATACTGTTGGTAGCTTGATGGGGATTGCATTGAATCTATAAATTGCTTTGGGTAGTATACTCATTTTCACAATATTGATTCTTCCAATCCATGAACATGGTATATTTTTCCATCTATTAGTGTCCTCTCTGATTTCTTTCACAAGTGTTTTATAGTTTTCTATATATAGGTCTTTAGTTTCTTTAGGTAGATATATTCCTAAGTATTTTATTCTTTCTGTCGCAATGGTGAATGGAATTGTTTCCTTAATTTCTCTTTCTGTTTTCTCATTATTAGTGTATAGGAATGCAAGGGATTTCTGTGTGTTAATTTTATATCCTGCAACTTTACTATAATCATTGATTAGTTCTAGTAATTTTCTGGTGGAGTCTTTAGGGTTTTCTATGTAGAGGATCATGTCATCTGCAAATAGTGAGAGTTTTACTTCTTCTTTTCCAATTTGGATTCCTTTTATTTCTTTTTCTGCTCTGATTGCTGTGGCCAAAACTTCCAAAACTATGTTGAATAGTAATGGTGAAAGTGGGCACCCTTGTCTTGTTCCCGACTTTAGAGGAAATGCTTTCAATTTTTCACCATTGAGGATAATGTTTGCTGTGGGTTTGTCATATATAGCTTGTATTATGTTGAGGTATGTTCCTTCTATTCCTGCTTTCTGGAGAGTTTTTATCATAAATGGATGTTGAATTTTGTCAAAGGCTTTCTCTGCATCTATTGAGATAATCATATGGTTTTTATTTTTCAATTTGTTAATGTGGTGTATTACATTGATTGATTTGTGGATATTGAAGAATCCTTGTATCCCTGGGATAAAGCCCACTTGGTCATGGTGTATGATCTTTTTAATGTGTTGTTGGATTCTGATTGCTAGAATTTTGTTAAGGATTTTTGCATCTATGTTCATCAGTGATAAATTTCTTGAATGTTCTGTTTAAGCGAACTGCATGCATTGTATTTTTTTTGAAACAAACAGTATCAGATCAGATCAGATCAGTCACTCAGTCGTGTCCGACTCTTTGCGACCCCATGAATCGCAGCACACCAGGCCTCCCTGTCCATCACCAACTCCCGGAGTTCACTCAGACTCACGTCCATCAAGTCAGTGATGCCATCCAGCCATCTCATCCTCTGTCGTCCCCTTCTCTTCCTGCCCCCAATCCCTCCCAGCATCAGAGTCTTTTCCAATGAGTCAACTCTTCACATGAGATGGCCAAAGTACTGGACTTTCAGCTTTAACATCATTCCTTCCAAAGAAATCCCAGGGCTGATCTCCTTCAGAATGGACTGGTTGGATCTCCTTGCAGTCCAAGGGACTCAAAAGAGTCTTCTCCAACACCACAGTTCAAAAGCATCAATTCTTCGGCTCTCAGCCTTCTTCACAGTCCAACTCTCACATCCATACATGACCACAGGAAAAACCATAGCCTTGACTAGACGAACCTTTGTTGGCAAAGTAATGTCTCTGCTTTTCAATATGCTATCTAGGTTGGTCATAACTTTCCTTCCAAGGAGTAAGCGTCTTTTAATTTCATGGCTGCAGTCACCATCTGTATAGATTTTGGAGCCCAGAAAAATAACAAACAGTATACCCACTCCAATATTTTGCCTGGGAAATCCCATGGACAGAGGATCCTGGTGAACCACAGTCCATGGGGTGCAAAGAGTTGGACATGACTGAGCACATACACATGCATACACACACCCACACGTGTATATAGGTATATATACTTTTTCTGTGTAATGATACCCATGTAAAGAAATTTTAATCTCAAGGAAAGAAGAAGCTTGTCTTGTTTGTTACTTAATATTCAGTTTTTAACCAAGATTCTGCCTTATAACAGAAAATTCAGTAAAAAGTTTTGGAATTCACTAATGGACAAATAAACAAGAGAATAAGTAGTTAATGGATGAAATTATCTATTCTGGTATGATTTTGTATTTTTGGCTAGCATCTTTTCCTCTCCTTTAAGCTTCCTTTGTTTTATTTTGAATCATTAAACAGAAATTTCCTGAATGATATGGATATTTGTCTCAAAATACTTTGAACAACAGTATGAGATTGGGAATTGAGTCCAACAGAAAAAAATGTAGACCAGACCTTTTATCTTGTCTGTAACTGATGAATGCACAGTACTTCCACAGGTGCAGCTCTCTGTGACCATTGCTCCAGTTTAATTGTGTTTGGTCATATGTTTAGAGGTTGATAACACTATCCCAAACTGTAAAGGATCTGAGAGTTATTTTCACTTAACTTGCAAGCTAAAAAATGAGTCAGTCATGGTTTCACAGGTGCTGATAAAAAACACAGTCTCCTGATTTTGAAATAAAAGACAATTTCTTGTTCACAGCAATAGCTGGAGTCCTAACAGTGTGTGTGTGTGTGTGTGAGAGAGAGAGAGAGACAGAGAGAGAGAGTTCTCTGAGCCCTAATTTCCACATGAAGACACAGAAAAGGCAGAGAATATCTGTAACACCATGAGTTGTATTAGAAGAGAAGGAAACATGCTTGTACTTTGACCTGAAGGAAGATACTGTCTTCCAAGTCTGTTCAGTACACAAACGTCCTTCAACAGATAGGATAGGACAAATAATAAGGGCAGAAACATAACAGGCCAATATAAATTGTCTCCCCAAAACACAAAAATTCTTAGAGATTCCCCATCTGGAACAGAGTTTGAAAATACTGCAGGATTGTTACTGACAGAGGAGGGGTCCTACTGCTTGCTGCTCAGAAGCCAATAAATAGGCCAGGTTGCTGGAAAGGAAAGTTTGCTTTATTTCAGATGCAGGCAACTGGGGGTGGGGGGTGGAGAGGGATGTGGGTATCTGTCCAAAGACCTACTCTCTCCACACTGGCAACCAATGGGGCAAGAGGTTTTATAGACAGAATGAGGGGGCTATATGCAGGAAACAGCACTGTCAGCTGTGACAGTCATCTTCAAATTGGTTATCAGTGGTCTGACCAGTGTCATCTCATTTGTTTGAGGTACAGTTAATCTTCAGTTCCAGGTTCTATTTGTTCGCATTTCGTTGAGGTTAATTCTCAGTGTTGTGGCAGCTTATGTCATGGGTACAGTCTGGTCATCATGTAATTAACTTCTTCACCCTGGTTTTTTAGTACCTATAAGACAGCTCACAGGATGTGGCTCAGAATATTACCTATAGCCCTTGAGAAAGAACTAAAGGTCCTTGACTATGCTTAATGACTACATTATTATTATTCAGTCTCCTTTGTCTGTTTTTGTTTGTTTCTGCTTTTCTCACTTATCTGATTAAACTTACTCTTTTACTAAAGTTTTCCACAGATGAAAGGCAGGCAGAGGACATGGAGTGGGGTTGGGAGGAAGCAAGGTCCTTGGGATCCTGCTCTGTTTCAAGATGTCACATGGATAAGATAAGATGGATCATAGCCTGCTAGGCTCCTCTGTTCATGAAATTTTCTAGGCAAGACAACTGGAGCAGGTTGCCACTTCCTTCTTCAGGGGATCTTCTGGAACCAGGGATCAAACCTGTGTCTCTTACATCTCCTGCATCAGCAGGTGGGTCCTTTCCAGTGCCACCTGGAAAGCTCTGATTAAGGACTGTGAGGGATCAAATCTTATTAGACAATTCTGGCATCCAGTAAACCTCAGCCAAGCTTTATAAAATTGAGACAAGAAGCCATCAAAATCTGAGCTCAACTATACAAGATGTGTGATTATAATTCTAGTCCCTGTGGGGCTACCCCCAGAGGCAGTTTCTCTAATTAAGTTGGAGTAGTTTCCTAAACAGCACAACCCCATTTACTCTAAAAGAGAAAATATATGCAAGAGGCAAAATGACACATGGAAGCATCCTGCTCTTTAGTCGAGTATAGAATTAATTCTTTTAGGATGGACTTATTCCACATTTGACTTCCCACTTGAGAGAAGACTAAAGTGACTCTGACCTAACAGAATTCCTGACCTAATTCCTAATAGAATTTAAATTGGAGATATGGCAAAAAGAAGATTACACAAGACTATAAAATCATGGGAAATTTCAATTAGACAAGCAATAAATTTCAAAGTACTTTTGTTCTTGTTAATATGACAGACTCTTCACCTAATCATAATTTTATTTTGATACTGTATGGTGACTTCAAATGCATTAAAAATTTAAGAATTTACCCTATCAGATCACAGGGAGTCTGGTAGTTAATGATGAAAATACTTTAAAAAGGATGCCTTACCAATTATTAATAAATTTGGAGTTGGTAATGAAACATGACAACACTTAGAACAACAGGGCAAAGAAGTAGGACAAAGCTGTAAAATACGATCAAAAGATAATGCTTTTAGGCCTGGTAAAGAAAAAGTCATTCTTTACAAGATGAACTTGTGGCTCTTGATATTTTATAACTAATTTTCCAAATAAGGGCAGAAAGGATAACCTAAGCTGCAGCCAAAATCTTATACAAAGCAGCAGGAGAATGATCTTTTCCTACAGAGTAGATTTTTCTAAATGGCCATGTTAAAGGGTAGGATAGATGATTCATTGAGAGTCTCTAACTATAAGATTTATACACTGACTTACAATGTTTTCAAAATAATGGATATTAATCATTAGCTTTTATCACAGACAAGAAACAAAAATCATTAATGGGCTTTTTTTTCTAAAAGGAGGTAAACAACAACAAAAAACTAGGGAAGGCATATTAAAATAAAAGCAAAGATTGAACATAGGTATTGTTAAAGCATGAATACAGAGGATAGAAGTTCTGGTACAGAACGAGGGAAGTGTAGCCAGGTGGGAGAGTAGAATAAAACGAACTCAGTTAGTAAATTTAGAATTACTCATCATCCAGAGATTTTAAGGAGTTGGGAGTGGGCGTGGGGGATGGGGAGAGCAAGAGCGAGCAAGACAGATCTTAAAAGCAAAGATAGAAAACAGGTAGACCAAAGGAGAGTTTACAACATTTTAACCTCTAAAGGGAGAACTCTCAAGGCAGAATAGGAAAAGTAATAAAGATCTTCATATGATTAAACACAGATAAGTCACTTACTACCATAGGTGTCACTTCAAACTCACACAGAGTTGTAATGAGGAAAATTACCTGTAAATGAAAATTTTAAAAAAGTTTTTACTTTGTTTAATTAGTTCTACCAGATAGTAGATGGAAGTGAAGACAAAGCATGATGTCACACCAGGGAAGAATGTGATTTCCGTTTTAAAAAAGAAGGTGAATTGCAAGCTACATTACCTGGGATTGCCACCCCCACCTTGATTCATATATGAATCTTATAGTTACAAATCCACAATGCATCATTTATTCTCTTATTTAATGCTACCATTTGGAGGGGTCCATGATTTAAGACAAGACTTATTTTCCTGTGCCTTTTAAGGATTGTCAGTTACTACTTAGCTTGCCCACTCTCCTCTTAATCATGACCTTCAAGAGTTGGGCCTACCTGGAGGAAGGAGTAGTAGAGGAAATCAGCAACTTTTCAGAATCTCTTTAAGAAGCAGGTTATAAAACAGTGATTTCTTTTTCTACAAAATAACAAATTCTTGCAAGAATGACATCATATAACTTTACACACTATAACAGCATTATCCTCCTGGACCCAGAATCACTTGCATTTTTTTTTTTTTAATCACTGAATAATATAGTTATCTACACAACTGAAACCCAGACCTTTGATATAATGATTATTAACTAATGTCACCAACATTATTTCAAAGCCTCTTTAAGGCTTCTGAAATACCTCTGTTCTGCAGTTACTAAGCATCCTCTACCTACCAAACCCTCTGAGTCTCTACCTTGATGAAACTTTGAGTCTCAGGAAGATCCAGGCAATATACAAGGAAATAGCAATACAAATAAAATAATTACATCTTTGATTATATATATAATCTATGGATGTCACAGTAAATTGATGTAAGAGCAATGATAAGAGTCTGGATTTCTTTATAAAGAATTCTGCCCTACATAGAAATTGACACTTAGGGAAAATGATTACTGGAAGACGTCTTGTACCATGTAAAAATATTCCACCACGGGGTGACCAAATGTTCCAGTTGTGATTATTTCTTTGTTCAATTGTCATGAATTAAGCCTGGGTTTTAGTCATTGTGTTAAAACCTGGTAATAAAAATAACCACATATACGTTCGCCCTTTCTTAACTTGGCTAATAAAACGTGTATATAAGACAACTGTTTCAAGTGTAGTCGATGTGAGAAAATTTTTACTTGAGAGCTCAAATTAACATTACGAGCTAAAGGTTAGAGCTCTTTGTGATAGTATACTTTTCTTACAATGTTAAACATCTAGTTCTGGGACGGTTATTCTACTCTGTGCCATTCACATCAGAAATGACTGCATTACTTGCTCTCGTCAATGTGTCATTTGGACAGAAGATTTGAGAGCCAACTTGTAGTTAGTCATGTCTTTTTCCTTTCTGTAATAGACTGTCAGTGTTCTAGACAGAGGTGATCCCTCAGGTTGGTCTTGGTGGGAGAATGGCATTAATGGATGGATACTTAGCATAAGTAAGGAAACAAAACAAACAGAACAACCAATAGTTGTTGCAATCCACTGAGATTTAGAGTTTACTTGTTTCATCAGTGTGGCATAGTATCTTTTGATTGATAAACTCTACATAAGCTTAACTGGCTTAAAAAATATTCCCCATATACTCCCTCTTGAATTCAGGCCTCTTGTTAAAAACAAATAGAAAACATATATAACCTTGGAAATTCAACTGAATAACTGAATTCTCCCTGACACTCTAAGCTTATTTAATCAACTAAACTCAACAAGTTTGTATTGGTTTCAACACTTCTAAATGATATTTGCATCTCAACCTAGACTATCAACTTCTTAAAGGTAAAAAACACAGTTTATACCCCCAGTAGTTCCACAGACATTCCTAACACTGTCCCTAATAAGCACTTTTTGATGTAAAATACTAGTAAATAAGTTTTTTCTAAAAAAATAAGAAGATATACTTAGTTGAAAAAGAAAGTAAAACATAAGACTATGTGGAATAATAAGTGCAAAGATTATAGGAAGAGAAAATAATTAAAATAGATAAAATAGAATTTCCATTTAAAGGAGAAATGACTAAGACAATGAATTTAAAAAATTATCATGGGAGACAAGAAAAAAATAAATAAGGCATTTTTGGAAAATAGCAACAGATGAGCAGAAGGAAAATTAATGCTACCTCTGTAATAATGGTAGTTATTTTTGTGTTGTACCTTACTTATTTAAACTATTAAATGTACAATGGAGACATTTATATTTAGGATTAAGTTTTCAATATTTTTTTCTGCTTGAAAATGTGTCACAGAAAGAATGTCAGCCTAAAGATATAATGGAAATATGTACTAACCTACACTCTTCGAATGTCTAATTTGTAAATGCTGTTAAAGCAAACTTGTCAGTGGCTTTATAAGGAATTAAATATGTTCACTAATGAAGATTTGTTTGAAATTCTAAAGTAAATGGTTGTGGACACTTTTTCTAACTCTGCCAGCTCTTTCCAGCTCTTTTTCTTTTAGCTCCCCTTAGAAATAGTCTTTTTATTAATCAAATTAAATTTTGTTATTGTTTTGGTAGCTGTTGGCCTTTCTTTCCTCCTTTACTTTTTCCTCTCTTCCTCATCCTCTTCTAGCCTAAATACTTTCTCCAATTAAGTTTTCATTTAGCAGCCAAACTGTCACTGCCCCATTATGAATCTTTATCAACAATTTGCTTGCCCAAGATATGAGACTGTATCAATATAATTTAAGTATACATTTAAAAAATTTGTTGAAGTATAAATTAATTGAATTTAGATATTTATAAAATTGATCCCAGATACTCAAGCTTTCAACATCTTCAGAACACTTATTTTTGTTCAGTGCTCAAATTAAAACATGATTATTTTTAAAATAATAAAGAAATGTGAAGAAAAATTATACCATTGCTTTTAAGTTTTGAAATTTATTTTATTGATTAAAAAATAAAAACTAACTTAACATTTTGTCTTAAATGACAACAGTGGAGTTTTCTGAGTTGTGTTTCATTAAAAGAACAATGTGACCTCAGTTCTTTGTTTAAATTATCAGCTTAAAGGGTAATCATAGGAAATAGTGAACCTTTGAATTAGTTATGAATGTATCAGTTATTAATGCATCATATGGTCTAAGGAGTTCCATATGGAGTTGCTCCTTCTTTTTGGTTTTGTTTTGTTTAGTGAGCAGTAGCCAACTATACAAAGGAAATTAAACCTAAGAACTTTCACAGAAATTTTTAAGGATTTTCTGAGAAGGCAGCAAGGGCAAGAAAAACTTCAGCAAGGCTAATTACAAGTTTCAAATGATCACCCCTTAATTATGAGAGGTTTTAAGTTCAAGTAATACATCTTTTTATAAATCTATCATATTTTATTAATTACCCCAAACTGCTCTCTTGAAATCATGGATTACCACTTAAATTCTTTTCACATAGTTCATATACTTAGTACTCAAAATGACCATTATGATTTATAGGTAAAGGTATTTTACTAATTGGCTTATTTATATGTATATATAAATAATTGTGTAAATTATATGTTTATATATGCAAATTCTGAATATACATGTGTATGTATTCAGTAAAAAGTCTTCTTAGGTTAACATTTTAAACCTACTATACTTGTTATAAAAAGACACAGACTTTATGGACTCTACAAATCTCTGATTCTCAAATTCATATTGCATTTGTGAAATCATCAAACTAAATACATCAAACATAAGTCCATCATATAATAATGATTAATGCACTACAGAACATGTATAGGATGTTTCAGCCTCAAGCATTGTGGACTGTGTGTGTGTTAAGTTGACTCAGTCATGTCCCACTCTTTGTGACCCTATGGACTGTAGCCCACCAGGCCCCTCTGTCCATGTGGTTCTCCAGGCAAGAATACTGGCGTGGGTTGCCATGCCCTCCTCCAGGGGATCTTTCCAACCCAGGAACTGAACCCATGTCTCTTATGTCTCCTGCATTGGCAGGTGGGTTCTTTATCACTAGCACCACCTGGGAAGCCCTAATTGTGGATTACTGAACTCAAATTTCTATTCCAGTAGTGTTTTGTATGTGTCTGTGGTTTATATGCCATGATCAAGTGGAAATGTTCTTTTGCTCAAAGCTTCCAGATGAATATATGTGTATGACAGTTTCAGAATAGGTAATCTATAGACTGGTGACATAACGTTATAGTTTAATATGTAGAGCACTATAAATGCTGCTGCCATTTTACTTTGCTTAGTAAAACATCTCTTCCTTCAGTTATCAAATATTTTATTTATACTGAAGTGACAGAGTAATTTTATAGAGTAAAAAACATAGCATAAATCCCAGAAGGCTTGATCATTTTGTTCTGTCAATTTTGGAACATAAAATTAAGGTTTAAATGCAATATTAGTGGCAGTTGAAGAAAAGCTAATTAAGAATTTGCTTTAGTTTTAACACTTTAATAAGGTGATGAACAGTAGAAATCAGTGAAAATAGGGAGTTTACAATGAAAACAATAATCTTAAGTATATAATGACCCACAGTGTCTTAATAGAGTGTGTGTGTGTGTGCTCAGCAGTGTCTGACTCTCTACAGTCTCATGGACTTTAGCCTGCCAGACTCCTTTGCCCATGGAATTTTCCAGGCAAGAGTACTGGAGTGGGTTGCCATTTCCTACTCCAGGGAATCTTCCTGACCTAGGGATTGAAGCCCTGTCTCTTGTGTCTCCTGCATTGGCAGGCAGATACTTTACCACTAGCACCAAGGAAAGTATCAGTAGGATCTGCTCAGTTCTGTGCCCATTGGATTAAGGCTTATCCACATTGTCTCCTGCTCTACAATAAATTATCTAATCAGATTTGCAAAAGCTAAAGATAATATGATGGGGAAACAGTGGAAACAGTGTCAGACTTTATTTTTGGGGGCTCCAAAATCACTGCAGATGGTGACTGCAGCCATGAAATTAAAAGATGCTTACTCCTTGGAAGGAAAGTTATGACCAACCTAGACAGCATATTCAAAAGCAGAGACATTACTTTGCCAACAAAGGTCCATCTAATCAAGGTTATGGTTTTTCCAATGGTCACGTATGGATGTGAGAGTTGGACTGTGAAGAAAGCTGAGCACCGAAGAATTGATGCTTTTTAACTGTGGTGTTGGAGAAGACTCTTGAGAGTCCCTTGGACTGCAAGGAGATCCAACCAGTCCATTCTGAAGGAGATCAGCTCTGGGATTTCTTTGGAAGGAATGATGCTAAAGCTGAAACTCCAGTACTTTGGCCACCTCATGCGAAGAGTTGATTCATTGGAAAAGACTCTGATGCTGGGAGGGATTGGGGGCAGGAGGAGAGGGGACGACAAAGGATGAGCTGGCTGGATGGCATCACTGACTCAATGGATGTGAGTCTGAGTGAACTCTGGGAGTTGGTGATGGACAGGGAGGCCTGGTGTGCTGCAATTCATGGGGTCGCAAAGAGTCAGACACGACTGAGGGATTGAACTGAACTGAAAGATAATATGATATTGGCTAAAGACAGGGTACAGAATCTAAGATCACTTAGTACTGAGTCCTTTTTATGCTTTGCTCCTTCACCCAGCTCTCTTGGTCTTCTATGCTATGCTAAGTCACTTCAGTCGTGTCCGACTCTGTGTAACCCCATAGATGGCAGCCCACCAGGCTCCACCGTCCCTGGGATTCTCCAGGCAAGAACACTGGAGTGGGTTGCCATTTCCTTCTCCAATGCATGAAAGTGAAAAGCGAAAGTGAAGTCGCTCAGTCGTATCCGACTCTTAGCGACCCCATGGACTGCAGCCTACCAGGCTCCTGTGTCCATGGGATTTTCTAGGCAAGAGTACTAGAGTGGGGTGCCATTGCCTTCTCCAGCTCTTGCTCTTCTAGACATATAGTTTTTCTCTCTTCCTCTGAAAATGTGATTTCTCTCTCCTCATGTGTTTTCTTGTCTTCAGAAAAATAAAATCTTGCTTTACCAAAGTGAATTTATATTTCTCTCCTACTATTAATGGATTTTTTGGAACTTTAAACACTTCTTCCATGCCACTTTAGGGTACTAGAAAGAAAGCAGAATGGTAAAAGAAGAATATTCACAGATTTGTAGCTTTGGATGTAACTGTGCCATAATACATAGTAATGTAATTAAATCAGAGTATTGCATATTATAAGTTTTTAAATACTTGCTGGCATGTTGTAGACAATGTTTTTATTTCAATGACTTTAATATTAACTATTTTCTATTATTTACTGATCGTACAAAAACATCTCAACAAAATACACAATACTGTGAATAGATATTATGCTTTTCCAATCACACCTTGCAAAATAAGCTCTTAACAATTAGAATTTATTTAAATCATAAGACATGACTAAGTCAAGATTTCAACTTAGATATAAATAATTTTTATGGCATAATTCTCTCCACTTTGATCCTCTGCCTCTGACAGCTTTTCATTTTTAATTGAGGGTAGGAGGTATCATTTAGTTTGCTTGGCAAATTTCTTTTTCTTTTGTCGAATAATGATAAACTTAGTTGACTTTATGATAGTAATATCACAAAGACCATATCATTGAAATAGAATTACCAACAACTGTTGTACTGCTATATGTAACAACTAATTGTAGGAAGGATTAGTTTGTTGCTGATATTGGTATATTAACTTATAATTTTTTATTGTCCAGATACTTTTTTTCATCCCTCTTGATCTTGGTCTTGGCTGTTGTTTAAGAAGTTTCTTTATACTCAATATAGATGAAATTACCAATCACAGTGCCTTACCTTTGAAGAAAATGTGGACTTAAAACACATACAGATTTTTTTTTTTTTAATCTACATGATAAACCAATGAGATTCTTCCCTGAAACATCTTAAATAAACTCAGTAGAAAAGAAATGTTAACTTCCTCTTTGACAACAATAACATTAAACACAATTTACCTTAAACTTCTGTGGTTGTATTGCTGGATTTCAAGGAGAAAAAATAGCTGTAAGAGAAAACTGGTATACAGAGGGAAGGAGAGACTGATGAAAGGCTCTGAAATGACCGTCTAAGCACAACATGCATTTGTTCCTGAAGTCATTCCTTGGGCATAACTGGCAAATTCCTAATTTTGTTGTCTAAATTGCATTGTATTATTTTGCCACAGGTAACTGAAAGAATTGTGATAAATATAGAAATCATTTTCTGAAAGTATGCTTTTTTTTTTAATTTTATTTTATTTTTAAACTTTATATAATTGTATTAGCATGCTTTTAAAGTGACAGTACATAAAATATGGTATGGACTAGGTGGAATTGAGGACAGAGAAGGTCTCTCTAATTCTCATTGAAAGTTAATAATCTTCACATAATAATTAAGCAAATGGTAATTTATATTAATGTATGATGCCTTTTGGGATTCAGACTTTCTCAAGCCTGAAATTTTAGAAAAGTAGCAAAAAGTATCTGAATATAGGAGTGGGATGATTATTTATGAAATTCTCTTTATGCGAAATAATAGAGACACATGGAATTTGTGTTCAGTTTCTTTTAGCTTTGTATTTGGGGAAAAAATGGAAAAGTACAGATGACACTAAATTCTCTCAGGGAAGAAAATACCAAATTCATTAGAACAAATAATATGAAGAGTTCTCGACTCTGCAAGTAAGCAGAAAAGTGATTTTCATTGATTTTGAGATGTACAAGAAGTGTAAGATAATTTATCTAAGAACAAAATTCACATTACAATTTTTTAAAAGGCCATAAAATAAAATAACATAGTAGCTGACGTTATCAAGCTGCTTACCTAGTCCAGAAAACTTCTTTTATATCTGCTGTCGTATTTCTGCTGAATGGACTGCATTTCACAAACTCCCTGTCCTGGAATTATAAGGGTTAAAATAGGTTAAAGAGAAGGAGGTAATGGGCAGTTGGTGGTGAAGTTACACTTTTTGCTTTAGGTTCTTTGCTATACCCTTGATTCTTTAGTTTCATTATTTTTTACATAAGTCAACTACATCAGATTTTGATTATATACAGTTTGTCCCAGCTGGATTGATCAGTTATCAGAGGCATAAAATGACACTACTTGAGCCTGAAATTAATGCATTCTTGGTTTCATCAAATTACCACTTTTCTTTAATGGTTCCTTCATTTTAAGTGTCTAATATTCTTTCACATTTCTGCTAATTTTATATCTTTTTAATTTTAAATTCCAAATTTACTGAGAAAAATTTAAAAGTCATAAAAATAAAAATGTACTGTGATATAACCCAACAGAGATAATTAGGTTATTAAAGTCTCTTGATCCTTCCTCTCATGTATATGTCCTACTTCCATTTCCAAATTAGGATCTACTGAGATTATGATGACTATCCTCTTAGTCAAGAACATTTCTGGCTATAAATACTGCTTACACTAGAACAACAGGGTATAAAATATAAAAGATATTTGATCTACAAAAAAATGTCCTTTAAGTTTGGTCTTATCCAAAACTACCATTAGCATATTTGGTCTATGCCTAATGGTTTTGAGTGGGAGCAAATTATCAAGGATATTTTGACATAGATGAATTATCCAAGGATGTTTTAGCCAGAAGTAAATTGTCTTGCCAATATCAAGGACCCTTTGGCATGGACCAAATGCCCTACTGACCAAATATTCTGTGGATCAAGTGTCTTATACATGCTTTGGAATAGATCAAATGTCTCTGTTGTTCAGTAACTCAGTCTTGTCTGGGTCATTGTAACTCCATGGACTGCAGCATGCCAGGCTTCTCTGTCCATTTCCATCTCCCAGAGGTTGCTCAAACTCATGTACATTGAGTCAGTGATGCCATCCAACCACCTCATCCTCTGTTGTCCCCTCCTCCTCCTGCCTTCAATCTTTCCCAGCATTAGGGACTTTTCTAATGATTCAACTTATCTCATCAAGTGGCCAAAGTATTGGAGTTCCAGCAACACTCCTTCTAATGAATACTCTGGATTAATTTACTTTAGGATTGATTGGATTGATCTTCTTGCAATCCAATGGACTCTCAAAAGTTTCCCCCAATATCACAGTTCAAAAGCATCAATTCTTTGGATTTCAGCTTTGTTTATGGTCCAACTCTCACATCCATACATGACTAACAGAAAAACCATACCTTTGACTGTATGGACATTTGTTGGTAATGTAATGCCTCTGCTTTTTAATCCACTATCTAGGGAAGTCCCAATGCATTAAATCTTGAAATTTCTAAGTTACCTGGAGATCCAGATGAGGATAATAATTTTAAAGGTCCTCAAATGTCTTTATACAATGTGATTTGCTCATTCCTAGACATTTCATCCTGATCGGTGTTTAAAGATTGCAACATACTGGTAGTAAAGATTTAACTGAAAGCAAACAATCAGAGATAAAGATATATTCTTCATCTTAAGAGTCAAAGATTTTTAAAGGTAAAATTCACAGAGTGATAAATGTAAGAATTACTGCAAATATTGAAACCAGAAGATCGAACATGGACCCTATAGAAGACACCATCAAGTGTTATTTTAGTTTTCTCCAGTGAAGTTCTATAAAAGACTAAAATTTTTTATTATTAAATAAATTTATGCAATAAATAATACAGAAAAAAATTAATGAGTTAGAAAAACATAAATATTAATTCATTTCAGTTCATTCACTCAATTGTGTCTGAAGCTTTGCGACCCCATGAACCGCAGCACGCCAGGCCCCGCTGTCCATCATCAATTCCCGGAGTTCACCCAAACTCATGTTCATCGAGTCGGTGATGTCATCAAACCATCTCATACTCTTTCCTCCCCTTCTCCTCCTGCCCTCAACCTTTCCCAGCATCAGGATCTTTTCAAATGAGTCAGCTCTTTGGATCAGATGGGCAAAGTACTGGAGTTTCAGCTTCAAAATCAGTCCTGCCAATGAACACCCAGGACCGATCTCCTTTAGGATGGACTGGTTGGATCTCCTTGCAGTCCAAGGGACTCTCAAGAGTCTTCTCCACTCCACAGTTCAAAAGCATCAACTCTTCATCACTCAGCTTTCTTTATAGTCCAACTCTCACACCCATACATGACCACTGGAAAAACCATAGCCTTGACTAGATGGACCTTAGTTGGCAAAGTAATGTCTCTGCTTTTTAATAGGCTGTCTAGGTTGGCCATAATTAAAAGTAAGCATCTTTTAATTTCATGGATGCAATCACCATCTGTAGTGAATTTAGAGCCCAGAAAAATAAAGTCAGCCACTGTTTCCCCATCTATTTCCCATGAAGTGGTGGGACCAGATGCCATGATCTTAGTTTTCTGAATGTTGAGCTTTAAGTCAACTTTTTCACTCTCCTCTTTCACTTTCATCAAGAGGCTTTTTAGTTCCTCTTCACTTTCTGCCATAAGGGTGGTGTCATCTGCATATCTGAGGTTATTGTTAGTTCTCCCAGAAATCTTGATTCCAGCTTGTGCTTCTTCTAGCCCAGCGTTTCTCATGATGTACTCTACATATAAGTTAAATAAGCTGGGTGACAATATACAGCCTTGATATACTCCTTTTCCGATTTGGAACCAGTCTGTTGTTCCATGTTCAGTTTTAACTGTTGTTTCCTGACCTGCATACAGGTTTCTCAAGAGGCAGGTCAAGTGGTCTGGTATTCCTATCTCTTTCAAAAATTTCCACAGTTTCTTGTGATCCACACAGTCAAAGCCTTTGGCATAGTCAATAAAGCAGAAATAGATGTTTTTCTGGAACTCTCTTGCTTTTTCGATGATCCAGCCGATGTTGGAAACTTGATCTCTGGTTCCTCTGCCTTTCCTAAAATGAGTTGAATATCTGGAAGTTCACAGTTCACTTACTGCTGAAGCTTGACTTGGAGAATTTTGAATATTACTTTACTATTGTGTGAGATGAGTGCAATTATGTGGTAGTTTGAGCATTCTTTGGTATTGCCTTTCTTTGGGATTAGAATGAAAACTGACATTTTCCAGTCTGTGGCCACTTCGGAGTTTTCCAAATATGCTGGCATATTGAGTGCAGCACTTTCACAGCATCATCTTTCAGGATTTGAAAGAACTCAACTGGAATTCCATCACCTCCACTAGCTTTGTTCATAGTGATGCTTCCTAAGGCCCACTTGGCTTCACATTCCAGGATGTCTAGCTCTAGGTGAGTGATCACTCCATCGTGATTATCTGGGTTGTGAAGATCTTTTTTGTACAGTTCTTCTGTGTATTCTTGCCACCTTTTCTTAATATCTTCTGCTTCTGTTAGGTCCCTACCATTTTTGTCCTTTATTGAGCCCATTTTTGCATGAAATGTTCCCTTGGTACCTCTAATTATCTTGACGAGATCTCTAGTCTTTCCCATTCTATTGTTTTCTTCTATTTCTTTGCATTGATCACTGAGGAAGGCTTTCTTTTCTCTCCTTGCTATTCTTTGGAACTCTGCATTCAAAGGGGTATATCTTTCCTTTTCTCCTTTGCTTTTCACTTCTTTTCACAGCGATTTGTAAGGCCTCCTCAGACAGCCATTTTGCTTTTATGCATTTCTTTTTCTTGGGGATGATCTTGATTCCTGTCTCCTGTACAATATCACGAACGTCCATCCATAGTTCATTGGCACTCTATCAGATCTAGTCCCTAAATCTATTTCTCACTTCCACTGTATAGTCATAAGGGATTTGATTTAGGTCATACCTGAATGGTCTAGTAGTTTTCTTGACTTTCTTCAATTTCAGTCTGAATTTGGCAATAAGGAGTTCATGGTCTGAGCCACAGTCAGCTCCCAGTCTTGTTGTTGCTGACTGTGTATAGCTTCTCCATCTTTGGCTGCAAAGAATATAATCAGTCTGATTTCAGTTTTGACCTTCTGGTGATGTTGATGTGTAGTCTTTTCTTGTGTTGTTGGAAGAGGGTGTTTGTTTGCTATGACCTTGCGTTCTCTTGGCAAAACTCTATTAGCCTTTGCCTGCTTCATTCTGTAGTCCAAGGCCAAATTTTCCTGTTATTCCAGGTGTTTTTTGACTTCCCACTTTAGCATTCCAGTCCCCTATAATGAAAAGGACATTTTTTTGGGTGTTAGTTCTAGAGGGTTTTGTAGGTCTTCATAGAACTGTTCAACTTTACCTTCTTCAGTGTTACTGGTCAAGGCATAGACTTGGATTACCACGATATTGAATGATTTGCCTTGGAAATGAACAGAGATCATTCTGTTGTTTTTGAGACTGCATCCAGGTACTGCATTTTGGACTCTTTTGTTGACCATGATGGCTACTCCATTTCTTAAAAGGGATTCATGCCCGCAATAGTAGATATAATGGTCATTTGAGTTAAATTCACCCATTCCAGTCCATCTTAGTTCACTGATTCCTAGAATGTCGACGTTCACTCTTGCCATCTCTTGTTTGACCACTTCAAATTTGCCTTGATTCATGGACCTAATATTCCAGGTTTCTAGGCAATATTGCTCTTTACAGCATCAAACCTTTTTTCTATCACCAGTCCCATCCACAACTGGGTGTTGTTTTTGCTTTGGCTCCATCTCTTCATTCTCTCTGGAGTTATTTCTCCACTGAGCACCAGTAGCATATTGGGTACCTACTGAACTGGGGATTTCCCCTTTCAGTATCCTATCATTTTGCCTTTTCATACTGTTCAGGGGGTTCCCAAGGCAAGAATACTGAAGTAGTTTGCCATTCCCTTCTCCAGTGGACCACATTCTGTCAGACCTCTCCACCATGACCCGTCAGTCCTGGGTGGCCCCACACAGCATGGCTTAATTTCACGAGTTAGACAAGGCTGTGGTCAATGTGATCAGATTGGCTAGTTTTCTGTGATTGTGGTTTCTGTCTGTCTGCCCTCTGATGCCCTTTTTCAGTGCCTACTGTCTGACTTGGGTTTCTCTTACCTTGGATGTGGGGTATCTCTTCATGGCTTTTCCAACAAAGCATAGCCACCGTTCCTTACCTTAAACTTGGGGTAGCTCCTCTCGGCCACTGCCCCTGATCTCGGACGTGGGGTAGCTTCTCTCTGCCTTGCTTCTGCGCTGTCCAATATAATGTAAATTATATCAGTGATTAATAACCAATATTGGTTGTTGTTTAGTCACTAAGTCATGTCTGACTCTTTGCAATCCCATGGACTGTAACATGCCAAGCCCCTCTGTCCATGGAATTCTCCAGGCAAAAATACTGGAGTGGATTGCAATTTCCTTCTCCAGGGACTATACAACGTTACCTTATACTAAAATCAATAAAAAGAAAAAGTTGATATATATTAAGGTTACATAACAAACATGAAAAACACTGAATAAAAGAAAATTATTATGAAAATGAATCATTTCCAAGTCACAAAATATACCATCAACTTTATTTTTATTGATTTATTTTATTCCTTTTTACTGATTCATATGGATTGTTTTTATTCTTCAGGCATAATTCCTTCCTGGATTCTATAAGGAAAAATTTTAATAAAATGTTATCACCTGAAATAAATATTCTCAAACTGACTTGAATGCTGAATCTATTTGAATGTATTTCAAGTCCAGAGTCTGTGAATAATAGGCTACATCTTTAAGAATTTTTTGAAAGAAAACTGGCTTTCAGTGTAGGTTTTCATCAACATCAAAGAGAATAAAACCATATATATTTTAGCATTAAAGGAGAATTGTGAGAAATCTGTACTATAGGCAAATTTAGCACATATTTTACATATAAATCCTTTAATTTAACTGTTATAATAAACTAAATCAGAATGCTGGTAGTGTGTGATTAAGCATCAAATATGATACATTCATGTCTGGTAAAGAAAAAATTGATTAGCTAATAAGGTATCTCTCTCTTCACACATTTAATCATTGATCCCTTTTCTGAAATGTTTACTTAGCTTTTTCCTGAATTTTGAAGTACTAATTTCTTTATAACTACACAATATGCTCTCAAAATCTTTATTAAATATAGATTTGGAAAACTAAAGCATAATTGTATCTCTTCTGTAGTTGATTTTTAAAATAATTTTAGATCATTTTGCTGAGGACAATAAAATATAATATTCTTTTAGTTTCATATTGTCTCTATAGAAAATTACCACAACTTGGCTTGAAACAACATAAATTTGTTACTTTATGTTGCTGAAAATCAGAAGTCAGAATGGAACTCACAGGGCTAAATTTCTTTCTGAAGCCATTAATGTTGAATTCATTTCTCTCCTTTAGCAGCTTCTGAAAAGCATTCCTTAGCTGCTGGCTCCTTCCTCCAGCTTCAAAACCAGCAATGACCATTGGAGGTTTTCTCACAGTGTCAGCTCTGTTTCTGATTCTTCTGCCTCTCTTCCCAGATTAAGGCCCTTTCAGATAATTTTAAATAGTTTCTTTACCCTAAAATCAGTAGATTAACAACACTGATTTGATTCTGTGACCTTAATTCTCTTTTTCCATGTTCTATAACATTTTCATAGGTTCCATTGATAAGAATATGGACAGCTTTAAGGTGTGAAGTAGCATTATTTTTTCTCCCTCAATTCTCATTATAAAAATGTAAATCAATTATTATGTTTGTTATTCATTAAAAATACTGATTATCTACAATGGGCAGGGCACTATGATAGGTGTTGATGATACGTTAATAACATGGTTCTTACACTCAAGATATATGGTACATAATGAGAGAGTAAGGGTTGTTAATAGACCATTAAATGTGCTAAGTTGCTTCAGTTGTGTACAACTCTTTGCAGGCCCATGGACTATAGCCCACCATGCTCCTCTGTCCATGGAACTTTCCAAACAAGATTACTGGAGTGGGATGCCATTTCCTATTCCAGGTGATCTTCCTGATCCAGGGATGGAACCACACTTCTTGCATCTCCTGCATTGGCTGGAAGATTCTTTATCAGTAGCACCACCTAGGAAGCCCAACACCATTAAATATTATGTATTAAAAATATATTGAGAAGGGCAAGAAAATATACCAAAGAGGTCCTCATTATCCACTAGGGATGACATTTTCTTGCTGAAGATGGTGTCTTTTAAACTGAGGTTCTGGAAAAAATATAAATATCCCATGTATATCTATGTGCATGGATATGTGTATATGTACATGTGTGGCTATACATGCTTGTAATGCATGTTCATGTAAATGAAGATTTTGTGCAATGAAACTGAGGTGGAATGGCACAAAAGACAAATTTTAGGAAATAAATTATAGAAAATCTCTATATTAGCATACAGGAAATAGATGATATTGTCAGTGGTAAACACGGGGATTAAGAAATAAATCAAATGGGTAGGAACATTTTTGTCTGTATAAAGAGATCAAGAATATCTTTAACTCTGAAAACCTGATGGAGAATTAATTTCATCAGACCTGTATTTAAGAGGATTATTCTAACTGCTATTGGAAAATTAAACGGAGGTTGGCATAGAATTATGAAGGATTAATGACAAGCTCACAGTTTGTTGCAATTATCAAGAGAGAAGAGAATGAGATACTCCAGGTAACTGAAGCAACCTGTTATGTGAAACAAGCAGGTTCGTTTTAACCTGTGAAATCTTTAGTGTATGAGTGCCTATCAACAGTTTCCCAGCATAGACACATCCACCTCTTCATGGTGAGATGCTCAGTCCACAAGAAAGTGCAAGGTTTTATGTCACATCATATTAAACAGTCTGGATTTTCAAAGAAGTGTGAATTGCAATAGTCATAAATGTATCTGTTCAAGTCATGTCTGCCATAGGAAAGGTGGTTTTTAGTGTCCACAGCTCAGAAATTTCTAGAAACTTCAGTTAATGTATGTGTAACATGTATATAATATATATATTTAAATTTTTCCTAACTGCATATGTGGACACTGCCTTCATTTTCTGAGCCAACATTTCAGTAGCTCCTTGCCCCAAACAAGCTTCTACAGCTAAACTGTATGCTAAATTATTTAACAATTAACCTGTTGAGACCATTTTCCCCATTTTCTCTAGAGAATCACAGCACTTTCAGAGAGACAGGACAGTTATTTTTATTGTTATGGATATCAAAAGCTTACAACTCTCAACATAAGAATTCAACTTCATTATTTTCTCTATTAAGTGCAATCTCCTTTCTAATTTACCTTTAATGTATTAAGGGAGGGTTCTCATGTTAAAAAAATAATAATCATGACATAAGTAAGCAGTTAATATCTCAAGATTTTATTGATAAACAGATGGCATTAGCATCATAAAAATGGATTTCTGCCAGATTTTGTACAAAATTGTTAAGAAACGAATACAACCATAGAATGAGTAAACCACTCTAAAGTTACCAAGAAATATGTTCAAGCCATGTACTGCAAATCCACCAAGCAGGAAAAGAGGAGGTCCACTGAGAGGGCAGTCAGATTTCACATAGGGAAGAAGTTGGAATGGTTGTTCTGTGAAGATTTTTTTTTTTTTTTAAATTTAACTCTTGGGGCTTAACCGATAGCTCAGTTGGTAAAGAATCTGCCTGCAATCCAGGAGAACCTGGGTCAGGAAGATCCCCTGGAGAAGGGATAGTCTATCCACTCCAGTATTCTTGGGCTTGCTTCCCTTGTGGTTCAGCTGGTAAAGAATCCACCTGCAATGTGGGAGACCCAGATTAGTTCTCTGGGTTGGGAAGATCCCCTGGAGAAGGGAAAGGCTACCCACTCCAGTATTCTGGCCTGGAGAACTCCATGGACTGTATAGTCCATGGGGTGGCAAAGAGTTGGACATGAATGAGTGACTTTCACTTTCACTTTAAAAAGAGAGATTTGCTTTTAAGGCACAGTGAATTGGGTCAGGAGAGACACAAACTCACAAAAAAATAAAACGGGAGGAAAGATGAAAATCATAAGAATGGAAGCTTGAGATAGGAAACATGACTACTGAATTGCATTTGATATAGCATAGTACCAAAGGCTAATAGAAATGAGAACTATCATGAATTGATCTTGAATAGTAGAATCAAAGAAATTTTTTTTTCCAGTTAGCAGCTGAGGTCTTCATGTAGGTTTTCAAATAGAGCATTGATAGGAAACTGTTCAATGCATTTGAGGATTATGCCAATAATGACACAACATTTTTATTAATATTACAGATAGTTCCCAACTTATGATGGCTCCATTTAAAATTTGTCAACTTTATGATAGTGTGAAATTGATACACATTCAGTACAAACTCCACTTTGAATTTTGAACTTTGATCTCTTCCCTGGGCTAGCAATATGTACTAAGGTACTAGAGCCTCAGCTTGCAATCAGTTATATTATTATGAGCATGAATAACCAATACACTTAACAACCTTTCTATACCCAGACAACAATTCTGGTTTTTACTTTCAATATAGTATTCAATAAATTACATATTCAACACTATAAAATAGATGGTGGTTTGATTATTTTGCCCCAATTGTAGGCTAATATAAACATGTTCTGAGCATGTTGTAGGTAGGTAGGCTATGTATGCTGTGCTTAGTCGCTCAGTCATGTCCAACTCTTTGCGACCCCATGGCTGTAGCCTGCCAAGCTCATCTGTCCATGAGGATTCTCCAGGCAATAATACTGGAGTGGATTGTCATGCCCTCCTCCAGGGAATCCTCCCAACCCAGGACTGAATCCAGGTCTCCCACATTACAGGTGGGTTCTTTACCATCTGAGCCACCAGGGAAGCCCAAGAATGTTGGAGTGTATAGCCTATCCCTTCTCCAGGAGAGCTTCCTCACCCAGGAATTGAATCAGGGTCTCCTGCATAGGTTAGCTCTTTTGTATTTCCCTACAAAATGATGAATTTTCTCTTCTTGAAAAAAATCTGATTATAGTAGGATTTTGTACAATGTTGAAGATATTTTGTATGATGAGACTGGCAATTCAGGATTAATATTTTCATCTTGGCAAGTATATTGGTCAAATGGAGGAGGATGGAACTCAGAAAAGGCTTCTAATTGATTGTAGGCACATAGACTTCTCTGTTTAATGACATGACACTGGTAAAATTTAAGGGCTATAAATTTGGAACTGATTGGAGGAAAACCTTCCCATGGTGTGGTGACCACTGGCAAAATACTCTGTATCAGGAAATCAGAAAAATACTATAACTTCCCTTTAAAATGGACTATATAATTTTATGGCTGGTGTAACACGTGTAGCTATGAAAGTTAAAATAATGATGGGTAAAGTAAAAAGAGGTAATTAAATATCACATTTCAGTGCATTAACCATTTATCCACAGGGACAAAAGAAGTGCTTCTTCTCTAATTGATGCTAGTAAAATATGTTTGAGTTGCTATGCTTTAATAAGATCTATTTTATTTTGCTATTGCTGAAACATCATTTATGGTTTTGTGTTAAAAATGAATTGCTATTTGGAAGGACATGGTGTCTATTACAACACTTGGCATAGTACAGATATTCAGGCAACTTGTAGCCTTCCTTTGTATTTCAGATCATAGCAGCTTGGGGGTATAAAATGGTTTACAATCTCACTTATATCCTCTGTTTCTCTCCATTATAAATCTTTTCAATACTTTCAAAATTTCATGCAGTTTTCTTTTTCTGAGAGCAACAAGTGATTATATAATCCTGATATAAATTATGACCAATCTTAGGAAGTTTTCAGAGTATAATTAAAAATTGTAATTTAAAAGAAGCTCTACTTTTGCTTTTTAAGGCCTCCAGTTATGAAAATAAAAGGGAAAGTGTTTGAAATATTGTAAAACTAGTCTGAGAATAGGTAATGAAGTTGGCCCAACACTAGGCTTTCAGTCAGCCTCTATTATTTCATGTAACATTGTAATTCAGGATGATCTTAACAAAATTTTTAATGCAATTGTTCAATCAATTTTAGGATCAATTTTCCTCTCATCTTTTCAGATTCTTCTGGTTGGCCTGATAATTAACTTGACATGGAACAGATCAAAGGAAAAATCAAACAAAAGTTTAGTAATAGGTGTACATGGAAGTGACCCTCCAAAATTGAGTAATTCACCACAATGTCTGAAGCAATTACCTTAAAATTATCTTTGGCAAAAGACAAAAGATGTTGGGGATAATGGTTTTGGGTCTCAAAGGTGAGGAAGGCAATTTATATGATAAAGCAAATGTTTGGTAAATGAAAGTTTGTTGAGCCATGCAGAAGCAATGGGACACAAAGTGGACTCTGATTTTTAAGCCCTGCCAAGTTTTTCCCACTGCACCTAGCCCATATTTTTTGCAGATATCTCAACGAATGGCTCTATTTCAGGAACAGATCCTCCATCTAAATTTTTATACACAGTTTGAGGGAAGGTTAAAATTTCTTTCTCAGTCTTTTGAGCTTTGATTGGTTTCAGCTTGAAATAATCTGCATGCTGTAGAGACACACTTCAGGGTGGCAAATTTTAGTTCCCTAGAAATATAAAATAAAATCATTTAAAATTAAAATTACATGTGACAGTTAAATAAATAATAGACTAGATTGAATAAACTGTATCTCTGGTGTGTCACTAAATTAGCTTCAGCAATGAGTTTACTATCTCTCTTATGACTGGTTATTGCACTATTGAAAAACATTTTATAATTGCAATTTTTCTATATTGAATTCTAGTTTTATGTGAGAAGCTGTATTTGATAATATATCTGATTAACTCATTTAATTACCACAATACATTTCCATTATCAATATATTGCCTTAACTTTATAGTTAAGTGAATTAAAGCAAAGAAAGGTAAGATCACTCAGAGATCACCAGTTACTTCAGGGGAAATCTGGGATTCACTCTCAGATTGGATTCAAAAGCTCTTATTCTCAGTTGCTGTGTTTGAAAACCTATACCAAATTTACCTCACTGTGGTACAGCTCATGTGTAGACACCAGTATCACAAAGTAGTCATTAAATTCTTTAACAAAAGAAACTACAATTTGCCCAACTTTATATGCCTGTTATCAATAACAGTTGTTCATACATTGTGCTTCTGCCACTTTTTGGCTGTGCAAGATTGGGAAAAGTCAATTTACTTCACTCCGCCTCAGCCATCGGAAAAGGCAATGGCCCCCCACTCCAGTACTTCTGCCTGGAAAATCCCATGGATGGAGGAGCCTGGTAGGCTGCAGTCCATGGGGTTGTGAAGGGTCGGACACGACTGAGCGACTTCACTTTCACTTTTCACTTTTACGCATTGGAGAAGGAAATGGCAACCTACTCCAGTGTTCTTGCCTGGAGAATCCCAGGGACCGGGGAGCCTGGTGGGCTCCGTCTATGGGGTCGTACAGAGTCAGACACGACTGAAGCGACTTAGCAGCAGCAGCAGCAGCATGGGGTGAAGATGACGCCTAACCGCCTCCACATATTCTGTGAGGTCGAATGGCTCCCAGTGGGAGTAGGATAGCCACCAGAGAACAACATGAACTTAAAAATAATGGAAGCAGTCTACACAATAGTCATAGGAGAGCCAGGAAACCTGGATCAAAATCCATATGACTCATGGCTAGGGCTAGCTCAAGCCCCTCTTACTTGGACAAGGTTCTGTATCCAGAAGGGAAAGGGAAAAATATTAATGGCACAAAAGTTGACTCATGGTAAAAAAGGAAATTCTACAGGATTTGGATGGGGATGACCTTCCCCCTCCCCCATACTGGATAATAACGGGCCTCCCAGTGCTCCACCAGGACTGGAGGCAGGCTTAATGCCTGATCCAGGGCCAGATGAAGTCCTGCGGCAGCTGCTGCTTCTCTGCCAGCTCTCCCGGAGGTTGTAGAGCTGTCACCTCGGCAGGCTCCAATCCCAGTGACACAAGCCTCTGACCAACACTTCCGGGATCCGGGTCCAGCTGAACAGCCCAAGCTATACCCGCCTCTCCAGTGAGTACTGACAGAAAGTGGAGGGAGACGTTGGAAGTAAGCAGAGACTGCTCTGCCAGAGAGCCAGAGGGAACGAAAGAGAACAGACAAGAGACTTACAATGCTAGCTGCTGCTCTGGGAAAGTCTATCTTGGGCCCTCCAGAAAACCTTCTCTGCCCCAAGGACAGGCCAGTCCTTCAACCAGTCCCACTGGAGGCCCTGGACCCCATTACAGCCAAACCAGCGCACCCGGTGCCAAGGTTTTGGCCACTGAAATAATGAATGCTCTAAAGCAAGGAAGGAGAAGGAAGCTCCCACAGTTGTGGGGCTTGCTGACTTGCAAATTAAATAGGGCTGCCGGGGCTCAGAGATATTAGGTCCCTGAGAACACATGGTAACCTTAAAATGTGGGACCAAACATCCTTGAGTGTCCAGTACCCCTGTTGGGAAGAGACTTACTCTCCATACTAGGAGCACAAGTGACTTTCTCCCCGGAGGAGAGGCCCACCTTCCAGATGGACACTATGACTTATTTGCTCTCTCTCTCAATACCCCCTCAAGATGAGTGGAGGTTGCATGAGCCTCCGAAAGAAGAACCAGGTGGGCCAGAAGAGCATGAGAGAGAGCTAACTCAATTATTCCCTGAGGTCTGGGCAGGAAACAGCACCCCACCCCGCCCACCCCGGCCTCAACTAGGCTGGCTAAATAGAGGCCTGAGACGGCATATCACCCCACATCAATAGATTGAAACAAGCAAGCATTCTGGTAGAGTGCCAGTCGGCTTGGAATATGCCAGTCCTGCCATTCAAAAAGGAAGGAGGATAGGACTATAGACCTGTACAGGATCTCAGGCTAGTCAACCAGGCTACTGTGACTTTACACCCCACTGTTCCAAACCCCTATACCTTACTTAGTCTCCTCCCACTGAGGACTGAAGTTTATACTTGCCTAGATCTCAAGGCTGCCTTCTGCATATGCCTCGTCCCAGTGTCACAGCCCATCTTTGCCTTTGAATGGGAAGATCCAGTCGGGGGCATCAAACAACAGCTCACCTGGACTCCCTGACAAGGGTTTAAGAATTCCCCAACCATCTTTGGGGAAACCTTGGCTTCTGACCTGGACTCATTCCACCTGGAAAAGTACAGATGTTGGCTCCTACAGTACGTGGATGACCTGCTTCTGGCTGCTGAGACCAAGAAAAAATGCTGAGAAGGGACAAAAATACTGCTCCAGCTGCTGATGGAAGCAGGTTACCGGGTGTTGAAGAAGAAGGCACAGATTTGCAAGGAGGAGGTAAATTATCTGGGGTTTGTTTTAAAGAAGGATACAAGGTTCCAGACCCTAATTGGGTCCTATATACTGATGGCACTAGCCTGATAAAACAAAGACAATGGCTGTTAGGTTAGCCAAAGTGGAATTATTGGTATCGGAGGAGCTGGCACACACTCTGGTAAGCCAAACACACTGGTAAGCAACCCACCTAGGCCATACTGCCTCCCCACAGGTTAATGCTGCCTCTCAGGTATTCAGACAAAAACCTCTGGGTATTTAGCTGAAAGGCATGCTGCCCTTTGAACACCTGGGAGTGGACTTCACTGAAATGAAACCTCACTGACACCACCGTTACCTGCTGGTCATGGTATGTACGTTCTTCGGATGGGTAAAAGCTTTTCCTACCTGGACTGAAAGAACATCAGAAGTAGCCCAGTGCCTGCTTAGGGAAATAGTTTCCAGATTTGGATTTCCTACTAGCATTAGACCAGACAATGGCCTGGCTTTCATAGCTGATTTATTACAACAAGTAAGCAAAACTTTAAACATCAAATAGAAAATGCACACTGCATTCAGGCCCAGAGTTCTGAGATGGTGGAATGAACAAACCGGACACTTAAAGAGACTGTCCAAGTGGATCATAGAGACTGCTCCTGGGTGGACTTGCTTCTGATGGCTTTTCTCAGACTCAGGATGACCCCATGGTCCCAAGGCTATTCTCCATACGAAATTGTGTATGGGAGGCCCCCTACCATAATAAAACAGATGTCAACAAATTTGCGTCAGGTAAGGGGAGATGGGATTTCACAGCAGATGGAACTGGGTAAGGTAATAAACCGGGTAACTAAGTTTGTACAAGAAAGGGTACCGTTCCCCCTTGGGGAACAAATTCACAAATTTGTGCCTGGGGATCAGGTGTGGGTCAAGGACTGGAAACATGACTCCTTGGCCCCACATTGGAAGGGTCCATATACTGTTGTTCTAACCAGCCCTACTGCAGTTAAAGTTGCAGGTGTCACTCCCTGGATCCTCCATATGAGGGTGAAGGGAGCATACCACGCAGACCTAGAAGACGCCGAGTGGACTATACAAAAGGACCGCACTGATCCCTGTGAAACCAAGATCATCTTAAAGAAGAAGAGGTGAAGCTCTACAATCAACTGCTGCTACAAGGACTTGCCAGTATCATCTTGAAACTAACCATAGTTTCAGCACAAAGAGGGACCTGTGCTATAATTAATGTTGAATGTTGTGTATATATTCCTGATTTATCTGGCAATATATCAGCCACCCTAGGTGACATGAAAGGTCAGGTAAAAGCTATGTCTGATGATGATCTTTCTTTTTAGACTTCAATCCTATCTTGGGTGAAGGGTGATTGGTGGAAAACTATGTTTACCATTGTTAGAGTTGCCTTGATAGTTCTGCTTTGTGGATCCTGTATTTTACAATGTATTATGAACTTTGTAACCCAGAAGTTGGTGTCGTTCTCCCAAATTGGCAGTCAGAGAGCCAGGGTGCAATATATCCCTATGAGTGATGCTCATACTATGAGTTAAGAGCATCAAGAGCGGGGAATGAAAGAGGAAACAGACAGAACAGGCTCTATCTTGAAAGCAGGACTCCATCTTGAGCCGGACTGTGGACTTTGAACTATATGCTCAGTATCTATGAAAACAACATACCAACTGGAAAACCAGGTCCCCCAGATGGAAGAACCCCAGGGCTCATACCTGGACGCTCCATTGCCTAAAAGAATACCTTAATTATCTGTGTAACCAAATAGAATCATAAATTCTATTATGCTTGTTGGGGTATGACCACAGGCCTATTGATAATTGTCCACTGTTAACTACCTAGGCTTAAGGCATATGAATAACGGGTTAACTTTGATTGTATCTTTCTCTTCATTTGTTCAGACTAGTTTCAGGGAATTTGGGGAGGTGGGTTTGGGCACATACACTTAGGTATATAAGGTTTTCACAAAAACTGGTTGGGGTCCTTGGCTAAGAGGAGACTCTGCCTTGGGCCCACACTTCACTATCTGCATTGTCCTTCTGAGAGAGTTTGTTTCCTGGAACGCATGGCTACAACACTATTGTTTGTGTAAAAAAGTTACCATAAAATTAGTGGCTTACACAATACAAATTTACTATCTTAAATTCTGAAAGTCAGATGTTCATAATGTATCTCTAGTTTAAAATCAAGGTGTGGGCAGGTCTGTGTTCCTTCTAGGGCCTAGGAGAAAATCTTCGTCTTTTCTAGTTTCTTAAGGTTCCTTGGCTCATGACCCATCTTCTCCCCCTGTTTTCAAAGCCAGCAAAATTTGCCCAGGTCCTGCTCATGTGATAATCTCTCTGGTTTTCCTATTCTTCTTACCTCTTCTCCTTTTAAGGATTGTTTGGGGTTATACTGGGCCCACTGAAATAATTCAGGATAATCTCCCAATTTTAAGGTCATATTACTAGCAACACAAATTCCACGTACAAGAGAAAGTCATTTTCCTTTTCACACAACCTCACATATGCACAGATCCAGGCCTTAGCCTCTTTGGGGACAAATTTTTTGGACATCTTTGGAGACTACTATTCTGCCTACCATTGAGTAATACTCACATGTTGAAAAACTGCTTTGAAATTTACCCTTTCTATTTTAAGAACTAAAAATATGCTGTCCAGTGCTGAGATACCAAAAAAAAAAAAAAGATTTAAAATTCACAATACAGCATGGTCTTTTAAAGTCAGAATTTTTAATTCCTTAGGAGAGTTTAATTGTGTGGAAATCAGGGAAGTATGATTGCTCCTTTCTTAGCACAATTGTTACTATAGACAAATGATTTAAATGAAAGATCAAACCCATTATATTTATAATTGCTTGATTTGCTTTTGTACAGTCTAAGATACGTTCTAAGATATTTGACTAAATGATGAAATCCTGAAGACATCAAATTTGTGATGGTCTTGGAAATAAAAACAATAAAAACATTTGATCAGCATTATTTTTGTTAATATTGACTATTAACACTCAGTTTTATTGTGTTGGTAATTCAAGAAGAAAATCCTTTACAAGGAAGGAGGGGATTAAATTTCAAGAAACTTCTTTAACTCTATTCATTTATGAGTTCTGACAATTTGTCAACTCCATTTATGCTGAAGGTACACAATGCTAATATTTGTCATGACATGTACAGAAGAAAAGTGCTTAGTGATACATTTTCCATATAATTTTAATATTATTTTTTAAGAGATATGAATTCACAAGTTAAATGTCTAGATGTATAATCTCAATCTTTTTAATAGACATATTAGTTTTCCAGAATTGGATGCTTCTGAGTGACTAAATTGACTGAATCAATTAAGTCTATTGAGGCTATGGCAGAGGAAATATTTTTAAATGTAAATGGAATCACAAATGTGTAGAAAATAGTGAAAAAAATATATTGAAAATATTTCTTTACCTACTAGCAATATTAAAAATGTAAGGTTTTTATTCAGACCTGAGTAAAATTCTTTCCAAAAATTGGGTAATTAAATATTCAAAGACACATTAAATGAAACTAATACATGCAAATATAGTTGCTGCTAATATGATTTAAATTTGACTAAATTAACAGTATTAGTGGATCAGCAAGTAAATTGGTGATAGAAATAAAGGTTACCTGATTTTAATCAGAAATTATGTTTTCTGGATGTTGGTGAACAATTACTTTGAAAGATAAATGTGTTTAAAGGCAGCATATTTTAGGAAGTTTATTTACTTCCAGTTTAGTCATAGATTTGCATGTCTGTTTCCAAAAATACCCTCATCTATGGTTTAAATATTTAATAGAATACTCATCAACTCTAGGGGCTTCCCAGTTAAATGGTAAAGAATCTGCCTGCAATGCTGGAGACACAAGAGACATGGGTTCAATCCCAGTGTCAGGAAGATCCCCTGGAGCAGGAAACGGCAACCTACTTCAATATTCTTGGACAGAGGAGTCTGGTGGGCTACAGTCCATGGGTCACAAACAGACAGACACAATTGAGGGACTGAGCATGCGCGCGCTCACACACACACACACACACACACATATACACATCAACTCTAAGACTTCTCCCAATAGTACTCACTGGAGTGCTTTCAGAGTATATTACACATCAACTCTAAGACTTCTCCCAATAGTACTCACTGGAGTGCTTTCAGAGTATATTACTAAAATATTCAGTAAAGGTAAAGATATGCATATCCTATAACCCAGTTACAGGTTATATAATTATGTAAACACAGAGAACCATGGAGGCTTGTAATAAAAAGTTCAGTTCAGTTCAGTCGCTCAGTCGTGTCCGACACTTTGTGACCCCATGAATCATAGCACGCCAGGCCTCCCTGTCCATCACCAACTCTCGGAGTACACTGAGACCCATGTCCATCGAGTCAGTGATGCCATCCAGCCATCTCATCCTCTGTCGTCCCCTTCTCCTCCTGCCCCCAATCCCTCCCAGCATCAGAGTCTTTTCCAATGAGTCAACTCTTTGCGTGAGGTGGCCAAAGTACTGGAGTTTCAGCTTTAGTATCATTCCTTCCAAAGAAATCCCAGGGCTGATCTCCTTCAGAATGGACTGGTTGGATTTCCTTGCAGTCCAAGGGACTCTCAAGAGTCTTCTCCAACACCACAGTTCAAAAGCATCAATTGTTTGGCACTCAGGCTTCTTCACAGTCCAACTCTCACATCCATACATGACCACTGGAAAAATCATAGCCTTGACTAGATGGACCTTTGTTGGCAAAGTAATGTCTCTGCTTTTGAATATGCTATCTAGGTTAGTCATAACTTTCCTTCCAAGGAGTAAGCGTCTTTTAATTTCATGGCTGCAGTCACCATCTGCAGTGATTTTGGAGCCCTAAAATATATAAAGTCTGACACTGTTTCCACTGTTTCCCCATCTATTTCCCATGAAGTGATGGGACCAGATGCCATGATCTTCATTTTCTGAATGGTGAGCTTTAAGCCAACTTTTTCACTCTCCACTTTCACTTTCATCAAGAGGCTTTTTAGTTCCTCTTCACTTTCTGTCATAAGGGCGGTGTCATCTGCATATCTGAGGTTATTGATATTTCTCTCGGCAATCTTGATTCCAGCTTGTGCTTCTTCCACCCCAGCGTTTCTCATGATGTACTCTGCAAATAAGTTAAATAAGCAGGATGACAATATACAGCCTTGACGTACACCCTTTCCTATTTGGAACCAGTCTATTGTTCCATATCTAGTTCTAACTGTTGCTTCCTGTAGGAGCAAAAAAGTGAGGGAAGGGGGACTAAGTTCACACCAGTGGAATAGGTAAGCATACTGTAGAATATTTATGCAGTAGAATAGTAGACTGAAGTCAAAATAAAAACAAACTGTAGATGTAGCCACTGGCATAAATAAGCATTAACAAATTAGAAGTGAAGAAAGTTTAAAATAGAGATATAATGAACTTAGATAAAAAATGCAAACAGTGCATATTAATCAAGGATATATTAAATTCATTAGGGATGAATTTAAATGAATAAAATATGAAGATATGCATGAAAATGCATTGGAATAAGGGTAATCACTATTTCTTGCTTCTTGGATGGCTCAGCAGTAAAGAGTCCACTTTCAATGCAGGAGACACAGGAAGTGCGAATTCCATCCCTGGGTTGGGAAGATCCCCTGGAGAAGGAAATGGCAACCCATACCAGTATTCTTGTTTAGAGAATCCCCAGAGACAGAGGAGCCTGACAGGTTACAGTTTAAAGGGTTGCAAAGAGTCGGACACAACTGAGACACTAAGCACGTATTTCTTGCCAGACAGGAGAATTCATTCAGGAAAGGAATATATAAGCCTTTCAGTATATTTGTAATGGGTGAATTCTAATGTTGGATGCTGACTACATCAGGTTTTCTAAAAATGCACTTCAATACATTTGAATTGTATAAATTATCGTATAAAGCACCCTTCCATTGCACAAATCTGATCTGTTAGTTCATACTTTCTGTGGTGCCACTTGTCTGTGTATGTATAACAAAACTCTGGAAAATAAAGTTAGTAGGGATATTCCTTTCCAGAGGTTTTTGCCTCAAGCAGAATCTCCAAGGTGCCAATCCTGATACAACTTGTAGGGTGATTTCCTTTAGAAAATAGGCCAACTTCCATCTCCATCTCCCTTAGATACTGATGAGGGAATGTGGCCAGCAGTACATTCACAAAATGGAAAGAGTTGGGTGTCGGCTGTCCCTTAACAATTTACAGTCTGCTCTCTCTGAGACAGACACTGGCCTCTTAGCATACTAGAAACTCTTTCTAATTCCTCTGCAATCAGGTAATTTGGGAACAAAAATTGTCACTCAAAGTGTGACATTGAAAATCACTGATCTAAAAGATTCTTACCAGAATGTTATATTGAGGTCATAGCAAACTCCTTCCCTAAATACCAGCTTCTATTATTTCTATTAGCAGTTACATTGTCACTGTATTTCTCATTTCTTTGAGTCCCACTGTTATCTATACATATGTGAAAAATTCTTTTGTATGCAACAGATTTTTTTTTGTTTATTTCTAAGTATGTTTAGTGAATGCTGGATGAATAAATAAATAGGAACCTCTGGAGAATAAGCTTGTCTACTTTGAGAATCCCTGGTGCCAAAACTGAATATAGTCACTAGATTCTATCTTAGGTGAGATTTCAATACAGGAACATACTTGTCTTAGTCTATTCAGACTTCTATAACAGAATACCATAGGAAAGGTAACTTATAAGCAATAGAAATTTATTTGCCATAATTCTGGAGTCAGGGAAGTCCAAGATGTACTGATACGGTTAGGTTGTAGTGAAGACATTTTTCTGGGTTGTAGACTTCAAACTCCTCACTGTTTCCTCACTTTGTGGAAAGGGCAGGAGAATTCTGTGGTTTTTTTAAAGGGTAATAATCCCACTCATGAGGGCTTCCTTGGTGGCTAGTGGTAAAGAATCCTCCTGCCAAAGCAGATGACAGATTTAATCCATGGGTTGGTAAGATCATCTGGAGGAGGAAATGGCAGCCCCCTTGAGTACTCTTGCCCAGAAAATTCCTTAGACAAAAGAGCCTGGCAGGGTATAGTCCACAAGGTTCCAAAGTGTTGGACATGACTGAACAACTAAACAAGAACAACAATCCCATCAATGAGGACTTGACCCTCATAACCTAAGCACCTCCCAGAAGACTCACCTCTTAATAACAATACATTGGGCATTAAAATTTAAACATGTAAATTTTGGGAGTATACAAATATTCAAGCCATAACAACCTTTGTATGATGATACCAGGAATAATAAGCATCATTGCAAAATTATGTATCAACTTATATTTATGAAATCATTAACTCAAAGCCATTGTCAATGAATCAAAAGTTGTCTTATAAGCATGTAGGTATATGCATTATAGTACATTTAGAATTTGGACCTCAAAAACTATATAAAGTTGGTATGGTAGACCCTAATGATTAGGCTGTAAATAATTTCAGAGCAAAAATACTTTATGTTGTAACTACTCTAAGATATAACTCTGCTAAGACAGAATTTTTGTAGTAATAGTACACTGTATTTTTTCTTGATGTCATTACTCGAAAACACAAAACAGTTTCCATTCCTTATCCTCTTCCTCCACCTCCTCCTACTAATCTTTCATTTACTTGGACTTTAAGAACAGTTCAATCAAGCAAAACGAATATTATCAAAGATTCATTCCATGTTTTATTTGTCTTTGGTTATAAATATTTGAAAAGGAGATGAAAATGTAGTACAGCAATATCCATTTTGTTATATAAAGATGTTCAGAGAAAAAGGGATCTCTTTTTCTCCTTGAATCAACCAAGTTACAACTGAGAATTAATTTTAAATTACTTTTCAATGTAGCATTGCTTTTTCAAGATAATTAAAATTCATTATATTATGCACAATACTTAAATACTATGCTTTTCTAAATCTCATAGGATAAATAGAAAGTTTAATAGATTGACTACAAAGTCCTTTTGATTGTATAACTATCCGATAGAAAAATCCAATTTCGTATTCTAACTGCATTTGTTGAAAAACGCAACAATGATTTCTTTAAAATTCTTCCTGGGATGACTACAGGCACCCAAATTCCATTCTGAAAAGGCTATAGTACTTGTTCCTTGACATTTTCAAAGTTCATGTGATCCTGAGAAATGATTAAAGGTTATCTCTAGAGCATATTGTTGATGACAGTTTCCTTAGTTTGCTATAGTTCATAGGTAGCAAAGAATGCATTGTTTTAAGAATTTTTATTTTCTCTTTTACTCCATCCCTCAAGACACAGTTTAAGCCATTCATTGTTCCATAAGCTGATGTAGACTCCTATTCACTGGGATAGTATATCACCTACAGTGATACAAACACATAGTTTGAGTCTTTAAGAAATCATTTTATTTCTATCACTCTCTTTGATGTTCCATGTAAATGATGTATTACTCCTTTATCATAAACCAAGAAAAATAGAACCCAAGAATAATCTTGTAATAAATTACCAGTTGTTTTATTTGTACAAGGGCTATATAAAAGAAAACTAATGGAATATATTTACACTAGAGATGCTTTCATTCTTAACATGCATTTTTATTCTATTATAAACTTGTTTGTTTTATTAAAGCTCATTTAAAAATCAGATGATAAATGTACATAAAGTTGATTAATTATTTTAAATTTTAAACTAAGTACCTATAACACTAAATATGTTAATGTGAATAGAATTTCCAGAATTTTCTTCTCTAGCCCAAGGAGTGAAATGGTTCCTACTTTAGAGACCACCAATCAATGGTCTCTTGTCAATTTGCAACTGTTAACTATTGTTTAATCAACCCCAAGATTTTATGCTCTGCTTAGTTAATAATTGGTGTGGTTGTTTAGTCATTTTTTCTGACTCTTTACAACCCTAGAAACTATAGCCTGCCAGGCTGTTTGTCCATGGGATTTTCCAGTCAAGAATACTGGAGTTAGTTGCTGTTTCATTTCCTTTTTCAGGGGATCTTCCTGACCCAGGCATAGAGCCTGCATCTCCTGCACTGGTAGGTAAATTATTTCCACTGAGCCACCAGGTTATCCCTAATTAATAATTGTATTTATTAGTTGCTCAGTTGTGTCTGACTCTGTGTGACCTGGAATTATCCAGGCAGGAAAAGTGGAGTGGATTGCCTTTCCCTTCTTCAGGGGATCTTCCCAACCCAAGGATTGAACCCAAATCTCCTGAACTGCAGAAACTCTTTACCATCTGAGTCACCAGGGAAGCCCAATAAATAATTAATACATGTTAATTCTCTCTTTCTCTTTCATACTTTCAAATGTGAGTTTTCAAGAGAAATAGTCTCTTTAGCCCATGGAAATACTGTGGCAATATTTTTATTACATAGTAAATTCAGCAAGACACTTTTAAAAATATTTTAGACTCAGATATCTGCTGATCTTTTATTTTTTTTTCCATTCTTGCTCTCCTTCCTCTTATCTTACCCTTTGTTATATGATGCATACTTTAAACTGTTCTCATTTTACAGATGACATAGCTGAGGCTGCTGCTGCTCCTAAGTTGCTTCAGTTGTGTCCAACTCTGCGACCCCAGAGACGGCAGCCCACCAGGCTCCCCTGTCCCTGGGATTCTCCAGGCAAGAACACTGGAGTGGGTTGCCATTTCCTTCTCCAATGCATGAAAGTGAAAAGTGAAAGTGAAGTCACTCAGTCGTGTCCGAATCTTCACGATCCCATGGACTGCAGCCCACCAAGCTCCTCCTTCTTTACATTTTTAATCATGCACTCCAATACAGTTGTCTTAGATTCACTTCCCCCCATCTTGCTTACCTTCTTCAACCTTCTACTTTTCCTTTTTGTTCTGTCTATGAAGTTCTTGTTACCCTATGTATTTCTGATATTTCCACTCAATGAAACACTTAAATTGCCATTCTGCCTCCTTCCTAATTGGGGTGAGAAGAGCCTTACCTGCTAGATCCCAGAGTGAGAAGGGGGATCAGCGTGTCTTCACCTGCCAGTCAGCATGGCCGAACCAGAACACCACATGGTACAAGACTGTTTCTCCCTTAACTTTCAAAATCCATTCTGCTTTGGTGGACTTGATCAGGTGCAGATGAAAACACAGATGGGTTAAATATTGCACGTCCTAGGCCATCTCCAGAAAAGTCAATTTGTACTCACTTATGTATCCCCCTCCTTCTAGCCTGACAATTCCAAGGGGGTCAAGAATTTCACAGCAGATAGGACACCTCCTGGGGGAGGGTAGAATATGAGCACACGAGGACCAAGTTTCTTCCCCTAAAAATCCCCTGGCGATTGCTTAGTAATAATTTTCCCCAAGATGGCATGGACACCACCTCCTAAATGACCTTCACAAGTTTCCTTCCTAAGCCCTAACACACGCGTCGACCTGTGCACCAAGCAACTGCCGCCTGTCTATTCCAGGCTCCTGTGGGTCCCCACTCCTTCTAGGCTCTCCCAGCGGGGTGATCAGGCCCCCTCTTCCACCCTGACGGGTGGGTTCCTCCTCACCTGAGCACCCAGTTCCCTTGCTGCTGTTCACTACTTGCCAAAGCGAAGAAACTGTGTGTTGAAAGGCTGAATTCTTCCAAAGGGGTGAGGTGCCTTCCCCGCTCTAGGAAATTCAAGCCACAAAGCCTCAGGGTGGCCTCAAATGAGACCTGTCTCTTCAAAGTGAAGAGTTTCCCAGCCAATGCACCAAATGTAGCCACGCATTCCGGGAAACAAACTCTCTCAGAAGGACAATGCAGATAGTGAAGTGTAGGCCCAAGGCAGAGTCTCCTCTTAGCCAAGGACCCCAACCAGTTTTTGTGAAAACCTTATATACCTAAGTGTACGTGCCCAAACCCACCTCCAAATTCCCTGAAACTAGTCTGAACAAAGGAAGAGAAAGATACAATCAAAGTTAACCTGTGATTCATATGCCTTAAGCCTAGGTAGTTAACAGTGGACAATTATCAATAGACCTGTGGTCATACTCCAATAAGCATAATAGAATTTATGATTCTATTTGGTTACACAGATAATTAGGGTATTCTTTTAGGCAATGGAGCGTCTAGGTATGAGCCCTGGGGTTCTTCCATCTGGGGGGCCTGGTTTTCCTGTTGGTATGTTGTTTCCATAGATACTGGGCATATAGCGCAAATCCACAGTCCGGCTCAAGATGGAGTCCTGCTTTCAAGATGGAGCCTGTTCCATCTGTTTGCTCCTTCAATAGGAAACCAGCTCTACCCCAGAAGATATTTAAGGTTTTTCATGTGTGTAATTCATGGTATTTCAATGAATAGAATGTCAATCTACAAATATTTCATATTTTGGAATGTATATATGCGTCAGGAAATGTATCCCACTTTCAGTCAAAATTCACAGACATGTTTTACTCAGAAGCTTGGATTACCAAATAACTATCTAAATTAAAAATAGGAAGCACATTAATTCTGGGTAAATCTATCTTTTGTTTTTAGCATTTCTTTGTTGATGCTTCTTTTAGGTAGATAGAACTCACTTGCTGCTCTGATATTCTCTAATTCTTTTGCTTTGTGTGTGCCACTTTGATATAACTTTCCTTCAATTATTCCTACCATTTAGATTTAAACATTTCTACACACTTATCTTATTTCAGATTGTAAAGCTTGTATTTTATTTTCTCAAGGATCGCTTTTTTGCTACTAATCACCAAATCCAGGATAAGGCAGTAGTAAGAGCAAATCTTTTTTTTTTTTTTTTTCTGTGATTAGATACGAACACTGTTTCTTCAAGTAAGTTATTCAAATTCAGCCAGCATTGGTTCGTGTATAAAGAGTTCATTCCTGAAGAAATAAGTGTCTTCTGCTGCTTTTTTTGAAGGGAGTTAAAATTTTTGTTTTTTATTTGAAGTATAGTTGATTTACAGTGCTGTCAGTTTCAGGTGTACAGAAAAGATTCATTTTTACACATATATTTATCTGTTCTTTTTCAGATTCTTTTCTATTATAGGTTATGATAAGACATTAAATATAGTTACATGTGCTAAAGAGTAAGTCCTCATTGCTTATCTAATTTAGGGGGATTTTTATTAATTAAATTGATTAGTTCAGGAAGGCTGACCAATTTCATCTAATCTTGCACATTTCTGAGTTACTTCAATCTACTTAGTCTTTTTTTTCAGTGGCTATTTTACACAGATGTTTTCTTTCATTGTCATGTCAAATGGTTCATTTGCCTGTTAGAGAGCCATGGATTTCTTTTATGTTAATTCTGACTATGTTAATTCTGACTTTGGTCCAGTGGCTAATGCTTCCTGCTGCTTAGAACTACCTTTAACTCATTCTGGAGGATTTACCTAGCACTGGATTGCACTCCTAGAAGAGATTGGTTTTCCTTGCTCCTCCTATTAAAAAAAAAAAAAAATTATAAGAGTATAGTTGTTTTACAAGTTTCTGCCATACAGCAAAGTGAATCAGCTATAGTTAGTGTTAGTCACTCAGTCATGTCTGACTCTTTACAGCCCATCTGTAGCCCATCTGGCTCCTCTGTCCATGGAATTTTCCAGGCAAGAATACTGGAGTAGGTTGCCATTCTTCCCCACTCAGGGATTGAACCCAGGTCTCCTGCACTGAGGCAGATTGTTTACTATCTGAGCCATGAGGGAAGCCTGAATCAGCTATACGTGTATATACATATATTTGCTGGTGTTGACCTGAAGATCCTGGCACACTTGAGCCAGGTAATTGTAGTCTTTCCATGAACCTCCTACAACACTGTACCAAATCGTGTTGGATGTGTCTCTAAGACTAGGAAATGTGAGCTGAAGAAGAGTCTTTTTAGGGAAAATGAGCTGCAAGCCTCCCTCCATCGAGGAGGGGGGGAGTGGTGAGGGGGCAGGGAGTAATCAAAGTAAAATGAAACTTTAAAAGAAAAAAAAATAAATTTCTATGATTAAATGGATTATTTATTTAAATAAAGGAAACAGTGTTTTTGAGTTCTGTGGCTTCAAATAAATCATTTATCTTCTTAAATAGGAACATCTCATTAAACTGTTGGGAAAAAGTGAACTAATCAAGGATGGCGACCTGGAAACAGGCAACTCAGCAGACCTGGGTTGTAAAAACCAAACACATTCCAAAGAAAAACCTGTCTTCAGAATGAGCCCTTGGCTATATCTGAACCTAACCTCTGATCTCTTAGGATGCTCTGCTTGGTAAGATTATTATTAATTTTTTAATGCCTGAGGCCTTGGACCAAGCCTTACCAGTCTGACCAGATAAATTTATCCTAACGATGTGATTTGTGGTGAATGCCTAGTTTCTCTTTGGCATTCACCAAACATCCATGAAGTCTGGATGCAGTCTGAGAAACTGAAGTCAGTCACGTCAGTACTTCATGTATACTATCACTGCTGCTGGGAGAATTAAATCTATGCCTTTATGATTCCACTGGTCACGGACACCTGAAAGCTTGTACCTGGTTTCTTTGGCCTTCTCCCCATCTGCCTTTTCACCTTGCTGGTTTTGAACTGTGTCCTACATTATGTAATAAACTGTAACCATGGAAATAACAGATTTATATGACTAGTAAAGTCTTCAAGTAAATTATGGAGTCTGAGATGAGTCTTGGGACCCTGATATAGATGAGAAAAAGAATGTTATTGTAGAAAAATACATCTTGTTTAATAAAAGTCCTAGACTCCAATTATAGTTGCCATGAAAGTATTAGCACCAGTCAAAATAAAATTAGCAATAACAAAAAATTAGGCAGTGCATTTTCCTAGTTCTTTTTGTTATATAAACAGCAAAGATGATCATATTTACTCAAAAATAGAAACATTAAGGAAATTAGGGCTACAGAGTCTATCTGCCTCTATAGTTTACAATTTGATATGATTTTTTTCTATTATTCACAAAAAAATTCATCTTTAATCATATAATTTAAGTAAGTGAAATCAGGGTCTCATATGTTTAATTTTGATTTATAGTAAACTTTACAAAATATGGTTAGAGATATGACAGGTATGTAATATGTATTGATGCTTAAGATGTAGTTGAATTTTCTTTTAGCATGCATTCGTATACATGCATGCTTAGTCATTCAGTCGTGTCTGACTCATTGCAGTCCCATGAACTGTAGCCCACCAGGTTCCTCTGTCTGTGGGGATTATCCAGGGAAGAATACTGGAGTGGGTTGCCATTTCTTCTTCCAGGGGCTCTTCTCGACCCAGGAATGGAAACTGCATCTCCTGTGGCTCCTGCATTGACAGGTAGATTCTTTTCTACTGAGTCACCTGGGAAGCCCACATTCATTTACAGAAGATGCTGAGGATCTGAAATTATTTCTCAGATGTCTTTGCAGCTAATTTTCTGGATATACTTTGGTTACTCAAATAGTATAAATTTAGATTTGAATTACTGGAACAGGGAGGTAGGAGTTGAGATGTCCCTTGTATTGACACAGATGAGGAAAGAAAAACAATGCAGTTAGGTCAACTCTGCTTTCTAAGTTTTTTTAATTTTTATTATTATTTTTTTTCTACAGTGGAGTTTATGATCATGGTAGAGGCAGTTTTATTTGGAAGTGAAATCATTCCTGGAAGTGTGGCCAGAACATTTATTTTAATATACTTCCAATGATTTTGTATCCTCCTAATGGCCAAATTGAAGTGAAAGCCACTCAGTTGTGCCTGATGCTTTGCAACCCCATATACTATACAGTCCATGGAATTCTCCAGGCCAGAATACTGGAGTGGGTAGCCTTTCCCTTCTCCAAGTGATCTTCCCAACCCAGGGATCAAACCCAGGTCTCTTGGCATTGCAGGCAGATTCCTTACCAGCTAAACCACAAGGAAGACCCAGGGATACTGGATTGGGCAGCCTATCCCTTCTCCAGGGGTTCTTCCAGATCCAGGAATCAACCCTGGGTCTCCTGCACTGCAGGAGGATTCTTTACCAGCTGAGCTATCAGGGAAGCCCTAATACTGGCTAATAAATCCCTTTTGATTTAAATTTGCCAGAAAATGTTCAGTTGCCTGAAAAGGAAATCAAGGGATTCAATAAAGGGAGGAAAAGAGTCACCTTTAATTTATGATGCTTCACAGCTTTACTTGAAAAAAGTTTTCAAAAAAGAACATCAATATTTCACAGAATTTTCATGTTTTCTTTTTCTTCAATAGAAGACAACCATTGCAGTGTCAATTCACCTAATAAATCCCCAACCTACCAGAGTGAGCTCTTCTCACATAAAAGGCACTGTCAAAACCTTTGTTCTGAAAGGCTCTTTATATTTTAGTTCAAGTATGCAGGAAACAACATAAAAATGATATTATTAACTGGATATAGATAGTTTTCTGTTAAAACCATAAAATGGTTATGCCAACATGAGAGTCACTTTTAATATACTCACCTCAAATCATTTATTTCTTCATCTCTGTCAGAATCTCTGGAGAGTATCAATATCAGTATGTAACAAATGCATCTCATTTTCTATAGTTGACAATAAAGAAATAGCCGGGAGCACATGCTGAATCATAGCCCAACAAAACTTGTGCTATTCACTATAACTCCTCCATGCCCTAGGTGCCTCCTAATCTAGAATTCTGAGTGAAGGACAATTATCACTCATAATTTCTCTTCAGGTATCTCAAAGAATTTAAGAGCTAAGTAAAGTTAACAGCTAAGTAAAGTTAAAGAGTCTCAGTCTCCAGAACTTTTTGTTTGCAAAGTTATTTACATTTCTGTGCCTGTAACCTGTAAGTAAAACTGAAGAGTCACTTAAAGAAAATCACATTGTCTTGGGAAATTATTTTACAAAACAGACACAAGAGAGACCTGAAGGATCCTTACCATATTCTAATGTGTTTATAATCTTTGTTGCAAAGGAAAAAACCTTCTTGGTATTCTGTCCTTTACTTATATAAGAATTATTGTTAAAATTCTATTCTGAAAATAATAAACACAAAGCTTTAACCTTTTATAAATATTTAATTCCATTGAAAAATGCAAAAAAACACATACTTAAGAAGTAAATGTAGTTTTAGTTACCAAATAGTGAAAAATGGTAACTGTACCAAAAACTATAATCAAAGCAGTGATAGCAAGTAAAGCTGTAATCTTCTAAATAACCCAGGTAATATATGTGTGTAAGTTGAAAGAAATAGTAGTGGTAAAATATTTTGAAATACTGTTTCAATTGTAAGTTTGTGCCTCTAAATAATAAAAAAAAATGTAGGAAAATTATAATTGTGCATATTCTCAACTCTAAGAAAAAGTATATGTGTGGTCTTTCTTAGTTCTCAGTCATCTGAGTCATACTGTAAATACCTCTCACCCCCATGTAAGTTTCATTTAAATGACTATAAAAATCACTCGGGTACTTTTAATTTGGATCTCCCTGAAGAATTTAAGGAATTATAAAGAATTGACCCTTGAGGAGGAAATGGCAACCCATTCCAGTATTCTTGCCTGGAAAATCACATGGACAGAGGAACCTGGCAGGCTACAGTCCATGAGGCCACAAAGAGTCAGACATGACTGCACACACATGCAATAGATGAATAGATTAAAAATGCCCTCTCCTACATAAATTTCTCCTCTACTACACTTTGTGTTTTCCGATCACATAACAAGAGTTCAATTTTGGCAAGAATCCTGCTAATGCAATTTGGAGAGAATTCTTCTACCCCTGTTATTAGATCATCCTCAACATCTAATTAAATTCTTCTATCCCACATCATCTCCTAGGTGATACCTGATCACCATGACATACCTTCAAGGAAGAATTGTGTTAGGTCAGTTTACAGTGAATCTCTCTACTATTTATGCTTCCTCTCAGTAATTTCCCATCTAACAAATCACCTAACAAATCCCATCTAACAAATCACCTCTCCCTCCCTCCCCCACCACACACACCAAATTCTCCTTGGCGATTAACCCCTATTTTTCTTTTTTGTTTTTAAAGTTGAGCCTGATAGCTCTCCCCTACTGTGATACTCTTGACACCTATGGTGATAGGCCTTACTTTTTTAACAGACATCAAAATAAGTTTTTCTTTAACCCCGCTACCTAAACAAAACAACTAAAAACTATCTTTCTGTTTCTTACTTTGGCAAAGTTCCTCATGGGATAGTCTACATTTGGTCTCAAATTCTTCTTTACCACTTTTCTTTTCAGCCCACTTTAATCAGCATTTTACACCTAATATTCCACCAAAACTGTCTTTGTCAAGATCACTGAGATGGAGACATTTGATCAAAGTCTTAAAGGAGGAAACGGAGAAAAACTACTCAAAACTGCGGACCAAGAAAAACAAAGGAGACAGTAAGGCTCAGTGTAGTAGAAGATGTGTTCAGAAAGGAAAAGATCTTAGATGGAGGAAGGATTGTAGGTCATGAAGATAAGGTCAGCTTTACACTGCCCTCAGAGAATTTGAAATAGAGCACGGATAGGGTAAGGAGATGGGCTTCCCTGATGGCTCCATCAGTGAAGAATCTGCCAGCAATTCAGGAGACATGGGTTCCATCCCTGGGTCAGGAAGATCCCCTGAAAAAGGAAATGGCAACCCACTCCAGTATACTTGCCTGGAGAACGTCATGGACTGAGGAGCCTGGTGGGCTACAGTCCATGGGGTTGCAAAGAGCTGGACACAACTGAAGTGACTGAGCACACATGCATGGTAAGGAGATTACCCTGGCTATGGTGCTGGTGCTGTCAACAGACAGAAAAGGAGATGACTGGAAGCAGGGAAACCACTTAGGCCATGAGAATAACCAAGGATCTAGATAACATTGCCTTTGGTCCCAGTGTTTGTGGTGGATGAGAGCAGTAAATTGCTGATAAAAATTGGAAGTATTTCCAGGGTTGAGTCGACAAGATTTGCTGAAGAAATTGACATAGAGTATGAGGAAATGAATCTAAGATAATTCAAGGATCTCATTGTTATCAATGAAGAATACAGTATTCTCATTTTAAGTCCTATAAGGGGATTGGATTTATAGGGAGACTTGAGATTTCAGTGTGGGAAATGTGAAGACAAGAATGATATGAAGTTGGGGGAGGTAGCTTTTTCTAAGAAATTGAAGCATGCTTCATGCTGAGGATAAGGATTCAGTTAAAAAGGGTGGATGGGGGAGAATGAATCAGAAGAGAGATGGGAATATTGCCTGAGAAATATCACTGTGGAGGAAAGTACAGATGGAATGTAATGTATAAAATATGAGTTTTGGGCTTGAAGAAATGCACAGGAACACAGTAAGGGGCTGTGTTTTCATCTTAATTACTCTTTCTGGAGCACTTTTCTTAGAATGTCCTTATTGAAATATCTTCCCAATGCTTTGCTTTGTTGAGATATATGTTGCATACTTTGAAATCAATAGATATTAAATATAAGTACTATATGCTTTGGTAAATGCATATATCCATGCAGAATGTGCTTTTATTGAAATATAGACATAACTCCCTTTATCTCAGTTTCCAATCAATAATGTCTTCATTTTGACTAAATCATTGGAAGCAAATTCTCTTCTGCTTTTTTTCACCACAAAATAGCTTTGTCAGGTTTAAATTTCAGAAATATGTTGTTCAGTTGCTAAGTTGTGTCCAACTCTTTGTGATCCCATGGACCACAGCTGGCTAGGTTCTTCAGTCCTTCACTATCTACCTAAATTTGCTCAAATTCATGTCCACTGACTCAGTGATGCTGTCTAAACATCTCATCCTCTGCTGCCTCTTCTCCTTCGGTCTTTGATCTTTCCCAGTATCCGTGTCTTTTCCAATGAGTTGGCTCTTTGTATCAGGTAACCAAGTACTGGAGCTTCAACTTCAGCATCAGTCCTTCCAATGAATATTCAGGGTTTATTTTCCTTAGGATTGATTGATTTGATCACCTTGCTGTCTAAGGGACTCTCAAGAGTCTTCTCCAGCACCACAGTTCAGAAGCATCAATTCTTCTATGCTCAGCTTTCTTTATGGTCCAACTCTCACATCTGTACATGATTATTGAACAAACAATAGCTTTGACAATATGGACCTTTGTAAGCAAAGTGATGTCTCTGCTTTTTAATATGTTATCTAGGTTTGTCATAGCTTTCCTTCCAAAGAGCAAGCTTCTTTTAATTTCATGGAAGCAGTCACTGTCTGCAGTGATTTTGGAGCCCAAGAAAATAAAATCTGTCACCATTTCCACTTTTTCCCCATCTATTTGCCAAGAAGAGATGGGACTGGTTATCATTATCTTAGTTTCTTAATGTTGAGTTGTAAGCCGGCTTTTACACTCTCCTCTTTCACCTTCATCAAGAGGCCCTTTAGTTCTTCTGCCATTAGCGTGGTATCATCTGCATATCAGAGATTGTTGCTATTTCTCCCAGCAATCTTGATTCCAGCTTGTGATTAATCCAGCCCAGCATTTCACATAATGTAATCTGCATAAACGTTAAGTAAGCAAGATGACAATATGCAGCCTGTCATACTCCTTCCTTTTAAATTTCAGAAATATTGAATGATAAACTATGAAGTCCTCTGCTATTGTGAATTTTAATGTTGTGGATTTATAATGTTATGTGTGTGTTAGTCACTCAGTCATGTCCAACTCTTTGCAACTCCATGGTCTGTAGGCTGCCTTGCTCCTCTATTCATGGAATTCTCCAGGCAAGAATACTGGAGTGGGTTGCCATTTTTTCTCCAGGGGATCTTCCTGACCCAGGGATCAAACCCAGGTCTCCAACACTGAAGGCAGATTCTTTACTATCTGAGCCACTAGGAAACCTGTATATTAGAGTTGGACATGACTGAGCAATGCACACATAACATTATAAATCCCACAACATTAAATTTCACATTAGCAGAAGAATTCATATTTTATCACTCCATATTTCTGAAATTTAAAAGAAAGGAGTATGATAAGGCTGTATATTATAAGGTTATAGGAATCAGTAATTTGTCCTTTTTAACTCCATAGTTGTAGTACATTGTATGAATATATATATTTATACCAGATAAGAGACATTTAGGTTGTCTTCTGTTTCATGTTTGATTATGAATAGATTTGCCAGAAATCTTATTGTAAAATTCTTTATGTTGGCATTTGATTTTATTTCTCTTGGATATATGCTTAGTGGTAAAAATGTTGAGTTATAGAAAAGGTATATTTTTAACTGTATAATAAGTTACCATATTGCTTGCTAAAATGATTGTTTTACACTCCCTCAAGCAATGTAGAGTTCTGGTTGTTGCATTCCTTACCATCATTCAGTTGGATGTGGTGCTCTGTCTCATTATGGATTTAATTATATTTCATTAAAGGTGTTGAATATTTTTTTCATATGGTAACTTACTTATTTGCCATTTTCCTTCATAAAATGTTTCTTCATGCTATTTTAATTGTTCTTTTTCTTGTTTTTATCTTTAACATCAGAGTTATTTTGTTTAAACTTAAATATTTTGGGATTCACATGTATGTTATAAACATTTCTACCAATATGTTACTTGCCTATTCTTTAAATATATATATGTGTGTGTGTATATATATATATATATATATATATATATTTATATATATTTTGACTGGATTGGGTTTTAGCTGTGGCACACAGGATCTTTCTTGTAGTGTGCAAGCCAAGTGGTTGCCACATGTGGGGTTAATTGCCTAGTCCATGGCATCTGGGATCTTAGTTTCCCAACCAGGGATCAAATCCATGGCCCTGCAGTGGAAGGTAGATTCTTAACCATCTGATCACCAGGGAATTTCCTCCTTAGTATTCCATTTTTTTTAATGTAAATTTAAAAATGTTTTTTTTCTTTTTATACCTGATATTTCATTGGTAGTATAAAGAAATGCAAATTGATTTCTGTGGTTTAATCTTCTATCCAGCTACCTTAAGGAATTTATTTATTGAGTTGGAGTAGCTTTTGTATGGAGTCTAAAAATAATCATGACTTTAAAAGAGCATTTCTCTATGACCCAATCTTAAGGATGCTAGCCAATTTAATTTTCTGTCTCCGAATAGTATTTGTCTCAGTATTCTATGTTCTAAAAAGCAGTTAACATGCACTTTAAAATATTTATTTTCTTGATTATTGACCCAGCTATATCTATACTTCAGGGACTGTATTTGTCATTTTCATCTTGGTAGCTTCCATGCTCCATAAAATGTCTGGAATATTTTAGTCACTTCATAAATAATTTTAAAGCCAAATCATACACTAAAAAATTATTATTGCTGTATTATGTAAGCATTCAAATGATCACTACTGCAGTCTTAAAAAAATGGATTTAAATTGTAGCTTAATGGAAGAGTGAAGCTTAAATGACAAAATGGAAAAAAGGAATTTCAAACATGCTATACACACATACACATTCTAACTTTAAATCAGTGTAGATAGGAGAATAGATCATGTCAATTATGGTATATGGGGAATAATGTCTGAAGTTTAGGGGAGAAACAAAAATAATTAGTAGGGATAAAATTAGATTTGAAGAGACTTATGAACATGCAATATTATGTTGAATGGAAACACACAATTGTTCATTTATTCTAAATGAGTTTATGTTAATACAGATAATTATATCATATCAACTATGTGATTAGAATCAGTCACCTTTTTTCCTCACTTGTCCTGTGTCAACACTGTATGTGACATAAATTAATTGATGGAAGTATACTCTATCTTAGATAATTTTTCATAACTTCAGTATCTGATATGATGTTATGGATCTTATATTTACATTTCCTGTTATGCTTGAAAGATGTCATTTATAGTTTCCCTTTCTTTCATGACAGCACATTTTATTATCAAAATGAGATTCAGATTATGTGATATGATATATTGAGTTCAGTTCAGTTCAGTTCAGTCGTTCAGTGACGTCCGACTCTTTGTGACCCCATGAATTGCAGCACACCAGGCCTCCCTGTCCATTACCACCTCCCGAGGTTCACTCAGAGGCTCATGCCCATTGAGTCAGTGATGTCATCCAGTTATCTTATCCTCTGGTGTCCCCTTCTCCTCCTGCCCCCAATCCCTCCCAGCATCAGAGTCTTTTCCAATGAGTCAACTCTTCGCGTGAGGTGGCCAAAGTACTGGAGTTTCAGCTTTAGCGTCATTCCTTCCAAAGAAATCACAGGGCTGATCTTCAGAATGAATTGGTTGGATCTCCTTGCAGTCCAAGGGACTCAAAAGAGTCTTCTCCAACACCACAGTTCAAAAGCATCAATTCTTCGGCACTCAGGCTTCTTCACAGTCCAACTCTCACATCCATACATGACCACTGGAAAAACCATAGCCTTGATTAGACGGACCTTTGTTGGCAAAATAATGTCTCTGCTATTTAATATGCTATCTAGGTTGGTCATAACTTGCCTTCCAAGGAGTAAACATCTTTTAATTTCATGGCTGCAGTCACCATCTGCAGTGATTTTGGAGCCCCCAAAAATAAAGTCTGACACTGTTTCCACTGTTTCCCCATCTATTTGCCATGAAGTGATGTGACCAGATGCCATGATCTTAGTTTTCTGAACGGTGAGCTTTATGCCAACTTTTTCACTCTCCTCTTTCACTTTCAAGAGGCTTTTTAGTTCCTCTTCACTTTCTGCCATAAGGGTGGTGTCATCTGCATATCTGAGGTTATTGATATTTTTCCTGGCAATCTTGATTCCAGCTTGTGTTTTTTCCAGTCCAGCGTTTCTCATGATGTGCTCTGCATATTAGTTAAATAAGCAGGGTGACAATATACAGCCTTGACTGTATATTGTTAGGGTTAGGGTTTGGAAGATTCCCCAGACAAGGGAATGGCAACCCACTCTAGTATTCTTGCCTGGGAAATCTCATGGACAGAGGAGACATCTATAGCCCATGGGGTCTCAAAACAAGTACTCCTTTTCCTATTTGGAACCAGTTTGTTGTTCCATGTCCAGTTCTAACTGTTGCTTCCTGACCTGCATATAGGTTTCTCAAGAGGCAGATCAGGTGGTCTGATATTTCCATCTCATTCAGAATTTTCCACAGTTTACTGTGATCCACACAGTCAAAGACTTTGACATGGTGAATAAAGCAGAAATAGATGTTTTTCTGGAACTCTCTTGCTTTTTCAATGATCCAGTGGATGTTGGCAATTTGATATTTGGTTCCTCTGCCCTTTCTAAAACCAGCTTGAACATCTGGAAGTTCAGGGTTCACGTATTGCTGAAGCCTGGCTTGGAGAATTTTGAGCATTAGTTTACTAGCATGTGAGATGAGTGCAATTGTGTGGTAGTTTGAGCGTTCTTTGGCATTGCCTTTCTTTGAGATTGGAATGAAAACTGACCTTTTCCAGTCCTGTGTTACCACCTGCCAATTGAGTAGACATGGGTTTGATCCCTGGGTTAGGAATAGTCCCCAGACAAGGGAATGGCAGCCCACTCTAGTATTCTTGCCTGGGAAATCCCATGGACAGAGGAGACATCTATAGCCCATGGTGTCTCAAAACAAGTCAGACATGACTTAGTGACTAAACAACAATAATAACATATTGAGCTATCTCCATATAAATATGTGTGTGCTCAGTCATTCAATCATGTATATAAATTCAATAGACACATGATATTACAATACTTAATTTTCTTAACTAGTCTAATTTAATAAAGAAACTTAGGTCATGAAACCACAGAAGTTTGGATCTGGTGAAACATTAAAGAAAGTTTATGCTCAAAGATGCTTTAAAACATTGATGCTTAAGGTAATTAGGCCCCAGTACAAAGCTCTACTTTTTAATTTACTAATTGTATGACTTTGGCCAATGTAGTCTTTTTGACTCAGATTCCAAATATGGAAACTGGTGATAAAACTCCCTCTGTCATGTATTAATTAAATAATTATTAAAATTAATTTTAATTAAAATTAAAAGAAATAATATACATAAAAATTTTTGCCCAATGTGTGATATGTAGTAGGCCTTAGTCAATGGTTTTAATTAATATTCAAAAAAATCACTTCACTATAGTATCATTTTTTCCAGTTATTTCATTCATCTAAAATCTTCCATCGTCTAGAGGGAGTTTTGAATCCTGTGCTTTAGAGCAAGACTATATGTTATTATACTAAAAGAGTATTTTCATTACTAAAAGTTGTATTTTTCAGAGAACATAGTGTAATCATTGATTTTCTATAAACAAAGTTGCTAGGTGCAGTGAAAATTTAACATTTGAAAATGCAGGCTACAAATAACCAGTTTTGCCTCAACAAGGCACATCAAGTTGGCTAATTTAGTTTGCATTGACCTTGTGCCTTTGTGTTTCTTTTCCATTCTCTTCCATCAAACTGACAAACTCATTCACATTCAATATATTTTTTTCTGGAATTTATATATAATGATTTTTAAAATATTAGGCAAAACACACTAGAATACCAAACTTAGACTAAAGGCATGTGTGTGCTCAGTGGCTCAGTTGTTTCCACCTCTTTATGACCCCAAATGGGATTTTCTAGGCAAGAATACTTGACTAGGTTGTCATTCCCTTCTCCAGGAAGAAAAGGTATAATTCCTGACAAAACTATAGAAAAATAAGGATAAAATGTTGAGAAAAATACATCATATAACTTCAATAGTCTTCTTGGAACTTCCCAAAATATTATTACATAGAAGACTGCTGGTTCTAAGCACAAGTAACAGAAGACTAGAAGGAACTTTTGTATTGATGTCTACATTATCTACTTAATTGTTTTACTATACATTAACCTACTTCAACCGTATAATGATTATATCTTAATTATTTAATATTTAGATTGTCTGGATTCTATAGAGCTAATATGTTCCATTTAGAATCTTTGATAACAAGTGCTTAATATTCAAAGATATTAATTTAAAAAATTGTCTTTGGTAAAAGTTTTTCTCTAACATGTATTTAATTTGTCTGTGTGACCATAATGATTGCCTTCTGAAATCGGGCAACTTTTATGAGGAGTCCGAAGTAATCAATGCTTACCTTGAATATTTTGCTCTTTTGTTGACCCTGGTTTTACAGTATCAAATGTGACTACTCAGCATCACTCATTAAGTATGCACTTCATTTTAATAACATATTTCAATAACACTTATGTGGTAGAGACTTTTATTATTTTTTTCTTTCCTAATTACAACTGTGTTTCTTTGCATTTAACAGAATACGTTGCAATTATTAAAAATGGTACTGCTTATTCAGCCTGCATCTTCAATCATGTGTGAAGACTGTCACAGGGGAATGAACAAATTACTTAATTAAAGTTGTTTTATATAAACCACTTTTATGAATGACTTTTAATTTCTGAAAATAATAAAAGTTGTATGTATTTAAAAATATATTGCATACTAAATTAACTTATAATGGTCTTGTCAGATCCTAGAATATTGGAAATATTTCATACATGTTTAATGGGCATGAGCTCATGACAGGTCACTAATGGAGCCCATTTAATGTATGACTTAGGAGTATATATACATATGTACATATACTTCATATAAATCAACCTCAAATTAGATATGTTTCCCTATGATTAGTCATGGAGAGCAAGCATAACTAAATTAGATGGGTAAAAACAGGTTATGTTTACTCTCACATAATATTATCTACATATAAATTATAATCAATGTGTCCCAGAATACTATCCTTTTACTTTAGGAGGGAAAAATCTTAAAAAGGTCTTCTTCATTATCAACCTCTGCTCTCCCCAGCCACCATAGTTTATAAACTGGTTAATTTTAGAGGGAGAAACATATGAATTGAGCAATTAAACACTGATTCAGCTTCAGTTCAGTCACTCAGTCATGTCCGACTCTTTGCCACCCCATGGAATGCAGCATACCAGGCTTCCCTGTCCATTACCAAAAGCCAGAGACTACTCAAATTCAAGTCCATTGAGTCAGTGATGCCATCCAATCATCTCATCCTCTGTTGTCTCTTCTTCTCCTGCCTTCAATCATTCCCAGCATCAAGGTATTTTCCAATGAGTCAGTTCTTCACATCAGGTGTCCAAAGTACTGGAGTTTCATCTTCAGCATCAGACCTTCCAGTGAATATTCAGAACTGATTTCCTTTAGGATTGACTGGTTGGATCTCCTTGCAGTCCAAGGGACTCTCAAGGTCTTCTCCAACACCACAGCTCAAAAGCATCAATTCTTCAACACTCAGCTTTCTTTAGATCCAAATCTTATATCCATGCATGACTACTGGAGAAACCATAGCTTCGACTAGCCTGGCCTTTGTCAGCAAAGTAATGTCTGTGCTTTTTAATATGCTGTCTAGGTTTGTCATAGTTTTTCTTCCAAGGAGCAAGCATGTTTGAATTTCATGGCTGCAGTCACCATCTGCAGTGATTTTGGAGCCCAAGAAAATAAAAAGTCTCACTGTTCCCATTACTTCCCCATATATTTGCCATGAAGTGACGTGACTGGATGCCATGATCTTAGTTTTTTGAATGTTGAGTTTTAAGCCAATTTTTTCACTCTCTTCTTTCACTTTCATCAAGAGGCGCTTTTGTTCTTCTTCACTTTCTGCCATAAGTGTGGGCCATCTGCATGACTGAGGTTATTGATATTTCTCCCAGCAATCTTGATTCCAGCTTGTGCTTCATCCAGCCAAGCGTTTCTCATGATGTACTCTGCATATAAGTTAAATAAGCAGGGTGACAATATACAGCCTTGACGTACTCCTTTCCCAATTTGGAACCAGTCTTTTGTTCCATGTACGTTTCTAACTGTTGCTTCTTGACCTGCATAGAGATTTCTCAGAGGCAGGTAAAGGGATCTGGAATTCTCATCTCTAAAAATTTTCCACAGTTTATTGTGATTCACACAAAGTCTTTGATGTTGAGGTCCTTTAATGGACTAGAACCTTGTGGTCTGGTGTCGATGATAAGAAAGTAAAGGAGAGAGAAAGAGGCTGATATTCCTTGGTTTATGCAGAAAACCAATAAAACTCCCAACACGGTGCTTGCACTGTTCATGAAGGCACCCGGCGCCCTCTCGATGGGCGTGAAGTCACAGAATGCCTTCTTGAGAATGTCTTAGAAGCCTGGTCAGGAAAGTGAACACAGCAGGCTTCTGTGCTCCAGAAAATTAGCCTGAGAGAGAGAGAGTGAGAAGACACGGGGACCCAAGCTTTGATGGAGCAAAGGTGTTTTATTCAACATTGTATGGGTATTTATACTGCCTTACAAGGTAGCTATTTTCAGCAGAGATAAAATCAAAACTTAGAAGTTATCAAGGAAACATGAGGTCATCCATATGAAAGAGAGAGGGTTGTAAATAATCACTTTTACCATATGGTTCATAAAAAGGAAGAGGGTCGTAAATAGTTACTTATCACCGTATGGAAAAACTAACAAAGGAAATGCATGCATTCCTAAGCCCCCAAGAGTAGCTTGCTACTCCACTTAATTCCTGAATATTCAGAAATTAATAAGGGACAGAGGATTCATGACAGATCCAAAACAGCACACAGGAAGCCTCCTTTTAAATGCTTCCTGACACTTTGGCATAATCAATAAAGCAGAAGTAGATTTTTTTCTGGAATTCTCTTGCTTTTTCTATCATCTAATGGATGTTGGCAATTTGATCTCTGCTTACTCTGCCTTTTCTAAATTCAACTTGAACATCTGGACGTGCTTGGTGCATGTACTGTTGAAGCCTGGCTTGGAAAATTTTGAGCATTATTTTGCTAGTGTGTGAGATGAGTGCAATTGTAGTTTGGACATTCTTTGACATTGCCCTTATTTGGGATTGGAATGAAAACTGACCTTTTCCAGTCCTGTGGCCACTGCTGAGTTTTCCAAATTTGCTGAAAGCAATGGCACCCCACTCCAGTACTCTTGCCTGGAAAATCCCATGGGCAGAGGAGCCTGGTAGGCTGCAGTCCATGAGGTCGCTAAGAGTCGGACACGACTGAGTGACTTTACTTTCACTTTTCACTTTCATGCATTGGAGAAGGAAATGGCAACCCACTCCAGTGTTCTTGCCTGGAGAATCCCAGGGATGGCGGAGCCTGGTGGGCTGCCATCTCTGAGGTCGCACAGAGTCGGACATGACTGAAGTGACTTAGCAGCAGTAGCAGGCATATTGAGTGCAGCACTTCCACAGCATCATCTTTTAGGATTTGAAATAGCTCAACTGGAAATCCATCACCTCAGCTAGCTTTGTTTGTAGTGATGCTCTTAAGGCCTGCTTGACTTCACATTCCAGGAAGTCTGGTTCCAGGCGAGTGATCACACCATTGTGATTATCTGGATCATGAAGATCTTTTTTTGTGATTTTTCCTACTTTCTTCAATTTAAGTCTGAATTTGGCAATAAGGAGTTCATGTTCTTAGCCACAGTCAGCTCCAGGTCTTCTTTTTTCTGATAGCACAAAGCTTCTCCATCTTTGGATGCAACGAATATAATCAATCTGATTTTGGTATTGACCATCTGGTGATGTCCATGTGTGGATTCAGCTCATATTGGAAGAGGGTGTTTGCTATGACCAGTATGATCCCTTATAAAACTCTGTTAGCCTTTACCCTGCTTCATTTTGTATTCCAAGGCCTAACTTGCTTGTTTCTGCTTCTTGCCTGTTGCCTTTTTTTTTTTTTTTTTTGCCAACCCAAAAAAGGCAATGGCAAAGAATGTTCAAACTACTTCACAGTTTCACTCATCTCACACCAGCAAAGTAATGCTCAAAATTCTCCAAGCCAGCCTTCAACAGTATGTGAACTATGAACTTCCAGATGTTCAAGCTAGATTTAGAAATGGCAAAAGAACCAGAGATCAAAGTACCAACATCCATTGGATTATAGAAAAAGCAAAAGACTTTCAGAAAAACATCTACTTCTGCTTTATTTACTATGCCAAAGTCTTTGACTGTGTGGATCACAAAACTGTGGATAATTCTTAAAAAGATAGAAATATCAGACCACCTGGGCTGCTTCCTGAGAAATCTGTATACAGGACAAGAAGCAACAGTTAGAACCAGACATGGAACAACAGACTGATTCCAAATCAGGAAAGGGGTAGGTCAAGGTTGTATACTGTCACCTTGTTTATTTAACTTATATACAGAGTACATCATGCAAAATGCCAGGCTGGATGAAGTACAAGCTGGAATCAAGATTGCTGGGAAAAATATCAATAACCTCAGATATGCAGATGACACCATCCTAATGGCAGAAAGCAAAGAACTATGAGACCCTTGATGAAAGTAAAAGAAGAGAGTTTAAAAATTGCCTTAAAACTCAGCATTCAAAAAACAAAGATCATGGCATCCAGTCCCATCACTTCATGGCAGGTAGATGGGGAAATAATGGAAATAGTGAGAGACTTTATTTTCTTGGGCTCCAAAATCACTGAAAATGGTGACTTCAGCCATAAAATTAAAAGATGCTTACTCCTTGGAAGGAAAGTTATGACCAACCTAGATAGCATATTCAAAAGCAGAACCATTACTTCATCAACAAAGGTCAGTCTAGTCAAGGCTATGTTTTTTCCAGTAGTTGTGTTATGGATGTGAGAGTTGGACTATAAAGAAAGTTGAGTGTCAAAGAATTGATGCTTTTGAGCTATGGTGTTGGAGAAGACTCTTGAGAGTCCCTTGGACTGCCATGAGATCCAACTTGTCAACCCTGAAGGAAATTAGTCCTGAATATTCATTGGAAGGTCTGATGCTGAAGCTGAAACTCCAATATTTTGGCCAACTGATGGTAAGAGCTGACTCATTGGAAAAGACCCTGATGCTGGGAAAGACTGAAGGCAGTAGGAGAAGGGGATGACAGAGGCTGAGATGGTAGGATGGCATCACTGAACTGATGGATATGATTTTGAGCAAGCTCAAAAGTTGATGATGGATAGAGAGGCCTGATGTGCTCTAGTCCATGGGGTTGTAAACAGTCAGACACGACTGAACAACTGAAATGAACTGAATTATTTTACTAAATTAACTACAGCAAACATTTTCAAATTAGAAATTGTGTGTTAGTAAGCATTAGTTCTATGTATCCACAAGAAGTAGCTTGTTAATTATCAGGAAATAGTTTAGAGAAGAAAGATATTTAAATTGCTGATTAATTAATTAATACCTCCATCTCCCTCCACCAAGGAAAACTAGTCACCTCTAAAATTATATGTGGTATGTGAATTTTAATTTGTTTTATGCAATGTAGATTTTTATAATGTTATTTAAGGTTGAATTGGAAAATAATATTTGAGTACTAATTAAAATGATTAGATGAAATTTTAGGTGTGGTTTCACACAAAATGGATAAATTTATTTACTGTGTGATAAGTACTTAATTATGCCTTATATGGTTGTTCAATATGTTCCTGAATTCTTAATTCAGCAGTAATTATGAAAATGATAACTTGAATTATTGTACTCTTGGAAAATATTTCACAACTTTTGATAGCATATTGTTTGCTATTTAGTTATTTTAGAGTAAACCCAACAGTGAGTTTGTCACTTTTTATACATTCCATACTTGGCTACTTATCTAATTTAAAATTATAGGTAGTGTAGACATACATGTACTGGATCCTCCATAAATAAAAATAAAAATAGGCTTCATATTATAAAGTTATAAAATGATATACATTCTCTTGTTGTCCTCACATTTATGGTTGGATATAAGATTTGGAATATCAGTTTTTATTGTGAATAGCAATAATCTTAAAAGAGTTTTTACTTTTAAACATATAACTATATTAGAGATATACTGTAAATATTGTACAATTTTTAAGATATCTGAACTTGAAGACACCTATAAGATCATCAAGAAGTCCAACCAAAATTCAAGATACAAATTAAGATGTTTTTCTTTGCAAATCTAATGAACTGATTTGGGAAACTAACTCTTTTCAAACTTTGTTTCTTTTGACTTGAACTTTTACTGCTCTGCACTTTAAGATTCATCCTCATGTAACAAAGTGGTAGGAGTTTACAGTTTAAAAAATATCAACAGTGAAGGAAAAAAAAAAAAAAAAAAAAAAAAAAACTCTAGCCAATCAATCAAATACTCTTTAAAGGGAAATGGTAGTAAGTGTTCTGAATTTGAGCCAAAAGCAATAAAGCAAATAAAGTGAAGTAGTGAAGTCACTCAGTCTTGTCCGACTCTTTGCTGCCCCATGGACTGTAGCCTACCAGGTTCCTCCATCCATGGGATTTTCCAGGCAAGAATACTGGAGTGGGTTGCCATTTCCTTCTTCAAAGGCTTTCACTAATATAAACATATTTTCTGTAACTAAGAAAAAGAATCCTTGTTTAGGTCTACAATACCTCAGATAATGCCTGCAAAGACCAGTTCTTAAACCTTTGCACATAGATTAATTATTATAATCTAAATATACCTAGAGTCATAAGCAGACATATATTTATGTATCAGAATAATAGAAGAATATTCAGAAGTGGAAGAGTAATAAGTTTTTTTTTTTTTTTTTTCCAGTTTGGAGTCTAAAAGCTTGATTTATCTTATATGAGGAAACTCAGGCAACCAGGCCACCTATAAGTTAAGCCCCTTTTATTACCCTTCATTTTGCTCTTTTTAATGTAATTTCTATCCTTAATCAGCTATGTGAAATATAAAAAAGAAATGTTTTCCAAGCTTCAGGCTGCTGTATTAGCATCTCATTTAAAGTAGCTCTTTCATCTCCTTAAGTCATCATGGAGTAACTTTTTTATTATATGAGTTTCACATTATTAAGAGAATTCCCCACCCAAGCATAGCTACATTGAGTAGAAATAAAATCAGTTTAATAGAGAAATTTGTTTCTTTCTAATCACATGTTGCAGTCCTTGGGGTCACAAAGAGTGGGACATGACTTGGTAACTGAACAGCTACAACATCCACAAATATTGGTATACTATATATATATATATTTTTTTTTTTTTTATTCTATCACTTGTATGAGCTTTATTTAAAGTAACTCAAGTTACTCCTGTGAATGTGAAAGTAGAATATGAGGCATGGAATGTGAAATTCAGTAAAATGTAAAATTCAGTTCAAAAATCACATATTTATGCCAAAAATGCATGAAAGGATTGAATGAAATGAAATGATCTTGTGGTCTGTTTTACCTACTAATAAAATTAAACAATGTTGCAATTCCTTCAAAAAATTAGACCATGTTACTCAGAAGCTTATGCAAAGCACAAGATAATAATCCTTTCAAGAACTCTGAGCATATTAATTGCAAATAATATTCTGTAATCCTATCATCTAGTTTGGGCTTCTCCAGTGGTTAAGCAGTAAAAAATCCACCTGCCAATGCAGGAAACACAGGTTTGATCCCTGGGTGGGGAAGATCCCCTGGAGAACAAAATGCCAACCCACTCTAGTATTCTTCCTGGGTAATCCAATGGACAGAGGAGTCTTGTGGGGCTACATTTCTTGGGGTCGCAAAAGAGTTGGACAAGACTTAGAGACTAAACAACATCTAGCTTATTTATAGTATCTACAAATCTGGGATCATACTACAAGTGCTCAGCCTAGACATGACCACCTCTTTACCTAATATATTAGGCAACTAACAACTAATTTTAGCATTCAATTCTCATTTCCCTGATTATAATATGAGAATATTAAACTTTGCCTTGAGTATTGTGAGAAATAATCATATAATGTTTATAAACTTCCTTCCAGCTCCAAAGTAGAAAAGTCACAGATGTATTTCTTATAGTCACAATGGATGTTCTCATAAATGCAAATCAGGAAGTGTTATTTTTAACTATAATCAAAATTTAAAAATGAGAATGAGAAACAGAGTCAAAGATAAAGATGATACAGTGCACAATGTATATTTTAGCTGTTAGAGGAGTGAGTTTCCATGTTTTATAATTTTTACCTCCAGCCATGCTAAATAAAACAAATGTAAAGAATGTGTCAGATGGTCTAACGTACAGTTGAGTAACAGTAGTCCCTCCTTATCCAAGGATTTCCAAACTGAAGGCTTCCAAGACACAGATTCAACCAACCTAGGATTTGGGGTTGGTTGAATCTGTGAATGGGGAAACTTCAGATAGGATAGGAAAGGCCAAATGAAGTATTTGAGGACTTTGGTATTCCCTGGCATCCTGGAATTAGCACTGCAGATAAGGATAAGGAGGGATGATGGTACTTCTGTGAAACTGGAATCACTCAATGAAAACCAAATTAAATTGAGTCACATAATATAACTTTACAATGGACACCCGTGCAAGTTAGAATCTGTCAGAGGGCGACAGGGAGGCTTATCTGGACAGGGTTTTAACTACATTTTGGGGGCTTCACTGATAGCTCAGTTGGTAAAGAATCTGCCTGCAATGCAGTATATCCTGGTTTGATGGGTTGGGAAGATGTGCTGGAGAAGGGATAGGCTACCCACTCCAGTATTCTTGGGCTTCCCTTGTGGCTCAGCGGGTAAATAATCCTCCTGCAATGCCAGAAGACCTGGATTTGATCCCTGGGTTGGGAAGATCCTCTGGAGGAGGGAAAGGCTACCCAGACCAGTATTCTTGCCTGGAGGATACCATGGACTGTATCTTCCATGGGATAGCATAGAGTCAGACATGACTGAGCAACTTTCACTTTCACATTCATACCAAATAAAGTAATATTATGATACTCTTTCTTACCATTATGTTATAGAGAGAAAAATAATACAATTGAAGTAAAGACAAGGAAAACTAAACACAATTCATATTTTAATAGTTCTCCAAATTCAAAATATATTAGAAATTTTGAAAAACAATATATAGAATTAACATATGTATTTGGGCTATGCCAAAATTTGGTGAGTTGATAAAAGTTTTAACCTTTCTCCTTCAACCTTTCTATTGGTGAAATTGGGCTATGTTATCACATTGAATTTTTTGGAGTCATAAATTTAAGAATAATCAATAATGTGAAGCCTGTAGTGCTAATCTCATTGTTCTTTCAGAAAGATTGATAGAAAGGCCTGGCTTTAAAACACTAAGCTGTCCAGTTTTGGCCCATGACAAATAGCATCAACATGATTATATCTGCAATAAGAAAATAAAACTCCTCCCAAAAGCTTAAAGTCTGTGCTAAATAAAACACTGGGAACCATTCAGCATTTTGTGTTCCTAAATGACTAAATTTTACTTAAGCAAAATTGATGAAAAAAGGAAACAATGGCAATTTTAAAAATCTGATTTAATTTAAATGGCTTTTGATCAAATATCCAGCTTTGAGCAGCAAATATTCCCTACTTAGTAACTTTGCCAAATATCTTGCTTTGTGTTTGGCCACTGCAACATAAAAGTGCTTATGTTGGCCGTAAAACTAAAGGGGATTAATTAAGCTGTATAAACAAATATAAATGTGGTATTATAGTGCTTCAAGAAAATCAAGTTTTGTTTTATTTTTCCCATCTAACCCTGGTCTCCAAAACTGCCTATTAGAAGTACATATATCTTATATAAATTAAACATTATGAGCTGGATCTTTTTTTTTAAACTAAGCTATTTGAAAATCAATTTACTTGCCTCATTTTTCTTTTAAAAGCCCAACTAGAAATAAGTAAAATTATATTTTAAAATTTTAGATATAAATGACAGAAACATAAATTAAAACCTCCTGTGTGTGTGCTAAGTCACTTCAGTCATATCTGACTCTAGGATATGTAGAGGGTAGCCTGCTAGGCTCCTCTGTCCATGGGACTCTCCAGACAAGAATACTGAAATGGGTTGCCATTTCCTCCTCCAAGGGATCTTCCTGACCCAGGGATTGAACCCACATCTCTTAAATCTTCTGCATTAGCAGACAAATTCTTTACCACTAGCTCCACCTGAGAATCTCCAAACCACCTGAAGTTCCCTAAATATAGTGTACTTCTTTGAGTAAACTCTAACCAATACATATTGGGGCTTTCTTTGGCAAGGATTCTGTGTAAATATTAAATTAATACTAAATATTTTGTCATTTTATTGAGTTTTTTTGAGACTGAGTATTTTTGTTGTTTTGTTCAGTCACTCAATTATATCTGATTCTTTGCAACCCCATGGACTGTAGCATGCCAGGCTTCCCTATCCTTCATCTTTTCCCAGAGCTTGCTCAAACTCATGTCCATTGAGTCAGTGAGGCCATCAACTCATCTTGTCCTCTGTCATCCCCTTCTCCTCCTATCTTCAGTCTTTCCCAACATCAGGGTCTTTTCTAAAGTGTTGGCTTTTCGCATCAATTGTCCAAAGTATTAGAGTTTCAGTTTCAGCATCAGTCCTTCCAATGAATATTCAGGGTTGATTTCCTTTAGGATGGTCAGGTTTGATTTCCTTGAAGTCCAAGGGACTCTCAAGAGTCTTCTCCAACACCAGAGTTTAGAAACATCAATTCTTTGGTGCTCAGTCTTCTTTATGGTCCAACTCTCACATCCATAAGTGACTACTAAAAACCCATAGCTTTGACTATACAGACCTTGGTTGGCAAAGTAATGTCTCTGCTTTTTAATATGCTGTGTAGGTTTGTCATAGCTTTTCTTCCCAGTAGCAAGTATCTTTTAATTTCATGGCTCCAGTCGGCATCTGCAGTGCTTTTGGCATGTAAGAAAATAAAGTCTGTCACTGTTTGCATTTTTTATCCAACTATTTGCCAAGAAGTGATGGGACTGGATGCTATGATCTTTATTTTTTGAATGTTGAGTTTTAAGCCAGCTTTTTCACTCTCCTCTTTCACTTTCATCAAGAGGCTTTTTAATTCTTCTTCAATCTCTGCCATCAGCATGGTGTCACCTGCATATCTGAGGTTATTGATATTTCTCCTGGCAATCTTGATTCCAGCTTGTGCTTCATCCTGTCTGGCATTTCTCATGATGTACTCTGCATAGAAGTTAAATAAGCAGGGTGACAGTAAACAGCCTTTACATACTCCTTTCCCAATTTTGAATCAGATTGCTGTTGTGTTGCTTTCTGACCTGCATACAAGTTTCTCAGGAGGCAGATAAGGTAATCTGGCATTCCCACTTCTTTAAGAATTTTCCACAGTTTGTTGTGATCCATACAGTCAAAGGATTTAGCATAGTCAGTGAACCAAAAGTAGATGTTCTGGAATTCTCTTGCTTTTTTGATGATCCAGCAAATGTTGGCAATTTGATCTCTGGTTCCTCTTCCTTTTCTAAATCCAGCTTGAACATTTGGAAATTCTTGATTCACATACTGTCAAAACCTAACTTGGAAAATATCGAGTCTTGTTTGCTAGCATGTGAAATGAGTACAATTGTGCAGTAGTTTGAACATTCTTTGACATTGCCTTTCTTTGGAATTGGAATAAAAACTGACCTTTTCTAGTCCTGTGGCAGCTGATGAGTTTTATACATTTTAGATACAATTTATGTATTCAATATATGCTTTGCAAAAATTTTCACCCAGTCAGTGTTTGGTGTTTTCATATTTTCATTCTTTTAACAGTATCTTTTAAAGAGCAATCATTCTTATTTTCCCTCTCTGTCTCCTCTTTTTGTTGTTGTTGTTTTTTCCCTTGATTGAAAACTGGATTGTGCTTTTGATGTCTTGGCTAAAAAAAATTTCCCATAATCCAAGAACACATTATAGTTTTGTTTTGCATTTCTTTAATAATTATTGATGTTGAGCATCTTTTCATGTGCCTCTTAGCCATCTGAAAGTACAGATTTTTTTTAACTCCCCAAAAATTAAATATTTTGAAGACACAGTTCTGGTATAAATATCCACACTTTTGAATACTCTGAGTTTGCAATATTAGCATATTAAAATAATTATGTCATAAAATTAATGATAGTATATCATGTTTCATAGAGAGAACAAAATTTTATTAGGTAATTTTATCTAAGATTAAAAGTAACATGGAATTTACAATGAGAATGTAAATAGCAAATGATGACTATCTTAAACTTATATAAATTTTAATGCCACTCTTACACAGTTTCTTTGACATATTTTGTTAATAGTATGAAATAATTAGTGAAAAGAGAAAGAACATTTTAGTATAAATGTTAAAGTACAAAATATACTTGAAGCATATACTATTATGTATGACTTTTCAATATTTATTTTACAAAGACTGACTGTAAAATGAAAAAATAATGACATTTTATGAAAATATTCAGAATTTTTATGTTAAGACAAGAGAAAAGGGAAAGTTGGTGTTTTTTTTTTTGGTGTGTCTATTGTATTTTCAAGTACTATAAATAGAATATCAAAAATAAAAAGAAGAATTTTAAGAAGCACAGTAAAATATAGAACTTACCTTTTTTTGTTGCTAGAATGCTTGGAAGTTATAACTGAAAGAGCTCTTGACCTTATGAGCACCTCCATCTTTTATAAGAGCAAAAATATCTCAAGTGGTACAATGCTTCTCTTTCTACCCCTAGTTTCATTAATTTAGATATACAGTAAATGTTCTTTTTCAGTATTCTTGTTTGGTCAAATCAAAAGAAACCGTAATAACTGTGGGATCACAGGGAAAATGATGATGGATTGGTCAAAGTAAAGTAAATCGGTTGCAGTATTGTTCCGTCAGTAGAGATGAGTGAGGATACAGCAGCCTTTCCTTTTAATTTTTTTTTTCCCAAAAAAAAAAAAAGAATTTTATCCTTGAAGCAAGTACTGCCTCCAAACTACTATTGATCTTATTCACTGTTAATAGAAACATACAGTTCAGGAAATTCTAGAAACTAAGTGTATATTTTAAATGTTTTAGTTAAAATGTATTTGGTATATATTTCAATGGGAAAATCAGAGTGCTTGCACCCTTCCCTAAGTTCATAAAAGTTTGCTAATGCATTATTTAATAAGCATATCCTGCCATACAGAAAAAAAGCTAGATAGGTACCTAACCACGATTAAGTTGTTATTTTGAGGTGAAAGTAGCAAGGAAAATAAGCCACCAAATTTTACTTTTACCTTTAATTGACTAACTACTAGAAAATAGGTTTTTATTTCCTTCAGCTAGCTCTACAATTCTGTTGTCATTCTCTTTGGTTTCTACTATTAGCCCTAACACAAGAAGGAGATACAAAATAAACAAATCTAAGTTCCTAGGGGCTTCCTCATGGATGGCTCAGCAGGTAAAATCTCCTCCTACAGAGCCAAATACCACTGAACACACAAGTTCCTAACCTCTCCAAAATATATTAAATCTCTCAAAATTAAATTAGCAACCAGACTGTGCTCAAATTAATAACCTAAAAAGAATACAGGACTTTTCTTTTCTTTCTTTCTTTTTTTTTTTTTTGGTAAAGCATTTTGAGAGCATATGCAAAGTTTCTGAGTGGTCTGTTCCTCAAAGAAATAGGTATTTTGCACTTTGTCACTGATTTACAGCTTTGCTTACTTTAAAATTTTTTTCTAGCTTTATTGACAGTTTCCACTCCAGTACTCTTGCCTGGAAAATCCCATGGATGGAGGAGCCCGGTAGGCTACAGTCCATGGGGTCGCTAAGAGTCCGACTTGACTGAGCAACTTAACTCTCACTTTTCACTTTCATGCATTGGAGAAGGAAATGGCAACCTACTCCAGTGTTCTTGCCTGGAGAATCCCAGGGATGGGGGAACCTGGTGGGTTGCCATCTATGGGGTCGTACAGAGTCGGAATCGACTGAAGTGACTTAGCAGCAGCAGCAGCAAACATTGTATATATTTAAGTGTACAACTTGATGATTTGATACACTATATATAGTAAAATATTCACACAGCTAATTAAGATACCCATAAGTTCACATAGTTACTTTTTCCTGTTTTTTGTGTGTGCAGTGATAAAATTTTGATCTACTCCCTTAGCAGATTTCAAGGGTACAGTACAGCATTGTTAATATAGTCACATGGTTGTCCATTAGATCTCTATGACTTATCTTCTTACATAACTGAAACTTTGTAGTTTTCCTTACTTTTTAACATGCCAAGAATTTTTAGTTTTTCTGAGTCTAGGAGTAAGATAACTAAATGAAATGGGAACTTTAAAACTGAATCAGGCTTCATTGGCCTTTCACTTAATGCCTTGAAGATTTAACATACAATGGTCTCTACTAAAATGCTAACTACATAAAAAGATGGAAGAGAATAATAATCACACTGATAAAAATTTTACTTTCGACTTTATTTTACTTAAGAAGTCCAATTCTTAAGATTTAGTTAAATTGTCTCATATTTCGTTTAATGTTTGAAGTTTTCCATGTGCAATGAAAGTGATCATTTGACATAAGAAAGGAAGAATACTATTCCTGGAAACTGTTGTAACCACTTTCTCAGAAGAATAAAGAATCTGACTAGTAGTGAAGAGTCTGCCTGGTCAAACCGTGCTAGTTAGTAATCGCTTCACCCATCTAATACTATCTTAACTTCAAAACACTGAAGCAGATTGGTTCTGGAAAAAAAGAAAAGTAACTTGAATAAGTATGTACTCACCATTCATTTTAACTCTATTGGATTTGGAGAGTTGATGTATGGCAATTTTGAGCAATTGCCCAATTTAAGAGGAATTATTTCAGATAGTGTTCACTGTAATTTTAAAGTTCCTGTCTTTTCTAGAGGTTGCTATATCATTGATAACTGAAATTTTCTCAGAGCTCTTCCATTGCAAATAAACAATTTGAGCTTCACTTTATTATTTATAATTCAATGATGTCAGGAACAATGAAAGAGATATTCATCTACTTGGCAGATTTCATAGAAACATGCATTTATGAAATACTGATGCTATATCTGCACCGCATAATGGCAATATGTACTCAAGAATAACCTGTTTGGAAGACTATTGTATTATAATCTCAGTCCTCTGGGGAGTTATTTAATCAAAATAGCTCTGCTCAAGTGCACTACAAGAGGAGACATGAAAAAAATGTCAGAGGATCAAGGAGAGACAAAGGACTAGCAATTGTAATACTAAAAGTAATTTAGTGCCTTGAGGAATGGTAATTTTTTTTTCTTGAAGTGGAAAAAGCTCTGATAAGTCAGGAATGTCAGAGCTCCAACTGAGATCTCAGTGAATGGCAAAGTAAATTCTCATACCCGTGAACAACTAAACACCTAAAGAAAATGTGTTAAGTGGAAATGGAAATGTAAGTCACACTGTGCTCCTTAATAATCAGTGTTAGTGAAACACTAATTGGTATCATATGATGATAAGCAACCATATTTGATCGTATTCCTCTATCTTCTTAACTCTTTTTTGCACAGCATAACTTCAAGTAGGCTTTCCAGTAATTCTATGAGCTAAATTCTAGCAATCCTCATGAGTTATAATAAGGAGTTAAAGAACACAATGTTTTTGTATAATAAATCGAGTATTAAGATATACACTCTTATCTTACTGTAGAAATCTATGGTAATTACTCTATTAATGAGTAGTATGTGTTTAACTAACATGCTTAATTATCTTAAACTTTCATTATTGAGGATAAAACAATATGGGAGGTACAGAACAGTACAGAGAGTTTAACTGCTTCTATTTATTTGTTTTTGTGTATGAATTCATTGTCACCCTTCTTCAGTCTAAATGCATCACGTCAAAATTTCCTCCAAACTATCTTCACAGAGCTTTCCTCCCATACTACAATACCAGTAATTTTTCCTCCTCCTTAGTAGTCAGTATTTTAGCATTATACAATTATTGATATTACCATATTAATCTTTTTTAAAGTATTCTAGTTTATAACACATGCTTGTGCATGACTACCTTTTTGAAAATTTGTCTTCTACTTCAAAGTAATTGAGATTAATGCTTTGTTGATCTTCTCTATCTCTGGCATTAACTGTTATTACTGAGCAATATATTTCTACAAATATCTCCAGATACTGTTGGTGGTAGGTGAGTTTTAAAACATAAATTTTGAATACAAATTTGACCCTCTATTTCTGGCAGGGTTTATTTGCTTGGTGTTTGATAAATAACTTGCTTCAATATATTCCATGTGTGCTCCCATCATTGCTCTGATTTCAAGAGCATTATCCACCTTTCATACAGATTAGTGTGTAGCCATTGTTTCAACCAAACATGATTCAAAGCTTACCTCTTTTGAGAGGGTCCTACAATCATGAATGGTCCTCCTTATGAAAAAAATCCATCCAGTACTGATCTACTCCCTTTAGATATGTTTTTATATTTCACTGTTTGAAGGAAGACTGTTTAATTCAAAATGTCTTTAAATGTCAGTGATAATGATATTAATAATAGACAGCATTTTTGAGTATTTATTAATTTCTAGAACCTGTGCTAAGTTATGCATATGAAATATCTCACTTAATGCCATAATACTAAGAGATAAGTTTAGCTCTATTAATTTTTGGCAGATAACATAGAACTGGGATCTAAATTATGTCTTAGAACACCATAGATGATGGCCTGTAGAAAGAAATCTGAGCTCAGTTCAAATGTTATTCTCTCTAGGAGGTCTTTCCTAACCACTGTATACAAATATGATCTCTGCCATTATCACAGCCTGCCTTCTTCGGCACAGGTAGCTATAATCTATCTTCTGTAGACAGTGAAATGTGACTGAGTTTTCTATTTATCATATTTGAGCAGGAGAATTTAAGAAACAGTGTGAAGTTGGCTTAATCCCTGAAAGGCAACGCGTCTGATGGTGAAGACTCCATCAACTCCTAGAACGAGATTGGGGTATTTAGCCAATGCAATAAATAAAACTTTATTATAAATCACCACAATGCTGGGGTTTCCTTTTTTGAAATCAGAGGCTGATTTCATTGTGCACTATTAGTTCATGTATCCATTCATTCAACAAACCACAATGCTGGGGTTTCCTTTTTTGAAATCAGAGGCTGATTTCACTGTGCCCTATTAGTTCATGTATCCGTTCATTCAACAAACCACAATGCTGGGGTTTCCTTTTTGGAAATCAGAGGCTGATTTCACTGTGCACTATTAGTTCATGTATCCATTCATTCATTCATGTGTGTACCTACGATGATTAGGAACTGTTCCAAGTACTAAGAGCATTATAGTAATCAAAACAAAAATCCATGTCTTTGAAGCTTGCTTTCAGGAAGAAAGACAGATAAGGGAGAACAAGGACAACAAATAATACTGTTTTTCAAAATTATCTGTTAATGATGATAAGTGCTGTGGGGGAAAATATGAAACTGTCATAGGGAGGGATGCTGTTGGTGAAGGAATGAGTTGCTAATACAATGACATGTGACCAAAGGGCTGAAAAAGATAAAAGAAAGCCTGGCATACAGTTATGTTGAAAAAGAACTTTCCAGGAAAAAGGGACAAACTTCTGTCACTGAAGGACAGCAAGGAAACTAACATAGTAGGAACAGAATGACTGAAGGGAAGTATAGTGAAGGCAAGATGACAAGCGCATAGGAGGGCCTTGTGAGCTCTTCAGTTTTCACCTGGTGTAACTTACTCACTGTGAACAGTGCATGGTTGTTGAATAAATGAAAGAACAAACTCTATAATGATAGGATTTGGATATTCTGCTTCATTCCACCATAAAAGAAAAAAAAAAAAAAACGCAGTTGAACTGACCAGGTCCACATCAAACAAATGCAGGTACTATTAACCAACATAAGTAGGTATATCCTAATGACACTTCTCATTGGCACAAAATCTTAATGAAAGAAAAAATTTTAAAATATATAGTGATGCCTATAAAAATGAGTTTCATTAGTTTTAACTTAACCACTTATAATAAAGAACCACTGGCTAATGTTTTATTTACAGGGATATTACAGATTTTTTTCCACTAAATAGCTTCTAAAAACTATCTTTACAAAAATTGTTATAGAAGAAGAATGAGATTATCGATAAACATTTTGTATGAAACAACCGTGTAGCTCAAATGGTAAAGCATCTGCCTGCAATGTGGGAGACCTGCGTTCAATTCCTAGGTAGGGAAATTTGCCCTGGAGAAGGAAATGGCAACTCACTCCAGTATTCTTGCTTGGAGAATCCCATGGACAGAGGAGACTGGCAGGCTAAAATTCAGACTATAGTTCATGGGATTGCAAGAGTCGGACTTTTTCTTTCTTATTCTTTGAAGCAGCCAGCTACACTTTGAGATATTTTCTTTCATGATTCTTAACAATTTTGTTTCAGTTATCTAATGTTATGTAGATACAACAATGGATCACCAACATTAGAACAAATCATCTCCAAACTTAGTTTATTATGTACTCACAAAATGTGAGTCAGCAATTTGAGCTGAATTCAGCTGAGAGTTTCTTCCAACTTGTTTATAACAGTCCTTAGATGGAATGGATCCTGATTTTCCACACACCTTTTCATCCTCTAGATGCTAGACTGCTGCTGCTGCTGCTAAGTCGCTTCAGTCGTGTCTGACTCTGTGTGACCCCATAGACGGCAGCCCACCAGGCTCCCCTGTTCCTGGGATTCTCCAGGCAAGAATACTGGAGTGGGTGGCCATTTCCTTCTCCAATGCATGAAAGTGAAAAGTGAAAGTGAAGTCGCTCGGTCATGTCCGACTCTTAGTGACCTCATGGACTGCAGCCTACCAGGCTCCCCCATCCTTGGGATTTTCCAGGCAGGAGTACTGGACTAGTCTTTTTTAAATGCTTGTAAAAGCATTCAGATGTTGCTGTTTAAAGACAATTCCCCATGAATCCCTTATGTTTCTACATGGCTACGCATTTATGGACAATTTAAGAATATTTGTAAAAGGAGTTATGGCAACTTAGTACTTTGTTATCAGGGAAGACTTCCTTACATTATAGAGTAATACATACAGTATCTCCTTTGAAGCAAACTTTAGGCAAGTTTTTAGCCTCACCTAAGAGTCTTCTCCAACATCACAGTTCAAAAGCATCAATTCTTCAGCGCTCAGCTTTCTTCACAGTCCAACTCTCACATCCATACATGACCACAGGAAAAACCATAGCCTTGACTAGATGAACCTTTCTTGGCAAAGTAATGTCTCTGCTTTTGAATATGCTATCTAGGTTGGTCATAACTTTCCTTCCAAGGAGTAAGCATCTTTTAATTTCATGGTTGCAGTCACTCTCTGTAGTGATTTTGGAGCCCAGAAAAATAAAGTCTGACACTGTTTCAACTGTTTCCCCATCTATTTCCCATGAAGTGATGTGACCAGATGCCATGATGTTTGTTTTCTGAATGTTGAGCTTTAAGCCAACTTTTTCACTCTCCACTTTCACTTTCATCAAGAGGCTTTTGAGTTCCTCTTCACTTTCTGCATAAGGGTGGTGTCATCTGCATATCTGAGGTTATTGATATTTCTCCCGGCAATCTTGATTCCAGTTTGTGTTTCTTCCAGTCCAGCGTTTCTCATGATATACTCTGCATATAAGTTAAATAAGCAGGGTGACAATATACAGCCTTGACGAACTCCTTTTCCTATTTGGAACCAGTCTGTTGTTCCATATCCAGGTCTAACTGTTGCTTCCTGACCTGCATACAGCACCGAAGAATTGATGCTTTTGAACTGTGGTTTTGGAGAAGACTCTTGAGAGTCCCTTGGACTGCAAGGAGATCCAACCAGTCCATTCTGAAGGAGATCAGCCCTGGGATTTCTTTGGAAGGACTGATGCTAAAGCTGAAACTCCAGTACTTTGGCCACCTCATGCGAAGAGTTGACTCATTGGAAAAGACTCTGATGCTGGGAGGGATTGGGGGCAGGAGGAGGAGGGGATGACAGAGGATGAGATGGCTGGATGGCATCACTGACTCGATGGATGTGAGTCTGAGTGTACTCCGGGAGTTGGTGATGGACAGGGAGGCCTGGCGTGCTGGGATTCATGGGGTTGCAAAGAGTCGGACACGACTGAGTGACTGATCTGATCTGATCTGAATGAAATTGGGTGTTTCCTATCCTTGGGGTTCCAAAGCTGGATGCATATTAGCTGTGTGTTTAGAATTCCCCTAGGCCCATGTTAAACTGCCCCTATGGGACTTGGAAGGTAAGAGAAATAATGAAAGCAAGAAGTTCAAGCTGCCTGCTCTACTAAACATTATAAACTGTCCAAAATCATTTGGTCTGACTGTCTCCTTACTAAGTCTGTGGAAGTGTGACATGTTGACCAAGCAGCTGCTTGCAGTTTAGGGGCTACTTGATTGCAAGGCTTTCCAATAGTAGACTTGAAAATAAAAACAGTATCATTTTTGCACATTCTATTGGTCAAAGAGTGTCCCAGGGCCATACCAGATTCAAGCCTTGAGGGACTAAACTCTGCTCTGATGAGAGGAGTGGCAAAGATACATTAGAAAGATGAATGTGTAATTGTAGCATTCTCATTTTCTTTTACATATCTTGTAAACTCTTATTCATAATTTTATCTCTTTGAATCTCTATGCTGTAAACTCATAATTACTTAAATTCATATTTATTCTACTAATCCTCTCTTCAGCTCTATCTAATCTGCTATAAACAAGTTCATTGAGATTTCCAACTTCTAACTGAAATATAACAAATGTATTAAAATGTGCATAAATCACAAGTATAAACAGCTTAATGAATTTTTACAAATTACCAATTGCAAGTAGAACCTTGATCAAGAAGGAAAATATCACCAGCATTGTCAAAATCTCCATTATGCCTTCACCTAGTCACTACATACTCTCCAAGGAGAAGCAATAGTTTGGCTTGTTTTAAACTTTATATATGAATGGAGTCATAGGTATGTTTTATCTTGTGCCTATCTGACTTACTTCTATAGTACATTTGCTGTTGCTCAGTGGCCCAGCTGTGTCCTACTCTTTCTGACTCTATGGACTGCAGTGAGAATCATCTATAGTAAGATTCAGTTTACATTCTCTGGACACAATGCTATTATGCTAGAAAATATATCTAAAAGTTAAGATATTTCAAATACATTTTTAAAAATTTAAAACACATTAATAAATAATTGATACAAAAAAGAAAGAACCTATACCTGAAATTAGAAAATCTTTATACTTAAATATACAAAAATGTTAACTTCTCAAAACTTATGAGATGAAGCTAAATTATTATTATATAGGAATATAAATATGCTAATGTGTAGGAAAAGAATAATAACAGCCAATTAAGTAGACCCTGATGACTCAGACAGTAAAGAATCTGAATGCAACATAGGAGAGCTGGGTTCAATCCCTGGGTCAGGAAGACCCCTGGAAAAGAGAATGACTACCCACTCCAGTATTGTCGCCTGGAGAATTCCATGGATAGATGAGCCTGGCAGGCTGCAGTCCATTGGGTCACAAAGAGTCAGACATGACTGAGAGACTAAAACTTCAAGTAGATAAGCATCAGACTTGACTATTACTAAACTATTAAAATATCCCAAAACAACTATATAAAGAAAAATTTAAAAATAGGACAGAAATAAAAGACATACAGACATAAAATTGTTAAGATTGTCAGAGACAATTCAGTTCAGTTCAGTCACTCAGTCGTGTCCGACTCTTTGTGACGCCATGAATTGCAGTACGCCAGGCCTCCCTGTCCATCACCAACTCCCAGAGTTCATTCAAACTCATGTCAATCGAGTTGGTGATGCCATCCAGCCATCTCATCCTCTGTCATCCCCTTCTCCTCCTGACCCCAATCCTTCCCAGCATCAGAGTCTTTTCCAATGAGTCAACACTTCACATGAGGTAGCCAAAGTACTGGAGTTTCAGCTTTAGCATCATTCCTTCCAAAGAACACCCAGGACTGACCTCCTTTAGAATGGACTGCTTGGATCTCCTTGCAGTCCAAGGGACTCTCAAGAGTCTTCTCCAGCACCACCCTCTTCAAAGATTTACACATGTAAAAATATACCAAAATTAATGAAAAAAATTTCAATTTTCATAAAAATGTCCCAGATCCTGTTTACTTCCTTGTGACTATTCATTTGATAACATGTAACATGGCATTGTAACTTTAGAAGAGTTGGACCTTATTTCATGAACCTTTAAATGTGGGCTGGCTTTGTGATTTGCTGTGGTCAATAGAGTATGAAAGAAGTGCCAGTATTCCATTTCCAAACAAGACATCAAGAACGCCTGTGTTCTCACTTTTGTTTCTCTAACTGTACTCTGAGAACAAGTAAATGTGAGCCAACCTGCTAGACAATTAAAAAAAAAAATCTAATAATTTACAGTCCAGCCAGGACAAACAGAACCACCTAGTTGCCTGCTGCTAAATATAGATGTGCAAGTGGGTATCTCTGGGCCCTTAGAGACTAGGTGATCCCCTAGCCAACCCATACACATGTGAGCCTAAAAGAGCTTATTGCTTTAAGCATATAGGCTTTGTGTGTTATTTTTTTAAATAAATATCTTATGATTTTATTTATATAATTCTTATTGCTTGCTTATTACTTATCAATATAATTATTAAAGTTAAGAGATTTTTACTTATAAAATATATTCTTTGGAAATATATGCTGTTATAATGGATTAAGTGCAATTACCTACTGCCATTATAAATTTGTGTAACCAGCAATCACAATCATGCTTGGACCTAGAGTGTGTCATACAGAGTGAAGAAAGTCAGAAAATAAAACAAATATGGTATATTAACGCATATGTGTGAAATCTAGAAAAATGGTAACAGATGAACCTATTTACAGGGCAGGAATAGAGATGCAGATGTAGAGAATGGGCATGCGGACATGGAGGGGAAAAGAGGAGGGTGGGATAATTGAGAGAGTATCATTGGCATATATATATATATACTGCTGCTCCTGCTGCTGCTGCTGCTGCTAAGTCGCTTCAGTCATGTCTGACTCTTTGCGAACCCATAGACGGCAGCCTACCAGGCTCCCCCGTCCCTGGGATTCTCCAGGCAAGAACACTAGAGTGGGTTGCCATTTCCTTCTCCAATGCATTAAAGTGAAAAGTGAAAGTGAAGTCGCTCGGTTGTGTCCGACTCTTAGCGACCCCATGGACTGCAGCCCACCAGGGTCCTCCATCCATGGATTTTCCAGGCAAGAGTACTGAAGTGGGGTGCCATTGCCTTCTCCGATATATATATATACTACCTTTTGTAAAATAGATAACTAGTGGGAAGCACAGGGAGCCCAGATCGGTGCTCTGTGTTGAAAAAGTGTAAATGACCAACAGGAAGAGGGCCGTGGATGGAACTGGGAGTCCCTAGAAATGACTCAGTCCCAGTCCAACTTTGAGCAAGGAATAGCCAAAATGATGAAGTAAAAGGGGAGCTGGGATATGACCGTAGATGTGTTGGACATGGGGCCCTCTCACTACAAAAAGTGCAAAAAAGAATAGGGAAACAGATGAAGAAACAAAACCAATCCTGTGCAGGCAGGAGAAGTACGATTTTATTGATGACCTTAGGCTGAGTAATGACACTCAATATATGCCTGAGCAGCTACCCTAGGGCTGTGTGGTGTTGGTTTAATCGCTAAGTTGTGTCCGACTCTTTGCAACCTAAGGGACTGTAGCCCACCAGTTTCCTCTGTCATTGAAATTTTCTAGGCAAGAATACTGGAGTGGGTTGCCATTTTCTTCTCCAGGAGATCTCCCCATCCAATCAAAGCTGGGAAGCCCATGGTGGCTGACCCACTTGAGCTGGCTTTTTAAGGAAGAGAATGGAGAATCAGATGTTAAAACCTGGCTGGCTGGTCCCAAGGAAGAGGACTTGGAGGTGACGTGCCTCCTGGGAAAATGAAAGAGAAGCCATGAGATGAGAAGAAGGAGACCAAGATGAAGGCTCCCCTAGAGTAGCCAGGAAGATCTCTGGCCTCCCAAAGGATGGATCTGCCTCAAGGCTGCTCAGGAAGCTAAGCCTCATGCAGGAGGAACAGTTGTTGTTCCTGCAGCTGCCAGACTGGATCCCAGCCAGCTGCCTCTTCAGGACATCAAGACAAAGGTGCCGAATAAGGATGGACAGATGGTGGTTATAAAGCAGGATGAAAAGCAGGAAGCCAGGTTGCCAGAGAATGCTTGTACCCTGGCTGACCTGACAGAGTGTCAATGATAAGTCGCTCACCCACACATCAGGGCAGGGGCAGTACCTCCTGGGCAAAGTCACTCTGGATGTGATGATGGGGACAATCTGCTCTTTCCTGCAGGAACTGGTGGCCATGGGCTTTGGAGACAATAGAATGAGTGAGATGACAGTCTTGGGATATGCGAAGTGCAAACTCATCTGCTCTCCCAATTTTGAATCCCTGTTGGATCACAAACACCAGTAAAATGAGCAGATGGAGAATGGTGGTGACTGTGCCTGTGATTGCTGCCTGCTCCAAACGTTATGTTCTCATATCTGTTCCACCCAGAAGTGGCCTGTTTAGCCCGCCCACTCTAGCCATTGTCCCAGTTTGCTCTACCCCATGTAGCTCCCTCCTACAGCAGTTGTGAATAAGGCATAGCCTTCCCATGGCAACTGTGAACAAGGCATAACCTTCCCAAAGCATGCACCCTCACTGCTGGAGGGCTTGTCCCTGCTATTTTTAACAGGCTGCATCCTCCCAGGTGGTGAGGTGTCTGTGGGAAAGAACAGGATCCTTCTCTTGGGGTGGTTCCCAGGTAGGAAAAGTAAGAAGGGCTGCAGCATCTTTGGCTCCCTCATCCCTCCTGAGAGATGACAGAGAGTCTCTTGAGTATCTTGAGGGAGAGAGCAGAGGTCTTTTGAGTCTGAGACTCAGTCCCTGCTCTCTCTGTTACTAAGTGTGTAATTGGACAAACTCTGTAACCTTTCTGAACTTCATAGTCCTCTTCTGAAAAAAAATGAGGATGATATCTACCTCATCAAGTTGGTATGGGGATGAAACGGAATAATCTCAATGAAAACTCCTTGCTGAAGCCAGACATACAAGTAGGTGCTCAATTAATGTTAGGTTAGTTTCTCTTACCCAAAAAAAAAAAAAAAAATAGGTGATGTGTTATCAGTAGTTAATAATTCAAATATTCATAGAAAATTTCTATTGTACTTTACTTAAAATCAAAATACTGAGTAGTATGAATGACTTTTGGGAATTCATTGCTGGGATATATGATCATTCTTTATCTGAAATATTTAATATCTCAAGTAGCTGAAAGAAATTTAAGAAATGGTATATATGTGGTCAAAGGTGATCAACAGTACAAAAAAAAAACAAAAAAACAAATTATGCCTTTGTAGCCCTGTCTATGCATATAGTCTGCAGCCCAAATAGCCAAGATAGAAAGAAACTGAATTTTTGATGGCAAAAAAAAAAAACAAAACATGCAGTTAGAAATATAATTTGTGCTTACCACCAAAATAAAAATTGAACATATGACTTGATAATGTGACTGACAGTGTTTAGGAGTAGAATTTAAAAGTCACAGTAGTGATCAACTTATCAAGATGAGTGTTTACTGATAATAAAATATTGTTGTTGTTCAGTCTCTCTGTCATGTCTGACTTTGCAACTCCATTGAATGAAGCACGTCAGTCCTCCCTGTCCTTCACCATCTCCCAGATCTTGCTCAAATTCATGTCCATTGAGTTGGTGATGCCATCCAACCATCTCATCCTCTGTTACCCACTTCTCCTCCTGTCCTCAATCTTTCCCAGCATCAGGGTCTTTTCAAATGAGTCAGCTCTCCACATCAGGTGGCCAAAGTATTGGAGTTTCAGCTTCAATATCAGTCCCTCTAGTGAACACCCAGGACTGATCTCCTTTAGGATGGACTGGTTGGATCTCCTTGCAGTCCAAGGGACTCTCAAAAGTCTTCTCCAACACCACAGTTCAAAAGCATCAATTCTTTGGTGCTCAAGTTGACTTCTTTATAGTCAACTCTTTATAGATCCACATCCATACATGACTTTTGGAAAAACCATACCTTTAACTATATGGACCTTTGTTGGCACCACCATTCTCCAACTGTCTCATCCCTGTCCCCTTTTCCTCCTACCTTCCATCTTTCCCAGCATCAGAGTCTTTTCCAATGAGTCAGTTTTCTTAGGTGGCCAAAATATTGGAGTTTCAGCCTAAGCATCAGTCCTTCCAGTGAATATTCAGGACTGGTTTCCTTTAGGATTGACTTGTGGTTATTTGTGTCATTAAGATCTTTTTTGTATAGTTCTGTGTATTCTTGCCACCTCTTCTTAGTATCTTCTGCTTTTGCTAGGTTCATACCATTTCTGTCCTTTATTGAACCCATCTTTGCATGAAATGTTCCTTTGGTATCTCTAATTTTCTTGAAGAGATCTCTAGTCTTTCTCATTCTTTTGTTTTCCTCTATTTCTTTGCACTGGTGACTTATGAAGGCTTTCTTATGGTTTCTTGCTATAATAAGCAAAAGAGATAGGATATTTCTAATTATTTTTCTGTTAAGCTATGGGTTTCATAGGTTGACATAGATTATTATACGCTCCTGAATAAAATGGAAACATTCCCACTGACAAAATTAGGTCAGGATTTCTAATATGAAAATAAATTTTCCCTTTCATACTTGCCTTAATAAATGCTCTTAGGAACTTTACTTGCAAATTTCCATTGTTTGTCTCTGCTAAATACAGGCTTTATTTTCTTGGGCTCTAAAATCACTGCAGATGGTAACTGTAGCCATCTGCATGAAATTAAAAGATGTTTGTTCCTTGAATTAAACCTATGACAAACCTAGACAGTGTATTAAAAAGCAGAGACATCACTTTGATGACAAAGATCCATATAGTCAAAGCTATGATTTTTCCAGTAGTCATCTATGGAAGTGAGATGACTTCTCACCTATGAAAGTGAAAGTTGGACCATAAAGAAGGCTGAATGCCCAACAATTGATGCTTTTGAACTATGATGTTGGATAAGACTCTTGAGAGTCACTTGGACTGCAAGGAGATCAAACTAGTTAATGCTAAAGGAAATCAACCCTGAATAAATTGGAAGTACTGATGCTGAAGCTAAAATTCTAATAATTTGGCCACCTGATGTGAAGAGCTGAGTCACTGGAAAAGTTTCTGATGCTGAGAAAGAATGAGGGCAAGAGGAGAAGAGAGTGACAGGATGAGATGGTTGGATGGCATCATTGACTCAGTGAACATGAGTTTGAACAAAGAGAGTGAAGGACAGGGAAGCCTGGCATGCCGCAGTCCCTGGGATCTCAAAGTGCCACACACGATAGAATAACTGAACAACAGAAAACTCAGTCTCTTTGATGCTTTCCAGGAGAGCAGGAGCAAAATAAAAATAAGGAAGTTTTTATTGTTGTTTCTATCTTGCTGTATTTCAGACACTATCTTCTTCAAAGTGTAGTATTTCTAGGATTAAAAGTGAAGGTTGAGTCAAGGACCTAGTTTATAGCACAGGGAACCCTTCTCAATAGTCTGTGGCAGCCTGGATGCAAGTGGAGTTTGGGGGAGAATGGATACACATATATGTATGGCTGAGTCCCTTTGCTGTCCACCTGAAACTGTCACACTGCTGTGACTCAGATATACGCCAATACAAAATTTAAAAATATAATGAAAAAAGACAGTAAAATATTTTTTATTTTAAAAGAGTGAAGTTTGAATACACTTCTGACATAGATCAAGTTTGTGTGTCTTTGCCTCACTATACCTGCTTTCCTTCATTTGTAGATTAGGGTGTCTGGTGGTACCATAGAAGTCTCTTATGAACATTAATGGGAAAATGCATATGAACAATTTGGCACAATATCTAACAAATAGCAAATAATGACTAAAAAAGTTAACTATTTATTACAGATCATTCCTGAAGGAGAAGCATTTCTGGGTTAGTATATCCCATTCATTATATACTGACTTTCATAACCTTTTGTTTTAAAAGATGACTTTTTCTTATCTTCATACCCATCACTCAGTAACAGTGGTCTTATCTGAGCCATTGTTCCCCAAAGAGCAATTGCATTTTCTGCTCCATTAAAAGAGAACTACATCAAACTGCACTAGCGGATTCATCTAATCAGTAAATATTTATTGTGCATTTAATGCATCTTAGCACTCTATCAGATTCCTCAGGTCCTAGGGAACCAAAATCATATGGCTTTTTCAGACTCTGTAACTTATTAACCACCCCAGTATGCTCTAAGTAAACAGCACAACCATAATTTTATTAAAAACTGATCTAAAATGTTCCTTTCCCATGCCTTTCCTGCACACCCCAGGTTCAGGTTATCCCCCACCCCTCTGAACTCTCAGAGCAGCTAATCCAAGCCACCATTATGACACCTTTCATTTGCAAGGTGTGTTATGGTCTCTAAATATTTGGTCTGGTTTTCAAATTACATGAGGAAAGACTACAGAGAAAATATGATCACAGCACTTTACTAGCACAGGTCCATGAAAGGAAAAATAAAGGCAGGATAAATCAGTTTGTTCACTTCAAGTGAAAAACTAATGGTGTGCTAAATACACTAATTTGAAATGCATGGGTATGAGGAAGCAATAATGTTCTCATCATCAAGGTGAAGATACCTTCTTGGAAAACAAAATGGAAGTAAACAAAACACTACCAGGTGTCAGCGGGGAAAGAGAAGAAACGAAGTTGAATCCTTACCAAAATGCATTATTTATGAAAAGACGCATAGCAGCTGTTGCAGAAAAGATAGCATGACATCAAGAGTTCTCAAGAAGCACAGAAGTAGAGGGGGAAAGGGTGTGGCTTCAATATTTCTGAAAGCAACTGCTGAAAGTATCAAGCCCAGAGAATGCCAGCTGTTGGTTCTTTGAGCAGTGCCATAGACTTCACATACTAAGAATTGTAATGCCTGGAGAAAACTTACATTTAAAGCAGGTATTGATGAGGAATAGAAGTCAAAGTTAACAGACAAAAAAAAAAAAAAGAAAAGAAATCTGGTTCTTTAAGATAAATTGGATATCTAGTTCCAAATTGTGTTAGGATTTTGTAGCTTGGGGTAAATCACTTAAAACTTCCTACTCCCTTCAGTGTCATCTTTTACACAATAAAAAGAGGAACTTAAGACTGCCTATTTATAGGTTTTCTGTGTGGATAATATAAATTATTATTCTAGAATTATTATCAATTTTGCTCATTATTTTTACTACATATTCAGAAGAAGAAAATTAACTATTTTATTATTTAACCTTTTATTTTATATTGGAGTATAGCTGATCAACATTGTTTTGATAGTTTCAGGTGGACAGCAAAGGGACTCAGCTGTACATATACATGTATCCATTCTCCCCTTAACTACCCTTTCATCCAGGCTGCCACATAAACACTGAGCAGAGTTCCATGTGCTATACAGTAGGTCCTTATTGGTTAGCCATTTTAAATGTACCAGTGTGTACGTGTCAATCCCAAACTCCATAACTATCTCTTACCCCTCTCCCTCCCCCGATAATCTTAAATTCTTTCTCTACATCTATAAGTCTGTTTCTATTTTGTAAATAAATTCATTTGTATCATTTCTTTTTAGTTTCCACATATAAAGCATAGCAGGATATTAACTATTTTAAAACATTGTTTTATTAAAGAATAATTTATTTTTGGAAAACAATTTCTGCTTTGAATCCAAAAAAAAAAAACATGATCTTAAAACTCACCTAGTTGAAACCATTTGGAATTTTTCTCCCATTGTTAGTTTATCACCTTTTAGAGGCCCTAGTTTATTTAGCAATTGTTAAAAGAGTTGTGAGCTGGACTGGACCAAATTTGCCAGCTGGACAAAGTAGGATTTTTATGCAATATATCAATAAATTGCTAGACTAAGGAGACCTATGGCCGAGAGTATGAAAACTGTTTTTGAACATTTTAGATAGTGGTACTTTTCTCAGGAAAATTCTTTGATAAGACTTATCCCAAGTGCTAAAGTCATCCTTTCCCTGAACCCAACCTGGGATAAGTCATGCATAACCATTTTAAAGTTTCTTTTGTAGTTTTTATCATAAATGGTCCCTGCTTGATCTCCCTGTAGTTCCCAAGCTCCAGCCATGTGTTCTCTGCCAAGCAAGTCTTGCCTATTGTGTAAATCTCAACACAGTAAAATCCATGCTCTCAGGCTCTAACTCAAGATACACACTTGCTGAGCAGGATTACCTAATGGTCTCATCCTATCATTTTACAGAGGAGGAAACAGAGTTCTCGAGATTCACTCAGCAGCAGAAGTATTGTAGAAACATACTTTATATCTAAATTAACATTTATTTCCATGAGAGGCTACTTCCAAAGACTCCTTCAAAACTACTCCCAGAATTATGTTGCTAAAAAAGCAAATAAAAGAATGCAGTCTTGTCACCCTTCTTTATAAACAGTGAACCTTTAAAAGGACCTCAAAGAAACTTCTTGGTTTTATCGAGTCTAAGTCCAATGCATCTATCAAGCCATGTCTCCATCTGTCATTCATCCATTAAATGTGTATTGCTTGAGAAGCAGACAACATTGAGGTAGATGCTAAAAGGAGAGTAAATGACACACAAATAGTCCCTGCCATCAAGTCCCTGCCTTAAAGTTTAGTGTATGAGAAAGATTGCAATTATGATCACAACTGCATTGTTAACACAAATGACCAAACTTCTGGATTTCTCCCACCCACACTCTCAACACTAGTCACACTACGGTTGCCACATAACTCCCACCTTTCCTAATTAAGCCCAGTTGTTTCATATGGCCTTCAATTTTCATATGTTGTATCTTTCTTGTCTAGAATATTCCAGTTTCTTTCTTACTTCGGCAAACTTCTAAATATTCAATTTGTTGAGTTATGACCTCTCTGAAAGCCCTCTTCACCAGAGTTGATTGAGGCACCAGGGTTTTGTAGGTATATCTTGTGTATTCTGCTAAGAAGTCATCTTTAAATAAGTGGGTTTTGTTCACCAGTCAAAAGCAAAATTCTAACATGCATGGGTTTATTTCTGCTAATTTCTCACAAGGCCCTTGCAGAAATAATTTAACTTTTCCAATAATCAGCTCCTTACCTTTAAATGTGTTTATAGTGTCATTTACCTTTGTTGGAACAAGTGAATGAGTTAATTAATACCTGTAAAATATTTCAGCAGGGTTTAGCATATCTTAGGTGGTTTATTAATATCAGTTTTTTATATGATTATCAAACCAAATGTCCTGACTCACAATAATTCTCAGTAAATGTATACTGAAAATGTGAAAGTGTGAATTTATAATTAATATAAGTCTTTGCATTGGACTTTAAATAAATTAAAAAGGAAAAAGCTAGAAATTAAAACTAAGCCTAAGACTACCTGCCCTAAAGTCAAAAAGTATTTAATGAAAATCAACATTTTTAACAAATAGACTTTGCAATTCTAACCATATCAAATATGAAAAATGCTACAGATATATAAATTTTTATTGCATTCATTTGTCTTAGGTTGACTTGGATAGTTTTAATAAGCTAAATTCTGAGTGTTTCAAAATATTTTTCCTTCATTATTTGGTTAGGAGTCTAATGAAGCAGCACAACAGTGTTTCATTTTTTTACTGTTCCTCAAGAGGCAACTCATTTAATCATCTGAACACTTGGAAATCCATTGTGATACAAATAAATAATTATGTAGTACTCCTTTAAAATAAATCACTGAAAATTTTATTGAAAACATGCAAAATGAATTTAAAGAATGTATACTTTGCTGTAAAATTATATTACTTGACTTACTCAAATATTACTACATGTACACAAAAAATAAATACATAAATAATACAAGGCAAGAAAAATAAATTATGTTGTCATTCCAAAAATGCATATTTCTACTCTGGTGGTCAAAGAACAACAAATAGCAGCTTTACAACCACATCAGTGTCGTAGGTGTCTCATTCTGAAGAGTAGTCAGTACCCTAGAATAGAAGTGATTGCAATTTAAAATGTCACGAATCATATAGGATGCTTTTGGTCCCAGAAACTAAAATTTTTACGTGATGAGACTGTATGATTTTTTCCCCGTATATCATTAGAAATTACCATATCCATATTGAATATTCTCCAACAAGGTCTATTTTCAGGTTTCAAAGTCACATATTTGTGGATTATATTCTTCAGATTGTACATTAATATGGATCTGAAAGAGATAGAATGCTTCCAGGCCTTAAATACTGATCTTACATCATTACATTTACTTATTTAAAAGTTTTTTATTTTATATTGGGGAACAGTTGATTTACAATGCTGTGTTATTTTCAAGTATTCAGCAAAGTGATTCAATTACACATATGCATATATATATTCTTTCTCAGATTCATTTCCCATATAGATTATTAGAGAGCATTAAGAGTGCCTTGCGCTATACAATAGGTCCTTATTGATTACCTAGTTTCTATATAGTAATGTGTATGTTAATGCATCATTATATTTTTAAAAAAACAATTAAAAAAAAATCTGAACAATTTAAGTAATTTTAGCAAAAGCCCTATAAATAATGTTTGAATGAATTGAACAATTTATAAAGATGAAAAAACAAAATTTAAAGAAGTGGACAGAGTAATAGATTATGATCACTTCATCAGCATCCTGAAAGAAGAGACTGATTACTTGATGATTAGAGTAGAACATTAATTAACAATGAGATTAAAACAATTACTTTAAAGATTATATTTATAGGAGACTATGAACAATCATACAGGAAATGCTAGCCAGTATTAAAAATCCACTGATACTGTTTCAAGAAAATTACAAGGAGCTTACAGTACATGGTGGTTACCTATCATCACTATTTTAAAAAGGAACAATCCTCAACAGCACAGTCTACACACAAAAAATTTTTCAAAATGAAATGGACATAACCATGACATCTCATTCTTTGACACCTAAAGCTGAGGTTCACTGCCTGTTAGACTGACATCAGAAACTAAATGCCTAACAGCTGCCTTCCATGTGAAATCACAGGAAAAATAATACCAATTATAGCAATGTGCACAGCATCTATATTCATCTGTTCAGTGTTCATTTGGCAGATGTAATCCTAGTCAACATCATCATCATGTAATATCCCTGCATCAGCACTGGCTTAGCAGTTTTACCATGTCCTTATCCTAATGAGACTATTCTAGGTGGAATCTGTCTTAGCTTGGGCTGTCATAATAAAATACTGAAGACCCTGTGGCTTAAACTACGTAAATTTATTTTCTCAAGGTTCTGAAGGCTGAAAGTCCAAGATCAGGGTTTCAGCATGGTCAGATTCTGGTGAAAACTCTCTTTTGAGGTTGCAGAGCCATCCTTTTAGGTGTCCTCACACAGTGGAGAGAGAGAGGCTCCCCTCTGGTGTCTCACGTTATGAATTCAGGAATCCCTTTGTGTGTATGGTCCGGTGGGGTCTCACTCTCCTGACCTCTTCTAAACCTAATTACCTCCCAAAGCTCCCACCTCCAAATACAATCACAATAGGGATTGGGGTTTTGGTATATACATTTGAGGATTTCATGAACATTCAGTCCATAATATAATCCTAAATACACAGGTTTGCAGTTTCCTTTTTTGCTCATTAGTGGTTCTATAAAAACATCAACATCACATTTTTATACATGAAAATGATTGAACGGAAACTATGTGTGAATTAACACTGAAGATCAGATCATTAGAGGATTAACAAATCAAGGATCTTACCCACTATATTTTACTAACAATATCAAAGATAAATTAATTGTAAACACCTACAAAGCAGAGGGCGGCTTCAGATCCCAGGTTTTTTTTTTTTTTTTTTCTGGCCACATTAAGGCATTCTGTGGCTCACATCAACATAAAAGGTCGCTAAGCTCCATATGCCATTACATCAGTTGCACAGAAAGGAGTTGTTTCGGTAATGACATATCTCCATTTTATATTCTGATAGGTACATTGGTTTGGTGACATTTTCTGCATTAAGCCATAGGTGAATTTAATGAGTAAAACTTTAAAGCCTTGACCAGTGTGTGTAGTTGAGTTGAAAAATGTAACATAATCATGCATTTTTAAGGGTTCTGTGCCTCCTAATGTAGCAGAACAGTTTTATTTCCTAACATTAGTGTCTCTAGCAAACATATTTTTTTCCTGTAAATCCATAGATTTGTTATTTGGTTACAGTAAGTCGGGGTTGGCAAATTTGTTTTCTGCCAAGGGCCAGACAGTAAATATTTTAGGCTTTGTGGGCCACTTTTGGTCCCTGTTAATCTTCGTATTCTATTTTTACAATACTTGAAAGTGAAAGTGAAGTCGCTCAGTCGTGTCCGACTATTTGCGACCCCATGGACTGTAGCCTACCAGGCTCCTCTGTCCATGGGATTTTCCAGGCAATAGTACTGGAGTGGATTGCCATTTCCTTCTCCAGGGGATCTTCCCGACGCAGGGATCTAACCTGGGTCTCCCGCATTGTAGACAGGCGCTTTACCGTCTGATCCACCAGGGAAGTATGTTTACAATACTTAGGAAATGTCAAAATATTTTTAACTCATGGGTCATGGTTTGCTGACCCCTACATAGGCAATCATAGACAAATCTGATAGATTCTGCTAAAAGCATGCCTTAGACAAGGACTCCCCTGCTAGAAAATATTATTTATTTGCCTGGTATACTATATATATATATATTCTCCAGCTCCACCACTCCCGCCCCCCCCCCCCACCGTATATTATGGTGTTTTGACATCTTAAAAAAAAAAAAAAAAATTGTCTGGGAAGACTATTCCTCCTGGGCTAGCCAATTCTTAGAGATAGCAAGGGATTTGGCCTGGAGCAAACCTTTGATATGCAGAGTAACCAATACAAATCCCTCCTTTCTCCAGCTGGTTTATACACCCCAGCAGGCAGTGTCCTTCTGCCTTAATTGTCCCAGAGCCAGGTCCCAGGGAACTGGAAGTTAGAGACCACCCGTATAGCCCAAAGCCAGTCAACGTTATTCAAACTGCCCAATCCTAAACTGTTTACTCTGTCTTGCTTTGTCTTTCCCAATGAAGACAAGTCTTTCCCTCACTTCTGCTTCTGCCCTGTGATCCAAACCTGGTTTCTCCTGTGGACCTGTGTGATGAGCCATGTCTCTTGTTTCTATGGGAAACAGAAGTAACATTAAATTTATCTCTCAGTGGAGTTGATATCTCTGTGAGATCACTCAGTCATGTTTATAAGTTAAGACCTGAGTACAAAACACCAGAAGGTCTGACTTCAGCATATTTACAAGGAGACTCTCTACATGAAGTTACTTGCCTTTCATTTTCTTCCCAGGAATGTCACCCAGTAAAGGGAAGGAATGATTTGAGAGTCTGCATTTAAACATCTCTTTTCTCTACTTTGTATGTTTTCACATGTATGGGACTAATAATGATTTAAAAAACCAAGTTATCAATACTATACTTGCATTGCTTTATTAATGATTTTAATTTTTTTAATCTAACATTGTATTTACTTCCTGCTTATTTTTATTCTCCAAATTCTCTGTTGAGAGCTTATGGGTGAAGTGGAGGGTTTAAGTACACAAAATGTACTAAATGTTATTCACAAAGTTGTGCATCTAGTCCCTTGGTGGTTTCTATACCAAAGCAAACCTGAGTGACTTACAAATTGCATGGTTAACCAATGTACAATATAATATATAATCTAAGAATATGGACTCTGGAAAGAGATTTACTTTGTTTTCATTCCCATCTTTGCTATTAAAATATTTGATATTTTGGTATACTTCATTACTTAATGCCTTATTTCTTTCATATATTAAATAGATATACACCTCTCTGTAGTTATTATTAAATAAAATTATTCATAAAATGCACTTAATACAATGCTTGAATCATCAGATCAGATGAGATCAGTCGCTCAGTCATGTCTGACTCTTTGTGATCCCATGAATCGCAGCACGCCAGGCCTGCCTGTCCATCACCAACTCCCGGAGCTCACTGAGACTCACGTCCATCGAGTCAGTGATGCCATCCAGCCATCTCATCCTCTGTCGTCCCCTTCTCCTCCTGCCCCCAATCTCTCCCTGCATCAGAGTCTTTTCCAATGAGTCAACTCTTCGCATGAGGTGGCCAAAGTACTGGAGTTTCAGCTTAAGCAGCATTCCTTCCAAAGAAATCCCAGGGATGATCTCCTTCAGAATGGACTGGTTGGATCTTCTTGCAGTCCAAGGGACTCTCAAGAGTCTTCTCCAACACCACAGTTAAGCAATATATTAAGGTTGTGTGGATCTAGCCCTAGTAGTTGTCTACTGTTACTTCCCAGGAACTTGGGAGTCTATCTTCTCAAAGTAGTAATCTTAAATGGGGACTAGAGCCTTTTCACTATTACCTTATATTCAATATATTTCATTGGCAGTGTTTCTAGAAAAACAAGTAGATCAGAGACCAAAACTCTTCCACTACACTAGGAGGTACAAAGAAGTTAAAAATGCACGATCATGTTCCATTTTTCACCTTAACTCTACTGCACACTGATCAGGAGTTTCAACTTTTACCTAATGAATTCACCTTTGCATCCAACCCCAGTTGAAGTTAACATCATCCTTTTTCTCTGTTGGTGACTGATGAAACAAGGCCATTCTGGAATTCTTCCTGGGCCTATCTTCTACACTTCAAGGTCAAAACTGCACTCCTTAAATCCACCTGACACTCTTAATAAGGATTGTTTCTCTTTGCCTGGGTCTCTTGCCTAGAAACTTCCCTGGTGGCTCAGAGGTTAAAGCATCTGCCTGTAATGTGAGAGACCCAGGTACGACCCCTGAGTTGGGAAGATCCCCTGGAGAAGGAAAAGGCAACCCACTCCAGTATTCTCACCTGGAGAATTCCGTGGATGGAGGAGCCTGGTATGCTACAGTCCAGAGGGTCGCAAAGAGTTGGACACAACTGAACGACTTCACTTTCTTTCACTTCCGTAGAAACTTCCTTGAACTGCCTTTTTTACTGGCCCAAAGCCCAGTCCTGTTCAAAGAGTTTTCTCTCCTTTTATATCTCTTTTTCTTAGTTTCTTTCTTTCTTTCTTTCTTTTTGTATAGAAGTTTCTTCTAAGTAGCTGCTTGCAGATTTCAAGTCATTGTAGCCAACTTAAAGAGAGAAGCTGCCCTTTCAACTTGTGCAAAACATTCTTTTTTATCGTGACCTTTGAATCCCCTTTCATTTACACATCCATATTCTAGGAGTTAGTAGGACCCTTATGGCATTTACAAACTTAGCCAATTTTAATATCATGTTTATCTGTTATAAATTTATATTAACATAGTTTTATCCTATGATTTCAAGGGGTCAAAACACTTCCAAGAACTTTTGAAACATGAATGAGAGATATAGAAGATGATTTGTGATTGGAGTGTGGGGATGATGCAAATATTAATACAATTACCCAACCTTCTTTCCTATTACCATTAATTTGAGTCTCTTTTTAGGCATTGGAAAATAAAGAAATTCTCCTCTCCATCACTTCTTTTGCCTCTAAATACACAATAGACTATTTATAGGAAGACAAGATCAAAAGAGGAAAAGGTACAAAACAGTTAAAATTAACCAAATGATTTCATCTGTGTCTGTGGTTCCAGAAAAGCTTACAGACACCTCAGCCCTACCAAAGATAGAACATTTCTGATGCAGATCTCTTGTATCAGTCTTGGCTGGTGGCTAAACTGTACCAGCTCAACTTTAATTCTGATACTGAAACACCATGAACCATCTCTCCTTTGGTATATCATGGCATGCAAAATTAATCTTTTGTGTCCTGTAAGTTGCAGTATATGCTCTGTGTGACATGTCTTTGTGATGCACAAATATTTCAATTGTTCCTCAGTTATGGTCTTCAGCTGACTATTTTCCCGTTCCAATTAGGATATTAGAAACAAATATCAATGAAGTGTCTGATCTGGAGACAGAATATTATTATATTCTTCAAACAAAGTCCTAGTGTGATGTAGTGTTGTCTAAGTTCCTTCCTGAAAGTAGGGAATAAAGAAAGTCATGGAATCTCAGTGTATTTTCCCTAGTTCCTCCCTTTCTCAAACATTAGGAGATAATAGCAGGAAGAATTACAAACCTTCTGCCTGTGTTACCCATTTTATCCCTTTCACATTTATCTTAAACATACTGATAAGTCTATAGTAAATGGTATGGTTATCAGTCATGTTTTTTCTCCTGTCTTCTTTCTAGAGCGGTCAGTCACTCCAAAAGGTAGTCTTCATAAGACCCTAGGATATTTTTAACTTTCAATTTGGATGTTTGGTCCCAAGAGCTATACAGTGAAATTTTACAAATGAAATAGTACTTGAAACACTCTGACACTGGCTACACCAAGGAGCCTTGTTTTGTGTCAGAATTATTCTACTCATATTCATGTTCATGAGTATTAGAAACATTCCAGGTGTTCTAAAAATTATATAAAATAAATGATCATTTAATCCTGAAATACACACACACATACACACTTCCCAGGTGGCGCAGTTAGTAAAGAATCCACCTGTCAGTCAAACATGGTTTGATTCTGGGTCACAAATATCCCCTGGAGAAGGAAATGACAACCCACTGCAGTATTCTTGCCTGGAGAATTCCACGGACAGAGGAGCCTGGCGGGCTGCAGTCCATGGGGTTGCAAAGAGTCAAACAGCAGCATATGTGTGTGTGTGTGTATGTATATATATAATTGTTTAGTATCTGTCTATTGCAATTTGGCATACCTTGCACATATAGCAAAAAACCCAAAAAGCATGGAATAAATGAGCCAGCCAGACAATCACATGCCAACTTTGGCATACACTAAATCAAGGAGGAAAGCACAAGCTGCTTAAGCTATAGTGGATAATTTAAAAAAAAGACAAAAACCTTCTAAATGTATTACATGTAAAATAACCAGTTGCAGATGAGTCATCACAATCAGCGTACCAATGGGTATGATCATCCTCATTCATTTAAACATTTATTCAGCACTATTATTTGTGCCAGGCACTATGCTAAGAACTGGGGGTAAAGTAATAAGTGACAAATATCTGACTTATGATAACTTAATTTCACATTTAAATGTCACTAATTTAATAATCCATTTCTTATCTTGTGACTGAAAAAAAACCCTATATATATTATTAATGTTTCTTTCTTTAAAATTTAAAGAAATGACAAGAACAAAGAAATTGCTGTTAAAATCTGTATTTTGAATTTGGCCCTCAGATGACTGAAGCACACATACTACTATTGAGACTTCTCTCATGTATCACGAATGTAACAGAGTAGAGTGTTTCAAGGATGCCTATTACTATGAAACTATTATGCAACTATTTCAAAGCAAATGAGTTTGTGTTAGGCTATTTATATTTCTAATCAAATCTCTTGCTTTGATCTTGCTGAGTCTAATTTTATTTGGAATTCCTAAAAAGACTCCTTAGAATAGTTTTGTAGTCTTGTGTCTTGTAGTCTTGAGTTCTTACTACATTATAAGTCATTTTAAATTTTAGATTCAGATTCTAATGGGAAACTTTCAGCATAAAAGGCACAGCACTCAAATTATTGCCATGAATGCAAAATTATTCATATTACCATATTAATATCAATAAATTATCTGATTTTTCTACTCAAACCATTTTCAATTAATCCCTCATCAGGGCAATCAGAACTGTTTTGCCATTCTAGAATTAGAGGATTTACCAATGTGTTCTCCATTTCCACTACATTTTCATCATCCTTACTTTTAATCTTTTTTTTGAAATGTTATGTCTACAACAGAATAGATTCAGGAACAGTTGAGGAAATCAAGCTGTGTTGATATGAATCTTTCTGTTTAATACAAGGAAAGAATCCCTGATGGACCAAATGCTCATTTATCATCATCTAATAAAGATTTTGCATCAATTCCACTTACGTTTTACAAACAAATAATTTCACTCTTTGCTTTCTTTAAAGCAATTTCTCAATCACAACACTACTACATTTGGGACCAAAGATGTTTAGGGGTAAAGGAGAATCCTATGCATTGTAGAATGTGTCAAAGCATTCCTTCAGTTCAGTTCAGGTCAGTCACTGAGTCGTGTCCGACTCTGCGACCCCATGAACCATAACATGCCAGGCATCCTTGTCCATCACCAACTGCCAGAGTGTACCCAAACCCACGTCCTTTGGGTCTGTGATGCCATCCAACCATTTCATCCTCTGTCATCCCCTTCTCCTCCTGCCCTCAATCTTTCCCAGCATTAGGGTCTTTTCCAAAGAGTCAGATCTTCGCATGAGGTGGCCAAAGTATTGGAGTTTGAGCTTTAACATCAGTCCTTCCGATGAACACCTAGGACTGATCTCCTTTAGGATGAACTGTTTGGATCTCCTTGCAGTCCAAAGGACTCTCAAGAGTCTTCTCCAACACCACAGTTCAAAAGCATCAGTTCTTCAGTGCTCAGCTTTCTTTATAGTCCAACTCTCACATCCATACATGACTACTAGAAAAACCAAAGCCTTTACTAGACGGACCTTTGTTGGTAAAGTAACGTCTCTCCTTTTTAACACACTGTCTAGGTTGGTCATAACTTTCCTTCCAAGGAGTAATCGTCTTTTTTTTTTTTTTTAAACTTTACAATATTGTATTGGTTCTGCCATATATTTATTTTTAATTTAAATGTATTTATTTTAATTGGAGGCTAATTAATTTACAATATTGTATTGGTTTTGCCATATATCAACAGGAATCTGCCGCGGGTGTACAAGTGTTCCCCGTCCTGAACCCCCCTCCCACCTCACTCCCGATACCATCCATCTGGGTCATCCCAGTGCACCAGCCCCAAGCATCCTGTATCCTGCATCTAACCTGGACTGGCGATTCATTTCATATATGATCTTATACATGTTTCAATGCCATTCTCCCAAATCATCCCACCCTTTCCCTCTCCCACAGAGTCCAAAGACTGTGCTATACATCTGTGTCTCTTTTGCTCTCTTGCATACAGAGTTATCGTTATCATCTTTCTAAATACCATATATATGCATTAGTATACTGTATTGGTGTTTTTGTTTCTGGCTTACTTCACTCTGTATAATAGACTCCAGTTTCATCCACCTCATTAGAACTGATTCAAATGCATTCTTTTTAAGGGCTGAGTAATACTCCATCGTGTATATGTATCACTGCTTTCTTATCCATTCATTTGCTGATGGACATCTAGGTTGCTTCCATGTCTGGCTATTATAAACAGTGCTGCGATGAACATAGGGGTACACGTGTCTCTTTCAATTCTGGTTTTCTCCCTGTGTATGCCCAGCAGTGGGATTGCTGGATCATAAGGCAGTTCTATGTCCAGTTTTTTAAGGAATCTCCACACTGTTCTCCATAGTGGCTGTACTAGTTTGCATTCCCACCAACAGTGTAAGAGGGTTCCCTTTTCTCCACACCTTCTCCACCATTTATTGCTTGTAGACTTTTGGATCGCAGCCATTCTGATTGGCATGAAATAGTACCTCATTGTGGTTTTGATTTGCATTTCTCTGATAATGAGTGATATTGAGCATCTTTTCATGTGTTTGTTAGCCATGTGTATGTCTTCTTTGGAGAAATGTCTATTTAGTTCTTTGGCCCATTTTTTTATTGGGTCATTTATTTTTTTGGAATTGAGCTGCAGGAGTTGCTTGTATATTTTTGAGATTAGTTGTTTGTCTGTTGCTTCATTTGCTATTATTTTCTCCCATTCTGAAGACTGTCTTTTCACCTTGCTTATAGTTTCCTTTGTTGTACAGAAGCTTTTAAGTTCAATTAAGTCCCATTTGTTTATTTTTGCTTTTATTTCCAGTATTCTGGGAGGTCGGTCATAGAGGATCCTGCTGTGATTTATGTTGGTGAGTGTTTTGCCTATGTTCTCCTCTAGGAGTTTTATAGTTTCTGGTCTTATGTTTAGATCTTTAATCCATTTTGATTTCATTTTTGTGTATGGTGTTAGAAAATATTCTAGTTTCATTCTTTTACAAGTGGTTAACTAGTTTTCCCAGCACCACTTGTTAAAGAGATTGTCTTTTCTCCACTGTATATTCTTGCCTCCTTTGTCAAAGATAAGGTGTCCATAGGTGTGTGGATTTATCTCTGGGCTTTCTATTTTGTTCCATTGATCTATATTTCTGTCTTTGTGCCAGTACCATACTGTCTTGATGACTATGGCTTTGTAATAGAGCCTGAAGTCAGGTAGGTTGATTCCTCCAGTTCCATACTTCTTTCTCAAGATTGCTTTGGCTATTCAATGTTTTTTGTATTTCCATACAAATTGTGAAATTATTTGTTTTAGCTCTGTGAAAAATACCGTTGGTAGCTTGATAGGGATTGCATTGAATCTATAGATTGCTTTGGGTAGTATACTCATTTTCACTATATTGATCCTTCTGATCCATGAACGTGGTATATTTCTCCATCTATTAGTGTCTTTTTTGATTTCTTTCACCAGGGTTTTATAGTTTTCTATATATAGGTCTTTAGTTTCTTTAGGTGTATAGAAATCAAAATATGCATTGAAACAAATGAAAATGAAAACATAACAACCCAAAACCTGTGGGACACTGTAAAAGCAATGCTAAGGGGAAAGTTCACAGCAATACAGGCATATCTCAAGAAACAAGAAAAAAGTTAAATAAATAACCTAACTCTACACCTAAAGCAACTAGAAAAGGAACAAATGAAGAACCCCAGAGTTAGTAGAAGGAAAGAAATCTTAAAAATTAGGGCAGAAATAAATGCAAAAGAAACATAAGAGACCATAGCAAAAATTAACAAAGCCAAAAGCTGGTTCTTTGAAAGGATTAATAAAATTGACAAAGCATTAGCCAGACTCATCAAGAAACAAAGGGAGAAAAATCAAATCAATAAAATTAGAAATGAAAATGGAGAGATCACAACAGACAACACAGTAATACAAAGGATCATAAGAGACTACTATCAGCAATTATATGCCAATAAAATGGACAACTTGGAAGAAATGGACAAATTCTTAGAAAAGTAAAACTTTCCAGAACTGAACCAGGAAGAAGTAGAAAATCTTAACAGACCCATCACAAGCATGGAAATTGAAACTGTAATCAGAAATCTTCCAGCAAACAAAAGCCCAGGTCCAGATGGCTTCACAGCTGAATTCTACCCAAAATTTAGAGAAGAGCTGATACCTATCCTACTCAAACTCTTCCAGAAAATTGAAGAGGAAGGTAAAATTCAAACTTATTCTATGAGGCAACCATCACCCTAATACCAAAACCTGATAAAGATGCCACAAAAAAAGAAAATTATAGGCCAATATCACTGATGAACATAGATGCAAAAATCCTTAACAAAATTCTAGCAATCAGAATCCAACAACACATTAAAAAGATCATACACCATGACCAAGTGGGCTTTATCCCAGGGATACAAGGATTCTTCAATATCCACAAATCAATCAATGTAATACACCACATTAACAAATTGAAAAATTAAAGCCATATGATTATCTCAATAGATGGAGAGAAAGCCTTTGACAAAATTCAACAACCATTTATGATAAAAAAAGAAAAAACTCTCCAGAAAGCAGGAATAGAAGGAACATACATCAACATAATAAAAGCTATATATGACAAACCCATAGCAAGCATTATCTTTTATGCTTAAAAATTGAAAGCATTTCCCCTAAATTCAGGAACAAGACAAGGGTGCCCACTTTCACCACTACTATTCAACACAGTTTTGGAAGTTTTGGCCACAGCAATCAGAGCAGAAAAGAAATAAAAGGAACTCAAATTGGAAAAGTAGAAGTAAAACTCTCACTGTTTTCAGATGACATGATCCTCTACATAGAAAACCCTAAAGACTCCACCAGAAAATTACTAGAGCTAATCAATGAATATAGTAAAGTGGGAGGATATAGAATAAACACACAGAAATCCCTTGCATTCCTATACACTAATAATGAGAAAATAGAAAGAGAAATTAAGGAAACAATTCCATTCACCATTGCAACAAAAAGAATAAATACTTAGCAATATATCTTCCTAAAGAAATTAAAGACCTATATAGAGAAAACTGTAAAACGCTGGCGTCTTTTAGTTTCATGGCTGCAATCGCCATCTTCAGTGATTTTGGAGCCCAGAAAAATAAAGTCTGACACTGTCTCTACTCTTTCCCCATCTATTTCCCATGAAGTGGTGGGACCGGATGCCATGATCTTCGTTTTCTGAATGTTGAGCTTTAAGCCAACTTTTTCACTCTCCTCTTTCACTTTCATCAAGAGGCTTTTTAGTTCCTCTTCACTTTCTGCCATAAGGGTGGTGTCATCTGCATATCTGAGGTTATTGATACTTCTCCTGGCAATCCTGTTTCAGCTTGTGCTTCATCCAGCCCAGCCTTTCTCATGATGTACTCTTGGAACCAGTCTGTTGTTCCATGTCCAGTTCTAACGTTGCTTCTTGACCTGCATACAGATTTTTCAAGAGGCAGGTCAAGTGGTCTGGTATTCCCGTCTCTTTCAGAATTTTCCACAGTTTATTGTGATGCACACAGTCAATGGCTTTGGCCTAGTCAGTAAAGCAGAAATAGATGTTTTTTCTGGAACTCTCTTGCTTTTTTGATGATCCAGCAGATGTTGGCAATTTGATCTCTGGTTCCTCTGCCTGTAGCATTCCTGGTCTCTATTAAATAACAGTAGCTTTTGTCCAGTAATAACATTCAAAACTGTCTCCAGACATTTCCAAATATCCACTAAGGGACAAAAATCCACTAAGGGATAAAATATCCACTAGGGGACAAAATCAGCCCTGGTTGCATTATAAAGGAATAAAAATATAATACCAAAATATGAAAAGAAGAGTATTGTTTAGCTAACCATTTTATTTTGATTGAATATCCACTCTTTGAGATCTATTGAGGAAGATATTAAGATGCATAAAATTTGGATTTTAGATAACTCTTACCTTAGATTCCCTCCAAAGCTCAATATATTAATTGTCATTTTCAAGCTATGTACAGATATATTTTATTGAAAATTTCTATTTTTTGTGAATTTTTACTAATTTTTTTTTCTTAACATGCCTATTTTATTTTTAGAATATTTTACCTAATTGAGAAGCCCATACTTTTCTTGATTTTGTAGTAAATGAAGCCTATGTAATTATCTATAGTTTGGTTTTAATTTTTCTCATCCATGAAGATAATACCCAATATAGACTTAAATCTACTATAGTGTATGTCCTTTAGATATAGAGTTCCTATTCCCTCTGGAAGATAGCACTGAGCATAAATTCTACTTTGAATCTTGAAACTTAGATTTGAGTCCATGGAGAGTTCAGTCATTGACTGTAGTTTCTGTGGAATCTTTGAATATATTCAGCATATGATCCAGAGTCCTTCTAGAATCACATGCACATTCTATTATTGCCAGTATTATAATTAAGGAGCAGTGCTCAAAGACACCAAAGTTTTTAGTAGTATCACTTCATGTCTTCCACTTCTATTAATTTTGAGGTTAAAAAGAAAAGTTTAAATATATGTGAATATTGGTGGTGTAATATATATTTTTTTAAGGTATATAATGTCATGTCAAAATTTGGGAGTTTCTTTGTTATTATTTTATGACACCATGATCTCTTTCCCAGTCATAAGTCACAGCCTTGTCATGGCGAAGAAACTTGCATAACTCAGTGAAGCCGTGTCATGCTGTACAGGGCCACCCAAGACAGATGAGTCATAGTGGAGAGTTCTAACAAAACATGGTCCACCAGAGGAGGGAATAGCAAACCACTCCAGTGTTCTTGCCATGAGAACCATATGAAGAGTATGAAAAGGCAAAAAAAAAAAAATATATATATATATATATATATATGACACCAGAAGATAGTCCCCAGGACTATCTGCTACTGGGGATTATCAGAGAGAAATTACTAATAGCTCCAGAAAGAATGAAGTGGCTAGGAAAAAAAGAAATAATGCTCAGTTGTAGATGTGTCTGGTGGTAAAAGTAACATCTAATGTTATAAAGAACAATATTGCATAGGAACCTGGAATATTAAGTACATTAAAAAGGTAAATTTGATGTGGTCAAACAGGAGATGGCCAGAGTGAACACTGAAGTGAAATAAAATGGAAAAGAATGAGTGAATTTAATTCAGATAACCATTATGTTTACTACTGTGGGGCAAGAATCCTTTGGAAGAAACGGAATAGCCCTCAAACTCAACAAGAGTCTGAAATGCAGTACTTTGGTGCAATCTTAAAAATGAAAGAATGATCTTGGTTCACTTCCAAGGCAAATCATTCAATATCATAGTAATCTAAGTCTATGCCCCAACCACTGATGCCAAAGCAGCTGAAGTCAAACAGTTCTACAAAGACACACAAGACTTTCAAGAACTAACACCAAAAGAAGATATCCTTTTCATAATAGAGGATTGGAATGAAAAAGTAGAAAGACATGAGATACCTGTGCCAGGGTCCAGCCTCAGCAGGATCCAGGGGTACCCTCAGGATGACGGCTTAGGCAATAAGGATAGCAAAGTGGAGAGCAGGGCTTGATCTCCCTTGATAAGCACAGAAAGCCAATAAAGCTCCTGGGTTCCAAGGAGTCATCCTGAAAGAAGAACAGAGAGAAAAGGAGGGAAAAGGAAAAGAAGAATGAAACAGGGAGACCAAGCTTCGGTGAGCGAGGCCCATAACTTTATTTTCAAAAGGAACTTTTATACCTAGACTTGTACATAGAGGGAAATGAAAGATGCAAAGTCATACAGAGTCAGCCCAAACATTACATCTGTTTATCAAAACCAGGATTTTTTCTGCACACCTTTCCCATAAACAATGTTGTGTAAAACATCTTCTGGCCTTGGAGGCCTGTGGACATTTTATGACCCTCTTTTGATAAAGGCTGCTCACGCAGAAAACTTATTTTCCCTTGAAGTGTTTTTTCTTTATATTTCTAATCTATGTCAGCCTCAGAAAGTGTTAAACAGAGTTACATTCTCACAGACAGAGCAAAGGTGCAGTCAGATCAGATCAGATCAGATCAGTCGCTCAGTCGTGTCCGACTCTTTGCGACCCCATGAATCACAGCACACCAGGCCTCCCTGTCCATCACCAACTCCCGGAGTTCACTGAGACTCATGTCCATCGAGTCAGTGATGCAATCCAGCCATCTCATCCTCTGTAGTCCCCTTCTCCTCCTGCCCCCAATCCCTCCCAGCATCAGAGTCTTTTCCAATGAGTCAACTCTTCACATGAGGTGGCCAAAGTACTGGAGTTTCAGCTTTAGCATCATTCCTTCCAAAGAAATCCCAGGGCTGATCTCCTTCAGAATGGACTGGTTGGATCTTCTTGCAGTCCAAGGGACTCTCAAGAGTCTTCTCCAACATCACACCTCAAAAGCATCAATTCTTCGGTGCTTAGCGTTCTTCACAGTCCAACTCTCACATCCATACATGACCACAGGAAAAACCATAGCCTTGACTAGATGAACCTTTGTTGGCAAAGTAATGTCTCTGCTTTTGAATATGCTATCTAGGTTGGTCATAACTTTCCTTCCAAGGAGTAAGCATCTTTTAATTTCATGGCTGCAGTCACCATCTACAGTGATTTTGGAGCCCAGAAAAATAAAGTCTGACACTGTTTCCACTGTTTCCCCATCTATTTCCCATGAAGTAATGGGATCAGATACCATGATGTTCGTTTTCTGAATGTTGAGCTTTAAGCCAACTTTTTCACTCTCCACTTTCACTTTCATCAAAAGGCTTTTGAGTTCCTCTTCACTTTCTGCCATAAGGGTGGTGTCATCTGCATATCTGAGGTTATTGATATTTCTCCTGGCAATCTTGATTCCAGCTTGTGTTTCTTCCAGTCCAGAGTTTCTCATGATATACTCTGCATGTAAGTTAAATAAACAGGGTGACAATATACAGCCTTGATGAACTCCTTTTCCTATTTGGAACCAGTCTGTTGTTCCATGTCCAGTTCTAACTGTTGCTCCCTGACCTGCATACAAATTTCTCAAGAGGAAGATCAGGTGGTCTGGTATTCCCATCTCTTTCAGAATTTTCCACAGTTTATTTTGATCCACACAGTTAAAGCCTTTGGCATAGTCAATAAAGCAGAAATAGATGCTTTTCTGGAACTCTCTTGCATTTTCCATGATCCAGTGGATGGTGGCAATTTGATCTCTGGTTCCTCTGCCTTTTCTAAAACCAGCTTGAACATCAGGAAGTTCACGGTTCACATATTGCTGAAGCCTGGCTTGGAGAATTCTGAGCATTACGTAACTAGCATGTGAGATGAGTGCATTTGTGCAGTGGTTTGAGCATTCTTTGGCATTGCCTTTCTTTGGGATTGGAATAAAAACTGACCTTTTCCAGTCCTGTGGCCACTGCTGAGTTTTCCAAATTAGCTGGCATATTGAGTGCAGCACTTTCACAGCATCATCTTTCAGGATTTGGAATAGCTCAACTGGAATTCCATCACCTCAACTAGCTTTGTTCGTAGTGATGCTTTCTAAGGCCCACTTGACTTCACATTCCAGGGTGTCTGGCCCTAGGTCAGTGATCACACCATCGTGATTATCTGGGTCATGAAGATCTTTTTTGTACAGTTCTTCTGTGTATTCTTGCCACCTCTTCTTAATATCTTCTGCTTCTGTTAGGTCCATACCATTTCTGTCCTTTATCAAGCCCATCTTTGCATGAAATGTTCCTTTGGTATCTCTGATTTTCTTGAAGAGATCTCTAGGCTTCTCCATTCTGTTGTTTTCCTCTATTTCTTTCCATTGATCGCTGAAGAAGGCTTTCTTATCTCTTCTTGCTATTCTTTGGAACTCTGCATTTAGATGTATATATCTTTCCTTTTCTCCTTTGCTTTTTGCTTCTCTTCTTTTCACAGCTATTTGTAAGACCTCCCCAGACAGCCGTTTTGCTTTTTTGCATTCTTTTCCATGGGGATGGTCTTGATCCCTGTCTCCTGTACAATGTCACGAACTTCCATCCATAGTTCATCAGGCACTCTATCTATCAGATCTAGGCCCTTAAATCTATTTCTCACTTCCACTGTATAATCATAAGGGATTTGATTTAGGTCATACCTGAATGGTCTAGTGGTTTTCCCTACTTTCTTCAATTTAAGGTGCAGTAAGTTACAACAAAGAAAGGACCAATTAGCTCAAAGGTCTGATGTGGTTAATTCCAAGGCTGCTACTTGTTTTTCTTACATTTCAACTGTGTTAACTACTGCACTCCCATGTGCACAATGGATAAGGGATATGGGCACTTGGCAGCAAGCACTGGCCCAATAATGAAGCCCTTTACCAGTACTATCTATTCTAATAATTTTTCATCCCTTAAAGGACTCTATGCTCATTAGGACTTTTAGAATGTTTTGGCTTCCTGTGCCTTTCAAGGTTGGGGAGTTGTGAACAATCCTGTGTGTTAATTGCAAGAGTATGGATAAACCTGTCAGGCAAGCTAGAATGCCAACAGAGGGGTTAAAATAGAAATATTCTTTTCATGCCCATTAACTAAAGCCCTAAGTTGATTTTTTGCAGAGAAATTTGGTTGGGGATAGCCCCCTGTTAATGTCAGAAGAGTTGGTGAAAGGCACAAACTAGTAAGACAGACAGATTTTTGGTTTTGGGGTAGATGCTCAAGCATATTCAGGGGGGTCCCTTGAGGCCTGATCCGCTTTTGCCTGTCAGGTCTCTTCTGCATGACCTTTGTCATGGTTGGGATCTCCTGTGGTGGCTCCCGGCATACCTGGAATAACAGGCAATTTTGACCTTAGAGTACAAAATGAAACAGGGCAAGAGCTAATAGAATTTTGCCAAGAGAACACACTGGTCATAGCAAACACCCTCTTTCAACAACGTAAGAGAAGACTCTACACATGGACATCACCAGATGGTCAATACCAAAATCAGATTGATTATATTCTTTGCAGTAGAACTTGGAGAAGCTCTATACACTCAGCAAAAGCAAGACTGGGAGCTGACTGTGGCTCAGATCGTGAGCTCCTTATTGCAAAATTCAGGTTTAAATTAAAGAAACTAGGGAAAACCACTCAGCCATTCAGGTATGACCTAAATCAGATATCTTACAATTATACAGTGGAAGTGAGAAACAGATTCAAAGGATTAGATCTGGTAGACAGAGTGTCTGAAGAACTATGGACGGAGGTTTGTGACATTGTACAGGAGACATGGATCAAGACCATCCCAAAGAAATAGAAATGAAAGAAGGCAAAATTGTTGTCTGAGGAGCCTTTACAAATAACTGCGGAAAGAAGAGAAGCAAAAAGCAAGGGAGAAAGGGAAAGATATACTCAGCTGAATGGAGAGGTCCAGAGAATAGCAAGGAGAGACATGAAGGCCATCTTCAATAAACAATGCAAAGAAGTAGAGGAAAACAAAAGAATGGAAAAGACTAGAGATCTCTTCAAGAAAACTGGAGATATCAAGGGAAGATTGCTTGGAAGGATGGGCATGATAAAGGACAGAAATGTTAAAGACCTAACAGATGAATGCAAAATGTATTTATAACTCTAAGTTGCATTTGGAACAAGGCAGCTAAAAAAAATCATAAGCTCATCAAATCACAGTTCAGTTCAGTTCAGTTGCTCAGTTGTGTCCAACTCTTTGCGACCCAGTGAATTGCAGCACGCCAGGCCTCCCTGTCGGTCACCAACTCCCGGAGTTCACTCAGACTCACGTCCATTGAGTCATTGATGCCATCTAGCCATCTCATCCTCTGTCGTCCCCTTCTCCTCCTGCCCCCAATCCCTCCCAGCATCAGAGTCTTTGCCATCAAATCACAGCCTGAAGAAATTTTCATGGGAACAGGTTAGGTATGTACACTTTCTGTATTCAATGCAAGCATTTGCACAAAAAAAAAAAAAAAAAAAAAATGCAGGTTTTAAATGGCATTCCAGTAACTGACTGCCAGTGAGTGTAAAACAAAGATAGCAATAACCTAATTTAGAAAGAATGCTGGTAAATTATTGCATTGTTATTTTTTATTATTTTAGTTGATTTTCTAGATATCACTATTATTTTTCTTCACGGTAAGCAATTACTTCTATAAAATAAGCCTGATAATCAGTCGTACTTCTACATATTCAAAAATCAAAATTAACTTTCTGAGAAAATGTTATGTAAGAAAGATGAGGACAAATACGTTTTCCCTGGAAAGTTTAAAAAAATTAACATTTTCCTTCATGAAAATTCTACAAGAAATTGTAAATATTTTCTTATACATGGTAAACTTTATACAAATAACTGTATTAACATGGTACATAATGAAATTTCAGTTAAAAAAAAAATAATAGCAAAACGATGCTGAATAACCAAAGAGATCATCCTTGTTGTTGTTGTTCAGTCGCTATCGTGTGCTACTCTGTATGACCCTGTGGACTGTCACACACCAGGTTTCCCTGTCCTTCATTATCTTCCAGTGTTAACTCAAATTCATGAGTTTATGATGCCATCCAGCTATCTCATCCTCTGCTGTCCTGTTCTTTTGCCTTCAATCTTCCCAGAATCAGGGTCTTTTCCAATGACTCAGCTCTTTGCATCAGGTGGACAAAGTATCAGAGCCTCAGTTTTATCATCAGTCTTTCACAATATTCCTTTTGATCCCCAGAGATGCACATCCCTCCTACTAGTCACCCTATCAGAAGTTTCTCAAAGTTTCCTACTATTTCAATATCTGCTCAATATGCTTGATTTCATCATATAAACCAGATACAGGTACAGATGAGGCTTTAGGATGTAATCTATCAAGTACTGATCCTGCAGCAAAATTTCTCCATCAGTGACCTGTAAAACTAAAAAAGCAAAATAATTGCCCCTCAATAAACCTCACATACAATGGTGAAACAAGTCTAGGAAAAGAACATTCTAAATCCAGTTCAAAGGGGGACAAATAGAAGGTAAAAACATTCTGAGTCATTGAAGTTCTGAACTCTAACTCTGAGCTCTAACCTGAACAAAGTTGGGGGTTTTTTGATTAATTTTCTAGTTCACAGTGATCCTAGGATCCAGTTTCTAGAATCTTGTTCCTATTTTCTCATTCATTCTTTCTTTTTCATGAAAGATATTACAGTTTTGCTGCTGAATAATTTTATCAACTTTCTCTTGTTAGTAGAATTTTGGATGTCTTTTAGTTTGTACTCTTTTCGTCCTTTTCAGCCCAATTTGGCAGTATATTTCTGCATTTTGGATGTTCCATGGATTTTACTAGCTTTCATTCAATTAGATGAAAGTCACTTCCACTGATTGTTTCAATATAATCCTTTATTTACTTTGTCCTTCTATTGAGATAAATCAGGAATAGTATTCTCAAGACCTCTAGAGTCCCATTGTTTGATTAATAGCTTCAAAGAGGTTTACCCTTTTTCTCTTATAAAGAGCCCTGTGTGTGATTCAATATTCTGGCTTTAAACTTTTGATCATATGAAGTTTCTGCAGAAGATTTTATGGTCACACTTTTGGCCCTTTCTCTAGAATATGGTACATTGACAATAAATCTCTCATTGTCTCTCTCTCATTTTGTTGTTGTTGTTATTATTGTTGTTACCTGGAGAAGATTTTTCAAAATCAGTGACTTTAGGTCTTCTTTGGTGTCTCAGTTTTTCCCCAAATTTTTCTCTCTGTTCTGCCATTTTAGTATTTCTTACTAGAAAGAAATTATTAAGCCCACAACATTCAGAACTAAGATGCTGAGACTCAAACCCAGAATCACATTCATCAAATAGCTTAATTACTACTGAAATTTAGTATCTAACCTCACAGGATGTCTGTTGCCAAATTGAATACATTGATTGGAAAATAACAAGATCCTGAAAATTGGAATGGGGACATATTAGGACATCCTGGTGTCCTGGGGACATTAAGCCCCAAATTCTGATGAATGTTTGTTAACAGAGACAGCTGTACTATCTCTGAATGAGGAGATTCATTCTACTTCTTCTGAATAAAATATAATGCCTCTCCTGAGGTCATTGACTTGCAAGACACAGTTGATTCTCCTCAGAACCCACTTTCCCACTCCTCTTTGTATCTAGACTTATAACTAAACATGAGTCCCAGTGGTTTCCTAAAGGTGAGGTACAACATGTGACACATGAAGAAGTGTGCTATAATAAAAAACACTCTGTGAGTTCTCCAGTTTACAGAGATGAAAATCTTTGGACTATGTATAGAAATAGATATTAATTAGAAGAAACATAAGGTTGAGTTAGGCTGAATTTATTGACTTGGCCCCACTAAGCAAAGATTCTGGATTTAATGTTGCAAATTGGGTGATCAAAAAAGGATCTAAAAGCTTGTTTAGTTGATTGATTCAAACATGGACCAAAAACTGACTTACCCTAAATAATGTTTAAATATCAGAAGTGTCACAATATACATACTGTAGTGGAAAAAATCCAAAGGTTTAGAGAGATTGGAATGTTAGAAAGGATTATTTAAGACCTGTTAAGCATCTTGAGAGGGACTAGAGGACACATATTTTATCAATACTATGAGGAATAGTTTTGTGAGGGAGCTCCAGCATCCTTGAAAAGCTCTGTGATCACTCATCTAAAGGCAATAAATTATGTTGGGCTCTCCTGCCATTGAATTGGTAAATCTGAATACAGTGGGGATAACTGGATTCCTGGGTGTCAGGGGCCAAGTGTCAGCACTTAGTCCCAAAGGCAAGGTGGCAAGGTTGCCATAATGGATAGTAGAATCAAACCAGTAATCAGAATAGTTTGACTTGCAGAGACCTATGGTGTTGTCTAGTTAATCAAGGTGTTCCTAGAATTCTTACACAATCTGTATAAGCATAAAAATTCTAGAACAAGTGAACCAAAGTTCAACTTGAATCATGAAAGCAGAGAATCATGGCCTACTTAATTAGTTCCTAGACTTGAGCCAGTTTACAGAGTTCCTGTTAATAAAGGAGAAGCCTTTAATAAAAGGTTTCTTAATGAAGGACCCACTACACTGCCAAAATTTTACACAGTTATTCTTTCTCCTATACTTCTATAAAGGGATTTATAGGCTATTACCAGGGTGACTATACAGTGGTAAAATAAAATAATCAAACTCTTCAAGGACTACTGAACACTGACTATGGTTTGACACTAATTCTAGGAAATTCATTATGTCACCATGGTGTACGAATCAGATTAGGGATTTATGGAAATTATCCAGTGAATTGAAGATATGATGCACACCTATCTTGATTTTCTCTCTAGTCAGGCAGAAAATCTAGAAGAGTGAAAGTTGTGGAAGGTTATTTAACTATTTCTCATTAAGAAGTGGAGGCTAATGAGTGATCTACGGAAAGACTCTTCTGTTCTGATTCACTAAAATAGGCATACATCCTTGGAAAATGAATCTGGACCTCTTATTCTGTGAGTTGACATTTAACATACTGACTCCATCAAAAAGTGGATATAAAGTAGGGTAATTTCAAATTCTTATTAATCAAAGTATGTAGTCTTCCTCATTTCTGGAAAAAACTGAAGAAATTGCATTTTGCACAGAGATTAGAAAAACAGAAACCACTTACCTTAGGGATACATGAGGATACAGCATATGCTTTCTCTAATAATATCCTTTTCTCTAATCTTGAATTGCATTACTAAAACTAGTTACATACCTATTTCTCTCATGGGTTGGATCATTGTTCTCACTCCTTCACTTCCTTCTATTCTTCAGTGATGTGATTTTCTACTCAAGACATTTAATATAACTGAGAATTGCTGCAGCTTCTGGAGAGCATTTGAGAACAACCTGCTTTAGTGCTTCATGTTGAGCTTCTCAATTTTGGTTCTAGTGACTTTCTTAAGTATTTGCTGATTTCTGAAGCTCTTCAGAGAAAGATGTTAAGAGGGATGTCTTTGAAACAGGGTAAAATTCTAGATTGTTGTTGTTGTTCAGTCACCCAGTTATGTCCAACTCTTTGTGAAACCATGGACTAGAGAACACCAGGCCTCTCTGTCCCTCACCATCTCCTGATGTCTGCCCATGTTTTCAGATAAAAAAATGGAGGTATGGATGTGCTATAAAGGAGAGTAATTGCTAAACACCAGGTTCTCTGTTGAAAGACTGGAAGGATACATTCTAAGAGTAAGAATAAAATGAAAGTAGATACAGTCTTTCAAAATCTACAAACAAAAATCTAGGTATCTGATTAAGTTGAAATTATCTTTTCACTGTGTCTTTCTGGTTGAACTCTCTTGGAACAGATTCAAAACCTCTAAAATTTTCTGTTACAGATTTAAGCAAAATCTGTTACATCTAATGAAAAATTACCAAGGGTCCCAAGAATAAAGATCTAAAAATAAAAATACATGAAATAAAAATAAATCCGCAGATAATTCAGGTTTTGAGAGTATCAGACATGCAGTTTAAGTTTAAAACAACTGTGATTAGTAGACTCAGAAATATATGATCAGATAAATAATTTTATCATAAAAGTAGAATTATAAAAAGAAAAAATGAAATTCTAGAACTGGAGCAGCACTAATTAAAGACTAAAATAAATATAGTTATAATTAATATTAATTCCTTCAATTTGCTTCAGCAAAGTTACTGTAATAAAAAAAGAACTGTAAAATTTTTCCAAAGAGAAGAGTTGGGGAAAATACACCAGGGATTTTAGATTTGGGTATTTTAGTCTTAACAAGGATTACTCAGGATTGATGAACAAGGCAAATTTCATGAAAAATAAATGTTTACATTAAAATATATAAATCTATACTGCTGCTGCTGCTGCTAAGTCGCTTCAGTCATGTCCGACTATGTGCGACCCCATAGACGGCAGCCTACCAGGCTCCTCTGTCCATGGGATTTTCCAGGCAAGAGTAAGAGTACTGGAGTGGGGTGGCATTGCCTTCTCCAAATCTATACTGTTTCTATTAATTCAGGTTGTTTATTGTCTAACCTATTTCTGCTTTATTGACTATACCAAAGCCTTTGACTGTGTGGATCACAAGAAACTGTGGAAAATTCTGAAAGAGATGGGAATACCAGACCACCTGATCTGCCTCTTGAGAAATTTGTATGCAGGTCAGGAAGCAACAGTTAGAACTGGACATGGAACAACAGACTGGTTCCAAATAGGAAAAGAAGTTCATCAAGGCTGTATATTGTCACCCTGTTTATTTAACTTATATGCAGAGTACATCATGAGAAACACTGGACTGGAAGAAACACAAGCTGGAATCAATATTGCCAGGAGAAATATCAATAACCTGAGATATGCAGATGACACCACTTTTATGGCAGAAAGTGAAGAGGAACTAAAAAGCCTCTTGATGAAACTGAAAGTAGAGAGTGAAAAAGTTGGCTTAAAGCTAAACATTCAGAAAACGAAAATCATGGCATCTGGTCCCATCACTTCATGGGAAATAGATGGGGAAACAGTGGAAACAGTGTCAGACTTTATTTTTCTGGGCTCCAAAATCACTACAGATGGTGACTGCAGCCATGAAATTAAAAGACGCTTACTCCTTGGAAGGAAAGTTATGACCAACTTAGGTAGCATATTCAAAAGCAGAGACATTACTTTGCCAACAAAGGTCCGTCTAGTCAAGGCTATGGTTTTTCCTGTGGTCATGTATGGATGTGAGAGTTGGACTGTGTAGAAGGCTGAGCACCGAAGAATTGATGCTTTTGAACTGTGGTGTTGGAGAAGATTCTTGAGAGTCCCTTGGACTGCAAGGAGATCCAACCAGTCCATTCTGAAGGAGATCAGCCCTGGGATTTCTTTGGAAGGAATGATGCTGAAGCTGAAACTCCAGTATTTTGGCCACCTCATGCGAAGAATTGACTCATTGGAAAAGACTGTGATGCTGGGAGGGATTGGGGGCAAGAGGAGAAGGGGATGACAGAGGATTAGATAACTGGATGGCATCACTGACTCAATGGACGTGAGTCTGAGTGAACTCTGGGAGTTTGTGATGGACAGGGAGGCCTGGTGTGCTGTGATTCATGGGGTCGCAAAGAGTCGGACACGACTAAGCGACTGATCTGCTCTGATCTGATCTGATGGTCTAACCTTATACATGTAATTCTGAACAAACTGGTCTAAAAGGAATTTGACCTCGGATAGTGTTTGAAACCGTGGTTTGTGTGTTTTAAGTGACTGTAGTCATGCCCAACTCTTTGTGACACTATGAACTGTAGCCCACCTGGCTTCTCTGTCCATGGAATTCTCCAGGCAAGAATACTGGAGTGAGTTGCATTTCTTTCTCCAGGGGATCTTCGTGACCCAGGGATCAAACCCAGGTCTCCAACATTGAAGGTGGATTCTTTACTATCTGAGCCACTAGACAACCTGTATATTAGAGTTGGACATGACTGAGCAACGCACACATAACATTATAAATCCCACAACATTGAATTTCACATTAGCAGAAGAATTCGTATTTTATCATTCCATATTTCTGAAATTTAAAAGAGAGGAGTATGATAAGGCTGTATGTTATAATGTTATAGGAATCAGTAATTTGTTCTTTTTAACTCCATAGTTGTAGTACATTGTATGAATATATATATTTATACCAGATAAGAGACATTTAGGTTGTCTTCTGTTTTATGTTTGATTATGAAGAGATTTGCCAGAAATCTTATTGTAAAATTCTTTGTATTGGCATTTGATTTTATTTTTCCTGGATATATGCTTAGTGGTAAAAATGTTGAGTTATAGAAAAGGTATATTTTTAACTACACAATAAGTTACCACATTGTTTGCTAAAATGATTGTTTTACACTCCCTCAAGCAATGTAGAGTTCTGGTTGTTACATTCCTTACCATCATTCAGTTGGATGAGGTGCTCTGTCTCATTATGGATTTAATTATATTTCATTAAAGATGTTGAATATTTTTTAATATGCTAATTTATGTATTTGCCATATTCCTCCATAAAATGTTTCTTCATGCTATTTTAATTGTTCATTTTCTGGTTTGTATCTTTAACATCAGAGGTCTTTTGTTTAAACTTAAATATTTTGGGATTCACATGTATGTTATAAACATTTCTCCCAATCTGTTACTTGCCTATTCTTTAAAAAAAAAAAAATATATATATATATATATATATGTATATATATATTTGACTAGATTGGGTTTTAGTTGTGGCACACAGGATCTTTCTTGTAGTGCACAAGCCCAGTGGTTGCCACATGTGGAGTTAATTGCCTAGTCCATGGCATCTGGGATCTTGGTTTCCCAACCAGGGATCAAACCCATGGCTCCTGCAGTGGAAGGTAGATTCTTAACCATTGGGTCACCAGGGAAGTCCCTCCTTAGTATTCCTTTTTTTTTTAATGTAAATTCAAAAATGATTTTTTCTTTTTATACCTGATATTTCATTGGTATTATAAAGAAATGCAAATTGATTTCTGTGGTTTAATCTTCTATCTTGCTACCTTGAGGAATTTATTTATTGAATTCGAGTAGCTTTTGTGTGGAGTCTAAAAATAATCATGCCTTTAAAAGAGCATTTCTCTATGACCCAATCTTAAGGATGCTAGCCAATTTAACTTTCTGTCTCCAAATAGTATTTGTCTCAGTATTCTATGTTCTCAAAAGCAGTTAGCATGCACTTAAAATATTTATTTTCTTGATTATTGGCCCAGCTATATCTATACTTCAGGGACTGTATTTGTCATTTTCATCTTGGTAGCTTCCATGCTCCATAAAATGTCTGGAATATTTTAGTTGCTTCATAAATAATTTTAAAGCCAAACCATACACTAAAAAATTATTATTGCTGTATTATGCAAGCATTCAAATGATCACTACTGCAGTCTTAAAAAAATGGATTTAAATTGTAACTTAATGGAAGAGTGAAGCTTAAATGACAAAATTGAGAAAAGGAATTTCAAACATTCTATACACACATTCTAATTTTAAATCAGTGTAGATAGGAGAATAGATCATGTCAATTATGGTATATGGGAAATAATGTCTGAAGTTTAGGGGAGAAATAAAAATAATTAGTAGGGAGAAAATCAGATTTGAAGAGATTTATGAACATGCAATATTATGTTGAATGGAAACACATAATTGTTCATTTACTCTATTAATGAGTTTATGTTAATACAGATAATTATATCATATCAACTATGTGATTAGAATCAGTCACCTTTTTTCCTCATTTGTCCTGTGTCAACATTGTATGTGACATAACTTAATTGATGGGAGTATACTCTATCTTAGATAATTTTTCATAACTTCAGTATCTGATATGATGTAATAGATCTGATATTTATATTTCCTGTTATACTTGAAAGATGTCATTTATAGTTTCCCTTTCTTTCATGTCAGCACATTTTATCATTAAAATGAGATTCAGATTATGTGGTATGATATGTTGAGTCCAGTTCAGTCGCTCAGTCATGTCCGACTCTTTGCCACCCCATGGATCATAGCACACCAGGCCTCCCTGTCCATCACCAACTCCCGGAGTTCACTCAGGCTCACGTCCATCGAGTCAGTGATGCCATCCAGTTACCTAATCATCTGGTGTCCCCTTTTTCTCCTGCCCCCAAATCCTCCCAGCATCAGAGTCTTTTCCGATGAGTCAACTCTTCGCATGAGGTGGCCAAAGTACTGGAGTTTCAGCTTTAGCATCATTCCTTCCAAAGAAATCCCAGGGCTGATCTCCTTCACAATGGACTGGTTGGATCTCCTTGCAGTCCAAGGGACTCTCAAGAGTCTTCTCCAACACCACAGTTCAAAAGCATCAATTCTTCTGTGCTCAGCTTTCTTTACAGTCCAACTCTCACATCCATACATGACTACTGGAAAAACCATAGCCTTGACTAGACAGATCTTTGTTGGCAAAGTAATGTCTCTGCTTTTCAATACTATCTAGGTTGGTCATAACCTTCCTTCCAAGGAGTAAGCATCTTTTAATTTCATGGCTGTAGTCACCATCTGAAGTGATTTTGGAGCCCAGAAAAATAAAGTCTGACACTATTTCCACTGTTTTCCCATCTATTTCCCATGAAGTGATGGGACTGAATGCCATGATCCTTGTTTTCTGAATGCTTAGCTTTAAGCCAACTTTTTCACTCTCTACTTTCACTTTCATCAAGAGGCTTTTGAGTTCCTCTTCACTTTCTGCCATAAGGGTGATGTCATCTGCATATCTGAGGTTACTGATATTTCTTCCAGCAACCTTGATTCCAGCTTGTGCTTCTTCCAGTCCAGCGTTTCTCATGATGTACTCTGTATAGAAGTTAAATGAGCAGGGTGACAATATACAGGCTTGATGTACTCCTTTTCCTATTTGGAACCAGTCTGTTGTTCCATGTCCAGTTCTAACTGTTGCTTCCTGACCTGCATACAGTTTTCTCAAGAGGCAGGTCAGGTGGTCTGGTATTCCCATCTCTTGAAGAATTTTCCACAGTTTATTGTGAGCCACACATTCAAAGGCTTTGGCATAGTCAATAAAGCAGAAATAGATGTTTTTCTGGAACTCTCTTCCTTTTTCCATGATCCAGTGGATGTTGGCAATTTGATCTCTGGTTCCTTTGCCTTTTCTAAAACCAGCTTGAACATCAGGAAGTTCACGGTTCACATATTGCTGAAGACTGTCTTGGAGAATTTTGAGCATTACTTTACTAGTGTGTGAGATGAGTGGCTTAGTTTGGTACAATTTTCAGTTTTCATGAGAGTGATTTTGAGAATATAATCTATTTTGTAAGTTGTAATTTCTGATTTAATACTCAATATAAGCTAAATGTAGACTGCTAGGAGAAATATCAATAACCACAGATATGCAGAAGACACCACCATTATGGCAGAAAGTGAAGAGCAACTAAAGAGCCTCTTGATGAAAGTGAAAGAAGAGAGTGAAGAAGTTAGCTTAAAACTCAACATTAAAAAAAACTAAGGCCATGGAGTCTGGTCCCATCACTTCATGGCAAATAGATGGAGAAACAATGGAAACAGTGATGGCCTTTATTTTTTGGGCTCCAAAATCACTGCAGATGGTGACTGAAGACATGAAATTAAAAGACTCTTGCTTCTTGGAAGAAAAGCTATGACCAATCTAGACAGGATATTAAAAAGCAGAGATATTAATTTGCTGACAAAAGTCTGTTATAGTCAAAACTATGGCTTTCTTATAGTCATGTATGGATATGAGAGTTCAGTCAGTTGAATCGCTCAGTTGTGTCCAACTCTTTGTGACCCTATGAATCGCAGCACACCAGGCCTCCCTGTCCATCTGACAGAATGTGGTCCCCTCGAGAAGGGAATGGCAAACCACTTCAGTCTTATTTCCTTGAGAACCCCATGAACAGTATGAAAAGGCAAAAAGATAGAATACTGAAAGATGAAGTCCCCAGGTCAATAGGTGCCCAATATAGCACCAATAGGTGCCCAATATAGCACCAATAGGTAGCACCAATAGGTGCCCAATATAGCACCAATAGGTGCTACTGAGTTCAGTGGAGAAATAACTCCAGAAAGAATGAAGGTATGGAGGCAAAGCAAAAACAACAGCCAGTTGTGGATGGGACTGGTGGTAGAAGAAAGGTTTGATGCTGTAAAGAGCAATATTGCATAGAAACCTGGAATATTAGGCCCATGAATCAAGGCAAATTGGAAGTGGTCAAACAGGAGATGACAAGAGTGAACACATTGACATTCTAGGAATCAGTGAACTAAGATGGACTGGAATGGGTGAATTTAACTCAGATGACCATTATATCTACTACTGTGGGCAGGAATCCCTTAGAAGAAATGGAGTAGCCATCCTGGTTAACAAAAGAGTCTGAAATGCAGTACTTGGATGCAATCTCTAAAACGACAGAATGATCTCTGTTTGTTTCCAAGACAAACCATTCAATATCATGGTAATCCAAGTCAATGCTCTGACTAGTAACACTGAAGAAGCTGAAGTTAAACAGTTCTATGAAGAGCTACAAGACCTTCTAGAACTAACACCCCAAAAAGATGTCCTTTTCATTATAGGGGATTGGAATGTAAAAGTAGGAAGTCAAGAAACACCTGGAGTAGCAGGCAAATTTGGCCTTGGAGTACAGAATGAAGCAGAGCAAAGGCTAATAGAGTTCTGCCAAGAGAACGCACTGGTCATAGCAAACACCCTTTTCCAACAACACAAGACAAGAATCTACACATGAACATCACCAGATGGTCAACACTGAAATCAGATTGATTATATTCTTTGCAGCCAAAGATGGAGAAGCTCTATAAAGTCAGCAAAAATAAGACTGGGGGTGGACTGTGGCTCAGATCATGAACTCCTTATTGCCAAACTCAGACACATTGAATAAAATGGAGAAAACCACTAGACCATTCAGATATGACCTAAATCAAATCCCTTATGACTATACAGTGGAAGTGAGAAATAGATTTAAGGGACTAGATCTGACAGACAGAGTGCCTGATGAACTATGTGAGAGTTGGCTCCTAAAGAAAACTGAGTGCCAAAGAGTTGATGCTTTTGAACTGTGGTGTTGGAGAAGACTCTTGAGAATCCCTTGGACTGCAAGAAGATCAAACCAGTCAATCTTAAAGGAAATCAGTCCTGAATATTCATTGGAATGACTGATGCTGAAGCTGAAGCTCCAATACTTTGGCCACTTGATGTGAAGAACTGACTCATTGGAAAAGACCCTGTTGCTGGGAAAGATTGAAGGCAGGTGGAGACAGGGACAACAGAGGATGAGATGGCTGGATGGCATCATTGACTCGATGGACATGAGACTGAGCAGGCTCCGGGTGTTGGTGATAGACAGGGAAGCAGGTATGCTGCAGTCCATGGGATGGCAAAGAGTCAGACATGTCTGAGCGACTGAACTGAACTGAACTCAAAATAAATTCTTTAGTATCTCTAAAGGAAAACAAGAAAAATAATTATAATAAATAATAATGGTTTTTGTGAATTCTGGATTTATAGCTTGGCTGCAAGGAAGAATGATCATTAAGTTAATTAAAATAGCAAATCCATGATGAGGTCAAGGTTATGATTAAATAGATAATCATTCATTTTCAAAGTGTTAGTTTTGATGTTATTAAAGCATATCCAGCAGTAGTGGCATATCCAGATAAACTTAAGAAGCTGATCCTTCTTATATGGTTTCTAGTATGAAGATGGTATAAAAAATCAAATTCATTTAAATGTGTAAAGCTTATTTTATCCAACTGTTCTCTGTTCTTAGGTTTTCAACAAACCATTTTTTGTACATTATACAGTTTCTGTCCATATTTTAATGCAAAGTTGAATCATTGTACTATAAATCTATCCCCATCTTGTCTTATATCTGTTGCTTTATTAATAAAACATGCAATAGTAAAGTTTGAATAAACACTATAGCAAAAATGAACTGATCTAGATATGACACATTCTTCTAGTTTTCTTAGATGTTTTAAATAATTCCTAAAATTTGTTTACTTGATTATAGATCATCCTATGGGGTTTTGATAATGAAGTAAATCAGCAAGACTCGGGATGATGTGCTGAGTTATTAAATTAGCCTCTAAATTAAATTTTAAGTGTATCTTAGCTTAATTTGGGCACCACATAAGTTTATTCTGCTCAGAAGTATTTTCAAGTACAATTTAAATGGTTTCATATTTATTTGAGAATAATGAAAAAATTATGTGTAGAATTCCACTTCTTTTTTTTAGAACTTGGGAATTGGGATCTACATTAGTTTAGGTGACTTGTTATCTATATGAAATAAGAAGGAGTATCTCTAAAAATTTTGTGGCTAATAATCATGCAGGGTGGAACTCTCTTCACAATTCATGTTTAACCCAACTTAGGTAAGAATATGGACAATTTATTTTCATGATTGTATCATCCATGCCCTGTAATCTACTTTTCTGTTTTGAGTGTTATTTTTTTTTTTCCCCTCTCTTAGGTTTCTGTGTATTTTCCTCTATTGCTCATTGTATTTTTTATTTACCCCATTTCAGTTGTAGTCAACTACAATTTACTCATTGTCCAGTGTTTGGAACCATGTGCAAGGGTCATGTTTGAAATACGTAAGATAAAGTCTTTACTTTTTACAAACGTATGAACTAGTGGTACATAAAGATCATGAACTTCTCAGCTTGCTCCACATGCTTACCAAGCACAGTACAAACAAGTGCAAATATACAAGGTGAAAACCACACTAATGAAGGCCAGAGGCAACAAGAAACAGAGTGTGATAGTTAGAAACATCTGATTTAAAAACAAACAAAATGTCTTGGAGAAATTTGGAAGGGAACTAGCTGTCTAGAAAGAGAGAATAATATCAAATGGGCAAAAGCACATGCACAATTTTGTCTAGCACTATGTCACAAATACCATCTGTTTGTTGAATTAGACTCAGGTGGAGATGAGCAAGTGATGTGTAGGCAAAATCAATGAAGTGAATCTTGCAGGAGCAGGGAAGTTACAGTGGGGAAACAAAATTTAAAAGGTAAAGTGAGGGAATGTGGAGACAATTCCAAAATCTTAGAAAGATTGTACGGATATTGCATTATTAAACAACCACATTTGGAACATGATAACGTACTATTTAAAGTAGATATGTTGGAAGAAGTGATTCTTGTGGCAATCTACATCTAAAATACTGTAATTTTGATAAGAAAGTACTATGAAACCAAATAGCAACAATTTTTTACTTGCATTAATAAAGTATTTGCATAAGTAGTAGGCTAGCTGTTGCTGCTGCTGTCGTTTCAGTCGTGTCCAACTCTTTGTGACTCCGTAGACAGCAGCCCACCAGGCTCCCCCATCCCTGGGATTCTCCAAGCAAGAACACTGGAATGGAGCACTTCTCCAGTGCATGAAGGTGAAAAGTGAAAGCGAAGTCGCTCAGTCGTGTCTGACTCTGTGCGACTGCATGGACTGCAGCCCACCAGGTTCCTCCGTCCATGGGATTTTCCAGGAAACAGTACTGGAGTCGGATGCCATTGCCTTCTCTGAGTAGGCTAGCTAACAGGAGCAAAAGAAATTGAATTAAAAATAATTCCAATTAAATGCTATCATTGTCAAGAATGGGCACAAAGTTATGTTTAAACCAAGTGGGACAAATAATAATCACATGAGTGCAGCCCTATTATATGGTGTTACTTTTAAAAATGTGAGATTAATGTTGTTTCCTGACATTTCTGTAATGTATTCAAGCATTATAATCACACAAGTACCACATGAAATGTAGTAATTAAGAAAATTCCAGCCCCCCCCTCTTGGGTTCATATCCTTTTCAAACACTAGCTTTTTGGAAATCAGAAACATTACTTAATCTCCCTGTACCTTGGTTCCTTTACATGTTAAACGGAGGTAATAGTAGATGTCTGTTAGTATTTTTATGAAAATTAAATGCGTTAACATTTGGAAGTTGGAAATACTTGTCATTTAGTAAGCCACCACTAAATGTTAGCTATTTTGCTATTGATACTGTTGCTATTAGATGATTAAAATAATATCAAAAATATAAAGCACAAAATTTACTCTTTACTAATATCAGATCAGATCAGATCAGTCGCTCAGTCGTGTCTGACTCTTTGCGACCCCATGAATCACAACACGCCAGGCCTCCCTGTCCAACACCAACTCCCCGAGTTCACTGAGACTCACATCCATCGAGTCAGTGATGCCATCCAGCTATCTCATCCTCTGGCGTCCCCTTCTCCTCCTGCCCCCAATCCCTCCCAGCATCAGAGTCTTTTCCAATGAGTCAACTCTTTGCATGAGGTGGCCAAAGTACTGGAGTTTCAGCTTTAGCATCATTCTTTCCAAAGAAATCCCAGGGCTGATCTCCTTCAGAATGGACTGGTTGGATCTCCTTGCAGTCCAAGGGACTCTCAAGAGTCTTCTCCAACACCGCAGTTCAAATGCATCAATTCTTCGGCGCTCAGCCTTCTTCACTAATATAGAATCGCCCTATTATCCTTTCCCAAGTGGAGAAGTTTTATTCCTTTCCTTTCTATACTTTTATTATGAATTTACCTAAAATTATGTGTTTATGCATGTTTATTTAGCCTTTTAATGTAAATTGAGGTCATATTCTGTGTTTAACTCTGTCTTCTCATCTCATGGTATGCCTGGATATTGTGTTAGCAATAAAGCTTTAAATATCTTAAAATATCTACACAGTAGTTCATAATATTCATGTGCAATGATTTATTTAATCAGTTTCCTTTAGCTAGTATTTAGGATATTTTCTTTTATTTTTTCCTATTATGAACAGTTATAAAGGAATTCTTTTGCAAACAACTTAATATACACATGATAGTAAAAATTTTTAAACAATCAAAGCAAGAACCAAATAATCAGCATAGTTACTAGATGAAAGTGTTATAGTAAGAATCAAGCAAACAAAAACTAGCAATTAAAAAAATACATAAATATAAACTATGATAAGTAGTTCTGTGAACTACATTCTAAGAAGTAATATTAGTTGTTTTAAAAGGGTAGCCTTAAAAATTTTTTAAGATATCATCAAATCTCTCCTTCTAAAATCATTTTACTAACAAAAAAATTCCTAACTAAATTAATATAAGTTTGCTGTGCTAGTGGTAAGGAACTTGCCTTCCAATGCAGGAGACATAAGAGACATGGGTTCAATCACTGGGTCAGGAACATCTCCTGGAGGAGGGCATGGCAACCCACTATTCTTGCCTGGAGAATCCCATGGACAGAGGAGCCTGGAAAGCCACAGTCTATAGGGTTGCAAAAAGTCAGACATGACTAAAGTGACTTAGCACTAATGCAATATTGTGTAGACAATGAAACTATGGTGATAACAGAGTAATAAGAAGCCATGAGTATTAAGAGAGTGACTGACATTTTTTAAAATTTACCAAATAACAATGTTGTACACTCCATTTAATGACATTCCTTATTGAGTTAATGGTGGCAAAATTAAAGGAAATTTTAACACCTATTAAAATGTCTAATATAAGTATGTATTTCATATAGCACTTGATTGTCTATTAATCACAAGTCAAGACTTTTAGTTTTATATTACAGTGTGAGTGTTCTCAGTCATTAAGTCATGTCTGACTCTTTGTGGTCCCATGTACTGTAGCCTGTCAGGCTCCCCTGTCCATGGAATTTTGCAGGCAAGATTCCTGGAGCAAGTTGCCATTTCCTACTCCAAGGAATCTTCTCCTTCCAGGAATTGAATCTGCATCTCTTGTGTCTCCTGCATTGGTGGGCATGTTCTTCACCACTAGTGCCACCTGGCAAGCCCTTTTGTAATAAAATCAGTTATTTAATTGCTAGAGTATGTAGTCAACAAAGAGTGGCCAGCAAGACTTTAACTCTTTGTATGTCAGAGCTAAACCTTAAACCAACAGGGTAGTAAGTTTTTCAGAGGAATTTTGTATCTCTTGTGTATATTAGTCAAATAAATTCAGCAGCCACAGTGGCCAGAGCTACAAAATGGTTTTTCAGTATGACTGTGATTTGAATCAACATTTGACAAATATTAGAGAAGGCAATGGCACCGCACTCCAGTACTCTTGCCTGGAAAATCTCATAGATGGAGGAGCCTGGAGGGCTGCGGTCCATGGGGTTGCTGAGGGTCGGACACGACTGAGCGACTTCACTTTCACTTTTCACTTTCATGCATTGGAGAAGGAAATGGCAACCCACTCCAGTGTTCTTGCCTGGAAAATCCCAAGGACGGGGGAGCCTGGTGGGCTGCCATCTATGGGGTCGCACAGAGTTGGACATGACTGAAGCGACTTAGCAGCAGCAGCAGCAGCAGTTGACAAATATTGACTAAACTTAATGTACCTGGTACCATTTTTGATCCTGTGGATTAAAAGGTGAGAAAAATAAAATGATTCCCCTCAAGGATTTTAAAGTCTGGAGACATATAGACACATTAAATAGACTTCAATGCAAAATGCTGGTGGGCTTACCTATAAGAAGCACTTAACCAAATATTAGGTGGAAAGTGAGCAGGTTTTAAATAATGTTTTCTGGAAGAAGTAATTGTTTTTCAGAATTTTAAAAAGAAAGGAGGACTAGGCCAGTTGAAGCAAGGAAGAGACTGGTGTAGATACTAGTGGAGGAGCTGTGACATGGAAGGAGTCTGTTTCCCCCAATGGTCTTGTGGGGGAAAGCAACTACTAGCCAGGAACATCAGAGAGAAATAACCTTCCACCAAATTTTTCTTCATTGCAGAAGCCAAGGTTACAATAACTAAGACAAAAATTGGTCATTTAAAGGGAAATTCTCTGAAAAAAAAAAAAAAAAGCCTAAAGTCAGTGGCATTGGCTAGGTAGTTGGTAGACAGGCAGTCAGAAATGGATGGTCCTGCTTGGGATGATGTAGACCTGTCTCCTTCTTTAGTTTGGAAAGCAGAACCTATTGAGACTGTCTCTGGTGGTGATTGGAAACCCAGTGTGTTAGTGTGCATTGCCTGGTTTTTACTGCTGAAAACAATATGAAATATATCAACTCAGGTGGCAATTATTCACTTTGCTAGAAAAAGCTGAAATGAAATACAGTGAAGAATTTTAAGCCCTCAGGTTTTACAACCATAAAGGTCTCTTTGTACATAATAGCAATGCTGAAATAGTTTAAAGATGTAAGATTCACAAAAATGTATCAATTTAAAAAAGGGATCCAGCTTTGAAAAAAAAAAAATGTTAAGGTGTAATCTTTCTATGAAACCCCACTGTTTAATATGCCTACAGTTTGAGGATGAGAGGATCATGCATAAAAGATAGCCAAAAAGTTAGTAAATAAGTAAGTAAAAAAGGTAGACATTAGTACTATGTCTGGGAAGGAATTATAGGTGCAATTGACACATGAAAAAGACATTTCCTTCTGCTATTCTTTTATTATTTTTGAACATGGTATTTTTAAGATTTATGCAGATTATAAAAGCATCTTTTATATTATATGACTATAAAATAGCAGTGCAAATTCTCAGCACCATATTTAAGAATTATATGTCATGATATAAACATTCTAAAATAATACCCATTGTATTCAGAATCAACCCCAAATCATCTATTAGCTTTTAGAGGCTCTTAACTGGAAATTCTGGCATCTTCCCTTTGAATGTTGATATAATTTCTAAGAATTAGAGTTTCTGGAGAGTATAATATTATTACCATATAGGATGGGAATGCTAAATTCAGCAATCTGACTGCTTGTAAGCTGGTAAGCTGACTGTTTACTGTACTCTGCTGCTGCTGCTGCTGCTAAGTCACTTCAGTCAGTCGTGTCCAACTCTGTGCGACCCCATAGACAGAAGCTCACCAGACTTCTCCATCCCTGGGACTCTCCAGGAGAGAATACTGGAGTGAGTTGGTATTTCCTTCTCTGTTACTGTACTATATCATACACCTAGAAGAACCTGACTAAAAATTAGTTTTATATACCAAAAGTGATTGGAGAAATATATTCATAAAATCTATCTAACACTAATTCACTGAAAAACACACACATAATTTTGAAACCCTCCCAAATAAACACAGTATACAATTTGGTGTCATTTTGAAATATACAATTCACTTCTGATTTATAAGAAAATTGTTTTTTTTCTTATACACAGTTGGAGAAGAACAGTAGTACCATCTTCCAAAAGGTCATTACTTATTACCAAACTCAGATTCATGGCTAAAATCAATAACAAACAGGAACTGTCACTATAGAAAGGTCTCAGTAATATAATCAGCAAAAAATGGTGAAAACATAATCACAAAATATATAGCCAGAGGGAAAAGATGTGACAAAGCTGACAAGCAAGTGGAATCCAACATAACTCTTCTCCATGAGTGGCTTACTTCCAGACAGATAACAACCAAGGAGCAGCAATGTTACCACCTCCTTTGAGCAACATCATTGTCTTGTGAGTAAAAAGAATGACAGAATTGAATACATTCATAGATATGTGCGGATGTAGGGTCTGCTATGTGTTTTGAAAGGACACCAAGGTGTAACTGATGGCATAAGAGCACTATATATTTAAAGTGTGGGGAAAAGGTAGACAAGACTGAGAATATATTTGCCCAGCTACTTCCAAGGATAAAAGTGAGTAAAATCAAATGAGACAAACAGCATGACAATATCTTAGAGAATAAGTTATTTAAAGCTCTCTTTTTTCCAGTGCTTATACGTAAGCTTCTGTGATCATGAATGAGTATTCTCTAAAATGTATAGGCTATATTAGACGATTAGAGAATGATTTGCTCTTAAAAGTACAAGGAAGATTTTGTAAATGCACTAACCATGAATTAGGAGACCAGTTTCTGTAAGTTCCAAAAGTGTACTATTATCTACAATAAATTTATTATTTCCATGTGCTGATGTAAAAATAGAGGTATAAAACAGAGGTAGAGAGAATGAAAAAATAAATTTTAAAAAGTAGAAAATCACAAAGATTTTTTGAATTTTACACTTCATTAGAAATAAAGTTCAAGAAGAATGCTTGCTTTGTTAAAGCTTCGAAGTGTGTGTTAGCTGCTTAGTTGTGTCTGACTATTTGCAACCCCATGGACTGTAGGCTCCTCTGTCCTACAGGCTCCTCCTCCTCAGGCTTCTTTGTCCATGGGATTATCCAGGCAAGAATAATGGAGCGGGTAGCCATTCCTTTCTCCACAGTTTCTTCTCCACCTGGGGATTGAACCCTGGTCTCCTGCATTGCAGAGATACTCTTTACCATCTGAGCCATGAGGGAAGCTTTAACAATTAGATTTAACTGCAACAACTTACTGATTAATTTACATAGTTCCTTTTAAAATATTTATTTTCTTAAATAAAACCTTTGGCAACAACAGTATGTGTGTGTGTGTGTGTGTGTGTGTAATTGTGATCATGGCATCCCAAACATAACTTATTGTTAAATCTATTGTCATACTCAAAAGTTAACTCAGTAATTGATTCTTTACTTCATATTTAGGCCTGAAGTAACCTCAAGAGTCTTCTTGTGAGTATTTATTGTTACACTAATAAAAAGCAGAGTGGTTAGAAGTCTGTTTTGGTGTTAGGTGTCTCTAGGTTCAAATTCAGGCTGATCCTAAACACATTTTCTTTTACTGGACAAGCTAGTTAATCATTTTGAATTAATGTATCCTCATCTTGAAATCTCTGTAATCATACTTACTTAGCAGGCACATTGTGAAGATTAAATAAAATACTTTAGAATAAAATCCTTACCATGTTTCCTGTCATAAAATTTGCACTTCAAAACATATGTTTTGAATATCCATATAAAAGATGAAGATTCTTCTGCTGTGGTAGGTAAGATTTTGCCTGTCAGATCTTTCTGTCTGCCACTGATTGCCTCTTGTTATGCATACAAATGTGTCTTCCACCTCAAAAGAGACTTTGTAAACAGCATTAAGGTTACTACTGTCCTTCTGATGGATAAAACAGTGAAATAATATATTTATGGGTTTTATAAACCACTAAACATGTGGTCATTTGTTACAACAGTAATAGCATACTAAAACATCCGTGCTGATATGCATACTCTATGTAGGTACAGATACATAATCCCATAAATATGTTTTTAGTTAATTCAAGTACATAATAAATGGCATCCTAGAGGACTGGAAAAGCTAATTCCTCTTCAGTTATTTCTCTCAGGGAGTATATTGCATATTAGAATGTAATTTAATTTAAATATTTGAGGCTACCTGCAGGTTCATTGTTCCTTAGGGGTAACTGACTTCTCATCTTCTGATGCTCATTTTGCTCCAGAGATGGTGACTTTGCATTATTCATGTTTGCCTGCATGTATACCATATGAGAATTTCAATACCTCTGGTGCTGGGTGTGTGTGTGTGTGCGTGCTCCCATGCATGCACCTGTCTGTATTTTAGTACTCTTCTCTGTTTAAGTGTAGAGATTATTTGGAAACAGAACAAATGAATCATTTTATAAACCTCTCCACTTATAGTGACTGCCAACTAAATTTGTGAAGTAGGAACTAAAACTGAATTTGAAGTGTATTCTTAGTAATATTGAGAATGTTCACTGATATCATGTTACACATAGAGAAGGACTGAAATAACAGTCAGAAAGAGAAAATGATACTTTTCAAATAAGGTGTCATGGCTGAATTACCAAAAAATTTAGAGAACAGTTATAGCACATGGGGGAGATTTAACAGAAGATATATATAGAAAGTTTCAGAAATTTTGCAAATAAATATGTCAAATTCCCAACATCCGCTGGATCATGGAAAAAGTAATATGGTTCCAGAAAAAAAAAATCTATTTCTGCTTTATTGACTATGCCAAAGCCTTTGACTGTGTGGATCACAAGAAACTGTAGAAAGTTCTGAAAGCGATGGGAATAGCAGACCACCTGACCTGCCTCTTGAGAAACCTATATGCAGGTCAAGAAGCAACAGTTAGAACTGGACATGGAACAACAAACTGGTTCCAAATAGGAAAGGAGTACGTCAAGGCTGTATATTGTTACCCTGCTTATTTAACTTATATGCAGACTACATCATGAGAAAGGCTAGGCTGGAAGAAGCACAAGCTGGAATCAAGATTGCCAGGAGAAATATCAATAACCTCAGATATGCAGAGGACACCACCCTTATGGCAGAAAGTGAAGAGAAACTAAAAAGCCTCTTGATAAAAGTGAAAGAGGAGAGTGAAAAAGTTGGCTTAAAGCTCAGAATTCAGAAAACTAAGATCATGGCATCTGGTCCCATCACTACATGGCAAATAGATGGGGAAACAGTGTCAGACTTTATTTTTCTGGGCTCCAAAATCACTGCAGATGGTGATTGCAACCATGAAATTAAAAGACACTTACTCTTTGGAAGGAAAGTTATGACCAACCTACATAGCATATTCAAAAGCAGAAACATTAGTTTGCCAACAAAGGTCCATCTAGTTAAGGCTATGGTTTTTCCGGTGGTCATGTATGGATGTGAGAGTTGGACTGTGAAGAAAGCTAAGCACCAAAGAATTGATGCTTTTGAACTGTGGTGTTGGAGAAGACTCTTGAGAGTCCCTTGGACTGCAAGGAGATCCAACTAGTCTATTCAAAAGGAGATCAGTCCTGGGTGTTCATTGGAAGGACTGATGCTAAACTGAAACTCCAATACTTTGGCCACCTCATGCAAAGAGTTGACTCACTGGAAAAGACTCTGATGCTGGGAGGGATTGGGGGCAGGAGGAAACCGGGATGACATAGGATGAGATGGCTAGATGGCATCACTCACTCGATCCACATGAGTTTGAGTGAACTCTGAGAGTTGGTGATGGACAGGGAGGCCTAGCGTACTGCAATTCATGGGGTGGCAAAGAGTCGGACACGACTGAGCGACTGAAATGAACTGAACTGAACTGATGTTAAAATAAATTTTATTCTAAAACTCATTATTATTAACCAAAATATACACTTCAAACATTTATTATAGTTTTTGTTAGTCAATTTGTTTATATGGCAAATTGGTGGATTTTTAAAAAATAACCAGTTATGTGATTCAGTAAATACTTTGAATGAACTATATTATTTAATTCCACAATATTTTTTGTGAGTTGTCTTTTCCAATTCATTAGATAAGATGAGCAACACGAATGTTAAAAATTCAAAATGAGATAGATTCAACCCTGGTGCTACGAAGTCAGAGCTCACAGGATTAACATTTGCTGAAAAATAAAGTATTATGTAAGAATTTTTTAATAAAAGGGCTATTTAGTAGGGCTATGATGCTTTTAACATAATTCTTTATAGAATTTAATAAAGTTAAAAATATGCCATGTCTTAATATGATAGAAATATATAAGGACCAGTAGTTTATAAGCATTCACAAATTATATAAAGTATAAGATCATTTGAAAAAGTATTTAAACTATAAAAATTCTAAATTAATAATATATGAACTATGACAAAGTACAAAAATGTCTATTCAATATATTTAAATTTTAGAATCAAGTAAATATATACAAATCTACCTTTGGAAAAAATAATTTAAAAGAAGGAAATATACCAGTGTTTACTAAATATTTATATTAGACTATGGGATAATTATTTTTTTCATTATATATTTAATGTTTTCCAACATTTTACATTGCATACAGAAGTTCTTAAGAGGAAAAAAATCCTGCTTATAAATAAAGAAATGCGAAACTATCAGTAATGTCAACCTCTATTGAATGATTCAATATCATTCAATATTGCTATATGTCTGATACTTCACTAAACATTATACACAATTCACCAAATTTCCACAATTTATTTGCAGTTCAATCAAACAACACAAGGCTGAGGGAAGGGACACATATAGGCGTTAAGGATGAGGGGTGGGTATGGAGAGAAAAATCTTAAATAAAGTCAATACTGTAACAATTAAAATAACATAAAAATAATAAAATCACATATAATAAGTTATATCACTATTTAGGAAAACAATTTAAATCTTCATTTAAAATAACTTTCCTACTCAAATAATTCAAGATTATTCTGATAATCAAGATTTCCAGCAACGTTCAAAAGTTTTGTTTCCTAGAAATATTCTCTGATTTCAAATTGTGTCAATTTTCAATAAAAACCTTAGGTTTCTATATTCCCTTATTTCAAAGCTTTCCATTTTTGTATACAGCCAGATATAGGTGTCTCTTTTCTTCCTCCTCCTACTTCATCCACTTACTCTCCGTCCCCTGCTTCTTCCTTAGTTTGAATATGTGTGTTTAGAATAAGTTAGATTTAAGAATAGAGGGAGAATTTTGAATATAAGCATTTTAAAAATGTTAAATCAGTAGTATCTTAGAAAAAAAATCTAAGGTGTATCTCTGTAGATGATGTCACGTAGATACTTCATTGGTGTGTGGAGGTTCTCAGATCAGATTCCAAGAATCCTGAATTGGGCATCACTTCAAGTATTTATTTATTTATTTATTTTCTTAAATCGTTGAGGATAACTGTGGACCCCCATGGACAGAGGAGCCTGGTGGGCTGCAGTCCCTGGGGTCGTGAAGAGTCAGACATGACTGAGCGACTTCACTTTCACTTTTCCCTTTCATGCATTGGAGAAGGAAATGGCAACCCACTCCATTGTTGTTGCCTGGAGAATCTCAGGGACAGAGGAGACTGGTGGGCTGCCGTCTATGTGGTCACACAGAGTCGGACACGACTGAAGCGACTTAGCAGTAGCAGCAACAGTAAGGGTATATCTCCTGCCCTGAAAGTGAAAGTGAAAGTCACTCTGTTGTGTCTGACTCTTTGTAACCCAATGGACAGTCCATGGAATTTCCAGGCCAGAATACTAGAGTGGGTATTTCCCTTTCCCTTCTCCAGGGGATCCTCCTAAACCCCAGGAATGGAAACCAGATCTCTTGCATTGCAGGCAGATTCTTTACCAGCTAAGCCACAAGGGAAGCCCATCTCTTGCCCTCTGTATCTGTGTGTGTGTGTGTGTGTGTGAGAAAGTTGCTCAGTTGTGTCTCTTTGTGATACCATGGTCTACACAGTCTGTGGAATTCTGCAGGCCAGAATACTGGAGTGGGTAGCCTTTTTCTTCTCCAGGGGATCTTCCCAACCCAGGAATTGAATCTAAGTCTTCCACATTGCAGGTGGATTTTTTACCAGCTGAGCCACAAGGGCTTATGGAAGCTTCCCGATGGGGGAGACTGCCTGAGGGGGATACTGGTCTTGTTCTGATGGGTGGGGCTGTGTTCAGTAACCTTTAATACAATTTTCTGTTAATGGGTGGAGCTGTGTTCCCTCCATGCTATTTCAGTTCAGTTCAGTTCAGTTCTGTCCCTCAGTCGTGTCCGACTCTTTGAGACCCCATGAATTTCAGCATGCCAGGCCTCCCTGTCCATCACCAACTCTCAGAGTTTACCCAAACTCATGTGCATTGAGTCGGTGATACCATCCAGCCAACTAATCCTCTGTCATCCCCTTCTCCTGCTACACTCAATCTTTCCCAGCATCAGGGTTTTTCCAATAAGTCAGCTCTTTGCATCAGGTGGTCAAAGTATTGGAGTTTCAGCTTCAACATCAGTCCTTCTAATGAACACCCAGGACTGATCTCCTTTAGGATGGACTGGTTGGATCTCCTTGCAGTCCATGGGACTCTCAAGAATCTTCCCAACACCACAGATCAAGAGCATCAATTCTTCAGTGTTCAGCTTTCTTCACAGTCCAACTCTCACATCCATACATGACCACGGGAAAAACCACAGACTTGACTAGTCAGACCTTAGTTAGCAAAATAATGTCTCTGCTTTTCAATATGCAATCTAGGTTGGTCATAACTTTCCTTCCAAGGAGTAAGCACCTTTTAATTTCATGGCTGCAGTCATCATCTGCAGTGATTTTGGAACCCAGCAAAATAAAGTCAGCCACTGTTTCCATTGTTTCCTCAAATATTTGCCATGAAGTGATGGGACCAGATGCCATGATCTTCGTTTTCTGAATATTGAGCTTCGGGCCAACTTTTTCACTCTCCACTTTCACTTTTATCAAGAGACTCTTTAGTTCTTCTTCGCTTTCTACCATAAGGGTGGTGTCCTCTGCATATCTGAGGTTATTGATATTTCTCCCAACAATCTTGATTCCAGCTTGTGCTTCATCCAGCCCAGCCTTTCTCATGGTGTACTCTGCATATAAGTTAAATAAGCAGGGTGACAATATACAGCCTTGACATACTCTTTTTCCTATTTGGAACCAGTCTGTTGTTCCATGTCCAGTTCTAACTGTTGCTTCCTGACCTGCATATAAGTTTCTCAAGAGGCAGGTCAGGTGGTCTGGTATTCCCATCTCTTTCAGAATTTTCCACAGTTTCTTGTGATCCACACAGTCAAAGGCTTTCGCATAGTCAATAAAGCAGAAATAGATGTTTTCCTGGAACTCTCTTGCTTTTCCAATGATCCAGCAGATGTTGGCAATTTGATCTCTGGTTCCTCTGCCTTCTCTGAAACCAGCTTGAACATCCAGAAGTTCATAGTTCATGTATTGCTGAAGCCTTGCTTGGAGAATTTTGAGCATGACTTTACTAGTGTGTGAGATGAATGCAATTGTGTGGTAGTTTGAACATTCTTTGGCATTGCCTTTCTTTTGGATTGGAATGAAAACTGACCTTTTCCAGTCCTGTGGCCACTGCTGAGATTTCCAAATTTGCTGTCATATTGAGTACAACTCTTTCACAGCATCATCTTTTAGGATTTGAAATAGTTCAACTGGAATTCCATCACCTCCACTAGCTTTGTTCATAGTGATGTTTTCTAAGGCCCACTTGACTTCACATTCCAGGAGGTCTAGCTCTAGGTGAGTGATTATACCACAGTGATTATCTGGGTCATGAAGATCTTTTTTTGTACAGTTCTTCTGTGTATTCTTGCCACCTCTTCTTAATATCTTCTGCTTCTGTTAGATTCATACCATTTCTATCTTATATTGAGCCCAACTTTGCATGAAATGTTCCCTTGGTATCTCTAATTTTCTTGAAGAGATCTCTAGCCTTTCCCATCTGTTTTTTTCCCTCTATTTATCCTCATTGATCACTGAGGAAGGCTTTCTTATATATCCTTGCTCTTCTTTGGAACTCTGCATTCAGATGATTATATCTTTTCTTTTCTCCTTTGCTTTTTGCTTCTCCTTTTTCACAGCTATTTGTAAGGCCTCCTCAGACAGCCATTTTGCTTTTTTGCATTTCTTTTCCTTGGGGATGATCTTGATCCTTGCTATTTACCTGGGACCAAACTATGGTAAAAGAAATGCAAAAAAGCAAAATGGCTGTCTGGGGAAGCCTTACAAATAGCTGTGAAAAGAAGAGAAGCGAAAAGCAAGGGAGAAAAAGAAATATATTTCCATTTGAATGCAGAGTTCCAAAGAATAGCAAGGAGAGATTAGAAAGCCTTCCTCAGTGACCAAGGCAAAGAACTAGAGGAAAACAATGGAATGGGAAAGACTATAGATCCCTTCAAGAAACTTAGAGATACCAAGGGAACATTTAATGCAAAGCTGGGCTCAATAAAGGACAGAAATGGTATGGACCTAACAGAAGCAGAAGATATTAAGAAGAGGTGGCAAGAATACACTGAAGAACAGTACAAAAAAAGATCTTCATGACCCAGATAATCACTGTGGTGTGATCACTCACCTAGGTGATCCTGGTGTGAAGTCAAGTGGGCCTCAATAAGCATCACTACAAACAAAGCTAGCGGAGGTGATGGAATTCCAGTTAAGCTGTTTCAAATCCTAAAAGATGATGCTGTGAAAGAGCTGCACTCAACATGCCAGCAAATTTTGAAAACTCAGCAGTGGCTACAGCACTGGAAAAGGTCAGTTTTCATTCCAATCCCTAAGAAAGGTAATTCCAAAGAATGCTCAAACTACTGCACAATGGAACTCATCTCACACGCTAGTAAAGCAATGTTCAAAATTCTCCAAGCCAGGTTTCAACAATATGTGAACCATGAAATTCCAGAAGTTCAAGCTGGTTTTAGAAAATGCAGAGGAACAAGAGATCAAATTCCAAACATTTGCTGGATCATTGAAAAAGCAAGAGAGTTCCAGGAAAACATCTATTTCTGCTTTATTGACTATGCCAAAGCCTTTGACTGCGTGGATCACAAGAAACTGTGGAAAATTCTGAAAGAGAGGGGAATACCAGACCACCTGACCTGCTTCTTGAGAAACCTGTATGCAGGTCAGGAAACAACAGTTAGAACTGGACATGGAACAACAGACTGGTTCCAAATAGGAAAAGGAGTACGTCAAGGCTGTATATTGTCACCCTGCTTATTTAATTCATAGGCAGAGTACACCATGAGAAAGGCTGGGCTGGATGAAGCACAAGCTGGAATCAAGATTGTTGGGAGAATTATCAATAACCTCAGATATGCAGATGACACCACCCTTTTGGCAGAAAGTAAAGAACTAAAGAGCCTCTTGATGAAAGTGAAAGAGGAGAGTTCAAAAGTTGGATTAAAGCTCATCATTCAGAAAACTAAGATCATGGCATCCGTCCCATCACTTCATGGCAAATAGATGGGGAAACAGTGTCAGACTTTTTTTTTTTTCGGCTCCAAAATCACTGCAGATGGTGATTGCGGCCATGAAATTAAAAGATGCTTACTCCTTGGAAGGAAAGGTATTACCAAGCTAAACAGCATATTAAAAAGTGAGATAACAAAGCCAACAAAGGTCTGTCTTGTCAATAATATGGTTTTTCCAGTGGTCATGTATGTATGTGAGAGTTGAACTATAAAAAAAGCTGAGCACCAAAGAATTGATGCTTTTGTATTGTGGTGTTGTAGCAGACTCTTGAGAATCCCTGAAATGCAAGGTAATCCAACCAGTCCATCTTAAAGGAAATCAGTCCTGTTCATTGGGAGGACTGATTTTGAAGCTGAAACTTCAATACTCTGGCCATCTAATGCAAAGAGCTGACTCATTTGAAAAGACCCTAATGCTTTGAAAGATTGAAGGTAGGAGAAGAAGGGGATGATAGAGGATGAGATGGTTGGATGTTATTACCAGCTCAGTCGACATTAACAGTTTGGATTTGGGCAAACTCTAGGAATTGGTGATGGACAGGGAGGCCTGGCGTCCTGTAATCCTTGGGGTCACAAAGTGTCTTACATGACTGAGCGACTGAACTGAGTTGAACTGAGCCGTAAGGGAAGCCCGTCTCCTACCCTGGCTCTTCCCAATTGCCTTTGCCTTTTAGTTATCTAAATATACAACAACCACTTGGATAATGCAAGCTGGCTCCATCTTGAACTCTTGATAGAGTAGAGCTGTTTATTGCTTACTGTGATGAAGTATTGTTTACTTTGATGCAGGCTTAATAGCATCCTAGAATGGAAAGGGCAGAGTCTGCATACTTATGGTATTTGATGGTTTGACTTAATAAATTCTCTTTCAGTCCAAAGACTTGATAGACTTTAGGTAAGAATCATGATATAATAGTTTAGGAATAGATGAATATAGCAAGTTTTTGGGTTTTGGAGCATCTTGATGTATAAATGATTACTTGATTCTCTCTCTTGGAAAGGTGAGCAGTCTCAAATGGCTTATCGGGAGTTCCTTAAGTTATCAAGTAAGTGATTTTCAACTATCATTACCCTGATAAAGAGTTCCTTAAAATAAAAATGTCATACGTAGTAAGACAGTGAACTAGTACAGTTCAGTTCAGTTCACTCACTCAGTCATGTCCGACTTTTTGTGATCCCATACACTGCAGCACACCACGCCTCCCTGTCCATCACCAATTCCTAGAGCATGCTCAAACTCACATTCATCACATTGGTGATGCCATCCAACCATCTCATCCTCTGTCATCCCTTTCTACTTCTGCCTTCAATCCTTCCAATAATCAGGGTCTTTTCAAATGAGTCAGCGCTTCACATCAGGTGGCCAAAGTATTGGAGTTTCAGCTTCAACATCAGTCCTTCCAGTGGATATTCAGGACTGATTTCCTTTAGGATTGACTGGTTGGATCTCCTTGCAGTCCAAGGAACTCTCAAGAGTCTTCTCCAACACCACAGTTCAGAGGCATCAATTCTTTGGTGCTCAGCTTTCTTAATGGTCCAACTCTCACGTCCATACATGACTATTGGAAAAACCATAGCTTTGACTAGACAAACTTTTATGAGCAAAGGAATGTCTCTGCTTTTTAATATGCTATCTAGGTTGGTCATAACTTTTCTTCCAAGGAGCAGATGTCTTTTAATTTCATGGCTGCAGTCACCATCTGTAGTGATTTTTAAGCCCAAAATATGACTAGGACATCTGTAGTACTATTCACACTGATAATCAAATCATGTAACTAATAAGGCCTCGTGTGTGTGTGTGTGTGTGTGTGTGTGTGTGTGATCCTTTTTTTCTCAATGTGAACAGCTAATTCTGAATTTCAAATTGACTTTTCCCTATAATTCAGCTTAAGCCATATAAAATTAAAAGTGTATAATTTATGACAAAATGAAAAAGAAAGATTTGGTGGATTAAAACATGTTCATCATTCCTGCAAATGGTTGCATGTGATGTCAAAAAAAGTGAAGGTTTACTGAAATTTTAATAGGTATCATATAACTTTATGACTAATTCTAGGTGATTTCTTTGCAGTGCTGAAGTTAGGAAGTATAACAACTGCTTAATATACTCAAAGCATCAATTTGCAAGGATGCACTGATCTCATAAGAGTGCCTAATGATTATTACAATGTGCATGTTTCTGTATGTCTATATATATATATAAACATACCACACACATATGTATTCTAACAGAGTTGGAAACATGAAGAAATATGCCTACAATTAAATGTTGTCTAGAAAGTATATACTCTGAAAATAGAATGTTATGTCCTTTGCTCTGTTACTTTGCTCTATCTTAGCACTTCTCCTTTGCCACTTCTGTGAGAGAGTATGCTCATACGCACAACTAGAGAGGTTTGCTTTTTGCTGTTTGGAGGCTATTTAATTTTAATTGCTCCCCAAGCATAGGCCAATTCATGATGGCAAGAGCAGAGCAAGAATCCTTCACAGATCCTTTGAAATTTGAAGAGCTGCTGTTCACACTGCCTCAGGCTCCCATTCCCACATTTGTGTGAAAATGTAAGCAGGGGAATACCTCTGTCATACATGCCCAGTGCTCTGAAAATATCACATGCAGATTTGTTTAAGATTCTTAAGTTATCCATATAGCATTTAAAATAAAGCTATTAAACAGATGTTGTTTTGCTACTTGCATTTTAAAATGGCATTAATAATGCATGATTATGAAAGAATACAGTGCTTGGTAATTAAGCTAAACCGAATATACGCATTGAAAACTGTGTGTGTGTGTGTGTGAGAGAGAGAAAGACTTAAGGGGGTGCGAAAGAATTGTAAGTCATCTCCCACACTGGAGAATAAAAGCATTAACTGTACCTTATAATTTTCATATTTAATATATATAAAAGTGTACTAAATATCACTGATCTTTTTTTTAAAGAGCAATAATTTCTTAAAGCATTTGATTTCATGGTTTTTGTATAAAGCAAAAAGCAAGTGAATTTACTTGCCCAGCTGTTTAAATGTAAAGCAGTATGTAAACCACTTTTACCCTGTATTTGTGGAAGATAGACTGAAAGTAGGTAAGCACTTACTTCAGTAAGTAAGGGCATATTGAAATAATAATTATTATTATTTTCAAAATCCATTTAAAAATCATTCAACAGAAGAAATTTAGAGATAAGGGAAAATCATTTGAGACACATCCTTTGTTAATACTTTGATAAATGATCCTTTTCAAATGGAAGAGATACACTTGAAATTTGAAGACAAATTTTATTGGAGTGTTGACTTGAGAAACACACACATACACACACACACACAATGTAAGAGCTATGAGTTGAGTTTAGTGTCTTACTGAGGATGATAGACCAGGGGACAGGCTCTCAGATAGCTCTGAGAAAGAAGCGGCAAGAGGGTACGTGAGGAGATCATTATATGTATGATTTTGGGAAAGAGTTGCTTGTATTAATAATCATGCATACTTCTTGATAAAAAGTTACTGCTTGTAACAAGGAACATATATCTCAATGAATGATTTTAGTGCTTTTCTAAGTATGGAAGGGTGTAAGAATTCAGGTTTATTCAGATTTATTCTGTGTTTCCAGAGCACAGAGTGCCTTATCCTGATCTCCACCCTGTATTTCTTTCAGGGTGTGTTGTATGTCAGCAACTGTAGTAGTTAATGACTTGATTCTTGTAGAACTGAATGGTGGGCAACATTCTTTTTTTATATAAGAAGATCACAAGGAACTTATCATAGTTATTAGAGACGTTCCCTTGACATTGAATTCTAACATGGTTTCTTTCCATTTCCATCTAAAAAAGAAACTGGAAAAAATGAATCACTCATATGTATATAAGCCAGTCAAGTAAGGCCTATTGACTCTAAAACTGGATGTTCATTTTACTTTGAAGATAAAGACTCAGAAGAATTTGCATGATCTTCTCGAAGATGTATTATCATCTTCCAGGAATATGAATTGCTCTTTCTTTCCAGGAAAAAATTGGAGAATATTTTGGTTAGCCTTTTCCCTCAGTAGAATTTTCCTGGATTATAGTTAAAGTCTTTGATTTAGAGATATCTAAGGCATGTTTGTTTCCTCCTCCATATTATATTTCAATTGGATATTCCATTAACTTGATATTTTTACAGTAAGTAATCAATAGATTAGCTGCTTATACAATGTACCCTTATGCCTCCTTGTATTTCCCTTCCTGATTCCTCACCTCTGCTCCTTGGGACATAAGTGAAATTAACTACCTTAACTCAAGTCCTCTCTTTATGTTGCTTTTGGGGAAACATGATCTAATAAAAGGGACTTTTCCTCTTCAAACTCAGCAATCTAAGTTTTGATTTTTAAAGTGTTTTTGGTTTTGCTTTCAGTGATATTTTGTTGTAAATAAATGCAGTATAGATAGAAATAAAATAACCACAGGCATCACTCCACGTGTTTGCTTTCTGAGAACACAGAAAAATATTTCTTATTTTCATATTCTGTTATCTCCTGTTAATGTTGTGTTCATTGAGTTCTTTATTGTGCAATCAATATCTTACACACCAAATTGAAAGTAGAGTCTTGCCACACTTTCTTCATTACCCATTTTTTCACCTTTGGTCAAGCCTGTTAAAAGCAGCAATGGTTTAAACACAGATATGGGAGAAGAAAATAAGTTTACTAGGTAATATATAGTAAAAAAAAAAAACAAAACAGCAAGGAAATATCTCTGCATACAAACATGGGAGAATTTGGGGGGTTCACTTCTGAGGAATGGGGTACCATTCCAAGACCATTCTGAGGTTTGGAATGAAATGTGAAAGAAGAGACCATGTATCCAAACACCACTATGGTGTGATAAAAAGTTACTTATATTTTAAAATATTTAAATTTCTCTGCTACACAAAATACTGTGTCCTCCTCCATCCTTCTCAAATAACCTTCTCTTCTTGATCCTTAGAGACAATGTATGAATGTATGAGAAGGATATGGTATTCCTGATTGCATACTGTAAAGGAAATATATAATTTCATATATATATATATATATATATATATATATATATATATATAGGAGAAGGCAATGGCAACCCACTCCAGTACTCTTGCCTGGAAAATCCCATGGATGGAGGGGCCTGGTGGGCTGCAGTCCATGGGGTCGCTAGGAGTCAGACACGACTGAGTGACTTCACTTTATTTTTTCACTTTCATGCATTGGAGAAGGAAATGGCAACCCACTCCAGTGTTCTTGCCTGGAGAATCCCAGGGACGGGGGAGCCTGGTGGGCTCCTGGAAATTCTATTTTTGGTTATATCAACTACAAAATTCTTGCATGTATGCATGAGAAGACATGCACATCACTGATTAAAATAGTAAACAAGAACAGAATAAAACAAAACCCAGAAACACAAGCTACTTAGTCATAAACTGAAGAGAGGGTAAAAAACTGTGGACTTTATACAGCAGAGTTTTTTACAGTCTTGAAAAAAGCTGAATATAACAACATGCTGGAATCTTAGAAATATAAAGCCTAGTGAAAAATAAATTTCTGTAGACTGTTATGTGTATTGTTATGGTGGTTGAATCACTAAGTTGTGTTCGATTCTTACAATCCCACAGACTATACCCATCAGGTTCCTCTATCCAAGGGATTTCTTTTTTTTTTTTAATTTTTTTAAATTTTATTTTATTTTTAAACTTTACGATATTGTATTAGTTTTGCCAAATATCGAAATGAATCCGCCACAGGTATACCTGTGTTCCCCATCCTGAACATACCCTCCCTCTGGGTCGTCCCAGTGCACCAGCCCCAAGCATCCAGTATCGTGCATCGAACCTGGACTGGCGACTCATTTCATACATGATATTATACATGTTTCAATGCCATTCTCCCAAATCTCCCCACCCTTTCCCTCTCCCACAGAGTCCATAAGACTTATCTATACATCAGTGTCTCTTTTGCTGTCTCGTACACAGGGTTATTGTTACCATCTTTCTAAATTCCATATATATGCGTTAGTATACTGTATTGGTGTTTTTCCTTCTGGCTTACTTCACTCTGTATAATAGGTTCCAGTTTCATCCATCTCATTAGAACTGATTCAAATGCATTCTTTTTAATGGCTGAGTAATACTCCATTGTGTATATGTACCACAGCTTTCTTATCCATTCATCTGCTGATGGGCATCTAGGTTGCTTCCATGTCCTGGCTATTATAAACAGTGCTGCGATGAACATAGGGGTACACATGTCTCTTTCAATTCTGGTTTCCTCAGTGTGTATGCCCAGCAGTGGGATTGCTGGGTCATAAGGCAGTTCTATTTCCAGTTTTTTAAGGAATCTCCACACTGTTCTCCATAGTGGCTGTACTAGTTTGCATTCCCACCAACAGTGTAAGAGGGTTCCCTTTTCTCCACACCCTCTCCAGCATTTATTGCTTGTAGACTTTTGGGTCACAGCCATTCTGACTGGCGTGAAATAGTACCTCATAGTGGTTTTGATTTGCATTTCTCTGATAATGAGTGATATTGAGCATCTTTTCATGTGTTTGTTAGCCATCTGTATGTCTTCTTTGGAGAAATGTCTATTTAGTTCTTTGGCCCATTTTTTGATTGGGTCATTTATTTTTCTGGAGTTGAGCTGTAGGAGTTGCTTGTATATTTTTGAGATTAGTTGTTTGTCAGTTGCTTCATTTGCTATTATTTTCTCCCATTCTGATGGCTGCCTTTTCAACTTGCTAATAGTTTCCTTTGTTGTGCAGAAGCTTTTAAGTTTAATTAGGTCCCATTTGTTTATTTTTGGTTTTATTTCCAATATTCTGGGAGGTGGTTCATAGAGGATCCTGCTGTGATGTATGTCGGAGAGTGTTTTGCCTATGTTCTCCTCTAGAAGTTTTATAGTTTCTGGTCTTACATTGAGATCTTTAATCCAAAATCAACACACAGAAATCCCTTGCATTCCTATACACTAGTAATGAGAAAACAGAAAGAGAAATTAAGGAAACAATTCCATTCACCATTGCAACGGAAAGAATAAAATACTTAGGAATATATCTACCTAAAGAAACTAAAGACCTATATATAGAAAACTATAAAACACTGGTGAAAGAAATCAAAGAGGACACTATTAGATGGAGAAATATACCATGTTCATGGATTGGAAGAATCAATATAGTGAAAGTGAGTATACTACCCAAAGCAATTTATAGATTCAATGCAAACCCTATCAAGCTACCAACGGTATTCTTCATAGAGCTAGAACAAATAATTTCACAATTTGTATGGAAATACAAAAAACCTCGAATAGCCAAAGCTATCTTGAGAAAGAAGAATGGAACTGGAGGAATCAACCTACCTGACTTCAGGCTGTATTACAAAGCCACAGTTATCAAGACAGTATGGTACTGGCACAAAGACAGAAATATTGATCAATGGAACAAAATAGAAAGCCCAGAGATAAATCCATGCACATATGGACACCTTATCTTTGACAAAGGAGGCAAGAATATACAATGGATTAAAGACAATCTCTTTAACAAGTGGTGCTGGGAAAACTGGTCAACCACTTATAGAAGAATGAAACTAGAACACTTTCTAACACCATACACAAAAATAAACTCAAAATGGATTAAAGATATCCAAGGAATTTCCTAGGCAAGAATACTAGAGTGGGTTGTGACACTATTTTTATGTTTTTAGTCTTAATATACTTAAGATTACATACATAAGTGATAATTTAGATCAAAAAAGTTGAAAAAGAATAAGTACAAAAATTCAAAGTTTGGAGGCAGAGGAACGAGATTTGGAGAAAGAATATAGGTAGCTTTGACTGTTTTCATTAGTTTTAATTTTTATCTTTGTTCATTTTATTATTGTGATTTATAGCTTATTGCTGTATTACAGATATTTATTTTATATGTATAGATTATTATGATGCAAAAAATCCAAATCCAAGAAAACAATAAGGCTGAACTGCAATAAAAGTAACAATCAGGGTAAGTACAAATTAAAAATACCAAAGTCTAACTATATGAATTAAAAAGAATGATGGACAAAGTTGATGAGTATATTGTGTGCTGAGAGTCTGTGCTGTGGCATTCTCTAAGAAGCAAGTGCAAAAACCAAAGTGTGAAGGTTGAGAGAAAGGTAATGACAAAGAGAGAGACTAGCTTCTCTCATAAACATCTAAAAGAAAATTCCAGGAGAGGAAAAAAAAAAAAAACATGGTTAGAAGGAATCCACTGTAATAATAAATAATAATAATAATAATACATGCTTGGAACTACTGAGGCCTAGATAGGTAAAGTTGCAGACACCAAGTACAAAAAAAGAAAAAGAAAATTGTCTGAAATGTATCAAAAATTAGATTAGTACCAGCTCTTTTTTTTTGTTAGTCATGAAGTGATAAAAGATAATAAGTTGATATTTCAGAGACATTCTCTTTGAAAGAGAATTCTATGTCAAACAAACCAAACAGTCAATTCAAAAGGAAAAATATATTTTCATTGAGGCAAAGATTCCAAAATTTACCATGTACTCTGAAATAATTATTCACAACTGTGATGTAATAAAAATGAAAAATTGATTCAAGAAAGACAAAGATGTGGAATATTTTTAAATGATATTTTCACATTAAGAAATACTTTTGTATAATTTATTAAATTAAAACAATTATTATACAAAATGTAAAATATAATCACTCTTAATAAGTTATCAAAAGAAATTTATCTAGTCTGACAAACAATACTTACTAGATTCCTAAATAAAAATGAAGGGGATAAAAAGAACAGAAATACCTCCACATTAATTAAAAAGAAATAAAAAATCTTAGCTAAGAAATAGGGATAAGATATATAATATGGTTATCTGTAATTGTTTCTATCACTTTCAGGATGTTGTTTCTATGGAGATATTGTGATTATTCATATTAAAAAACCCAGAATGATCATTATGAAAACTACTAAGATGATACATGTAGTATGTCGATTGCATAGAAAACCAATACATAATAAAAAAACTAATGAAAGAGCATATGACATTTATTATAACAACTATTAAAACAGGAATGAACTATGGTAGATTTATAAATAAAATCATTATTATAAAAATTTTAATCATATGGAAGTTCATAATAAATTAAGGGATATATCATACCATAAGAAGGCAATATTTTCAAACTAATTCATAATACAATTAAATTCCAACAAATATGATTTTTCTGAAATATATGACCCATACATTGAAGCACAGCTTGTCTTAAATATAATTGGCTAATTATTGGGGAAAAAAATCAAATTAAATACTTAATGTACATCAAATATAAAAACACTTTTCAAATTTAAAATAGAAAAATATGTAAAATGTACATTTTCAGAAAAAAATGGAAGAATATGTTTCTGTAATTTTAAGATGGTAAAAATTATCTAGATTAGTGCTGTAGAATGAAACTCTCTGCAATTATGGAAATGTACTATATGAATATCCTTTTGCAAATCTCTCATCATCCTCACATCCAAGCTACCAATGTATCTTCATTTACACACATATCCTCTGCTTTCAGTTTTTTCACTATAGATTCATTCCCTTGCTCCTGTCAACAACATCTGTCTTGCCTCAGCTCTGGATCAAATCTTTTTTTGCTGTCTCAATTTATGCCCTCAGATTATTCCTTCTCATGCATTCCTGATTTTGTCCTCTTCATGCCATAATTTCCATCAGCATACAAATATGTACTAGAATCTCCACTTAAGGTAAAAGTATATCTGGCCTTACATTTCTCTTCAGCTATGGCCCTATTTTTCCCATTTCATTTCCTAGCTGAAATTATTTAAACAGTTGTCTTCATTTCGCCTCCCCATATATATGATTTTTTCCAAAGTCTTCCACTGAGAGCACTCCATTTAAACTGTCCAGACAGTGGACCCCAGCTTTATCCTTTACATACTTTCTTTTCCTGGCTTTGTTAATTTGTTGTTTAGTTGCTAAACCATGTCTGTTTCTTTGTGATCACATGGACCATAGCCTGCCAGGCTCCTCGCTCCATGGAATTTCTCAGGCGAAAATACTGGAGGGGGTTGCCATTTCCTCTTCCAGGAGATCTTTCCCACCTAGGGATCAAACCTACATCTCCTGCACTGGCAGGCAGATTCTTTATCACTGAGCTACCAGGGAAGCCCTGTCTTGGCTTCCTGACTCCTTATTTTCCTCTTTCTCTCTCTCTCCCATCAGTTTCCCTTTATATCTATTTTTGTACTTACTCACCTGCTGAACTTCTGAATATTGTTATTTGATCTTGGCTCAGTCTTGAACCTTCTACTTATCCAAACATTTACCTAGGTGACTCAATCCAGTTGCCTAATATTAAATATCATCTATATGCTGTTTCCTTAGACTATATCTCCAATCTCAGCTTTTCCAGAAAAATGCCCACTCATAAATTTAACTACCTACTTGATATTGCAATTTGGACCCCTGTTCAGAAACTTAAAGGTAATTTGGTCATAGCAGAAATATTGATAATTCTCTCTAAATCTGCTCTTACTAGGTCTTTCATATTCATAAATGACAACATTTTTAATCTCTCGAGTCAAACATCTTGGAAATGATAACTTACGGTGAACAGTGTCAGATTCATGATTTCCAAAAAAGAAGATTTAGCTTTGGAATCAGGGACCAGGCTTGATCACTCAAGAGCTTTTGTGTAGTAGGGTTTTATTAAAGTATGAAAAGGGACAGAGAAAGCTTCTGACATAGACATCAGATGGGGGACAGAGAGTGTCCCCTCCCCCTTGCTAGTGTTAGTAAGAGAATTATATATATATTTAATCAGTTATTCAGTTCAGTTCAGTCGCTCAGTCACGTCTGACTCTTTGTAACCCCATGAATTGTAGCACGCCAGGCCTCCCTGTCCATCACCAACTCCCGGAGTTCACTCAAACTCATGTCCATTGAGTCGGTGATGCCATCCAGCCACCTCATCCTCTGTCGTCCCCTTCCCCTCCCAACTTCAATCTTTCCCAGTCTCAGAGTCTTTTCAAAAGAGTCAGTTCTTCCCATCAAGTGGCCAAATTATTGGAGTTTCAGCTTCAACATCAGTCCTTCCAATGAACACCCAGGACTGATCTCCTTTGGGATGGACTAGTTGGATCTCCTTGAAGTTCAAGGTACTCTTAAGGGTCTTCTCCAACATCACAATTCAAAAGCATCAATTCTTTGGTGCTCAGCTTTCTTTGTAGTCCAAATCTCACATCCATACATGACTACTGGAAAAACCATAGCCTTGACTAGACAGACCTTTGTTGGCAAAGTAATGTCTCTGCTTTTTAATATACTGTCTAGATTGGTCATAACTTTCCTTCCATGGAGTCAGTGTCTTAATTTCATGGACTTAATCACCATCTGCAGTAATTTTGGATCCCCCAAAAATAAAGTTTGCCACTCTTTCCACTGTTTCCCCATCTATTTCCCATGAAGTAATGGGACCAGATGCCATGATCTTAGTTTTCTGAATATTGAGCTTTAAGCCAACTTTTTCACTCTCCTCTTTCACTTTCATCAAGAGGCTCTTTAGTTCTTCCTCACTTTCTGAAGTGGTGCCATAAGAGTGGTGCCATCTGAAGTTATTGATATTTCTCTCGGCACTCTTGATTCCAGCTTGTGCTTTCTCCAGCCCAGCGTTTCTCATGATGTTCTCTGCATATAAGTTAAATAAGCAGGGTGACAATATACAGCCTTGACGTACTCCTTTTCCTATGTGGAACCAGTCTTTTGTTCCATGTCCAGTTCTAGCTGTTGCTTCCTGACCTGCATACAGGTTTCTCAAGAGGCAGGTCAGGTAGTCTGGTATTCCCATCTCTTTCAGAATTTTCCACAGTTTATTGTGATCCACACAGTCAAAGGCTTTGGCATAGTCAATAAAGCAGAAATAGATGTTTTTCTGGAACTCTCTTGCTTTTTCGATAATCCAACAGATGTTTGGAATTTGATCTCTGGTTCCTCTTCTTTTCTCTCTCTCTCTCTCTCTCTCTCTCTCTCTATTTATTAGGTTTAATTAGAGGTAAATTGTTTTACAATATTGTGGTGGTTTTTGCCATACATTCACATGAATCAGCCATGGGTGTACATGTGTTCCCCATCCTGAAGCCCTTCCCACCTCCCTGCACATCCCTTCTCTCAGGATAATCCCAGTAGGGAAGGACCTGATCACCCTGTTTCATGCATCAAACTTGGACTGTTGATCTATTTTGCATATAATAATATACATGTTTCAATGCTAATCTCTCAAATCGTCCTACCATCGGCTTCTCCCACTGAGTCCAAAGGTCTGTTCTTACATCTGTGTTTCTTTTGCTGTCTTGTATATAGGGTCATCGTTACCGTCTTTCTAAATTCCATACATATGCATTAATATACTGTATTGGTGTTTTTCTTTCTGACTTATTTCACTCTGTATAATAGACTCCAGTTTCATCCACCTCATTAGAACTGATTCAAAAGCATTCTTTTTAATAGCTGAGAAATATTCCATTGTGTATATGTACCACAGCTTTCTTATCTATTAATCCGCCAATGGACATCTAGGTTTCCTCATGCCCTGGTTATTGTAAACGGTGGTGTGATGAACATTGGGGTACACGTGTCTCTTTCAATTCTGGTTTTCTTGGTGTGTATACCCAGAATGGGATTGCTGGGTCATATGCAGGTCGATTTTCAGTTTTTTAAGGAATCTCCACGCTGTTCTCCATAGTGGCTCTACTTGTTTGTATTCCCACCAACAGTATAAGAGGGTTCCTTTTTCTCCACAGCTTTTCCGGCATTTATTGTCTGTAGACTTTTTGATAGCAGTCATTCTGTCCAGTATAAGATGATACTTCATTGTGGTTTTGATTTGCATTTCTCTGATAATGAGTGATGTTGAGCATCTTTCAGGTTTTGTTGGCCATTTGTCTGTCTTCTTTGGAGAAATATCTGTTTAGTTCTTTGGCCCATTTTATGATTGGGTAGTTTATTTTTCTGAAATTGAGCTATGGGAGCTGCTTGTATATTTTTGAGATTAATTCTTTGCCCATTGCTTCATTTGCTATTATGTTCTCCCATTCTGAAGGCTATCTATTAACCTTGCTTATAGTTTCCTTCATCATACAAAAGTTTTTAAGGTTAATTAGGTCCCATTTGTTTTCAGTTCAGTCACTCAGCCGTGTCCGAATCTTTGCAATGCCATGAACCACAGCACGCCAGGCCTCTTTGTCCATCACCAACTCCTGGAGTCTACCCAAACCCATGTCCATTGAGGCGGTGATGCCATCCAACCATCTCATCCTCTGTCGTCCCCTTGACAAGCCACTCGTCCAACCCCACTAACAGGGAGGAACCTCCAAAATACAGAGGAACCACAAATTTCCAGCATCAGAAGGCCAGCCATCTAAACAAGATGAAAGGCAGAGATATATTTAGCAGGTAAAGGAACGATAAATGCCCATGAAACCAAAAAAAAAAAAAAAAAAGAGGAGAAGATAAGAAGTCTACCTGAAAAAGAATTAAGAACAATGATAGTAAAAATTATCCAAAATATTGAAAACAAAATGGAGTTACAGATAAATAGTCTGGAGACAAGGATTGAGAAGATGCAAGAAAAGTTTAACAAGGACCTAGAAAATAAAAAAGAGTCAATCAATAATGAATAATGCAATAACTGAGATCAAAAGCACTCTGGAGGGAACCAACAGTAGAACAACTGAGGTAGAAGATAGGATAAGTGAGGCGGAAGATAGAATGGTGGAAATAAATGAAGCAGAGAGGAAAAAAGAAAAAAGAATTAAAGGAAATGAGGACAACCTCAGAGACCTCTGGGAGAATTTTAGGTCTAGCTGGTCCATTGTATAATTTAAAGTTTGTGTTTCCTTGTTTATTTTCTGTTTAGTTGATCTATTCATAGGTGTGAGTGGCGTATTAAAGTCTCCCACTATTATTGTGTTATTGTTAATTTCTTTCATACTTGTTAGCATTTACCTTACATATTGCAGTGCTCCTATTTTGGGTGCATATATAGCTATATTTATCTTCTTCTTGGATTGATACTTTGATCATTAAGTAGTGTTCTTTGTCTCTTTTCAAAGTCTTTATTTTAAAGTCTATTTTATCTGATATGAGTATTTCTACTCCTGCTTCCTTTTGGTCTCCATTTTCATGAAATATCTTTTTCCAGCCTTCACTTTTAGTTTGTATGTGTCCCTTGTTTTGAGGTGGGTCTCTTGTAGACAGCATCTATAAGGGTCTTGTTTTTGTATCCATTCAGCCAGCCTTTGTCTTTTGGTTGGGGCATTCAACCTGTTTACATTCAAGGTAATTATTGATAAGTATGATCCCATTGCCATTTACTTTGTTGCTTTGGGTTCGAGTTGATATACCCTTTCTGTGTTTTCAGTCTAGAGAAAATCCTTTAGCATTTGTTGAAGAGCTGGTTTGATGGTGCTGAATTCTCTCAGCTTTTGCTTGCCTGTAAAGCTTTTGATTTCTCCTTCATATTTGAATGAGATATGTACTTGCTGGGTACAGTAATCTGGGTTGTAGGTTTTTCTCTTTTATCACTTTAAGTATGTCCTCCCATTCCCTTCTGGCCTGAAGAGCTTCTAATGAAAGATCAGCTGTTATCCTTATGGGGATCTCTTGTGTGTTATTTGTTGTTTTTCCCTTGCTACTTTTAATATTTGTTCTTTGTGTTTGATCTTCGTTAATTTGATTAATATGTGTCTTAGGGTGTGTTGCCTTGGGTTTATCCTGTTTGGGACTTTCTGGGTTTCTTAGACTTGGTTGGCTATTTCCTTTCCCATTTTAGGAAAGTTTTCAACTATTATCTCCTCAAGTATTTTCTCATGGCCTTTCTTTTTGTCTTCTTCTTCTGGGACTCCTATGATTGAAATGTTGGGGTATTTAACATTCTCCCAGAGGTCTCTGAGGTTGTCCTCATTTCCTTTAATTCTTTTTTCTTTTTTCCTCTCTGCTTCATTTATTTCCACCATTCTATCTTCCACCTCACTTATCCTATCTTCTACCTCAGTTGTTCTACTGTTGGTTCCCTCCAGAGTGCTTTTGATCTCAGTTATTGCATTATTCATTATTGATTGACTCTTTTTTATTTTCTAGGTCCTTGTTAAACTTTTCTTGCATCTTCTCAATCCTTGTCTCCAGACTATTTATCTGTAACTCCATTTTGTTTTCAATATTTTGGATAATTTTTACTATCATTGTTCTTAATTCTTTTTCAGGTAGACTTCTTATCTTCTCCTCTTTTTTTTTTTTTTTTTTGGTTTCATGGGCATTTATCGTTCCTTTACCTGCTAAATATATCTCTGCCTTTCATCTTGTTTAGATGGCTGGCCTTCTGATGCTGGAAATTTGTGGTTCCTCTGTATTTTGGAGGTTCCTCCCTGTTAGTGGGGTTGGACGAGTGGCTTGTCAAGGTTTCCTAGTTATGGAAGCTTGTGTTGGTGTTCTGGTGGGTAGAGCTGGATTTCTTCTTTCTGGTGTGCAATGAAGTGTCTGTTAGTGTGTTTTGAGGTGTCTATATGATTGGTGTGACTGTTGGCCACCTATATTTTAATGCTCAGGGTTATGTTCTTGCTTTGTTGGAGAATTAGCTTGGTATGTCTTGCCCTGAAACTTGTTGGCTCTTGGGTGGAGCTTGGTTTCAGTGTAGGTATGGAGGCTTTTGAATGAGCTCCTATTGATTAATGTTCCAGTCAGGAGTTTTCTGGAGTTCTCATGTTTTGGATTTAAGCCTCCTGCCTCTGGCTTTCAGTATTATTCTTACAGTAGTCTCAAGACTTCTCCATCCATACAGCACCACTGATAAAATATCTAGGTTAGTGGTGAAAAGATTCTCCACAGTGAGGGACACCCAGAGAGTTTCACAGAGTTACATGGAGAAGAGAAGAGGGAGGAGGTATAGAGGTGACCAGGAGGAGAAGAGGGGGAGTCAAAAGGAGAGAGAACAATCTAGCCAGTAATCAGTTCCCTAAGTGTTATCCACAGCCCAGAAAGCCCAAAAAGATTCAGAAGGATAGAGAAGAGAAGGGGGAGGGAGGAGATAGAGGTGACATGGTGGAGAAAAAGGAGAGTCAAAAGAGGGAGAGAGCAATCAAGGTAGTAATCACACTCTTACATAAAAATGGGTATTGAAAATTGGATTCTTAAAGGTACAAAATTGATAGCAAAAACCATAAAGCAAGGATAAAAATCTAAAATATATGTTAGACTTTCAAAAATACAATATTAAAAAAAAACCAAAATCACAAAATTATAAAAAATGTATATATGAAATTTTCTTTAAAAATAAGGTCATTTTTTGCAAGGTAATAGTAGGTTATAAAAATAAAAATTAAATGAGCAATAAGGAACTTAAAAACAAAAAAAATTAAAAATCACAAAATGATAATCGTAAAATATATCTAGAAATGTCTCTAGAGCTGTTGAGGGCAGTGTGGGATCAGTTCAGTTTCAGATATTCCTTATTCCAGGTTATACTTCTTCTCAGGGTCTATAGGCCCAATCAATGTAGTCAGTACTAACTACAGGGTTTTACTCTGTTGCACCTGTCACTTCCAGCAGTTCCCTCTTCTTTGTTTATTTTGGCTTCCTCTGTTTGCAAGTCTCTTCAGTGTCTAATTTCTGCCCTGACACAAGGGGGCGAAAGTGGTCACTTATTTAGGCTTGTTCAGTTGTGCTGTGGGGAGAGAGAAGCACTGCAAACAAATATCAGTGGCCTGTGAGAGAGCGCTTGCAGCATCTGGGCCACACTGGGTTTGCCCCCATCAGGGCATGTGTGCTTTCCTGGTCTACACTGCTCAGGCTCCAGGTTGCTCTGCAGGGGAACTGTCTAAAGCAGGCCCTGGATTGCGTGCACTTCCCAGGTCTAAGACACTCAGGTTCAGGTTCTCAGGTACTCCACAAAGGCACAGACTCAGTTGGGCCTAGGTTTTGTGCCCTTCCCAGCTTGGAGCAGCTCAGGCAACCAGGTGCTTGGTGAGTGCACTCACCCAGCTGGGCAGTGCATCTTAACAACTCCCCTATACCAGCTCTTGGGTTTCCTGTGTGTGCATTGGGAGCGCCATCTCAGGTGTTCTGTATGTCTCCTTTGGAGAGCTGATCTCTAACTGTGGCCCTCATGGCGGATGTCAACTGTCCAGGATCCGAGGAAGACTTGGTTAGCACCTGAGAGTCTGTTTAAGTTTGGTGGAGGATGCTGTCTCTGGACCTGAGATTGCTCCTCGCCTTCTGGCTCTGGCTGTCGCGCACCTGCCTCTCTGCCTCTGGAGCAGGGAGAGGCCAATCCTTAGGCAGATAGCTCTCCTCTGGTATTTGCTCAGTCTTTTGTTCTGTGAGAGGACCAGGTTGTGCCTTAGAGCTTTTCTTGGGTAAGTTTTCTCTCTCTCTCTTTGTTTTTGACTTCTCTCTCTGGCTATCGACAGTTTGGGTTGCTATCTCACCTTAGCTCCCTCAGATTGTTCTCAGGGCATTCAGGCCTGATCCTTACCCTAAGCACACAGCCCACGGCTCCCTGTTCAGTCCCTGATTCCTGAACCTGAGTGTCTGGGCTACTTCTCCACTGGGAGTTATGGTTAGGCATGCAATTTGTGTGTGTGTGTGTGTGTGTCTGTGTGTGTTTCTTCCTCCCAGTTATATTGCCCTCTGAGATTCCAAAACTCCCCCACAGACCTGCAGCTGAGTGGGTTTTCTGGTGTTCCATCTCTAACTCTTTTGTCTCTCTTTTTATCTTTTATATTTTGTTCTATCTCCTTTTGAAGAGAAAGGGCTGACTTTCTGGGTGCCTGGCATCCTCCACCAGTGTTCAGAAGTTGTTTTGTGGAATTTGTTCAGAGTTCAAATGATTTTTTGATAAATTTGTCGGGGAGAAAGTGATCTCCCCATCCTATTCTAAACCATCTTAGGACTGTCCCTCTGTCTTTCCAAAAACCAGCTTGACCATCTGGAAGTTTATGGTTCACATACTGTTGAAGCCTGGCTTGGAGAATTTTGAGCATTACTTTACTAGTGTGTGAGGTAAGTGCAATTGTACAGTACTTTCAGCATTTTTTGTAATTTCCCTTCTTTGGGATTGGGATGAAAACTCACCTTTGCCAGTCCTGTGGACACTGCTGAGTTTTCCAAATTTGCTGGCATATTTAATGCAGAACTTTCACAGCATCATCTTTCAGGATTTGAAATAGCTCAACTGGACTTCCATCACCTAAACTAGCTTTTTTCATAGTGATGCTTCCTAAGGCCCACTTGACTTCACATCCCAGGCTGTCTGGCTCTAGGTGAGTGATCACACCATCGTGGTTATTTTTATATAATCCTTAAAAAGCAATGTAGAAAAAAAAAAATTGTCCTTTCCTCCTCCTTGAGAATTCCAGACTCTTCTTTCTTTCTTGAGTGCCCCAGACAGCTTCCTCCTCTTCAGGGAACCCAGACTTTGTATTAACCTGCCTAGGTTTTGACTCTCTTAGAACTATGCTTGAATAATCTAATTTCCTCACACTACAGTCTTGTTTAACTCTACCATTAGTGACTCTTAAAGCTACCATTAGAATAAATCCAGTTTCAGAGAAAAACTACTTCTCTTTTTGCCTTTCATATGACCTTGGTCTGAGCCACCATCTGTTCTCACCCAAACTCTTACAATTATTTTCAATGCTGTGGAACTGAATTCTGTTTGGTACCTTCAACTTACTCCAACCCTACCCTGTACCAGTTGTATGTTGAAGTTTTAACCCTCAATGATACCTAGTGGTGAGCTCTTTGGGAGATAATTTGTATTAGATCATGAGAGTGGACTCCTCAAGAGGAGATTAGTACCTGCACAGGAGGACACACCAGAGAGCCTATTCTCTCTTCTTCTCTCAGCCAGATGAAGACACATCCAGAAAGGGCTGTATGTAAGCCAGAGAGAGAAAGCTCTAACCAGAACCCAACCATACTGATACCTGATCTTGCATTTCCTAGCCCCTAGAACTTTGAGAAAGAAATCTCTTGTTGTTTAAGCTACTCAGTCTATGCTATTTTGTAATGGAAGCCCAAGGTGACTAAAACACTCTAACTGGCTTCTCTTTTTTTCCACTTTTGATTTTCTACTACCATTTCTTTGCTTAGCATCCAGGGAAATAATTTAAGTGCCTACATTATGTCTTGAAGAAAGTGGGTAAAACCACTAGACCATTCAGGTATGGCCTAAATCAAATCCCTTATGACTATACAGTGGAAGTGAGAAATAGATTTAAGGGATTGGATCTGATATACAGAGTGCCTGATGAACTATGGATGGAGGTTTGTGACATTGTACAGGAAACAGGAATCAAGACCATCCCCAAGAAAAAGAATTACAAAAAAGCAAAATGGCTGTCTGAGGAGAACTTACAGATAGCTATGAAAAAAAGACAAGTGAAAAGCAAAGGAGAAAAAGAAAGATATACCCATTTGAATGCAGAGGTCCAAAGAAGAGCAAGGAGAGATTAGAAAGCCTTCCTCAGCAATCAGTGCAAAGAAATAGAGGAAAACAATAGAATGGGAAAGACTAAAGATCTCTTCAAGAAAATTAGAGATACCAAGGGAACATTTCATGCAAAGATGGGCTCAATAAAGGACAGAAATGGTATGGACCTAACAGAAGCAGAAGATATTAAGACGAGGTGGCAAGAAAACACAGAAGAACTGTACAAAAAAAGATCTTCAGAACCCAGATAATCACGATGGTGTGATCACTGACCTAGAGCCAGACATTCTGGAATGTGAAGTCAAGTAGGCCTCAGGAAGCATCACTACAAACAAAGCTAGTGGAGGTGATGGAATTTCAGTTGAGCTATTTCAAATCGTGAAAGATGATGCTGTGAAAGTGCTGCACTCAATATGTGAACAAATTTGGAAAACTCAGCAGTGGCCACAGGACTGAAAAGGTCAGTTTTCATTCCAATCCCAAAGAAAGGCAATGTGAAAGAATGCTCAAATTACTGCATAATTGCACTCATCTCACACTCTAGTAAAGTAATGCTCAAAATTCTCCAAGCCAGGCTTCAGCAATATGTAAACCGTGAACTTCCAGATGTTTAAGCTGGTTTTAGAAAAGGCAGAAGAACCAGAGATCAAACTACCAATATCCACTAGATCATCAAAAAAGCAAGAGAGTTCCAGAAAAAAATCTATTTCTGCTTTATTAATTATGCCAAAGCCTTTGACTCTGTGGATCACAATAAACTGTAGAAAATTCTGAAAGAGATGGGAACACCATGCCACCTGACCTGCGTCTTAAGAAATCTATATGCAGGTCAGGAAGCAACAGTTAGAAATGGACATGGAACAACAGACTGGTTCCAAATAGGAAAAGGAGTATGTCAAGGTTGTATATTGTCACCCTCCTTATTTAACTTATATGCAGAGTACATCATGAGAAACGCTGGACTAGAGGAAGCACAAGCTGGAATTAAGATTGCTGGCAGAAACATCAATAACCTCAGATATGCAGATGACACCACCCTATGGCAGAAAGTGAAGAAGAACCAAAGAGCCTCGTCATGAAAGTGAAAGAGAATGGAAGTTGGCTTAAAGCCTAACATTCAGAAAACTAAGATCATGGCATCCGGTCCCATCACTTCATGGGAAATAGATGGAGAAACAGCAGAAACAGTGGCTGACTCTATTTTGGGGGGCTTCAGAATCACTGCGGATGGTGATTGCAGCCATGAAATTAAAAGACACTTACTCTTTGGAAGGAAAGTTATGACCAACCTAGACAGCATATTAAAAAGCAGAGACATTACTTTGCCAACAAAGACCCATCTAGTCAAGGCTATGTTTTTTCCATTAGTCATGTATAGATGTGAGAGTTCGACTATAAAGAAAACTGAGTGCTAAAGAATTGATGCTTCTTAATTGTTGTGTTGGAGAAGACTCCTGAGAGTCTCTTGGACTGCAAGGAGTTCCAACCACTCCATCCTAAAGGAGATCAGTCCTGGGTGTTCATTGGAAGGACTGATGTTGAAGCTGAAACTCCAAGACTTTGGCCACCTGATGTGAAGAGCTGACTCATTTGTAAAGACCGAGGTGCTGGGAAAGATTGAGGGCAGGAGAAGAAGGGGACAAAAGAGGATGATATGGTTGGATGGCATCACTGACTGGATGGATATGGGTTTGAGTAGACTCCAGCAATCGGTGATGTACATGGAGGCCTGGAGTTCTGTGGTTGCTGCTGGGGTCACAAAGAGTCAGACAAGACTGAGGGACTGAACTGAAGTGAATACAACATTTCCAATGACTTTCTTACCCTTAGAATAAAATTCAGACTTGTTATCCTGATTTTTTTCATACTTGCCTGTATGATCTCATGTGACACTATATTTTTCTCCCATTTTTTGACTATGTCTCAGCCACAGTGGTCCTCTTATCACTTCTTTAACATGAATCTATCAAAATGTTAGTGAGTTCAGATAAAAAAATATTCCTCCTCTGATCTTTGCTGCATTGGCTCCTCCTTAAGAGCCAATCAATTTGTTAGCCATTGTTTCACTCTAAATCGTATGACATTATTATAATTATTTTCTTTTTGTATATGATATATATTTTTATCTATTCAGCTTATATATTTTCCATCACTGTAATAAATTCAATTCTGTCTTGTTCAACACTCTTTTTTTTAATGCTTACTATGTTAAGAAATATTCAGTAAGATGAAGTTTTGTGTAGAAATTAAATATAACGTATACCCACTGTTGCAACATTGTTTGATAATTTTTCTTTAGACTATAAAACTGGCATTTTCTATAACAAGATTTGAAATTAAAATGTTCTTGAACTACTACTAATTATACTTCTCTTCAGTTATGGTTTCAAACTTAATATACATAATTTGTGTGTGTGTGTGTGTGTGTGTGTGTGTGTGTGAAGCTGACTCTGCTTTTATTTCATGAGAGTTTCTCCATGACCAATAAGAGTTCAGGTTTGGAGGATACAGTTCTGCTCATTCCCCAGGCGTTCATGTCCTCTCCAAGGCCACCCAATGAGAAACCAAGAGGACTAAGGACATGAGCCACACTCTTTCAAGTCCACGTTCTCGTTCTCCAATAACTTCTGCCCTCTGGAGAGCTGCAGCTCAAATGTAGCCATCAGCTCTGCAAGGCGTCCACAATGAGCTCCAATACCTTGAGTTCCCTATCGGTGGCGACTTTGGAGGCCCTCTGGTGTAGGCAGCTGTCTCGGGAGGTGTATTTGGCATCTCTCTCTAGCTCTTCTGTCTGCCTGGCCTTGGTCCATACCACGCTCAGCCCCTGCATGACCTCAGACCTGAGCTCTGTTCTGGCTTGATCTTCTCTGCTGTGAGGTTGAAAAAGACTTGGCAAGGGGAAACGGGAGGCTACAGGCAAGCCTGAGAAGATCCAAAGCTGTGGGTCAGGTATCCCCCCCCGGGTTCCACGCTCAGCTGCTACTCCTGGTGCCTCTCCATGCTAAGGGGCTGGAGCAGGGTGACCTCTCTCAGCACACAGAATTCTTTGGGGACACTCTTGGTTGGAAATTGGAAGCATCTTCTCCTGGAAGCCCCTGGAAACTCAAAAACATATGTGTCCCTTCCAGGCAGTTAATGCGCTCCTGAAACATCTTGTTCTGTACCTGAATCCTATGATACTTCTCCTCAGGATACAGAAAGATATTGTTCAGGTACTCGGCGATGGTGTCCACACCCAGCTTTACCTGTTGAGTGTGTGGGTCATCACGATGGAGGCAATTATCGGTCCATGAAAAAGTGGAGAGAAAACGATTGGTTGGTTGTGTGCATCCCTCTGGACCTTCCTCACAGTGACCCGGATGAAGGAGCAACTGAAGTATTCTCCAGGCACAGCTATGGGTGGAGCCTTCTTTGGGCTCAAGCAAATAGATGAGGAAACAATGGAAACAGTGACAGACTTTACTTTTTTGGGCTCCAAAATCACTATGGACAGTGAAATAAATTACTATGCAGCCAAGAAATTAAAAGACACTTGGTCCTTGGAAGAAAAGCAATGACTATATAATGTATATATTATATATACCTATATAATATAATAATATCTATTATATATATATATATAATTCCACTTTTTAATACACTATATAAAACTATATAGTGTATTAAAAAGTGGAGACATTATTTTGCAAACAAAGGTCTGTATAGTCAAAGCTATGGTTTTTCCAGTAGTGATGTAGGGATGTGAGAGCTGAACAATAAAAAAAGGCTGAGCCTGAAGGATTGATGCCTTCTGATTGTGGTGCTGGAGAAGACTCTTGAGAGTCCTTTGGCTGGAAGGAGATCAAACCAGTCAATCCTAAAGGACATCAGTCCTGAATATTGGTTAGAAGGACTGATACTGAAGCGGAAGCTCCAATACTTTGGCCACCTGATACAAAGATCCAACTCATTGGAAAAGACCCTGACTCTGGGAAATATTCAAGGCAGGAGGAGAAGGGGACTACAGAGGATGAGATGGTTGGATGCTATCACCAAATCAATGGACATGAGTTGGAGCAAGCTCCAGGAGATAGTCAGGAATAGGGAAGCCTGGTCTGCTGCAGTCTATGGTGTCACAAAGAGCTGGACACTTGTTAAGAGAATGACTCAACACCAACATCAACCTCCTTGATTCTTGGGGCCTCAGGTGAACACAGAGCTGCTTAGCTCTAAGTTCCTTTCTCACCCAGCCCTGAACGGAATTCTGCATTGTGGGGCCTGGGGCCCTGAGGTGCTTATGCTCAAGTTGACAAGGGAAGCTGCTGCCATCTGTACCTCATCCATTGGTCCCTAGCTGGAGACTGTAAAAGAAATGTATACTAAGAACATATCATTATAGCATCATTAGTAATTGTGAAAAATTGGAAAATAAGTAAAAATTCAGCTACAAAGAATGATTAGCTGTATATGTGTCACATTGTATAGAAGATATACAAGGTATGACACTGCCAGTCATAAGGCATACCATTATATTTGTAACACCAAGGGTGAAGAAGATCTGGCTAGTTACAATTATAAAAGACAATAAATTATAGATCATACATAAATTTCAGAGATATAAAACACGAAAAATATATGAAAATTTTTATAAAAATCTATATTAGTTAAGTATAGTTTACCCGGGGGTATTTTAAAATATTGAATTGTTTTATGTGTATGCAGTAGTTTGAAAATAGTTGGGCATGTGCATGCATGTGTGTGTGTGTGTATGTATGTGTGTGTACATACACCTATAACAGGTCATGTGCTGGCAAAAGTTTGAGAACTTTTCCCCTGAAATGACCACTCCAAAGCCTTGTTTATAGTGTTTGTCAATTTTGTAGTATATATACTCTGCTATGCCTTATTACAAGCCACCAACATCATGTAACTTATGCAGATATGGGAAAAGATGCACACAGTTGACTTTTATAAGCCATTATGAGCCAGCTGCAGCATACAACTACAAATAACTATACAGTTCACGGCTATTCAAATTTTCTATGAATGAATCTATCTTTGTACCTCTCTCAGTTCAATTCAGTCAGTACAGTCTCTCAGTCATGTCCAACTATTTGTGACCCCATGAACCGCAGGATGCCAGGCCTCCGTGTCCATCATCAACTCCTGGAGTCCACCCAAACCCATGTCCATTGAGCCAGTGATGCCATCCAACCATCTCATCCTCTGTCGTCCCCTTCTCCTCCTACATTCAATCTTTCCCAGTGTCAGGGTCTTTTCCAATGAGTCAGCTCTTTGCGTAAGGTGGCCAAAGTCTTGGAGTTTCAGCTTCAACATCAGTCCTTCCAATGAACACTCAGGACTGATCTCCTTTAGGAAGGACTGGTTGGATCTCCTTGTAGTCCAAGGGACTCTCAAGAGTCTTCCCCAACACCTCAGTTCAAAAACATCAATTCTTCAGTGTTCAGCTTTCTTTATAGTAGAACTCTCACATCTATACATGACTACTGGAAAAACCATAGCCTTGACTAGACGGACCTTTGTTGGCAAAGTAATGTCTCTGCTTTTTAATACTCTGTCTAGGTTGGTCATAACTTTCCTTCCAAGGAGTAAGCGTCTTTCAATTTCATAGCTGCAAGCACCATCTGCAGTGATTTTGGAGCCCCCAAAAATAAAGTCTGACACTGTTTCCACTGTTTCCCCATCTATTTCCCATGAAGTGATGGGACCGGATGCCATGATCTTCGTTTTCTGAATGTTGAGCTTTAAACCAACTTTTTCACTCTCCTCTTTCACTTTCATCAAGAGGCTCTTTAGTTCTTCTTCACTTTCTGCCATAGGGTGAGGTCATCTGCATATCTGAGGTTATTGATATTTCTCCTGGCAATCTTGATTCCAGCTTGTTTCTTCCAGCCCAGCGTTTCTCATGATGTACTCTGCATATAAGTTAAATAAGTAGGGTGACACTATACAGTCTTGATGTTCTCCTTTTCCTATTTGGAACTAGTCTGTTGTTCCATGTCCAGTTCTAACTGTTGCTTCCTGACCTGCATACAGATTTCTCAAGAGGCAGGTGAATTTTCCACAGTTTATTGTGATCCACATCTCTTTACATGCATATGTATGTATGTGTGTGTATATATATATATATATATATATGCACATGTTACATATATATGCACATGTATATTTTTTAGAAAAAATGTCTGTATATATGTTGTGGGAGTTGGTATAAATTTGGAGTTCTATGTGTCATAGGCACAACACACAGAGTGTCTCCTTTTCATCCATAATATATATTGACCATGGTTGCTCAAGGCAGCCTAGAAATTAGTGATTAGTTGGTTACTCTCAATTATGGTCATGAACTTCTCCTCCCACCAAAATAGTTGGGTGTTTAACAGGATTCTATTGTACTATTCCCAAATCTGTTTAGACTGGTTGCACATTTTCTTATAATTAATTTATTTACTTAACAGTTAGACATGCTTATAAAATGTGAATGAAAAGAAACACTTTTTTGTTTCTGTGAAAATGAAATTAAATATATTTTTTATTATTTTTTTTTGAATTAAATATTTTTATATAACCTAATGATGTTAAATTAAAAAAAAATATTGCTGCCACTTTGAAAGGAAGCAAGAAATAAATTAAATTTGGGGATATATATGCATATGTAAAAGTCTAACAAGAATCTGCATTCAAAAATTTTTTAAGGATTCTTAAGTACTTACTTCCCTTACATCAAAATTGGAAGTCAAAGAAGATATGCTTTATTTCAGAAAGCAATGGTGTTAAGAACATAGTAATAATCTATGAAAAAACTTCATATGTGGTGGCTTTGTAAGGTGTCAGTGGGGTGCCAGGCTGTACTCAGCTTCCCAGAGTTCCCTTTCCTTTACCTTTCTGGTTAAGGTAGGTCCCATGAGACATCTGGGCATTAAGTTTAAGAATAGAAGTAAAGCAGGGGCCATATTGATTTTTTATGCTCAGAAGTTCAAGTCAGGGTCATTAGGTACTTCTGTAGCTGACTCAGAGTGTCAGTCATTTGATGACTTACCTTGTTGGTATGGGGTTGCAGCTGATCTTATAGCTGCTCCAACTGCTCTTTGATCCTCCTTCAGACTCTGATTCCTGGGACAAGTGAGGGGTTAGTGCCAAGATGAAGGATGCCAGCTTCTCCTAAAGGACACCCACATCATCAAGGTTAAAGTTAGTGAGAACTGACATGGCCTCCAACCATTCAGTGAGTTCCTGCATATGCTTGTAGGGTTCATCTTGTTCACACTTATCTTCCCTTTCCAACAGCTTGCCTTGAAGAAGGCAAACCCCAGGTTTAGACAGGAAGGCAACTGGTATGCTGTGTTTCCAAATACAAATATAACTCAAACTCAATTTATTTACCGTTGATTCCCACTTTAACTATTTTTTTATCTGTATAACTGAAAACCACTCAACATTATGGTACCAGATAACAGGGCTTCTTAGATATACTTTAATACTCAATAATGGTCATTGTCAAGTTAGAAAAAAAAAAAAAAGCTTTACTATTATAAAGCTGAAGACTGTACAAATTTTATTTAAAAAAAAATGCTTTTATAACACCAATTTGGCAGTCCTAAAATACTGTGTCCAACTCTTTGCAAATCCATGGACTGTAGCCTGCCAGGATCCTCTGACCATGAGATTTTCCAGGCAAGAATACTGGAGAGGGTTGCCATGTCCTTCTCTAAGGGATCTTGCCCTCCCAGGGATCAAACCTAGGTCTCCCACATTGCAAGCCAGTTCTCTACTGTCTGAGCCACCAGGAAAGTCCAAAAAAAAAAAAAATTGTATCCTAAAATCTAACACATTTCCACTATCTAGGCTAAAAGGATAATACAGCATGCAAAGATGAATAATGTAGGATGCTTATTACATTACCCTCAGTTAAAAAAATATTCAAACATCTATATTTCTTATAAAATAGAATAGTTAAGTAAATCAGGATAAACCTGTGTGGTGAAATATTTAGAAATTATAGAAGAAGTATCTAAGTTGTAGGAAAATATCAGTGATATGATTTAATTAAATCATTAATTTAATATTTTAATTGTCAGAACTATGATCCATATTTAAAGAAGGATGTCAAATTGCATTTATAATAGCAATTTGTATATATATATATATATATATATATGTAGGTTTGTGAATGAATAAAAGACTTAAAGAAGATATTTCATAATATCAAGATAATTTTATCTGTGAATGAGATAATAGATGATATCATTTTATTTAAGTACTTCATTTTGCAATTTTTAATTTTCCAATTCTATATCTCTATTTCTTTTATAATGATAAAGTAGGTTAAACTATATTTCAAAATAAATATACCAGAATAAGAAAAGATACATGGAAACATGTTTTGTTTTTATTTTATAACAAATGACTATCATGTTTCACCCAAATTTTTATTATTATTTCTTAGATGCATAGAGTATATGAAACATGAATATTTTCACATCATTATTTTTTATACAAATGTAGAATCATTGTCCTAGGAATATAGTTCTCCCCTGTAAATTCACAGTAAAGACTAATATATTCAATGTATTAATCTACATCTTTTTTAAACTCTGGGACTGGCCATCCCTCCATAGAATTTTGGCACATCTCTCTAATCTCTAATCATCCCTGCCTTAACTCACCCAAATCTATGCCTTGTGTAACACTTCATCAATGCATTGTGCTTCCTTTCTTCATAATCTTGCACTATACTGCCTAGACCATGCCTAGAAAACTCTAAACACTTGAAACTCCAAATTGAATTTTCCAATTATATTCTTTTTCTTATGCTCTGAATCCAAATAGATCAGATATTAGATCATACTATTTTCTCATAGTCTAATGAACCCTATCGGTTTTATGCATTTTTTTTAAACAGCAGGTCCTGTGATTCACCACTTCCATATTTGTTGGCATTATCTTGCCCTCTGTTCTTCTTTAGTCTTCTACTCAGACTATAGGTCAAGTAAACCATCTTTTTGCTCTATATCATTTATCCTTATACGTCTATTTTACCTATCCTGCAGTACAACTATATCAGCCCTAATTTATTTCTTGCCATCAGCCTTTCCTGAGAATTCTCTCTCACTCTAGTTTGATCATTCACAAATTCCTTTCAAATTTCTTTCACTCAATGTCAAATTCATTGTTTAAGCAGAAAGGTTTTGCATCCTATTATCTCAAGAAAATATAATCAACAAAGCATATTCTCAAACTACCTCAAATTTAATAATAATCTACATTCCTTTTTATCTCAGGGAACAAATATCACATCTCTTAACCAAGACCAATCTGACCAACAATACTCTTGCTTCTCCTATAAGCTCGTATCTACACAAATGTGTTGCTAACTGTCCATCTCTCCTTCTATACCAATAATTTATCTATCCCTCCAAAACTTAAGCACTTAAAACAACACACTTTTATTGTCTTGATTTTTATGGGTTAGTGTGACTTGATGAGGTGCCTCTTGCTCAGAGTATCCTGTGAGGTTGTAGTGGAATGGCAATGGTTACCTTCAGGCTGAATTGAGTGAAGACTGGCCTCCAAGCTCTCTCTGCTTCTGAGTTGTTGGCTCTGTTCTCAGAGCTCTTTTTCCTTTCTCATAAAAAGATGCATTTGAAGCTGTGTATTTTTCCCAGTCTACTTTCTGAATATAGGCATGTTGGGGGTCCCAAATACCTCTTTTTCAGTTTAATTGAGTGATGTTTCTGTGTATAAATAAGATTTAAAGCACTGTGTGGATCTTTTATAAATCTTGGGTTTCACCCTAATAGACAAATCTCTTAGATAGAAGTCTATCTCTACTTTGATTCCTGTTGAGAAGCCCAAAGGGCAACCCCCTTAGACTTCATAAAGACCCTATTGTTTGATTGAGAGGATCTTTGTACCACATCCTTCATCTCTTTAAAGGGCCTTTTATGTGACTGAACAGTACTCTGAGGCACCACCTTTGATCTCTCTGAAATCCTAATAAAGTATTTTACAGTCACACCTCTGGCTTCACCTTAATACCAAATGTGCCTGGTAGTGCCCTGGATTTGATCTTTGCTGGAGTCTTTTTTTTTTTTTTTTAATTTTAGCACTTTTCCCCAAAAAACATTGAGATTGCACTTCTTTTTTTGAGTAGTCTTCCCTCAACTTATTTCTTTCCTTTCACAGTTTACCCTAAATAATAAGAATAAACCAAATAGCACCTACCACGCTGGGCTTTGAAATCTCCTCATTTGTCTAGATCATTAGGCACATGCTCTGCTTTCTGCATGAGTGCAAATGAGTGTTTATTAGATTTGTCCCACTGTATAGCAATAATTGCCTTTTCTTCGGTTTTCAGAAATATTTTGTTTACTCATTCACAGGCTCATCAATGTCCTAAATTCTATGAACGTTGTGTTTTATTCCTTTTGAGTCTGCAAAAGCATTCCCTCAATATCCACTTCCTGGTTCCCGTGCCACTTCTACATAGAGGTTCAGAAAGTATCCTAATTCTAATACCAGAATCTAGGTTACTTATATAATTTACTCTTTTAAACAAACAAACATTTGATACTTTATCTCTCTTACTCTTTTAAACAAGCAAACATTTGATGATTGTGTTTCTGTTGGTCAGGAATCTGGGTGAAGGTTAGCTCAGTAGTTGTCTCTGATATCTTAAGAGTCTGTAGTTAAGCCATTGGCTGGGGTTGCAAGTACCTCAAGAGCTCTCTCTCCTAGATTCTGCTTCCAAGTGCAATCATTTCACCAGCTGCTTATAAAACGGCATGTGTATGGCCATGAAGTGAAAAGCAAGAGAGCAGGGGAGAGTCCTTAAAACAGAAGCCACAACCTGTTCGTAATATGATCTCATAATTGACATCCTATTCATTCAGCCATATTCTATTCATTAAAAGCCAGTCAGTAAAGCCAGCTTACACTCAGGTGGAGGGCTTTAAAGAAAGGTGGGAATCTCTGGGAGCTCTTTCACAGATTGCCCACTACACCCTAACCACGATCTTATTTCTCTCCTTAAAGACACAAAAGAAGTTTCTACTCACCTGCCAGTCACTCAGTCTGTCAGGATATGTCTTCTGACTTTGTTATTTTGCTGGAAGTATAAACCAATAACTCTCTGGTTGCCAAATCCAGTGTTCCTTTTTAAGACTATCTCTCAGTGAAAAGATTAATCTTATTAAGATTCTCTCCCTTCCCCTTGCAACAAATGATATGATTATTCTAGTCTCAGTTTCCTTCTAGACTCTTGCTTCTTAGCTTCCTTCATTGTCCCTTCCTCTAACTTATCTTCAAATGGTGATCTTTGCCAAATCTATTTCTTTTTGCTGTGCATTTTCTTCAGGAAAATTTGATTTTTGTTCCATGTCTATCTCTTCCGATGTTTCTCAAATTTGTATTTCTATCATATGCTGTCTACTGGTATGCATGTTTTTATTTCTGATTTCTACACCTACCTTGTGACTAATCTACTCTGTATTATATAAGCAGCTCAGATTTAACCATGCTCTATATCATATAGTCAAAGCTATGGTTTTTCCAGTGGTCATGTATGGATGTGAGAGTTGGACTATAAAGAAAGCAGAGCACCAAAGAATTGATGCTTTTGAACTGAGATGTTGGAGAAGACTCTTGAGAGTCCTTTGGACTGCAAGGAGATCCAACCAGTCCATCCTAAAGAAGATCAGCCCTAGGTGTTCATTGGAAGGACTGATGTTGAAGCTGAAACTCCAGTACTTTGGCCACCTGATGCGAAGAGCTGACTCATTGGAAAAGACCCTGATGCTGGGAAACATTGAGGGCAGGAGGAGAAGGGAACTACAGAGGATGAGATGGTTGGATGGCATCACTGACTTGATGGACATGGGTTTGGGTAGACTCTGGCAATTAGTGATGGACAGGGAGTCCTGGCGTGCTGGACATGAGTTTGAGCAAACTTCAGGAGATAGTGAAGGAGAACCAAGCCTGGTGTGCTGCAGTCCATGGAATTGCAAAGAGTTGAATATGACTTGACAACTGAAAAACACAACATATCATATACGTGATTTTGGATTACCTAGGAAACATGTTAAATATAGATTTTGATTTAATAGATGCTGAGGAGTCCAAAATTAGGATTTCTAACAAATTCTAGGTTTTGGTTCTTAGAATTCTCTTTGAAAAGCAAAATTATAAATTATACTTATGTCTTATCCTCAGTAACAGCTTCTTCTTGTACTTCTTGTAATACTTGATCACTTAGTGAGAGCAACATTTGTCTTTATGTCCAACCTAATACTTGGGGGATTACACCAGAGTTTTCTTTTACTCTTATGCCTTCTCTGATTTGTCACAAAATCATGTATATTTAATTTCTATAATTTAGTTGAATCTGCCCTCTGATCTCCATTCACAGCTATTAATTCATTACTGCATATAGTAAAGCTTCATGTGGATTATTACAGAAAACTGCTGATCAATCCACTTGACTTTAAATATACCCTCCATCATGTTACAAGAATAATTTCCCTATATAATGTAAAGCTTGCATGCTAAGTCATTTAAATAGCTTATTTTGTGACTATTCAGTTCAGTTCAGTTGCTCAGTCATGTCTGACTCTTTGCAACCCCATGGACTACAGCACTGCGAAGCCTCCCTGTCCATCACCAACTCCCAGAGTTTACTCAAACTCATGTCCATTGAATTGGTAATGCTATCCAACCATCCCATTCTCTGTCATCCACTTTTCCTACTTCCTTCAATCTTTCCCAGCATCAGGGTTTTTTCCAATGAGTTGGCTCTTCGCATCAGGTGGCCAAAGTATTGGAGTTTCAGCTTCAACAGTAGTCCTTCCAATGAATATTCAGGACTGATCTCCTTTAGTATGGACTGTTTGGGTCTCCTTGTAGTCCACGGGACTCTCAAGAGTCTTCTCCAACACCACAGTTGAAAAGCATCAATTCTTTGGTGCTCAGCTTTCTTTATAGTCCACTCTCACATCAATACATGACTACTGGAAAAACCATAGCCTTGACAAGATGGACTTTGGTGGCAAAGTAATGTCTTTGCTTTTTAATATGCTGTCTCCTTGGTCATAATTTTCATCCAAGGAGTGAGCATCTTTTAATTTCATGACTGCAGTCACCATCACTGCAGTGATTTTGGAGCCCCGAAAATAAAGTCTGCCACTGCTCCACTGTATCCCCAACTATTTGCATTGAAGTGATGGAACCGGAAGCCATGATCTTAGTTTTTTGAATGTTGAGCTTTAAGTGAACTTTTTCACTCTCCTCTTTCACTTTCATCAAGAGGCTCTTTTGTTCTTCTTCACTTTCTTCCATAAGGCTCGTGTCCTCTGCATATCTGAGGTTATTGATATTTCTCCTGGCAATCTTGATTTCAGCTTGTGCTTCATCCAGCCCAGCATTTCTCCTGATGTACTCTGCATAGAAGTTAAATAAGCAGGGTGACAATATACAGCCTTGACGTACTCCTTTTCCTATTTGGAACCAGTCTGTTGTTCCATGTCCAGTTCTAACTGTTGCTTCCTGACCTGCATATAAGTTTCTCAAGAGGCAGGTCAGGTGGTCTGGTATTCCCATCTCTTTCGGAATTTTCCACAGTTTCTTGTGATCCACACAGTCAAAGGCTTTGGCATAGTCCATAAAGCAGAAATAGATGTTTTCCTGGAACTCTCTTGCTTTTTCAATGATCTAGTAGATGTTGGCAATTTGATCTCTGGTTCTGCCTTTTCTAAATCCAGCTTGAATGTCTGGAAGTTCACTTTTCACATATTGTTGAACCTGATTTGGAGAATTTTGAGCATTACTTTACTAGCGTGTGAGATGAGGGCAATTGTGCAGTTGTTTGAGCATTCTTTGAAATTGCCTTTTTTTGGGGATTGAAATGAAAACTGACCTTTTCCAGTCCTGTGGCCACTGCTGAGTTTTTTAAATTTGCTGACATATTGAGTGCAGCACTTTCACAGCATCATCTTTCAGGATTTGAAATAGCTCAACTGGAATTTCATCACTTCCACTAGCTTTGTTTGTAGTGATGCTTCAAAGGCCCACTTGACTTCACATTCCAGGATGTTTGGCTCTAGGTGAGTGATCACACACCATTGTGATTTTCTGTGTAATGAAGATCTTTTTTGTACAGCTTTTCTGTGTATTCTTGCCACCTCTTCTTAATATCTTCTGCTTCTGTTAGATTCATACCATTTCTATCTTATATTGAGCCCATCTTTGCATGAAATGTTCCCTTGGTATCTCTAATTTTCTTGAAATGATCTCTAGTCTTTCCCAGTCTATTGTTTTCCTGTATTTCTTTGCACTGATTATTATTATTATTTGCCTTCAAAATAAATTTCAAACTTGGAATAAAGCATTTCATGATCTACACTTTGACTACTTCCCTAGTCATTCTTTCAAGAATTTTATTTGCCATAATAAGTCTTAATTTTCAGATTTTTCCTACCTAATAGTGAGAGAGACAATTCTTAGGCAGGTTGATCAGAAGTCTGGGGGTCCTGAGGAGAGAGCAGTCTGGGCTTCTTGAGGAGGAGATAGGGGTCTGGAATTCTCAAGGAGGAGGAAAGAACAACCATCTTTTTTTTTTTTTTTCTTTACATTCCTTAGCCTTAGTCACATGAAATGTTTTCTTTTTTCAGCCCAGAACTGATGACCACACAACTGAGTTTAAACTCTGTGCTAATTCAGAAAACTAAGATCATGGCATCTGATCCCATCATTTCATGGGAAATAGATGGGGAAACAGTGGAAACAGTGTCAGACTTTATTTTGGGGGGCTCCAAAATCACTGCAGATGGTGACTGCAGCCATGAAATTAAAAGGCACTTACTCCTTGGAAGGAAAGTTATGACAAATCTAGATAGCATATTCAAAAGCAGAGAATTACTTTGCCAACAAAGCTCCATCTAGTCAAGGCTATGGTTTTTTCAGTGGTCATGTATGGATGTGAGTGTTGGACTGTGAAGAAAGCTGAGTGCCTATGAATTGATGCTTTTGGACTGTGGTGTTGGATAAGACTCTTGAGAGTCCCTTGGACTGCAAGGAAATCCAACCAGTCCATCCTAAAGGAGATCAGTCCTGGGTGTTCTTTGGAATGACTGATGGTAAAGCTGAAACTCCAATACTTTGGCCACCTCATGTGAAGAGTTGACTCATTGGAAAAGACCCTGATGTTGGGAGGGATTGGGGGCAGGAGGAGAAGGGGACGCCAGAGGATGAGATGGCTGGATGGCATCACCGACTCGATGGACATGAGTTTTAGTGAACTCTGGGAGTTGGTGATGGACAGGGAGGCCTGGCATGCTGCGATTCATGGGGTCGCAAAGAGTCGGACATGACTGAGCAACTGAACTGAACTGAAGGATTCTATAACAACAATGTATCCTGCTTGAGGACAGTTTCTCCTTCCTGAAAACTTTCTGGCTAATCTTGTTATCTTAAAATGTATATTATGTGAGTGGGTCTTTACTAGATTTTTACAACCTTGAGATATTCTTTTGATTTATTGTAATAACTAATTAAAAAGTATATAACTCCCTTGCTCTCACTAGCAAGGGGGACACTCACCATCCCCCTTCTGATGTCTATGTCAGAAGCTTTCTCTGTCCCTTTCTATACTTTAATAAAACTCTGATATACAAAAGCTCTTGAGGCGATCAAGCCTAGTCACTGGTCCTGAAGTTAAATCTTCTTCTTAGGAGATCACAAATCTGACACTGTAAGCTCTCAATAGTATACTATCCAGAAGCAAATCTCCTGAAATATGACTATCAATACCACAAGGTCAAGAGCTCTAATCATATTTTCATTTTTTCGTGAGAAAATGAAATATATATTTATATGTATATATATATTCCATGCCTAATAAATGTATATTCCATGAACACTTGTGAAATTAAACATTTTGGGTAGTGGTCTTATTTTTAATGTTTATAATAAAATATTAAATTTTCAATGTGTATAATTATTGATCTATAGATATCAATAGGTACATACATATCAATATTTTTTTCCTATATTCCTAATGTCTTTGCTTTGACTATAACATGAGTATCTTTTTCTTTTTTCTTTACTTTAGGGATATATTTTGCTATGGTGTATAACTGTTTGGCCACCTACTGCAACACTGGCTCTCATTATAAAGATATTTGGTCATTAGTCCATACAGTTATTTCACGCATGAGAATTATCATTTTTAATTTGGCAGCAGTGAGGTAACACCCCAGCATGTGTTCAAAACTGCCACCTCCAAAGAGCAATAAACAGAGTTGACTAAGTTGATTAAGACAATAAAACTATCAGAACTGCTCCAGGGCTAACAAAAATGCTTACATCAACTCATACTGTTTATAATTGCTACTATTTTTTTCTATTTTTCTTAATGACAGTGGTACAAGCCACTAATTTCAGTTGTAAATTAAAGTGTACATAAAATGATAACATAGTTAATAAATTTAAGAAATCACCCATTGAAACTTTAATTATCACGATATTTTAATGTAAAATGCACCACGATAAGATATTGAGCTAAATATATTCAAGTAGCAGGCATTCAGTCTTCATATTCAGAATATCAGGACTATCAGGAATGAAAATGTAAATGAACTGAACATGTAATTGGGAAAAAAAAGTTATAAAAATATATTTTGCCTCTTTGCTTCAAGTATTGTTATCTAAAACTATACTTTTTTTTTGGTAACATTTAACATACAGAGTGAAATAGGAATTTTGTGTTATCTAGAAAGTGTAGTAAATGTAAGCTGTATAAATAGTTGTACTACTGAGTTCAAGGGGGAAATTCTTGTTACAATTTTGCTTAATAATAAATACAGTTCTGAGTGACTATTGTTTATTGACTATATTTGCAAATTTCAGCTCTGTTTCATAGTTTTATTTTTGATAAAGATAATCTTAATATAGGGCATACATATTAAGAAGCTTAATAACAATGTACAATAATTGAAAAAATATTTTGCTTCATATATACCTCGATATATTTGGAATTCTCAGGGTTTTTTTTTTTCTTCTTTGTAGACTGAAATAATTTTATAATCAATGTAATAGTAATAATATTTAAAGAAGCAACCAGAATATATTTTATGGAAGTTTCCAGTCAGAAAACAAAGCATGATAATTCTTTTAAGTAGAAATGTGATACAGTTTGCAAAGAATGACTATTAGAATACTTTGCTTTAGTTGGTCTTAATGCCAAAATGCAGCTGTCAACACTGACTATAAATCACCTGGTGGATTTTCACTCCTTTTTATGTTTTATAGAGGTTTAATTGACAAACTGGAATTATAATTATACTTATAAGTATAACTGTATACTTAAGGTATACAACTCAATGTTTTGATATTTGCATACGTTGTGAAATGATCACCACATTCAAACTATTAACATCCCTGTCATCTCACACAGTTACCACTTTATTTCCTTTTAAGCTGTTGTGAGAACACTTAAGACCTACCCTCTTAGCAGATTTTAAGTTTATAGTTCAGTATTGTTAACCGTAGGCACCATGCTGCATATTAGATCCCCAGAATTTATTCTTCTTGTATAACTAAAACTTTCTACCCTTTAACCTGGGAGTTTTTTAAATCCGTGAATACTCAGTTCCCTAAGGCCAATCAAATCAGAATTTCTGAAGATTAAGATCAGATATCAATAGAATGTCTACCAGAAGCTACAGAATAAAATATCTGTTAGAAGCAGTAGAATGGCTCTAGAAGTTTCCCAGATAATTCTAATGAGCAGCTATCAGAGGGAGTTTTCTGCATAGGCTCTTCAAATTTTCAATATCCTACCATCTCTACAGGGGCATCCCCGGTGGTGCTAATGGTAAAGAACCCATCTGCTAAAGCAGGGGACTTAATACAGGTACTGCCCTGGGTCAGGAAAATCTCTTGGAGGAGGGGATGGCAACCCACTCTAGTATTCTTGCCTGGAGAATTCCATGGACAGAGGAGCCCAGTGGGCTACAATTCATAGGATCACAAAGAGTCACACATGACTGAAGCGACTTAGCATCCACACACCATCTCTATAATAGTTCAGTTCAGTTGCTCATTCATGTCTGACTCTTTGAGACCTCATAGACTGCAGCACGCCAGGCCTCCCTGTCCATCACCAATTCCCGGAATTAATTCAAACTTATGTCCATTGAGTTCGTGATGCCATCCAACCACCTCATCCTCTGTCATCCCCTTCACCTCCCTCCTTCAATCTTTCCCAGCATCAAGGGCTTTTCCAATGAGTTAGCTCTTCACATCAGGTGGCCAAAGTATTGGAGCTTCAGCTTCAACATCAGTCCTTCCAATGAATATTTAGGATTGATTTCCTTTAGGATAGACTGGTTAGATCTCCTTACTGTCCAAGGGACTCTCAAGAGTCTTCTCCAACACCACAGTTCAAAATCATCAATTCTTTGGATATTAATAAACTATAAACTTAATTTTAGAGATAATGTAAAATCAACCACACTAAAATGCTATTTTTTAATATTTTTTAATTTGTTTTTCACTTATCCAAAATTTATTCTTATGTTTTTTTAATGACAGCTCATATATATATTCTGTAGTTCAGATTTAATTTTTTGTAATTTGTAATTTTGTTTTCAACAGCAGAATAGACACTCAAGGATATTTACATTAAATGATATGGCCAAACATTGATTAAATCAGACATTCTGATATTCAGATGACAGTTTTTAAAATGTCCCTTAATTTGTGAGCTCAGTCTTTGAAGACTCTGAGGGTCTGGGTGATATACCTGTCAGCTCACAAATTTTTGCTTAATGGGGGTGGGGGAAAAGTGGCTTCTGTGCACACAAGGGAGTTTAAGTGAAAATTTAATTTCTTTTATTTATATGAAGTGCTAGTTTCTCACAGGTTACTAAGTGAATCCAGCAGAGCCTGGGTGAATTGAAAGACCATACTCAGCACAGACTATAGTTCCTGCTGGAATTATAACTAAAAAGATGAAATGCAGTAACATAAAACTCTAATTTTTAGGACAGTTCAGTTCAGTTCAGTTCAGTCGCTTAGTCGTGTCTGACTCTTTGCGACCCCATGAATCGCAGCACGCCAGGCCTCCCTGTCCATCACAAACTCCGGGAGTTCATTCTGACTCAAGTCCATCAAGTCAGTGATGCCATCCAGCCATCTCATCCTCTGGTGTCCCCTTCTCCTCCTGCCCAATCCCTCACAGCATCAGAGTCTTTTCCAATGAGTCAACTGTTTGCATGAAGTAGCCTAAGTACTGGAGTTTCAGCTTCAGCATCATTCCCTCCAAAGAAATCCCAGGGCTGATCTCCTTCAGAATTGACTGGTTGGATCTCTTTGCAGTCCAAGGGACTCTCAAGAGTCTTCTCCAACACCACAGTTCAAAAGCATCAATTCTTTGGCGCTCAGCCTTCTTCACAGTCCAACTCTCACATCCATACATGACCACTTGAAAAACCATAGCCTTGACTAGAGGGACCTTTGTTGGCAAAGTAATGTCTCTGCTTTTGAATATGCTATCTAGGTTGGTCATAACTTTCCTTCCAAGGAGTAAGTGTCACAAGGATAGTGTAAAATATTTCTAGTTTGTAATTTATACTGTAGTTTGGAAGCAGGTGCACAATGTTAGGAATATCTCTCCTGCTGATTCTTCTTATTAATTTTAATTAGAAATCTTTCACAGTAAATCAGTTCCTATTTAAAGAAATCTTCAACTTTCTAAATGTTGCATTACTCCTCCTTGTGCATACATGCTCAGTTGTGACATGCAAAGGGAGGAATAATGCAACATTTAGAAAGTTGAGGACATCTTTAAATAGGAATTGATTTATTGTGAGAGTTTTTTTTAACACAAACAATATAGTTAGTTCATGTTTGTCTAGGTATATTCCAAAATATAATTTTTTTTAAGTTAGTAATTGGGAAGTGGCACAAACATAGCTGAAGTATTAAAACACATGATTTTAAAAGAGAATAAGAAAATTAACTCATCCACCCCAAATAAAAAGTATACACTATATTGTAAGAAATCAGTCCCTAATGAGATAAATAAAAAGTCATTGTCCTAAGAGTTTTTATACTTTAGTTAGCACTTTTAGGGGCATAACACGCTGACTGAAAGTGAAAGTAGCTCCATCATATCCGACTCTTTGTGAACCCCGTGGATTATACAGTTCATTAAATTCTCCAGGCCACAATACTGAAGTGGTTTGCCTTTCTTTTCTCCAGGGGATCTTTGCAACCCAGGAATTGAACCCAGGTCTCCAGCATTGCAGGGGGAATATTTAACAGCTGAGCCACAAGGGAAGCCCAAGAATATTGGAGTGAGTAGCCTATCTTTTCCTTAGTGGATCTTCTTGATCCAGGAATTAAGCCTGGGTTTCCTGCCCTTCAGGTGGATTCTTTACCAACTGAGCTATCAGGGAAGTCTAACATGCAGACTAATGCTAGAGAATTAGAATGTTTGTTGATATTTAAACTATATTTTAAGTTTTAATTGTATAAGTAGCCTATATTAAGTGGTTTGATTTTAATAAGTTTTTATATACATATTTGCAATTATTTATCTGGTCAAGGTCTGGCAAAAATGCAAAGAATGTGACAGCTATGCTGATCATTTATTTTTGCAAATTGTGATAATTAATAATATGTATTTTTCAACAGTGACTTCTATTATAGACTGGATGGAAGTAGGCTACAAAATAAGTGCAAGAGCTATAGACACCTGAGAAATTGAGTGAAATAAATGAAGTTGTTTGTTACAGTAATTGTTGATTTGGATGAAAAAATTTAAGATTTATTCAGGTAAAATATCCCACATTTCATTTATAAATCTGAAAGATTGGGACAAATGTTTTTAGTGTTTTACCTCCATCATCTGTTCAAAAAACAAAAAAAGTGTATTATTGGTGTATTTTTGAAGTAATACTGAATGTATTAATTTGACTCCATAACTCCTCTTTTCCAACAAATTAGTACTATTTATGTAATTACTGTAATGAAGTTGTAACCTCAATGTATTTACCTTATGAGGTTAAAGCTCATTGTGTTGAAGGCAGTATGTACAGCTTTCCTTTAAGTCCTTAATGACCTCTTTATTGAGTAGGTCATATGATACATGCAGGGCATCTCTCTCTCAAGCTTTGATTTTATACATGTGGTCAAAGAAATCCAATTTCATCCAGTCACTGGAATGTGAAGTGCATTCCAGATGGATTAACTTGGAGAGCAGAGCATCTTTTTGCCCCAGTATCTTACTTTCTTGCTATGACAATTTAATCTCTCAGAGACAAAATCATTTTTTGTAGTTAAGAATTCATTGCTAAAATCTTTTAGGCCGTTGGTGGGAGAAAAGTAATTAATCTGGAAAATGATACCCTTGGAGGATAGAAAATGTTAAAATTTGTAGTCTAGATCATTTCATCATACATTCGAATGGCTATTTGACATTTAAAAATCTCTGGCTGCAAAAATGTTGACAAAACATTTCAGTTTATATAAATATAAGCTTCCTAATTTCTCTATTGATTTTCTTCTATTCTTGAGATTGTTATGACAGAATTTTTCTTACCTGCCCCCCATCACTTGAAGCCTGTGTGCACATTGCCAGGCTTTCTGAAGTTATGGGCAAGCCCAATTTTATTCTACATTAAGAGTCACAAGTGATGTTTGTGTTTAAAGAGAATACTATAAAGAGAATTGTTTATAGTTTTTTCTAAGACCAACTTAACTGTTTTTATAAAAGTATTAGAACTTACATTCTCTAATTAACTTGGGAACCATAGCATTTTTAAATATAAGATGTGAATTAATTCATTCATTAGATCAACAAATACTGAGAAAGTTTTATACATCATGCTCTTTATTAAGTATCTCTAAGTAGTATGAGTGTCTTAATCATACTATTTAGTCTGGAAGAAATAATGTTCCATGGACCATCTATTTCAGCATCTCATGATGGAACGATTTTAAAATGCTTTCTTGAGACTTCCCTAGTGGTCCAGTTGTTAAGATTCCATGCTTCCACTGCAGGGGACAAGAGTTCAATCCCTGGTCTGAGGGCTGAGATCTTGCATGCTGCCACACAGCACAGCCGTACACACACACACGCAACTGATGATTTCTGAGTTGCACCTGAGGTCAAATGAAGTGTATTATCTGCTCATAATTCCTAAGAATATGTATTTTAACAAATGCTCTAGGTTATCTTCATTACATAAGAAAAAAAACTATTTGTTTTGGTTCCAGAGTTGTGTGGTTTTGAACAGAAGGCTCATAATAGCCTGGGGCCAGATGGTATATTAAAAGAAGTGTGGGTTCTGGACCAAGAGAAGAAATAGGAAAGAATGGTGAGCTCCTGGCTCTGTTAAAAGTTTCGTTTAAATATTTCTATTTCAGGCTCCACAAACAAAATACCAACTCTAGTATTTGATCATATTTTCTTTGGATATTTCTTCCCGTGAAAGTGTTATAAACTTCACTCAGGTTTCTTCTACAGTTAACAGTGTATGTGAATTCTATAGATAAATTACTGCTAATATCCAAGTGCAGATTGATCCAGTATGGTCCATTACAAACCCTTAGTAATCATGTAGGAATTGTTCAGCATTTCATTAAATTGTGCTTTCATGACTCTAACTATTGAAAAATCTCATCAGTTGACACTAAATATTTCAGTGAAATTGATATTAATCCAAGCAAAAATCTTTTTTGTAGATTCAGAGGAAACAAAAAGTTTTGTGGCTTCTAATGTTCTTCAGTGAGGCAGAATGCCATTTTAAAGGGAATCCAAATATTCACGTCCTTGTGCTGTGAGCTTAGTTGCTTAATTGTGTCCAACTCTTTGGGACCCCATGGACTATAGCACACCAACCTCCACTGTCCATGGGGAGCCTCCAGGCAAGAATATTGGAGTCGGTTGCTGTTCCCTCCTTCAGGGAATTGTCTCAACCCAGGGATCAAACCCAGGTTTCCTGCATTGCAGGTGGATTCTTTACTGTCTGAGCCACGAGGGAAGCCCAAAATATCCTTACCATATAGTTAAATAAAATTAACAATGAGCCCAGTGAATATTCACTAGAAATTGATTCAATTTCTAAGCAACTGACCATGAAATTAAAAGACACTCCTTGGAAGGAAAGTATGACCAACCTAGATGGCATATTCAAAAGCAGAGAATTACTTTGCCAACAAAGGTCTGTCTAGTCAAGGCTATGGTTTTTCCTGTGGTCATGTATGGATGTGAGAGTTGGACTGTGAAGAAAGCTGAGCGCCAAAGAATTGATGCTTTTGAACTGTGGTGTTGAAGAAGACTCTTGAGAGTCCCTTGGACTGCAAGGAGATCCAGCCAGTCCACTCTAAAGGAGATCAGTCCTGGGTGTTCTTTGGAAGGAATGATGCTAAAGCTGAAACTCCAGCACTTTGGCCACCTCATGCAAAGAGTTAACTCATTGGAAAAGACTCTGATGCTGGGAGGGATTGGGAGCAGGAGGAGAAGGGGACAACAGAAAAGGAGATGGCTGGATAGCATCACTGACTCAATGGACCTGAGTGTGAGTGAACTCTGGGAGTTGGTGATGGACAGGGAGGCCTGGCGTGCCTCCCTGTCACAGGAGTCGCAAAGAGTCGGACACAACTGAGCGACTGAACTGAACTGGAGTGACTGAACTGAACTGAAGCAACTGACCAGCTTGAGAGAAAGGATTTTATTTTTAATTAAAATTGTATCTAATGACAAGAGTATATTCAAGGAATAAAGGGTATGCATGTACACGTGTGGAGTGTGTGTGTATGTGTGTGACACACTTTTTGAACACTGCAGTTTGACACATACAGCACATTCTGTTTAGTCTTAAGGACCAAGAAATGGCATTTGAAGGATGATATTTTCAGGCATTATCCTTTAGAATCACTGAATCCAAACGAAGACCAAAGTGTATTATTTATTTTTATTGAAGATTAAGTTTGTTTGAAACCTGTTGTGTAATGTAATTACAGTTATTCAAGATGATTTATTAGACACATCATTCATGGATCATGAAGGACAAGAGGAGGGAAACAACTCATAAGAACCTTCTATGTACCTTGGTGAGCTCAAGATACCCTTTGTAATCAATTCCTGATGCCTTCAGAGACTTCTTGATCACATAAATGTGAACTCTGTTGGATTAGAGTGGCTAAGTGAATCACCAATACAAAAATATCCTTTGTTTTGTTCTATAATATAACTCATCAACTGCCAACATCCATGACTGACCTGGTAAATAGCTAATTATTTATTAATTTCAAATTCGTTCTTTTTCTTAGATTGAAAAAATGTTTTTATTTATTTGGCTGTGCCATGTCTTGCAGCACTCAGGGTCTTCCATCTTCCTTGAGGCATGCTGTATCTTTAAGTTGTGACATGCAAGCATTTTATAGATTCTTTCTCAATTATGCTCCTTTTGTTATTCCATTTCTAAGACTTTGGATACATCCATATTATTCAGTGTATATTTAATTGGTTAAATACATACATTGAAGAGTATGGATGTATCCAACAGTTCTTTCCTAAAGAATCTTCTTTTTGCCTTATTAAATTCAGCCCTCAAAATAATTTATTGATGGAACACTTCTTTTCACCTAGACAAAAGTTCAAGTAAATAAAGAATAGGATATTGAAGAAAATTACATTAAAATTATCTCAGTATTCATTGGCTTTTATCATTGGTTTAATAGCTATTATGTACAATTGTTTTCCTACTTAGAAATTTAAGTTACATAACTGAAATTTGTAAAGGACCATGCCTTAAGAAGGTTATTGTGTAGGTGACCTAATTCCCCATGGGAATGAAATTAATGCAAAGACCAGCAAAATCTTTCTCAGGCTATTCTGCAAAGCAAAGAGCTTTATAAACCTGACATATACAAATAATTATGGTGATAATTACAATGAAAATAAAAGTAGCTAATCCTTATTTAAGTCTCGGTGTGCTGTGTTGTGCTTAGTCACTCAGTCATATCCATCTCTTTGTGACTTTATAGACTGTAGCCTGCCAGGTTCCTCTGTCTGTGGGGATCCTCCAGGCAAAAATATTGGAATGGGTTGCCATGCCCTCCTCCAGGGTATCTTCCCAAACCAGGGATCAAACCCAGGCCTCCCACATTGCAGGCAGATTCTTTACAGTCTGTGCCAGCAGGGAAGCCCAAGAGTACTGGAGTGGGTAGCCTGTCCTGTTTCCAGTGGAACTTCCCCACCCAGAAATCAAACTAGGGTCTCTTGTACTGCAGGCAGATTCTTTACCAGCTGAGCTACCTGGAAAGCTGCATTTAGGTCTTCAGTTCAGTTCAGTCCAGTCACTCAGTCACGTCCGACTTTTTGCGACCCCATGAATCGCGGCACGCCAGGCCTCCCTGTCCATCACCAACTCCCGGAGTTCACTCAGACTTATGTCCATCGAGTCGGTGATGCCATCCAGCCATCTCATCCTCTGTCGTCCCTTTCTCCTCTTGCCCCCAATCCCTCCCAGCATCAGAGTCTTTTCCAATGAGTCAACTCTTTGCATGAGGTGGCCAAAGTACTGGAGTTTCAGCTTTAGCATCAGTCCTTCCAAAGAACACCCAGGACTGATCTCCTTTAGAATGGACTGGTTGGATCTTCTTGCAGTCCAAGGGACTCTCAAGAGTCTTCTCCAACACCACAGTTCAAAAGCATCAATTCTTTGGCCCTCAGCTTTCTTCACAGTCCAGCTCTCACATCCATACATGACTACTGAAAAAGCATTTAGTTCTTAGTGTGTTCCAAAGAGTAATCTGCATATTTTACATATGGAAGCTTACTTCTTTTTCAAAACACATCCACAAGATGAGTACTGTTATTATCTCTTTTCACAGAAAAGTAAGGCTGCTGCTGCTAAGTCACTTCAGTCATGTCTGACTCTGTGTGACCCCATAGACAGCAGCCCACCAGGCTCCCCCATCCCTGGGATTCTCCAGGCAAGAACACTGGAGTGGGTTGACATTTCCTTCTCCAATGCATGAAAGTGAAAAGTGAAAGTGAAATCACTCAGTCATGTCCGACTCTTCTCAACCCCATGGACTGCAGCCTACCAGGCTCCTCCATGCATGGGGTTTTCCAGGCAAGAGTACCAGAGTGGGTTGCCATTGCCTTCTCCAAAAAGTAAGGTATAGAGGGGTAAAGTGTTATACACAAATTTTACACAAAACCACACATTTGCTATGCTATGCTATGCTATGCTATGCTATGTTAAGTTGCTTCAGTCGTGTCTGACTCTGTGCGACCCCATAGACGGCAGCCCACCAGGCTCCCCCGTCCCTGGGATTCTCCAGGCAAGAATACTGGAGTGGGTTGCCATTTCCTTCTCCAGTGCATGAAAAGAGAAAAGTGAAAGTGAGTCATTCAGTCATGTCCGACTCTTAGCGACCCCATGGACTGCAGCCTACCAGGCTCCTCCGTCCATGGGATTTTCCAGGCAAGAGTACTGGAGTGGGGTGCCATTGCCTTCTCTGATCAATAGACTAAACATTCAAAAAACTAAGATCATGGTATCTGGTCCCATCACTTCATGACAAACAGATGCCGAAATAAGGGGAACAGTGAGACATTTTGTTTTCTTGGACTCCAAAATCACTGCAGATGATGACTGCAGCCATGTAATTAAAAGATGCTTACTCCTTGGAAGAAAAACTATAACAAACCTAGACAGCAGATTAAAAAGCAGAGACACTACTTTGCCTATAAAGGTACATATAGTCAAAGCTATGGTTTTCCCAGTAGTCACGTGTAGATATGAGAGGTGGACCATAAAGAGGGCTGAGCACCGAAGAATTGATGCTTTCAAATTGTGGTGCAAAATAAGACCCTTAGTGTCGCTTGGACAGCAAGGAGATCAAACTAGTCAATCCTAAAGGAAATCAGCCCTGAATATTCATTCATTGAAAGGACTGATAGCTCTTTGCTACCTGATGCAAAGAGCTGACTTAATGGGAAAGACCCTGATGCTGGTAAAGATTGAAGGCAGGTGAAGAAGGAGATGACAGTGGATGAGATGGTTGGATGGCATCATTGAGTCAATGGACATGAGTTTGACCAAGCTCTGGGAGATGGTGAAGGACAGGGAAGCCTGGCATGCTGCAGTCTACAGAGTCATAAAGAGTCAAACACGACTGAATGACTGAACAACAAAAACAACAAATCAATAGATTATCCAAATACTCACTACTTGGATTCCCATCCATGACTAGGTCAAATGTTAGGAAAAATTACACTACTGAAGTCATTACAAAAGTCAGTATGAAAATCTTAACATTAATTTCTATATATAACTCTTCTGTTTGACTTAAATGAAGAAGTAAGAGAGTCCTCTATATTCAAATAAATAACTTCAGCCAGAATGGAGTTAAGGGATGGAATTAGGCAACAGGATTACATGGCCAAGAAACTAATTAAGACTTACTTAAATGACCTAAAATACATAAAGAAAATGAAAAGATTCCACATGGGTTTGTTTATATTGTAAAGTGAAAGTGAAAGTGAAGTCGCTCAGTCGTGTCCGACTCTTTGCAACCCCATGGCCTGTAGCTTACCAGGCTTCTCAGTCCATGGGATTTTCCAGCCAAGAATACTGGAGTGGATTACCATTTCCTTCTCCAGGAGATCTTCCTGACCAGGGATTGAACCTGAGTCGTTTATATTGTAGGAAGGTAGCAAAGTCAGTAAAGTATAAATCATGGATATCCATGTGCCTTTGTGCTAGTTAATTATACTCCGAAAATTGGTTTCCTTATTCTAAAATCTATAAACTAATACTTACAGGATTATTATATATATATATATAATATCCATCTTTAACCAAATCTGTGTTAAAACTTACATATAGTAGGCATTCAATGTTTTTATTACTATCATTATTTTACATGTCAATAATGATATAATAAAATGTAATTTTATTATTATATAATAATGAATGAGATAACATAACAGTAATAAAACCTGTTTCTATTTCAAATATTTTTATCAACATACAATTAAGGGAACCCTTGTCAATTAACTCATTAACAGATATTAAGTAACTATATGTTATAGGCAGTGTTTAAGTCTTGAGTTATTCAGTAGAACTGATCTTTAATATCATGGGTATTTCACGCTGATAAAAGTAACCATACATAAATAGCAATAAAACAAATAAGCAAAAAATAGATAAGAAAATATTGGAAAACCATAAGAGTGCTTAGAAATATACTTTACACAGAAGTGACAATGTGAACTAATATCTGCATGTGGAAAAAGATCAAGTTAGGTAAATCTTTTGACACTGGATAAATAGTTGACTGAAAACACTAATATATTTCTCAACTTGTTTAGATTTCAATATTTTGGACAAACATGCCAATGGACATATTTATTAAGTAATGGCATACAGTGAATTTATTGTCACTAATGAGACTAGACTTATCTATAATTAGTACTCTTTTCTTTTGTTTCACTAATATTTATAAATCATTTACTGAATTCAACTAACATTGGTTGTCTACTGTTAAAGGAAACAGACATAGGAATTTCATAGGTACAGCTAGGAGTTTCAAAGATACAAGTAAGCTACATTAGTTAACATCATTTTCTACAAAAACTCCAGTAACTTAGATAAGTTATTTACAATCTTTACATCATTGTCATTAGAAATATGATGACAACAGCATAAATATTGAAGTCTTTGGAAATGATCTGAAACAATGTGCATAAATCTACACTCAGAAATTGGCATATACCAGTGGATTTATTTTGGGCTTCTCAGGTGGTGCTATCAGTAAAAACCTGCTTACAATGTAGCAGACAAGACATGCAGGTTAGATCCCTGGGACAGGAAAATCCCCTGTAGGAGGGCATGGCAATCCACTCCAGTATTCTTGCCTGGAGATTCCCTTGAACAGAGACTGATGGACTACAGTCCATAGAGTCGTAAAGAATCAGAAATGACTGAAGCAACTGAGCACGCAATGGATTTAACCAATACGATCTAAGAAGATGAGGGAAAAGAGCTGGGCCACCTTTTTTTTTTTTTTTTTTTTTTTTTTAGTGAGAGTTACTGTGATAAAGGCATGTAGTGCAATGAACCCACTTAAAAGAATCCTTAGCTGTTATTGAAGGATCAAAGGAAAATTCCTATGAAAAATTTTATGCAATAATAAATGGTAGTGGTAGCCACACTACTCACTCATGGTGTTCAGAAAGTGACTGGAAAGCAGATGCCACTGACGAAAGCAAACCCAGAAGCTGTGTAGGGACTTTTCTACCCAGGCTAATCACATACATCCTGTTTTAAGCTATCAGTCACTAAAATTGGAGGGACATTATGAAGTACAAATAAAATGTATGTGATTCACTCTAATGTTTCCTTCTGTGCTAGAAAATTTGTAAACTACATTACTTTCTAAAGCAAAGGGAGAAAATGTAGGACAACTGGTACCAATTCATACCATTGTATGGATTAAATTATCATTCATATCCTTTGTAGCTAAAGGTTAAAGCGAAATATTGAAAGACCTGAACATAAACAAGAATTTTAAAATATATCTACATTTAGTGTTTTAAAGAAAAACTTTCTCTTGTGCCTTGGAGTTAAAAATAATCAAAATCCAGATGGAAGCCTACTGAGGATTTTTCTGAATCAAATGAGTTATTCAATGAATGAATGCTGTATGTCCATCTTGTAGAGGAAAAATGCTACAAACTCCTTTTTCATCATAATTCTTGCTTAGAGTTAATGAAAATAACCCATGTCAAGTAGCCCTAGAATTAATTCAAAATTTGTAGAAACATTTCTATTCCATTAAATGTGTACTCATAACTTTAATTGTTGAAATCAATTCTCAACCTAAGCAAGGCCTTTTCAATGTGCCCATTAAGTTGGTCTTATAGCTGATCCTGCCCTGATACTTTTCCAATTAGTTCCCCAGTTGTTGTATGTTTGCTTTATAGCATAGTTTCAAAGCATTGGATTCTAACTGTATAATTCATTTTTGTTGCAAGAACAACTTATTTGAGTTCTTGAGTATCCTGTGAATAAAGTTCTAATGTCAAACTGGATACTACTAATAGCTAACCCATGAAATACTTATTCTCTGTTTTCTTGAATGAAATTCTTCATCTTATACTTGGCTTGAACCATTTAGTTATATAATTATGTATTCATTTTTATGTGGTGAACGCCTACCATGTTCTATTGACTGTAACATTGTGTTTTTCCTATCTGGACTGACATTCCATTCTTGAACCTACATGTAGGCTCAAACCTATATTCTCATCACTCAGACAACTGCCCCAGGGCTTGTTTCTTAGGGAACTCAATAACATTTTTGGGTTAGAGAAACACAAGTAAACCATTCACAATCAAGTCTCATGATTATAAAACATATTATTTGATTTATACTATAATAATAGTATTTGAATTCACATTGTCATACAAATGGAATATTTAAATCTATGTTTCACATTATCTAAGTGCTGTTCTGGTTCTTTTTAATTTCAGCCACAGAGTAGATAGGACTCAAAGGAAAACAAAATGGATTTATCCATCACTAAACACAATTAATTGCATATTGGTCACTTTACGAATAGAGCTAGATAAAATGACTTAATCACAATTTTTTAGGGGAAAATTATAAATAATTAACAAGCCTATGACTCTGATGAAAGAAAGTGAAATTCAGCACATTCAAGCAAACGATAATCAGATAAGGAAATTACTTACAAGGAATATTCCATTCTCGTAACTGATTCTCTCCCATATAGCAATATCTACTGGTTGTGCCTGCTATGTTTTAATATAGAACTATATATAATAAGCCTGGAAGTCAAGTTTAGCTACACAATTGAACACATGGCTAAATACCTCTCTTACATATTAATATCTCTACTTCTCATTCTTACACATCAAAGAAAATTTTTAAAAGAAAGTGAAATATGCATTATAATGAAATCACTGAATTGATTTACACTCACTGTAGAATATATGTTGGACATAGCCATGAAGAATTACTTGTACATAGATTTGCCAAGTATAGCTATTTTCACTTGTAGAGTTGCCTCAACCAGAAAGCCTATTTGTTTCAAGAATATTTAAACTTTTGGTGAGGGTCTTATACAGTGAAACACCCAATCTAAACAACTCAACATACAGTATTACTTTGCTAGAGGTGCTATAACAAAATGCTATAGATTTTGTAGCTTAAACTGCATACAGTCATTTTTTTCATAGTTCTGTAAACTAAAGTCCAAGATGCCAGCAGGGTTGGTTTCCTCTGAGGTCTCTCTCCTTGCCTTTCAAATGGCTGCCTTCTTGCTACATCTTCATATGATCATCCCTCTGTACATACATGTCCCTGCTATCTCTTCTTCTTCTTATAAGGACACCAGTGTCATTGATGTAAGGTCCCTCCCTAAGGGCTTTTTTTTAGCCTAATCACTCCTTTAAAGACTTAGCCTCCAATATGCATAAATTCTGAATTACTGGGCATTGGGAACATCAATTTTAGGGAAACACCACTTAGCCCACAACACAAAGCAAAACAAGACCAAAACAAAATGCTTCTCTTCAATAGATCCCTAAATTTGCCCTGCAATTTCTTTAATCTCTGTAAAATTACATTTCTCAGAACACATTGTAATTGGTTTCTAGATATTAGCTGCATACCTCCAATTAGATATGCTCCTGTGAGACCTTGAAAGTAGAAGTGTAGTCGTGTAGGCTTTGGTTGTTTTCATCTTGTGGTGGTGGTTTAGTCACCAAGCCATGTCCTGTTCTTGTGACCCTATGGACTGTAGCCCACCAGCCCCCTCAGTCCATGGGATTCTCCAGGAAAGAATACTGAAGTGGGTTACCATTTCCTTCTCCAGGGGATCTTCCTGACCAAGGGATTGAACCTGGATCTCCTGCATTAGAGGCAGATTCTTCACTGACTGAGTTACTAGGGAAGCCCTTTTTATCTTGTATGAAAGTTCATATATATGGTGGATTTTCTTGGGGTGTTGATTTTTCCAATAGTTATTCTATGTATTCCTGGATTCTTAATAAGACTTAAATAATCTATATATTCCTGTTAAGAACTTCGACACCCATTCTCCAATTTTTTGACAATTGTAGAGGCAATGACTTCTTATTCCTGACCTAAATCCAGAGTTGGTTCCAAATAGGACATCATCTGTAATGCATCAACTTGAGAATATTCTGGAAATAATTCCAAGATATCAATCTAGAATTTGTTTCTTCAACCCTTTCTTTTATCTCAGAGGCACCTAATTGCTGTATTAAAATTCTTCTTGCTTAAAATAGTTGAGTGGATTTATTTCCTGCCCTGAGTTCTCATTGATGTAATGTAAAACTCTTCACAATCTCTTTCTACAACTGTATTCTGCACTCTATCTGGAACATTCCTCTTTCTGTATTTATTTTGGCTTATATTTCTCTCTTCATCAACATTTAGATTGGAAATTATTCTTCATATATACTTTTAATATCCCAATTACAATATCATAGCTGTAGCAGTTTATCTGGGATAAATAATTCCTCTTGTATTTTACAAACTCCTCTTCTAGAAACAAATGGAAACTGTTAGAATGAGATTCTCCTGGACTCCATTGACTGTAGGGCCTTAGAATAGGATTTCAAAGTGATTGTGGGGTAAAACTTCTCCTTTAAAGAAAAATAGAAACAAGAAAGAATTTCTTCCATGATGTGTTGATAAATCTGATAGATGACATACATACCAGGCAATCAGAAGGGAAAAAAGAAATAAAACAGTTGCCATGTTGTGTGTGTGTGTGTGTGTGTGAATCTCCATCTTCCCTTTGGGAAATGAGGAGGATTATGCTAATCTAATGTCAAACCTATTGAAAGAGGTTTCACAAAGAGCACTTAGCAGGTTTTGAAATAGTTCCCTTAGGTGAGAGACATAGAGACTGGAATCTTATTTGCATCTGTGGAAAATAAAGAGGACTGTGGCTGAAGGTCCGATCCCCCACCACTGAAATACAGAGTGGAAGATAGTGCTAACTGCATCAGTGATCGTGGACAGAGAACAATGTGTGCTAGGAACAGAGTGTTCTCTCAGACCTTGAGTAAACTAAGTATGCATGGGTATTCTCATGGGTCAGACATAGGTCTTTTGGCTTGTAAAAAGACAGTGTGTATGGCTGTCTTGGGGCCTAATGGGACAAGGAAACAGGAACAAAAAGAGGCCAGAGGTATACCACTAGATACCAGGGCTAAAGAAGAATTCACTATCCATCACTTGGAATAAGGATGCTTCCCCTCAAGTCAAGACAATTGTAGTAAAGAGAAGCCAGACACCTTGGTAGAGCCAAGAAAAGGCAGAAGCTTCCTGGGGAGAAAGGGTTATATATAAGCAACTGTTAGATTCCAACACAGCAAAGCCAGCTTAGGGAATTTCCTATTTGAGTAAGAACAGCCCTGCCATTTTACAGTCCAGCTGTAGGTGTATAAAATCTGGACTTTTGTTTACGATATAGAACTAGACATTCTATTTTCTGAATCAAGATTTCTGTGTTTTCTTTCTGTTTCTTTTGTGTTTGGGCCACTCACACAGCCTGTGGGATCTTAGAACCCTGACCCAGGGAACCCATTCCTCTTGCATTGAAAGCGTGGAGTCCTAATCACTGGACCACCAGGGAAGCAAGTCCCTATGTGCTTGTCTGAAAGTATCTTTAAGACAGTGTATTTTTTAATGTCAGGTGAGTGTATTCTCCTCAGTTCTGTCTTCACAAATTTGAAGTGATGGATGTTAGAGCCCTTGGTGTGTCATAGCTCTCAGACAGACAGTGTTATAGCTCTAGTGTCTTGGACAGACCGTGTTATAGCTCTCAGATCTCAGACCATGTTATAGCTCTTAGATAGGTCAGTGTTACAACTCTGTGTTACAGCTCAATTTTGTTTAGAAAATAGCAGGAAAATACATCCTTGAGGCGTGAGGGCCTGTTGACCCAAAGACTCGAAGAGAGGGGGGCCCTGGCCCCTTGGTTCCTCTTTTTGTATGTTTTTTCCCTCCCCCCCGGGCCTGCCCTATATAAATTGGGCTAGCCAAGAATGCTGTTTGTTTTACCTGAGGTCCTGACTCCGATCCTCGGAACTTCCTTTGTTCTATTTTCGCAGAATTTTCCCTTTCTTGTCTTTTAGCCACAGCCATTCTGGACTACTGTTTCCTACTCTAACTACCTAACATTAAGATCTAACAGTAAAGCCTTGGGTCCAGGTAAAGTTGTCATGCAGAAACAAAGGAAGCTAACTCCTTAAATCACATTTAAGTAAAAGGGAGTAGAAAAAAAAATGCTAGTATCTATTACTTTATGAACTATAGTTTGACATAGTGAATACACAAAAATAGTTATGACATAGATAATTCATTTCCTTCCAGCTAGTTCTCTATTTTTCTACTACTTATTTATAGGCAAACTTATTCAAGTAGTTAGTTGCTTATATTTTTTTAATATCTTAGTTAATTCTTCAACATACTATCTTGCTCCCTTGCTCTCACAATTCCCATTGATTGTCATTTCCAAAATTACCAACAGGCTCAGTGTTCCCAAATATGATGGACATACTTATTTACATGCCTAATTCAGTCATTCAACAATTGACAAAAAGCTGTTCACTTATTCTTGACAAATTTTCTCAGTTCTCTTTATTTCAGAGGCCATTCCTTAACCATTTTCATTGTTCAAATTTTAAACATTGTCATTCCTATAAAGAAGCTTCTAGGGCTTTAATCATGCATTTATTTGTTTGACTTCACTCTTTTATTAGAACGTATCTGTTCATTCATTTATGTACTCTTTGTTGATAAAGTCTATCCTATCTTCTGAACTCCACAACTACCAGTCTACCTCCATAAGTGTTTTATCTTAGAATCACCTCAAAAGTAATGAATCCCTATCTGAATTATTGACTTAAATTGTTGAAACATATTTATCTGCCTTTTTTCATACCACTAAATTATGTCATCATCAGGACAATATCTAAATTCAATCCTGTTCCTAAATACAAAAATTTAATTATATACCATGTTCTATTAAATTTTCCTTTAAAGTATGTCTTGATTTCACCCACTTTCCTCCATCTTAACTATTGCTACTAATGTCTCTCACTAGGTCAGTGATAGATTTCTTGAACAGAAATCTTTACTTTCAAATTTTATTTGCTATAATTTATTCTCCAGAAAGAATGAAAATGTAAATCAGAGCACATTATTCCCTAATTAAAAACTGAGGACAGGACTTCTAGAGTAAAAGTTGAGGTGCTGGGCAAAACATTATTGAATCGATCAAATTTGCTTGCTTGTTTGCTAAGTCACTTCAACCTTGTCTGATTCTTTGTGATCCTATGGCTGTAGCTGCCCAGGCTCCTCTGTCCATGAGATTCTCCAGGCAAGAATACTGGAGTGGGTCACCATTTGCTCATCCAGGGATCTTCCCGACCCAGGAATCGAAACTGCATCACTTACGTCTCCTGTATTGGCAGGTGAATTCTTTACCACTAGCACTACCTGAGGTCAAATTTAGGCAAAGATACATTCAATGTATCTTGAATGGACTGACTCTTCTTATCAAAATTCTAGTTGTTTTTTGGACAAAAATTGACACACTTTACTAAAATTCCTTTGGAAATGCAAGGAACTCAGAATAGCTAAAACAACCTTGAAAAAAGAACCAAGTTGGACATAAAGTTCTTGATTTCAAGATTTGCAAAAAGCTACAAGGCAATACACAAAAAGCTACTGGCATAAGGCTAGGACTATATGTCAATAGAATAGAATTGACTCCAGAAACAAACTATGGTCAATTGATTTTCACCAATGGTGCCACAACAATTAAATAGGGGAAGATTAGCTTTTCAACCAACAATGCTAAGATAACTGGATATCCACAAGAGAATGAAGTTGGACCCCTTTAGGTTTTTTAATTAAAAATGTTTGTGTTGGAAGAATACCCTCAAAAAAGTGAAAAATAGACCTACAAAATGATAAGAACACCATGTGAAAATCATATGCTTATAAAGAAATTGTATCCAGAATACGTAAAGAGTACAACTCAATAATATAACATAAATTTCTTTTCAATGGACAGAAGGATTTTAATAGACATTTCTCCAGTTATGTAAATGATCCATAAGCACATGAAAAGGTTTATTAAGCATAAATATCAACATCATAAATCATTGGGAAAATGAAAATCAAACCCATAATGAGAAAATACATCATATTCACTAGTATGGGGCTTCCCAGGTAGCACTAGAGGTAAAGAATCCTCCTGTCAATGCAGGAGATACAGGAGATGAGGGTTCAACCCCTGGGTCAGGAAGATCCACTGGAAAAGGAAACGGCAACCCACTCCAGAATTCTTGCCTGGAAAATTCCATGGGGAGAGGAGCCTGGCGCACTACAGTCCATGAGGCCACAGAGTCAGACACAACTGACTGAGCCTGTTCACTAGTATGGCTATAATAAAAAAAAGATAGACAAGCTAAGAAGTGTTAACAAGGATGCAGCATTATTAATAATAACCAATTGATGGCCCCAAATGTCCATCAACTGATGCATGAACAACCAAATGCAGCACAGATATACAATGGAATACTATTCAGCAATAAAAAAATAAGTGAATTACATAATCTATGCTACAACATGTGAACTTGGAAAACAGTATTTTAAGTTTAAACAACCAGTCACAAAAGACTATATGTGGTGTGATTGTATTTATATGAAATGCCCAGAAAAGGAAAATTTATAGAGACAAAAGCAGATTGTCTAGGTTATAAGCAGTTATTTTGGGGAGAGTGACTACTAGTAGGTACAAGGCTTCTTTTAGAGGTAATTAACATATACAATTAAATAATTTTGATACTTTCATAACTTGTGAACAATATAAAAAGCATCAATATACTATTTAATTGAATAATTTCACATTATACAAATTGTATTACAAGAAAGCTATTTTTCAAAATAAATATAAATATCAAAAAGAAAATTTGTAATTGGTTACCAATACATTAAAATAAATTCAAATTCTTAGATCCTTCTAAAATCTGTGCAAGATCCTTTAGGATCTGCCTCTACTTACTCTTTTTTTTTTTTTTTTAACATCTCTAGGTTACTTACTATTACCATTTTCTCTAGCCACATTGGTCATTGTACGTCTCTGAGTGTATTTTTTCCATACTCATATTTCCTTACACATGGTGTTCTCTGTTCTCAAATATTTTTACCCTTTATATTATTGTTTCTTTGGAATTGTTCAATCCCAGCATGAATTTATCAAATTAGACAGGTTTTCTCTCACCATCCCATCTCAATCAGTTCCTTCTGACCTTAGCAATCACAACATTTCCTTCATTATACTTCAGAGGACTGTTTAACTTTTTAATCTGTTTATTGTCAGTTTCCTTCCAAGGGAATGTAAGTTTTATGAGTGTAATCACCAGATGATCTTAATTCACCTCTGCATCCAGTGTCTTGTATTATATCTGACATGAGATAGGGTCAATTATTAATAGTTACATAAATACAAAGACAACCATATCTACTGTATTAGCTGTATCTACCTAGAACATAAATCTGAAAGTGAAAAAAAAAATGCTGGGCTAAATGTTAGAATAGATAGTGATTCCATTGTCAGGAGAGACTAGATAAAGAACTTTGCAAAAGGTTTTTGAAGTCCCATGTTGTCATTTTTTCTCAGTCCAAAATAATGGCCTTGTTACCTGGCCCACCTACAATATAAGATGGATAGAAATTTCAAATAAGATTTTGAAAAGTCAATTTTTATGCACCATAAAATGAAACTTGAATAAGACTGATGTCAGAACAATATACTGAAGTACCATAAAGCGATTTTAATAATTCCTCCCTTGTTATCATTGAATTTTTTTCTCTGTCAGAAATTCTTAGTTGTAGATAACTATCTGGATATCTTCTATATTACTCTGCTTCAAAACTAAGGTTAGCACTTGTGATGCCATTGATTTTCTTTTAGGAACACCATTAACTTTCCAATAGATTATTATCTCCATCCACCCTATCTATTCACCATCAGAACTGAGTTGTCTTTTGGGGAATTCATGAGTATAGAACACTTCAACAGTTACTTTGACCATTCAGTTTTCTATCACAATTTTTATAAAAACTCATTCTCGTCCTTTAAATCTATAGATTAAAATGTCTGAATGTCAATGTCAATAATATACCCTTCTCACTCTATAGTTATACAAGGATATATAGTTATACAATGTCAATAATATACCCTTCCCACTCTATAGTTATACAAGGATATATAGTTATACAATGTCAATAACATACCCTTCTCACTCTATAGTTATACAACACTTTGAAATATATTACAATATAAGATTTTAACAATAAGTTTTATTTTTGCTTTACAGATGATAACATTGATGATCAAGAATTTTAACATTTTTGCTTGGATTCACAAATAAAGTAAGTAGAGTGTATAGGATTTAAACCTTTAATTTTTTTAACTCATAAACTTCTATGAAGGAATTAAAACAGAGCCCAGTTTTCCTACTTCATTCCTTGCCTCCTTTCCTTTCTTTTTCTGTTTTTTTTTTTTTTTTTCCTTTTGTCTCTCTTCCTTTTTTCCCCTTCAGATTCCACTTTGCTGAAACTTACCTGGCATTAGATAGTTTACAGACAACCTATAAGTCTTACAAAGATATTTCTCAAAGTAACTATTCTGACAGCTGCAAAATAAGATTGTACCAAAGATTCTAAGCAAAACATGAAAAACAATCAACTCCCAACTGTACCAACCACATCTTTTGCAGCAGTTAAAGAAAATAGCGACCTGCAAAAAACTCCAATTCACAAAGCCTTCTCTTCCCTCACAGTGTACAACTCCCGTCCCACCTTGCTCCCCGAGTTACCTGAGTTCAGATTCTCTCTCTCTGAAGTGCATCAACTGATCAAAACCTTCAACCTCTGTTGAGTAATTTAACTATTTTCTTTCACCTTGACAACCCTTACAAGCAGAAAAGACAGTTCATTTATTTTTGCATTTCACTCTCACTCCCTCAGAGCTAATCAAACACCCTTGTTCACAGTAAGTTCTCAAGGAGGTCAAATAGTTTCACAATCATTTTGTAGTTCAGTGAAACTAAGTCATAATTCCATACCTTATGCATTTCCAAACATCATTAGAAACTAGATAGTATGAACTATTACTTTGCATGCTCAATATATTTCCATATTTCTCTAGCTAATATATGTGTGCACGCATGCTCAGTTGTGGTCTGACTCTTTGTTGACTCCACAGACTCTAGCCCTTCAGGCTCCTCTCTTCATGGATTTCCCAGTCAAGAATACTGGAGTGGGTTGCCATTACCTCCTCTAGGGGAATCTTCCCCACCCAGGGATCAAACCCGTTTCCTGAATTTCCTGCATCACAGGTGGATTCTTTACCACTGAGCCATATGGGAAGCCAGCAAATATATAATAATGTATATATTAGCGTCTGTGTGATCTTCTGAGACATTCTTTTGCTATTACTTCCCTCTGAGTTTAAGAATATAAAACCTTGACTTGGTTTCCCCCTTAAAAATCAATTACTGTTCTAAAAGTATCCTTGAAGAGTTCTGAGGTAGGGTATGTATTAAAACTTCAACTTCTTCATAAAAGTGTTATTATTACAGTCAGATTATATAATTAATGTAAAATACCAATTATTTTGTGAAGCTGAGTTATCATAGGTCACAAAGAATGTGATTTATAATTATTTTTTTAAAGCATCATAAAATAGGATTGGGAATTTGAGGTCAATAGATTATGAGAATGACGATATGCAAAGAAAAAGAAAAGGACCTGAAACAAGTATATATTCATCCTTTTAACTAATCCTAGTTTTGTGTGGTAACATTTAAGAATATTAGCCAAGATTGAAAAGTTAACCCTGCAAGTGTTTTCCAGTATTTACAATTGCACCAAATACAATCATTTGAAGAATACAGTTAATTCAATTGGGTCCATAACCATATGGAAACCTTTTTATAACAAAGTATAAATATTCTTAAAGAAAATGTTTAAGCTTTATATTAGAAGGTTTAACCACAGTAATGATAAGAAATAATTTTCTCAAAGAGATCAGAGTCCAGATTATTGGAGAGACTATAAAATAAAATACTTTAATAATTATAGTAGATGTTTAAAACTTACTTAAACCCTTTAAAATTCCTATTCAGTTGAATTTGTGTAGTTTGCTCTTGCACTGTGAAGATGCAGAAAAGATATATTTAGAAAGAAGATTTATTTTTGATATAAAGATGTTCCCTGAAGCAAAATCATTACAAACAAGTTATAAAAGTTTATAAATCTTATTAATAATACAAACACATGTGAAAAATTTGCCTTTAGCTTTATTTATAAAATTTAGGTAAATAACTACAAAATAAATAATTATGTGCATAACCATAGTGGGCTTCCCTTGTGGCTCAGCTGGTAAAGAATCCACCTGCAATGAGGGAGACCTGGGTTTGATCCCTGGGTTGGGAAGATTCCCTAGAGAAGGGAAAAGGCTACCCACTCCAGTAATCTGGCCTGGAGAATTCCATGGACTTATAGTCCGTGGGGTCACAAAGAGTCAGATGTGACTCAGTGACTTTCACTTTCTTTTCATAAGCATAGTGGAAAAAGCAAACATTATTTAAAATATACCAGTAGTTCTAATGCTGCTTAAAACAAACATCAGAATTGAAAGAGACACATGTACCCCAAAGTTCATCACAGCACTGTTTATAATAGCCAGGACATGGAAGCAACCTAGATGTCCATCAGCAGATGAATGGATAAGAAAACTGTGGTACATGTAAACAATGGAGGATTACTCAGCCATTAAAAAGAATACATTTGAATCAGTTCTAATGAAGTGGATGAAATTGGAGCCTATTATACAGAGTGAAGTTAGCCAGAAAGTAAAACACCAATATAGTATACTGATGCATATATATGGAATTTAGAAAGATGGTAACAATAACCCTGTATGCGAGATAGCAAAAGAGACACAGATATATAGAACAGTCTTTTGGACTCTGTGGGAGAGGGCAAGGGTGGGATGATTTGGGAGAATGGCATTGAAACATGTATATTATCATATGTGAAATGAATCGCCAGACCAAGTTCAATGCATGGTACAGGATGCTTGGGGCTGGTGCACTGGGATGACCCAGAGGGATGGTATAGGGAGGGAGGTGGGAGGGGAGTTCAGGATGGGGAACATATGTACACTCGTGGTGGATTCATGTTGATGTATGGCAAAACCAATACAATATTGTAAGGTAATTAGCCTCCAATTAAAATAAATAAATTTATACTAAATAAATAAATAATAAAAAATTTCCAAATGTTACAAACTTGCATGACATTACTAATAATGAATAGCGATACTGAAAGAAAATTTTTGTAAACTTTTAATTTAAAAAAATTGTATTAATCAACCATGGGAGAAAAAATAAAGTCTCAACTGTTCCAGAGGGGAAAAAAAAAAATCTACAGTTCCAGTGTAATGGGAAAAAGTTATGCATTACACTGCATCTAGTAGCTATGTGAGTCTGAACAAAGATTATAAACAAGTATCGTAAATATCTTATAGATAATCTAATGTATGTTTTCTCAGTTTGTGTTAATAATAAAACCTCTTGTCAATTCACAGAAACTAACTAAATTACCTAAACTACAGAGCTAGTATGTACCAGAGTAAGGTTTCCAGCACTGATCTATATGTTCCTGTGTTTGAGTGTTGGTACAAGCAAAGACTTTAGTTTCTATTTAAAAAAAAAAAAAAAGGAAACTTAAATATAAAGTTTTAAAAATGATTTGTTTTAATGACTTGAAATAAAGGCGTGTCTTAGCCAGCTCAGGCTGCCATAACAAAATACCATACTGGGTGACTTAAACAGCGGAAAATTATTTCTCCCAGTTCTAGAGTCTGGAACAGTGATGATTAGGATGACAGGTGATTTATTTTCTGGTAGGAGCTTTCTCCTTAGCTTACAGACGGCTACTTTTTTGCTAGGTGCTGAAATGGCCTTTCCTCAGTGCCTGCACATGGAGAGAGAGCTCATTTTCTATTCTTATAAGGCCACTTATTCTGTCTAATTAAGACCCCATCATACGACCTTATTTATCCCTAATTTCCTCCCAAAGGCCCTATCCCCAAATACAGTTTGGGGATGAAGCCTTCAACATATGAATCTGAGGAGGGGGGATATCATTCTGCCTACATGAAAGCATATAGTTACGTTTGTCACCATAATATAACCTCTGAAAAGATTCTGTCTGATAGCCAGAGAAATTCCTGGAAACATATGTATTATCTCACATTTATAATTTTAGAAGGTCTTACATTCTTCTTACCAGAATATCAAACAAGACAAAGTTTGTTATTTTTAGATAAAACTGACCTTTCAGAGCAAAACGAACTGGCACTCAATGGTCTCTTATGTAAAGTATAGCTTATAAGAGGAAAAATGAAGTGATTAAGAAACCCTTCAGAATTAGGACTCGGACGGTAATTATCCACAAGTCAAGACCAAAACTATGAATAATGAATATCATATGAGAGACGTTAGAGATAATGCTGGAAAAAAGTGTCATCAGACTTAATTAACAGTTCCAAGATAAAGACTTCTCAATGGGAGAAATATCTGACTTTCTTATGTGCTGTATGTATTTTCTTAATTTATTAAATAATAGCTTTGCGACAAGTATATAAATTTGGCATTGTTTCATGAACTATGATTCTTGCAAGTTAGTTAATGCTTTTGATTCAAAAGTATATATTCATTGAAACTTGATGATTGATTGAGTGCTATTGGAATTCCAGCTTTCTTGTGTCATTTTTAATTAAACCTGTGAATCTTTACACTTTGATTTACCATGTGTGTGGCATTTATGTCTTCATGTGTTCTCATACCATTCTCAGATCCTGTAAGTGAATAAAATAGTGATCATTTCATTGATTTCTAAAATGTTTTCTTTTTTTTTTAATTTTATTTTATTTTTAAACTTTTCGTAATTGTATTAGTTTTGCCAAATATCAAAATGAATCCGCCACAGGTATACATGTGTTTAGAAAACCTCATTCAAAACTAAAGGTAGCATGAGGCACAAAAGGTGATTTCTTCTAAATTTTCTGTGCATACAAGACCCCTACAGAAATAATTTCTGAATAACTACATCTAAAAGTGTATTTCTTCCTTCTCCTACATAAGATAGAGTTCATCATTTGGGATATAATTGTAGATATTCTCATTTAAAGTTCATCATGATTACACTTCCAGTTTGAGAGTGAATTTTCAGCTTCATATGTTTTGATGAAAAAAATTACAAAAGGAAAACATGTGTCTCTTATGTAGCTTATGGAATTTTAGTCCCATTTGGAACATTGATATTAAATCAATGAAAAACTAGAACTAAGAAAATGGCAGATATATTCTCTAAAATAATTTCCATCTGCTTTAATTGAAATAAAATGCTTAGAATACAATTTTATCTAATGACAGTTCAACTCAGAAAGTTCAGAACAGAAATATTTCTAAACTAATAGACCATTAACTTCATTATTTTGCATTTTCAGAAGTACTCAAGTCATCTCTACCAAATCAAATAGAAGAGTACATACAATTAAGGCAAGTCTCTGTTTAATGAAAGTGGGAAAACAAATATTTTTAAAGTCAATCATTTGTATAAAATAGATAGAAATGGGGTTGAGGCTGTTTGCTAAGATACAGTTACCTTATATGATGATTGTATAACAATGTACATAGCTTGGTGTTGTATTATGAGTATAAAATATTTTTTTAGAAAAAGTATTTATCTTCACACTAAAACATTTATTAACAACTTTCCTCACTAAGAAGTTGCTACAGGCAAAGTTTGAATTTTTGAAATTCACCCACATTAGAATTTTTGTGGTCCATGGACAAAAATGAAAACATATACTTCCTCCTGTTTCCTAACTGGAAAATTCTGAGTGGCATTAATTTATGGTTTTGGAAGCTAATCACCTCTGGCCTGGAACTAGGAATGGAAAATATTAACTGTAATATATATTTTTGAGAAAAATAAATGAAACAATTTAAAATAAGGCTTGAGATAAATTTTCCTCCGCAAAACTCCCACACTGTACTTTATAAGCAATTTGTTGCAAATATTCGTTCAAAAGTTAGTTTTAGGCACTAACTCTGAAAGTGATAAATATGCATAAAATTTGTAAGTTTTAGCAATAACCAGACTGTTATTTTTAGTACTAATTCTATTATTTTTTATAGATTATAAACATGGAGCTAATAAAATATAGGAGTTTGTGTATTGTGATGTAATATAAAAGTAGTATCATATAATATTGCTCCAAAGGTTATTTTCTGAAAAGCTGTATCCATTAAATTTAAATATCTTACGAAGTTCAGGAAAATGCTATCAAATTCAATATTAAAATACACAATAAAAAACTAACTTGAAAGACCAAGAATAATATTCTGCTAATTGTTTTGTTGGGCCTCTCAGGTGGCTTAGCCCTAAAGAATCCACCTGCAATGCAGGAGACACAGGAGACCTGGGTTCCATCCCTGGGTGGGAAAGATCCCCTGGAGAAGAAAATGGCAACCCACTACAGTATTCTTGCTTGGGAAATCACATGTACAGAGGTGTTTGGCAAGCTAAAGACCATGGGGTTGCAAAGAGTTGGACTGAGTGCATAAATAAAAACAATTATTCTGTTATCTTTGCTTTGTGCTTGAATGCTTATCACCTGTGAACTGAGCTGGAATTTAGATAAGAGCCTACTAGCCACAAGCAAATGATCAAGAATATTTAGATAGTAATAATTGTGCATTTTAATTGAGATTATAGATATTTGGTGGGTTGAGCTTTTTGGCATAGGGGAAATCTAGCATGTGTGCACAAAGTATAAATATGTACATTGACAAAATCTGAGTGTAATAGTGCCCTCACCAAAAACAAACAAACAAAAAAAGACCATTTAAGATCATTTTGTCAAATTTGAGATTTTCTCATAATACATTTTATTAAGACTATTTTTATTGATAAAGGAGACAGAATGTTAAAAGTTCCATATTATTGGAGAAATTAAGATATCATAAATTATTTGGTCAACTAGAATGCATTGTACACAAGGGCTCTTTTTTTTATATTAAGCAATATCTTCTGCTTTGTTAATTTAAGTATCGCTTTACTAACATACTAGCTTATACACTCAGAAAATTTTCATTTCTTTAATCAGTTCTTAAAAAACAAGTATGTACATGGGGTAGACAATTGGAATTATCAGTGAAACAGAAAATGTAGTAATTGGCCTCTACTAAGTTAGAATGTGTGAAATTGAAAAGAAGTCTAAAATTTGTCTCACTGGTAGTTGCAGTCACTCAATTTATTTCCTGTGCAAATGCAGAAACTTCACTTTAACCTTGTACTTTAAACTCAAATATCCAATGAATATCTCTATGCTATAAAATTCAAAATATCTATACTATGTAGGAGGCTTCCCTGGTGGCTTAGACGGTAAAGTGTCTGCCTGCAATGCAGGAGACCTGGGTTCGATTCCTGGGTCGGGAAGATCCCTGGAGAAGGAAATGGCAATCTACTCCAGCACTCTTGCCTGGAAAATCCCATGGATGGAGGAGCCTGATCTTCCCAGATGGCACTATTGGTAAAGAACCTGCTTGCCAATACAGGAGACATAAGAGATGGAGGTTTGATCCCTAGGTCAGGAAGATCCCCTGAAGGAGGAAATGGCAATCCACTCTGGTTTTCTTGCCTGGAGAATCCCTTGGACAGAGAAGCCTATAGCATCTCAAAGAGTTGGACACAACTGAAACGACTTATCATTCATACATATACTATGTAAGAAAAACAGCTTTTACATTATAATCTACTAAAAACATAGGGATTGAGGAATATTTTTTTCAACAAATTTGAAACAACTAAAGTAAAATAATGTCTATGAGTTGTTCAAATAAATAAGATATTGCCAGTATCAGATAACAATATTTACGATAATGTTTCATTGACAGCCCAGCATAGAACCTGTGAAATCTGTACACAGATGTAGCATACAGCAGCCTGGAACCTTCAAATTTCCATTCAGAGTGATTTGAAATGCTATGCCATAGTAACATGTGATAACACATTTACCAAAATGTTCTCAATCTGTTTCAGCAGGTGTTGAAAATGAGCTATTTCTAGTTTTATAATATGTAGTGAGTGGGGGGACCAGTTCAAATAATTTTATTATCTTGGCCTGTAAAAAAAAGGGAAAAATTTAGAACAGAGACTGTACAGACTTGGCACTGTATTGCTCTCAAAGGAACTTACAAAAGGTGCCTGTGTTGTAGCTAATATACTCTAAACAAAGCAGTTCCATCTGGCTATGAATTGTACTTTTGTTGGGTATCTAAGTGTCTGCATTTTATTACAGCTCAAACCAAAGTATATGATATAAGCTTGGAAATACTTCTAATATTTCACTCTTTTGAACTATCTCTATATATCCCCAGAACAGAGGAGTTTTCTAAGACTATCATCTGAAACTTTTATACTGCCAAATAGTATCTCTGAAGAAAGATGCTTAATTGGCACTGTGATAAGACAAAGTCAATGCTGGAAAAATGCTTGTGCATAACAATCAACATAGTTCTAAAAGTCAAGTCACTCAGCCTGTGCTAATAAGAAAAATCCTTCAGATGAACTATTTAATTGGGTTTAACAAGGTTGTTTATAGCTAATCCTAAATCCACTAATAGGAAACTGAAGGCCTATACTCAATGCTAGTTTTGCTCCCTTTAGATCTTGCTCATAATTACAGTTTGGTCTTTAATTATTCTTGCTTCTCATTTTCAATTTATGATTAAGACCAACAGCATGCCCTGAAGACTGAAAGTGCTGAGGTGGACAGGAGTAAAACAGAGGATGTCAATTTCTTTAATCTGTTGGTCGAAGTGATAAAATGGATTCTTATTTTGTTTTCTTAAACCAGTTGTTTCAGAATAAAAACTAGAGAAAAATTTTCATGGAAATCAATCTATAGTGTTCCAAAAGCAGGCCAGAGCAATGTTTTCACAATATTTTAAATATATTTAATAGTGATATTGTCAGTGAATAAGCCGTCGGATCCTGGACCTATAATGCAGCCTAATCCCAACTCTGTACTTTCCTGGTTTCATGACTTTGGACAAGATTCTTAGACTGTCCATATTTTGGTTAGCACACGTTTAAGAATTTTATAATATGGCACAAAGTGCAAGAGTTGTTTTGCTGATTAACTCAGTATGTGCAAATCATTTTGAAAACTTCCAGTCATATTATTTTTTTTAATTTATACATTGCTGCTTTAATTGACCAAAATACTTTGGGTGATAATTGAGAACTTACTAATTACAAATTGGAGCTGTTTTCAGCTGACTTTAACATGTTCTCCAAACAGATAGATAGAACTTAAAATTATATAGTAAAATATTTTAAGGATAAAACAGAAATTTAAGGAGAATTTTTAAAATGCTTATAATGTTTAACTATTTAGCATGTTTATTCAAATAATCACTTAAATTTATGGCATACTTTATATAATTCCATCACAGCCTAAATTAGAAACATCTCTCTAAACTCTGCTTTATACAAACATCCACTAATTGTAACAAAAGAAAAGTGGAAAAACCTCAACAAATGTATTAAAATGTAATTAGACTTTAAGAGTAGCACATATGCTTGACTCTTTAGTGATATGAATGATGAAATAGGTTTAAGAGATTAACAGAACAATATAAAGCAGGAGGATAAAGCCAAATCTGTTGAGCAGATAATGCTATTTTTAATGTCAATCAGGGCAGACATAAATAGCCAGGACATGAATCAGGGATATTTATTGAGTCATTTATTTTATCATGTGGTCCAAAAGAATAACATGTTGAGCATTAGTTATTCCATGTGATAGAGTCATGTAGGCCCATCCAATGTCTTGAATCATGTTCTTGTGGAATTTTCAAGTTTTCTCTGGTCCCCTTTAAGTGTTCATATCAGTTTGATGTGAAATTGTGGATCCTTCTTAGCAAGGCCTGATTAAAAGATCGAGTCATTCTGTTGTTCCTGATGTAATACTCTGATGAAAGTAATCTTTCCCTTATCTAAATTCTTGTTGCACTGTATCCATGGGTTTCTCAATGCCTTTCATTATACTCTAAAGATTTTTGTAATTCTGTTTGGAACCAGAATGCCACTGGTCCACATAACCTTTGATAGGAATGAGGCAGAATGAACTAACTCAGATTGAATTGTCACGTTACCCTATCATGAACACTAATGAGCCTCATCTTTCTCCCAACAAGGCCCTGAAGTACTTTTTAAGTCTTCAGTCCTGAGTCACTGTGGTGCCCAAAAGATTAGCTGTAGCAGACAAGCATTGGTGAGTGTCTTCTTGTCCCATATTATAGAAAGAGCAGTCATAATATAGTTTTGTATTTCCTTAATTTACTACAAAATTTACAAAAAACTGTTGCTTCAGTTTTTACAGATAGCTACCTCACTCTCACAGCCTCAGCAACAATACTAATTAGTAATATTGATTGATTTGTTCAGTTCAGTTCAGTTGCTCAGTCGTATCCAACTCTTTGCGACCCCATGAATCATAGCACGCCAGGCCTCCCTGTCCATCACCAACTCCCGGAATTCACCCAAACTCATGTCCATAGAGTCAGTGATGCCATCCAGCCATCTCATCCTCTGTCGTCCCCTTCTCCTCCTGCCCCCAATCCCTCCCAGCATCAGAGTCTTTTCCAATGAGTCAACTCTTCCCATGAGGTGGCCAAAGTACTGGAGTTTCAGCTTCAGCATCATTCTTTCCAAAGAAATCCCAGGACTGACCTCCTTTAGAGTGGACTGGTTGGATCTCTTTGCAGACCAAGGGATTCTCAAGAGTCTTCTCCAACACCCCAGTTCAAAAGCATCAATTCTTCGGTGTTCAGCTTTCTTCACAGTCCAACTCTCACATCCATACATGACCATTGGAAAAACCATAGCCTTGACTAGATGGACCTTTGTTGGTAAAGTAATGTCTCTGCTTTTGAATATGCTATCTAGGTTTGTCATTATTTCATGGCTGCAATCACCATCCACAGTGATTTTGTAGCCCAGAAAAATAAAATCTGACACTGTTTCCACTGTTTCCCTATCTATTCCCCATGAAGTGATGGGACCAGATGCCATGATCTTAGTTTTCTGAATGTTGAGCTTTAAGCCAACTTTTTCACTCTCCTCTTTTACTTTCATCAAGAGACTTTTTAGTTCCTCTTCATTTTCTGCCATAATAGTGGTGTCATCTGCATATCTGTAGTTATTGATATTTCTCCCAGCAATCTTGATTCCAGCTTGTGTTTCTTCCAGTCCAGCGTTTCTCATGATGTACTCTGCATATAAGTTAAATAAGCAGGGTAACAATATACAGCCTTGATATACTCCTTTTCCTATTTGGAACCAGTCTGTTGTTCCATGTCCAGTTCTAACTGTTGCTTCCTGACCTGCATACAGGTTTGTCAAGAGACAGGTCAGGTGGTCTGGTATTCCCATCTCTTTCAGAATTTTCCACAGTTTATTGTGATCCACACAGTCAAAGGCTTTGACATAGTCAATAAAGCAGAAATAGATGTTTTTTTCTGGAACTCTCTTGCTTTTTCGATGATCCAGCAGATGTTGGCAATTTCATCTCTAGTTCCTCTGCCTTTTCTAAATCCAGCTTGAACATGTGGAAGTTCATGCTTCACATATTGCTGAAGCCTGGCTTGGAGAATTTTGAGCATGACTTTACTAGCGTGTGAGATGAGTGGAACTGTGTGGTAGTTTGAGCATTCTTTGGCATTGTCTTTCTTTGGGATTGGAATGAAAACTGACCTTTTCCAGTCCTGTGGCCACTGCTGAGTTTTCCAAATTTGCTGGCATATTGAGTGCAGCACTTTCACAGCATCATCTTCCAGGATTTGAAAGAGCTCAACTGGAATTCCATCATCTCTACTAGCTTTGTTCATAGTAATGCTTTCTAAGACCCACTTGACTTCACATTCCAGGATGTCTGGCTCTAGGTGAATGATCACACCATTGTGTTTATCTTGGTCATGAAGATCTTTTTTGTACAGTTCTTCTGAACTTGTTTACTTTGTACCAAACACTGTTCTAAATTCTTTCCCTGGATTATCTTATTTACTCCAATCCATATCCTTTGAGGTAGGCACTAGTATTGTCCCTCCCTGCCCCCTTTTATACACGGAGAAAATGAGCCTCAGAAAGGCAAAGCAGCTTCCCTCAGGTCCATTCTTTCAAAGTGGCAGTGCCAAGGTTTGAATCCAGGTTGTCTGACTCCAGAGCCTGCGGTTTTTAAGAAAAGAGGGGGATGAATTGCGAACAGATTGAAATATCCATCGCTACACTCAGAATGGATTTTTTTCTTCTGCTAAATTTATATTACTAAGTCCATCTCCATTATCAGTATTTATTCCACTGGTTATCATTCTAAGAACTCAGAAATTTCAAATAGACACATCACTAATGACAGTCTCTCTTTTGTCCAGACCTCTAAAAGTTTATGACTGAATCAGATGCAGGTAAAAATTATTCTAAATCAGCAGTTAGCAAAAAAGTTTATGTGAATGACCAGATAGCAAATATTTTACAATATGCAGGCCATACAGTCTCTGTAGGCCTTCCCTGGTGGCTCAGATGGTAAACAAACTGCTTGCAATGCAAGAGACATGGGTTCAATCGCTGGGTCCGGAAGATCCTCTGGAGAAGGAAATGGCTACCCACTCCAGTATTCTTGTCTGGAGAATCCCATGGACAGAGGATCCTGGTGGGCTACAGTCCATGCGGTCATAAAGAGTTGGACTCCACTGAGTAACTAACAATTTCACTTTTATTTATTTATTTTTTCCACACAGTCTCTGTGGAAATTACTCAATTCTGCAATTGTAGAAGAAAAGTAGTATAGACATGGGGTTGAATTAAGGTTGAGGAACCTGGAACATACTGTTTAAGAAGGCACTCATTCATAGGGTTATTTGCATGCCAGAGTCTGGAAGTAAGCACCTCTGTAAATCTTGTATATTTGAGGCCTTGCTTGCCCCACCCTAGTCCTTTTCTTGATTAGAGGAATGCAGCCAGTTGTATTCCAAGAAAACTTGATTTAAAAAAAGAAGTTCTCAAGGCTAGATTTGGCCTTAGGGTGGTGGTTTGCAGAACTCTGCACTCTACAAACAAAATTTCTCATAGTCTCTGATAGGCTACTCATTACTCCAGCTAATGAGTCATATCTGAGTCATCTTATATCCCTTAGATTACTTATAAGAGCATCCTAAGCATGATAGAAAGTCAATCAATACAAATAAAAGAATGTGTCTATACAAAGGCAGAACCTTTTATAGCCTTTGAGCTTTTTCAGCTCTTAATCATTAACAGAAATACAAGTAGCTCTAAGTCGGAGATCTAAGTGGGAGGAAGGTGAGAAACAGGCTGTATTGCTTCCTATATGTCATAGAGTTATGGGCCTATTTCTTGCTTGGAGGATAAAGGAGAGGGAGAAAGTATTGCTATTAGATTTTAGAAAAAATGTAGAAAGAAGAGGAGAGCATTTACATTTTAAAGATAAATGGATTGGAGGGAGGGAACAAAATGGCAGAGGAGTAGGTGAATGTGGAGTACATTTCTCTCAAAAGATGCATCAGCAATATGCCCTCAGACACAGAAGTGCATGCAGAATACCAGCTGAGAGTGGACAGGAGTATCTGACCAGAGGAAAATAATATATAGAACTATGCAGAACTCAAAACTCAGTAAGAAGAAACTAGGGGGGGAAACAGGAGTTTTAGTAGGACTGGACCTGCCCTTGGTGGGTAGAGGAACTGAAGCAGGGGTCTGATCCTCACTGGGGCAATTGTCTGAGTCAGAGGAGGAACATTTAAGGCTTATGGAATGAGAATCAGACAGTCCTTGCCACAGCCATACATATCCCAGACGTGGACACAGGTCTCCTGGAAGGCACAGCAGCTGGGAGCTGGACTTTAGGGATTGTGGAACAATTCCAGGGTGAGAGCTGCTGTTGACTGCAGAGAATGGATTGAGAGGAGGTAAGGGAGGAGACTGTGGTGGGAAATACCTGTGGAGGAAAGCTGGGCAGCCATGGAAACAAGGTGATTCTGCTGAGTCACACGTAGGGAGTGGAACCATCACTATAGTCTCTCTCTCTCCCCACACACCAGCATCAGCAGCTGAGCAATAGAGAGGCTGGCCCGTCAAACACTTGATGCACTGAACTACAGAATAGGACCCTAGCCAGGGGGACCCCTCTATGTGCCTGATGCACCAAACAACTGAGAAGGACCCCAGCAAGGGAGCCCTCTAAGTGCCTGAACAGGCAGAGCTATGGAGAAAGACTGGCCAAAGAGGTCTTCTGATCGCCAGCTACAAGAGACTCAAAGAAAAGACTCTGATAGGGGCCATAACTCCTGTGGCAGAGGGAGTCCGAGTCCCTGTACACTTGGTGCTGCCAGGGTCCCTGCAAGCCAAGCAGCTGCACCACCTTCATGCTCAACTCTCACTGGGGCAGAGCTGCCACAGACAAAAAGAGTCTTGTGTCTAAGAGCGCAGGGTCACTTCAGTAGTGTTGGACTTTTTGCGACACTGTAGACTGTGGCCCACCAGGCTTCTCTGTCAGGGAGAGGGCTTCTCCAGGCAAGAATACTGGAGTGTATTGGCCAATACTGGTTGCCATACACTTCTAGAGCACTATATTTCCTGCTGCCCTAGCCACTAACTCCCCTGAGTACCTGGTGCTGCCAGAACCCCTGCGACCCAAGCAGCTGAACCATCTCCACACCTGGCCCTCACAGGGGCAAACCCAAGTCCTTCAGGGCAACCTCAGGAGTAACCCCAGTGGAGGACCGATGTACAGAGGTGGAAATAAAACCACAATTGAAACCTAGGGGCAGTGAGGCTTAGGAAGAAGACCCAAAACCTTCCCACCAGCTGTGCAAGCTGCGGATTAAATCCACACAATCAACTAGGCAGACTCTGTGTCTATGGAATATATAAAAGGTCATTGAGAGCTCCCACAAAAGAAAAAAACACTAGTTCTGATAGCCATGGACATTAGAGGCAAGAACACATAGATACAGGATGAGATTAGAATCTGAGCTGCCCCCACAGCAGGTCCAGAGATCAGCACAGTGTTGGAGGGCATCCTAGGGAGGTGAGGTGGACTGTGACTGCCAAGAAGGAAAAGACTCTGATAGCAGTGACTCAAGAAAAAAACATTTATTATATTTATGTTTTGGCTTGTTCTGTAGATTCTTTTTGATTTTTCCCCCTTTGTTGTGCTTGTCAATTATATTTGGCATTATGAAATCTAATTAAGATTTTGAGCTTTTTAAATTTTTTTCTTAGTCACATTTTTTTATTGTTGTTATAAATCTCTGGTTCTACATTGGGCTTTTACAGTTCTGTGGAGTTTTCCCTTTTTTTTCAATTTTAATTTTTTAAGCCTATTATTATTTTTCTACATTTATGCCTTTTTTTGCTTTTCCTACTATTCTTTTCCCCTTGCAGTTAAACTTTAATGTATATAAATCTTTATCTACCTTTATTTAACTTTGCTTATCTATTCTTTCTTTTTTTTTTTTCTTTTCCTCTCAACATATTTGTTAGTTTTGTTTTCATTGCTTTATTTCCCACTTGACACCTTGGTTTAGTTTTGTTTTTCAGTTTGTGCTTTAGTTAGTTTTGTTGTTAACTGCTAAATATAATTTTTTATTTTCTTTGTTCATCGGGACAATCTACTGTACTTTATTTGTTAGACTGTTTTGACTTTGTCATGGGTGTATATATATGTGTGTGTATTTCATTATTTTAATTGTTATTTTCCTGATTTTGTAACTGTCATTTTTATTTGGGTTCATCTTTGGTTTCTCATTTTTGAATATTCATTTTAATCTCATTTATGCTATAAGAAACCACGTGTGGAATCTTCATTTCTGACCAAAGATCAAGCCCTGAGCTTTTGAAGTGGGAGCACTGACTCCAAGTCCCTAGACTACCAGAGAGCTAACCCTAGGGAGTATCAGATAGTGAGAACTTACACAAAGGAAACCAGTTTAATACAAGACTCTGGATCATCCAACCACCAGTAGCACCCTGTGCAGGAGTTCCATCTAAACAACAAACAAAACAAAAATACAAACCCAATCATCAGCAGACAGGATTACCACCTCACTCAGCCTTGCCTATCAGAGGAAAAACAAACAAACAAACAAAAACTCAGCACAAATCTCACCCTATATGAAGTTTACAGAAACCACTGCACAAACCTTAAGAGAGCAAAAACCAAAAGGAAGAAAGAATTCAACCTTGAAGCCTGGGAAAAGGAGACCTCAAACACAATAAGTTAATGAAGGGACAAACTAGAAATAAGGAACTCCAAATAAATGAAGAGGAAATAGGCAAACTACCTGAAAAAAAAAAAAATTCAGAATAATGATAGTAAAGATGACCAAAAAACTTGAAAACAAAATGGAGAAAATGCCGAATCAATGAACAAAGACTTAGAAGAATTAAAGAACAAACATAAACAAACAACACAATTATTGACATTAAAAATACTCTAGAAGGAATCTATAGCAGAAACCTGAAGCAGAAGAACGAATCAGTGAGCTGAAGCTAAGATGGTGGAAATAACTTCTGAAAAACAGAATAAAGTAAAAAAGAATGAAAAGAACTGAGGATAGTCTCAGAGACCTCAGGGATAATATCAAACGCACCAACATTTGAATTATAGGGGTCCCAGAAGAAGAAGAGAAAAAGAAAGAGTATGAGAAAATTTTTGAAGAGGTTATAGTTGAAAATTTCCCCAACACAGAAAATGAACTAGTCAATCAAGCCCAAGAGGCACAAAGAATCCCATACAGGATAAACCCAAGGAGAAACATGCCAAGACACTTACTAATCAAGCTAACAAAGACTAAACACAAAGAGAAAATATTAAAACCAGCAAGGGGGAAGCAACCAGTAACATACAAGGGAAACCCCATAGGTTTAACAGCTGATCTTTCAGCAGAAACTTTGCAAGCCAGGAGGAAATGGAAGGATATATTGGCAGGATATATTTAAAGTACTGAAAGGGAAAAATTTACAACCAAGATTACAGTACCCAACAAGGATCTCATTCAACATTGATGGAGAAATAAAAAGCTTTTCAAACAAGCAAAAGTTAAGAGAATTCAGTACCACCAAACCAGCTTTACAACAAATGTTAAAGGGACTTATATAGTCAAGAAATACAAGAGAAGAAAAAAGACCTACAAAATCAACCCCAAATAATTAAGAAAATGGCAATAGGAACATATATATATCAATAATGACTTCAAATGTAAATGGATTAAATGCTCCAACCAAAACACATACACTGGCTGAATCATGGATACAAAAACAAGGCCCCTATATATGCTGTCTATAAGAAACCCACTTCAGACTTAAATACACATATAGACTGAAAGTGAGAGGATGGAAAAATATATTCCATGCAAATGGAAAGCAAAAGAAAGGTGGAGTAGCAATCCTCATATTAGAAGAAAAAGACCTTAAAATAAAGAAGATTACAAGAGATAAGGAAGGACATTACATAATGATCAAGGGATCAATCCAAGAGGAAGACATAACAATTGTAAATAACTAGGCACCCAGCATCAGTCAGTTCAGTCAGTTCAGTCGCTCAGTCTTGTCCAACTCTTTGTGACCCCATGAACTGCAGCACGCCAGGCCTCCTTGTCCATCACCAACTCCTGGAGTTCACCCAGACTCACAAACAAACAAACACTGACCATCAAGTCAATGATGCCATCCAGCCATCTCATCCTCTGTGGTTCCCTTCTCCTCCTGCCCCCAATCCCTCCCAGCATCAGAGTCTTTTCCAATGAGTCAACTCTTCACATGAGATGGCCAAAGTACTGGAGTTTCAGCTTTAGCATCATTCCTTCCAAAGAAATCCCAGGGCTGATCTCCTTCAGAATGGACTGGATGGATCTCCTTGCAGTCCAAGGGACTCTCAAGAGTCTTCTCCAACACCACAGTTCAAAAGCATCAATTCTTCAGCGCTCAGCCTTCTTCACAGTCCAACTCTCACATCCATACATGACCACAGGAAAAACCATAGCCTTGACTAGACGGACCTTTGTTGGCAAAGTAATGTCTCTGCTTTTTAATATGCTATCTAGGTTGGTTATAACTTTCCTTTCAAGGAGTAAGCGTCTTTTAATTTCATGGCTGCAGTCATCATCTGCAGTGATTTTGGAGCCCCAAAAAATAAAGTCTGACACTGTTTCCACTGTTTCTCCATCTATTTCCCATGAAGTGATGGGACCGGATGCCATGATCTTCATTTTCTGAATGTTGAGCTTTAAGCCAACTTTTTCACTCTCCTCTTTCACTTTGATCAAGAGGCTTTTTAGTTCCTCTTCACTTTCTGCCATAAAGGTGGTGTCATCTGCATATCTGAGGTTATTGATATTTCTCCTGGCAATCTTGAGTCCAGCTTGTCTTTCTTCTAGTCCAGCGTTTCTCATGATGTACTCTGCATATAAGTTAAATAAGCAGGGTGACAATATACAGCCTTGACGTACTCCTTTTCCTATTTGGAACCAGTCTGTTTTTCCATGTCCAGTTCTAACTGTTGCTTCCTGACCTGCATACAAATTTCTCAAAAGGCAGGTCAGGTGGTCTGGTATTCCCATCTCTTTCAGAATTTTCCACAGTTTCTTGTGATCCACACAGTCAAAGGTTTGGCATAGTCAATAAAGCAGAAATAGATGTTTTGCTGGAACTCTCTTGCTTTTTCCATGATCCAGAGGATGTTGGCAGTTTGATCTCTGGTTCCTCTGCCTTTTCTAAAACCAGCTTGAACATCAGGAAATTCACGGTTCACATATCGCTGATGCCTGGCTTGGAGAATTTTGAGCATTATTTTACTAGCATGTGAGATGAGGGCAATTGTGCAGTAGTCTGAGCATTCTTTGGCATTGCCTTCCTTTGGGATTGGAATGAAAACTGACCTTTTCCAGTCCTGTGGCCACTGCTGAGCTTTCCAAATTTGCTGGCATATTGAGTGCAGCACTTTCACAGCATCATCTTCCAGGATTTGGAATAACTCAACTGGAATTCCATCACCTCCACTAGCTATGTTCATAGTGATGCTTTCTAAGGCCCACTTGACTTCACATTCCAGGATGTCTGGCTCTAGGTCAGTGATCACACCGTCCTGATTATCTGGGTCTTGAAGATCTTTTTCGTACAGTTCTTCTGTGTATTCTTGCCACCTCTTCTTAATATCTTCTGCTTCTGTTAGGTCCATACCATTTCTGTCCTTTATTGCGCCCATCTTTGCATGAAATATTCCCTTGGTATCTCTAATTTTCCTGAAGAGATCGCTAGTCTTTCCCATTCTGTTGTTTTCCTTTATTTCTTTGCATTGATCACTGAGGAAGGCTTTCTTATCTCTTCTTGCTATTCTTTGGAACTCTGCATTCAGATGCTTATATCTTTCCTTTTCTCCTTTGCTTTTCACTTCTCTTCTTTTCACAGCTATTTGTAAGGCCTCCCCAGACAGCCAGTTTGTTTTTTGCATTTCTTTTCCATGGGGATGGTCTTGATCCCTGTCTCCTGTACAATGTCACGAACCTCATTCCATAGTTCATCAGGCACTCTATCTATCAGATCTAAGCCCTTAAATCTGTTTCTCACTTCCTCTGTATAATCATAAGGGATTTGATTTATGTCATACCTGAATGGTCTAGTGGTTTTCCCTACTTTCTTCAATTTCAGTCTCAATTTGGCAATAAGTAGTTCATGAGAGCACCTTAATACATAAGACAAACACTAACAGACAAAAAAGGAGAAATTGACAGTAACATAATAATAATAGGAGATTTCAACATCCCACTCACACCAATGGACACATCATCAAAACAGATAATTAATAAGTAAACACCAGTCTGAAGTAAATAACACATTGGATGAGATGAGTCAGATTGATATCCATCCAAATGCAGAAGAATATACGTTTTTCTCAAGTGCACATGAAACATTTTCCAGGATAGACCATATTTTGGGTCACAAATCAAACCTTAGTAAATTTAATAAAATTGAAATTGGATCAAGCATCTTCCCTGACCACAATGCTATGAAAGTACATATTGATTATAAAAAAAGAAAGAAAGATAGGAAAAAAAAAAAACTGTAAGAAACACAAACACATAGAGATTAAACAGCATGTTTCTAAATATCCAGAATCTTACTGAAGAAATCAAAAGGGAGATTAAACCACTTCTAGACACAAATGACAATGAAAACACAACTCAAAACCTATGGGATGCAGCAAAAGTGTTCTAAGAGGGAAGTTTATAGCAATACAATCTTACCTCAAGAAACAAGAAAAACATCAAATAGACAACCTAACTTTACACCAAAACAACTGGAGAAAGAAGAACAACCACCCCCCCCCTGCAAATTAGTAGAAGGAAAGAAATCATAAAGATCTGAGAAAAAATAAATGAAAATGAAATGAAAGAAGCAACAGTAAAGAATAATACAACTAAAAGCTGGTTCTTTCAGAAGATAAACAAAATTGCAAACCTTTAGCCAGACTCAGCAAGAAAAAAAAAGAGAGAGGAATAAAATCAACAAAATTAGAAATGAAAAAGGAGAGTTTACAGCAGACAATGCAGAAATCAAAGAATTATGAGAGACTATCATGAACAACCATTTTATGGCAATAAAATGGATAACCTGGAAGAAATGGGCAAATTCTTTGAAAACTTCAGTCTTCAAGACTGAATCAGGAAGAAACAGAAATTATGAATAAACCAATTACAAGCACTGAAATTTAAGCTGCATCAAAAATCTCCCAAAAAACAATAGCCCAGGACCAGATGACTCACAGAATTCCATCAACCATTTAGAGAAGAGATAATGCCTATCCTTCTAAAACTCTTTCAAAAAATTGCAGAGTAAGGGACACTTCCAAACTCATTCTAGGAGGCCCCCATCACGATACCAAAATCAGACAAAGACAACACAAAAAAAAGAAAAATACAGGCCAATATCAATGATGAACATAGATGCAAAAATCCTCAACAAAATTTTAGCAAACAGAATTCAGCAACACATCAAAAAGTTCATATACCATGATCAATTTGGGTTTATTCCAGGGATGCAAGGATTCTTCAGTATACACAAATCAATCAATGTGATACACCATATTAGCAAAATGAAAGATAAAAACCATATGATAATCTCAACAGATGCAGAAAAAGCCTTTGACAAAGTTTACCACCCATTTATGATTAAAACTCTTCAAAAAATGGGCATAGAAGGAACCTACCTCAAGGCCGTATATGATAAGCCTACAGCCCAACATTATTCTCAATGGTGAAGAACTGAAAGCATTCCCCCTAAGATCAGGAACAAGAGAAGGGTGTCCACTTTCACCACTATTATTCAACATAGTTCTGGAAGTCCTAGCTACAGCAATCAGAGAAGAAAAAGAAATAAAAGGAATCCAGATCAGAAAAGGAAAAGTAAAGCTCTCACTGTTTGCAGATGACATGATACTGTACATAGAAAACCTTAAAGATAGTATCATAAAATTACTAGAAATAATCAGTGAATTTAGCAAAGTTGCAGGATACAAAATCAATATGCAAATATCACTTGCATTTCTATCTATTAACAATGAAAAATCAGAAAAAGAAATTAAGAAATCAATCCCTTTCACCATTGCAACAAAAAGAATTAAATATCTGGGAATAAACTTACCTAAGGAGACAAAAGAACTGTACACAGAAAATTATAAGACACTAATGAAAGAAATCAAAGATGACATAAACAGATGGAGAGATATTCCATGTTCCTGTATAGGAAGAATCAATATTGTAAAAATGACTATACTACCAAATGCAATTTGAATTCAATGCAACCCCTATCAAATTACCAATGGCATTTTTCAAAGAACTAGAACAAAATATTTCACAATTCATATGGAAACACAAATGACCCTGAATAGCCAAAGCAGTCTTGAGAAAGAAGAATGGAGCTGGAGGAATCAAACTTCCTGACTTCACACTATACTGCAAAGCTACAGTCATCAAGACAGTATGGTACTGGCACAAAAACAGAAATATAGACCAATGGAACAAGATAGAAAGCCCAGATTAAACCCATGCACCTATGGGTACATTATTTTTGACAAAGGAGGAAATAATATACAATGGGGCAAAAACAGCCTCTTCAATAGATGGTGCTGGGAAAATTGGACAGCTACATGTAAAAGAATGAAATTAGAACATTTCCTAATACCGTACTCAAAGATAAACTCAAAATGGATTAAAGACCTAAATGTAAGACCAGAAACTATAAAACTCTTAGAGAAAAACATAGACCACTCAGTGACATAAATCAAAACAAGATCCTCTATGACCCACCTCCTGGAGTAATGGAAATAAAAACAAAAATAAACAAGTGGGACCTGATTAAGCTTAAAAGCTTTTGCACAGCAAAGGAAACCATAAGCAAGATGAAAAGACAATCCTCAGAATGGGGGAAAATAATAGCAAATGAAACAATTGACAAAGGATTAATTTAATCTCCAAAATATACAAGCAGCTCATAAAACTCAATGCCAGAAAAGCAAACAACCCAATCAAAAAGTGGGAAAAAGACCTAAACAGAGATTTCTCCAAACATACAGATGGCTAACACATACATGAAAAGATACTCAATATCACTCATTGTTAGAGAAATGCAAATCAAAACTACAATGAGATATCACTTCACATCGGTCAGAATGGCCATCATCAAAATGACTACAAACAATAAATGCTGGAGCGGGTGTGGAGAAAAAGGAACACTCTTGCACTGTTGGTGGGATTGTAAATTGATACAGCCACTATGGAAGATGGTATGGAAATTCCTTAAAAAACTAGGAATAAAACCTCCAAATGACCCAGCAATCCCAATTCTAGGCATATACCCTGAGGAAACCAAAATTTAAAAAGACACATGTATCCCATTGTTCATTGCAGCACGATTTACAATAGCTAGAATGTGGAAGAAACCTAGATGTCCATCAACAGATGAATGGATAAAAGAGTTGTGGTAAATACATACAATGGAATGTTACTCAGCCATAAGAAGGAATTCATTTGAGTCAGTTCTGATGAGGTGGATGAACCTAGAACCTATTATACAGAATGAAGTGAGTCAGAAAGAGAAAGATAAATATCATATTCTTACACATATATATGGAACCTAGAAAGATGGTACTAAAGAATTTATTTACAGAGCAGCAATGGAGAAACAGACATAGACAATAGAATTATGGACATGGGGAGAGGGGAGGAGAGGGTGAGATGTATGGAAAGAGTAGCATGGGAGCTTACATTACCATATATAAAATAGATAGCCAATGGGAATTCACTGTATGGCTCAGGAAACTCAAACAGGGGTTCTGTATCAATCTGGAGGGGTTGGGCAGGAGATGGGAGAGAGGTTCAAAAGGAACCTATGGCTGATTCATGTTGAAGTTTGACAGAAAACAACAAAATTCTGTAAGGCAATTATCTTTCAATTAAAAAAATCAATTAAAAAATCGATTGGAGATAAACACTAACTTTGGGTGAAATCAATCACAAAGTTAGGAATTATAATCAGAACTCCAGGCAGCCAAATTTGGGTGCTCTCCACAGTATCCTTTCTGGGCAGTTAGGGCTTTAATGTTCGGTTGTTCTACCCAAGACTCACACATTCTCTCAGAGAATTTGTGAAGTATTTCCCCTCATTGCCATGAGAATACAGAATAGATAAAATCCACTGGGATATTTGCCACCTGAAAGGGGAATCAAGCATTACTGCAGATAGCGATGAATCCTAACCATTAGACCGGCAGGGAAGTTACAAACATCATTGCTGGTGTTCACCATTAACAGATATAGGACAGTGTGTTTATCCAAGGACAATGGGAACAGAAAATAGCATTTCAGGTGTTACCACATGAGAGAAAACAGAAAAGGAAAGGGTAGATGCTATGAAATATTGGACCTAAATGACATGTCATCACTATGTGAAAGCCTTACAGGGATTTCCAGAAACAAGTAGAGGGATGTATCGTTAAGAGACATATTTTCTTTTTTTCTTTTAAGAGATATATTTTCTATGAGCATCTGAGATCAAGAACCAGGAACCAGAGTTTCACAATGACAATCAAGTGATGATCCACTGGAAACCATTCATGTGAATCTATTCTAAGTGTCAAGTATTTTAAAACTATATGAAGTAAAGAAATCAATCTCCTCCTCTGAAGCCTCATGCAGTAAAAGGTAGAGGATTAAAAGCTAAAGTATATCAGATATTATTTACAGTTTACTTCACTTATTCCCCATTTTCCATCCAGAAGTTGCATCTGCGCCTACTTGAGGCTTGTACCTTCTTTTAGTGACTTGAATTTTCCTGACATCAGAGGAATACTCAAAAATACAAAGACTTTGAAAAACTTTGGAGTTCTCCACTGGGTCCTGTCTCACCTATAGTTCAAGACAGAGGATATTACAAAGAAAAGTTGGGGAAAAAAAGAATCTTTGTAAGTCTTTATAGTTTGAATAAGCACAAAAATTAAACTTCACTTGTTATAGTTAACAAATAAGTTTTAAAAATTCTGCCACTGGTAACTATTTTAAACTCTGAGAAGTATTGAAAATTCCAAGGGGAAATAATCAGAAGAGAGCATCTATACTATAACTGGGCTGTACCTTATTATACAAATCTGTTCTAATAAGGAAACATTATAGTTCTACTTTTAAGTACATCTGTTCAGTGATTCTCACAGTCTGATAAACTTGGATATCAGAACCACTTGATTCTCTTTAGCATGAATCCTTGGAAGAGAGTAAGACAGAGTTTGCCAATGTCATCTGACAAATTAAGAATTGTTTAATATATTTGAAATTAAATATGTAAGGGCATAAAAATAGTAGTATACATTGTGTATATGTTTTAATTCTGCCTGAAAAACTTGAATTAGAGTGTGGATTACCTTGAGTTCTCTCATCTAGCATTTTAATTAGGCCCAATAGTTAACTATAAGTGAACCCTGTGAGCAATATGACCAATTCCCATTATCTGCATCTTCAAGTTAATATGTAAAACTGGAAGTGAAAGTGAAAGTCACTCAGTCATGTCCAACTCTTTGCAACCCCATAGACTATACAGTCCATGGACTTTTTCAAACAAGAATACTGGAGTGGGTTGCCTTTCCCTTCTCCAGGGTATCGTCCCAACCCAGGGATCAAACCCAGGGATCCAACCCAGGTCTCCCACATTGCAGGCAAATTCTTTACCAGCTAAACCACAAGGGAAGCCCAGTTAATACATTGAATCTGAATTTGAAGAATATCTCTCATAGGATCCTGTCAGAAACAGGGAAAAGAATGATCAAGAAGTCATCTCACAAAAATAAAAATGCTGAGGTGAGGATTTTGATGTCTTCTAAAAAGTTGTTTTCACTTTCTTTCTCCTTCAGAGCTGACTCCTTCACCTTCAAAAAACTTGCTCCTTCTTTTTCAAATTATATTTTGCATCGCCTGCCTGTTTAGCAGTTGATTAAGTTTCATGTCACTCCTTGACTGGCTGGAAGAGGGTCAAAACGTGGTTCATCCATCCCCAGTACACACTGTGCCTTCTTTTTTCTTTATTTACCTTGGTTTCTATATTACAATTCAAGTGACCCTATGCAGAACAAAATGACCATTTCTCTGATTAAATCAAAGAGAAAGCTTTGGTTGCATAGCTAAGGGAGTTTTGAGAAGTTTATTACAAATTTATATCCTTGTTCTTTCTAATAGGCTTAAAATAACTGGTCTCTTTTAGAGTTCTCCTTTTTGCCCTTACTTTTCTACTCACTTAACTGGTATGAACGCACAGTGTTGGGAAAATTAAACTGGGTCATATCCCATAGGAACTCAAGTTCAGAACCTTTTTTTTTTCTTTTATATCATCTATGTTTTATGATGGGCATAAGAGAATTGGTAAATGTATCCCTTCCTGGGATGGGAGGTTACTATAATACAATCTTTTCTTTTATCACCTATATATTAGAAATTGTACCCAAAAGTAGGGTATGTACCATATTTACCTGAAAAGTCTGACTACTTTTAAAAATGCTGTAATACAGTTAAGACACGACAGTTATTACACTTTTACAAGTACAAAATAAAAACACATTCTAGCAATGGTCTCATGAAATAACGTTGCTCCAAGGCATCCACTCTGTTTAACTCTCACAGCTGCCATTTTTGTGAGGAAGTTAGTTGACTGACTGCACAGCATGAGTTGTAACCTCATGGCCAGCCCTGGGGTCTGCAAGCCAAGGCAGGCACACATCATGGATCCAGGAGGGACTTTGCAGCCTGGTGACAGGAGGAAGGTCTATTGATCAAAAATCTGTAATTGACTCTGTATCCATCATGATATTAAATTTCAACAGGCATGTCTTATTCAAGTTTGTTTTACCTTTAATCAGAAATTAAGGTTTTCTACTTTTACAGAAATCCATGGGGAATTCAGTGAGTCAAAATGTTCTATGGCCTTAGAACTCAGGAAGTCAAAAGTATTTTACAGAAAGAAAATGTACAAGAGAATGTGTATAGGAATAAATAGGAACAGAACGTTGAAGAAGATATTCCTGCTGCTGCTAAGTCGCTTCAGTCGTGTCCGACTCTGTGCAACCCCATGGACTTCAGCCCACCAAGCTCCTCCGTCCATGGGATTCTCCAGGCAAGAGTACTGGAGTCATGTGCCATTACACTATTTAAGTGGATGAATTTTACCTAAGTGCAGAAATTCACAAATTTTAGCTTTTGTGTTATGAAAAATTCAATTCTGAGTCTATGCGGGGTGATTTAAATCCATTCAGCCTGTATTTATTAAACACCTATTTGCTTAGAACTATGGATTCAAACACAAACAAAAACCATGATTATTGTTTGTGCTTCAGGTATCTTATGCCTTTGAGCAGATAAAATACTAATCAAATAAGCAAAAGAAAAAATATGGTAACTTCTATGAATAGAATGTTACCTGTGTCATGAAGTTATCTGAGAGTTTCACTTAACTGATTAAGAGAATACCTGGTAGAGAAAGTAACATTTGAGTTGAAATGTACAGGACAAATTCAAAGAATGCATTAGAAATAAAGGAAAAGAGCACTCTAGAGTGCTTTTCACTCTAGCACATGAGGGGAAATCATGTAGTAAGAGAGGTCAAGGCACATTTAAGAAAGTGAAAAAAGCTAGTATAGACGTTAAGAGAGGAGTAGAAGCAGAGGACAAGATAAGGCTTGAGAAATAGGGAGGGGTCACATCTGCAAGTTTCTTTGGAAGATATCTATATCTTTCTATAAAAACCTGCCTGAAGTGCAGGAGATGTAGGTTTGATTCCTGGGTCAGGAAGATCCCCAGAGTAAGGAATGGTAACCCACTCCAGTACCTTGCCTGGGAAACCCCATGGACAGAGGAGATTGGCAGGCCACAATCCATGCATTCATAAAGAGTTGGACACAACTGAACACACCTCACACACATACACACACACATTTACACCAAAGGCAAAAAAAAGATGCTGAATGGGGTAGTTAGAGACAGGTGTAGGACCGGAAGTGGGGATTGACATCATTAGCATTGTGTTTGGAAGTAATTACTTTGTTGAGGAGGATGTTGAGATTAATTCTATAGTCCAGAAAAAGTTCATATATATATATATATTTTTTTTTTTTTTTTTTTTGAAGTGAGAACAGGTGAAACCTAGAGAACTGGATAGTCCTGAAAACTATTTGGGATATAAAATAGACAGAACCTGATGACAGATGACAAATGTGGTGATAGGAAAAGATGGTTTCTATGTTTGTGGTTTGTGAAAATGGCTGTACATTCACGCTACTCAGTTGATATAGGAGGTTCTGGGATGGGACATTATCGGGATGCTGGATTTTGAAAAAAGATAGAGAAATGGCATTAAAAAGACAAAAGGATATGTAGGGATATGTGGTACTAACAAAGTAATCTGAATAGCACTCCACAAACTTCTTTAATATATATGTCCCATATAAGACATTTTGTTATCTGAATCATGAATAAACCTAGATAGCATATTCAAAAGCAGAGACATTACTTTGCCAACAAAGGTTCGTCTAGTCAAGGCTGTGGTTTTTCCTGTGGTCATGTATGGATGTAAGAGTTGGACTGTGAAGAAGGCTGAGCGCCGAAGAATTGATGCTTTTGAACTGTGGTGTTGGAGAAGACTCTTGAGAGTCCCTTGGACTGCAAGGAGATCCAACCAGTCCATTCTGAAGGAGATCAGCCCTGGGATTTCTTTGGAAGGAATGATGCTAAAGCTGAAACTCCAGTACTTTGGCCATCTCATGCGAAGAGTTGACTCATTGGAAAAGACTCTGATGCTGGGAGGGATTGGGGGCAGGAGGAGAAGGGGACGACAGAGGATGAGATGGCTGGATGGCATCATTGACTGGATGGACGTGAGTCTGAGTGAACTCCGGGAGTTGGTGATGGACAGGGAGGCCTGGCGTGCTGTGATTCATGGGGTCGCAAAGAGTCAGACACGACTGAGTGACTGATCTGATCTGATCATGAATAAAAAATGAAAACTATGATAAGTTACATCAGTCCAGTTCAGTCACTCAGTCGTGTCCAACTCTTTGCGACCCCATGAATTGCAGCACGCCAGGCCTCCTTGTCCATCACCAATTCCCAAAGTTCACTCAGACTCACGTCCATCGAGTTTGTAATGCCATGCAGCCATCTCATCCTCTGTCTTCCCCTTTTCCTCCTGCCCCCAACCCCTTCCAGCATCAGAGTCTTTTCCAATGAGTCAACTCCTCCCATGAGGTGGCCAAAGTACCGGAGTTTCAGCTTTAGCATCATTCCTTCCAAAGAAATCCCAGGGCTGATCCCCTTTAGAATGGACTGGTCGGATCTCCTTGCAATCCAAGGGACTCTCAAGAGTCTTCTCCAACACCACAGTCCAAAAGCTTCAATTCTTCAGTGCTCGGCTTTCTTCACAGTCTAACTCTCACATCCATATATGATTACTGGAAAAAGCATAGCCTTGACTAGACAGACCTTTGTTGGCAAAGTAATGTCTCTGCTTTTCAATATGCTATCTAGGTTGGTCATAACTTTCCTTCCAAGGAGTAAGTGTCTTTTAATTTCATGGCTGCAATCACCATCTGCAGTGATTTTGGAGCCCCAAAAAATAAAGTCTGACACTGTTTCCACTGTTTCCCCATCTATTTCCCATGAAGTTATGGGACCGGATGCCATGATCCTCGTTTTCTGAATGTTGAGCTTTAAGCCGACTTTTTCACTCTCCACTTTCACCTTCATCAAGAGGCTTTTTAGTTCCTCTACACTTTCTGCCATAAGGGCGGTATCATCTGCATATCTGAGGTTATTGATATTTCTTCCGGCAATCTTGATTCCAGCTTGTGTTTCTTCCAGTCCAGCGTTTCTCATGATGTACTCTGCATAGAAGTTAAATAAACAGGGTGACAATATACAGCCTTGACGAACTCCTTTTCTTATTTGGAACCAGTCTGTTGTTCCATGTCCAGTTCTAACTGTTGCTTCCTAATCTGCATACATAGTCAGGTTTAAAATCTAGAAATATTGATCTTAGATTTGTTTTTAGTAGTTTGTAACTGACTCTGGATTTTGATGGTAAGCTGCTAAAAAAACTAGGAATAAACTATGTTAATAATGTTAAGATGTTAATGAACTATGTATAGTTAGGTCTCACTGCAGCTACCTTATATACTTGTATAGAATGATCTTATCTCCAGATTCATTTAATATATATGCCTCCCAAGTGTAGAAACTGACAATGATTTTATTAGATCTTTGACAACAAACCAATGGAATATCTCAACACCTTTGAAGCCGTAAAGTACTCTATTGAATATATTTTTTCCCTGCTGGCTTCCTAAGCATGTGTATCATCACATGTCATCTAGAACACTGAAATTCTGGCCTATCCAGCCTCCCTTATCTACTCTTCACTTTCTCAAACCCCTTCTTTTCTGACCTACAAATTATCCTAACTCTCTCCCCTCATCCAAACCTTTAAGAGCCCCTCATTACTCTTAAGATAATGATCTAAATTCCATCCAGTCTTACCTGTGGTTCTGGTATAATTATTCATATCTCCTCCAGCTCTTAAAAATGTTGCAATAAATATACTCTCAGGTTATCTTGATGGCTCAGCAAGTAAAGAATCCGCCTGTAATGCAGGAGACACAGGAGACATGGGTTTGATCCCAGGGTTGGGAAGATCCCCTGGAGGAGTAAGTGGTGACCCATTTCAGTATTCTTGTCTGAAAAATTCCATGGACAGAGGAGCCTGGTTGGTTACAGTTCATCAAAGTGTTGCAATGAGTTGTGCACAGTTGAGTGACTAAGACACAACAGCCTCACACCTTTAAGTTCTTGCAGGATTTGGATTCTCCCTACATTACCATCCTTATCTTCTACCCCTCTCTCCCTGCAGAATCTACACAGTGGAGTTTACATTTCTCACATGCTCCTTCCTTTTTGAGAACACTTGGGCATGCTTTGTCTTCTGTTCCTTCCTATCTGCCTCTGAGGTTTATATTTTGTGAAATTAAACACTATTCAGCCTTTAAATATTAAATCAATAATGAAATTTTAAATAAAGCAAAATAAACTTCTTTGACCTGTTACAGGCTCATAATATTTGATAAAAATGTGGCTCTAGACTAAAGCAGATACCTCTGACATGAATTTTCATAGTTCTCAGTATGAAACATATATTTAAATAATAAATCACATAAGTTATCCTCTAATGGGTTCTCTGGCAGAATATTAACTCTATATGATCAGAACTAGGTCCTCCCTATTTAATATTTAGTTTTCTTAATAGAGTAAAAACTCCTTCAGGACAGGGGTTATCATCTCTTTCTTCTTTATTCCAGTTTTTTTCAAGAGCCTGACAGCATTCTTGATAGACTGAAGGCTATTAGTGAATATTTGCTAAAGGGAAAAATGAACATGGATTCAAGGAAAGAATGGGACACTCAGTGTCTCAAATTAGGAAGTGTGAGTTTCATTTCAAATCAGGAAATTGATGATCCTATTTTCTGTTCAGGAAAAAGTAAATAAGGGGATTATTTACTCAGCAGTTCCCAAAGTATGACACATTGTGGTATAAGGTGGGCAAAGATTTGTTGATGCAATTTACCAGAGAAAGTTCAGTAGAGGTGCAACAAAATAGTGCTAAACAACTCTTCAGATTGCCTTGCTGACACTTTGCTGACAATAGTTCATATAGTCAAAGCTATGGTTTTTCCAGTAGTCATGGATGGATGTGAGCCCTTGACCATAAAGAAGGCTGAGCATCAAAGAACTGTGGTGTTGGAGAAGACTCCTAAAAGTCCCTTGGACAGAAGGAGATCAAACTAGTCAATCTTAAAGGAAATCAATCCTGAATATTCATTGGAAGGACTGATGCTGAAGCTCCAATAGTTTGGCCACCTGATGTGAAGAGCCAACTAATTAGAAAGGAACCTGATGCTGGGAAAAATTGAAGGCAGGAATAGAAGGGGCCGATAGAGGATGAGATGGTTGGATGGCATCACTGACTCGATGGGCATGAATCTGAGTAAACTCCAGGGGATAGGGAAGGGGAAGCTTGACATGCTGCAGTCCATGGGGTTGCAGAAGAGTTGACTTAGCAACTGAACAGCAACAGCTCTTCAGGTAAATAGCAGGTGAAAAAATAGCAGCCGCCAAGGAAATCATTTCTACAATAGACATCACTGTCTGAAAGAAACTGATAGAAAGCATTACTGAATGGAGGTCTGGAAGTTTCCTCTAACTTGTAGTACACTGGAGAATAGCCAGAATCAGGCTGGGGCATGCTCCTACTTAAAAGTTTATTCCCATCTTAGTTCTGCAATTTTAGCTAAAGTTGATATTTTATTCATTCTCAATTGGTATAAACTGATAATTCGCTTTCTCTAAATTTGTGTGTTGGAGTCCATAAAGTAATTTCCCACTTGGTAATGGATGCTGTGGAGAAGTAGTGTCTCTTGATGGGAACCCTAGGGCAGTGTATAACGCATATGAAAGGGCGTTATAACTCTTTACAATGAGCTGTCAAATACTTAAAAGTGTTTACATCTTAGAAATAGCAAATCTAACTATAAAGATAGTTTTAATTATATATAACACACCATCCTGATGAGCTCTTTAAAGCAAACATAATGGCATCTAATAGTTTTTAACTTTCAGCTTTTTTAAAAATGCAATTATATTCTCAACATCCTCTACAATTCAGACTAATATTCACCTAAGTAGCCCAGGAGCATAAGCTACAACATAAGGTAGACGAAATGTTTACAAGAAGTGAGCTTATAAAGCTACACACACACACACAGTGAGATAAATGAAATGGTCTTTTGTAGTTTCTTAAAATTGCATTATCTTTTAAAAATGCATGATTCTGAAAGCTAGAAAATATACTTTTATTTGAAATTGTAGAAATTCCCTACTGCTTTGATAAAAGTTGTATTTTTATGAAAAATATATGATTATTGAAAGATGTGAATATGTTTTAACATTCCAGGGATGAAATATATGGTAAAAAAAAAAAAGTGAATGAAAAAGCATTGTAATTCTTATTTGATAAAACTCAGAGCTTTGGGGAAGTTTTTTTTAAATCATGAATGTTTATATTCACCGAGATTCAGGCTTTGACTAGTTTTTTTTACACTAAATAGTTTTAAAAACTTATTCATTTTTATGGCTTATTGAATACATATCTATATATGTATACAACTTGGGCATTAGAACATATGTGTCTTCCCTGACAATTATGTCAAAATGTCAGCTACTATTCTTACCAGAATTCTTTACTGTCACCTAATTGCAGCACATCTTGCCCATCATCTTCCATCCACTGTGACTTTTTTCTTCCTGTGGAACATACCTGTAGCATTAGATTCTCTCTATATTAAACACCCTTTGAAGCATGGCAAGTTACAGATAAATAAAGAAGCGAATGACTTTATCAGTAAAGAAAAGCAAAATTAATTTTTGTATATTAATAAGTAGGAATTAAATGTTTTTGTAAATATTTTCTCTTGATTAATCCTTCATAGTGACTTGAACCCATCACTTTCATCCTTGTCACACTCACTTCACTCTAATTCAGAGCATCACACTTCAACGACTCAAACCAACTCATCTCCTTTCTTCCACATTCTATACCACTGTGTTCATCTTACCACAAAACAAAACAAGAAAATCAACAAAACAAACAAAAAAGAAACAAAGCATCTGAAAATGACAGTAACAAAAACAAAACTTATACTTTGACCTCTATAAAGTGTTTGGCAACATAGCAGCTTGCTGACATTTAAGTCCAAATTCTATCTTTTTTGGAGTTTATACTGCAGTCCCACTTGCAGGTTCACAACTAACTAGATTTTAACTATCCACAACTCACTAACTTTGCTTTTGAGTCTTCATATTTGCTGTTCATTTGGCCTGGAGCAGTCTTCTCTCCCTCTCTCAAACATCCAGGCACTAAGTAATACTCAGACTTCAATTTCAAGTTAAAGCTGGGTTTCTCTTCACATTCTCATAGAACAGTTACTTATTCAATTTAATACCACTCCATCTTTCAGTATACTTAGTTTGTCATTTTTTCCCCTCTTTTACACTCCATTTAAACTAATTGATGCTGTTGATTAATATTCTTATCTCACTATTGCACTACACATATGTACTAATTTCATGCTTCAAACATGAAGTCAATGGCAGAGATTATCCAGTGGCTGTCCTACCAGCTAATTTTCTCCTAAGGGTTTCACTCAATTCAGACTGTTTTGACTGCCCTTCATGCTTGTGTTTTCCACCTGTACTACGGAAAAAAATATTTACCATTTAAACTTTTCCCTTATTTCCCTATACCTCAGAAATCATATCTATACTTGGACCCAGAACCATACTGTCTCCTATTTGAATTTGTCTATTGATCACAATGACATGGCTATCTACACTTCTATTCAGTTAAAAGTTTTCAGTACCGAATTCTATTTATGCTCTATTTGCAAGTGCTTGTGTTGTGTGCTTGTCTTCAAATAAATTGCAACCTACTTGGGGTCAAACACTGGGGCATCAATAGGTATACTTTCTTGTATCACAACCAGACCTATTTAAGCGCATTTTGTTTAGTATCTGATTAAGTTTTCTTAATTTTCAAAATTTTATATATAATTTTTTAAAAGTTAATGTGAACTATTTATTTGCATCCATAATGGGGTAACACATTGATAGGGCTCATTCTAAATATCTAACAACTAGGTACCTGAAACAAATATATAAAACATAAATGAAGAAAGCATTAGAAATACCTTGACTTGTTTTACAGATGTAGTTTCTGGACTGCTGTCCAAGGAAAGGAAAATAAAGCAAAGAAAATTATCTTGCTCAACAGAGAAGAAAGAGACCAGGATTCAGGGAGCTGAAGCAGCTGGAATTTGCAAAGCAAAGTACTGGAGAAAAGACAATCATAAAAAGACAGAGCTTTAGAGATATGTACGAGTCAATCTTTCAGACTGATACATTTGATCAGTGGGAACACTGTTCACTTCATAAGTTTTTCCTATGTTGCTAGAAGAGACAGTGGCAGAAACCAGAACTACCAAGTAAAAATCAGCAATATCCATTAGGACTAATTTAATACAACTGTTTGTAATAATACTTTCATAATAAGGGGAACTTCTGGATTTGACTACTAGTGTGACCTCAGACTGTTTGTGCAAAAGAGAATATATGCTCACCTATAAGAATATAACAATAAGAGGCTTTAAAAAGAAGGAGGAGGATACATGTAAACCCAAGGCTGATTCATATTAATGTATGGCAAAAAACCACTACATTATTGTAAGTAATTAGCCTCTGATTAAAATAAATTAATTTTAAAAGAAAAAAGAAGGGAGAGAAAGAATGGTGAGGGAAGGGAAGGAAGGAAGCAAAGAGAAAGATGAGGAATAAAATACTGTATGAGATAAAGGGAAGTAGAATATTTAGATGCCATAATGAAGACAGGGCCTCTACAATGAGTGGAACAGACCTGCTTTTTCCAAGTCAAATCAATTTTGTGTTGCAATATGGAAATCTACTATTCACAATTAGATCAGTAAAGAAAAAAACTGAGCTTGTGGTCATCAAATACTTATGGGATTTTGTTGAATTGAATCCAATTTTAATAAAGGGGAATGGCCAGGACCATACATTGAAGTTATTGCATGTGAATAGCAACAAAGGAAATGGGAAGATTTGCTTTGTAATAAGAGTTGTTTTTAAACCTTGGAAGGGAATGAATTAAACTTATGAGGGTTATCAAGGATTTAACTAACGTGAAAGTAGAACGCTACGAGGAAGTCAATTTCAATTTCACATTAGTAACATATTTTCAATAGAAAAGTTGTTTAAAACAATACATAGTTCCATGGAATGCAATAAACTTTTAGTCATTTAGGTATACATTTATTTCTATATTGATTAATATTTATGGAATGTCAACTGATAGATAGGTGTGATGAGAAATGTGGGTTGTTCTGACCTACCAGAACTTATAGTTTAATGGAGGATATAACTATTTAAAAATATTCAAAATGAAAATTAAATATGTTTGCAGGACAGTATGCAAAATCACTCTGTGGCCAGATGGCTTGGTGTCAATTCCTAGCTTAACCACCTGTTTGCCTTTGGGGAAGTTAAAAAATTCCTATGAGCTTCTATGTTTCATCTGTATAACAGGGATAACAAAATTTATTATGAAATGAAACGGTGAAAGTTTAATATGTTTTTCACAGAGACTGAGATTTAGAATGCAAAATCAGAACCGCTTTTCTGGAAGAGAGAACCACTGAGCTGAATCTTGGAGGATGAAGAAAATTGAACAAAAGATAAAAAAAAAAAAAAGCCTTTTGGGCAGAGAAAGCACCATGGGCAAAGGCATAGAGGAATGAGAGCTCATGTTGCATTGAGAAATAAAACATTAAATTAAATCATTAGAAAACTGTAGAGAGAGCATCTATACCTCTAGCTTACCTGTAGCATTTTATACCAACATACGTATATGAAATGAACTTTTCACAGTCACAGTCATTTCTTGATATCCATGGGCAATTTGTTCTAGGAGCCTCTATGGATTTCAGATGCTCAAGTCCCTTAAATTAAATGGCATGGTGCAACGAATAGAATATAGTCAACCCTTCACATCCATGGACTTGGAACCAACAAATATAAAGGGCCAGGGGGTCAAATGTATAGGCTACAATTTAAGCAAGTTATATGGGAACATAGAAGGGTTTTGTCTCGCAGTATTATTAATAGTTTAACATGCTGCTTAACTTCAATGAAGTGTGTGATTTGCAAAGCAAAAGTTGTAAAGGGATGTTGAACAAATCTTGGGATGCTTTGGTATTCTTCAGGAAATCTTAAACACAGTCATAAAATCATACTTGGTATTAATACTGTATTATGTATTGATACATACTCACTAAATAAATATACTTCAGGGGTAGGACAATTGGTATAACTTCAATGATGTAAGTTGAAAACAAACCAGTTCAAGAACATAGCCGTACTATTCTAATCTAATAATTATTGCAAAAAGCGCCACCATTTCCTGTGACTGTTGTTGTTCAGTCACTAGTCATGTTCGACTCTGCAACTCCATAGACCACAGCATGCCTTGCTTCTCTGTCCTTCACTATCTCCTGGAGTTAGCTCAAAGTCATGTCCATTGAGTCAGTGATAGTATCCAACTATCTCATCCTTTGCCACCCTCTTCTCCTTTTGCCTTCAATCTTTCCCAGCATCAGACTCTTTTCCAGTGAGTTGGCTCTTTGTATCAGGTGGTCAAAGTATTGGAGCTTAACCTTAAGGATAAGTTCTTCCAATGAATATTCAGGACTGATGTCTTTTAGAAATGGCTGGTTTGACCTTGCAGTCCAAGAGACTCTCAAGAGTCTTCTCCAGAACCACAACTCAATATTACTATGTAATAATTTGATAACATACAGTTATATCGTTGACTCAATGGACATGAGTTTGAGCAAACTCCAAGAGCTAGTGAAGGAGAGGGAAGCCGGTCAGACATGACTTAGTGACTGAAGAGCAACATACAGTTATATATGTGCATACAGTAATTATTCAGTATGAAAATAACCTGGATATATTTAATTTCCATATTAGTACTGAGTATAATTCCATGAAGCCAGGTACTCTTCACTTTGTTAATTTCTCTCTCCTTATTACTGAAAACTGACTCTGAAATTTTATAAATGCCCAGAAATGTTTGCTGAATGAACAGTTCAATTTAATAAAGAGAAGCCACTCCTTAATTCATCCTGAGTCTGATCCAGGATAACAATTTCCAAGTTTCTGCCAATGTAGAATTAATGTGCAAATAATGACCTATGTTCAGCTAAAATTCCTGTTGCATTTGGGAAACTGGCAGAATATAAACTTTTCTACATTAAATTTATATGCATTCCATAAATATCAATTTAAAGTACTAACCAAGAAACTGAAGAAAGTGGAGAAAACCACTAGACCATTCAGGTATGAGCTAAATCAAATCCATTATGACTATACTGTGAAAGTGAGAAATAGATTTAAGGGACTAAATCTGATAGACAGAGTGCCTGATGAAGTATGGATGGAGGTTTGACATAGTACAGGAGACAGGAATCAAGACCATCACCAAGAAAAAGAAATGCAAAAAAGCAAAATGGCTGTGTGAGGAGGCCTTATAAATAGCTGTGAAAAGAAGGGAAGTGAAAAGCAAAAGGGAAAAGGAAAGATATACCCATTTGAATACAGAGTTCCAAAGAATAGCAAGAAGAGCTAAGAAAGCCTTCCTCAGCGATCAATGCAAAGCAATAGGGGAAAACAACAGAATGGGAAAGACTAGAGATCTCTTCAAGAAAATTAGAGATACCAAGGGAACATTTCATGAAGAGATGGGCTCAATAAGGACAGAAATGGTATGGACCTAACAGAAGCAGAAGATATTAAGAACAATGGCAAGAATACACAGAAGAACTATACAAAAAGATCTTTACCACCCAAATAATCACGATGCTCTGATCACTCACCTAGAGCCAGACATGCTGGAATGTGAAGTCAAGTGGGCCTTAGAAAACATCACTATGAACAAAGCTAGTGGAGGTGATGGAATTCCAGTTGAGCTATTTCAAATCCTGAAAGATGATGCTGTGAAAGTGCTGCACTCAATATGCCAGAAAATTTGGAAAGCTCAGCAGTGGCCACAGGACTGGAAAATGTCAGTTTCCATTCCAATCTTAAAGAAAGGCAATGCCAAAGAATGCTCAAACTACCACACAATTGCACTCACCTCACATGCTAGTAAAGTAATGCTTAAAATTCTCCAAGCCAGATTTTAGCAATACATGAACCGTGAATTTACAGATGTTCAAGCTGTTTTAGAAAAGGTAGAGGAACCAGTGATCAAATTGCCAACATCTGTTGGATCATTGAAAAAGCAAGAGAGTTCCAGAAAAACATCTATTTCTGCTTTATTGACTATGCCAAAGCCTTTGACTGTGTGTATCACAATAAACTGTGGAAAATTCTGAAAGAGACGGGGATATCAGAGCACCTGACCTGCCTCTTGACAAACCTGTATGCAGGTCAGGAAGCAACAGTTAGAACTGGACATGGAACAACAGACTGATTCCAAATAGGAAAAGGAGTACGTCAAGGCTGTATATTGTTACCCTGCTTATTTAACTTATATGCAGAGTACATCATGAGAAACACTGGGCTGGAAGAATCACAAGCTGGAATCAAGCTTGCCGGGAGAAATATCAATAACCTCAGATATGCAGATGACACCACTTTACGGCAGAAAGTGAAGAACTAAAGAGGCTCTTGAAGAAAGTGGAAGAGGAGAGTGGAAATGTTGGCTTAAAGCTCAACATTCAGAAAACGAAGATCATGGCATCCGGTCCCATCACTTCATGGCAAATATACAGGGAAACAGTGGCCGACTTTATTTTTCTGTGCTCCAAAATCACTGCAGATGGTAATTGCAGCCATGAAATTAAAAGTCACTTACTCCCTGGAAGGAAAGTTATGACCAACCTAGATAGCATATTAAAAAGCAGAGACATTGCTTTGCCAACAAAGGTCCGTCTAGCCAAGGCTATGGTTTTTTCCAGTGGTCATGTAGGGTGTGAGAGTTGGACTATAAAGAAAGCTGAGTGCTGAAGAATTGATGCTTTTGAACTGTGATGTTGGAGAAGACTCTTGAGAGTCCCTTGGACTGCAAGGAGATCCAATCAGTCCATCCTAAAGGAGATCAACTCTGGGTATTCATTGGAAGGACTGTTGTTGAAGCTGAAACTCCAAAACTTTGGCCACCTGATGCTAAGAACTGACACATTGGAAAAGACCCTGTTGCTGGGATAGATTGAGGGTAGGAGGAGAAGGGAACGACAGAGGATGAGATCATTGGATGGCATCACCGACTCGATGGACATGGGTTTGTGTGAACTCCTGGAGTTGGTGATGGACAGGGAGGCCTGGCGTGCTGCAGTTCATGGGGCTGCAAAGAATTGGACGTGACTGAGTGACTGAACTGAACTGAACTGAACCAAGAAATTATTTCTCAATCCACAGGATCCACTCAATGTATTTTTTTTAATGTTTACATATGATGCTATCCACTTCTGACATGGCAGTCTTGTAAGTTGAAGTAAATTTGAAAAAGAAGGATGAATTGTGAATTTAAGGTCAAGGGAGATAATGTGACTAAATTGCAAAATAATAAATATGTGTGAAGTTCTGCATCGTACAATATCTTAGTCCAATTTAATAAATGAACTGATAATTCAGTGGCAATTTTCTAACTGAAGTGGTATTCCTTTGATGAGTATCTAAGCTACATAGATTTTATTTACCACTGCTATCTTCTGACCCTTGCAGAACTCTTGATTGCAATCATTATACCATAGAATTACAGATTCAGTGAACATGTATTTCCAGGGCATAGTCTGAATGTTTTTATTTTCTTCTTGTGTTTATTATCAGATCAAACTGTTGATAAGAGGAATATGGTCTGAAGAAATCCCCATGAGTTGCTTAAAAAGAAATGTTTGGAAATACATGGGACAACAGAAGCGAGATATAGAAATCTGGGTAGTATTTTCCTTTCTTATATGATTTTATATGTTGTTGTTTAGTCCTTCAGTTGTGTCTGACTCTCTGCAACCTTGTGGACTGTAGTCCACCAGGCTCCTCTGTTCATGAGATTTTCCAGGCAAGGATACTGGAGTGGATTGCCATTTTCTTCTCCAGGGGATCTTCCCAACTCAGGGATTGAACCCAGTCTCCTGTGGCTCCTGCATTGCAGCTGGATTCTTGACCACTGAGCTCCAGGGAAGCCCATATATGTATACAAAAATGTTTAATGCAAAAATATGCTTTCAGATATTAATTTTCCTATCTTTTTATATATGAGGAATAAAAGGATTAAAAATTAGAATGATTTTTAGTAATAAAAAATTCTTTATTGTTTCAGGGAAAGGAAAAATCCAGACCTCTCACTTGATCTGGGATTAGGGAGTTGTACGTAGTTGCTTAACTGTGCCAAAGTCAGTTTTGTCTATCTGTTGGTGAATAGCATCTTCAGGAAAGGCAATATTAAGAACCAAGAGATAATAATCCAAAAAATAACTGATGGTTTGTGAGTAGGGATAGCTAAAGGTATGGATTTATTCTGAAATAAAATCTTTATAACAGAGGACTCTTAAAAAGAGAACATATTCAGTGGGATAAGTGGAGATGAAACTAGATAAAAGGGGTAGTTGTACACACAAGTTTTCAGCACCTATGACTGGCAGCTGTAGTTTGATCCCCTCCTGAGGCACTCTCTTCTCATAGCTTATAAGAGTCCACACTCTGTACATTTTCAGTCATTTGAGAATCTTTTTCAGTCCTTAAAGAGTCTTTTCCAGTCTTCTTTGATTATACTGGGCTTCCCTGGTGGCTCATATGGTAAAGAATCTGCCTGCAGTGCAGGAGACCTGGGTTTGATCCCTGATCAGGAATATCCCCTGGAGAAGACAATGGCTACCCACTCCAGTATTCTTGCCTGGAGATTTCCATGGACAGACGAGCCTGGCAGGGTACAGTCCATGAGGTCACAGAGTCAGACACAACTGAGTGACTTCCAGTTTACTTGATTATATTTGTTTCTTACTTCTGAATATTAAGAAGCTTAGTCACTCAGTTGTATCCAACTCTTTGTGACCCCATGGACTGTAGCCCACCAGGCTCCTCTGTCTGTGGGATTTTTCACGTAAGAATACTGGAGTGGGTTGCCATTTCCTTCTCCAGGGCATCTTCCAGACCCAGGGATCGAACCCACATCTCCTGCACTGGCCGGCAGGTTCTTAACCACTGAACCATCAGGCAAGCCTAAGAAGCTTAGGGGCTCAGACAATAGACTATTTGACTTGTTTAGTTACATTCAGTCTCAGTTAATATTATTCATTATTTTACTCTAAATTCCATTTGACTGTGGGTGATTCTCCATAGTTACATTTCTAGCCCAAAGATTTTCTCTTAAACCTGGATACATGTATTTATTTTCATTTACTGATAACATTTATCTCAATTTTAACATTTCTAAAACCAAAGTATTATTTTTCACTCACCAAATCAATTTTCTCTAAGTGTTCTCTATCTCAATGAAAGCTAACATCATTGATTTATTTTACTCAGCCAAAATTTATCAGGTGTGTTTTCATCATTTTTATTCCTTGATATATATTATACAGCCTTAAATTATTCTGTTTTCACTCTCTTTGACATCTTTTTTTTTTCCCAGTCTATATACATCAGTGTACTTGTTACTACCAGCTTAATTATATACATATTGACTTATGGATGTACTATCTATTGAATCTACCCTAGTATGTAATTTCCATGAGGCCAGGAGGTTTGCTTTCTTTTTGATTATTTTACCAGTGCCTAGAGTATTATAGTAAAGAATAAACCTGCAATGCAGGAGATGCAGGTTCAGTCCCTGGGTCAGGAAGATCCCCTGCAGAAGAAAATGACAACCCACTTCAATAATCTTACCTGGGAAATCCTATGGACAGAAGTCCATGAGCTTGGACTAAAGTCCATGATGTTGCGAAAGTCGGACAAGACTTTGTGACTAAATAACAAAATATTATGGAGGTTGAGTGCTTTTTGACTTGAATAAATTAATATGCTCTAGAAGCATATGAAGCTTTTACTTTGTGGCAAAAAAAAAAAAACACACTTCATACTTTGTAGTAATCTACCATTATATGAATCCATAAATCCAGGAGGCAGGATCTATATTCCAGATATGGAAACAAGATTCTAGATTCACTTTCTCTGCTCATAAATCTACATAGATGTCCAGTGTTTCATATCTCAGGACTTTGAAATAAAAGGAAATAAAAATCACAGGTATTTGAGAAATCATTGACTCTGTAGAGAAATTACGATTGTTTACAATTGTATTAGAGGTACTGAAGTTTGGAAATATTATCAGTGGTCAGTGGCAACAGCTGTGACTGCATACTGACCTGCTATTGTCCTTCTGCCTTTGTAGAATAATTTTTATGTATTTTCTGTATCTGATTCTTTGTACTTCTAAAGCCTGTTGATGTTTAGTAAAGATAGGTATATCATTTAAAACAAGTAAGAATCCTGGTTGTTATACATGGTCTACAGGAATATTGGGGTTTCAACTTGTAGAAAATGTGATGCTGGTTTTATTTCCTTTGGCAATACACCCAGAAGTGGGATTGTTGGATTATTTTTAATTTTTGAGGAACCTCCATACTATTTTCCATAGTGGTTGTACAAATTTACATTCCCAACAATGTACAAGTGTTCTCTTTTCACCAAATCCTCACTAACATTTACATATTTTACCTTTTTGGTAACAGTCATTCTAAGAAGCATGAGATGGTATCCCTTTGTGGTTTAGATTTGCATTTCCCTAAAGATAACTGATGCTGAGAACCCCTTGATATACCTACTGGTTATTTTTTAGTTGTATTTTAGAATAAAACATGAAACATTTATTTTTAGCATTATTCATAATTGCCAAATATAGAATAACCTAAATGTCTATCAACAGGTGTGAAGGGATATAAATATATGATAGAAATACATGTATATGATATATACATATATATATAGGATCAAATATAATTTAGCCTTTAAAAAAAAAAATTCTGCCACTTACTACAACATGGTTGAATCTAGAGGATATTAGGCTAAGTGAAATAAACCAGACACAGGAAAACAAAAACTGAATGATCTCACTTACATGTGGAATCTAAAAAAGTCAAACTCATAAAAGTAGAGAGTGGAATGATAGTTTCCAGGGGCCATGGGGTGTGGAAAATGGGGAAATGTTAGTCAAAGAGTAGAAAAGTTTCAGTTCAGTCGCTCAGTCATGTTCAGCTCTTTGCAATCCCATGGACTGTAGCAAGCCAAGCTTCCCTGTCTTTCACCAACTTCTGGGGCTTGCTCAAACTCATGTCCATTGAGTCAGTGATGTCATCCAATCATCTCATCCTCTGCAGTCCCCTTCTCCTCCTGCCTTCAATCCCTCCCAACATCAGGGTCTTTTCCAATGAGTCAGATCTTCACATGAGCTGACCAACGTATTTGAATTTTAGCTTCAGCATCATTCTAATGAATATTCAGGACTGATTTCCTTTAGGATGGACTGGTTTGACTTCCTTGTGGTCCAAGAGACTCTCAATGGTCTTTTCCAACACCACAGTTCAAAAGCATCAATTCTTAGGCCCTCAGCTTTCTTTATAGTCCAGCTCTCACATCCATACATGACTACTGGAGAAACCATAGCTTTGACTAAACAGACCTTTGTTGGCAAAAGTTTAGTTATGCAAAATGAACAAGTGCTGGAGATCTAAGGTATCGCATAACAATAATCGTCAAAAATACTGTGCTGCATACTTGAAATTTTCTAAGATAGCTAATAAATCTTATCACACACACACACAAAGGTAACTGTAATGGTGATGGATAAGTTATTTAACTTGTTTCGGAGATCCATCCACAATGCGTCCAGGTATGTAAAAACCATCAAGTTACCGACCTTAAAAATAGCTCAATAAAGTTGTAAAAAAGAATTTGATGTGAGGAAATATCTTTTTATATTCTTTTATATGATCACTACTTCAGGTTTATGTCTCAAAAAGTATTCTATATTTATCAAATAACAAGGCTACCACCTATCTCAAATAATTTGAACTATAATTTATTATTTACTGTCTACAAATCTATGTTAAAGACTTCATGCAATACCTCAGTTGAAGGTATTAAATGATATCTCACTATTACCCTCCATTTTGCAGGTGAAAAGAATGAGAATTAGAGTTAACAAATAAGATTATGAAGTCAGTAAATTTCAGTATGTACTAGATTTTTTACTCCAGAATGTCAGTGCACCTGATGTAAAAAACAAATGAAGGCATTCAATGATTCTAAGAATGTTTCCATGGCAACAGAGAGTTTTTACTTTCTGAAAATTTACAGATCACAACACATGAAATATAATAAAGCAGGGAGTAAACTAAATCACATTTTGTGTGAGAAGTTTTTAGTAGAGTTTATTTTCTCTGAAGTCTTAATGTCAGTATCACAGGTCAGGTTTCTGAAGCTATTACATGTAGCTGGGACCATTCACACCTATGAAGCCAGGATTGCCATTTGAGTTGAATAACTTCTTTCTATGGTTTGACAAAATAAAATAATTTTCAAAATAAATATCAGGTCCATGATCCTGCTTTCACTCAAATATACCATTATTGCCCCTATTTGTTGGAAGGTTTTAAGTGACTTGCTGAAGTTACACAGGTGATGGGAAGAAGTTTATCAGGAAGTTTATCCAGGACATACGTATAAAGGTACTTTCCTACCAACCACTCTGAGGAAGATATTATTGCTTTCATTTTAGTTATCATCGTAGAAGCTGGTGCTCAAAGGGCTTGGAGAAAATTGCCTAAACCTTCAAAATGTATCAGTTGTGAAGCCTTAATTTGATCATGGGCCTTTCTAACCTGAGCCCACACACTTGTAATTCACCTCCAGGAACAAATTCTGGTGACGTCCACCCACACTTGACCATCTCCAACCCTCTACCAAACAGCACAACCATCTGAAAAGGTACCTAAATTAAATCTTCAAATTCTGACATGTATAAACTTGAAAATGTCATAGGAAGTATTTTTTTCTCATTTAAAAAATTGAAACAGACTTAGACTTGTTGAGTGTGAGTTCAATAACTTATTATTTCTTTGAGGCTCTTTTCTTCTTAAAATTCTTGTCACTATTAAAAATGAGCAGCCTCACAAAATGCTGACTTTTAACAAAGGGAGCCAATTTACAAAGAGAACTATTTAAATATTCCATGGAACATTTTTCTATCAAAGTGTAGAAATTATTTTCAGTCCCTAGTATTCAGTTAGAAGTAAAGAAATGCATAGTACCTAATACTAGGGTTAAGGACAAGTGAAAGCAGACTCAGAAAATTCAAAATAAAGGTGAATAAAACCATTGGCTACATTTGCTTTTATTATCATTGAAACATTGTCTCTGCTTTCATTCATTGTTTTCTTTTCCTTTAAAACACTGGTTTAAGTGGTTAAAGAAATATTATATTTTCCATACTTAGGACAGTGTTGAGCATAAAGTAAATGCTCAATGAATGTTAGCTATTATTATTTTATAGCGCTTATTGTGACATGTATTAGCTCTGTTGAAAGCCAACTCCTTTAGAGTTTTATGATTACTAATGGTATATTGGTAGAATATAATAATATACCATAATAAATAATTAGAAGAAACATAAGAGCAGAAAAAGAAGCTTGAATTAAGCCAAAGATGTTCTGAAGCTCTTTAAGTAACCAGTATTGTAGGCCATTACAAACTGGAATCACGTTCATTTATGGGTCAAGCCTGCTGAGTATTATAAGTAATATGCAATTAATGCCATGAAATTTGGTTCATTAACTCCCAGACTGACAATATTTTTGGAATGGCATTATCGTAAAGTAGATAAATAGTGCTCCTTTGAAAAGGATGAAGGAGGCAGAAAGGAAGAAAGGAAGGGAAAAAAGTTCCACCACTCCAAAATGTATTTTCTGAGACTCCTACTGATTTAACAGCTGAATTTTTCTGCTAATTTTTTTTTTCCTAGTAGTCTTCTGAGGAGGATTTAGATCAATTGCAACAGGCTTAAATTCTATATGCACCCTTTTTCTACTTTAATTCAGGCAGAACTCCTGACAGAAATATGAACTATTGAAATATTATACATTTTAATATGAAATAATTTGCATTATATGACTTGATCCATCAAAAAAAAAGGACAAAAAATAAAGGACTAATCTACATACTTCAGAAGTTAATGATAAGAGTCAAAGTAACTATTTAAAGCTCAGCTGGTACCCTCTATTTTAAATGGAAGGTTTTGCTAGGGTTTCCTCATGTATAACCTTAGTCTCCTTTGATGAATCAGTTTATAAATGAGAAATTATTCTATGTCAACCTCCAGAATTCAAAACACATTGAAATATAGACAAAGATAAGTGATTAGATAATAGAAATAATTTTAATTCAAGTAAAATAAATCTATGTAATACTTATAGATACACAGTAGCTACAAACATAAGACAATTATCTTTATATATATATATATTTATATATATATATACACATACACACACATGCTGCTGCTGCTGCTAAGTTGCTTCAGTTGTGTCCGACTCTGTGCGACCCCATAGATGGCAGCCCACCAGGCTCCGCCGTCCCTGGGATTCTCCAGGCAAGAACACTGGAGTGGGTTGCCATTTCCTTCTCCAAAGCAGGAAAGTGAAAAGTGAAAGTGACGTCGCTCAGTCGTGTCGGACTCCTCGAGACCCCATGGACTGCATCCCACCAGGCTCCTCCATCCATGGGATTTTCCAGGCAAGAGTACTGGAGTGGGGTACCATTGCCTTCTCCAATATATATACATATATATATTCAAAGACATAAAATATTATTTTGCTTAAATATTTTCCAAAAATAAATACAGGAAAAATCTGGTCATTGAAAATATGAGTTGATACTCAAAATACTGAGACTGTTTTGACTTTTTTACCTTTTGTTACTGGCAGAATGATTCTTTATTCCATGAAATCTTCCTACCTCCAAATGATGTCTGCCTCATGGTCTGTCTGTTGTTATCACTTCCCTCCTACTTATTTAGCACAGTTTCAAAGCCAATTCATTCTGCCCTTGAAGAATTTCTTTTACTTGTCTTGCTTACAAAAAGTCATTACAGAGCACTTTGGAACAATCCCAAATTTTCAGATAGAATGAGGGAGAACAGGTGCACAGAGAATGAGAAGAATCCATTATGTACATTATTGGATTTTGGGAGAGGAGGATGGGCTGAGTCTAATTCGTTAGATCCATCAAAATAAGGCCTAGTATCATATTAAAGGGCTTATCTCTACATATTTTAAAAGGTTAAAAAGTCTGGATAAGTGAGCTAAGCAATGAGCTAGAAGTTCCATGCCTGTGAAGTACTACCTCTGCATTTACTCACTGGTTTTTTGACTTTGGAATACAACTAAATATCATGGACTTCTGTTCTCTTAACGTGCTCAGTAGAAACAAAGAATTCAACATATGTGATGAAGAAAATGAACCAATAAGCTCAAAATATTAGTTTCAATAAAAGTACTGTGATTAAAAAACAATGATGAAGTTTTCTATGCAGAAGTATGATTATCTGAAATATGCATATATGAGTAAACTAATGAATTAGTGTTTGTTTTATAATCCCAATGACTACATTAACTGTTGTATCAATATGTATCCCATAAATAAATACAAAATCTTTAATGCAATATATCACAGACTATATAAAGATATTTTGGTATTTGTAAATGTTTTATATTTATTTTGTGAAGTAAAACTGTATTTCTAAATTTTATTTCAATATAGTTGATATACAATGTTATTTTTAATTTTTGCTGTACAGCAAAGTGACCCAGTTACAATTTTCATACTCTTTTTCATTACAGTTTATCACAGGATATAGAATATAGTTACCTATGCAATAATGTAGAACCTTGTTTATACATCCTATATATAACTGTTGGCATTAACTAATCCCAAACTCTCAGTTCTTCTCTCCCCTATCATCCCCTTGGCAACCACAAGTCTGTTCTATATATCTATAAATGTGTTTTTTATTTAATGGATATATTCATTTCTGCTTTATTTTGGATTCTGCATATAAGTGGTATCATATGATATTTGTCTTTCTCATTGTGACTTACTTCACTTAGTATGATAATCTATAGGCCTATCCCTGTTGCTGCAAATAACATTATTTCCTTCTTTTAATGGCTGAGTAATATTCCAGTGTGTGTGTGTGTGTGTGTGTATGTATATATATATATATATATATATATATATATATATATATAGTATATATTTATATAGTGCACTTTATTAGCACAACAACAAAATGTCCACTGACAGATAAGTGAACATATCTTTGTCCATTATCTGTCAGTGGACATTTGGCTGTTGTAAATAACGCTGCTATAAACAAGTGGCATATGTACTTTTTATATTATAGTTTTGTCTGTGTATATGCCCAGGAGTGGGATTGTTTCATTATACGGCATCTCTAATTTTACTTTTTGAAGAACCCACATGCTATTTTCCATACTGGATGTACCAATTTACAGTTGCATCAACAGGGCAAGAGGAATCCTTTTTCTTCACACCCTCTCCAGCATTTATTATTAATACTTGGTGGTGGTGGTTTAGTCGCTTGTAATCACATGGACTGTAGTCTGGAAAGTTCCCCTGTCCATGGGATTTCCCAGGCAAAAATATTGGAGTGAGTTGCCATTTCCTTCTCCAGGGGATCTTCCCAACCCAAGGATCAAATTCAGGTCTCCTGCATTGCAGGTGGTCTCCTTTATTGCAGGCAGATTCTCTACTGACTGAGCCACCAGGGAAGCCTTTATTACTCATAGACTTTTAGTGATGACCAGTCTAATTGGTGTGAGGTAGTACCTCACTGTAGTTTTGACTTGCATTTCTCTAATAATTGGTGATGATGAGCATCTTTTCATATGCCTATTGGCACCTGTGTGTCTTCTCTCATTGTTATTATTCACTGTTGTTTTTCAGTCAGTAAACCATGCCTCACTCTTTGTGACTCCACAGACTGCAGCATGCCAGTCTTTTCTGTCCTTCACTATCTCCCAGAGTTTGCTCAAACTCATATTCATTGAGTCAGTGATGCCATCCAACCATCTCATCCTCCGTCTCTCACTTCTCCTCCTGCCCTCAGTCTTTCCCAGAATCAGAGTCATCTCTTTGCATCAGGTAACCAAAGTATTGGAGCTTCAGCATCAGTCCATCCAATGAACATTCAGGATTGATTTCCTATAGGATCCACTAGTTTTGTCTCCTTGTAGTCCAAGGAATTCTCAAGAGTCTTCTCCAACACCACAGTTCAAAAGCATCAATTCTTTGGTGCTCAGCCTCCTTTATAGTCCAACTCTCACATTTGTACATGACTACTGGGGAAAAAAAAAAAAACATAGCTTTGGTTATATGGACCTTTGTCAGGAAAGTAGATGCCTCTGTTTTTTGATACACTAAGTTTGTCATAGCTTTTCTTCCAAGGATCAAGTGTCTTTTAATTTTACGACTGCAGTCACCATTCACAGTGATTTTGAAGCCCAAGAAAATAAAATTTGTCGGTTTCCACATTTACTTCTTAAATTTGCCATGAAGTGATGGGACTGGATGCCATGATCTTAGTTTCTTGAATGTTGAGTTTTAAGTCAGCTTCTTCACTCTCCTCTTTGACCTTCATCAATAGGCTTTTTGGTTCCTCTTCAATTTCTGCCATTAGAATGGTAGCATCTTCATATCTAAGGTTTTGATATTTCTCCAAGAAATCTTGATTTCACCTTATAATTCATCTAGTCCAGTATGTCACATGATGTACTTTGCATATAAATTAAATAAGCAAGGTGACAATATACAGCCCTGACATATTCCCTTCCCAATGTTGATCCACTCAGTTGTTCCATGTCCAATTTTAACTGTTGCTTCTTGACCTGTATACAGGCTTCTCAGAAGATAGGTAAGGTGGTCTGGTATTCCCAACTCTTTATGAATTTACCAGTTTGTCGTGATTCACAAAGCCAAATGCTTCAGTGTAGTCAATGAAGCAACAGTAGATGTTTTCCTGCAATTCCCTTGCTTTCTCTATGATCTTTTCTGGAGAAATGCATATTTATATCTTCTGGCCGTTTTTCAGTTGAGTTGTTTTCATTCTGTTACTGAATTGTATAAGTTTTTTATTTTGGAAATTAAGTAATTTTAGGTCAAATCATTTGCCTATATTTTCTTCCAGTCTATGGGATGTCTTTTTGTTTTGTTTATGATTGCCTTTGTTGTGCAAAAGTTTATGATAAAACTATCTTATTTATTAAAATATCAAATGTGCAAACTACTCACATTATTAAGAAAGTATTGTCTATTATTATCTTTCTTAAATGTACACACATAATTTTACATTTGCTTTTGGCTATCTGAAAATAGGAAATTATTAGAAAAGAAAAAACTATAATGGAGATCTCCTTGAATATGTGAGCTTTTCTCATTCAGGTTCTGACTGTTCATTACCATAATGATTTTATCCTCCAATCCACAGTTTAAACAAAAACATAATAATTCATTTTTTACTTTAACATAGTACTTAATATGTGGTTTAAAAGTCACAGACAGTAACCTAGAATAAAAAAGCTATCTATACATGCAGGAACATAGAAGTGAAAAACATGTGTCTGGAGCCCTATTGACCAGTCCAAATACTGACTCTGTCATGTATTAGTTGTTGATATTAGGTCTCTTGCACAAATTATCTGTGCTCCAATTTTTATTTTCAGAAAATGTGGTGATAATTTTCTTATAAAGTTATAATAAGAATTGAAGTATATAGTCACTATGGTTGAACACAAGTTCTGAAACATGATAATTATTCAATAAGTACTAGTTACTATTATTAAACATGAAATTTGGCATACTCATTGTCATATTTGCTAAATGAATTATTTCCAAACAAATAAAACACTTTCTATTTTATACATAAAAAATAAATGATATGTTCAAGATAAAATGTTTTAATATACATTTTTATAAATAAGCCTTAGAGTCCAGATTGGAATAGTCAAGAAATTTTCTAATTACCATTCCTTTATTTATTCATCCAGTCCACTCACCTGCTGACTCATTTGCTCAAAAATACATCTGATCAAATAATACTTTGTGCCCAGCATTTTGATAGGCTGGGAACACATGTTAAATAAAATGAGCATAATGTCTGCTAGAATCAATGGAAGGTGGAGAGGAAGGCAGACATTAAACCTATAAAGTAAATGGGGAAAGTAAAAGGGAAAAATATTCTTGGTAAGATTAAATAACCTAGTCAGGGATAAGAAAAGTAACTCTAGAAATAAAATTTAAGCTGAGACTTATTAAGCTTCCTTTTGTTAGCAAGTTATTGGCAATAATACTACTATAAAACTCGAGGTTTTGAACTCTTCACACGTTTCAGTCTTTGTGCTAGTGAGAAATTGGACCAAGATTTAAACCATCATGTTTAACTGCAGTCATTAATCAAAAGGAGGCAGAAGTAGAACAGAGAACCCTGGGGAAACCCAGGCAAAAGAAACAACATGTGGGAGATATGGAAGGGACCCTTTGAGTCAGGTTAAGAAGTCTGAATGTTAACCTAAGGAATAAGGAATGACAAAGTAGAATTTAAAGTAGAGGACTGATAAGTTTACGTTTCGGCAAGTCACACAGATTAGACAAGAAAGGGAATGTGGACAACACAGGATTTGAGGTTGAGACACCACCTGCAAAGATTGAGACAAGATACACTTGCAATGGTGGCAGAACTGCTGAATATGAGTATTCAAAAAAGAAACAGTAGGATCCAATAAATGGTTGACTGTAAGGAATAAGGGAGATTATAGAGTCTACTTTAGACTCAAGTAAGAGGAGGAGGATTGCAGAGGAGATAAAGAGTTTTACGTTAAATATGTAGGGACTTCCCTGGCAGTTCAGTGCCTAAGACTTCACCTTCCAGTACAGGGGGTTTTGTTTTGATACTTGACGAGGGATCTAAGTCCCACAGGCCCTGCAGCCAAAAAAGCAAAACATAAAATAGAAATAATAATTATAGCAAATTCAATAAAGACCTTTCAAAAAAATAGTCCACAACAAAAAGTTTTTTTTTTTTAAAGTTTTAAAAATATGTATTTAAGCTATGTAAGCAGAAGATTTGTTATCATTATGTCTATGTTTATGATGTTGAGGTGGTACTGATGATATTGATAATATTAACATTTATCTGGGGTGAATTGTATGCCAGAATTTGTGCTTTACATACAATATATCATTGAGATACTCCATTGAGTACAATAAATATGTTTTTAAAACTTTATAGAGAATGCAATTCATGCTAAAGTTATTTGACAGTCAGAATATATTAGAAAGAGATGTCCTGATGCCAGAAGAGAGTTCTGTGCTAAAGAGTGTAAGAGCTTAAACTAGTTAAACTTGGTTAAACTAGGTTAAACTTGTAGTGTTGAAAAGGAAACAAAAAACAAAACAGGATCTATCTGGAGACAATAAAAGCACCAAAATTTTTGGAAAGATAAAGAATGAAGACTCTGAACATGAGAGTGAGAAGATGATGGTGCTAAGAAAAGAGTGTTTTAAGAATAACTGAGTAATAAATATGTTCTGTATGTTTAAATGTTAAGGTTTAATAATTGTTCATTAGAGAACAGTATGGAAGTTTCTCAAAAAAATAATAATAGAGTTGCCATAAGATCCAGTAATCACACACCTGGGCATACTCAGGACAAAGCTATAATTTGTACCTCTAAGTTTATAGCAGCACTGTATATAATACTGAAGACATGGAAACAGCTTAAATGTTCACTGACAGGTGAATGGATAAAGAAGATGTGGTGTATGTATACACACAATGGAATAATACTCATCCACAAAAAAAGACTGAAATAATGCCATTCGTAGCAACATGAATGGACCTAGAGATCGTCTTACTAAGTGAAGTAAGTCAGAAAGAGAAAAACAAGTATCATATAATACATGTGGAACCTAAAAACAATGATACAAATGAACCTATATACAAAACAAAAGTACACACTATTTTATATAGAAAATAAATAACTAACAAGGATCTGCTGTATAGCACAAGGAACTCAATATTTTGTAATAATGTATAAGAGAAAGAGGGGCTTCCCTGATAGCCCAGCTATAAAGACTCTGCCTGCCAATTCAGGAGATGTGGATTCGATTTGCCATTCAAGGAGATTTGCCATTCAAGGGTATGGCAAACCATTGTGGTATTCTTGCCTGGAGAATCCCATGGACAGAGGAGCCTGGCAGGCTACAGTCCATGGGTTCACAAAGAATCAGACACGACCAAGCAATTAAACTGAATCACTGTTCTGTACACCTGAAACTAACACAACATTGTAAATTAACTGTGTGTGTGTGTGTTTGTGTGTGTGCGCGCGTGCACCCGCGTATGCTTCACTCATGCACGCATGCTCAATTGTGTTCAACTCTTTGCACCCCCGTAGGCTGTAGCCCGCCAGGCTCCTCTGTCCCTGGATTTTTCCAGGCAAGAATATTGGAGTGAGTTACCATTTTCTACTCCAGAGGATCTTCCCAATCCTTCAACTTAACAAAAAAAGTATTCATTGGCTAAAGCAACAAGCAGATTGTTTTATAAGGACATATTGAATGGATATAAGGACATAGTTGGGGAAGAAATGGAATAAAAGCCAGTTTTTGAACAACTCAAATAGTTTAACTATGGAGAAAGGAATTTTCCAAAGTGAAATCAGAGATAAATTAGAATCAGGAAAAGAAACAAAGAAACACAAGGTTGAAAGAATTTGGTTTTAGATAAGAAAACAATTGGACTTACTTACATGTCATTGACAAATAGCTATGAAAAGAAGAGAAGCAAAAAGCAGAGTTCCAAAGAATAACAAGAAGAGATAAGAAAGCCTTCTTCAGCAATCAATGCAAAGAAATAGAGGAAAACAACAGAATGGGAAAGACTAGAGATCTCTTCAAGAAAATTAGAGATACCAAGAGAACATTTCATGCAAAGAGGGGCTCAATAAAGAACAGAAATGGTATGGACCTAACAGAAGCAGAAGATATTAAGAAGAGGTGGCAAGAATACACAGAAGAACTGTACGAAAAAGATCTTCACGACCCAGATAATCACAATGGTGTGATCACTGACCTAGAGCCAGACATGCTGGAATGTGAAGTCAAGTGGGCCTTAGAAAGCATCCCTACGAACAAAGCTAGTGGGGGTGATGGAATTCCAGTTGAGCTATTCCAAATCCTGAAAGATGATGCTGTGAAAGCGCTGCACGCAATATGTCAGAAAATTTGGAAAACTCAGCAGTGGCCACAGGACTGGAAATGATCAATTTTCATTCCATTCCCAAAGAAAGGCAATGCCAAAGAATGCTCAAACTACTGCACAATTGCACTCATCTCACACGCTAGTAAAGTCATGCTCAAAATTCTCCAAGCCAGGCTTCAGCAATAAGTGAACCATGAACTTATGGATGTACAAGCTGGTTTTAGAGAAGGTAGAGGAACCAGAGGTCAAATTGCCAACATCTGCTGGATCATTGGAAAAGCAAGAGAGTTCCAGGAAAACATCTATTTCTGCTTTATTGACTATGCCAAAGCCTTTGACTGTGTGGATCACAATCAACTGTGGGAAATTCTGAAAGAGATGGGAATACCAGACCACCTGACCTCCCTCTTGAGAAACCTATAAGCAGGTCAGAAAGCAACAATTAGAACTGGACATGGAACAACAGACTGGTTCCAAATAGGAAAAGGAGTACGTCAAGGCTGTATATTGTCACCCTGTTTATTTAACTTATATGCAGAGTACATCATGAGAAATGCTGGACTGGAAGAAACACAAGCTGGAATCAAGATTTCGGGGAGAAATATCAATAACTTCAGATATGCAGATGATACCACCCTTATGGCAGAAAGTGTAGAGGAACTCAAAAGCCTCTTGATGAAAGTGAAAGTGGAAAGTGAAAAAGTTGGCTTAAAGCTCAACATTCAGAAAGCAAAGATCATGTCATCTGGTCCCATCACTTCATGGGAAATAGATGGGGAAACAGTGGAAACAGTGTCAGACTTTATTTTTCAGGGCTCCAAAATCACTGCAGATGGTGACTGCAGCCATGAAATTAAAAGACGCTTACTCCTTGGAAGGAAAGTTATGACCAACCTAGATAGCATAATCAAAAGCAGAGACATTACTTTGCCAATAAAGGTTTGTCTAGTCAAGGCTATGGTTTTACCTGTGGTCATGTATGGATGTGAGAGTTGGACTGTGAAGAAGGCTGAGCGCTGAAGAATTGATGCTTTTGAACTGTGGTGTTGGAGAAGACTCTTGAGAGTCCCTTGGACTGCAAAGAGATCCAACCAGTCCATTCTGAAGGAGATCAGCCCTGGGATTTCTTTGGAAGGAATGATGCTGAAGCTGAAACTCCAGTACTTTGGTCACTTTATGTGAAGAGTTGACTCATTGGAAAAGACCCTGATGCTGGGAGGGATTGGGGGCAGGAGGAGAAGGGGACAACAGAGGATGAGATGGCTGGATGGCATCACTGACTTGATGGACGTGAGTCTCAGTGAATTCCAGGAGTTGGTGATGGAAAGGGAGGCCTGGCGTGCTGTGATTCATGGGGTTGCAAAGAGTTGGACGTGATTGAGCGACTGAACTGAACTGAACATGTCACTGAAAATAAGCTAAGGAGATTGAGAAGCTATTCAAAAGTTAATAATTTATATGACAATGAATCTGAATTGCATGGGTTGAAAATGGTTTCCAGTAGAGCAGTGATTCTCAACAGTGAAATATATCTGCCCCCATATCTTGAAACACTTCTGGTTGTCACAGCTAGAGGGGGTATGCTCCTGGCATTTAATCAGCAGAGGCCAGGGATGCTGCTAAACAACTGAAAATGGAAGGGCAGTTACTGGTAACAATACGACAACAGTGCCAAGTTTGAAGAACCATGCATTAGAGGGACAGGTGAAGAAAATGGCCTTATTCCCAGAAGGGGAAGATAAGATGTAGCATCTTTTGGAGATGACCAAGTTGTTAAAGCCAGCTAATGGCATTAAAGGTAAAGGGCTACAGGACAGAGATAACTACAAATGAGTTTTTTAAAGAATGGAAAGATAATTAAGGAAATACAGGAAGACTAGTAGGTGAAACTGATGCCAGCTGTTGACCATGAATTTAGTGGCAGCAGCCTTAAAGTTTATATATATTTTAAAACTACACCCATGGCGGATGCATGTTGATGTATGGCAAAACCAATACAATATTGTAAAGTAAAAAAAAAATAATAATAAAAATAAAGTTTTAATAAAAGAAATAATAAAACTACCCAGAAATCCTGATGGGTGACTTATCAAGGCTGGTGGATGGGATCTGATTTGAGGATTTGTTACAGGCATAAAATGGAAAGCTAGGAGGGTGAGACTAAAAGTAATCATGCTGCTGCTGCTGCTAAGTCGTTTCAGTCATGTCCAACTCTGTGTGACCCCATAGACGGCAGGTCACCAGGCTCCGCTGTACCTGGGATTCTCCAGGCAAGACACTGGAGTGGGTTGCCATTTCCTTCTCCAATGCATGAAAGTGCAAAGTGAAAGTGAAGTCGCTCAGTCATGTCTGAATCTTCATGACCCCATGGACTGCAGCCTACCAGGCTCCTCCACCATGGGATTTTCCAGGCAAGAGTGCTGGAGTGGGCTGCCATTGCCTTCTCCAAAAGTAATCATATTATAAAGTCAAGCCATATAGATAATGAATTAAGATAAAGAGATAGCTGAAAGCCAGAAAACAAGTGAAGTCAACACACCAGACATTATTGATCTGATATATGGGAATTAATTGATGACTCTTAGTATTTAAAGTTTATTAGCTTAATTGGAGGGCTTCCCTGGTGGCGCAGATGGTAAAGAATTTGCCTGCAATGCAGGAGACCTGAGTTTGATCCCTGGGTTGGGAAGATTCCCTGGAGGAGGGCATTGCAACCCACTCTAGTTTCTTGCCTGAATAATCCCCATGGACAGAGAAGCCTGGTGGGCGACAGTCCATGGGGTCACAAAGAGTCAGACACAACTGAGTGACTAAGCACAGTACAGCCTAATTGATAATGACTGTGTAGATTGTGTTATGCCTCCAAATGGTTTTTATATGATATAATTTATTAATGACATGGCTCATTTTTGTTCATTTATATCGTGTTCCTAGTAACTCATGAAATAGTATGTCATATATTTTCTTTTTTTATTAATTATATTTTTTATATCATATAATTTTACAGTAATATGGCAATAAATTCAATCAAGGCTGGTAAATATAGGCCTTAGCATATATACCTATCTATACAAATCAAATACATTTTGAACATTCATATTATATAATTAATGTTTGTCAAAAATGTTAATAAAGACAAAATAAAAATTTGAGGACAAGGACTTTTTTTCTTTTTTTTTGTCTTTTTAAAAATGATTTAAAAATAGTTTTAAGCAACAAAGAAAATTTGAATCAAGTATACTTAGGATTATCAGGCAGGAGAAGGGTTTTGAGGTATGTAAGCACTGAACATAGTCAAGCATGCTGATAATATTTTCCTTCAACTTTTCCTTCTGAGGGTTGAGTATCATTTATATTTTCATTGCAGACATATTTACTAAGCACCTACTAGATCCTTGGGATACATCAGTGACTCTGAAACAGAAAGTACCTGCCTGAATAGCCTTTGTATTCTACCCAGGACAGTATGTTAATATAATAAGCAGATATGCAATTGGATATATAACATGATATCAGATTGAATACTAGGAAGGGAAATGAAATGAGGTAAAGGGATAGACTGTAACTGAGTGAGTCATCCAGGAAGGACTTTAGAATGGTCGTCCAGTAAGGACTTTCTCAGGAGCTAACATGTGAAAAGAAACCTGATTCATATGTGTTGAAATGGGAAATAAGGAACCGTTTGTAGATTCACATGGTAGTTTCTTTTAGTCTTTGCCTATAAAGCTACAAAATTTCTCTACTCATTTAGAACCACAATTTGACAGTGTCTTTTTTATTTATTTATTTTTGTCTGTGCTGGGTCTTCATTGCTGCATAGGCTTTCTCTACTTGTAGAGAGTGGGAGCTACTCTCTAGCTGTGGTGCGAGGGCTTCTATTAAGGTGGCTTCTCCTGTGGAGCATGGGCTCTAGGGCATGCAGGATTCAGCAGTTGCAATGCTTGGGCTCAGTAGTTGTGGCTCCCAGGCTCTAGAGCACAGGCTTAAGAGTTGTGACACACGGGCTTACTTGCTCCACAACATGTGAGATCCTCCCAGATCAGGGATCAGACCCATGTTTCCTGCATTAGCAGGTGGATTCTTTACCACTGAGCCACCAGGGAAACTCAGAGTCTTTTTTAACATTAAAATAGTACTACAACTTTAGTATTAGCAAACAAGAGACATGTCAGTTGTCATTCAATTTTTATTTGATTTTGAAATTTAGATTAAGCTAATGAAAGAAACTGAAAATAAATTTATTTAAATACATATTTTAAAATATGAGACTGGATAGCATAAATTTGATAGATACCAGTTTTTCTAAGTGGGTACAATTTGTTATAATACAGAAACCACAAAGAGTGTGTGTGTGTGCACACACGTGCTTTCTGTTTTTTCTTTTTAGTACTTAAAACTTCTCTTTGGAAGTTCTAAAAGCCATACTTAATTTTTAACACCCAGTAAAAGTGTCTGAAAAGTGATGCCCATTAGAGAAAGAATAATAATCTGATGATCATGCTAGCAGGTGGTGCCATAATGAATTCTCCTTAGAGAAAAGTGCATTCTTAACCATCATTTGTCCTTAGAATTCCATTATACTATAAGATGTGATAGTAATCCTCTCTGGAAAAAGGAAAGAATTATTAGACAATTCTTTATCTCTAGAAATGGCATCTATATTTTAGATTATTAAATGGAGCAAAAATAATAAACAAATATACTTTAAGAGCTTATCACACTTTCAAAAATAGTGTTCTGCATATAATCAAAACATTTTCCTCTTTTCAGTTAAATAAGTTTGTGGCGCAAATGTCTAAATGCACTTTGTTCAGTAACAGAAAAAAAAAAAGTTAAAGATTAAGAAAATGCAAAGAAGACTGTACAATAGAATATGTAATGCTAAGTCGCTTCAGTTGTGTCCGATTCTGTGCGACCCCATAGACAGCAGCCCATCAGGCTCCACAGTCCCTGGGATTCTCCAGGCAAGAACACTGGAGTGGGTTGCCATTTCCTTCTCCAATGTATCAAACTGAAAAGTGAAAGTGAAGTCGCTCAGTTGTGTCCAACTCTTAGCGACCTCATGGACTGTAGCCTACCAGGCTCCTCCAACCACGGGATTTTCCAGGCAAGAGTATTGGAATGGGGTGCCATTACCTTCTGCGTATATGTAATAGAGAAGAGCTATCTCTAGCTAAGTAGAATTAACTGTATAATATAAAAATAAGATTTCTCATTAATTAAAAACTATTTATAGAATCCTTCATTGCAAAGTACTGTGATAGTTGCTATCTATACATTGAAAAATGGTCCTTGTTTTCATAAAGTTGATATATTTCTAACTGCAAAGAAAAGGTTTGAAGATGATTTAAACAAATACGTGAACAATTTCTACTTATATTTAAAGCATCATGATAGACGTGCATTACCGCACAATTGCACTCATCTTACATGCTAGTAAAGTAATGCTCAAAATTCTCCAAGCCAGGCTTCAGCAATACGTGAACTCTGAACTTCCAGATGTTCAAGCTGGTTTTAGAAAAGGCAGAGGAGCCAGAGATCAAATTGCCAACATCCGCTGGATCATGGAAAAAGCAAGAGAGTTCCAGAAAAACATCTATTTCTGCTTTATTGACTATGCCAAAGCCTTTGACTGTGTGGATCACAATAAACTGTGGAAAATTCTGAGAGATGGGAATACCAGACCACCTGATCTGCCTCTTGAGAAACCTGTATGCAAGTCAGGAAGCACCAGTAAGAACTGGACATGGAACAACAGACTGGTTCCAAATAGGAAAAGGAGTACGTCAGGGCTGTATATTGTCACCCTGCTTATTTAACTTCCATGCAGAGTACATAATGAGAAACGCTGGACTGGAAGAAACACAAGCTGGAATCAAGATTGCCGGGAGAAATATCAATAACCTCAGATATGCAAATGACACCACCCTTATGCAGAAAGTGAAGAGGAACTCAAAAGCCTCTTGATGAAAGTGAAAGTGGAAAGTGAAAAAGTTGGCTTAAAGCTCAACATTCAGAAAACGAAGATCATGGCATCTGGTCCCATCACTTCATGGGAAATAGATGGGGAAACAGTGGAAACAGTGTCAGACTTTATTTTTGGGGGCTTCAAAATCACTGCAGATGGTGACTGCAGCCATGAAATTAAAAGATGCTTACTCATTGGAACGAAAGTTATGACCAACCTAGACAGCATATTCAAAAGCAGAGACATTACTTTGCCAACCAAGGTCCATCTAGTCAAGGCTATGGTTTTTCCTGTGGTCATGTATGGATGTGAGAGTTGGACTGTGAAGAAGGCTGAGCACCAAAGAATTAATGCTTTTGAACTGTAGTGTTGGAGAAGACTCTTGAGAGTCCCTTGGACTGCAAGGAGATCCAACCAGTCCATTCTGAAGGAGATCAGCCCTGGGATTTCTTTGGAAGGAATGATGCTGAAGCTGAAACTCCAATACTTTGGCCACCTCATGAGAAGAGTTGACTCATTGGAAAAGACTCTGATGCTGGGAGGGATTGGGGTCAGGAGGAGAAGGGGACAACAGAGGATGAGATGGCTGAATGGCATCACTGACTGGATGGACGTGAGTCTGAGTGAACTCCGGGAGTTGGTGATGGACAGGGAGGCCTGGCATGTTGCAATTCATGGGGTCACAGAGAGTCGGACATGACTGAGTGACTGAAATGAACTGAACTGAAAGTTTGAATTATAAGGAAGGTTGTATATATCTGGGGGGAAAGGGGTGAGGTCCAGTGGATTTTTGGAATGTATTAATAGATAAAAGATGTTTAATACAAGCTATAAATGATAAGACCCTGGGCTAGCATAGCAGAATAGAAATGGAATGAAATACATGGATTAGAAAGAGATTTTTGAAGACCAGTTAATGATTAGTGGAGTTAATGGAATTTCAGAGATAATGAGGGATCAGGAATGAATTCTATGTTTTAGGTTTGAATATAGGGTAGGTAGTTATGCTTTAGATTAAAATATAGAAGATAAAAAGAAAGAGGTAACTATTAGGAGGTTGAAGAGAAATGTGGTTTTTGCCTTAAAATAGGCTTATACAGAATAAGTGAAACAAAGGTGTTGGAAGGAAGAGAGTGGAGTAGACAGTTGGGTATATTGAAGAGGAACTTTGGAGGTACTGATATGTGACTGATTTTTTTAGCCATTTTATTTTCAGGATCATCTGTGTGATCTCTCAAGGGTAAAATGCTCATTCCAAGGAATCTACCAAATCAAAATCAACAAGTCTCATGAGGGTACTAATAAAAGTTTGTTAATTAGAAATGGGAAAAACCAGCTACTCTTAAGCAGTTAATCCCCTTGAAGCCAACTGTGAGCAGTACTGTGAAAGTTGTTTTCAAAGAGTCTGCTGTTATCAAATCTTTTCAAAATATTGAAATCTGAGCTCCTGGTGATTTGAATAGCAGAAGTCTGACTTAAGACCTGTCATTTTTGTGTTGCTACTCTCTAACAAGTTCAGAGCTCAGTAGATTACTCAGAATGCACTTTTGTGAAAATAATTACCCATTAAAGTCAAGGTAACACAGAGAATTTAAAAGAGTTTATTTCTGGGTATTATTTCCACTCATTTCACATTTGTTTCAAGTTTCACCTTTTTTGGACTGCTCATAAAACAACTGACTTTTATGAATATACAGTTCATTCCTGTTCTTCCAAAAACTGCACAACAAAAACTTAGCCACTTGAGGCTCCTGCTGGCTGTATCAAAGATTGAACGTCTGCTTCAAATGCCCTTACCTGTTCATCCATTAGGCTATATTCTTGTATCTCAAAACTCTGTCTCTCAGGGAGCCTTTCTTATCTATGTGGTTAAAGGGAAAGATCATATAACTTTCAGAGCACCAACATCTCTCATCTTACGGAATCATCTATTTCAACAGAACAGGAACTTATACAATAGGATCCGCTTTTACAAAGCATGATCTCAAACCACAGTTAAGTGTACCTTAAAAGTAAAGCAACTCTCCAAAGTTATAACTAAATAATAAGGCAGAAACATAATATGAAGATCCTCTTTCCTCTTCAGGTTAGTTTTCACACAATGAACCAAGTAGGTTGAGACCATGGTTTGGATCTCTCTGAGAATTTACAGCTGAACTCCATTATTTACATAAAATAGAAAAAATAAAATAATTCCTGTTATGTTCTTTTATAAAACAGTAATCCATGCAAATTAAACGGAGAGTATTATGTCCTCTCTGCATATATTATGTTCACCATTTTAGGTATGAGATTGTTCATTTCCTGCATAAAGAAACAGATTCAGGTTTTAACCTTTGTTATGGCTTGAAAAATCTATTCACTCAATTGAGTCACTCCAGTTGACCTTAATCCCTGGGCATGTTACAAATAATATTGCTTTAATTTACTTCACTGACAGTGCCTACTAAGTGGGGAGACAAGCAAGAAATTTTGTTAAACAAGAAAATACAATATAAGTTAGTTAATCTTTTATCTCTGATTTCACAAGATTGCTTTGGATTGTACTTTTCTTAAATATTTTATTTCTATGTTTTATTTGTGGCACTTATAGTGTAGGGATTTGACCACCATTTGTGCTAATGAGGACTTTCTTCCATTTAATAAATCCCTGAGGGGGAGTAACACCAACAATTTGATAAATGATGTGACACTGTAATAGTTAAAGATTAAAGAGAAGAGATTACTCTGCATGCTTTACCATATTCTATCTTCTTATTGAAAATATACTTTAAACAAAAATGATCATTTTAATTTGGAAATATTATATGCGTCAATTAAAACCTTAAGAATGGGGTATATTCTCAGATGTGTGCTTTTATTTTTTTATAATATGTTATTAGGAAAGGACGATAAGATTTTTTGGGTGATAAATGTTGGTGATATATTTGACTTCTGAGGTAATTGCCAATTGCTAGCTTATGCTATTAGGCATTGATATTAGGTTCATGGGTTAAGATAATATTCACTTAAATTGAAGCATTTCCAAAGTAATTATAAGTATGTAAGACAAGGCCCATCACCCTTCTAGTAATAACAGGTTTCAGTTGCAAGGCAGTAGCCTTAAATTTATTTTTTCACCCCCAATATGCTCCCCAAAGCCAGTGCATTTCAATTTTGAAAGTTTCAAAGTTGAGTTTTTAAAACCAGCCTACCTGGCAGCTGTTGCTATTACTGTGTCAAATAACTCACCCATTGTCTAGATCTCAGTGGAGGATATGTGGGAGGTCCCATGGTTTCTTCCCAGCTGTTACTTAGTCTGGGATAATGTTTTTGGTTTCATACAACTCCCAGCATGCAGTCTGCTCCTGACAGCCTCAATAAAATTCCATTTAAGCAAAATGAATTAAAAGTTGGTGTGAACAAAGTTTAGAAAGAAACAATTAAGAACTCCTTTTGAACTGGCTTGTGCCTTGAAAAGTTTTATCTTAAGGAAACCTGTCACCTTGAAGGATAAAATACCCCAGGCAGCTTTGCTGTAGCCTGATCCTACCTTTTGCTTTTCTGAGCAAACTCTTAAAAGAGTTAGAAGAGCTTCTACTAAAATATCTAGGGCTTAAGAGCTGGCAGCATCTGTTCAGTACGATAACAGTAGCAGCCTTCTTGGCGGCAGTCTAAACCCTAAAATCCCCAAATACACCCCAGACCTAGAATCAGGAAAAAAAGATTGTGTTAAACCATCAGTTTTTCAAATTTCCTGAAGGGAATCACATCTGAGAGCTACAACTCTCTCTCCCTGCATCCCACCCTGCCCACCATCAACACAGACACACACACATGCACACATAAATGTGCGCACAAAATAAGATGGCATAGAAGAGGCAAATGTGAAATAAAAGTGAAAAGAATAGAGTGTGTTCTAGGAAACTGACTAGTGGGAAGACAATGGTTGCTCACTGAATTATTCCATGATAATGACTCATGGGTAATCAAACCAACATTGAACCATCAATATACATATAAATATATACTGCCATGAAATTTAAATTTTCAACAAACTTTGCCTACTCCTATTACATCTTATATTGGCTCTGTGAATATGTATATTTATAGTGTGTATTTTTCCTCACCTCTGCTATTATTAATAATTATGCAGCAAGATCACTTGTGTTTGTATCTCAGCTCTTAGCATTATCAGCTGCTGCTGTGCCTCAACCCTTTCATTTGTAGATGAATATAATTATAGTACTCATCAATTATGATTACTATAAGGGTTTATGAGTTGATACACATACAGATCTTAAGAGTGCAGAGCACATAATAAAGACATTTAATTATTATCATATCATTTTTCTAATAAATTTTTGTTCATTGATATCATAGACTTAAATGAAAACATTAGAAAATGAGCTTTAATAGGTATAGTACATGCACATCTTATTGTTTCCCTCTAAAATGGTGGTTTTGTTCAAATAAATTAGTAAACCTATTAAAATTGGAACACGTCAACACCTTTCTTAGACAAACTTACTTACAAAACAGAAGTAGAGTCACAGATGTAGAAAACAAATTTATGCTTATCAAGGGGAAAGGAAGGGAGGGATAAATTGGGAGATTGGGATAGACATATACCACCGCTGTCTACAAAATAAATAATTAATACATGTCCCTTGGACACCAAGGAGCTCAAAGTGGTCAATCCTAAAAGAAATCAACCGTTAATATTAATTGGAAGGACTGGTGCTGAAGCTGAAGCTCCAATACTTTGGCCACCTGATGCAAAGAGCTAACTTAATGGAAAAGGCCCTGATGCTAGAAAAGACTGAAGGCAGGAGGAGAAGGGGGTGACAGACGATGAGATGGTTAGATGGCATCATGGACTCAACAGACAGGAGTCTGAGCATACTCCAGGAGATAGTGAAGGACAGGAAAGCCTGGTGTGCTACAGTCCACGGGGTTGCAAAGAGTCAGACGTAACTTTGTGACTGAACAACAACAACAATATGAACCTACTGTATAGCATATAACTAACAAGCCTGGTAGGCTGCCGTCCATGGGGTCGCTGGGAGTCAGACACGACTGAGTGACTTCACTTTCCCTTTTCACTTTCATACATTGGAGAAGGAAATGGCAACCCGCTCCAGTGTTCTTGCCTGGAGAGTCCCAGGGATAGCAGAGCCTGGTGGGCTGTCATCTATGGGGTCACAGAGAGTCAGACATGACTGAAACGACTTACCACCAGCAGCAGCAACCCACTTTTCTATATACCTTAAACTAATACAGCATTATAAATCAATTATACTCCAATAAAATTTTCTTAAAAAAGATTAACGTTGTATTTTGAATGTTGTATATATGTAAGCATTGACAAGAAACAAAGCTTTATTTCCTGTTTTTATTATAGCATTCATAGTGGTAAATTAGTGAATGCATTTTTAAAGACACTGTAAAATAGGGCAACATCTTAAAATTTACCAATCTCTAAATACCAGTTGTCCATTGATTTCAATGGTATTTAGGGCTTCACAGGTGGAGAAGGCAATGGTACCCCACTCCAGTACTCTTGCCTGGAAAATCCCATGGACGGAGGAGCCTGGTAGACTGCAGTCCATGTGGTCGCTAAGAATTGGACACGACTGAGTGACTTCACTTTGACTTTTCACTTTCATGCATTGGAGAAGGAAATGGCAATCCACTCCAGTGTTCTTGCCTGGAGAATCCCATGGACAGAGGGGCCTGGTGGGCTGCCGTCTATGGGGTCGCACAGAGTCGGACACGACTGGAGTGACTTGGCAGCAGCAGCAGCAGGTGGTGCTAGTGGTAAAGAATCCACTTGACAATGTAGGAGACATAAGAGATGTGAGTTCAGTTCCTAGGTCAGGAAGATCCCCTGGAGGATAGCATGGCAACCCACTTCAAAACTCTTACCTGGAGAATGCCATGGACAGAAGAGTCTAGTGGCCTACAGTCCATAGGGCAGCAAAGAGTCAGACACGACTGAAGAGACTTAGCATGTGTGCATTGATTTCAAAATGAAAAGTTTCATCTTAGCATGTGATTAAAAATTACTTCAGAGTCCACACATAGAATACACACACACACACACACACAATACTCTTCATGTTGTTTAGCTATTTTAACATAAACAAATTTTATGGATTTTTTCCTTGTTTAACCATGAAAGGATGACTAAAAAAATATCAATTTCCCCCAAAGTTGGCAGCTTTCAGTGATTTAATCAATATTTTAGTGATTCACACTCAGTCAACTATAGTTACTGAGTCCATTTGTTATACCAAAATTTGACAAAGAAAGACTATAGAATAATTAGTTAGAAGGAAATTGGCACTGGGAAATTTTACCTTAAAAAGTTTCTTTTCTTTTTTTTTTTCTGAAAACTAAGGACAAAAGACAAACACATGGAAAAAAATATCCAATATAAAAATGGGCTTTATTGGTTATCCATGTCTGATTGGCTTAAGTATAGTGCCATTTTGGGTTTGAAATGTTAGAAGACGACGATGGCCCTAACATATTATTGTTAGTATTAAAATAATAAGATTTATTATTCATATGAGAGGTTTAGTAAAACCACTCTGTCTGGGTCTTTGGAAAGATTCCCAGCCGGCAGGGGGAGTGCGAGGTTCTTGAGCGCCAAGGTCAATACAAAATTCTGCAGATACTGAGAAGGGTGAAGACACCCTCAAAGAGTTTACCTATCTGTGGTTCCTGCATTCTCCAGGAAACTTTGAAGACTTTCAGAGATTTCAGTTCCAGCTTTGGGCCTTTTGTATCTTTTCGTTGAGTTCTTAGCAGTTGGATTTGAAAGGTTCCATTTGTAAATATTCAAATGTCAAGACAGGAGCTTCAGCACCTCCAACCAATGATGCTGATGATAAAGCCCTGTTAGTTGTCACTATATAACCCTGATTGCCTACCGGAGCATTTAGTTAGTAAAAAAAAAAAAAAAACTAAACATATTTGAGAATAAGGTGGCATGTGAATGAACAGTGTTGACAGAGGTCCTATAATAATGGTATGCTCATGTCTACACTTAACCCTTCTTCCCAGATAACTTAAAATATAACAATGTCTTCTGTATCCTATTGTAAACATACTCTTTTATTTTATGGCTTCTGTGCCTCTTCTCAAGGTAATCTCCTGTCTGAGAATGCCACCATTGAACTTTTAGCTACTGGTAGAAAAGCTATCCACTCTTCCCTACTCATTTTTGTCTCCCATATGCTTTTCTTGATGCCCCAGATAATCAAATTGCTGATTATTTTATACATATATTATGATTTTCTGAAAATATTTTTGAGATTCCTTTGGGAATCTAAAATCCTTTGAAGCCAGGGGCTGTGCCTTATTAATCTTTGTAGTGTGCACTGTATAGTATTTAGAATTTTGTGCTATGTAGCTTTGTAAACTTCAGATATTTGTTGAGTTGAATTAGAATTTTTTTTATAGAAAGTGTAAAGTTTTTTGTCAAACATTTTGAAAGTAGTCTTATGTATAAAAACACTGTGCATGATTTACAGAGCAATATAAATGATAACTGCATACCATAATAGATTAATTTATCCATATCATTTTATTAAATATTTTATACCTCTACATAATATAATGTCTTAAAGTTATTTCTTTGTGTTTATTCTTTATTTTAACTATTCTATTATGAACCTGATTCTGAGTTTTCAAGCCAAAAATATGATTTCCAAAAATATGCTTTTCATTTGAGAAAATAATTGCTACCCATATTATGAGACATATGCTAAGAAAACAAATATGAAACATTAGGTAATTTTTGTATATTTTTCTCATCCTCCTGAAAGTCTCTTATCTTTCCTAAGGATAAGAAGAATTCAAAAAAAATAATTATAATTGAGATTTGTATAAGAATAATGTTTAATAAGAGATTTAATAGAGTACATAGTTAACAAATTTAATGTTCATATATTTTTATGCTTAATATCCTATTATGTAATAATATGAATTAAAATTATTTTATGGAAAGAAAACCTAGGTTTTTGGGCACTTAAGCAAATGCTTATTTCTTAAAAGTAGTTGATATTTATATCCTCAAGTCTCTCTCTTAAGCTTCATATGCCTCTATATCTCCTTATCTATTTATTTACTCAAGTTTGAATGAGAGAGAAACAATTACTTTTCTTAAAAATTAAGTAATGATTTCTATATTTTTCAAAATGTATTTTCAAATATGTTATAGATAATATATCAGAAATATCTTTAAAACTTTATTGGTTCAGGAATGTTGTATACTACCAAATTTATCCTGGCACCTATAAGGAATTTTTGATGTACCAAATGTTCTTTTGAAGATTCATCTTGTGTTTTGAATGCAGCATTTCCATTTTCTTCTGAGAGTTTGAAGAAGAGGAAGTGATTTAGAGGTTAAATTTCAGTGTTTTAGAGGTTAAACTTCTCAGTTTAAAAAACAAGCCTAATTACTGATTAAACACAAAGTGTACTGAACAAACAATATACCTTGCATAAGTACACTGATTTGTGGAAAAAAAATTAGTCAAAGTTTTATTGTCAAGATTCCATAATTAGGAACCTCAAACTGGTCAATCACCTTGTGTAGAAATTAAGATTATTTAAGCATGTAAGATTCTACCTATATTCTAAATATTATTGCCACAGAGCACACAATTATCTTCAGGTTACTAAGTGAACTTTTAGATTGGCTCTGGTAAAAGGTTACAACAAAGAGTCATGTGAAGATGGTATTAAAAGTTGATTTCATTACTACTCTTAACCAGTGGGAATTGGCTGTATGATGCAGGGAACCCAAAGGTGGTGTTCTGTGACAACCTGGAGGGGTGAGATGGGGGAGTGGGTAGGAGAGAATTTTAAGAGGGAGAAGACATGTGTATGCCTATGACTGTTTCATGTTGAAACATGGCAGAAACCATCACAATATTGAAAAGTAATTATTCTCCAATTAAAACTAAAAAAAAATATTCTGTAATGACCTATACAGGAAAAGAATCTTAAAAAGAATGGATATATGCTGATATTTTTCCATTTCTTCAACAGTAAATCAGATCCTTCTAAAGCCATCAAATATTACAACTACTGCAAGGAGTCAGAGAAGGCAATGGCACCCCACTCCAGTACTCTTGCCTGGAAAATCCCTTGGATGGAGGAGCCTGGTAGGCTGTAGTCCATGGGTTCGCTAAGAGTCGGACACGACTGAACAACTTCACTTTGACTTTTCACTTTCATGCATTGGAGAAGGAAATGGCAACCCACTCCAGTGTTCTGGCCTGGAGAATCCCAGGGACGGGGGACCCTGGTGGGCTACCATCTATGGGATCACACAGAGTGGGACACGACTGAAGCGATTTAGCAGCAGCAGCAGTTCAAGGAGTCAAGGGCAAAAATCTTCTTTATGAAAAATGAGGTAATGATATAATGAAAGTCCTGCCCACATGGAAAGACAAATAAAAGAAAACATCTTCTATATAAGAAACTGGGAGAACACAGAGAGAAGAGGTGAGGGAATAAAGTAGCTAGGTGTGAGTATTCTGGTTCCCTGTTCTCTCTCTTCTCATGCGCACACACAAGATTGGGAGATTATAAAACAAATGGAGGTGGAAGAAATTTAAAAGTAAACCCCTTTGCCCTTTTAGTATTCTTGAGAAAGCCTATTGCCATGGAGAGGCTGTCTCTAAAATAAGCATGAAGTGATTAGGCACAGAAGAAGCCTCAGCTATTCTCATGTGCTTCCTCCAGCTACTATGTTGTGTAGTTATATCACAAATGATTTGTGACATACATCAAGGGTGTTCATATGAGAGTCAGTGTCTTGGAGACTGACTTGGGCAAGAGCCAACAGGCTTACCAGTAGCTTGAACAGCTTAAACAAAGTCCTAGTTAGAGAATGAAGGTGTGATTCACAAGAGTGTGGTACCGTGCAGAGCTAAAGTTTTGACTATGCTAACAAATCTTCTATGCTTTAACTGACCCACGATAATCCTTCCACACTTCAAAAATGAACTGAGGTAGAGCCATCAGTGATTAGTTAAATTGGAGACATCTCCCAGGGAAAAGATCTGGAAGACATTATTTAGCTGCTCTCACCCGTAATAACAGATGTGTGACCCTGATTCCCCATGCCTACAAACCTGAAACCTCATCTTTGCCCAGACGTGAAATCTCAAATATACCCAACTCTACATACTATTCATCCATCCTTGTGCATGTAAGGCTACAGAAGTTAGAGATCTTGACTAGCGAGGAAGATACGTTATACAGAATTATTCAGGAGCCCTGGTACTTCTGTCCTGCAGCTCCTTCTTCCCCTAAGCACGAGGGTATTTTCTTCACTCACATGTTTAAAGCAAACTCTCAAACCATGATGCTTTCTAGCCCAAATGGAGGGGAAATAAGGAATTTGTAGTCAATTTCCATTAAAGAAAGTGATGAAAAAAGTTGCACACATCAGTCTATACACGACTCAGTGGAAAATCCAAATTGTAAAGAAGTCACAAAGTCTTGCTCCTAATCTTGGTTTCTATGTTCCTACTAATACTCTATTACCCTGGAAGAAAAAAAAAAAGTGATAAGTTGCTTGTCTGCCACATTTATGACTTGTCAAAAAGACATTGAGTTTGAAAGAGATTAACTTCCTACTCTACCACCGATACTGTACTTGTACTCTTCACTATCTAGCAAGATGAATGATAACACAGAAAATAAAACTGGCTATATATATAAACTTTAAATAGCTACATTTTATTAACTGATTTGATTGGAATAATGAAACTATGTAAGCCTATTACACATATATTCTATTGACTTGCATGATTAAGTTAATGGAATTCTTAGAGAACATTGTCTTTTTCCTAATTTAATACCATTTCCATACCATGATCTGTGGCTCCTAAATGATTATGATTCTGTAAAATTCCCCAACATCATTTCAATTCAATCTCCAAACCATTTGCTCAGGTCCAGGCAAGTTGATCTCCCTCTCTATTCCCAGAACATGCTCATCTCTTTCCTTCCTCAAAAGTTCTGCAGGTTTTTATCTCTTCTATATTTATCTCACGTATGCTTTTTTGCCTACTTGGTTCCTCTGCCTCCTTCCACTGTTCTATATACCATCTCCAGAAAGAGGCCTGTCTTCTTTAAACATCCAATCCAAAGCCATATTGTCCTCATTTACTCAGTCACATCAACCTAGGTGTTCCTTTTCTTTACTGAACTTTTCACAATCTTTAATCATCTTATTTATCAACTTATTCAATAGCGCATTGTTCTCCCGAAACACAAATATAAGTCCCATAACTGTATTTTCTATGTCACTGTCACTTCACAACCCTCTCATCTAGTACAGAAGTGCCACAAAATGGGGTTTTAAAATGTTTATTGAATGAGTGTATGGTGAAGATAAGTTCTTTGAAAAACAAATATATAGATGTGTGTGTGTGTGTGTGTGTGTGTGTGTACATGTGTGGTGTGTGTACTGTGAGCTGAATCTTACTATTCCTCAAAAACCAGATTAAAAGAAACTTAGCTAGGCATTCCACTCAAAGGTCATGAGGAAAGAGGCTCGGCATACGCAAAGGCGGGATCGAGCCTCAGGAGTCCCCCCGGATATTCTCGAGCATTTTCCCCCAAAAAACCAGAGTCTGCCTACTTTATTGCTTTGTGCTCTCACCTCTGACTTTACTGGGGGCTGTCCCCTACCACCATCTCGCTCTCTCTGTCAAAGAGTTAACTTACAGCTCAATTAATAAGTTCCTGGGCAATTAGGAGTGTTTAAATCCAAACCCCTCTGATGGCTCTCTAACTCGCCTGACAAGTTTACCCGGACTCCTGCAGCTATGCATACGATTGTTTACAGTCTCCCAGCCTCTAGAGGCATGGGAAGCTTAAGATATTCAAATAGCTTAGAGCCTCTCAGAGAGTTAAAAACTGTCAGAATAAACTAGTAAAGGATTTCATTGATGAGTCAATGCTTGTTGCCAAGTTTTCACATCCCCTGAATTGTATCCTTGAATATGTATCAATTAATAGTAGGTATGTAGAAAAAAATAAGTAGTGGCCTTGGTGTTAGTAACTTTAGACCCTTAAGGTAATAAATTCTTTCTTTGTTGTAAACCCATTACACATCCGCCCTATAGGAATGCAATTTTATCTTTGGAAGATGGTGCCAAACCTTGAAATAATTACTCTTAGAGAAAGTAAGTCTTTGTTGATAAGTCCTTGTCAAGAGTCATAAAATGTTAGTAGGCCTTCTGGCCAGAAGATGATGTAAATCACCTAAACCATTTGTATACGATACATTTGCAGGAAAGAAACCTTGGTTTTGATAAGAATCAAAGACTGCTGACTTTGCATCCCTATTATCCTCTATGTGTAACTTAGGGTATAAAAGCCCCTGTTGAAAATAAAACGGGCCTTGTTCACCAGCGCTTGGTCTCCCCATGTCATTCTTCCCTCTAACCTCCAGCTGAGTCTCCATCTGGGCCTTGCTGAACCCACCACGCCACTAATTATGCCTGGGCTTCTAAGACCCACTCGAGAAGGAGTCTAGGGTGAGACACCTTCCGCTATTCGAGAGGGTGCCATGCCTACGTAAGTGGTGCAAACTTCTTGTCTTGAAGTTTTATTGGTCTCCCGTAAACCAAGCTACTTTCTTTTCCACTGAATTTTCCTACTGAGCTATCCTCATTCTATTGTTCCCTATATCTCTAATTAGCATATAAATAATCGCCCTAGGCCGCCTCTCCTTGAATACCCTGGATCAGCTGGGGCTGGTCCCCAGCAAAACTTGTTTACAGAAATCTTAAACAATGTTTCCTCGTAACAAGTACTGATAATATATGACTCTAGAATACCATGTTGTTGCCCTGGAGGCACTATGAAATCCAGCCAAGAAATGGATTGTTGGTGACTAAACCAACACTTTCATATTCTACTCCAAACTCCAAACAGACCATACAGCATGGTAGCCCCTGCTTTATGTAAATGTTTTATATTAGTTCTTTGATTTTCTTTTCATGTTTGTATAAAAGAGTTTTTAAGGAGAAATTTCCTTAAAGATGGGATTTAAATTACTTTAGCAGCAGTAAATACTCTTCAGACTATATGATTAACAGCATGATTGCAGAGAAGTTTTATTACGTTGTCTTACATAATAGTATAGTATAGAATTTTCTAACGAGTCCTAGAGGCAGATGCCCTATATTTTTAATGACCTTGGGCAAGTGATAAAAATTCTCAGGACTTCAGCTTTTTCATCTGCAATAATGCAGACAATATCAGTCTCAATATTTTAAAATTGTTGTGAAGAACAAAAATGACATACCATGTTTGAAGATCATACATAGCAGAAAGTCTGCCACAGAACAAGGGCTCAGTAAATCTTAGAAAGCTACTGATGACTAGCCAGGTATTCCCTGACTCCACTTTGGCAGTATGAAAGTTGCCTTGCTTAAATCTACTAAAAACTATGGAGATTAGATATTGTTATCTTCATCCAATAGATGAGAAAATTACAGCTCAAAAATGTAAGTTCCCTACCATCACACAAGTTGTGGGCAGCAAAGCCAATTTATTTTCAATTTTATTGAATTATCTTGTCCTTAATAGCCTATCTTCAGAGTTCTTCCTTTTCAGAGAACCTGGAAACCAGAATGAGAAAATAAATCTTTGAATTATTGTTTCTTTCATTTGAAACTGTTGGTATGTTGATAGTTAAGTAAAAGATGGTGAAGATAAGAGAAAGTGAGAAAAGAATGAAAGAAAGAATAAGTGAGAAAAGAATAGCAGAAAGTCAGAAAATAAAGTCTAAAGCACTAATGACAGTGTATATTTTAAGGAAATAGAACAAACAAGCCAGTTTTTCTTTTCTTTTTCCTTAAAATACCCCGATAATAGATTCTTAACTAATTATTGGACATGTCTTTAGGCTGTAGAAAGAAATCAGAGAAGTATGTGAAAGAATATATCTTATTATATTTATTCTCTTATAAAAGTTTAAATTAAAAACAATGTTTCGATAGCTTAAATCAAACATATGAGAGAATAAGGCCAATGGGAGAAGAGAGCTCTCTTGGTGACAACTGCAGGGTTTGGCCTTCTACCTTGACTGAAGAACCTTTATTCTGACTGCTGCTGATGCTAAGTCACTTGAGTCGTGTCCGACTCTGTGAGACCCTATAGACGGCAGCCCACCAGGCTCCCCCGTCCCTGGGATTCTCCAGGCCAGAACACTGGAGTGGGTTGCCATTTCCTTCTCCAATGCATGAAAGTGAAAATTGAAAGTGAAGTTGCTCAGTTGTATCTGACTCTTAGCGACCCCATGGACTGCAGCCTACCAGGCTCTTCCATCCATGGGATTTTCCAGGCAAGAGTCCTGCAGTGGGGTGCCATTGCCTTTATTCTGGGTGACCTGTCAAATCCACACCTTTAGGGGAGTTCTTTGGTGGTCCAGTGGTTAGGAATTTGCCTTTCAATGCAGGGCATGGTGGGTGGGGGTTGGAGGTTGGCAGCAGTGGCTGGGTCAATCCCTGGCCAGGAAAGTACTAAAATAGTTTACATACTTGTGCATTTCTAGGGGATGAAATTAGTGTGTAGTGTAAATGAAGCTGTTTTATGAATAAAAAGTGAAACTGTTTAAAAAGAAAAAGCACTGTTCAATTTGAAAAATGTGGAGTGGGGTGGAAAGATTTGACCATTCCACTGTCTCACTTAAGAAAACATACTCTGAAACACAATTTAAAATGTTCTGTGTTGCCCCTTCGATGTCTCTTTCTACAAGCACTTTTCTCTCATTCTTTCTATCATACTCAAAGATAAAAGTAGCTATTAGGGAAGAATGTAAAGTTTCGAGGGCATCAAAGGTAGAAATTATTCCAATTATTGTGCTGCTATGACATAGTTTCTATTATGAATCAGTCTCAAATGTGAATTCATTTTGTTAATTAAAAATCTACTCTATCAGGAGCACAATCTACATATTTTACAAATAGCAGACTCAGGATACACTAAACCTTTGAGATAAAGGGAAATTTGATCCAAGAAAAATCACATTTGAGATTTTTCTCTGTATTAGTATTCTCTCCCTTTGGCAATATGACAGTGTTGTCTTTTATTTAAATATCATCATTTAAGATGTAATAATATCCATCTTTTCTTGGTTTCTCCTCTCACACACTGGTATGGAAATGAACTACTCATCACTGGTCCTAAAATCTCTCTCTCATCTGAGCTCCCTGACATCACTGTGTAATTTCTTCTTTGAATTAACTACTTCAGTTTTTTTCTTCTTCTGTCTTTTAGTTCCCAAAGGGCACCAGAAGCAAAAAGAACCTTGAATTATCAATGATAAATAATTTATTTTCTAGAACATTTTCTCTGGGAACTGAGGAGTCTGCCTCTTACATTTATTTGAAGGGCTTATGGATGCATGGCTCTCAGCACTTCCAACAGAACAGTCCTGGGTACCAGCAGATCCTCCTTGTCCTCCCAAGCAGCATGCAGGCAAAGTGGTCCAAAAGCAAACTACTCACGTGTGTGCATGTGTGTACGGGGGTGATGCACATGTGTGTGGGACATGTCCTTAACCTACATTAGCTGACTGTCTTTGAAGAATTTTTCTAGGTTCTTCACCATTTTTTGTCTTTTTTTCTATTCTTAAGATTGAACCAGATTATTGCTAACTTCTAATTGTTAAATTTATATATTGTAAACTGAAGCTTTAAGGAACTGGTAGTTTTTTTTTTTTTTAATCATTTTTAGGTAAATGTAAGTAGGGCAGCATAAAAGTAAGTACTTTTTTTATAAACTGAAGATCTTGAAAAAGAAAAATTGCAGCTAGTCACAAAACCTTCTCACTGTTTCATCCTCAACATCTGAAAGTGATATATTGACAGGAAAATAATTCTGGGAATCATTTGTATAAAGGAATCATGGAAAAAAAAGTTTATTCCAGTATGTCACCACTGGAATACAAGCATAACCACCTACAAAGAAACCTCAGCTGTTAAGACTCCCCCTACAATAATAGCTTGTAATGTGATTGCACAACTCACCAAAGATGTCCAAAATCACAGCACTAATAGCTGCTCCAGGCTCAACTCTAAAGAGGACTAGCCCATTATGTTTGTGTTTTTGCACAGATGGCTTTGTTGCCTCCTTGAGGCTACATTCATAAAAGCTTTTTGATCCCACTCTTTCAATCAGAAACATGATAGAACATGTGTCAGTGAGAAGCCAAGATTGGACTGTGAGGTTCACTGTTTCTGGGTTGGATATCCAGTTCTGTCTCTGATTAACTGGCTTCCTTGGGTTAGTTATTTTACCTTTCTAAGTCTCAACTTTCACATTTCTAACTTAAAAAGGGATTTAACTTATAAAGTTGGCATATCCTGCTGCTGCTGCTGCTGCTGCTGCTAAGTCGCTTCAGTTGTGTCCAACTCTGTTCAACCCCATAGACGGCAGCCCACCAGGATCCCCCGTCCTTGAGATTCTCCAGGCAAGAACACTGGAGTGGGTTGCCATTTCCTTCTCCAATGCATGAAAGTGAAAAGTGAAAGTGAAGTCTCTGAGTCGTGTCCGACTCTTAGTGACCCCATGGACTGCAGCCCACCAGGCTCCTCCATCCATGGGATTTTCCAGGCAAGAGTACTGGAGTGGGGTGCCACTGCTTTCTCCATGGCATATCCTACTGATTTTAAATAATGTCTCCTCCATGTAGAAAATGCTACATAATTTATAAACATTATGAAGCTCTAAATCCTGAATGATTTTCTTGTTTTTTCTTCAGCTCTTATTTGTTAGAAACATAATGACTGCTCTTTTAAATTTAAATTCACCAAATTTATTGATTACAATTATGTTGAGAGTGACCAACAACAAAAAATAAGAGCAGCAAGTAATATTTTTTTGACTGAAGTGTTTTTTTCCCCAATTCATAGAAATTAAATACAGAAGAAATAAATTCAGGACTAATGTCACAACTTCAAGTGTTTTCTACATTATTACTCTCCCACCATGAAATGTAACTTCAATGATAGTAATGCAAAGTAAGTTTTTAGTGTTGCCCATGTACCAGGAACATAGCAAACAGTTTTATTTTATATCTCATTCAATACCCATTACAGTCATAAAAGCATTTCAGGGTTGTACATGGAGTAACTGAGGCACCGAGGTAGTACACACATTGTTCAATATCACACGATCCCAGTATTTGTCTTGGTTAAAACCACCTCCTCTGAATTCAAGCATGACGTCCATGTTCCCTAGAATCTGTGCTCCAAAACAAGAGAAGCCACCACAATGAGAAGCTCTTGCTTTCTGCACCTAGAAAAACTTCATGCATAGCGATGAAGACGCAGTACAGCCAAAAAATCATTTTTTTTTTAAGAAAGAATTCATCCTGGGGCTACAGAAAGCAAGTTAAATAGGAAAAATGATATTGAAAACAACATTTTGGGAAAGCTTTATGATGGAACTCCCGGAGTAGAATCATTACTGTGAATCCTGGTCAGAGATATCTTGCAGGCAAAATCCACTGTTCACATAAAATAATCAAAGAAAAGAAACACACCCAATGAATTCCCAGTGTTTTAACCCTAAATAACGATGTAGATTATGGTTCTAGAAGGAGGAACAAATACATCAGAAGAAGTTGTTTTACAGATGGGAGAATGAGGTTGATTTGAACTACATTTAATTTGATCTAGCGACTTCACTTTCACTTTTCACTTTCATGCATTGGAGAAGGAAATGGCAACCCACTCCAGTGTTCTTCCCTGGAGAATCCCAGGGACAGAGGAGCCTGGTAGGAGGCCGTCTGTGGGGTCACAGAGAGTCGGACACGACTGAAGCAACTCAGCAGTAGCAGCAGCAGTCTTAAAATATTCAAGTGGAAAACATCCAATAGGATAAAAGAGATTAGAGATTAGAAAACATGTTGAAACCAAGCCTTTCGTGGATATGAAACTATACCAAACTCATTTGTGAGCTTGAAAGCAAAACAGAGTCTCAGAACCTTCACAGTTACTTAAAAAAAAAAAAAAAAATGTCAGTCTTGGATAGAGAGGGGTGCAGTAAGTCTAAGTAATATTAATAATGACATTCTGTACAAATTGAGATCGTTTTCAGTCACAAATAATGTTTTCTTCTAAATGTTAATGTTTTCCTATTTCATAGACCTTAACTTTACTTTCAGTCTGAAAAAAGGAAAGTCACACTTCATCCAGCTTGACAAGTATGGTACTTGGTTTCTTGTTCCCCAAGAGAAGATAAGTATGCTGGATTCAGTTAGTTAGTAAACTAAATCTTCCCTGTCTAAAAAGCCCCTGAATATTTCTTCATTGCTTTCTGTACTCTGTGGAGTTGTATCATAATTTGACGAAGATTTAACTGTAATTTGATTTAGCTGAATGGCATGGAACACACTTCAACTTTTCCCTTTGGCAGTTTATTTATTCATTTCTTCACCCACACGTGTATCTATAAAACTGTTTATCAACAAATGTGTGGCAGTGGGTTTCTCTAAGTATTGTTTATTAAACAACAATGAAGAAACAAAGTTTATACCTCATTTCTTGTGAAAATCCTTATACCATACCTCAGGTCTAGTCATTGGAACAGTTTAGTAGTGCCTAAAAACCTTATCATGCCTATTCAAGGAAGATTCTTAGTTACAATCAGTATCAACTAACTCTAACTCATTTAAGTAGAGAATGTATATATATATATATATATATTTTTTTTTTTAAAGAGTAGATGGGAACTGCCATGACACTCTAAGAGGCCTACTAAACCAGGGTCATTCTAAGAAGCCTGCCAAAAAAAGGTCAGAAAATGAATAGAAACAAGGGAGCCTGTGTGGTCAAAGCCATAGCCAAACTGAACAGTTTCAGGGAGGACAGTATATTTTTCTTATCTGGATCCTGTTGCATAGCCCTGTCAAAAGTGAACCATATAATAGTATTAACGGCCAAGCTCTATGGATACATCTATATATCATACTGCAATGCATCTCTTATACCCCAACCTTTTACCTAAGCATTCTCCTACATCCTCCATTCACTATCTCCTGATGTGTTCCCATTCCATTCTTTCATTTCTGATCTCCCCAACACCTCCCAGAGGAACCCCTCAAAACAATAGAAGGAATAGAAGATAGTTAACCATCCATGAAGAAATCCAATATTTAGACATTTTCTCTTATGGTCCTGGATTAAAATCATTTTAAGTAGTAGTTAACCTTTTGCAAATAATTTGGACTGTCTAATAAACTCTTGGGCTATAATATTGTTTTAGGCACCAAAAACCAAAGACACTGTCCTTGCCTTCAGTATACTTACTGCCCAGGAGGAAGAAGCCATAACTATTCTATAATAGAATAAGTGTTTTCATGAAGCTTTGCTAAGTGTTAAAAGAAAAGAGAAGACACTGATTCTGCCTGCAAGCAGTAAAGAGAAGCTGCAGAAAGAAGAGTCACAAACAGTTATCAATAAACTGTTTAGGCAGGAACATAATCCTTCTAGGGTGTGGATGGATCTTCAACTGTAGTTTTAATTAAACAAACATTTTCTCTACTCTATGGGGTTGAAGGAGTAAACTGTACCTCAATGAGCAGTATTTGGCTAGCTTCAAAAACCATTCCCAAATCTACAGTTATATAACATTTTGGTCTTATCCTTCCAAGGCCCTGGGCTACACAGTACATTTCCTTAATATTACAGTTGTTGGATGATAAGGGGAAAATGACACGTTACCAGAAAATAGAATTTTAAAAGCTGATTTTAATGTACCAAGGAAATGTACTCTGGAAATGAATTCTTTATCTTTGAGATTTAATCTGCTTGGGGTACATTCTTAGAGTAAGAGGAAGACAAGGCCAAAGTAGATGTAAATGGAAAAGTATTCAAAAGTTTACATTTTAAGCTTTCTACTTGATATTTTAAGGTGTTGTAGATATTTCTGTGAGCTCTCTGTGTGAGCTGAATCCATGAGCCTGCTTGTCTGAGGAATGGTGCGAACAGCTCAGCTCTGTTCTCAGCCAGGATCATGCATTTTTCTATCATTCAGAGTTTGGTGCCACAGTTCCCCAAATGTGACCAAACTTTGGCATTTATATTAATAAGGGGGTGTTTTATCTTTGAATTTCACCAAGTGAAATTCCTGGAACAATGGCTTTATCAGTTTGTGGACAGACTCATGCAGTGAAGTACCAGCCACTTCAAACTCTCTCACTGTCCAATTCCTCATTCCCAGAGGTTATTGGCCTTGTTCTTCTCTCAGGGTAGGAAGCAGCTTAGCAGTTGTGGAATATTTCTTGGTGGTCTTTACTTTTCCTTAAAGAGAAATCCTGACTTTTGCTGCTGCTGAAAATCATTTCTTTGAATAATTGAATCTAGATTCGAATCTAGAATAGAATCTTCTTCCTAAGAAGATATGTATGTATATATGAAAAACCTCGTATTCTAGGAGGTCGCACTTTTTTTTCCTTTGCTCTGCTATTTTTTAAATGATTTTTTATTGGAGTGCACTTGCTTTACTAGGTAGCACTTTTCTAGAAACACTTCACTCACCAATAAATTACATGATAAATGCAATTAGAGTAAATCCAGGAATGGGTGTATGAATAAGTGGATGGATGAAAATTATCTGGCTATAACTTTAGGTAGCAAAGGCAAGGATGAAAGGAGATCGAGACTTTGGATATGTCAGATTTCTACAGTGCTAAGACTGGACTATTGTTAAAGCAAGGGAACTGTTCCAGAAATAGTAGGTTCAGAGGATGCATCAAAGCTAGAAGCAAGCCAAGACACAGATAATCTGGCTACAAGAAATGAGCTAAGTGAAAAAAAAGGTTCCCTGATTTAATAAATACTAATACATACTGAAGGGTTGATGGTGCCCTGTGTGTATACATGTGCATGTGTGCTTAGCAATAAATAGTGCCGATGCATGTTGACTGCAGGTGTTAGTCCTGAAAGGCTGTGACCAGATCCCTACAGTTGCCAGTGAAGACTCTATTAATATATTCAACAAATATTTTTCCCTTGATTTTTCTAAAATGAAATTTACAAAAACATTTTCATGATGTTAAGAATTATCTTCCAATTCAGATGAGTATGTATACTGATGATTGGTTAATTGATTAGATTTTTTGAGCCTGATTCCCCTTGCTTCAAAGAGAAGATGCTGAAAAAAATCCAGGATGGAAAATTAATTGGACAAATTCAGATTCATAAGGAGATGTGGGGCCAGTACCTAATCCACACTGTATCACCCATCAAGGTTGGGCATTGTAAAATTTATTGTTTTATAACAAATGGCCCCAGAAATTTAGCAGATAAGCACAATTACTGTCTCACAGTTTTTGTTGATAAAGAACTGAGGATAAGCTTGGTTGGATAATAATGAATCAAGGTGAGTCATAAGGTACAGTCAAGAAGTATCATCAGAAGGTTCAACTGTGGGATAATCCACTTGTGAGTTCACTCCATATAGTGTGGCAGACTTTAGTTTCTCACTGGATGTTGATGATAGACCTTGGTTGCTCACCAAGACTTTTCCTTAATTGGCTTGCATATCCTATGACTTAGTGCGTAGCTTCTTTCAGAGTGAGTAATGAGTGAAGATATATAAATATAGATATTGATTTAGATGTAGGTATAGATATGGAGAGGAGAAGGTAATGACACCCAACTCCAGTACTCTTGCCTGGAAAATCCCATGGACAGAGGAGCCTGGTGGGCTACAGTCCATGGGGTGGCTAAGAGTTGGACACGACTAAGCGACTTCACTTTCACTTTTCACTTTCATGCATTGGAGAAGGAAATGGCAACCCACTCTAGTGTTCTTGCCTGGAGAATCCCAGGGATGGGGGAGGCCAGTGGGCTGCTTTCTATGGGGTCGCACAGAGTCAGACATGACTGAAGCGACTTAGCAGCAGCATAGATATGGACAGAATGAGAGGAGTAAATTCAAGAGAACATCTGCTCTCTTTTGTAACCTAATCTCAAAAATTAACATACTATCACTTCTGCCATATTCTATTGGTCACCTTATCTTTGGTGCAACATGTGAGGGAAATGGCATCTGAAATTCTGTGAAGTGAATCTCTAATAGTTAAGACTAAACAACAATGATGAAATGCAAGAAAAGACGAAGGAAACAATGAAGGTTGGCCTTTCAAGTACAATAAAATTCTAATAGTCTTATTTTTAGAAAAATAAGTTGATTCCCAGAGTCTTATTGGATGTGAGAAAAGCAAAAATAATCCAAACAGATCCTGCTTGCATCAGTGAGATTTTGGTGCATAACAAACTACCCCTAAATTGAATGTTTTAAATAACATTTACTATTTTTCACAATTTTTCTGACAAGATTATGCACTATTTTCAGTCTGAACAAGGTTTGCTGATTTTTCTAGTCAGCTGGTGGCTCAGCCAAGACTTGATGGCTGGCTTACTCACTTCTGGATGTTGACTTATATTAAATGAGTGACAAGGATGGGTTGGCCAGGCATCTCCCACCATCTAGGAAATTAGCCTAAGCTCCTTGATGTGGGGATGGCTATAGTGCTTCCAGGAACAGAAAGACAAAAGAAACCTTACTATGAAGTTTCTTCTCTAATTCACCTGAAATCATATTTGCTACTGTCTATCCTCAAAGCAAGTGTTATGGACTTTGTGTTGATGTGAAGCACTGCAAAGTCATGGTACATTAGTCCCAATCCATTGTTTCTAGAAATGATCTAAGTGTCGATCATTTTGTTTTGGCATGGAGTACTCTGCCCAGGAAAGTAAAGAATGAGACAAAAATTTGTGTGCACTATTTTAACTGGAAAATATATCAAGGGAGCAGGAGGAGAACTGGAAAGAAAGACAAACAGGAAGCAGGAAAAAAAAAATGATAACTTCCTATTTGATCCAACTGAGGTTTGACCCAATCAGAACCTCACAGGAGACAAGCACCATGAGCCTCCCAAGTATTTGCCCAAGGAAAAAGAAGATGGGAGTTTTTCCACCCAACATCCCACTTTCATTGTTCAAGGCCTTCCCCTTGGGCTATAACTCCTTCACATCCCTAGGTCATTCTGGCATTAATATGTAGATTTTCTACTTCCCTCGTGGCTCAGATGGTAAAGCATCTGTCTACAATGCGGGAGACCCAGGTTCAATCCCTGGGTTGGGAAGATCCCCTGGAGAAGGAAATGGCAATCCACTCCAGTACTATTGCCTGGAAAATCCCATGGACAGAGGAGCCTGGTAGGCTACAGTCCACGGGGTCGCAAAGAGTCAGACACGACTGAGCAACTTCACTTTAGTGGGAGGGAGGAGGGAGGAGGGTTCAGGATGGGGAACACGTGTATACCTGTGGCGGATTCATGTTGATATATGGCAAAACCAATACAATATTGTAAAGTTTAAAAATAAAATAAAAATAAATAAATAAATAAAAAAGGAAAAAATAAATGAGATTTGCACAGTGCTGCTTAGAGGCTGGGCACTCTCTCAATACCTGGAGGACAATATGGACAAAGAACTATGTGGGGCACAAAAGGTTTCTGAATAGTATTTGAGTATAGTTATTACACTTTGAGTAGAAAAAGTACGTAAAACTCATTATATGTGTTCTATTATTTATACCCCACTACAACCTTCAGAGAGGCTAAGTAACTTACCCAAAACCACAGAGTTAGTGCAAAAACAAAGATTTGAAGAGATATTTTTGAATACCAAATTCTGTGCTTTTTCAATATACCTTACTTCCTAAAATTATTGTGTGTGTGTGTGTGTGTGTGTGTTTTTGTGGGGGCACAGGTTACCAGACACATATGGAGATTTTGGTTCTTGGCATCTTTCTATAATGAGTTGTAGCATGTCCTTTAAAGAAAGTGAAAGTGAAGTCTCTCAGTCCTGTCTGAATCTTTGTGACCCCATGGACTGTAGCCCACCAGGATCCTCCATCCATGAAATTTTCCAGGCAAGAGTACTGGAGTGGGTTGCCATTTCCTTCTCCAGGGGATCTTCACAACCCAGGGATCAAACTGGGTCTCCTGCGCTGTGGGCAGACGCTTTACTGTCTGAGCCACCAGGGGAACCTTTGACTTTACTCATTTAAAAAAAAAAGAAAAGAAAAGAAAAAAAAGCATAGGTTTATTTAGTTTCCTTCTGAGGTACAAAATAAAGGGGCTATCATTTCAGTTCAGTTCAGTCCCTCAGTCATGTCCAACTCTTTGTGACCCAAGGACTGCAGCACGCCAGGCCTCACTGTCCATCACCAACTACCAGAGTTTACTCAAACTCAGGTCCATTGAGTCGGTGATGCCATCCAACCGTCTCATCCTCTGTCCACCCCTTCTTGACTCCTGCCTTCAATCTTTCGCAGCATCAGGGTCTTTTCTAATGAGTCAGTTCTCACCAGGTGACCAAAGTATTGGAGTTTCAGCTTCAGCATCAGTCCTTCCAGTGAATATTCAGGACTGATTTCCTTTAGGTTGGACTGGTTTGATCTCCTTGCAGTCCAAGGGACTCTCAAGAATCTTCTCCAACACGATAGTTCAAAAGCATTAATTCTTTGGCACTCAGCTTTCTTTATAGTGGCTATGCATTCCTGCAAATTCAAATTGACATTAACTGGGTTGGAATTATTTTCCTTATCACACTGAACTCGGCTGATAGTCCTTTCTCTCAGTCTACATAATCCTTGGCCCTGGGGAAATCAGGGAAATAAAAAGTGGGGTATATATTAATAAGTAGTGGGGATATCACATTTGATTGAAAATGATGTTTTCATGATTGTGCAAATACTAAAAAAGCTGTTTTACTCACCAGTTCTTCAGTCAGAACTTGCCCTTAATGATCATTTCTTCACATCTTTCAGTAAAAAGAGTGATAAACTTAATGAAGACTTTGATATGTTGTGAGATGGTAAAAATGCCTTCTGAGTTATCATGGCAATGAAATAATTCTCACCATGGTTTTCTCATTGATTTTATTTTATTGTAAGTTTAGAAAATTATTAGTTTATATATCATACATATGATAACTTCATTAAACATAAGACTAGAATTAAAAGAAAGACCGTTCACCGATAAAACAGAAAATTGTTATAGAAGGAACTAAGTATATATCTATTGTTCATTCATATGAATGAACAAAGAGGTCAAATAGAGAAACCTACTGAATTTTATTGCTGTCTTGTAAAAGTGTATACAGCACCCATAAAGAATATGATTGGAAGGTAAATTATTTACTGTGAGAACCTTGGCTGTGAAATCATTTCTATACCACTAAGGGATTCTTGCATACAGTGGAGGAAGAAGAGCCTGAGAATTGTTTCTAGGCATCTTTTTACTTTTTCCATCTGAGTATAATGCAGTAAGCTTCTTAGATTTTAGGCACACATCAAAATGTCTATCACAAATTCTGGGTGATAATTGCCTGAAGGGATTTCTGACATTTTAAAATTTAACTGTGGTTTTCTTTATTCTTTAAACAGTATATTGGACTTTCTAGCACTTTTACTGTGCTGAAAAGTGTATTACCAGGCAATTTAAGTGTATTTTTTATAATCTGAAATATTTATTAAATACCTACCACCATGTACCTAGGAGAAAACACAGAGGACCACCTATATAAGAATCAGAGACAAAGTCTATGCTCCTGGGAGATAGACTTCTTATTATGTGAATTTTCATTATACCACTTAATGATGCTATAGAAACAGCCCTAAACACATGGAGAGTATTCTGAGGGGACAAAAAATCAATTTGAAGATTAGATTGTCTCTTCACTGAAAAATGAATGTCTAATAATTATTTGCTCTTTTTAAAGCAACTAAATGTTAATATCTTGGCACATTTAAGAAGGAGAGGCAAAGAAACGTGTTTTAAATCCTTTTTTTTTTTTTGCATAGCACAGTGGAGTTTACAAAATAATTCACGTAGTTTGTCTGAACCTCAAGTAAATGTTGGAATTAAACATAAACAATGTTCTCATTATCACTCCCCAGATGAAAAAAAAAAGACTCAAGGGGGAAAAGTGACTTTCTAAAAGGCAGAGAGAGAAAACTGGAGTGGAGTTGATTTATTTCATCCTGTACATTGTTTACTGATTAACACCTTCACCTCTCTCCTCAACAATCAGCCCTGAGTTCCCAGAGGTGAGTAACACTCCCTAGCCCCACCCTCTCTGTTAATGTAAAGTCACACTTTTTTTTTTGTTGATGTAAAGTGTCTGTGCTCTTGGATGAACACAAGTAGGTAAGAAATTCCTGAAATAATTTAATTTTCTAAAATATATGTATCAGATCAGATCAGTCACTCAGTCCTGTCCGACTATTTGCGACCCCATAAATCGCAGCACGCCAGGCCTCCCTGTCCATCACCAACTCCCGGAGTTCACTCAGACTCACGTCCATCGAGTCGGTGATGCCATCCAGAAATCTCATCCTCTATCGTACCCTTCTCCTCTTGTCCCCAATCCCTCCCAGCATCAGAGTCTTTTCCAATGAGTCAACTCTTCACATGAGGTGGCCAAAGTACTGGAGTTTCAGCTTCAGCATCATTCCTTCCAAAGAAATCCCAGGGCTGACCTCCTTCAGAATGGACTGGTTGGATCTCCTTGCAGTCCAAGGGACTCTCAAGAGTCTTCTCCAACACCACAGTTCAAAAGCATCAATTCTTCGGCGTTCAGCCTTCTTCACAGTCCAACTCTCACATCCATACATGACCACAGGAAAAACCATAGCCTTGACAAGACAAACCTTTGTTAGCAAAGTAATGTCTCTGCTCTTGAATATGCTATCTAGGTTGGTCATAACTTTCCTTTCAAGGAGTAAGCGTCTTTTAATTTCATGGCTGCAGTCACCATCTGTAGTGATTTTGGAGCCCAGAAAAATAGTCTGACACTGTTTCTTCTGTTTCCCCATCTATTTCCCATGAAGTGATGGGACCATATGCCATGATCTTCGTTTTCTGAATGTTGAGCTTTAAGCCAACTTTTTCACTCTCCACTTTCACTTTCATCAAGAGGCTTTTGAGTTCCTGTTCACTTTCTGCCATAAGGGTGGTGTCATCTGCATATCTGAGGTTATTGATATTTCTCCCGGCAATTTTGATTCCAGCTTGTATTTCTTCCAGTCCAGCATTTCTCATGATGTACTCTGCGTATAAGTTAAATAAGCAGGGTGACAATATACAGCCTCGACGAACTCCTTTTCCTATTTGGAACCAGTCTGTTGTTCCATGTCCAGTTCTAGCTGTTGCTTCCTGACCTGCATACAAATTTCTCAAGAAGCAGGTCAGGTGGTCTGGGACTCCCATCTCTTTCAGAAATTTCCACAGTTTATTGTGATCCACACAGTCAAAGGCTTTGGCATAGTCAATAAAGCAGAAATAGATATTTTTCTGGAACTCTCTTGCTTTTTTGATGATCCAGCTGATGTTGGCAATTTGATCTCTGGTTCCTCTGCCTTTTCTAAAACCAGCTTGAACATCAGGAAGTTTACGGTTCACATATTGCTGAAGCCCGGCCTGGAGAATTTTGAGCATTACTTTACTAGTGTGTGAGATGAGTGCAATTGTGTGGTAGTTTGAGCATTCTTTGGCATTGCCTTCCTTTGGGATTGGAATGAAAACTGACCTTTTCCAGTATATATATATAATTTTTCACCTGAAACTTTAGTTCATCACGTGTCATTTTATGCACAACAGTGTTATGGAAATTAAAAAATAAAACAACAATAATTTCTGATTATATATATACTAATACCAGAATAATAAAAAACAAAGTTTTGGATTTTATTCTGTCATGGTGGTAACTGGGTGCTACTCACAGAAAGATTAATTCCATATAAATTTCCAGATGCTTCTGTCTTCACAGTTGCAATACAGAGTAATGATATTTAGATGCCCTGATATTGTTCATACTAATCTGCTTAAGGGAGTCAGTTTTTCTCTCTTTTTCTCTCTGTCCTTCCTACCCTCTCTCCTTCCATCCTTCCTCTCCTCTCTTTTCTTCTTAAGCTATACTTTTTTTTAATAACATCACAATAGGTGTTCTGTTCTCTATTTATTTCTTATGATAACTTTTATTTCAGATTTTTATTGCCTTCCATTTTATCAGGAAACTCCAGAGTGTAAACTAAGGTTGAAACTATCCCATCTATTGTAATATTCATAGATGGTGTGTTTAGACAATTTTTTATTTCACATATTAAGAGTGGTCTAGGGGTTGTTAACCTAGATAACATATTCAAAAGCAGAGACATTACTTTGCCAACAAAGGTCTGTCTAGTCAAGGCTATGGTTTTTCCTGTGGTCATGTATGGATGTGAGAGTTGGACTGTGAAGAAAGCTGAGCACCAAAGAATTGATGCTTTTGAACTGTGGTGTTGGAGAAGACTCTTGAGAGTCCCTTGGACTGCAAGGAGATCCAACCAGTCCATTCTGAAGGAGATCAGCCCTGGGATTTCTTTGGAAGGAACAATGCAAAAGCTGAAACTCCAGTACTTTGGCCACCTCATGCGAAGAGTTAACTCATTGGAAAAGACTGATGCTGGGAGGGATTGGGGGCAGGAGGAGAAGGGGACAACAGAGGATGAGATGGCTGGATGGCATCACTGACTCAATGGACGTGAGTCTGAGTGAACTCCAGGAGTTAGTGATGGACAGGAAGGCCTGGTGTGCTGCGATTCATGGGGTTGCAAACAGTCAGACACGACTGAGCAACTGAACTGAACTGAACTGAACTGAGGGGGTGTTAAAGAGGTCACGGGCCAAATTAATGGTATCTCTTGGAGCTGACAATCAGTCTCCTACTCTCTAGGGAAGTTTTCTTTTCTTCTGTACTATGCAGGCATTTATAATTTTCTTGATTTTCAAGTCATTGAGCACAAATTATATGTAGGAGAGGAATCTGGTCAAAAAGTGATTATTAACCCAAGACAAGGAATTTAAATGATTACTCTGAAAATCATCAGTAAGACTGGTGAACGATGCTCAGAAAATGACTAGGAATCATGGTAGCTATCATCTGGAGTGACACCACAATCTTGTGCCAGGAACTCTATGAAGACACAAACCCACTCCTGCCTTTGGACACTGGATGTTATTAATGCTGCTCCTTCCCCATAAAGAAAACGATATCTTGGCTTTTTGGCTTTAATCATGGAAGGAGCTTGATCTCTTTTCGAAAAAAAAAAATGCAGTGCTATGCACTCATAAAAAGAAATGATAATTATCTATACATTAGAAAAATATCAACAATTAAAAGAAATATTCAGTTCCTAAATCATTGCAAGATTTATTTATAGTAAAAGTGTTGCATTTGCATATTAAAGTTAGTATTTTAATATAATTTTATATCCTTAATTCATTTATTCTTCTCAAAGAATTCCTAGTATGTACAGGGAATAGTTTTTCCCCTTTTATATAATTAAGAACACCGTTACTAGTGAGTTCTAAATATTTGGGCAATATTTAAAAGTGAACATCAAAATGACCAGAATCCAAAAATAATTTTGATGTAGTGAAAGATGAAGGCACAAATGTAGAACAAGTGTGTAGAATGTGATGGCATTTTATCTCAATATTTCTTAAAATCAAGTATGCAAATACGCATATTAAATTCACTGTATGTTTTTAGAGTTGCAAAGTCATCAAAAATTCAAGTAGTTATATTAAAACCAATGATGAGATGAAAGTCACTTTTATTATGTCTTATCTATTTGTTCTTTATTCTCAGATTGTTGTGTACTTTTAAGCTGTACTTCTTTGTAATTTGTGCTACAGTAAATAGAAAACTTTTGCAAGACTCTTTTGGCAATCCTTTAGAAAATATCAAAAGCTTTCAGCTTGCATTGTTATTTTTGAAAGCCAAATGCTTTGTTTGTAAATAAGGGTAAAAATCAAAAGAATTGAATCTGTAAAAATAGCTCCAAACACATACTACACTATTTCCTCTTAGAACAACAATTTAGTATACTCAATTGATAGATATCTGTACAAATACATCTAATATTTGAACTCTGTAGTAACTTCATTAAGTATAGAAGCGAATGGGATAATCTTTGATTATCCTTATGAGGAAGACCTATGAGAGTTCTTTTAAAATAAAGTATTTTTTTAAAATACCTTACATTTAATTGAATAAGCAAAGTAAAATTTATACTCTTTCTCAGGTCTAAATTGCAACAGGAAAAAATAGGGAGAGAAAGTAGAGGAGGTGTCATAACTAAATTCCATTTACCCTTCTCCTGTTATTGGTCTCAATTCTCCTGTAAATGCTCACTGCCTGATGCCTAAAGAGCCAACTTTTTGTTTCCAAGTGTGTTTAAGCCCGCTACATTTGTTATTGTGATGAAGCAACTTTTTAAAATTGTGCAAAAATATGAAACGAGGATGATTTTTTTCTCCATGAAACAAAGTTGAAAGGTTTTGTTGGTCTTGACAAAGACTAAATTGGTTTGCCAATGACTTTTTATGAGGGTATAAAATTAAAATATCTCATTCCATATTAATAAACAAGAAATGTCACAGCCATTACTGATTTCTGGCCTTCAAATATGAATGTGAGCTCCCCAACTGCAATCCAGCAGTGCTGCCACCCCCCGTAGTGATTGCTGAGAAGCTGGAGGAAGGCAAGAAGCAAGGTGAGCAAGGAAACAGGATTGGCCCCAGATAGCTAACATGCACATGAAAAGAATGAGTTCAGTGAGTCCAGAGACTACCATCTTCCCATACATCAGTTCAGTCGCTCAGTCGTGTCTGAGTCTTTGTGACTCTGTAGACTGCAGCAAGCCAGGCTTTCTTGTCCATCGCCAACTTCTGGAGCATGCTCAAACTCATGCCATCAGGGTCTATTTGCCATGAAGTGTTGGGACCACATGCCATAATGTTAGTTTTCTGAATGTTGAGTTTTAAGGCAACTTCATCACTCTCCTCTTTCACTTTCATCAAGAGGCTCTTTAGTTCTTCACTTTCTGCCATAAAGGTGGTGTCATCTGCATATCTGAGGTTATTGATATTTCTCCTGGCAATCTAGAATGCTAAATTCCTTAACTTGATACCTGATCTTCGATGTTCAGACTGTCTGCTCCCTGTGTTGCAAACCTGTATATAGCCTGATTTACCCCCTGCCTCTTTGGAGCAGTTTTCTCAGAGCTACTGAGATGCTGTCTCCCGGGCTCAGAGTCTTAAACATTCCCATCAAATAAAATAACTCTACTTTCAGATTGTGATTATACTTTTTTAGTCGATAGGGGGGAACGGTAAAAGGTTAGCAAAAGCCAGTTGGAAAGTTTCTGCTTTCAGATTGCTTTAAAATGTCTGGGTCCTAATGTTGTTGAAAAGACACTTTAACTAGAAATGGTAAGGATGCATTTGGGGCTGAATGTTTTTTGCAAAACTGTTATCAGCGGGTTGAAATAGGAAAGAGAATAGCCTTGTTTTTGTATTTAAATGCTGGTGAATAAAAGCATATGTATGTATTTTATGTGAAACTAAATTATATCAGTTCAGTCACTTAGTCATGTCCGACTCTTTGCAACTCCAGGACTGCAGCACGCCAGGCTTCCCTGTCCATCACCAACTCCTGCAGCTTGCTCAAACTCATGCCCGTCGACTCGGTGATGCCATCCAACCATCTCATCATCTGTCGTCCCCTTCTCCTCCTGCCTTCAATCTTTCCCAGCATCAGGGTCTTTTCCAATAAGTAAGTTCTTCACATCAGCTGGCCAAAGTATTAGAATTTCAGCTTCAGCATCAGTCCTTCCCATGAATATTCAAGACTGATTTCCTTTAGAATTGACTGGTTTTATCTTCTTGAAGCCCAAGGGACTCTCAAGAGTCTTCTCCAATACCACAGTTTAAAAGCATCAATTCTTAAGCACTCAGCTTTCTTTATATTTAAAACTATAGTATTTAAGATATGGTAAAAAGGCAATGCTAAGGTTTTATTTTTACTTAAGACTTGATATCTCGTACTGATATCTTCAGTAACACTGAAGAAGCTGAAGTTGAATGGTTCTATGAAGACCTACAAGACCTTTTAGAACTAACACCCAAAAAAGATGTCCTTTTCATTATAGGGGACTGGAATGCAAAAGTAGGTAGTCAGGAAACACCTGGAGTAACAGACAAGTTTGGCCTTGGAGTACAGAATGAAGCAGGGCAAAGACTAATAGAGTTTTGCCAAAAGAACGCACTGGTCATAGCAAACACCTTCTTCCAACAACACAAGACAAGACTCTACTCATGGACATCACCAGATGGTCAACCCCGAAATCAGATTGATTATATTCTTTGCAGCCAAAGATGGAGAAGCTCTATACAGTTGATGTATGGCAAAACCAATACAATATTGTAAAGTAAAAATAATAATAATAATAAAATAAATAAATAAATAAATAAAAGCTGAAAAAAAAAACCCCAAAAACCAAGACCTGAGCTGACTGTGGCTCAGATTATGAACTCCTTATTGCCAAATTCAGACTTAAATTGAAGAAAGTAGGGAAAACCACTAGACCATTCAGGTATGACCTAAATCAAATCCCTTATGATTATACAGTGGAAGTGAGAAATAGATTTAAGGGACTACATCTGATAGATAGAGTGCCTGATGAACTATGGACAGAGGTTCTTGACATTGTACAGGAGACAAGAATCAAGACCATCCCCATGGAAAAAAAATGCAAAAAAGCAAAATGGCTGTCTGGGGAGGCCTTACAAATAGCTGTGAAAAGAAGAGAAGCGAAAAGCAAAGGAGAAAAGGAAAGATAGTCCTATCTGAAGGCAGAGTTCTGAAGAATAGCAAGAAGAGATAAGAAAGCCTTCCTCAGCAATCAATGCAAAGAAATAGAGGAAAACAACAAAATGGGAAAGACTAGAGATCTCTTCAAGAAAATTAGAGATACCAAGGGAACATTTCATGCAAAGATGGGCTCGATAAAGGACAGAAATGGTATGGACCTAACAGAAGCAGAAGATATTAAGAAGAGGTGGCAAGAATACACAGAAGCTATGGTACATATACACAATGGAGTATTACTCAGCCATTAAAAAGAATACATTTGAATCAGTTCTAATGAGGTGGATGAAACTGGAGCCTATTATACAGAATGAAGTAAGCCAGAAGGAAAAACACCAATTCAGTATACTAACGCATACATATGGAATTTAGAAAGATGGTAACAATAACCCTGTGTACGAGACAGCAAAAGAGACACTGATGTATAGAACAGTCTTATGGACTCTGTGGGAGAGGGAGAGGGTGGGAAGATTTGGGAGAACGGCATTGAAACATGTAAAATATCATTTATGAAACGAGATGCCAGTCCAGCTTCGATGCACGATACTGGATGCTTGGGGCTAGTGCACTGGGACGACCCAGAGGGATGGTATGGGGAGGGAGGAGGGAGGAGGGTTCAGGATGGGGAACACATGTATACCTGTGGTGGATTCATTTTGATATTTGGCAAAACTAATACAATTATGTAAAGTTTAAAAATAAAATTTAAAAAAAAAGAATACACAGAAGAACTATACAAAAAAGATCTTCATGACCAAGATAATAACTATGGTGTGATTACTCACCTCGAGCCAGACATCCTTGAGTGTGAAGTCAAGTGGGCCTTAGAAAGCATCACTATGTATACGAGCCATCAACCCTGTATACGAGACAGCAAAAGAGACAATGATGTATAGAACAGTCTTATGGACTCTGTGGGAGAGGGAGAGGGTGGGAAGATTTGGGAGAATGGCAGAAAAAAAAAAAAAAGAAAGAAAGAAAGCATCACTACAAACAAAGCTAATGGAGGTGAGGGAATTCCAGTTGAGCTATTCCAAATCCGGAAAGATGATGCTGTGAAAGTGCTGCACTCAACATGCCAGCAAATTTGGCAAACTCAGTAGTGGCCACAGGATTGGAAAAGGTCAGTTTTCATTCCAATCCCAAAGAAATGCAATGCCAAAGAATGCTCAGACTCCTGCACAATCGCACTCATCTCACACGCTAGTAAAGTAATGCTCAAAATTCTCCAAGCCAGGCTTCAGCAATACCTGAACCGTGAACTTCCTGATGTTCAAGCTGGTTTTAGAAAAGGCAGAGGAACCAGAGGTCAAACTGCCAACATGTGCTGGATCACGGAAATAGGAAGAGAGTTCCAGAAAAACATCTATTTCTGCTTTATTGACTATGCCAAAGCCTTTGTGTGGATCACAATAAATTGTGGAAAATTCTGAAAGAGATGGGATTACCCGACCACCTGACCTGTCTCTTGAGAAACCTGTATGCAGGTCAGGAAGCAACAGTTAGAACTGGACATGGAAAAAAAGACTGGTTCTAAATAGGAAAAGGAGTCAATATACAGTCAATATACAGTCAAAGCTGTATATTGTCACCCTGCTTATTTAACTTATATGAAAGTACTACATGAGAAACATGAGCTGGAAGAAGCACAAGCTGGAATCAAGATTGCCAGAAGAAATATCAATAACCTCAGATATGCAGACGGCACCACCATTATGGCAGAAAGTGAAGAGGAACTAAAGAGCCTCTTGATGAAAGTGAAAGAGGAGAGTGAAAAAGTAGGCTTAAAGCTCAACATTCAGAAAACTAAGATCATAGCATCTGGTCCCATCACTTCATGGCAAATAGATGGGAAAACAGTGGAAACAGTGTCAGACTTCATTTTTTTGGGCTCCAAAATCACTGCAGATGGTGATTGCAGCCATGAAATTAAAAGATGCTTACTCCTTGGAAGGAATGTTATGACCAATCTAGACAGCATATTGAAAAGCAGAGACATTACTTTGCCAACAAAGGTCCATCTAGTCAAGGCTATGGTTTTTCCAGTAGTTTTGTATGGATGTGAGAGTTGGACGGTGAAGAAAGCTGGGTGCCGAAGAATTGATGCTTTTGAACTGTGGTGTTGGAGAAGACTCTTAAGAGTCCCTTGAACTGCCAGGACATCCAACCAGTCCATTCTAAAGGATTTCAGTCCTGGGTGCTCATTGAAAGGACTGATGCTGAAGCTGAAACTCCAATACTTTGGCCACCTCATCAAAGATTTGACTCACTGTAAAAGACCCTAATGCTGGGAAGGACTGGGGGCAGCAAGAAAAGGGGACGACAGATGAGATGGCTGGATGATATCACCAGCTCAGTGGACATGGGTTTGGGTAGACTCTGGGAGTTGATGATGGACAGAGAGGCCTGGCATGCTGCAGTTCCTGGGGTCTCAAAGAGTCGGACAGGACTGAGTGATTGAACTGAACTGATATCTCGTACAAATTTAAGCTTAGTTCTTTTGTGAATTCTAGCAAAGTAGGTCACTCTCACTTATTACTGCATACATGTGCCATTTCTAAGATTGCAGTGCATTCTATCCATGCCTCTGACACTGTGAAAAATTCATGCATTTTGTGAAATGAATATATGCTTGTTGAATTTTAATTTCCTTAAACTTAGAATGAAAATGTTATTTATTTTTAATAAAAATATAAAACATTATTTAATATAAAATAATATTTCTTCAAATTTGGAAAAAAAATAGAAGTAAATAATACTAACTTTGAGTAAACTCCAGGAGATAGTGAAGGACAGGGAAGCCTGCATGCTGCAGTCCATGGAGTCTCTAAGAGTCTAATATGACTTAACAGCTGAAAAAGAACAACATTGCTTTTTTGGGGGTGCAGGCCTTTTTTAAATCAAGATTTTACTAAACCAATTTACAGAGACATTTCTAGAATAATGAGAATAATAAAACCTCCTTTTATCATTTTGGAGGAGCTGAATCCATGCCAGGCCCTGGGCTGTGGGTTTTCCAGCCATCTTTTCTGCCCACCCCATGAACTGTACGATGATACCACCCCTTTTTCACAGATCAGGAAATAAGATTGGAAGAACCTGGAGACCCATCCAGAACACAGAGCATGTGAGAGGTGGTTCTGGTCTGGATGGCTCTGGCACTGTCCCCACTGTCTATCACAACGGAACCCCACTCAGACTGGCTCAGATGGCCAGAGGTCACATCAGAGTTCCTGTGGCCAGAATTAACAACATTACTTTTTGAGGGCAAAGCTAGAATTGTGCTAATACATATTAGGCACACACACTGAAGCTGAAACTCCAATACTTTGGCCACCTCATGCGAAGAGTTGACTCATTGGAAAAGACCCTGATGCTGGGAAGGACTGGGGGAAGGAGGAGAAGGGGACGACAGAGAATGAGATTTCTGGATGGCATCACCAACTCGATGGACATGAGTCTGGGTAAACTCTGGGAGTTGGTGATGGACAGGGAGGTCTGACATGATGTGACTCATGGGGTTGCAAAGTGTCAGACATGACTGAGCAACAAGTGAACTGAAGTGAACTGAACTTTTAGCTTTAGATTTGTTCATATCAGATTTGTTTATGTTGTAAATGTACATAGTAGGCTTGACATTATATGTGTATAAGACTTGAATCTAATGTATTTTGAAATCTACTAATTTATCAAATACTTTATTTGAAGTGAATCCCAACACTTTACCTTTAAATCTACAAGATCTCCTCTTTAAAAAAAAAATTCAGTTATATTTCTAAAGCAACTAACATTTTCTGGGAATATTTACTGCAGTCTTGTCTGGTTGATGGTGCTGTTGCTTCAGTGTTGTAGAAAGAGTTTATATTAAATATGCCGTGTTGATTTGACTCACTGGATGTTCAGCAAGACAATGATTAAGATCTTTCTTTAATCCAAACATATCTAACTAAATATAAATGTAATACTCAGGTCTTTTGTGCTTCAATGTGCAACTCAGGCCTGTATCTAAAAATTTCACAAACACTGAAGATTTGGAGAATGATTAAACTAGGAATAATCATCAATAGTAGAGTGGATTCAGCTCACCAAATATGTACAAATATTTACCAAATGAAGGAGTCTTTTTACACTTTACAAAAGTGAAAGAATTAATATATCCTGTTATTTCAAATAACAATGTCAGTGTAAACCAATTTAATATAAAAAAGTAAAAAAGATGATAATTCATTTTTTCTTTATGTCTTTGACTTCAAAAAATTGGTGCTTTAAAGATTCCACTTGCTTATTATTAATTTTTAAAGGATCAACTAAGGAATTTGTTCTTAAATATGTTGTAAATGCAAATTGGTGAAAATCTCTTGGGTGGCTAAAGTCAATATCCAAGGATATATCTTTTGAGAAAGTCCTACTGGTTGTACCCCCAGAAACCTGAGTGACTATACCATAGCCTGAGATGTGACCATCTGTATTTCAGGGCTGAAAGATGTCTATTTGCCAAGGGTAGACTCACATTGATAAAATTCATCAGACTGGGAAGAAAATTAAATAGGGAACTGATTCATTTATGATGAGAAATAGAGCCTCTAAGGAAATACTCTTGGATACAACAAATTCATTCAATATGTGCAAGAAAAATTTGCATAGTTCTCCTATGATTTATTATGTATTGATATGAAAATGTCAGTTTTACAGCTATTTTTCTCATTTCCATTTTCTTTGGGAAATCTTCACTAAAGCCTGTATTTCATACTACACAATGTAATATCCTCTTCTTTACCATCCCCAAAAGGGCATAAAAATCAAATATTTTTGACAAGTGTAAGGTCTATCGAACCAATTTTTTTAACCTTTATCTATTGTGAGGACACTCAGCCAAAATTCCACCTAAGAGAATTTAATTCTGTGCTTGCATGCATGCTAAGTCACTTCAGTCATGTCTGACTCTTTGCAACCCTGTGGACTGTAGCCTACCAAGCTGGCCATGCTCACCTCTATCTAATGTCATTCTAATTGACAGTACATTTTGTGTGGTTGGTGCTTCCTTTGGATTTGAGATGCGTAGTCCCTCAGAGATGCCTTTATTCCAGGGCACAGAATGGCTATTCAACTTCCATTATGTCCCTTCAGAATCCCTGAGGCAATCAGCTTCTCTTCATATTCTGGGGTTGATGCTTCTCACTCACCCATGTCATTTCCCAATACAGAGTACACATGATCCTGCTTTCCCCTCCACTACTTTAAAAAAGTCTTATGGGAAATTTACCATCTTTATTGATAAAGTTTGAGGTTCTGGATGAGTTCACACTTAAAGTGCCCTCTTTCTACTTTATTTCAAAACATTTCATATTCTCAAAGCAGAATCAAATGTGTTTTCTTATTCTTGAAATTTTTCAACAGCATTCTAATTTAATAAATGTACCTAATAAAACTGTTTGGTTTGAGAGAAAATTTGACGTATTAATAAGTTTATAGTTTGTCCACTTATAAAAATTAGAAGTTCAACTATTTTTTTTGTTTCTCACAAAGACATCTTGTTTGAAAATCTTGTCATGTTTCTGTATTAGTTAGTAAGGTTTGATAAAAGTGTCGAAGATTATCAATAACATTTTGTTGGCAGCACATGGCTGCTGTGTGTGTGTGTGTGTGTGCGCACACTAGTCACTCTGTCATGTCCAACTCGTTGCAACCCCATGGAAGCCCACCAAGCTCGTCTGTCCAATGAATTCTCCAGGCAAGAATACTGGAGTGGGTTGCCATTCAACAGTGACAAACACATAGGATTCTTGAATATGAATATATTTATTTATATCTAAGTGTGGAAAAGATTTTAACAATGAATTAAATAAAGCATTTAACATTCATAAAGAATTTCCCTTTTTTAATTCATTTTCTTTTACAATGAAACTTTTAGAGCCTAAAATGTAAGTTTAGTTCTTTTCTAATATGCTAAGCATGTTCAAAATGATATAAATTCTGTATCAATGTAGCAAACCTACATTAACCTCATAATCAATGCTATTGCAGTTGATAGTCAATATTAACTCAAAGTTTTTGTACAATTCAAAAAAATTATTAAAATTGCAATTGTATATCTTATCAGCTATCTAATGAAAATTTTTACATTACCATTAGGATGAAATTATTCCAAAGATCTAGGGAACTCTATCTCAATAGGACAATTTTTCCCCATGAAAACTATGACAAACCTAGACAGTATATTAAAAAGCAGAGACATCACTTTGCCAGTAAAGGTCTTTATAGTCAAAGCTATGATTTTTCCAGTAGTGATGTATGGATGTGAAAGTTGGACTATAGAGAAGGCTGAGCACTGAAGGACTGATGCTTTAAATTTGTGATGCTAGAGGAGACTCTTTAGAATCCCTTGGACAGCAAGGAAATCAAACCAGTCAATCCTAAAGAAAATCAACCCTGAATATGCATTGGAAGGATTGATGCTGAAGCTGAAGCTCCAAATTTGGCCACCTGATATGAAGAACTGACTCATTGGAAAAGACCCTGAAACACTGAAGGCTAAAGGAAAAGGGGCAGCAGAGGATAAGATGGTTAGATAGCATCATTAACTCAATGGACACGAATTTGAGTAAACTCCAGGAGATAGTAGAGGACAGAGGAGCCTCGCATGCTACAGTCCGTGGTTTGCAAAGAGTCAGAAATGACTGAAGCAGCTGAACACTCAGGCAAGTAATCTAGTTCAGTAACAGAGCAAGCTGTTTGCCCAGACAAGTGCTATATGATTTCCTAAAAATGTTTTAACATTTTTCTCAGGAGAACTGTCAGTAGTTGTGCCATTCCTTTAACACTTCCTCAATGTGTAGGCTTGTTTCTGTCAGAGGATCTTTGTATTTGCTGTTCCCTACCCATCTGCCCCCTTTATGAGTTAGTCTCTCACTTTGTTCACATCCTGATTCAAATTTTCCCAACTCAGAGTCCTTCCTATCCATTCTATTTAAATTCACTCTGTTCTCTACCTCTTTAAATTTCAAACACTTACATCATATATTTCACTTATGTATTAAATCTCCTCCTTCTAGGATGATCTCTTTTAGACAAGCATAGAGAGTGCACGGTATATCGCCAGATAATATTATATCCAAAATATTATAATTTCTATCTAGGACTCACCTGAGTCATCAGCTTGCAATAAACACTTTGAACCCTGGTATCTCAATCTTCATTATGGTGATTGAGATACCAGGGTTCAAAGTGTTGGTTGAAAGCTGATGACTCAGGTGAGTCCTAGATAGAAATTATAATATTTTGGATGTAATATTATCTGGTGATATACCGTGGACTATCTATGCTTGTCTAAAAGAGATCATCCTAGAAGGAGGAGATTTAATACATAAGTGAAATATATGATGTAAGTGTTTGAAATTTAAAGAGGTACATAATACTTATTCAATACATAATTTTTAATTGGTGGACAAATTTCTCTCTTTTTTTTAAACGGTCTTTTATTGGAAAAATAATTCATATGTCATTACGAAAGTCTGCCTTTTTCCAAAGCAATCATATATCCTTTCAGAATAACATGTCTTTTTAAATGTGCATGCATATGCATGTGTGTATATATTTATAGGTTTATACACAAATGGGAGCATTCTAAAATAAGGTAACAGTATATCATGGAAATTATTCTATTTTAACATATAGATATCTTTCATGTTTTTTATAGCAACACTATATCTCATCCTTTGTGTGGATGTATCACAAATTGTTTAATGTCCCTAGGAGTCCTTTATGAATATTTAATACAGCATTATTAATAAATAATTTTTAACTCTTAGATGATTTCAAACAGAATAGCCTGTGTAGAGAGGCAGAGAACAGTGACAATTTTAGATAGAAAGGTGTGGAGAGCCACTCTAAGTTGATGATATTTGAGTTAACATCTAAAGGGAATGAGGGGCCAAGACAAAAAAAGTCCAAAACATAGACTTCCAGCAACTGAAATAGCAAGTGCAAAGGCCCTGAGATAAAAAAAACCTTCTTAGTGTGCTTTAACAACATCAACTGGAACAGGGTGGCTTTTAGCAGTTTTCCTGGTAAAGAAGTTGGAATAATCCTAGGAAACTGGAAGGCATGATTTTTTAGAGAATGACACCTTAAAAAAAACAGAAGAGATCACTTGGCTTAGGAAAAAAGACATGATTTTTCTAAATTACTCTAATTATGATAGTTTTTTTTTAATAATACAATATACTGCTTCCCTACTTCCATTCTGATACCTTTAAAACATGAAATATTTCAGTCAAGATAGTCTTTGCATTCTAATCCATAGGTGATATTGTATATTAATACATTAATAATCATATTAGGTAAAAGGATGAAGATTTCTAAATCTCATGAAAAGGAAGTGAAATAATAAACTACTCAAGTTCACTCTGGAAGTTAGTGGCAGACAAAAGATCCAAATTCAGGGATTTCTAAGAGAAGAATCTGTGAACTCTATCATGAGCTACATTATAAGAGCATTTAAGACTTAGGTTATAATTAGATGTGTCTATTTCAATAAGAAAGAAGACCAATCAGTCTTGCCAGTGGATGGACACTGCCAAATTTGCTTTTGAGAACTTCTCATTTCCAGGTTAACCCATTGAGACTAACATGTTATCTTCTAATGAGCAGGTTTTAAGTGGACATCTTGCCTGGTCACCACAATAGATTCAGACTTGTGACTAAACCAGCATTTGCACAGGACTTTCCTATCAGGTCTCTAAAAAAGAAAGTGCTTTCTTTGGGAAAAAGACACAGGTTTGATCCCTGAGCTGGGAAGATTCCCTGGAGGAGAGCACGGCAACTCACTTCAGTATTCTTGCCTGGAGAATCCCATGGACAGAGGAACCTGTCAGGCTACAGGGATCCATGGGATCACAAAGAGTCAGACAACTGAGCAAGTGAGTACACACCACACATCTGTCTGTATAACTCTACTTTCTAACAGTTTCATTAAAAACAAACAAACAAAAACCTCTTAATAGAATACAGGCAAAAGCATTTAGGTCAAAGTCTGGAAGTTTTTATCTTCAATGCCAAGCATAGGGCCTTGTGCTTATAAAGTTTTGTAATAAATATTGCATTTAAACACATATGAATTATTTAATAATTATCAAATTGTTGTTTATAGTGACTCTCCCCTGAAGAACTTGGTAATAAGAAGACTAAGATGGGCTTCTGAGTTTAAGATCGAAATAGAGATATGCAAAGTCACATTAAGAGCAAAGAAATGCATGCAGGTGACTAAGACTTGATTGTATTCTGAGCAAATTCATTTTATTATTCAGCAATATTTATTTCCTGAATACTATTCTCAGCAAGTCTCACATAATGTGAGAAAAAATTAAATATTAGCCAGATTAATAAATTAGTATTTAGGACATTTTGGTTGCAAGTAACATAGATCCAGTTTAAAATAACTTAAGTCAAATGAGAGAGATAGAGACAGAGAGGGGGAGAGAAAAAGAGAGATAAGACAGGAGGAAGGAAGGAAAGTCAAAGAAACGATGAAATAGTTTTATTGACCCTTGAAACAGGGAATTCCACATGATAGAGTTCAGGGTGGTCTGGACCTGGTGGTTCCAATAACACCATAGGATTCTGTCTCTGTCCATTCTTTGCGCAGACTTTCTTTATGAATAGTAGTCACCATGTTCCCTCAATACTAAGTCCCACTGAGCACGCACACAAGTAGTCTAAAATGCTAAATTCTCTCTCACCTGACATTACAGCCCAAGGCATGGGATAAAGCCTCTGAAAGAGAAATGAAAGATATACACATTGTTTAACAAAGAGTACTATCTGGAAACAATTTTTATTGTGTAATGCATTCCATATTCACTGTCCACAACCCATAATGTGTAGCTTAATTTCTTTTCAATAGAAGGTTATAAATGGTCTTCTCACTTCCAATCACCCATGCATTTCCCCCTTTTGCAATGATAATAGTATTCCTAAAATACAGATGTTAATCTATCACTCCCCAGCTTAAAGCTTTTCAATAGCAGGATGATGATGTCAAGATAAATTCCTCATTCTTTTTCCCTGCTACTTCAGCCTCCTCACCACCTATTATTTCAAATTCTCCATATGTCTTTCTTCTCCAGACTATGAACACATTTTTCTTTGGTTTGCAATACTTTTATGCTTCTCTCCTCCTGGTCAAACATCTTTCATTATTTAGGACTCTGTTTACCATCTTCTTTTTTCCCCCCATTTCAAAATTTTTGCAGGTTTCTTGATGGCAAAGATTCAGAATAATGACCCTGCATCTCCAGTACCCAGCACTTAGGAAACACTCAGTTAATTTGTATCTGTTGAGTTGATGAATGAGTGAATGAATGATGACTGAATGAGTAACTTGACTTTCATCTCAGATCTTGATTCATCTCTCTCTGCTGTTTCTAGGTTTATCCCTGGTGAAAGAAAAATAACAAGATTAAATAACTTTCTGAGCTTCATTTAGCTTTTACCTTGAAAGCAAATTATATATATATTTGCCTTGCTAGGTATCAAAATGGCTTTAATCACACTGGAAATAGCAGAATGATTATCTACACAACTTAAAATTATAAAAAATTCTGACTGTTTCCTAGTCTGTGTTTTCAACTCAGCAGCAAAAAATGCAAACCTTTTGTCATCACCAGTTTCTGTCACTGAAGATAACAGCAATGCTTGGTTAATGGCTCAAGGAAAATAAAATGAACCCACTGAGTTCTCTGTTTTATTTATTTTATTATGATATTTTATAGTATGCAATTTCATTTATGGCACTATTTATCATTAAGTAATATGCCATAAGTGATGTGACAGGGCTTGAAATAATGAGAAGATATAAATATAGTATTTTAGCTGTTTTAACTTCAAATTTAGGGTTGGAAAGCATGCTAAGGCATCTAAAAGTGGAATTTCTAGGGGACACCGATTCAAACAAACACATTGGAAAGTTCTAGAGAGTAAACTTGTCCTCAAATGCTTTGAGCAGTTTAAACCAATAACCATATTGTCCACTTGGAATAATCTTAACGGATTTAAATGCATTTGCTAAAATAATATAAAATATTAATTTTACTTTCTTCCAAAAACAACTTTCAAAATATTCCTGTGCCATTAAGAATTTTGAGAATACTGTTACTTCAGTATCTTTAAAGTAGTTTATATCTGTTTGTTGTTTTTCCTTTTGTTGTTCATATGAGCTAATGGAATAATCATATGCTTTTACAATTCTGTATCTCCATTTATATTAACTCTCAAATTATCTAGTTTTTTTTTTTTTTTTTTTTTTAGCATTCAGTTCACAAGGTAAGTTTCTTCCACTATTTCTCTCATTCCTTTTGAGGCAGCTAACTGCATAAGATGCTCTCTGACCCAAACTGGAAGGTCATCTGCTAGGTTTACCTTGGGGCTGCTTTGTCCACATGTAACACTGTTTTAATACAGCTGTTATGAGGAATTAGCACAGGTGTTCTTTGCTGATTGACCCAATGCAGTGATTTTTATTTCATATACATTTTTTTAAAAAAGAGAAGCATAGGTTTAATCAGACTGGACAGATATAATATCTAATCTTCTTTCATAACTGTATTCCAATTCTGTTTCTCTGGATCTTGGTCTCTAATTTGAATAGGGGGAAATATTACTATTATAAAAGGAAACATTAAATGATATAACACACCAGGGACACAATAGACACTTCACATGTACTAATCACCTCTGCAGATTGTGTCCTAGAGGTCACTCTACCTAACATATGGTTTTGAGCCACAAAATGTAAATTTCAGTCAATATCTTTAGAATAAAATTTCATGTGATAAAGAAGGAGCAGATAAAAGAATAAAATTATGTACATGTGTTCCAGCTTCAATACACCTGTCCTTCTCCTTTGTCTTTATTTAGCACTTCATCCCTCAAACAGCTTTTATTTTTTTTCATTCTTGCTACTTGATATTGCTTTACCAACTTAGGTTTCCAAGCAATGTAGCAGGATTTGGACGCATTCTCCTCAATCCTTATAATAGGTGAAGGTTAAGACTCTGTTAAGAGAAGAAGAGTTTTGTTAGATATTTATTAGAAACTTACTTGGTGATACCAGTAGGGAGTTTGATATATAACTCTCCTAAAACACAAGTGGATCAGAACTCCAAAAGAAGCAATGCTTTAAGCCAAAATTAAGATTTTCTAATGGAGAAAGCTCAGTTCTGATGACTAACCACTTGGGATAATAATCCTGAACTGAAGGCAAGTTAATTGCATCTCCATGTATATGAGTTCTGCCATTTATATGAGTGGGCCTCCATATCATTCCCGCTGTAAGAGTACTGTTCGTTGGTCAAGAATGGATCCAATATGAAAATTCAGTCTTTGGGTCTTCTGGAAAAATGGCTCATAATTCAAACACATCTTTTTTTATATTCACCTAAGACCTATTTGTTAATAGCTCTGTGACAGACTGAAGAACAAAAGAAAAAGGGAAGTTCAATATTTGTCATTAAAGTGCTTCACCAGGAAACAAGGTTCTAAAGCCTGAGTTTTGTCCCTAAATTGGTGAGGCAACATATTCTCCTAATCCTCATATTGAGGATATCTGATCCGGGGGCCCCAAATAGTAGTTGGAGGAAGCTACAGCAGTAGCAGGAGTTTGAGCAACCATTTGTAACTTAAAAGCTTTCATGCGGCTAGAAACAAATCCAGTTATACAATTACAGATGCAGGGAGCAAACAGCAAGAACAAAACAACCAGAATCAAAATTAAAAGTCACATTATGTCCATAGTTAAAGTACAAAGTGTTGCACCAGTCCATTTTAGGGTTGGTAGATGTCATCAGATGAAGAAGAGGCATCGCATGTGATTGTTGTCGAAGGTATTCACAGACTTGGACAAAGTCTTTTCCTTGAAGTGGGGATGTCTACCTCTGGAAGCCTTCCACTGACGAAGAGGGGAGTGCTCCGCAGACCCAGCAGTTAGACCGATTGTGGAATGCAGCATAGGAGTGAGCCCAGGACAGGAAGACATTGTCTTGAGGATCCAACGGCAGACTCAGGATTTTTAGAGTCAGCAGAAGTAGACTCACATAGATTATCAGGCCCATCCGCTGCCCTTTGCTTAACTCTAGAGCTCGGGTCAGAGCCACAAGCTCCGCTAACTGAGCACTGGTTCCCTGAGGGAGAGATTTTGCTTCCAAAACCTGTTCAGCAGTCACCATGGCGTAACCTGCTTTACGCTTTCCATCCTGAACAAAAGAACTGCCATCTGTAAATATTTCCATGTCAGGATTGTCTAATGGGGTATCCTTTAGATCCTCCCGAGCTGCATAGTTCAAAGTTAGGAATTGAGAACAATCGTGATCAGGTGTTTCATTTTCCTTCTCAGGAAGGAAAGTGGCAGGATTTAAATTTCCACAAACTTTAAGCTTAGTTACTGGTCCTTCTAACAACAATGACTGATACTTAAGAAGCCTACTGTCTGTCATCCAAATATTAACCTTAGAATTTAAGATTCCACTCACATCATGAGAAGTCAGTACAGTAAGGTTTCGTCCATTAATTATTTTTAAAGCTTCAGGTGCTAATAAAGCCGCTGCCCCAATTACTCTTAGGCAGTGGGGCCACCCACATGAAACTACATCTAATTCTCTGCTTAGATAAGCAATAGGTTGCTGGTGAGGCCCTCGGGGTTGTGTCAAAACTCCCAATGCCACACCTTTTCTTTCAGTGACAAACAAATTAAACGCCCCTTTTCAGCTCGGAAGCAGTTATGGAACGAGAACGATGCCCCTTTTCCCTAGGCAACATAATTCTCCTAAAAGAAAAGGGGGGAGTGAGAGAGTCATTTCCTAGGCAGGTTGATAGGGAGTCTAGGGGTCCCCAAGGAGAGAGGGGTCTGGAATTCTCAAGGAGGAAGAAAGGACAAACTTTTTTCTTTCTCCACATTCCTTAGGATTATATAACAATAATGTATCCTGCCTGAGGACAGTCTCTGGATTAAGGACAGTCTTTGGATTAAACCTTCTTGCTAATTCTGTTATCTTAAAATGTAAATTATGGGAGTAGGTCTGATGAGGTCTTTACAACCTCCAGACATTCTTTGGATTCACTGGAGAGTATATAACTTCACTGTTAACACTAGCAAGCGGGTACTCTTTCTGCCCCCTTCTGATGCCTATGTCAGAAGCTTTCTCTATCTCCTTTGTACTTTAATAAAACCTTATTACACACACACACACACACAAAAATAAAGCCTGAGTTTTTAACTGCTTTGAGTGATTATCCCAAGTATGATCTGAATAATATTTTCTTTAATAAATATATTTTTAAATTTCTTGGTTATTTAGAAAATAATCTTTATTATTATTTTCATTTGGAAATACATCAACACTTACTAACCTTCATTTAAAAACTAGCTTGCCAAGTTTTTAGTTTGTTTGGTTTTCTCTTCTATAGCTAACTTCAGAGTATCAATTAAATGAATCTTACTTGCAGGTTAGTTTAAAAAGAAAGAGTAACAAAAAATTCACTGGCTCATATTTATATATAGGCTTAAGATAGTATAGCTAGATTCGTTAACTCAGAAATTTTCATTTTATTTCCTTCTCTTGGGTCTTCTGCCTTTTGTCTGAGCTTTAGATGGTAGCTTCTCACAAATCTAGGCTTTGTTTCACATCCAGGAATAAAATGACTTCCACCAATCCCCAAAAAAGTCTTATTACATATTCCTAATACTTGCTAGACACACATCTGTTTGTGAAGCAAAGGAAAAATGATTAGTAATCAGACCTGAGTCATTAAAAGAAGCATAAAGTATGATGACCAGCCTAAAAAATAATGTTCACAACAGATAAAGTATGATACTACAACACAATTTTTTGCCAATAGTTTGAATGTTTGTATATATATATGTATGTGTGTGTGTGTGTGTGAGTGTATATGCTAAGAAACATAGAACCTTCTTAGAAATATGAATGATTTGTGTTTTTAATTGCTAAAGCAGATATGTGCCAACCACACTGTTCTCTAAATGTGTTTATATAGTAACATTTTTTTTTTAAATCACAATGTTATTTTTCCACTGGATATCAACAGAGAGGAGATAAAAAGTTCTATATAAATTATAGACAAGAGAAATAAAACAAAAAGCTCAGAGACTTTGATATATGTATGATCAGTTCCTTTGACAAGTTGCTATTATCTAAATGTGTATTTTATCATGGTGTTCTATTTTAAAACAACTGTACTGAAATTTAAAGAAAATGAAATATTATTGATATTCATTTAATTTTCAAGTTTATTCTCCATCGGAAAATTGTTTTAATAACAATATTATGCTATGTTTTGAGTTTCTAAACACTTTTTAATGAAAAGATAGATATATATTTCCTATGGTCTAATGATGAATTTGTGAAAGATAGCAAATAAATAAATCCTCTGCTATGTGATCACACTTACAAAATATATTGGAAAGTTTTTTTTTTTTTTGAGGAAAATAATTTATTATATAAGTAAATTATTCACTCATTCTAAGAAGGAAATCATCATCATCATTGTCAGTGCTAACTTAACAAATGGTCACTTTATTTAAATTTAAAATAACTTTTAAAAATGAGGAGTGATGTAACTTTCTTACTGTTACAATTGTCAAAATGCCTAAAATGTATATTTTTTTCACCTACAAATAGAGATCCAAGATAAGAGAACTTTAAAAGTTTTTCCTTCCCAATTTGTCAGTATATGCATAATAATGGCAGATTTTTTTCAATAAAAGTGCTTCGTTTACCAACATTTATCAAAATAAAGGACAGCTGATGCAACAGTAGCTGCTGGTTGATCATCTGGAAGAATAAAAGGATATATTCATAGGGAAAAAAAAATAATGTGTTATTTTCCCAACCCATCACAGTTTCATATTTTTAGAAGTGTTGTTTATAACTTACCAGGTAATTTTGAAAATGTGTATGATTGTAAATAAAATGGCATTTAAATATATATTATATAAAGTTAAATTTCTTATTTTTAATGCATATTGAAGTGGTGTAACATTTTTAATATGTCTATGGTTATAATACTGTAACTATAAGGGCAGTTAAAGTATAATGTAGTCTTTTAAAATATACCCTACAGTAACTATTGTGCTAACTCTTGTCTCAATATACACTTTAATCAATAGATGTGGTTACCATGTACTACTCCTTTACATTCTTTTATATGCATTTACTGTTGATATATGTATCTTTGCATATTGAACCTCTATTTAATATGCAAAAGTCAAACTAAACATAAAGCTGAGGTAATCATAATCACGAAGAAGGAATAAAAAATAACTTAGCAAATATTTAAATAAGCATACTTTTAATCATCATAGTTCAGTTGGTTAAGAATCCGCTTGCAATGCAGGAGACCCAGGTTCCATTCATGAGTTGGAAAGGTCTGCTAGAGAAAGGATTGGAGAAGGCAATGGCACCTCACTCCAGTACTCTTGCCTGAAAAATCCTATGAATGGAGGAGCCTGGTAGGCTGTGGTCCATGGGGTCGCAAAGAGTCAGACACGACTGAGTGATTTTACTTTCACTTTTCACTTTCATGCATTGGAGAAGGAAATGGCAACCCACTCCAGTGTTCTTGCCTGGAGAATCCCAGGGACGGGGGAGCCTGGTGGGCTGCCGTCTATGGGGTCACACAGAGTCGGACATGACTGAAGTGACTTATAGCAGCAGCAGCAGCTAGAGAAAGGATAGGCTACCCACTCCAGTATACTTGGGCTTCCCTTGTGGCTCAGCTGGTAAACAATCTGCCTGCAATGTTGGAGACTTGGGTTTGATCCCTGGGTTAGGAAGATCCCCTGGAGAAGAGAAAGGCTATCCATGTCAGAATTCTGGCCTGGAGGATTCTATAGTCCATGGAGTCGCAAAGAGTTGGACAAGATTGAGCCACTTTCACTTTTAGTTATCATCATATAGCTTTTATTTAATAAAAATTATAATAAAGTTTTACTTCTTGTAAAATATGTTCATTCAGATAAATATCTACTTTCTGTATTCAAATAACTAAATTTCTGTTAAGAATTGATGGAGATGGCAGAAAACAAAACTAAACACATGTGATAACACTATCCCCAGAATTAAGAATGCACTATTACTAATACGGTTTTTCGGTGTTTAGGAAAATTCCTCTTATAAATATTTTGTGCCTAAAAAAATGTCAGTTAAAAATAACACAAAATGAGAAATCCTAGTCAGTGATAAAAATATACTATTTTATATTAAATTCACATATGGAAATGTACTTCCATTCACTAATATTTTAATAGAAAACTAAGGACTTGTCTCTTAGAAAGGTAAAAACCTGAATTTAAAGCCACATTGAAGGATGCTTTGTGATTTTTAATCTTTTTATTACAGTTGCCTTGCGTCTTCTACAAACTTCACTCTGGAATATTTTAATAACTTGGCTTTATCAAATTTTTCCAAGCCACTTTCTATATGATACACCTTAACTCCAATCATGTAAAATTGTTTCTTCTTCGCACATCATACACCTTCACATTCACATCCATCAAGTTACAATGTCCTTATTCCACAGCTCCATGTATCCCTGAATTCAATTCAGTCATTAGTATCAACTTGCGGGCTATTAAGCATGAGCTTTTGTTCCCCTTTCAATTACTATCATGAATTATGTAATTTAAAAAATTATCACGAGTAGAATCTTACTAGTATCTTCAACTGATTCTATTGCACTGTCACTGTTTTATAATACACTATGTTCTCATAATAATTACTTTTAATTTTAATCATTTAATATTTAATTTAAAACACAGGTCTCCAAACAATTCTCACCCTCCATTTCCACAAATCAGGCACTGCTACTTTTTTGTGAAGGAGTTTGCTTGCTTTACACACACCCCTCTCTCCTTATTTGTGCCTCATAAGAGCCTCATTTTGCAGTGGACAGTAATGGAAGGCCAACTATTTTGTTTGTTTTGTTCACTATCATTGAATTCAGAAAAGTACCTGGCACATATTAAATACTCAATAAATGTTTACTTAATGAATGACATAAATGAAACACTAACCTAGTTTATCATAATCCTTCTGGATTATAATATAATTACTTATGAATAGGTAGTTACTTAAAAAATAGTCCACTGATTCAGATAATTATTGTTGCTCCCAAGGATATAGACTTCTCTGGGTGGCTTAAACAGTAAGGAGCCTGCCTGCAATGCAGGAGACCTGGGTTGGATCCCTGGGTTAGGAAGATCCCCTGGAGAAGGAAATGGCAACCCACGCTAGTATTCTTGCCTGGAGAATCCTCATGGACAGAGGAGCCTGGCAGGCTACATGGTATCACAAAGAGTCAGACCTGACTGAGTGACTAAGACTTTCAAGATACAAACTGTTTGGATGGCATATTACTTTTCTTTTTTTCCCCTCATGTAGTTTTTTCAGCACTAAGAATTATATTAGATGGCATTTTAATTGATGACAAAAAGAATGGCTTCCTATTTTATTATGAACAAAAAGGTTTCTATCAACAACAGGATTTCTGTAGTCTTAGGCTTATGATAACTAATACACTCAAGAAATTCACTAAATCTTTTTTTCTGGATTCATTGACATCAAACAATTAGGATTTTTTCTTTAAATATTTAATTTTACAGTATTTTCCTGATTTAATTTTGTAGTTATAAAGATTGGTGTGAACTGAATATATGTATAATAAATTCACAACAAACACTTAATTCATTCCTCTTGGGATGCAAGTGGAAGTCACACATTTAATAAAGTCTTGGTTTTTTACTAGTGCAATGAAATAGAATTGGAGCTTATAATCACATTATTTTCAGAATATATTTCAAATACACTGAAAACAAAATCACCTTTACTTACAAATATTCACCTGTAAATATGTAAGAAAATGATGTGATGAAGGCTAGGCTTTGAAGTAAATGGATACATATGAGTTAAATAAAGCTCTCTTAGTGACAGTGAAGCAAATAAAGCCCATTACTATGACTGTGTTATGACTCTATTTTTAAGGAAAGCAGAGAAAAGAGTAACAAACTAGTAGTGATAATGCAACTAGACCCCTGAAGAATACAAAAATATCAAAAAGGAAAAGAGTAATATACTATATAAGGATATGCTAGTATTTTATAATCTTTTTATTACATCCATTTGATCTCTAAAAATAATACATTTTGGAACACAGATTTAGTGATGCCCGTTTTTTGAGTTTGAATACAAGTACAGATGTATTGTTCAGTATAGTAACCAGGTTTATTCTGTAAGTGATTATAAGAAAAAAAACAAAAGTAAGTAACCTGACTATGTATGCATAAATTGGTGGCTATTTAAAAAAAAAATATTGGAGTATAGTCGACTTACAATGTTGTGTTGGTTACAGGTGTACAGCAAAGTCAACTAGTTATACGTATACATACAGGTGGGGCTTCCCTGGTTGCTCAGTGGTAAAGAATCTGCCTGTAATGCAGGAGATCTGGGTTCAATCCTTGGGTCAGGAAGACCTGCTGGAAAAAAGAAATGGCTGCCCACTTCAGTATTCTTGCCTGGAGAATTCCATGGACAGAGAAGCCTGGCAGGCTATAGTCCATGGGGTCACAAAAAGTCTGACACGACTGAGTGACTTGGGCTTCCCTGGTGACTCAGTGGTAGAGAATCTGCCTGCCAGCACAGAAGACATGGGTTTGATTGCTGGGTTGAGAAGATCCCCTGGAGAAGGAAATGGCAATCCACTCCAGTATTCTTGCCTGGGAAATCCCATGGATAAAGGATCCTGGCAGGCTACAGTCTGTGGGGTCACAAAAGAATTGGATATGACTTAGTGATTAAAACAACAACATGCATACATCTACTCTTTTATAGAGCCTTTCCGCATATAGGCCATTGCTGCTGCTGCTGCTAAGTTGCTTCAGTCGTGTCCAACTCTGTGCTCCTCTGTCCATGGGATTTTCCAGGCAAGAGTACTGGAGTGGGGTGCTATTGCCTTCTCCGATATAGGCCATTATAGGGTATCAAATAGAATTTCCTGTGTTATGTAGTAGGTCCTTATTAGTTGTCTATTTTATCTATAGTAATGTATATATGTCAATTCCAATCTCTAAATTTATTCCTCCCTCTTCACCCCTGGTTAAACATAAATTTGTTTTCTGCATATGTAACTTATTTATGTTTTGTAGATAAATTCATTTGTACCTTACTTGCTTTTAGATTCCACATATATGCAATATCATAATATTTGTCTTTCTCTTTCTGACTTATTCACTCAGTATGACAATCTCTAGGTCTTTCCATGTTGCTGCAAATGGCATTACAGTAAGTCTCTTACATACAAACCTTCAAGTAGTGAAATTTCAAAGATGCAAACATATGTTCACATGTCCAATCATGTAAAGTAGTTCAAGTGTCTAGCATACATGTGTGCATCCTCTACAAGTGATTGTGCTTTTGTGTACAAAATCTAGCTGAAGCAAGAGGATGACTTTTGCAAGAGGACGACTTCTTTGAACTCCTTGCTGTGTAACACAAGGGGCTTACTAATGAAAGTCTAATGGACTTGGACGTCCACAGAAAGGATGACGAGAGTCAGAGGAAGAGGAAGAAGTAAAAGAAGAACCAAAGAGATTCACAATGCGGAAATGGCAAGGGGATTTTCTTTATTTGAGAAGGCACTATTAGGATTTTGAGACAGATTTGTGGTCAGATGTGGGAGATGGTTGGGGGAGTTGAAGGTCATCAAATGGTACAAACTTTTAGTTATAAGATCAGTACATCCTGGGATTATAATTTACAGCAAGGTGACTATAGTTCACAATACTCTTATTGCATATTTGAAAGTTGCTAAGTGAGTAGGGTTCCACAAGTTACCACCACAAGAGAAAAATGTGTGGTGTAATTATGTGTGGCGATGGGTATTAATAAATGTTTTATGGTAATCTTTTTGTGATACATGCACAAATCATTATGTTATACTCTTAAAACTAATATGATGTCATATGTCAATTACATCTCAGTAGAAAAATTAACAGGCTTCCTAGGTGGTGCAGAAGCAAAGAACATGCCTGCTAATGCAGGAGACGTAAGAGAGTGGGTTTGATTCCTGGGTTTGGAAGATCCCCTGGAGTAAGAAATTGGCAACCCACTTCTATATTCTTGCCTGGAAAATTCCATGGACAGAGGAGCCTGGCAAGCTAGGGGTCGCAAAGAGCGACTGAACAACTGAGCAAATACACACACACACACACACACACTCACACACATACATGCTCAGAAAAATTAAGAATATAAGGATGGTAATGGAACATAAAGATACCAAGAAATACAAATTTAGATTTTCTTTCAAAAAACTTATTAAGTAATATTCAAAGTGATGCTAAAATCTTGACTCTTTCATGCACTATTGCTGAACAGAAAAATGGAGACAGAGTTATGGAGGAGAAAGAAAGAGTGGCTTTATTTCTTTGCCAGGCAAAGGGGGAACACAGTAGGCTAGCACCTCAAGATCTGTGCCTGGCTTCCTGGTAAATTGAGAGAGGTTATATAGTCAGGCAGGGTTATGTGTAACAGTCCGATATTCTTTCTTCTGCAAAGTTTCAAAAGGATGGTTGTTGACAGGATTAGAGTGTGTAGTGTCTCATGTGGTCGCTTATGTGCTAAGCCGCTTCAGTTGTGTCCAACTCTGTGTAACCCTATGGACTGTGGCCCACCGGACTCCTCTGTCCATGAGGTTCTCCAGGCAAGAATACTGAAGTGGGTTGCCATGTCCTCCTCCATAGGATCTTCCTGACTCAGGGGTTGAATCCTCATCTCTTAGGTCTCCTGCATTGGCGGAGAGGTTCTTTACCACTGGCGTCAGCTGGACAGCCCTTCAGGTGGTTGAAACTCCTAATCTTGAGTTTCTCTGATCCTTTTAATCTTGCCTCAGATGATTCTGTGGCTGCTCCTCCCTTCATTAGCAATTGTTCAAACCTACTCTTTGGAACTCAGGGAAGGTCATGAAGGCTGGACCCTTGCTTACAAGAAGCGGGAAACCAAAAAGTCCTCCATTCCTGGGATCCCCACAAGACTGTGTGGTTTTAAACATGTTGCAGAAATGTGAAACTAGAGATAGGGCCTCAAAAATAAACAGTGTCTTTGAAAAAAAAAAAAGAGAGAGAGAGAAAGATGAGGAAAGGGATTCTTAGGATAAGAGGCAATATATTATATCCTAGAGGCAATATGGAATATAATACAATACAAAAAAATTAAACCAGTAAAGAACTGGCATTAGCAAAAATTCATTAGCAGTAACAGGCAAAAAAAGTTACATAAACCTCACAATATTGTCAGGACTCTGGATACCCTAGAAATCTCTCCAATACCTTTCTATACTTCCTCCCAGAAGCAGAATGAGGAGGGAGCAGATTAGATAGAGTCATGCCAGATAGAATTGTTACTTAACTTGTACAACATAGAAAGTAATTTCCAGTTTTCAATCATTTCTGAAAGTCAGTGGTCAATAAGCAAATAAACTTTAGCTTTATTTAACCATGTTTTCTAAATTTTGTTGCTTTCTTAAAGTGGCCTTCACATTCTGGTGTGATTTGGAGGTTAAGAATAAAAATAGCCACCAAGGGCTTCCCTGATGGTTCAGTGGTAAAGACTGCCTGCTATTGCAGGAGACATGAGTTCAATCCCTGATTCGGGAAGATCTGACATGCCTGGGAGCAACTAAGTCTGTGCAACACAACTGAAGTCAGTACTCTAGAGTCTGAGAACTGCAAGTACTGAGCCCATATGTCACAACCACTGAGGCCTATGCGCTCCTGGAATCTGTGCTCCGCAAGAGAGGCCATTTCAATGAGCAGCCCGTGCATCACAACTAGAGTAGCACCTGCTTGATACAACTAGAGAAAAAGCTTGCATGCGGCAATGAAGAACCAGTACAGCAATAAATAAATACATAAAAAATAATTTTTAAAAAGTAGCTATCAAAATAAAGTTAATGTATTTAATACATGATTTTTCTTAAAGTTGTACTAGTTTAACTTGTACCAAACCAGTAACGTGCAAAGCATGAGTTGCAATTAACTTTGAAAGTGAAGTCGCTCAGTCGTGTCTGACTTTTTGCGACCCCGTGGACCGTAGCCTATCAGGCTCCGCCGTCCATGTGATTTTCCAGGCAAGAATACTGGAGTGGGCTGCCATTTCCTTCTCCAGGGGATCTTCCCAAGACAGGGATCGAACCCAGGTCTCCCGCACTGCAGACAGACGCTTTTCCGTCTGATCCACCAGGGAAGCCCGACCTTATGCTTATTTCAAATCTACATAGTTAGTTAATTTGCACTTTGTTCTATTAAAGTTAGCATTTGAACTAAAATTCACCAAAATGGTATCACCATTCTATTTCTTTTAAACATGGTTCAATATTCCTCCTGCATCAATTTTATTACACATCTTGGAAGGTTTTTCTTTTTTTTTTTTTTTGGCCAGTTAAGTTCTAATGATGGGAACTTGATGCCATATCACCTTACATCTGTTCTTAAATCAGCCAGTTTTTATAAATAAATCACCTTATCAAACTAAAAATAGTATCTTGTTTTAAAAATAAATTTAATATTATTCTGGTTATTTAATCAAAGCCAGATTAACTAAGCCTGAATCAATTATGCTTATTAAACATATTTTTCTTAGCTATATCATTGAAAATAAAAACACTTGGAATAAATTCTTTGGGAAGCCTTTATTCAATACATGCAAATTAAGACTATTTTTTAAAATGATAACTTTAATAGAACAATGTGCAAATTAACTAGCTATGTAGATTTGAAATAAGCACAATGTAAAGCTGATTGCAACTCATACTTTGCACCTTACTATGCTTTCCAGAAACTTCTCTATCCATGCTGTTGACAAATTTGGACTTCTCAATAGTGTGATAATATTCACTTTCAAGTGCTCTATTAAAAAGATCCAGAACATGGACAATGCCCAACTTCAGGTTAAAATGAGGCTCATAGAATCGTAATCACATGTTTATACAAGTAAGCTATTGGTCAGTTGACTGATTATAGAGGTCATTTGATAAGTCACATGTTCATTATTGAATACTCTAAAAGATCTCACTGAAAAATTATATTGTGTTGCTCTGTTTAAAATGTTTTCATAAATGTTTCTTCAGAGATTGAAAGAAAACTATAATTTTAGAAAGTTGTAACAAGAGATTTAAATGGTTCTTTCTGTCAAATCATATTAGAATTATGCTTTCTATATTCAGCTAAAATAATTGAGAGAGAGTTATGTATAACAGTCTACTTTGATATGTTTTCTATCTTATTAACCACTTTCTATCTTTAGTATATAGCCTTGCTGAATTCATTATGAATATTTATACAGAAACTGAATGTTGATCCTTCAGCTTATATGATTTCTCATCCTCTTTGATTCAAGTTTTTACAATGAAATTCTATGCATGCTCTTATCAGCTAATCATCATTTCCTTTATGATGCTGTATTTCTCTATTCTGACATATGATCATGTTTCATATGCTTAATTTTCAATACAAATATTTCCACTTTATATCATTATGAATGCATCTGTTGATATATCTTCTCTCATAAGCTGTGCTGTGGACAGAGTTAATTGCCTTGATTTTGGAGGCGCAGACTACTTTGTAAAATATTCTGTGCACAGTAGGTATATTAGTAGTGTCAACTTTGTGAAAGCTTAACTGTTCACTTACATAACATGCTATATAACAAATACACAAAATAGGAATGTTTTCTTAGCCTTATAAAATATCTCTTTAAAAGAATCCCATTGAAGACATACAGATGGCCAGTAGGCACATGAAAAGATGTTCAACATCACTAATTATTAGGGAAATGGAAATCAAATTTACAATGAGTTTCCACCTCACATCAGTCAGAATGGCCATCATTTAAACATCTACAAATAAATGCTGGAGAGGGTGTGGAGAAAAGGGAATCCTATACCATGGGTGGGAATGTAGCTTGGGGCAGCTACTGTGGAAAACAGTAAGGAGTTTCCTCAGAAAACTAAAGCAGAATTACCATATGATCCAGCAATCCCACTCCTGGACATATATATGGAGAAAACCATAATTTGAAAAGATACATGCACCCCTATATTCATAACAGCAGTATTCACAATAGCCAAAACATGGAAACAACCTAAATGCCCATTGACAGATGAATGGATAAAGATGTGGTTCATGCATGCTAAGTCACTCCAGTCCTGTCCGACTCTGTGACCCTATGGACTGTAGCCCACCAAGGTCCTCTGTCCATGGGATTCTCCAGGTAAGAACACTAGAGTGGGGCGCCATGCCCTCCTCCAGGGGATCTTCCCCACCCAGGAATCAAGCCTGTGTCTCTTGTTTCTCCTGCATTGGCAGCCAAGTTCTTTACCACTACCGCCACCTGGTAAGCACAAAGAAAATGTGGTGCATGTACACAATGGACTATAATGCCATCATAAAAAAGAACAAAATAAGGTCATTTGCAGCAACATATATTCAACTACAGATTATCATACTAAGTGAAATTAAGTCAGAAAAACACAAACTATATGGTTTTCACTTGTATGTGGAGTCTAAATTATGGCACAAATGAACCTACATACAAAACAGAAAAAGACTCATAGACATAGAGATCAGACTTGTAGTTTGCCAAGGCAGAAGAGAAGCAGAGGGATAGACTGGGAATTTGGGGTTGGTAGGTACAAACTATAACATTTGGAATGGATAAACAGGGTCCTACTACATAGCACAGGGAACTATATCCAGTATTCTAGGATAAACCATACTGGAAAAGAATATTTTAAAATAATATATATGTGTGTTAAACTGAGTCACTTTGCTGTACAGCAGAGATTGGCACAAAATACAGCCACTACGGAGAACAGTGTGGGAGATTCCTTAAAAAACTGGAAATAGAACTGCCATCAGGTCAGTTCAGTTCAGTTCAGTTCAGTTGCTCAGTCGTGTCCCACTCTTTGCGACCTCATAAATCTCAGCACGCCAGGCCTCCCTGTCCATCACCAACTCCCAGAGTTCACTCAGACTCACGTCCATTGAGTCAGTGATGCCATCCAGCCATCTCATCCTCTGTCGTCCCCTTCTCCTCCTGCCTCCAATCCGTCCCAGCGTTAGAGTCTTTTCCAATGAGTCAACTCTTCACATGAGGTGGCCAAAGTACTGGAGTTTCAGCTTTAGCATCATTCCTTCCAAAGAAATCCGAGGGCTGATCTCCTTCAGAATGGACTGTTTGGATCTCCTTGCAGTCCAAGGGACTCTCAAGAGTCTTCTCCAACACCACAGTACAAAAGCATCAGTTCTTTGGCATATGACCCAGCAACCCCACTGCTGGGCATACACACCGAGGAAACCAGAATTGAAAGAGACACGTGTACCCCAATGTTCATCGCAGCACTGTTTATAATAGCCAGGACATGGAAGCAGCTTAGATGTCCATCAGCAGATGAATGCATAAGAAAGCTGTGGTGTGTATACACAATGGAGTATTACTCAGCCATTAAAAAGAATACAGTTCTAATGATGGAGCCTATTATACAGAGTGAAGTAAGCCAGAAAGAAAAACACCAATACAGTATACTAACGCATATATATGGAATTTAGAAAGATGGTAACGACAACCCTGTATGCGAGAGAGCAAAAGAGACACAGATGTATAGAACAGTCTTTTGGACTCTGTGGGAGAGGGAAAGGGTGGGATGATTTGGGAGAATGGCATTGAAACATGTATAATATCATTTAAGAAACGAATCACCAGTCCAGGTTCAATGCAGGATATGGGATGCTTGGGGCTGGTGCACTGGGATGACTCAAAGGGATGGTATGGGGAGGGAGGTGGGAGGGGGGTTCAGGATTGAAAACAGGTGTACAGCCGTGGCAGATTCATGTTGATGTATGGCAAAACCAATATAATGTTGTAAAGCAATTAGCCTCCAATTAAAATTTAAAAAAATTGGAAATCAACTGTATTTCAATAAAAAGTAAATAAATAAAAAGAAGGCTTTTTGTAGAAAAACTGGATCTTTTCAGAAATTAACAGCATTTATTTAGAAATTACTACTAAAAATTTGTAAACAAACTCAGTATTTGTTGACACTGATTTAACCGAAAATTTTTTTATGAATCCATTCAAAGTAGAAATGGCAATCAATGGAAAATATTTTTAAAGTAATGAATAAAGATTAATGGTTTTCAATGTACTTGTTATGACTTTAATTAGAAAATAATTCAAAAAGATAGTCCATAATTAGGGTAATGTATATCCATGAAGTATTTGTCAATACACAGATTTACAGAAGATAGTTTAGAGGATGAATGAAGAAAAAAAGGTGAAAATCCACTGCCCTACATATTAACTGTGTAACTTTGAGCAAGTTAAAAACGTTTTTGGATTTTTTAACTCTTTCATGTTAACTTCCTAAACACTGACAAATATTTTGTGAAGTCATTCCAATATTTTCTTATTGAGATATAATTGACATATAATATTGTGTTAATTTAGGACCCTGTTAATGTGATACATTTAAATATTACAATATAATTCCTGCCATGGCATTAACTAACGCTTCCATCACATCACACATTTTCACTAACATTTGTTACCTCTTATCTTTTTGATGAATATCCATTCTAACCAATGTGAGGTGATAGTGATTTTGATTTACATTTTCCTGATTATCAGGGTTACTGAGCATCTTTTCATTTAACTGTTAGCCATTTGTATGTCTTCTTTGGAGAAATGTCTATTTAGTTCCTGGACCTATTTTTTACTATTGAGTTATTTGAGTTCTTTGCATATTATTAATCCCTTATCAGACATATGGTTTGCAAATATTTTTTTTATTCCATAGGTTGCCTTTTCATTTGTTGATTGTTTCTTTTGCTGTACAGAAGCATGTTAGTTTGGTATGGTCCCTCTTGTTGTTTTTTTGCTTGTCCTTAAATGTCATGTGCAAAAAAAGAAAAATGGATAACGGTTGCCAAGACCAATCAATGTCAAGGAGCTTTTCCTCTATTTCATTCTAGGAGTTTTATAGTCTCCAGTCTTATGTTTAAATATTGTCTTAAAAACTGCATACATACCTAACTCAGTCAAGGCCATATATTAATTATCCTATTAATACTAGGACATTTTCCCTCTTTCATCTTTCCCCTTCATTTTACATATCTGAAATGTCTGTATGCCTGCCTAATCATATTATGCCTGAAGAGCACACTGTGGTTAATTTCATCTAAAGAGAAGAAAAGCATTCCCAATGTATGTAATGCTTTGTATAAATAAAAACTTCTGGCTTGATTAAATGTCAACAGATAAAAATGTGTTTGCTTAGCTCAGTTCCCTGGTAATGAATTCAGACTTCTAAAATTCAAGGACATTCTTTGTGTAACTAGCAAAATTATCCAGCCTTAGAGAAGCCCAACAGTAACTCAATAGTTAATTTACTAATTGCTTTTCCCTTTATGAGAATCAGCTGGATGTAATTCAGTTATTTTTGAAATATGCATATGCACATTTAATATACTGGATACTACTCATAGCTCATTGAATATTTCTTGTCTACTGTTAATATTTAAGAATAAGATAAAAATATAAAATACCCTTTATTTAAAATTAATTCTGTAGTTCCTCTTTAAAAAATAGTTTAAAATTGACACATGAAAATGCTATACTAAATTAAATTTAATACAATTAAAATAAAATTCAATTATACTGTGGGATAAGCTAGCCTCCGCTGATGGGTATACAACCATTAAAAAATGCAAAAATTTAAAATACATATGTACTTATCTTCACCAAAAGCTATTCAAAATATCCTAGTGTCAATTATCCTGGTTACCATCTTGTGCTACTGTGAAGTCTCACTAAGGAAAATTCACAAATGACTTGGTGCTACCAAATGTCTATACTTCTCTCACAGACACAGTAATGCAGAAATTCTGGCAGAGGGACTAGCAGTTTCACTGATGCTATAGTTGATCAATATTGAGGTTATTTTAAAGGGAAAATAACGCATTGGCAATCCAAATATCCTTATTTTTAAGGAGAGGTGGTTGTATCAGTACTTTCAAGAATAAAGAATATATAAACAACAAGGATTTATTGTGTAGCATAGGACTATATTCAATATCTTGTTATAACCTCTCATGGAAAAGAATCTGAAAAGTACATATACATATATAATACGTGTGTGTGTGAGTTTGTGTGTGTATTGAAATCACTTTGTTGCACACCTGAAACTAATATAAATCAACTGTGAGTCCTAAATGACTTCATTTGTGTCTTTGTGACCCTATGGACTGAGCCTGCCAAGCTTCTCTATCAAAAGGATTCTCCAGGAAAGAATACTGTAGGCGGTTGTCATGTCATCCTCCAGGGGATCTTCCCAACACAGGGATAGAACCTGCATCTCCTACAACTCCTGCTTTGCTGACAGATTCTTTACTGCTGACCCACCAGGGAAGTAATGCATATCTTCCTATATGCTCCCTCTTTAGATGAGAGAAAACTTCATCATCATTAGCACAAAGTGCAAAGGTTTCTGTTCTTGTTCAGTCTCTCAGTTGTGTCCTACTTTTTGAGACCCCATGGGCTACAATATACCAGTCTTCCCTATCCTTCACCATCTCCCAGAGCTTACTCAAACTCATGTCAACTGGGTAGGTGATGCCATCCAACCATTTCATCCCCTATCATTCCTTTCTTATTCTGCCTTCAATCTTTCACATCATCAGGGTCTTTTTCAATGAGTCAGTTCTTCATATCAGGTGGTGAAAGTATTGGAGCTTCAGCTTCAGTCCTTCCAGTGAATATTCAGGATATATTTCCTTTAGGATTGACTGATTTGATCCCCTTACAGTCCAATGGATTCTCAAGAGTCTTCTCCAGCTCAAAAGCATCAGTTCTTCAACACTCAGACTTCTTTATGGTTCAACTCACATCCATACATGATTACTGGAAAAACCATAGCTTTGACTATACAGATCTTTGTTGGGAAAGTAATGTCTCTGCTTTCTAATATGCTATGTCTGTCATAGCTTTTCTTCCAAGGGGCAAGCGTCTTTTAATTTCATAGCTGTAGTCACCATCTGTAGTGACTTTGGAGCCCAAGAAAATAAAATCTCTCACTGTTTCCATTGCTTCCCCATTGATGTGCCATGAAGTGATGGGACCAGATGTCATAATCTTTGTTTTTTGAATGCTGATTGAGACCACCCAAAAATGTGAGTGAAATGCTCTTGGTACCATTTTTATAGCTAAAAAAAAAAAATCAACATTACTGCCACAACTTTAAAGGAAGCTATGTACATCCTGACAAATAATCTTAACTGCTGCCAAATGCATGTCATCATCCTACAGAATATCACCAAGAAAAAAATATAGTCAAAGCAAAATAATCACATTTTTGATCCAAAATATCTTTGCACACATAGGAAAATATCTCTTATCTTTATGGGATATCGTATATTATATAATCTGGCCATTGCACCCTTTTGTGATGTGCCTGTCTTTTGTACATATTGTTTATTGAGTTGCTGTCTTTTAAAAAAATTATTTATGGTATTTTTCTCATATATTTTGCAAATATCTTCTGCTTGGTGGTTTTCGTTTTCACTATCTTAATAATTATGTCTTCTGATAAACAGAAACTTCTAATTTTGTTGGAGACCAAGTAATCAATATCTTAATTTATGGTTAGTGCTTTATGTGACCTAGGAAATAGTCTCTATTCCCAAATTCATGTAGTTATTCTCTGATGTACTCTTTTGGAAGATTTATTGCTTTACCTTTCATATTTATATCTATAATCTGCCTGTAATTGACCATTTTTTCAGTGTTAAGTAGGAAATCAGTAAAACTGTCTGGGCCTCCCTTGTGACTCAACTGGTAAAGAATCCGTCTGCAATGCAGGAGACTTGGGTTCGATCCCTGGGTTGGGAAAATCCCTTGGAGAAGGGAAAGGATACCCACTCCAGTATTCTGGCCTGGAGAATTCCATGGACTGTATAGACCATGGGGTCACAAAGAGCTGGACAAGACTGAGAGACTTTCATTTTCACTTTTCATTAAAACGTTGGACAGAATGTTTTAAAAAGTATACATCCTTGATTCATTGAAAATTCTGAAAAAAATTTTCAGTAGTGACCCATTATGTGTGAAGGCTCCTATAGATTTTATAAATACAGTTTTCATATTACTGAAGATCTATTTTATCTCCACTTTTCTAGAAATTTAGTGTGAATAGATATTAGATTCATACAGACAAAAAAGTGTTATATCCTCTTGATAGACTGGTAATTTTTAAAAGATTATTCTGAAAAAAATCATTCCTTTTTTTGGTGATGTTTTACTTTTAAAATCTCCTTTGATTCATATGCAACTACAACAGCCTTCTTTTAATTAGTATTTATATGACATAATTCTTCCATTGTTTACACGTCATACTTTCTATATTTTTAATTTAAGTGTATCTCTCCTTGGCTGTACATTATCTCCCCTACCTTCCAATCTGAATATTCTATTGTTCAATTGAAGAATCTGGTTTAGTTTATATTATACAATTTAAAAATTTCAATCCTGTTTAAATCTCCTCTTTCATTTCTTGCTTTCTTCTGAATTGACTTACCTTAGTTTTAATTACATTTTTTCATTTCATTAATTTTTACTCTATTAGTTGTATCCTACTAATTCTTTACATCCATATGCCTTTTTTTTTTTTTGTCCAAACTGCATGGCTTGTGGCTTGTGTAATTGTAGTTCCCTGACCAGGTGTTAAACCTTGGCTCCCTGACACATGGCAATGAAAGCACCCAGTCTTAATCTGTGGACTTCCAGGGAATTTCCTAGATATATAATTATAAAATGTACTATTCTACCTGCACCTACCCTAACAGAGGTTTGATTAATTACAAGAGTCTTGATTAATTCAAGCATACTTTTAATTATTCTTTTTACAACTTTCAAGATGATTTGAAGAATGTAAAACTTTTAACTTCTTACCTTCCATGCTATTGTTCTCCTGTCTTTAGATTGCAGATATGTTTAAACTCTGTAAGTTATATTATCACATCAATATTTACTTAAATTTATTTATTATTTGACACTCTATATTGCTCTTTATTCCTTCCTGCATTTCCATACTTCTACTCAAGATCATTATAATCATTCTTCTTGAAGAATTCACTGTATTATTATTATAAGTGTTTAATGATAATTTCTTTCAATGTTTACAGAAATAACTATTTTACTCTCAATTTTTATATACTTTTTTCTGGCTATAGAAATCTAGTTCAGCAGGTATTTTTTAGAACTGCAAAAAAAGTTAATTTAATCCATTTTTTCATTAATTCTGTTTAAGTGAGTTGTCAGCCTAATGGCTGATTTGTTGAATCTAGTGTGTCATTTTGTTGTCTTTTGTTGCTGTTGTTGTTTCCTTTTTGTTTTTTTTAATTTTCAGCAATTTTTGCCATTTTTTTCCTGAGTGTACTTTTTTGTGTATTTTCATTGCTTAGGTTTTTAGAATTCTTTTAATACATGGCTTAACCTATGTAATTAATTTCAATGTTTTGACCCTTTAGCTTTTAAAATATTGCTTCTAACTCTCTCTCTTTCTCTGCTACTCTCTATCTCTTTATTGCTGAAGATACATAGTACTCATATTTCTCAGAAGTTTTATTTCTTCACTATGTGCCATATGTCACTTAATGTTAATTTTTTAAATGTTTCATTATTTTTTCAGCATGCTTTGGTCTTCATATATATTTCTGATCTGTCATCCAGTTTACTTATCATTTATTCAGTTATGATTAATCTGTCATTAAACCTATTTACTAAGTTCTTAATCTGCTAAGGCACTTTTCATTATCATAATTTGATTCTCCACATATAGTTTCATTTATCTTGTACTTTCCTAGTGTACATATTAAATACATTAGAAAATTTCAGTGAGTGTGTCTCTATTGTCTTTTGGTATCCTGGTTTTCAAACATGCATTTATTTTCCCCTGTAATTCTTGGTAAATTTTCATAAATGCCATATATGTACAAGAATTGTAAAGAAAAATTAAAATATAGGTATCATCCAAAGAGGATTTACTGCTGCTCTTGACCAGAAAATAAATACAGTGTATACATGTGTATTTATGCTTATGATATATGGCATATTTATATAGAGAATATGGGCTTCCCAGGTGGCACTAGTAGTAAAGAACCCATCTTTCAGTGCAAGAAACATAATAGATGGGGGCTCAATCCCTGGGTCAGAGAAGATTCCTTGGAGAAGGGAAGAGAAATCCCCTCCAGTATACTGCCTGGAGAATCCTATGGACATATGATCCTGGCAGGCTGTAGTCTGTAGGTTCACAGAGTCAGACATGACTGAAGCGACTTAGCATGCATGCATATATAGAATATATAGAGATTATATTTGTATTCTAGCTTATATTTTTCTTTTTCCATAACAGACCACGCAGAATTAAAAAAAATTTTAATTTCACATTATTGTAAACTTACAGGATACAAATGTACTACATAGAGTTTTAGTGTATATTTCACTCAGCTTTTTCCAGTGAAAGCATCATACACAACCATTATCTGAACAAATATATGTTCAAACCCACAAAGTCTTCATTGCCACAATGCTACTAACTAGATTACAATTCATACCATACATGCATATAACTCTTTTAACTAGAATATTTTATACAGTTTTATGAGTCTACCATAGTTTAGTTAAACAATGTTATGATAGACAAATTACATCTTGCTGTTTTTGCTATTACAAACAATGTTGTAGTTAAATATATCTAACTAGCATATATCATTGTGAATTTATATGAGAATATCTCAAAACTGATTGAAGATATTAGTATTTTTACTTTTCACAAATACTGACAAAACTGTATAAAAATTATATGGATTTTATAATTCCAGCAGTTAAACACTCTTCAAAATATTGTAGTATTAAACTTTGCCAATCTAAGTAAAAGGAGCAGTTTATTGTTTTGTTATCTTGCATTTCCTTAAGTAATGCTGTACATTGTTTTTTATGCTTAGTGGTCTCGTGTATTGTATTATAAAAACTGTCATTTTTTCCTAATTTTTCTATTTTTATTAATCATAAAAACACTTTGTGTGGCCAAATTAGCACTTTATCATATGACCTCAAAATACATTGCCAATTAAAATTCACTTTTTGGAACACCTAATCCACTTTTCTAAGAACATATTTTATACAAATTTAATAATTTTATGTTTTATGTATGTTTTCTGAATTTGTATTTTTTCTGTCATTTAGTAAAGTGTTAAATTTATTTCCACTTATGTCCAATGCATATTTTCGTAAATTTATTCCTAAGTGCTATATGTTTTTTGTAATAAAATTGTTTTTTAAAAAACTTTTCCAGGGTTTAAATGGTTTAAAACTATTAAAAATCAATTGATTTTATATAATAACATTTTTACTCAAATGTTCACTGAATTTGCATATTTTAAAAACTTTCTCATTGATTTTCTTCAATTTTTCAGTTATTCAATCTTAACATATGAAAAATGCTAATTTTACTTTTTCTGTACAATATTTATGTACCGTATTTACTTTTCACATCAAAATGCCCTGCTAGTACTTTCAAAGTAAAGTAATAAAGATCAGCAGATATATCCTTGTACTGTCCTAGACTTCAATAGGAAGAGCTTAGTGATTCTCCATTTAGAATGCAGCTGACTTTTGAATATTTATATATCTATATCCATATAATATATCTATGTATATCCATGCACTAAATAAGAATCCATCTGTTCTTGTTTCATTAAATGAAAGTCAGCATTGATTCCTAATTAAACATCAAAAACTTTTTATCATTTATGGAGTTCATTGATTTTTTTTATTTTTTATTTCTTCCTTTTAATTTTTTAAATTTATTTTCTTTATGATACACATGCATTCCTAACATAACCATTAATATATATATGTATATACACATACATATTTTGGATTCAAATTGCCAAACTTTTAGTAAGACTTTTGTGTTATATTTATTACTGATTCTATAATGCTATTTTTTGTGTTTTAATTGTGCTGTTGTTGTTATTCCATAACTAAGTTGTTTCGACTCTTTGCAAACCCATGGACTACAGCACACCAGACTCCTCTGTCCTCTACTTGTCTCCCAGAGTTTACTCAAATTCATGTTTATTGAATCAGTGACTATATCTAACCATCTTGTCCTCTGCTGCCTCCTTCTCCTTTTGTCTTCAATCTTTCCCAGTATTAGGGTCTTTTCCAATGAGTTGATTCTTCATGTCAGGTGGCCAAAGTATTGGAGATTCAGTATCAGTCCTTCTAATGAATATCCACAGTTAATTTCCTTTAAGATTGACTGGTTTGATCTTCTTGGAGTCCAAGGGACTCTCAAGAATCTCCACCAGCTGCACAATTAAAAAGGATCAATTTTTTTAATTAATTAATTTATTTTAATTGGAGGCTAATTACTTTACAATATTGTAGTGGTTTTTTGCCATACACTGACATGAATCAGCCATGGGTGTAAATGTGTTCCCCATCCTGAACACCCCCTCCCACCTCTCTCCATATCCCATCCCTCAGGTGATCCCAGTGCACCAGCCCTGAGTATACTGTCTCATGCATTGAACCTGAACTGGCGATCTATTTCACATATGATAATATACATGTTTCAATGCTATTCTCTCAAATCATCCCACCCTAGCCTTCTGGTACATCTGTGTCTCTTTTGCTGTCTTGCATGTAGAGTCATCATTACCATTTTTCTAAATTCCATATATATGCATTAATATACTGTATTGGTGTTTTTCTTTCTGACTTACTTCACTCTGTATAATAAGTTCCAGTTTCATCCACCTCATTAGAACTGATTCAAATGTATTTTTTTAATAGCTAAGTGATAGTCCATTGTGTATATGTACCACAGCTTTCTTATCCATTCATCTGCTGATGGACATCTAGGTTGCTTCCATGTCCTGGGTAATGTAAACAGTGCTACAATGAACATTGGGGTACATGTGTCTCTTACAGTTTTGGTTTAAAAAGGATAATTTCTTCACATCTCAGCCTTCTTTATGGTCCAGCTCTCACATCCATACATGACTACTATAAAAACTATAGCTTTGACTATATGGACATTTCTCCAGCAAATTGACGTATCTGTTTTATAATATGCTGTCTAGGTTTGTCATAGCTTTCCTTCCAAGGAGCAAGTGTCTTTTAATTTCATAGCTGCAATCATCATCTATAGTGATTTTGAGCCCAAGAAATTAAAATTTGTCACTGGTTACACTTTTTCCTCTTCTATTATTTGTGCTACTTTTTATAAATTTGGGGATTTATATAAAAGCTTAAGTCCAAAAATTAATTAGACTCTCTCTTGATGTTTCTGTGCTCTGGAATATTTTCAATAGCATCAGAATTATTTCTTTATTGATTCATTGTAAAATTTACCTAGAAAGTCTAGCTTGAAACATTTTTCTAGAAAATGTTACATTTTTCTCAATTTTTCATAATTATTATTCAAAGTTTTCCATATCTTGCTTAGTAATTTTCTTTAATTACATGAATACACTCATGTTTTCAAACAAGGTTAAGCATATACCATTCTACTTTTATTGTTTTATTTAAATTTATTTATTTTAATTGGAGGCTAATTACTTTACAATATTGTATTGGTTTTGCCATACATCAACATAAATATGCCACAGGTGTACATGTGTTCCCCATCCTGAAGCCCCCTGTATAACCTAATCTCTGATAAGGCTTCCCTGGTGGCTCAGAAGGTAAATAATCTCCCTTCAATGAGGGAGACTATGGTTCAGTCCCTGAGTTGGGAAGATCGTCTGAAGAAGCACATGGTAACCCACTCCAGTATTCTTGCCTGGAAAATTCCATAAGCAGAGGATCTTGGTGGGCTACAGTCCATGGGATCACGAAGAATCAGAGACAACTGAGTGACTAACTCATACACATAAGCTCTGATATACCTCCTGAACTTCAACCTTACATATTCCTTTGTACAATCAGTGGCTTCTCTTGAGTGTTTAGCAAACTTAAATGACTTAATAAGTTCAAAACAAATCTCTTGATATTTTCCCCCAAACTTAGTTACCTTACTAACTGCTATGTCAGTAAATAACAATTCTAAACTCCCAGGTTTTTAAGGTGGTAAAAATGCTTTGTGTCCTCTTTAACTGCTCTGTTGCTTTCAAAATCCATCAGCTAGTCCTGTTGGCTCAACCTTCGAAACATAGCCAGAAGCCAGGCTCTACTTGCTTTTCTCTCATTCGTTCTAGCTAAGGCACCATCATGCTTCTTTTAGAGGGCAGCATTTGCCCTCTGAAGGCCATCCTAAGTTTGGTCTTAGACTTTCCACTGCATGGCTAACGTCATCTTTGAAAATGAGAGATCATGTCAAAATCTTGCTCCAAACTTTACCATTATCATGTCTATTCCTCTCCCTGCCCTTCTGCTTTTTATTTCCATTTAGTCTTTTATCCATTTTCCTTTTCTTCTAGAAAATTGAAATACAAAAGTCATCATGCAGGGGTCCAGATTTAGCAGTCTTGTTTTCTACCCAAGTGCAGGAGGGGATTCTATGGTAGCCCTGATGATGGAGTTAGAGACTAAATGGGAACAGTCTACAAAGCAGCAGACTAGTTGGCTGATGAGGAATGTTTTACCATGAGTAGAGTTAGGAAGCACAGGATGGGGCAAGGTAGGCAGTCTGATAATAGGGTTGCATGGGGGATTTTGGGTGGGGAGTGAGCAGTTCAGTTTTAGGACCTGGCTGAGTGAGAAGGATGTCCAAAGTCAGGTGTGGGGTAAGGAGATTTGGTGCAGGTATGCCCAAGCCTGAGTTGAGTAAAAGGGCCTCTGTTGAGAAGGACAGGAAGCAACTATGATAAGAACAAAGGCAACAACCAAACCATATCTAAAGTGTCTGCTAGCATCTCAGTTTAAAGCAAGTCTCATAGCCAAATTCAAACTCCTTTAGAGGTGGAGATATGTACTCTGTCCTCTCTATTGTTAATGATGTAGCAAAAAGTATTATGTTTATATATAAAAATAAACACACACACATATATATATAAATTCTATTGCATATTCAGAGTGAAAAATCTAGAATAGTAAGGCATTCTTCCTCATTCTCTATGCCATTAAATTCATTTTTCTCCATTAATAGTTTATTTTATGATTTTCTCAAGACTATATAATTTGCTTTTATAGAAATACATGTGTGTTATACAAAATCTAAACAAATAACTATATGATCTCTGTATCCTTCATTGTACATGAGCCCTATATCTTGTAATATTTAGTTAACAATCTGGAGTTTGGGTTTATTTTATACCTAGTCATAAGAAATATTTTTTCCTATTAATCACTATTTTTAAAATATTTTTTCATGGTTTTAAGGTAATGTTACAAACAATATCTTTACTAGGTCACTTTTTACCTACATTTTTAATTTTTAAACTTCACTCTATTACCAATGTGACAAATGCATTAAATGCTTAGTTACATAATCAGATCAAAATACTTCATTCTTTTAGACCATGTTACAACTAGGCATTGATTTATTTATCTTTCTGGTATATCTGTTTTAAAAAACATTTTCTCTCATTAGCATCAGAGTTTACTGCATCTTCTTCCTTCCAATGAATTTCTTTTACTTAATGTAGTTCTTTTAATCAGCACATTTATAATACTATTTTAAACTGAAGTTTGAGTCATGTACTCAGTGACAGAAGAGAAAAAAGCAAAAGAACAAATTCATGGCTATTTTCAAATGGATTAATAATAACTTTCATTGTCTCTGTGGCCATATTCACAAACTCTCAGACAAGACAATATCAAAAGTGGAGGTAAATTGAGTATAAGTGAAAGTCACTCAGTCAAATCTGACTCTTTGCGACACCATGGACCCCAGGCTCACCAGGCTTCTCTGTCCATGGACTTCTCCAGGCCAGGATACTGGAGTGGGTAGCTGTTCCCTTCTCCAGGGGATCTTCGCAACCCAGGGATTGAACCTAGGTCTCTCGCATTGCAGGCAGATTTTTTATCATCTGAGCCACCAGGGAAGCACAAACTGAGTATATTAAAAACTAAATTAATATTGGCTCACATGATTTATTTAAATACACTAGGACTATTGAAAGATAATGAACTTGAAATCAAGAAACCTGAATTCTACTCTTGATACTGTCCAGTATTTTAAGACTTTGGATAAGTGCCTTAACATGCGTTTCACAGATTCATGAAGGTTCTGGATTCTATGTTAAGTGCATCCCTAACTCTCAAATAGACATTTTTCTTTTTCTGAAAATAAAAAATTAAAAATGAATTCGTCAGGAATTTTAGGAATCTTACAACTGCACTTATGACTCCAAGACATGTCTGTTCCAACGCCCTAAGCTCATGTTCATACTTTGCGTGAGGCAAAATTTCATATTGCTCCCTCAGCATTTAATAAGATTATCTTTTAAAAAATTTTTATTTTATATTGGACTGTAGTTGATTTATAATGTTGTGTTAGTTTCAGGTGTACAGCAAAGTGATTCAGTTATATAGATACATTTATCTATTTGTTTTCCGCCGCCACCGCCAAGTCGCTTCAGTTGTGTCTGACTCTGTGCGACCCCATGGACTGCAGCCCACCAGGCTTCTCTGTCCATGGTATTCTCCAGGCAAGAACACTGGAGTAGGTTGGCGTTTCCTTCTCCAATGCACGAAAGTGGAAAGTGAAAGTGAAGTCACTCAGTCGTGTCCGACTCTTAGCGACCCCATGGACTGCAGCCTACCAGGCTCCTCCATCCATGGGATTTTCTGGCCACAATACTGGAATGGGGTGCCATTGCCTTCTCCCCTATTTGTTTTCAAATACTTTTAACTCTGCTGAATAATCTGTAGAACAATTATTTTGGATGAGATCTAACATCTCTGACTGGAGGATTATAAGAAGGATAATTCTACTGCCTACTCCAGATGATTGTTCTGGGTACTAGTTGACTAAAGATAAAAATGATAACATACTTAGACTATCATAAGCCTTGTAATGTTAAGTAATACTACCAACATGTTCATATCACTTAATATCAACAAATACTCATAGGGCAATGCTGGTGTATGTCTAGCAACTGATGATCCAGGGGAAATAAAAAGTCATTTAGCTCATTTTCATGATTGAAATGCTTCTCTTTTCTCCTCTCCTCAGGCACTGATTTAAAGTTCTCAAAGTGACTTCACTGACGAGTTGGGAAAACATACATGAAATCAGTGTGATCTAGTTCTAGCACAGCACTGTCCAGCAACATCAGTTCTTTTAAGCAAGAAAATTGTGCTTGTTGTAAAATACCTGGTGATAATTTACTTTGTCTGTAATTTGGATGTAGGCAGTTACCAGAGAGACAAAAAAGAGCATCCAAAGTCTTTGTAGGGAAAACAAAGTCAAAAATGTCTCTGTTTTTCCATGTGAAAATGAGGTAAGAGGGAAATAACAGAAAAGGAGTTTAGGGAGAATCAGGAGAGGAACGAGCAAAGTGTTGGTGGCTGGGAGACAAAAAATTGTTGCAGAAGAGCAGAAGAGTTGTATAAACAAGATTGCTGGTTTTAAAAAAATGACTTTGTGTAAAATATTTAAATGCTTTTTAATTCACTCCGATAGATTTACAACTCTTGGAATCATTTGCTATGTAAGTGGGGATAAAGTTTTCCTAAAATGCCTAAAAATGTACTGTAGCGTAGCTAATGGTTTGTAAAATTTTTAGAACAGTCTTTTGGACTCTGTGGGAGAGGGAGAGGGAGAGTGTGGGATGATTTGGGAGAATGGCATTGAAACATGTATAATATCATATATGAAACGAGTCGCCAGTCCAGGTTCGATGCACGCTACTGGATGCTTGGGGCTGGTGCACTGGGAGGACCCAGAGGGATGGTACAGGGAGGGAGGAGGAAGGAGGGTTCAGTATGGGGAACACGTGTATACCTGTGGCAGATTCATGTTGATATATGGCAAAACCAATACAATATTGTAAAGTTAAAAAATAAAAAAAGAAAAGAACTAAAAAAAATTTTTTTAAGTGATGACAATTTTAAAACCATATTTTTACAACTGTTCAAAAATTTACAGTTGTTCACATTATATTTGGACAATGTATTTGAACTTCTTTTGCATAGTTCCTAGATGTAAACTATTATTTATTTTATCAGTATGATGGCAGGATTCCACTACCAGAGAACAAGTGTGTGTCCTAGTGACTTTCTTTAAATGATCCTGCGTGCATGCATGCTAAGTTGCTTAAGGTGTCTACTTCTGTGTGACCCTACGGACTGTAAACCGCCAGGCTCCTCTATCCATGGGATTCTCCAGGCAAGAATACCAGAGTGGGTTGTTGTGCCTTCTTCCAGGGGATCTTCCTGACACTGAGATCAAACCCATGTCTCTTACGTCTCTTGCATTGGCAGGCAGGTTCTTCACCACTGGCACCATCTGGAAAGTCCTTTAATCATCCCACTGGGTCCTATTATTACATTAGCCTAAATGTATTCATCACCAGTAAATTTTGTTGCTTATAATTTTAAAGCATTTAGCATCCCATTCCACTTAATTTGCATCCTTATTTTATTATAATTTGACTTATTAAGAGGGTTATATCCAATTATTGCTGTAGTTTTAACAATATTTGAAGTATTAAATATTTCTACATAAAAATATCTGCTAATATTATTATTTTCTTCCATTCTTTATTCTCTTATTTATTTTTTTATGTTAATCAGTTTAGTTTCTCTTGGCAAAGCAAAAATGTAGTATCTATTTCTAAATAAAGGAATTAATGTAATTTTAAAATAAATCCATATTTTCAAAGAAACTGTTGCTAGTACAAGTTCAAAAATCAATATTTCAGAGTAATTTAATGCTACATGAATCTATAAAATATAATTTTTTTGTTATTAAGTTTTTACCCACCCTCAGAAATAGTGTATCACATGTCCAAGGAATGGCTTCTCAGAATTTATATGGGCAAGACCTCCTCCTCAGAAGTCTAAATTTCAGTTCCACACGGAGTCTATTAGTCTACCAGACTATAACAAAATATCATTAACTGGGTGATTTTAACACAGTTGTACATTTGCTTACAGTTCTGGACACTGGAAGTTCAATATCAAGGGACCAAAAGGGTGGGTTTCTCTTTAGACTTCTTTCCTTGTCTTGCAGACCTTCTCCCTGTGTTCTCACATGATCTTTCCTGTTTCTACATGTATATCTGGTGTCTCCTTGACCTCTTATAAGGACACCAGGCTTACAGAATTACAGCCCCATCCTTACAAATTCATCTTACCATGATTATGTACTGTACCTGAAGTCCATATCTCCATATGTAGTCACACTGAGGATTAGGCTTCATCCAATGCATTTGGTGAGAACACAATTCAGTCCAAAATAGGGCTCCGTATCTATGTTTATAGATTTTAATTATTTGGAACTCCTCTCTTTGTTCTCTTAGGCCGAAGTTGGAAAGCTTTCTGTTATCAGGTTAGAATCTTTATCCATTATCCCTGATAGCTCAGTTGGTAAAGAATCCTCTTGCAATGCAGGAGACCTCAGTTCGATTCCTGGGTTGGGAAGATCCACTGAAGAAGGGATAGGCTACTCACTACAGTATTCTTATGCCTCCCTTGTGGCTCAGCTGGTAAAGAATCTGCCTGCAATGTGGGAGACCTGTGTTCAATCCTTGGGTTGGGAAGATTCTCTGGAATAAGAAAGGTTACCTTCTCCAGTATTCTGGCCTAGAGAATTCCATGGACTGTATAGTCCATGGGGTTGCAATGAGTCAGACACAACTGAGTGACTTTATTCTATTCTATTCTATTAAGTCTTTATTAAATTACCTTTAAATAATTAATGTGGATTCCGACTCTTGACTGAACATGACACATACATCACCCTACTAATGTTTACCTTGGCTATTTGACTTGCCTTAGCCAATGTGATGGTAGCTCACCTGGTAAAACTGTAATTGTGTTTGTCCCTTGAGCCTCAGACAATTAGAAGAACCTAAGATGATTATTTTGAGGTGCTAACCAGAAATCTTCTTGATCTGCTGGCTCCCTGATTAAAGTTTCTTCCTTGTCTCAACACCATGTCTCTCAGATTCATTGGCCTGTTGTGTGGTGAGCAGAGGAAGTTTGGATTCAGTAACAATTTGGCTTAGCCAGCTAGGAGACTTGCTGCTTTTGGCAAACTGGCCCCTATCAGGGAATATTGGGGCAAGAACCTAGCAGCTGCCAGGACTGTGTTGTCCTGAAGTTCTTTCCTTCAAGATTCCCTGAAGTGATACCTACTGCTGCCAGTGCTTGGCAGTTGAGACAAGGAGACAGCAAACTTCAAGAGTTGAGGGACTCAGTTTCATTTGTAGGGCAATTCTACCCAATTCAATAACTGGTTCAGCGAGTTCACTTGTTTTGTGTGTCCTTTCGTGTTAAGAGCTGACAAGCTCGATTTTGGGGGGTAAGTAGCTCCAGTGTGCTACTTACCTTCGGGGACATTTCTTCCCCTCAATCTGGGCTTTTCCTTTATGGGACAAACCAATCTGGTTGGGTACCCATTTGCAGAGGGAAGGTATTGTTCAGGACTCTACCCTGAACCAGTTCATTGGGAACTCTTTGTCTTGGGGGAAGTCCACCCTAGTTGGAATTAGCTCATTTGTAGGGTAAATTTATTTACCTGATTTGGGAACTGGTCCAGTTGGAACTGGTTTATTTGGGAACTACTTCCTGTGGGAGTAGGTATCCTAGTTGGAATTAGTTTGTTTGTTTTATAGGGTAAGTTTATTTACTCTGTCGGGGAATCGGTTCATCTGCATGCATCAATGCTGGAATCTGTGCCATTTTTGTTGAAATTTGTCTGCTTCTGTTGTATTTTGGTGCTATAAAGCTTATAAAATTGGGAAATATTTCATCTATCCTGAAGGAAAGATCTTTGGGGTGCATATTAGATATGTTAAGATCAGAAGAGTAATGGCCACTGAATGGTTCACAATTAAACAATCTGGCAAGCAGAAGCACTTTACAAAGGAGAGGAACACTCTGATAATGAACGTGCCCTGGAGGGCACCCTTGGACTTGAGACATCGAAATCTAATTTCCCCTACAAGAGCCCTAGAGAAGAAAATGGCAACCTTCTCCAGTGTTCTTGCCTAGAGAATTTCATGGACTGAGGAGCCTGGTGGGCTACAGTCCATAGGGTCACAAATAGTCAGACATGACTGAGTGACTAACACTTACACTTACTTACTTAGAGGTTTCATTAGATAGCTGTTGGCTCTTAAGTCTAGCCCCAAAATATAGACTTATAGCACCCTAATCACTGCAGCCCAAAGCAGAGCAGGCCAGATGAGACCAATATAGATCTGGGAGGATAAATCACTCTTACTATGAATTACTGAGATTAGGGGTGGTGCTTACTTAATATCATTGTGACAATATTCTGCTGATAAGATACTTTTCTCCTTGTTCTTCCCTGTATTTCTACAGAGTAGTTCGTCGATCCAATAGGTAGCATAATCACAACAAAAATATGACAGAACTTAGATCAGTGTCTTTCAAATTGTGGTCAATAGATTATTCAGACTGCCATTTATTATTAATAATGTTCAATCATGAGTTAGTTATTATAATTATTTTTTCTAGATTACCTGTAAAACATGCAGATTACTGAGTTCCCTCTACTCTTGCAAAATCTTTGAGATTAAGCCCAGAAGTTTTCATTTTAACAAGCTTTATAGTTAATTCCAAATAACTTCTATAACTGGTTCTCTTTATGAGTAATTTCTAATGTTCATGTATCATTTTAGATTTGGTTATTCACTTTTCTAGTGTCCAAAAGCTCTTAGTACTTAAAAATCAATAAGATATTGTTCACATTGAATGTGTACCTTATTAGCCACAGGTTTTCTAGGTAAGAGTAATATTTTATTTATCATTTTTATATGTAGAAACTATGCCCAGCATGTTTAATGTTTGCAGAAAGACACAGATGGGGGAAAGGAAGTAAATGAGATGAATAGGGAGATAGATAACTTGGATTTGGCCTTAGGAACAAGAAAGAAGGATGCCCTGACTGAGAGAGTCTTAAAAGGTAGCAGTTTGATAGGAAGAAGTCTCACAAACTTGGTGTAGCACTGGCAACCAGGCCTGGTTGATTAGCATTTACAGCCAGGCCTCTGACAGGTATGCCATTAATTCCCACTTCTTACACTTGGAGAATCTGAATTGAACTACCTAAAAGAATAGATGGTGCTTCTCCGATGGCTCAGTTGGTAAAGAATCTGCCTGCAATGCAGGGTTTCATCCCAGGGTTGGAAAGATCCCCTGGAAAGGAAATGGCAACCCACTCCGGTATTCTTGCCTGGGAAATCCCATGGACAGAGGAGCTTGGCAGTCTGTAGTCCATGGAATCGCAAGTCAGACATGACTTAGTAATTAAATCAACATCACAAGAGACTAGATTAGAATTCACTAAAGGACCTAAGAGATAACATATAATTTAACTTAACATTTAATATTTTTTCAAGAAATATTTTGATCATACTGTATCTTATATCTACTCTAAGAATTTTGAATTTTCTCTGTGTATATATAAATATACACACATATCAATTTATATAAAATATCTGTGCATATATTTTTAAAATAGTGAACAAAATGTATACCTTATTTTTCATTGAATTCCCAAAAGATGGTTAAATCTTTCTGCACTTTTACTCCTGGATTCATACCTGGAATAATGATATTATCTCTCTCAACATTTACACAATGTCTTACTGTGCTCTGCCATCATAAAGCAGCTGTGAAGTATTATTCAATGTGTAAAGACTTTATTAAGTCACATCTCAGTTGTAGGAAGGTGGAAGGGAGTTGTGAAAGCAGAGGGCTTGACCTAAGACTTTAGCATACAGCCTTCTTCCTTTTTGATAAATAAGCTTAAACCTAAAGAGATTAATTCAACCTATTCCACTGTGGCCTGCAGCCTTGAAAGTGTACAGAAGATGCCAAAGGCTTCACAATCAGATAAAAACATGCTCTTGTTATTTTCTATAGTGGAGCAATAGAGTGGCAATGCTATTTGTAAGGAAATCCCTGACCTACTTGAATGCTTACCTTTTTTATCCCACTGAGAACATTATTCAGCCTATAGAAATGGATACCCAGAGGCCAGCAGGAAGTTATTTGGCTTTATAGCTTTATATCACGTAGCAGAATTTGAAGGCTTAAAAAAAATCAGAGAAGCTTCATTAGAATATTATAATTAATCCCACAATAAAAACACTAAGAAGAAAGGAAATTAGAAGATTTACAACACAAAAGTAAAAAATATTCCAAGTATGTGGGAGAATGAGGGAATTTCTTTTGGCCAAGAAACGTGGTTAGGAATTTAATTGACTGGACTGACTTCACTCAGTGGGGATTATGACAAAAGAAGCTAAACTTGTTAAAAGTATATCTTCTTAGTTCAGGCTGCTGTTATAAACTACCAAGGCTGGGTGGCTTATAGGGGCTTCCCAAGTGTCTCAGTGGTTAAACAATCTGCCTGCTAAGCAGAAGATGTGGGTTTGATCCCTGGGTTGTGAAGATACCCTGGAGAAAAAAAACAACAATTTATTTCTCACAGTTCTGGATGCTGGAGTCTGACATCAGGGTGCGAGCATGGTCAGTTTCTGGTGAGAGCACTCTTCCTAGTTGCAGGCTGACAACATCTTGGATTCTCCCGTGGTAGAGAGCAGAGACAGGAAGTAAGTCTGCTTACCTTAGATTGGGACTTGAACCTACATGGCCAGGATTGAAACCCGGCCAAAAACCCTTTTCTGGGACTCTAACCCGCATGGCTGAGACTTGAACCCAGCCAAAACCCACAGTACCTGCTTTCAGAGCTTAATGAAGCTCAGATTCTTGATGTTTTATCTCAAAAATAATTTATTGAGAGACAAAGTGATAGGTAAGAAGTAGATTTATTTAGAGAGAAGCACGCTCCACAGCAGAGTATGGGCCATCACAGAGGACGAGTCTGGCTACCTCAAAATGTGCCGTGGTTAGCCCATAAAAGGCTAGGTAATTTTATAGGCTAATGAGTGAGAGGATTATTTCAACTGTCAGGAGAGTGTATTCTCCTCAGTTCTGTCTCATCACAACAAATATTTGGAGTGACGGACATTAAAGCCCTTGGGGTGTCACAGCTCTCGGGTCTTGGACAGACCGTGTTATAGCTCTTAGACAGGTAAGTGTTATGGCTCCGTGTTACAGCTCTATTTTATTTAGAAAATAGCAAGAAAATCCATCCTCAAGGCTGATGGCGTGCCAACCCAAAGACGCGAAGAGAAGAGAGTGGGGGAGTGTGCCAGCATGCAGGAGAGAGAGAGAGAGACCCCCAGCCGTTTGGCTCCTTTTTATATATATTTTTCCTCCCCCTGGGCCTGCCCTATGTAAATTGGGCTAGCCAGGATTGCTGTTTGTTCTACCTGAGGTCCACACCCTGGTCCTCGGGCCTTCCTTTCACCTTCCTTTGTTCTATTTTCGCTAGCTTTTCCCTTCCTTGTTTTTTAGCCACCGCCATTTTGGACTCCTGTTTCCTATTCTAACTACCTAACATAACTATTTGGGGGAAGGGGTGGAGATTTCCAGGAGTTGGACCATTTCCCACATTTTGGTCTTTTGATGGTGCCTTGGAAATGTCATGGCACTTCTGGTAGTGTCATTTAGCTTGCTGATTGAGGATCAAGGTCTAGTCAAAGTTGACTTGTCTGCCATTTTGGACCCATTTGATTTTAATTAGTTTATGTTTTATCCTTTGGCTATATCATTCTTTCAAAATTTGTGTTCTCTCCCTTTCCCTTCTGTTTCAGAAGCAAACTCTCCTGTGACTCTTATAAGGGCACTAATTTCAAGAACAGTTCTGTTCTTGAAAGCTCCACCCACATGACTTCATCTGTTCCTAATAACCTGCCAAAGACCAACTTCCTAATACCAAAATATTAAAGGTAGAATTTCAGTGTTTGAATTTTGGAATGATACAAAATTTAGTTCATGATGGGACAGTAAATATGGGATGCTAATGAGAAATAAAAGTTAAATAATTATCATAAAAGCAGCTTAAGTATTTTCTTTACTTTTTTGGAGTATTTTAAATTCAAAGAATTATTTTATAAATACATATCAAATTATGTGTTCTGAATTTGACTGATAGAGTGCAGGACCCTGTATTTCTATGTCCCCAATTTCTTGACTATAGGAAATAGGCTTCATTTATGACCTTCCCTCAGTTCCAAGGAGGAGGTTCAAACAGTTACCAATTAGGAAAGGGAGAGGATACAGAGACAAGTGAGGGACAGTCTAGAGAAACAATAATATAGCTTTGGGAAAAGGTGTCTTTCGTTTTCCCATATAGCAGGGATACATATAGAAATATCTTTGACCTGTTTGGCAGATACTGAAAACCCTACCAGGTAGAAAAAATGAGCATATTCTGCCCACAAAGATCTAGACCCCAGGCTAGTTGGAGTGAGAAGGTTGATGATGCTGATTCCCACTTACCTCATTACCAATTAATCAGAAGAATATCCATGAGCTGATCATGCTCTCTTTGAACCATTACTATAAAACTTCTCACTATCCACTCCAAGATGGGACACACAGTTTTGAGGGCAATTCTAAAAGAGATGGGAATACCAGACTGCCTTACCTGCCTCCTGAGAAATCTGTATGCAGGTCCAGAGGCAACAGTTAGAACCAGACATGGAACAACAGACTGGTTCCAAATTGGAAAAAGAGTACATCAAGTTTGTATATTGTCACCCGGCTTATTTAACTTACATGCAGAATATGTCATGCAAAATGCTGGATTGGGTAAAGCACAAGCTGGAATCAAGATTGCCAGGAGAAATAACAATAACTTCAGATATGCAGATGACACCACCCTTATGACAGAAAGCATAGAAGAACTAAAGAACCTCTTAATGAAAGAGGAGAATGAAAAAGTTGGCTTAAAACTCAACATTCAGAAAACTAAGATTATGGCATCTGGTCCCATCACTTCATGGCAAATAAATAGGGAAACAATGGAAACAGTGAGAGACTTGATCTTCTTGCACTTTTCTTTCAGTGATTTTTTTTTTTTTCTTTGCTCCTTGAAAGAAAAGCTATGACAAACCTAAATAACATATTAAAAAGCAGAGACATTACTTTGCCAATAATGATCCATCTAGTTAAAGCTATGGTTTTCCAGTAGTCATGTATAGATGTGAGAGCTAGACCATAAGGAAAGCTGAGTGCTGAAGAATTGATGCTTTTGAACTGAGGTATTGGAGAAGACTCTTGAGGGTCCCTTGGACTGAAAGGAGATCCAACCAGCCCATCCTTAAGGAAATCATTCCTGAATATTCATTGGAAGCACTGATGTTGAAGCTGAAACTCCAATACTTTGGCCACCTGATGTGAAGAGCTGACTCCTTTGAAAAGACCCTGATGCTGGGAAAGATTGAAGGCAGGATAAGGGAATGACAGTGGATGAGATAGTTGGATGGCATCACCAACTCGATAAATATGAGTTTGAGCAAGCTTTAGGAGTTGGTGATGGACAGGGAAGCCCGGCATGCTGCAGTCCATGGGGTCACAAAGAGTTGGACATAACTGGGTGAATGGAACTGAACTCAGCTTGTTAGGGGAAGAACACTGACTGAAATGACCCACCCTGGCCAGGCACCATAGTAACCATTTGCATGAGTTGTTTTATGACAGGAGGTCCTGGTAAGGAACACGGAACTAATAAGCCACCACCAACCAGAAGAGTTCAGGAAAGGTCAAAAGGAAACACCACATGTCCGATCACCTCCCAGAATCCTTCTCTCAGGCATCCATCTTGGTTGAACAAGGCATGAACCACCAGGAAGGACTCTGAGTCAGAATGATTGGCTAAAGACAACCCGGAAACTAATCCTATCACCATAAAACCCAAGACTGTGCAAGCCACATGGCAGAGCTGTTCTCCTGGGTTCCCTTACCCTACTGCTCTCCACCCAGGTGCCCTTTCCCAATAAAATCTCTTGCTTTGTCACACATGTGTCTCCTCGGACAATTCGTTTTTGAATATTAGACAAGAGCCCAGTTTCATTCCCTGGAAGGGTCCCCCTTCCTGCAACAAGCCCACTTTAGCCCAGTGGCCTGTTTGCCTGACAAAGCCTTATAAAGCTATTCTTTTCTACTTCACTCAAAACTCTGTCTCCAAAAATTGATTTGGTGTCAGGGTACAGAGGCCTGATTTGGCTTCATAACCAAAATTACACTTTGTCCACATTATAATTTCAGTATCAACAATCAGCTCTGGACAGTTTTGTCTTCAATTTTCATCAAAGAGCAATTCACTCACTTTTAGTTCTTGTCAACTTTAGAAACTTTCTTTTCCTATTTTCTTCTTTTCTCTTCTCTTGCTCTTTTTTTTTTCCTTTTTTAATTTGTGAGTTGTTTGGACTGATATTGAAACTTACAATGTAATTTTATCACATGACAATAATAGTTACTATTTCTTTCAGCACTAATAAGCTACAATGACAATTTCCTTTCCACATGTGTTTAACTATAGTTTACAATTAGAAGCCAATGTACTTTCAAACGCTATATTAAAACTTACAAAACAACAAGTCTATCCTAATTCCTATTAAAAAATATGTATTTATATCCAGTTTTTCCTGATCCAGAGCAATCTCTTTATTTAAGTTCATCTATTATTGTGGCAATCAGTAATTTTTCACCAAGTAAGACCTTATAAAGCTTTCACTATGCTCAGGATGTTTCTACCGGTGAATTGGTGAATTAATTAATTGCTAATTTGATCTCTTCTAAAGGAAATGAAGCATTCACACCCAGTCAATTCACTGATGTAAGCATGGAATGGATGCCTTTTTTCAGAAACCAAGATAGCATATCCTCCTCCAGCATTTCTGATGAAGGATTCAAGACTGTATAATAGAATTGGAGTGCTTGGTTAATTGCCATTGCTTGCATAAGTGAGTGCCCGCATATGACTGCTTAGTAGGACAAAGCTATTTCAGTGAGTTTGCATATAAATGTTCAAGAGCTTATCCATGCTTCCTAATATAATTTGCATTAATTATAATGATCATTGTCTCCATTGTTGATACAATAATAATAATAGCAGGCATTTACCAAAGACTTCATGCTGAATTCTTATGTACATTAACTCTTTTATCTTTTCATTACCAATAAATGATCCTATCTCAATCAAGAAGGAAAGCTAAATTTTAGAGAGGTGATACAGTTAAAGTCACACTGTGGACAAGGTCACACAGAATAGATTTAGAAATGGCAACAAGTAGTCTATATCAATCCAACACGGCTGTCCTTGAGCACTTCAAATTACTTGTCATAATATCTGCCTCTTACTCTAGAACTACAGTACCTCTTTCCTTAGCTCAAATGATTTGAAAGTATACATCATAAGATTTATTTTTTTCTTAATCATAGTTTCAGGTAAGAATTTCTGACAGCACATTTCTCTCTTGCTTTCACAAATTATAGTAATTTTAGTGGATTAAGTTGCAAATACAGGATGGATCTGGAAGATTATTGAATTAAAAGGTTCTCTTAAAAAAAAAAAAAGATATTTCTTTTGCTAATACAAATTATTGAGTTTAGGTCAAACAAAAGTAAAGACCATCCTAGAAATCAAATACCCACAGATATTTTTTGAGAATTAGGAATTTATTGTGCATTTCTCATTAAAATCTTAACTAAATTGTGCAATGTGTGTGTATACTGTTGGGGGAGTGTGTAATTTCCTCGGTTCTGTCTCATCACAACAAAAATTTGAAGCGATGGACATTAAATCCCTCAGACAGACCGTGTCTCAGCTCTGTATTACAGCTCAATTTTATTTAGAAAATAAAGGAAAATACATCCTTGAGTCATGAGGGCATGATGACCCAAAAGACGCAAAGAGAAGAGAGAGAGAGAGAAAGAGAGAGACAGAACGCATGCTCATGTGCGTGAGAGAAAGAGCCCCGGCCTTTTGGCTCCACTTTTTATACGTTTTTTCCTCCCCCTGGGCCTGCCCTATGTAAATTGGGCCAGCCAGAAGTGCTTTTTGTTCTACCTGAGGTCATCACTCGGGTCCTTGGACCTTCCTTTTTTTTTTTTTAATTTTTGCAGGCTTTTCCCTTCCCTTCCTTGTCTTTTAGCCACCACCATTCTGGACTCCTTTTTCCTGTTCTAACAACCTAACAATACTAATTCACTTCAGTTGGGTCTGATTCTTTGCAACCCTATGCACTGTAGCCTGCCAGGGTCCTCTGTCCATTGGATTCTCCAGGCAAGAATATTGGAGTGTGTTGCCATGCCCTCCTTAAGGAGATTTTTCCAACCCAGGGATCAAAACTGTGTCTCTTGAATCTCTTGCATTGCATGAAGATTCTTTACCACTGAGCCACCAGGGTTTACTGTGAAATTCCAAAGAGTTCTCAGAAGTGTTTGTATCATTGTACATTTCTACAGTTTTTCTTTAATAGTTTATTCTTTTTGTGCCCCACTCAAGAAACCTTTACCTACTCCACAGTGAGGGGTATTTTTTCCTGTGCTTTCTTCTAGAAGATTTATGATTTTAGGTTTTACATTTAGGTCTATGATCCGTCTCCAATTTGGCAGGAGGGTTCTTTACCAGTAGCACCAGATGTATATATTGGGAGGGAAAATTTTGGCTACAACTCATTCTAATAGCATTTTTACACTGTACAGATTTTGGCCTTTCCCATACATTTACATTTCCACATATTTAAAAGCTTCTCTAAAAAGGGGAAAATAGCATAAACAAGGCATACACTTTTTCTATTTCCCAGTTTTGTAAAGATATTTTGCAGTTAGATTCGATTCTCAAAAATTTTTGTTGCACTGAATTTAAATTTTATGGTTAATGCCTTGGTACAATGCCTACATTCATATTTTTATCTTAATCAACAAATCTACACAATCTTGTTCTAAAACATGTACAAACATACAGGAGTAAAGAATGTGTTCCCTGCCCTCAAGGAACACTAAGTCTAAGCAAAGCATTTTCTGTATTACATGCTGAAAGACAACAACCATATTCCTGTGAGTCTGAGACATAAGTAATACATCTATAAATCAGATTTTAAAATTTTGGTCTATTTATTTCTGAAGTTGAGAAGTATATTGGTTACTGTCAATTTCTCTTCTCCCATTCTTATTTATTTATTTTTGGCTTCACAGCTTATGGGATTTTAGTTCCCCAACAAGGGATTGACCCCAAGCTACTGCAATGAAAGCAATAATTCTAAGCACTGAACTACCAAGGAATTTCCTCTCTTTTCTCATTATTATCTACCAATAGAACCCTAATGATTTAGACCTAAGCACGTGCTCAATAGGAATAAAACAGCATGCTTCCTAGTTAATTTTGAATCTTTGTAGGCTAATGTGACAGATTTTGGCAATAAGATATCATCCAAGGTCTTCTGTTTAACTTGCAGAAAATAGCTTTAAGGGAGTTGGAGCATTTTTTTTCTTCCTTCCGTTTTTCTTATCTCCTTTGGATAGAATTTAAAGTGACAATATTTTTATCTGCTATTATGGGCTGGATGAAGCTCAAGCTGGAGTCAAGATTGCTGGGAGAAATATCAATAACCTCAGATATGCAGATAACATGACCCTATTGGCAAAAAGTGAAGAGGAACTAAAGAGCTTCTTGATGAAGTTGAAAGAGGAGAGTGAAAAAGCTGGCTTAAAACTCAACATTCAAAAAGCTAAGATTATGGCATTCAGTCCCATCACTTCGTGGTATATAGGTGGGGAAGCAATGGAGACAGTGATAGACTTTATCTTCTTGGACTCCAAAATCACTGGTGACTGCAACCATTAAATTAAAAGATGCTTGCTTCTTGGCAGAAAGGCTATGACAAACCTACACAATATATTAAAAAGCAGAGCCATTACTTTGCCACCAAAGATCTGTACAGTCAAATTTATGGTTTTTCTGGCAGCCATGTACAGATGTTAGAACTGGACAATAAAGAAGGCTGAGTGCTGAAGAACTGATGCTTTTGAACAGTGGTGCTGGAGAAGACTTTTGAGAGTTCCTTGGACTGCAAACAGATAAAACCAGTCAATCCTAAAAGAAATCAACCCTGAATATTTATTGAAAGACTGATGTTAAAGGTGAAGCTCCGATTTTTTGGCCAGCTGATGCAAAGAGCTGATTCATTGGAAAAGACCATGATGCTGGTAAAGATTGAGGTCAGGGGCAAAGGGAGCAACAGAGGATGAGATGGTTGGGTGGCCTCATCAACTCACTGGACGTGAGTTTGAGCAAACTCCAGGAGATGGTAAAGGACAGGGAAGCTTGGCATGTCACAGTCCATGCAATTGCCAAGAGTCAGACATAACTGAATGACTGAACAACAAATGGGCAAGCAGTCATACAATTTATTGTTCAATCTGGAATATTAGCAATAAAAGGAGGCATTTTTATTAATTAATACAAAACAAAAGTTGTAAGTATAAACGCACTGGGAAAACCAATATATAATGATACTCTAAACTTGGGCTTGTAAGAAGAATCCTAGTAATGAGGACTGTGGAGGCACACAATGTTGTTAAAACTTCTGTACAGTGTATCAGGAAGCCTTGATACAAGATTTCAATTATCTTGTAAGCATCTCTTCTGTGAAAGCATCATACTTTGCAATCTTTTAAAACTATTATTGGAAGTTTCTGTCACATGTGACAGACCGTAATCTTAGCTAGGACAGCGTCTGAAGTAAATACTTTGTGCTACTTAAGAAAGAATCTAAAATATTTTTACTGTCTTTCATCTAAAGTATGCGAGTGAAGATATAACTACTGTAGTCTGGAGAGCTGGGAAAGTTTTTTTTAAGTCTTGGCAAAAATATATCATTAAATTGTTCCCAACTGTTTCAATAAAGTTAAACTAAATTATGCTACAAAAAAAATAAAAAGTCAAAATCTCAGTGGCTCAATGGAATAAACATTTATCACTGTAGCAAATTTCACATGTGGTTCTAAGCAACTTTATTCACATTTCATACTACATAAATTGGGGGTAATGTCATCTTAACTCAGTGTAGGAGAGGAGACAAGAATATTATTCAATGGCTCTCATACCATTGCTGCTGCTGCTGCTGCTAAGTTGCTTCAGTCGTGTCCGACTCTGTGCAACCCCACAGACCACAGCCCACCAGGCTCCCCCATCCCTGGGATTCTCCAGGCAAGAACACCAAAGTGGGTTGCCATTTCCTTCTCCAATGCGTGAAAGTGAAGCTAGGTGACTTAAATAAAATCCACTTAGTTTTCATTAAAATGGAAAATCACATGACTATGTTTAATATCTACAGATGGGATATGCAATCATTCTATATAAACTGGAAAGGAAAGATAGCACAAATATTGGTAAACACTAGTGAATTGTGCCATATCTACTAGCAAACAAAGTTAGGCAAATGTAGGAAAAATTCAGCATGTTGGAATTTTCTATTTTCTTCTTGCTTTTTTAAAAGTAAATCCTCAAGAGAAAGAGAGTGATAAAATTAGGCTAAAATATATCTGTGAGCAGAAATAAATGGAAACAAATTTAGACTTTCTAAAAAAGGTATTCTTACATTTTAGAGTACAGATTTATTTTCATAATTTGGAACTTTAATGGGATGTTAAAAAAGAAGAAGAAAGAAAGAAAATGGAAAGAAAAAAGCCAAAAACCTGAAGTCAGAAATTGAATAGTTATGATACATTAACCTTTACACTAAACCTTGCATTGAGTTGGGGCAAGCAGTTATTCTAAGATAGAGGCCAGTGAGTAATAATCTTGAATTTCCATGCCTCTGGCCATGAAAAGAGTAGAACATTGACTTTAGTTATATTTATACATGCTAAGTTTCTTCAGTGATGTCCAGCTTTTTGTGACCCTATGGACTGTTGCCTGCCAGGCTCCTCTGTCCAGTGGGATTATCCCAGGGAAGAATACTGGAGCAGGTTGCCATTTCATCCTCCATATCTTCCCAACCCAGGGATCAAACCTGCATCTCTTGTCTCCTACATTGATAGTCGGGTTCTTTACCACTAATGCCACCTGGGAAAGCCATATTTATACATGGAATTGAGCAAAAGCTAAATAGACAAGGTTACTGACTTCTTGAGCTAGAATTCTAATGGGAGATACACAGAATAAACTATATGTGTATTAGTCGCTCAGTCATGTCCGACTCTTTGCTACCCCATGGACTATAAAGGCCCCTTTGTCCATGGAATTTCCCAGGCAAGAATACTGGAGTGAGTTGCTATTCCCTTCTCCAGGGGGTCTTCCCAACCCAAGGATCAAACCTGGGTCTCCTTCATTTCAGTTCAGTTCAGTCACTCAGTCATGTCCAACTCTTTGCAACCCCATGAACCGCAGCACGCCAGGCCTCCCTGTCCATCACCAACTCCTGGAGTCCACCCAAACCCATGTCCATTGAGTCGATGATGCCATTCAACCATCTCATCCTCTGTCTTCTCCTTCTCCTCCTGCCCTCAATCTTTCCCCGCATCAGGGTATTTTCCAATGAGTCAGCTCTTCGCATCAGGTGGCCAAAGTATTGGAGTTTCAGCTTCAGTATCAGTCCTTCCAATTAACACCCAGGACTGATCTCCTTTAGGATGGACTGGTTGGATCTCCTTGCAGTCCAAGGGACTCTCAAGAGTCTTCTCCAACACCATAGTTCAAAAGCATCACTTCTTCTGTGCTCAGCTTTCATTATAGTCTAACTCTTACATCCATACATGACCACTTTTCCAGTGGGTCTCCTACATGTAGTCAGATTCTTTACCTACATGTAGTCAGATTCTTTTCATCTGAGCCATCAGTACATAGAATAAACTATAAATATAAATAAATTTTATAATATTTTCAAAGATAAGTACTTTATGAAAGAAAAAGCTGAAAATGTGGCCAATGATAAGGGAATATTAGTAGCATTGAGGTAAGGCAAATTTTAAAATAGATTGTAAAGTTTCAGTTCAGTTCAGTTCAGTCACTCAGTCATGTCCAACTCTTTGCGACCCCATGAATCACAACACAGCAGGCCTCCCTGTCCATAACCAACTCCCGGAGTTCACTCAGACTCACGTCCATCAAGTCAGTGATGCCATCCAGCCATCTCATCCTCTGTTGTCCCCTTCTCCTCCTGCCCCCAATCCCTCCCAGCATCAGAGTCTTTTCCAATGAGTCAACTTTTCACATGAGGTGGCCAAAGTACTGGAGTTTCAGCTATAAAAAAGTTGACATTTGAGGAAAAAACTAAAAGCAAACAATGAATAAAACTTCTAAACATCAGGGTGAAGAACGTCTTGGCAATGTGTAGCAGCTAAAGCAAAAGTATACCCATTGTGTTCAATATGTACTACAGCATGGTGGACAGCATGACTGGAAGTGTTAGTTGCTTATGAGATCTGAGAGCAAATATTGAAGCATACCTTGCAGCAGCTTGTTGGTCTTTGTAAGGACTTCAATTTTTCCCTAGATGAAATGGGAGGCTCTTGGTGAGTTTTGAGCAAAGGAGGGACATGGTCTGATTTGTCTTTTAAGAGACTGTGGCTCTAGTCATGAGCTTAGACTATATGTATTCAAGGAAAGTATCAGTGGATATAGAATGTTTTTACAGTAATTTAAAGAGATAAATGATGAATTAGTAGTATTGATAGTAGTTAGAAAACAACAAACAAACAAACAACAACAACAACAAAAAACCTCGATCCTTAATATATTTTGAAGCTAAAGTCTTCCCTGATGATTTTCACAGGAAATAATGAGAAAATTTGAGTATAAGTCCATACCCCATATGTTTGCCTGGAGTAACTCAAAAGTTGACTTACCATTCACTTAGATGAAGATCACAGGTAAATATTTTGATGATAGGGATAGAAAAGGGTAGCTCTACAGGTAGTTGTAGAAGTCCCAGTAGGGAATTACAGATAGAGAAGAAAACCTCTGGAACTTTAGGAGACCACTGTAAATTAATGATAGCTCAAGAAAGATATTGGAACATCATGGAACAAAGCAGGCTTACTTAACTATAAAGCCATAAACAAAAATATGAGATATGCCCAAGTCATTATGTGAAAGAAAAAGAATGACATCTGCATTCTGCTGGTTGAGTTCAGCAAGATAATGATCCTTAGGACAAAGGACATAAATTTAAGGGAAAGGTGACATTCCAAAGCAGGAGACCCTCATTATATGGAAACCTGAGATGATTCAACATATTTTAGTATTCATTACTACCTTTCTTCTAATTTGCATAATGACTAAAACAGTCCTAGTTTAACATCACAGGGTCAAATACTCTCTTGCCCAATACGAAGGAGGAACTTGTGATGAAAGCCTGATGTCTACTCAAAGAATGAGGAAGTAAGCCATCTTTCCTCCCTTTTCCACTTTCCTTTTATTATAAAAATTTAGTTTACTTTATTCTTGTGGCAAAGCACCCTTGTCTGCCTGCTTGCATCCATTTCAAGCTTCCTATATTAATATAAATCTACTTCTTGCCTATCACTTTCCCTCTTGCTAAATCCTTTCTGCGCTGAGACATAAAGAACATAAGCCTCAGTAAGTCCAGGCACAAGATTAGTGACTCTAATTGAAAGACCTTGGGCTCAAGTCCCAATCTGGGTTTAGGCTGAGTTCCAGTCTTAGCATGTGGATTCAAGTCCCGGTCAGAGGCACACAATCTCACTGAGGGGCTGGAGAGTAGGTAGAGAAGAAATCTGGTGTTCATATGGACAAGGTAGGTTTCAGAAATCTACCAGATGTCTAGGTGGATGTGTTAGCTGAGCACTGGATATATTAGTCTAGGTTAAGGATAGAGGATAGAAAAGTCTGATACCTTGACAAAGTGATGGTATTAAAGGTTTTGAGACTAGATCAGAGCAGAATAAAGTTACTATCGATTAAATGTAAGAAAGAGGAAAATTTAGTCCTAGAGCACTACAATATTAAAATAAAAGGGAGAGGAGAAAAAAGCTGAAAAGGAGACTGTGACTAAACTAGCAATGGAAGTAGGAAGAAAATCATTAAATTACAGTGTCCTGGGTGTAAAGTAAAGAATGTATTGTCAAAAAGGTACACCCAGGGCTTGAGGTAACAGTCATCAAAGACTGTCCTCAAGACTGACACTAACTGTAAGTTCAGGGGGTTCCAAAAAACACCCTCAGATATGATAATTCACTAGAAAGATTCACAGAGCTCATTGAATTTCACCCACAGTTATAAAAATTAGCTAAGAAAAGAAACAAATGGACAGCTTCCAAAAGGGTTCCAAATATGAAATTTCTGTGGTCTGTGGTCCTCAGGACATATTACTCTTCTAGCATAGATGTCTGACAATCTGTATTTCCAACTGAGGAAGTTCATTAAGGACATTAAGCTTCAGTGTCCAAGGCTTTTTTATTGGGGAATCACTGTAGTAGGAATGATTGATTGTTTGATTTTCCACGTGGTTGATCTTAGTCTCCAGACTCCCATTCCCTGGAGATTGAGCTGATATCATGGGCCCACCAGTAATCACCTTGTTAGCATAAATTATCAGGTGTGGTCCCAGAGGCCCATCAAGAATAAAAAAGACATTGTTTTCAGGAAATTTAAATCCTTTAGATCTATTTCTCAGGAGCAAGGGTCAAAGGTCAAATATCTTTTTTGGACAAGTTCCAATTCTTTTCTACATATAGAGTGAATGAGTATAGCCAATGTTACTGAAAGGTCACATAATTATTGAAGAAATATAGCATTTTACAGGTTGATGGCAATGCTTATCTGGGAAGTAAATGTTGACAATGTTTAAGAAAGAGGGAAGAAATTCTGGAGCAATGTTTCTGAGTATATAAAATCAGATGGGATCTGATCCCTATGAAGAAAGACCGACTGGCTATATGTTGGTTTACTCAAGTTCTGGTGAAAGATGAAGTATGTGAATACAAATACTGGGAGATAGAATGATGTGGTAGAAGTCTGTAGAAATTCTGTTCTGATTACTGTAACCTTTTTCACTGAAGTATGAAGCAAAGTCATCAGATAAGAGTGAAGATGAGAGATGAGGAACTGACCATTTAAAAAGAAAGAAAATATGGAAAAGACTCCTAGGAGTACAGAAGAATTGATGGATTAAAAAAGTATGGTATGATTTACTTCAGCAATAAGGGTTCACTTGAAGCTGGTTGTCATACTTTAAATGCTTCTGTTTACTGTGGTTTTTAGGATTGCTGCTGCTGTTGCTAAGTTGCTTCAGTAGTGTCCGACTCTGTGCGACCCCGTAGATGGCAGCCCACCAAGCTCCCCCATCCCTGGGATTCTCCAGGCAAGAACACAGAGTGGGTTGCCATTTCCTTCTCCAATGCATGAAAGTGAAAAGTGAAAGTGAAGTCGCTCAGTCGTGTCTGACTCTTAGCGACCCCGTGGACTGCAGCCTACCAGGCTTCTCCATCCATGGAATTTTCCAGGAAAGAGTACCGGAGTGGGGTGCCATTGCCTTCTCTGGGTTTTTAGGATTACCACCAGCCAAACTGAGATTCATATTGTAGGTGTGAAATAGACAGAGTGGGATTTACAAGGACTGTGATTGTGTCAAGCATACAAGTGTTTCATCATTTGTCTCACTCATTTTCTCCCACCCAGATTTATTATTTACGTTTCAAACTCTGACTTCACATTGAGCAATTAATCCCTATAAATGGCACCACCAGGACACTGTTTGTAACTTACTTCAAATTGAAGTTCAACCAATGAAATGTGCTGGGAGGAGCCTGGAGAGTAGGAAATAAAATAATTCAGCTTATTTCTTTCTATGCCCTCTCCCCTCTGGAAGGTTTTTTGTTAATTTTATTTATTTATTTATTCTGCCTGTGCTGGGTTTTAGTTGTATCACACAGATCTTCAGTCTTCCTTGTGGTATATTGGACCTTTAGTTGAGGCATGTGGGATATAGTTTCCTGACCAGGGATCCAACCAGCTCCTACATAGGGAGCTCAGAGTCTTAGCCACTGGACCACCAGGCAAGTCCCTGGAAGGCTTTTCTAACAGGAATAGTGTTTGTCATTGTTGTAGTTCTCAGTAGAAGAGCCATGCTATTTGATCTTGTTGTTTCAGTATGAAAACTGTCAATTCCTTTGTACAACTATCAGGCCCCAGCACTTCACCATCCACCACTGCTTCCATTAGTACTGCTGACACTTTGTAAATATTCCTTCCATTGAAAATCTTGAACCATATGAGTGAAAGCCTGTCAGCACACTGTGACTTCATATATGTATGATAAACTAAAGTTCTTTAGTGTTTATTCAAAGAAGGTGTTGCAAGAAAGAGAGCAGGGCATGAGAGGTCACTCCCAAGTCCCTGGGACAACTGCCAACTGTGGGTTCTTGGTTTTGTGCAGGGAAGTATTCAAGAGCAAGCCATAGTAAAGTGAAAGTAGGTTTTTTTCAGGGAGTAAATAACTCCATAGACAGAGTGTGGGCCATCTTGGAAGACAAGAGAGACACAAGGGTGTGGGGTTGTCAGTTTGTATAAGGGCGAGGATTTTCATAGGTTAATCAGTGTGAGGAATATCCTAGCTATTAACAATGGGAATTTCCAGTAATTGGGCCACTGTCTACTTTTTGACCTTTATGCTCAGCCTTGGAACTGTCACGGCACCACTTGTTGTGTCATTTAGAGTGCTGATGTGTTATAACAGGGATTGACTCAAATTAGACCTGTTTGGTTCTAATTAGTTTATGTCTTGTCCTTAGGCTATATCATTCTTCTAAAGGCTGTGCCCTGTCCCTTTCCTGTCTCACAGGGATTATAATAATTGGCCATGGACTATGATAAATGAGTACTTGTTGTATCTCTATTATGACTGCAGATTTTGAATTAGAAAGGGATATTTGGAGTAAGATATTATTCACTTCACAAGTGAGGCAATTAAGATCCAGATTCTTTGGTTTATTTCTCCCTTTTGTTGTTATTGTTGCTGTTAATTTTTCATTTGATAAAGGTCTCAGCCTAGGTAAATGACAGAAATAGAAGTAAAACTAGTGTTTTTTGATTCTTAGTTCAAGGTCTGTATGTAATGTGTTTATGTTTAAGGATATCCTGCTTATTCATGAAACAACAGAAACATCTTGCACTAGATATAGCTGAGTGTACTTAGTCATTCAGTCTTGTCTGACTCTTTGTGACCCCATGGACTGTAGACCACCAGCCTCCTGTGTCCATGGGATTCTCCAGTAAAGAATACTGCAGTGGGTTGCATGCCCTCCTCCAGGGGAGCTTCCAACCCAGGGATTGAACCCAGGTCTCCTGCATGCCAGTGGATTCTTTACCATCTGAGCCACCAGGGAAGCCCAATTGTAGGTGTAGAGTAATCCAGTATTCATGCCAAGTGACTAGAAGGTAAGAAAAAAGAGTTCAGGGTTAATTCATTTTGTTTGGGGCCATTTTCAAACAGATTTACACCCAATATTTTCATAGTATTTATGTGTGTGCTTCTTTAATTGTATGCAAATGGGTCGACATATTCTCAAGGCTGCTGAATTTATACCTAAATCTTAGAAAAAAAAAACTGAAGGCATATACAAAGTTATAAGTTCATAACTCATTTTTTGACATCTTGACTAACTACTAAGAGACTTCAAAAATTCAATCCATAGGTCTACATTTTTTCATCTAAAATCCCTTTACCTGGTATTATGAAACTTAAGAAAAGCAACCTCCTTCTATCATGTTTGCTACAATTTAAACTGAGTATCTATAGTTTTAAATTCAGTATTTTTTTAATACCTTCAGGATTGAGCTACCTTTCCAGTAAATTTTTATTGAATGTTTATTTTTCTTTCTCTTCAGATTTAATGTGACCTATAGAATTGTCAGAGAAAGGGATTTTATGTATAGAATGCTTATTTATGTCAGATAAAAGGGAGTATTCAAGCAGACAAAAGAAATAAATATTGCCTGATGAAGTCTAACTACCAACTATGTCTCATTTAGTGGTCACACCATGTCCTACAAAAATAAAAATGATTGTATAAGCTAGTTTATATATTACTGTACTGCTTCTATCCATTGCTGCTGAACTATGCAAAGGACTGAAATAAATGCACATTAGTGGAATACAAAATGTAAATGAACCTAATTTGAAACTAGGAGAAACAAAATTGTAGAGAGTTAATTGCTTTGTTTGTATAGGGTGATTGGAATAGGACTTCTTGCTCAAAGGCACACCATAGCTTGGAACTTTTATATGCTTTTTAAAAATCTGTGTATTGGAGTTTTAATAGAAGGAGTAGAGCAATTTGGGTGCTTTTAAGGACATTCTGGCTTGCTGATTAAACACCGAGGACTCACAATATGGGTAGCATCTTGATGAATTCATCATACTTTGTGTTTTGGACTTCAACTTTTTGGGCATTATGTCACCTTTTCATTTATTCAGAGTTGATAAGACCTAAGGAAAATGAAACAGCAACTATTTCTATATGAGTTTGAATTAGAGTAAAAAAAAATGAATTTTTAGGCCAAAATTTATCCCCTCAAGTTCATATCTTGAAACCCCAATTCCCCATAACTCAGAGTATGACTATATTAGGAGACAGTCTTTAACCAGGTGATTAAGTTCGAGTGAGGTTATTAGGATGGGACCTAATCTAATATCACTGGCTTTCTTATAAGGAGAAAAGACTTCAGGGCACTTATGCACAGAAAATTTTCATGTGAGAAACAGCAAGAAAGTGGCCATCTGCAAGCCAAGAAAAGAGATCACAGAAGAAACCAAAACTGTGGACATCTTGAGCTCCTAGACTTCAGATGGTGAGAAAATAATTTTCTTTCTTCAAGCCACGTAGTCTGTGGTACTTTATTATGCAATGCTAGAAAAATAATATATGTATTAATTATTACAAAATAATATATAAAAATGTGAAATGGACCAGATACTATATTATCTGACCAGCACTTTTTTCCACAAGAGAAACTTACACAGGTAAGAAGGCAAGTAAAAATCAGACTCCTGGTTATATGGTTAAATAATTAAGATTTGCACACCAGGAGAGCCCAGTTTGGGACTCACAAATTGAGGTCTAGTAATGCAAGCTAGTAATAATCTCTGGAGAAGTGAAAATTTTAAAGATCTTAGAACATATTTTCTTACTAAGTTTACTCAAATAATTGCTTAATATTGTTTTGGCTTTTTATTTAGTGTGTACTTTTTGTGGACTTGAGTTTGAATGTGTCTGAAAATGGGTTATGGTAGATTTTATAAGTGGTTAAATAAAAACAGAAAAACTTTCCCTCTCCATTATTTAGTTTATTTTTTCTTGTGCATCATGGTTTCCTTTGGATCTTATTTTCTTCTGTAAGAGATGCTTAAAGGTAGCAATAGCAGAATAGGCCTTTATTTCCCTACTCTTTCACCCTAGATATGTAAATCTTCAAATCATTATAATATGATTCATTTCATTTTCAATATATACAAAAATCAAGGAAGTATTAATGGTAAAATATTTTTAAAGGGATCCTTTATTGTATATATATATACAATAAATATATTTACTAGAAAAGTCCATGTATATTTCATTGTTTCTAATTATATGACAGAATGACACCAGTCTGCAAGATGTGCAGGCTCTTTACAATACCAAAGTAAGGGGAAGATGGCTATGAAGGCTTTAGGTATCTGTTGGACAGATTGTGTCAGCCAATCCATGAAATAATATAGCCTAAAAACCAGTCGTAATGATTCTAATCTCCTCTTCATGTCTATTTGGATGTAGCTCACTGATAGCCCAAAGTGGCTTTTTAAAATGTTTTATTTCTGATAAACTTTCACTCCCCACCTCTTAAGATTGATATTTTCTACCTTTAAATATGTAAATATATTCAGTTAGGCTTAAGTAAAAAGTCATCTGCTTTATGAAATTTGAATTCCACTGTTAACTGCTGAGATTCTTCATGTGTTGAGATAGGCTACCTGTTTGGAAGCCCACCTATATACTGTGAAGTGTATAAGATATTATCTACATGGAATCTAACAAGTTAACCTGAAACAGTTTTAAGGATGCTAAAGAATATACAGAATTCCTGGGTTGGAGATTAAGGAAAGTTTATTTCTAAAAACAAAAGCAGCAGTCCAAGTATCAGAACTTTTTTATCCACTGGTACCTCAACCAATTTCTAATTTCTACAGAGTGACACAAGAGGACCAGGAGACAGTCGCACATTCCATGGGTTTTTGAGGAAGAAGACGCTGAGTTTAGGGGTTTGGAATATTTCAAATGGTCAGTGAGTGTGCCTGTGCTGTGCTCTGGAGGATCTCATTATACTTTTGCAAGTTATTTGCAATACAAACATCTACAGAATAGCTAGATAGAATTCAATTCAGTTAAGTTTAGTCGCTCAGTTGTCTGACTCTTTGCTATCCCATGAGCCACAGCACACCAGGCCTCCCTGTCCATCACCAACTCCTGGACTCCACTCAAACCTATGTCCATCGAGTCGATGATGCCATCCAACCATCTCATCCTCTGTCATCCACTTCTCCTGCTACCCTCAATCTTTCCCAGCATCAGGGTCTTTTCCAATGAGTCAGATGTTCACATCAGGTGGCCAAGTATTGGAGTTTCAGCTTCAACATCATTCCTTCCACTGGACACCCAGAACTGATGTCCTTTAGGATGGACTGGTTGGATCGAAGGGACTCTCAACAGTCTTCTCCAACACCACAGTTATAAGCATCAATTCTTCAGTGCTCAGCTTTCTTCACAGTCCAACTCTCACATCCATACATGGCCACTGGAAAAATCATAGTTTGATTAGACGGACCTTTGTTGGCAAAGTAATGTCTCTGTTTTTTAATATGCTGTCTGCTGCTGCTGCTGCTAAGTCACTTCAGTCGTGTCCGACTCTGTGCGACCCCATAGACGTCAGCCCACCAGGCTTCCCTGTCCCTGGGATTCTCCAGGCAAGAACACTGGAGTGGGTTGCCATTTCCTTCTCCAATGCATGAAAGTGAAAAGTGAAAGTGAAGTTGCTCAGTCGTGTCTGACCCTCAGCGACCCTATGGACTGCAGCCTTCCAGGCTCCTTTGTCCATGGGATTTTCCAGGCAAAAGTACTGGAGTGGGGTGCCATTGTTTTCTCTGAATATGCTATCTAGGTTGGTCATAACTTTCCTTCCAAGGAGTAAGCCTCTTTTAATTTCATTTCTGCAATCACCATCTTCAGTGATTTTGGAATCCAGAAAAATAAAGTCAGCCACTGTTTCCATTGTTTCCCCATCTATCTGCCATGAAATGATGGGATTGGATGCCATGATCTTAGTTTTCTGAATGTTGAGCTTTAAGCCAACTTTTTCACTCTCCTCTTTCACTTTCATCAAGAGGCTCTTTAGTTTTTCTTCACTTTCTGCCATAAGGGTGGAGTCGTCTGCATATCTGAGGTTATTGATATTTCTCCCGGCAATCCATTATGCAATAGAAGCTACACTGTACTCAAGATTGTACAATTTAACATCAAGAAACTTAGAGGGTCCTAACTTTTGCCTTTCTTGCAAAATAACAGATTAGACTGTAATAGCTACAGTGTAGCTGCTGCTGCTGCTAAGTCGCTTCAGTCGTGTTCGACTCTGTGCGACCCCATAGACAGCAGCCCACCAGGCTCCCCCATCCCTGGGATTCTCCAGGCAAGAACACTGGAGTGGGTTGCCATTTCCTTCTCCAATGCATGAAAGTGAAAAGTGAAAGTGAAGTCACTCAGTCGTGTCCAACTCCTAGCGACCCCATGGACTGCAGCCTACCAGGCTCATCCGTCCATGGAATTTTCTAGGCAAAAGTACTGCAGTGGGGTGCCATTGCCTTCTCCGTACAGTGTAGCAGAAAGACTCAAATCTATCCATCTTGTGCACAGATTTGACCTTTTTACTCAAGTAGTTTTCCTTCATGAATTGGACCATCATTCAAAAATGTAAGTTAATTGAAAAAGTCTTCATTCAAAAAAGTATTTAATTAAGATATACCTATTAAAGTAACATGTGTTGATATATTCTCATATATAAATATTTTTATTTCCAGTTAATATAGTAAGTGTTAGACTCCTGGCTCTGAGGCAAAGAACTCTCTTAATTATGGCATAACAGACACTGGGAGGATCATGTTGGTATTTGCTTCATTTGCCCCTTGTGCAGGAAAGAAGTAATTTACCAGTCCTAGATTCTTCAAACCCTGTACATTCCCATGGGAAAAAAAAAAAAAAAACTACTTTCAGGATATTTGGCTGACTTAAGGGAAAATTCCACTGTTGGCATGATCTGATGAGTACTTTTGTACACTTGAAAACTTACGAAAGTCTGTACTGTGCTGAATCACTTGAGTCGTGTCTGACTCTTTGCGACCCTATGGACAGTAACCTTCCAGGCTTCTCTGTCCATGGAATTCTCTAGGCAAGAATATTGGAGTGAGTTGCCATGCTCTCTTCCAGGGGATCTTCCCAACCCAGGGATCAAACATGGACAGGTCTCTTTTGTATCCTACACTGGCAGGCGAGTTCTTGACCACAGAACCATTCTGTACTAGTCTGTCCAGATAGTTCATGCTTGACAATGTGATTTACATGAGCACATGCTTTTTATCCAAGGGCCTGGAACTTGAGGCAGTCACCTAAGCACTGTACACCCCAGTGGCTAACCCCAGCTTAAACTCTCCACATTCAAGCTCAGGTAAGCATCTCTGATTGGCTGCACTTTGTATGCACTCTTTTCTTAATCATAATTGCTGGAGAATTGTGTGTTCTCTGCAACTTCTCTGGGAGGGGCAAGCTTGTTTTCCTCTAGACCTTGAGTCTGTAAGGTTACTCCTGGCTCCCTTTAGGCTTTGCCCTTTGTGCATTTTCCTTTTGCTGCTTCTATTCTGCAAACTTTAAGTCTTGTTTTTGTTCAGTCGCTAAGTTATGTCCAACTCTTTGTGACCCCATGGACTGCAGCACTCCAGGCTCCCCTGTCCTTCGCTTTCTCCCAGAGTTTGCTAAAACTCCTGTCCGTTGAGATGGTAATGCCATCCAGCCCTCTTATCTTCTGTCATCCCCTTCTCCTCCTTTAATTATAATAAACTACAATCATCATTATAGCAACTTCTAAGTCCTGTGAGTCCTAAAAAAATCATTAAGGCCAAGGATTGCCTTCTTGAACCCTGATATAGGAGTCCAATCCCATGGCTAAAATGTAGAGTGGCCTGAATCATATTGTGCATAGAGTGAATCTATATCACAGCTAAGGAGCACTACCTTCAAGAGATTACAATCTTTGCAGAAGTTAAAGCAATTCTGCCTAATAATTGCCATGGAGGGATGAACTGTCTTTATTATCTTGTCTGGGAAATAAATCTGTCCACTGTCTTTGAGAGAGACATGAGTCTATCTTTCAGGGCTGCTTGCTATTCAAGTATCTTTTTAAAGGGTCATATTTAAAAACATTTTTTAAATTATATTGTTAGGTTAAAATGTTCATACCTCCCAAAACAATCTACAGAGTCAATTAAATATCTATCAGAATTTCATTGTTGTTTTTTCATTGAAACCATAAAGCTCCTAGAAGAAAACATAGGCAATAAGCTCCTTGATGTTGGTCTTGGCAACTTTTTTTTTAAATCTCTCCCAAAAGCAAAGCAATAACAACAAAAAAAAATAATAAGAAAGTGGGATTACATCTAACTAAAATGCTTCTGTCTAGCAAAGAAACCATCAACAAAATAAAAAGGCAGCTTACTGAATGGGAAATAGTATTTGTGAATCACAAATCTGATAAGTGGTTAATATCCAAAATATATAAAGAGCTCAAACAACTTGTGAAATAAAATTCATATTTTATGAAAAGACAAAAATTTAAACATAAAAAATTTTCTCTGCTCTTTAGCCTCTTCCCCTGCCCCATTATATTATATTATACATTATGGTATGGTTTATGCTATATGATACATGACATATTGTGTTTATGACTCCATCTTGATAATATACTCCAGAGAAAAACTTTTCTGCCTGTCTTGAAGAAACAAATGACAGAGAAAAACATGTGACAGATAACTCGATGTTCCCTAGGATATGAAGAGAGCTTCTAACCTACATCCCCAAAGAATCCAGGGCCCTCATTCATACAGCTATAGGAAAATGAAATCAGACAGCAACATGAATATGCTGTGAAACAGATTCTTCCCCAGCTGGAATTCCAGGAACGTGACCTGGCTGACACCTTGATAGCAGACTTGTGAAACTCTGAGCAGAGGACTCAGTTAGACTGTGCCTGGACTTCTGACCCACAGAAAATTAGCAATAATAAATGTATGTTTTTTTTCAGCTGCAAAATCTATGAAAATTGATTACATAGAACAAGAGATAACTAATACAATGCCTTCTCCATTAGAGATAAAGAAGCACCAGAGGCCTATGAAGAGTCATCTTCTAAGCCTGCACTGAGATGTTCTCAACTGTACATCTTACAAATTAAATGAAAGTGAAAGTGTTAGTCACTCAGGCACGTCCAACTCTTTGCTACCCCATGGACTGTAGACCATCAGGCTCCTTTGTCCAAGGAATTCTCTAGGCAAGAATACTGTAGTGAGTTGCCATTCCCTTCTCTAGGAGGATCTTCCTGACCCTGGGATTGTACCCAGATCTTCTGCATTACAAGAAGATTCTTTACCATCTGAGCCACTGGGGCTTCCTTATAAATTAAATAACTTTCCTAATTAAATAACAAACTATCAGATTCAGCCAGACACCTGAAAAGAGGCCGTGAAGAGTAGTTATTTCTGTCATTTTCTTTCTTTTCCCACAAATGTTGTAGCATTTCTTTTTGCAAGTGCTATGATAGTATGTGATACACAAAAGAATGAAACATGGGTAATACCTTAAAATCTTTACATAACCCAGTAGAAGAGGTAAAATACTGACTTGCAATCCAATTGTCACATCTTTTGTTGGAAAACTATCTCAACCCCACAAGCAGCTAAATGTGCTCCCCTCACAACCTATATACAATTGTATAATGTATCCAATCCAAACTTCTTCAGAAAATGTGATGTACTGAGTATACATAAAGAGAAAAATCTCATTTTCTTTAGCATTGAAATTTGCAACTACTCCTCGACTTCACCCCCAGAATAAAAGAATATGTTTGGAGGTAATACCAGGAAACAATACATAATCAATTGAAAGCATTCCTAAAACACTGGGTTTGCAAGTAACTAGACAGCTTTTGTTTTGCTTCAAGGCATATGCAATCTGAAAGATAGCACTGAATTATTTAGGAAGGAAGAACAACTTTAGATGCTATTTGTGGACAGGGAAAGGGAAAGATAAAAGGTAATGTAGTGATGTATCTGGTGGCCAGAGAATCTCTTGAGAAGAGAACAGAGATTATTTACCTGTCTGTCTATGTGTCTATCTAAACACCTATCTTCAATACTGTGTTTTCATATGGTATACACAAAATATTTTTTCATGAATCCCATGACATTTCAATAGAATCTCTAATTCTGAGTATGACTTTTTCCAAGATTTTTTTTAGTCATTTAATCTTAGCAAGAATAGATTACTTGCTAAGGGTTACTTTCACAAGATGAATACAGAATGAAAAAAACCTAAGGCTCCATTTAGAGAGAGCTAACTAGCCTCTCTTGGTGGAACACCATGCATGGCTACTGGGAACTGCTGTGGGGCAGTGGAGAATAGATGGTGAGCTGGTGGTGGTGTCAGCTCAGTCCAAATGGTGACTGTGGCTGAAGCGTGACCTTGCTCCATGTAGCAGTGAAGATACAGCTGGTCACCCCAGATTTTCATCAGCGCTCCTGTAAGAACTTCAAAGTTACAATTCGCTGCTGAACAACCGTTGACAGGAGAATGTTGGATCCCACCAAAAATGATACTCCACATCCAAGGGCAAAGGAGGAGCCCCAGAAAGATGGTAGGAGGGGCAAAATCATGTTAAAATCAAACTCCATACCTGCCAGAGATGTTCAGAGGGCTCAAACAAACCTTGTGCACATCAGGACCCAGAGACCCCAAAAAGAGTGAGCCAGAACTGTGTTTGAAGATCTCCTGTGGAGGTACGGGTCAGCAGTGGCCTGCCACAGGGGTTCTGGGTGCAGCAAACCTGGGTATGGTATAAGCCCTCGTGGAGGAGGTAGCCATTCACTCCACCATAGAGCCATCAGAAATTTCACAAGACTGGGAAAACAGACTCTTGCAGGGGACAAACAAAAACCTGTATGCACCAGGACCCAGGAGAAAGGATCAGTGACCCCAAAAGAGACTGCCCCAGACTTGCCCGTGAGTGTCCAGGAATCTCTGGAGAAGGCTTAGGTTGGTGGTCAATACCAAAATCAGATTGATTACATTCTTTGCAGCCAAAGATGGAGAAACTCTATACAGTCAGCAAAAACAAGACCGGGAGCTAACTATAGCTCAGATCATGACTCCTTATTGCCAAATTCAGACTTAAATTAAAGTAGGGAAAACCACCAGATCATTCAGGTATGACCTAAATCAAATTCCTTACAATACAGTGGAAGTTACAAATAGATTCAAGGATTTAGATCTGATAGACAGAGTGCCTGAAGAACTATGGACAGAGGCTCATGACATTGCACAAGAGACAGAGATAAAGACTATCCCCAAGAAAAAGAAATGCAAAAGGCAAAATGGCTGTCTGAGGAGGCCTTTCTCTGAGCTGAGAAAAGAAGAAAAGTGAAAGGCAAAGGGGAAAAGGGAAGATATAAGTCTGAATGCAGACTTCCAAAGAATAGCAAGGAGAGATAAGAAAGCCTTCCTCAGTAATCAATGCAAAGAAATAGAGGAAAACAACAGAATGGGAAAGACTAGAGATCTCTTCAAGAAAATTAGAGATACCAAGGGAACATTTCATGCAAAGATGGGCTTGATAAAGGACAGAAATGGTATGGACCTAATAGAAGCAGAAGATATTAAGAAGAGGTGGCAAGATTAAACAGAACTATACAGAAAAGATCTTCATGATCCAGATAACCACTATGGTGTGATCACTGACCTAGAGCCAGACATCCTGGAATGTGAAGTCAAGTGGGCTTTAAGAGACATCACTACAGACAATGCTCGTGGAAGTGATGGAATTCCAGTTGAGCTATTTCAAACCTTAGAAGATAATACTGTGAAAGTGCTGGAAAGTTATGCCAGCAAACTGGAAAACTCACCAGTGGCCATAGGACTGGAAAATGTGTTTTCATTCCAATCCCGAAGAAAGACAATGCTAAACAATGTTATAACTACCGCACAATTGCACTCATCTCACACGCTAGCAAAGTAATGCTCAAAATTCTCCAAGCCAGGCTTCAACAGTATGTGAACTGTGACCCTCCAGATGTTCAACCTGGATTTAGAAAAGGCAGAGGAACCCAAGATGAAATTGCCAACATCCTTTGGATCGTCAAAAAAGCAAGAGAGTTCCTGAAAAAAATTCACTTCTGCTTTATTGACTAGGCCAAAGACTTTGACTATGTGGATCACAACAAGCTGTGGAAATGTTTTCAAGATATGGAAATACCAGACCACCTGAACTACCTCCTGAAAAATCTGTATACAGGTCAAAAAGCAACAGATAGAACTGGACATGGAACAACAGACTGGTTCCAATTCAGGAAAGGAGTATGTCAAGGCTGCACACTGTCACCCTGCTTATTTAACTTGTATGCAGAGCACATCATGGGGTGGATGAAGCACAAGGTATAATCAAGATTGCCAGGAAAAATATCAACAACCTTAGATACACAGATGACACCACTCTTATGGCAGAAAGCAAAGAACTAAAGAGCCTCTTGATGAAATTGAAAGAGGAGAGTGAAAAAGTTGGCTTAAAACTCAGCATTCAGAAAACTAAGATCATGGCCTCTGGTTCCGTCACATCATGGCAAATTGATGGGGAAAAAATGGAAACAGTGAGAGACTTTATTTTCTTGGACTCCAAAATTACTGAAGATGGTGACTTCAGCCATGAAATTAAAAAACACTTGCTCCTTGGAAGAAAAGCTATGACAAATCTAGACAGCATATTAAAAAGCAGAGATATTACTTTGCCAAAAAATGTCCATCTAGTCAAAGCTATGGTTTTTCCAGTAGTCATGTATGGATGTGAGAGTTGGACTATAAAGAAAGCCAAGCAACTAAGAATTGATGCTTTTGAACTGTGATGTTGGAGGAGACTCTTGAGAGTCCATTGGAGAGCAAAGAGATACAACCAATCTATCCTAAATAAATCAGTACTGAATATTTCTTGGAAGGACTGGTGCTGAAGATAAAACTCCAGTACTTTGGCCACCTGATGTGAAGAACTGACTCATTGGAAAGACCCTGATGCTGGGAAAGAATGATGGTGGGAGGAGAAGGGGGAGACAGAGAATGGGATGGCTGAATGGTATCACCGACTACATGGACATGAATTTGAGCTGGTCCAGGGAATTGGTGATGGACAGAGAAGCCTAGCATGCTGCACTCCATGGGGTTTCAAAGAGTTGGACATGACTGAGCTACTGAACTGAACTGAATGCTCCACTGGGAGACCAGCTACTTGTGAAAATGAAAATTTAATGTATTTTAAAATTTATATGTCTGTTATCAGATAAACCAAGAACTTCTTTAGAATTCTTAATATGTGCACGTGTTATTCATATTTGTATGTGCTGCACTTGACACAGTACTGTGTATCATGGCAGGTGTATAAGAAGAGCTATTATTATTTTATTTTAAATAAATAAATGAATAGATAAGGATTTTATAGTCAGCCTCTGATAGAAGTATTGTACCATAGGCTAAATGAAAGCTATTTGTTGTCCTTAACATACATTGACTTCCTTGAGTTTTCTTTTGTTGTTCTAAATTTTTTGAATTAATATTTAATACATCATCATGCTTTATTAAAAATATTTTATATCATGTACTTTGCTAAGTGATATATATATGCATAAATCATGTTTTATTAAGAATAACTAATTTGACAAAGAACAAAGACAGATCAGGTTCCTGATGACTTGCCAAATGATATAATATTGTTCTGATTCATTTGACACAAGTATATTATCATCCAGCAGAAAGTAAAATAATTAATAGCACAGTGAAGTATAATTGGTATTGGTACTAAAATGTAAGTCAACAAAAATGTATTTGAGAAATTGAGCCACCTGTCAGTGATTTTATTGAATTAATTTTAAAATTTTAAAAATAATATTAATATAAAATGTAATTTTTCATAATACTATAATAAATTTAATATATTACTTTGTTTATATTTGCAACCAAAATGGAATCATACTTTGAATACTTAAGGGAAAACATGTTTGCTCTCAAAGAAACAGTAATCTTGTTTACATCAAGATTCTAGTATGTCATGTTCACTTGTAACGATGAAAAATCTAGAATCTTCATTATAGCCATGATACAAAACTAAAATAAGATTTATTTTAATTGAGGATTTTTAAGTAAAATTTATTAAAATCTGAGTGTATTAGGCATTATGCTTTGAGGTTTTAAAAAATTAAGTGAACAACATCTAACCATAGTATGCTTTAATATAAGTTATAAAAATTATATGTTATATGATAAATTATACATTAGATTGTGTGCTGTATTACAAATTGTACATAACTCTACAAATGAAAATTATATATATATATATTTTTTGGTAGTGCAGAATATGATCACAAATAATTATAACTTCTGTATATTATTCTTCTGTGTATTCTGTGAATTATTACTTCTGTATCATAAATCCATATAAAATATCTGCAAAAAGATTTCAATCAACAAACACATGAATTATGCCTTTGTAAACTCAAGATTTTAAATTGAAGAGTTTATGTTATGTAAATAATTTGTAATAGAGCAAACATAGAAACTAGACAAATTTGTCAAAACAAACAGGATGTTTGTTAATCCTTGTGTTAGTCACAACGCTTTGTTACTAGTTACTAAAACCCAATAAAATCATCCTGAATATAAATGGACTTTCATGAAAAGAAAAGGGGATATAAGTTTAGTGGAAACACAAGTAATAACTCCAGGAAACTCAAGGAAAAGAAGTTTGGACAAGAAAACTCAAAGAACATTCTAACATCATTTTCTTGAGGTTCTTGGAGTTCTTCTATGTCTCAACTCCCAGTCATGGAAGGAATTTCAAGTCTAGTTAAGTGACCCACTGGGGTTGGGTGGGGGAGAAAATCAGCTGCAATAAAAGAAATTTATACATTTAGTGAAACAACCAATGGGATAGTTCCCCCGGGTATCAAGTTTATGTGTGTGCTTTTGTTTTAAAAAAAATAATTATTATTTAATGTGATTGTTCTGGGTCTTAGTTATGGCATGTGAACTCAGTTGCAGTAGGCATGTGGGATCTAATTACTGCATCAGGGATTGAACCTGAGCCCCCCGTGAAACCCTGAGTGCAGAGTCTCACCCACTGGACCACCAGGGAAGTATGTGCTTTTGCTTTTTACTTCTCTACTTATACCTGCTATGCAGAAAGCAAAAACATTCCAGAATTTGCTTTTCCTGTATAGCTATATGGACATAATAAATAAACAGTTCAATTTTTCTTTTAAGAGACACAAAAATGGGAATTGAGTGTTCTTGTGCAGATTAAGTGAAATGTTTTGAAAAACTACTATTTAACAACCAAGAATTTTATGACAAGAAGAGTTAAAATTATTTTGGTTTTGTTAATAATCTTTTAGAAGATAGTCTATATGATTGATATAATTTTAAGGATCGTGAAAAAAGGAAGTTAACTATATATATTTCTTTATTATACAGTTGAAGAAACTGAAACTCATCAAAATAAAATGCTTTGATCCTGGTCATCAGTTAGTGAATGACAGACATCATATGGTATATATTTGGATTGAGGGGAAAAAATCTATATATAAAATAGATTTATATTTTTATATATATATATATATGTATATATGTTTACATATTCATATATTCATCTCTAGAAGTTTCATTTCTATTTCAATATTTACAAATATAGGCATCTGTGTGCTCAGTCGCTCAGTTGTGCCCACCCCTTTGCAACCTCATGGACTAGAGCCCACCAGGCTCCTCTATTCATGGGATTTCCTAGGCAAAAATACTGAAGTGGGTGGCGATTTCCTACTCCATAGGCATCTACATAGGGCTAATATGACTGTGGCTCAGATCATGAACTCCTTATTGTCAAATTCAGACTTAAAGAAAGTAGGGAAAACCACTAGATAATTCAGGTATGACCTAAATCAAATCCTTTATGATTATACAGTAGAAGTGAGAAATAGATTTAAGGGACTAGATTTGATAGATACAGTGCCTGATGAACTATGGACGGAGGTTCGTGACATTGTACAGGAGATAGGGATCAAGACCATCCCCATGGAAAAGAAATGCAAAAAAGCAAAATGGTTGTCTGGGGAGGCCTTAAAAATAGCTGTGAAAAGAAGAGAAGTAAAGAGCAAAGGAGAAAAGGAAAGATATAAGCATCTGAATGCAGAGTTCCAAAGAAGAGCAAGAAGAGATAAGAAAGCCTTCCTCAGCAATCAGTGGCAAGAAATAGAGGAAAACAACAGAATGGGAAAGACTAGAGGTCTCTTCAAGAAAATTAAAGATACCAAGGGAACATTTCATGCAAAGATGGGCTCAATAAAGGACAGAAATGGTATGGACCTAACAGAAGCAGAAGATATTAAGAAGAGGTGGCAGGAATACACAGAAAAACTGTACAAAAAAGAACTTTATGACCCAGATAATCATGATGGTGTGATTACTGACCTAGAGCCAGACATCCTGGAATGTGAAGTCAAGTGGGCCTTAGAAAGCATCCCTACGAACAAAGCTAGTGTAGGTGATAGAATTCCAGTTGAGCTATTTCAAATCCTGAAAGATGATGCTGAGAAAGTGCTGCACTCAATGTGCTGGCAAATTTGGAAAACTCAGCAGTGGTCACAGGACTGGAAAAGGTCAGGTTAAATTCCAATCCCAAAGAAAGGCAATGCCAAGGAATGCTCAAACTACTGCACAATTGCACTCATCTCACACACTAGTAAAGTAATAGTCAAAATTCTCCAAGCCAGGCTTCAGCAGTAGGTGAACATTTTAGGAAAGGCAGAGGAACCAGAGATCAAATTGCCAACATCCGCTGGATCATCGAAAAATCAAAGGAGTTTCAGAAAAACATCTATTTCTGCTTCACTGACTATGCCAAAGCCTTTAACTCTGTGGATCACAATAATCTGTGGAAAATTCTTCAAGAGATGGGCATACCATATCACCTGACCTGCCGCTTGAGAAACTTATATGCAGGTCAGGAGGCAATAGTTAGAACTGGACATGGAACAACAGACTGGTTTCAAATAGAAAAAGGAGTACATCAAGGCTGTATATTGTCACCCTGCTTATTTAACTTATATGCAGAGTACATCATGAGAAATGCTGGGCTGGAAGAAGCACAGTTGGAATCAAGATTGCTGGGAGAAATATCAATAACCTCAGATATGCAGATGACACCACCCTTATGGCAGAAAGTGAAGAGGAATTAAAAAGCTTCTTGATGAAAGTGAAAGAGGAGAGTGAAAAAGTTGGTTTAAAGCTCAACATTCAGAAAATTAAGATCATGGCATCTGGTCCCATCACTTCATGGGAAATAGATGGGGAAACAGTGGAAACAGTGGCAGACTTTATTTTGGGGGGCTCCAAAATCACTGCAGATGGTGATTGCAGCCATAAAATTAAAAGATGCTTACTCCTTGGAAGGAAAGTTAGGACCAACCTTGAGAGCATATTAAAAAGCAGAGACATTACTTTGCCAACAAGGGTCTGTCTAGTCAAGGCTGTTGTTTTTCCAGTAGTCATGTATGGATGTGAGAGTTGGACTGTGAAGAAAGCTGAGTCCTGAAGAATTGATGCTTTTGAACTGTGGTGTTGGACTCTTGAAAGTCCCTTGGACTGCAAGGAGATCCAACCAGTCCATCCTAAAGGAGATCAGTCCTGGGTATTCATTGGAAGTACAAAGACTCTGATGCTGGGAGGGATTGGGGGCAAGAGGAGAAGGGGACGACAGAGGATGAGATGGCTGGATGTCATCACTGACTCGATGGACATGAGTCGTGGTGAACTCTGGGAGTTGGTGATGGACAGGGAGGCCTGGTGTGCTGTGATTCATGGGGTCACAAATAGTCGGACATGACTGAGCAACTGATCTGATCTAATCTGATCTGATGCTGAAGCTGAAACTCCAGTACTTTGGCCACCTCATGTGAAGAGTTGACTCATTGGAAAAGACCCTGATGCTGGGAGGGATTGGAGGCAGGAGGAGAAGGGGATGACAGAGGATGAGACGGCTGGATGGCATCACAGACTCGATGCACATGAGTTTGACTGAAATCCGGGAGTTGGTGATTGACAGGGAGGCCTGGCATGCTGCTCAGTCGGACACGACTGAGAGACTGAACTGAACTGAACTGAACTGATGTATCCTGTCATCATATTATACACATTATAAGAGATGTAATGCAATCATATAGATGCAAAATAGGAAAAATATAAGAGCTGAGAGAATTATTCAATTACTTTAAAAATATGATATACTGTGTTTTATGACATAAATACAAATAGCAATATGTAAGAGCTATGCTAAGATCTATTAGGATAGTATAGTAGCTTCCCACTATGTTGCTTTTAAATTATTTAACTTGCAGTTGAACATCTGCAGCTTTAAATCATGATCCACAAAATATAGAAAGTATGCATTTCCAGTTTTTGGTTTCCAATGTGTTAGTAATATCATTTTAAAATGTATTTTATATTTTCTTAGCATGAAATAGCTCTCTTTACTTTTATAATTTGGAATTTTGTGAAGTTTATATTCTATTGATATTTTTCTAATTATGTAAAGGGAAATAGTTTCCATTAATATATTTTTTTTAATTAGTAAAACATATTTTCACTTTTGTTCTTTCATAGGTAGTAGTTTTATCCTGGAATGAACACGGTTCTGACGTCTATTCTATTCAACTCTATCTGCTTAACAAACTGCCCCAAATTTATTGATTTAAAACAACTACTTTATTTTAGCTCAGATTTTGGAAGGCCAGGGATTCAGGCAGAGTTCAGCAAAGTGATTCCTCTGTTCCCCATGGCATTGGGGTCACAGTGTTACATGGTCAAAGACTGAGCTGTTCTCTGGATTTTATGACACTCACACACTTGCCTGATTCTTAAGGCGGGATAAGTTAGATGCCTATTCCTCTTAGATCTCGGGGCTCTCAAAGGGCCTCTCCAACAAGGCAATTGGAAGTTTAAGTGATGGCTCTGGTATCCAAGAATAAGTGTTCTAAGAGCAGAATGTAAGAATGGCCAATCTCTTGAGATCTAGGGCTAGAAACTAACAGAGCATCTCTTTCGCTGGTCAAGAAGTCAAAGTCGCAAAGCCTAGATTCAAGGGGAAGGACATGGAGTTTGTCTCTCATAGAAGACAAAGGAAAGAATATGTGGCTTTTTAAAAAAAAAATACCAGTGTCAGTTAGCATCTTCAAAGGCTAACTAGCTTTTAACATTGACTCTTGGATTGATAACTGAAAGAATTGCTTTGAATAAAACTAAAGGTCTCCTGTGAATTTTGTCTTAGTTTTAATTTCAGTCTTTCTAAGAAAATGAGCCTTTGTCTTTACTCTTTTATTAAGGTGAAATTTTGCAACAGCTAATATTGGGATAGGTGGTGTAAAGAAATAAAGTAACCTGCACAGTGAGTTAAGTTAAAGATTGTCTTATTTAGATGAATATTTATCTCCACTATTAATGTACAAACAATAAAAAAAACTGATTCATAAAAAAAAAGCAAAAAGAAACTTCATTTTTCAGATTTTAGTTGCTTAATTAATGAAAAGAATATAATAGATTAACTATGTGGAATTATGGTGAAAATTAAATGAAAGTATGTCATGATGGTGTGATCACCAACCTAGAGCCAGACAACCTGGAATGCAAAGTCAAGTGGGCCTTATTAAGCATCACTACAAACAAAGCTAGCGGAGGTGATGGAATTCCAGTTGAGCTATTTCAAATTCTAAAAGATGATGCTGTGAAAGTGCTGCACTCAGTATGCCAGAAAATTTGGAAAACTCAGCAGTGGCCACAGGACTGGAAAATGCCAGTTTTAATTCCAATCTCAAAGAAAGGCAATGCCAAAGAATTTTCAAGCTACCACACAATTGCATTCATCTCACACGCTAGTAAAGTAGTGCTCAAAATTCTCCAAGCCTGTCTTCAACAATACATGAACCGTGAATTTCCAGATGTTCAAGCTGGTTTTAGAAAAGGCAGAGGAACCAGAGAGCAAATTGCCAACATCCTCTGGATCATTGAAAAAGGGAGAGAGTTCCAGAAAAACATCTATTTCTGCTTTATTGACAATGCCATAGTCTTTGTGTGGACTGCAACAAACTGTGGAAAATTCTGAAAGAGATGGGAATACAAGACCACCTGACCTGCTCTTTAGAAATCCGTATGCAGGTCAGAAAGCAACAGTTAGAACTGGACATGGAACAACAGACTGATTCCAAATAGGGAAAGGAGTATATCAAGGCTGTATATTGTCTCTCTGCTTGTTTAACTTATATGCAGAGTACATCATGAGAAATGTTGGGCTGGGTGATGTACAAGTTAAAATCAAGATTGCCAGGAGAAATATCAATAACCTCATATATGCAGATGACACCACTCTTATGGCAAAAAGCAAAGAAGAACTAAAGAGGCTTTTGATGAAAGTGAAAGAGAAGAGTGAAAAAGTTGGCTTAAAACTCAATATTCAGGAAACTAAGATCATGGCATCTGGTCCCATCACTTCATGGCAAATATATTGGGAAAAATATATTGGAAACAGTGAAAGATTTTATTTTCTTGGACTCCAAAATCACTGTGGATACTGATTGAAGCCATGAAATTAAAAGACCCTTGCTCCTTGTTTGACAAGCTATGACCAATGTAGACAGCATATTAAAAAGCAGAGACATTACTTTGCCAACAAAGTTTCATCTAGTCAAAGCTATGGTTTTTCCAGTAATCATGTATGGATGTGAGAGTTGGACTATAAAGAAAGCCAGAAGGAAAAACACCAATACAGTATACTAACGCATATATATGGAATTTAGAAAGATGGTAACGATAACCCTGTATACGAGACAGCAAAAGAGACACTGACGTATAGAACAGTCTTATGGACTTTGTGGGAGAGGGAGAGGGTGGGAGGATTTGGGACAATGGCATTGAAACATGTAAAATATCATGTATGAAACGAGATGCCAGTCCAGGTTCAATGCACGATACTGGATGCTTGGGGCTAGTGCACTGGGACGACCCAGAGGGATGGTATGGGGAGGGAGGAGGGAGGAGGGTTCAGGATGGGGAGCACATGTATACCTGTGGTGGATTCATTTTGATATTTGGCAAAACTAATACAATTATGTAAAGTTTAAAAATAAAATAAAATTAATTAAAAATAAAAAAAAATAAAAAAAAGAAAGCTGAGCACCGAAGAATTGATGCTTTTGGACTGTGGTGTTGGAGAAGAATCTTCAGAGTCCCTTGGACGGCAAGGAGATCCAATCAGTCTATCCTTATGGAAGGACTGATGCTGAAGCTGAAACTCCAATACTTTGGCCACCTGATGGAAAGAACTGACTCAATTGAAAAGACCCTGATGCTGGGAAAGATTGAAGGCAGGAGGAGAAGGGGACAAGAGAGGATGAGATGGCTGGATGGCATCACCGACTCTATGGATGTGAGTTTGAGTAAACTTTGGGAGTTGGCAATGGACAGGGAGGCCTGGCATACTGCTGTCTATGGGGTCACAATGAGTCGGACACGACTGAGTGACTGAACTGAACTGAAATACAGCAAAGCATCCTCTCATCATGTTAAATGCTTAACAATCTTTATAACTCTGTCCTTATAATGATATTATCGTATCTCTTTTGCCTTTCCTGGAATTCTACAAGTACATGAAATATTGATGTTGTTAATACAACTTTGTTTTTACTCTTATGTTGGTATACTACCCTATTGTGTAAAGAGAGTGGCCAGAAAATGATTGCAATAGTGAAATATTCTATGAAAAATATGGACAAAATAACTTTAAATAAAATTAAAATATAATTCTGTATACTGAGATTAAGAAGTAGTTACAATGTCTAAGGTGTTTTTTTTTGTTTTGTTTTATGTTTTTTTTTGTTTGTTTGTTTTACCTATAGTAAACTTAGTTATGAGACAAGGACAAGATGATGTCTCTCAGTTCAGTTCAGTCGCTCAGTCATGTCTGACTGTCTGCGACCCCATGAATCGCAGCACGCCAGGCCTCCCTGTCCAACACCAACTCCCTGAGTTCATTCAAACTCATGTGCATTGAGTTGGTGATGCCATCCAGCCATCTCATCCTCTGTCGTCCCCTTCTCCTCCTGCCCCCAATCCCTCCCAGCATCACGGTCTTTTCCAATGAGTCAACTCTTCGCATGAGGTGGCCAAAGTACTGGAGTTTCAGCTTCAGCATCAGTCCTTCCAATGAACACCCAGGACTGATCTCCTTTAGGATGGACTGGTTGGATCTCCTTGCAGTCCAAGGGACTCTCAAGAGTAATAGGAAATTGAATTATCTATTGAGACCTCAGGAATGTGAATAGTAATGGACATAAGACATTATCTAAGCTAAACTTATTAAAATATATTTAATACAGATAGCTCAAATAGTTCAATGTGGATATAAACCACACAAAATTATCTTAAATCAAACTAAAATATATATCATATCTCTCCTAAAATAGGCTAAGTGCCTTTAAGTGTACTAGTACTAGTTGACATAGGAATTGAAAAGTTCATGTAATATAATGACTTGAGATGAGAGCTGTTATATTCTCTGTTATATTTTTTCTAACCAGCTTAGGGGGAATTAAATTTACAAGACAAGATTTACATCTGTGAGTTTATCATTCTGCTATACAATTAAGATTGCAGATATCCTCTCTCTTCTTATTAAATCCTGTAAATGTGCCCTGAGGCTATTGCAAAGGGAATATCCACAAAATGAGATCAAGAAATACATAAATAAGAAATGTGATTTTAGTATTCATTACTTATGATTTCCAAAGTGTGCATGAGAATGAACAGAACATTTTTATTCCTTCTGCTTTACTAATATTGACCTAGCAAAATGTTTTCAGTACAACAGTGTGATGCCAGGGATTGTAGGAAAAAAGAAATATAGAGATCATTGACCCTAGACTTTCATTATACAGATGAAAAACAAATAGGTAAATAGAAACAAGCAAACAAACAAAATCTTGAGAAAAAGAAAATGCATCTTGAAAATTCAAAGATACAGAGCTGAAACTTTGAATATTGTATGAATACATGAATGTATATCATTTTTAACTTTAGAATTTTCTTTAGTAATTCATTGCTAATGCTAATTCTGAAATGCAATTTATTAAGAACCTTTCAACATACATTCTAGTATTATATACTGTCTTTAATCTCACTCTGATGACCTGATTGATAACCTTTTGTGATCTATATTTTCATGAGAACTAAGGTTTTTACATGTATTAAGTATATCTAAATGTATTTTTCTCTCACAATTTACAATGACAGAATCACCTTGTTCCTAAAACAATTTCTCTTCTGGTTGTAAGACAAAATTGGAATTGAACATTCAGATAATTTAATGTACCATTCAAATAATACAAATTTGAAAAGAAAACAATAATCCCAGAAATCCCAGAGCCATAAAATGTAATCAGAAGCATGTTTTTAGGGAATTTTTAAATCAAAATAACTTGCACGATATTTTAACATATTGTGATTAAATATACAGGATTATGAATAAGATAATTTGAATCATAACTTCTTATCTCTTACTATGAAAATGATGCTGAACAATTATTTAGCCTAGTTAATCTTTCATTTAATCATTTATTTTGCAGTTATATCCATCTCATGAGATTATATGTTTGGTGTATGTTTGTATATGTGCATATGTGAGAGAGGGAGAGAGAGGGAGACAGATGACAAAGGAAGACAGACTGAAATTGATTGCTTTGTGGTAAGCACTCCCTAAGGTTTGAGCAGGCACGATGTTATAATGGTTTAGTTTGGTTGCAGTTGAGTGAGCAAGCGTTTGAATCTTGTATTCATCACACTAGAGCAGAATACAACTGTAAAGAGAAAAAATAATAATTCCTTGAATCTGTTTTCTTGTGAGAAAAATAGACATAATTATTTTACATATCTATGAACCATGTAACTTTTGTTGTTTTTTAGTCACCAAGTCATGTCTGACTGTGATCCTATGGACTGTAGCCCACAAGGCTCCTCTCTCCATGGGGTTCCCTATCCTAGAATACTGGAGCAGGTTGCCACTTTCTTCTCCAGGGCATCTTCCTGACCGAGGGATTGAACCTGCTTTGGCAGGCAGATTAAGTTTTTATGAGGCTTTAAAACAGGCTTCTTATTTTGAGATGGGCTCAAAAAAGTTGATGTGTTCCAACATTACTCCGTGTTGAGAGATGAAACTTCCCTCGTGATCCAGTGGTTGAGAATCTACCTGCCAATGCAGGGGAATACAGTTTTGATCCCTGGTCTGGGAAGATCCCACATACCATAGGGCAACAAGCCCAAGGGTCATAACTCCTGAGCCTGTGTGCTGCACCTACTGAAGTCTGTGCACCCTAGAGCCTGGGCTCTGCAGCAAAGAGAAGTCATGGCAATGAAAAACCTGTGCATGACAATTAAGAGGAACCCCACTCGCTCAACTAGAGAAAGCGCACATGCAGCAACAAAGACCCGGCACAGCCAAAAATGCTCATTTTTAAAATAATTAAAATAGAAAATAAATGGGAGGTATCTCAGAGCCAAAACTCTCAGCATGCTTTATAGATATTTAATTTGTTTAATTTCATTCTTTCTCAAATATAGTTTCTTCTATTGGGAACTAGGCATTTATCACAAAGTATAATTCTTTCTCTCTGTTACTACTTATAAATGTTATCTGGATATACAAATATGTGTAGAATTTGTAGCCATATTCCAAAACAATATTTAAATTAATATTCATCACATTGAGGAAAATGAATGCCCTTCGGTTCAAGCACCATATTTGCATGAAGTACCACTCATTATAATTATAGTTTATTCACAGAGAACATTAAGATGTTTACATTATTAAATTAAAAAGGTCATTTTTATTTTTAAGTTTTTGCTTTAGTTACAGAAGTTAATGCAGTTTGTAGAATGAAAAGAATGGAAACTGAAAATCTTGTGGAGTTTTGAAGCAATATATGGAATTATGGGAGATTAATATATGGATATTCATCTCTGTTTGGCCTGTTGAAATTGTGATGCATGTAACTCAGATGCAGGGAACACTTATTCATCCATTCAGCAGGCATGAATCAATGCCTATTATGTTCTAGGCATTTTTCCAAATACTGAAAAACAAGAAAGAAAAAGATTCAGCACCTGTTCTGAAGTTTTCACAGATTTTGAAGGAAACTGATGCAGAGGCAGGTGTGATGAGAACAGAAGTTAGGGACAAAGGTCATGTGAAAAGCCCTTCTGAGTTTACTTTGCCAACTCTGCTTAAACTCTGCAGAACAAAGGTCTGATTTTGCAACTATAGTCACTTTGCAAGTGGCACTTGGCAGTCAGATTGTTTCTGAACACAACTGAATGGAGAAGAGAATTTTATTTAAAACAAAAAACTGAGGGTCAGGAAAACTCTCCACAGATTAACAGTAAACGAAGTATCTCATCTTTGCCTCTGAGGTCCCCTCTGCATGTGGTAGACATGGTGGAATCGAGAGGTACACTGCTGTCATGAGAACAGCAGACTTCCAGACTCACTGTGCTACTACCTAGGACTGGAAATGTACGTATCTCTTATGTTAAATATAATGGGCTCTTCCTAGTATCTTTCACAGAAGTGTTTCATACATTGTGACATTAATATTTATTCTCTGTGTCTCGATTTGTAAGGCTTTATTTTTATGCGTCAAATTGAAAGAGCGAACCTAATGAATTAATTGGGTTATCAAGAAGATTAAGTAGTATCTTTTAAATTTCTGTAACGTTTTTGGTAATAAAATATTTTCCCTTCCATGGATTGTATTCAAATAAAGGGAATGTTGGAGAGATACAATATTCCCTATTTTAATTACTACTTCCTCTTTGAAGTATTAGATCTATTTATGTTTTTGACGTCATTAGAGAAGTGGGACCATATTATTTGTTCTAGAGCCTTATTCAGCTCAAGTGAAGTGAAAGTTGCTCAGTTGTGTCTGTTTGCAACCCCGTGGAATTATCCAGGCCAGAATAATCCAGTCCATGGAATTATTCAGGCCGGAATACTGGAGTGGGTAGCCTTTCCTTTCTCCAGGAGAATGTCCCAACCCAGGTATCGAATCCAGGTCTCCCACATGGCAGGCAGATTCTTTACCAGCTGAGCCACAAGAATATTGAAGTGGGTAGCCTATCCCTTCTCCATCAGATCTTCCTGACCCAGAAATCCAACTGGGGTCTCCTGCATTGCAGGTGGATTCTTTACTAACTGAGCTATCAGGGAAGCCCATTTATTCAGTTAAATAATGGGAAATGTTTAAGAGAGTTAACATGCCATTTTTATTTAGGGTTTGTATATTCATTTTTTTTTAATAAAAGATTTATTGAGAGCCAAAATTCTTAATATCAAGAATCAACAAAGGAGAGCAACAGTAACAAAAATCCCTGCCTTCTTAAAGTCAATAGCGAGGAGAAGAGGGCATAGATGAAAAGTCAAATAAAATGTTTAGTAAATTGCATAGAGATACTTAAGAAGCAGAAAAAATAAAATAAATATTGAAGCAGAAAAAGTGAGCAGAATTTGTCCAGGGTGACTGCAACTTATCCAAAAAAAGAAAGAAAGAAAGAAAGATTTAGATAAGAGCCCCCGATCAACATGACAACATTTGGGATCTACAGGAAGTGAGAGGCAGACTAGGACCACTGCATGTAGTGGAAACTGCAAGTGCAGTGACCCAGAAGTAGGTGCCTGCTGTACTCTTAAGAAACAGCTAAGCAGACTGGGAGAGAAGAAAAATGAGTAAGAGGGAAAAAAATAAGAGATGTCCTTAGAAAGTTAACAGATGAGGGTTGAGGGCACAGATGTTGTTAAGCTTTGAAGGTTTTTGATTTTCACTAAGTGAAATTTGAAAAATTCACTCAAAGCAAGACTTTGAGTGAATGTCTAGCATAATCTAAGCAAATTTCTAGCATAAATCTAAGTAAACCAGATCATTGCAGTTGTAATCTCATGTATAGAGTCCAGTCGTCATGCAGCAAGAAGCAAGAGAAGAAACAGGAAGACAGTCAGGAGCTTAATGCAAGCACTAAGACAAGTACTGATGGTCACAGGAATTGAGGTGAGTTATATATATAGTTGGAAATGAAAGGAGAGCAAGGTTTTTGATTGCTTAGATCGAGGGAGAGAGAAAAGGAGGTAAAGACCAATTTTAGGGTTTGGAAACTGCTCATCAGAAAGAATGATGTTGTCATTTACTGAGAGGAGGGTACAGGATTGAGGTCAAAGATCAGGAACTCAATTTTGGTATTATTAAAAGTAAGATGTTATCAAGCATTTAAATAGATGGATAGAGAAACCTGTCAGACAACAGTCCATGGGGTCACAGAGAGTTGTACACGACAGAGCAACCAACCCACACACATTAAGTAAACGTATGTACTCTTCTGAAGGAAAGTTAGTAATGCAGGAGAAAGAGGCAGAACATTTCTGGGGCAATGTTTAGAGGCTCTGTGAGATGATGAGGTTTAATGTACTGTTAAAAATATGACAACACACCTTCAAAGTGGAGTTGCTTTGCTAAACCTCGGGTCACCAATATTAACACTCAGTTGTGACTGTCAAGGGCTTCTCAGGTGTTGCTAGTGGTAAAGAACCCGCCTGCCAATGCAGGAGAAGTAAAAATGTGGGTTTGATCTCTGGGTCAGGAAGATCCCCTGGAGGAGGGCATGGCAACCCACTCCAGTATTCTTGCCTGGATAATCCCAAGGACAGAGGAGCCTGGCAGTCTACAGTCCATTGGATCACAAAGAGGCAGACATGACTGAGGCAACTTAGCACGGGCACAGGTCACCAGCAGAAACTTGACTTTGCCATTTGACTCTCCCAGAAATAAAATCTTAACCTGTTGTCAGGGGAGTGTGTAATTTCCTTGATTCTGTCTCATTGTAACAAAAAATTGAGGTGATGGATGGACCAGCATTATAGCCCTCAGACAGACCAGTGTTACAGCTCAGTTTTATTTAGGAAGTAAAGGAAAATACATTCTCGAGGTGTGAGGGCATGCCAATCCAAAAGAAGTGAAGAGAAGAGAGGCCCCAGGCCAATTTTGGCTCCTATTTTTATATGTTTTTTCTCCTCCCCCTGGGCCCACCCTATGTAAGTCCGGCTAGCCAGGAGTGCTGTTTATTTTACCTGAAGTCTTCACTTGGATCCTCAGACCTTCCTTTGTTCTATTTTTGCTGGCCTTTCCCTTCCTTATCTTTTAGCCACCTCCATTCTGGACTCCTTTTTCCTATTCTAACTACCTAACACTGTCAATCAGGAATCCCTTGATAAGCACTAGTTAGGTCATCTGCCTGAATAACACCTGGAATCTCTTAATGGAGAGTAACCTTCCAATATCCAATCTGCCTTTTCCCTAATATAGCTTCCTTGCTTCCATTCCCATCTGCCTATAAAAGCTCTTCATTTTGTACAGTTTCTCAGAGCTTCTTTCTATTTGCTAGATGGGCTGCTGCCTGATCTGAATCAATTTTTACTCAAATAAACTTGGAATATTTGTAATACAACTTAGTTAATCTTTTAACAGTTCACATTGAAAGTTTGGGCCTAGCTAGATTTTCATCCATAAGAACAGAACAGCATTTATACAAGTGTCGGCACAAGGGGACTTCACAGTGGTGCAGTGGTAAAGAATTCACTTGCCAAAGTAGGAGATGCTGGAGGTATGGGTTTGATCCCTGGGACAGGAAGATCACCTGGAGTAGGAAATGGGAACCCATTCCACTTTATTTTTCCTGGAAAATTCTGTGGACAGTGGAGCCTGATGGGCTATAGCCCAGGGGATTGCAGAGAGTCAGATACGACTAGGCACGACAAGGCTGAGCACAAGTGCAAGTAGGTAGAAATTCTTTTCTATTTATTTTACTTTTCTCATTAAACTAGGAAGTACAGCTACTAGGTGAGATGAAGAAAGGAATGAGATGGTAAATAGCTGGGGAAGGAGAGAAATCAAGAAATAAATGTCTAAGAAATGGGGGGAGTGAATTCAGTAAGAAACAAGAGCATGCTTACTCCTCAATGGTAAGAGCACATTTGAGATAAATGAGCAGGAGTATAAAGCGAGACCAGATGTATACATGCAACAAGGAGCTTAGATGAACAGTTAAACAGAGCTGAAGTTTGGTGATAGGAATACAGTAAAGTTTGAGAGAGGCCATGGAGTTAATTTCATAGAGAAAGGAGTGACTGAAATGACTGACTGTGGAATTTAAATATGATTTTTAATCAATTCTGAAGAAGCACTTAGTGATTCCTTTTGATGTGTTCAATATTGTGCCCTGATAGAAAGATAAGAACATAATGTTTTCAAATATCCATTTAAGACTTGTTCTGTGCTTGGAAGAACTAATTTCTGGTAGTCAAACCAAAATACAATAGAATTTTCACTGAAGAATAGAAAATATATTAAATAAAATTATAATTAAAATATTGGATAACTATAAAAATAACTACAATTATATATAATGTATTAAATAATTTCAATAAAACCTTTTTAGTATACTAGAATTTATATTGTGCTTTATAATATTGATAAATTCTATATAATTGTATGATAAATTCATTCACTCATTCGTTTCATAAATAAATACTGATTTCTCACATTATGCTAAGCAAATCTATTGTAACTATTTTTTTTACTGCTATAACAGATAAATGACCATAAACAATCTCTGAAAACAATACAAATTTATTATCTGACAGTTCTGCATGTCAGAAGTCTAAGAGAAGTCTCACCAAGCTAAAATTAAGGTGTCAGTAGGCCTGAATTTCTTTATGGAGACTTTAGGGAAGAATCCATTTCTTTTGCTTTTTTCCAGCTTGTAGAAGCATTTCTTGGCTCTTAGCCCCTTACTCCATTATTAAGTCCAGAAAGAGCATATACTTCTGGCCTTTCCTTGATAGCCAGATCTCTCTTTGTCTGAATACAGCCTGCAAAGTTTCTCCACCTTTAAGGACTCATGTGATTAGAATTAGCCCTTTTGGATAATCTCCCATCTCAATGCCATTAACCTTAATCAAATTTGCAAATTCCCTTTATCCATTTAAGGCAAAATAGTCCCACATTCCAGGAATTAGAATGTGAACACCTGTAGACAGGGGTGCCTTATTCTGTTTACCATAACAATGGAGATACTGTTCTACTTCTGTGGAATTTGCATTTCCACAGGTGAGAATATTCCTATGTAGTGATTCCCATTAATTTATGTGATCAAGTCATGGGCCATAGCACTTGTATGTTAATCTTGTGGTTTTATTAATATAATTCAAAAAGTGGTGAAAACTGACTGTGATGTTATGTTAATGACAAGAAGCTATCACTCATTAATATCTATGTAGGGAAAACCAGAACATCAATAACTGCTTTAGGTGATGGTCATAATATTCAATCTCACTAGTCATTCTCTTATGTCATAATTAATGAAGATTTTGAGGTTTCTTTTTGGAGAGATTCATAGAAGGAAATGGCAACCCACTCCAGTATTCTTGCCTGGAGAATCCCAGGGATGGGGGAACCTGGTTGGCTGCCATCTATGGGGTTGCACAGAGTCGGACACGACTGAATCAACTTAGCAGCAGAAGCAGCAGCAGCAGCAATAGTGTCTAAGTGGGAAGAAGTGAAGAATTCTTATGGTAGACCACACCCATCGCACAAAGAGGGATGCTGAGGGACATGTGACCTGAAGATTAGTGAATTACAGTAAGCGTAAGGACACCAGTACATCAAGGAACAGGTTGACTTTCATCACAGAACCAGCATAGACAAATGGGGAAATCCTATGTGAGACAGGACTTTCTTAGAAGACTATGGCATTTCTTGTTTTCTCGAAAGATTCCTTTTCTGTACGCACTGAGAGAGGAAAGTTCAGTTTATTATTTTATTCTCTAATTTCACCCCCTTGTCAGGTGTTCTCTCATTTCCCTAAGCCCCTGAACTTGTGCTCACTTTGGCAGCACATCTACTAAGCCCCTGATTTGAGGAATTTTCAATGCCTTTCAGAGACAAGTGAAAGTGAAGTCGCTCATTCATGTCTGACTTAGCGACCCCATGGACTGTAGCCCACTAGGCTCCTCCATCCATGGGATTTTCCAGGCAAGAGTACTGGAGTGGGGTGCCATTGCCTTCTCCGTTTAAGGTCCTAAGAAACAGGATTTCATGTGCTACTTCACAAGTTTTCAAGAAGAGTCTTGGGGAGAAAACTGAAACCTACCTACCTGACTTTAAATCCCACCTGCACACCCAGGCCAGCTCTCCATTCCCCCACCTTCTCTGAGGGCCAGGACATGAGCTAAACTGCATCTTAGCTCTTAACACTGACAAGTTCACATCAAATAAACAATTGGAATAAGTATTTTTTGATTACAGGCAATAATGACTTTAAATTTGAGAGAAGGGAAAGATCTAAATTAGAGATAACTCATCTTTTTATTGGAGAAGGCAATGGCACCCCGCTACAGTACTCTTGCCTGGAAAATTCCATGGATGGAGGAGCCTGGTAGGCTGCAGTCCATGGGGTCGTGAAGAGTAGAACACGACTGAGTGACTTCACTTTCACTTTTCACTTTCATGCATTGGAGAAGGAAATGGCAACCCACTCCAGTGTTCTTGCCTGGAGAATCCCAGGGATGGGGAGCCTGGTAGGCTGCCATCTATGGGGTTGTACAGAGTTGGAGACGACTGAAGCGACTTGGCAGCAGCAGCATCTTTTTATGCTTAAGCCTGTGTTAAATTGAACACTTTTTCTTTATGGTCTGTTGAAAGGAGGGGGTATAGAACTTCATCAGATAGAAGATTCATTTTCATTATGTTGAAGGGTTTTCTATGTTGCTTAACCTTAGAAAAGTTATGTTTGTCTGCTGTGGAACACCTCAGCACATCTGTAAGGAACTTTGGCAAGCACACTTGTCTTCATCAACAGAGACAGCAACAGTCTAGTGCTTTGTCTCCAAGTTCTATCATCTCTCTTTCTGCTTTTTCTGCACCATATTACACAGAGCTGTTGTTCAAGAACTTTCAGATATGCCCAGTGATTTGGGCTGACTCAAGCCAATTTAATTTTGACGACCCTTACTTAATAATGGTGGTAGCCAAAGTGAAAGCTGAGTAAGAGTCAATTGCTTTCCTAAAATCTCGCAAAATAAATTCTGCTTTGTATAAAACATTAATTAAACAAATATTTACTATGAAAAATATCATTATAGCTTGTTCAATAAAGATGATGAAATTCTATCTTTTTGTTTTTCAAGTTCTCCCACTACACTTTTAATGAAAAAGTTTATTTGTGTCAGATACTATAATATTTTGGAAGCAGGATTTAGTTAACAGAATGAGGAAACTAGAATCCTATGAATCAATAGCTAGATCGAGACTCATGTTTGGATAAATCCTTTGCATTATCTCTAGGCATTGCACCTTTAGGCTTGCTGTAAATGCAAGACTGAAGGGTGTCTCTAAAATAAATAAATGTGTCTCTATAAATATAAATAAATAAATAAATGGCTAATCCACATGGTACTGTGCTGTGCTGTTCTCAGTCCCATCTGTCTCTTTGCAACCCCATGTAGTCTAGCCTACCAGGCTCCTCTGTCCATGGAATTATCCAGACAGGAATACTGGAGTGGGTTGCCTTTTCCTATGCCGGAGGATCTTCCTAACCCGGAAATCGAACCTGTGTCTCTCATGCCTCCTGCACTGTAAGCAGATTCTTTACCACGGCATCACCAGGGAAGCCCTAATTCACATGTCCTGAACACCATGAACACCTGTTCCTAAAATCTGTTATAATAATTTATAAGCTTCAGGTAACACAAATAAAAACCAATTTCTAAACTCTACTATAAAAATTAACAAAGCTTTGGTGCTAAAAATAGTTGAAACATGTATAATACTACCTTTGGAAGTGTGACCTGTCTTACTGAGGACTAGCTGACTTCCCAGAAAGTGTATAAATTTCTGATTAGAGCAAATGATAGTTGTGGCAGTATATATACACACATAACCACAGATACACACACACACACACAAATATACTGATGTATTTTAAAATAAATTACAAGCAACTTAGCATCCCTTAGCATTCAATATCTAGTCATAAAAGAATCATGGTGTATAACAATCTTCACTGCAGTTGGAAGTCTAATAAACATTATGAGATCACAAATTCATTTTAAATTTTGATTTAGTTCAGATGAATTAGAAGCATTCAAAGAGAGATACTTTCTTTTCCTGCACAACTCCCCCTTCTCTTATTTCCTTCCTTCCTTAAGATTTATGCAATGCTTACTGTATACCTGATTTCATGTTTGGGGAATCTGAGGGTAAAATAGGATTATTATTTCCCTGGAGGACTTTGAGTCAAGGAAATTGATACAAACAAAATATTTTATAAGCATTCAAAACTTATCATTAGCAATATAAAGTATTTTGAGAGAATCTAACTTTGCTTATAAATTCTAAGTAACTCTTCATTATGTAGCTGACATTGGAAAAAATCTTGAAAAATGGGTAGGCAGTGAAATAATTCTATATAACAGGGATTATATATGCAAAAGCACAAAAATTGGAGTCTGGTACATTTAGGAAAGCACAAAATAGTTCAAGATGTTTGTTGTAAAATGTAAGAAAATGTCAAGGAGCAAACTAGAAAGGTAAACCACAGGCACTATTTCTGTGTTTAAGGTTCATATCCTACTGTCTCATTGATATTTCATTTGGATATATGTCCTCAAACTTAGCATGTGTAGAATTGAGTGCTTCCTGTGATACTTTCCCTCTCATAAAATACCTTTAGTCTTGTCGGTGGCTCAGACTCACAGTTAGAGTCCTCCTCTTGACTTCTCTGTCTCTTAAAAGCATATATGTTATATCTGTCAGGCATCAAATTTGCCAACTTTTCTCTTGACTAATTTCCCGCTTTCATATTTGTCCCAACTTCTTTCAGTTGTTGACACAGGGGTCAAAAACAATTCAGTTCATATTACTTCTATGTTTGAAATTTGATAATGCTTTCTTTTATTACTCAGGAAAAAGGTCAAGCTCTTGCACTAACTTGTGAGGTACTCCTCAGTGTATTAAGCTTTATCTTTGATCAGTGATATGAAAATTCTTCCTATTCAGACATCCCCTCAAATTAAAGACTTTAAAAACACTTCTAAATTCCACTGCTTCCTGTGTATACCACTGCTGCTGCTGCTGCTAAGTCACTTCAGTCGTATCCGACTCTGTGTGACCCCATAGACGGCAGCCCACCAGGCTCCCCTGTCCCTGGAATTCTCCAGGCAAGAACACTAGAGTGGGTTGCCATTTCCTTCTCCAATGTGTGAAAGTGAAAAGTGAAAGTGAAGTCGCTCAGTCGTGTCCGATTGTTCGCAACTCCATGGACTGCAGCCTACCAGGCTCCTCCGTCCATTGGATTTTCCAGGCAAGAGTACTGGAGTAGGGTGCCATTGCCTTCTCCGGCATACACCACAAGAATCTCTGATAACAGGTCCAGTCTCATATATCCATATAACATTTGATTAGTAACCCATCTCTTTCATACTCCACCTTTGCAGTTTCCTGTTTTCCTATGTAAAGCCAGTATGCATAAATTACTCCAGTCAATAACCAGTATACTTCATTTTTCTATTTTCTTTCTTCTCCTCTTCTCATCCTAACTTTCTAGAAATCCTGTCCTTACTGCTTAAAAGTCCTTCTACTTTCACTGACATTCTTATAATTGAAAACACCATCCTTCTGTGATTTAGTCAAATGGTCTCCTAACAAGCTCCGCTCCTGTTTTAACTTGAATCAGTCACTGCATAGAAGACAGAAAGAATTCTTGAGGGCTTAAATCAGATAATATCATTCTAAGCTTTATAGTAATATAAAGGTCCTCATTACCTTTAAAATAAATGCAAGACTCTTTATTTTGATCTGTAAATTCTAATATAATCAGTTTCTGCCTTACTTCATTCTCATTTCATGTGTTGTCCTCTTTCTCACTGTGCACCAACCATGTTGACTATGTTTTATGGAAAAAAATAAACACAAAACAAACAAAAAATTGACACTTTTTAAATACTTAGATCTATTTTACTGTCAGTGATTGGGAAAAAAATGAGGCCACTGTTTTTAAGAAAGCTGGAATAAAGATTATTTCTATTTTGAGAAATGCTTTATTTGAATCACATGCACTCAGTAGCCTCTATTCAACATGTATAAACAACTCAGAAAGACTCATCTCTAAGCAGAAGGTGCTTTCACTGTGATAAATCCTCAACACATAGAAGCAGCACAGATAAAATATACCAGCAAAGTTTTCACATTAAAAGATAAGCATGTTCTTTGAATGGTAAAAATTGAAGAGAGGAAAATATATCTATGTATCTTATAACAGAAGGGTAACTTTTCCCCCATTAATTAAGGATAAACATTCATGTCAAGCCCTCATCATGAAATACCCTAATTATAATTATTACTGGCTTTTTCTGGTTGATCATAACTATTATTACAGATATTTCATGAAAAAGAAGATGGAGTTAGGAGGCCACTGACTACAAATGTATATTTTTTAAGTAGAAAATTGAGAAAACCCTGATAAATCCATTATATTTGGGAGTTTGGAACAGTCCCAAAACCCCTTGGATGATGAAACTCCACATTTGATACTGAAATCATGAGGCCATGGAAGAAGTTAAACTTTCAGCCTGGGCACTGGCATTGTTAGGAAGTGATATTTAATAATTTTACTGATGGGAACATTCTGGTGGCACAGAAAACATCTAGGTAAGTAGAGAAACTTCATATGATTTCCTTGTAAAATATTATTTTAAACTTCTGAAATTCAATAAATATCAGGAGCATCTGAAGCACTTTAAGTTGAATTATATGACAATGTAATTAATATTTGTCACAAAATAGGAATTTTCTAAACTAACACTATTTTACTTTAACATTTTTCTGTCATCATAATTAAGGGATAATTATCATACACTTAAGGGAATCATAATTTTTAATACATCTAAAATCTCTCTCCCTCTTTCTTTTAATGTTTTATTGAATAAATGAAGACGCTAAAAACACATTTTAATTCAGCACTCTTTATTTCTTCATTGTTTCTATCTTTGAATTCTTTTGCTCTTAGGGTAGTTAGGTTTAAAAATTTCTTTTTTAGTGAGGCTTTGTCTACCACCTTTTAAAAAAACAGTGACAACTTTTGTGTTACTGAAGGTTTCAAATTGTTGGTTAGATTTAGTACCAACTTGTAATGTTTTAATTGGAAGCTAGGCTTATTTTATACTTAATTGGGAATTTTGCAACTATGGTGTTTCAAGAACATTTAAAAATTGGTTACACACTTTCTCTCTCTCTCTTTTTTTTCTTTTTCTCAGAATACAATTAGATCTTCTTTGGAAGTAATGTTGATATTCAGAAGTTCAGATTCATAAACACAATGGAAGCAGTAAAGGAAAATATTCATAATTAACCAAGACGATCTTATTGCTTTATTTAGTTTAAGTGAACTTCAGACAGGTTTCTTCCTAACAATAGACCCTTGACTCCCCTTTTCTTGGAGAATTTACCTTGAAAAACTTGCTAAGGTAATTTTTTTTTTTTTTTTTCCTGCACTTCTAAGATATAAATTCTTTTAAAAGCCTCTGGCCAGTTTTACAACTCAGGAAGATCTTTTTCAAGGATCAGGGAACCATCCCTTTGAAAAGTAAACATTAAGTAAGATAGTGCTCTATTCTCCCAGTGTCTGTGGGAGGGTAGAAGCCTAACTTCCACAAGAGTCCATTAGTAAACACAGATGATCTAATCACATTGACCAAACTCCTCAGTGATGTTCTCCAGTACTTTTCTGAGAGGTCACCTCAGTGCTTAAAAGCTCCCCTGCTTTTTGTTTGAGAAGCATTGAATTTAATCTCTCTACCCAATTGCATAGCCTACACCCCTGTTGCAATAGTCTTGAATAAAATCTTCCTTGCCTGTTTAACTCTATCTGACATAATGTTGTTGTTTTGTTGAGCTGATTGGTTTTTTGGACACAATCATAGGTCAGATGATGCTTCCTATTGAAATATGACTCCAAAGTGAGTTCCTTAGCCCCATTTCAGGCAATTAAGACCTGTTTGAGCAAAGCTTCTGTGTGGCTGTACTTTTTTATGGTTGAATAAGTCTTATGCTTATGATCTCTACATTTATGAGTACAAATTTTTGCTCAAGGCCTTTATATATGAATAATATGCCCTTTTAGAAATTTCAAGAGTGATAAAAGACTAAAATGAATTCCCTCAATAGTGTCAATAAACCGAGGTTAAAAATGAATGTTGTAACTGGGAATCGTCTACATTTGCTTTTGCTTTGCAGATCACTGCTCAAGCTAGTAGGTGATCAGCTCTGTTGTTGATGTGATGAACTTGTTAGTTGAACAAGTTAGTTGGAACTTGCTTATACAGCATTTAGAAGAAAGGTGTTTTCACCCTAGGTTTAATAAAACTCAAAGTGAAAGTTAGTTCAGCCTAATTATTCTGGAAAACTTTTCTTTGGAAGATCAAGTATTATATAATTGTGAATATCTGATTTATCTCTTTTTAGAATTTAGTTGAGTATTTTCCATTTTAAAGCATCATGTTCAACTCCATTTCTGTACTTTTATATTTAATATTTAAATTAAATTATTACTATTTTTGTTCAGTCACAAAGTTATGTCCAATTGTTTGTAACCCCACGGGCTGTAGCATGCCAGGCTTCCCTGTCCTTCACTATCTCCCAGAATTTGCTCAAACTCATGTCCATTGAGTCAGTGGTGCCATCTCACCCTCTGTCATCCCCTTCTCCTCCTGCCCTCAATCTTTCCCAGCTTTGGGTCTTTGCATCAGGTGGCCAAAGTATTAGAGCTCCACCTTGAGCATCAATCCTTCCAATGAATATTAAGGGTTAATTTCCTTTAGGATTGACTGGTTTGATCTCCTTGCTATCCAAGGAACTCTCAAGAGTTTTCTCCAGCAACACAGTTCCAAAACATTAATTCTTCCATGCCCAGCCTTCTTTATGGTTCAGCTCGCACATTTGTACATGACTACTGGAAAAACCATAGCTTTGACTATACAAACATTTTCAGCAAAGTGATGTCTCTGTTTTTTAATATACTGTCTAGGTTTGTCATAGCTTTTCTTCCAAGGAGCAAGTGTCTTTCAATTTCGTGGCTTCAGTGATTACTGTTATGAAGAACTAAAGGCAAAAGATATGACTTGCATGTATATTTTCATCTATATAGTAATAAATGCTGTTAAAATTGTGGAAAGAATGACCATATCTAATTAAAAAACAGATATGCTGTAGGCCAATGGATTATCTGCTTATCATGAAAAGTAAATGTTAATTTATTCTCGGAACTGACTGGTCTATCTTTAGAAGTTGAAAAACTGCTCAAAAAGTGAAGAAAAAGCATTTCTTCTGGAAGTCTTCTCTACTTATGCAGTCAGAGGATATTTAAGGACACTATTGCATATCTAGAAACTAGAAATTCTTAACAAGTCTTCTGTAAACTTCAGCAGATGGACTGCTCACTCATCTGGAAAACTGGTGGTTATGTTTTCTTTTTCTTCATCTCAATAGGATTGATAATTTTCTGATCCTAATTTTCTAAAGTGTTTCAATATTCTTATTTATAAATGTATAGTTCATCTTATACTATGACAGTACTATAATGCTGAAGTGCAGGTAAACACATTTGATATTTTCAAGGAACATCTTCCATATTTTATCATATTTAGGTAATGCAACATTCACAGTTTGCAATGATGATGCCAGTTTTAATGTTTTTGTACATCTTCTGGAAAAAAATTATTTTAGTACAAAGAATGCAAGTGACAGATATATAAATTTATGGTCAATAAATGAATGCCATTATAAGTCTCACGTGTGATAAGTTGACATCACTTTAGATAAAATAATATGTATTTGTGGAATTTGGAGATGGTTCTGACTGATTGGGCTATAAATTCCTCACAGCTATCTGAAAAACTGACTGTGAATATGGAGAATTTAAGAGTTACAGACTATTTTCGGTTATTTGAAAACCAATACAGCCTCAAAAGGACTGCTCAGGTGGTGCTAGTGGTAAAGAACCTGCCTGCCAATAGAGGAGACATGAAAGACTTGGGTTCAATCCCTGGGTCAGGAAGATCCCCTGGAGGATGGCGTGGCTACACATTCTAGGATTCTTGCCTGGAGAATCCCACAGACAGAAGAGCCTGGTAGGCTACAGTCTATAAGATTGCAAAGAGTTGGACATGAATGAAGCAACTTAGCAAGCAAGTAAGCAACAGCCTCAAAGATTTAGCAAAATTTTTCACAAAATATATTTTGTGTAGGCAAAAATCTAGGTTTTTAATAGTGTCGAAATTCTGGCTCAGCAAAGTTAAAAATTTACTTCATTAAAATATTACATATTCTGTAACTTGTCTGGATGTGTATGAGCAGAGATAGTTAACATTTAGTCTATTGTGAGCTCTTTCTCCCCAAATATAAGGATTTCTACCACAAGCAGTTTAGAATACATAAAGAAAGTTGATTCACAATCATTAAAAAAAGGCCTTCTATTTTGTTAAGTAAATGTACTCCTTATTATTTTATATTGTTGAATATACATTTAACACATAGTAAATGCCCAGACTGCTGACATCTCAGCACCAAGAACCTAAGAAAGCTTTAAATATTAGGATGGGATGAAGGGACTGAGCTTCAGTGATACGGTATGTGTTACATGAAAGTAAATAAAGATGCTGCTGCTGCTGCTGCTAAGTCGCTTCAGTCGTGTCTGACTCTGTGTGACCCCATAGATGGCAGCCCACCAGGCTCCCCCGTCCCTGGGATTCTCCAGGCAAGAACACTGGAGTGGGTTGCCATTTCCTTCTCCAATGCATGAAAGCGAAAAGTGAAAATGAAGTCACTCAGTCGTGTCAGACTCTTAGCGACCCCATGGACTGCAGCCCACCAGGGTCCTCCATCCATGGGATTTTCCAGGCAAGAGTACTGGAGTGGGTGATGATACTACATCTAAACAGAATACATAATACCAGAAATTGATTCTAAAATATTAAAAATTCAGACAAACCTCAACTATTTCAGCCTTAAGTCCTACATTGGGCTCAAATTTGGGCTAAATTCTTTCTTTCAAAACATCCTCTATGAATCAGCATCTTTACATATACCATATGAAATTTACTAGTTTATATGTGACCTACATTAAATTCTCTAGACCTTAAAGAGAATATCTGTCTTTTAACTTTTGATACATTCAACCACGATCTGACACATATAACACATGCAATAAATAATGATTGACTGCTTATTCCTCCCTCCTATTTACTCAGTTTGGGTCAAATTTTTATAAATCTCTATGCACTACTGTATATTGTATTTTAGGAACAGAAGGAACTTGAATATTCCCCCAAAATTGTCAACATAAACCTTACGAGGATAGGTAAAAGTGAGAGAAACATCTAAGAGTTAATGTGGATGTAGACTTAAACAAATAAACAAGCAAACAAAAAACCTAAAGGCAGGGTTCAAACATATCAGGATGTGATGGGAGGTTGGTGGCTATGGGTTAGCCTGAGCTAAAAGCAGGGTTGAAAGGCATCTGTGTGGAATAGGGTGGGAGGAGCTCACACCTGGAATAAAGTACATTTACATAGATTACTTTTTAATTGTAAGGCAAATGAAAGAGTAGCTTTGCAATAGATAAGACTTCTGTATGACCCCACCTAAATCAAGGAATCTAAGTTAAAAGTATTGGTACTATGAGAAATTAAAAATGTAAGCCACTCTGAACACATGATGCTAAAGCCAACATCACACATACCAAGAATATTTAAAAATCATTTGATACTAAGCCTTTGAATCAGAGAAATCTTGGAAGTATAAGTAAGGTACATCTACATGAGCAGGGAGTTTCAAAAGGTATACAGGAAGGACAATTCCAAAGAAAGCCTTCAAGAATCTAAGTTACAGTCTTCTTCTTAATCTATAGGTGGGGGCTTGGGGAGAGACACTTAAATTTACATTAGTTGGGTGTGTCTTATTCAAATAGAAGTTTTTGATAAGAGAGAAAGTAATCTGTCCCTAGTATAGAGGGTGGTTCTTTGTTTACCTGAAGAAAAAGAATATGATTTGCTTTTCTGAAGACTGTTTTTTCCCTTGATTTTTTCTTACATGTAACTTGGTGTTTTTTTAAAAATTTTTAATCCCATCTTGATTAAAATGTGTCTGTCTAAATGGATCTACTGATTATTTGCTTTTAAAAAGCTGTCCTCTATTTATTTAGGGGAAAAAAGTGAAGCCAGTAACTGAATTATATGTAACAATAAAATTTAAACCTGTGGATCTGGTATTATTCTAAAAAATTAGCCCTCTATCTGGTATCAGAAAATGGTGGCTTTCCTCTTAGTATATAAGGAAATAAGATGCAGAGTAAGAATGTAAGCAGTTGTGATTCGTGACAAGCAGTTGGAGGTAACTAGCTCCTAGGGATAACCAATTGTATCCTATTCCAAAGTCTTATTTTATAGTTTGAAAAGCACTTTGCACACTGTTCTTGTATATACAAGTAAAGATGTAATTACATGACATAGTGTTACTGCTTTGTTTAACAAGAATCTCATTTAAGATTGACAGCTATGGTATTTTTTTAATGATAATACTTTTCTGTTTCTTTACTGTAAAATTAAGTTAAAAATAAAAGGTTAATGAGAAAAAATAAATAAATAAATAAAAATGTAAGCCAGTTGTTCAAATGTAAGAAGAACTTTTATCTGACATATTTTTGCTAATATGAGTGGATACCGGGCAGACCCAAATTGAGTGTCATTCGTTAACATAATTGGCCTTTAGTGTTCAAAATTGTCAAAAATCAAGAAGAGAGTGAATACTAGTTCTAGATTAAAATAAATAGGGATTCCAACTAAATGAAACACATTTGAGGCCTTATAAATTACCTTATTACGACCACTGACTAAAATTGAATTTCAATGGAAGTAACGTATCATTAATGTATTAGGGGAGGTGCCCGGGAGGTGCAACCCCATGTCCAAGGAGCTGTGGCTGCAAGGGCGCAGGGCGGGCCTAGAGGAGCTATTCCACATTCAAGGTCAGGAGGGGCGGCAGTAAGGAGATACCACTCATACAAGGTAAAGAGCATCGGCTGCACTCTGCTGGGGCAGCCGTGAAGAGATACCCCACTCCAAGGTAAGGGAAATCCAAGTAAGACAGTAGGTGTTGCAAGAAGGCTTCAGAGGGCAGACACACTGAAACCATACTCACAGAAAACCAGTCAATCTAATCACTCTAGGACCACAGCATTGTCTAACTCAATGAAACTAAGCCGTGCCCATGGGGCCACCGAAGATGGGCGGGTCATTGTGGAGATATCTGACAGACTGTGGTCCACTAGAGAAGGGAATGGCAAACCACTTCAGTATTCTTGCCTTGAGAATCCCATGAACAGAATGAAAAGGCAAAATGATAGTATACCGAAAGAGGAACTCCCCAAGTCAGTAAGTGCCCAACATGCTACTGGAGATCAGTGGAGAAATAACTCCAGAAAGAATGAAGGGAGGGAGCCAAAGCAAAAACAATACCAAGTTGTGGATGTGACTGGTGATAGAAGCAAGGTCCGATGCTGTAAAGAGCAATATTGCATAGGAACCTGGAATGTCAGGTCCATGAATCAAGGCAAATTGGAAGTGGTCAAACAGGAGATGGCAAGAGTGAACACTGACATTCTAGGAATCAGCGAACTAAAATGGACTGGAATGGGTGAATTTAACTCAGATGATCATTATATCTACTACTGCGGGCAGAAATCCCTCAGAAGAAATGGAGTAGCCATCATGGTCAACAAAAGAGTCTGAAATGCAGTACTTGGATGCAATCTCAAAAAAGACAGAATGATCTCTGTTCCTTTCCAAGGCAAACTATTCAATATCACAGTAATCCAAGTCTATGCCCCAACCAGGAAGGCTGAAGAAACTGAAGTTGAACGGTTCTTTGAAGACCTACAAGACATTTTAGAACACCCCAAAAATATGTCATTTTCATTATAGGGGACTGGAATGCAAAAGTAGGAAGTCAAGTTACCTGGAGTAACAGGCAAATTTGGCCTTGGAATATGGCATGAAGCAGGGCAAAGGCTAATAGAGTATTGTCAATAAAATGCACTGGTCATAGCAAACACCATCTTCCAACAATACGAGAAGACTCTACACATGGACATCAACAGATGGTCAACATCAAAATCAGGTTGATTATATTCTTTGCAGCCAAAGATGGAGAAGCTCTATGCAGTCAACAAAAACAAGACCAGAAGCTGACTGTGGCTCAGATCATGAACTCCTTGTTGCCAAATTCCGACTGAAATTGAAGAAAGTAGGGAAAACCATTAGACCACTCAGGTATGACCTAAATCAAATCCCTTATGATTATACAGTGGAAGTGAGAAATAGATTTAAGGGACTAGGTCTGATAGATAGAGTGCCTGATGAACTATGGACTGAGGTTCGTGACATTGTACAGGAGACAGGGATCAAGACCATCCCCATGGAAAAGAAATGCAAAAAAGCAAAATGGCTGTCTGGGGAGGCCTTACCAATAGTTGTGAAAAGAAGTGAAGTGAAAAGGAAAGAAGAAAAGGAAAGATATAAGCATCTGAATGCAGAGTTCCAAAGAATAGCAAGAAGAGATAAGAAAGCCTTCCTCAGCGATCAGTGCAAAGAAATAGAGGAAAACAACAAAATGGGAAAAACTAGAGATCTCTTCAAGAAAACTTGAGATACCAAGGGAACATTTCATGCAAAGAAGGGCTTGATAAAGGACAGAAATGGTATGGATATTACCAGAGATATTAATAGGTGGCAAGAATACAAAAAAAACTGTACAAAAAAGATCTTTATGACCCAGATAATCACGATGGTGTGATCACTCACCTAGAGCCAGACATCCTGGAAAGTGAAGTCAAGTGAGCCTTAGAAAGCATCACTACGAACAAAGCTAGTGGAGGTGATGGAATTCCAGTTAAGATATTTCAAATCCTGAAAGATGATGCTGTTAAAGTGCTGCACTCAATATGCCAGCAAAATTGGAAAACTCAGCAGTGGCCACAGGACTGGAAAAGGTCAGTTTTCATTGCAATCCCAAATAAAGCAATGCCAAAGAATGCTCAAACTACCGCACAATTGCACTCATCTCACATGCTAGTAAAGTAATGCTCAAAATTCTCCAAGCCAGGCTTCAGCAATACATGAACCGTGAACTTCCAGATGATCAAGCTGGTTTTAGAAAAGGCAGAGGAACCAGTGATCAAATTGCCAACATCCACTGGATCATGGAAAAAGCAAGAGAGTTCCAGAAAACATCTATTTCTGCTTTATTGACTATGCCAAAGCCTTTGACTGTGTGGATCACAATAAACTGTGGAAAATTCTGAAAGAGATGGAAACACAGACCACCTGACCTGCCTCTTGAGAAACCTGTATGCAGGATAAGAAGCAACAGTTAGAACTGGACATGGAACAACAGACTGGTTCCAAATAGGAAAAGGAGTACGTTAAGTCTGTATATTGTCACCCTGCTTATTTAACTTATATGCAGAGTACATCATGAGAGATGCTGGGCTGGAAGAAGCACAAGCTGGAATCAAGATTGCCAGGAGAAATATCAATAACCTCAGATATGCAGATGATACCACCCTTATGGCAGAAAGTGAAGAGGAACTCAAAAGCCTCTTAATGAAAGTGAAAGTAGAGAGTGAAAAAGTTGGCTTAAAGCTCAACATTCAGAAAACGAAGATTCATGGCATCTGTTCCCATTACTTCATGGGAAATAGATGGGGAACCAGTGGAAACAGTGTCAGACTTTATTTTTCTGGGCTCTAAAATCACTGCAAATGGTGACTGCAGCCATGAAATTAAAAGACGCTTACTCCTTGGAAGTAAATTTATGTCCAACCTAGATAGCACATTGAAATGCAGAGACATTACTTTGCCAACAAAGGTCCATCTAGTCAAGGCTATGGTTTTTCCAGTGGTCATGTATGGATGTGAGAGTTGGACTGTGAAGAAATCTGAGCACTGAAGAACTGATGGTTTTCAACTGTGGTATTGGAGAAGACTCTTTTTTTTTTTTTTTAATTTAAATTTATTTATTTTAATAAGAGGCCAATTACTTTACAATATTGTATTGGTTTTGCCATACATCAACATGAATCCACCATGGGTGTACACGTGTTCCCAATCCTGAAGCCGCCTCCCACCTCCCTCCCTATACCATCCCTCTGGGTCATCCCAGTGCACCAGCCCAAGCTTCCTGTATCCTGCATTGAACCTGGACTGGTGATTCATTTTTTATATGATATTATACATGTTTCAATGCCATTCTCCCAAATCATCCCTCCCCTCCCTCTCCCACAGAGTCCAAAAGACTGTTCTATACATCTGTGTCTCTTTTGGTGTCTCACATACAGGGTTATCATTACCATCTTTCTAAATTCCATATATATGCGTTAGTATTCTGTACTGGTGTTTTTCTTTCTGGCTTACTTCAATCTGTATAATCAAGAGTCTGTTGGACTGCAAGGAGATCCAACCAGCCCATTCTGAAGGAGATCAGCCCTGGGTGTTCTTTGGAAGGAATGGTGCTGAAGCTGAAACTCCTGGTCTTTGGCCACCTCATGAGAAGAGTTGACTCATTGGAAAAGACTCTGGTGCTGGGAGGAATTGAGGGCAGGAGGAGAAGGGGACGACAGAGAAAGAGATGGCTGGATGGCATCACTGACTCAAAGGATGTGAGTCTGAGTGAACTCCGGGAGTTGGTGATGGACAGGGAGGCCTGGCGTGCTGCAATTCATGGGGTCTCAAAGAGTCGGACACAACTGAGTGACTGAACTGAACTGAATGTATCGGTGTTAAATTCTTGATAAAGATGAGTGTTTTGTGGTTGTGTAAAATAATATTCTTTCTCATAGGAAATGCATTTAATTATTTGAGGTATTGTAACATTATCAGCGACTGAACTGAACTGAACTGAACTGAACATTATCAGCAACTTACTCTCAAATATTTCAGGGACAAACTCTTTTGTTTTCTCTTTTCTCTAAGTGTAAGATAATTTCAAATGGAAACATTTTTAAAAGTGAAAAGTTAGAATAAAATTGTTGAATATTTATATATTACATCCATGGAAGAGCAATAAAAGAAAATATGCTTCAAAAGATATTATTAGAAATATGCTTTAGATCAAGTGTGAAATTAGAAGCATACTTTTACCTTGAGTGAACTGAAATGTCTCTTAATATCATATTATTTTGTAGAAAAATTGTCAAATTTTCTAATCAGATTTAACACAATGTATGATGTGACAATACCGCTCTTCTTTTTTGCCACCTCCACAGATAATAGAGATATAAAAAGCTTATCAAAAAGATGTACAATGGAAGGATTGTACTTTGTGTGTGTACTGGTACTTTGACACCATAGGGTCTTCTTGAAAATCAATATAGTTGCAGTTGTGTGTGTGTATGCTTGCACATGTAGCTGTGACAAGCAGGGGACTCGTGGTATTTAACTATCCCTAGTCCCCTAAATGTACTGATGCAGAAATGGCTAATGTCTATGTCATGAAAGGAGGATAGTAAAAAATATAACCATAAATATTTTGCTAAACCAGAAAACAAGGAAATGCTACAACACGACTGAGGATATGTCAGAAGGATATTGCCTTTCTATGTAAATGTGTAAAGTGTAACATGTAAAAGTCACCATGGCTGAATTCTTTGCAAATTGAGCGTCCAAAGGAATAATAATGACCATAATCATATTGAAACAAAAATACCAAGAAGTTCACAAATTAGGAAGAAATGCTTTTTTAATGAAAAAAAAAAGACTTAAAAATCATTCTTTTACATTTCTTAATGTATTGAAAGATTCAGGCATATAAAATCAATATATGCAAAAGTTTGGGAGAATGATATTCATACCGTCTTAAAGAAGTACCACCTTAGAGTATATAATATACAATATTAACAAAAGGAAATAAAGGATTCTCTTGGAGAGGAGCGATAACCTAAATTGTCACGTAATATAAAAAGTAATATAAATTACTGTCAATCAATATAAGAAAAAATAACCACCTACGATTTTGATGTGATAATGAGCATGCTGAATCAAATGTTAAGATCATCTTTGTAATATTTCCATCAGATTCTAATATGAATCTGTTCAACCACAACAGTCAAGCTCTGCTGGATTGTTGGAAATTCCATAACCCAACTGGCCTCAACATTTAGTATCAATATTGTAAAAGAAATAATGTGCAACTCTTCTAGAAAAAGAAGACTGTTAAGATAAATGATGATCAAATGCAATATGTGCTCCTTGATAGTACCCTCAATTGTGAGAAAAATGAATAAGGATGCTTTGGGGACAACTAGGATGAGCTGTTAGATAATATTATGAGATCAGTGTTATTAATATTAATAAATGATGTCAACATTTATTAATTTCTTTATGTGTTTGGACTTGCCAGGTAGCTCAGTGATAAAGAATCTGTCTGCCAATGCAGGAGACACCGGGTCTCCTGATGATCGGTCCCTGAATCAGGAAGATTCCCTGGAGGAGGAAATGGCAATCCCTACAGCGTTTTTGCCTGGATAATTCCATGGACAGAGAAGCCTGGTGGGCTGCAGTCCATGAGATGAGGTCACAAAGAGTGGGACATGATTGAGTGACTGAGTATGCACATGTGTATAATGCTGTTGTCATCATGTAACAGATTGCCCTTATTCTTAGGAGTTGGGTATGAAAGATTTTCAAATGTTTGGATTAAAAAAAAAAACAATCAGAGAGAGGGGAAAGAGAGGCAAATAAAGGATTGCGGGGAGAGAAGAAGGGTGGAAGAGATGAAGCAATGTGGCAAATGATAACAATGAATCTCAAGTGAACAGTATGGTACATAGAAATTACTCTATCCTCTCATTTTCTGTAGATTTTATATTTTTCATAATAAAACGCTGGAAATCCCTAAACATGCAAGTCATCTATTTATAGCAATGCATAATATATTAATTGTGATTCATAATATTTCCAACTTTGTCAACTTTAGGAGTCTTACGAAAATTCAGGGTTATATACCTTTATTAAAACATGTTTTCTTCTTCACCATCAGGGATATTTATATACTCATAATTTCTATGAAAAGAAATTGTTATTTGTCTAACTCTCTTGAGAAACCTATATGCAGGTCAGGAAGGAACAGTTAGAACTGGACATGGAACAACAGACTGGTTCCAAATAGGAAAAGGAGTACATCAAGGCTGTATCTTGTCACCCTGCTTATTTAACTTATATGCAGAGTACATCATGAGAAACTCTGGGCTTGAAGAAGCACAAGCTGGAATCAAGATTTCCAGGAGAAATATCAATAACCTCAGATATGCAGATGACACCACCCTTATGGCAGAAAGTGAAGAGGAACTCAAAAGCCTCTTGATGAGAGTGAAAGAGGAGAGTGAAAAAGTTGGCTTAAAGCTCAACATTTAGAAAACGAAGATCACGGCATCTGGTCCCATCACTTCATGGGAAATAGATGGAGAAACAGTGGAAACAGTGTCAGACTTTATTTTTGGGGGCTCCAAAATCACTGCAGATAGTGACTGCAGCCATGAAATTAAAAGACACTTACTCCTTGGAAGGAAAGTTATGGCCAACCTAGATAGCATATTCAAAAGCAGAGATATTACTTTGCCAACAAAGGTCCGTCTAGTCAAGGCTGTGGTTTTTCCAGTAGTCATGTATGGATGTGAGAGTTGGACTGTGAAGAAGGCTGAGCGCCGAAGAATTGATGGTTTTGAACTGTGGTGTTAGAGAAGAATCTTCAGAGTCCCTTGGCCTGCAAGGAGATCCAACCAGTCCATTCTAAAGGAGATGCGTCCTGGGTGTTCTTTGGAAGGAATGATGCTAAAGCTGAAACTCCATTACTTTGGCTACCTCATGGGAAGAGTTGAATCATTGGAAAAGACTGATGCTGGGAGGGACTGGGGGCAGGTGGAGAAGGGTACGACAGAGGATGAGATGGTTGGTGGTATCACTGACTTGATGGACGTGAGTTTGAGTGAACTCCGGGAGTTGGTAATGGACAGGGAGGCCTGGCGTGCTGCAAAGACTCGTACACGACTGAGCAACTGAACTGAACTGATCATTGTAATATCATGTGCATTTATGATACATTTAGATAAAAAACTAATGCTCAATTTGTTGTGCATTTTATTGTACTCCACTAAGTATTTAGAATTGATGTTTCACAAAAATATTAGGTGCATATTTATTTATTATCTTTGTCATAGATTCATAATAACATATTTTATTCTGTATTTCATGACATTTACTTTTATAAATGAAAAACCACTTCAATTAATGTAGTAAACATTCACAACTGCTATATAACTAGGGGAAAAAAGTATATTTTAGAACTGTTTCACATTCTTAAAATTTTCCTGTTTGAAAAACTGAAGAATTAATTTCAGAAGTCTCTTTTTCTATAAAAAAACAAATGTTTTATATAGTACTCTGACTCTTTTTCACTCAGTTTTGGCTTTAGAGAATATTCTACAGTATTTTTTTAAAAAGCCAATAGTAGGGGAAATTAATCTTCTGTGGTATACTGCAAATATGGTTGTAATTCTTCACTCTTTGGATCTTCACCTTTGCATTCTGACAGCACGCTTTCCTTACTTAAAAGGCTAAGTGTATTTCCCCATCTCTTGAATCTGGACTGACTTTTGTAAGTTGCATTGGCTGATACAGTGTCAGAAGAAATTGCATGCCAGTTCAGAAGCTAGGCCTCAAGAGGACACATAGCTTCATCAAGAACCACATTCCTAGAGAAAACTAAAATGGTGTGAAAGCCGCCATGTTTCAAGAAAGTAACACCACACCAGCATGGCCAAATATTAACACCCAAAGTTGTCACATTTTTATTCAATGTCATTTTTGTTGCTTTTTAGTTTTTCACAAGGGTCTTTTTATATCTAAATATTATTTTCTGTTTTATATACTGCATACTTATTCATAAGTACATTTTAAGAAAACCCAATTGATGCTGCCTGTCTTAGCCTTTTTGCTGTCTCTGATATTTGCTCCAAATTATTTAAATATATATATATATATAAAGAAAATATATTTATATATATAAGATAATATATAAATGATATTTACAATATAAACATATCATAATGATTACATACTATATGATATACTTTTAAAATGTATAAATGTCTTTATATATAAAACATAAATAATACATAAATTTTAAAATTTAACTATGAAAAATTATTTGTCTCTATATAAATAAAAGCATACACACATATGTAAGTAGAGAGAGATAGAGAAAATAAATCTATATTTAACCAATTCAAACACATAAGCTCTGTAAAGAGTTCAAGGCCACCAGGATGAGGTCATTTTATCCCACAAGCTGTATTTAGCTCCATTTTCAAAAGAGGCTCAAAATCTATAAAGTCATGTTTTTCCCTCACTGGAGAAGATAATGATGCTAGGAAATGTGCTTTCTTGTTTAGCTAAATACTGTATTATTATTTCTTGGCTCATTTTAGTGTTTCCCTTTTCAACTCCCCTGCTTGTTTTAATTAAATGAGTTGCAGGGAAAAAAAAAAACAAAAACTGGTGCTGAAGTAGAAGTAAAAAGTAGCAATAATCTCATCTTCTGGGTGGAATTCTCTGTAGCCTTGGCTCTAATAAATTATAAAACTGCAAAGCAGCCATAAATCTTCATAAATTAACGGGGCCCACTGTGTGAAGTAAAATAGAAACTTTGGCTTAATAAAGTAAAACAATTTAGCAAAAATAAAAAAGTAAATAAATATTTACTTTGAAATTATCTATATGGCTGGAAAAGTAAGCTTAAAACCACATTTTTTAAGAACACAGAAAAAACAAACAAGATGTTTAGCTGTAAATGTTGATCTGTGTTTGCCAAAAAGTTCTCAAAGGATTGAATTCTTACCATTTAACATATTTAAAATAGGGCTTTTATATGTCAACTTCTGAGAACTGATGAGGAGAAAACCTAGTCCTGTAAAAAAATAACAGGAAATTGTTGTTAGTTTTTTTCTGAGCTCCTCCCCTTCTACTTTATAATTTTCAAATTATTTAAGAATGCTTTTGATTAATGATGTTTGGAATTAATGAAAGCTGTTTAATGAAGCTCATTTAAGAATGCTTTTTACAGACTACTACTTTTATTGGGAAAATTTCTGCTTGACATTTTGTGTTTTGACTGGCATTTTCTTCTTGCCAGCTGTCATAAAAAGGACTGCAACACATGCCGTTAGCAGCATATGCCTTTTTGGGTGCTGAATAGCATTTTCATACAAAAAAATCAAATGATCCATAACATATTATGCTGTCATTTGAAAACAGCATCAGAAATGAAACATTTTCATGCCTGTAATATATTTTGTTCCCCAAGGCTTAATCTAGCATTTCCTCACTATATTTGGAAAGATAATGTTGTGTAGGTTTATTCTTTTAATTGACACTATTAAGATTTCCAGAATACTATTTTTTTATAAGTAGACATGGTAAAATTCTTTTAGAAAATTTAGAATATTCTGTTTATTTTACTAGTGTTTACTTAGCTCTCTGTTCCTCAGGACACCTTTCAAATACTTATTATACATCAGTAATTACGTATACTTATCACTATGAAAAGTGCCATGTAAAGACTATTTCATACTTTGGTTTGGAAATCACTTAATAGAATATATTCAAATCAGTGCAAAATATGTAGAAACAAATTAAATTATCCAGTTTAAATGTAATGTTAATTCTACTTAATTTCATATGTAACATATTTCAAATTACAGTTTAGAATTTAAATTATAAGAATATCACTAAAATATTTTTTAAAAATAGTTTGAAATTAGCAAAACCCCTTTTCTAGTTATCCCCAATTTTTTCCTTTATGTAGTACTTTATCCTTTTCATAGACATAGCAGTTTGAACTAATACAAATGATGTAACAATTAAGAGCTCCTTGATGTATAGGTTTCTTTTTTTCTATGAAGTTTAAAAACCTCTCAGATAACATTTGGATGTTTTCAGCAAATACAAAATCCTAATATATTTAAATTTCATTAAGTTTTAAACGGTACTCAAACTTTTCATGTTAGATGCTTATATATGATTTATCTTTAATTCCTTTCTCTATTTTACCTAACAATCTATGAAAAACAAATGTATTTTTTTTCTGAAGAATATATATGTTTGTTAGACTAAAATACAGCTGAGCACAGGATTGCCTATGTTCTATATTTCTGAAGTATGATGGCTAAAACATGTGTACTAAAGTTGTATACATTTTATTTCCATTAAAACAGAAGATATGCCTTAGAAACTAAGATCTTACAGTCTCTCTTTCTTCCCAGTATCTGCTTGGCTCCCTAGGACAAAAATGATAAATGTTATTTGAAAAACAAGATGTATGGATAATAGAACCCATAAATGTGTTAGAAAATTAGAAATCTCACTGATTAGAAAGCTCAATGAATACTGTGTGGAAATGGTTAATACAAAAATAATGTTAAAAAAATATTTAAGTAATAAAGCTAACTGAAAATTGTGTGGTTCTTGGAGGCACTTACCTAGTATGCCACTTCAAAATGGGCAATTTGAAACTCTGTCTCTAACATCTGAAATGGAGGGTATGTTCATGCATAATCTAAATAGATTTTGCTTGGACAGTCAAGATGCTTACTCTCCTGCACCAACATTGGAAAACATGAAATTTCAAGTCCCTATTAGGACACCATAATTTTCCCTGATGGGTCTTGAGTTTGGCATCAAGCAAAGATAATGCAAGCTTCTCATTTTCATCACTGAGAGCAAACTGTGCTCCAATTTATGGATCCCTTACCGAAAACAGACAGTTTTAAATAAGTTCAGATAGATAATTACAAATGTGATGTGCATTAGTATCTGTCAAGATCCTACCAAGACTATGGTTATCATTCTCTTAAGAAGAGAGATACTGCAAAGTAAATTTGAAGTGCAGGTTGAGGACTTATGACATGAATATTAGGGGGTTTAAGCACTTTGGTCTGTAGGCTTGTCAGTGAGGAAATGGTTCAAATGAAATAAATTACAGTTAGAAAGTGTTCAGTGGAAGTTATCATTGAGCAGGCATTTGGTTATAAATCAAAATCTTTTCTATTTCATGAGAAAATTTGTGTTTCCCTTGAAGCAGGACTGATTTATGCCAAAACACTTCACTCAAAGTACACCAACCTCAACTATTTTGTATGGTTACAAGTTAAGGTGATGGCATGTAATCAAAGAGAAGGAGACCAGTGATGAAATTAACTAGATAAAATAACAAAAATGCTTTGGAATGAAACATGTAATGCAAAACAAAAGTATTTTTGAGATAAATAATCTATGCTGCCGCTGCCGCTGCTAAGTCGCTTCAGTCGTGTCCGACTCTGTGTGACCCCATAGACGGCAGCCCACCAGGCTCCCCCGTCCCTGGGATTCTCCAGGCAAGAATACTGGAGTGGGTTGCCATTTCCTTCTCCAATGCATGAAAGTGAAAAGTGAAAGTGAAGTCGCTCAGTCATGCCCGACTCTTAGCGACCCCATGAACTGTAGCCTACCAGGCTCCTCCGTCCATGGGATTTTCCAGGCAAGAGTACTGGAATAATCTATATAATAGGTATAAATTTGGCACAAATGGGATATCCTGAAGCAATACTCTCAAGCATGACTTGAAAGCATTTCAATATAGACTATAAATCAAACTTGTATTTAGTATTAAACAAGACATATTTTGAAAATATAAAATAATTTAAATTAAAAAGTTAAACAGTGACAAGGTGACAAGGGATTTTTAATATATTTTTATAATTTTAATAATTTTTAACAATTATTGCCTATAACTTCTTTTCCAACTTTAGACAAGCAAATTAAAATTAAGGTGAAAAATAAATGTTAAATTGAGTTTATCATACATCTACTGTATTTTAAAAAGAAAGATGTTATATATCTATCAAAAGTTATGCAATTCATCATTTTGCATTTGATTGTTACCTATGGATTAAAGGAGAGGATCATTTTTAGCAAAATATTTGTAAAATAATATAAGATAACATGGCTAAACTTCAAGAATATACATAAAATTTAATGAGAAAATTAATCAGAAATTTCTAAGAAATTTATTTGTAATTAAATTGTTTTAATTACAAAGAGGAAAAAAATAACAACTAGCATCTGCCCATTTATTGATTTATTTTCTTAAATATTCAGTGAACCTTTGAACAGTAACAACTTTGGTAAAGCGATATAATCTGTGGGTGTGTGCTCAGTGGTGCCTGACTCTTTGTGATTCCATGGACCGTAGCCCACCAGTCTCCTCTGTCTATCGGATTTCCCAGACAAGAATACTGGGATAGATTACCATTTTCTTCTCCAGGGGATCTTCCTGACCTAAGAATTGAACAAGAATCACCTGTGTCTCCATTGTTTACCACTGAATCACCAGGGAAGTCCCTGCTGCTGCTGCCAAGTCACTTCAGTCATGTCTGACTCTGTGCGACCCCAAAGATGGCAGCCCACCAGGCTCGCCCGTCCCTGGGACTCTCCAGGCAAGAACATGGAATGGGTTGTCATTTCCTTTTCCAATGCATGAAAGTGAAAAGTGAAAGTGAAGACGCTCAGTCGTTTCGACTCTTAGCGACCCCATGGACTGCAGCCTACCAGGCTCCTCTGTCCATGGGATTTTCCAGGCAAGAGTACTGGAGTGGGGTGCCATTGCCTTCTCTGAGGGAAGCCCCTAAATAATGTAAATGTTTATATATATATATATATTTTTTTTTTTTTTTAAATGTAAACATAAGGACAAACACAAGAGCAAATATTTTCCAAGGGAGCGCTATGACCATATTGCCCAAAATAAGATATAATAATAATAATAATAATGATGATAAAGAAATTGGCTTATTTCATTCCCAGTCTCTGTCTTATTTTTTGCTGATAGAAAAATATTCAGATTGAAGAAGAGGCATCTGATAGTCTTGAATAAAAGAAGTAAACCATTATCTACATGGCCTTTGTAATATTTCCTTATGGGAAATTCATTCTTATTTATTCATTCTCATCAATTTTATATGAGAATATCCTCTGGAAATTGAGAATCCTTTGGTATCTCAGATTTTTTTGTCTTACATTTTTTGCCATGGGTTAGTGTATGAAACACATATAAGATGCAAGATAAATAGGAGACAGTTTTTGAGATCTGTCCATACACATGCACACATACATATTACAGAAATATATATATTACAGAAAGTATGTAATTTAGGTGAACTGTTTGATTCACCAGAAGATTCTAGCACTGATGAGTATATTTGGATATGAGACCAGGACCATAAATTAAGAAGAATTACCTTTTTTTTTTTTTTTTTTAATCTTTTGGCACACCAGCATGAGCAGGTGTCACAAAATTTACAGGGACATGTAAAGCCAACATGCAAGTCTGTCACAAGACTTCCCTGCACTCTTCCAATTTCACAGATGTCATAAAGAAAATTCTGCAAGATTCAGACTTTCCTGCCTTAAACTTAGTATTATCTGACACCTAGGGCTGTTGCCTCTGTTGCCAAAGGTCCTACCAACCTTTGAGTAGGCAGGATGCCATGGAAACAGATGGGCACAAATATAAGACACTGAAATATGAATCCTAAAGATGAAATATGGGTTTCTAAGGGTTGTCATCTTAGTTGGGCACACTGATGTGACTGATATGTATGGATTAAGTATCTTCCACAACATCAAATGCTAATTACCTTTAAAGGAAATCAAAACTAAGAAAAAAGTTAATTAGAAAACTACTTTCTGTATGATGCAATCTGATTGTTACTAGTTACCCTTGTTCTTAGAATGCTAGCAGCATTGATCTTTCTTCCATACTTTTAATTATTTTGCAAAATAATTATTACTTATTAAACCGTACCTTCATTGTTCCCTTTTTCTTTCTGTTTCTCCTCATGTTATTTTTTATTCCCTGTTCCATCTAATTTATAAAGCATAATACCAACAATGGTGCTCTTCTACACAAATATTGATTTTTTTTTTTTTTTTTTGGTGTAATCGAAGGAGATCAGCCCTGGGATTTCTTTAGAAGGAATGATGCTAAAGCTGAAACTCCAGTACTTTGGCCACCTCAGGTGAAGAGTTGACTCATTGGAAAAGACTATGATGCTGGGAGGGATTGGGGGCAGGAGGAGAAGGGGACGACAGAGGATGAGATGGCTGCATGGCCATGAGTGAACTCCAGGAGTTGGTGATGGACAGGGAGGCCTGGCGTGCTGCGATTCATGGGGTCGCAAAGAGTTGGACATGACTGAGCGACTGAACTGAACTGAAGGTCTGCAAGAAAAGTCTGAACAAGTTTTTATTACAATCCAGCTTCAACAGGTAAGAATAGCTGTGGTGGTTTAATGGTGATTTAGTCACTAAGTTGAGTCTGACTCCTTGCGACCTCATGGACTACAGCCCACCAGGCTCCTATGTCCATGGGATTTTCCAGGCAAGAATACTGAAGTGGGGTGCCATATCCTTCTCCAGGAAATCTTCCCTACCCAGGGATTGAACCTAGGTTTCCTACATTGCAGGCAGATCCTTTACCAACTGAGCCACCAGGAAAGCCCAAGAATATCTGTATGACTTAGGAAACTCTTAACACAATTGGATACTTTTCATTCCTTCTATACTGGGAATCTTATTTACTATTTTGTTGTTACCCTTTGAGTGTTGCCCATCTTTGTTTCCAACTCAACATCATTTTCTTTGGGCAAAATAACCCAGCTCTCTTCTCTTTATTCTCAGTGTATTTTTTGTTAGAATATCAATAAAAATTTTTATTCCATTCTGCTTTCTATTGTAAGCTTATTTTAGCACCTCTTTCTCTGCAGTCAAATAATAACTATTCTAGAAGAGAAATTATTTAGTTCAAACTTACAGTCTTAAAATTATAAGGCAGAATATTGAGGTGTTTTAATTATTCCTTGTGGGAAATACCATAAATTTTTCAAACATGGAATATCAGGATTTTAAGAGTCTTTCTAAGGATTTCATACGCTCATTCATCAGTTTGAACTAGCATTCAAATTGATTGAGGGCTAAAAGTCAATCTGATGCATCCATAAAAGTAATGAATTTTGGCTTAACCATTAAGTTTTTGCTTGATTTTTAGCACAGAAATAAAACATTCAAATTATGAAAAAGAAAGATATCTGTCTATGAAATGTTAAGCTTAAAAAATAAATAACTTATTTTCTGGCAACCATAGCAATGCAGTTAAAAGAAAGAAAATTAAGTTGTTTACCACATAAAACTAATTAATTAAGTGACTAAAACGTTGTGCTACTCTATAAATTTGCAGCTGAAAACGTTCAAATGTAGAACAGCAAAAACCTATTTATGGCTTGTATGCATGTTCTGTACATGAAATTTGACAATAAACAAATAAGTAGATGATACTTTTCCATGTTAAAGTTGTTGAAACAGCATTAATGACAGAGTCCATATAAACGCTCTGGTTTACACACCTGTGCTATCTCTGCATAAAAGCTAGCCTCCAATCTCTAGTTCAGTTAATAAGTTTCCATATAAGTTTTCAGCCCTGAAATTTTTAAAGCTATGTTTTCTTCTGCCTCCAGTTCTTTTTTATTAGTGGTGAAAACAATTCTTTTATCCAATCCCAAAATATATTACAACAACAATCTGACTCAAAATATTCCTGCTATGTTAACAGTATTCACTTTTTAAATTTTTTAATAAATAAAATATCTGGCAAGCTTAAATACTTTGAGTATTTTAAGATATGGTGAAACTCTGAGACTCAGGTGATTCCTACAAAACTGAGTGACGCACCTATTACACTTACATAAAAACTAGTCTTAATATTATAATTTTTGTTTAAATGTTCAAACTTGAATTCTAGAATACAAATCTCTTCTGGCATAAAAATGACACTTAGACTTAAAAAAAGTGGTTGTCAGAAATAAACAGAAGAAATAAGATGACTTGTTGTGCAAGTGACTATATGGTTAACTTAAGTGTGATGAACTCAAGCAGTAAGCAGGAATAAAAAGTACTAGAAGGCATTGAAGAACTAAGTGTATAAAGGGAGTGACATGCTAGAAAGCAGGAGAGAATAGTAGGAGATATTATATCCACTAGCAGGAAACAAAGAGAGTATTAAAACACTGCCATCAAATAACCACTGTGAAAATGTGCATGATTTTTCACTCTCAAATTATAAATATTAAACAATTATATATCTATATTTAAAAATACAAGACCAGCAAAAAGGTAACATCTTTTGAGTCGAAAATTATATCATATTAAAATAGTGAATAAGTAAATGAAATGATGAGTGGAAATATTAGCAGTAGCGTCCAATTGTTAACTGCTTGCTTAGTAGCAAGCATTTTACATTAAATCCGTTCATTCACCTATTAGAAAACTAAACTGTGAAGATAGTATCAGACATATACTCCCACATCTACATTTTGCAAATGAACAGATTCAGAGAATTTAAGTAGCATTCTCAAGGAAATTTGCTAGCAAATTGGAGATTCAAAATGTTAACTCAAAATTGATTTCAAAGCTTTCACCATAAACCAAAGAGGGAAATGCAGAGAATTATTCATTTTTATGAGAGGATTTGGGGCCTTAAAACATAAGTAAAGGCCTGTAGGTTGTTTACTTAACTAATCTATTTATACGGGCTTCCTGGTGGCTCAGCTGATAAAGAATCCACCTGCAAGGAGACCCAGGTTTGATTCCTGGGCAGGGAAGATCCCCTGGAGAAGGAAATGGCAACCCACTTCAGTATTCTTGCCTGGAAAATTCCATGGACAGAGGAGCCTGGCAGGCTGCAGTCCATGGGGTTGCAAAGAGTTGGACATGACTCTATTTATAACAGTACTAGTCACACAGTAAAAATTAAAAAATATTATTTTAATTTTTATTATTGATATAATACTGAGACATTGAAAATGCAAGATTAAAAGAAGCAGAAACATTTGATCAGCCCACACACTTGCAAAAGGATGGGCAACTTATATCTAAGACAAAATTTATTTTGGTTCCTAAATGATATAGTTTTATTGGGTAGATGACCAAAATGAAGCATATAATGGCCATATAGTCATTATGTTCAGAGATGTTTATCTGATGCTTCTTTCTTTACAGTGATAGTGGACTAATGTAAGTTAGGATTACCTCTATTTATCTCTAAGGATCGTTGACTGATAAAGGTGGGTGGAAGCATCAAAAAATAGACTTGATGGCTTAGAGCGGGCAAAGTCAGTCATTTGCCTGGATATCATTTACTTGTGTGACCTGTGGTGATGGTTGCCCAGACCTGCAGTTTAGAGAAATTTTCTGGCACTTCATATACTCAATATTTAATTTAAAAAATGTTATAGATGAATTCTCAAGAAGATATAAGATTTTTAAATTTTTGTATAAAATGATGTTTTCTACTTGAAAGAAACAATGCAATCCCTTTTACTCATCAAAATATAGTATTAAGCTTATTAAATTTTCTTATAATCTCTAGTATGGGCTTTCTGCAGAATATGAGAGGATTTCTGTTCTTCCTTTGCTGTAAAACCAAGTAGGAACACAAAGAATCAAAGCTAAAAGGAGGGCTGTTAGAATTCCTTTGAAGAATGTAAAAAGACTCAATCTTTGCTATCATGGCAGTGAAGTGAAATCGGAGGTTATCCACTGTGGGAGTAACAAGGTTTTAAGGTGAGACATTCAAAAAGCTCTTCTTTGAATATACCTGTTGTGCTTTTGATCCTTTCTGAGGAATAGAAAAAGAGAGTGAGAAAAGAAAATAGTGTTATACCAAATATGGTATGAGCTCCAGAAATAACTGGGATTGCACTGCTTTCAGTCTATTGCATTAGAAGATATAAATAACACACAACTGATGGCTTGACAGTAGTTAAATGGTAGTCAAGTGTGAAATGTACTTGCTATTTTTTTGCACGATTTCCTAAATAACATAAGCAGTGCAGCACTCAGTGCATTGGATGTAACCAATTTTATGAATTTCTTTAACAAGTAAAGTACTCTTAAAGTAAGCTAAATTCCAGCAACTGTCCTCTGATTTGGTATGCTTTCCAGATAGCAGGCAAATGACAGTTATTATTTTTTTTTACTATTGCTATTGTATTTTCTGTAGTTGTGGCAACATTGCGTATCTAGCTATTGTTGTTGGTACTGAAAATAAAAATATACAATTAGACCACTTACTGCTCAATTTTATTTTCAATCCATAAACAATGCAAGTAAACTTACTTTACTTTTACTGAATCTATGTTTTAGTGTTTTTCTCTCTCTCTCTCTAACATGCAATGAAGAAAGAATATTTTAAAGAACAAAGGGTGTTTGCTAGAAGCTTGAAAATCAAGAAAGTTACAGGTATCTAAATTGCCATTCAACTGAACAGGTTATTTCAATTAAAAAAAAAAAAAAAAACATTTTAAAAGAGAACGGCTTCAATCCTTGTTATAAAAAGTCATGAGCATTCAAGGAAGGTTAGCCTCATCAGCCCTCACAGGAATTACCCTTCCACATGAATCCTCTGTGTTTTCATATTCCAAATAATTGTTGTTTTTCTTCTGAGCAAAAAGAAAGAAAGAAATTGTGATAACTCTAGAGATTTTGACAAACGTTTTACAGACTGGCAGACAAGTTGATGATTCTGGCAGAAAAGATTAAAATGAAAATGCATTAGAGGAGAGAGGAAAGAAACAGAAGTGTTCAGGTCCTAACAGAAGCACCCTCTGTTCAGATAAAGTCAAAGCCGGAAACATGCTTGAGGGACCCAAGTATTTTTCAGCCAAAATCCTTCAGTGCAGCCAAGGTTAGTCCTGAGCTGGGGAAAGACAGCATGAATCTCATTCACCTTGCCAGCAAGTTGCAATCTGTACTCAAATTGCTGTGACAGGGTTTGCTTACAAGACAGAATGTGTGTGTTTCTGAGGCTGCATCAGCAACTGATGGAAAAGTGAAACATTCAGTCATGAATTGTCTTATCTGTGTAATTTGGACCAGACCTCCAGCTAGCATGGCAATAAAGAGATGATCTTTAAAATTACCTTTTAAGGTGACTCTCAGTATACAGAAGCACAGGAGACCTCTTACTGACCATTGCTCTAGCAACCAGTTCTAACAGCTTGGAGCTGTTGCATGTAGCTGAGACTTGACTGCCTCTTTGTAAGTCTTGCACCCAGTCCCTCTGGTCTGCTGTCCTGGGCAGTTGCTCAGATGCTGCCATGTGGAACATCTGCAGAAATCCTTCAGTGTTCGAACACCTGCAGCCACAAGTGTAGCAGTATTAACCCTTGATGCATGGGGGAAAGAAGCTAGTGGATAAATGCTTCCCATCACTGAACCCTGAACAACAGTTTGGAGATGTATGATTATCAGACCTTTGTGAGAAATTGAGCTGTGGGCATCCGCAGATGGCCGGCTCAATAATTTCTTGCATATGGTGTTTTGATTCTTTGGTGTCTCATTTCCTTTTTTCAGTCCTCTCAGCTTTTTATTTATTTTTAAATTTGGCCTCTCATTTTTACTACAGGAAATAGCTCTCCTAATAAACTCGTCTCCTAGGCTTTCATTCAGTCTCTTCTTTGGGGGAGAATCTTAGGTAAGTTTTTCTTAATTAGCACACTATCTGGAGGTTCTTTTATATATGCAAGCCTATGTATAGTATTAGTTTGTGCTTATTTGTTTGCTTTCAATGATTACACAACATTAAGCTGAGCAGATTTAAAATGACTATATGCCTTGCTGTTGTCTATGAAGCAAAGTCCAGCGATTTTACTATGGCTCATAAACCATTCAGGATCCCCAGGACACATGTCATGTCACTATCAATCACCAGTTCAACACACACACACACACACATACATGCACGCAAACACACATACTCTACTCATACACATGCATACAAAAAACAAAATCGAACAAAATAACGCAGTATTCCCACAGTCCTTGATTTTTCACGTTTCTTTGCCTTTCTAGATCTAATTTTTTAATGTAAAAAGTCTTTCCCTATTTCATCAGCAATACAGTTACTGTTTCTTTTAAATATCCTTTATGGAATTCTTTTATCTATTTTAATCATACAAATGTATGTGATTCTCAGTGGGCTTATAAAAACATCTTCAATATCAACTTTATAATGCACTACTTAAATAAATGCTAACTTTAGTGTATTTTATATTAAATTGAGGGCAGGACCTTTGTTCTATTTGTAGTAATACCATCCAATACATCAGAGTAGATGCTCTATAAATATCTGAGAATAAATCAATAATTGAATAATGATAGTATTTAGCCTTCCCTTAAATATCTAATCCTTCTCCAAGGTCTCTAACCATGACAATATTGTTAAAAATATCAGTTGGTATAGTTCTATATTGTTACCCAGCAAAAGAACTTTGTTTTAACCCTTTATTTTCAAGTCTTTTTGGTGGTTTCACTCACTGTATTAACATTGATTGTCTACTCATTATATATCACGCACTGAGACAAGCATTTGGGAACAAAGATGTAGACACAGTGCTTGCTTGCTTAAACTTTCGATTGTAGTCTATTGGAGATACCAGGAATTAATACCTGGACATGTAAATACAATTTATACAATTAAAAATTGTGATATATGAAATAAAGGCAATGGACAGATTGTGAACAGGAAAAAAAAACTATTTTAGAGAGATAAGGAACAACTTATCCTACAAATTGACTTTTATACAATAAGAAGAGTAATAGAAAATTTAGGGGCAGCATATAAGAAAAATTTGACATGGGAAAGAACTGGTTATCTTCAATAAACTGAGATAAAAGTGGTCTGGGTGGACCTGATGAAGGAGAGAAGGAGGCTTATAAGTAATGAATTCAGAGAGAAAACAAGAACAGAGTCAGAAAAGTTATCTCTAAAATTAGGCTGTATTTGGGTTTTAGTGAGAAGTTCCTGAAAGTTTTAAAGGACTGGTATTATAACATGTGATGAATATTTTATAACAATTAGGGTATTACTGTATAGAGAATCAAGTGGAAGGTATTAACAGTAGAATTGAGAAGAGGGATGTTAAATCAGTGTGTCTGTAGACTATTGGAGAAATCCAATTGCACATGAGATATAAATTTGTCAGTCAATGTTTAAATTATATGTAAAGCAATGGAAATACATGAGATCACCAGGGGAGAGAATAAGAGAAAGAAGAGAAGTGAAAACTGTCCTTGAGTGGATTCAGCAAAAGAAAACTCAGCCTGCCAGAGGGAGTGTCTGGAATATTCAGTGCCCCAGAAACTACAGGATAAAAGTGTTTCAAGATGTTTTGAGGATCATTAACTATGTCATATGCTCCCAAGAGTTCTAGAAAGTTTATTATGAAAGTGCATTATTTGAAATTTGTACAATGTAGGTCATTGCCAATCTTAGAAGAAGCATACTCATACTGACTTGGTATAGAGAAGCCAGATAATAATGATCTAATGAGTTTTAGTATCAATCAAACATATATATATATGCATTTTTAAAGTTTGTTGTACATTTGCCTGTGAAGAGACAAATATTGAGTGCTTGAGTAGAATTGCAGCAAAAATATAAAAATAAGGAAAAGGAAGTCACAGAGTCTGAGAATACTATTTGGAAGGGGAGGTTTCCTAGCTCAGTTATGAGGAATAAACAGGAACTGTAACTGTCCAGTCAGCCATTCTTAACAGATGAGCAACAATAGAACAAAGTGAAAGAGGAGGTGAGACTCAGTTGCACTGGGGAGCTTTCCCATAACCCTCATCCACCAAGGTGTTGAATGTAGAGGTTACTACCCCTTCAGATTAGTATCCAAATTCATTAATTCAGTAATTTCAGATCCACATTTTTCTTAATATATTCTCCTTATAATACATGAGGAATTAGAGAAGATTGAATCATACTAGAAGGCAAGGTTAATTTGCAACTTAATTTTTAATAAGTATCCTTATTGTAAATATTTAATTACATCTGACCTTCAACTTTTTGTGATTTTAAAACATGTACTTTTTAAAAGTTTTAATTAAAATACCTAATTTTCTCATGTTATAGTTTGATTTATGTCTTCCTAGTTCAATTGCAATCTAAGTATATAAATTTAAAATATGCAACCATTTCAAATACTAGAACTCAAATGTCATACTAATTTTCTCTATACCATTTTAAGGTCCTTTAACTGAGAAGAATATTAGTAGTCTATGTGCAAGTTACTTCTACTACTTTCTTAAATGATCAGTGGTAATAAGATGTCCAGGTACACTGAAGAGTAAATGATATGCTGAATTTTTAAGAAAACGTAGTTGATATAAGGTCTCTATGGAAAAACTGCACACTTGGGAGAAGTTTTTATTGGGTATTTTGGAAGAAAAGTGTACAGTTATCAGTATGTCTTCAGTTACAGAAAATGTTTTCTAAGAACTTCCTTGGCTATAAATTCCAGAAACAGCAGGATTAATTCAGTGACTTTGATTCAGAGTCTAGTGAACTAAAAAGAGAAAGACTCATTTTCATTTCAATGCTCTGGAGCATAAGGCAGTTGGGCACAAAAGTCAAACAACTATATGACCTTATGTTGAGGAAGTAATATTAAGAAGGAATCCTGCCAGCAGTTATGTGACTTGGGGTTCAGTGTCTCTAGACCGCAATATAGTACTGAAACATACCTTATTAAATTTGCTATTGTCAATGAATGGAAAAAGCATATGGAAAATCATTGGTAAAACGATTTTAATTGCTTCTCTGTTCTTGTAAAAAGCAAAGTTTAATAGTTGCAAAAGACAAAAAAAAAAAAAGTTATCTGTAACCACTGTAGAGACATTTGCATTTAAGCAGACAGATTAATTTCCTTCAAAAGGCAAGCATTCTTACTCAGATAATTTAAACACAATAATTTTTAAATAATTAAGAAATGAAAGTATTGTACACTGTGGTCTTTTCAAATTCTTTCAGATAAAAAATATTATCTATTTAGTTTACATACATTTATTGAATAAAGTAATGTTAAAGAGTAAGTGATTACTTTTAGAAAACTGTCACTGATTTCAAGACTAGGACAAAAATGATTACTTTTAACAGATAAATGTAAAGCTTATAACATATAAAGTTATAACATATTTTGTGCGGATAAAGGGTGGTTATTTTTAATGTACAGCTGCATATGCTAGAAACTAGATATGAAGTCAGAGGAAAGTGAACAATGTCAGTCATGGAGCCATCAGAAGCTACTGCCTACTTCTCCAAGGGAACAAATGTGCAAGTCAGAGAACCAATATTAGTTGGTATACAAGCTTCTTCAGGCTGCCAAAACAGAATAGCACAGGCGAGGTGGCTTAAATAACAGAAAAAATATTTGTTCACAGTTCTGGAGCCTGGAAGTCCAAAATCAAGAAACTGGCAGGGCTGGTTGCTAGTGAAACTGCTTTCATGGCTTGCAGATGGCAACCTTCTCCTCATGTCCTCACCTGGCTTTTCCTTAATGGGATCTCACTGACTCTTGGTCTCTCTTCTTTTTCTTATAAAGAGACTGGACCTGTTGAATTAGAGCCCCACCCTATGACCCCACTTAACTGCAATGACCTCCTTAAAGGCACAATCTACAAATACAGTCACATTGGAGGTTAGGCCTCAACCTATGAACTTCATTTATTTTTTTGGTTAGGTGAGTAGAATGGAGAGAAGCATAATTTATTCCAGTGATATTTTCAGTGACCAAAGGGCCACATGAAGTGAATATATTATTAGACTTAACAAGTAAACTGAACTTTATATTCCTTTGCTTCTTCCAAACTGTCAAATTTATTCAAACTTCAGTTGTGACATTTATTGGATTTTTAAAAACAATCCACAGCTTCTTACTTAAACATGACTTTCTGTTAAAAAGTTATGAGTATTTCTTCCATAGAGAATGGATATTATGCACTTAAACCTCAAATTAAAAAAGAAAATGGTGTTTTGGCTTCTATTTTGCTTTCAGCTCCATTTACCTCATGAGGGTTGTATTCATATGTACTATTGAAAATAATAATATAGGAAACAAATTTATTTAAATATGGCTTTTGTATTACTTGCCTCTCTCGGCTCCCCACTTCTGGTCAAACATGTAGAAAGACTTAATCAATTACTAGATTTATAAACAAGTTGTAGCTACAAATTTTTCTTCTTTTACCTTTGTAAGGGTCTTAATTATGTAGTCTGTCTTAGATGAAAGTGTGGCATGTCTTTTTATTTATACATATATTTTTATTCTTTGATATTAATATTTCAGAATTGCTGCTTTAAAAAGCCTTAAAAACATAGACATAGATAAGACATAGATTAAAAGAAAGCTATTATGATCATAAAGCTGTAAAATATAACAGGGGTATAGGACTCACAATGAATTTCTAGAAGTTGCAGAGCTTGAATGCTTTATAAAGACAGTCTTGTAAGTTGAACTTGTATGGAGAGCATTTTTATTGAAAAGGGAGTAGTTCACTGCTATGTTTCATCTGTTTTGTCTGGAGTAACAGAAAGTGTATGATACTCTGGCTTAAAGAAATTTTACTTATACGTGAGAAAATTATATAATATATATATTCAAAAGAAACATATGAAGATTTCACATGAAATTATTATTTCACAGTTTTCTGGGATGCTGTCTTCAACAGAAAATTGAAGCTCAAAAATAACATTAAATAGTACAGAGCTATCTAATCATAATCTTGATGACATAACTGGTACTAGACTAGCCCAGCCATGTTTATAACTATAAAACTTACGAAATAAATAAAGTAACTCTTCAGTTATTAAAAACAAGTAGCACTGGACTTTTTTTTTAATTTAATTGTATTTTATTTTTTAATTTTACAATATTGTATTGGTTTTGCCATATATCAAAATGAATCTGCCACAGGTATACATATGTTCCCCATCCTGAACCCTCCTCCCTCCTCCCTCCCCATACCATCCCTCTGGGTCGTCCCAGTGCACTTTTGAACAAGTAAGCAACATACTGTTCTGACTACAGTCTGTCTTGGGACTGCTGCGTAGATAGCGAAAGTCCAAGAACAACACAGATTTGCTGAGCTGTGGTGATAGTCTACTGAGGTGGTTAAAAATTTCATAGCAGTGAAATAAAGAAGATGAAGCTGTGCAGAGATGGAGCTCTTTAAATGGTTTTTCTGAATCTTGTTTCAATACTAAGCTGTACATGTGCAAGACAAGAAGCCACAGATACATAAAGGACAGCTGCCATTAAACAAAAACAGGAAACTATGATTTGAATAACTAATAGTTTCACAGGGCTGTGCAGGATTTATTTATTTATTTTAGCAGAATGTTCATTTTATGCTAGAATGAACATGTGTTTGGGCTTCCCAGGTAGTAAACAATCTGCCTACTGATGCAGAAGATGCAAGAGAAGTGAATACAATCTCTGGGTCAGAAAGATCCCCTAGAGAAAGAAATGGCAGCCCACTCCAGGATTCTTGCCCAAGAAATCCAATGGACAGAGGAGCCTGGCAGGCTACAGTCTGCCTGGCAGGGTCACAAAAAGTCAGAGATGATTGAGCTCGCACATACTGCATTGTCTGATGTTTGATTAACCCAAGTATTCAGTAGTGATTATAGAAATCCAGAAAAAGTTGGTCTACTTAAAATCTTACAAATAATCTCAAAAGAGTTAAGTTGACAAAGATATAAATTAAGTACTTGCTTGAACAAAGCACAATATCATTAAAATGATGACAATATCCAATGAGTTAATAAATAATACAGTATGTCCACTATCTAATCAAAAATGGCTAGATAGGCAAAAAAGCAAAAAATGTGACCCATAGTTGGGAAAAAAATCAGTCAATTAAAACAAATCATGAAATTGCAGAGATAATGAAATTATTGTTTAAAACAGCTATAACAAATATATTCAAATAGTTAAAAGAAATTAAAAAATCAGTGATAGAAATGGAAGATGTGGAAATAACAAAATGAAATATCTAGTACTCAGAAATACAATATTGGAAGTGAAAAAAAAAAAAAAAAAAAGATAAGATAGGCCTAACAGTAGTTGTCTCTCTTGCAAAAATAAAATAGTGAGCTTGAAGATAGAATGTATCTAAGTAGATTGTACCATGCAGATTCTCCAAAGTAGACTCTACCCAAAACAAAGCACATAGAGAATGAAAGGCAGAGAAATATAAAGAGAAACACAATGTAATGTATGTAGTATCAAACATTAACTTAATCATAGGTGAAGTGCTTGACCAAGCATGGAGGAAGATTAGAGCAGAAAAATATTTATAGATAAGGTCTGAATTTCCCAAATTTGATAAAAATGCAAACCCAAGAGTTATTAAAGTTATATTAATGAAGATAGTATTCCTTTAGTATGATGATAAGACAAATCAATGAAAGTCAATTGGTAGTAATAAACCATATTTTTAACATTAGTTAATTTCAATCAAACAAGTCAAAGCAAAGAGGTTAAGTTTACAAAATGAACTTTCTGTTCCTTAAGACTCCAAGAAAAGAATAAATGAGCAAGCCATAAACTTAGGAAAATATGTGTAATATTTGTATTGTTGTTATTTGTTGCTGCTTTAGTCACTAAGTCCTGTCTGATTCCTTGCAATCTCTATGGACTGTAGCCTGCCAGCCTCCTCTATCTAAGGACTTCTCCAACCAATATTCAGGACTAATTGGGACTTCTCCAACCAAGAATAGTGGAATAGATTGCCATTTCCTTCTCCAGGGGATCTTGTTGACCCAGGAATCAAACCTGCATCTCCTGCATTGGCAGGTGTATTCTTTACCACTGAGCCATCAGGGATGCCCCAACATATATATTAGACAAGGTATTTCTATCCACAATATATGAACAATATTTAGAAGGCAATACTGCTTAGACAACCTAATTTAAAAATGGACAAAGGAGTTAAATAGACATTGTACATGAAAAAGTATTCAATATCCCATATCACCAGCAAATGCATGTTAAAACTACATGAAATACCTGCTAACATTGCTAAAATTGAAAAGATTAACAATACCACGTGTTGGCACCTGTAAAGCACAACTAGAATTCTCATGTAATTCTAGTGGAAATAAACAAATGTACGATTTCTTTCAAAATCATTCTGACAATTTTTCTGTAAAGTTGCACATACACCTTCCTTACGACACAACAATTTATCTTCTAGAATTTCACCCACAAGAAATGAAAACACATTTTCACACAAAAAAATTCTTGCACAAGGATGAGCATATAAGCTTTATTCATAATAGCTAGCACTGGAGACAACACAAATGTGTATCAAAATGAGAATGGAGGAAAAAAAAATGTGTGTGTGTGTATATATATATATATACATATACATGTGTGTGTGTATATATATATGTATATACATATATATATATACAGAGTGGATTATTCAATAGTAAAAATTTATTTATATACACAGCATGTATGGATGGAGCTCAGAAACCTGCTGAGTGAAAGTAACCAGACAAAAAATAATACGTGATATTGTGATTTATAATGAGAAATATATATTTGGTCTTTTCCTTGTATCTGGCACAAAAATCCTAGAACTCTTGAAATTTCTTGAGTGATGAAAACTATGAAAGTTTATTTTTTATGTTAATGACATGCATTTAGAAAGCACCTAAGGATGAGGGCAGGTTGCAGAGAGAGCCAACCCTCTGGTCAGAGGATTTGAGCTTCCAGTTCCACCCACTGACCTGCTGAGGAGGAGAGAGGAGCTAGAGATTGAGTTCAATCTCAGTGGGCAATGATTTAATCATCCATGCCTATGAATAAAAGCTCCATAAAAAAATAAATAAATAAATAAACACAAAAGAAGGAGCTCAGAGAGCTTCCAGGTTGATGAACACATGGAGATACAGGGCATGTGGTTTGACTGGAGAGAATCCTTTCCCCATACCTCGCCCTTTGCATCTCTTCCATCTGGCTGTTCCTGAGTTATATATTTTCATAACAAACCAGTGATCTAGTGATGCATTTCCTGAGTTCAATGGTCCACCCAGCAAATTAATCAAACCCAAGGAGGGAATCATGGGAACCTCTGATCTATATCCAGTTGTTGACTCAGAAGCACAGGTTACAACCCAGGCTTGTAACCAGAGTTTGAAATGGTTAGGCTGGACAGCCTTGTAGGACTTAGTTCTCAATCTGTGGAATCTGGTCCTATTTTTGAGTAGATGGTGTCCAAATTGAATTAAATTGTAGGACATTCTGTTGGTATCCCCAGAATTATTTATCACTGGCATGTGGACACTCCTCCACACACATTGAACTAGTTGCAGAACACTAAAGGAGTACACACTATGATTTTACTCACTTGAAGTTCTAGAATAATAATAATAAAGAATATCCCATACTTAAAGAAATTAAAGCAGTGGTGGCTCTGTTGAGGGAGCTGGGAAAGTGAGTAGAATTTTTTGGCAAGGCTCTTGAATGATCATTTTTGAAGTCTAATGAAATTGTTCTTTATCTTATCTGAGTTGAGAAACATATGGGTGTATGGTGGTGGTGGTGGTGGTTTAGTTGTTAACTGTGTCCAACTGTCATCTCCTGTGACCCTATGAACTGTAGCCTGCCAGGCTCCTCTGTTCATGGGATTTTCCAGGCAAGAATACTGGAGTGGGTTGCCATTTCCTTCTCCAAGGGTTCCTCCCAACTCAGGGATCAAATCCGTGTCTCCTGCATTGCAGGTGGATTCTTTACAGCTGAACCACCAGGGAAACACCAATGAGCATAATACAATTGCCAAAAATCACAGAGCATTTCATTTATGTAAGTAATTTCTCAAGTAACAACAACAATGCCATCTTTTTATCTCTAAAGTTCCTATTAGATACACTCCTACCACTCATATAAGTTAAAATTTTAAAGTATCAATACATTCCATGCATATATGGAATTATCTGTTGAAATAATAAATGATGAGTATAAAAAGATACATAGATATAGATAGATAAAATGATTTAATGAAGAAGTATTGACTCTGGTGTATCACCCAGTATAATTTTCTGTAAACTATTTTATAATTATTTTATTCTATACTGAGCTGGCATATACCACTAGCATATGGTGCTAGTGGTAAACGACCCACTTGCCAGTGCAGGAGATGCAGGAGACCTGGGTTTGATCCCTGTGTGCAGAAGATCTCCTAGAGGCAGGAATGGCAACTCAGGTCAGTATTCTTGCCTGGAGAATCCCATGTGTAGAGGAGCCTGGTGGGTTACAGTCCATGGGGTGGCAAAGAGTCAGACACAACTGAGCGACTAATACTTTCATACTGTGCATACTCTTGTATCAATAATTCTATTAGAGCTAATACTCCATCCTCTATTTCTCTGAACTAACCTGTGGCCCCATAGGTGAAAAATACTATGAAGAAAAAAAATCTTTCTAAAAATCTATAAAAAGAGTATAAAATTATGTTCCTATAGCCTAACTAAACTGCATATTCTATGATTAACCCTTTGTAGTTTTTAAGATACCTCTAGAACATTAAAACGGAGAAGGCAATGGCACCCCACTCCAGTACTCTTGCCTGGAAAACCCCATGGATGGAGGAGCCTGGTAGGCTTCAGTCCATGGGGTCCCTAAGAGTCGGACACGACTGAACGACTTCACTTTCACTTTTCATGCATTGGAGAAGGAAATGGCAACCCACTCCGGTGTTCTTGCCTGGAGAATCCCAGGGATGGGGGAGCCTGGTGGGCTGCCGTCTATAGGGTCGCACAGAGTCGGACACGACTGAAGTGACTTAACAGCAGCAGCAGAGCATTAAAATATAAAAGGTAATCTTTTTTTTTTTTTTCCCTGAAGCAAGATTCCATTAGCCTAAACTTTCCCATAGAAATAAAGTATCTTAGAGGAAAAAAGAATTGTGCTAAAAATATTCAGAAAGAAATGTGAAGCATAAATAAGCAAGTTAATGTACCAAGGAAACATAACCTACTGCAAAGTTTAAACTGTATTTTTCAAGATCCAAGAAAAACAACAGAATTAAGCTAAAAAATATTTTCCAATGAAAGACCCAAATATTTACTTTTCTTGTACATGTAAACTTGAGATCATAAAATGAATATCATTTCAACTTTTTTAGTTATTATTAAATTTTTGCCTTCTAATATTAGCAATGTTTTAAGTTCCCTTTTAATGTGTAGAGGCTTATTATTTGTACATTTGCCTCAAATATGATTTTTTATTCAAAGAAACAGTCTTTGTCATATTAATTTCATTATGCTTCTCTAGCTCATTTTGCTCTACAGAAGTTGTTGAAAAATAATCTATGTTAAAAAAGTTGGTACAGGTAAAATGTTTTAAAATATGTTAAGATAAAGGATATATATAGTTAATTAACTTGTATCATGAAAATGTTTGTTGAACAGTAATTCTGTTATTAAATACTTATGCGCCTGAGTGTAGTATATTCTTGTAGTTGTTTTATTTTATGTAAAGACATTTATTAAATTTGAAGTTTCATTTAAAATACCATTACATTTGAAATTATAAATTTCCTTTTTCTGCCCTAAAAATTTAAATTGAACGAACCTCTGAATTTACTAATCTAGTATGAAATAATTCCTAAATACTTGTTATTAACTTTATGATGAAATCCATACAGTTACAATGATTATTGCAAAAAGCTAGATGCTAAAATTATTCCAGAAAACATTTTTCTATGTCATTACTTCATCTTTATTAATATTAGACATAGTAATATACATGTATTGATAAATATTTAATGTTTGATGTTAGTAATCATATTAATAATTGAATCATTAAACTTTTTAATGTGTATATATATGTATATTTATGCACATATATATATATATACAAGGTTCAATATATATCCACATATACCAATTTGATAGAATTAATATGAATTGTTTATTAATTTGATTAAAAAATTATTTACAAGAAAATCTTATTAACCTTGTGCTCATAATCTGAATCCTCACCAATCATCATCCACTAAACAAAAATTTAAAAAAAAATTATTTCCAAATTATGATGTATTTATCTGGTCCATTAAACTAGCAAAATTAAAAAGGCTAAAGCGAACAAAAGCAAGGTAATGGAGTACACACTGTACTTTTTACGACTGCATCATATTCCAGTGTTTTCCTGCTTTTTGCACTAGGTTCTTTTCCCATTGCTCCATTCTTCTCTTCTCAGTGATCAAAAGGAATAATTTTGGAAAAGAGATCAGAAGTACGTGACAGCAAAATTATCATTTGAGACAGAAGTTTCAGAAAATTGTTAGTGCTGATACTTTTCTCTGCCTCTTTCTTCATTATGGGGTTGCTTCTAAAATGGCTTGAAATGAATTTAAAATGGCTATTTTTAAATTCCCAGGCTAGTGAATAATGAAATAACAATTATAACTTGGAATCATCTTGATAGATCCTTTTACTGGGTAAGTATGAATGTATTATGGGCTTCCTTGGTAGCTCAGTTAGTTAAGAATCCACGTGCAATGTAGGAGACCCCTGTTCAATTCCTGGGTTGGGAAGAGCCTCTGGAGAAGGGCTACCCACTCCAGTATTCTCTCGGATTCCCTGGTAGCTCAGACAGAAAGATTCTGGCCCCAATGCAGGAGACCTGGGTTCGATCCCTGGGTTTGGAAGATCCCGTGTAGGAGAGCATGGCAATCCATTCCAGTACTCTTGGCTGGAGAATCCCCATAGACAGACGAGCCTGGTGGGCTAAAAACCATGGGATCACAGAGTTGGACATGACTGAGTGACTAAACACAGCACATGAATGTATTATATGTAATTTATTCTATTAAAGGCTATATTTCATTATTATATATTAAAATTGCATTACAGTGGCAAATAATGATTGCAAGTTTTAGTTGCCAAATAACTTCCTGAATAGGTAAAATAGCTCCAATCGCAGCCCTTTCATGCTATTTTAGAAAGTTATCTCTGAATTCTTGCTGTTTTTCTCTATTTCTTTTTCCTGCCTGCCTTCTGTACTCTGAGTGCCAGTGATTAGCTGACATATTTGGAAGCTTGGGGGATCAGGAAGAGGAATCCACATTTCCATTATCACAGTCACCAAAATTGATGCCACCACTGTCCCTCCACCCACAACCAAAAATCATTGAAATAAATGTCATCTTTCCCTGAAATTGTAGCTGATTTTAATATATTAAGTGGTACAATTAAAATGTCTCAAAATACATTGACAGCAGAGAAAATTACATGAAAATGGGGAATCAGAAGGATGCAGATCTGTAATATGGACAAATGAGATAATAAGAGCAACAGTACATAGGCAAGAAACCAAACAGAATGTGCAAATTTTTGTATGATTAGATCCTAAACTGAGCCAGAAATGATGAGGCAGGACTAGAAAAAAACTGCATCATTGATGGTTCTAAAAATAGGAAGAGTTTATAACTATATCCCTATTAATTGAACAAATATCACTCAATTACTATATTATTAAAGCAACATCAAAATAGATTTCACAAACAGAGACTCAAATAAATTAAATGACGAACCACAGTTATTTATGGGAATTCACCTAACTGTGAGTCATAGGAAGGCAGTTCCATAATAAGATATCCTGCTTAGGATATTCTTGCAGTATATTAATTTTTAAGTACTAATTTATATTTTAAGTAATGTAAGATCATAGAATACATGAGAGCACAAGTCTTTTAAAAACTAAAAAGTCTCCCTTTTTCTTGCTACAAAGTCATTTATTTAGATGTCAGTGTAACCAATGATTCAATAATTTGCTATGTATATAAATATTCACTTCTAAAATACTACGGTTTACTTTATTTTAAATTTCATATCCTCAGTTTCAAACTAATTTTCAAGATAAAAACTCTCTATATTTTCATTTGGATTTAAAATTTCTTTGTCTTCTGTTGAATTCTTAAAATATGTGTACACTATAAGAATATAGGTCCCTACAAACAGTTCCTGTGTCTATATATAGCTGTATATTTCCAGCTGTTTTATAAAGTATGTCTATTTTTCAATACACATAAGAATTAATTCTTTATGCCACTGTTATTCATGAGTTTTCACATAGCCACTACAAACCCTAAAATAAAAAGAATTACTTGCTGTGAAATAGAGACACAAAATCTGTTAACCAAGAATTATCGAAAAGCTCTTTTCTTCTAAGCAATATATTCTTGGCATAATTACCTTTGCCACATCAACCAGACAAACTTAGAATTTTAATCTTTATGAGAGAAGTAAAATGAAACATGAATCTTTGTAAATAATAGAGCCAATTTTACTCTTATAAAAATATACTATAATCTAATTTCTTCTAGTAGGAAGACATAACTAGGGTGAAGACACTGAAGGTAAATATTCTTAAACTAAAACTAGACATGGAAGTTTTGAAAATAACTTATAGTATTTAATTATTTAGAAACATAATCAACATTAAAAATAATCTCCTGCCAAATAAAGATGAAAATGTTGAGTTAGAAGCTGTTATTACTTGCCTCCCAAAAAAAAAATCAGATGGGAAAGAGAAAATGCAAAGTAAGCCTGCAACAAAGGAAAGGTTCTATACATTTTATGACAAGAATATCAAAAGTGGTTTGATCAGGAAACTGGGAATTTCACTTTACGATTTCAAATGGACTTGCTATTTTGAAAAAAAATAAATTTTAAAATTAGTCTAAAATATATTCTGAATACATTGCAACCAATATTTTATTAAATGTATAGCTAAACTAAAAAAAAAGAAAAAGTGTGAGGACATTCCCAGAATGCAAAGATTTAGAAGTGTTTGGAAATAGTGTTAATTGAATATTCACACTCCAAGTGCATTTGCCAATATCAGAAATCTTGATACTTGAGGTTAAATGTAGATGTTGGAGAGAGGAGAAATGCATAGGTTCCATTAAGGAGGAGAATTGTGCTACTACAGAGAAACAGTACCCTCAAAGTGTATACCCTGGGTGTGTAGGCAGGCTAGGCTAAAGTTGCCTAACAGCAAAATGAGAATGTGGTCAAAAGATCATTCTGGGTATCAGGAGCCTGGAATTCCCTGCCCACCATCCATAAGGTTGCATTCAGGGCTTTATGAGCCTCTTCTCAAGTCCCATCCTCTCAAGTCAGAACATACCATGCAGGCTTCAGGCTTGGCCAAGGAGATGCCGACTGTTTGCCAGGCCTGGAAGTGGGATGGGGTTTATGGACTGGAGACAAATGTGCTACAAAGTTTTGTTAACTATATGATGATGTGCAGGGTCCTTGTTCCAACCCACAGCTGTGGGTTGGAAGAGAAAACTGAACTGCAGGCCAGAGAGTTAACATTTTTTTCTCTAACTCTTGACATAAATGTGGGAGAGGCACCTGGTCTCAGGAGTTATTCCAGTTTGTAAAATAAATAGCCTTTTTAGAAATTTATCATCAGAAGCCTCTTCTCACAGATGCAAATTTACACTCCATGAGTGGTCTAAGAAACACCCAAATGAGCAATAATCTTTAAGTGGGCTCACGTTTATGATGACTGGAAATGAGTAGACAAAGCAAAAGTAATTTCTGGAAAAATGCGACTCCCTCCTCCCCACTAATCAAAAGATGAGCAAGTTCTCCTCCTCTCAAATCAGAAGAATTTTATGTTATAGTTTCCAAAAGTAAGATTAAACTTAAAGAATTACTTCTTAATGTCCTACTGCATATATATGCTACTCCCTTTGGCCCTCTAACTCAGATTTTGGCAAACTGAAGCCTTGCATCCTTGTTTCCTGCTGTACAATCTGCAAGCTGATAAGTCTTTATGTTTTTTAAATGTTTTAAAATGATCAAAGGAAGAATGATATTTTGTGACTTGAAAATTATATGAAATTCATTTAAGTATTTATGTATAATGTTTTATTAGCATGCATCTCCTCTCATTTGCTGATGTATTTATTGCTTGTGACTGTTTTTGTGCTACAACACCAAAGTCTGAGAATCAAAATTGTCTATCCCACACCTAGCCTAGACAGGAGAATGTAAATGAAACTTTATTTTTACATTGACATGAGTTTTCTCATCCACTTTTTTCATTAGCATAATTTTGCTTTTTCCAAAACACTTCTGCCCAGGCAAATGCGTTGGCCATTATGGGATTTTAAAAATCCATCTACTTTTTAAGAGAAAGCATCAGCAAAGTGTGCACCCTGAGATTCTTTGAGTTCTTTAACTCAAGTCCTCACCCTGCTTGTTTTCCCTAATCAGAGACCTTTATCCTTGCCCAGTTCTATTGTAATCAAGGTCTCACAGTGAAAGACCTATCCATACTCAAATTTCCATTTATCAACAAATTCAGACCATCTGAAATGCTGCCAAAGCTTTGCGGAGGTGGTGTTCTCTCTCACTGTGGTAAGCAATAAATTCAGCTTTGCCTTATCAACAGATTGTGTTGGTAATACTTAGAGAGACAGCTTTCAACAATTTAGTAGTTGCCACACAGACCATATGGCACACATAGTCTAAAAAATGCACTAGCTGTCCCTTTGCACAAAAAGTTTGTCAACCTCTGTTCTATGAGTAATAGCAGTTCCATTGTAGTAAAAACGTCAAATTCAAATTATTTTCAAAGGCATAGTATTGGTTTGTTTCCTTCAGATTACAAAAGTTCCCTTTCTTGTGGATTACAAAACTATTTCTGGAAAGATGATGAAGCGTATGATCATGAATTATACTCATATATAATGGAGAATCTCAAAGTCTGATGTTAAAATTAAGGTAAAGTAGCCACCTGACTTTAATCTGGTTATTTTTTTCCTTATTTTTTCTTGTATAAAGAATTTTTAGTAATGGTGAGGATTATATTTCTAAAAGTTTCAAGAGTGTGATATCATTTCCTCTCAAATTTTGTGTCATTTTAATAAAATTTGGAGCAACATGAATATAAAACATAATGAAGTGTGTTACAGAACAAGGATGAGGTTTGCACAAAGTCCCTAGATGTCTTACTTTTACTTGCTTCTGTGGGAATACATTGAGATCACCAGGGCTAGAACAGGCTATTTATTCAAACCAGGCTATAGCAAGGGAGTCAACCCCTGTTATTTGCATTTGGATGAGACTTAAAGACTGTCAGGAGAGTGGAAAAGCTTTATAGGGAACAAAAAGGACAGCTTCAGGTAGGTTCTGCTTATAAATCATTGGCAAGGGGAAGCTATGCTATGCTATGCGAAGTCACTTCAGTCGTGTCCGACTCTGTGCGACCCCATAGACGGCAGCCCACCAGGCTCCCCCGTCCCTGGGATTCTCCAGCCAAGAACACTGGAGTGGGTTGCCATTTCCTTCTCCAATAAGAGGAAGCTAGATTTGGACTAATTAGAAGTGGGGAATCTTCTACAACTGGTTTGAGAAATAGATTTGTCTTTCTCTGATTGGGTCCTGAGTTGCAAGCAGTGTCAGGCAATAAGAACATTGATAAGTGTTGACTGCATTCTGAGTATTCTGGGCCTATTTCTACCAAGATGGTAGTTTGGCTTCCCCAACTGGTTGCTGTGGAGGTTGTAGTCAGAGTACTATTTTCATAAATGTTCTGGACAATGTCCATTTGTACATTCAAATTCTCACTGCTCTTTTTCTCTTCTACACTGGAAAGGAATTCCATAGCAAATTCAACACTGAACCATTTCCATTTTTTCAAAGCTTTTCACTTCATTTCTTCAGTTTTCATTTCAGGACTATACCTGCAGGTTCATTGTCCAGGTTCTCTTAGCTCTCCCACTCTCAAAACAAAAAAGTTGCGTTTTCCTATTTTTTCCCTCCACACCTGATTTACATATTTATACTGTTTTCTATGCCTACTTCTCAGTGCAAAGGTTAGGAGCAAGAACCAGTTCACACTCGGTTTTATGTTAATCTATTGTAGTCCCTGAGCTTAGAGTAAAACTTTATGCTATATTTTATTTAGTATTCTAGAGATGGTTCAAAACCAGTTGGTTGATGAAGGTATCCAAGATTATCTAAGAGAAATATTCTGAATTATCTAAGAGAAAACTTGGGGAGAAAAATAAAGCTTTTTGTATTGTGGAAAGATAAGACTTCAAAAGGGATAAAATTCTTAATTGCCTTCTGTAAGTATACTCAGATAAGGATATAACATGACATTAAGTATTCTGAAAGAGAAAAATAAATACTTAGGGAAAAAACCTTCCCCAATTCCTTAAAAAAAAAACAAAAAAATAGTTAAAACCCTAACACCCTTAGAAGAGTACCGGTTCCTGAGCCCTTCACTAGGTCACATAGGGAACTTATAATTATTGAAAATCCTAAAGAAAGAAAGAAAGAAAATGTTTATCAGAACCCTGACAACACAGTATATTTTACTATTTTGATTTATGGGAAAAAAGTAATTATATTCCTTTTTTTAGAAAGCTAAATTGTCAATATGGAGCAAAAAACCCATTTATAAGTAAGGATTTATACATGTATATAATAGTACTATTAGAATTAGATTGGAAATATCATTATGAATACAAGCATTTATAAAACCCGTCAGTTAAAATTATACATTTGCTATCTCTCTCCACAGAAATCTCCTGGTAGTAAACCCATACAATGCACCCTAATGCATAACTTCTGGTGTCCAATCCTATTTTTCCACCCAAAGGAACCAGAGTTCCTTGAAGTTAAAGATGTCTAATTCAGTCTTTGGGTTCAAAAGGTAAAGGTGAGCCCATAACACTTTGTGGCACCATAAAGCAATGAAGCTTTCAAAGATTAATGGAGTCATGTTGGAAGAACACAGGAGTCATTAAAAAGGGAGTTCCCACTGGCCAAATGAGATAATCTGAACATCCAAAGAAGACTGCTGGGAGAAGTTGACTGGCATACAATAAATCTGAAAAACCATAAGTACAAAAATACCCAAACAGGTTAAGAAAATATTTTAAAAGAATGTGTTTCTGATGAGTTGTTTAATAATTCCAGTATCCTAAGCTCATTTACTCTATCAAAGAAGAGAAAAACTAAATATAGTTAAATCAGCCATTTCTTGAATTAAGAAATTGTTACTAGAATGACCCCAAATGTGGCTATCTCAAATCAATCAAAAATGTCAAAACTTCAATTTGATATAATTTTGAGTTATTTGATGCTAGTAATAAAAAATATTTAATATTTCACTGATCCTAGTGCTTTATTATTTTTTTTTCCTTAGAACCTCATCAAGTTCTAGAGTTAGAAAGAGGAAGACTTATGAACTAACCCATGTGGGCAAGTAGACAATAGTTTATTAGATAAAGAACTAGGTACTGTTTATAACTTGACTTTGGGAAAATTGTCTAAGATAGTCATCATTCACCTATTGAAATTAGATAATCAAAAATAACAACAAAATATAAGATTCAAGAAACCCCATCTTCTACACAAATAGGATATCAGCAGTTTTCCTATTAGTAGTAGATAAAGGCAATTACCAAAAAAGAAATGAGAAAGAAGGCTACATTCTCATTTAACTAAAAGCCTCTCCAATTGTCACAATAAATATAGGCTGCAGATACAAAGATAAAGAGAGACAATCCCCACAATAAGCTAAACCCCTTTTCAGACCATTACCACCCAATACACAAGATCACAGTTCTCTATTCTTTAAACAGTTCCTTAAATATGAGCTGCCAGGCTGCCAACACTGGAGGAGATTAGTTTATATAAAACAATCATGGAGAAAGAACTGCCTGGAACAGACACATCAGCACTGTCATCAAAACAAGGTAAGCCTGCATCAGCAAATCACAGACTGCACGTTAATCCCTGAAAGCCTGAAAGAAATGCTATTTTCACAGCTTTCTCACAGCTAAACTAGAAAATAAAAAAGGGATGCGTGTGTGCTAAATTGCTTCAGTCGTGTAGACTCTTTGTGACCCTATGGAAATAGCCTCCAGGCTCTTCTGTCCATGGGATTTTGCAGGCAAGAATACTGGAATGTGTTGTCAGTGCCCTCCTCCAGGGGCTCTTCCTCACCCAGGGATCCAACCCTTGTCTCCTTCATCTACTGCATTGCAGGCTGCTTCTTTACCGCTAGAGCCCCCTGGGAAGCCCAAAAGAAGAATACCTCATAGAATTTGCAACTGACTGATTAAAACTACAACACAGTCTGGAAAAAAACAACAAGGAGATGCACATACACATCTTCAGGATTAGTTTTAGGAACCAAGAAGTCACTGGGATGACACTAATAGCAGCATGGTTTTTTCTTTGCATTACTTAGGATGGCAGTTTTCTGGTATGTGGTAGAAAGATTTGCTTTCACTACCAATCATCTTTTCTATCTCCTTTAGATATCTCTTCTAGTGATGGTGGATAATAACAGTCCTCAGGCATCGCCATGGTCTAATATAGATAAATAGCTGTAAATGTGTGGATATTTACATACACACATGTGAGGAATGTTGAGGAAAACCAATACCTTTCCTAAAAGAAAAATGTTTATGTGTTTAAAATTAATAAGCTCAATTGAAAATAAGCAAACAAAATTTAACACTTTATCCCATCCAGGTCATACTACCTTAACTTTTTGAACAGATAGTATAACTCTTTTTCTTTGCAAAATATGCATTTATTTTCAGATGTATAAATTTACTCTCCATGGTTTAAAATAACTTTAAAAGTTTGTTTACTTGTATGTCCAAAAATCTCCCTCTTTTGTGAAACCCAAAGCAACTTCTGGGAATGTAAATTGAGGGTGGAGATATAAAAGTCCCAGGTTGTAATAATAAATCAGAAAGAACCCAATGTGTTTAAAATCAAGGTGAAGGACACTGATTTCTCCCTGAATGCACCTCTCATTTCTTCCTACTGTTAAACTTTTAGTAAATAACTTGAGTCATATTATTAATAAAAGATAAGAATTATCCATATGCATTCTTGTTAATATAACCCTTCATATAGACACCACAATATTTTCAGAAAGACTGGCAAAATATGGCTTAGAATCTAAAAATAGACAATAAACAAAGAAAGAAACTACCATGAACAAAAGTTAGCAGATAGAAATAAACTCCTAAGAAATTTACATATTGAAATTAGAATGGCTCAAGATGCATATTAGATGCATAAGAAGAAAGAATAATTGAAGTGAAGATTTAAAGTGGTTGTGTATGCTTACTTTGGAACTGCACTTTAACAAAAATTAGGATTAAACGTAAGATGGGTTAACAAGAATCATTTATTCTATACGCAGATATACACACAAGAATGAAAGGAGGGAAAGAGGAGAAAGATTTATCTAACTGAAATATAATACACACAAAATGTATGTTTACTGTATATTATAATAGATTATATTGTTTTATTATTATTTTAGTGCAAGAAAAATTTGTTTGTGATTTCATAAATTTATCTTACAATCTGATATCAGTTTTCACCCTCATCTGGAAAACACTCTCTTTTTGTGAAATTTCAAATTTTGAACCATATATAGAAATAATCTATTTTTGATATGAACAAATTTATAATCAAATCCAAGAAGCACCTTTTCAGTAAGAATGTCCATTCTGATTATATATATAGTACTTTGCAAGGTAAAGGATTAATATTTTAAAATTAACTGATATGCTTAGTACAGAAAAATATAACAAACAAATATAAATACTCAATAATTAGATGATAGCAAGAATATACATTTAAACTTTCAAATTTATCTAATTATATGTGAAATAAAAATAGAAACAAATCAGAACCTCTAAGAGGAGATGAACATTTCCAAATCTGGCTGGTGTGGCAGAGATTGCTGTTGTCCTCCCATATTTATTTCCACTTTCATGAATGTAGTTCAACCTTAGAGCTTCATTGTGAATATGCTCAGGCCTTATAAAAATTAATATCCAGACTTTCAAGAAGCTAAGTTTTACCATTTGACTAAAACCTGGTCAATAGCATATAAATGGGTATAGTGCTTGTTAGATTTGTATTGCATCAGAATGTGGACACTCTACTTCTGCATTTTCCTCTTCTGGCTAGAATGTGAAAATCTTCAACTATGGGAACAAGGATCACACACAGATATTCCCAAAGAAGGAAAAAGAAGTAGTCAAGACCCCATCAATTCAGTTCAGTTCAGTTCAGTTGCTCAATCGTGTCTGACTCTTTGCGACCCCATGAATCCCAGCATGCCAGGGCTCCCTGTCCATCACCAACTCCTGGAGTTCACTCATTCTCACGTCCATCAAGTCAGTGATGCCATCCAGCCATCTCATCCTCTGTCGTCCCCTTCTCCTCCTGCCCCCAATCGCTCCCAGCATCAGAGTCTTTTCCAATGAGTCAACTCTTCACATGAGGTGGCCAAACTACTGGAGTTTCAGCTTTAGCATCATTACTTCCAAAGAAATGCCAGGGCTGATCTCCTTCAGAATGGACTGGTTGGATCTCCTTGCAGTCCAAGAGACCCTCAAGAGTCTTCTCCAACACCACAGTTAAAAAGCATCAATTCTTCGGTGCTCAGCCTTCTTCACAGTCCAACTCACACATCCATATGTGACCACGGGAAAAACCATAGCCTTGACTAGCCGGACCTTTGTTGGCAAAGTAATGTCTCTGCTTTTGAATATGCTATCTAGGTTGGTCATAATTTTCCTTCCAAGGAGTAAGCATCTTTTAATTTCATGGCTGCAGTCACCATCTGCAGTGATTTTGGTGCCCAAAACAATAAAGTCTGACACTGTTTCCACTGTTTCCCCATCTATTTCCCGTGAAGTGATGAGACCAGATGCCATGATCTTTGTTTTCTAAATGTTGAGCTTTAAGCCAACTTTTTCACTCTCCTTTTTCATTTTCATCAAGAGGCTCTTTAGTTCTTCTTAACTTTCTGCCATAAGGGTGGTGTTATCTGCATATCTTAGGTTATTGATATTTCTCCCAGCAATCTTGATTCCAGCTTGTGTTTCTTTCGGTCCAGTGTTTCTCATGATGTATTCTGCATATAAGTTATCCTGGTAGGCTGTGGTCCATGGGGTCTCTAAGAGTCGGACACGACTGAGTGACTTCACTTTCGCTTTTTACTTTCATGTATTGGAGAAGGAAATGGCAACCCACTCCAATATTCTTGCCTGGAGAATCCCAGGGACGGCGGAGCCTGGTGGGCTGCTGTCTATGGGGTTGCACAGAGTTGGACACGACTGAAGCGACTTACCAGCTGGCAGTCTAGTGGTTAGGACTCTGTGCTTCCACTGCAGGGGGCATGATTTCAATCTGTCACCTGAGAACTAAGATCCCATATGCCGTGAAGGGCTTCCCAAGTGGTACAGCAGTAAAACATCCACTTGCAATGCAGAAGGTGCAAGAGATGCAGGTTAGATCCCTGGGTTGAGAAGATCCCTTGGAATAGTATGTGGCAACCCACCCCATATTCTTGCCTGAAAAATTCTATGGATAGAGGAGCCTGGTGGGCTACATTCCATGGGGTAGCAAAGAGTTGGACAGACTGAACATACACACATGCCATGCAGCCTAAACAAAAAAAACTTAAAATAAAATTTTAAATGATACTCAGAAATACTTTTACAACATGATGTTTATCTTCTATTTTTTAATATTTTATTAAAATATACATTCTTCCAAAAGTTCAATAATTTTCTTTTCCATATATCTTAAATATTCTTATATTTATTTCAAAAGTTTTTTTTAATAGCTATATATTGAATTTATTGCTATTGTAAATATTTGTTTCCTCAGAAGTAAATTAGTAGACTTTTGGACTACCTATTTTTTCAATATTATAAATAATAATTCAGAATACTTTTCTATGTAAATGTATACTCATTCTTAGTTAAGGAAGTATTGTACAAAATAATATAAACATGTGTTTAATTTATAAAGATTTGAATATATGTTGTAATAATTTACTCTCAAATTCTTAATCAAGTTACACTTTAGACATGGTATGAGGATTTTCTTTTCCCTGTATGTAGGCACTAAGAATTATTCTTGAACATTTGATAGACAAACGCATTTTCATTTTAACACAATGAAACTCAAAGGTACACTTTATATAGTTTATTATGGCAGTTAGTAATAGATGAGTAAAATATTCTCAGACTCAGAAAAATGATTCATAATATATGGTGAGTGAATTCCACAGCCGCAAAGACATAAAACATAAATTGCTGCATCTTTTAATAATCCTTAATCTCTTCAAAATGAATTGCTGCATAACATAGATTAATATAAATCAAATTCTGGCATTAATCTTAGTGGAATTCAAATTCACAATTATCAATATCAAGAAAGTATTTATGAAATAATTAAGAAAATATTTTACCTTGTGATATATTGGTTAGTCTTGTAAGAGTTTTCATTAGTATCTTATGTATCTTTGATATATCATTTTGCCTTCCATTTTTAGTGTTTCAAGAATATTCTTTGAGAAAATGGAATAAAGCACATTTTAGTATGCTATTACACTTTAACTTTTACTAAATATAGTGAGGACTTGACAGAAATTTTTTTGTTTTGAGAAAACATCTTTGTTTATACTTTGAAATAATATGAGTTTTATTTACAGAATAGCAAAATACTAAAGAAGCAAATAACATATAATATGCTTAATATATTTCAGTGCTTTACTAACCAAAGGAGAAAACCCCCAATGGAAATATGTTCTCAAACAGGAAGGAAGTTAGACTAGAATATAAATATAAATAAAATATTTCAATATAGATTCAATTTCATCAGTTTACTCATTATATGCAGCAAACTTTGTGAGTATACTATGTGAAGGTTGTTTGTACACTCCCTGAAATAAGTTTTATTTATCATTTTAAAATCGCTCAGAAGTGCTTTCTCAAGATGCCACAAAGACAAGGCAAACACAATATATGAGTTTTTTAAAATACCCCAGGCTGTAGCAACTTGGCTTAAGTTACAACCCTAGCTATAAAAGGAAAATTATCAAAAGGTATTTCTAGTTGCTAAAACATAGGTAATATTGAGGTTGAGGTGGTAAAGAAACTAGACTCTCTTACACTGAAGTGTTCCAGAAGAGGAGCCTGAGATGAAAATGCTAAATAAATTAGTTTATTTGCGGGGGTGGGGCGCGGTGTGTGAGTGAATGGAACATAATTAGGTGCTGAAAAACATCAGGGTGTAAATGAAGTGTATATCGTCAAGGTAGATACTATTGTATATGACTGGATCTTAATCCAGAAGAGAAACCTAATCTGAGAGCTGATATAAAAGCCCAGATATATTTTGAGATAGAATGAGTTACTTATTCCTTTATTCTTGTCAATCTTAGTCGAGGGCTGCTTCAAGGGTATTAATTGTTGAATACTTTCAGTACACCATATGTATCTGAGACATCAAGATAATTTGTAATTCTTCAAAGACTATAATATAAACAACAATAAAAAAGCTAAGTAAACTCTTGGGGGAGTGTGTAATTTCCCCAGTTCTGTCTCGCTACAGCAAAAATTTGAAGCGACAGATGAACCAGTGTTACAGCTCTGTGTTACAGCTCAGTTTTATTTGGCAAGCAAAGGAAAATGCATCCTCGAGGTGTGAGGGTGGGCCAACTGAAAAGATGCAAAAAGAAGAGAAGCCCCGGGCTCAATTTTGGTTCCTCTTTTTATATGTTTTTTTTCTCCTCCCCCTGAGCCTGCCCTATGTAAATTGGGCTAGCCAGGAGGGCTGTTTTTTTTACCTGAGGTTCTCACTCTGGTCCTTGGATCTCCCTTTGTTCTATTTTTACAGACTTTTCTCTTCTTTGTGTTTTCCGTTCAGTTCATTTCAGTCACTCAGTTGAGTCCGGCTCTTTGTGACCCTATGGACTGCAGGATGCCAGGCCTCCCTGTCCATCACCAACTCTCAGAGTTTACTCAAACTCATGTCCATTAAGTCAGTGATGCCATCCAACCATCTCATCCTCTGTCATCCCCTTCTTCTCCCACCTTCAATCTTTCCCAGCATCAGGGTCTTTTCAAATGAGTCAGTTCTTCACATCAGGTGGCCCAAGTATTGGCGTTTCAGCTTCAACATCAGTCCTTCCAATGAATATTCAAGACTGATTTCCTTTAGGATGAACTGGTTGGATCTCCTTGCAGTCCAAGGGACTCTCAAGCATCTTCTCCAACACCACAGTCCAAAAGCATCAATTCTTCAGCACTCAGCTTTCTATATAGTCCAACTCTAACATCCATATATGACTACTGGAGAAACAGTAGCCTTGACTAGACAGACCTTCGTTGGCAAAGTAATGTCTCTGCTTTTAATATGCTGTCTAGGTTGGTCATAACTTTTCTTCCAAGGATAAGCATCTTTAAATTTCATGGCTGCAGTCACCATCTACAGTGATTTTGGAGCCCAGAAAAGTAAAGTCTGTCATTGTTTCCACTTTGTCTTTTAGCTACTGCCATTATGTACTCCTTTTTCCTATTCTAAGTACCTAACAAAACAAGATGGTAGTTATTCCATTTTGATTTCATATACAAAATGCCCTCAAGCACTTATTGCTTCATTCTCCCCTTTTACTTAAAAACTTTTACATAAATATCTTTAAATCCTGTAGGACATAGACTTTGTATTAAGAATATTGATAATATGCAGGCTGACTTTTGGGTAATAAACTGATTAAAGTGAGTTTTTCTTTACAGAGATAGAACTAAAGGACTCTGGACTTCAGGAGGTAAAGTATAGGAATACATCGCTAACAACATGAGGAGTTAATGCAAGTATATACAAGAAGGTAAGAGATATCCCTTCTGAGCTACTTCTCCAACTTTGTTCCAAAAAGATTGAATTTGTTCAACTCTTTTACCGTGTTACTCTACTAATTGGCTAATGATGTATAATATTTATATAGTTTTTATAATTAAAAGACAGTACATTGGGTAGAAATGTGTACAAAAAGAGACCTGTTGGAGTTCTAACTTCTAGTACCTGTGAATCAGATAATATTTGAAAATAAAGTTTTTACAAACATAATCAGATTAAAATGATATACCCCATTAGAATGGGTCCAGATCCAATGCTGGCATTTTTTTCTTATAAGAAGGAAATTTGGACATGGGCACAGGGTGGGTCATGAGACAACACAGGCAAAAATCTGAGGATCTTTATCCTCCACAATCCAAGAATCCAAGGATCTCTGTCCTTGGATAGAAGCTGCAGAAGCTGCTTGGATTGCAGAAGCTGGGAGGAAGTTCAGATTAGTTACATGCATGGCTTTAGTTAAGGAGAGCTAATAATTATGCAGTTGTACCATTATCATATGTACATTGTATGATACCTTTTGGGGAGAATATAGATTTAATTAAGTAATATATTCAGCTTATGCTGTGATAATGAAATGAATTTAGAAAAATAAAATTCTAATGGAATTTACTTTTAGTATGAATTATCTCGTGTAGTTTCCTCTGCTTAAAGTTTGCGGTAAAATTCTGAAATAGAGCTGCTTTAAGAAATTATCTCTTGGTATCACAATAATAAATATATAAAAGCAATGTTAAACAACTATATAATTCTCAAGGATGATAGTAGTCTATATTTCTCTTCTTCCTCCTTCACTTATTCCTCATCTCCTTTATTGTTACTATTAATATTGTTATTTAACAACACAGATCCTAGCACACTGTTGTGAAACAAAAAATTCTCAAAATGAGTTCACTGATTTATTTACTGCATGTTATGACTTTTAACAAAATTATGCATCGAAAGGTTGAATAACATGTTTGATGAACAGTCTGGTTATTTGTTACCAATTTTTAATGGTATTATACAAACATTTGTCTCCCTCTAAACAGGTAAACTAATTTATGAACAGATTATTTCTTCAATCCCCAAGTAAAATTACTTTTATCTAAATGTTAATTCATTTTTAGTATTACAGTTTCTCTTCAGATTGGATTTTAAAAGTCTGCACAAAGGTAGTCTTAACAATGAATGGTAAAAGTGAATCCTAAAAGGTACAGCCTAACATTTCTATAATTATTTTTTGATGTATCAATTTATCCAGTTGCTAAAAACTGCATTGTTATTAAGACCCTGGTATCTTTATAATTCTGTCATAATTTCATTCTTGGAATTTCTTGGATCTATTTCAAAGTCTGAATTACATGAACTATGGAAACACAGTTGAAGGATGGGTATTTAAAATTCCATTTAAGTTGCTCTTTTATAAAACCTAATTTATATACACTCATGGGGAAAAGTCATAAAAATATCATTGACAGTTTTACTATTTTCAAGTCCTGAGAACTCACACTTTGATTTATCATTTTTTTAAAGTGTTGGGTTTATAGATGTGAGCATTTCTTAAAAATATTGTTAACATTTGAAAAGCTTTAATGATTAGGGACAATATTTCACTAATGGTTCGAACTTACAACTATGAACTTAATTTTTCTATACAAATTTACTAAACATATAACACATTACCAAATATTATGGGATTTCAGATAGTGACTATCAAGACTACTTAAATATCTGTATTTTTAAAAATATATTTCAAGTCATTAATTATATTTCACTATACTGTTTTGAAGTGTTATAAATGTTATTTTATAATAATTTATAATTTAGCTCATCTTCTTGTATTTCTTGGGCAGTATCTTGCTCACCCCTTGTGAGAACAAGAATGTTTGTCTTAGAGTGAAAAAAAATAACTGAAAAAACATGATTTTTATATTGCTAACTGCAAAGTCACGTCAGTCGTGTCCAACTCTATGTGACCCCATAGATGGCAGCCCACCAGTCTCCTCCGTCCCTGGGATTCTCCAGGCAAGAACACTGGAGTGGGTTGCCATTTCCTTCTCCAATGCATGAAAGTGGAAAGTGAAAGGGAAGTTGCTCAGTCGTGTCCGACTACTAGCGACCCCATGGACTGCAGCCTACCAGGCTCCTATGCCCATGGGGTTTTCCAGGCAAGAGTATTGGAGTGGAGTGCCATTGCCTTCTCTGATTTTTGTATTAATATGGTGCAAATGCTTTTCAAAAATTTCGTATAAAAACTCTGCTTTCTAAGAGCTTTTTAAGAATAAAGTGATGATTCTTGCCAGAAGTAGAAATCTTTGAAAGACAGTAAGTAGCCAGATTATACTATTTAACTGATGCATATACACCCACCCACACTCCCACACACACATACACACACACTAGTGGAAATTACAACCTTTGAGTTGTCTAATTATAATGAGGTGACTAAGAATAAATGGTAGTGAATTTTTAAAAATTTATTCCCAAACTAGACCTTTAACAAACACTTCTGTGTGAAGTTTTCTGTGTATATGAGATTCTGAAAAATAATGGTGGAAAGCAAAATTAAACTGTACTCAATATTTTTTTAACTTTTATTCTGTTACCTTTATCCTTGTATCTAATAGTATCAATCATTATCCACCATACCTTTGGAGTCTATTCCTCTATTCTCCATTATACTTACTACATGTGCACTAAGCTACTCTTATACTTTTCTTTAATATTTTGAAGGACATTTATAATTTATAAGATTCTCTATTGAATTTCAATACATTGTGGTTTATTTTAGCATATAATTTTATATATTGTCATAAGCTAAGAGAGTGTACAAGTGGCACCACTTTAAGCCCTCTATAATTTTTATGGAGAGACTTATTTTGATTTAATCAAAGTTAAAAACTAAACACTTAGGTTTGAGATATCAAGTCAGCAAAGAGAGACGGGATGTGAAAAAAGAAGAATCAACAGGAGCAGTCTTTTCCTTGTCAACAAATATTTCCCATTAAGGGCAAAGACTGTTTTACATTTTCCTGAATTTTGATGAAAAGCTCAAATACCACTTGATTATGATACAAAAAGAAAATAGACTTCTCAACAATGGCAAAATCCTCACTTGCTTAAACTACAACACTGCTGCTGCTGCTGCTAAGTTGCTTCAGTCATGTCTGACTCTGTGCAACCCCATAGACGGCAGCTCACCAGGCTCCCCCGTCCTTGGGATTCTCCAGGCCAGAACACTGGAGTGGGTTGCCATTTCCTTCTCCAATGCATGAAAGTGAAAAGTGAAAGTGAAGTCGCTCAGTCGTGTCCAACTCCTAGCAACCCCATGGACTGCGGCCCACCAGGCTCCTCCGTGCATGGGATTTTCCAGGCAAGAGTACTGGAGTGGGGTGCCATTGCCTTCGCAACTACAACACTAGCTGCTACATATGTACATTGGACTTTGGAGTCCAAAAAAAGCTATAGAAAGAATCAATTAGGAACTTAAGGTAGGTCTTTCTTTGAAAACTCTATGAAAAAAATATTTCCTGCTATGCCTATCATGTCTATAAATAATTGCATTCTTCTAAAATGGTTTACTTCTAGTATGGTAGAGGCTAATGCTTCAAATGGACCCTAAAGTCCCATGATCTCAGGTCCTTTCACATAAAGGAAGACAGAGAAAAGATTCTTATTACAGTTTGACAGATTAAATGATGGATTAAAGAAGAAGACCCCTGACCCTTAAAAGGGGGCACACATCTAACAGTGTATTTTAGACTTGGAGGCAAGAGGCTGCTGGATAAACCACAGAAATGATTGATCTTCTTAATTGAGAGATAACTTCAGATGCTACATATATATGTATTAGGTTGCTAATCTATGAAGATGATAATTTGAGAACTATATTCCAAATCTTTATGATAATTATGATAGGCTGCATTGACAGGTTATAGTACTATAATCACCTGAAATTATTAACATCCCTAAATGTATCTAATCCATGCATGCGGAAACTGCCTATCTTTTTAACTTTATTTCTTGGAATAATTATAGAAGCAATAGTGAAGTATATTTTTAGCTGATATCACGTTAATTATTCATACTGAATATATTGCATGCTTGCTAAATCTCTCTGGCATTGTAAAAACAAACGCATAATTTTTTATTCAGTTCTGTGATTTTTTTCCCCCACTTTCACAAAAGATCAGTTCAGTTCAGTTCAGTCACTCAGTCGTGTCCGACTCTTTGTGACCCCATGAATCGCAGTACTCAAGGCCTCCCTGTCCATCACCAACTCCCAGAGTTCACTCAAACTCATGTCCATCGAGTTGGTGATGCCATCGAGCCATCTCATCCTCTGTCGTCCCCTTCTCCTCCTGCCCCCAATCCCTCCCAGCATCAAGGTCTTTTCCAATGAGTCTACTCTTCGCATGAGGTGGCCAAAGTATTGGAGTTTCAGCTTCAACATCATTCCTTCCAGTGAACACCCAGGACTGATCTCCTTTAGGATGGACTGGTTGGATCTCCTTGCAGTCCAAGGGACTCTCAAGAGTCTTCTCCAACACCACAAGTTCAAAAGCATCAATTCTTCGGCTCTCAGCTTTCTTCATAGTCCAACACTCACATCCATACATGACCACTGGAAAAACCATAGCCTTGACTAGACAGATCTTTGTTGGCAAAGTAATATCTCTGCTTTTCAATGTAAGATAGTATATTGTAATTTACTGTTTAGCTCATCTACTTATCTAAATATCAAATATACTTTTATTCTAAAAAAGCTTTTGAGTGAATTGTGTGAGGCATAAAATATCTTGTATGTTTGGATAAAATTAATATTGCAAATATGTTCTTATTATTTATTTAACATGAAATTTTTACATTTAAATTTAAGAGAATTTTATTTTTAGTAATCATGCCCAAACTTCTCAATAAATGTAAGGAAATTTTTGAACAAAGAGAATATATTCAAAATAAACACCAAAAACCTCATATTCCTTATTAGAAAGAAGGATATCTTTCTTGAATTCCAGCAATCTCCTATATTTACAAATTCCATGGACTTTTTATGGTCCAAAAGGGATTATCCACACCATAAGAAGAAAGTTTGATTCAGAGTACAGAATAGCATTGCAATTGACTATTGACACATAGTCTCAGTCTAAAGCCAAGACTCAAGCAATTCTCCAGAACTGTAAAAAATCCACCTACTAATGCAGGAGACATGGGTTCAATCTCTTGTCCAGGAAGATTCCCACATGCCATGGAGCAACTAAGCCTGTCAGCCACAACTACTGAGCCCATGTGCCACAGCTGTTGAAGCCCATGCACCCTAAGACTTGTGCTCTGCAACAGGAGAACCCACCATGATGAGAAGCCTGTACACTGCAACTAGAGATTAGCCTTTACTCACTGCAACTAGAGAAAAGCCCATGCAGTGAGGAAGACCCAGCACAGTCATAAATAAATTAATTATTAAACAAAGAAATGAAGTACAGAACAGAAATCTGACACGATCTTTTTTTGAGATCAAATCTTGAACAAGGGGTCAGTTTATATTTTAAAACTATGTAGCACAAAGTGAACATGAACGTGAAGTCATTCAGTCGTGTCCGACTCTTTGCGACCCCATGGACACGAGGCTCCTCTGTCCATGGGATTTTCTACGCAAGAGTACTGGAGTGGGTTGCCATTTCCTTCTCCAGGGAATATTCCCAACCCAGGGATCGAACCCAGGTCTCCCGCATTGTAGACAGACGCTTTACCATCTGAGCCAAATGAAGAGAAGTGAAGTGAAGTGTAAGTCGCTCAGTCATGCCCAACTCTTTGCAACCCCATGAACTATACAGTCCATGGAATTCTCCAGACCAGAATACTGGAGTGGGTATCCTTTCCTTTCTCCAAGGGATCTTCCCAACCCAGGGACCGAACCCAGGCCTCCCGCATTACAGGCAGATTTTTTACCAGCTGAGCCATAAGGAAAGACCATGTGGCACAAAACATTTTGCTATTGTTTTTTCCCCCCCTCCCCGAGGTCATTTGGGTTCCTTGCATAACTGTCAACCTGTTTTTGGGAAACCCTACATTTTCTCATCTGTGTTGGACCTCTTCTGTGACTAGAGGTGAATTTTGGCACTTTCATCACTACAAAAGAGAAATACAATTATTTAATCTACAATGGGACACTTTCAAAAAGGCATAAGAATTAAGTTTAGACCAAAATATTAATGTAAATCTGCTGAAATATATCATAATATTTAAATCTAGAATAACAGCATATCTTCACAAAAGGTGTAATGACAGACTTCACTGCGGTGGAAGATTATATTTCCAATAAAGTAGAAATGACTCTTGTTTTTTAGTCAATATCTCCAACTGACTACATTATCTGTTTATTCAACTGAAGCAATCATTGGCAGAATTCAATATTATTCGTTTAGAATTGACTTCAACTGCAGAGGAAACAAAGAACCTTATGAAAACTGCCATTTTCTTATGTAGCAATTATGTCTATTACCTCTCAGCAATATGCAGCTAAAATTGCTATTCACAGCTCAATTATTTTTTATTCCCTTGAAAATTAATTTACAAATATGGATTTAGCCTGTCTTACACATCAGATATCGCTATATTTACTTAATTACAGTGATGGACAAAATAGATAGACATTATCTAAGATACTTTTGAGCCCTTTACAGACTGACAGCTTTCTTAGCACCAATCTCTTAGAGTGTTCTGAGTACCACATGGTTATCCTTCTGCATGTTTTAGTAACAGTTCCACAGAGGGCAGTCTTTTCTTGCTTGGTGTCTGGCTACGTGTCCTAGCTTCTGTGATATCTGTATCCTACTCTAGTGATCACCTCTTGTATGTGATTGATGGATTTCTTAGGCTGCTGCTGCTGCTTCCTTGTTGGCCCCACTTCTCTCCACATTCTTTTCTGTTCCACCAATAGCACGGAGATGTTTCTTACCATATGCCTCTATAACATATATGAGAGTAGGCTGCAGCTTTCAACAGATTTTACTGAATATTCTTGCATAATAGCAGGAATTATAACTGAACATCTAGAATTTTCCATCTTCAGAACCTAAAGGTCCAGTGTATTGTGTCCAAGTCTGTCTGAATCTTTTCATAGCTGGACCACCTGCTTAGGTCCACCACTAGGAGGGTGAAAAATGTGTAGATTTCTATTTAAGCCAAATTATCAGGCATCCCAGGGGAGACATTATTGCCTATTTGCTGTATGTTAGGGTAGACTTTACTAAGCTAATTTCCTCTCTCAGGACAGGCTTCTTCTTAGAAAACTCCACTCCCTTTAACCACCATCCTCAGTGATGTCATATACCCTATGGGTAAGAGAGGAAAATTAAATTACAATGCAAGAAACCAACATCAGTGAATTTGGAAATATCCAGTTTGTGAACAAAATGGCAAGGCTTTAACAGTGTAGTCAGTCCAGTTTCTTAATTTTGCCCTGGGTATGCATGCATGTGTGTGTGCATGTGTGCTCAGTCACTTCAATGCTTCAATGCTGTCAGACTCTTTGCCACCCTATGGACTGTAGCCCCCCAGGCTCCTCTGTCCACGGGATTCTCCTGGCAAGAATACTGGAATGGGTAGCCATGCACTCCTCCAGGGGATTTTCCCTACCCAGGGATCAAAGTCCCATTTCTTAAATTTCCTGCATTGGCAGGTGGGTTCTTTACTAGCACTACCTGGGAATCCCAATATTGCCGTGATTTCTGTTTAAAGTGAAAAAAAAAATACTTCATACTATTCCTACAATTATTACCAGCTCATAATTTGTACTCACCTACTCAATTAAGCAGAGAAGGCAATGGCACCCCACTCCAGTACTCTTGCCTGGAAAATCCCATGGACGGAGGAGCCTGGTAGGCTGCAGTCCATGGGGTCGCTAGGAGTCGGACACAACTGAGCGACTTCATTTTCACTTTTCACTTTCATGCATTGGAGAAGGAAATGGCAACCCACTCCAGTGTTCTTGCCTGGAGAATCCCAGGGACGGGGAAGCCTGGTGGGTTGCCGTTTATGGGGTCGCACAGAGTTGGACACAACTGAAGCAACTTAGCAGCAGCAGCAGCAGCTCAATTAAGAATACAAACTGTAAAATAGAAACAGCCAATGAGGACTCCCCTCATGGTCCAGTGGCTAACATTCTGTGTCCCAGTGCAGAGGGCCTGGCTTTTATACCTGATCAGGGAACTAGATCCCACATGCTAAGTCACTTCAGTCGTGTCCCACTCTGTGTGACCCCATAGACAGCAGCCCACCAGGCTCCCCCGTCCCTGGGATTCTCCACACAAGAACACCGAAGTGGGTTGCCATTTCCTTCTCCACATGCTGCAACTAAAAATGTCACATGCTGCAATGATCCTGTGTACCACAACTAAATCTCAGAACCACCAAATAAATAAATAAAAATATTTTTTAAAAATCGGCAATGATTTTAGGCAGATTGAAATATAAATTGGCATAGAATGAAGAAAGTCCAGTTCTCTATTCCCAATACCTCCAATATTAAAAAACAATTTAAAAATCTGACACCTATGTGTATATAGACATACATCTTAATTTATAATTTGCTCTTCAGTTATATATTAGGCTATTTCTGTATTTCTCAAGATATGTATGTGGGATTTCCTTATACTTCTCCCTCCCTGAATAAATGAAAATACACGGTAAAAAAAAATAAATGTAAGACATTTAATTTTTTATGGATAGAAATTATTAGTTATTTTAAATAATATCTTCTAACATTGTTTCAATTATTTTCATGATTAGCCTTAGTCAAAATGTTCTGCTTTACTTATTCTTAATTTTAAAATATCAAATTTGTCTGGAACATACATTAATAAGCTGTGATTGCTCCTGGCATCTCTCTCCCTCATCCTTAAGTGGAGATTCTATTTTAGAATGCTCAATATTCCCCAAATCTACCCCCTAATAATGGTCTTTTTTTCTTTAGAATTTTTTATATTGTCAGAATAAAATTACCTTAAAGTTTCTAACATAAAACAGAGAGTAAAGAGAGAATGAAAGAAGAAAAAGTAATAATGATGCTGAAAGCTCAACCTCTCTGCACTTGTATTTAATTGAATCTTGGAAGCAAAGTTTTGGGTGAAATAGGAGAGAATATTTTCACTGCTTTGCAAGGCAAAGAAAGGAAGAAAGTGAAGTCGCTCAGTCATGTCTGACTCTTTGCGACCCCGTGGACTGTAGCCCACCGGGCTCCTCCGTCCATGGGATTCTCCAGGCAAGAATACTGGAGTGGGTTGCCATTTCCTTCTCCAGGGGATCTTCCTGACCCAGGGATCAAACCCAGGTCTACTGCATTGCAGGCAGACGCTTTAACCTCTGAGCCACCAGGGAAGCCCTTGCCAGGCAAATGGGGCACAAAAACTGTGTATCCCAACCAGGAGGAATTTGATGAGGAGTTTTATAGCAGTGCTTCAAGGGCAGGGTTGCTGATAAGGATCAAGGTGTATGCAAGGTCTGCACTTCTTTAATCTGGCCTCAGATGGTCCTACCAATGAGCATTGAAGTCTCTCTGAAGCTTCTTCCTTTTGGTTGGGCTTTTACTTCCAAAGAAGACCTTAAAGACATTGATATATTTGTAATTTGAGGTGACTAGGACCCTGCCCCAAAGTTATACTTTTTTTCCTGACTGTCCCTTGCTTGTTTCTGCACTCCCTCCCTTTCCTGATTAGCAACTGTTTGAACCTCCCCTTTGAAACTCAGGCCTTCTGTGCCCAGAAATCCCACAGGACTCTGTTTTCAAAACAGAAGACATGAGTGATCGAAGATAAAATAGGCTAAGTGGCTGGAGGATTTTGTAGTAAGAGAGGCTCAGATGTATCTAGTCTAAGGAAAGAGGAAAGAAAAGTCAGGTAAAGTAAGATATCCACAGAGCTTTCTTGTGGAGAAGAAAATACACACAAAAATATCTTCAATTATTCTGGAATTGTTACTTTTCCATTTTATGTGATTTATATGCAAAGGCTAGACCTCATGGGTCAATGTTATATACCATGTAATATAAAATTATGCAACATTTCTCAGATAAGTAATTTATATATTATTTTAAGTTTGAAACAATAGTCTTTTGCAAGATTGTTGTTCAGTTGCTAAGACATGTCTGATATTTTGCGACACCATCAACTGCAGCAAGCCAGTCTTCCCTGTCCTTCACTATCTCCCAGAGTTTAAATTCATGTCCACTGAGTCAGTGATGCTACCTAAGCATATCACCCTTTGCCACCATCTTCTTTGAAAGATTGAGTCCAAAGTTTTCATCCCACCGGGATGAACTAGGCTTGCACATTTCAATAAATTAGCTTGGTTTCATTCTAATGAAGCACCTAGAACTAGATATACCCGTGCTTTTCTCTGAGTTCAGTTTAGGACTTTTTCTAATATACCAGTCTTATCTAATAATCATTTTCTATCATTTAGACTTAATCATGGGTTTCCTTGGTGGCTCAGCAGTAAGAAATCTGCCTGCCAATGTAGGAGACACGAGAGACATGGGTTCAGATCCTTGGATCCAGAAGATGCCCTGGAGAAGGAAATGGCAATGCACTCTAGTATTCTTGCCTGGAGAATTCCATGGACAGAGGAGCCTGGCATACTACAGTCCATGGGGTCTCAAAAGAGTCTGACATGACTTAGTAACTATACAAGAGCAACAGTTAATACATTTGTGCCGGCTGTATCAATCACCAAAATAATCTAAAATATTATGATTATTTCTCTTGAATTATCTGAGATTCACCAGGATGTGCTTTGAATCCCTTTGACAGATTCTTTACTTTGAGTGGACTTTTTTCTTAAAAAGTAAATCCTGTTTATGGCAGGTGAGCTTATTTCTGCACATTCCACTTTTTCTAGGCCAGAATGGGGCTTCCCGCCTAGCTCATCTGGTTAAGACTCTACCTGCAGGGTCAAGAGACCCTGGTTTAATTCCTGGGTCAGAAAGATCCCCTGGAGAAGGGATAGGCTACCCACTCCAATATTCTTGGGCTTCCCTGGTGACTTAGACTGTAAAGAATCTGCCTGCAATGCGGGAGACCTGGGTTTGATTCCTGGGTTGGGAATATTCCCTGGAGGGGGGCATTGCAACCCACTTCAGTACTCCTGGATGGAGAATGTCCATGGACAGAGGAGCCTGATGGGCTATTATCCATGGAGTCGCAGAGAGTCAGACAGGAATGAGCAACTAAGCACTGCCCACATAGTAGCAACACTGTTGATGTTGCCTGGAGCCTCACCTTCAGGGTAGTTTAGAACTGAAAGGGAATATAGAGATCTGCTTTACTCTCTAGAGCCCCAAATGAGACTAACTCTCATTATGTATTTGTAACACCAGCTATCATTGGTGCCTCTGGACAAAGAGATGTGCCTCATAGAAAGATAACCATCTCCCACCCTCCTTTTCACCTCCATCTCTGCCACAAACGCTGTACCATACACTTTCCTCTTAAGAACCTGGTTGGACAAGTGAAGGAGGGAGCTGGTTCCCTTGCCTCAAGGTGAGACCAACTCTACTGCACAATATGTGCCCTAGGGTTCCTCCTAGACTTAAATTAGTCTCCATTTCTGCAACTTCCCTCCTTCTCCCCCCACCAGCAATATATCAAATGCTTTACTTCTGGAAATCTGTTCTAAGACAGTATACTTTCAAAATTATTTACACATGAAGATAGATATATGCTTTACTTCATTCAAAAATTATGGCCATGTTAAAAATAGTTATTTCAAAGTATGTAATAGTATTATTAATAATAATAATTATTACTTTACTTTTAGAACGGTAAATGTATGGGTAGATATTTCCTCACAATTTATTCTAGAGTATCCTAATATTTTGTACAGAAGGTTATCTTTTAATACTTTCATTTATTAGAGCATTTTTGTGTGCATGCATCGATGAAGACACAAATTAAAGATGGTATTCTATCACTTGTGTTCAAGCTACATCGCTTTAGTCGTGTCCAACTCTTTGTGACCCCAGGGACTGTAGCCCACCAGGCTCTTCTGTCCATGGGATTCTTCAGACAAGAATACTGAAGTGGATTGCCGTGCCCTCCTCCAAGAGATCTTCCTGATCCAGGAGTCAAACCCATGTTTCTTATGTCTGCTGCTTTGGCAAGCAGATTCTTTACAACAAGAGCCACCTGAGAAGCCCGATTTGATGACTTACCCACATCATTTCATACTCGAGATTAGAACCCAGATCTCCAAAAACTTGGCTTGTCACCATTTTGTTTATAAATTCAACTTTGGAAAATATTTGCTGAATGACACTAAATTTCCAGCACATAGTAAATGCTCACTAAGCCTTTGTTGAATGAACAATACAGAGTCAGTTAATAAGTATGTGGATAATGATGCCATCAGGCTATGCTTAAAACAAATTCACCTTGCTTGGCTTTTCCTCCAGAATTGCTTCAGCAGTTTAATATCCTCTAACCTCTTTCTTTATCTGTTTAATATACTCAGTCACAAAACAAACAACTTTTTGTTTGCCTTTATTAACATTTTTCTGAAACCACTCCTTCCAGAAAGGCATTCATTCAACCAAAATACAGGGATCACAGTGGTGAATATGGCTTACTCTGAAAAAGAGCTTCAAAGAATCAGAATTTTATGGTTAGAATCATTTATAAAGGGATATGTACGTGGAAAATTCTCTGGCTCTCTGTATGCACAGGAATGAAGAGTATGATTAGTTTTGCATTTTTGTAAACCTGAAGAGTATGCCATAAGCCATCTCCCACAGAGTCATCTTCTCAAATGTCCTTCCATCTCCAAGGCAACCAGGTGATTTTCCCAGACTTTAAAGAACTCTTTTCAGCTTAAAAGCAACATAACTTCACTAACAACTTTGAATATGAAATTAATCCTCATAATGGGCTCATGCATTTTGTCCCTCATATAACTTCTTTGCATTTGAATATGGTAACTCAATAGTATTTGACTAATTGTTTATAAGAAGTTCACTTAATCTTTTATGTATTTATTCTCCTCACACTCCCCAAATGGATCTTTTTTTTTTAACCAAAGAAATCTTTTAGACTGTTTTGTATTTCTACTTATTTCCAAGTAATGCCATCCTTTGATGTTTTTCAGAGGGTAATACATAATTAGTATGAAAATAGTCTGAGATGATTCTGTCTAAAAAGGTTTGCCTTTGTTTTCCAAAGGTGCTGATAGCTGAGAAGATGTAACATAACTTATTCCTTCACATAAAAATAAACATTCCTGGGATTATCATGCTCTTAGACTATTAGATATTCTTCAAAGGACTCTGTTTCAGTAGTTCCTAAAGTCTCTGTTCTCTGTGTTATGCCACAAAATAGGTAAAAGTAGACAAATAGAGCATGTAGAATCCTAATCTCTTTCGTTAAGTTTGGTTCAGTTCAGTTCAATTGCTCAGTCGTGTCCGACTCTTTCAGACCCCATGAACCGCAGCACACCAGGCCTCCCTGTCCATCACCAACTCCTGGAGTTTACGCAAACTCAGGTCCATTGAGTCGGTGATGCCATCCAACCATCTCATCCTCTGTTGTCCCCTTCTCCTCCTGCCCCCAATCTCTCTTAGCATCAGGGTCTTTTCAAATGAGTCGGCCCTTCACATCAGGTGGCCAAAGTATTGGAGTTTCAGCTTCAACATCATCCCAGGACTGATCTCCTTTAGGATGGACTGGTTGGATCTCCTTGCAGTCCAAGGGACTCTCAAACGTCTTCTCCAACATCACAGTTCAAAAGCATCAATTCCTCAGTGTTCAGCTTTCTTTGTAGTCTAATTCTCATATCCATACATGACTACTGGAAAAACAGAAGTCTTTTTTTTTTTTTTCCTCTGTTTACTAAATTCAAGCTATCATCATGTTGACTGAGACAATAGCTTAACACATCATGCAAAATCTATGAACAGAACTGAAAATTAAAATAATCATTAGTTCCTATATGGGGAATCCATATACATTGGCTAGCTGTGTTCTTGTTCTTCAGCTATGTTCTTAGGAACACCAAAATTAATTTTCTACAATCTATATGAATCTTTAAAAAAATTTTAAATACACCTAAAATTATGATTATAAATTCTATTTACTATTCTTGATTTAAATGAATTTAGTCATGGATACTTATGTTTCAAATATTTCAAAAATATTGTAGATATTTATGTCCCTAAATGCCAAAAAAATCAGGATAGATGCTTCTTTTCTAAAGAAATGGATATAAATTTAGATAGTTGCAAATAACTATTTAAATATGTAACACAGGTTCCATTGCCTTTTAAAAATCAAATGAAATTTGAACAAAACTGAATTTCAATACAAAACAAATTGAGAGACACAAGTTCTCCTCTTAATATATCAGAATTTGTTTTGGTAATGAAGAATACATGGGATAGGAGTTTTGCTTAATTTTTTTTTCAGGCTACTTCTGACTCCAAGTTACTTCAGTTGAATTCGTTCAGTTTATGAAATATTTTCCCTTCTTGAGTTCGCTGTCCTTCTTTCCTGCAGTAATCACATAAGATGTCTCCCTTAATTCATTACGCCCTCAAAACAACCACAACAAGAATAGAATCTAAACTCATAGAAAATACACAAAATATAAATGATATAAAAATATTTTTTTAAAAAAAAACCTCTCCAAATAGAAATCTCATTATTGTATTCTTTTTTCAGTAACAGAATCACCAGGCATTTCCTCTGGTTACCTTTGCTACAAGATAAGGCAGTCTGCTTATACTCTGCTTCTTTGTCTTTCCATTCATATTTCAGTTTTCTATCTTGAAATCTATGTTAAAGATCTGTGTGTAAGTGTGTTGCTATCTCATTCTTTTTCTCTGTGGTCAACATTTGTGATTCTTTTGGTTTCCCTGAATACCCTGCTCTATGCGGATAGCTTCCTGTTTCCAATTCTGCTTTCTCTGTAGATCGTCTCTTTTCACTATGGATGCTAAAGGGTCCATGCCCTTCATTTTTTCAGTGGAAGACAGACAGCAATTGGGTCCATGAGCACAGCTCAGCAAAACAATTACACTTTCCCAGGTTTTTGACAAAAGAATGACAGAAGAACAGGAGGAAAGGTTAGTAGTCATATTATTCAACAGAGAAGGCAGAATTTTGATCAGAATTTTGTCTCTAAAATAGTGGCTGCATTTTCAGACCCATTGTCATTTGTAGTGCTCCAGGTCGCTATGTGACCTAAGAATTCTATAAACAGCCAAGAAATCATTCTCCTTCAGGTCAGAAGGAAAACATTTGTAGAAATGCAGAGTCAGAAAGTAGAGTACCTGTCTAAATCATCTGAAGAAAATTTTTGATATATGTACTATACTAATATCAAAGAAGGAAAAAGTCTGCATGCAGCAAGATGTCTTTCTGTAACTTCTAATCTGTAGATGATCTGTAGATAACGTCTCGTTTTGTTTTTCAACATTTCCAGATATGTATAATCAATCCCTGTACTCAGTTTCCTCTGTTTGAAATATGGAGAATGATCTCTGTTTTTTTGAAGAACACTGTCACAGAGAGCCAACTAATTTAAATATAAGAAATGTACTCATGCTTTTACATATATCATATATATGTAATTTAGGGTGGCATTCCCATTTCTATTTTTTACTGATCTGTGATAATTTTTTAAAATGCGTTTACCATATTTTGAATAAGTTTATTGTTGCATCACCTCTATAAAGAATAGTATATAGGATATATTAAATGTATATGACTTTATTCAAAGCTTCTTTGAGATCTGGAAAAATTCTGTTTCCAGATTTTTGTCAGAGAACTTATTTGTATATGTATGTACTTATTGTGACTTGGTCAATTAAAGTGATATCCTCTCCTCTATCCATTGTCTGAATGTTGACAATTCTGAAATTTAAAAGTTCACCAAGAAAGCACGTGATGACATAATACTGTGTATTAGTCTAAGACATGAGTGTTTTTTTTGTTGTTATTTGGGGATATGCTTATTTCTGTGCAATATATAAACAACTGCTGCTGCTGCTAAGTCGCTTCAGTCGTGTCCGACTCTGTGCGACCCCAGAGACGGCAGCCCACCAGGCTCCCCTGTCCCTGGGATTCTCCAGGCAAGAACACTGGAGTGGGTTGCCATTTCCTTCTCCAATGTATGAAAGTGAAAAGTGAAAGTGAAGTCGCTCAGTCGTGTTCTACTCTTCACGACCCCATGGACTGCAGCCTACCAGGCTCCTCCATCCTTGGGATTTTCCAGGCAGGAGTACTGGAGTGGGGTGCCATTGCCTTCTCTGATATAAACAACTAGTTCAGCCTATTTTATGTTATTTCTTTATTTAGGGTTTCAATATGTGATTGTGTACAGAAAAAAGATACTGATTTTTTGATAGGGGTTGACAATGCAAGGTTTAAAAAAAAAACAAAAAACAGATACCAGAAATATCACTTACACAGTTTAAGTATGAATAACCATCCATTTTGTTTATCTAAAGCATTTCTAATCTACAGGCCAGAGACAAATTTTGTTTTTGTTGTTAGGTTCATTATGGTGACTGACACTTGGTTTCAGAGATATTTAGGTCATTTACAATAATGGTATAGCTTTTAACATTTTTTTTTTAACAATGATTAGGTAATTTAATGGAAAATTGAGAGAAACCTCTTGGAATGATTAAATGGGTAACATTTAAAACTTTCTCCTTTAGAAGTTCCTTTAAGGGGAAAAATAATTTAATCTGACCAATCCTTTGATGTTTGGGATCCTTTTTAAACATTCTAGGTGCAAATTATTTTTATCTTCATATTCATAACATTTTAATAATGAGAAACTCACTAAATCCCAAATAATATATTCAGATTTTTTTTTCCTGAGCAATTATTTATCTCCTAGTGACTTACATCCCTTTAGGCTAAACAAGTCAATCTGATGTTTTTACTTGGCATCTCTCCAAATATTTGAAGAAACTCAAGTTAACCAAGAAAGAAGAGTAAAAAGCAAAATATATGGAACCAAAGAAATGTTAAGAGTTTTCAAGAAATACCATTCCTTCAAAATAAATCTTAAGGTTGTTGCTGGTAGCTCAGAAGGTAAAGAATCTGCCTGCAATGCAGGAGACCTGGGTTTGACTCCTGGATTGGGAAGATCCCCTGGAGGGGGATACTCCCTAGAGGGAGATCCCCTGGAGGGAGTACTTTTGCCTGGAGAATTCCAGCTTACAAAGGTTTTTCAAGGACTGGATCTTCTTGAAGTCCAAGGGACTCTCAAGAGTGTTTTCCAATACCACAGTTCAAAAGCATCAATTCTTCAGCTCTCAGCTTTCTTCATAGTCCAACTCTCACATCCATACATGACCACTGGGAAAACCATAGCTTTTCAACATACTGTCTAGGTTGGTCATAACTTTCCTTCCAAGGAGTAAGCATCTTTTAATTTCGTGGCTACAGTCACCATCTGCAGTGATTTTGGAGCCCCCCAAAATAAAGTCTGACACTGTTTCTAGTCTTTCCGCATCTATTTGCCATGAAGTGGTGGGACCAGATGCTATGATCTTAGTTTTCTGAATGTTGAGCTTTAAGCCAACTTTTTCACTCTCCTCTTTCACTTTCATCAAGAGGCTTTTTAGTTCCTCTTCACTTTTTGCCATAAGAAGGGTGTCATCTGCATATCTGAGGTTATTGATATTTCTCCTGGCAATCGTGATTCCAGCTTGTGCTTCTTCCAGCCCAGCATTTCTCATGATGTACTCTGAAATCATTCATCTCATGATGAACACTGAAATCAGATTGTTTATATTCTTTGCAGCTAAAGATGGAGAAGCTCTATAAGAACTCTATAAAACAAAATCAAGACCTGGAGCTGACTGTGGCTCAGATCATGAACTCCTTGTTGCCAAATTTAGACTTAAATTGAAGAAAGTAGGGAAAAACCACTAGACCATTCAGGTATGACCTAAATCAAATCACTTATGATTATACAGTGGAAGTGAGAAATAGATTTAAGGTACTAGATTTGATAGACAGAGTGCCTGATGAACTATGGGCGGAGGTTCATGACATTGTACAGGAGACAGGGATTAAGACCATCCCCAAGAAAAAGAAATGCAAAAAGGTAATATGGCTGTATGAGGAGGCCTAACAAATAGCTGTGAAAAGAAGAGAAGCGAAAAGCAAAGGAGAAAAGAAAAGATATAAGCATCTGAATGCAGAGTTCCAAAGAATAGCAAGGAGAGATAAGAAAGCCTTCCTCAGTGATCAATGCAAAGAAATAGAAGAAAACAACAGAATTGGAAAGACTAGACATATCTGCAACAAAATTAGAGATACCAAGGGAACATTTCATGCAAAGATGGTCTCAATAAAGGACAGAAATGATATGGACCTAACAGAAGTAGAAGATATTAAGAAGAGGTGGCAAGAATACAGAGAACTATACAAAAAAGACCTTCACGACCTAGATAATCACCATGATATGATCACTCACCTAGAGCCAGATATCCTGGAATGTGAAGTCAAGTGGGCCTTAGAAAGCATCACTATGAACAAAGCTAGTGGAGATGATGGCATTTCAGTTGAGATATTACAAATCCTAAAAGATGATGCTGTGAAAGTGCTGCACTCAATATGCCAGCAAATTTGGAAAACTCAACAGTGGCCACAGGACTAGAAAAGATCAGTTTTCATTCCAATACCTAAAAAAGGCAATGCCAAAGAATGCTCATACTACCACACAATTGCACTCATCTCACACGATAGTAAAGTAATGCTCAAAATTCTCCAAACCAGGTTTCAGCAATACATGAACCGTGAACTTCCAGATATTCAAGCTGGTGTTAGAAAAGGCAGAGGAATCAGAGATCAAATTGCCAACATCCACTGGATCATGGAAAAAGCAACAGAGTTCCAGAAAAACATCTATTTCTGCTTTATTGACTATACCAAAGCCTTTGACTGTGTGGATCACAATAAACTGTGGAAAATTCTTCAAGAGATGGGAATACCAGACCACCTGACCTATCTCTTGAGAAACCTATATGCAGGTTAGGAAGCAACAGTTAGAACTGAACATGGAACAACAGACTGGTTCCAAACAGGAACAGGAGTACATCAGGGCTGTATATTGTCACCCTGCTTATTTAACTTATATGCAGGGTACATCATGATTATAAGTACTCATTTACATTTTTTCTCTCTTTCCTACATATTGATTTCTTGGTAAATTCATTAGCAATATTCTGTCACAATTTCTTTTATTTTGTATTGTTCTAGACAAATTCCTTCCAAGTGAACTTTTATCCAAAGATTGTGTCTCTTAGTCTAATTGATTTTGTGTTGCTTTTTAATTTCTTCTCACTTTGTCTTATAATTTACTGCCCTTTTATTAGTAAAATTATCCTTGTTGAACATTTTTTTTGTTGAATCGTTAAAATATACTTATTCTTAAAAATTTGATAGTTTCTAATAAATTTCAGTTCATCATGAATGATTTTATGTTCAGTTTAAGATTGTTGTGTTTTTTTTTTAAGCAGTATAATTTTTCATGTTGGAATCACTTTCTAGGATAATTTCCATTGATATTTTAAGACCAAACATCATTTAATCTGGCCACCCTTCTTATGTCTGACGCCTTTTTAAACATCCTAGCCACATAGTAGTTTCATCTACATATTCACTATTTCAAAGATGGGAAATTGCCTGAATTCTCAGCAATACTTCAATTTTGCTTTTAAGAAATTATTTGTGTGTGTGTGTTTCTTTTTCTCCATTTGTAATCGCCTTTCATGGCAATAGTTTTGTCAGTGCCCCCATCACTGTGATCCTCCTTGTCATCCAGATGGCACTTCACAGCTCCTGCTCACAGTGATATTGGGGATAATTTAGACCCAATCAAAAAGCCAGCGGGCAGCTTGGTTCACTTCCTAAGTGTAGCTATGCATGAGTCCTCCGGCTTCAACTGGCAAACCGCTTGCTGAAACCTGGAGTATTAGGTAATTGGAAACAGCTGACTTGTTTTTCATCAGACTTCTTTTTCACAATGAAACACATAGTCAGACTCTGTAAACACCTTTTTGGCTCACTTCCAGCTCTGAAAGAGTTTTAGTTCTTTGATCTTGCAAATGCCAGGTTTTTGAGATACCACTGCCTATTCCTTGGGTGAATTTGGCAGTTCCACAACTTCAGCCCTGATCCTCTTTTATAGTGTTTTTCCATTTTCAGTTCACAAATATATCTGTCTTTGTTCTGAGCATCACATTACCTATTTGGCTTTCTGTATCACACTTTATAATTGTTATGTATTTATAATAGAAAGAATGTGTTGAAGAAAGAAAATTAATGAACATCTTAGCTGGAAATCACTTATGCTGAATTTTCAAACTTGAGTCATGAGTTCCTATGGAAAAATCACTAGGTGGGCAATAAATCCCTAAGTTAATGGTTATAGTCAGCAGCAAGCTGTAAAAGATGAGTCAGAAGCCAAGCTGACACTTGAAATATAGAGATATTCAGGCCTCAGGAGGACCAACAAGGCTGAGACAGCACCTGGGGGCATCTGCTTTGTGGTCAAGAGATAGCAACAATTACAGTTAATGACAAAACTCTAATATCTCAATGTTAGTTTAGAATATGCTATAGAAGTAAGAAGGTGGATTAATAATAAAAACATCTCTATATATCAATAGTATAGCTGTCAAGTGGAGAATGAAATGGCAACCCACTCCAGCATTCTTGCCTGGAGAATCCCAGGGACGGGGGAGCTTGGTGGCTGCCGTCTATGGGGTCACACAGAGTCAAACATGACTGAGGCAACTTAGCATAGCATAGCATAGCTGTCAAGATAATTCTCTGGTCCATCTTCTGTCATGAGTTCTTCTGATCTGTGAGGCATTACAATCTGTGGGTGAAACCAAGAAAATAGAAACCATTTTAAGATGAATTCAGAGAAAGGTATTCAATATTTTCACATTAAACACTTTCATAAACAACATATTTCAACACCATTGTGTTAAAATAGATTTCTTTGGATGTCAGTCTCATGTTTGAGATAATAACAAAGGCAATTTCTAGCATATTGATTCCAAGAATAAAATGTCTGCAAGAGGAAATTTTGACTCATTCACTTATTTTGATTAATAAATTTATCATTTGTATATTATCTGTCTGCATTATTAAGTTTTAGAAATCTCTCCAGCTGCATTCCATTATCCTTATACATTTCGAAATATCTCAATAGCAGAAACTAGAGAAGACTCTCTTCTATTGGAAACTTTGTCAGGAGTGATAACATCCCTTTCTTGCTTCTTAATAAGCAATATTAAGCTTATAATATGCTTAATAAGCAACCAGATATGTTCTCTCAGTAGTTCTCTCAGTGGATTCTCTCAGTGACTTCTTCAGATTTAATGTATAGTCATAGCTCAGTTGGTAAAGAATCTGCCTGCAATGCAGGAGACCCAAGTTTGATTCCTGGATTGGGACAATCCCTTGGAGAAGGAAAGGGCAATCCACTCCAGTATTCTTCCCTGGAGAATCCCATGGACAGAGGAGCCTGGCAGGCTACAGTCTATGGGGTTACAAGACTTGGACACTACTGAGTGACTAAGCACAGCACAGCATACCACATACTTAAAAAATGTAATCTTTACTTCCCCAGATTCTGATATTATCACTGCAATGAATACCCTTTCAAATTTTTTGGGGAAAAAAAAAAGTTACATGAGTGAAAGCAGATGAAGGAATTTTGATCTTTTTTCTTACTAGGAGTTAAACAAGGCAAGTTTTGTACAAGAGCTACAAATTCAAATGCTTTAAGGGACTAAAAATTTCATATAATAAAGAGTGATAAAGTCTTTAGCAAATTGGGAGTGCCATATCCCCTGAAGATATTGAAAATATTTGGAAGAATGTACAGGGAAAATAGGGCTTCCTAGGTGGCATTAGTGGTAAAGAACCCACCTGCCAATGGAGGAGACATAAGAAATGGGGGTTTGATCCCCAGATTGGGAAGATCTCCTGGAGGTGGGCATGACAACTCACTCCAGTATTCATGCCTGGAGAATCCCATGGACAGAGGAAATGTACCAGCTAAAGCCAATAGGGTGTCAAAGAGTCAGACATGACTGAAGCAACTTAGCACAGCCATGGCACAGACAATATAAAACACCTTTAGATCCATCACCTAATCTACAAATTGCTAACTTTACTGTCAATCCTATTTAAAACCTTTTGCCTTTGGATTCCTCTTTTATATTTACTTTCAGTAAAAATTGGTAAATGTCAGGAAGCAACAGTTAGAACTGGACATGGAACAACAGACTGGATCCAAATAGGAAAAGGAGTATGTCAAGGCTGTTTGTTGTCACCCTACTTATTTTACTTATATTCAGAGTACATCATGAGAAACGCTGGGCTAGAAGAAGCACAAGCTGGAATCAAGACTGCCGGGAGAAATATCAATAACCTCACATATGTAGATGACACCACCCTTATAGCAGAAAGTGAAGAAGAGCTAAAGAACCTATTGATGAAAGTGAAAGAGAGAGTGAAAAAAGTTGGCTTAAAGCTCAACATTCAGAAAACAAAGATCATGGCATCCAATCCCATCACTTCATGGCAGATAGATGGGGAAACAGTGGAAATAGTGGCTTACTACATTTTTGGGGGCTCCAAAATCACTGCAGATGGTGATTGCAGCCATGAAACTAAAAGACGCTTACTCCTTGGAAGGAAAGTTATGACCAACCTAGACAGTATATTAAAAAGCAGAGATATTACTTTGCCAGCAAAGGTCCATCTAGTCAAGGCTATGTTTTTTCCAGTGGTCATGTATGGATGTGAGAGTTGGACTGTGAAGAAAGCTGAGTGCTGAAGAGTTGATGCTTTTGAACTGTGGTATTGGAGAAGACTCTTGAGAGTCCCTTGGACTGCAAGGAGATCCAACCAGTCCATCCTAAAGGAGATCAGTCCTGGGTGTCTATTGGAAGGACTGATGTGGAAGCTGAAACTCCAATACTTTGGCCACCTGATGCAAAGGGCTGACTCATTTGAAAAGACCCTGATGCTGGGAAAGATTGGAGGCAGTAGGAGAAGGGGACAACAGAGGAGAAGAAGGTTGGATGGCATTACTGACTCAATGGACATGAATTTGGGTAAACTCTGGGAGTTGGTGATGGACGAGGAGGCTTGGTGTGCTGCAATTCATGGGGTCGCAAAGTGTCAGACACGACTGAGCATCTGAACTGAACTGAACCTTAAATATTCCAAGAACATTTTGTAGCATCCAATATCACACTTTAATCTAAATGAAATATGTGATTATCAGATTATTAATTATCCTTTGGGCTATGCACATGAAAGGCTAACCACTTCCAATTAAAAATAATGTTGTCCTTTAATCCTCCACTCAAATTAACTTATGACTGGTTCCAAATTTTAGTAAGATTTTAAAAATAATTTAGATATTTTTATACACTTATCATGGGAAATAGATGGGGAAACTGTGGAAACAGTGGCAGACTTTATTTTTCTGGGCTCCAAAATCACTGCAGATGGTGACTGCAGCCATGAAATTGAAAGATGCTTACTCCTTGGAAGGAAAGTTATGACCAACCTAGATAGCATGTTCAAAAGCAGAGACATTACTTTGCCAACAAAGGTTCGTCTAGTCAAGGTTATGGTTTTTCCTGTGGTCATGTCTGGATGTGAGAGTTGGACTGTGAAGAAGGCTGAGAGCTGAAGAATTGATGCTTTTGAACTGTGGTGTTGGAGAAGACTCTTGAGAGTCCCTTGGACTGCAAGGAGATCCAACCAGTCCATTCTGAAGGAGATCAGCCCTGGGATTTCTTTGGAAGTAATGATGCTAAAGTTGAAACTCCAGTACTTTGGCCACCTCATGCGAAGAGTTGACTCATTGGAAAAGACTCTGATGCTGGGAGGGATTGGGGTCAGGAAGAGGAGGGGACGACAGATGATGAGATGGCTGGATGGCATCACTGACTCGATGGACGTGAGTCTGAGTGAACTCCGGGAGTTGGTGATGGACAGGGAGGCCTGGCGTGCTGCGATTCATGGGGTCGCAAAGGGTCAGACACAACTAAGTGACTGATCTTATCTAATACACTTATCGTCATGGCAGAAGCAGAGCATATTGATTTCTTCCTTACTAGTAGTCATGAGTTTAGATTTGCTTCAGATACAGCTAAAATTGTTGTTTGGGGCATAGAGTCATCAGCGTTTAAATGTGGTAGTCTAAATAATCTCATCTTAAAAAAAAAGCTTTTGAACACCTACTTGACTTATAGGTGCATTTTTTACAGGTAACATTTCAGTCAAAATGAAATGCTGCTTTAAATCAAGGTTTCTCAAATTGTGGGTCATAAAGAGATTCTTGTATGTTCAAGAGAGTCAAATAATAAAGGGTAAATAATATTTACCCTTTGTGTACTTTAATGTCCTCTTGAGGTCTACGGTGCAAGTGATTTCCAAATTTTTCATATTTAAGTATCTATTTTATAAATAAAATCTGAAATAAAAAATCAGGCTCTCAGCTGATAAAACTGTTTGCAGCATTTATAAAGCAGAGAAATAAATAAGAGGAACCATTAAAGCATTAATATTTGATGTGCACTTTATTAATCAAAATAGACTTATATCATATTTATTTTATAACATATTCACTAGAGATAATATTCATTTAGTCTAGAAACTATTTTTGGTAGACATATAGTTTTATTAGCTTGTTAAAATAATTTGCACACAAATTATTTGCATATGAGAGAAAGTTGGAATATCACAGTATTTATTAAATCATCCATTTTCCTTTTAATAAACAAGTATATACCCACTGCTTACTAGAGTAAACTGTTTAGTTTCCAGGTGTATGATACCACTGTTACATGAAGACTGGTGCCATTCTTTCTGTCTTTCCATAATCTTTTCATTTTGTTCAGTCGCTCAGTCATGAGTATCAACAACTCAGGGTGGAAAACAAAGCCAACACCTCCATGATTCCATCCCAAAGGGAAAGCACATGGCAGACATCCTCAGTGCACCACCCCTTCAACTCCCTACAATGTGCATGAATTGTACTCATGTTCTTTTGGCAGTAATAACAGACCCCAGGGGAGGACATGCAGGCAAGATCTCTCCCTTCCTAGTCAATCTAACTGAGGCATGAAGCAGAGCATCTCCAGTGCTCCCCTCCACATGGGATTAAAGCAAAATGACCCTTTGTGGAACTTTGCTTGATTGTATCTATTCACTTGATCTCTTTTGCTTTTCTGCCCCATTTCGTCACTACTCTTTCAGATTTTTCCTGGAAACATTCTTCTAATAAATCAGTCTTACTTCATTTCTCATCTTAAATTCTGCTTCAGGAGAACGCAAACTAAAGCAATAAGAATGCTGATGTACCAAAGACAAGGGTGACAGAGGGGGCAAAAAGAGGCACATCTAATTGATTTTCTTCTCTTGTATTACAACCGGAAGAATTTACCTTTGTTTCCCTCAGTTCAGATGCTATGAAAATAATCATAATAAGCATATCACCACTCAAATTTAATTATGAGCCTGCTGAATCATTTTTAATATAAAATCCTTGAATCACATTATTGGAAGACTCATGGTAGGTGGGAAGGCCCTTAACTGCTAACATGTGTTAGGGTAGAGTTAAAATGAATCTGAAGACAGATCAATGAGCAGAATAACAATGTTAAAAAATCATGACTTACAATTTTAAATAATAAGCATAAATCATCATATGTAAAATAATGTTAATAATTTCATAATATCAAGAGAAATGATAATTTTGTATTTCAACCAAAGTATCTGCAGCAGTTGTAGTAGTGTGTCACCTCTGTCTTTGAGAAATAATTTGCTGAGGACCATGTAGCTACTGATAGCCTCAAACAGTAGCATTCATGCCAAGCCTCAGTATTTGAGATGTTCATTGACAAAGCATGCATGGCAGGGGCATTGGACTCCAGGTAATTGCCACTCAAGTAGGGTGTAGGATCCTGTAATGAGCAGTTTTTCTTTTGAGATTCTCCACTCACCTGGCTGAGAAATTCTGTCAGAGCCTCCTTGTACTGAATCTTCTTTTCTTCCACTCAGTAGCTTCACTTCATGTTATCACATGCTAATGTCTTTCTCTGCCCATTCCTGTACACCCTCTCCTTCACCAGTCAGGGAGGGGTCCCCCTTCAAGTGTTTTTGCACTTTTAATTCCTTCCCATATTGCCCAAACTGTCAGAACCTTTATGAACAATTTATTAGTTATTACGGTTAACTTTACTGATACGTCAAGTTCCACATGCAATTTCCTCCCTTCCCCTAAATTAAAAAAAGTTAATGCTCAGTTAAATATTGGTAGCAGGTATTTGGTGGTATTGAATCATTTCGTATATTCAGATGAAATGGATCCAGCAGTTTTGGTGAGATGTCACACTGAGATGTTCTTTATCTAGCCCGGCTGATGCTAAATCAATAAGCATGTTCATCATAGGCTAAAGTGAGAAAAGGGAACATTTTAGCTGAGGTGCTCCCACGACTAGATGCTTCCTAATGCAGTCTTTGGCTGCATTTGACTTGTGGAAGTATTTCTTCCTGTCCTACTGAAGAATTTGGACAGGGTTCTTAATATGCCTTGTAACATTTCTTTGTCTAAAAAATGAAGAAAATAAAATGTTCAGAAAGTGTCAGTTTCTAAGCAATCCAGTGATTTGCTGGTAAGAAGTTATTTCTTACCAGATTCTTTATTTGTAAGAAATCTTATTCTGAACATTAAAATTCATGATAGCTTGACTCTCAAATAACAGATTCAGGTGATTTTAAAAAATGAACGTATCACTTATAGGCAGCACTTTTGCAATCATTTAAAAATCATAAAAAATTGTATTTGCTGGTATTACCAGTGTCACAAGAAATGATATCATTTCATCTTTCATGTTAAAACTCAGGGGAACACCTTCACCCTTGTCAGATAACTTACTTCAACATATTCCCTTGAAATAAATTGTTTTTAAAATTATGGTTTAGATTTTGTCTAACTACAAATCTTGTGCAAATATATGTAAATCACTGTTCCTCCTCTACAAATTTAAAAAGATACTAAATAATATCTGCTATGAGTTTTTCTCTGAGACAAGTATTTCCTAATATTTATTTACCTTTACCTAAATTACTTAAAATATTATTATTTCTACCCACTTAAATCAAAGATTTTTTTATATAGTTGAGGAAAAATATATCTATATAGAGCTCTTCAAAAGCATATGTAAGGCTGTGGGACTGGATGAAGTTTAAGCTGCAATCATGATTGCCTGGCAGAAATATCAATAACCTCAGATACACAGATGACTCCACCCTAATGGCATAAAGCAAAAAGGGAATAAAGAACCTCTTGGTGAAGGTGAAAGAGAAGAGTGAAAAAGCTGGCTTAAAGCTCAATATTAAAAAAAAATAAGATCATGGAATCTGGTCCCATCATTTCATGGCAAATAGATGGGGAAACAATGGAAACAGTGAGAGACTTTATTTTCTTGGCCTCCAAAATCACTGTGGACAGTAACTATAGCCATGAAATTAAAAGCCTCTTGCTCCTTGGAAGAAAAGCGATGACAAACCTAGACAGCATATTAGAAAGCAGAGACATCACTTTGCTGATAAAGTCCATATAGTCAAAACACCTATGGATGTGAGAGTTGGTTCATAAAGAAAGCTGAACACTGTAGAATTGATGCTTTTGAACTGTGGTGCTGGAGAAGATTCTTGAGAGTCCCTTGGACAGCAAGGAGATCAAATCAGTCAATCCTAAACAAAATTAACCCTGAATGTCCTTTGGAAAGACTGATACTGAAGCTAAACCTCCAATACTTTGGCTGCCTGATGTGAAGTGCCAAATTATTAGAGAAGACTCTGATGCTGGGAAAGATGGAGGGCAAGAGGAGAAGGGGGTGACAGAGGATGAGATGGTTAGATGGCATCATTGACTCAGTGGACATGAGTTTGAGCAAACTCTGGGAGATAGAGAAGGACAGGGAAGCCTGGTGTGCTGTAGTCCACGGAGTCGCAAAGGGTCAGATACAACTGAATGACTGGACAACAACAGCAGCATAACAAATGTACAGTCCTTGAATAGTTAAGAGTAATTAAATGTGCTGTTAGTTTAATGTTTCTATAATTAAACCACAAGTGATTATTTTAATATATTTATAAAAAGTAGGACACTGGAAATGGTATATTTTTTGTTCTATCATGTTTTCATTGTTTTCACAGAGAGTGAAATTTTTACTCTAGACATCTTTTATTACTATGATATAAATAATTACAATCCCAACATATGCTAGTACCTTATCAGATGTTAGCATATCTAGGAATTGTACAGATTTTGAATATTTAAACATTTACATAAAGCAATGTTAAGTAAGTTGAAATATTTTGAAAGCAGTTTGATGGTGAAAGTTATTTAAATTTAAAACATACATATGGTTTATTATCTTTCTCTGTCTCTCTATCCTCTTATAATCATATTTATGACTCAAAAACTAAGCTACAAGTTTTTTAATTTTGTTAAAGTTTCAAAGTATCTGTTTTCAGCATAGACAGTATTTCTAAACAATCTTGTAAGTATTGTTTTTGCCCCCTGCAATATTCTTCCTTAAATTCTTTACATTTAATGAATAAATGAATGAATATCTTAGTGTTAGGAGTAAGTTTCTTACCAAAGAGTTTAGATTAGTTACTGATATTAGTTATCAAAAGAAAAAGAAAGATATATAGTGAATGGAGCATGTAAACTAAAAATGATATAAAAATAGACTAAAATTATAATCATTTTATTCGACATAATCAATAAACTGTTACTGTGCATTTACTACTTATCTAGCCTTAGTTGAGATGCAGATATAAACAGAAAAATGTGGCATATTTAGAAGTCTCACATGTTAAAACATTCATAGGACAAAAATGCTAAGTGAAAGAGGAAAGATAAAATTTTTAAAAATATAAGAGAATAGAAGAGTACCTCCTTTCTGCATTTTTTCATCCTTTCTTCTTATACTTACTTAGCTTTATTTCTTAATATTTCATTATGAATATAACATTTCATTGAGGAATTATTTATTATTGCATTCATCCCTTTATTGAATTATCAACAAATATTTCATGATTATTGTCAACATAATTTTTTAACACTTATAATGACAAAGTCCTTATTATTTATTTTGGTCTTCACAACCTTTGTGAACTTAATTTAAAAACAGTTTTTAGCATGGCTTGGCAAAGGAATATTTTACCCAGGGCTTTGTGCAACTACTGATATTATGAAATACATATTTATTCAAAAGTTTGCTTGATAATTTAAGACTACATTTCAAATAATTCAAGATTATTTGGAGATGAGACAAAATCCCATCTCTGAGAGTCTTCAGGTTAATATCATCTAAACAACAAACTCTCTAAAGCTAAGGGATATATATCCAGTATTTGGATTATGATCTATCAAAAAAATGGATGCCAAGTGTTGGTTGGATGCTAGCTTATGTGTTAATGAATATGTTGTTTAACATTAGAGATAACTCTCTTGACATTACTTTTAATTCTTGTCAATAAATTACAGCTGACCTTTGGAACAACTTGAGAGTTAGGGATGCTGACATTCAGTGCTGTGAAATTTGTGTATAAATAATGTTTGCCCTTCGAATATGCAGTTCTTCTGTAACTGTGGTTCTATATTCAAACACTGAGAAGTTTCCAGTGCTGTAGTACTGACTATTGAAAAATATCTGAAGAGAAAAATCCACATGCAAATAGACCTACACAGTTCAAACCTGTGTTGTTCAAGGGACAACCGTATTACTTTTTTTCCCCCAAAAAATTAACTTACATATCTATTATATGAGAAATAAATAATTCTTTCTTTAAACTAATTTTCTTGTTGGGAACATCATTTTTCATTTGTGAGTATGGCTTTCTCAAGCTTCAGAAGTTAATTCTTGTTGTCTGAAATGTGTTAAATTAATATGTGAATTTTCATATTGCATCACCTAGATTTGTTGAAGGATTCTAACTGTCACAAGCTATGCAAGGCAAAAAGGGACAGAGAGCGAGAAAGGGAGAGAATGCCTTGCTTTTCTAGGATGTGCTGAAATGCCAGAAATAGTTTGAAAAGTGGATGAGAGCTTAGATGTTATCTTGGTATAACATGATTCTACATCACAAAATACTGAGATCTGGGGTGATGACAAATTTAGTTTTTCTGAGCTTGCTCTGGATTGATCAGAGGTTTAATCCAAGATCACCTTGCTGAGATAGCCTCTATTCACATTCAGGTAGTTCCTTTTTAGTTTTGTCCTTTCACATTGAAGTGTCCTGGCAGTTTTGCTAGTTCTTCTATAAAAATTTCTCACAATCCTCAATTATCTAGAAAATTAAAGCTGCAATCTGCCTTACTTTTATATACTTTTGAGGTCTTTTGCTTGTTTGTTTTGTTTGTTTGTACTGTATTTACTAGAATTACAAAGATTATTCAGGATGTTAATGCACTTTTATAAGAGCCACTTAACTACACCCTCTTTGATGATGCACTGGAGTTTACACTTTTGGGGAATTCTCTTATATTTCCCTATTAAGAAGTAACTTTCTTTCAAAGACTCACTTTGATTTTGGTTAAACAATTGGTGAAATGTAAATGGAAACTCTGCATGAAAAAACAAATAATCACACTACAACATGAACAAAATAAAACTATTAACTAAAACAGTCACATAAGCATAGAAACATCTCAGAGAAAAATAAGTAAAGTAAAAGAAGCAGGTGAATTTCATGTATATTATTTCAATAGGCTATCCAGAATTTTGCTGACCTTTCAAATACATATATATATATTTATTTTTAATAATTAAAATTTTAAAAAGCAAGCAAAAGTCAATTCCTATACAAACAAAAAATAATTGTTTTTAGGTATTTACCAATAAATTCCTTATTAATAAACTCTTTATTCTTAGGTATTTACCTATAATTTTCTTATTAATAAATTAATAATAATTCCATCAATGCATTTATCAATATTTCTTTAACATATTTGTTATTTATGATTAGTAACTTATTAATAATTTCTTTATACATGTATATTTACACTGCTAAATTCAAACTGCAGGTTTTATTTAGTGTCCCAAATTTTTACTGTGCATTGTTTTACTGTATATTATGATAACATGGATTTAACAGTTTTCCTTAACTTTAATTATAATTTTTTTTAATGAAGAATTGTTTATTTCTGTATTTATTTTGCTGTGCCGGGTGTTCACTGCTCATGAGCTTTCTCTCACTGGGGCAAGTTGAGGCTACTGTCTAGCTGCAGTGCATGGGCGTATCATTGCCGTGGCTTCTCTTATTGTAGAGCATGCACTACAGGGCACATAGACTTCAGCAGTTGTGCCTCTTAGGCTCTAGAACACAAGTTCAGTAGTCGTGGCACACAGGTTTATGTACTCTGCTAAATGTGGGATACTCCCAGATCAGGAATGGAACCTGTGACTTCTGCATTGACAGGCAGATTTTTTACCACTGAGCCACCAGAAAAGCTCTAATTATGACTTATGGCAGGTTTCATTCTATGGCTTTTCATTCTTTGGGGATGGCTTGTTTTTCCCTCAGTTCAGTTCAGTCACTCAGTCGTGTCCGACTCTTCGCAACCCCATGAATCACAGCACGCCAGGCCTCCCTGTCCATCACCAACTCCCGGAGTTCACTCAGACTTACGTCCATCGAGTCGGTGATGCCATCCAGCCATCTCATCCTCTGTCATCCCCTTTTCCTCCTGCCCCTAATCCCTCCCAGCATCAGAGACTTCCAATGAGTCAACTCTTCACATGAGGTGGCCAAAGTATGGGAGTTTTTCCCTAGCAGCATGTTTCTCTTCATGAAAAATTTCTATTATCTCACTTATTGCTCAAAAAAATTCATGAACTTGAGAAAAAAAAAACCTGTATGGCTCACCAATTTATGAAATATCTTTGATATCTATTTGTATACATATATTAGATGTTGTATTCTCTTTATGTGCAGTGAACAGTTCAGTCCCTTTTCTACAGAGGCCCACAAATATAAGACAGTGCCTGAGTGTATATTTCTATTCTCATCTCCTCTTTCCCAACAGTTTATTATAACTAGATTAGTTTGCTTTTCAATTTGCATATATGTAGAACTGTACAAAAAAGATCTTCATGACCTAGATAATCACGATGGTGTGATCACTGACCTAGAGCCAGACATCCTGCAATGTGAAGTCAAGTGGGCCTTAGGAAGCACCACTATGAACAAAGCTAGTGGAGGTGATGGAATATCAGTTGAGCAATTTCAAATCCTGAAAGATGATGCTGTGAAAGTGCTGTGCTCAATATGCCAGCAAATTTGGAAAACTCAGCAGTGGCCACAGGACTGGAAAAGGTCAGTTTTCATTCCAATCCCAAAGAAAGGCAATGCCAAAGAATGCTCAAACTACTGCACAATTGCACTCATCTCACACGCTAGTAAAGTAATGCTCAAACTTCTCCAAGCCAAGCTTCAGCAATACATGAATCCTGAACTTCCAGATGTTCAAGCTTGTTTTAGAAAAGGCAGAGGAACCAGAGCTCAAATTGCCAACATCCACTGGATCATGGAAAAAGCAAGAGAGTTCCAGAAAAACATCTATTTCTGCTTTATTGACTATGTCAAAGCCTTTGACTGTATGGATCACAATAAACTGTGGAAAATTCCGAAAGAGATGGGCATACCAGACCACCTGACCTGCCTCTTGAGAAACCTGTATGCAGGTCAGGAAGCAACAGTTAGAACTGGACATGGAACAACAGACTGGTTCCAAATGGGAAAAGGAGTACATCAAGGCTGTATCTTGTTACCCTGCTTATTTAACTTATATGCAGAGTATGTACGTCATGAGAAATGCTGGGCTGGAGAAAGCACAAGCTGGAATCAAGATTGCCAGGAGAAGTATCAGTAACTTCAGATATGCACATGACACCAGCCTTATGACAGAAAGTGAAGAAGAACTAAAGAGCTTCTTGATGAAATTGAAAGAGGAGAGTGAAAAAGTTGGCTTAAAGCTCAACATTCAGAAAATTAAGATCATGGCAACCAGTCCCATCACTTCATGGGAAATAGATAGGAAAACAGTGGAAACAGTGTCAGACTTTATTTTTCTGGGCTCCAAAATCACTGCAGGTGGTGATTGCAGCCGTGAAATTAAAAGATGCTTACTCCTTGAAAGGAAAGTTATACCAACCTAGATAGCATATTAAAAAGCAGAGACATTACTTTGATAGCAAAGGTCCATGTAGTCAAAGCTATGGTTTTTCCAGTGGTCATGTATGGATGTGAGAGTTGGACTATAAAGAAAGCTGAGAGCTGAAGAATTGATGCTTTTGAGCTGTGGTGTTGGAGAAGACTCTTGAGAGTCCCTTGGACTGCAAAGAGATCCAACCAGTCCATCCTAAAGGAGATCAGTCCTGGGTGTCCATTGGAAGGACTGATGTGGAAGCTGAAAGTCCAATACTTTGGCCACCTGAAGTGAAGAGCTGACTCGTTGGAAAAGACCCTGATGCTGGGAATGATTGAGGGCAGGAGGAGAAGGGGACGACAGAGGATGAGATGGTTGGATGGCTTCACCGACTCGATGGACATGGGTTTGGGTGAACTCCGGGAATTGGTGATCGACCGGGAGGCTGATGTACTCCGGTTCATGGGATCACAAAAAGTTGGACATGACTGAGCAACTGAACTGAACTGATATATGTATATATAATTTCTCTCTTCTGTCAAAATTTTGATAATAGATTATAAAAACCTTGTATCTATTATGATAATATAACATTAGCCATTATCCTATGCTAGTCCATTTACTTTTGCAAATAAGATTGGTAAAATTGGCAGTCTCTCCTTTCTGCCATAATTTTTGTATGTTATATCTTTTCCAATTATATGGAAAAATATTTAGACACAAATAAAAATTTCTATTTTTTTAATAAAATTGAAAATCTTTTAACATATTTTGTTAATTTATTTTCAATAAGACAATTCACCTAATCACAGCCTCCTAGTATTCAGACTTCATGTTTCACATGTAATCTTAGAAGTTTTCAATATCTTTGAACTACATTTAAGAAGCTGAACAGTTTAAGAAACCAACTCCTCTTGGATATTTAAGATAAGGATATAGGGCAAACCACTGCCCCAAGATTAGAGAAACAGGAAGACAAACAGTCACAAGTGGAAACTGCTGTGGGAACCAGTGCCAGGGGTAGGAAAACCTGAACTGTAAGTTATAAATTGCTAGAGGCTTTGTCTGGAAAATTCTGAAAGTTAAAAACTCCAGGGAGATCCAGTGACAGCATGATGAAATGTCACTGTAAATCTATCGGCATGATAAAAATTAAAAAAAAATACTAGCAAGGATGAAGAAGAAAAAGAATTCTCATTCATTACTGGTGGGGATGAAAATTATATAGCTCACTTTGGAAGATAATTTGGTAACTTTTTACAAACCCAAACATAGCCTTACCATATGATCCAAAAACAGTGCTTCTGGTAATCTACCCAAATGATATGAAATCTATGTGTCATACAAAACCCTGCATGTGAATGGATGCAACCAAGACATCACCAAATAAGTGAAAGTATAAAACACTATCATACACTTATACAATATAATAATTAATTGTAAAAAGAAGAGAGCTATTAAAATATGAATGCAAAAGAGTGGTCATTTCACAATATTGGTAAATGAAAAATGCCAATCAAATTTCAACTATATGATATTTTGGAAAAGCCAAAGCTTTAAACACAATAACCAAATCAGTGGTCACTTATCAGGGACACTGGGGCCATAGATAAGGTGATACAAAAGAAGTGCAGGTTATTTATTTATTTATTTTGGTTTGGGAAACTATTCTATATAATAGTGAAATGATGAATAAACGGCATTATGCATTGTCAAAACCCAAAGAACTTTATGGCACAAGAAGTGAACTTTAATGTATGTTAATTAAAAAAAAAATTTAGGATTTTGGGGAATGTAGGAAGAAATGCAGAATGTGACAAGAAACTAACTGTATTATAAATGTATGCAACAAATTTGTTGAAGCAGATGGAGAGAAAATAGTGCTAACATATATAATTATAGAAGTGTTTGGAATCTGTAATACTAAAGGCAAAAGGATGTGCAGATAAACACTGTATTCTTATTGATAACATTTTCCCTCATGGGAATAAAGGCTAATAATTCTAATACTGCTATAAATATGTGAAAGTGAAAGTCACTCAGTCTTGTCTGACTCTGACATCCCATAGACTGTATAGTCCATGGAATTCTCCAGGCAAGAATACTGGAGTTGGTAGCCTTTCCCTTCTCCAGGGGATCTTTTCAACCCAGGAATCAAACCCAGGTCTTCCACATTGCAGGTGGATTCTTTACCAGCTGAGCCACCAGGGAAGGCCAAGAATCCTGGGGTGAGTAGCCTATCCTTTCTGCAGTGGGTCTTCCTGACCCAGAAATTGAACCAGGATCTCCTGCATTGCAGGCAGATTCTTTAACAGCTGAGCTACCAGGGAATTGAAATTTTAAGGAAGTGGAAAGTGGTAACCAGGTTTCTCACTATTAGAGGGAAATTTATGGATAAGTAAGAAGAAAGCTACAGAGATTCATGTGATAATAAATTAGAGAGTTGGAATTATCAGTATAAACTGTATTTAGCTTAATATAGGCACAGATGGTTGGGTTGAAATATATATATATATATATATATATATATATATATTATTAGTTTACACACATATATTGTCTTGTTCTGCCAGCTGAGACTCTCCGAAAGCAATGACACAAGCAGCACTCAGATGCTGGTTTCTAATAGCATTCTTCCATAAACGGAGTCAGAGTTCCCTGAAGACTTGGATGATTCAGGACTGGGTAACACAATGTGCAAGATGAGCCTGGAGCGTTGTGTAGTGTTTAAAAGCATAGAAGTTCTAGGAGAGGAGAGGAAGAAATCTAAGAAAGAAGACAGACACCATATAGATGCAGCCAAATGAAAGAATACCCGAAAAGTAAAATGGGACTAGATAGGGAGTTTGAGACTGACATGTACCCACTGCTACATTTAGAATGGATAACCAATTAGGACCTACTGTATATTAGAGGGAACCGTGATCAATATTATGTTACAACCTAAATGGGTCACCAAGAGTCAGACACGACTGAGGACTTCCCTTTCACTTTTCACTTTCATGCATTGGAGAAGGAAATGGCAACCCAATCCAGTATTCTTGCCTGGAGAATCCCAGGGAAAGGGGGCCCTTGTGGGCTGCCGTCTATGGGGTCGCACAGAGTCGGACATGACTGAAGCGACTTAGCAGCAGCAGCAGCAGCAGCAAATGGGAAAACAATCTAAAAAAGAATTGATACATAATATGTGTAAATGAATCACTGTGCTACATACCTAAAACTATTACAACACTGTTAATCAACTATACTCCATATGAAATTAAAAAAAAAAACTAGAAAAAAGTGAGGAAAATATGTAAAGTAGTATTGCATTATAAGCCAAAACATAAAATAAATATCTGTATGTCTATATTGATATAAATGACTGAATAAAAAAACTGAAAATAAAAAAAATCCCCCTTGCAAAGCATTAAAAATCATTTATGCAAATGATTTATCTATCCTAAGGAAAGGCTGGACTTCCCAAGTGGCACTAGTGGTAAAGAACCTATGCCCTCATGCAGGAACGTAAGAGACGCAGGTTCAACCCCTGGGTCAGGAAGATCCCCTTGAGTAGGCATGGCAATCCATTCCAGTATTCTTGCCTGCAGAATGGCCTAGACAGATAAGCCTGGCAGACTATGCTCCATAGGGTTGCAAAGAATCCAACACAACTGAAGCGACTTAATATGCACACAAAGGAAAGATAACCTAACATTCTCCTTAGTGTGGGCTGTGCATAGTAACTTCTTCCAAACAGTACAGTGTAGAAAAAATAATAGCTTTCCAGTGGAGAAAGTTAGCAAAACTACATCAGTAAAGGGATCAAGGTCAACATCAAATGAGCTAAATCAAGTTGACAGCATATAATGTGATTAAACTGCCACTTTACCTTTGTGATTCCATTTCCCAAACTCATAACCTTAGCCTAATCATGACAAAAGCATCATAAAAATTCTAATTTTTAGGGCCATCCTATAAAACAAAACAACTAAAAGATCAACAACTGAACAATATTTCTCAAAAAGAGCCAAAACCATCACAAAGAAGGAAAGATTGAGAAACTGTCACAGGTAAGTGAAGCCTAAAGAGACATTGTGAATATCTCTAAGGAGACATGATTTTATCGTGAGGAAAAAAGAGGCTATGTATTAAAACCAAGGAAATCTCAATAAAGTATGAACTTTAATTAATAATAATCTATCAATATAGTTTCATTGGCTGTAATAAATATGCTAATATAAGATATTAATAATGGGAGAAATTGGGTATGAGAGACATGAAAACTACACTAACTTGTAATTATTTATAAATTTAAAACCATTAAAAAGTCAATTAAAATAATTTAAAAATAAAAAATACCTAAAACTTACAGGCAATTGTAATAGCAAAGCTAAATTTCCCAAACCAATTCCAAGCTTCTTCCCCTCCCCACATTTGGTCCTATTCCTATCGTCACTTCTGTTCAGTTTTCACCAGAGGACATTCCCTCAGTCATACCTTGCACAAGAATCTCTATTTCAGGATCTACTATTGAGAAGTCAACTTAAGAGAAAGCAAAAGAATGCTTTAGACTTTACACCTGCCTCTCCTTTCTTTGTGTCTTTTCATAATGTTCATGGAGTTCTCATTCTAATGGCAGAAAGCAAAGAGGAACTAAAGAGATTCTTGATGATGGTGAAAGAGGAGGGTGAAAATGCTGGCTTAAAACTCAACATTCAAAAAACAAAAATCATGGTATCCAGTCCCATCACTTCATGACAATAGATGGGAAATAAGTGGAAACTGCACGAATTTTCTTTTCTTGGGCTCCAAAATCACTGCAGATGATGACTGCAGCTATGAAGTTAAAAGACTCTTGCTCCTTGGAAGAAAAGCTATGACAAACATAGGCATGATATTAAAAAACAGAGACATCACTCAGCTGACCTATAGTTAAAATTATGGTTTTTCCAGTAGTCATGCACAGATGTGACAGCTGGACCATAAAGAAGGCTGAGCACCGAAAAATTAATGCTTTAGAATTGTGGTACTGGAGAACACTCTTGAGAATCTCGTGGACTGCAAGGAAATTAAACCAAGCAATCCTAAAGGAAACTTACCCTGAATATTCACTGAAACAACTGATGCTGAAGCTGAAGCTCCAATACCCCAATACTCTGGCCACCTGATGTGAAGAGCAGAGAGTGAAGGACAGGTAAGCCTGGTGTGTTCCCAGTCCATGGGGTCGCAAAGAGTCAAACACTGCTTAGCAACTGAACAACAATAACTTCTTTCTTTCATCTATATGGTTTCATCCATTATCAGTCAAATTTTTATGATGATGTCACCTTGCCTCTTCGAACTAAGATTTCACTGTCTTTCATAAAAAGAAATCTTAGAAGTACTCTGTTTTGTCCATCTGGATGAAATTAAAAGAATAAGAATTAGCACTATTACCTTACTGGGAAAATTTTAAATATATTTATTTAAATATATACAAAAATGAAAGAGGAGAGTGAAAAAGTTGGCTTAAATCTCAACATTCAGAAAACGAAGATTATGGCATCTGGTCCCATCACTTCATGGGAAATAGATGGGGAAACAGTGGAAACAGTGTCAGACTTTATTTTGGGGGCCTCCAAAATCACTGCAGATGGTGATTGCAGCCATGAAATTAAAAGACGCTTACTCCTTGGAAGGAGAGTTATGACCAACCTAGATAGCATATTCAAAAGCAGAGACATTACTTTGTCAACAAAGGTCCATCTAGTCAAGGCTATGTTTTTTCCAGTGGTCATGCATGGATGTGGGAGTTGGACTATAAAGAAAGCTGAGCACCAAAGAATTGATGCTTTTGAACTGTGGTGTTGGAGAAGACTCTTGAGGGTCTCTTGGACTGCAAGGAGATCCAACCAGTCCGTCCTGAAGGAGATCAGTCCTGGGTGTTCATTGGAAGGACTGATGTGGAAGCTGAAAGTCCAATACTTTGGCCACCTGATGTGAAGAGTTGACTCATTTGAACAAACCCTGATGCTGGTAAAGATTGAGGGCAGGAGGAGAAGGAGATGACAGAGGATGAGATGGCTGGATGGCATCACCAACTCTATGGACATGGGTTTGGGTGGACTCCGGGAGTTGGTGATGGACAGGGAGGCCTCATGTGCTGTGGTTCAAGGGGTTGCAAAGAGTCAGACACGACTGAGTGACTAAACTGAACTGAACTGATATAAAAATGTGTAGCTATAGTTATATACATATTATACATAATTTAAATATGAGTAAATACATCCATATATATATAACTATATATGTAAATATATTAATATATAGATATTTATTTGCAATAAATACACACTGCATATATATTTGGGTTTCTCTGATAGCTCAGTTGGTAAAGAATCTGCCTGCAATGCAGGGGACCCCAGTTTGATTCCTGGGTCAGTAAGATTGGCTGGAGAAGGGATAGGCTACCCACTGCAGTATTCATATACATTAATAGAGGCAAGAATATTGGGGTCAATTTAAATTTGATATAACATAGAATAAACTTCATTTATTATTTATTTATTTTTTTGAAAGTCGCTTAGTCATGTCTGACTCTTTGAGATCCCATGGACTATGTCCATAGAATCCTCCAGGCCAGAACACTGGAGTGGGTAGCCTTTCCCTTCTCCAGGGGATCTTTCCAACCCAGGGATCGAACCAGGGTCTCCAGCATTGCAGGCATATTCTTTACCAACTGAGGTATGAGGGCTATTATTTCTAGAACACCACTAATAAGTTCACATAAATTACCATTGGCTTTATGATAGCCATAAGCAATGGTTTTCTGCAAAGTTTAGAGATGACAGTTTTCAAAAATTCACTTTTTGCTTCAGTTCTCTTTAGAATATGATTTTTTTTAATTAAAAAAAAACTTAGAGGCTTTTTGTCTCAATAGTGAAATGCAATGATATGCCAAAAATGCAATATTGCTCTAGTATGGTAATATATTCCTTTTGAAGACTGTTTTGCTGTGGACAGAACATAGTTTAAATCCTGAGTACACAGGAGACAGCAGTTGGCATGTGCTCTTCAGTTTGACAACTCAACTTGGGTTTGAGAGAGCTTAGCACATCTTTATTAGGACATCAGCCACTGTTATTGCTCAGAACAGAAGGAGCCATGCTTAGGTACTCATGAGAGGTGGAGTCGTTAAGCAGAAAGATTCTATTAAATGTAGACTGGTAAAGTGGAATAACATTTTGTGTTTTCTTTCTCTCCATCCCCACTCCAGCCAAATAGTAATTCCAAAATTAACTTGTTGAAATGATTATTTTGATTCAAGCAATAAAAAGATATTTTGTAAGTACTGAATATATTCAAGATACTGTGCTAGGCTCTAAGCTTTCAGAAATTTATAAGACATCATTTTTCGTTAAAGGTATATGTGTTCTTTAAACATTCTTCAGATTTACCCTTTTAGGGAACGGTTTTTCTTTTTAAAATCTATGTAGAGACTTTTGTTTGGCTTTTCCATTTTCATAAGAGATATACTCTGAATCTTGGTTCTGCTCTGGAAAAATCTGCGCTTCAACAGAAGGTATATTGAAATTATAATCCAAATAATGTCAGATATCAGAAACTTGGATCCATTGCCAGCTTTTAAACCTCAATCTCTCAGAATAACTAGATAGATATTGCATTTTCACGAATGAAAGTCATTATACATTGTTCATCAGCCTGTTGCCATAATCTATGGAGGCAAGACTTGGATTTGGTATCCATTAATACGAGTGATAGCACTATATTGATGATATCATAATAGTTCCCTCCTTAGAGGACAACATTCAGGAAAAATCATTAGCTTGACTGGTATCAGAAAAAAACATTCATATTGAAGTCTTGGAAGAAAGTAGCTCCAAATCCTATCAGGTTATTAACTGCCCCCCAAATCTTCCAGTCATATAACCTAAACAAATGAAATGAAACAGTATATGCTAAGGATTCACCTTTGGGGAAGCTAACTACTAGTCATGGTTTCAAGTTGTGTTTATCATTCTGGGAATCTTTCACTTGGCCTAAGGGCAATATTTACCAGTGAATTAGATAGGGTGGAGGATGGTGAACACCAGACTTTTTATTTCTGAATGGGGACAAATTAAACTCCTATCTATCCGGTGATTTATATACAGGAAAAGACACTGGGAAAAAAAGAATGCAAGTGATCAAGTATAATCTCCTTGTATGTATACTAAAAAACTGAGCTCTTGATAAATAGACTAATAATCTTTGATATAAGTCTTCACCAAAGGAATACTTTTATTAGGATATTTCTGGTTTAGTATTTTTATGATAAATAAATCATAATATACAGATTTATAGAAGAATATGACTACTTAGAAAATGCCACATAAACTATTCAACTGCCTGAGTATAAAATGAAAATTTATAGTAACCTGAGTTAGATCAGTCATATTTTCACTCTGAAAACTGTGCTCAAGGAACACACAAAAAGTTGACAATGAGATATAATTTCCCTGATTACTTGACTTAAAATTGAAATTTACTGCCATTTCTGAATCACTCTATCTTTATTCTCTAGCATTTTTCATAATGTTCATGATTTCCTTGCAAAGTATATAATTTACTCTTCATTGTTTATTGTCTGTCTCTCATTGTAATATTTGCTGTTGTTGTGTTTAGTCACTAAGTCATGTCTGACTCTTTTGTAACCTCATGGACTGTAGCCCACCAGAATTCTCTGTCCATGGGATTTCCCAGGCAAGAATACAGGAGGGGGTTGCCGTTTCCTTTTCCAGGGGATTCCAGCCCTGGGAATCGAACCTGCATCTCCTGCTTGGAAAGCAGATTCTCTACCACTGTGTCATAAGACACAGAAAATCAGTAATCTGTCATTTCTGCATTGATTTATAGTAAAACATCCAATAGTGACAAAATGTAAAAATAAGCATAAAAAAGTAGTAAACAAATGAATGTGTTCAAGGGAAATATATGTACAGAATGAAGCTATGAGGATTCAGGTTGAAATAAAGAGATTGTGTTTGTATGAATTATAGAAGTTAGAGAGAGAAGGAGGAAGAGAAGAAAAGAGATAAGATAATATGAAAGAAAAGGGAAAAAAATGATGGAAACAGGAAGAAGAGAGGAAAGAGAAGAGAAGAATATAAGACTAACCCATCTCTAGAGCTCCTCAGGTGGCCCATTGGTAAAGAATACATTTGCCAATGCAGGAGGCTCAGGTTTTATCCCTGGCTTGGAAAGATATCTGGAGAAGTAAATGTCAACCTGCTCCAGTATTCTTGCCTGGAAAATTACATATACAGAGGAACCAGGTGGACTACAGTCCATGGGCTCGCAAAAGAGTTGGATGTGACTTAGCAACTAAACAACAACAGAACCATTTTAGTTCTTGTCCTTTTGATTACTGGTTATTTTTATTTTTGAATACCTAAGGAATTCTTTAAGAGATCCCCTATATACAACTACATTAAACCATGGAAGCAACTGTTAGAACTGGACATGGAAAAACAGACTGGTTCCAAATAGGAAAAAGAGTACGTCAAGGCTGTGTATTGTCACCCTGCTTATTTAACTTATATGAAGAGTATGTACGTCATGAGAAATGCTGGGTTAGAGGAAGCATAAGATGGAATCAAGATTTCCGGGAGAAATATCAATAACCTCAGATATGCAGATGACACCAGCCTTATGGCAGAAAGTGAAGAAGAACTAAAGAGCTTCGTGATGAAAGTGAAAGAGGAGAGTGAAAAAGTTGGTTTAAGGCTCAACATTCAGAAAATTAAGATCATGGCATCTAGTCCCATCACTTAATGGGAAATAGATGGGGAAACAGTGTTAAACTTTATTTTTGGGGGGCTCCAAAATCACTGCAGATGGTGATTGCAGCCATGAAATTAAGACGCTTACTCCTTGGAAGGAAAGTTATGACCAACCTAGACAGCATATTAAAAAGCAGAGACATTACTTTGCCAACAAAGGTCCATCTAGTTAAGGCTATGGTTTTCCCAGTGGCCATGTATGGATGTGAGAGTTGGACTATAAAGAAAACTGAGCACTGAAGAATTGATGCTTTTGAACTGTGGTGTTGGAGAAGACTCTTGAGAGTCCCTTGGACTTCAAGGAGATCCAACCAGTCCATCTGAAAGAAGATCAGTCCTGGGTATTCATTGGAAGGACTGATGTTGAATCCGAACTCCAATACTTTGGCCACCTCCTGTGAAGTGTTGACTAATTGGAAAAGACTCTGATGGTGGGAAGGATTGGGGGCAGGAGGAGAAGGGGACGACAGAGGATGAAATGGCTGGATGGCATCACCGACTTGATGGACATGAGTTTGGGTAAACTCCGGAAGTTGGTGATGGACAGGGAGGCCTGGCTTGCTGCGATTCATGGGGTAGCAAAGAGTCGAACATGACTGAGTGACTGAACTGAACTGAATGGAAGGACTTCTCTTAAGAGATCCCCTATATACAACTACATTAAACCATGTATTTTCCAAATGTTTAAAAAGTGAATTTCCCAAAACTCTCACGAGAAAGAATGATTCTCTGGAATCTATCACAAAATATTTTTTTATTTAATTTATGACAAGCAAAAATATTCTCATGTGTGTTTAAAATGAATGCAGCCTATTGACATTTCAAATTTTATAAATCTGATACTTTAGAAAATAGCCATATTTTTAAAATTTCAAATAAAAACTATGAAAATAAAATTGAAAACACTAATTCTTTGATAACACATTACTTCTAGTCCACAATAGCTGTAATTAGAGTTGACTGTGTTCTCCATTTGACCTTGAAGAAACAATAAATATTAATGAGGCACTATTATGTTTTTGTATGGAGCTGTTCACATGCAAAAAAAAAAATCATTAAAAATTCACCTGCTAACATCTGTGGTTTCCATAGACTTTACACAATGATTTGAATGCTTTACTCTCAATGATGCACAAAATATTCTTATGTTGAAAAATATAAACTTGTTAGTTCCAACATCTCACTGTTAATAGTGGTAATAAAACGATTCAAAATTAAATATAAATTTTTCACAAGTTTTTGTGTTTAATGTAAGGATTCTATGAGAATAACTGAAAGAATCAGCTAAATCATATGATAAAGAGCATTGCATACTATCAGTAGAATTTAAGTTTATTCTCTTATTCAACATTCAATATTCTACCTTGAAATATTTTCTTCTTAATTTGTTTTAAGGATATTATCCTGGGTGAGCTCTTAAAAAAGCTCAGAAAGAAGTGAAGGAGCAAGAGATCCTCTCAGTGGAGAGGATTGGTTGTGGAGTGGAGAGGACAGAATTGGTTGGAGGTTTCTAGAATGCCAAACAACCCTTGCCAACAACTAACAAGAAAATTCAAATGTCAGTTCTATAATCAAAAGGAATTGATTTCTGCCAATAACTAAGGAGAATCATAAAGGACCCTGAGCCTCAGGTGAGATCACAGCCCTGGCTTACACTTTGATTGCCTCATGGAGAGTCCTTGAACGGAGGGTCCAGTGAAAATATAGTAGAATCCTGATGCATGAGGACTGTGAGAGAATGAATGTGTTACACTCTCAGAGTATTTGCCCAACAAACCTCTTCTACTCCATTTCCTTCTCTCCCTTTACATAACTATCTATTGCATAACCCAAATACTTACACTGAATGGCTATATGATGGGAATCTCTACCCCTGCATCCTTCAGGTCCTTGATGGTGGCACTAATTTGCAATCCCTCCAGCAATGTGGTATTTGTTTTGGTTTACTATTTCCTATGTAAAGGCTCTTCTAATGCTTCCACTTGGCATTTCCCAGCATAGTAGCCCTCACTTCATAGATTAGGAAAGCAATGCTGTGATTCTGGCAGTTGCTGAGGATATCTATTGCAATTATACAGTTTAGAACTGGGGACACAACTAACAGGTAGGTTTGGGGATGAAGTGAACCTAATGTGAGGTGAACATGGGAAAAAAGTTTATTGATGACCTGATTTCCAAAAACCCTTTATCTGACTGGTGAATTACAGTGATATTTTGGGTCTCCTAGAGTAAGTGTCTGTTCAGAGAATATGGGGCTTCCCTGGTGGCTCAGTGGTATAGAACCCACCTGCCAACACAGGAGACATAAGAGACACAGGTTCAATCCCTGAGTCATGAAGATCCCCTGGAAAAGGAAATGGCAAACTCGCTTCAGTATTCTTATCTAGAAAACCCCATGGAGTGAGGAGCCTGGCGGACTACAGTCACTGGGGTTGCAAAGAGTAAGACATGACTGAGCAACTAAACAAAACAGAGCATGTGCCCAGAAATTCCAAGAAAGACTGATTATTTTCTTTTTCCCAAAGCATAGTCACCTTGACAAAAAGATAAAGGTCCCTTTGGGAAAGGTTGAAAGAAAGATTTGCAGTATAAATTTTGGCAATATACTGAGGTCCAGCCTCTCCTTTATTCAAGGGGTTATGGGTCTTAAACTGGCTGAAGTCTGGAAATTAACTGATTGATGACTGGTAATTCAAGTTAAACTTCTGCCTACATGGTCTAGAACTCTTCCACTTTTATAGATAAAGTAAAAATTTATGTGACTGCCCATTGATCTTTCTCTTAGGGACACTATGACCAACTAGCCAGTGCCGTAAGTTTCAGTGAATCAGAGTATTCTGATTAACGCTTTGACTCCATTGTTCATGACAACAATCATGGCTACTTGCTCTTTTGCAGCTAAGTGCTGTTGCCACTGGATCCCTTCTACCTTAACATCTAATTATTTTCATTTCATTTAAGGATCTCAGTTCAAAGGCAGCAATTTTCACTGTAATTTTTGACCCATAGAATGCCAGAGCTCGCTTCACATATGCATTTCTCACAGGTGTATTAAAAGATGCATTCTCTCAGGTGGGTAAACAGGTTTTGTGTGATCCACTCTAACATTCCAATCTCCTCAAACTTTGGGGTATCATCTTTTACAGTGTACCAAGGGACTTATGTCATTTCAGCATAATTTAACATATGCCACTTTTTGCTGTATATTTCAGCTACCAAAGGCACACACTGTTAAAGATCTTTTGACCTTTCAAGCTGTAATGATGAATCCAGAATCTGCTTAGTATGCATGCTTACATCAACAAATTTGTTTAAATTCAAATTTATGTTCCTTCCACGATCACCCTACACTCTTAATATCTACCCCCTACATCTATGGCAACCCACTCCAGTACTCTTGCTTGGAAAATCCCATGGATGGAGGAGCATGGTAGGCTACAGTCTATGGGGTTGCAAAGAGTCGGACACAACTGAGCGACTTCACTTTCACTTTTCACTTTCACATCTATTCCTAAGATTTCTGTCTGCATTAATTGCAAAATTCATGTAGTTCTTTGGAGAGTTAGTACAACACCTCATGAGTTACACTTTGTACCTCATCTTTTGGGTCCTACTGGTACTTGAGTCTCATTATGGCTCTAGAAGCAAGGAGTAATATGAATGGACACTGACAAAAATCATCAGTGTATTGCAAATTAACTACCTAAAAGTAAGCCATTGCAAGTTCCTCAACCAAGGGGTATTAACCTCCTCAGACAAGAACTTGGAAGAATGTTCTTCCAAGTGAAGAACATTTACTTGAAGTGTCCCCAGCTACATGAGGAATTGCTCATATGTCTCTATTCCAATTTTCAGATAGATACCCATCCCTTTTCAATCAATACAGTCACTTTAACAGCAGGCACCCTGTGAGGTTGGGAATTCAATTTGTGTTGTAGTTCAACTGCCTACCAGAAGGATTTTATTATAGATATTTTATCTCCATGGACATAAGAGTTGAGAGTTTCATTCAGGGGAGACACAGAAATTTTCAGGTTATTCATGCATGGAATTTGAAGCCCTGGGTTCATCCTTTTTGTCCCTTGTACTCTGTCCAGCAGTTAGGAGCAACCAATCCATCTCATTACAGTCATTAACTTGACCAAAAAAAAAAAAAATGTAGTCTAAAATAGCAAATGCACACTCAGAAACTTGCCTCATAAATATTTGTTTAGGAGCATGTAACAGTGATAATTTGTGTTCTCTTATAGCAACATCAAATCATGAATTATCAGTGCCCTCTTTGCCACTGGAAATGGAAACAATTTATACCTTTAATTAGAATCACATTAGTGAGTCAGTACCACAAATCCAAGAATTAATTCCCCCCAAAAAGTGTCTGTTTGGTAGAACCATTTTCAGTACCAAAATTTGTAACAGTTAAGGTTCTTTAGGAAACAAAACCAAAAGGAACTTTATTTATTCACTTTTGTATAGAAATAGACTCACACATTTTGAGGGGCTAACAAGTGTAAAGAAACAGGCAAGATTTCTGTTACAGTCTTGATGTAATGTTCCTTCTTCTCTGGGAAGCAGTTTTTGTTCATAAGTCCCTCATCTGATTGAATGAGGTCTGCTTATAGGGTTGAGGATAATCTTATTTATTCAAAATTAGCTGATTGTAAAGGCTAACCACAGCTATAGAATATCTTCACATTAACCTAGAGAAAAGTGTTCAACTATGTTCTATGCTTTCAGCACCATCAGCTAGCCAAGTTGACTTATAAAAATTAATCATTAGATTCAACAAAGACATTCTTAAATGTGCCTGGCTTTATTTTCCCTCTCAGTTCATAGCAGTGTAAAATACAGTGACTACTGTTTGATAACAGTGACTTTATTCATGCTGTTTGTGTGTGCTCAGTCATGTCCAACCCTATGGACTGCAGCCCATCAGGCTTCTCTGAGATCATCCTGGGAAGAATAATGGAATGGGTCATCATTTCCTTCTCCAGGGAATCGTCCCCACTGAGGGATCGAAACTGCATCTCCTGTGTCTCCTTTCATTGGCAGGAAGATTCTTAACCACTGAGCAACCTAGGAATCTCTTATTCATATTGAGGTGTTGCTAATTTAACCAACATTATTTGTACACCAGAGTGCAAATGTCAACATAACAACAAAGACAAATAATGCCTTTTTATTTTTATAAAAACAGTTTTGACACTTTGGACCTTCTCAACTGATTAGATAAAGTCATAAAACTAATTAGATAATATCTACTGTAATAAACAAATTATAATTAGCTAATTTCTGAATGTCTTGGGCTTCCCAGATGGCTCAGTGGGGAAAAAAAACAAAAAACAAAAAAACTCCACCTGCCAATGTAGGACATGCAGAAGATGTGGGTTCAAACCTTGGGTTGGGTGGATCCTCTGCAGGAGGAAATGGCACCCCACTCCAGTATTCCTGTCAGGAAAATCCCATGGACAGAGTAGCCTGGTGGGCTACAGTTCATGGGGTTGGAACAAGTAGACATGACTGAGCACACATGCACGAACATGTTCACTGGAAATTTAGTTATTAGCTTGTTTACAGAAAGGTAATATGGAGATGATCTTCATTCATGCCTTTTTTTTTCTTTCCTTGAAGAAATAAACCCTTTTCCCCAGGGCTGGCAATTGAGAACAATGTTGAAAAGTCGTCAAATCCAGTGTTTAGTGTGTATATGATTTACAGTTAGATCTCCTTTCTGTATGCTTTTATTTTACTAAATGAAGGATGATTTCTTTTTTTTAGTTTGCTAGCTTTAACTGAGAATTTTGTTATATATATGTGTGTATATATATAATATATATATATATATGTATGCATATACCATCAGAAAAAAAATCAATTGTCTCAAATATGCTTAAATAGAAATATTTGTATGTCTTATTGTGCCAATATATTATTTAAAAATTTCAGAAAACTAAGATCATGCCATCCGGTCCCATCACTTCATGGCAAATAGATGGGGAAACATGGAAAGAGTGAGAGACTCTACTTTTTGGTCTCCAAAATCACTGCAGACAATGACTGCAGCCATGAAATTAAAGGATGCTTTAATGGAAGGAAAATTATGACCAACTTAGACAGCATATTAAAAAGCAGAGACATTACTTTCCCAACAAAGGTCCATGTAGTCAAAGTTATGCTTTTTCCAGTAGTCATATACGGATGTGAGATTTGAACTATAAAGAAAGCTGAGCGCCGAAGAATTGATGATTTTGAACTGTGGTGTTGGAGAAAACTCTTGAGAGTCTCTTGGACTGCAAGGAGTCCAACCAGTCTATCCTAAAGGAAATCAATCTTGAACATGCATTGGAAGGACTGATGTTGAAGCTGAAACACCAATACTTTGGCCACCTCATGTGATGAACTGACTCACTTGAAAAGACCCTGATGCTGGGAAAGATTGAAGGGGGGATGAGTAGGGGACAACAGAGAATGAGATGGTTGGATGGCATCACTGACTTGATGGACAGAAGTTTAAGTAAGCTCCAGGAGTTGGAGACGGACAGGGAGGCCCAGCGTGCTGCAGTCCATGGGGTCACAAAGAGTCGGACATGACTGAGTGACCGAACTGAACTGAACAAGTTAATAGAAAAATCAGTTATTAACAATCATTCATATTTTTTAAGCTTTTTTGTTTTTCTTAACCAAATAAGAAAAAGCCTTCCTCAAATGTAAAGAGAATTTTGCTTATAAATAATGTATATAATGTATAGTTATTGTTGTTGTCTTTCCCAAGCACTTTTATCAACTACTTTCTCTTCTTTCAACTTTATTTTTTAAACTTTAAGGCTTCAAGATGCTTTTTGCTTCAGATACACTTTATTTTTCTTTTAGCCAAAGCTGAAAATAATAATATGAGCCATGTCATGTGTTTTTTCTACAATCAAGTAATACTATTTTATAATACTTTAAGTGAAACAAAATCCTTTATATTCATAATATTATGTCCTGTTAATATTATTATTAAGAATTAATTGATAGTTTACTTAATTCTATCCTGACAAATTTTAGAGCATGATTTTGGCTGAATAGGTCTCATTATTATCTTATTTTAATGCTTTGGGATACATAACTCAAAATCTAAACTCAATTTATTACAATATTTGGGTTAACAGGTATCACAATTGAAAAATATAATTCATAAAGATATATGTGCTGTGCTTAGTCACTCAGTCATGTCCTACTCTTTGGGACCCCATGGACTGTAGCCCATCAAGCTCCTTTTCCATGAGGAGCCTCCAGGCTAGAATACTAGAGTGGGTTGCCATGCCCTCCTTCTTCCCAACACAGGGATCAAACCCTTGACTCCCACATTGCAGGAGGATTCTTTATGTTTGAGCCACTAGGGAAGCCCAGCTCATTTTAGTCACTCAGTCAAGTCCGACTCTTTGCACCCCCATGGATTGCAGCATACCAGGCTTCCCTGTCCATCACCAACTCAAACCCATGTCTATTGAGTTAGTAATGACATCCAAACATCTCATCCTCTGTCATCCCCTTCTCCTCTCGCCTTCAATTTTTCCCAGCATCAGGTCTTTAAATGAGTCAGTTCTTCGCATCAGGTGGCCAAAGTATTGGAGTTTCAGCTTCAGCATCAGTCCTTCCAATGAATATTTAAGACTGATCTCCTTTAGGATAGACTAGTTGGATCTCTTTGCAGTCCAAGGGACTTTCAAGAGTCTTCTCCAACACCACAGTTCAAAAGCATCAATTCTTCAGCTCTCAGCTTTCCTTATAGTCCAACTCTCACATCCATACATAACTTCTGGAAAAACCATAGTTTGATTAGATGGGCCTTTGTTGGCAAAGTAATGTCTCTGCCATTTAATATGCTATATAGATTGGTTATAGATTTTCTTCCAAGGAGCAAGCATCTTAATTTATTGGCTGCAGTCACTACCTGCAGTGATTTTGGTGCCCCCCCAAAAGAAAGCCTCTCACTGTTTCCAGTGTTTCTCCATATATTTACCATGAAGTGATGTGACCGGATGCCATGATCTTAGTTTTCTGAAGGTTGTGTTTCAAGCCAACATTTTCACTCTCCTCTTTCACCTTTATCAAGAGGCTCTTTGGTTCTTCTTCCCTTTTTGCCATATGGGTAGTGTCATCTGCATGTCTGAAGTTACTGATATCTCTCTTGGCAATCTTGATTCTAGCTTGTGCTTCATCCAGCCTGGCATTTCTCATGATGTACTCTGCATAAAAGTTAAAGGAGCACGGTGACAATATACAGGCTTGACATACTCCTTTCCTGATTTGGAACCAGTATGTTGTTCCATGTGCAGTTCTAACTGCTGCTTCTTGACCTGTAAATAGAATTCTCAGGGGGCAAATCAGGTGGTCTGGCATTCCAATTTCTTTAAGAATTTTCCAGAGTCTGTTGTGGTCTACACAGTCAAAGGCTTTGGCATATCAGTAAAGCAAAAGTAGATGCTTTTCTGGAACACTCTTGCTTTCTCAATGATCCAACGGATATTGGCAATTTGATCTTTCCTCTGCCTTTTCTAAATCCAGCTTGAACATCTGGAAGTTCACGGTTCACATGCTGTTGAAGCATGGCTTGGAGAATTTTGAGCGTTACTTTTCTAGCCTGTGAGATGAGTACAATTGTATGGTACTTTGAACATTCTTTGGCATTGCCGTTCTTTCAGATTGACATGAAAACACCTTTTCCAGTCCTGTGGCCACTGGTGAGTTTTCCAAATTTGCTCTCATATTGACTTCTCTGGTGATTCAGAAGGTAAAGGGTATGCCTGCAATTGTCATATGGGAGACCAGAGTTCGATCCCTGGGTCAAGAAGATCCCCTGGAGAAGGAAATGACAACCCACTCCAGTACTCTTACCTGGAAAATCCCATGGATGAAGGAGCCTGGTAGTCTACAGTCCATAGGGTTACAAAGAGTCAGACAGGACTGAGCGACTTCACTTTCACCTTTTGAGTGCAGCACTTTAACAGCATCATATTTTAGGATGATAGTGAATGGAGTTTACTAATTGATTTTAAGGAGTCTAGATTCATTCTACAATGGAAAAGCCATGACTTTCAGAAACACTTTTGGCAATCTTATTTCTTTTGATTTTCACTCTTCTTTGTTAGAATATGACTAATTCTGACTCTTATTCTGACTTACAATAGCAAGTATTTTGTTTGCCTCTCCTTTATTCAAAAATAGTAAAGAAATGCATAGAAAATATAGTTAAATAGATGGTAGAAAGATATCAATAGGTAAAGTAATTAAATCAAAGTTTCCAGCAGAAAGGAATTTTTGTTTTTACTCATTCTTTCTGCTTAGAATCAGTTGTGATGCCTCAGCAGGAGAAAGAGGACACAAATCTTCACATTCATAGCAGAGAAATAGACAAATATAAAGTGTTTGTGTCATGGATGACCACATGAAGCTGTCAAAGTATGGCATACACATCCATTCCTCCAACAAGCCCTATTTTATTTATATCACTCTAAGTCTGATTTTATTGCCTTGGAGTCAAAAGAATTTCTAACTAATGGAGAAATGTACTGCTCAGGGACACTTGTCATCATAGAGATGATCACTACATTTGGCTTCCTTGTCTTTTTATAAAGGACAACTGTCATGACTCATCATCATCTTCCACAGCTTTTTAACATGGGATTACCAGGAGATTGTTAATAAATCTTAAGATGACGAAAAAAGAGTATTAATCATTCTCCATCTCATGAAATTTACAATTTAGTAATATATTTTCCATCTATGATAATAGAATCTGTCATTGATTTAATGGGACATGAGTAAACAGCAGTATATTACAATATTCTGGAGTAAAATAGTTTCTTTTTTTTCATACTCATGCAATGGCACCCCACTCCAGTACTCTTGCCTGGAAAATCCCATGGACGGAGGAACCTGGTAGGCGGCAGTCCATGGGGTCGCACAGAGTCAGACACGACTGAACGACTTCACTTTCACTTTTCACTTTCATGCATTGGAGAAGGAAATGGCAACCCACTCCAATGTTCTTGGCTGGAGAATCCCAGGGATGGGGAAGCCTGGTGGGCTGCTGTCTATGGGGTCGCACAGAGTAGGACACGACTGAAGTGACTTAGCAGCATGTAACTAGAACAGATTTTTCACTCAGATGACTGACTGAAATATATGTATTACTGAAATATATGCAATGTATGTATTATGATATATAGCTGTGACATTCAGACCAAATGAGGATCCTTGTGTTAATATATGTATTAAATATAAATAAAGTTTGTTTCTTTTGTATTCTTAGTTAAAAAAAAAAAGGAAAAATAACTTCAGGTTAAAAATGGTAGATATGAAGAAATATTTATCTTCATTTATTTTGTAAACCCTACCAAAGTAAAAGAAAGAAATGATGTTAAAGTTACATCTCCAAGGAAAACTGTAATAACCGAGAAAATAATGGCAGTGATATTTTGGAAGGTGGAAGGCAGTATAAGTATTACTGATTTAGGAACCTTGGAAAAATTAAATTCAAAGCCCAAAATGATGAAAACTGAGAAGGAATCCAATATGCATCACAGAACCTTTATTTGGCTCAAGAATTAATGGCATTTTGATTGTAATGAAGTAAAATTGAAGAGTATTGCTAGGGTGGGGGAGGAGCATTTGTTGAAGATCTGTTTCAAAGAGAGTTTAAACAAATATTTGATTGTTCTGTGCAACCAGCACAATGACAGAAAACAATATTTATTCCCTAAAAAGCCTAAGAAAGTAAACATGGGTCTCAATTAGAATAAAGGAACATTTCAAAGATAATTAAGAAAATGGATTTTATTTCTCTTAGGGGTTTGATTAGCCCATGAGAAAAGTTGGTGATAATATAGATAACAGACATTTCCCAGTGAAACCACCAACCTGATCAAATAAAATAAATAGGATAATAAGGTCTGAATATCCCAGAAGAGAATCTGTGCAATAGGTACATAGAGGAATCCAGTTAGAAACTCAGAGAAGATTGGACAGCAGAACTACTTACATGCAAAGGAAATGTAGTGCCACCTTAAGCATTTGAATACATTGAAAGTGATTTATCTAGTAGAAGCAGAAGAATATGTGAGCAAATTAAGAATAGTTATTGGAGTTGATATGTATATATCTACTATATACTATATGAATATAGTAGGTATATTCGCACATCTTCCAAAATCAAGTTTCATCATTATCCTAGAGTTATAAAATCTTTTGCTCAATATAAGATTGCATAAAATATATGCATTTCCTATTCTTACTAACAGTGATACGTGGCCATATCACCAAACTGCTGCAAATAAGGTTCATCTAGATCTAAGTGTGACTTGTGGAAAATGCCATTACAAAGAGGGGTAAGCCTTTCTTGGCTTCCCTTGTAGCTCAGCTGGTAAAGAATCAGCCTGCAATGCGGGAGACCTGAGTTCAATCCCTGGGTTGGGAAGATCCCCTGGAGAAGGGAAAAGCTACCCACTCCACTATTCTGGTCTGGAGAATTCCATGGACTGTATATTCCATGTGGTGGCAAAGAGTCAGATGCGACTGAGTGACTTTCACTTCACAAACATTTCTTTTCCCTTTTTTGCTGAGTGACCTAGAGATACAATGACTGAATATCTTAGAACATGAAGTGACTTCGCAAAGCATGTAATAGGTTTGCAAAATCCTGTGTCCTGACACTATGGAGTAGTATGCCAGTTTTGGTTATCAAAATATTGGATATTGGATATTAGATATTTAAATGAGAGGCAAATGAACTTCTTATGGTTTAAACTATGGTTATGTTCTGTGATTTGTCAGAAGAGAAGATGATGCTGATAATAAAATAAACTACAGGAATTGTGCATGATATATGGAAGAACCTATTAGTGCAAAGTGCATGCATGCTCGGTCATGTGGACTCTTTGAGACTTCTTTGTAGCCCACCAAGCTCCTCTCTCCATGAGATTTTCCCAGAAGTGGGCTGCCATTTCCTTCTCCCCAACCCAGGAATTGAACTCTCGTCTCCTGCATTGGTAGGCAGATTCTTTACCACTGAGCCCCTGTGGAAGCCCAGTGCGAAGCAGTGCCCAAGAACTTATATATTGTAGGCTGGAAAGCCTGTATCTTTTTGATATGTCAAGCAGAGCCTAAACAACAACAATGGAGCATTTTTCTACTTTCAAGCACGAAAAAATTTTCCAGGCTTATCTTATACTTTTCTTCATCCAGCTCTATAATTAACCATTTAACCTTTAACATTGGTTCTGTTTAGTAGAAGATGCCATTTTAAAGTCAAGATCAGGACTCTCAGTTATGCTTATTGCTATGGGAGTGTTATGAGAACTTTTAGACTCAGTGGACAGAACTAGGAAGCATGATCATGTATATACTTAAACTTACAAATGTCTGTATTAATCTCTCTCCTTTTTATCCATCTATAAGGAAATGATACAACTTTAATTCAACACTTTAGGTTTTATTCTAACTTTTTCCTTGTCATGTTTTATTTATTTATTTATTTTTTCACTTTATTTATTTATTTATTTTTTAGAGGCTGATTACTTCAAAATATTATATTGGTTTTGTCATACATTGACATGAATCCACCACGTGTGTACATGTGTTCCCCATCCTGAACCCCCTTCCCACCTCCCTCCCCATCCCGTCCCTCTGGGTCATCCCAATGTACCAGCCCCGAGCACCCTGTATCATGCATCGAACCTGGACTGGCGATCCATTTCACATATGATATTATACATGTTTCAATGCCATTCTCCCAAACCATCCCACCCTCGCCCTCTCCCACAGAGTCCAAAAGACTGTGCTATACATCTGTGTCTCTTGCTGTCTCACATACAAGATTATTGTATCTGAAAGATTACCAACTTTCTAAATTCCATATATATGCGTTAGTATACTGTATTGGTGTTTTCATTCTGGCTTACTTCACTCTGTATAATAGGCTCCAGTTTCATCCACCTCATTAGAACTGATTCAAATGCATTATTTTTAATAGCTGAGTAATACTCCATCGTTTATATGTACCACTGCTTTCTTACCATTCGTCTCCTGATGGACATCTAGGTTGCTTCAATGTCCTGGCTATTATAAACAGTGCTGCGATGAACATTGGGGTACATGTGTCTCTTTCAATTCTGATTTCCTCGGTGTGTATGCCCAGCAGTGGAATTGCTGAATCATAAGGCAGTTCTATTTCCAGTTTTTTAAGGAATCTCCACACTGTTCTCCATAGTGGCTGTACTAGTTTGCATTCCCACCAACAGTGTAAGAGGGTTCCCTTTTCTCCACACCCTCTCCAGCGTTTATTGCTTGTAGACTTTTGGATAGCAGCCATTCTGACTGGCGTGAAATGGTACCTCACTGTGGTTTTGATTTGTATTTCTCTAATAATGAGTGATGTTAAGCATCTTTTCATGTATTTGTTAGCGATCTGTATGTCTTATTTGGAGAAATGTCTGTTTAGTTCTTTGGCCCATTTTTTGATTGGGTCATTTATTTTTCTGGAACTGAGCTGTAGGAGTTACTTGTATATTTTTGAGATTAATTCTTTGTCAGTTGCTTCATTTGCTATTATTTTCTCCCATTCTGAAGGCTGCCTTTTCACCTTGCTTATAGTTTCCTTTGTGGTGCAGAAGCTTTTAATTTTAATTAGGTCCCATTTGTTTATTTTTGCTTTTATTTCCAATATTCTGGGAGGCGGTCATAGAGGATCCTGCTGTGATCTTTGTCGGAGAGTGTTTTGCCTATGTTTTCCTCTAGGAGTTTTATAGTTTCTGGCCTTAGGTTTAGATCTTTAATCCATTTTGAGTTTATTTTTGTGTATGGTGTTAGAAAGTGTTCTAGTTTCATTACTATTTCTGGCAGTGAAAAGCTTGGCTTAATTATCTTCAACACATTTAGTTATATTTGTGCACTTAATTTCTACATTTGTTTAATGAATATGGTCTCCCATATCAACTATTTCTATACCTCAGCCTTCCCCTATCACTTCAAGTCCTGGGCCCCCAAAGTTGTCTACTTCTTTGTATTTTGATGATTTGTTTTGAATGCTTCTTTGGTTATTTATTTAACACTTAACTAGAATTCTGTTATAGGCATTTCGTCTGGATTGCTTGGGTTGTCATGGTAGTATTACTGTTAAATATTTATAGCAGTCTAAAGAAAGACTTTAAAAACAATATGTTCAATTATCACTGTCTTTCCATATTTATAAATATATATATATAATAAATATAATCATAATGGAAGCTAATATCTACTGACCATTTTCTACATGCTAGAAACTGTACATACACAAGCTAAGAACTTTATTTTTGTTCTTTCATTGAACAGTAATAAACCTTTTCATTGGAAACAACTAATAAAGTTATTATGATCATAAATATTGAATGTAGACAAGAATAGACTCAAATTTCAACTCTATCACTTTTCAGTTGTGACATCTTGTTATTTAACCTATTCTGTGTTTTAGTTTACACACACACAGAGACATACACTCAGTTATCCTGTTAAGATAATTAGATGATCCAATGCTTAGCAGAATTTCTGTCACATATTAAGCACTTTAGAAAAGTTGACATCATTATTATTTGTAAAAGAAGAAGTTGAAGCTTAAAGCAACTAACTGCTGCTGCTGCTGCTAAGTTGCTTCAGTCGTGTCCGACTCTGTGTGACCCCATAGACGGCAGCCCACCAGGCTCCCCCATCCCTGGGATTCTCCAGGCAAGAACACTGGAGTGAGTTGCCACTTCCTTCTCCAATGCATGAAAGTGAAAAGTGGAAGTGAAGTCACTCAGTTGTGTCTGACTCTTAGCGACCCCATGGACTGCAGCCTACCAGGCTCCTCCATCCATGGGATTTTCCAGGCAAGAGGACTGGAGTGGGGTGCCATTGCCTTCTACCTTGCCCTAAGTCACATTTCTAAGTGATATGAAGATCAAAATTAGTTATTGGTGAATACCTTATAACTACATATTTCATAGTTGAAATGGAAATATAAAAATAACTTAAAATTTGACTGCTGAAATATCAAGCTTCCCAGGTAGTGCTAGTGGCACAGAACCTGCCTACCAATGCAGGAGATTTAAGAGACACAGGTTCAATCTCTGGGTGGAGGCTATCCCCTGGAGTAGGAAATGGCAATCCACTCCAGTATTCTTGACTGGAAAATCCCATGGACAGAGGAGCCTGGTGGCTACAGTCTGTGGGGCCACAAAGAGTTTGACACATCTGAAGTGACAGAAAAGAATAAAGACTAAAAGTCCCTTTCTAGATTTCATGTGTTAGTTACTGTGTTGAGATATTTGATGATTATAATGAGTGAAAATCTTACTCATTAATAATTCATGACTTTCTTGAAAGCAAGTCTGTAACTCTTACACCCAGCATATGTTTTGGTATCTATGATTCTGCATCTATGTGTTAGATCAGCTCAATAAATCTTTTTAAGTGAATAAAGCGATACATTTTTGTGCTTATTTTAGTATGATCTTAAAGGTAATGAGGTATGTATTAATTACTTCTTCATGATGATTAGTTTTAAAATGAGCTCTTCCTTCCTTGGAATCAGTTCTGTATATTTAAATATAATAAAGAGTTTAGAAAAGAATTGGAGGAGAAATACGTAATTTATTTATTGAGCAATAACATTAGACTAAACATTAAAAAATTGAAGAGCATAGTGGGCAATTTTACAAAACTACCCACCCCTTCAAACTGTAAGAAATGCAATGATTCAAAAATGATTATAAATAAGATAATTTCTATGCAACATAGATGATAGGAATTTAATTCAAAAGCATTAGGTTTTCCCAAGAAATAATGCATAAAGAAATATATTTTCAAGAAACACAGGCATGAATTTATAAACAGTAGGGCATACCTTATGCAAGGGGGAAAAACAAGGTTTTAAGATATATCTTGGGGAAATTATGAAACTTTCAGGATGTGGGTAATCATTTAGAGAAAGGAACTTAGATTATTTTTTCAGTACAATGTATATGTGCATGTGTTCAGTTGCTTCAGTCATTTCCAGCTCTTTGCAACCCCATAGACTATGGCCCTCCAGGGTCCTCTTCCATGGGATTCTCCAGGCAAGAACACTGGAACTGGTTGCCATGCCCTCCCCCTGGGGATATTCCAGACTCAGGGATTGAACCCAGGTCTCCTGCATTGCAGGCAGATATTTTACTGCTGAGCCATGGGGGAAGCACTAAGAGAAGGGAACTCACATTTAGATTATTATTATTTTTTTTTAGTATAGTATTCAGTTTCAAAAGAGTGGAACAATTCTTACAAAACTCTCAAGGGAAAATATTGTTACCAGAGATTTATAAATAGTTGGTTGGTACTATTATTATAGAAATAAGAATTATGTATTTAAGAAATAAGAAAACTGTAGCAATGAGCCATGCTTGTGGGGAAAAATAAAATTTGATTATATCATTCTAAGAACTGAAAGATGTATAAAACCAAAACTTCATTGATGGAGAAGTCATAAGGAGAGTGAAATTGTTAATTCAATGAATTTGTGTACAAGCGCAAAATTGAAGAATGCTAGAATTATAGTTTTAAAAGGTTATTATTAGACAATTTGATGTTGTAAAGCTGATAATACAGCAAAGTAAGGAGATGAAAGAGAGACAAAAATAAATAACTTATAATTTGTGATTTAAAATAGAGTCTCTAGAATTAAAAAGACAAAACTAACAATAACAACAAAAAAAAAACACCCAGATTTTAAAATATAAGATATTTTAGGAATAATATATTCTATGATTATTTATTTAAAGATTACAAACATCTTTACTTTAACTTTTGTTCATTCTTGATTATACTTAAAATTAAATAAATTACTTTGTATTATATAGTCATGTATGATATTGTATCATTTTTAAAATGTATTTTAAGCTTTCTGTCTCTTTGTCTGACTTATCTATTTATTTCTTTCTGTGAATACACATTGAGAGATATAATGTCCACTAAAAGTTACCAATAATTTTTTCTAGATGGTAAAATTTAGCAAATTTTTCTTTTTTCTACATGCTAAAGTTCCTAAATGTCTCATGTTTATTTTTTTGTTAATCTGAAATAAAATATATGGCTTATAATTGAATATTGTTGGCTTCTGAACAGAACAATGATTGACCTTTAAATGAAAAAAAAAAACAAAAACTTTCCCAGAGTAATTTCTGCTACTGCTGCTGCTGCTGCTGCTATGTCGCTTCAGTCGTGTCCAACTCTGTGCGACCCCATAGATGGCAGCCAACCAGGCTCCGCCGTCCCTGGGATTCTCCAGGCAAGAACACTGGAGTGGGTTGCCATTCCTTCTCCAATGCATGAAAGTGAAAAGTGAAAGTAAAGTCACTCAGTTGTGTCTGACTCTTCACGACCCCATGGACTGCAGCCCACCAGGCTCCTCCATCCATGGGATTTTCCAGGCAAGAATACTGGAGTGGGGTGCCATTGGCTTCTCCGAGAGTAATTTCTAATATATTTTTAATTAAAAAATAGATATTCCTTTCAAAAAAAAGTCTTCATGTAAGTACCAAAGAAACCTGATTATTATCCTGTGGTGGCTCAGATGGTAAAGAATCTGTGCACAACGCTGGAGATCCAGGAATGCAACCCACTCCAGTTTTCTTGACTGGAGAATCCCATGGACACAGGAGGCTGGCAGGCTACAGTCTAGAGTTGCAAAGAGTCGGACACGACTGACTGACTGATACTTTCACTTTAACTAATACATGACTCGAGTTATTGAATTGAATTTGAGCTAAACACACAAAATAATAATTTAGATCTCATTACAAATATTAGTTTTTATTTCTAAGAATTTTGTAAAACTAAGATGCTATATTTAAAACTGACAAATTTTCTAGGATTTTGAGCTACCAAGATTTACTGTAACAGCTCACATTTATGTTTTCCAGATTTTCGTAACTTTTTCCATTTGTGATTTCTATGTCTATAATCTCTTTAGCGGAGCAGTTTAGTACTGAATACACATGCCACTTGTTTATCACTTACATGCAAGTAAATTGATTTTAACCAATTTTTTACTCTTTTTAGGTGATCTGTTAGTCCAGACATTTTTTAATTTGCAAAAATATTTTCCAAAATTTCCTGAAATTTTATTTTAAGGTTTTTTTCCCCTAATCTTCAGATCTGGTCTTTCTTTCTAAAGTAATATCTATTCAATTCAAAAGAAGACTTGTATGTTTCTAAATTTATTCTTCTTACTCTGCAACAACCATAAAATGAAGTTTGTAATTTCAGCTCTAAAAATTAGAATTAACATAGGGATACCTAACCCTTGCAACTGCATATTGCTGATTTTTTTAATGATCTTATATTATATGAGAGACTTAAAATGATATTGAAAGGTAAAATTAAACCAATTACTATATGCATTAATTTTACTGATGTTTAATATTTACTTCAATGCTACATTATTTCCAGTAAGGCTTTTCTTCATTTCTTCTGTTCAGGAAACAGATGGTGTTTAATTTAAATAGTAATTTCCCCCTGATACTGATAAACATATTTAAGACAAAAAAGACAAAAACATACATAAGACAAAAAAGAATTGAATGTTACCGCAGATTTTAAGGTTTTATGTGACCAATTATAATCATATAACCCTGAAAGTATCCTATCTCTAGAACCATCATAATTCATGGCCTCACGTAATAGTCCAGTCCGATCTTTCAGTAAATCCCAGTTCTGTGGCTATAGTGTTACAGTAGTGGTGAAAATAACTATTCCACTTACTAGGTTACTTAAAAAAAAATTCTTATACCCTCATGATTTTAGACTGAATTATTTCAAAATAATCATGTATTATAGTTTTCTTCCCTCATATTATTAATAAAATTATTCAGGTCTTTTCATATTACTTTGGACCAATATAAAATAAACTAATGAATTTATATTACAATTAGTGAATACTTTTTAAAATATTTGTGTGTGTGTGTGCATTAGTTGCCTAGTTGTGTCCAACTCTTTGTGCCCCCATGGACTGTAACCTGGGGGCAATAGGTTAATTTCAGACTCTTCTGTTCATAGAATTCTCCAGGTAAGAATACTGGAATGGGGAGCATTCTTTTCTCTGGGGGATCTTCCTGGCCCAGGGATCGAAGCTGGTCTCCTGCATTTCAGGCAAATTCTTTACCATCTGAGCCACAAGGGAGGCCTTTGAAAATATTTATTAATTTTAAACTGAATTTAAAATGGCTGTTCTCTAACTATAAATAGTTGTAATATTTTAATTCAATTTTTATTGTATATGATAGGTATTTTAAAAATACTAATTCATTTTCCTACTAGCTTACTTAAAAATAATATTTAATTCTCCAAACAGTTGGTATTCTTTTTTGGTATTAACATCTTACAATCGTTTTTCTACAGATTGAATAATTGATGAGCCTTCTTAAGTATATCTATGGAACAGTTTTGAGCAACAATAAAATTGAAATAGAATATGAAATAAGAGTTGCAGTATAAAATCTTTCAGATAAGAAGGATGGATTTGATTTAGTAATGGTCCATCTGGTAGATAAAATAAAAAAGTAAAACTACAAGAGAACCTTTCTAGGCATTCTATAATGACTGTGAGGAAAGCAACGGCAATTGTTTCTCAAAGAAGACTAATTTATAATATTTAAAATACATAGACTTAAAATGTGTTTTAACAAAGTCCTTTGTCTCAGGAAAGTGATTGATATCCTGACTTTGTTAGAGATTTCTTATCTGTAACATAGAAATAGTATCATTTACTACATAATGTAGTAGCAGGTTTTTGGGTTTTTTTTTAAGATATCAAGAACTATATCAGGTACTTAGTCATTACTGAATAAGGATCATTTTTTCTTTGTAATGCTTGTAGTAGCATCATCATACTTAAAAGTAACCTGCACTCAATGTCTTTGTACTGTATTCCCCTATCAGTGTTAACTGTCACCTTCAGTAAATGCATAGTTTTCTCATATCTCAAAGTTTAATTCATTGGTTGGTTTAGTCGCTAAGTCATATCCAACTCTTGCGATCCCATGGACTGTAGCCCACCAGGCTCCTCTGTCCATGGAATTCCCCAGGCAATAATACTAGAGTGAGTTGCTATTTCCTTCTCCAGGCGATCTTCTGACTTAGGGCTTGAATCCAGGTGTCCTGTATTCCATGCAGTTGCCTGCATTTCAGGCAGATTCTTTACCAACTGAGCCATCAGGGGAGTCCCCTACTAAATGTGACAAAATAGTGAATATAAAGTCTTTCATTCATTCGTTCAACAAATATTGGCATTTGTCAGTCACCACCCCACTCCAGTACTCTTGCCTGGAAAATCCCATGGATGGAGGAGCCTGGTGCGCTGCAGTCCATGGGGTCGCTGGGAGTCGGACACGACTGAAGCGACTTAGCAGCAGCAGCAGCATCCTATACACTGACAGTTAAAACATAGGAATTGCATTATTTCTGTTCTCATGGTTATTATAAGTTATATTGACTTTAATCTGTATTAAAGACAATATAAATTCAAAGATTCCTGAAATTTCATACATAACATGAAAGTGAGGGGAGGACAGCAAAAATCGAGATTTTTTCAGGGACTCTAACATGACATGTGTGCATGCTAAGTCACTTCAGTCATGTCCAACTCTTTGCGAGCCTATGGACTGTAGCCCACAAGGCTCCTCTGTCCATGTGATTCTCCAGGCAAGAATACTGGAGTGGGTTGCTGTGCTTTCCTCCAAGGGAGGATGTTGCTGACCCCCTCCAGGGAATTTTCCCGATGCAGAGATCCAATCCATGTCTCTTATGTCTCCTGCATTGGCATGTGGATTCCTTACCACTAGCACCACTTGGGAAGCCCTCTAACATAACACTGCATTGGAAATTGAATAGTGGCCACTTGTTTATAAATTTATTAACAGTGTAATATAGTTCCAGGTCTTCTCAGCTTTTTACATCTGTTGATAATATCTGTAGTAGTCAGAACTCACTATTTTCTTATATCTGTTCAACTACATGTTATTGACTACCTTCCAGGGAACCGAGTTTTAGGTACTGGGGATATAAAACTGAAGATGACAAAATTGTTCTTCACAAGGAGTCATCTTGTGTAGGATGGAGAATGAATTTGAAATTTCGTATCTAGCATAATCAGTGCTATTATTTATAAATTTTAGGTCCCATATTGGAATACATAAAATAAAAATGATAGGAATTACTTGGTAAATTATATAAAACAAAATGTATCTTTTTTAAAGTTATGTTCCTTAAAGTTTACTCATTTCAACTAACTTCCTATATTGCTGTAAACATACATTTTTAGCATAATTACAAATGAGAGTTCATTTCTGTTTTCTATATTTGATGCTTCAGAAATGGTAGAGAAAATCTAGAAAGAAAAATTGAAGAAGGGATATATTTCTGTTTTCCATAAACACAAAAAATTATTGACCTCTTGAGACTATAATAATTAACCTTTGTTTATAGATGAAATGACTGAATGATCTATTAGCTTTTCTCAAGATTTTCATTTTTGTGTCTTTTACTAGTGCTCTTTATTATTTACACATGAGAAGACAAAAGAAGCAAATGTAATCTGAAGTACTGGTTCAGTTGCCTGAGTCCGTGCCTGGTAATTTTAAAAACTTACTTAAATTTAGGATATTTTTATAGTACAAAGAAGAAACTTAAAATTGTATGTGTGTGCTAAGTCACGATAGTCGTGTCCAACTCTGTGCGACCCTATGGACTGTGGCCTGCCAGGCTCCTCTGTCCATGAGATTCTCCGGGCAAGAATACTGAAGTGTGTTGCCATGCCCTCCTCTAGGAATCTTCCTGACGCAGGGATCAAATATGCATTTCTTATATCATCTGCATTGGCAGAAAGTTTCTTTAGCACTAGAGCGACCTGGGAAGCCCTTACAATAATATAGTAATATATAAATTGTTACATATTAACTAGTTTTATCTATCATTTGTAAAATATTGACTTGCTTAAATACTAAGAAGAACTTAAATATTTGTGTATCCTTGAAGTTAAACTAAAATCACAAAAGGAAAAAATATTGCTTGAAATGATAATAGACCCAGCATAGGGGAATTCATATACTAAAGCACTTCAATTACTATATAAAATATGAATAATTATTTTTCTTAGTTCTGCATAATGTAATGCGTATTTGTCTATTTGCTCCCTAAATATACCATCTGTACATATATTAACCCCTAGTCTTATTATGTTAAACCTGAACATTTTAACAGATACACACATGTTGACACATGCAAACATATGTGTGCATATTTCATATATTTTGTTGTTGTTCAGTCACTCAGTCATGTCCAACTTTTTGCTACCCCATGGACTGTAGCACGCTGGTCTTCCCTGTTCTTCACCATCCCCCAGAGTATGCTCAAACTCATATCCATTGAATAAATGATGCCATCCAACCATCTCATCCTCAGTCTCCTTATTCTCCTGCCCTCAATCTTTCCCCACATCAGGGTCTTTTCCAATGAGTCAGCTCTTTGCATCAGGTAGCCAAAGTATTGGAGCTTCATCTTCAGCATCAGTCCTTCCAATGAATATTCAAGGTTGATTTCCTTTAGGATTGACTTGTTTGATCTCCTTGCAGTCCAAAGGACTCTCAAGAGTCTTCTCTAGCACCACAGTTTAAAAGCACCAATTTTTTGACACTCAGTCTTCTTTATGGTCCAACTCTCACATCCATACATGACTACTGGAAAAACCATACCTTTGAATATTGGGACCTTTGTTGGCAAAGTGATGTCTTTCCTTTTTAATATGCTGTCCAGGTTTGTCCTTACTTTCATACATTCTGTGACATTCTACTGCAATCCATACTATACAGTATCCCTGCTATAATAGAATATTAATGTGTATATGTATAATTTTATTCTAAGAATGAAATAAAATTTGAAAATAATGATTTTAAAATTATGTCCTAAGACTCAACATATGTCCTGAAATTATGGTTAGTATATCTTTCTCAAGCAAATTAAGTCATTATATATCAACATATCTATTTATTTTGCCTTAATGTCATGGCTTTTATTTTTTCATTATTACTGCAGTAAACTAAATTATTATCTTCACCATGAACATTGAGTGAATTATTGAATAATACACTAGGAACTTTTTTATTGGCTAACACATTTATTAATTTTTGGCAAATGGTTTTCTTTGTGTCACTCTATTTAAGTTAAATCTAGGTCAATGTCACTAACACAAATGAGTGACAGTTTCCTCTTATGTAATGCATATACTTAAAATACTTACACCATTTTTGTCAGCATAGAAGTAAGCCTTGGTACTAATATTAAGTGTTGTCTACACAAAATTTAAAGTTAGCTTTTAATGCTCTACCAGCCATTCCATCTTGAAATGTAATATTTTCTGAGATCTATACATTGCTGTGTCATTAACATCAGAGTATGTTTTCACTTGACAGATCAAAAACAAGTTATGACTAAAACTAAATTATAAATAAAAATTCTGAGGAGATATTAAATACAACTGAATTTAGATCTTAATATCTATATTTCACAATTTCTAAAAGAACTCAATGAGTATGGCTTTTGATTTAATGCTATAGCACAGCAAGCAAAAAAAAATGATGATAAATTGAATTTTAAAAAGAACAGCAGGGGAAGGCGCCAAGATGGCGGAGGAGTAGGACGGGAAAAACACTTTCTCCCCACAAATTCATCAAAAGAGCATTTAAACGTCGAGTAAATTCCACAAAACAACTTCTGAATGCCGGCAGAGGACATCAGGCACCCAGAAAAGCAACCCAACTCCTCGAAAGGAGGTAGGAAAAATATTAAAGACAATAAAAGAGACAAAGAGGGAGGGACGGAGTTCCGTCCCGGGAAGGAGTCTTAAAAGAGAGAAGTTTCCAAACACCAGGAAACCTTCTCACTGCTGAATCCGTGCCGAGCTTTGGAAGCACAGAGGACAACATAACAGGGAAAATAAATAAACAATTAAAACTGAGATTGCAGGCCCTACGGTAACTCCTCCAGCGGAGAAGAAGCGCAGACGCCAGCATCCGCCATTAGCATGCGGGGCTGGGCAGGGAGGCGGGGCGTGGGCTGCATCACTGAGAGTAAGAATCTGGCCCGAATACCTGAGCGCTATCTGAGCGAAATAATTTGGGCTAGCAAACCAGACTGTGGGATATCTACCACACGGTGCCAGTCCTAACCTAAGACACCGCCAGCCCACAACAAAGGACTAAACAGAGGTAGCCGGCTGCAAACCTTCCCCCCGGTGACAGGCAGCCAGAGCCAGAAGGGGGCAATCTCAGCCCCAGAGAGACATTATCTATAAAACTGGCTTTTTGCTAACTAAAACTTATTGGGGTCTGGACGGTCAACATCTGCCTGAGAAGGTGCGCGGTTTTACACCCAGATAACCAAGTGGCGGGAGGCGATAAGTCGCAGCATTGGCGCCGCCAAACACCTCATCACCTGAGCTGCTCGGACCTGGGAAGAGCACAAAACGCAGCCCCAACTGAGTCTGCGCCTCTGAGGACTACCTGAGTGCCTGAACCTGAGCGGCTCGGACCTGGGAGGTGCATGCAACCCAGGGCCAGCCTCGGATTGTTCCCGGCGGAACAACCTAGAGCCTGAGCAGTGTGGGCAGGAGGCTACACGCCGTGGTGAGGGGCAGACCCAGTGTGGCTGAGGCACTGCGAGCGCCGCGCCAGTGTCATTTGTTTGTAGCATCCCTCCTCCCTCCCCATAGCGACGAAACAAAGAGAAGAAATACAGCTCCACCCACCAGAACACCGACACAAGCTTCCCTAACCAGGAAACCTTGACAAGCCACCTCTACATACCCACACACAGCGAGAAAACGCCACAGTAAAGAGAACTCCACAAACTGCCAGAATACAGAAAGGACTCCCAAACTCAGCAATTTAAACAAGATGAAGAGACAGAGGAATACCCAGCAGATAAAGGAACAGGATAAATGCCCACCAAACCAAACAAAAGAGGAAGAGATAGGGAATCTACCTGATAAAGAATTCCAAATAATGATAGTGAAATTGATCCAAAATCTTGAAATTAAAATGGAATCACAGATAAATAGCCTGGAGACAAGGATTGAGAAGATGCAAGAAAGGTTTAACAAGGACCTAGAAGAAATAAAAAGAGTCAATATATAATGAATAATGCAATAAATGAAATTAAAAACACTCTGGAGCCAACAAATAGTAGAATAACAGAGGCAGAAGATAGGATTAGTGAATTAGAAGATAGAATGGTAGAAATAAATGAATCAGAGAGGATAAAAGAAAAACGAATTAAAAGAAATGAGGACAATCTCAGAGACCTCCAGGACAATATTAAACGCTACAACATTGAATCATAGGGGTTCCAGAAGAAGAAGACAAAAAGAAAGACCATGAGAAAATACTTGAGGAGATAATAGTTGAAAACTTCCTAAAATGGGAAGGAAATAATCACCCAAGTCCAAGAAACCCAGAGAGTCCCAAACAGGATAAACCCAAGGCGAAACACCCCAAGACACATATTAATCAATTTAACAAAGATCAAACACAAAGAACAAATATTAAAAGCAGCAAGGGAAAAACAACAAATAACACACAAGGGGATTCCCATAAGATTAACAGCTGATCTTTCAATAGAAACTCTTCAAGCCAGGAGGGAATGGCAAGACATACTTAAAATGATGAAAGAAAATAACCTACAGCCCGGATTATTGTACCCAGCAAGGATCTCATTCAAATATGAAGGAGAAATTCAAAGCTTTTCAGACAAGCAAATCTGAGAGAATTCTGCACCACCAAACCAGCTCTCCAACAAATACTAAAGGATATTCTCTAGACAGGAAACACAAACACGGTGTATAAATTCAAACCCAAAACAATAAAGTAAATGGCAACGGGATCATACTTATTAGTAATTACCTTAAACGTAAATGGGTTGAATGCCCCAACCAAAAGACAAAGACTGGCTGAATAGATACAAAAACAAGACCCTTACATATGTTGTCTACAAGAGACCCACCTCAAAACAGGCGACACATACAGACTGAAAGTGAAGGGCTGGAAAAGATTTTCCATGCAAATTGGGACCAAAAGAAAGCAGGAGTCACAATACTGTATCAGATAAATTAGACTTTAAAACAAAGGCTGTGAAAAGAGACAAAGAAGGTCACTACATAATGATCAAAGGATCAATCCAAGAAGAAGATATAACAATTATAAATATATATCCACCCAACATGGGAGCACCGCAGTATGTAAGACAAATCCTAACAAGTATGAAAGGAGAAATTAACAATAACACAATAATAGTGGGAGACTTTAATACCCCACTCACACTTATGGATAGATCAACTAAACAGAAAATTAACAAGGAAAAAAAAAAAAAAAAATGTATCTATAAAGCTCACTAAAGCAAAGCACAGTAAAATGAGGTATGGCAATAAAAGGCATTAAATTTATCAAATAAAAAATAAATAAAGTGCTGAAAAATTAAAGCTGTCAATTCTGTAATAGATATTCATTGAAAGTATCTTTTGAAATGGGAGTGAAAACACCTTCAGAGAAATGAAAGCTAAGGAAGCATGCACGAGCTATAAAAATGATAAAGTCCTTTATGAATGATGATAATATCAAAACAAAACTGGGAAATACAGGAAGGAGTAAAGAGCACTAAATACATGGATAAACATTAGAAACTATTCTCTTTTCTTAATTTCATGGTAAACTATCAACATTATATTGTGAAATTTTTCAGAAAAAAAAAAAAAAAGAATATGGTATGACATAGTTCTGTCTTAGATATTATGCAAGTGGGATGAATACTGAAAAAAATAAATAAATAAATAAAAAGAACAGCAGATGCCTCATTGGTTATATGTATTGCTTTACTAAAGACTATAATTGTAAATATTCTTTGACAGTGCATTTGCAATGATGTGGATGAGAATTCTACTTATGAATTCAACTGACTGATCTTTGTTAACCTGAGAAAAAGATAATAAAGTCTGTGAGTATATGACAAAGTGAATCTGAGTCTGTGATTAATGGAACAATTCGGTTGTTCTTGAAGCTGACCCACTTATCATTTATCTTTAGTTTACTCCATAGAAATGGTCTTATTCATTCTGTTTTAAGATAATTCTGTGTGCCCAAAGTATAAATTCAAATTAGAAAGAAAATACAGAACATTATAAAATAAACAAAAGAAAAACAAATGTTCTGAATTCAGATGCTTATTTGTATGTTGTATTTCATATAAATGTAAAAGAAAATTGGTACAGGATAGTTTTCTCATTTTGAACCTAAGAAATTTCATGTTATTTGTTGCATTTGAAATATAAAATAATCTAGCTCTTAGCCATAAAAAATATATTGCACTTTTGAGTCTTTGAATCTTTCAAAATCTTCAGTGGGAAAATATTTTAAAAAATTTCTTAGTGCTGATGACATCACAAAGATAACTGTTAGTCTGCCTTTGGGGAGAGTCAATGGCAAATTCTGATGATGTATGGCCACAGTACAACACTATCTATTGCTATCAAGATGAATGCATTTTAAAATTGATAATTATACCTTACATTTGTAGTGTTGTACTCTGTGACAAAAAAATCACTTATGAGGTCCTTTAAAGGCCAAATCACTGACTTTAAAAGTAAAGTCAGTGCGCAGCATCTATATGTCAGCAACAGGGCTAAATAATTCTCCAAGGCAGTGCCCTTTAGCGAAGGTCTGCTGAAAGTTGGGGCAAGGTGTTGAAAGCCACTTTTTTCTTCTGGTTCCCAGGATTAACTCAGAATATTTCTGACATGGAAGAGGTTCAAATCTTTGAGGTTGAGGTACAAATTAAGAGACAAGCAAGAACCACCAAGGATTTTTTAGTAAGAGACTGTACTGAATAGCAGAATACCTTATAATATTTCAAAATTGAGTTGAAATATAAATCAGTATAATTTTTTAAATTAGCTAACATTAAGAGTATGTGATTTCAGGAAGCACAATAAGCAATGATATTGAATGTTGAAGTTGTAGTGTATAGACAACTTAAAATACAATAATAATAAAATGCATAACATGCATTATTATATAAATAAATAATGAAAGTCTTGAATTCAAACTGCTTGCACATAATTTATCTGTATGATTACTGCATTACTATTATCCTAGAATTAAAAGATAATAAAAAATAAAAAGTCCCTGGTGGCTCAGTGGTAAAGAATCTACTTCCATGCCGGAGACCACCTTCAAGGCAGGACACACAGGGTCAACCCTGGGTTCAGTCTCTGGGTCACAAAGATCCTCTGGAGAAGGAAATGGCAGCAGCCAGTATTCTTGCTTGGGAAAGCCCATGGACGGAGGATCCTGGCTTGCTACAGTCCATGGTGTCTCAAGAATCTGACATGACTTAGCAATTAAATCACCACCACCATCCTAGAAGAATACAGTTTTGCAGGGTAATTTTTAAATTTTGTCTTTTGTAGTTTTCAAATACAAAATTCACTAATATGCAGCTCTATGTAACCAAAGCTATTGAAACACAGAGGTCTTTTAGTAGCAATCAGGGTCAGATTTAGGTTATAAGGTGAAGATATGGTCACAGAAAACAGCTAAGACAAAATAAATTTTGGAAAAAGTTACAGAAGGAATAATGCAAAGCAAACATTAAAAGTTGCCACCATCTAGAACGAACTGAAGAACTAGGATACATGAATCTTGGGAGTCTTAATGTTAAGGAAATTCAAATCTATTTCTTGTTAACCTGCACTAACTTGAAATAAATTGGTAACCTAAATGCCAGAGGATGAACTAAAGCATTTGAAATTTGTCAACTGGTTTTTGAAGACACTTGAGGTATTTCATATATCATATATGTGTGTATATATATATATATATATATATATACATATATATGATACCTTTATACTCTTAAAATTAATTTAAATTGTTATCCATAAGCAGTATGTCTTCATTCTGTTGATTTACAGTAAGTTATTCACTTAAGACACTTTTCTTGTAGGTTTCAAACGTATACAATGTCCAAATTTGTAGATTGCTTAGGTTAGTGAACATCTCAGAGATGCAGAGATGAACTCATTTTCAGTTTTTAAAAATTATATACATGATATGTATCAACTCTCATTCTCTGTGTTCTTAAACTTTCACCCATCTGTTTTAATGGTATATTGTTTGACTACTTCTTTCTGCTGCTGCTGCTTCTGCTGCTGCTAAGTCGCTTCAGTCGTGTCCGACTCTATGCGACCCCATGGATGGCAGCCCACCAGGCTCCTCTGTCCCTGGGATTCTCCAGGCAAGAACACTGGAGTGGGTTGCCATTTCCTTCTCCAATGCATGAAAGTGAAAAGTAAAAGTGAAGTCACTCAGTCATGTCCGACTCTTAGCGACCCCATGGACTGCAGCCTACCAGGCTCCTCCATCCATGGATTTTCCAGGCAAGAGTACTGGAGTGGGGTGCCATTGCCTTCTCCAACTTGTTTCTAGTACAGGTGAAATAAGTTGAAATTTGAGTGGATTATATATAATGACAGTTTATAGTTGTACTAAAATTATCTCAGGACGTTTAAATCAAGCAACAGGGTTAATTAGCTTGGCTAGAGCTGGGATTCATAATTATCCAGGTCATGTTGATTGTTATTTCCTCTTCACCCTTACTGTATACATTTGTATCAGTTGAAGTGCATAGTAGCCAAACATCCTCCACAGAAAATAATTTAAATCAGTCTGAAAAGTGTGTCCATATATGTAAAAGGATATGATAGCAGGGGTTGAATTATGAGATAATATGGCAAAATTATGTTCCTGTGAGTAACCTCAAATGAGGGGCCGGGGTGTTAGCTGACACCAAGACACACAGCAGAGCCTAATTTTAGCAAAGTACTAATCACTCAGTCATGTTCAACTCTGTGACTCCATGGACTGTAACCTGCCAGGCTCCTCTGACCATGGAATTCTCAAAGCAAGAATACTGTAGTAAGATGCCATTCCATTCTTCAGGGACCTTCCCAACAGAGAGATTGAACTCAGGTCTCCTACATTGCTGGCAGATTCTTTACTTTCTGGGTCACCAGGGAAGCCCCCAATTTTAGTAAAATAAGAGCAAGAAATATGATTTATTTTGAGTCAACAGAATAACAACAGCTGTTGCAATGATACCTCTGTTTGCCAGAGCTTAACAATGGAAGTGGTTTCAGGGGACAATTTTAACGGATTTAAGAGGGCATGTGGGCTTCCCAGGTGCTCAGTGGTAAACAATATGCCTACAAATGTAGGAGACATGGTTTGATCCCTGGGTTGGGAAGAACCCCTGGAGTAGGAAATGGCAATCCACTCCAGTATTCTTGCCTGGAAAATTCCATGGACAGAGGAGCCTGGTGGGATACAGTCCATGGGTTGCAAAGGGTTGGACACAACTGAGCACAGAGCAGTAAGAGGGCATGTAAGACTATCACTTAGAGACAAAAGTAACTGAATAAAAAACTCTAACTTCTTTCAGTCATACAAAGGAACAACGAAGCAAGCAAAGTCTTAAAACTAATATGATCAATTAACTTGCATTTTTGCTGTTTGGGGGCATTTGCCATAAATGTATTTATATAGCAATTTTATGTGGGTTAGTTAGATTAGAATAAAATGATAGTATCTTTAAAATCGCATAGTAGGACAGGATTTTTCTTAGAAAATCTGCCATCTTTCATGATCTTACTCTCAATAATTATTTAACTGAAATAGAGAATTCCTTCAGAACTCCCTGTTGCTGCAGAATTATTTTTTCTTCCTTTCCAGTTGTTCTACAAAGCCTATGTCTTATGATGAGAAAATTTAGTCGTAAGTAAGCAATTTTTAGCAATTATTATGACTATAATATATGAAGTGATGCCTAACATTTCAAATTTAAACACAGACTGCCAACCATACCGTTCTCAAGAGCCTCCTTTATCTTTGTTTTGAAAATGTGGTTTTATGTATTTATGCTGAAATGAAACAATCCATAAATGCTCTTTCATCTTGATACTTCATTTCATTAAGTTGCAAAGAAATAATTAACATATGTGTTGAATAAAAATCCTACTTCAAAACTCATTTTTCATTTTCATTATGTTGCTACTGTGGAAGCAAAATTTTAATTTGGAGTCAATCTTTTCTTTTAGCCTTAGTTCTGGGTATTTAGACTGTGTCATAGAAACAGTAACTGGATGCTTAGTAAAATGTATCCTTTAAGTCAAATAACCACATTATAGCATTACCACCAATATATTTACAATTATCTTCAGTCAGTGGTCCATATAAAATGATGTGGAGACACTTTCCATTCCCATCTTTTTCACTCTTTCAGTTTTTGTGGGTACCTCAACCACTGCCTTGCCCCGTTTGACTGTATCTGAATAATTTTCCCTCCCATGCTAGGCTAACAAAATGCTTTGTAGGGCTCAGCCTATCCACATACAACATGCAAGCAGTTCTCTGTTGAAGTGTTGCCATCCCTTTAACTTCTGGTTATGCCAAGACAGTCATGTAAAATTGTCTTTATCTCAATTCCCCAATCTTATGATAAGAAGTTCCTCCTTTCCTGGGTTCCTTTCCTTTTTGCTTTCCCACTGAATTCCCTTGCTTTCTCAAGCCTAGAAAGTTTTTTTTTTTTTTTTTCAGTCTCAAAGCAGAAGTGGGAGGAAAGTATAGTTTTTACTTATTTTGTATCCTGATCAATATTTTGTCTCTGCTCTGACTCCTTTACATTCCTTTAGGTGACTAGAATTTAAAAAATTATAATCCAGGAATAGACTCCCATATTCTATGCTCTATTCTATGACATATTTTCCTTGAGGAAAACTAGCATAGAATGATGTAGATGATTTAATAGCAAAAGGGCAGTGGGAGTAATAGGAAATCGTATTTCAAAAACATAATCTTGAGTCACATGTAATACATATGCATATTAAAACTGTTGGAGAAAAGAAAGAGGAAAGAGGTTAATAATTCTTGGAATAACCATAACATTGAATAGTAGAGAATTCCTAAATAAAATTCATAACCCTTGGAAAAGTTACATGGAAGAGGGAGAGAATAGATTGGCAATTATAGATACTAGGAAGAAAAATGTCACAGACAAAGAAATATGTTAATAAAGATTACTTATTTATCAAACATTTTGTTGTTGTTTGCCTATTGTATGTCAGGCTTTATGCTATTGTCTGGAAATCAAAGCATCAGCAAGACACAATTTTTCTCCCAAGGAGTTCAAAAACCAGTCTTAAAGACAGGGAAGTTAAATAGCACATATAATGCATCCAATAACTATAAATATAAACTTGGTTAGAAGGAATTCTCAAACAGCAGATGTATTAGTGGTAGTGATAATGTGTGTGTGTGAGTGTGTATGTTTAATCATTTCCAAGTGGAATGGCACCTGTGTTAAATCTAAAAAGGAGACAAGAGGCACATGAAAAGATGCTCAACATCAGTAATTACTGCTGCTGCTGCTGCTGCTAAGTTGCTTCAGTCGTGTCCGACTCTGTGAGACCCCATAGACGGTAGCCCATGAGGCTCCCGTCCCTGGGATTCTCCAGGCAAGAACACTGGAGTGGGTTGCCATTTCCTTCTTCAATGCATGAAAGTGAAAAGTGAAAGTGAAATCGCTCAGTCGTGCCTGACTCTTAGCGACCCCATGGACTGCAGCCTACCAGGCTCCTCCGTCCATGGGATTTTCCAGGCAAGAGTACTGGAGTGGGTCGCCAGTGCCTTCTCAGTAATTACTAGAGAAATGCAAATCAAAAGTACAATGAGGTATTACCTCACACCTTTCAATATCTCCCTTATTCTTTAATTCTTACTAAAAAACCAAGACTTTAAGTACATGAATATGTTACTAATTATATTGACTTTTTTTCATATTTGCTGCATGACAAGAGCTTCTGTGGTGGCTCGTTGTGGGGGCAGGGGCGGGGCGGTGGGGGGGGGGGCGGTGGGGGCGGGGGCGGTGGGGGGCGGGGCTGTGGGCGGGAATCTGCCTGTGAATGCAGGAGACTTGGGTTCAGTCCCTAAGTTAGAAAGATTCCCTGAAGAAGGAAATGACAACCTACTCTGGTACACTTGCCTGGGAAATCCCATGGACAGAGGAGCCTGGTGGGCTTTGGTCCATGGGGTCACAGAAGAGATGGGAAGGTTGGACTGAATGAGTGAATATGCATGCACACATACATAATGGAATATTATTCAGTCACAAAAAATGAAACAATGATATTTGCAGTCACAAGGATGGAGCTAAGAGAATATGGCATTAAGTGATATATGATAGACTAGAAAAGACAAATACCAAATGGTATCATTTACATGTGGACTCTAAATAAGTGATACAAATGAACTCATTTACAAAACAGAAAGAGAGTCACAGACATAGGAAAGGAAAAAAAAAAAAACTTATGGTTACCAAAGAGGTAAGGAGAGACAAGAGTTTGGGATTAACATATGCACACTACATTTTAAAAATAGATGAACAACAAGGACCTACGTTATAGCACAGGTAACTATCCTCCGTATCTTGTAATAATCTATAAGGATATTGAAGTCATCTTTCAAAATGGAAAATATTTGTGAATTTTCAAAACTTTTTAGTAAAATCTATATATTTTAGAACAGGGAAAGCTTAATTCATGAATGCTTTAAAAATCTTGAGTTAATTATTTAGAATTCTTCTTCCTGCTTAATAAAGTAACAGCCAAAGCCCTGTAGTAATGTTCAGTCCACTGTCTAAATCATATTGCTTCCCAGGCAAAGTCAGAAAAGTCTGTGTTAAATGTGCTACAAGCAATATTTGTGACTCAAATTTCAAGTATTAGTTCATAAATTATGGTTTTGTATTGACCCTGCCTTCCTAGAACATCTGTTCTGTTCAGACAAAAATGCAAAGGAACATGTTTATAGCACAGCATGTGAGAAAGATTTAGTATTTTAGTTTTATCTGCCTATTTGTAGACTTGAATAATTTTTATATTACAAGGAAAAATGGATCCAAAGCATCTGATATTAAATCCTTAGCAGAATTCCAAAATGTCAGTTGGTTATTAAGCTAAGCTGTGTTCCTGTGTAAACTCTATAAAGGGATTCTGTACCTGTGTATTGATTAGCCACCTGTGGGACAGACTGCATGCTGAAGGAAAGATAAACATCTATTTGAGTGTCCTATGCTTTTGACTATGCCAAAGCCTTTGACTCTGTGGGTCACAATAAACTGTGGAAAATTTTGATAGAGATGGGAATACAAGACCACCTGACCTGCCTCTTGGGAAACCTATATGCAGGTCAGGAAGCAACAGTTAGAACTGGACATGGAACAACAGACTGGTTCCAAATAGGAAAGGAGTATGTCAAGGCTGTATATTGTCACCCTGCTTATTTAACTTATATGCAGAGTACTTCATGAGAAACGCTAGGCTGGAAGAAACACAAGCTGGAATCAAGATTGCCGGGAGAAATATCAATAACCTCAGATATGCAGATGGCACCACCCTTATGGCAGAAAGTGAAGAGGAACTCAAAAGCCTCTTGATGAAAGTGAAAGTGGAGAGTGAAGAAGTTGGCTTAAATCTCAACATTCAGAAAATGAAGATCATGTCATCTGGTCCCATCACTTCATGGGAAATAGATGGGGAAACAGTGGAAACAGTGGCAGACTTTATTTTTCTGGGCTCCAAAATCACTGCAGATGGTGACTGCAGCCATGAAATTAAAAGATACTTACTCCTTGGAAGGAAAGTTATGATCAACCTAGACAGCATATTCAAAAGCAGAGACATTACTTTGCCAACAAAGGTCTGTCTAGTCAAGGCTATGGTTTTTCCGGTGGTCATGTATGGATGTGAAATTTGAACTATGAAGAAAGCTGAGCACTGAAGAATTGATGCGTTTGAACTGTGGTGTTGGAGAAGACTCTTGAGAGTCCCTTGGACTGCAAGGAGATCCAACCAACCCATTCTAAAGGAGATCAGTCCTGGGTGTTCATTGGAAGGACTGATGCTAACGCTGAAACTCCAATACTTTGGCCACCTCATGCGAAGAGCTGACTCATTAAAAAGACTCTGATGCTGGGAGGGATTGGGGGCAGGAGGAGAAGGGGACGACAGAGGATCAGATGGCTGGATGGCATCACCGACTCGATGGATATGAGTTTGTGTAAACTCCAGGATTTGGTAATGGACAGGGAGGCCTGGTGTGCTGCATTTCATGGGGTCACAAAGAGTCAGACACGACTGAGCGACTGCACTGAGCTGTTTCTTTGAAAGAAGACACTTCTTTAAGTGAGAAAATCTGAAACTATGTTTCTTAATATTGACTTTCCTGAATTATTTTCTTTGCTTTCTGTATAACTAACAAGAGGAGAATAAAATCTGGCTCTCTACTTTCATCAATTTTATAATTCCTGTTATCAAGAAGGGCTTCCCTGGTAGCTTAGATGGTAAAGAATCCTCCTGCAATGCAGGAGATCTGGCTTTGATCCCTGGGTTGGGAAGATACCCTGGAGAAGGGAAGGGTTACCCTATCCAGTGGGAGTTAAATATCCATACACATATCTTAACCTCACAAATAATTGACTTTTATCACTCTAATTACCTTCAACTCAGATTTCTGTGAACCACAGATCTCCAGGACTGTAATACTACATGTGACATAGACAGGCAGAAATGCCAGTCTGTGAACATCACCTAACGTTACACTCTTCAGCTACAATGTGATACTTTAAACTCTCATAGCATATTTCTTTGATTTTTTATTCATTGGTTATTTTCATTCATTTACTGAAACTGCAGGAATAAACCTCTTGCTATATGATAATAATTTCCTAAACACTCCAAGTTGGATTGCTAAGAATACAAATATATAGTGGACCAAACTACTCAAACTTAATGAGCTGCATATAATAGTGTATTTTTCACATAACCAGATGGTATGAGCATTAAGAATGATTAAAGGGTTTACTTTCTGTTTGCCATGGGAACAGGAAGGAAGGAACATCAAACTGCCTGGAGGTGTTAGGGATCATTTTAAAAGAATATGGTCAGTTGGGTCTGAGGTAGGCAGAAGAAGCAGGAGGAGCTATGCTGAAAAGGAGCTTAAAGGCACATTCCAGAGTTCTATTGCATCTGTAAATATAAAAGATGAGATTGGAAATACACACTTTATTCAGACCACAAAGGACACTGTGTCTCAGGCTAAGAATTAGGAATCATATGCCACTTTGTAATCTTTAGAATTTGGCTTTAGTTATCATTAATCAGAACTGACATCAAATTCTGGAAGGAGATATAAATCTATTTCTCACTGTCCTTCATCTAACCTATTCTGACCTTCAAATTCTATTTCAGAAGTGTGAACCACAATACCTGGCTGAATGATGGAATAAAGTTTCAAGTTAGACAACATAATTATCGTGTTGTTAAAACCCATTAATCAAAGTGAATTTTCATCTACCCTCTTGATTATTAAACAATAAAATATTGAAAGACTGACCTCCCATTCAAATAAAAAGAAAAATGACAGCTTTTCCCAAGAAATCATGTTTGGAATTTATTGTCAGTTGGGGCCATATAGAAAGGAGAGGCTTCAAGGAAATATTAATGTTAGAAATTTTCTTTAAAACTATTATTTCCAGTTAGCTGAGAGCGTATGTGGGTTATAAATGCATATTGATTTCCCTTTCTTTCTTTATCTCTTTCACTCATTCTTTCCTTTTCTCATTGTCTTGGTACCCATTTGTTTTACCGACAAAAAGAAAAAAAAAAACTTCATCATTCCCATATGAATGTTTCTATCAGTGTATCTTTCGCTTCTATCCACTTAGACCAAATTTCATGAATTTTCAGATTGTGTTCCTATGTCCTGATTGATATTGTTAATTCATGTTTCCAATAACAGTTCTTCAGAAAGGCAAATCTAAAATGCTCAGTAGTTAATGAGTGGTAATAATGTTTTACTTCTCCAACATCTTGTCCTTTAATATCTACTTCCTGTCTCTATTAATGACAAATTTTATTCCAGCCTTACAATTGGTGCCTTCTGTTGCCACTGTCAACAGCACCAAATCCCTCCACATTTTGCTTTGCTTACTCAGTTTATTCTTAGTTGAGATAAATTATTTCAGAAGTGCTCTGTGGAACCAGTTTTGTGTTCTTTAATTACAATGAACATTATCACAACATTAAAAGAAAATGTTTGCCTATTTGATTTACAGTATGTTCCTCTTTATAGTATGACTTAAATCAAATCCCTTACAATTATACAGTAGAAGTGACAAATAGATTCAATGCAACAGATCTGATAGAGTATCAGAAGAACTATGGATGGAGGTTTGTGACATTGTACAGGAGATGGTGACCAAAAACATCTCCAAGAAAAATAAGTGCAAAATGTTTGTCTGAGGAGGCCTTAAAAATAGTTGAGAAAAGTGAGAAACATGGGAGAAAAGGAAATATATACCCATTTGAATGCAGAGTTCCAAAGAATAGCAAGGAGAGATAAGAAAGCTTTCCTAAAAGAACAATGCAAAGAAATAGAGGAAAACAATAGAAGGGGAAAGAGTAGAGATCTCTTCAAGAAAATTAGAGATACTAAGGGAACATTTCATGCAAAGATGTACACAATAAAGGACAGAAATGTTATGGACCTATCAGAAGCAGAAGATATTAAGAAGATGTGGCAAAAATACCCAGAAGAACTATATATAAAAGATCTTCATGACCCAGATAATCACGTGGTGAGATCACTTACCTAGAGCCAGACATCATGGAGTGTGAAGTCAAGTGGGCCTTAGGAAGCATCACTATGAACATAGCTAGTGGAGGTGATGGAATTCCAGTTGAACTATTTCAAATCCTAAAAGATGATTCTGTGAAAGTGCTACACTCAATATTCCAGCAAATTTGGAAAACTCAGCAGTGGCCACAGGACTGGAAAAGGTCAGTTTTCATTCCAATCCCAAAGAAAGGCAATGCCAAAGAATGTTCAAGCTACTGCACAATTGCAATCATTTACACTCTAGCAAAGTAATGCTCAAAATTCTCCAAGTCAGGCTTCAATAGTACGTGAGCTGTGAACTTCTAGATGCTCAAACTGGATTTAGAAAAGGCAGAGGAACCAGAGATCAAATTGCCAACATCTGTTGGATCAGAGAAAAAGCAAGAGAATTCCAGAGAAAAACCTACTTCTGCTTCATTGACTAGCTAAAGCCTTTGTATGGATCTCCACAAACTGAGGAAAATTCTTAGAGATGGGAATACCAGACCACCTGACTTGCCTCCTGAGAAACCTGTATGCAGGTCAAGAAGCAATAGTTAGAACCGGACATGGAACAATGGACTGGTTCCAAATTGGGAATGTCAAGGCTATATATTGTCACCCTGGTTATTTAACTTATACGTAGAGTACATCATGCAAAATGTCAAGCTGGGTGAATCACAAGCTGGAGTCAAGATTGCCATGAGAAATATCAACAACCTCAGATATGCAGATAACATAACCTTAATGGCAGAAAGTGAAGCAGAACTAAAGAGCCTCTTGATGAAAGTGAAAGAGAAGAGTGAAAAAGCTGGCTTAAAACTCAACATTGAAAAATGAAGATCATGGTATCTGATCCCATCACTTCATGGCAAATAGATGGGGGAAAATGCAAAGAGTGACAGATGTTATTTTAAGGGTTCCAAAATCACTGCAGATGGTGACTGTAGCTATGAAATTAAAAGGCACTTGCTCCTTGGAAGAAAAGCTTTGACAAAGCTAGATAGTGTATTAAAAAGCAGAGATATTACTTTGCCAACAAATGTCTTTATTTTCAAAACTATGGTATTTCCATTAGTCACATATGGATGTGAGAGCTGGACCACAAAGAAGGCTGAATGCAGAATTGGTACTTTGAACTGTGGCATTGGAGAAGATTCTTGAGAGTCCCTTGTACTGTAAGAAGGTCAAGCCAGTCAATCCTAAAGGAAATCAATTCTGAATATTCATTGGAAGGATTGATACTGAAGCAGAATCTCTACTATTTTGGCCACCTAATATGAAGAACTGACTCACTGGAAAAGACCTTGATGCTGGGGAAGACTGAAGTCAGGAGGAGAGGGGGACAACAGAGGATGAGATGGTTGGATGGAATCATCTACTCAATGAACATGAGTTTGAGCAAACTCTGGGAGATGTTGAAGGACAAGGAAGGCTGGCGTGCTACAGCCCATGGGGTCACAAAGAGTCAGACATGACTGAGCAACTGAACAACGACGTTCCTCTGGACTATAAGATTTGTAATGCCAAGACGCCATCTTGACCAAGCAATCTGTGGAGTTCAGTTTGATTTCCTAATATATGTAGTTTTTGATAAATAAACATATGACTGAAAGTTGTGGGGAAAACCTCAAATCTGAGTTCAAGACCCTTATTGTCTTTGTTACTTCAAACTTCACCCCTAATCTTCTCTGGGCTTCAGAATTTAAGCTACAGAATGACAATTTTGAACCAAATGGAAATTATAGACCTTTCAAATTTATAATTCTTTGGCTCTGTAAATGGTAATGTTTGGAGGTAAGCTAATTTCTATTGGCATCATGTTTTCACATTGTAGGATCTGTGCTGGAGTAATATCCCTGGCTTGTTTCTCTTTAGACAAGGAGGTATGATCTAACTGACTGGTGAGTTAGGGAGAAGGAACTGGCCATTGGCTATGAGGGTATTTGATTGTGGAGACATCATGTATTCTCCTGCTTTCATCAAAATAGAACAGCTTCTGCTCCTGCAGGTGAAGATCTACAGTTGACCAATGCTGCTGTGACAAGGGAATCAAGTATATTTAACATAGGCCCATTTGCCTATAGACCTAAAGTGAATTATCAAGACACTTTCTTAGTAGTAGAGATATTTCAATTTCTTGACATTTTTACCTTTAGTTTAGTTCTCAGCTTTGGAGGACTACACAGGATTTTTGTGTATGTGAACTCCAAAATCTCAAGTGTGTGTGTGTGTGTGTGTGCTCAGTTGCTAAGTCATGTCTAATTCTCTGTGACCCCATGGACTGTAGCCCTCAAGGCTCCTCTGCCCATGGGATTTTCCAGGCAAAAATACCTGGTGAGTTGCCATATCCTTCTCCAGGGGATTTTTCTGGCTCAGAAGAGGTTATCGCTAAACACAGTGTTAGCTATGTATACTCTGCCTTTCAAATAAGCAGAAGAGTATTTTGAATGTTTGAATGTTTATGTGTGTTCATGTTTGTACTCCTATATTGACAAGGATATTGTGTCTTTATGTGGAAAAGTTACCTAGTGTACTTAAATACTCAATCTATAGATATTAGATTCAGTGATATTACAGTCTAGGTTTATCAGAGATGCAGGGAAGGGTATATATCATGAAAGCGAGAGAGTTCCACTATGGAGATGTCCACACTTTGAAAAAGAAAATAGTCACAGATAAACTGACAAAATTAATGGTTTAGAAAGTTGTATTTTCCTAATGTTTTTGCATTGCTTCAAATAATACAAATTATTCATTGTTTTATGAAAGTTAAATAATAATGAAATCTTTAAGCAAAGATGGAAGAGTGGCAATCTTTCCCTTTTGCTTTGTTTCTCTGAACTTCTTGTTTTGGAGGGGTGTGGCAAACTTCTTACCTGTTCCCAAGGGTCAGCTACAGGCATCATTGGCAGGTCCTGGAAGACATTATCTTTCTGAACACGGGGATTGTTTCAGGAGTGGGTTTATGACTTGAAGAGAGTCAATATCCATGTATAGCCACTTATAAAGATTCTAGAGAAAATGAGCATTTATTATTGACATCATAGAGCTTCAGTTCAGTTCAGTTCAGTCGCTCAGTTGTGTCCAACTCTTTGCGACCCCATGAATCACAGCACGCCAGGCCTCCCTGTCCATCACCAACTCCTGGAGTTCACTCAGACTCACAGCCATCCAGTCAGTGATGCCATCCAGCCATCCCATCCTCTGTCATCCCCTTCTCCTCCTGCCCCCAATCCCTCCCAGCATCAGAGTCTTTCCCAATGAGTCAACACTTCACATGAGGTGGCCCAAGTACTGGAGTTTCAGCTTTAGCATCATTCCTTCCAAAGAAATCCCAGGGCTGATCTCCTTCAGAATGGACTGGCTGGATCTCCTTGTAGTCCAAGGGACTCTCAAGAGTCTTCTCCAACACCACAGTTCAAAAGCATCAATTCTTTGGCGCTCAGCCTTCTTCACAGTCCAACTCTCACATCCGTACATGACCACAGGAAGAACCATAGCCTTGACTAGACCGACCTTTGTTGGCAAAGTAATGTCTCTGCTTTTCAATATGCTATCTAGGTTGGTCATAACTTTTCTCCAAGGAGTAAGCATCTTTTAATTTCATGGCTTCAGTCACCATCTGCAGTGATTTTGTCAATGATAAAAATTGTAAAAGCCTGGGATTCTCTGGGAACATCTTGGCTGCTGAGGGAGAATGCACATCAGAGGAAGAACACCCAGAGGGAAACAAGTGGGAAGTGGCAAGAGAGGGACAGAAAGAATCCTAATGACAATGTTTCAAACCCTGGTATGACTGTTGCGTGAAACCACCTTCACAACACATACTCTGTAATTATATCCTGAGAAAATACATTCTTTTTTCTCTTCTTAAGCTAGTCAGAAATGCATTTTGACCTTCTACATAGAGTTCTGACTAATGCATACCAATGAGCACATATCATGTGATAATAAAGACTCTTGGAATTTAGGAAATAAGAAACTTGTTTAGAAGAGTAGGGAAAGATTGAAGGATTAATGGAAGTTTACCTTATCTTTAACATTTTTCCATTGAAAACATTTTATTTAGTAAGTGAGGAGGAAACCTTGGAGGAAATTGGCATGGCATAGTGGAGATATTACCCATGTTTTTCTTGCTTTTGTTTCTTGTGACAATTCTAATCCACAGTTAAAGGAAAGGATGCAGCGTTACATCAAAGTTTATCAGAAAAGACCACTTTGACATTAATGATGTATCCTACACTTGCAATGAAGAAGTTGACAGACATATTTCCAGCGTGTGACACTCATGGCACAGTGGATTTTGTAATCATATTAATCCACTGCTACCTATTTAGGTGAATTTTTTGTTGACATGTAGCCATTATATGCATCAGTTATTACAACAGGATACCTAGCTGTGATTTTTACCCCTGTTTCAAAATGAGGAAACAGACTCATAACCATGAAATAGTTAGCCTGTCCTCTCAGAACTGTAAGATTAGGGAGTAAATACTCAAATTCAGATTTGGCAGACACAGTACTAATATTGTTTTCAGTTCTTTGTTTTTTATGTCTTATCTTTGATTTATCTCATCCCATTGGAGAAAAAAATGTGTTATTTGGATATTGATAGAGAATTAGGACAGGCCAAAACAAACTGGGATGTGTCATTTAGAGTTCTTAATACAGCAGTTGACCAAAAAGAGGCATTTTTTAAAACTTGGATCGGTAACACTGGAGACCACCTAAAGAAGTTTTTCTCCTACACAGCTTTATGTAAGTTCTCTGTCTTCCAGTGAAATGGACAATAACACAAGGAAACAGTTCCAGGAAAACTTGAAAATACAAGAACACATACTTTGTTTTGGAAGGTACCATTAAAATGATTTAAATCATGCTTTATTTAATCTCAACATTCATAACTTTCATAAATCCTCACAGAAATAGAGAAAATTTTTTTTATAAATTGAAGGCATTTCATAGGTTTTTTTCTTTCTTATTGAGTATCATACTAAATTTCCATACAAAGTTGTCAAAAACCATTTCCCCTTAATCTATAATACGATGGCAGTATGACAGGCCATATTTTACTACCATATACCTGAATTCCTTAGGAAGTTGTAACTTCCATACCACAGGGAGCCATGTGTAGATTTATGAATTGTTGAAATTTTAAAAAGCTTTAAAGTGACAGTAATGTGTTGCCTAAATAATGCCAGGAATATATTTTAATCTTCAAAAATAAACTATAAAATACTGTCCTATCAAAAAATTGAGGTCAAAGATGAAACAATATAGAAGATGAGTAATAGATTAAAACTTCAAGCCAGACATGATAATATTAATGTAGCACTAAAATTCATGAATCAAAATCATAATGTTCTGTGGATTAACATAGTAACCACGGCATTAGTTCCAGCATTAGTTAATATATAAAAATAAATATGTTTGTAAGAATCATATGTGGTGAAAATTTGGAGAGAATTTCTATAATTCAAAGTTTTATGGCGGTAAGTGGATAGATACATTTAAATGTCCTTCTTTTTAAAACCCAAATGTATTTCTTATTGTTAACTATAGACAAAGAAATTGTGCTTTTTTGCTAACTTCCTGTAGAGATTATACTGGCATATTTTTGAAGAGCAGCAACATGTTCAATATAAAACTCCTGGTGGAGAATTTACAGCATATAGAAACTGGTCTCAGTTGAGCGATCAATAATTATCATGTTAGGTATATCTTGCATAATGCTGTTCTCTGTCTTTGTTCCTAAGAGGGACTTTCCAGGTGGCTCAGTGGTAAACAATTCGCCTGCCAAACAGATTTGGGTTTGATCCCTCGGTCAAGAAGATCCCGTGGAAAAGGAAACAACAACCCACTCCAGTATTCTTGCCTGGGAAATCCCATGGACAGAGGAGCCTGGCGGGCTACAGGTCATGGGGTCGCAGAGTCGACATGACTTCATGAATAAACAATGACAAAAACACATTATTGGAATATGCGAGAACAAGGTATCTTTAAGAAATGTTCTGAAATGTGTGTGAATAATCAGGAATGAATTGTAGATCTTTGTAACAGTGGGGTAACCATTTGTTTTCTTCACCCTTATTAAATGAGTGCTGCTAGTTCTGCTATTTTCTATTATAAAATTCCCCTTTTGAAAGCACACTCCAAAATGCACATGGTAGTATCATCAAGTGAATGTGTACTGCATGGAAACTGCTGAGCAAGGCTGTATATAGAATGTGATTTTCTTGGAAACATGACCTTTCTGGATCCATATTTCGCCCTCTAGCTTTTGTTGAAAAATTTAAAACTGTTTCTTCTGCATATGGTCAAAGAATCCCATTAAAGTTGAAACAGAAGCCCTTAGTTCTGTTGCATCCATTGGTTCAGATCAGCACCAGCTGGAATTTTTATGGTCTATGGTTCAAAAACCCAACATATTGAGGTCATTTCTTCTTTTTTTACTGTCAGTTGCAAATGATGGAAAATGTCAGCCTGGGATGAGCAACAACTCCAAAAAGTGGCATGGACAACTAATTTAAGCTGACACATGTAGCTCCTCTTCACTTTGCTGGTTTCATATATGGCCAGACATAATGTGCCTTCAGAACATGCTGAAGGTGCTATCTTTTAACCTTTGTAGGAAACTTTAGCTCCTGGATTTGATGGCTTATTATAGTTTCAGTCATTTATGACATTTCAAGTTATATATTATATTTTGCTAACTTTACAATTAATTAATTTTGGAAAATATGAAGTTTTCTTCATTCTGTTTTTCAGTGTTGACTTTTGGGTCCTATTTTCCAACATAGAAATAAAGCAAAATTTACAGAATTATGTAAGTGATTTTCCTAACACAAGATATGTGGGGAAATTTCATCACAATTGCCTTATCATTTAATTATTAGTTTTTAAACAGATGAAAGTTCAATTTCAAAGTGATGGGCTGAAAGTAAATTCCATTTAGCTACATATTTAATACTTCAGCAGTACTCTTTCACCTTTGCTAATTCATTATTTAGAATATATGTAGTACTTTTATTATTATGATTTTTACAGATTTTTAAAATGCTTCTCTAGATGTATTATAGAAGAGCGATCCTATCCACCCCATTCAATGATACTGTCCAAATAGCTTGCATTCAGTACACATAACTTCAGAATGTGTGTTTTTTTTAAACGATGTGTCTAACTGCATTACATGAGGGCAATCATAATCTACCCCTCAAATAACACTCTTCTCTACAAAGCAAGCCGGTTGCATTCTTAAACCATCTTTATTTCAGTCATTTGTAAACAAAGGCAATTTATTGTTATTTAGCTGATAGTCACAACTATATTGATTAATGTTTTAAGAAATGAAAATTTTCATATTCATTTTTAATAAAAACTAAATATCTAAAATGTGAAATTGATTTCTCTGGCTCTTTTATTTTTTTCATCATTTATAATTATTGAAATGGGAATTCTCTCATTAATTAAATGCAGGAAATAAAAGTATATACAGAAGAATGGAAATATTATCTCATTAAAACAAAGACATCACATTCAGTTCAGTTCAGTCGCTCAGTCGTGTCTGACTCTTTGCGACCCCATGAACTCCAGCACGCCAGGCCTTCCTGTCCATCACCAACTTCCGGAGTTCACTCAAACTCACGTCCATTGAGTCGGTGATGCCATCCAGCCATCTCATCCTCTGTCGTCCCCTTCTTCTCCTGCTCCCAATCCCTCCCAGCATCAGGGTCTTTTCCAATGAGTCAATTCTTGGCATAAGATGGCCAAAGTACTGGATTTTCAGCTTTAGCATTATTCCTTCCAAAGAACGTCCAAGACCAATCTCCTTTAGAATGTACTGGTTGGATCTCCTTGCAGTCCAAGGGACTCTCAAAAGTCTTATCCAACACCACCGTTCAAAAGCATCAATTCTTCAGTGCTCAGCTTTTTTCACAGTCCACCTCTCACATCCATACATGACCACAGGAAAAACCATAGCCTTGACTAAACGGACCTTCGTTGGCAAAGTAATGTTTCTGCTTTTCAATATGCTATCTAGGTGGGTCATAACTTTTCTTCCAAGAAGTAAGCGTCTTTTAATTTCATGGCTGCAGTCACCATCTGCAGTGATTTTGGAGCCCCAAAAAGTAAAGTCTGACACTGTTTCCACTGTTTCCCTTTCTATTTCCCATGAAGTGGTGGGACCAGATGCCATGATCTTCATTTTCTGAATGTTGAGCTTTAAGCCAACTTTTTCACTCTCTTCTTTCACTTTCAAGAGGCTTTTGAGTTCCTCTTCACTTTCTGCCATAAGGGTGGTGTCATCTGCATATCTGAGGTTATTTATATTTCTCTCAACAATCTTGATTCCTTCCAGCTTGTGCTTCTTCCAGCTCAGCGTTTCTCATGATGTACTCTGCATATAAGTTAAATAAGCAGGGTGACAATATACAGCCTTGACGTACTCCTTTTCCTATTTGGAACCAGTCTGTTGTTCCATGTCTAGTTCTAACTGTTGCTTCCTGACCTGCATATAGGTTTCCCAAGAGGCAGGTCAGGTGGTCTGGTATGCCCATCTCTATCAGAATTTTCCACAGTATATTGTCATCCACACAGTCAAAGGCTTTGGCATAGTCAATAAAGCAGAAATAGATGTTTTTCTGGAACTCTCTTGCTTTTTCCATGATCCAGCAGATGTTGGCAATTTGATCTCTGGTTCCTCTGCCTTTTCTAAAACCAGCTTGAACATCTGAAAGTTCACGGTTCACGTATTGCTGAAGCCTGACTTGGAGAATTTGGAGCATTACTTTACTAGTGTGTGAGATGTGTGCAATTGTGCAGTAGTTTGAGCATTCTTTGGCATTGCCTTTCTTTGGGATTGGAATGAAAACTGACCTTTTCCAGTTTTGTGGCCACTGCTGAGTTTTCCAAATTTGCTGGCATATTGAGTGCAGCACTTTCACAGCATCATCTTTAAGGATTTGAAATAGCTCAAGTGGAATTCCATCACCTTCAGTTCAGTTCAATTGCTCAGTCGCGTCTGATTCTTTGCGACCCCATGAACTCCAGCACGCCAGGCCCCCCTGTCCATCACTAACCCCTGGAGTTCATTCAGACTCACATCCATCGAGTCAGTGATGGCATCCAGGCATCTCATCCTCTGTCGTCCCCTTCTCCTCCTGCCCCCAACACCTTCCAGCATCAGAGTCTTTTCCAATGAGTCAGCTCTTCACATGAGGTGGCCAAAGTACTAGAGTTTCACCTTTAGCATTATTCCTTCCAAAAAAAATCCCAGGGCTGGTCTCCTTCAGAATGGACTGGTTGGATCTCCTTGCAGTCCAAGGGACTCTCAAAAGTCTTATCCAACGCCACGGTTCAAAAGCATCAATTCTTCAGTGCTCAGCTTTCTTCACAGTTCAAATCTCACATCCATACATGACCACTGGAAAAACCATAGTCTTGACTAGACGGACCTTTGTTGGCAAAGTAATGTCTCTGCTTTTCAATATGCTGTCTAGGTTGGTCATAACTTTTCTTCCATGGAGTAAGCGTCTTTTAATTTCATGCCTGCAGTCACCATCTGCAGTGATTTTGGAGCCCCAAAAAATAAAGTCTGACACTGTTTCCACTGTTTCCCCATCTATTTCCCATGAAGTGATGGGACCAGATGCCATGATCTTTGTTTTCTGAATGTTGAGCTTTAAGCCAATTTTTTTCACTCTCCACTTTCACTTTCATCAAGAGGCTTTTTAGTTCCTCTTCACTTTCTGCCATAAGGGTGGTGTCATCTGCATATCTGAGGTTATTCCATCACCTTAGAACAACAATAAAAATACATAGTTAAAATCCAAAAATTATAATATAATTGACAATACAAGGCAGTATTTTCTTCTTCTGAAAAATGACATGAATAATTTCATACCACATGTGTAAAGGAAAATTTTTCAGAAATTCAAATTATAAATTATGTACTGAGAAATACCAATTACCTCTGTATTTTATAATCTATCTTGTTATAGCTTGTGAAATATCAATGTCAAAGTAAAATAAACAATAAAAAAAAACAGCAAACTCTACCTAGTATATTCTATTTTTACTAATGCAATGGACTATCATAAATAAAAGTTTGGGGAAAAAAACTGTTTTTCATACCTTGTATATCTTAAACTTCCACAACTCATTTAGCTCTTCATGGTAAAGTCAGAAAACCTTAAGTGAAGGTACAAAATGTAGCTTCTTGCTTGTGTGTGTTTGTGACATATATATGTGCATGTGAAGTCACTTGTCCAACTCTCTGAGACCCTATGGACTATTGGGTCTGTCAGGCTCCTCTGTCCATGGGATTCTCCAGGCAAGAATACTGGAGTGTGTTGCCATTTCCTTCTCCAGGAGATCTTCCTGACTCAGGGATCAAACCCACATCTCTTATATCTCCTGTATTGGCAGGTCGTGTAATCGTCTTCATGAGAACAATCACTCATATCAGCTAGATCAATCGCTTTTATCAGGTGGAAGCAATTTTTTAATTTAAATGAACACATCGGTTTAAACACGTTTATTTGAACAGTTATTTCTGTGGAAAGAAAGCTTGTGTCTATCCCAAGATGTCTTGAATTGAAGAATGAGATGCATAGTTTTAGGACCAGAATGTGTGGAGATAATTAAAAGACATGTCTTGTTCTTTTTATGTTGCTAAGTGAAATGATGTGAAAATCAATATTCGGTTACCCTTTTGAGGAAACTCTTCAAATCCCAGCCTGTCAAATACTGTTTGGCATTCTTGCAGCTTTTTATCCTTTATAATAAACTAAGAATGAATACTGACTTTGTATTTACCAGATAGATTTTCTTTGTTAAAAAAAAATTAAATCCACAGATGACAATAAGTAACTCTGGCTCAATGTTTTTACCCAATTCCCATTTCAGCAATAACTGAACTTCTAGTCAGTGACACTGACTACAGACTTTATAACATAACTTCATAACACAACACGTGTAACTGGATAGTCTAGAATATGGTTTAAAGAGACATAAAAGTTTTTGATAAATAAGAACTTGTAATTTAATAGCATTGCTGAAACCTCTTTTGATATTAAAAATATACACCTGAGAAAAATGAAGAAATCATATCACTTAAATCTTCTCTGTGATTTTCAAACAACCTAAGTATGCAGGAAAAAAAAATAGTAGGGCTAAAAGGATAGAATTAAAACACTAGGTCCTTTGTACTGCCTGTAAATATATCTCATTTCAGAATGTACAAAACTACCTTCAAGTCATTAACTTACTGAGTAACACTCCTTAGACACTTGTTAAACCATGTCTCAAATAATCAACTGGGATTATCCTTATCAAACTAGTCCCCTGATTTTAAACTTTAAATTTTCCAGAAATTGTCAGCCCCTGGGAAGAGTGTCAATGCCTTACTCATCTTTTGATCCTAGATAATTTCATAATTTCAGAAGATTAAAAGATATTCAAGTAATGCTTCTCAAATGAATCAAGCAAAACTATTACACACACATGCACAATCATACGAAGCATAATTAATCCACTATTCTTGGGGATATCCCTGAATGCATAATTATAGCAACTCACTAGGATGCTAAACTGGAGAACAGGAGAGATCTAATATGTACCCTTGATCTAGAAGTATTTTTAAAAGATCCTCTAACATCTTCTCTTCAACTCACTTTTTCATTTGCTGGTGAATCAGTGTATAATTGTTTATAAATGTGTTATACTAAGCAGTCAGATTGTGAAGAGTATTAAGTATTCTTCTAGACTTTCCAAATACCAATGAGACAAAAGTTGCTGTATTAATTTGTAATGTTCTAGTCAAAATGAAGGTAAGCACTTATACTGTATTAATATTACTCATCTTCCAATTAAAGTAAAATGACTATATTATAAACTCTGTTTTCCTAATGCACTTCAGAGAAATAAAGACAAAATGGAGTAAAGAAACTTTCTTTATTTTCACTTATTCTTTATTCTCACTTATTACAAAAAGTCTCATAAGAAATAATTTGCAAAAAAAAAAAAAAAAAGTCATTTACGAGAACTGAACTAAGTTGACTCCTTTTATCTATTGTTGTGCCCACAGATATACAAATGTTTTTATAACACGTAGTGCATAGTGGATGCAAAATGAGATTTTACTAAATTGTGCTGAAATCAAGGTTTCTCCTTCTCAATTTGTCCTTATTTCTTCAAAGTTATAATAGGCTTAAGAAATACACGTAACTAGAATATCAATTTAATTTGGTTCTGTGCAACATACATTTTAAAAAGCTCCTAGACCACAGTTCATTGGTTAGATGATTCCCATTCTTAACTCTCTACCTTGACAATTTTAATTCAGAGTTTGAAAGTAAACTATTTTAAGATGCTTATGTACCATAACTCTGGCCAATGAAATCTAAGTGGAACTCCACTCTGGGCATGGTAGGAAAACTTTAGCCTCCCTAATAAATAAAAAGGGGAGATTCCCATTTTCTTTATGCCTTGAAGATAAATTATTCCTGGATCTGAGACAATCACATGACTGATAAGAACAAGAGAATGCAAAGATACTGAATCAATACCCGCAACTATTTCCAAATGACTTGTTAATTACACAGGCTCTCTACATAAGTTGCTGTAATATTATTGAACATTAATTATATTTGTCAGTTATTGTTTAGTTTATCAATCCATTCTCACATTTGTTTGCTAAATTCAGTTCTTAGTAAAAGAGGGAAAATGAAGAGTATAGATAAGTTATTCATTTTTTTCCCCCAAGAAATGTCACCAATTAAATGCTCATTTTATTTTCCAAGTCTTTTCTAGGCCTGATGATAAATAAGACAAAAGTGAACATATATAAAACATTGTTATTCTAGTAATATATAAGTATTTACAGGCACTGGCATATATTACGTAACAAAATAAACTTTTTACTTTTATTTATTTATGTTTGGTTGTGGTAATCTTCTTTGCTATGCACAGGTTTTCTCTAGTTGCAGTGAGCAGAAGCTACACTTCCTTGTGGTACATGGGCGTCTCACTGCAGTGTTTTCTCTTATTTCGGAGCACAGGCTCTAGGACATGCTGGCTTCAGTAGTTGTAGCTCACAGGCTCAGTAGTTGCAAATTGCAGACTCTAGACAGCAGGCTCAGTAGTTATGTTGCAGGGGTTGCAGTTGCTCAGTGGCATGTGGAATCTGCCTAGACCAAAGTTTGAATTCATGTCCTCTGAATTGGCAGGCAGATTCTTGTCCACAGTACCACGAGGGAAGTCCCAAAATAAACTTTTAAATGCCAAAAAGTATAACTATTATACACAGTGCTCTTTCACAAAAAAAAATGTTAAAACCAAAAATCAATACAAATCAATAATTATAAGAAATATAAAAACCTGAAAACATTTTAATAATCATCTAAATATCATTTAAGCTGTAGAGGAAATAAAAACTTAATTTTGGGGTAATTTAGACATTACTGAAAGTTAAAATATTGCATATAAAAGCCCATGATACATAGCCAAAGCTCTACTCAAATGAACTTTATAGCTTTAAATATGGAATTATAAAGTCAAGGTTAACAGAATTAATATTGAAAGCATTTAAGAGATTAGTAAATTTCTTAACTTACTAAATAAGGGATAGGAAAACGAAGATAAATGCATAAAATATGTAAATTGGGGGAAGAACCTAAAAATAAAAACTGTACAGTAAATAAAAGTATGAGCTGGATCTTTAAGAAACAAAACATGTACATACTCACACAAAAATAGTTTCAGAAGCAATGAGTAGATGTATTTAATCTCAATATTAAAGAGAAAATAACATTTTAACATAATGTTATGCAAAAATTATTTTCATTAATCTGAAATTTTTGAAATAATTACCGATACATTTGGAATCCAAAACACTAAAATTAATTGATACAAAGATTTCAAATAAAAACCTGTATAGAACAAAACCACTGAAGAAAGCGAATTGAGTGAAAGTGCTAAGCCCAGAGAGTTTTACAAACATTTACATCAAACAGCCAACATTCATGTTACAGATAAATTACAATTTGCTGCATGACTCAGGGAACTCAAACCAGGGCTCTGTAACAACCTAGAGGGGTGGGATGGGGAGGGAGATGGGAGGCGGTTCAGAGAGAGGTGCATATGTATACCTATGACTGATTCATTTTGGTGTTTGACAGAAGCCAATACAATTTTGTAAAGCAATTATCCTTCAATTAAAAAATAAATAAATTTAAATTTTTAAAAAGTCTTTAAACTAAATATGAGAAACATTATAAACATATACTCAGTTATGAAATACAAAGTCTTAGTTATAAAAAATAATTTATTCATCCATTTATGTTAATTTAGAAAATTAGCATCCAGTGTCAAACATTGTTGCTCTATTCTGTTGCATATCAACAAAATTATATTCAATAAAACTAACTGAGATATAGAGAGGTAGTTATCATTAAAGATAGGCAAACATTTTGTAAAAGTCAGTCTCACTAATAATTAAATTTATGCAAACTCAGTTAAGAAATGAGACACTTTCATTTCCCAGGTAGGTGTCTGAGTATATAAACCTTTCTCAATGTTTTCCTCACTGTCAATCCAAATTTCTCATCTCCACATCCATACATTCAACCTCCACCCTACCTTCTGTACTTAAAGTTAAGATATCTCAAACTCAGCAAATCTGTATGAAGTTCATATTGTTTTTTTCTGAAGGTATTCTGAGTTCCTGACCTCAGATAAGAAAACATTCCATGTTAAAGTAATACATTAGGATTTATCCTGAATGTATTACTTTAACCCTGATCCTCATATTACAACAGTTTTTACTCCCTAAGTATCTCTTATATTTATCTTATTTTCCATTAAAACCAACCTCAGAAGCCAGTATTACTTCTTAACCACATTACTGCTTTCTAACTGGTCTTCTTAAATCCAGCCCTGCTCCCCTTCAAATCACTCACTCCATTGTACACAGAAAAGTCCTGTTTAAATAATTAATTTGTTTTTTTTTTTTTCAATTGAAGGATAAATTCTTTTCGGTTTTGTGTTGGTTTCTGTCAAAATTCCCTGATACCTCAGCTGGTAAAGAATCCGGCTGCCAATGCAGGAGACCCTGTTTCCATCCCTTAGTCAGGAAGATCCCCTGGAGAAGGGAAAAGCTACCCACTCCCGTATTCTGGCCTGGAGAATGCTATGGACAGTCCATGAGGTAAAAAAAGTCGGACATGACTGAGCAACTTTCACTTTCACTGTCAAACATCAATGTGAATCAGCCATAGGAATACATGTGTCCCTTCCCTCTGAAACTCCCTCCCAGAAATGTCCTTTTTAAATGGAAAACTCATCATGAGACTTTTCTGTTTGAAACAAAACCCTAACATGGCTTCTCATTGCTTATTTGATGATAAGCAAAATATTTAACTGGGATTACAAAACTCTGGGCCTTGGCTTGATTCCAGGCCCCATGGAACCAATTCCTCTGCCCCTCCCACTCATCTCAGTGCTAAAGACAAAATGACCCCTGATCACAGTAACCCATGCCATGCTGAGCCTTTATTCCCTTCACTGTCGAAGCATTGCATAATCTCCCAGTGGGGTAAAGGCAACCAAAGAAAACAAAGAGTAGCAAGACACCTGAGGGTTATTGGCTTTGAAGAAAGGACTAGAGAATAAAGATCATCAACAAGATCAACATTACTGTGGACACAATTCATCTTTTTTTGATATTCCCATAGGTAAAACATTTTTTTTTTTTACTTGTAGATTTTCTTAATGAGTACTGTTCTGAAATTGACAGTAATGGCAAATAATACCTATCATGGGGGTAAAATGTATTCAATTACAGTACATACTATTTAGCTTAACTTATTATGGACATTCTTCATTTTATTATAAAATTATATATGATGATACTACTATTTCTGTGTGAAATATAATAATGTTAAAATTGAATTATTAAATTAATTGAACATGGTAAATCCTCAAATCTGAGAAACATCTTGTTCACTGGCAGTCTTAAAAATCAATAGAGCGTTGCTAAAATACATAGTGTTAAAAAGTAAATGGGCCTTGGAACTGGATCTCCTCTTTGTCTCACAGTGAGGTGTTTTTTTCCAGTCTTGACTGCCCCATATCCAGAGCTGCACTGTGACACAGACATATAGCTCCTGCTCCCTGCTACCTACCTGGCTGCAATCAAGACTTCTGAGAAGGGGAAAGTGAGTAGAAGTAATTCTCTCATTTTAAAAATTGGGGGAGGAGGAGCCAAGATGGCGGAGGAGTAGGACGGGGAGAACACTTTCTCCCCCACAAATTCATTAAAAGAGCATTTAAACGTCGAGTAATTTCCACAAAACAACTTCTGAATGCCGGCAGAGGACATCAGGCACCCAGAAAAGCAATCCAACTCTTCGAAAGGAGGTAGGAAAAATATAAAAGACAAAAAGAGAAAAAAAGAGGGAGGGACGGAACTCCGTCCCTCCCGGGAAGGGAGTCTTAAAAAGAGAGAAGTTTCCAAACACCAGGAAACCTTCTCACTGCCGAATCTGTGCCGAGCTTTGGAAGCACAGAGGCAACATAACAGGAAGAAAAAAATAAATAAACAATTAAAACTCAAGATTGTGTGTCCTACGGTAACTCCCCCAGCGGAGAAGCAGCGCAGACGCCTGCACGCGCCATTAGCAAGCGGGGGCTGGGCAGGGAGGCGCAGGGCAGGCTGCATCGCTTAGAGTAAGAATCTGGCCTGAATACCCTGAGCACTATCTGAGCGAAATAATTTGGGCTAGCAAACCAGACTGTGGGATATCTACCACGCGAAAAGCCAGCCCCAACCTAAGACACCGCCAGGCCCGCGCACGGACAAAGAATTGATCAGAGATAGCCGGCTGCAGACCTTCCCCCTCCGGTGACAGGCAGCCAGAGCCGGAAGGGGGCAATCGCAGCCCCAGAGAGACATTATCTATAAAACTGTAAGCAGGCTTCTTTGCTAACTAAAACTTTTTGGGGGTCTGGATGGTTAACATCTGCCTGAGAAGGTGTGCCGGTTTTACACCCAGATAACTGAGTGGCGGGGAGGCGATAAGTCGCAGCATTGGTGCTTGCCAAACACCTCATCACTTGAGCTGCTCGGACCTGGGAAGAGCACAAAACTCAGGCCCAACTGAGTCTGCGCCTCTGAGGACTACCCGAGTGCCTGAACCTGAGCGGCTTGGACCTGGGAGGTACATGCAACCCAGGGCCAGCCTCGGATTGTTCCCGGTGGAACAACCTAGAGCCCGAGCAGTGTGGGCAGGGAGGCTACACGCGCCGTGAGCGGGGGCAGACCCAGTGTGGCTGAGGCACTGCGAGCACACGCCAGTGTTATTTGTTTGCAGCATCCCTCCCTCCCTCCCCACAGCGCGACTGAACAAAGAGAAGAAATACAGCTCCACCCATCAGAACACCGACACAAGCTTCCCTAACCAGGAAACCTTGACAAGCCACCTGTACAAACCCACACACAGCGAGGAAACACCACAATAAAGAGAACTCCACAAACTGCCAGAATACAGAAAGGACACCCCAAACTCAGCAATTTAAACAAGATGAAGAGACAGAAGAATACCCAGCAGATAAAGGAACAGGATAAATGCCCACCAAACCAAACAAAAGAGGAAGAGATAGGGAATCTACCTGATAAAGAATTCCGAATAATGATAGTGAAATTGATCCAAAATCTTGAAATTAAAATGGAATCACAGATAAATAGCTTGGAGACAAGGATTGAGAAGATGCAAGAAAGGTTTAACAAGGACCTAGAAGAAATAAAAAGAGTCAATATATAATGAATAATGCAATAAATGAAATTAAAAACACTCTGGAGGCAACAAATAAATAGAATAACAGAGGCAGAAGATAGGATTAGTGAATTAGAAGATAGAATGGTAGAAATAAATGAATCAGAGAGAATAAAAGAAAAACGAATTAAAAGAAATGAGGACAATCTCAGAGACCTCCAGGACAATATTAAATGCTACAACATTCAATCATAGGGGTCCCAGAAGAAGAAGACAAAAAGAAAGACCATGAGAAAATACTTGAGGAGATAATAGTTGAAAACTTCCTAAACTGGGGAAGGAGATAATCACCCAAGTCCAAGAAACCCAGAGAATCCCAAACAGGATAAACCCAAGGCGAAACACCCCAAGACACATATTAATCAAATTAACAAAGATCAAACACAAAGAACAAATATTAAAAGCAGCAAGGGAAAACAACAAATAACACACAAGGAATTCCCATAAGGATAACAGCTGATCTTTCAATAGAAACTCTTCAAGCCAGAAGGGAATGGCAAGACATACTTAAAATGATGAAAGAAAATAACCTACAGCCCAGATTATTGTACCCAGCAAGGATTTCATTCAAGTATGAAGGAGAAATCAAAAGCTTCTCAGACAAGCAAAAGCTGAGAGAATTTTGCACCACCAAACCAGCTCTCCAACAAATACTAAAGGATATTCTCTAGACAGGAAACACAAAAATGGTGTATAAATTCGAACCCCAAACAATAAAGTAAATGGCAACGGGATCATACTTATCAGTAATTACCTTAAACATAAATGGGTTGAATGCCCCAACCAAAAGACAAAGACTGGCTGAATGGATACAAAAACAAGACCCCTACATATGTTGTCTACAGGAGACCCACCTCAAAACAGGGGAAACATACAGACTGAAAGTGAAGGGCTGGAAAAAGATTTTCCATGCAAATAGGGACCAAAAGAAAGCAGGAGTAGCAATACTCATATCAGATAAAATAGACTTTAAAACAAAGGCTGTGAAAAGAGACAAAGAAGGTCACTACATAATGATCAAAGGATCAATCCAAGAAGAAGATATAACAATTATAAATATATATGCACCCAACATGGGAGCACCGCAGTATGTAAGACAAATGCTAACAAGTATGAAAGGAGAAATTAACAATAACACAATAATAGTGGGAGACTTTAATACCCCACTCACACCTATGGATAGATCAACTAAACAGAAAATTAACAAGGAAACACAAACTTTAAACGATACAATAGACCAGTTAGACCTAATTGATATCTATAGGACATTTCATCCCAAAACAATGAATTTCACCTTTTTCTCAAGCGCACATGGAACCTTCTCCAGGATAGATCACATCCTGGGCCATAAAGCTAGCCTTGGTAAATTCAAAAAAATAGAAATCATTCCAAGCATCTTTTCTGACCACAACGCAGTAAGATTAGATCTCAATTACAGGAGAAAAACTATTAAAAATTCCAACATATGGAGGATGAACAACACGCTGCTGAATAACCAACAAATCACAGAAGAAATCAAAATTTGCATAGAAACTAATGAAAATGAAAACACAACAACCCAAAACCTGTGGGACACAGTAAAAGCACTCCTAAGGGGAAAGTTCATAGCAATACAGGCACACCTCAAGAAACAAGAAAAAAGTCAAATAAATAACCTAACGCTACACCTAAAGCAACTAGAAAAGGAAGAAATGAAGAACCCCAGGGTTAGTAGAAGGAAAGAAATCTTAAAAATTAGAGCAGAAATAAATGCAAAAGAAACAAAAGAGACCATAGCAAAAATCAACAAAGCCAAAAGCTGGTTCTTTGAAAGGATAAATAAAATTGATAAACCATTAGCCAGACTCATCAAGAAACAAAGGGAGAAAAATCAAATCAATAAAATTAGAAACAAAAATGGAGAGATCACAACAGACAACACAGAAATACAAAGGATCATAAGAGACTATTATCAACAATTATATGCCAATAAAATGGACAACGAGGAAGAAATGGACAAATTCTTAGAAAAGTACAACTTTCCAAAACTCGACCAGGAAGAAATAGAAAACCTTAACAGACCATCACAAGCACGGAAATTGAAACTGTAATCAAAAATCTTCCAGCAAGCAAAAGCCCAGGTCCAGACGGCTTCACAGCTGAATTCTACCAAAAATTTAGAGAAGAGCTAACACCTATCCTGCTCAAACTCTTCCAGAAAATTGCAGAGGAAGGTCAACTTCCAAACTCATTCTATGAGGTCACCATCACCCTAATACCAAAACCTGACAAAGATCCCACAAAAAAAAAGAAAAACTACAGGCCAATATCACTGATGAACATAGATGCAAAAATCCTTAACAAAATTCTAGCAATCAGAATCCAACAACACATTAAAAAGATCATACACCATGACCAAGTGGGCTTTATCCCAGGGATGCAAGGATTCTTCAATATCCGCAAATCAATCAATGTAATACACCACATTAACAAATTGAAAAACAAAAACCATATGATTATCTCAATAGATGCAGAGAAAGCATTTGACAAAATTCAACACCCATTTATGATAAAAACTCTCCAGAAAGCAGGAATAGAAGGAAAATACCTCTACATAATAAAAACTATATATGACAAACCCACAGCAAACATTATCCTCAATGGTGAAAAATTGAAAGCATTTCCTGTAAAGTCAGGAACAAGACAAGGGTGCCCACTTTCACCATTACTATTCAACATAGTTTTGGAAGTTTTGGCCACAGCAATCAGAGCAGAAAAAGAAATAAAAGGAATCCAAATTGGAAAAGAAGAAGTAAAACTCTCACTATTTGCAGATGACATGATCCTCTACATAGAAAACCCTAAAGACTCCACCAGAAAATTACTAGAAGTAATCAATGATTATAGTAAAGTTGCAGGATATAAAATCAACACACAGAAATCCCTGGCATTCCTATACACTAATAATGAGAAAACAAAGAGAAATTAAGGAAACAATTCCATTCACCATTGCAATGAAAAGAATAAAATACTTAGGAATATATCTACCTAAAGAAACTAAAGACCTATATATAGAAAACTATAAAACACTGGTGAAAGAAATCAAAGAGGACACTAATAGATGGAGAAATATACCATGTTCATGGATTGGAAGAATCAATATAGTGAAAATGAGTATACTACCCAAAGCAATTTATAGATTCAATGCAATCCCTATCAAGCTACCAACAGTATTCTTCACAGAGCTAGAACAAATAATTTCACAATTTGTATGGAAATACAAAAACCCTCGAATAGCCAAAGCGATCTTGAGAAAGAAGAATGGAACTGGAGGAATCAACCTACCTGACTTCAGGCTCTACTACAAAGCCACAGTTATCAAGACAGTATGGTACTGGCACAAAGACAGAAATATAGATCAATGGAACAAAATAGAAAGCCCAGAGATAAATCCACGCACATATGGACACCTTATCTTTGACAAAGGAGGCAAGAATATACAATGGATTAAAGACAATCTCTTTAACAAGTGGTGCTGGGAAATCTGGTCAACCACTTGTAAAAGAATGAAACTAGAACACTTTCTAACACCATATACAAAAATAAACTCAAAATGGATTAAAGATCTCAACGTAAGACCAGAAACTATAAAACTCCTAGAGGAGAACATAGGCAAAACACTCTCTGACATACATCACAGCAGGATCCTCTATGACCCACCTCCCAGAATATTGGAAATAAAAGCAAAATAAACAAATGGGACCTAATTAACCTTAAAAGCTTCTGCACATCAAAGGAAACTATTAGCAAGGTGAAAAGACAGCCTTCAGAATGGGAGAAAATAATAGCAAATGAAGCAACCGACAAACAACTAATCTCAAAAATATACAAGCAACTCCTACAGCTCAACTCCAGAAAAACAAATGACCCAATCAAAAAATGGGCCAAAGATCTAAATAGACATTTCTCCAAAGAAGACATACAGATGGCTAACAAACACATGAAAAGATGCTCAACATCACTCATTATCAGAGAAATGCAAATCAAGACCACTATGAGGTACCATTTCACACCAGTCAGAATGGCTGCGATCCAAAAGTCTACAAATAATAAATGCTGGAGAGGGTGTGGAGAAAAGGGAACCCTCTTACACTGTTGGTGGGAATGCAAACTAGTACAGCCACTATGGAGAACAGTGTGGAGATTCCTTAAAAAACTGGAAATAGAACTGCCTTATGATCCAGCAATCCCACTGCTGGGCATACACACTGAGGAAACCAGAAGGGAAAGAGACACGTGTACCCCAATATTCATCGCAGCACTGTTTATAATAGCCAGGACATGGAAGCAACCTAGATGTCCATCAGCAGATGAATGGATAAGAAAGCTGTGGTACATATACACAATGGAGTATTACTCAGCCATTAAAAAGAATACATTTGAATCAGTTCTAATGAGGTGGATGAAACTGGAGCCTATTATACAGAGTGAAGTAAGCCAGAAGGACAAACACCAATACAGTATACTAACGCATATATATGGAATTTAGAAAGATGGTAACGATAACCCTGTATACGAGACAGCAAAAGAGACACTGATGTATAGAACAGGCTTATGGACTCTGTGGGAGAGGGAGAAGGTAGCAAGATTTGGGAGAATGGCATTGAAACATGTGAAATGTCATGTATGAAACGAGATGCCAGTCCAGGTTCAATGCACAATGCTGGATGCTTGGGACTGGTGCACTGGGACGACCCAGTGGTCAAAAAAGAAAAAAAAAAAAATAATAAATAAAAGCTTCAGTCGTGTCGGACTCTTTGTGACGCTATGGACTGTAGCCTGTCAGGCTCCTCTGTTCATGGGATTCTCCAGGCAAGAATACTGGAGTGGGTAGCCATTTCCTTCTCCAAAGGAGAATCACCTGACACATACTTAAAACTATTAATTCAAATGTCAGGAGGGATTGCTCTGTACTTTTTACAGGTGCTTAGAATTTGGGTAAAAATGTTTCCTGTGATTGTTTAGTTCCATCATTTTCTTTTCACAAATATAAGAAGGAGATTAATGATAATAATTAAAAATCTTAATTCTGATACAGAGTAACCAAAGATAGGAAGATGGAATGAAAAACTGTCAGGACCTACTTAAATTATTTTCAAATATGTAGGGTAATTCAAATCAGGCTAATGAAACAAGGCCTAGTGGAGAATGTGCTTTAGTTGATACAAAGGTTTATAGTTAATAAAGGAATTCTGCACAAGAAAAAAAAAAAAAAAAAGTAAATGGTGGAATGTTTATAATAATTTTACATTTCTTATACCTATGGGAAAGAGTTGTTTTTCTAGAGCTAAAAATTAAAATTGATCTTATTGCTTTCCAATGTTTCTAACTGAGGATGGATTTGTTGGTGGGGGAGAGGCCAGGACAACTGGATAGAGAAGAATAGTGTCTATTTCCCTAAAAATATGATTGATGATTATTATAATCTGGTTGTACAAAGTCAATCAGTTTTCTTATTCATTATTAATTTTGAAATAGGTGAGAATGTGGCTATCAATCTATTTACAGACTCTTAAGATGGTGATTGCAGCCATGAAATTAAAAGACGCTTACTCCTTGGAAGGAAAGTTATGACCAACCTAGATAGCATATTGAATAGCAGAGTCATTACTTTGTCAACAAAGGTCCATCTAATCAAGGCTATGATTTTCCCAGTGGTCACGTATGGATGTAAGAGTTGGACTGTGAAGAAAGCTGAGCGCCAAAGAATTGATGCTTTTGAACTGTGGTGTTGGAGAAGACTCTTAAGAGCCCCTTGGACTGCAAGGAGATCCAACTAGTCCATCCCAGAGGAGATCAGTCCTGGGTGTTCACTGGAAGGACTGATGTGGAAGCTGAAACTCCAATACTTTGGCCATCTGATGCGAAGAGCTGACTGATTGGAAAAGACCCTGGTGCTGGGAAAGATTGAGGGAAGGAGGAGAAGGGGATGACAGAGGATGAGATGGTTGGATGGCATCACCAACTCAATGGACATGGGTTTGGGTGGACTCTGGGAGTTGGTGATGGACAGGGAGGCCTGGTGTGCTTCGGTTCACAGGTTCGCAAAGAGTTGGACATGACTGAGTGACTGAACTGAACTGAAGTGCTTGATTTTATGAGCATCTACAGACTGTCATTTCCTCTGTCATTCTTTTTTTTTTTTCCTCTGTCATTCTTAATGACACTGGATTATGCTGAGTTACATTTGATAAAAAGAGGCAAAGGTTGTTTTTTATTTCCTTGTTTACCATCAACAGTTTCCTGAAAATTAGAGTTATTAGCTTATTGCTCACTTCTTGTCCCAACAACTTTCATGAGATTTTATGGTCCAGGTTATGTTGAATACATATTACTATGAAGTTTTACAGAAAGGTCAAGGTCATCACAAAAGTATGTATTAGAAACAATGCTTAGAAAACTTGATAGTGCAGACAATTCCATTATGTTGTAGAATAAAAGGGGATCCCCAGTCTTACTGTTTGGCAACAACTGAATTCTCAGTTACACAATCCTAACCTTTGTCTTTCTTCTCGAGTATCTTAGCACCCACTCACTTTCCAAGCCTTTAGAAACTTTGCCTCACAGTCTTTCAGGAGAAAACCTCTAACATTCTCCAGTGGAGGGAGTTTCACCTCTTTGACCTTTCTTATCTTCTGATACATTGAGCAATTCCTCAGAGTTGGGCCACATGGCTATTCATATTTTCTTCTAAACTTCTTGGACTCAACAAGAATAAGCCCTTCAAGAATGAGATTTCATGCAAGTAACCAGTTTTTTTTTTTTTTTTTCTTCCCACCTGTGAAAAGTATTCCTCACATGAAATAAGCACAGTTTCACTGAATCTTTTTTTTTTTTCCCTTAGTGGTTTGATTAACCCATACTGAGTTAGTGATCTTTCTCCTTTCCAGATGATTCTAGTTTTGCCAGTTAGGAACAATAGGCACCTTTCCTATTGAAATGGGAATCTGAGCTCTTGTCCATGAAACCAAAGAATGGAATCCATGGACACACAGATACTCAAACAGGCAGAGTTTTATTTCAGAGAGTAGAAGTACAAAACTGTCAGCAGAAACAATAAGAGGGAGAAAAGTGCCCCAGAACAGTGTGAATCACAACAGTTTATTATTGACCTGTTTGTTTTTGCTTGGCTTAGGGGTCCTGATGGTCTCCCGGTAGTTCAGAAGGTAAAGAATCTGCCTATAAAGCAACACCCGTGTCCGATCCCTGGGTCAGGAAGATCCCCTGGAGGAAGGCATGGCAACCCAGTCCAGTACTCTTGCCTGGAGAATCCCATGGACAGAGGAGCCTGGTGGGCTACAGTCCACGGGGTCATTGAGTGACTAACACTTTCACTTCACTTTCACCAGGAAGAAGATAAGGCATGTAATGCAAAGGAAATAAGCCTATAAAAACTTAAGTTTTAGTCCACTAACACACACACACACAGGGGTCCCGACATGTGCAATCCCTGACCAATCAGTTTAAAAGTCATCATGCATAATTTCTCAATTTTATGGCCTTTTTTAATCTCTCAGTCCATGAGTTTTCCTAAGACATTGAGTCCATCCCCTGACCTTTTCTCATGACCTCAGGCCATTGCTTAAGGACCAGATGTATGCCTTAATGTTGATGGTTTACTGGTATTTTTTTTTCTTGATAAGTTGGACATCAGTTATTGATTGTCCTGTCAGGGGTTTGAGTGTTCTATGACCTCCAAGCCAGGGAAGCATTCCTCTGAATGTCAAGAAAACTGCAACAATGAGTATGATTATGGGTTACTGGAGAAAAAAATTTATATGAGTGAATAAGTAGAAATTAGAATTGAAGCGTTAAAAGAAGAAACTGAGGCTTTAACACTACACTGACTACCTAATATTTTTCTACCTCACCGTTATTATTTTTTGAGCTGAATTTGAATCTCTTCTTTCCTGCTTAAAACCTGGTGGAATTACAAGAGATGGTACTAGACAATTAAATGTTTGTTTCTGTGTTACTGAGCTGAACTCATGGCAGATCCAGTGAACCAGCTCAAATAATTATATTTTGATTTGCAACCATCTTTCTAATGGAAAAGTTACAGAAGAGAATGCTGCCCTTTCTGAATGTTCTCATATACCCCTTTTATTAGGCCAAAGGGCCAAGCCCCCCAAAAAATCTCTTGGGGAAGCATATAGATATATATATATATATATTCTCTTTTTAAGAGGAAAAGTAAAAAATTTGATCATGTCATAAAGCAATATATTTCAGATATTGCAACAAACAGAATGATACTTATCAATTATCTATACCTCTTTAATTCAGCTTCACTTCATTCAGTTCAGTTCGGTTGCTAGCTCATGTCTGACTCTTTGTGACCCCATGGACTGCAGAACACCATGCCTCCCTGTCCATCATGAATGCCCAAAGTTAACTCAAACTCATACGCATTGACTTGGTGATGCCATTCAATCACCTCATCTTCTGTCATCCCCTTCGTCTCCCACCTTCAATCTTTCCCAGCATCAGCGTCTTTTCAAATGAGTCAGTTCTTCGCATCAGGAGGCCAAATTATTGGAGTTTCAGCCTCAGCATCAGTCTTTCCAATGAATATTCAGGACTGACCTCCTTTAGAATGGACTGGTTGGATCTCTTTGCAGTCCAAGGGACTCTCAAGAGTCTTCTCCAACACCACAGTTCAAACGCATCAATTCTTTAGCACTCAGCTTTCTTTATAGTCCAACTCACATCCATATATGACTGCTGGAAAAACGATAGCCTTGACTAGACAGACCTTTGTTGGCAAAGTAATGTCTCTGCTTTTGAATATGCTGTCCATGTTGGTCATACTTTTCCTCCAAGGAGTAAGCGTCTTTTAATTTCATGGCTGCAGTCACCATCTGCAGTGAATTTGGAGCCTAGAAAAATAAAGCCAGCCAATGTTTCCACTCTTTCCCCATCTATTTGCCATAAAGTGATGGGACCAGATGCCATGGTCTTAGTTTTCTGAATGTTGAGCTTTAAGCCAACTTTTTCACTCTCCTCTTTCACTTTCATCAAGAGGCTTTTGAGTTCCTCTTCACTTTCTGCCATAAGGGTGGTGTCATCTGCATATCTGAGGTTATTGATATTTCTCCCGGCAATCTTGATTCCAGCTTGTGCTTCATCCAGCCCAGCATTTCAAATGATGTACTCTGCATATAAGTTAAATAAGCAGGGTGACAATATACAGTCTTGACATACTCCTTTTCCTATTTGGAACCAGTCTGTTGTTCCATGTCCTGTTCTAACTGTTGTTTCCTGACCTGCGCACAGATTTCTCAAGAGGCAGGTCAGGTGGTCTGGCATTCCCATCTCTTTCAGAATTTTCCACACTTTATTGTGATCCACACAGTCAAAGGCTTTGGCATGGTCAATAAAGCAGAAATTGATGTTTTTCTGGAACTCTCTTGCTTTTTCCATGATCCAGCGGATGTTGACAATTTGATCTCTGGTTCCTCTGCCTTTTCTAAAACCAGTTTGAACATCTGGAAGTTCATGGTTTGCATACTGATGAAGTCTGGCTTGGAGAATTTTGAGCATTACATTACTAGTGTGTGAAATGAGTGCAACTGTGTGTAGTTTGACCATTCTTTGGCATTGGCCTTTCTTTGGGATTGGAACAAATACTGACTTTTTCCAGTCCTGTGGCCACTACTGAGTTTTCCAAATTTGCTGGCATATTGAGTGCAGCACTTTCACAGCATCATCTTTAGGACCTGAAATAGCTCAGCTGGAATCCTTCACCTCCAATAGCTTTGTTTGTAGTGATGCTTCCTAAGGCCCACTTGACTTAACATTCCAGGATGTCTGGCTCTAGGTGAGTGATCATACATCTGGGTCATGAAGATCTTCTTTGTATAGTTCTTCTGTGTATTCTTGCCACCTCTTCTCAATTCTTCTGCTTCTGTTAGGTCTATACCATTTCTGTCCTTTATTGTGCCCATCTTTGCATGAAATGGTATCTCTATTTTTCCTGAAGATATCTCTAGTCTTTCCCATTCTATTGTTTTCCTCTATTTCTTTGCACTGATCAGTGAGGAAGCCTTTCCTATCTCTCCTTGGTATTCTTTGGAACTCTGCCTTCAAATGGGTATATCTTTCCTTTTCTCCTTTGCTTTTCATTTCTCTTCTTTTTATAGCTATTTGTAAGGCTCTTCAGCCAGCATTTCACTTTTTTGCATTACTTTTTCTTGGGGATGGTCTTGATCCCTGTCTCCTGTACAATGTCACAAACCTCAGTTTATAGTTCATCAGGCACTCTATCAGATCTAATTCCTTGAATCTATTTGTCACTTCCACTGTATAATCATAAGGGATTTTATTTAGGTCATGCCTGAATGATCTAGTGTTTTTCCCTACTTTCTTCAATTTAAGTCAGATTTTGGCAATAAAGAGTTCATGATCTGAGCCACAGTGAGCTCCATTCTTCTTTTTTTCTGACTGTATAGAGCTTCTCCATCTTTGGCTAGAAAGAATATAATCAATCTGATTTCAGTGTTGACTATCTGGTGATGTCCATGTGTACAGTCTTCTCTTGTGTTGTCAGAAGAAGGTGTTTGCTATGACCAGTGCATTCTCTTGGCAAAACTCTGTTAGCCTTTGCCCTGTTTCATTCTGTACTCAAGGCCAAAATTGCCTGTTACTCCAGGTCTTTCTTGACTTCCTAATTTTGCATTCCAGTCCCCTATAATGAAAAGGACATCTTTTATGGATGGAGGGTCTTGTATGTCTTCATAGAACCATTTAACTTCAGCTTCTTCAGCATTACTGGTCGGGGCATAGACTTGGATTACTATGATTTTGAATGGTTTGCCTTGGAAATGAACAGAGATCATTCTGTCATTTTTGAGATTGCATCCAAGTACTGCATTTCAGACTATTTTTTTGACTATGATGGCTACTACATTTCTTCTAAGGGATTCTTGCACCCAGTGTAATGGTCATCTGATTAAATTCACCCATTCCAGTCCATTTTAGTTCAGTGATTCCCAAAATGTCGATTTTCACTCTTGCCATCTCCTATTTGACCACTTCCAATTTGCCTTGATTCATGGACCTAATGTTCCAGGTTCCTATGCAATATTGCTCTTTGCAGCTTCGGACTTTGCTTCTATCACCTGTCACATCCACAACCGGGTGTTTTATTTTGACTTTGGCTCTGCCTCTTCATTTTTTCTGGAGTTATTTTTCCACTGAGCTCCAGTAGCATATTGGGCACCTACAAACTTGGGGAGTTCATCTTTCAGTGTCCTAACTATTTGCCTTTTCATACTGTTCATGGGGTTCTCAAGGCAAGAATACTGAAGTGGTTTACCATTCCTTTCTCCAGTGGATCACATTTTGTCAGAACTCTCCACCATGACCCATCTGTCTTGGGTGGCTCTTCATGGCATGTTCGCTTTTTGTTCATAATTCTATTAAAAGAAGCAAAAGACTGTGCACCAAAGTACCATCAATAAGATAAGTTATCTGAGTTTGAAAACTCTACCAATATTTTCCTTCAACTTTTTAGTATATGTATTAGACCTTCCTGGGGCTTCACAGGTGGCTCAATGGTAAGAAATCAGCATGCCAATCCAGGAGTCTCAGGAGACGTGGGTTTGATCCATGGGTTGGGAAGATCCCCTGGAGAAGAAAATGGCAACTCACTCCAGTATTCTTGCCTGGGAAATCCCATGGAAAGAGGGGTCTGGCAGGCTACAGTCCATGGGGTCATGATACAACTGAGCAATTGAGCATACATATAGACCTTCTTGAGTGCAAGGATCCAGAACTTGAAGAAGGAAGGAAGGAAGGAGAGGAGGGAGGGATAAAGGAAAGAAGAAAGGGAATATGGGAATATAGGAAAGAGAAGGGAGGAAGAAATGCCATAAAACCAGAAAAACTTGGAACAAAAGGGACTGATTTTTTGGTTTGTCTTAATATTTATTTTGACATGAAGTGAAAAGACAATTTCAGGTTGTATACTTTTCTGAGAAATTGTTTACCTCATTGCTTTTAAAAAATAACCAAGATTAAGCTTAGGCCAGAAAACAAGGCCACTCCTGGTTTGGAATAAACCTAAAACAGGAACTATAGAGCAATAAGCAGAAACAGATTTGGTTTTTGTTGTTGTTGTTGTTGTTTGTTTTGGGTTTTAGAACAGCATAAGAGTCACAGCAAAATTGAGCAGAAGAGGTTTCCTATATGTGTCCTGTCCTCACATGCATAGCCTCCACACTTATCAACATCCCCACAAGAGTGGTGCATTTCTGACAATTGATGAACCTACACCGACACTTCAAAGTCATCCAAAGTCCATAGTTTATACTACCGTTCACTCTCTCGAAGTTGTACATTTTATGGGTTTGGACAAATTTACAATGATATGTATACATTATTATAGAATCATGCAGCATTTTTTACTACCATAAAAATCCCCTGTGCCCTGTCTATTCATTTTCCTTGGACATACAACTTTTGGCAACACTGATCTTTTCACTCTTTCCATTGCTTTGTCTTTTATAGAATATCATATTTCTGGAATTTTATAGTATGTAGCCTTTACAGATTGGCTTCTTTCACTTAGTAATATGGATTTAAAATTTTTTCATGTCTTTTCATGGCCTAACATCTCATTTCCTTTTAGCTCTAAATAATATTCTGTTGTCTGGATAGACCACATTTTCTTTATCCATTTATCTACTAAAGGACATTTTAGTTGCTTTCAAGTTTTGATAATTATCCATAAAACTACTATAAACATTCACGTGCAGGTTTTGTGTAGACATAAAGTTTTAACTATGGAGGCAACTACCAAGGAATGTGAATACTAGATTGTAAGGTAAGCATATGATTAGCTTTGTAAGAAATAGCCAAACCTCTACTTCCCTGGTGGTCCAGTGGCTAAGACTGTACTCTCAATGCAAGGGGCCTAGGTTTGATCCTTGTCAGGGAACTAGATTCCACATGCCAAAAAGTACGAGTTTACATGATGAAACTAAAGATTCTACATGCCAAAACTAAGAGCTGATGCAGCCAATAAACAAATAAAATTTTTTAAAAAATGAAATAGCCAAACAATTTTCCAAGTAATTTTATCATTGTATATTCCTACTAGCAATGTATGAGGGTTTCTATTGCTCTCCAGCCTCACCAGGGTTTGTTTTTTGTCAAGGTTTTAGATTTTGCCCATTTAATCGGTATGTAGTGGTATCTTGTTGTTTTAATTTTGCACTTCCCTGATGACTTATGATGCATCTTTCACATGCTTATTTGCTATCTGAATATCTTCTTCAATGAGATGTCTTTGACTTTTTTCCTTAATTGGCTTGCTTGTTTTCTTAATGTTGAATCTTAAGAGTTCTTTGCATGTCTTGGTTAACAGTCCTTTATCAGATATGTCTTTCATAGATATTTTCTTTGAGTCTACGGATTGTTCTATCCCTCTTGTGATATTGTCTTTTGCAAAGCAGAAGCTTTTCATTTTAGTTAAGTCTAGGTTTTCCATTATTTATTTCATATATCATGATTTTGGTGTTATATCTAAAAAGTCATTGTTATATCCATAATTGTCTAGGTTTTCTTCTAGTTGTCTTCTAGTTTTAGACTTTGGATTTAGGTCTCTAATCCATTTTGATGAGGTTTGGGTCTAAATTCCTTTTGTGCATGCGTGTGTGTGCCTGCAGGTGTCTTGTGGTCTCCGCCATTTGTTCTATAGGCTATCATTGCTCATCTACATTGCCTTTACTGTTACTGCTACTGCTAAGTCACTTCAGTCGTGTCCGACTCTGTGCGACCCCATAGACGGCAGCACACCAGGCTCCCCTGTCCCTGGGATTCTCCAAGCAAGAACACTGGAGTGGATTGACATTTCTTTCTCCAATGCATGAAAGTGAAAGTGAAAGTGAAGTCGCTCAGTCGTATCCGACTGTTAGCAACCCCATGGACTGCAGCCTACCAGGCTCCTCCATCCATGGGATTTTCCAGGCAAGAGTACTGGAGTGGGGTGCCATTGCCTTCTCCATTACTCTTTGTCAAGGATTAGTTAGTTAAATTATGTGGGTCTGTTTTGAGGTTCCTTATTCTGTTGCATTCATCTGTTTATTCTTTCACTAAAATCATACTGACTCAATTACTGTAGTTGTATAGTAGGTCTGCCTGTGTCCTTCACACTCTTGTAAATCCAAGAGTAGTTGAATTTAACAGCTTTTAATTTGTTATTAAGACAGTGAAGTGAATTCCAAAATTTTAAAATACTGACATTCATATATAATTTTGTTGATCAATAATTTATTTAATGACACAGCTGTCTTTTCTCAGTAAAGTTTTGTTATGAATTTATAAACTGAATGGATGGTCATTTACAAAGTTTCCTGGTGCACTTTCATTTATTCAAGAGATCTTTAAATGACAACTTGGACTGCTTTTTCTCCTCTACCTCTTAGGTTGATTATAAAATGTTATACTTGGCTTTTCCTTTGAGCCACATTTTCTAAAAGAGTTCTATCAAATGAATGAAAACTAAGTACTATATCAGTGCTGAGAATTGTTATTTGTGCCTGGCTTTCATTTTAGTAGGAAAACTTTGCCCACTGATAGTTGGGTACTACAAAAGACTCAAGCAGTTATTGATATTACCCATCAAGGAGCTAGATACCATGAGAGAACATTGTTCTGAGAAAATACAAAACTTAAGATCTGAACACTTGTCATTATTAAATATCCCCTGAGATCATTGATATGAGAAGAGTTGTTAAACTATTGCTTCAGGTAATTTCTAGTTTATGTAATAATGGTACATATTACATAATGCATATCCAACTTTTCCCTACACTTTCAATTGACTTTTTTTAGACTTTCTGTTTTATGTTGATATAAAGACCTTATACTCTGTATTATGTTCTATACAATAAAATTATGCAATTTCAATACAATAGTGAAGATCTTTGCTTTACAGCATTGTTCAGTGATATGGCTCCATGAACTTAAATTGATCAAACTCTCAGGAATCTGGGATATTCAGATCAACAAGTAACCAACACATTCTCAATCATAAATTGTTATTTAAAAAATGTTATTATTTAAGCAAATTTATTTTAAAATGTTGTTTATGAAAGTACCTATCACTTACCCTTATGTGTTTTGGAATGATGAAGGGAACAATTTTTACCCTGTGCTCTGCTTATATTAGAAACCTTTGAGAAATCTGACTAATTATACTATACCGATTTTAGGAATGTTGAACTATTATATGCATTATGTTTTGCTAAACATCAACTCACCCAAAATTTAGTGCCATAAAACAGCAACTAAACTTTAGTTGGAAAATGGGGCTGGGCTCAGCTGGGTATTTTGATGAACCAAGCTGGATTAGCTGATCAAGGTGGGGCTCACGTATGAAGCTGCAGTTAACTACAGATCAGTTGCCAGCTGGCCTTCTGATCCTCTAGCAGGCTAGCCTGTCCTTCATATGGCTATCTTTTCAGAGTGCCAAGAGTGAGAACAGACATACCTGCATACTCTACCAGCTTAGATTTAGATCTGATGCAACAGTAATTCCATCACATTACTATTGGCAAAGCTGAACACAAAGCCAATTCAGATTCCTGGGCTGCAGAAATAGGCTCCAAATAATTGTAGTCATTTCCGCATCATTTTTATCCTCTCTTTCTGGTTTTCAGTGTATGCGTTAGAGTTTTTGATTAGGGAAAAAAGTTAAGTGAAAAGATATTTGAGAATTTCAGTATTTTATTGTTTTTGCAGAAGTTTATGGAAAACAGTGAAAAGTTATGAAAAATTTTCACAGTTCATGAAAGCCATGGTTATTGGTGAGATTTATTCTTTGTCTGTTTTAAAAAGGGCTTTGATTATTGTAGGAGAATCAAATCTAGGCTTACAAAGACCTTAGGGCTCAGAGAGGAAGGAGCAGAATCACCCAGCATGCTCCGATCATCTGTTGGCAGATCCTGGCAGCTATGACTAAGCTGAAACAAAATTTAGGAGCAGGCCATTGTTCTACAAATGAATGTCAGAGGTCATACAGAGGAGCTTTCTGTATGTGTGTTTGTGTGCCTCTGTGTGTGTGTGTGAGTGCATGCATGTATGCATGTATGTGTGTGTGTGTTTGGCAAAAGGATAGATTGGGCCACTGTTAACTGCTGGCTTCATACACGAGTGGATCAACCAGCAGAAATACACAAGCCCAGTGTAATGACTGAGCTCTATTTCAGCGGTTCTGCATATGAGGTATATGCATAATGTCACAGGGCCATATGTCCCTCTTTAAGAAGGGTTGTATTGTTTTGGAAGGTGGAGGTTTACATCCCTGAATTTGAGTGATACCTCCTAGTAATATAATATACCCATGTTGCATGGTTATTTATTTGCATTATATTTCATATTTGTTTTATAAATCTAATGAGCTATGTGGATTATTTCCTCATCCACATTTAATAGACTCACCTTTCAAAAGTGGTAATTCCAATGAAGATAAAGAATTAAGGAAAGGTGAACTAAGATAAGACCAAGTACAGACAGTTAGCCAGAATATGCCATGATGTTTGGATTGTTTTAGGGCCAAAAGGAATAATGTACATAGAGGAAAAAAGAAGGACATGGGATTTTTGCTTTTTGGAGAAAGTATAATTTATTAGGTTGCATTATCAAACATAATACAATTTTTTTTCTTTCATTCAAGGATTTCAACATATCCTTTAAGCTTATAAATGAATGTTTACATTTTGTCAAATTATAGAAGAATCTCCACGATAGACTCTATTTTGGAGCTGATTTCTGATGAAATCCATCAGAAAAGAAATATAAAGAGACGAATTAACAAAGTAATGAAATACAACAATCCAATTAAAATTAACATCACTTTCCCTCATCGAGTGGGAAAATGAAACAGCCTAACTGTTAGCTTAACAGCATGAGACACCATCTAAAGCTAGATATAAGTGAGGAATCAGTAACATTGCTTACTCTATTCATGAGCTAAGGTACTGACACAGTGATAATACGAGTATTTGCATTTAAATGGTGACTTACTTTGTGAAAAACTTTGTAAAATGATAATTATCATTCTTAAAATACTTCTTAAATGAAAGTAGGTAAGAATATCATCCTTGTCTAAAATGAAACTCACACTAGGTTAAGAGAGCTAACATGCTTACCAGCTTTAATTCTCTAGGGTTTTTAGTTTCTAGAGTTGGTAGGAATTACTTGTTATTTCTGACAAGTATCTCTCAATACTTGAGATTATATGCTTTAGCTTATTTTGGAAACAGATAAATATACAACCTGTAACTTGAACTTATAAAAGGTTTACAAGGACTTCTCAACCCACTTCATGTTGTGGGGGAATTTCTGAGTCAAAAATGGACAGTACTCTTTGGCAACTTGAGGCAAAGCAAAATGAAAGAAAACCCTTATAGTCTTTGATTAGATTTCCAAGGAATGTAACATGATTTCACATTGAAGAAATTCTTTCTTATTCCTTCACTAAGGATTATGCACTGAAACTGGGTATTAAATGGCTTCTGCAAAATTCTGTGCCTATTTATTTTGCATGCCTTACCTTTAGAGTGAGGAATTCAGGTTTTGTATTTTCACCATAAGTAAGCTTAACTGTTCTCTCAGTTTTATGCTCTGAAAATTTCTCATATGTATTCTATCTCCTTTCACAGTTATAAGACTATAATAACTGGAAATATTTTCAAACATTTTAATGTTACACAAATATAAACAAAATTTAGTTATTTCATATGGTGGTGGTGGTTTAGTTTCTAAATCATGTTTGACTCTTGCAACTCCATGGACTCTAGTCCACCATGCTCCTCTGTTATGAGATTTCTCTGGTAAGAATACTAAAGTAGGTTGCCATTTCCTTCTCCAGAGATCTTCCCTATCCAGGGATATAACCTGGATCTCTTGCATTACAAGTGGGTTCTTTACTGCTGAGCCACCAGAAAAAGCCAGTAATTTCATATACCAAACTTTTAATTATGAGATTGATCCAAGATTTCCTCAAAACTCTCTTCATTCATTAACTTCTAAAGATGTTTATTCTGGATGTACCCAACCATGAAATTCTCAGATCTGTAGATTTTCATCCCCAAAGTCATTTTTTCTACTCTCCGATAAAATTAATGGGACAAAATGTTTTCTCATATGTACACTTTTATTGATAATTAAACATATTTCCATTGATAAAATGTAAAAATATAAAGGGAAGTTTTTCTTGATACATAGAAAACATAAATAAAAATCAGGTCAAAATTAATAACCAATAAGTTGGAAACAAATCCCTGTGGTAAGAGTTAGGACATTTATAGTTTCCACTCAGTATAATGACCTTCAACAACACACTTCACCTCTTTGGGTCTGTTTTTTTCTTTACTAATATGAGAACGTTACCCTGCATAATTTCAAGGTCTCCTCTAACTCTAAATTCTATGAAGCTTTACATCATTTTCTCACAATGCTTCATATTTTGTTGACATATCAGCAGGGAACTTCACACTTCATTGGAAATCCATTAAAGCAATTACCATGTCATTAGTGAAGACTTTTAATTATGAGCTTAGTAACCTAAAGAATTCACTGTGATAGGCAAGATTAGCTCCTTTAGCATGGGTTATAGTGGGATGAATTGAATGGAGAGATGTCTTTCCTTTGGAGAATTTGAAGCTGCCATTCCCAAAACAGTCAGCATTGTTGATTAAGCATGTCAGTTAAAAAGTCAGAGAGTCTAGGAAAGATTGATAACCTTTCAGATAGTTTCATGACTAAAATACTTCAAAAAATAAATGGAACCTTGGTTCATTTGACCTGATTCAATGAGAGAATAGAGGATGACAGCACTAAGAAGAGACATCCCAAAGATGACAAGTAGGAGGAAAGGAAAGTTGTAGATGCAAATTCATAATTAAAAGGAAAGCCTTAGAGGCTGTGTATGTATTTCCTTGAACACATATTTGAATTGTTATCTGTAATTACATTTTGAACTTGAATGTGAAAAAAACATTGATATCAAAGTACTTTTAGTAAACTGAGAAATTAGCTAAAGTTTTTATGTAAGCTTTGGAAATACCACATATTTAAATCAGTTCCTATTTAATTAATATTTACTATTCAACAATATTTTTACCATAAAAATATTTTAAAATGGTGGGCATTTTTAAATTATTTGAAAGGCTTTGAAAAATAATTTTAAGTGGACTATTATTTAAAAACCATATTCAATCCAGTTTTTCTGCCCAGAGAGCTGAAAGATCTAACCTACTCAATGGTCTCCAATTATATTGGGATGTTTTACTGATTAATTAGTTGCTGGGCTGTGATTTAAGTGTTACTTAAAATCATAAACTGCCAAGTTTTTTAATTGGTAAGCTTATGACTTGCCACTTATATGTTTAAATCAAAGTCAACAGTCTTCTTTTCCATCTTCACATTTACTTCCTTTTTGTAATTGATGTCTAAATTTCCACTTCTCTCAACAAAATAATTCTATTGAGTATGGAGTTAATTAATTTGAGGTCCCTGAAACAATTCCACACATGCTCAATATTATATATATATGTGTGTGTGTGTGTGCGTGCGTGTTATTTTAGGCTATCTAGAATCATGATTAGTCTTGAACTTAACATAAGATTCTTCCCTGAATTGTTTACTTTTTACCTTTAATTTCTGGAATTGAGAATTCTTCTCTTGCTGCATCTCTCAGTAATAAATACAGTACCATACATTGAAGGGTGCTGGAGAAACAAGATTGGCCAGAATAAAGCAGGGTTCTGTGCTCTACAATATTTGCACATGACATGTCAACCTAGGCAGCCTGAGGTACCAGCATAGAAAGACTCATCAAAAATGAATTAAAGCTTTAAAAAAATACAAAAGATTGTCAAAAATCAAAGATATTCCCAGATTGCTCCTGTGTAATATTATGGAAATACTAGTAAAACTAGCCCAAGGAAAAGGGTAGCCAGGTACAAGTGAAGAGATTTTGAACAAATTTTGGATTCTTGTTTAGTGAGACAGTTTCCCTGGATGAACTAGATATGTAACCAGTGACACATCTATTGAAAAGTATACCTGTAGATTGTAGCTCTGTTTGACTAATAGAGCCTCAGTTACGCAGTAACTTCTACTTTATTTTTTTTTTTTTCCTCTAATTTTCAAGATTAAATGGCATTGGCTGGTGTGGCAAGAGATAAACAGTTATGTCTATTGCATAATATATAGAGAATAAAAGACCATATATTATTAATATTGCTATGCTATGCTATGCTAAGTCACTTCAGTCGTGTCCGACTCTGTGCAACCCCATAGATGGCAGCCCACCAGGCTCCCCCGTCCCTGGGATTCTCCAGGCAAGAACACTGGAGTGAGTGGCCATTTCCTTCTCCAGTGCATGAAAGTGAAAAGTGAAAGTGAAGTCGCTCAGTCCTGTCCGACTCTTAGTGACCCCATGGACTGCAGCCTACCAGGCTCCTCCATCCATGGTATTTTCCAAGCAAGAGTACTGGAGTGGGGTGCCATTATTAATATTAGAAACATTTATTCTGAGGAAAAACAACTATGCCTAAATTTTGTCTTGACCACACATTCATTTCACAGATGTGGAGGAGAGAGAAAAAAAATGCATGTCTCGTATCTTAGCTAGGAATACTGGTATTAGCAAATAATGTTAGGCTATTCTGTAAGACAATAGTGGTTTAATCAGATTTAATCATTTTGTGGTATTAATAATTTATTCAAAATAACCTCAAAATTCAACATAAAATGAATTCTTATATTTTAATATAAAATAAACTCTTAAAAATATATCTGTCGTAAAATTTGGCACACATTAAAGATGAGAGAAGAAACTATAAAACACCAAACAACCTACACAATGTTTGTCACTAAATTTTATTTTCTCCATGGGCTAGTGTAGAATTTTCAAAAAATATGGTTTGCTTTTTAATTGTAGTGCATAAACTAATATATTATAATAACATGATGAAATGTCATCCTTAGGAATTGCTTGTCCATGGACTGATGTCAGCATAATTCAACTCCTGCTTACCATTGATGTGTAAGAGAAAATATTAATTACAACTCTATATCTTTCTCATAGATCATGATCTTGGTAGTGATATAAAAATATTAATATTAAATATATAGAAAATGTATTCATAATTTTATATGAGTCAGTAAATAGCATAATTTTATCTTTTAGTTAAAGATATGATTAAGACATTTTATTGTATTTTCCAAAGAATTATAATCTGTGGAAACAAGTAGTAATCATTTTATTTATATTAACTATTAACTTGACTTTGTACCATTAAAATTGCTTCTATATATTCCCTTTTCTCCTTCCTGGGATATCTAGCATCTTTGCTCAGATTGATATAAAATGTCCAAAATGAATTAATGTAATTGTTTTTTTGCACTCTAATTTTTGTTTTTCCTTTCTTCACCTTTCTTTACCCATTCCATTTCTACTTCTACTTCTCCTACTTCTTTGCTTTCCTCTTACTTTTACTTCTATTAATTGATTACTTTCTGTCATATCCATATATTTCAATGTTCTATTTAACCTTCCTAATGCAAAGTAAATTCACCAAATTAGAGAAAAATAATTCATAGAACTTGGTATTCTAACCATGATAGGATCTCTTTTCCCCTTATATATAATCTAATTGTATTTGTTATTGTTTTGCTTTGTTTGTTTTCAGTCTTCAATATAACCACTGTTCTCCAATTGTAAAATAACTCTATGATTCTGGGATCTCAGTAACTATATATAAATTATGTACATTTGAGGCCGCCTGCGCTTAGCACGCCAGTGGCAGCTGCCTGCCCTTAGCGGGCTGGTCACAGCACATGCCCGAAGGGCAGCGGCCAAGAGGAGTTACCCTACATCCGAGGTCAGGGGCAGCAGCTGAGAGCATCAGGCTGCGACTGTGCAGGCCCGCGTCTGAGGTCAGGGGGGCCGACTGGGAGGAGCTACCCCACACCCCTAAGCAGGAGGCCAGGGGCGGCGGGTGGGAGGAGCTAACCCACGCCCCCACACCCGAGGCCAGGGGGGGCACCCGGGAGGACCAACCCCACATCCAAGGAGCTGTGGCTGCTCGGGCGCAGGAGGGCCTAGAGGAGCTATCCCACGTTGAAGGTCAGGAAGGGTGGTGGTGAGGAGATACCCCTCATCCAAGGTAAGGAGTGATGGCTGCGCTTTGCGGGAGCAGCCATGAAGTGATACCCCATGCCCAAGGTAAGAGAAACCCAAGTAAGACGGTAGGTGTTGCAAGAGGGCACCAGAGGACAAACACACTGAAACCATACTCACAGAAAACTAGTCAATCTAATCACACAAGGCCACAGCCTTGTCTAACTCAATGAAACTAAGCCATACCTGTGGGGCAAACCAAGATGGGCAGGTCATGGTGGAGAGGTCTGACAGAATGTGGTCCACTGGAGAAGGGAATGGCAAACCACTTCAGTATTCTTGCCTTGAGAACCCCATGAACAGTATGAAAAGGCAAAATGATAGGATACTGAAAGAGGAACTCCCCACGTCAGTAGGTGCCCAATATGCTACTGGAGATCAGTGGAGAAATAACTCCAGAAAGAATGAAGGGATGGAACCAAAGAAAAAAGAATACCCAGCTGTGGATGTGACTGGTGATAGAAGCAAGGTCTGATGCTGTAAAGAGCAATATTGCATAGGAACCTGGAATGTCAGGTCCATGAATCAAGGCAAATTGGAAGTGGTCAAACAAGAGATGGCAAGAGTGAATGTCGACATTCTAGGAATGAGCGAACTGAAATGGACTGGAATGGGTGAATTTAACTCAGATGACCATTATATCTACTACTGTGGGCAGGAATCCCTCAAAAGAAATGGAGTAGCCATCATGGTCAACAAAAGAATCTGAAATGCAGTACTTGGATGCAATCTCAAAAATGACAGAATGATCTCTGTTCATTTCCAAGGCAAACCATTCAACATCACAGTAATCCAAGACTATGCCCCAACCAGTAATGCTGAAGAAGCTGAAGTTGAATGGTTCCATGAAGACCTATAAGACCTTTTAGAACTAAAACCCAAAAAAGATGTACTTTTCATTATAGGGGAATGGAATGCAAAAGTAGGAAGTCAAGAAACACCTGGAATAACAGGCAAATTTGGCCTTGGAGTACGGAATGAAGCAGGGCAAGGACTAATAGACTTTTGCCAAGAAAATGCACTGGTCATAACAAACACCCTTTTCCAACAACACAAGAGAAGACTCTATACATGGACGTCACCAGATGGTCAACACCGAAATCATATTGATTATATTCTTTGCAGCCAAAGATGGAGAAGCTCTATACAGTCAGCAAAAAACAAGACCAGGAGCTGACTGTGGCTCAGACCATGAACTCCTTAGTGCCAAATTCAGACTGAAATTGAAGAAAGTAGGGAAAACCACTAGACCATTCAGGTATGACCTAAGTCAAATCCCTTATGATTATACAGTGGAAGTGAGAAATAGATTTAAGGGCCTAGATCTGATAGATAGAGTGCCTGATGAACTATGGAATGAGGTTCGTGACATTGTACAGGAAACAGGGATCAAGACCATCCCCATGGAAAAGAAATGCAAAAGAGCAAAATGGCTGTCTGGGGAGGCCTTACAAATAGCTGTGAAAGGAAGAGAAGTGAAAAGCAAAGGAGAAAAGGAAAGATACAAGCATCTGAATGCAGAGTTCCAAAGAATAGCAAGAAGAGATAAGAAAGCCTTCTTCAGCGATCAATGCAAAGAAATAGAGGAAAAACCAAAATGGGAAAGACTACAGATCTCTTCTGTATATTGTCACCCTGCTCATTTAACTTATATGCAGAGTACATCATGAGAAATGCTGGACTGGAAGAAACACAAGCTGGAATCAAGATTGCTGGGAGAAATATCAATAACTTCAGATATGCAGATGATACCACCCTTATGGCAGAAAGTGAAAGGAAATACAAAGCCTCATGATGAAAGTGAAAGTGGAGAGTGAAAAAGTTGGCTTAAAGCTCAACATTAAGAAAACTAGGATCATGGCATCTATTCCCATGACTTCATGGGAAATAGATGGGGAAACAGTGGAAACATTGTCAGACTTTATTTTTCTGGGCTCCAAAATCACTGCAGATGGTGATTGCAGCCAGGAAATTAAAAGACGCTTACTCCTTGGAAGTCAAGTTATGACCAACCTAGATAGCATATTCAAAAGCAGAGACATTACTTTGCCAACAAAGGTGCGTCTAGTCAAGGCTATGGTTTTTCCTGTGGTCATATATGGATGTGACAGTTGGACTATGAAGAAGGCTGAGCACTGAAGAATTGATGCTTTTGAACTGTGGTGTTGGAGAAGACTCTTGAGAGTCCCTTGGACTGCAAGGAGATCCAACCAGTCCATTCTGAAGGAGATCAGCCCTGGGATTTCTTTGGAAGGAATGATGCTAAAGCTGAAACTCCAGTACTTTGGCCACCTCATGCGAAGAGTTGACTCATTTGAAAAGACTCTGATGCTGGGAGAGATTGGGGGCAGAAGGAGAAGGGGACGACAGAGGATGATATGGCTGGATGGCATCACTGAATCGATGGACGTGAGTCTGAGTGAATTCCGGGAGTTGGTGATGGACAGGGAGGCCTGGTGTGCTGTGATTCATGGAGTCACAAAGAGTAGGACAGGACTGAACAACTGATCTGATATCTATAAAGTTAAAATGCTACTTCTGCTCCAACCTTTAGACTTCTTTTAAAATGTATTTATAACTTCATAAAGCAGTATTTTTTAAAGCACAGAGATTCTGAGCATCTTTTTATGTGTTTGTTACCCATCTGTATATCTTCTTTGGAGAAATGTCTATTTAGTTCTTTGGCCCATTTTTTGATTGGGTCATTTATTTTTCTGCAATTGAGCTGCAGGAGTTGCTTGTATATTTTTGAGATTAGTTGTTTGTCAGTTGCTTCATTTGCTATTATTTTATCCCATTTCTCTTGCCTGGAAAATCCCAGGGATGGAGGAGCCTGGTAGGCTGCAGTCCATGGGGTCGCTAAGAGTCGGACACGACTGAACCACTTGACTTTCAATTTTCACTTTCATGCACTGGAGAAGGAAACGGCAATCCACTCCAGTGTTTTTGCCTGGAGAATCCCAGGGACGGGGGAGCCTGGTGGGCTGCAGTCTATGGGGTTGCACAGAGTTAGACAAGACTGAAGTGACTTAGCATCAGCAGCAGCAGCTCCCATTCTGAAGGCTGTCTTTTCACCTTGCTTATAGTTTCCTTTGTTGTGCAGAAGCTTTTAATTTTAATTAGATCCCATTTGTTTATTTTTGCTTTTATTTCCACTATTCCTGGAGGTGTGTCATAGAGGATTCTGCTGTGATTTATGTCGGAGAGTGTTTTGTCTATGTTCTCCTCTAAGAGTTTTATAGTTTCTGGTCTTATGTTTAGATCTTTGATCCATTTTGAGTTTATTTTTGTGTATGGTGTTAGAAAGTGTTCTAGTTTCATTCTTTTACAAGTGGTTGACCAGTTTTCCCAGCACCACTTGTTAAAGAGATTGTCTTTTCTCCATTGTATATTCTTGCCTCCTTTGTCAAAGATAACGTGTCCATAGGTGCGTGGATTTGTCTCTGGGCTTTCTATTTTGTTCCATTGATCTATATTTCTGTCTTTGTGCCAGTACTATACTGTCTTGATGACTGTGGCTTGTAGTAGAGCCTGAAGTCAGGCAGGTTGATTCCTCCAGTTCCATTCTTCTTTCTCAAGATTGCTTTGGCTATTTTAGATTTTTTGTATTTCCATACAAATTGTGAAATTATTTGTTCTAGCTTTATGAAAAATACCGTTGTTATCTTGATAAGGATTGCACTGAATCTATAAATTGCTTTGGGTAGTATACTCATTTTCACTATATTGATTCTTCTGATCCATGAACATGGTATATTTCTCCATCTATTAGTGTCCTCTTTGATTTCTTTCATCAGTGTTTTATAGTTTTCTATATATAGGTCTTTAGTTTCTTTAGGTAGATATATTCCTAAGTATTTTATTCTTTTCGTTGCAGTGGTGAATGGAATTGTTTCCTTAATTTCCCCTTCTATTTTCTCATTATTAGTGTATAGGAATGCAAGGGATTTCTGTGTGTTTATTTTATATCCTGCAACTTTACTATATTCTTTGATTAGCTCTAGTAATTTTCTGGTGGAGTCTTTAGGGTTTTCTGTGTAGAGGATCATGTCATCTGCAAACAGTCAGAGTTTTACTTTTTCTTTTCCAATTTGGATTCTTTTTATTTCTTTTTCTGCTCTGATTGCTATGGCCAAAACTTTGAAAACTATGTTGAATAGCAGTGATGAGAGTGGGCACCCTTGTCTTGTTCCTGACTTTAGGGGAAGTGCTTTCAATTTTTCACCATTGAGGATAATGTTTGCTGTGACTTTTTAGAATGGCTGCGATCCAAAAGTCTACAAGCAATAAATGCTGGAGAGGATGTGGAGAAAAGAGAACCCTCTTACACTGTTGGTGGGAATGCAAACTAGTACAGCCTCTATGGATAACAGTGTGGAGATTCCTTGAAAAACTGGAAATAGAACTGCCATACGACTCAGCAATCCCACTGCTGAGCATACACACAGAGGAAACCAGAAGGGAAAGAGACACGTGTACCCCAATGTTCATCACAGCACTGTTTATAATAGCCAGGACATGGAAGCAACCTAGATGTCCATCAGCAGATGAATGGATAAGAAAGCAGTGGTACATATACATAATGGAGTATTACTCAGCCATTAAAAAGAATACGTTTGAATCAGTTCTAATGAGGTGGATGAAACTGGAGCCTATTATACAAAGTGAAGCAAGCCAGAAAGAAAAACACCAATACAGTATACTATCACATATATATGGAATTCAGAATGATGGTAACGACAACCCCGTATGCGAGACAGCAAAAGAGACATTGATGTATAGAACAGTCTTTTGGACTCTGTGTTTGTGTGGGGGGAATGATTTGGGATAACTGTATTAAAACATGTATAGTATCATATAAGAAACGAATCACCAGTCCAGATTTGATGCAGGATACAGGAAGCTTGGGGCTGGTGCACTGGGATGACCCAGAGGGATGGTATGGGGAGGGAGGTGGGAGGGGGGGTTCAGGATAGGGAACATGTGTACACCCGTGGCAGATGTATAACAATATTGTAAAGTAAAAATAATAATAATATTAAAAAAAGAAATTAAAAAAATAAATAAGGCACAGAGATTCATAGGTTAAGTAAATCTATTGAGGAAGAAAGAATTTATAGATATATAAAGGGTGAAAGAATTTATATATATAAATTCTTTCTTGTGTGTGTGTGTGTGTGTGTATGTATATGTATGTGTGTATATATATATATATATATATATATATATATATATATATCAGGATGATTTATTGTGTATCATTCTTTCCAGCATTTATAATTCAATGATCTGAGTGAGAATGAACATATAACTATCACTATATCTATATAATCATTAAAGCTTTTGTTACTTGGACCTTATAGAACTGTTTATGTGTGCACATGTTTCATCCTTCCTATCTCTTCTATTAGACTTGTGATATCCTTTAGGGTGGATGTGCCTTTGCCTAATAGTACTTGAATGTTGTATTTTATCACTGTCACTCAGCCAAACCTGGATAAAGAAACTTTTAAATGTTTGTCTATACCATAAGTGAAATGAATATGAAGAACAAAGGAATATTTTGAAAGCCCAGTCTATCAGAATGTTTCTTTGATTCTAGAAGCCCTTCAGTATAACTTACCTACTTCATTGCCTAAATTCATTTCAAGGAAATTAGATTTAGACACGGTTCATATGAAAACCCCATGGATGGAGGAGCCTGGTAGGCTGCAGTCCATGGGGTCGCTAAGAGTCTGACATGCCTGAGCATCTTCACTTTCACTTTCCACTTTCATGCATTGGAGAAGGAAATGGCAACCCACTCCAGTGTTATTGCCTGGAGAATCCCAGGGATGGGGGCGCCTGGTGGGCTGCCGTCTATGGGGTCGCACAGAGTAGGACACGACTGAAGTGACTTAGCTTAGCTTAGGGTGGGCCATAGCATCTTTATTTTTGTGTGTTCAGTGAATTCTGGCTTCATATATGGTGCTTTACAGCGTGATCTTTGGCATCAATTTCACTCAAGCTGAAAATTAAAATGTAAATAAGTTTTATCATGGAGTGATATTGACAACTGTAAAAAGTGTTTGGAGTTACATAGACATTGGCACAGTTGCAGAATGGTTCATTAATTAGAAGTTTGGTTTTGGATATGTTATTCAACATCTCTAGGTTTCAGATTCCTTGCCTAATATTAGGTTAATATTACCCATAAATTATGGATTGATGAGAATAAAAAAGACAGGTAAAGAAAACTGGCACTTAACCTGTACACACTAGGCACATTATAAGTCCTTTTGCTGCCTCTATTACCTTTGAATCCCAACTGGTTTCTATGAATGTTTAAAGTATATTGTTTCAGAACTTGACATATCAAATGAAAAAATAAATGTAAGTAAATAATGCTCTTTAAAGAAAATATAAAGACTGAAGAATAACCTATTGCTTTTTCTGAGTACATTTGGTCACAAAAAAGGTGCTGTTTATTATAGTACAGCACATGACTGAGAGTATCACATATGTGCTACACTTATTTTAACAAATGTTTTGACAAAATAGATGTATTACTGTATTCTCTTACCTCTTGGTGGCATAGTTTAATAATTTGTAAAATTAGGCCAGTAATAACACCATCATAAGATAGTGGAAGACGTGAAAGAAATATTGAAAACAAAGATTTAGAAAATTACCTAAAGTAAAAATAAGAATAAATATTTCTATAAATGTTAAGCACTGTTATTTTCCCACACATTAAGAAACTAAAGCAAAAAATACTACACATATATTTTAATTTGGCATTAATTTAAATGTGAGATAATCACTTGTATATTTCCTTTCTATCACCAATAGTACTTGCTTTGCATTTTCTCACTTCTGTGTTCCTATCACAAGTGAGTGAGTGTGTGTGTGTGTGCATGTGTGTTTAGTCCCTCAGTGGTGTCTAAATTTTTGTGACCCCATGGACTCTAGCCTGTCAAGCTCCTCTGTCCATGGAATTTTCCAGGCAAGAATACTGCAGTGGGTTGCCATTTCTTACTCTAGGGGATCTTCCTATTACATACCAAAACATATCTACAGAAACACACACACACACATACACACAGACATACACACACATTTAGGTGTTCTTTTTGGTTGGCTTCTGCTTTCAAATTCTTTGTTTTCCATGCATTTGGTCCATTTGCTGATGTCTACAGAAACAGAAGGGTATCAGAGCTTCATAGTTTGAACATTCATTCTGTTCTTACAAATGCAATAAAAAAACAGTCTATCTTGGGTTATAAACTGTTCTTCTTTCGGCCACCATGTGGTTACATAAAAGCCTATCATTATTTTTACATGATAGAAAAAAGTGGAAAATATAGAGGAAAATGAAGAAGGAAAAGAAAAAGGGAAAGAGGAGAGAAGGTACGCTTTAGATGAAGATATTGTTCAGTTCAGTCGCTCAGTCACGTCCTACTCTTTGAGACCCCATGAATCGCAGCACGCCAGGCCTCCCTGTCCATCACAAACTCCTGGAGTTCACTTAGACTCACGTCCATCGAATCAGTGATGCCATCCAGCCATCTCATCCTCTGTCGTCCCCTTCTTCTCCTGCCCCCAATCCCTCCCAGTATCAGAGTCTTTTCCAATGAGTCAACTCTTCGCATGAGGTGGCCAAAGTACGTAGTGTTTACATCTAAGTAAAATCCAACTGAAACCCTTTGTTTCACTCCATCATTAATTACAAAGTAGAAAACAATTACTAAAAAAGACTTATTATTCACCATCCTTGGCATGCTATATTGTGTCTTCTATGATTAAGCCTTATTCAGCACCCTGTATTGGGGTACTGAGGGTGAGAAACGGTAAGCTTTTCACTGCTCTTAAAAGACTCTCTATATTTTAGAAGACACTCTACCTTAGTGGGGACCTGTCATAGCAAAGTGAGATATGTGAAAAATTCAGGAAGAATACAATGGACTAAGAAATTGATTCTGTCCAGAATGTTATGAGATTTCCAGTTGTGGGAAGAAATTTTTGAGTTGGAATTTAAAGGATAACTGGATCTCTTCCAACACAAATGATGAGGAAAAGCAAAGCAAACAACTTAAGCAAAAGCAGTCAAAGATAAACAAATATATGACATATAACATGAAAGGCAAAATGAAAAACAAAGCCTAAATTTCTTGGAGGAAAGTGACAAGTGATAAATTCAGTGTGGCTTACATAAGGATTTTTCTGATATTGAATCAGTTTCCAGATTTCATATTTAATGGTGCCTTTTATATTGTAAGAGTTTTATAATACTGTTGAATTCAACTATTTGAAGTTGTTGCTCAGTTGTATTTGACTTTTTGTGACCCCACGGACTACAACATGCCAGCCTTCCCTGTCCTTCACAATCTCCCAGAGTTTGCTCAAACTCACGTCCATTGAGTCAATGATGCTATCCAATTGTCTCATCTTCTTTTGCCCCCTTCTCCTCCTGCCCTCAATATTTCCCAGCATCAGAGTCTTTTGAAGTAAGTTGATCTAACTTCCAGATAATATTGCATATTTTCTTATAGGTCTAAAGAGCCTATTATGTAAAAATGTTGCTTTATATTTTGGAGTTTATTGTGTCCTTAGGGTTTTTTCCTTTTATTTTAGCAAAGCTATCTGCTTCTCTGGGTTTGCACAGGTCACTGCCACCTTTCCAGAGCTCTTCAGCATACCTTCGAAGGTTTACACACAGTTTTGAACTGCTTGTGGACCTTGCTTTCTTGCTTGTTATTATGATTGAGCATTGTATTTGTTGCTCTGGCTTGTTTTTCAGTGCAGATCACTGTACCCAGCATGTCTACATTTCTTAATTTTTAGCTGTTTAATTAGTAGCTGAAATGATCTGGTGAATGATTAACAAAAATGATCTGGTGAATGATTAACACTTACTGAGCACTTACTATGGCCTAGGTGTTATGCTACCTTTTACTTTTGTTACCTCAATAATTATCATAAGCAACAAATCACACAGCAACAAGTGATTATGTTATGATCCAAACAAATATTATTGGAATCAAAGCATTCTTCCTATACTTTACTGATTTTCCCCAAAAAAGAGACATAAAATCAGAATTCAAAATCTTGTGTCAAGATTAAGGCTTTAGAAGATACATATGCTCCAATAAATCTTCCAGGATTGCTCATTACAGAAAGAGAAGACTTTAGTTGGACTAATCACCAAAATCTAGTGATAGTTAAGAGACAAACTAAAACAAATGACACAAATATTTATTATGATTGGACAATAAAAATGAAGCTAGTTAGGAATCCAGTGATTCTTAAGCATGTTTGAGTTGGCAAGATAATTCTTATATTGATATTATGGAAGATATTTCACAAGGGTTAGAATGGTGGGAGAACAATATAATAAAGGGAGGACAGATGAACTTGACATACTGTAATATATTAAAGAATAATAGCTTTCTTTAAAATCATTTTTAATATCTTAAACATAAATGTAGGGGCTTCTCCAGTGGTCCAGTGAGTAAACTCTGCCTTCTAATGCAATGGGCACAGGTTTGATCCTTGGTTGGGGAAGGAACTAGGGCCCCATATGCAGTGAGGTGTGCCCAAAAATTAAAAAAAAAAAAAAAAGTTTGTTTAAAAAACCCTAAAGATTCTACACCAAGTATATGCTCAAAAGCTATGTAAAAAAATGAGGCTATCTAGTTCACAAGAAAGGAAGAAACCTGTAAATATAATAACAGTTTCTGAAATAGATGTTCAAAAATAATTGGCAGGTACAGAAGGAAAATCTGAGTTGTATGTACTGCTGCTCTCCATAAACTATAGAAAGAAACAGTGTTCTTGTAATTGCTCTTGTTTGTTGATATTTACATACAGGGCTTCTCAGGTGGCTCAGTTGTAAAGAATTTGCCTACCAATGCAGAGACTCAGGAAACATGGGTTCGATCCTGGAATCAGGAAGATCCCCTGGAGGAGGAAATAGCAACTCAATCCAGTGTTCTTGCTCAGAGAATCCCATAGGCAGAGGAACCTGGCAGGCTACAGTCCATGGGGTTGCAAATAGTCAGACATGACTGAGCATGCACACATGGAACTTGCCATTATTTACATCCTTCAGTAATTCACTTGATAAAAATATTGGTAACATATATTAATATTACTGAACTACAAAACACTGAATACTTTGAAATTCTATTATATAAATAAAATCATAAATTGCAATTATTTCTTTGATTTGATTGCATATTTCAATTTCCAAGTTACTGAGAATTAAGGGAAAATTTATTTTGAAATATTTAATGGAAGCCTATGTGTGTGAAAAAATAATAAAATTATTCACTCTAAAATCATAACACATATTTTAATAAATCTACATCTATCCTCATTCTCAGAAATATGTTACTGAACTCTCACAATTTGAAGCACTATACCTCACACATTTGTCTTTCTGATTCTGTTTAAAAAGTTAGTCCCCCAAATGATCTAGACAAATAGAATTCCTGATCCAGATTTGAGAAGCCACACTATATTTTAGCTAAGAGGATTCTATATTGCTATAGTAAGATTTCAGATCATTACTTATTGTACTTCAGTTCAGTTCAGTCGCTCAGTGGTGTCCGACTCTTTGCGACCCCATGAATCACAGCACGCCAGGCCTCCTGTCCATCACAAACTCCCGGAGTTCACTCAGACTCATGTCCATCGAGTCAGTGATGCCATCCAGCTATCTCATCTTCTGTCGTCCCCTTCTCCTCCTGCCACCAATCCCTCCCAGCATCAGAGTCTTTTCAAATGAGTCAACTCTTTGCATGAGGTGGCCAAAGTACTGGAGTTTCAGCTTTAGCATCATTTCCTCCAAAGAAATCCCAGGGCTGATCTCTTTCAGAATGGACTGGTTGGATCTCCTTGCACTCCAAGGGACTCTCAAGAGTCTTCTCCAACACCACAGTTCAAAAGCATCAATTCTTCAGTGCTCAGCTTTCTTCACAGTCCAACTCTCACATCCATACATGACCACAGGAAAAACCATAGTCTTGACAAGATGGACCTTTGTTGGCAAAGTAATGTCTCTGCTTTTGAATATGCTATTTAGGTTGGTCATAACTTTCCTTCCAAGGAGTGTCTTTTAACTTCATGGCTGCAGTCACCATCTGCAGTGATGTTGGAGCCCAGAAAAATAAAGTCTGACACTGTTTCCACTGTTTCCCCATCTATTTCCCATGAAGTGATGGGACCGGATGCCATGATCTTCGTTTTCTGAATGTTGAGCTTTAAGCCAACTTTTTCACTCTCCTCTTTCACTTTCATCAAGAGGCTTTGTAGTTCCTCTTTACTTTCTGCCATAAGGGTGGTGTCATCTGCGTATCTGAGGTTATTGATATTTCTCCTGGCAATCTTGATTCCAGCTTGTGTTTCTTCCAGTCCAGCGTTTCTCTTGATGTACTCTGCATAGAAGTTAAATAAGCAGGGTGACAATATACAACCTTGACATACTCCTTTTTTTATTGTACTTAGTCAACTCAAATTCAGAATATAAAAACCTGTTATTCACGAAAGGATTTGTTTTTGCCATCTTTAGAAGTAACAAATGACTTATATGGGCTTTAATCAAGCTCTCATCTCCCCCGCCCAACCCAAGAAGATTTGTATCTTTTTTTTTATTTAATCTTTAAACTTTACATAATTGTATTAGTTTTGCCAAATATCAAAATGAATCCACCACAGGTATACATGTGTTCCCCATCCTGAACCCTCCTCCCTCCCCCCCCCATACCATCCCTCTGGGTCATCCCAGTGCACTAGCCCCAAGCGTCCAGTATTGTGCATCGAACCTGGACTGGCATCTCGTTTCATACATGATATTTTACATGTTTCAATGCCATTCTCCCAAATCTTCCCACCCTCTCCCTCTCCCACAGAGTCCATAAGACTGTTCTATACATCACTGTCTCTTTTGCTGTTTCGTTCACAGGGTTATTGTTACCATATTTCTAAATTCCATATATATGCATTAGTATACTGTATTGGTGTTTTTCCTTCTGGCTTACTTCACTCTGTATAATAGGCTTCAGTTTCATCCACCTCATTAGAACTGATTCAAATGTATTCTTTTTAATGGCTGAGTAATACTCCATTGTGTATATGTACCACTGCTTTCTTATCCATTCATCTGCTGATGGGCATCTGGGTTGCTTCCATGTCCTGGCTATTATAAACAGTGCTGCGATGAACATTGGGGTACATGTGTCTCTTTCTCTTCTGCTTTCCTCAGTGTGTATGCCTAGCAGTGGGATTGCTGGATCATAAGGCAGTTCTAGTTCCAGTTTTTTAAGGAATCTCCACACTGTTCTCCATAGTGGCTGTACTAGTTTGCATTCCCACCAACAGTGTAAGAGGGTTCCCTTTTCTCCACACCCTCTCCAGCATTTATTATTTGTAGACTTTGGATCGCAGCCATTCTGACTGGTGTGAAATGGTACATATGGTTGGATTTTATTTTACTGACCAAAAGGGCAGCATAAATGATGAAACAATGCTGTTAGTCAAGATACAAATCTTCTATTTTTAGAAACAGCATTGTTTCATCATTTATGCTGCCCTTTTGGTCAGTAAAATAAAATCCAACCATATGAAGGCTACCAATTAAGCTCTCTATTAAGAATAATGGGGAAAAAAATTAGTGCCAATATCAAGAAAATAAAGTTCATAGAGAAGGATCTTCTTACTCCTTCAGCCATATGCAACCTTTTGACACTATTTTTAAAGTAGAGGATTTGTACCAGCCAGGAAACCAGAAGTCTCTCATTATTATTTTTCCATTTGCCACACATGGCTGGTATTTGCTCTAAAGTTGTCAGAGTTCCATACAAAGGAGGGGCTTTCAGATCTGGACCCAGATGAAACAAATCCAGATATCCACACAATGTGCTCAGGACTTTGGATGAAAAAATTCCACAACATGACATAATTTGTGTACTGTAACATATATTTGTTCATTCTGTGCCTCCATGCTGAAACAGAAGCACTTTGTCATAAAACTGAAAATATGACTTTGGTTTCAGAATGAATACAACATAAAGTGTGGGAAGTATGGGTGAGGATTGCTCTACGGTGGAGATGATTGGAGTAGAAGTAGCTTTATATGTTGCTTCTTGAATCATTCCCACTCTGGAAGTGAGGCAAGACAAAACAAAGGGGCAGTGAAGGAGGATTTTCTTAGTTCTGCTTTTGAATAATACTTCCCCATCCCATAAATTCTCAATTAATAGATGCCACTGTAACCAAATAATAAAGGCTTGCATAACAAGTAATAAAAGAATAATGTCATTATGAGCCCCTTAATATGAGCATATGAGCAACTGAGAATACTATATAATTTCAATGGTGTCCTTGACAAAAATGAACAACTTCATTCAAATCACATGAAAATATCAGAAAAACACAAATTCAGGGACATTCAACAAAATATGTGACCACTTTTCAAGAATATCAAGATCATTAAAGACAAGCACAAACAGATAGAAGGACACCAAGGTCAATCAACTAAATATAGTGTGGAATTCTCCATAAGATAATTAAACAGGAAAAAAAAGGATCGTTAGTGAAAACACTAATACCATTTCATAAGGTCTGTAGGTGATTATATCTAACCAATGTTATTTTTATGATCTTGATCATTTTAGGTTATATAAAATTCTGATCTTAGGGGAGATTGAGAAGAAATGTACACAAAAAAATTGCTGTACTGTGTTTGCAACTTGGCTGTGCCTAAAAGTCACTCAAACTAAAAAGTTTAAAAAAGAAATAAGTAGATAAATTCTCAAGTTTTCATGAGTGAATCCAATATTCAAGGGGAGAAGGAAGTCCAAATCAGTGCATACAAAACTCAACAATAAGTATAGTCTACTAATCTTCTGACAATGAAGTCTACATAACAGCATGTTTTATCAGAAGTAAAGTGGACACTGAAATGGGACAAGAGCATTTCATGTACCAGGTATACTGATAAACACAAGGTTTTCTTCTATTATATTTTGCTAGATGATAAAATTGGTTTATAGAAACAAAACACTTAGGATACTGCCTGACATGTAATAGGAATTATGTAAGTGGTAGCAATGATTTTAATTGCTAAAGAAACAATAAAAGGAAAAACATACCACTTAAAGATATCTCCACTTCAGTAGTAAAAGCTGTTTTCTTAGATATTCAAAATGAAAAGCAAACTACTGGAAACCCTTTCATACAGTAAGAAGAAGCACATTTCAGTTTTCCTTTCAAAATTTATTTTAAATATGTTTAATGAGCTATTAGTATGCATCAGACAATATTCTAGGCACCAGGGATGTTAAGAACAAAAACAAACTCAGACTGTACTTTCATTCAGATTACACTCTGATGAACTGATTTTAGGAATTAGCTGGCTTATTTTCTAGGAAGAAAAAAAGAAAAAAAGCATAGCTCATATCAAATTGACCAAGTAGCCTCCTTTCATAAAAAGTATACTACATAGACGTGATTAAAGTATATTAAATCAGACTAACCTGAACTAAAATTCCAGGTTTTTTATTTAATACATTTGGACAAATTTTAAAAATTGATTGAATAATATTTTCTTTTCTGTAAAATTGAAATAACATTATCTAAATTATAAGGATAAAATAAGATAAATTCAAATAATACATGTAAAACTATTATATTGCCTACAATGTATTAGATTCTTCATAAATGGTAGGTACAAAACACACAAAGACATATGTCAAAAGACACTATAAGAAATTATCTTAAAATTATAAAATGTAATATATGGTACTGGAAATAAAAAGAAAATATATAAATTATTTAGCAGAGTACCTGGAACATAGAAGTCAATAAATGTAGTTAAAATTATTAATAATCATAAATTTCACAATTAAAACTAAAATGTTAATACTGAAAGTGAAGATTAAATAAAAATACATCAGAAACAAATAAAATAAGCTTAAAGTACATTATTTTTAAGGTATGGAATACTGAGATACATGAATACTTCAAATGTTCCAAAAGGAAATAACATAAAGACACATATGGGGGGCGGTCCTAAGATGGCAGAGGAATAGGATAGGGAGACCACTTTCTCCCCCACAAATTCATAGAAAGAACATTTGAGCACTGAGCAAATTCCACAAAACAACTTCTGAATGCTGGCAGATGACATCAGGCACCCAGAAAGGCAGCCCATTTTCTTCCAAAGGAAGTAGGAAAAAAATATAAAGATAAAAAGACAAAAGAGGGAGGGACGGAGATTCATCCCAGGAAGGGAGTCTTAAAAAAAAGACAAGTTTCCAAACACCAGGAAACACTCTTACCTGTGAATCTGTGGCAAGCCTTGGAACCTCAGAGGGTAACATTACCAGGAGGAAAAATAAATAAATAATTAAAACTCACAGATACCTGCCTAAGGCAACTCCCAGCGGAGAAGCAGCCCAGACGCTTGCATCCTGCACTGGCAATCGGGGGTTGGGCAGGGAGGCCCAGGCTGCATTGGGTAGAGTAAGGGCCAGGCCTGAATTGCCCCGAGGGCAATCTGAGGGAATTAACTAGAGATAGCAAAACAGACGGTGGTATAGCTATCCGGTGAAAAGCCCTAACCTAAAACACTACCCCAAAGGGCATGGCTTAGTTTCATTGAGTTAGACAAAGCTGTGGTCCCTGTGATACGATTGACTAGTTTTCTGTGATTATGGTTTCAGTGTGTCTGCCCTCTGATGCCCTCTCACAACACCTACCATCTTATTTGGGTTTCTCTTACTTTGGACGTGGGGTATCTCTTTAAGGCTGCTTCAGCAAAGCGGAGCCACTGCTCCTTTGGACGAAGGGTATCTCCTCACCGCCGCCCCTCCTGACCTTGAATGTGGAGTAGCTCCTCTTGGCCTTCCTGTGCTCACACAGCAACCACTCCTTGGACATGGGGCTGCTCCTCTCGGCTGCCACCCCTGACCTTGGGTGTGGGGTAACTCCTCTAGGCCACCGCCCTTGATCTCAGGCATGGGGTAGCTCCTTTTGGCCTCTCCTGCATCCTTGCAGCCTGGTGCTCTTGGCCGATGCCCCTAATCTCGGACGTGGGGTAGCTCCTCTCAGCCACCACCACTGACCTTGGGTGAGGGGTAGCTCCTTTCAGCCACGCTTCTGCAATGTCCGTCACAGCCAGTGTGCTGATCACATGGACCACAGCCTTGTCTAACTCAATGAAACTAAGCCATACTGTGTGGGGCCACCCAAGATGGCTGGGTCATGGTGGAGAGGTCTGACAGAATGTGGTCCACTGGAGAAGGGAATGGCAAACCACTTCAGTATTCTTGCCTTGAGAACCCCATGAACAGTATGAAAAGGCAAAATGATAGGATACTGAAAGAGGAACTCCCCACGTCAGTAGGTGCCCAATATGCTACTGGAAATCAGTGGAGAAATAACTCCAGAAAGAATGAACGGATGGAGCCAAAGCAAAAAGAATACCCAGTTGTGGATGTGACTGGTGATAGAAGCAAGGTCCAATGCTGTAAAGAGCAATATTGCATAGGAACCTGGAATGTCAGGTCCATGAATCAAGGCAAATTGGAAGTGGTCCAAAAGGAGACACAAGAGTAAACGTTGACATTCTAGGAATCAGCGAACTAAAATCGACTGGAATGGGTGAATTTAACCCAGATGACCATTATATCTACTACTGTGAACAGGAATCCCTTAGAAGAAATGGAGTAGCCATCATGATCAACAAAAGAGTCCGAAATGCAGTACTTGGATGCAATCTCAAAAATGACGGAATGATCTCTGTTCATTTCTAAGGCAAACCATTCAATATTATGATAATCCAAGCCTATGCCTCAACCAGTAATGCTGAAGAAGCTGAAGTTGAATGGTTCCATGAAGACCAACAAGACCTTTTCGAACTAAACCCAAAAAAGATGTCCTTTTCATTATAGGGGACTAGAATGCAAAAGTAGGAAGTCAAGAAATACCTGGGGTAACAGGCTAATTTGGCCTTGGAATATGGAATGAAGCAGGGCAAAGACTAATAGAGTTTTGCCAAGAGAGTGCACTGGTCATCGCAAACATCGTCTTACAACAACACAAGACAAGACTCTATACATGGACATCACCAGATAGTCAACACCGAAATCAGATTAATTGTATTCTTTGCAGCCAAAGATGAGGAAGTTCTATACAATCCACAAAAATAATTCCGGGTGCTTACTGGCTCAGATCATGAACTCCTTATGGCCAAATTCAGACTTAAATTGAAGAAAGTAGGGAAAACCATTAGACCATTCAGGTATGACCTAAATCAAATTCCTTATGATTATACAGTGGAAGTGAAAAATAGATTTAAGGGACTAGATCTGATAGATAGAGTGCCTGATGAACTATGGATGGAGGTTCATGACACTGTACAGGAGAAAGGAATCAAGACTATCCCAATGGAAAAGAAATGCAAAAAAGCAAAATGGCTGTCTGGGGTGGCCTTACAAATAGCTGTGAAAAGAAGAGAAGTGAAAAGCAAAGGTGAAAAGGAAAGATATAAGCATCTGAATGCAGAGTTCCAAAGAATAGCAAGGAGAGATAAGAAAGCCTTTCTCAGTGATCAATGCAAAGAAATAGAGAACAACAGAATTGGTAAGACTAGAGATTTTTTAAAGAAAATTAGAGATACCAAGGGAACATTTCATGCAAAGATGGGCTCAATAAAGGACAGAAATGATATGGACCTAACAGATGCAGGATATATTAAGAAGAGGTGGAAAGAATACACAGGAAACTGTACAAAAAAGATCTTAATGATCCAGAGAATCAAGATGGTGTGATCGATCTTAGAGCCAGACATCCTGGAATGTGAAGTCAAGTGGGCCTTAGACAGCATCACTATGAACAAAGCTAGTGGAGGTGATGGAATTCCAGTGGAGCTGTTTCAAATCCTGAAAGATGATGCTGTGAAAGTGCTGCACTCAATATGCCAGCAAATTTGGAAAACTCAGCAGTGGCCACAGGACAGGAAAAGGTCAGTTTGCATTCCAATCCCAAAGAAAGGCAATGCCAAAGAATGCTCAAACTACCACACAGTTGCACTCATCTCACATGCTAGTAAAGTAATGCTCAAAATTCTCTAAGCCAGGCTTCACCAATACATGAACCACGAACTTGCAGATGTTCAAGCTGGTTTTAGAAAAGGCAGAGGAACCAGAGATCAAATTGCCAACATCCACTGGATCATGGAAAAATCAAGAGAGTTCCAGAAAATATCTATTTCTGCTTTATTGACCATGCCAAAGCCTTTGACTGTGTGGATCACAATAAACTGTGGCAAATTCTGAAAGAGATGGAATACCAGACCACCTGACCTGCCTCTTGAGAAACGTATATGCAGGTCAGGAAGCAACCGTTAGAACTGGACATGGAACAACAGACTGGTTCCAAATAGGAAAAGGATTACATCAAGGCTGTATATTGTCACCCTGCTTGTTTAACTTCTATGCGGAGTACTTCGTGAGAAACACTGGGCTGGAAGAAGCACAAGCTGGAATCAAGATTTCTGGGAGAAATAACAATAACCTCAGATATGCAGATGACACCCCCCGTATGGCAGAAAATGAAGAGGAACTAAAAAGCCTCCTGATGAACGTGAAAGAGGAGAGTGAAAAAGTTAGCTTAAAACTCAACATTCAGAAAACTAAGATCACAGCATCTCGTCCCATCACTTCATGGGAAATAGATGGGGAAACAGTGTCAGACTTCATTTTTTTTGGCTCCAAAATCACTGCAGATGGTGATTGCAGCCATGAAATTAAAAGACACTTACTCCTTGGAAGGAAAGTTATGACCAACCAAGATAGTATATTAAAAAGCAGATACATTACTTTGCCAACAACGGTCCATCTAATCAAGATTATGGTTTTTCCAGTGGTCATGTATGGATGTGAGAGTTGGACTGTGAAGAAAGCTGAGCACCGAAGAATTGATAGTTTTGAACTGTGATGCTGGGGAAGAGTCTTTAGAGTCCCTTGGACTGCAAGGAGATCCAACCAGTCCATTCTAAAGGAGACCAATCCTGGCTGTTAATTGGAAGGACTGAAGCTGAAGCTGAAACTCCAATACTTTGGCCAACTCATGTGAAGAGTTGACTCTTTGGAAAAGACCCTGATCCTGGGAGGGATTGGGGGCAGGAGGAGAAGGGGACGACAGAGGATGAGATGGCTGGATGGCATCACTGACTCGATGGACATGAGTTTGGATAAACTCTGGGTGTTGGTGATGGACAGGGAGGCCTGGCGTGCTGCGATTCATGGGATCGCAAAGAGTTGGACACGACTGAGCAACTGAACTGACTGACTGAAAACACTGCCAGGCCTGCTCACTGAACAAAGGACTGAGCAGAGCTAGACAGCTGTGGACCGGCCCATCCCCCCGGAGACAGGCAGGTGAGGGCAGCCAGAGCCGGAAGGGTTCAATTGCAGCCCCAGAGAGGCATCATCTACCAAAGTGCAAGCAGGCTTTATTGCTAACCAAGACTCCTAGGAGTCTGGAAGGTCAACATCCACCGGGAGGGTTGCAGCCAGAGATAACTCCCCAGAGGAGACACATGGCACACCTGGAAGGTACATCCGTTGTACACCCAGAAAACTGAGCGACTGGGATGGGCGCGGCAATGTTGCAGCTCACCAAGCACCTGGTCACCTGAGCTGCTTGGACTGGAGAAGGGCACAAAACGCAGGCCCAATCAAGTCTTTGCCTTTGTCGAGTACCCGAGAACCTGAACCTGAGTGGCTTTGACCTGAGTGGCTTTGAATGCACTAAACCCAGGACCAGCCTCAGCCAATTCCTGGTAGAGCAACCTAGAGTCTGAGCAGTGTAGACTGGGAAAGCACACACACCGTGAGCGGGGGCAAACCCAGTGTGGCTAAGACACTGAGAGCACTCCCCACAGATGCCAATGATATTTGTTTGCAGTACAAATATCACCTCTCTCCTCACAGCACGACTGAACAAGTGAGCCTCAAAAAAGTGACCACCACCGCCCCCTTGAGTCAGGGTGGAAATTAGACACTGAAGAGGCCAGCAAACAGAAGCTAAAATAAACAGAGGGAACTGCTTTGGAAGTGACAGTTGCAGTAGATTAAAACCCTGCAATTAGCACCGACTGCATAGGAATGGGCCTATAGATCTTGAGATGTGTAAGCCAGATCAAGGAACTATTGGAAAATAAACTGACCCCATACTGTCCACAACAACACCAGAGAAAGTCCTAGATAGATTTTTACTACTATCATTTTTTAAATTAAAAAAAAATTTTAATTTTAAGTCCTCTATTACTCCTTTAATTTTCATTTTTATAACCTACTATTACTTTGCAAAAAAAAGACACTATTTTTAAAGCAAACTTCATATATATATATATATATATTATAATTTTGTGACTTTGTTTATTTTCTCTAATATTGTATTTTTGAGACTCTAACCTCTACTCTAGATTTTTAATCTTTGCTTTTTGGTATTTGTTATCAGTTTTGTACCTTTAAGAACCCAATCTTCAGTACCTATTTTTACTTGGATTGCTCTCTCCCCCTTTGGACTCTTTTTTCAGGTCACCTCATCTCCTCCCTCCCCCTTCTCTACCCAACTCTGTGAATCTCTTTGTGTGTTCTGGGCTGTGGAAAACACTTAGGGAACAGTACTGGCTGGATCTGTCTCTCTCCTTTTGATTCCCCCTCTTCTCCTCCTGGTCACCTCTATCTCCCTCCTTCTTCTTCTCTTCTCCATGTAACTCTGTGTACCTCTCCAGGTGTCCCTCACTGGGGAGAAACTTTACAACATTAAGCTAGATGTATTATCATAGGTCTGTATAGATGAAGAAGTACTGAGGCTACTGTAAGACTATGACTGAAAACCAGAGGCAGGAGGCTTAAGTCCAAATCCTGAGAACACCAGAGAACTCCTAATTCCAGGGAACATTAATTGATAGGAGCTCATCAAACGCCTCCATACCTACACTGAAACCAAGCACCACCCAAGGGCCAACAAGTTCCAGAGAAAGACATACCATGACAATTCTCCAGCAACACAGGGACATAGCCCTGAGCTTCAATATACAGGCGGCCAAAGTCACACCAAACCCACTCACATCTAAAAACTCATTACTGGACACTTCAATGCACTCCAGAGAGAAGAAATCCAGCTCTATCCACCAGAACACCAACACATGCTTCCCTAACCAGGAAACCTTGACAAGCCACACGTCCAACCCCACCCACAGTGAATAACCTCCACAATAAAGAGGAATCACAAACTGACAGAATGCAGAAAGACCACCCCAAACACAGAAATATAAACAAGATGAAAATGCAGAGAAATACCCAGAGGGTAAAGGAACAGAATAAATGCCTAACAAATCAAACAGAAGAGGAAGAAATAGGGAATCTGCCTCATAAAGAATTCTGAATAATGGTAGTGAAAATGATCCAAAATCTTGAAAACAAAATGGAGTTACAGATAAATAGCCTGGAGACAAAGATGGAGAAGATGTAAGCAATGTTTAACAAGGACCTAGAAGAAATAAAAAAGAGTCAATATATAATGAATAATACAATAAATGAGATCAAAAACACTCTGGAGGGAACAAATAGTAGAATAACGGAGGCAGAAGATAGGATTAGTGAGGTAGAAGATAGAATGGTAGAAATAAATGAAACAGAGAGGAAAAAAGAAAAAAAAATTAAAAGAAATGAGGACAACCTCAGAGACCTCTAGGACAATGTTAAATGCCCCAACATTCGAATCATAGGAGTCTCAGAAGAAATAGACAAAAAGAAAGGCCATGAGAAAATACTTGAGGAGATAATAGTTGAAAACTTCTCTAAAATGGGTGAGGAAATAGTCACCCAAGTCCAAGAAACCCAGAGAGTCCCAAACAGGATAATGCAATACGAAACACCCCCAAAACACATATTAATCAAACTAACAAAGATCAAACACAAAGAACAAATATTAAAAGCAGCAAGGGAAAAACTATAAATAGCACACAAGGGGATTACCATAAGGATAACAGCTGACCTTTCAGTAGAAACTCTTCAGGCCAGAAGGGAATGGCAAGACATACTTAAAGTGATGAAAGAAAATAACCTACAGCCCAGATTACTGTACCCAGCAAGGATCTCATTCAAATATGAAGGAGAAATCAATCAAAAGCTTTACAGACAAGCAAAAGCTGAAAGAATTCAGCACCACCAAACCAGCTCTCCAACAAATGCCAAAGGATCTTCTCTAGACAGGAAACACAGAAAGGGTGTATAAACTCGAATCCAAAACAATAAAGTAAATAGAAATGGGATCATACTTATCAATAATTACCATAAATGTAAATGGGTTGAATGCCCCAACCAAAAGACAAAGACTGGCTGAATGGATAAAAAAAAAAGACCCCTATTTATGTTGTCTACAAGAGACCCACCCCCAAAACAAAGGACACATACAGACTGAAAGTGAAGGGGGGGAAAAATATTCCATGTAAATAGAGACGAAAAGAAAGCAGGAGTAGCAATACTCATATCAGATAAAATAGAGTTTAAAACAAAGACTGTGAAAAGAGACAAAGAAGGACACTACACAATGATCAAAGGATCAATCCAAGAAGACATAACAATTATAAATATATATGCACCCTACATAGGAGCACCGCAATATGTAAGACAAATGCTAATAAGTATGAAAGGGGAAATTAATAACACAATAATAGTGGGAGACTTTAATATCCCACTCACATCTATGGATAGATCAACTAAACAGAAAATTAACAAGGAAACACAAACTTTAAATGATACAATAGACCAGTTAGGCCTAATTGATATCTATAGGACATTTCACCCCAAAACAATGAATTTCACCTTTTTCTCAAGCGCACATGGAAGCTTCTCCAGGATAGATCACATCCTGGGCCATAAAACTAGCCTTTGTAAATTTAAAAAAAATGAAATCATTCCAAGCATCTTTTCTGACCACAATGCAGTAAGATTAGATGTCAATTACAAGAGAAAAACTATTAAAAATTCCAACATATGGAGGCTGAACAATACACTGCTGAATAACCAAGAAATCACAGAAAAAAAAAAAAAAAGAAATCAAAATATGTAGAGAAACAAACAAAAATGAAAACACAACAACCAAAAACCTTTGGGACACTGTGAAAGCAGTGCTAAGGGGAAGGTTCATAGCAATACAGGCTTACCTCAAGAACCAAGAAAAAAGTCAAAGAAATAACCTAACTCTACACCTAAAGCAAGTAGAAAAGTAAGGAATAAAGAACCCCAGGGTAAGTAGAAGGAAAGAAATCTTAAAAATTAGGGCAGAAATAAATGCAAAAGAAACAAGAGACCATAGTAAAAATCAACAAAGCCAAAAGCTGGTTATTTGAGAAGTTAAATAAAATTTAAAAACCATTAGCCAGACTCATCAAGAAACAAAGGGAGAAATATCAAATCAATAAAATTAGAAATGAAAATGAAGAGATCATAACAGACAATACAGAAACACAAAGGATCATAAGAGACTACTATCAGCAACTATATGCCAATAAAATGGACAACTTGGAAGAAATGGAAAAATTCTTAGAATAGTCCAACTTGCCAAAACTGAACCAGGAAGAAATAGAAAATCTCAACAGACACATCACAAGCACGGAAATTGAAACTGTAATCAGAAGTCTTCCAGCATACAAAAGCCCAGGACCAGATGGCTTCAAGCTGAATTCTAACAAAAATTTAGAGAAGAGCTAACACCTATCCTACTCAAACTCTTCCAGAAAATTGAAGAGGAAGGTAAACTTCCAAACTTGTTCTATGAGGCCACCATCACCCTAATATCAAAACCTACAAAGATCCCACAAAAAAAGAAAACTACAGGCCAATATCACTGATGAACATAGATTAAAAAATCCTTAACAAAATTCTAGCAATCAGAATCCAACAACATATTTAAAAGATCATGCATCATGACCAAGTGGGCTTTATCCCAGGGATGCAAGGATTCTTCAATATCCACAAATCAATCAATGTAATACGCCACATTAACAAATTGAAAAATAAAAACCATATGATTATCTCAATAGATGCAGAGAAAGCCTTTGACAAAATGCAACATCCATTTATGATAAAGACCCTCCAGAAAGCAGGAATAGAAGGAACATACCTCTACATAATAAAAGCTATATATGAGAAACCCACAGCAAACATTATCCTCAATGGTGAAAAATTGAAAGCATTTCCCCTAAAGTCAGGAGCAAGACAAGGGTGCCCACTACATTCAGCCTAGTTTTGGAAATTTTGGCCACAGCAATCAGAGCAGAAAAAGAAATAAAAGGAATTCAGATTGGAAAAGAAGTAAAACTCTCACTGTTTGCAGATGACATGATCCTCTACGTAGAAAACCCTAAAGATTCCACCAAAAAATTACTAAAGCTAGTGAATGAATATAGTAAAGTTGCAGGATATAAAATCAACACACAGAAATCCCTTGCATTCAGATACACTAACAATGAGAAAACAGAAAGAGAAATTAAGGAAACAATTTAACTCACCATTGCAACTAAAAGAATAAAATACTTAGGAATATATCTATCTAAAAAAACAAAAGACCTATATATAGAAAACTATAAAACACTAGTGAAAGAAATCAAAGAGGACACAAATAGATGGAGAAATATACCGTGTTCATGGATCAGAAGAATCAATATAGTGAAAATAAATATACTACCTGGTCCCATCACTTCATGGCAAATAGATGGGGAAACAGTGGAAACAGTGTCAGACTTTATTTTTTGGGCTCCAAAATCACTGCAGATGGTGATTGCAGCCATGAAATTAAAAGACGCTTACTCCTTGGAAGGAAAGTTATGACCAACCTCGATAGTATATTCAAAAGCAGAGACATTACTCTGCCAACAAAGGTCTGTCTAGTCAAGGCTATGATTTTCCCAGTGGTCATGTATGGATGTAAGAGTTGGACTGTGAAGAAAGCTGAGCGCCAAAGAATTGATGCTTTTGAACTGTGGTGTTGGAGAAGACTCTTGAGTCCCTTGGACTGCAAGGAGATCCAACCAGTCTATTCTAAGGGAGATCAGTCATGGGTGTTCATTGCAAGGACTGATGCTAAAGCTGAAACTCCAATACTTTGGCCACCTCATGCGAAGAGTTGAATCATTTGAAAAGACCCTGATGGTGGGAGGGATTGGGGGCAGGAGGAGAAGGGGACGACAGAGGATAAAATGGCTGGGTGGCATCACGGACTCTATGGACATGAGTTTGAGTGAACTCCGGGAGTTGGTGATGGACAGGGAGGCCTGGCATACTGCAGTTCATGGGGTCACAAAGAGTCAGACACGACTGAGCGACTGAAGTGATCTGAACTGAACTGAACCCAAAGCATCTATAGATTTAATGCAATCCCTATCATGCTACCAGTGGTATTTTTCACAGAACTAGAACAAATAATTTCACAATTTGTATGGAAATAGGAAAAACCTCGAATAGGCAAAGCAATCTTGAGAAAGAAGAATGGAACTGGAAGAATCAACCTGCCTGACTTCAGGCTCTATTACAAAGCCACAGTCATAAAGACAGTATGATACTGGCATAAAGACAGAAATATAGATCAATGGAACACAATAGAAAGCCCAGAGATAAATCCACACACATATGGTCACCTTATCTTTGACAAAGGAGGCAAGAATATACAATGGAGAAAAGACAATCCCTTTAAAAAGTTGCTAGATGCAACTGGTCAACTACTTGTAAAAAAATGAAACTAGAACACTTTCTAACACCATACACAAAAATAAACTCAAAATGAATCAAAGATCTAAACGTAAGACCAAAAACTATAAAACTCCTAGAGGAAAACATAGGCAAAACACTCTATGACATAAATCACAGCAGGATCCTCTATGACCCACCTCCCAGAATATTGGAAATAAAAGCAAAGTAAAATAAATAAATAAATGGGGCCTAATTAAACTTAAAAGCTTCTGCACAACAAAGGAAACTATAAGCAAGGTGAAAAGACAGCCTTAAGAATGGGAGAAAATAATAGCAAATGAAGCAACTGACAAAGAATTAATCTCAAAAATATACAAGCAACTCCTGCAGCTCAATTCCAGAAAAATAAATGACCCAATCAAAAAATAGGCCAAAGAACTAAACAGACATTTCTCCAAAGAAGACATACAGATGGCTAACAAATACATGAAAAGATGCTCAACGTCACTCATTATCAGAGAAATGCAAATCAAAACCACAATGAGGTACCATTTCACACCAGTCAGAATAACTGCTATCCAAAAGTCTACAAGCAATAAATGCTGGAGAGGGTTTGGAGAAAAGGGAACCCTCTTACACTGTTGGTGGGGATGTAAACTAGTACAGCCACTATGGAGAACAGTGTGGAGATTCCTTGAAAAACTGGAAATAGAACTGCCATATGACCCAGTAATCCCACCGCTGGGCATATATACTGAGAAAACCAGAATTGAAAGAGACATGTGTACCCCAATGTTCATTCCAACACTGTTTATAATAGCCAGGACATGGAAGCAACCTAGATGTCCATCTGCAGACGAATGGATAAGAAAGCAGTGGTACATATACACAGTGGAATATTACTCAGCCATTAAAAAGAATACATTTGAATCAGTTCTAATGAGGTGGATGAACCTGGAGACTATTTTACCGAATGAAGTAAGCCAGAAAGAAAAACACCAATACAGTATACTAACACATATATTTATGGAGTTTAGAAAGATGGTAATGATAATCCTGTATGCAAGACAGCAAAAGAGACACAGGTGTATATAACAGTCTTTTTGGACTCTGTGGAAGAGGGCTAGGGTGGGATGGTTTGTGAGAATGGCATTGAAACATGTATATTATATGTGAAACTAATCACCAGTCCAGGTTTGATGCATGATACAGGGTGCTCAGGGCTGGTGCATTGGGATGACCCAGAGGGATGGGATGGGGAGGGAGGTGGGAGGGGTATTCAGGATGGGGAACACATGTACACCCATGGTGGATTCATATCAATGTATGGCAAAACCAATACAATATTGTAAAGTAATTAGCCTTCAAAAAAAGTAGATTAATTAAAAAAAAAGACAGATAAACTAAAAAAAAAGGAAAGAACATATAAATTATAAATGCATTAAAATATGAAATTCTATAGATGTTTTCATCATTGTTGTAAAAATAATATTTGTGAAGAATTCCCAAAATTATGAAAGTGGTGAAGACATAGTTATGAAAGTAGATGCCAGATATTCAAGTGAGAAATTTTAAATTTCTCAGTCTATGAAGAATTTTATAAAAGACATCTATATCAAACAAAATAGAAGCAATCACAATATTTATAACAGAAAATAGTGTCTGTAAGTAAAAGTAATAATGCTTAATATGTACTATAAAGAGATTTTATACAAAACATGTAAACAACCCATACTTAAATACATCACATCAAAAAACAAACAAATAAACCAAAATAACATCTAGAGTTAGTAACCAGAGAGCAAAATGAATGGATAAAGGTGCATTTAAAAAACCAAAATGAGGATGGATTCAGATTTCTCTATTTAAACTACCTGAAGCATATGCTTTGGAAAAGCCCCTGATGCTGGGAAAGATTGAAGGCAGGAGAAGAGGACAACAGAGGATGAGATGGCTGGATGGCATCACCAACTCGATGGACATGAGTTTGAGCAAGCTTTGAGAGTTGGTGGACAGAGTTGGCGCTTTGGACAGGGAAGCCTGGCCTGCTGCAGTACATGGGGTCGCAAAGAGTTGACACGACTGAGTGACTAAACTGAAGTGAGGAATATGCAGAAATTTTTGAGTTAAGGGATAACTAAAGAATTATCTACCAAGATATTAATAAAAATAATGATAACAGCAATAACTATGTTACTTTTATGGATAAAGTTGATAATAATACATCAGAAAAATAATTAGTGCAATCTATATTTGCTTATGTGTCTTCTTTATGAATGATATATAATTAAAGCTTCAAAACAATCCCATGAGTTGGATAGATGCTAGTTCGGTTGTTTGTAGATGAAACATTGATTTAAGACAGGTTAACTGACTGCCATTATACTAATAGTAGGATTCACTCTCAGTATTATTGTAATAGTAAGTATATATTTAGATGGAAAAGCTATAGAACAATATTATCAAACATGCCTGTGTGAGTGTTCAGTTGCTTCAGCAGTGCCTGGCTATGCCACCCCTTGGACTGTAGCCTGCCAAGCTCCTCACTGCATGGATTTTCCTGGCCAGAATACTGGAGTGGGTTGCCATACCCTTCTACAGGGGTCTTCCCAACCCAGAGGTCAAACTGCCTCTCCTGCATTGCAGAAAGATTCTTTAGGGCTGAGTCACCAGGGAAGCCATTATCAAATATAAAAGGGTTCACAAGATGTGTTGCCCATTTACCCTTCCTGGCACTATTACCTGAAAAAGTACTACTCTGGGAGGAGGTTAATAAAGTTTGAGAAACTCATGCAGGGGAACATATTTTTTAAAAAAATGAATGGAGGATTCAGGGTTTTAAAAACTAGCAAGCTTAACACAGAGTGTTTAAGAGTTCATGGGTCACATTGACTTGATATAAATGTCTGGCTCTGTTAAATAATGGCTTTGGAGACTTGGATGAGTTCTTTAAACTCTGATTCACATAGAGTGGGGGTAATAAAAGCTCTTACTTTGTATCCTGAAAAAATAAAGGGAAAAAAATCATGTAACACTCTTAGAACAGGACCAGGTATGTCATAAGCATAAATTAATATAAACTTGTAGCATTATTACTAAGTCTTGGAAATGGTTAGACAAAGAGAGAAGTCCAGATGTGTTATGTAAACATTACTACAAAATTTAGATTGTTAATGTAAACTGAAAGTATTAAGAGGATATAACTCATAAAACAAATAAAATCATCATGCTAGGGTCATACTTGAAAAATTCCTTTTAAGGAATTTGTTTACAAAATATTGTGTAATTTTTCTCAGATTATTTTTTTCATGTAGCCATTTAGTAAATTGTAGTCATAATTGAATCATTTTATACTGAGGAATTAAATTTTGTAACAAAAAGAGTCAAAAATTTAAATAAAAAGCTCAGTTGCTTATAAGATGAATTTTTTAGAGATGATGCAATAATCACTGCAATGCACTTGCTGTTTTAAATACTAGCAGAAAGAAAGAATTTAAATATTTAACTGTATGATTATGAGAAAGATGACTAATATGTAAAACTTATTGGCTAGTCACTCAGTGCTAGATGCAACAGTCAACTATATATATATATATGTAATGAATACCCATGAAGAAAAACAAAAACAAAGCAAGACACTTAGCCAAATTAAGAGAACCCCGAGAAACAGTAAAATGTTCTGTTTCTGAAAAATGTCCACTGGGAGCCACTCAGGGACTTTTGAGATAATTTTTTTTTTAATTAGTAATTTAAAAATTATCTGTTGAAATAAAAGCTAAGAGGATCAGGTAATTTCACTAAAATGTTACTAAAATGTAAATTTTACTAAATCTTATAAAAAGATACAGATACATACATAAACACATGCTTGCAATGCACACATAGATACACATATGCTATAACATTTTGGAAAACTATGTATAACCAAGGGGCGGTATAACCTGTATAACCCAGGTTGCAGTAGTGGTAAGGAACCTGCCTACCAATGCAGGAAATGTAAGATACTTGGGTTTGAAACCTGGATTGGGAAGATCCCCTGGAGGAGGACATAGCAATCCACACTGGTATATACAACCAAAAATTCAGAGAAAGTTATGTACACATTTGTATCTTGAATTAAGAGAAAGAAGGTAACATGTTATTTCTTAAGACAGAATGTATTAGGAAGTGTCAAAACTAAAATTGGAAATGTTGAACTAAACTAAAACATAAGAAATTTAAAGAACACATAAAAATATGAACAAAAGAATATAATTGTAAATAACCATTCCAAAGAACATTCTAATTAACTAATAATCAAAATATGAAAATTAAAACAATACAAGCTTTACATATTTTAAATATATAATTTAAAATAATATTCAGTTATGGATAAATTATGATGTGAGATCATAAAATATAATCCAAACTTTCATAAATTCAGCTTAAAGCCCAACAAAAATATAATAATAGTTAGAAAGGTATTTGTGTCTTTGCATGGGTCTGTTCTAAACTGAGTCTTCTGTGGCTCCTGCATTATGAAGAGGATTCTTTTACCACTGAGCCACCTGGGAAGACCATTTATCTCTCTGAAAGTGTTAGTTGCTCAGTGGTGTCCAACTTTTTGTGATCCCATGGACGTAGCCTGTGAGGCTCCTCTGTCCATGGAACTCCCCAGGCAAGAATATTGCAGTGCGTTGCCATTTCCTTTTCCAGCGTATCTTCTTGACTCAGGGATCGAACTCGGGTCTACAGCATTACAGATAGATTCTTTACAATCTGAGTCATCAGGGAAGCAAATACATGCATACATACATACACACATACATATATGCATACATGTCTCAACCCATACATAAATCTTTCCTTCGAAATTTTTTAAGATTGAAATTAAGGGGTTCGGTTCAGTTCAGTTCAGTTCAGTCACTCAGTCGTGTCTGAATCTTTGCAACCCCATGAATCACAGCATGCCAGGGCTCCCTGTCCATCACCAACTCCCGGAATTTACTCAAACTCATGTCCATTGAATTGGTCATGCCATCCAGCCATCTCATCCTCTGTCGTCCCCTTCTCCTCCTGCCCCCAATCCCTCCCAGCATCAGAGTCTTTTCCAATGAGTCAACTCTTCACCTAAGGTGGCCAAAATATTGGAGTTTCAGCTTCAGCATCAGTCCTTCCAATAAACACCCAGGACTGATCTCCTTTAGGATGGACTGGTTGGATCTCCTTGCAGTCCAAGGGACTCTTAAGAGTCTTCTCCAATACCACAGTTCAAAAGCATCAATTCTTCAGTGATCAGTTTTCTTTATAGTCCAACTCTCACATCCATACACGACCACTGGAAAAACCATAGCCTTGACTAGACGGACCTTTGTTGGCAAAGTAACATCTCTGCTTTTTAATATGATATCTAGGTTGTGGCTCAGAGGTTAAAGTGTCCGCCTGCATGAGAGAGACTCGGGTTTGATCCCAGGGCTGGGAAGATCCCATGGAAAAGAAAATGGCAACCCACTCCAGTATTCTTGCCTGGATAATCCCATGGAGAGAGGAGCCTGATAGGCTACAGTCCATGGGATCGCAAAGAGTTGGACACGACTGATCGACTTCACTTTCACTTTCAGGTTGGTCATAACTTTCCTTCCAAGGAGTAAGCGTCTTTTAATTTCATGGCTGCAATCACCATCTGCAGTGATTTTGGAGCCTAAAATAATAAAGTCTGACACTGTTTCCATTGTTTCCCCATCTATTTCCCATGAAGTGATGGGACCAGATGCCATGATCTTCGTTTTCTGAATGTTGAGCTTTAAGCTGACTTTTTCACTCTCCTCTTTCACTTTCATCAAGAGGCTTTTTAGTTCCTCTTCACTTTCTGCTGTAAGGGGGTTGTCATCTGCATATCTGAGGTTATTGATATTTCTCCTGGCAATCTTGATTCCAGCTTGTGCTTTTTCCAGCCCAGAGTTTCTCATGATATACTCTGCATATAAGTTAAATAAGCAAGGTGACAACATACAGCCTTGACTTACTCCTTTTCCTATTTGAAAAATGTCTTTTGTTCCATGTCCAGTTCTAACTGTTGCTTCCTGACCTGCATATAGGTTTCTCAAGAGGCAGGTCAGGTGATCTGGTATTCCCATCTCTTTCAGAATTTTCCACAGTTTATTGTGATCCACAGAGTCAAAGGCTTTGGCATAGTCAATAAAGCAGAAATAGATGTTTTTCTGGAACTTTCTTGCTTTTTCCATGATCCAGCACATGTTGGCCATTTGATCTCTGGTTCCTCTGCCTTTTCTAAAACCAGCTTGAACATCTGGAAGTTGACGGTTCACGATTGCTGAAGCTTGGCTTGGAGAATTTTGAGCATTATTTTACTAGCATGTGAGATGAGGGCAATTGTGCAGTAGTTTGAGCATTATTTGGCATTGTCTTTCTTTGGGATCGGACACTTTCAATTCAGTTCAGATCAGTTCATCACTCCATCATGTCCGACTCTTTGCAACCCCATGAATCGCAGCACGCCAGGCCTCCCTGTCCATCACCAACTCCCGGAGTTCACTCAGACTCACGTCCATCAAGTCAGTGATGCCATCCAGCCATCTCATCCTCTGTTATCCCCTTCTCCTCCTGCCCCCAATCCCTCCCAGCATCAGAGTCTTTTCCAATGAGTCAGCTCTTCACATGAGGTGGCCAAAGTACTGGAGTTTCAGCTTCAGCATCAGTCCTTCCAAAGAAATCCCAGGGCTGATCTCCTTCAGAATGGACTGGTTGGATCTCCTTGCAGTGCAAGTGACTCTCAAGAGTCTTCTCCAACACCACAGTTCAAAAGCATCAATTCCTCGGCACTCAGCTTTCTTCACAGTCCAACTCTCACATCCATATATGACCACAGAAAAAAACATAGCCTTGACTAGACAGACCTTTGTTGGCAAAGTAATGTCTCTGCTTTTGAATATGCTATGTAGGTTGGTCATAACTTTCCTTCCAAGGAGTAAGTGTCTTTTAATTTCATGGCTGCAGTCACCATCTGCAGTGATTTTGGAGCCCCCCAAAAATAAAGGACACTGTTTTCCCATCTATTTCCCATGAATGATGGGACCAGATGCCATGATCTTCGTTTTCTGAATGTTGAGCTTTAAGCCAACTTCTTCACTCTCCTCTTTCACCTTCATCAAGAGGCTTTTGAGTTCCTCTTCATTTTCTGCCATAAGGGTGGTGTCATCTGCATATCTGAGGTTATTGATATTTCTCCTGGCAATCTTGATTCCAGCTTGTGCTTCTTCCAGCCCAGAATTTCTCATGATGTACTCTGCATAGAAGTTAAATAAGCAGGGTGACAATATACAGCCTTGACGTCCTCTTTTTCCTATTTGGAACCAGTCTGTTGTTCCATGTCCTGTTCTAACTGTTGCTTCCTGACCTACAAATTTTTCAAGAAGTAGGTCAGTGTCCTCTAATTCTTTTTATATGACCTCGACACACTTGGAATGCATTGGCCAGTTACTTTTTTGAATATTCTTCAGTTTGGTTTTACATGATATTTCCTTGTGATTAACCACATTTCCTTCAAGAATAGCACAAGCATGCCTTTATAGGTGCAGTGCATCTAGAAGCATATGACACGTTTCTATGGAGAAACCTGACACAACCCACCTATATTGAGTGGTCCTATCTTTTTAAAGGAGAATTAAGAAGACAATAAGTACAGCTAATATCTTAACTGTTTTATTGTATGGATTACAATAAACTGTGGAAAATTCTGAGAGAGATGGGAATACAAGACCACCTGACCTGCCTCTTGAGAAACCTGTATGCAAATCAGGATGTTAACAGTTAGAACTGGACATGAAACAACAGACTGGTTCCAAATAGGAATAGGAGTACGTCAAGGCTGCATATTGTCCCCCTGCTTATTTAACTTATATGCAGAGTACATCATGAGAAACCCTGGGCTAAAGGAAATACAAGCTGGAATAAGATTGCCAAGAGAAACATCAATAACCTCAGATAAGCAGAAGACACCACTTTTATGTCAGAATGTGAAGAACTAAAGTGCCTCTTGATGAAAGTGAAAAAGGAGAGTGAAAATGTTGGCTTAAAGCTCAGCATTCAGAAAACTAAGATCATGGCATCTGGTCCCATCACTTCATGGCAAATAGATGGGGAAACTGGGGAAACAGTGTTAGGCTTTATTTTTGGGGGCTCCAAAATCACTGCAAATGGTGACTGCAGCCATAAAATTAAAAGACACTTACACCTTGGAAGGAAAGTTATGACCAACAGACAGCATATTGCAAAGCAGAGACATTACTTTGTCAACAACAGGTCCATCTAATCAAGGCTGTGGTTTTTCCAGTAGTCATGTATGGATGTGAGAGTTGGACTATAAAGAAAGCTGAGCAACAAAGAATTGCTGCTTTTGAGCTGTGGTGTTGGGTAAGACTCTTGAGAGTCTCTTGGACTGCAAGGAGATCCAACCAGTCCATCCTTAAGATAATCAGTCCTGGGTGTTCATTGGAAGGACTGATGCTGAAGCTGAAACTCCAATACATTGGCCACCTGATGTGGAGAGATGAGTCATTTGAAAAGACCCTGTTGCTGGGAAAGATTGAGGGCAGGAAGAGAAGGGGACGACAGAGGATGAGATGGTTGGATGGCATCACCGACTCAATGGACATGATTTTGGGTAAACTCTGGGAATTGGTGATGGACAGGGAGGCCTGGCGTGCTGTGGTTTATCAGGTCACAAAGGGTCAGACATGACTTAGTGACTGAGCTGAACTGAACTGCATATCTTAACTATACTTCCTGAAATTATAAGTGTTTAACTGTTTTTATCTGCAGGTTTGCATTGGCCTTTAAAACAAAACAAAATAAAAATGTGACAGACAGCTTAATTTGCTATCATGTACACCAAGCATTAATCTTACTTTGTAGTTCTACTTAGAGTCTTATGTCAGAAATCACATAGATACCATATAATTTGTACTTAATGAGTCTTAACTTTCCAGTATGTATACTGGTATTTTGCAAGCTCCTGAAGATATATAGTGTATATTTTACAACTTTTGGAAATTTGCTTGAAGATGATTTGTACACAGTGTATACTGATTAATTCTGAATGCCAAATGGCTACCTGACTAATGAGTTAAAAATGGAAATACCCAGCTTTAGAATCTGGCAAAAATATTTTGCTTTTCTAGAGAGCCCACAAAAATATCTCTATAGGCTTCCAAAGCAAGCAACAAGAACTGTATAAGCCACAGTTCTCAATTGTTTTTCTTATGTAATTTAGCAAGTAAATGGACTTGTATTTTAACTACACTTTTGTATGGCTACTTACATTTTTTATACCAGTTATTTCCTAAAATTCATTAGGCAAAAATTCTTAAAGAATTACCATAGAAAGAGAGAATAGAAATATATGCAACCTAGTCAAATCAGCAAGATACAGTATTTTGGTGTCTTTATATTATCACACTTATTTTAGTTCAACATCTGTTCAATGACATCTCAGGCTATATTTTGGGATGTGTGACAATTTTTTTTCACAAATTCTCTACTCACAACTCAGGATGTTCCCATTAATTGTGATTTGTAAAGGAAGCATTTAAGTTAGGGCAGATGCTGAGCAGTGTGTGTATAGAACTATGGCAGGTACAAAATGCCATATGAAATTCACAAGTGGGCATGAATGGCCAGATGGTATTGGCATCTGAGAGATTTATTACACCAACTTGGCAATAAAACATGTGTGATCACTAATTTAACATACCAAACTGGTCCAGGAAAATGTTTATGTTAAACAAATTTCCTCTCTAAATATCAGGTGCAACATATTTTATACATAGTTTCATTACTCTGTTGAGAGAATCAAATATAGAAATTTGAATCCCTCCTTTCCAATAAGAGTTCCATTCATTTAGGGCAAGTCATGCATAAATAAGAAAATGGAAGTTAAATAGATACATAATTATCAAGGCCAGTGAAATCAGAGGGTAGGTAAATATGGATATGATTTTGCTTGATTTCTCCAATTGTCTTGGACTTATACTTGACCTTGTTTAGATACAACGTGTGTTTTCATGTATCACATTAGCTAAAATGTTTGAAATTCCATATGAGGATAGCTCAGCTGGTAAAGAATCTGCCTGCATTGTGGGAGACCTGGGTTCGATCCCTGGGTTGGGAAGATACCCTGGAGAAGGGAAAGGCTACCCACTCCGGTATTCTGGCCTGGAGAATTCCATGGACTGTACAGTCCATAGGGTCACAAAGAGTTGGACACGACAGAGCAATGATCACTTTCACTTTCACACAAACTTGGATTTAGATTACCAGAAGATTCTTTGTGTTGTTTACTAAATCTTTTCTTAGGAAACTAGAGTAACATATATCAGTTTAGTTCAGTTCAGTTCAGTCACTCAGTGGTATCCAAATATTTGAGAACCCATGGACTGCAGCATGCCAGGCTTCCCTGCCCATCACTAACTCCTGGAGCTTAATCAAACTCATGTCCATTGAGTCAGTGATACCATGCAACCATCTCATCCTCTGTTGTCCCCTTCTCCTCCTGCCTTCAACTTTTCCCAACAACAGGGTCTTTTCTAATGAGTCAGTTCTTCACATCAGGTATTGGAGCTTCAGCATCAGTCCTTCCAATGAATATTCAGGACTGACTTTCTTTAAGATTGACTGGTTTGATCTCCTTGCAGTCCAAGGAACTCTCAAGATTCTTCTTTAACACCACATTTCAAAAGCATCAATTCTTTGGCACTCAGCTTTCTTGATGGTCCAACTCTCACATCCATACATGACTACTGGAAAAATCATAGCTTTGACCAGACACAACTTTGTCAGAGAAGTAATGTTTCTGCTTTTTAATATGCTTTCTAGGTTGGTCATAGCTTTTCTTCCAAAGAGTAAGCTCTTTTAATTTCATGACTGCAGTCACTATCTGCTGTGATTTTGGAGCCCCCAAAAATAAAGTCTTTCACCATTTCCATTGTTTCCCTATCTGTTTACCATGAAGTGATGGGACCAGATGCCATGGTTTTCATTTTTTGATTGTTGAGTTTTAAGCCAGATTTTCACTCTCTTTCACTTTCATCAAGAGGCTCTTCAGTTCCTCTTAGCTTTCTGTCATAAGGGTTGTGTCATCTGCATATCTGAGGTGATTGACATTATTCCCTGCAATCTTGATTCCAGCTTGTGCTTCATCCAGCCCAGCATTTCACATATAAATTAGATAAACAAGGTGACAATCTACAGCCTTGATGTACTCCTTTCCCTTGGAACCAGTCTGTTGTTCCATGTTCAGTTCTAACTGTTGACCTGCATACAAATTTCTCAGCAGACATGAGAAGTGGTCTGGTATAACAATTCTCAAAACTTAAGGAGTAAGAAGGAATTTTCCTGGAATACCTTTTCTGATTTTTCAGTCCTAGCTAGTTACAGTGCTTTTATTAAATATCATCACAAATGTTATAACAAAAATGAAGACTTCCTAATTTCCTTCACAATGGTTGGATGCTCCCATCTCAGAGTTCCCTGGCACCTGAATGATACTTCTGTTATTGGTCTCCTCTCAATTTTCCAAAAGAGAGCTAACGTGATAGCATTTGGTGTCAGATGTAACCAATTTCTAAGGTATACAACTGTGGAAAGATATTTTGTTGTTTCCTTATTTTCATTCTTTACTTAGTAAAATAAGAATAATAATACCAACTCCAAAAGGAGTTTAATTTGTGAAATTAGCTATATACATAAAGATCTAGTGAAATCTATGGGGCTTCCCTGATACCTCAGATGGTAAAGAATCTGCCTGCAACATAGGAGACCCAGGTTCAGTCCCTGGGTTGGGAAGAACCCCTGGAGGAGGGAATGTCAACCCACTCCAGTACTCTTGCCTGGGTAATCCCATAAATAGAGGAATTGGTGGGCTACAGTCCATGGGGCTGCAAAGAGTCAGATACAGCTGAAATGTTTAGAATATATATATATTTTTTATTGTTGCTGCTGTTTTTGTTAATATACACTAACACTAGATTCTAAACATTTTTGATGGCAGAGACTTTAAATTCATCTTCATATCACTGAATATGCTACACCCTATTTGGAATACACAATATGTACACACACATTTGTTAACAGTATGTGTGTGTTTGTGTGAAAGACAGAGAGGAGTTGTGTGTATTTGGGCTGAGTTAAAAATCAGAAAAAAAAAATCAGAAAAACAGAGAACAAGAAATTTCAGGTGACATATGAAAGAGATTCATAATTCATGCACTGAAGTTTCTCTTCAAATCAGCATTTATCAAACAACAGAACTTGTAGGATCATGGCTATAGAACATATTACCAAATATATACTTCACATTGATCTCTGGAATTAAATAAAAAGATTAGAACTAGGTTTATCTTCAAACTTCCCTAAGGCAAACACAGAAAGATCTTGATCAGGAGTCAGATAGCAACTGACAGTAAAATGAGTACATGCAATTATCTGTATAAATTATAATTGGTCCATTTTAAAAATAGACTTTTACTTCATTGAATTTTTGTAATGTCAGATAAGGTTGTGGTTAATTATATTATTCAACTGTGTGCATGTCTGCTCAGTGGTTTTAGTTGGTTTGACTCTTTGCGACTCTATGAACTATAGCCTGACAGGCTCCTCAGTTCATGGGATTCTCCAGGCAAGAATACTGGAGAGGGTTGCCATTTCCTCCTCCAGGGGAACTTCTCAACTCAGGGATCTGAACCCATGTCTCCTGTGACTTCTGCATCAGGCAGATTATTTATGGAAGAGCCACTGGGGAAGACCTATACAACTGCAGTCTGACCATAAAACTATAAAAGCATAGTTTGTATGGTCCAAAAAGCCTATTACAGATCAGTGCATTTCATTTTTTGGTAATACGGAATGCTAAGGTGATTTTTGCAGTGGTGAAAAAGATGAAATAAATAATTCACTATCACTGATTCTGCGGAGAAGGCAATGGCAACCCACTCCAGTACTTTTACCTGGAAAATGGAGGAGCCTGGTGGGCTATAGTCCGTGTGGTCCCTAAGAGTTGGACATGACTGAGCAATTTCACCATCACTTTTCACTTTCATGCATTGGAGAAGGAAATGGAAACCCACTCCAGTGTTCTTGCCTGGAGAATCCCAGGGAAGGGGGAGCCTGGTGGGCTGCCATCTATGGGGTCACGCAGAGTCGGACATGAATGAAGCGACTTAGCAGCAGCAGCAGCAGCATCACTGATTCTGATTACTATATTTTTTCACCAAGTGTCTATGTAAAAATGTAAATTTTTAAGCTACAATAAAAGTGTTCTTTCAGTACACAATTTGGGTGTTCTGAAATGTCTGCAGTGTTTCTGTCTTTATCCCCAAAACTCTCAACTTTTAAAAATAGATTTTATGTTTCTTTATACCTGTAAAATACTTATTTGTGAAATTTAAATTTTAATGGCTATAAATGGAGAGTATTTCAGGAAGAATGGAAGCTTTATTCTATTTCTGATAAGATATATACATATATATATATATATATCTTTAAATGTATTACCACCTCTGGAAAATTCTCATGGCAGATGAAAAAAACTGTTATTATATAAAATGAGTAATTCACAGTATAAAATAATGAATCACACAATCAGCACAAAATTTAAAAAATGTGCCAAAATTGCCAATATCTATTAATTGTGTACACAATTCCAGACTCTGTCTGAATACCTTACATGCATAGTTTTGTTTAATTTTCAAAAATATACCTATGGTATAAATATTCTTATCACAATTTTACAGATGAGTAACCCAAGTCATGGAGTTGCTATACATCTTGCCCAATGTTGTGCAGCTGGATCTAAGATTAAAATCCAATTTTTGACTACAAAGCCCATTTGCTTTGCCATTGCAACACAAGATCTTGGAAAAAAAAAAAAAAAATTGGGAAATTCTACCAAAATTTTAGAGTTACCTTTCAGCCAATGTTCTTATGTAAAAATAATGTAGCAAATTTTCTGAACTGGATATTAATTACTTTCACTATAAAAATAAACTTTATTGTAATAACACCATTCATGCAATTAAAAAATTAAGTATATTGTCAGAATTGCCAGTAGAACCTATCTTTATAAATTGCTTATACAGAAGATATGGGAAATTATGGAGATTTATAGGCATATTAAATATAAAGTATAATGCTTTATTCCCTTTGCTATACTGATATGTGTTCTGATTCTAAATGATTAAAGGTAACTCATGACTTTGCAAAACTTTATTTTGTTCTTCTGATTCTGTATCTAAAGCAAGGCTGATCATATTTGATCAACAAAATGAATAAAATAGATTGAGTAATATCCAATGAATTATTTTGTGCTCATATAAATGAATATGACACCATTAACACATATTGTAATAGTATACATGCTCTTCATCACCTTAAATTCATTTTGTGTCTCCAGGAGACACCAATCAGTTCATACTAGTTAGTAACTACTATTGTTATGACTGATTAAATCACTGATAAGCTGCTTTAAAGTAGACAGTTCAGTTCAGTTGCTCAGTCGTGTCCGACTCTTTGTGACCCCATAAATTGCAGCACACCAGGATCCCTGTCCATCACCAACTCCCGGAGTTCACTCAGACTCACGTCCATCGAGTCAGTGATGCCATCCAGCCATCTCATACCCTGTCGTCCCCTTCTCCTGTCCCCAATCCCTCCCAGCATCAGAGTCTTTTCCAGGGAGTCAACTCTTCACATGAGGTGGCCAAAGTACTGGAGTTTCAGCTTTAGCATCATTCCTTCCAAAGAAATCCCAGGGCTGATCTCTTTCATAAAGGACTGGTTGGATCTCCTTGCAGTCCAAGGGACTCTCAAGAGTCTTCTCCAACACCACAGTTCATAACAGTCAATTCTTCGGCACTCAGCCTTCTTCACAGTCCAACTCTCACATCCAGACATGACCACAGGAAAAACCATAACCTTGACTAGACGGACCTTTGTTGGCAAAGTAATGTCTCTGCTTTTTAATGTGCTGTGTAGGTTGGTCATAACTTTCCTTCCAAGGAGTAAGCGTCTTTTAATTTCATGGCTGCAGTCACCATCTGCAGTGATTTTGGAGCCCCCCCAAAATAAAGTCTGACACTGTTTCCACTGTTTCCCTTTCTATTTCTGATGAAGTGATGGGACCAGATGCCATGATCTTCGTTTTTTGAATGTTGAGCTTTAAGCCAACTTTTGCACTCTCCTCTTTCACTTTCATCAAGAGGCTTTTTAGTTCCTCTTCACTTTCTGCCATAAGGATGTGTCATCTGCATATCTGAGGTTATTGATATTTCTCCTGGCAATCTTGATTCCAGCTTGTGTTTCTTCCAGTCCAGCGTTTCTCATGTAGTACTCTGCATATAAGTTAAATAAGCAGGGTGACAATACACAGCCTTGACGTACTCCTTTTCCTATTTGGAACCAGTTTTTTGTTCCATGTCCAATTGTAACTGTTGCTTCCTGACCTGCATACAGATTTCTCAAGAGGCAAGTTACATGGTCTGGTATTCCCATCTCTTTCAGAATTTTCCACAGTTTATTGTGATCCACACAGTCAAAGGCTTTGGCATAGTCAATAAATCAGAAGTAGATGGTTTTCTGGAACTCTTTTTCTTTTTCCACAATCCAGCAGATGTTGGCAATTTGATCTCTGGTTCCTCTGCCTTTTCTAAAACCAGCTTGAATATCTAGAAGTTCACGGTTCACGTATTGCTGAAGCCTGGCTTGGAGAATTTTGAGCATTACTTTACTAGCATGTAAGATGAGTGCAATTGTGCGGTAGTTTGAGCATTCTTTGACATTGCCTTTCTTTAGGGTTGGAATGAAAACTGACCTTTTCCAGTCCTGTGGCCACTGTTGAGTTTTCCAAATTTGTTAGCATATTGAGTGCAGCACTTTCACAGCATCATTTTTCAGGATTTGAAAGAGCTCAACTGGAATTCCATCACCTCCACTAGCTTTGTTCGTAGTGATGCTTTCTAAGGCCCACTTGACTTCAAATTCCAGGATGTCTGGCTCTAGGTCAGTGATCACATCATCGTGATTATCTGGATCATGAAGATCTTTTTTGTACAGTTCTTCTGTGTATTCTTGCCACCTCTTCTTAATATCTTCTGCTTCTGTTAGGTCCATACCATTTCTGTCCTTTATTGCGCCCATCTTTGCATGAAATATTCCCTTGGTATCTCTAATTTTCTTGAAGAGATCTCTAGTCTTTCCCATTCTGTTGTTTTCCTCTATTTCTTTGCATTGATCACTGAGGAAGGCTTTCTTATCTCTTCTTGCTATTCTTTGGAACTCTGCATTCAGATGTTTATATCTTTCCTTTTCTCCTTTGCTTTTCACTCCTCTTCTTTTCACAACTATTTGTAAGGCCTCCCCAGACAGCCATTTTGCTTTTTTGCATTTCTTTTCCATGGGGATGGTCTTGATCCCTGTCTCCTGTACAATGTCACGAACCTCATTCCATAGTTCATCAGGCACTCTATCTATCAGATCTAGGCCCTTAAATCTATTTCTCACTTCCACTGTATAATCATAAGGGATTTGATTTAGGTCATACCTGAATGGGCTAATGGTTTTCCCTACTTCAATTTAAGTCTGAATTTGGTAATAAGATGTTCATGATCTGAGCCACAGTCATCTCCCGGTCTTGTTTTTGTTGACTGTATAGAGCTTCTCCATCTTTGGCTGCAAAGAACATAATCAATCTGATTTCAGTGTTGACCATCTGGTGATGTCCATGTGTAGAGTCTTCTCTTGTGTTGTTGGAAGAAGGTGTTTGCTATGACCAGTGCATTTCCTTGTCAAAACTCTATTAGTCTTTGCCCTGCTTCATTCCATATTCCAAGGCCAAATTTGCCTTTTACTCCAGGTGTTTCTTGACTTCCTATTTTTGCATTCCAGTCCCTATAATGAAAAGGACATCTTTTCTGGGTATTAGTTCTAAAAGGTCTTGTAGGTCCTCATAGAACCGTTCAACTTCAGCCTCTTCAGTGTTACTGGTTGCGGCATAGACTTGGATTACTGTGATATTGAATGGTTTGCCTTGGAAACGAACAGAGATCATTCTGTCATTTTTGAGATTGCATCCAAGTACTGCATTTTGGACTCTTTTGTTGACCATGATGGTTACTCCATTTCTTCTGAGGGATTCCTGCCTGTAGTAGTAGATAAAATGGTCATGTGAGTTAAATTCACCCATTCCAGTCCATTTGAGTTTGCTGATTCCTAGAATGTCGACATTCATTCTTGCCATCTTGTTTGACCACTTCCAATTTGCCTTGATTCATGGACCTGACATTCCAGGTTCCTATGCAGTATTGCTCTTTACAGCATTGGACCTTGCTTCTATCACCAGTCACATCCACAGCTGGGTATTCTTTTTGCTTTGGCTCCATCCGTTCATTCTTTCGGAGTTATTTCTCCACTGATCTCCAGTAGCATATTGGGCACCTACCGACCTGGGGAGTTTCTCTTTCAGTATCCTATCATTTTGCCTTTTCATACTGTTTATGGGGTTCCCAAGGCAAGAATACTGAAGTAGTTTGCCATTCCCTTCTCCAGTGGACCACATTCTGCCAGACCTCTCCACCATGACCCACCCGTCTTGGGTTGCCCCACGGGCATGGCTTAGTTTCATTGAGTTAGACAAGGCTGTGGTCGTAGTGTGATTAGATTGACTAGTTTTCTGTGAGTATGTTTTTGGTGTGTTTGCCCTCCGATGCCCTCTTGCAACACCTACCGTCTTACTTGGGTTTCTCTTACCTTGGGCGTGGGGTATCTCTTCACGGCTGCTCCAGCAAAGTGCAGCCACTGCTCCTTACCTTGGACGAGGGGTATCTCCTCACTGCAGCCCTTCCTGACCTTCAACGTGGGATAGCTCCTCTAGGCCCTCCTGTGCCCGAGCAGCCACCGCTCCTTCGACGTGGGGTTGGTCCTACCAGCCACCGCCCCTGACTTCGGCCATGGGGTAGCTCCTCTCAGCCACTGCCCTTGATCTCTGACGTGGGGTAGCTCCTCTCAGCTGCCGCCCTTGACCTTGACTTGGGTAGCTCTTCTCGCCGTTCCTGCGCCGTCGCAGCCTGGCACTCTCAGCTGCTGCCCCTGACCTCGGACATGGGTAACTCCTCTTGACCGCTGCCCTTCGCGCATTGGGTCCTCCCGGGTTCTGCCCCTGACCTCGGACATGGCGTAGCTACTCTTGGTCACGCTTAAGTGCGCCGGTCGCAGCCGCCCATGCTTAGGTGCGCAGGTCACAGCCGCCCGAGCTTAAGTGCGCCGGTCGCAGCCACCCATGCTTAACAGGACATGTGAAAATGGTGTTTGAGTTAATGTTGAATATGCCCAAGGTACTCAGGTTAGGTTTCTCAGAGGAAGTAGCATCTGAAACTAAATTTGAGGGAGAGTTTACCTGTTCAACACTCTAGGAAAGAACTTCTAGGCAAAAGTAAGTATAAATGTGAAAGCTTGGGAAACAAGAAAGCATACCTTGTTCAAAAAAATATAACTACTAGTCAACTGTACAGAATTATAGAGCAATGGAGATGATTCTGGGTTAGTATTCACAAGGAAGGTGAAGAATCCTGCTACATTACATGCAGAAGCTTAAAATGTGTTCTGAAGATTATGGGAGTAAGTGAAGAATATCAATGATGATGGTGACAAATGAGATACATAATGAAGAGAGATCACTCTTATGTAGACTGAGGACTCTAAAGAATTAGGTTGGTCTAGATATGAGAAAAGTATTACCTGTATCCAAAGAGAGTAGTGGATTATTTGACTTAACCAATGTCAGTAGTGATGGGCAAGAGAAAGCAGAATTTTTTTGTATAATTCTGAAGCTGTAATTGCAAGATTTAGAGATTAACTCAAAGTGAATGAAAAGTGAGTTTGGAGAATCTGGTAGGGTTTTATTGCTTAATGAATATTGATGAAGAAATACGATATAACTATGATAAATCCAAATATTTTTAGTAGGGAATAAGGAAGATATAAGAAAAAAAATTATGTAGATATATAAGTAAAATAATGAGTTCAATGTTGTACCTTGTAAGCTAGCGGGACTCTTGGAATATCTAAGTAGAAAGTGCTGGCAAATATTTAAATGTAGAGATCTGGAGGCAGGTTTAACTTAGTGATGCAGGCCATTTCTACATAAGAAAAAAAAAAGTCATTTCTACAAAAATGAGAGTAGAAATGTTGCGTCTCAATAAAAACATGCCACATAGAACACATAAAGTGGGAAGAAATATGGAATGAAGATAAATAGCACTGGAAATATCTACTTTTATGAAATGGACAAGGAGAATCCAGCAGAAAAATAGCAAAAACAACTGAGAGGCAGAAAGAAAAGGAGATGATAGCATCCCAAACATTAAGAACAAAGGAAGTTTCAGGGAAGTGTTAGATGTTGAAGAGGGAAATGAGAACCACTGAAATAATTCCATGTTATTTATGATGAATGGCAGGAGCAGTTTCATGAGGTGGTAGCATTGGAAACTAAACTTCAGTATGTTGGAAAATGAAAGGGAGATATTAGGTTATAATTAACTATATAATTCATGTAGAACTTGAAAAGAAGTGAAAGTGAAAGGTAAGTTAGTAACTAGAAATACATGTAAGGCCAAGAGAAGGTCTTTTGCATTTGTCATAATTTCCACACTTATTTCTGACCAGACTGGCTGTGCTTAATAAATAGAAAATTGAACCAATGTAGCTATCATCTTAAGTCAAAATTCTAAGACCCCAGTTAGCCACATAATGTTTTTTCACCATGTTTCTTTGTTGAAATCAGAACCCAATAAATGCCACATCTTTTAAATATCTTTAAACTAGAACAGTTTACCAGCTTGATTAATTTGTTTATTCCATTTCTTTCATAACATTGCTATATTTTTTTTTGAAGTTCCACATCAGTTGTTTTACAGAACACCCTTAAATTAGGTTTGCTTGATTATTTCCTTTTGATTAGATTCAGGTTCTTAATTTTGTTTTTACAAGAATATCTTATAGGTGATGTTGTGTTATTCTCAGGGTATCACACCCTGAGGCATGCGATGTTAATTTGTTTCATTGTTGGTGATGTTAAGTTTCATCACTTAACTAAAGTGGTATCTGCCTTATTGTTATATTATAAAAATATACAATTTCCCTTTGCAATGAATGAATAATCTGTGAGATGATCATGTGAAGGTATGTAAATATTCTGTTCAGTAATCTTCAGTTCAATGTTTAATATCAATTCATGATTCAGTCATCAACCAATGTTTTCTATAGGTTTTGTGAAATGGTGATTTTACAAATTGCATATCTTCTATATTTACTAGTTCATATTTCATGTGAGAGAAATGAGCAGGAGTTAATCTAACAAACTAACAGTATTGCCAAAATTGTGGAAAACACATATCCATTAAAAAAAACTCAGTCATAACAGTAGTAATTTATATAAATTTCAAAATACAATCCATCCTAGTTTTAGAAAGAGTACTGTTTCTAAGTTTAAACTTAAGGCATACATTTTCTTCTCTATCACTACTTTAGTCAATAGTTCATTAAATTATACACATATACAGTAGAGAAAAATAAAGCAAATGTGATTTTTGAAATACAGGAAATGCACCAGAGATGGTGTAAAAACAAATTCATTTATTTTAGTGAAGAGTATTAAAAATGAGATAGGACAGAATAGCTAAGAACTATTCCTATTATTTTTAAGCTGAAGACCAAAATTGGAAAAGACTATGTTCTACTCCTACATACTTCCCTAGCCAATCAAAATATTTTCCCTATCTCCATGGTAACAAAGACAAGGATCAAGTAGAATCCAATAATCAAAATCTGATACCTTCACCAGACTAATGATATATTGAAAAACACTCCTGTCTCCTATAAAAACAAATGATTTGTTATCACTCATTAGCTACAAAAGGCTGCATGAGACCACCTAGAGAACTCTCAAAATAAACTTTAAAGTAAATTCATAAGATTAGACTAAATTAAACAACTTGAAGATGTAATTGGAGTCCTAGGAAGAAAAATTAAACATAGTAACAGCAGATAAATTCTTTTGTTGCTGCTGTGCAGAGTAACATCTGGAGAACATTTTTCTCTTCCCCCATATGTTGGAATACAACTTTTCTTGAACAAGTTGACCTAAGCAAATATTTTCAGAATAATTACAGTTCATAAAAGTTTAAATGGAAAGATGATTTCAAAGTTAACAATGTCTCATTTTCAGAGCCATAGTGCTAATTCTGTCTCTTACTTCTCTTCACCTAACTTAGATTCTTACTTCAAATTCAATTTTTATTTTTTCCTCAATTTATACCACTTGCAGGCTAATATTTTTGGAATTATAACTCTCTCCAATCACTCTTTGCCACTTAAAAAAAGACAATTCCTAAATGTTCTATAATCTGACTACATTTTATCTTTTGCTTGAATTAAATTCATATCAGTAAAATCTATTAAAATCATTATTACAGCTATATATTTTACCACTGTTTTAGATCTTGATCTCAGAGAACTTATCAGTAAAAGTTGTATATGTTTAATAAGGGTTGTAATATACAATAAACGTATGCATGTGATTAATTATATCATGTGGGTTATGTGAAGATAGAATGCTTATTTTCTTTGTGGAGATAAGTAATAAGCCAAATAGGAGGCCACCTTTATGAATTGTATGTTGAAAATTTAAAATATCCTTACCAAGCGAATGTGAAAGGAGGTAGGGACTGAAAATGGCCTTTCAGCTAAAGGTGTATGTGGTGGGCTTGGGCTGGGGATGGGAGAGAGCACACTGTGATAGTAGGTTAAACAGAATAGAATTTTCTTGCTGGTTTGGCTGACTACTGTCTTTGCTAGTTCAAACTGCTATAACAAAGTATCATAGACTCGGTGGCTTATAAATAATAGAAATTTATTTCTCCCAGCTCTGGGGCTGGGTACCAGCTTGGGGTTCTGGAGTGGACCCTCCTTTGGGTTGCAAAGTGCTTGTTATCCTCACTTGGTGAAAAGAGAACAAGGAAATCATTTGGAATCCTGTTTATAAGGGCCCTAATCCCATTCATGAAGGCTCCACCAAAATCTAATTACCTCCCCAAAGCCCCACCTCCTAAGACCTTCATATTGGGATTAGAGTTTCAACGTTTGAATTTGGAGGAGAGACACAGATACTCAGTCCAGAACAAATGCAGTAGATATATTCTATTGAAAGGGTTTATGAAGTTGCAGAAGAAACAATGTAAGATGTTACAAAAGTAGGCAGTTCAACAGTCATGACAGATATTTCTTCTAGAGAATACTTTTCAATAATTCTCAGACCAAGTCCAAAGCTGATGGCTTTCAGATACTCACATATAGAAGAACGTGTGTGTGTATATACTACCGTGTGAGTGTTGTTTGCAGGGGTCTGGTGTGCTTAGGATTTGTTAAATTTGAAAAGAAAGATATATCTGGATGCTAGGATTTCTACTTAAGTTATCCAATACAAACTCCAGTGTATCATTAGACAAAGATGATGCATTTTTGAAACTTGATCTTTTTCTATTTTTTTTAACACATATGCTGCAATATATTTAGAGGGAGGGAGTAATTTGGGGCCCAGCTGAATATGTGAGACATGCTAGTCTGTTAATTAGTGGTTTCAAAAAAATGGTTGGGAAAAATTAATCACATATAAATGGTAATTTTTCTTGAAGTGACATTTATTGCTTGTGATTTCTGCTACCCTTTGTCAGCACCCTATGGTTGGATAGCATCATTGATTCAGTGGACATGAGTTTCAGCAAACTCCAGGAGACAGTGAAGGACTAAGGAAGCTTGGTGTACTGCAGTCTATGGGGTCACAAAGAGTTGGACATAAGTGAGTGACCGAACAACAACACATTTATTCTGGGAGAGATATCTTCCTCATATCTGTTGTCACTGTTGAGGTGCTTAACTCTTGTACACAAAATAATACCCCCCCAAAGATGTCCTTGTCCACAACACCAGGACCCAAACATATGTCACTTTGCTTAGCAATGGTACCTGATAGATATGATTAAGAATCTGGTGATGGGGAAATCATCATTTATTTGAATCAGCCAATGTAATCATGTATGAACTTAAAAGGGTCAGAATCAGAAAAGATGATATCATGATGGAAGCAGAAGTTACAGAGACATGCTTTGAAAGTGAAAGTGGGGTTCATGAACACAGTTGGTCTCTAGAAACTAGAAAAGGCTAAGAAATAACTCTCTTCTGGAATCTACAGAAGGAATGCAGCCTTGTTCTCACCTTGATTTTAATTCTGCAAACCTCATTTCCAACTTCTGACCTCCAAAAGTATAAGGCAATAAACATGGCTTGTTTTAAGCCACTAGATTATGGTAATTTGTTACAGCAGCAATGAGAAAGTAATACAGTCCTCTGCCAGTCAGTCAGTAGATCCATGCATTAAGCTAAAGCAAAATAACACCCCTTGGACAATTAGAATGGTGACTTAAGGATGACAATAGTTGAATTTGTGATAATATTCTGAAGAACACACCTTACTTCTAGAGATATTGTCAGCACTTTCCTATTTCCTGTTATCTTAATTTGGGGCTCCTCCAAAAGCAGAGCTTGAAATGAGAATTTGAATGAATGCATATGGCAGGGATGAAAAAGTAAGATTGATCTATGTCTCTGAATTAGGCATAGGAGTGGATGCTAGGGAAGTATGGAGGATACCTTAGACACAGGTATGTCTGAAGGCTTGGATGGTCACCCTCTGCAATGATTCCCTATTGTATAAGGGCTGCCCTGAAGATCATTTATTTCCCTGCCCACTTAGGCTACACCTGCAGGCAGAACAGGCTCCGGAGGCTTCAGAGAAAGCCTTGAGGCAGAAAAAACAAGACACTTTTGGAGTACTAGCTTCAGGTGGGACACTGTCATGCACAGCTGTGACACATTCACAGACTAGCCCAGGGGATGTAATGCGGGCCACCCAAAGTATATACTCTTCTGTCCTTTATAAATCTGTCTTTTGAGCTCTGTGTTCTGTAAACTGCCCGAATCCTCTTTTTTGCTTAGGTAAGTTGAAGTTGGTTTTTTGGAGCTTGCATATAAATACCCTGGTTGGTAAGTTTCTTAAGTGATTCTTCTGTGGCTCAGTCATTCTTTTTCTAAAGTATTTTAGGCTTAATCATGTTAGGGATCATTTACCCAAAAATTATAACCATCATTTCTTGCATATTTAGCATGAGTTTTCAATACATTTCCCCTCTGTTTATTTGATTCATGCATGCAAACCTTACACACATGAAAGACGTTAAAAAAACAATTTAAAATATATTTAAAACACAAAGTCATAAACAAGTATGATATATTTGGCAAAACTAATACAATATTGTAAAGTTTAAAAATAAAATAAAATTTAAAAAAACAAGTATGATATTGCTTTATAAAATTTTTGTCATATAGCATACTGAATTTTAAAAAGAATCATGCTGTGTTTTCAATGACAGATTGTGGTAAAGTAGAAACTCTGAAGATGTTAGAGAATACATGGCTTTAGAGAAATTTTTGTCATATAGGTTCTTTTAATTTTGTTCCATTTTAAACTCTTATTGATGCTAATGAAAAAGAACATTAAGCTTCAAGCCACATGAACCATTTCACAAAGTTATAAAAGCCTGATTTGTGGAAATCCCTCACAATCAATTCTCAATGGTCTCCCTCTCTCAGCCTAGTGCAGTATCGCTCTGCCACATCCTGGCATAAACAGTGTCAATTAAGCTATCCTAGGCTGGCTGTGCAATATGATGCCAGGAGTGGGAAGCTGTCAACTGAATGATCCTTTCCCACAGTGTGCCTGTCCTGGCATCATACACATGCTGAGCACTTTTCTTCTGTTTCTTACTGCTTACAGTTCAGATAATTCCACCTCAGAAAATTATTTCTGTAAAGTATTGAATAATAATTAACCCTCTTTATCCTCCCTCTGTCTTTTATTTCAACTTTTGCCTAATAACCTATGGGAAACATCTCTTCTATTTCCTTCATACTCCCCAGGGCTTACTCATCTACCTTCACCATGTTTCTTTCTCTTCTCTTCCTTCCTTCTTCTTTAGTTCCTCTTTCTTTTAATTATCTTTATAATAATTATTTTTTACCTCATCCTCTATTTGTCCACCTTTTCCTTTTTCCTTTCCCTCTCTATTAACTTTCCAGCTAAATACCTATTTCTACTGAAACTCTTAATCCTTAGAGAAACAATATGATGAATTTCTTCAAGGAAAACCAAGCCATAAGTTTAGAAATTATCCCATAAACAATTGCTTCCATTAAACTCTAAAGAGCATTAACATGTTCAACTCTTCAGCTCAGTTCAGTTCAGTCGCTCAGTCATGTCCAACTCTGCGACCCCTCCCAGCACGCCAGACATTCCTGTCCATAAGCAACTCCCAGAGTTCACTAAAACACCCGTCTATCGAGTCGGTGATGCCATCCAGCTATCTCATCCTCTGTCATCCCCTTCTCCTCTTGCCCCCAGTCATTCCCAGAATCAGAGTCTTTTCCAATGAGTCAACTCTTTGCATTAGGTGGCCAAAGTGCTGGAGTTTCAGCCTTAGCATCATTCCTTCCAAAGAACACCCAGGACTGATCTCCTTTAGAATGGACTGGTTCGATCTCCTTGCAGTCCAAGGGACTCTCAACAGTCTTCTCCAACACAACAGTTCAAAAGCATCAATTCTTCGGCGCTCAGCTTTCTTCACAGTCCAACTCTCACATCCATACATGACTACTGGTTAAACCATAGCCTTTACTAGACAGAGCTTTGTTGGCAAAGTAATGTCTCTGCTTTTGAACATGCTATCTAGGTTGGTCATAACTTGACTTCCAAGGAGTAAGCGTCTTTTAATTTCATGGCTTCAATCACCATCTGCAATGATTTTGGAGCCCCAAAAAATAAATTCTGACACTGTTTCCCCATCTATTTCCCATGAAGTGTTCAACTCTTATACTTCCCTTATGAAAGTGGTACCAAACCCACCCCTAGATAAAAGTATTTTCTGAGTTCTCACTTTAGAAGCCAGAACAAATTTTTGGAAGGCATTTAATCCCTCACATACAAAAGCAGTAACATTTTATACTTAAAAAAATAATGGAATTATATGAAGCTTGCATAGGTTATTTCCTTTGCAATATGGATATTTCCATATTGCTATTGTCTACAGACTTTGATCTGTATGAGAATCAAGAACTTCCAGGTGTTCAAGATGGATTCAGAAAAGCCAGTAGAATCAGAGATCAAATTGCCAACATCCATTGGGTCATAGAAAAAGCAAGAGAATTCCAGAAAAAATATCTATTTCTGCTTCACTGACTATGCCAAAACCTTTGACTGTGTGAATCACAAACAAATGTGGAAAATTCTAACAGAGATGGGAATACCAGACCACCTTACCTGCCTCCTTAGAAATCTGTATGCAGGTCAAGAAGCAACAGTTAGAAACAGACATGGAACAATGGACTGGTTCCAAATTGGGAAAGGAGTATATCAAGGCTGTATATTGTCACTCTGCTTATTTAACTTATACACAGAGTACATCACACAAAATGCTGGCTGGATGAAGCACAAGCTGGAATCAAAATTGCCAGGAGAAATTTAAATAACCTCAGATTATGCAGATGATACCACCATTATGGCAGAAAGTGAAGAACTAAAGAACCTCTTGATGAAAGTGAAAAAGCTGGCTTAAAACTCAACATTCAGAAAACAAAGATCATGGCATCTGGTCCCATCTTTTCATGGGAAATAGATGGGGAAACAGTGGAAACAGTGTCAGACTTTATTTTTGGGGGGCTCCAAAATCACTGCAGATGGTGACTGCAGCCATGAAATTAAAAGACGCTTACTCCTTGGAAGGAAAGTTATGACCAACCTAGATAGCATATTGAAAAGCAGAGACATTACTTTGCCAACAAAAGTCCGTCTAGTCAAAGCTATGTTTTTTTCCAGTAGTCATGTATGGATATGAGAGTTGGACCATCAAGAAAGCTGAGCGCTGAAGAATTGATGGTTTTGAACTGTGGTGGTAGAGAAGACCCTTGAGCATTCCTTGGACAGCAAGGAGATCAAACCAGTCAATCCTAAAGGAAATTAGTTCTGAATATTCATTTGAAGGACTGATGCTGAAGGTGAAGCTTCAATATTTTGGCCACCTGATGCAAAGAACTTACTCATTGGAAAAGACCCTGATGCTGAGAAAGATTGAAAGCAGGAGGAGAAGGGGATGACAGAGGATGAGATGGTTGAATGGCATCACCGACTCTATGGACATGAGTGTGAGTAATCTCTGGGAGTTGGTAATGGACAGGGAGGCCTGCTGTGCTGCAGTCCATGGAATCACAAAGAGTCAGACATAATTGAGCAACTGCACTGAACTGAACTGACTGACTTGGATCATTCTGCCTCATTCCTTGAAGTTTTTGCTTCTGATTCAATGTCTCATTCTCAAATATTAAACCTGTCATTATTCTTGGTAATTCTTGGTGATTGTATTACCCACATAGATGACTTCACAATTGCCCTGGCCATTCCCTAACTTGTCATCTCCCTCCTATGATTCTGTCTCTACTCTATATCTCTCCCAAATTTCTATAGTCATGTCTTAGTCTTTTACACTCATAGTAACTGGAATACATTCACAATTTAATATTTAGCATTAGGATCTTAAGCCAGCACATCAAAACTTCAGTTTGATATTTCCAGAATCATAAATTCTACAATTACTTTATTCACCTGTACTGATAGTACCCCTTTATCAATCAAAGCCTTGCTGTGACAAAGGGGTTTTCATAACTCAATGAAGCTATAAGCCATGCCACACTGGGCCACCCGAGACTCATTGGTCATAGTGAAGTGTTCTGACAAAATATGATCCATTGGAGAGGGAAATGGCAAACCACTCCAGTACTCTTGCTCTTAGAACCCCAGGAACAGTATGAAAAAGCAAAAAGATATGACACCCCAAGATGAGAACCTCAGGTCAGAAGAGGGCAGTTACACTCCAGAAAAAATGAAGCTCCTAGGCCAAAGTGAAAATGATGCTTAATTGTGGATGTATCTGGTGGTGAAAATAAAGTCCGATGCTGTAAAGGACAATATTGCATTGGAATCTGGAATGTCAAGTCCATGAATCAACATAAACTGGATGTATTCAAGCAAGAGATGACAGGATTGAACATGGGCATTTTCTCAGACTCCAAAATCACTATGAAGGGAGATTACAGCAATGAAATTAAAAGACACTTTTTTCTTGGAAGGAAAGCTATGACAAACCTAGACAGTATATTGAAAAGCAGAGACATCGCTTTGCCAAAGGTTCATATCGTTAAAGCTATGATTTTTCTAAGAGTCATGTACAATTTACATTGGACCATAAAGAAGGCTGAGCACTAAGTAACTGATGCTCTTGAATTGTGGTTGTGGAGAAGACTCTTGAGAGTCCCTTGGACTACAAGGAGAACAAACCAGTCAGTCCTAAAGGAAATCAACTCTGAATATTCACTGAAAGGACTGATGCTGAAGTTGAAGCTCCCAGAGTTTGGCCTCTTGATACAATAAGCTGATTCATTGGAAAAGACTGTATTGCTGTGAAAGATTGAGGGCAGGAGGAGAAGGCAGTGACAGAGGATGAGATGGTTAAGTATCATCAATGGACATCAGTTTGAGCAAACTTTGGGAGATAGTGGAAGACAGAGGAGCCTGGCATGCTGCAGTCCATGTAGTCAGGAAAAGTAGGACACAACTTAGTGACTGAACAACAATTTACAGTATATGTATACTATTTTATTTTCTCTATCACTCAGCCTATAATGCCCTTGCTTTCTTGTACACTCAGTTTAAAAGACTTCATGACTTATTAAATTCAGTAATTTTAATGTATTTCCAGCTCCCTTGTACCTTTCTCCCATCATTTACCTCACCTGAAAAAAAAACATTCTGGTAAAATTGAGATCTTTGCTTACTCTGTTCCTGTAGAGCAGAATTTGAGTTTGCAGGGGAGATTCACAAGCTTGCTTCCTGGCCCCATGTGGCATTCATGATTTCAAATGCCAAACTCTCCTTTGTGTTTCCCAAGTCAACTGCATGCTCCTAATCCATATACTCATTTGTCCCTCTCAATTAGAATATTGTTTTCTATTTTACTCAAAAAAGGGAAGCATTCAGGAGAACATTTCCATGTGATCTCATTAATTCTATCAACCCACTTTCTTTTGTATCCATAAATTCTCCTTCTCTTTCATACCCTGAAAGACTGTGTTCACCTCCTCAAAGCACACCCTTCATTTGAGCATCATGTGGCATATGTAGGGAGTGTCCCTGATCTCTTGCCATGACAGTAGGATCAAGTCCGGGATTGAGATCTTCCAATAATTTCACATCTAAATCAGAAAAAGGTAAAATGCCCCAATAGTCCCAAGAAATGCTGACAGATCTCATCCTCAGATGGCAAATGTTTTTGTCTCCCCTGTAGCCATACTGGGTTTTTGCCATTCTTCAAATGCACCAAATATTTCCCAAATTCCTGGCACTCATAGTTGCTCTTCTATACAGTATATTGTGATTTCCCTCCATCTGCACTTACCATCCTTTCTCAAATATCTTCTTATAAAGATGCTCTTTACTGAATAACCATAACATGTTAAGTCCACCACCCAAATTCACATACTTTGCTTTAATATTATATAAAGTATAAACATCTAGCATTTTAATTTATTTATTGTTTCTCTCCTCCCCCAACTGCCATTACATATAACATACAACAGTGTAAGCCATTCAAGAGCTGATATCTGCCTAAGACATTAACCACCATATCCCCAATGCTTAGAATTATACAAGGATTTTAAAAGTTTGTTGAATGACTGAATAAATGAATGGATTCAGTGATTTGTCATAAAAATTAAGTGATGTTTCTCAAAACGTGTTACTAGACTAGTTATTTCAAATTATTCAAGGTACTTAATTTAAATGCATATTTCTGCCCATAATTGTAATTAAATCTTAATCACCAGAGTTGAGATTCAATGACTTTTTATTAAAAAAAAAATTGTTTTACAGTTGTTGAAGATTTATGGCCAATTACATTTTAAGAAGCGTTGGTCAACAGGATTAAATCCAAATTTCATAGTCTAATGAACTCTTCCTCCTGATCTAACCCTTGCTAATCCCTTTGCCAACCTTATCTCCAGTGATTTACAATTACATGTTATGTTCTTTAAGCACTCTGATCTGTCAGGTTGAAGATCCAATTGACTTTTTTATTTGTGATGGTTTTCATTCAACTTTCTTACCTGTATAATCCCTATTATGTACTTGACTCTTCCCTCAATGATACCACAAAGTAAATGATACAAATGGGGATGCCTTTATGTATCACTATCACATGTTATATCATACAAGAATTAGTATGAAGAGAGCCAGATAAGGACTTTTGAATGGGATTAAGCATTTGTATAAACTCTGTGTGTGAGATCTATGCTACAAGTCAATCAATTGCATATTAAGCACTTTGTATCAGCAGTCACACTGTGAGAGTGACATCAGTCAGATTATTATGTTCAAGTATGTATCTTTGATCATTAAAAGAAACTATTTTTAGAAGGATTTATAGTAGTTTAGAACATTAATAGAACTGGTAGAAAACCAGAGTGGGGAAATTGAGTAGAGGTAGAACATGACTAGGAAGGTAATCCTCCAGCACAAATCAGCCCAGGGAGAACCATCTGCTGAGAATCACCATTGTCACTGCTGGGTACCACATATCACAGCTTACACTGTAGATGCTGCCAGTACTTCACAGCACCATTTTGCAAGGAACTCTTGATAACTTAATTTTAATATCACTTCCACAGCTACCACTACAATGAATTGCCCAACATCTTTGTTCTTGTATCATTAGCTATTAAATAAACAGGTTGAGTGGCAGTGTCTGATCGGCTCAGTCATTTCATGTGCTTGCATAAAAGGTGAAGACTTGGCTGAGGGAGCTACTATCATGACATATGACTTCTGCTCCTCCAAAAGTGGGGGAAATTTACAAAAAATGTGAAGGTATTATTTATTGGGTTTGTACAAAGGTAATTGCAGTTTCAGACCATGAATTTTAAATCTTCATAACTAGGCTCAAATATATCTTATTAATCAAAATAGGAATCATTACAATCAACACATATTTGCCAATGAGAAGTAAGTTTGTTATTCCTGTAGCATAAAAATCCATGCTTCAAGATTAGATGAACTCTTGGAAAGAATTTTCTGCATCCTTCTGGTCATAGAAGACTTTTCCCTGCAAAAAGTTGATGCTTGTACAAGTGTTAGTCTGTTAGCAAGAGTTCAGGTGAATATGGCAGATGAGGCAAAACTTCCTGGACCAATTCATTCAACTTTTGAAGTGTTACTTGTACTGCATGCAGTCAAGCATAGTCATGGGGAAAAATTGGGCCCTTTCTGTTGACCAATGCTGGCTGCAGGTATTGTAGTTTTCAGTTAATTGCATCGATTTGCTGCACACACTTATTCGATGTAATGGTTTCACTGGGATTTGTAAAGCTGTAGTGAATCAAATGGGCAGCAGACCACCAAGCAGTGACTATGTCCTTTTTCTGGTGCAAGCTTAGTTTCAGGAAGTACTTTGGAGTTTCTGGGTCCAACCATTGAGCTGGTCATTGTCAGTTGACCTATAAAATCTACTTTTCATCACAAGTCACGATTCAACTGAGAAATTGCTCCAGGTTGTTGCATAGAATAAGAGAAGATGACAATTCAAAATGATGTTCTGTTTTGTTTTGTTTGATTTTTGGTCAGCTCATGAGGCATCCACTTAACAAGTTTTATCACCTTTCAATTTGCTTCAAATGCCGAATGCCTATAGAGTGGTTGACATTGAGTTCTTGGGCAAATTCTCATGTGGTAGTAGAGGATAAGCTTTGATGATGGCTCTCAATTGATGTTGTCACTTTCTGATGGCCAACCACTATGCTCTTCATCTTCAAGACCCTTGTCTCCTTTGCAAAACTTCTTGAACCATGACTGTACATTCATTAACTGTTCCTGGGTCAAATGCATTGTTGATGTTGAACGTTGTCTCTGCTGCTCTACAACCCATTTTGAACTTGAATAAGAAAATCGCTCAAATTTGCTTTTTGTCTAACATAATTTCCATAGTCTAAAATAAATAGCAATAAGTTATTAGCAAAAAAATAAGTAGAAACGTGTATTAAAATGATTTATAACATAACCACATTTATTTAAAATGCATTCCAGTATCAAAGGACAAATTTCAATAATGGAAAAACCACAACTGGGTGGCCAACCATATGACAATTTTCTAAATTTTCTAACTCCAGAACAATTAATAAAATTATTTCCAATTACAATCTTCTTTTAAGGACTGAAATGTGGCAAACGTGCTAGTATCTGGTTATGACAAATTTGAGACCTCATTGGCTCCTCTCTGAGCTTTATCAAGAAGGTAGTATTTTAGTTCTGGTGAGCCTCTAACATTAACAACATGGATAGTATTCTGTAACATAGATAGTTATCTGCCACAATGTGCCTTTTTCCTTGCTGGCCCCTCTATCCTCCATTGTTCTTGGGATATATCTGGCATTAACTTTTCATTCCTTCTTCTAATACCACTTTAGACTTTATGTCCTTTCCAAAGTCATTGTTAATGCTTAGAAACCAACTAGCTGCACTGTCTAGAAGTGCATCTACCCCTAGAGTACCCACAACTTGAAAACAGTCATGTCTATCTCCTTTTTATTTGTATTCTTAGCACTTCACACTAAATCTGAAACAGGAGGCACACCTCTCTAAATTCTCATCACATAATTGACTAGAATTTGAAGGGAATTGTATTCCACTGCATTGTTGTTCTTGGTCTACATTTGGTACTGACTAATAAAACACAATTATCAGAAGTGGGGGTGGCTATCCTAAACAAAATAATTGACAAGTTAATATTTTCATGGGAAGTAGGTCAAGTATATTTCAAATTCTCCAATCCCTGATGAAGCTGAATTGCTCTGTTCTTCCCCCCCCCCACCCCAGATGCATAAACTGAACTAAAATACCAGAGGGAAAATATCAATGGAAATAATTCAAATATAATTATTTGTCAGTAACTCTCGTCTTCAAAATTATTTTCCTATTGATCTATTGTATGTTGTACCTCAGAAGAGAAAGTTTACCATGAGACAGTACATTACACTGGTTATTGATCTGCTGTGATGTACTGCTTCATTCACTCATAACACTCATTTATGAAAAGTGCATTTCTACCATCAGGGACACTTTTGTGCTAAATTCATGAATCTCCTAAAAATCTCTTCCTCCAATGAACATATATTATGACTACACAGATGTGACTCTTGATGGAATTTCCAGAAGCTGCACATCAGAAATACAGCTAGGACTCAAAAAATAAGCACATAAAAATTTGGAATGGAGTTGAAGAATAATGAATTTTGAAGGCTATTTATTTTCTTTATGGGACTCAGACCATGCTTGATCATCCTTTTGAAACTAGTAAGAATATCTCTTCATAAAATTAGTCTGCATTTTGATATTAACATATGTTCAGAGCTGTATATTTTACACATTTTCATTAAATAGAAATAATGTGGTATCTACATTGTACTCTACAATTAATAGGTGATTATAAATATTGTTTTCTTAAAATTTAAGTTAAATAGTAAGTCAAAAAGCAAGCAGATTTTACAAAAAACATATTTTCTCCTTCACTTTTAAATTAACAATATAAGCAAATATAAATTAGAAATATTTGGATAAAAAGAACTGTTCAGAGAAAACCATATTTGGAGAAAGCTGTTTGGAGAAGTTAGTGTATACTTGCCTATTAAACATTTTGATATGGTACACTACATTAATTTATTACTAATCTATTCTAGCATATATAGTAAAACACTTTTTATCTTTTCATTTTAAGTTCTTAAAGTATACATTTTCATAGAGCACTAAATATTATGTTCTTATCCACATGCTTTCTACAAACAAGCTTTCCAAATAAATCACTTTTTTTTTTTTTTAATCTCAAGATTCCTTTCTTTGAAAGAGTATAGAAAATCTTATCATAAAGCCTTCTCCTAACTGTGGCATATATGATTTCCACAACCCAAGTATCCAGGGCATGCAAGACGGATAAACCAGCCTTTTCTGAATTTATTTTTCTAATTCATTAAAATTTAATTAACTTCAGTCACAAAAGCATAAATTCATTACTTCATCATTTTCCCAAAAACTTATGTATGCTTTTCATACTATAAAGAAGATAGACTTGACTATAATAAATTTTCCAAGATTAGGGTTCCATATAGTATGTTATAGTGTATAAAATTAGAGTGGAAAATGGCAACCCAGTCCAGTATTCTTGCCTAGATAATTCCATGGATAGAGGAGCCTGGGGTTACCTGAGTTGGACACAACTGAGTGACTTTCACATACACAGTATATAAAACAGTGGGGAGGGAAGGCTGCAATAGAATGTATGAATCATGATATTAAGCAGATAACATTATCAGCTAAATTTAAACCTAAATTACCCAACTGAAAGTCAGTTGCTGCTGCTGCTGCTGCTAAGTCGCTTCAGTCGTGTCCGACTCTGTGCGACCCCATAGACGGCAGCCCACCAGGCTCCCCTGTCCCTGGGATTCTCCAGGCAAGAACACTGGAGTGGGTTACAATTTCCTTCTCCAATGCATTAAAGCGAAAAAATAAAGTGAAGTCGCTCAGTTGTGTCCAACTCCTAGTGACCCCATGGACTGCAGCCCACCAGGCCCCTCTGTCTATGGGATTTTCCAGGCAAGAGTACTGGAGTGGGTTGCCATTGCTTTCTCCGAAAGTCAGCTAGTGACACCAAAACTATTGGATGCATGTATGCTATCAGTTCAGTTCAGTCACCCAGTAGTGTCCAGCTCTTTGCGACCCCATAGACGGCAGCACGCCAGGCATCCGTGTCCATCACCAACTCCCAGAGTTTACCCAAACTCATGTCCATTGAATCGGTGATGCCATCAAACCATTTCATCCTCTGTCGTCCCCTTCTCCTTAGCATCAGGGTCTTTTTAAATAAGTGAGCTTCAACATCAGTCCTTCCAATGAACACTCAGGACTGATCTCCTTTAGGATGGACTAGTTTTTTCACTAGAAGGCATGGCTAATAAAATACACAGAGTTATTAAGGGTAATTGAATCTGCTGGGAGAAATATCAATAACCTCAGATATGAAGATGACACCACCCTTATGGCAGAAAGTTAAGAACTAAAGAGCTTCTTGATGAAAGTGAAAGAGGAGAGTGAAAAAGTTGGCTTAAAGCCCAACATTCAGAAAACTAAGATCATGGCATCCGATCCTATCACTTCATGGCAAATAGATGGGGAAATAGTGGAAATAGTGGCTGACTTTATTTTTCAGGGCTCCAAAACCAATGCAGATGGTGACTGCAGCCATGAAATGAAAAGACACTTACTCCTTGGAAGGAAAGTTATGACCAACCGAGACAGCATACTAAAAAGCAGAGACATTACTTTACCAACAAAGGTTTGTCTAGTCAAGGCTATGGCTTTTCCAGTAGTCATGTATGGATGTGAGAGTTGGACTGTAAAGAAAGCTGAGCATCCAAAAATTTATATTTTTGAACTATGGTATTGGATAAGACTCTTGAGTCCCTTGGACTGCAAGGAGATCCAACCAGTCCATCCTAAAGGAGATCAGTCCTGGGTGTTGGAAGGACTGATGTTGAAGCTGAAACTCCAATACTTTGGCCACCTGATGCGAAGAGCTGACTCATTTGAAAAGACCCTGATGCTGGGAAAGATTCAGGGCCGGAGGAGAAGGGGATGACAGAGGATGAGATGGTTGGATAACATCACTGACTCAATGGACATGAGTTTGGGTAAACTCCGGGAGTTGGTGATGGACAGGGAGGCCCGGTGTACTGCGGTTCATGGGGTCGTAAAGAGTTGGACACTACTAAGTGGCTGAACTGAACTGAACTGAATCTGTTAGCATGAGTCATTTTATATAAAGAGGTGTATATCTTTATTTGAACACACGGAATTTAATGGCTAACTAATATTTTGCTTGTTGTTTAGTCACTAAGCCATGTCTACCTCTTTGTGTAGCCTGCCAGGCTTGTACATGGGATTTCCCAAGCAATAATACTGGAGTGGAGTGGATTGCTATTTCCTTCTCAAGCAGATCTTCGAACCTGTGGTTCCTGTATTGGCAAGCAGATTCTTGACTACTGAGCCACCAGAGAAACTCTAATTAACATACAGATTGTTAAAATACTGGAAGATTTGATCTTATTTTCTAAATTGAATTAGTGATTTGTGGAAAAATTAGAGAACATAAACTTTGGTAAATATTTTAGAATTCAATGTTAACTTTTGAATGCCATAAACCAAAATATGCTGTAAAATCTTTAAAATTAATATAAAAAGCTGATATCATTAAATAATATTTTAATATCAATATTGGTAAGGTCACAGAAGTTGTTTAAATTTGAATAAATGTTTTGCAGTTTAAGAATACCCAGATCTCCTCCCCAATTCATCACTGTTGGAGAATTGCTCCGCTCATGATCCTGGAGATAGGTGGAAACTACTTCAAATGAAAGAAATAGGACCAAAATGTAGCTCATTAGGCTGTACTCAGACTTCCAAACCAATATTTTCCTGATGTTATCTCAAAACAGACAATTTCACAAAAACTGTCATTAAGTTTCTGAAGAATCTTTAATATATTACATCTAAGAAAGAATAATAATATATACATCTTTCAGAGAATTAAGAAAAAGACTATATAACTAAGATTATAGCACAACTGAAAAATAATTCAGCAGATAAGTGAGAAGATACAACTGAGGGAAGACTAACTGAAAATAGAGCACAAATGGAAAAGAAGTACAAACTATAACATAAAATACTATTTAAAACAAAGTTTAGAGGATTAGCTCTGAATATTAGGAATATACCCAAAGCAAACCATATTATGAAATTTAAGAATACTGATGACCAAAAGAACATCTTTAGAGTTTCAGAGTAAGGAAAAACAAAAGGAAGCAAGACAAGAACCAAGTCTCAGAATGGCATCTGCATACTAAGCAGTAACAATGAAATGAGAAAAGACAGTATCTTCATTCATTAACACTTGCAATCTCACTCGGTGACTAGTAAAAATCAAGTGATTGGCATCCTATACATGTTAAATATATTTCTCTAACCTCATCCTTTTTGAGTAGATAACTTTTGATAATACTGATAATTTCTTTCTTGCAATTCGTATTTCTTACTTACCTCTTCCTGAGTATGTATCTCAGTTAGGACAGGCTGAGTTATGTCCCAGTAATAAAAAGTCTAATATCTCACTGTGTTACAACACAAATTTGTTTCTACTTTGCTATATATCCGTCTGGTTCAGTTTTAGATCTGTTTGATTTGAATCTTATTCAGTAACTAGACAGAGAAGGCAATGGCACCCCACTCCAGTACTCGTGCCTGAAAAATCCCATGGACGGAGGAGCCCGGAAGGCTGCAGTCCATGGGGTCGCTGAGGGTCGGACACGACTGAGAGACTTCACTTTCACTTTTCACTTTCATGCATTGGAAGTAAATGGCAACCCACTCCAGTGTTCTTGCCTGGAGAATCCCAGGGACGGCGGAGCCTGGTGGGCTGCCGTCTATGGCGTCACACAGAGTCGGACACGACTGAAGCGACTTAGCAGCAGCAGCAGCAGTAACTAGAGTTGGTCGAACATCCTTCATCTGGAATAGGGAATGTGGAAAAGTGTATGCTGATTCTTGAAGCATACACTTAAGGGCATTACATGTCACGTCTACACAAAGTCTATAGCTTCCCTGGTGGACCAGATGGTAAAGAATCTACCTGCAACTCAGGAGATCTCTGAGTTTGGAAGATCCTCTAGAGAAGAGAATGACTATGCCCTGCAATATTCTTACCTGGAGAATTCCATGGACAGAGGAGCCTCATAGGCTACAGTCTTATGGGATCGCAGAGTCAGACACGACTGAGCAACTAACATTTTCATTTTCTATACAAAGTCCACAGCCTAAAAGACATCATGCCTGTATTCAACAAGGCTAGGATGTATAAATCTTTTCTGGAGGATCTCTGAATTCTTATGAGAGGTGATAATGTCTACCAGATCCATATTTCTGGTTAAAAGCTCTATTTCTATACAAATATGTCATCTCAAACTTAGCATATCAAAAATTTAATGTTTGAATTCCATATTTAAAACAAGGTCCATTTCTGTCTTCATTATTGTTAATGGCATATTCTTCCAATCACTCACACAGCCTTGAAACCCTTTTTTATTAACTCTTATAAATTTTTAACAAAAATGTTACTTTGTTTTCTTCTACTCCTAAGATCAGCCTTACCTTCTTTATCATAATTATTAAAACAAGAACAAAATCTTTTTTAAAAAAAATGAAGGAAAGCTTTGTCTTTTATTTTCTGTGTAATAGGTATTCAACTTCTTAAACATTCTCTAAAAATATCTTATATCATTGTAAAAACTAAAGTAGATACTACTATAATTCCCTTGTTACAAAGGGTGAACCAATTCATTTCTCCCTCACTTATGATCCAAACACAAAGTTGAGTTCATCTTCCAGGCTTCTTTTCAGGACTTTAGATAGCTGCCTGACAGCTCTCATACTTCTTAGGTGAACAAATGAATTCTAAAAACCACTGCCACATTAAATTTCCAAAATTATATTTATTTAATATAATTTTAATTATATTAAATATAATTTAATATAATTAAATATATTTAAATATATTTAATATTTAAAATATATTTAAATATAATTTAATAATAAATATATTTAATATACATATAATATTTATATAATTTAATAAAAATATTTAATATTTAAATATAATTTAAGATAATATAATTAAATATTTAATTTAATTATAATCTACTTAAAATCTTTCACTTTCTCTCCATTTCCACATGTATCATACATAAGATTTTCCAAAATATGGCCCTAATTTCCTTTCTATTCATATATTACCACACCTCAATTTGCACAAGTTAGCCTAACTTCTTTTCTAAACACATTTTTGGCATTCTAAATATTTGTTATAAGTTTATTTCACTTAGAACAACTTTTCTTCCCTATTTCTGAAGTTTACACTCACTGGAAATGGCCAAAACTAAAAGTTATGATGAACAAAATCAGAAAAAATAGTATATTATGTATCACCCCATATTATTTCTTCCAGGCCAGAATACTGGAGTGGGTATTCTTTCCTTTCTCCAGGGGATCTTCCCAACCCAGGAATCTAACCTGGGTTTCCCGTATTGCAAGTGGATTCCTTACCAGCTGAGCCACAGTGAAGCCCATTTTATTTCTTTATTTACAGTGTGTCTTTTTTTACACCAGAATGTCAATACCATAATGACATGTTTCTTATATTTTAGGAAACAATAACACATAATCGAAATGCTATTTATTTTTCAAATTCTCCTGTAATAACCACATTCCAGACTGCTCAGTTCACTGTGATACTTGTAAGAGAATAAGATCTTTCCTTTTTTCTGTTATTTAAATTATTTTTTTCAAATTTCAGAGTAGAGATCTCAAAAGACTTGAGATAATGGGGTGTCTTGTCTTTCTATATAAGCTTTTTCTGTTCCATAACATAAGGTCTTCTATAAAGAAGTCAGTCCAAATGCTTTTCGGAATATGTGGTGTGGTGTTGTATTAGTCGCTCATTTGTGTCCAACTCTTTGCAATCCCATGGATGTAGCCCGCCAGGCTCTTCTGTCCATGAAATTCCCAGGCAAAAATCCTGGTGAGTTGCCGTTTCCTTTTCCAGGGGATCTTCCTAACCCAGGGACTGAACCCAGGTCTCCTGCATTGCAGGCAGATTCTTTACTGTCTGAGCCACCAAAGAAGCCCTCCAAAAAATAATTGAACAAAATACAAGCAATCTGTGTATAGGAAATAAGAAGAAGATTAATTTTAAGGACAAAACAAATAAGTAGTTCTTTTTATAAAGGAATTTTGATTAGAATGGAGGGTAATAAGGAATAAAGTCAAAACTGACACAGTATTATATATTCAAACAAGAAAGAGAATTAAAAGTGAAAATTAGTCAAAAGTTAAAATTATTTTAATAGAGATAGAAATTATTTAAATTAAATTAGGACATTCTTTTAAAACCACTTCAAATAAATGATATATCCCATGTGTCAGTATTTTTAATGTGAACTTTTCCCTATAATTGAGAAAGATTTGTTCATTTGAAGGAAATAAAAAAAGAACAATAAGCAGAGTTGAAAGATTTTACAAACCATCATGAAATAAATGTCAGAAACAGTGATTCACATACACTCTCCATATGCTAATTTACATATGAGTAGTATGTGTTGCATATATCCAATTTTGTGACATTTATTTCAGGAAATATTGTAAAAATTTCAATTCTGCTTACAGCATTCACTTTGAATTTTATTTCAATGATGGTGTCACTGCTGAATGGAGAACTATCAGAGAAATTGCAGCATATATTTTCTGTCCCTACCACATTATGATTGCATGAAGTTGTGTATTTCTGCATAGTGGCATTATCCCTTGTCAGTTGCATATCAAATATGATGACATTAAAACAAATGAAACATAAATATGTATAATGTTTTTTGCTACTTCATCAAATCTCAAGGTACGTCTGCAACAACAACAACAACAACAAAAATTAAATTATTGATGAGTGAAAGTTCTCTCTGGACTGCAGTATATTAAGTGAGGGAAAGAAAAATCTGCATTTAAGCCATATTCTGAATATCTTCTATCAAAATTATTTTACAATCTAAATATTTTATATATTTATATGTGCTAAAATATAAGAATTTCCTAGTGAATTTCATAAAACCATTAAAGTTTTATTTTTTGCATTGTTTCAAGAAAAATATATCCAAGTTTTTTATAAGACAAATACCACAAAGCAGTAAATCTTTTGTAACATAAAACGGCCAAAAATTAGTCCCCTACCTGCCACAAAAAGAGTAGAAATTAATCAAACATTTTGTATTAGTTAAGTTTTTCATGAAAATTTTCATCTTAGTTGAAAATAAAAGTAGTTTTCAGGTTACATGCCATAAGAAAATCAAAGTTTATAATGAAAATCCTACAGCAGTTCTAACTTCTATTATGGTGACATGACCAGAAATCTATAATTACACAAACGCTTTATATTTATGCCATCCAAGTTACTTGTTCATTTTTGCTTTCTTCGAGCAAAATACAGTATCCTGATTCAAAAGAAAAGATATTTGTTGCTATTCAGGGATTAGTAGTGGTTTAAATGTTAATACTCTGCAACAGTATTTCTTCTGAAGAATTCTCATTTAAATTCTTATTTAAATTCTTATAGGGGCCCTCAGAGTACATGCTGTACTTAATAAGGGCATTTGTGGGGAACAAAAATACTATCTTGGGATTGCAAAATGCAACGCATGACAATAATCTTTAAATATTATAGTACTCTGCCTTTTAAAGTGTTTTGAATACAATATACTCAGTAAATATAGCTTAATGGATATACCTTACTTAAGCAATTATTTACCAGAAAGCAAAACATGATTTTATTTCTTCCTTAATTATCTATATGGAAAAAATAAAATGTAATTTTAGTATTGGTAAAAGGAGAAATACACTTTCTCACATTAATATACCAGGTAAGAAATTTATTTTAAGCAGATGGACACTGCTCTCTTTCTCTCACCTTCTCTCCTTGCTTGCCACCATCCCTCCTTCCCTTCTTCCCTCTCTCCATTAGTCCCCCCTCCTTCTTTCCTTCCATCCTTCCTTCCTCCTCTTCTCCCTTCCTTTTCTTCCATTCTGTTTGATTTCCATGCTTGGTTATTATAAACAGAAGTATAGGACCTTAATTCAACAGAATCACTGTCTATAAGATAGAAGTTTATTGTAGATGGATTTTTTTTAAGGAAGATAAAATCTTAATTGAATATTTTGAATGAAAATGTAGGTTCAGTCCCTGGGTGGGGAAGATCCCCTGGAGAAGGGCATGGCAACCCCCAGCTCCAGTATTCTTGCTTGTATGTCTTTACAGGCCAAAGAAAGAAAACTCTGTCTCTTTGGGTTCCCTAGGTGGCGCTAGGGGTAAATAACCCACCTGTCAATGCAGGAGATACAAGAGACAGGCGTTCAATCACTGGGTTGGGAAGATCCCCTAGAGGAGGGCATGACAGCCCACTTCATTATTCTTGCCTGGATAGTCCCATGGACAGAAGGAGCCTGGCGGGCTGCAGTTCCTAGCATTGCAAAGAGCTGGACACCACTGAACTGACTTAGCATGTATGCACGTGGTTACTGAACAGACTTTGCCAAAACATGAAACACAGAAATAAAGTTTTTCTGCTAAGACAACTGAAATCCTAAAAATAAATAATTTGAGCTACCCTTGAATCCCCTGACCCAAACTGGAGTAATGACAATGCTACCAATAGCATAAAAATTACTAGCAACAGATGAAAAAGAGCAAAGTAAACCAAGGTTAACTCATAAAAGAACTCTTTGCCTTTTCTAACCTTTTAAGCTTCTTGACACCCTAGGAAAAAGTAGTCAACAAACTGTGGCACTGGCTCCAGTCTCAGGAGGTGAGACAGTCTCACTTTTAGAGTAATGCCCAGTGAACCAACAATGTTCCAAAGGTCAGTGTAACAGTGAAATATGACTGTTGTCACCAAAGAGCATGAAGACAATGAAGTTGACATTGATGAAGAGCAAATGTTATATGTCACTGAAACCTTGACCAGATATTGTCTAACTGAAATACATGACCAACTTAAGCTACTTTTTTTTATTTTTCTGTTGGAGTGCTTCTCACCTACATTCATAAATCAAACCTCAGAGCATAAGAGAGTAATTATCTAGAATATTATAATAATAATGAATCTGACTCTCCCAAATCAAGGTAAATTTGCTGTGAATTTCTGTGTGTTCTTACACTTACAACACCTGATGTTAGGTTTTAAAAAATTTCCAGTGTAGTGTTTTACATGTAACAGGGATTCAAAACTGTAAAATTTAGAGAACAAACAAATACTGATGCTGAACTTGTGCTCTGACCAAATAACCCCAAACTTATCTACAATTCTATATTAACAATCCACTTGTGAACATGTTGTCCGTTGATACTTTCCCAAACCTTTTATTTTTCTCACCTTTATAATTCAGTTCTCTTCAGAGTATGCAATTCTCTTCTACATCCTGCCTACCACAATCATATTTTTTTTTTTCAAAATTCAGCTCACTGAAATTATCCACTAAGCTTTCCCTGTCTTTTAAAACCAAATTGCCAGAATGTGTGTGTGCTCAGTTGCTTAGTCATGTCCAACTCTTTGCAGCCCCATGGATGATAGCCCACCAGGCTCCCTTTTCCATGGAACTTTTCAAGCAAGAATACTGGAACAGGTGGCCATTTCCTCCTCCAGGGCATCTTCCCCACTCAGGGATAGAACCGCTTCTCTTACATCTCCTGTAATGGCAGGAGAATTCTCTTTACCATTAGTGGCACCTGGGAAGCCCCAAGATGCCAGAATAGTGCTTCTCAATCAACTTATCCTGTAAGGAACTCATGAAACATGCACCTTTAAGATGTGCCTCACAGTTTATATTATTTGTGTCCCTCAATGATTTCTCTTTTATTGGTATGACAACATATATGATATGTCCACAGTGAGCTTTATAACTAAATACTAACCATTCTTTGGACACCTAGGCTTTGGAATTCTTTGTGCTTGGGGGACATGCAAGGGAAAGACAGGACCATTGCAGAGACTGTATGTGGTAACCTAAGAAGCTATACCTTGTTTGAGATAATGTCCTATTTGGTATTCTGATCATGAGACCTTGATAAGTAGATCAGCTATAAGAATCTTAGAGTCATGAGTTCTTAGTTCAATAAAAATAATACAAATTAGAAAAAAAGAGAAACATAGTTACCAGTGCTTAAAGTTATAAGTATCTAGTACCCTCTGTCACAATTTCTTTGCTATTTTATCACATTCTGTTAGTGATGTCACCTTTGTTACTTTTGAGATCATCTCACAGATTTAGACCCAGGTTTGATCCCTGGGTAGGGAAGATCCCCTGGAGAAGGAAATGGCAACCCACTTCAGTACCTTTGCCTGGAGAATTCCATGGACAGAAGAACTGGGCAGGCTATAGTCCATGGGATCGCAAAGAGTCAGACACAGCTGTGCGACTAACTTTCACTTTCACAGATTTTTAGAAGAAAGTTTGGAAGAAAACTGAGAAACAATCTTAATTTATCTTCTTTCCCAGTATTTCCAACTTATACAATAGAACATCAGTGATTCATAATCTAGTAATCCAAAAATACACTATAACGACAACTAAGTTTAAAAATAGTGCACACTCCATTCCACTGTTGGAGATTGATAGCATGTAGGTGGATATCAATGGTTCTGAGATGTATTTTTATTTTACAAAGACATATAGAGCCTGATATGTGTCTGATCTAGACACTCTCCCTTTAGCAGATTAATCCATTTAAACTTAGAACAAAGCTATGGGAGCTACTATTATTATCCCATTGTATATAAGAGGGAATGAGAAATTAAAACATTTTTTTCAAGATCACAAATCTAGGATGAGGTAGAACTAAGGTTTGCACCCAGGCTGTCCGCTCCCCAGTCTATTCCCTTACTCACTGTGCATGCTATGGCTCTATACTAAGCTGAAAGTAATGTTAACTCTTTTTTTTTTTTTTTAACTTTACAATATTGTATTGGTTTTGCCATATATCAACATGAATCTGCCACAGGTATACACGTGTTCCCCATCCTGCAGTATACTAATGTTAACTCTTTATACAGATTTTACAGCTGAAGAGTTGGTATCTTTTATAAACCAGTCTTTCCAAAATTGGAAGCCAAGATTTTCTTCAAGCTAATTTTAATAGTATTATTTTTTATTAAATTGTGTTAACTATAAAGTGAAAAAAAATCATACAAATAAAGATGACTACAGTAATGAGCTGCAGATGAGAGCTGGCTTTACTATGGCTGTGTCATTTAAAAACTCAGGGTTTGAGTGTATGGTTACCGAAGGGGAAAGGTGAGAGGGAGGGAAAAAATAGGAATTTGGGGTAACATATACACACCACTATAAAATAGATAGGAATTGCTCAATAGCACAGGGAACTATACTCAGTACTTTGTAATAACATATATCGTGAAAGAATCTGAAGAAGAATACGTATAGATGTATAACTGAATCACTTTGCTGTACACGTGAAACTAATACAACATTGTAAATCAACTATAACTTATATCCTTCTCCAAAGAAAAAAAAATTAATTAAAGAATACTCAGTATTTGTTAGTATTGGTACTGCACTATAGGGTGATCCAAGTTTGGAATTTTTTTTTCCATAGTACTTTTATATCTTTTATCTGTTATGCACCCATATTTATGCATATGTATATATAAATATCTGTATGCATGCACAGAGACACAAACACTTAGTATGCAATGTTTTAAAATTATCAGTAAAACTTTACATATTAGGAAATGTGTATATCTTACAATTTTCATGCCAGATTATTCCTGTGGGTTACTAGTGGAATGCTTCTATTTTATATTTTCTATCCATCATCAACTCTCTCTTCAAAGCCTTCCTTGATCAACTCAGTATAGAATGAACTCTATAAGGTTAACGGAATTAATTTTATGTTGTTTCTTTCAATTGCATGTATGTATTTTTTTCTGCAAATAGATTATGTGTTTTAGAAAGGCAAAAAGCATTACTTACAGTATCGCCATTATACCCTTAGCAGAAAATATAGTGCTCAATTAAGTTAATTAAATAATTTTTTATTCCTTTAAAATTCACCTGTCATAAATTATGCTAGGAAATGTTTAACTATATTGTAAAAAGTACTCCCATTTTTCTTTTGGTTAATCAATTTATTCCACCACTGTAAAATCCTGAGTAGCTTCTTGTAAATATATATGTAAATGAATCTGTTGTTATAACAAAGTCACCTCTAGTGAGCATGGCTTTGCACGCACACCCCAGATAGAAACATTAAAGTATAGCACATTTATGTATGTTATCAGTTTTGATACTATTCATCCTTTATTCAAGTTAGCTAGCTTATAATAAATTATGTTAACATTGATTTTAATCATGTGCTCTCAGATAACTTTCTTAAAAATATATAAATGTCATAGCTAGATAAAACTGACTTGAAATTACCTTTCTTCTGAGCTCAATTATATTTTACCCCTCAAAAATAATGAGAGAGAGAGAAAAAGAGATGGGAAAGAATAATACTTAATTCAGCACAGGATAGCCTACTGCTGCCATGAATGACAGACTCCTGGTGCCATGAGACTCTGGGAATTATAACCGTATCAAGCTCTGGGTTGCAGAACATCAAACAAAATGGTCCTTTAAGGTGAATCACTCAGCAAGTCAATGGGTAAGTTTTGGCATTCCAAGACTTTGCTCAAGAAAATCCAGCATCATGTAATTGCCTGCCACCATCTGTGACTATTTTGGAGAAATAGAAAACTCTCAGATTTAAGGAGGGGCATGTGGAGATAAATAGCACTGTGCTACTCACAAAACAAAGACAAAATAGATATCTCTTGTTTGTAATCAGCAAACATCCCTTCATTATCATGCATTCAATAGATTATTGCTATTTTTAAAGTCAAATACAATCAGAGGAAGAAAAAGGAATTGCTTCTGAAAATAAATGCACCAGTCTCCTGTGTTTTTAAACCAATTTATCTCTTCAGATTTTAAGTGTCTGTCTAAAACAACATGGAAAAAATTGACACATTTATGTCATCAGCAAGGTTATATTTTACTGACTTATTGATTTATCAAACATGTGTGTGATGGGGAAGAGTTTTCTGATTTCACTGGCAGCTCTGGCAAGATAATTCAAAATGAGTTAGACAGCCAACACATTTCCTACTAAGTCAATTAGCATATAATTAATTGAAAAATGGTAGCTAGGGCAAACTTGCCTTTATTTTCAGCTTGGAGGCAGAGGTCTGTTTAGGAAAAGAGAGTCCATATTTGATCCTAGTTGCTTCTTTATGTTACCAATCATTGAAGTAATTGACCATTTATTGCACCTGCTCAAAAATTCAGGATACAGGGTATAATAAAATGAGCATCTCTGTAATTACATTAGCTCGAAGACTCTTTTACTTAGAGACAACTACCATCCATCACATCATTCTTTAATTCCTTAGTGTTTGTTTGGATGATGGAATATCCCAAAGCTAATGTGAGGTGTTTCTTTTAAAAATTATATCTTGGGGTATTTGAAATGAAAAATGTGATGATCAACATTTTTCACATTATAGAAGAAGGATGAGTAGGGGAAATTTTTTTAAATTCCACTAAATGACAGTGACTCTGAAGTGTTACTAGGAGCAAAGCAAGAAAATAACATCATTTTTTCTTACAACTCTGTTTAACAGATGAATGTCTCTATAAGTCTAATGAATGAAAGTCAACACAGGAAGTTATAATTAAATCTAATTTTCTCTTCTGTGGCTAATTCCTAACCTAAACCATAAAGTAGCAAAATGTGCCTTATTAAGAGACTTCTCCTTGAATCTTAGGGATCAAAAACAAGAAGAGAGAAATTCTATTATTATCACTAGCTAGCTGTATTACTTTCGGCTTATTTAAGCATTTTGAGTTTCAGCTTCTTTCCAGATGCATTGTGTGGATATTATATTTCATATTATAAGGCATATAAATATGTATGCTAAAAATTACAAAAGGTTTGGGGAAATTATAATATATATAACATTTTCTTTATGATATTTTGTGTTATGAATTACTTCCCACCTCTCTGTCAAGAATAGATGGTAACATGTTAGTGACAGGGAATGGGTATTTTTAATAGATGGAACAATTATTACTCCAGTTTAAAAAATAAAGTTGACTTTTTATTTATTTTTCATGTATAAAGTTTTACTCAATGAAGCAGAGAAGACAAATATCATATGAACTCACTTATATGTGAAATCTTTAAAAAAATATATAAAACAGATAGGTGATTGCCAGAGGTGGTGATGAGAGGCTGGATGAAAGAGGTTAAGGTGGTCAAATGCATAAACTTCCAGTTATGAAATAAATAAGTCCTGGAGCTGTATATACAGCATGGTGATTATAGTTGATAGCAATATATTATATATTTGAAAATTACTAAGAGAGTAAGTCTTAAAAGTTCTCATCACAAGAGAAAAAAACTTGTAACTGTGATGTGTGGTGATGGATGTTAACTTAGACTTATTGTGATAATTTCAAAATATACACATATCTTGATTTATGTTATACAACTGAAATTAATACAATGTTATATGTTTCAATGAAATAGCTCCATAAATAAAACAACAACAACAAAACTTTATATTTCTTCTAAGTCTATCCATCCATCCATCCATTTATTCCACAAATAATTTTAAGTAACTTCCTCGTATTAGGAATTCTGAAAGTATGTCTGTTGGGTCTTCACATGTCTAGATGAAATTAGAATTGCAAGAGATGTATTGAGGGAAAATGCCTGTGAAGGACAGGAGAGGGACAGTAATAGGAAGGAAAAGCTTTTAGCATGGTGCAATATGACATCTGTGCAAAGAGAGGAGGAATAAAGAGCCTCACCCTGTGAAGCTACTCTGAGAGATTCTCAACAATTCCAATAAGAGCTTTAATAAAAAGATTTCTGATAGAGTCATGGAGGACAGAAATGAACTTATCCTGGTGTCCCCATTGTGCTGTCTTTGCCTGAAGGCTGCCTGAGAAAGTGTAGATGGCCTTAGCTTAAGTACTTGAGTGGGTCTTAAAAACTAGAAATTGTATGCTGTTGTTCAGTGGCTAAGTCATATCTGTCATATCTGACTCTTTGCAACCTGATGGACTGCAGAATCCAGGCTCCTCTGTCCTTCACTATCTCCCAGAGTTTGCTCAGATTCATGTCCACTGAGTCAGGGATGCTATCTAACTGTCTCATATTCTGTCTCCCCCTTCACTTTTTGCCTTCATTTTTTTTGCAGCTTCAGAGTCTTTTTCAATGAATCAGTTCTTCACATCAAGTGGCAAAAGTAATGGAGCTTCAGCGTCAGGTCTTCCAATGAGTAATGAGGGTTGATTTCCTTTAGGATTGATTGGTTTGATCTCCTTGCAGTCCAAGGGATTTCAAGTCTTCTCCGGCACCACAATTTGAAAGTATCAGTTCTTTGGTGTTCAGTATCCTTTGTGTTCGGAGAAGGCAATGGCACCCCACTCCAGTACTCTTGCCTGGAAAATCCTATGGACGGAGGAGCCTGGTAGGCTGCAGTCCATGGGGTTGAGAAGAGTCGGGCATGACTGAGCGACTTCACTTTCACTTTTCACTTTCATGCATTGGAGAAGGAAATGGCAACCCACTCCAGTGTTCTTGCCTGGAGAATCCCAGGGACGGGGGAGCCTGGTGAGCTGCTGTCTATGGGGTTGCACAGAGTCGGACACGACTGCAGTGACTTAGTAGTAGTAGTAGTAGTAGTAGTAGTAGTAGTATTCTTTGTGTTCCAACTTTCATATTCATATATGACTACTGGAAAAACCACAGATTTGACTGTCTGGACCTTGGTCAGCGAAGTGATGTCTCTGCTTTTTAATATAGCATCTAACTTTGTAATAGCTTTTCTTCCAAGGAGTTAGCATACTTTAATTTCATGGCTACCATCATCATCAGCAGTGCTTTTGGAGCCCAAGAAACTAAAACTTTATGGTGCCCGCTAACTGAACTTCTTACTGCTGAAAGGCAAGTTCTTTTCTGAAATGAGATTGAGCTGCACAACTTCATAACTACTGCAGAGAGGAACTGGAGACAAAACATATCTAGATCTAATAAGGTATAGTGAAGTGAAGGTCGTTCAGTCGTGTCCGACTCTGCGACCCCATGGACTGAATAGTCCATGGCAGTCTCCAGATCAGAATACTGGAGTGAGTAGCCTTTTCCTTCTCCAGGGGATCTTCCTAACCTAGGGATCGAACTTAGGTCTCCTGCATTGCAGGCAGATTCTTTACCAGCTGAGCCACAAAGGAAGCCTAAGAATACTGGAGTGGGCAGCCTATCCCTCCTCCAGTGGCTCTTCCTGACCCAGGAATCAAACTGGGGTCTCCTGCATTGCAGGTGGATTCTTTACCAACTGAGCTATCAGGGAAGCCCTAGCTGTTAAACAAGTGATTATTAAATACTAAATTCGATCCAGCCCTGAGTGCCTTGAGTGTCATTCTGAAGTTATATCTAAGTTTTTTCTCATCTTTTCATACTCTGCTCTCTGTCACTTCTCTGATTTTCATAATTTAATAATAACCTAACTTTTACAGTGTTATAAATTTAGACCTGGGTTATATCCTTGGGTTGGGACAATTCCCTGAAGAAGGGAAAGGCTACCCACTCCAGTATTCTGGCCTGGAGAATTCCATGGACTATTCAGTCCATGGGGTCGCAAAGAGTCGGCCAAGACTGAGCGACTTTCACTTCACTACACCTTATTAGATCTAGATCTGTTTTGTCTCCAATTTCTCTCTGTGTAATCATGAAGTTGTGCAGCTTAATCTCCTTTCAGAAAAGACCTTGCTTTTCAGCAGTAAGGAATTCAGTTAGCTGTCACCATACAGGTTTATTTTCTTGGACTCCAAAATCACTGCTAATAAGGTACAAGAGAGGACCATTTCTCCGTTGAGGAAGTGGCAATTGTAAATAAGCTGAGTTTGCATGAGATGAACATTAATACAAAAATGATACTGAAATGGACCAAAGTGTCCAACTGTGCTTAGGAAAATGAACTATCATGGCATTCTGCCAAAGCCCGTGAATAAATTTAATACGAATGAAGCGTGAGAAAGAATTGTTATGAACTGACCAAGTAAAACGGGTAACACAACAATCATCTATTGATTCATGAGAAAAATAAATTCAAAGGTCTATGTTTAGTTGTGTTATGATCACTGTTTAAGTGATCCCCAGTTCCTTTATTTCTCATTTGATTTTTGTTCTTCTCTTTATCATGAACATAGTACATAGAATTCAAGAATTTCTTCATTCATTATACCTATAAAATATATTTTCCAGCTATGCTGAGACTCCTGAAAATTTCTAATGAGGCAAATGATGACAATTGTATTTTACTCTATTTTACTCTATGATTACCTCTGATTTTTCCAAATGCTTGGTCAAATTGTCCCATAGAGAAAAATAGAAAGAAAAAAAAAAAGGAAATTTCCTCTACAGTCATTTGAGCAAATTCGTGGGTTATTTTTCAGTCTCAATCTATTTGGAAATGTATATGGCTCCTTTATATCCAATCTTGAGCGTTTATATGTCATTCCCTTCCCCAGACTTGGTAGATTCTCTAGACCCTTTGAACATTATATTAAATCAAACCTAATTTTGTACTCCTTTTACGAAATAAGCTGTAATTCCTTATCTCATTCAAAATTCCATTTGAATAAATTTCTTCTAAAATAATCTTTCTAATGGTGCTCATTCTCTGAAGCTAAATGTAAATAGAAATCCTTCAGGGCACAGCTCAAATGCTCCTCCACAGAGACTTTACTTTTCATTTTTGATGGGAAAGTGTTTGCCATTCTGACAATTTCTTCATTTCATTTTTACTACATCTCTTTTAAAATGTGCCTTACATTCTAATGTAATAATTCATGTTAAAAACAATAATAGCTCTTAAGTACACAGAATACCTACATTGTATATATATGCACATTCTATAACAACTCCATGAAGAGGGGAGTATTACACTGATTTTATTAGTTCTAGATCAGAGGATTTGTCAATTTGCTTAGATCCCAAAATTGGTAAGTAGAAAAACCAATAATCAAACTCTGATCTTTTAACAGCAAATTAACTTTCTATAATTATTTCATGAAAACTCTTCAAGAGTAAACTGTTTCTGTGGACTACTCAAACTTTCATTCTTCCAACTTTCAAACCTGCATTCAATAAAAATTAAATGAGTAAAGAAATGAATAAGATCCAACCTACACATGTCATTTGAATACATCTCTCACAGATAGCAGATAGCTGGATTTATTTCCTTCTTTTACCATACTCTGCTTGGCATTTGTCCATTATTTGCTTCTGTAAGTAGTCCTAAGGTTATCTATGTATGTGTATTTTTTACCTGTAAATTCTTTGTATCAAAGGCAAGAAGGAGCTTTTCATTATTGTTTATTAGGTAGTTTTGGCGTCTATTCTGTTATTTCACAAAACAAGAGTGAAAGTATATGTATATCACTATTCTCCCTTGGGGAAATAGAAGAATGGCCCTTGAAAGCTGAAAAACTAAGTATGTGTTCTGGAGGAAATTTACAACCAGAACTATAGTTCTGTCATTATAAATTTCCAAAATGTTTGTTAAATTTTCTAAAAAGAAACACCTTTATAACATCGAGGACTATTACTGGTTACATATTAAATTAATTTTTAATAAAATGCTTCTTTATCTTAAAATAAGAAATGCATTGTGAATTTTCATGAATGATTCTTTATTGTTTGCTGATGAGAATCCTAGTGTTTGCAAATCTACTTAATAAATATATTCTTAGTAAAACACTTTTTAAATTAACTACATAAAATATCAGGAAAACTTATTTAACTATACATATAACATATGTATATGGGCTTTGCTTGTAGCTCAGTTGGTAAAGAATCTGCCTGCCATGCAGGAGACTTGGGTTTGATCCCTCGGTTGGGAAGATCTCCTGGAGAAGTAAATGGCAACCACTCCAGTATCCTTGCCTGCAAAATTTCATAGACAGAGGAGCCTGGTGGGCTGCAGTCGATGGGGTTGCAAAGAGTCAGGCATGACTCAGTGACTAACACTTACTTACTTATACATATAACAAGAGTCACTGCTTATAATTTACATATGTGTGTGTGCATGCTAAGTCACCTCAGTCGTGTCCAGCTCTCTGTGACCCTATGGACAACAACCTGACAGGCTGCTCTGTCCATAGACTTCTCCAGGCAAGAAGACTGAAAGGGGTTGCCACGCCCTCCTCCAGGGGATCTTCCTAACCCAGGGATCAAACCTGTGTCTCCTGTAGCTCTTGTGTTGCAGGCAGATTCTTTACCACTGAACCACAAGGAAAGCTCTAAATTTATGTAAATAAATTAATATACTTTATTTTATAACAATTTTGTTAGCTTGATTTGAGATGTAGCCAATGAAAGCAAAATATGTTAATTTGTATTCTTTATATAGGTCAAGGAAAGATTTGTAAAAGTGAAAAAAGGTGGTTTTACATTTTATTCCAATAAAAGTATATTCTGACCATTTTTGAACAGTGAATCTTACAGAAAATTTCCAGATCTTTAAGTGACACACACCTAGAGTTTTGTTCACTTCCTAAATAAAAGCCCTTTTTTGTCCCCAAGTTGTTTAAAAGGTTTTAGATGGGAAGGTACCAGATGTCAGCTGTCTCAAAATTATTATTATTTTTTTTTAGTGCAACTATAGTGGAGCACAGTTTAGTGATTACTGCTAAGTGGAATTTAACCTTCAGGTCACTGATTCAATCCTGTAGTGTTGCTGGCCTTTTGATAATAAGAGATCCACTCTTGTGTACACACACAACACACACAGACACACACATCAGTTCCATAAGAGACAAGCAGTCAAGGCAATGCATTAATAGAATGCAAAAAATAATTTTCTTGAGTTGCAAAGGATAAAAGTGAATGATAATCACTCTTCATATAAAAAAGTTAATGGGTGCAATAATGTAAAGTTTAATATATTAAAAATACTTTAAGTGATCTTAGCAGAATAATATTCTTGATTTTGAATTTCGTTAATACTCTTCTATTAGGATTTAAGGGAGCTTGTTTCCAATGAGTCAGTGCTAACTCTCCTTTGTTGTGGTCCAAAGCCAGAAAATAGTAGAGGAAATGTGGAGATAAAGTAAATACTGTTCTTTCTTGAGTAGGATAAACTATGATTACTTTAAAGAAATTTTTGAATGTGAATGGGATGGGATTTATGGCAACAAGAAGCCAGGCTACATATTCACACATGGTATATCAAGTGTTGTAGCAATTAAAGAGACTGTCAGTTGCAGAGTAAATTGCAAGACCCACGGTAATAATACTTTAGCCTAGAAGATCTAATCAGAAAGACCTTTGCTTATGTTTCAAAAAATAGTATCAGCTATTACTCTTGCCTGGAAAATCCCATGGATGGAGGGGCCTGGTAGGCTGCAGTCCATGGGGTCGCTAGGAGTCGGACACGACTGAGCGACTTCACTTTCACTTTTCACTTTCATGCATTGGAGAAGGAAATGGCAACCCACTCCAGTGTTCTTGCCTGGAGAATCCCAGGGATGGGGGAGCCTGGTGGGCTGCCATCTATGGGGTCGCACAGAGTCAGACATGACTGAAATGACTTAGCAGCAGCAGCAGAAAAAAAGAAGCAATAAAGACAAAAACAACAACGAGCAATAAGCATGATGAAGCAATGTATTGACCACTTAATTTGTACTAACAGCACCTCTTCTTAAAAAGTTATTATTTAAAATAGGTTTCAAGTCAAGGACATATATATTGTGCTTGTTTTGGACAATATGTCCAAAAGTCCTCCATTTTGGATAGAAACAGAGGCTTCCAGCGGTCAAATAATTGCTAAAGAAGGGCATAAGGCCAGGAAATGGAAGAGTCCAAGGTGAGGTCCAGTCCAGGTACATCTGACACATACTCTTCATCGCACCGCTATACGGAGACATTCATTAAAGATAAGCTAACGAAATGTGACTGCCAGCCTGTTTGGCATGTATCTGATGAGGATGCTGCAATGTTTTAGAAACGTCAATTTTGTAAAGAAAGAAAAAGAAAGGCTATGTTTCCAGGTAGAGTCCTCTTAACCTGAATGAGCTAGTCAATCAGATATAAGCAACATTCAGCCTTTAATTTATCACTCAGTTTTTCATAGCATTGCTTGTAGGTCAATAATTTATATTCATGTTATGCTGGGAGTAGACACTACTGCTTCCTTGATCAGGCATAACTCTAGGATAGTCTCTCAGTAATTTACATATGTATACCTTGTGTCTCTTACTCCATTTTACAGATTCTATGATTGTTTCTTTTTTTCCTCTCTCTCTCTCTCTCCTTTTCCTTGTATATGTATGATATAAGTAATAAGTGGGAAAAAAAATCCTAAATGAACCATTGTGTCAGTCAGTCAGTTCAGTTGCTTAGTTGTGTCTGACTCTTTGCAACCCTATGGACTACAGCATACCAGGCTTCCCTGTCCATAAGCAACTTCTGGAGCTTACTCAAACACATGTCCATTGAGTCGGTGAAGTCGTCCAACCATCTTTTCCTCTGTCATCCCCTTCTCCTGCTTTCAATCTTTCCCATCATCAGGGTCTTTTCCAATGAGTCAATTCTTCGCATCAGGTGGCCAAAGTATTGGAGTTTCAGCTTCAGTCAATCCTTCCAATTAATATTCAGGACTGACTTTTTTTAGGATTGACTGGTTGGATCTCCTTGAAGTACAAGGGACTCTCAAGAGTCTTCAACACCACAGTTCAAAAGCATCAGTTCTTCAGCTCTCTATCTATATATTAATAATTTACATGTTGATTCTGATAGCACTCAAGTAAAACTGTTGCCATAGTTTGTGATTCAAAGTACAATCTTTGGGGGTAGATTTCAGTTCTTAGTAAATAAAATAAAGTAACCTTGTGTTTTTTTGCCTCAAAAATTCCAAAAACTTCTCCATTGTATTAATATTTGGGACAATCCAGTGAGATACTGAGTCTTTTTTCATTCGTATAAATAAATGATAGAGTAACTTTGTTAAATCTCAGAGAAACTTTTTTGCGTTTACTGCATGATTCATTGCATAACTTTGAATCTTTTGCTTCATCTGAGTCAAGAATGGAGTCATATTTCAAACTGATATAGGAACAACTACAGAAGTTCAGGCAATGTTCACAAAAACAAACACAAAAATGATATAGAGCTATTAAGTCCTAGGGTTTTGGCCATGTACCAGATTGAGTAATATGTTGCTCTTAAAGTTTTAGCCAGCTGGAATGTCAAGTTGCCTTTAATTTATTAACAGTATTTTATCAATTGATGTTGGATTACTTTCTTTTCTGCTAAACAAGCTACAGATTTTATTCCACAATAAGAGAAGTGGGCTGTGCTTAGTAGGTGGGTCATGTCCAACTTTTTGTGACCCAATGGACTGTAGTCCACCGGGCTCCTCTGTCCATGGGTATTCTCCAGGCAAGAATACTGGAGTGGGTTGCCATACCTTCCTCAATGGAAGAGAAGTGTATACAAGGATAAAAAAAGGATGCATGCTGGGTATTATGTTCAAAATTTTAGGATTTTTATGGTCCATTTTCTATTCCCCATATTTTAAAATTATTGATATAGAACTTACTATTAAATTTTCTTTATAAAGGATTTTAAAGTTACAATATTTTTACAAGATTCTTAAAATACCATAGAGGACAAATTCTGGAAATTTTTGACATGTGACCACTAATGATAATTGTCACAAAATCTGTTAAGGTACTATATAAAACTCATGAGATGCTAGTCTCCTACTATACATCACAACATATTGCAGCTTGAAATTCAGTATAACAGAAATCCATCTTAGATATGAAAATGAGAAGGAATTTATAACTTATCCTATAAAGTAAATTTTCTCATTTAGTACTGCCCTTTAGCATGGATCAATAATATATAAAAATATCAAGATTTTTTTAAAGCACAGACTTGATTATTCCTTATTATTTTTATACATATTTTTCCTTATAAAGAATTTGTGACATTATCTAGTTTAACAATTAAGTTAAAATAAGTTTGCCATCTATTATGTGCCAACCTCTGTGGTGATTTTGGAGACACAAAGATAAGTAAGGCATGATTTTAAAATATCAATATTTTACTCTTGTTAAAATATAGATCATTTTTTAAAAGTTATGATAGAAGTTACACTAAACTTTTGGGTACATTAGTAAACCTTATAAAAATTCTGAATAATCATTCATTATTCAGCAGGATAGTACTACAGCTAGTAGCCAACCGTACAAGGATCATTGAATATATTTTGTTACATTATGGCTCAATGATGCATATCACAGGGGGAATAAATTGTTGACCATTACTGATTAAAAACAGAGAGAATGGTTCACATGCTAAAGCATGGGGTGTATCCCTTACAACAGTCATATTGCCTAATATTGGTCAACATTAAACATGTTTATTTTGTAAGTGTATAAAATTTATTTCTGTAAAAAGTATCCCAATATCCATAATACTTCCTTGTTGTGAGAATATTTGGTTTAGTTTTGTTAATAATGAAATTAAACTTCATAAATATTACCCAGATCAAATAAATTAAAGGAGTCTGACTGCTATTTTCATGTATATAAATATGTATGTGTATATATATATATATATATATATACACACACACACACACACACACACATATTTACTGTAGTTTGGCTCCACATCTCATCTCCAAGATGTGTTATTTACCTAGAAATTTTAAGAAGCAGAATTCTTTCTATACTTTTCAAATAAACATAGAAATTCTATCACAATTCTTTCACATAGTTAGAATGTGAATCTTAACTCATACTAGGTTAAAATTTCTCAAGATTTCTGTCTATTTCTTCTGTGCAATTAAAAATAAAAGATCACACAATCTCATAAGAAAATTACAAGAAAGGATAACTGGAAAATAGTTGTACTGCAATAGCATTGCTTTTTACAAATATTTATGTTTTCTGCTCTAAATTAGTAGCTGTATTTGTGTGTGTTAGTCGCTTAGTTGGAGAAGGCAATGGCACCCCACTCCAGTACTCTTGCCTGGAAAATCCTATGGACGGAGGAGCCTGGTAGGCTGCAGTCCATGGGGTCGCGAAGAGTCGGACACGACTGATCGACTTCACTTTCACTTTTTGCTTTCATGCACTGGAGAAGGAAATGGCAACCCACTCCAGTGTTCTTGCCTGGAGAATCCCAGGGACGGGGGAGCCTGGTGGGCTGCCGTCTATGGGGTGGCACAGAGTCGGACACGACTGAAGTGACTTAGCAGCAGCAGTCGCTTAGTTGTGTCTGACTCTTTGTAAGTTGTGTCTGACTCATGGACTATAGCCCACCAGTCTCCTCTGTCTATGGGATTTCCTAAAAGAAATAATATTGGAGTGAGCTGTCATTCCCTTCTCCACGAGATCTTCCTGACCCAGGGACTGAACCCAGGTCTCCTGCATTGTGGGCAGACTCTACCATCTGAGCCACTAAGGGAGCAAAACATAGTGGCTATAAGCCCTCAAATATTGTTAATGCAGCATCACTGACAAACATGAAAATTTAAGATTTCTAAGTAGAAATGAGTCATCATTTCTAAGGCACATCAGAAATATTCACTGTATTATTGCTTTGCTATATGGCTTATATAACTTTGACTTCTTAGAAGAGCCATTCATGATGATAAAAGATGCTGTTCAAAAATTTGAAACTTCAAAAATATAAACTGTTAGCACTAAATAACTACACAAGAAAGACATTAAATTGATCGTAAAGAAAAGGATAATTTCCACTATTATTTATTTACTAAATTTTTTCTTGGTTTCTGTTGCTTAGTCAGTAAAACAAGGATTTCATGTAGATATATTCAAGTGAATTCACTTCTAATATCCTATTTGGACAGAGTCAAGTATTCCTTAGATAATGGATTAAGCTTCAACCATCAATTAATACTACCAATATTCCAAACAGTCTGCTAAATGTAAGTTTTGAAGAAGGAAATGACAACCTACTTCAGTATTCTTGCCTGGAGAATCCTATGGAGAGAGGAGCCTGGCAGGCTACTGCCCAGGGGGTTGCAAGAGTCAGACACCACTTAGCGACTAAACCACCACCAAATATAAGTTCAGTAGTTTAGTAAATGACAAGTTAAGACTAAAAATTTTCACAGACGATTGGGTGTCACTCTGAAAATGGAATTGAAAAAAATCACTAGTTCCTAGGAGATAAAATTGTGGAAATATTCAATTATTTATTAAAAGTCTTGAACAGAAGTCAAGAAATTTTGGACAGACTTCAGTTATATAACTGTTCCAGATTTCCTCTCCAAATGCTCTAAACTGAAGTTTAAATAAAAAAAAAAATAAATCCCTCCTTTCTGCTAATATTATATAATTGCATTAATATAAATCTGTAACTACTATTACAAACTACTATTTGTAACTAATAGCAGGTGTACCATATAATGTGCTATTTTATTTACTTAAAGTTGTATATATTTTGACTTTCAGCTCAGTTAATGTGATTAAAAAAAAATCTGTTGTAGAATTTCAATAGTCACACACCAGCTTTATATCGATCAGTGCTCTCACCATGTAGTATATGAAATATTTATGATCCATTAAGTTGGTAACTGATATCATAAAATATATTTTTGAAAATCTAACACTGCATGATTGGAAAATGTGATGAAAACCCTTAAAATGTGAGTAAACACCACATGGTCAGGTTGAGGTAAGCTTTCATTTTGATTGTTTTCCCTGGAGACTCAACTGGTAAAGAATCTTCCTTCCAATGCAGGAGGATGGAAGAGACATGGGTTCAAACCCTGGGTCAGGAACATATCCTGGAGAAGGAAATGGCAACCCACTCCAGTATTCCCACCTGGAAAATTCCATGGACAGAGGAGCCTGGCTGGCTATAGTTCATGTGGTCGCAAAAAGTTGGACATGACTAAGCACACAGCCTTTCATCTTGATTAAAGAATGTATCACAGAATCTAGGTGAAGATAATGAGATAGAAAGAGATGTATACAGAATGCATTCATAACATAAAGCATAATGATAAGCTTATTTTTAATATTTAAAAATGTTTTAAATATATTTTAGATATTTTAAACTACTTTTAGAATATCACTATAGATATGTGATTTCTGTATAATATTATTAGCCATTTTTTCTGATACAGTCAATAAAATATTTCAAATCAAATCTATGCTTTTTGATATATGGAAAATAAACTGAACACTATATTTTACTGTGCAGCAGAATAACTGAAGAAGAAATGGGATGGACATGAGTTTACAAGTTTCCTAGAGTTTTGTATAAACCATTGTTGCCAGTATAAAAAGAACTCTAGGCTTAAATGGATGAACCAATAGCAAAGAAGGAAAGAAAAAGAGGAAAATGAGCTTAGCATTATGCCCAACCTTGATGCATTAACATTTTTCTTAATCCTCACAAGAGCTGAAGGGCCAGAAGTTAATACTTTTCTTTGATCATGTACTTCTACAGTGTTTGCCACTACACAAATTTTTATACTCTGTAAAGCAGAATTCAAGGGCAATGACTAAAGAAGACTGTTAGTAAGAAACATATATATTTATACAGTCCATGGAGTGGCAAAGAGTTAGACACAACTGAGCGACTGAGCAAACATGCATATTTGTATGTATACATATATATATGCCACCCCATGGGCTGTAGTCAACAAAGATCATCTGTCCATGCAGTTTTCCAAGCAAGAATACTGGAATAGGTTGCAATTTCCTCCTCCAGGGCACCTTCCAGACCCAAGGAAACAATCTGTGTCTCCTGCATCTCCTGCATGTATATATCACTTTTATTAAACTGGGATTATTGAATAGAACTACAGCATATGTTGTTAGTTATTTACCCATATGTATTTATATTATAGTGTGTCAGGTGGTGTTTCATTGTTTTGTTTTTCTTCCCAACATGCAGACCGTTTCACTTTGCAGTGAGGATCTAGGCAGCTCTTGAGTCTTGTTTTCCAAAAAGATCTTACGTCATGGAATTTAACAATCTTCTTTCTAAACGTCTGTGACATTTTATGAATGAAAATGTTTTATCATGTGTAGCTGCAGAATGAAGACCATAATATGATATTCGTTACACTGACACTATCTTACTGAAGAAACCATGCTTTAAAATTTCAAGCCTTTGGTGCAATCAGACTCTGACATTCAGCATTACATTCTCAAATTATTTAAATTTATCCAATCTGACCTACACAGAGATACTCCTTCCTATCTCAGTATTCATTTTGGACTAGCATGAATTGGATGGAATTCAGGTGAACGAGAAACATTATATAAGAAATTTCCATTGATAATATTGGTTGGAGAAACTCTGTTCGTTGCTCAGTCGTGTTTGAATCTGCAACTCCGTGGACTGTAGCCTGCCAGGCTCATTTGTCTGAATATTGGAGTCAGTAGCTATTCTTTTCTCCAGAGGATCTTCCCAACCTCCCACATAGCAGGCAGATTTTTTATCATCTGAGCCATCAGGGAAGAGAGACTCTGGAATATATTAAATATATATATATATAGTATATGTTGTGTGTATATACATATATCTAAATACCCACCCTTTATAAACATTATAGTACAAGTTATAATGTATTGGGAAAATCTGCTTAAGCGAAACCCATATGCAAATTTTAATGAAAATCAAAAGGATTGATCAAGTGTACTCTCAGTTTTAGAAAATATTTGATACCTGTCTAGGAACTCAGGGGGAATTTTTACCTTAAAAAAAAAAGAGAAAACTTTGTTTAAAGCAGTAGTGTATATATTAAGCTGAGAAAAGCAAACCTAACATTGAATCTAAGATTAAGAAATGTGTATTTATGGTGAAACTAATTGTGGTAATGGGCATCAAAAGAAAAATAAACCAAGGGATTGAAAACATTTTTTATCCAAAATGAAGTACCTGAAACAACGAAACAAACATGAGGAAAGTGTGTCCCAAATTCTATTTTTTGAAATAATAGTTTCAAGTTATATAGCATTATTTAGGGGACAAAACTCAGATGACCATTATATCTACTACTGTGAGCAAGAATCCCTTAGAAGAAATGGAGTAGCCATAATAGTCAACAAAAGAGTCCAAAAGGCAGTACTTGGAGGCAATCTCAAAAACAACAGAATGATCTCTGTTTGTCTCCAAGGGAAACCATTCAGTATCACAGTAATTCAAGTCTATGCCCCGACGAGTAATGCTGAAGAAGCTGAAGTTGAATGGTTCTATGAAGACATACAAGACCTTTTAGAACTAACACTCAAAAAAGATGTCCTCTTCATTATGGAGGACTGAAATGGAAAAGTAGAAGTCAAGAGCTACCTGAAGTAACAGGCAAATTTGGCCTTGGAATACAAAACAAAGCAGGTCAAAGGGCTAACAGAGTTTTGCCAAGAGAATGTGCTGGTCATAGCAAACATGCTCCTCCAACAACACAAAAGAAAACTCTACACATGGACATCACCAGATGGTAAACATCGAAATCAGACTGGTTATGCTCTTTGCAGCCACAGATGGAGAAGCTCTATACAGTCAGCAAAAACAAGACCAGGAACTGAATGTGGCTCATGAACTCTTTATTGCCAAATTCAGACTTATAGAAAGTAGGGAAAACCACTAGACCATTCAGGTATGACCTAAATCAGATCCCTTAGGATTATACAGTGGAAGTGACAAACAGATTAAAGGGATTAGATCTGATAGAGTGACTGAAGATCTATGGGTAGAGGCTCCTGACATTGTACAAGAGGAAGTGATCAAGACCATCCCCAAGAAAAATAAATGCAAAAAGGCAAAATGGTTGTCTAAGGAGGCCTTACAAATAGCTGAGAAAAGAAGAGAAGCTAAAGGCAAAGGAGAAAAAGAAAGATATACCAATTTGAATTCAGAGTTCCAAAGAGTAGCAAGGAAAGATAAGAAAGCCTTCCTTAGTGATCAATGCAAAGAAATAGAGAAAAACAATAGAATGGGAAAGACTAGAGATTTCTTCAAGAAAATTAGAGATACTAAGGGAACATTTCAGGCAAAGATGGGCCCAATAAAGGACAGAAATGGTTTGGCCCTATCAAAAGCAGAATATATTAAGAAGACATGGCAAGAATACAGAGAAGAACTATACAAAAAGATCTTCATGACCAGATAATCATGATGGTGTGATCACTCACCTAGAGCCAGACATCCTGGAGTGTGAAGTCAAGTGGGCCTAGGAAGCATCACTATGAACAAAGCTAGTAGAGGTGATGGAATTCCAGTTGGCTATTTGAAATCCTAAAAGATGATGCTGTGAAAGTGCTGCACTCAATATGCCAGCAAATTTGGAAAACTCAGTTGTGGCCACAGGACTGGAAAATGTCATTTTATTTCTAATCCCAACGAAAGGCAATGCCAACAAATGTTCAAACTACCACAGAATTGTATTCATCTCATATGCTAAAAAAGTAATACTCAAGATTCTCCAAGCCAGGCTTCAACAGTACATGATCCTTAAACTTCCATATGTTCAAGCTGGTTTTAGAAAAGGCAGAGGAACCAGAGATCAAATTGCCAACATCCATTGGATCATCGAAAAAGCAAGACAGTTCCAGAAAAATATCTACTTTTGCTTTACTGACTATGCCAAAGCCTTTGACTGCATGGATCACAACAAACTGTGGAAAATTCTTAAAGATATAGGAATACCAGAACACCTGACCTGTCTCCTGAGAAATCTGTATGCAGGTCAAGAAGCAACAGATAGGCTGGTCGTGGAACAACAGACTGATTCCAAATCGGGAAATGAGTACATCAAGGCTGTATATTGTCACCCTGTTATTTAACTTATATGCAGAGTCAGTTCAGTTCAGTTCAGTCGCTCAGTTGTGTCTGACTCTTCGCGACCCCATGAATCGCAGCACGCCAGGCCTCCCTGTCCATCACCAACTCCCGGAGTTCACTCAGACTCATGTCCATCGAGTCAGTGATGCCATCCAGCCATCTCATCCTCTGTCGTCCCCTTCTCCTCCTGCCCCTAATCCCTCCCAGCATCACAGTCTTTTCCAATGAGTCAACTCTTCGCATGAGGTGGCCAAAGTACTGGAGTTTCAGCTTCAGCATCATTCCCTCCAAATAAATCCCAGGGCTGATCTTCAGAATGGACTGGTTGGATCTCCTTGCAGTCCAAGGGACTCTCAAGAGTCTTCTCCAACACCACAGTTCAAAAGCATCAATTCTTCGTCGCTCAGCCTTCTTCACAGTCCAAATCTCACATCCATATATGCAGAGTACATCATGAGAAACGATGGCTGGATGAAATACAAGCTGAAATCAAGATTGCCGGGAGAAATATCAATAACCTCAGATATGCAGATGACACCACCCTTATGGCAGAAAGTGAAAAAGAACTAAAAGGCCTCTTGATGCAAGTGAAAGAGGAGATTGAAAATGTTGGCTTAAAACTCAACATTCAAAAAACTAAGGTCATGGCATCCAGTCTCATCACTTCATTGCAAATAAATGGGAAAACAATGGAAACAGTAAGAGACTTTTTTTTTCTTGGTGTGTGTAGGCGGCGGGTTCCAAAATCACTGCAGATGGTGACTGCAGCCATGAAATTAAAAGACATTTGCTCCTTCAAAGAAAAGCTATGACCAACCTAGACAGCGTATTAAAAAGCAGAGCTAATACTTTGCCAATAAAGATCTGTCCAGTCAAAGGTATGTTTTTTCCAGTAGTAATGTATGGATGTGAGATTTGGGCTACAAAGAAAGCTGATCACTGAAGAGTTGATGCTTTTGAACTGTGGTGTTGGAGAAAACTCTTGAGATTCCCTTGGACTGCAAGGAGATCCAACCAGTCCATTCTAAAGGAGATTAGTCCCAAGTGTTCATTGGAAGGACTGATGTTGAAGCTGAAACTCCAATGCTTTGGACACCTGATGTGAAGAACTGACCATTTGAAAAGATCCTGATGCTGAGGAAGATTGAAGGCAGGAGGAGAAGGGGACGACAGAGGATGAGATGGTTGGATGGCATCACCAACATGACAGACATGAGTTAGAATAGGTTCCTGGGTGTTGGTGATGGACAGGGAAGTCTGGTGTGCTACAGTCCATGGGGTCACAAAGTTGGACATGACTGAGTGACTGAACTGAACTGAATGTTGCATTAGAAGAGGTTGAATAGTTTCCTTTACTGCAGTACTTATGAGAACATGCCAATGTGTTGTGGAATTCAAGAATGTATGTGTGGATTTTCAGTAGTTAAATCATGTCTGACTCTTTGCAACTCAGTGGACTTCAGCCCACCAGGTTCCTCAGTCTATGAGACTTTCCAGGGAAGAATACTGGAGAGGTTTGTCATTTCTTCCCCTAGGGGATTTTCCCAACCCAGACATCTAACACGTGTCTCCTGCATCTCCTGCGTTGGCAGGCTGATTGTTTACCACTGTGGCACCTGGGAAGCCCAAAATTCAAGAGCAAAACATATTTATAATTTTTAAAAATATTTAGATCAACAACTTTTGTACAGTGAGCTTTGTGTAGTCATCAATCCACAAAAATCATTTTGAAACAGTGTTTATCACATGCAAATACAGAGGTAATTATTCTTAATGGAATTATTACAAATATAGCTATGTTAACAGTACGTGTAAGAGTCATTCATGATACGCACGTAAGTTTTCTCTCACAATTGCCCTCTTGATAGCAATAAATAAAATATTTGTTTTTACAAGTTTCAAGAATGCTGATACTGCCTTTTCTTTAATGTCTGACTGTTATACAGAGAAAGTGTTAAAGTTGCCAATGTGTGTTGCATTTCTTTAATGACACACGGATGTTTTATATATATATATATAAATATATATAGGATAAAAAATTAAAAATAAATGTTAACTATATTCTTGTTATTCCTTTATTAATTTTTTGCATTGTTTTTGCTTTACAGTGTTGTGTTAGTTTCTGGTATGCAGCAAAGAGAATCAGTTACATGTATATATTATGTTCACTCTTTTTTGGATTTCTTTCCAATTTAGGGGACCACAGAGCATTGAGTAGAATTTCCTGTACTATGAAGTAGGTTCTCATTAACTATCTATTCTATACATAGTAGTGTATATATGTCAATCTCAGTCTCTCAATTAATCTCATCTCTTTTTCCCACCTTAAGCAACCATAAGTTTGTTCTCCACATCTGTGATTCTATTTCTGTTTTCCAAATAAGTTCATCTGTACCATTTTTATAATTTCACACATAAGTGATATGGAATTCACTCCATATGACAATCTCTAGGTTCATCCACATTTCTGCAAATGGAACTATTTTGTTCCCTTTTATGGCTGAGTAATATTCCATTGTATATGTGAGCCACATCTTCACCCATTCCTCTGTCAATGGACATTTAGGTTGCTGTTGTAAATAATGCTGCAATGAAAACTGGGTGCATACATCCTTTCTAATTCAGGTTTTCTCTGCATATATGCCTAGGAGTAGAATTCGTGGGTCAGATGGTAGCTCTATTTTTAGATTTTTAAGGAATCTCCATACTGTTCTCCATAGTGGCTGCGTCAATTTACATTACCACCAACAGTATAGGAAGGTTTCCTTCTTTCCACACCATCTCCAGCATTCACTGCTTGCAGATTTTTTTGATGATAGCTCTCTTCTCTCACATTCACCAAATATTGTTATGATTCCTTGTGCATTTGATAAGAAGAGAAATTGCTTTCAGTCACAACCATTAAAAACCATTCTGAGGTTTTCATTGACTGAACCACCCTTCAGGGGTATCTACCTTCAGGTAATGTCACATACAGATAAGATTAAATTGAAATTACCTGAGCCAATGGCCATGGACAAGGGAATGCAATCATCTTCACTGTTTTACCCAAACCTCAGGCTACCACCTGATGGTTGAAATAAAAGATAACTGCTGCAGAGAAAAGTGAAGCCCTGGTACAGGATCAGAAAAATATAAGGTAATGATTCTGATTATGAGAAATTTAATTTTCTTTAAAAGAAGTTGCATAGAATCTAACCTGTGGTGATATTTAAATGTCTATTCCAATGTTGACATTGGATTCCTTCAAGCTTCAAATTAAGCTCAATATATTTGTTTCAGGCTAGAAAATTCTGTGTAGTCCCAGTTCTAGAAGTTATAATACCCTTTCTTCTGCCCACTTATAAGTGTTATATCTCCCACTGAGTCCTCTCCAAATTTTAGGGAATGACATAAAATATATATTTTCCATGGAGTACCTACATTCATGTCCTTCACATGCCATAAAAGAACAGTTACAAAAGCACTTCCATTTTGAATATTAAGTGTTAAAAATTAACACTCCATTTTAACTCAAGTAAATAAACAGATGAATATAAAATATTTTGCTTTTTCAATTACTGATAGTCATTGTAAATATGCAAGGCTTAAGAGAATTATGCACTTTCCAATATAGAATTTTTTTAAAAAGGTCAACTTAAGTTCTGGGTAGATGTGGCACTGTTACCTGTTAAATGAAATCCAGCAGACTATCTGGACCTGCTTATTTACTTCCTGCTTTCCCCCAGGAATATTTTGTGTGCAAAATTTTCAAATTATAAAAAGTCAACTTAAAATTAAATAGCAATAGTGAGGAAAAATAAATATTTAGACAGATATATATATATATATGCATGCTAATATATATATATATCCATGCAATGGTAGAACTATTTTATTCCCCATTTACTAAATATAAAGAGATTCATCAAACACTGCCTTTGCCCTCTGTTCTGAAAAATTCCTATTCATCAATCAGAATTAACTCAGCCATCATTTCTCCCTAATTCGTTTCCTGAACCACTCAGCCAGAATCAATCATGCACTGCCTTAATGCCTCTGCACTTTATGCCCATTTCTACTGTTAAATTTATTTCACCTTATTTTAAATACTTGTTTGCATATCCGCAACCCATTAGATCATGCCTTACAAACTTCCTCTGTAAAGTCAGATGGCAAATATTTTTGGTTTTCATGGCCATACAGTCTAAGTTGCAGCTACTTAAATCTGCTATTGTAGCACAAAAGCATCCACAGACTATAAGTAAGGAATGGTGTGTGTATTTTCCATCAATATTTTCTTTGCATGATGAGGTGACAGACTGGATTTGGCCACAAACTGTAGTCCCGGTTCCTTAAAGGTAGAGTTAGATTTTTCCATGCTTTCATCTTTGTTTTACAGCTGTAAGCACAACGCTGAATATGCAAAGGAGGATTGATAAGTGTATTTTTAATTATAATTCAGTTGAATCAAATTATAGCAACTCAAGTTCCAATGATTTCCAGCCCTAAGAAGTCTGGTGCTTAAAAGCTGAGCTGTGTACTGTCCAATATGTAACTACTAGTGATGTGTGGCTGTTTAATCTTAAATTAATTAAAATCAAACAAATTAAAAATGCAGTGCCTCAGACACATTAACCACATTCCAAGGACTCAATATCTATGTGTAGTTAATACTTACCATATTTAAATAGCACAGACATAGAACATAACTATTAATACAGAAAGCTCTATAGAACAATCCTGGCTTGGAGGATGTGAATATGAAGATGAAGAGAGAGCCTCAAAGAATCCTGGTCCTTCAGTATAGCTCAAATACACTGTCTTGACAGTATTTTCAAAAGTTGAAATTGCAGTGTGAACGATAAATAAAAGGGTGTGAATTTACTGATTAACTAGGTAGTTAGACACAAGCATTATATTATTTAGGCAGATTCAGTAGACCTTTGGGTGTATATGAACTTGTACATGTGTGTGCAAAAGCAAAACTCAACATTCACAATAGATGTTATGGAATTAAAAAAAAATTATTCCTATCACTGAAGCCATAGATGAGAAAGTGGATTATACAAAAGAAAAGCATCTTTTATACAGGCAGAAGAGGATAATGTTAGGTTCTCATTAACTCAAGAAGTAAAACAAGTTTGACAATGTCAAAGTGAGAAAAGTGAAAAATATAAACCACCAAATGCATTTAAAATGGAAATGCAGGAAAGACGACAATTCTCATCTAATGGTTTCTCAATTCTCAGTAAAGAACAGGGCAAGTTTATTTTTTCTGCTGAAGGAGGCATTTAGGATCATGAGGTTGCAAGTTCAAATTCAAGCTTCGACTATCATTCATTGTAGAAGCTTGACATTACTCTATCATTCTCATCTTCAGTTTCCTCTCGGTACAGTGATAATAATAAAGCCTCTTCAGCAGACTATCGAGAGGATGAAACGAGGTGATATTTGTAGAGGGCTTAGTAGATTGTTCAACACATTGAGTACTAGGAAATTGTAGAGACTTTTTACTGAGATTGAGCACAGTTCGGTGGGATAAGGAATTTGAGGAGAGTGGGGAAGGTATACAACTGTTCTGTGAAGAATAAGAGAGGTAGTTGAGTGGGAGAACATGAAATAAATGCTCCAAAGATTTTGAGGCTCAGAAAAGATGAATTTAAAGCTAGGAAACAATGAATTTCTTCTAATGGTGGTATTCAAGATTATGTGTTTATTTTGTGCTGGCTGTGTCAGGATGTCAAATATGGGAGGAAAGAATGCAGGAAAAAGAATTCCAAAGAAAATTTCTGTGGACTAATAGTGATTGAGAAACAATGAAAAAGGACTTGAGGAATATGTAAGGGAGTGACCAAAGCATCCAGGATTAATAAAGACCAAATGAAAGCCAGAAAGAAGTCATTAAAAGGATAAAGTAGAGAAGTCAGGTAAAGAAATTCCTGCTAATGCCAAAGATACGCTGGGCTAGGAGTAACGCATGAAGCAAGGAGAAAAATGAAAGATTTTCATCAACAACTGTGATGCTAAAATTTACATTTTTAAAGGTAAGATAGGTTAAAAGAAAAACCCTTAACTGTTGTTAAGGGTGATGATAAGAATTGAGGTAATGGGAAAGACCATAAAGCCAGGTACCAAAGAATTTTAAGCAAACATTAAGTGACATTCTGACTGGTAGAAAACTGGCCAGGAATGGTGAAAATTTGAAATTAAGTATCATTTTAACCTCAAAGGATGTTTATTATATTGCTGAAATTTTTATCTTTGAAAGTGTTTCAAATAAATTTGTTTTGAAATACATATTATTTTATGTTTGAATGTTTTAAACTTCATGAAATATTATTATTTGTGTTTATTATGTTTGTATTTATGTTTTATGAAGTGTTCTTCAATAAGAATGACAATATTGCTGAAATGTTGCTAATGTGAAAAAGGAGTATAGATGAAGTGGTAAAATGTGAGTAAAACAGAAGTACTTTCTGATTTTTTAATGTATATAGGGAATCAAAAAATGTTAGCTTTCCTAGATTTTTGAAGCCTACACAGTACGGAGGTCCAAGAAAGAGTCCTTTCTATTTCAAAGTGTAAACATACAAATATTATTTCCTCCTAACAGTAATAGAAAATAAACCAATACACTAAATATTTTAAATCTGGGCTACAGATCCAAGCATCTTTAGCTACCTTACATAAGCATCTTCAGCTACGTTACATAAACATCTTCATAATATATATATTTTTTTCTCTTTCAGAGGCAAGAAGCAATGGGCAATGAGAGGAGAAAATCTGTGCAGTATACTGCCTTGGAATTATTTTCAGAAGTGTCAAAGTCTATTTTTTTTCTTTAAGTGACACCTGTAATCTCTTTCAGTCCTGGTGGTAAAACTGCATGGTCTCACAGAAACATGCTTGCCAGAGAAGTATGGAGACTTGTGACACAGTTCACACCTGTTTACACATCTTGTCATCTCTCAGAGTTGCTTTCAGTTGCCACCTCTTGTAAATTTTGAGTTCAAACTGCTGACTCGCATTTTCAACAGGAGTGTACTTTTATTTTGGAACTTGATTACCATTTCTAAATTAACTGCATCTTCCGCAGTTAAAAAACAGTTTCTGTCAGTTTTTATAACTGAGTTCTTATGACAGGAGAGTTCCCACTATGTGGCCATGTAATCAGTCAGCTATGTTTCCTACTGTGTCTTAGTTATAACTGAGAATAGCGTTTGATGTTCAGACAATCACTTTTACAAGTTCAAGGAGTCCTTTAGTAATCTTTGGTATGGCTAATGCAACAGACTGGTTCCAAATAGGAAAAGGAGTACGTTAAGGTTGTCTATTGTCACCCTGCTTATTTAACTTATATACAGAGTACATCATGAGAAACACTGGGCTGGAAGAAGCACAAGCTGGAATCAAGATTGCCGGGAGAAATATTGATAACCTCAGATATGCAGATGACACCCCCCTTATGGCAGAACGTGAAGAGGAACTAAAAAGCCTCTTGATGAAAGTGAAAGAGGAGAGTGAAAAAGTTGGCTTAAAGCTCAATGTTCAGAAAACAAAGATCATGGCATCTGGTCCCATCACTTCATGGGAAATAGATGGGAAAACAGTGGAAACAGTGTCAGACTTTATTTTGGGGGGCTTCAAAATCACTGTAGATGGTGACTGCAGCCATGAAATTAAAAGATGCTTACTCCTTGGAAGGAAAGTTATGACCAACCTACATAGCATATTTAAAAGCAGAAACATTACTTTGCCAACAAAGGTCCATTTGGTCAAGGCTATGGTTTTTCCAGTGGTCACGTATGGATGTGAAAGTTGGACCGTGAAGAAAGCTGAGAGCCAAAGAATTGATGCTTTTGAACTATGGTGTTGGAGAAGACTCTTGAGAGTCCCTTGGACTGCAAGGACATCCAACCAATCCATTCTAAAGGAGATTAGTCCTGGGTGTTCTCTGGAAGGAATGATGCTAAAGCTGAAACTGCAATACTTTGGCCACCTCATGTGAAGAGTTGACTCATTGGAAAAGACTCTGATGCTGGGAGGGATTGGGGGCAGGAGAAGTGGATGACAGAGGATGAGATGGCTGGATGGTATCACTGACTCGATGGACGTGAGTTTGAGTGAACTCCGGGAGTTGGTGATGGACAGGGAGGCCTGGAGTGCTGCAATTCATGGGGTCGCAAAGAGTTGGACACGACTGAGCGACTGAACTGAACTGAGCTGAACTGAATGCAATTGAAGTTATTTATTTTCTCCCTGCCAGTTCTGCAGTGATCAGGGCCCTGCTCTCAATTTCTGAAACTATTCTTCTCTCAGGCTTCGGTAATAATAATAATAAAAGGAAAATAAAATTGTGAAGAATTTTGCTTCTCTTTTTTCCCAGTGTATCAATTAGAACACCTCAATAGCAAAATAATAATAAAGATTCCAAATTGAGGCTTTTACATAATAAATGTTTTCAATTTATAGAGGAATAGCCTGACATTTGATGCTTATATAATATGAAGTGTAGATTGAGGATTTCTTTTGCGGGGGGCATATGACTATTCAATTGTTTTAGTATCATTTTTGAAGACTATCCTTTATCCATTCAATTGCTTTTGAACTTTTGTCAAAAATCAAATGACTATATACATGTAAATCTATTTTTAGAATCTCTTCCATTTACTTGTCTGTCACTGTGCTTCAATATTATAGTTTTATAATAAGTGCTAAAATTGAGTAATGTAAATCCTTCTAACCTTGATCCCTTTTTTCAAAGTTGTTGGGCTATTTCAGATAATTTTCATTTCTATACAGATTTCAGAATCAGCTTGCCAATTTTTACAAAAAAAACCTTGTAGAATTTCATGATCACATTTGATGTATAAATCTATTCAGGAATTATTTCAATAGAGAAAGTAAGATTCTAAGCTCTCATATAACCTCATGTTCATAAATAACAAACAAAAAATTTGACATCTTATGTTAGACTAAATTGGAACATTTTACTGATTAATAATAATCACTGACTCTTATTGAACAGGCACAGTGCACCAGACATTGTAATGTTGGATATGTCATAATTAAACATTTACTTGCTAAGAGAGTAGATCTCAAATGTTCCCAACACACACAAACACACACAAATGGTAACTCTGTGACAAGAGGAGGTGATAGGTAATACTATGATAGTAATCATTTTGCAACAGATTAGTTGTACACCTTAAACTTACACAATATCATACACAAAATCAACACATAGTTGTACACCTTAAACTTACACAATATCATATTTTAATTAATCTCAATAAAACTGGAAAAATTTTAAAACATGTACTAACTGATGAGCATCTAAATTGTTTTCATTGTTTTGTTCTAATACACAATATAAACACTTTTGTATAAATATGTTAAGGCATAAATACTAAAGTTTGGCAGTATCATTTTTAAAAGCAAAACTACTAATCAAAATGTATGTATTTTATTTATTTGTTTTAATTTTATTTTATTTTTAAACTTTACATAATTGTATTAGTTTTGCCAAATATCAAAATGAATCCACCACAGGTATATATATAGGTATAAAATATATGTATTTTAAATTATAAATAGATATTCCAAATTTTCCTAAAATTAATAAATTTCCCAAACAGATAAAAATTCCCATTTCTCTTTATCTTTTCTAATACTGCTGTTTTCATTTTGTTTTGTTTTTGCTATTTTGGGGGATAAAGGTAATTATTTTTGTTTTATATTGCAAATATTTAGAGCTACAAAATGAGAAAATTTAGTGAATTTTCCCTGTTAATATTTCTGTGCATTTATTATTAATATTTTGGGAATTTTTATCTTTTTCATTATCTTTCTCTTTGATTACAGGAGTTCATTACATTTTACATTAATTCATTGCTACATATGTTACAAAGATTTTATTACCTATTTTATAATTTTTACTTGATATTTATTTAATTTCATTGATACTTTGTATAAAGTCAAATATTTTAGTATTTTTAAATATGTATCTTGACATTAAAAAAGAAGTGAACAGAGATCACAAATAATGGAAATAAACATTTAAGTTTCCCCTATGACTTCCAAAAGTACAGGTGATCAAAGATCGTAATGTATATTAAAATTTATTAAGACTACCAAATTTGTAGTGAAATCTTTCCATTTATAAATTTAAATACATATACAACATATAGTTAATACATATCTGTGCATAACATGTTCAATATGTATGAATCAAGGCAGCCCTACTCCCATGAACTTTATTTTCTAGTAAAGGATACAGATGACAAGCAGTAGGAATGACCAAAACAACATTATGTATAAGATGTATTTTTTTCTGGACTAAAAATAGTACAAAACATACTAAATCACAGATTTATACTTTTCTCCAAAAACTGGTACAAGTTTAGTAAACATTTTTTCTTCTAAGATTTCATTAATTTCATAAAATATGGCAATGTGTTTATTAGCATACTGTGAAACATTACCATAGCTAATTATAATTAAACTACACTTATCAAAATAATGAATAAAGCACATTTTGTGGTACTGCAGTGTTGATGTTTTTCATATTTATTTTTTCACTAACTAATCTGCCAAATTCAGTAATCTCTAGTGAATCTCTCAGTTATTAGTGTAAATTACTAACGGTCTACTCTAATAATAAATAATAATAGCAATTCTGGGAAACAAAGCATTAGCAGTTTAATGTCTAAGCATTTTTTTCTGGATAGTTTAAATTAAGAGCACAATGAAACATTTTTCATTTAATTACAATATGTTTCCAGATTATAATGCAATTTAAAAGAATGTTTCTAATGGATATATCAAAATAACTGAATTTTAATGCCATCCAAAGGTTTTCAGGATGTTCTAAGAAGAAAATTAATTTCATATTGCATCAACCAAAAGAGAGCTCATAACACAAAAACATCTCTAAGATGTCTAAGTGACTTTTTTTAGTCCACCCATTGTCTTAAGACTCTAAAACTGGAACTTACTACATCTAAATTCCAGTATGTAGATGTCCAAAGCATCGACAAAGCTAGACAATGTATTGGAGAAGGAAATGGCAACCCACTCCAGTATTCTTGCTTAGAGAATCCTGTGGACAGAGGAGCCTGGTGGGGTGCTGTCCACGGGGTCACATAGAGTCAGGTGTGACTGAAGCAAGTTAGCAACAGCAGCAATGTATTAATTTATTGATCAATTTATGTAGCAGATATCAATTGTTTAAATACTATGTTTCTGGTACTATTCTAGACATTAGGTACACTACTTAAAACAAAAAAAAAATTCTGCCTTTATGGAGTTCTCAATCATATTTGGAGTGAGATAAAAATAAAATAGTAAATAAGACAAAGTATACATCACACAATCCATACAGCACTAGCTAGTTTCCTAAATCCACCCTCTTTCTTCCTTAGGATACATGGACCTGAATATTTAAAGTTTCTTTACAATTAGGTATAGCCATGTAACACATTTGTATTATGCTAAAGAAGAGATTAGGCCTTGTCAGAAACACCTGGTAATGGGCATATTGTGACTGTACTGGTCAAATATGTGCACTGGCACATATTATTATATTCTAGATTTTACTCAAGGTTACATGCTAGGGTAACCCACTAAAGGCAGCGTTTGCCCTGGATCTGAACTGCCATTGTGAATTATGTGAGGGGTGAGAGATAAATTTCTAAGTTGTTTAGGAAACCTAATTACCCTTGGATCACTCTGTTGCATCATAGGCTTACCCTAACTGATTCAATATGTTAGAAAATGTTACAAATCAAGGAAATAAAGCCTGTAAGACGATGGAGAGAATGTGGTGCAAGGTTTGCTTGTCTGTCATTTTGGCTGCTGCCTCATGACCCATTGCTGCTCAGTTTCTAGCCTTCATGACTGCATTTTAGCCAAAAAGAAGGATAAAGCTACTAAGAAAGACTAGTCCAAATTTCAAGATATGCGGGGAAGAGTACACTGAAAGAAATTTTGAAGAACTCACAGAACTGCTTGCATAATTTTAATTCAAATAGCATCCAATGCAATGGCAACCCACTCCAGTACTCTTGCCTGGAAAATCCCATGGATGGAGGAGCCTGGTGGGCTGCAGTCCATGGGGTCGCTAAAAGTTGGGCACAACTGACCAACTTCACTTTCACTTTTCACTTTCATGCATTGGAGAAGGAAATGGCAACCCACTCCAGTATTCTTGCCTAAAGAATCCCAGAGGCAGAGGAGCCTAGTGGGCTGCCATCTATGTGGTCACACAGAGTCGAATATGACTGAAGCGACTTAGCAGTAGCACCAACATCAAATGAGCTCCCCTGAATTGAAAGGAGCTAGGGGAATCTACTCTTTATTCTGGGAGGTATTTGCACACAGAAAAACAGGGCTTTTATTAGTAAGAATCAAGGGGAAATACTGTGGGACCAAAATAGGTCCTACACAATTAGTGTTAACTCCCTAACACAGAGAGTTAGGCATGAAAGAATGCCTAATGATAGACATTCATTTAAAGTTGATTCTTGAAAATAATTGGAAATTATCCAGGAAAGCAGAGTTGATTGAGACAAAGGAAAAGGCAAGTAGACAAGAGTGAGCATGGTGCATTTAGGAAACTCTCAGACCTACAGTAGTGGCCACAGGACTGGAAAAGGTCAGTTTTCATTTCAAACCGAAAGAAGGGCAATGCCAAAGAATGTTAAACCACTGTATAATTGTCTCACTTCACATGCTAGCTAGATAATGCTCAAAATCCTTCAAGCTAGGCTTCATTAGTATGTGAACTGAGAACTTTCAGCTGTATAAGCAAGGTTTAGGAAAGGCAGAGGAACCAGAGATCAAATAGTCAACATTCACTGGATTATAGAAAAAGAAAGGGGATTCCAGAAAAACATCTGCTTCACCGACTACACTAACACCTTTGACTATATGGATCACAACAAACTGGAAAATTCTTAAAGAGATGAGAGTTCCAGACCACCTTACCTATCTCTTTGGAAACCCGTATGCAGCTCAAGAAACAACAGTTAGAACCAGACATGGAACAATGAACTGGTTCAAATGGGTAAGGAGTACATCAAGGCTGTCTATTGGCACCTTGCTTATTTAATTTATATGCAGAGTACATCACATTAAATATTAGGCTGGATGAATCACAAACTGGAATCAAGATTTCTGGGAGAAATATTAATAACCTCAGATATTCAGATGATACCACTCTAATGGCAGAAAGTGAAGAACTAAATAGCCTCTTGATGAGGAGGAGAGAGGAGAGTGACAAAGCTGACTTGAAACTCAACGTCAAAAAAAAAAAAAAAAAAAACTAAGATCATGGCATCCAGTCCCATTGCTTTATGGCAAATAGAAGGGTAAAAAATGGAAGCAGTGACATTGTATTTTCTTGGGCTCCAAAATCACTAAGGACAGTGACCACAGCCATGAAATTAAAAGACACTTGCTCCTTGGAAGGAAAGCTATAACAAAGCTAGACAGTGTATTAAAAATCAGAGACATTAGTCAATCCTAAAGCAAATCAACCCTGAATAATCATTGGAAGGACTGATGCTGACATTCCAATAGTTAGGCCACATGATAAGAAGAGCTGATTCATTGGAAAAGACCATGATGCTGGAAAATCTTGAAGGCAAAAGGAGAAGGGGACGCCAGAGGGTAAGATGGTTAGTTAGCATCATCAACTCAATGGACATGAATTAGAAGCAAACTCTGTACTTTGGAGTACAGAAGAGCCTGGTTTGCTGCAATCCGTGCAGTCACAAAGAGTCAGACATGACTCAGTGACTGAACAGCGACGGACTTACTCTGTGTTACAGATGTTCAACAAAGCTAAACTAATAATAAATTAAGGCTCAGAAAATCTATAAGAGCTTGACAAATAACTTTGAGGATTAGCACATGTAAGTAATTTTGAATCAGAAATGCCAATGGAATCACAAGCTCAAATGCATAGAAAAAAATGGGGATTTTTTTTAAGTGTGGTCTGAAGAAGAGAAATAAGTAGAAAGAGAAAAGAATCAGAGAGGAATAAAACAACCCTCATTTAAGGATACTTAGTATCAGCACACTTAATGTTAGAAGAATTATCAGAAACACGAAATGCCAAGAAGGAAAAACTTGGTCAAGGATACAAAAATTTGAGCTAGGATGCACAATGGCAAAATTTTACTGAATTCATCTTGGAGACATTTACTGGTTAAGGGGAGCAGATTATGTGACCTCAAAATACGATTTTAGGTGTTCAGATCATGCCGCCCTTAGACATGTGGCTTTGACATATTGATTTTTTTTTTTTTTTTGAGATGTAGGCACTTGAAAAAAACAGTAAATACAGAGAGAAGCTTCCTTGAGATGACCCTATCTGCTTGAAATTGATGCAAAACAGCAATTCAATTGTCATTCCCCTCTCCCTAGAAGTTTCTTTAACCAGTCAAGATTAGATTTTTCATAGAAGAGAAGAGAAGTTGACATCCTACCCACACAAATGGTCTATAATTCCTCTCCTCTTCCCTCTTATGGTGATGTATAATTCTGAGTTCTAAGCTACCTCGAGGAGTTACTCATTTTTTCCTAGGAAACTTTCATATATACATGAGGCATATGTAATAATGAGCTTTTATTTTTCTTTTGTTAATAGGAATTTTATTACAGGGTCTCAGATAAGACTTCAAAGGATTTAAGGAAAACTATTTTTCTTTCCCTACACTGTAATTTTAGAAACTTTGCTTTCCATAGACTGTCTATTAAAAAAGGAATGAAAATTCATTAACCATAGAATGTGTGGTGAAACTAAATTTGAAAATTGATCCATAAGTCAGTTTCCAGAATCAGAGTTTGGTTAGAATCCCAGTATCAGCACCAACTAAAAGTGAAACTTTTTTTTAATTTTATTTTATTTTTATACTTTACAATATTGTATTAGTTTTGCCAAATATCGAAATGAATCCACCACAGGTATACCTGTGTTCCTCATCCTGAACCCTCCTAATTATTCATATCCTCTGTGCCTCGGTTTCTGATATGTAGAATATTTATAATTGTAATTTTGAAGCTGATAATGAGGACTAAATCAAATGATATGTGTAAAAGTTCTTAGCATAATCCCAGGTTCATAAGTACTCAAGTAAATGTTAGCTATTAGTTTATTGAAGCACATTTTTATTAGAAACCCTGACAATGAAAGAAGAAAAATAAACAGAAAAGTAGTTTAAGAGTGCAATGGAGTTTGATGGAAGATTTTGGTTTTGGAGAGTGGGGAAAGTGAGAATATGTTACTTACCATTTGTGTTGATAAATGAAGAAGAAAAATGATAACTGACATGGATATGACTCTTTAATGAAGAAGAGAGCTAGAGATTTTGAACAATATCTGGAAAATAGATACTATGGATAAGAAATGATATATACCATCTTCTTAATAAATCACCACTTAATAAAGTATATAAAAGATTGACTGAAATCTGCTGAAGGGAGAGACTGAATTTATAATGGACACAGGTAGAGCAGTTTAATAGCTGTCTTCAGGCTTTGGTGTAATTGAAAGTCAATTTTTTTTCCTCTCCTTTTACAGACAGAAACATTCAAATCAAGTTCATTAAAATGAAAGAGAGTGAAAGAGATACAGGGAGAGGTTGAGAAAGAAAATGAACAATTAAAGAGTAAAAAACTTTACCACAGACTTCATAATTTAATCCAATGACCCCTGTCCTTCTTACTCTTAGTTCCTCATACCATATTTTGGAGGTTGTTTTCTGTTTTTTTTATCTGGAGAATAATGAGGACACTAACACTTGGTAGGAGAAAGCCTTTGGGTGTATTAAAAATGTAGTATTCTACTTTATTATAATGATAGCTCTTTCTAACAGCACAGCGGACTTGACTGTATAATTTTCCCTGTCTTGCTTTGGGTGACTCCTGTTCAGACCAAGTCAGCTTATGTCCCATTATAGTCAGTTATGACTGGGAAACTCTAGCAGCTGCAGAGGGGTTGATAAGGGGATGTTGTCCGTTAATTACAGACACTGATTTAATTTTTTTTCAATTTTTTAAAATGTTTTTAATTTTTTTCAATTTGTAGATAGAGCTCTAGTAGATTTTTAATTTTCTTAGACTTGGTTTTTTACTCACTAAAGCAAATGGGTGTTCTAAAGAATACTATCATTATCTATTGCTTTAAAAAATGTTCATTTATCATTTTCTGATCTGAATTTACCCTATTCTTGATATTACACGTCAATAAGATGAATATGGTTCAAAACATGAATGCACATGACCCATTTTTTACCAGTGAAGTATTAAAATATCAACCTTCAATGGCGGAGGCGATGGCTGCCACGGATCGACCAAGCCTAGCGTCCCACCTTCGCCCCCTTGCGGCTGGTCGACTGATGGCCTCACCGCAGTGCAGTGCAGTGCAGTATTTTTCAGAGTAAACAAATCCCATGACTTTAGTTGAAAACAAATTCAGTCTCTCAAACATGAGTTGGCTCCTGTGTAGAAAAGATTTGGGGCAACAAATTATGGGATTGAGCTTCATTTATACGTGATGAAATGTGCCAAGGAAAACCTGGAGAGCTTGATCAAAAATAGTGATAGCTTTGATAATTAGCTTCTAAATTCCGGAAAAGGCAATGGCACCCCACTCCAGTACTTTTGCCTAGAAAATCCCATGGATGGAGGAGCCTGGTGGGCTGCAGTTCATGGGGTCGCTAGAGTCGGACACGACTGACCAACTTCACTTTCACTTTCATGTATTGGAGAAGGAAATGGCAACCTACTCCAGTGTTCTTGCCTGGAGAATCCCAGGGACAGGGAAGCCTGGTGGGCTGCCGTCTATGGGGTCGCACAGAGTCGGACACGACTGAAGCGACTTAGCAGCAGCAGCAGAATCCTGTATTATCCCTCTGAAAGGAAAGTTGCAAGGCATGGCTAGGTCAGCCTGATCTCCTAGCAGCTTATCAGAATAATTATATGAGCAAGTTACCACAGTTTCTTCTGTGAACTAAGTCGTTTGTCTGTCACAAGATGAAGATATTCCTACATGCACCTATAAAGAGAAGCACTGCTAGGATTTGAGTTCTGTAAACCTGCATTTGTGGTTAGTAATTGCCCCTGGAAAGCATCTGATGGTCATCTGTTTTTGTTTTTTTTTTTAATTTTTTTTTATTTTTAAACTTTATATAATTGTATTAGTTTTGCCAAATATCAAAATGAATCCGCCACAGGTATACATGTGTTCCCCATCCTGAACCCTCCTGCCTCCTCCCTCCCCATACCATCCCTCTGGGTCGTCCCAGTGCACCAGCCCCAAGCATCCAGTATCGTGTATCGAACCTGGACTGGCAACTCGTTTCTTACATGATATTTTACATGTTTCAATGTCATTCTCTCAAATCTTCCCACCCTCTCCCTCTCCCACAGAGTCCATAAGACTGTTCTATACATCACTGTCTCTTTTGCTGTCTCGTACACCGGGTTATTGTTACCATCTTTCTAAATTCCATATATATGCGTTAGTATACTGTATTTATGTTTTTCCTTCTGGCTTACTTCACTCTGTATAATAGGCTCCAGTTTCATCCACCTCATTAGAACTGATTCAAATGTATTCTTTTTAATGGCTGAGTAATACTCCATTGTGTATATGTACCATAGCTTTCTTATCCATTCATCTGCTGATGGACATCTAGGTTGCTTCCATGTCCTGGCTATTATAAACAGTGCTGCGATGAACATCTGTTTTTTAAGATTATTGTGGAGGTGGAGTCCAGAAATACTATGAGAACTACATGAAAGTATTACTAAAACCAGGAGGCATTGTAGTCATGCCTGTAGTAGATCAGTTAACACATGTTATGAGCACTGTAAAATACATTTGGAAAAGTAAAAATAACCTTGTTGCATCTGTTCCACTTACCTGTGCCATCAAATAAGAAGATATTGGCCAATCAGAGTTTATGGAGCACTCCTCCCAGCCCACCCATCAATGCTATCGAGAATCTATAGCACTCGCTCATATTTATATTAATGAACACATATATTTCATACATAATGAGATATAGGTCAAGGGGGTTCCTTAAAGGGCTCCAACCAAAAGAAAGAATGTTAAACAGAGAATTAAAGCTTACGAATTTGTCGGTAATCAGCTTATTCCTCAGCCTCTAGAAAGTGAGGAGGGTGAGAAAAATAGAAGAGAAAGAAAAGGAAGAAGAAGACCACAATGAAGTTAAAAGAGTCATCTCAGAACTTACTGAGAGAAAAAATTATGAAACTCCACTTCTCTGAATCTTTAAAAGTTTACTTGACATATTTTAGAGAAAAATAGCTTAGAGCAGAAAGAAAAGAATGCCTACTGATAATTCCTCTAGTCTTTAGAATGTGGCATTTGTGAGGAGTTTAAGAGAGAGAATTCTTCCTTTGATCAGAGTGAATTTATAGTGAAGAAAAAGTATCTGTTTTAGTATTTTAAATTATGCATTCAGAGATTAAAAAGAACACCTTTTATAAAATATATTTCCATTTAAGTCTTGGGGAAAATGGCTATTTTAACTTATAATGACTTTAAGAGTTGAATGCAATAAGAGCCCAGACTTTGTGTAATATAAATCCTCTTCTGATTCCTTACAGGTTTGTAGTAGTGAGTTAGACTTAATTTTATATAAGGTTGCACAACTATTAATCATACATAATCTGGTTTGAATTGCAGTTGTTTGCATTTCCTCCATTAAAAATTTCAGTTCAGTCCCTCAGTGATGTCCGACTCTTTGTGACCCCATGGAATTCAGGACACCAGACCTCGCTATTCATCACCAACTCATGGAGCGTGCTCAAATTCATGTCCATCGAGTTGGTGATGCCATCCAACCATCTCATCCTCTGTCATGCCCTTCTTCTCCTGTCTTCAATCTTTCCCAGCATCAGGGTCTTTTCAAATGAGTCAGTTATTTGCATCAGGTGGCCAAAGTATTGGAGTTTCAGCTTCAACATCAGTTCTTCCAATGAATATTCAGGACTGATTTCCTTTAGGATGGACTGGTTGGAACTCCTTGCAGTCCAAGAGACTCTCAAGAGTATTCTCCAACACCACAGTTCAAAAGCATCAATTCTTCAGTGTTCAGCTTTCTTTATAGCCCAACTCTCACATCTATACATGACTACTGGAAAAACTATAGCTTTGACTATATAGACGTTTGTCACCAAAGAAATGTCTCAGCTTTTCAATATGCTGTCCAGATTGGTCATAGTTTTTCTTCCAAGGAATAAGTGGCTTTTAATTTCATGGCTGCAGTCACCATCTGCAATGATTTTTGGAGCCCAAGAAAATAAAGTCTGTCACTGTTTCCATTGCTTCCCCATTAATTTGCCATGAAGTGATGGGACCAGATACCATGATCTTCATCCTTCTGAATGTTGAGTTTTAAGCCAGATTTTTCACTCTTCTCTTTCACTTTCATCAAGAGGTTCTTTAATTCCTCTTTGCTTTCTGCCATAAGGGTGATGTCATTTGCATATCTGAGGTTATTGATATTTCTCCCAGCAATCTTGATTCTTATCTAATAAGGAAACGAAATACTTTGTAGTCCCACTTCCCTTACTTTTGTTTCAGTCACTGAGTTCTGACAGATGAATATATGTGGGTAATAATAATACAATTTAACCTTAAAGAAAGTTTCATGGAATTCAATAGTATTGCTATTCTTGCTTTTGAATCTATTGCCCAAAGACTTGTGGCAGATAACTGCTTATCATAGAGATTTTAAGAGCACATCAAATGAACAGTAAAGTAAAAAGCACATACTTGTTACAACTCTTCATTCATATGGACCCTTTACATTTTCAGTATTTAAAAATAATAGTTATTTTACTCTTTGGAATTGTAGAAGAGAGTATATTTAGGTTTGCTTTTCAATAGTTCACTCTGTAAAATATTTGGCTTTAAAAAAATTGTTCTCTGTGACTGTTGATTGTATAGACAGTGAGTGAATAAGCATGAGTGGTTGCCACTCTCTTGGGAAAAGCTCAGGGCTGGGCCAAAGCTGGCTTTGGTCAAGAGGTATACTTTAGCAAAGAGAACTTGTGGTTCATCTGCATATTTATCTTTTTCAAGTTAGGGCTAAGGAGCCTACATTTGCTCTGAAGTTCCTTTATGTAGTCTAAGAAATATTCACAGAAATTATCCATAGATGCCTTTCACTTTGAAAATCCAGACTCATAGTGTAATCTTTGGAATCTGTGCTGTACTCATTTAAAAATTCTTTCCACTTTTTTGTCTCTTTTGATAGAATATAGTGATTTTCATTTTTTTCACTTAACATTACATTAACTATCATTTAAAGTTAGTGGTAGATCGTCACTAATAAAACAGGTAGCAAATGCATTGTTAGTTTGTTTCTTTTCTCCAAACTGGGCCAGAAAACAGTTATCCTTTATTAAGAAAGTATGACAATAAAACATTTACTACTTAGTGTTACATGGATTATGCATGTTTTTAAGAAGAAAAACTTGGGAGTACCACTTATTAGCACCAGCATCACTGTTACAGTAGTTGATGAAATATGCTTAATGATATACAATTAATATATAGTAAAAGATTATTATCTCTCTGCAATGATCCAACAGTTTGTAATACACAGATGGTTTCAAAATTTCAGGTCTGGTAATTCCACACATCTGAAAACAAGTGTGTGAAATATTCTAAGCATGTTGCTGCTACTGCTGCTGCTGCTAAGTCACTTCAGTCATGTCCGACTCTGTGTGATCCCATAGATGGCAGCCCACCAGGCTCCCCCGTCCCTGGGATTCTCCAGGCAAGAACATTGGAGTGGGTTGCCATTTCCTTCTCCAATGCATGAAAGTGAAAATGAAGTTGCTCAGTCGTGTCCGACTGTTAGCGACCCCATGGACTGCAGCCTACCAGGCTCCTCCATCCATGGGATTTTCCAGGCAAGAGTACTGGAGTGGGGCGCCATTGCCTTCTCCAATTCTAAGCATGAAGTAGTCCAAATAAGAAAAGACATTTTAATGATGTGAAAGATAATTTCAAGGAAGATATTTATTTTATACCCATGACTAGGGTTTAGATTTGGGGGTCGAAGGTTGGGGGAATTTCTACAATTATTCTTAGATGATTACCAAGCTGTCAAGAAAGCTGCCACATCTCATTTCTACCAAGGGAAAAAAAAATAGTTTCATACAACTGTCACTTGTTAACAATGTTCCTTTATTTCGAACTAAATGCTAGTTTTAGAAGTTTAATTTTGAGGTCCTTGTGTCCACATATTTAAATCTAGTACTCCTACCCTCTTTCATTCTTAGAGCTGATGTCCAGATTTGTAAACATAAATATTCTTAAATAATGGTTTTCTATTCATGGGAAATTTTTTGTTAAGGATGTATTTGAAGGAAACTTTTTCATATTGTCTTTCATTTTGTTGACCTTGGCAAAGTGAATGATAGATTTTCATGATCATTGCCTATTTTTTATTGGTGAAATGTATCTTTTGTGTTTTTAAAAGCATTTTACAGTTGTGTCTTTATCATTGACTTTAAATAAAGAAGTAGAAATAAAACACAAAAAATTAACTTAAAAAGTTTAGAAGACCAGATAGTGTTTCCTGCTAGGCAAGAATTTAGATTATATACATTATAAATATAAAGTATAGTGCATCAGTTCAGTTCAGTCCCTCAGTTGTGTCCAATTCTTTGTGACCCCATATATTGCAGCACTCCCGGCCTCCCTGTCCATCACCAACTCCCGGAGTTCACTCAGACTCACATCCATCGAGTCAGTGATGCCATCCAGCCATCTCATCCTCTGTCATCCCCTTCTCCTCTTGCCCTCAATCCCTCCCAGCATCAGAGTCTTTTCCAATGACTCAACTCTTCACATGAGGTGGCCAAAGTACTGCAGTTTCAGCTTTAGCATCATTCCTTCCAAAGAAATCCCAGGGCTGATCTCCTTCAGAGCGCACTGACTGGTTGGATCTCCTTGCCGTCCAAGGGACTCTCAAGAGTCTTCTCCAACACCACAGTTCAAAAGCATCAATTCTTTGGCACTCAGCCTTCTTCACAGTCCAACTCTCACATCCATACATGACCACAGGAAAAACCATAGCCTTGACTAGACGGACCTTTGTTGGCAAAGTAATGTCTCTGCTTTTGAATATGCTGTCTAGGTTGGTCATAACTTTCCTTCCAAGGACTAAGTGTCTTTAATTTCATGGCTGCAGTCACCATCTGCAGTGATTTTGGAGCCCCAAAAAAATAAAGTTCTGACACTGTTTTCCCATCTATTTCCCATGAATGATGGGACCAGATGCCATGATCTTTGTTTTCTGAATGTTGAGCTTTAAGCCAACTTTTTCACTCTCCTCTTTCACCTTCATCAAGAGGCTTTTTAGTTCCTCTTCACTTTCTGCCATAAGGGTGGTGTCATCTGCATATCTGAGGTTATTGATATTTCTCCTGGAAATCTTGATTCCAGCTTGTGCTTCTTCCAGCCCAGCATCTCTCATGATGTACTCTGCATAGAAGGTAAATAAGCAGGGTGACAATATACAGCCTAGATGTACTCCTTTTCCTCTTTGGAACCAGTCTGTTGTTCCACATTCAGTTCTAACTGTTGCTTCTTGACCTGCATACAAATTTCTCAAGAGGCAGGTCAGGTGGTCTGGTATTCCCATCTCTTTCAGAATTTCCCACAAATTATTGTGATCCATACAGTCAAAGTCTTTGGTATAGTCAATAAAGCAGAAATAGATGTTTTTCTGGAACTCTCTTGCTTTTCCCATGATCCAGCAGATGTTGGCAATTTGGTCTCTGGTTCCTCTGCATTTTTTAAAACCAGCTTGAACATCTGGAAGTTCATGGTTCACGTATTGCTGAAGCCTGGCTTGGAGAATTTTGAGCATTACTTTACTAGCATGTGAGATGAGTGCAATTGTGTGGTAGTTTGAGCATTCTTTGGCATTGCCTTTCTTTGGGATTGGAATGAAAACTTTTCCAGTCCTGTGACCACTGCTGAGTTTTCCAAATTTGCTGGCATATTGAGTTCAGCACTTTCACAGCATCATCTTTCAGGATTTGAAAGAGGTCAACTGGAATTCCATCACCTCCACTAGCTTTATTATATAAAGCATGTATATATTCCTTTAGAAATTATAAATTTTTGCATGTCTAAAAATAATTAAAAATACTAAATAGCAACAAAGGAAACTACACACAATGTTCATAGTATATCAATCATTAGTGAAAGTAAATAAAGACAGACAAGGCACTAGAAATAATGTTATGAAGGGTCTTACATGATATGCTAAAACCACATGAATTAGTATACATGTGAACATTTTTTTCTTTACATTATTTCTCATAGTCTTCCTTTCTTTCAGTCACAATGTCAATTCTGTGATTTAGGTCCTTGTTACCTCATGCCTGAATTGTTTAAACAACCTTCTTATCAGTCTTCAGTACTTTAGTCTCTTCCCATCAAACTGGATCTTAAGGATCATCACCAGGCTTATAATCCTGATACAATTTTTATATTATTTTACTATCCTAGATAGTATTTATCCACAATTTGGTCATTGGTTTAATCATTATTCCAAAACACTATTTTTTAGTTATTATAAAATTTTATTTGTGAGAATGCATGCAAAAATTGTCAAAAATACTCACAAACACACCAGCATTATTTTTTTAACCAAAAATAGAAATTTTATCTGTGACTGCGATGACTTTGACACTGCACATTTGTTAGGAAAAGATGAACTGTTCAATAAGTGGTATTGGGACAATTCAATATCTGAATGTGAAAAGATGAGTTTGGAAACCTTACCCCACATATATATACAAAAAAATGAAATTCATGTGCATTAAGACTTACACATACAAGGCAAAACTATAATACTGTGAGGAAATAGAAAGTCTCAAGTATGTTTCCACTTGTACAAAGTTCAAACCATGCAAAACTATGTAATATATCACTTAATTAAAACCAACATGGTTAAATATAAAGTGGGAAAAAAAGGTAAAGAGAAAATTCAAATTTGCATTTCCTCTTAGGGAAAATTAAAGGAGAGATGGAGGATCTAAGAATTCTTGTTTCATTTTTTAAGCCTTTTTATTTTATATTGGAGTATAGCTAATTGACAATGTTGTGATAGTTTCAGTGGACCTCAGAGGAACTCAGCCATAAAATTCATTTATTCATTCTCCCCAAAACTACCCTCCCATACATGCTATGTCAACCTACTCTTTATGGGGCAAAAAGATGTTCTGATGGTTGATATCAAGTGAAAGGGTGTGATTTTCTTTGCAATCTGTTAACTATTTACTCCTTTAGGATAGAGTCCAAATTGCTTCACTTATATTTACCTAAACTCAATCTGTGCCGTGTTTAGTCATTCAGTCATGTCTGACTTTTTGTGACCCCATGAACTGTAGCCCATGTCCTGTAGCTGCATAGCCTGTAGCCCAGGCTCCTCTATCCATCGGGAATTCAGGCAGGAATACTGGAGTGGGTTGCCATGCCCTCCTCAAGGGGGTCTCCCGAACCCAGTGACCGAACCAGGATCTCCTGCATTGCAGGTGGATTCTTTATCAGCTGAGCTACCAGGAAAGCCCAAATTCTTTTTACTGAATTTTAACACCAACATGTTAACATAGTTATCTGCACTCCAGAAATTCATTTCCACAGTCTACCTTATAATTCATCCTGACATTTCCTTTTACTGAAGTATTTACCTTTAAGAAAAAGTTTAAGCAACACTTTTGTTTTTGAACCTTCCATAAGGCTCCAGTCCATAGAGTCGCAAAGAGTCAGACAAGACTGAGCGACTAAGCACAGCACAGCACAAATATGTGTTGTCACCTTTCTGAAGCTAAATGTTTACTTTTGTTAATTTTTCATTTTCAGTAATATGGAATTATACTGCAACATTATAAAAACCATATATGCTTAATCTGCTGCTTTCTCATTTTTAAGGGTGGCTTTGAAATAGCAAATCACAAACTTTTATTTATTACACTAAATAATAGTCTTAAATAATTTAAAAAACGATCCATTCTTTCTTTTCTTTCTTATTATCCTTCCTTCCTTCTTTATTTTAGTTCATCATCATTTTCTTATATCTTGTAATTATTTAGCAACGGTGTATAGAAAATGCCAGAATTATGCTCTTAAATTTAAATCCTAATTGTAAGTTAAACTAAGATCCTGGACTCTTTTATTTTAATGTTTAAAGGAGTATAACTGCTAGGTAGTGAGTTTAATGTTTTTGCATTATTTTAACAATAATTGTGAAAAAATTTTTCATTGAAAAAGTCATGATTCTGTTCTCTTATTTTTTAAGTAATGATATTATTTATCTTTTGTCTGTGCTGAGTCTTCGTAGCTACACAAGCTTTTCTCTAGTTTCAGGAAGTGAGAGCTACTTTAGTTGCAGTGCACAGGCTACTCACTGTGATGGCTTCTCTTCTTGTGGGGCAAGGGCTCCAGGGCACACAGGCTTCAGTGATTGTAGCACATGGCTCAGTAATTGAAGCTCCCAGGCTCTAGAGTACAGGCTCGATAGTTGTAGCACAGGAGCTTAGTTGCTCTGCATCTTTCCAGATCAATGATTGAACTCCTGTCTCCTGCGTTGGTAGGAAAATTCTTTACCACTGAGCCACCAGGGAAGCCCAACTGTGTTCTTTTAAATTGCTGTATATTATCATTTAAATTGCTGTATATTATCATTTCTCACTTATTATTGTTTAGTCTTTGTGACTTATTTAAAATTTTCAACCTGACTCTTCTAACTGATTTTATGAATATATACACATAGAGCTTTCATAAAACAATAAAACATGCCATCTTGCTTTTTCTTCCCTAATAGATAAGATGTTATCTCTTGATATCATAATTATTTCATGTTAAATTCAATAGGGGAAATAAATTGCCATGTCTAAAATGAGATGCTTCCTGCTTTGATTACCAACACTCCTATACAATCTATCTCTTCTGCCCAGTCAATATGGTTATTATGCATCATTTTCTCTTTCAAGTATAAACAAAAAGTAAGACAATCTTCTATTTCTGAACTTTCAGTAATAAACATGTACTATTTGAAAACATTTGTTTTCTTGTTCTATTATCAAACATTTATAGACAGATATATGTCCAGAATATTGTCTTTGAATTCTCTCTAATACAACCTATAGTTCCTTTTATCTTCAGTCTCTCCAGGAAAACCACAGTTTGGATAAAAGAATATTCATTCAATTCATTTATTTGATACATTTAAAAGACATATTTTACCACTTCAGGTTGTTTAGAGTTTAAAGGCTAAGATAGACACATTACATAAATACAATAGCAGGTTTACTAGCCATATATCCTAAACACTATAGGGAAACTGAAGAAATGGAGTAGCCATCATAGTCAACAAAAGAGTCCGAAATGCAGTACTTGGATGCAATCTCAAAAACGATCTCTGTTTGTTTCCAAGGCAAACCATTCAATATCACAGTAATCCAAGTCTATGCCCCAACCAGTAATGCTGAAGAAGCTGAAGTTGAATTGTTCTATGAAGATCTACAAGACCTTTTAGAACTAACACCCAAAAAAGATGTCCTTTTCATTATAGGGGACTGGAATGCAAAAGTAGGAAGTCAAGAAACACCTGGAGTAACAGGCAAATTTGGCTTTGGAATATGGAATGAAGCAGGGCAAAGACTAATAGAATTTTGCCAAGAAAATGCCCTGGTCATAGCAAACACCATCTTCCAACAGCACAAGAGAAGACTCTATACATGGACATCACCAGATGGTCAACACTGAAATCAGATTGATTATTCTTTGCAGCCAAAGATGGAGAAGCTCTCTACAGTCAGCAAAAACAAGACCAGGAGCTGACTGTGGCTCAGATCATGAGCTCCTTATTGCCAAATTCAGACTTAAATTGAATAAAGTAGGGAAAACCACTAGACCGTTCAGGTATGACCTAAATCAAATCCCTTATGATTATACAGTGGAAGTGAAAATAGATTTAAGGGCCTAGATCTGATAGATAGAGTGCCTGATGAACTATGGAATGAGGTTCCTGACATTGTACAGGAGACAGGGATCAAGACCATCCTCATGGAAAAGAAATGCAAAAAAGCAAAATGGCTGTCTGGGGAGGCCTTACAAATAGCTGTGAAAAGAAGAGAAGTGAAAAGCAAAGGAGAAAAGGAAAGATATAAACATCTGAATGCAGAGTTCCAAAGAAGAGCAAGAAGAGATAAGAAAGCCTTCTTCAGCGATCAATGAAAACAACAGAATTGAAAAGACTAGAGATCTCTTCAAGAAAATCAGAGATACCAAAGGAACATTTCATGCAAAGATGAGCTCGATAAAGGACAGAAATGGTATGGACATAACAGAATCAGAAGGTATTAAGAAGAGATGGCAAGAATACACAGAAGAACTGTACAAAAAAGAACTTTATGACCCAGATAATCACGATGGTGTGATCACTGACCTAGAGCCAGACATCCGGGAATGTGAAGTCAAGTGGGCCTTAGAAAGCATCACTACGAACAAAGCTAGTGAAGGTGATGGAATTCTAGTTGAGCTATTCCAAATCCTAAAAGATGATGCTGTGAAAGTGCTGCACTCAATATACCAGCAAATTGGGAAAACTCAACAGGACTGGAAAAGGTCAGTTTTCATTCCAATCCCAAAGAAAGGCAATGCCAAAGAATTCTCAAACTACCACACAATTTTGCTCTCATCTCACATGCGAGTAAAGTAATGCTCCAAATTCTCCAAGCCAGGCTTCAGCAATACGTGAACCATGAACTTCCTGATGTTAAGGCTGGTTTTAGAAAAGGCAGAGGAACCAGAGATCAAACTGCCAATATCCGCTGGATCATGGAAAAAACAAGAGAGTTCCAGAAAAACATCTATTTCTGCTTTATTGACTATGCCAAAGCCTTAGACTGTATGGATCACAATAAACTGTGGGAAATTCTGAACGAGATGGGAATACCAGACCACCTGACCTGCCTCTTGAGAAATTTGTATGCAAGTCAGAAAGCAACAGTTAGAACTGGACATGGAACAACAGACTGGTTCCAAATAGGAAAAGGAGTACATCGAGGCTATATATTGTCAGCCTGTTTATTTAACTTATATGCAGAGTACATCATGAGAAACGCTGGACTGGAAGAAACACAAGCTGGAATCAAAATTGACGGGAGAAATATCAATAACCTCAGATATGCAGATGACACCACCCTTATGGCAGAAAGTGAAGAGGAACTAAAAAGCCTCTTGATGAAAGTGAAGGTGGAGAGTGAAAAAGTGGGCTTAAAGCTCAACATTCAGAAAATGAAGATCATGGCATCCGGTCCCATCACTTCATGGGAAATAGATGGGGAAACAGTGGAAACAGTGTCAGACGTTATTTTCTGGGCTCCAAAATCACTGCAGATGGTGACTGCAGCCATGAAATTAAAAGACGCTTACTCCTTGGAAGGAAAGTTATGACCAACCTAGATAGCATATTCAAAAGCTATTCAGAGACATTACTTTGCCAACAAAGGTCCGTCTAGTCAAGGCTATGGTTTTTCCTGTGGTCATGTATAGATGTGAGAGTTGGACTGTGAAGAAGGCTGAGTGCCGAAGAATTGATGCTTTTGAACTGTGGTGTTTGGAGAAGACTCTTGAGAGTCCCTTGGACGGCAAGGAGGATCCAACCAGTCCGTTCTGAAGGAGATCAGCCCTGGGATTTCTTTGGAAGGAATGATGCTAAAGCTGAAACTGCAGTACTTTGGCCACCTCATGTGAAGAGTTGAGTCATTGGAAAAGACTCTGATGCTGGGAGGCATTGGGGGCAGGAGGAGAAGGGGACAACAGAGGATGAGATGGCTGGATGGCATCACTGACTTGATGGACGTGAGTCTCAGTGAACTCCGGGATTGATGTTGGACGGGGAGGCCTGGCGTGCTGCTTTCATGGGGTGGCAAAGAGTCGGACAAGACTGAGCGACGGATCTATTCTGATCTGATCTGATAGGGAGACCATAGGTAAAAGAGCTTAGAGCTTACAGTATCATGGAAGTAAAACTGAAGCAATATCCAAGAAGCATAGGGTGATAATACCATGGATTCTGTCACATAAAAACTCTTTAACTTTGGAAATTCATTTAATTTTTCTGAGCATAAGTTTCCTCAGCTATAAAATAGACCTGATTATAGCTCCTACCTTATTATATTGTTTTTAGGACAAATGCATTAATCAGTGTAATGAGCTTAGAACAATGTGACTCATTATAAGCCTTTGATAAATGTTGTCTATAATGATGAGGACTACTATGTGAGAAAGAGAAAGATTTCCTGTGCAGCAGAAATCTTGCAGGGCAAGTACAGATACAAAAAAAAAGTTTATAATACACTCACGGAAATAGAAATTACTTATTTGGCAGGAGCTTGAGGAACAGTAAAGAATGGAAAAGATGAAAAGAAGGATAACCAGGGAGTAAAGGTGAAGAGCTATTTACTGGACATATTAATTTTATGGTGTAAGCTATGGGGTGAAATTATTGAAGAATTTCATACAGTGGAATGATATGGCCTAATGTACACTTAAGAAGCAAATTTAATAACTGCATAAAATGGATTTGAGAGAAAGGTTTGAAGGAAGAAATGATGGCAGAAACTAATGGTGACAGAGATTATTAGTAGGTAACTTAGAAGCTAGATATGTTTAGCTTGGTATGGATAATGTGTAACTCCTGGGATCATGTGAGTATTAAGTTGGTACGTGTAATATATAACTCCTAGGATCATATGAGTATTAAGCCCAGTGCTTAGTCTTAGAACTCACACTCAGTTTATATTAGTAATAATTATTGTCAGTGTGATATCTTTAAACTAAAATTATTGAATATTATAACTTAAATGGCTCCATGATTAAGTGATGAATTGATAAAATGGAAGAGTGGATTCTGATCAAGAAGGCAATGACAATTTTTAACATATTGAGTATGAGATTTCCATTAATATACAGGCTTATGTGTGCAGAAATCAGATGGAAATAGAGATTAAGAGTTCAAGTGAGAGGCTTGGGTATGTAGACTGAGAAGAGGTTGGATCCATGGTAACCAACAATATATGGAGTACAGCAGAAGCATTGGTAATAAACCAGTTCACTTAGGGGGAGAGAAGCAAATAAGAACAGAATAGAGTACAAACATAACCTCAGGTTCACTACCTTTGTATTGTTCTATGGGTGAAAGTCTTTCAGAGTGTGAATGGCCAAGAAGATATGAGGAGAATCAACAGTTAGTAATTCAGTAGAAAATCATTAACAGCAACATTTCTTGAGTGATTACTAATATTCCTGGTGGTTAAGTACTGTAAAAGCATTAACTCCTTTAATAATTAAATATATCTTCATGTAGGTTTTTTTACTTCATTTTTTACACATAAGAAAATGTCATACTGATAGGATAAGTAGTGTCTGAGATGGGAGAAATTAAAGCAAGATAGTTATCACTTCATGCAAATACTGAAAGATCAGTACTGAAAATGGTCCATTGCTTTGGTAATTAGAAAGTTTACTCATACTACAGCAGAATAGCTGTGGCAGTTGGGTAAGGGTGAAAATCAATGTGCAATATAGTAGGAAGCTGGTCAAAATCAATAAATGAGAGGACACTATGTTGTCTAAAATTCATCAGATCTCTTTAATAAAAGTTGAGCACACTTAGTCATTATCAGAATAAGCTTCACTTGTTTCTATGATCTTCTAAGGATATGGATTTTATGTGTGAGATTACTTTCTACAAGGATGATTTTACCTTTCAGTCTGCTAATTTCTTGTTTTGCAGACCTGCTGACTGTAGTGTCTAGAGATTAGTCTTCCACACACTTTTCACATCCTAAAGTGTTTCAATAATTGAATTTGATGAACCCCTAAATAAGTGTCATTTACTGGGTTTAACATGGGCCAAGCATTGTGCCAAAATCTTCACAGGGAATATTTATAATATTCTCAATAATTATACTTGAATATTATCTACTTTTCAGATGAATGACTTGAAATCTAAAAAATGCCCAAGGACACAAAACTAGAAAATGATGAAGGTACTACTTTATCCAAGAGTAAGGTCATTCCAGGGTTTTTGTGCTCCTTCCCTCCAACCAAAATCTTGAGAGACAGCATTTATTTTTCCTCCTTTGATGATTCCAACTGCTAACAGACTCTTATAAGCATGAGTTTTAATTGTTTTATATTTATACCTATGAACTTATTTTAATGAATAATAATAAATTTTGTATCTCTGTGTAATTTTATTTTGTCTTGAGTTCTTATATTTCAAAAGCTTTAGGAGGATAATTATATTTCATACACTTTTAGGTCACTTTAAGGCATTTCTATTTTTAAAAAGACATTTTCTTTGGAAGAAAATGATTTGACTTTTAAATTCATTAAGTCCATTTTAATAACCAAATCAAATGTGATATAAAGAGTAATTTCCACACACCTGTCTGTCTTTTTTAAGTTTATCAACAGAGACATTTTAGAAAAGAATTTTTTTTTTCCCCTTGTCATGTTTCAGTTCTCTTACTGAAAATTGTAATAGGTTAGGATTTGGGGAAAATGCTTTGAGGGTCTATCATTTAACTGATTACCTAAGGATTTTGCACCAGTCATGTAAACTCCATCCACACACTAAGGGAAGTTTGGTTCAATGTATATTCCCATGTAATATTGCAAGGTTTAATGGTATTAATGTAATTACCTGGATAAAATACCATGTACATTTTTATGAGTTGATTTTAAACTTGGAACAAGTAGTTGAAAATACCTATGATTGATATTTGCCTCCTCTGATAGAAAATTCTATTAAGACTTATTAACAGCTATTAAAAATCATAATAAATTAATATTGGAGATGAAGTACCATTAAAGAAATGATCATTGTAAAGTTGCTATATAAAAAACTTACTATCATTTAATGTGTTGGAATATTTTATACTAGAAATATTTTTCCAAGAGTGTCTTATCTTAAAAGTAGCATACAAATTTTTTATTTAATCCTTGAAAGAGAGGTAGATTTCCTATTCTGCTTGTTTAAAGATTTGAAAGGCTTTTTCTTTAATTGTTCCCCAGATTTCTATGGAAATCAAGGGTTTTGTTCTCAATAATTACTTTGACCTTTCAATTCAAGATCACCAAATTCAAACTATGTTAAAAGTCTCTTATGGGATTTTTCTCATTTGACCTTGAAAAACAGTTGTATGTGTTTATGAATGTGTGAGAGAGAGAGAGAGAATGAAAGAGTCCTACTAGGTTATGGACATCCAATGAAAATGATTAATTTTATCCCCATAATACATGGTAGACTTATAAATACCTGGCAAACAAACATTTTAATTAATTCAAATGTATTTGCTAAATATTATTACCTGTCCACATTTATAGTGAAGATTTTTAATGAAATTCCCTATTTGAACTAAAGAAAAGTTTGGATAGTTGTCTGAATTTTTAAACTAAATCTGCTACTGCAAATGCTGTATCTTTCTATTACAAGATTCTAAAACTTTTAAAACATAGACCACTTCTAAAAGACTAACTAAATACTAACCAGCAGAAAGTAATAAACCACATCCCAAAAAGTGCCAAAATTATGGAAGGACTGTGTGTTTTCTACACGACATATTAGCAGTATCTTTACTGAATTTTAGATTAGTAAGAACACAGACATTGAAACTTTCAGAACATTTCCTATTAGTCTTCAGTAAAGTGTGTTGTAATGTGTCACAAGGGATCAGGGATCATAAGTTGATTTTCACCACATGTAGTTCTTTTTCCCTTTGTCCTTCACTGAGTCTTCTTTTTTTTTTTTTCCTACCTCTGAAGCACTCCTGAGGGGCTAGTTAAACCAAGATAGAACATTCACCTCCTGAGTGCTTCAGTCCTTGAGAAGCTAACGGATTTAAGGAAAGGAAAAAGGAAGAGGAAAAGGAAAGGCTTAGAAAAATCCAAATTTGAGAACAAAATGGGCAAATATCAACAATTCAAAGTTTTCAATAAACTTCGGCATAGATAATTTCAAACTCATGTGTGAAAACTAGACACCCACTGGAAAAGTATGCCAGACTTATATAAAATTTTAGTGATTTAATTATAATCCTTCATACTGCTTATAAATTTCCTTTCATATTCCTTTACTTTTAGCAAAATCTTAGTTGATGTTGTCAAAAGCCCCATGTTACAGCTGTTTTCTGTAAGGCGAAGAGATGGAAAATGTTGCTGGTGGTCATACATAAAGGTAAATCACGTATTCTTTACCAACTGACAATCAAAAGGATAATAGTTACATTTAGAATTTGTCCTATGTCAATGTAATAATTGCACAAATAGAAATATGTAATACATTAATAAAAATTTGTTAGAGAAAATTCTCCAAGATTATTCCACTGCTTCCCTGCTTTTGTCTGCTTGGGTGTCACATGAGGGCTAACTCACTAAGGTATAAATAGAGAACTAGGAGCCTGGTAGGCTGCAGTCCATGGGGTCGCGCAGAGTCAGACACGACTGAGTGACTTCACTTTCACTTTTCACTTTCATACGTTGGAGAAGGTAATAGCAACCCACTCCAGTGTTCTTGCCTGGAGAATCCCGGGGATGGGGGAGCCTGATGGGCTGCCCTTTATGGGGTCATACAAAGTCTGACACGACTGACGCGACTTAGCAGCAGCAGCATACAATTCTAATGCTAAATTAGTAGGCTTGGTTTACTTTTTCCCTTTGTTTCCTTATGAAGAGCTTTTCAAGGACTATGAAAGTAAGGAATGACTGGACTGACATTTATAAGAGAAATGATGTCAAGTGTAATTGACATACTTTTACACACAAAATATAAAGGATGTACACAAGATTCTCATTTCAGATTCTAGTTTTGCTCTCACTAAACATCTAGCAATAACTGGAATAGCTAAGGACATAATTCTTATTTGGTTGATAGTATTTTCCTTATTTCCCAAATACTCTGGCCTAAATTTTCTTTGGGCTTATTGCTTCAGTACTCAAATTATCCTGGTTTAGTTTTGTTTATATACTTGTGAAAATAATAGCTTTTAATAAAGAGGCTTTTTATTGATTTCTAAGAAATACTTAATTCCCTCCAATATGCTATAGTCATGCCTGAGCCACCTGTACTTTCTCTCTAATTGGAGACTTCAGTGTCTGAATTTGTGTTTTCTTCAGGGGTTATATTTTTTAAACATCAGCAATTTTCTGTGCAATAGATAGACAATTTTGAATCTGTATTTAAATAATCCTCTATTTAAGCAATCAAGTTTATTGTTTCAATTTTGATCTAGATAAATAAGGCCTATATGAGATTTGTTTTGTCCAGAAAATAAAATGAGAAAATGTGAAAATGTAGACTTAGTTGGATGGGTGCAGAAATTCCATTTTTCTCAGATATTTTATTTCTATGTTCTTGACAAAAAACAATATAGGTCCTTGACTTTCAAATCTATTAACCACTATAAGCTTCCAATCTATAGTTCTGGTTCTATAAGACAATACAGGAAATAACCTAAAAGTTTTGATGCTAAGAGATGAGCTTCTGGGTTCTAAATTTCAGTTCTGTCACTTTTCACCATTTGTGAGCTTGGACAGATGATCAAATATCTCTAAGCCTGGTAGAAATCTACATAAAAAACATAAGGAAAACACATGTTTAGAAATACGAAAGAGAGTTTATATAGTTGAAGGTATGTAGAAAATAAAACAAAGTAAGAAGCAAAAAAGTGCTAAATAATTCTCTGATTTGTTGGAAAAACTAAGACTTCAGATAAAAAGAACCCACATTGTGCTGGAAAGAAGAGATTGTAATTGACAGGCTCAACCTATACATCATGAAATGATAAAAGCTTCCCCCAAAACATAAAACTTATATATGAAGAATAAAGATCCCAACATGATTTACAACTGTGACACTGGCTGATCAAAAACAACAGATCAGTATGCACTGGTCATAGCAAACACACTCTTCCAACAACACAAGAGAGATGGTCAACACCGAAATCAGATTGATTATATTCTTTGCAGCCAAAGATGGTAAAGCTCTATACAGCCAGCAAAAACAAGATTGGGAGCTGACTATGGCTCAGATCATAAACTCCTTATTGCCAAATTCAGACTTAAATTGAAGAAAACCACTAGACCATTCAGGTATGACCTAAATCAAATCCCTTATGATTATACAGTGGAAGTGACAAATAGATTTAAGGGCCTAGATCTGATAGATAGAGTGCCTGATGAACTATGGAATGAGGTTCATGACATTGTACAGGAGACAGGGATCAAGACCATCCTCATGGAAAAGAAATGCAAAAAAGCAAAATGGCTGTCTGGGGAGGCCTTACAAATATCTGTGAAAAGAAGAGAAGTGAAAAACAAAGGAGAAAAGGAAAGATATTCCCATTTGAATTCAGAGTTCCAAAGAATAACAAGGAGAGATAAGAAAGTCTTCCTCAGTGATCAATGCAAAGGAATAGAGGAGAACAACAGAATAGGAAAGACTAGAGATCTCGTCAAGAAAATTAGAGATACCAAGGGAATATTTCATGCAAAGATGGGCTCCATAAGGGACAGAAATGGTATGGACCTAACAGAAGCAGAAGATGTTAAGAAGAGGTGGCAAGAATACACAGAACTGTACAGAAAGATCTTCAAGACCCAGATAATCATGATGGTGTGATCACTGACCTAGAGCCAGACATCCTGGAATGTGAAGTCAAGTGGGCCTTAGAAAGCATCACTAGAAACAAGGCTAGTGGAGGTGATGGAATTCTAGTTGAGCTATTCCAAATCCTGAAAGATGATGCTGTGAAAGTGCTGCACTCAATATGCCAGCAAATTTGGAAAACTCAGCAGTGGCCACAGGCCAGGAAAAGGTCAGTTTTCATTCCAGTCCCAAAGAAAGGCAATGCCAAAGAATATTCAAACTACCACACAAGTGCACTCATCTCACACGCTAGTAAAGTAATGCTCAAAATTCTCCAAGTCTGGCTTCAGCAATACGTGAACCGTAAACTTCCAGATGTTCAAGCTGGTTTTAGAAAAGGCAGAGGAACCAGAGATCAAATTGCCAACATCCGCTGGATCATCAAAAAAAACATGAGAGTTCCAGAAAAACATCTATTTCTGCTTTATTGACTATGCCAAAGCTTTTGACTGTGTGGATCACAATAAACTGTGGACAATTCTGAAAGAGACGGGAGTACCAGACCACCTGATCTGCCTCTTGAGAAACCTATATGCAGGTCAGGAAGCAACAGTTAGAACTGGACATGGAACAACAGACTGGTTCCAAACAGGAAAAGGAGTACATCAAGGCTGTATATTGTCACCCTGCTTATTTAACTTCTATGCAGAGTACATCATGAGAAACACTGGGCTGGAGGAAGCACAAGCTGGAATCAAGATTGCCAGGAGAAATATCAATAACCTCAGATATGCAAATGACACCACCCTTATGGCAGAAAGTGAAGAGGAACTCAAAAGCCTCTGGATGAAAGTGAAAGTGGAGAGTGAAAAAGTTGGCTTAAAGCTCAACATTCAGAAAACGAAGATCATGGCATCTGGTCCCATCACTTCATGGGAAATAGATGGCGAAACAGTGGAAACAGTGTCAGATTTAATTTTGGGGGGGGGCTCCAAAATCACTGCAGATGGTGACTGCAGTCATGAAATTAAAAGACACTTACTCCTTGGAAGGAAGTTATGACTAACCTTGACAGCACATTGAAAAACAGACATTACTTTGTCAAAAAAGGTCCATATAGTCAAGGCTCTGGTTTTTCCAGTGGTCATGTATGGATGTGTGAGTTGGACTGTGAAGAAAGCTGAGTGCCAAAGAATCGATGCTTTTGAACTGTGGTGCTGGAGAAGACTCTTGAGAGTCCCTTGGACTGCAAGGAGATCCAAACAGTACATCCTAAAGGAGATCAGTCTTGGATGTTCATTGGAAGGACTAATGTTAAAGCTGAAACTCCAATACTTTGTCCATCTCATGTGAAAAGTTGACTCATTGGAAAAGACCCTGATGCTGGGAGGGATTGAGGGCAGGAGGAAAAGGGGATGATAGAGGATGAGATGGTTGGATGGCATCACTGACTCGATGGACATGAGTTTGTGTAAACTCTGGGAGCTAGTGATGGACAAGGGGGCCTAGCATGCTGCAATTCATGGGGTCGCAGAGTCAGACAAAACTGAGCAACTGAACTGAACTGAACCTTAAATTTAGGATGTGGTTTATGTGCTAAGTCACTTCGCTCCTGTCCTACTTTTTGTGACTCCATGGACTGTAGCAAAGTCACTCAGTCGTGTCAGATTCTTTGTGACCCCATGGACTATAGCCCACCAGGCTCCTCCATCCATGGAATTTTCTAGGCAAGAGTACTGGAGTGAGTTGCCATTTCCTTCTCCAGGGGATCTTCCTGACCCAGGGATCGAACCCGCCCGGGTTTCCTGCATTGCAGGCAGACACTATACCGTCTGAGCCAGCCAAGAATACTGGAGTTGCCATTTCCTCTCCAGGAGTTCTTCCCAATACAGGAGTCAAACCTCTGTCTGTTATGTCTACCTTCATTGGCAGGCTGGTTCTTTACCACTAGCACCACATAGGAAGAATAAACAGTGCAGAATTTAAAACTTTTTAATTTTATGCACAGCGCTCTACTTTAAGTATCAATTATTAAATAATGAATTCTACTGTTAAAATTGTAGTTCCAGTACAAATATAAATTTAACAAAATGCAGATATTAATTTGCCTAAATAAAAGTTAATGAAGCCAGTAAAGTGGAAAAATTGCTTCACTGTGATTCCAAAAAGCAGATACATGTATAGGCAATCAGGAATCTGAAAAAATATATATTGCTTTATAAATGTATAACTAAATTTTCTGGGTGCATGCTTAGTCGCTCAATCATATCCATCTCTTTCTGACCCTATGGACAATGGCCCCCCCAGGCTCCTCTGTCCATGGGAACTTCCAGGTAAGAATCTGGAGTGGGTCACCATTTCCTCCTCCAGGGGATCTTCCCAACCCAGGGATCAAACCTGCGTCTTCTTCATTGGCAGGTGGATTCCTTACCACTGAGCCACCTGAGAAACCCAATTTTGTTGAGGGAAAAGGATCTTAAAAGTTACACCTTCAACAGACAAATTTATATTTATTTCTATTAGAAAAAGATAATTTGCATTGCCATTAATTGTCTATATCTTACAAAGTAGTAAAATAACTAAAGTAACTCAGACAATGAAAAGCATAGGTTCTATATTTTATTTTTAATGGAAAGACAACTTTTGGTCAATTTCAAAGTCTTTCACAAGAACTTTAATTAGCTGACATTGTGTGACAAGGAAAAGATTCTCAATATTTGCTTTCCATGAAAACTCCAGGAGACCGTGAAAGACAGGAAATCCTGGCTTGCTGCAGTCCATGGAGTTGCAAAGAGTCAGACATCGACTGAGCAACAAAAACAACAATGACCATTTTAATACAGCAATCGTGATTGTTCAATACACAGAATCAAAATGGAATTTTACAGTTAAATCTGATATGTGGATAACTTAAGAGATTGTTTTGATGAGATTAAAAAAAAAAAAAAAACACTACATATTTCTGCTCAACCTTCTTCCACTACCACTTCTAGTAATAGCACCTCTATTTGCCTTAGGGAAAAATATATTTCAACTTTAGGCCATAATTTCATCTTGGAATTAATATGTGTAAGCCTTAATTTAGTGTGTTAGGGAAATGTAGTAAGTAAACATAGTAAATAAACACACTATCTAAACTTAGAAAAATAGAGTACACAGCCAGCAGAGAGGAAAATAAGAAGAAACTGTTGACTGAATATAAGTCCTAGAGAAAAGAACAGAAAGAATAGCATGCAAAGCATAAACAAGTCCAAATATAACACAAAATAAAACACTTTACTAGATTGTACTCTTCCCTTAAAAAAACATAGATATGTGCTTCAATAAGAAACACTTAAAATATAATGGCACAGAAACTTTTGAAAATAATGAGGGTATTTTACATATATTATGATTCAGTGATTTAATAGATTGCCATAGAGTTATATAATATAACTTCTGGCAAATCTACCCTTCCAATTTACAGGCATATAAAGCTTAAAAGGCATCATTGACATATATCCAACCCAAAAGAAAATACTGTTCACACTGATGCTGCTAAGTCGCTTCAGTCGTGTTCGACTCTGTGTGACCCCATAGACGGCAGCCCACCAGGCTTGCCCGTCCCTGGGATTCTCCAGGCAAGAACACTGGAGTGGGTTGCCATTTCCTTCTCCAATGCATGAAAGTGAAAAGTGAAAGTGAAGTCGCTCAGTCGTGTCCGACTGTAGCGACCCCATGGACTGCAGCCTACCAGGCTCCTCCGTCCATGGGATTTTTCCAGGCAAAAGTTCTGGAGTGGGGTGCCATTACTAAATGCAAACAAAATACAATTGTTTCTCAATTCCCTGAACCAACTCACCAGCATTTCTCATCTGAATCACTTCAACAGTTATTATGGAAACCTCCTATATATAGGTTCGATGCACGATACTGGATGCTTGGGGCTAGTGCACTGGGATGACCCAGAGGGATGGTATGGGGAGGGAGAAGGGAGGAGGGTTCAGGATGGGGAACACATGTATACCTGTGGTGGATTCATTTTGATATTTGGCAAAACTAATTCAATTATGTAAAATTTTAAAATAAAATAAAATTTAAAAAAATAAAATAAAGTCAGCTTTTGTTTCCCCCTATACCAAACTGCAATAGCTCTTCATTTCAGTTATAGTCTTGCAGATCATTGAAGGAATTTGGCATTTGCTGTTGAATTGGACACATGTAGATGACTTCAAGTATTTCTCAGCAAGAGCAAACCAAAGAGTGGATTTCCCAACTATTATACTCCAAATGACAGTTTGAAGTTGCTCTGTAGATAGTAACTGAATGAGTGAGAAAACAACCGTGCAAATAAATTTTTTGGCATACTCTTCTCAGAAATGGAGAGATCAAGCACATTAAAAGATAGAAGTTATGGTAAATGTAAATTATTCTAGGGTTAAAATTGTTGTAATAAGCATCCAGAATAACAGTGCACCTGAAAATTAGAAAGTACTTATTTTTCAAGTACATATGGAAACTTTGTAAAAAATAACATTTATTTAAAAACCAGCTAGCAAATATATAAAACTAGAATCATAGACTAGGGAACAAATAATGTAAAAGAAAGTAGAATATAGGTAAGAACAAACATTAATAAAAGTGAAATTTTATTTTATATTTTGTTTTTTAAAAATGATATTCTAAATGAAAATCTCATTCTTAGAAAAGATTGATAAAATGCACAAGTGTTTGACAAAACTTGTCATAAACAAAATTGAGATACACACATACATACACATTGTCAGAGGACAAAACATATGGAATGAAATATAAAATAGAGACTTATGGCCAAAAAAATTAAGTAAAATTAAAAACACAATTTTTTAAAACAATTATTAACTAGCAAAAATGACTCAAGAAAAATACTAAATTTGAATAATAAACAATATTTATTTAAATAACTAAAATAGAAGTTAAATCTCCTTCTCAAATTCTGCTTCTAGAAACTTTTATCAAGTCATAAAGAGATGAGTCCTGTCTTATGAAAAGAAGAAAACATTTTATTAGATTACTAAAACTTTTAAGGCCAAAATAGAATGAGAAAACTTCTTGAGAAACCAAAATTATAGGCCAATTTCCCTTCTTAACATTGATACAAGGTTAATAAGTAAATTACTATCAAACTTTCCCTGGCAATGTATATTAGAAATAAGAACAATATATCAAGACCAAAAAAATGTGAGTAAAGATACACACTTTATTTAAGCTTATAAAAGAAGACCTAAATTAATTTTGATGACTCCTTATGTTCTTTTGTGGGAAGAATTAAATTCCTTTCTAGTTAGTTAAGTAATATATGTAGAATTCAGGGCAATTTTAATAAAAATGTAGACAGGAATTTGTACTAAAAATTGAAACATAATTATGCAGAAATCTAGAAAGAGTGCAAAATTGTTGTTTTCAGTCATTAAGTCGTGTCTGACTCTTTGCACTCCATAAACTCCAGCATGTCAGGCTTCCCAGTTCTTTACTATCTCCCAGAGTGTTCAAACTCATGTCTATCAAGTCAGTGATGTTATCCAACCATCTTTTCCTCTGCTGCACTCTTCTTCTAGTGCCCTCAATCTTTCCCAGCATCAAGGTCTTTTCCAATGAATTGGCTCTTCACATCAGGCGGTCAAAGTATTGGAACTTCAACTTCAGCATCAGTCCTTTCAGCAAATATTCAGGGTTGATTTCCTTTGGGATTGACTGGTTTGATTGAAATGTAGAAAGAACACAAAATACTAAAGAAATGTTGAAGAATACGAAACAATGAAGAAAAGAAGCTGGGAGGGAAGTTCAAGAGGAAAGGGACTTATGTATACCTCTGGTAGATTCATATTGATTAGCAGAAATCAATACAATTCTGTAAAGCAATTATCATTGAACTAAAAAAATTAGTAAATTTTTAAAAAGTAACAGAGAAGCAGAACTTAACCTACTTGTTATCAAGATAAATCTATACAATTTGAAATAGTGTGGTTCACTGAAGCAATATTTTAAAAGCCATGAGAAAATTACATGTCAATAAATAGGTACTGCACTAATAAATGACTGCAAGCAATCTTTCATTATATTTCTTTTAACCATTACCAGGTTATTTAGAGGTTACATTCCAGAATAGATGGAACCTGCAAAAACTAGATTTCTGTGTAGTTTATATATATTGATACATCCCAACTGATGCCTGTGATAAAGAACCTGCCTGCCAATGCAGGAAATATAAAAGACTGGGTTTGATACCTGGATCAGGAATATCCCCTGGAGGAGGGCACAACAACCCACTCAAGTATTCATGCCTGGAGAATCCCGTGGATAGAAGAGCCTGGTAAGATACAGTCCAGTCCAAAGGGTCACAAAAAGTTGGGCATGACTGAAGGGACTTAAGAGAGAGAGAGAGAGAGAGAGAGAGATATCTGTGTGTGTATACTTTATCTGTAATATTTATATTATAAACTTATATCTATTTCATTCTTAATAAGATCCCTTATGATTATATAATAGATGTGAAAAATAGATTCAAGGGATTAGATTTGATAGAGTGCCTGAAGAATTATGCACAGAGGTTCAGCATTGTAGAGGAGATGGTTATCAAAACCATCCCCAAGAAAAAGAAATGCAAAAAGGCAAAATGGTTGTCTGAGGAGTCCTTACAAATAGCTGAGAAAAGAAGAAAAGTGAAAGGCAAAGGAGAAAAATAAAAATATACCCATTTGAATGCAGAGTTCCAGAGAATAGCAAGGAGAGATATGAAAGCCTTTTTAAGTGAACAGGCAAAGAAATAGAAGAAAACAACAGAATGGGAAAGACTAGAGATCTCTTCAAGAAAATTAGAGATACCAAGAAAACATTTCATGCAGAAATAGGCATAATAAAGGATAGAAATGGTATAGACCTAACAGAAGCAGAAGATATTAAAGAGAGATGGCAAGAATACACAGAAGAACTATACAAAAGTCTTAATGACCCAAATAACCATGTTGGTGTGATCACTCACCTAGAACCAGACACCCTGGAGTGTGAAGTCAAGTGAACCTTAAGAAGCATCACTACAAACAAAGCTACTGGTGGTGAAGGAATTCTGGCAGAGCTATTTCAAATCTTAAAAGATGATGCTGTGAAAGTGCTGCACTCAATATGCCAGCAAATTTGGAAAACTCAGCAGTGACCACAGGATTGGAAAAAGTCAATTTTCATTTCCAGTCCCAAAGAAAGGCAATGCCAAAGAATGTTCAAACTACCCCAACAGTCACATTCATTTCACATACTAGCAAAGTAATGCTCAAAAGCCTTAAAGCTGGGCTTCAACAATATGTGAACTGAGAATTTCCAGATATACAAGCTGGGTTTAGAAAAAGCAAAGGAGCCAGAGGTCAATTTTCCATCATTCATTAGATCATAAAAAAACAAAAGATTTCCAGAAAAACATCTACTTCTGCTTTGTTATGCTAAAGGCTTTGACTGAGTGGATTACAAAAAACTGTGAAAAAATTCTTGAAAAGGTGGGAATACCAGACCACGTTACCTGCCTCCTGAGAAATCTGTATGCAGGTCAAGAAACAATAGCTAGAACCAGACATGGAACAACGGACTGATTCCAAATTGGGAAACGAACCCTTCAAGGCTGTCTATTGTCACCCTGCCCATTTAACTTACATGCAGAGTACATCATGCAAAATGCCAGGCTGAATGAAGCATAAGCTGGAATCAGGATTGTTGGGAGAAAAATCAGTAACCTCAGAGATGCAGATGATACCACCCTTATGGCAGAAAAGGAAGAAGAATTAAAGAGCCTCTTGAGCAAGGTGAAAGAGGAAAGTGAAAAAGCTGGCTTAAAACAACCTTCGAAATACAAAGATCATGGCATCTGGTTCCATCACTTCAGGGCAAATAGATGGGGAAGCAATGGAAACTGTGAGTGACTTTATTTTCTTGGGCTCCAAAATCACTGTAGATTATGACTGCAGCCATGAAATTAAAAGCCTCTTGCTCCTTGGAAGAAAAGCAATGACAAACCTAGACAGCATATTAAATAGCAGAGTCAAAGCTATGGTTTTTCCAGTAGTCATATACAGTTGTGAGAGACCATGAAAAAGGCTGAGTGTCAAAGAATTGATGCCTTCAAACTATGGTATTGGAGAAGACTCTTGAGAGCCCCTTGGACAGCAAGGAGATCAAATCAGTCCATCCTAAAGGAGATCAACTATGAATATTCACTGGAAGAACTGATGCTGAAGCTGAAGCTCCAATACTTTGTCTACCTGATGGGAACATCTGACACATTGGAAAAAACCCTGATGTTGGGAAAAATTGAAGGCAGGAGGAGAAGTGGATGACAGAGGATAATATTGTAGAATGGCAGCACCAAATCAATGGACATGTTGCTGTTGTTGTTCAATTGCTCAGTCGTATCCAACTCTTTGCAACACTGTGAACTGCAACAGATATGAGTTTGAGCAAACTGTGGGAGACGGTGAAGGACAGTGAAGCCTGAGGTCCTGCAGTCCATGGGGTCGTAAAGAGTCAGATATGACTGAGGGATTGAACAAAGGCAAACATTTATATTTTATACTAATAACTATGTCTTATTTTATAAAATTATACACTTTATATTACACGTACATATTTTAGGCATGGATTGAAGTTAGAATTTTGCAATTTATCTTCTAACATCACTTTCAATTGCTGAATGCACAAGATATTTCAAATGGTGTATTTAGTTGTTGCAAATTCTTGAAGCAATTTTAGATTGGTATTTATGTTCCATAGACCAAAATGTTAAGAGAAAGAGAGGAGTAGGTTTACAAAAGAACAGGGAAATCCCTGAAATCAGAATGGGACAAATAATCAGTGTTTTCTGAGTAGCAAGAGAAGATCTCCTGGAGAAATTGTTTCTCTGTGGTAAATGTTTAAGGGCCAAGTGAACAAACAGAGCAATTATAGAGTACTTTGTCTGACTTTTACAAATAAGAAGTGAGAGGCCCCTGAGGTGGGTTGCACTGAATGGAAGGACACCGGTCAGATGGATTCTCCACTTTGCTTTGTAAATATTTTATGACAATTGACTCTGTGTTCTTTGTAATTGATCCTGATGGCTTTGTAATTACTTTGTCTCAACAAACGCTGAAATTGTGAATAGGTTTTATTGTTTCATTTGTGTTTTTCTTGCCAGTTCCTCCTTTGGGATCCTATGGCTGCTGCAGTTTGACAAGAATGTGTTTGTGGGGGAAAAATATGTCCAGTGATTGTTTATCTTTCTTATTTCTGTTTTACTCAGCTTTGCTGCATAGGCTTTGCAGCTCACCCTCCAATTCCCCAGGAAGATAGCAACGTCGTTACCAAGAGTACATTTTGTACCTAACTAAAACAGAGACACTTTGCCAACAAGGGTCCATCTAGTCAAGACTATAATTTTTCCAGTAGTCATGTATGGATGTGAGAGTTGAACTATATAAAAAGCTGAGGCTGAAGAATTGATGCTTTTGAACTGTGGTGTTGGAGAAGACTCTTGAGAGTCCCTTAGACTGCAAGGAGATCCAACCAGTCCATCCTAAAGGTGATCAGTCCTGAGTGTTCATTGGAAAGACTGATGTTGAAGCTGAAACTCCAATACTTTGGCCACCTGATGCAAAGAACTGAGTTATTGGAAAAGACCCTGATGCTGGGAAAAATTGGAGGCAAGTGGAGAAGGTGATGACAGAGGATGAGATGGTTGGATGGCATCACTGACTCAATGGACATGAGTTTGGGTAAACTCTGGGAGTTGGTGATGGACAGGGAGGCCTGGTGTTCTGCAGTCCATGGGGTTGCAAAGAGTCAGACACAACTGAGCGACTGAACTGAACTGAGCTGATTGGAGATTAATGTTGTAGAGAAGCCTGATGTCAACTCCACTTGGGAAGAGGGCTTCAACCTAAAGCAGAGAAAGTCTTTGGAGACAAGATAAGGGCCTGCCTTTCAGTTGTTTGAAGCTTATTAGATCAGCATGATTTTGGTAACTGCACAATTTGCTCTGTGTATCTGTTTTTGTGCCTCTGTGCAAACTAACCTGTAACAATGCAATACAGTCCTATCATATCTTTTCTGAATCCTTTAATGAGATACAATCCTCACATCACGGTTCTGCCTTTGGCTAGAAAGACTTAATGCTCACAGACATGTTCACCTCTACCCTGAGCTTCAGGACATGCATTTATGCATGATTTTTAAATTAAGCAAAAGAAATCACAGAGTGATGCTGACTGCTGATGGCAGTCATTTTTCAGTGGATATGATTATTTGAACTTTGATGATCCCAGAAAGTTTTGTGTCATGACCCAAGCCATATCTAAATGTTTTCATTTCTTTTCCAAGCAATCTATATAAAAAGCTCCTATGTTGTGTGAGTGACATACAAATAATAATAAAAGAGAGATAACTATCCTGAATAAAGTAGAATTTCCTAAAAATTTAGAATATATTTGTCAGAAGTGTGTTTTTCCCTCCGTTTTGTCTCATTGCAACAAGGACTTGAAATCATAGACCAGTGTTAGAGCTCAACATTTTACTGTGGTTACAGCTCAACATTTTATTGAGCAGACAGCAGATAGTATACCCGAAGATGAGGTGGGCCACCCCCCTAGAGCCTCAGCCTGTCTTGATTTCCCCTTTTTATCCTTTCTGTCTCCTCCTCTGGAGCCTGTCTTGTGCAAACTAGGACAAATCTAGGACCCACTATCTATCAGAGGTTCCCACTCCTATCACTGGATTTTTTTTCCTTTGTTCCCTTTTTCAAGGGCTTTTTCCCTTTCCTTTTCTGTCTTTTAGCCACCACCATTTTGGACTCTCTTTTTCTATCCTAACTACCTAATATCTTTAATGACTGTAATTTTCACCTTATATTTTATTTCCTATAGTTTGCAGTAATAAATCAAGTGACTTGCAGTCAGATAAAGGTACAAAATTTTTTCCCAATATTACAGGACTGTTGAAATTTTTTCCAGTAGAGTCCTAAGCAATGTGTAGTTTAATAACCTCATGATCTAGCCAAATCCAAATCTATGATCCAGTATGAATACAGTTTGACCTGAGCATTTGCATTTGTATTAAAATGTTAATAAACACTCTAGGTAAAAATCCTAGGTGATCATTATCACAGGTAGTCTATGAAGAATATTTTGAGAAATATAAGCAAGAACTTCTGTGCCTACACAGAGACCCTCTTGATTTTAATATAAATCACATTGATGACTAATAATTTCCTTAGTCATATCTTTAGGGCAAAACCAACAGTATTGGAAATACAATCTATACAGTGTTCTAGTCCACCTTAACAGAATTTAGGTTTTCAATAATCATTTTGAGAATAGCATTTAATAGCTCCTCTAATAAACAAAACAAAGTATTTTGGTGTTTCCCCAATGAACAAGAATAACGTAGAGTACAGTTTTATCCGCTCTTCTGTCATTATTGTTGCTCTCTAATTTAATAGTGTGCAGTTAGGCTATGGGCTTCCCTGATGGCTCTGTGGTAAAGAATCTGCCTGCTAATGCAGAAGACAGAGATTCGATCCCTGGTCTGGGATGATCCCCTAGAGAAGGAAATGGCAGCCAGCTTCACAGCATTCTTGCCTGGGAAATGCCATGGACAGAGGTGCCTGGGGAGTTACAGATCATGGGGTTGCAAAAGAGTCTGACAAGACTGAGTAACTAAACAAAAACCACAACAGTTAGCCTACATTTGTTGACACTTCTCCAGCAAAGATAGATACAACTTCCATAAGAAGCATAGAATAAAGAGCCTAGCAGGGCTGAAAGATAATGGCAAATCAACCACTGGGATAGGACAAGGTTCTTGACTGAAACAGATTGGAGAAATCTAATCTGCCACTGAGGAATTGGTACCCTAGAAAATATAAACTTATAATAGGTAGGAAAAAGTTACTCTAGCAGTTAAACAGAGTTTAGGAACTGGACATGCAAGATCAGTTACTCTTTATCCAAACTTTTATTATTAAATCAACATAGGGCTTCCCAAGTGGCACTAGTGGTTAAGAACACTCCTGCCAATACAGGAGACATAAGAGACACAGATTTGATCCTTAAGTTTGGAAGATCCTCTGGAGGAGGGCATGGCAACCCACTCCAGTATTCTTGTCTGGAGAATCTCATGGAAAGAGGAAGCTGGAGGGCTACAGACCATGGAATCTCAAAGAGTAGGACACAACTTAATCGACTTAGCATGCATGCATGCCGGGAATCAGGGTTAACTATCAACAGTCCACAAATTCCCAGATCCTAGGACAATTGACCAGCTAATAAAATCAAGGCTCTGATGCTGCAACAGAGAAAGGGGAGTTCCTATGTGGAACTTGGACATAACTGCATTCCAAACTGTAGGGTTTCTAGTTGCAAATTGTATGCTCTTTAAACTCCCACAGCAGGGAACAGGGATCACAGAGAATAAAGCAGAACTTCCATAGATAGGGTAAATTGTTTTCCTTGAAGAAAACTGATAACTAGATACCAAAAAAAGTGCGCATGTTTTGACCAGACTAGCAGCCAGTTTTACAAAGTTGGTAAGGGTTGATTCTGCAAGGAATAGTGGAAAGATAACGGATAACTGCAGTACTTGATGTTGAAATGTATTTTTATGTGGTTAAAATAATTGAGTTATTGAACTGCTCAGTTTTGGCTTATGTAGATGAATCAATTTAGATTTATAAGTGAAATTACATCTTATTCAGACACTATTACATAAATTTAATCATACATTTCAGATAAATTTACTATTACCTTTAGAATATTCTCTCTCTCTTTTTTTTTAGCCTGTGGGGATGAATGTGGTATTCCTCAGTAAATCTAATTGCCAGTTTTCAACCACTACTATGAAAAAGCATTGTTTCTCCAGATATATTAGGTGAAATATTAACCTTGATGACATTTAGATGCTAAATTATACCAACAGATGCATATTTTTAATTGTAATATGTTAAAGGCTACAAGATGGGCTTCCCTGGAGGCTCAGTAGGTAAATAATCCACCTGCAATGCAGGAAACCTGTGCTAGATTCCTGGGTTGAGAAGATCCTCTGGATGGGCGCATGGCAACCCACTCCAGTATTCTTACATGGAGAATCTCACGGACATAGGAGCCTGGCACACTACAGTCCATGCAGTAGCAAAGAGTCAGACATGACTGAGCGACTAAACGCAGTACAGCAAGTCTATAAGATATAGCCACTATGGGAAGGTAGAGTCATGGGAACTGAAATACACTACCCCTTCTCCAACATGTTTAATATTCTTACAAATTAGTAAAAGAAACTAACAAGTATTGAGAAGTTAACACAGTAATAACTCATTGCTGCAACAGTATTTACCAATTTTAGTAATAATGAGGCCAAAGAATAAATCAAATGATTTTCTCCACATCATATGATTAGAAATCATCAGAGCTGAGATGTAAAGACCAGTGCTTCACCCTAAAGTTCTTTACTTCTCTCTGTGGCAAACAGCATCTGGAATGACACACTTCACTACCTCTGGGATTGTGAATTTGATAGATTTTGCTCCTGTGATTAAGTTATGTTATAAAACCCAGTTGACTTTCAACTAGGAAGATTATCTGGATGGACCTGACTTATTCACATGAACCCTTAAAAGCAGAGTTGCTGCCAACTGATCACAGATAAGAAGTCAGAAAGATTAACTTGGTCTACTCTAGAAGAAAGCAGAAACCCCAGTTTTGAATTGTATTGGAGACAGGCAGCTACTAACAGCTAAGACCAGTCCTCATACAAGAGCTATTAAGGAATTGGAGACCTCAGTCCTACAACTACAAGAAACTGATTTCTGCCTACTATGACTGAACTTGGAGGTGGATTTTCCCCCAGAGCCTCACAAACAAGAACAGCCTGAACACCAGCTCAAGTTTAGGCTTGTGATACCCTGTCAGTAAGTCAGTCCAGTCACTCAGTCGTGTCTTTCTTTGGGACCCCAGGGACTGCAGCACTCTAAGCCTCCCTGTACACCACCAACTCATGGAGCTTGCTCAAATTCATGTCCATCGAGTTGGTGATGCCATCCAACCATCTCATCCTCTGTCACCCACTTCTCCTCCCACCCTCAATCTTTCCCAGCATCAGGGTCTTTTCAAATGAGTCAGCTCTCTGCATCAGGTGGCCAAAGTATTGGAGTTTCAGCTTCAGCATCAGTCTTTCCAATGACTGTTCAGGACTTATTTCCTTTAGGATGGACTGGTTGGATCTGCTTGCAGTACAAGGGACTCTCAAGAGTCTTCTCCAACACAACAGTTCAAAAGCATCAATTCTTTGGCCTCAGCTTTCTTTATAGTCCAATTCTCACATCCATACATAACTACTGGAAAAAAAAAAAAAAAACAACAACATAGCTTTGACTAGATAGACCTTTGTTGGCAAAGTAAAATCTCTGCTTTTTAATGTATTGTCTAGATTGGTCATAACTTTTCTTCCCAGGAGCAAGTGTCTTTTAATTTGATGGCTGCAGTCACCATCTGCAGCCCCCCAAAATAAAGTCTTTCACTGTTTCCATTGTTTCCCCATCTATTTGACATGAGGCGATGGGACTGAATGCTGATTTTTAAGCCAACTTTGTCACTCTCCTCTTTCACTTCCATCAAGAAGCTCTTTAGTTCGTCTTTGCTTTCTGCCATAAGGGTAGTGTCAACTGCATATCCGGAGAAGGCAATGGCAACGCATTCCAGTACTCTTTCCTGGAGAATCCCAGGGACAGCGGAGCCTGGTGGGCTGCCGTCTATGGGGTTGCACAGAGTCGGACATGACTGAAGCGACTTAGCAGCAGCAGCAGCAGCATCAATTGCATATCCGAGGTTTGGTAATTCTCCCGGCAATCTTGATTCCAGCTTTTGCTTCATCCAGCCCAGTGTTTCTCATGATGAACTCTGCATATAAATTAAATAAGCAGGGTGACAATATACAGCCTTGACGTACTCCTTTCCTAATTTGGAACCAGTTTGTTGTTCCATGTCTAGTTCTAACTGTTGCTTCCTGACCTGCATACAGATTTCTCAAGAGGTAGATCAGTATTCCATCTCTTTAAGAATTTTCCACTCTTTAAGAATTTTCCACGGTTTGTTGTGATTCACATAGTCTGGATGACTGTGTAATACCCTGATCAGAAATCTAAGCCACGTGACCGTGGACTACAGAATTGTGAGCTAATAAATGGCTATTCAGTATATTCCCAGCATACAAATGAGTTCCTGAGAGTGCATTCGTAAGTTGAATTTGTTCATTAAGTCCAACAGAGTTAGCCTAGAACCCAACTAATACAATTGAGCTATACAATACTGTATTGTAATAGACATAATACTTTTCATACAAATAATACATTAAAGAAACAGATATTCACAAAATAAAAAAGACTTTTTAAAAATTACAGTATAGGATATTGAAAAGTACAGTAGTACAGTACAACAGCTGGCATATCGTGATGGGCATCAGTGAACAGGCAAGAAGAGTTACATACTGGAGGAGGTTGAGGAGTCAGGAGACGGTAGAGCTGAAGGGTTGTCATTAATAGGAGATGGAGGGGAAACTGCAATTTCACTCATATCACAGGCTTGAAATAGAGATATTGTATTATTGTGCTTTATACAGTGCTCAATAGTAAAGTACACAAAACACAACCACTTGTAGAAGATGCATGCATGTGACAACAGTGTACACCAGAAACGTGAACTAACTCATGTGACTGGACATTCAAATGCGTATTCACTTCTTTGAACGTTTGCAACTTGAATGTTCATATGTAGGGGACTTACCGTAGTTAAGTTTGTGATCAGTTGTTATGCAGCAATAGAAAACTAATTCATCTCCTGTTTGCTACCCGTATGAAGGAGCTCTACCCACTTCATATTTCTACATGCTGATCTTAATGCCAGGCTCTAAAGGTACAAAGAACAGTCTGGGTCGTTTTACTATCAGTGAATCAATTCACAGTTGGTGTCAAAAATAGTCAAAGGCGGTAGAACATAACTATTTTAACAGAAAAACTGTTTGAAAAAATTTTAAGATAAGTATCAAATGCTTTTCAATATTTCCTGGCTATGTCTTCATCTCTCCCTATATAATCCTATGGTGAGAATATACCTATGTCACTGTTGGCAAGGATACTATAAAATAAAATTTCAGTCTACCACTTATCCCAGAAAATCTGTGCTACCTTTAAGAATGATCTAAATTTACCTTTGTCTACAAACCTGAGGTTTTCTAGTCTTTCCTTATCATTGGCTTATATTTGTTCCTTATTAAATGACAAGAAAATTAGAAAGTATATAAATTCTTCATCATCAGAGGGATAGCTTTAACTGGCATAGTCTGATCAAATTTTGTTTTCAAGCAAATTCGTAGGAATCACTTTGTCTAATTAGTAGTTTTGTTATGACATATGCTGATGCTGTTCTTTACTGATTCCCTTTTAATTTTTGTTTTCTGCAAAGTATGTCAAAGCAGCTAATATTCTCTAAAGTACAAGAGATTAATCGATCTTTAAGAACTAAGAAATAATTAAGTTCAAATATCTCATACTTCCTTATAACAATCAGATGAAAATTATTATCAGTGATACAAAAGCATAGATAGATCTGTATGAAAATAATATTACAGTCCAATTTACTCTGATAAGTTATAAAGTTGATTATGAGTTATTAGCAAGTCTGCTTTCCAGAAGGAAAACCAGCAGTATCAACACTATTGGCAATATTTATATTGTAATTATTGTAAAATTTGAAGCATCTCAATTAAGAAGATGCCCTGGAGCAAGTTTTCTTATAGAAAACACAAATGAAGAAAGCTGAACAAGCTTAACTGGTTGAACTTCTTTCTTAAGGGACTTAAAACCTTCATGAACTCCATATAAATTCTGCAGGGGAAAAATGCAGTAAGTATTAATTAAATATTATATTATGGTTTATTGTAGTAGAAATATGAACATAAGCTCAATTCTGACATTTTAAGTGGCATGTGCACGTTTAAGTTGAACTAATCCTCATGAATAAATGAATAATGTTACAGCTGAAAAGAACCTGAAAGTCTTCTAATTTACTTCTCTAAGTCTTTGTTTCAAGGCAGAGAATAAGTCCATAACATCAATAACTACTCAAAAATTACATATATATGTGTGTATTTGTGTCAAGTCGACTTTCAACCAAATCCATTTCAGAGAAATCAAAGCCCTCTTTCCATATTCTTCCTCAGAATCTATTCATTCCAATGACTTTCAAAAAGTTCTCTTTGTCCAAGACAACCAAATCAATATTTTTAACCCTGACCTCATATCCAGCTTTCTGATGAATCTTTTCTATTATTCCTACAATATCTCCAGCTGTTTGTTTTTATTTATTTCAAAATCTTGATTTTAGAATTGAAGTTTTCAAAACTACATATTCACATTTTATGGAACTTGGTGTACCACTGTGAGTGAATAAGCCCTTTGCAACTGTATGTTTGTTTAAACATACAAATCTTTGCCTTATTTAAAGCAGAAATCTTGGTCAGAAATTCAGCTCTGGAGTCAGTTTCTGAGGAAGTACAATATTGTTTACGACTTAACTACCAGCAATATTTGAGGGAAATGTAGGGACTTCCTCCATTTTCACAATTGTACCTATTCTGTTTTTAAAAAATGAATTTAGAGAGTGAAGTCAGAAACAGCAGTTATTTCAATATCTTTTTTTTTTTTTTTAAGTTAGAAACCTACTTTCTATAATCCTATAATCCTGAAGGCTAACTGTTCTGATCTTTAGGAATCTCCTCATTAGTTAGAACTGGAGCATATGTCAAATCCTCTTTGAAACTCAGGAGAAGTATTTCACTTTTTGCTGTGTTATGATGGATCTGTGCTAACCATTTAATTCATTTAGGATAACAATTCATTTTGTCTTTCTACCCAGCCCTATTGTGTGTTCCTTTTGAAAAGAACCTGAATTCTCATTTGTGAATTCAGTGAATTACACCATAATTATTGTCGAATTAATGATGGGCTTCTGATGTTATTTCTGAACAAGAAAGATAGCTTAGAATGGCTAATAGGTGATTTTTTTCTTTCTTTCTTTTTTTTTTACTTCTGATTTTTCTTCCTCTTTTTCACGTTCCTGTCTTTCATGTTCTCTACTCCTCTACCCTTATGCAAATGATTGTACAGTCTTTGTACTGCAGCCACAGGTTTATCCTTTCATTAATCAATAATGGATTTTCAAGGCTTTAAAAATGTGCAAATTACTGTGACAGACCTGCTGTGATAAAGAAGATAAAGAAGGCATTGTCTCCTTCAAGGAAAGGGAAAGGGAAGTTGCCCAGTCGTGTCCGACTCTTAGCTACCCCATGGACTACAGCCCACCAGACTTCTCCATCCATGGGATTTTCCAGGCAAGAGTACTGGAGTGGGGTGCCATTGCCTTCTCCAGTCTCCTTCAAGGAGCTCATAGTCTAATATGCAATCTGTGGGCCAAATTCAGTTCACCACTTGTGCATGCATGTAAATTTGCTTCAGTCATGTCCGACTCTGCATCCCCATGGACTGTAGCCCACCAGGCTCCTCTGTCCATGGGATTCTCCAAGCAAGAATACAAGAGTGGGTTGCCATTTCACCATTTTTGTAAATTAATTTTTTAATTCAATTTCAGTCATGCTACTTATGTTACATATTTTCTGTGGTTGTGTGTGCACACCACAGTGCCAGAATTGAATAGTTATAACAGAAGTTGAATGGCCTGAAAAACCTAATAATCACTCTCTGATCATTTACAGAAAATGTATGACAATCCCTTGCTTAGTAGATACTACAGCACTGAAATAGAAGAATGAGCAAAAAGTTAAATATGGGCTTGAAAATGTTATGCAAGGTAGAGTTTAATTAAAACTGTAGGTATGGAAGAAGATTCTGTGAGCACCATTTATGTGAACTCTGAAAAACAAGTAGGCTTTCAACTGAAGCACTGAGATGAAGAGATCACTGGTTGCTGATAGTTTTGAAGTGCTATCAAAGACAAAGCATATATCTCCATCAAATACACTCCTAATTATGGCCCAGTAGTAGAGGAAGATTTTTTCCAGGCAATAATAAAATGAGTTTTGTGGTAACTTTTAAGATGTATTACAGGCTCCAGTTACTTCTAGATGTTGTTAATGTGATTATACCAATTTCTTAGAGCCACATCAAATGCACGCTAGATTTTATTTACTATTAGAGTTTATCTCAACCATTAGAAACATTAACATTTTTACTTACAGAAATAAGGGTTTATGTTAACAAATAAAGCTTTTTACAAGCTATATGCTTTTGGACTTCCTAAATATATGTTTAATTAGTCTAAATGAAGCGTTTACTTTAATAAATACATAGAAAATATCAAAACACAATTATTGGGGAGAGAAGAAAATATATAATTAGTTGTTTCAGATGTGTAGACATTTTAAGAGTGATAATAATAGGCAAATGTTCATAATGGTTCAAGGGTCCAAAAATTTTTGCAGGAATCATATATTAGAATTAGTATTCTCACTTTTGCTTAATTATCTATTGTCATTACTCTTTAACTTAAACATCTCACAATTTATAATCTCACATGATATTCTTCAGAGTAAAATTAAATATTTTAACTTAGATTGTCTCCTAAATTGTCTCCTAGAATTCACAACTTTGTGTTCATTTTCCAGTAATTAAGGCAGAAATTCCATAAATTATGCTTTATTTATGATTTACACACAAATTAACAATTTACATAACATTTATTTTAGTCAGTACTTTAAGAACAACAACAGCATATACAAGAGGGTGTGTATATTATTGGGAAATTACTATCTCAGTAAATGTAATTGAAAACTATAATACAGTGGGAAAATGTTGCCGTAAAATTATTTTAATACATTTTGAAAATGAAATGATATTAGAGAAAATATAATTTCCAAATAAAATATTCTAAAATGTTAAAATATTTATTTGATCTTGAAAGAAGGTTAAACATGTAGGTCTCATGTATAAATCATAGTACTCATGCATTTGGGGTAATCTTGGAATATTTTATTTTTTGCTCAGTGTATGCAAATAATATGAAAACAAACCTTTGGTAAGAATGAAGCTAATATTCCAGCATTAAGCTCATTTAGGTTCATTGGGGACAACAGCAAAGAATGCTATCTAATTAATTAGAATGACAGGAAACTGCATGACACATTTCTTATGGCTGGCTGGTTTAACATTCTAAAACCCTCCTGTTGATTAGAACTTGCATGTTTTAAATAGAAAAGGATGTTAGACATCCCATCTGTTGTGTAGCAGAGCTTCAGAAAAAAAAATTTTTTAAAGGTACATACAAGTCTCAATGAGTTCAAGTCAGCAGAATAAGACATTTGTAACATGTTATCTGATACCCAACATAACAGGCTAACTAATTGCTTCCAAAATTCTTTTGTTTTCCATCAAGCTGTAGTTAAGGAAAATGACTCTTAGAAACCTTGGCATTTTGACCATATTTGTCATATAGCAGAACACCTACTCAATCTCAAATTTTTTTCCTCCATGTGTGTATGTGTCCACAACAGGCACAGTTGAAGAAGTACAATTTCTTTTACACCCAACACATTATGCTTGCTATTGTACAAACTGTTACACAGAACTTAATTTCCTATTATGCACATTTCTGGAGAAATTTCTTAGAAAGAATGAATTTAAAAATATTCAATTCTATTTCATGGCTGAAAACACTAATGAAAAAATCATGTACTTTTTATATATTCTCCATATATTTGACAAATATATAGATGGAAAATAAATGGACATATTAAACCCATCTGAATTAGGCTGAAATGAGATTTCCTGTACATTTGTGTGACATCATATGCATTGTCTTATGAAATATGAGTATCTAATTGTACTATGGGTCACATTTGTCCCAAAACACAACTGAACTTAAATTCATAGTTATTTACCAAATCAGTATTAGCTGAGGGAGGACCACATATAATGTCTATGAAATTCTCATTCTCATAGAACTACTCATGAGAAATAACTAGGATCAAACTCTAAAAATGAAATTAAAAAAAAAACAAACCTCTTTTCTACTTTTTCATTTTAATTTTATGGAAATACTTTCCTTTAGTTTTAAAATAAAAATCATCAACTATTCAACATTAGATTTTTCAATGTTCATTTCTAACATTGTTAATTTCATGGTTAATTTCTAACTCATATGCAAAACAGGTGCTAGGACCACTAGGTAGACTAAGGACAGAAGCTGAGAGGGAATTTATCTTGGAATATAATGAAAGAGGAATAATGGCAAGTAATTGCCACTAGCAAAATTTCAGCTCATCAAGGCAAATCTGCCAAATGTTATACTTATCTAGATATGAGGTGAAAATGAGATATCATCAACTAGGAAATGGAAGTCGATTAGAAGTTCAAGATATAAGCCATGTATGCATGCTAAGTCACTAAGTCGTGTCCAGCTCTTTGCGACCCCAGGGACTCTAGCCCACCAGGCTTCTCTGTCCATGGGATTATCCAGGCAAGAATCCTGCAGTGGGTTGCCATTCCCTTCTCCAAGGGATCTAAGTCATAGGTGTCCCCCCAAAAAGCAGATGTTATAGAAAGCATAAACATGAGAGGCAGCAAAATTAAAAAGTCAACAATGATGTGCTTGTGGAGAAAATGAGGAAATATGTATGTATATTCATTCATAAACACACTGTGCACACACTTGTTTACTCCCCAAACAAGTCAGAGCATGCAGTAGATTGAAACTTCTACAGTGGCAGTTTTCTGTAACTGTAGCATCATCTGCCCAAACTCACATGGAGTGCCTGCTCTGGGTCCTCTAGTTCTCATTAGCTCCCCAGGAAGGAAAAGGTTGCTCTTAACAACTACAGTTTGCATTTGAGACGGACAGAGCCAGAGTAGACCCGGCACTGGCCCTGAACAGAGCAAGGGTGGCCATTAGTAGTGCTCGTGAAACAGCAGAACACTAGTGGTTTGGAACTCTGACTAGTGTGCCACAACCACCCCAGCACATGCTGTAACCTGCACTGGGGCCAGCTCTGGCCCATCTTGCTTCAGTGCTGCCCCCCTTGGTTCAATATTCAGTTCAATATCAGGACTCAGGGTGCTGATCTGGGAGTGGAGAGAGTGGACCTGCCTGCTCAGTCACTAAGTCATGTTTCTCTTTGAGAACCCATAGACTGTAGCCCTGGAAGGCTCCTTTGTCCATGGGATTTTCAAGGCAAGAATACTGGAGTGGATTGGAGAGGGACACTTGAAAGGAATGGACCCAGCTCAGACCCAAGTCTCAGGGATTCTGCCAGAACTTTGGGACTGCACAGTGTCCCCAAGAGGGCAGTGTTGGCTACTGAGCATCCCTGACTCCCACCTGGTTCCAATTCTAGATAATTGATCTTCAGCCCTACCTGCCACCAAGGTGATGGCAGACAGAACTCCCTGAAGTAAGTATGACTCATGCTAACTTTAGATCCAGGTCTCCCACAGAAGCACTGGGCAGAGGTAGATGGCATAGGGATATTTTCATACAAGTACACCCTAAGAACAAGAGAAAACAACTAAAAAACAACTAATGAAACAAAAAGAAAAACTTAGCTGATAAGGTGTTCAATGAAATGGTAATAGGAATGGTAACTGAACTAAGCAAAAGAATAGATGATACAGGCAGGAATACAAAGAATTATAAGACTATTGCAAGTAACTGTATGACAATAATATGGACAACCTGGAAGAAATGGACAAATTCTTAGAAAGGTATGATCTCCCAAGACTGAATCAGGAGGAAATAGAAAATATAACAGACCTATCACAAGAATTGAATTTGAAGTTGTGATTAAAAAGCTCCCAGAAAACAAAAGTTCAGGACCAGATGCCTTCACAGGTGAATTCTATCAAACATTAAGAGACGAGTTAAAAGCTATCTTTCTGAAACTATTCTAAAAAGTTGCAGAAGAAAGAACACTCCCAAACTCTTTCCATGAGTTTTGATATCACACAAACACCAATATACAACAACAAAAAAAAGAAAATCATAGGCCAATATCACTGATGAACATAGAGACAAAAATCCTCAGCAAATTATTAACAATCTGAATCCAACAGTACACTAAAAGGATTGTACACCATAATCAAGTGGAATTTATTCCAGAGATTTTTCAATATCTGCAAACCAGTATGATATAGCACATGAACAAAGGGAAGGATAAAAACCATATGATCATCTCAATAGATTTTGGCAAAAGCTTTTGACAAAATTCAACATCCGTTTATGATAAAAAAAAAAAAAAATTCTCCAGAAGGTGGGCATAGAGGGAATATATCTCAACACAATAAGAGCCATATATGACAAACTTACAGCTAGCATCATACTCAAAAGTGAAACGCTGAAAACGTTCCCTCTAAGATCAGGAACAAAACAAAGATGTTCATTCTCACCACTTTTATTTAGCTTAATTTTAGAAGGCCTAGCTACAGCAATCAGAGATGAAAAAGAAATAAAAGGAATCCAAATTAGAAAAGAAGAAGAAAAAAAAGCTGTCACTGTTTGCAGATGACATGATATTATAATAGAAAATCCTAAAGATACTACCAGAACTCATCGGTGAATTCAGTAAAGTTACAAAATTAATACACAGAAATATGCTGGATTTCTATATACTAACAGTGAAAGATCAGAAAGAGAAATTAAAGAAACAATCCCACTTATCATCACATCAGAAAAAGTAAAATATCTATAAATAAATCTACTTAAGGAGACAAAAGACCTATGATCCAAGATCTATAAGATGCTAATGAGATAAATTGAAGACAATACAAACAAACAGATGTGTGAACAATTATTTATTTGATTTATTTCCAAAATAACTATGTTTCTGAAATAAAAAAAGTCAAATTTTAAAAATGAAAAATAGAGTGGGGAACTATAATTATTTGCCTATAAGAATAGCTATGAAGATTAGAGATTATAAATAAAAAACTCCTGATTTTATAATGAAAATAGCCAATCCATTCTGCACTTTCCAAAAGAAGCTTAATTTTGGAGTTTTAATAACTTGATCAGGTTACATAAATAATAAATGATAGAATGGGAATATCACCTACACAATTTTTCCCTAGCATGCACTGAGACTTACCAATAATGCAGCTTTCTAAAAATGGGAAAAGGATGTTATTGTACAGTCACTCAGTCCTGTCCCACTCTTTGTGATCCCATGGACTGCAGCAAGCCATGTTTCCCTGTCCTTCACCACCTCCTAGATCTTGCTCAAACTCATGTCCAAGTGTTGGTGATGCCATCCAACCATCTTGTCTTCTGTTATCCTCTTCTCCTCCTGCACCTTTGCCAGCATCAGGGTCTTTTCTAATGAGTCAGCTCTTCATATTAGGTGGCCAAAGTATTGGAGTTTCAGTGTCAGTATTGGTCCTTCAAATGAATATTCAGAATGGATTTGCTTTAGGATTGACTGGTTGGATCTCCTTGCTGTCCAAGGGACTCTCAAGAGTTTTCTCTAACACCATAGTTCAAAACCATCAATTCTTTGGTACTCAGCCTTCTTTACGGTCCAGCTCTCACATCCATACATGACTACTGAAAAAAACTATAGTTTTGACTGTACACAACTTTGTTGGCAAAGTACTGTCTCTGCTTTTTAATGTTGTCTAGGTTGGTCATAACTTTTCTTCCAAGGAGCAAGTGTCTTTTAGTATCATGGCTTCAGTCACCATCTGCAGTGATTTTGGAGCATAATAATAATAATAATGATAATAATAATAAAGTCTGCCACAGATTCCATAGTAAATTATAGCTACTAGTATAAGATCAATCTTTCAACTTTTTCCTTCCTTACAAACCTCTTCTTTGTATGCTCACCATGTAACTGATGAACAAGATTTCAACATAGACCTTGTGATTATGACTATGCCTTTGGTGACTCCATCCAAGGTGGTTCTGAGGGTAAAGAATCTGCCTGTAATGCAAGAGATTCAGGTTTGACCCCGTGTCAGGAAAATCACATGGAGATAAGAATGGCTACCCACTTCAGTATTCTTGCCTGAGAAATCCCATGGACAGAGGATTCTGGTGAGCTACAGTCCATAGCATCACAAAGAGTTGGACATGACTGAGCAACTTTCACTGACTTCACCTGATGACTCTTACAATGGAGAGTAAGAGGAAATCTATAACCCTACAAAAGAATAAAAGAAACATATGTCTCCATAGGAGTCAGTTCCTAGTGACTTTTGATCTCAGAGGGCTCAGAAAACCATATCTTGTTGTTCACATTAGAAATGGATATGATTTAAGAGAAGATTTGCACTGGTGAGAACCACTAAGCTAATATTCATTAACTGTTCACATAACTCATCTCCAATACTCAATGCACCCCATATTTCATTCTCAAACTTCACTTCTGGGGTGTAAGCTAAAGAGAGTTGAATCAAATATTAACTTATACATCTTTGGCACTACAAAACAAGGGACAGGTGTGTGCTTGTGTGTGTGTTAAGTAATCTATACATAAAACATAAACTGCTGCTGCTGCTAAGTCGCTTCAGTCATGTCTGACTCTGTGCGACCCCATAGACAGCAGCCCACCAGGCTCCCCCATCCCTGGGATTCTCCAGGCAAGAACACTGGAGTGGGTTGCCATTTCCGTCTTCAACGCATCAAAGTGAAAAGTGAAAGGGAAGTCGCTCAGTCATGTCCGACTCTTTGCGACCCCATGGACTGCAGCCTACCAGGCTCCTTCGTCCATGCGATCTTCCAGGCAAGAGTACTGGAGTGGGGTGCCAAGGGTGACCTTAAATCAATAAGACAGTGACGAATGTGTCACCCCACACACACACTGAAGCTGTTTCCAAGTGTTTTAGGTTGGAGGAGTTGCAAAGATTCTATTTTTGGGTTTTTGAGTTTCACATAGACTCTATTTTGTACCTAAATGTTTCACAGGATGCTATTTTTGTGTTTTTAGAAAAGAGGTTTACTTAACTATTTAAATAGACAGAAACTGAGCAAAATAGATGAATGTAAATTCAACCATGGTGTCATGCATAGCACATATCAATACACTGCATATGCAAAATACAGTGTATACACTTAAAACATGAATACAGATGTATTTATCAATATATATAGGGTTAAAGGGCATTGTAAAACACTTGCCTAAAAAGACTTTTCTTTCTTTTATACTTTATGCTACTTACATTATACCAGACTCTTAAATAATATTCTTACTTTAAAAGATACTTGTTTCATTAATCAAATCAAGTTAAGAAAATATAATATACATTCAAGTAGATTGGAGAAGGAAATGGCAAACCACTCCAGTGTCCTTGCCTGGAGAATCTTGTGGACAGAGGAGCCTGGAGGGCTGCTGCCCATAGGGTCACACAGAGTTGAACACGACAGAAGCAACTTAGCAGCAGCAGACTCTTCCCTAAAGAACTAAATCTTCACTTTTTAGAAATTGCATAAGAAAGGCATAATTACTGTGTGTCTAATTTGGTTGCATTAAAATTATACTCTCATTGCAGCCAGTGCAAAGGGAATAACCTAGAAATTATCCACCAATTGAGAACAAAGTTTTTCAATCATATACAATCAAATACAAAGTATTTCAATCCAATACTTTGGCCACCAAATGCAAAGAACTGACTCATTTGAAAAGACCCTGGTACTGGGAAAGATTGAAGGTGGGAGGAGAAGGGGATGACAGAGGATGAGGTGGTTGGATGACATCACCAACTCAATGGACATGAGTTTGAATAAACTACAGGAGTTGGTGATGGACAGGCAGGCCTGATGTGCTGTAGTTCATGGGGTCGCAAGGAGTCAGACATAACTGAGCGACTGAACTGAACTGAACTGATGCTCTTATTTTCACAGCATCCTGTGTGACTTATGCTTCCTCTACCTGCCTTCTTCCCAAACAGTAATGTGGGATTGTGACCACTTTGATGTATCTTATTCTACAGTTTCCCAGATTTACTAATATGTGTCATATATGTTCTCAAGGATTACTTTTCTCTTTTGTCAGCCCAATGGTATTCTCTCAATTACACCAGTCACCTTCAATGCTGAAGTCTTATCAAACCAAACATAGGGTGCAGCACAAATCTGTTCTGCCTGCTTTCTCATTGTCTAAAAATTGTACTAAAAATTCCAACAGAAATAGTACATGCACTGGAGTCATCTTCTGTTAACCAAAACCATGCCACAATGAAGATACTCTCTGATTTTTAACCCACTTTCTTCAGTTCAGTTCAGTCGCTCAGTCATGTCCAACTCTTTGCAACCCCATGAATTGCAGCATGCCAGGCCTCCCTGTCCATCACCAACTCCCAGCGTTCACTCAAACACATGTCCATTGAGTCGGTGATGCCATCCAGCCATCCCATCCTCTGTCATCCCCTTCTCCTCCTGCCCCCAGTCCCTCCCAGCATCAGAGTCTTTTACAATGGGTCAACTCTTTTCATGAGGTGGCCAAAGTATTGGGGTTTCAGCTTTAGCATCAGTTCTTCCAAAGAACACCCAGGACTGATCTCCTTTAGAATGGACTGGTTGGATCTCCTTGCAGTCCAAGGGACTCTCAAGAGTCTTCTCCAACACCACAGTTCAAATACTTAGGAATATATCTACCTAAAGAAACTAAAGACCTATATATAGAAAACTATAAAACACTGATGAAAGAAATCAAAGAGGAAACTAATAGATGGAGAAATATACCATGATCATGGATCAGAAGAATCAGTATAGTGAAAATGAGTATACTACCAAAAGCAATCTATAGATTCAATGCAATCCCTATCAAGCTACAAACAGTATTTTTCACAGAGCTAGAACAAATAATTTCACAATTTGTATAGAAATACAAAAAACCTCAAATAGCCAAAGTAATCTTGAGAAAGAAGAATGGAACTAGAGGAATCAACCTGCCTGACTTCAGGCTCTACTACAAAGCCACAGTCATCAAGACAGTATGGTACTGGCACAAAGACAGAAATATAGATCAATGGAACAAAATAGAAAGCCCAGAGATAAATCCACACACCTTTGGACACCTTATCTTTGACAAAGGAGGCAAGAATATACAATGGATTAAAGACAATCTCTTTAACAAGTGGTGCTGGGAAAACTGGTCAGCCACTTGTAAAAGAGTGAAACTAGAACACTTTCTAACACCATACACAAAAATAAACTCAAAATGGATTAAAGATCTAAATGTAAGACCAGAAACTATAAAACTCCTAGAGGAGAACATAGGAAAAACAATCTCTGACATAAATCACAGCAGGATCCTCTACTACTCACCTCCCAGAATATTGGAAATAAAAGCAAAATAAACAAATGGGGCCTAATTAAAATAAAAAGTTTCTGCACAACAAAAGAAACTATAAGCAAGGTGAAAAGACAGCCTTCAGAATGGGAGAAAATAATAGCAAATGAAGCAACTGACAAAGAACTAATCTCAAAAATATGCAAGCAACTCCTGCAGCTCAATTGCAGAAAAATAAATGACCCAATCAAAAAATGGGTCAAAGAACTAAACAGACATTTCTCCAAAGAAGACATACAGATGGCTAACAAACACATGAAAAGATGCTCGACATCACTCATTATCAGAGAAATGCAAATCAAAACCACAATGAGGTACCATTTCACGCCAGCCAGAATGGCTGCTATCCAAAAGTCTACAAGCAATAAATGCTGGAGAGGCTGTGGAGAAAAGGGAACCCTCTTACACTGTTGGTGGGAATGCAAACTAGTACAGCCACTATGGAGAACAGTGTGGAGATTCCTTAAAAAACTGGAAATAGAACTGCCTTATGACCCTGCAATCCCACTACTGGGCATACACACCAAGGAAACCAGAATTGAAAGAGACACATGTACCTGAATATTCATCTCAGCACTGTTTATAATAGCCAGGACATGGAAGCAACCTAGATGTCCATCAGCAGATGAATGGATAAGAAAGCAGTGGTACATATACACAATGGAGTATTACTCAGCCATTAAAAAGAATACATTTGAATCAGTTCTAATAAGGTGGATGAAACTGGAGTCTATTATACAGAGTGAAGTAAGCCAGAAAGAAAAACAATACAGTATACTAATGCATATGTATGGAATTGAGAAAGACGGTAATGATAATCTTGTATGCGAGACAGCAAAAGAGACGCAGATGTATAGAACAGTCTTTTGGACTCCGTGGGAGAGGGAGAGGGTGGGATGATTTGGGAGAATGGCATTGAAACATGTATCAGATCAGATCAGATCAGTCGCTCAGTCATGTCCGACTCTTTGCGACCCCATGAATCGCAGCACACCAGGCCTCCCTGTCCATCACCAACTCCTGGAGTTCACTCAGACTCACGTCCATCGAGTCAGTGATGCCATCCAGCCATCTCATTCTCTGTTGTCCCCTTCTCCTCCTGCCCCCAATCCCTCCCAGCATCAGAGTCTTTTCCAATGAGTCAACTCTTCGCATGAGGTGGCCAAAGTACTGGAATTTCAGCTTTAGCATCATTCCTTCCGAAGAAATCCCAGGGCTGATCTCCTTCAGAATGGACTGGTTGGATCTCCTTGCAGTCCAAGGGACTCTCAAGAGTCTTCTCCAACACCACAGTTCAAAAACATCAATTCTTCAGCGCTCAGCCTTCTTCACAGTCCAACTCTCACATCCATACATGACCACAGGAAAAACCATAGCCTTGACTAGACGGACCTTTGTTGGCAAAGTAATGTCTCTGCTTTTGAATATGCTATCTAGGTTGGTCATAACTTTCCCTCCAAGGAGTAAGCATCTTTTAATTTTATGGCTGCAATCACCATCTGTAGTGATTTTGGAGCCCAGAAAAATAAAGTCTGACACTGTTTCCACTGTTTCCCCAACTATTTCCCATGAAGTGATGGGACCGGATGCCATGATCTCGTTTTCTGAATGTTGAACTTTAAGCCAAGTTTTTCACTCTCCACTTTCACTTTCATCAAGAGGCTTTTTAGTTTCTCTTCACTTTCTGCCATAAGGGTGGTGTCATTGCATATCTGAGGTGCCAGGCCAGGTTTGATGTAGGATACAGGATGCTTGGGGCTGGTGCACTGGGATGACCCAGAGGGATGGTATGGGGAGGGAGGTGGGAGGGGGGTTCAGGATGGGGAACACGTGTACACGCATGGTGGATTCATGTTGATGTATGGCAAAACCAATATAATATTGTAATTAGCCTCCAATTAAAATAAATAAATTTATATTAAAACAAACAAAAGCATCAATTCTTCAGCGCTCAGCTTTTTCACAGCCCAGCTCTCACATCCATATTTGACCACTGGAAAAACCATACCTAAACCTAAAAGTATATTGCCCAGATCCTTGATTTCTCATTAAAGTCTCAGTAAATATAACTTTCTCAGCTTGCACATCTTATTATCTAGAGTTTCATTAAGAATCAAGGAATTCCAGCCAACAAGCCCCAATGTACTAGACACACACTGTAGCTTGTAGAAAACCTTTTGGGGGCAGATTAGTTATGTGTGACCATTTTATTATTCCCTTTACTACAAACCTTCATGCAAATTTTGACTCCTACCACAGGTGGCAAGACATGCTTAGACTTCTCTGAACCCAAGTGATGTAGCTGAGATCACTTGACTTATACAAATTAATGCTTAGGGTGTCAGATTTATGAAACTGTCCTCTTTGTAGGTATTTTCTTTCTGTTACTGGTTGCATGAAAATCCTATTGAGAAAAACCTTTAGAATCCATGATGTCTTACTTATAGTCAAACTCTGATATCAAGTGCTCAATGCTTAAATTAATAATGGTGAATAGCTATTTCTTCTACCTTCATTACACACAGGAACAGAGCTTATCAACCACTCTTCATAAATTGTCCTGTTACTAGATTGTCTTTAATAGCCAAAAATTCTTCTTTTAGGTTTTACCTAACCCTAACCCGCCTTTTCACAAACTATCTTTGCGATTTTCTTATATCGGTTTATGTCTTCCATAAAATCTTTGCTTGTAATGAATATAGTGATTCAATTTTATTTTCCATTTTTCAAGATAACAAAAAATTATCTCCTTAAATTTTTCCCAAATACCAAGTTAACAGTTGATATTCAGGATCTTGAACAATGAACTGGAAGACAAGATGATACATGAAAGAAAATCATGTAAATTTAATTTAAAATTTGATCAAAATAGCTGAAATACATTTTTTAGATTAAGAGATAATTTCAAGTTTGGAAACCAGCACAACACTGTAAAGCAATTTTTTCCCCAACTAAAGATAAATTATTTTTAAAAAATTAAAGAAACAACTTCATTTATAAGGCTCTATTTATAGCTATTCTTTATTTTATACAAAATTCTATGCATATTCACCAAAGCTGTCTTATTTCAAAGTGCAGTCCACTAATTCTTCACTCATAATCATGTATGCTGCTGGTTTACAAAAATACTTTTTTAGACAATGCTGCTGCTGCTGCTAAGTTGCTTCAGTCGTGTCCGACTCTGTGCGACCCCATAGACAGCAGCCTACCAGGCCCCGCCATTCCTGGGATTCTCCAGGCAAGAACACTGGAGTGGGTTGCCATTTCCTCCTCAAATGCATGAAAGTGAAAAGTGAAAGACTAAATCTAGAACTATATGGGATGGGAGGTGAAGTAGCCTAGGTAACTTCAAAGCCTTCTAAAGTGCAAGTGGTTTCTTTAAGGAAGAAAGTATTTTGCATGAGTCTTTGTATTGTCAACATCTACTACAGTGACTGGAACAAAATAAAATAAATCAATAAATATTTATTACATAAATAATGGAATTGGTTGATTTCTTTGGCTGCCATTTTCTCCCACATATGGCTTTTATTCTGACATACTTCCTTTATTCTCTAGCATATTAGATGTAACATTAACTTTCTTCTCCCTTTGCTCCCATAACCTGTGACACTTGATTTTTTTCCCACTTCTTAGGCCAAATCTTTTCATTTTTATTTTTTTTTCCTAAAATATAAAATCACTGCTATTCTCACTTTATAGAAAATATACAAGTATCAAACAGGTTATGTAATTTTTTTCAAATATTAAATTTTATGTTTCAAAGTGAGGATAAAGAGACTCACTTTTTCTACTCTTTTTTTTTCTTTTGTATTTTTGAACTCATCCTTAGCACTTATCTTACATCAAACCATTTTAGTCACTTAGAAAAACATTATAATATTAATGAGTGAATGAATGAATGCACAGATGAGTATGGTATAGGGTCCCTGCTTTGAGAAAACATGAAAGGTTGTCAGATTTAATTTCTCAGTCATTAAAATCATAAGTTTAGTGTATATTGTGGTGGTTTTTAGATTAAATTTTAAAGGTATCTGTGACTCTAATTGTATAAGTGCAGAGAGACTTTAAAACTTTGTCTATTATTCTATCTCTAGGCCTGGGCTCAATGAACTCCTAAGATATTTTAAATGCACTGCCCCCAAAGAGGAGGTATGTTCCCCTGATTTGACCTGAGGAAGTTCTAAGTCATTCAAAGTGTTTTCTTTAGGATTGCTCTCCCTGGCTAGCCTTCCTGAGCTCAACTGTGGAAACAGATATGGATAAGACACCCTCACCCAGCTGTGCAGACATCAGCTTCACAGACATAAAGAATAGTAAGAAAGTCTCATGGTAGCTGAAAGACTTGCTCATATGACAAACTGAATCCTCAGAAGCCTTCTGGAATAATTCAGAGAAAAATAATTTATGGAACAAAGATTTAGAGGTCTCAGTGGTAAGTGAAGATGATATTCAGGAAAATGTGGGCAATTATCTTGGTGATTATTCCATAATTTTCAGTATCAAAAGAATAATAGGAATAAAACAATTATATATTTTCAAGCCACAAATTTAAGCACCACCACAATATTGTTAGGTTTCCTCTGAGAGATGCAAGCATCCCAAATTCCAGATTTGCGTCCTTTGTTTGTACATTTATGTATTCATCTTTTAATAAGCATTTTCTGAATATGCACAATGGGTCAAGCACTGTGCAACATTTTTCAATGTAGAATTGAATAAAACAATACTTATTATCATGTAACACATAGTCTAGTGGATGATACAGAAATATAAACATATAATTATGTTGAGATAAGTTTTAAAATAATATAAAAATTAATTGTGACAACACAGAGGAGGGAGCAATAAATATGCTGTTTTATGAGCAAATTTCAAATATCTTCACTACTATTTCTCATACCCTGCTTTTTCTCTCAATGTTTCAGTTACAGGTCTTTTTTTTTTTTTTTCTTTTTTTCCTTTTTTCAAAATGATGTATATCCATAAAGGAGCATTCATTTCAATGTTTGTCATTGGGTTAGTCATTGGGTCTCGTCTGGCTCTGCGACCCCATGGACTGTAGCCTGCCAGGCTCTTCTGTACGTGGAATTATCCAGGCAAGAATACTGGCGTGAATTGCCATTTCCTTCTTCAGGGGATCTTTCCGACCCAGGGATCGAGTCTGCGCCTCCTGCACGTGTTTGCTGAACTGCAGACAGATTCTTTGCCAGTGAGCCAGCAGGGAAGCCCTCAACATTGGGGACCATATTAATTAAAATTCATGTAAATGACCATAAATGAAAGTCTATTATGAGAAATTAGTAGTTATTTTTTATACAACAATCCACCTATAGCAGTCACTAAACTGAATCTAGAGTGATAGATTGCTATCAATGAACTTAAACAGGAGAATGATTTCCCTGTAAAAATTACTCTAATAACTTGAAAAAAAACCAGAAATGGATGGTTTTATCTCAAACTGAGGAATCTGGAAAAAGCAGTCATGTTACAGTAAAAAGTGAAAATACCAGTGAAAACAGTTCAAACTTTGACAAATACTTTAGGAGAGTGCTTCCTAGGTAAAGAGATTTGTGTAAACAAAGACAGAATGAAAAGCTGCAGAGCATACCAACTGAAAAGATCTGGATAACTAAAGAAGGAGTTGCACAATTGCATAAAAATTTAACACAAACTGAGTATATATAAAAATATTATACATACATTTATATGTATATGTGTTTGTGTGTGTGTGTGTGTATGTGTGTGTTTGTAGACCAGACCACCTTACCATGTACAGTTTGTATGTAGGTCAAGAAGCAACAGATAGAACCAGACATGGAACAACAGATTGTATCCAAATTGGGAAAGAAGTATGTCAAGGCTGTGTATTGCCACTCTGCTTATTTAACTTGATGATGCGGAATATACCATGTGAAATGCAGGACTAGGTGAAGCACAAACTGGAATCAAGATTGATAAAAAATGTCAATAACTTATATGCAGAGTATATATATACTATATACATACATAGTGGAATATTATTCAGTTATGAGAAAGAAGGAAATCTTGCCATTTGTGACAACATGGATGAAACTCAGGAGCATTATGCTAAGTGTGAGACAACTCAGTCAGACAAAGAAAAATACTGTAAGATATCACTTATATATGAAACTTAAAAATGTAGAATTCATTGAAGCAGAAAGTACAACTATGGTTCCCAGAGGGTGGGGAATTTTGGGAGATGTTAGTCAAAGGGTACAAATACCCAGTTCTGAATAAGTTCTGAAGATCTCATGCACAGAATTGTGATTACAGTCAACAATGTTGTATTAGGTATTTAAAAGTTGCTAAGACACTAGGTCTTACATATTGTCACCAAAAAATGAAATGATAATTTTTGTGACATAATGGAGATGTTAACTGATGCTATGATAATAATATTACAATATATAAATGTATCAACTCAAAACTTTCAACAACTCAAACTAATACAATGTCATATGTCAACTATATCTTAATTTGAAAAAGAAGAAAAACTTGGAAAATCTGGTTGGGCTTGGATTATAGAGCACTTTGGAGGAATTTGCCTTTTGTTCAATGTGTAAATGAGAATCACTAAAGGTTTTAATAAAACACATGAATTAATAGCTTAGAGAAATAGAAAAGGTAGAGAGAGCATAAGTGCAAAGAATTTTAAAAAGTGGGAAGGATCAAACACAAAGAACTACAGTAGGGAAATATCCCACAAATGAAGAGTACCCAGAGAGTTAGGAAATAAACAGAAGCAAAGAATTTATGACAAGGTCCATATATATAAGATTATGTCTCAACTCATCTATTAGACTTAGCATAGCCATCAGTGCCGGCTAATAGCCTTAGACCAACTAAATGGCTTGTGCTCTGCATTGTATACATTCGGGGAAATAATTAAATTAATTCTACCAAGATCAAATGTTACAAACTGTCCAGCAATAAAATGGATTGGCCTGCACATTTCATTCTCATTATTTCTTTAAAAAATAGTACAAAACTTAAAAATAAACCTGGAGTTCTGCCTTCTCAAATGAACTTATTTACAAAACAGAAATAGAGTCACAGATGTAGGAAAAAAACTTATGGTTCCAGGGGGAAAGTGGGAGAGGAGGGATAAATTGGGAGATTGGAATTGACATATGCATACTACTGTACAAAAAATAAATAATAAAGACCTACTGTATTTGTTGCTTAGCTGGTAAAGAATTCACCTGCAATGTGGAAGACCTGGGTTTGATACCTGGGTTGGGAATATCCTGTGGAGAAGGAAAAGGCTACCCATTCCAGTATTCTGGCCTGGAGAATTTCATGGACTGTATAGTCCATGGAGTTGCCAAGAGTTGGACACTACAGCAATTTTCACTTTCCCTGTATAGCACAGGGAACTCTATATAATACTATGTGAAGACCTATATGGGAAAAACATCTAAAAAAGAGGGGTATATGTATGTATATATATAACTGATTCACTTTGCTGTACACATGAAACTAATACAACATTGTAAATTAACTATACTCCAATACAATTTTTTAGTATAGCAAATATAATAAAAATGACCTTAAATATGAAAATAATACAAGATGTTCTGACAGCCCTCGTTTCACATCTTTCCTTGTGTCAACAACTGGCTGTTGTCATTAGATAGCACAATGCACCAAAATCCTTACCACTCTCAGTGGAATTCTGGAAACCTCTATGGGATTCATTATCATTTATCATCAGGCTTAATACTGTTATATTCATAGAAAGGAGACATTTCTCTGTAATCATGGTTCTATCAAATGCGTAAACACTAAATACAGACCCAGGGGGAATATAGTTCTCAAGAGAATTGGTACAAACTCAATTTCAGTACCTAGAATGGTTCCTGGCATAAAGTATACTTTAAATAAATAATAGATTCAGTGAATGGAATGAATTTTACCTTCTACCTAATTTTAATAACTTGCCTAAGCCATGGTAGATATTAGAATATTTGAATCAATGTCAGGGATGGACTGCAAAGGTTCTTCATTACTCAATTTATTCATGATGAATATGAAGGAAACAATTAATGACTTCATAGGTCAATCCAAGAATGATGGAATTCAAGAATTCCAAAAATATAACTTTTTTCTGCCTTTCACTTTAGTATTAATGGATTGTTTTTTTGCTCTGGCCCAAAAAGTTTGCAGCAATAGTGATCATTGACCCAACATAGCCAGTCACAATATTAACATTCAAAAAACGAAGATCATGGCATCTGGTCCTATCACTTCATGGGAAATAGATGGGGAAACAGTGGAAACAGTGTCAGACTTTATTTTTTTGGGCTCTAAAATCACTGCAGATGGTGATTGCAGCCATGAAATTAAAAGACACTTACGCCTTGGAAGGAAAGTTATGTCCAACCTAGATAGCATATTCAAAAGCAGAGACATTACTTTGCCAACAAAGGTTCATCTAGTCAAGGCTATGGTTTTTCCTGTGGTCATGTATGGATGTGAGAATTGGACTGTGAAGAAGGCTGAGCGCTGAAGAATTGATGCTTTTGAACTGTGGTGTTGGAGAAGACTCTTGAGAGTCCCTTGGACTGCAAGGAGATCCAACCTGTCCATTCTGAAGGAGATCAGCCCTGGGATTTCTTTGGAAGGAATGGTGCTAAAGCTGAAACTCCAGTACTTTGGCCACCTCGTGAGAAGAGCTGACTCATTGGAAAAGACTCTGATGTTGGGAGGGATTGGGGGCAGGAGGAGAAGGGGATGACAGAGGATGAGATGGCTGGATGGCATCACTGACTCAATGGACGTGAGTCTGGGTGAACTCCGGGAGTTGGTGATGGACAGGGAGGCCTGGCGTGCTGCAATTCTTGGGGTCGCAAAAAGTCGGACACGACTGAGCGACTGAACTGAACTGAACTAAATTTAAAATAACTGCAGTGTAAAAAATTTAAAAACTCTATTTAAAATATATATAGTCACTTATAGTCTTGAAAGATATTAGCAGAAACAATCATCAATTACTATTGATACACGTGAAACAATGTAGTGGAAAATTGTACATGTGAAAAATGTGCCTGTGGTATCTCATCTATCAGTTTCATCAATTTTTATTCCCCTCTAAACAGGTTGACTTTTAAACAATGTGTTTGTTTATTGTTCCATTTTCTTTTTCTCTGCTCAAGTTCACTGTTAGAACAGAAACAAACTTTCTGCCAAGATATAGTCCTTCCGATTTGTATAAATTCATATTCAGACATTAAAGTCCTTCATGAAACCAGAGAATGTTTATGGAAATGCTATCATCACTTTGATATGGAAATGGGATAGAATAGTGCTAGGAACTGGAGACAAAGGAGATGGAATTGCAATTAATGTATCAGTGTGAAAAATAGTGTGTTGTTGATGAGAAGCTGAATATACAAATGGACCACACATAAAAATGGACCTTGGACTCACAACCTGCAGCAATCTGCCCAGGAAACCAACATTTTATCTATAATAAACAATGCAGGAGACAAGCCAGCTGTAAATCAGATTTGCAGGAAGCCAGGTTGCTATCTATAGTGACAATCCAGAAGTTAAACAATAATTGTAACAAGTGGCCCAAAATGGCCAGTACTTGATTAATAACCAAGAACTTTTTTAATTTTGAGCCACTTCCAAATTAGGGTCAAATTAAAAAGCACTTGCTCCTTGGAATAAAAGCTATGGCAAACCTAGACAGCATATTAAAAAGCAGAGACATTACTTTACCTACAAACGTCTATATAGTCAAAACTATGGTTTTTAAAGTAGTCATGTATGGATGTGAGTTGAATCAAAAAGAAAGCTGAGCATTGAAGAATTGATGCTTTTGAACTGAGGTGTTGGGGAAAATTCTTGAGAGTCCCTTGGACTGCAAGGAGATCAAACCAGTCAAACCTAAAGGAAATTAGTCCTGAATATTCATTGGAAGGACTGATGTTGAAGCTAAAGCTCCCCTTTGGCCACCTGATGTGAAGAACTGACTCACTGAAAGAGACCCTGATACTGGGAAAGATGCAGGAGGAGAAGGGGACGACAGAGGATAAGATGGTTGGATGGCATCACCGACTTGGTGCACATGAGTTTCAGCAAGCTCTGGGAGTTGGTGATGGACAGGGAAGCCTGGTGTGCTGCAGGCCATGGGGTCGCAAGGAGTCAGACATGACTGAGAGGCTGAACTGTGCTGAGAGAAAACTTATTCTGCTCCTCTCAAAGCGAAAGTAAAAGTATTAGTCGCTCAGTCACATCTGATTCTTTGTGGGCCCATGGACTGTAGTCTGACAGGCTCCTGTGCCCATGGGATTTTCCAGGCAAGAATACTGGAGTGGGTTGCTATGCCCTCGTCCAGGGGATCTTCCCGACCCAGGGATCGAACCTGGGCCTCCTGCACTGCAGGCAAATTCTTTACTGTCTGAGCCACTATGCTTCCCTCACCTATCACATAAGATATCCTGTTTCTAATTAGCTTACCTACAACTTCTCTACCAAGTCTCCTTTCAGGACACACCTCAAAATTTCCTTTCTTTTTACTATAAAATTTCCTCATTCCTCTGTCTGTCTTTGAGTCTCTGTCAAAATACAGGGGATGGTGTCTAGCCCCTTATTGGAGCAAACTCAGAATAAATTTCCTTGGCTTTTCTTATTTGGTTGGTCTTCATTTTCTTCTGAATTGAAGATGTTTAAGAAGGTGCCTAATTCAAAGATCAATAGGAAATGGCAAGAACTGTATTATAGTTAATATAATATTCAGATAAGAATACTCTTTATTTTTGATCTTTCAAATCAATTTTAGACATATTACTTATGAGGCTTATGTCAGCATGACCTATTTGTTAATTTTCTTTTGGTTTATTGAGTTTTCCATTCTCCAACTACAGATGAAAAAATGCAAGTAAACTACTTATTCCTCTTCCTCTCTCTTTCATTTACTATCAAAGTCCATTTCTCCTACATCCTTAACTTTGCCTCTCTTTGCTACTTCTCACCTGTATCTTCTTTTATCCATCATGATTTTCATTATTCCTCCAAGAAAATACTATTCAAAAGTCCATACAAGTACTAGCACATCAGTGAAGAATCAACCACATAGGATTTAAAAACAACAATACCCCAGAAGAGATCACAGAGAGAAAATGATAGGAAATTACTACTGGTTTGGTATTCTGTTCACAAACTCTCAACCAATGACCTATAATAAGAATGTGGTTAATAATTATGTAACACTCGAAACCTTAATGAGTGTGTTAATTATCTATTGCCGGGTAACAAACTACAAACAAAACTGAATGGTTTAAAACAATCAACTTTCATTCACTCAAAATATCCATGGGTCGGGGCTATGGAAGAGGCTTAGCTTCAGGTTTTGACTTAGAGTCTGTGAGGAGGGGGCACACAAAACAAAGGCTGGGGTTCCAGTCAAATGAAGATGTGTTGGGAGCAGAAGCAGCTACTTCCAAGAGGGCTCATTTACATGGCTGCTGTTAGGGAGCCTCAGTTTCTCCCTGGATGCTAGCAAGATGCCTCAGTTTCACATCAGGTGGCCCACTCCAGAGGACTGCTTGAATTCTCTCCAAAGAGATATGACTTCTCCCATAATCAGTGATCCAAGAGAAAGAGCCAGTAGGAAGCCACAGTGCCTTTGGTGATCACATTTCTGAAGTCACACCTGTCACTTCCACCTTATTCTAACTGTTGCAAGTGTGTTACTAAGTGTAGTAACCTGGAGTACTGCAGTCCATGGGATCTCAGAGTAAGACACGACTTAGACACTGAACAACAAGTATAGCTCAGTTCAGTTCAGTTCAGTCGCTCAGTCCTGTTCGACTCTGCAACCCCATGAATCGCAGCATGCCAGGCCTCCCTGTCCATCACCAACTCCTGGAGTTCACTCAGACTCACGTCCATTGAGTCAGTGATGCCATCCAGCCATCTCATCCTCTGTCGTCCCCCTCTCCTCCTGCCCCCAACCCCTCCCAGCATCAGAGTCTTTTCCAATGAGTCAACTCTTCGCATGAGGTGGCCAAAGTACTGGAGTTTCAGCTTTAGCACCATTCCTTCTAAAGAAATCCCAGGGTTGATCTCCTTCAGAATGGACTGGTTGGATCTCCTTGCAGGCCAAGGGACTCTCAGGAGTCTTCTCCAACACCACAGTTCAAAAGTGTCAATTCTTCGGTGCTCAGCCTTCTTCACATTCCAACTCCCACATCCATACATGACCACAGGAAAAGCCATAGCCTTGACTAGAGGGACCTTTGTTGGCAAAGTAATGTCTCTGCTTTTGAATATGCTATCTAGGTTGGACATAACTTTCCTTCCAAGGCTTAAGCGTCTTTTAATTTCATGGCTGCAATCACCATCTGCAGTGATTTTAGAGCCCCAAAAAATAAAGTCTGACACTGTTTCCACCATTTCGCCATCTATTTCCCATGAAGTGATGGGACCAGATGCCATAATCTTCGTTTTCTGAATGTTGAGCTTTAAGCCAACTTCTTCACTCTCCACTTTCACTTTCATCAAGAGGCTTTTTAGTTCCTCTTCACTTTCTGCCATAAGGGTGATGTCATCTGCATATCTGAGGTTATTGATATTTCTCCCGGCAATCTTGATTCCAGCTTGTGTTTCTTCCAGCCCCCCAGCGTTTCTTATGATGTACTCTGCATATACGTTAAATAAGCACGGTGACAACATACAGAAGAGATTTCTAGTCTTTCCATTATATTGCTTTCCTGTATGTCTTTGCATTATTCATTGATGAAAGCTTCTTATGTCTCCTTGCTATTCTCTGGAACTCTGCATTTAGTCGGATATATATTTCCCTTTCTCTTTTACCTTTCACTTATCTTCTTTTCTCAGCTATTTGTAAGGCTGCCTCAGAAAACCACTTTCTTCACTTTCTTGCATTTCTTTTTCTTTAGGATGGTTTTGATCACTGCCTCCTGTACAATGTTATGAACCTCCATCCATAGTTTTTCAGGCACTCTGCCTGCCAGATCTAATCCCCTGAATCTATTTGTCACCTCAACTGTATAATCATAAGGGATTTGACTTAGGTCACACCTGAATGTCTAGTGGTTTTCCCTATTTTTTTTTTTTCAATTTGAGCCTGAATTTTGCAATAAGAAGCTCATGATCTTTTTTTTTTTTTTTTTTTCTATTCACAGAACGGTTTATTGTCCTACCTCACCTGGCTGGCCACACGGCCCTTGGGCCAGGGAATATCAGTCTAGTTGCAATTTTTAAGCCTCAGGAGAGAACGCTGGCCAGTGCAGCCCTGAGCACAAGAGAGCCCCAGCAGAGGTCCAGACTCAACTCCACTTGATGTTCTTGTCCTCCTCGGTCATGGCCGGCGTGTCAGTGACGCTGTGATCTGAAGCTCATGATCTGAACCACTGCCAGCACTAGGTCTTGTTTTTTCTGACTGTATAGTGCTTCTACATCTTTGACTGTAGTTAACATAGTCAATCTGATTTTGGTATTGACCATCTGGTGATATCCATGTGTAGAGTCCTCTCTTGTGTTGTAGGAAGAGGATGTTTGCTACCAGTGTATTCTCTTGGCAAAACTCTGTTAGCCTTTGCCCTTCTTCATTTTGTATTCAAGGCCAAATTTGCTTGTTACTCCAGGTATCTCTTGACTTCCTACTTTGCATTCCGATCCCCTATCCTGAGGACATCTTTTGTATGTGTGTGTGTGTGTGTGTGTTGTGTTAGCTCTACAAGGTCTTACAGGTCTTCATAGAATCATTCAAGTTCAGCTTCTTGGACATTGGTAGCTGGGTCATAGACTTGGATTACTGTGATATTAAATGGTTTGCCTTGGAAATGAACCGGGATCATTCCGTCATTTTTGAGATTGCACCCAAGTTCTTCATTTCAGACTCTTTTGCTAACTATGAGGGCTACTCCATTTCTTCTAAGGGGTTCTCACCCACAGTAGTAGATATAATGGTTGTCTGAATTTAATTCCTTCATCCTGTTCACTTTAATTCACTGATTCCCTAAATATCAATGTTCACTCGTGTCATCTTCTGCTTGAATATTTCATGTTCCTAATGCAATATTGTTCTTTATAGCATCGGACTTTACTTTCACCACCAGACACATCCACAACTGAGCATAGTTTCCTCTTTGGCCTAGTCTCTTCATTTTTTTCTGAAGCTATTTCTCTGTTCTTCCCCAGTACCATATTGGATGCTTTGATATAATTCATTTAAGAATTTCAAGAAACCAAGGAAGCTAATCCAATGTGCTAGCAAATTAGTATTAGAAATCAATCCTGGAGATTTATGCATATTTTACAATTCAAAAAGATTACTAGAGAAATGTTTTAAAAAGGTACTTATTTTAACATATTTTCTGTTCCCATGTTTTAAAGTAGGTACACATCTTTCAAAAATAACTGAATTAAGACAAATGCATAATTTAAATATCTGTTTAAAAAATAAATAAATATTTGTTTATCCTCTTAATTTCTGGTCATTTTTAACTGTTTTCCAGTCTGCATGATGTCTATCTAACAACATTTCTCTTGTTAGTGAGTTTGATAAAAAGTTCACATAGAATTGACTAGACTTAGTCTTTAAGAATCTCAAAGAGACTGATGGATCCAACACCATCAGACTCTTATAATTTTGACCAGCTTGTTCTATTTTAATTGTGTTTGTGCATCCTAAAGCATAAAGTAAAATCATGCAGATGTTCTCTTAAGAAATGACAGGCCAAGCTCCCCTTAATAGATGATAGCCATGGGCAAGCAAAACCAGTCCATACAAGGGGCTAGGTGAAATTAAATGGGATTTTTCTTCTTCTTCAAATATACATTTGTGTATAACATGGGGAAAAACATACTTTTTTAACCTAATATTAAACCAGACATTCATAATCTGTCTTTAAGAAATACTAAGAAGCACGAACCTCACCTGTTTAAAAGTGTGCTGGCATCCCACCAGAGACAGTACAGCCTGTGGTATGATTATTTACATGAACCCCAAGAGGCCATAACCTTCTGATGTCTGAGGACCTTAATGACCTGACTTTGACTGAATTAAAGAAAGACCAGCTGGAGACTGGGACAAAGATTGCAGGCCTAACAAATATGTCATCTCTGCATCTATCTTAACAGTTTCAAAATGGTGGAGAATATTTTTCTTTCAAAATATATATCAAGAGCAGTGCCAGAAAATGAGAACAACTACCATCCATAGGCCAAAATTTTTTGAGAAATTCCTAGAGGTTGAAAGCAGATGGGATCAGATAAATGGTGTAGAAAATCCATGAAGTATTTGCAGGAGGCCAGCAGAGCAGGCCTGCAGGGAAGAAGGGAGTGGTCAGAGGGAGGACTCGGGCAATTGACAGAGTGATGTATGGACTAACTGTCCTGAACTCTGCTGGGTTTCTAGCCACAGGCTCTCCACCCTCCCCAGAATCAGATGATTAACTGGCTGCAACTGACAAACTGTGGATGTGGGTGCTGGCACAGGGGTGGTCACAGATGGTCAGCATTCCCAGGGAAGACAGAAACATCACAGAGCAAAGTAAGCTACGGCATTCCTAAGCATGGAACTCTTCCTTCTTAAAAGACTAAGAGAGGTCCTTCTAACTAGATTTTACTGTGACTTCTTTTCTAATGTCTTTTGTTCAGTCGCTAAGTCATGTCTGACTCTTTGCAACCCCGTGGACTGCAGCATGCGAGGCTTCTCTGTCCTTCACTACCTCTCAGAGTTTGTTCATATACTTTATAAGTCAATTTAGTCTCACGTATTTCTGCTTAGCAAAGGAAGTCTCAGCCTCTGAAGTTTGAGAGCCAAGCAAAAAACATAATGCATTCTGACTCTAGAACAGTGAACCGTAGTCTTAATTATTTACTGCAGCCTGATGGAAGATCAGACTTCCGCTGATTCTGCTTTCCTGTCTCACCAGGCACAACTTGAACATGCGGAGTCTGGATTCCTGGTACAACTCTTCAGTCAGCCTATGATGCAGCTTTTGTGTGCGTGTGAAGTACTTTCTGCTTGCTTTTAAACTCAGAGGCACCATGTCCCTTAAATGAAGGAGGCATGTAAATTTACAACTTCTAATTTTTTTTTTCATTTTAAGGCAGAATTGAAATGATGCTTTACATTGTTTACTTTGAATCTTTGGTATTTCAATAACTTTGAAGTTTTTGCAAATGGATCATAGGGACTTATTTCTTGCTAATTTTAGGTCATGAAATTTTTTCATATTCTAATAGAAATAGATGGGATCAAAAGAACTAGGGAAAGACATGGTTAGACTCTATTTCTGAATATGTACATGTGTTTCTTCCATCTGACTCTGTCTTATGCTCAGCTCTGTGATGACACTGTTACAGTTATCATTTCTGCCTCCTCACTAACTAGTAAAATCCAGAATCATGAATTTGGCTTTGACTGTATACAGAGCATCATGCTATTGTTAGGGCAAGCTTCAGCTAATGCAGATAAAATCCCAAGTATGTGAGAGGCTTCTGTGGTATTGCTTCAGGTTTAATGAAGCACATGTGGTTGAGCACACTGAGGGTTCTGGGTGGGCTCTGAGAATTCAGATGGGGACTGTAAATTTGAGGTGCTTTCCTCTTTTTTTTTTTAACAAATGAGTATTCTTTCAATTAAAAATATTTTATATAATAAGATTTACATTCACAAGAAAAGCAAGGCCAATGGCAGGTAGACAAAACCACAAGTAAACAAGACTAATAAGGAATTATCAGTTTAGAGTGTTATATTTCTTTGCTGAGATTAAGGCCCATACTGTGAATGTATACTATAGTCACCAGTGAGAATATTTCCATTGGATTGCTTTAACTGTGGGATCAGGTCTGAAGGAGTATCACATATTAGATGACATAAGCAACAACAGCTAACTTCATATAGACTAAGTTTGAAAGCTCAGTAGAACCATAAAGAAAAGCAGAGAAGAAAATCACAGCTTGTGTGGTGGCTTTATAAAATCACAGAGGAAAATATCAATCTTCCTGACTACTTGCTTCACTTACTCTTCAAAATTCTTCATCTCCTGTTATAAAGATTAAGTACATTCCTCCCAGCTCCTCATTTTCCCCTTATTGTTTTCTGACCATTCAAAGAACCCTGTCATCAGCCTGACCTATTTCAAAATACCTGGCTACAAAATTAAATCCATTCCATTCCCATCCCTTCATTAACTGCTATTTCCTCGGGATAGCTGGATCTCATGCAGTCCTTTGAGAAAAGAAATATTAACAAATGAACTGGCTTTAAAGTTTTATATACAGAGAAAGCAGCTCTTAGAGTTACATTCATCCTAAGGACACTTTTTAGTTCTCTGTGTCTCAAGGTGTATACAATAAGGTCCCTGTCACTGAGTGGTCAATATTTTAATTTCACATGTGATGTTTGTGTTGTGTATCAATAAGTGGTGGAATTGTTGAAAATATTAGCAGACTAAACTGACTCAGTTTCAGAGAAGGACACCTTTAAAACACTGGCAAAATCATACCTCAGAACAAGTCATAATGGCCCTGGGATGGGTTGAAAAACATGGCACATCCTCCTGGAGGAGAGAAAATTGCTTTCATTTATTTATTCAGACAAAGAAATATGATTAGTTTCTCATAAGGATTTTTGAGCTTCATTGTATACATTTGCTCTGACATATTTATAGGGTGTGCATGCGTGCTAAGTCGCTTCAGCCGTGTCCAACTCTTTGCAGCCCTATGGACTATAGCCCACCAGGCTCCTCTGTCCAGGGGATTCTCCAGGCAAGAATAATGGAGTGGTTTGCTGTGCCCTCCTCCATGGGATCTTCCCAACGCAGGGGTAGAACCTGCATCTCTCTTGTCTCCTGAACTGGCAGGCAGGTTCTTTACCACTAGTGCCACCTGGGAAGCCCATTTAAAGTGTACTTTATATTAAAAATATAAATTTATATAATCAAATTTTATATTATAAATCAATGCTAGGTGCTAAGAAGAAACAAAGATAACTAGACTTAAATACAAAAGAAAAAAAAATGGAGTGATACAGGTAGACAGTTCCAGAAAAAATATCTCCTGGCTTCCTAACAGTATTTGATGGGGCATCTGACAACTAGAAGCAATGGTTTCAAAGACCTAGTTCCTTCTGTCCACCTGACTAGCAAATCTGATGATTTAGAGAGACCTCACTCTGCAGTGCATGTTTGTCTTGTGCCCTGAGAATGCTGGGTGTGCTTCCAGCCACAGAATGTCTTCCCATGGTAGCCAGGCCCAGCACTTGCTTTCTTCCAGGGCCTCTCTGACTCACTGGCCCATGGTGGCTCTGAGTTGTTCCAGATCTCCTCTTATCATACATTTTTGAATATAAAATTAGTAAGAGTGGTTTGAAGGAGAGTTAGGAAGGTATTAGGTATTGGACCCTGGTTCCTAACGTAAGAACTAAATTGAATTCTGCTCAACAAACTGTACTCAGTTTCTCTGATTTATCATGAAACATTTCACAGAAAAAAGCCAATTGCTCCAAAAATGACATGAGAGAGAAATGAGAGGGAAAGAGACATGAGGGAAGAGAGAACATTATTGACAGTCATAAAAACATAGCTATTGCCCATGTGTTTAATAACACCAAAGAATTTAAACTTACTCCAGAAGAATGTTATTTTTTGATCAATAACATGACCTATTTGAATAGACTGACCTGATACCCTCTGAGGTCTCCTAGTGTAGCTAATTGAGGGAAATTTCATGCATTCCTTCAAACCCAGTTATAAGTGAAGGGAGGAAGGAAGGAGATGGCAAATTAAAGAAGGCTACCGCATAGTAAATGTTGGTACACATTCATACAAACTGTTTTGGGGAATAATTTGCAAGACTGGAATTGCAAAGGCTCAAATATATATGGTCCTAATTATGTAAAAGCCATCTGTACTTTAGTTACTCTACCTTACTATATTTGTTAGACATACTGTTGACCTAGATGCTGGTACACTGTCATGAGTAACTTATAATCTTTATAAATATATTCCTGTTTCCAAAGAAATTACTACCTTTACCAAAACTTATGAGAGAGATACAAGGACAGAGAGAAAATCTGCTTTCCTCACCTCTGGTTTCATAGACCCAAAGATAGTGGGCTTAAGCTTATATGAATAATCATGATTTCAAGGCATTTCCTGCAATTCTCCTGACATTCCTTCTGCCTGATTTTAATACCTATTGCTTACCTGTTTCAAAAACTAGGCAGTGAGTAGGAATGCTAATCCTGAACTCTTTTTTTTCCCCTCTATAATAGATTCAGCATTTTTGAGAAAATAATACCTTTATGTCAGTGACTGAAAAGGCCTTTTGAGACATTTCATTAAATCACAAAACAGCCTGTGACAAAACTACCGGGTACTGTTATTATCTTCAATTTGCAGATGGAAAAGCGAGGGATAGAAAGAGTGTAGTTACCTTCTTAGTAGTACCTGCCGGACGCCTGTTAAGCTGGCCTTGCAGGCTCCAGCCTGTACTCTCTCCATACACCAGGCCTGCTTGCATCTGCCTTTCCACTAAACTACACATCTCCATGTTGGAATCATACTTATTGTTTATATATTGCTGACCAAGTACTTAGTCACCAAGTGCTTTGTGCATCACAATTTTAGCATGAGTGCTTGGCTCATGTTTCCTCGAGTGACTATTTGTCATCCAGTCTGCTAGTGATGGGTAACTGAATAAAAACTCCTGGAGTAAGTTAAGCCAATCTGATTCTATCTCCATTAGTAATTTGAAACACAAAACAAAAGACACATCCATTAAACTTGTGTTGATTCCGAATGAGAGTGCCCCAGGGCAGAAGATACACACTTCTACCGCATAGCACCTGGGGACAACCTGGTTTGTAGCCTTCTTGCAGTTTCATTGTTCAGCATTTCTATTTATAGGGTACAATAATTTCCACCCATTATTTTTCCTTAAGAAGTGCACATATAACCAAGAGAAAGTTATAATTCAATATAGTTTTTGGCTCTCTTTTTAAAACAGCTATTTTATTTATTGACATCTTAAGTAATATTTTTACAAAATCATCTGAACAGATAATTACTAATATCACCAAGTGATATTTACTCTGCCATCACCAACTTTGTCACTTGCATACTTCTTCACATAATTTAACCTTCTTCTTCTAAGAATTATGCTATCTTTCATCTAAGGTAACAATTCACTTAAAAGCACTTGTTCTACAAAGTTCATTTTAGCTTAAATCCATTCTTCTATTTATTGATTTATCACCAAAATTAACAAAAAAAAATAGCTAGACAAATATAGCTACCAAATTTAAGTGGACTTTTGATGAAAGAATTTTAACACTAAAAATATACCAGTGTTAAAAATTACACATTCATTTTCTAGATGTTAGAAAAAAATATAAGGCAAATAGTTATATTTTTTTCAAAATGTTTAGCAACAGCATAAGTTAATGCAAAAGGATAAACAATGAATTCAGTAGTCTTGATTCAGTATCTGAGTCTGTCACTAAGTCCCTTTATTGTCACTTTTCTGGGGTACAAATTCCTATAAAACAATGAGGATGAGAGGTTAAAAAGCCTGGGGACAGGGTGACTGTGAGATCTAGATTAAATTCTTCTGACCATTGCATTCTTAAGAAAGTTTTAAAAGAGAAGGCATATATGAATCTAATCTTTGTATTTAACATAGTGACAGAATATAATGTTGATAAATATCTTATATGTAGCTATTATAATTATTGTAGCTTATTTTCACTGTCTTCAAAAGCAGCTATGAAGTTTTGAGAAAAAATCATATAGGCAAATTGAGGAAAAGCATACATACAATTGAAAAAGTGAAAGTGTTAGTCATTCAGTTTTGTCTGACTCTTTGCAACCCAGTGGACTGCAGCCCACCAAGTTTCTCTGTCCATGGGATTCTCCAGGCAAGAATTCTTGAGTGGGGAGCCATTCCTTTCTCCAGGGGATCTTCTTGAACCAGGGACCAACCTGGGTCTCTCTCATTGCAGGCAGATTCATTAGCATCTGAGCCACAATTGCCAACCATTAAAAGTGATTAATCAAAAAGTTGTAACTGACACTATATACAGGTGTAAAAAAAAGCCCATACAGATATGCATGTATACAAATAAATAGCACATGAGATACATGAGGCATTATGATCATGAATATTTTAAAAGATGTTTTCACATTGTCATTATTTTTCTATTTTATTTGGATTGAGGGAGTAAAATTATTGGATAAGCTAAAATTAATTTTGTTGCAAGCCAGAGATGCAGAGGGTTTGACATAAGCTTTGAAATCAGTCAGATTGAGCTCAAATGCAGGCTCGGCTGCTTACTGATGTCCTTATTCTCAAAATTTCTTCATTTGTAAAAGAGAGATAATAACCATGTCATAGGGCTGCTGTGAGGAGGAAATAAAATAAGTATATAATGGGCACAGCACAATTTAAGCCTTATTCATTATCATTAGTGTTTACATGAAAAATTGTTCTATAGCACCCAGTTTGAGGGTGAGTGAGTTAGATTTTTAGTATATGAGAGGAGGGACAAGTATTCCAGGCAAAGCCAACTAATTATTCATAATATTCAATGTGCCTTTGTGTTAACCATATGATTTTAAGGAAACTAACTCAAAATAGTGCATAGTGTGTTGATCTAAAAGTCAGTGAGAAGAATCTTTCTAAAAACTTTGACTAAAATATAATGAAGTTACATATATTTTCACAGCTATTGCATTGAAGTATGAACTGTCACAAATGGCTTAAGTTGCCTAAGAATATCTGTGATTGTCCTATTTATTAAGCAGCATTATTGTTTTTCACAATAAAATATTCATATGACAAAGAATTGTCATAATTAGTTGAAAAAACATAAAATATTCATTTTATTTTCAATGTCCTTTTGAAAGGAAAAAGAAATGTAAAGGGAAGAACATCATTAATACTTAAATGATGAATATATTATTTTATTAAAGTCAGTTTATATAAAAGAATTTTGATAAATAAAATTTTTTACTTTTAGTAATTATTCAAATATTTCAATAAAATGTTATAGCTGTTTTTTTGGTCATTTAGTCTTCATCTATCTTGTTTCTACTTGAGTTCACGTTTGTCAAGCAGGGTGTTACTGCTGCAGTCAAGAAAAAAGAAAATAGAGAAGATTTCTACTTCTCAATGCTTGTGAATATGAGGATGACTTCCTATAACTTCTAGCTTCCAATATACAGTTACATGGGTCAAGCTATGCACGGATATGTGAACTCACTGTCCCTGTGGGATACATAAGAAGTGATGAAACGTCAACTTGGGCAAATATAAACCAATGCTTCTCTTAAAGATTATTGCTAGCATGCCATTCCAGTGAAAACAAAAACTAAGAATTTTATTTTAAGTAATAAGTTACATCTCAAAACGTCAAACCTATTACAACAAAAGTAAAAACTTTACAATTATTACTGTGGTGGCTTTTATAGATTTTAAATTCAGATAAAATTGTGTATTTCTAACAGCTAATTAGTAGGTCACTGTTGAATTGCATTGTGTGGATATAGTAAAATACCATGAGTGATATGAAATATTAATGTAGGGAACAAACACAATAGAAAATTGCTCCACAGTTTTAAGAACTTCAGAGTCCAGATAAAGTATTAATGCTGGCAATACCACTTAATTTAAATTATGTGCACATATTTTTATTTTAATACTCTCCATTTATTTGTTGTATAACCTCAAAGAAATTAATTTACCTAAATATAACTTTTCATCTATAAAATGGCAGATGATGATAGAAAAATATGTATCATGGTTTTATAAAAAGAGGCTAGTGAAATAATTTATGTACATGGTTTAGAATATTGTCAAATGCACAGTAAAAATTAAATAAAAAGTGCATTATTTTTATTAGGAAATCTTAGCCGCTATTTTGTGGTCTACATTTTAATAAACAGACATTATTTAATGACAGGCTTCCCTGGTGGCTCAGTGGTAAAGAATCTGCCAGCCAATGCAGGAAACGTGGTTTAGGTCCTCGGGTTGGGAAGATCCCCTGGAGAAGGAAATGGCAACCCATTCCAGTATTCTTGACTGGAGAATTTCATGGACAGAAGAGCCTGGTGGCTCCACACTCCATGGGGTTGCAAAAGAGGCCAACACGACTTAGCAAATAAACAACAACAAAACAACAGAACAGAAAATACTAAAATAAACCCTTGTAAGTATAGTTAACTGATCTTTGAAAAGGAATTCAAGGCAATACAAGGGAGCAAATATAATCTTTTCAATAAATATTAACATGACCAGTACAACCTGATATCCACATATAAAAATTAATTTAGATACAGACTTAATCCTTCACAAAAATTAACTCAAAATGGATTGAAGATCTAAATCAAAAGCATAAAACTATGAAACTCCTAGAAGATGGCATAGGAGAAACCCTAGATTACCTTGAGTATGGCAATGCCTTTTTTTGAGACAACACCAAAACCATGATAGATGAAAGAAATAATTGATAAGCTGCACTTCATTAAAATTAAAATCTTCTGTTCTGAAAGACAAGGTCAAGAGATGAGAAGACAAGCCAGAGACTAGGAGAAAATGTTTGCAAAAGACACATTTGTAAAAGAGAGTAATCTGTAATATACATATAATTCAACATTAAGAAAACAGCCTGATTAAAAAGGGGAAGATAAATAATGAACACCTTAGCTAAGAAGATATATAGATAACACATAAACACAGAAAAAGATGCTCCAAGTCATGTCAGTAGAGAAACTAAATTAAAACAACAGTGATGTACTAGATCACACTTATTAGAATGGCCAAAATTCAGAACACTGCCAACATAAGAAGCATGGCAAGGATGAAGAGTTACAGAAAATCTCAATGATTGCTATTCAGAATAGAAAGTGGTCCAGTCACTTTGGAAGACTGTTTGAAAGTTTCTTACAAAACTTACTTTGGCACTTATCCAAGCAAATAGAAAATGTGCATCTATACAAAAACCTGCACATGAAAGTTTTTAGGAGCTTTATTTGTAATCGTCAAAAGTTAGAAATAACCAAGAAGGCCTTTAGTAGAAGAACACATAAACCATTGCACACTAGATAATGAAATATTATTCAGTGCTGAAAATAACATCCATTAAGCTATGAAGAGACATGGATGAAATTTAAATACTTATTACTAAGTGAAAGAATCCAAAAGGGCTATATACTGTATGATGTGGAACTTCCCTTATGGTGCAGTGGTAAAGAATGTGCTGCAGATGGAAGAGATGAGGGTTTGATCTCTTATGGACTTTGAGTGATTGTGTTCCTTTAGTTCATCAATTGCTACAAACGCATCACTCTGGTAGGGGATGTTGTTAATAATACGTTTGGCTATATTTGTGGGGCTTCCCAGTTGGCTCCCTTGGTAAAGAATCTGCCTGCAATGCAGGAGTCACAAGAGACACAGATCCAATCCCAGAGTTGGGAAGATTCCCTGGAGGAAATCATGGCAATCTACTCCAGTATTCTTGCCTGGAGAATTCCATGGACAGAGGAACCTGGTGAGCAACAGTCCATGGGGTTGTAAAGAGTTGAAAACGACTGAAGCTACAGACCATGCACACATGCATACATGTGTGGGGTCAGACACCATATGGGAAATCATACTATCTTCTCACTTTGCTCTGAACCTAAAACTGCTCTAAAAGAACATTATTTTGATAAAATGTTAAAAAAAGCTCATAGTTCAAATGAATGACCAATACTTTTGTTCTATAAACATTGTTTAATAGCAGTGCAAACATATTACATACTGAAATCAGACTGATTATATTTGCAGCTGAAGATGGAGAAGCTCTATACAGTCAGGAAAACAAGACCAGGAGCTGACTATGGCTCAGATCATGAAGTTCTTATTGCAAAATTCAGACTTACACTGAAGAAAGTAGGAAAAACCACTAGACCATTCAGATATGACCTAAATCAAAGCCCTTATGATTACACAGTGGATGTAACAAATAAATTCAAGGGATTAGATCTGATATACAAAGTGCCTGAAGAACTATGGCTGGAGGTTCCTGACATTGTACAGGACACAGTATCAAACAATCCCCAAGAAAAGAAATGCAAAAAGGCAAAATGGTTATCTGAGGAGTCCTTACTAATAGCTGAGAAAAGAAGAGAAGCAAAAGGCAAAGGACAAAGGAAAGATATATCCATCTGAATGCAGAGTTCCAAAGAATAGCAAGGAGAGATAAGAAAGCCTTCTTAATGATCAATGAAAAGAAATAGAGGAGAACAATAAAATGAGAAAGACTAGAGATCTCTTCAAGAAAATTAGAGAAACCAAGGGAACGTTTCATACAAAGATGGGAACAATAAAAAGCAGAAACGGTACAGACCTATCAGAAGCAGAAGATATTAAGAAGAGGTGGCAAAAATACACAGAACTATAAAGATCTTAATGACCCAGAAAACCACAATGGTGCAATCACTCACCTAGAATCAGATGTTCTGGAGTGCAAAGTCAAGTGGGCCTTAGGAAGCATCACTACAAACAAAGCTAGTGGAGGTGATAAAATTCCAGCTGAGCTATTTCAAATCCTAAAAGATAATGCTGTGAAAGTGCTGCATTCAATATGTCACAAAATTTGGAAAACTCAGAAGTGACCATAGGACTAGAAAAGGTCAGTTTTCATTCCAATCGTAAAGAAAGACAATGCCAAAGAACGTTCAAACTACCACACAATTGCACACATTTCACAAGCTAGCAAAGTAATGCTCATAATTCTCCAAGATAGACTTCAGCAGTATGTAAACCAAGAACTTCCAGATGTTCGAGCTGGGTTTATAAAAGGCAGAGGAAACAGAGATCAAATTGCCAACATGCATTGGATCATAGAAGAAGCAAGAGAATTCCAGAACAAAAACATCTACTTCTGCTTTACTGACTACGCCAAAGCCTTTTGTGGATCACAACAACTGTGGAAAATTCTTAAAGAGATGGGAATACCAGACCACCTTACCTGCCTCCTGAGAAACCTGTATGCAGGACAAGAAGCAACAGTTAGAACAAGACATGGAACAACAGACTGATTCCAATTTGGGAAAGGAATACAGCAAGGCTGTATATTGTCACCTTGCTTATTTAATTTACATGCTGAGTACATCATCAGAAGTTCTGGGCTGGATGAAGCACAAGCTAGAATCAAGACTGAAGAGAGAAATATCAATAACCTCAGATATGCATATAACACCACGCTTATGGCAGAAGGTGAAGAGGAACTAAAGAGCCACTTGATGAAAGTGAAAGACAAGAAAGAAAATGTTGGCTTAGAGCTCAACATTCAAAACACTAAGATGATGGCATCCGGTCTCATCACTTCATGGCAAATAGATAGGGAAACAATGCAAACAGTGAGAGAATTTGTTTTCTTGGACTCCAAAATTACTGCACATGTTAACTGCAGCCATGAAATTAAAAAACACTTGCTTTTTGGGAAAAAACCTATAATCAACCTAGACAGCATATTAAATAGCAGAGACATTACTTTACCAATGAAAGTCTGAATAGTCAAAACTGTGATTTTTTTCCAGTAGTCATATATGCATGTTAGAGTTGGACCATAAAGAAGGCTGAGCACTGACAAATTGGTGCCTTTGAACTGTGGTGTTGGAGAAGACTCTTGAGAGTACCTTGGACTGCAAGGCGATCAAATCAGTCAATCCTAAAGGAAATCAATCCTGAATATTCATTGAAAGGACTGATACTGAAGATGAAGCTCCAGTACTTTGGCCACATGATGCAAAGAACTGAGTTATTAGAAAAGATCCTGATGTTGGGAAAGATTGAAGGCAGGAGGATAAGGGGACAACAGAGTATGAGATGGTTGGATGACATCACCGACTTAAGGGACATGTATTTGAGCAAGCTCTGGGAAATGTTGATGGACAGGGAAGCCTGGTGTGCTGCAGTCCATAGGGTCTCAAAGAGTCTGACACAACTGAGCGACTGAACAACAACAAACATATTGTATAGAAAACTGCCTACTCAGTGTTTTGGTTTTGCTGTTTTGGCATTGGGGGGATGTTGCTTGTATCAAAATAGTAACCTATAGTTATTTTGCCATCATCTCTTCCATAAGCCTTACATAAATGATGCCATCATATTCAACCCATGCTAGTAGCAAAGGCAGTGGCACCCCACTCCAGTACTCTTGCCTGGAAAATCCCATGGCTGGAGGAGCCTGGTAGACTGCAGTCCATGGAGTCGCTAAGAGTCGGACACGACTGAGCGACTTCACTTTCAATTTTCACTTTTCTGCACTGGAGAAGGAAATGGCAACCCACTCCAGTATTCTTGCCTGGAGAATCCCAGGGAAGGGGGAGCTTGGTGGGCTGCTGTCTGTGGGGTCGAACAGAGTCGGACACGACTGAAGCGACTTAGCAGCAGCAGTAGCTGCAGCAGTAGCCAAAGAAGTGACTGTAGAGTGACTGTCAGTTGTACATTCCAGATGTTTTATATCTCCTTGATAATGTTCTAGCCCAAAATAGGCCTTTTACCCTTAATTTGTAAGAACTCTGAGTCTAAAAAGAAAGCAAAATGGACTTTGATTTAGTTTATAACTTAAAAAATGCACATTTAACTCTAAATCGGATATATAGATACTTTCTCCACATCCTCCTCCACACTCACTCAAGTACACACAGCCATACACAGATTTATTCTGCTGGTTGCAATTTAGTTATTTTCACCCCTTGTGTAATGCAACAAGGATACCTTTGTTTGCTAGCTTGCTTCTTCATTAATTTGAGATTAATGCATTCTAAAACCAACCAAAAAATGTTACCTTAGGATTTGAGATTATTGTAATGTAGTTTGGCATTTAGTGATTCTTATAAATGAAACTGAATTGACACCAAGTTCAAAAGTACCATGAGCATATTTAAATATTTCTCTGATGAACTGTGAACATTCACCAATTAATCCTCTGAATACTTCCAATCAGTTAATTTTCCAGCAATTGAAAAGAAGAGAACTACATAAAGGCATGTTCCCAGTTTGATGTGTGTGTCTGTTTTATCCATTTACTGTAAGAATAAATTGCTCTGTATTGAACTACTTATCCCTTTTATTCATAAGTTTTTCATGTAATCATGTTCTTTTCATTAGAGATTAGAAAGCTAAAACTTAGTATATTGTAATATGAGAAAAGCTTGGTGTTTCATATTTTTCAATTTCAAGTAATACAGACACATGACTTTTGTGCAAAATCTTCAAAAGGCACAACATGAAAAAAACTATAATCAGTCAACTTAGTACATATCATTTTTCATTTAACATTTTTTCATTTTTTGAAATGTACCGATATTAGTACATTTCACTATTTGGTCAAAAGAGTAGATAATGGTAGTCTCATTATATGTAATTATTAAAACTAATGTATTTTAATGTGTTCCTTTGTGGAGAAATTAATCTCATTTAAAATTAAAAGGATAGATTTTGCTTTTCTATATCCTTTGTGCGAGCACATTTCACAGGCTTCCATGGTTACATCTGGGTGCTTAGTACTGAGTATTTTTTTAAGTTTAATTTGAGTTAAAAATAATAGTTCAATTAGTGACAAAATCTGAAAATAATAGTAAAATATTAATTAATATTGTGGATTAAGCACAAAAAAGAAAATAAACTTGAAGTAAGATTACTTACTTATAAGGATTTTCTCTCACCAACTGTACAGAGCTATGCTGTGTATTGCCATGCTGTGTTGTTTTTTTTTTTTAGTATTATTTTGAACCAACCACTTCACTTCTTTTTAGTAATAACAAAACTGATTAATATATCTTCCACAATATAAGTAGAGACTATAACAAAGTAAACAATAACAATAAGGCATTAATTTAGCACTGATTTTTTCCAAGTGTTCATTATGTCATTTAAACCTAATTATAAGCCAAAAGTTTGAAGTCAAGTGGGCCTAAGGAAGCATTACTATGAACAAAGATAGTGGAAGTGACAGAATTCCAGTTGAACTATTTAAAGTCCTAAAAGATGATGCTGTTGAAGTGTTGCGTTCAATATGTCACCAAACTTGGAAAACTCAGCAGTGGCAACAGGGCTGGAAAACGTCAGTTTCATTCCAATCTCAAAGAAAAGCAATGCCAAAGAATGTTCAAACAGCCACACAATTGCCTCATTCCACTTGCTAGTAAGGTTTTATTCAAAATCCTTCAAGCTAGGCTTCAGAAGTACATGAATTGAAAACATCCAGATGTTCAAGCTGGGTTTAGAAAAGGCAGAGGAACCAGAGATCAAATTGCCAACATTTATTGGATTATGGAGAAAGCAAGGGAACTCCAGAAAAACATCTATTTTTGCTTCATTGACTATGCTAAAGCCTTTGATTTCATGAACCACAACAGGTTTTGGAAAATTCTTAAAAAGCTGGGAATACCAGACCACCTTACCTGTCTCCTGAGAAACCTATATGCAGGTCAAGAAGCAACAGTTAGAACTGGACATGGAACAATGGACTGTTTCAAAATTGCGATAGAAGTACATCAAGGCTATATATTATCACATTGCTTATTTAACTTATATGTAAAGTACATCATGCAAAATGCTGGGATGGATGAAGCAGCAACTGGCATCAAGATTGATAGGAAAAATATCAACAACCTCAGATGCGCAGATGATACCACTCTAATGGCAGAAGGTGAAGAGGAACTATAGAGCCTCTTGATGAGTGTGAAAGAGGAGAATGAAAAAGCTGGCTTGAAACTCAGCATTAAAAAAGTTAAGATCATGGCATCCAGTTGGTGCCATCACCTCATGGCAAATAGAAGAAAAAATGGAAGCAGAAAATAAAATGTCACTGCTTGGGCTTTAAAATCACTGCAGATTGTGACTACAGCCACAAAATTAAAAGATTCTTGTTCCTTGGAAGGAAAGCTATGATGAACCTAGATAATATATTAAAAATTAGTGATACCACTTGCTGACAAAGGTCTATATAGTCAAAGCTGTGGTTTTTCCAGTAGTCATGTACAGATGTGAGAGTTGGATTATAAAGAAGACTGAGCACCAGATAATTGACTTTTTCAATTCTTGATGCTGGAGAAGACACTTGACGGTCCCTTGTACTGTAAGAAGATCAAACCAAATAATCCTTAATGAAATCAACCCTGAATATTCATTGGAAGGATTGATGCTAAAGCTGAAGCTCCAACATTTTGGACACTTGATGTGAAGAACCAACTCATTGAAAAAGACCCTAATGCTAGGCAAGATTGAAGGCAAAAGGAGAAGGGGATGAGAGAGAATGACATGGTTAGATGGCATCACTGAATCAATAGACATGAATTTGAGCAAACCTCAGGAGACAGTGGAGGAGAGAGGAGACTGGTATGCTGCAGTCCACAAGGTCACAAAGAGTTGGTCAGACATGACATTGCGACTAAACAACAATAACAAGCCAATGAGCTAGGTCTTACTGTTAAATTTATTTTCTAAGTGAGGAAACTGAGGCTTAGAACATTTCTAAATTGATCAAGGCCACACAGCTAAAAGGAGAAGGAACAAGGATTTTAGGTTAAGGTTATCGGGTTATCTGATTTTACAGTCTATCCATTTAACTATTCATTATAGTACTTACGTTTTTACTTTCTAAAAGTTCAGGTTTTCTGGATTATAATTAACTATGAATAGATATTAGAACACTATTTCTTTCAATTATACCTTTTTTATCAGCATTAGATTTCTTTATTTAGCTTACATACTTACCAAAAAAAAGTATTAATGTTTTAAATTTAATTAATATAATATTTTATTATAATACACATTACAATGTGGAGTACAATTGAAATGCATACAAGTATTAGTGGGTGTGTATGTGCTCAGTCATGTCTGACTCTTTGTAGCCCAATGGATTGGTAGCTTGCCAGACTCCTCTGTGCATGGAATTTTCCAAGCAAGACCACTGGAGTGGATTGCCATTTCTCCTCCAGAGCACTTATCTGATCCAAGGATCAAACACACATCTCTTTGTCTCCTGCATTGGGAGATAGATTCTTTACCACTAGAGCCACATGGGAAGCCCTAGATATTTGCACATTATTTCTTACAATTATACTTTTTGTATCAGCATTATGTTTTTATATTTAGCTTTCATATTTACAAAAAATTAAGTATGAAACTAAGTGCAATTAATGTAATATTTTATTACAACATACATTTTAATGTGGAGTAAAATTGAAATAAATACAAGTATTAGTCATAGTCTGTGCATGAAATCTCTCATTAGTAAATGTTCTAATGCTTCTTTTGTGTTGATTAGATCTCTCTTTCCTCAAACACTATGGTTTTAAGATCTTACTGAGCATTTGTGAAAGTCTTAAACAATGACTATTTCCCATAGAAGTTTTAAGGCCAGCGGCTTATCTTTACTATTGCTGTGCTGAATTCAGTAAGAATAGTTTTGTTAGTCAAGCAAAAAAGTTTTCTGCCTTTTCTGCAAGTGTATTTTCTTTCCTTAGAGGAAAACCAAGTAGATGTGTTAGTATGTTGGCTAGATAGAATCTTAAATCCCTATTGTTTTAGCAAATTTTTAGTTTCTTAGCAACATATCAATTGCTTTAGCATTTAATACTTGGTCATTCTAATCTCTTCCAATTAGATAACTGAATCTTAAATATATATTGATTACTTTATTAAATAATTAGTAGACCCATAGTTTCTTAGCCTTTGACACTAATAACCTGAAAAGCTGTGTAGTAAAAAGACTTATTTAAAAAAGCAGTTTGTAATAAATTGTATATTTTCTCTTTGTTTCAAAATTTATAAAATGAAAATAATAACTGTTGGTTATCAGGAGTTAAATGTATGTAAAAATACTTTCTATCCATTGATCACATTTATAAATATAGGAGAAGGCAATGGCAACCCACTCCAGTACTCTTGCCTGGAAAATCCCATGGACGGAGGAGCCTGGTGGGCTGCAGTGCATGGGGTCAGTAGGTGTCAGACCACGACTGAGTGATTTCACTTTCACTTCTCACTTTCATGCATTGGAGAAGGAAATGGCAACCCACTCCAGTGTTCTTGCCTGGAGAATCCCAGGGACGGGGAAGCCTGGTGGGCTGCCATCTATGGGGTCACACAGAGTCAGACACGACTGAAGTGACTTAGCAGCAGCAGCAGATAAGAGAAGTTTGGTTAACTTTTTCTATTATGAGTCAGATAGTAAATATTTTATGCTCTACAGATCAGGTGGTCTTCGTCTCAGCCACTCAGTTCTCCTATTTATTATGAAAGGGGTCATAGACAGTATATAAATGAATGTGAGTATGTTCTGATAAAATTTTGTTTTAAATAATAGGCAGCAGGTCCTGAATTATATTTTAAACATCAATTTTAACATTTTAAAATTCAATTAATAGTCTATACTTTGCTGTATAACATAAGCATATAAGGAAACCTACAGAGAGTTCTAGCTATCAGGAGGGCAAAAATTCATATACACATGTACAAACCAATACCATTCATAATTATATTTTATTATAAATTAAATGATGTAGATACAGTGATCAAGAGATCAGCATAGACTTAGGTAGTGGAAAAAGTCAGCCAGGATAGAAAATATATTCAGATATTAAGCAAAGTAAATAATTGGTCTGCAAATAATTTTAAACATTTTTTTTGAACCAATGCTTCCATACATTTACTTTTGTCTACAGCCCAACTAACCTACTACTATTTCCCCAATCTCTGGAATGCTTCTTTGTCCCTTGCCTTTTCTTCTCTATCCCACACTAGGGCTCATCTCTTTGCCTTGACATTATATCCATTTCTCAATTATTGTATCAAAATATATATCCTGCAGAAATCACTTTCAGATTCTTTCAAATTACTCCTTACTGCTGAATATCCAGATCATTTTGAACTATTCACATTCTATATAATAATATCACTTAGTGTTTCTCCCCCTTTCCAACTAGTCTTTGAGTTTCTTGAGGATCTTGCTTATTTGTATAGTTTGATGTTGTGTAGCCACCAGACCAAAAACTGAAATGCAGAATAGTGTATCTATTGAATTGAATGCCTTCAGTATTAATTGAAACAAAGGGGTAAGCTCTTATGCCCAGGGAATCAATAAAGGCTTGAAATATAGTGTTACAAAGAGCTGAATAGCCTCTGACTTACAACTGTATCTAATCTTTTAATTGGCTGTATCTAAGCCAATTTTAATGGGCTCAACTGGACCACCATCATGCTGGTAGTATCCAACTTGCCAAACATTCTTTCAGCATTTTTGTTTTCATCAGTAATATAAAAGTATTAATTCTGTTGAATACATCCCCTTTTAGCTACTGGCAAGGTTTTCTGAGGGCTTCCCAGGTGGCACAGTGGTAAAGAATCTGCCTGCCAATGCAGGAGATGCAAGAGACACGGATTCTATTCCTGGGTCGAGAAGATGTCCCTGGAGTAGGAAATGGCAACCCACTCCAGTATTCTTGCCTGGAAAATTCCATGAACAGAGAAGCCTGCAGGTTACAGTCTATGGAGTCACAAAGAGTCAGACACTACTGAGTACACACACACACACACACACACACACACAAGGTTTTCTGAATCATCTAAATGTGAAAATGCCTTCTACTCTATTGGAGCACTGACTTTTATCTCCACAGGAACCTTTCACTTATCATCTAACTGCAAATGCTTTATGGATGTGGTAACTATGTCATTCTCTAGTACTTTACCAATTTATGCTTTTGATGTTGGAGAACTTTCAGTTTCAAACAAATGTTTGCAACTGGTATCTATCCTGTCCATATTTCACTGTCATTTCAAAAATCATACCTGTGATTTTTGCATCCATGATCAGTACAGAATACATACATAGTCGACATTAGTGTAGCTCATTAGATTTTTCCTCTTTCCTCATTTCTTGCCTCAGAATAAGATTTCACCCCCTTCCCTATTTGAAGGTGGGTAACACCTTGTAGGGAGTTACCTGGTGGCTCAGAGGTTAAAGCGTCTGCCCTCAATGCGGGAGATCTGGGTTCGATCCCTGGGTCGGGAAGATCCCCTAGAGAAGGAAATGGCAACCCACTCCAGTATTCTTACCTGGAGAATCCCATGGAGGGAGGAGCCTGGTGGGCTACAGTCCACGGGGTTGCAAAGAGTCGGATACGACTGAGCAACTTTACTCTTGGAAAAGGCAATGGCAACCCACTCCAGTACTCTTGCCTGGAAAATCCCATGGACAGAGGAGCCGGGTAGGCTACAGTCCATGGGGTCACTAAGAGTCGGACACGACTGAGCGACTTCACTTTCACTTATCACTTTTCACTTTCATGCATTGGAGAAGGAAAGGGCAACCCACTCCAGTGTTCTTGCCTGGAGAATCCCAGGGACAGGGGAGCCTGGTGGGAGGCCGTCTAGGGGGTCGCACAGAGTCGGATACGACTGAAGTGACTTAGCAGCAGCAGCAGCAGCAACACCTTGTAACAACTTCTAGGTAAAACATTTATGTATCAGGGTGAAATCCTTCAGAGCTACACTTTCGCCCTGGCAAGATCACTGGCAATGTTTGGTGTTTGCTCTTCTGACAGTCGTGATCTCAGAGTGACATAATTAGAAGAATTGTTCATCTATGATCATATAGAATGAGCAACTGTAACTATTTGATGCTTGAGTCACCAAAATTTGAGAATTGACTTTTGCCATAGTGTAACCTAGTCTATCCTGCATGACATAGAAATCAAAACCAGAAAACAGATGCTTTTGAAAAAAACAAACCTGAACACATGCAGTATCTTAAGGACGGATCATCTAAGATAAAGAAACTGAGAAATGGAAATTCATGTAATATAGACCAATACATTTGGCTAATTGGTTACCTGAGATTAGATTGAAATTCAGATTATACAATTAATGATGTAGTGTTCAGAAAAAAACGATTGGACAGTTAGAATGATTATAGTCAATGTTAGATGTTGTTAGGTTTATTTGACAAGATAATTGCAATTAATAAATGGCTTCAGTAAATAATTAGGCCCTTTTCATATATAGAAACAATTTTAAGTAGGAAGTGGCTGTAACTTCTTAACTCTAAGAAGATGAATAATAAAATGAGAAACGTCATAAACAAAAATATCAATTAAAGTATAATTTGCCCAAAGATCACATCAGTTGGAGAATCATTACACTAAAAATCTAATAAGTAATACTCTTCTTAGAAAAATCTCTTTTATTGAGAAAATGATTTAGGAAAAGATTTAGTGATATAACATACCCACTAAAGCTGGTAAACTCGAATTATTTGTAATTAAGTGAAGAGAAAGAAAGGTGTTCCAAGCAGAACTATGATTGTAGTTATTGGCACATGCAACTGATTTCAGTTGTTAAAAATGTTAAGTTAATGAAAGAGCTAGAGTGCCAGAAGAACCACAGTCCAGACTAAAAAAGACTGTTACTGTCTGAGACTTAAAATGATTTTTCTCTGGAAAGAGATCCATCTAATAATGCTACTCAACCCCCAGGAGAATAGGATTTTCCAATCTGAACTTCAGATGTGGCCAAGAATATAACAAAGGGTAAATCTCTGAAAGAGCTACAAAAAGCTATCAAAAACAAGAGACTAACTGACTCATTCCACAAAGCAGAATCAGGGAATATTCAAAAAACAGTCCTTACTACTAGGGTAGTGATACCTCAAAAAGTTTGCCCACTGGTGATTTCAGAATTGCTATAGATTATTACATGCTGTGCCTCACAACTTCCTTTTATCTAAATATAAGTATTGATTGCAGCTTTCCAGTACTTTTTGGACCATCACATATTGGGTTGTATATATCTGGATGAAGGTGAGTCATTTCTGATTTAAAGCTAATTTCACATATCACTTGCAAAGACCTACATGCATCACCCAAAGATCCTTATCTTTTAGGTTAATATTGTGATGAGTTAGTACTTAGGAGTTGTTTACTTTGAGAAGCAAGTATACATTATATGCAGAAAGGAGAGCAAATCAGCTATTCGATGAGCAGAAAGATGTAGTAGTTGTAAGTGCTCTTCAGCTCATGTTTCTGGTTCTTCCTCTTTTCAGGTCTTGGTAGGATATACATTTTAACCCACTTCTAAGTGAGTAAAGTCAAGAAACTGGATATAGCTTTTGAGTTGTGAGTGGAGGGCCTTAAGCATAACCTTCTTTGACTCTGGACCAGTGTCACTCTGGACTGTGACCAGTAAAATTTTAGATGGTATCCAAATGTCATAGATGACTATGAGGAGTAGAGTGGTTGAGCAAGCCTCAGTGGAGATAATTGACAGCAAGAAATACAATTCTGCAGTTTTCAAGTCACTGTGATTTTTGGAAGGTGTTTGTTACTATAGAGTAATGCAGCCTACTGCAAAGCTGATTGACCTTTCCCAAATCAATAGTATAAGTTGCTTTTTGATACATATGTATATTTTTCCAGAAAGAACTAAAAATAGATTCTATGCATGAAAAAACTATTTTAATGACTTGATATGAAGAAGGAAAATGTATGCTTATATCAAGCTAATACACTACTCTCTGTAACGTAAAATATCAATTTTACAATTGATATTGCAATACATTATCAATTTTACAATTGATATTTTAATACAACATCAATTGTGTTCATGCTTAGTAGCTCAGTTGTGTCCATCTGTTTGTGACCTCATGGACTGTAGTCCACCAGGCTCCACTGTCCATGAGATTTTCCAGGAAAGAATCCTGAGGTGGGTTGCCTTGTCCTTCAGGGGATCTTCCTGAATCAGGGATCGAGCCTGCATGTCCTGCATTGGTAGGCATATTCTTTAGCATTGAGCTACCTGTTAAACCCAGGATTTAATCACTGGGTTGGGAAGATCCCCTGGAGGAGAAAATGGCAACCCACTGCAATATTCTTGCCTGGAAAATTCCATGGACAAAGGAACCTGGTAGGCTACAGTCTGTGAGGCTGCAAAAGAGTTGAATATAACATAGTGACTAGACAACAAAATATCAATACCACAAATAAATTTAACTTAAATGTACCTATTATTAATGCCTTATATTTTATACCATATCAGTATAGGCCATAAAAAATGGCATACAAAGAACAGAGTTGTCACACTGAATTTAGAAAGGCAGTCAGAGCACTTTAAGGATGAGGCTTATAATTATTTTCACTGTTTGAATTTTTGAAACTAACTCAAATTAGTCTAAAAATTGAACCAGTGTATTTTTAAAAATACATATCTAAAGAATTATTGCTTTTTTTTTTTTCCTGTACCAGACTGACAAAGAGCGCTATCTCTGAAAGGCTGTTATTTAACTGATTTCTCTTTGAAAATGAAAAATATGTAAACTGCCCAATATTTCTCCAGTGTTTCAAAAGAACTAAAAGCTCTACTGTTAATAGTGCTGATTGTCAAAAGAAAAATCTTCTTATCAAGATAAATTCTTTAGCATTGAAATTTCCCTAAAGGTCATCAGATCAAGGCCTTCAAATTCAGAGATATTTCACAACAGCTATTTTTGTTCCCAGTTTCTGCTATTGCTTTTCCCACTATTTTACTATAAAGAAGATAATAAAGGTAGAATTTCAAAGGCATTTTACACTTATTCAACTAGATATGCAGCTCCAAAATCAATGTAGCAAGTATCTTAAGGAAAATTGGAGAAAAATAGAGCCACAGATGTTCTGCAAAAAAAAAAAAAATGAAAACAAAACCTTAGCAAATTGATTATTCACATATACAGAGTTGCGGGAATAATGACCCTGACTGAAGGCATTTTGCTTTGTATATACACACTGCTATAAAGCCATCATTAAATTATCCTAAATACATTATTTTTTATCTGTTCTTTTTTTCTCTTTTTCCTTCAGTCCAATTAAGGATACAAAAACATTAAGTTTTCAGTCTCTTAATATTAAAATAAAACACCTCATTTGTCTCAGAAATAACTTTTTTTTTTTTTAATCTTCTGGGATGGTTTCTACTGTACATCTAGATTTTAGATGAAGTTCAAGAACACTAATACTTCACTCAACCCAAATTGTGAGTCCAAGTTATGGTGGAGAAACCAGAAACATATAAATGAGATGAGTCAACTGGAATTAATTTCTCTGCTGATCTGCCACTTTTACTGCCACAATAACTTGTGTCATTAACACTATAATTAAAAAAAAGAAACCTGTGAGTGCTCCTGGCTCTGGTCTGCATCCATAATTCAATCATATGTGCTGCACCATTCTTGACTGCTCCAGGCTGTCCCCAGGTAAATCCTTATTTTTCTCAGCAGTTTTTGTTCCAGATTCCAATTTACATAGTCTCCTTTATTTTCAAAAGCTGACCTATTGGCACATCATGCTGACCTACTGGCACATTTTAATTGAGGAATATTTTTGTGAAATGACTATATATTCTTTCTTTTTTTCTATTTTCATACTGATTTTTAAAAAAGCTATCTAAAATAAAAATCACATATATTAGATTCTTAAATCTGTTTCTCAGTCTTCTCTTGCCTGTATTTCACTCTTCTTAACATAAGAACAAAGTTGAGTCCAACAAGTTCACATTTTTGTATTTCCTTCCAACCCTCCCTATTTTGCTACCACTAAGGCTTGGAAGATAAGAACTATTACTGAAGCATAAAAATTTTGACAATAACTTTATTTCCAGAATTATAGCTGACTATAACCAATGAGCAATTGGTTAACTTTTCTACTAAGTTGCTTGATTATTAAACATTTAAAAATCTTTTCATTTTATCAATGATCAAGATACTGAAATCTTAAGGCCAAAATATAAGTGAACTCACAGAGGTAAGTAAACGATAAAGTCTGCTTTCATCCTGAGGCTATTTGCCCAGTTGTGCTCTTTAGTTTTAACCTCCTTTTGGGAGAAAATACACAGGTGGTAAAATCTGGCCTTGTCCCAATCAAGAACCCCGCAAGGTGATTTATTGTTAGACTAAGAATGAAATTTACAACTCCCACATTCCTGAAGCAGTGGGTAAGAAGTTGGGAATGTGCCTTTCTTGGGTACTTGTGCTAGAAGGGAAAAAAAAAAAAATAGAAAAACATTTTCCTATGAAATATAACTATAAGCGAGACTTGAAATTAAATTCAGAATAGATAGATGATTGGAAGGAAAAGATACTGCAATATTTGTCTTAAAATTGTTGTAGGTGGTCAACAATTCTGTTAGTAGGAAATATAAATCACCTTGAGAAGCAGAAAAAACTACTTCACTATCAGGTCTAAAATAATTCTCACTAGTAAAATTCCAGTGAATATGAGCTCTCGACCCATGAAGAGACTGTCAACTCAAAATTTTATAACTAGCAAAAAAAAAATTACAAAACAGCACTTTCAATATAAGGAGAAAAATGAGAGTAACAGAGATTTTTAGACATAAACTCAAGAGTTACCAGGAACAGATTTACTTTTCAACAGGAAGTTCTATGAAGTAGAAGTGTTAGTTGCTCAATTATGTCTGACCTTTTGTGACCTCTTGGATTGTAGCCCACCAGACTCCTCTGTCCATTGGATTTTCCAGGAAAGAATACTGGAGTGGGTTGCCATTTCCTTCTCCAAGGGATCTTCCCAACCCAGGGATTGAACCCTGGTGTCCTGCATTGCAGACAGATTCTTTACTGACTGAGCCACAAGGGAAGACCATGGCAATTCTATGGGATAGACTTTTTAGGCCAATGTAATTTAGTAATTAAGAATAATTATTCTAAATAAATTATGCAAAGTACATTAATTTCAGTGGTTTATTAAAAGTAATGTGTAAATAAAGAAAAAGACAAACATATATATAATACAATTAATTATATAATATAATAATATGTTGAAAGTTTATAAAATAATATAAATAATTAATTAGCAATATAATTTTATAAATTAGAGGGAGGGTGATTAATTTGTGCCAACATTCTTGAAAAATCTGGAAGAAGGATGGAGTTTTATAAACTTTAGAGTTTGATATATTAAGTTATCAGGTTAACTTTTCTAGAAAAATCATTAAAAGAAAGGAGTAAAGGGAGAAAAATGAAATAGAAAAACATTTTTAAAAATTAATCAGTCACCACCCAACCCCCAGAAAAGGCAAGGAAGGGAAAAACAAAATAAAAGGGAGAGTCAAATGATCAATGATATTAAATAGTAATCCAGAATGGGCATTATTTTAGAAACACCAGATTGGCAAAAATATTAAGCTTAAATAATAATGTACTATAGAGGATACAAAGCAATGAGAGCACTTTCTAATGACATATATGTGTGAGTATCAGTTGGGGTAACCATTTTAGAAAACAAGTCAGCATTAATTTATAAAGTGAAATGTGTAAATATGCTTCACAAAAGAAAGTCACACCTAAGTTTAAACTTAGAGAAGCTTAGTTCCTACATGCATGAATCCCCAAACATGTATAAAAATATCCAATCCCACTGGCTGGATGAAAACAACCTGGAAATAACCATCATGAATATAATGGATAAACAAATAATGATATAGTTAATTAAAGAATTCTCAATATCTGTAAAACTGAATCAAAAATGCTACATTCAGCTACATGGATCAACATCAGAATCAACATTGAATGATAAGGGCATAGATTCCACATCTATGAAGTTCCCCAAGCTTCTAAAATTATATAGACTTTCTAGTGATAAACATCTATATCAGTAGATACAGTAAAACTCTAAAAATTAAGTTAAAATGATAAATCCCACATTCAATTAATGGTTAATGCTGAAGTGGAAAAATAGAGATGTATATACAAGGTGACTTTAATGTTAGAGTTGGACATGACTGAGCAACTTCACTTTCACTTTTCTCTTTCATGCATTGGAGAAGGAAGTGGCAACCCACTCCAGTATTTCCTGGAGAATCCCAGGGATGGGGGAACCTGGTGGGCTGCTGTCTATGGGATCGCAAAGAGTCGGACATGACTGAAGTGACTTGGCAGCAGCAGCAGCAGCATACTCTTTTTAAAAATGGATTATTATATTTTTAAAATTTTCCCTACTTTGTTAGTATTTTTGTATGTATTATTGAAGAGAAATTACAAGTAAAATTTCTTGTATAAAGTAGAAGTTAGATATGAAGCTGATAATTTTGAGGAAAAGTTGCCTTTATTAGTATAATTTGGGCTCCAGTTTGTTCTGTAAACATTTTATATTAATTCAATCTTTCAGCCTGTGGTTTGCCAACTTTCCTTTCTTTCCCTTTTTTGTCAATATGTCTTTCATGGATATAATAACCTGTGTATTTTCTGATAGTGACAAATATTCTAACAATCCTAAAAGTATATTGAAATTTTAATTTTTTGAAATATATTGACAAAATAATTTTTTTCCTCCCATGTAATGCCAAAGGGCAGTCACATCATAATATTTGTGTGGTTTCATTTGTACATTGATTGGCAATGCTATGTCTTGATTTCATCTATAAAGTTTTGATTTGCTACTGGTTATCAAATTAAAACCCAAGAACTGTTTACTGGCTTTCAGCTTATTTGAAGAAGCATTTTTCTCCCCACACTCTAAATTTTGGGTTGGAGGATCAGGACTCCACATGTCCGAAAAAGTGCTATAAACCTTAAAGTGCTCTCTGTTTCCTGATTTTTCTTTCTTTTTAATGTAAACCATGGCTGTTCAATAAATCCTAAATCTTTCAACTTTTGTCTTGAAAATGAAAGATTTACACTTTATACTGTATCATCCAGTAAGCAGCTGTTTTCATTTATCTTTATTTTTTTCTGACAAGAAAAAAAATTGTAAGAATTTCACAGTAAACCTTTCAGTTTTATACCATTGTTTTTGGCATGTAAAGAATTTGTAGGTAGATTACAGCACATCCAAAACTATACCCGTAGATCAATGTGGAGCAAATACAAATGGTTAATATTTGAATGTAAATGTTTTTTAAAGCAAGTCACTCCTTTGCATTGTTGGCCTTTAGTCTAAACAGAAATAAAACATTCAAACAGAATGTAATCAATACATTCTCGATATTGGTGTTTGTTGGGAGAGTTATTTCTCGTCATGTCCTGATTATTTTCTGAAGTCTCCAAGAAAGTGTTAAATCTTATTTTCATTTCTTACAAAGGTCTTCTGTACCCATAAGTAGATTTAAATCCATTTGGTGAAGACACTGTGGAAGATATTCAAATATTATGGTACTATGATCAATTAGTCTTCATCAGAAATTAAAGAAGACACTTCTATTCACAATTAAATAGGAGTTTGAAACTGCCAAAATTTCAAGTGCGATTATGTTGCAAAAGAGAAGAAGTTGAGGAAGATCAATAATGAAAGAAAGGAAAAAATAATTAAACAAATGAATACATGTACCCGTATATTTCAAGTAGCACTATTTACAATAGCCAAGATATGTTACTAACCTAAATGTCCATTGACAGATAAATGGATTAAGAAAATCTGGCACATATAAATAATGGGATACTACACAACCATAAAAAGAATGAAATAATATCATTTACAGCAACATGGATAGACCTAGAGATTATCGTAAGTGAATTAAGTCAGAAAAAGAAAGACAAATACCCATATTATATCATTTACATGGTAAATCTAAAATATGACATGAATGAACGTGTTTATATAAACAGAAATAGACTCAGACATAGAGAACAGACTTGTGATTGCCAAAGGAGAGAGGGATGGATGGATCAGGAGTTTGGATTAGCAGATGCAAAATATTTTATATAGAATGGATAAATGACAAGATCCTACTGTATAGCACAGGGAATTATATTCACTATCTGATAATAAACTATATTTTAAACAATATGAAAAGAATTTCCATGTAACAGATTCACTTTATTATATACTAGAAACTAATACAACATTATAAATCAAATATACTTCAATAAAAATAAATTTAAAGAAATGGGAGAATGTACACTCAAAGAAAAATACTACAACAATATGAACAGGTTTTCAAATAAAAATTCAGAAAGACAAGGAATGGAATTATTTCCTTGAAGCAATAAATCCAGATTATGATATAAAAGAAAAATATGACAGTAAAAGGAACAGTATGATATACTATAAGTAATTCTTAAAAATAAGGTATAGCTTTTGAAATTAAAAATATGAGGCAAATTAGCTGACTAGACATCACTGATGAGACAATTGGTGACCAAAGAGCAAACTGAGGCATTATCCCAGAATGCAACGCAAATATACGTACAGATTAAATCAAGTGATGTCCAATGAGTCAGAGTATCAATAGTTGTAAGACTTTTCAGAAAAAACAACAAAAATGGTTAGAAGAAAGATAGTTAAGAATTTTCTAGAACTGAAAAAGTGAAATTTCTCATACAAGAAAACTTGGTGAGTACTGCCTAAGTAATTGAAAAGAAGAAAAAAGGGAAAAAGAAAAACACATACTGACACACTGCAGTGAATCTCATAAACGTTGAGACAAATAATAAGACTCCTGACATAACATAATGTAAAGACAAATTACCAAGAATGAAATGAGAATGAGTAGTGATTTGTGTGTGGGTGTGGACATAGTCGTATCAGACTCTCTGTGACCCCAGAGATGGTAGGCTGCCGGGCTCCTCTGGTCATGCAGTTTTCCAGGCAAGAATACTGGAGTGCGTTGTCATTTCTTCTGCCGGGGATCTTTCCAACCCAGAGATCAAACCTGCATTTCTGGCATCTCCTACATTGGCAGGCAGACTCTTTATGACTAGAGCCACCTAGAAAGCCTGAAATTAAGCAGTATTATGTTTTTATCAGCAATATTTGATAGAGGAAAAATGAGAAAATATTGTCAAAGTGTGACATAAAACGAAGTTAAAATACATTTTAAGTCTAAATGTTAATAATAAGCTGAATTTATTATTAATGCAAAATATATATACATATTAAATATATAATAAATACATACATGATAAATATATAATTTATTTATTATTGATTATTATTAATTTTCAACTGACATAAATATGTACTGATGAATGCCAGTGAGATATGAAATTACTCAAAGTCTTTGATTTCTAAGTGAAAGAATACCAAATCTGTTTAATTTCAATATGTATTAAGTAATGAAAGATTGTATATTAAAAATATAAGCAAACTCTAGGAAAAATAGATATAGAAACTAGAACTTCTAATCAACCATAAAGTATAGGAGAAAAGAAAAAAGAAAACATGATAAATACATACTTTTATGGACAGCTATTGGCATTTCTTCTTTTGCTTATGATTAACTGGGATACCGCAGAGCCGTTTTAATAATATTATTACTGTTTAGAGTGACAGGATCACTGGCTCTTCAGTAATTACCATTTTCTCTGATGTTATGTAAACAGTGTACTCTAAATTGTAAAGGTGATATCAAATCTGATGGGATATAATGATTTTTTATGTAATTTATTTTACTTATGCAAACAACTTTTAATGATGTATAGATATAATTCACATGCTATACAAACATCCATTTAAAGTATACCTTTCGATGATTTTAGTACAGAGTTGTGTATACATCACCATAATCAATTTAGAGCATTTTCTTTACCAGCCCCCAAACATCCCAGCTCTCCCTAGCTCTCTCTCCACAACCCCTCACCTTCCCCAGTCATAGGCAACCACTAACCTACTTTCTGTCTGCAGATTTTTCCTATTCTGGATATGTCACATGTGGAATTACACAATTTGTGGTTCTTTGTGTCTGGATTTTTTCACTAAAAATAATATTTTCAAGGTCCATCCATGTTGTAGCATGTATCAGTACTTTGTTTCTTTCTTGCCAAACAATATTCTGTTATGTAGGCATACCATATTTTATTTACCATTTCATTGGTTAATAGGCACTTTTTTTCCTAACTTTTTGGCTACTCTGAATAATATGACTAGTCATGAGGAAGTTTTTGCCAGAACATATGTTTTCAGTTTCCTTGGGTCTCTGTATCTAGCAGTGAAATTCCTTGGTCAAATAGTTTAACCATGTGAGGAACTGCCAGGATGTTTCTCAACATGGCTGAGCCATTTTACATTCCTACCAGTAGTTTATGAGAGATTCAGTTTCTTCACATCATTGCCCACACATGTGATTATCAATCTTTTCTAACCTTCAGAGTGGCTAGGAAGTGCTATCTTATTGTGGTTTTGATTTGCATTTCCCTGGTGGCTAATGTGAGTTGGACTGTGAAGAAGGCTGAGTGCCGAAGAATTGATGCTTTTGAACTGTGGTGTTGGAGAAGACTCTTGAGAGTCCCTTGGACTGCAAGGAGATCCAACCAGTCCAATTCTGAAGGATATCAGCCCTGGGATTTCTTTGGAAAGAATGATGCTAAAGCTGAAACTCCAGTACTTTGGCCACCTCATGCGGAGAGTTGACTCATTGGAAAAGACTCTGATGCTGGGAGGGATTGGGGGCAAGAGGGGAAAGGGATGACAGAGGATGAGATGGCTGGATGGCATCACGGACTCAATGGACGTGAGTCTCAGTGAACTCCAGGAGTTGGTGATGGACAGGGAGGCCTGGCGTGCTGCAGTTCATGGGGTTGCAAAGAGTCGGACACGACTGAGCAACTGATCTGATCTGATGGCTAATGACATTGAGCTTCTCTTCACTTGCTTTTTAGCCATTTATTTATCTTCTTTAGAGAAATGTCTATTTAGGTACTTTGTTCATTTTTCATTGAGTTGAGTGCTGTGTGTGCTAAGTTGCTTCAGTCATCTCCAACTCTTTGTGACCCTATGAACTATAGACCACCAGGCTCCTCTATCCATGGGGATTCTCCAGGCAAGAAACTGGAGTGAGTTCCCATGCCCTCCTCCAGGGGATCTTCCTGACCCAAGGATCAAACCCACATCTCTTTTGTCTCCTTCACTGTCAGGCAGGTTCTTTACCACTAGCACCACCTGGGAAGTTCCCTTTATTGAGTTATTCTTTTTCAATGATTGAGTTTTAATATGTCATTTTTTCACATGTTAGATAAAGGCACACACCCTTCACATTATTCTCAAATTCTCAAACCCCAAAAATTAATTTAAAATTGAACCTTAGATAAGCAAGATCTTTACTTTTGTGACAACATGGCAAAATTTCTCCTATAATTTGCATTCTGACTCAAACATTAAAATCAATACATCTTGACTGATTAATCTTTTCCAGAAATGTATAGAAATTGTTACTTTTCTCATTTTTCTAATCAACAACTACCTTTCTTTCCATTTTTCATATATGGCTGTCTCAGAGTTAATTGGGAATACTTTTAGCACATGGTTCTAATAGAGCCAATATTTCACAATAAACATATTTAATTATGGCTACTTCTTCAAAAGCTGAATACTGATCATTTTTAAAAAATAATCTACTCTAATTATACTTCTTTCTCACTTAAATTAAAAAAACGTATGTCTTAACAGAGTACACCATATTATATAAGGTATTATAAATTTACTAACATCTCTTCTTTTAATTCAGACTAGTATTCCTTATTCATTTTGGTTCTCTGTTTATTGGTATTGTCACACCTTAGGACTCTACACTCCCCTACTTTCCTAGTTTATTTTTATCTCTGTCCAGTAACTGTGCAATTTCAATTTTTTTTTCCAACTAAGAGAGATGTTCTTTTTCTAACATATTAAGTATTCTGGTCATCTGTTAATCAGCTCAAGCTTCTGTTTTCATAAATATAACTTTTATCATTCTTCTAGTATCTTAATTGATCCAAATTAAACTGAGATGTGTACTCTGCATTTCCAATGAAATGCACTCAAGTCCTTCCAGAGAATCAGGCCAGGCCTCCCCTATAAAGTGTAATTCTTCTTTTGTACAATAAGCTCCTCTTGGAATCATTTTGAATGCATAGGTCTCACAAATTTAACTCCACAGAAGCTAACCTTTTAAGTAGTATCAATACCACTATTATCTTAAATGTGGTTCTGAAAGTAATTTTAGTTTCTAAGTAAATTAAAACAGAAATATATACATTTTTTTACTTTCATAATATAACCAAACTGTAAGTGTATTAAGCATCTATCTTGTACTTTGAATTGTGCCTAAATGCCACAAGACACAGAAGTTTTGAAAAACTTCAGCTCAAAAGCCAGTGGTGTGGGGGGAAAAAAACACAGAGCATTTAGAAACTTTTATCTCATCTCTAAGAATAGTTAAGATATCTATATTCTAAGCCATCATAGTACCTGTATTCTTAATTTCAGGTTTAAATTATGGCTTATAATTTTATATATTTTAAATATTTATGTATTTCTAAATTTTTGAACATATATATATATATGAATGTTTTCATGTATCATGCTTTTTATATATCCTATTATGTAATATGCATGTACAATTCATATATTCAATAGAATGTTATTTGCAAAAGTCATGTTTGACTTGCTGTTATTATGTATCAGGAATTAAATTATAATAAATAGATCTTAAAATATATATAATGAATCAACAATTGGAGAAAGGAATCAATGGAAGCTTGAATAATCTTAGCATTTTTTGAAGAGGTAATTAAGCTAGGAGGAACTGAGAAAGATGTTGAAATGTAAAGAGTAAAAAAAAAAGTGTAAATGAAAGGAATTCTAGTGTGAGAGACAAATTAAGTAAATGAAAACAGGAAATTGTATGGTACTCTCATTTGATAAAAAGGGACATTGACAAGAATAGTGTATAATGGTCGTGTGTAGGCAATTAAATTAGGTTTATTGTATGAAACAAAATTATAAACGGTTTTAAAATTAGATAGTTTAGACCCCTGCAATAGAACAAGGGAGTCATTGAAGATTTTTACCCTGGGAGTGACACAAAGGAAGCAATAGTTAAAAGAAATATTACTTGCCACATTTCTGGTAGTTTTCTCTCCTGAAGCTATGTGCAGAGTGAATTGGAAGATATTTGAGTCTGGGAGATAATTCAAAGCTAAATGTTTTCCTCAGATCTAAAAGTTTCACTTAGCCTAGATTTTTGGGGGAAAAAAAAAAGTCATATGTAACACCCAAAACTATTCATTATTCCACACTTGTCCTTACTTATCTTTTTCAGTTTTATTTTTTCTAAGAGATAAAATAATACACATCTTTTTTTGAATTGGCAATGTATAAATAAATGAAAGCTATAAATATATGGAATGAGAATCAATTATAATTGCTCACTTAGAAAAGAGCTACCATATTCAAACATGAGACCATGAAACCCTGGATAACATTGGTGACACAGGGACTCTACAAGCATATATGAGAGATATTTCAGAAAACACATATCATGAATATTTAGGAAGAAAAAGAATATGCATTACATATAATCAGAGGATGAGTTAAAGATAATTTTGTTTGTGTTACCTCCTGGGAATTTAACTGCTATATGGAAAGAGAAAACAAAACTAAGATGAACAGATGAAGCAATTGGGTTTTAGGATTTCATGTGACCACAAAATATTCAAAAGAACATATCCAGGAAACAATTTCAAGCAGAGAAGAATTTCAGTGAGAAACTTGGGAGCCAGCAGCATAATGAAAAAGGTGATGTGTGTAAAGCTACTAAAATAGATCGGATTTATAAAAGAGAAGGGGCATATAGCAGAAAGAGCAGAGGGGTGGGATTTATTACTACATAATTTCATATAATGACCATGATGACTGGGTTGGAGTAAGAGGTATTTATTTTCTTTTACAAACAAGGAAATTAGAGAGTGTTAATGTATCTCCAAGGTAACACAGGTAATAACAGTGGCACAATGAGGATACAACAAAAAAAAAATCCCCACTGCCCCATCCCCCATACTACAGGTGGCACCATAAACTCCAGTAGACTTTCTGTGGAGAATGGGGCAGTGTGTATCAAAATTCTTATAAATGCTCATGTATTTTGAAACAGTAATAACATTCTTGTTGATTTTCCCAAGGAATTGAACACACAAACATGAACACACACACATACACACACATTTATTTGTATCAACATTCACTGTAGTCGTATTATTAAGAGTAAATATTAAAAGCAGTATCTGTATCTAACAGCAAGACATTATTTACACATGTTATCTCATCTATATAATACAGTACTATGCAACCTTTATAATTATGTTCTTAATGTACATGAGAGAGTGGAAATGCCAGAAATATATACAATGAGAAAAGCAGTATAAACAGGAAATAAACTATTTATTAAACTGCTATTTCAGGAAAAATAAAGTTTACAGTATGTTTTTAATTTTAAAAGAAAATTACTTTATTATATTCCATGAAGAACATTTTTTATTAAAGTTTAGATTACTTCATTAAGTAAATGAATATTAAGAAGAAAATTACACTACATTATAGATGTTACCATAGGATTAATAACCAGAAATGTTTAAATAATTACTCTTTTCTGCAAGTGTGTTCAGTGTTCAAATTCATTAATTTCATTATCAATCTGTGGAATAAGCCATCTAGAAGGTATAAATGAAGAACTTAGCTCTGAAAGATGAAGTCCCTTGCCCTCAATCACATAAGGATTTCATAGTAGTTTTGCTAGGTCAAGAATCATCATTCTTTAAATCCTAGGTATTGAGAACCTGTTATATTTAAATAATATTTTAATTTTGTATAAATAGTAATATCTTTATTTTATGTAAGTAGTTCTTATTCTATCAAATAGAAATATTACATGTAATATCTCTAATTTCATCCTAAATTTCACAAATAACAATAAGGTATCTTTACTGGGCTTCCCTGGTGATCCAGTGGTAAAGAATCCACCTGAAGATGCAGGAGACGAGAGTTCAGTCCCTGGATTGAGAATATCCCCTGGTAAAGGAAATGGCAACCCACTCCAGTAGTCTTGCCTGGATAATCCCATGGAGAGAGAGACTAGTGGGCTTCAGTCCATGGGATCGAAAAGAGGCAGATATGACTTAGCAACTAAACAACAACTCTATATCTACTATTATATAAAATGTCTCCCATAAGCATCATGATAAAATTAAGTCTAAGCTTTATTCAAATTCTTAAGTTTTTATAATTGTCTGAATTACCTGAGATTTCACAGCGAGGGGGTTTATTTTCTATACCATGTTCAGGGCCTTGAATTCTTTAGTTTCTTTAAAATGCAAAACATATCTTCAAAGCAGGTGATCAATTCTAGGATTTTGTTTGCATTTCCTCTGGTGAAATAGAGTTTCACTTTATTCCATTAATTGAGTTATATATTCTTAAAAGTAAAATATCTGTGTTGAGAGTCATCCAGAGACTTCTGATGGATATTCAGTATAAGAATTACACTTTTGCTAGACACAGCCTTCTAGCCATAATTTTTCTGGGATCTACTATAAAGTGAAAGTTACTCAGTTGTGTCTGATTCTTTGCTACCTCATGGACAGTATGATCCATGGAATTATCCAGGACAGAATACTGGAGGGGGTAGCCTTTCCCTTCTCCAGGGGATCTTCCCAACCCTGGGATCAAACCCAGGCCTCCTACATTGCAGGTGGATTCTTTTCCAGCTGAGCCACAAGGGAAGCCCAAGAATCCTGGAGTGGGTAGCCTATCATTTCTCCAGTGGATCTTCCTGACCCAGGAATCTAACCGGGGTCGCCTACGTTACAGGTGGATTCTTTACCAACTGAGCTATCAGTGAAGACCCGCTTATAAAAGACTTAAAAATACCTGCAAGCTTTAGTTGCATTGCCTGGTATGTGACCATCTTCTCCAAGTTTATACTTCTTGCAATACTGCACCATGCTGTGACTTTTGGAAAACATTTAAAATAACGTTGGGTTTTACTAATTTAAATTAAAAAGTATATGTGGTGATAGCAATGCAAACAATCCAAGGCAGCTAATCACTGAGTACATAGATATGGGCTTCATATGACTGATTTTGCCCATGCCATGTCATAACTATTAATAGGACATCATCAGTTACTTTCAGATTAACAAGTGATGAAATTATTTTAACCTGACTATAATAAGAGTTCTGATTTTATAAATATATTAGTAATAGAAGGTGCTTTGTGATCTAGCATATCTAATACTTTATTTAATGCTATATTTATTGCAAACTGTTGATTATATAAATTATGTTATGTTTAGAGATGCTGTGATGAGTAACCTGGTCCCCTTCCTTCCAATCAGTCAGTTCTTCTTCCATGTTGATTTTCCTTCTCCTGTGGTTGAAAGATTTGCTGATGGCTTACACTGGTGGGTGTATCTTTCCTTTTCTCCTTCACATTTAGCTTCTCTTCTTTTCTCAGCTATTTGTAACTCCTCCTCAGACAACCATTTTGCCTTTTTGCATTTATTTTTCTTTTAACCTGCCTCCTGAGAAATCAGTTTGCAGGTCAAGAAGCAACAGTGAGAACCGGACATGGAACAAAAGGCTGGTTCCAAATTGGGAAAGGAGTGGTCAAGGCTGTATATTGTCACCCTGCTTACTTAACTTATATGCAGAGTAAATCATGAGAAAGGCTGGGCTGGATGAATTACAAGCTAAAATCAAGATTGCCTGGAGAAATATCAATAACCGCAGATATGCAGATGACACCACCCTTATGGCAGAAAGGAAGAACTAAAGAGCTTGATGAAAGTGAAAGAGGAGAGTGAAAAAGCTGGCTTAAAACTCAGCATTCAGAAAACCAAGATCATGGCATCTGGTCCCATCACTTCATGGCAAATAGTTGGGGAAATAATGGAAACAGTGAGACACTTTATTTTGGGGGGCTCCAAAATCACTGCAGATGGTGCAGTGCAGATGGTACAGCCAAGAAATTAAAAGACACTTGCTCCTTGGAAGAAAAGTTATGACCAACCTAGGCAGCACATTAAAAAGCAGAGACATGAGGTGGATGAAACTGGAGCCTATTATACAGAGTGAAGTAAGCCAGAAAGAAAAACACCAATACAGTATACAAACACATATATATGGAATTTAGAAAGATGATAACAATAACCCTGTGTACGAGACAGCAAAAGAGACACTGATGTATAGAACAGTCTTATGGACTCTGTGGGAGAGGGAGAGGGTGGGAAGATTTGGGAGAATGGCACTGAAACATGTATAATATCATCTATGAAACGAGTCGCCAGTCCAGGTTCGATGCACAATACTGGATGCTTGGGGCTGGTGCACTGGGATGACCCAGAGGGATGGTATGAGGAGGGAGGAGGGAGGAGGGTTCAGGATGGGGAACACACGTATACCTGTGGTGGATTCATTTAGATATTTGGCAAAACTAACACAATATTGTAAAGTTTAAAAATAAAATTAAAAATAAATAAATAAAAAGCAGAGACATTACTTTACCTACAAATGTCTATATAGTCAAAACTGTGGTTTTTAAAGTAGTCATGTATGGATGTTAGAGTTGGACTATAAAGAAATCTGAGTGCAGAAGAATTGATGCTTTTGAATTGTGGTGTTGGAGAAGACTCTTGAGAGTCCCTTGTAGTGCAAGGAGATCAAACCAGTGAATCCTAAAGGAAATCAGTCCTGAGTATTCATTGGAAGGACTGATGCTGAAGCTGAAGCTCCAATACCTGATTCGAAGAACTAACTCATTGGAAAAGACCATTATACTGGGAAAGATCAAACGTGTGAGGAGAAGGGGATGACAGAGGATGAGATGGTTGGATGGCATCATCGACTCCATGGACATGAGTTTGAGCAAGCTCCAGGAATTGGTGATGGACAGGGAAGCCTGATGTGCTGCGATCCATGGGGTCGCAAAGATCCAGCCACTTCTGAGCAACTGAACTGAACTGAACTACACTGGTGGGGAAAGAACAAGCTATACAAACAGGAGCATCTCCTGTCAGTAAGGCCAGTTTCAACAGATGTACTTCAGTGCCAGCCATTTACCAATCTAGCAGTGTATTCTTGAGCTCTGAAGCTGCTCCTGGTGCCAGAGGACACTGGGCAGCTCTCATGTTGTCTCCATTCTGGTATGAACACACACGACCTCTCTTGTTATGGGACCCTCTCACTGATCTTTACCTTCTACCTGGGAAGCAGTCTCCCTCTGCCACAAAGCATGTGCCTGGGCACAAGTACATATCTTTTTGCATATCAAGGGTGGAAAATGTATCCAATACATACACACATATTATCCACCTCAGTCGCTATTAGCAGGACCACTGTAAGCCTATTCACCCACTTTGTAAACACTGTATATTGACATTGTCCATGATAGTTCTTCCTCCATCCCTTGTATCCAATCCATCAGCAAGTTTATTCCAAAGTTCATCTTAAATTAGACCATTTTTCACACTCTCTGTTGCTACTCTTCCCTAGTGGCTCAGTTGGTAAAGAATCTGCCTGCTTGAAGGAGAGCTGGGTTTGATCCCTTGTTCAGGAAGATCCCCTGGAGAAGGAAACGGCAACCCACTCCAGTACTCATGCCTGGGGAATTCCATGGACAGAGGAGCCGGGCAGGCTACAGTCCATGGGATCGTGAAGAGTCAGACACGACTGTGTAACTAATTTTCACTTTTTTTTCCCCTGTTGCTACAGGTGAAATCAGCACTATTTCTTTTCTGAACTATTAGAATAGTAGAATAGGCTTCTAATATTTTTATGTTACTATTGCCTCTGATTCTCTCTCTTCAAATAGCATGGTCTTTTAAAATATAAATCATATCCTAAAATTCCTTTTCTTAAAATCCTCCAGTGATTCTCATCACATATCCAGACATATTATCCTGGTTTATGTCCAAACATAATACACTGTTTTTTAAAGGTTTCTTTGGTCCTGTTCCTTATCATGTCTCTAACCTCAATTCTTATTGACTTCATTTTTCATCTTTATTTTGTCAACCTAGATTTTTCCCTGATCTTTGAGTTGGAAGATTTTCCCCTTGACCTTCACAAGACTGCTTACTAGGGCTACTTCCTGTTAGGAATATCTCCCTTAACTGCCATTTATTGAGACTTTTTCTTACCTACCCAACCTATAATTGATTCCTTGTCAATTACCATAATATTACCATAGCATTTACTGTTATGTAGCATTTTGATATATTTATATGTACTTATGCATTTATTGTCTATTTCTTCTAATTAGAACATGAACTGTTTTATGAGGACCTTGTCTGCCTTCTTCACCTTTGTGTTTCCAGTAATAAGTTTATACCCCTGAACTGGTTTGGCAGTGACCTCTGTGATATTTGGGGCCTCGAGAAAACAGGACACTAAGGGAAAGAGAGAAGGAAGGAAAGCGGGGACGGGAAAAAGAAGAAAAGAAGGGAACAGGAAAGGAGAGGGGAGGAAAGGAAGAAAATAAATTGGGCAGAAGCATCTTAGCTGTAGTGCAAGTCTAAGGAACATTCAGCAAGGCCACTGGGGAGTGTTTGCACCAAAGTTGCCCATGAGAAGGGTGATGATCCCCAGAAATTGGCTTGCCTTCACATCCGTGCCTTGCTTAATTATCAGCTGAGAGCAGCCAGAGGGAAGCACAGCCTTGATGCCAATCACGTGATGAAATTAAGAGCCCACTTCCTGGGCTGCATAGTGACTTTTCTCCCTGCAGTTGTAAACTTTAAAAGTTAATTCTCTTGGCCACTACAAAAGATGAAACTGTTAAAAGCTTTATTCTCTCATTATAGATGGTTCCACATAATATGAGTGTATGTGTAGGAGGTGTTCGAAGGGGATGTATACTCACCTATACATGCACACACACACACACACATACACACAGACCACTTAAAATTCATCGAATACAATGAAATTAAGAGAAGGAAATGATCAAAAACATGTTAAAATTGTTATTTTCAAGTGGTGGAGATAATAATTTTTATTTTCTACTTTCTTCTCTTACATATTATACATTTCCTTAAAAAACTAAAGCCTATTATGAACAAAGGGCCTCCTTAGTGTCTCAGATAGACTCTGCCTACAATGTGGGAGACCAGGGTTTGATCCCTGTGTCAGGAAGATCCCCTGGAGAAGGGAATGGCTGCCCACTCCATTATTCTTGCCTGGAGAATTCTATGGGCAGAGTAGCCTGGTGGGCTACAGTCCATGGAATTGCAGAGTTGGACACAACTGAGACTAACATAGCCATATTATGAACAGGAAAAAGTGAATTTAAAAGAATAGGGAATAATGTGACAAAGAAATGAATAAAGTGTTTTTTTTTTTTCCCCCTTTAGGTCCATATCATAAAATCCCAGAAATTTGAGGTTGCAGAGGTCCTAAAAGATTGTATCTTACATTCAGAGAATATGGAACTATATTATTTTAAGTATTGAAAATAGGAAGTTCAGTTGAATTTTGTCCATGGAACTATCCTTAATGTAATTTCAAATACAAAATGTAAGTAAATTAAAATACTGAGTTCTCCCCTTCATGAAAGGTGATTAGAATCTGGATACAAGCATGAATGTTAGTGACAAAAAATTAATAGTTAATGTTCTTACCTGGTTCTTTGAAAGCATTGCCTTCAATGTATTAAATTATAACTTTTCATAATTACAATTGCCAAATTAAGTGAATAAAGTATACTGTATTCACTTGTAAGGGCTTTCAAAACAAAATATCACAGATTGTGTTGATAAAACATCTGAAATTTATTTTCTCGTAGTTTGGGAGCCAGAGCTCTGAGGCAAGGTTGCCAGGGTTGGTTTCTTCTGGGGTCTCTCTCCTCGGCTTGTTGGCGGCCATCTTCTCCCTGTGTTTGTACATGTCTTCCTTCTGTACCTATCGATGTCCAAATTTCCTCTTTTTATAACAACACCAGTTATACTGGCCTATCCTAATAAATAACATCATTGTAACTTAATTATCTTTTTATAGCATCTATCTTCAAAAATGGGCTTCCCAGGTGGCACTGCTGCTGCTGCTGCTGCTGCTAAGTCGCTTCAGTCGTGTTCGACTCTGTGCGACCCCATAGACGGCAGCCCACCAGACTCCTCCGTCCCTGGGATTCTCCAGGCAAGAACACTGGAGTGGGTTGCCATTTTCTTCTCCAATGCATGAAAGTGAAAAGTGAAAGTGAAGTCACTCAGTTGTGTCCGACCCTTAACGACCCCATGGACTGCAGCCTTCCAGGCTCCTCCGTCCATGGGATTTTCCAGGCAAGAGTACCCTAGGTGGCACAGTGGTATAGAATCTGCTTGCCAATGCAGGAGAAACTAGAGACATGGGTTCGATTCCTGGGTCAGGAAGATCCCTTGGAGAAGGGAATGGTAACCCACTCAAGTATTTTTGCCTGGAGAACCCCATGGACAGAGGAGCCTGGTGGGCTACGGTCCATGGGGTTGATCAAGTCCCACATGACTAAGCGACTGAGCACACATGCACATCACCAAATACAGTCACATTAAGATGCAGAGGGGGATAGAACTTCAGTGCATGAATTTGGAGGGAACACAATTTAGCTTGTGACATATACTAAACAAATATCTACTGTTTTTGTGAAATTCAAATTTAGCTGTGCGTCTTTTACTGTATGTGACTACTCTATAGGAATCCTGAAATTGTCATCTAATCTACAATGTCATGTATTTTCATTTATTTTCTGTATCTTAGCCTCTATTTTTGGTGGTAGTTATAAAAGCCCTAGAAAAAAATTTATTTGAAATAGATATTTTTTCATATTGCTAACAAGGAAATTCCTTTGATTTAAAAATGAATGCCTATTAATTTGAAAGCAAATACTTGAGCCTGTATCTTTTCCTTATTAAAGGTTAATCACATGTAAACTAAGTAAAATAATGCCATACTTAATTCACCTTGTGTGGGCACTTCCATTGATTAAAACAAGAGAATCTCTTGGAATACTTTAATATCTAATCACCAAAGACCCCAGTTTAATGATACTAGTATCACCTACTTTAATTATCTCAGTTTGTAAAATCTGAAATCTTTGACATTATAGTTAAGTAATCATCCAACAGAAAATTTCTGCTAAAAATTCTTTTTTATCTTTAGTAAATTAGTCTCTCTGAATTTTCTTTACAATTCTTGTTTTTTTCCATAATCTCATGTAAGGGTCACTTGGACTTAGGTATAACATCTAATTTCATATGCTAGAAGTATTAACTTTATCTGAGCTGCACATACTAAGAATATATATATATTTTTACCCAGATCCATTCTCTTAAAGGGGCTTCCCTTATGACTCAGTGGTAGAGAATCTGCCTGCCAATGCAAGAGATGCAGGTTCAATCCCTGGGTCAGAAAACCCCCTGGAGAAGGAAATGGCAACCCACTCCAGTACTCCTGCCACAAAAATTCCATAGACAGAGGAGCCTGGCAGGCTATAGTCCAAGGGATCTCAAAAAGCCAGACATGACTTACTGACTAAACAACAACATTTTCTTAAAAATAAGATTTCTCAGTTATAACTTATTTTATATTTTTTAAAGACTCATGTATTACAAATGATGTTGATATTGACATTAATACACTAGAATTTTGCACTTTCCTAGGAGCTAACATCACTATATTTTTTCCATTCCATATTATATTATTAATTGAAACTGTTTACAGGCAATGCAATGCCAGTTATAACAAATGGAATCAAAATGTTTTTAAAAAAATGAAAAAATAATTGCATGTGAAAAATGATTTATGAAATCTAAATTTTAGCAGCAGTAAAAAGAACATGAACATTGGAATGAGATAGTTCAAAATTCTTTCAACCCTGATGCTTAGTGTTAGAAATAAGACAAGAGGGCCAAAATGGAATGGCTTGTGCCAAGCACAGGTGACCAAACCAAGACTTAACTACAGTTTTGACTCTTTCAAAAATAGAATCTTAAACCAGTCAATCAACTGTCTGATTAGCCTTAGTTAATTAATCTGCCTGATAGACTCCTGCCATCTCCTAAGGGAAACTAATTTTGCAATAATCAACCCCCTCCCTTTTTTTTTTTTTTTTTTGCCTCATATCTTATTCCTGTTCCCTTCTACCCATAAAAGTTTTTTTCATTTTGGAGGAGCTCCACAGACCTCCTTTCTATCTACTAGATTGTATGTTACTTCATTTGAATCAATTTTACTCAAAGAAATTCTTGAAAATTTGATATGCTTTGATTTCATCTCTTAATCATAGCAACCTTGACTACTAGATTTAGGTCCTTTGCTTTTTAAATGGAAATAACTCTTTCCATTGTAAGTTTGATCTAAGAACAAAATGAGTATTAAGTATCCGAAGGCTCTTATGGCTGTACTAACACTCCCTATGGGGAAGAAAATTCATCAGTGCCAAACTGATAGAATTTGAGTCTAAGATTTTAATTTAATATGAAGATAATTATGTTTAGTAATAGCTCAGGAACTGATGCTACAGGATTTGGTAAGATATGATTCAATGCTGTGGTAATTTTGGCTAGCTCCTTTAAACCAAATTAAAACTCCTTAGGATTTTAGTGTTTCAATTTTTTTCTAAATGTGTCAATCATTCATTTTCCAGAGGAGTGGCATATAATGTCATATTTGAATAAGGTGAATAAGAATTTGACATTAAGAAAATTTGAATTAAATAAAATTTTTCTTATAAAGGGCTTCCCCATTGGTTCAGCAGGTAAAGAATCCACCTGCAATGCAGAAGACACAGGATATGATGGTTTGATCCCTGAGTTGGGAAGATCCCCTGGAGAAGGAAATGGCAACCTACTCCAGGATTCTTATCTAAAAATTCCTAAGGATAGAGGAGCCTGGTGGGCTACAGTCAAAAGGATTGCAGAGTCAGACACGATTAAGTGCAAATGGACTTCTTTAAAAAAAAAATAACACATAGAACTAGAGAAGTATAATTGTAATGAAAGAAAACACAATAATGTGTTCCTACACATCTCAAAATGTATGTCACAGTACATTTTTCTTAATAATTCATATTAAGCATTGATGGAGCTCTTATGTATCAGATACTTAATAGGTGCTTAAGGTGGTTTTCTTATTTAACCATCACAAAATCCAGGTATTAATTGTTATTTTCTTTAATTATTTTTGGTAAATAGGTTTCTCCTGAATAACTTTCTCAAAGACAAATTGAAGGGAATCAAGTATTTGACTATATTTTTTCAATTAATGACATTAAATAGTCTGTCAAACTAATAAGAGTAGATATTATTTGACATAAACAACAGTATTTTTTGAACCAGTAAAAAATTTAGTCCCCTTTCCAAATCTTTGGCAACTTGAAGGAAAACAGTTGTATAAGTTGCACCTAGGATTCATTTGCTGCTGATTCATTGGCAAGAGGCAAATGTAAGTTAGGTTTAAAGAGTGAACACCCATGGTCAGTCTGGAGCAGCACAACTCTAGAATGTATTGAAGCTACACAAAGTTCTGTAGAGTTAAATCTACTTTACAGATTCTATGTGTTATAAGTCCATCTTCAAAGTCTGCCAGATATTTCCACTGAAGCTCTTTAAGTGTGTGTGTGTCTGGGAGTGGGGGCGGGGCGGGGGTTGTAAGTTGTTCTCATTCGTGTATCTTAGAAAATACCAAGTTACCATTTATATTATTCTCCTAGGGCTGCCATGATAGGATACCATACCACTATTGGGGTGGCTTAAAGAATATAAATTTATACGGCAGTCTGAACGCTGGAAGTCCAAGACCAAGGGGCCAGCAGAGTTGGTTTCTGGTGAGATTCTTCCTTGCTTGCAGATGGCTGCCTTCTCACTGTGGTCTCACATGGTCATTCCTCTGTGCACAGGAAGAAAGAGTTGTCTCCCGTCTCTTTTTCTTAAAGACAATTGTCCTATCATGTTAGAAGTTCAACTTTATGACCTCATTTAACCTTTATTACTTCATTAAAGTCTCTACATATAATCCCATGGGAGACTAGAGTTTCAATACAGGACTTTTTTGGGGGAGGGAGGAGGAATGACACATTTCAGTCCATTACAGCATTAAATTGGAATCTCCCATTTACATGTAGCATTTAATCATTCATGTTATTTTCATCTTTAGAAAAAGGAGAATAAAGCTCCCTTTGGAAATAACTGGCTCACTAACAAGAGTTGATGACTTAAGTATGGATGAGGGCACAAGGAAGAGCAACAGGATTTTGGTATACATGGGAAAGTTCTTGAATAAAAATACATGCCAAACTGGAAAGATGAAAAGCATTCTTGGCTTTTAATACAGCATAAAAGTGAAAGTGAAGTCGCTCAGTCGTGTCCGACTCCTAGCGACCCCATGGACTGCAGCCTACTAGGCTCCTCCGTCCATGGGATTTTCCAGGCAAATTAGATGTTATCTATTGCAAAAAAAAGAGCCACTTTTGGAATGTCAAAATATGCAAAGAACATCCAAGTTAATGTATTCTGCTGACAAGAAAATAAACTTATGTTCCCTTTAACTGTTCAATGACAACGGTAACTAATCCTTCATTCGGTAGCTTATTATGCATTGTCATGAAATAGATAATACAATTTCCACAAACCTCTTCTGATTTCATGTCAAACAAATTCTATCAAAGCCATTTAATAAATAAATAGAAAAACAAAACTTGAAACTACAATTTGTGTAATTGATTGCTTTGAGCCATCTATTACTCTTTTCACGAAACAGATGTACTTTTCTACTCAACTGAGAGAACTTTTTCCAAATTGAGGCTTAGATAAACTGCACATTAAGAAAAAAATTAAGACAGCATACTTCTTTAAAATAAAAATTAAGAATATATGATATTCTTTCTAATATTGAGAATCAATAAGCCATTTAATTAAAACTCTCACTGCTTGTGAAGACATTGGCTCTCTAGCTCTATCTCTCTCTTTTTTCAGAAACATGTTTAATAATGCATAATATACTCTAGTTGTATAAAGTGTCTTTTGAGTCCTTGATTTTACTATATGTTATTTTCCTGCCTGCAATATCCTTTCACATTCATTTTCTACAGGGCAAACTCTGACTTTTCTTTAAGATTTAGCTTAAAGGTGTCTCTTCTGTGAAGACCTCTTGAACTCTCTAACCTGTAAATATTTGGCATTTCTGCTTTTTCTTTCTTAAAAAGTTATTGCTCTCCATTAGTTTTATGTGTATCTAGGATACTACCCTACAATCAAGACTCATATCCAACTCATCTTTATTTCTCTCTTGCCTAAAATAAACTTTAGTCCAAGGTAAGCATTTGGAGAAGACTCTTGAGAGTCCCTTGGACTGCAAGGAGATCTAACCAGTCCATCCTAAAGCAGATCAGTCCTGAGTGTTCATTGGAAGGACTGATGTTGAAGCTGAAACTTCAATATTTTGGCCACCTGATGCAAAGAGCTGACTCATTGGAAAAGACCCTGATGCTGGGAAAGATTGAGGGCAGGAGGAGAAGGGGACAACAGAGGATAAGATGGTTGGATGGCATCACCGACTCAATGGATATGGGTTTGGGTGGACTCCTGGAGTTGGTGATGGACAGGGAGGCCTGGTGTTCTGTGGTTCATGGGGTCGCATAGAGTCAGACATGACTGAACAACTGAACTGAACTGAAGCATTTAATAAATGTTTTGCAAAACACAACCAATCAAGTAAGAGTACAGGATTTTTATCAGAGAAAATTACATTTGAATTTCACCCTATGCCATTTAGTTTGTTTTTCTGAGCAAATTGCTTAAAAATCTCTAAATTTTAGTTTATTCAAACAAAAGAAATTATACTGCTTATATATTGTGTTACTGTTTGAATTAAATGAGATTATAGAGAGATAAAGAGACAGAAGGAGAAAGAGAGAAGGTGAGAAGAAAAAGGAGAATGATGTCAAGCTTAACATAGTATCAGTATATAAAATTTCTTTTTGATTTTAACAGTTATTTCCCTGAAAACATAAGTTATACGATTTACTATCTGTTTACTACTTACTATTGCCACACAAAACAAAAACTCCTGTGGATATATTGTGACTACCTAGTTAAGTCTCTCTCTCTCAGTTGTGTTTACCTATATTTAGGTTATCATAGCCTTTATGTTTTAGAAAAGCAAAAGCTAAAAATTAAATAAGATAATTATTTTTACTAACTTCATTTAATGTAATTAAATATAAAAATTATTTTCTACGAAGACTTTTGCAAAAAAATAATTTATGTAAGTTTTGAAGCTTTCCAAGTATTTTATAGACATATATGTGACTGATGCATTTATATTTGACACTTTCGACTAGATCTCCCTCTGCTGTGTCATTGGTTATCACAATTGTAATTAATCAATTATGTGATTTTCTGTTCAATGTCTACTTTTCCCACCAAAATGTAAGTTCTATAATGGAAGAGACCATATCTACCCTGTTCATTAGCATTCCCTCAGTATTTCTTAGAGTTCCAGAGCCCAGTCTTTATTCAAGTTCTTAAAGAAAACCCCTAATCAAAATAGAATACTGACCTGCTTCTTCTTCTCCAGTGCCAGGCTCCAGAGTTTCCGTCAGCAGCCCCAGTCTCTGAGCTCTCTCCCTTTAACAGGATCTCTGTGGGATGCTTCCTTGTGTCACAGCCAGGCAATTATCCACAGATAGAGATCTGGGCCAAATACAGAGCTCGTAATGTACATTTCCCTCTTCTCTTCTGCCTGAAAACAGTTGCAGCATACATTTTGTACAATTTAACAGTTTTTAATGGCAGGGGGACTGTGGAGAACCTGTCACAGTTCCCCACAGGTAATTTTTAATACCATTTTTAGGACCATTTTCTAGAGTGAATGAGCTTATGAATACAAAATATGTGTGCAGCACAGCTTCATCTTAACACAGGTAGATAAATTTAGCATACCTCACAATTCATGTCAGTCCTTTTCCTTAGGTCAATTTGGTGGTGGTGGTTTAGCCTCTAAATTGTATCTGACTCTTGCAGCCCCATCAACCACAGTCTGCCAAGTTTCTCTGTCCATGGGATTTCCCAGGCAAGAATACTGAAGTGTGTTGCCATTTCCTCGTCCAGGGGGTCTTGCTGACCCAAGGATCTAAACTGGGTCTCCTGCATTGGAGGCAGATTCTTTACTGGTGAGCCACCAGGATTCCTTAAGGTCAATTTATGTGATATCAAAATTTTTGAAGTCCAAATATACTATTTGGTAACTCTCAAAAGGCTGAATGTACTGTAATCCTCATATCTTTTAGTCACATTTGATTTCTGAAAGTAATTTCTAATCCATTTTTGTCAGTGCAAAATAATCACACATTTGTATTTCAACTGTTATTTGTTGTTATTGAAACAATTAAATTATAATTTTGAGCATTAAACTTAATTGAACTGAAATTAATTCTGTTTAGTATAACCATGCAATTCAACATAATTACTTTGCCCCAAGAGTTTTCCTCCCTTCACTCAAACTACTTAATAATAGTAAAAAGAAGAATACTACTCCTATCTTTCACAATGCAAAAGGATTAACCAAGCGGTAAGTTCCAAAAGAGTGTTGGATCAGATAGTGATAGTTATTTCCTAATAACACATAGAAAGAGAATCCTTGTGGATAATTTTCTACTAGATGTACCAAGTAGCCAATTTATTATGTCCATAAGTGTTTGAATACAAGCACAAATAAAATTGTGTCAAGATGGGAAGATTCAAAAATCTGATTCAAAAGGGTTGGACCCATGAAGGATCTATAATTATAATCATCATATTATACAAATAAAGATAAAATGATCTATGTAAAATCTGTTCATCCCATTTTACCTCCTCTGGTCATCAAGGGGAGCATCGCCTTCACACAAAATGAGTGGTGTTTGAGCCATAATATAGACCAGTCCATATTTTCTATTCATGTATGTGTTCAGAAAATATTTTTGATGACCCACTCCATTCTAGACAGAGCAATGCCTGGGGAAGCTGACATAATCCCTGACTACTCTGGCAGGAAGAATAACACAGGGAACAGCATAGACACGGAAGCCAAATTCTGTAGAGCTGGGAAAGTTAGAGTAGATTTCAGAGAAAATGGCACTATAACCTCAGACAAAATTTTTTTAGAAACACATTGGAAAACAATTCCTTCAACTGTCCATGTGCTGAAGTCATGAGACTCAAATATACATTTTCCCTACCAGAAAGTTTGTAAAAGGAGAAAGAGTTTTGTCAAATAAAATGTCATTTGAGGCCAGAGTTTTGTTTATTTGGAATTATAAAACATTATACTAAAAGAGAGTTCAAGTTTCTGAATAGCTGGCCCTTGCTGCTGGTGAGTGGCATAGAAAGGGAGTAAAAGAGTGAGAGAGAGGGAGAAAGAAAGAACAGTTTTATGTTTTTCCCTTTGTGAAGCAAATTGTTTCCAGTTGACTTGTAGTACTTTCTGAGATTCAAAATGACAATTTATAAAAATACTTGCTATAATGTAATTCAACTTATATGAACACATATTTACATTCTCATAACTCCAGTTTCTGGAAATAATAGTGATGTAATTAAGTAATTAGCAAATTAATTGGATAAGTAAATTTTAAAAATAAAGTTTTCCATATAAGATGCTTTAGTCACAATGTGAGATTTACACCATATTTCTAAAATTTATCATATTAGGTACTCATGAGTTGTATTTCTTGTGCAACCAAGTTCAGTTCCCTCCAGTAAACCTCTTGATAGGTTCTCTGGCAAACTGTTAAAGAGAAGCTCATAGACAATTTTTGAGTGCTGAATGGCATTTTACTTACAATAATAAAACCTAGTGCAAAGAAATTCTGCTTTGAATAACATAAGCTCACAAAGTAAAGAGAGCATGTGTGCATACATATAATATGAATTATTATATAATAGTCAAATTCTGTTTGACCAGCTTTGTGATCAACTTTGTAAAAAACATTTAAAAGATTCATAATGTTTGATAATTTGAAGGAGAAGGAAAGAGAGAGGAAGGAAGGAAGGAAGGGAGGGAGGAAAGAATGTAAAGAAAAAGAGATAAATGACACCAATATAAAAACAATTAAATACTTAAGCAAAAAATAAATAAAATTATTTCAGGATGTAAATATTTCAAAAATGTCATTTTATCTTTTGGAATGCAAGGCTTTTAGGAATATAGATGGTCTGGGATCAAGGGTACTTGATGTATTCTAGGTCTAACAAGGCTAAAACTAATCCATGGGAATATAAAACACAAATTTCACTGTGTCAGTTTTCATTTGAGAAACGGTTTCTCAATGAGAAATTTCATTTGAGAGACATGAAATGCCAGGTAAACAATCAAGACTAATCGGTTCTTTCTTTAAAATTTGAAAAGCAGTATTAGAAATTATACTCCTATCAGCCAAAAGACTATCATCATTTATCAATAAGTATAAAGTAAAATTGTTAAAATTAACCTTACTTGTTACATGCATATGTCTGAATTCATCAAATCGTATATATTAAATATGTGCAGTTTTTTTGTAAGTCAATGATACCTCAATCAAGTGGTTAAAAAAAAAAAAAGCTTGTTGTTTCATTAAAAAACACTATATTTTTCTTAAAAGAAATCATTGAGGGAGAAAGCATATAAATTCTGTTTCTCAGTTTAATGAGCTCATAGGGGGAAAAAAGGAGTTTGGGCCATGAGTGCCTAATCACACCTTGCTGTGGGTTACTGTAAACGCAGGCAAAATTCTTCAGAAGGAATAAATGCCTCCCTCAACATCAATCTTAAAAACTCTAAAAAAGTAAGTGATGTCAGTCATCAAACAGACAGAACAATAAAAGGAAAATCTGGTTTGAGAGTTTGCCCACTTAATGCTCTTAGGAAATTAAAGGATTTATATTTCATATGAAATCCAATAATATTTTAGAAGCATTTTTGTAACTTTCTAAGTGAGAAAAATTATTTTAAATATTCAAGAACAAGCAGCTATGATCATCTTTTAGGGCCATTAACTTTTTCTTCCTATAGTATTAAATGTACTTTATCCTTTTATTAATACATCCTAAATGCTACGACCAAGAAAAGAAATTTGATGATAAATAAGCTCCAGGCTAAGCACTTGACACTATCATTTAATGTTTTGCTTGAATTGAAGCACTCCTAGCTATTCACATAGTAAATCCTTATCCTTTACAGAACAGTTCAAGTTTAATCCTTATTCCATTTCTTCTGGGTTTTAAAACATCCCATGAATGCCTTAGTAGATTTTGCATATTTGTTTTGGGGGTTTTAATAATTTGAAAGAAATCATGTATTTTCTATTTCAGTTTATGTATTTGAATATCTGCCAGTATTAAAAATCTCATGCTGATATACACAAGCAGAAAAAGATGCACTGGGTAGGGATTTGAATGCATTGTATAATATATTATAATTTTGTACTATATATTGTCAAGTTTACATATTTATACACATATATAAGCAGAATAAGACAAACTGGAAATAGCAAATTATCTAATATTGCATATATAGGTTGCTGTGTGTACATGAACATACTAATATGTGCATATTACCACTTTTGTATTTATACATATAGTATATATTTATATGTATTATAATTATATACAGTATTTATATCATGTGTTCAGCTCTTTTTACAAATGTCTTTTACTTTTAATTTTATATTACATTAGAAATGAAATAAACCATTGATTTTATATTTTCCTATTGAGTATCATATTTATACATCCATTCAGTCCATGCATCCATCCATACAATTATACATAAAATATACCATTCAGATAAGAATATATACAAGATTTGATCTATCTTCAATAGAAATAGTGGAACTTAATTTCAATAAAAATGAGAATTAATGCTCTGAATAATTATAATACATATATATGGGTCATAATTTCTTTTAAAATTTGACCTTGTCTTCAGTTTCGTTCTTTCATAAGATGAACTTTCTTTCAAGTCCTTCCTACAGTGTTTTGATATATACTCCATCAAAAATAAAACAATCACAAATATCAAATCACCAGTTGTGCACCCAAATTAATATAGTGCTATGTCAATTATATGTATAAACATGTGTTAGTTTCTCAGTCATGTCCAACTCTTGAGACTCCAGAGACTGTAACCTGCCAGGCTCCTCTGTTCATGGAATTCTCTAGGTAAGAATACTGGAGTGGGATGCAATTCCCTTTTCAAGGGAGATCTTCCCAACTCAAGAATCAAACCTGGGTTCAATCAATTATATCAAAATAAGAAGAGAAATAGAATATCAAATTATTTTTTTTCAAATGACCATGGCAATTATCATTGACAAAGATCAAAAAGATTTTCATGATCCATATAACCACGATGGTGTGATCACTAGACTAGAAGCAGACATCCTGGAATGCAAAGTCAAGTAGGCCTTGGAAGCATCACTACGAACAAAGCTAGTGAAGGTGATAGAATTCCAGTTGAGCCATTTCAAATCCTAAAAGATGATGCTGTGAAAATTCTGCACTCAATATGCCAGCAAATCTGGAAACCTCAGCAGTGGCCACAGAACTGGAAAGGGTCAGTTTTCACTCCAATCCCAAAGAAAGGCAATGCCAAAGAATGCTCAAACTACCACAAAATTGCACTTACCTCACACACTAGCAAAGCAATGCTCAAAACTCTCCAAGCCAGGCTTCAACAGTACATGAACTGAGACCTTCCAGATTTTCAAGCTGGATTTAGAAAAGGCAGAGGAACCAGAGATCAAATTGCCAACACCTGTTGGATCATTGAGAAAGCAAAGGAGTTCGACAAAAACATCTACTTCTGCTTTATTGACTACATCAAATCTTTGACTGTGTGGATCACAACAAACTGTGGAAAATTCTTAAAGACATGGGAATAACCAGACCACCTGACTTGCCTCCTGAGAAATCTGTGTGTAAGTTAAGTAGCAACAATTAGAATCAGATGTGGAACAACAGACAGATTCCAAATTGGGAAAGGAGTACATCAAGGCTGTATGTTGTCACTCTGCTTATTTAACTTATATGCAGAGTACATCATGAGAAATACTGGGCTGGATGAAGCACAAGCTACAATCAAGAATGCCAGGAGTAATATCAATAACCTCAGATACACAGATGACACCAGCCTTATGGCAGAAAGCAAAGACCTAAAGAGCCTCTAGTTGAAAGGGAAAGAGAAGATTGAAAAAAAGTTGGCTCAAAACTCAACATTCAGAAAACTAACATATTGGGCTCCAAAATCACTACAGATGGTGACTGCAGCCATGACATTAAAAGACACTTGCTCTTGGAAAAAAAGTTATGACCAACCTAGACAGCATATTAAAAAGCAGAGACATTACTTGGCTGACAAATGTCCATCTAGTCAAAGCTATGGTTTTTCTGGTAGTCATGTATGCATGTGAGAGTTGGACTATAAAGAAAGCTGAGCATTGAAAAATTGATGCTTTTGAACTGTGGTGTTGGAAAAGACTCTTGAGAGTCCCTTAGACTGCAAAGAGATTCAACCAATCCATCCTAAAGGAAATCAATCCTGAATATTCATTGGAAGAACTGATGCTAAAGCTGAAACTCCAATAGTTTGGCTACCTAATGCAAAGACCTGCCTCATTTGAAAAGACCCTGATGCTGGGAAAGATTGAAGGCAGGAGAAGAAAGGGATGACAGAGCATGAGATGGTTGGATGGCATCACCAACTCAATAGACATGAGTTTGAGTAAACCCTGGGAGCTGGTGATGGACAGGGAGGCCTTGCATGCTGCATTCCATGGGGTTGCAAAGAGTTGGACACAACTGAGCGACTGAACTGAACTGAACTGAACATTATGGCATCTGCTCCCATCATTTCATGGCAAAGAGATGGGGAAATAGTGGAAACAGTGAGAGACTTTATTTTTGGGCCCCTAGATCACTGCAGATGGTGAATGCAGCCGTGAAATAAAAAGATGTTTGCTCCTTGTAAGAAAAGCCATGACCAACCTAGACAACATATTAAAACACAGAGACGTTACTTTGCCGACAAAAGTCCATTAGTCAAAGCTATGGTTTTTCCAGTAGTTATGAATGCACGTGAGAGTTGGACTATAAAGAAAGCTGAGCACCGAAGAATTGATGCTTTGAACTGTGGTGTTAGAGAAGACTCTTGAGAGTCCCTTGGACTGCAAGGAGATCAAAACAGTCCATCCTAAAGGAAATCCTGAATATTCATTGGAAAGACTGTTGCTGAAGCGGAAACTCCAACACTTTAGCGATCTGATGCGAAGAACTGAGTCATTGGAAAAGACTGTGACGCTGGGAAAGATTGAAGGCGGGAGGAGAAGGGCACGGCAGAGAATGAGATGTTTGGATGGCATCACTGTTGCCATGGACGTGAGTTTGAGTAGGCTCCAGGTGTTGGTGATGGACAGGGAAGTCTGGCTTGTTGCAGTTCATGGGGTCACAAAGAGTCGGATAGGACTGAGCGACTGAACTGAACTGAACTGATGGAAATTATGATCATGTCTGAATTTTAGCAACACTGGCGTATGTTTTTTTGTGTGTTTTCTACAATATTGACACATATACATAACAAAAGATAAAGCATCATTGAGTGATTGTATTGACAGATGTGGTAGGTAAAATAATGATTCCCCTTCAATGATTCTTAGATCCTGAAATCTGTGAATACATTTTATTACATGGGAAAGATTTGAATTAATAAATGAAATTAAGGTGTATCCTTAGCTAACTTTGAAATGGAGAGGGAGTCCTGGAATATCCAGATCAGATCAGATCAGATCAGTCACTCAGTTGTGTCCGACTCTTTGCGACCCCATGAATCCCAGCACGCCAGGCCGCCCTGTCCATCACCAACTCCAGCAGTTCACCCAACTCACGTCCATCAAGTCCGTGATGCCATCCAGCCATCTCATCCTCTGTCGTCCCCTTCTCCTCCTGCCCCCAATCCCTCCCAGCATCAGAGTCTTTTCCAATGAGTCAACTCTTCGCATGAGGTGGCCAAAGTACTGGAGTTTCAGCTTTAGCATCATTCCTTCCAAAGAAATCCCAGGGCTGATCTCCTTCAGAATGGACTGGTTGGATCTCCTTGCAGTCCAAGGGACTCTCAAGAGTCTTCTCCCACACCACAGTACAAAAGCATCAATTCTTCAGCGCTCAGTCTTCTTCACAGTCCAACTCTCACATCCATACATGACCACAGGAAAAACCATAGCCTTGACTAGATGGACCTTTGTTGGCAAAGTAATGTCTCTGCTTTTGAATTTGCTATCTAGGTTGGTCATAACTTTCCTTGGAAGGAGTAAGCATCTTTTAATTTCATGGCTGCAGTCACCATCTGCAGTGATTTTGGAGCCCAGAAAAATAACGTCTGACACGGTTTCCACTGTTTCCCCATCTATTTCCCATGAAGTGGTGGGACCGGATGCCATGATCTTCATTTTCTGAATGTTGAGCTTTAAGCCAACTTTTTCACTCTCCACTTTCACTTTCATCCAGAGGCTTTTGAGTTCCTCTTCACTTTCTGCCATAAGAGTAGTGTCATGTGCGTATCTGAGGTTATTGATATTTCTCCCGGCAATCTTGATTCCAGCTTGTGTTTCTTCCAGTCCAGCGTTTCTCATGATGTACTCTGCATATAAGTTAAATAAACAGGGTGACAATATACAGCCTTGACATACTCCTTTTCCTATTTGGAACCAGTCTTTTGTTCCATGTCCAGTTCTAACTGTTGCTTCCTGACCTGCATATAAATTTCTCAAGAGGCAGATCAGGTGTTCTGGTATTCCCATCACTTGAAGAATTTTCCACAGTTTATTGTGATCCACACAGTCAAAGCCTTTGGCATAGTCAATAAAGCAGAAATAGATGTTTTTCTGGAACTCTCTTGCTTTTTCCATGATCCAGCAGATGTTGGCAATTTGATCTCTGGTTCCTTTGCCTTTTCTAAAACCAGCTTGAACATCAGGAAGTTCACAGTTCACATATTGCTGAAGTCTGGCTTGGAGAATTTTGAGCATTACTTTACTAGTGTGTGAGATGAGGGCAATTGTGCAGTAGTTTGAGCATTCTTTGGCATTGCCTTTCTTTGGGATTGGAATGAAAACTGACCTTTTCCAGTCCTGTGGCCATTGCTGAGCTTTCCAAATTTGCTGGCATATTGAGTGCAGCACTTTCACAGCATCATCTTTCAGGATTTGGAATAGCTCAACTGGAATTCCATCACCTCCACTAGCTTTGTTCATAGTGATGCTTTCTAAGGCCCACTTGACTTCACATTCCAGGATGTCTGGCTCTAGGTCAGTGATCACACCATTGTGATTATCTGGGTCATGAAGATCTTTTTTGTACAGTTCTTCTGTGTATTCTTGCCATCTCGTCTTAATATCTTCTGCTTCTGTTAGGTCCACACCATTTCTGTCCTTTATCAAACCCATCTTTGCATGAAATGTTCCTTTGGTATCTCTGATTTTCTTGAAGAGATCCCTAGTCTTTCCCATTCTGTTGTTTTCCTTTCTTTCTTTGCATTGATTGCTGAAGAAGGCTTTCTTATCTCTTCTTGCTATTCTTTGGAACTCTGCATTCAGATATTTATATCTTTCCTTTTCTCCTTTGCTTTTCACTTCTCTTCTTTTCACAGCTATTTGTAAGGCCTCCCCAGAGAGCCATTTTGCTTTTTTGCATTTCTTTTCCATGGGGATGGTCTTGATCCCTGTCTCCTGTACAATGTCATGAACCTCATTCCATGGTTCATCAGGCACTCTATCTATCAGATCTAGTCCTTTAAATCTATTTCTCACTTCCACTGTATAATCATAAGGAATTTGATTTAGATCATACCTGAATGGTCTAGTGGTTTTCCCTACTTTCTTCGATTTAAGTCTGAATTTGGCAATAAGGAGTTCATGGTCTGAGCCACAGTCAGCTCCTGGTCTTTTTTTTGTGACTGTATAGAGCTTCTCCATCTTTGGCTGCAAAAATATAATCAATCTGATTTCGATGTTGACCATCTGGTGATGTCCATGTACAGAGTCTTCTCTTGTGTTGTTGGAAGAGGGTGTTTGTTATGACCAGTGCATTTTCTTGGCAAAACTCTATTAGTCTTTGCCCTGCTTCATTCCGTATTTCAAGGCCAAATTTGCCTGTTACTCCAGGTGTTTCTTGACTTCCTGGAACTTTTGCATTCCAGTCCCCTATAATGAAAATGACATCTTTTTTGGGTGTTAGTTCTAAAAGGTCTGATAGGTCTTCATAGAACCGTTCAACTTCAGCTTCTTGAGTGTTACTGGTTGGGGTATAGACTTGGATTACTGTGATATTGAACGGTTTGCCTTGGAAACGAACAGAGATCATTCTGTTGTTTTTGAGATCGCATCCAAGTACTGCATTTTGGACTCTTTTGTTGACCATGATGGCCACTCCATTTCTTCTGAGGGATTCCTGCCCACAGTAGTAGATACAGTGGTCATCTGAGTTAAATTCACCCATTCCAGTCCATTTCAGTTTGCTGATTCCTAGAATGTCGACATTCACTCTTGCCATCTCTTGTTTGACCACTTCCAATTTGCCTTGATTCATGGACCTGACACTCCAGGTTCCTATGCAATATTGCTCTTTATAGCATCGGACCTTGCTTTTATCACCAGTCACATCCACAGCTGGGTATTGTTTTTGCTTTGGCTCCATCCCTTCATTCTTTCTGGAGTTATTTCTCCACTGATCTCCAGTATCATATTGGGCACCTACTGACCTGGGGAGTTTCTCTTTCAGTATCCTATCATTTTGCTTTTTCATACTGTTCATGGGGTTCTCAAGGCAAGAATACTGAAGTGGTTTGCCATTCCCTTCTCCAGTGGACCACATTCTGTCAGATCTCTCCACCATGACCCGCCCATCTTGGGTTGCCCCACAGGCATGGCTTAGTTTCATTAAGTTAGACAAGGCTGTGGTCCTAGTATGATTAGATTGACTAGTTTTCTGTGAGTATGGTTTCAGTGTGTTTGCCCTCTGATGCCCTCTTGCAACACCTACCATCTTACTTGGGTTTCTCTTACCTTGGGCGTGGGGTATCTCTTCATGGCTGCTCCAGCAAAGTGCAGCCATTGCTCCTTACCTTGGACGAGGGATATCTCCTCATTGCCGCCCTTCCTGACCTTCAACGTGGGATAGCTCCTCCAGGCCCTCCTGCACCCGCCCTGGAATATCCTGGTGGTCCCAATGTAATCATGAGCATCCTCATAAGTAAGAAGAGTGCCAGAAGTCAGAGAATCTGCCTCTAGTGGCTAAAAAAAGGGTGAGGGCAAGAACTCTCTCTTTGAGCACCGAGAAAGGAGGGAAGCTCTGCTGATATCTTAATTTTAGCCCAGCAATACTTAATTTGGACTTCTTACCTCCAGAACTGTAAGATAATACACTTCAATTGTTTAAACTCACTAAATTTGTGGTGATTTGGTACAGAAGCAAAGGGCTACAAATGTAACAGGCATTTTTCTCAGCTGAGTAGCCTTAAAACTTTATTGTGCTTGGGAGAAGTAGACCCAGAAAATCATAAGCCTTGTGCAAAGTTTCATCACTTATGTTTATGTGAAAAATGTCCAGGAAGACTTTAAATGATAAGAAATTGTAACATTAAAATTTTACTCTATTAGAAGTGTGATGCCCCAACTTGCATTAAAAATGATGATTTATCAGTAATTTATTTTACCTAATAGTAAATAATGACTCAACTGGCATTGTGTTCTAAATATATCACAGAGAGAAAGTTGTTTCATGTCCACATTTTCTATTTGAGCTCTTTGTGAAAAGTGAAAATGTTAATCACTCTGTCCTGTCTGACTCTTTTGCAATCCCATGGTCTATAGTCCACTAAGCCCCTCTGTCCATGGGGTTCTCAAGGTAAGAACACTCTAGTGGATAGCCATTCTCTTCTCCAGGGGATTTCCTTAACCTAGAGACTAAACTCAGGTCTCCAGCATTGCAGGCAGATTCTTTACCATCTGAGCCACTAGGGAAGCCCATTTGAGAAATTTGAGCTCTATAATAGTATTTAATTCACAAATTTATATTTCTTTATTGGGTTATATGTTCTCAAGTTGTAAAAAATATTCTCATAGGTTTTTTTTTCTTGACTCCCAGGGGTAATTTCCTTGTGCATCTTCTAATGATGGGAAAGGCAGCAGTTGGGAATAGACAGGATATATTAAATATATAGATTTATTTAGCATTCACTATCACATCATGTAATAGTGCATAAAATAAAGTGCTTAATATATATTTGATTGCAGGATTCAACCTTAATTTTCTAAGAGGAAAATATGGTATGGTTCTGTTTTTTTTTGAGTAGCATTAAACATTTGGTATAATTCACTGGTAAACTGGTGGCAGGTATTACAGGGAGGAGTTTTATAGGAAGCTTTCTATTGAAATGTATGAGTGCAGATAAGTGTATTTACACCTGGCAAGAATACAGTTTGATGAATTGTCAGAAACTAAAACACCCATATAACCTGCTCACTGCTCAACATACAGAAACTAACACCCCCAAAGCCCCCATCTGCTTCTCTTCCTCTGGGCTTTACCCTCAAACAAATATAATCACCTTCCTGCCATCTAATGCCATAGGTTGATGTTGCCAGTTCCAGTTGTTCCTGAAGCTGGCTTGGCCTTTTTTGTGTCTGTTTCTCTCATTTTCATCATTCTGGTAGATGTGAAGTGGTATTACATTGCGTGTTTCACATTTATTTATTTTGTAATGAAGCACACGTTTAAAAACATTTCATATGTTTGAGTATGTATAGTGTTTGAAAGAGCCTTTTGCCTGTTTGTAAATTCTTTTTTCTTAATCAGTTGTAAGATTCTGTTAAATATTCTGAGCCTTTTATTTATTATATATGTTTAGAATTATCCTGTCCCAAACAGTGGCTTTCCTTTTTACTGTCTTCATTTTTTTAATAAATATTTTTTTTCCTTCAGGTTAGTGGGTTTTTTAAAAATATTCAGGTTAAGCAAAGTTTTCTTATAAATGTTTTAAATATTCTTCTGTTTCCTTCTAAACATATAGTTGTTTCATAAGCAACTGACAAAGATTTTCCTATATAAATGTTGTAACTATATTCTTCTGTTTTGTTCTAAATATATAGCTGTTTCATAAGCACTTGACAAAGAATTAATCTCTGAAATATGCATACAGCTCATGCAGCTCAATATAGAAAAACAAATAACCCAATCAGAAATTGGGCAGAAAACCTAAATAGATATTTCTCCAAAGAAGACCTACAGATGGCCAACAAATAAATTAAAAGTTGCTCAACATGATTAGTTATTAGAGAAATGCAAAACAAAACTACAGTAAGATCACAACTACTATGAGGTATCACCCCACACCTGTCAGAATGGCCATCATTAAAAAGATCTACAAACAACAAATGCTCCAGAGGATGTGGAGTAACCTTCTTGCACTGCAGGTGGGAATGTAAATTGATAGAGCCATTATGGAGAACAGTATGGAGTTTCCTTTAAAAACTAAAAATAGAACTACTATATGACCCAGCAATGCTACTACTTAGCATATACCCAGAGAAAACCATAATTCAAAACTACACATGAATCCCAATGCTCAATACAGCACTATTACAGTAGCCAAGCCAGTCAGTTCAATTGCTTAGTTGTGTCCAACTCTTTGTGACCCCATGGACTGCAGCATGCCATGTTTCTCTGTCTATCACCAACTCCCGGAGCTTTCTCAAACTCATGTCCATTGAGTCAGTGATGCCATCCAATCACCTCATCCTCTTTTATCCCCTTCTCCTCCTGCCTTCAATCTTACCCAGCATCAGGGTCTTTTCCAATAAGTCAGTTCTTTGCATCAGGTATCCAAAGTATTGGAGTTTCAGCTTCAGCATCAGTCCTTCCAGTGAACATTCAGGACTGATTCCTTTAAGATTTAGCCAAGATGTAGAAGCAACCTAAATGTCCATCAACACAGGAATGTATAGAGAAGATGTAGTATGCATGTTCAGTGTAATGTTACTCAGCTATAAAAAGAATGAAATTAGATCATTTGTAGAGATGTGGATGGACCTAGAGACTGTCATATGGGGTAAAGTAAGTCAAAGAGAAAAACAAATACTGTATATAAATGCATATATCTGGAAGCTAGAAAATGATATAGATGATTTTATTTAGAAAACAAAAATAGAGACACAGAGATAGAGAAGAAACATACGGATACCAAGGATGGAAAAAAGAGATGGGATGAATTGAGAGATTGACATATATACATTATTGATACTATGTATGATTTCCCAGGTGGCTCAGTGGTAAAGAATTTGCCTGCCAATGCAGGAGACTCAGGCTTTATCTCTGGGTCAGGAAGATCCCCTGGAGTAGGAAATGGCAATCCACTCCAATATTCTTGTCTGGAAAGTTCCATGGGACAAAGGAGCCTGACAGGCTACTGTCCCTGGGGTCTCAGTCAGTCAGGTATGACTCAAAGCTCTGTGGTGACTTAAATGGGAAGAAAATCCAAAAATGAGGGGATATATGTATATGTAAAGGTGCCTGCAGCCATGAAATTAAAAGACGCTTACTCCTTGGAAGGAAAGTTATGACCAACCTAGACAGCATATTCAAAAGCAGAGACATTACTTTACCAACAAAGGTCCATCTAGTCAAGGCTATGGTTTTTCCTGTGGTCATGTATGGATGTGAGAGTTGGACTGTGAAGAAGGCTGAGCGCCGAAGAATCTATGCTTTTGAACTGTGGTGTTGGAGAAGACTCCTGAGAATCCCTTGGACTGCAAGGAGATCCAACCAGTCCATTCTAAAGGAGATCAGCCCTGGGATTTCTTTGGAAGGAATGATGCTAAAGCTGAAACTCCAGTACTTTGGCCACCTCACGCGAAGAGTTGACTCATTGGAAAAGACTCTGATGCTGGGAGGGATTAGAGGCAGGAGGAGAAGGGGACGACAGAGGATGAGATGGCTGGGTGGCATCACCGACTCGATGGATGTGAGTTTGGGTGAACTCCAGGAGTTGGTGATGGACAGGGATGCCTGGTGTGCTGCGATTCATGGGGTTGCAAAGAGTCGGACACGACTGACTGACTGAACTGAACTGACTGAAAGCTGATTCACTTTGTTGTAAAGTAGAAACCAACACAACATTGCAAAGTATTTCTACCCCAATAATAATTAATTAAAAAACAAAAAAAAAAATAGTTGTTTCAAGGACATAGACTATTTGGGGAAGCGGTGGTCATTATGCTACCCCAATGGATATTTATGCATATTTATGAGTATGACTTTCCTAGTGGCTCAGAGGGTAAAGCATCTGCCTGAAATGCTGGAGACCTGGGTTCAATCCCTGGGTGGGGAAGATCTCCTGGAGAAGGCAATGGCAAACCACTCCAGTATTCTTGCCTGGAAAATCCCACAGACGGAGGAGCCTGGTAAGCTACAGTCCATGGGGTCACAAAGAGTCGGACAAGACTGAGAGACTTCACTTTCACTTTCATGAGTATAACAAAATAATGAAATAATTATATATAGAGTGTAAGATATGTATGGACATGAATATCAAAAATAATTACTAAATGAGTTGAAGCAACAGGAAAGAGCACTTTATTTTGCACTTTTGTGGTTAAAATCCTTTGGAAATATTTTCCTTTTATGCACAATAAATTTTTAAGCATTAAATGGGCCCCAGGAACCAGTTTTTATTGTTAAAGTGCAGACCAGTTAAAAATGTCATGGATTTTTATTTATTAAATTGCATACCATTGAGACACATAAAATAAAACTGGTAAAAATATTAAGCAAACTTACATACCCTTCTCAGTCTTTAGCCAATTAAGCTCACATAATCTCCCAAATACAATATTTATGTCACAGCTTCACTTTTTTAAAAAGTGGAACAGTAAAATCTCATAAAGTTTTTTGAATTTATATTAATTAGGTTAAAAACTCAATTACATCTTAAGCAAAGAAATTAAAAATAGTGCCGGTGACTTCAAATTAAGCACAATGGATTGGATGTGATTTTTAATCTATATTTCTTCCAGAAAACAAGAGTTTTACAAAAACTTAAAATTCACAGCAAAAAACAGAAAAAGTCAATCAAGCAACCAGAGATGTTATCTCAAGATAACAAAAGTGAACAGGACAGTAAGTCTTTTATCAAAAGAAAAGAAAAACCAAGATGATATCAAAGTGTCTTTAGGACCAATGGGCATAAAAATTAACTTTTGCTGCTTTTTCCTGGAAAGATGAAGGGAGGGACAAATTTTATTGTCTGATAAGGCAAAAGTGAGAGGTGAAACTGTAAAAGTAAGATTATTGTATTGGACCAGGAAAACTCATAAATCTCCATCTATTCAGTAAGGACAAAATCTACCTCCTACCACACAGCAGGGGGTGCATGTTCCCTATATGAAACTGAACTAGAGTTTATAGCACACAGAGACACAAGACAATAGGCCTAACGGCTGAGAGCACCCATATCAGAATCAGGGTGGGCATTTTTGTGTAAGAATTCAAATAGTTAATCCTTTAGGTTTTGAAGTTCTGTGGTTGGTTGCAATAAATTGTGAAGTTGTAGCATGATGGCTCAGATGGGAAAGAATCTGCCTGCCGTGTGAGAAGACCCAGGTTCAATCCCTAGGTAGGGAAGATCCCATGGGGAAGGGAATTGCAATCCACTCCAGTATTCTTGCCTGGAGAATTCCATAGACAGAGCAGCCTGGTGGGCTACAGTCCATAGGATTGCAAAAGTTGGGCACAACTGAGCAACTAATACAACACAGCATGATGAAAGTTATAGATGTTATGTAAATAAGTAGGCATTGTTGTGTTTTAATAAAGTTCTATAATAACAGGCTAGATTTGGCCCACAGGCAGTAGTTTGCTGACCTTTGAATCAACTTCAAGTCCATACATTTAAGAGTAATATTGCTAGCAATCTTTCCCAATTAGATATTCAAATGTATATTAACCAGACATAGAAATATGTTTACTATCCAAGTTACAACTAGAAAATTCCTCTCTGAAGGTACTAACTATCCAAGAGAGGAGAAGTACTTACAACTGCTGCTTGTGGCATCGCAGACAGACCATTCCATCTCTCCTGATCAATCTGAAGTGAAGTCCTACCATGTAAACATTGCATTTAGAGCCTCTAACAAGCTTTATAGTACCTTGCTCCAGTGTTCTTGCCTGGACAATCCCAGGGATGGGGGAGGCTGGTGGGCTGCCGTCTATGGGGTTGCACAGAGTTGGACATGACTGAAGCGACATAGCAGCAGCAGCAGCTCTTGAGTAATGTTGCTGAGAAAAAACTCATTAGATATTTGAGAAATCTCTAATATGAAAAACAAAAGAAAATAAGAGTAAGGAATTTAGAGGCAAAAATAAATAATAGTTTAAAATTTCGATGCACTTAATTATCAATAAATATCAATATTTATATTCTCTGAAAGAGAAATAAAAATTTATTCAGTAAACAAACAGATATACAACTGGAATCACTGATCCTTTCCAGTGACAAATATTTGACACCTACTATGCTCAAGACTCAGTTTAGGTATTTGAGATACAGCAAAAAACAAAATGTAAAAATTTATCTAATTATGTAATTGATATTTTGATAGGGGAGATAGAAAATAAACATAGTAACAAATGTGACAATAAATGTCAGAAATGATATGAAGAAAATATAAAACAGGATAAGTCAAATCAGTTATGGTCTTAAATAGCTTGGTCAGAGTAGCCTCATTGGTAAGGCAATGTTTGAAAAGTGGTTGAGTCCGGTGTTAGACATTGAGAAGTGAGCCCTTTGGATATCTTGAAAGACTGATTTAGGTAGAGTGAGCACCCAGTGCAACTTCTAAAGGTAAGGCTAGGTCCAAAATATCCTCACAATAACACAATTTTGCCATTTTTAGTTTTGACATTTACACTGATGGTGCAAAGTGATGTCAGAACTGTGGTTACAAGAGGTGGGGCTTAGGGAGAAAGGGAACTGGATGAAAGGTGGACAAAGGTACAAACTTCCAGTTATGACATAAATAAGTACTAGTCATATAATGAACAACATGGTCAATATAGTTAATACCTTTCAATGTCACATATGAAAGTTGAATTCTGATCAGGAGGAAACAATATTTTTTTACCTTGTATACTTTTTTGGATTTGTTTTTTATTTTGTATTTATATGAGATGACAGATGCTCATTTCTTGTGGTAATCATTTCATGATACATGTAAGTTAAGTCTTTATACTGTATAGTTTAAATTTACACAGCACTGTACATCAATTATTTCTCAATGGAGCAAAGAAAAAAAATGGACAATCTTTAACACACATTATCCTAAGAAGTTTACTAGTCAGAGTCCTTCATTTTTGTTTTCAATAGAATTTTTTGCTGACTATACAAGCTAGGTTAGGGGAGATACTTATGAGCTCACATAGCACCCAGCACTTCTCTTATACTTCCACTTCAGATCAGATCAGTTGCTCAGTTGTGTCCGACTCTTTGTGACCCCATGAATTGCAGCACGCCAGGCCTCCCTGTCCATCACCAACTCCCGGAATTCACCGAGACTCACGTCCATCGAGTCCGTGATGCCATCCAGCCATCTCATCCTCTGTCGTCCCCTTCTCCTCCTGCCCCCAATCCCTCCCAGCATCAGAGTCTTTTCCAATGAGTCAACTCTTCTCATTAGGAGGCCAAAGTACTGGAGTTTCAGCTTTAGCATCATCCCTTCCAAAGAAATCCCAGGGCTGATCTCCTTCAAAATGGACTGGTTGGATCTCCTTGCAGTCCAAGGGATTCTCAGGAGTCTTCTCCAACACCACAGTTCAAAAGCATCAATTCTTCAGCACTCAGCCTTCTTCACAGTCCAACTCTCACATCCATACATGACCACAAGAAAAACCATAGCCTTGACTAGACGAACCTTTGTTGGCAAAGTAATGTCTCTGCTTTTGAATATGCTATCTAGGTTGGTCGTAACTTTCCTTCCAAGGAGTAAGCGTCTTTTAATTTCATGGCTGCAGTCACCATCTGCAGTGATTTTTGAGCCCCACCAAAATGAAGTCTGACACTGTTTCCACTGTTTCCCCATCTATTTCCCGTGAAGTGATGGGACCAGATGCCATGATCTTCGATTTTTGAATGTTGAGCTTTAAGCCAACTTTTTCACTCTCCACTTTCACTTTCATCCAGAGGCTTTTGAGTTCCTCATCACTTTCTGCCATAAGGGTGGTGTCATCTGCATATCTGAGGTTATTGATATTTCTCCTGGCAATCTTGATTCCAGCTTGTGCTTCTTCCAGCCTGTGTTTCTCATGTAGTACTCTCATATAAGTTAAATAAGCAGGGTGACAATATACAGCTTTGACTGTATATTGACTGTATATTCACTCCTTTTCCTATTTGGAACCAGTCTGTTGTTCCATGTCCAGTTCTAACTGTTGCTTCCTGACCTGCATACAGATTTCTCAAGAGGCAGATCAGGTGGTCTGGTATTTCCATCTCTTTCAGAATTTTCCACAGTTTATTGTGATCCACACAGTCAAAGGCTTTGGCATAGTCAATAAAGCAGAAACAGATGCTTTCTGGAACTCTCTTGCTTTTTCCATGATCCAGAGGATGTTGGCAATTTGATCTCTGGTTCTTCTGCCTTTTCTAAAACCAGCTTGAACATCAGGAAGTTTACAGTTTGCATATTGCTGAAGCCTGGCTTGGAGAATTTTGAGCATTACTTTACTAGCGTGTGAGATGAGTGCAATTGTGCGGTAGTTTGAGCACTTTTTGGCATTGCCTTTCTTTGGGATTGGAATGAAAACTGATCTTTTCCAGTCCTGTGGCCACTGCTGAGCTTTCCAAATATGCTGGCATATTGAGTGCAGCACTTGCACAGCATCATCTTTCAGGATTTGAAATAGCTCAACTGGAATTCCATCACCCCCACTAGCTTTGTTCATAGTGATGCTTTCTAAGGCCCACTTGACTTCACATTCCAGGATGTCTGGCTCTAGGTCAGTGATCACACCATCCTGATTATCTGGGTCGTGAAGATCTTTTTTGTACAGTTCTTCTGTGTATTCTTGCCATCTCTTCTTAATATCTTCTGATTCTGTTAGGTCCATACCATTTCTGTCCTTTATCGAGCTCATCTTTGCATGAAATGTTCCTTTGGTATCTCTGATTTTCTTGAAGAGATCTCTAGTCTTTCCCATTCTGTTGTTTTCCTCTATTTCTTTGCATTGGTCGCTGAGGAAGGCTTTCTTATCTCTTCTTGCTATTCTTTGGAACTCTGCATTCAGATGTTTATATCTTTCCTTTTCTCCTTTGCTTTTTGCTTGTCTTTTTTTCACAGCTATTTGTAAGGCCTTCCCAGACAGCCATCTTGCTTTTTTTCTTTTCTTTTCCATGGGGATGGTCTTTATCCCTGTCTCCTGTACAATATCACGAACCTCATTCCATAGTTCATCAGGCACTCTATCTATCAGATCTAGGCCCTTAAATCTATTTCTCACTTCCACTGTATAATCATAAGGGATTTGATTTAGGTCATACCTGAATGGTCTAGTGGTTTTCCCTACTTTCTTCAATTTAAGTCTGAATTTGGCAATAAGGAGTTCATGATCTGAGCCACAGTCAGCTCCTGGTCTTGTTTTTGCTGACTGTATAGAGCTTCACCATCTTTGGCTGCAAAGAATATAATCAATCTGATTTCGGTGTTGACCATATTGTGATGTCCATGTATAGAGTCTTCTCTTGTCTTGTTGGAAGAGGATGTTTGTTATGACCAGTGCATTTTCTTGGCAAAACTCTATTAGTCTTTGCCCTGTAAATTTGTTAAGTGGGTCCATATCCTAATTTGACTGTAACTTCTATAAAGACAGCACACCTGCCTTTGTCATCACAGTATCCCCAGTACTTAACTAGCATTGCTAATAACCTATTTTAGCATGATGTATTGGAATTAACCTGCTTTTCTTTTTTAAAATCTCACATTTCAATGATGTAGTAACATGCATTGCCTCAGAAGTGAAAAAAAAAAAAAAAGTAAGGCAAATATATGTATCACTCAGCTCTGATTTACAAATGTTTATATGTTAAATTATCATAAAACATAAACATGATATCCAATGTTCTTTTGGTTCTCAAAATGAGTGAGAGTGTTTGTCATTCAGTCATGTCTGACTCTTTGCAATCCCATGGACTGTAACCTGCCAGGCTCCTCTGTCCATGGGATTTTCCAGGCAAGAATACTGGAATGGGTTGCCATTCCCTTCTTCATGGAATCTTCTTGACCCTGGCTCTCCTGCATTGCAAGAAGATTCTTAATAGTGAGGCAATTGAGAGAGAATATTTTGTCTTAAAATGAAATTCTAGAGATCATAATTTCTTTATCATAAGCTAAACCTGAGAAGCCTAAGAGTTAGAGTTTATACACATGACCTACTAGATTAGAAATAATGTGGCAATTAAATTAGAGCTGTTCTGAAAGTAAGGACAAAACAAATCTCTGCTGGGGCTGGAGGCTTGGAAAGGATTAGTAAAACAGAATACAGTTTAGATTCCAGTGTACACACCGAACTCTTATCTGTCTCTCAAACACCAAACCCAGGCATAGTATGGGGCATGGAATCTCTTGAAGTCAATAGTTAGGTTTGGGATCTGAAAAATTTGGGGACTTTTGGGCTACTGATCATATAGAACTCTTGATGCATACATCCTCAGTCATGTCCCAATCTTTGCAGCCCTAAGGACTGCCAAGCTCTTCTGTCCATGGAGTTTTCCAGGCAAGAATATTGGAGTGGGCTGCCATGCTCTCCTCCAGGGGGTCTTCCAACTCAGGGATCAAACTGGAGTCACTTACAGCTCCTGCACTGGCAGGCAGATTCTTTACCACTGTGCCACCAGGGAAGCCCCATATGGATACATAAATGCAGAAAATGCTAGGCCAGTGTAGCTGAAGTAGAGTAGAAATGGCAATGAGAGTCCGATATAGACACCCTACCCTTCAAATCTTCCTCAGCTTACATGGGCAGAGATAATATCCCCAAATTTCTGGGATCCAAGGCTCCAAGAGAGCTAAATACTCACCTAGATGCCATGAAATTGCTGTGGGAATTTTGGGTTCCATGGTAGTAGCTACAAGGAGATTAGGAACCAAGTCTGGGGCAGAGTCATCTAGAGAGATAATTGTGTTATTTCCAGAAGAGTCACAATGCCTTGCCTGTTCCAGACAATTAGATAAAACACTAGCTTTCATAATGAAGAACAAAAGCCAATTCTCAACATCAAGTAGTGAAAGCTTGACCTTTACGTAGGCCAATGAGGACAGAAGTACTCAACCACAAACGTTCCTCAATTCAGAACTATAAAAAGAGGTATACTGGAGCTGGCACAAACCAGCTTATTAGAGCTCATCATGGGTACCTCTTTCCAACTCTGCATTCAGTAATGGTACATTGGAAGCTCAAAACTGGCCACCAGGAAAGCATTTATACCATGAACTTGGAAACCCAGCCAATCGGGGCCTTTTCCCCACTTTCCTCTCAAGAATCAGGTATTAAATGTTTTCCAGCATGCTGCAAATGACACATAAGCCTATTGTGCATTCAGATTATCCTGGGAAGAAAGAAAATAAATGGAATAGATCATCAGATGCCACTAAGTGGTGCCTGTGTGTGTGCTGTTTCTTCAGTTGTATCTGCCTCTTTGTGAACCCGTGGACTGTGTAAACTGCGAGGCTCCTCTGTTCATGAGAATCTCTAGGCATGAATATTGGAGTGGGTTGCCCTGCACTCCTCCAGGGAATCTTCCAGACCCAAGGATCAAATTCACGTTTCTTATGTCTCCTGCATTGTCACATGGGTTCTTTACTACTAGCATCACTAAGTTGTAGTGAAATTTTAATAAGCAGCTACTCAAAAATTCCCAAATGGAAGGGCTAGAACTTTATGTAAATTTTGTTGTAAGTAATCCATTAATATCAACAAAAATGCCAGGTTTTACCCAACAATTCCATTTTGTTGGGACTGTTTTCAGGAAACATATGAAAACATATATAAGGAGAGTACTCATTAAAACATTACTTAAAATGTTGGAAATGATTTCAACATTCAGAAATATAAGATTAATTCAATAATTTATAGTTATGAAAAAAATACTAGATGTCATTAAATGACATTGGGCATATCCATTGATTTAACTATCTGTTGACAATGTATTTTAGTGAAATTGATGATATGAAACTTCAAATGTTTTACATATCACATTCCAGAAGGATATTCATGAAAGTATTTATAGTGCTTATCTTTGGTATTATTAATCTTGGAGCATTTCGATTTTTTTCTCTTCTTGGGTTTCTACATTTTAGATTGTTATCTACCTCAAGAATGCATTTCTTGAATAAATTATTGAGAGTATTAAAAGAAGTGGTGGTAAAGCACAAAATTTTTTTCATAGATGACTGAAATTGGCTTAAAGATAAAGGTTTAAAGGTTTCAAAAGAGAAGATTTAAGTTTGAATATTGAATCAGGGATTTGAAACTGAAAGTATTAATCTCCTATTTATAAAATAGGAGATTAATACTTCTGCATCAGTTATTTTAAACTTTAATCTTCTGATGTATCAGAAATATTATCTTAGTGTATTCTTAAGAGACAGAGATAGTTGGTCAAAATGCTAAGGTCAAAGTTTAAAGTAAATTTACTTATGCTATTTTTACTCTGGATAACAGAAAGGACAGGATGGTTTTATTCCCCAGGTGGTAAGCAGCAGCAAATGATTTTTGCTTTCTACAGGTCTTTTTCCCTTTTTTTAACTGTCAGGGCACAAACACGTTAACTTCACATAAATGGAGAGTACCTGCTGTGGAAAACATCTCTTTTGACTTAAAAAGGAGCATTAAAGCCTCTGTCACTTCAGTGAAATGATGATTAAAAGAGCAAATGTGAAGTACTTATATATCCAGGTTATAGCAGTTACAAGTTAGAAAAGTTTAAATTTTGTTGTTTTTTTTTTTCTGTGGAGCAATGGTTATTTGTGACCAGTCACATCAGTTCTGGTCAGAATAGTCAGTTCTTCTGGCTAGCCAGCAAATAAAATACATAAAGATTTTTCCTTCATTAGGTCAGCTTCCAGGAAATGCTGATGGAAGAATGAAAGGCCATCTTTTACCCTTTAAGAGCAAACTTCTAGGAATTTCCATTAGCACACTGTCAGAATTTGGCTATCTCTTTTCATGCATAATTTTCTAATTTCAGCATTTAAGAAAACACTAATACAGATGCTCTTTCTTCAATATTTTAATTCATGGTTGTCTGTCAAGATTTGTAAGCTCCATAAAGTTTCCTTCTCTTTAACCAGGTACAGTCAATGAAAGAAGATAGCAAATGTTTGGAATATAACTTTGGTTTTGATCATACAAACACATCTAAAATAAAGTTTCCCAATTTGCAGCCACTGACATTTTTTACAGTCACATGTAGGAAGTTTTCCTGTGTATTGTAGGATGGTTTGCAGTGTCCTGGCTACTGAAGTATACCCGCTAGATTTGTTTGTTTAAAAGGTTATAGTAGCACCCTGTCCCCAGGTGTGACAATCAAAAAATGTTTGCAAATATTGCTGTGTCCTCCAAGAGGCAAAATATCCTCTGATTGTCAGCTATTAATCTAGAAAACTTAGAAAATTTAATTCACAAAAATTAATATACTGTATGTTTTTGAATTATATCATTCAATTTGATTATGTTGATATCATATCAATAAATTTGTCATAACTAAAAATAATTTTTTGTTTAAAGATATCAGTTCATAATCAGGAATTAATCTATTAAATCTGCAGGTGGGTATCAGTTACTAAAGGTTGATTTTCTAACTAAATAGCTGGTAAAGGACAAGAAGAAATCTCATAGCTGTCAGTTTTAAATGAGTCACACCATTGCAAATCTCATTGTTTGTCCTTATGTATGACATATTGCTGTGATGCTGTGTTTTACAAAACCAGTTATAGGCATGTATGCCAGGAGAAAGGTGGCACCAGTGCCCTTGAAACAGGACTGAACTAAAACAGAGGCCTCTATATGCACTGTGTTCTCTAGTTTGCCCTCAACACAACTGAGAAGTCCAAATTTTACTTCCCATATGTAAAGCATCTTACAGAAAGTAAGCATGAAAAGACTTAGAGACTTCACTGGTGGTCCAGTGGTTAAGACCACTTTTTCTACTGCATGGGGCATGGATTCTACCTCTGGTGGAGGAACTAAGATTCCCACATGCCTGGTGGTACATGGTACAACCGAAAAAAAAAAAAAGAATGAAAAGACTTAGTGTGGTAGCTCAGATGGTAAAGAATCTACCTGCAGTGCAGGAGACTTGAATTCAGTCCCTGGGTCAGCAAGATCACCCAGAGAAGGAAATGCAACCCACTTCAGTATTCTTGCCTGGAAATCTCATGGACATAGGAGCCTGGTGGGCTATAGCCGATGGAGTCTCAAAGAGACATAACTGAGTAACTAACACTTTAAAAACACTCAATAATTGTTAAATGTTAAGAATTAGATTTGTGGTGATATAGGAAGACCATGAATTTCAGAGAAAGAAATACTTTGGTTAAATCTTTCTGAACACCTACTAGTTGTGTAGTTTTGGGCAAGTTTTTTGTTTCAGCTTGTATGTTTCCAACTTTTCTTCCACCAGTAAAATGGACTTAATGATAGAGAGCTTATAGGATTATTGTGAGAATAAATTTTAAAATTCAAATCATCCAGCATAATTAAATATAATATATATTCAAAAAATGTCAGATGATGGAGTAAATACATAATAAAATAATTCTCAAGAACATAGAAATTTATAAACAATACATATTTTTCCTTATATTCTATTCCAAAAATTTGTTTCAGAAAGAAAAATAGGATATAAAAAGAAGAAAAAAAAATATTCAGTGACATCCCCCACTCCGCTTGTTTTAAGATGTTGGTAAGCATAGTACTTCAGTGCAGCTGGTATTTTATGTACCAAGGAATTTCAAATATCTTTCAGAAGAAAGCCACCTATATTCATGTCATGTTCAAAATATTAAACCAGTTCCAAGTTGGCAAGGATAAAAAAGAAAACATTCAGTAAATTTCAGTCATTTGCCTCCCAAACACTTCACTGAACTTCTTAAATGCTGTGCATGTAATACATTCTAACTGCTAATAGGGTTCATAGAAGAACTTTAATTTTCCCACTTACTTTGTATTGCAGCTTGCATTTTAAGGTTTTCACATGTGATTGGAAACCGTTTGAATTATCCTGAATGAAAAGTTCTGTACTGGGCGGTCAGAGAGTGATTTTTGCCTTCCTCTAACATAATCCTTCCTGTAACATAATTCCACAATAAACTGTGGAAAATTCTGAAAGAGATGGGAATACCAGACCACCTGACTGGCCTCATGAGAAATCTGTATGCAGGTCAGGAAGCAACAGTTAGAACTGGACATGGAACAACACACTGGCTCCAAATAGGAAAAGGAGTACATCAAGGCTGTATACTGTCACCCTGCTTATTTAATTTATAGGCAGAGTAAGAAATGCTGGGCTGGAGGAAGCACGAGCTGGAATCAAGATTGCCAAGAGAAATATCAATAACCTCAGATATACAGATGACACCACCCTTATGGCAAAAAGTGAAGAAGAACTAAAGAGCCTCTTGATGAAAGTGAAAGAGGAGAGTGAAAAAGTTAGCTTAAAGCTCAACATTCAGAAAACTAAGATCATGGCATCTGGCCCCATCACTTGGAGCAAATAGATGGGGAAAGAATGTCAGACTTTATTTTGGGGGGCTCCAAAACCACTGCAGATGGTGACTGTAGTCATGAAATAAAAACACGCTTACTCCTTGGAAGAAAAGTTATGACCAACTTAGACAGCATATTAAAAAGCAGAGACACTACTTTGCCAACAAAGGTCCGTCTAGTCAAGGCTATGGTTTTTCCTGTGGTCATGTATGGATGTGAGAGTTGGAGTGTGAAGAAAGCTGAGTGCTGAAGAATGCTTTTGATGCTTTTGAACTGTGGTGTTGGAGAAGACTCTTGAGAGTCCCTTGGACTGCAAGGAGATCCAACCAGTCCATCCTAAAGGAAATAAATCCAGAATATTCATTGGAAGGACTGATGTTGAAGCTAAAACTCCAATACTTTGGCCACCTGATGCAAAGAGCTGACTCATTTGAAAAGATCCTGATGCTGAGAAAGATTGAAGGCAGGATAAGTGGACAACAGAGGATGATATGGTTGGATGGCATCACCAACTCAAGAGACATGAGCTTGAGTAAACCCTGGGAGTTGGTGACAGACAGGGAGACCTGGCATGCTGCAGTCCATGGGGTCCCAAAGAGTTGGACATGACTGAGCAACTGAATTGAACTGAACATAATCCTATAGAAGTAATAATTTATTATGATATACACTCAACTATAAGATTACCAACCTCAGCAAGTCTTAACAATTTGTGGATCAAGCATTTGTAAAGTAGCTTCTAAATAACACTGTAATAGAAAACAAAATTATAAAAACACAGGGCAGAACTTCCACATGCTACCAGTTTCCTGCAAGGGAAAAAGAAACAAGAAATTGCTCTCTGGTGTGATAAAAGCTACAGTGCACATAAGCAGCCATGAAACCTGTCAAAGGACGGAACAATGACTTCATCTTCCTTCAGGTAGGCTGTCCTATCTTTTAGCTGATTAGGATAGCCTATCTGAAGATTCCCTGGTGGCTCAGCAGTAAAGAATCCACCTGCCAATGCAGGAGACAAATGCAGGTTCGATACTTGGGTTGGGAAGATCTCCTGGAGCAGGAAATGGCAATCCACTCCAGTATTTTTACCTGAGAAATTCCATGGACAGAGAAGCATGATGCGCTAAAGTCTGGTGTGGTAGCAAAGAGTCAGACATGACTTAGCCACTAAACAACAACAAAACAACAAGGTTATCCAAGTCAACCAAAAGAGTTGCTCTTCTGGAGTAGAATACATCAGTATTTATTAGTTCATTAGGTTTTTGAAAGGATTTGAGAGGGAAACAACAGAACATCAAAGTTCTCAAATTTGTACTTTAAAATTGTGTGTGTGTGTATGCGCTCAGTCATGTCCAACTCTTTGTGACTCTGTGGACTATGGCCCACAAGTCTCCTCTGTCCAAGGAATTCTCCAGGCAAGAATACTGAAGTAGGTTGCCATTTCCTACTCCAGGGGATCTTCCCAACCCAGGGATCAAATCCGCATCTCCAGCATTGATAGGTAGATTCTTTACAACTAGCGCAAACTAGGAAGCCCCTAGAATTACTTGGAGATCTCAAACTCCTGATATGCAGGCCCAAACTCCAGATCCATTAAGTTAAAATCTCTAGATCTGGAACCTAGGAAGCAAAAGTTTAATCATCCTCAGGTAATTTAAATGGGCAGCAAAATTTTGAGCTTCATTGATCTATAAAGACAACCGCTAATCTAAAAGGAGCAGAGGGAATCTGTGTATCTTGGTGTGTCCTGAAGAGAGTCTGTGTTTTCACTTATCACTGAATTCAACTATTAATTAAGTGACTAAGACAAAACTAGGTTAATGCTGACCTTTATTATTGATTTTTACAAAATCAAGCCTATGTATTTGCCAGAGGGAAAAAAATGCATGATTCACATAATGCTGTTAGATTTGTCTCAAGGAATGTTTTTATGCATACTGAGTTCAGTTCAGTTTGGCCTCTCAGTCATGTCTGACTCTTAAGGTTTAATGCACATAGTTGTCAAGAATGTCCTATGAGATTAACGAAATTAGGTCTACAAATTAATAGGTAAAGGTATGAAAATCTATTTTGATAGAAAGTTTCATGATGGTTTTTATTATTTTTCTGATTTTCTACTAAACCAATATAACTTGGAGAAAGTTGTGTTGAGAAAAACCTGAGAATTTCTGATAAAAGCCAGTATGTGACTATTAAGTACACCCTCTCTTTATGATGTCTTAAATCCTTGAGCAAGATTAGCTTAAATGTATTCCTAGGTGCATTTATTGTTTGGGGGCAAAGATACAATATACATTTCATAATAAGAGGAAGTTATCTTTTGTGATGAATTTTTCACAGAAAAGATCTATGCAAGGTGAATTTACAATAAAATAATTTTCTACAATAAAGGAACAGAGCTTTTCATTTACATAAGTAACAAAATTTTTTAAAAAAGAAAAAAACTGTATCCCTCTCACCACTAAGAAGCAGTTTCAGAGCTTCAGTTTCTTCCTCTTCAGTCTACTGAAGTAGACTGTCTACTGGTAGACTACAGTATTCTACCAGTCTAATTTTTGTCCAGTTGAAGGACCATGGACTTTAGTGTCAAGCACCAGTCTTTCATATTCATTTAAATCATCTTAAATTGATTTGGCTTAATCAATAAAAAACTCTTTTTACCCTTTACTCAGTTTTCATAGACTCTTTTTTTTTTTTTTTTTTAAACCAGTCTATGCACTTGATAAAAGCTTCAGGGAATGTAACTCAACCCTTATCTACCTTGTCTCCTGACTCACTCTTCATGTTTTCCTAGGATTGTGACTTTCTCTGTTTTTTTCTGTATTTGTCACACTTTAAATGTAGACAGGTCCAGGGTTTCCACTTAGACTTTTTAATCTTCACACATACCCCTTCCTTTTCCTCTCTCATTTAGATTAGCTCTCAGGAAATCTCTACTCTCACCTACTATGGTTGTGTGTGGCTAGTCTGTTTCCTGGGTTCTAATCTCATTATCCTGCTGCACAGCACTAGGAAGTACTCACAGCATTTCCTGTCAGTGCTTTATTTTGATAGATAATCAGAAATTTTAAACTCAGTTGTAAAACTTCATGGTACTCTGAAATAGTTTCAGTAAAAATTAATTGAGCATAGCCTCACCATATAGGAACTTTAGTATATCACTTTATATTTGCATAGACAGGTAGTGGGTTTGTTCGTTTGTTTGTTTGTTTTTAATTTTCCACTTAAAGCATCTTTGTTTGTCACAACACATGGTGGCTAGAGGAAATATTTTGATTCCTATTTTATGAATGAAGAGACTGTGAAAATCTTTAGAAAATTTCCCCAGTCTTTTGAATTGCATGATGATGAGTTTCTACTATTTTATCTTGCCTTTCCTATCCTAAAATAAACTACTCAAATTAACAAATAATGATTGTATGGTTTTGGTCTTTTAACATTGTTAACAATACTGTATGTTTTAACTACCAAACTAAAAATACAGACCCATATAAGCAAGTACAGACATAATCGTGACTTGTATAAAGGTCATATTTTATTTTAAATAGTTTATTTTCTTAATTTTTAAATGCTTATAATGTAATGATTTTATTCACTTGAACTCATTTTTATTTTCCTTATCAATTACCCCACTAATTCATGTATTCTTTGAAGACAGGGACAAAATTTTGAAAATATTATTCTGATTCCTCACTTGGTCTGTACAATACAATGGTGTGGACTGTATTTTCTACCCCCCAACCCTCACCCGCACCAAAATTCATGCTGAGACCCTAATCCCCAATGTACATATATTTGGAAATAGATTCTATCAGAAGGTAATGCAGGTTAATACAGATCGTGGGGTGGGCCCCTTATCAATAAGACTGGTGTCTTTATAAGTAGAAAAAGAGATACCAGGGCTCACTTCTTCTGGGTTGTAATAAAAAGGCAGATAACCCTCTGCAAACAAGGAAGAGTATTCTCTTCAGGAACCAAATCCACCAGTACCTTCATCTTGGATTTCCCAGCCTCCCTAACTGTGAGAAAATATATTTCTGTTCACACCATCCAGTCTATGGTTTTTGTTATGTCAGCCAAGAAGACTAAGACATTCAACAAACTGACAATGTTCTTTTTTAACTGGAGAATTATTATCAATGTGAAGAAGGAAAGAAAGGAAAAGACTGTAGTCAACAAAATATTCCTGTCTTATGTTTTTAAAATGTGTATTGGAGTTGAACTGATAGCGTAAATGCTATCTGTAGCTAGATTTTCTAAAACTAGTTTTGCCCACTGGATCAATGACATTTAACTTAAATGTAAAGATTATATATAAGCATATGATTTGAATGTGGCATTTGAGAGAAATCTAATGAAAAAAAAGTGGGTTGTTATAAGACTTGCAGTTACCAAAATGATAAGAAAGAAGAAAACTATTATAGCATTTCTCAGAAATATATTTAAAAACTAATATGGATTCCAAGAGGACAAAGCCATCGATAGTATACTATTAACTACATATGTTTCAAAAATTTTAAAGGAAAATAGATCAAAGAGATCAAGATTGTGTATGGTAGTATTCCAAGATTTGTGAAATGGATAACAAGGAGTACTGTGTGTTTTAGAGAGAGAGGGGACACAGAGAAGTTCCTTTTCTCCACCTGATCATGGTTAGACTAGAATACAAAACCATTACTTTAATCTTTACCTAAATCAGACAACCTACTATATCTGTTCTATAACTTCAAATATATTCATTTCCATATATTTCTAAATGGCCTTTAAAATATGTTTATGAAGATTAATTATATATTTAAGAGAATTCATAATGTGTTTTCAAGTGAAAGAAACAAGGATAAAATAAGTATTAGTATATACATCAAGAAAGTAGAATTTTAATAATATAACTTTTTACTTAGTCCCTTTTTTGGGATGCATATCAATCTTCTCCCCTACACAAATGTTTCATAATGAGCATCTCAATTTGCTAGCTAATGAGCCCCTTTGATCTTATTTGGGAAACTGCAAATTCTCTGTCCTTTACTATTTAGGACTTAAGGCAAAAATTGTCTCAAAACTGCTAATGCAAGAAGTATATTTGTAGCCTCAAATGTTTTATATGAAAATTCTGAAAAGAGATAGTCTTGGACTTAGAGAAAAATATTATATCAAAATATTCTGTTTTGACTTTTAAAGATTTCAATTGCCTTTAATATCAAAGGCATTCTTGTAAATTTTTGAAAGCCCCTCATTGCAATTTCACTTACCTAAAACTTCACTTTTTAAGTTTGATCTTTCTGGAAAATCAAACCAAAGATTGCCACTTTACTAGCTAGTGGACTTCCCTGGTATTTCAAATGGTAAAGAACCTGCCTGTAGTACAGGAAATCCATGTTCGATCCCTGGGTTGGGAACATCCCCTGGATTAGGAAATGTCAACTCATGCCAGTATTCTAGCCTGGACAATCCCATGGACAGAAGAGTCTGGCAGGCTACAGTCCATGGGGTCTCAAAGAGTCAGACACAAGTTAGGCAACTTGGCAAGCATGCACATACTAGCTAGTAATAAAAAATTTTAATGAAATTGGATATGACTTAAAATGTTGCCATAGAGAATCAAAAATGAATGTTTATTTTTTAAATTTCATTCTTTATATGAGGAAGGTTTTTTTCTAACAAATTTTTTCCTGACGTAGTGGGTTCAGTGGTGCCCTTCATCCACCCCACAGATAAGCCATATCCTAGAAATTGTGAATGTAAACTTAATTGGAAAAAGAGCCTTTATACTAATAATCTCTGTGACTAATAATCTCTGGCTGATATCATAGTAGGTGATATCATAGTTAATTATCAGAGTTGGCCTTAAATCAAATGACAAATACCCTTATAAGAGATACCCAGGGTAAAGACTCTAGAGAAGTCCATTTGGAGATGGAGACAGACATAGGGGAGGTACAGTTTCAAGCCAAGGAGTGCCTAGGGCCACCAGAAGTTGAAAGAAGTAAAAGATTCTCCTTTAGGTCCTTTGGAGGGAGCATGGTCATTCCAAACCATGATCTTTGGACTTCTGATCTTCAAAACAGTGTGGGAATAAATGTCTGTTTTGTTATTTTTTTAAAGCCACCATATTTGTGATAATATTTACAGAAGCCCAAGGTGGCTCAGATGATAAAGAAACTTCCTGCAATGCAGGAGACTTAGGTTCAATCCCTGGGTCAGGAAAATCCCCTGCAGAAGGGAATGGCTACCCACTCTAGTAAAGAGTTGGACATGACTGAGTGACTAATACAGTAGGAAACAAATATGCTTGATGTGTTCCCTATTTTGATAATTTGATTCTTTATATTACTGGTCTAAAACAAAGCTAGAAAATGTTACAATGAGGATTTCAAGTCCTATTGGTTCCCATTTCATATATTCTTTTGGTCAAAATTCTGTTCAAAGAGTAGAAAAATAAGTTATATCTTTGATTATAGATCCCTAGATATTTGCAAGCAAAAAACCTTGCAAATGATAGAATGTAGTCACTTAATGTTGTGCAGAAAATTAAGTTGAGAAACCCAATGACCTGCTACAGTTCACAGACCTACATTGAATGTCAGCTTTTGTCTGAACCCATTTGCAATGTGAGCAAATCTGATGTGTATGACAAATATGATGATGTGACATCACAGCTGATGTCACAGATTGCTGCTTTCAGTCTTCCAGGGCTGCCATAGCAAAACATCACAGGCTGAGTAGCTTAAACACTAGACATTTATTTTCTCACAGTTTTGGAGACTGGAAGTTCATGATCATGCTGAGAGTTCTCTTCCTGGTTTGTAGATAGTGACTTTCTAACTCTCCTCTGTGTTTGCCCAGAAAAAGAAAATGTGCTCTACTTTCTCTTACAAGGGCATCAATCCTACTGCATTAGGGCCCCCTCTTATGATTTAATTTAACCTTTAATTACCTCCTTTAGATGTTATATCCAAATATAGGACCTACAGGATCACATTGGGGATTAGTGTATCAAGATATTAATTGGGGGGGGGGTGGATTTCAGTTTATAACACCCTTGTTACTGTACTTGGGTAAGAGTATGTCATAGTACTTCTTTAACTTCGAAAGTGGGAGAACTGAAACAATTGGATATCAGTTCTGACTCCTTTATCAAAATCTTTTGGATGGATCTGACATGAAATCTAAGTCATGTTTATAGAAGACCTAATTATTTTTATATCTATTCATAGCAATCATCTTTAAGAAAGATATAAAAACAAAGGAAACTCCAAAATTTTTAGTTGTTGCTATAATTTTCAGTCCAAATGATAACTTTTGTTCTATATAACTGCATCTATAAGATATTCATATAAGAATTTCAGAGTAGATATGAAAGGAAAAGAAACTAAAGGAAATTGAGAAAGTGAGAACATTTTTAGCTCATCTAAGAACTAGTTCCTCTTGATGTTTTTACTGCTGTTCTCACCTTAATTTTTTCTCTTTTTGTCTCTTTTTGAATAGTGCTCAGTCTTCTGAAAACTCTTCCTGATTGAGAATTTTTATATAGGCAGGGAAGGTCAGTAATGGATATTTTCACACTTTAGGCAGAAAAAAACAAAAAAGAATCTTCAAAGTTTGTAATAAACAGAGCAATCTTTAGGGATCAAAACAGTCTCTTAGATTCAATGCCAGGTGTCTTTCCCAATCTTAGCTTCACAACTTCCCCAGTCACATCAGCTACTCCTTTTGAGCAGGGAGTCACTCTTCCTGCTGCCAGAGTGTCTAGGAAAAAAAAAAAAAAGGTACAGCTGCTGCAGGCATATACTGTACCTGGCAATTTCACAAAATGAATATGAGGGTGATGTGTAGTGTCCATAAGGTATTAACTTATTTTTTTTTCCTCTCCACTCCTTTGTCTATTTTTCTGTTTGAATATCTTATATTTCCTTTTCTCCCTCAATATATTTTCTCTGAGCCCTTTTCCTTTCTTGTCACTCAGATAAGTGTGCTAGAATCAGAATTGGAGAGTCCCAAGTCAACACCTTTGGTATTTTGGCAGACAAGGAACCACTGATAATAAAACTCAAATAAAGTACCCTATTCCCTATTGTAAGAAATTTTAACAAGCATCAGTACCTGAGATGAGCTGCTTCAATTGTTGTGATGTGAAGTAGAAGATGATCAGGCCATCTTAGGTAGAATGGAAGCAAGAGGAATCATACTTCTGAACTCACTGAAATTTTTTATTTAATCACTTTACTCAGTGGAAGTTTACACAAGGTACTTGCAGTTTCATATGGAGACAAGGTTTACTGACCTGAAGTTTGAAAACCCAGACTTGATTTGAGTCACCATGAGCTCAATTAAATATCTGTGTATCTTATAAAGATGTAATCACTCTTGTTTTTTAGATACTATCTTAGGCACACATAACTATTAGCTGGTGGCTCAGATGGCAAAGAATCTCCTGCAATGCAGGAGACCTGGATTCCATCCCTGGGTTGGGAAGATCCCCTGGAGAAGGAAAAGGCTATCCACTCCAGTATTCTGGCCTGAAGAATTCCATCAACTGTATAGTCTGTGGGGTTGCAAAGAGTTAGACATGACTGAGTGACTTTCACTCACTTCACAGATGGTAAGGAATCTGCCTGCAATGCAAAAAATCTGGGTTCAATCTCTGTGTCAGAAAGATCCCCCAAGGAAGGGAATGGCTACCCACTCCAGTATTCTTGCCTGGAGAATTCCATGGACAGAGGAGACTGGCGGGCTACAGTTCTTGGGACCACATAGAATTAGACACAACTGAGTGACTCACACACACACACACACACACACACACAAACACAGAAGAATTAGACACTTTTACCACTGATTCTGAACCACATTTGGAAGAACTCAGCTATCACATCTCTTGGAACAATTCACCTTTTGAAGTCTGGGGTGCAAACCAGTGGATCAAATTTAAGTCCATCAGTTAAGGCGAGATACCGTGTTCACTTTCAGTGGATTATTTGGCAGCAATTGTAAGGAATTCTTTGTGTTCTCAACTTTGTCAAGGAGGAAAACCCATAGAGAGAAAGTGTGTAGATTAAGATAGTGTTTGCATGTGGTTTGTACAGTGTTACATTAAAACAGGTGATTGCACACTTACAGTTATTTTAGCTATATAGGCCTAAAATAGGTAATAGTTTGCTTAACCCTCCAAATTATTTCTTTAAAATAGTTCTATTTGATTTAGTTGTATACTAGTTTTAACACTTATTTTAGTTACTAAGGGCTTCCTTTGTGACTCAGCTGGGAAAGAATTCGCCTGCAATGTGGGAGACCTCTGTTTGATCCCTGGGTTGGGAAGATCCCCTGGAGAAGGGAAAGGCTTGCCACTCCAGTAATCTTGCCTGGAGAATTCCATGGACTGTATAGTCCATGGGGTTGCAAAGAGTTGGACACAACTGAGCAACTTTCACTTCACTCACAAATGATGGGAAATTAGAAAGGATTCATAGTCATACTGATAAAAAAAAAAGTTAACTAGAAAAAGTTTAAAAAGTTAAAAAGTTGAGTTCATTTTATTGGATTTTCTTCCAAATATAAATATTCATCCTGAAAAGCAAAATAATACATGCATGGAAAGAAACTAAGTTTTATTTTTCCTAAGTCTCCCCATTGAAGTGACCTTAAAAACATATGTAAGAATATGACCTTAAAAAGTTCATCTATGGAAGATGGCAGAATAGGATGGGGAGACCACTTTATCCCCCACAAGTTCATCAAAAGATCATTTGAATGCTGAGCAAGTTCCACAAAACAACTTCTGAATGCTGGCAGAGGACATCAGGCACCCAGAATGTCAGCCCATTCTCTTCAAAAGGAGGTAGGGAAAAATATAAAAGATAAAAAGAGAGACAGAAGAATTAGGGACAGAGACCCATCCCGGGTAGGGAATCGTGAAAGAGGAGAAGTTTCCAAAGACCAGGAAACCCTCTCACTGGCGGGTCTGTGGAGAGTTTTGGAATCTCAGAAGGCAACATAAATGGGAGGAAAAAAAAAGAACCCACAGATTACACGCCTAGCGGCGACTCCCAGCAGAAAGGTAACCCAGAGGCTTGTATCCACCAGCAGTGAGCAGGGGCTGAACAGGGAGGCCTGGGTTGCATGCATAGGGTGGGGACTGGGCCTGAATGCCCTGAGGATAATCTGAGGGAGCTAACCTGAGATAGCAACCAAAACTGTGAGATAGCCAGAGAGAAAAAAAAGAGAGAACGTTCCTGAGAAAAGCTCTGAGGCACAGCCTGGCCTGTGAGAGGTCACAGAATAAAGGACTGAGCAAATACCAGAGGAGAGCTAGCCAGCTATGGACTGCCCGCCCCCCAGCAACATCCTGCACCAGAGGGAGAGATGCAGGCAGGCTACAGCCAGAGCCAGAAGGCGAGGGGCAATCTCAGCCCCAGGGACAGCATCCTCTACCAAACTGTGAGCAGGCTCCCAGTTACTAGTGAAGTCTTCTTGGGATCCTGGATGGTTGACATCTGCAAGGAGGGTCACAGTCAGAGATCAGCTCCCCAGAGGAGACACACAGCACACCTGAGACTGTGCTCCCAATGTGCACCCAGGAAACCAAGCAGCTGGGACTGGGGAGGTGATAAGGTGCACTCCCCAGCTGGGAGAGTGTTCGCCAAGCACCTGGTCGCCTGAGCTGCTTGGAACTGGGAAGGGCACAAAACAGGCCCAAGTGAGTCTGTGCCTTTGTGGAGTACCCAAGAACCTGAACCTGCGGGGCTTAGACCTAGGAACTGCACGCAACCCAGGGCCTGCTTTAGACAGTTCCCCTGCAGAGCAACCTGGAGCCTGAGCAGTGTAGACCAGGAAAGCACACATGCCATGAACGAGGGCAAACCCAGTAATGCCCAGACACTGGGAACACTCCCCACACATGCCGGTGATATTTGTTTGTAGTTCCTCCCTTCCCACAGCACAAATGAACAAGTGAGCCTAAATAAGTGGCCACCTTTGACCCCTTGTGTCAGAGTGGAAATTAGACACTGAAGAGATTTGCAAACAGAGGAAGCCAAAATAAACAAAGAGGGAACTGCTCTAGAAGTGACAGGTACAACAGATTAAAACCCTGTAGTTAGCATTGACTACATTGGAAGGGGCCTATGGACCTTGAGAAGAAGTACAAGCTAGAACAAAATACTATCTGAAACTGAACTGACCCCACACTGCCCTCAGCAGCTCCTGAGAAATTCCTAGATATATTTTGCTATTATTATTATTTTTAATTTTTAAGTTCTTTATTACTCCTTGAATTTTCATTTTTATAACCTACTATTACTTTGCAAAAAAAAAAAAAAGACCCTATTTTTAAAGCCAATTTCATATATATATATATATATTTTATAATTTTGTGATGTTATTTTGTTTTTTTAATATTGTATTTTTGAGAGTATAACCTCTACTCTAGATTTATAAACTTTGCTTTTTGGTTTTTGTTATCAATTTTGTACCTTTAAGAATCCAATCTTCAGTACCCATTTTTATTTAGAAGTGTGATTACTGGCTTGATTGCTCTCTCCCCCTTTTGAATATCCCTTTTTGGCCCCCACGTCACCTATATCTCCTCCCTCCCCCTTCTCTTCTCTACCCAAATCTGTGAATCTTTATGGGCTTTCTGGGCTGTGGAGAAAACTTAGGGAACTGATTATTGGCTAGATATGTCTCTCTCCTTTTGACTCCCTCTCTTCTCCTCCTGGTCATCTTTATCTCCTTCTTCCCTCTTCTCTTCTCTATGTAACTCTGTGAACTTCTCTGAGTGTTCCAGACTGTGGAGAGCACATAGGGAATTGATTAATGGCCAGACAGCTCTCTCCCCTTTTAATCCCCCCTCTTCTCCTCCCGGTCACCTCTATCTCCTTCCTCCCTCTTCTCTTCTCCATCTAACTCTGTGAACCTCTCTGGGTGTCCCTCAATGTGGATAATCTTTTCACCATTAATGCAGCTGTTTTATCATCAGTGCTGTATGGATGGAGAAGTTTTGAGACTACTCTAAGATTAAGACTGAAAGCCAGATGCAGGAGGCTTAAATACAAAACTTGAGAAATCCAGAAAACTCCTGACTCCAGGGAACATTAATTGACAAAAGCTCATCCAAAACCCTCCATACCTACACTGAAACCAAGCTCGGCCCAAGAGCCGACAAGTTTCAGAGCAAGACATATCAAACTAGTTCTCCAACAATGCAGGAACATAACCCTGAGCATGATAATACAGGTGGGCAAAAGTCACACCAAACCCATAGGCACCTCAAAACTCACTACTGGACACTTCATTGCACTCCAGAGAGAAGAGATCCAGCTCCACCCACCAGAACACCAACATAAGCTTCCCTAACCTGGAAACTCTGACAAGCCACTCATCCAACCCCACCCACAGGGAGGAACCTCCACAATAAAGAGGAATCACAAACCACCAGCATACAGAATGGCCACCTGAAACACAGCAATCTAAACAAGATGAAAAGGCAGATAAGTATTCAGCAGGTAAAAGAACATGATAAATGCCCAACAAACCAAACAAAAGAGCAGGAGATAGGGAGTCTACCTGGAAAAGAGTTCAGAATAATGATAGTAGAAATGATCCAAAATCTTGACAATAAAATGGAGTTACAGATAAATAGCCTGGAGACAAGGATGGTGAAGATGCAAGAAATGTTTAACAAGGACCTAGAAGAAATACAAAAGATTCAATTGATAATGAATAATGCAATAACTGAGATTAAAAAAAACACTCTGGAGGGAATCAACAGTAGAATAACTGAGGCAGAAAACTGGATAAGTGAGGTGGAAGATAGAATGGTAGAAATAAATGAAGCAGAGAGAAAAAAAAATGAATTAAAAGAAATGAGGACAACCTCAGAGACCTCTGGGACAATGTCAAATGCTCCAATGTTCGAATCATAGGAGTTCCAGAAGAAGACAAAAAGAAAGGCCATGAGAAAATACTTAAGGAAATAATAGTTGAAAACTTCCCTAAAATGGGAAAAGAAATAGCCACCCAAGTCCAAGAAACCCAAAGAGTCCCAAACAGGATAAACCCAAGGCAAAATACCCCAAGACACATATTAATCAAATTAACAAAGATCAAACATAAGGAACAAATATTAAAAGCAGCAAGGGAAAAACAGCAAACAACATACAAGAGGATTCCCATAAGGATAACAGCTGATCTTTCAATAGAAGCTCTTCAGGCCAGAGGGAATGGCATGCTTTAAGTACGGTTAAAGTGATGAAAGAGAAAAACTTACAACCCAGATCACTGTACCCAGCGAGGATCTCATTCAAATATGAAGGTGAAATCAAAAGCTTTACAGACAAGCAAAAGCTGAGAGAATCCAGCACCACCAAACCAGCTCTTCAACAAATGCTAAAGGATATTCTCTAGATAGGAAACACAGAAAATGTTTATAAACTAGAATCCAAAACAACAAAGTACCATACTTATCAATCAATAATTACATCAAATGTAAATGGGTTGAATGCCCCAAACAAAAGACAAAGACTGGCTGAATGGATACAAAAACAAGACCCCTATAAATGCTGTCTACAAGAGACCCACATCAAAACTAGGAACACATACAGACTGAAAGTGAAGGGCTGGGAAAAGATATTTCACACAAATGGAGACCAAAAGAAAGCAGGGGTAGCAATACTCACACAGAAAAAATAGACTTTGAAATAAAGGCCGTTAAAAGAGACAAAGAAGGACACTACATAATGATCAAAGGATCAATCCAAGAAGAAGATATGACAATTATAGATATATATGTGCACCCAACATAGAAGCACCACAATATGAAAGGGAAATGCTAACAAGTATGAAAGGAGAAATTAACAGTAACAAAATAATAGTGGGAGACTTTAGTACCCCATGCACACCTATGGATAGATCAACTAAACAGAAAATTAGCAAGGAAACACAAACTTTAAATGATACAATGGACCAGTTAGATATATTTGATATCTATAGGACATTTCACCTCCCAAAAATAAATTTCACCTTTTTCTCAAGTGCACATGGAACATTCTCCAGGATAGATCACATCCTGGGCCATAAATCTAGCACAGGTAAATTAAAAAAAAAGAAAGAAAGAAATCCCAGCAACTTTTCTGATCACAATGTGGTAAGATTAGATATCAACTACAGGAAAAAACTACTAAAAATACAAACATATGGAGGATAAACAACACACTTCTGAATAACCAACAAATCACAGAAGAAATCAAAAAAGAAATCAAAATATGCATAGAAACGAATGAAAATGAAAACACACAACCCAAAACCTATGGGATTCTTAAAAGCAGTGCTAAGGAGAAGGTTCATAGCAATACAAGCTTACTGCAAGAAACAAGAGAAAAATCAAATAAATCACCTAACTCTACACATAAAGCAACTAGAAAAAGAAGAAATGAAGAACCCCAGGGTTAGTAGAAGGAAAGAAATCATAAAAAATAGGGCAGAAATAAATGAAAAAGAAGCAAAGGAGACCATAGCAAAAATCAACAAAGCTAAAAGCTGGTTCTTTGAGAAGATAAATAAAATAGACAAAACATTAGCCAGACCCATCAAGAAAAAAAGGGAGAAGAATCAAATGAACAAAAACAGAAATGAAACTGGAGAAATCACAACAGACAACACAGAAATACAAAGGATCATAAGAGACTACTATTAACAACTATATGCCAATAAAATGACAACTTGGAAGAAATGGACAAATTCTTAGAAAAGTATAACTTTCCAAAACTGAACCAGGAAGAAATAGAAAATCTTAACAGACCCATCACAAGCACAGAAATCAAAACTGTAATCAGAAATCTTCCAACAAACAAAAGCCCAGGACCAGACGGCTTCACAGCTGAATTCTACCAAAAATTTAGAGAAGAGCTAACACCTATCCTACTCAAACTCTTCCAGCAAATTGAAGAGGAAGGTAAACTTCCAAACTCATTCTATGAGGCCACCATCACCCTAATACCAAAACCAGACAAAGATGCCACAAAAAGAGAAAACTACAGGCCAATATCACTGATGAACATAGATGCAAAACTCCTTAACAAAATTCTAGCAAACAGAATCCAACAACATATTTAAAAGATCATGCATCATGAACAAGTGGGCTTTATACCAGGAATGCAAGAATTCTCTAATATCCACAAATCAATCAATGTAATACACCACATTAACAAATTGAAAAATAAAAGTCATATGATTATCTCAATAGATGCAGAGAAAGCCTTTGACAAATTCCACATCCACTTATGATAAAAACCTTCCAGAAAGCAGGCATAGAAGAAACATACCTCAACATAATAAAAGTCATATATGATAAACCCACAGCAAGCATTATCCTCAACGGTGAAAATTGAAAGCATTTCCTCTAAAGTCAGGAATAAGACAAGGCTGCTCACTTTCACCATTACTATTCAACATAGTTTTGGAAGTTTTAGCCACAGCAATCAGAGCAGAAAAATAAAAGGAATCCAGATTGGAAAAGAAGAAATAAAATGCTCACTGTTTGCAGATGACATGATCCTCTAAATAGAAAACCCTAAAGACTCCACTAGAAAAGTACTAAAGCTAATCAATGAATACAGTAAAGGTGCAGTATATAAAATTAACACAGAGAAATCCCTTGCATTCCTATACACTAACAATGAGAGAACAGAAAGAGAAATTAAGGAAACAATTCCATTCACCATTGCAATAAAAAGAATAAAATACTTAGGAATAAATCTACCTAAAGAAACAAAAGACCTATATATAGAAAACTATAAAACACTGATGAAAGAAATCAAAGAAAACACAAATAGATGGAGAAATATACCATGTTCATGGATCAGAAGAATCAGTATAGTGAAAATGAGTATACTACCCAAAACAGTCTATAGATTCAATGCAATCCTTATCAAGGTGCCAACGGTATTTTTCAGAGAACTAGAACAAATAATTTCACAATTTTATGGAAATACATAAAAACCTCGAATAGCCAAAGACGTCTTGAGAAAGAAGAATGGAACTGGAGGAATCAACCTGCCTGACTTCAGACTATACTACAAAGCCACAGTCATCAAGACAGTATGGTACTGGCACAAAGACAGAAATATAGATCAGTGGAGCAAAATAGAAAGCCCAGAGATAAATCCACGCATCTATGGTACCTTATCTTTGACAAAGGAGGCAAGAATATACAATGGAGAAAAGATAATCTCTTTAACAAGTGGTGCTGGGAAAACTGGTCAACCACTTGTAAAAGAATGAAACTAGAACACTATCTAGCACCACACGCAAAAATAAACTCAAAATGAATTAAAGATCTAAACATAAAACCAGAAACTCTAAAACTCCTAGAGGAAAACATAGGCAAAACAATCTCAGACATAAATCACAGCAGGATTCTCTATGACCCACCTCCCAGAGTAATGGAAATAAAAGCAAAAATAAACAAATGAGATCTAATTAAACTTAAAAGCTTCTGCACAACAAATGAAACTATAAGCAAGGTGAAAAGACAGCCTTCAGAAAGGGAAAAATAATAGCAAATGAAGCAACTGACAAAGAATTAATCTCAAAAATATGCAAGCAGCTCCTTCAGCTCAATTCCGGAAAAATAAATGACCCAATCAAAAAATGGGCCAAAGAACTAAATAGACATTTCTCCAAAGAAGACATACAGATGGCTAAAAAACACATGAAAAGATGCTCAACATCACTCATTATCAGAGAAATGCAAATCAAAACCACAATGAGGATCCATCTCATGCCTGTCAGAATGACTGCTATTCAAAAGTCTACAAACAATAAATGCTGGAGAGGGTGTGGAGAAAAGGGAACCCTCTTACACTGTTGGTGAGAATGCAAACTAGTACAGCCAAATGTGGAGAACAGTGTGGAGATTCCTTAAAAAACTGGAAATAGAACTGCCATATGACACATCAATCCCATTCCTGGGCATACACACCAAGGAAACCAGAATTGAAAGAGACACGTGTACCCCAATGTTCATTGCAGCACTATTTACAATAGCCTGGACATGGAAGCAACCTAGATGTCCATCTGCAGATGAATGGATAAGAAAGCAGTGGTACATATACACAATGGAGTATTACTCAGCCATTAAAAAGAATACACTTGAATCAGTTCTAATGAGGTGGATGAAACTGGAGCCTGTTATACAAAGTGAAGTAAGTTAGAAAGAAAAATACCAATACAGTGTACTAATGGCGTGCTGCGATTCATGGGGTCGCAAAGAGTCAGACAGGACTGAGTGACTGAACTGAACTGAACTGAATGCATATATATGGAATTTAGAAAGATGGTAACAATGACCCTATATGCGAGATAGCAAAAGAGACACAGATGTAAAAAATAGACTTTTGGACTCTGTGGGAGAAGGTGAGGGTGGGATGACTTGAGAGAATAGCACTGAAACATGTATATTACCATATGTGAAACAGATCACCAGTCCAAGTTCGATACATGAGACAGGGTGCTCAGGCCTGGTGCACTGGGATGACCCAGAGGGATGGGATGGGGAGGGAAGTGGGAGGGGGGTTCAGGATGGGGAGCACATGTACACCCATTGCTGATTCATGTCAATGTATGGCAAAAACCATTACAATATTGTAAATTAATTAGACTCCAATTAAAATAAATAAATAAAAATAGTATTTTTAAAAAGTTCATCTATGAAAATGGTGAAATTAATTATATATGCTCAATGTCTCTCAGATCTTTAGAAATAATGGATCAACTTTTAGATTTTGAAAGAAAAAAAAAAAAAGCCTAATTCATTAGGATATACTTAATAGGAAATCATACTTTCTTTGTCATGGTAATATAGTCTCTGTTTGATAATTTAATATATTTTAAGTTGTCAATGAAAATAATGAAACACTAACAGAAACTAGGTTATTGAGTTATATTGTATAAATATGATCACTGACAATAATATACACTATTATATATGCTAGATCAGATCAGATCAGATCAGTCGCTCAGTCGTGTCTGACTCTTTGCGACCCCATGAATCTCAGCAAGCCAGACCTCCCTGTCCATCACCAACTCCAGCAGTTCACTCAGACTCACGTCCATCGAGTCAGTGATGCCATCCAACCATCTCATCCTCTGCCATCCCCTTCTCCTTTTGCTCTCAATCCCTCCCAGCATCAGAGTCTTTTCCAATGAGTCAACTCTTCACACGAGGTGGCCAAAGTACTGGAGTTTCAGCTTTAGCATCATTCCTTCCAAAGAAATCCCAGGGCTGATCTCTTTCAGAATGGACTGGTTGGATCTCCTTGCAGTCCAAGGGACTCTCAAGAGTCTTCTCCAACACCACAGTTCAAAAGCATCAATTCTTTGGCGCTCAGCCTTCTTCACAGTCCAATTCTCACATTCATACATAGCCTTGACTAGACGAAACTTTGTTGCCAAAGTAATGTCTCTGCTTTTGAATATGCTATCTAGGTTGGTCATAACTTTCCTTCCAAGGAGTAAGCGTCTTTTAATTTCATGGCTCAGTCACCATCTGTAAGGCAAAAGATAAGAAAAAAACTCCTTCGCTCATTCCATCTTCGAATATCAAGATAGGCCTTTCTGAAAAACAAAGAAGTTCATTTCTTCTTTGATCAAGACATAAGATTCTCAGAGGGGTATATGTGTGAGAGACATTCAATGACTTAAATGCTTTGTTTCTTCTATAAGCTCACTCATTCATAAAATTTATTATTTGCATTACTCTTAATACTTGTTGAGAGGTAATCAACATATATTTGTCTTTGAAAGGATCCTACATATTTATTTAAGCTAAGACAGATTTGAAACTTTTCAGGTGAGTTTTTGTTTGGGGTAGGCTTTCTCCCCTGTCTATATTTTTTTATTTTAAATCTTAAGTGATATACTTCAGGCCTTAGGCATGACAGGCAATGAGATATGAAGGACCAACAGAAAAGTGTTCAAAAGCTCCTGTGTTAGCTAACAGTCTTCCAAATGTATTGCTATGGTCCACAGAGAAGGTTTGTACTTTCTCTGCACAGTTTGTCTGCACAGTTCCCCTCCTCCCTCTCCCTTAAATCTCATTAATTTTCTCCCAGGCCATTCCCACTAGGTCTAGGATCTCATGAATGCCTCTGCCTTAGGATGATTACTCCTGATGTTCTTTCTTCTAAAAGCAATATTTGTTCCAGATATCTGAATGACTAACCTCTTCTTTTCCTTCAAATTAGTGTTTGTATGTGGGCTTCTCCATGGGGGTCTGCATTGACCACCATATTTAATTCCAAACAAAGGTCCTTAAAGAGATGGGAGTAACAGACCACCTTACCTGCGTCCTGAGAAATCTGTATTCAGGTCAAGAAGCAACATTTAGAACCAGACATAGAACAACGGACTGGTTCAAAATTGGGAAAGGAGTATGTCAAGGCTGTATATTGTTACCCTGCTTACTTATATGCAAAGTACATCATGCAAAATGCTAGGCTGGATGAAGCACAAGAAGGAATCAAGATTGCTGGGAGAAATATCAATAAACTCAGATATGAAGATGACATCACCCTTATGGTAGAAAGTGAAGAGGAACTAAAGAGCCTCTTAAAGGTGAAAGAGGAGAGTCAAAAACCTGGCTTAAAGCTCAACATTCACAAAACTAAGATCATGGCATCCGGTCCCATCACTTCATGGCAAATATATGGGGAAACAATGGAAACAGTGTCAGACTTTATATTCTTGGGCTCCAAAATCAGTGCAGATGGTGAATACAGCCATGAAATTAAAAGACACTCACTCCTTGGAAGAAAGTTGACAAATCTAGAAAATGTATTAAAAAGCATAGACATTACTTGTCAACAAAGGTCCATGTAGTCAAAGGTATGGTTTTTCCAGTAGACATGCATGGATGTGAGAGTTGAACTATAAAGAAAGCTGAGCACCGAAGAACTGATGCTTTTGAACTGTGGTGTTGGAGAAAACTCATGAGAGTCCCTTGAACTGCAAGAAGATCAAACCAGTCAATTCTAAAGGAAATCAGTCCTTGAATATTCATTGGAAGGACTGATGATGAAACTGAAGCTCCAATACTTTGGCCACCTATGATGCCAAGATCCAACACATTAGAAAAGACCCTGATGTTGGAAAGATTAAGGGCAGGAGAAGGGAGTGACAGAGGATGAGACAGTTGGATGGCATCACTGATTCATTAAACATGAGTTTGAGCAAACTACAGGAGATTGGGAAGGACAAGGAAACCTGGTGTGCTGCAGTCCATGGGGGTCACAGAGTCAGACACGACTTAGTGACTGAATAACAATAAACCCCATAGGCAATATATACATATATACTCCTGATATACTCCTGTTTCTTTTATTGTCCTATCACTTAACCCCTTATGCTACCTATGAAAGTGAAAGTGAAGTTGCTTCAGTCGTGTCTGACTCTTTGCCACCCAATGGACTGTAGCCTACCAGGCTTCTCTGTCCATGGGATTTTCCAGGCAAGGATACTGGAGTAGGTTGCCATTTCCTTCTCCAGGAGATCTTCCCAAGCCAGGGATCGAACCGGAGTCTCTCACATTGCAGGCAGACTCTTTATCATCTGAGCCATGAGGGAATACTACCTACAAGATAGATATATATCTTCATTGGTTATTAATATCCCCTTGTTTGACTATAAGCTCTAAGGAGGCAGGGGTTTATATCTTTTCCCTCATTGTGTCCCAAGAGCATGATATGTGAACAATAGATTTTAAATACATATTTGTTAATGTGATGGATATACTTTATTAAACACAAATATATTTAATAAATACTTGAATCATTTTAATTCTCAGTGCTTGCATAGCAGTCATATAGTAAGCAATAAAAAGTGGTATATATTATAATTAGCCATTATGCAAATTAACAGTTTAACTTACTACATTAGCATAGGTACCAAAGGAAAAAAAAGCTTTAGAGATTTTATCTCTTTTAAGTGGATGTGAGACTAAACATAGAAAATAATTTGATATGTTCTTGTGCTTCTCAAATCAAACAGGACATCTATATCTTTAGTTTGGAAACACCTTCTGGATTAGCATTTGGTTTTCTCTCTTCTTAATTTCTCTTCAATCCTACATGCTGTTCTCTGCTGCTATCTTACCAAGAATTTTGTTTTTGCAAATCAACATTCTAACAGCTTACCTAAGTTTTGTGCCATTGTACCTGGGTTCTGATAACCATTTATTCTTCTGAGTAAGAGCTGTAAGGATAGGGAAAATATCTTTACCCTGTTATGCAAAATCCATAATTCCACACTAACTGGAAGTTGGCATAAAAAATCACACTTTCCAACCTGTACATCTAAAATTTGCACAAGACTTTGAACAATTGACCTTTCCTGGTTAATTACAATTAAAAAACATTTACCAATCTTCCCAAACAAGTAGGTTTATTTCTCTGACTCTCAATAATTAGGAAACTCTGGAAAATTTAGTATTTATTAGAAAATTTAGCAGCACCAACTCACTAATTTAATGTAACCTTATTCACTTCCAGGTTGTAAAACAGTGTCAGAGAAAGCTATATGAGATTAAGTAATTTGTTTTGCTATCATTTATTCATCTAACAAGTATATTTTTTTAATCCAGATTTACCACTGAGTGCTGGAGTGAACAAATTTCATCTCCTTATGTATTAGAAATAAATTTTCTAATGACTCTACAAAGGGCAAATGAACGCATCATAAAGTAACTCCCTTATGAATGTTTCATTTTGCAGCAAATCCCATAATAGAATCTAAATGATCTCAGGTTGTTTGCCTAATCCTTTAGTCTAGCTCTATTCCCTTGGTACATAGACAAAATGGATAATTTTACTTATAACATTTTCTGCTAATTGTTTGCTTCCCTCTTGCCCTTTTTGGTGCTTGAAAGTATAGTCATGAGAGGAAAAAAAGAAAGAAACTTTATTTGTACATACACATAGTGTGTATTTTTTATTACAAACCCTTGTGCTTTGCAAACTAACATTATTAACACCTTAAAACTATTGATTTGAAATGTCAGGGAATCAAGAAATACCTGCCATGCATACTTGATATGCTGAAGCTATGAAGCTTTCCAAAGTTATACTTGTCTAAATTAGCAATCCCGTCCACAATTCAGATCTAATTTGAATTGTTATGAGCAGCCTTAATTGCACTACTTTCTATATCCAACTATTGAGTGACTCTTGCTTTCATTACCCACCTCTAGCTGCTGAGAGTAAATTAAGTACTCAACCTAGGGTGATTTGCTCTATTAAGACAAAATGGTGACATACTGATTAAATTTAAACTGTCAGATTATATTTCATTTATTTCACTTTCTGGGGAGTATAGCCAGTTCTCTTTTTCCCATATATTTTCATTGAAACTTTTGTCTTTAAAACCTAGAAATCACTATACTAAATATGAATTCTGAGCTATTGAAACAGAATTTAAATAGAAGAATATAATTTTTCTATAGAGGACTTGCCATCATATAAGCCTAGTAATTGGTTAAAAATTCATAAGGATGCAGGAATTGGATGTATGCCCCTACATTTGTGGAATTGAGTATATATTTAAATGTCAACACTTTATTTTTTTCAGCAGCTCTCATGCTTTTTAATCTTCTTTGAGATTCTTACACCATACTACCCCTCGTTGCCTGAATAGCAAAAATAAGAGTTCTTTTCATTTGTTACCTTTGCGGGGAAAATATCCCCACCTTTAAAAGTTAAGGGCTAAATGTGGTATGCAGAAAATCCTAAGATATTAAGAAGTCCAATATAACCCAGGATAGAGATTTATCAATATTAATTTTCTTATGTCTAAAGATAAATTTCAGTTGCACTCTTCATCATTTCATTGTCACTTCTCAAGATTACCCAATAATATTATGAAAAGAAAAATGATTTTATAACCATAAGGAATTAAAACTCTTAAAAGGATGTTAAAATGTATTATGATACTTCCTCCAGGTGGTTTGTACAGGGGAAATATAATTTTTATAAGCTGTTGTAAGTGTAAAAATTATTTGGAAAAAGTATGTACAAATATGAAATATTGAACAAAGTGATTTTCTCCAAAGGATTTCTTTAGTATTGAAGGCAAATTGTGAAGGCTTATAGTACCGTGCGTGCCTTAGCAAGGAGATGACAAATCTAGGTATTTTGGCAGAGAGCAGTAATAGTTTCAGAGATTGTTGATGAGAGTTCAATTCAGTTCAGTTCAGTTCAGTCACTCAGTCGTGTCCGACTCTTTGCAACCCTATGAATCCCAGCAGGCCAGGCCTCCCTGTCCATCGCCAACTCCTGGAGTTCACTAAACCTAATGGCCGTCGACTCAGTGATGCGATCCAGCCATCTCATCTTCTGTCATCCCCTTTCCTCCTGCCCCCAATCCCTTCCAGCATCAGAGTTTTTTCCAATGAGTCAACTCTTTGTGTGAGGTGGCCAAAGTACTGGAGTTTCAGCTTTAGCATCATTCCTTCCAAAGAAATCCCAGGGCTGATCTCCTTCAGAATGGACTGGTTGGATCTCCATGCAGTCCAAAGGACTCTCAAGAGTCTTCTCCAACACCACAGTTCAAAAGCATCAATTATTCGGTGTCGGCTTTCTTCACAGTCCAACTCTCACATCCATACATGACCACAGGAAAAACCATAGCCTTGACTAGATGAACCTTTGTAAGCAAAGTAATGTCTCTGCTTTTGAATATGCTATCTAGGTTGGTCATAACTTTCCTTCCAAGGAGTAAGCGTCTTTTAATTTCATGGCTGCAGTCACCATCTGCAGTGATTTTGAAGCCCCCAAAAAATAAGTTGTAACACTGTTTTCCCATCTCTTTCCCATGAGTGATGGGACCAGACGCCATGATCTTCGTTTTCTGAATGTTGAGTTTTAAGCCAACTTTTTCACTCTCCTCTTTCACTTTCATCCAGAGGCTTTTAGTTCCTCTTCACTTCCTGCCATAAGGGTGGTGTCATCTGCATATCTGAGGTTATTGATATTTCTCCTGGCAATCTTAATTCCAGCTTGTGCTTCTTCCAGCCCAGCATCTGTCATGATGTACTCTGCATAGAAGGTAAATAAGCAGGGTGACAATATACAGCCTTGACGTACTCCTTTTCCTCTTTGGAACTAGTCTGTTGTTCCATGTCCAGTTCTAACTGTTGTTTCCTGACCTGCATACAAATTTCTCAAGAGCCAGGTCAGGTGGTCTGGTATTCCCATCTCTTTCAGAATTTTTCAGTTTATTGTGATCCACACAGTCAAAGGCTTTGGCATAGTCAATAAAGCAGAAATAGATGTTTTTCTGGAACTCTCTTGCTTTTTCCATGATCCAGCAGATGTTGGCAATTTGGTCTCTGGTTCCTCTGCCTTTTCTAAAACCAGCTTGAACATCTGGAAGTTCACGGTTCACATATTGCTGAAGCCTGGCTTGGAGAATTTTGAGCATTACTTTACTAGCGTGTGAGATGAGTGCAATTGTGTGCTAGTTTGAGTATTTTTTGGCATTGCCTTTCTTTGGGATTGGAATGAAAACTGACCTTTTCCAGTCCTGTGGCCACTGCTGAGTTTTCCAAATTTGCTGGCATATTGAGTGCAGCACTTTCACGGCATCATCTTTCAGGATTTGAAATAGCTCCACTGGAATTCCATCACCTCCACTAGCTTTGTTCGTAGTGATGCTTTCCAAGGCCCACTTAACTTCACATTCCAGGATGTCTGGCTCCAGGTCAGTGATCACATCATCGTGATTATCTGGGTCATGAAGATCTTTTTTGTACAGTTCTTCTGTGTATTCTTGCCATCTCTTCTTAATATCTTCTGCTTCTATTAGGTCCATACAATTTCTGTCCTTTATCGAACCCATCTTTGCATGAAATGTTCCCTTGGTATCTCTAATTTTCTTGAAGAGATCCCTAGTCTTTCCCATTCTGTTGTTTTCCTCTATTTATTTGCATTGATCACTGAGGAAGGCTTTCTTATCTCTTCTTGCTATTCTTTGGAACTCTGCATTCAGATGCTTGTAATCTTCCTTTTCTCCTTTGCTTTTTGCTTCTCTTCTTTTCACAGCTATTTGTAAGGCCTCCCCAGACAGCCATTTTGCTTTTTTGCATTTTTTCCCCTCCATGGGTATGCTCTTGATCCCTGTCTCCTGTACAATGTCACGAACCTCATTCCATAGTTCATCAAGCACTCTATCTATCAGATCTAGTCCCTTAAATCTAATTCTCACTTCCACTGTATAATCATAAGGGATTTGATTTTGGTCATACCTGAGTGGTCTAGTTGTTTTCCCTACTTTCTTCAACTTAAGTCTGAATTTGGCAATAAGGAGTTCATGATCTGAGCCACAGTCAACTCCTGGTCTTGTTTTTGTTGACTGTATAGAGCTTCTCCATCTTTGGCTGCAAAGAATAGAATCAATCTGATTTCAGTGTTGACCGTCTGGTGATGTCCATGTGCAGAGTCTTCTCTTGTGTTGTTGGAAGAAGGTGTTTGCTATGACCAGTGTATTTTCTTGGCAAAACTCTATCACTCTTTGCCCGGCTTCATTTCGTATTCCAAGTCCAAATATGCCTGTTTTCCAGGTGTTTCTTGACTTCCTACTTTAGCATTCCAGTCCCCTATAATGAAAAGGCCATCTTTTTTGGGTGTTAGTTCTAAAAGGTCTTGCAGGTCTTCATAGAACCATTCAACTTCAGCTTCTTCAGCGTTACTGGTTGAGGCATAGACTTGGATTACTGTGATATTGAATGGTTTGCCTTGGAAACGAACAGAGATCATTCTGTCGTTTTTGAGATCGCATCCAAGTACTGCATTACAGACTCTTTTGTTGACCATGATGGCTACTCCATTTCTTCTGAGGGATTCCTGCCCGCAGTAGTAGATATAATGGTCATCTGAGTTAAATTCACCCATTCCAGTCCATTTTAGTTCGCTGATTCCTAGAATGTCGGCGTTCACTCTTGCCAGCTCCTGTTTGACTACTTCCAATTTGCCTTGATTCATGGACCTAACATTCCAGGTTCCTACGCAATCTTGCTCTTACAGCATTGGACATTGCTTCTATCATCAGACACATCCACAGCTGGGTATTCTTTTTGCTTTGGCTCCATCCCTTCATTCTTTCTGGAGTTATTTCTCCACTGATCTCCAGTAGCATATTGGGCACCTACTGACCTGAGGAGTTCCTCTTTCAGTATCCTATCATTTTTCCTTTTCATACTGTTCATGGGGTTCTCAAGGCAAGAATACTGAAGTGGTTTGCCATTCCCTTCTCCAGTGGACCACATTCTGTCAGACCTCTCCACCATGACCCGCCCATCTTGGGTGGCCCCACGGGCATGGCTTAGTTTCATTGAGTTACCCAAGCTGTGGTCCTAGTGTGATTAGATTTACTAGTTTTCTGTGAGTATGGTTTCAGTGTGTCTGCCCTCTGATGCCTTCTTGCAACACCTACCGTCTTACTTGGGTTTCTCTTACCTTGGGCGTGGGGTATCTCTTCATGGATGCTCCAGCAAAGCACAGCCACTGCTCCTTACCTTGGATGGGGGGTATCTACTCACCACCACCCATTCTGACCTTGAACGTGGAATAGCTCTACATTCAATAGACTTTACAAAAATAAAGTCTGTCGATGAGAGTTAAGAATAATAAAATAATTCTCCTAATGAAATTTAGACAGCAGAAGTGAAATATTCTGTCTGTTGAGACTTTTCAAATCAGTTCAGTTTAGTCGCTCAGTCATGTCTGACTCTTTGCAACCCCATGGACCACAGCACACCAGGCCTCCCTGTCCATCACCAACTCCTGGGGCTTACTCAAACTCATGTCCAATGAGTCGCTGATGCCATCCAACCATCTCATAATCTGTTGTCCCCTTCTCCTCCTCCCTTCAATCTTTCCAAGCATCAGGGTCTTTTCAAATGACTCAGTTCTTCGCATCAGGTGGCCAAACTATTAGAGTTTCAGTTTCAGCATCAGTCCTTCCAATGAATATTCAGGACTGATTTCATTTAGGATTGACTGGTTGGATCTCTTTGCAGTCCAAGGGACTCTCAAGAGTCTTCTCCAACACCACAGTTCAAAAGGATCAATCCTTCAGTGCTCAGCTTTCTTTATAGTCCAACTCTCACATCCATACATGACTACTGGAAAAACCATAGCTTTGACTAGATGGACCTTTGTCGGCAAAGTAATGTCTTTGTTTTTTAAAATGCTTTCTAGTTTGCTCATAGCTTTTTTTCCAAGGAGCAAGCATCTTTTAATTTCATGGCTGCAGTCACCATCTGCAGTGATTTTGGAGCCCCAAAAAATAAAGTCTGACACTGTTTCCACTGTTTCCCCATCTATTTCCCATGAAGTGATGGGACCAGATGCCATGATCTTTGTTTTCTGAATGTTGAGCTTTAAGCTAACTTTTTCACTCTCCTCTTTCACGTTCATCAAGAGACTTTTGAGTTCCTCTTCACTTTCTGCCATAAGGGTGGTGTCATCTGCATATCTGAGGTTATTGATATTTCTCCCAGCAATCTTGATTCCAGCTTGTGTTTCTTCCAGTCCAGCATTTCTCATGATGTACTCTGCATATAAGTTAAATAAGCAGGATGACAATATACAACCTTGACGTACTCCTTTTCCTCTTTGGAACCAGTCTGTTGTTCCATGTCCAGTTCTAACTGTTGCTTCCTGACCTGCATATAGGTTTCTCAAGAGTCAGGTCAGGTGGTCAGGTATTCCCTTCTCTTGAAGAATTTTCCAAAGTTTATTGGGATCCACACAGTCAAAGGCATTGGCATAGTCAATAAAGCAGAAATAGATGTTTTTCTGGAACTCTCTTGCTTTTTCCATGACCCAGCGGATGTTGGCAATTTGATCTCTGGTTCCTCTGCATGTTCAAAAACCAGCTTGAATATCTGGAAGTTCATGGTTCATGTATTGCTGAAGCGTGGCTTGGAAAATTTTGAGCATTACTTTACTAGCGTGTGAGATGAGTGCAATTGTGTGGTAGTTTGAGCATTCTTTGGCATTGGCTTTCTTTGGGATTGGAATGAAAACTGACCTTTTCCAGTCCTGTGGCCACTGCTGAGTTTTCCAAATTTGCTGGCATATTGAGTGCAGCACTTTTATAGCATCATCTTAAGTATAGGGAATTATTTATTAAAAATTGACAAAATGGTGTCAAAATCAAATGGTCAAGGATCTTAAGGTAACAATGCTATTAATGTATATTTTTATACTTGACAGTAGGTTAATCAGTCTTTGTAAGAGAATTTATCAAATTTTAATCTGTAAATCATAGTATTGAGAACCCTTTAAATTTTTTCAGTGTTCATATGTGCACAACTCAATGCCAAAAATCACATTCACTATGACATAAGGTTTTATTCTGACTTTTTACTTTCAGTTTTGGTTTATTTAAGAGAATAGTTTTTACTATTTTACATTTTTTGCCCATTTAATGATATTTTCTTTTCTTGAAAACATGTCTATTTACATCAGAAAATTCTGTGGACATGAGCAGTTGGTTCTTAGTCATTTAAATAGGGGTATATAGAATTTGTAGGAAAGAGTAACCAAACTTAGACACAATTATATTTAACTCCTAGCCAGTTTACATGGCATATTAGAAATGTTCCATCTGTTATATGACAATGATTTTAAGTTCTAGCTTAAAGATATAATGTTTAAGAGATTTAGTTTTCAATTTAAGTGGCATAGAGGTAAGTGAGATAATCAGAATTCATACTTTTTCAAAAGGATTTGTATATAAGTTGACTATATGTTAATATATGTAGGCATTTGTTTATTCAATGTTTATCCCTGGGTACATCAGGGAATTAGTAGCTAAGGTTTATTGGCATGTGCCAGATTAACTTATGCTTTACTTAGAAAGTAGTCTTTCCCTTAATGTTTAAGACTGTAACACAGACAAGTACAGAATTTTTGTCATTCTAAGACTTTTTATCTGAGATCAACTCTTAATACATTTTTAACACATCTATCACTTGTCATATTTATCTTTTGTTTCTGTTTGTGACACTTCAAGTCTACTCTCTTAGCACAATACAGTGTAGTTAATTAGAGTCACCATGTTACACTTTAGATAATACCGTATTCATTTTATTGATGAAAGAGTTTCTGCTTTCATCAGTCTCTTCATATTTTCTACAGCTCCAGTCATGGACAAACACTTTGTTTACTTTTTGATGCTAGGAATTTGACTTTTTAATTTGGATTTCACGTATAAGAGATATCACTCAGTATTTGATTTTCTATCTTGCTTATTTCACTTAGCATAATGCCCTAAAGATCCATCCATGTTGTTGAAATGGAAAGGATTTCCTTCTTTTCCCTGGCTGAATAATATTCCATAACCACAACTTCTTTATTCATTCATCAGTTGATGAACACTGAGACTGTTTTCATACCCTTGCTATTGTGAATAAGGCTGTAATGAATGTGGGAATGAAGGTACCTCTTCAACATTCTCTTTTCATTTCCTTTGGATATATACTCCAAAGTGGGAATCTTGGATCATGTTGTTCTGATTTTTAATATTTTGAAGAACCTCTATATTGCTTTCCATAGCAACAGTACCAAGTTAAATTTCCAGCAGTAGTGCACAAAAGTTCTCTTTTCTTCACATCCTCATCAACGATTGTCATTCCTTGCCTTTTTTTATAGCCATTCTAAAGGATATGAGGTCACTCATCATTGTTTTGACTTGCATTTACCTGATAACTAATAATGTTGGGTCCCTTTTATGTACCTGAAGGCCATTTATATTTCTTCTTTGGAAAAAATATCTATTCAGACCATCTGCCCATTGTTAAATGGATGGTTTGTTTGGTTTTGTTTTATTCCTATTGAGTTCTGTGAGTTATTTTACTATTTTGGATATTAACTCCTCATCAGATACAATTTGCAAGCACTTATCATCTTTTGTTCAGTAAGTTTACTTTTCATTTTACTGATAGTTTCTTTGTTTTGCAGAACTTTTTAACTTGATGCCATCCCAACTGTTTATATTTTGCCTCTATTTCCTTTCCTTGTGCTGTCAAATCCAAGAAAAAATCATCACCAACAATGATGTCAAGGAGATTACTGCATGTTACTTTTAGGAGTATTATGATTTCAGGTCTTAAATTTAAGGTTTTAATCCATTTTGAGTTGGGTTTTGTGTGTGGTGCAAAATAAGGGTTTGATTTTATTTTTTAAATGTGGCTGTGCATTTTTACAAACATTTGTTGGAGAAACTGTCTTTTCTCCAGTGTATATACTTGACTCTTTGGGCTTCCCTGGTGGCTCAGTTGGTAAAAAAAAAAATCTGCCTGCAATATGGAGGACCTGAATTCAACCCCTGGGTCAAGAAGATCCCCTGGAGAAGGGAATGGCATCCCGCTGTAGTATTCTTGCCTAGAGAATTCCATGGAGAGAAAAGCCTGGCAAGCCACGATTCATGGGGTTGCAAAGGGTTGGACATGACTGAGCGACTAATCCTCTCCCTTGTCTGTAAATTAACTGACCATATATTATATATGAATTTATTTCTGGCATCTCTATTCTGTTTCACTGGTCTATGTCAGTTTTTATGCTAATGTCACACTGTTTTAATAACAATACCTTTGTAATATAGTTTGACATCAAGAAATGTCTTATCTCCAGCTTTGTTCTTTACCAAGATTTTTATTGCTATTTGGGGTCATTTCTGGTTCCACACAAATATCTATTTCTGTAAAAAAAATACTATTGAAATTTTGATAGAGATTGTATTGAATATACAGATTGCTTTGGGTGGTAGGAACATTTCAACAATATTCTTTTAATCTAATATTCCTTTAACATGGAATGTCTTTTAACTTATTTGTAGACACTTCAATTTCTTTCATCAGCATCTTAGTTTTCAGTGTACAGATACTTCAATTTCTCAGTTAAATTTATTCCTAAGTATTCTTTCTTGATGAAACTATATATGGGATATTTCATTAATATCCTTCTTACAGCTTGATTAAAGTGTATAGAAATGCAACTGAAAACATACACATACACACACACACAAGAAATGTGGCTGATTTATTTTTACCTTATATTTTGCAACCTTATTGAATTCATCTACTCTAACAGTTTTGGGGTGGAGAGTTTAAGTGTTTTCTACATATAACAACACCATATTATCTGCAAATAGGAACAATTTATTTTCTTTTTCATATTTTGATGCCTTTTGTTTCTTTTTCTTGCCTAATTTCTCTGTTGATAATTTTAATTACTGTGGTGAATAAAAGTGGTGAATAAAAGTGGTGAGATTGAACATCTTAGTCTTGTTCCTGATTTTTCAATCTTTTACTGTTGATTATGATTCAAGAGTAGGCTATGGGTTTCCTTGGTGGCTTAGTTAGTAAAGAATCTGCCTGCAATGCAGAAGACCCAGGTCTGACCCTGAATAGGGAAAATCACCTGGAGAAGGGAAAGGAAACCCACTTGAATGTTCTTGACTGGAGAATTCCATGGACAGAGGAGCCTGGCGGCCCCCAGTCCATGAGGTTGCAAAGAGTTGGTCATGACTGAGTCACTTTCACTTTTTCACCTGTCATGTAAGACCTTTATTTTAATGAAGTTTGTTTTCTTTATGCCCAGTTTGTTGAGAATTGTATTCTTCATTTTTATCCTTCATTTTTTAATGCATCAGACTTTATTTTTCTGGGCTCCAAAATCACTGCTACTAGATAGAGACTCACACTGAGAAGGAATTACTAGAGAAGTCCAAGACAATTGTGGAGATAAAACAAGAACAGGAGAGGAATTTTTATTCATTGGCATATATACCACTATATATATAAAAAAAAAGTCTCTCATTCAGTCATGCCTGACTCTTTGCAACCCCATGGACTGTAGCCTGCCAAGCTCCTCCTCTGTCTCCTCTTCTTGCTTGATCCTAGGCAAGAATACTTAAAGGACAGGGTTACCATTTCCTTCTCCAATATACAACTATAACAAATATTAAACACAGCACTACTTCAAGGCAAAGTAACAAAAATCTTCACACTAAAGGTGTGTATAATGCAGTTTCTGTTACCTGATACATCATGTTTGGTATCAACAAAAAGTTATCCAAAAAGTTAGTTTAGGCATACCAAAAGGCAAGGAAAAACACATTTTGAAGAGACAAAGGACTAAGTATTCAACACAAGATCCCAATATGATATAGATGTTGGAATTCCAACAGGGAATTGTAAGCAGTTAATATTAATATGTTAAGAGAGCTAGTGGAAAATGATCTGTGTCAATAAATCATATCTACATGAGGAAAGTGTTACTCAGTCTGATCCGACTCTTTGCAACCCCATGGACTATAGCCCACCAGGCTCCTCCCACCAGGCTCCTCTGTCCATGAGATTTTCTAGGCAAGAATACTGGAGTAGGTTGCCATTTCCTTCTCCAAGTGATCTTCCCAACTCAGGGATTGAACCCAGATCTCTCCATTGCAGGCAGATTCTTTACCTTCTGAGCCACCAACCAAGGTTAATGAGGAAAGGAAGATCACCAAAAAAAGAATATGTAAAGTAAATATAATTTGAAATATTCTCATTGTTAACCTGAGAATGGATCACATTAATATAACAACATATTAATGATTGTAGCATACAGATAAATTAAATGAATTATTAGCAACCTCAGAAGGAACAGGAGGAAATTGGGAAAATTATTATAAGATACCTACATTATATACTAAGTGATATGGTCTACTTATTTGAAATTAGACTTAGATTAGTTAAAAACCTATATTGCCAAATCTAGGACAATAGCTAAACATTTATTTTTAAGTAAGTGTAACTGATATGCTAAGGAAAGAGATAAAATGGTATAATTAACATATAACAGCTGTAGATGTACAGCACAATGATTTCATATATGTATATACTGTGAAATAATTACCACAATAAGTCTAGTTAGATCCATCACCATACAAAGTTACAAACTTTTTTCTTGTGTTCAGGATTTTTAAGAATTTCATTTGATACAGCAATTCCACTTCTGTGTATTTATCTGAAGAAAACAGAAACACTAATTAGAAAACATATCCATACCCCCAGGTTCATTTCAGCATTATTTACAATAGCTAAGATATGTAAATAATCTGTCCATTTATGGATGAATGATTAAAGAAAATTATATATATATATATATATACACACACACACATATATATACATACAAAATGGAAAGTTATTCAGCTATAAAGAATAAAATCTTGCACATTTCCAATATACAATGAAATACTAAGTACAGTCATTATATTGTGCGTTGCCTTCCTATGACTTATAACTGAAAATTTGTGTATTTTTGCTCCCTTCATCTATTTTGCCAATTTCCCACCCCTTGTCTCTTGCAACCACTATCTGTTCTGAGTTCAGTTTTTAATTTTTTTTTTTTTAATTTTTACTATTCCACATACAAGTGAGATTATATGATATTGTCTTTCTGTCTGACTTATTTTACTTATCATAATGTCCTAAATGTCCAACTATGTAGTCACAAATGGCAAAATTTCATTTATTCATTCATTCATTACAAAATCAGGTAAGTTTGGTTAGGTCCTATTTGTTTATTTTTTATGTTACTTCTATTGCCTTGGGAGACTGACCTAAGAAAACATTGGTACGATTTATGTCAGAGAATGTTTTGCCTATGCTCTCTTCTAACAGTTTTATGGTATTTTTATTAAATGTAAGTCTTTAAGCCACTTTGAGTTTATTTTGGTGTATGATGTGAAGATGTCTTCTATCTTCATTGATCCACATGAGGCTGTCCAGTTTTCTCAATACAAAGTGTTTTCTTTCGTTCTTTTTTTTTTTTTTTAATCTCACTCATAGCACCAAAAACTCATCCTGGAATAAAGTAGAGAAGAAAATACTATAGAATTTGTCCTCTTAACCCATTCTGCAGTTCTGCATTTCTAAGCTTCTTTTGCCTAGAGCTTATGTCCTGGATAGTCACATTGCTAGTAGTCTTTACTGATTAAAACATTTAGGCATTTTATCCTATCAAAATAAATAATCTGTTTATGCAAATGACTGTGTGGAAGCATGAAAAAGATTCTCACTCATCCTAGGGCCAAAAGAAGTGATGACAGAATATGCATTCAAAAGATCTGACCTATGTTTTTAAATGCTTTCATGTTTCTACATCTTAAGAAACAGACAAACCCAAATGAGGTTAATAGGACCACTAGGATTTGTGATCATGTTTGCAAAATAACCCTGTAAAATTCTTCAGGCCAATATTTAACAAATAATCCTATTGTATTACTAAATTTTCAGAACCATACTGTAACATATCTTTATTATATATTTCCTATATAATTACAAAGTTACATGGCAACCAAGTTGACTTCAACAAAAAAAAAACCTTAGTATTTTAATTATGCATAGCCAATTTTTATATGCAATAGTTTGGATTGGCTGCTGTCAGTACGATTCATTTCTTTAAGTAACCAAATTAGCTTCAGCTTTTTTTATTCTTCATATCAACATATTGTTTAAAAGAAGTAAATAAACTTATATCTTGATCTGAACTTTAATCAAGGCTACAAATTATCAATAAACTAAGCCAACAAACTGTAGTGTTAGTCCTCTTCTCTCTCTTCACTCCTTCCTTTCACTCTAATCTATATTTGCAAATGCCAACAGATAGCACACATCAATTATTTATGAAGGCCATGCTGCTTATATAATCAGTCCAATTAGATCTTTTCCCATGAGTAAATGCCTTCAAATAACAACATCCTGCATTAAAAAAAAAAATCAATGCATGAATCAACAAATAATCATTGAATATCTAATAGAGTTGGTTATAAATATATAAGGTTGTTTTCCTTCTGATCTGAAAAGAACATGTAATTGCTGAGAAGCCAGTCCTACACTTATGGGCTGTAACTTAGGGCTACAGAACTGATCAGTAGGAAATATCACTAGCTATGCTTGTGTTTCAAAGATGAGTGCATATCTCTATCACTGTTTAATAGTGTTCAAATCTGTTAATACATGCAGTCTGGTGAAATGAGGTAGCCAAAAATGCACTGAATAGGAAAATAGTTTCCCTGGATATGTCTGTCCCTGAAACATGATCTATGGAATTCATTTGGTCATACCTTCAGTTAGAATTTTATATATCAAATAGAAAATCCAAAGGAGGCCTGTGTAATTCTTTAAGTTATGCCTCTCATGGAGTTTTTCAGGGCTCATTTACTATGACTCAAGCAACTTTCATTACTCAAGTCTTTACAACTATTTTTTTCTTTCAACTTTCTAGTCATTTCATACTTGCACATATCTATTTTTCCCAGTCTCTAATTTGAAAAATCATTCTTCTCTGTGTATGTGGAGTGCCTGTATTCTGTTGCTGCCTACATCCTACACCTTTAACTGTCCATCTTCAGAGGCAGATGTTTCAGTTGACATCTCCAGCATCCTTTCCTCCTTGAGCATCAGTCCTAATTTTTGTTTGGTTATCCACTTATCTACGAAGTGAAGATACTTAGTTCATGTGGTCAAATTGAGAGTCTTCCTCCCTGAACTATTTTTCATGCATGAGCCCCTGACTCACAGCAAACCTCTATACCCAGCTGCTGGTTCAGGACTGGGCATGCTATACAAGCCTTTCAAATCAGAATTACACTCAGGAATTTTATAGACTTTATTGAAAAATTGCATTTACCTTCATGATAACTTTCTGTTTGGAGAGACAACTGCCAACCCCCTCCTACCATAGGATGTATGTTTAAAGCCAGCTGAGGATACAGCTCCACGTCTTCCCAGATGTGAAACAAAGCATAATAAATGTTGGTATTTCTGAGAAATGAGGTAAAACAATTTTATCCTTAACCTTAAATCCAGTCATTAATGAAAGCCTCCCTAATCTCAGACTGTTACTACATGTGCCAATAAAATATCTTTTAACTCAAGTTATTTTAGGTTTTACTTTACTTCTCTTCAAATTAAAGATCTATAATAGACTATTTAAATTCAGATTTCAAAAATCCTCAACTTTAAAATGATAAATTGAATCCTATGTACTGCATAAGGATTTGAGAAAATATTTGTACATTTATTTTTTATAAAATAGTGAAGCACTATAGAAAAGCATTCCTAGGAGAACCACCAAGAGGAAGTATGGCAAAGTTTTCTCTGCTACAATAGGCTTTAGCTCATAGGCTTCCCAGGTGGTACAGTGGTAAAGAATCCACCCATCCATACAGGAGATGTAGGAGATGCAGTTTGGGACGATCCCCAGGAGAAGGAAATGTCAACCGACTCCAGTATTCTTGCCTGGGAAATCCTATGGGCAGAGGAGCCTGGCAGAATGCATTCCATAGGGTAGCAAAGAGTTGGACACAACTTACTGACTGCACACACATGATTTGGTCATCTCTTTTCCTGGAGCAAACTTGCCGCCTGAGACAAACTTCAATGATAATAATGCAAAGGCAGGTATGATATTAGAGAATCCAGTGAGAGAGACTGAGGAATTCTCTATGAGTCAGTTCTCCAGGGTAGATGAAAACTTGTGATGAATGGAAGGAATATCCCAAAAAACAGGAGGGGGGAAATCCATAACAAGAACAGGTAAAATAAAAAATTGATTTAACACTGGTTAAAGACATTAATACAGGAACGATAGAGAAAATACTCAACTGCATTAAAAGTTATGAGTTTGTTCTCATAGAGTTAATCTCTTATATCTCAGAGACACTCTCATGTGGTCATGGCTGTTAGCCTGTTTGATGATGAATCACAAGGTTTCTATTCATGAGGCATTCACAGTCTTAAGTAGAAACAAGATACATAAATAAACTCTACTAAAATAGAAGTGTGTAGTGTTCACAAGCGTACTTGAGTATCTATATGGACATAAGTCTTCAGGGCTGCAGGCCTCCACATGGCCTGAAGGAGTGTTTTCTTATGTCTTTAAAAAGTTTCACATCCATAAATATGCCCCCATGCTTGCTGAACACACATTTATGACAAGAGTTTTACTTATCTTAATTCATATTAAATTGGAAATTTAAAGGAGGCTTGAAACACCAAAAATCTCCATCTTGCACCCATTTAGGAGAATGGGATATTGCCCTTTCCCAGATGCTGATCATTCAAATACATGTATATACCTTTTTCAGAGATAAGAAATCAAAAAGAGGGGGAGCAACCCTATGGTAATTGAGACAATGTGTAATTCTAGAAAATGGCTGATTATTAATAACTTGACTATATAATTATGGTTATTAGTTTTGTGATATCAGTTTTTTTCTTCTCATCCTGAAGGAGGAAAGGAACAGGCTGAGCTGACTCCATCTTGAAAAAGAAGGAAACTCCATCTTACATTCCCAGTGAACTTTGGACTATGTGCCTGGTAGCCATGGAAATAACATACCTATGGCCGAACAGGCCTCCTGGACTGATAAACACCAGATTCCATATCAAGATTTACCCTTGCCAGAAAGAATGGAATGATCCCCTATGTAGTCAATCACCTTTGTGATCTCTATGGCACCCATTTGTGTAGGCTACAATGTATAACCAGCTGACCCTTCTGATTATGAATCATGGCTGTAACCTGATTGCATCTCCCTTTAACATTTTCCAGGCTATGTTTAAAGAATTTGGGAATGGGAGCTTGAGCACGTACACTTAAGTTATGTAAGGTTTTCACAAAAGTTAGTTGGGGTCCCTGGCTAAAGAGGAAGCTCTGCCTCGGACCCACCAGTGTAATAAACTGCACTCCACTATCCACACTGTCCTTCTGAGTGAGTTTGCTTCCCAGAACATTTGGCTATAACATTTGGTGCATTGGCAGGGGAACTCCTCACTTTGAGGAGACAAGTCCTGCTTGGGGCTACTCTGAGGCCTTTCAGAGCAGGGAAGGCATCTCCCTCTACTGGAAAGGTTCCATTCCTCGATGCCCAGAACTTTCACGTTGATGGATATTGGATGGCAGCAGGTAGGAGGTTTCTACCCAACAGGGTGGAGGAGGGGGCCTGACCAACCCCCTGGAAGGGAATAGGGAGCACTCAGACTGGACTGTCACAAAGAGGTGGTATTCACATTGTTCTGGGATAGATTGCTACTGGACATACGTGAGAAAGTTTTGGGGAAAGCAGGCCTATGAATGTCACAGAGGAGGTGGTGTCCGTGTTGCCTGGGGGTAAACTATTATTGGGCAATCGCAAAGGTGATTCTAGGGGAAGAAACTTGGTCTTTGCATGCCTGTAGTTTGCCCTCACCAAGGAGGTGTCCTATCTGCTGTGAAACTCTTGATCCCCTCAAAACTGCCAGGCTAGAAGGAGGGGGATACATAAATGAGTAAGAATTGGCTTTTCCAGAGACAGCCTGGGACGTGGGATATTTAACCCATCTGTCTTTTCATCCGCACCTGATCAAGCCCACCAAGGCAGAACAGACCTTAAAAGTCAAGGGAGAAGCAATCTTGGACCATGTGGTTTTCTGGTTCAGTCATGCTGACCGGCAGATTAAGACACACCGATCCCCCTTCTCCCTCTGGGATCTGGTAGGTAAGGCTCTTCTCGCTCCAATTAGGAAGGAGATGGAATGGCAATTTAAGTGTTTCATTGAGTGGAAATATCAGAAGTACATAGGGTACCAAGAACTTTGTAGACAGAATGAAAAGGAAAGAAAGAAGAAGGTTCAAGAAGGTAAGCAAGATGGGGGAAAGTGAATCTAAGGCAACTGTACTGGAGTGCATGATTAAAAATCTTAAGAAGGGATTTGGAGGAGACTGTGGAGTGAAGATGATGCCTAACCCCCTCCACATACTCTGTGAGGTCTAATGGCCCTCTGTGGGCATAGGATGGGCACCAGAAAGTACCATGAACTTAAAAATAGTGGAAGCAATCTATACGGTAGTCATAGGAGAGCTGGAACATCCAGATCAATTTCCATATATTGACTCATGGCTAGGGTTAGCTTAAGACCCCCTTCCTTGGGTGAGATTCTATATAAAGAAAGGGAAAAGAACATTATTAATGGCACAAAAGTTGACTAATGATAAAAAAAAAAAAAAGAAATTCTGCAGGATTTGGATGGGGACGACCTGCTCCCTCCCCCATACTGGATGATAATGCACCCACTGTACAATGTTCCACCAGGACCGGAGGCCGCCTTAATGCCAGATCCAGGGCCAGGTGAAGTTCCTGCAGCAGCCACTGCTCCTCCACTGACTCTCCCGGAGATCCTAGAACTGCCGTTTCAGCAGGCTCCAATCCCAGAGATGGAGACCTCTGGTCAATGCTTTCAGGATTCAGCCACAGCTGGATCTCCCAGACTGTACCCGCCCCTTCTGGTGAGTACAGATGAAAAGGGGAAAGGAAGCACAGGAATTAGACAGAAGCTATGTCCTGCTAAGGAATAGGAGGAAAAAACCCCACTGCAGATGCCCCTCAGAGAGGCACAACAGCCCCCAGTTCAGGACGCAGATGGACACTACCACCAGCCTCCTGTAGCCTATTATTACCAACCATTTTCCTCTACGGATATATTAAACTGGCAGAGACACACTCCACCATACTTGGGGAGCCACAAGCCATGATTAGGATAATAGAGACTACTTTTTGAACCCACCGCCCTACATAGGATGACATAATCCAACTACTAGTCTCCCTTTTCAGCACTGAGGAAAGACATAAGATCCTAACTGAGGCCAGGAAATGGTTAAGAGAAATGGAACCTGAGGGTACCGCAAACCGGCAGTGGTGAGCAGAACTAGCCACCCCCAGTGAGAGGCCCAATTGGGACTATTTCACAGAGGAAGGGAGGAGCCACCTGGAGAGATATCAGGCAGCTATTTTACAAGGCCTCAAGCTGCTGCTGCTGCTGCTAAGTCACTTCAGTTGTGTCCGACTCTGTGCGACCCCATAGACGGCAGCCCACCAGGCTCCCCCTTCCCTGGGATTCTCCAGGCAAGAACACTGGAGTGGGTTGCCATTTCCTTCTCCAATACATGAAAGTGAAAAGTGAAAGTGAAGTTGCTCAGTCGTGTCCGACTCTTAGCGACCCCATGGACCTCAGCCCACCAGGCTCCTCCATCCATGGGATTTTCCAGGCAAGAGTACTGGAGTGGGGTGCCATTGCCTTCTCCGACAAGGCCTCAAGAGGGGGGCTTGAAAACCTATGAATGTGACAAAACCCTCTGAAGTGATTCAAAGGGAGACCGAATCACCCTCTGAGTTCTACAAAAGACTGTGCAAGGCCTATAGACTTTGTACACGAATTGATTCAGAGACTGCTGGATCTCAGATGGTGATTAATGCAGATTTTGTGTCTCAAGCCTACCCCGATATCAGACGCAAGCTTCAAAAGGTAGACAGGGTATTGGCCATGACTAGCTCACAAATAATTGAGATCACTGATAAGGTATTCAGGAATAGTGACATGGAGACAAAAAGGGAAGTCTAGAAAAGGCGGAGAGAAGATAAGAGGGCTGACCAGAGGGTCACAGTACTGGCCGTAGCCCTGGGAAGGTCCCTCCCTAGATCTTCCCAGCCCCTCCGAACGGGAGCCTGCCTCACAACAGGCCTTTTCCAAGAAGGACCAGGGCTGCCCTACCACCAAATCAATGCGCCTGATACCAGGGCTTCCACCACTGGAAAAATTAATGCCCTGAAATAGCAGGGCAAAGGATTTCGCATCAGCCGTTATAGGGCTTTTTTGAGATGGGTGCCACCGCTTCAGTCACCACTGACATTTCCGCTCCAGTGTCCACCATAAAGTCCATAATTTCGTCCCCCACTTTTAATTTTACCATGGGCTCTTGGGGACCTTGTGTCTTTGAGCCCCGTCACTGAATAGGGTTAGGGTTAGGGTTAGGGCAACGTGCCTGAGAGGAGGCACGACGCTATTAGACCAGTCTAGAAAAGAGGTCATTTTGAGAATCCTACAACCAAGAACCAGACGACAGGTCCAAGAGTTCTTGGATGCCACTGGGTTTTGTAGGATTTGGATTCTGGGCTATTCCCAGATGGCCCAGCCATTATATGAACTCCTAACTGGACCAGAAGGAGATTCACTAAATTGAACTGAGAGACAGCAACAGGACTTAGAGGAACTAAAGCTGGCAATTATGTCAGCACCTGCCTTGGGCCTGCCAGACCTTGCTAAGACATTTACTCTTTATGTAACTGAAAAGGACACGGTGGCTATGGGAGTGTTGACCCAGACTATGGGCATAAGGGACAGACCCGTGGCTTATTTCTTGAAACGGCTAGACAATATCGCCGCCCGGTGGCCAGGATGCTTATGGGCAGTTGCTGCAGTTCCCTTACTGGTCCAGGAGGCAACCAAGCTGACTTTGGGCCAAGGCTTGATCATAAAAGTCCCTCATGAGGTCAACACTCTCCTGCAAGGGGACCCCCATAAATGGCTGTCAACATCCCAGATTACTCAATACTGAGGACTGTTATGTGAGAACTCCTGTATTACTATCTAACCTTGTCAGGCCCTGAATCTGGTCACTCTTCTTCCTGTGGGAGAAGGTGATCCCTCACATGATTGCAAGGACATCCTAGAAGTTTTTGCCAGCAAACCTGGCTTGAGAGACTAGCCAATCTCAGACCCAGACTGGATCCTGTACACTGATGGCACTAGCCTGCTGAAACAAGGACAACGACTGTCAGGATATGCAGTAGTCATGGAAGAAACCATTGTTAAGGCTAGCTTTCTGCCATCACACTGGTCTACTCACCCGGCTGAACTATATGCTCTAATCCGGGCCCTCCAGCTGTCAAAAGGTAAGAAGACAAACATTTACACAGACTCCAGGTATGCTTTTGATACTTTCATGTACATAGGGCTTTATATAAAGAGAGAGGTCTTCTGACAGCCAAGGGAAAAGACATTGAAAACAAGGAAGAAATCTTGACTCTATTAGATGCTGTATGGGAACCTGAAAAGGTAGCGGTAATGCACTGTTGAAGTCACCAAAAGGAAGATGCCCCACAAGCACTGGGAAACTGATTAGCAGATAAAGCCACAAAATATGTAGCTGAGAAATTTGGGGCTGCTGGTGGGGGATCTATCAGAACCTTTGTACTCTCAAAAATGTCTGAGTTAATTTTGACTCTCCCATGGTATATCCCAGCCCAAGACTAGCTGGCTGAAACAGAAAGGCCCACCAAAAATAAAAAAGGTTGGTGGGAACTGATGGATGACAGGTTACTGGTACCTGAGGCATTAGCCCCCACACTGGTGTCTCAGGTTCACCAGGCAACTCACTTGGGACATGACAAAATGGAAAAATTAATTCAAAAATATTTTTTTTTTTTTACTTGACAATTAATAATTTTATTTATTTATTTATTTTTTACTTTTATTTTTAAACTTTACAATATTGTATTAGTTTTGCCAAATATCAAAATGAATCCGCCACAGGTATACCCGCGTTCCCCATCCTGAACCCTCCTCCCTCCTCCCTCCCCTACCCTCCCTCTGGGTCGTCCCAGTGCACCAGCCCCAAGCATCCAGTACCGTGCATCGAACCTGGACTGGCGACTCGTTTCATACATGATATTATACATGTTTCAATGCTATTCTCCCAAATCTCCCCACCCTCTCCCTCTCCCACAGAGTCCATAAGACTGATCTATACATCGGTGTCTCTTCCACGACTTTATTCTTTATGTAGAATGGAATCCTGGAACTGCTCTTCTTGCTCACAGGTCAGTCCTGCCCCCGGGCATAAAGAAAAACCTCCAGGAATACAGTTAAAAGGCACTCTACCCTTTGAACATTTAGAAGTGGACTTTTCTGAGATGAAACCCTGCCAACACTATCGTTATTTACCGGTCATGGTATGTACCTTCTCAGGATGGGTGGAGGCCTTCCCCACCTGAATGGAAAAAGCAAATGAAGTGGCTCAGTGTCTGCGTTGAGAAATAGTCCCCACATTCGGGTTCCCAACAAGTATAGGATCAGACAACAGCCGTGCATTTGTAGCTGACTTAATTCAACAGGTATGTAAAGCTCTAAAATCAAGTGGATATTACATAAGGCATATCAGTTCAGTTCAGTCGCTCAGTCGTGTCTGACTGTTTGTGACCCCATGAATCGCAGCGCTCCAGGCCTCCCTGTCCATCACCAACTCCCAGAGTCCACCCAAACCCATGTCCATCGTATCGGTGATGCCATCCAACCGTCTGATCCTCTATCGTCCCCTTCTCCTCTTGCCTTCAGTCTTTCCCAGCATCAGGGTCTTTTCAAATGAGTCAACTCTCTGCATCAAGTGGCCAAAGTATTGGAGTTTCAGCTTCAACATCAGTCCTTCCAATGAACACCCAGGACTGATCTCCTTTAGGATGGACTGGTTGGATCTCCTTGCAGTCCAAAATAGGCCCCAAAGTTCCGGAATGGTGGCAAAAACCAACCGAACTCTTAAAAAGACACATTCAAAATGGATTATAGAAACTGACTGTTCATGGATAGACATGCTTCTGGCAGCCTTACTCAAATCAAGGGTAACCCCACATTCCCATGGTTATTCTCCTTATGAAATTGTCTATGGGAGATCCCCTCCCATAGTAAGATAGATGTCAGCAAATATGCCACAGGTAAGGGGGGATGGGATTTCACAGCAGATGGAACAACTGGGTAAGGTAATAAATCAGGTAACTAAGTTCATACAAGAAAGAGTGCCTTTCCCCCTTGGGGGAACAGATTCACAAGTTTATGCCCAATGATCAGGTGTCGGTCAGAGACTGGAAACACAACTCCTTGGCCCCACATTGGAAGGGTCTATATACTATTGTTCTAACCACACCTACAGCAGTTAAAGTTGCAGGTGTCGCTCCCTGGATCCACCACACATGGGTGAAAAGAGCATATACCATGCAGACCCAGAGGACACCAAATGGACTACACAAAAGCACCCCACTGATCCCTGTGAAACCAAGATCATTTTAAAGAAAAAGAATAGATGAAGCTCTACAACCAACTGCTGCTTCAAGAACTTGCCAGTATTCTATTGAGACTAGCTAGAGTTTCAACATAAGACAATGTTTTCATTTCATGGGCACATTCCTATGCTGACTTCCATAAAAAAATCTAACTGCTGGGTGTGTGGACTCATGCTCATGTCTGTCATGGATGGATTCCTGTGGTGGGTATCACCTCTACAGAGCGGTGATATGCCTAGCTTATGTGATTTTTTGCATCAGGCAAAACAACAAAAGTCGAGTATAGAAACTGTAATCACAGCAGCCACCCCTCATTGGTGCGATAAAAAGGCCGACGATCTGACAAATGGCCATGGGACACATTTTAATTATACTGTTAGATCAGAAAATGCATATCAATATTATGTGACTGCCAATAAGTCCAAACAATCAGAAATTGACTGATATTTTGACCTATTTTACCAGATATGGGGTGAATATATGTGGATTACTCCAGAAAAGGGACAACTTGTTAGGATAGCTGTAATTTGCTGGGAACAAGATGTACACACTATTAGATATAATAACTGAATGATAGATAAAAAGAATTTAAAACCAATGGGCTTTCTTCGAACAGAACAGCACTATAAGACATAAAGTTACTTAAGATCCCAGTCAATCCACCAATGACCCAGGACAGACTGGGGATTCAACCCCAGAATCAGGTGGATTGCTCCTCATGGCATGCATTGGTTATGTGGGACTAACTTATGGCCTTGGCGGCCCCCAGGATAGATAGGGAAGTGTATTTCAGGTCTGGCCTTTGCCCATAGAAACATCAGGTCAACAATACAAGAGCCTTTAAATTTACCCTCCCTATGAGCCAGATGGTCACAATCAGTTTTCCATCAGTATGATTATTTGGCTGCTATATTTGTGTTCCCTCATTGGGCAGGCACTATGGACATAATGATTAGAGTTGAAGCTCTAACTAATTTCATCCAAAGAGGCCCTAAATGACAGCCTAAGAGCTATTCAAGCACTAAATACTGAACAAATACAAATGAGAATAGCAGTAATTCAAAGCAGAATGGCTTTAGACATACTTAGCCACTCGAGGAGTGACCTGTGCTATAATCAAAGCTGAATGTTGTGTATATATCCCTGATTATTCTGGCAATATATCAGTGGCTGTAGATGGCATGGTAGATCAAGTAAAATCTATGTATGATGATAATCTTCCTTTTTGGACTTCTGTTCTATCATGGGTAAAGGGTGATTGGTGGAAAACTACATTAACCATTGTTACAGTTCTATTGATTCTGTTATGTGGACCTTGTATTCTCCAATGTGTTGTTAACTTGTATCACAGAGGCTGACTTCATTTACCCAAATACATACCAGGAAACCTAAAATGCAGTACATCCCAATGAGTGATGTTCAGACTGGAAGTTGAGAGCACCAAGAGAGGGGAATGAAGGAGGAAAGGAACAGGCCAAGCTGACTCCATCTTGAAAAAGAAGGAAACTCCATTTTACATTCCCAGTGAACTCTGGACTATACGCCTGCTTGCATTTTCAGTGAACTTTGGACTATGTGCCTGGTAGCCATGGAAATAACATACCTATGGCCGAACAGGCCTCCTGGACTGATAAACACCAGATTCCATACCAAGATTTCCCATCACCAGAAAGAATGGAATAATCCGCTATGTAGTCAATCACCTTTGTAATCTTTATGGCACCCATTGGTGTAGGCTACAATGTATAACCAGCTGACCCTTCTGATTTTGAATCATGGCTGTAACCTGATTATATTTCCCTTTAACATTTTCCAGGCTAGGTTTAAAGAATTTGGGGATGGGGGCTTGAACATGTACAGTTAAGGTATATAAGGGTTTCACAAAAGTTGGTTGGAGTCCCTGGCTAAAGAGGAAGCTCTATCTCGGACCTGCAAGTGTAATAAACTGCACTCCACTATCTGTGCTGTCCTGAGTGAGTTTGCTTCCTGGAGTGTTTGGCTATAAGGATCCCATGTTTTTATTTTTAAATTTTTTAATTAATTTTTATTATAGTTACTTTACAAGGTTGTGTCAGTTTCTACTGTACAGCAAAGTGAATCAGCTATATGTATACATACATCCCCTCCTGCTTTTGGATTTCCTTCCCATTTATGTCACTACAGAGCACTGAGCAGAGTTCCCTGAGCTAAACAGTAGGTTCTTATTAGTTATCTGTTTTACACATAGTATCAATAATGTGTATTTGTTAATCCTTATCTCCCGGTTCATCCCTTCATCCCCTCATATCAGCTATTTTTGCCTTCCCCTGGTAGAATACTGGAAGATATCTTTTTTCTGTTTTATTTACTAATGTCTGCCAAATGCCTAGAATAATGCCTGGATATGCAAGAATTCAGTAGCAGGGGGGCGGAATAGCAAAAAAACACATTATTGAATAAATTAATTCATTGAGGGTAGAACCGTGGCAAACATTAAAGAAGCGTTTGTGTGTATATGTGCATATGTCACACACACACACCCTTAACCAAGGGGAAGTTATGGTTGTTTTGTATTTTTCAAATGAAAAAAACTGTGAAAGAAAAATGTTACTTGCCATATCAGTAAGCAAATGGTGTTGCAAGTATCAAGCCATGGCAGCCATCCCCACTGAGGCACCCTGAGGGAATTCAGGATAAGAAAGAACATGTTACTAGCCCTAGACAGCCAAGTCCATATCAAAGGAATGATTTCAATGAGCCCAGACTCTTGCATCTTCCCATAAGTAGAAAAACACTAAATTCATTAACTTTAGATGTCTGATTTTCTTTAATAGTAATCTTTTGAATTTCAAACTACCTGATATTTGTTGCAAAAGATTTCTGTATATCCTGGCTTCTTCTTTACCTCGTAGAAGCAGTTCCTCCAGAGCTGTCTGAGAGGATGTAGCCTAGGTTTAAGCCCTTATTTTGTCCACCAAATCAAACACAGTTATCAACTTTTAGGTTGTGCTTTTTTTTTTTTTCATTTACAGAAGTAAAGCTGGTTGACAGTTTTGAAGACTAAAGAAAAATTTAAACTTTTTCTTCATATTACTTAAGACTATGTAATTAAACTGTCTTTGGAATGCCTGTTAAATTTTAATGAGTACTTTCTTGTGGGAGTACAATTGCATTTATTTTTAATTAAAATCAAATTGATATACAATGTCATATTAGTTTCAGGTGTACCTCATAGTGATGCCATATTTATATACATTTGAAATGATCTTCATAATATCTAGTACCATCTGTTGTCATACAGAGTAATTACAATATTATTGACTGTACTTCCTATCACTTAGTTATTTTATAACTGGAAGTGGTATTTCTTAATCTCTTAATATTTCACGCATTTTGCATAATCTCCCAATCTCCCCTTCCTTCTGGCAAACACGTTTTTTCTATCTGTAAGTCTGTTTCTGTTTTGTTCTTTTTTTTTTTTTTTTAAGATTTCACAGGTAAATAAGATTGTGTGGTATCTCTTTATTTCACATAGCATAATACCCTCAAGATCTCTGCATGCTGCAAATGGAAAGATCGCCTTCTTTTATTGTTGACTAGTATTCCATTGTATATGTATGTATATATCAGTTCAGTTCAATTGCTCAGTTGTGTCCAACTCTTTGTGACCCCATGGACTGTGGCATGCCAGGCTTCCCTGTCCATCACCATCTCCTAGAGCTTGCTCAAATTCATGTCCATTGTGTTGGTGATACCATCCAACTATCTCATCTTCTGTCATCCCCTTCTCCTCCTGCCTTCAATCTTTCACAGGAACAGGGTCTTTTCCAATGAGTCAGCTCTTCCAATCAGGTGGCCAAAGTTTTGGAGTTTGAGCTTCAGCATCAGTCCTTCCAATGAATATTCAGGACTGATTTCCTTTAAGATGGATTGGTTGGATCTCCTTGCAGTCCAAGGGACCCTCAAGAGTCTTCTCCAACACAAAATTCAAAAGCAGCAATTCTTTGGCTTTCTTTATAGTCCAAGTCTCACATCCATATATGACTACTGGGAAAACCATATCTTTGATTAGAAGGATATTTGTCAGAAAAGTAATCTCTCTACTTTTTAATATGCTGTCTAGGTTGGTCATTTTCTTTATCCATTCCTCAATTCCTCACTGGACACAGGTTGCTTGCATACCTTGGCTATATTTAATAATGTTGTGGTGATCATTGGGGTGTAGATATATTTTCAATTAGTGTTTTCATTTTCTTTAGATGAAAACCCAGAAGGGCAATTGCTAGATTTTATATTAGTTCTATTTTTAATTTTCCAAGGAAAGTTCACAATCTTTCCTATAGTGACTATACCAATTTACATTCCCACCAATAGTATAATGAGTGTTTCCTTTTCTTCACATCACCAGCACATACTATTTTTGCCCTTTTTGATAATCACCTTTCTACAGTTAAGAGATGATGGTTTATTGTGGATTTAATTTGCATTTCCCTGATAATTACTTACTTTTACATTTTGCTTGCCCCCCTTCTCTAATCCCTGCCAACTTGATCTTTGTATAGTTCATGATCACACCATTACAAACTAAGAACCAAGAAAATATGCTTCATTTTGTTCACTTGATGATGGAAAAATTTACACTCTTTAGAATTCCAGACTTTTCCTAATTTAATTCCAACTTTATATTAAAATACATCAATTTTAGCCTTAAAGAAAAGTTCCAAAAATGGACTGCATATTTCCCTGTATATATCTTGTACATTTTGGTCTTTGTCTCTTGATATCACACCATCATCCACTCCAGATCTATTTTCATTGCATTTGACTAAGGAATTGTTATAAATGCCTATTTTAAGGATGTTCGCTTAGAGTTAGAATGTCATACATAAAAATTTAATGCAAAGTTCCTGTTCTCAAATGTTGATTTTTTTGTTGTTGGTCTCTTTGAGAAAAGACTACAAAAAAAAAAAAAAAAATTCTCTCCTTATACTGTTAAGATATGTACAGGCTTGCTAAGTCACTTTAGTTGTGTTGCAACATTATCCATGCTCTTCTGTCCTGGGATTCTCCAGGTAAAATACTGGAGTGGACTGCCATGCTCTCCTCCAGGGGATCTTCCCGACACAGGGATTGAAACTACATCTTTTACATCTCCTGCATTAGCAGGCAAATTCTTTACCAGTAGTGCCACCTGTATAAATAAGCCTTAGCAGCAGAATGCTAGGCAATTCATTAGTCACAGGGCCTCTCTTAGTGTGATTTAAGAAGTAATGAATATCTACAACCAACATGAATTAAGTATTTTATATATATATATATATATTATTTTATATGTTATATATTATATATATATATATATATAATTTTTGCATTTAATAGTAGACTTTCAACAGAACTAGGCTGGACTAATCATATTTCAGAAGACTTGCATGGACTTCTCTGTTTGCCACTGACAACAGGAAAACCAAGAATGAAACTAATCCAGTGTAAAGATTTCCTCTTGCTTAAATGTATCTACAAAAATTTAGCAAGAAGTTTTGCTAAATAAATAAATAAAGTTAATAACATCTATTAATCAATCAATATTTGGAATGATAATGATAATACCTATCATTTATTGAGCACTTATATACCCAGTACCTTTTTATTTGATCTCATTTAATCCTTGCAACATCCATCTGGGTTAAGTTCTAGTTTTACCCATACTTTTAAAATGAGGAATTTTAAGAAGACTAAATAGCAAGAAACATGCACTATGTAAGTATGGTGTGATAGCTATTATACTAGTTGTGTGGCACAATAAATATGCTGTGTGTTAATCACTCAGTCACGTCTGACTCTTTGTGACCCCATGGAATGTAGTCTGCCAGGCTCCTCTGTCTATGGGGATTCTCCAGGCAAGAATACTGGTGTGGGTTGCCATACCCTCCTCAAGGGGTTCTTCCCCAACCAGGGATCAAACTCAGGTCTCCTACATTGCACGCAGATTCTTTATCATCTGAACCACCTGGGAAGCTCCAACAATGAACATGATCTCATCCAAACTTAAGAACAACTCCATGAGGTGAGTTCAACTTTTACTTCCTTTTGTCAGTGAAGAAACACACACACACACACACACACACATAGATACACAACTCAGGAACTTGTCCAAAGTCACATCCTAGTAGTAGAGGAAGACTCAAATCCAGTTGTCTCTCACTCTAGAAACTCAATTATTAACTGCTTTATAATGCCTTTCACTCATTTTTTACTAGGGTGTGCCAAGCAGACTTAGGTGTCAAGTAGAACTGATATTATATCCTATCTCTGACATAAAGCAACTGTCATTTTAACCTTATTGAAATTCAGGTTCTTCTGCAAAATTAAAAGTCTAGTTTATAGGGTTGTTTGATATTTAAATGACATTAATATACAAAACTTTTAGTACAGGGTTTGGTACTTAGCAAATACTTATAAATGGTAGTTTCCATTATTTTTAGGTATTAGACCCACCATTTTCTTAATATATGTAAGGCAAATATTAAAATATGCTTAACACTAGTGCAAAATTTAATATCTATATTATAGAAGACCATAAAATTTTAGAAAGTTAATAAATTATAAATCTTACATCTATATAGTGTTTAAGAATGCACACTGTACAATATAGGTGAGTATCAGACAATGTATTTTTCTACTTGAACATAATTAATTTCTCTTGCATTAGTTAAAGCAGAGAGTTTGCTCTTCCTCTACCAAATGGGAAAAACAGAGGTCATGAATGATTAGTCATTTTGGGCTTTGAGTAGTGATTGAGCTGGAACTCTTCCAATCATTATTCAATACATACCCACAATCATCATTATATCATGTATATATAACAGAATAGATATCAGTCTACTGGTTTTGTATATAATTGAAATTCAAAGTCCAAAATTATTTAACATACTTCTGTATTAATACTGCATTAGGAAAATGTATTAACATATTTAACTTATATGCAGAGTACATCATGTGAGTTAGCTGGTTGGATGAATCACAAGTGGGATCAAGATTGCCAGAAGAAATATCAGTAACCTCAGATATTCAGATAGCACCACTCTAATGGCAGAAAAGGAAGAGTAGCTAAAGAGCCTCTTTTGAAAATGAAAGAGGAGAGTGAAAAACCTGGCTTCAAATTCAACATTCAAAAAACTAAGATCATGGCATCTGGTCCCATCACTTCATGGCAAATAGATGGGGAAACAATGGAAACAATGACAGACTTTATTTATTGGCTCCAAAATCACTGTGGACACTGACTGCAGCCATGAAATTAAAAGAGGCTTGCTTCTTGGAAGAAAAGTTATGACAAACCTAGACAGCATATTAAATAGCAGAGACATTACTTTGCCAACAAAGATCTCGATAATCAAACTATGGTTTTTCCAGTAGTCATGTATGGATGACAGAGTTGGGTCACAAAGAAGGCTGAACAACTAAGAATTGATGGTTTTGAACTGTGGTGTTGGAGAAGACTCTTGAGAGTCTCTCGGGCAGCAAGAAGATCAAACCAATCAATACTAAAGAAAATCAACCCTGAATATTCATTGGAATGACTGATGCTGAGCTCCAATACTTTGGCCACTTGACATGAAGAGCTGACTCATCGGAAAAGATCTTGAAGCAGGGAATGACTGAGGGCAGGAGAAGGGGACATCTGAGGTTGGGTGGAATCATTGATGAAATGCACATGAGTTTGAGCAAAGTACAGAAGATAGTGAAGGACAGTGAAGACTAGTGTGCTTCAGTTCATGAGGTTGCAAAGAGTCGGACACTACTCAGTGACTGAACAACAGCAATGAAAAGTTAACTTGTATACAAATATCAGTTCTCATCAAGAAGCAAACTGTAGAACCAATATAATTTTATGTATGTACATCCTAAAAACCATATTCAGTGCTGCTTATAGTAAATCTGGCATGAAAGAAGCAAAAAACTATAAATGATCTAAAATAGGAGAGGTCTTTGGTAAGTATTACAGAAAGTTGATTATCTTCCACTTATTTAAGTCAGTGTAATTGCAAGGGAATACTTGAATCGGAAAAATACTTCTTAGATAGCATAAGTATGTTTAACTTAAGCTATTAGTTTTTGTATGTGTTGATGGGAATGTAAAATGGTACTACTCCTTTGGGAAACAGTTGGCAATTTCTTACAAAACATACTCTTACTATATGATCCAGCAATCCTGCTTCTTTCTTTTACCCCAAGAAGTGGAAAACATAGATCCACAGAAAAACCTACACATACATGTTGAGAGCAGCTTTATTTAGAATTGTCAAAATTTGGAAACAACTAAGATGTCCTTTGTGTTTCCCTGGTGTTTCAGACGGTATAGAATCTGCCTGCAATGCGGAAAACTTGGGTTCAGTCCTTGGATCAGGAAGATCCCCTGGAGAAGGTAATGGTTACCCTCTCCAGTATTCTTGCCTGGAGAATACCCATAGACAGAGGAGCCTGCTGGATTACAGTCATGGGTTCGCAAAGAGTCAGACAAGACTGAGCAATAAACATACACATACAAGATGTCCTTCCGAGTGTGTGTGGGTGTGTATAAGTCGCTTCAGCCCTGTCCAACTCTTTGCAACCTCATGCACTGTAGCCTGCTAGACTCCTCTATCCATGGCATTCTCCGGGTAAGAATATGGAGTGGGTTGCCATGCCCTTCTCCAGGGGATCTTCCCAACCAAGGGATCTAACCTGTGTCTCTTACCTTCCTGCATTGGTAGGCAAGTTCCTTACCACTAGTGCCACCTGGGAAGCCCTGAACCTGTGGGCCACAGCTATTGAGCCTGGGCTGTAGAGCCTGTGCTCCACAAGAGAAGCCACTGCAATGAAAAGCCCGTGCACCACAACTAAAGAGTAGCCCATGTGTTCTCAAAGAGTCATACAAGACTGAGTGAGTGACATACACACACAAGATGTCCTTCAGTAGGTGAATACATAAATGAACTGTATAAAAACCACACAATGGAATAGTATTCAGCACTAAAAGGCAATGAGTGAACTGTCAAGACATAAAAAAATATGGAAGAATCTTAAATGCATATTGTGAAGTGGAAGAAGCCAATCTGAAAAGACTACATACTGTATGATTTGAAGTATATGACATTTCAGAAAAGATAAATCTAGAGAGACAAATATCAGTGATTGTAAGGGACAAGGCTAGGTAAGGGGGAGAGATGAATAGATGAACCACAGAGGCTTTTTATAACAGTGAAAATTCTATTTGATATCACAATGATGGACATATGTCACTATGTGCTGTGTTAGTCACTCAGTCATGTCCGGCTGTTTGCGACCCATGGACTGTAACCTGCCAGGTCCCTCTGTCCATGGTATTCTCCAGGCAAAAATACTGGAGTGGTTTGCCATGCCCTCCTCCAGGGGATCTTCTCAACCCAGGGATTGAACCCAGGTCTCCTTCATTGTAGGCAGATTCTTTACCATCTGAGACACCAGGGAAGCCCAAGAATATTGCAGTGGATAGCCTATCCCTTTTCCAGGGGAAGATCTCCTGGATCTAACTGGAGTTTCATGCACTGCAGGCAGATTCTTTGTCAGCTGAGCTACCAGGGAAGCCCATATGTCACTATATATCTGTCCAAATCCACAGAATATACAACACCAAAGGTGAACTGCAATGTAAATTATGGACTTTGGATCATAATGGCTTGTCAATGTAGACTCATCCTTGGTTTAAAAAAAAAAAAAAGTACCATTCTGGTGAAAAATGATGATGGGAGAGACTGTGCATTGTGACAACAGATAGCATATGAAAAAGTTGTGTACCTTTCTCTCAGCTTTGTTGTAAACCTTAAACTGCTCTAAAAATTAAGTTTATTTAAAAACTCTGCATTCTTGAAAATACACTGTTATACAAGTTTTAAATGGTACCATCTGCAGCCATAAAATTAAAAGACGCTTACTTACTCTTTGGTAGGAAAGTTATGACCAACCTAGATAGCATATTCAAAAGTAGAGACATTACTTTGCCAACAAAGGTCCATCTAGTCAAGGCTATGGTTTTTCCAGTGGTCATGTATGGATGTGAGAGTTGGACTGTGAAGAAAGCTGAGTGCCGAAGAATTGATGATTTTGAACTGTGGTGCTAGAGAAGACTCTTGAAAATCCCTTGGACTGCAAGGAGATCCAATCAGTCCATCCTAAAGGAGACCAGGCCTGGGTGTTCATTGGAAGGACTGATGCTGAGGCTGAAACTCCAATACTTTGGCCACCTCATGCGAAGAGCTGACTCATTGGAAAAGACTGTGATGCTGGGAGGGATTGGGGGCAGGAGGAGAAGGGGACGACAGAGGATGAGGTGGCTGGATGGCATCACTGACTCAATGCACATGAGTTTGGGTGAACTCTGGGAGATGATGATGGACAGGGAGGCCTGGTGTGCTGCGATTCATGGGGTCACAAAGATCGGACATGACTGAGTGACTGAACTGAACTGAACTGAACTGAAGTAGGATTGCATGTCATAATTTTGTATCATTTTGACTTTATCTAAGTATGAATGAGATGACAAAGTTTGTAAGGTACACATGAAAAAATCAGCAATAAGAAAAATTACAACAGCAATTGACATGGCATGGAATCCTGAATAAGGAAGACAGAAAAGCTATGATATAGTTAATGGATTAGTAGGAAACTAGTTGGTAAAAAAAAAAAAAAAGACGTCTCTGAGGTTAAAATGAAGATATATTTAAAAGACTGAGAACTAGAAAAGTATGAGATCAGACAATTAAATTTTGTAATCTAAAATATTAACAGGATATTTCTGAATTATGACAAGGTTTTAGGTTGTTGCCAAGAGGTATCTGAAGATATGTGTGGCATGAGTCAATGATGCTGAGGAGTAGGAACAATGATAAAATATGTAGATTAAATATCAATCAACAAAGATAGTTATTTCCTAGGATAAAGGTGGGACTTTACTATATCCATAAGCCTAGTCACTTCATCTTCACTGAGTAATGGTGATAATAAAGAATGAAAGACAGTATTATGACCAGATGATGTGAATTCAACAGTTTTACTCAAGAATGAAAGATTAAGTGTTTGGAATAATAACTATCATAAGAAAACCATCTATATTCCTGTTCTTGATAGCCTCATTCCTGTCATCAATGTGTGATGGCTAGAAGGTTATCAACACGAATTTGAAGGGATCACAGGGGATGGCATTGATTTTGCAGAGACTAGTTTGTTTCAGAAAAGGAAAGAATGAACAAAATAATATTCATTATTGTTGATTTATAGTGACATAAGATAAAAAGTTAAAGAAAAAAAAGCACAAATTTGGCAGCAGAGAGGACAGAAGTGGGTGCCTAAGTTAGTAGAATTATAGGTACAATTTCAAAGAGAACAGGTTGCTAAACAGATTTAGCTTCTCAAGGTAGTGAATGATGACAGAGATTAGAAGTGTTGGAATTGGCTGATAGCAAGATATTTGCCAGAATTGTGTGCAAATATCTATCCAAGCTGGCTACAACACAACCAGAAATATTTGGATGTGTTTGAGATTAATGTTTTGTATTTGTTATCCAGTTGCTCACACTTCTATGTAAATGTTTTAGTGGAAAAAAAAAAGATGGAGAATCTCCTATTAACTTCTCTCCCAAGGATAAAGGTGTCTATTTCAAAGAGGAAAAGTGACCATGCAACAAAGATGATTTCCTTTAAATGTATATATGTGTGTGTATATATACATACCTATGTGTATGTATATGTATCATTTGTCTGTAAGAGATTCTTTTTAAAAGTCTAAATATTTTTCAGGAGGAAACATATTTTTCTTATTTTCATACTGTTATATCTGTTTTAAAACTGATTTCCCTACTATTCCTGTAAATCACCCAGAAACAGCTTATATTTGTATGACTCTAAGCTACATATGTTTCTCATTATTGAATAGTACCCCTTATCTGACTTTTTCTGATAAGGGTAAATTGAATTGATGTGAGAGAAACATACTTCTTGCTGGAAATATTCATTATTCATAGACAGCACTCCAGAATCATCCACCAAGCAAATGATGAAAAAAATTCTGAATTCTACACAAGGCAGTTTTGGGGAAAACAGAAGTCACAGTTTCACAGGATCATTGATAAGCAAAGTATTAGCAGTTTTAAAGGATGGATATTTTTCTTAGTTTTCCAATGTTGTTTCATTAGTTCTCATAGTCATCCTTTGATTAGGTCACTGAAAGTTAGAGTGGGACAGACATGTGCTTTTCAGGCATATAGCCTTGACTCTTGGACTCTGTCATTGATTGGCACTTATTGGTGATACAGGGCTACCTTACAACAGAGCCTGGACTGTTAATTCCTGCACAATACTGTCCTTCATAGCACCAAGTCAAATGGCTGGAATGAGGAGTAAATAAAATATTTACCTCTCCTGTCCTCTCCCTTCATTTTACTGTAGAGGACAATAAAGTCATTTTTTCTGGAGTCTTATAACTATCAGATGATAAAACTGATATTAAAAACTTAACAAAAACAAAACCCACTGTGGCAACTTCACACTCAGCATTCTTTCCAATATAACGTAGTTCCTTATCTTTGAAAACATGTTTAAAGTAAAATTATTTTACTTGAGAAAATAAAAAGAAACATGATGAGGGCTATCATCATTCAGGTTTTAGTCCTGAAAAAAAGTTTAAGAGTGGAAGAAATTGGCCACTGAGAATGGTATTGTGCTTACAATTTCATAGCAATCATATGTAGATTGAAAAATACCAGTCAATGTTTTCCCTTGCTTACAATTTCATTATTTTAAAATAGTATCCAGGAGTCAAGACAGCTGGGTTTTTTTAATATAAATTTATTTATTTTAATTAGAGGCTAATTACTTTACAATATTGTACTGGTTTTGCCATACATCAACATGAATCCGCCACAGGTATACACGTGTTCCACATCGTGAACCCCCCTCCCTCCTCCCTCCCCGTACCATCCCTCTGGGTCATTCCAGTGAAACAGCCCCAAGAATTCTGTATCATGCATTGAACCTGGACTGGCAATTCGTTTCAATGCCATTCTCCCAAATCATCCCACCCTCTCCCTCTCCCACAGAGTCCAAAAGACTGTTCTATACATCTGTGTCTTTTTTGCTATCTCACATACAGGGTTATCGTTACCATCTTTCTAAATTCCATATATATGCATTAGTATACTGTATTGGTGTTTTTCTTTCTGGCTTACTTCACTCTGTATAATAGGCTCCAGCTGTTTTTGATGTTGCTAAGATTTAAAAATCATCTGTTGAAATAATTATACATTAATTTATTCATGTACTGATTTACTTAAAGAAAAATACAAAAATATTTTTATTTTTAATAAAGATTAGATATATTTAAAATATATAACATGATTTGATACACAAATTTATACTGATGTGATTACTAGTCAAGCTAATTAACATATAAAATCCTATCATTATATGGCGGTAATCTTTTCAGTGCACTAGGTTACAGGCATATGTTCATGAAGATGAGGATTTATCTTTTTAAGGACTAATCATTTAATGGTTCTGCAATGGTTTATCCCCAATTAGATACAGTCTTTTCTCTCCATAAGAAGGATACAAATACCACCTAGTTCTATTTACTTTAGAGATAACAAAGTATAAAGAATCTTTCTTTTGAAATTTTGAACTGATGGGTTCATTTTCACCTGTATATTTGTCAATTTTGTGTCTTATTAAAAAACGTATACTATAAAGTTATATGACTTTTAACATGTAATTTGTGAAATGCTGCTTGCATGTGCCCACCCAAATTTCATGAAGTCTATCTGAAAATTTAATTTGCTTTGACACCATTTCAAGACTCATTAATAAGGAGCTCTCATGAATATGGAGATGGTACATCAGAGCCTGTAGCAGCTCTGCACTGTTTATGGGAGTTTTACCACACATTCCTTCATCAGCAGTGAATATCTATTAATTTGTTCTTAGTCTCCAACCTGGTCTCTTATGTGCTGAACATTAGCTATTCAAAATGCAGTTCATTAGGTATATTATTTTTGGTTCCTGAAAGTATATATGTGCATTCATATACAAATGCATAAATAGGAAAATAATATGCATCAAAATAGTAATAATGCTTTTCTTTGCAAAAGAAAATTAGAAAAGAAAACTTCTTTATTTCTATATATATATATTTTTTTTTTACAAATTTAAAAGATTTACTTATGTATTGATAGTTAAAAAATGTGACAAGAATTTAGAAATCTGAGACATTATCATTCAAATTTACAAGGATCAATACTTACATAGTTACAGTAATAATGCCATTTCTTTTGCTTTTCAATTGACAGGTACTCATAAAAGTATTTAGAGAGGTAGTATTATCACTGTTTTATAGAAAAGAATCCACCCTTATCTTGATTGCTTTATATAAATAAGTGATAAGATTGTGTCCACACATTCCAACCATAAAACTAGTACATTTCTCATTATAACAAAAAAAAAAGAAACTGAACGCTGACCACTTTAGGATTAAGAATAAATATCTAAGAGCTAAGAGGGAAGAGAAACTTATTAGAGAAGGATAATTTGGCAGAGAAGGATAATTTGGCAGATTGAGACTCAGCCTACTCACTCTTCAACACAGCCAAGATCTGGGTAGTTGGGAATTCAGAAGGACTGTCTTTCTGTACAAGATCAAGGCACCATGAAAAGCAAAACTATGGACAGTATGATCATGAGATAGATGGGGATGTAGGGAAATGTAGAAAATAAAAATTTATTAAATAAATGCCTAAATCATATCCACTATGCTTTTAATACATATATTTGTAAATAAATAGAATATAAAAGTAATTAAAAATGAAGAGACCCACTCTAGATAATTGGAAGGCACGGATTTCCTCAACAATGTATTTATTGCCTAATTTATGAAGAGCCAACTCATTAGAAAATACACTGCTGCTGGGAAAGATTGAGCAGCTGAACAACAACAAAATTTATGATGAAAATAGCTAGATTTTATTGTATTCTTGGTAAAGGCTTGTCAGTATGGTAAGAACTTAGTCACACTGTTATGCTAAGAACTTTGGCCACAGTGTTTAATTTAAATCTAGCAGAGGACCACTGTGCCCATCTGCTTCCTAGAGAGTAAGTCTCTCCTGGTCCTCAGATCTCCCATATTGGTTGAGATCTTGAATTTTTACTTGGTGGGGGTATAGCAGGTACCTGATCCCTCTCAGTAAGGTACTGGGGAGGAGTGGAGTGGGAAGACACTGGGAAATACCCATCCAGGGTCTAGATACTGGTGGGGCTTGGTTGGAATATACCTAAAGAACTGGAATCCATTAAGGACACCCAAGGGCTCCACTGAAACATACTGAGAAAATACTTACCCATGGGAAAGCACCAGTAGGGGCATTCTTGGTTTTACTGAGAAATATCCAGGGTTCAGTTGAAACACATCAAGATGGCTCCATTGTAGAAAGACATAAAGAATGGAGCTCATACTTACAAGTACCTAGTTAACTCAATTCAGTTCAGTTCAGTCGTGTCCAACTCTTTGCAACCCCGTGGACTGCAGCACATCAGGTTTTCAGGTCCATCACCAACTCCTGGAGCTTGCTCAAACTCATGTCCATCGAGTCAGTGATGCCATCCAACCATCTCATCCTCTGTCCTCCCCTTCTCCTCCTGCATTCAATCGTTCCCAGCATCAGGATCTTTTCCAATGAGTCAGTTCTTCACATCAGGTGCCCAAGGTATTGGAGTTTCAGTCCTTCCAATGATATTCAGGACTGATTTCCTTTAGGATTGACTGGTTTGATATAGCTAATTGGAGAAATTAAATCTCACCCTAAATATTAAAGGGGCTCTCTAATGTGTAAGCTTCCCTGTTGGCTCAGACTGTAAAGCGTCTGTCTACAATGTGGGAAACCCGGGTTCGATCCCTGGGTTGGGAAGATCTCCTGGAGAAGGAAATGGCAACCCACTCCAGGACTATTGCCTGGAAAATCCCATGGACAGAGGAGCCTAGTAGGCTACAGTCCATGGGGTCGCAAAGAGTCGGACACGACTGAGCGAGTTCACTTCACTTCACAATGTGTAAGCAGTTAAAAATTAAAGCTGGCTTGGTAAAACCTTAAACAAGGCCTTCTAAGGGGAAGCTCAGATTTCTTTGTGTCTTTGAGATGTAAATTTCCTATCTGATTTTTCTAGGCTGTTCTATTGTGTGTTTATTTGTTTATATGGGGCTTATAAGAAGTCTTTTTTCCTTCTTAATTGGTGGCCAAAGGATGGATCCTTTTAAAATTAGAGAAATTAACAAATTATTAAATCTAGAGTGCTTTCATTGTAAACAAGAGTTTTGTTCTACCTATGAAACAAAAGTCAAATTAACCTAAGAACTTTTTGAATTAAAAAAAAAAAGTTTAGGAAGCTTCATTGAGGCCTTCTCAATGGGTCTTACAGATGCTAATAAGAGCAATTAAGAATAACAACAAAAACTTAACAAAAACAAACAAACGAAAAAAGGTCTAGCTATTATTTCAATGAGGTAATTTTTTTTTCTTTAAAAAAAAGGAGTTACTCCAAATGAATTTACAAAAACTCTTTGGAGGGTTATTTAGAAAGGAATAAATAAAATAGACATTTATGTGGTTAAAAAAAGATTTGATGTTCTCTCTTGAGAGTCCATTGGACTGCAAGGAGATCCAACCAGTCCATTCTGAAGGAGATCAGCCCTGGGATTTCTTTGGAAGGAATGATGCTAAAACTAAAACCCCAGTACTTTGGCCACCTCATGCGAAGAGTTGACTCATTGGAAAAGACTCTGATGCTGGGAGGGATTGGGGGCAGGAGGAGAAGGGGATGACAGAGGATTGGATGGCTGGATGGCATCACTGACTCAATGGATGTGAGTCTGAGTGAACTCTGGGAGTTGGTGATGGACAGGGAGGCCTGGCGTGCTGCGATTCATGGGGTTGCAAAGAGTCGGACACAACTGAGCGACTGAACTGAACTGAACTGAGTGACTAACACTTTAAATACCTCAACAACTCACTGAAGTAGATATTATTGTCCCATTTTTGGATGACAAAACCAAAACTCAGGAAGTTAAGTAACTTGTCCAAAGTAAGTCATTGAGGTAGTGGCAGAGTCAAAACTTGACACTGCATTGACTGCCTTCTAAGTCGAAGGGATTATTTCTTTTAGTAACTTTTAGCATAAGGACCCTAATATTCAGGAAATTTGAATTTCAGTGACTTCATGGTTACAAAGTCTCACTATTCAGTTAGAAGTGTGCTTTAGAAGTGCTTATTCTTATCACTGTATATATAATCTTTGTAAATGTCATCTGTGTATATGCTAATAAAGCAAGTTACATAAAATCATGGTATGACTTTGCAATTCAATCTAGATGAAAACTTTAATTAGAAAGTCATATAAAAGTTTCCTCTTACTAATTATCCAAAATTTGCTCCCTCACAACCATCTGCTATTCATACTTCTGTTACATGGAAGTCAGACATCTTGGTTTGTGAAAATTCAGTCACCGCTATGATAGTATCAGTGTTACCACATCAACAGGTATAGTAGGACCATGATTTTTTTTTTTAATGAGCCATAATACCTTAGTCATAGTTATAATTATAGATACCTAATAACTTCAGCTAATAGTTAAAAGGTCTACAAAATGAATTTTCTATTTTCTTTTCCTTTTTCAAACTCCATAGCCTTCTGACATCATCTTATTTAAAAGAGCTTTTATGTTATGTATAGTATGAAATAAAAGCAGCTTGAAATTAAAATACACATGTATTTTTGAGCATTATGACTTCAAATTTATGAATGTATTATTGTTACTACACTTATAGAAGTTGCTAATCTTTACACTTGAAAATTATACTTAATAATATAAAAAATACTGCTTATCTGTCTGGCTATTTTCTTCTCCGGTGATCAGCCTAGTTGGCAATTTTGAATTTTCAGTTATAGAGAATTTTACAAATTAAAGATACCCTCACTACTTCCTATTGATCCAATTTCTTTATATTAAGCAAGGGAGGAGACAATGTACAATTTCTCATTTGACAAGACTCTACTAAAGAAGAAAATAATAACGTATTTTAGTATACCAAGAAACAGAACAGGGGGCAGGAAGGATAAATGGAGGGATCAGAATTGACATATACCCACTGTATACACTATGTATATATAAAAAAGATAACTAATAAGAACCTTCTGTATAGCACAGGGAATTCTACTCCATGTTCTATAATGACCTATATAGGAAAACAGAATCTGAAAAACAAAAGAAGTAGAACACATTGTAGTTTTAATACTTTTCTCAATTTATTTGACAAATATTTATTGGATAACTACTATGCATAAAGAACTGTTCTGGGCACTAAGATTATAGCAGCGAACACTACCCAAGTGGCTCAGTGGTAAAGAGTCCTCCTGCAATGCAGGAGATGTAGGAGACATCAATTCCATCCCTGGATTGAGAAGATCTCCTGGAGAAGGGCATGGCAACCCACTCCAGTATTCTTGCCTGGAAAATCCCATGGACGAGGAGTCTGGTGGGCTACAGTCCATACTGTTGCAGAGTTGGACACAATTGAAACGATGGAACACACACAGAAAAAAATACCTACCCTGATGATATGTTTATATTTTTGAGGGAGAGATGGAGAAAAAGAAGACAAATGTCAAGGAGCAACAAGTGCTAAGGAGGAAAAGAATAAGGGAAGAGGAGGAAGAAAGGAGAGAGAGGGAGGGATGCATTTGAGATTGCTAGTTAAAGAACAGTGGTAAGGGAAGGCACTATTTATGAAGTGACATTTGAGCACAGATCTGAAGGAGGTGAAAGGATAAGCCAAGAAGCTCTGGGGGAAGATTCCAAGACAAAAACCAGTTAAACTGTCAGTGTGGCTGACAAGGAGTAAGTAAAGGATTTGTGGGAGATGATGTCAAATACCTGAGAAGATCAACAAGGAGGTAAGGGCTGGAAGCACATTCTAGAGACTTTGGTTTTTAATCTGTTTGATATAGTGACATATCAGAGGATTCCAAAGAGGTGACTAGCATGGTGTAACATTTTAAAAGAAACAGCTGGCTCCTGTCTGATGAATTGACGGCAGAGGGCAGATAAAAGGCAGTAGTGCTAAATCAGTTCTGAGCCAACTGCAAAATACCAGGCAACAGATATAAGCTACCCTGGAATGTAATTTGATCATTATACGTGTTAATCTTGACACCTGGAAACAAGTAGTGGACAGACCCTGGATATATTTCCATGACAGAAACAAAAGTCTTGTCTAGCAGGTTAGATGTGGTGAGAGGGACAAAAAGAAACAAAGAGTGCCTCCAAGTATGGTGAAAATACATGTTGAGAAAAATAAGACTGCAGAGAATTAGTTTTGATTCTAGAAATCAAAGTGTGAGCTGCCTATGAGCTATGTAGGTGAAGATGTTGAGTAAGCCATTGGATATAGAAACCTGAATGTTAGTACCATATCCTGGGTTGAAGATACAAATTTGGAAATTAACAGTATATAAATCAAATGTAATGCAGTAAGACTAGATGAAATCACCAAGGGAATCAGTAAAAACTGTGATCAGGAAAAAAAACAGAAGAGTTAGTAAAGGATAATATGAAAAGAAACTTAAAAGAATATATTTTCCTTAAAGCCAAATGAAAATAAGTGATCCAAGACTCTTGGCTGAGTGAAGATGAGAACTGAAAACTGTTCATTGAGCAATGAAAAAGTTATTGATGATTTTGACCTGAGCTATTTTGCTAGAGTTTCAGGGCAGGAAATTTAATTGCAGTGAGTTCAAAACAAAATAAAAGAGAAGGGTAGGAGATAATCTGTATAAACACTCACTTCATATAATGATGTTAGATGGAGAGGGATGTGAATATAGAGGGCATTTTGTTTGTAGAATATGTGTGTGTTAACAAGATTGATCCAATAGATGAGGGAAAAAATAATCATGGAGCTGGCATTTTAGAAGAACTTATCTTTTTTAATAGTAATAGAAGAAAAGATAGAATAATTAAGTCCAGGTATAGCTACACTAGTATATATGATGATGCTGTGGGCTTGTATAAATCTCTCTTGATTGGTTGTATTTTCTGGGGGAAAGAGGAAGATTTTCTGAGCATGATAATGAAAGGAAACATCAGGGAGTTTTAAGTGAGGAAAAGATATAAAAGAATTCTCTCAGAGAGTGGAAGAATAAGTGCTTAAAAAAATTAACCTAATTATTGGGTAGGATTTGAGGCCAACTAAGATCACCCCACTCCAGTACTCTTGCCTGGAAAATCCCATGGACTGAGGAGCCTGGTGGGCTGCAGTCCATGGGGTCGCTAAGAGTCAGACATGACTGAGCAACTTCACTTTCACTTTTCACTTTCATGCAATGGAGAAGGAAATGGCAATCCATTCCAGTGTTCTTGCCTGGAGAATCCCAGGGATGGGGGAGCCTGGTGGGCTGCCGTCTATGGGGTCGTACAGAGTCAGACACGACTGAAGTGACTTAGCAGCAGCAGAACCAAGATCATTAGTACTTATATGCAGAGCACATCATGAGAAACACTGACCTGGAAGAAGCACAAACTGGAATCAAGATTGCCAGGAGAAATATCAATAACCTCAGATATGCAGAGGACACCACCCTTATGGCAGAAAGTGAAGAGGAACTAAAAAGTCTCTTGATGAAAGTGAAAAAAGAGAGTGAAAAAGTTGCCTTAAAGCTCAACATTCAGGAAATGAAGATCATGGCATCTGGTCCCACCACTTCAAGGAAAATAGATGGGGAAACAGTGTCAGACTTTATTTCTTTGGGCTTCAAAATCACTGTAGATGGTGACTGCAGCCATAAAATTAAAAGATGGTTACTCCGGGGAAGGAAGTTATGACCAACCTAGATAGTATATTAAAAAGCAGAGACAGTACTTTGCCAACAAATGTCTGTCTCAGTTCAGTTCAGTTCAGTCACTCAGTCATGTCCGACTCTTTGCGACCCCATGAATCGCAGCCAGGCCTCCCTGTCCATCACCAACTCCCAGAGTTCACTCAAACTCACAGCCACCGAGTCAGTGATGCCATTCAGCCATCTCATCCTCTGTCGTCCCCTTCTCCTCCTGCCCACAATCCCTCCCAGCATCAGAGTCTTTTCCAATGAGTCAAGTCTTCACATGAGGTGGCCAAAGTACTGGAGTTTCAGTTTTAGCATCATTCCTTCCAAAGAAATCCCAGGGCTGATCTCCTTCAGAATGGACTGGTTGGATCTCCTTGCAGTCCAAGGGACTCTCAAGATTCTTCACCAACATCACAGTTCAAAGGCATCAATTCTTTGGCGTTCAGCTTTCTTCACAGTCCAATTCTCACATCCATACATGACCACAGGAAAAACCATAGCCTTGACTAGATGGACCTTAGTTGGCAAAGTAATGTCTCTGCTTTTCAATATGCTATCTAGGTTGGCCATAACTTTTCTTCCAAGGAGTAAGCGTCTTTTAATTTCATGGCTGCAGTCACCATCTACAGTGATTCTGGAGCCCAAAAATTTAAGACTTTTGGTCTGTCTAGTCAAGGCTATTTCAAGTGGTCATGTATGAATGTGAGAGTTGGACTGTGAAGAAAGCTGAGCACCGAAGAATTGATACTTTTGAACTGTGGTGCTGGAGAAGACTCTTGAGAGTCCCTTGCACTGCAAAGAGATCCAACCAGTCTATCCTAAAGGAGACCAGTCCTGGGTGTTCATTGGAAGGACTGATGCTGAGGCTGAAACTCCAGTACTTTGGCCACCTCATGCGAAGAGTTGACTCATTGGAAAAGACTCTGATGCTGGGAGGGATTGGGGGCAAGAGGAGAAGGGGACGACAGAGGATGAGATGGCTGGATAGCATCACTGACTCAATGCACATGAGTTTGTGTGAATTCTGGGAGTTGGTGATGGACAGGGAGGCCTGGTGTGCTGCGATTCATGGGTTCACAAAGAGTCGGTCATGACTAAGTGACTGAACTGAACTGAACTGAAGATCATTAGTTATAATTTTAATATGAAACTATTAACCTTACCTGTATAATTTGTATACACTTGAAAAGTAAAAGTAAAAAAAAATATATATATAAATGAGTTATATCTTGATATTATGACAATTGAATGTCAGGCATTCAAATCAGCTCACTCACTAAAAAGTTCCATGTATGCACCCAAATTTCACATTCATTTAATGTGCTTCAAAACAATCACATGCAACAAGAGGAACCACCACAATAAAACAAAACAAAAAAAAAACAATCACATTTTGAGTTTTACTTGCAAGAAATAAGCACCTCTGTAACAAACTCCAGTTTGGAATTATCTTATGTGTTCTGTGTAATGGAAGCCAAATATTTTTGATACTTTGCCTCTATAATAACATTTTAATAGTAACTTCAATAGATGAATATTTACTTATGTTATCTATGTATTATATATTAAGATATAAATGTGTAATTTATTATACTTTATAACAAAACTATGAATTTAAAGGTAAGATATAGTTAATTTATTTCATACCTATTTTATCGCATATATTAATAACACTGAATTTTTCACTATAAGATACTGTTACTATATTAATGATAAATGTAGTCATTTCATTATTTTTAAAAATTTCCAATATAATCAGTACAAGAAAATATTGCATAGCACAGGGAATATAGCCAATATTTTATTATAAACTTAAGTGTAGCATAAAATATAGAACATATTGAATCATTATGCTGTACAGGAGACAGGGATCAAGACCATCCCCAAGAAAAAAAAATGCAAAAAACAAAGTGGCTGTCTAAGAGGGCTTACAAATAGCTGTGAAAAGAAGAAAAATGAAAAGCAAATGAGAAAAGGAAAGATATACCCACTTGAATGCAAAATTCCAAAGAATAGCAAGAGAGATAAGACAGCCTTGTTCAGTGATCAGTGAAAAGAAATAGAAGATAACAATAGAATGGGAAAGATCTGAGATCTCTTCAAGAAAATTAGAAATACCAAGGGAATATTTCATGCAAATATGGGCTCAATAAAGGACAGAAATGGTATGGACTTAACAGCAGCCGAAGATATTAAGAAGAGGTGGCAAGAATACACAGAAGAACTATACAAAAAGATCTTCATGACCCAGATAATCACAATGTTGTGATCACTCACCTAGAGCCAGACATCATGGAATGTAAAGTCAAGTGGGCCTTAGGAAGCATCACTACAAAGAAAGCTAGGAGGTGCTGAAATTCCAGTTGAGCTATCTCAAATCCTAACAGACGATGCTGTGAAAGTGCTGCATTCAATATGCCAGCAATTTAGAAAATTCAGCAGTGACCATAGGACTGGAAAAGGTCAGTATTCATTCCAATCCCAAAGAGCAGCAATGCAAAAGCAGGCTCAATATACCACACAATTGCACTGATCTCACACCCTAATAGAAGAAGGCAATGGCAACCACTCCAGTACTCTTGCCTGGAAAATCCCATGGATGGAGGAGCCTAGTATGCTGCAATCCATGTGGTTGCGAAGAGTCGGACACTACTGAGCGACTTCACTTTCACTTTTCACTTTCATGTATTGGAGAAGGAAATGGCAACCCACTGCATTGTTCTTGCCTGGAGAGTTCCAGGGATGGTGGAGCCTGGTGGGCTGCCATCTATGTGGTCATACAGAATTGGATGAGACTGAAGTGACTTAGCAGCAGCAGCAGCAGCACATGCTAGTAAACTAATGCTAATTCCCCAAGCCAGGCTTCAGCAATACATGATGTGAACCTTAAAATTCCAAATGTTCAAACTGGTTTTAAAAAGGCAGAGGAACCAGAGGTCAAATTGCCAACATTTGTTGAATCATTGAAAAACCAAGAAAGTTCCAGAAAAACATCTATTTCTGCTTTATTGACTATGCCAAAGCCTTGACTTTGTGGATCACAATAAACTGTGGAAAATTCTGAAAGAGATGGGAATACCAGACCACTTGACCTGCCTCTTGAGAAATCTGTATGCAGGTCAAGAAGCAACGGTTAGAACTGGACATGGAACAACAAACTGATTCCGAATATGAAAATGAGTATGTCAAGGCTGTATATTGTTACCCTGCTTATTAACTTATATGCTAAGTACATCAGGAGAAACGCTGGGCTGGATGAAGCACAAGCTGGAATCAAGATTGCCGGGAGAAATATCAATTACCTCAGATATGCAGATGACACCACCCTTATGGCAGAAAGTGAAGAGGAACTAAAAAGCCTCTTGATGAAAGTGAAAGTGGAGAGTGAAAAAGTTTGCTTAAAGCTCAACGTTCAGAAAACGAAGATCACGGCATCTGGTCCCATGGCAAATAGATGGGGAAACAGTTTAAACAGTGGCAGACTTTATTTTTGGGGGCTTCAAGATCACTGCAGATGGTGACTGCAGCTGTGAAATTAAAAGACACTTACTCCTTGGAAGGAAAGTTATGACCAACCTAAATACCATATTAACAAGCAGACATTACTTTACCAACAAAGGTCTGACTAGTCAAGGCTATGGTTTTTCTGCTTGTTGTCTATGGATGTGAGAATTGGACTATAAAGAAAGCTGAGTGCTGAAGAATTGATGCTTTTGAACTGTGGTGATGGAGGAGACTCTTGAGAGTCCCTTGGACTGCAAGAAGGTCCAGCCAGTCCATCCTAAAAGGGATCAGTCCTGAGTGTTCACTGGAAGGACTGATGTTGAAGCTGAAACTCCAGTACTTTGGCCACCTCATGCGAAGAGCTGACTCATTTGAAAAGACTCTGATGCTCGGAAAGATTGAAACCATGAGGAGAAAGGGATGACAGAGGATAAGATGGTTGGATGGCATCACTGCCTCAATGGACTTGAGTTTGGGTAAACTCCAGGAGTTGGTGATGGACAGGGAGGCCTGGCATGCTGCAGTCCATGGGGTCACAAAGCGTTGGACACAACTGAGTGACTGAACTGTACTGGTGTTGTATACCTGAAATTATAATATTGTAAATCAATTATACTTCAATTAAAAAACATACAATCATAAGACAATTCAGAATTCTAAGTTAATTATGTTTTCTTTTATATTTGATGACACTGGCTCTCAGAGCTGGAAAAGATATCTCAGAACATTAAATATTTATAAATGGTAGAATCTCAAATAATTCTTTTTGATTACATAAATACATCTATTAATATTAGAATATTTAAAATTTAAATATTACAAAATGTAGTCTTTTTAAATTGTGTGAACAGGATATAAAATTGACCACCTTGATCAGTTTTCAGTGTTTAATTCAAAAGTGTAAAGTCCATTCAAATTGCTGTGCAATCAATCTACAGAAATCCTTTATATCTTGCAAAGCTGAAACTTTGTTCCTATTAAGCAATTCCCAATTTTCCCTCCCTCATCCCCTGGCAACGATCATTTTATTTTGTGTCTCTGATTTGACTGATCCAGAACCTCAGATAAATATTTTTCTTTTTGCAACCAGTTTGTTTCACTGAGCATATGTCCTCAAGAATCATCCTTGTTATGGCATGTGTCACAATTCTCATCTTTTTAAGGCTGAATAATATTCCATTGCATGTATTTACCTCACTTTGCTCACCCATCCATTCCTTGATGGACCCTTGGTTTACTTCCAATCTTTTGACTATTGTGCATCTTTTGACATACTGCTGCTCTGACCTTGAGAATACAAATATTTGAGAGCTTGGGTTCAATTCTTTTTGGTATATATCAAAAGTAGAACTACTGGATCATATGGTAATTCTACTTTTAATTTTTTGAGGAACTGCCATACTATTTTCCATAACAGGTGCACCATTTTACATTCCAACCAACAGTGCTCAGGGCACTTAGTTTTCCACATCCTTCTTAACACTGTTTTTTTTTTTTTTTTTAATGATAAATAATCTCTCTAATTGTTGTGTGGTGGCATCTCACTGTGGCTTTTGTTTTCATTTCCTTAATAATCATAGATATTAGCAATTTTTCATGTTCTTATTACTTATTTACATATCTCCTTTGAAGAAACTTCTATTGAAGTCTTTTGCTCATTTTGATCAGTTTTTTAGTTGTTGTTGAGCTGTCAGAGTTCTTTATGTATTCTGAATATTAACCACTTATTAAACATATAGTTTGAAAATTTGTTCTCTCATTCTATAGGTTGACTGTGTCCTTTGATGCATGTGTTTTACTTTTAATGTAGTTTATTTTTACTTTTGTTGACACAAAATTTCTCCATTCTCCATTTCAATTATTTGAAATTTTTACTTAAAATTCAGCTAATACTTTTTAACATTCTTAATATCCATTTGTTAGTTTTTCATGCTATAGTTTACCCTTAAACAACATGAGTTTAAACTGCACTTGTCCACTTATACCCAGATTTTATTCACTGAGTAAGTACTGTGATACTACATAATCTGAGGTTGGTTTAATCTGTCGATATAGAGCCACTGATATGGAGGGCAGACCATTAAGTTACACTGGGGAGTTTCTAATGCACAGAGGGTTGGAGTCCCAACTTCCTCAATCATCAACCAAATTTTGATTCTGCTACATTTTAATATTTTTATCAAGTGCATTCAAACTCAATGACTATCTTAATTGGAAAATTTTTTAAACAGGTTAGAAATCTCTTTTTGTGTTTTACTGGGCAAAGAAGAGTTTTTACAGATGATAATATTTATGGAGCAAAATTATATAATGATAGAAATATTTCTAAATACTTGTTTTCAAAAATATTTTCTCCATGACATTTATCTTATTTTATTTTTTTTTCAAAAACAGACCTTACTTAAAAGCTTACCTTTACTTCAAAGGAATCTAGTGAATTCCTCTAATTTGAGACATGTTCAAAACATCTGTATTTTTATCCAACTGTTAGTTTTTGACATTGCGAAGAAAACAGTTGATTTATCAGTGATATTTGGATTGTTTTTGTTATACCATTAGGCTCGGAATTGACACCACAATTTGGTTCAGCATTTAACAGTCCAGATAATCCAGTCACTACTACACTGGTTTATGCTTTTCTCAAGTTATAAAAATTACCAAAATGCCACCTGAGTAAAATATTTTTAAAAATAATGTGTGTAATTACATATCAAAATATTAATACAATATATTCAATAAGTTTTCTAGTTGGATTTTTAAAAAATAATAGATTAGGTAATTTTGACAGACTTGTCCACCTCTTAGATAATATTAAAATTTGGCTCAGACGGTAAAGCGTCTGTCTACAATGCGGGAGACCCAGGTTCGAGCCCTGGGTTGGGAAGATACCCTAGAGAAGGGAATGGCAACTCACTCCAGTACTATTGCCTGGAAAATCCCATGGACAGAGGAGCCTGGTAGGCTACAGTCTATGGGGTCACAAAGAGTCGGACACGACTGAGCAACTTCACTTTAATCAATTTTGATGTTTGTCAATTTTTTATCACAAATTTGAAAACTTTAAGAAAATTGTAGAAACAGTTTTTCACAGACAAATTCCATGTATATGCAAATAGATTTAATCTTTTAAGTAAATAAAAATCAGTTATATCAGAATATATGTTTGATTTTTAGGATTTAAAGGGACTAGTTTTGCTAAAGCAACTGTTAAATGGATAAAATAGAGGATGATTTTGGTTTTTATCTTTAGACTCTTATTCAGATTGGGTTAAATTGAATTCTGTAGGTTGATGCCTATCTCTGGAAATAGTCTCCCCTTATTGCACTATAATATTTTGTGAAAATATATTATTGATAGTAGGTTCTATGAGCCAAGGGAGTTGAGTCACCGCACAGATTTCTTAGTATAGAAAACCATTCCGAAATCACATGAAAAAGATAAATTACTGGTACAACAATTTAAAAATAAACTTTTATCTTGAAATGTTTTTAGGTTCACAAAAACTTTAAAGATGGCACAAATAGTCTCCATATTCCGGCACTATTTCCTCAAAGGTTATCATCTTATATAACTGTGGTAAACTTGCCCTAGTATTTCCATTAACTAGAATGTAGATTTGATCTAGGCTTCAGTAGTTTTGCTACTAATGTAGTTTCTATTCCACTATTCAATCCAGTACACCACATTGCATTTAGTCATCACATCTCCCTAGACTTTTCCACTCTGTGATAGTATCTTTTTGAGTTTTATGGTTTCTTTGTAAAACATACTTAAAATTAAACTAACTAGAATTCTCTAATCTGGGGATGCCTCTTACTGGTGAATTAATAACTTAAGTTTTATAAAGCAATTGAACCTTGTCAAATCAACATACTCCTTTGCACAAGGCAGAAGTAAAACTAGAATTCAAAAAGCGTGTACAAGTATATAGACTTCAAACCTGATATTCAAAACCACTGATGAGAAATAATTATACTCAGAAACATACATATAGCTAATTCACTTCATTGTACAATAGAAACTAACACAACATTGTGAAGAAAATATATACCAATTAAAAAAAAAAAAAAAGCATGCTAAAGCCAACAAATAAAAAGTCTGAGAGGGGAAGTGAGAGGGGAGATTCTAATTTTAAGATAGATTTCAATAAGGACTTTATTTTCCTCCTCAGAAATTAAACTTAGAAATGCCAAAAAGGATAACTTTGCTTTAACTTTGCTTCAGAAAGAAAAAAGTCCTGCAGATTTTTTTACAAGGAATTGTTATTTAGACCTCAGATAAAAATAAATAATTACAGATAAATAAACTGTGTTTTTCCTTGTCAGTGTATTACTTATTTTGAAAGAAGCAATCAATGACAATAGTTCTCATTTATAAACTTTGTTTTGAAGTGGTATTTGAAGTCAAGCTACAGAAATGTGGAACTGAAAGAATTTTAAGTGCCACCAAATTTGTTTACTATACAGATGAGGAAACTGAGGCACCAGAAGTCTTAGTGACATTGCTAAGACCACAAAAGTGCTTAATGAGGACACATCAGCAAATATCCAGTTTTCCTGACTCATAAGCAAAGAAGTAATGCTGTTTTCCTGTCTATTGAATAGACTAGGCTAATGGCAGGATGTGAGAACACAGAGCTAGTGATAGAAATTGTCCAAGTTGTTACAAATAATATTGCAGAATGTGTGAAGACTAAAGAACCAGCTGAATACAAAATGAAATTACATCTGCAGAGAATAGGTAGCAATTTTTGAGAGTCGAATAATAGATGAAGAAATGAGGCTTATCTTGGGTAAAGCAAACTACAAGATACAAATACTCAGGGTACATTTTTCTTCAGAATTTGAAATTGTTGTTAAATGTGACTTAGGCAGTTATGAAACAATTTTTGCCTGAACTGTGAGAAATATGGTTTACAGCTTCATATGTTAGTAGAATGCTACTGAAAAACTTCTAGTCTATTCATGTTAGTCAGTCTTAGTAAACTTAATAGGTTGATATTTAGATTGAGGGACCCCTTGAGAAAATTAGAGAACTGATAAAATAAGTATTTTTCATGACTGACATCATACAATTGTGACCTGGTCTCATAATGTGAAGCAGAAGATTTTTCTGAAGCTAATTCAGTCATGCTTGCCACCAAATGCCTGGATTGGAAAGATGAAAGTTAAATACTTCCAATTATTTTGAAGTCAGTCTAATGAGGGAGAAATGCTAAGGAGGAAATATACACTCAACCAAACACTACAATTAATTCAGGTGCAAGAGAAGGTAAAGAAAATGGATTCATTTGACTATCCATAAGGGACTGTCCACTATCCAACTTGGAGCTATCCATAAGGAAGTTGGCATCCCAAATCAGTCCAGAAAGAAGTTAAACTTCATATATTCTTCATCTAATTACAAGGGCATTTCAGGCTAAGGACAAAACTCCCAAGAAGATACCAAAAAATACTTGTCCATGCAAATCAGTAGTTTTTTGGGAGGGGAGAAAACATGGTATGATTCAGAAATAACTTAACACTCTTCATTTCTTACCCTAAAAACATGAATATTCTCGGTATTTTTTTAAGAATAACTGTATGAAATTAAACATTGTTATCATAGTTTCTTCATAATGTCTCAGGAAAAAAGATATTTATGAGTATGATTTCAGCTGGACTTGGAGGACTTCTTCAATGTACTTTTCCTTTTCACCAAGGATGATCATTTGTGTGTATATTTTCACCATGTTATGCCCTATTAATGTTCACTAAATAATATATAGTTTTTGCATTATTCAAAAATTATAGGTAAATGGTACTATATTGTAAATATCCTTTTAATAACTTGATGTTTTCACATCACATGCCTACAATTTCATGAGGCTGATACATGTAGCTCTAAATTTGATTTCACAAAATTTTTATCACTTTATTTTATATATTACCTTGTTTAAGGAATTCAGATTATGTTAAATTTTTCTATTAAAAACACTGGATATTTTTCTATGTGTTGCTTCATACTCATAAATACTTAGAGTTTAGTAAATTTCATGGGTAAGAAGTCATACTTCATTCTCTTTATTTTTAACTTCTTTTTAATCATAAATTTAGACATATTTCCATGTTTATCCTCTACTAGGTATCCTCTTATATGAATACTTTGTTCATGTCTCTTATTTATATATTGCCATTAGTGTTTGTATTGATTTACAAGTTTTCCCTAAGTTTTATTCCTGTTCCAATTTCTATTGCTCTATGGTAAACCACTCTAAAACTCAGTAACTGAAAACAACAATTGATTTCTCTGGGTCACATAGGTAACTGGACTAAGCTAGAGAGTCCTTTGTTCCCTAAGCTATAGTTGAAGTTATGCAGCTGCATTCAGCTGAGAGTTTGACTAGATGAAAACTTAGGGAAAAGTTGGGTCCTTCAGAAAAAGATGATGAGATAACATGGATGTCAAGACCTATGAAATTTCTGAGATTTTACCCTACTTGGAAACTAAAAGTTTGCCTATGAGTTTTCAAGTTCTATAATACTGTGTAAGTAGATTTTAATTAATTTCCTTCCATGTAGTTAGAAAAGAAATATCCTAAATTATATCAAACTTTTTCCAAGAAGGTAAATGAATGGAAAGGAAGGAAGGGAAACAGGAAGGAGAGGGAGAAAAGAAAGAAAAGAGAAGAAAAGAAAGGTAGGAGGGGAAAAAAGAAGAGGAAGAGAGGAAGAAAGGAAAGAGAACAAAATTAAAAATAATAATAATAGATTGAAAGTTGTCATAATGAATCAGGATTGATAGTTTATTGATATACAAAAACTCATACCTTATTCAGCTTTCATCAGATTTCCCCTAATGTCTCTCTTCTGTCCTACAGTATAATTAAAACCATTACATTTACTCATATGTCTCTAAGCATTCCTCATGACTGGGACGTTTTCTCAGATTTTCCTTGTTCTTGGTCACATTGATATTTTTGAGTATTATTGGATAGGTTTTTTTTTTTTTTTGTCTTTCATTTGGGATTTGTGTGTCCGGGAGGAGCAACCCCACGCCCGGGGCCAGGGGCGGCGGCCGGGAGGACCAACCCCACGTCCAAGGAGCCGTGCTGTGCAGGCACAGGAGGGACTAGAGGAGCTATGCCACGTTGAAGGTCAGAAAAGGAGGTGGTGAGGAGATACCCCTTGTCCAAGGTAAGGAGCAGCGGCTACACTTTGCTGGAGTAGCCGTGAAGAGATACCCCACACCCAAGGTAAGAGAAACCCAAGTAAGACAGTAGGTGTTGCAAGAGGGCATCAGAGGGCAGACACAATGAAACCATACTCACAGAAAACTAGTCAATCTAATCACACTAGGACCACAGCCTTGTCTAACTCAATGAAACTAAGCCATGCCTGTGGGGCAAACCAAGATGGACGGGTCATGGTGGAGAGATCTGACAGAATGTGGTCCACTGGAGAAGGGAATGGCAAACCACTTCAGTATTCTTGCCTTGAGAACCCCATGAACAGTATGAAAAGGCAAAATGATAGGATACTGAAAGAGGAACTCACCAGGTTAGTAGGTGCCCTATATGCTACTGGAGATCAGTGGAGAAATAACTCCAGAAAGAATGAAGGGATGGAGCCAAGGAAAAAAAACCCAGCTGTGGATGTGACTGGTGATACAAGCAAGGTCTGATGCTGTAAAGAGAAATATTGCATGGGAACCTGAAATGTCAGGTCCATGAATCAAGGAAAATTGGAAGTGGTCAAACAAGAGATGGCAAGAGTGAATATTGACATTCTAGGAATCAGTGAATGGGTGAATTTAACTCAGATGACCATTACATCTACTACTGCGGGGAGGAATCCCTCAGAAGAAATGGAGTAGCCATCATGGTCAACAAAAGAGTCTTAAATGCAGTACTTGGATGCAATCTCAAAAATGACAGAATGATCTCTGTTTGTTTCCAAGGCAAACCATTCAATATCACAGTAATCCAAGTCTATGCCCCAACCGGTAATGCTGAAGAAGCTGAAGTTGAACGGTTCTATGAAGACCTACAAGACCTTTTAGAACTAACAACCAAAAAAGATGTCCTTTTCATTATAGGGGACTGGAATGCAGAAGTAGGAAGTCAAGAAACTCCTGGAGTAACAGGCAAATTTGGCCTTGGAATACGGAATGAAGCAGGGCAAAGACTAATACAGTTTTGCCAAGAAAATACACTGATCATAACAAACACCCTCTTCCAACAACACAAGAGAAGACTCTACACATGGACATCACCAGATGGTCAACACCGAAATCAGATTGATTGTATTCTTTGCAGCCAAAGATGGAGAAGCTCTATAAAGTCAGCAAAAACAAGACCAGGAGCTGACTGTGGCTCAGATAATGAACTCCTTATTGCCAAATTCAGACTTAAATTGAAGAAAGTAGGGAAAACCACTAGACCGTTCAGGTATGACCTAAATCAAATCCCTTATGATTATACTGTGGAAGTGAGAAATAGATTCAAGGGACTAGATCTGATAGATAGAGTGCCTGATGAACTATGGAATGAGGTTCATGACATTGTACAGGAGACAGGGATCAAGACTATCCCCATGGAAAAGAAATGCAAAAAAGCAAAATGGCTGTCTGGGGAGGCCTTACAAATAGCTGTGAAAAGAAGAGAAGCGAAAAGCAAAGGAGAAAAGGAAGATTACAAGCGTCTGAATGCAGAGTTCCAAAGAATAGCAAGAAGAGATGAGAAAGGCTTCTTCAGCGATCAATGCAAAGAATTAGAGGAAAACAACAGAATGGGAAAGACTAGAGATCTCTTCAAGAAAATTAGAGATACAAAGGGAACATTTTATGCAAAGATGAGCTCGATAAAGGACAGAAACTGTATGGACCTAACAGAAGCAGAAGATATTAAGACGAGATGGCAAGAATACACAGAAGAACTGTACAAAAAAGATCTTCACGACCCAGATAATCACAATGGTGTGATCACTGACCTAGAGCCAGACATCCTGGAATGTGAAGTCAAGTAGGCCTCAGAAAGCATCACTATGAACAAAGCTAGTGGAGGTGATGGAATTCCAGTTGAGCTATTTCAAATCCTGAAAGATGATGCTGTGAAAGTGCTGCACTCAGTATGCCAGCAAATGTGGAAAACTCAGCAGTGGCCACAGGACTGGAAAAGGTCAGTTTTCATTCCAATCCCAAAGAAAGGCAATGCCAAAGAATGCTCAAACTACTGCACAATTGCACTCATCTCACACGCTAGTAAAGTAATGCTCCAAATTCTCCAAGCCAGGCTTCAGCAATACGTGAACCGTGAACTTCCTGATGTTCAAGCTGGTTTTAGAAAAGGCAGAAGAACCAGAGATCAAACTGCCAAAATCTGCTGGATCATGGAAAAAGCAAGAGAGTTCCAGAAAAACATCTATTTCTGCTTTATTGACTATGCCAAAGGCTTTGACTCTGTGGATCATAGTGAACTGTGGAAAATTCTGAAAGAGATGGGAATACCAGACCACCTGATCTGGCTCTTGAGAAATTTGTATGCAGGTCAGGAAGTAACAGTTAGAACTGGACATGGAACAACAGACTGGTTCCAAATAGGAAAAGGAGTACGTCAAGGCTGTATATTGTCACCCTGCTCATGTAACTTCTATGCAGAATACATCATGAGAAATGCTGGACTGGAAGAAACACAAGCTGGAATCAAGATTGCCGGGAGAAATATTAATAACCTCAGATATGCACATGATACCACCCTTATGGCAGAAAGTGAAGAGAAACTAAAAAGCCTCTTGATGAAAGTGAAAGTGGAGAGTGAAAAAGTTGGCTTAAAGCTCAACATTCAGAAAACAAAGATCATGGCATCTGGTCCCACCGCTTCATGGGAAATAGATGGGAAAACAGTGGAAACAGCATCAGACTTTATTTTTTTTGGACTCCAAAATCACTGCAGATGGTGACTGCAACCGTGAAATTAAAAGACGCTTACTCCTCGGAAGGAAAGTTATGACCAAACTAGATAGCATATTGAAAAGCAGAGACATTACTTTGACTAGACAAAGGTTTGTCTAGTCAAGGCTATGGTTTTTCCTGTGGTCATGTATGGATGTGAGAGTTGGACTGTGAAGAAGGCTGAGCACCAAAGAATTGATGCTTTTGAACTGTGGTGTTGGAGAAGACTCCTGAGAATCCCTTGGACTGCAAGGAGATCCAACCAGTCCATTCTAAAGGAGATCAGCCCTGGGATTTCTTTGGAAGGAATGATGCTAAAGCTGAAACTCCAGTACTTTGGCCACCTCATGCGAAGAGTTGACTCATTGGAAAAGACTCTGATGCTGGGAGGGATTGGGGGCAGGAGGAGAAGGGGACGACAGAGGATGGGATGGCTGGATGGCATCACTGACTCGATGGCTGTGAGTCTGGGTGAACTCCGGGAGTTTGTGATGGACAGGGAGGCCTGTTGTGATGCGATTATGGGGTTGCAAAGAGTCGGACACGACTGAGCCACTGAACTGAACTGATGTTTTAATTAATCAGGATTATACTGGGATAATGTGTTTTTTGAGAGGAAGATCACAGAAGTCATTCTCATCATATATTAAGGATACATACAATTAACTTGACTCATGGTTGATGCTGGGCTTCCCCTATAGCTCAGCTGATAAAGAATTTGCCTGCAGTAAGAGAGACCTGGGTTCAATCCCTGGGTTGGAAAGATCCCCTGGAGAATGGAAAGGCTACCCACTCCACTCTACTCTACTCTGCTCTCTGGCCTAGAGAATTTCATGGACTGTATAGTCCATTGGGTCACAAAGAGTCAGACATGACTATGCGACTTTCACTTTCCCTTTCCACTGGATGCTGGGAGTTCCCAGGTGGCACTAGTGATGAAAAAACCCTCCTGCCATTGCAGGAGACATGAGAAATGAAGGTTGGATCCCTGAGTTGGGAAGATCCCCTCACAAAGGATACAGGCAACCCCCTCCAGTAATTTTGTCTAGAGAATCCTACAGACAAAGGAGCCTGGCAGGCTACAGTCTATAGGATCCCATAGAGTTGGACACAACTGAAGCAATTTGGCATGCACTTGTTCTTGATGTTAACCTTGATCGACCTGGTTTGAGCTAGCATTTGTCAGATTTTTCCAATGTAAAATTACTCTTTCTTTTTCTCCTTTTCCATACTGTATTCTTTGGAAGAAAACAACTATCTGCAGGTTGTATTTAAGGAGTTGAGAATTATGTTCCAATTCTTTAAGAATAGCATATGTACAGAAATTATTCGGAATTCTTCTATACCAGAGATTTGTCTATTCTCATTTATTTATTCAATAATGTGTTTATGCGGAGAAGGCAATGGAAACCCACTCCAGTACTCTTGCCTGGAAAATCCCATGGACGGAGGAGCCTGGTAGGCTGCAGTCCACGGGGTCGCTAAGAGTTGGACAGGACTGAGGGACTTCACTTTCACTTTTCACTTTCACGCATTGGAGAAGGAAATGGCAACAGTCCACTGTTCTTGCCTGGAGAATCCCAGGGACGGGGGAGCCTGGTGGGCTGCCGTCTATAGGGTCGCACAGAGTCAGACATGACTGAAGCGACTTAGCAGCAGCAGCAGCAGCAGCAGCAATGTGTTTATGTCAGTATAGATTCAAAAATGTTTATTCTTTGGGTTATAATCCAGTACTTCTTTGTTTTCTTGCTCAAATTGTTCCAGTTTTAGCTATTGGGAGCATTCTCGTTTGGCTTTTTATCCCTTTGACATATTGTATCATTGGAGGCTGTGGAAATCTGTGAGGTGGAGGGAGCTTCATTTCTGCTACTACAAGATGTTACAGTCTCCTACTGTATAGTTTTTGATTCATTCCTGGAATCAGCTAATTCTTCAAGGAATCCTGGTTTCTTTTGTTGGATAATAGTATTAAAAACCAAGCTCTGGATGCTAGGTTTACTCATTGTTACTGAGGTATAGTTTAATCACTCACTTGATGTATACATATATATTTCTATATATGAAAATTATATCTATATTAATCTAAACGTAAGTTCTTACTAATGTCTCTAGCTCTAACCCTGATATTACAATATTCTAACCTCCTATTTCTTGTTTTTCTTTTTTTATTTGCTACACAGCTTGTGGGATGTTAGTTCCACATTCAGGGATCAAACCAATATTCCCTGAAGTGGAAGAATAGAGTCTTAACCACTGAACCATGAAGGAAACCCTTTCTTTCCTATCTTTCACCTCCCCCTACAACAGATGAAAATCTGGCTCCCATTATTCACCATCCACTTACACACTTACACGCTTTTTCAGTTTCAATCTACAATTATAAAAGTATCAGAAATGTTAACCTCTGTCTCCTTGGGACACAAATTTATCAAATAGGATATAGTGATTATTTATAATTCTGTTAGTCCTTAGTCTTATACACTCCACTCATTTCCAAAGTTACTTAGCACCTTCCACCAGCCTCATCCCTTTCAGTGAGAAGGTTTCATTACTTTTTAAATATATGTGGTTTCTTTTGTCACATCTGCATTTTAAACTGGGATTCTCTGACTTCTCAAGTTTGCTTTAATTTGCATACATTAAGGTTTACTTTTTGTATGGTGAAGTTCTATGGATTTTGAAAGATATTTAATACTTTGAATATACCATTCTATCATACACAACCACTTCAACATTTTGGAAACAGTCTGTGCTTCATCTATTCAGTCTCCTCCATCCATCTTCTGCTGTAAACTTCCATCATCTCTGATTTGCATACCATTGCTATAATTTGCCTTTTCCACAATATTATATATTTGGAGTTGTAAAGTCCATAGCATTTTCAGACAGTTTCTAGTCTTCTCTTGATAATCCACACTTAAGATTCATCCATGTCTTTTTCTAGATTGATAACTCAATTATATTTGTTGCTGAAGAATATAGCACTGTATTTGTGTACCGTGGTTTATCATTTACCTATTGAAAGATGTCATGGTTTGTTTCAGTTTTTGATGATTTTGAATAACGTTATTTTCAAAATTTATGTGCAGGTTTTTGTGTGGAAATAAGTTTTCAAAAATATGAGTAAAATCTTGGATCACAGCTGCTGGATATTTTGTTTAGTAAGGAACTGCAAAATTGCCTTCCAAAGTGGCTGTATAATTTCATAACTCTACCAGCAATTACTAAATATCTGTTGCTCCTACTCAAGGGTTATTTATATTTCCAGATTTCAGATTATCACCATTCTAATAGTTGTATAGTCATTTTCATTGCCTTATTAATTTGCAATTACCTAATATCAAATGATATTAAGCCTTTTTTCATATGATTATATAACATCTGTATATCTTTGGTAAGGTGTTTGTTCATATTTTTGCCCATTTCTTAATTGACTTGTTTTATTTTTGTTCTGTTGAATTTCTGTTGTATATTTTGAATACATATTTTTATTACATAGGTGTTTTTCAAATAATTTCTCCCAGTCTTTATTTAATTTGTCTTTTGAGCCTCTTAACATCTTTTAAAAAGCAGAAACTTCTAATTTTGATAAACTCAAACTTATCAATTCTGGCAGATCTAGACTATGACTCTCTGGATTTGCTGTTTCTCCAGATTTCTGGCAGCTTTCCTGGTGGCTCAGAAGGCAAAGAATCTGCCTGCAGTGCAAGATGGCAGTTTATTCTGTAAACTCAGTGCTTTAATGGATGCAAGAAATGGTGTTGCTCTTCAGTTTACACAGAATTTTCTTGTTTAAAAAAAACAATTGAAGGAATTCCCCTGTGGTCCAGTGGTTGGGACTTGGCACTTCACTGCACCAGGTTCAACCCCTGGATGGGAAGCTAAGATCGCACAAGCAATGCAGAGCAGCCAAAAAAAAAAAAAAAGAGAGAGAGAGAGAAGAGGATTGCTGACATCCAAGTTCTTCACAAGTTGAAGCTAAAAGTGGAAACAAATTTTATGCATTTGTATTTAAAATTCAAAACAAGGTAATTTTTAAAGCATCTTTTTCTGGTAGGAGATTGTGATGAATTAGGGAGAGGGTAAAATGTTTTAAAATATAAAGTTCTAATAATAACTCTAATATTCTTAGGGAAAAGTGAGATTATCTGATATGATCTGTGTTTTTAAAGTGGTGGTAAAAAACCTAAATTAACGAGAATGCTTGGAAACTGTCTCTGTAGACAGTCTGAACTTCTTTCTGTTAGCCTTAAGAGCATGCCTTTATTTCATACTGTGTGTTTACTTGCCCAAAGATGTATGATGAAAATTCTTATATACTTTTTACTCATATTTTTCTTCTTGTACATGTATTGATGTACACAAATTGTTACTTATTTCCACTCATAGATATTTGTCTTCACAAAGAAACTTAAAACTGAAGCCATTCCATAAAATTAACATTCTTGGTTAATCTCTAAGAATAATCAAGTTTCACCTGAAGAATTACAAGTTAATTTATCTACTCAATATGAACACTTTCTGTATACCAGCAAGCATCTGATAAAACTATAAGGAGGTTCATGGGATTTAATATTACAAATAACATAATTATGCCACTTTTTCCTTCTAAGCAAATGAATATCTAGTGATCAAAAGTAGAACAAATATTTGACTGTCATAAAAGGGGTGTTATTAGTAATAATAGAAAAATCATTCTGCAAATATTTTACAATTATATACAGTTCAAACGATCATAAAACGTTTTAGACAAATGCGGACAATTCTGGATAGTGAAACGTGCTACCTTCTAATAATTATGCTGGTACAACAGGCATAACCTGAAAGTGAGCCATGTACATTGGGATATGTTGTCATTCTATGTAGAGTACCATGATGTTTTCATTTTAACTCTGTAATTAGTCATTTTAAATTTTATTTTTGCAGCACATTTTTTTGTGTATCTTACCTACTGATTGCTATTTACCAGTTTAATTTTCATATTAAGAGAAGAAACAAGCTTCTGTTTTTCAGGTACCAATCGTAGGCACATGACGGGCCACCATTGGATACCTGAATGGCTCTCTGTCTCTCTCTTGCTCTGTGGTTTCCTAACCTGATATAATTTAAAACTTTTTATACACTTTTATTTTTCCTTCTTTTTTTAATCTGCTTAAGAATTAGAATTTTTCTAAGATGGTCTGTGTTATTGATATTAGGGGTAAAGGTAACATTTATTGCAACAATTATTTGATAACATACATTGTAATTGTCAGGATTGGGCCAGACTCTGGGTATGTATCAGAGAAGGCAATGGCACCCCACTCCAGTACTCTTGCCTGGAAAATCCCATGGACGGAGGAGCCTGGTAGGCTGCAGTCCATGGGGTCGCTAAGAGTCGGATACGACTGAATGACTTCACTTCACTTTCTGGGTATGTATCATTGTCCAGCACATGCATGGTGTCCACTCTCACTGAAGAGAATTCACTAATGTACATCTTTGGAGTGGTTTATTAATAATACTATTAAATAAATAGTCTTCTCTCTTGAAATTTTCTTTATCAAAGTCATATTTTTTTCAAATAGTCACATGCTATTCTACAAAATATCATTGTAAAATAGCAGTCTTAAAACAATGTCTGGCACATATTAGGAACTCTGCAAATAATTATTCAGTGATGGAATGAGTGAATAAAATTCAGTAAGTCTTAGATATTTCTGTATGTCTATTTCATATGATAAGTGAACTGTAACTGAACTAAGTAAATAATTCTAGCCACCTGGTTATAATTGGAAAATAGCCTGAGCTTCAACTAAGTTTTATGTCTTTTGTCCTTTTTCACCCTCAGTAAACAAGGTTGTGTGGAGAAAAATAACGTAAAGTTAGAAATTACATGGATATGGTCTGAATATGAATTAATTAGAACATGGTATTCTATTTGTTTGATTCTATTTGTTCAGTGGTCTGAATGAATAGAATACCACTCACAATAGAGATGCCAACAGCACTTGTCTTCTATATTAAAGTGTAAGAAACCCCAGTTAATAAAGTTCCATATTTCATGAACTGCAGATGTCAACTATAAGCTGCATCATATGTTACGAACATTAAGAAAGAAAAAGTGCTGATGTGTAAACCATAAGTTACTTTTCTTTTTCAGTTTTATTCTTATCAAAAGTTATTTTAGAATTACTGAGACAGTTCTTTCAATTGTGCATAATTCTTGTTTTTATACACAATGGAAAATATGAGCAAAGTAAGTTGGTTCATATGTTCATAAATCTTCTGTGTGTCCAAAGGTGATTTTTCTGAATTTATTTTTGATTCCTAATAATCACTGAATCACAACATATAACACTGGTCACTGTGTTGTCAAGATATTGATGAGACAGCATGTCATAAGAAAGTTCCATAATTTACTTCCAAATCACAGGTGCCTATTCTATACATTTTTAATGCTGGTGCATTTTTGCACCAGCTGGTGCATAATGCTGGTCCTACTGAGGAATTTAAGGTTTTCTTACCACAGCCAGGGCTCTCATTCCTTTCTCAAACAATCTTTAAATCTTTCACCAATGTAAAATACATCTCAGTTTCAGAGATATCTAAATGTGTTTATGTAAATGAATGTGTTTCCTTTATATTCATAAATATATATTTATGTAAGTGATATCATATATATACACATATGCATGTATATATTTTATATCTTACTGCGATGAAATGTATACAGTAAAAAAATAAAATAGTATGAATTTCTTCAGTTACTATTAGTGGGAATAATGCAGAAAGTTTTACCGCAGTGTACAGTATTGAATGATTAGTTTCAGAAGGACAAGTTCTATTGTTTAATTGCAAATTCATGTGCTTATTTAATGTAATCTTTAGATGGGAAAATTTTAAATTTTCCTAAAATACACTGAAAAGTATACCATATTTTAGATTATCCAGAGGAAAGCTTAAGTATTGTGTTACTTGTTTAGTTGTGTGCCATAATAAAACTGATTTTAATATAAGCTTATTGCAAAGAGAAGAAAAAGGTCCCATTTTGTAGCATTGGTTTTCTATTTCCTATCTACTTGGCCACATGAAATTTGGGTGCCTGTAAAGGCAGGATAATAACTAATCCTCTTTGCTATTTAGCATCACTTAATCCTTTTTGGTACTTATCCTATTAACATTTTTTCTCTTGTATTTAAATGCCAGTGCAGAGCACTCAAATTACTTGCATTTATTTCCATGCTTCTGAATTTCCCAGTTAGAGAAAGTACCTTCAGAAACGTTTGATTAAATATATGCATTTATCTGAGTCTATATTCATTTTCAAGTGCTTTTTCTAGTTTAATGATTTTGCCTTGGTTATTTTCAGCTACCAGTTTATATTTACCATTATTTTGTAGCTGTAGAATTCACCTGCAATGTAATATAAGCTATTTGACTGAGCTCCCCAAAAAATTTTATAAAACTTTTGCATATTTTTAGATTTTAGTTAAAACCCTACTCTAAGTATGTGAATTCTTAAAGTACATTACTAGGCATTACTTATATTAAAGGATATAAACCATTAAATCTTACCTTTTGAAAAACTGTATTAGTCAGATCAAGCTAAGCTATGCTGCATTAACTAGCATTCACAAAATCACAATGGTTTTGAAAAATATAAGCTTATTTCTCACTCATAATTTATGCTCATTGTGGGTTGGCAGGAGAGTCTGTTTCAGCTGGACTTGCACTTCAACATAGAGGAGTTGGGGTGTAGCAAGTCATATCTGTCTTTTAAGGTTTTAGTCTCAAAATATCACATTTAATTTCCTTCTTGTTTCCTTCTCCTAAGGAAATCATGGGGATAGCAAATCATTTCAAGGTGGTTAAGGAAGTGCAGTTTTGCTATGTGTCAGGAAGAGAAGAGGGGATATTTGTAATTAGCCCTAACAACTTCTAACATTCACTTTAATTCACCTTTCCTTTAAAGGAACACAGAGTAACTTCATAATAAAAATCAAGATGCTGAGGTGCTAGTGTATCTAACTTTCTTTTGAAAAGGAAATGAAGAGTAGAGAATGGTTGGTATTATAATTATTTTAGTTTATATATAAGAAAGAAATGATTATATGTATATGCATTGAATATCTATATATTTACACATATGTGTGTATGTTGTTGTTGTTCAGCTGCTAAGTCGTATCTGACTCTTTGTGACTTCATGGACTGCAGCGTGCCAGTCTTTCCTGTCCTTCACTATCTGCTGGAGTTGCCTCAAACTCATGTCCATTGATTAGGTGATATTATCTAACCACCTCACCCTCTGTCACCTCCTTCTCCTCCTGCCCTCAATCTTTCCCAGTATCAGGGAGAGTCTTTTCCAGTGAGTCAGCTCTTCATATCAGGTGGCCAAAGCTTCAGCCTCAGCATCAGTCTTTTCAATGAATATTCAGGTTTATGAATATATAGAGAGTAGTCCCATAGTGCATTTGTATGTTATGTAATTGAATACTTCAACAAACTTAGTGTATAAGTATCTTTATTCTCCTACTCTATTTTAATTGAGGAAGAAACTTAGAATATTTAAGTAAACTTTTCTAAATTACATGGTTAATATGTAATTATGCTGAAATTTATTTGCATTAATTCCTGGTTTTCTAACATCATGCTGTCTATTAGGAAAAGTATCATTTAGGTAAATGAGGAGACATTTGGTTTTGACTTTTAGAATTATTGTTTTCTCCTATTATCTACCTTTATGTGAGACTCAAACATAAAATTTTACAAGTTGGGTATTTTTCTGGTAGAGTGAAATAAAAAATTTGACAAATAACCTCTATATAAAGTAATCACAAAACTGGATACAATTGTCAAAAATAAACTCAGGGCTCTGGAAATGGACAAAAGGTATACAGCAAACTAATAAGTATTTATTCATGTAAATCTATTGAAGTTGAGGACAAATCTACTGATTACATGGAAAAAAAAGAAAAGTTATGAAAGGGCTTCCTAGGTTGCTCAGTGGTAAAGAATCAGCCTGCCAATGCAGGAGACAACGGTTCCATCCCTGGGTTGGGAAGATCCCCAGGGGGAAGAAATTGGCAACCCACTCCAGTGTTCTTGCCTGGGATACCATGGACAGAGGAGCCTGGCAGGTTACAGTGCATGGGGTTGCAAAAAGCCAAACATGAATTAGCAACTGAACAAAAACAGTACAGAGGAGAAATTTCAGATGGAGTTAGTGATTGGAATAATTACACAAACCAAACAATACCAAAGAATTTGGGACAGCCAAATTCCAAGGTGTCAACACCTTGCTTTCAAAATTCTGGTATCCAGACACTGAGTCAATTAAATTCTGTTGTTCTAAGCCACCATGTTTATAATTATTTATCCCAGGACTCTAAGAAAATTAAGAAAAATATCAATATTTTTTAAAAGTCAATTGTATCTATAATTTAGAAATAAATAATCCAAAACTAAAATTAAGCATCCAATTCCATATATAAAGGACAAAAAAAATTTAAGAAAATATATTAAAAGCAGTACATGACTTATAAAATTAAAACTATAAAACATTTCTGAGAAAAATAAAGATATAGACAAACTGAGAGACATACCATGCTCATTCAGAAAACTAAGATCATGGCATCTGGTCCTATCACTTCATGGCAAATAGATGGGGAAACGGTGGAAACAGTGACAGACCTTATTTTTTGAAATTAAAAGATGCTAGCTCCTTGAAAGAAAAGCTATGACCAACCTAGACAGCTTATTAAAAAGCAGAGACATTACTTTGCCAACAAAGGTCCGTCTAGTCAAAGCTTTGGTTTTTCCAGTAGTCATGTATGGATGTGAGAGTTGGACTATAAAGAAAGCTGAGCACTGGAAAATTGATGCTTTTGAACTGTGATGTTGGAGAAGACTCTTGAGAGTCCCTTGGACTGCAAGGAGATCCAACAAGTCCATCCTAAAGGAAATCAGTCCTGAATATTCATTGGAAGGACTGATGCTGAAGCTGAAACTCCAATACTTTGGCCACCTTACGCAAAGAACTGTCTCATTTGAAAAGACCCTAATGCTGGGAAAGATTGAAGGTGGGAGGAGAAGGGGATGACACAGGATGAGATGGTTGGATGGCATCACTGACTCAATGAACATGAGTTTGAGTAAATTCCATGAGTTGGGATGGACAGGGAGGTGTGGCATGCTGCAGTCCGTGGTGTCACAAAGAGTCAGACGTGACTAAGCGACTGAACTAAATTGGACCATGCTCATGGGACAAGAAGATTCAAAATGGCAGTTCTCTCTAAGTTGATATATCTATCTCTGTCAAAGTTAGTTTTTTTTTTTTTTCCTCCTAAAAATTGACAAGTGAATACTAAAATATATACGAAAGTCAAAGGATCAGACATAACCAAAATAATTTTGGAAAACTAAAATTTATATGACTGTACTATCACTTTAAAAAATATTAGAAGTCTATAACAATAAAAGGAGAAGGCAATGGCCACCCACTCTAGTACTCTTGCCTGGAAAATCCCATGGAATGAAGAGCCTGGTAGGCTGCAGTCCATGGGGTCGCAAAGAGTCAGACACGACTGAAGCAACTTAGCAGCAGTAGCAGCAACATAACAATAAAAACAATATGGTCTTGGTGTAAGAGTTGTCATATAGATTATATAAATCTATGTAATAAAATCCAGAGTCCAGATATGAAGCTTTTTTGTATCTTCAGTTTACTTTTTTAAATCTTTTTATTTTATATTGGATGCATCTTCAATTTATTTCTGACAAAGATGCTGAGGCAATTATTTTTGATAAAGGGCAATTTAATACCTCACATTATATACATAAGTTAAGTTATTTAGTTAACAGACTTGTTTCCAGGTTATGTGAAAAACACTTAAAAACTCAGTAATAAGATGACAACATAATTAAAAAATTAATAACAAATTCAAATAGATATTTTGCCAAGAGAAATCACCAAAGAAATTATACAAATGGCAAATAAGCACATAAAAAATGTTTAAAGTCATTATTCATTAGGAAAATGAAAATTAGATACATGGTAACATACCACCACAAGCCTACTAGAGTAGTTATAGTTTGATAGACAACAAGTGTTGGCAAGGGTGTTGAGAAACGAACCTTCACACATTGCTGGTGGGAATGTAAAATGGTTGTATTGGTTTATTACAAATGTAGCAAATTACCAAAAATAGATTGACAACACATACTTATTATTTTTCAGTTCTTTATGTCAGAAGTTCAATATGGGTTTCACTAGGCTTAGACTAATGTTTTGGCAGGCCTGGGTTTCTTTCATGGACTCTTAGGGAGAATATATTTCCTTGCTCATTCAAGGAAATGTTGGCAAAATTCAGTCCCAAGCCATTGTAGCACTGAGGCCTTTGTTTTCTGTTGGCTGTCGGCTGGGGCAGGGCAGGATTGAGGGTGGGGGATTGGGATGGGGAGGTAGGAATCCTAACCTCTAGAAGTCTCTTCAATTCTTGCACATAGTTCTCCTCAACCCTATATCTCAAAACCAGCAAAAAAGCATTGAAACCTCATGTTGCCATATCTCTACTTCCTGCTTCTGCCTCTTTCCTTCCATTCATGAGGATCCTTGTTAACGCTGGGCACACATGGATAAGCCCAGGTATTTTTCCCTTACTACCTTAATTTCCTTTTCCCAAGTGATACAGCTTAGTCACAGGTTCCAGAGATTAGAACACAGACATCTTTGGGAAGTAGATATTCTTTTGCTTACCACAATGGTACACCCACATAGGAAAGAAGTGTCTTAAAAACAGTTAAACTTCATATGTGACATGGAAATTTTCCAACTAGGATTCTATCTGAAAGATGAACATATAACATCACAGAAAAGCCATTAACTAAATGTTCTTAGCAGTGTTGTCCATAATAACTCAACACTGAAAACAATCAAAAGTTCAACTGGTGAATGAACAAACAAAATGTAGTAAATCCATGCAATGGAATACTGTTCATTAAGGGAAAGAAGCAAACCTGATACATGATGCAACAAGAAATGAAGCTCAAACACATTATCATAGTTAAAACTCCAGACATACAAGGCTATAGATTGTACTATTAACAATAAATTCATAGAAATGTTAAAAACTTTAGAGACTAAAATCATATCAAGGGTTGCCTGATTCTTAGGGCAGAGGGGATTGCCTAAAAGTGAGCATGAAGAAATTTTTTGAATAATAATGTTAAAAAGCTACATTATGATGAATGCCACAAAACTGTGTGGACTTACTAAGAATCATTGAATTCTACACATACAATGGGTAGATTTTGTGGGTGTAAATTATGCTTTAGTATAGGTGCTACCATTCTTCTTTTATAAATTCATATTTCACAAGTAAGCTGCTGCTGCTGCTTCTGCTAAGTCGCTTCAGTCATGTCCGACTCTGTGTGACCCCACAGACGGCAACCCTACAGGGTTCCCCATCTCTGGGATTCTCCAGGCAAGAACATTGGAGTGTGTTGCCATTTCCTTCTCCCACAAGTAAACTAGCATTGTTTAAAGAACACTCCCATTATTAGCTAATTCATTATTTATTTCTAAAATTTTGAAATTTAACATTGCCACCTCCAAAATATCTATCACCTCCCTCAGAGCACTCCCAAGGACAGTGAAATACCATTGCCCACGATAAAAAAATTCTTCATTCATGGCCCAACCCATCCCAAGCATATTTCACTGATAGCATCCAAACCTTGAACCTTAACCACGGAGAACTGAAGTCAAGAGCAAGTTTATCTCTGTTCCACTGAGCATAATTACTGAGCTAGGAATTTTAAAATTGGGTTACTCAATCTTACCCAACATTGTTATCAGAATCAAATGGACCAATGGATGAAAAATGGCCAACACAGTGTCTGGCATATTCTACGTATTTAACAAATTTTAAGCAGTCTTCCCTTTCCTACAAGAGAACTTCACTATTTATGTTTCATTCAGTCATTTCAGTTTTCAGCAAATATGAAAAAGAGTTCTCCATGAATGTGTTGGATCTGTAGTTTATTCCATGGGTGTACAATATTTATCTATCTCAGTCTCTAAGCAAACATCATACAGTCCCAGAACAGTGGAGAACCTGTGTGATAAAAACAGAGATGGTACATCCTCCAAACCAGGGCAAACACAGTTGAATTAACTATTAAGTGACAAATAGATATGGACAAGAAGAAATGAGCAAGAAGAAAATCATGATTATAGCAAGCTACTAGAATTAATGATATAGCAAATCTAATATTCATTTTTATAGAATACTTTACTATTCCAATTTTATAAAATAAATGCAAAGAAATGTAAACCTAAGAGGATTGAGTGAATTGGAGTAGCTCACCAGGTTAGTGGGGCTTCCCTGGTGTCTCAGACCATAAACAATCCACTTACAATGTGGGATACCTGGGTTCAATCCCTGGATTAGGAAGATCTGCTGGAGGAGGGCATGGCAACTCATTCCAGTATTCTTGCCTGGAGAATCCCCATGGACAGAGGAGCCAAGTAGGCTTCAGTCCTTGGGGTCACAAAGAGTCAGACATGGGTCAGCGACTAAGCACAGCACACTAGGTTAGTGATAAGGTAATACATGGGCTTCCTGGGTGGCCCTAGAGATTAAGAACCCACCTGCCAATGCAGGAGACACAAGAGACGAAGGTTTGATCCCTAGGTTGGGAAGATCCCATGGAGGAGGGCACAGCAACCCATTCCAGTATTCTTGTCTGGAAAATCCTATGGACAGAGGAGCCTAGTGGGCTACAGTCCATGGGGTTGCAAAGAACCAAACATGGCTAAAGTGACAGACAGCATGCACAGAGAGCCCAGAGTTAGAAAACTTTTATGTTTTTCCTATGTGCCGTGTTCTGGATGGAGAATATTGTGAAAACTACAAGTGAAGATAACAAAATTTAGCTCTGTTCAGGACTGTAGCCTCTGACTTCATACTTTTCATGTAAAAGCTCAGCAGAGTATCATTGCAGCTCTGGGAAGGCAATCACTAATTAAATAAAGCCCTGCCCATCTGAGATGGATATGGCTGAAATACCAAGCTGTAAACTTTCCCTGTCTGTGCCTTAGCTCTTTAAGTGCCAATGAATCTGAAAATCACAAACTTCAGTTGTTCTTTTTATTTTTTATTTTTCCTTTCCTGAGGCTCGGCTGCACTAAGTGGAAACTGAGGCCAGAAGAGAGAACACAAGTCTCAGAGTCAAAACACATGTCCTGTATTTCTTGTAACATCTGCAAGGGTTTTTCAGAAATAGAAAACTAAAAATATGAATACTATATATAGTACTTTAAAATTGTACATAGTGTTTACTGTATTCTTGGCATTTAAATTTAACATTCACAATCCAAAATGCAGGTATTAACCACCCCCTCCATTTTACAACTAGTGAAATTGATATGATGAAAATTAAGTAATTTGACCAGTATCAAGATCACACAGTAAAGACAGGAGCCTAAATTCATTCCCAGACTGGATTCCCTTCTCTGAACCATTTTACATATTACCTCCATATATATATATGCATACATACACTTGAGTTTCCCCAGGTGGTTCAGTGGTAAAGAATCTGCCTGCCAAGTAGGAGATGCTGGGGATGTGGATTTGATCTCGCATCCCCAGCATCTTATCCAGGATCAGGAAGATCATCTGGAGGAGGAAAAGGCAACCCACTCCATTATTCTTACCTGGGAAATCCCATGGACAGAGGAACCTGAGTGAAAGAATTTATATTTTTCTCAATATTAAAAAGTTATTGCCATACTATTGATTTAAGGTATGCAAATTTTGTTGATTCATAATTTTCAGTGTGCACACATTTTGCTCTTATCTGTGGCTTTATTTTCCAAACCCATAATTAGGAGTTAATAATAGGATCCCCTCTACATAGATTAGTGTCACCCAAATGCTTCTGATGATGAATTGGTTGAATAATCTTTTATAGCTATCTTTCATTTTATTTCACTAAGCAAAAAAAAAAAAAAGTTTCTGCATTATTTCCAGCAACAGAAGGTTTAAAACTCAGATTTTTTTCTAAGGCATCTAGTAACAAACCTGCAGAGCAAGCAAAAACTATTGAACTGCCATTCTTATTCTTGTTTATCTTCATAAACGAGAATAAAATTCTAGGCTGAGTTTTAATTAAGATCTCTTAAGTGGCCCTTGTTCCAGCTCTGTCCTTAATATCTATTGGACCAAAAGTTTTCAAAAAGATATTTTTCACTTTTATGTATCAGTTCAGTTCAGTCTCTCAGTCATGTCCGACTCTGCCACCCCATGAATTGCAGCATGCTAGGCCTTCCTGTCCATCACCAACTCCCGGAGTCCACCCAAACCCACGTCCATTGAGTTGGTGATGCCATCCATCTCATCCTCTGTTGTCCCCTTTTCCTCCTGCCCCCAATCCCTCCCAGCATCAGAGTCTTTTCCAATGAGTCAACTCTTCACATAAGGTGGCCAAAGTACTGGAGTTTCAGCTTTAGCATCATTCCTTCCAAAGAACACCCAGGACTGATCTCCTGGATCTCCTTGCAGTCCATGGGACTCTCAAGAGTCTTCTCCAACACCACAGTTCAAAAGCATCAATTCTTTGGCGCTCAGCTTTCTTCACAGTCCAACTCTCACATCCATACATGACTACTGGAAAAACCATAGCCTTGACTAGACAGACCTTTGTTGGCAAAGTAGTGTCTCTGCTTTTGAATATGCTATCTAGGTTGGTCATAAGTTTCCTTCCAAGGAGTAAGCGTCTTTTGATTTCATGGCTGCAATCATCATCTGCAGTGATTTTGGAGCCCCCAAAAATAGTTTGACACTTTTTCCACTGTTTCCCCATCTATTTGCCATAAAGTGATGGGACCAGATGCCATGATCTTAGTTTTCTGAATGTTGAGCTTTAAGCCAGCTTTTTGTATGTATCAAATGACACAATTTTTTTGATGATCTAACACTATAAATTTTATATTTTCCATTTTTCTAAGAAAAAAGGAGTCTGTCCATATTATGTATTGTGATGAAATGTGAAAATGCTTGTCGTTCAATCATGTTCCACTCTTTGTCACCCCATTGACTGTAGCCCATAAGGCTCATCTGTCCATGGAATTCTCCAGCTAGAACACTGGAATGGGTTGCCATTTCCTTCTCCAGGGTATCTTCCCAACCCAGGAATCAAATCCAGGGATTGAACCCAGGTGTCCTGCATTACAAGCAGGTTATTTACACCAGTCCCACCTGGGAAGCCCTATGTATTGAAAAGCATATTTAATAAAAAAAATATACTTTAAAAAATTGCTCAAGGCTAAGTGTTATGTGGCAGAAGTCTTTCACATAACAATAACATGGTAGAGCTGAATGAGGGTTCCCATTCACTTCTTTTACTCATAAAATAAAAATCTGTCACTAATGACTAATGACATATATACTTTAGACATGAAGTAACTCTTAAATTCATAGATATATTGACAAATTATTCTAGTAGAATATGAAATATGAAAGACATTTTAGCATAATTTTATGTTTTCAGTAAAACTGTTATAACTTGTTTCAAAGTTTTAAGACAACTTGCAACTGAAGTTTTAAGTATAATCATGAGATTGTTTCCAAGTGACAACATTTATATTGTATGTGTGGCAGATAAAAATTATTGCTGAGTATCAAGTACATATGAGCCTAGAGAGAAAAATAAAGCTGGAAGAAAAATTGTAATGTTGGTTTGATAATATAGCCTACTACTATAAAACCATAAATTGGACAAGTATTTTTAGTTCCACCAAAGTTCTTTACATTCTTATGTTTCTTTTGTGGTATTTTCCATCTTTAATCCCTGAACACATAGCTTACTCTTACAGTAATCTATGAGCTCTCCATAAAGGCCTAATTCTCCAGTATAATTTAGAATTGTCTATATCTGTAGAGAAGCCATAACTGTGCAAGTCTAAATTTTAAAATATTCTCTGTAACAAACATCTGCTAATGCAAATATCTGTTATGAAAATGCCTAGCAGTAGACAAAAGCCATTAGAAACACATTTTTTCTAATTTTCCTGCTAACATTTATGACTCCAGTAAAAATGGAAAATTTGATAAATTTTGAAAATTTTGAGCTTACTGAATGAGGTACTGTAGCATGTGATTCTCCAGAACAAACAAGGCAAAGTATGCAGAAGGAAGGAAGACATTAAAGACGGCCACCATTTGGTTAATAAATGTAAAGAACTGTCTTTCATATGCTCCATAGGCCAGGCGAAAATTTTTAAAAATCCAATCTAGGAGAAAAAGTATAATTTCACAGTCGCTTAGTAATTTGATAGCTTTCATCTTCAAGCTTCTTAATCTTAGGAAACTCTTACGGGTCCCTGGTAGCTCAGATGGTAAACAATCTGCCTGCAATGACGATCCCTGGGTTAGGAAGATCCCCTGGAAAAGGGAATGGCAACCCACTCCAATATTTTTCCCTGGAGAATTCCACTGAGCAGAGGAGCCTGGTGGGCTTACAAAAGTCAGACATGACTAAGTGACAAACACTTTCATTTTCATGTAATGGAAATAGTGGCCTCTAATTTTTGTTTAGATTAAGTGCACTAACTTGCATACCCCAGAGGTCAGCACTAGCACAAGGCACACACTGGTTGGCACTGGCTTATCTGATCTTTTTTCTAATGAATCACACCTCTCTATAGTAATGTCCACTCCCTCCTACTAATTCCACAGGATTATCATGGGATCTTCCACTAAGCACAATATTATCTTACCCATTGTCCACAGTTGACTAGTCCTGGAGTAAGTGCCTGAGTCAACCTGACCAAAGAAAGTTTTCCCAGTAATCACTAGACTCCAGAGTCTCAACATTCTTTGCATTGCCACGGATATTGTAAAATGTAATATTTAGGAGCTGTCACCAACTATATTTAATTACATGTGAAAAAAACATAAACTGATCTTCATAGAGAAAAAGATGAAGGAAAAATATTTGCATTCTAAAGTCCAACCTTGACTTCCAGGTGTTTAATTGTTAACTCCTTCTTTTGATTTCAAGAAATACCCTGGTTTTATTCCCATAAAACTCATCTTTTCCTTGAATTATTTCCGTTTGTGTATTTTATCAAATTCAACCTTTCAGTTTCAGTTCAGCCGCTCAGTCACATCTGACTCTTTGTGACCCCATGGACTGTAGCAAGCCAGGCTTCCCTGTCCATCACGAACTCCCAGAGCTTGCTCAAACTCATGTCCATAGAGTCAGTGATGCCATCCAACCATCTCATCATCTGTTGTCCCCTTCTTCTCCTGCCTTCAATCTTTTCCAGCATCAGGGTCTTTTCCAATGAGTCAGTTCTTCAAAACAGGTGGCCAAAGTATTAGAGTTTCAGCTTCAGTATCAGCCCTTCCAATGAATATTCAGAGTTTATTTCCTTTAGGAATGACTGGTTTGATCTCCTTGCAGTCCAAGGGACTCTCAAGAGACTTCTCCAATACCACAGTTCAAAAGCATCAATTCTTTGCAGTCCAACTCTCATATCCATACATGACTCCTGGAAAAACCATAGCTTTGACTAGACAGACTTTTGTTGGCAAAGTGATATCTCTGCTTTTTAATATGCTGTCTAGGTTGGTCATATCTTTTCTCCTAAGGAGCAAGCATCTTTTAATTTCAAGGTTGCAGTGACCATCTGCAGTGATTTTGGAGCCCAAGAAGTTAAATCCTATCACTGTTTCCACTGTTTCCCCATCTGTTTGCCATGAAGTGATGGGACTGGATATCATGATCTTAGTTTTCTGAATGTTGAGTTATAATTCAACTTTTTCACTCTCTTCTTTCACTTTCATCAAGAGGCTCTTTGGTTCCTCTTTGCTTTCTGCCGTAAGAGTGGTATCATCTGCGTATCTGAGGTTATTGATATTTCTCCCATGATGTGCTCTGCATAATTTAAATAAGCAGGGTGACAATGTACATCCTTCAAGTATTCCTTTCCCAATTTGGAACCAGTTCATTGTTCCATATCCTGTTCTAGCTGTTGCTTCTTGATCTGCATACAGATTTCTCAGGGGGCAGGTAAAGTGGTCTGGTATTCCCATCTCTTTAAGAATTTTCCAGTTTCCCCTAGTTTTGTTTGTAGTGATGCTTCCTAAGGCCCACTTGACTTTGAATTCCAGGATGTCTGGCTCTAGGTTAGCAATTATATAATCATGGTTATATGGGTCATTAAGATCTTTTTTGTTCAACCTAAATTTCCCCAATTTGTGATGAGCTATTTAGAATTGGGAGTAAATACAATAGAGGGTTTATTTTTCTAACTGAGAAATAGCAGAATTAAAAATACTTTCTAAATATGTGTTTATCCACAGGGAAATAAAGACAGCAAATGTGAAACAAAAGGAGAGGGTTATTATGCAAAAAGCAAGGGAGTGGTACTGGAAATACTTAAAATCATCCTTCCTGTGATAGTTCTTATCTCATGACTATACATGAGTCTTCCTATCTCTAATTTGAGAGGCTGAGTAAAAGAAAGTTGTGAGAAAGATACATAGGTTATAATAAATAGGATATGAAAACTAAAATACAGGAAAATGCTATCTATGCTTTCTAGCTGTGTATAAGCTAAGGAGGATATCAGTCAAAACTCTAAGACTTGTATTTCACAATATGCATCAATAATTGTTACTTGTGGAATCCAAGAATGTTATCTAAACAGGAATGATTTAACCTTCTCTGAGCTATACTAATGCAGCCAGTTTAGGCTCATCTAGAATTTTCTCAAATAAAATTTGAGTCAATTGTATGTGATTGAAATTACAGATTTTCATTTCCTATGAAATCATAAGTAATGTAGAATAGTATCAGTTCTGAGCTTATTCAGAATTAATCATTTTTAAGATCCCTCAGAGATGTTTCACATATGCTTCTTAATATATGTTAGACTGACTTTAAGACAGTACAGGGCAATAGGATACTGGAAAGCTGGAGAAGACATGCTCTGTTATAGAAAAAGCCACATCCAAATGCATGGGCTTCCCACGGGTTAGACATCACAAAATCAGTCAGGCTCCAATCACATTGCTTATTATCTTAGGTCAGATTTCCCAGTAGCAGAGCCTTGGGCAAGATTCTTGTTTCAGTTCAGTTCAGTCGCTCAGTCGTTTGCAATTCTTTGCGACCCCATGAATCACAGCATGCCAGGCAGCCCTGTCCATCACCAACTCCCGGAGTTTATACAAACTCTTGTCCATCTAGTCAGTGATGCCATCCAGCCATCTCATCCTCTGTTGTCCCCTTCTCCTCCTGCCCCCAATCTCTCCCAGCATCAGGTTCTTTTCTAATAAGTCAACTCTTCGCATGAGGTGGCCAAAGTATTGGAGTTTCAGCTTTAGCATCAGTCCTTCCAATGAACACCCAGGACTGATCTCCTTTAGGATGGACTGGTTGGATCTCCTTGCAGTCCAAGGGACTCTCAAGAGTCTTCTCCAACACCACAGTTCAAAAGCATCAATTCTTTGGCGCTCAGCTTTCTTCACAGTTCAACTCTCATATCCATACATGACCTCTGGAAAAACCATAGTCTTGACTAGACAGACCTTTGTTGGCAAAGTAATGTCTCTGCTTTTTAATATGCTATCTAGGTTGGTCATAACAGAAGCAGAAGATATTAAGAAGAGGTGACAAGAATACACAGAAGAACTGTACAAAAAAGATCTTCATGACCCAGATAATCATGATAGTGTGATCACTCACCTAGAGCCAGACATCCTGGAATGTGAAGTCAAGTGGGCCTTAGAAAGTATCATTAAAACAAAGCTAGTGGAGGTGATGGAATTCCAGTTGAGCTATTTCAAATCCTGAAAGATGATGCTGTGAAAGTGCTGCACTCAATATACCAGCAAATTTGGAAAACTCAGCAGTGACCACAGGACTGGAAAAGGTCACTTTTCATTCCAATCCCAAAGAAAGGCAATGCCAAAGATTCTGGTTTAGTGGATGTATTTCAGGTGGTTTTTTGTTTTTTTTTCAGGAAAAGAAGAGTGGAAGAAACAGGATAGTGTACTGGATTTAAAAATAAGAAGCAACATGATCCTAGTTGAAGACTCAGTTCGATCTGACCCAGGCAAAGCTCTGAAGCACAAAAGGGCCACAGGATTGAGTGGGCTTCCCTTGTAGCTCAGTCAGTAAAGAATCTGCCTGCAATGCAGAAGACCTAGGTTCATTTCCTGGGCCAGGAAGATCCTCTGGAGAGGGAAATAGCAACCCACTCTGATATTCTTGCTTGGAGAATCCCATGGACAGAGGAGCCTGGCAGGTTACAGTCCATGGGGTCACAAGAATCAGATACAACTTAGCAACTAAACCACCACCACTAACAACAGAAGGAGTTGACTCTTTAGACCTCACTGATGTTAGTCATTGGCTGAGATCTGTCCCCACCACTTGGCAGAGAGGAACATGGGAAAAGATGGTTCAGACAGTTCTGATCTGGCCAAGGAAATTTTGACATATGAAGGTATCACTGTGGGTTTTTAATTGTTAACCTTTTCAGGAGCTGAAGGTGAGTGCATCAGCTCTCTGGTAATTGGGTGTGGTTGGAACATCAAACATGTACTATATTTTCTCTGCCTGAAAATGCTGGCAGGTTTCCTCCAGCAATGAGAGATTGGGAGTGGATCTCTGCAAGTGGTTACTTAAGGCAGGGAAGCAAGACTAGCGACTTGGCAAGCAGAGAGTCTCCTTGACTTTAGGGGAGTTAGAGTATGATTGACTGTTATATAATTATAGAGAACACCATTCAGTGTTAGTCAGGAGAAGCAACAATAATTAGTGGAAAGGATTTCAATGGCAACCTACTATCCTGGAGAGCTTTGTCATGTCCCCTCTTCCAGTGCCCTACTTCATCATTGAAGGAGCTAAGATCCACGTGAAAAAATCAAGGAGGCTGACCGGCTACAAAGTCAGGGAAGAGGAAGTCCACAGGTGCTGAATCTCAAGCCTGGTGGAAAAATGGAGAATTCATCAGATGCAGTAAGAGGAATTTTAACTGCACGAACATTTAATAATAGAATTCCACTAAAAAGTTAAAATTTCAACTAACATCAGAGGGTAATCTACTTTCAGAGAGTTAGGATTGCTCATACAAATCCTATGTCTCCCCTCCAAGTGAATTTAGAGCCAGCCATGTCACAATCTGTGTCCATAAATTTGAGGGAAGCAGATTTATCTGTGTATCTATGGTCCCATTAGACCACAAGTAAGCTTGGAGTGAGGGAAATCGATTTTATGAAGACCAGTAAATGTAGTTTAGAAAGACTGGTAAGTGCTTCAAAATGCTGTTAATCTTTCCCACCCCCTCTTGGTAGTGCTCTAAAGAAACATATAGAAAGACACAAGTCATAAAATGAAATACTACTATGCTGCTAAAAATGTTCTTCCAAAACTATTCTTGACAGTATGGAGAAAGTATGTTTATATCTATATATCACCTCTCTAGCAACCAGTCCAGTGCCTGGAACTCAAAGGAAGAAATGCAATTCATTTTTGTAAATAAATATATTAATTTTTTTGTTTGTTTTACTTTTTTTCTTGTTGTCATTTCACTGAGTTTTGCATCTATCATGAAATGTAGATGGAGGGCTGTTTTTAAAGTAAGCAAAGATTGGACAGTAGCTGCAGTAATGTATCTATTAGAAAAACATTCATTCTCTTGTTAAACATACTAGATAGTGAACTGCCTAAGTAAAAAATTTCCATATTTACATTTACTGAGTTACACCTTTCAGTGAAATTTGGAAAGCACTCTATTGTGTCATAACATTAAATTCTTACAAGAATCTCATGAAATTAATTTCTTAGACCCATTTCAGAGTTGAGGAAGCTGAGTTTCAGAGAAGTTATGTATCATGCTTAATGTGATCAACTTGTAAATGATAGAAACAGGATTTAATCTCAGGTCCATCTGTTAAGCAGATAAAATCCTTAGAAATCTCTGCTTTTTGGGTAAGCATAAAAATCACACACTTCCACACATTAACTTCCCTGAAGAAACTTCTTGGTTAGTATGAATTCTTAAAATTTCATCTAAGCATTTAAAACATATTTTTTACATTTCCTTTCTGTATTCTTCATTATAAAAATAATAGTTTTTCAATTATTCAAATATAAATACACCATTTCCTACTTGAGTTTCAGATATATAACTTTTCCACTGGAAAGATGAAAAATACATTAAGCAAATCTTCAAGCTTCTTGGTAATATTAGATGGGTGGATGGATAAAAGGAAATATGTAATTATTCAGAGTGCCTGGAAAAGAATCGTAAGTATGTGCTATTTAATAAAATTTAGGATGAAGTTTATGACACCCACTACAAACAATTAAAGTTTTTTTTTTTTTTGACATAAATTGTCTCTTATGAACATTCCAGACACTCTAGTTATTTGATATACTTTCTACAGCTGTAACTACAAGACTAGAAACATAACTGCCAGTGGGTAATACAACTGGGCTTACTCAGTTTGTTATTCATATAAAGATATTTTCTGAAAACACAGAATGTCTCTTCATATTTCTCTTAATGTCTAGGAAAAAAAAAACCCAGTTATTTCTTTGGGAAGAGAAAAAGACATATATGAACATTGTCCTTTCATTATCTACCCATTAGTCCACTGAATTTGTATATTTTCATCACTAATCACTCCTGAATGATATGGAAAAAAATCAAGTGGGAAATGTATAACATATATCTGATTTTGCTAACTGCTACTGCTAAGTCGCTTCAGTTGTGGCCGACTCTGTGCAATCCCACAGACGGCGGCCCACCAGGCTCCCCCGTCCCTGGGATTCTCCAGGCAAGACCACTGGAGTGGGTTGCCATTTCCTTCTCCAGATTTTGCTAACTAGCTAATGCTATCTCTGTTCCACAGAATAATTGTTTTGGAAATACATCATCATTGTTTAAAAATGTGACAGATATTTGAGCAGAGTGTAAAATCACCAGGAAGTGCCCTCCTACATCAAAGATAATCAGAGCCAGATATCAGTTCAAGTGGTGGAAACAAGATTTATTCAGTTAACTATTAACAATAAATATAGAGCTTAGTAAGAATCATTCCAATTTGTGCAGAGGTGACTGAACGTTTTAAAGGGATGATGAAGGGGTGGAGAGGGAAAATAATGGAGCCTAGGTAGAGTTAGGGAAGTAAAAATGACGAAAAGTGAGAACGGAGGCATGTGGGAAAGACATCTAGCCTTCAGTTCAGTCACTCAGTCTTGTCCGACGCTTTGCAAACCCATGAACCGCAGCATGCCAGGCCTCCCTGTCCATCACCAACTCCCAGGGGTTACCCAAAACCAGGTCCATTGAGTCAGTGATGCCATCCAACCATCTTATCCTCTGTTGTCCCCTTCTTATACTGCCCCCAATCCCTCCCAGCATCAGGGTCTTTTCCAATGAGTCAACTCTTCACATGAGGTGGCCAAAGTATTGGAGTTTCAGCTTTAGCATCAGTCCTTCCAAAGAACACCCAGGACTAATCTCTTTTAGAATGGACTGGTTGGATCTTCTTGCAGTCCAAGGGACTCTCAAGAGTCTTCTCTAACACCACAGTTCAAAAGCATCAATTCTTCAGTGCTCAGCTTTCTTTATAGTCCAACTCTCACATCCGTACATGACCACTGGAAAAACCATAGCCTTGACCAGACACACCTTTGTTGACAAAGTAATGTCTCTGCTTTTTAATATGTTGTCTATGATGGTCATAACTTTCCTTCCAAGGAGTAAGCATCTATTAATTTCATGGCTGCAGTCACCATCTGTAGTGATTTTAGAGCGCAGAAATATAAAGTCTTTCACTGTTTCCACTGTTTCCCCAGCTATTTGCCATGAATTGATGGGACCGGATGCCATGATCTTAGTTTTCCAAATGTTGAGCTTTAAGCCAACTTTTTTACTCTCCTGTTTCACTTTCATCAAGAGGCTCTTTCGTTCTTCAGTTTCTTCCAATATCTGAGGTTATTGATATTTCTCCTGGCAATCTTGATTCCAGCTTATGCTTCCTCCAGCCTAACGTTTCTCATGATGTACTCTGCATAGAAGTTAAATAAGCAGGGTGACAATATACAGCCTTGATGTACTCCTTTTCCTATTTGGAACCAGTCTGTTTTTCCATGTCCAGTTCTAACTGTTGCTTCCTGACCTGCATATAGGTTTCTCAAGAGGCAGGTCAGGTGGTCTGGTATTCCCATCTCTTTCAGAATTTTCCACAGTTTATTGTGATCCACACAGTCAAAGGCTTTGGCATAGGCAATAACATCTAGGCTTACTCACTGGCATTTAACAAAGTTAGGCTCCCACTCCACCACCTATCCTCAGGTGTTGACTAGAAGAAACAGTAAATTCTTTTTTTTTAATTGGTTGGAGTATAATTGCTTTACAATGTTGTGTTAGGTTCTGCTGTACAAAGAAGTGAATCAGCTATATGTATACATATATTTCTTCCCTCTTGAACTTTCCTCCCATCCTCCACTTCATCCCACCCATCTAGGTCATCAGCACCAAACTGAGCTCTCTGTGCTAAACATCACAGTTCCCACCAGCTATACATTTTACATATGGTAGTCTCTGTATGTCAATCCTAATCTCCCAATTCATGCCACCCTCCACTTCCCCACTTTGGTCCATATGTTCCTTCTCTACGTCTGCATTTCTATTCCTGGCCTGCAAACAGGTTCATCTGGATCATTTTTAAAGAAGTTAATTACTTTAGTAATCTTTTCTTGGGGAGTTATCTTGGGGAGGTTCAGGTCTTCCCAGGGATGTGGCTTTGAGCTGTTAAAAACTATGTCAGTATTTTTTTCAGTTCTTTATTGACCCAGGTTGAAGACTGTATGGAAGATGGCTCAGAGGAGCCTGGCTAGAGCTTGGTCAATGAGAGATTCATTGTCATGACACTGTCCTCTCTCACTCACGATGGCCTGCTGCTGTTTCTCAAACATGCCGAGTCCATCAGTTCAGTTCAGTAGTTCAGTCGTGTCCGACTCTTTGTGATCCCATGAATTGCAGCATGCCAGGCCTCCCTGTCCATCATCAACTTCCGGAGTTTACACAAACTCATGTCCATTGAGTCGGTGATGCCATCCAGCCATCTCATCCTGTTGTCCCTTTCTCCGCCTGCCCCCAATCCCTCCCAGCATCAGAGTCTTTTCCAATGAGTCAGTTCTTCACATGAGGTGGCCAAAGTAGTGGAGTTTCAGCTTTAACATGAATCCTTCCAAAGAATACCCAAGACTGATCTCCTTTAGAGTGGACTGGTTGGATCTCCTTGCAGTCCAAAGGACTCTCAAAAGTCTTCTCCAACACCACAGTTCAAAAGCATCAATTCTTCAGTGCTCAGCCTTCTTCACAGTCCAACTCTCACATCCATACATGACCACTGGAAAAACCATAGCCTTGACTAGATGGAACTTTGTTGACAAAGTAATGTCTCTGCCTTTCAATATGCTGTCTAGGTTGGTCATAACTTTCCTTCCAAGGAGTAAGTGACTTTTACTTTCATGGCTGCAATCACCATCTGCAGCGATTTTGGAGCCCCCAAAAATAAAGTCTGACACTGTTTCCACCGTTTCCCCATCTATTTCCCATGAAGTGATAGGACCAGATGCCATGATCTTAGTTTTCCGAATGTTGAGCTTTAAGCCAACTTTTTCACTCTCCTCTTTCACTTTCATCAAGAGGCTTTTTAGTTCCTCTTCACTTTCTGCCATAAGGGTGGTTTCATCTGCATATCTGAGGTTATTGATATTTCTCCCAGCAATGTTGATTTCAGCTTGTGCTTCTTCCAGCCCAGTGTTTCTCATGATGTACTCTGCATAGAAGTTAAATAAGCAGGGTGACTATATACAGCCTTGATGTGCTCCTTTTCCTATTTGGAACCAGTCTGTTGTTCCATGTCCAGTTCTAACCGTTGCTTCCTGACCTGCTTATAGGTTTCTCAAGAGGCAGGTCAGGTGGTCTGGTATTCCCATCTCTTTCAGAATTTTCCACAGTTTATTGTGATCCACACAGTCAAAGGCTTTGGCATAGTCAATAAAGCAGAAATAGATGTGTTTCTGGAACCCTTTTCCTTTTTCCATGATCTAGTGGATGTTGGCAATTTGATCTCTGGTTCCTCTGCCTTTTCGAAAATCAGCTTGAACATCTGGAAGTTCATGGCTCACATATTGCTGAAGCCTGGCTTGGAGAATTTTGAGCATTACTTTACTAATGTGTGAGATGAGTGCAATTGTACAGTAGTTTGAGCATTCTTTGGCATTGCCTTTCTTTGGGATTGGAATGAAAACTGACGTTTTCCAGTCCTGTGGCCACTGCTGAGTTTTCAAAATTTGCTGGCATGTTGAGTGCAGCACTTTCATAGCATCACCTTCGAAGATTTGAAATAGCTCAACTGGAATTCCATCACCTCCAATAACTTTGTTTTAGTGATGCTTTCTAAGGCCCGCTTGACTTCACATTCCAGTATGTCTGGCTCTAGGTGAGCGATCACACCATCAATATCTAGACGAAGAAATGGGGCACTGTATGGAACTAGTAGAAGAAAAATGGGATAATTTTATTTTTCCAAATGAACTGAGTCCTATGAAAATCAATGGATTACATTACAATACTGTAAGTTTACATATGCCTGAAATAAAATCCAAATGAATGTAGAATTGGCAAACTAAGAATGTTTAAAATTGATGGCAAAACAGAGGCAGCCAGATTTTCTCACTTAATATATTTGCTTTAAAGCATCAGCTAAGACAGAGAGCAAGGAAAATATGAAAGAGCCTGACACTATAGCCAGAGCATGGAGATCAGCTTGGATTTCTACTCAGATAGGAAGGAGAGTTCAGAGAAGGCAATGGCACCCCACTCCAGTACTCTTGCCTGGAGAATCCCAGGGATGGCAGGGCCTGGTGGGCTGCCATCTGTGGGGTCACACAGAGTCGGACACGACTGAAGCAACTTAGCAGCAGCAGCAGGAAAGAGAGTTAATTTTCCTGAAGACCCAGAGAAACAAGGAGGAAACATAGCAATGCAATGGCCTCTGTTTTGGTCTCCTTGTCTACATTTTTCCATTGTTACAGTTTATGTGCTTTCATAGTGGGTAAAAGTCTTGTGCATAACCTTAGGTAAAACTTTTAACCTCAGTGTGCTTCTACTTCCTCATTCATGTAATGAGTGTAATGAATTTACCTACTTCATTGGATTGTTGTGAAACTTTTTTTAAAATCATAGGGTTGTTTTTCTGGTCTCATATAGACAAAGCACTTAGAATGGTATCCGGTATCATTTTAAGTTGATTATTGCTATTATTCTCAATTTTTATAACTTAGCAAAGCATTTCAGCCATGCATGATTGTGTGTGTGTGTGTGTGTGTTTGTGTGTGTTCCCAGCTCTTTGCGAGTGCATGTACTCAAACCTGCCAGGCTCCTCAGTCCATGTAATTTTCCATTCAAGAATACTGGAGCTGGTTGCCATTTCCTTCTCCAAGGTATCTTACAGAGTACCTAGTACTAGTTTCCCCTGAATTTTCCTTATTTTATATATCTGAAAATTCAGGGAAAGCAACAATTTATATCACTTCCATATTAAACTTTCTCAATCTCTCCATCTCTAAAATTTAAGGAAATGAGAAAGAAAAAAGAAAATGAAACCAAATGAAGCTGAGGAGACAGTGTTGTTTTTTTCTAAAGTAAAATGTGCTCTATAGAGTATGAAAACAGAAATAAGCAAGTATATAGCACGTGAAAAAGACATACACAGAGAATATTCTTATTTAAAGGTGACCTTCCTGGAAATAACATCATATTTTACAGTTACATTTCAACCTCAAACTCATCAGGAGCATCTAAAAGTAGAATACACAAATATTTAGAGGTTTGCAGAGTTCTAAGTGACATACTCATTGCCAAAAATATGACAACATTTAAGAAAATATTTCCTTTACCCAGTACATTCCAAGTCCACTTTTGAAAGATGAAGGGGCCACAATCAATTCTAAATTGATTACAATTAAAAGAAAACATGCTAAATATATACATGGATGTCTGGAGACATATCTAGGTGCTTTTGTTAAAAATACCTCATGACATGAGGTTGGGGCTTCTCAGGTGGCACTAGCGGCAAAGAACCTGGTTACCAATGCAGGAGACATAAGAGGTGTGGGTTTGACCCCTGGGTTGGAAAGATCTCCTCGAGAAGGGTATGACAACCACTCCAGCATTCTTGCCTGGAGAACGCCATGCACAGAAGAGTCTGGCAGGCTATACAATCCGTATGGTCTCAAAGAGTCCACATGACTGAAGCAAATTTAGCACACATGAGGTAAGCTCTGGTTTTTCCAGTAGTCATGTATGGATGTGAGAGTGGACTATAAAGACAGCTGAGCACCGAAGAATTGATGCTTTTGAACTGTGGTGTTGGAAAAGACTTTTGAGAGTTCTTTGGACTGCAAGGAGATCCAACCAGTCCATCCTAAAGGAATTCAGTCCTGAGTATTCATTTGAAGGACTGATGCTGAAACTGAAACTCCAGTAGTTTGGCCACCTGATTCGAAGAACTGTCTCATTTGAAAAGACCCTGATGCTGGGAAAGATTGAAGGAGGGAAGAGAAGGGCACAACAGAGGATGAGATGGTTGAAAGGCATCACTGACTCAATGGACATGAATTTGAGTAAACTCAGGGAGTTGGTGATGGATAGGGAGGCCTGGCGTGCTGCAGTCCATGGGGTTGCAAAGAGTCGGACACAACTGAATGACTAAACTGAACTGAACTGAAGGGAACTAAAGGATGACTTAGTAAGTGAGTTGTTACTATTACTTCCTGGGAAATATATGCATATGGAATTTCACAATTATATTTACTCTAAGGCAATTTTAGGCTTCCCTGGCAGCTCAGACAGTAAAGAATCTGTTTGTAATGCAGGAGACCTGGGTTTGGTCCTTGGGTGGGGAAAATCCCCTGGAGAAGGAAATGACAACCTACTCCAGTATTCTTGCCTGAAGAATCCCCATGGTAGAGGAGCCCAGAGGGCTATAGTCCATGGGGTCACAAAGAGTCAGACATGACTTGGTGACTAACACTTTCTAAAAGCAGTTTTAGCAACCTGCTATCCTCACAATTACTCCAATTATTTGTAACTGGAGTAATTAAACTAGTTCCAAAGATGAAAGCAAAAATATAAGATAGAAAATAACAGTTTCTCAAAATGCAAGAAGTAAACTTTGGAAGTGGTTCAGAAATTTTTAGGCTAGCAAGTCTAGGAGAGAGATACTGGGTCATTGAGAAAATCATATCTATAGGGACAAACAGGAACCATATTACTGAAAGGGAAGTAACCTTTACGTATCAAATGGCCTTTATTTGATCCTGTAAGTGAAAGCGAAAGTCGCTTAGTCCTGTCTGACTCTTTGAGATCCCAGGACTATACAGTCCTTGGAATTCTCTATGCCAGAATACTGGAGTGGGTAGCCTTTCCCTTCTCCAGGGGATCTTCCCAACCCAGGAATCAAAATCAGGTCTCCCACATTGCAGGCAGATTCTTTACCAGCTGAGTCATCAGGAAAGCCCTTATTTGATCCTGATTATACCTTTCCTTGGGCTTTCCTGGTGGCTCAGTGGTAAGGAATCCATCTGCAATACAGGAGCTGCAGGAGACATGAGTTTGATTCCTAGTAGAGGAGGGCATAGCAACCCACTCTAGTATTCTTGCCTGGAGAAACCCATGGACAGAGGAACTTGGCAGGCTCAGTCCATAGGATCACAAAGACATGACTGAAGTGACTTATTACGCATGCCCGCCTTCTCTTATGGAACTTATTTAATTTTACTGGCTATAGAATTCATGTTTGGTGCTTTTCCCTGCAAATTTAAATACTTCAGTACATACTTGTGCTTATGGCATTTGAAAAGAAACCAGTTATAATTCTTATCGTTTTTCTTCTATAAGTAAGGCCTTTTGTAGTCTGGCTTCTTTCAGAATTTTCTTTGTTTTGGTATCTGTCATTCACTTCGGAAAATTTTCTGCCATTATCACTTCAATTTGTTCTCTCTTCTGCCTTTGCTATTCCAATTTTGTGCATTTTTCGTGTGAAATTTTCTCACCGTTCTTTCTTATTCTGTTTTTTTTTAAATTATTATTCTTTTTTTTCTTTCCATTACAATTAACCTATCATTAAACTTACTGATTCTCTCCTCAGCAACACCATACACACTGACAAGTCCATCAAAGGTATTCTTCATTTTTCTTACGGTATTTTTGATTTCTAGCATTTTCCATACCTCTGCTTATAATACCCGTTTATTCTTGCATGCATGTTACTTTTTGCAATAGTTCCGTTAACACATTCATCATTATTATTTTAAATTCTCTATGTGATAACTCCAACATGTGCTGTATCTGGGTTTGGTTATGATGATTCCTTTTTTCTTTCATACTTTGTTTTTTATGCTTTTTCCATGCCTTGTAATTATTTTGCTAAAAGATAGACATATATTAGGAAATAGGAACTGAGGTATTTAGATCTTTTTTGGTGAGATTTCATGACAGTCTGACTAGGAGTTGAGGAGAATTTGGTATTTGCTATAGCTATAGGTTCAGAGGATTCACATTCCTTTAATGTTCCTGTTTTGTGGATATTGCTTACTTTGGGTTTCCCTAAGTACTCTTCAGAGAAGGCAATGGCACCCCACTCCAGTACTTTGGCCTGGAAAATCCCATGGATGGAGGAGCCTGGTAGGTTGCAGTCCATGGGTTCACTAGAGTCAGACACGACTGAGCGACTTCCCTTTCACTTTTCACTTTCATGCATTGGAGAAGGAAATGGCAACCCACTCCAGTGTTCTTGCCTGGAGAATCCCAGGAATGGGGGACCCTGGTGGGCTGCCATCTATGGGGTCGCACAGAGTCGGACACGACTGAAGCAACTTAGCAGCAGCAGCAGCAGCAAGTACTCTTACTCAGAGGGAGTCTATACTTTGCAGCCTTACCAAATATAACTTGCTGTTATTAAAGTACTGTTGATGTGGCAGTAAGGTATGGGGGGTATGGAGAGAGCTCCGTTCTATCACTGGATAACATCTCAGTCGTTCACTGACCCAGTGTCCTTGGGCTCTGACCTCTACAAGTATTTATAGCTTTTTCCTCCTTTTCCTTATTCTCTTCCCTGGGTGTAGATTCCTAAGCATTCCCAATCGATATCCTTGAAGTTTTTACCTGTTGACTATGTCTTATTGTTGCTGTTTTTTGTTTTTGTTTTGAGGGGTGGTTTCTTTTTAAATGAGACAGGAAATCTGGAGGTGATTGAAGTGAGAGGACTTCACTTCCCACAGTGGGAATAAAGTCTAGGCAAAGTCTATTTCTTTGGAAAGGGTTTCCTGTAATTGAGAAGATTTGGGGCAAAGTTCATGATGATCTAAATCAAATCCCTTACGATTATACAGTGCGAGTGAGAAAGAGATTTAAGGAACTAGATCTAATAGACAGAGTGCCCGATGAATCATGGATGGAGGTTCCTGACATTGACAGGAGACAGGGATCAAGACCATTCCCAAGAAAAAGAAATGCAGAAAAGCAAAATGGTTGTCTGAGGAGGCCTTACAAATAGCTGTGAAAAGAAGAGAAGTGAAAAGCAAAGGAGAAAAAGAAAGATGCAAAGACATACCCATATGAATGCAGAATTCCAAAGATTAGCAAGAAGAAATAAGAAAGACTTCAGTTATCAATGCACAGAAATAGAGAAAACAATAGAATGGGAAAGACTAGAGATCTCTTCAAGAAAATTAGAGATACCAAGGGAACATGTCATGCAAAGATGGGCTCAATAAAGGACAGAAATAAAGGACCTAACAGAAGCAGAAGATATTAAGAAGAGGTGGCAAGAATACAAAGAAGAACTGTACAAAAAAAGATATTCAAAACCCAGATAATTATGACAGTGTGATCACTCACCTAGAGCCAGACATCCTGGAATGTGAAGTCAAGTGGGCCTTAGGAAGCAAGACTACAAAAAAAGCTAGTTGGAGGTGATGGAATTCCAGCTGAGCTATTTCAAATCCTAAAATATGATGTTGTGAAAGTGCTATACTCAATATGCCAGCAAATTTGGAAAACTCAGCAGCGGCCACAGGATGGGAAAAGATCAGTTTTCATTTCAATCCCAAAGAAAGGCAATGCCAAAGAATGCTCAAACTACCATGCAATTGCACTCATTTCACATGCCAATAAAGTAATGCTCAAAATTCTCCTATCCAGGCTTCAACAGTACGTGGACTGTGAACTTCCAGATGTTTAAGCTGGATTTAGAAAAGGAATCAGAGATCAAATTCTAACATCTGTTGGATCATCGAAAAAGCAAGAGAGTTCCAGAAAAATATCTATTTCTGCTTTACTGACTATGCCAAAGCTTTTGACTGTGTGGATCACAACAAACTGCAAAATTCTAAAAGAGATGGGAATACCAGACCACCTGACCTGCCTCTTTAGAAATCTCTAAGCAGGTCATGAAGCAACAGTTAGAACTGGACATGGAATAACAGACTAATTCCAAATAGGAAAAGTACATCAAGCCTGCATATTGTCACCCTGCTTATTTAACTTAAATGCAGAGTACATCATGAGAAATGCTGGGCTGGGTGAAGCACAAGCTGGAATCAAGATTGCCAGAAGAAATATCAATAACCTGAGATATGCAGATGACACCACTCTTATGGCAGAAAGTGAAGAACTAAAGAGCCTCTTGATGAAAGTGAAAGAGGAGAGTGAAAAAGTTGGCTTAAAACTCAACATTCAGAAAACAAAGATCCTGGCATCTGGTCCCATCAGTTCATGGCAAATAGATGGGGAAACAGTAGAAACAGTGAGAAACTTTACTTTGGGGGGTTCAAAAACCACTGCAGATGGTGAGTGCAGCCATGAAATTAAAAGATGCTTGCTCATTGCAGGAAAAGTTATGACCAATCTAAACAGCATATTGGAAAACAGAGATTTTACTTTGCTGACAAAGGTCCGTCTAGTCAAGGCTATGGTTTTCCCCTAGTCATGTATGGATGTGAGAATTGAATTATAAAGAAAGCTGAGAGCCAAAAATTGATGCTTTTGAACTGTGGTGTTGGAGAAGACTCTTGAGAGTCCCTTGGACTTCAAGGAGATCCAATCGGTCAATTCTAAAATAAATCAGTCCTGAATATTCACTGGAAGGACTGATGCTGAAGCTGAAACTCCAATACTTTGTCCACCTGATGCGAAGAACTGACTCATTTGAAAAGACCTTGATGCTGAGAAAGATTGAAGGTGGGAGGAAAAGGGAACGCCAGAGGATGAGTTGGTTGGATGGCATCACCAACTCGATGGACATGAGTTTGAGTAAACTCCAGGAGTTTGTGATGGACAGGGAGGCCTTGCATGCTGCATTCCACGGAGTCACAAAGAGTCAGACAGGACTCAGCAACTGAACTGAGCTGAACACAATAATCACTCTTCTTTTTTCTGCTAGAGGCATAGTGGAATCTTTCTCAGATATTCTTATAAGAATATGATGTGGTTCCTGGAAGTAAAACACATACAAGTAAGACTGCAGCTTCCAACATTTTCTCATTTTCTAGCCCATCCACACTAAGCCTGCAGCAATAAGGCATAATTATCATTTAAGAATTTTGACTAGGATAGGTCTCTTGTAACTTCCGATCCAGGTTAGCTGATTCAGGCTCTCTCAGTGGATGGGTCAGTGGCTCCAGATTCAAGGTGGCAGTTTACCTTGCAACCTTGGTTCTCTAATGGATACAAGAAAAATCAGCGATTTTCTGTCCAACTCTTTTGTTGCTGTTTTAATTAAAGGAATTACAACTTCCAAGCTTTTTATGTGTTGGAGCTTAAAATGGCAAAATAATAATTTTTTTAATGCCAAATATTATTAAACCTACTGTGGGTCATTCACTTGGCATTATTTATGGCAGCAAAAATATCTTCCCCCCACCCCACCACTGAATAAGTTCAAACATAACACAGAGGACTATACATTTAATAACAATACCTCCTATAAACATAAATGATAAGGTGGAGATTTCTCCAGAAAAACAGCAAATGTTTAAATACTTCCTTAAAAAGGATAATACTTTATTTTTAAAGTAATTTAGTTTTCTTCAAAAGTATGGAGATATATTTATTCACATAGCATCAACTTATAGAAGTCCCTGCACCTAAGGAATATTTAGTCTGATCATTTCTACAATAATTATACTTATATTTAAGATAAGGAAAGGACAATTCAATTTTAGCTTTTAGGACATTAACTGATTTATTCAAAGGTCTAAATAGGAATGTTCCCTTGAAAAGTAATGAATCGACTCAGTGCGTTCCATACACCATATTTTACTTTTTATAGCTAAGGAGTCCTTGATATTTTTTTAGGGTTGCCAATAGATTTTTTTATGTGTGTGTGCCTCTACTGCAGAAAGTAGCCAAAAATATATGATACTTGACACTTCAGCCATTTGTTTATTTTATATATGTGTGTGTGTGTATGTCATATTCTTTGTAATTGTCTTTCAAGATTTAAAAGGATTTCTAAAATGTTTCAGTAACATAAATAAAAAAGGTCAGATAATATGTGAGTTCAAATGAAAATAACTTGGGAAAACTGCTCACAGACTTACTTCTCTTTAGCTTTCTAAATGTATCTATCCTGCTGAAGAGAGACTATCAATAGGGGAAGGAAAATGCAGGCTATTGTGTAGGTGTCTGAATTGTGTGCACTGACCTAAACCAAAATTGTTAACATAATTCAGAGCCATAAGTTCTGGTAGATGACTGCATGGCTGAAAAATGCACACTATGTAGAATACAGGGAGACGTATTTATTCTCAACTGACTAGTTAATGCGGCTGTGTCCTGTCTGTCCTCTCTAAGGCCGTGTTGAAATTTTGAAGGGGTCATTCCTTTATAACAACACGATACATCTTTTGGAATATATGACTCGGTATTATACTAGGTTATCCAAGTTTAGCTTATACTTACTGTTACATGAGAGAGAACAAATCAAGATAGAATGCATCATGGGCTAAGTTGACTGATAAAGATATATGCATTTTAAACTTTATGTAACTGAGAAAAATGAAGAGCTAAAAAGGTAAAATGATCTAGTTACAAAACTGAACGTAAAGATTGATTAAATGAAGTGCTCACACAACAAAGCATATTTAAGATTAAAATGTATCATCTTATGATTATATCTAATATCACTCAACACATTTGGAGAGCTGATCATTTATACAGGAATCTGATGAAAAGTGAGATCTAGATCAATCAGCCAGTGAAACATACCTGACTTTATACTCAGTGGCAGGGAAATTTTGTAGGTTACTCAAGTGCTGCAAAAACTCTAATTTTCAATGTCATTTGGTCTCCTTGCTCACATTTAAATTTGATTTACAGTGTGAAAGAAATGGCACATACCCTTGTCGCTGTATAAAGGTCACTTTAAGAAATAAGTATTTTTAAGCCAGATCTTTTCCCCTTCTTTTCCAAATTGCAATTTAAAAGGGGAAGTTTTTTGGTTTTTGGTTTTTGTTTTTTTTTTTTGGTGGGGGGTGGGGGATGCCCTGGCCTACTAACTTGAGGACTAGTTAGGGTTGGGGAGAAGGAAGGCTATAAAAAGAGAAATGGTTTAAAATGCCTACTGACTCCTTTAAACTGTAGCCAGCAGTTAGAAATGGAAACAAAACTGGAAGATAATTGAGATAAATCACATCCTGAAGCCTTTTAATATTTTTGCCCTAGGATTTAGAACTTGTGAATTTAATTTTTTAAAAGCTTTCCTATGATGCCTGACATTTAGACAATTGTTTAAGAGAAGAAAACAACTGTGACAGTAAAAGATTAGCTGAACTGTACTCTAGACATGGAGGAATGCAAATGAGCATATGCAATTGTAAAGCAGTGCACATCAAAAACGCTGTGGAGACAAATAAGCAGACTGAGTGACTTTCAAACTAAGAAACTAGGTCAAAAATCAGATAAAGCGTGTATCTGTAACAGCAGCATTTCTTATCTGAATTGTTTAAGTTTTAATATTGAATTTTAGCGTGTTTACTTTTGCTTAGCCATACGTGGTTCAAAGTTGCTTTACAAGTTAACTTTTTTCCCCTAAAATACTTAAAGCAAAATAATAGCACAAGTAAGCAGCAGTTTCCAAGGTCACAACTCAGTCCGACATTATTCACACTAGATGCTAATTACAGGTCATTTGCTCATTTGAGAGTCTTCGCTTTGGATCTTAAAAGACTGTTTTGAGATGTCAAAAGCAGACTTTCTCCCATCCCCTGGGAGGAAGATCAACAAGAAGCATTGTTCATCATCTCTAACTTTAGCTCATAATAAATTCCTGTCAAAATACTTAGCAAAGAGTTAGGTTGAGGAATCTGAAGTCTTACAAAAATAAATGACTTTATGAAGACACAAAAGTAAGACAGAGTGAGGATAATCTGTGAGGAGTTACTATTTCAAATATGTATCTAAAATTAGATATATATTTACATACGAGCTTATATTTAGATATTATTAAACAAGTTAGAAGTAACCTCAGATGTTCAACACCTATCACAAATGCTGAAGATGTTATACACACCTTTCATAACAGATTTTTCCAGAAAAAAATCTGAATTTAAATAACATCTTTCATTTTCTCATATCATTATGTCCTTGTCCTTTTACATGCAATTGACCTATACAAGCGTTTTTTTTTTTTTTTTTTTTAATACCCAACCATCCCAAGCTCACCAGTGTTGTCTTATTTGCCCAGTGGACACATTGTTCTTGGATCTGAAATCATCTCATTTCAGTCTCTCTGTCTTGCAAACTTGCTGTTGACTCGGGCCTTTTGTGATTAAAAAAAAAAAAAATGTATTTTGGACTCCACTGTATTTTCCTAAACTAAGATCTCCTTTGAAATTACTTCTGCATCTTTATATTTGACCAGAACTAGTACTTACAGATCTGAACATGAGATATTAGCTCTTGCAGACCCTCTTTTGAGATTACCTGCATCAGCATTCCCCTTTTGAACTCCAGTCTTTGCCTCCTGCTCTGTCACCCACACATCTACATGCACCAGTTAAGGAAATGAATAGAACATAATTCACATGTTCATAGATATCACATTATCTTGAATTTTTATATGAAAAATATAATCTTTCATTCTTTGAGGATTTTGTCAGCCATCAAAATACACCCCTTAAATCTCCTTCTGGCATCAGTGTAATTGACATCCCCATCACTTTCAAACTGAGACTTTGTTTCTTCAAGCTCTTCGCAGCCCAGTGGGCCCATTCTTGCAGTGTGAGGCAGCACTGACACAAGTACACACTCATCTCTGCCTCCATGAATCTTGAACCTCTTGGAACTTTACTGTAGTTCAAAATTCTTAATACTCAGTTTACCTTCTTTGCTTTTCTTCTTCAGAGATGTCAGGTTTGTTTCAAACCAGAATGCTCACCTGGCTTCTTCCCCAGTATTTTGCCCAACCAATCTTTTCCATATTTAATCCATACGGTGTTTGCTTCTTAAAAGACCCAAACTGACAAAAGAATATCAAATATGTAGTCTCTTTTCCAAGGATCATGCTCAGAAATGAATTTTAATGTAAAGTAGTGAACAATTTCATGGCTACTTAAGTTGAAAACATTTGGAATAAAATATCAATTCTGTAGAGTACTAGTTGTGTAATTTTAGACTACCATTTCAAGTGTGAATTTTCTATTTTGTAAAATAAAAAATATCAACAGCTATCTCATATGGGGTTACTGTGCAGGGGAGGATTTCATCATATAGCGAATATCTATTAAGTGGTAAAATTATAAGTAATAAGTGAAAAATCAGAAATCTTCAGGAAATTCATTTTGAATACTTAAAGGAATGAGGGCTGAAATGGAATTTTTATATTTCTCTCCAGTACTAGGCAAAAGTCAATTTGAATAGAGAAGATTGACACTTGACAAGATCTCATAGAATTTCCTCTACAAAGCTAACATTTTACAGAAAACTTTGGATGGCTGAAGTTCTAACCTGCTCTCAGGGATTTCATCTCTCACTGTTTAATAGGAAAAAATGATAATCTTAGCGGAATTATCAGTAGGATCCCTAAGAACCATGGAATCTTAAATTTGGAAATTTAAACTTGAATAATGTTTGTGGCTTGCGCTTGAATTATAGAAATGATCTCCCTATTTCTAAATTACCCCATTCAGGGTATTTAAGGAAATTTGTGCTGTGTCCTAAGTTTAGGACAAATAACCCAACTAAAATCAAAGAAAATAAGCATATGGAAATTCAAAATCTTTATAATGTTTAAATATAGTGAAAACAGAATCAAAAGAGAATACAGGTATTTGAGAAAGATGTTGATTTGTAACACTCTCTACTACATGAAAGCAAGTAAAACCTCTAGACCTTTCAGGTATGAAATAAATCAAATCCCTTAGGATCATACACTGGAAGTGACAAATAGATTCAAGGGATTAGATCTAACAGACAGTGCCTGAAAAACTATGGATGGAGGTTCCTGACACTGTACAAGAGGCGGTGATCAAGAATATCCCCAAGAAAAAGAAATGCAAAAAGGCAAAATGGTTGTCTGAAGAGGCCTTACAAATAGATGAGAAAAGAGAAGCAAAAGGCAAAGAGGAAATGAAAGATAAACCCATTTGAATGCAGAGTTCCAAAGATTAGCAAAGAGAGATAAGACAGCCTTCCTCAGTGATCAGTGCAAAGAAATAGAGGAAAACAATAGAATGGGAAAGACTAGAGATCTCTTCAAGAAAATTAGACATACCAAGGAAACATTTCATGCAAACATGAACAAAATAAAGGACAGAAATGGTATGGACTTAACAGCAGCTGAAGATATTAAGAAGAGGTGGCAAAAATACACAGAACTATACAAAAAAGATCTTCATGACCCATATAACCGTAATGCCGTGATCACTCACCTAGAGCCAGACATCCTGGAATGTGAAGTCAGGTGGGCCTTAGGAAGCATCACTATAAACAAAGCTAGTGTAGGTGATGGAATTCCAATTGAGCTATGTCAAATCCTAAAAGATGATGCTGTGAAAGTACTGCATTCAATATACCAGCAAATTTGGAAAACTCAGCAGTGGCCACAGGACTGAAAAAGATCAGTTTTCATTCCAATCCCAAAGAAAGACAATGTCAAAGAATGTTCAAATTACTGCCATGCTAGCAAAAAAGTGAAGTCACTCAGTCATGTCCTACTCTTTGCAAGCCCATGAATTGTAGCCTACCAGGTTCCTCAGTCCTTAGGATTTTCTATGCAAGAGTACTGGAGTGAGTTGTCATTTCTTTCTCCAAAGGATCTTCCCAACCCGAGGATCAAACCCAGGTCTCCCACATTGCAGGCAGATGCTTTACCATCTCAGCCACCAGGAGAGTCCCAAACTAAGGTTCAAAATTCTCCAATAGTACCTGAAGTGTGAACTTCCAGATGTTCAAGCTGTATTTAGAAAAGGCAGAGGAATCAGAGATCAAATTGCCAACACCCACTGGATCATCGAGAAAGCAAGAAAGTTCCAGAAAAACATCTACTTCTGTTTTATTGACTACACCAATGTCTTTTACTGTGTGGATCACAACAAACTGTGGAAAATTCTGAAAGAGATGGAAATATCAGACCACCTGACCTGCCTCCTGAGAAATCTGTATGCAGGTCAGGAAGCAACAGTTAGAACAGGACGTGGAACAACAGACTGGTTTCAAATCAGGAAAGGAGTATGTCAAAGCTGTGTATTGTCTCCCTGCTTAGTTAACTTACATGCAGAGTACATCATGCAAAATGCAGGGCTGGATGAAGCACAATCTGGAATCAAGATTGTCAGGAGAAATATCAGTAACCTCAGATATGCAAAGGACACCACTAGTATAGCAGAAAGCGAAGAACTAAAGAACCTCTTGATGAAAGTGAAAGAGGAGAGTGAAAAAGTTGGCTTAAAGCTTAACATTCAGAAAACTAAGATCATGGCATTTGGTCCCATCACTTCATGGCAAATAGATGGGGAAACAATGGAAACAGTGACAGACTTCATTCTTGGGGGCTCCAAAATCACTGCAGACAGTGATTGCAGCCATGAAATTAAAAGACGCTCACACCTTTGAAGAATAGTTATGACCAACCTAGACAGCATATTTAAGCAGAGACATTACTTTGCTAGACAAAGGTCTGTCTAGTCAATACTGTTTTTTCCAGTAGTCATGTATGAATGTGAGACTTGGACTATAAAGAAAGCTGAGCACTGAAGAATCCTTTTGAACTGTGGTGTTGGAAAAGACTCTTGAGAGTCCCTTGGACTGTAAAGCGATCCAACCAGTCTATCCTAAAATAAATCAGTCCTGAATATTCATTGGAAAGACTGATGTTGAAGCTGAAACTCCAATACTTTGGCCACCTGATGTGAAGAACCCACTCATTGGAAAAGACCCTGATGCTGGGAAAGATTGAAGGCAGGAGGAGAAGGGGACAACAGAGGATGAGGTGGTTGGATGGCATCACCGACTCAATGGACATGAGTTTGAGCATGCTCCAGGAGATTGTGAGGGACAGGGAGGCTTGGCATGCTGCAGTCCGTGGGGTTGCAAAGAGTCGTACGTGACTGAGCTGAACTGCTATGTGAAAGAAATAATAGTGCTGCATTTTATAGTTTATTAAAAGAGAACTTTTGTATATACAGAGTTTTAAAATGTGATGTACAGAAAATGAACGTATTTATTTCAAATTTTTGTCTTATATGTTAAAAATGAAATATATTAAACATGAAATGTCCTTTTGATTTAAGAACACTGTGACATGGACAACGGAAGAGAGGTTTTGAGGTCAAGTCTGTCATTTCATATAATGTAACTTTCTTAAAGATCAGATGGTAATGCAGGTCAGTGATAAGAAAATAATGGATCCTGTACATTCAGACAGTAAGTTAACACTTTAAGAACCAATTTGTCTTAAAAGAATCAGACATTTTCCTTATTTTGATTAAGCAGTTAAAAACCAAGATGTGACCTCCTAGAGGTCACAGATAGACTGGTCCTATCTAAGGTGGTAATTCACAATGCATTAAATACTAAAAGGAAAGTGGCTACATAGAAAAAAAATTTTTAACAGATATATCTGGTAATTGTATTCTGAGGAATTATGTACAAACAGGGATGTCATGTGAGCAAGAGTGTATTATTTTAATAGATTTAATAAGTGTAAATTTTACTGGCATTTTGGCTAAAATCAGTATTAATGGAGCATGAACTTACTGAAAAATTGAGCAATAGCAAAGTAGCTATCTTGTGTATGTACACACAACAAACTGGTGAGTTTTATAAAATAAACAGAGAAAAACATACTAGATTCTTTAAAAATTTATTTATATATTTATTTTTGTCTGTGCTGGGTCTTTGCTGTTGATGCAGGCTTTCTCTAGCTGTGGCAGCAGGGCCTACTTGCTACCAATGGCTTATCTTATTGTGGAGCAGAGCTCTAGAGCAGGGGCTTCAGTGGTTGTAGCTTGCTGGCTTAGCTGCCCCGCAGCATTTGGGATCTCTCTGGACCAAGATCAAACTGTGCCCCGCATATTGGCAGACAGATTCTTAACCAAAGGATCACCAGGAAAAACCCTATCCTATCTTTTTTTCATTTAAAATTTTTAGAAAGTGATGATCAAAAAGTACATTTACAAAAGCGACTCTGCATGAGACACTGTATCTAAGAATAATATTGTCAATTTAGGAAGATTTTTTCCCCCAAAATTGGGGATTGGCACTTTTTTTTTCCTGTAGAGGGCTAGACTGTTAATAATTTAGGCTTTACAGGCCACTTGTCTCTGGCCCATACTATTTTGTTTCCTTTTTTATTTCTTTAAAAAAAACCCTTAATATTTTTAAATTTTCTTAGTTAGAGGTGGATCATAAAGACCAACAACCAGATTTGGCCATAAGGCTGTCATTTGCTTGCCCTTGATGTGTGTTCTTGAAATAAAGATGTCCACATCCTAGACAGAGTACATGTAGTGGGTGAGATGGAAAAAATGAACTCTATTGCTGGGATAATGAGTTCAAAAGAACAGAACTCATTTACCAGGTCTTCTTAAAGAAGAGAATTCACTTTCTTAAAGAGAAATGAAATTCCTGTAAATGAGAATTACCTGATTGGACTATCATATGGAAATGCAGTCATTGCTGTACATTCAATTACACATCCTAGCTGATACATTTGATTCTAGATTTTTGTTCTTTTCTTGGCCTCCTTGCCATTTCTCTTTTATAGATAAAAATAGCTTATGAAGGAAAAAATGTTAAAGAATTGGTAGTTATGATGTGATTTTTATTTTTTATTTTCCATAGAGAATTTGATATGGCTTAAATTGAACATAGAAAAAATGTCTATACTAAAGTGCAATTAAAAGACCACTTTGAGATCTTTTAACGTAGAATTATTTACATTATATCTATAGAAAAGAAGGCAAAAGATTTAATTGCTTTTAGCATTTCTACCCCACAAATCCAATGAAAGATTTCAAAAGAGCACAAAAGAACATATTTTTGTGGCATTCCAAAATATCCTTATTTAGGGTGTTAATTATAATCAGAACACACCTTGCAGCGTTTCATCTGGAGAGTAGTATATTTCACTTCTGACCTTGTAGTCTTCTGTGATGTCCTTATGCAGAATTCACATTTCAACAACAAAGGAGAAGTCCTCTAAGGATGTTAAGAGCTTCCTGTGGATGCATGTCATGTCGTAGTACTTTTTGATCATTCTGGATAAGACATTTTAGTTAAGATGCTCCACTTAAACAGATGTCATTCTAATCCCCAAGTGTCTACAGTTTTCAAACAATTAAGGAAGAAAAAGACAGGAAAAAAAAAAGGAAGATCAATGACACAAAAAAGTAAAAAAGAGGAATTCAATTAAAACTTACAAAAGAGAAGAGAAAGCAAAAAGAACGATGGGTTTTAGAATGCATAAAATTAACATCAACTATGTAGAAATAAAATAAAAATGAAAGACACAAGAAAAAAAGGGAAAAAGCAATTAAAATTTTTCATTTAGTTGAAGACTTTAAGCAAACCATGAATTCTATAGTTTCTTCTAATTTGAGAGTAGCAACACAGTTGAATTAAACCTATATGTTCAACAAATACATTTGAGTTTTTTTGACATTTTAGCTGCTTTTGTGTTGCACTGACATCCTCAAGCTTGTAGGGCTTCCCAGGTGGCTCAGTGGTAAAGAATTTGTTTCCCAATGTAGGAGACACTAGAGATGGATGTTTGATCCTTGGGTTGGGAAGATCCCATGGAGTAGGAAATGGCAACCCACTCCAGTATTCTTACCTGGAAAATTCCACGAACAGAGGAGCCTGCCCTTAGTCCATGGGGTTGCATGGCTGAGAACACACACAAAAACACCAAGTTTGTGAAATAAAATAGGACCATCTAGAATTGACCTAGAAGGTTGACTGCAAATTTCATGATTAGTGGCAACTACAGTTGGCTATGGCAGAATAAAGTGAAAACTTTTCTATCTGCTGGGTAAAATAATATTAAAAATAATAAGGTACACAATAGCAACAATTTTTTTCACCAAAAAGGTAAATTTCTTCACATATTTCCTCTCAGTAGAAAAAAAAAAATTGACAAACAAGATCTTTGTTTAATAATTTCAAAAATTAGTTGATTCAAAATGTTATAAATAGTGATTACTTTTCCTTTGCTTTAGATGAGCTATGTTTTATCTTAAAGGACTTTAAAATTTATGAAGAAATATCAATCAGGCCTATATAAGAAACTCATGGAATAGATATTTTTAATACTTTCATGTCTTCCAAAGAAAGATTTCAGGGAAAAAAACATTTCTGTCATGACAAAAGAAACCCCAAGTATATGAGACTCAAGTTTTCCTTAGTGCTTCCCTCTATTTCTTAATGCATATGGAAAATATTTATATTCACTGAAAAGAAGCAGACTCCATGAAAATCATCACAAGTGTAGTGGTTAAAATTGTTCCATATATATGTGCAAGTATTTTGAACCAACACCAGTTTATGGAACTGTTGAAAGAAATAGAAGATAACGATGGTGTGTATTTTGGCAAGACTTACTGATTGGGGGAAAGTTTCATAAAGATTCACCATATTGTTAACTCCAACTCAAGATTTTCTTGAAAAGAAAAAAAAAGTCTTGTTAAATATTCAACAATGAAAAGCAATTTAAAAATGGCACTGTGCTTTACATTTTCTCATCAGTATCAAATGAATATAAATATGCTGAATGCGAAGGGAGATTACATTTTTTCATGTTGCTGAAGATCTTTGTTACCTAGAGAGACAAGTATGACAATTTATGATGAAATCTCAACTTTTCATACAATAGCAAAGATTTTACATAATTTTCTGACACGAATGAATAAAAAAAAATTTCAATTTTAACCAACAGCATTATATAAGTGGCCTTCAAAACTGTAAGAAAAATTAGTGGAGTATTCTGTTGATATATTCAGAGTTGCTTTTTAATTTAAACAGTATTGCTTTGAATTCAATGTTAATAAAAGAAGTTTCCTAGGGAAAAAAAGTTATTATATAACTACTTAAGTAAAATTTTTGAATGACTGTTTTTGCTTCAAATCAATTATTCATAAAAAAATAAATCAATTTTATGAAATAAATGAAAATATTAAAGGAAAATTATTTTAATCTATTTTTTATTGGATAAGTATCTATTTGGAAGAATTTGGATGTCCAACTTTGTATATTCAACTGAAAATTTCATGGACTCTAAATATTTATATTTTGATATTTTTAAGTATAAAATACACTGGTTTTTAGACAGTCCAAAAATAAGACTACACAATGTCAGTATTTTATAATCGTTTATTTTGAAATAATGTTTAGGATATATCAGATTATATACTGTATCTTAATTAAATTGAATTCATTTGCTTTTTACTTATAAAAATAATTATAAAATATAAAATTATATACATGACCCACCTTTTCTTTCTATCAGCACCAATCTAGAGCAGATGTCTGGCTCTAGGTGAGTGATCATACCATCATGATTATCTTGGTCGTGAAAATCTTTTTTGTACAGTTCTTCTGTGTATTCTTGTCACCTCTTCTTAATATCTTCTGCTTCTGTTAGGTCCATACCATTTCTGTCCTTTATTGAACCCATTTTTGCATGAAATATTCCTTTGGTATCTCTAATTTTTTTGAACAGATCTCCAGTCTTTCCCATTCTATTGTTTTCCTCTATTTCTTTGCACTGATTGCTGAGGAAGGCTTTCTTATCTCTTCTTGCTATTCTTTGGAACTCTGCATTCAGATGCTTATATCTTTCCTTTTCTCCTTTGCTTTTTGCTTCTCTTCTTTTCACAGCTATTTGTAAGGCCTCCCCAGAGAGCCATTTTGCTTTTTTGCATTTTTTTCCATGGGGATGGTCTTGATCCCTATCTCCTATACAGTGTCACGAACCTCATTCCATAGTTCATCAGGCACTATATCTATCAGATCTAGTCCCTTAAATCCATTTCTCACTTCCACTGTATAATCCTGAAAGATGATGCTGTGAAAGTGCTGCACTCAATATGCCAGCAAATTTGGAAAACTCAGCAGTGGCCACAGGACTGGAAAAGGTCAGTTTTCATTCCAATCCCAAAGAAAGGCAATGCCAAAGAATGCTCAAACTACCGCACAATTGCACTCATCTCACAGGCTAGTAAAGTGATGCTCAAAATTCTCCAAGCCAGGCTTCAGCAATATGTGAACCGTGAACTTCCTGATGTTCAAGCTGGTTTTAGAAAAGGCAGAGAAACCAGAGATCAAATTGCCAACATCCACTGGATCATGGAAAAAGCAAGAGAGTTCCAGAAACACATCTATTTCTGCTTTATTGACTATGCCAAAGCCTTTGACTGTGTGGATCACAATAAACTGTGGAAAATTCTGAAAGAGATGGGAATACCAGACCACCTGACCTTCCTCTTGAGAAATCTGTATGCAGATCAGGAAGCAACAGTTAGAACCGGACACGGAACAACAGACTGGTTCCAAATAGGAAAAGGAGCACATCAAGGCTCTATATTGCCACACTGCTTATTTAACTTATATGCAGAGTACATCATGAGAAACGCTGGGCTGGAAGAAGCACAAGCTGGAATCAAGATTGCCGGGAGAAATATCAATAACCTCAGATATGCAGATGATACCACCCCTATGGCAGAAAGTGAAGAGGAACTAAAAAGCCTCTTGATGAAAGTGAAAGAGGAGAGTGAAAAAGTTGGCTTAAAGCTCAACATTCGGAAAACTAAGATCATGGCATCTGGTCCCATCACTTCATGGGAAATAGATGGGGAAACGGTGGAAACAGTGTCAGACTTTATTTTTTGGGGCTCTAAAATCATTGCAGATGATGATTGCAGCCATGCAATTAAAGGACGCTTACTCCTTGGAAGGAAAGTTATGACCAACCTAGATAGCATATTGAAAAGCAGAGACATTACTTTGCCAACAAAGGTTCGTCTAGTCAAGGCTATGTTTTTGTTTTTTTTTTCCCCCAGTTGTCATGTATAGATATGAGAGTTGGACTGTGAAGAAAGTTGAGCACCAAAGAATTGATGCTTTTGAACTGTGGTGTTGGAGAAGACTCCTGAGAGTCCCTTGGACTGCAAGGAGATCCAACCAGTCCATTCTGAAGGAGATCAGCCCTGGGATTTCTTTGGAAGGAATGATGCTAAAGCTGAAACTCCAGTACTTTGGTCACCTCATGTGAAGAGTTGACTCATTGGAAAAGACTCTGATGCTAGGAGGGGTTGGGGGCAGGAGGAGAAGGGGACGACAGAGGATGAGATGGCTGGATGGCATCACTGACTCGATGGATGTGAGCCTGAGTGAACTCCGGGAGTTGGTGATGGACAGAGAGGCCTGGTATGCTGTGATTCATGGGGTTGGAGAGTCGGACACGACTGAGCGACTGAACTGACCTGAACTGAACTGAAATGAGAGCAGATAAGATCAGTACAAAACGTAGGCCACTGTCTTGGCAGCCTACAGTACTACTCAAAGATTAAAAACAGAAACAAAAATGTTCAAATATTTTCTCACTATTTAATGATTTATTTTAGCTTATAGAGTATCAAAGGTGTCTGTTCACAGGTGTGTGAACAGACTTGTTTCATTTGCTTTGTTACTTACTTGTTTGCTTTCTTAGGTAGCGAGCAAAATGCAAGTTTTAAAACGAAGGTTTAAGTCTTGACTTTTTCACCTAAAATTGTTCTATGCTGAAAATATTATTTCTGTGAGTAGCTTTATGCAGTGAATAATATCTACCCTATAGGGTACTTCCAGATCTACCAAAGGGGAAAAGTTAAAAATTTGTAGCTAAATGTTGATTTCCCTATAAGATCCATAATTATTTTAATGTGCAGTGCAATTTTCTTCCTAAATAGATATATAACTCATAAACCATCTGCTAGCCAAGACTACAAAATAAATAGTCATACACTCTCCCCATCTTTACCAGGAAAGGGAAATTAAGTAATGTATTTTTAACAATAAAATTAAACATATATGGAAATAAAATATGATTAATCATAATTTTATCCATGAATTTTTAGAAGAAAAAAAATCAAAATATGCTATTAAAAGAGATATAGTAAAAATCTCTAGTACTTAGAAATTATACAAGAAAATTCTAGATAAAACATGGGTCAAATAAGAAATCTCCAAGGAAATTTAAAAATCTTTTGATCTAAGTGAAAATGAAAGACAACTTGTTAAAGTTCATAGGATATAAGTGAAAACAGTGCCTGTAGGGAAATATACAGCATTAAATATGAGAAAAGAGACTAAAATTACTAAAGTTACTAAATAATCAAAGTAAATCAAAAGTGAAAGTAAAAGTGAAGTCACTCAGTTGTGTCTGACTCTTTGTGACCCCATGGACTGTAGCCTACCACGCTCCTAAGCCCATGGGATTTTCCAGGCGAAGTAATCAAGATAATCTAAATAATTTACATAATAAATCTACTAAATAATCTACAGTAATCTAAGCTTCCTTAAGAAATTTGTAAAAGAAGAACAAATTAAATCCAAAGTAAACGAAAGAAAATAAGTAATAAAAATTTGAGCAGACATTAATGAAATTAAAATTAGGAAATTAATTTTAAAAATGAAATCCTGGCTTTGTGAATAGATTTCTAAAATAAGTGTTTCTAGTCCGGTTAATGAAGGGAAAAAAAAAAAGAGGAGGAGGGGGAAGATGATGCAAGTTAATATAAAAAGAAAATTGAAGACATCATTACAGATCCCATAGACAATGAAAAGCTGAAAAAAAAAAAAAAAATATATATATATATATGTACACTATGAAAAACTTTATGCTCACAAATTTGATAACCTAGATGAAGTGGATTAATTCCTTGAAAGATAGTCTGCTGAAACTCAAACAAGAAAAAATATACAGTTATCATAAGCCTGTGTCTATTAAAGGAATTCAGCCAATCATTAACCTTAATATGTGAGTGAACCCTAATATATGCTATGAACTTTGCATGATACTGCTGTGTCGAGGTAGAATTGTAGATAGTAACAAGTATGCCATTTTAATGTGGGATGTTACTAGTTGGGAAGACTTTATATGTGGCAGACAATAGTATATTGGAACTCTATATGTTTTGCTCAATTTTGCTGTGAATCTAAAACTGCTCTAAAAACTAAAATGTACTTAAAAAGAAAACATAAATGAATTTGTTCTAAAACTGCATCAATCTGTAATTAACCTAGAAATTGTTCTACTATATTTCAGAGTGCCTGTTAACAGGCCTAAAATTATAGACTGAATTGAAGTATATAAGACAGCCTGGTAAAAGGTCAGAGGCAAAATTAAATACTTAGGAACTGGAGTATGAAACAAAAGAAGTGTCATTGTGTAAATGTATTTATCATTTCCAAGGTAAATGTACCTACTATTCACAAGATATTTTAGTGGTTTTCAAGTTCACTTCAGTTCAGTCGCTCATTCATGTCCAACTCTTTGAGACCTCATGAACCGTGGCACACCAGGCCTCCCTTTGCATCACCAACTCCCAGAGTCCACTCAAACCCATGTGCATTGAGTCGGTGATGCCATCCAACTATCTCATCCTCTGTTGTCCCCTTCTCCTCCTGCCCTCAATCTTTCCAAGCATCAGGGTCTTTTCCAATGAGTCAGCTCTTTGCATCAGGTGGCCAAAGTATTGCAGTTTCAGCTTCAACATCAGTCCTTCCAATGAACACCCAGGATTGAGCTCCTTTATAATGGACTGGTTGGATCTCCTTGCAGTCCAAGGGACTCTCAAGAATCTTCTCCAACACCACAGTTCAAAAGCATCAATTCTTCAGTGCTCAGCTTTCTTTATAGTACAACTCTCACGTCCATACATGACCACTGGAAAAACAATAGCCTTGACTAGACGGACCTCTGTTGGCAAAGTAATGTCTCTGCTCTTTAATATGATGTCTAGGTTGGTCATAACTTTCCTTCTAAGGAGTAAGCATCTTTTAATTTCATGGCTGAAATCACCAACTGCAGTGATTTTGGAGCCCAGAAAAATAAAGTCTTACACTGTTTCCACCGTTTCCCCATCTATTTGCCATGAAGTGATGGGACCAGAAGCCATAATCTTAGTTTTCCAAATGTTGAGCTTTAAGCCAACTTTTTCACTCTCCTCTTTCACTTTCATCAAGAGGCTCTTTAGTTCTTCTTCACTTTCTTCCATAAGGGTGGTGTCATCTTTATATCTGAGGTTATTGATATTTCTCCCAGGAATCTGGATTCCAGTTTGTGGTTCATCCAGCCCAGAGTTTCTCATGATGTACTCTACATATAAGTTAAATAAGCAGGGTGGCAATATACAGCCTTGACATACTCCTTTTCCTATTTGGAACCAGTCTGTTTTTCTATGTCCAGTTCTAACTGTTGCTTCCTGACCTGCATACAGATTTCTCAAAAGGCAGATCAGGTGGTCTGGTATTCCCATCTCTTTCAGAATTTTTCAGTTTATTGTGATCCACACAGTCAAAGGCTATGACATAGTCAATCAAGCAGAAATAGATGTTTTTCTGGACTCCCTTGCTTTTTTGATGATCCAGTGGATGTTGGCAATTTGATCTCTGGTTCCTCTGCCTTTTCTAAAACCAGCTTGAACATCTGGAAGTTCACGGTTCACATATTGCTGAAGCCTGGCTTGGAAAGTTTCGAGCATTACTTTACTAGCACGTGAGATGAGTGTAATTGTGAGGTAGTTTGAGCATTCTTTGGCATTGCCTTTCTCTGGGATTGGAATGAAAACTCACTTTTCCAGTCCTATGACCATGCTGAGTTTTTCAAATTTGCTAGCATACTGAGTGTAGCACTTTCATAGCATCACCTTTCAGGATTTGAAATAGCTCAACTGGAATTCCATCACCTCCACTAGCTTTGTTCATAGTGATCTTCCAACAACACAAGAGAAGACTCTACACATGAACTTCACCAGATGGTTGACACCAAAATAAGACTGATTATATTCTTTGCAGCCAAAGATGAAGAAGCTCTATACAGTCAACAAAAACAAGACTGGGAGCTGACTGTGTCTCAGATCATGAACTCCTTATTGCCAAATTCAGACTGAAATTGAAGAAAGTAGGGGAAAACCACTAGACCATTCAGGTATGACCTAAATCAAATCCCTTATGACTATACAGTGGAAATGAGAAATAGATTTAAGGGACTAGATCTGATAGACAGAGTGCCTGGTGAACTATGGATGGAGGTTTGTGACATTGTACAGGAGACAGGAATCAAGATCATCCCCAGGAAAAAGAAATGTGAAAAACACTATGCTGTCCGAGGAGGCCTTACAAATAGCTGTGAAAAGAAGGGAATCAAAAATCTAAGGGGAAAAGGAAAGATATACCCATTTGAATGCCGAGTTCCAAAGAATAGCAAGGAGAGATAAGAAAGCCTTCCTCAGCAATCGATGCAAAGAAATAGAGGAGAACAATAGAATGGGAAAGACTAGAGATCTCTTCAAGAAAATTAGAGATACCAAGGGAACATTTTATGCAAATATGGGCTCAATAAAGGACAGAAATGGTAAGGACCTAACAGAAACAGAAGATATTAAGAAGAGGTGGCAAGAATACACAGAAGAACTGTACAAAAAAGATCTTCATGACCAAGATAATCACAATGGTGTGATCACTGACCTACAGCCAGACATCCTGGAATGTGAAGTCAAGTGGGCCTTAGGAAACATCACTATGAACAAAGCTAATGGTTTCCAAAGAATTATCTAAATCTAGCTCATTATTTTAAAATAACCAAAAGAATGATGCAAAAACCAAACAAATTGCATCTTGCATCCTGCTGTATGTGGAAGTGGAAAATTAAAAACACAACCAAAATGCTCTTAAGGACTTCATTCCCTGAGAGTACCGATGTCCCTGATAAGAAACCATCTAAAATTTTAAAATCCAGAAAGTAATTTTTCTTGACAAAAGATATTTAATAAAAAATAATCTGCTAAATCAATGCAAATCCCTAGGATATGAAATCAAAATTACATTCTATACATTCCAAATTGACAGTCATCTCCCAGTAGACTTGAATCATAAATTTGAACACATCACCTGTGCCACAATTGACCTTGTATTCTGATCTGTCAGCTTTAAGATCAAGGGTTACCAGGGATATTTGCTTTTCTAATAGGTGAGTCAGTTGTTTCTCCATACATATAGGCATATCACAGAGACCGTCATACCACTGTCACTGTCTTTACACAAGACATACTTGTTAGTGAGACTTAGTAATCTGGAGCAGTGAGGATTAATTAGAAGTAAAACAGACACTTAAAACTTGGGTTCCAGTCCTTACTGAGTCAGTTCTGTTTTTGTTGTTATTGAGTCACTGAGTCCTATCTGACTCTTTGCGATCCCATGGATTGCAGCACTCCAGGCCTCCCTGTCCTTCATCATCTCCCAGAGTTTGCTCAAACTCATATCCATGGAGTTGGTGATGCTATCCAACCACCTCTTCCTCTGTTTCCTCCTCCTCATCCTGCTGTCAATCTTTGTCAGCATCAGTCTTTTCCAATGGGTTGGCTCTTCGCATCAGATGGCCAAAGTATTGGAGATTCAACTTCAGCATCAATCAATAAGCAAGGCTGATTTCCTTTAGGATTGACTAGTTTGATCTCCTTCCAGTCCAAGGGACTCTCAAGAGTCTTCTTGAGCACCACAATTCACCAAAATTCAAAAGCATCAATTCTTCCATGCTCAGCCTTCTTTTTGGTCCAGCTCTCACATTTGTACATGATTACTGGAAAAACCATGGCTTTGACTAGAAGGACCTTTGTCAGCAAACTTATGTCTTTGCTGTTTAATACACTGTCCAGGTTTGTCACAGCTTTCCTTCCAAGGAATAAGCATCTTTTAATTTCATGGCTGCAGTCATCATCCACAGTGATTTTGGAGTCCAAGAAAAGAATCTTCCACTGTTTCCACTTTTTTCCCCATCAATTTGCCATGAGGTGATGGGACTGGATGCCGTGATATTAGTTTTTTGGTTTTAACCCAGCTTTTTCACTCTCCTCCTTCATGCTCATCAAAAGGCTCCTTAGTTCTTTTTCACATTCTGCCATAAGGGTGGTATCATCTGTATATCTGAGGTTGTTGATATTTCTCCTGGGAATCTTGATTCCAGCTTGTGAGTCATCCAGCCCAACTTTGCATATAAATTAAACAAGCAGGGTGAAAATATAAAGCCTTGACGTACTCCTTTCCCAATTTAGAACTGGTCCATTGTTCCATGTCCAGTTCTAACTGTTGCTTCTTGGCCTGCATACAGGTTTCTCAGGAGGCAGATGAGGTGGTCTGGTAATCCCATTTCTTTAAAAAATTTCCACAGTGGGATCCACATAGTCAAAGGCTTTAGTATAGTCAGTGAAACAGAAGCATATGTTTTTCTGGAATTCTTTTGTTTTTTCTATGATCCAACACATGTTGGCAATTTGGTCTCTGGTTCCTCTGCTTTTTCTAAATCCAGCTTGTACATCTGGAAGTTCTCAGTTCATGCACTGTTGAAGCCTAGCTTGAAAGATTTTGAGCATTATCTTGCTAGCATGTGAAATGATTGCAATTGTACAACAGTTTGAGTATTTTTTGGCATTGCCCTTCTTTGGGATTGGAATGAAAACTGACCTTTTCCAGTCCTTTGACCACTGTTGAGTTTCCAAATTTGCTGGCATATTGAGTGCAGCACTTCCACAGCATCATCTTTTAGGTTTAAAAATAACTCAGCTGGAATTTCAGTTCTGTTTGAACTTAACCAATTATTTATTGACAGTTGTGAGGAATACACGATGTATTATGTCCTTAGCAATTTTTAGAATACTATTAGTTTCTATTCTAAATATTGAAGTGCATCTTCTTGTGGAATTTAAAGTTGGCTTGCAGTCATCATTGTGATTCTGAACTTGAATGACAGGCTGTATAAAAAGAAAGAACCTCTTTGGTTACAATTGAGTTAAATATTAGCAAATTCTTTACAGGCAGGGACATATTAGACAAGCTTTATTCTCCTCTTGGCCTTTATAAAAACAAAGAACAAAGCTAAACCCTACAGTCATTTTGGTGCTCTCTTAAATAAGATATACTATATATATCTTAAGTATGTGTGTGTGTGTCTGTATGTGTGTGTATGTGTGTGTTAAGTCACTTTGGTCGTGTTCTACTCTTTGCGACCCTATGGACTGTAACCCACCAGGCACCTCTGTCCATGGGATTATCCAGGCAAGAATGCTAGAGTGGATTGCCATGCCCTTCTCCAGGGGATCTTTCTGACTCAGGGATTGAATCCACGTCTTTTACATCTCCTGCTTTGGCAGGTGTGTTCTTTACCACTAGCGCCTCCTGGGATATAGTAATATAAATAAAAATGTATAATAAACAAATATATATATATATATACATATATATGGATGCATATACCCACACAGTAGAGAAAAGCATACTATTTCAGTTCAAATGAAATATCCTAACATCAAATAAAATATAATGTTCATTGAGTATTTACTAAGTTTCAGACACTGAAATAATCTCCTTAGACTGGTTGCCTCATAATTTTTACAAATAACTATCATCAACCCTACTTTCAAAATGAAGGAACTGAAGGCTCAGAATGTTTAAATAACTGGCACAAATCTCTTCAACTCAGATTACTGTTTTGGTACACTCTTCAACTAGATATTTACCTTGTCCTTTATTTTTTAACTTTCTAATGTAGCCTTGGCTTTCATGACATAGTGATAAAGACATAGTTCAAAGAACTTTTGCCAGCTAATTTCCTCCACTCTCTTGTTTGAGAAGAGGCCCAGAAGACTTTCCTCCTTGAGGGAGGAAATGATGTCATCAGTTCAGTTCAGTTCAGTCGCTCAGTCGTGTCTTGACTGTTTGCAACCCCATGAATTGCAGCATGCCAGGCGTCCCTGTCCATCACCAACTCCCAGAGTTTATGTCCACCGAGTCAGTGATGCCATCCAGCCATCTCATCCTCTGTCGTCCCCTTCTCCTCTTGCCCCCAATCCCTCCCAGCATCAGAGTCTTTTCCAGTGAGTCAACTCTTCGCATGAGGTGGCCAAAGTACTGGAGTTTCAGCTTTAGCATCATTCCTTCCAAAGAAATCCCAAGGCTGATCTCTTTTAGAATGGACTGGTTGGATCTCCTTGCAGTCCAAGGGACTCTCAAGAGTCTTCTCCAACACCACAGCTCAAAAGCATCAATTCTTCGCTGCTCAGCTTTCTTTATAGTCCAACTCTCACATTCATACATGACCACTGGAAAAACTATAGCCTTGACTAGATGGACCTTTATTGGCGAAGTATTGTCTCTGCTTTTGAATATGCTCTCTAGGTTGGTCATAACTTTCCTTCCAAGGAGTAAACATCTTTTAATTTCATGGCTGCAGTCACCATCTGCAGTGATTTTGGAGCCCCAAAATATAAAGTCTGACACTATTTCCACTGTTTCCCCATCTATTTCCCATGAAGTGATGGGACCAGATGGCATGATCTTAGTTTTCTGAATGTTGAGCTTTAAGCCAACTTTTTCATTCTTCTCTTTCACTTTCATCAAGAGGCTTTTGAGTTCCTCTTCACTTTCTGCCATAAGAGTGGTGTCATCTGCATATCTGAGGTTATTGATATTTCTCCCAGCAATCTTGATTCCAGCTTGTGCTTCATCCAGCCCAGTGTTTCTCATGATGTGCTCTGCATAGAGGTTAAATAAGCAGTGTGGCAATATAGAGCCTTGATGTACTCCTTTTCCTATTTGGAACCAGTCTGTTATTCCATGTCCAGTTCTAACTGTTGCTTCCTGACCTGCATACAGGTTTCTCAAGAGGCAGATCAGGTGGTCTGGTATTCCCATCTGTTTCAGGATGATGTCATACCACACCTCATTTTATGATGCAAACACTATGTAATGCTATCATATTTTTAGCAGTAAACATAACATACCTGCACAAATAAATACCTCTCTGACAAAGGTGAGATATTCTTAAATCCTTTATTTTGTGGAAGCTATGACACAAGATAAATAATTATAATAGATTTTTATAAATCTATTATAATTATTAAATAACTAATATAGATTATAATAGATTTGAGAAGCAAAGTATTCCTTAGGAGTAATTTTGGTACAAAATAAGCTTAAGCACAGGGAGCAACTCAAATATTTTTGGCATTGAACTACCCATGACTCAAAGAATAAACTAGGTCTAAAGCTTTAATTGCAACATAAATTATTTTTATATTAAAATGCACAGTGATGTTGAAAATTAAATATAATCTTGAATAGTATTTTTATTTAAAAGAAAACTCACATATTTATGTGACCTAAACATTGCATTTTCAAGTATATCTTCTTTCATAACATATATATCTGACAAACTATTTCTTACACTGTAGGGAAGTAACAGAAAATTTGGTAAGGATTTTTATAATAAAATATAGGACTCTTGTCATATCTACATCTGACTTACTGACATTTTTCTCTCACTGCATCACTCAGAACATTTTTTTTAATTGCATGTATCTTCAACTCTTAAAATGTAGAATTCCCTTTCATGTTATTTCTCTGTTAAGGTCATATTTAGAAGAAGAAAAAAAATCACGACTTTCCTCATATTTTTTTTTCCCAGTGCAAATCCTGCTGTCCATGTTGCTTTTAATCCTAAATTCTCCAATGACAATAAACTTGTTGGAAAAAAATCCCCATTCTAAGTTTTGTGGAACATCCTTGTTGGGTTTAATGATTTAATGTCAATTTAATTGTCCTGTGGGACTTCCCTGATGGCTCAGACAGTAAAGAATACATCTGCAAAGCAGGAGCCCTGGGTTTGATCCCTGGGTCAGGAAGATCCCTTGGTGAAGGAAATTGCAACCCTCTCCAGTATCCTTGCCTGGAGAATTCCATAGACAGAAAAGCCTGGTGGGCTACAGCCCACAGAGTTGCAAAGAGTAGGACAGGACTGAGGGACTAACATTTTCACTTTCAATTGCCCTGTAAAATATAGGCAGAGATAAAATGTAAATGTAATGGACCAACTTTAGGTTCCAAGTCAGGAAATTCTAATTCTTTGTCTCCATTTGGCTATAAGAAAGAAAATAATGCAAAGTTGGAAATGAATGTCCAATAGTCAAGTTTCTCTTGTAAACTTGAATGGCTGTTTGCCATGAAGCATGTGGAGACTCTGGGAAGAGTTTGCTGCTCCCTTGGGAGCCCAAGAGTTTTCATTAACATTAGAAATGTTATTACACTTTTAGATAGTAAATTATCAGTTTTATCCATTAATTTTTTTATTGCTTGAAATTTAAATTTTCAATAACAATTTGAATTCCATCTGCTAGATAGTGCAAAAGGGACAAAAAGTTACATACAGATAGATAAGTAATTTGATCTGTTTTGTATGACTTTTTTCCCCAAATGATCAAACAGCCCCTCATATTCAGAATCAGGAGAAATCATTATTAGGTCATCAGTTTTGCATTGTAGAACATTATGTTAATAAATAATACTAATAAAATTAAAATCTATGTGGTCTATCACACACAAAGGACATAATTTCAATGTATCTTATAACACAAAATACAAATTTTCTAACTTTGTTCAACTGAATTTGCAAACCTAATGTTGTATTAACTTTTACTTAAGCTAATTCTTACCTCTTTTCCCATTTGTATTTAAAACAGCTCTTAGTGTTGAAATTCTATCCCTACTTAAGCAAGTCTCTTCCAATAAAATGACTTCCTTGAATTGGATTATTTGCCATACAGTACTCTATTTTCTCTTCCTAAATATTTGATACACATTATCTGGAACCAATTAACACATTGATCATTTCAATGTTTATTAAAATCCTCTTCGTGACTTTTAAAGAAAAAACATGGTTGTATTTACAAACATTATATAGTGCATTAATCTAGGACATCATGCAGAGATAAAAAGACATTGAAGGCATAATTCCTTGGTTGCATAAAACAGAGTTTTGTTAGCAGCTTGGTGAAATATTCTCAGAATGCTGTTATAAATATAATAACAATTTTCTGGTAGAGAAGTCAAGACAGTGTAGGGAACTGGTAAGGAGTTATGGGTGAAATTCTCACAGGGTACTATCAAAACCCTAAAGAAAGGGCTTAAATGCACTGGCCCGCAGCAAGCAGCTGCAATTGATTTAGCAAGTAATAATACAGAACAGAAGGAAGAAAAGAACAGGGGAACACAGAGGACTCCTGTCCTGGCTTCCGAGTTTTTCTCAAGGCCAAGGACCTAATTCTGCCCAACTTTTGAGATTGTTTTTCTTTTTGTTGAGTGCTCAGTTGCCCAGTAGTGTTTGACTTTTATGACCTCATGGACTGTAGCCTGCCAGGCTTCTCAGTCCATGGGAATTTTAGGCAAAACTACTGGAGTGGGTTGCCCTTCCCTCCTCTAGGGGATCTTTCTGACCCAGGGATCAAGCTCGTGTCTCCTGTGTCTCACATTGGCAGGGGTATTATTTTACCACTGAGCCACCTGGGGATCCTGGGAATTTCTTTTTAAAAATTATCATTTTCCTTTTTAACTACTAAAGGTGTGTCAGTTTTATCTGACGGTGGATTGCAGCTCTCTCAAAAGGGCCTGAAATTTGTCTTGTGTAATTGAAAACTCCAAATTTACCTCTCCTTTTCTCATACTTTGAGAAAAGATTTTCATCCTCTGCTTCACCTTCCCAAGGATGAAGGTGCTCAAGTCAACCATTTTATTCAGTAGCTTCTGCATGGATCTAGACAGTGACAGAACTAGAAAGAAGCCATGATATGTGGTGTATTTAACGTTGTTACCTTTGCTCTTGGAGACCGTTAAAACTGGTGTATCTGACAACACACAGCATTATTTTATAGCTCCATATGTTAATTATGATTTCATGCAGTCGTTTAAGCAGAACCTTCCTGGGCTGCCTGAAATGTAGCAGGATTGTTTCAGGATCAGCAGAGTCACAGTTCTTCAGGTTCAGACAGCTCTGGTGACCTCTTCAAACGCCTCAAGAAGATTAGGCTGTCACATCTTGTCAGGTGGTCTACACTTTCAGCGGTTTATCTTTTTAAAAGATTTAAAGTGCTCTCATGGCTGTAGAATTTCTTCATTCATGTCTTTCAGCCATAATGTTCACTTTTCCCCTCTACACAGTTGACCCTTAAACAACGTGGGGGTAGGGCCACTGACCCCACACTGTCAAAAATCCATGTACTGCTATCTCTGCCTCAAAAACAGAGTGATTGATAAATGACTCACCCAGTGGTATGAAAGTAGTTTGGATAGAATTAGGACTTAAACCCTAGTTGTTTTTTATGGGGTTTTGTTATTGCTTTGTTTGTTTACTTGTTTTATTTTTGCTTTTCAATCTCCAGCTCTTTTTTTCTTTTTAAAAATGTATTTATTTTTATTGATGTACAGTTGATTTACAGCATCGCGTTAGTTTCAGGTGTACAAAACAGTGATTCACTTATACATACATTTATATACCCAAGTTCTTTTGATGCCACATATTTTGATTTCTAATAAAACATAAACGTTCCCACATAATTAATTTAAAGATCCATAAAACAAAATGTACATACTATAAATATTGAAAAAAATCAGTGTGTAAATGGACTCATGCTATTCAGACCTGAATTGTTCCAGGGTCAAGTCCATGGCCTTGTCTCTATCCAAATTTCACTGCTTATAGATCTCCCCCTGTGGCATTTTAGATACCACTTGTCAGACTTTTGCTTCAGACAAATTTTTCCATCTGCTAACTGCACCTTCTATCTAATCCAGCAAAATTATGATTAGCATTCAAAGTTCAACCCATATGCCATCTCAGAAAAAAAAAATAAACTATTAGGAACCTACAACTTATTCTAATCGTGTTAGGTATGTCATAGATATTAGATTTCTTTTCTTTTTTTCTTTTTTCTTTTTTCTTTTATCAGTTAAAAGAGGCAATGTATCACAGTGTTGGGATATGGAGTTCAATCACACACATTCAAATATAAGCTGTTAAACTTAGTAGCCACATGATCTTGAATAAAATGACTTCTGCACTTCAGTTTTCTCATCTGTAAAATTAGAGTTATATAATAATTTTTGACATAAGTGTTCTTTAATCTTAGAAATTACTATTAATGTTATTAATATATACTGATTCTCATATTACTTCATATAATAATGACACATTAATCATACAAACTCTAACAAGCATTCTATTATCTTAATTTTCGTATCTCTACAACATTCACTGTATTTCCTTGTATGCACTGGTCCCTCAAGAAACACATTTTAAAGTCAGTCCATTGTGAAACAGACTCAAATAATTTAATTTCAACTCTTTGGGATTCTGTGTATCACCCAATATATTTTTATCATAGTGTTAGTCACTCAGCCATGTCCAGCTCTTTGCAATCATGGACTGTAGCCTTCCAGGCTCTTCTGTCTATGGAATTCTCTAGGCAAGATTACTGGAGGGGTTGCCAGGCCCTTCTCCAGGGGATCTTCCTGACTCAGGGATTGAAGCCAGGTCTCTCACATTGCATGCAAATTCTTTACCATCTGAGCCACCAGGGAAGTCCCCCTCTTTTTTTTTTTTTGTCATTAGTAGCCAATAAGTGGGGCTTCCCAGGTGTCTCGGTGGTAAAGAATCCCCTGCCAATGCAAGGAACGTGGGTCCGATTCCTGGATTGGGAAGATCCCCTGGAGTAGGACATGGCAACCCACACTAGTATTCTCGCCTGGAAAATCCATGGACAGAGGAGCCTGGCGGGTTGTACCCCATGGAGTTGAAAAGAGTTGGACATGACTTAGTGACTGAACAACAACAAGCCAATAAATGTTGTTTAAATGAATGACTAAAAAAAGTCTTAACCAATAAAGAAAACTTGCTATACAATATCTTTTATGTGTTTAAGTTTATGCCTCCCTGATCCCAGCATATCTGTCTTGCAAAAATGTAATACACAGATACAAATATAATGGTATTCAGTGTCAAATTGGACCAGTGTTTGGAAAGGTAAATAAATAGACGTCAGTGATGTCAAGGAAAATTCTTCTTATTGACTCATTAAAATTGGTGGAATTGGACAAAGGAGAAAATTGGGGGGATGTATATGGGTAAACTTTAAATTAAAATGCATCTAAGCAATAAGCATGAAAAGATATATTTTAATAAGTTAACAGTGACAGCTGTTTGCATTTGTGTTTAAATGCATGGTCACTGTATTTTATATATATTATATAGTATATAAATATATCTGTAAATATTATATAATAGGTGATACAATATGTGTAAATAACATATATACAGATGTATGTAATATATTCAATTATTTGAGAGACATTTCAAAATGCCTCACTGTCTCCACCTATAGCCTTGCAAAGTCAGTTTTCTTGTTCCAGTTTTACAAGTGAGGAAATTATAGTCAAGGAGATGAAGTCAAGGTCACAAGATAGTAAGCAGCAACAGCATTGGGTGTTGAAAGAGAGTTTGAGTAGCAATCAAAGCTCACATGGTTTTTAACCACATAATGTTTAGAAATGACTTATAGGAAGTGCTTTGGCTCATCAGAATGATTTAGGCCAAGAAAATTTAGAGAACATATTGCCTGTGATACTCTCATTCATTTGAAGAAACCATTTTATAGCAGAGCTTTCAAATAATAGTGAAATAGAGAAGTAGCTATAGTTGATCCTTCGAGGATAGAAAATACCACCCAAAGGCTCTTTTATCAAAGTGAGGGTTTGGGATTTGAAACCTCATAAATTGTACTAAAAATTTTTTATTGCTCAGATGAGTTAAAGGTTATTCTGTTTTGAGACCCTCTTAATAGCTTTACCTGTTCTTAGCAAGTAGTAATGATTACTGTTTAAGAATGCATTAACTACATGTACTGAATAATTATTGCAACACACCAGGAGCTTCTACAACTAACATTTAAGACACTGGCTCAGGTTATTCTAGTATACACTTTAGCACTGTATTTAAAGAATTTATAAATTCAGAAAGCAGGCGAGGTGAAGGAGAGCAGAGAATGGCAAGGAGACGGACAAGGAGGAAAAGATAAACAGGAAGAACATGAGGATAAGCAGGAAGGGTTGGGAGTTGGATGAGACAGGTGGGCACAGGTAAAATGAAGACAAAGGATGGGAAAAAAAGAGAGATGAGAAAGGTTCTAAACCTCTTAATACATTGAAGAAAACAAAATCACTGTGAGAACTTTTAAAGGAATTTGGGGGTCATGGAGGCACTCCTATTACTGAAGTAATTAAAGCGAAAGCAGCCATTTCACATGTTAGGAATATTGTAATTATCAGACCAAGTGATTTTCTCTCAGAATTCTGTTATACTTGCATATTTTTATTAGTAGAGTCTGATTGTGAGCCGCAGAGACCTTTTTGAGATTACCTTGGAGTGTGTTGTAAGGAAGCATTAGGAAGAAAGTGTCTCAGTTGTAGCATAATATTCTTTCAGGGTATGAAAAGAGAATCTGAGATAAGAGTGATGTGTTATGTTATAATCCCAGAATCAAGAATTTTCCAGTCCCTTCTTTTATCTCTTGCTATATCTGTATCTTCAAGTTTTAATTTTTCTTTCCTTTTTTGTTTCTTTCTATATTTCTCACAATTTATACTGTTCCTACATACTGTCCGTTCTTTTCTTTCTTCAGCATCATTTGAACCTTGTGTCTTGCCTTATTTATCTAATACTCATGTATTCCAAGGAAAATCCTACAGTGCACAATATCCACATAAGGTAGAGTTTCCACACCTGGGTATGAAGTCAAAGAGTTAGCACTAAAATAATACTGAAGATAATTGTATCTTTTTCTGATGGCTGAAAAGACACTTCAAGGTGTTGAAGTATCCCAGAGTTATCTTTAAGTGTATTTTTTTGTTTGTTTGTTTTAATTTTATTTTATTTTTAAACTTTACATAGTTGTATTAGTTTTGCCAAATATCAAAATGAATCCGCCACAGGTATACATGTGTTCCCCATCCCGAACCCTCCTCCCTCCTCCCTCCCCATACCATCCCTCTGGGCCGTCCAGTGCACCAGCCCCAAGCATCCAGCATCGTGCATTGAACCTGGACTGGCAACTCGTTTCCTACATGATATTTTACATGTTTCAATGCCATTCTCCCAAATCTTCCCACCCTCTCCCTCTCCCACAGAGTCCATAAGACTGTTCTATACATCAGTGTCTCTTTTGCTGTCTCGTATACAGAGTTATTGTTACCATCTTTCTAAATTCCATATATATGTGTTAGTATACTGTATTTATGTTTTTCCTTCTGGCTTACTTCACTCTGTATAATAGGCTCCAGTTTCATCCACCTCATTAGAACTGATTCAAATGTATTCTTTTTAATGGCTGAGTAATACTCCATTGTGTATATGTACCACAGCTTTCTTATCCATTCATCTGCTGATGGACATCTAGGTTGCTTCCATGTCCTGGCTATTATAAACAGTGCTGCGATGAACATTGGGGTACACGTGTCTCTTTCCCTTCTGGTTTCCTCAGTGTGTATGCCTAGCAGTGGGATTGCTGGATCATAAGGCAGTTCTATTTCCAGTTTTTTAGGAATCTCCACACTGTTCTCCATAGTGGCTGTACTAGTTTGCATTCCCACCAACAGTGTAAGAGGGTTCCTTTTCTCCACACCCTTTCCAGCATTTATTATTTGTAGACTTTGGATCGCAGACATTCTGACTGGTGTGAAATGGTACCTCATAGTGGTTTTGATTTGCATTTCTCTGATAATGAGTGATGTTGAGCATCTTTTCATGTGTTTGTTAGCCATCTGTATGTCTTCTTTGGAGAAATGTCTATTTAGTTCTTTGGCCCATTTTTTGATTGGGTCGTTTATTTTTCTGGAGTTGAGCTGTAGGAGTTGCTTGTATGTTTTTGAGATTAGTTGTTTGTCGGTTGCTTCATTTGCTATTATTTTCTCCCATTCTGAAGGCTGTCTTTTCACCTTGCTAATAGTTTCCTTTGATGTGCAGAAGCTTTTAAGGTTAATTAAGTCCCATTTGTTTATTTTTGCTTTTATTTCCAATATTCTGGGAGGTGGGTCATAGAGGATCCTGCTCTGATGTATGTCAGAGAGTGTTTTGCCTATGTTCTCCTCTAGGAGTTTTATAGTTTCTGGTCTTACGTTTAGATCTTTAATCCATTTTGAGTTTATTTTTGTGTATGGTGTTAGAAAGTGGTCCAGTTTCATTCTTTTACAAGTGGTTGACCAGATTTCCCAGCACCACTTGTTAAAGAGATTGTCTTTAATCCATTGTATATTCTTGCCTCCTTTGTCAAAGATAAGGTGTCCATATGTGCGTGGATTTATCTCTGGGCTTTCTATTTTATTCCATTGATCAATATTTCTGTCTTTGTGCCAGTACCATACTGTCTTGATAACTGTGGCTTTGTAGTAGAGCCTGAAGTCAGGTAGGTTGATTCCTCCAGTTCCATTCTTCTTTCTCAAGATCGCTTTGGCTATTTGAGGTTTTTTGTATTTCCATACAAATTGTGAAATTATTTGTTCTAGCTCTGTGAAGAATACTGTTGGTAGCTTGATAGGGATTGCATTGAATCTATAAATTGCTTTGGGTAGTATACTCATTTTCACTATATTGATTCTTCCAATCCATGAACATGGTATATTTCTCTATCTATTAGTGTCCTCTTTGATTTCTTTCACCAGTGTTTTATAGTTTTCTATATATAGGTCTTTAGTTTCTTTTAGGTAGATATATTCCTAAGTATTTTATTCTTTCCGTTGCAATGGTGAATGGAATTGTTTCCTTAATTTCTCTTTCTGTTTTCTCATTATTAGTGTATAGGAATGCAAGGGATTTCTGTGTGTTGATTTTATATCCTGCAACTTTACTATAGTCATTGATTATTTCTAGTAATTTTCTGGTGGAATCTTTAGGGTTTTCTATGTAGAGGATCATGTCATCTGCAAATAGTGAGAGTTTTACTTCTTCTTTTCCAATTTGGATTCCTTTTATTTCTTTTTCTGCTCTGATCGCTGTGGCCAAAACTTCCAAAACTATGTTGAATAGTAATGGTGAAAGTGGGCACCCTTGTCTTGTTCCTGACTTTAGAGGAAATGCTTTCAATTTTTCATCAACAAAATTAGAAACGAAAATGGAGAGATCACAACAGACAACACAGAAATACAAAGGATCATAAGAGACTACTATCAACAATTATATGCCAATAAAATGGACAATGTGGAAGAAATGGACAAATTCTTTAAGTGTATTAATTATCTTTCCTATTTATAATTTCTTTCTTTTTCATAAAAGTCAAGTGGGAAAATAGTGAGCTGAGCTTTCGAGTAACTCAGAACTCAGATAAATGAAAATGTACTGTAATTGTGTATATTGTATTTGAAGAAAGAATCATTTCCTCAGACATAAGATTAGAGTAAATGACCTCTAACTTCCTGTTTAACTCCAGTTCTAAGACTTTTATGATCTATACAAATACGATTCAGAGTCTCCCAACACTTTTTGATGATTGTTTCCCTGTAGTCACATTTATGACTTGGATTTTTTTCCTGCATTAAATACTTATTTTAATAAAGAACTTGAAAACATGATTTCAGTATTTTTTATTCATATTATAGTCTGAAGAACTTTAAAAAAAAAAAAAAAAAAAACCTGGTGAGTCCCTGAGGACTCTAAATCCCCAGGAGAATATATTAATTCTGATCTCCTTCCCTATTTTAATAACCAACAGAGTTTCAAGCTATTGTGCATAATATTGGTATTATTTATTTTTTTCTGCTCCGATTTTTAGCTTTTTTGAGGAGTGATTTCAGGCCACTTGCTAATTGTTATTATCAAATACATTTTAAATTCACAATTTCATTTAATTTAAAGAGTTTATTCACATGATTTGGACACTTATCCAGTCTTAAAAAAATATATATATATATATATATTATATATTGCTACCTAAGATGTACCTGGCACTATTCCAGGCCCTCAAGTTAGTAGAAAATACAAAAATTACTGTCTCTTAATGGTTCATGACATCCTGGAGAGTTTAAAAATAAATTAATATTTTTATTTGGAACTATTAGTTTTCAGAGATTATTTTATATTTTGTTTGTTGGTTGGTTTGGTTTGATTTTCACATTTTGAGTAAAGTATTATATAAGCAATATGGATTGTTTACTGGAATAAAGATTGAAATATGTCACCTATTTACCTAAAAACCACTGAATATTAGACTCTTTAAATCTATAAGTAAGCTCAAGGATGGGCAAAATAGGTAATGCACAGAATTTTATGCTGTTTTCAATTTTAATATTTTTGCAAAGTATACAGGGAGTAGTGTAGAAAGAGTTTTTCATAGCAATTTTCAGATTAACTGAAAGATGACAAATAACTGATAAGCAATGAAACCAGTACAAATAAACAATTCTCCCTGGCCATTATGAAGTGGGGGAGAAAAAAAAAAAAAAAATCCCTTTTTGTTGTCTCTCTGGGATAATCTAAATATGCGATGTGAGTTTATAGGTAATTGATTTCATTTGAGAGCTAAGACTTTTATAATTCACTTGTGGCTTTGGTTTTGGCTATATTAGAAGGCTTTCTCATTGCTTACATAAAGAACTTCATACTCCACCAATGGTGGGTCAAACTGCATTTATCCTGGCTGCATATTAAATATTGAAGAATTGTGCCTTTGCCTTAAATAACCCTCAACCTAAAACACATGTAATTAGATTTTTCTAAAGCATATCTTTTCTCACATGGTAATACACCTAATAAACTATGCATAAACTCCACTACGAGGGGCAAAGCTGCTACTTAACTTGAGGAGGGCCAAGACAAAATCCATACTATAGGTATAATATTAAACAACAGAGTTTTTCTGTAAATAATGACATAAAATATTTTTCAAAGACAAAGTTAACAGAGTGTCTCTTGTATCATCTTTGCATATTATTATTAAATTTAGACAACTCAAATAAGACCTAAATATTGGCATGAATTTTTTCCCTGTGGTGATAACAGTGTGAGTTTCCTGGAATAGGGATTATCTTTCTTGTGTTACATCTGCAGATTATCTATTACCTTGAAAATTATATAAAGTGAATTCAGGGAACCAATGCAGGAAATTAAGCATGCTAATCCCCGCTGCAGTTTTAAAGAAATTAAGAAAACAAAGTTTTTTAAAATATATACAATTATGTTTTTATGTCACTATTAATAGATCATGTTTTTTCATGACCTAATATTCTGACAGGCTGATGAATAAGATTAATCAGTATGAGGATAATGACCACAATCCATCAACATTTTGTTCACAGTTGCTTTTCAAACTTATATCAGTTCACCAGTTGGAACAGATGTTTGTGATTCTTGTTAATTACTGTACATTCACACTACTCAGATTCTTACATATGGTTTGGATGCATTCAGAGTTTTATTTTAAATAATGTCAAATCAAAAAATTAACTACTAGCAGTGATTTCAAATCATTACCACATAAAGGCCAAGATTTCTCAGTCAAGTCAACCAAATTTTTTCCTGTCCCATCTGCTAATTGATGGGTGATCATTTGATTGATGGGATAACCTTAACCTAAAGAATATTTCTTTATTAATATTTGCATTTGAATTTTCTCAAGGCTCAAAAAAGAGGATCCTGAAAATTTTAAAGGTAAATATTCCACGAATTGCAAATCAAAACTACCTTTGTTTTATATGGAATTTATTTTCCAATCTGGAATGTTAGGCTTGGAACTTGAGCTTCCAGAGTTAAAATTTTCACATGTACTACCTTATAGGAGTCTTAATCTAAAAAAAAGTCTAAGTAGTCAGTAATCATGCTGGCATTACTGGCTTTACTGATCTGACAAGTGACGATTGATAAGTTGAATAAAGAATGCTGTGTTAAATATGTTACTATTCAGGGGGGCTGTGAAAGATCAAAGTAGAGATGAAGGTAAGTAAGCAAAGGCCAAAATTCATCAATCAGATGATCAATTAGTCAATCTTGTTTGGAAATATAGCTTTGAGAATTATAAACATGTAAAGAACAATTAAAGTATTGGAATGGATAAAATGTTGTTGTTGTTTTGTTGCTAAGTTGTGTCCGACTCTTTTGCAATCCCTTGGACTATAGTCTGCCAGATTCCTCTGTCCATGTGATTTCTCAGGCAAGAATACTAGAGTGGATTGTCATTTCCTTCCCAGTGTTCATCCCATCCCAGGGATTGGACTCACATCTCCTGCATTAGCAGGTGGATTCTTTACCACTGAGTCATCTGGAAAGCCCTATGGATAAGATATTGAAGGTTACATTGAGGGCTACATTTACAGATCGCAGATTTATGCTGCACAAGTCCTGAATATTCATTGGAAGGATTGATGCTGAAGCTGAAACTCCAATAATTTGGCCACCTGATTCGAAAAACTGACTCATTGGAAAAGACCCTGATGTTGGGAAAGATTGAAGACAGGAAGAGAAGGGGATGACAGAGGATGAGATGGTTGGATGTCATCACCAGCTCAATGGACATAAGTTTGAACAAGCTCTGGGAGCTGATGATGGACAGGGAAGCCTGGTGTGTTGCAGTTCATTGGGTCACAAACAGTCAGACACGACTGAGTGACTGAACTGAACTGAACTGAACTGAGTGTTTCTTTGGTAGTTCTCCATTATCTCCAGTCAAAAAACTAAAGAGCTGGATGGAGCCAGAGTAGAATTTTTCCCATGTGATTTCTGCAAAAATAATGCAAGGAATCAATAGTAATGAGGTAATGATCTTTTTAGAAAACATTGTGAAGATGGAACAGTTGTTAAAAGAACAATAGAAGAGTCAAGGGATACGATGTCAATGAATTCATAGACAAAGTATTTCAAGAGTTATTTGGGTAAAAAGGTATAAATTTTTGACATGATGGTGCTATTGTGATCTGTGAAATATAAACTCTAGAAGTGATTCACTAAAGGGTGAAGACAAGGACCAGACAGAATTAGTTGATCATGCTCCTGTGTTCCCATAGTGGTCTGTATTTAAATCTACTAAAAATCCCAATACATTATGTAATAGTTAGTTCTGAGCTTTTCTTTCTGACTCCAGTGGGAGTCACTTCAGGGTAGGGAAAAATAGTCCTATCTATTTCTTGGACCAGGAGAATTTCTGGTATACAATAGATGCCCAAAATGTGTTTGAATGGAATTAGTGAACAAACAACTCATATTTAATGCTGCAGTATGAGTGTGGGTGCATGTATGCATGTGTGAACACACTCCACTTTTAATAGTGTACTATTGAATATAGCTGAATTTACTTTCTGTAAATGTGGACCAGTGTATTCATTCTTTGATGCAGTCAGCATATGCTTTATAAACCTAGATGAAAAGCTAGCTCTTGGAACTTTGGGCTTTTAACAGAAATTTCTGACAAACTTACACACATTCTTCTCTACATAAAATTGGATAGTTATTGTATTAAAGTTTTCCTTCTTTTATTATTCTCATGCATGATAGATAGACAAGTGCTTTTTAACTGTAAATTTTATATGTGATCCTCTGAGCCCATGCACTTTTCTATCAAGAAAAAATAAAAAAGACTCTTATTCTTAGTTCTGATCCTTTCATTGAGATAAAAGTATGTTTTATCCCTTGATTTTAACATATTCCCCTGTCAACAGTATTGGACTTTACTCACATCACCAGTCACATCCACAACTGGGTGTTGTTTTTGCTTTGACTCTGTCTCTTCATTCTTTCTGGAGTTATTTCTCCACTGATCTCCAGTAGCATATTGGGCACCTACTAACCTGGGGAGTTCATCTTTCAGTGTCCTATCTTTTCTTTTTGCCTTTTCATACTGTTCATGAGGTTCTCAAGGCAGGAATACTGAAGTGGTTTGCCATTCCCTTCTCCAGTGGACCACATTTTGTCAGAACTCTCCACCATGACCCATCCATCTTGGGTGGGCCTACACAGCATGACTCATAGTTTCATTGAGTTAGACAAGGCTGTTGTCCATGTGATCATATTGGTTAGTTTTCTGTGACTGTGGTTTTCAGTTTGTCTGCCCTCTGATGGAGAAGGGTAAGAGACTTATGAAAGCTTCATGATGGGACAGACTGAGGGGGAAACTGGGTCTTGTTCTGATGGGCAGAGCCATGTTCAGTGAATCATTAATCCAATTGTCTGTGAATAGGTGGGGCTGTGTTCCTTCCCTGTTATTTACCTGGGGCCGAACTATGGTTGACTCGCTCCATGTCTGTGGCTCCAAATCTTTGTTGTGATGAGACAAAGAACTGAGGAACATACACTCATGTGACATCTATGGTGCCGTGACTTGGATTTAACCTGGCTGAAACAATCTCCGTGCAGAAGAGGCCAAGCACAGCAGGAGCCCAACTTAGCAAAGCTCCCATGCTAGAAGTGGAAGGTGAAGAAACCCAACGCAGGGGAAGACCCATTGTGCTGGAAACCGGGACAGTGAAAAACAAACTCAGCAGAAAGCTCACATGGCCCAGTCTCAGATTCCAGAAGACCTCCGGTTAAGGTAAGAGGTCCTCGCTCTTATGGCTGGAGGGACCTTTACAATCTCTCATTTCTTGTTTCCTCGAACCTCCTGCGAACAGGTGGGCGGCATGGGGCACAACTGAGGGACTCTGGAGAGGCTACTCCTCAGCATGTCCCAAAGGCGCTATCTGCTGAGCCCCAGTAGCTGTTACCGAAGCCGGTGGGGGTTCTTCTGTCCTTTCTCTTCTCTGTGCCAAGGATCAGACTGATGAAACTGTGAGCACCGGTCAGATATTTAGCAAATTTTCCAGCGGGCTATGAAGGGGATTCCTTGGCACATTTTTCCCACTGCTTTTTCCTCCTGTCCTTCAGCTCTCTCCAGAGACTCAAGCCCAGCCAAAACTAATGAAACTCAGGCTCTGATGTCTCATTGCAAAAATTCATTGAGAGACAAAGCGATAAGAGGTGGATTTGTTAAGATCCAGAGAGAAGCCACTCTTCAGGGTGTGAACCATTGCTGAGGGCAAGGGCTGGGGCCATGGTATTAGGCCTGGATAGGTTTTGTGAGGGGGTGGAATTCATATGCTAATGAGTGAGAGGATCATCCCAGCCATTGGGGAACCACCCACTCCTCCCTCTTTTGACCTTGTGCCTTGGAGCTGTCTTGCCACCTCTGGGTGTGTCTGTTGGCTTATAGATTGGGGATTAAGGTTTACTTGACTCATCTTGGACCCAATTGATTTTAATTGGTTTACATTATACCCTTGTCCTCGGAGAAGGCAATGGCAACCCACTCCAGTACTTTTGCCTGGAAAATCCCATGGACGGAGGAGCCTGGTGGGCTGCAGTCCATGGGGCCGCAAAGAGTCGACTTTTCACTTTCATGCATTGGAGAAGGAAACGGCAACCCACTCCAGTGTTCTTGCCTGGAGAATCCCAGGGACGGGGGAGCCTGGTGGGCTGCCGTCCATGGGGTCGCAGAGAGTCAGACATGACTGAAGTGACTTAGCAGCAAACTATGGTGGATGTAATGAAGATAATAGCTACCTCCTTCAAAAGGTCCCATGCATTCACGGCTATACTCAGTGCCCCCAGCCCTGCAGCAGGCCACTGCCAACCCATTCCTCCACTGCAGACTCCTGGACACTTCTGGGCAAGTCTGGATCAGTCTCTTGTGGGGTCATTGCTCCTTTCTTCTGGGTCCTGGTGTGCACAAGGTTCTGTTTGTGCCTGCGAAGAGTGTGTTTCACAGTCCTGTGTAAGTTCTGGTGGTTCTGTGGTGGGGTTAATGGAGACCTCCTCCATGAGGGCTTCTGCCATAACCAGGTCTGCTGCACCCAGAGCCTCTGGCCCTGTGGCAGTCCAATGCTGACCCATACCTCACAGGAGACACTCAAACACAGTTCTTTCTCAGTCTCTATGGGGTCTCTGGGTCCTGCTGTGCACAAGGTTTCTTTGAGCCTTCTGAGCATTTCTGGTGGAAATGGGGTTTGATTCTAAATGCGATTTAGCCCCTCCTACTGTCTTGCTGGAGCTTCTCCTTTGTTCTTAGACATGGGGTATCTCCTCACAGCTCCGCTCCAGTGCCTACCATCCTGCAGGACCTTCTCTGCCCTTGGATGTGGAGCAAGGAGAGATAAGAAAGGCTTCCTCAGAGATCAATGCAAAGAAATAGAGGAAAACAATAGAATGAGAAAGTCCAGAGATCTCTTCAAGAAAATTAGAGATACCAAGGGAATATTTCATGCAAAGATGGGCACAATAAAGGACGAAAATGGTATGGACCTAACAGAAGAAGATATTAAGAAGAGGTGACAAGAATACACAGAAGAACTATACCAAAAAAGATCTTCACAACCCAAATAGTCACAATGGTGTAATTACCAACTTAGAGCCATACATCCTAGAATGCAAAGCCAAGTGGGCTTAGGAAGTATCACTACGAACAAAGCTAGTGGAGGTGATGGATTCCAGTTGAGCTATTTCAAATCCTAACAGATGATGCTGTGAAAGTGCTATACTCAATATACCAGCAAATTTGGAAAACTCAGCAGTGGCCACAGGACTGGAAAAGTTCAGTTCTCATTCCAATCCCAAAGAAGGGCAAAGCCAAGGAATGCTCGAACTACCAAACAATTGCACTCATCTCACACACTACTAAAGTAATGCTCAAAATTCTCCAAGCCAGGCTTCAACAGTACATGAACCGTGAAATTCCAGATATTCAAGCTGGTTTTAGAAAAGGCGAAGAAACAAGAGATCAAATTTCCAACATCTGTTGGATCATCAAAAAAGCAAGAGAGTTTCAGAAAAACATCTACTTCTGCTTTATTGATTATGCCAAAGCTTTAGACTGTGTGGATCACAACAAATTGTGGAAAATTCTGAAAGAGATGGGAATACCAGACCACCTGACCTGCCTCTTGAGAAACCTGTATGCAGGTCAGAAAGCAACAGTTAGAACTGGACATGGAACAACAGACTGGTTCCAAATAGGAAAAAGAGTACGTCAAGGCTGTATATTGTCACCCTGCTTATTTAACTTATATGCAGAGGACATCATGAGAAATGCTGGGCTCCATGAAGCACAAGCTGGAATCAAGATTGCCAAAAGAAATGTCAACAACCTCAGATATGCAGATGACACCACCCTTATGGCAGAAAGTGAAGAGGAACTAAAGAGCCTCTTGATGAAAGTGAAAGTGGAGAGTGAAAAAGTTGGCTTAAAACTCAACATTCAGAAAACTAAGATCATGGCCTCTGGTCCAATCACTTCATGACAAATAGATGTGGAAACAGTGGAAACAGTGACAGACTTCATTTTTTTGAGCTTCTAAATCACTGCAGATCATGATTGCAGCCATGAAATTAAAAGATCCTTACTCCTTGGAAGAAAAGCTATGACCAACCTAGACAGCATATTAAAAAGCAGAGACATTACTTTGCCAACAAAGGTCCATCTAGTCAAAGCTATGGTTTTTCCAGTAGTCATGTATAGATGTGAGTGTTGGAGTATAAAGAAAGCTGAGTGCCAAAAAGTTGATGCTTTTGAACTGTGGTGTTGGAGAAGACTCTTGAGAGTCCCTTGGACTGCAAGGAGATCCAACCAGTCCATCTTAAAGAAAACCAGTCCTGAATATTTGTTGGAAGGACTGTTGCTGAAGCTGAAACTCCAATACTTTGGCCACCTTATGCAAAGAACTGACTCATTTGAAAATACCCTGATGCTGGGAAAGGCTGAAGATGGGATTAGAAGGGGATGACAGAGGATGAGTTGATTGGATGGCATCACTGACTCGATGGACATGAGTTTGAGTAAACTCTGGGAGTTGGTGATGGGAAGGGAAGCCTGGTGTGCTACAGTCTATGGGGTCACAAACAGTCAGACACGACTGAGTGACTGAACTGAACTGACTGTCAATAGCACCCATAAAGTATTTCCAGAATAAGCTTATTATTCATTATAATTTAATAAAAACAGTTTTGAATGTGGCAATTTTTATTTTAGATATATAAGCTGCAATCTATTTTATCTATGGGAAATATCTAAGGGAGTGAAATACAAGCGCAAAATAGGATAAGATTTTATTTCTCTACATTTCTGTTTTAATCAGCCAAGCCCTGCTATTTCTATTTTAAACATTTTATTTTTATTGTAATATAGTTGATTTACAACATTGCGTTACTCTAAGGTACACAGCAGAGTGATTCAATTATATATGTACATATATATGTATATATATATATATATATAATATTATTCTGTTTTAGACTCTTTTTCTCATATAGGTTATCACAGACTATTGGGTAGAAGCACTGCTATTTCCAAAATATATAAAGTGACAATGTTTGAAAATTTTTTTTTTTATATTTCATAAGAGATTTCATTCAGCAGTAAAAGTTTAGTGAAAACTATTTTAATAAGTATCATCCTCAGATATAAGTTAGTTGTCTTATATAATATAACAGATTAAGTATCCAGAAACTTCTTTAAGTTACATTGTTACATAAACTAAAGACTAATTTTAAGATTTCATTACTTTTTCTAAGACACAAACCATCTGATTGAAAATGAAGAATTCGGTCAAATCAACTGTCTGTTGTCTACATGTAAACACAGGTAAATACCTGACTTCACTGTTAGGAGCAAAAACTTTGTTATTTTGTAGATAGCTGATATCTTAGGGTTAAATGATGATCACATATTAGCATGAATTTTTAAAGAATAATTGATAAGAATAGTGTTATTTGAATGCTCCTACATAGAAGAAGGGTTCTAGAATTATTCATTTCACTATGTATATTTTCTATTGATATTATTGAGTGACAGTTGTAACTAACTGTGAATATACAGGTTTTATTTATGATGCTTGTGTTAGAGTGTATGCATGGGTCAACAAATATATTTATTGTATTTATAGAATATATAGTAGTGTGTTAGTCCCTCAGTCATGTCCAACTGTTTGCAATCCCGTGGACTGTAGCCCATAGGCTCCTCTGTCCATAGAATTCTCCAGGCAAGAATACTGAAGAGGATTGCCATTCCTGTCTCAAGGGGATCTCCTGGACCCAGGGATCAAAGCTGGGCCTTTGTATTGCAGATGGATTCTTTACCATCTGAGCCACCAGAGAAGCCTTATAGAATATACAGACAAGCATAATTTGAATTCTAAATAGACTATTTTTTGTATTAAATGCAGGTTAGTAATCAAAAGTTGTCAAAGTAGTACTGAGGGGAATTATTGAGTGGTACTGATTGTAGCTGGTAAATAAGAAACTCGGTGTGTGTTTGTGTGTGTGTATGTGTGTTAGGGGAATCTGTGGCTTACTGGAGTGTTTATATTCATGTTTCTTTCTAAAATCAAAAATACAATATATATAGTCATAATTCATGGAATAATGCAAAATGGATAACCTGGCCTCAGAAGTGCACTATTACACCAATTTGTTAAATGTCTATACATCTGGCAATGAGTATAATTTCAGTATTGTCTGTACATTAAATATGTACCATTATCTGGTTCTCTTTACTTTTATTAATAGACTTCTTATGATACCCTCTCCCAGCTATCAAAATGATCTAGTAGAAAGTGAAAACTTTTGATTGATTCAGGAACTATGTTAAGGTATTACTGAAATACATAACACATTACCTTACTTTTTATGGATTCCGCTTTTCCTTTAACCACCCACCACATACACAAACACAAACCCTTTAAATCATTGCTTATATCTATCTGTCTATGTTCCTTATTCTACCTGTGTCCATCTCTTTTTGTCTCTCTCTTTTTTTTTTGTCTTCTCTCTCTTGCTGTCTCTCTCATGCTTACCACTATTCATTTATCTCTATTCATAATTTAGAAGACTAAAACTGATAATACCAGGAAAAGGAGAATTTATGAGTCTCCTACACAAGAGGGTCTGCCATAGAAGTTCACTCAATAATGTCTAATGCCAAGTAAGTATCCCTCTCTCCAGATCTGTATTATATGTGATACTTTTCATTATCCATATTTTCCAGTTAGGTATTACTGGGAGCGTTCTCATGTGTCCAGAGTTGGAGCAATTGTCATGGACTTTGCCTTTCTCTTGTTTATCACTTTCAATATTGAGATTGTTTCAAGTTTTGTTACACTTGAGAGAGTAGACTTTAGCAGTTGTGGAAAGAAAGAATCAGGTAATACTGCCATGGTTTGATTTGTGATAACCTACAGTATAACTTTTGGATTCTCTGGGGTAATTGAAAGACATTTTCCAAAGAGGCAGCAGAGACTCCAGTGAGAGAATACCACTGCATAGCACTTCCACTGCATCAAAGACAGTTTCTGGAATGCAGGAAATTCTTCTTGTATTCAGCAACCTTCTTTTTATCATCATCAGTGTACAATTTCAAATTGGATAAATCCAAGCCAAAACCTTTGCATCTTTCTTATATTTACCTCTCTAATTCTCATAGAACAAAATGACACAATTTCCCCCCTTAGCTGATACTATTTCTTCCTCAGTTAATACTATATGCCAGCTTTATAGGAAGATAAAAGAAAAAGAAAATTATCACACCCAACTGTGTTCTCTCTTTCAAAATGAGCATGTTCCAACACTTGAATTCTTTCCTTTTTTATTTCAACATTTTTAAAAGCCAAAAAAAAAAAAAGAATCACAATAAAAAGGCTTCCCTAGTGGCTCAGTGGTAAGGAATCAGCTTGGCCAAAGCAGGAGATGCAGGTTTGATCCCTGAGTTGGAAGATTCCCTGGAGAAGGAAATGGCAACCCACTCCAAAAGTCTCACCTGGGAAATACCATGAACAGAGGAGCTTGGTGGGCTACAGTCCATGGGGTTGCAGAGTCGGACACAACCTAGTGGCTAAACAACAACAATGACACACAAACACACACAGAGAGACAGAAAAAAGAAAATAGTGAATATTAAAAAACAATGAAATTTCAAAAAACTGTGAGGGCAATATAATGAGTTTATTTTTACTAGAGATAGAATTGTCTTTATTTTGACACATGCATCTCTCATGTCAAACAAGGCTAAACCAAGTTTTACAAAGTCTTAGATCAAGCTGACAGCTTATTTGCTGAACCTGTGTCTGAAATGGATCACAATGTAAATAGACCATTTGGCCTGGCAGAGAGAAGCAGCGGAGTAGCCAAGATGCTCTGAAGAAATCCTTGCCACTTCAAGTGCTACCCTTGCCACTGAAGTTTTTCATATGAAAATAACATAATCACTGTAACAGTAAAAAAAAAAAAATGAATGCTATTACTAGTAAATCTGGATTGAGTTCTTCTGAAAGCAAGGAAAACATTTATATAGTGTGCCCATATTCCAATAACAATGTATTTGGATTCTGATAAATATGTCAATTTTAGTTTACTTCTCAAAATGATGCATACAATTGGACTTAACAGTATTAATAGTAAGGTTTTTGTTTGGTTATCATTATATTTTATGGGATACAAGCAGTGCTAGATAATTAGTTTAAAATCATTCAACAACACAAATATTCTTCTAAATATGATGCATAATAGACCTCATTCAGCAAAGATTACAGTGCAGCTAGATCATTATTTCTGACATTCAGCAGTCAACCTCCAACATCATTGTAGAAGATGCTTTTCACAGTAGCTAAACACTTAAAAATAACAATTGTGATATCAGAGCTTTCATGAATAACACATGAAGCTGGAATTTACATTTTTTATTAGTAAAACTGCCTGTTTTCTTCTGAACATTGTTTATTTGAGTAAATAATACCAATCCATGGCTTTTATATTATTCCTGTACAATTGGAAAGTTTCAGTAATTTACTATTCAGAGGGTGGATCTGAAATTTTAAAGGTCCAGCTTACCATCAGACAGCAGGCTCCCTTCTCCAAACTAACTGTTAAAAATGGAAAGAACAAAAGGAAAGTTCCTGTATGTCACTATATTTCACAGATACATCTGATAGCATGGACTGTACAAACAACCCATTGAGAAATGCCTGGTCTCTCTACTTTAGCATTGTACAAACTGATCCATCAGCAACCAGTAAAAAGTATTTTCCCATGGCATTGACTAGCTCTGTGTGTAATTGGAGAAATTCATGAATATTTGTAAGCATAAATGAACAACAAAAAGCCACAATACTTCAACAGTAACCTGAAATTTCACAATATTTTCTAGGGTGTTTGCTTGCTTGCTTACATTCTTTCAGAAACATTCACAATGGCTCTGGTTGGTCTTGAAACCAATAGTCATTTCAAGCCTGTTTCTTTTGTAGTTTTTGCCTTTCTTGATGCTTTTTGGTAAAAATTGATTTCCTACTCCAAAGACCACTCCCTAAGTAAAAATAATTAAATGAGGCCTTGTAACTATATTAGATATACATGACTGAAGAAATCCATCTTTCTCTACCACAGTTGCCCTTAAGTTCTGAGCCACCCATTGGTGCTTATCACATCTGTGCTTGGAAGCAGTTAATGGCATACCTCTACTGCAAGATAGGGTTTTAGCTCCTTCATGAGTGTGTGAGCATTCTGAGTTGCTTCAATTGTGTGGGACTTTTTGTGACCCTATGAACTGTACTCTCCAGGCTCTACTGTCCATGGGATTCTCCAGGCAAGAATACTGGAACGGGTTGCCATGCCTTCCTCCAGGGGATCTTCTCAACCCAGGGACAGAAACCGAATCTCCTGCGTCTCCTGCAGGTGGATTCTTTACCTACTGAGCCACCTGGGAAGTTCCCTAGTCTGTCACATAAAACTCTTCCACTTGTTTCCAGATTCCGGGGCTTTAAATACCAGTTCTTCTACGTATTAACTAGATGACTGTGCAAGTAAACTAACTCATTATACTTCTGCTTTATTATCTGTATGGTGGAAGTGAAAATCAAACATAGATCTTAGGGCTGTTATTGGGAATATAACAGAAGTCAGTTCAGTTCAGTTCGGTTGCTCAGTCATGTCTGACTCTTTGTGACCCCATGGACTGCAGCACGCCAGGCCTCCCTATTCATCACCAACTCCTGGAGTTTATATAAACTCATGTCCAGTGAGTCGGTGATGCCATCCAGCCATCTCATCCTCTGTCGTCCCCTTCTCCTCCTGCCTTCAATCTTTCCCAACATCAGGGTTTTTTCCAATGAGTCAGCTCTTCGCATCAGGCAGCCAAAATACTGGAATTTCAGCTTCAACGCCAGTCCTTCCAATGAACACCCAGAACTGATCTCCTTCAGAATGGACTGGTTGGATTTCTTTGCAGTCCAAGGGACTCTCAAGAGTCTTCTCCAATGCCACAGTTCAAAAGCATCAATTCTTCGGCACTCAGCTTTCTTTATAGTCCACATCTCATATCCATACATGACTACTGGAAAAACCATAGCCTTGACTAGACAGACCTTTGCTGACAAAGTAATGTCTCTGCTTTTTAATATGCTATCTAGGTTGTTCATAGCTTTTCTTCAAAGGAGTAAGCATCTTTTAATTTCATGGCTGCAATCACCATCTGCAGTGATTTTGGAGCCCACAAAAATAGTCAACAACTGTTTCCACTGTTTCCCCAACTATTTGCCATGAAGTGATGGGACTGGATGTATTGATATGTAAATATTTGATTTATGTCCTTATATATAGAGTTACATAATGATACTACATTATCTTTTAAGAACATCTACAGCTAAACATTTGTCCTTATCATTTGTATTAAGCACAAACAAAATTATAATTTTATATACATAAGGAGAGGTCGGAATACAAATGCATATATGCATTTAACTATATGTAGTTGGGCTATTTTATCTTTCAGGAACATCATGGCCTAAAATGTGTGTGTCATGTCAACATTTTCCTTTAGTAACAAATATTGCTGAATTTCAATAAGGTCTGAAGCTTTTTTAATCTGCACTATTCCAAAAGGCATCCCCTTATGGAAGCCTGATTTTGTTCCTCTCTCCTAATTATAAGTTATATAAGGGCAAGATCAGATCTCATTTACATTTATGCATTTTTGCCCAGAACAGAAAGTCACACAAAATTTTTAAGTGGTCATTGAATAAATTTTGCATAGGGCCATTATTTCTTTATATTGAAGAGCACTTAGACTATTCCATTGGCTATATATATATATATATATATATATATATATATATATGGTATGTAAAAAGTAAACTTTTATGAATAAATAGATATATATTAATCTTCTGAGAAGTAATGGAAAGGGCATTGTTATAGTACAAAAACCTAGATTTCTTTGAAAATATATCTGATTCATCAGGATAAGACTTGTTTACAAAAAACTTGGATAAAATACGTTAATAGGTAGTTCTTACCAATTGACACTTCTGAAGTTAAGAACTTTATCTCTAAGAGTAAGGGGAAACTGATTGCATCATAGTGAATAACTAAATGCAATATTAAGTGAATTTTCACGGATTTGAATCACAGTCATCACACTCAAGAGGGAAATTATTGACCTAAGAGCTTCTCTATTTCAAATCCTGAAAGATGATGCTGTGAAAGTGCTGCACTCAGTATGCCGGCAAATTTGGAAAACTCAGCCAGTGGCCACAGGACTGGAAAAGGTCAGTTTTCATTCCAATCCCAAAGAAAAGCAATGCCAAAGAATGCTCAAACTACCACACAATTGCACTCATCTCACACGCTAGCAAAGTAATGCTCAAAATTCTCCAAGCCAGGCTTCAGCAATATGTGAACCGTGAACTTCCAGATGTTCAAGCTGGTTTTAGAAAAGGCAGAGGAACCAGAGATCAAATTGCCAACATCCACTGGATCATCAAAAAAGCAAGAGAGTTCCAGAAAAATATCTATTTCTGCTTTATTGACTATGCCAAAGCCATTGACTGTGTGGCTCACAATAAACTGTGGAACATTCTGAAAGAGATGGGAATACCAGGTCACCTGACCTCCCTCTTAAGAAATTTGTATGCAGGTCAGGAAACATCAGTTAGAACTAGACATGGAACAACAGACTGGTTCCAAATACGAAAAGGAGTACATCAAGGCTGTATATTGTCACCCTGCTTATTTAACTTATATGCAGAGTACATCATGAGAAACACTGGGCTGCCAGAAGCACAAGCTAGAATCAAGATTGCCAGGAGAAATATCAATAACCTCAGATATGCAGATAACACTACCCTTATGGCAGAAAGTGAAGAGGAACTAAAAAGCCTCTTGGTGAAAGTGAAAGTGGAGAGTGATCATGGCATCTGATCCCATCACTTCATGGCAAATAGATAAGGAAACAGTGGAAACAGTTGCTGACTTTATTTTTTGGGGGTTCCAAAATCACTGCAGATGGTGATTGCAGCCATGAAATTAAAAGACACTTACTCCTATTAGAAGGAAAGTTGTGACCAACCTAGATAGCATATTCAAAAGCAGAGACATTACTTTGCCAACAAAGGTCTGTCTAGTCAAGGGTATGGTTTTTCCTGTGGTCACGTATGGATGTGAGAGTTGGACTGTGAAGAAAGCTGAGCACAAAAGAAATTGATGCTTTTGAACTGTGGTGTTGGAGAAGACTCTTGAGAGTCCCTTGGACTGCAAGGAGATCCAACCAGTCCACTCTGAAGGAGATCAGCCCTGGGATTTCTTTGGAAGGAATGATACTAAAGCTGAAACTCCAGTACTTTGGCCACCTCATGCTAAGAGTTGACTCATTGGAAAAAACTCTGATGCTGGGAGGGATTGGGGGCAGGAGGAGAAGAGGACAACAGAGGATGAGATGGCTGGATGGCATCACTGACTCGATGGATGTGAGTCTGAGTGAACTCCGGGAGTTGGTGATGAACAGGGAGGCCTGGAGTGCTACGATATATGAGGTCACAAAGAGTTGGACACGACTGAGCGACTGAACTGAACTGAACCGAACTGAACTGAAGAGCTTCTCATTATGCAAGATTATATAAACTAAAAAAGGAAACCAGAGATTACTAGCATGTGTATGAATTCAACATTTTAACATTTTGAGAAGATGCAAAAAACATCATGAAAAAAATCAGAAAGAAAATGAATGTATTCACAACAATCTTGTGCAGATAGAAATTGCATGGGTAATCAATAGCCAAGCTTTGCACTCTCTTCAAACTAACCTTCAGTTAGTCAGTTCAGTCACTCAGTTGGTATTCCACTCTTTGCGACCTCATGGAGAGCAGCACTCCAGGCTTCCCTGTCAATCACCGACGGCCAGAGTTTACTCAAACTCATGTCCATTGAGTCGGTGATGCCATTCAACCATCTCATTCTCTGTCGTCCCCTTCTCCTCCCGCCTTCAATCTCTCCCAGCATGAGAGTCTTTCAAATGAGGTACTTCTTTGTATCAGGTGGCCAAAATATTGGAGTTTCAGCTTCAGCATCAGTCCTGAATACTCAGGACTGATTTCCTTTAGGATGGACTTGTTAGATCACCTTGCAGTCCAAGGGACTCTCAAGAGTCTTCTCCAACACCACAGTCCAAAAGCATGAATTCTTTGGCTCTCAGCTTTCTTTGTAGTCCAACTCTCACATCCATACATGACTGGTAGAAAAACGATAGCCTTGACTAGGCAGACCTTTGCTGACAAAGTAATGTCTCTGCTTTTTAATATGCTGTCTAGGTTGTTCATAACTTTTCTTGCAATGAGCAAGCGTTTTTTTTTTTAATTTCATGGCTGCAGTCACCATCTGCAGTGATTTTGGAGTCCAAATAAAGTCTGTCATTGTTTCTATGTTTTACTATCTATTTGTCATGAAGTGAAGGGACCAAATGCCATGATCTTAGTTTTCTGAATGTTCAGCTTTAAGCCAAGTTTTTCATTCTCCTCTTTCACCTTCATCAAGAGGCTTTTTAGTTCCTCTTCACTTTCTGCCATAAGGGTGGTGTCATCTTCATATCTGAGGTTGTTGACATTTCTTCTGGCAATTTTGCTTCCAGCTTGTGCTTCTTGCAGCCCAGCGTTTCTCATGATGTACTCTGCATATAAGTTAAATAAGCAGGGTGAATATAGACAGCCTTGATGTACTCCTTTCCTGATTATTTGGAAACAGTCTGTTGTTCCATGTCCAGTTCTAACTGTTGCTTCCTGACCTGCATACAGATTTCTCAAGAGGCAGGTTAGGTGGTCTGGTATTCCCATCTCTTGAAGAATTTTCCACAATTTGTTGTGATCCACACAGTCAAACGCATATTCAATAAAGCAGAAATAGATGTTTTCTGGAGCTCTTTTGCTTTTTTGACGACCCAACAGATGTTGGCAATTGGATCTCTGGTTCCTTTGCCTTTTCTAAATCCTTCTTGAACATCTGGAAGTTCACAGTTCACATACTGTTGAAGCCTGACTTGGAGAATTTTGAGCATTACTTTACTAGCATGTGAGATGAGTGCAATTTTGGTAGTTAGCGCATGCTTTGGCATTGCCTTTCTTTGGGATTGGAATGAAAACTGACCTTTTCCAGTCCTATGGCCACTGCTGAGTTTTCCAAATTTGCTGGCATATTGAGTTCAGCACTTTCACAGCATCATCTTTCAGGATTTGAAATAGCTCAACTGGAATTCCATCACCTCCACTAGCTTTGTTTTAGTGATGCTTCCTAAGGCCCATGTGACTTCACATTCCAGGATGTCCGGTTCTAGGTGAGTAGTCACACCATTGTGATTATCTGGGTCATGAAGATCTTTTCTTTATAGTTCTTCTGTGTATTCTTGCCACCTCTTCCTAATATCTTCTGCATCTGTCAGATCCATAAAATTTCTGTCCTTTATTGTGTCCATCTTTGCATGAAATGCTCCCTTGGTATCTCTAATTTTCTTGAAGAGATCTGTAGTCTTTCACATTCTATTGTTTTCCTCTATTTCTTTGCACTGATCACGGAGGAAGCCTTTCTTCTCTCTCCTTATTCTTTGAAATTCTGCATTCAAATGGGTATATCTTTCCTTTTTTCCTTTGCTTTTAGCTTCTTTTCTTTTCTCAGCTATTTGTAAGACCTCCTCAGACAACCATTTTGCCTTTTTGCATTTCTTTTTCTTGAGATGGTCTTGATCCCTGCCTCCTGTACAATGTCAGGAACCTCCATCCATATTCTTTAGGTACTCTATCAGATCTAATCCCTTTAACCTATTTGTCACTTCTACTCTATAGTCATAGGGATTTGATTTAGGTCATACCTGAATGATCTAATGGTTGTCCTTACTTTCTTCAATTTAAGCCTGAATTTGGCAATAAGGAGTTTAGGATCTCAGCCACAGTCAGCTCCCAGTCTTGTTTTTGCTGACTGTATAGAGCTTCTCCATCTTTGGCTGCAAAGAATATAATCAGTCTGATTTTGGTATTGACCACCTGGTGATGTCCATGTGTAGAGTCATCTCTTGTGTTGTTGGAAGAGGGTGTTTGCTATGACCAGTGTGTTCTCTTGGCAAAACTCTGTTATTCTTTGCCCTGTTTCATTCTGTACTCCAAGGTCAAATTTGCCTGTTACTCCACTTATTTCTTGACTTCCTACTTTTTCATTCCAGTCCCCTATAATAAAAAGGATATCTTTTTTGGGTGTTAGTTCTAGAAGGTCTCATACGTCTTCATAGAACCGTTCAACTTCAGCCTCTTCAGCATATTGGTCGGGGCATAGACTTAAATTACTGTGATACTGAATGGTTTGCCATGGAAATGAACAGAGATCATTCTGTTATTTTTGAGATTGCATCCAAGTACTGCATTTCAGACTCTTTTGTTTACTATGATGGCTATTCCGTTTCTTCTAAGGGATTCTTGCCCACAATAGCAGATGTAAGGGTCATCTGAGTTAAATTCACCCATTTCAGTTTGCTGATTCCTAAAACATCAATGTTCACTCTTGCCATCTCCTGTTTAACTACATCCAGTTTGCCTTAATTCATGGACCTAACATTCCAGGTTCCTTTGCAATATTGCTCTTTACAGCATCAGACTTTACTTTCCTCACCAGTCACATCCACAACTAGGTGTTGGTTTTGCTTTGGCTCTGTCTTCATCCTTTCTGGAGTTATTTCTCCACTGATCTCCAGTAGCATATTGGGCACCTACTGGGGAGTTCATCTCTCAGTGTCCTATCTTTTTGCCTTTTCATACTGTTCATGGGGTTCTCAAGGCAAGAATACTGAAATGGTTTGCCATCCCCTTCTCCAGTGGACCACATTTTGTCAGAACTCTCCACCATGAACCATCTTTTGGGGGGCCCTACAAGGCATGGCTCATAGTTTCACTGAGTTAGACAAGGCTGTGGTCTTGTGATCAGACTGATTAGTTTTCTGTGATTGTGGTTTTCAGTCTGTCTGCCCTCTGATGGAGAAGGATAAGAGGCTTAAGAAAGCTTCTTGATGGGACAGACTGACTGAGGGGGAAACTGGGTCTTGTTCTGATGGATGGGGCCATGCTCAGGAAATCTTTAATCCAATTTTCTGTTGATGAGTGGGGCTGTGTTCTCTCCCTGTTATTTCTATAACATTAAATGTATAACAAATAAATTTCAAATGAACTGCTTCTGAACTTTTTTTTAAATTTTATTTTATTTTTAAACTTTACAATATTGTATTAGTTTTGCCAAATATCGAAATGAATCCGCCACAGGTATACCCGCGTTCCCCATGCTAAACCCTCCTCCCTCCTAGTGTCAAATGAATGCTCATGTTTTCTCTTTGGTCTTCAGCAATATTTTCCATTTTCACAAAGGCAAACCAGTTAATGAATGCAGGATCACTTTTATACAAAAAGGAAATATTTAAAATTATTTCCATATTTTATGAAAACATGTTATGTCACCATCAATTAAGTTTTCTGATTAAAATGACAATCTTTGATTATTGAAAATTGCTATTATTAAAATTGAGCAGAAAATTCACTATTCTATATTGTCATTTTAACTTAATCACAGTCACATTTTCATACAAGAGAAATAAAGAAATCTTAAAGATATATTTACTTTCCTTTTCTCTCTTTTTAATTAAACATTCTCAGCTCATTGCATAGAGGGAAAAACGATTAAATAATTAACTTTTTATTCTTTGGAGATCCCTGTGCATTTTAATTTACATGTTGATTATGTAGCCAGGAAAAGTCTCCCATGCTAAATTTGATTAAGCAAGGCAGAAAGTGTCTTAAAATGAATAGATAGTTGAAACAGAATGTGTTTTATCTAATTGCATTAATGAACTACCCTGATGAGGCTTGTTTAAAGCAAAAGGCACCCCTGACCTTTTAATTAACTGTAAAACAGGATACTTCTAATATCGAAGAGTTTTACTCCATTTTTATGGTTTTTTAAACCAAACACTTAAACCACTTAAATTCTTTAGAAAATAATGGAATGGGTGAAAAAGTAGGCATTCCTTGTCTCAGATGTGAGACAATTGCTCCCTGCTCATGGCAAAACTCTCATTTGAAGCCACCAGTGCTTTTGAATTATCTCCTTTGTATCCCAGACAGACAAAAATAGACATTTTGGGAGGGATCCATGAGAAAGTAAATTATATAAACCATAATATTGTCTGTAAGGACTATGACTTATGTACCAAAACAAAAAAAAATCTGATGATAAATTGTAATAGTACAATCCAACATGAGTGGAATTTATGTAACACTGTTTTCAAAGAGGACACTGATTGGCTGTAGAAATAAACCCCTCTCATGTGGGAAGTGTATTCTCTGTCCATACAATGTATAGCATTCCCATGATACTGCAATATTTAAATTTTACTCATGTAACCATCTGGTAGTCTGAAAGAATAGTGTAGCTATTTAACAACTATTTAATTTACTTGGGCCAAAGTCATTGTGGAACTCTTCATTGCTAGGTTGTCTCTCAAATGTATGGGTATTTGTGTTTGTGTGTGTTGAATGATATATATTTAAAGAAAAGTGAGTCTTTCAGATAGAGAAATTTTGGCAAGAATTCAAGCCATGCTACTTCCATTATATTGAGAGGGCTTTACCTGCCGTAAATTACACTGTGTGTAAAAAAATAACTTTGTATAATTTTAACTACAGAAAACAACCCTGGGCACCAGTAAAGCTGACTTCTGTGAAATGAATGATAAAGTAATCATTGTTCTAAAGCCTCAGTGTTCAAAAGAACAATAGCTAAAATATATTTTTATAAACTAATATAAAATTGTCATTAAAGTACAAAACATCAGAAAAGGAAAACAATACTTTAGGCTAATATTTGATATAATTTTGACACTGAGAAAAATATCCCAGTCTCATTATGAGTGTGGAAAACCAAGATATGTTTATACATTTAACTGTTAGAAAACAAAGTCAAAGGTTAGCAATAATAATCTTTGATTTATGGGATTGCAAAATGATTTTTTTTAATTTTATATACATTTTCTGAAATTTCCATTTTAAAATCAATACATCATCTTGATAAAATATTAATCAAACATAAAGTGAATTGCTAAAAGATTACATTTAGTTCTATAAATTATAGTTAGTTATATAATTTTTTTTATAAATTTTAACAATGTATTATTTGGTCCATTTCTTATGTCTATGAATGTTGAATTTTTGTAAATTAAGGATTTTGTAAATTAAGTATTCTATGGTTGCTTCATTTCTTACAGTTCTTTGTCTTCCTACTTCTGATTCTAAATATCTGTAAAATATGTATTTACATATACATAACAAGTAGTTGAGAAACCTATATGCAGGTCAGGAAGCAACAGTTAGAACTGGACATGGAACAACAGACTGGTTCCAAATAGGAAAAGGAGTATGTCAAGGCTGTATATTGTCACCCTGCTTATTTAACTTACGTGCAGAGTACATCATGATAAACGCTGGGCTGGATGAAGCACAAGATGGAATCAAGATTGTCTGGAGAAATATCAATAACCTCAAATATGCAGATGACACCAACCTTATGGCAGAAAGTGAAGAGGAACTAAAAAGCCTCTTAATGAAGGTGAAAGAGGAAAGTGAAAAAGTAGGCTTAAAGCTCAACATTCAGAAAACGAAGATCATGGCATCTTGTCCCATTATTTCATGGCAAATAGATGGGGAAACAGTGTCAGACTTTATTTTTTGGGGCTCCAAAATCGCTGCAGATGGTGATTGCAGCCATGAAATTAAAATACACTTACTCCTTGGAAGGAAAGTTAAGACCAACCTAGATAGCATACTGAAAAGTAGAGACATTACTTTGCCGACAAAGGTCTGTCTAGTCAAGGTTATGGTTTTTCCAGTGGTCTTGTATGGATGTGAGAGTTGGACTGTGAAGAAGGCTGAGCACCAAAAAATTGATGCTTTTGAACTGTGGTGTTGGAGAAGTCTCTTGAAAGTTCCTTGGACTGCAAGGAGATCCAATCAGTCCATTCTGAAGGAGATCAGCCTTGGGATTTCTTTGGAAGGAATGATGCTAAAGCTGAAACTCCAGTACTTTGGCCAGCTCATGTGAAGACTTGACTCATTGGAAAAGACTCTGATGCTGGGAGGGATTGGGGTCAGGAGGAGAAGGGCACGACAGAGGATGAGATGGCTGGATGGCATCACTGACTCGATGGACATGAGTTTGAGTCAACTCCAAGAGTTGGTGATGGACAGGGAGGCCTGGCGTGCTGCAATTCATGGGGCCGCAAAGAGTTGGACATGACTGAGCGACTGAACTGAACTGAACAAGTAGTTGGGAGAGCAATTAAGTTTTTGTCTAAAAAGTATATTTACAAAACGATCACCTGTGTATTCTACCCAGCAACTGAAATTTCTCTTCCATGCTATTTGTGGGGATTTATTCAAAAGTCTTTTTCATTGAATATTTACATTGTTTTTGTTGTTGTTGTTCAGTTGTGTCTGACCTTTCCATCCCCATGGATGTCATGCTAGGATTCCCTGTCCTTCACTATCTCCTGGACTTTGCTTAAACTCATGTTCACTGAGTTGGTGATGTCATCCAACCACCTCATCCTCTGTCATCCCCTTTGCCTCCTGGCTTCAATCTTTCCCAGCATCAGAATCTTTTCCAGTGAGTCAGCTATTCACATAAAGTGGCCAAGTATTGAAGCTTCAGTTTCAGCATTAGCCCTTCCAATGAGTATTCAGGGTTGATTTCCTTTAGGATTGACTGGTTTGATCTCCTTGCAGCCCAAGAGACTCTCAAGAATCTTCTCCAGTACCACAAATTCAAAAGCATCAGTTCTTCAGCACTCAGCCTTCTTAATGTTCCAACTCTCATATTAATACATTACTTCTGGAAAAACCATAGCTTTGATTATATGGATCTTTGTTGGCAAACTGATGTCTTTACTTTTTAATCTGCTGTCTAGACTTGTCATAGCTTATTATCCAAGGAACAAGTGTCTTTTAATTTTATGGCTGCAATCACCATCTGCAGTGATTTTGGAGCCCAAGAAAATAGAATGTGTCACTGCTTCCTCTTTTCCCCATCTATTTGCCTTGAAGTGGTGAGACTGGATGCCGTGATCATGTTGAGTTTTAAGCCAGATTTTTCACTCTCTTCTTTCACCCTCATCAAGAGGCTCTTCATTTCTTTTTCACTTTCTGCCATTAGAGTAACATCATCTGCATATCTGAGGCTGTTGATATTTCTCCCAGAAATCTTGATTCCAGCTTGTGCTTCATCCAGCCCAGCATTTCATGTGATGTACTCTGGATATAAGCTAAATAAGTAGGGTGACAACATGCAGCCTTGTTGTACTCCTTTCCCAATTTTGAACCAGTCCACAGGGCAGACAGTAAAGAATCTGCCTGCATTGTCGGAGACCTGGGTTCGATCCCTGGTTTGGGAAGATACCCTGGAGGAGGGTATAGCAACCCACTCCAGTTTTCTTGCCTGGAGAATCCTCATGCACAGAGGAGCCTGGTGGACTAGAGTCCAAGGGGTCTCAAAGAGTTGGACACACCTGAGCAGCTAAGCACACATTGTTCCATGCCCAGTTCTAGCTATGTCTTCTTAACCTGCACACAGGTTTCTTAGGAGGCAGATAAGGTGATCTAGTATTCCCATTTCTTTAAGAATTTTTCAGTTTGTTGGGATCCACACAGTCAAAGACTTTAGCATAATCAATGAAGCAGAAGTAGATGGGTTTTTTTTTTTTAATTCCCTTTCTTTTTCTATGATCCAACAGATATTGGCAATTTGATCTCTGGTTCCCGTGCCTTTTCTAAATTCAGCTTGTACATCTGGAAATCCTCAGGTCACATAGTATTGAAACCTAGCTTGAAGGATTTTTATCATTAACTTGCTAGCATGTAAAATGAGCACAATTGTACAGTAGTTTGAATATTCTTTAGCATGGCCTTTCTTTGGGATTGAAATGAAAATTGACCTCTTCCAGTCCTATGGCCAATGCTGAGTTTTCCAAATTTGCTGACATAGTTAGTGAGTGCAGCACTTTAACAGAATCATCTTTTAGGATTTGAAATAGATTAGCTGGAATTCCATCATCTCCACTAGCTCTGTTCATAGTAATGCTTCATTATTACATTGCTTTTACTGAATAAATATTGTTACTGCAGGACCAATTACTATATAATTGGGTGCACATCATTTCTCATGGATCTAATTTTATAATTCCTATGCTACTCATGTAAAATTTTATAGTATAAGTTAATTCTTTCATTCCTCAAATAGTTATTGAACACTTACTACATGACAAATTCTGTCTCAATTCCCTAATGTTCTGAAATCAAACAATATTACAATTTGCTTCATATTCAGGTTACACAAATTCTTTCACTTCTGTTTTACCCAGAATTTTAATTGTCTTTTATCAGTGTTAAAATAAATTGTGTATTCTTGCTTCCTCATTTTTAATACTTTATAATTTATTCTCATTATAATTTGATCTTGATACTTTAGTGAGACAAAAATTTATAATACGTGACAGTAATTGTTCTCTTCATTGCCTCAGTCACTACTGCTCGCCTGACATAGAGTCTGCTGTATTTTAGGTCCTCGACAAATATTTTTATAATGGATAAATAGAAAATGTAATGATACGGTTAGTATTTGTCCTTCTTTTTGGCTTTCCATGACCTCAAAATTGGGGCTATGGAGACCGAGTATCTTATAAACTTTTTGGTTTTATAAGTTCAAAAATGATTGTGTCCAGTTACATACCAAATGAATTTATTTCTGAAAGAAGCTGAAGCAGAAATGTATTTATTTTTTCAATTATTTATCAGGTTTTTGTTTATTATAAAAATAAATCTTTGTATTCAATCTTCACCTGGCTTTAATATGAGTGAGATAAATTTAGATACAGATATAAAAAGAAAGAAAGAAAGAAAATATTATGATACTGAGAAATATCATCTTATTCAAAAAATTTAGTTATTTCTCTCAGTTCCATGTTTTACTTGAAGAGTTTATTTTTGTAACTATTAAATGGACTATTTCCATTTAGTTAATACTTAAGTAAACAAGATTTATTCTACAACAAATCTAGACTCCTCGATATTCCTTGAATATATTTCCTGAAAATGAAAAAAACCTTACTCCCTCCCATTCCTTCTCACCTCAAATCAAAAGCCTTAAAGATACTATTTAGATGTAGCCTGAGATGGTGGAGGAATAGGACAGGGAGACCACTTTCTTCCCCACAAATTCATCAAAAGAACATTTGAATGCTGAGTAAATTCCACAAAACAACTTCTGAATGCTGGTAGAGGACATCAGGCACCCAGAAAAGCAGCCCATTGTCTCTGAAAGGAGATAGGAAAAAATATAAAAGATAAAAAGAGAGACAAAAAGAGGTAGGGACAGAGCTCCATCCTGGGAAGGGAGTCTTAAAAAAGAGAGAAGTTTCCAAACACCAAGAAACACTCTCACTGCCGAGTCTGTGGCGAGCCTTGGAACCACAGAGGGCAACATAACCGGGAGGACAAATAAATAAATAATTAAAACCCACAGATTACGGCCCAGTGGTAACTCCCCTAGGGAGAAGCAGCGCAGATGCCTGCATTCACCACTAGCAAGTGGGAGAGGCGCTGGCTGCATTGCTTACAGTTAGGACCTGGCCTGAATGCCCTGAGGGCAATCTGAGAGACCTAACTTGGGATAGCAAACCAGACTGTGGGATAGCTACCACGCGAAAAGCCCTAACCCAAGACACCGCCAGGCCCACTCACAGAACAGAGGACTGAGCAGAGCTAGCCGGCTGCAGACCGGCCCATCCCCCTCCCGTGATGGGCAGATGAGGACAGCCAGAGCTGGAAGGGCAATCGCAGCCACAGAGAATTATCTACCAAACTGCAAAGAGGCTTCATTGCTAACCAAGACTTCTTGGGATTCTGGATGGTCAACATCTGCCTGAGAAGGTGCGCCAGTTGTACACCCAGAAAATCGAGCGGCAGGGATGAGGGAGGTGACAAGTTGCAGCGATTGTGCTCACCAAACACCTGGTCACCTGAGCTACTCGGACCTGGGAAGAGCACAAAATGCAGGCCCAACGGAGTCTTCACCTCTGAGGACTACCTGAGTACCTGAACCTAAATGGCTTAGACCTGGGAAGTGCATACAACCCAGGGCCGGCCACAGACAGTTCCTGGCAGAGCAACCTAGAGCCTAAGCAGTGTAGACAGGGAAAGCACACACGCCGTGAGTGGGGGCAAACCCAGTGTGGCCAAGACACTGTGAGCACATTGCCAGTATTATTTGTTTGCAGCATCCCTCCTTCCCCACAGCACGACTGAACAAGTGAGCCTAAAAAAGTGTACACCACCTCCCCCTTGCGTCAGGGCAGAAATTAGATACTGAAGAGACCAGCAAAGAGAAGAAGCTAAAACAGAGGGAACCTCCTTGGAAGTGACAGGTGCAATAGATTAAAACCCTGTAGTTAGTATCAACTACACAAACACCCTCTTCCAACAACACAAGAGAAGACTCTACACATGGACATCACCAGATGGTCAACACCAAAATCAGATTGATTATATTCTTTGCAGCCAAAGATGGAGAAGCTCTATAAAGTCAACAAAAACAAGACCGGGAGCTGACTGTGGCTCATTCATGAACTCCTTATTGCCAAATTCAGACTTAAATTGAAGAAAGTAAGGGAAACCACTAGACCATTCAGGTATGATCTAAATCAAATCCCTTATGATTACACAGTGGAAGTGAGAAATAGATTTAAGGAAATAGATCTGAGAGACAGAGTGCATGATGAACTATGGAATGAGGTTTGTGACATTGTACAGGAGACAGGGATCAAGACCATCCCCGTGGAAAAGAAATGCAAAAAAGAAAAATGACTGTCTTGGGAGGCCTTACAAATAGCTGTGAAAAGAAGAGAAGCAAAAAGCAAAGGAGAAAAGGAAAGATATAAGCATCTGAATGAAGAGTTCCAAAGAATAACAAGAGATAAGAAAGCCTTCCTCAGCGATCAATGCAAAGAAATAGAGGAAAACAACAGAATGGGAAAGACTAGAGATCTCTTCAAGAAAATTAGAGATACCAAGGGAACATTTCATGCAAAAGATGGGCTCGAAAAGGACAGAAATAGTATGGACCTAACAGAAGCAGAAGATATTAAGAAGAGGTGGCGAGAATACACAGAAGAACTGTACAAAAAAGATCTTCACGACCCAGATAATCACAACGGTGTGATCACTGACCTAGAGCCAGACACCCTGGAATGTGAAGTGGGCCTTAGAAAGCATCACTATGAACAAAGCTAGTGGAGGTGATGGAAATCCAGTTGAGCTACTAACAAAGCTAGTGGAGGTGATGGAATTCCAGTTGAGCTATTTCAAATCCTGAGAGATGATGCTGTAAAAGTGCTGCACTCAATATGCCAGTAAATTTGGAAAACTCAGCAGTGGCCACAGGACTGGAAAAGGTCAGTTTTCATTCCAATCCCAAAGAAAGGCAATGCCAAAGAATGCTCAAACTACCGCACAATTGCACTCATCTCACATGCTAGTAAAGTAATGCTCAAAATTCTCCAAGCCAGGCTTCAGCAATATGTGAACTGTGAACTTCCTGATGTTCAAGCTGGTTTTAGAAAAGGCAGAGGAACCAGAGGTCAAATTGCCAACATCTGCTGGATCATCAAAAAAGAAAGAGAGTTTCAGAAAAACATCTATTTCTGCTTTATTGACTATGCCATAGCCTTTGACTGTGTGGATCACAATAAACTGTGGAAAATTCTGAAAGAGATGGGAATGGCAGACCACCTGATCTGCCTCTTGAGAAATCTGTATGCAGGTCAGGAAGCAACAGTTAGAACTGGACATGGAACAACAGACTGGTTCCAAATAGGAAAAGGAGTATATCAAGGTTGTATATTGTCACCCTGCTTATTTAACTTATATGCAGAGTACATCATGAGAAACCCTGGACTGGAAGAAACACAAGCTGGAATCAAGATTGCCGGGAGAAATATCAATAACCTCAGATATGCAGATGACACCATCCTTATGGCAGAAAGTGAAGAGGAACTAAAAAGCCTCTTGATGAAAGTGAAAGAGGAGAATGAAAAAGTTGGCTTAAAGCTCAACATTCAGAAAACGAACATCATGGCATCTGGTCCTATCACTTCATGGGAAATAGATGGGGAAACAGTGTTAGACTTTATTTTTGGGGAGCTCCAAAATCACTGCAGATGGTGATTGCAGCCATGAAATTAAAAGACGCTTACACCTTGGAAGGGAAGTTATGACCAACCTAGATAGCATATTCAAAAGCAGAGATATCACTTTGCCGACAAAGGTTCGTCTAGTCAAGGCTATGGTTTTTCCAGTGGTCATGTATGGATGTGAGAGTTGGACTGTGAAGAAGGCTGAGCACAGAAGAATTGATGGTTTTGAACTGTGGTGTTGGAGAAGACTCTTGAGAGTCCCTTGGACTGCAAGGAGTTCCAGCCAGTCCATTCTGAAGGAGATCAGCCCTGGGATTTCTTTGGAAGGCATGATACTAAAGCTGAAACTCCAGTACTTTGGCCACCTCATGTGAAGAGTTGACTCATTGGAAAATACTCTGATGCTGGGAGAGATTGGGGGCAGGAGGAGAAGGGGACAACAGAGGATGAGATGGCTGGATGGCATCACTGACTGATGGACATGAGTCTGAGTGAACTCCGGGAGTTGGTGATGGACAGGGAGGCCTGGCGTACTGTGATTCATGGGGTCACAAAGAGTCGGACACGATTGAGTGACTGTTCTGATCTGATCTGATACTTCTTTAATTTTCATTTTTATAACCTACTATTACTTTGCAAAGAAAAAAGAGAGAACCTATTTTTTAACGCAAACTTATATATATATGTTTTATAATTTTTGTGACTTTTTTTTTTTTCCTTTAATGTTGTATTTTTGAAAATCCAACCTCTACTCTAGATTTTTAATCTTTGCTTTTTGGTATTTGTTATCAATTTTGTACATTTAAGAACCCAATCTTCAGTACCCATTATTACTTGTGAGTGAGATTACTGACTTGACTGTTCTCTCTCCCTTTGGACTCTCCTTTTTCTCCACCAGGTCGCCTCTATCTCCTCCCTCCCCCATCTCTTCTGTACCCAACTCTGTGAATCTCTTTGTGTATTTTGGACTGTAGAGAATACTTAGGGAACTGATTACTGGCTGGACCTGACTATCTCCTTTTGATTTGCCCCTTTATCCTTCTGGCCACCTCTGTCTCCTTCCTCCCTCTTCTCTTCTCTGTGTAACTCCGTGAACATCTCTGAGCAGTCCAGACTGTGGAGAGAACATAAGGAAGTGATTACTGGCTAGCTTGCTCTCTCCTTTTTTGGTTCCACCTCATCTCCTCCTGGTCACCTCTATCCCCTTCTTCCCTCTTCTCTTCTCCATGTAACTCTGTGAACCTCTCTGGGTGTCCCTCACTGTGGAGAAAATTTTTATCTTTAGCCTTAATGTTTTATCATTAGTGCTGTATAGATGGAGAAGTCTTGAGGCTACTGTAAAAATGAGACTGAAAACCAGAAGCAGGAGGTTTAAGTCCAAATCCTGAGAATACCAGAGAACTCCTGACTCCAGGAACATTAATCGACAGAAGCTCATCAAATGCCTCCCTACCTACACTGAAACCAAGCACCACCCAAGGGCCAACAAGTTCCAGAGCAAGACATACCACACAAATTCTCCAGCAACACAGGAACATAGCCCTGAGCTTCAATATACAGGCTGCCCAAAGTCACTCCAAACCCACTGACATCTCATAACTCAGTAGTGGACACTTCATTGCACTCCAGAGAGAAGAAATACAGCTCCACCCACCAGAACACGGACACAAGCTTCCCTAACCAGGAAACCTTGACAAGCCACTCGTCCAACCCCACCCACAGCAAGGAAACTCCACAATAAAGAGAACTCCACAAACTGCCAGAATACAGAAAGGCCACCCCAAACACAGCAATATAAACAAGATGAAGAGACAGAGGAATACCCAGCAGGTAAAGGAACAGGATAAATGTCCACCAAACCAAACAAAAGAGGAAGAGATGGGGAATCTACCTGACAAAGAATTCCAAATAATGATAGTGAAAATGATCCAAAATCTTGAAAACAAGATGGAATCACAGATAAATAGCCTGGAGACAAGGATTGAGAAGATGAAAGAAAGGTTTAACAAAGACCTAGAAGAAATAAAAAAAGAGTCAATACATGCAATAATGATAGTAAGTCAATAATGCAATAAATGATATCAAAAACACTCTGGAGGGAACAAATAGTAGAATAAGAGAGGCAGAAGATAGGATTGGTGAGGTAGAAGATAGAATGGTAGAAATAAATGAATCAGAGAGGAAAAAAGAAAAACAAATTTAAAGAAATGAGGACAATCTCAGAGACCTCTGGGACAATGTTAAACGCCCCAACATTCGAATCATAGGAGTCCCAGAAGAAGAAGGCAAAAAGAAAGACCATGAGAAAATACTTGAGGAGATAATAGTTGGAAACTTCCCTAAAATATGGAAGGAAATAATCACCCAAGTCCAAGAAACCCAGAGTTTCAAACAGGATAAACCCAACGCAAAACACCTCAAGACACATATTAATCAAATTAACAAAGATCAAACACAAAGAACAAATATTAAAAGCAGCAAGGGAAAAACAACAAATAACACACAAGAGAATTCCCATAAAGATAACAGCTGATCTTTCAATAGAATCTCTTTAGGCCAGGAGGAAATGACAGAACATACTTAAAGTGATGAAAGAAAATAACCTACAGCCCAGATTACTGTACCCAGCAAGGATCCCATTCAAATATGAAGGAGAAATCAAAAGCTTTACAGACAAGTAAGAGCTGAGAGAATTCAGCACCACCAAACCAGCTCTCCAACAAATGCTAAAGGATCTTCTCTAGATAGGAAACACAAAAAGGGTGTATAAACTCAAACCTAAAACAATAAAGTAAATGGCAACGGGATCATACTTAGCAATAATTACCTTAAACGTAAATGGGTTGAATGCCCCAACCAAAAGACAAAGACTGGCTGAATGGATACAAAAATATGACCCTTATATATGTTGTCTACAAGAGACCCACCTCAAACAAGGCACACATACAGACCGAAAGTGAAGGGCTGGAAAAAGATATTCCACGCAAATAGAGACCAAAAGAAAGCAGTAGTAGCGCCTCAGCCACACTGGGTCTGCCCCCCCTCACTGCGCGTGTAGCCTCCCTGCCCACACTGCTCGGGCTCTAGGTTGTTCCGCCGGGAACAATCCAAGGCTGGCCCTGGGTTGCATGTACCTCCCAGGTCCAAGCCGCTCTCAGGTTCAGGCACTCGGATAGTCCTCAGAGGCGCAGACTCAGTTGGGCCTGAGTACTGTGCTCTTCCCAGGTCCGAGCAGCTCAAGTGATGAGGTGTTTGGCGAGCGCCAATGCTGCGACTTATCGCCTCCCCGCCACTCGGTTATCTGGGCGCAAGACCGGCGCACCTTCTTAGGCAGATGTTAACCGTCCAGACCCCCAAGAAGTTTTAGTTAGCAAAGAAGCCTGCTTACAGTTTTATAGATAATGTCTCTCTGGGGCTGCGATTGCCCCCTTCCGGCTCTGGCTGCCTATCACGGGGAAGGTCTGCAAATCTCTGTTCAATTCTTTGTTCCGTGCACGGGCCTGGCGGTCTTAGGTTGGGGCTGGCTTTTCGCGTAGTAGATATCCCACAGTCTGGTTTGTTAGCCCAACTGCCTTATGATCCAGCAATCCCACTGCTGGGCATACACACTGAGGAAACCAGAAGGGAAAGAGACACGTGTACCCCAATGTTCATCGCAGCACTGTTTATAATAGCCAGGACATGGAAGCAACCTAGATGTCCATCAGCAGATGAATGGATAAGAAAGCTGTGGTACATATACACAATGGAGTATTACTCAGCCATTAAAAAGAATACATTTGAATCAGTTCTAATGAGGTGGATGAAACTGGAGACTATTATACAGAGTGAAGTAAGCCAGAAGGAAAAACATAAATACAGTATACTAACGCATGTATATGGAATTTAGAAAGATGGTAACGATAACCCTGTGTAAGACAGCAAAAGAGACACTGATGTATAGAACAGTCTTATGGACTCTGTGGGAGAGGGTGGGAAGATTTGGGAGAATGTCATTGAAACATGTGAAATGTCATGTATGAAACGAGATGCCAGTCCAGGTTCAGTGCACGATGCTGGATGCTTGGGGCTGGTGCGCTGGGAAGGCCCAGGGGATGGTATGGGAGGTTGGGAGGGAGGAGGGTTCAGGATGGGGAGCATGTGTTTTTTTAAAAAATAAAAAAAAAAAAAAAAAAAAAAAAAAAGAAAGCAGTAGTAGCAATACTCATATCAGATAAAATAGACTTTAAAACAAAGGCTGAGAAAAGAGACAAAGAAGGACACGACATAATCATCAAAGGATCAATCGAAGAAGAAGATATAACACTTATAAATATATATGCACCCTAAATAGGAGCACTGCAATGTGTAATACAAACGCTAACAAGTATGAAAGGGGAAATTAACAATAACACAATAATAGTGGGAGACTTTAAACCCCATTCACACCTATGGATAGATCAACTAAGCAGAAAATTAACAAGGAAACAGAAACTTTAAATGATACAGTAGACCAGTTAGACCTAATTGATATCTATAGAACATTTCACCCCAAAGCAATGAATTTTACCTTTTTCTCAAGTGCCCACGGAACCTTCTCCAGGATAGATCACATCCTGGGCCATAAATCTAGCCTTCGTAAATTCAAAAAAAATGAAATCATACCAAACATCTTTTCTGACCACAATGCAGTAAGATTAGATCTCAATTACAGGAGAAAAACTATTAAAAATTCCAACATATGGAGGCTGAACAACACGCTGCTGAATAACCAACAAATCACAGAATAAATCAAAAAAGAAATCAAAATATGCATAGAAATGAATGAAAATGAAAACACAACAACCCAAAACCTGTGGGACACTGTAAAAGCAGTGCTAAGGGGAAGGTTCATAGCAATACAGGCATACCTCAAGAAACAAGAAAAAAATCAAATAAATAACCTAACTCTACAGCTAAAACAACTAGAAAAGGAAGAAATGAAGAACTCCAGGGGTAGTATAAGGAAAGAAATCTTAAAAATTAGGGCAGAAATAAATGCAAAAGAAACAAAAGAGACCACAGCAAAAATCAACAAAGCCAAAAGCTGGTTCTTTGAGAGGATAAATAAACTGACAAACCATTAGCCAGACTCATCAAGAAACAAAGGGAGAAAACTCAAATCAATAAAATTAGAAATGAAAATGGAGAGATCACAAGAGACAACACAGAAATACAAAGGATCATAAGAGACTCGGAGAAGGCAATGGCACCCCACTCCAGTACTCTTGCTTGGAAAATCCCATGGACGGAGGAGCCTATTAGGTTGCAATCCATGGGGTTGCTAAGAGTGGGACACGACTGAGGGACTTTACTTTTACTTTTCACTTTCGTGCATTGGAGAAGGAAATGGCAACCCACTCCAGTGTTCTTGCCTGGAGAATCTCAGGGACGGGGGAGCCTGGTGGGTTACTGTCTATGGGGTCGCACAGAGTCAGACACGACTGAAGTGACTTAGCATAGCATAGCATAAGAGACTGCTATCAGCAATTATATGCCAATAAAATGGACAACTCGGAAGAAATGGACAAAATCTTCAAAAAGTACAACTTTCCAAAACTGAACCAGGAACAAATAGAAAATCTTAACAGACCCATCACAAGCATGGAAATTGAAACTGTAATCAGAAATCTTCCAGCAAACAAAAGCCCAGGTCCAGATGCTTCACAGCTGAATTCTACCAAAAATTTAGAGAAGAGCTAACACCTATCCTACTCAAACTCTTCCAGAAAATTGCAGAGGAAGGTAAACTTCCAAACTTGTTCTATGAGGCCACCACCACCCTAATACCAAAACCTGACAAAGATGCCACAAAAAAAGAAAACTACAGGCCAATATCACTGATGAACATAGATTCAAAAATCCTTAACAAAATACTAGCAATCAGAATCCAACAACACATTAGAAAGATCATACATCATAACCAAGTGGACTTTATCCCAGGGATGCAAGGATTCTTCAATATCCACAAATCAATCAACGTAATACACCACATTAACAAATTGAAAAATAAAAACCATATGATTATCTCAATAGATGCAGAGAAAGCCTTTGACAACATTCAACATCCATTTATGATAAAAACTCTCCAGAAAGCAGGAATAGAAGGAACATACCTCAACATAATAAAAGCTATATATGACAAACCCACAGCAAACATTATCCTCAATGGTGAAAAATTGAAAGCATTTCCTCTAAAGTCAGGAACAAGACAAAGGTGGTCACTTTCACCACTACTATTCAACATAGTTTTGGAAGTTTTGGCCACAGCAATCAGAGCAGAAAAAGAAATAAAAGGAATCCAAATTGCAAAAGAAGAAGTAAAACTCTCACTGTTTGCAGATGACATGATCCTCTACATAGAAAACCCTAAAGACTCCACCAGAAAATTACTAGAGCTAATCAATTAATATAGTAGAGTGTCAGGATATAAAATCAACACACAGAAATCCCTTGCATTCTTATACACTAATAATGAGAAAATAGAAAGAGGACTTAAGGAGACAATTCCATTCACCATTGCAACGAAAAGAATAAAATACTTAGGAAAGTACCTAAAGAAACAAAAGACCTATATATAGAAAACTATAAAACACTGGTGAAAGAAATCAAAGAGGACACTAATAGATGGAGAAATATACCATGTTCGTGGATCGGAAGAATTGATACAGTGAAAATGAATATACTACCTAGAGGAATCTATAGATTCAATGCAATCCCTATCAAGCTACCAACAGTATTTTTCACACAGCTAGAACAAATAATTTCACAATTTTTATGGAAATACAAAAAACCTCGAATAGCCAAAGCTATCTTGAGAAAGAAGAATGGAACTGGAGGAATCAACCTGCCTGACTTCAGTCTCTACTACAAAGCCACAGTCATCAAGACAGTATGGTACTGGCACAAAGACAGAAATATAGATCAGTGGAACAAAATAGAAAGCCCAGAGATAAATCCATGCACATATGGACACCTTATCTTTGACAAAGGAGGCAAGAGTATACAATGGATTAAAGACAATCTCTTTAACAAGTGGTGCTGGGAAAACTAGTCAACCACTTGTAAAAGAATCAAACTAGAACACTTTCTCAGAGAAGGCAATGGCACCCCACTCCAGTACTCTTGCCTGGCAAATTCCATGGACAGAGGAGCCTGGTAGGCTGCAGTCTATGGGGTCGCTAAGAGTCGGACATGACGGAGCGACTTCTGTTTCACTTTTCACTTTCATGCATTGGAGAAGGAAATGGCAACCCACTCCAGTGTTCTTGCCTGGAGAATCCCAGGGACGGCGGAGCCTGGTGGGCTGCTGTCTATGGGGTCACACAGAGTCGGGCATGACTGAAGTGACTTAGCAACAGTAGCAGCAGAACACTTTCTAACACCATACACAAAAGTAAACTCAAAATGGATTAAAGATCTAAATGTAAGCCCAGAAACTATAAAACTCCTAGAGGAAAACATAGGCAAAACACTCTCCAACATAAATCACAGCAGGATCCTCTATAACCCACCTCCCAGAATATTGGAAATAAAATCAGAAATAAACAAATGGAACCTAATTAAAATTAAAGGCTTCCGCACAATAAAGGAAACTATAGGCAAGGTGAAAAGACAGCCTTCAGAAAGGGAGAAAATAATAGCAAGTGAAAAAACTGACAAAGAATTAATCTCAAAAATAATTAATCTCAAGCAACACCTGAAGCTCAATTCCAGAAAAATAAACGACCCAATAAAAAAAAAGGGCCAAGAACTAAACAGACATTTCTCCAAAGAAGACATACAGATGGCTAACAAACACATGAAAAGATGCTCAACATCACCCATTATCAGAGAAATGCAAATCAAAACCACAATGAGGTACCATTTCACGCCAGTCCAAAAGTCTACAAGCAATAAATGCTGGAGAGGGTGTGGAGAAAAATGAACCCTCTTACACTGCTGGTGGGAATGCAAACTAGTACAGCCACTATGGAGAACAGTGTGGAGATTCCTTAAAAAACTGGAAATAGAACTGCCTTATGACCCAGCAATCCCACTGCTGGGCATACACACTGAGGAAACCAAAATTGAAAGAGACACGTGTACCCCAATGTTCATCACAGCACTGTTTATAATAGCCAGGACATGGAAGCAACCTAGATGTACATCATCAGACGAATGGATAAGAAAGCAGTGGTACATATACACAATGGAGTATTACTCAGCCATTAAAAAGAATACATTTGAATCAGTTCTAATGAGGTGGATGAAACTAGAGCCTATTATACAGAGTGAAGTAAGCCAGAAAGAAAAACACCAAAACAGTATACTAATGCATATATATGGAATTTAGAAAGACGGTAACGATAACCCTGTATACGAGACAGCAAAAGAGACACAGATGTACAGAACAGTCTTTTGGACTCTGTGGGAGAGGGAGAGGGTGGGATGATTTGGGAGAATGGCATTGAAACACGTATAATATCATATGTGAAATGAATTGCCAGTCGAGGTTTGGCGCATGATATAGGATGCTCAGGGCTGGTGCACTGGGACGACCCAGAGGGATGGAATGGGGAGGGAGGTGGAAGAGGGGTTCAGGATGGGGAACACATGTACACCCGAGGCAGATTCATGTTGATGTATGACAAAACCAATACAATATTGTAAAGTAAAAAAAAAAAAAAGATACTATTTAGTCAGTTATACACAAGAATAAGATTCAAATATTGAGATATATGTAGTAAAATCAACAGTTCCTGGTAATCAAATGACTTCTGAGAGCATTAAAAATAATCCTGCTAATACATAATTGGATTTATATTAATTTAGCTTTCACTGAATGGACAGTGAGTCTGTGCATTTGAGTATATTTTCAGACTTCTAGTTATTGCACTCATTTGACTTAGGATTTCATAACAATTCTCTTTGGAGTACACTTTTGATAGTCTACACAATTTTAAATTTCCCAATTCTTAGGTTCTACATCTTTTGGTTTGTTATCCTCCCTACAGGTTGGTTAAAAACTCATAGAATCAGTATTTGTATTAAGACATCTGCCTATTTGGGGCTCCCCTGATAGCTCTGATGGAAAAGAATGTGCCTGCAATGCAGGAGACCTGGGTTGGATTCCTGGGTTGGGAAGATTCCCTGGAGAATGGAATGACTACCCACTCCAGCATTCTTGCCTGGATAATTCCATGGACAGAAGCTACAGTCCATGGGATTACAAAGAGTTGGACATGCCTGAGTAACTAACACTTTCACTTCTTCATTTACCTATTCACCTGAATAATGGTAATACTAAATGGAAACAAAAGGTTAGGGTCCTTAGAACGTGATGTCTTAAATAAGTGAATAGTACTACTGATGGACTGCCACCACTCTTCCTTCTGCTTCCCCAACCAAGGTGAAAATCTAAGATGTTTTCATTCTATTATACAATTTACTTTATTACTTGCTTTTGTAGAAACAATTTACTTAGGATGGACTTTTAGAGAGACAGGTCAAGCAATGAAGTACCCAAGGAAGAGGGAAAGTGTTCCCCATGAACATACTAGCAGCAAAACCCTGTTTCTCTGAAACAAATTAAAGATGTTAAGCAGAGGTTAAACTATTATCATAAAGTGTTAGCTGCTCAGTCGTGTCCGACTCTGCAACCCCAGGGACTGTAGCCCACTAGCTTCCTCTGTACATGGGATTCTCCAGGCAAGAATTTGGAAGTGAGTTGCCATTTCAAAGTGAGTTGCCATTCCCTTATCCTGGTGATCTTCCAGGGATCAAACCAGGGTCTCCTGTATTGCAGCAGATTATCTTACTTTATTATCTTACTTTAGCAGTTAGAATTACATATTTTTCTCCAGAGCCAATAATCACTAAAACTGGGACTTGAAGTCAAGATTGTCTTACTTTAAACTCTGTGTATTTCTCAGTATTTTATGACCTTCCGTTAAACTAAAGAACACCTTAAAGATGACCACTTTTCAGCAGGCTGAAGAACGTTTGCAACTTTCAGGACATCATTTTTAAAAGTGTCCTATTAAGGTGTTCGGGCATTTAATAAGCATCTGCTGCTCATTAATTTTAATAAATTGGGATTCTCTGTACCTAGGTGTCTTTTAACTTGCAGGGAAACTTTACTCCTCAGTGGTTCATTCCTAGCCAACAGTTGATATCAAATTAAACAAGTAACTACTGCCTGCCAGACATTCAGTGTGCCCTAAACTCTTATCTATCCAGATATTCAGAATCATCACATCTAAATATTATTATAATAACTTGGTGTTTTATTAAATATTAACAGAAATGTCAATTTCCATGAAAAATAAAGGAATAAAATTTTATGTAACATTCTGAATAATATGTATAAATTCATGATTCTCAGCATCATTCAACATCAGGGACAAGTATTGTACTCAAGACAGCAATCAGAGTAAAGGAAAGGATATGAGAATCAGAAAAGAGAATGCCAAAAATATGACTAAAAGAAAACTCATTTTGCTTTTTGGAAAAAGGAAAAACACTGAGTCCAAAAGAATCCATGTACATATTGCAAACAGGAAATTTTGTTTGAGTAATATATGTGTGAAGCTGTTTAGTGAAGTGAAGTTGCTCAGTCGTGTCCGACTCTTTGTGACCCTGTGGACTGTAGCCCACCAGGCTCCTCTGTCCATGGGATTCTCCAGGCAAGAATACTGGAGTGGGTTGCCATTTCCTTCTCCAGGGGATCTTCCCAACCCAGGGATTGAACCTAGGTGTCCTGCATGGCAGGCAGATGCTTTCTCCTCTGAGCCACCAGGGAAGCCCCGTGAAGCTGTTTATGTAGGTAAAATTAAAGAGTCATTTGGATATGCAGGCTCCATTTTATGCTAGGTATGCTAGTGCTTACTTCATGGACTTGTAAACTTGAAAGAGAATGCATAGAAAGCACTTATCACACTACCTGGCTTATATTAAACAGCTGATAAATGGTAGCTCTTATGATTTTTTATTGTGATCATTATTTTGGAAGCCCAGGATGAATGCTTTGGATGTATATGCATTAATGAACTAATCCTCTAAATTTATAGTAACAATGCATGGGCAGTTATCTAGACAATTCAGTTCAGAATGTCTACTGGGGGACTAGGGTTATTTGGTTTGGCTGTAACATATTGAGATAATTAGTTGAATAACTGACAAATGCCTCTTTTCTTTTTTACCAGCCAGCAGCCTGGAATAGATTTGTAATAGTTGAATCAGTGGCTACCCTGTCTATCATACTAATTGAAAAAAAAACAGGTATATATGGCTTCCTGAAAATCAATTAGAGACCCCATAATGTGTTTTATTACCTAGAAAGGAAATAGAAATAGTGTAAATGTAATCATGCATTACAAGTGTTAATTCTATAGAATGATATCCGTACAGGAAGGTCAGAAGCTTCAAACTGTGTATATTCTGAAAATCCAAGGACATGGTGAAGAGGTGTCACTTTTTTGGTGATGATTTTTGAACGTGTTGCTGATGAGAACAGCATGGCAGCAAGGTTATTTCGATCACACAGTTACTTTTCTCAGTGAAAATTATACAATTGACATTAAGGCTTGTAAATTAGTCTTTCATGAAATTAATGTGATTATATCAGTTCCTCAGGACCTAGTGATTCTTAGTGAATTGGGTTTTTCTCTCTTGTAGCTAGGAAGCTGAGACAGAGATTCAAAGTCAACTGTCTGGTGATTGCCCATCCCCCACCATCCATTTGGAAAACCATGAGAAATCAAACCTCTTACTGCTTTCTCTGACTGGCTCCCTTCCTGAAGACTGTAGGCCTGCCAATCACCAAGAAAGTAGAAGTGAGTGGGAGCATCGTAGGTCAGCAGGTTTAGAATGTTTCATTTTTGCTGTTATCATGGAGAGAACAAGTTGGGCAATTGACCAACTCCCTGCTGAAAAGATAGCTCTCACCCTATGGAGAGAATCAGGGAGGCAAAAGAGCCTGTAGCCAAGTAAATTGCCTGCAAAGTGGCTCCAGCCGTTTGAGGCTAGAGTGTAACATTCCTGGGTAATAGAACAGGGGCTTTTGGTCTGGTAAATTACTTAAATGTTACAGAAACAGAAACCTGGATTATTTCAAGCTTGTGTAATTTTTAATGAATCTTGTACATTATTCATCCCTTTTTGTTCTTCCTATGTATCAAGCAAAATTTCTTTTGAAAAATGCAAGCTTGCCTTGATGTCTTATGGGTGGGGAAAGAAAAATAACATGTTTTCACAAACAGACTCAAATTCTAACATTTTTAAGGGAAAGTCATGTAACCAACCCAGGGGCCAAAAGAGGATCATGATAGAAGTATTGCATGTGAATGAACCTCAATACGGTATCATTTAAGGGGATAGAGTTAGGAGTTAGTAATTCTTTTTCATTCAGCCAACCCTTCCCACCAAGAAGAATTTAAAGGAACTGACTTTAGTCTAGTCAAAAGAGACTTGTGCAATTATGAGCTGGTCTGCCTCTCTACTAGAGTTTAACTATAGCAGTGTTTGTGCTGTGTGTGTGTAACATGCACCTATGCACCTATGTTTGTATCAATAATTTTCAGAAATTGTGAGTATTCCTCAATATATGACAATTGCCAACCAAAATGTTGTGTTCAAATGCCACTTTTGCTTCTCTGGGTTACAGCTTTCATCAGCAAAATGAGAATAATAACAGAATATAACTAACAAGTTAGCAAAGAATATTCAAGAATTTATTTCTTAAGACCTTAAAACAGGGTTGGCACAAGTAAATGAACAAGAGCTATTAACTATTATTATTATTACTTGTGAATCCATTTAGTTACCTGGGAGTTTTATTTAATTGTTAAATTTAGGCAAATTTATTTATTAATATAAACCTAAAAATACCAGGATGTTGTATAAATCCTTGTCTTAAAGGTGAACATTATTTCATGTAAATATAGAATTATCAGTTTCAGTAACTTCAATCTAATCTTAAAACTGACAACAATTATAAAACCAGGAAAACAAGAGGTGGGGCAGGAGACAAGGAGAAACTGAGAGAGTTTTAAGGTACAGGGGAACTTAGTGAAGAATTGTGGGGCCAGTAACTGAGAAGAAATACTAAAATATTGAGCTTTGCATTTGAAACAACTTAATTTTCCTCCCTCTCCTAATCTAGAAGTAGAGAAGGTAATCATAATTGTTGAAGTTTTTACAGGGTTAGAGTAATAAAACATTAAGCTTAACATCTACCAAGGAGAGGAGGGAGCTGATAAACCCTCCACAGTTTGGAAGAAGATTATAAAGGGATTACCATAGCGATAAGTGTGAACAAGCAGTAGCCAGCTCTTCTAGGGAAAGAAGCCCATCTTCAGGTCATTTCAGGGGTTGAAAATGAACTGAATTTTCCAAAGACACCTACCTCATCTAGAAGATCAAATTGTAAACATCTCTGAAGAATCTACGATTATCTAAGTATTCTTACCTTTCTCTTCAAATATAATCTCCAAAAAACAAAAGAAGCAGGCATGCAATAAGACAAGACACTGTTATTGAAAACTCAGAGTCACAAATGACAACTAGAATAGATACATAAAGGTGTCAGAAATTGGAGTTATCAGAAATATATTTTTAACTAACCATGCTAAATATTTTTAAGGAAATAAAATATATGCTCAAAAATTTAAATAGAAAAGTACTGAAAAAGCGGAAATTGTAGAACTAGAACTTAATGATTGGATTTCAAAATGGATTTTATGGCTTTTGAAGAGAGAATCATTGAATTGAGACATAGGTCAAAAGAAAATACCTACAATGTAGCATAGAATGAAAAATGATACACAGAGAAACAAAAGAGAGTATAACAAATCTAAAGAATAGTGAGAAGTTCTAGTATACTTACAATTGAAATTTCAGAATGAGAGGAGAGAAAGCATCACCCAAAAGCAATATTTAAAGATTTAGTGAATATTCCAAAATTGGCATTTAAGCCATTTATTGAGGAAACAGCGAATATCAATCTGAATAAAACAAATACACAAGAAAACAGTAGAAACACAACTAGACCTATAATATAAAGCTGATTTTAAAACACACAGACACACAAAGGAAGAAATACTTAAAACAGCCAGATGAAAAAGATATTATTTTCAAAGGAAATCAATTAAATGAAAAACAGTATCTTTCCATAGAAATCATGAAAACTAAGAGTTTTTGCCTTCTGGAAAACAATTTTCAACATATAACTCTATACATAAAGTATCCTTCAAAAATGAATATTAAATAAGTACATTTTAAAACAGACAAAATAGGAAACTTGTCACCACAGACAGTGTTAAATGTAAAGATAAATAAAGACAAAAAGTAAAATAAAAAAATCACACCAACTAAAGAAATGACAAAAAATCTGGTGTATATATACTAATGTCAAACAAATTTAAATTTCAGGTACCTCTTCCAGTCCATTGACCACAAGAATACCAGTCACAATCCATAGGAAATTCATTATGTACAATGAATTAAATTATCTCCTATATATTTAGACATTTTGTGTGCTTTTTATGCATTTTATGCTAATATAATCCTAAAAAGACCCAAAAGATACAAAAAAAAACACAAAATTAGATAACTTATGAAAATCTGACCCATAAGTATAGATATATGGAAGAAATTAATAGCATGGTGAACTAAAAAAAAAAAATCTTTAAAAATATGTCTTTTAAACAAGAGCAAGTAGGGCAAAAAGCACACACCCAGACCCACTGGAGCAGCACTACTTAGGGGAAATTCATGGTGAAAGGAGTAATGCCTTGATTAGCCCACCTGATATGACTAGAATACTATAGAATTATGACATGGCAAAGAATCCACCAGCCCAATCCTCTCAGTAGATGAAAGCACTAATCCTTCCTGTGGCAGGATAAATCAATGCCTTGTGTTATAACTGTAGGATGTAGCTTCAAAACAGAAATTAATTGTTGTGAAGCACCGGCCTACAATCCAAAAGTGAGGATTGCCATCTTGCAAATGACTGGGATTGGTTACATTAAACTCTGGACCAAAATGTCCTTTGTTTACTTTTGCAGAAAGCCAATCATTTTGATAAGAATTCTGTTTGCTAATGATAATGATAATATCTGATTAATTTGATAACCATGTAGGAAAAGGGGTAAAGATAATTGGTCAAAGAGAAAATGATTATTAAGAAGTCCTTCTTAGGGAAACCAGAACTATGCTATAAAATTATGTCTTTAAGGCTGATTATTTGGCCTTAGCAAGAGCAATTTACTTGGCTTATACAGTTAATTATTCCATAAACAAATGAAAATAGTAAGAGAAACCTGTTATAAGATAAAGTCTTTCAAGGATACATGATTAACACCTAAGGCACTTTCACAAACAAAAACTCTTCAAGGAATTGCTGTGTTTTGTTGAAAAATGCCATGATACAAGTTTGAATAAATAAATTAATAGATAAAATCCAGGAAACAACCTGTATTTATTTTTTTTAAATTAATACCAAAACATGGGAATATAAACTGAATTGGTCAAAGACAAATAGTAAAATGATTTTTGAAGCCCATGGCTGAATAGCATATATATTGGAATATTATTCAGCCATGCTGCTGCTGCTGCTGCTGCTAAGTCGCTTCAGTCATGTCCGACTCTGTGCAACCCCATAGACATTAGCCTGCCATGAGAAGGAAGGAAATCCTATCTTTTATAACCACATGGATGGAGTTTGAAAGCATTACGTTAAATGAAGTAAGCTAGTTAGAGAAAGACAAATACTGTATGGTATCATTTATAAATGGAATCAAACGTTATAGAAATAGAGAGTAGAAATGTGGTTGCTAGAGGCTGAGGAGTAGGTTGGTAAAAGGGCACAAAATTTCAGCTATAAAATGAATAATGTATAGTGTGCTATCATTGTTTATACTGTATAGTGTTATTAAAATTTGGTAAGAGACTAGAATTTAAATGTTCTTACAAAAATAAAAATAAAAGATAAATATATAAAGTGATGGATGTGTTAATTAACTAGACATGCTCTAACCAACTGAGCTAACCTGTCAATTGGCAAACTCATTTAGGGAAATATAATCCTTTTATAAGGGGTGTGTGTGTAAGTCACTCAGTCATGTCCAATTCTATGCAACCCCATGGACTGTATAGCCTACCAGGCTCTTCTGTCTATGGAATTCTCCAGGAAAGAATATTGCAATGGGTTGTCATTTCATCCTCCAGGGGATCTTCCCAAACCAGGGATCAAACTTGTGTCTCCTGAATTGCAGGAAGATTCTTTACCATCTGACCCACCAGGGAATCCCTTTATAAAGCATATGATATATCAAATCACCATGACATACACTTTAAATATCTTATAATTTTATATGTTCATTAAGGCAGAGGAACCAGAGATCAAATTGCCAACATCCGCTGGATCATCGAAAAAGCAAGAGAGTTCCAGAAAAACATCTATTTCTGCGACTATGCCAAAGCCTTTGAGTGTGTGGATCACAATAAACTGTGGAAAATTCTGAAAGAGATGGGAATACCAGACCACCTGACCTGCCTCTTGAGAAACCTATATGCAGGTCAGGAAGCAACAGTTAGAACTCGACTTGGAACAACAGACTGGTTCCAAAGAGGAAAAGGAGTACGTCAAGGCTATATATTGTCACCCTGCTTATTTAACTTCTATGCAGAGTACATCATGAGAAACGTTGGACTGGAAGAAGCACAAGCTGGAATCAAGATTGCCAGCAGAAATATCAATAACCTCAGATATGCAGATGACACCACCCTTATGGCAGAAAGTGAAGAGGAACTAAAAAGCCTCTTGATGAAAGTGAAAGTGGAGAGTGAAAAAGTTGGCTTAAAGCTCAACATTCAGAAAACAAAGATCATGGCATCTGGTCCCACCACTTCATGGGAAATAGATGGGGAAACAGTGGAAACAGTGTCAGACTTTATTTTTTTGGGCTCCAAAATCACTGCAGATGGTGACTGCAGCCATGAAATTAAAAGACGCTTACTCCTTGGAAGGAAAGTTATGACCAACCTAGATAGCATATTCAAAAGCAGAGACATTACTTTGCCAACAAAGGTCAGTGTAGTCAAGGCTACGGTTTTTCCTGTGGTCATGAATGGATGTGAGAGTTGGACTGTGAAGAAGGCTGAGTGCTGACAAATTGATGCTTTTGAACTGTGGTGTTGGAGAAGACTCTTGAGAGTCCCTTGGACTGCAAGGAGATCCAACCAGTCCATTCTGAAGGAGATCAGCCCTGGGATTTCTTTGGAAGGAATGATGCTAAAGCTGAAACTCCAGTACTTTGGCCACCTCATGTGAAGAGTTGACTCATTGGAAAAGACTCTGATGCTGGGAGGGATTGGGGGCAGGAGGAGAAGGTGACATCAGAGGATGAGATGGCTGGATGGCATCACTGACTTGATGGATGTGAGTCTGAGTGAACTCCGCGAGGTGATGATGGACAGGGAGGCCTGGCGTGCTGTGATTCATGGGGTCGCAAAGAGTCAGACGCAACTGAGCGACTGAACTAAACTGAACTGATACATCAATAAAGCTGAATTTTTTTAAGTATATAGTAACATAATTATGTACAGATTTGAATAACTTGATACTTTCAAAAGAGTCAATATTAAGAACAAGTGGGTCATCTGGCCCTTGCTGATTTCTGCAAAATTTAGTGTTTATTTTGCAAATTTATCTTTATTAGAATTTGTTTTTCTTAGTACTGAGTTATGCATCCATATCAATAAAGAAGGAAGAAAATGTATATTATGTGGTTTATTCAAATATTAATCTATATTCAAGTACTCATTTATTAATATAGAAAGTTTATATGAAGTCCAAGATGTCCCAGTGTTTTCTCTTTCCAGATCCAGAGTAATTACCTGGTGAGCTATGTGTGAATCATATTATTCTATCTTTTTTAATATCTATTTTCATTTATTTGTCTGTGCTAAGTATTAGTTGTGGCATGTGGGATCTCTTCTGCTGCTGCATTGCTCAGTCATGTTCCACTCTGTGCGACCCCATAGACAGCAGCCCACCAGGCTCTCCTGTCCCTGGGATTCTCCAGGCAAGAACTCTGGAGTGGGTTGCCATTTCTTTCTCTGGGATTTCTAGTTGCAGAATATGAACTCAGTTGTGGCATGCGGGATTTAGTTCCTTCACCAGAGATAGAACACAGACCCCCTGCACTGGGAGTGCAGGACCACTAGGAAAGTCCCTATTCTATCTTATTAAAATTATTTTTTAATTCAGTTCAGATACCAAGAACAGCATATGCGTTTCTGAGTCTTAAGGCACTGTCCCCAGTTCAAATAAAACTGTATCTTGTTCTACATTCAGTCTTGAATAACTAAGTTCAAATCCTCTCTTTCTTTCTCATTTCTCTTCTTTTTTTTTCCCTCCTTTCACTGAACCACTGAATATTAAGGTTATTACTCTTTATCTGTGTTCCTTATAAACATCTAGCTTATAATTATTTCAATTTCTGTTTCTCCTCCACTCATTTAATCTAAACCCTAGAGCCATTTTTTATAAATGCAATTTTATTGTTAGCTCAAGTTTGTGGTGGGCATCTCTGGTGACTCAGACTGCAAGGTGTTTCTTGATGGCATGCTGTGATCCTGTAGTAGTTAGTACTCTGCGCTGTGGCCATAGCAACCTCAATTCCAACTCAAGTCAGGGCAAGAGCTGCATTGCTCATAAGCACCTCATCGATTTTGTGCCTCCCTGGTGGCCCATACCCCTGGAGGAGGTCATGGCAACCCACTCCAGTTTTCTTGGCTGGAGAATCTCATGGAGAGAGAAGCCTGGCAGGCTACAGTCTATAGCGCTGCACAGAGTCAAACACAACTGAGTGACTAACACTTTCACTTCACCAAGTTTATAGTGGTGTGAATACTAGTTGCACTGCATAAGAATTGGCAAACACAGCCATATTTTCAAATACTCAAAAACTCTATATTCTAATTTATGTTCTCCAGAGAAACAGAATCAGTAATGTATATATGTGTACACGTATATATAAAGAGAGAGATTTGATTTATTTTACGGAATTGGCTAACATTATTGTGAAAGGAGGTCCAAAATCTGCAGTGTAGGTCCATGGGCTACCTGAAGAGCCAAGGAAGAAATGACATTTGAATCCAAGTGTGGTCTGCTGGCAGAATTCCTGCTTGCTTAGGGGAGGTAAGTCTGCATTTTACTGAGACTTTCAATAAGATTCACCCACATTATGGAAGGTATCTTGCTTTACTCAAAGTCCAACTATATAAATGTTGACCTCATTCAAAACACACTTCCATAGAAATATCCAGAATAATGTTTAGCCATATATCTGGGCACCATAGCCCAGCCAAGTTGACACATAAAATTAACCATCACAAGGATGGACGTTTCATCTGTAAGTAAAATAGTGTACTGTGTGAGAGTTTGTTTCCCTCTTACATAACAGTTGTTACTTATCGTAAAGATAAACTTGTGAAATTATCTTTATATATAATATATTCTTATCTCAAAGACAGAAACTAAATCTTCTTTTGGATTTTGGCATTAGAATAATAACATTAAGTCTGAGAAAATTATGTATATATGTATATATACTGGAGAAGGAAATGGAAACCCACTTCTGTATTCTTACCTGGAGAATCCCATGGACAGTGGAGTCTGGCAGGCTATAGTCCATGGGGTCACACACAGCTGGACACAACTGAGTGACTATGCATGTGTATATATACACACATGCATATATTGGCTTCCCAGGTGGTACTAGCAGTAAAGAACTTGTCTGCCAATGCAGAAGACATAAGAGACATGGGTTTGATCCCTGGGTTGGGAAGATCTCCTGGAGGAGGGGATGGCAACCTACTCCAGTATTCTTGCTTGGAGAATCCCATGCACAGAGGAGTCTGGCAGGCTGCCATCCATAGGGTCACAAAGAGGGACATGACTGAAGTGACTGAGCACATATGCACATACATATATCTGACAGATGCATAAATGAGAGAAAATTGATTGAAAATGAAAATAGTTGAGTGATGCTGCTTAGCACTATATCCCAGTTTCTATTCTTCTTAGTCAGTTGAGATGGAATGACATAGGAACTACGTCAGGTCCTTGACACTTACTGGTTCTGAAGGGACCAGGGATGCTGCTGTTGGAGTGTCTTGTATGCTCTGTTGGAACATACTGTAATCCTCAGTGCACATTAACCGTGACATCTGACTTCAGGTGCAAGCCACGGATTTGGATGCCTATTCATTAACAGTCTGAAAATACCTGAAGTCCTCTGACTGTCAGATGCAGACATTTCATGAATGACAGGATTTTTGCACACATTTTACTACTGCAGCCACAAAAAAAAAAGAAGATACTTTTTTTTTTTTAAAGAAAAATCATTGAAACCTCTCCTTGTCAGAGTCGAACATGGATGAAGGTTCCAAGATACTAATTATAACTGAATAGTTAGCTTAAATTTGCTGAAGGCTCTGGTCTGACTCATCTTTCCACCTTCTACTTCATGCTGCTGGAGTGAATGTCAACCTCTCAATTGGCTAAGATTTGCATTCCCCAAGAAGGCTTACAAGGGCTTCCAGCTCATGTGAGAACACACTGATGATTTTTGTAAGATAATGTCACTGATAAAATAGCCCTCTTGCCTGTGTTGAGCAACTTGGCAGACTCTTTTACAGAACAAAAGTGGACCCTTGCTGTGTTTTGTCTATCATATTGTGGACTGTGCAATCCCCATTGCTTCAAGGAATGATTTGCTTAAGGATTCTTTTGATTCCACTGGATGGCCAATTACACACATGACTTTCTGCTCTCAGGTAGATATTATTTCAGATTTTTAAATTATTGCTTGCCTGGAGAATTCTTCAGGAAAGCTTTTGGTTTTCCCTTAAAAGAAGTGTTTTGTTTTTGTTTTTACAAATTTCTCAACATGCTTACAAATCAATGTTCTAAACACTTTCAGCTCCAAGTACTCAAAGAGTAGGATTTAACAGTCTAAATTTTATCCATCATATAGAATAGTTTTGTTTAGGTTTTGTATATTGTAATTGATCTAGTTGTATTTTTAATATTCTGTAGTTTCCAATTGCTATCTGTGTAGTTTGGGGATTTCTCAATAATAAGCTTAAATTTATGGTCTTCTAATTTAAATTTAGTCCCCATCACCATCGTGAAAATATGGATACATAATTTAGCATCCTCAAAGAGATACCACTTCAAAGAGTTGAGTATCATTGTTAAGTCATTCCCTAAAGATTAACATTTGTAGGCTAGAATCTTCCTTAAACTTTTTCTTATTAGGTCAATTTGTTTATACTATTGGTTTTCAAAACATGTTAAAGGAACCCAAGGTGTTCAAACAAGATTATCCGCACAGCTTCAACCAACACTTTAGACTTTTTCACATATATAGGGGTACATGATAAGAGTATCACTTTACTTAAACAAAGATTATACAGGAAAAAAATAAAGGAAGAAGAAAACCTTGCACACCAAATTGTCTCAGTTTCTGTGCTGCTCAGTCATTCTTTTATCTACTTATTCAGAGTACTGTCAGAACATAATAAAATAAATATTTAGAGAAGAGTTTGAAGCAACAGGGGATTTTGTAGGTGACAGACAATGAAAACCAGAGGACATGTGGGAAGCTTTAGATATCAGGGAGTGTTATGGAATTAAAAAAATTACTAAGGCCTAAGTGTCCAAGTCATGAGAGATAGATAACCTCAGATCCTGGGCTTATAGGAATTACTAAAATACACGGGGATAAATGGCATGTTTGGATTAATCCTAGTGGATTCAACTCAGATTACAGCAAGAGTCAATGAGTCTGAGGAAGAAGGTCTCTAAGTCTTGGCAGAAACATGAAAATCCCTGATTCCCTGCCCTCCTCCTGTTAGTGGCTAATGATGCTTCCAATACCCAGAACTTTGCCTCTCCCCACTTTCTGACTTCTATATCTATATTGGAGGTTTGGAGGATAATTTAGCCTGGAGGCACATAAACCAAGGAGATTTCAGGGTTGCCTTTTTCACTCAGAGAGCTTGTGGAGTTCTGAAGGTATCACCTACCTTCTGGAGTCATTTCCTCTGCAAAGGAAACATGGAAGCAAGGGAAAAGTTTATCTTATCCAGAAATTGGAGTTTTGGGGCTAAACAAAATGAAGAGGAACTGTTTTAATATGCAAGTAATTTAGGAAAGCCCAGAGAAAAAATGTGAAGTAGTATAAAAAAAAAATTGTGTGGTACTCTACAAGAGATATGTTAATCCATGTTGCTAAAACATGATCCAATGGGGGAGGAAATGGCAAACCACTCTGGTATTCTTACTATGAGAACCCCATGAACATGAACAGGATGAAAAGACGAAAAGATATGACACCGGTAGATGAGATCCCCTTAGGTGGGTAGGTGTCCAGCATGCTACTGGGGAAAAGGGAAAACAATTACTAATATCTCCAGAAAGAATGAACTGGTTGGGCCAAAGCAGGAAATGACCCTCAGTTGTGGACGTGTCTAGTGGTGAAAGTAAAGTCTGATGCTAAAGAACAATATTGCTTAGAAACCTGGAATGTTAGGACCACAAATGAAGGACAAAGTGGATGTGGTCAAGCAGGAGATGGCAAGAGTGAACATCGACATTTTTAAGAATCAGTGAATTAAAATGGATGTAAATGAGCAAATTTTATTCAGATGACCAGTATATCTACTACTATACACAAGCATCCCTTAGAAGAAATGGAGTTGTGCTCAGTCAACAAAAGAGTCTGAAACGAAGTACTTGGATGCAGTCTCAAAAACAACAGAATGATCTTGGTTCATTTCCAAGGCAAAATATCCAATATCACAGTAATCCAAGTCTATGCCCCAATCACTGATACAGAAGAAGCTGAAGTTGACCAGTTCAATGAAGAACTACAAGACTTTCTAGAACTAACACCAAAAGATGTCCTTTTCATCATAGAGAAATGGAATGAAAAAATAGGAATTCAAGAGATGCCTGGAATAACAGGCAAGTTTGGCCTAGGAGTATATCATGAGAAATGCTGGGCTGGAAGAAGCACAAGCTGGAATCAAGATTGCTGGGAGAAATATCAATAACCTCAGATATGCAGATGACACCACCCTTATGGCAGAAAGTGAAGAAGAACTAAAAAGTCTCTTGATGAAAGTGAAAGAGGAGAGTGAAAATGTTGGCTTAAAGCTCAACATTCAGAAAACAAAGATCATGGCATCTGGTCCCACCACTTCATGGGAAATAGATGGGGAAACAGTGGATCAGTGTCAGACTTTATTTTTGAGGGGCTCCAAAATCACTGCAGATGGTGATTGCAGCCATGAAATTAAAAGACGCTTATTCCTTGGAAGGAAAGTTATGACCAACCTAGACAGTATATTGAAAAGAAGAGATATTACTTTGCCAACAAAGGTCCATCTAGTCAAGGCCATGGTTTGTCCAGTGGTCATGTGTGGATGTGAGAGTTAGACTGTGAAGAAAGCTGAACACCGAAGAATTGATGCTTTTGAACTGTGGTGTTGGAGAAGACTTTTGAGAGTCCCTTGGACTGCAAGGAGATCCAACCAGTCCATCATAAAGCAGATAAGTCCTGGGTGTTCATTGGAAGGAATGATGCTGAGGCTGAAACTCCAATACTTTGGCCACCTCATGTGAAGAGTTGATTCATTGGAAAAGACCCTGATGCTGGGAGGTATTGGGGGTAGGAGGAGAAGGGGATGACAGAGGATGAGATGGCTGGATGGCATCACCAACTCGATGGACATGAGTGAACTCTGGGTGTTGGTGATGGACAGGGATGCCTGGTGTGCTGTGATTCATGGGGTCACAAAGAGTCGGACACGACTGAGTGACTGAACTGAACTGAACTGAACTTGGCCTAGGAGTATAAAATGAGGATGGGAAAAGGCTCAGTCTTGTCAGGAGAAAAAACTAGTCATAAAAAACACCCTTTTCCACCACCACAAGAGACAACTCTACACATGGGCATCACAAAATCATCAATACTAGAATCAGATTGATTATATTCTTTGTAGCCGAAGATGGAGAAGCTCTATACAGTCAGCAAAAATAAGACCTCAAGCTGACTGTAGCTCAGATCATCAGTACCTTATAGCAAAATGCAGGCTGTAGAATGCAGGGAAAACCAATAGGCCATTCAGATATGACCTAAATCAAATCCCATATGATTATACAATGGAGGTGAACAATAGATTCAAGGGATTAAATCTGGTAGACAGAGTGCCTGAGCAACTATGGACTTCATAACATTGTACAGGAAGCAGTGTCTAAAACCATCCTAAAGGAAAAAAAAAATGCAAGAAGGCAAATTTGTCTGGTTGTCTAAGGACAACTTTCCTCAGCTTCACAAATAGCTGAGGAAAGAAGATAAGGAAAAATAAGGAAGAATGGGAAAGCATACCCAACAGAATTCAGAGTTCCAGAGAATAGCAATGAGAGATAAGAAGGCCTTTTCCAGTGAAAATGCAAAGAAGTAGAGGGAAACAATAGAATGGGAAAGATTAGAGATTTCTTCAAGAAAATTGGAGGTATCAAGGGAATATTAATGCAAGGATGGGCACTATAAAGGACAGAAACAGTAAGTACCTAACAGAGGCAGAAAAGATTAAGAGGTGGCAAGGATAAATGAACTATACAAAAAAGACCTTAATGACCAGGATAACTATGATGGTGTGGTTACTCATCTAGAGCCAGCACCCCGGAGCGTGAAGTCAAGTGGGCCTTAGGAAGCATTATGATGAAAAAAGCTAATCGAGGTGATAGAATTCCAGCTGAGCTACTTAAAATCCTAAAAGATGATCCTATTAAAATATTACATTCAATATGTCCACAAATTTGGAATACTCAACAGTGGTCACAGGATTGGAAAAGGTGAGTTTTCATTCCAATGCCAAAGAAGCACTGTGCCAAAGAATGTTCAAACCACCAAATAATTGCATGCTAATAAGGTTATACTCAAAATCCTTCAATATAAGCTTCAGCAATACATGAACCAAGAATTTTCAGATTTACAACCTAGATTTAGAAAAAGGCAGAGGAACCAGAGATCAAATTGCCAAATCTCACTGGATCATAGATAAAACAAGAAAATTCCAATAAAACATCAACTTTTGTTTCGTTGACTACCCTAAAGCCTTCGACTGTGTGGATCACAACAAGCTGTGGAAAGTTCTTAAAGAGATGGGAATACCAGACCACCTCATCTGTCTCTTGATGAATCTGTACACATGTCAAGAAACAACAGTTAGAATCTTACATGGAACAAATGACTGTTTCAAAATTGGGAAAACAGTATGACAAGGCTGTATATTGTCACTTTGATTATTTAATTTATATGCAGAGCACATCATGCAAAATGCTTGGCTGGATAACTCACTGGAATAAATAAAGCTGGAATAAAGATTGCTGAGAGAAATAGCAACAGTCTCAGATATGCAGATGATACCACTCTAATGGCAGAAAGTGAAAAGGAAGTAAAAAGTGTCTTGATGAGTGTGAAAGAGGAGAGTGAAAAAGATGGCTTACTAAAGGGTCATGGCATCCAGTCCCATCACTTCATGGCAAATAGAAGAGGAAAAAGTCAAAACAGTGACAGATTTTATTTTCTTGGGCTCCAAAATCACTGTGGAACATGACTGTATCCATGAAATTAAAAGATACTTGCTCCTTGGACAAAAAACTATGACAAACCTAGACAGTGTTTTAAAAAGCAAAGATATCACTTTGTCTACAAAAATTCATATAGTTGAGGCTATGGTTTTTCCAGTTGTCATGAAAGGATATGAGAGTTGGCACATAAAAAAGGCTGAGCGCAGAAGAATTGATGCATTCAAATTGTGGTGCTGGAGAAGACTCATGAGAGTCCCTTGGACTACAGGGAGATAAACCAGTCAGTCCTAAAGGAAATCAACCCTAAATATTCATGGGAAGGGCTGATGCTGAAGCTGAAGCTCCCATACAAAGAGCTGACTCATTGGAAAAGACCCTGATGCTGGATATGATTGAAGGCAAAAGGAGAAGAGGATGGCAGAGGATGAGACAGTTAGATAGCATCACTGGCTCAATGACATGAATTTGAGCAGAATTCATAAAGACAGTGAAGACCAGGAAGCCTGGCATGCTGCAGTCCATATGGTAGCAGAGAGTCAGACACGACTTAGCTACTGAACAACTAATTATAATTATTACTATTTGGTTTTATACCATTACTAGGCATCAGAATGACAGAATGCTCCATATAAACTATACTTAAATATGTTGTAGATATAGTAGGCTTAGAGTCCCAGTTAGCCTGACATTAGAGAATGTAAAACTAATATTAGCTGAGCCAGTGAGTAAACAGTTGCCAATGAAAGTACATAATCAATTCATCTATGAATCTATTATCAAGGTGTGTCTCAATTTTATTTTTCAGTTAAGTTCATGTATCAGAAAATATATTATACACATAGTTTCAAATAGTGTCTTGGCTAGATTAGATAAAATACTTAGTATATGAATCACTGTATAAGTTACTTTTGATTATTTTCCCATATTTCTCTAACACATGAGCCCAGCTAAATAAAAGCTAACTGGACAAGATCCAAATATGAGACTATCAATATAAAGCTAAATGTGAGGCAATTCAAATCCCAACATGTGGTATCTTACTCACAGTGCCATGTTGCCATAGTAAGTCCTAAATTAGTCATGGAGTCATATTTCTGAGAGAATCTAAAGTCATCTTGATATATTAATTACTTTCATAGATAAGATTTTCATAAATGAAAGGCATACAATTAAGTCATTTAGAAAGGTCATATGCTGCTGCTGCTAGGTCGCTTCAGTCGTGTCCAACTCTGTGCGACCCCATAGACGGCAGCCCACCAGACCCTGCCGTCCCTGGGATTCTCCAGGCAAGAACACTGGAGTGGGTTGCCATTTCCTTCTCCAATGCATGAAAGTGAAAAGTGAAAGTGAAGTCGCTCAGTCGTGTCCGACTCTTAGCGACCCCATGGACTGCAAACTACCAGGCTCCTCCGTCCTGGGATTTTCCAGGCAGAAAGGTCATATAGCAAGAACTGAAAGAACTTCTAAAGAGAATTTGATATGTTTTCCCATAATTATGCTCATGTGATGTGTTGGATATTAAATCAACAATTGTCTAAATTACCTTAAAATCTCCTTAATGGGAAGGCATTTGAACAGCCACTAGTTGAAACCCAAATATCTGGTTTACAATCATAGAGGTAGCAAGTGTACATCAAAATTTGCAGATAACTTTTCATTTATGTAAGAATCTGGTATGTGCCTTTAAAGAGAGAATGTCTTGATTCAGTGTCTTCTCTGCAACCTTCTTTAGTGGACCTGACAGATGTGTGCTGCCTCAGTTTTCCTTCCCATATCCATTTTCCTGTTTTGGCTACCTACAATCCAGGTTCTTTGATTATTCACATTCTCCCACTACCTTCTTCTTTTGAAACTATTTTTCCTTCCCTATTGCTTTTTATTTTTGTTTTCTCACTAAACATTTGGAAATTCCTTCAGCATTATCTGTACCTTGATTTATGATAGCTTTTAGGTTCTCATAAAATTTCTGGAACTTTGTAATAGATTTCTAATTTGTCATCTCTAAATCTAGACTTAACCTACATGCCACACTCTCCAAACAGACATATTTTTAAAACTCAAGTCAAACTAGTTCAGTTCTCCAGACAGTCTTTAGTGATTCCCATTTTCCAGAGTCCATTTCTCACATTTTATCATAGCACACAAAACCCCCAACCAATAGGCTTACTTCTTCCTGAGCTTTATCCCCAGACAGAGTTCTCCTGGCAATGTGTTATTTATTGTGTTGTGTATAAGCCTTTGGGACTAGTTCAATACAGAATAATTACTCATAGCATTGTCCCCATGAGAAAATTGACCAAATGTTCTAAAAAGGTGATCTGCAAATCACTTCTACTAAAATTTATTTGTAGTAGTATTTTTAAACTCTAATTTATATCACTACATATTTTGTGTTTAAGAATTCTAACATATTTTATAGCCTCTGTGTACATAATCAGAATTTTTTCCCTAATCAAAAAAAAAACCTTTTGAAAATTATATATTAATATTTTGTATTAATGTGAAAATAATTATGAGAATTAAAATTATATCCATCAAAATTTATATTCCAGCAGCAGTTGTGAAATTTAAGAAGTTTACTTTTCTTTATCATGCTTGGTGTACTTGTAAAGTTTTTCAAAGTAGAGATATAGTTGGCCTTCTATATCTGAGGATTCCACATTTGAAGATTCCACCGACCAAGGATCAGAAAAAAAAAATCCAGAAAGTTCCAAAAACAAAACTTGAATTTGCCACACACCAGCAACTATTTACATAGCATTTACATTGTATTTACAACTATTTACATACCCTTTACATTGCATTAAGTATTATAAGTAAGCTAGAGATGACTTAAAGTTTGTAGAGAATGTGTGTAAGTTATATGCAAATATTAATACTACATCAGTTTATAGATGGACTTGAGCAGCAAAGAATTTTGATATCCACAGAGATCCTGGAATCAATTCCCCACAGTTACCAAGGGACAACTGTTAAGTACTTCCACAGCTCTCTTAACAAGTTGACCAGGAAAAAATAAAAGGTAAGTCATTTCAGAATTTTTGAACACTGACACTGATAGGGAAAGCAATTATAACACGTTTGCTGCCCTAGAGTTAAAAAAAAAAAAAAAAAACATATAAAATTAAAAAACACAAAATTGAACACAAATTTAGCTTAGAAGGTAGATTAACATTTAAAGACTTAAATACCACTCTATTTATAATCTTAGTGTTAAAATAGCATTGAAACCTGCTCCAGAATTTAGCCTCCCCATTTGTAAAATGGAATAACATAAATTTGCTATTTAGAATAAGAACTGGAGGAAGTGCTTAAGACAACAAAAGTCCCATATTAAATGAACATATGAAGCCAAGTACAAAGTTATATAAAACTTTTCAAATAAAATGCTAACTTAAATATGTCATTGTATGAGACGCATTTGGGAAGGCTTACCTAGATCATATTCAAAATATGATAAAATGTGGCTTACACAAAGAGGATAAAGAAAATTCTCCCCAAATTCCTGTATTATAGACAACAGCTTGGACTGTTCTTATTTGTTACAGACCCACTCAGACCTCACCAAATAAATCTCACTTAATAGCACAGTTTGATAATAGTTCTGACAAAGAAAACTGCATCAGCAACTTACTGGCTGCCAAAGAAAACTGCACTATTATGAACTATTGGTCAACTTGTTAAGCTCTCAAAAATAAAACAATTAATTGATCTCATATTTCTATTTCTATTTTAATGATAAAATTAACCATTTAATTGACCCTTTTTTTTTTTTTTTTTAATAGAACATTTGTATAACAGCTTCAGCTTAAGCCTTGGAAATTTCTTACATGTGAGTACTGGCTTCCTTTTCAGCAAGCAGGCAGAAGATTATCCCACCATATCTGGATTCATTTAAACATCAGCCAGTCCAGATCCCTGAGTTCCAATTCAGGTTCATTTGTTCAGCAAATATTCACAGATAGCTGCTATGAGCCAGGCAAGATGCTAGGCACTGAGACACAAAAAGGCTATCAGCAGTTCCCTAGAACATTCATTTTATAAACTATCTTACAACAATACATTTTAATGATTAATTTATTTTAAGAAATATATGTTCTACCACACCCCAAATATTCAGAATGTATTTTTAAATTTTTGAAAGCATTTCAAAATATTGTTAAAAAACAAAACCACACCTATTAGAATGATGAACATCTCAAACACTGAATGTATGAACTGATAGTTCAAACTAGATAGTTCAAACTAGATTTGAACTGATAGTTCACCAAATGCTGAACTAGCATTCATTACTGGTGGAAACGCAAAGTGGTACAGTCATTTTGGCAGACTATTGGGCAGTTTCTTATAAAACTAAACAGAGTCTTACCATACAATCCAACTATCCCTTTTCTTGACATTTGTCCAAATGAGTTGAAAACTTATGTCCACACAAAAACCTGCACACGCATATTTATAGCAGCTTTATTCATTAGTGCCAAAACTTGGAAACAACCAAGATATGTTTCAGGAGATGAATAGATAAATGTACCATGGTACATCCAGACAATAAAACATGTTTCAAAGGGCTGAAAAGAAATGAGCTATCAAATTATAAAAAGAAATGGAGTCAAAAGTGCATATTACTAAGTGGAAGAAGCCAATATGAAAAGGCTATATACTGTATGATTTCAACTATATAACATTCTATAAAAGACAAAGTTACTAAGACAGTTAAAAAAAAAATAGTGGTTTCCAGGAGTTAGTGGGGGATGGTGAAATAAAGAGAACACAGAGGACCTTTTAGGGCGGTGACACTACTCTGTATGAACAATAATGGTAGACATATGTCATTATACATTTATCAAAACCTACAGAATATGCAACACCAAGAGTGAACCCTAATGTTACCTAGGGACTTTGGGTGATATGTCAGTGTAGGTTCATCTGTTACAACAAATATACCACCAGGGAATGGGGGAGATGTTGAGAGTGGAAGAGGTGGTGCTATGTGGGGGTAGGAGGTACATGGCAAATCTCTGTACCCTCTACTCAATTTTGCTGTGAACCTAAAGCTGATGTAAAAAAATAAAATAAAATAAAATCTATATTACAAAAAAACCTTTTATCTCACTTTATGTGGTTTGTATGACAAGAAATTATTAATATTTTTTTATGGAACTAATAGCCTTAATAACACATTTCAGTAACACTTAGTTCATATGATACAAAAATGAATCACAATTTGTTAAGGTAATTAAAACTCTCAGAAATTTTGGTTTCCAAAACAACCCACAGATAGACAAAAATATGATAGCCAGTCAATTTGGTAAGCTGATTAAATCCACTAAAGTATTTCATCTTGTATTCTCTGTAGATAAATTACTAATTATCTCTTGACTCATTTAAAAAAAACATGCAATTTTAACTGACAGTATTTTTATTTATAGTCAAGAGTTACATCAATATAATGATAATCTGCATTAATTCACTTATACAACAAATTTTTTAAGAGCTGAATCTAGGTTGGCAAGCTTTCTCTGTAAAGGCAAAAAAGTAAATATATTGAGATTTAAAGGCTACATGGTCTCTGTCACAACTACTCATTTCTGCCATTGCAGTTCAAGAAGAAATCAAAGGCAAACATAAATGAGAGGCTGTGGTTTGTGCCAATAAAACTTTATTAATAAAAACAAGTGGCAGGCCAAATTAGCCACCTAGGATTTTACTCTGGACTCCTGATCTCGATGATAGGAATAAAAATTTTAAAGTTTCTGTGTTTGGGAATTTAGAGTCTCATGAAGAAAAATATATGTGTGTTTCACTGTTTTGGCTACTGTGTTACAGAACTGTAAAAGAGGTAGAGTTAATCAAAGGAAGAAAATGTACAAGCAAAACATTTTTCTCATGCTTCCTGGGTGAAGAGTGGCTTATCATAGTACAGGTTGCGATTTTGTTAAATATTTGGCTGCTCAAAAGATCTGTCTTTTTTTTGCATGTTATTCTGGAACGTATGAGGCTACAGATGATATTCATTAAGAACTCACCCACTCACCTCCTACTTTCTTTAACAATTTATGTTAGAGATATATTAGAAGACATGATGAAAGAATGTGTGGGAGAGTCTGTAATTATACTCAGCTAAGGACACACACCACAGAAAGGCAAAGCCCTTTATTGAAAAGTAGCAAAACTGCAAAACTGAACAACCAACAGCGAAGCCTAGAAATGGGATGACAGTAACAGGGAGGAGCAGCAGACATACTCTGCTGAATGAGTTATAGGATGTCTAACCCGAAGATTCTAAGTTGAGGAGATAATGAGGTCTTCACTTCTGAGATTTGGCCTTGCTAATATTCTTGGAGGCCATTGCCTGTACATTTCCTGGGGACAATAGTTCAAAGACCCTAGAGTCAGATGAACTTTAAAAGTAAATTACATACCTGGCTGAAGATGTGAACTGGGAGTCATGTCTTTCAACAAACATTTATGGAGTGTTACTGTGATGATTTATTTTGTGTATCAACATGACTGGGCTGAACGATACTCAGGTAGCTAGTAAAAATCTTTTATAGGCGTGTCTGTGAGAGCATTTCTAGAAAAGATGAGCATTTGAATAGGCAGATTGAGTAAACAATATTGCCCTTACCAATGTTAGTGAGCAACATAGAGTTTGTTGAGGGCTCAACAGAACAAAAAAGAGTAAATTTGCTCTTTTTTTGCTTGAGTTGGAACATCCATCTTCTCCTGCCCTTGAAGATCAGTCCTCCTGATTCTTGGGGCTTTGGGTTTGGACTGGCACTATACCGCTGGCTTCCTAGGCACCCAGCTTTCAGACAGCTAGGCATGGGACTTCTCAGCCTCCATAATTATGTGGCTCAGTCTCTCATAATAAATCTCTTTGTATTCATCTGTATATATCTTACTGGTTCCATTTCTTTGAAGAATTCTGACTAATATAACTGGCTATGTTTACATTTCAGTGAGCATTCCTGTGGGGGATTTAAGAGAAGGTAAATAATTTAATTTCTGAAATCTTTAATCTTGGGATATAAGATATGAATAGATGAGGTAGATGAGCTAGCTAGCTAGATACATAAACAGGTATTGTTGCTATTTAGTTGTGTATGACTCTTTGTGATCCCAGGCTCCTCTGTCCAAGGGATTTCCCAAGCGAAAGCACTGGAGAGGGTTGTCATTTTCCTCTCCAGGGCATCTTCCTGACTCAAGGACTGAACCCTCAGCTTCTGCTTGACAGGTGGAGTCTTTACCTGAGTCACCTGGGAAGCCCCATGTCACAATGGCTGACATTATACACATGCTGATAAAGTTATGCTTGAAAGTGGAAGTGAAAGTGAAAGTCTTTCAGTCGTGTCCGACTCTTTGTGACCCCATGGACTGTATTGTCCGTGGAATTCTCCAGGCCAGAATACTGGAGTGGGTAGCCTTTCCCTTCTCCAGGGGATCTTCCCATCCCAGGGATGAAACTCAGGTCTCCCACATTGCAGGTGGATATGCTTAAAATCCTTCAAACTAGGCTTTGGTAGTACATGAACTTAGAATTTCCAGATGTACAAGCTGGATTTAGAAAACAAAGAGGAGCTAGACATTGAATTGTCAATGTTTATTGAATCATAGAGAAAGCAAGAGAATTCCAGAAAAAAATCTACATCTACCTCATTAGCTACATGAAAGCCTTTGATTGTGTGAATCACAACAAACTGGAAAATTCTTAAAGAGATGGGAATACCTGACCACCTTACTTGTCTCCTTAGAAACCTGTGTGCAAGTCAAGAAACAACAGTTAGAACTGGACATGGAAAAAATGGCTGGTTCAAAATTGAGAAAGGAGCACAACAGGCTTATATATTGTCACCCTGCTTATTTAATTTACATGCAAAGTACATCATGAGAAATGATGGGCTGGATGAAGTACAAGATAGAATCAAGATTTCTGGGAGAAATATCAACAACCTCAGATATGCAGATGATACCACCATAACGGCAGAAAGTAAGGAGGAACTAAAGAGTCTTTTGCTGAGGGTGAAAGAAGAGACTGAAAAAACTGACTTAAACTTAACATTCAAAAAACTAAGATCATGGCATCTGGTCCCATCACTTCATGGCAAATAGAAGGGGGAAAAGTGGAAGCAGTGACAGATTTTGTTTTCTTGGGCTGCAAAATCACTGCGGACAGTGACTACAGCCATGAAATTAAGACACTTGCTACTTGGAAGGAAAGATATGACAAACCTTTACAGTGTATTAAAAAGCCAAGACATAGCCTTGCAAATAAAGGTCAGTATAGTCAAAGCTATGGATTTTCCAGTAGTCATGTACAGATGAGAGAGTTGCCCTATAAAGAAGGTAGTTTAGTCCCTAAATCAAATCTCACACTTAGTGACCCTGTGGATTGTAGTCTGCCAGGCTCCTCTGTCCATGGGATTTCCCATGCAGGAATACTGGAGAGTGTTGACAGTTCCTTCTCCAGGAGATCTTCTTGACCCAGGGATTGAACCAAGGTATCCTGCACTGCAGGTGGATTCTTTACCAACTGAGCTGTCAGGGAAGCCCAAGAAGACTGAGCACCGAAGAATAATGCTTCCAAATTGTGGTGTTAGAGAAGACTCTTGAGAATCACTTGGACTGCAAGGAGATCAACCTAGTCAATCCTAATGGAAATTAACCCTGAAAATTCATTGGAAGGACTGATGCTGAAGCTGAAGCTTCAATATTTTGGCTAACTGATGCAAAGTACCAACTCATTGAAAAAGACCCTGATGTGTCTCAGACAGTAAAGAATCCACCTGCAGTGCGGGAGACCTGGGTTCAATCCCTGGGTTGGGAAGATCCCCTGGAGGAGGGCATGACAACCTACTCCAGTATTCTTGCCCAGAGAATCACCATAGACTGAAGAGCCTGGCTGGTTATAGTCCATGGAGTTGCAAAGAGCCGGACACAATTGAGCGACTAAGCACAGATGTGGAGAAGGCAATGGCACCCCACTCCAGTACTCTTGCCTGGAAAATCCCATGGACTGAGGAGCCTGGTGGGCTACAGTCCATGGGGTCTCTACAAGTCAGGCACGACTGAGTGACTTCACTTTCACTTTTCACTTTCATGCATTGGAGGAGGAAATGGAAACCCACTCCAGAAATCTTGCCTGGAGAATCCCAGGGACGAGGGAGCCTGGTGGGCTGCCGTCTGTGGGGTCGCACAGAGTCAGACACAACTGAAGTGACTTAGCAGCAGCAGCAGCAGCCGCAGCAGCAAGCACAGATGATGCTTAGAATGATTGAGGGCGTGAGGAGAAGCGGGCAGCAAAGGATGAGATGGTTGGATGGCATGATTGACTCAGTGGATGTGAGTTTGAGCAAACTCCAGTAGATAATGAAGAACAGAAACGCCTGGCATGCTGCAGTTTCAGAGAATTGGACACAACTTAGCAGTTGAACAACAAAAGTAAAAGTAAGCAGTTAAAAAACATAACCCACAAAGCCCATCTTCTAGAAACTGTTTTTCAAAAATAATGGCACAGTTATACAAATTAAAGAGAAGAGAAAAATTAAGTATCACTTTATTCTATTTTCTGAAACCTCAATTGGCAATTAAGTTTGAAAAGGAGAATATTTACCAACTATTGCAGTTCAGTTGAGAATTAAGGAACAGAAATGAGAAAATACATCATCATTCTGAGTTCAGGAATTTCCTGTTCTCATATTTTCCTAACTTATTTATTATGTCAACCCAATAAACCCCCAAATTTCACTTTTTGCTCATTCTAAATCCAAGCACATTGAATGCCTTACCACTTTTACCACCATCTAGTGGTATGTCCAGGTGATTGCAAGTAAACTCTGAATAGAATGTTCATAGTTCCTCTTCCCATTCATGACAGAATGACTGATACAAGATCTTAGTACATTGTTAAAAAAGACATAGTAATAAACCTTATAAGAGATTTTGAAAGTGTTAGGTTGATGCAAATGTAATTGCAATTTCGGACTGTGAGTTTTAATCATTATTACTAGGCTCAAACACATCTTTATTATTCAAAATAAAACCATTGCAATCAACACGTTTTTGCCAATGAGAAATGTTTGTTTATTCCTATAGTGTAAAAATCCATGAGTCGATTCAACAAGCTATTGGAAAGCATTTCTGCCTCCTGCTGGTTGTGAAAGAGTTTTCCCTGCAAAAATTGTTGAGGTGCTTAAAGAAGTGGTAGTCGGTTGGTAAGAGATCGGGTGAACATGGCAGATGAGGCAAAATTTTGTAGCCCAATTCGTTCAACTTTTGAAGCGCTGGTTGTGTGGCGTGTGGTCAGGCACTGTCGTGGAGAATTGGGCCCTTTCTGTTGATCAGTCCTGGCTGCAGGTGTTGCAGTTTTCAGTGCATTTAATTGATGTACTGAGCATACTTCTCAGATGTAATGATTTCACCGGGATTCAGAAAGCTGTAGTGAATCAGACCAGCAGCAGACCACCAAACAGCGACCATTATCTTTTTTGGGTGAAAGTTTGGCTTTGGAGCTTCTTAAGTCCAACCACTAAGCTGGTCATCACTGTTTGTTGTATACAATCCACTTTTCATTGCATGTCATAATCCAGTCAAGAAATGGTTCACTGTTGCTGCATAAAATAAGAGAAGACAGCACTTCAAAATGATAGCATTTTTTTATTTTGGGTCCTCTCATGAGACATCCTCTTATCAAGCTTGTTCACCCTTCCAGTTTGCATCAAATGCCAAATGACCGTAGAATGGTTGATGTTGAGTTCTTTGGCAACTTCTTATGTAATTGTTAGAGGATCAGCTTCTATGATTGTTCTCAGTTGGTCGTTGTCAACTTCCTATGACTGGCCACTATGCTTCTCATCTTCAAGGCTCTCATCCCCTTTGTAAGACTTCTTGAACCACCACTGCATTTTATGTTTATTAGCAGTTCCTGACCCAAATGTGTGGTTGATGTTGCAAGTTGTCTCCACTGCTTTACGACCCATTTTGAACTCGAATAAGAAAATCATTCGAATTTGCTCTTTGTCTAACATCATTTCCGTAGTATAAAGTAAATATAAAATAAATAGCAAGTAATGTCATTAGCAAAAAAAAAAAAAAAAAAGAAATATGCATTCAAATGATATATAACATAATTACATTTATTTAAGAATGTATTCCAATATCAAATGGCAAATTCCAACAATTACTTTTGCACCAAACTTCTAAAAATTTTGGGAGATATTTAATTTCTTTAATGCTGATAATTTATATTCTCAAACACCTTTTGAAATAAGGGTACCTATAAAATTGCTTTTTATTTGTTTAGTCTTAAACACAGAAAAACTCTTTCTCTAGAAGTAGATAAAGAGAGTGTTCTCGCTCTATCTATGGCCAGACTGTGAAGAGACAGAACACAGATGGACTATAAGCAAAACAAACTGATGGCAAAGCTGGAGCTTAGAACTAGATTATAAAACAGTTAATAAAAATCAATGCCTTTTGCTAACTGGACTAAGTCAACAGTGATCTATAGTTTTTATGAGAAATCTATAGTCAACCTGATCAGATAGAATGTCCATAGGATAATCCGTAACTTATATGGCCATTGATACTATAAAGTTTTAAAAGAAAAAAAAATTTTAATGAATACAGTCAGAAAAAAAAGAGAGCACATTTTTTTCTTTTTGAGACAGAAAGCTTTAATCTTCATCTGAAGAAGTAGTGATGATAATAAAGTGCTTCAGGAAACACTACAAGAATGAGACAATATTATGTTACCATCTCTCTTCTAGCAAAACAGAGTTAAGACCACAGTTATTAGGGTTTCTTGTGCACAGTAATACCAAGTATATGTTCATTGATAGAACTATGTTGCCCACGAGAAAGTACTTATTAAGATGGAAAGCAGGATTATAAATTAATTATTTAATGTGTGTGCAAAACACAAATACCTAATATGGAAGCTGTAGAAAACACTTTAGATGTTATTTAATCCAGCTCTCTCATTTTGCAAATTAAAAAAAAAAAATTGAGGGAATTAAATTATATACAACTTCTTCAGTTCTCAACATTTGACCCAGATCAAATGTATGAAGCTTTGCAAACCTAATGTGAATTAACTACTGTTCTGTTCATGTCCCTATTAGTCACTATATAGTCTTTACCAGTGTTTTGTTATAGTTGATTTTCAAAATAATCCAGATGTTGGTCATATCTTCATGTTACTTCATCTGTTCCACCTGTCTTTGTAACCATTTGTACCTAGATATATTTTGGCAATACTTTGTATTGCCAAGTGAATTTATTCACACAAACAAAAATATTAGTGAGAAATAGTCACTTTATCCATTCAATTAACAAATATGTACTACAAACCAAACATTGTGGGCTTCCCTGTTGCCTCAGATGGTAAAGAATCTGCCTGCAATGTGGGAGACCCAGGTTCAATCCCTAGATCTGGAAGATCCCCTGGATATTGGAATGGCTACCTACTCCAATATTTTTGCCTGGAGAATTCCATGGACAGAGGAGCCTGGTAGGCTACAGTACATGGAGTTGCAAAAAGTCAGACATGACTAAATGACTATTCTTTCTTTCTCTGCCAAGCACTATGCTAGGTTCTGGAGATAAATAATCACCAAAAAAAGAAAGTCATAAACTTTCTGCTGATGAAGGTTATAATGGAAGAGAAAGACAGAATAACCAAGAAATAAAATCCATAAATAAAATATTACTTCAATGGAGAATGTGGACAGGAAATGCAAGGAATGATTCCCAACAAATGAAGATTTAGCTAGGATCGAAGGAAAAAGTCTTTTAATTAACTATTAAAAGAGTTAATTTTAAGAAAGAGGTGATATACTTGCAATGCTACGCTAAGTCACTTCAGTCGTATCCAACTCTGTGCGACCCCATAGACGGCAGCCCACCAGGCTTCCCCATCCCTGGGATTCTCCAGGCAAGAACACTGGAGTGGGTTGCCATTTCCTTCTCCAATGCATGAAAGTGAAAAGTGAAAGTGAAGTTGCTCAGTCGTGTCCGACTCTTAGCGACCCCATGGATTGCAGCCTACCAGGCTACTCCATCCATGGGATTTTCCAGGCAAGAGTACTGGAGTGGGGTGCCATTGCCTTCTCTGATACATGCAAAGAAAACAAATAACTCGAATGGAGAACTAAAAGTAGACTTACAGAGACCAAGAATAGATAATTGTGTACTATGCTTATAATGGAATATTATATAGTAACCAACACAAATGATCTACAGCTATATGCAGGAATATGAATGAACTGTAGCAATATATTACTCTGTGGAAAAATTGTTTCCATATATTTTTATTTGTGTCTTTTTACCATTATTTTAAAATGTGAAAATTATAATTAGCTTACTGGCTGCACAAAAACAGGCCTCAGGTGAGTTTTGGACAGCAGGCAAAATCTACACATGCACACAGACACATACACTTAGTTTCACAGTAGTAGTTGCCTCAGGCTGAGAGAGTTGAGAGAACAGTGGAATTGGGAAAGAGCACATAAGTAGAAATAAGATATGTTAGTGTTCTAGGTCTCAAGTTGAATGATGGATTAGAACAAGCTTATCATATTAAAGATTAAAAAGGATAAAAATAGAGAGCCATTTGCAGGCCAAAATTGATAATATATTAAAAAACATATGCTATGAAAAGTTCGATTGTGTTCATTTAAGATCCAACATCCAAAAATAATGGGGGTGGTGAAGAGAGAGGGAAGGAAAGAGAGAGAGAGTGAGAAAGGGAATAATTTAAGATATAGAGAAGCAATATGGTGCTAGTTGAGACTGGCCATTTCCTAGAGGTCAGTTCATGAATCATGAATTGGTTATATGGGTCTTATTAATCTATTATTTATTCATTTATTTAAAAGTAAAGTTTGTTTTAATTTTATTTTTCAGATTTGTTTTAAATTCTATTTGGGGGAGAGGGAGAAAAAGTATGTCATGACCAAGTTTTCTTTTCTTTAAGATCACTTTCACCATGCTTTGGAGAATTCTTTGGAAGGACCCTTCAGAGGATATGTACCCACCTTTTAGGAAAGTAAAAAGAGTCTAAGGTAGAGTTTGTAACATTGGAGATTGTATAATAGTTGTAGAAATGTTGAGAATTAAGCTGATTTTCAAATATGTAAAAAATAATAGATAACATTTAAAATTGAATTGGATGTGGCCTTTGCAGGCTAAGAAGTATTTCAAAGATCTAGTTCATGACACCTGCAAAATTAGATACTTGGTAATGCCATTCTTTGAGACAGAAAATAGTATAAGAAAACTTGGTTTAGGCAGTAGTTCATTTATACACCAATTTATTCAACATTTACTTAATATTGATTTGTGAAACACTGTTGTTCTAGGTAATAAACTGCTAATGTAAACCAAATCTACAAGTTCCCTACTCCCATAGAGCTCCTATTTTAGTGAGAGAAGCCAGATCATAAAGAAGTGTGCAAACAAATAGATAAGGTAGTGTAAGCTATATGTTTTACAGAGTAAATGAAACAACATAATGAAATAGACAGTGATGGGGGAGGCAATGAAGCCATTATAAAAAGGGGATTCACAGATTGCTCTGAGAATGACTCTTAGCAGAGACTATAAGAGTAATGCCATGAGTTTGGTTTTACATAACATTCTGCTTGAGGTACCTTTGAGATTTCCAAGCAGAGATGAGACTGATCCAGTAAAGGAGAAAGAAAAGCAGTCACATAAAAGGAGATCTATAACATCTATAGAGAAGACAGAGGAGGTACTAACCTTTCACGTCTCATAATATCTATGCCTAATTTGTATACATTTTTTTCCTTTATGTCTGCTCTCCCAAGGTAGTGTGGCGGGACTTAGAATTATAGATACAGATCACTCAGCTCAATTTGGATTTCAGCTAAGATTGTATATATACCCTTGCACCATTTGGGACATCATTGTACAAAAAGATTTTATTGGATATCCTATATTTTCTCTAGCTGTATTCCAAGAAGCACTCAGCTTTCTTAGCTTCTTCCTTCCTCCTCTCTTCCCTCCTCCTTTCTCTCTCATCTTTTTCTTCATCTTCCCTTCCCTTCCTCTTTACCCGCCTTTCTCTTTTCCAGATTTTCTACAGGGGGCCTTAAAATCCTCACTCCTTCACTGTACAGAGCAACTCAGTTGTGCCCCTTCTTTCCTTTTCTAGTACATATATACTCCTTATCAGAACGTGGATTCAGACAAGAGCCAGCCAAGGACAGATCCTGCCTGGATGTCAAGTTGGAGTTTAAAACACTTCTTTACATATGTACAGGCACAGATTCCAACAAATCGTCAGTAAACAGAACACAGGAACTCTATCTTTCTCATCAATATTTTCTATATGTGACTGTGTGTGCATGCTAGTCACTCAGTTGTGCCCGACTCTTTGCAACTCCATGAACTGTAGCCTGCCAGGCTTTTCTGTTCATGGAATTCTCAAGGCAAGAATACGTGGGTTACCATTCCCTTCTCCAATATGTGACTACACGAGGCAAATGAAAATATTTTTTAAATAAGAGAATGTTTGCTGAAATTTATGGAACATATTACTAGAAATATTTATGTAGATGCCTCAGTTTTCTCATCTTTAAATTGCAAGGGTTTAATAATAATAGAAATGACAATAATAACACTAACTAATGTGTATGACCTAATTACTCCTTTCAAGGCATCCTATTAAGCATTTAATATACATTAACTTAAAAGTTCCTTTCAGCTTTAACAATGTGAGATCTATTGGTCTCAGCATGACCTCAGATATGACAGAATCTAATGGAAGAGAGTTAGAGATACATTAAGGTTATTGGATGCTAATAATAACATGATGCAATTAAATACTAATATCTAAATAATGCCAGACAAAAAGAGATTTTAAAACATCATGATCATCATAAAGACAAGCATTATGCGAAAAGATTTTAGCAATTTGCAGTTTTATCATTTAATTCCCAAACTGGTTGAGGACAGCTTCTATGATGGCAATTTGTCTCTGTGAGTCATTCACACACCTAACATTTCAGGTGGTCTGACTACAAGATGCATGTTTGGTTGAGTGAAACCCAAGCTACACAGATGTGGGGGAAATCTGTTATTAATGGTGTTAGTGAGAAACATCATTTAGAATTTTAAAGCACATTTCTTCTGTGCAGTTCATTGCCCTTTACAAATATTTCATTAAGCTCTATTACCCTGCTGTCAGAGAGAGGTGACCTAGTTGCAAATAGTCCAATAAACAGCTATTGAGGGGCTATTCAGACTGGAAAAGAATACTGCAATACATAGTATAGGCAGTCAAACAAGAAGGAAGAAATAAAAATATCAATTTATATTAAAAAGACTGTGATAAAATCTCTATCGACATTGGAGTAATTTAAAACCATATGAAGGTAATCTCTTTTTGGCTGCCCCTTAAGATAATCAAGTGCAGAGTGGAACCACAAGCACCTACAGCAGAATGTGATGGGTGTACCTGAAGAGCCAAGCAAATCAATCATTTGATCTAAAAAGTTCATCTTACCCACAACTACCTTCCAAAAGAATTTTAGTATGTGAAGCCCATTCCTCCCAGGAATGCCTTATGGAATGACATTTCTGTAAGTCTATCTGATAAGCTCTTGCTGCATACAATTCACCCCAAGATTTAGTAGCTTACTATGTTAAGCGCTGGAGAAGGAAATGGCAACCCACTCCAGTGTTCTTGCCTGGAGAATCCCAGAGACGGCAGAGCCTGGTGGGCTGCCATCTATGGGGTCACACAGAGTCGGACACGACTGAAGCAACTTAGCAGCAGCAGCAGCATGTCAAGCGCAAACGGGCTGATAGTTTGCAGGTTCACTGGGTGGATCTTCTGACAGAGTTTAGATCATATGTTCAGTGGAGTTCATGCGTGCATCTGTAGTCAACTGATGATTGCCTGGCATTTCTTGTGTGGCTTATTCAGGTGTCTAGGTCAAGGCCGTGATGGTAAAGCCTGCTTCATGCAGTCTCCCTTCTTCAGGATGTTAGCTTGCCATTGTTCACTTGAGGCAGCAGGGTCCATAGAGAGAAGAGTGTAGGAGTCCTTGTGAGGCCCAGGCTTGGAACAGGTGCAGTATCATTTCTCCCTCATTGCATTGTGCAGGCAGGTCCCATATCCTGCCCAGACTCAATTTTGGAGGAAAGACACTCTATTTTTTTGATAGAAGGAACCGCAATACCCATATTGTAAAACCCTATGTAAAGAATTAATTTACCGCCATTTAAAAAATCTACCCAGTTTTATAGTACACATGTGTCACTTTTTTGGCAACCATTTTTAATTACAAGGGGCTTCCCTAGTGGCAGATGGTAAAGAATCTGCCTGCAATACAGGAGACCCGGGATCAATACCTGACTTAGGAAGATCCTCCGGAGAAGAGAATGGCTACTTACTCCAGTATTCTTGCCTGGAGAACTCTATGAGATAGAGGAGGCTGGTGGGCTACAGTCTATGGGGTCACAAAGAGTGGGACCCAATTGAGTGGCTAACAGTTTAATCACAAGTCCTTTGGGGAATTTATCACTTTAAGGGTTCTACTTTTAGGAGAGAAAAAAAAGTCAGAACTTGAGAACTTGCCTTCCCAGCTTTTCAATTCATTCATGGGACTGACTGCTGCTGCTGCTGCTGCTGTTGCTGCTGCTCCTAAGTCGCTTCAGTCATGTCCAACTCTTAGCGACCCCATGGACTGCAGCCCACCAGGCTCCTGTGTCCATGGGATTTTCCAGGCAAGAGTACTGGAGTGGGGTGCCATGGACTGACTGACATGATTTTATTATGTGATGTAGACTTAATGAATCAGAAACAGCTCTGTGAAATTATTTACTCAAAGAAAAGAGTGTGTGTGTTAGTTACTCAGTCAGGTCCAACTCTTTGTGACCCCAGGGACAGTAGCCCTCCAGTCTCCTCCATCCATGGAATTCTCCAGGCAAGAATACTTAAGTGGGTTGCCATTCCTTTCTCCAGGGTATGTTCCTGACCCAGGGATGAAACCTGGGTTTCCTGTATTGCAGGCAGATTCTTTGCCATATGAGCCACAATGGAAGCTCCAAAGAAAACAAAGCACTATGAATAATTCATTTTCTAGTGAAAGCTGGTAGAGCACAGCACAGAGACAGTTGGCAGTGCTCCATCAGTGGTCTCCCATGTTATCTGCATGGTCTCTGCCTGTGTCCCTTACTGTAGGATCTCTGAAGTGTGCCCGAGGTCAGGCATAGGTCCTAGCTATTAGATCTAATCTAAGCTAGATTTCCTGGCCCTCTCTGAGAGTTGGAAAATTACTCATATACTTAAATAAAGTCCTTAAATTAGCCTGAGTGATTTCTGTGAATTAAAGCTAATTGTCCCAATTGATATAGAAGGGACATTTCTTATTACTAAAATGGAAATAATAATATGCCTGGAGAAACAGATTCATAGTTTGCACATAATAAATGATAACATCTATCATATCATGTTTTCTGAATATTTTCACAAAACAAATTCTGTGTCTTTTCTTAATATCTAATATATCACCAAAAAACACTGGTGAATTTTATTTTATACTTAAACATAAGGCTCATAATTAATTTCTCTTAATAGTCAAAATAGTTTAACTTATGTTTTCCTTGACAGAAAACAATAACAAAACTGAACAACATAGCAGAAAGATCTTTGAAAAGGAGAATAGAAGGTGAAGATCTGAGTTCACTCAAATCACATACAAGATATATGTAAGTCTCTCATCTACTAGGCTCCTTTTCTAGTCACACAGTTGGGAAAGTTTGCTTCTAGAATTATTCTGATAACCATATGAAATATTATAAGTATAAAGACTTTGAATCTGTAAAGCACTATGTAAACACAAGGTATTACTACCTTTTTTTTTTCTCTAAAAAAAAAGAATATCTCAGCCTCCCACATGTGGTATAAACAAACACTTAATATATGCTTAATATATTCTCAAAATTTATCTATACTCTGAGCCTCCTCTAACATCTGTTTATATGTGTCCTCAATCCAGATTTAATTTAGATCGGTCTTTTCATATTTTGGATTGAAAACTTTGATGGTAAAACCCTGCAAAGTAAATGTAGTTTACAGCACCAAAGGAAAGTTGTCTTCTAAGCCTTATTTCAGAAGAAATATCGTTTTTGTTTCCAGTGCCCAATACACTGACCAACCCAAAGTAGGTCATAATTTAAAGTGATAATGACTACTACCAATAGCAAGACTGAAAAATATAGTAAGTTTACTCTAGAATACAAAGTCTTATAAACTAATAACTTCATGTTTCTAGTACACTGTATGTTCTTTAAGTATATGCAAGGACTTTTCTCTTTAAAATTTTGACCTAAATCTTTCTTCTATATACAATATGATCCTTTTGTTCCTTCCTCAGAGGATTTGTGCAGACAACTTTATAGTTTACAATTTCTATTTCCAACATTTAAAAATTATTATTTTCTTTTAGATACTACATGGAAAAAAATTCACCTAAGCCATGAACAAAAGCAGTAGTATTTATACAAAATTGACAACCAAAAGAGCAATGAAATTATGTAGTATAGCAAAAATTGAATTAAAAAAAATGATTACAAAAGGAATACAATCAATTATAAAAAAACATGTAAGCATAATATAATGTTAAAAGCCATAAAAAAGAAATATAAATATAATGGTAAGCAATTCATCAAAAGTGACACCTTGAATTAAGTAAAAGACAAGTGAAATTTTAGTTAAACTTCATTTTCTATTTGTTTCATTGAAAGTGTAGTTAAATTCTCAAAAAAATAGTAAACTTCCTATTTATTTCTTGCTTTTTTTAAAGAATATTCATAATTTCTTAATTTTTCCCCTAACATTTTTGTCCATGAAATGTAAAAGTTCTTGTTTCTGTTTCATTTAAAAAATTGTCCTTTCCAAATTTTAAATATATCTTTAATCAGATGATACCCATCTCTGCACCAGTACTTAAAATCCTTCAGTGGCCTCTCATATGTGTTAAAAAGATATCCAACTGTGTGAGGATGTCAGGTGCTTTTCTGAGATCAACTTGCCTACGGTTATCTTCATAATCTGCCGTTCTCTTTGTTCATCAACTTCACTAATAACAATTATCTTACTTCAGCTCCACTGCATTCGCCAGGACCTACCTAACATGACCTGCTTCTTGTGTACATCTCTAATATAATTTCATTCTGTTCTCCACCCTACTCAGTATATTCCAGTCACTCTGACCTCCGTTCTATTTCTTGGCCATATGAAGACTTGCCTCTCAGTGCCTGAGGCTTATTATACTTTCTGCTTGAAATCATCTTTGCCCCTTTCTTTACAAATTCCAAACCACAGCTCAAATGTCACATGTTCAGAGAGCTTTTTCTTTATCATTCTATCTCAATCACATTTCCTGTCAGTTCCTATTGTATAATGATAATTTACCTATAAGTACGACTGATTTGTTTGCTTATTTATTTGTTTTGTTATCTATCTCTCCTGAAGAAGTAAGTTTCTTGAGAGCAGGGAATATGTTGTGATTATGATTGCTATATTCCCCTAGTCTACACCAGTGCCAGCACAATCATTATTTCTTGAAGAAACTAATGAATCTGTGCTATAGTTTTCAGTTTTCTTTGTTCTGAGAACAAGTCAATTCAGTTAAACCATTGTAGCTCATTTCAAGAGGTGGTGATGCAGGTGGGCTCTGGAATCTTGGCCTATGCTGCAAGCAATCAGGTATTTAATAAGATGCATGTGTGCATACTTAGTCGCTCAGTCGTGTCTGACTCTTTGTGACCCTTTGGGCTGTAGCCCACCAGGCTCTTCTGTGCATTGGATTTTTCAGACAAAAATACTGGAGTGGATTGCCATTTCCTCCCCCAAGGGATCTTCCAACCCCAGGCTTGAACCCATATCGCCTACATTGCAAATGGATTCTTGACCAGCTGAGACATCAAGGAAGACCAAGAGGCACTTCTATGGAAACAAAAGAAAAACAAAGGCTACTTAATGTTTGAACTAAATTATAAACTCATTTTTCAGCCCACAGGGCAGTCAGTTAAGAAAATTTCTAGATGTCAGGGTTGAAACATGTTTTGTAGTTTGAACTGTCTCTGATGATGTCTTCAGGAGTTAGTTAATTTTCTGAGTGGCTAATACTAGAAATAGGCCTGAGAATCATCTAAATATGAGCTGATAAGGCATTTTCTTTGAAGTTTATATTAAGTTGTCTACCTTCAGTTTGTGCTTGTGTGTGTAGGTAAGTAGGTAGGTCTTTAGGAAAAAGACAGTTTTAGTTTGAGAATTTCTGAATTCCAGAGGGATCAGCTAGTGAGAAAAAGATAAATGTTTCAGTTCTGCTTACAAAAGTATAACTTAGCAAATTTCTGTAAGTCCTAGAAAAAAAAAATATTTCCTTGTGTTTGCAAAAATACAAGATTAAAAATATTTTAAACAAAGAAGTCATAAAAATATAATCATTTTCATCAATTAATTCAATCCCATGTAATTCTTATTTGCCTGTGTCCAGTTTTTCCATTTGTTCTATTGACCTTGCCTGATGACTGAGGGTGTTAGAGACGGGGAAATTTCAAGAACTTTGCAAGGTTTTTTTAAGACTAGTATGATTTACTGAGTGAAGTGGGGTGTCTTGATCACTGGAGATCATGGAAGTTAAACTCCAAAGTTTTTTGTTTTGTTTTGTTTTGCCATTGTAAGTACATCAACCTGACAGCAAGGAAAGGCTTCAACCCATCAAACAGAAAATGTTTTGCCAGCAGGTGGGAAAAACCAAGTGGCCATGCTGGGTTTCCCAAAGCTCTATTTCTTTAACTTACAGCTAATATTGACCCATCTTAATTTATCTGACTTAAATTAAGCTATTACATTTTATAATAACAGCAGGATGGCAAAAGTATGGAAAAGAGAAGTCAGGGTTTTTTGTTTTTGTTTTGTTTGTCTTTGTTTTTTCAGTAATGGAATGGATTTTATTCTCATGGCATAATCTTTATAGATTCACGCCTTTGCATGAATGTCAGTTAGGCATTTCCCTGATACTTAGGTTCAGGCCTTCTGGTGTGAGATAACATTTATGCCAAGATTTATAAAACTTCCAAGAGATTCATACAATTTCTAGAACACTTATATCTATATAGACACAACATGAAGAAGGTATATTACTTCTTATTTGCTGATGCTTCCTATGTAATTTAACATGTCAAATATGCCTAATTTATTGTTTCTCTTTTTATAAGAAAAGAAAATATCTCAAAATTAGTTCTAGAACAACCAAAAAAAAAAAAAAAACTTTTGAATTTGATTTTGGGTAAGTTTGTAAAAAATATCAGAAAGGTTTTAAAACACTTGATCAAATAGGGCTCTGTAACACAATGCTAAAATTTATCTATTTAACCTAAATAGGACTTCCCTGATAGCTCAGTTGGTAAAAAATGTGCCTGTAATGCAGGAGACCCCAGTTCGATTCCTTGGTCAGGAAGATCAGCTGGAAAAGGGATAGGCTACCCACTCCAGTATTCTTGGGCTTCCCTTGTGGCTCAGCTGGTAAAGAATCCACTGCAATGATGGAGACATGGGTTCAATCCCTGGATTAGGAAGATCCCCTGGAGAAGGGAAATTCTACCCACTCCAGTATTCTGGCCTGAAGAATTCCATGGACTGTATAGTCCACAGGGTCACAAAGAGTCAGAAACGACTGTGACTTTTACTTTAACCTAAATAATTATTAAAGATGTCATAGGCAAATATAGAAAGTTATGTAGTTTTGACGGCTTCCCAGTTAGCTGTTTGATAAAGAATCCTCCTGCCAATGTAGGAGATGCAGATTTGATCCCTGGGTCAGGAATATCCCCAGAGGAGAAAATGGCAACCCACTCCAGTATTCTAGTCTGGAGAATCCCATGGACAGAGGTGTCTGGCAGGCTATAGTCCATGGTGTCGTGAAGAGTTGGACATGACTGAGTGCACACACACACACACACATATACACATAATTTTGAGAAAAAGTTAGCTCTTAATGCTGAGGATTAGGTTCACTGAAGTAATCAAAGACCTGATAGATTATAGGTGATTATTTTGACAAGTCATAAAATTTTTGTTTTTGTTATATTTTTGAGGCAGAATACAAATAAAAATTTTTCATAGCCTTTTATTATCAAAAGCAGACCAATAGAAAAAGAGTTGTTCTTTTAACAGAGGGAAAAGCAAATTTTAATTTTGTACCTGTTATTTTTAATATTAAAATAATATTTTAGTATTAAGAATAATATTTTTAATATTAAACCTCATTTACTTAATCAAATTCATTCTAATATTATCCAGTCCTGACCACAAATAAAATTTATTTCTAAAGATTCCTTCTTTTGCAAACATTTTACAACTTTATATATCCATTTTAGCTTGCCCTTTGTTTTCTTTCTCATTTAGAAACAGCCAACTTTAGAACAAAATTATTTTCTTTTTTTTAACAACAATGTCTCCATAACTTGTACATTTTCTTACCCCCAAACACATCCTATTTCTATTATTATATCTAGTAGCTTTAACCATATATATTAATTAGAATTCTTAATCCTTTGAAACCTTAATTTTTTAGTGAAAATGAAGAAGCAAACAATCATGAACTGTATTAACATTTTGTGGCTTGGTGAAATTATAAATACATTTTACAATTTCTAGAAATATATCTTACTTCATAGTATAATCTTTTAGTAAAGCATAAAATATGTGTATGAACAGACCCCAAACATACTTAGTATCTCTGTATTAAGAGATCAAAAATACATAAACCAGCATTTGTTTAGCAACTAATGTCTAGTATGTTATCTTATTTGGAAATGATTTAGATATTCAATGAATTTCCATCATTCAAATCAACTTAGCAAAATTCTAAGGGTATAAATCATCAAAGAAATTTAGGAAACAATTTAAGTAGACATATCATAAAATAATTATTGTTAAAATGTTAACCTAAAAAAAAACATCTCATTTACATCTATTTAATTCATTTGTTCTTAACAATCATACTTGAATTACTCATGAAAATTTCATGAGATATTAAAGCAGTTAGTTATTATCTTAATTTTTTTCCTTTGCTGACAAATTTGCAATCGAGACATTAGCCTGATTAGCAAACCCAGATAGAAAAACAAGTTATTTATTAATTAAATAAACATGCTTAAAGTTGCTCAGCCGTGTCTGACTCTGTGACCCCATGAATTGTAGACTACCAGGCTCCTCTGTCCATGGGATTCTCCAGGTAAGGATCACATGAATTTGAAAAATATTTGGCTTAGATTTTATTATATTTTTGAGAACCTTTATATAATTTATCATTTGCTTAAGCCAATTAAATAGAGATCTTTTAAAAATTAATATTTTGCTATATTACTTGTGGTTGAAAATAATATATTTATAACTTAGACATGTAAACAAACATAATCAGAGATATCATAGTTTTCATTTCAAAATTTTAGTCATGAATCAGTTACAATACAAAGATCACTAGTTTATGAATAACAATTAAATAAGTAAGATTACTCACTCAGATGACTAAAAATATTTGGTTATTTGTGGAGAAGATTTTTAAGATCTATATTTGCCTTTGACAAGTAATTTTAAGGAGGCTACTTAGACAAGAGAGTCCGTTTAGTAGCAGTTTGTTCTTACCCTCATTTTGCTTGTTTGTTTCAGGTTCTACTAACTGAGTAGATTACTCAATCTGGGCTTTATCTCAGGTGTTTACTTATAGGAAGGCCTGGGGAACTGCTGAGAAGATGGGCCAGTTTTTACCTTCATCTGGTGGGCTTAGTTTATGGGTTTTTTTTGTTTTTTTTTTTAAAGGAGCTGTCAGAACAGGGTGTCAAGAGTTCCTCTGGGCTCTGGGGTGTCAACTGATGGAGGAGGAGGAGAAGTAAGTCAGTTACATAAAAGGGAAGTTCAAATAAGGCAAATAAAGGGATGGAGGAGAAGGTGCAGAATTTGGAAGGGGGATAGAAGAAGGGTAAGAAAGTTCATCTGATTTTTCAAGTTTAGAGACACTCTGAGTCATCTTTTCATTTACAGCATGAAGGGAGGCAATTTTCTCATTGTTATCTTTGGAGGCCTCTAGATGCCAGTTGAAATGTTTCCTACTTATTTTGTCTGGTCAAGATATTTTTCAGTCAAGCACAAAGATAGACTAATTTGGGAATTTGGAAAGTTCCTCAATTTGGCCAGTGTAATTTTAAATCATCCCAGGTAAATAGACTCATTTACATAGGTTGTTACAGGGTAAGGGTCCACAGGTGTTAAGCATAAAACTGACGATGGTTCTTGGAGGGGTTTATCTTTCTTTGAATTGTTTCTATAAGAGCTTCCTATTATTTTGAATACTCATCAGAAAAGTTTTTTTGTTTTGTTTTTTTTTACTGTGAAACCCAAATCTGGAGAAAGATTCCTCCTTACTCCCCCAAAGAGAGGGAAACTAGTGTTGATACTTAGAAATACCCAAATAGAATCCTTAATCAAATGGGATCCAGTAGTCCTCACTTCATAGCCTCCAAGCCGTTGAAGAGACAACTGCATGCAATGGGTTAGTGTGTGCATGTTAAGTCACTTCATTTATGTCTGATTCTTTGACCCCATGGCGTATAGCCTGCCAGGCTTCTCTGTCCATGGGATTCTCCAGGCAAGAATACTGGAATGTGTTGCCATTCCCTCCTCCAGGGTATCTTCCCACCCAGGGATAAAACTTGGTCTCCTGTGTCTCCTCCATTGGTTGATGAGTTCTTTACCACAAGCACCACTTGGAAAGTGGTGTAGGAAAGTACCTGTAGGTACTGTAGACTGAATCTAAAGGAGTTCCAGACTGCTGAGGGTGGCTGGTCCAAATTCTGCTAACTATGACAGTTATGTTAACTAAAATTTCAGAAATGGAGACCTGATTGAAATAAAAAAGTGTTTATCTGGGGTTTGTTAGGACAGTAGCCCAGAAGACACAAATTAAAGAAGCACTTGAATTGTATTCCACTCAACTACAAAATGGGCTTCCCAGGTGGTGCTAGTGGTAAAGAATCTGCCTGTCACTACAGGAGATACAGGAGACATGGTTGGATCTCTGGGTTGGGAAGATCTCCTGGAGAAGGGCATGGCAACTCGCTTGAGTCAGACATGACTGAAGCGAATGAGCAAGCACACAGGCACAGCTACAAAAGAGAAGGAGCTTATAAAGGCAAGAACCTCAAGATCACAGTTAGTTACATGAGTTGTTCATTAATAACTATAATTGGAGCTGGCCAGAAGTGAAGGTGCTTGTTAAGCCAGGATTGGTTGCAATCTAAAATTATTGCATAGTTACAAGGTTACCACCAAGGTCTCAGCTAGCTGATATTTCTTTTTAAATGGCTGATAGTATGCTTGAATTTGGTACAGTTCACAGAAAGTTCAATTTAGTGGTGTAGGGACATGTCTGAGAACATATCCTCAATGGGCACTCAAATCCATTTTGTAGGGTTGAGCAAACAAAATAGGTTACTCCATTATGACTTTCAATATGTTATGAGGCACTATCCTTTTATGACTTAATATTCTCTCTCCCTTCCTAAAAATTTTGTATTTTCTCTAAGACCTTTGACCTATTAAATCACCTCACAAAGATTTTTATAAGATGTTATTTGATTAGTTATTTGATTAAAAAACATTTCATAAAGAATATGTTATTGTTTTTCTATTTTCAAATTTTTACTAAAGAGCATTTATCTTGTCATATATACTATCTTGATGCAATGATTATTACTTTTATTTTCCAATAACTAACCTCATTCCCAAATTCTTCTACACTCTCCATTACAATGTAGAAGCCCAAGAACTACATTTCCCAGAAACACTTGCACGCAGTTATGAATTAAATTCCACTAGTGAGAAGAATTTATATGTGATTTATAAGCAAAAGAGTAGCAAAGGTTAATATTGTTCCTATAGCAACCATAAGCATCTCATGATTTTCAGCAGTAGATTTTTCTGTAGCTCCTGTCTCATCTGAAAAATCACCCACCTGGTTCTGCAGACAACCTATATTAACCATTGTGTGTTTTGACATTTCTTGCTTTTGTAAATTTTAGAAGTAGCTCTGACCTTCATGTGTCCAAATTTTTCAATGTATATGTGTCTGTTAGTTTCTTTATAAATCCTTCTCTTTAAAATATCTATAGGGAATTTTATTCTCCTGACCCAGCCTAAGCTAGTAATTGGTGAAAATTGATCCCTTATAAATAGATTTTAAAATATTCCAATTCTGTATTCAAGCTTGCAAAAATAGTTGACTTGATAATTCTACGTCCTGCCATTTTTGTGTGAGGATACCAAAATATTCCCAACTAGATATAGAAATATAAAATTTGAATCATTGATATAGAAATTGGAGGAAGACTTGTTGTTCACTCACTAAGTTGTGTCCAACATTTTGCAACCTCCTGGGCTGCAGCACTTTAGGCTTCCCTGTCTTTCACTATCTCCCAGAATTTCCTTAAACTCATGCCCACTGAGTCCATGAGGCCATCCAACCATCTCATCCTCTGTCCTTGCCCCCTTTCCTTGCCCTCATCTTTCCCAGCAGGGTCTGTCCCAATTAGTGGACTCTTCATATCAGGTGGCCAAAGTATTGGAGCTTCAGCTTTAGCATCAGTCCATCCAATGAATATTCAGGGTTAATGTCCTTTAGGATTGACAGGATTGTTTCTGTGCAGTCCGAGGGACTCTGAAAAATCTTCTCCAGCACCACAATTTGAAAACATCAGTTCTTCAATGCTCAGTCTTCTTTATGATCCAACTCTCACATCCATACACGACTACTGGAAAAACCATAGTTTTCTAGGGGGACCTTTGTCAGCAAAGTGTGAGGAGTCTCTGCTTTTTAATATGCTGTGTAGGTTTGTCAAAGCTTTCCTTACAAGGAGCAAGCATCTTTTAATTCCATTTCTGCAGTCACTATTCACAGTGATTTTGGAGCCCCAAAAAATAAAATCTGTCACTGTTTCTAATTTTCCCCTATCTATTTGGCATGAAATGATAGGACTGGATGCCATGATCTTCCTTTTTTGAATGTTGAGTTTTTTTTTTTTTGAATGTTGAGTTTTAAGCCAGCTTTTTCATTCTCCTCTTTTACTTTCATCAAGAGGCTCTATAGTTCCTCTTCACTTTCTGCCATAAGGGTGGTGTCATCTGCATTTCTGAGGTTGTTGATATTTCTCTTGGTGATCTGGATTCCACCTTGTGATTCCTCTAGCCTAGCATTTCACATGATTTACTCTCTGTATAAGTTAAGTAAGCAGCAAGACAATATACAGCCTTGTCATATTCTTTTCCCAATTTTGAGTCAATCCATTGTTCCATGTCCAGTTCTAACTGTTGCTTATTAACCTGCATACAGGTTTCTTAGGAGGCGAGTAAGATGGTCTGATATTCCTATCTCTTTAAGAAGTTTCCAGTTTGTTGTGATCCACACAGTCAAAGGCTTTATTGTAGCAATGAAGCAGAAGCAGATTTTTTTTGGGGGGAGAGGAGGGAAACTCCCTTACTTTTTCTATGATCCAATGAATGTTGGCCATTTGATCTTGGGTTCCTATGCCTTTTCTAAATCCAGCTTGTATGTCTGGAAGTTCTTAGTTCATGTACTGCTGAAGACTAACTTGAAGAGTTTTGAACATTACTTGGTCAGCATGTGAAATGAGCACAATTGGATGGTAGTTTGAACATTCTTTGACATTTCCTTTCTTTGGGATTGGCATTAAAACTTACCTTTTCCAGTCTTGCTGAGTTTTCCAAATTTGCTGGCATATTGAGTGCAGCACTTTAACAATATCATCTTTTAGGATTTGAAATAGCTTAGCTGGAATTCCATCATCTCCACTAGATTTATTTGTAGTAATGCTTCCTAAGGCCCACTTGATTTCACACTCCAGGATGTCTAGCTCTAGGTGAGTTACCATATTATCATGGTTATCTGGGTCATTAAGATCTTTTTTGTATAGTTCTGTGAATTCTTGCCACCTTTTCTTAATCCCTACTGCCTCTGTTAGTTTCTTGCCATTTCTGTCCTTTACTGTGCCCATTTTTGCATGAATTAGTCCCTTGGTATCTCCAATTTTCTCAAAGAGCTCTCTAGTCTTTCCCATTCTAGTCTTTCCCTCTACTGTTTTGCCTTGCTCAGTTAAGAAGGATTTCTTTTGTCTCCTTGTTATTCTTTAGAACTCTTCATTCAGTTGAGCATATTTTTGCCTTTCACTTCTCTTCTCTTCTTAGCTATTTTGTAAGGCCTCCTCAGACTACCTCTTTGCCTTCTTGAATTTCTTTTACTTTGGTTTGGTTTTGGTCACTGTCTCCTATACACTGCTATGAATCTCATGGTGCCAAACCAAAAGAGATAGTTGTAGCTCAGAATATAAGTGGGAAAAACACAAAGAAGAAGATAAGATGGTGGAAAACTGGTCCTACTTAGTTCCTAACGTTAGCCAAATTTCATTTTCTTCTATCAGCCTGATAGATATCACAGTTACACTGTGGTCCAAATAGATTATGCAATACATTAACCTGGAAAAGGAAGGCTATGTGAACATGGCCAAGCCTAGAATGCTATGAAATAAAATCAGCTAAGTCAGTAGCCAAATGGGCCATGTGGAGTAGATTTTCAGTTCAGTTCAGTTCAGTTCAGTCGTTCAGTCGTGTCTGACTCTTTGCCACCCCATGAATCACAGCACACCAGGCCTCCCTGTCCATCACCAACTCCCGGAGTTCACCCAGACTGACATCCATCGAGTCAGTGATGCCATCCAGCCATCTCATCCTCTGTCGTCCCCTTTTCCTCCTGCCCCCAATCCCTCCCAGCATCAGAGTCCTTTCCAATGAGTCAACTCTTCGCATGAGGTGGCCAAAGTACTGGAGTTTCAGCCTTAGCATCATTCCTTCCAAAGAAATCCCAGGGCTGATCTCCTTCAGAGTGGACTGGTTGGATCTCCTTGCAGTCCAAGGGACTCTCAAGAGTCTTCTCCAACACCACAGTTCAAAAGCATCAATTCTTCGGCACTCAGCCTTCTTCACAGTCCAACTCTCACATCCATACATGACCACAGGAAAAACCATAGCCTTGACTAGATGAACCTTTGTTGGCAAAGTAATGTCTCTGCTTTTCAATATGCTATCTAGGTTGGTCATAACTTTCCTTCCAAGGAGTAAGCGTCTTTTAATTTCATGGCTGTAGTCACCATCTGCAGTGATTTTGGAGCCCAAAAAAATAAAGTCTAACACTGTTTCCACTGTTTCCCCATCTATTTCCCATGAAGTGATGGAACCAGATGCCATGATCTTCGTTTTCTGAATGTTGAGCTTTAAGCCAACTTTTTTCACTCTCCACTTTCACTTTCATCAAGAGGCTTTTGAGTTCCTCTTCACTTTCTGCCATAAGGGTGGTGTCATCTGCATATCTGAGGTTATTGATATTTCTGCCGGCAATCTTGATTCCAGCTTGTGCTTCTTCCAGTCCTGCGTTTCTCATGATGTACTCTGCATATAAGTTAAATAAGCAGGGTGACAATATACAGCCTTGACATACTCCTTTTCCTCTTTGGAACCAGTCTGTTGTTCCATGTCCAGTTCTAACTGTTGCTTCCTGACCTGCATACAGTTTTCTCAAGAGGCAGATCAGGTGATCCGGTATTCCCATCTCTTTCAGAATTGTCCACAGTTTATTGTGATCCACACAGTCAAAGGCTTTGGCATAGTCAAGAAAGCAGAAATAGATGTTTTTCTGGAACTCTCTTGCTTTTTCCATGATCTAGCGGATGTTGGCAATTTGATCTCTGGTTCCTCTGCCTCTCCTAAAACCAGCTTTTGCATAATTTTGGCTAATTTGCTTTTAAATATTAATATAAAGAGGAGCCAATATAGCTGATTCAAATTAGAAGCTAACCCATGCCAAAGAGTTCATGAAATCTACTCTCATAATTGTTGATTTAAAATTTATGTGGCCTGTGTTATAATTACTCAAATTCAGGATCTTTATGACTGATTAGAAGTATATTCATAATACAGGATATCATATTTTGCAGGTTTTTTATTTATATACTTTTATCTATCCTACTAGTGCATAGTCTCAGTGAAAGCAAAGTATTTCTTAGTTGGTTGTTTATTTGTTTTCATCTCCTATATCTTCTTCTTCTAGAATAGTGCAGTATTTGCTGACTGAATGAAAAAATGAATTAGAGAATATAGCTTCTTATAATCTAAATAAGTTCTAAAGGGAATGTGCTTAGAGCTAATAGAAGTATTGACATTTCGACAGTAAAAGGCTATCAGGTTTTCTTTAAATTATCTCCCCATGGAAATATTAACTTCAACAGCTATCAGACATTTTAGTCTCAAAATTCATTTGCATTCATGAACATTGCTTAAAAAAGGCAAAAAGACTTTAGATTATATAGGTTGTCACTACCAATATCACTATATTAAAAGTTACCAATGAAATATTTTAATATATATTTAGTAATATTAACAATACTGATGGGCTTATTACAGAAACATAACTAGAATATTTAATGAAAAATAACCAATTTTTAAAAATAAATAATAAATTAGCAAGAATAATATTGTTTTTCAGTCTTGCAAATCTCTTTAATATCTAGATTAATAGAAAACAGCTGAATTTTCATATCTACATCTCCATTTGATCTATTGTAATATGTTATTTTGTTTGAAGTCTGTGAAGAAAATTCAAGCTCATACAAATATACACTGGTGTTTAGTTGCCTTTTAGAAAATTGTTGATATTCTTTTTTATACTATACTAAAATTTGTGAAACAGTGGCTATTTTACAGACAGTTGCAGAGTAGAACCTGAAACTAAGTTAATAAATTTCCATGTTACATTATAACCCCATGGACCCACCATAACCTATGAAAATGTATTTTAACCTTGCATGATTTTATGACATTATGCATTGGTCATGTGAAAGGCACTGGTTCACTGAACTATTAAACTACTACAAAGGTTTACATATCTAATTTTATAATATCAAAAAGTCACATTTATAAATAACAACTCCAATCTCATCAGAAATGTTCTTAAGTATTAAGAAGCTGTGAAACTCATGTGGGTATATTCAAGTTTTACAAAAGTCTAATTTTCACTTTGAACACTCAAATAGTAAAATTGGCAAAAACTGCTATAACTCATTTTCCATGAAGTGACAGTTTAACATCCATCATTTAATTTTGAGAAAATACGCATTAAATACTTATTTCTATGAAAATTCTATGTCAATAAATCATTTTTTAAATTACAAATGGTATTTCATTTTAAAAAAGGAACTAATTCAGCTTCCAATTCAGACAATTGCCAGTGATTTTTCTGGGAACAGGTTTATATGTTTCTCCTATGCCATTACCACACTGTCTTGATTACTATAGCTTTGCAGTATGTTTTTGAGATTTGGCACTGTAAGTACTTCAACTTTATTGTTTTTTAAAGATTGTTGTCTCTATTTTAGGTGTATTCAATTTACATATAAAATTTTAGTATCAGCTTCTCAGTTTCTAAAACAGCTTAGCAGAATTTTTTGTAGGAATTGAATTGAATTTGCAGGTCAGTTAGGGAGTATTAGGTCCTTCAATCCAAGAAAGTTGGATATATTTCCATTCATTTATATCTTCTTATCTTTAAATGTTATTTAGTACTTTTCAGTACATGTGTTGCACTCCTTTTGTTAAATTTGTTTCTAAATATTTAGTTATTTTTGACAATATTGTAACTTGAAGTTTTCTTAATTTTCAGATTGTTTATTGGTAGTGTGAAATGCTTAGAGATGAGCACATATCCTTCTATTCTGCCATCTTGAACCAATCTCTGCAATCGCTTTTTATATGTTGATCTTTTTTTTGCAGATGCACATTATCAGGTTAAGGAATTTCCCATTTCTTCTGAGTTTAAGTATTTTTAACATTAAAAGATACAAATTGTCAAATGCTTTTATGCATGTGTTAACATGACGGGTGGTGCTGGTGGTAAAGAATCTGCCTGCCAATGCAAGACAACTAAGAGATGCAGGTTTGATCCCTGGGTTAGGAAGATCCCCTGGAGGCTGTCATTGTTGTTCAGTCATTCAGTCATGTTTGACTCTTTGTGACCCCATGGTGTGCAGCACATCTGGTTTCCCTGTCCTTCACAGTCTCCTGGGGCTTGCTCAAATGTCCATTGAGTTGGTGATGCAATCCCAACCATCTTGTCCTCTGTCATCCTCTTCTCCTCCTGCCTTCAATTTTTCACAGCATCAGGGTCTTTTCTAATAAGTTGGCTCATTGCATCATGGGGCCAAAGTAATGGAGCGTCAGCTTCAGCATCAGTCCTTCCAATGAATATTCAGAGTTGAGTTTCCTTTAGGATTGACTGATTTGATCTCCTTGCAGGCCAAGGCACTCTCAGGAGTCTTCTTCAACACCACAGTTCAAAATCTTGGCAACTCACTCTAGTATTCTTGCCTAGGAAATCCCATGGATAGAGGAATCTGGTGGGCTTCAGCCCATGGGGTTGCAAATGGTCAGACATTGACTGAGCATCTGAACATATATAGTATGACTGAGTGTATTTTGTCCTTTATTGTATTGTTATAGTACATTACAATGATTAGTTTTCATGTGCTCAACCAACATTGAATTAATGTCATTAATCTTATATGGTGTGCAATCCTTTTTATATGTTAGTGTTTTTTTTTTTCTTTTTTGGTAGTATTTTTTTTTTTAAAGAATATTGGAAACTTTTGTATTTGTATTCAAAGGGATATTGGCTTATAGTTTTTTCTTATGAATTTTTAAATATGGTTTTTCTGTGAAGTTAAAACTGACCTCATAGAATGATTGGGGAATTGTTTCCTCAAGTTCTATATTTTGGAGGAGTTTGTGGAAGATAAGTATTAACTCTTCTTTAAATGTTTGGTACAGTTCAACAGTGAGTCCATCTGCTCCTGAACCTTTCTACGTGGCTACTTTTCTGATTAAGTCAATCTCTTTATTTGTTATGGAAATTTTCAGTTTATCCATTTCACATAGAATTAGTTGCAATAGTTTCTATTTTGTAGCAATTTGTCCATTTTTTAAAGTTTATTCAATATGATCATAATCTTCTGGTATATATCTTTATTTCTGTCAGGTCAGTAGTAATGGTTCTTATTTCATTTCTGATTTTCATAATTTAAGTTCTCTTTTTTGTAATTAGTGTAGCTAAATATTAGTCAATTTTGTTGATCTTTTTCAAAACCCAAATTTATTTGTTTTGAATTTCCACTATTGGTTTTCTATTTGCTATTTAATATATTTCTGCTGTATGTTCTTCACTAGCTTTTAGGTTTAGTTTAGTCTGTAGGTTCTAATTTCTTAAGGTGAAATTGATTTGAGAAAAAAAAATGTAGTCATTTGTAGTTATAAATTTCATACTGAGAACTAACTTTCATGCAGCTCATAAATTTCAGTATGTTGTACCTTCATTTTCATACTCTGTCTTTGCTTTCAACAATTTGATTACAAAGTATCAAGGTCTAGATCTTTTGAGTTTAAACTATTTGATGTATGATAAGGTTCTTAGATCTGTTACCTAATTTTTAATTAAATTTAAGAAGATTTTATTTGTTTTTGAAATATTTTTCCACTACTTTCTCTTTCTTCTCTACTTTTAGACTCACATTATGAACATGTTAATATATTTGATGATGTACTCAGATATCTGAGAATCTTTTCACTTTTTGCCTCTTTTTCCTCTGTTCCTCAGACTGAATAATCTAATTGAAATCTCAAATTTACAGATATTTTCTTCTGCCTGCTCAAACCTATTATTGACACACTGTGTTGAATTTTTGATTTTAGTTATTATACTATATTTTCAACTTTAAAATTTATATGTCAATAGTATCTATACCACTTTAATATTCTCTTTTGGTGAGATGGCATTCTTATACTTTTCTTTACATCTTTGGACATGGTTTCCTTTAGTTCTCATAACATATTTTTAAAAGTTAATTGGAAATCTATCTACTAAGTCCAACATGCAGGCTTCTTCAGAGATAATTTCTATCATTAGCTTTGTGTGTGTGTGTGTGTGTGTGTGTGTGTGTGTGTGTGTGTATGGGTCATGCTTTCCTGTTTCTTTGCATGCCTCATCATATTTTTGTTGCAAACTGGACATTTTAGATAATATAATGTGACAACTCTGAAAATTAGTTTTTCTCACTTCTCCAGGGTGGTGGTTATTGTTGTTTGTGGTTGCTTTTGTTCTTTCTTTTTTTCTTAATACTCTGGAACTAATTATTTTATTTAACGTCTATATTCTTTATTGTGTGTGTCTACTGAAGTCTTTGGTTAGCCTAGAGTTCTTCTAATTTTTCATCAAAAGAACATATATTTTCTTAATAAGTCTCCGAGTTTGGCTGATAAAACTTTCTGTACATGTTTGGGCATGCCTTCAAGAGGCAGTTGACACTTAGTCTTTACTTTATGCTTCCTCAGAGCTTCAAGGTCAGCCAGAATTGAAAGCTTAAAACCTTCTTAAAATATTTCTGAGCATGTGTGTCCTGATAGAGTACCAAGGCATCCTATGGACATCTCATTCCCTAGCTTTTCATTTCAAGCATTTTGGCTATCTCATTGTTGGCTCCAACTATTATCCACTGTCTCAGACAACTTTGTAGGGTAAACAATGATCTCTAAATTATCATTTTCAGTATACAACTCTAAAGAAACCATTTCTCATATGGGCTTCAATTCAGTTAACATAAAGACATCCCCAGAAGTAGTATCTTCTAGGGAATCTCTAGACAACAATGATTCTCTGGGAACAACATTTTGAGGAGCTTCAACCCTTTTATCCTTCTGCTGGACACAAGGATACTAGATTTCAAAATAATTGAAAGCTATTTGTTAAGCGTTTACAGGATTAGTGGTTCAAACTACTGAAAAGCTAGAATGGGAGAGAAGTTAAGAACAGTTCAAGTTAAAATGCCAAAACCTCATTATTCATACTGAGACTTAACTTAAAAAAAAATAACTAAACTCTCCTCAATCCTCTTGCAAACCTTTGGTTAATTTCTATTGACCTAGAAAAGTTGATTCAAACAATTTTTTGCCAGTGTCATCCTTGCTTTTATGAGGACAGAAGTTTTAGAGTTCCTTAAATTCTCCAAGCCAGGCTTCAGCAATACATGAACCGTGAACTTCCTAATGTTCAAGCTGGTTTTAGAAAAGGCAGAGAAACCAGAGATCAAATTGCCAACATCCGCTGGATCATGGAAAAAGCAAGAGAGTTCCAGAAAAACATCTATTTCTGCTTTATTGACTATGCCAAAGCCTTTGACTGTGTGGATCACAATAAACTGTGGAAAATTCTGAAAGAGATGGGAATACCAGACCACCTGATCTGCCTCTTGAGAAATCTGTATGCAGGTCAAGAAGCAACTAATACAATTATGTAAAGTTTAAAAATAAAAGAAAAAAAGAAGCAACAGTTAGAACTGGACATGGAACAACAGACTGGTTCCAAAGAGGAAAAGGAGTACGTCAAGGCTGTATATTGTCACCCTGCTTATTTAACCTATATGCAGAGTACATCATGAGAAATACTGGACTGGAAGAAGCACAAGCTGGAATCAAGATTGCCAGCAGAAATATCAATAACCTCAGATATGCAGATGACACCACCTAACGGTGGCAGAAAGTGAAGAGGAACTCAAAAGCCTCTTGATGAAAGTGAAAGTGGAGAGTGAAAAAGTTGGCTTAAAGCTCAACATTCAGAAAACGAAGATCATGGCCTCTGGTTCCATCACTTCATGGGAAATAGATGGGGAAACAGTGTCAGACTTTATTTTTCTGGGCTCCAAAATCACTACAGATGGTGACTGCAACCATGAAATTAAAAGACGCTTACTCCTTGGAAGGAAAGTTATGACCAACCTAGATAGCATATTGAAAAGCAGAGACATTACTTTGCCAACAAAGGTTCATCTAGTCAAGGCTATGGTTTTTCCTGTGGTCATGTATGGATGTGAGAGTTGGACTGTGAAGAAGGCTGAGTGCCAAAGAATTGATGCTTTTGAACTGTGGTGTTGGAGAAGACTCTTGAGAGTCCCTTGGACTGCAAAGAGATTCAACCAGTCCATTCTGAAGAAGATCAGCCCTGGGATTTCTTTGGAAGGAATGATGCTAAGGCTGAAACTCTAGTACTTTGGCCACCTCATGCAAAGTGTTGACTCATTGGAAAAGACTCTGATGCTGGGAGGGATTGGGGGCAGGAGGAGAAGGTGATGACAGAGGATGAGATGGCTGGATGGCATCACTGACTTGATGGACATGAGTCTGAGTGAACTCCGGGAGTTGGTGATGGACAGGGAGGCCTGGCGTTCTGCTATTCATGGGGTGGCAAAGAGTCAGACACGACTGAGCAACTGAACTGAAACTGAACTGAACTGAATCTGTTTATTTTTTTGACATAAGTCCATCTAGCCACTGATTTCTTTAAGGCATTTTCTTAGGTTACCAGCCAGTTGTGCCCACATTATAGTCACTTTCAACAAAAGAAAAGCCCTGGTATATTGCTTCTTTACCCATTCAGCATAGAGATTTTGCTGCCAAAAATTCTTATGATCAATTTTCAACCCCTATCGTGAAAGATCATTAAGAGAGTAAATGTTCATCACAAAATTATGTGTAATTTGATTCTTCTTTATTCCATAAATATATATAAATCTAATTATTTCCATTAAGATAGCTAGAAATTTGTTTGGAGGCATTTGTTTGGACACTGAAGCCTATACTTCTGCTTGAGGGGCAATAACAAATTTCACTTAGTATCTACAATGGTCTCCTCATGTGTGACACAAGACTATTCTATTTCTTTTTTTTTTTTTTATTCTGACTATTTCTTATATTTGCTGTTGGTTTTAAAAGAGTGAAAGTGTTAGTAACTCAGTCAAGGCCAACTCTTTGTGACCGCATGGACCGTAGCAAGGCTCTTCTATCCATGGAATTCTCCAGACAAGAATACTGGAGTAGGTACCTATTCCCTTCTCCAGGGGATCTTCCTGGTTCAGAGATCAAACCTGGGTCTCCTGCATTACAGGTGGATTCTTTATGTTCTGAGCTATTTGTTGTTGCTTTAAATAGGATTAAATCATCCATATAAACCATATAACTCATATATAAATTCCAAACTCAATTAATCTTATAGATTATTGTTATATTTCCTAAATTGTTCCAGTTCTCTTCTGTCTTGTTTCCACACTTAATCTATTTTTTGACTAAGTGTTCTCTTCTGGCCAGTTATTTGAAAAAGAAAACACTTTCAAAAATACATCACATTAATAACTTGGTTTTCCTACTGTCCTGGAGATTAGTAATTTTCCTTCTGCTCTACTCATTTGTGTCATTTATGCCACAAATGGAGAGTAAAATTACTCTGCAAAGTGTAGCTGAATGGTAACCTATTTCCATTATTGTAAATTTCACCTATGTTTGATATGGTATGCACAAAAACAGAGAGAAAATGGGAGTGTTTTTCAATCTAATCTTTTTCACTTAGAACCATTAAGGGAGGTAAAGAGTTATATTCTGTATCAGAACCGATTGCATTTATATTCTTTTATTTCTAAAGTAGATTTCCATCTTTGAAATTGGAAACAGTTTTCTAACTTAAAGTAGGTAATTACACACTCCATTAAACAAGTAATTAACAGATTACAATTTGAAAAAAAGAAAAACTTGAAAATGAGCAATTCTGATTCTGAATGTGAAGAGTTGTGTTATAATTAGCATAATATCTTTAGAAATAGGTTAACAAGTACACAATAAAAGGAAAAAAAGAAGCAATGTTTCCTCCATACAGATCACACACAACAAATAGCCATTCATGAGTTAAACATCAGTATGCTTTTAAGAAATCTTGGTCTTAGAATTGTTATTGTAATTCTCTAAAAATTCAAAATGATACGAATTTGTTGTATGAAATGTTTGTTACCCTAAGAGACTGTGACTCTTCAGCATCAATGTTTTAAATTGTCTTTCAACAATAATTCCCTGAGGCAAGTGGCCAGTGCTAGCAAGCTCAACATGTGTAATTCAAATTGGTAACATGAAAATGCGAAAAAGACAGGCTCGGTGTTGTTTGTGTGCTGTTCATTTTCACTGCAAGGTTAAAAATGTGCATAAGGGGAATTCAAAGAAAACATGCACACTAAGTCTCCATTATCCTCCCTTCCAAGAAAAAGCAAGAAAAAGAATACATTCTAAACTGGAAGACAGGGTCACTCTTCTTGCTAATCAGATCTTTATGAAAAAAAAAAAAGAAGGTAAATAACTGAAAGTTTCCAAAAGTACTGACAAAATAAAAATTTAAGCAATAATTAGCCTTTCAGTAAGATAAGTTTTATTCATGCAAAATTCTGGGTTGTGTCCCATCGAATCAGCTGTGGCAGGGGAAAAAGTGGAGAATTCTTCAACTTTGGGGTCTTTTAATGAAACTACATATAAGCTCTTTCTAATCTTCTTGAAAATCAAGAAAGGGGCAGAAATGTGTCACAAAATATAGAGCCTGTGCTCCTGATTAAGACTGATAATGATTTATTTTCTAAAATTTGAATTGGCCTTGTGAGTAAAAATAATTCATAGAGCATTTTGAAAAAAAAATGTCCATCCTTTGTTTGGTTAAAAACCATATGCTCTTTTCATTCTATATTGAAAATAAACATAAGAAACTTGGTTTCTGCCTGCAATCTTATTAAAACAGACATTTAGTAAGTTCTTATCTGCCAAAATGAAGATAGTACTGAGAATGTCAAAGAGCTATTGACTTTTAAATCATCATTTCTATGTGGCAGTAAAAAGAAATTTTTCATACATATTTCTATTGCTTTTGACTTGGTGCATTAGTTTTCATAGTGAAAAAAAAATACTGGTTTGAATTGAGATAGCAAGTGTTCTCTAAATAAGAATTAATATCAGGTCAGAATTACTTTGTTAAGATGGACAAATTTTCCAGTTGCCTATTTATAACCATACTTCTTCCTGTGCCAATCACTTTGTAAACTTTTTTTGTGTGTGTATGATCCTGTGCTATCCTTAATTCTTACTTATGGTATGTCAAAGTATACGTAGTTTTTCTCTGGAAATTTTCAATGGATACTTCCATAAAAGTCGATAACTTATGCTGGTGCCAAGTTCAGCTTTTACAGCCCATCCATTGTCAGTCTGGGTAATAGACTTGTATGAAACAGGCTTATCAACATGAGTGATTACTCATGATTCACTTTGGCTTGTTTTGAAAGTAGATATGCAGAGGATGGTCAGCAGAAGGGCACATTTAAACCTGAGTTTTCTGCCTGTTAAGAATGACTTCTTTTGTAAATCACATTGAATTTCTTAACAATAGATAATGTATCATCATAAATGTCTTTTGTGTGGAAAATCGAGAATTTATTCACAAGAAATCACTGTTTAAGCACTATGCTTCATGCCCTAAGAAATGTGCTTAAAATTGAAAACAGAATTAGAAATATACCAGACCCTTAGCTCTTGGACATAACTCAACAAAGGCAACTACTTTTATAAAGATCAAGAATACATTGAAAGCTATATTAATTTTACTCAGCAATTCTAAGTGAAAACTTCCTGAATGTAGTTAGATTTCTCAAAGGATTTTTCCTTTCTCATTTCAAACATCAATTTAAGAAAGCACATGAGTTTTGTCTGTTATTTTGACATAGGAAAGTACCCAGTATCTTACCATCACACTTTATATCTTAACCAAATACTTAGGTTCTGATGATGATTTTGACTTCTATGTACCCTCTGAAGCTGATTGTTGCTAGAGATTAGTGGTAAGATTTACCAAGTTTATTATAGCTCAGAGTGTACCCTGTTCACACAAAGATATCTGTTCTGCTGGATTACTAGTGGGTAGGGGTTTTTATACTACCTTAAGACATCTTCAACCATCTGTACTCAGTCAGTGAGGGCTTACACAATGCATAGAAAGATGTTCTGGAAGCCTCGTGTCTGCAAGATCCTTCACATACACATGCTCTTTGGGGCTAGTACTTATAGTGATTGTGAATAATAAGTTTTATGTGTCAACTTGGCTAGGTTATGGGATCCAGTTATTGGTCTAACACTAGTCTAGCTGCTGTTGCAAAGATATTTTGTAGATGTGGTTAACATCTATAATTTGAGTTTAAAAGGGTGACACTCCATAATGTGGGTGAGCCTCATCTAATCAATTGAAGACTTTAAGAGCAAAGTTGCAATTTCCCAGGCTTCCCTGATACCTTAGTTCGTAAAGAATCCACCTGCAATGTGGAAGACCTGGGTTCAATCCCTGGGTTGAGAAGATCCCCTGGAGATGGGAAAGGCTACCCACTCCAGTATCCTGGCCTGGAGAATTCCAAGGACTGTATAGTCCATGGGGTTGAAAAGAGTCAGACATGACTGAGCAACTTTCACTTCACTTCACGTCACTTGAGATTTCCCAAAGGAAACAGAATTTTCCCTCAAGACTGTAAATCTTGTCTGAGTTTTCAGTCTTCTGAATTGCCCTATGGACTTTAAACTTAAGACTGCAGCATCACCTCTTATCTGTTTTCAACAGGCAATCATGTGAGTCAAGTCCTTAAAATACAATTATTAATGTAAAATACACATAATTCATTGGTCCTTTTTTTCTGAGGAAACCTGACTAATACAGAACTTTTCCAAGGTATAATTCTTCTATAAATAAGGTCAAAGCTAACTGGTGTACAAGGTCCAAAATATTGGCTGATTTGGTAATACCAATATTAATTTTCTGTGAAAAAATTCTTCCTGAATAACTAGACCCAGCTGAGTATAAATAGAAGTATCCTAATTGATATTTGTTATTATTCACCAGAGTATTCATCAGCCCCAAAAGTGAAAGAATGTTATTTGTTGTTAGAAAAATGTTGAGAGTACTTCTTCTATGTTTAATACTACGCTAAATTCTGACATGGATGTGAAAGATAATTTCAAATTCATTGTGTGCTTCCTCTAGTGGGAGAAAGAGATGGTGGGAAACTGGGAAAGATGTCGGGAATGACATTTCAGGTAGAGGGAAACTGATGTGCTGAAATATTTTGAAGAGAATAAGAAAATGAGCTTTACAGCCATGAAAATATATGCACATTGAGAGTATATGACACGTGTGTGGGATATTGCTGAGGAACTCAGCGTGGACAGCAGACCAATGTTTTAAACTTCCCAGTCCTATTTTTCAATATATGATGTATTTCTGGGAATGAAACCAGGGAAGTTTATGGAAATCAGATGACCTTATTTTTAAACTGACTAACATTTAGTACAATTCACTCAAAAATATGATAGCTTTTATTTTTAGCAGTGTTGACCTTATAAAATGAGTTCTGGGGATACATAACATCTGGCACATACTGATTATTCATTGCACACTCCTCCCTTTGTGTCACTTCCATCAGCTACTCTTTAAACTGTCATATGTCTATCACTTATCACCATGTTTGATACATAGTAAACACCAGAATGGGCTTCCCAGGTGGCACTAGTGGTAAAGAACCCACTTGCCAATACAGGAGAGAGATTTGGGTTCAGTCCCTGGGTTGGGAAAATCCCCACTCCAGGATTCTTGCCTGGAGAATCCCATGGACCGAGGAACCTGGTGGGCTACAATCCATAGGGTCGCGCAGAGTTGGACACAACTGTAGGGACTTAGCACAGCACAAAGACCAGAATACTGGCAATTAGCTTTCAAAATGCATATGCAGTCTGCACCTTTTCAAACACCAAGCCCTTAAGTGCCTCTTTTGCTAATGTTCAGTCTTTAATAAACATAATGTCATAGCCCTAACTAGTTATGTAATAAAATATATGGCCAGATTTCTGGTATAAATAAAAACTAAATTTATGAATATAGAAAACCCTTTGAGAGTGGGTAAGCATTGGGTAATTAGAAGACCTGGGTTTTAGAGCTACCAATGATACTAAATATCAGAAAAAGTACTTAACATTTTTGAGTTGTAATTTCACTGTCCTAAAATTGAAATAAATAATTCATGAAGTCCTTTTTGGCTTTAATATTCCAGGCTTATGGATATTTATACTCTGTGAGTCGTAGGGAGGTAAATCCCACCAAAAGAAATAATAGCAGATACTGTTAAATCACTGATATCCAAGCAATGAATGTGATGAGACTTAATTATCTTGGGATTGTAGTGTCAGTGAAGAGAAACTAATGTGTGATCAGATTTGGGAGCACTTAGCTGCTTGGGTATCTAAATTTCCTCAGTTAGAAAGCCAGAATCATTTCTTTTTTGTCCTTCTGAATGTCTTACAAATCAGAGTGCCAGTGAAGTCTGCAAAGCCAATCTATCTTTGAGACAAATGCTTGAGATATGAGATACTGCCTGAGAGTTTATTTAGAGGAAAGGAGGTGAAATAATCTTGAATGACTGGGGTCACTATCTTCCCATAACCGATGATCAGATAAATGGTAGATATTGTAGCAAAGAGAGATTGACCACTTGGTTTGTACATATTTCTCTTCTTTCAGATATTGAAATATATTTCTTCATATTCATTTTTAGCTCTAACTCCTTCTCTGGGTAGTATTCTCTTCCCAAGGAAAGTTGAGTAATTTAAGTGTTATCTTTTTATTGAAGCACCAAGATGATGGTTGCAGTGCCAAGAAGTGGCTGCGCTCTGCAGTGTCACTTTTATTGTCACAGTCTGTGCTGACACTGGATGCCAAATGTGGCATGTAGTTTGAGTGTGTAGGTGGACTAATGAAATCTGTCCAGTAACCAAACCAAATGTAACAATAGTCACTTGTTTTTTAGTCTCCAAACCTTGGAACAAGTGTTTCTAAGAACTGGAAATCTTTCTAAGTTTCTAAGGAAATTCTGTTAGGTTCTTGAACAGATATATATATATATATATATTTAAAAACTATATATATACATATAGTCTTTCCAAAGAATACAACACCCCCAAAATGGCATGAGAATTACAAATAAAATTCACTTTTAAAGCTTTGCACATAGTTTTACAACAATAGCTGTGGATTTACTACACTAACCGCAATGCTGATAATTTCTTTGCAGATTAATAAAGTCTCTAACAAATGAGGATCAAAAATTCATGAACCTACAATTTGATCCAGAAAACTGATCTTTCTCACAAAAGATTCTGTGCATCTGATGACAAACTTTAGAGTAAACCTATATAAACTTAATTATCCAGAATTTTTATCTATTTGATAGATGCTATACCAGAGTTTTGGAGAAGGCAATGGCACCCCACTCCAGTACTCTTGCCTGGAAAATCCCATGGATGGAGGAGCCTGGTAGGCTACAGTCCATGGGGTCACTAGGAGTCAGACACGACTGAGCGACTTCACTTTGACTTTTCACTTTCATGCATTGGAGAAGGAAATGGCAACCCACTCCAGTGTTCTTGCCTGGAGAATCCCAGGGATGGGGCAGCCTGGTGGGCTGCCATCTATGGGGTCGCACAGAGTCGGACACAACTAAAGCGGCTTAGCAGCAGCAGCAGCAACAGCATACCAGAGTTTCCTCAAGGACACTCAGCCATATCTTCCAGTGGATTAAAAGTCAAGAAAGATTTACTCTTCTGTATCTCATTCAGACTTTTTTTGTTGAAGTTAGTATTCCTCAAAATTAAGTCATTTACATGAAATCTCTATTTTTCTGCTCTGTTTACCAGTTTACTATTATTACTTAGTATTTGGTATTATTTTTGCCCCAAAATATCTTTCAAAAAGTCTAAGATCATGGCATCTGGCCCCATTGCTTCATGGAAAATAGAAGGGAAAGGGTAGAAGCAGTGATAGATTTCCTCTTCTTGGGCTCTAAAATCATGGCTGATGGTGACTGCAGCTATGAAATCAGAAGATATTGCTTCTCGGCAGGAAAGCTATGACAAACCTAGACAGTGTGTTGAAAAGCAGAGATATTACTCTGCCAACAAAGGTCTGTATAGTCAAGGCTATGGTCTTCCCAGTGGTTATCTACTGTTGTGAGAGTTGGACTATAAAGATGCAGAGTACCAAATAATTGATGCCTTTGAACTGTGGTGCTGGAGAAGAGTCCTGAAAGTCCCTTGGACAGCAAGGAGATTAAATCAGTAAATCTTAAGGGAAATCAAACCTAAATACTCCTTGGAAGGATTGATGCTGAAGCTGAAGCTCTAGTATTTTGGGTTTCTGATGCAAACAGCTGACTCATTATAATGGATATGAATTTGGGCAGACTTCGGGAGATGGTAAAGGACAGGGAGGCCTGGTGAGCTGCAGTCCATGAGGTCACAAAGAGTTGGACACAACTGGGTGACTGAACAACAGCAACAATATTATATATGCTTTATCACTATTGTAATAATTAATACCATTATAGCAAAATATTATTAAATGTTAAAAATTTTAAGTCAACAAAAAATAGCCATCAATGTAATCAATAAAACAGTCACATGATTTTCAAAAATTTCAAATTTTTTTCAAAAAGTTGAATGGAAATACCTATCATTGTTCAGCAATCAAGTTTTGGACCCTTAAACTAAATTAAACATTAAAATGAAGCATAATTTAACAGGACAAACTCATTGGTTTTTATATTGACCAATCTCAAGCACCTAAATTGAAACATACACATTCAGAAACTAGGAAAAATTATTTTGTTACTTTTTGGGATAAATTCTGAAATTTAGAATTCATTGTTAATCAAAATAAGATGAGCATCTTTGAACAACAAATTTTTGTTTCAAGAAAACATCTGAGATGTTCTTCAAATTCTATTCTGAAGGTGTCAGGTAATCTGATAATGTTTGCATTGTGTGTGTGCTAAATTGCTTCAGTCATTTCATAGCAATACAAATGTGATGTTCAATTTAGGCTATCAATGAAGACCATTTACTTTTGTTCTCCATCTACAGCATCATTATAATATTCAAAATGCTTTTCAACAAGTACTTCAAATGAATTTATAACTAATACATACTAACACATCAAATAATCTAACATACCATTATCAAGGCTTGATGGTTGATACTTCACTTTTGCTATCAATGAATTCAATCTTTCTTGCATATATAACACTGACATAAATGGATTTTGTAAGAATAAGACTGTCCTGTTAGGCTGATAGACCTATAAAATATTCTAATAGGAGAAAGCAGTCCCTATTAGTGAATACACTGTCACATATTCAACGTTTTAACCTTAAAGAATACACTAATGTTGTCTTTTTGCCTCAACAGAAAAGGGACAGTTTCAACATAAAAAATAAAACAAATTTTAGTTAAAAAAATCTTTAATTTGTTGTAATTTGTTGATTCTAGACAAATATTAGAAAACATTTCAAGAGTTCAGTGGCCTCTCTTTTCAATGTTTGATATATTTCTTTCTACAACTTTATGTATGCCTCTTAAGTCTTCTACACTTCTGGGGTGGTGTGGGGTGGAGGATAAGAGTGGAAAACATAGGACATTACTTCCTGTGACACAATTTGATTACATGGAACAAGTTCATATTTTGTACCGTGACTCTTATTGCTTATCCCAATAAATTGCTTTCAGACTATGTCATGAACTTACTAATAAGTTTTAAAACCTCTATCCCAGTCGTGTTATTTGGCCAAGACTGGTAGAACTAAAGCTCTCCATGGTCTCAGTGTTTAGCTCCAAATGTTAACTAAAATCACAACACCAGAGGACTTACCCATGTACAATGAAATAAAACAGATTTCATTACAGTCATGATAATATTTGGTGCCTTACATGCTTAGCCAAATCTGTAATTTTGCAATGAACTCTATAATTTGACAGAAGCGTCCAACCAGTTCCTTTGCTTGTCCCTGCTTATTATTTAAGCCATTTTGTCAGTGGATATGACAAATTTATTTAGAGATTATTCCAGCAAATATAAGCTTTACATGTAAATAAAACATGATAAATGAGTATTCTAAAGTATTAGCATTTTTATCCAATTAGAGTGTTAACAAGTCTCTAAAATGCTTGAACATCTTTCTACATTATTTAATTCTTTGAAAGTTTTACAATGCTGCTTGTGGTCAGATAATGTCATAGAATTTGGGGATATCTCCAAACTTAAAGGAATTAATTTGTTGTTTAGATTTCAATAATTTAAATTTCATATATTTTTCATGATATTTTCAATAATTCCACTGGAACTGTTACTTCTACAACACAAACAAAAAATTAAGGTTATAAGTGATTGTGTCTCTTAAGATATATACAGATTTTATCACAGTCAAACCAAATAATATAATAGTAATACCAGAGGTAGAGCAGTAATAGCTATAATTTAATATCAATACTATGTGGTTGATACTATTTAAACACTTTAATCATATCAACTATTTGAATCCCCATATTGCATTCAAAAAGTGAAGATCATGACATCCAGTCCCATCACTTCATTGTGAATAGATGGGGGAAAAGTGGAAACAGTGTCAGATTTCATTTTCTTTGGCTCCAAAATCAATGCAGATGGTGACTACAGCCATGAAATTAAAAGACGCTTGCTCCTTGGAAGAAAAGCTACGACAAACCCGCACAGCATATTTAAAAGCAGAGGTATCATTTTGCCAACAAATATCCACATAGTCAAAGCTATGGTTTTTCCAGTAGTCATGTATGATGTGAAAGTTGGACCATAAAGAAGACTGAGTGCCGAAGAATTAATTCTTTCTAACTGTGGTGCTAAAAGACTCTTAAGAATCCCTTGGACAGCAAGGAGATCAAACCAGTCAATCTAAAAGGAAATCAACCCTGAATATTCACTGGAAGGACTGATACTAAACTTGAAGCTGCAATACTTTGGCCACTTGATGCGAAGAGCCAATTTATTGGAAAAGACCCTGATGCTTGGAAAGACTGAGGGCAAGAAGAGAAGGAGACAGCCGGGAATGAGATGGTTAAATGGCATCACTGACTCAACTCAGGGAGTTTGACCTGTTGGTTGGTCATAACTTTTCTTCCAAGGAATAAGTGTCTTTTAATTTCATGGCTGCAGTCACCATCTACAGTGATTTCGGAGCTCCAAAAAATAAAGTCTTTCACTGTTTCCCCATCTATTTCCCATGAAGTGATGGGACCAGATGCCATGATCTTAGTTTTCTGAATGTTGAGCTTTAAGCCAATTTTTTCACTCTCCTTTTTCACTTTCATCAAGAGGCACTTTAGTTCTTCTTCGCTTTCTGCCATAAATGTGGTGTCATCTGCATATCTGAGGTTATTGATATTTCTCCCGGCAATCTTGATTCCAGCTTGTGCTTCTTCCAGCCCAGCATTTCTCATGATGTACTCTCCATATAAGTTAAATAAGAAGGGTGACAATATACAGCCTTGACATACTCCTTTTTTTATTTGGAACAATCTGTTGTTCCATGTCCAGTTCTAACGGTTGCTTCCTGACATGCATACAGATTTCTCAAGCGGCAGGTCAGGTGGGTTGATATTACTGTCTCTTTAAGAATTTTCCACACAGATCCACACAGTCAAAATTCTCCAAGCCAGGCTTTAGCAATACATGAATCATAAACTTCCAGATGTTCAAGCTGGTTTTAGAAAAGGCAGAACCAGAGATCAAATTGCCAACATCCATTGGATCATGTAAAAAGCAAGAGAGTTCCAGAAAAATATCTATTTCTGCTTTATTAACTATGCCAAAGCCTTTGACTCTATGGGTCACAGTAAACTGTGGAAAATTCTGAAAGAGATGAGAATACCAGACCACCTGACCTGCCTCTTGAGAAAGGTTTCTCAATGCAGGTCAGGAAGCAAGAGTTAGAACTGGATATGGAACAACAGACTGGTTCCATATAGGAAAAGGAGTACATCGAGGCTGTATATTGTCACACTGCTTATTTAACTTCTATGCAGAGTACATCATGAAAAACACTGTACTGAAAGAACACAAGCTGAAATCAAGATTGCTGGGAGAAATATCAATAACCTCAGATATGCAGATGACACCACCCTTATGGCAGAAAGTGAAGAGGAACTCAAAAGCCTCTTGATGAAAGTGAAAGAAGAGAGTGAAAAAAGTTGGCTTAAAGCTCAGCATTCAGAAAACGAAGATCATGGCATCTGGTCCCATTATTTCATTGGAAATAGATTAGGAAACAGTGGAAATAGTGTCAGACTTTCCTTTTGGGGGGCTCCAAAATCGCTGCAGATGGTGATTGCAGCCATGAAATTAAAAGACGCTTAATCCTTGGAAGGAAAGTTATGGCCAACCTGGATAGCATATTCAAAAGCAGAGACATTACTTTGCCAACAAAGTCCCGTCTAGTCAAGGCTGTGGTTTTTCCTGTGGTCATGTATGGATGTGAGAGTTGGACTGTGAAGAAGGCTGAGAGCCAAAGAATTGATGCTTTTGAACTGTGGTGTTGGAGAAGACTCTTGAGAGTCCTTTGGACTGCAAGGAGATCCAACCAGTCCTTCCTAAATGAGATCAGTCCTCGGTGTTCATTGGAAGGACTGATACTGAAGCTGGAAGTCCTATACTTTGCCCACCTCATGTGAAGAATTGACCCATTGGAAAAGCCCCTAATGCTGGGAGGGATTGGGGGCAGGAGGAGAAGAGTATGACAGAGGATGAGATGGCTGGATGGCATCACCAACTCGATGGACATGAGTTTGAGTAAACTCTGGGAGTTGCAGATAGATAGGGAGGCCTGGTGTGCTGTGATTCATGGGATCGCAAAGAGTCGGAAATGACTGAGCAACTGTACTGAACTAAAATGACATAGTCAAAGGCTTTGGCATAGTCAGTAAAGCAGAAGTAGATGTTTTTTCTGAGACTTTCTTGCTTTTTTGGTCCAACAGATGTTGGCAATTTGATCTCTGGTTCCTCTGCCTTTTCTAAAACCAGTTTGAGCATCTGGAAGTTCATGGTTTATATATTGTTGAAGCCTGGCTTGGAGAATTTTGAGCATCATTTTGCTAGTGTGTGAGAAAAGTGCAATTGTGTGGTAGTTGGGGCATTCTTTGGCTTTGCCTTTCTTTGGGATATAATAAAAACTGACATTTTCCAATCCTGTGGCCACTGCTGAGTTTTCCAAATTTGCAGGTATATTGAGTGGACCACTTCCACAAGATCATCTTTTAGGATTTGAAATAGCTCAACTGGAATTCCATCACCTCCAGTAGATTTGTTCATAGTGATGCTTCCTAAGGCCCACTGGACTTTGCATTCCAGGATGTCTGGCTCTAGGTGAGTGGTCACACCATCTGGCTCGTGAAGATTGTTTCCGTATAGTTCTTCTGTGTATCCTTGCCACCTCTTCTTAATATCGGAGAATGCACTGGTGACCCACTCCAGTACTCTTGCCTGGAAAATCCCATGGACAGAGGAGCCTGGTAGGCTGCAATCCATGGGATTGCTAAGAGTTGGACACGACTGAGTGACTTCACTTTGACTTTTCACTTTCATGCATTGGAGAAGGAAATGGCAACCCACTCCAGTGTTCTTGCCTGGAGAATCCCAAGGACAGGGGAGCCTGGTGGACTGCCGTCTATGGGATCACACAGGGTTGGACACAACTGATGTGAATTAGCAGCAGCAGCAGCTTTTTAATATCTTCTGCTTCTGTTAGGTCCGTACCATTTCTGTCCTTTATTTTGCCCATCTTTGCATGAAAAGTTCCCTTGGTATATCTAATTTTCCTGAAGAGATCTCTAGTCTTTCCCATTCTATTGCTTTCCTCTATTTCTTTCTACTGATCACTGAGGAATGTTTTCTTCTCTCTCCTTGCTATTCTTCGGAACTCTGCATTCAAATGGGTATATCTTTCCTTTCCTCCCTTGCGTTTAGCTTCTCTTCCTTTCACAACTATTTGTAAGTCCTTCTCAGACAGCCATTTTGCCTTTGTGCATTTCTTTTTCTTGTTGATGGTCTTAATCCCTGCCTCCTGTACAATGTCACGAACCTCCATCCATTGTTCTTCAGGCATTCTGTCTATCAGATCTAATCCCTTGAATCTATTTCTACTTCCACTATGTAATCACAAGGGATTTGATTTAGGTCATACCTGAATGGTCTAGTGGTTTCTGGTTTCCCTACTTTCTTCAATTTAAATCTGAATTTGGCAATAAGGAGGTAGGATATGAGCCACAGTCAGCTCCCAGTCTTGTTTTTGCTGACTGTATAGAGCTTCTCCATCTTTGGCTGCAAAGAATATAATCAATCTGATTTAGGTATTGACCATCTGGTGATGTTCAGGCATAGAGTCTTTTCTTGTGTTGTTGGAAGAGGGTGTTTGCTATGATTAGTGAATTCTCTTTGCAAAACTCTATTAGCCTTTACCCTGCTTCATTCTGTACTCGAAGGCCTTGCATTAAACCAGGGTGGTTTCTGTTCAGTTTAGTTCATTCACTCAGTTATGTCTGACTCTTTGTGACCCAATGGACTGCAGCACACCAGACCTCTTTGTCCATTACCAACTCCCAAAGTTTACTCAAACTCATGTCCATGGAGTCGGTGATGCCATCCAACCATCTCATCCTCTGTTGTCCCCTTTTCCTCCAGCCTTCAATCTTTCCCAGCATCAGAGTCTTCTCAAATGAGTCAGCACTTTGCATCAGGTGGCCAAAATATTGGAGTTTCAGCTTCAGCATCGGTCCTTCCAATGAACACTGTGGACTGATCTCCTTTAGGATGGATTGGTTGGATCTCCTTGCAGTCCAAGGGACTCTCAAGAGTCTTCTCCAACACCACAGTTCAAAAGCATCAATTCTTCAGTGCTCAGCTTTCTTTATAGTCCAACTCTTACATCCATACATGACAAATGGAAAAACCATAGGCTTGACTAGACTGACCTTTGTTGGCAAAGCAATGTCTCTGCTTTTCCATATACTGTCTATGTGGTCATAACTTTCCTTCCAAGGGGTAAGCTTTTGCATTAAACCAAGGTGGTTAAATATAGAAGAAATCAACACAAGTGGCTGAGTGCAAAGAATTGATGCTTTTGAACTGTGGCGTTGGAGAAGACTCTTGAGAGTCCCTTGGACTGCAAGGAGATCCAAACAGTCCATTATGAAGGAGATCAGCTCTGGGATTTCTTTGGAAGGAATGATGCTAAAGCTGAAACTCCAGTACTTTGGCCACCTCATGCGAAGAGTTGACTCATTGGAAAAGACTCTGATGCTGGGAGGGATTGGAGGCAAGAGAAGAAGGGGACAACAGAGGATGAGATGGCTGGATGGCATCACTGACTCGATGGATGTGGGTCTCAGTGAACTCCAGGAGTTGGTGATGGACAGGGAGGCCTGGCGTGCTGTGATTCATGGAGTCACAAAGAGTCGGACACAACTGAGCAACTGATCTGATCTGATATACTATATAGTTAAACTAAAACAGAAAACAGAACCAAATCCAAATCATACTTATTTTATCTTTATATAACTAGTAGGCTTAATATTAACTTCTTGAAATGGAGTTCCAATACTGTGGTGAAAAAAAAAAGATAACATCCATGTCAATCAGTACATGAAAACCCATCCCACCAAATTATATCATCCTATTATCCATACTTATAAACCATAATGATGAAAAATTCTCTTTTAAAGACTTAAGACTTTCCAGACTTTCTGAGCTCTGCATCTGTAACTTACCTGGTCATGGTAAAGTAGATTGCTTTGCTGTGTCACTACTTTACTTTTGTTAATCCTAAAGCAGCAAAGTGAAAAAAAGTGAATGTGAAAGTCACTCAGTTGTGTCCAACTCTTTGCGACCCCCTGGACTTAGTCCATGGAATTCTCCAGGCCAGCATACTAGAATGAGTAGCCTTTCCCTTGTCCAGGGGATCCTCCCAATGCAGGGATGGAACCCAGGTCTCCCACTTTGCAGGTGGATTCTTTACCAGCTGAGCTACAAGAGAAGCCCATAAAGCAGCAAAACATTCTTCAAATCTTAAATTTGTTTTGTAAACAGAGACAGAGCTTACTCTTGCCAGGGGGGAAAATGGGGGAAAGAGATAGTTAGGGAGTTTGAGATCAGCAGTGCAGCTGGTGGCTCAGACAGCAAAGAATCTGCCTGCAATGCAGAAGACCTGGGTTCAATGCCTGGGTCAGGAAGCTCCCCTGAAGAAGGGAATTCTACACACTCCATTATTCTTGCCTGGAGAATTCCATGAACAGAGAAGCTTGGGGAGCTATAGTCCATGGTTTCACAAAGAGTCGGACATGACTGAGCAACCAACACTTGGGATAGGCAAGTACATTCTGCTATATTAAAATGGATAGGCAACAAGGTCTTAATGTATAGCACAGGGAACTCTGCTTAATGTTGTATGGCCACCTGGATGGGAGGGCAGTTTGGGGGAGAATGGATAAATGTATGTATATGGCTGATCCCCTTCATTATCCATCTAAAACTACCACAACGTTGTGCTCCACAGTAGGCGAAGCCACAACAATGAGAACCCTCCACACGGCAACTAAAGAGTAGCCCCCTCTCGCCACAGCGAGTGAAAAAGCCCAAGCAGCAATGAAGACCTAGCACAGCCAAAAATAAGTTTAAAAGTTCTTTTCCTTTTTAAAATCCACAAATAAAAATATATGACTATTGCAGCTGTTAGCCCTAAGACTGATGACTGCACATAAAAGAATGCAGCAAATGAAGATTTTATTGTCCCCTCTCTGACTTTCTAAAATGACACAGAAGCTTACATGTTCTGGGCACCATTCCCAGAAGTATAGCATTCTCTCCAAAAATCCACAGATGCTCTTCTGGGAACGAGGTGGCGGCATTGGCAACACAAATGAGCTGACAGTGTGCTACCATTCCTGGAAGCACTGCCTTCTGGAGACGCGATTTTCAAGAAAAAACACCAAACTGAATTGTGTTCTGTTCTTCACATATCCTATATATTTTTGAAACTCAGAGATTAATATTATATGGGAGGGAAAAGCCAGTTTGTGGTTGTTTGGAGAAATAAGTAATATATTTTTTAAAGCTGAAGATATGGTGATTTGAGTTATGAAAGACGAGTTTCTAAGGCACTGTATGAAGAAAAATTGGAACTCATCACTTAACAACCACAAACAGACCAATTCATTATGCTTTGTCTGAGAATACCACACTATAAAATGCTTACTTTTAAAATAAGACAGTTGCTGACAATACAGATGTTTTGCATTATCATAATTACTTGAATTTTATAGTGACTTTATCTTAGATTCATAGGCTGATAATTTTTTAAAGTGACCTTAGTAATCATCAACTAAACTCTCCATTTTATAGCTCCTAAGAGATTAAGTGACTTACTCAGGATGAGCCAGCCTTGACACAAATGGAGCTCTTCTGAATTTAAAGGTAATATTTTACCTTTAACAATCTCCAAAGAGTTTCAAATTTATTATCTGATTTGAGAAGTCTAGAAAACCTATGAAGGTATTACTATGCTCATTTGGAAATAAACAAATGGCAGTCCAAGCAATTTAACCAAATTGCCTTAAAAACATAGTTAGCAAGGTTTCAAAGTCTAAAACCATCGACCTTTTTTGCAATATAACATGTTACAATATATAATAAGTATTCACTTTAAAAATGACTAATTGTAGGCATAGGTTGGGGCATTGATTGATTGGCTGTGAGGGACAAAAAGGACGTGCACCTGAGCAGAGTGAGGGAAAATATTGTGGGTGCCTGCTTAGGCAGCTCATTGAAAATAGCTTGGACCTCCATCTGCAGCCAACGTGAACCCAGGTCTCGCATGGGCCCACACCTTGTTTCAGCACTACTCTATTCTAAGCCGATGATCCCAATGCTGGAAGAGGAAAAAGACACACTTAAGTGGAACAGAACCAACTCAGGCTTGACACTCAGAGCTTCTACTCCAGCAACTTAGGATTGGATTTCCCTCTGCCTACATAGTCCAGTTATCGCCACTGAGCAGATGGTAACTCCCACCTCACACTCAGCATCATCTCTGGCCCCACCATCTCCAGCTCCAGCCTATACCAAGGTGATGGCTTGTTGAAGACCAGGATAGACTTTTTCCCCCAAAGATCTATAGATGGCCAGTAGATACATGAGAAGATACTCAACATCTATAATTATTACAGAAATTCAAATCAAAATCACAATGAGATAATCATTTCACACCTGTAAGAATGATATTATTTGAAAAGTCTATAAATAACAAACGTTAGAGAGGATGTGGAGAAAAATGAACCCTTATACACTGCTAGTGGGAGTGCAAGTTCCTGCAGCCACTATGGAAAATAGTATGGAGGTTCCTCAAAAAACTAAAAATAGAACTATCATGCATGTATGTGCTAAGACACTTCAGTCATGTCCAACTTGTGCAACCCTGTGGACTGCAGCTTGCTGGGTTCCTCTGTCCATTAGATTCTCCAGACAAGAATACTGGAGAGGGTTGCCATGCCCTCCTCCAGGGGATCTAACATGTGTCTTTTATGTCTGCCTGCATTGTCAGGCAGGTTTTCTACCACTAGCACCACCTGGAAAGCCCCAGAGCTACTATATGATCTAGTAGTTCCAATCCTGCTTATATATCCAAGAAAAACAAAAACTCTAATTAAAAAAAAAAAATCTCCCCCAGGGTTCATAGGATAACTATCTACAATAGTCAGATATTGATGCAACCCAAGTTTCTATCAGTGGATGATTGGACAAAGAAAAAATGATGTATATACACAATGAAATATTGCTCAGCCATTAAAAAAAAAAGAATGAAATGCTGCCATTTGCAGCAACATGAATGAATATAGAGAATATTATGCTTAGTGAAATAGTAAGACAAATATTGTATGATGTAATTTACATGTGAACTAAAAAATTAAAGCAAATATATATAGCAAAACAGACTCAGGTATAGAGAACACACTAGTGGTTACGAGTAGGGAGACAGAAGTGGGGAGGGATAAAATAAGCTTATGGGATTAAGATACATACTACTATATATAAAATAGATAAGCAATAAGGATATATTGTACAGCATATTAAATTATAGCTGTTATTTTACAACAATTTTAATGGAGTATTATTTGTAAAATACTGGATTACTATGCTAGACATCTGAAGTTAATATAATATTATAAATCAACTCTTCTTCATGTTCGATCCCTGGGTTGGAGATCCCCGGGAGAAGGGAATGGCTACCCACTCCAGTCCCGTATTCTTGCCTGGAGAATTCCATGGACAGGACAGGCTGGCTACAGTCCATGTGGTCACAAAGATTTGTACACAGCTGAGCAACTAATACTTTCACTTTTCACTTCATTCAATCAACTGACATACTTGGCAAAGAATAAAGTTTTTTTGATCCACAAAGTTTTCACTTGTAGATGAATAAGAAATAAATGCATTATTCTGCCATACAAAAGTCAGTTAAGTGTCCTCTGACTTTTCTTATTGGTGGAATCATTCATGATGCAAAGAATACAATATATCACAGTATCACAGATAATTTGGTTCTTGAGGCTTCAGTGTTTTATGTTTATACATCATTCTCCCCTAAATGGGATCAGAGTGATCAGACAAGGATTATAGAACCAGGTATTTCCTAGGGTTGCAGTAAATGCTTTGTGAGAATGAATGGTTCTAGCTGTATAATAATAACAAAGCACCATTGCACTTCAGGAATTAGATCAAAATCAGACACAAGGAGCAAAGAGAAACAGGATTGTAATTTAAACTGTTTATCCCTTTACAGAGCAGTGCTCTGTCTTTAAGTTCATACTTTTTCTGATCATTTTTTCTCTGTTAATAATATTCATTGAATATCACACCATAAGATGATAAAATAATATGGCTACTCAAGTTAATTGTTTTTTCCCTATATTTGGCTCAATATGAGTTACTTGTTGAGAGGGAATACTTTTGGCAATTTTCTAGGATTTGTTCATTTTCTATTTCAGCATTTTATTCTATTTTATTCAATACTTACAACATATTTATTAAAAGATGAAAGAGAAACTAAGACTTTTACAAATCAATCATTTCATTTTGCCAAGATTAAAAAATGTAGAGACACAAAATGGTGCTGGTTACGTCAGTTAAAACCAAGCACAGTGGCTTTTGATTGATGAACAATCTAAAAAGCAAAGCAAACGTATATTAGAAGTATTCCTGCAGGTTCAATTGCCTTGTGTGTGTGCTCCGTCGCTTAGTCACACCCGACTCTTTGAGACCCACCAGGCTACACTGTCTATGGTATTTTTCAGGTAAGAACACTGAAGTGGGTTGTCATGTCCTTCTCTAGGGTATCTTCACAAGCCAGATATCAAACCCTAGTCTCCTGCATATCCTGCATTGTAGGCAGATTCTTTAACCACTGAGTCATCGGTGAAGCCATCAATTGCCTTACTTGGGACACGTAAGTTTGCTTGTTATACATAAGTATACTGTTTGGACAGTATACTCAGGATTGACAGAGCACTTATTCTATCTACTAATCTGTCATGCTACTGAATTTTATCCTGGAATAATGCTGGTAAAAATGTTTCCTTTCTTCTCATGATTATATTTGGCAGATCTATTGCTCTGTGCATTTTCAGGTAGCAGTCACTCAAATAAAATGATCTAAACAATTCCAAATATTGATTTCTTGCAAAAGTCTTCCTGCTGTCTCAGGAAAAAAAAAATACAAGAAAAAAATCTTATACATAACCTAATGTTCTCTCTGTGCTTTTTTGTGTATCCTGGTCCAGCATATTGGTCATTTTCCCCCAGGGAAACAGTGACACAAGTGCTTGAATAAAGAACATTTTCAAAATAACTATAATTTTTAATTAGGTGAAAAGTTAATAAATAATGCAAAGGGAAATAAAATAACATGGAAGAATCAGAGGTGCCAAGCATTTTAATCATGTTCTATTACATGAGTAATAACACTACTAACCCTATGAAAGAAAGTTTAGTCAATCTACGTTAAGCAAGCCAGAAAAAAAAAATCCTTAATGATACTAAAATGCATGGAGGAATGGAAATTGCACACAGTAAAAGTTCTATTCATTAATTTTTCAATTATCCGGTCAACTCACATTATTGAGTACCTGCTTTGTACCAAGTGCTATTATAGAAACTAAAATATGTATCAGTAAATAAAGTTTATAACCTAGTGGTAAAAGACAGAAGTAGTTAAGTTCACAAATAAATACATTCTTTATCAGATAATATAAAACACAATGGAGAAATAAAAGTAGATTAAGTGGAAGGAGGATAATCAGGGGGAGATTCTAGAGAGAGAGAGAGAACAGGAAATTCCCATGTTCTGAGATGGAAAATTATAAGTTTTATCTTATGAAACGTAATCCTTTTATCATGCTGCTAAGTTTGGTTTGATAGTACTTTGGTAATAATTTTTACACTAGTATTTCTAGGAAACATTTGGCCTATGTCTTTATTTTGTCTTGTTTTTCCTGTAGTGCCTTTGTCTGGTTTCAGTATCAGGATAATACTGGTTTCATAGAATGAGCTAGGAGTTTCGTCCTCTTCAATTTTTGGAAGAGTTTGAGAAGTAATTGAAGCCATTTGATTAAAGGCTTTTCTTTGGTGGGAAGATTTCTTGCTGACTCAATGTTCTTACTAATTGTAGATCTATTTATATTTGTTTTAAACTTATATTCATGATTTAATATTTGTAGTTTTGTGCTTCTAGGAATTTGTGCATTTCATCTAGGTCATGATATTCATTAGTGGACAGTCATTCACTTATTATAAGTTCACTCTTATAATCCCCTTTATTCCTATAGAATTGATAATAATGTCCACAATTTCATTTCTTATTTTATTTTTTAAACTTTTTATTGGAGTATAGTAGATTTACAATGTTGTTTTAGTTTCAGGTGTACAACAAAAGGAATCAGTCATACATGTACATATTTTTGTTTTCTTTTTTTAAAATTTATTTATTTATTTTAATTGGAGGCTAAATACTTTACAATATTGTAGTGGTTTTTGCCATATATCGACATGAGTCAGCCACGGGAGCACATGTGTTCCCCATCCTGAACCTCCTCCCACTTCCCTCCCCAGCCCATCCCCCAGGGTCATCCCAGTGAACCAGCCCTGAGCACCCTGTCTTATGCATCAAACCTGGACCAGCAATCCACTTCATATATGAAAATATACACGTTTCAACACTACCCTCTCAAATCATCCCACCCTTGCCTTCTCCCACAGAATCCAAAACTGTTCTTTACATCTGTGTCTCTTTTGCTGACTCACATATAGGGTCATCATTACCATCTTTATAAATTCCATATATATGCATTAGTATACTGTATTGGTGTTTTTCTTTCTGACTTACTTCACTCTGTATAAAAGGCTCAAGTTTCATGCACCTCATTAGAACTGATTCAAGTGCATTCTATTTAATGGCTGAATAATATTCCATTGTATTTATGTACCACAGCTTTCTTACCCATTCATCTGCTGATGGGTATCTAGGTTGCTTCCATGTCCTGGCTATTATAAACAGTGCTGCAATGAACATTGGGGTACACGTGTCTCTTTCAATTCTGGTTTCCTCAGTGTGTATACCGAACAGTAGGATTGCTGGGTCATATGGCAGTTCTATTTGAAGATTTTTAAGGAATCTCCACAGTGTTCTCCATAGTGGCTGCACTAGTTTGCATTCCCACCAAGAGTGTAAGAGGGTTCCTTTTTCTCTGCACCCTCTCCAGCATTTATTGTTTGTAGACTTTGTGATAGCAGCCATTCTGACTGGTACCTCATTGTAGTTTTGATTTGGATTTCTCTGAAAATGAGTGATGTTGATTATTTTTTCATGTGTTTGTTAGCCATCTGTATTTTCTTCTTTGGAGAAATATCTGTTTAGTTCTTTGGCCCATTTTTTTAATTGGGTCATTTATTTTTCCGGAATTCAGCTGCAGGAGCTGCTTGTATATTATTCAGATTAATTCTTTGTTAGTTGCTTCATTTGCTATTATTTTCTCCCATTCTGAAGGCTGTCTTTTCACCTTGCTTATAGGTTCCTTCATTGTGCAAAAACTTTTAAGTTTAATTAGGTCCCATTTGTTTATTTTTGATTTTATTTCCATTACTTTGGGAGGTGGGTCATAGAGGATCCTGCTGTGATGTATGTCATACAGTGTATTGCTTATGTTTTCCACTAGGAGTTTTATAGTTTCTGGTCTTACATTTAGATCTTTAATCCATTTTGAGTTTATTTTTGTGTATAGTGTTAGAAAGTGTTCTAGTTTCATTCTTTTACAAATGGTTGACCAGTTTTCCCAGCACCACTTGTTAAAGAGATTGTCTTTTCTCCATTGTATATTCTTGCCTCCTTGTCAAAGATAAGGTGTCCACAGTTGCATGGGTTTATCTCTGGGCTTTCTATTTTGTTCCATTGATCTATATTTCTGTCCTTGTGCCAGTACCATACTGTCTTGATGACTGTAGATTCGTAGTATAGTCTGAAGTCAGGCAATTTGATTCCTCCAGTTTCATTCTTCTTTCTCAAGATTGCTTTGGCTATTTGAGGTTGGTTTGTTTGTTTGTATTTCCACACAAATAGTCAAATTATTTGTTTTAGTTCTGTGAAAAATACCATTAGTAGCTTCATAGGGATTTCATTGAATCTATAGATTGCTTTGGGTAGTATATGCATTTTCACTATATTGACTTTTCCAATCCGTGAGCATGGTATATTTCTCCATCTATTAGTGTCCTCTTTGATTTCTTTCATCAGTGTTTTATAGTTTTCTATATATAGGTCTTTGTTTATTTAGGTAGATTTATTCCTAAGTATTTTATTCTTTTTTTTTTATTCATTTCATCTTGACTTTGCTCTTCCTTTTGACTTAAATTTTTGTTTTGTTTTGTTTTTAATTTTTTGACTCATGAAAAAAAAAAAAAACCCAAAAAATGGGCCAAAGAAACTCCAAAGAGGCAAATGGGAAGGAAGAGAAAGCAACAGGTCATTTGCTTTCTGCTGAGCTTGCATCTAGTCAAGGCTATGGTTTTTCCAGCAGTCATGTATGGATGTGAGAGTTGGACTATAAAGAAAGCTGAGCACTGAAGAATTGATACTTTTGAATTGTGGTGTTGGAGAAGACTCTTGAGAGTCCCTTGGACTGCAAGGAGATCCAACCAGTCCATCCTAAAGGAGATCAGTCCTGGGTGTTCATTGGAAGGACTGATGCTGAGGCTGAAACTCCAAAACTTCGGCCACCTGATGCAAAGAGCTGACTCATTGAAAAAGACCCTGATGCTGGAAAAGATTGAGGGTGGGAGTAGAAGGGGAAGACAGAGGATGAGATGGTTAGATGGCATCACCGACTCAATGGACATGAGTTTGGGTAAACTCTGGGAGTTGGTGATGAACAGGGAGGCCTGGGGTCACAAAGAGTCAGACACAACTGAGCAACTGAACTGAACTGAGTTTTTTTTCCTTTTGTTGAAATGGTGAATGGAATTGTTTCCTTAATTTCTCTTTCTGTTTTCTCATTAGTGTATAGGAATGCAAGGGATTTCTGTGGGTTAATTTTATATCCTGCAACTTTACTGTATTCATTGATTAGCTCTAGTAATTTTCTGGTGGAGTCTTTAGGGTTTTCTATATAGAGGATCATGTCATCTGCAAACACTGAGAGTTTTACTTCTTATTTTCCAGTCTAGATTCTGTTTATTTCTTTTTCTTCTCTGATTGCTGAGGCTAAAACTTCCAAATCTATGTTGAATAGTAGTGGTGAGAGTGGGCACCCTTGTCTTGTTCCTGACTTTAGGGGAAATGCTTTTAATTTTTCACCATTGAAGATAATATTTGCTGTGAGTTTATCATATATGGCTTTTATTATGTTGAGGTATGTTCCTTCTATGCCTGCTTTCTGGAGGGTTTTTACCATAAATGGATGTTGAATTTTGTCAAAGGCTTTCTCTGTGTCTATTGAGATAATCATGGTTTTTATCTTTCAATTTGTTAATGTGGTGTATCACACTGATTGATTTGTGGATATTGAAGAATACTTGCATCCCTGGGATAAAGCCCACTTGGTCATGATGTATGATCTTTTAAATATGTTGTTGAATTCTCTTTGCTAGTATTTTGTTAAGGATTTTTGCATCTATGTTCATCAGTGATATTGGCCTGTAGTTTTCTTTTTTGTGGCATCTTTATCAGGTTTTGGTATTAGGGTGATGGTGGCCTCATAGAATGAGTTTGGAAGTTTACCTTCCTCTGCAACTATCTGGAAGAGTTTGAGTAGGATAGGTATTAGCTCTTCTCTAAATTTTTGATAGAATTCAGCTGTGAAGCCATCTGGTCCTGGGCTTTTGTTTGCTGGAAGATTTCTGATTACAGTTTCAATTCCCGTGCTTGCGATGAGTCTGTTAAGATTTTCCATTTCTTCCTGGTTCAGTTTTGGAAAGTTATAGTTTTTTAAGAATTTGTCCATTTCTTCCAAGTTGTCCATTTTTTTTTTTTTTGCATATAGTTGCTGATAGTAGTCTCTTATCATCCTTTGTATTTCTGTGTTGTCTGTTGTGATTTCTCCATTTTCATTTCTAATTTTGTTAATTTGACTCTTCTCCATTTTTTTCTTGATGAATCTTGCTAATGCTTTGTCTATTTTATTTATCTTCTCAAAGAACCAGCTTTTAGCTTTGTTGATTTTTGCTATGGTCTCCTTTGCTTCTTTTTAATTTTTTTCTGCCCTAATTTTTATGATTTCTTTCCTTCTACTAACCCTGGGGTTCTTCATTTCTTCCTTTTCTAGTTGCTTTATGTGTAGAGTTAGGTTATTTATTTGACTTTTGTTTCTTAAGGTAAGCTTGTATTGCTATGAACCTTCCCCTTAGCACTGCTTTTACTGAGTCCCATTGGTTTGGGGTTGTTGTGTTTTCATTTACATTCATTTCTATGCATACTTTGATCTCTTTTTTTTTAAATATCTTCTGTGGTTTCTTGGTTATTTAGAAGTGTGTTGTTTATCCTCCATATGCTTGTATTTTTAGTGTGTGCGTGTGTGTGTGTGTGTGTTTCCTGTAGTTGACATCTAATCTTACAGCACTGTGATCAGAAAAGATGCTTGGAATGATTTCAATTTTTTTGAATTTACCAAGGCTAGATTTATTGCCCAAGATGTGATCTATCCTGGAGAAGGTTCCATGTGCACTTGAGAAAAAGGTGAAATTCATTGTTTTGGGGTGAAATGTCCTATAGATATCAATTAAGTCTAGCTGGCCCATTGTATCACTTAAAGTTTGTGTTTCCTTGTTAATTTTCTGTTTAGTTGATCTATCCATAGGTGTGAGTGGGGTATTAAAGTCTCCAAGTATTATTGTATTACTGTTAAATTCCCCTTTCATAATTGTTAGCATTTGCCTTACATATTGTTGTGCTCCTATGTTGGATTCATTTAATTTTTTAATTGTTATATCTTCTTCTTGGATTGATCCTTTGATCATTATGTAGTGTGCTTCTTTGTCACTTTTCATGGCCTTTATTTCAAAGTCTATGTTATGAGTATTGCTACTTCTTCTTTTTTTGGTCTCCATTTGAGCGAAATAACTGTTTCCAGCCTACATTTTCAGTCTTTATGTGTCCCTTGTTGTGAGATGTTTCTCTTGTAAGCAGCATATATAGGAGTCTTGTTTTTGTATCCATTAAGCCAGTCTTTGTCTTTTGGTTGGGGCATTCAACCCATTTACATTTAAGGTAATTATTGATAAGTATGATCCTGTTGCTATTTACTTTGTTGTTTTGGGTTCGAGTTTATAAACCTTTTCTTTGTTTCCTGTCTAGAGAAGATCCTTTAGCATTTGATGAAGAGATGGTTTGGTGGTACTGAATTCTCTAAGCTTTTGCTTGTCTGTAAAGCTTTTGATTTCTCCTTCATATATGTTTTTTATTTTATTTTATTTTATTTTTAAACTTTACAATATTATATTGGTTCTGCCATATATTGAAATGAATCTGCCACAGGCATACATGTGTTCCCCATCCTGAACCCTCCTCCCTCCTCCCTCCCCATACCATCCCTCTGGGTTGTCCCAGTGCACCAGCCCCAAGCATCCTGTATCGTGCATCGAATCTGGACTGGCGACTCGTTTCATATATGATATTATACATATTTCAATGCCATTCTCCCAAATCATCTCACCCTCTCCCTCTCCCACAGAGTCCAAAAGACTATTCTATACATCAGTGTCTCTTTTGCTGTCTCGTATACAGGGTTATTGTTACCATCTTTCTAAATTCCATATATATGTGTTAGTATACTGTATTGGTGTTTTTCTTTCTGGCTTACTTCGTTCTGTATAATAGGTTCCAGTTTCATCCACCTCATTAGAACTGATTCAAATGTATTCTTTTTAATGGCTGAGTAATACTCCATTGTGTATATGTACCACTGCTTTCTTATCCATTCATCTGCTGATGGACATCTAGGTTGCCTCCATGTCCTGGCTATTACAAACAGTGCTGTGATGAACATTGGGGTACACGTGTCTCTTTCAGTTCTGGTTTCCTCAGTGTGTATGCCCAGCAGTGGGATTGCTGGATCATAAGGCAGTTCTATTTCCAGATATTTAAGGAATTTCCACACTGTTCTCCATAGTGGCTGTACTAGTTTGCATTCCCACCAACAGTGTAAGAGGGTTCCCTTTTCTCCACATCCTCTCCAGCATTTATTACTTGTAGACTTTTGGATCGCAGCCATTCTGACTGGTGTGAAATGGTACCTCATAGTGGTTTTGATTTGCATTTCTCTGATAATGAGTGATGTTGAGCATCTTTTCATGTGTTTGTTAGCCATCTGTATGTCTTCTTTGGAGAAATGTCTATTTAGTTCTTTGGCCCATTTTTTGATTGGGTCGTTTATTTTTCTGGAGTTGAGCTGTAGGAGTTGCTTGTATATTTTTGAGATTAGTTGTTTGTCAGTTGCTTCATTTGCTATTCTCTTCTCCCATTCTGAAGGCTGTCTTTTCACTTTGCTTATAGTTTCCTTTGTTGTGCAGAAGCTTTTAAGTTTAATTAGGTCCCATTTGTTTATTTTTGCTTTTATTTCCAATATTCTGGGACGTGGGTCATAGAGGATCCTGCTGTGATGTATATCGGAGAGTGTTTTGCCTATGTTCTCCTCTAGGAGTTTTATAGTTTCTGGTCTTACGTTTAGATCTTTAATCCATTTTGAGTTTATTTTTGTGTATGGTGTTAGAAAGTGTTCTAGTTTCATTCTTTTACAAGTGATTGACCAGTTTTCCCAGCACCACTTGTTAAAGAGATTGTCTTTAATCCATTGTATATTCTTGCCTCCTTTGTCAAAGATAAGGTGTCCATATGTGCGTGGATTTATCTCTGGGCTTTCTATTTTGTTCCATTGATCTACATTTCTGTCTTTGTGCCAGTACCATACTGTCTTGATGACTGTGGCTTTGTAGTAGAGCCTGAAGTCAGGCAGGTTGATTCCTCCAGTTCCATTCTTCTTTCTCAAGATAGCTTTGGCTATTCAAGGTTTTTTGTATTTCCATACAAATTGTGAAATTATTTGTTCTAGCTCTGTGAAGAGTACCGTTTGTAGCTTGATAAGGATTGCATTGAATCTATAAATTGCTTTGGGTAGTATACTCATTTTCACTATATTGATTCTTCCAATCCATGAACATGGTATATTTCTCCATCTATTAGTGTCCTCTTTGATTTCTTTCACCAGTGTTTTATAGTTTTCTATATATAGGTCTTTAGTTTCTTTAGGTAGATATATTCCTAAGTATTTTATTCTTTCCGTTGCAATGGTGAATGGAATTGTTTCCTTAATTTCTCTTTCTGTTTTCTCATTATTAGTGTATAGGAATGCAAGGGATTTCTGTGTGTTGATTTTATATCCTACAAATTTACTATAATCATTGATTAGTTCTAGTAATTTTCTGGTGGAGTCTTTAGGGTTTTCTATGTAGAGGATCATGTCATCTGCAAACAGTGAGAGTTTTACTTCTTCTTTTCCAATTTGGATTCCTTTTATTTCTTTTTCTGTTCTGATTGCTGTGGCAAAAACTTCCACAACTATGTTGAATAGTAATGGTGAAAGTGGGCACCCTTGTCTTGTTCCTGACTTTAGGGAAATGCTTTCAATTTTTCACCATTGAGGATAATGTTTGCTGTGGGTTTGTCATATATAGCTTTTATTATGTTGAGGTATGTTCCTTCTATTCCTGCTTTCTGGAGAGTTTTTATCATAAATGGATGTTGAATGTTGTCAAAGGCTTTCTCTGCATCTATTGAGATAATCATATGGTTTTTATTTTTCAATTTGTTAATGTGGTGTATTACATTGATTGATTTGCGGATATTGAAGAATCCTTGCATCCCTGGGATAAAGCCCACTTGGTCATGGTGTATGATCTTTTTAATGTCTTGTTGGATTCTGATTGCTAGAATTTTGTTAAGGATTTTTGCATCTATGTTCATCAGTGATATTGGCCTATAGTTTTCTTTTTTTGTGGCATCTTTGTCAGGTTTTGGTATTAGGGTGATGATGGCCTCATAGAATGAGTTTGAAAGTTTACCTTCCTCTGCAAATTTCTGGAAGAGTTTGAGCAGGATAGGTGTTAGCTTTTCTCTAAATTTTTTGTAGAATTCAGCTGTGAAGCCGTCTGGACCTGGGCTTTTGTTTGCTGGAAGATTTCTGATTACAGTTTCAATTTCCGTGCTTGTGATGGGTCTGTTAAGATTTTCTATTTCTTCCTGGTTCAGTTTTGGAAAGCTGTACTTTTCTAAGAATTTGTCCATTTCTTCCACGTTGTCCATTTTATTGGCATATAATTGCTGATAGTAGTCTCTTATGATCCTTTGTATTTCTGTGTTGTCTGTTGTGATCTCTCCATTTTCATTTCTAATTTTATTGATTTGAGTGTTCTCCCTTTGTTTCTTGATGAGTCTGGCTAATGTTTTGTCAATTTCATTTATCCTTTTGAAGAACCAGCTTTTGGCTTTGTTGATTTTTGCTGTGGTCTCTTTTGTTTCTTTTGCATTTATTTCTGCCCTAATTTTTAAGATTTCTTTCCTTCTGCTGACCCTGGGGTTCTTCATTTCTTCCTTTTCTAGTTGCTTTAGGTGTAGAGTTAGGTTATTTATTTGACTTTTTTCTTGTTTCTTGAGTTATGCCTGTATTGCTATGAACTTTCCCCTTAGGACTGCTTTTACTGTGTCCCACAGGTTTTGGGTTGTTGTGTTTTCATTTTCATTTGTTTTTATGCAAATTTTGATTTCTTTTTTCATTTCTTCTGTGATTTGTTGGTTATTCAGTAGCGTGTTGTTCAGCCACCATATGTTGGAATTTTTAATAGTTTTTCTCCTGTAATTGAGATCTAATCTTACTGCACTGTGGCCAGAAAAGATGCTTGGAATGATTTCAATTTTTTTGAATTTACCAAGACTAGATTTATGGCCCAGGATGTGATCTATCCTGGAGAAGGTTCCATGTGCACTTGAGAAAAAGGTGAAATTCATTGTTTTGGGATGAAATGTCCTATAGATATCAATTAGGTCTAACTAGTCTATTGTATCATTTAAAGTTTGTGTTTCCTTGTTAATTTTCTGTTTAGTTGATCTATCCATAGGTGTGAGTGGGGTATTAAAGTCTCCCACTATTATTGTGTTATTGTTAATTTCTCCTTTCATACTTGTTAGCATTTGTCTTACATATTGCGGTGCTCCCGTGTTGGGTGCATATATATTTATAATTGTTATATCTTCTTCTTTGATTGATCCTTTGATCATTATGTAGTGACCATCTTTGTCTCTTTTCACAGACTTTGTTTTAAAGTCTATTTTGTCTGATATGAGTATTGCTACTCCTGCTTTCTTTTGGTCCCTATTTGCATGGAAAATCTTTTTCCAGCCCTTCACTTTCAGTCTGTATGTGTCCCCTGTTTTGAGGTGAGTCTCTTGTAAACAGCATATGTAGGGGTCTTGTTTTTGTATCCATTCAGCCAGTCTTTGTCTTTGGTTGGGGAATTCAACTCATTTACATTTAAGGTAATTATTGATAAGTATGATCCCGTTGCCATTTACTTTATTGTTTTAGGTTCGAATTTATACACTGTTTTTGTGTTTCCTGTCTAGAGAATATCCTTTAGTATTTGTTGGAGAGCTGGTTTGGTGGTGCTGAATTCTCTCAGCTTTTGCTTGTCTGTAAAGCTTTTGATTTCTCCTTCATATTTGAATGAGATCCTTGCTGGGTACAATAATCTGGGCTGTAGGTTATTTTCTTTCATCGCTTTAAGTATTTCTTGCCATTCCCTCCTGGCTTGGAGAGTTTCTATTGAAAGATCAGCTGTTATCCTTATGGGAATTCCCTTGTGTGTTATTTGTTGTTTTTCCCTTGCTGCTTTTAATATTTATTCTTTGTGTTTGATCTTTGTTAATTTGATTAATATGTGTCTTGGGGTGTTTCACCTTGGGTTTATCCTGTTCGGGACTCTCTGGGTTTCTTGGACTTGAGTGATTATTTCCTTCCCCATTTTAGGGAAGTTTTCAACTATTATCTCCTCAAGTATTTTCTCATGGTCTTTCTTTTTGTCTTCTTCTTCTGGGACCCCTATGATTTGAATATTGTAGCATTTATATTGTCCTGGAGGTCTCTGAGATTGTCCTCATTTCTTTAAATTCGTTTTTCTTTTTTCCTCTCTGATTCATTTATTTCTACCATTCTATCTTCTAATTCACTAATCCTATCTTCTGCCTCTGTTATTCTATTATTTGTTGCCTCCAGAGTGTTTTTGATTTCGTTTATTGCATTATTCATTAAATATTGACTCTTTTTTATTTCTTCTAGGTCCTTGTTAAACCTTTCTTGCATCTTCTCAGTCCTTGTCTCCAGGCTATTAATCTGTGATTCCATTTTGATTTCAAGATTTTGGATCCATTTCACTCTCATTATTTGGAATTCTTTATCAGGTAGATTCCCTATCTCTTCCTCTTTTGTTTGGTTTGGTGGGCATTTATCCTGTTCCTTTACCTGCTGGGTATTCCTCTGTCTCTTCATCTTGTTTAAATTGCTGAGTTTGGGGTGTCCTTTCTGTATTCTGGCAGTTTGTGGAGTTATCTTTATTGTGGCGTTTCCTTGCTGTGTGTGGGTTTGTACAGGTGGCTTGTCAAGGTCTCTTGGTTAGGGAAGCTTGTGTCGGTGTTCTGCTGGGTGGAGCTGTATTTCTTCTCTCTGGAGTGCAATGAAGTGTCCAGTAATGAGTTATGAGATGTCTATGGTTTTGGGGTGACTTTGGGCAGCATATATCTTGGAGCTCAGGGCTGTGTTCCTGTGTTGCTGGAGAATTTGCTTGGTATGTCTTGCCCTGGAACTTGTTGGCCCTTGTGTGGTGCTTGGTTTCAGTGTAGGTATGGAGGCATTTGATGAGCTTCTGTCAATTAATGTTCCCTGGAGTCAAGAGTTCCCTGGAGTCAGGGTTTGGACTTAAGCCTCCTGCTTCCAGTTATCGGTCTTATTTTTACAGTAGTTTCAAAACTTCTCCTTCTATACAGCACCATTTATAAAACATCTGCATTAAAGATGAAAAGTTTCTCCACCGTGAGGGCCACCCAGAGAGGTTCACAGTGTTACATGGAGATGAGAAGAGGGAAGAGGGAGTTAGAGCTGACCCGAATGAGATGAGGTGGAATCAATAGAGCAGAGAGTGGGCTAGCCAGTAATCACTTCCTTATGTGCACTCCACAATTGGACCACTCAGGATGTTCACGGAATTATACAGAGAAAAGAAGGAGGAGGAAGGAGACAGAGGTGGCCAGGAGGATAAAAGGGGGAATGAAAAGGAGGGAGACAGATCCAGCCAGTAATCAGTTCCCTAAGTGTTCTCCACCGTCTGGAACACACAGAAATTCACAGAATTGCATAGAGTAGAGAGGGGTTAGGGAGGAGACACAAGTGACCTGGTGGAGAAAAAGGAGAGTCCAAAGAGGGAGAGAGCAGTCAAGCCAGTAATCTCGCTCCCTAATGAAAAATGGGTACTGAAGATTGGGTTCTTAAAGGTACAAAATTGGTAACAAATACATAAAAGCAAAAATTAAAAATCTAGAGTAGAGTTTGGAATTTCAAAAATACAATGTTAAAGAAAAGAAGAAGGAAAAGAAAGAGAAAAAAAAAAAAAAACAAAGTCGCAAAAATTATAAAGAAAATATAGGTACAAAATTGATAACAAATACCAAAAAGCAAAAGTTAAAAATCTAGAGTAGAGTCTGGAATTTCAAAAATACAATGTTAAAAAAAAGAAGAAGGAAAAGAAAGAGAGATGAAAAAAAACAAACAAAAACAAAGGAAGTTGCAAAAATTATAAAGAAAATATCGGTAAAAAATTGATAACAAATAACAAAAAGCAAAAGTTAAAAACCTAGAGTCTGGAATTTCAAAAATACAATGTTAAACAAAAAAAGAAGAAAAAGAAAGAGAGAAAAAACAAACAAAAACAAACCAAGTCGCAAAAAATTATAAAGAAAATATAGGTACAAAATTGATAACAAATACCAAAAAGCATAAATTAAAAATCTAGAGTAGAGTTTGGAGTTTCAGATATACAATATCATATAAAAGAAGAAGAGAAAGAGAGAAAAAAAAAAAAAAAAAAAAAGAAAAAAGAAGTCACAGAAATTAAAAATATATATATATATAGGTATAAAATTGATAACAAATACCAAAAAGCTAAAATTAAAAATCTAGAGTAGAGTTTGAAATTTCAGATATACAATGTTATATAAAAGAAGAAGAGAAAGAGAGAGAAAAAAAAAAAAAAAAAAAAAAGTCACAGAAATTAAAAAAAAAAAAATATATATATATATATAGGTATAAAATTGATAACAAATACCAAAAAGCTAAAATTAAAAATATAGAGTAGAGTTTGGAATTTCAAAAATACAATGTTAAAGAAAAGAAGAAGAAAAAAATCAAGGTCACAAAAATTATAAAAAATTTATATATGAAGTTTGTTTTTTAAAAAAAAATAGGGTCTTTTTTTTTTTGCAAAGTAATAGGTTATAAAAGTAAAAATTAAAGGAATAATAGAGGACTTAAAAATTTTTTTTTAGTTAAAAAAAAGAAAGAAAGTATGATCATAAAATTAGTAAAAATATATCTAGGACTTTCTCTGGTTTTGTTTTGGGTATTGTGGGGTCAGTTCATTTTTGGCTAGTTCCTTGGTCCGACTTATATTTCTCAAGATCTATAGGCCCCTTCCTATGTATTCAGTTCTAACCACAGGGTTTTAATCTATTGCCTGTAGCTTCCAAGGCAGTTCCCTCTGTTATAGCTTCTGTTTGCTGATCTCTTCAGTGTCTGGTTTCTGCCCTGACACAAAGGGGACAGTGGTGGACACTTTTTTTTTTTTTTTTTTAGTTTCACTTGTTCAGTCGCGCTGTGGGGAGGGAGGGAGGGATGCTGCAAACAAATAACACTGGCATGTGCTCACAGTGCCTCAGCCACACTGGGCCTGCCTCTGCTCACGGCGCGTGTAGCCTCCCTGCCCATGCTGCTCAGGCTCTAGGTTGCTCTGCCAGGAACCATCCGTGGCCAGCCCTGGGCTGCTTGCACCTCCCAGGTCTAAGCCGCTCAGGTTCAGGCACTCGGGTATTCCTCAGAGGCGCAGACTCGGTTGGGCCAGCATTTTGTGCCCTTCCTAGGTCCGAGCAGCTCAGGTGATGAGGTGTTTGGCGAGCATGATTGCTGCAACTTATCGCCTCCCCGCCACTCGGTTATCTAGGTGTACAACTGGCACACCTTCTCAGGTGGATGTTGACTGGCCAGACCCCCAAGAAGTTTTAGTTAACGAAGAAGCCTGTTTACAGTTTTGTAGATAATGTCTCTCTGGGGCTGTGATTGCCCCCTTCCAGCTCTGGCTGCCTGTCACCAGAGGGGGACGGTCTGCAGCCGGCTATCTCTGTACAGTCCTTTGTTCCGTGCATGGGCCTGGTGGTGTCTTAGGTTAAGGCTGGCTTTTCACGTGGTAGATATCCCACAGTCTGGTTTGCTAGCCGAAATTATTTCGCTCAGATAGCGCTCGGGGTATTCAGGCCAGATCCTTATTCTAAGCGATGCAGCCCACGCCACGCCTCCCTGCCCAGCCCCCGCTTGCTAATGGCGGATGCAGGCTGCTTCTCCACTGGGGGAGTTACCGTAGGGCTCGTAATCTGCGGGTTTTAATTGTTTATTTATTTTCCCTCCCTGTTATGTTGCCCTCTGTGCTTCCAAGGCTTGGCACAGATTTGGCAGTGAGAAGGTTTCCTGGTGTTTGGAAACTTCTCTCTTTTTAAGACTCCCTTCCCAGGACGGAGCTCCATCCCTCCCTCTTTTGTCTCTTTTTTTGTCTTCTATATTTTTTCCTACCTCCTTTTGAAGACATGGGTTGCTTTTCTGGGTGCCTGATGTCCTCTGCCAGCATTCAGAAGTTGTTTTGTGGAATTTACTCAGCGTTTAAATGTTCTTTTGATGAATTTGTGGGGGAGAAAGTGTTCTCCCCGTCCTACTCCTCCACCATCTTAGCTCCTCCCCCCTACTTCATATTTGAATGAGATCCTTGCTGGGTACAGTAATCTGGGTTGCAGGTTTTTCTCTTTCATCACTTTAAGTACGTTCTGCCATTCCCTTCTGGCCTGAGGAGTTTCTATTGAAAGGTCAACTGTTATCCTTATGGGAATCCCCTTGTGTGTTATTTGTTGTTTTTCCCTTGCTGCTTTTAATATTTGTTCTTTGTGTTTGATCTTTGTTAATTTGATTAATATGTGTCTTGGAGTGATTCACCTTGGGTTTATCCTGTTTGGGATTCTCTGGATTTCTTGAACTTGGGTGACTATTTCCTTCCCCATTTTAGGGAAGTTTTCAAATATTATCTCCTCAAATGTTTTCTCATGGCCTGTCTTTTTGTCTTCTTCTTCTGGAACTCCTATGATTCAAATGTTGGGGCATTTGACATTGTCCCAGAGGTCTCTGAGGTTGTCTTCATTTCTTTTGATTCATTTTTTTTTCTATCTGCTTCATTTATTTCCACCATTCTATATTCCACCTCACTTATCCTATCTTCTGCCTCAGTTATTCTACTTTTGCTTCCCTCCAGAGTGTTTTTGATCTGTTATTGCATTATTCATTATTGATTGACTCTCTTTTTTTAATTTCTTCTAGGTCCTTGTTAAACATTTCTTGCATCTTCACCATCCTTGTCTCCAGGCTATTTATCTGTAACTCCATTTTGTTTTCAAGATTTTGAATCATTTTTATTATCATTATTCTGAATTCTTTTTCAGATAGACTCCCTTCTCCTCCTTTTTTGTTTGGTTTAGTAAGCATTTATCATTTTCCTTTACCTGTTGAATATTTCTCTGCCTTTTCCTCTTGTTTAGATTGCTGTGTTTCAGGTGGCCATTCTGTATGCTGGAAGTTTGTGATTCCTCTTTATTGTGGAGGTTCCTCCCTGTGGGTGAGGTTGGACGAGTGGCTTGTCAAGGTTTCCTGGTTAGGGAAGCTTGTGTTGGTGTTCTGGTGGGTGGAGCTGGATCTCTTCTCTCTGGAGTGCAATGAAGTGTCCAGTAGTGAGTTTTGAGGTGTCTGTGGGTTTGGTGTGACTTTGAGAAGCCTGTATAGTAATGCTCAGGGCTATGTCCCTGTGTTGCTGGAGAATTAGCGTGGTATGTCTTGGTCTGGAACTTGTTGGCTCTTGGGTGGAGCTTGGTTTCAGTGTAGGTATGAAGAGTTTTGGATGAGCTCTTGTTGATTAATGTTCCCTGGAGTCAGGAGTTTTCTGGTATTATCAAGTTTTGTATTTAAGCCTCCTGCCTCTGGTTTTCAGTCTTATTCTTACAGTAGCCTCAAGACTTCTCCATCCATACCACACCAATGATAAAACATCTAGGTTAATGGGGCAAAGATTCTCCACAGTGAGGGACACCCGGAGAGGTTTGCAGACTTACATGGAGAAGAGAAGAGGGAAGAGGGAGATAGAGGTGACCAGGAAGAGAAGAGGGGGAATCAAAAGGGAAGAGAGCACTCTAGCCAGTAATCAATTCCCTTTGTGCTCCCCACATCCTGGAACACCCAGAGAGGTCCACAGAGTTTCACAGAGAAGAGGGAGGAAGGAGATAGAGGTGACCAAGAGGAGAAGAGAGGGAGTCAAAAGGAGAGAGACAGTTCTAGCTAGTAATCAGTTCCCTAAGTGTTTTCCACAGCCAAGAACATCCAGAGATTCACAGCATTGGGTAGAGAAGAGAAGGGGGAGGGAGGAGATAGAGGTGACCTGTGGGAGAAAAAGGAGAGTCAAAAGGTGGAGAGAGCAATCAAGCCAGTAATCATGTTCCTAAGTAAAAATGGGTACTGAAGATTGGATTCTTAAAGGTACAAAATTGATAATAAATACCAAAAAGTAAAGATTAAGAATCTAGAATAGAGGTTAGACTCTCAAAAACACAATATTAAAAAAAAATTACAAAAATTATAAAAAAATATATAAAATTTACTTTAAAAATAGGATCTCTTTTGCAATGTAATAATAGGTTATAAAAATGAAAATTAAAGTAGTAATAAAGGCCTTAAAAATTGAAAAAATTTAAATAAAAAAATGATAATAGTAAAATATATGTAGGCATTTTTCTGGAGATGATGAGGGCAGTGTGGGGTCAGTTCAGTTTCAGATAGTTCCTTGTTCCAGCTTATATGTCTTCTCGAGGGTTATAAGCCCCTTCCAATGTAGTCAGTGCTAACTATAGGGTTTTAATTCGTCGACACCTGTCACTTCCAAGCGGTTCCCTCCGTTTATTTTGGCTTCTGTTTGCAAGTCTCTTCAGTGTCTAATTTCTGCCCTGACACAAAGGGGCAGAGGTGGTCACTTATTTAGGCTCACTTGTTCAGTTGTGCTGTGGGGAGGAAGGAACACTGCAAACAAATATCACTGGCATGTGTGGGGAGTGCTCACAGTGTCTGGGCCACACTGGGTTTGCCCCCGCTCAAGGCGTGTGTGCTTTCCAGGTCTACACTGCTCAAGCTCCAGGTTGCTCTGTAAGGGAACTGTCTAAAGTGGGCCCTGGGTTGCGTGCACTTCCCAGGTCTAAGTGGCTCAGATTCAGGTTCTTAGGTACTCCCCAAATGCACAGACTTGGTTGGGCCTGCATGTTGTGCCCTTCCCAGGTCTGAGAATCTCAGGCGACCAGGCGCTTAGCAAGCGCACTATCCCCAGGTGGAGTGGTGCATCTTATCGCCTCCCCAGTCGCAGCCACTTGGTTTCCTGGATGCGCAGCAGGAGTGCCATCTAGGTGTTTTGTGTGTCTGTCTCCTCTGGGGAGTTGATCTCTGGCTGTGACCCTCCTGGTGAATGTCAACTGTTCAGGATCCCAGGAAGACTTGGTTAGTAACTGGGAGCCTGCTCGAAGTTTGGTAGAGGATGCTATCTCTGGGGTAGAGAGTGCTGCTCATTGGCTCTGGCTGTTGCCCGCCTGCCTCTCTGCCTCCAGAGGGGGATCGGCCAGTCTGAAACCGGCTAGCTCTCCTCTAGTATTTGCTCAGCCCTTTGTTCTGTGAGAGGGCCCAGCAGTGCCTTGCTGCTGCTGCTGCTAAGTCACTTCAGTCGTGTCCTACTCTGTGCGACCCCATAGACGGCAGCCCACCAGGCTCCCCCGTCCCTGGGATTCTCCAGGCAAGAACACTGGAGTGGGTTGCCATTTCCTTCTCCAATGCATGAAAGTGAAAAGTGAAAGTGAAGTCACTCAGCTGTGTCCAACTCCCATTGACCCCATGGACTGCAGCCCACCAGGCTCCTCCATCCATGGGATTTTTCCAGGCAAAGATAGAGCTTTTCACAGCAAAGTTCTCTCTCTCTTTTTTCTTTCTGCTATCCCACAGTTTGGGTTGCTATCTCAGGTTAGCTCCCTCAAATTGTCCTCAGGGCATTCAGGCCCTGTCCTTACCCTAAGCAATGCAGCCTGAGCCTCCCAATTCAGCCCATGCTTGCTGGTGGCAGACGTGAGCATCTGGGCTACTTCTCTGCTGGGAGTTCTGGTTAGGCATGTAATCTGTCGGTTTTATTTATTTACTTTTTCCTCCTGGTTATGTTGCCCTCTGAGATTTCAAAACTCCCCACAGACCTGCCAGTGAGAGAGTTTCCTGGTGTTTGGAAACTTCTCCTCCTTCATGACTCCCTCCCCAGGATGAGTCTCAGTCCCTAACTCTTTTGCCTCTCTTTTTATCTTTTATCTTTTGTCCTAACTCCTTTCAAAGACATGTGCTGCCTTTCTGGGTGCCTAGTGTCCTCCACCAGGGTTCAGAAGTTGTTTCGTGGAATTTTCTCAGTGTTCAAATGATCTTTCAATGAATTTTTAAGGGAGAAAGTGGTATCCCCATCCTATTCTTCCACCATTCTTAGGACCACCTCAGTTATACATGTACATATATCCACTCTTTTTATATTATTTTCCCATATAAGCCATTATAGAAAATTAAGTTGAGTTTCCTATGCTATATGGTAGGTCCTTATTACTTATCTATTATGGGATTGCAAAGAGTCAGACACAACTGAGCAACTGAACAGCAACAATATATAGTAGCTTGTATATGTCAATCTCAATTTGTCCCTCCCCCTTTTTATCCTGTGCTAACCATAAGTTTGTTTTCTACATCTGTAAGTTTATTTCTGTTTTGTAGATAAGTTCAGTCTTACAAATTTTAAAGATTCTACATTTAACTGATAGCATATGATACTTATCTTTCTCTGTCTGACTTTACTCAGTAAGACAATCTCTAGGCCCATCCGTGTTGCTGCAAATAGCACTATTTAACTCTTCATGGCTGAGTAATATTCTAATATATATATATATATATATATATATATATATATACACACACATCTTCTTTATGTATTTCTCTGTTGATAGACATTTAGGTTGCTTCCATGTTCTGGGTATTGTAAATAGTGTTGGAATGAACATCAGGATGTATGCATCCTTTCAAATTTGGTTTTCTCTAGATGTATACCTAAGAATGGCATTGCTGGATCATATGGTAGTTTTATTTTTAGTTTTGTAAGGAACTTTTGTACTATTCTCCATAGTAGCTGTACAAATATTACCCTGAGACATGCTAAAATTTAGAACCAGGAAGATCAAAGGAAATCAGCAAAAGGACTGAGATGCAGCTGTCAAATTGCCAATGATATGAAAAAAGAATAAAAGGATAGTGATATCTTAGAAACAATGCCAGGGGGAAGAGTGGTTCAGGAATGGGAGAAAGCTCAATTACATACAATCATATCAAGTATATGAAATCTATATTCATATCTATCATTTATTGCCTAGAAACTGAGTGAGAGCTTAATGTGAAGTCAAAAGAGTGTTTTACTTAAAATGAGTAATTCAGCAAGATTTCTGCCTGATGGAGATGATCAAAGAGAAGGGGAGAATTGACAACAAATATGAAGCAATGACTTTGAGTGGTAACAGTGGCTGGGATTTAGTGTTCAAGGGGAAGAACAATATATAGAAGGACAGAGAGTTCAGTCATAGTAACAGAGTCAGTGAGCTCTGCAGCTTTAAATGTGTAACTATGATTGTAAGAGTGTGTAGAATTTACCTTTTTAGCATTTTTTTCTTAATAATATAAAAAATACTGCGTGGTTGAGCCTGGGGATGAGATAGAAGTTCCTATACATTTGAGAAGACTGTAGAGATGTGAGTTGGTCCTCTGGAATGGTAAGGAAGTGTGGAGACTAAGAAAATGTAGTAGGATGGCTGGACAGATATAGAGATTCCCCAAAACTGACCTTAAAAAACACTAAGACCATAATGCAAGGTAGATACATTTGGTGACTGTATTATGCAGCATGATGCAGACCTGAAGTAGGTGGAGGCTTAAAATAAGCTAGTGAGGATAACAAAGTAAGAGAAAGGAAATGTGACTGTTATAATAATGCATCAAGGTATTCAGATGAATAAGAAAGATCATGTTTACATTAGTTTTCCTTTACTGTTGTATCAAATAACATGAGTTTATTATCTTATAGTTCTGGTAGTCAAAAGTCTGACCCAGGTTTAACTGAGCTCAAATCAGAGTCAGAGTGGCTGAAGTCCTCTCTAAGAGGCTCATAGAAAGAAAACATTTCTTTGTGACTTTTTAGCTTTTAGAGTTTTCTCAGATTCCTTAACTTTTGAACCTTTTTTTTTTTGCCATTTGTGAGTCCAGTGATGGCCAGTCTCTCTCTTGTTTCATAATTGACACTTTATTCTATTTTCCTCTTCCATTTAAAAAACCCTTCTATTTACATTCAGCCCACTTGGATATCCAGAATAATCTCATCATTTTAAGATCTTTAATGTAATTGCAACTGCAAAGTTCTTTTGCCATATAAGATATCATATTCACAGGTTTCAGGAATTAGGATATGGGCTTTATTCTGTCTTTCACAATAAGGAGAGAAAAATATATGAAAGACAAGTAGAAGGAATTAGTTTTAGTTCCCAGCAACTTTTGAAGATGGTTAGAGTATGCTCATTAGAAGGAATGATCTGGTATGACCGAGGCTGCCTTGCTCTACAATATCTTTTTTCTGTTATTCTTTCTGGGCAAAGAGTTGGATACACATTCAAGCCTCCCTTAAAGCTAGATGTAGTCATATAACTGAACTCTGGCCAGTGGAATGTGAGTAAAATTGATATATATCACTTTCAATCCTGGCCTGCAAAGTTATCTCATGTGTGGTCTTCCATTTTTTTCTGTAATGTCTGAAAAATAGAAAAACAAACAAACAAACAAACACAACTAGGGTGGTGCAAACATAATTATGGTTTCAGACTATGAATTTAAATCATTATAACTAGGCTCAAACACATCTTTATTAATTAAAATAGGAACCATTACAATCAACACATTTTTGCCAACCAGAAATGCTTGCTTATTCTTGTAACGTAAAAATCCATACTTCAGGATTCAACAAACTCTTGGAAAGACTTTTCTGCCTCCTGCTGGTTGTAGAAGCATTTTCCCTGTGAAACAACAGAAATATACTTACTCACAGTCTAGTATTCTTGCCTGGAGAATTCCATGGACAGAGGGCCTAGCAGGCTAAAGTCCATGGGACAGCAAAGACTTGGGCATGACTGAGCGATTGTCACTCACAGAGACTATTCACAGTCTATAGACTGAAAATTGGGCATCAGAGTGCCAGTGTGATAGGGTTATGATGAGAGCTCTCTTCCAGGTTTCCTGATGGCCAACTTCTGGCTATATTGTCACATGGCAGAGACAGAGAGAAAGTTCTCTTCCTCCTCCTCTAAGGCCATAGGTTTTTGGTTTTTTTTTAAGGCCATAGGTTTTATCAATTCTTATAACCTCAGTTACAGTAAATACCTTCTAAAAGTCCTATCTCCAAATATAGTCATATTTAGTGTTAGGGCTTCAACGTATGAGTTGTGGTTCAGAACACACTTCAGTCCATTGTACCATGTTACCAAGATTGGGACATACATGCAATTAGTGAATAAATAAATATTCATTGACTTTAGTTTTGATTCATTCAACTGATATCTGGTCAAATCAGACCCAGGGAAAATCAGATAAGATATAATTTACTTCAACTCACTAATTCTGATGATCAATGAAAAAGAATTAGAGATAAAATCAGATCAGATCAGTCACTTAGTCATGTCTGACTCTATGTGACCCCATGAATCACACCACACCAGGCCTCCCTGTCCATCAACTCCCGGAGCTCACTCAGACTCACTCATCGAGTCAGTGATGCCATCCATCCATCTCATCCTCTGTCGTCCCCTTCTCTTCTTGCCCCCAAACCTTCCCAGCACCAGAGTCTTTTCCAGTGAGTCAACTCTTCACATGAGGTGGCCAAAAAACTGGAGTTTCAGCTTTAGCATCATTACTTCCAAAGAAATCCCAGGGCTGATCTCCTTCAGAATGGACTGGTTGGATCTCTTTGCAGTCCAAGGGACTCTCAAGAGTCTTCTCCAACACCACAGTTCAAAAGCATCAATTCTTTGGCACTCAGCCTTCTTCACAGTCCAACTCTCACATCCATACATGACCACAGGAAAAACCATAGCTTTGACTAGATGAACCTTTGTTGGCAAAGTAATGTCTCTGCTTTTGAATATGCTATCTAGGTTGGTCATAACTTTCCTTCCAAGGAGTAAGCGTCTTTTAATTTCATGGCTGCAGTCACCATCTGCAGTGATTTTGGAGCCCAGAAAAATAAAGTCTGACACTGTTTCCACTGTTTCCCCATCTATTTCCCATGAAGTGATGGGACCAGATGCCATGATCTTGGTTTTCTGAATGTTGAGCTTTAAGCCAACTTTTTCACTCTCCACTTTCACTTTCATCAAGAGGCTTTCGAGTTCCTCTTCACTTTCTGCCATAAGGGTGGTGTCATCTGCATATCTGAGGTTATTGATATTTCTTCCGGCAATCTTGATTCCAGCTTGTGTTTCTTCCAGTCCAGGGTTTCTCATGACGTACTCTGCATATAAGTTAAATAAGCAGGGTGACAATATACAGCCTTGACGTACTCCTTTGCCTATTTGGAACCAGTCTGTTGTTCCATGTCCAGTTCTAACTGTTGCTTCCTGACCTGCATACAGATTTCTCAAGAGGCAGATCAGGTGGTCTGGTATTCCCATCTCAGAATTGTCCACAGTTTATTGTGATCCACACAGTCAAAGGCTTTAGCATAGTCAATAAAGCAGAAATAGATGTTTTTCTGGAACTCTCTTGCTTTTCCATGATCCAGCAGACGTTGGCAATTTGATCTCTGGTTCCTCTGCCTTTTCTAAAACCAGCTTGAACATCTGGAAGTTCACGGTTTACATATTGCTGAAGCCTGGCTTGGAGAATTTTGAGCATTACTTTACTAGCGTGTGAGATGAGTGCAATTGTACAGTAGTTAGAGCATTCTTTGGCATTGCCTTTCTTTGGGATTGGAATGAAAACTGACCTTTTCCAGTCCTGTGGCCACTGCTGAGTTTTCCAAATTTGCTGGCATATTGAGTGCAGCACTTTCACAGCATCATCTTTCAGGATTTGGAATAGCTCAACTGGAATTCCATCACCTCCACTAGCTTTGTTCATAGTGATGCTTTCTAAGGCCCACTTGACTTCACATTCCAGGATGTCTGGCTCTAGGTCAGTGATCACACCATCGTGATTATCTTGGTCATGCAGATCTTTTTTGTACAGTTCTTCTGTGTATTCTTGCCATCTCTTCTTAATATCTTCTGCTTCTGTTAGGTCCATACCATTTCTGTCCTTTATCGAGCCCACCTTTGCATGAAATGTTCCCTTGGTAGCTCTGATTTTCTTGAAGAGATCTCTAGTCTTTCCCATTCTGTTGTTTTCCTCTATTTCTTTGCATTGATCTCTGAAGAAGGCTTTCTTATCTCTTCTTGCTATTCTTTGGAACTCTGCATTCAGATATTTATATCCTTCCTTTTCTCCTTTGCTTTTCGCTTCTCTTCTTTTCACAGGTATTTGTAAGGCCTCCCCAGACAGCCATTTTGCTTTTTTGCATTTCTTTTCCATGGGGATGGTCTTGATCCCTGTCTCCTGTACAATGTCACGAATCATATAAATAAAAGCTTTAAAATCAAAAGCCAAATGATTACCAACACTCATTTTGACTGAAAGGCTTTGACTTGACTAAGAACTTGAAAATTTCAATGGCTTCAAAATTTTCATATAAATTATCTTCAGTAAAAAACATTGGTTAGAATGAAAAATCATGATCAAGTTAGCTTTACACATAATGTCTCTAGCATATACTCAATAGCTTAAAACTTCTATATTCTAAGCAATACAAAATTCTTGCCATGACTATGGTGGATAATATATGTTGAAATTAGAGCCTGAGTAATTCTCAAAATTCTTCTTTTAACCTCATTACTAAGTAATGACATAGTTTGATATTACAGTGGAAATCACACTGTATATTCTTCACCCATATCAATATTTTGGCCTATAAAATATATTTATTCCAAAATGACTCCCCAGTAGCTCAGTGGTAAAGAATCTGTTTTCAATGCAGGAGACACAGATTCAATGCCTGGGTCGGGAATATCCCCTGGAGGAGGAAATGGCTACCCATTCCAATATTCTTGCCTGATCAATCCCATGGACAGAGGATCCTGGCAGGCTACAGTCCAAAGTGTTACAAAGAGTTGGACATGACTGAGCATATGCACACATTATGATGAAGCCACAATGAAGGAATTCTAAACTCATTAACTTATGAAGGGATGGCATTAGTTCTCACTTTGCCAAATCAAGAAGAACCAAATAAATTTGAAATGTTACTATTGAGAAAGATTGACCATTGCTTTGACCTACTTTGATAATTCAGATACTCTTATGCAAATGCTCCTGTAAAACTGTGGAAAAGATGATGAATACATTGTAAAAATAAGGGGAAAAAATCTCAAGAAAATTAACATTTTTAGCTATTAGATACAGTCATTAGCAATATTCAAAAATATTCTGACAGCTTTCACTACAATTTCCTTTCCTTTTGTTTAAAACAACTACTCTAAAGAAATGCATTCAGCTAGGTTATAATTAACATGGCTGTCAAAAGATATTATATATCATCCACTGCTTACCATCCTGAGGTAGACAAAGAGTAGCAGTACTATTGTTCTCTGTCTAATCAGGTCAAACCAGTGGCAACTTTAATTAGAGTTATTGTCAAGCCACTGTCTAAATTCTCAACAGTAAACTATGTCATATGTTTGCTCCTGCATCTTTTATTTTAACCTTATTGAAGGAGGGGTAAGTTTTTTATTTATAAATTGGCAGGACCTTTATTATATGTGTCCTGAAAACACCCCTTCTTGTATTTAACAACCAATGACTAGCATCTGACCTACTGGTTCTACCAGGATGTTAAAAGTCTAATGAGTTTATTTTCATAATATATCAAACAATTTGATTTAATAGCAAAAAAGTCAGGAGAAATGGAACTCAATATTTGTGGAGGAAAGTTTTCCTATATAAATTACCATGTTCTAGGGAACATGCAATTTATAAAAATGCCAAATAATTGGTTATAAAAATGATTTGAACTTATTACTGAAAGCTTCAAGTTTGTAGGAATACTTGTCATTTAGCTGTGAAACATAAACTCTGTTCTGATTCCTCTATTTTGGGGGAAAGTATGGTACATGATTTTCAACAAGAAGGATATTTCATGCACAATAAATGTTCTTTTAATTGAGAAAATTACAGATAATTCCGTATTATTTTTAGATAGATTGACCTCTCAAGTTTTATACATTCATTATCCCTGTACAATTTCTGCTTACGAGAAAGATTCAGAGTAAAATAAGAAGCTTATCTTAATACAGATAAATCCAGTTCATGAAAATAAATATAAATTATTTTGTCCTTTGTAGCATATGCATTGTTTAAAAATAAAGAGCATTTGACTTTTTTTTCTTTGACTGCTAATTTATTCATTTTAGTTATGTTAATTTTCTGGGAAATTATGTTCACCTCTTTAAGGAAACATTTCTTGTTGTATTCTGACTTTCAGGTCATGGCATATGCAGCTTAAGATAATAAGACTAGCAATTACTTTTCTATTTTGACACACCATTCTAAGAACATTGTGCTGCATTTAATGAAGTAGGCCATTGCTGCCTTTAGGATGTATTCAGGCAGTCCTTGACTTAGGTGGCTTAGCTGTCCATTACACATAAATAAGCAGCTAAGAATGACCAGTGGCCTCTGGAAAATCTGCTTCCCTTCCCAAAAGCCTCCTTTTCATTATTTCTTCTTATTCTTTCCATTGTCTTTCCACAAGACAATGCCTGGAATGACCTGCCTCTTCTCTTCCAATGTGCACTCTCTCCAGGGGTTTCTATTCTGACCTCTTCACTAGATTTGTAGGGTACATTCATGACCATGGGCCTGGGCTGGCTGTTGGAGGCAAGAAAAAATAAGACAGGAGAGAAGCTGCATCCCCATCAATTTTCTACTGCTGTCCTTCAGTGCCACCTGAGACCTCATGCCTCTTAGGAACACCATTTTAGCTCCTCAGTACATCCTGTTGATAATAAATATTCATCTTCTTAGGCCTGTGACAAATCTTTTATATATATATATATATGATATATATATCATCAGATATATATATATATATGATATATATATATATATCAGATCAGATCAGTCGCTCAGTCATGTCCGACTCTTTGCGACCCCATGAATCGCAGCACGCCAGGCCTCCCTGTCCATCACAAACTCCTGGAGTTCACTGAGACTCACGTCCATTGAATCAGCGATGCCATCCAGCCATCTCATCCTCTGTCGTCCCCTTCTCCTCCTGCCCCCAATCCCTCCCAGCATCAGAGTCTTTTCCAATGAGTCAACTTTTCGCATGAGGTGGCCAAAAAACTGGAGTTTCAGCTTTAGCATCATTCCTTCCAAAGAAATCCCAGGGCTGATCTCCTTCAGAATGGACTGGTTGGATCTCCTTGCAGTCCAAGGGGCTCTCAAGAGTCTTCTCCAACACCACAGTTTAAAAGCATCAATTCCTCAGTGCTCAGCCTTCTTCACAGTCCAACTCTCACATCCATACAGGACCACAGGAAAAACCATAGCCCTGACTAGACGAACCTTTGTTGGCAAAGTAATGTCTCTGCTTTTGAATATGCTATCTAGGTTGGTCATAACTTTCCTTCCAAGGAGTAAGCGTCTTTTAATTTCATGGCTGCAGTCACCATCTGCAGTGATTTTGGAGCCCAGAAAAATAAAGTCTGACACTGTTTCCCCATCTATTTCCCATGAAGTGATGGGACCAGATGCCATGATCTTCGTTTTCTGAATGTTGAGCTTTAAGCCAACTTTTTCACTCTCCACTTTCACTTTCATCAAGAGGCTTTTGAGTTCCTCTTCACTTTCTGCCATAAGGGTGTGTCATCTGCATATCTGAGGTTATTGATATTTCTTCCGGCAATCTTGATTCCAGCTTGTGTTTCTTCCAGTCCAGCGTTTCTCATGATGTACTCTGCATATAAGTTAAATAAGCAGGGTGACAATATACAGCCTTGACGTACTCCTTTTCCTATTTGGAACCAGTCTGTTGTTCCATGTCCAGTTCTAACTGTTGCTTCCTGACCTGCATATAGATTTCTCAAAAGGCAGGTCAGGTGGGCTGGTATTCCATCTCTTTCAGAATTTTCCACAGTTTATTGTGATCCACACAGTCAAAGGTTTTGACATAATCAATAAAGCAGAAATAGATGTGTTTCTGGAACTCTTTTGCTTTTTCTATGATCCAGCGGATATTGGCAATTTGATCTCTGGTTCCTCTGCCTTTTCTAAAACCAGCCTGAACATCTGGAAGTTCATGGTTCACGTATTGCTGAAGCCTGGCTTGGAGAATTTTGACATTACTTTACTAGCATGTGAGATGAGTGCAATTGTGTGGTAGTCTGAGCATTCTTTGGCATTGCCTTTCTTTGGGATTGGAATGAAAACTGACCTTTTCCAGTCCTGTGGCCACTGCTGAGTTTTCCAAATTTGCTGGCATATTGAGTGCAGCACTTTCACAGCATCATCTTTCAGGATTTGGAATAGCTCCACTCGAATTCCATCACCTCCACTAGCTTTGTTCATAGTGATGCTTTCTAAGGCCCACTTGACTTCACATTCCAGGATGTCTGGCTCTAGGTGAGTGATCACACCCCTGTGATTATCTGGGTCGTGAAGATCTTTTTTGTACAGTTCTTCTGTGTATTTTTGCCACCTCTTCTTAATATCTTCTGCTTCCGTTAGGACCATACCATTTCTGTCCTTTATCGAGCCCATCTTTGCATGAAATGTTCCTTTGGTATCTCTAATTTTCTTGAAGAGATCTCTAGTCTTCCCCATTCTGTTGTTTTCCTCTATTTCTTTGCATTGATCTCTGAAGAAGGCTTTCTTATCTCTTCTTGCTATTCTTTGGAACTCTGCATTCAGATGCTTGTATCTTTCCTTTTCTCCTTTGCTTTTTGCTTCTCTTCTTTTCACAGCTATTTGTAAGGCCTCCCCAGACAGCCATTTTGCTTTTTTGCATTTCTTTTCCACGGGGATGGTCTTGATCTCTGTCTCCTGTACAATGTCACGAACTTCATTCCATAGTTCATCAGGCACTCTATCTATCAGATCTAGGCCCTTAAATCTATTTCTCACTTCCACTGTATGATCATAAGGGATTTGATTTAGGTCATACCTGAATGGTCTAGTGGTTTTCCTACTTTCTTCAATTTAAGTCTGAATTTAGCAATAAGGAGTTCATGATCTGAGCCACACCTGGTCTTGTTTTTGCTGACTGTATAGAGCTTCTCCATCTTTGGCTGCAAAGAATATAATCAATCTGAATTTGGTGTTGACCATCTGGTGATGTCCATGTGTAGAGTCTTCTCTCATGTTGTTGGAAGAGGGTGTTTGTTATGGCCATTGGATTTTCTTGGCAAAACTCTATTAATCTTTGCCCTGCTTCATTCCATATTCCAAGGCCAAATTTACCTGTTACTCCAGGTATTTCTTGAGAGGTCTAAACAGAGGGAAGAAAAGGACAGGAAACTGACTGATTTCAGTTTGTGGGAGTTTGGGCAGGATGGAAGAGTAGAGGACTAGGTCCTAGAAATTTTCACAGGAAGAAATCTAAGCAGGTTGTCTGTTTCAGCCAATTCATAACACACCAGGAAAAAAAAAAAAAAAAAAGTAGGCCACTTCACCTGTAATATATATCTCAAAGCCTAATCAATAAATACGACTCTTTCCATTTAAAATTCCATGGCGATATATCTTTTTAATAAGTACTGGAAAAAAATTTTAAAACCTCTGTCATCAGGGAGCTGTCATGTGAAGCATAAGGTACATTCCAGGAAGAGAGGAGAACATCCCATTTAAGTGTGATAGGCTGAAGTCCTTCGATGGCACCTGCTTGCAAGTACAATGGCACAGTTCTGGCTGTGGGGGCTTATTGACTTGTGCTTTTCTGAATGGTTGGTGGCAACAGTTCTTAGAAATGGAAACTTTGAAAGACACTAAAATGATTTATTTCTGCAGTGAGTCCAGTACAAATAGCATCATTTCTCCTGGAAAGGTAAATTAAGCAGAGCAGTTTGGTTCTCAACAGCTCTCATAAACTTTCTTTGGCACAATTTTATTAGTATCAAAAGCCTTCAGCGGCCTCAGGAACTCATCTTCACTGAGCAATTTATGAGTTCTCTCCCTTGTCTTTTCATCCTTCCATAGGAACTCTCAAACATTCAAGTTGCTACCCACAGCTCACCCACCACTCTCTATTTTAATAGAGAGATGAGAGAAAAAAAAAGACAGGAGTATTTTTGACTCTTTCTCCTTTGCATTAAATAAGCAGCAGGGCTCAATTTCACCTGACTCCTTTGTTACAGGAATTGGGCTCCATCACTCTTCTTGTTTCTGTGGCTGAATCTTTGTCCTTCTGAAGCCTCACCACAGTCTCTGCCCACACAAGGGGCTCCTGCTTTATGATACTATTTGTTTGAAACCTTGAATGAAGCCCCAGTATTCATTCACATAATGACTCATTAAACACTTCAACTAAGGCATTGTCCATGGTGCTTGAGATATAACCGTGAACATGACAGGGTTCCTGCCTTCGAGGGGCTTGCAGTCCCATCTAGAAGGACAATAATTGTACAATTATTTGAATTCTTTGAAAAGGGCGACAAGAGAGAATAGAGATGTTGCAAGACTTGTAGATTTCATCCCACATGCTCTTCACTTTTACTCTACGAAATTATATTTCATAATGAAGAAGTCTTTTCTTTATGGGGAATGAACTTCAAAAACAGAGCCTCAGAATGAATTGATTATATCTGAATTATACCATTATTAGTGGGACACTGATAATACTTGGTATATGGTGGCATCAAAACCCTTAAAGTTTTTATCTGTGATTAATTGGAATTAAATTAAGGTAAAAAATTAGGCATCAGGATACATGGAACTGTATCACTTGAAATCATGGGTCATTTTAAGGAGTTTGAAGCAGACTGGCTTATTTTAACTGAAGTGGAAACTTCGTAAAAGAAAAGTTATAAGCTAAGGTCATATCCAGTCCCATCACTTCATGACAAATAGATGGAGAAACAGTGGCTGACTTTATTTTGGGGGGCTCCAAAATCACTGCAGATGGTGATTGCAGCCATGAAATTAAAAAAAAAAAAAAAAAAAAACTTTCCTTGGAAGAAAAGTTATGACCAACCTAGACAGCATATTAAAAAACAGAGACATTACTTTGTCAACAAAGGTCCGTCTAGTCAAGGTTTTTCCAGCAGTTATGTATGGATGTGAGAGTTGGACTATAAAGAAAGCTGAACACTGAAGAATTGATGCTTTTGAACTATAGTGTTGGGGAAGACTCTTGAGAGTCCCTTGGACTGCAAGAAGATCCAACCAGTCCATCCTAATGGAGATCATTCCTGGGTTTTCATTGGAAGGACAGATGTTGAAGCTGAAGCTCCAATACTTTGGCCACCTGATACGAAGAGCTGACTCATTGGAAAAGACCCTGTTGCTGGGAAAGATCGAGGGCAGGAGGAGAAGGGGACGACAGAGGATGAGATGGCTGGATGGCATCACCAACTCTATGGACATGGGTTTGGGTGAACTCTGGGAGTTGGTGAGGGACAGGGAGGCCTGGCATGCTGTGGTTCATGGCATTGCAAAGAATCGGACATGACTGAGCAACTGAACTGATCTGAAGGTCATCATACTGCCAACTTAGACAAAGTATGAAATACTACTCTTGCAGATGTACAAATTTTAAGAATATCATCACTTTCAGATGTTGGCTATAAAGAAAATCATAGCAGGATCTAACTCTAAGGTCTCAGAGCACTAAAGGGGCTGCCTTTAGAATGCCAAGTGACCATGAGATTGAAAGAGTCCATGATGATCTGAGAAGTATGAAATCCACAAAATCTATGGTTAAGTGAGCACAGCGGAGATTCACAGCACTACAATAAAATTATATATTTGGGATTAGGTTGGAACAGGTATAGAAGGGGAAAGTACATTAAATAAACAGTAAAAAAAAGATAATTTGTCAACCATTTCTACTACCCTGAAGACTCCTTCAATGCATACCTACAGCTAGTGTATGTAAAGGATCCTTTCAACCAAATGGCAGAGGAAAGAACTTGGGCCCAGTTTACAGGCTACCCTGGGTTAAAGTTTGGTGCTAGTCAAGAATGGACAACTGATGTATCAGAAGCCCACTTGCTGGTGATTTCAAAGTATTTGGTGATAGATTACAGTGATCACTGCTTCAGTTGTGTACTTATTGTCTAATGTGTAGAGGAGGAGAAGTAACATGAGGTAGTCATTCTGTGCTGGCACACTGGATTCATGAAAATGAACTTTTGCATTCATGTGTATGAAATAAGGAGCTTCCCTCATGGCTCAGCAGTAAAGAATCCACCTGTAATGCAGGAAACACAGATTCAATCCCTGGGTTGGGAAAAATCCCCTGGAGGAGGGCATGGCAACCCACTCCAGTATTCTTGCCTGGAAAATCCCATGGACAGAGGAGCCTGGTGGGCTGCAGTCCATGGGACCACAAAGAGTCAGACACAACTGAAGCGATTTAGCATGCACATGTGCATATGCATAAACCCAACAACAAGGGCTGATTTTTTTTTTAACTCGTGGAAGTTACAGATTTCTGTAACAGAGATTAACACAAAGCCCTCTATCATTTTTTTCTTGAGAAAAATAGGCAGCCATTTGGTGATTATATCAAACACTTTGCACTTTGAAGGAGACAGAGTTTTGTCCTTACTGGAATTAACACTTATTCCATTTGTGTGTTTACCTTTCTTACCCACAATACTCATACCAGGAAAATATCTAGAGTCTCAGAAGTATTTTCCACCAATTGAAAGGAGACCATGAACCAACAAGTTGTAGTTGACTGGAATATAAGTTACGTTGCCTATATACAGTCACTGAGTCTTGATGTCTTAGTAGCTTATTTGCCTCTGCCTATATGATCTTACTTTGTGCTTATAACTTTGAATTGGGCAATCACTCCATCTTGTTCGAGGCCTACATAATGCTGCTGCTGCTCCTGCTAAGTCGCTTCAGTCGTGTCCGACTTTGTGCGACCCCATAGATGGCAGCCCACCAGGCTCCCCTGTCCCTGGGATTCTCCAGGCAAGAACACTGGAGTGGGTTGCCATTTCCTTCTCCAATGCATGAAAGTGAAAAGTAAAAGTGAAGTCACTCAGTCACGTCCGACTCTTAGCTACCCCATGGACTGCAGCCTACCAGGCTCCTCCGTCCATGGGATTTTCCAGGCAAGAGTACTGGAGTGGGGTGCCATTGCCTTCTCCCTACATAATACTAGTATCCAGTATAATTCCATCTTCTTGACTCGCACTTGTGTTTTGAACGTTTGCCATTCTAATATTACTTCATAAGAACTAGCTTGTGAGTTTATTTTAGCCCTGTGATCTTTTACTCTATGTTACTACAAGCTAATAGTTTATATATTTCAAATAATGTTATAAATATACTAAATATTCTGCTTCCATTTTGAAAACAAAATGATCTTTCATCATCTGTGAAATGGAGATAGTGTTTATTGCTCTAGAGATTAAATGAGATAATACATATGATGTTATCAGAAGCATGCTTGGCATATAGTAAGGTCTTGTAAATATTTGTAAAAATTATTCTTCATATATGCATTGTTCATAAGGAACTCAAAAATGAATATATATATATATATATATATATATAACAGAAAAAAAGTAAATGAATAATAACAAAATTCAACTTTGATTTATTCACTGAGAATGAGATACAATAATGACTAGATAGATGATAAATATAGGTAGATGATAGATAGATAGGGTACTTCCCATGTGGCACTAATGTTAAAGAACCTGCCTGCCGATGTAGGAGACTCAGGAGATGTGGGTTCAATCCCTGGGTTGTGAAGATCCCCTGGAAGAGGGCATGGCAACCTTCTCCAGTATTCTTGCCTGGAGATTCCCATGGAGAGGAACCTGGTGGGCTATGGTCCATAGAGTCACCAAGAGTTGGACACAACTGAAGTGATTTAGCATGCACACATGCACAGATAGATAGATGGATAAACAGATAGATAAGTGCATGTCTGGCTTTATATTGAACTATTATGAACTTTTAATTTAGAACTTCTTAACTGCTGCTAATATATATATATATATATATATTTTTTTTTTTTTGATTGAGTACCTCATGGAAATGAATCACAATGCAGCTGAACATGTGGTAAGATGTCAGCAGCAGTATGATTCCTAATCAGATGAAATAACTTCTGGTTTTCCTGCCAAGAAGAGCCCTTACTTTTTTAAGAACACCACTTAATCATCAGGGTACAGGTTATAGATCACTCTTCTTCCATGCAAGTAGTAGACTTACAAGTTGGAAAAGGAACTGCTGTATACATGTTTTATGGCTTAACATTATCATATACCAAAGGACATATTTTGGTTTTAACTCTTTCTAATTGATAGGTTCATGCAGAAAGGTATTAAATCTTTTAATATCCTAGAGTATTCTTAAATTTTTCATACTTTCAAGTTTTTGCATATATTATTCCCTCTTCCTATAATATTTTAAACTGTTTTTTCAAGACTCAGCTCAAATGTCACTTCCCTGTGAATATAAATTCAAATTAAGAAGTAAAATTTAAAGTCTTTGAAAAAATCTTGCACAACCTGCCCTTAACTCCAACTTCTGATCTTTCTGTCCCTCAGCCCTTCATATCATCATATCTTTACCCAAATATCTCCTCAGAGAGTCCTTTCCCAGATGCTATTAGCATTAGTTTCCTGTAACTGCTGTAACAAATTACCGCAAACTAGGTGGATTAAAACAATAAAAATGTGTTGTTCCCTCACAATTCTGGAGGCCCCAAAAATCCATAGTGTCACTGGACCAAAATCAAGGTTTGGCAGGATTACATTCCTGCTGGAGTCTCTAGGGGGAATCCAAGCCTTGCTTTTACAACCTTCTGGTGGCTGCCAGCATTCTTTGGTTTGTAGCCACAAACATCCAATCTTCAAAATTTTATCTCTCTCAACTTCACATTCCCTTCTTCTTGCTTTTACTTGGATATTTTAAACACATTTAGACAATGGCACCCCACTCCAGTACTCTTGCCTGGAAAATCCCATGGATGGAGGAGCCTGGTAGGCTGCAGTCCATGGGGTCGAGAAGAGTCTGACAGGACTGAGCTTTTCACTTTCATGCATTGGAGAAGGCAATGGCAACCCACTCCAGTGTTCTTGCCTGGAGAATCCCAGGGACGAGGGAGCCTGGTGGGCTGATGTCTATGGGGTCACACAGAGTTGGACACGACTGAAGTGACTTAGCAGCAGCAGACCTTATCCAGAATAATCTTGCTATCTCAAGATCTTTGATCATATTTACAAAGTCTAACTTTTATAAGTCCCATTGATTAAGACTTAATATCTAAGTGGATGATAACTCAGACTGCTACACCATTAAAAGAAAAAAAATTAACCTGGATTACCACCAGTGCTTGCTGACAGTCCATATGTCTTTTCATCACTTTATTCTCCTCCAAAGAAATTATAACTAGCCAATATATCTTATATTTTCATTATTTATCTTGTTTTTCTATCTCATTAGAGTGTCAGCTCTGTGAAACAGGAATTTTTGTCTATTTTTAAACCATTATGGAAGAATAATTTTCACTTAATAGCTCCTCAAAAAATATTTTGTTGAAGAATGAAGGACACAAAGAAGGAATAAATACATGAATAATTGTTACAAAGTTTACAGCTTATTTTTAATTACAGAACATTAAATCAGATTCTATAAGTGAATGTTGTAATAGTAAATTTTCACACCTAGAATTGTTCCAAAAAACACCTATACAACTATTTTCTGGGAATATTCTCAGGGAAATTGTATATTCAATAATGGTTTAGATAAGATATATATGCCTTCCGAATCTAACTGAGATTATTTGAAACTTTTGTACAATGTTAAGGCATTTAATATTCTTAAGATCACATAAGACTTCTTTATGCATCTACTTGTTATCACTCTTACTTGAAAAGTGAGTGATATTCTTTGATTCCAGATTCTCTAACTCCTCGTATAAAGTTAGCTATTTTTCTGTCTTCAGTAATATTCAGTGTGGAAAGAAAGAGAGAAAGAGAGAATAAGAGATGATATTCTATGGATTAACATTTATTATTAAATGATACCAACCACATCAGGTGTCTGCACTGGGGTTGATGGTGAAAGAAGAGCCAGGATGGCCCAGTGCTAGGTGTTAGAGCCCAAGCAGAGTGAGGAATGCAACCATTCAAGAGAGATGCCTGGTGTTGGATATCAGAATTGAACAACAGGGACACTGAATACAAGGTACCAGAGTCTGAGAATAAGCAGGATTGTGAGTAAAGTATTTATTTAGAGTGGGAGTGCTCAAGTAAGGGTGGCATAGCTTGAGTTAAATGAAAAGGGCATCTAGGTGGGGAGGAAGCCAGTATGGATATCAGAGTCCAAGTAGGATAAAGAGAGATTCTTTGAAGTATAGTTTCGTGACACAGATTGCTAGAACACAGACGCAGGAAGGAGGATGTCAACACTTGGTCTTGCTGTGGGTTGCCAAAGTCCAAGGATAAAAAGGTTTTTCAAACAACATAGGAACAGCACAGATATATTAGGCACATCTATGTTAATGCTGTTATAGATCAGTTATTAGGGTCATTGTATAAATTACACAGAAATATAAAAATATATATTTTAACGTCACTAGGAAATTTTATAACGCATCTCTTATATGGGATTATAGTAATGCAGGATAATAGTTTTCTCTCCAGTTGATTATGAAACATGAATGATGGAGTTTTAGACTAGTTTTAAGCATTCAATGTTTCTAAAATATGTCTAAGTCACCAGTCAGCTATTTGGTAAGATGATACAAAGATCAGTTTAATTTCATACACTAACAATGAACAATCCCAAGTGAAATAGTTTTAAATTCCATTTACAATAGCATCAAAAAAGGTACAAGACTTGTGAATTAAACACTACAAAAAATTATTGAAAGGAATTACAGAAGATAAATAGATGAAATCACATCCTGTAGTCATCAGCTAGAAGACTTAACCCCTATCAAAATTGCAGGTTGTTGCTTTTTTTTTTTTTGAAATTGAGAAGTTGATATTCTAATTCATGTAGAAACATAAGGAACTCAGAATAATTGAAACAATTTTGAAAAAATTTGCTTAAAAGAACAAAGTTAAAAGTACATTTCCTGAGTTCAAAACTTACTATAGAGCTAACATAATGAAAGCACTGTAGTAGTGTATGAGGATAAAAGTGAAAGTCGCTCAGTTGTGCCCAACTCTTTGCAACCTCATGGACTACACAGTCCATGGAATTCTCCAGGCCAGAATACTTGTGGCTCAGCTGGTAAAGAATCCATCTGCAATGCAGAGAACCTGGGTTGAATTGCTGAGTTGGGAAGATACCCTGGAGAAGTACAGTATTCTGGCCCGGAGAATTCCACAGACTGTGTAGTCCACGCAGTCGCAAAGTCGGAAAGGACTGAGCAACTTTCACTTTCAAGTGGGTAAACTTTCCCTTCTCCAGGAGATCTTCCCAACCCAGAGGATGGAACCCAGGTCTCCCACATTGCAGGTGGATTCTTTACCAGCTGAGCCATCAGGGAAGCCCAGTGAATGAAGATAACATATTTGCAAATCATACATTTGCTTATCTAGTACCAAGATATATAGTGTCTAGTATCCCAAATGTATTACAACTCAATAATAAAAAGACAACTGACCCCATTAAAGAATAGGTTGTTGTTGTTAAGTCTCCAAGTAGCCTCTGACTCTTTTGCAAACCTATGGATTGTAGCCCACCAGGCTCCTAGTCTCCTGTGTCTCCTGCATTACAGGCAGATTCTTTACCATTGAGCCACCTTGGAAACCCATTAAAGAATGGGAAAATGATCTAAATGCATATTTCTCCAAACAAGTTATCCAGACAGCCAATATATACATGAAAATATGCTTAGCATTATTAGTCATTACTGGAATGCAAATCAAAATTAAAAAGTGATACTTTACACCCACTAGGATGACTAAAATAAAAAAAAAAAGATATGAAATCAAATGTGTTTATGAGGAAGTAGAAAATTTGGACATCCTCATACATTTCCTGCTACTTTGTAAAATAACCTGGCAGTTTCTCAAAATGTGAAACATACACCCACTTCATGACCCTACAGTTCTACTGATATACAGTTCAGTTTCACTGTAGAAACAAAATAAATCATCTACCTTCAAAGAGTAACCATAGCAACAAAAGAAAACTCTGAAACAGTCCTATAATATTTCTAAAAGACAAATCTAGATTTTACTTGGATGTGCCACAAAGAAGCATAATAACTTTCCCCTATCAGGTAACTGTCATTGCATTTCATATTTTAATTTTACAAAGGAAAATGGAAATGGTTATTTCCCTGATAAAGACATTGTGGCAGAATTATATTAAAGCAAGATAATTTAAAAAAATATAACAAATCGAGCATGCTTCCTGTAAGAAGAGTCAGTTTTGGTGCCATTACATAAAAAAAGAACACTGTCACAACTTTTTTATTCTCTTGATTACAAGTCAGCCATCCTTATTAGTAATCACCTTTATAGCACAACCGACTGGATTTTAACAAAATTGCAGGAACCAAAAACCATTCCTTGAGTCAGAGGTAATGAGCAGATTTGTGTGCTAATTCCTGAACAATGATTTTGGTTTTCTAGCCTTTCTGCAAGAAACTGCCATCTTTCACCATTTTTTTTTTCCAGCTTTTGTTTCTCTGCAGCCGTCACAGAATACAGAGTTTGACCATCTGGGGTCCCCACATAGAACAGTGTGAAGCATGACATACCTGCTTGAAACATATTTATCTCCTGGTTTAGGAATGATAATAAGAAAAATATGTAACACAGGATGTTATCTTTGTCTCCCCCAAAAAGGTATGTTGATGTCCCAATCGGCAGGACCTCAGAATGTGACCCTATTTGGAGACAATTTTTTTACAGAAGTCAAGTTAAAGTGGGGTCATAGGATGGGCTGTAATCCAGTATAACTGGTGTCCTTCTAAAAGGGAGAACAGAGACAAACATATGAGGGAAGATGATGGGAACAATCAGAGAGAGAATGCCATCTACAAGCCAAGAAATGTCCGAGGCCACCAAAAGCTAGGAGAAAGAGCTAAAATCCATTCTCTCTCACAGCCCTTAGAAGGAGCCAACTCTGCTGACACCTAGATTTCAGACTTCTAGTTTTCAGAATTGTGAGACAATACATTTCTACTGTTTCTGTCACCCAGTTTATGATATTTTATTATGGCAGCCCCAGGAAACTAATAGGCAGGCTAAGTTTAATTCACTGTATGACACATGAGCTTTACTTCAGGATTAGTTCACTTTTGAAAATACTTTACTATAATTCCCATCATCATCTATGGTTTTACATAAGACTGCATTTCTATATTTGCCATGTACATTGACTTCCCCTATACACTGCTAAATTTTCTCATTCTTCATAAAACAATGAAGGAAACTGACTATATACCCCTTTGAAGAGGAATATCTCTTTTTTTCCATTAAAAATAATTAACAAGAGTATTGACTCTAAACAGCTCATGTGGTGGTAGACAGCCTTTAAGACAGCACCCAATGGTCCCTATCTTATAGCATCCATGTTTTTATTTAACCTCCTATTTGAATACAGGCTAGATTAAGTGACTTGCATCAAAAGAAGATAATACAGAAGGAGTGGTGGGACAATGCATTGAAGTTTAGATCACAAAAATCGTGATGTCCATTTTTGACGCTGTCATGCTTTCTCTTTTTGGATTACTCACACTGGGAGAAGCTACCATGTTGTAAAGAACACTATTCAGAGGCTTCTGCATGATGGGGAAGATCTGAGATCTTAGTTTAATAATCCAGGAGGAACTGAACCCTGAAAGCAACATCTGCCTGACAGCAGATGTTTCATCTCATCAAGTTCTGAGATAACACTGCAGCCCTGGGTAACACCCTGCCAACAACCCCATAGGAGACCTTGAACCCCACAGAGATGCCCCACTAAGTGGTACCCATATTTCTGACCCACAGATTAAATAATAAGTGGTTACCATTTCAGTTTCTAAATTTGGGGGTGGATTTTTTACACAGAAATATATAAAAATACAAAGCTATAATTGTTAAACATCTTTCATCTTTGATGAGATCATTATATTTAGATTACTGTATTACTTTTAAGATTTTATGGAAATAAGTGATGATAATTCTGAGAGTAAAAAAAGTATTAAAGACGACTAAGTCTCTAAAACGTTAAAGTTTTAGTCTGTGTTTTCACAATTGCTTCTATTAAATGAGATTTGATTTAGAAACACATTTGCAAAGCTTCACATAAATGTAAAGAATTTAGAATAATCTACAATCATATTTTACTTTCTAACACATACCTTGATTTGATTTCTCTCAGATACTGATATATCAAGTTATTGATTTCTGTTGCTGATATCATTGTGAATGGAATTGTATTACTACCAAATACATGCTATTAAGATGTTGATAATGTTTTATTTGGTCAAAGGACTCTATATTGCTATTAGTAAGAAGATTAGAAAATTCATAAGGAAATTATTGAGGACAAAGAAATGTGGCCCTGGTCAATGAAAGACATGTCCAAAAAAAAGAAGAATTGCTGCTCTTGTATACTTTTCTGGGGGAGGGATAACAGATTTTCATGGATAGCAGATGAAATAAATGTCATATAATTCAATCAAAATACCATAATGAATGTGTTACTTTTCTATTATCGTTGTAACAAATTACCACAAATTTAGTGGCTTAAAACAGCACCAATATACTATCTTAAAGTTCTGTAGTCAGGAATGTAACATGGTCTAACAGGACAAAAATCAAGGTTTAGGTAGAATGTATTTCTTTCTGGAGACTTTAGAAGTGAAGTGAAGTCACTCAGTTGTGTTCGACTCTTTGCTACCCCGTGGAGTATATCCCACCAGGCTCCTCTGTCCATGGGATTTTCCAGGCAAGAATAATGGAGTGGGTTGCCATTTCCTTCTCCAGGGGATCTTCCCAACCCAGGGATAGAACCCAGGTCTCCCGCATTGCAGGCAGATGCTTTAACCTCTGAGTCACCAGGGAAGCTCAAGACTTTAGGGGGACACTCAATTTCTGTGCTCTTTCCAGCCTCTAAAATCTGCCTGCATTTCTTGGTTTTCAGCCTTCTTTCTTCATCTTCAAAGCCGGCAAGAGTATAGGTCCAGTGGTTCCCACATCACCTCTAATCCATTTTCTGTTGTTGCATCTATGTCTGACGACAACAGGCAAAATTTACTGCTTTCTAATTACTCATGTAATGAAAATGGGCTCACAAGGATAATCCAGGGTAATTTTGCCGTTTTAAGATCTGTAACCTTAATCACATCTGTGAAGTCTCTTTGTTGTGTCGGTGACATATCCACATGTTCCAAGACATAGAGTCCTTATTCTGTCTAGTAGGCTATAATAGTAGATTTGGCTAATAAATGATATGTTAAAAAGTATAAAATTGTATTTATTCTGAAATTTCACATCAATGTATATACTCAATAATGTAAAGAAATATGAAAAGATTTAGACATGTTTACATTTCAAAAAATAAAATTTAATGTCATATCAAATTTAATAATGTGTTCTATTTCAAAAATTTTAATATCACATAAAAAGATTTCATTTTAAATGAAAGTACAATACTTTAAGAAGTTCTAATAAAATACAATCTATTTCCCAGCAGTCTTAGTAGATTTAAAAAAAATAAACATTGCTATTATAAACCATTTTAGACATAGCTGATAGCTAAAGTTTCTTTTTCTCTCTTCACTAGAAATCACAAAGATAATCATATTCATCAACATTTTTAAAAATCTGTACTTTTAATAAGAATAACTGATTTCCTTTTCAAGAAAATTTAAAAAAGAATTAGAAACATGTTAAAAAACATATCATTAAATATTATACTGTAGAAATGGATATTAAAATACAAATCATAAAAAATAAGGGTGTATGAAAAGTTAACAGCTTATTGTCCATTTTTCAAGTAATACTTTGCAGCCCATTAATATCATAGCAGTGTAAGTTTAAGACAGATCTGCCAATATCCTCTGTGCAATATTCATACTGTCTTTGGTTTATTGTAGTTCCACATATAAAAAATATAAGTTGAGCCACAAGCAAATATTAGTTTTTCTGTAGAAAATGACTGGTGTCAGAGGTAACACCAAACCCTTAGCTATATCAGCCTTAGAAGGCACAGCTCTAATTACATCAAGGCTGCTTATAAACTATCACTTTTCTCTTTTAGTGATATTTCAGTTCAGTTCAGTTGCTCATTCGTGTCCGACTCTTCGCGACCCCATGAATCGCAGCACACCAGGCCTCCCTGTCCATCACCAACTCCCGGAGTTCACCCAAACTCATGTCCATCAAGTCGATGATGCCATCCAGCCATCTCATCCTCTGTCGTCCCCTTCTCCTCCTGCCCCCAATCCCTCCCAGCATCAGAGTCTTTCCCAATGAGTCAACTCTTCACATGAGGTGGCCAAAGTACTGGAGTTTCAGCTTTAGCATCAGTCCTTCCAATGAACACCCAACTGATCTCCTTTAGGATGGACTAGTTGGATCTCCTTGCAGTCCAAGGGACTCTCAAGAGTCTTCTCCAACACCACAGTTCAAAAGCATCAATTCTTCAGCACTCAGCTTTCTTCACAATTCAACTTTCACATCCATTCATGACCACTGGAAAGCCATAGCCTTGACTAGATGGACCTTTGTTGGCAAAATAATGTCTCTGCTTTTGAATATGCTATCTAGGTTAGTGATATTTAGTAATATATAAACTATCAATGATATTTTTTGTTTTGCTCCAAATAAATGGAAATACTTACGGGATATATTTTGAAAAATGTTTGAATTTAAACTGTATTTTCCCACCAAAAATATTTCACTGTAATTTTAATCAAGACAACATAAACCCCAAACCAATCCATATCATTATGAAAAACATCACAATAAAATTTTAATTTTATTTTTTGTTTGTGAAAATATATATTTGTGTTATTTTAATCAATTTATTACTAATAGTAACTTTTTACTATTATATTTATTATATGCAGAAGGAAAGAAAATAACACTTGGAGAAAATGGTAACTACTATTAAAATAAATTTAATTATATATATATATTGCAGGAAGCAGAAAAGGAACATTAATAAAAGATTTTTAAACACAAAGTTAAGACTAAATATGTGTGGAAAATGGAAGGAAAACCTTTTAATAAAGAAGATAGAGAGGTAACACTTCTAAATTTTAAGGGAGAATTTTTTTATATTTCTGAGAGGAGAGAAAAGGAATCAAATTAGGGTGCCATTTTTAAGAATGATGTAACATTTTACTTGAAATGTCATTATTGACAAATTCTAGAAATTGCATAATTTCAAACTCTTTAAACATGTGATTTAAAAATATGTATGACAAGTTCAAAATGCTCAAGGAAGTTAGACAGTTTTTGAAATTTTTCAAAAAATTCGTACTCATCAGTGTAAGTCAGATTCAGTTTTGAGTCATTAGTTACAGACACCAACTCTAATATTATGTTTTCCAGCAAAGTCTCTATATCTTATTCTGCAGCTGCAAATCAGTTGAAATCATGTCTCTATTAACCATCAATAACATTAAGATTTATTGATCCCAATTTTTATTTTTATTTTTTGATGAGCTCTAACTCTTTGTAAATATAGAAATTACATGAACTTTATTTTTTTCTAGAGGTCTTTGAAAGAATAATGATCACTTATTTTTAATAGAATAAAATTAAATTAAATCTACCTTGCAATTACCATAAGGATTCATTACACCCTGTATAAATCTGATAAATTATGGGATCTTAGTGATATTATTCCTATATGTTGAACCATTTTTGTATTTATTGTCTTATTTGCTATTTAAACTGTTAATCATTATTGTTATTATTTAATCATTCAGTTCAGTTCAGTTCAGTTGCTCAGTCGTGTCCGACTCTTTGCGACCCCATTAATCGAAGAACGCCAGGCCTCCCTGTCCATCACCAACTCCCGGAGTTCACCCAGACTCACGTTCATCGAGTCAGTGATGCCATCCAGCCATTTCATCCTCTGTTGTCCCCTTCTCCTCCTGCCCCCAATCCCTCCCAGCATCAGAGTCTTTTCCAATGAGTCAACTCTTCGCATGAGGTGGCCAAAGTACTGGAGTTTCAGCTTGAGCATCATTCCTTCCAAAGAAATCCCAGGGCTGATCTCCTTCAGAATGAACTGGTTGGATCTCCTTGCAGTCCAAGGGACTCTCAAGAGTCTTCTCCAACACCACAGTTCAAAAGCATCAATTCTTCAGTGCTCAGCCTTCTTCACAGTCCAACTCTCACATCCATACATGACCACAGGAAAAACCATAGCCTTGACTAGACGAACCATTGTTGGCAAAGTAATGTCTCTGCTTTTGAATATGCTATCTAGGTTGGTCATAACTTTCCTTCCAAGGAGTAAGCGTCTTTTAATTTTATGGCTGCAGTCACCATCTGCAGTGATTTTGGAGCCCAACTAAACAAAGTCTGACACTGTTTCCACTGTTTCCCCATCTATTTCCCATGAAGTGACGGGACCGGATGCCATGATCTTCCTTTTCTGAATGTTGAGCTTTAAGCCAACTTTTTCACTCTCCACTTTCACTTATATCAAGAGGCTTTTGAGTTCCTCTTCACTTTCTGCCATAAGAGTGGTGTCATCTGCATATCTGAGGTTATTGATGTTTCTCCCGGTAATCTTGATTCCAGCTTGTATTTCTTCCAGTCCAGTGTTTCTCATGATGTACTCTGCATATAAGTTAAATAAGCAGGGTGACAATATACAGCCTTGACGTACTTCTTTTCCTATTTGGAACCAGTCTGTTGTTCCATGTCCAGTTCTAACTGTAGCTTCCTGACCTGCATACAAATTTCTCAAGAGGCAGGTCAGGTGGTCTGGCATTCCCATCTCTTGAAGAATTTTCCACAGTGTATTGTGATCCACACAGTCAAATCCTTTGACATAGTCAATAAAGCAGAAATAGATGTTTTTCTGGAACTCTTACTTTTTCCATGATCCAGGAGATGTTGGCAATTTGATCTCTGGTTCCTCTGCCTTTTCTAAAACCAGCTTGAACATCAAGAAGTTCATGGTTCACATATTGCTGAAGCCTGGCTTGGAGAATTTTGAGCATTACTTTACTAGTGTGTGAGATGAGTGCAATTATGCAGTAGTTTGAGCATTCTTTGGTATTGCCTTTCTTTGGGATTGGAATGAAAACTGACCTTTTCCAGTCCTGTGGCCACTGCTGAGTTTTCCACATTTGCTGGCATATTGAGTGCAGCACTTTCACAGCATCATCTTTCAGGATTTGGAATAGCTCAATTGGAATTCCATCACCTCCACTAGCTTTGTTTGTAGTGGTGTTTTCTAAGGCCAACCTGGCTTCACATTCCAGAATGTCTGGCTATAGGTGAGTGATCACACCATCATGATTATCTGGGTCATAATGCTCTTTTTTGTACAGTTCTTCTGTGTATTCTCGCCACCTCTTCTTAATATCTTCTGCTTCTGTTAGGTCCATACCATTTCTGTCCTTTATCGAGCTCATCTTTGCATGAAATGTTCCATTGGTGTCTTTAATTTTCTTGAATAGATCTCTAGTTGTTTTCTGTTGTTTTCCTCTATTTCTTTGCATTGATCGCTGAGGAAGGCTTTCTTATGTCTTTTTGCTAGTCTTTGGAACTCTGCATTCAGATGCTTATAGCTTTCCTTTTCTCCTTTGCTTTTTGCTTCTCTTCTTTTCACAGCTATTTGTAAGGCCTCCCCAGACAGCCATTTTGCTTTTTTGCATTTCTTTTCCATGGGAATGGTCGTGATTCCTGTCTCCTGTACAACGTCACGAACCTCATTCCATAGTTCATCAGGCACTCTGTCAGATCTAGGCCCTTAAATCTATTTCTCACTTCCACTGTATAATCATAAGGGATTTGATTTAGGTCATACCTGAACGGTCTAGTGGTTTTCCCTACTTTCTTCAATTTAAGTCTGAATTTGGCAATAAGGAGTTCATGATCTGAGCCGCAGTCAGCTCCTGGTCTTGTTTTTGTTGACTGTATAGAGCTTCTCCATCTTTGGCTGCAAAGGATATAATCAGTCTGATTTCAGTGTTGACCATCTGGTGATGTCCATGTATAGAGTCTTCTCCTGTGTTTTTGGAAGAGGGTGTTTGTTATGACCAGTGCATTTTCTTGGCAAAACTCTATTAGTCTTTGCCCTGCTTCATTCCTTATTCCAAGGCCAAATTTGCCTGTTACTCCAGGTGTTTCTTGACTTCCTACTTTTGCATTCCAGTCCCCTATAGTGAAAAGGACATCTTTTTGGGGTGTTAGTTCTAAAAGGTCTTGTAGGTCTTCATAGAACCGTTCAACTTCAGCTTCTTCAGCATTACTGGTTGGGGCATAGACTTGGATTATTGTGATATTGAATGGTTTGCCTTGGAAACGAACAGAGATCATTCTGTTGTTTTTGAGGTTGCATCCAAGTACTGCATTTCAAACTCTTTGGTTGACAATGATGGCTACTCCATTTCTTCTGAGGGATTCCTGCTCATAAATTAGTCCCACTTGTGTTAACATAGATTTATAATACAGTAAGAAAACAGAATGATTCTGTTTCTTGGAAGAATCACACAATAATGAAATAAATTATCACCAATTCAACATTTTTTAGTGTTGTTGCAGGCTAAAGTATTGCAACTGATTTCAAGAAACCATAAAAATTTACTGGAAGCCTCACATATTTATGGTCTGTTTCTCAATTTTCTTTGAACACAATTAAAATTCACAATTTGATATTTTCTGTTCTTAAAGTCAAAGAAAAGTACAATTATCAGTAGAAGACATTTTACAGTAATTAGCTTAATCTTAAAATGAATACAAAAGGCATTACTATCTGTAGACTCTAAGGATGGTGAAATCGATTATTTAAGTGAAATTTCAGACTAAATCCCTTTCAACAATGATAACCTGTATGATTTTTTCAAACTCAACAATTGACGTGTGAAAACAGATATAAAAACAAACAGAAAATATGTAATTCTTTTTAGGTAGTCATTCAACAAGAAAAACTTCATCATGTGGTATTTTGCCTGGACCATCCCATTTTGTTAAAAGAGGACAACACTCCTTGAACTTCTTGATGAAACTTTAATGAACATTTTATGATGAAAATACGATGTTTTTTTCCCATTCTTTTATGATATTTGTGCCAAAATTTACTTGATAGAGTTTGTAAGTGGGCAGGCACTGAAATTATGTGAATGTACAAACAGAAAATCAGAAAATAATTTTAAAATGAAATAATTAAATGATTATGTCACTTAAGTACTACTTATAAATCTATAAATTAAAATATTTTACAATTATGGAACAAAGATGGCATGCTCTATACAACAAAATTATGAGCTATCCAATGTTTCAAAATATTTCTCAAGTATGAAGGTGTATATGTCAAGGTGTGATATTTATTGTCTTGATTTAATAACTTTTAAAAGTTAAGACATATGCTAGTGTGCTCTCATTTGTACTTTGAGATTCATAAATGTTAGGTGAAAACTTGGTTGAAAGGATTGTAATACATAAATTAAAAATATTTAATTTGTTACCATTAGCTTCTTGATGGTGGCTCAAATGGTAAAGAATCTGCCTGCAATGCAGGAGACCCAGGTTCGATCCCTGAATCAGAAAGATCCCCTGGGGAAGGGCATGGCAACCTACTCCAGTTTTATTGTCTGGAGTGTTCCATGGACAGAGGAGCCTGGCAGGCTACATTCCATGGGATCGCAAAGATTCAAACACGAATGAGCAACTGACACTTCGTTGACCTGTGTTTTAACATATCTATCTCCTTCTCACCAGGGCTTCCCTGGTAGCTCAGATGGTAAAGAATCTGCCTGCAATGTGGGAGACCTGGGTTCAATCCCTGGGTTGGGAAGATCCCCTGGAGAAGGACATGGCAACCCACTCCAGTATCCTTGCCTGGAGAGCCCCATGGACGGAGGAGCCTGGTAGGCTGCAATCCATGGGGTCGAAAAGAGTCTAACAGGACTGATCAACTTCACTTTCACTTTCACCTCCTTCTCAGAGAATATCTCTGAAAAACACTTTGTCAGAGACAACCACAGTCTTCCTCCTTGTCCATTTCTACGGAGCAATGGGTATATACTTACTTAAGTAACTATGAAGAAAGCTGACCACCAAAGAATTGATGCTTTTGAACTGTGGTGTTGGAGAAGACTCCTGAGAGTCCCTTGGACTGCAAGGAGATCCAACCGGTCCATTCTAAAGGAGATCAGCCCTGGGTGTTCTTTGGAAGGAATGATGCTAAAGCTGAAACTCCAGTACTTTGGCCACCTCATGCAGTTGGTGATGGACAGGGAGGCCTGGAGTGCTGCGATTCATGGGGTCGCAAAGAGTCGGACACGACTGAGCAACTGAACTGAACTGAACTGAAGTAACATAGGCTCTTGAAACTATGATTTAGCAAAGAAAAAAGAACTATTCCTTTTCCAAAACGAAGTTGCTAGACATCAGTGAACCAAAAAAATTCACTTTAGAACTTCTCTGATGCATTAAAAAAAATAATGACGATAATATATTTTCAGAGAGTAGAGACCAAGACTAAGAATCAAGATTCTTAAGGATCTTCCTCCCTGCAGTGATATGTCCGACCTTGGAACATGTCATTTCAATTCTGTAAGACTGAATTTATATTCCTGTTTTTTAAAAAAAATAAATGCTGATAAAAGTAATATATGCTTATTCTGGCAAATTTTGAAAATGAATAATGGTATAAAAAGAAAATATAAATCACTTACCCAGAGATAACTGCTATTAATATTTTGATATATTCCTTCCATTCTTTCCTTCTAATGAACGTGCCTGTTTATACCCTTTCCTTCCACTTAAACTTGTGAGCCTTTTCACATCTCTCAAATATTCTTTTAGAGTCCCATTTTTATTATATGAATAAATATGCCAACACATATTCTGTAATGTATTTATCTTTTCTCATATTTTGGGCATTTAGATGGCTTCTAATTTTTTTACTATTATATATAATAGTCAGATGGAAATCTCTATACATAAATCACTGAGTTTATGACTACTTACTTAGGCTATATTCTGTAAAAAAGGCATTAGAGGGTCATAAAATGTGACCTTTCTGACAAGCTTTTGATAGGAATTCCCACATTGCTTAAGCCTCAGTTTATTGGTAAAATGAAAAGCTTGTGTTACATGATTTCAAAGGTGCATCTCTCAGTTGTAAAACTGTATGACTGTGTCTTTTAGCCAGCTTACAATGGACTTCACATTAAGAAGTCTATAATTTATTCATCATGTAATGTTTTCTGGCACTTAATACCTCAAAAACAACATTGCATCACTGTTTTCTATATATTTTTAGGCAGAGGGCTTGGAGTTTGACTTGTTAGTCTCCCAAAATCTTACTTTGAGACAAGGATTCATGTGTAAATGGTTTATTAGGGAGATATTTAGAAGAAAAAGTGGCTTAGTGATAAAGAACCTGCCTATGATTCAGGAAGCCCAGGTTAGATCCCTGGGTTGGGAAGACTCCCTGGAGAAAGAAATGGCAACCCACTCCAGTATTTTTGCCTAGGAAAGCCCTTGAACAGAGGAGCATGAGGGACTGTAGTTCAGACACGAGTAAGTGACTGAACAACAATAACGACAACGGAAGAAGTAAGCTGGGGAATAGGGAGAAGCCAAGCAAAGGTGGCCCTGAAGGAAGTTCCAGGCTCTGTCTACCGCACTGTTTGCCAGACATCTCCATTAATTGTGCTTGATTCATTACTTTCCCTTTTTTCTTCAATTTCAGGTTTGTTCAGGTTCTGGCTACACTAAATCTTGTTCCACTTCTGCTAATATGCTGAACTCTCTCCTGCCCCGGGTTCTTGGCATACACTAGGCTCTCTCTCTGTGACTCCTCCGCCCTTTGCAAGACTAAACTCCTCATATCTCAGAACTCAGCATCATTGCTACTTCTTCCTGTTTTATTTAACATCCCTCTGTAGTAGATACCCAGTGTCATGTGGTCTTTTGTGTGTTTACCTCATGACACTGATCACATTTCAATAACTTATTTGCCTACTTACCTCCTTTTGTTTGGGGTTTTAACTTTTTATTTAGAAATAAAATAAAATCTATTAAAAGGTCATAAGAAACAGCCACGTTGGAGACAGTTTGCCAGTTTTTTATAAAACTAAACATACTCTTATCATATCAAGATCTTTGATATTTACCTCAGGAGTTGAAAATTTGTTTGTACAAAAACAGCATACAAATGTTCATAGTGGCTTTATTCAAGTCACCAAAACTTGGAGGAAATCAAGATGTTTTTCAAAAAGTGAATGATGAGCAAGTTATGGCATATTCAGACAATGGAGTATTATTCTAAAAGGAAATGAGCTATCAAGCCATGAAAAACCTTAAATGCATATAACTAAGGAGCAGTAGTTATATGGAGTAACCTTAAATGCATATAACTAAGTGTAAATTTGAAAAGGCTACAAACTATATGATTCCAATTATATGACATTGTGGGGGGAAAAAAAAAAACTGTGAAGACAGCAAAAATGATTGCCAGAAACTTGGAGGAATGATGGCATATATAGAGAAGAAGAGAAAAATTTTAGATCAATGAATCTATTCTTTATGAGAGTATTATGATAGATACATGTCATGTGTCTTTGTGTGTGTTAGTCACTCAGTCATGTCAAATACATGTCATGTATTGGTCAAAACTCATGGAAAACAACACCAAAATCAAATGTAACATAAAGTAAATTTACCATAAAATCTGGATTTTGAATAATACCAATATGTCTATATAGATTCATCATTGTAAAAAATTCACCCCTCTGATGAGTGATGTTGATATTGAAGGTTCTGCCCCCTGTGTGGCAGGAAGTATATGGAAATTCTCTATACTCTCTGCCCAGTTTTGCTGTGAACCTAAAACTGATCCAGAAAATAAACTCTATTAAAAAAAAAGCATTAGAATAGGAAAAAGAATTTTTACGTATCATTTAATCAGATTTCTCAATTGTAAGATTTTATCACATTTTATCTTATCATTTTCCCATCTATATTTAGGTGCATATGTGCTAGGTTGCTTCAGTCATGTCTGACTCTTTGTGACCCTATGGACCATAGCCTGCCAGGCTCCCCTGTCCATAGCATTCTCCAGGCAAGAATACTGGAGTGGGTTGCCATGCCCTCCTCCGGGGTTTTTCCTGACCCAGGGATCAAACCCACACCTTTAACGTCTCCTGCATTGGCAGGCAGGTTCTTTATGATTAGTGCCACCTGGAAAGCTTCTTATCTGTAATTATACCTAATATTTTCCTGAACCATTTGAGGGTCACTTGCTAAAATGATTCTCCATTATCCCTTCATAACTGAATGATTATTCCATAAAATGACACCTTCCTGATTAACAATGGAAGAATAAAATCAGGAAATTAACAAAGATATATTAACAATCAAATTCAGAGCTTATTCATGCTGCTGCTGCTGCTAATTTGCTTCAGTCGTGTCCAACTCTGTGCGACCCCATAGACGGCAGCCCACCAGGCTCCCCCGTCCCTGGGACTCTCCAGGCAAGAACACTGGAGTGGGTTGCCATTTCCTTCTCCGATGCAGGAAAGTGATAAGTGAAAGTGAAGTCGCTCAGTCGTTTTATTGACCCCGTGGACTACAGCCTACCAGGCTACTCCATCCATGGGATTTTCCAGGCAAGAGTCCTAGAGTGGGGTGCCATTGCCTTCTCCGGAGCTTATTCATACTTATCTGTTTTTTTCCCCTTAGGTCCAAGAGCTAATTCAACATCACATGTTGCACCTGGATGAGATATCTCTTTAGTTTTATTCAATTTTTTCCACTCTTTCCTTCTCATTTGTTATCTTCACATTTTAAAAATGTACAGGTCAACCACTTTGAACAATGTCCCTCAATTCAGGTTGAAGTGATGTTTCCTCAGAGTTATGTTCAGATCATGCCTTTGATCAGGAAAATCACTGAGGTGCTACTGAGTTCTTTTCAGTGTATCACATAGACACATGACACTAATTTGTCCTGTACTTGATGATATTAACTTTTCTTTCCAGAGGCAGATAGTATCTATAAAGTCTCTCCACTATAAAGTTAATAATTGTTTTGTACTTAATAACTAATAAGTAATTGATAACTATTTTGTGAGGAAAAAACATATTTTTCTTCATAAAAATTTTACTCCCTTGGTTTAGCACTCACTTTTACTTGCCTGAAGCAATTATTGCTGTGATCATTTCCAAATAGCAATTCCCTAATTTTGCCATAAGTTGTATTTATTCATTGGTTTTCCACCATTAAGGATAGCTTTCCCTTCTCCTTTTAAACATTTGTTTATACTTTACTCCATTTTAAATATATATTGGTGTGACTTTAGAGATTCTTGTTTTATTCAGAGAGTTATCTTTTGTTACTATTTTACTTTATTTTGATGCTTGCTGCTGCTGCTGTTGCTGCTGCTGCTAAGTCACTTCAGTCGTGTCCGACTGTGTGCGACCCCATAGACGGCAGCCCACCAGGCTCCCTCGTCCCTGAGATTCTCCAGGCAAGAACACTGGAGAGGGTTGCCATTTCCTTCTTCAATGCATGAAAGTGAAAAGTGAAAGTGAAGTCGCTCAGATGCTTAAAGGGTCTCAAATTTGGTCAGCAGCATTCTCCTCAAGCTCATTTTTGTCTTTTCAATGTAATTTTTGTGAGAGCAATTCCTTAGCTTCTGCTACTCTCCCTCTCTAGTTCTGGTACAGCTGGTTCTCCAAAGAGTCTTGGTTTATTTTAGTAGAGTGTGTGTGTGTTTGCTCATTTATGTGCCCAATTCATGTCCAGCTCATTCATGTCCAACCCCATGGACTGTAGTGAACCAGGCTTCTCTGCCTATGGAACTTTCCAAGCAAGAATACTAGACCATATTGCCTTTTCCTACTGCAGGGATCAGACTTGCATCTTTTGTGTCTCCTACAGGCAGATTCTTTATCACTGTGCCAAATGGGAGAACATAATTTAAAAATAAGAGAGCTAGATGCCAACAGTGATCATTGCTATAGAGGGCTTACTTTTTTTTTAATTGACATTTGGTTGATATATAATGTTATGTTAATTTCTGGTGTACAGCATAGTGACTCAGTTACACACACATATATATTTATTACATACATCTATATATTACATACATATATATATTCTTTTCATATCCTTTTCCATTATGTTATTACAGGATATTGACTATAGTCCTTATACTATACATTAGGACTTTGTTACAGAGGTTTCATTGCTTCTAAATTCTTCAAGTTGACAGAGGAAGGAAATATATATCTTAAATGAATACCTCTGCACGCACACACACATATATCTACATATTTACATCTGTATAGCTCTTGATAGATCCGTCTAAAACCATGATTTCTTTTGGATATCTTCAATTCAAATTCAAGAATACATGGTTTATTTTTGCCTCTGTTTTTGTCTCCCACAATTGTGTAACTCCTCTTCCTTTACATAAGAAGCCTGACTTTATCTTCAGTCATTTTACATATTTACTCAAAACTTCCCTACCATATAACAAATTTCCTAATCACATACAGCTCCACCAGCCAAATACTCAGCTCCAACAGGGATGGGAGGGGGAGGAAAAAAAGATTTTCCCACTCCTTAACTTTTTCCACTCCTTAAAATATAACCTTAACCAAGTTCATAGTAATTGATTAAATCAAAGAGTAAACACTTTTACATATGTTAAAAAAAAGTCCATTAATACTTTGATGATTTTATCTAATATAATTATATTTTTATAATAATTTTATGCAATAACCTAGTTTCTAGCTTCATAACAGGAACTTAAGAAATATTTATTAAACAGTTAATAGGATTAAAATTCTGACTTGTATGCCTGTCATATATTTTTGCCACTTGTCTTACTTGTTTTCATCATTTCCTATAAAGAATCAACAATTTGCTTAATATTCCAATAATTTTATTAGAAGCAATGAATGTTTTTAAAGCATTTCATGGGTTATGAAGATGTCCTGACTATTGTGAAATAGAGCATCTCCTGAAACAATGAGGGGAAAAAATCTGGAGAGAATTATGGAATAGTCTAGAAAAAAATAAATAGATAAATAGCCAAGATAAGCAATTGCTACCATATGCTGGGCATTGATTCTATGTTAGTGCTAGTTGCTCAGTAGTATCCGACCCTTTGTGATCCCATGGACTATAGCTCACCAGGCTCTTCTGTCCATGGAATTCTCCAGGCAAGAGTACTAGTGTGGGTAGCCATGCCCTTCTCTGGGGGAACTTCCCAACTCAGAGATAGAACTCGGATCTTCTACATTACAGGCAGATTTTTTACCCTCTGAGCCACCACACTGAAGATTCTATATTGGTTCCATAATAAGTAGGAAACTGAAAGTTTAGTTGTACATCCTCTGTACAGTAACTATTATTATGATTAAAGATGAAAAAACACAGGGAGAGATCTAATAATTTGTGCAAGGTCACCCAGCAACTGAAGGACTGAAGCAGAATTCAAATGCAGGCGCTTCTAACTCCAAAAACTGTCCATTTAGCATTCTCTTTGAAATAATAAGGATCAAATTATCAAACACTATTTTTTAAGGCTGTGACAGGCAATATCTTGTTTGCAACTTCTTTGGGGCTCAGATATTGACCATAATACAAAACTTTTGCTTCTTCAGGCTTGCAATTGGAAAATACCCTGGGCCAGCCTCATAGAGAAAAACATAATTCAGGTTATAAATTTAAACATGGATGGAAGCTCATTTGGAAAGGCAGACATAAAAGAAAGTAAAAAGAAAAGGGGTTATGCATTTGTAACTTAAAGGTGCGAAGAGTTAAATGCTCTTGGCCCAGTCCTAATCATGGCTTACTCTTCTCATTTAAACTTGACACTTCAAGCATACAATTATTATAAAAATTGAAAATCAAATGGGTATGGCTTTCATTTATTTATGTTATGAGAGAGAGAGTCTAAAAAAGTATAAGAACTAGGATCCATCCAAACTGGACTCCTTTATGTTCAGATGGACCAAGCCATTTCCAGCTTCAAGGCCTGAGCATATATCTTACATCAAGTCCTCTGTTTCTGTATGATCATCTTTATATCATTTGGGTTCCAGAAATAAACATTTCCACATCTGGGCCTTCTCTTCAAAACCTATCAAAAGACAATCTCTAACTCCCAGTCCCTGTTAATGAAAGTGTGATATTAGACATTGCATTGGCTTATTTAAAGTGATTTGCTTTTAATTTTTTACTACCTTGTTTATCACCTATAACCATAGGTTCTATTATATGCTTTGAAATTTTATGTTTTGTCTATCAGCACTTAGCATGATATCTGGGATATACAGCTGGGTACATAGCTGAAGATATAAAATAGGTATATAAATATGATAATAATTAATTATTGAGTTAATAAGGTCTGTTTAATAGTCTGTCCTTATAAAGCTTCCAAAAGTTGAAATATTAAATTAAGACTACTAGGTATGTTCTTTGTATAAATGCAAAATAGATTATTTTAGACCTGTTGACTAGGTATCATTTTTGGCATAACTAAAATCATGCCATCCGGTCCTATCACTTCATGGCAAATAGACGGAGAAACAGTGACAGGTTTTGTTTGGGGGGGCTCCAAAATCACTGCAGGTGGTGACTGCAGCCATGAAATTAAAAGACGCTCGCTCCTTGGAAGAAAAACTATGACCAACCTAGAAAGCATATTCAAAAGCAGAGACATTACTTTGCCAAGAAAAGTCCATCTAGTCAAAGCTATGGTTTTTCCAGTAGTCATGTATGGATGTGAGAGTTGGACTATAAAGAAAGCTGAGTGCTGAAGAATTGATGCTTTTGAACTGTGGTGTTGAAGATCCAACCAGTCCATCCTAAAGTAAACCAACCCTGAATATTCATTGGAAGGACTGAATGATGCTTAAGCTGAAACTCCAATACTTTGGCCACCTGATGTGAAGAACTGACTGGAAAAGTCCCTGATGCTTGGAAAAATTGAAGGCAGGAGGAAAAAGGGACAACAAAGAATGAGATGACTGGGTGGCATCACCAATTCTATGGACATGAGTTTGAGCAAGCTCCTGGAGTTGGTGATGGACAGGGAAGCATGGTATGCTGCAATCCATGGGGTTGCAGAGTCGGACATAGCTGAGTGACTGAAGTGAACTGAACAATCAGTGGAAAATACCTAATCAGAATTTTAAATATTAACTTCTGAATTGATGTTATAAAACACTGCATCTGAAGAGTAAGTTGTTTTTGTTTTTTGGCATATATGTCAGTTTTTTTAGTATTTTAACTAAAGATGATTTAAGAAAATTATAGGCTAAAAGAAAATAAACCCATCCTAGGGCATGCCCTATGTAATATCCTGGTTACAAAGGCTATGACTTCAACTGACAACTTTGTGTTATTAGTCTGAGAAATGTCATAACGAGACAATACATGCAGGGGCTTATTGTTATCATGATTCTTAAATATGAACGCCAAAATAACTGTGGTATAATTAGCTGTTGGTAACTTGTTAAAACTGCAAGTCTGTAGCTCTAAAACATAGTCAAGAGTAAATGGTGTACTACTATAAAATCCCATGATTTGGGTAAAAGTTCTATGGATTTGGGTAAAAGTTCTATGGAATCCAGTAATCTATTTATCTAACCCATTTAAAATTTAACATTTAGGGAATAATGACAATCATAATATGTCCTAATATTAAAAAAATTATTTTTCTCAAAATTCTATTTTAAAATATTCTAGTATTTATTTTCTTCTCAAAATTCTATAACACTTTCCTGATTTTTTCACAAATTGAAAAGCTACTAAGAATTATGGAAAATGTGAATAATGTATACTATAAACAAACTTTCTATAGAAAATACTGTGGTATCTATATAATCTAAATTTTTTTGACCATGTAACCCAAATAGACTTTGTTGTAACTGTTCTGTACTTACTTTAGGATATAATTTATCACATATTTCATTAAAAATATTTCAATAATTGTCTTTGACATAAGCATTTTTTATAGATTGTTATTTCCCTCTGAAAATCTGATTGTATCGATCAATCAGGCTGATTTCAGCTACAAGTAATAGGAAAACCATAACTTACCTCCTTTAAATATTAATTGCATTTATTATCTCACATTAGAAGAAGCTCACAGCTAAGTTAATTAAGCAGGTTACTAACATTATAAACTAGGTTCTTTCTATTATGCCAACCTCATATGTTAACTTAATCTAAACATGTGTTCCATTCATGATATCAAAATGGTTGACATGGACCATGAGCCTGCTGTACTCAACATTTCATATCATATTTATACAAGTCATCCAGCAGAGCCCCTAAATGCACATGCAACTAAGTTTGATTCCATATTCACTCATAAACCAGTCACTGGCAAGAGAAATATAATTACTTGATTAGAATAGATTCATCAGAATTGACCCCTTAAAGGACAATGTCATAATCCAGTGAAGGTAGATTATTGAAAAAATTCAGGTTCTATAAACAAAAGCTAATAGAGACTGCTATTGGACTGGCAACAAACTACTTCAGTGACTCTTAAGTGAATACGTACAATAACAAAATGAAATTTGATAAATCCCACTTTCAAAAAATAACTGAGGTAATTTGCTCTAAGTTAGTGACAGGGTTACTACAATAAGATTTCACTGCTTTCCAGCCTTCAGTTTTCTCTCTTTAATTTGTGTCACTAGGTTTCTCCAGCTGGCAACCGTATTTTAAGCTGCACTCCAGAGAAGTCAAGAATTGCCTTCAGTCTTCATTAACATGCAGTATGCATTTGAGTAGTTTTATTATTTGTATATTTTGCTGATATTTATACTCAGTTCATTATGAACTTTTGTAGGTGAGAATTTATGATTTACAATATTTACTCTGGCTCTGTAATGGTTTTATTATGCAGGCACGGTTAAGATAATAAAAATAGAGCACCAACTCACCTTGAGAGCCTCTTGCTGTGGCTAAAGTTTTTATTAAATTTTCTGTGGCCATGGTAGTTAGCGCCAATGACAAAATTCCCCCATGGAACGAGATTCTGGGGGTTTGCTCATGGCAGATGAGATGATACAATTCCCCTTTTCCCATTGTTGGATGTAGTGCTTTCTGAAACCAAGTCTGAAACATGAAAGATAATTTTTGCTGAATGTCATACATTAGCACATTTGTCCAGCTACAATGAGAAACCCTTTAACAATGAAGACATGTTTTATTCCAATGACATTTCAGGAAATGAAATTTAAATTTGCTGACAGTAAGCTGTACTTTTTGGGAGTTGGCTTCTTCCAAATTTTCTTGCCTCATATAAAAAAGGTCAACTGTGGATAAAACTGGAGAGCAGTCATTTATCATATTTCTCACTCTGCAAATCTTCTAAGGGTTAATGGCATTGAAAGCTTTTGACTTAAATCTTTGTCCCCTTTTTCATTCTCAGTGTTTCAGTGCTGTGTTACTGTCTCTAATCACAAAGAGAAATCTCTTTGAAAGAGCATATTTACTGCAATGTCTTTTGTATTCCTTTTCATATATTTGCAGACCAATTTCATACAAGCATACAGAACCTGAAACAAGACTTCATGGAGATATGCTCCTGAAATGCTACATATATTTTTAAGACATTTTGTAGATTACATTTTGAAAGTTGTACATATCCTGAAACTCCCAATAGAGATCTCCCTCCTTATTACTTCATCCATATTGTCTGAATTTTGATCATTCTAACTACTTTAAATGGTATTTCATCTTTTTTTATGAAATATCGAAATATGAAAAAGAGCATATCTTTCCCTCCATTCAGCTTTTTGACAATGGCTAATAGTAGTTTAGTTGATTTTCAGTTTAGTTCTGCAGCCGTTTATTGAGTTTGTACTCAGAGCATGACGTAGTGTTAAATAATGTGAGAAATACTAAAATGAGTGATGATGAGAAGCATATGTTCCAAAAGGGAGATAAAAAACAGACACATGATTTACTTAAGTCTACAAAGGCAGCTGTTAATAAGTGACATACGTGGTCTATGAGTTGAAGATTTTCATCTATACCGCTCACTGTTAGTCACTCAGTCATAGCTGACTCTGCAGCCTGTCAGGGTCCTTGGTCCATGGAATTCTCCAGGAAAGTATACTGGTATGGTAGCCATTCCTTTCTCCAGGAAATCGTCCCAATCCAGGAGTCGAACCTCAGTGTCCTGCATTGTAAGCAGATTCTTTACCATTTGAGCCACCAGGGAAGCCCTACCACTTACTAGATGGAAAATTACATGAAACATTTTGCTACTGTTTAATGGATCAAATCATTGGTTTCATTAGCATTGGAGAAGGAGTCTAGCAAGTTGTCCCTAGAGCCAGGAAAAGAGAAAGGTGATAGTTCCCTTTGGGAATTAAATTTTGGTAGCACTAGTGGTAAAGAGCCTGTCTGCCATTGCAGGGGCATAAGGGATGTTGGAAAGATCCCTTGGAGGAGGAAATGACAGCCTATTCCAGTATTCTTGCCTGGAGAATCCCATGGACAGAGGAGCCTGGTGAGCTACAAACCATAGGGTCACAAAGAGTTGGACATGACTGAAGCGACTTAACACACATAAACCCAAGGGAAGAAATAGATTCCCTGGACAGTATGAGTCTGTTGAAAATGCTAATATGTAAGTGAAGGATTTATTTTATCAAAAAGGGAAACCATAGAAAGAGTCAGAGACACTTAAATTCAGTGGTTAATTCCACCATTGGCTGAGTGGATGTATTAGATGCATTAGCCATGGGAATTTGAATATTTCTCATTCTGATATCCAGTTTATCACAAGGATAGAGCTGAATATAAATCACAGGAGCCCATAAGTATCATTTCCCACTTATTGACAAAATAGCAAATACCATCAGATAGCTATGGCCAGCTAGCTTAACCTGATGCTTTTAAACATTCAACATGACCAATTGCCCTTATTTTGAGGTTTTGTTCAGTGTGTAGTTTTCAATTCCCATAAAATTCACTTTTTCATCCTCTTTTCTTTATGTTTCTTATTTCTATGTTCTTGAATTACACAGAAAATCCAAAATATTTTTTTTTTTACTGATTATGTGGTCGTTTCCCATTCGCATTAGGTAACAAAAATATTCTGATCCATGTGGTAGCATTTTCTTTCTGGTGTCTCTCCCAGTCTCAGTAGGTTTTTAGTTAAGTGTGATTCAACCTCTTGGGGCCAAATTTCCCCTGCTTACTGGCTAAATTCTGTCTGGATTTTTAAGGAGTCCAGCAGTGTTTTCTAGGATCAATGTTGAGGACCAGTGCAGTGATTACCGTTTGCAAATGCACTTTCCTCTCTACTGATATCCCCAATTGTCAAGCTACTAAATTTCTGGTTATTTGATTCCAACAGTTTTTGCTTGCATCAGTTACAAAAGGGCATCCATTCAGTTCAGTCGCTCAGTCATGTCCGACTCTTTGTGACCCCATGAATCGCAGCATGCCAGGCCTCCCTGTCCATCACCAACTCCTGGAGTTCACTCAAACTCATGTCCATCGAGTCAGTGATGCCATCCAGCCATCTCATCCTCTGTCGTCCCCTTCTCCTCCTGCCCCCAATCCCTCCCAGCATCAGAGTCTTTTCCAATGAGTCAATTCTTCTCATGAGGTGGCCAAAGTACTGGAGTTTCAGCCTCAGCATCATTCCTTCCAAAGAACACCCAAGGCTGATCTCCTTTAGAATGGACTAGTTGGATATCCTTGCAGTCCAAGGGACTCTCAGGAGTCTTCTCCAACACCACAGTTCAAAAACATCAATTCTTCAGTGCTCAGCTTTCTTCACAGTCCAACTACAACATCCATACATGACCACAGGAAAAACCATAGCCTTGACTAGATGGACCTTTGTTGGCAAAGTAATGTCTCTGCTTTTGAATATGCTATCTAGGTTGGTCATAACTTTTCTTCCAAGGAGTAAGCGTCTTTTAATTTCCTGGCTGCAATCACCATCTGCAGTGATTTTGGAGCCCAACAAAATAAAATCTGACACTGTTTCCACTGTTTCCGCATCTATTTTCCATGAAGTGATGGGACCGGATGCCATGATCTTGGTTTTCTGAAGGTTGAGCTTTAAGCCAACCTTTTCACTCTCCTCTTTCACTTTCATCAAGAGGCTTTTTTGTTCCTCTTCACTTTCTGTCATAAGGGTGGTGTCATCTGCATATGTGAGGTTATTGATATTTCTCCAGGCAATCTTGATGCCAGCTTGTGCTTCTTCTAGCCCAGTATTTCTCATGATGTACTCTGCATAGAAGTTAAATAAGCAAGGTGACAATATACAGCCTTGATGTACTCCTTTTCCTATTTGGAACCAGTCTGTTGTTCCATGTCCAGTTCTAACTGTTGCTTCCTGACCTGCATATAGGTTTCTCAAGAGGCAGGTCAGGTGGTCTGGTATTCCCATCTTTTTCAGAATTTTCCACAGTTTATTGTGATCCACACAGTCAAAGGCTTTGGTATAGTCAATAAAGCAGAAATAGATGCTTTTCTGGAACTCTCTTGTTTTTTCCACGATCCAGCGGATGTTGGCAATTTGATCTCTGGTTCCTCTGCCTTTTCTAAAACCAGCCTGAACATCTGGAATTTCACAGTTCATGTATCACTGAAGCCTGGCTTGGAGAATTTTGAGCATTACTTTACTCGCATGTGAGATGAGTGCAATTGTGCAGTACTTTGAGCATTCTTCGGCATTACCTTTCTTTGGGATTGGAATGAAAACTGACCTTTTCCAGTTCTGTGGCCACTGCTGAGTTTTCCAAATTTGTTGGCATATTGAGTGCAGCACTTTAACAGCATCATCTTTCAGGATTTTAAATTATTCAACTGAAATTCCATCACCTCCATTAGCTTTGTTCGTAGTGATGCTTGGCATATTTCATTGCTAAACACAGTCTAGCAAGTAAGTGTCCTAGTTACATCAATGAAAACATTAAAGAAAGAAAATGTTTTCAGTGTGCTCCTGGTATAAATATCTATAAGGTCTATCCTATTAGGATATCTGCATACCTTCGTTTGTTGCAACATATTTACGTATCAATCATTGAGCAGGCAATGGCAACCCACTCCAGTACTCTTGCCTGGAAAATCCCATGGACTGAGGAGCCTGGTAGGCTGAAGTCCATGGGGTTGCTAAGAGTCAGACAGGACTGAACAGCGTCACTTTCACTTTTCACTTTCATGCATTGGAGAAGGAAATGGCAACCACTCCAGTGTTCTTGCCTGGAGAATCCCAGGGACGGGGCAGCCTGGTGGGCTGCCATCAATGGGGTCGCACAGAGTCAGACACAACTGAAGCGACTGAGCAGCAGCAGCCCCATTCCAGATGTATACATAATTTTTATATTAAAATTACTGAGAATTTGATTAACTGGAAGCCAAGGGAATTTAAGGGAAATTATTTGTAGGAGACAATCTTAAAGAAATGTAAGGATAAAAACAAGACTTAAGGCTATTTTCCGCAGGGTCAAGGCAATATTCTCAAGTAGTTTGAATTATTCTTTCTATCATTAATGAAGGAGAAAACATTGGATGTTATCATGGACATTAAAAACGGAATGATGTCTCTTAGATTAGTGAAACTGTAATGACAGAAGAGTGAGGTCTTAATGCAATAAGATTAGTGGCCTTATCATGAAAAAGGACACCAAAGATATCTCTCTCTCGACCTTTCTGCATACCCACCCAGAGAAAAGGCCATGTAAGGACACTGAGAGAGCATCTGCAATTCAAGGAGAGAGGTCTCACCAGAAGCTGTTCTGCTAGCATTTGGAGCTTGGGCTTCCAGAAGTGTGAGAAAATAAATTTCTATAAGAAAATAAATAAACCACGCAGTCTGTGCTATTTTGTTATAGGAGCTTAACTTCATTAATAACTTCCAGGGAAACTGATGGGTGAAAAATCTTCTAATGTTTAGTAGAGTCATAATCTTTTAAGTTGAGGTAAATTTATAATATTGTGTTCTTGAACAGGAAATAAGTGGTGGCCATGCTAGGTTTCTGAATGAACACTCTTTATAAATATTATAACTATAAACAATTATGAAGACATTCTCCTAAAATAATTACTCCTCCAATTCATCATAATTTAAAATCAGTAGGAATTTAAATCTCACTATAACCTTCATTATCATTACCTAGAATTTATTATTTAATGGCAACATGATTCTGAAAATCACTGTCTCAGAAATATGTAATTCTCTAGCTAAGTATCTTGGCTAATTTTTATGTTCATTGTCACTATCTGAAATTGTCATGTTTTAATCTCCTTGGTATCTGTTTGCCTTACTAGAATGAAGGAATAAGAGTAAAATATTTTTCTGTCTGCTTCTCTGCTATATACCAGAAAATCAGACTCATTGTAACACACAGCAGGAACTTTATTAAAGAATTGAATTAATTTATATAAAAATGAATCAATATTTGAGTCCATGAAAATATTTTTCAAGTCTCTTTTATATATATATACATTATATATATATATATATATATATATATATATATATATAATGTTTACAATGATGTGTTTCTTTAAAAGATACTTCACTCCTCCTCACTGTTATCAGAAATAAGTTTCAAATGAGACAGGATGACTTCCACATTCTGGAAACCAATTAATGCACAGACCTAACTAGATTGCAACAGGTCACCAGTGAAAGTCCAAATCTTAAGGAGCAGAAATAACAGAATCAAGTGAATCTGGCAGACAGGTGGCAGTCAAAACAAAGGGACGTCAAAACGTAGCAGAAAAAATAGGTAAAAAAATGACTGAACACTAGGTATTTTCCAAATACTTACAAGATCTTTTGCACATGTAAGGAATACTATTTGTACATTTTAAACTATGAACTTTTTTTTCTATGTCTACTGTCCTATGACTACCATCTACTAGAGTATTGTCATTTATTACTCTATATTGAGAACAGATACAGCCTGGAAAAAAATGTTACATTAAATTCTAAGCGAATTTTTGCTCTTAATGTGTTAGATTCTACAGTGTTTCAGATATATGTATATATACATGTATATATGTATACATATATACTCATATATATGTATGTGTGTGTGTGTGTGTCTCTGTGTGTGTGGTTGTGGTTGTTGTTGTTATTGTTCAGTTGTTAAGTCACATCTGACTCTGTGATTCCTTGAACTGCAGCATGCTAACCTTCCCTATCCTTCACTATTTCCTGGAGTTTGTTCAAACTCATATCCATTGAGTTGGTGATACCATCCAACCGTTTCATCCTCTGTCACCCACTTCTCCTCCTGCCTTCAATCTTTCCCAGCATCAGGGTCTCTTTAAATGAGTTAGCTCTTTACATCAGGTAGCCAAAGTATTGGAACTTCAACTTCAGCATCAGTCCTTCCAATGAATATTCAGGATTGATTTCTTTTGGGATTGACTGGTTTGATCTCCTTGCAGTCCAAGGGACTCTCAAGAGTCTTCTTCAGCACCACAATTCAAAAGCATCTATATGTGTTTTTTTTCAGATTCTTTCCCATTAAATATTATTACAAAGTATTCAGTATAGCTTCACTGCATGTTTTTTTTTTTTTTTTTCTTAACTCACAGAAAGTGAAATAGCTTAGAACTAAAGCACCTTTTGCACTCAGTATGCCAGCAAATTTGGAAAACTCAGCAGTGGCCACAGAACTGGAAAAGGTCAGTTTTCATTCCAATCCCAAAGAAAGGCAATGCCAAAGAATGCTCAAACTACTGCACAATTGCACTCATCTCACATGCGAGTAAAGTAATGCTCAAAATTCTCCAAGCCAGGCTGCAGCAATATGTGAACCGTGAACTTCCAGATGTTCAAGCTGGTTTTAGAAAATGCAGAGGAACCAGAGATCAAATTGCCAACATCTGCTGGATCATAGAAAAAGCAAGAGAGTTCCAGAAAAGCATCTATTTCTGCTTTATTGACTATACCAAAGCCTTTGACTGTGTGGATCACAATAAACTGTGGAAAATTCTGAAAGAGATGGGAATACCAGACCACCTGACCTGCCTCTTGAGAAATCTGTATGCAGGTCAGGAAGCAACAGTTAGAACTGGACATGGAACAACAGACTGGTTCCAAATAGGAAAAGGAGTACATCAAGGCTGTATATTGTCACTCTGTTTATTTAACTTATATGCAGAGTACATCATGAGAAACGCAGGACTGGAAGAAGCACAAGCTGGAATCAAGATTGCCGGAAGAAATATCAGTAACCTCAGATATGCAGATGACACCACCCTTATGGCAGAAAGTGAAGAGGAACTCAAAAGCCTCTTGATGAAAGTGAAAGTGGAGAGGGAAAAAGTTGGCTTAAAGCTCAACATTCAGAAAACAAAGATCATGGCATCTGGTCCCATCACTTCATGGGAAATAGATGGGGAAACAGTGGAAACAGTGTCAGACTTTATTTTTCTGGGCTCCAAAATCACTGCAGATGGTGACTGCAGCCATGAAATTAAAAGACGCTTACTCCTTGGAAGAAAAGTTATGACCAACCTAGATAGCATATTCAAAAGCAGAGACATTACTTTGCCAACAAAGGTTCGTCTAGTCAAGGCTATGTTTTTTCCTGTGGTCATGTATGGATGTGAGAGTTGGACTGTGAAAAAGGCTGAGCACTGAAAAATCGATGCTTTTGAACTGTGGTGTTGGAGAAGACTCTTGAGAGTCCCTTGGACTGCAAGGAGATCCAATCAGTCCATTCTGAAGGAGATCAGCCCTGGGATTTCTTTGGAAGGAATGATGCTAAAACTGAAACTCCAGTACTTTGGCCACCTCATGCGAAGAGTTGACTCATTGGAAAAGACTCTGATGCTAGGAGGGATTGGGGGCAAGAGGTGAAGGGGACGACAGAGGATGAGATGGCTGGATGGCATCACTGACTTGATGGCCACGAGTCTGAGTGAACTCCGGGAGTTGGTGATGGAGAGGGAGGCCCAGCGTGCTGGGATTCATGGGGTTGCAAAGAGTCAGACATGACTGAGCGACTGATCTGATCTGATCTAAAGCACCTTTTGATTTATAAGGATTTGATATTTGAAGAAATCTGGATTAGTTTGTGTCTAATAAATCAAGAGTGAAATTAAAGAGAGAGCACTGAGGCTTTGCTGAAAGCCCTGAAGTGGAGAATGCAGCATACAGCAACACTCTCCTATCTAACAAGAAAAAGAACACATATACTTCTAACTTAAGGGGAGAATCACAGAAGAGCTGAAAAGTGAAGAGGAATATGGGGAGGAAGACCATTATGAGAGTTGTTTGGAGCTTCCTTGTTGACCTCACAGGGCCACCATTGTGCAGGGATGACTAGAGAACCCCAGGGAGCTGGCTGAACTCCAGAGCAGAAGAACTTCTTGTGTGAATTCTGCACTTAAAGTTACTCATCAGCAGATTTGTCCATGACACTCTAGACACAAGAAGCTTCCTCGCAATATGCACCACTGAATTGAATTTTCACTCCAAATTTGCTTTGAATGGTGTCCCAAATCTAAGCCTTCAGATATAAGTTAATATCTAACAGGAAAAATTTATGTACACCGTTCTGCATGCAAATACTTTACACTCACACACTAGGGCACACATTAATATGTGTCTTGTGATATCCCCATGGTACTTCAACAAATTGACTAAGAATAGAGCTATGTGACTGAGCTTCCCTGGTGGCTCAATGTTTAAGAATCTGCCTGCCAATGCAAGAGACACAGGAGACATGGGTTCAATCCTGGGTTGGAGGATCCCCTGGAGGTGGAAATGGCAACCAATTCCAGTATTTTTGCCTGGGAAATTTCATGGAAAAATCCAAAATAGGTAAATCCCATAATCAGAGGTCAAGTTAGGAAGCTGAGACATTTATTGCCAACACAATGAGGGAGAGTTGCATGAAAAACAGGTGAACAGGGATTAGAGGTGAATACACAATAGCTGTCATTGTGTATTCAGTCATCCCAGCAGGCTCAAGGAAGAAAGAGGTAACAGGATACAGAATAGCCTCCTATCTCTCAAACTTTTGAAGTTATACCAATTTTTTCCCCAAATCCATAGTCATCCTGAGAGCACGAGCAGTAGAAGAAAGAAAAGAATGAGGAAAAAAATGGAGAGAGTTTAAATGGGAAGACAGTCCTGATATAGAGTTTAAATTTGAATTGATTTCGTTTACATATTGGCTAAGACTAAACATCTAAAAGAAGCTAGATTTTTAACTTGAAAAGCTATATTATATTTTTAGATTGAATATTATTGGACTTCAAGGTGGTTAGCAGTGCAATTAAATGAGGCAGTAGGGACAACCAAATTGGAGAAAAGATACATCTTGATGGACTTTTGATATCCTGATCCTTTTAGGATGTTTATTTTATCTGATAGATATTTTATGTGATGGAATTTGGGATAATAGCTCAGTTCTTATACAACTTAGTTTTATTAATTAAGTTACTTAAATTTATCCATACATTTTTATTTATTTTTCTGTAAAAAAGGGAGATATGATTATAGAAATAGTATCCAAATAATATCAAGGATGAATAAATGAGACTTTGTAAGCAAAGCACTTAGAACCCCAAAGGTGCTCTTTTTTAAAAGCTATTTCCTGGATTTCCCTGGTGGTCCCATGGTTAAGAATCTTCCTGCCAATACAAGAGACACAGGTTTAACTCCTGGTTGAGGAAGATTCCACATGCCACAAAGCAACTAAGCCCAGGAGCAACAACTTCTGAGCCCATGTGCCTTAAGCTCACTGGAGAAACCACCGCAATGAGAAACCTGCACGCTGCAACTAGAGAAAGCATGAGTGCAGCCATGATGACCCAGCACAGACAAAACTAGAATAAAATAAAGAGGTAATAAAATCTTCTTCCTTCCACCCAATTTGCAGTGTATGCTATGTTCTAAATGATAGCTTTCTAATACATCCCTCAGACATGTCCTCAAATATGCTAGGCTAGGTGTTCACATACTTGCCAAATCACATGCAAGTTTTCTGAACAAGTGGGGACCATGGAAATTTCTGGGAGATAAACTCTCCTTTATAGAGAAGCAACATTGAGCTAAAAGCTATAAGAACCACCTCAAAATGGATTTTAGTATAAGATTGATATCACAGCCCATTAACTCACAAGGACAAGTTGATTGAGTTAGGAAGTGGCTTATTTGATTTATAAACAATACAGTAATTTGAAAACAGATGCTTTATGCATTTTGTTCTATTTCAGTTATTTGTAAGATTAGATTTTATTTCAAGTTAAACTTAGCAAATGCCATTGTTTGTGATAGCATCAAGCTCCAGCCTATTAAAATATATCTGTTCTACGCACCACACACTGGGACCTTCTGTCTTCATTCTGGGGGAGATTAATGCTGTGGCAGTGGGATGCAAAGGTTACACACCTTCTTGTTTTACATCCAGAAATAGTGATAAAACATGTATAGAAACCCCACTGGCAAAGAAACATGGTTTTAATCACTGTCTACATTTTTTTGCTTGCATATTCCTCCCTCTTGCTGAACATCAAAGTGCCTCTTTAGTCACAACAAAACAACTCCTGCAGGTGTTCATTTCTTCCCTGATGCTTTTTATCTCTCCTTGCTTCCCTGATTGCTCAGACTGTAAAGAATCTGCCTGCAACACAGGAGACCAGCGTTTCATCCCTGGTTGGGAAGATCCCCTGGAGAATGGCTACCCACGCAGTATTCTTGTCTGATGAATTCCATGGACAGATGAACCTGGCAGGCTACAGTCAAAGGTGTCAGAAAGAGTTGGAAATGACTGAGCAACTAACACTTTCATTTTTCACTTTCAGGGACTGTGGGCACCAATGTTTCTTCACCACAAGCTATGTTGCAAAAGAAAAAGAAAATCCCCCTATGATGACAAAAAAATTATTTAAATGAACCCTCATTGGGGTAAAAACTCACTTCTAGGTTATAATATATGTGAAAGTAAAAGTCATTTAGTCACATCTGACTCTTTGCAATGTCATGACTGTACAGTCATGGAATTCTCCAGGCCAGAATACTGGAATGGGTAGTTTTTCCCTTCTCCAAGGGATCTTCCCAACCCAGGATTCGAACCAAAGTCTCTTGTATTACAGGCAGATTCTTTACCAGCTGTGCCATAAGGGAAGCCTAAGAATGCTGGAGTGGGTAGCCTATCCCCTTCTTGAGGGGATCTTCCCAACCCAGGAATTAAACTAGGGTCTCCTGCATTGCAGGCAGATTCTTTACCAACTGAGCTATCATTTAGTATGTCACATATTTCTTTGGCTAAAATTTTGGCAAATGCATGTGCATGATAATTTGAGAATCTTAGTAGAGATAGTTCCATAAGGAACAACAGGACAGATTTAATACTCTTTTTGTAGTTTGCTAATAATAAGTGTAGGTTTCCCAGGTAGCACTAGTGGTAAAGAATCCACCTGAAATGCAGGAGAGACAGGAGATGTGGGTTCAATCCCTGGGTCCAGGAGATCCCCTGGAGGAAGAAATGGCACCCCACTCCAGTATTCTTACCTGGAAAATTTCATAGGCAAGAGGAACCTGGCAGGCTACTGTTCATGGGGCTGTTGGGGGAATGTGTAAATTCCTCAGTTCTCTCTCACTGCAGCAAAAATTTGAAATGGCAGACCAGTGTTACAGCTATGTTACAGCTCAGTTTTAAACAGCAAACCAGTATTTCAGCTCAGTTTTATTTGGCAAGCAAAGGAAAATACATCCTCGAGGCATGAAGGCAGGCCAACATGAAAGAAGAGATGATAAGAGGGGGTCAATTTTGGCTCCTCTTTTCATATATTGTTTTTCCTCCCCCTGAACTTGCCCTATATAAATTGGGCTAGCCAGGGGGACTGTTTGTTTCACCTGAGATTCCCACTCCGGTCCTCAGACCACCCTTTATTCCATTTTTGCAGGCTTCTCCCTTCTTTGTCTTTTAGCCATTGATGTTTTCAACTTCTTTTTCCTAGTCTAACAGGGCCACACAGTGTTGGATACTTCTGAGCACACAGATGTAGATGTAGAATAATAAATGTACTAGTAGTTATCCAGTGCTTCCTCTATTAAATATGCCTATAATATACTATACTATATAAACTATAGCATCATTTCTAGGGATTTACATTATCTTCTTGACAAAAGCAGTTAAAGAAATAACTGTGCTGTGCTTAGTCATTCAGTTGTGTACAACTCTTTGCCACCCCATGGACTGTATAGCCTTCCAGGCTCCTTTGTCCATTGGAATTCTCCAGGCAAGACTACTGGGATGGTTTGCCATGCCCTCCTCCATGGGATCTTCTCAACCCAGGGATCTAACCCAGGTCTCCCACATTACAGGCAGATTCTTTGCCATCTGAGCTACCAGGAAAATCCATTTAATATGAGCCTAATTTCTTCTAGTTAATAGGAAATTAAGCAAATGGCAATTTTTGATAGTCAAGTGATATGTCATGCTTTCACATAATAAAAATCATAGTTCATCAATTTTTTTCTTGTCCAAACTCTGTTAATATTACTACTATTGTTTGGGTTTTTTATTCTCCTTTAGACCCTTCAGGAAATGTGCTTAAATCTCTTTTTATAAGAAAAATAGTCTCCCAAAGAATATGTAAGATAGATTATACATCTGTAAAACATATGTTGTGATAGTTATTTTTGGTATTATCTTTCTTCTTAATGGAAGAATCATGATGATTCATTCGTTGGTTCATTCACTTTACATTCATTCACTTAGCATAGAAAATGTTTAACTATCAAAAAGACAACAGTATCATTTTCCTTCAATTATTTTTTTGACAGGGAGAAGTAGATAATTGGAAAAATATGAAAAAAAAGAGTTTTATGAAAACTATTATAAACACGTGGTAGTTATAATAATGTTGCTCCCGACAGTTCTTTTCAATTCCCTTTTCTTTGGAAACTTGGAAAATTTCCTCCATGCCATTTTACAGTAAGGGTGGATTTTTCAATCATGGTGCTCCATTCTTCCTGGACAAAAACTGGGCACATTTCTCATTCCAGACCAATCTTAACAGTCCTGAAATATTGATCAATATTGTTTCAGAAGGGATACTTAAGACAAGTGGGATCCAGAAAAGTCTTTTGGAGGGTTAAATAAAATATCAAAACAAAGATTATTTATTTATGTGTATGTATGTGTTCTCCTAAAATATTTATGATTACAAAGAAGGAATATAATTAATGTAAATTTATTAGCAATCATTTTCTACAAGAACTTTTTATTATCACAGAGGCGATATTCACCAGGAAACAGAACCTAGTAAGAATGAAAAAAAGAGCTCTCAGCCCCAGGTAATTGCAGCCTCCACCACTTTCGGGCCTAGTAGCCTGAAGCAAAATAAATAAATAAAAAGGTCATGGGTGACCTGTGCTCAGACGTCACCGAGGCCATGATGTATGAAAAGTTCAGTCCTGCGGGGCCTGTGCTGTCCATCTGGGCCTGCCGCTATACGATCACCCGCCGCTCCCTGGGTTATGCCTACGTCAACTTCCAGCAGCCGGCCGACGCTGAGAGGGCCTTGGACACCATGAACTTTTATGTAATTAAGGGAAAGCCGATCCGAATCATGTGGTCTCAGAGGGATCCGTCTCTGAGAAAATCTGGTGTGGGAAACGTCTTCATCAAGAACCTGGACAACTCTATAGATGACAAGGCACTTTATGATACTTTTTCTGCTTTTGGGAACATTATGTCCTGCAAGGTGGTGTGTGATGAAAACGGTTCTAAGGGTTATGCCTTTATCCACTTTGAGACCCAGGAGGCTGCCGACAAGGCCATTGAGAAGATGAACGGCATGCTCCTCAACGACCGCAAAATTTGTGGGCAGATTCAAGTCTCGAAAAGAGCGGGAAGCTGAACTTGGAGCCAAAGCCAAGGAACTCAGCAATGTTTACATCAAAAACTTCGGGGAAAAGGTTGATGATGAGAATCTGAAAGAGCTATTTAGCCAGTTTAGTAAGACCCTAAGTGTCAAGGTGATGAGAGATCCCAGTGGGAAATCCAAAGGCTTTGGCTTTGTGAGTTATGAAAAACACGAGGATGCCAATAAGGCTGTGGAAGAGATGAATGGAAAAGAAATCACTGGGAAGGTCATTTTCGTTGGCTGTGCACAAAAGAAAGTGGAGTGGCAGGCCGAGTTAAAGCGAAAATTTGAACAGCTGAAGCAGGGGAGGATTAGTCGCTATCAGGGGGTGAATCTCTACATTTAAAACTTGGATGAAACCATCGACGACAAGAAGTTAAGGAAAGAGTTTTCTCCTTTTGGATCAATCGCCAGTGCTAAGGTGATGCTGGAGGATGGGAGAAGCAAAGGATTTGGCTTTGTCTGCTTCTCGTCCCCTGAAGAGGCAACCAAAGCAGTCACAGAGATGAATGGATGCATCGTGGGCTCCAAGCCACTGTATGTCGCTCTGGCCCAGAGAAAGGAGGAGAGAAAGGCTCACCTGACCAACCAGTATATGCAGCAGGTGGCTGGGATGAGGGCACTGCCCACCAATGCCATCTTAAATCAGTTCCTGCCTGCAGCTGGGGGCTACTTTGTGCCAGCAGTTCCACAGACTCAGGGAAGACCTCTGTATTACACACCTAACCAGTTAGCACAGATGAGGTCTAATCCACACTTGCAGCAAGGTGGGAGACCTCAAGGCTTCCAAGGAATGCCAAGTGCTATACACCAGTCTGGGCCTCGTCCAGCTCTTCACCATCTGGCTCCAACTGGTAATGCTCCAGCCTCTGGCGGCCTCCCTACTACCACTCAGAGAGTCAGGTCTGAGTGCCCTGACCGCTTGGCTATGGACTTTGGTGGGGCTGGTGCCGCCCAGCAAGGGCTGACTAAAAGCTGCCAGTCTGGAGGTGTTCCTACAGCTGTGCAGAACTTAGCGCCTCGTGCTGCTGTTGCTGCCACTGCTCCTTGGGCTGTTGCACCTTACAAATATGCCTCCAGCATCCGCAGTCCTCACCCTGCCATCCAGCCCCTGCAGGCACCCCCGCCTGCAGTCCATGTTCAGGGGCAGGAGTCGCTGACTGCCTCCATGCTGGCCACAGCAACCCACCCCCGCTCAGGAACAGAAGCAGATGCTGGGTTAACATCTGTTCCCACTTATCCAGACGATGCACTCGAACCTGGCTGGGAAGATAACTGGGATGCTGCTGGAGATCAACAGCTCGGAGTTGCTGCACATGCTGGAGTCTCCCGAGTCTCTCTGCTCCAAGGTGGAGAAGGCTGTGGCGGTCCTTCAGGCTTATCATGCCAAGAAAGAAGCTGCTCAGAAGGTGGACGCTGTTGCTGCTGCTACCTCTTAGACAAGGATGAACCGATTCAAAAGCCAAATAAACTCTCATGGAATTCAGCTCAAGGTTTGAAGACTTCCTAGCTTGTCCTATGGACCTCAACACCAAGAACCCCATTTGCAAATTTATTAGCTCATTTTGTATCAAAAGGTCAATTATGAAGCACCTAGAATTTTTCAATTTAAAGAATGTATTCTCTGGGTTCTGCTATGGCCCAGACAGTGTTAACTTTCTTTTTTTTTTTTCTATTGTGAGTTTTAATTTTTTTTTCCCCCCAAGAAATTGGTTTTATTTGATGTACCCAAGTCTTAAGTTTCTCAATAAAGAAAAAAATCTCCATTAAAAAAAAAAAAAGAATGAAAAAAAGAGAATGGAAACACTAATGAATGAGAAAGAGAGAGAGAAAGAGAGATAACTATTGGCATAATTTGAGCTCCTGGAATCAAATGTAACTAAAGCCAGATTTCTCCACCTACTTCCTAATTACTGGAATCAGCAAATTCCTTTTAAATAATAATAGTACTGCTGTTGCTAAGTCGCTTCAGTCATGTCCGACTCTGTGCAACCCCATAGACGGCAACCCACCAGGCTCCCCCGTCCCTGGGATTCTCCAGGCAAGAACACTGGAGTGGGTTGCCATTTCCTTCTCCAATGCATGAAAGTGAGAAGTGAAAGTGAAGTCGCTCAGTCGTGTCCGACTCTTAGCGACCCCATGGACTGCAGCCTACCAGACTCCTCCATCCATGAGATTTTCCAGGCAAGAGTACTGGAGTGGGTTGCCATATTGAATATTATTGTAGCCGAATGTGAGCAGTAATCTTTCCCTGCTGTCTCAGATGTTTGTATCCAGCCTAAATGTAGAGGACAATGCTTTCAGTTCCAAATCCTCAGGTGAGGTTCTCATCTATTTTACAGACTCCCTAAAAGATCCTCTAACTAATTCAGCCTGCTATCACCCTTTACCCAGAGGATATTTGAAAGAAGAAAAACAGTAAATCTAATTGTCCCATATTTTCCTGTGGCTGAAATAGCACCAAACTTAACCCTATTGTTCAGACAAAAATCCAAAAGTTTTCCTTAGTTTCTCACTTTCCTTAACCTTTACTTCAAATCCTTTGGATCCAATGGCCATACCTTTAAAATATATCTGTAATCAAACTAGTTGTTACCTTTTTTACTTGACAACCAGTCATTAACACCATTATCTCCTTCTCATAAAGAGGAAAAGTTAAATTTTTACATAGCCTCCTACTCCTTTTGCCTCTGTAACTCAGCTTGCTCCTTGCAAAATCTGGATCACATAGGCCATGAATCACACAGTCTCAGAAAGTGGGGACTCACAATACTAGGAACTGGAACTTATCTCACTAACCCTTGTCCTGCTGTTTGCAATCACCCAGCCCTGCAAACTGATTTAATCATGCCTGTATGTGCATAAAAACTCTCTAACCCCTTTGTTGCAGCTCAGAGCTTGGAGTGTCAACTCCTCTGGCCCTGCTGTAATAAACCTGAGTTCTCCAACTCTCTAAGTGTAGTGCTTGGTTTCTCAAGTACTGGTTTCTGCAACATTTCTGGAGGCTTCAGTGAGATTCCAACCATGCCAGCCCCCTGAGTCAATGGACTGGTGGCTCAGTTGGGCTAGAGTGAAGGAACCCTGAGACAAACAAGGAGGTGTTCCACCTGATAGTATTCTGGGTTCTCTTTCAGACTGGTGTTCTGACTTTCTGGATGGCCGAGCCCTGACCAGATTCATTGGAGGGATGGACCAACTCACGAGGAATGGCCACAGGTAAGGTCCTGGGGCCAGTCCCCAGTCAAGTCCTACCCCAACAGGAAGAAGAGGAGACTGATCACCTCCTTGAAGCTCCTAGGAAGGGGGCAACAGTTAAGGAAACCTGGGGGTTTGGGAGGAGGGATGCATTATGATAGCCTATAAATGATTGTCACTGTGTGATTGATGACTGAACACAGTGAGAGAAATTTTTCTTTTTGGAAACTGCACAAAAAAAAATTCTTTTTGCATATGCAGTTAAAAACAACTAGCTTGTTAAAAGGGCTGCTTAAGGAAAAGCTTGAAGTTAACCCTTTCCATGTCCTTGAAATACACAGCCAACTTTGCCTGAGACTTCAGCCTTGGGCAAATTAGAACTTCAAGCAAGAAAAAGAAAAAGGGTGTTAAAGAGATATTTTAAATCTCAAGCAGAAAACAATAAGATCTCTGTCTGTCTGGATTTATGTATACCTCAATGTTACGTCTTTTGCTTTTTTTCTGATAATATTGTTGAAGTTGTGAATGAGTTCTAATTTAATTGGCCTAAAGAAAAGTAAGTGCTTACAAATCAAACAGTTCTAAATACAAGAAAAATTAACCTAAATAAATTTCAGATTCATGTAAACTGGGAAATATTCTATATTAAATACCTAGTATTAATGTCTGCTAATCTAATAAAGAAGTAGGATGTATATTTTTAATAAAGAAGATATAAAAAATAAAATTACATTTTATAAAGGGAAAAAAAAGTAGGTCTGACTTACAAGTGGCTGTTACAGAAAGTGATTAAAACTTTGTGGAAAGTGGACACCGAAAAAAGTTTTGTTCCTGGTTAGGGCTCGGCGGCTGCGATGGACCACACAGAAGCGTGGCTGAGAGGAGCTACCCCTCGCCTAAGGTCGGAGGCAGTGGCCAAGAGGAGCTACCCCATGCCCGAGGTCAGGGGCTGCGGCTGGGAGGAGCTACCCAATGCCAGAGGTCAGGGGCTTCGGAAAGAGGAGCAACCCCAAGTCCAAGGAGCGGTGGCTGCGCAGGCGCAGAAGGGCCGAGAGGAGCTACTCCACAGTCAAGGTCAGGAGGGACGGCTGTGAGGAGATACCCCTCGTCCAAGGTAAGAAGCAGCGGCTGCACTTTGCTGGAGCAGCCGTGAAGAGATACCCCACGTCCAAGGTAAAAGAAACCCAAGTAAGACAGTAGGTGTTGCAAGAGGCATCAGAGGGCAGACACACAAACCATACTCACAGAAAACTAGTCAATCTAATCACACAGACCACAGCCATGTGTAACTCAATGAAATTCAGCCATGTCGTGTTGGGGCCACCCAAGATGGGTGGGTCAAAGTGGAGAGGTCTGACAGAATGTGGTCCACTGGAGAAGGGAATGGCAAACCACTTCAGTATTCTTGCCTTGAGAACCCCATGAACAGCATGAAAAGGCAAAATGATAGGATACTGAAAGAGGAACTCCCCAGGTCAGTAGGTGCCCAATATGCTACTGGAGATCAGTGGAGAAATAACTCCAGAAAGAATGAAGGGATGGAGCCAAAGCAAAAACAGTACCCAGTTGTGGATGTGACTGGTGATAGAAGCAAGGTCTGATACCGTAAAGACCAATATTGCATAGGAACCTGGAATGTTAGGTCCATGAATCAAGGCAATTTGGAAGTGCTCAGACAGGAGATGGCAAGAATGAACGTCAATATTCTAGGAATCAGTGAACTAAAATGGACTGGAATGGGTGAATTTGAATCAGATGACCATTATATATACTACTGTGGGCAGGAATCCCTCAGAAGAAATGGAGTGGCCATCATGGTCAAAAAAAGATTCCAAAATGTAGTACTTAGATGCAATCTCAAAAACGACAGAATGATCTCTGTTCATTTCCAAGGCAAACCATTCAATATCACAGTAATCCAAGTCTATGCCCCAAACAGAAATGCTGAAGAAACTGAAGTTGAATGGTTCTATGAAGACCTACAAGGCCTTTTAGAACTAACAACCAAAAAAAGATGGCCTTTTCATTATAGGGGACTGGAATGCAAAAGTAGGAAGTCAAGAAACACCTGGGGTAACAAGCAAATTTGGCCTTGGAAGACAGAATGAAGCAGGGCAAAGGCTAATAAAGTTTTGCCAAGAAAATGCACTGGTCATAGCAAACACTCTCTTCCAACAACACGAGAGAAGACTCTACACATGGACATCACCAGTTGGTCAACACTGAAATCAGATTGATTATATTCTTTTTTTTTTTTCTAATTTTATTTTATTTTTAAACTTTACATAATTGTATTAGTTTTGCCAAATATCAAAATGAATCCGCCACAGGTATACATGTGTTCCCCATCCCGAACCCTCCTCCCTCCTCCCTCCCCATACCATCCCTCTGGGCCGTCCCAGTGCACCAGCCCCAAGCATCCAGCATCGTGCATCGAACCTGGACTGGCAGCTCGTTTCCTACATGATATTTTACATGTTTCATTGCCATTATATTCTTTGCAGCCAAAAAAGGAGAAGTTCTATGCAGTCAGCAAAACAAGACCGGGAGCTGACTGTGGCTCAGATCATGAACTCCTTATTGCCAAATTCAGACTTGAAGAATGTAGGGAAAACCACTAGACCATTCAGGTATGACCTAAATGAAATTTCTGATGATTATACAGTGGAAGTGAGAGATAGATTTAAGGGACTATATCTGATAGATAGAGTGCCTGATACTATGGATGGAGGTTTGTGACATTGTACAAGAGAAAGGGAGCAAGACCATCCCCATGGAAAAGAAGTGCAAAAAAGCAAAATGGCTGTCTGGGGAGGCCTTACAAATAGCTGTGAAAAGAAGAGAAGCAAAAAGCAAAGGAGAAAAGGAAAGATATTCCTATCTGAATGCAGAGATCCAAAGAATAGCAAGGAGACATAAGAAAGCCTTCCTCGGTGATCAGTGCAAAGAAACAGAGGAAAACAACAAAATGGGAAAGACTAGAGATCTCGTCAAGAAAATTAGAGATACCAAGGGAACATTTCATGCAAAGATGGGCTCGATAAAGGACAGAAATGGTATGGACCTAACAGAAGCAGAAGACATTAAGAAGAGGTGGCAAAAATACACAGAAGAACTGTACAAAAAAGATCTTCACGACCCAGATAATCACGATGGTGTGATCACTGACCTAGAGCCAGACATCCTGGAATGTGAAGTCAAGTGGGCCTTAGAAAGCATAACTACAAACAAAGCTAGTGGAGGTGATGTAATTCGAGTGGAGCTATTTCAAATCCTGAAAGATGATGCTGTGGAAGTGTTGTACTCAATATGCCAGAAAATTTGGAAAACTCAGCAGTGGCCACAGGACTGAAAAAGGTCAGTTTTCATTCCAATCCCAAAGAAAGGCAATGCCAAAGAATGCTCAGACTACTGCACAATTGCATTCATCTCATATGCTAGTAAAGTAATGCTCAAAATTCTCCAAGCCAGGCTTCAGCAGTATGTGAACCAGGAACTTCCAGATGTTCAAGGTGGTTTTAGAAAAGGCAGAGGAACCAGAGATCAAATTGCCAACATCCACTGGATCATCGAAAAAGCAAGAGAGTTGCAGAAACACATCTATTTCTGCTTTATTGACTATGCCAAAGCCTTTGACTGTGTGGATCACAATAAACTGTGGAAAATTCTGAAAGAAATGGGAATACCAGACCACCTGACCTGCCTCTTGAGAAACCGATATGCAGGTCAGGAAGCAACAGTTAGAACTGAACATGAAACAACAGACTGGTTCCAAATAGGAAAAGGAGTATGTCAAGGCTGTATATTGTCACCCTGCTTATTTAACTTCTATGTAGAGTACATCATGAGAAACACTGGGCTGGAAGAAGCACAAGCTGGAATCAAGATTGCCAGGAGAAATATCAATAACCTCAGATATGCAGGTGATGACACCCTTTTGACAGAAAAAGAAGAGGAAGTAAAAAGCCTCTTGATGAAAGTGAAAGTGGGGAGTGAAAAAGTTGGCTTAAAGCTCAACATTCAGAAAACGAAGATCATGGCATCTGGCCCCATCACTTCATGGGAAATAGATGGGGAAGCAGTGGAAACAGTGTCAGACTTTATTTTTGGGGGCTCAAGATCACTGCAGATGGTGACTGCAGCCATGAAATTAAAGGACGCTTACTCCTTGGAAGGAAAGTTATGACCAACCTAGATAGCATATTGAAAAGCAGAGACATTACTTTGCCAACAAAGGTCCGTCTAGTCAAGGCTATGGTTTTCCCAGTGGTCATGTATGGATGTGAGAGTTGGACTGTGAAGAAAGCTGAGTGCTGAAGAATTGATGCTTTTGAACTGTGGTGTTGAAGAAGACTCTTGAGAGCCCCTTGGACTGCAAGGAGGTCCAACCAGTCCATCCTAAAGGAAATCAGTCCTGGGTGTTCTTTGGAAAGACTGATGCTAAAGCTGAAACTCCAGTACTTTGGCCACCTCATGCAAAGAGTTGACTCATTGGAAATGACTCTGATGCTGGGAGGGATTGGGGGCAGGAGGAGAAGGGGACAACAGAGCATGAGATGGCTGGATGGCATCACCGACTCGATGGACATGAGTTTGGGTTAATCCGGGAGTTGGTGATGGACAGGGAGGCCTGGCATGTTGCAATTCATGGGGTCACAAAGAGTCAGACACGACTGAGCAATTGAAATGAACTGAACTGAATTGAACTGAATTGAGGACTGACTAAGTTTTAAATAAATTTAATTAAGTTTACCTAAATGAGTTCTAAGTAAACTGGTACAAAAACTTAAATTTGGCCTTTCTCTCTGCTAAAAGCATATGATTTTTTCAGATGTTGAACTGTTTTTAACTATTGATTTAAGTTTCTTTACCTCTTAATTGATCTGTTCAATATTTACTTTTGAAATCTTTTGTTACCTTTGGCTAAGTAAATAAGTATTATTTCACAGTGACTTATATGATCCTACCTGACTGAGTGTTATAAACCCTTTTGATATTTATCAACAAAAATTCCTAAATAACTTGACTTCTAACTAACTTTTGGATGCTTCAGAGGCCCCTGAGACATTCCAAAGAGCTATTAAGCTACCTGGGTTCATTGGATGTGTTAAATTACATGGGAAGTACTGTTGAAGGGGTGATAAATCTTTTCAGATTTCACTGTATGGCTGATGTTACTAATATAGATATCCTAAAATTATGTGAAATTCATACTGATATGCCCTGATAAAAGATGGTCAAATATAATTCTAGTTATCATATTAAAGTGTTATGACCAGGTTTCTTTGTCAATTGCAATAGAATTAGATTTTAACATGCCTTCTATGGTTTTACTCTCATGCCTTTAGAAGAATTCTGCTAGTTCTTCAAAATTTATGGAAAAGACTTTCTAAGATTAAGCAGAAAAACAAATTTTGTTTCTAACAGTAAGCTGGTACCAGAGAGGAATTTTGTCTTCTCTCTGTTTAGAGAACAAAGTTTTCTTAGAATGCAGCTTTTGATAACAGATTATGAATTTCTTTGCCTCTAAGTAATTTACATTGGTTTTTAAGATCTTTTTGTTACTTTGGTAAAGTAGATAAACATTATTTAATATTCTGGTACATGTAGACAAAGCTCATTCTGCTTCTACAAAAAAATAACTCTTCACAAAAAAGAGTTATTTTCACAAAAAAATAACTCTTGCTACCCTGATGTTCTTAAAACATGGCAAAAGTCTACTCCTAAATCAAGAAATTAAAATGGATAAACAACAGCTGAAAATCAAAGAGCCAGGGCTATGGGAAACCCAAGACAGCCACTTGGCTTTTCCTGGCTCCCTGATAGATCTCATTTTTATTTGATGGGTTAAAACCTTTTCTGGCTACAGTGTTAATGCCCTGACAATGAGTTCTCAAAAAAAAAAAAAAAAAGAAATACTTATATTTCACTGAATATTAAGTTATAGTTTTGTTAATTAGGGTCTCTGCTTACTAAGACTCACTTCTGAAATAGTTCTTGTTATGTTATATTGCTAAAACGTTTAATTAAATTATTAAAAAGGACACTCTAAGATTGTTTCTAAAGCTTATCTCAGTAACCAGTCTTTGGATAAAGGTCAGATGCTCCATGATGCACAACCAGGAGATTAGCACTTGGCCATAATTATTTAACTGAGTCAGATGACCTGGGGTATATTAGACTATACCCAGTGAAAGTTCTTGACTTAAATTCTTGCTTGTGACCTTAAAAATAACTGCCAGCTATATTATTTTCTCTGTAGCTTGTTTCAGAAGATTATTTCTTACATTACCAAATGTGTGACTGAGCCTGTGATAAAATGCTGATATGCAGTTCCATATGAGATCAATAATTGTAATAATGTAGCTCTAGATATAGGAAGAAGCAACAAAAGGAAGTATTTTCCTAGACCAAGAGGCTAATAAGGTAGGTATGGTCCAGAGACCTTTGCTACTTACAAAGCCTGGTCTAGTGACAACCCATTGAGTGGCTTGTCAATGGAATCTTTCTTAGACCTGGGAATGAGCCTTCCTAGCACCGTGGGACACAATGACCATGAAATGCTCCCAAAACATGGTCAAATATGTGGCTATGAAGGGGCCCTGCAGACTGAATGTTGGCCCTTGCCATCTGCCTCTACAAAGACTAAATCATGACCACTACAAGATGCTGACCTTCAATACCCCCTTGAAAAGAGTTCATGGTGGAGACAAAAAATAAGGTACTCTGTGCTCTGGGAAAAAACAAACAAACAAAAAAAACTCAGGTCTTCAGGTAGTCAGATGTTTTCAGGTGAAGATTTTTATGAGTCCAAATTCTTGCATCTTCTCATACCTAGAAGAACACTAATATAAAGAATCAGTATCTGAACCTGGTTCTCTTGGTTAGCCCCTCAGCAGCTTTCCTACATTTAATCTTTGGGCCATATATCTTTACCTTTCTTGTTAAGTTTGTTTCTTCAAATAGTAGTACGACAAGAATATCCCCTATCCAACACCCAGACAATGCTAAAACAAGCTGCTTTATCATTCTGTGGACTCTCATCTCCCTCTGTAAATACACCCTGAGGTCCTCAAGCTATTCTCCCTTTGAGATTTTATATGGGAGACAACTCCCAGTGGGGGAAAAAAAAAAGGTCAAAGGAGACCACCAACAACTAGCTGGCCTGGAGATGTCCCAGCACCTTCAGGCCCTGGAAAAGTCTTCAACTGTATCACCCGAGAAACCTTAGAAAGGACACCATTCCTTTGGGCAATTGGGTTCATCCCTATCAGCCAGGAGATGAAGTATAGGTTAATGATTGGGAAAAAAAAAAAAAAACTTCAGCTAGTTTGGACAGGCCCTCACATAGTTGTCCTGGCAAACCTTATTGCTGTTAGAGTTATAGCTGTCATCCCTTGGATCCACCACACCAGAGTCAAGAAGGCAGAGACTTTCTGTGTTGAGGACACCTGGAAAGCAGTTTGGACCCCACAAACCTCAAGTTCTGGTTTCAAAGACAACAGCCATCATCCACAAAGGACTCAGCCCTGCTGTAGTCACTCCAGAAGCTACTAGTCAACACATGGCAGAAGCTTGAGGATTCTTAAGCCTTGCTCCAGCTATACTCTGGCAGCTGGTTGGTCAATGCACGTTGGAAGCTTGAGGATCTGGCTATCAAAACATCAATGGATTTCATTTTCAACCCTGGCCTCTATCCCTAATCAGTATTATTGCTGTGCTCTTCATTACAGGACCAACTAGACTCCCTGGCTGAGGTGGTTTTACAGAATAGGACAGGGCTAGACCTACTGACAGCTAAAAAGGTAGGACTCTGCCTCTTCCTAAATGAAGAATGCTGCTTTTATGTAAACCAGTCAGAAATAGGGAAATGGCCCAACAGCTAAGGGAACAAATAATAAAAAGGAGAGAGAAACTAGCTAATTCCTGGGGTAATTGGAACAGTATCTAGAGCTGGGCGTCATGGCTTCTCCCTTTAACAGATCCTCTCTTCATGCTCTTTGTGGCATTCTTGTTTGGCCCTTGTATTCTCAATGTTCATGACCTCTAGAATTGAATCCATAAAGTTACAAATGGTAATAGTTTAATATAGTCCCCTTAACGATGGGGAGCTCTAAATGTCCTACCAGAACATGAGATGATGCTTTCTACAGTGAGTGATAGGAGCATCAAGAGAGGGGAATGAAGAGGAAAAGTTAACATTTTACATAACCTCCTGCTCCTCCTGCCTCTGTAACTCAGTTTGCTCTTTGCAAAGTCTGGATCACATAGGCTATATCGTCTCAGAAAGTGGGGACTCACAATACTGGGAACTGGAACCTATCTCATGAACCCTTGTCCTGCTATTTGCAATCACCCAGAACCCTGAAAACCCATTTAATCATGCCTGTCTGTGCATAAAAACTCTGTAACCCCTTTGTTCAGGGCTCAGAGCTTAGAGTGTTAACTCCTCTGGGCCCACCAACATAATAAACCTGAATTCTCCAGCTCTCCGAGTGTGGTGCTTGGTTTCTCGAGTACTGGTTTTTGCAACACTTAGACAACTGAAAATGGCATCAGTTGTACTGTTTCCATTACTGTCATCATCACCCCTACATCCCACCCCATCAATCTGTTTTGCATACATTAATGAGAGTAATCTTTTAGAGTTATATGGTTTTATTCCTCTGCCTACATCTCCCAAAGGACTTCAACTTACATCACATAAAATCCAGTCTCCTTAGTCTACACATCCTTATAATCTGACTATCTCTAGCATTAACCTCTAAATCTGTCCCCCCTTATTTATTATCCTGGAGCACAGGTCTTCTGGTATGCAAAAAATTTTATGCAGAATTTCATGTCCACCCAGAACTTCAGAATATGGGAATCAGGTCTTTGCAAACACAATTAAGGTAAGGATAAAACAGAAATCATTCTGGATTATGCTGAGCCAGTGGAGTGTCAATATGACAGAGTAAAGGATACACAGAGACATAAAGAAGATGGAAGCAGAGATTGGATTGATGTGTCTCAAAGCCAAGGAATATCAAGACTTACTGAACATCACTCGAAAGTGGGAGAGAGGCTTGGGATGGTTTCTCCCTTAGGGCTTCTAGAAGTAACTAACCCTGCTGATACTATAATCTCAAAATTTTGACTTGCTAAACTGTAAGAGAAAACATTTTTACTGTTTTAAGCAACTCCATTTGTAACACTTTATTACAAAAGCTCTTGAGAACCAGTGCTCATGGGATTGACTGGTTAATAATAGAGGTGTCATTGTTCTAGAATGTCTGTTTGAGAAACTAGTATCCTCAACCTCAGCTTCAAGACGGCAGCAGAGGTAGCAGTATTCCTGGAAGACCAGTAGTCAAGGGGACGTTTTTGGAAATTCAGCCTAGAATTTAATTTACCAGGCCTTTCAATATTTGTTCTAAGCTATCCTTTGTATTAAATTCCCTTGTATTAAATCCCTTTCTTTATACATAAGTCTGACTATTGTTGTTTTTTCTTTTAATTTTCAATTGATACTGAATGATATACTCCTCAACCTCCTGATTCCAATTATGAGAATACATTTCTATGGTGTAAGCCACTTTAAGGCAGATCTTTTGTTTCTCACAAGTCAAAAGCATCCTTGAATTAGACATAATATAACATTATAATAGGATGAAGGTAAGAAGATGAGTTTGCTAAAAGGATAATAAATTGATATTTTCTTCTTTAAAACTGGTAGACAATATTAGTTGAACTTAAGAAATGTTGAGTAGGTGCTTTGTAGTCTGAGAAGGGAGAAATAGAAAATTATTACCTTGGAAAATAAACATGAATTTGTTAAAAATATAGTGGATTGCCTGACAATGTTGAGTGTTCTCTTTCACATTCAAACTGCTTGGAACAATTTACATAACTGTGAGACTTTCTCCAGTAATTACTTATCTACTTGAAAGCAAATATGATACAACACATAATTCTATTTAATCAAGGTATTGGTTTACCTAGAAAGAATTACAGAGGGGAAGAGACGCAGGGAAGCTAGGATGAATGGAAAGGAGGGATTGGATGAGAGGGTAATGGACAGTGAAAAAATAATGGGATATACTGAGGGTGCTGAAAAAGAATTGAAGACTATTGCAAGAAGTGAGATTAGAGGAAATGAGTTAAAAAGAAAGTTAAAAAAGGTGATGGTGAGAAAATGAGATGTTTGAAATAAAGAATATTTGTTAGTAACATTAAGATTGTAAACATAGATGAGAATGGTTGAAAGGAGTTAGTAAAATATAAATTAAAGTGAGGAGGTTAAGTAAATGAAAATCCAGAATGATGGATGCATTATGGAAGTTGTAGACACCAAGAGTGATTACTAATAGGGAGGGCACAGAGAGTGAGCTAACTAATAAAACCTTTGGTAAATTAGGGGTATTGATCACAAGGACATTGGGTGGAAGCATAAAACAGTCTGAAAGTATGCATTTCAGAGGTAGCTGGGTTTTTTGTTTTGATTTGGTGGATGACTACAATGAAGAGCCAGGAGCACAGGACACCATATGGCTGGCAAAACAGAACCAGTGCCGGAAGAAAAGCCCTGCCCTTGGAGATTCTTCATGTTTCTGTGACAACAGCAAGAATCTGAGGAGAATTTTCAGAAAGGAGGGTATTGCCACAAGGACAACAAAACCTTCTCAGATAATGGAATTTGTGAGAGGGGCGTCTGCAGTTATCTCATAGACAGTGTGAGAAAACAGGAGGAAAACTGAACCACCACCCTTCAGATTGGAGGGAGTCAAGGTTTGACTAAGATTCCACCACAGAAACTACCCACTCAGGTCCCACATAGAGTTGTCCCCACTGGATACTCTCCTCCTCTCTGCTGGCCTCTTGACTCCACCAGAGCCATGGTAAACTAACCAACATTGACTTTGAGTCACTCAAATGTCCTGTTGGGAATATCTGAACAGGTGTTTTTGCTGTAATTACCTTGCAGAGACTGTTACATATTCCACATCTTTTATTTTTGTCTTTTTCTCCTGGACACAGTATTTCCCAGACTACCCAAGTAAGGTGCGGCCCTGCTCCTGAATCCAGGGCTAATGGAATAGGGAGGTGATTTGTACCATTTCTGGTTATAGTTCATAAATTTTCTACATGACCTTGCAACATCGTGCTTCTCCCCCCCTATTTATTAAGTGTCAGTGCACTAGACAGACTGAGAAGCCACATGTTAAGAATGACAGAGCTTCTGTCATACTGTCTTTGAAGGATTTTACGTCATGGAGGCCCGAATCAACAAGTAACTTTTCATCCACACTAAGTGGTTTTACAAGTCATGCTGGCATCTCTTCCCTGAAGTGGATACCAGAAATGCTAATACAAGTTCCCACTAATTTGCCTCCTCACAGGACTATGTACTGAGGGCTAACTCCTATAAGGAGGCTTCTCAGGTGGTGCCGTGGTAAAGAATCCACCTGCCAATGCAGGAGACATAAGAGGTTTGATCGCAAGGTCAGGAAGACCCCCTGGAGTAGGAAATGGCAACCCTCTCCAGTAGTCTTACCTGGATAATTCCATGGACAGACGAACCTAGCAGGCTACAGTCCATGGGGTCACAAAGAGTTGGACACGACTGAGTAATTGATCATACACACACACACACACACACAGCTACACACACGCACTACAAGAGTGAATGAGTGAAAGCTGCTCAGTCATGTCCGACTCTTTATGATGCCATGGACTATACATACAGTCCATGGAATTCTCCAGGCCAGAATACTGGAGTGGGTAGCATTTCCCTTCTCGAGGAGATCTTCCCAACCGAGAGACTGAACCCAGGTCTCCCACATAGCAGGTGGATTCTTTACCAGCTGAACCACAAGGGAAGCCTGACTAGCTACACGATATTGACTACCAACAAGACACCCTGTTTATTGTTTTATGTCTTTTTCTCTCATTCATGTTTTCTAAAGCACTATTTTCAGATAAAATGATTTTTAAAATGACGAGGAGTAGGTAGTGATAGCTTACAGGGAATGGTGTCAGATTCATGATTTTCAAAGAAGATTTAGTTTTGGGACCAGGGACCAGGCTTTATCACTCAAGAGCTTTTGTGTAACAGAGTTTTATTAAAGTGAAAAAGGGACAGAGAAAGCTTCTGACATAGACATCAGAAGGGAAACAGAGAATGCCCCCATCACTACTGTTACCAAGAGAGTTATATACTTTTTTAATTAGTTATTACAGTAAATCAAAAGAATATCTCAAGGTTGTAAAAATTTTACCAGACCCACTTCCACAATTTACATTTTAGGATAACAGGATTAGAACTTAACAATAGAAAGATCCTAGCAAATTCACTCCTATAATATACATTCTAAGATATCAAGATAAGTCAGAAGGTTTCCAGGAAGGTTTTCAGGAAGATGTCCTTTCCATTATAGGGGACTGGAATGTAAAAGTAGGAAGTCAAGAAATATCTGGAGTAACAGGTAAATTTGGCCTTGGAATACAGAATGAAGCAGGGCAAAGGCTAATAAGAGTTTTGCCAAAAGAGCAAACTGGTCATAGCAAACACCATCTTCCAACAACACAAGAGAAGACTCTACACATGGACATCAAAATGGTATGTCAATACCATGGTGATCAATAATGAAATCATATTGATTATATTCTTTGTAGCAAAAGATGGAGAAACTCTATACAGTCAGCAAAAACAAGACTGGAAGCAGAGTGTGGCTCAGATCATGAACTCCTTATTGCCAAATTCAGACTTAAATTGAAGAAAGTAGGGAAAGCCACTAGACCATTCAGGTATAACCTGAATCAAATCCCTTACGAGTATAAAGTGGAAGTGAGAAATAGATTCAAGGGATTAGATCTGATAGACAGAGTACCTGAAGAATTATGGACAGAGGTTCATGACATTGTACAGGAGGCAGGGATCAAGACCATCCCCAAGAAAAAGTACCAGAAAAAGGCAAAATGGTTGTCTGAGAAGACCTTACAAATAGCTGTGAAAAGAAGAGAAGCAAAAGGCAAAGGAGAAAGAGAAAGATATCCCCATTTGAATGCAGAGTTCCAAAGAATAGCAAGGAGAGACAGGAAAGCCTTCCTCAGGGATCAATGCAAAGAAATAGAGGAAAACAATAGAATGGGAAAGACTAGAGATCTCTTCAAGAAAATTAGAGATACCAAGAGAACTTTCATGGAAAGATAAGGACAGAATGATATGAACAATAAAGGACAGAAATGATATGAACCTAACAGAAGCAAAAGATATTAAGAAGAGGTGTCAAGAATACACAGAAGAACTATACAAAAAAGATCTTCACGACCCAGATAATCACAATGATATGATCACTCACCCAGAGCCAGACATCCTGGAATGGAAGTCGAGTGGGCTTTAGGAAGCATCACTATAAACAAAGCTAGTGGAGGTGATGGAATTCCAGTGGAGCTGTTTCAAATCCTGAAAGATGATGCTGTGAAAGTGCTGCACTCAATATGCCAGAAAATTTGGAAAACTCAGCAGTGGCCACAGGACTGCAAAAGGTCAGTTTTCATTCCAATCCCAAAAAAAGGCAATGCGAAAGAATGCTCAAACTACCACACAATTGCACTCATCTCACATAGCAGCAAAATGATGCTCAAAATTCTCCAAACCAAGCTTCAACAATACATGAGCTGTGAACTTCCAGATGTTCAATCTGGTTTTAGAAAAGGCAGAGGAACCAGAGATCAAATTGCCAATGTCCACTGGATCATCGAAAAAGCAAGATAATTCCAGAAAAACATCTATTTCTGCTTTATTGACTATGCCAAAGCCTTTGACTGTGTGGATCACAATAAACTGTGGACAATTCTAAAAGACATGGGAATACCGGACCACCTGACCTGCCTCTTGAGAAATCTGTATGCAGGTCAGGAGGCAACAGTTAGAACTGGACATGGAACAACAGACTGGTTCTAAATAGGAAAAGAAGTATGTCAAGGCTATATATTGTCACCTTGCTTATTTAACTTATATGCAGAGTACATCATGAGAACCACTGAGCTAGATGAAGCATAAACTGGAATCAAGATTGCCAGGAGAAATATCAATAACCTCAGATATGCAGATGACATCACCCTTATGGCAGAAAGTGAAGAAGGACTAAAGAGCCTTTTGATGAAAGTTAAAGAGGAGAGTGAAAAAGTTGGCTTAAAATTCAACATTCAGAAAACTAAGGTCATGGCCTCTGGTCCCATCACTACATGGCAAATAGATGGGGAAGCAGTGGAAACAGTGTCAGACTTTATTTTTTTGGACTCCAAAGTCAGTGCAGATGATGATTGTAGCCATGAAATTAAAAGACGCTTACTCCTTGGAAGAAAAGTTATGACCAACCTAGACAGCATATTAAAAAGCAGAGACATTACTTTGCCGACAAAGGTCCATCTAGTCAAAGCTATGGTTTATCCAATAGTCATGTATGGATGTGAGAGTTGGACTATAAAGAAAGCTAAGTGCCAAAGAACTGATGCTTTTGAACTGTGGTGTTGGAGAAGACTCTTGAGAGTCTTTTGGACTGCAGGTAGATCCAAACAGTCCAATCCAAAGGTGATCAGTCCTAAATATTCATTGGAAGGACTAACTGATGCTGAAACTGATACTTCAGTACTTTGGCCACCTGATGCAAAGATCTGACTCATTTGAAAAGACCCTTATGCTGGGAAAGATTGAAGGTAGGAGGAGAAGGGGACAACAGAGGATGACATTGTTGGATAACATCACTGACTCAATGGACATGAGTTTGAGTAGACTCTGTGAGTTGGTGATGGACAGGAAGGCCTGGCTTGCTGTGGTCCATGGAGTCACAAAGAGTTGGACCCAACTGAGTGACTGAACTAAACTGAACTGAACTTTCAGGAAGAGGAAACTGTCCTCAAGCAGGATACATTGTTGTTATATAATCCTTAGTACAGAGTTTGAACTGAGTTGTTGGTTAGGTAATCATCAGTTTAGAAAAAAGTGTTTTATGTGACTAAGGCTAAGGAACAGAGAAGGCAATGGCACCCCACTCCAGTACTCTTGCCTGGAAAATCCCATGGACAGAGGAGCCTGGTAGGCTGCAGTCCATGGGGTCGCTAGGAGTCAGACACGACTGAGCGACTTCACTTTCACTTTTCATGCACTGGAGAAGGAAATGGCAACCCACTCCAGTGTTCTTGCCTGGAGAATCCCAGGGACAGGGGAGCCTGGTGGGCTGCCATCTATGGGGTCGCACAGAGTCGGACACGACTGAAGCGGCTTAGCAGCAGCAGCAGCAGCAGCAGCAGCAGCAGCAGCAGCAGCGAGGCTAAGGAATGTAAAGGAAAAAAGTTTGTACTTTACTCCTCCTTGAGAATTCCAGTCCCGTATCTCCACTTCCAGAGTGCCAGACTCCTTTCTCCTCTCAGAGGCCCCAGACTTCTTATCAACCTGCCTAGGAATTGACTCTCTCAGTGGCAAACTTATGTCTTTTTGTAAGTCTTTGACCTCTGATAGAGGTGTCTGGTGTAGTTTGGCATTTTAATAAATGGAATTTTCTTAAGAGCATCAAGGAAAGCTCAAATTTAGAATTTTCCTTTTAAATGCATTTCTCAAGGAAAAACAACATACAAAAGTAATGATAAATGAAAAATACCACAGCAGCTCTATTAAGTGAATAGTACCTCTTTCCACATACAGGTCTTTTTGATAAAACTTTTAATAGGTCCAAAGTCTCTCATTTCTTTGTCAACAATGTGGAAGGAGAAAGAAGAATAATACTATAACTATGCACTTGAATGTTTAATGCAATATAGCTCCAACCACTGCTAAATGTGGCTTATTTACAGTCCCGAATTCTTTCCAAATATCAATAAATCCCTCTTGGATTGTCACAAGCAAGACAGAAGCGTAGGCAAAAGAAAGTCTTTCTCTCTCTTCTAAAATATAATAAACTTTTTAAAAGAGTTCCATTTTCAATGCTCACTCTTTAAAATTAACCTCTCTTTTAAAACTCCTTCCTTTTAACTTAAGCTCTTTCTAGTTGTCCCGACTTGCTTATTATTACTATGACCTGTAGCCCCTTGACTTACTCCTTAGAAGATACAGCCAATATTTCTCAATGTGTGATTAGAGCACTATTTCTCAATATGTGATTCAGAGCACCTGTGTCAGAATCACCTGGGGGATCCATTACAATGCAGAAACCTGGTTGCACTTCATTCTCACTGAATTAGCAAATCTACCAAGGGGCCAGGGAAATCTTTATCAAACACAACAGGGCTAGATTCATACCTAGTATGAGACATGAGAATGTGAGGTCCCGGCCATTTCAGGCTATAAGCAGCATGGTACCTCGCCCTGCCTCTAGAGTATACAGAAGATTGTGTCCACCATACCTCAAAACCCCACAAATCATGCTAATTGCCAGCTCTGGGAAGTCCTCATTTTCTGTATTCAATATTCTCTCCTAAGTCACCTGGTATTGCTAGAAATTTGCAGAAATTCTGTTAATCTAATAGATGGCAAATACTTGCTTTCTAAACTTGGTTAGTTTGTGTGACCTATTGATTACTTACTAACTGCCTCTCAGAATCCCCCAAAAAGACTCTCCCAAACTTTCACCATCCTCATCTCAAATCTTCATGCCCATCCTTCATGTTCTTATTCTCATCACACAAAATTGGTTACTGATAGAACTGTGTGAGAGCATTGGCCTTCCTCTGCCACTCAGCTATCTCTGCTGTAAGCCCTCTTTCTGTCAACTCACAAATCTGAGAAACAAATTTCAATCTTCTTGCCAAAGCCAGCACTTCTACCTTTATCCTTGGATATCCTTCCCTTTTGATAGATGCCTCAGCTCCTTTTACAGGTCCCTTCCCCATCTTTCATGGCATGTTGTATCCATTCCCTAGAGAAATTGTTGTTGCCATTCCTTATAAGCATGTCTACCTTCCGCTAGCATACTGTGCTCCTTTCATCACCAAATATTGTTGTAGAATATTATGTCCTCACACCTAATTCCTCTTTCCTCACTTACCTTTAGAAATTTGCAGTATTTTTCTCCACACTTCATCTGAGGGAAATTGTTCTCAAGGAACCAGTGGTTTCCTGTGATATTCAGTAGTGGTTCTTTGCTTTCAAACTCTTTGTAGAATTTGATGATGCTACAGCCCCTTCCTTCTTTCAACTTTTTAGTCCTTTGGTTCCATGGCACAGGACACATTTCTAGTCCTTCTCTGTCATCTCTATTTCTTCTTTACTACACTCCTCCTCATCTTAAATGTAAATACTTCTCACAGTTCTGTCCTCAGCTCCCAGGCTGTCACTGAGGGAAGATGTTGACACAAAAAGGGAATCAAAATTCTCATGTGTTAGGCGTTTTGCTGGGAATGAGCCCAGGATGCTGTGTGCTCAGAGCAGAATCGTGTTCCCAAGACTTTGGAGAGTTCTTCTGCTGAACTTGAATGATGAACAGAAACTATGGAAGGATTTCCAGGAGAGCAAACCAAAGGAAAGACAGCAACATATAAGAGGATGGGTTCAATGTCTGTAAAATTTTTTGGTTAACTTTTACTCTTTTAAAGCCCTAGATTACATGTTCTTCAATCTTTTGTAAAAATGAGCTTCTCTTAAAAAAAAAAAAAAAAATGAAGGAGGAGGAGAAACGGGGGAGGAAGAGAGAAAAATTGCAAAACCAATCCTGACGCCTTCTTTGAATGGCGTGGATGTTGTTTGAAGTAAATCAAAGTTCTTACATATATTTTCGTTACTTTTTATTATGCTTAGGAAATTTTTAAAATTAATTTGTATTGGAGTATAGTTACTTTACAATGTTCTGTTAATTTTTATTGTCCAGCAAAGTGAATCAGTTTTCCATATACGGATATTCCCTCTTGGTTGGATTTCCTTCCCATTTAGCTCACCACAGAGCACTGAGTAGTTCTCATTGCTCTACAGAAGGTTCTCATTAGTTCTCTGTTTTGTACATAGTAGTGTATATATGTCAATCTCCATCTTCCAATTCATCCCATTCCCCCTTTCCATTACTTTTTATATGGAATCAAACCTAACAAAATAGCAATTTCTCTCTTCTTTTCTTACATAGAAGAGATATTAAAAGGTTTAAATGCCATTTATCAAGGTAAACCAACATATTTTCCTCCTCATGGCATGAGAACTTATGAAAAATAAATTTCCAACAACATCCTCTGAGGGATTATTAGGTAGGTGTTTATTTGCTGTTGAAATGACAAGCCGCAAATCTCTGATCCCCTTATTCTTTTTCATCTGAGGTGGAATAAACGGAACACATCACCACTGATGGAAAAATGTTTTGGCGGACTCTTCTTTCTCATCTCTCTGTTAGCATTTTAATACCATTCAGACTGAGTTCAAGAGGGTCACTTTTTAATAAATGTAGGAACATGTAAAGGCTTTTATAAATAAAACTAAGCCATTCTGCCTTTTGATAGCTTGCTTATGTGTTACAAATTTTTTTTTCCTTCCTATACCAATCACATCGTTTCCTTTTATTTTTCTCAGTCCCAACCTCACAACATAATAATGGATCAAGCTTATTCCATACCATGTAATACCTTGCACTATTTAAGTATTTGTTTAAAAAAGCATCACCTTAAAATAGAGCAGAGGGAGAGGAAAGTACAAAAGACCAATTCTGTCCCTTAATATCATTAATGGAAAGATTTATGGTCACTAAAAGTGGTGTATTGCCAACAATAGCTCTGGTGAAGCCACATCTGTTTATCCTAATGTGTAAGGAGCAGGATATGTGACAAGGAATGAGAATATGCCATTTGATTTGCAGCTATTACCTGACTACGAAGACAAAGAGTAAGTGCATAAATAAAGACAAATCATTATTATAGTGCAGCAATCAGATCTCACTGCAAACAGCTGAAGCCCGAGTTTTGGCAAACTGATGTGTCCTGCTCCATAGTAAATGATGTTTTAAAACATTCTTTTAATGTCAGGATTTCTCATTCTCAAATAAAATTGCTTTAAAAAAACTTCTGGAGATGGCTTTTAAATGTAATTTTTAGTGTGAATTTCCTTTTATCATTTTATAAAATAGAATCATATAATAATGTCTTCTCTCTCAAGGAATTTTTTACTTTTATGTCCAAATAATTTATTGGTCTTTAATATAGCAGTGTATTTTAAATTCTCTCCATCTTGACAAACAAATAATACATTTCAGGGTGGTGGAAGGCTTCCAAATGTTGATTGAGATGAAAGAGAGTCCCTTTGAAGTTTAAAATTGGTTTTAATAGAAGATCTGATGATTTTAAGAAACAGTATGGAGTTTTAGGAAAATTATAAGATTATAAATACAACACAGGTTTGGAGATAAATTCGAATTCTGAGAATCAACAATTGTCAAAGCCAACATTTGCTATTCTCACTTAATTTCATGAAGGAATTAGCCAAGACATATAAACATGTCTTTCTTAATGGTAGAGTGCTCTAGAAGTGATCCAGATAGAGAAATTGGAAAATAATGCCTTTATATCACTCAGTTTATTCATATGCAATCATTTGCATTCCTCAAATAACTGTTAAATATTTAGACTGGAAAAATAATTCTAGGCATTTTAGTTAGACAGTAAAATTAAAATATAGAGAAAACAAGTCCGTTATGAAATTATTTTCATTAGTCCTTACCCAGAATGACAGTGGATAGCTCATATTCAGACACCAAACTGTCACTTTTTAAATAGTTGCCATGCTCCAGGCACTATGTTAGATGATATATTGGCTACTTGGATGAATGTAGAAGTGTTAGTTGCTCAGTCATGTCCAACTCTTCACTCCATGGACTGTAGCCTGCCAGGCCCCTCTGCCCATGGGATTCTCAAGGCAAGACTACTGGAATGGGTTGCCATTCTCTTCTCTAGGAGATCTTCCTGAACCAGGGACTGAACCCAGGTCTCCTGCACTGAAAGCAGATTCTTTACCATCTGAGCCACCAGGGATACCCAGACATGGCTACTGTGCAAAGAAGATCATTTATCCAGAAAAGAAAAATAAAAATTCAAACAAGTCACTTTAATTAAGCAATGGACATAATGTCAATGGGCCATCCTGCTTGGGAGCAGAATAGACAGCATTTAATTCTGCCCAGAAAAGGTAAAGGAATTCCAGGCCTTACAGGATGAGTAATTGTTAAGCCATTCAAGAGAGGAGAGAGAATTCAAATCAGAGATCATATCCAGAATGAAGGTGCAAGAATGCTGCTGCTGCTAAGTCGCTTCAGTCATATCCGACTCTGTGCAATCCCATAGAAGGCAGCCCACCAGGCTGCCCCATCGCTGGGATTCTCCAGGCAAGAATAGTGGAGTGGGTTGCCATTTCCTTCTCCAGTGGATGAAAATAAAAAGTGAAAGTGAAGTTGCTCAGTCGTTTCCTACTATAGCGACCCCATGGACTGTAGCCTACCAGGCTCCTCCATCCATGGGATTTTCCAGGCAAGAGTACTGGAGTGTGGTGCCTTCTCCGACAAGAATGATACTGAATGGCATTTTCAATACAGTGTAAGAGTATTTGAAAGACAGGGAATGAGGCAGGAGGCAGATGGCCCCTCCTCCTCCACCCCTAGAATAAAGCAACTGGAGATGCATTCCCTGTGGACGGAAACTCCAAGAGGAGAATGCATGTGTGTTAAGTCACTTCAGACATGCACAACTCTTTGTGAGGCTTTCCAGGTGTCTCAGTGGGTAAAGAATCTAACTGTAATGCAGGAGACACAGGATATGCAGGTTTGATTCCTGGATTGGGAAGATCCCCTAGAAGAGGGCATGGCAACCCACTCCAGTATTCTTGCTTATAGAATCTTGCTTGAGAATCCCATGGACAGAGGAGCATGGCAGGCTTCAGTCCATACAGTTGCAAACAGTTGGACATGACTGAAGCAACTGAGTATGTACACACACACACAGAATGTAGTCCACCAGTCTTCATCCAAGGAATTCTCCAGGCAAGAATATTGAAGTGGGTTGCCATGCCATCCTCAAAGAGATCTTCCCAACATAGGGATCGAACTCACATCTCTCACATCTTCTGCATTGGCAGGCAGGTTCTCTACCACTAGCATCAAAGCAGGCCAAAAAAAGGAGGAGGATGGGCAAACCGGCCAGACCGCATATTTCTCATCCTCAAAGTCAGGAGACCTTCCTGACCACATACACAGAAAGGCTCCTTCTAAAAATGATGCTGAACCTGAAGCTCCAATATTTTGGCCACCTGATGTGAAAAGCTGACTCATTGGAAGATACCCTGATGCTGGGAAAGACTGAAGGCGGAAGGAAAAGGGGATGACAGAGGATGAGATGGTTGGATGGCATCAGTGACTCGATGGACATGAGTTTGAGCAAATTCCAGGAGATGGTGAAAGACAGGGAAGACGTGTGCTGCGGTCCATGGGGTCGCAAAGAGTTGGACACAACTGTGTGATTGAACAACAACAAAAAGAAAAAAAATTATAAAGAACCTATTTAAACTGTACACACATCATTCCCATAAATTTTCAAACTCTGTAGCACTATATTTCCTACTCTATGGAGAAATTTGAAATTCAAGGAAACCAAGTAACTTGCTCAAGTTTCATGGTTTTAATGGTACCTGAGTTTGAATCAAATAGTGGCTGCTTCCACTGAACATCTGTGCGGTTGCTATCTTTCTACCTGCCACTGTTTGGTTGAGTCTTATGGCTGCAGAGATCAGGAGCTGGGGTTAGGGGGTACTTCACAGAGGAGGTTCCAAGGAAATGAAGTTTTAAAGTTGAGTAAGAACTGAAAATACAAATATATATATATATATATATATATATATATATATATAATCAAAATGAAGGGGAGTTTGCTAGGGAAAATAAATATCCAGTGCAAAGTTAAGCCAAAAAAAATAAGACACACAGGGAACAGAAAGCCCAGTTTTGAGGGTAATGTTCATAGATGCTTTTGAGGAAATGGAGGGAGAAGGAAAGGAGGTCAGCACATGCCCAACCTAGTAGGGCTTTATGTGTCATCCTGTGGTATGATTTTTCCTTCTCCAAGCCATGGGCCACCATTAAAATTTTTTGAGCTGGAGAATGATACAGCTGATCCTTGTCTAATGCAGGTTTGAACTACATGGATTTTTTACTTTGGCAGGGTTTGTTCCCTGAGCCCCCTCATTCTTCAAGGGTCAACTGTGATCAGAATGAATTTTTTTTTTGGCCACACCAGGCAATATGTGAGATCTTAGTTCCCTGACCAGGGATCAAATTCACGCCCTCTGCATTGAAAGCAGGGAGTCTTAGCCACTGGACCACCAGGGACCTCCCAGATTTGGATTTTTAAGAGCTAACTCTGGTGACAGTATAGAAAGAACAAGGCTGTAGATGGGCAGATCTATTAGGAGCAATGTGATGAGTGAAAGAACCAGCAAGGGATTTTGAAGAAAAGAGTGGTTGTACAGAAATATTTGGATCTAAAGGTTTCTTAATTTTTCCAAAGGTCAACACCATCCCCAGGACCTTCATGATCTCTGGCACCCTCCTGTTACCTTATAAGAGTAGTCATTGTATTTATTCTAGCTAGAACTTTCTTTCTGAACACAGAATAATTTATTTCCTTTAAAAATTTTTTCTTTAATTATATCAACTTACTTATATCACTTTTTACTATTTAACATGATACTGCTTTCAATTTGCATTTTATTAACAGCAAAAACATTTTCTAAGCTATTCCTCAATTGAGAAGTTTCTTCCTAAAGTTATAAGTTAATGGTACTGAATTTTGTATTATGGTAATTAAAGAAAACAAAACAAGTGAAGGGTGCCTTGTATTCTTGAATGATCTCACAGTTGAACTTGGAAATTTTTGCCAAAAATACTGTATTCAGATGTGCATCAAACAGTTTTAATATCATGCTGTGTCTCAATAGTGGATCATAATGTCTGCAGTTGCATTAATGATCTTATAAATCCTCTAATGATATAAATTGCATCATTTTATTTCATTTTAACTTTAGTGTTAAATGTTCAGGAATTCAATGTAAACATTTCAACTTTCTAAAATTTTATGACTTTATTTGACATTTATTTATTTATATTATACCAGAAAACTCAAAATATAGAAGTGTCCAGGCCACTTTTTCAAAATCTAAGAGACTTTCTCAACATGTTCATTCAATATCCAGGTATAAAATACCATATGATATTTCTAAATCTATAGCCATTCATTTTTTTTAAATCATATTTAGTGTGGGCCAATCTGTGTTTCATCACTGAGGATAGGTAGATATGTCTCATGATGAAATCGATTGGGGTGATCTCCAATATATAATGGGGCTTCCCGGGTAGCTTAGCTGGTAAAGAATCTACTGCAATACAGGAGACCCCAGTTAGATTCCTGGGTTGGGAAGATCCCTTGGAAAAGGGATAAGTTACCCACTCCAGTACTCTTGGGCTTCCCTTGTGGCTCAGAGAATACAGAATCCTCTTGCAATATAGGAGACCTGAGTTCAATCCTTGGTTGAAAAGATCCCCTGGAGGAAGGCATGGCAACCCACTCTAGTATTCTTGCCTGGAGAATCCCATGGACAAAAGAGCCTGGCAGGCTATAGTGCATAGGGCAGCAAAGAGTCGTACACAATTGAGCAACTAAGCACAGAACAGCACATGATAAACAATGGATTTCAAAAATCGAAATACAATAAAATGGATTAGAAAATAAAACGGTGTCTGAGTGAGTGAGTGAAAGTTGCTTACTCATGTCCCACTCTTTGCGATCCCATGGACTATATAGTCCATGGAATTCTCCAGGCCAGAATACTGGAGTGGGTAGCCTTTTCCTTCTCCAGGTGATCTTCTCAAACCAGGGATCAAACCCAGGTCTCCCACATTGCAGGAGGATTCTCTACCAGCTAAGCCACAGGGAAGCCCAAAGAGTAAATATAATATTTACCCACAGAGTAAATATAATATTATCTTTGAATAATTTAGTTTCAACTATATATGTGAGGGGAGGAGGGGATATATTCGTTTGAACAGTAAAATATACCCTTTCCTGAACATCAGAATCTTAAGAAGAGTTTGTAGAGCTCTTATCTAAGTTAGTGAATTCATTGATATATCTATACATACATATATGTGTGTATATATATATACATATATATATATAAAACTGGACATGGAAAAACAGAGTGGTTCCAAATAGGGAAAGGAGTATGTCAAGGCTGTATATTGTCACCCTGCTTATTTAACTTATACGCAGAATACATCATGAGAAACTCTGGGCTGGAAAAAGCACAAGCTGCAATCAAGATTGCCAGGAGAAATATCAATAACCTCAGATATGCAGATGACACCACCCTTATGGCAGAAAGTGAAAAGGAACTAAAAAGCCTCTTGATTAAAGTGAAAAAGTTGCCTTAAAGCTCAACATTCAGAAAACTAAGATCATGGCATCTGGTCCCATCACTTCATGGGAAATAGATGGGATAACAGTGGAAACAGTGTCAGACGTTATTTTGTTGGGCTCCAAAATCACTGCAGATGGTGATTGCAGCCATGAAATTAAAAGCCACTTAATCCTTGGAAGGAAAGTTATGACCAACCTAGATAGCATATTGAAAAGCAGAGACATTACTTTGCCAACAAAGGTCTGTCTAGTCAAGGCTATGGTTTTTCTATTGGTCACATATGGATGTGAGAATTGGACTGTGAAGAAAGCTGAGCACCAAAGAATTGATGCTTTTGTGTTTTTTTTTTTTTTTTTTTTTTAATTTTATTTTATTTTTAAACTTTACATAATTGTATTAGTTTTGCCAAATATCAAAATGAATCCACCACAGGTATACATGTGTTCCCCATCCTGAACCCTCCTCCCTCCTCCCTCCCCATACCATCCCTCTGGGTCGTCCCAGTGCACTAGCCCCAAGCATCCAGTATCGTGCATTCAACCTGGACTGGCAACTCGTTTCTTACATGATGTTTTACATGTTTCAATGTCATTCTCCCAAATCTTCCCACCCTCTCCCTCTCCCACAGAGTCCATAAGACTGTTGTATACATCAGTGTCTCTTTTGCTGTCTTGTACACCGGGTTATTGTTACCATCTTTCTAAATTCCATATATATGCGTTAGTATACTGTATTTATGTTTTTCCTTCTGGCTTACTTCACTCTGTATAATAGGCTCCAGTTTCATCCACCTCATTAGAACTGATTCAAATGTATTCTTTTTAATGGCTGAGTAATACTCCATTGTGTATATGTACCACAGCTTTCTTATCCATCCATCTGCTGATGGGCATCTAGGTTGCTTCCATGTCCTGGCTATTATAAACAGTGCTGCGATGAACACTGGGGTACACGTGTCTGTTTCCCTTCTGGTTTCCTCAGTGTGTATGCCCAACAGTGGGATTGCTGGATCATAAGGCAGTTCTATTTCCAGTTTTTTAAGGAATCTCCACACTGTTCTCCTTTTGAACTGTGGTGTTGGAGAAGACTCTTGAGAGTCCCTTGAACTGCAAGGAGATCCAACCAGTCCATTCTAAAGGAGATCAGTCCTGGGTGTTCATTGGAAGGACTGATGCTAAAGCTGAAACTCCAATACTTTGGGCACCTCATGTGAAGAGTTGACTCATTGGAAAGGACTCTGATGCTGGGAGGGATTGGGGGCAGGAGGAGAAGGGGACGACAGAGGATGAGATGGCTGGATGGCATCTCCGACTCGATGAACATGAGTTTGGGTAAACTCTGGGAGTTGGTGATGGACAGAGAGCCTGGCATGCTATGATTCATGGGGTCCCAAAGAGTCGGACACGACTGAGCGACTGAACTGAACTGATATATATATATATATATATATATATATATATATATATATATATACACACACACACATATAAAAGTATATATAATTTTATCCTCAAAAGAGCTTGGAACTTAGTAGAGAAAAGACATGTAAACATAAATTATAGTGTAGTGCAATGTATGAAGATGTGGCACAAAGTGCAGAAGAAGCATAGGATTTGATTCAATCTCTTTGTGCTAGGAAAGAGCCTGGTTTTGTTTTTCCTTTTCTTCCCCCGTCCCTTCCTCCCTCCGCCTCTTCCCTCTCCTTCCCCTTCTTCTATTAAAAAAGAAAGGCCATCTTGCCCTAAATTTTGGAAAAATAAGCTGCCTACCCTTTATTCCTTGAGAGGATCCTCACACATTTCAGCCTGCATTCCACTAAGGGCAATATTTTAAAAGAATTATCTTTCCCAGGAATGCAACCCCGACAGATAAAAGTTCAGAAGGCAGATATCTCATACACACAATGAGAGCCTTCCTCCTCCAAGCTGATAATTGTTTCTGGCCAAATATCTTTAGCTCTACCACATCTAGAGTTTCCACTACTCCCTTTGTTATCTAGATCTTCACAAATTCCAGGGTTTCAAGGTGTTTCTGAATTATTATTTAAATAGTTCATGTACTTCAATTATTTCTTAGTTAATGCAAACATAGACTCCTTTTTCTGTATTCATTACTAGGTTTAGCATTTAATGAAAAATTGATCAAGAAAAGAAACAATTCCTGCCATCAAGGGATTTACTCCCTAGTAGCCAATAATACTGTAAGTACATACTATTATGCATAAATATATAATTATGTAGAAGGCTAAAAGAATATTTCTGGGAAGATCAAACTTAAATTTGGGGTGGAATTCACATAGGCTCTTACCAAAACCATCATCTTTGACTGAAATTGAAGGATGCATAGGAGCAAATAGAAAGGTGGATGATGGAGGGAATAGTGAAGAGGAAGGTATAACTGGTGGATTTTAGGACCTGCAAAACTGGCCATGGTAGGAACCAGGAAGAGACTAAGGAGAAAAACAATGCAATGTATACCTGGAGATGAAGGGACACGGGGGCTAGGCTGGATGGGACCTTTTGTATATATTCAAGATTTGGGAGTTTTGTTCTGAGCAATGGGAAGTCACTGAAGTGTTTTGAATAACCAGATTTGTGGAAACAAATGCAAAATATGAGATGCACTTGACATCTTTTCTTTATAGTGACTCATTGCAGAGACATTATTTGGCTTTTGGCAGCTATGCCTAGTCATATATTTATAGGTTCTTAGTTAAAAAAAAATGCACAAAACTTCATGCACACATAAATTTTCTGAAGACATCATTTAAAGAGATTATTTGATGCCTCCCATAAACAGTAATAGCATACTTTGTAGTAAAGTAAATGGTGTTCAATTGAGAGTACTGTATTTGGTTCATTTCTTTGTACTCATTGGCTCACTGATATTATCACAAGATGATATATTGAACATGTCTTCCTTATCACTCTTACTGTTTGTTTTTTCTTACTCAAGGTGATTTCTAAATACCAAAGTGTACAGCCAAAGAAAACAACTTCATTTCATTACCAACTCACATTTACTTTTTCTCCTTTCCTCAAAAGTGATTTCCCTAAAATTCTCCACAAAATAAATTTTAGTTTTCAACCCTCAACTAATATAAATAAATACTAGTTTTATCAAAACGAATGGAAATATGGAAAGCCCACTGAAATAAGACTATTTTAATTATTCTAATTTTAAAATTAACACCTACCAAGTATACTTATCTCTGAAAGGTAGTTTGAGAAAAAAGGAGAGACAAAGGAGAAAAGAATGAAAGGTTGAATGGTACCCAAACTTGAGAGGAACAAATTTTCACAAAACAAAATTTAAATCATAAATCAGAGTTGTAAAGATAACTGCAGTTATATAGTTTAACTTCCTTCAAAACAATCTCTAATTTTTTGGAGACTGGGTTTGGGAATAGAGACAAAAACAAAAACTCACAGACATGCAGTCATAATTCTGCTGGAAGAAACATGTTTTATTACTTTGTTTTCATTTTAAGACATTTATACAAATTTCACAAGAAAAATATTATCTTTGATTTCAAATTCTCATTTATAAAAGAATAAAAACATTCTTCCACTAAACCACCAGCTCACTGTATTATGTATAGCTGTGTTGTAAAGGAATGTGAAGTGAAAACATGTTTATGCAGGCTAAGTTTAGGTTGCCCTTTATGGATCTAAATTTCAGATATGTGGGTGCTCCATTTGTGAGTCGTAGTGAAAGCTCCAATATTACAATGTCTACAGAAAAGGAATTTGGCTCCTCTAGGGCTCTCCCACAATGGCATCTTTAAACCCAAGTTGACATTTAGCAGAAACAACTAAAAGGCTGGAAAAGACTATCCTCTGAAACTGTTCTCATAAATAAACGTTAAGTATGTGGATATTGTAATGCTGAAATCCATATTAAGCTCTATTATAGAAAAATGACCTGATCTTGATATTTACCAGATTAAAAATGTGCTCTAAAGCTAATGAAAAGCATCATAGCATAGTGACATTTGCTTTCTCTTGCCTTCTCTATTTCTTCTTCTGGCACGGTGAAAAAACCTTGTTTCTTCATGGTCCTCACTTACCTGAAGGAATCTTTTCTCCTCCCTGTAAAGTGAACTGGAGGTAAAGATTTTTTTCCTTAAAAAAAAAAAAACATATATGTGTATATATACAAACATATGTACACACATACATGTGCATATGTACACACATACATGGGATTCCCTGGTGGCTCAGTGGGTAAAGAATCCTTCTGTGATGCCGGAGACCCAGGTTCGATCCCTGGGTTGGGAAGATCCCCTGGATGAGGGCATGGCAACCCAGTCCAGTACTGTTGCCTAGAGAATCCCATGGACAGAGGAGCCTGGCTGGCTGCAGAACATAGGGTTACAAAGTCAGACAGGAATGAAGTGAATAAGTAGCATATATACATGTTGACTTTTTAATTTGTTTCTATTCAAAACCTTTCTAAAGGTACTCATAAAGTTCTAAAAAGAATACTGTAGTGAGAGTCCAGAGATGCCTGACTATGTCATAAGCTGGGTGTCCTCAGTGGGTCAGCCATAAAGAATTTGCCTGCAATGCAGAAGACCCAGGTCCAGTCCTTGGGTTGGGAAGATCTCCTGGAGAAGGAAATGGCAACCCACTCCAGTATTCTTGCCTTGGAAATCCCATAGACAGAGGAGCCTCATGGGCTACTCTCCATGGTGTTTCAAAAGAATCAGGACACCGCTTAAACAAACAACTAAACAAAAACATGTCACAAGCCGAGTCCATGACACTGACTTCACCAAGCCATTTAATTAAAATGCAGCCAGGTAGTGTTAGTCCTGAGTTGGGTCTTGCTTCCCTGAAATTGACTATTGAACTCCACAGTGAAAAATAAAAGACGTTCAGTTTTCCACACACCAACTGCAAACAGAACAACTATTAGAGTTTATACATTCCCTGTAATTGTGTCATTCCTCTTGATATAAGCAAGAGGAACACATGAAGACATAAGGAGATTTGGGGGAGGAGAGAAAGCTGACCAGCCTTCTCTGATGGCTTAAAGAAACCTCCAGCAATACAGGAGACCAGAATTCGATCCCAGGGTCAGGAAGATCCCCTGCAGAAGGGAATGGCTACCCACTCCAGTCTTCTTGCCTGGGAAATCCCTTGGACAGAGCAGCCTGACGGGTAATGGTCCATGGGATCACAAGAAGTTGGACACAACTGAGTGACTAAGCACACACAACATGAAAGCTTACCAAAGTAAGCACAGACAGGTCATCCTGTGTCCTTATATTCCTTTAGAAGAGGCAAGATTCTTTCTTTCTACAAAGTCTTGGATCAAGGACTCAGGGAAAATTAAGTTTACAGAACTGCAAACATTTTTCCCTCTACTAGTGGGGGAGGAGTGATCATATTCCATCCGGTATTGAGCAGTAGAGGAAAGCATCCTAGAATAATGTTAGGGACAGTGAGAGCAGAACAGTCCAGATCATGTCATTGTAAGTGAGCAGTCCCTAAGTGACATACAAACTGAATCCTGCATGAGACCACAGGTCTAGGGATTTATGTGGAGGATAACACAACTGGTGGCCACAACTTTGTCTTGAATGAACACAGCAGGGGAGCAACATGATGGTGACATGGAGGAATGTGATGTAATGCCACTAACCAAAGCAAACTCATGAATTTTAAGACTCCAACATTTATTGAGATTTTGTATTGTGATTCATTCAGTACTTAGTACATTTAATCTTTGTACACATACACACACACACACATAGACAAACCCACCTATTGAAACTGAATTGTTACCAGTTATTTACAGATAGATGGAGTGAGGCAAAGAGAAATGACATAACTTGTCTATGGTCACACTGCCAGTACCTGCTAGAGGTGGGGTCTAACCTAGGCAGCATCTCTCCTGAAACATGGTTAAACTGTGCTAGGTAATGCCAATGTTCTTCTTCACTTGAAACCATCCACACAGCTAGACTGCAGTGAAAGGAACATAGGAGGACCATTTTCAGTTGGTTAATTTTGAATTTTCCCAATGAGCAGAATAAATGCTTAGAAATAAAAGTCTGCTTTAATACCCGATGCTATTTTAAAAGATATAGAATTAGGATAAGATGCTGTCATACTTTGCCAATAACTTGCAGAGAAATATAGATTTAATAGAGCACAAGTATTGGTGTTCGTGGGGAAAAATGAAGCCATTTCATATTTCTACTTTCCTAAATTGATACTCCTCAATAATCTGGTTATAAACAGCTGTCTCACTTATAAAATGAGGCAGCTTTGAACACAAATTTTGCAGTGAGCAAACTGGGTTTGAAATAGGGATGTTTGCACTTCTCTCTTAAATAATTCAGGTTCCTCATGGTAAAATGAATATAATAAAACCTAGTCATCAATATTGTCATAAGAAGTAAATGAGACAGGGAACATAGATTATGCTACTTAAATGATAAGGCCCCATTTCAGTGGCATAACAGACTAGAACATTATTTCCTATTTATACAAAATTCTTAGATATTCAGGTTTAGTGAGTGGCTCTCCATCATCAGAGAACTAGACTGACCATAGCTAAGTCAGTAAGAGAACAAAAAGAGAGAGAAAGGAAAAGAAGAATTGCACATGGCAGGTTTTGTTAGCAAGGCCCACAATGGTGAATTACATCTGTTAAGTTCATAGTCACATGACTGTACTCACCGCCAGGAAATACTAAGAGATATAATCTGTGTGCTTAAGAATGAAAAAAGGAGGCTGTGGATAGATGACAGTTTTTGTCACATGTACATAAAATGCTTAGCAGACTGCCTGACACAAATTGCATTTAATTTAGCTGTTGCTGCTATCTCTCAAAGCCCTAATGGGTTTAAGTTCTAAGAAGTAAAATGGAAAATTATTTTAATTAAGCCACAGATAGCAACATTTCTTGTAAACAGGACACTGTGAGCACTGTGATAAATTTTACTCAAAGATAAGTACACAAACATTGAAGGGAAAGATGATAATTATTTCCAGAAAAATATTAGTTTTAACATTATATAATTCCTTCCTCCAAGAACTGGTGAAAATAGATATTAAAATTTGAAAACAAGAGAGAAACCAGAAAAAAAAAAACTTTCATGAGGAAAACAAAATTGTTAAGTAACAAGGACCTGCAATAACAACAACAAGGACTTGGCATTACAATATTATACTATCTTATAATAACCTATAATCGAAAATAATTTTTAATATATGTAAATATCTGTATCTATATTATATATGTATATATAACTGAATCAGTCTGCTATACACCTGAAACTAACACAACATTGCAAGTTAACTGTACTTAAATTAAAAAATGGTTTAAAACATAACATCCACTCTACAAATCTCTTGTAAATTTCTGCTAAATAGCAGATCTATAATGGCATAATATCAACATACATCTTTTCCTCTTAAGTGGTAACTTTTCCACAGTTCTATTTCTGGTCTCTTCAGGCTGCGATCTCTAAGGTGCTTACACTGACCTACATCCATTAACTCTCCAGTTTTTGATCTTATATGAAAGACCTAACATCATCCAAGTAAATGTTTAAAGGAATCAAGGGAAATTTATTTATAGTATTTGATAGGTAACAGAGTAACGGGATAGACCTCATTATGCTCAAGACTGGGTTACTGGGGAAGAAACAAAGGGAAAAAATCAATACAAAAAAGATAGCTGAGGTAACATAATAGGAGGAAAAGAACATAGTTGCTTGGGAGAGAGAAATTTTCTGTAGTATCTCCTTAGAGATTCCCATGAAGTTAAACAAAACATACACTTTATGAAGCTGGAGATAAAAGGTTGGCTGATGATATACAGACTGCAACGGAAGGTTAGCTGTCAGATTTAGGAAAGAAACTTAAGGAAACAAATGATGCTTTAGCAAAATGTAAATGATAGAAGAAGCAAGATTTGAAAGAAAATATCCAAATGTAGATATGAATTCCTCTGGCTCTAGCTATGCGATGATTTTTCCCCTTTGTGCGACAGGGAAAATGAGTATCATAAATATTTTTCTGTAGCAAGCTAAGCTTAAAGTTTCTATACCATATCTCACAAGGCGGGAGCTTCAACCTTTGATGACCACTATATCTAGAATAAAATGACGTTTTACATCATGATCTTAGGCCTCCACGTGCGCGCAGACAGACAGACACACACAGTGACTGTCATCTGAAGCAATACTATGTGTAATGCTGTCTGGTATTTTCTCTTTTCTTCTAATTCATTTTAAATAATGCTGATTGAGTTTCATCAATTTGATCTGACAACCTAATGAATCCTGACAATTGCTAAAAGTGTCTATGAATTTCCACTGAAAAAGAATGAATACTGATTCCAAGCTTGACGTTTCTTTTTGTTTTATACTTCTATGTGTACCTAATCTACTTAGGAGCAGCCCCATATCTTTCTTTAAGCTCTGAGAGGATTCCCCTGAGCAATGCTTAATGGGAATTTACCTAGAAAATGTTATTAAGGAGACAGGGGGATGTGAGTAGATTCTACATCATCTCAATCTGTATGCTCTTCAAACCCAGGGAACTCAATAACGGGAGAGGACTAATTAAAGTGGGAGACCAAAAGCTCCTCTTGAGATTCAGCTGAAGGCTAGTGGCAGCCCCTTCTCCTTTTGTCCCTAACAAGAGTGAACATCACCAGCTCAGGTCTCAGACATTTTAACAATTACACTTTCTTAGGCAGAGTGCTGAAAACAGTGCACTGTAATCTCATCCAGTACATTTTAAACTGCAGGATACCTCTACATACTGAATCTTGAAATGGATGTATTATGTCATGACAGCATTTTATAAAAAAAGATTAAAGCGAATAGAACAAGAATATCTAATAGCTTTGCAGATTTTATATGCTAATTCAAATTTTTTCCATTTATGTAGAAATATGTCTGTCTAAACATATATATCTGTTTGTACATGATATAAATTATCTTGCTTATAGTAAAAGGCACTGTAAACTGCTTTAAGTTATTTCATCACTGCATTTAGGGGTAGTAAAAGGACATGTGAAAACTGTTTTCTTTGTGTTGGGGCTATAAAATTTCATTTTTTTAGTATCAAGACCAAAAAGAAATAAAAGTAGAATAAGTGAGTCTAACCATTCTGAATCATCTTCTCAAAAATGGCAGCAAAACAAGACTATAGCCATGATAACTATATTGCAAAAAAATTCAATTAGATTTATTAGAAAAATAATATATAGCACTTCCAAAATATATAACAACACTACTATGAATTTTAAAATCAGAGAATTAAAAATACAGAAAACTAATAACATACATAAAATATAAAATATATGAGTAATTATTATTGTTGTGTGAACAAAAATTGGAATAAAAATAATATTTTTAAAGTTATTTTTGAAGTTCAAGTGAAGGAAGACAAGCATTTAGCTGTTTTGAAGGACCTTATTACAAGCCAAAAGAAATCAATACTGACCATCAACTAGACTGCCTTACTACTACTACTAAGTCACTTCAGTCATGTCCGACTCTGTGTGACCCCATAGACGGCAGCCCACCAGGCCCTGCCGTCCCTGGGATTCTCCAGGCAAGAACACTGGAGTGGGTTGCCATTTCCTCCTCCAATGCATGAAAGTGAAAAGTGAAAGTGAAATTACTCAGTCATATCCGACTCTTAGCGACCCCATGGACTGCAGCCTACCAGGTTCCTCCGTCCATGGGATTTTCCAGGCAAGAGTACTTATGACCCAGCAATCCCACTGCTGGGCATACACACTGAGGAAACCAGAATTGAAAGAGACACGTGTACCCCATTGTTCATTGTAGCACTGTTTTATAATAGCCAGGACATGGAAGCAACCTAGATGTCCATCAGCAGATGAATGGATAAGAAAGCTGTGGTACATATACACAATGGAGTATTACTCGGCCATTAAAAAGAATGCATTTGAATCAGCTCTAATGAGGTGGATGAAACTGGAGCCTATTATACAGAGTAAAGTAAGCCAGAAAGAAAAACACCAATACAGTATACTAATGCATATATATGGAATTTAGAAAGATGGTAACAATAACCCTGTATGCGAGACAGCAAAAGAGACACAGATGTATAGAACAGTTTTTTGGACTTAGTGGGAGAGGGCGAGGGTGGGATGATTTGGGAGAATGGCATTGAAACATGCATAATATCATATATGAAATGAGTCGCCAGTCCAGGTTCAATGCACGATACTGGATGCTTGGGGCTGGTGCGCTGGGACAACCCAGAGGGATCATAAGGGGAAGGAGGAGGGAGGGGGGTTCAGGATGGGGAGCACGTGTATACCTGTGGTGGACTCATGTTGATATATGGCAAAACCAATACAATATTGTAAAGTAATTAACCTCCAATTAAAATAAATAAATTTATATTTAAAAAAAACCTTAAAGAATTTTTGAAACTGCTGTTTACATGGGAAAAGAAAATAGGTCAAATGACAAAGAAATGGAATTTTACCAGTATTTCTATTGAAACCAGAATCTAAAATGCAAAATATGCTTTTTAAATAATTAGAAAAAAATAAACTCATTGAAAGAAAAATAATGGTCCTATGCAAAAACATGGGAAACAATGGAAAAATATAGTCATAAATGTGCAATGCTGGCATAAATAAAATAAATCATTTATTATGCTATGTATAGGTACATCGGAGAAGGCAATGGCACCCCACTCCAGTACTTTTGCCTGGAAAATCCCACGGACGGAGGAGCCTGGTAGGCTGCAGTCCATGGGGTCGCTAAGGGTCGAACACGACTGAGCGACTTCACTTTCACTTTTCACTTTCATGCATTGGAGAAGGAAATGGCAACCCACTCCAGTGTTCTTGCCTGGAGAATCCCAGGAATGGGGGAGCCTGGTGGGCTGCTGTCTATGGGATCGCACAGAGTCGGACACGACTGAAGTGACTTAGCAGTAGCATAGGTACATAGGCTATCTGTCAGTCACATCTGACTCCTGTGACCCTATGGACTGTAGCCTACCAGGCTCCTCTGCTCATGGGTTTTCCCAGGCAAGAATACTGGAGTTGATTGTCATTTCCTTCTCCAACACTATGTATAAATGAGTTAAAATTTCCCATTAAAAAAAATCTAAAAGTCATTCACAGAAAAACTTAAAACAAATGAATAAAATGGTTCAAAGTGAAGATTCAGAAGGGTAAAATCAGAGAGTTACAATGCAAAGCAGAAAGCAGAGCTATTGATATTTATTACATAAAAAATTAAGGTGAGAAAACTCATCATTACATAATAAGGGGACAATTTCCAATTCACAGTTTTGGAAACTGGAAGACATAATTTTCAGTTCATACTTAACCTGAAATCTGTGCTCCTGGAAAACAGCAATGATCATTGCTAATTATTAGAGAAATGAAAATCAAAACCACAGTGAGGTATCACCTGTGTCCAAATAGCCATAATCAAAATATCTATGAATAATAAGTGTTGGAGAGCATGTGAAGAAAAAGGAACCCTTCTACACTGTTGTTGGGAATGTAAATTGGTGGGACCACTACAGAGAACAGTATGGAAGTTCCTTTAAAAACTAAAAATAGAGCCAGCATATGATCTGGTGGTCCCACTCCTGGGTATATATCCAGAGAAAACTATAGTTCAAAAAGATCACGAACCCCAGTGTTTACTGTAGCATTATTTACAATGGCTAAGGCACAGGAAAGGCTTCCCTGGTGGCTCAGACAGTAAAGAATCCGCCTGCAATACAAAAGACTGGGGTTTGATCCCTGGGTTGGGAAGATCCCTTGGAGAAGTTAACGGCTACCCACTCCAATATACTTGCCTGGTATATTCCGTTGGCAGAGGAGCGTGGTGGGCTACAGTTCATGGTGTCACAGAGTCAGACACGACTGAGTGACTAACACTTTCACTTTCTTTCAATACATGGAAGCAACCTAGATGTCCATTGATGGATGAATGAATAAATATATGGTAATATATAAACAATGGAATATTACTCAGCCATAAAAAGAATATTATCATTTGCAGCAGTATGGATGAACCTAGAGATTATCATACTAAGTGAAGTAAGCCAAAGACAAATATCATATGATATTTGCTTACATGTTGTCACTTAGTCATATCCAACTCTGCAACCCTTTGGACTGTAGTCTGCCTAAGGGGCTCCCTGTTGATGGGATTCTTCAGGCAAGAATACTGGAGGAAGTTAACATGCCCTGCTTCAGTGATATTGCTTATACATGGAATCTAAAAAAAAAGATATGAATAAACTGATTTATAAAATGAAAACAAACTCACAGATATAGAAAACAAATTTACAGTTGCCAAAGGGAAAAGGTTCGGGGGAGGGATAAATTAGAAATTTGGTATTAACTTATACACACTGCTGTATATAAAATAGGACCTCTTGTATAGCACAGGAAACTGTGTAATACCTATAAAGAAAATAATCTTAAAAAGAATGTATATATATATGTATAAATGAATCACTTTAGTGTACAACTGAAACTAATACAACATTGTAAATCAACTATACTTCAATAAAAAAAAAGAAGATAGAATTTCTCCCAAAATTTATATTTTAGGAAACTGCTTACTGTACAGAACCATCCTTCCCCATGTGACTTACAGATGACCCAATTGTTTGCCTACAATAAGGCCAAATGCAGACCTAAATTCCCATTCTTTGATTCATAAATGATTAGCTGAACTGTTTGTCCCTACTGGCCAATCTGGACAAAATACTCAACAACTTGACTTACTTAGTCTGGTATCTCCCCTCCCCACCAGCCCTAGGAACAGGGCATGTCTTTTAACATTGAAATAATTTCTCTTTAACAGTCCCTCCAGAAATCAGCTGATGTTAGGAAAAACATTTCCCAATCAACTGACTGATGATGTTCACCTGACTTTTTCACTCCTCTTCATTCCATTCTTTCTAGCCTTATTTATTCCGCCTTATAAAATGAGTACTTTCTCCATGTTTCTATGAGTTCAAAGATTTTTTTAAAGATTCCTCATGTAAGGGATATAATGCAGTATTTATCTTTTTCTATCTGGTTTATTTCACTTAACATAATGCATTCAAGTTCCATCCAAGTTGTTGAAAATAGCAGGATTTCCTTCTCATGGCTGAGTAACATTCTACTGTATGCATGTATAGTATATATTGCATTTTCTTTATCCATTCACCCATTAGTAGACACTTAGATTGTTACCATATCTTGACTTTTGTGAATAATGTTGCAATGAACATTGGAATACAAATATTTAAGTTGTTTTCATTTACTTTAGATATACACCTGGAAGTGGAATTGCTGGATCATACAGTAGTTCTCTTTTTAGTTTATTGAGAAACCTCCATACTGTTTTCCATAGTAGCCACCTTTTTCCTGCTTCTTTGATAGTATTTGTCATCTCTTGTTTTTTAACAATAGCAATTCCAAAAAATGCGAGACGATATCCAATTGTGGTTTTGATTTGCATTTTCCTGATAATGTATGATGTTGAGCACATTTTACTATATCTCTTGGCCATTTGTAAATCTTCTTTGGAAAAATGGGTATTCAGTTCCTCTTGCCAATTTTTTTTTTTTTTCACCATTGAGTTGTCTGAATTCTTCATATGTTCAGCTTGTTGTTGTCTAGTCTAGTCGCTAAATCATGTCAGAATCATTTGCAACCCCATGGACTGTAGCCAGCCAGACTCCTCTGTCCATGGGATTTTCTAGGTAAGAATACTGGAGTGGGTTGCCATTTCCTTCTCCAGGGTTCTTCGATCCAACCCAGGGATTAAACCCACATCTTCTGCATTGGCAAGCAGATTCTTAACCACTGAGTCACCTCAAAAGCCTCATGTGTTCAGTTATAACGTGATTACAACTTGAAGATGTGATGTATAACCTGGTGACTATAGTTGATGCTGTTGTATTATATAATTGAAATTTGCTGAGAGTAAAACTAATTTGCATGCTCAGTCACTTCTGACTCTTTGTGACCCTATGGACTGTAGCCCTCCAGGCTCTTGTGTCCATGGGAATCTCCAGGCAAGAATACTACAGTGGGTTGCCATGCCCTCCTCCAGGCAATCTTTCCAACTTGGGGATAGAACTCCTGTCCTGCGACTCCTGTATTGCAGACAAATTCTTTACCACTGAGCCACTGAGGCAATGAGCCACTGAGGCAATATATATATATGTGTGTGTGTGTGTATATATACATATATATACACTCAGAGAGAAAAAGATAAAAATAAACATATTTATAACAACATAGCGAGAGAGACTAGAACTTTCATGTCCATGTGAAAAAGATGAATTTTTCTATAATTCCTTTTAAAACTGCACCTGCAAATAAGGGAGGGGGGGGGAGGTATTTTTAACTTTATTTTCTTTTAAAATAAATTCAATTTTCACTAAAAAAGCCTAAATGACCTAGAAGTAAGTTGCATACACATATTCACGGGTTATATAAAGTTTTTCTTTGTACTACACAAAGATAGGAAATTCAAGAAAAGATGAATATATCTGGTACGTGAAAATATGTAGGTGTATATGCATGCCTATATATACATACCATATATTTTTATATATATATATATATATATAAAAAATATCTAAGTCAATTTGGGCTGCTGTAACAAATCACCATTTACTAGGTGGCTTAAACAACAAGTATTTACTTATTTTTCATATTTCTGGGAGGCTGGAAGTCCATGACCATGGTGTCAGCATGACTGCACAACTGTGTGATTGTGTTCTGGAGAGAGTCCTCTTCAGAGTGGTCCAAAGCTGACTTCTCCCTGTTTTCTCGCATGGTGGAAAAAGAGCGAGCTATCTCTCTGGCCCCTTCTTATGACATTAGTCCCATTCATGAGAGCTCCACCCTCATAACCTAAAGAGTTAGTAGCTCAGTCATATATGACTTTTTGTGACACTATAGCCCACCAGACTTCTCTGTCCATGGAATTCTCCAGGCAAGAATACTGGAGTGGGTTGCCATTTCTTTTCTCTAGGGGATCTTCCCGACCCAGAGAACAAACCCAGGTCTTCCACATTCAGACAGATTCTTTACTGTTTGAGTCACCAGTGACGTGAAGTCACTCAGTTGTGTCTGACTCTTTGCAACCCCGTGGATGATACAGCCCATGGAATTCTCTAGGCCAGAATACTGGAGTGGGTAGCTATTCCCTTCTCCAGGGGATCTTCCCAACCCAGGGATCAAACCCAGGTCTCCCACATTGCAGGCAGATTCTTTACTAGTGGAGCTTCAGAAGCCCAAGAATACTGGAATGGGTAGCCTATTCATTCTCCAGGGGATCTTCCCAACCCAGGAATTGAACCAGAGTCTCCTGCATTACAGGCAGATTATTTACCAGCTGAGCTACCAATAATCCTTCTGAGGAGAGTGTCTTGCAAATTTCAGGGAGTCCAAGAACTCTGTATGTGTGCTAAGTCACTTCAGTCATGTCCGACTCTTTGGCTCCTCTGTCCATGGGGATTCTCTAAGCAAGAACACTGGAGTGGGGTGCCACGCTCTCCTCCAAGGGATCTTTCCAACCCAGGGATCAAACCCACATCACTTATGTCTCCTGCATTGGCATCTTTACCATGAATGCCACCTGGGAAGCCTCATAACCTAATTACCTTTCAAAGACCTCACCTACAAAATATCGTCACATTAGGGATTAGATTTCAATTTAGGAATTTGGCAGGGGCAAGGGGATGAGCAACTCAAATATTCATTCAGTCTGCAACTATATACAAAATATAAATACACAAACATTTACACTGAATGTTTATACATGTGTGTATATATATAATACATATTTATATACACACGTGAAAATAAATTTGATCAAAACTCTCTGAAAATACTTTGAAACCCATGTTTTGGCCAAGTGCTAAAGCTTTAATTGGTCCTTATATGTGTAAATTGTGTATGACACCACTCCAAGGGACAAAATTTGCATTTGTAGTGCTTGTAGATTTGTTGATGTAGATGCTGTAGATTTGTAAATTGGACAGTTTGCTGGCAGATTGCAGACAGTGAGGTGTCCTAAAGAGGGGCTGTTTCTAATTCATACAGTGTGCTATTTGGGGGAATGATTGTTGATCCTGCCAGAGGAGAGAACACACTTCAATTTTTATTATGCACTGCAGTTTTATATTCAGGTTTACATCATTTGTCAGTTGAAATTATGCAAACAATATAATGTGCTTCTGTTCAAGTGAATATTTGCAAACATCAGGCTCGGCTGTTTCCTGAATCAAGTCTCCAGCAATAGCAAGGCTACATCCCAGCCTTTAAGCATCTCAGACAGTTGCCTGCTATTTAACAGTTTAAATTATTTTTCATTTAAAAGGAAATATATATATATATATATATATATGTATATAAATTGAAATAAAAATAAAGCTCCATCTGATGAAATTGAATTCAATACCACTGTTACTAAAGTAATGAAAACAAAAATGAGATGCTATTTTATTACTATCAAAATGAAAAGTTAAAAGTAATGAAAATCCTAGTACTTTCATAAAGATAAGCAATTGCTAATGTTTTCTTCAATAAAAAAAATTTTAAAAAGAAATCTGGCAAAAGTACTTTATGTTATGACATCATTTCAGAAACATTGAAATGTGAAGTTAGTGTAAATCTTAGAATAAAGAGAATATCGCTGACTACTGAAAAATTTCCCTCATAGCTCAGTTGGTAAGGAATCTGCCTGCAATGCAGGAGACACGGGTTCGATTCCTGAGTTGGGAAGATCCGCTGGAGAAGGGATAGGCTACCCACTCCAGCATTCTTGGGCTTCCCTTGTGTCTCAGCTGATAAAGAATCCGCCTTCAGTGCAGGAGACCTGGATTCGATCCCTGGATTGGGAAGATCCCCTGGAGAGGGGAAAGGCTACCCCCTCCAGTATTCTGGCCTGGAGAATTCCATGGACTGTATAGTCCATGGGGTCGCAAAGAGTCAGACACGACTGAGCAACTTTCACTTTCAGTGAAAAAATAAAAGAATGTGTTCAGTACCTTTCAAAAAAAACCTTAACATCATTAATACTTGTATAAATTGATTTTTATCCTGAACCAAATTTTTAAAAATATTATCATTTGCTTCTAGGAATTCATCATAAGGAAATATTCAGGGGTGCAAATAAAGATGTATATACAATTTCAATATACTATTATTTTTAATAGCAAATGGTATATAAATCTCATGGTTAAAAGTGAAAACATTAAAGTGGAATTTTAAAATGCATTTTCAAGCTTAATAGGGAGGTAAGAATATGTAAATATGATCATTATTACAAGTTAATTAATATATATATTTAAATAGAATAGATTGTATAAAATATAGTTTTACTATATTTACTATATATATATATATATATATATATATATATATAATATAACTATATATAATATCTAGGAGCTGGATCAGGAAGATCCAGGTCAGAGAAGGAAATGGCAACCCACCCAGTATTCTTTTTTTTTTTTTTAACAACAGAGAAATCCCACACAGTGAGAATTTTTATTGATGAAAAGTTGATGGGAGAATCACAGAAATCTTCATAAAGTGCAGACCAGCCAAAGACTGTCTCCATTTTCATTTTCTCTTTAGGAGCTTCAGCAGAGAGATCAGGAATTATGGCCCCCTGTTTTCTTGACCATAAGGAAGTTTTTGTTTCATGTTTATTAATACAGATTTTTATATGGAATTATATAATATTTATTACTTTTGTCTGAGATAATATTTCCTAAAATAAATACCATTAGGTCAGTTCAATACATTTGATTTTTCTACACAGCCTATTAAATCTATTTCTAACCTATCCATTTTCATTTAAATTGAGCTACAATTGGCTCTGTGAGAGAAGGTGTGGGTGGGATGATTTGAGAGAATACCACTCCAGTATTCTTGCCTGGAGAATCCCATGGACAGAGGAGCCTGGCAGGCTATAGTCAGTCCACAGGGTCTCAAAGACTTGGACACAACTGATCGACTAGCACACACATATGTAATACCTACATAGTATAACTATATATCATGTAAGTCTCAAAGAGTCAGACATGACCTAGCAACTGAACAACAAATGTAGTATATGGTAGACCTAAAATGTTGTTTATGTTATGATTATACCATGCATATTATATTATCATGTGAAATATATTTCATATTATCTTAATATATTACATAATACATTTTATATCATATATTATATATATAATGCATAGTTTACTATATTTGACTATAAGTTTACCAAATAGAGTATGATTTAATGTTATATATTTTATATAATATATTAAATACATTTGTATATTTAGCTTCTGCTATGGATTGAAGATTTGTGTCTTCCCCAAATTCATAGATTGACACCCTAATCTTCAATGTGACTGTATTTAAAGATAGAGCCTTTAAGGAGATAATTAACATTAAATGAGGTCATAAGAATAGGGCCCTGATCCTATAGGTTTACTGTCCTTATAAAAAGCAATATCAGAAAACTTGCTCTTGCTCCAGGTGTCTGCACACAGAGGTAAGGCCATGTCAGTGCACAATGAGAAGTCTGACATCTGCAAACCAGGAAGTAAGCTCTCACCAGAAACCAAATCTGTCAGCACCTTGATCTTGAATTCCGGAGGCTCTGGAAGTGTAAGAAACAGATTTCTGTTCTTTAAGTCACCTAGTCTGTGGTATTTTATTATGGCAGTGTGAGCTAAGAGCTTCTTTCAGATTTTCAAATTTGCTACATTTCAAATTCTTATAATGCTTTTGGTTGTTTTAAGTAGAACTCCCCAACCCTTGGAGAAGGAAATGGCAACCCACTCCAGTATTCTTGCCTGGAGCATCCCAGGGACGGCAGAACCTGGTGGGCTGCCATCTATGGGGTCGTACAGAGTCAGACACGACTGAAGCGACTTAGCAGCAGCAGCAGCAGCCCCAACCCTTATTGTATGTTGGCAGCAGCTTCAGAATATGAAATAAAAGTAGGTAGAACAATAAAGCCATTGATTCTCTCAAGTCAACCAAGGAGTCAATTTAATGTAGTTCCAGTCTTGGTCCAGTGGCTCAGTGATATCATGAAGGCCCTCATCCCTGCTCATCTTTCCCATTTCAATTTTCAGAAGATTACTCAGCCTTAAAGTAGGAAGATGATCTCTATGATCCAGTCCTTATTAGATATCACTCAAGATAGGAAGAAAAGAGATAGGTGAAATAATTGGGTTTCCATGGCCACAAACTGAGTCTTTTCCTCTCCTACAAGAAGGCAATTATTAGCAACAGGGTATGGGATCAGCAAGCTTCCCAGGTGGCACTATTGGTAAAGAACCCACCTGCCAATGCAAGAGACCTACGAAACCCAGGTTCAATCCCAGGGTTGGGAAGATCCCCTGGAGGAGGGCATGGCACCCCACTCCACTTGCTTGGAGAATCTCTTGGACAGAGAAGCCTGGTCAGCTACAGTCCATAGGGTGGCAAAGAGTTGGACATGACTGAAGCTACTTAACACACATGCATGCATGGGAGAGGCATGACTGTTTGACTAATAAACATTTATACCTTGGGTTTTGGTCCCAATGTATATCTCTAAAAATTATATCCTATTGCTAAAGAATAAAATTACAGTTTAAGGGATATCATTATTTGAGGTGTAATCTAATATTGTATCACATTTAACTCTAGCCCACTTTGGGGGTGGCTGTCAACAAAATAGCATCAGCATTTCAACAACCATGACTTAGACTTATTCTTAAATGAGCGTTAAAACCAAGAGAAGTTTTCTTTGTATTGTTGCAATTTCAAAATTCTATAGAATATTCCATAAAAGGCTAGTTCCTGTTCCCATCCCTGTAACAAGGGACCTGCCAACTTGTCATGGGTGCTGTGGTCCCAATTTTCTCTTCAGGATAGAGGCATATATTCCCCAGCTTCCAGTATTGTTTGTTCAAAATGATAGTCATATGAGACTAAACTTTTTCTCATGATTTGTCTACAAGTTCCCATTACTAAATTATTAAAGAAGTAAGAATATCCTTTTGCTCCCTTATGAGTTTAAAAAAATAATAATATTTCCCAGCTGGCATGATGTTACTTTGCTAAGACAAAGAAATTTGGTATCATATAGTTTGGCTTTATTCATGTAAACTGTCACTCTACACATTCATAACTGTCTTTCATACCTCTACTTGATTTGTGGAAATCAGGGACTGAGGTCCAGATAAGACAAAATCTAGCATAACCAAAAGAAAACAGCCATGGAAAATGTGATGGCAAAATAATAGTCCTTCAAAGATGTGCATAATCCCTGGAACCTGTGAATATGTGACTTCCCATGGCAAAGAGGTGGTAGATAAAATAAAGGTTGCTAAATCATCTGACCTTAAAATAGGGAGAATATCTTGATTATATGGGGCTTCCCAGGTGGCCCAGTGGGTAAAGAATCTGCCTGCAATGCAGGAGACACAGGTTTGATTCCTGACACATGTTTGAATTGGATATGACAGAAGTGACAGAGCACACATACACCTGATTATATGTACAAACTCAATGTAATCAGAATGGCCATTTAAAATAGAAGAGAAAGGCCAATGAAGTCATCAGAGCAATACAGTGTAAAGATTTCAAAGCACTCTTGCTGACTTTAAGATGGAGAAAGGATTCTAGGATGCAAGGAATATGGCCAGTTTCTAGAAACTGGAACGTGCAAGAGGTCTCTCCTCTAGACCCTCCAGAAAGGAACGTGGTCCTGCTGACACCTTGATTTCAGCTCTGTGACACTTCCAACCTCTAGAACTATTAGATAATAAATTTACGTTGTCTGCAATCTCTATGTTTGTGGCAATTTTTTATGAGAGCAATAGCAAACTGATGCAGAAGACTGAAATCAACTGGGTTAGGGATTGAACCCACAAGAACGCAAGGGCACAAGAATACATAGAAGTTTGGGGAGGAGCATGGAGATTGTCCAGAGATTGGAACTGGGAAAACAAAGTCAACTACATACATACCTCAAAAGACAGGCTAACCTTACCTTAACTTTAACTCAAGATTAAGCTCTAAAAGAAGTCCTTGCTTCCCCTTCTGTTATGACTGTTACTATTGTCACCGCTGGCGCACTGGCTGACTTTGGATATTTATATTTGCACTTACCCAATTCTGGGTTTGGATTCGTGATTCTATGTTCACCCTACCCTCTAAAACCAATCATAAGGCTGTAATTTCTCTTTGACCGTGTATTCCACAAAGACCACAGCCCAGCTCATCTTCTAAAGCTGCAGTTCTCAAACCAAAGTTGCTAAAAACAGAGCTATCCAAGGACTGGCCTGGGGATCAGTGAGGCCATATAATCTCTAAAAATAATCTTCAGGAAATACAGTTTTACTCAAAGAACTTACATAATTTTTTATACTAAAACTGGGTGAGCAAAACTACAGACCTAGCTTTCTGGCTTAGCCAGTCTAATCATATTTTTTTTTTTCTTTCATGAATAAAACAATATTTATATGCAATTAGGTATTGGAATATTGGCTATTTTTGTGCTCTCCTGTGATACAGTGGCTTTAATACTATAGCCCTGGTTCAGTCAGTATGAACTTATTAAAATGAATTAGGGAAATTAGAAATCATTTTAAATTATTAAGCTTTAAAATAGACATGTTGTCACCTTTCAAATGGAGGAATCAATGTTTGCAATGAATCTCTTAGCACTACACCAATTGTGGTTGGGCTTCCCAGGTGGCATAGTTGGTAAAGAATTGGACTACTAATGCAGGAGACACAAGAGATGTGGGTACTATACCTGCGTCAGGAAGATCCCCTAGAAGAGAAAATGGCAACCCACTCCAGTATTCTTGCCTGGGAAATCCCATGGACAAAGAAGCCTGGTGGACTACAGTCCATGGTGTCTCAAAGAGTTGGACACAACCATATACTTAACTATGGTTAGTAAATTTGTAGAAGTGGTAGTTTACCTAAATAGCATAATTTAGATGTTTACTTAATATATTTACTTTATTATCAAGAAGATGCATCTTAGTTTATTTCAATAGACATATTTTACAATTTCTTGAGTTTTGTCATCAAGAGATCTTACAATATTTATTCTACTACTCTTAGAAATTTTTCTTGAGATTATCACATATAGAAGCCTTAATTTATCTAACGGTGAAGAAGCCACAGGAAGCAACCATCAGACAGCAAGCAACAACTGCAACATACATGAATAAGGCCATCTTAGATTACTGAGCCCCAGTAAATTTGCCAGATCCACAGTTGCTTGAATGAACCTAAGTAAAACCATGCCTTGCTTTTCTGAGCCCAAGTGAAGGCGACCTTCAGAATCTTGACCAAAAAGTTACTATTTTTGCTTTCAAGTTTGGGGCTTGTTTTATTACACAGCAATTAGCCTCTGGTACAGTATGTTTATTACTAGGCATTCCTTCAAAATCATGGAACATCCAAAGCTTATGAGAATACACTAAAATAAATCAATTGACCTTTTTAGCATTTGGCCTGAAACCTCCTAGAGCCATATGTTCATTAGAATACTTTTTTACCTTCCATATTACTAGGATGATCACATTAACTTTTTTCTCACAACTATGGAATATGGATCACCAGTTTTTCATCCTCAATTAGCATTTTTCTCACTATTTTTCAAGTGTCCAGGAATAATTCATTTGCCGTTTCTCCAGCCTTGCCATTTTTCCAGCCTATCTTCACCATCCTACCTCAAAGCCAATATGTTTGGGACTTTTGTTATGGCACTATCCTACATCTAGGTACTAATATCTGTACTAGTAATTTATCAACACTTAATAAAACTACCCAAACTTGATAGATGAAAACAAACTAATTTTCTCTATATTGTGTTAGCAATGTTGGCTAGACCTAGATAGATGGTTCTTCTGCTTGTCTTGCCTGTATTCCCACATGCAGCTACAGTTATCTGACAATTGTCTGGGCTCAGTGCTCTTGTATCTTCACTTATGACTGGCAGCCTGGGCTGGGCGGAGACCAATGTGCCTCTATAGGAAAAGTCTGGCTCCATTCCACATAACTTTTCGTGACTTAATAGGCTAGACTGGACTTTTTTACATAATACTGTTAGGACTGCCTTCAAGGAAGATAAAGCAGAAGCCGGAAGCCACTCAAACCCGTGTTTATTCTGCCATAAATTAAGAGTCAATCAAAGCTCATCAAAAGACCATCAGATGTGAAGGATGGTATAGTGTGTTGAATGACAGCCTTTCAAAAGATACATCTATGTCTGTATAATCAGATTATGAATGTGATAGTGTTTGGGAAAAGGGTCTTTGCAGATGCAATTAAATTAAAAGATCTTGTGATGAGACCATCTTAGATATCTTCAGGCAAACCCCAAACCCATTGATGAGGATCCATATTTAGGACAGTAGAAGAGAAGACAGACTGAGAAGGGAAGAGACCATATGAGAACAGAGGCACAGATCAGAGTGACGCAGCCACAGATGAATGCTGGTAGCCACCAGAAGCTGGAAGACACAAGGAAAGATTCTCCTCCATAGTCTTCAGAGTATGACCCTGCTGACACCTTAATTTCAGATTTCTGGCAGCTAGAACAATGAGAGAATAAATTTTTATTGTTTTAAGTTTCCAAATTTATGGTAATTTGTTACCATGACCAGAGAATATAGAATATAGCCTGCAATTCCTGATGGGAGCTATGAATAACAAAGTCACTTTGCTAAGGGGTTGATATGGGAATTTGGAGAAGGAAATGAAATTCACTCCAGTATTCTTGCCTGGGAAATCCCATGGTCAGAGGAGCCTGGCAGGCTACAGTCCATGGGGTTTCAAGAGATACCATCAGACGTGGGAATCACAGACACTTGAAAACAATCTACCATATGCATGAAATCATTGCTCTTGCTGCAACATTTGAAAGTTGTTTTCATTAAAAATGAAAAATTGAATGAAAATAAGGATTTTATTCAATTAAAATAAGGGAACCCTTGCCTAGAAACAATATTTACAAGTTCAAATCAACAAGCTAATTTTTTAAAAGCTAAAATTGTCTTATTTATCAGTTTCATGAACTTCTAGGAAGAGCTTATGTAACAGTAGAAAGTTTGGTTAATTTTTTTTACTTTTAATAGAAGAATTAGTTTTGCATCAGAAAAAAAGCATTACTGAAAAAAGATGACTTTATTTTGAAAAGCTAATGATGCATTTAAATAGTATACTTGAGCTGTAGATTGAAAGATAGTTTCTTAGTTCATAGTAGTTATTATATTTACGTTTTGCTTATATTTACAATAGTCTCTACAGAACAATTAATTTGCAAATTTTCTATGAAAAAAAAAGATGTGGAAGATATTTTAACAAGATATGTGAATTTCCTTAGCAGGCAAAATTGACAATTAAAAAATAATAATAAATGCTGGAATCAAAGCCAGATGGAGCTGAAACTGTAGAGCTAAAGAATGTGAGTGGCATCTCCAAAGAAAATTTTTGTAAACCCAGATTATTATCTGCATTAATCACCAGTGATGTCTCAAATGCATCATCTCTTAATTATCACAAAAGAGTCAATGGAATGATAAAATAGGAAGTTTTGTGCAAAGAAAAATTAGCAGTTTTAATTCTTGTGTTTGAAACAAATGTATAATAAAGTAGAAATAATATTTGGAAAGGCACCTTGCTATACCCTGTCAGCACATGGAAAGCGTTGATAGTTTTTGAACCCAGAATTTAATTCTTGTTGCTGATCTTGTTTGTTCCTTATGAAAAGGAAAAATAAATAAATAAATAAGAAGACACAAAGGACTTTAAAGTTCAATTAATGAAATGAGTTCAGTCTTCTTATGAGCAATACCTCACTCCGTTCAGTAGCTTTGTGGGCATGTTTCCAAGGTTAAATACACCTAGGCAGCAACTTCAAGGCAAAAATTAGAAATTTGCCTATGGTTTAAAGCAAAACTAAAGAATAAGGCACCAAAACTACAAAAACAATAAAGTGTAGGAAGTGGATAAGGAGAAATGATTATGGGGATTGTGGTCTGATTGGAATTCAATTCATTTGCATGTGGTTTAAATTGCAATTTCAATGGAAAGATAAAGAATAGTATTGCCAATTATTATTCTTCACTGAAAAACAAAACATTTTGGTAATCATTCACCTGAAGGCCTCAAATACTGAGTGAATTAAAACCTTGTTCAGTTCAGTCCAGAGCAAACAACTTTGTGTTTCCTTCCCCATTCTCCCACCACCCCCTAAAATAAAATTTCCACTAATGTTTTTATTTATCAGTTAGTTTCTTAGACAACACAACTTGGTTATTACCTGATCATAATGATTAAAAAAATTATTGTTATTACTTGTAATTATTTATTCATGTAAATGTATCAAAGCACTATGAAAACATAGCAATGAAAAAACTTGTGAGAATGATGTAACCTATTATAATCCCAGGCCATTTCTTTTAACTAATATATTCAATGTAACAAACAGATGGTTTTCCATTTACTATTAAGATAAGTAGGAAACTAAATCCTATCATTTGTTGATAACTTAAAATATTGTATATAAAACAAATATTATATATTTTTATGGATAACTTCAAACAAAGCCATCTGGCTTGAAATATTCATATAAAATATTATGCCCCTAGATTCCCAATGCTTGAGTCCACCTATTCCCCAGCTATTAGGTTTGAGAAGTTTGAAGCACACTGCTTCAATACATGTTTGTCAACACAGCTATATTGTGTCTTTTTCAGACACTGTTTTGGGGGCACAATTCTGTCCTCAACTATTCTATGGATAATTAACAATGTACTATAAAGTTATTTAGGATGCTGTATTTATCAGCCCCACACATTTGGGAGGAAAAAAGTTATCATTAGTGTAACATGATGCTAGAACGAGTTTCATTATTTCTTAAATTCTTCTAACTTTTCTTTAAACATTTGTTCTGACAACTTACTCATCTGCTTACTCAATGTTGCCACTACACATATGTGCAATGGAGTTAAAAACTCCCCATCTGGGAGCATCAAAAACTGGTATATCTATAAATGAAAACAATCTCACACACTTATTTCTCCATCCATACACATACACACACACACACACACACACACACACACACATACACACTTACCTTTGGAAAGCATTTGCAGATCAAAATTAATTTACAGTTAAAGCTGATGGTGTTATTTAAAGTTCACTGATACACTATGCACAAGCTGGAATCAAGATTGCCGGGAGAAATATCAATAACTTCAGATATGCAGATGACACCACCATTATGGCAGAAAGTGAGAGGAACTAAAAAGCCTCTTGATGAAAGTGAAAGTGGAGAGTGAAAAAGTTGGCTTAAAGCTCAATATTCAGAAAACGAAGATCATGGCATCCGGTCCCATCACTTCATGGGAAATAGATGGGGAAACAGTGGAAACAGTGTGAGACTTAATTTTTTTGGGCTCCAAAATCACTGCAGATGGTGACTGCAGCCATGAAATTAAAAGACTCTTACTACTTGGAAGAAAAGTTATGACCAACCTAGATAACATATTCAAAAGCAGAGACATTACTTTGCCAACAAAGATCCGTCTAGTCAAGGCTATGGTTTTTCCAGTGGTCATGTATGGATGTGAGAGTTGGACTGTGAAGAAAGCTGAGCGCCAAAGAATTGATGCTTTTGAACTGTGATGTTGGAGAAGACTCTTGAGAGTCCCTTGGATTGCAAGGAGATCCAACCAGTCCATTCTGAAGGAGATCAGCCCTGGGATTTCTTTGGAACGAATGATGCTCAAGCTGAAACTCCAGTACTCTGGCCACCTCATGTGAAGAGTTGACTCATTGGAAAAGACTGTGATGCTGGGAGGGATTGGGGACAGGAGGAGAAGGGGACGACAGAGGATGAGATGGCTGGATGGCATCACTGACTCGATGGATGTGAGTCTGAGTGAACTCCGGGAGTTTGTGATGGACAGAGAGGCCTGGCATGCTGCGATTCATGGGGTTGCAAAGAGTCAGACACAACTGAGTGACTGAACTGAATTGAACTGAACTGATGACACTATGAAATTCAATCTTTCTCCAGATTTCACGTGAGAACTTCTTTTACTAGAAGTTCTTTTCCTTTACTTAAAACTCCTTGAATTTGAGGCTTAACATTTATCATTTAACATAATGTCCTTTCTAAATTTTCATTAACTTTGAGAATGCCACTATCATACTTTTTACACAGTTCATAACTTTACCTAGATTATAAGTGTTTTTAGTGTCTTTTATATCTTCAACAGACTCATGCTAAAATAAATGGTAACTTAGTCCTTTGTGTGCTATTAAATTCCCCATATGTACATTGGAAGGATTTTATTTGCTGCATTTTGATAAATAAAGCCACAGTATACACCATACATCAGTTTAGTCTTTAGCATTTTCCATTTAGTATTTCTAGAAATGTCGCAACTTTATAATATAAAGAGGCAAGACTCAGTTGGAAATGTTAAAACTATTTTTATTGAAGAGATGATCAATTTTTGGTGGCATTGTTAGAAATTGCCAAAAAGTTTGTTTTTAAATCAACATATAACAAGTTCAACATATAATAGGCGATTTTCCAAATACATTATCCTGAAGAGCACTACATAATCAGAGGTATGCCTATCCCAGCTTCTGTCTTCTAAAAGTACACCAAAATGAATAGAAAAATTGTTATATGCAGTAAAATTCAATTTATTAGAATTGTTATCTTGTTAACACACTACTTCTGTGGCTTGCTTCTTGCTTCACATTATTCTAGATAAACTATTTCTAGCCTTATCAATTTCTTTATTCTTTTGAAGAAACTGAAGGTAAATGATATAAAATTGAAGTCACCCAACATGATTTTAGCATATCCAGATTGCATAACTAAGGTAAACATGAAATTTAACATAAGTGGATAAAATTAACTTTGTTACTTGCTTATTATTGTCTCCCATAGTTTCCAAACTGGCTGTATGAATAATTAGGATTTATCTATTTTTAGATAATTGACATTATAATGTGAAGGATCCTTTGATTCTTGTAGATATGGTTCCATATTAATGGCATATTTGTTTCATGTTTTGACATGGTGCAAGCACCAAGGCATCTCCTTGCAAGAGATTTTGTTATACTTTTGTAAAAATAAATCATATTAATAAACTGAAAGGAATTTTGGCACTTTGACATGATGTATTCATTGTATAAGTTTTCAGTATTTTCTTGAAAAATAAGTGTAAAGCCTTATTAAGTGAGCTGCTGTAGGATAAAAAGAGTCACAAAGTTTATTTTGCTTATATTTTTTAATTCAAAACAGACAATTCTGTAAGTTTGCTCAGTCATTAAGTAACAGAGACATCAGAAGATGAAGTGGCTGGCTGGCATCACCGATGCAGTGGACATAAACTTGGGCAAACTCCAGGAGAGGTGAGGGACAGGTAGGCCTGGCATGCTGTGGTTCATGGGGTTGCGAAGAGTCGGACATGATTGGGTGACTGAATAGCAAGAACATCAGTAACGTTTGGTGTGTGACTTCCATAGTTCAAGCCCTCTTCAGGAGATTAAGGATCATAGTACAGCAAACCAAAATTACTATTCTAATGGATTTTACACTTGTGTGTGTTGAGGAAAGAGTATTAGACAGAAAAATTAGATATGTGAATAATTTGATAATGTTTCAGTTGTTGATATAAAATACAGTATGGTAAGGGAGATAGTGGTACTTGGGTGAGTGTTTCTAATTGAAAGAGGATGTCAGGGAAGGGAGACCTGTGTGATAAGGTGACATTTCAGTAGAGATAAAAAGCAAGAGAATGAGCCCTGCAGATAATCCTGTCAAAAGAGCATACCAGGCACAGCTGGTACAGTAAGGCAAAGGCAAGAACTAGATCTTGCTTATTCTTGTCAAAGAATAGTAAGAGGACAATGAGCCTAGGTTGTTTTATGTTTTTATCACCAAAGTTTAAATTTAAGGGTAATAATATTGATAAAACACAAGAATATTTTATAATTAATCAAGTATTTTCATACTTCTTAACTTATATTGTATGATTTATAAAATGTAGGTTAAGCATTTATAATGTGTTGATTAGCACTATATGCCTGCAGTATGACTGAGAATTGTTATCTCATTACGAAGGAAGAAATCAAAGTCCAAAGATATTAAGGGCCCTACCTCCATTAACAAATGCTGAGTGAACAAGCTGGAACTGTAATCAAATCTCCTCATTCCTGGCCCATTTTCTCCCTGTTATTTTATATTTTACATCAAAAGTTAGAATAGAGAGAGCCTGATTATTCTCTGAAATACTCAGCCCGACTTAAGAATCTAGAAACAGAACCTCTATGTGAAAGCACATACCTTGAATCAACCATAATGCCCATCTATTTAAGTCTTCTGGGCTTCCCTGATGGCTCAGTGGTAAAGAATCCACCTGCAATGCAGGAGACACATATAGGAGATGCAGTTTCAATCGCTGGTTTAGGAAGATCCCCTGGAGAAGGAAATGGTAACCCACTCCAGTATTCTTGCCAAGGAAATCACATCAACAGATGAGTCTGGCAGGCTACAGTTCTTGCAGTCTTAAAAGAATTGGACATACTTAGTGACTAAACAACAACAATCTCTCTTTGGAAATATGAGAGGGAGGGAGTGGTACAAAATTAAAAGTATAGTGCCTGTTATACCAATGCTTTCATTTTTTTTTTCAAATCAACTTCTTTTGGGTTCTACACTAATACATTAATATATTATATTATTCTTTAGAATTCAGGTATTAGAAATAAATCTGTTCTATTTTCTCACTACTACCACTGCTATTCTACATATCTCCCCATTCCTCTACTTCTAGACCTTCTCCTTGAGATCTCCCTGAGATCTTTCAACATTTACGCACATATCCATCTGCCCACAGAACAATATTCACTATCTTGGTTTGTGACAGATAGATAGATGATAGATACATAGATAGACATTATATATATAATGTTTGTATAATATAAAGGACATCACTTACATATTTTCTTCAACTTCTTGTTTTTACTCTTTATTTTTTGAAAATACTTTATGCTTCTACCCCACATCCAAGTTTGGGGCACTGGCCGAGAGGAGCTACCCTACACTGAAGGTCAGGGATGGCAGCCGAGAAGAGCTATCCCATTTCCAAGGTAACGAGCAGTGGCTGTGCTTTGCTGGAGCAGCCATGAAGAGATACCCCATGTCCAAGGTAAGAGAAACCCAAGTAAGATGGTAGGCACTGAGAGAGGGCATAAGAGGGCAGACAGACTGACCACAGTCACAGACAACTAGCCAATCTGATCACAATGACCACAGCCTTGTCTAACTCAATGAAATTAAGCCATGCCATGTGGGGCCACCCAAGATGGATGGGTCATGGTGGATAGGTCTGACAGAATGTGGTCCACTGGAGAAGGAAATGGCAAATGACTTCAGTATTCTTGCCTTGAGAACCCCATGAACAATATGAAAAGGCAAAAAGATAGGGCACTGAAAGATGAACTACCCAGGTCAGGAGGTACTCAATATGCTACTGGAGATAAGGGGAAAAAAACTCCAGAAAGAATGAAGGCATGGAGCCAAAGCAAAATCAACACCCAGTTGTGGATGGGACTGGTGATAAAAGCAAAGGCTGATGCTGTAAGAGCAATATCGCATGGGAACCTGGAATGTTAGGTCCATGAATCAAGGCAAATTGGAAGTGGTCAAACAGGAGATGGCAAGAGTGAACATCAACATTCTAGGAATCAGTGAACTAAGATGGGCTCGAATGTGTGAATTTAACTCAGATGACCATTATATCTACTACTGTGGGCAAGAATCCATTAGAAGAAATGGAGTAGCCATCATAGTAAACAAAAGAGTGAGAAATGCAGTTGAGTTCAGTTCAAATCAGTCGCTCAGTCATGTCCGACTCTTTGCGACCCCATGAATTGCAGCATGCCAGGCCTCTCTGTCCATCACCAACTCCCGGAGTTCACCCAGATTCACATCCATCGAGTCAGTGATGCCATCCAGCCATCTCATCCTCTGTCGTCCCCATCTCCTCCTGCCCACAATCTCACCCAGCATCAGAGTCTTTTTCAATGAGTCAACCCTTTGCATGAGGTGGTCAAAGTACTGGAGTTTCAGCTTTAGCATCATTCCTTCCAAAGAAATCCCAGGGCTGATCTCCTTCAGAATGGACTGGTTGGATCTCCTTGCAGTCCAAGGGACTCTCAAGAGTCTTCTCCAACACCACAGCTCAAAAGCATCAATTCTTTGGCACTCAGCTTTCTTCACAGTCCAACTCTCACATCCATACATGACCACTGGAAAAACCATAGCCTTGACTAGATGGACCTTTGTTGGCAAAGTAATGTCTCTGCTTTTGAATATGCTATCTAGGTTGGTCATAACTTTCCTTCCAAGGAGTAAGTGTCTTTTGATTTCATGGCTGCAGTCACCATCTGCAGTGATTTTGGAGCCCCCAAAAATAAAGTCTGACATTGTTTCCACTGTTTCCCCATCTATTTCCCATGAAGAGATGGGACAAGATGCCACGATCTTTGTTTTCTGAATGTTGAGTTTTAAGCCAACCTTTTCACTCCCCTCTTTCACCTTCATCAAGAGGCTTTTTAGTTCCTCTTCACTTTCTGTCATAAAGGTGGTGTCATCAGCATATCTGAGGTTACTGATATTTCTCCTGGAAATCTTGATTCCAGCTTGTGCTTCTTCCAGCCCAGCATTTCTCATAATGTACTCTGCATAGAAGTTAAATAAGCAGGGTGACATTATACAGCCTTGACGTACTACTTTTCCTTTTTGGAACCAGTCTGTTGTTCCATGTCCAGTTCTAACTGTTGCCTCCTGACCTGCATACAGATTTCTCAAGAGGCAGGTCAGGTGGTCTGGTATTCCCATCTCTTTCAGAATCTTCCACAGTTTATTGTTATCTACACAGTCAAAGGCTTTGGCATAGTCAATAAAGCAGAAAAAGATGTTTTGCTGGAACTCTCTTGCTTTTTTGATGATCCAGCAGATGTTGGCAATTTAATCTCTGGTTCCTCTGCCTTTTCTAAAACCAGCTTGAACATCTAGAAGTTCACGGTTCACAAATTGCTGAAGCCTGGCTTGGAGAATTTTGAGCATTACTTTATTAGCATGTGAGATGAGTACAATTGTGCGGTAGTTTGAGTATTCTTTGGCATTGCTTTTCTTTGGGATTGGAATGAAAACTGACCTTTTCCAGTCCTGTGGCCACTGCTGAGTTTTCCACATTTGCTGGCATATTGAGTGCAGCACTTTCACAGCATCATCTTTCAGGACTTGAAATAGCTCAACTGGAATTCCATCACCTCCACTAGCTTTGTTCGTAATGATGCTTTCTAAGGCCCACTTGACTTCACATTCCAGGATGTCTGACTCTAGGTTAGTGATCACACCATCGTGATTATCTGGGTCGTGAAGATCTTTTTTGTACAGTTCTTCTGTGTATTCTTGCTATATCTTCTTAATATCTTCTGCTTCTGTTAGGTCCATACCATTTCTGTCCTTTATCAAGCCCATCTTTGCATGAAATGTTCCCTTGGTATCTCTAATTTTCTTGAAGAGATCTCTAGTCTTTCCCATTCTGTTGTTTTCCTCTATTTCTTTGCATTGATCGCTGAGGAAGGCTTTCTTATCTCTTCTCACTATTCTTTGGAACTCTGCATTCAGATAGGAATATCTTTTCTTTTCTCCTTTGCTTTTCACTTCTCTTCTTTTCACAGCTATTTGTAAGGCCTCCCCAGACAGCCATTTTGCTTTTTTGCATTTCTTTTCCACCGGGATGGTCTTGATCCCTGTCTCCTGTACAATGTCATGAACCTCATTCCATAGTTCATCAGGCACTCTATCTATCAAATCTAGGCCCTTAAATCTATTTCTCACTTCCACTGTATAATCATAAGGGATTTGATTTAGGTCATACCTGAACGGTCTAGTGGTTTTCCCTACTTTCTTCAATTTAAGTCTGAATTTGGCAATAAGGAGTTCATGATCTGAGCCACAGTCAGCTCCTGGTCTTGTTTTTGCTGACTGTATAGAGCTTCTCCATCTTTGGCTGCAAAGAATATAATCAATCTGATTTTGGTGTTGACCATCTGGTGATGTCCATGTGTAGAGTCTTCTCTTGTGTTGTTGGAAGAGGGTGATTGTTATGACCAGTGCATTTTCTCTATTAGTCTTTGCCCTGCTTCATTCCATATTCCAAGGCCAAATTTGCCTGTTACTCCAGGTGTTTCTTGACTTCCTACCTTTGCATTCCAGTCCCCTATAATGAAAAAGACATCTTTTTTGGGTGTTAGTTCTAAAAGGTCATGTAGGTCTGCATAGAACCGTTCAACTTCAGCTTCTTCAGCATTACTGGTTGGGGCATAGACTTGGATTACTGTGATATTTAATGGTTTGCCTTGGAAACGAACAGAGATCATTCTGTCATTTTTGAGATTGCATCCAAGTACTGCATTTCAAACTCTATTGTTGACCATGATGGCTACTCCATTTCTTCTGAGGGATTCCTGCCCGCAGTAGTAGATATAATGGTCATCTGAGTTAAATTCACCCAAAAATGCAGTACTTGGATGCAATCTCAAAAACGACAGAATGATCTCTGTTCATTTCCAAGGCAAACCATTCAGTATCATGGTAATCAAAGTCTATTCCCCAACCAGTAACGCTGAAGAAGCTGAAGTTGAACTGTTCTATGAAGACCTACAAGACCTTCTATAACTACACCCCCCAGAGAGATATCCTTTTCATTATAGGGGGCTGGGAGGCAACAGTAGGAAGTCAAGAAACACCTGGAGTAACAGGCAAATTTGGCTTTGGAGTACAGAATGAAGCAGGGCAAAGGCTAATAGAGTTATGCCAAGAGAACGCACTGGTCATAGCAAACACCCTCGTCCAACAACACAAGAGAAGACTCTACACATGGACATCACCAGTAGTCAACACTGAAATAAGATTGATTATATTCTTTGGAGTCAAAGATGGAGAAGCTCTATACAGTCAGCAAAAACAAGACCAGGAGCTGACTTTCGCTCAGACCATGAACTCCTTATTGCCAAATTCAGACTTAAATTGAAGAAAGTAGGGAAAACCACTAGACCATTCAGGTATGACCTGAAACAAATCCCTTATGACTATACAGTGGAAGTGACAAATAGATTTAAAGGACTAGATCTGATACACAGAGTGCTCAATGAACTATGGGCGGAGGTTCATGACATTGTACAGGACACAGGAATCAAGACCATCCCCAAGAAAAGAAATGCAAAAAAACAAAATTGCTGTCGGGGAAGGCCTTACAAATAGGTGTGAAAAGAAGAGAAGCAGAAAGCAAAGGAAAAAAGGAAAGATATACCCAAATGAATGCAGAGTTCCAAAGAATAGCAAGGAGAGATAAGAAAGCCTTCTTCAGCATCAGTTCAAAGAAATAGAGGAACAAAATAGAATGGGAAAGACTAGAGATCTCTTCAAGAAAGTTAGAGATACCGATGGAGCACTTTATGCAAGGTGGGATCAATAAAGGACAGAAATGGTAGGGACCTAGGAGAAGCAGAAGATATTAAGAAGAGGTGGCAAGAATACACAGAAGATCTATACAAAAAAAACTTTTCAACATAGATAATCAACATGGTGTGATTGCTCTTCTAGAGCCAGACATCCGAGAATGTGAAGTGAAGTGGGCCTTAGGAAGCATCACTACGAACAAAGCTAGTGGAGGTGATGGAATTCCAGTTGAGCTATTTCAAATCCTGAAAGATGATACTGTGAAAGTGCTGCACTCAATATGCCAGCAAATTTGGAAAACTCAGCAGTGGCCACAGGACTGGAAAACGTCAGTTTTCATTCCAATCCCAAAGAAAGGCAATGCCAAAGAATGCTCAAACTACCACACAATTGCACTCATCTCACACGCTAGTAAAGTAATGCTCAAAATTCTCCAAGCCAGGCTTCAGCAACACGTGAACTGTGACCTTCCAGATGTTCAAGCTGGTTTTAGAAAAGGCAGAGGAACCAGAACCAAATTGCCAACATCTCCTGGATCATCGCAAAAGTAAGAGTTCCAGAGAAACATCTATTTCTGCTTTATTGACTATGCCAAAGCCTTTGACTGTGGATCAAAATAAACTGCAGAAAATTCTGAAAGAGATGAGAATACCAGACCACCTGATCTGCCTCTTGAGAAACCTGCATGCAGGTCAGGAAGCAACAGTTAGAACTGGACATGAAACAACAGAGTGGTTCCAAATAGGAAAGGAATATGTCAAGGCTGTATATTGCCACCCAGCTTATTTAAATAATGTGCACAGTACATCATGAGAAATGCTGGGCTAGAAGAAGCACAATCTGGAATCAAGATTGCCGGGAGAAATATCAGTAACCTCAGATATGCACATAACACCACTCTTATGGCAGAAAGTGAAGAAGAACTAAAGAGTCTCTTGATGAAAGTGAAAGAGGAGAGTGAAATAGTTGGCTTAAAGCTCAACATTCAGAAAACTAAGATCATGGAATCTGGTCCCCTCACTTCATGACAAATAGATGGGGAAACAGTGTCTGAGTTTATTTTTCTGGGCACCAAAATCACTGCAGATGGTGATTGCAGCCATGAATTTAAAAGATACTTACTCTTTGGAAGAAAAGTTATGACCAACTTAGACAGCATATTAAAAAGCAGAGACATCTCTTTGTCAACAAAGGTCCGTCTAGTCAAGGCTATGGTTTTTCCAATGGTCATGTATGGATGTGAGAGTTTGCCTATAAAGAAAGCTGAGCACTGAAGAATTGATGCTTTTGTGCTGTGGTGTTGGAGAAGACTCTTGAGAGTCCCTTGGACTGCAAGGAGATCCATCCAGTCCATTCTAAAGCAGATCAGTCCTGGGTGTTCATTGGAAGGACTGATGTTGAAGCTGAATTTCCAATACTTTGGCCACCAAATGCGAAGAGCTGACTCCTTTAAAAAGACCCTGATGATGGGAAAGATTGAGGGCAGGAGGATAAGGGGATGACAGAGGGTGAGATGGTTGCATAGTTTGGGTGGACTCCAGGAGTTGGTGATGGACAGAGAAGACTGGAGTTGCAGTTCATGGGGTCGCAAAGAGTCGGAGAAGACTTAGCGATGAATTGAACTATACTTCTACAGCCTGATATACATCATTTTTAAAAAATGCTGCATAGTATTTCCACAATAAGGATGACTACATTAAGTGTATTGAGTCATTCTCTGAAAGAAAAATATTAGGAAATTTCAAGGTCTTCCTTTTAGTAAGAATCAGAGAATTATTCTCCTTGTAACTCTGAAAAATTTCCTTATTAGTGAGCTAAGCATTAGCAGTTCCTTTACCAGCTGGACCCTTAGTCTCCCTAATTATGTCTCAAGGGTTTAATAATCAGGCAGGCAGAGGAAAATAAGTTTCATACTTATTCCAAAAAAAAAAAAAATCAAGAAAGGAATTTTACATTGCTTTATGAATTCAAGGCAAGTGATCTCTTAAACCAAGGTTTTTTTTTGGGGGGGGGGGTCGGGATTGGTAACGAATATAATAATGAAAAACATAGCTTAACCCAAGATGTTTACTAAAGAAAAGAAATTTCTAATAGTATATGAAAGGGTCAAGGTGATAATTTAAAACACAAATGAACTCAGAAGATATAAAAAAAATAAGCAATCAGACAGTTGTGCTTTCCGATAATCAATTAATCACAGAGAAATAATAATTCACCTTTTATTGAAGAACTTCCTATTGATTTAAGTAACTCAATATGTGAGTATTAAACTAGAGACTCAGATATTTAGATAAACAAAATGTTTTGGTTTTAAGTGTGGATACTGAAGACGTATAACCAAGGAGAATAACTAAATTTAATATTGTCCAAGATACTTTATAGAAGGTAGATCTGAATCTGATTGCTGGGACAATTTTTTACAATTTAGAATGGTGACTGACAGAAATCTAAGACCATGGTTATCTCCTGCTAAAGTCATTCATGATCCTGCACCAGAGAGCACCACACACAAAACATGAAATGAAGAAGAAACCAATCAATAAGGTAAAGCATTCATTGAGCTTTTTTATTTCAAGAGAGAGATGAAACCATTGTGACAATAGTCCTATCTTGGAAAAATAGAACAGAAGCCTATAATGGGACGTGAGATTTGCACAGGTTGAGATGTAACAGAATAATCTTAAGAATTTCTAATTCCTAGCTGAATTTATGGCTCCAGAGAGTGGTTTAAAGACATAGAATCTTTCAGCCAGTTGAATGAAATGAAATATAAAGGATGAAATACAATTTTAAAGGAAAGTTAAAAGAGAGACAGAGAAAGAGAACAAAATTATTCAGGGCAGCAAAACAATGCCCTGGAGAAATTATAGACAAAATATTTTAAATAAAATGTAATATCTCCACTTTTGCACCGTAAGTGTGGTGGGCAACCTGTAATTCGAGGAGACTTTAAATCACAGTTCAGTTCAGTTCAGTTCAGTCACTCAGTTGTGTCCGGCTCTTTGCAACCCCATGAATTGCAACACGCCAGGGTTCCCTGTCCATCACCAACTCCCAGAGTTCACTCAAACCCATGCCCATCGAGTCAGTGATGCCATGCAGCCATCTCTCCTCCTGCCCCCAATCCCTCCCAGCATCAGGGTCTTTTCCAATGAGTCAACTCTTTGCACAGATGGCCAAAGTACTGGAGTTTCAGCTTTAGCATCATTCCTTCCAAAGAACACCCAGGACTGACCTCCTTTAGAATGGACTGGTTGGATCTCCTTGCAGTCCAAGGGACTCTCAAGAGTCTTCTCCAACACCACAGCTCAAAAGCATCAATTCTTCAGTGCTCAGCTTTCTTTATAGTCCAACTCTCACATCCATACATGACCATTGGAAAAATCATAGCCTTGACTAGATGAACCTTTGTTGGCAAAGTAATGTCGCTGCTTTTTAATATGCTATCTAGGTTGGTCATAACTTTCCTTCCAAGGAGTAAGCATCTTTTTTAACTTCATGGCTGCAGTCACCATCTGCAGTGATTTTGGAGCCCAGAAAAATAAAGTCTGACACTGTTTCCACTGTTTCCCCATCTATTTCCCATGAAGTGATGGGACCAGATGCCATGATCTTCGTTTTCTGAATATTGAGCTTTAAGCCAACTTTTTCACTCCCCTCTTTCACTTTCATCAAGAGGCGTTTTTGTTCCTCTTCACTTTCTGCCATAAGGGTGGTGTCATCTGCATATCTGAGGTTACTGATATTTCTCCTGGAAATCTTGATTCCAGCTTGTGCTTCCTCCAGCCCAGCGTTTCTCATGATGTACTCTGCATATAAGTTAAACAAACAGGGTGGCAATATACAGCCTTGATGTACTCCTTTTCCTATTTGGAACCAGTCTGTTGTTCCATGTCCAGTTCTAACTGTTGCTTCCTGATCTGCATACAGGTTTCTCAAGAGGCAGGTCAGGTGGTCTGGTATTCCCATCTCTTTCAGAATCTTCCACAGTTTATTGTGATCTACAAGGTCAAAGGCTTTGGCATAATCAATAAAGCAGAAATATATGTTTTTCTGGAACTCTCTTGCTTTTTTGATGATCCAGCAGATGTTGGCAATTAGATCTCTGGTTCCTCTGCCTTTTCTAAAACCAGCTTGAACATCTGGAAGTTCACAGTTCAAGTATTGCTGAATCCCAGCTTGGAGAATTTTGAGCATTACTTTACTGGCATGTGAGATGAGTGCAATTGTGCAGTAGTTTGAGCATTCTTTGGCATTGCTTTTCTTTGGGATTGAAATGAAAACTGACCTTTTCTAGTCCTGTGGCCACTGCTGAGTTTTCCAAATTTGCTGGCATACTGAGTGCAGCACTTTCACAGCATCATCTTTCAGGACTTGAAATAGCTCAATTGGAATTTCATCACCTCCACTAGCTTTGTTCGTAGTGATGCTTTCTAAGGCCCACTTGACTCTCAAATAAGCTTGCCTTCGTGTGTAAATGAAAGTGAAAGTCACTAAGTTGTTTCTGACTCTTTTCATCCCCATGGGCTGTAGCCCAGAGGCTCCTCTGTGCATGGAATTCTCCAGGCAAGAATACTGGAGTAGGTAGAAATTCCCTTCTCCGGCGAATCTCTCTGTACCAGGGATTGAACCCTGGTCACCTGCATTGCCGACAGATTCTTTACTGTCTGAACCCCCAAGGAAGCCCCAAGAGTAATGACTATTCAGAAAATCAGCAAACCCTGAAGATGGTAGACTAGTTTTTCAAAGAACGATCTTCCTGGAGTTAGAATTCGAGGTTTGTTTATAAAAGAGGAGGGAGAGGTCCTGGTTTAGTCAGACTCCAGAGGGGAATGTGTTATTTCCTTCCTGCAGCCATTCACAGATTCACAGGTGGGACTGGTCAGGATGTTTCCTGTGAGCTATACAAAGGTATTTTAGGTTAATGGCCATTACTTCGGAGATAGGATTCCTAGAGATGGGCCATTATGTATACTTTAAGCTTACAGGCAGCATACTTTTGGTGAGTAACTTGTTCTTCCCTATTACATACACATTTTACATGGTATAATATAGTTGACATTACATTATAGGTAATAAACCTGTACTGTGTTAGATTAAAAGAATAATGGCAACATTGTTTGAACACTTACAATGTATTAGGTAATACAATAGGCATCGTGAATAGATTTACTCATTTAATCATCACAACCACCACACGAGGAGATATTGTTATGCCCTTTAATAAATGAGAAAATTGTAGCTTAGAGAAAACAAGAAAGAAAGCCAGAAAAAAATGATATGGACATATGGTCAAAGGTCCAGGAAAACTGAAATAAAAATTTTGGCTATTTCTTCAAGGCTGTACATTCCACCAAGAATTCCAAGGTGATTGTCCCACTACCAAATGGTTCATAAAATCTATCACTAAATAGAAATAAAATGAATTAGTTCTAGAAAGACTTTCATTTAAAGTCATTTACTGAAAAGTAAGCCAACTATTTCTGGAAAGAACTACTAGAAATTAAATATCTAGATTATAAAAGGAGTAACCAATGATTGTTAACAATATTTGTCAAAACATATTGATGAGGATCATTGTGTTTTGTCAAAAGCTTATGTTGCTTTTTCCTGATGAGCACTTAGCTGAGTACTTCATATTTTTCTGGTAATATATTTTATGCTTAATTCAAAGGAAGAAGGATCTAAACCAGAGATTTAAGAGTTTCTTGAAATGGTGGCATGTTGCAATCTGATATTTAGGTTATATGTACAACTAGACTTTTTAAAATTAGGGCTACAAGGTATTGCTTTATATTTAGAAGAAAAAAAAATATTTACTTGAAATATTTCCCATGATTCCTCCCTGATAATCATTTCCCTAGATTTCCTTTTCCTTTAACATTTTTTTGTGAAGAAAAGATATAGTTGCACTTTCCCTAAGAAGGTTAAATTACATCAATGACATATGTTTCACGTTAAACTTTTCTTCCCTTTTGTGAATAATGCAAACGTTAGTTAAAACCATAAATTCTAAATAGATGTTTAGTAATATTTTTGTCAGCAAATTATTCTAAATACACTACTAGTTTCGAGACACATTCCTCTAAGGGTCTGTGCAATTTGAAGAAATCTTGAAGTATTGGAATTCTGCAATCATAAGACATTAAAAAAATAGAACTGGTGATTAGGAAAATTGGCTATTTCATTATGGTGTAAAAATATTTCTATTATTTAGGGTTCACTTTCACAAGGTTCTTTTTTTTTCCTATTATTCCCTTACTTTAACTACCATAACTTTGTCATGTGCTCTGCTCTTTTTAATTCTTAAAATTTGCTGCTAAAGCAAATTGGAATTGTTTGATTAAGGCACCTACCTATATTATTGTCTAATCATTAAGACACAAATTATTTTAATTTTCTGAATATTTTTCTTTGTAACCAAAGTAATTATTGACTAAAAAGAAAATAGCTTAGAAATGCATTCTCACACTTGATTGAACAAACATTGCTAAATTATTTTCTACTTGCCCCATACAACTTTCCTTGTTCTTTGTTTTCTTTTTCCCTTAAAGCAATTCAGTAAAGAAGCATTTTATGAATGAAACAAGAGAGAAAGGAGCTTTTTTCCTCACTATAGATATTATGTTAATTATAACTGAGCCCACCCAAATGTACAATACTTGTACATTGTCCAATTAGTAATCATTAATGTATTATATGTATCTCTTTTTCTGGTTACATATGACCCTTGTCATGAATTAGCCTCTAAATATTTTTCATTATTCTATTCTACAATGTAGAATCAGTTGGGATTCAAGATTTTCCCCCATTCAATGTCTCCCTCTCTTGGCTTTCATGAGCTACATTAATCAAAGAAATAGTTCTCTTATCTTAAGCAACAAATCTCAGGGAATAATTCTGGTATTTTTCTATGATACCTCATAAAGTGTTCCGACAGGCAGTAAATTCTCAAAAAGTTACAAAATAACAGACAGTTTCCCTGATTCATATTCAGTCACAAGGGTGTAATTTTCCATTTACCTGTTTTGTTATATAGTACACATATTGGAAACTCAGTTTTGTTTAATGTGATGTAAACTGGTTTTCTAGGAAGTATCTTCACTCAGATAACTCTACAATCTTATTTGTCTGCCTAGACAAACTAATCTGATTGTAATCATGTTATTTATCTTTTAATTTCTTTTGAAGCTGATGTACATCAGAAGTGGCATTCAGCTGGGACTCACATAGGTAAAATCGACTTTATCAGGTTTAAGTGTTTCAGGGCCTGGGCACATGTTTTTATATATGCAATCTTAAAGCACCCTGGGTGAGAGTCCAGCAGAGAAACTGCAGGCATAAACTCAATGGTAAAATATCACAAGACTCGAATAATGCAAACATGGTCGTAAGTAGGGTCCTGGTGATTCTGATCCCCATTTATCTTTTTCGAGTGAATCAGCCATAAATACTTGTCAGAAATGCACAATATTTTATTAAAGAGCAAGAGAAACTATTGTTATTCAAACAATGCCCAGCTGGCATCTTCCTCCTGAATTGAATCCACCTACAATATCAAAAACAAATATTAGGGAAAACAACAAAAATATCTTTCATTTCTAAACTAGATTCATGAGAAAAATTGATGAGAGTATCAATTAATGGCAAAGTCATTTAAAATGAGGCACATGAACTGAAAATTTTACTTTGATACCCACTACTTGAACAGGAAAAACTAGAAACCGTAAAAAGGTAATAATAATTTTGTTTAATTCATGATCTTGCACAAACTATTTGAGCTGAGAAAGAGCCAAGTAAGCTTCAGCTTCAGGATACTGAATTATATAATTTCCCAAAGTCCCTTCTTCAGAAATTTATTGCTGAGAGCATTTACCATGGTGAGGGGGGTCCAGGTAGGATGGTGGGTGAATGCCCAGCCATGCAATTAGAAAGCAAATCAGAACCATGATGAAAATCATCCAGTGTTTGTAATCACAGCAGATGGCTGAACTTCTGGAGAATGATCAATCACAGCATTGTTTGTAGTCACTGAAAGTTGGAAATAACTAAATGCCCGTCATTAGAGAAACAGATGAATAGAATGTAGAATACTAATGGAACAATTAACAGTAACGTATTAAATATATAATGAGACTGAGAGGTGCACACACATGTGCACATACACGGAGAAAGTGAAAGATACTTAAATAGAATAACTGAAAAATCAAGTCCCGTTATCATCTGTATTTTTTTAGTCTCACACTCCAAAGTAAAATTGTTACAAATAAAAATATATCTGTGTAAAACACACACTAGAACTGTATACACTGCCCTCCTGATGATGTTTTTTTTTTTTCCTCTGGAAACATGGGCAAGGATTGTTTTAAAGGAAATAAGATTATAACTATTATTATTCTTGTGCTTTTCTGTTATTTGTACATGTATTTAAGCAACAAAAAGGAAAGAAAGAAATACATGATACCAAGAGAACCAGATATTTTGTATAAGGACTTCTGGAGCATTACTGTATAGAGCTAACATGCATATGTATTACTGGGGAAATCACTTGCTGTAGATGATTGCATTACTCAGGACTCTTGGTTACAAATAACAAAAACCATGTTTAAGTAATTAAATAAGGACGCCATTAGACTGAGGTGGCTCCAAAGCACTGCTGGTCTCTATAAGCAAAACAAAAACCAAGCCAGGGTCAATGCACTTGAATTTGACAAAGTGAAATTTGAGAAGAGACAATCACAGTTAACTAGCCTTCCTAAATAAAGCAACTACTTAAGTTATAACCAATCTTTTTTTTTTTTTTTTCTTTTGTTTCTGCATATAAGCCTTTCCCCTACCTTCTCCTGTCAGTGGAATCATTCCTAACCACTTGCATTTTGGCACTGCCCTGCTGAAATTGACATATACTTGAATAAACTGAAATTTTGAATGGGTCTCATTGATCTTTAGTATCCATTAATGACAACTTAAATATGTGGAAAATATCTTTAAAATCCAAGCACATCGTACAGGTAGGCTCAGGACAGAGTTGGGTCATTAGAAGTGTCTTAAAATTCAGGTGACCTAAGAACTTGCTTAATTTTGCCTTTTCCTTTTTTCTCCCCTCATTTTTCTCTTTCTCCCTGTAGACTAGGTTCCTTCATCTCTCCACACTAGACATCTCTCAGTCCCAGCTCCAGTTTCTTTGTGAACAAAATTTATGCAAACTGGGTCTTTTATTCACTTCTTGTTCAATTAAATTGCATCTCAAATAAGAAAATAAGGAGATGGAGAACAGGAGTCACCGTTTGAAAAAGAATGAAAGAAAATGTAACTCTCCTGGTAAATATATATTGAAGGACAGAGGAGCAGTTTTAAAGTAGTGGATTCTGAGAGTCCCTTGGACTGCAAAGAGATCAAGCCAATCAATCCTAAAGGAAATCAACCCTGAGTATTCACTGGAAGGACTGATACTGAAGCTGAAGTTCCAATACTTTGGCCACCTGATGTAAAAAGCCGACTCTTTGGAAAAGATCCTGATGCTGGGAAAGATTGAAGGCAGGAGGAGAAGGGGATGACAGAGGATGAGATGGTTGGCATTATGGACTCAATGGACATGCGTTTGAGCACGCTCCAGATGGTGAAGGTCAGGGGATGTGGCATGTCACAGTTCATGGGGTTACAGAGAGTCAGACAGGACTGAGAAACTGAACAACAGTACCACATTTAATGATTTTACACATGCCATTGTTTCAGTTTTAAATAGGCATGTAGGTCTTGACACCTATTCTGTCATTACCCCTTTAAGACTCTATATAAAATTTTAAAATAGAATTTAAAATTAGTTAAATTTTAGTTAGTATCTACTCTAATATTCAATTGTTAATTGACTATTATGTTCACATAATTCATATATTTTATAAATATAAGAATATTGCTCATAAAGTTTAGTTCATTAAAGGATTATATATCTTACCCTTATTAAAACAGACAGAACTGTTTAGTGTAGTGATTTTGAGTATCCCAAATGATATTTTTTTATTTAAAATATGTGCTTGAGTTAATTTAATAATGGAGAATGCCTGTATGCTCAGTTTCTCATAGGTGTCTCTCTTTGAGACCCTGGCAGACTGTAGCCTGCCAGACTTCTCTGTCCATGAGATTTCCCAGGCAAGAATATCGAAGTGGGTTATCATTTCCTATTTCAGGGGATCTTCCCAACCCAGGCATCAAACCTGCATTGACAGGTGGATTGTTCACCACTGAGCCACCTGGAAAGCCCACAGTAGAGGATAATGAATAGCAAACTCAGTCATTTGAGAACTTGTTTTCATTCTATTTAGAGCGATTCCTTCATTGACTAGCCATTTTGTGCTTGACTGAGATGAAGGATCACTTAACCACCCCAGAAAGGCATTACAAAATTTGTGTAACTTATAGAATCATTAAATTCCATGTACATTATCTTTTGTATCAATGCTCAGTTGCTCGGTCATATCTGACTTTTAGTGACCTTATGGACTGCAGCTCACCAGGCTCCTCTGTCCATGGGATTTCCTAGGCAAGAATACTAGAATAGGTTGCTATTTCCTACTCCACATTATCTTTTACTTTGAGGTATTTTGATTAATATAAACTAAAAAGGCCTCAGTGGAAACATACAAAAAAGTTAATAGTTCATCAAAAAACTGAAAACATAACATACTACAATTAATTCACATTAAAGTTTCATTTTTGAATTTTTTGAACATGTATTTATGTTTAAAAATATAGCTACCTCATACTAACATGCGGAGAAGGCAATGGCACCCCACTTCAGTACTCTTGCCTGGAAAATCCCATGGATGGAGAAGTCTGGTGGGCTGCAGTCCATGGGGTCGCTAAGAGTCGGACAAGACTCAGCGACTTCCCTTTCACTTTTCACTTTCATGCATTGGAGAAGGAAATGGCAACCCACTCCAGTGTTCTTGCCTGGAGAATCCCAGGGACGGGGGAGCCTGGTGGGCTGCCGTCTCTGGGGTCGCACAGAGTCGGACACAACTGAGCAACTTAGCAGCAGCAGTAGCAGCATACTAACATGAGTTTGAGCAAGCTCTGCAAGTTTGTGATAGACAGGGAAGTCAGGCACACTGCAGTCCATGGGGTCTCAAAGAGTCAGACACAACTGAGTGCCTGAACTGAATTGAACATATGTCTTCTGCTTCTCTGAGCAGTCTCAAAGGTGCCAGACAAGAATACAAGAACTCATGAAGCTCACTTAGTCATTCCAATTTATTATTTGTTATTATTTTTTCCTTTTTGGGTTTTCACTTTTGGCTACTGAAGGTATAACTCATCTTATTCTTGTAACTGCTTAACCTCAGAAAGCATTTCCAAGACCTAAAATTACAAATATAAGTAAACATTTTCCAAGTAGGAAGGAAGAATAAATGAAAGATAGTGTGTATTGCTGGATTGTTATAGATCTGGGCATATTTAAAGATAGATAGAGAAATGTGGATATAGACAGTGAAATGAAACTCTCAGAAGGAGATAAGAACAGGAACAAGGTGGAGCAATACTTTAAAAGATGAAGGTTAAGAATTTTCTAAATTTAATGAAAATATTTTAACCTATGCATGTTGTAACTAAGATGGTCAGCGAACCTCACAAAGAATACATACAACAAAATCTATACCTAGGCACACATAGTTAAGTGGCTATAAAGTAAAAATGAATCGAAAATTTCATCACTGGTCAAAGGTGAAAAAGCACATAACATTTAGAATAATACTGAGAGTTAAGGCAGACAGTTCATTAGAAACAAGTTAAGATCAGAGGAAAATGATACAGAATTACTGAAATGCTTAAAGAAAATACCAAGCAAGAATTCTATATCCAGTGAAAATATCCTCCAAAAATGAAAATAAAATAAGGACATTTTTCAGACAGAAGCAGAAAATATATGCTTCTAGCAGAAGTTTACTGCAGGAGATGACAAAACTAGTTCTTCATGCTGAAGGAAGGTAGAAAATGACCAAAATAAAAAAACAGAACTCTGGATGTTAGAAAGAAATAACCAAGGGTATTCATATGTATAAATAAGCAGATTTTTGTTGTGCTTATTTTTATAGATATATGTGTATGCATATATTCATAAACATATGTGTTGGTACACACATATGTTTGTGTGTGGCTATAGAAATACAGTATGAACATTACTGTAAAATAATTTTAAAATATAGAAATAATAAAATAACACAACTAAAGAGAGAAAAATATAAAACCACAATCCTGGTTGGATATATAATATTCTTAATGGAAACTGATATTTTTTAATAGAAAAAAATAGTATGGCATGGAAGATTTGAGTAGAATTATCCACTAACTTATTTGTTATGGAAAGGTTGCTATGCTCAACAACAACAAAACTCATATTTTTTTCAAGTGCATATTGAGCATTCACCAAGATTGAGCATACACTAAGCCAAAGAACAAAACTCAGTAAATTTCAAAGGACCAAAATATACAACATGTATATAAATCAATGATGAAATACTATTTCATTTCCATTGGAATATCTAAAATTTAAAAGTCTGACAGTACCAAATAGTGTCAAGAATGTAGAACACCACAAAGTTTCATCCTTGCTGACAGAGGATTGTCAAATGGCAAACTGTGGAGCATTGTTGTGATGTCATCAGTGTCTGCCAAAGTCAAAGAGATATCTCCCTTAAATCAGCACCAGAGAACAAATAAATATTTTGCATTGTAATCATATCATGAGACACCACTAGTAACAAACATTTGGTTGAATGAAAGAAGTCAAAAGTAATTGGCTTCTCAGAGAATAGGAATTGATTGTTAGAAACATAGGAAAACTTTTGGGGATGATGGGAATGTTTTGTATCTCGTTTTGCATAGTGATTATGTTACTGCATAAATTCAAAAACTCATTCAAATGAATGTTTAAAACCTGTGAATTTTATTTTATGTAAATTACACCTCAAAGGAAAACTACAACAGCAAAGAAAAAGTGAAATTACATATAATCCAATCAAGAAGTATTTACTGAGTGAGCAAGAGCAAGGTCTCCTGGTGATGGAGGTGTTGTCTATGGCAGCAACAAAAATTCTTAAGCTCTTCTCAAGTAACTGATATTTTAACTACAGTGAAAGAGAATACACACAAGTTAAATAATACTGTTAAATACCAATATAAGTGATAGTACAATACATTCTATTGTTAACTTTAAGTTGAAGTCTTGCCTTTATCTTCAGGATAGAGAATAAGAGCACTTTGAGAAATTAAAAAGACTTCTTGTTAGTATTATGTTTGAGTCTGGCATTTCCATATTAGTTAAGATTTTGTTGAAGGTAACAAAATAAAGATGGTACAGTTGTGACCTCTTAAATTTTGCTACATTTTTTGGAAACATGGGTGAATTAGTTTCCAATCATTGCTGTAAAAAATTATCACATAGTGTCTTAAAGCAAAACAAGCATATTATAACGATGGAGGTCAGCAGTCCCTAATGGGTTTCACTGGGCTAAAATAAAAATGTAGAAAGTCAGCATTCCTTCTGAGGGTGCTAGATAATAAAGTATCTTTTCTAGTTTCCGGAGCTGTCTGGCATATGACAAAAGTTATGAACATTCCCATTCAAAAAGTAAGAAAATAAGAAGGGAAAAAAGGAAATCACCAGTACAAATTTCGAAATCCAGCCTGGAAAATCCTACTTTGTTTCAGAGGTCTGGAAATAATCCTCTTGTGATTCTGGGTCTATGAATCCACATTTATTTGAGTATCTATAAAACTGGACTTTACTGTAGCTCAAACAATAAAGAATCTGCCTGCAGTTCAGGAGACCCAGGTTCAATCCCCGGGTCAAGAAGAGAAGATCCTCTGGAGAAGGGAATGACAATCCACTCCAGTATTCTTGCCTGGAGAATCCCATAGACAGAGAAGCCTGGCAGGCTACAATTCATGGGGTCACAAAGAATCTTAACTTCTGTAAAATTGTGTGTGGGGGTGGTCTTATATCTGTCAAGTCCCTTTTACCATGAAAGGCATATATTCTCAAATTTCAAGAATTAGGATGTGAGCATCTTTTGGAGACTATTTTTTTCTGTCTACTCTATTGGGTTTAAAAAAAATCCTATGATTTTCATTAGCAGAATTTCTTCACTTGATTATAAATAGTGTAAACATATTGATTGTCCATATTATAAACCTGAGATACACTCTTAAAAAAGAAGAAGAGGAAGTTTTTTTTTTTCCATTACAGCAGGGAAAATCATTTTTCACCCTAGAATGAATTATCCCATTGACCACAGCAGTGACTATTTGAATATTAAGGTTTTCTTGATCCTGAAATGATATTCCACTCCCCACAGAAAATCCTTAAAATATCACTCCTTCAAATCTTTCAGAGAGCAAAGTTTATTGGACAGATGTTTTAGTTACCTATTGCTGTGTAATAACTTACATTAAAATTTAATTACTTTAGACAAAAATAAACATACATTATTTCACGGTTTTCGTGGATTAGGAATTTGGGGATAGTTTTAGCTGGCTGGTTCTAGCATGGAGTGTCTCATGAATTTATGGTTAAGATGTTAAGGGCTGCAGTTATCTGCAAACTTGAGTATGCATGGAGGATCCACCTCCATGATTTCTTACTCATGGCTGGCAAGTGGATTCTTCCTCTTGGTAGGAGGCTAGGGTTTCTTGCCACAGTTCATATCAATAGTGCTGCTTGACATGGTAGCTGGCTTCCTCCTAAGTGAATGATCTAGGAGAATAAGGTAGAAGTATAAATTTATTTAACCATTATAGATTCTACTGGTCACACAGAGCAATCCTGATACAATTTGCTGCAGATGACACAAGGGAATGAATATCAGAAAGCAAGTTTTCTTGGGGACCATTTTGGACATGGCTGGGCTGCCCCATAAGCAGTACAAAATTTACAAGGAAATGTATCAGACAGAATCTCAGCTTTGAATCAAGTCCCCACAGGCAGTGAGGGGAAAACATACATGATCAACAAAGGATTTGAAATCAGTATTAAAAAATAATTTTGTTCTCTCGCCTCACTTATTCTTATATTTGCCTTTGGAGAAGAAGACTAAGATGAAGTATTCAGAAGACTTCATGAACAATAGAATATTGTTGATATGTAAAACATAAACATGGAAATATATCTAAATCACTGAAAATATTTGTTCCATATCTAGTATATGAGAACTTGATACAGCATTTATCAACTGGGTGTTTACAGAATTAATCTTGCAAAAGTAGGCACAGCTTCTAAAGATTCATTTCAACACATTTTCCAAAAATGCATTGTTTGAAGGGGGATTTAGTCAGTATTTCAAATTTTACTTTCACTTTCAAATATCCCCTTGGCTCTAAAATTTTCATTATGAAACAATTGTAATTGAAAGGAAAAGAAGTCATTTAATCTTTTCTCTAAGCAAAACTGTTAAGGTAGTATTCAAACTTAGTGGATAATTATTTGGACTTGTGTTCCACATCTTGTCTTTTGCTGGTGCTAACAGTGACCTGCTGCTGCTGCTACTAAGTCGCTTCAGTCGTGTCCGACTCTGTGCAACCCCATAGACGGCAGCCCACCAAGCTCCCCCATCCCTGGGATTCTCCAGGCAAGAACACTGGAGTGGGTTGCCATTTCCTTCTGACAAATGCATGAAACTGAAAAGTGAAAAGTGAAGTCGCTGAGTCTCGTCCGACTCTTAGCGACCCCATGGACTGTGGCCCACCAGGCTCCTCCGTCCATGGGATTTTCCAGGCAAGAGTGCTGGAGTGGGGTGCCATTGCCTTCTCCAACAGTGACCTAGGCTAAGGCTAAAGTTGCTCCTGTATTGTAACAAATATGTTTATTTAGCATTTTTGGAAAGATCAAGTAAAAGTAGGTTGAGAATGAGGACCAGAATATGGTTGAGTAAATAAAAACTCTATGTTCTGCTTCATCTAAAAGTGTTATGGTCTGATTTTTGCAATATTCCTTTAGAGAAAAAGTCAAAATAACAAGACAATTACTGGCCTTAGTCAGAAGATAAAAACATTATAATCCTTTGTATACTCATTCAAAAAATATATATGCAGGACTTATTTTTTCTAATATGAGGCTGGACATTATAGAGAAAAGATACTAGACAAAACAACATCCTTAACCTCAAGAAACTATGCGAAGTGCCTTGACACTTGTTGTTTTGGAGACATCAGTTAGTGACCTTCTTGCTCTCTAGATTCCCCTTAGGAAAGCCTGAGCAAAAAGGAGACAGAAGAGAATGAAAATATCAACTTTATTTAAGGTTACCCAAAATGTAGATGTGTCAGTAAAGGTGGGAGAGGACAGCACTGGGATGTATCACCAGAGTGTGGTGGACACCATCCTCTACTCTTCCAACTTACTTCTCTCAGCTTCAGCGCCCCTCCAATAATTTACCACTGATTTCCCCCCATTTGCCCATATTTAGGTTAAATCTGACAAAACAGATGCTTATCCAGTACAACAGCAAACACTGTTTATCCTTAGGGATTAATATGCATTTTATCTCCCTGTCTGAATGTCTTAAGATAAACCTAGTACTACAAGCAGTTTCTCCCACAGTGACAGGCTCGTAGTCACCCTAAATACTCCTGGGATGCATCAACCATCTGACACCTAAGGTCTCTATCATTCACATATCTCAGGCCCTGAGTCCTGCCAGTGATGCACGTGGTGTGATTTTGCAGTCACTGAAATTTACAGTCAAACTCAAACAGATGAATAGGAAGATTTTAGGAGGAGCCCAACACCTCATCTGGTATGACTACATCAATATATATCTAGTTAGAAAAAGAAAGAAAATTACAGCACAAAAGCTCCAGAAAATCCTTTGCAGTGTATATTAAAAAGTTGCTTTGAAAGTTAGAAACATGAAATGGGACTGAATTAAACTGATATGATTTCATTTCACTAATGAGCAAATATTTAAACAACTTTATTAGCCATCTAGATAGCTGCCAATATATAAACTCCTTCAATAAAGAATTTCTATCCCCTCATTTTTATTAGAGTCATGTTTTTTACATAGCTGTTCTCTTGCAGGTCTTCAGTTTAAAAATATGAATGCATTAATATAAAAAGTTCAGAGATAAAAACCTTAAAATATTTTAGGTTATGCCATAGTCATATGAATTAATTAGATTAATATACAATTGTTGAAACCCAGATGAATATGTAGGAAGAAAGTGATATAGATAAAGGGAAGCTGAAATATTTTAATGATTTGAAGAATATTATTATGCACTAACTCTGTTTTTAATAATGCAGAGAACTAACAGACTCAGGTAATAATACCCTCACAGCAAGATTCTCTTTGTTTTTATTATTGCCCACTATTAACCAAAACATAGCCTTGATAGTAAGTACATACACCAGAATACTATCAAAGCTATGTTTGGCGCTAGTCGTAAAGAATGCAGGAGACAAAAGAGACTAGGGTTTGTTCCCTGGGTCAAGAAGATCCCCTGGAGGAGAGCGTGGCAACCTACCCCAGTATGCTTGCCTGGAGAATCCCAGGGACAGAGGAACCTGGTAGGCTACAGTCCCTGAGGTTACAAAAAGTCAGACATGACTGAAGCAACTTAGCACACAAGCACAAACACTAGAATGTATTTATTTTTAAAATCAGTTGTCTTTCATTCTGTATTTTGTGATCAATGCCTATGGAAAGAACAGGTGGCATGTATGCTTAACACTTCTGAAAAGTCATAATAAAAGATGTCAAAGATTAAGAAGTAAGTATTAAAATGCAGTCCTGATTTTCAGTCCTAGTGGGTAAACCATTTGGGGTCAAATGTAATAGTCACCATGAAGAGAAGCTACATCGTGGTTTCACTGTTAGCACTGACTAAATATTATTGCTCTGCTATTTCAACGGCAAACTGCAGCCCTTTGGAGCCAGCAGGCTCTCCTCAAGGACTTGCTGATGTGTAGCAAAAATATTTTAGTGTGAAAAAACTACTCCCTAGTGCATTTGTTTGCAAACTGCTGAATTTCTAGATAACTCTATATTCGAGGACTATTTTTGATAGTGCAGATACGGTGCTGAGATGCCTCTAAAAGAATCAACACTTCTTTTTTATTTTCTTTTTTACTCACAGCATGACAAACCCAGTAGAAACACAAATCTGCTTGGGTAGCAATTTTTTATTTCGTACAGTAATTTGTTGCGTTGAACCCAGACCTCCCTGCTTCATGCTTGCAAAACAGTAAAAAGCAGTCAAGTGAAATGCAAATTAATATAAAACTCAAATACTCTGTTTAACAGCTTTCAAGTTAGTAGACTCAATTGCCAAAAGAATGTAAAGCAAAGCTTTAACACTGCTGTTAATTATGCTTTTCTTGCCAGAAACACTTTAGCCATTACCTAGAAACTGTAAAGAATTGTTTTATTTCATCCAGAAATTTCTTTGCAATTTAATTACTGTTTATTTGTTTTATCTTCATCTGCTTTAAGAAAATGAAATCTAGCAACTAAGCAAATACTTTTCTTAATGTTTCTAATTAGATGTACACTAAACTGAAGTCCACTTAATTACCTTGAAAAATTCTAAAGTAAGAGTAAATTTATTTTTCAACTGTTGTAATTTATATAGATTAAGTAAACTTTTAATTTTGTGTTGTCTACCACTGGGAATATGATTTTTCATATCTAATTCTATTTGTTCTAATAAATTTCTAACACACCAAAATTTAAGTATGTTTAGGAAAATGAAATTAATATAGATAATTGAGACCATTATATAATCTTGTGTTTACACTATAGCTATGCATTAGGAAAAAAAATTTATAATTTTTTTGGATGGGTGCTATATTTCATATTATGCTCTACTGCAGAAAAGACAAGCAAGACATTGTGCTCCTTTTTGTGGAATTCAGGATCTGGTGAGGTGATCAGTTCAGTTCAGTTACTCAGTCATGTCCGACTCTTCGCGACCCCATGAATCGCAGCACACCAGGCCTCCCTGTCTATCACCAACTCCCGGAGTTCACCCAGACTCACGTCCATCGAGTCAGTGATGCCATCCAGCCATCTCATCCTCTGTCGTCCCCTTCTCCTCCTGCCCCCAATCCCTCCCAGCATCAGAGTCTTTTCCAATGAGTCAACTCTTTGCATGAGGTGGCCAAAGTACTGGAGTTTCAGCTTTAGCATCATTCCTTCCAAAGAAATCCCAGGGCTGACCTCCTTCAGAATGGACTGGTTGGTGAGGTGATACACACTCTTAAATAAAAAAATAGTAAGTATTTTGAGTGTCTTTTTAAATAAAATCAACATATTTTGTTCTATTATCAGGCACTTACCCATATGCATTGTGACTTTTTTTTTTTAATTCCTCTGGATAACTGGCCCAAATAAGTCAGGTGTCTGGTGAATGAGATTTTCTTCCTTTATTTTTCTATCACATTAGGTGCAGCATTAATTGCCCAATTCATTACCATTTCCACCACCTTCTATGTCGTCTAGAAGGCCAATATATCTCTTTGGTCACCAAAGCCATTTAAGTTTGAGACACTGAAATGGCAGTGCCTTTAGTATATCACATAAACCACCATGTTGACTGTCTAAACTTGACTAGATTTTTAGCCCAAATATTCACCTACAATTGGATAACTGACAAATCTCCACTCTACTTTTCAAAATCAGAACACATGCCATCTTTTATATGCTAAAGTCACATTCCTGACCTACCATCTGGCTTAAGAATTTTTCCTATTGGTAAGAATAGATTTTTCACTGATCCACATACACCATGTCCATTTTGTAATAAAGAGCATGCATTCTGTAGACAGCTGGCCAAAGTTAGTGGCATGCTGTGTGGTTGTGGAACAGGGCACAGTTAACTGGCCCACATGGGGACTGGACTTTGGCCTCATTAGTTATATACAGTAATCAGTTGAACTCAGTAGTCACTAACAGCTCTATTGAAAACCAACAATATGCTCAGCCATCCAGAGTGAATATGCTCTTTCTTTAAATGTGTCAGACCAAAGAATCTCTATTTTAAATTTCCTCTTTCATTTTCTCTTATTTCCATTGAAAGAAGGTCTCACTACTTACATTTTCTTCTATTTTTCTCTAATGTTTTTCTCCTTCAGTTTCCTTTCTGATGGTCATGTTTCTCTGGGTCCTTCCCTATTTCAACCACTCACGTTATACTTAAGCAATTAGTGGTCTATCCTAATATGCACTGATGTTACACAGCTTCCAAGAGTGGGTCTTCAGTAATATCAATCACTTCATGGGGCCTGAGAAGAGAGATAGACATTGAAATCGAACTTTTCTTACCAGACAATATTAATACAATTATCTCCCTAAATTAACTAGATCCTTCAGGCATTGTTAGGATGGGATGGTTATGGTAAGAAATACCAATGATTTCTATATTCACATAAACACTTAGTTTTAGGCTCATGGACATTTCAAGTTGGAAAAATTATTCAGTTCAGTTCAATTCAGTCACTCAGTCGTGTCTGACTGTTTGCAACTCCATGGACTGCAGCATGCCGGGATTTCCTGTCCATCACCAACTCCTGGAGCTTGCTCAAACTCATGTCCATCCAGTCGGCGATGCCATCCAACCACCTCATCCTTTGTTGTCCCCTTCATCTCTTGCCTTCCTTCAATCTTTCCCAGCATCAGGGTCTTTTCCAATTAGTCAGTTCTTCGCATCAGGTGGCCAAAGTATTGGAGTTTCAGCTTTAGCATCAGTCCTTCCCATGAATATTCAGGACTGATTTCCTTTAGGATTGACTGGTTTGACCTCCTTGCAGTTCAAGGGTCTCTCAAGCTTCTTCTCCAACAACAGAGTTTGAAAGCATCAATTCTTCAGCACTCAGCTTTATTTATGGTCCAACTCTCACATCCATACATGACTACTGGAAAAACCATAGCTTTGACTAGACGGACCTTTGTTGGCAAAATAATGTCTCTGCTTTTTAATATGCTGTCTAGGTTGGTTATAGCTTTTCTTCCAAGGAACAAGCGTCTTTTAATTTCATGGCTGCAGTCACCATCTGCAGTAATTTTGGAGCCCAAGAAAATAAAGTCTCTCACTGTTTCCACTGTTACTCCACCTACTTGCCATGAAGTAATGGGACCGGATGCCATGATCTTAGTTTTTTGTATGTTGCATTTTAAGCCAGTGTTTCATTCTCCTCTCTCACTTTCATCAACAAGCCTTTTAGTTCTTCTTCACTTTCTGCCATAAAGGTGGTAACATCTGCGTATCTGGTTGTTGATATTTCTCCAGGTAATCTTGATTCCAGCTTGTGCTTCATCGAGCCCAACAGTTCTCATAATGTACTCTGCATAGTATTAGTTTTATATTCACATAAACACTTAGTTTTAGACTCATGGACATTTCAAGCTGGAAAAATTCTTAGAGCATGTCTAATCCACTGAAATCTAAAAAGACCAAATAATTCTTCAGCAGTAGAAAAGCTGCTAATGATAGAGTTTTTCATTAGTTAAAGTATATAAAGTATAACAAAGAGACCAACGTGGAATTAACTGCATTTCCCTTATCAAAAGGATGAAAAAACCAACAGCTATTACGGTACAAGTAATAGTAGAATTCTACTATTCTGCTACAGTATAATGCTAATGTCTTTATCACAAGTTAGGAGTCTTTATAGAAAAACAGACTTTCAACTTGAATAACATTTTATTATTGAAAACTTATTATGCTATTGGCTTCCCTGGTGGCTCAGATGGTAAAGTGTCTTGTCTACAATGCGGGAGACCGGGTTCGATCCCCTGGAGAAGGAAATGGCAATCCTCTCCAGGACTATTGCCTGGAAAATCCCATGGACAGAGGAGCCTGGTAGGCTACAGGCCATGGGGTCGCAAAGAGTCGGACACGACTGAGCGACTTCACTTTCCTTCTTTCTATTATGCTCTAAAAATTTCATATCAGAAAATTATCTCTGTGGTCACCTTGGATAGTCTTTCCTCCTGTATTTGTAATCTCTTTGTGCTACCATTTATATGGGAAAAAGTTAAAGTTTTAATGTATACATAGTGTAAATAGTATAATAAAGATATAATAAATATACAAAATTCAATGTTTGGACCTAATGAAGAAAATTAGATAGAGGTAAAGACACCATTAACGTATCAAGTTACATTATTATGACATTTGAACTGAGGCAAAGGAATTTCTACATTTTTGCAAAACTAACTTATAGTACCAAGTAGTATATGTAGAGACATGTAAAATCAAAGAAACTTTACATGTCTCACTGGACTAATTCTACTGCCTTTAATATTTGAAGCAATTTAGTTGCTAAAATAAATTTGTAAGTAAGTGGTTGACTGAATCAATGAGTGAATCAACCAAGAGAAACTTTGAGTGTGTCATAATTATAGTGATCTATATGGCACCCCACTCCAGTACTCTTGCCTGGAAAATCCCATGGATGGAGGAGCTTGGTGGGCTGCAGTCCATGGGGTCACTGAGGGTCGGACACGACTGAGCAACTTACTTTCACTTTTCACTTTCATGCATTGGAGAAGGAAATGGCAACCCACTCCAGTGTTCTTGCCTGGAGAATCCCAGGGGTGGGGGAGCCTGGTGGGCTGCCATCTATGGGGTCACACAGAGTCAGACACAACTGAAGTGACTTAGCAGCATACAGATAAAATACTTTAAAACTGCTTGTTGAATTAATAAGTTCCCTTTGAGATAGTTACCTACTGACTTTCTCTCTTAAATTGTTAAAAACAACTTGCATTCTCTCTGGCTTTGCATTAATAATTTGGTAATTAGAATGTGTGAATCTATACTAAACCCAAAGGTTAGCTGATCTTTTTTGCCTATGTATTTAAATGCCCTTATTTTTCATATCAGGTGGCACTAATAGTAAAGAATGCACCTGCCAACACAGGAGATGTAAGAGATGCTGGTTTGGCCCCTAGGTTGGGAAGATCTCCTAGAGTAGGAAATGGAAGCCTGTATTCTTGTCTGGAAAATTCCATGGACAAAGGAGCTAATGGAGCTGAAGAGTTGGACATGACTAAGTGACTGAGCACACATACACACAATTTTTCACATCAGAACCTTAGAGAGGGAGTGGTATAAATGTCCTTCTATACTTATCAACAAAATGTCCTAAGACACTTGCTATCTATACACCCAGAAGTATCAGCTGACTCCAATAACATTTGTCCTCTGGCTACTACTTGTATAACATAATGCAGTGCATTTGCTATATTTTTTTTTCAAATCTCTAAAAGCCATCTCCTTCTAGTTCTTTCTTGTTTTTTTTTTTTTTTTTTTTTTTAATCCATGAACTTCCTATCATCTCTCTCCCTGGCTTATAAAAACTTATCCCAAAGATTTCCCAATGATATGTTGTGGGAGTTCTTTTAAGAGGTTCTCATTTTCTTTCTTGGCTTTAGGGTGGGAATTAAAAAAAGGAAAAAAGACTACTGGAGACAGTGGGATGTATAGTACCACTGGCCTGATTATCAAGTCTAGTACTGTTCTTTGTTTCCTTTTCTCTTTGAAAAGCTCTGGCCTAGAGCCACAACCCATTCTTTTGCTTATGCCTCCAACTCGGCTGCAGATCAGCTGACTAGCTGGCACTGCACCCTCTGGAGCAGGAATTCTTCCCTTTATAGGTTTAACTGTCATTGCCCAGGCATTTCATGCAGTATGGTTGCTTCTCTGCTTCCTACAAATACCATCTACTTTTAGAAGAACTGTATCTATTGTTTTCAAACTGTTGACCACTTTAAAATATTGTACACAAATATTTCAAAATATAAAACACATGCCATGTAATCTAGTAGGAGCACTAAGGATGCATTAAAATATATAACAGATTTTATTGTAAAATTTCCAAATCAAATAACTTACTTCGTGTCTTTTACAAATTCAATTTCAAGAGAATTTCAAGTCTGATTGTAATAAAATGCCTCTTCATTAGTGTTTCATTTCTTTTTAGCTATATCTGGTGACATCAGTACTTTTCTATATCTTGAGTTTATATTTCAAAGCAAATTTAGAACTATGGGGTTATTTTGCTTTCTATTTTGTTAATTCACTGCAAATCTCAAACATGTAAGTAAAGAATAAACTACAAAGTGATACATTTCCATATCTCTGTTCCTGGACATATATTGAAAGCATACAAACAGAAATTGGTTTTATTAGGAGGGCATGCATAATTGCATTAGCATTTTCCATGTAAACCAATTTTTATGATTCTATATAAAATTTCTCTGAAGCCAAATTAGCCAAAATAGAACCAATCAAATTTAATAAACCAAATTTAAGAGCATATACACTCACAAATTTGCAAAATTAATGAAACTGCTTTTTTATGCAATTAAAAACCAAAGAAATAGAAGGAGAAAAATACATAAGATACCAGTTAGAATAAACAAAAGAGTTTATTAGAAAACAGTACAACTTCCTTCTAATATCTGAAGAGCTGTACTGTGGAGATGGCTTACACTTTTAAGGACCAAAGTGTAGACATAATATTATTAGATTTTAAAAAACACAGAAAACTTGACTACATTTTATTATGGGAGTTTTTGATAAGAGTTATTAAGTAGGTAATCAAGTGCCTTATGAGGTTGTGAAGATCCTATCAGGTAAGTTCCATTTTGAGACATACCAACAAAATGTCATCTCATTGAGGGTTGTACTGAACCAAACTTTAGCCACACAGGGTCTCCTTCATGGATCACAGCCGTGTCTGGAAAAGGGGCTTGTGTAACTCAATGAAGCTAGGAGCCATGTGTGCAGGGCCACCAAAGATGGATGAGTCATAGTGAAGAGTTCTGACAAACTGTGGTCCACTGGAGGAGGAAATGACAACCCACTCGAGTATTCTTGCCTGAAGAACCCTATGGACTGTATGAAAAGGCAAACAGATATGACACCAGAAGATGAGCCCCAGGTTAGAAGGTGTCCAATATGCTACTGAGGAAGAGTGGAGGGCAAATACTAGTAGCTCTGGTGAGATTGAAGCAGCTGGGCCAGAGCTGGAATGAGGCTCAGCTGTGGATGTGTTCAGTGGTGAAAGTAATGTCCCACACTATAAAGAACAATGTTGACTAGGAGTTTGGAATGCTAGATCCATGAATCAAGGTAAACTGGATGTAGTCAAGCAAGAGTTGGCCAGAGTGAACACTGATATCTTAGGAATCTGTGAACTAAAGTGGATGGGAATGCATGTGTGCAAGCATGCTAAGCCTCTTCAGTCATGTCCAACTCTTTGCAACCCTATAGACTGTACTCTGTTAGGCTCCTCTCTCCAAGGGATTATCCAGGCAAGAATACTGGAGTGGGTTGCATGCCCTCCTCCAGGGGATCTTCCCAACCCCAGGATCTTCCCAGCCCATGGATTGAACCCAGCATCTCTTATGTCTCCTGCATTGGCAAGTGGGTTCTTTACCACTAGTGCCACCTGGGAAACCTGGATGAGAATGGGGGAATTTAATTCAGATGACCGTTGCAATTACTACTGTCAGCAAGAAACCCTTGAAAGAAATGGAGTAGCTCTCATAGTCAACAACAACAACAAAAAAATCTGAAATGCAGTACTTCAATGCAATCTCGAAAACGACAGAGTGATCTCAGTCTGTTTCCAAAGCAAACCATTCAACATCATAGTAATCGAAGTTCATGCTCCAAACACTGATGCCAAAGAAGCTGAAGTTGACCAGGTCAATGAAGACCTATAGCACCTTCTAGAACTAACACACACACACACACACACATACACAAAGATGATATTTTCACCATAGGAATGAAAGCAAAAGTAGGACATCAAGAGATACCTGGAATAATAGGTAAATTTGGCCTTGGAGTACAAAATGAAGCAGGGCAAAAACTAACAGTGTTTTGTCAAGAGAACATGCTGGTCATAACAAACACCCTTTTCCAATAATCCAAGACACAACTCTACACATGGACATCACTAGATGATCAATCCAAAATTAGATTGATTACTTTCTTTGCAGCCAAAAAGGGAGCTCTATACAGTCAGTTAAAAAACAAAAACAAAAAAAAACCTGGACTGTAGCTCAGATCAGGAGCTCCTTTTTGAAAAATTCAGACTTAAATTGAAGAAAGTAAGGAAAATTACTAGACCATTCATGTATGACTTAAATCTCTTATGATTATACAGTGGAAATGACAAATACATTCAAGGGATTAGATTTGGTAGACAGACTGTTTGAAGAACTATAGGCAGAAGTTTATTATATTACATAGGAGGAAGTGACCAAAACCATTCCAAAGGAAAATAAATCCAAGACAAAGTGGTTGCCTGTGGAGGCTTTACAAATACCTGAGGAGAGAAGAGAAGTGAAAAGCAAGGGAGAAGGGGAAAGGTATATCCAACTGAATGGAAAGATCCAGAGAATAGCAAGGAGAAATAAGAAGTCCTTCTTAAATGAACAATACAAAGAAATAGAGGAAAACAATAGAATGGGAAAGACCAGAGATCTCTTTAATGAAATTGGAGATACTAAGGGAACATTTCATGCAAAGATGGGCACGATGAAGGACAGAAATGGCCAAGAATTAACAGAAGCAGAGATTAAGAAGAGGTAGAAAGAATACAAAGAAGAACTATACAAAAAAGGTCATAATGACCTGGATGACCACAGTGGTATAGTCACTCACCTAGAGCCAGACATCATGTAGTGTGAAATCAACTAGACCTTAGAAAGCATTATTAGGAACAAAGCGAGTAGATGTGACAGAATTCCAATTGAGCTATTTAAAATCCTAAAAGATGATGCTGTTAAAGTGCTGCTCTCAAGACACCAGAGAATTTGGAAAACTCAGCAGTGGCCACAGGACTGGAAAAAGTCAGTTTTCATTCCAGTCTCAAAGGAGGGAAATGCCAAAGAACCTTCAAACTACCCCACAAGTGCACTTATTTAACATGCTGGCAAGTTAGTGCTCAAATCCTTCAACCTAGGCTTCAACAGTAGGTGAACTGAGAACTTCCAGATGTACAAGCTGAATTTATAAAAGGTAGAAGACCCAGAGATCAAATTGCCAATATCAGTTGGATCATAGATAAAGCAAGAGAATTCCAGAAAAAACATCTACTTCTTATTCATTGACTATGCCGAGGCCTTTGACTATGTGGATGACAACAAACTGTGGAAAATTCTTAAAGAGATAGGAATACCCGGCCACCATACCTGTCTCCTGAGTAACCTGTATGTGGATCAAGAAGTAACAACCAGAGACGGAACAACAGACTTTTTCAAAATTGGGAAAGGAGTACATCAAGGCTGTTTATTGTCACCCTGCCTATTTAGCTTATATGCAGTGCAAAATGCCAGGCTGGATGAATCACAAGCTGGGATCAAGATTGCCAGGAGAAACAGCAACAACCTCAGATATGCAGATGATATCACCATAATGGCAGAAATCAAAGGGGAACTGAAGAGACTCTTGATGGGGTGAAAGGAGGGTGAAAAAGCTAGCTTGAAACTCAACATTCAAAAAACTAAAATCATGACATCTGGTCCCATCACTTCATGGCAAATAGAAGGGGAAAAGTAGAAGCAGTGAAAAAATAGAAAAATAGAAGGAGAAAAGTAGAAGCAGTGAAAATTTTCATTTTCTTGGGCTCCAAAATCACAATGGAAGGTGACTGCAGCCATGAATTTAAAAGATGTTTGCTCCATGGAAGGAAAAATATGACAAACATAGACAGCCAGTTAAAAAGCAGAGATATCACTTTGCCAATTAAGGTCTGTCTAGTCAAAGCTGTGGTTTTCCTAGGAGTCATGTATGGATGTGAGAGTTGGATGAACATCAAGGAATTGGTGCTTTCACATTTTGGTTTTGGAGAAGACCTTTGAAATCTCTTGGACTGCAAGGAGATCAAACCAGTCAACCCTAAAGGAAACCAACTGTGTGCTCATTGGAAGGACTGTTGCTGACATTGAAGCTTCACTACTTTGGTCACCTGATTTGAGGAACTGACTCATTAGAAAAGACCATGATGCTGGGAAAGATTGAAGGCAAAAGCAAAAGAGGGTGGTAGAGGATGAGCTGGATTTCTGTCCATGAGGTTTTGCTGACAAGGATACTGGAGTGGATTGGCATTTCCTCTCCCAGGTTATCTTCCCAACTCAGGGATTAAATCCACATCCCCTAGGTCTCCTGTATTTCTGGTGAATTTTTTACCTGCTGAGCCATCCAGCAAGCCCTAATCTTTCTATATTAGTCCATAAAGAGCTTTCCTATTCATTTTAATAGCCACATAGTATTCCATTCTGTGGAACATTACAGTGTATATAGTCATATTTTGATAAACATTTCATCTATTTTTCATTATTTCTTAGGACAAATATTATTGAGTAAATAACACTTTTTCACATATTATTTCCACATTGCAAGGGTACTTGTACAATATAATCCCTGAAACAGAATTATTTAATCAAAGTGGATTTGTGTTTGCAGTTTTGATTAATTTTGCTAAAGTGACCTGTGGGTTTCCCAGGTGGTACTAGTTGTATAGAACTCATCTGCCAGTGCAGGAGATGTAAGAAACTTGGGTTCAGTCCCTGGGTCAGGATGATCCCCTGGAAGCAGGCATGGCAACCCACTCCAGTATTCTTGCCTGAAGAATCCCAGGGACAGAAGAGTCAGGCAGGCTACAGTCCATGAGGTCAAAAAGAGTCAGACACAACTGAAGCAATGTAGCACACACAGCACACAAAGTGACCTGTGCAGAGACTATATCAAATTATTCTCTTACACTGATTGTATAAAAGTTACCTTTTAGTTTATGTGTTATGGTGATGACTTTTTAAAATTTTTGTCAATGTAGAATGTAAAAAAGGTATCTCAGGGTGATTTAGTTTGGATTCTTGCACGGTTAAAATTGTTTTCAGTAGTCTTCATTCTAGAAAGACCGTACGGCTAGATAGATAATCTTGGTTCACATTTTTCCTCTTTAAGTATTACAGATATTGTTTCCCTGTCTTCACTGATTAAATTTAGCTGTAGGGAAATTCAAAGGTTTTAACTTTCCCTTGTAAGAGCTTCTGCCTTTAAATTCCTGTATTTTTTATGTTGCACCTTGGTGTTGACTATGCCAGGTCAACTTTTCCTCACTAATGACAACATTAAATTTTTATCTATATATATTTTAACAATGTAATTTTTGTCTCCTTTTCTTTTTCTTGAAATGTGTCATGAGTTTCATCTCCAGATACACTTTTGTACTTCAAATACAGTTATAATTAAATAATATATTTTCTGATTTTCTTCTTTAGGTACCAAACTCATTCTTATGTTGGACCTCCTTCATGCATCTTCTATAATTACTACTCTCCTTTCCTATATTTATTTATGCTTTTCTCATTTTTATTCCTTTTCCTTACACTGTAATTCTCCCTTATGCTCCTAAACCCTTTTTTATTTCATTTTTATAATGATATTGTTTATTTGTTCTCCTTCATTCTGTTACCATTTTTATTTTTTCTTATTATTCTAGTATCACTTTCTTGAGATTTTGCATCTCTGTTGCTTGTTTTTCCTTCAAATAGGTGATTGCTTCATTTCTTCTTAAAAATTCTTGGTTAAACTTTAGTCTATAATTTTCATACACTTTCTCAAAACAACACATTTGGGTGCAATTGCTTTACCTTTTTAAAAATTCTTCATCCTTTTTCCAACTTCTTATATTTGTTTTAATGTTATCCTTGCTACTTTCCTTACTACCCTTTATTAAGTGACTAACCTTTTTCAGAAGAATCCCATGGAATGTATAGAAAGCAGGACATCAAGATCACCTTTCTGGTGACAAAATAAAGCTTCATTCCTTTGGTTTATAAAGGCACCAACTTTCAAATACAACTTTGTTAAATTCTGAATGGCTCTGACTTTCCCTACTGTTTTCTGCCAAGGAGGGCTTCTCTTGCTATCCCTCTTTACCCCAAAATCACCCATAAGGGGTTTCCCAGGTGGCACTGGTAAAGAATCTGCCTGCTAATGCAGGAGACTCAAGAGATGCAAGTTCAATCCACGGGTTGAGAAGATCCTGGGAGGAGGTAATAGCAACCCTCTATAGTATTCTTGCCTGGAAAATTCCATGGACCAAGGAGCTTGGAGGGCTATAGTCCATGGGGTTGCAAAGAATTGAACACTACTGAGTGACTAAGCACGCATATGCACCCACACACCATTCATAAGAGACTCAGTTTTTACCCTTTATAATCATGCCCTCATCTTCAGGAAACATGTTTTTCTGGTCTTTTTGAGATCTGCTACCACTTGGCCTTTTTTCCACTTTTTTTTTTTTAAGTTTGCTTCCTCCAGTTCAGTTTTCTTTCCCCATTTTATATATTTTTAATGGAACTTATTCTTTTTTTTTAATCCCTGAATTGTCTTTCGTCAACTTTAGTTCAAAATCGAAACTTTTTCTTTTGAATTGTTGGAAGGAAAGGAGCTAGATAAAAGTTTACACAGCTCTGCTCTTTCCAGAAGTCCCTACATTGATGTTTTCATTTAAAAAATAAATAGTAAAGTAGGGAATATTGGAATGGGAGAGAAATGGATTTTATCTTTTGGGTCTCATTTCTTCAAAACGATAGCAATAATCCAGATATCAAACTATTATTGTATTAATTTGTGTTATGATCAGATATAGAAAAACATTATTCTTGAGGAATTAAAACTTATTTGAAAGATAAAGATTATGAAAAGCCTATGGTTTTTATTAACAGCAATAGTTTTCTTTACTACTGCCTGATGGACAGATGCTATGAAAGCCAAATATTAGCAAGTTTAATTTTTGATACTGGAGAAAACTCTTGAGAGTCTCTTAGACAGCAAGGAGATCAAACCAGTCAGTCCTAAAGGAAATCAAATCTGAATATTCATTGGAAGGACTGATGCTGAAGCTGAAGCTCCAACACTTTGGCCAGTTGATGTGAATAGCAAACTCAATGGAAAAGACCCTGATGCTAGGTAAGGTTGAGGGCAGGAGGAGAAAGGGGTAACAGAAGATAAGATAGTTGGATGACATCACTGACTCTTTGGACATGAGTTTGAGCAATCCCTGGAAGACAATGGAAGACAGGAAAGCCTAGTGTGCTGTGGTTCATGGGCTCACAAAGATTCAGACAAAACTTAGAGAATTAGCAACTGAAAAACAACTGATAAAACAAAAAAAATAAAAAACAAATGGAGAGCAATCTTGAAAGTTCCCTGAGCAGACAAAACCAATTTAGTCATAGAAGCAAAACTTAGTTTAGCCTATTTTGCAAGACTAACCTGATTTGGGTCATTTCTCATCTACACCTCTGGAAATTGTGAGCAAAGTTTTACTGTTTCCCAAGGTTACTGCAGCCATGAAATTAAAAGACACTTACTCCTTGGAAAGAAAGTTATGTCCAACCTAGATAGCATATTCAAAAGCAGAGACATCACTTTGCCAACAAAGGTCCATCTAGTCAAGGCTATGGTTTTTCCCGTGGTCATGTATGGATGTGAGAGTTGGACTGTGAAGAAGGCTGAGTGCCAAAGAATTGATGCTTTTGAACTGTGGTGCTGGAGAAGACTCTTGAGAGTCCCTTGGACTGCAAGGAGATCCAACCAGTCCATTCTAAAGGAGATTGGTCCTGGGTGTTCTTTGCAAGGAATGATGCTAAAGCTGAAACTCCAGTACTTTGGCCACCCCATGTGAAGAGTTGACTCATTGGAAAAGACTCTGATGCTGGGAGGGATTGGGGGCAGAAGGAGAAGGGGATGACAGGATGAGATGGCTGGATGGCATCACCGACTCAATGGACATGAGTTTGGGTAAAGTCCGGGAGTTGGTGATGGACAGAGAGACCTGGCGTGCTGCAGTTCATGGGGTCGCAAAGGGTCAGACACGACTAAGCAACTAAACTGAACTGAACTGAAGGTTGATATGAGGTAACCACTGACCAATTTTCTATCATTTAAGTAAGATTTAATATTATGATCAATCTCTGGGAAGAATGAACAGTCACTTCCTTCTCACCATATAAACTGCTTTATAACAAATACATTAATATCTCTGAGCCTCATTTATATTTTGGTTTGAGTGCTCCTAGGTTATAAACTGGTTTTATTTTGATATGTGCATTTTTATTAATTACTTCTTCAGTGTGTAAAACACTACTAAACAGAAACCTCAGTTAAATAATGTCAGGAGAACAGAAGGGGGAACATTTGCACCTGACAATAAGAGCAGAATCCAACAGGAAATATCCCTCTTCTTGGAAAGGAAGCAGCCGATGAAACTGTAGCCCTCCGACTTCATTTTCCTCTCTATAAAAGCATTCTTCACCTGCCATGTAGGTACTTGCATGTGACTCATCAAGGTTGTATAAACTGAAATTCTTTCTGAATCCAAACAAACCCATCTTTGTTGGGGAGATATTTGGCAGTCTATTTCTTTTAGATTAACAATTGATTCAGTGTTTTTGTTCCTATTATTTCTAAACTTTTGACACTAGATTTTTTTTACTTTATTTTTAATCAAAGGATAATTGCTTTACAATATTGGTTTGATTTCTGCCATCCATCAACATGATTAACAATACTTTTTAACTTGATTGCAGTGTAGTTTGAAAACCCATACAATTTGAGATTACATTTTCAACAGAACTCCACCATTCCTTCTTTTTTCTGTTTCAATAATTGCACCTGCAATCAACCAATTTCCTGCTCAAGAGGTTAGTTATTAATACCTGTGTTTTTGCACGTGCAATTATGGTGAACTTTTGCAATTAATATGTATGTCTTTATTCATATCCAACTTGCTAGGCTAGACTTACCAGATAGTTTTGTTTTTGTTTTTTTTCCCACCTAAGGTCTTCAAAAAATTTTTCATGTGCTTCCAAGGTGAATCTGGAGGCAAACAATAATTGAGGTGAAATTGATTTAGTGAAAAAGTTGAGTTCTTTTTATTGTAAAATAATGATGACATTTTCCAAAAGGGCAATCCTTAGAAATACAACAAACTTAGAGATCATTTTAAAAGGGTTACATACAATTATTATCTACTAAAAATACTGTTTTAAGAACAATAAGCTATTTCCTAAATCTTATAAACATCTTATAAATTATGTCTATTTTTGTCTTTATGTGTGTCATAGAAAGCAAAAGTTTACATTGAATACATGTCCTTTATGCAGCCTAAATGTTCACCTCCATAAGAGAGATTAGTAATTGGGGCTCCTGGACCCTTGAGATTTTTATCTTTTGCCAAATGATGTCTAAGTTCAAGTCCTGATAATTTGAAATGAAGTCAAATAGACAAACCACTTAACCTGAGATGAAAATTAATGGTTAGAAATGAATTAACTCCTTAAATATTTAATTATTTACAGATATAAAAGTCTGTGGTCAGGATAGAAGGCAATCTTTTGACACACTATTGCTCAGCAGGGTCTTTTATGACTAAATCTTTAATTTATTTTCAGGAAATATTTGTAAGTAAGTAAATTATTAAAAATAATAAGTCAAATGGTAACTCTAGCTTATTCTTAGAATTACTTGAATCTAATGGTCTCTATTCTACTGCATTTTTTTTAAGTGTTGTTAGTAATTGCTGAAATTCCACTAGCATAAACCTGAGAAGAAGCATTAGCTTTTGAGATCTTGATAACCTAAAGGTAATAAACTAACCAAAACTGACCAAATGTATTGTCAACAGTGAGGCCAGACAGATTTGTTTTTACATTTCCTGTGTCTGTTACTCTTTTATGAAGATAAACTTGCAAAAAGACAGAAGGGTAGATAGATTTATTACATGTTTTTTCTATTATCCTTCCTGTTTTGGGATTTGCCAGGTCTATGGCCCTTGACCAAAAATTGTGCTTTCTGAATCATACTTAGGTAGTTTGCTATTGTTCAAATTGAAGGAGCTCATAAGAAATTTCCCCTGAGAAATGCTGCAATGTGTTTTCTGTAAAGAAGTTAGTGGAACCAGATTCACTGGGTTATACATTGTTCTTTTTATCAGAACCCTGGGGAAAATGCCTCTGGATTCTTCCAGATTAGTTGGGTTTCCTGTGAGTCTGGAGTTCATTTCTGTCTTATAGATACTATGAATATTTTAAGCTGATTGATTTTCCTCTTCTTATTGGCTGCCAAGAAATTTAAAACTAGCATTATGACCAACTTTTAAGAAGACATTAGCATGTTTGACATGCATTTTATGTATTCTCCATCTTGCTTCCTTGCAAGTATTCTCTCTTTAATCCTCATGTTCCAGATTTATGAGATATGGAATGATATACCAGCTACCTCAAAAATCAGTTATATTCTCTAATAGAACTTCAGGTTCAGTTTGATCTGAACATTTGATCAAACATGAATTAACTGATTATTAGCACTGTAAACATTTTTTAACATTTTTAGAGCCAAAAGAAAAAATGGGAAATTAGTGAGAAGAGAGATGACAGCTGCTTTGTGAACTTCATGCTTCCTCCTGTAGAGTACTATTGTGTGTGTGTATGTGTTTATGTATGTGTACTCCTATGTGACAGGAACAAAGGTTGCTCACACACCACTCCACCACCTTGCTAACAGAGCCATGATTTTCTCAAGGCCTCAAGAAGAGATCCCTTGATTTCAGATAAAGTGGGCCTAAAATTCTTGTTTAGAGAATGGTCATTTTCCATTTCTCATGAAAAAGAGAATTCTGCCAAGGGTCTTTGGGCAAAAATAATTTTACAAGCAGGAAAGCAACATGAGAAATTGTCTTAATGCTCTGGTTATATCCCTCTTTTAGAATGAGATCTTGATATCTGGAGTTATAGTAGTCTTATTGTAGCCATTAGTCAGCAAACCTAAAACTAAGGAGCCAAAATTCTGAGGATCATAGAGAAGAAATATGGAAAAATCCTGAGTTCTTTGTGGTACACTGAATAGCTGAACTCACACTACCAACTTTTCATGTCTAAACTGTTATGTAGAGGAAAAAATATTTATGATATTTATAATTTTTTAATGTTACTTGCCAACAAAGGTCCATCTAGTCAAGGCTATGGTTTTTCCAGGAGTCATGTATGTGAGAGTTGGACTGGCAAGAAAGCTGAGCGCCGAAGAATTGATGCTTTTGAACTGTGGTATTGGAGAAAACTCTTGAGAGTCCCTTGGACTGCAAGGAGGTCCAACCAGTCCATTCTGAAGGAGATCAGTCCTGGGTGTTCTTTGGAAGGAATGATGCTAAAGCTGAAACTCCAGTACTTTGGCCATCTCATGCGAAGAGTTGACCTATTGGAAAAGACTCTGATGCTGGGAGGGATTGAGAGCAGGAGGAGAAGGGGACGACAAAAGATGAGATGGCTGGATGGCATCACCGACTCAGTGGACGTGAGTTTGAGTGAATTCCGGGAGATGGTGATGGACAGGGAGGCCTGGTGTGCTGCAATTCATGGGATCACAAAGAGTTGGACAAGACTGAGCGACTGAACTGAACTGAATGTTTCTAGCAATTGGATGTGTTCCTTATGATACAGTCTTACCAAAGTTATAAAGTTTAGAAAATTTTTGATAGTGATTGATAAGAGAAAGAAGAATTCTCTCTCCTATAGTTAGAATATTGAAGTTTATTATCATTTCTTATATGATGACTAGTCTCACAACTTTCTCTGCTTTTATTGGTATCCATTACAAAAAAATATGATTGTCAAGGAAATAAAATCAAAAGATATTTCCAAATTCTTAAATGTTACATATATATATGTGTGTGTGTATATATATATATATATATATGTAAATATGTTTATATTTATAATTTTTAGCAGTTAATAATGAACCTCACTGGTTATCCTTCCAAAATAGATATTATCAACACTGGTTTCTTTTCAGTTTTGAGATAGATTTATCCAGTTTAAATTGATTTGAAATAAACAGTGGGAGGTCATTTTTCATTGAACACATGCTAGATGTGTTTTCCAAGGACAGTTCAGTGTTTTTTCCAAAGGAAAACCTGGTCCTTGTTACAATACTTTTGATTAGAAATGGACAATAAGCATAGACATAGACATAAGTAAAAGAAAACATATAGAAGATTTCAGAACCTCTCCACAGGAATGAAAAGGAAAGTAAATTCAAGGAAGTCAGTAACATTACAAACAGTGAAAGCTATTAGTGAAAAGGGTATGAAATAAAGCGCAGAACTGTGAACAAGAATGTGACATTAAACAATGAAACAGAAGAAAAAAACAAATACATGATGGATCATAGTTAGTATTTAGAAAGTATTTATCATTTGCCTAACATGATGCCAAGAAGCTAGCATACAGAGTTTTATTTAAGACTTGTAACCACCCTACTAAGTTTATTAATTATCCCCATTTTACAAGTAAGAAAACTGAGCTCTGGAGAGATTCACTAACTGACTCACAGTTACACAGCTAACAATTAAAGCAAAGATTGACTCGTGTCTTAGCGTAATTGTAAAGTCTATACCCCTAAACAGCCATATTATGGTGTTTTCCAGTAATAAACTAGGAGAGCAGTGAGTATTCCTATACAGACCACATCTGCATTTTTGTCTAGCATACATTTGTATATTCATCTATGCCCAAAATTCTATTTTCCCACTAATGCTTCAGAGATTTTAGAACTAAAGTCAAATGTTATAATTTGAGTATTCATGTAATACAAATTTTTACCATTGTACATATCAGCCAAACTGTTTTCAGCCACCATTTTCATTTCTGCTCCTCAATTAATGTTAATCACAGTGATTATGCTAATCTAGGTTGATACAGTATACAAGAAATAACAAGGAGAACCATTTTAGACTAAACAGCCAAAACAAGCTCCACAGTAGAAACAAATACTTGAATTGTAAATAATTTGAATCAGGTCATATGCTGAATAAATAGCAAACATTTTAAATATTGAAGAGCAAGCAGAATTTTCTGTTTATAATGTTACATCATAGTATGTATCTTTTGATGTTTATATGTTCACATTATTTCTGCCCTTTGTGTACTTTTTATATTATTGTAAAACAATATATCAATCTAAAATATAACAATAGTTTTCTCTAAATAAATACTTAAGTTGATTTCTAACAACAGTACTTTTTCTCCATTATGTAATGTAACACAGGATGAAGGTGAATTGCATGTACACAACCTTTGGAGAGCTAAAAAAGTGACTATCAGTGCTTGGTCAATGGATATAAACTTGAACAAACTCCAGGAGATAGTGAAGGACTGAGGAGCCTGGCATGCTGCAGTCTATAGGGTTGCAAAGAGTCTGACATGATTTAGTGACCGAACAACATCTGTGCTTGGGAGCAAAAGGCAAAGGCAGTTGTGAAAAAAATGGGAGCCTGTAGAAAATACGCTCGCTTACATACCCTTAGATAATATTCTTATATGATATTATCTAATTTAGAATGAGTTGGAAAAACATAATGGAAGTTCTACAATTAAAAAACATGATGATATATTACAGTCTATATTGTTCAATCTGTTCCCACACTGTTGTCAGGTCTCATAATCAACCCAATGGGAACATGACATCTACCCAGATAGGAATTTCAAACTGATACTGTTGTTGTTTTTTTGCAAAATTATGCAGGGTAGAGAATAAACACATGCCATTTTATTTTTAAAAGTTAATATTATGTACAGCATGAACTTTTGCATTGATTTTGATTTGCTTAATAACTTGCTTTATAATACTATTTATGTGATGATTAAGTATTTTAGACATCTTAGACTTTATGCCTGCAATAAATGCCTTACTCACCTCAACTAATCCCAGGCCTATGCTGTATGAATCTATTCTAATTTTATATGATCAGATTCATAGAAAAGTCCAGGCATGCCCAATGATCATTCTCTGCAAATCTGATTCTCAAGGACACCTTGCCATATGTCTTTTGGAGAGTTGCAGATAAAGAAATAATGACAAGCAATAACCTGAACTGAAGTTTTTCTTTAAAAACAGAATAGGACTAAGAGGAGGAAGATAATTATCCTATCTCCATGCCCTTGGAAACAACATACAAGTAAAGGAGTAAAGCTATTTTTACAGTCGTCTTTTGTCTTTATTTAAAAACAAGGCTTGGCTTCTTACAAAAAAAAATTGCCATTGCCTTCTCCATTTGTAAGAAGCTAAGCCTTGTTTTTAAGTAAAGATTTGGGCACTAGAGGGTAAAAATTTAAGAAAACGTGTTAGAACTATTAGTTCCAAATGTGTGTTGTTTTTGCAAAATGGTCATCATATTTACTTATTAGTTCCAGTGACATTCCCATTAGCAATTTGAAATTCATTCCCATGTCTTGCTCTCAGAGCTAGATTAGGAGCCTCAGGAATGAAACAGTTTTGTAAATCTAGAGGCAGAGCACATTTTGTCTTAAAATAATTTTGCCAATTTAAGTGCCTAACACTTGCATGAGATGAATGTTGACTACTACTAGAAACCAAGTCTACTCGTTAAGAATGGCCATATGCCAAGATTAATTGAATTTAAATGATTTGAACAAGCTTCAAAGGATATTCCAAAAGAAGAAATTAGAAAATATATGAATATAAATGAATTCTGAAATAAGAGAATGGGTGCCAGCTTTTAAGAAACTAGTTCACACTTGTCTATCAATGCCCAAATAGGTTTGCAAAAAATTAAGTTGACTAGCATATCGTCATATCTTAGATGTTATGTTATTGGCATCTGATGTCCTTCAATAGTCTACACATTGTTAGTTATTCTGGTTTTCTACAGTAAACCATAGAGTTAAAAATCATCAACCAAGGAAAAGACATTCATATATTCTTATACAGTCAGTAATGCCCTTGAAGATTCCCAGACATTTTGTTCTCATTAAGTTCAAGTTAGCAGGCAGTTGAAGGTATAACTTTCATCCCTGGAGTAAATTGTGACTTCTTTAAGTTGAGCACTGGGTGAAGTAGTTGGATTGTACTTAGGAGCATGCTGCCAAGAATGCATATCTCTAAATACTAGAAACCCACTCAGTATGGTGATCAGTTCACACTGTGTAACATACATGGGAACCAAGGCCAAGTAATGGAAAAACATCTTTACATTCTAGTTTTTCATGGTAATTCTGGAACATTCGTTTCTTGAGTAGAATATTGGGTAAAATAACTTTACCATTTTAAAGGATATTTTTCTCTATTTTTTACATGATATGTGAATTAATTTTTGCCAGTAAAATGCAGCTGTGATGCATCCTCACTGTATTTAATTGAAGACTTTTTTTTTGAAGTTGTTTTATAATGGATGAGCTAGACCCCATTAAAATTTAAAACGTCTATTCTGGAAAAGACAATGTCAAGAGAATAAGTAGGTGAGCTACAGACTGGGAGAAAATATTTGCAAAAGACACATTTGATAAAGGACTCATTTATATGAAGGACTCAAAATTCAACAGCAAGAAAACAAACAACTTGACTAAAAATAAATGAACTGAAAACCTTAACAGATACCTCACCAAGAAAGACATCCACATGACAAATAAGCATTTGAAAAGATGCTCAACATTTTATAATACCATCAAAGAAATGCAAATTAAAATATCAAGATGTCACTACATACCTATTAGAATGGCTACAAACTGGAACAATAATAACACCAAATGCTGGTGAGGATTTGGGGCAACAGGAATTCTTATTCATTGCTGATGAGAAGGCAAAATGGTACAGCCTTACTGAAAGAAAATTTGGCAGTTTTTTACACAACTAAATATACTCTTACCATACAACCCAGCAATCATACTCCATGGTATTTACCCAAAGGAGTTGAAAACCTATATACAAATAAAACCTGCACCCACATGTTTACAGTTTCTTTATCCATAAATGCCAAAACTTGCAATCAACAAAGCTATCCTTTAGTAGGTGAACAACTAACTGTAGCACAATTAGAGAATGGAATATTCTTCAGTGTTACAAAGAAATGAGCTATCAAACCATGAAAAGACATGGAGGAAATTTATGTGCACATTACTAAGTGAAAGAAGCCAGATTGAAAAAGTTGCACATTGTATGCATGTCCATCTTTTTACTGTATGTGTCCATCTATATGACATTCTGGTCGAAAATTCTTCAAAAGATGGGAATACCAGACCACCTGCTCTGCCTCTTGATAAATTTGTACGCAGGTCAGGAAGCAACAGTTAGAACTGGACATGGAACAACAGACTGGTTCCAAAGAGGAAAAGGAGTTCGTCAAGACTGTAAATTGTCACCCTGTTTATTTAACTTATATGCAGAGTACATCATGAGAAACGCTGGACTGGAAGAAACACAAGCTGGAATCAAGATTGCTGGGAGAAATATCAATAACCTCAGATATGCAGATGACACCACCCTTATGGCAGAAAGTGAAGAGGAACTCAAAAGCCTCTTGATGAAAGTGAAAGTGGAGCATGAAAAAGTTGGCTTAAAGCTCAACATTCAGAAAAAGAAGATCATGGCATCTGGTCCCATCACTTCATGGGAAATAGATGGGGAAACAGTGGAAACAGTGTCAGACTTTATTTTTTTGGGCTCCAAAATCACTGCAGATGGTGACTGCAGCCATGAAATTAAAAGACGCTTACTCCTTGGAAGGAAAGTTATGACCAACCTAGATAGCATATTCAAAAGCAGAGACATTACTTTGCCAACAAAAGTTCGTCTAGTCAAGGCTATGGTTTTTCCTGTGGTCATGTATGGATGTGAGAGTTGGACTGTGAAGAAGGCTGAGCACTGAAGAATGGATGCTTTTGAACTGTGGTGTTGAAGAAGACTCTTGAGAGTCCCTTGGACTGCAAGGAGATCCAAGCAGTCCATCCTAAAGGAGATCAGCCCTGGGATTTCTTTGGAAGGAATGATGCTAAAGCTGAAACTCCAGTACTTTGGCCACCTCATGCGAAGAGTTGACTCATTGGAAAAGACTCTGATGCTGGGAGGGATTGGGGACAGGAGGAGAAGGGGACGACAGAGGATGAGATAGCTGGATGGCATCACTAACTCAATGGACGTGAGTCTGAGTGAACTCAGGGAGATGGTGATGGACAGGGAGGCCTGGCGTGCCGCGATTCACGGGGTCGCAAAGAGTCAGACACGACTGAGTGACCTGATCTGATCTGATACAGAAAAAAAAAAAAAAAAAATCAGTGGTTTCTAAGGATTATGGTGGGTAGAGGGATAAATAGGCAGAGCAAAGAGGATTTTTTAGGACAGTGAAAATATTCTGTATGATACCACATAACATTATACATTTATTCAAACACATGGAATGTGCAACAGGAAGAGTGAAACCCAAGGTAAACCATGAACTTCAGATGATTATCATGTGTCAGTGTAGGTTCATCAATTGTAACAAATGTACCACTCTACAAAATACAAAGATTTTTTAAGCCATGAAGAACTTGGAGATGAGACGGTGTTTGTTATCTTGACGATGGTGATGTCAGTGTCAGTTTGTTAGTCTCTCAGTCATGTCCAACTCTCTGTGACCTCACAGGCTGTAGCTCGCCAGGGTCTTCTGTCCATGGTATTGTCCAGGCAAGAATACTGGAGTGGGTTGTCATTTCCTCCTACAGGGGATCTTCCCAATCCTGGGGTTAAATTCTCATCTCCTGTGTCTCCTGCATTACAGGCAGATTCTTTACCACCAGCCCCTGAAAATCCCTGATTATGGTGATGGGCAAAGCTTATTAAGCTCCACACTTTAAATATATCAAATTAAAGACAACAATATAATTATGATTCGGCATTTCTTGGGCTGTCAATGTTTGGATGAGTGATAAAATAAAGTCATAGATAATTCACTGCAAAAAAAAAAAAAAGTAGACAAAGAACTGTGCCTTCAAAAAGTTCCAGTTCTGACTACTCTGACAATTGTGACATTGTTTGCCAGTTATGTTTAACAATAAAAGATATAGCACAATATTCAAGGTTGAGGGACATTGCCAACTTTTCAGTCAATTAGCACTGGGCTAGGCTCCTCAGTCCCTGGGATTTAATCAGTAAGAATACTGAAGTAGTCGCCATTTCCTTCTGCAAGGGATCCTCCCCACCCAGGGATCAAACCCATGTCTCCTGCATTGGCAGGTGGATTCTTTACCACTCAGCCACCTGGGAAACCCCATCTGTAAATGCTTTTGCTCCTAAATGCCTAGAATGGCTTCTATGAGCAGCCAAACTCTGACTCATCAGTTTCATCAGTACAGGCTAAGTCTGTACCCGAGGCTTTGACCAATGCACCAGGCAGATGATTCAAACTGAGTCAATCAGAATTCCTTTTTTTGGCATTTAGAACTGGTAACAGGAGACACCAGCTGGGGTTTGAGAGAGAAATTTTGAATTCTAGAAAGCTCTTAATTTCCTGTTATGGTACCTGCACTGCTTCCTATGAGCTCCAAAAAACCACACCTATGTCCTTAGAACATATCCTCCCTTGTGACAACTTGGCTCAAATTTGTTTTTACTACTTGGAACAAAACTTTCTAATTTATGTAAACAAGTATATTTATGTATTTGTTTTTATTGGAGTATAGTTGATTTATAAAGTTGTGGTAGTAGCAGTGATTCAGTTATACATACACATATATTCATCTTTTTTACTCTTGTCAAAGTTAAAAGTTTTATTTTTTTATTTTTACAGTAGGTCCTTATTGGTTATCTATTTTAAATATAGGAGTGTGTACATGTGAATCCCAAACTCCCAATTATCATACTAAGTGAAATAAGCCAGAGAAAGATACATGTACGATATCCCTTACATGCAGAGTCTAATAACAATGATAATACAAATGAACTTATCTACAAAACAAAAATAGACTCAGAGACTTAAAGAATGAACTTACGGTCAGGAGGGAAGGGTGGGGGAAGGAACAGATAGGCATTGATTCAGTATTTACTCATTCTTTTTATATTCTTTTCTCATATAGGGTATCACAGAATACTGAGTAGAGTTCCTTGTGCTATACAGTAGGTCCTTGTTGGTTATCTGTCTTATAGACGGTAGTGTGCATCATGAACACCTAATTTTAAATTGATAATACTTATCAAGTAAGTGGATACTTCCAAAATAAGAAAGATACTTAAGTGGTTAAAAACACGTGACTGCCCATATACAAGCTCTCAGCAATACCCAGATATATCCGGGATTAAGAGTACATTCCAGTCCAAAACCCCTTGGAGTGCACAGCTCCTTCTCTGACCCACTCTGAGTTAGAGATAACAAGTCTAGTTTCTTGGGGTAGTAGATTTGCCAGGTGATATTTTATAAAACTCAAGATTATTGGTCAGTTTATATGCATTTCTCGAACTTTTTTTTCCCCTTCATTCTATGTCTAATATAATAAATCAAAAGAATACCTTTCTCCATGAGCAGAGTTGGGAGAATGTCTTTTATTAAATTCCAATCCTGAGTGAACTAAGAAAAAACTTTAGATCAAAATTAAAAGCTGAATAGATTTCATGAGGGAAAATATATACAAGGAAAAGCTTTGTTATTTGCTATTTTATCAACTGGATATCTCAAAAATGCTGCATTCCTGACATGCTCCATGCATGTCTGGTCTCTGAAAAAATCAGAGAGATTGACAGCAGGGTTAAGATATTATGATGGATGCCTGATAAAAAGGAAAAATAAAAATGATGTATGGTTGCTTAATTTAAGTAACTAAAATTAGAGGGGATAATAAAATCCTATTGGAAATGCCACACAGATGAGGCAGAGCACTTCAAAAGTCCAGTGGAAAGGGTTCTTTTTCTTGTTCAGTCCTAAGTTGTGTCTGATTCTTTTTGACCCCGTGAACTGCAGCACATTAGGCTTCCTTGTCCTTGACTGTCTCCTGAAGCTTGCTCAAACTCACGTCCACTGAGTCACTGACATCCAGCCATCTCATTCTGTCATCCCCTTCATTCAGTCTTTCCTGGCATCAGGGTTTTTTCCAATGAGTCGGCTCTTTGCATCAAGTGGCCAAAGTATGTAGCTTCAGTACCAGTACTTCCAATGAATATTCATAGTTGGTTTCCATTAGGATTGACTGGTTTGATCTCCTTGCAGTTCAAGGGACTCTCAAGAGTCCTTTCCAGCACCACAGTTGGAAAACATCAATTCTTGGGTGCTCAGCCTTCTTTATGGTCCAACCATAGCTTTGACTATATGGATGTTTCTGAACAAACTGATGACTCTGTTTTTTAATACACTGCCTAGGTTTGTCATAGCTTTTCTTCCAAGAAGCAAGTGTCTTTTAATTCTGTGACTACAGTCACTGTTTGCAGTGACTTTGGAGCCCAAGAAAATAAAATCTGCCATTGTTTCCACTTTCTTCCTATCTATTTGCCATGGAATGATGGGACCAGATGCTATGATCTTCCTTTTTTGAACGTTGAGTTTTAAGCCAGCTTTCTCACTCTCCTCTTTCATCCTCATCAAGAGGCTCTTTAGCTCCTCTTCAATTTCTGCCATTAGAATAATATCATTTGAATACCTGAGGTGGTTGATATTTCTCCTGGAAATCCTGATTGCAGCTTGTGATTCATCCAGCCTGGCATTTTGCATGATGTACTCAGTATATAAGATAAAATTACAGATTTAAATTGAAGAAAGTAGGTAAAACCACTAGACCATTCAGGTATGAGCTTAATAAAATCCCTTATGATTATACAGTGGAAGTGATAAATAGATTCAAGGTATTAAATCTGGTAGACAGAATGCCTGAAGAACTCTGGATGGAAATTCATAACACTGTACAGGAGCCAGTGACCAAAACCATCCCAAAGGAAAAGAAATGCAAGAAGGCAAAGTGGTTGTCTGATAAAGCCTTACAAATAGCTGAGAAAAGAAGAGAAATGAAAGGCAAGGGGGAAAGAGAAAGATACACAACTGAATGCAGAGTTCCAAAGAATAGCAAGGAGAGATAAGAAAGCCTTCTTAAGAGAATAATGCAAAGAAATAAAGGGAAAAAATAGAATGGAAAAGACTAAAGATCTCATCAAGGAAACTGGAGATATCAAGGGAACATTTCATGCAAAGATGGGCACAATAATGGACAGAAATGGCAAGGACCTAACAGAAGCAGAAAAGATTAAGAAGAGGTGGCAAGAATACAAAGAACTATACAGAAAATGTCTACTGACCTGGATAACCACAATGGTGATTATCACTCACCTAGAGTGATATCACTCACCTTGGTGGTTATCACTCACCTAGAGTAAGACATCCTGTGGTTCATAGTCAAGTGGACCTTAGGAAGCATTACTAGGAACAAAGCTAGTGCAGGTGATGGAATTCCAGCTGAACTATTTCTGTGCCACACTCAATATGCCAACAAATTTGGAAAACTCAGCAGTGGCCACACATCTTGAAAAGGTCAATTTTCAGTCCAATTACAAAGAAGGGCAATGCCAAAGAATGTTCAAACTACCACAAAATTACACTCATTTCACATCCTAGCAAGATAATGCTCAAAATTCTTTAAGCTAGGTTTCAACAGTATGTGAACTAAGAGCTTAATACGTACAAGCTGGACTTGGAAAAGGCAGAAGAGCCAGAGATTGAATTGCCAACATACATTGGATCATAGATAAAGCAAGAGAGTTCCAGGAAAACATCTGCTTCTTTTCCCTGACTACACTAAAGCATTTGACTGTGTGGATCACAACACACTGTGGAAAATTCTGAAAGAGATGGGAATACCAGACCACCTGACCTGCCTCCTGAAAAATCTGTATGCAGGTCAAGAAGCAACAGTTAGAACTGGACATGAAACAACAGACTGGTTCAAAATTGGGAAAGGAGTATTTCAAGGCTGTACATTGTCATCCTGCTTATTTAACTTCTGTGCAGGGAACATCATGTGAAATGGCAGGCTGGATGAAGAAAATGATGGAATGAAGACTATCAGGAGAAATAACAGTAACCTCAGATAGGCAGATGATACCACACTTATGACAGAAAGCAAAGAGGAACTAAAGAGCTTGTTGATGAAATTGAAAGAGGAGAGTGATAAAGCCAGCTTAAAACTCAACATTCAAGAAGTGAAGATTATGGCCTCTGGTCCCATCACTTTGGCGAATAGACGGGGAAAAACTGGAAGCAGTGACAACTTTATTTTCTTGGGTCCAAAATCACTGCAGATGGTGACTGCAGCCATGAAATTAAAAGATGCTTGTGCCTTGGAAGAAAAGCTATGACAAACCTCAGCAGCATATTAAAAAACAGAGATATTACTTTGCCAAAAAAGGTCTGTATAGTCAAAGCTATGGTTTTTCCAGTAGTCATGTATGGATGAGAGAGTTGGACCATAAAGAAAGAAAGCTGAGTGCTGAAGAATTGATGCTTTCAAACTGTGATGTTGGAGAAGACTCTTGAGAGTCCCTTGGACTGCTAGGAGATCAAACCAGTCAACCTTAAAGGAAATCAACCCTGAATATTCATTTGAAGGACTGATGTTGAAGCTGAAATGCCAATACGCTGGCCACCTGTTGCAAAGAGCCAACTCATTGGAAAAGACCCTGATGCTGGGAAAGATTGAAGGCAGGAGGAGGATGACAGAGGACAAGATGGTTGGGTGATATCACTGACTCAAAGGACATGAGTTTGAGCAAGCCCCAGGAGGTGGTGAAGGACAGGGAATCCTGGCATGCTGCAGTCCATCGGGCCACAAGTAGTCAGACATGACTGAGTGACTGGATAGCAACCAGGGCTTCAGCAGTCCATGAACTGCGAACTTCCAGATGTTCAAGTTGGATTTAGAAAAGGTAGAAGAACCAGAGATCAAACTACCAACATACACTGGATTACAGAAAAAAAAGGGGAATTCCAGAAAAATATCTACTTCTCTTTCATTGAATGCATGAAAGCTTTTGACAGTATTGATTACAACAAACTGTGGAAAATTCTTAATTCTTAATCTGGGACTACCAGACCACCTTATCTGTCTTCTGAGAAACCTGTATGCAAGTCAAGGAACAACAGTTAGTAATGACGTGGAACAACTGAGTGGTTCAAAATTGGGAAACGAAAGGGTAAGAATTTTTAATACATAGGATGATTATAAATGTAACAACTCATAAGCCTTTGTCAAAAGGAGAATGATGAGGAAATGTTTAAAGAAATCATTTCTTATCAGGGCAAAGGTCTGGTGAATTAAGTGCTGGCTCACCTGGAATACTCAGAGATTCTAGTCATTGGTTTGAAACACAGGATCAATCAACTGGACTTTGTGGTGACATCATCTCAAGAGTGGCATAATCAAGGGAGGAAAGAACAATGTGATTTCACCAAGTCTTGAAGGGGAAGAGGTTTGGATTTCAAAGTCCAGTTATGTCTTCAGCTTACTTTCTGTGAAGTAACTGGGAGCAGTAGGAAAAGAATTATTATTTTATGAACTTTTAAACCTCTCTGTTAATTTTGTTATTGCCTATATTTTTCTCATGGGAAGAATATCAGACACCTCTTCAAAGAAAAAGGTCTGCATAGCTGTGTGGGTTAATAAAGAATGAGGGAGGCTGTATCCCACAACAAGGGAAGTGAATTGAAAAGTCAAAGAACATAGTGTACATGGAAGCATAGTATACATGGAAGGTGGGAAGAGGGAAGAGCCGAGTGAATCCCTACAAGTTATCTCTGCAACTTGCTGGAAAAAAGAAGCAACAATGATGACCAGAAGGATCCACACATAGTAAAGAATACCAGTGTGTCGTTTGTGTGTGTGTTTGTGTTTGCATGTGTGCACACGTGTGTGACCACACAGACTGTAGCTCACCAGACTCCTCTGTCCAAGGAATTTCCCAGGAAAGAATACTGGAGTGGGGTTGCCATTTTCTTTTCCAGTGGATCTTCCTGATCCAAGGATTGAACCTGTGTCTCCTGCATTGACAGGCAGATTCTTTACCACTGAGCTACCAGGGAAGCCTTAAATTACTTAATATAAGAAAGCTATTATGGGCACACAGGATAATTCTTTATGTGAATTAGATATCCACATTCACAGAAGAATAAAGAAAAAGGACATATTCTCTGCTGACTTTGCAGCCTAGTTAAAATTTGTTTCAATTTAAGGGCCTCCATGAAACACAAAAGCTATGTTTTTCAGCTCCGTATGGACTTACTGCACTTCATGAAATATTTGGCTTGGTTCAGTGTCTGAATCCAAAAATACCTCCTTATGTTATTATGGCTGCTGGTATCTCTAACAAAATTAGCTGAGCTGTGGAGATAAGAATGTTCTCGTGTTTCACACATGGCATGCACACCCATAAATGTGTAGACATGGGGGAATAAAGGGAGGAAGCAGACACATACAGATCTTTCCTAACATGGAGCACAAAAGTAAATTTGATCATAGATATTCTGTAATTGAACAGTGGGGCCCAGGCAGAGGATCATATGGAAATTTACCCAATGCTGGTAGAACTGATTTATCCTTGCAGAGGCTAAAAAATACAAATCAAAAAAATTTTTAAATACTTAGGCTAAGTGTATTAATATACTTAAGATTTTTTTGACCATTAAAAATCAGACATTTTGCTTTGCATAATATCATTAATTCTATGAGAAAATAGGGTTTGGCAACTCAATTTTGAGGGCATTGGCATTGAGAGAGGATGTAGTAAAGACTTTATGTAAAGCAAAATGGTTTAATTTGATCTTATACTGATTTCATGTCGTCAGAGATCCCTCTAATTAAATCCAGTTGCCTCAGTTATTAATGAGGACTTGTGTACTCTTAAAAATAATGCTACAGAACATAAACAGTCCCTAAAAGCACATATGTTTAGTTTATTTACCACTCAAAGGACTACCAGAAAAATGCAGCAAACTGTGGTTTTACCTGAGCAAGGAGCTCAGAAAAGTGTGCAGAGGACATTGGGAAACTTTTATCCCCCTTTTTTTTTCAGTAAATACATATTTTTCAAATACAAGAGAGATGAAAACAACACATTTAATTTAGGAATTTGAACTAAATGCCTCTATTTGCATGTATAATATATTAATATATTGGACCATTTAAGGTGGCAAATTATTTGGGGACATTAAGATATGTATTGATGAATACACTGAATTTATCATTTCATCCTAGCAAAATAATTCTTGTTTTTTATTTTATTTTTAAACTTTACATTATTGTATTGGTTTTGCCAAATATCGAAATGAATCCACCACAGGTATACATGTGTTCCCCATCCTGAACCCTCCTCCCTTCTCCCTCCCCATACCATCCCTCTGGGTCCAAAATAATTCTTAAATCCCTGTGTGCGAGCCTACTAAGTGGCTTCAGTCATGATTACCTCTTTGCAACACTATGTACTGTAGCCCACCAGGCTACTCCGTCCATGGGATTTCCCAGGCAAGAATAGTGGAGCAGGTTGTCATGCCCTCCTCCAGGGAATCTTCCCAACCCAGGGATCAAATCTGTATCTCTTAAGTCACCTGCATTGGCAGGTGGAATTCACTGGTGGCATAGAAAGACAGTAAAGAATCTGCCTGCAATATGGGAGACCTAGGTTTATCCCTGGGTCAGTAAGATACCCCGGAGAAGAAGAGAATGGCACCCCACTTCAGTATGTTTTCCTGGAGAAACCCATTGACAGAGGAGCCTGGTGAGCCACAGTCCATGGAGTTGCAAAGGGTTGGACACGACTGAGCAACTAACACTTTCACTTTCTTTACCACTAGCACCACCTGGTAAGTATGTTAATCTATGAATTTCTGGATCAATTCTTAACTTATTGCATAATTTTCCACAAAGACTACTTTGTAGAATTGCCCTCTAAGGACAGGTTGCATATCAATGTTTAAGAGTAACAAGACATCAGATTCTATAACATCTGTAAGTCTGATAAATATCCAAAGAGGGGCTATTCTGCCCAGGTACATTACTGAAACAAGAAAATAAAAGAACAATCACTTATAGGAGACTAAATTTAGTAAAGCAGATACTTGCATACAATCACCGAAATGGGTTGTGCTATCTATTTTAAACAAAATACGTAGACTGTACTATAGGGACTTGGATGAAAGAGCAATTAATTCTGTACCATCAAGGACAGTCTCAGAGAGCTGTCCCTTGAACCAGGCATAAAGAGAAGAAAGATGCTTTCTAAACCTGGTATAAAAAACATAATGTTTACCCCTAGAGGATACCTAGGGATTTTTTGGCCTCTCCAAATCATACCCTTCTTCATTCCTGATATACATGGAAACTTAAAAAAATAACCATTTTAAAATTGAGATATAATTGCCATATAACATTGTATATGTTTAAAGTGTATAATGTGTTGATGTGACTCATTTATGCATTACAATATGACTGCCACCATGGAAGAGAACTTCAGCCATGCATCAAAGAGGAGATGTCAAGAGTCTGAAATCTATCCTAATTTACTTAGGTTTTACATGGCTTTAGGGCCCCATTTGCTTTTATTTGAACGCACTCAGTCATTCAGAAACACACTTTTCCCAAGAATAGAATTGTCTAAAGACACTAATCACAAAAAGATAAAATAGAATTGTCCAAAGACACAAAGTCACAAAAAGATAATATGAAAAACTGTTGTTGCTAAGCCCTAACAGTTTTGTGACCCCATGGACTGTAGCCTGCCAGGCTCCTCTCTCCATGGAATTTCCCAGGCAAGAATACTGGAGTGGGTTGCCATTTTCTTCTCCAGGGGATATTCTTCCCCAGGGATCGAACCTGTGTCTCCTGCAATGGCAGGTGAATTCTTTACCACTGAGCCACCAGGCAAGCCCAATGTGAAAAATGCTCTCAAAAAAAAAAAAAAGTTGATTTTCAAGATGCATTCAATAACAATTCTTAAAAAATGAATAGAAATATAGATAATTTAAGTGAGTCCTTAAAAAATATATGTAAATATGGAAGTTAAGCATGTCTTTAAATGCATGGTAAAAGTTATTAAAGATAGTACTTTAACCTTAGCTCCATGTTATGCATCTCAGATTAGCCACACAAAAAGGAATGATGGAGACAGTCTCAGATGATTCAAAATGACTCCCCTTGACTACTGTTATAAAGAGCAAAAAGATGCTTTTGTATATTAAGTGTGAGCAATAGTCAATCACTGAGAGAGCTGAGGCTGAGACAATGGAAATGAAAGAAAACAAATAGAAGAGAAAGAGAGAGAAATGGTTGTAGCAAAGATGATAAACTGAGGATAACGTTTAATGAGGACTCATTTGACAACAGGTGCCTTTTTACACTCTGCGTGACTCTTCCAACAACCAAAATGTAGAGTCTCCAAAGTGTGGATGAGAAAAACGAGTTTCCAATAGATTAAATAATGGATCTCGGGGCCCCACAAATGAGTAGAACAGCTGGACTTCACAATCATCACAGCCCCATTTAGAAGCTAGTGTTTGCTGTACCTGCACTATCATTCAGGGTTTAAGTTCTATGTGAGAAACAGAATGGCGAGCAGTGTTAGAGCAAATATTAGTCGGTGGAGTGCAGTGAAAACCATGTGGGAAACCGTTTGATTTGTATATTCACAAACATTCTGAAAAAGGCAAGGTATACAGTGTCCAATTTTTATGGTTAAAGATCCTTTCTCCTACCGTCATGCTCTAATTTTCAAGTTAAATAATACATAGTGATATGAAAAAGAGAGTGACAGATATATTCCAGTGGAATGACAGGATGCTCTCCCTCATTTCATCTCATAGAAAGCATGCAAACACACTTATACTTTTTTTGTACTGAGTTTAAAAAGCAAGTGAACAAAGTAGACTCTAATTCAGGGCACTGGCATTAACCTACTAACTTTTTTTTTTTCTTTTTGTCCTGTTGGAAAACTGCATCACACTTAACAAGTTGTGGTTTAACTTCATTACTTTCATGCACTTCATTAGCTTAGAGACATTTAAGATGAAATAATCTATGCATATATTATAGTCCGATGGAAAAGATCTCAATTTCTTGAGTTGAAAATATATTCAAAAGATTTTACTGCCCTTATATTTAATGAAGAAGAAATTAAATTACTTTTATTTTCTGGGGGAAAAAAATCTCAGATGGTGTATCTGGATATCTAATTAAAACACTTATGTACCTTGCCTAATTAAAACTAGACACTTATTCAGAATAACAGGACATCTAACATATCTATTTAAAAATAACTCAGAAGAAATGCATAGATTCTAGGAGAAGCAGAGTAACTGAACTCTGCTTATGCATTAACTTTCATTTCCCTCTACCCACTTCCTTTTCACAGGAAAACCTCCTGTAAAACAAGCCCTGTTCTGATCAAACTTTTAAAAATCTTCCAATGGTGGCAAACATAAAGGCAAAACATCTAAAGTTAAGAGTTTAATTTTTTTCTTTTTCAGCCTCAAGTGTTATGACCACAACCTAGAAATGCATTAGTCATGCTTGGATTAGAAGATGACTTTTTTTAAAGAACTTGAATGATCTCATGAATGCAAAATGAACCCAAAGAGTGTGTCTATTCTCCATTAGCTTAAATGTCTTTAATCATAGAAAGGGCTTCTATCTTAGAAGACAGAAACTATTTGTAAAAATCCTAGACAAATCTTGGATGAGGATCTGGGGCATGCCGTAATATTCCTAAATGTTTGAATGAATAGAATATGACAATGGAATTTTGGCTGGAATAGGGAAGAATTCAAACTTGGTTTGAAGACTCTACACAAGAACATTCCCAGAACCTGGATGAAAATTCATTATGTTGCAATCGATCTGCTGTTTTTGTTGCCTTTATAAACTCTTAGATATGATCCATGATATACCTTCAAGTTTTAAATATTAAGAGCTACAATTTGAGAGCCAACCAAAAGAGAAAGAGAATGGTGTATTTAATTGTAATAATTTTGTATGTCCTAATTTGAACAAGTTTGGTGCTGGAAAAGACACTTGAGAGTCCCTTGGAAAGCAAGGAGATCAAACCAGTCAATCCTAAAGGAAATCAACCCTGAATATTCATTGGAAGGACTGATGCTGAAGCAGAAGCTTCAATACTTTGGCCACCTGATGAGAAGAGCTGACTCATTGGAACTGATGCCAGGAGCGATTGAAGGGAGGAGAAGAAGGTGGCAACAGAGTATGAGGTGGTTGAATGGCATCACTGACTCAGTGGACATGACTTTGAGCAAGCTCTGGGAGATAGTGTAGGACAGGGAAGCCTGGAATGCTGCATTCCATGGCTTGTAATAGTCAGACATGACTTAGTGACTGAACAACAATAGATTTTTGTGAGATAATTTCTTTTTCTGCAAGATAATTTGAACAACTTTAGAATGGAGAGGTAATTTTGGTGAATTCATCCTTTCTAAAGCAGGCTAAAACATCTGAACATGTTCATAGTGAAAATTAGAAGACTGTTCATCTGAGGAATTTTCCATTAGAGAGCAGGGAAAACTAGTTAAAAGATTGTCTTCTTTCCTCCCATTTTCTCCTTCCCTCCCTCTCTGCTTCCGCCTTTCTTTTCACGCTCTCTTCTTCCTTCCTTTGTCACCTGATATTGGGCATCAACTATGTGCCATGAACTGGGTTAATTAAATGCTGAGTCATGTAGATATGCTACCTGACCTCTGGGAACTTAGAATCTGTTGTAGTTACTTATGTTGAAGTAAGGTCTTTATAAGTCTAAAGTTGACCACCTAAGACATATTTCTAAGATTTGAATAATCATATTGATTGACTTAGATTTATGTCTTGTAAATCCTATACCTTGAATTTTTATTAATCTCACTTTTGAACTTTGAGTTTTATGAATTATAATCAAACATACATAGAAGTTATAATTCACAGAAATTCAGCAGTCTTATGTAGGCCAAAAACTGTGCTCATAACACCTCCAGAATTATTTAAGTTCCCTCGCAAGGATATTGTACCATAAAGCTGTGTACTCTGTCCACTTGGGACCACCTCTGAAGTCAGCTTTTCCCTGGCACCTGAAGCCCACTAGATTATTCAAAAGAGTGAGATGCCTCTGATTTATAGGTAATATTTTTTTAAGGAGATATTCATTCAGAGCACAGGAAGTCTCTCTTGCTGCTGAGAAGCATGTGCAAATTATCGACTATCCTGTGTCTGAAGGGCTGAAGTGAATGGGACTTTACTTGTCAATGAGTTGGTAGCACATAGTGGTGAAGGGCAGACTCTAGATACCAATGGCCTAGGTTTGAATTGGCAATTCACTATTAGGTGACCTTGGTCAACTTTCTGTATCTCAGATTTCTCACCTGACAGTGGCATAATTACAAGCAACTTTCTCATAAGGTTTTTTCAAAGGTTAAATAAGTTAATACTAATAAAGCTCTTGGAATAGTATCAGATATATAGTAAGCCATGTGGATGTGTTTGTGTGTGTATGTACATACATACTAGATTACTTTATGCTAATTTGAAAATGAGCTGTCACTGACATGAACAAAGAAACCCAGAAATAATCAAATAATCACAGGTTTGAAACTTCCTTTTCACTTATTACAGACAGATATACCTCCTGGATGAATGGAAACATCAAGAAAAGCAAGCTGAAAAAAATTTTTTAAAAAGTATGTAGCGCTAGGCCAAATAACCTGGAACAAGTGAAAATGTTAGTTGCTCAGTCGCATTCAACTCTGCAACCCCATGAGCTGCAACCCCATGACAGAGGTAGCCCACCAGGCTCCTCTGTCCATGGAATTCTCCAGGCAAGAATACTAGAGTGGGTAGCCATTGTCTTCTCCAGAGGATCTTCCCGACCCAGAGATCGAACCCAGGTTCCCTGCATTGCAGGCAGATTCTTTACCATCTGAGCAATCAGGGAAGCCCAGAACAAGAAAGAAGCCATACAGAAATTACACTGGAAATGTCCTTTAAAACTCTCTCTCAGATTATTTCTTGTACTAGCTGTGGATGACAGTGCTCACAATGCATATCTCCCTGAAAAACACATCTTGAGGGTAATAATTGCTTCTGTTTTTTTGTTTGTTTGTTTTTTCCCAAATACAGATCAGAGGCATTATTCTGTCACCTAGTAGCCCTAGTTAGCTCTGAAAGTGAAAGTTAGTCTCACAGTTGTCTCCAACTCTTCACAGTCCCATGGACTGTAGCCTGCCCATCTCCTCTGTCCATGGAATTCTCCAGACAAGAGTACTGGAGTGGGTTGCCATTTCCTTCTCCAGGGGAGTTAGCTCAAGATAGGGGAAATCTTTCCAGATGTAATATTCTTACTGACCAGGCTTAAGACATAGAAGCAGTTAAGCAAAATTCACAAAGAATTTCAAGAAGAACTTCGTTGGTTATTTTAGTAGAGAAGATGGCACCATTCTCTACCGAGCTTAGAGATGTGAGTAACATTACTTTTAAACCTAAATTCACTAAAGATGTAAGAAGTGGTCAGACTTCAAGAGAACAGAGAGATATGTTATCTTTTTACATGTCTGTAAGAAGAGTTTTTTCCCCTCAACAACTTGCTAAGATTTCAAATTATTTTCAAAGAGTAGTATATTTTCCTATAAGTTACTTATGGATTTCAATACTAGAGAGTCACATCTGTATTGTCTTTTTTTTTTAAGACAATGGTAAATAGCTAAGGTAATCCAAAGTCAGCAAAATATTCTTCTGACTTTAACTGTCATGTTTGTTGCCTAAACAGTTTAAGGTCTGCTGCCTTTTATTTATTTCAATTTACTACATAAAGAAGGATGACCACCAAAGAACTGATGCTTTCAAATTGTTATGCTGGAGAAGACTCTTGAGAGTCCCTTGGACAGCAAGGACATCAAACCAGTCAATCCTAAAGGAAATCAACTCTGAGTATTCATTGTAAGGACTGATGCTGAAGTTGAAGCTCCAATACTTTTGGCCCTCTGACGGGAAGAACCAATTCATTGGAAAAGACCCTAATGCTGGGAAAGACTGAGGGCAGGAGGAGTAGCAGGTGACAGAGGATGAGATGGTTGGGTGGCATCATTGACAAACGGACATGAGTTTGAGCAAGCTCCAAGAGATGTTGAAGGGAAGCCTGGCATGTTGCCGTCGATGGGGCTGTACAGTCAGACACAACTTAGCATATGGAGTCTTCTTCTCGTTTAAAAACTCTTAGTATCTTCATCAAATAAGAAAAGACAGCAAATATTTAAGAAAGAAACGTTTACTCTCAATATAACTATCTTGTAGCTCCAACTGACTCAAAGGAGTTGCGTACAGAACGAAGAAATGGCTTTTTAAATAGGTACTAAATGACTCTGAATATACTTGGCTTACTGTGTTTAATAAGTACCATTTAAATTACTGGACCCAGAACTCTCTACTGCATTTTATCTTGGTGAAAAAATAAAATAAAATATATCGGGAAACTGTTATCTACAGAAAATTAAGACCAGTACAGATAGATGTTTTAATTCAAGCATCATTTGTAGCAATTGATTTATTTTAATTCCAATGGCAGTATGTAATTTCCCATTAAAATAAAAGCCTTCTTCAAAACTATTTGTAGAAAATGTGATATGAGTCATTCTGGAGTCTAAATTCTCGTGCAAATTCACAATCTCTCAATTATTTAGTATTTTAACTTTTTTTTCTTTCAATTGCTAAAGTGACTAGAACATTCAAGACTAAGATATGCATGTACTGCTGAAATGCATATTGTGTTGTGTTTCTTTTTAACCTGTTTCAGCAATGAAAGGAGAAACGAAGGGAAAAGGAAGAAATAGAAGGGGGAAAGAGAGAAAAAAGAAAGGAAGGGAAGGGGAGAGGAAGATAAAGAGAGGAATCAAGGGAAGGAGGAAAGAAAGAAGGGCAAGAAAAGAAATAGTATAGAGACTTAGGATGAGTAGGGAGATACAGAAAAGGAAACACAGACTGAAATAGAGATACCTTTCTAACAATTTCTTAAATGTATGTATATAAAATTGACTCCAGTTCAGAACATTAATAATCTACTGTATTCACTTTCTCTTAAATGGTTTAGGAAAATATGTATTTTAAAATTCTACATTATGTACACCATGTACGATACTGTAGAGCAGGTATTTCTCAATACTGTCCTGGAATTTGGCCTGATTAAAGAGAAAATGACCTGTAGAAGAGTGGTTTTCAACTAAGGGTAATTCTCTCATTCTGGGAAGAAGACATATTTGGTAATGACTGGAGACATCTTAAAATTGTAATCACCAAGGAGGAGGTACTACTGGCACCTAGCAGCTAGAAGTCGGGGATGTTCCCAAACACCCTAGTGTGTGATTTATCTGAGCTACAATGTTTACAGTGTCACTGCTGAGAAATTCTGCTCTAGAAAGAAACTCTCGTCCTGTCCTCACAGTGTGTGTTGTGCTAATTAGGGGAATTCACTGCACAAAACACAGCTATTAAAGCAGTTTTGAAAGTCTGCATTGGAAGATGATGGGGGATGATATTAAGCACATGGAAGTATGGACCTTGAGGTCATTCTGATAGGGTGTGGGATTCCCAGTTCTTTCAGTTAATAGCCAAGCAGTGTATTTTAAATTGATTGAGATTCAATTTCTCCATCTGAAAATGGAGATAATAAAAACTCACTTATGTACTAAGATATGGTGATGGGATAATATTAAATTCAGAACCTGGAACATGGGTAGTTGACAAATAATGGTGGCTTTTAATATTGTTATTTTTATTGTTATCATTCTGAAAGCATAAAATTAAACTCACATTAAGAAACTTGTAAGCCTTCAGTAACTTTCCTCCTATCTCTATAAATGAACTGAAATTATCCTCAGTTATGATACAGTATGGGCTTCCCAGGTGGTGCTAGTGGTAAAGAACCAGCCTGCCGATGCTGCAGATATGAGACATGTGTTTGATCCCTGAGTCAAGAAGATCTCCTGGAGTAGGAAATGGTAACCCATTCCAGTATTCTTACCTGGAAAATTCCATGGACAGAGGAGCCTGGTGGGCTACAGTCCAGGGATTGCAAACAGTTAGACATGACTGAGCATGTATGGAGGCATAATACAATCTATGAAATGTAACTGTAAATTAAAAATGTATTTTTCATTATAAGTACAGGATCCTTCCATTATCTCACGTCTTTATAGTTCTTTATAAGTTTATTGATTTCTATCCCACTATTTTACCAAGACATGCTTTTCTGTATTATGAACTTCTTAGTCATTCCCTAGGTTTAAAAATACATGTTACAGCTAAGCATGCAGATAGCTATTTGCCTTCAGTTGAAAAATTGACAGTATTAATGTATATGATATGTGTATATTTGTGTGTGTGTATATATATATATATAAATTGAGATGCTGCATAAAAACGTTAAAAAGAGCAGGCAGAGGATGTGTCTGTGTATTGTACTAACAGATTATTACATAAAAAACTCAGAACATATTAATCAGTAATGGGTCTAAGGGGGCTTAAAATGAAGAACATTTAGACATATATTAATATACATTATTCTCAAAGCAACACTAGGGATGAATGCTATTTCTTGTATATTCCAGATTTTAAAACACATATTCAAAGTTTTGCCAAAGTGTGTATCATAAATAGTGAAGCTAATTTCAAAGAAAAGCATTATGACCCACTTTTTTGGCTTTTTGCCTTATTATAAATCACAGTCCTTTTTCATGAACAATGAATAAAGATACCTATAATCAGCAATCAGTCACTCAAAATTAGTGCATTAGTGAATATTGAGACTGTTGAAATATGCTGAATGATTTAGCAGAAAATGTGCTTAATTACTTCCAAGAATATTGTTCCATAACTACATGTAATGTCACTCTTGAAATTCTTTAGAATCAGGACATGATTTTCCCTACTAAAAAGAGACCTCAAAAGCAAAGATGATATTATAGTAAGTATTTTACCAATTTGGGGAGCTTGAAATTTTTAACAGTCTTGGAAGTCTTGGGGAGACACTATTCTCACTAGTATTTATATAACAAGAAATCTCCAGAAGATGCTTAGAAATCTGTAGGTTATCTCTGTGTCCATCTCCAAACCCATTTTTATCTAACAGCCTTAGCTTTACAACAAAATCTATGGGATGGGGATGTAAATAAATGCAAGAAGCAAACGTTCTACCAGGGAAAGAAAAGAAAAAAATAATCCCCTGTGATCAATAATCCCCTGTGAGTTATTTTAATTAAAAAAGAAAAGCAAACTTCTTTGGATTCAAGAAAGAAAATGAGCAAATGCCTGTGTCTTATCCACAAATCAATTTACTTTTCTGCTGTGAGAAGGAGCGAGATGTGTAGCAAGAAGTCGAGGATTCTGTGAAGTTCTCTCCTATAGGAAATGAGAAATGAAGAAATTATATTTATCTCCCAAATTAGTTTCAAGGAATTGGATGATTTTTGAGCTGAAACAATCAGAGAAAGTGCTGGAGAATCTAAGGCTGTGCCAGGCTTTCTACAGTGGGCAGGATTTGGGGGTACACATTTGGGGATGGGTGAGAATGACCTAGAGCCTGAAATCTCCCAGGCAAATTCAGAAACAGTGAAGATGCTTACTAGGGCACTGAGTGGTCACGAAGAGATTAAGGAAGATTCAACTGAAAAGGTATAAAGATAAAACTGAATGAATAAAACACTGATAATATACATCCATTTTCCTGTATTGATTTTTTCCTCAATGAATACTGTTAAGCACATATTGCAGGTATTAAGACTAAAATATTTGATAAAATGTAAGTAGTAGGTAAACTGTGGAAAATTCTGAAAGAAATGGGAATACCAGACCACCTGACCTGCCTCTTGAAAAATCTGTATGCAGGTCAGGAAGCAACAGTTAGAAGTGGACATGGAAAAACAGACTGGTTCCAAATTGAGAAAGGAGTGTGTCAAGGCTGTATATTGTCCTCCTGCTCTTATTTAACTTATATGTAGAGTATATAATCAGAAATGCTGGGCTGGATGAAGCACAAGCTGGGATCAAGATTGCCAGAAGAAATGTCAATAATCTCAGATATGCAGATGACACCACACTTACAGCAGAAAGCCAATAAGAGCTAAAGAGCCTCTTGATGAAAAGTGAAAGAGGAGAGTGAAAAAGTTGGCTTAAAGCTCAACATTCAGAAAACTAAGATCATGGCGTCTGGTCCCATCACTTCATGGCAAATAGATGGGGAAACAATGGAAAGAGTTAGAGACTTTATTTCTGAAGGGCTCCAAAATCACTGCAGATGGTGATTGCAGCCATGAAATTAAAAGATGCTTATTCCTTGGAAGGAAAGTTATGACCAACCTAGACAGCATATTCAAAAGCAGAGACATTACTTTGCCAACAAAGGTCTGTCTAGTCAAGTCTAGCTATGGTTTTCCCAGTGGTCATGCATGGATGTGAGAGTTGGACTGTGAAGAAAGCTGAATGCCAAAGAATTGATGCTTTTGAACTGTGGTGTTGGAGAAGACTCTTGAGAGTCCCTTGGACTGCAAGGAGATCCAACCAGTCCATTCTGAAGGAGATCAGCCCTGGGATTTCTTTGGAGGGAATGATGCTGAAGCTGAAACTCCAGTACTTTGGCCACCTCATGCAAAGAGTTGACTCATTGGAAAAGACTCTGATGCTGAGAGGGATTGGGGGCAGGAGGAGAAGGGGATGACAGAGGATGAGATGGCTGGATGGCATCACTGACTGGATGGACGTGAGTTTGAGTGAACTCCGGGAGTTGGTGATGGACAGGCAGGCCTGGCATGCTGCGATTCATGGGGTTGCAAAGAGTTAGACATGACTGAGCGACTGAACTGAACTGAATGAAAGCAAGAAATCAAATGATATTTCTGAGTTAATTTCTGGTAAACAGCTCTAATCCACTACCCTGAAAAATTATTTTTTATTTGTAATTCAGGTTGAAATTCTATTTACATATCTTTCTACCCTTCATGAAGAGTTAAAGTATAAATTGGTGCCTTCATCTCCACTGAAGCACTAGAGCAATGCATGATTCTTCTCAGTGTTGGGTCTGATTACAATAGGGTGAAGATTATTTTTCCACCTGTGACACTGTCATTATAATCGTCTGACTTCTATTTCTAGTCAAATGGGAGTGTTTTTCTGATGACTTAGAGGCTTTAAACCTGAGGATAACAAAACACTGGCTGTGAAACACATATAAATCCTAAACAGAGAAAAATCAAATCACCAGTTATACTGTTTGTTTTCATCTAATAAAAAAATGAGCCTGGAGTATTCCAAGCAATTTACGGAGAGAAGTCGATAGGCGGTACACTAAACATCTCACTATGCGTCCTAGTATTTGACATAGCAGGAGCAAAGCGCAAGTATTACAAAAAAGACAGTTCACTGAAGGATGAATTTCTTTGGATTAGGGCTATATTGCTTGTCCTGTTCACCTTCTCTTTGTCAATAACACCTATAGCTTTGAAGCATTTCCCAGTATGCTAGCATTCTCATTTGCTGTTTTTATTTCTTAAACCATCTGTAGACTGGCACTACTCATTGCTATGACTGAAATTTATCTTTTATTTTCTTCAGTTACATTCACAGATTACTTGAATCAGTGAGAATATCTATTGTTTCTAGGCCAGGCATAGGTTTTTATAGTAGTTAGTTCAATAGCTTCGTTTCGGGAGGTTTAACAAAATCAGCTAGTGCTGACGATTGCACAGTAAAAGTTTTTCTACAATAATTCCCAGATTGAAGCTTCAGGGATAGTCATATTAGAAAATATACATTGATATAATACAGTTTACAAGTTGAAGCACTCTGTACTCTCTTTGTTGATCTAACCTTAGACAATAGGTTCATTGTAGTACTGAGTTTTTCTTTGCGGTTATACATTCATTTCCTCAAAATGTAAACTTCATGTTTAATTTACAGGTTTTGCAGTAAATTAGTTCATATTTAGGATTTATATAAGATTATTTCCTTTGCACTATCTCAGTAACAACAATTGCTGAAGTTATTTATCATATTTATCATATTTACTTTGCCGAGAGAGGAAATAGCTAATGTCAAATGTCTCACAAGAATGATAATCTAAGATTTTTTTTAAAAGCAGTTTTCTTGGAGGTAGTAACAGATGAAAAGTATTTAATGTTTTAAAATTAAATTGCTTCTCTTATTATTCTTTTCATTCAACTGGACATAACTTTAAGATACTTTGAAATGTTCACTTGTTTATATTGTTCATATAAAATATATTCATGTATATAATTTGGAAAACATAAAAAAGAACTAAAAAAAGCACCTCACTCCAAAAATGCCTGTACATTCATTACATTATTCCTTATTTTTATATTATATCTATCATGTTCTAAATATAAAACTTCAAAAAAAAATAAAACTTCATATTATTTGTTACTCAACACAAATAAACTGCACAAACAAAATAATCAGCCCTGTCCAAGGCATTTAAAAGGAAATATGTTTAAAGCTTTTGATCTGATGAAATCCAAAGCAAATCTCCCACCTTTAAACCAAACTGATAACTTCCAGGACTCTTTGTTTTTTTTTTTTTTTCTGAAGTGGACAATGATGATCCCCTCATTGAGAAGGTTAATGAGATATTTTCCTGATGCCTGAGGATGTCTTGCACATCAACCTGTGTCTCTTAAGGAGTCTACCTATTGTGATCTAAGGATGAGACTTTTATGTAGCTGGTCAATGAGAAGAAATGATCCTGAAAACCAGGGTAATCACATAGTCTAATACCTGAGAGTGATTATTAGTGAGTTTGCAGGATAAAGCCATATACTAGCACAGTCCAGGTCAAACAGAGGAATTCTGAAGTAAGGTGAAGAAGAGGAATTTTAGTAATGAATTCTAAAATTAACCTCAATTGCAGCATTTTGGAGTATATCAGGGTGTGTGTGTGTGTATTCAGTCTGGTGCGACTCTTTGAAACCCCATGGGCCCACCTTGAATTTTCCAGGCAAGAATACTGAAGAGGGTTACCATTTCCTTTTCCAGGATGAACAAAGTAATTCATTGATCAAATCCAGCCCCCTTCTTTTGTATGTCTCCTCACCTAAGAATGGTATTTATGCATTTAAATGGCTGAAAAAAATCTAGGCTTTTTTTCTCTCCTCTCCTATAAATACCCACACAATATCCTTGATTTTTATTCTTGAATTGCAAAGTCTAAAATATTTGCTATCTTGCCCTTTATAGAAATTTGTGTATGCTGGTCTTCTAGTCCAATCATTCATATTGTTTAAGATTTTGCTTCTTATCCAAATCTCCGATTTTGTTTTTTTTCACAACTGAACTAAAATATGGACCTCTGTAAAGAGGAAAAAATTCCCTTTGGACTCTAGAGAATATAATTGGTCAATGGCTAAATACTGATTTGCAAAGTAAATATTTTATTTCATTAAATTTAGGTTCAACTGAAAATTATCACTGAAAACTGCTGAAAGATTACTTTGATCATCATATTAATAAAACTTTAAAATTTAAAAATTCTCATGGAATACCTGCATCTCTAAAACTCAGGGAGCCAAAAATTTCAGTTTAAGAAATATCATTTTAGTATATTCCAGCTGTACTGCAGGGTCTGGAAAAGCATTCAAGTAAGTGTTTCTCTCTTAAAGGCAGGTTTTAAAACTGTAAGTAAATTTCTTAGTCATCTACTAACTTCATTTCTAGTATTTTTCTAGTATTTTTTGCCATTACTTCCTTTTCATAAATGTATTATAAAATGGTTTAAATACATGGTCAATTTTTTATAACAAGCCATAAAACTAATAAAAATATTCCATGTACTACTGCATAAAACACACTTAAAAAAAACTTCATTGTCCTATCAATTTAATAGTTATTTTACTAAGTCTGGGAAGTTGTAATGTACTTTCAATTAAATTGCCAAAATAAAACATCTTGCTTTTCTTTAGATTGATCATTCAGACATTCATTTCAATGGATTATTTTTTTTTAATTAAGCACTTTGATTAGCATTTTTATTTTTCAAAGCCCATTCTAACTTCCAAGATTATATCTGCATTTCTCTGTCAACCTCATGCATCTATCATATGGCTCTTTGGGTAAGACATTATTTGAATCATAACTTTCAATAGAAAAAATAAAACTGAATATCACAGGTGAGCTATAATTCTTGTCTAGCATCATCTGAGGATGTTTGAGGGTAAATTTTACATTTATGACCAGTTGAGCATCTTCTACATCTTCCCACAGGAGGTCAGTAAAAAAGACAAAATTATTTCTTTGTTACACATTAAATTCAACCAATGAATAAAATTTATATTTAACAGTAGCAAGACAGGAAAAAATGAAGTTAGGGCTAAAGGAGAGCATAAATTTTTAACTTTTCACATTTACATTCATATCCTTTCCTCACTCCCTGCAGCTTAGGAAATTTATATATCTTGGTTAATCACTTTTTTCCACACAGTTTATAAACAAGTATTAAAGTAGAGATAAAGATGAAAGAAAATAAACAAATGTAAGTTCAGTCCCTATTCACTCTGCCTCCTAAGAACTCAAATAGTGACCCTGTAAATTTCCATTAGAATAAAGCTGATTGTGTTGCAAATGTTCTTGGCTAGTTACCTAACGTTCCTCCACCTCCAGGGAAAACTAGGTTTGTTTTTGAAAGAGGAAAACCACAGAATAAATAAACTTCTGAGACTATGACAAAGGGCTTTGAGATGAGGACACAAAAAGGTGAAATGTAGAAAAGAAAGGTACAAAACAAAAATTCAATGAACAGATTTCTTTGTGAAATCAGCTAATTGAAGCAAAAGTAAATTTGGGAATTCTATGATTATCTGATTGATTTTGACAGTGCTGATTATTGGTTGTGATCATTCATTTCTCAGACCTAGAATGACTATCCATCGAAGGTCCACTGAAACTTCATTGCCTCATAGATTAGGCCAGGGGTATTCAGCATAAAAGTTAGGCTATGATATTTTCAAGATTTATAGTTTGCTGCCAGAAATTCCATACAAGTTACATTACTGCCAGGGTAGGTTGTCTGATGTCAAGTGATGAAAACTACTTACCAATCAGAGTAATTGGTGCCCCGCCCCCATCCCAGATGGTAAAGAATCTGCCTACAATGCAGAATATCCAGATTTGATCCCCGGGTCAGTTGTGAAGATTCTCTTGAGAAGGGAATGGCAGCCCACTCTAGTATTCTTGCCTGCTAATTCCCTGGACAGAGGAGCCTGACAAGTTACAGTCTATGGGTCTCAAAGAGTCAAACACAACTGAGTGACTATCACTTTCACTTTTTCACCCCATTCTCACTTTACCAAATGCCTATTTTTTCAGGTAAACTGGGAGAGTTCCTTTTCTTTGTCATTTGCTAAATTATGGAATATGTTTTCATTAGTACATAATCTAGTGGAGGGAAAACGTTAACTCTGGCAGAATTTTGTGTTCAATTTGCTTTTAATCTAAAAATAATTTAATACAAGTAAAATCTTTCATACATGACTGTTCTAATAGATCATTTGGGTTATGTCGCAGGTATTATGCAAATAAACTTATTAAAATGTTTATAAACCATAATATGTGTTATGTATGTGACATATTGTTGCACTGTCAAGCATCTAAGTAACCAGATGGAACTCTTTAAGGAATCAGAGGTGATGGAATAATCACACTTAAGTCAGAAGCAATACACACAACTTTTGTTGGCCTGCTTTATGTCTATCTTCTTTCTAAAATGTATCACTGTATTTTTACATGTTCATGATAAAAAAAAAATTAACCCAATAATGCAATCTTGGGGTAAAGAGTAATATATATTTGTCAAATCTAAATTAAGAATTTTAAAGAAAAATAGTGGTTTTATGTTCTATTGATTTATGTACTGATGTTTGGGTCTCACCATTAGGTGATCACAAAACAAATTAACACATTTATCATTTGCTCACCTTATTACAACCTGCATCAGACTTGCTAACCATAGTTCATCCTTAATTCCTTCTTTAGAGAAGGAAGGCTGCCAGGCAAAATCAGTGTACTAAGATATCTTTGGTTTAAGAATGAATGTGTCATTCCACATAAAGTACTTGGAATTTTCAACCAAAAGAGAGGAAAAAACTGGTAGAGAAACTTGAAGGCAAACATCTTCAGAATTTTTATTTTTTTCACATCTGTAAGTTTTAGGAGTTGGGAGATGTGGCAAACATTCCTTTCAATCTATTAGTTTATTTAGAAAGTATTTTCTTTTTCTTTTAAAAAATATGTACTTATTTAGCTGCATCCTGTCTTGGTTTTAGCACATGGTCTTAGTTTCCCCATGGAACATGGGATCTTAAGTTTCCTGACCAGGAATCAAACCTGTGTCCCCTGCATTGTAAGGCAGATTCTTAACCACTGGACCACCAGGGAAGTCATTTTTTTCCCCTTTTTAAGTCTTTGAGTTAGACTGGAAAAAGCTGCTTATTTGAATATATACCAATTTAATGAAGAAGATAAACACTATAGTTAGAGTTATAATCTGACAACAGAGAGTAAGTGCAACAGTTTAAAATAAGATAGTAAATGATCGAAAAAATATAAAAAGTAAAGAAAATTCACCTACAGAAAAATAAGTAAGGTAAAAATTCTATTGTTTGCTTCATGTTTCTCTATATCTCACATGATTAAAGGGTTTTTTTTTAGTCTTTTTTTGTATACATCTTTACTGTAGATTAAAAAAAAAATTCCTTACCATAGATATATTTTGACATAGAATTAAGTTTATCTGAAATGTGAAATTTCTCTAGATAGCACCTGAAAAAAGTCAATTTTTACATTAACGATGAGAAATTCTTCCACTGTAGACATAAGGTTTCAAAGACATCAAGGTAACTGTCTCAGGAATTACTTTGATGAAACTTAAAAATCCAAGTTCTATTTTATTACAAGGCAAAATAATAAACAGTTATGCCCAGTGCCCTCCAGATCAACAATTAGTGCAGCATTATCTTCCTCACTTAATCTTAATTTAGCAGAAATCAAACCATTTAAAATCCAACTGGTATATGCATCCATTCACTTCTCCTCCAATCAAAACTGAATGGACCTGTCAACAGAGAAGCACACTTACAAGTGTGAAACCATTTGACCATGTTATATTTTAATTTGCAGAGACAAAAAAGACAAGCAATTTATTTACATAAAACTGTACAAAAGCAAATTAAATTATGTAAAGTATTTCATAAATAGTTGGACGAGTGTTTAATACATTTCGCCATGTTTAGCATAGTTGCGTGCATAGTGATTCATAAGAAACGATGATAAATTGTCCTCTGCTTCACTATCAACATCCAAGTAGCAGAACAATAGTCAATGATCAACATTACAAACAGATCGTACCACACTGAATGCAAGTGCTTTAAAATGTAGGAAAATTGTCTGAAAGTAAACCCTAGGTAGCTGAAAAAATGATGCCTTCCTCCAGATGTTATATCTACCTCTGCCAGGTCACAACTAACAACTTTACAATATTTATGATTATCTTCACTGTTTTGTTTTGCTTTTCCCCCTTAAGAACTCGTCTTATATTTACTGCTGATACAATATACCTAAAACTGTTGAGGTCTTCGTGTTTCTCATGTCTGTTTTAGGATAGCTGTTTGATTCTTGGCAGTTTCTTCTGGTGTCTCTGTTTTATTTTCCTATAAGACAGCTTCCTAGGGTAACCTTTCAGCCAGACATCTTCAGTACCATCTTAGTTTTTCTTCCCATAAAAATAGTGCCTCTCTTGTTTTCTGAAACACAGGCAGCAGGCCAGTCAGAAACCATAATGATATCTGGAGGTTCAGAATGAACCTCAGAGGTTCAGATTTTAGACTGAAGCTAAAGATGTTTTAATACACATAAATTGATATAGTTACTCAATTTATAAATGTGTCCTAATGTATAATGCATGCAAAGTTCACTTGACCTTCTTGGGTACAGAAAAGAAATATGGTTTATATAGTGCACAACCAAAATGAAACAGCAGCTAAAAGAAAAATAACAACAAAAGAAGAAAGAATATAAATGGTAAATCAGTATTTTACTTGCAAAATGGACTGATTTCATCCCTGATAATCTCTTTCTGTATTACTATTACAATAAACGCATTAGCCTTCTAGACCAAATTAAGCAGCCCATATAAATTTTGTTTTATGAATGAATGATATTTAAGACTGGTCCACTATCTGAGTTTGTCAGAAGGCAAATTTTTAATATATTATTTATTATTTTCAGAAAATAAGCATGGATAAATATATAGGATCAAAAAAGTTGGGAATAGCCCATTTCCCCTCATTGTCCAAACCCAACAACCGTTTTTTTACCATAACAACAGGTATAAAAGGCACAGTTGCTTATTTTGCATTCACTCATTTATTATTTTTTTGTTTCTTTTTATAGATTTTTTTCAAAAGCACTCTATATATGGAGTGGCACCAGATTTAACCTATTCAAAATAAAAGTCATACAAACACAAAATAGATTTCTGTGTCATGCCAGCTCATTATAATAATAAACATGTTATGATAGCTAATTCTACTAGAATTACTGTGAATACTTACAGTACACTGAATTTTATTCTTTCACACCCATTTTAGTTCTAAAGAGGCTCACGAGTTAAATGATGATGACATGGCTATCTTGTATGTGGTGCAAATGTCATTGGGGAATGTGGATCCAATTAATCCAAAGGTCCCATATGACCCGTATTAGCTTTATAGACAACAGAAGGGTTTTAAGATAGAGTGAAATGAGCTATCTAATGTTTCAAGTGTATCATGAAAGGGAAAAAATGCATTAAAAAAAGTCTGTTGCACACCTGTGTTATGCAATTGAATATTTCCTTTGTAACGTGCAAGAAAAAATATGTATACATTTCATAAGTATCTTTAGAAGTATTTTGTCTTAATAGGTACTTACAGATTATACAAGGCAGAACTGCTTTAATGCAGTTTCCTAACAAAGTACTAGAATTGCATCTTTCCATAATGTAAATAATAATCAACCATAAACATTTTCAGTTATTGATATTTTAGTCCAATGATTTTTTCTTCAATTACATATCTTCTTTCATCCTATTATACATAAACTAACATCAAAATGAAAACTCCATTTAAGAAAGAGCATAAGGAAATGACCCCAAAGAGTACCCCACCAAACAGAGAAGTGATTTTCAAAGATAAACATTTTGATGATCTATAGTGAATTAACAACCTGTATACCAGGTTGCTTTACTTTGTAGTCTAAGAAATACTGCAAAGCATGAAACTACCCAGAGCTACATTGTTTCTAGTTTGCTAAAGAGCCATCAAGGCTATACCTTAACTAGGTTACAAACATTCAGTAACCGGAATGTTTGCTCTCTTCACCTGTTATCCCCTAGCCTGTCCCTGGATTGTCACTTTTTCTGAATGCCCCAGCTTAGTTTCCCATTGTATTAAATTCTCTGGAGAGGAAGTGACCTTAGAATCTGCATATTCTGTTTCTTTATATTACATTGAAGGAAAAAAAAAAGACTGCATATTTTTGAACTTTGAGATGTATATACCATGAGACATGTCACTGCCCAGAACTCATTTCTTTCATGTTCAGTCTGGATTAGTTAAAGAGATATGTTAAACAATGCTCAAAATCACATTAGTGACAAAGTCAACTAGGGGTGTCACCTTGTTTCAAACTTGTGAGTCTCGAGATAGTGCTATATTGCACAGAATGCAAAATTAATGCACTTTTTTTACTCGAAAGTGGACACTGAACATGTGAAAAAATGCAGTTGGTTATTTCAAATGTGGATGAGACCAGTAAGTACAACCTGATTCTCAAATGATGATAGGAAACTTAACTAAGACTGTTATGCCAATGTATCTTTCTCTTCCTACCTACCCATAAATATGATATTAAAAAGTAGAATCTTCCCTGATAATATTTTCAAAACTAAACTTTAACCTCAACTAATTGCCTATTATAGTATCAAACATATGTCTCATTGGCTTTTCCGTTTCTGAACTTTCAAAGAAAATTCATGCTTTCTGGGTACAGAGAAAATGTAAGATAAACTGGCTTTTGAGGGTTTCCTCTGTGTGCCTGGGTTCAGTGACTTCTGTTGCTTAATGGATTTCCACATCAAGACCAAATCTACTCCATAATTTCCCTGATCTGCCTTATGATCTTTGGCCTTTTAATGATACAATTGTTCCTGTTAGTTGATAATAGTGGTGCCGTTCCAAAAACATATATAGTTTTTAAAAGTTATAACTAGTGTAATTCATGTGATCAAAGTAGCATGTATACTAAGAATATTCAGTAAATGTATGGAACTGACGTTGATGCTCCCAACTTGAGAAAAACAACCTATGCCAATTTGGGACTGCTGTCTCTGACTGGGTATTGTTTATTTTTTCAGGCTTTGTTAGAATGTTAAAGCTGTGATCGTCTCCTAAACGCTTCTTCTGGAGTTCTCCTCTATAAGAACTGTACCATTAGAGGGACTCTATCATGTTTGAAGGATTGCCTTCCATGGTTACTCATCATATTCGGATCATATGTCTGAAATACATTTCACCTGATCTGCTTTTTCTGATCAACCGGATGACATTCAAACTGAATCAAAGTGACTAAAATCATGTTTCAGCTTAGGGATAATGAGAGTGTGTGTGTTCTGCTAATCAGGCTTGTTACCATGAAAGAAACTTGCAACCATCTTTTTTTGTTTGCTTGTTTTTCTGGTTTTTGGAGTGGGGTGGGGAAGAGAGAAAGAGGCTTTGGGGAATCAGTGAGGGGGTTAGACATGCAAGTAACAAGGATGGTTTCTACATTGTACATTTCAATCAGGCTGAACAGTGTCACTCACTAAAGGCCTGATCTGGAGGCAGAAGTGGCAGGCAAAGCTTTGTCTCTTTGGTAGCCCCCTCTTTTTGATTACAAGGTTTCATTTTGTAAGGTTTTCACCCCTTATTCTCCTTCTCATACATGAAAAGAACTTTGCTGTTGCTTCTGTATAGCCTACAGGTAAACTTCTCTTCTAGTGAGAGTATTGACAGGAGATGGCTTGTATTCCCCCGTTTTTGTAAGGGGAATATCCTCAGTGTTGGCATCCTCATTTTTGCTGAAACTAGCCGCACTGAAGGTCTCATAGGATGAGGTCAACTTTTTGTTCAGGAGGTTTCTGTTGCGGTCGCCCATGATGGCGGCCTCACCATTAGCCAGCTTTTCCTGGCTTCCTCGTTCATCAACAGGCATGAAAGTGGAGAGTTTGGGCTGGCTCTTCTTCCTCTCTGGAGAAGTGCGGACAGGCATCCAGCACGAGTCGGAATGGCCGTACTCATCACACTCACGGGTACACTTCCCAGTCAGGGCTACATCTGGAAGAGGTCTTGAATCTGAAATTTAAGGAGAAGGAGCCTTTAAATCAGGTCATTTCTCAACAGCCTTTTCCGACCTATATGAAACTGGATGGGGGGGAGGGGTAGTTATGTATAATATTATATTACATATAAATTTCCCTTACCACATTCCCTTTTTCAACACTCTGCAGTTCATTATTCCAAAGAACTGTTTTTATTTCATATCCATTAAAAATAAGGTTTTGCAAAAACTTCAAATATTATAGAAAGAGAGTAGAGGACAAACGGATAAATTTAAGCGTGTGTTGAACAGACAACAGGTATATGAATTTGTTACAGGACAGGTACGTGTGCATATTCTCATACAGAAATAAAGTATGCAAGTATATTTGTATGGGAGTAAATTTTTCCATAGTCATAACTTATTAAATCCAAAAATATAATTTTCTGTATTTATAAATTATCCCAGAAAGCATGTACTTTTGCCAATTGAATTGCTTTGCTTCCTGTTTATACATTATTCATAGAATGCAAATATGCAAAACCTTATATTTAAAATATATTATAAAACATCAGGGTGACTCAGAAGTAGAACCTAAATTGACAGTACCTTGTGTGGTTAAAAAGTAAAAAAAAAAACCAAGTACCAGTGGGTTCAAGTGTGAGCATACTAGTAGAATCAGCACTTACCCAACCCGAGCCCACACCCCACCTCTCCTCCCACCTTGTTAATGACCTTGTTAATGTGCTGTAGGATAGTCCCTTGAGTGTTCACATAGGAATATACCTGTCAGTGTGTTTGCTGAATGGAAATACTACGTGAAATGCAATGTACTGGGTAAATTGAATCAAACTCCTACTAAAGTTTTGATGAAATGACACATATTCCTAATTAAAGATTGTTGCCTAATGCCATGGGAAATATCTTCTATTTCTATAAAGCTGTTATATCATTGCATATGTCTGTCTTTGGAGAATTGTTATATATTTTCTTACTATTACAAATACTTTTTAACAGATTTGTTTTTGTTTGAGAAAGAGAGTGAGAGAGAGAAAAACCTGCTTCACCTCAACAGATTCTAAGAAAACAACCTCTAGGGTTTTATTTAATATATTTGATAGTTTCTTTTACTGCCAAACAAAAGAACATAATATGACTGTGCTCCAATGTATGTTGTTCAGTATCATTTTATTACAAGGCTTGGGACTTAAAAGACTGACAAATTTTAACCTCTGAAAATATATTCACAACAAAGGAAATCCGTGACATTTGTATATGCATCCTGGGTAGACTGGTTTAAAATAAAAGAGGGGGTTATTTAACTTATTCCCAATATATTTAAACCTACTGCTTTTGTCTCCACACATCAATTCCTGTAGTATAAAATGATATTCTCATTTGGTTATCATTGGTATTAGGTTATTTTACAAGTTTCACATCATTGAAACTCCTAAATCAAGTCAGTCCAATATTGCATGCCATTTTTTTCACTTTAGTAATGGGTGACTAACTGAAATATTGATATTTGTCAGCTTAATGATTTTTGAACCACTGTGACCTGAGATTTTTATGCTATGGGCTCAGAGTTCAGCAAGAAAATGCCATTGTTCTTCACAGGAAATCCAGAATTGCTTTTTTCTTTTCCAAAGGCAAAATGCAAAGATAATTATTTATTGCAGTTGCAAATGCTGCTCTTTGATTTTAAGTGGACAGTTCCTATTAATTTTATCATCAAAAGAAAAAGCACAGTCCTATTTTTGTGTATGTGCTAAACTCCCTCTGTGTCTCTCAAACACAAATTTCATATGCAGTTAAAAAAAATCAACATTTTGACAAATTTTTTGAATGGTTTTTGTAATCCGGTTAGTTTAAATGAGCAAACTGAGTTATTTGGAATATTTCCTGTCTTGGGATACTTTATTTGAAGCTGACCTAAATGCTTTGAATAGGGAAAAAATCTTATAAAAATGCAAAGTGTGAGATCAGATTTACTTTTTACTCTAAACATTCCTTTTCTTCTTCACTGCCTTAATGAGTTCAAGTTTTTCTTTTTCTCCTATGAGAGTGCCTACCAAGGACACAAGACAGTAATCAGAAATTTAGCTGTTGAAGTAGGAAAAGGTCTTCATAAATGTGTTTGTCATTCCCTGCAGAGATGATACAGAACTGTCTCTAAACATCTCTGCGTTTACTTAAGTATGACAATTTACTTGGACAATGACTTGCACAGGTCGCTGCTTTTGGGGATTAATTTGTGTTTCCAGTCTGAAATTCATAGCACCTTGTGTATCCTTTGTTGGAGATGCACTTAGAGATAGCTCACAAAAATATCTTAACACTCTAACACGTCTTCCTACCTGTTATACTTAATTTGTGTACGTTGAATTCCCTGTAGCTCATAAAAATTATATTCATTTAAATTAACTCAATTTCTAGTCAACTAGAAATTAGATGCTCTTCAGTTCATTCCCATCAGTCTTTACTTCATAGTCTGGTTTATTTACTGCTAAAACTGATTTCCTCTTTTTGCTTTTAAGGAAGGGTAGCTTATCTCCTGTGCCATAAGCCACATGTGGGCTGCCACATCTTTATCCCAGAAGGATGACTTTTAATAAGGATCTCCTGTCATTTCCAAAGTCAAACACTTGATTGGGGACCACAGTGGAAGTTTGACAAGCCTAATTGGCTGAGACATGTTGCAGTGTTTGTCATCAAATTTAGAAAATAATCAAGAAAGGCTATAAGAGATTCATCACAAGCAATCAAAACTTCTAATCTTGATGACTCAAATCCTCAAAAGAAATGCCAATGATTAACAAATGCAATTTATATTATGATGTAATTTATTAAGGGAAGGCATGAGTAGAATAGTATTTTTTCTGTATTTCCTTATTTTATTTATGCAAGTAGATATTATATATATTTTTAAAAGACAAGAGTTACATCGGGTCTTACAGAATTACTAAAACACACTTTTTTCCCTTTTCTTAAAAGATATACTCCTAAAATGTCCTCTTTTTGTGGGATTGTAGAGGCAGATCTTCCATAAATAGCAATCCTCCTTAGTGTTTCACTGAAGGAGGTGTTTTCTTATATCTAAGAACATTATTGCACACTTCAGTTTAGCGCTCTTCCCTTTCATTTTGACCTGAGTGAAGATGGAAAATAGTTAACCATGACTCTTTTTACATGGTACTGATTACATTAATTAAAAAAAGCAAAATATTCTATATCGAAATATGGTATCCTCTATCAGCATTTTCCATAAGTGAGTTCCTTAGAGGTCCCCCCTTTACGTGCCCTTAATCATATTAAATCCTGACATGACTGAAAGTCGAACTGGTATTCATTAGGTCGTGTTGCTTTAGCATCATTTGCAGAGCTTTCCACTTTCAGCTAGCTATGTTGTTTACTAGAAACATTACATATAATAACTTTGGAAAGTTAAAATCTGTTCTTAGACATAAAGTTAATTATCCCCTCAAAAGTACAGAGTTTTCAGCTATCATAATATCAAACAATGTATAACACAAAAAAATTCCCTGAACTTCTTCCCTCTTACTTATCACCTCAACCCAACAGCAAGGAGGACGGAAGTAGTGAAGGGATCAGACTATGGGAGAGCTGAAGCCAAAGAGCAAGTGTTTTGACCTCCACTTTAGTGTTTCTCATAACACCATACTGCTCCTTCTTAAAATGTAACAGCAGAGTTATTTAGAGGTCAATTACTGCTACCCATAGCCATAAGAAAAAGTTACAGTCTCCTAAGAAAGAGGAAAAAAAAAATCTGAGCAGCACAAGAAAGAGATGTCATGAAGACAAAAATTTTATAAATACTTTAAAAATAATTCAACTTTTTTAAAGACTATACATTTCCTAATGTGAAGGAAATTATAACTAATTTAAGAAATCAAGTTTTTTCACTACAAAGAAATGTACTTCATCTTACTAGGCAGGGCAGATGAATAGGTGGTGAGAAGATATTGCTATACAATGACCTCAGCAAGAAGTGACAGATAATATGTAGCATCATTAGAAATACAAAGGAAAGTCCAGATTTAAGGAGGCATTTAATGTTTCCAGAAGCTGTCCTATGCAATTCAGGAACTTTTAGAGGAATCAATATTACAGGAGAGCAGTGGAATTGTTAAGGCTTTTAGAGACAACTTTGTACCAGTAAAGATTTGGATAGACTCAGTTATCCATTTTGCCAGAATCCTAATCACCCACTCCTATTCCAGGCCCTTGTCTTGGGCTGAACACATAAAGATATTTCCATTTCCTAAAAGACAGACAGGCACATTTTCCTTTTTCCTTTTTTAAGGATTTATTTTTCTGTTCCATGTCTTGACTTCCTGTTATCTAAAGACTTCCTTTTCTAGAGACATACCTGATTCTGGTGGAATTTGGTGGACCATGCACAGGTTTTACAAAAAGATGAACAGCAGCAAAAAAGGCAGATCAATTTTGTTATTTTCCAACTAATATTTTAATATTAACTTTATTTTATTTAATTCAAATGAAAGTATCATTTCATTTTTTATTCCAATGATTCAATTAAGTACTTTATTTTAAAATAGCTGTCAGAAAATGATTTATTCTTGCATTATATAATAGATCTGGGAACAAATAACTACATAAACCTTTTATTGGAACATTATTATTATAGTCAGTGAAGTTTAGGAATGAGGTTATGAGATCAAAAGAGTGCATACTGAGTTAGACTTGGCTTTCTATATAAATGATCTGAAGATCAGGGCTTCCCAAGTGGCGTTAGTGGTAAAGAACTCATCGGCCAGTGCAGGGGACATAAGAGATGAGGATTCTATCCTTGGATCAGGAAGATTGCCCTGGAGGAGGGCATGGCAACCCACTCCAGTATTCTTGCCTGGAGAATCCCATGGACATAAAAGTCTGGGGGGCTACAGTCCATAAGGTAACAAATAGCCATGATGAAGCAACTTAGAATGTACACTCAACTAAAGATCTTTGCCTTTTCTCTGTTTGGGGCATTTAGGAAGGTTAGAAAGGTGAGCACATTAAGAGATTATGGAGAAGGCAGAAATCATTGCCTTGGACAAGCAGTAGATGATCTTCTGAATATTCCAGAAGTTTCTGGAAGAAGGGGAAATGTATAGTTACGCAAGTGTCACCCAGATCTACTACTCAGTTCAGTTCAGTTCAGTCCCTCAGTCATGTCCGACTCTTTGAGACCCCATGAATTGCAGCACACCATGCCTCCCTATCAGGCCTCCCTGTCCATCACCAACTCCCAGAGTTCACTCAAACTCACGTCCATCGAGTCAGTGATGCCATCCAGCCATCTCATCCTCTGTCGTCCCCTTCTCCTCCTGCCCCCAATCCCTCCAAGCATCGGAGTCTTTTCCAGTGAGTCAACTCTTTGCATGAGGTGGCCAAAGTACTGGAGTTTCAGGTTTAGCATCATTCCTTCCAAAGAAATCCCAGGACTGACCTCCTTTAGAATGGACTGGTTGGATCTTCTTGCAGTCCAAGGGACTCTCAAGAGTCTTCTCCAGCACCACAGTTCAAAGGCATCAATTCTTTGGCACTGAGCTTTCTTCACAGTCCAACTCTCACATCCATACATGACCACTGGAAAAACCATAGCCTTGACTGGATGGACCTTTGTTGGCAAAGTAATGTCTCTGCTTTTCAATATGCTATCTAGGTTGGTCATAACCTTTCTTCCAAGGAGTAAGTGTCTTTTAATTTCATGGCTGCAGTCACCATCTTCAGTGGTTTTGGAGCCCCAAAAAATAAAGTCTGACACTGTTTCCACTGTTTCCCCATCTATTTCCCATGAAGTGATGGGACCGGATGCCATGATCTTCGTTTTCTGAATGTTGAGCTTTAAGCCAACTTTTTCATTCTCCACTTTCACTTTCATCAAGAGGCTTTTGAGTTCCTCTTCACTTTCTGCCATAAGGATGGTGTCATCTGCATATCTGAGGTTATTGATATTTCTCCCGGCAATCTTGATTCCAGCTTGTGCTTCTTCCAGCCCAGCGTTTCTCATGCTGTACTCTGCATAGAAGTTAAATAAGCAGGGTGACAATATACAGCCTTGACGAACTCCTTTTCCTATTAGGAACCAGTCTGTTGTTCCATGTCCAGTTCTAACTGGTGCTTCCTGACCTGCATACAGATTTCTCAAGAGGCAGGTCAGGTGGTCTGGTATTCCCATCTCTTGAAGAGTTTATTGTGATTAACACAGTCAAAGGCTTTGGCATAATCAATAAAGAAGAAATAGATGTTTTTCTGGAATTCTCTTGCTTTTTTGATGATCCAGCAGATGTTGGCAATTTGATCTCTGGTTCCTCTGCCTCTTCTAAAACCAGCTTGAACATCAGGAAGTTCACGGTTCACATATTGCTGAAGCCTGGCTTGGAGAATTTTGAGCATTACTTTACTAGCATGTGAGATGAGTGCAACTGTGTGGTAGTTTGAGCATTCTTTGGCATTGCCTTTCTTTGGGATTGGAATGAAAACTGACCTTTTCCAGTCCTGTGGCCACTGCTGAGTTTTCCAAATTTGCTAGCATATTGCGTGCAGCACTTTCACAGCATCATCTTTCAGGATTTGAAATAGCTCAACTGGAATTCTATCATCTCCACTAGCTTTGTTCATAGTGATGCTTTCTAAGGCCCACTTGACTTCACATTCCAGGATGTCTGGCTCTAGGTCAGTGATCACACCATTGTGATTATCTGGGTCGTGAAGATCTTTTTTGTACAGTCCTGTGTATTCTTGCTACCTCTTTTTAATATCTTCTGCTTCTGTTAGGTCCATACCATTTCTGTCCCTTATCGAGCCCATCTTTGCATGAAATGTTCCCTTGGTATCTCTAATTTTCTTGAAGCGATCTCTAGTCTTTCCCATTCTGTTGTTTTCCTCTATTTTTTGCCTTGGTCGCTGAGGAAGGCTTTCTTATCTCTTCTTGCTGTTCTTTGGAACTCTGCATTCAGATGCTTGCTGTTGCTGCTGCTAAGTCGCTTCAGTCGTGTCCGACTCTGTGCAACCCCATAGATGGCAGCCCACCAGGCTCCCCCGTCCCTGGGATTCTCCAGGCAAGAACACTGGAGTGGGTTGCCATTTCCTTCTCCAATGCATGAAAGGGAAAAGTGAAAGTGAAGTCGCTCAGTCAAGTCCGACTCTTCTCGACTCCATGGTCTGCAGCCTACCAGGCTCCTCCGTCCATGGGATTTTTTAGGCAAGAGTACTGGAGTGGGGTGCCATTGCCTTTTTCCTTTTATCCCTTGTTTTTTGCTTCTCTTCTTTTCACAGCTATTTGTAAAGCCTCCTCAGACAGCCCTTTTGCTTTTTTGCATTTCTCTTCCATGGGGATGGTCTTGATCCCTGTCTCCTGTACAATGTCATGAACCTCCATCCATACTTATTCAGGCACTCTATCTACCAGATATAGTCCCTTAAATCTATCTCTCACTTCCACTGTATAATCATCAGGAATTTGATTTAGGTCATACCTTAATGGTCTAGTGGTTTTCCCTACTTTCTTCAATTTAAGTCTGAATTTGGCAATAAGGAGTTCATGGTCTGAGCCACAGTCAGCTCCTGGTCTTGTTTTTGTTGACTGTACAGAGCTTCTCCATCTGTGGCTGCAAAGGATATAATCAATCTGATTTCGGTGTTGACCATCTGGTGATGTCCATGTGTAGAGTCTTGTCTTGTGTTGTTGGAAGAGGGTGCTTGCTATGACCAGTGCATTTTCTTGGCAAAACTCTATTTGTCTTTGCCCCCTGCTTCATTCCATATTCCAAGGCCAAATTTGCCTGTTACTCCAGGTGTTTCTTGACTTCCTATTTTTGCATTCCAGTCCCCTATAATGAAAAGGACATCTCTTTTGGGTGTTAGTTCTAAAAGGTCTTGTACATCTTCATAGAACCGTTCAACTTCAGCTTCTTCAGCGTTACTGGTTGGGGCATAGACTTGGATTATTGTGATATTGAATGGTTTGTCTTGGACCGAACAGAGACCATTCTGTCATTTTTGAGATTGCATCCAAGTACTGAATTTCGGACTCTTTTGTTAACCATGATTGCTACTCCATTTCTTCTAAGGGATTCCTGTCTGCAGTAGTAGATATAATAGTCATCTGAGTTAAATTCACCCATTGCAGTCCATTTTAGTTTGCTGATTCCGAGAATGTTGATGTTCACTCTTGCCATCTCTTGTTTGACCACTTCCAATTTGCCTTGATTCGTGGACCTGACATTCCAGGTTCGTATGCAATATTGCTCTTTATAGCATCGGACCTTGCTTCTATCACCAGTCACATCCACAACTGGGTATTGTTTTTGCTTTGGCTCCATCTCTTCATTTTTTCTGGAGTTATTTCTCCTCTGATCTCCAGTAGCATATTGGGCACCTACTGACCTGGGGAGTTCCTCTTCAGTATCCTATCATTGCCTTTTCATAGTGTTCATGAACTCTATGAACAGTATGATCTACTACTAGGTGGTTAAAATTTCTACACTGTGTTATAATTTATCATGAAATCACTTGATTCTATTGAATTATAAGAAGAGATAAGTGTCATCTATCCAACCAGCCCTTACTTCAGTCTCATCTATATCTTTCTTGAGTGCTTCTTTCAAGGGACAATGGAACTTGTGAAAAAACAGGAGGCTGTTTTGAGTGTCATTCTGGGTCTATCATGTGTAAGCTGTGTGACTTTGGATATAATTTCTCTGAGGCTCAAGTTCCTCATTTGTGAAGTAATAATATCTACTCCACCATTTTTATGGGGATAAATGAATGAATGTATATTAAGTTTATAATATGGTGTCTGATGCTGTATATATTTTAGGTAAATAGTAGGTCACAGCCCCTGGAGAGATGTAAAAACATAGTTTTTTTTTTTTTTTTTTTCTTCTTCTTCTCTCTCTCTGCAGTCTTCCCTGAATGAAATGGGTATTAAGGAAATAGGCACCACAACGAGGATCCCTGAATTCAAATCCTAACTTTATCACTTAGTACATATGTAACTTTAAACAAGTTACTTGGTTCATGTAAATTTCCTAATCTTTATAAAATACATAAGAATGAATTAACAGGATAATTATGAAGATTAAATGTATTAACACAGGTAAACTTAATAGTAAGAATTCGTGACATACAATGGGCCCTCAAAAAAATTACATATTTCAAGTGCACAATTCCTTACCCACAATTCAGTTCTCAAAATAGCTTTGAAAACCAAAGCTTTTATTCCCCATATATTTACAATAAACCTGACTTTCAATACCATGTTATTTTTCATCTTTATTTATCTCACATAGTGTGAATATGTGTTTTGAAGGAGAAATAGTGTTTAATTAAAGGCACTATCTCAGACTCTTAGATCTTCAAAATAATAGGAAAGTGAAAGTTTGTTCAGTTATGTCCAACATTTTGTGACCCCATGGATTGTAGCCTTCCAGGCTCCTCTGTCCATGGAATTCTCCAGGCAAGAATATTTGAGTGGGTTGCCATGCCCTCCTCCAGGGGATCTTCCCAACCTAGGGATTGAACCAAGGTCTCCTGCATTGCAGATGGATTCTTTACCAGCTACATTACCAGGGAAGCCCCCCAAATAATATAGATGCATAATATTACCTTTTCTAGTATATAAATGATTCTTATTTTTAAGATATATTTGTTCTCAAGGGTTTCAGATAACTTACTGTGGATCTAGTAGCAATCATCAGTCAAAAGGACATGTATTTGGAGTTATTTTTTCAGTAGGACTCATGGATTTATGCCAATAGAGTCTGCAGTATACCGGAACTACCACCCACTGAGGAAAGTACACTGGTGACAGGTTACTCCATATCAGATACTCCCCTTAACACTTCTTTATTAAGACTTGGCTGGAGATTTATTCAGGGTATGTCATAGTTGCTCAAAACTGAACAGCAAATTCTCTGTTAGTTGCAGTTATCTTTACAACATAAACAGATCAACCCCACAATTGCTCATTTTCATTTGAAAGAGACTTGCCTTTGAGATATTGGGTTGCTATTTTGCTTTGCCTGCGTGGACCACAACATAAAAAAGAGAGAGTGAGTTCCATGATAACATTTTAACATGTTAAAAATTAGTAATAAGCTAACCTCAGACTAAGAGTTTGAAAATCTAGAAAAGACAACAAAAAGCAGGGAAAATACTTCACCTTCAATGCACCTTTCAGAGATCAAAATTTATGAAACGAAAGCATTCAAGTTTTGTGGATTTTATGATGTATGTATATGCTTGTTTTAAGTCACAAAATAAGGCCAGACATTCCTCTCATCTTCCTATGCACAGCCCTTTGGAGTGTGATATCACTACTACTGTCAGGATGCTGTTTCTGCAGCCCTTGAAGCTGAGCTAGCTTTGACGACTAGAGAGACACTGCACAATTTCCAGGACAGGTCTCAAGAGTCCTTACAGCTTCTGCTTTTGACCTTGGAAGACTGTCATCTCCATCCTGACAGAAAGCATGATCTAGCCTTTTTGAAGATGAAAGACTTTTTGAGAGAGAGAGAGAGAGAGAAACAGCTATTTCAGTTGGTCCAGCAGAGCCTACCCCCAGCCAACCCCCTAGACGATGGTAGCCTCATGAGTGATCCAGACAAAACTTGCAGAAGAATCAATAGTCAAACCACAGAAACATGGAATGCAATCACTGTTGTTTGAAGCTCCTAATTTATGTTTGTTTTTGTTTGTTTAGAGGGTGAGGAGAATTCCTTGATGCGACAACAGATCTCTGAGGTCATGATCATGGATATACTGTATTATCTGTGATTAAAAAAAAAGAAAAACAGCCTGAGATATAGAAACAATATGTTCTACTTTTGTGTTTTCTGATCATGGGCAAAAAACTGACCAATATTATAGAAAGAATAAACATTTTCAAGGATGTAAGTACATTTAATTTGAAGTTCAAACAAAGGGCTCCCATAAAAATCTGGAAATTTTGTTCCTGTGATTATAGGATTTTACTGGATTTTTCACCTAAGATTGCTCTAGTTCAGGCTGGCATGCCAAGACAATATTAAAATGTTTAAACAAGTTTGAAAGCATCAGCAACTTTTCTCTGGACCTTAGGCTAAACTCAGTTAAATGGCAATTGCATGTATCTCAAGAAGCATTTACTGCCCTAAGGCTTAGACCAATGTCATTCTGAATGTGGTATTATCATATACAGTGGAGACTGCAGGCCAGATTTCAAGCAGTCCTGCTGAATCAACTCAAACATGATTCTGCTGGTTGGCACATGAAAACTGCACTACAGCAGAAAAATTTATGGTGACTGCTGGAGAGTGATCTATTTACGCACTTCAAAGATGGGGCTTCACTTCGATTTCACTCTTCACAAATGCAAAATTTGAGGTGAGGTAGTGGAGGTTAAGGGAATATTGAGGGAAGAGAGTGAAAGGAAAAGAAGGAAGTGCTGGAAAATGCGGAGATGCTCTAATATTAATTAGAAGAGTTTATAAAACCCAAAAAAGATTGAGGATATTTATTACACAAGTTAACAATTGATTATCCCACTGAAAAAAGATGGAATTCTGGTTGTTCAGGCCATTCATGTTTGCTTTTCCACTGCATCAATCAAAGTTTTCATGATTTTTTTTTCTAGTCTCTTGGGTTTCTTTAAGTTAGAAATTATTTGCTTTGGGTGTCACAGTCTAGTAATCTAATGAAAAGTAGAAGCATTGCCTCCCTCCATAAACTCAGATATGTGCCCCTAAGATTTGCATAAAAATTTGAGTGGAGTTCAAGATACCAGTTAGGGCTGCAGCATCTTTATGGATGAAATTTTTACATTTATACTTTTTTCCTTTGAGTTTAAATCAATGATTAAGAAATATTTAACAAATAATAATCTATCCTTGAAATTTAGATATTTTACATGTGGTAAATAAATTGGCCTTCAGTGACAGGAAGATTTAAAACAAACAAATAAAAAAAACAAATTCTGCAACACATGTATAGAAGTGAGGAAAACAATTTAGGTTTGGTTATGTTAATATTGCAGGTAAGTCATTTAAATGCCTCTATCTAAAACCCCCCAATAATTTATAAAGCTTTGTGTTGACAGCAGATTAATACTTGTGGGTAGATTCTACTGGTTGCTGATCAAGTTGCCAATCAACTTGAAATGTATTTTCTTTGCTAGACCCTACATCCAATATTTGTACCAGTGTCTTGAATTGTGAGCATCTGGATCTTCACTCACCATGAGAAGGGAGATGAATTAATGAATTCTTGTCATGCAGGAATTATATACAAAACAATAATGATCCAGATGAGTTTTTTAATTAATAAAATGTGTTAGCCACTGCACAGTAGTTTTATGGTAAAGTGAAAAGTGGGTACTTCTAAAAGAATTGAAAGTATCTATTTAGAATCACTTTCCAGTAATGACCTTAAATCTTTAATGTCTTCAATATTGATTATAAAATTGTAAAATATATATCCTACAATAAATGTTAACTTTTGGAATGGATATTTAATCTAAAAATAATATATAAAGTTTCTATTAACTATAAGAATATTATACTTAGATGGTAGTCTTAAAGGCAGTGCCCATTTTATCTTTACTTCTCCATTTAACATATGATATCAATATTTCATTTTTTATAGCTGAGTAATATTCCATTGTATATATGTGACAGAAGTCACAATATCTGTTCATTTTCTCCTTCAGTGTAGTGATCCTGTGAAACTATATAATTATTGTAATAATATGACCATTTAAAAATACATTCTCAAGTTATTTGCATGGAATTACCTATCAAAAGGTATCATAATCATACAGTGGCTTATCTATTGAAAACACTCCTGCAATAAGAAGTTGAGAAGTAACAGAATTCCATTAGTTATTGTGATTGAGGAGAAAGACAAAGAGTTCCTCCTTTGTGTTCTTTGCTGAGGAAGGTTTCACAAAAGTCTTGAGTTCAGAAGTACTTTAGAGAGGTGAGGTTCTGAAAGCTTTTAATAGGAGCTGAAACACCATTTATGAGGAGAGTTTTAAAACTATTAGAATGCTGGCTCCTTACTCTCATCAATAAGTTTATCAATTAAAACTAAAATTGGCCATCCCATTTAGGACCAAAAGAGTGTTGAAGAGCTTGAGAGCTTAGAGCAGGTAAATCAAAGGGAAAAAAAAGGAAATGATTTCTGATGACTGGCAAACAGGACTCAGTGAGCAGCTCAAGTGGGGGAAATCAATGAAGCAACACTGGATCAGTTTGCTTCATTGATTTTTGCTGCTCATTGAAATGTTTTTCTTTATTTACTTCCGATTTCTTCAGAGAGTGGCGAAGCCTCACTGCTGATCCTCCCTTGGAGCCTGTGATGGGAGGATGAGCAAGCTTTGGAGATCCTCTCATGCTTGCATTATACCTTTTCATACCACATGAATTCAGAATCACTTCTAACGCCCCCTGTGATGCTGCAAATGCCATCCTGCGCCCACAACCTTACTATGGTAGGCAGAAAGATGCTTCCCTCCCAAAACATCTACATCTTAGTCCCCAGAATCTGTGAGCCTGTTAGATGACAGGACAGAGGAGAATTAAGGTGGCAGGAGGTATTAAGTTTCCTAATAAACTCTCCTTAAAATAGGGATATTATAAGGAGGCAGGTTATAAAACAAATGATGTGAGCACATACTAATAACTGAAAAGGTAAGGAAACAGACTGTCTCCTCGGGCTTCCAGAAAGGGAGGCAGCACTGCAGAGACTTTGATTTTAGCCCCCAGAGACCCAGGTCAGACTTTTCAGGTACAGAACTGTAAGAGGATATACTTTTGTTGTTTCAAGGCACTATGCTTTTAGTAACTTGTTACAGTTGCAATAGGCAACAGAAACATACTCCCACCACTTGTCCCAGGAAGGTCAGGGGAAGGTCAGGGGAAGATCAGGGTAGATTGAAGCATTTGGTCCTTTCTACACATACTTATCCATTGGAGAGAATGGAGTAGAAAAACTTTGATTTTTGAGTCATATTTACTCTGTTCAGGAATTTTTTTATACTTTTAAAAATTTGGCTATACCTTCGTATCTAATTGTCTAAATTATTTGTATCTGACCAATCAGCAAAGTCCAACAAAGTACTAACAGCTCATCTTTCTGAATGATACCATTTTCTTCCTAGTTCCTCAGCAAGAGCTGTCTCTGGGATTATTAAGGCTTTCTCTCTTCGGGTAGTGGGATTCCCAAGAAGAGAAAAGAAAAAGAATTTGGCATAACATAAAGGAAGTTGAACCAGGTACCAGGGTACAATCTTAATGAGGTCTCTGTCAAATTATTATGATGCTTTTGTGATTTCCTGATATTTATTACTTGTGTCATGTTTGTCTCTTTGTTAAGTCTGTTCCCTCTTAGTAATTAGTAGGAGAGCTTCTAATAAAGAAGCACCTTTATGATTATTTTAAGAACAATAAGTAGAATAAATCTCTCCTTAGTTTAAAACTCTCTTCTAAAAATTTCGTATAAGTTTCAAACTTTGTATTTCTACATAGAAATTCCTTCAAGATCTGAACCCTGCCTACTCTTAACCCTGATCTCTTTCTAGTCTTACATGTTCCCTTTTACCACTTCAACAGACCTACTGTAGTTGTCATTTCTAGAAAGTCCCTTGCTGGTTCCATGTCTTCATGGCACTAATGTGCTGCCTCTTCTGCTATTCCTTGGCTTGTTATCTGTCTCCCACAAATCCTTCAAAATCTAGTTTAAACATGTCAACTTTGAGATTTCACCTAACCAGGCTGTCTAATTCTGACTTCTCTTGACCTCTCTAGTCTTCATTATATGTCTCTCCCTTGTAGTTGTTTAGTTGCTAAGTTGTGTCCGACTCTTTTGTGACCTCATGGCCTGTAGCCTGTCAAGTTTCTCTCTCTCTGTCCATGGGATTTCCCAGGCAAAAATACTGGAGTGGGTTGTTGTTTCCTTTTCCAGATCCCCTTTTCCAGGGGATCTTCTCAACCCAGAAATCAAAACCAAGACTTCTGCATTGGCAGACAGATTCTTTACCACTGAGCCACCAGGGAATCCCATGTCTCTCTCTACCATAGCATTTAATATATGGCACTGAAATCTGCTACCCATTCATGTGACTTTTTCTGTAAAAGGTTACTCCCTGTGGCTAGAATTCACTTCACAAGTTACTAAACGGTGTACTTGGGATGCTAGCACCAAGCTGGTAATATAATCAAGATGTGCTTTTTGAATGATGGATGAAAAACATTGTGGGGAAACAGATTGCATGTCGTCTCTGATGATTCTGTCTAACTCCACAATGGCCACAGGTAAAAGGAGGTAAAAAGAGGATAAGGACATATGCCAATCACAAACACTATGCAACTGGCCAAGCATAGAAGGTGAAGTAGATTCTATTTGTTTGCTATGTACAGATCTGAATAAACTTCTCCACCTGCTCACTGTCCTTACCCCCTTTCACAGCCTGTCCTATAATTTCTCTGGCTGAGATTTATTTTCCAGTAGAACAATGCAATTGATTGAAATAGCCCATGGATATATTTTACAGAACAAAATGCAGTCCTCAGCCTGGGGCAGGCTAGTGGGGTCACTAGAAGCTGTAGTGGGTGCAAAGTAAAGTCTAACGAGAAAAGCTTATACTTAGTAGTCACAAGACTACACATATGAACTAATTTGTTAAGCTTCTTTGCTCACAAGTGGTAGCTATTTTATAGTTACTATAATGTTTTCAGGACCTCTGGTTGGCAGTTATACGAATCTTTCAATAATAAACTTGGGAAATGAAATTTATTTTTGGCTTATACACAGCTTGTATCATAGAAGAGAAATTTCAAAGCATGAAGGAGAGGTATTTTATGTGATGGAAAATGAAAAGAAGAAAGCTCTCTTCTCATTCTTGTAATGTGGGTGTATTTTAATAGCAACTATTGTAGGCAATGTGCCAACCTATTTCAGTTCAACAAATTTTATTTGCCTTTTCATAGCGACCTTATGGGTACATGTTAAGCGAGTAGGATCATGGGCAGTTTGCTGCTGCTGCTGCTGCTAAGTCGCTTCAGTCGTGTCCGACTCTGTGCGACCCCATAGACGGCAGCCCACCAGGCTCCCCCGTCCCTGGGATTCTCCAGGCAAGAACACTGGAGTGGGTTGCCATTTCCTTCTCCAATGCAGGAAAGTGAAGAGTGAAAGTGAAGTCACTCAGTCGTGTCTGACTCTTAGTGACCCCATGGACTGCAGCCCACCAGGCTCCTCCGTCCATGGGATTTTCCAGGCAAAAGTACTGGAGTGGGTGCCATTGCCTTCTCCGCATGGGCAGTTTAGATCAGTGCTTTTCGAACAGAGAATCAAGATCACCTGGTTGGTGGCTGAAGCTACTTATGAGATTATAACTTGCTTATACTATGTTCACATTATTTTGCAAATATTTAATTGTATATTTTTCAATAAGGGTATGTATATTTATATATATGTACTTGGTCCTCATATAAAGTAGACATTTTTTTCTGGCCCACATTGAATCTATAATTTAAATAATACCACATGGAAATCAGTATATTTCTGGCTATTTCTGAGGAAGTTATATATTCTGTGATATCTAACACAAAACATAACTTTAATATGCACACAATGTCAAGTTAATTTTAAGTTGTACTTTTAGCTGTCATTTCAAATTGTACTTTAGAGACTACAGTGCTATCCTTATTAAAAAGGAATTCAGATAACTTAAAGAATGAGTTAGTCACATCCTCAAGAATCACTTCAGGAAGTCTACTGTAAATACAGTCTCTTATTTTGAGACATTCTGAATTTACAGTTAATTCCCTAGATTCCAATTTCCTAGGATTATATGTAATTGTGATGAGCCTTCTCATAATCCAGTTAAATCCTCTGATAGACTTTATTTCAATCAGCAAAATGGCAACAGACCCTTTAAAAAAAGGAGGACTTAATGTGACTTCTTAAAAGTCATGTAGACATTAAGATGTAGGACACATTTAAGCTGTCTAATTGTGCCACTGGTCTAATGCCTAAGTATTAATCTGTCACAATGTCAAATTACATACATTAAGGTTTCTTTTTTTTTTTTTTAAGTAAAATGTGTCTGCGCTTAACAAACTCAGAGTGAAAAAAAAATTCAGGACTGCAATTAGAATGTCATCTCTTCTGCAGATGACATGAGAAATGCATGAATCAGAGCTTAACAGTCAACATAATTTCACAGATAATCATTGCAAAATTATGGTAATGCAACAATGCAGAGTACAGTGAGATTAGCAGACAGTGATGATCAACTATTTATCTCTACCACCTGCCAAGCATGCTTTTTATTTAAGTTTTTTTTTTTTTTTTTTTTCTGCCAATGTTTTCAGTTTGGTATTTGCCAGTAGTGGGCATTGCATAGGAAAAGAGGTTTCATGGTGTAAACAAATTTTTCCAGGTGTTCAATGAATTAGCTTCACTGGCTCTTAGACAAAGAAGACTGGTTGGATGGAATTAACTTTAGCAAGCTTTTTGTTTTGCCCTGAGTCTTGTACAATTCAAATGTGTCAATCCTGTAACAACAACAAAAAAAAATTAAGAAAAAAAAGGATAAAACTACAAATATTGCAATGAAAATCATCACTAAGACATATGCTTTGGGAATTTCCTTTAAATGACATACTTAAAATTTACTTGTACTATATTAATCATTGGATTGTACCCCGTGAGTACTTCAGTGAATCATTTGGTGAGAATGTTGCTAATTTGTCAATATTCTCTCTCTGCAAATCAGCCAAGGACTAGTGGAATCAGGACTTGTTATGGCAGGACAGGGGAACTCAGAGGAATTTCCACTATGCAGAGAAAATAACAGATGAACTTTCCTTCACAAAGCTGGCATGAAGGTTTCAGGTTCAGGGCAGGTAGATACCACTATTATGGTAACATAACCTGAAAAAGTATATTCATTCACTCAGGAAACGTTGATATATCAGGCACTATTCTAAAACATATATTAGCTCATTCAATTCTCACAGAAATCTTGTGAGACAAGTTGTATACTGACCCTATTTTACAGATGAGGAAAGTAAGGCATAAAGAAGTTAAATGAGTTTTTCACAAATTTGCATCTAGAGAATGAAAGAATGAAGTTGCAAACTCAGACATTCTGACTTTAATGTTGTGCTCTTAACTGCTATACATACTCCCTTTCAATTAATAACACGTTAACATACTGTAAACCCGTGTCATAAGCTTGAAAAGAATTATCTATCTCTAAGTAGAATGAAAGCAGAAAGCATTTTCCTATCCATAGGAGAAGAAAGCTGGAGAAACAATATCTTCAGGTATACTAAGAATCTCAATAGACTTAGCTTGAAATAAGGGGAACATTTTTAGTTTGGACAGACAGAAAGGTGAAAACTCAAGAAGCATGTGCGTAGAGATTCCAGGACCAAAATGATATTGGGAAATGACTGTTTTTCTTGGCTCTTTCTCTCACAGCTATACCTCAGTTGGTCTCTGAATGGATGAAGAATTTTGTATTTAAGTCAAAATAGGGAGTCTAAATTACTATGTTGGTAAAAAGCCTCAAACTTATCCTATTATTAAAGCCATATTCAGCTAAGAAAAGGTTGCATCTTCACAATATTGGTCTATTTGTAGTTCTACATGGTAAAAAGACACCTCAATTATGAGGTTTGGGATCACCGTCATCCCAGAGACAGAAAAGCCGAGTTTGGAAACCACAGCATGCTGGGCTGAACTTCTGAGAATGGGAGATGCCAAGCCACTCCTTGGTGAGGTGAATGTGAGAAATGGAAATAAATGCTTTAAGAATAGAAGAAAGAAGTATGATGGTTATTTCTAGCAAACAAAGCATCAAAGAGATTATGTAAGACATATTAATCACAATTGGGTTGGTTAAATTGGGAAAGAAAACCTGACTGTACTGATTTCTTAAGAGAAAATGAACACAAAGAGATATTTGAGGCATACTTATTTAACCCTATATTAATCAGGTAATTGACATACATATTTTTAGATGACTTGAGAATATATAGGTGCAATCCATGAGGCTGAGATTTAACCTGTAGGGATGAGGAAAATGTATGTATATTAAAAGAGAATGAGGTAAAAGTGGTGCCTTCAAGTATACTTAATACACGTCACTTTTTCATAACAGTTTCTTGGAGCCCAAACCAAGGAACCATGCACAGTGCAAACTTTTACTTTCACTGTGTGAAAATCTTTACTTTCATTCCTACACTAGTGGGAATCAATGAATCAGTGTGATTAACACCCTGGGATCTAAGCAAAGGAAGTCTGGTTGAGTTCACATTCTGCCACCTATCAGCAAAGTAACCCCGGGCAAGTTACTTAATGGCATCTATCTCATGGGTTGTTCTGAGGATTAAATGAGACAAGCATGTTGAGTGCTTTGCATAAGGATCTACATATAGAAACACTTTGTATATTTTTCTACTGCTATCATTACTGTTGTTCTAACTTCTATTCTATGTGTCTTTTCCACACATATATTTAGATGGGAAAATACTGACTCCAAATTATCAAAAAATATATATTTTTATAAATGTCCTCTTTCCTTGGTATAATTAAAGATGTCAAAAGTTTACATTTTTAGAATATTTGCCAATTATACAGAAATATATAAAATATTTCACATATGTGCACTAAGTCACTTCAGCCATGTCCAGCTCTGTATAACCCTATAGACTGGAGCCTGCCAGGATCCTCTGTCCATGGGATTCTCCAGGCAAGAATACTGGAGTGGTTTGCAGTGCCCAACTCCAGAGGATCTTCCTGACCCAGGGACCAAACCCTAATCTCTTGTGTCTTCTGCACTGGCAAGCAGGTTCTTTACCAATAGCACTGCCTAGGAAGCCCTCTTTCACATATGAAAGATTAAAATTCATGTTTTTGCATTATCAGTTAGAGTGCCAAAAAATATCTTTTAAATAAAAGCCCCAAAATAGTTTGTGAAAAAAGACATCGTTTAAGTTTCTTTTTAAATTATTTAAATCAATAAATGTCAAGAATGCATATTACTGGAAACTGAGAAGAAGAAATACAGAGTAATTTTAAAGAGTACGTGTACATAAGTTAGTGATTTTTCTGACAAGTAGCATTATATTTTATAATTACCAGCTTTTAAATGTTAATTGAAACAATCTATTGTTACTTTCAAGAATACAATATTAAAGGCTGTAAATAATAATTAGTACTCTGTCATCTACTTAACTAGGTATAGTCTCTCATTTCTCCCAAAGAAACAATTTTTACATAATTATTATTTTTCTCACTTTAAAGTCACATTTTTATTGCTTAAATTCTAATTTGCTGCTTTAAAAAAATATGAGGCCATGAAAAGATGGTAAAATTGGGAAAGTTAAAGAGATTATGTGCCTTTAACACAGTATAATCTTTAAATTATTACTTGGGTGGACTTTACAAGTGTATCAGCATTTAAAAGAAAAAAAGAAGAGTTTAAAGAATCTTTAAACAGATCAGAAAGTATAAAAGGTGCAGAATCTCAGTTAATGTGAATTAAATTATCTTCAAAAGAGGGGGAAAAAGTTAAGAAACAGCTTTCTGTTCTGCATGTTAACTAGCCTAAATAATGCAGAGCTTAAGTGCAAAAGCAAGAGAATTTAAAAGGGAAAACAAATATCTTGAGACGACTTGTCTTTTAAAGTAACTGTCAAGGAGAACTTGCCTCTCTGAATAAAAGCTAGCAGTGACTTAAGGGATTCATTTCTCCTTTAGGCTGTATTAAGAAATGTCATTTAACTATTTAAAATGTTGTCCAGTCAAAATAAGGACTAATTATCTGCTCATGATATGCCTATATGGCTTCCAAAGAACACACAGGGATTTGGCATGATTAAATGCATTTAAAAATTGCAGTCAGGTTGAGGATTCAGAACGAAGATGATCTGAGAAGTATGACTAGTTATACATTATTCATGAATATGGGAAACTAGTAAAATAAAACATGCTTGTGCTTATGGTGTGTCCAGATAGTTAGGGCTAAATATTCCAAAATAGTCAGCATCAGACCTGACTCCTTCTTTGCATTAAAAAACTTCTGGGTAAATAGTGATTCAGATGTAATAATGATGATGTTGAATATTTAACCCTGTGTGTGTTAGTCGCTCAGTCATGTCCGACTCTTTGTGACCCCATGGACTGTAGCCTGCCAGGTTCCTCTATCCATGGAATTCTCCAGGCAAGAATATTGGAGTGGGTTGCCATTGAATCTGTCTGCCAATGCAAGAGACACCGGTTCGATCACCTGAAAGAGGAAATGGCAACCGCTCCAGTATTCTTGCCTGGAAAATTCTATGGACAGAAATTTCCTGGAGGGCTATATAGTTCCTGGTGTTGCAAAGAGTCGGACATGACTCAGCAGCTGAGTGCACACATACATACACACTACCAACCAAGAAGAAGCATTTTAAAATTTTTCCTGCTGGGAAAGACAATTAAACCAGCTATCTTGTGGATAAGTGAAGAGATCCACATTTCTTTAGCTACAAATTAGACCTATAAAGGATCACCAAGCCACTATCATCGCGCTAGATTTGACTGTTTCAAACAATAAAAAGTTTTAAGTAACTGAAAATAAATAATTTTTGGTGCGTGATATGTCTTACCTCCTCCCTGTTAATTGTTCTAAAATGTTCAGTGTGATTCCTATTTGGAGTTTGGGAATGTTTTTCTCAATATGGAAAACTAACAACTACAATTTCTCAACTAGTAATCATGTTTTCCTGACTGTACTTCAAGAAATATAGGGACATAAGAAGTCTGTAGAAATGAAATATCTTAAATAGCTAAGCATCCATAGAATACTACAATGCTGTTTAGTGCAAACCTAGCATATCAGCACTAAATAAATAAGTTGCTCTTTAATTAACTATTCTTGAATTTTTAAGTTATCATTTACATGATAGTCCTTCTGGTTTGTTCCTCTACACTGAAGAAAACTGTCCATAGCAATTGGTATGTTCACTTTTCCTTCCTTTCTTGTGCTTTTCTGTTATATTAAAAATAAATAGCCTGCTAATTCATATCTATTGCTTCCTCTTCTCAAATTTGTCTTAAATCAACATTCTATTCAACTTAAATTGAGTTTGGTTGAAAATGTACTTTTTTTTTTTTTTTCCTTGCAGCACTCGGACATGGAACTAAGGACGGAATTTGCACAAGTTGTAATAGCCCAGAGACATCTTTTTGTCTAAATATGGAATAATGGACATGCTCAGTCACTCAGGTGTGTCTGACTCTTTGCAACCCCATGTATTGTAGCCTGATAGGCTCCTCTGTCCACGGGATTTTCCAGGCAAGAATATTGGAGTGGGTTGCCATTTCCTCCTCCAGAGGATCTTCCTAAACCAGGCATGGAACCTGCATCTCCTGCATTGCAAGGGGATTCTTTACCACTGTGCCACCTGGGAAGCCCTGGGAATAGTGACCATGTGCAATTACACTCAGCACAGCATGTTCATTAAGATTAATAGCTAAGCTGTCACTCTGAATGGATTGAATCTATCAATATAAAGTGATAAGGACAGCTTTGGGTACACACAAAGCTATATAAGGGCAAGAATAATCACCATCTAGAGACTAGGTCATCTTTTCTACTGAGAAGATAAAGAGGCAAGTGTTGTGCCCATTCCCAGAGGGCTAAAATTATGAAACAGTTGTCAAGTGATTTGCCTAAAAAAAGAAATTTAGAAAGTGAAAATGGTATAAAGAATTTGGCTAAGCTGGGGATTCTGTAGTAGATGGTCACGTTCTAATCCAACCACTCATTGTATAAACTTGTTGCAAGCTAATTAACTTTGTTTAAGCACTGCTTCCCTAAACATTTCTAGGAATGTTGTGAAGAACAACACAACTCTGTACCACTTCACATTACTAGACATGTACACACAACATGTTTTTAATAAACATGTTTAAGAAAGAACAGAATGAAGGGAATAAGGAAGCAGGCCAGGATCTTCATTTTATCATCTATTTTTTTCCATTATGCCTACCTAGTCTTCAGTGAACATGTGGTAAATGTAACATAGAGATGGGAAAATATACAAAGAAAGAAAAGGAATAGAAGAAAACTTTAACTAAGAAAAATAGTGGGAAAGTCAGGGAAAACAAATGAATTAAAAGAAAAAGAATGAAAGAATACATAGGGGGAAGGAGAGAAGTAGGGAGCAAAGAACAGTGAAAGGCAGGGGAAAGGGGATGGCAACAAGGAAAAAGGGAAAGGAGAAAATATTAGGAGGAAATTAAGGAAGAAAGAAATGAAAATAAAGAAAAAAAAAGGAAAACAAAATAGAGAAAGATAGTCTCTCAGCTTGATGTGTGACCTATGGAATAATTTATATTTATCACTAACTTTATATAGATTCTCAGCTTTGCTTTAAGATATAGTGTGTAGATTAATTACAAACATTGACTCTCAAGGGTTACGGATTTATGACAGATTGATCTAGGTTAAATCCATTAGAAGCTGTGTTGTAGCCGGTAGTCCCCTTCTTTGTTATGTGTATGGGAAGGCAGTAATGTAAGCCTAAAACATAATTTAAAAAATGATTCTACAGGATATTAGCCCATCAGCATGAAAAATAACAGAGAATGAGTGAATTGATCAATCATTTCCTATCATAAAGAAAGAAAATATATAAAAGTCTTTGAAATGAATCTAAAATCAGCACATAGTAGACAAGTTAATGAAAAACCATGGGCGAAGTAAGAAACAAAAAACTGCATTAGGACAAAAAAAAGTGCAGATCCATGATACAGAAAGCTTACACATTTTACAGCATCTGCCTTTCATTTCAAAAAGTTTTTAGCTGTAGGCTCTAGTGATTAAAAAAGGGGTAAGACAAGAGGAGCTGTTAAATACATAATGAAATTTACAATTTTTCCTTTTATTTCTTTCAGTTAGATTTTGAAGTATCAAATCTCATCTAGTGTTTGCCGGATGTCTTAACTAGTCTCTTTATTGTGTTAGAACATAAGCACTTTAAGCTTCTTCTAACTTTAGTGTTTTAAGTGTTTTAAATAAAAAATATCACTAGTGGTCAGAAGGTCTTCCTGTGGTCCCTTTTTAGCTTTTGTTCATTTGCACCGTCAGTACCCAAATTACAGCTTTCCGTTGAGGGCAGGACATCCAAAAACAGGTTTTAAATTAGATATTAGTCAGGTTGACATTCTCTTTTTTTTTTTTTTTTTTAGGAGTTTCTAAACACTAAGCATGTTTTGGACTAAAATTTTTTTTAACTGAAAATATGATGAATTAGCTTCTCAGAAAGGAAGAACTTCCAAATAACTTGGCTAGGCAGAGGCATATATTTTAGAACAACAGTAAAAAAGTGTTATTTGAGAATGGTTTAACATTCCTAAAGAAGAACAGCTAATGACCTAAAATTAGTAGAGGTTTTAGAGTGTTCCCAGTGGCTGATTTCAGTTCCCTTTCAAAGTAAATCTGAGCATTATAATGACGGCAGAACTTTCATCAATTTCCACAAGCTTTGGTACTATCTTACCATGGTGGATGTGGATTTAAAAGGGAATGGTGAGTTTTTATAAGACTTTGGAGAGGGTAGTCTCATTTACAGAACATTTACAAAACACTCAGTGATTTACTCAAGAAATAGTTACTTGCCTCCTCCTATCAAGTCATTGTGGGAATTACACTACTAATTTAAACATGGATTCTGTCTTAAGATCCAGAGAATCTAGGAAAAGAAGACAGTGTATAAAGAAAGTTAATCCAGTTAGAAAGCAATGACTTTCATATGAGAAGTAAAATAAATTATGTGAACTGTTGATTTTTTTGTATTTAGAAACTATCTATTGGGAATTTTTGAATCATCGTAGATCAAAATTTGTTAAAATTATGACTGTCTGTTTGGGGTCTAGTATTTCACTAACATGTCTGGCATTGTCTAAAACATTTAGGAAATAAATAAACTCTATATATTCCATTTTATACAGAATGCTTGGTAATCACTGGGTATGTAGATATCAATTTCTTCTTCAGAGTGAATCAATTGCATATCAGAAAAGTCAAATGGCTAGTTGAAGGAATCCTCCTTTTAATAAATAAATTTTAGTTTTTTCACTGACCTTGTCATAAAAAATGTCTATGTTGGTCCACAATAGTCCCCACCCACATTCAAAACACACATTATTAATAATATCTCCACTCAGCCTACCCAACAGTAAGGCTGACCTCTACTTCCAAGTCCTTCCAAATATCATTACTCAGTATTGGATGAAAGACAAAACTATTTTTTCACCCTTGAATATGGTGAAAGAGATATTTTTTCTTGTAAATTTCAGCCAATTATCTCCATCTGTCATTTTATTCTATGGGGAAACAGAGCCTCATCCAAGTTGGAAATCTTGCATTTTTAGCAGTATCATAATGATGCTAATATACTAGTAAGAAAAAAATTTTGATTTGAGAAATATCCTTCCTAGAATATAACTTGGCACATTTAGATACATGATGAATAATTGTGGAATAAATGAATTAATGAATAATAAAATATTAACTACATCTCAGCATTATGATACTTAATGCTCAGTTGAATGCATCAAATATATACAGGAGTTTTGAATATTACCTGTTGAAAAGCTCAGTGCCTTTAACAGAACTAAAGGAAATAAACAGCTCTAACATACATCACTCACCACTGGTCTGAGCTGGAATCTACGGTAGTAGGAAGAAGAGGATAGCCTAGGTAAATCGGTTAACTAACCTTTTACTCAAGACAGATTCCAAAGTGCCTTAACTCTCCCTTTGTTGCTTAAAATTGCAAAACACAATCCAGCAAACATGATAATAAAATTCACAGAATTTCAGTCAGAATGTTCTAATTCAGTTAGCGTTGGGGTTCACCCTTTGCTTGATTTACATATTTTACAATTGTAGTAAGGCTCACTGTTTTTTGTTTTGTTTTGCTTTTATTTTTTTTTATCCTATTCAGCCTCCTTTATTCATTTAGCATTTTAAACTATATGGACAGAAAAGAGTAAGGGGCAAGAATTTTCTACAGATGACAAAGTCATCATGACCTGAAAGGAATTTTTCAAGTAGCCCCATAAACCACTTGTGCAAATCATAGTGTCAATACTGCTGAAAATGCCACATAAGAGGTCAAGACACAAATTCTATCCACCTCAGTTCTCCCAGATGAGAAGTGATAGTATCAGTGCTTGTGTGCTAAGTCACTTCAGTCGTGTCCGCCTCTTTGTGACCCTATGGACTGTAGCCCTCCAGGCTCTTCTGGCCATGGGCTTCTCCAGGCAAGAATACTGCAGTGGGTTGCCATGCTCTTCTCCAGGGGATTTTCCTGACCAGATATCGAACCCATGTCTCTTGCATCTCCTGCATTGGCAGGCAGGTTCTTTATCACTAGCACTACCTGACAAGCCTGACGTCAGTACGGGGGAGTAAAGCCTTGGACAAATGCTGGTGGGCTTTCATGAGGTTACAAGTTTGTATTAAACTCAAAATGCTCATAAAAATAGCATTTGTTTACAGACTATAACAGAAAAGTGTGTAAACAGTGTTTATGGACCTTTTCATAATCAAATTCACTTTAAACCAAAGATATCTCATGCTTTTCCAGAGAATTACTATTCTAAGGGTATCAGATATGATGATGCTTATAGAGACTCAACAAAAATGAACAAACATTTCAAGATATTTTGAGTACAAGACAGACTTTTCCAGGGTCAGGGGTGCTTTCTTAGGGAGGAAGGCTCAGTCCTCTTAAGATAATTGTTTTCCCTTCCTCTGACCAGGCCTGATCTTGTAGATATGATTTAAAACTACACAGATAGGATTTTTTTTATATATATATTCTATAGCTCCCAGGAATAAGAGAATGAAGAATTGTCACAACATTATCTTTTATTCTAGGTTCTTTGTAAATAATATTATTTGGGGAAGAGAGAAAAAGAGAGAAGCATTAAACCATACCTAAGGCATCTGGATACAATGGAGATTTTTCTTATCCATTTTGCAAGAAAAGAGTATACGTGAATTCAATAGCGATAACAGACTGAATTCTCTGAGCTGGCAAAATGTATATTTTAAAGTGATTTTCTGTTGTGTGAGATCCAATTACTTTTGTTAAACTGCTTTAAAATTCAATATCACTTTCTCCTGTCCATGATTATTAGAAGGAAGGAAAGTGCAGAATATGCATTTTTAAAGAATACTTCTCCTAGTTTTGTGAGTTATCATAAAGAATTCATTACATTGTATTGATAGTATTACAGTAAAATTTAAGGAAAACAAAGAGTCCTACAGTTTTCTGTATAATGAATGAATATAACTTATACAATATACACATATGATAAGCTTTTAAAAATAAAATTTGTTAGATGATCAAGCTAGTCACAGAAAATTAACAAATGAGCTGAAAATAAAGAATTCATACTAAATAGCTGCAAATAATTCACATGGAAACTGTGAAGTTATCATATCAATCATCTTACCAAACTGCTTTTTTTCTTTCCCAATTGAATATATTAAGTGGAATAAAAAATATCCACAGCAATAACACAACAAAAATTCAGAGGAATGATAATACTGAGCACCCTTTAAAAAATTATTACATACAAAAAATCATCAAATTATCCTGTTTGTTCATAAGCTTCTCTGTGTTCTTTGTTCAACAGATGCAATTCTGTTAAGTTCGAGCCAAACATGACAACTTAATTTGTGATGTGCTATTTACTTTGTTCTATATTATGCTGTGTATGTTGTTTCTTTTATTTGTAGATTTTCAGTAAGTGAAAGTGGGGGAGGGAAAGAAAGAGGTCAGAACTGACAGCAAAACTGAATCAGTGCATCCCATGCCAATGAAGTAATGAAAACCCGCACTGTTCCTACAGCGGCAATAATGAATATAAATAGAGAAAGGACGTTGAATAGCTACTGGGAGAAAAAGACTGAAGCATCCATTTTAAGAAAGAACCTTTTTCTGCCATCACAGATAGCTTTGTGGACTGGCTAAATTAGGATGCCATATAACAATTTCATGCTTTAAGAGAAGTCTTTGAAAGACAGCTCTCACATATTTTATTTAAGGGATCTGATTTAATAATAGGAGTTGTGCTTGTTGTAACAGTTGTAATGCCCAAGTCTCTCTCTCCCCACTCCCTCCCTCCTTTTTATCCCTCTCTCTCTCCCTCTCTCACAAAAGGAAAGTATTTTGAATACAGATTTGAAAGACTAATAGGATTATGATCATTTTACCTGGAAGGCAGTATCTCAAGGATTCTGGATGTTTTGAATAATATCAATACATCCATTTATTATGTAGCCACAGATGCCACACAAATATATAATAACCCATCAATTAAATGTCAGAAGTAGTAGTATAGCTGTAATTACATAAGGTGATTTCTTTGATTAGACAAGTTTCTAACTTAAAAATAAAGACAGAATGATATGAAAACCGTTTAAAGATAGGCTTATGTACTTACGATGCTTAACTTTTAAATTTATGAAAGTCTATAAATTGACAATGCTTTAAGGGTATGGCAGATTATCACTGAGTTATTTTGTGATTTGCAAAATTTCTCATAACCACATGGTCAAAATTCAATTTGCAAAATATCCTGTTTTATTTCTGGGAATATGTTAAACATAATTCTTGAAACTACACAGAATAAAGTAAATGTATGATTGTATTTAAGTAAAGTCTTGTGTTGGCTTATGCAGTATGATACTATAAATGGATAATTTACAGAACAAGCCATAAAATTGCTTAATTTTAGCTCTCCTATGTCACAAAAGTCAGAGTTAATTTACCAGTGTAGAGAGGAGGAAATAATATGCAATATGTTCTTCTAGATAAGGATTTATTCTGGTTAAGTTTTTAAGACATAAAACATAAATAGTTTATTATGTTAAAACACACAAAAAAATATTTAATAATATAATTATTCCACGGTTGTCTCTCAATAGAAAGTCAAATGAATGAGTTCTTCAACTTGTCATTTGACCTTGCTGATATACATTTCATTCCTTTTGAAGAAGGAATTTGCATACATATATATACACACACATACATGCATAGGGAGTTACCACGTGCTGTGCTGTGCTAAGCTACTTCAGTCATGTCTGATTCTTTGCGACCCCATGGACTGTAGCTCACCAGGCTTCTCTGTCCATGAGATTCTCCAGGCAAGAATACTGGAGTGGGTTGCCCTGTCCTCCTCTAGGGGGTCTTCCGTACCCGGGGTTGAACCTCTGTCTTGCATTAGCAGGTGGGTTCTTTACCACTAGCGCCACCTGGGAAGCCCTTAGGAAGTTCATAAATGCTAGGCAAGAGATATTCTAGCAAAATACTAGACGAAAAAAGCAGTCATAATTTGTACAGATTTGATCTATGACAATTCAAAATTTTCAATAGATGAATTCTAGGTACAGACAAAAGAAGGTCAATTTTAATATTAAATAGTACTTTTGCTTGCAATGCTAGACTTGTTTGCTTAAAAAATAACAATAAGGATAAAAAGGGAGCGTAAAGGAAAACCTGAAAAAATGAATCAGCTTTCATCTAAACAGGATCTGAATAATTATCTTGAAATTCATGTAGTGTAAAGAATAGCAGTCCTAGACAGTAAATCTATTATCCCAAATAGCATAATTATCTCCTCTATACTAAATACTCTGTGCTCTTTTCAAAAGGATGGGCAGAGGGACTAATTCTCTGTAGTTATGCAAATCCCGCCTAGAAAGAACACTATCAATAATAACCATAGGTCAGTTTATTTCAAGACAATATACCAGGTGCCTTCATTGTCAAAATACCTGCATTATAATTCCATTCCAGTTGCTGTTTTTAATTATGAGGTTCTTCTCAACAGGAAACAACCCCACAGAGAACTGAAACAATTTATTTTAAATACTGTAAACAACAAAGAGGCTTTGCTTCATGGATTTGCGATTTCTCTTCATCCTGAGAACTCACAGCATGTTACGCCAACTGAACATACACTATTGATAAAGATAGATTCTCATTCTAAAATGTTTTGCCTCATGAAAGGCTTTAAGTAGAGATTCAAGTGGCTTTGATACTTTATAGTAATTCTAAATATTGTATTTTCTTTGCTCTCCTAGTAATAACACTTATGGAAATGCAACTCATTGTACAAATCAAATACACCAGTTCTACATAAAGTCCAAGAAAAACATTTAAATAAGACAGCTCTGGACACTAGACTTCAAAACTATATATATATAATTTTTAGAATAATGACATGTCTATAGGGTTCTGGTATCACATTCTAGCAATTAAACCTTGTCTATTTAACGACACACAAAATCACTGAACCTGATCAGTTTAGTCAAGTGAGGGAATGTTTCCGTTGCTCAAGCATGTTAGTAAATAAAAAGGCAGACAAATGGGATTCAAAGAAACTTCAAGAAAAATAGACATCTCAGTTACCTAACGTCTGTCCCCACACTAAACTCCCAGAATTTATAACATTTATAGAATGCTTATAAAATGCTTATATACCTGGAGAATCCCATGGACAGAGGAGCTTGGCAGGCTACAGTCCTTGGGGACTCAAAGAGTCTGACATGGCTGAATGACTTTCACTTTCACTATTATATGCCAGCCATGGCTCTAAATGCTTATTTATTAACCCATTTAATTTGTTTCCCTCACTTTTTGATATACTAATTTTGATGAGCCCCATAAAGGTTAAGTCACTTATCCACATCTCTGTGCATGTCAATGCCCTCATTTGAATTTGAACTCAGTCTATCTCCTGAGTTCCATGGCATCCTAAGAGTAAAGTTGAAGCCAAAAGCTAGAGTATAAAATAAAAATATATAAAAACTATAACCCTTTATGAGAATGATTCAACACAGGGGAAACTCTGAACTAATTACTATAAGGCACATTAGGGTTGGGAGATACCTCATTTTCCACTACTTGTTCTTAGGATGTCCACAATACAGAATCACTTATTGTCATCAGAATATATGATGCTTGAACTTCTGTGCCTCTGAGTGGAGTTGCTGCTATTCTTGTTTATTTTATCATGAATGGAGATGTCCACATATGAAACTTGGGAATAAATATACATATTATTTATATTTAAGGTAGCAAATTACTAAAAATATTGAACTTCTTCTTAAATATTATTCTCTATTGCAAATCACAAAATGTGCTTTAGGCCACATATAAGGAACATATAAGAAGGGGACAACAGAGGATGAGATGCTTGGATGGCATCACTGATGCTATGGACATGAGTTTGAGCAAACTCCAGGAGATGCTGAAGGACACGGAAGCCTGGCATGCTGCAGTCCATGGGTTCGCAAAGAGTCAGACATGACTTAACGACTGAACAACAAGGGACATGGAGAAATTTTTAACTTGTGAGAATAATTCAGTTTTCAAGAATAAGTATGAACCATATATTTTAGAATTAAACCTTTATGAAATCACAAATATCCTGATCTCAACCAGAGTAGACCTCAAGGAGATTCTATTGTATCGGTAATGTGAATCTCAATATGAATTTCTATTGATAAAAACAGACTTAAATAATTCTAAACAGGTCATGACAACATTTCCTACGTGAATATTAACTTGACCCTTAGATGATATAGATTGCTTTTGGTGTTCTGAGTCTTAAGATTTGTTCTCTGATATCCAAAGTCATGAACTGCTTGGTAAAAACAAAAGATTTCACTCAGCAATATCTTTTGTGGTATACATGAGATGACAGACTCATTTTCAATCTTTCAGCTTAATCAGCACAACTCATTTTATGTCTAATGGAACTTCACATCTTTTAGTTTCCATAATGAACAAATAAAATATTTGCAGATGCTTTTCAGGAAAAAAGGACAAAACGTAAGGGTTGCCTGCAAGTCATTAACATAATTCAAAATTGTAAGAAAGATCAGACATTTGATTAGTCTTTTTTCTCTTTCTATTAAACAGCTTAGTCAAATAAACATATTCCATAGCTCATTGGAAAAGACCCTGAAGCTGGGAAAGATTGAAGGCAAAAGGAGAAGGGGGTGGTAGAGGGTGAGATGGTTAGTTAGTATCACCAACTCAGTGGACAAAATTGGAGCAAACTCCATGGGAGATAGTGGAGGACAGAGGAGTCTGGTGTGCTACAGTGCGTGAGGTTGCAAAGAGCTGGACTCGACTTAGTGACTGAACAACAACAACATAGTCTATATCTCTTATTCAATTCTCAGGCATAGTAAACTTTAATGCCAGTAGAGAGTCACTAATTGAACTTAGTCTTGGCCACACGTTAAGTATGTGGCATCAGTTTTCTTGGCAGGAAAATACTATATAATCAATAACAAATCATTGGTTTCATGGTGGTTATTTGCATGAGGAGGCACATCCATTATCAAGGATGGTGAGTGTTTTAACTTTGCAGCGAGTGTCTGTACTGGAATCATAGCTCCAGCAATAAGATATATGAACTCAGGAAAATTTTAATACTCTTTGCCTGAGTTTCCTTAGCTGCAAACTAGGCTAAAAGTAGTTTAGCCCATATCTTGCATTGTTGCTGTGAATATTTAATGCAATGAATAATACATAAAATAAACTTAGAGGGGACTCATGCAACAAAGCATGTTTTGAGTATTCAGTAAATGCTCTGATGGTGATTATACTATCTATATTTTCTGGTGAACAACATTGAGCCTTCAGCTACACCACACATTCCCTTTGGCACCAGTCAGTTCACACTAAAGCTAAAAATATCAGAAAGCTGTCATCAGTCTAAGGTAAGATTATTATGAAATCTGCCTAATTTATAGAAAAATAAAAGAATAATTTATGAATCTATCACTTATATTATCAGTATCAAATGAAACACTGCCTGTATTAATGGTAAACCGGGGCAGAGTGCTCATATTGGGTATTCAGTAACACAATTTTGGGATAGCAAACCATGCCTTTTGTAGTTTCAAACAGGAGACTATCTGTGTGGTTAAAATTTCAAATAAGTCCTTCAAATTGTTATACTTGTGAGAAGCCCATGGCAAGGAACATATTTTTGTCCTATTCTTTGTATATTAAAATTTAAATAAATATGAAGATGAACAGTATGTGAACCATGAACTTCCAGATGTTCAAGCTGGTTTTAAAAAAGGCAGAGGAACCAGAGATCAAATTGCCAACATCCACTGGATCACCAAAAAAGCAAGAGAGTTCCAGAAAAACATATATTTCTGCTTTATTGACTATGTCAAAGCCTTTGTGTGGATCACCACAAACTGTGGAAAATTCTTAAGGAGATGGGAATACCACACCACCTGACCTGTCTCTTGAGAAATCTGTATGCAGGTCAGGCAGCAACAGTCATAAATGGACATGGAACAAAAGACTGGTTCCAAATAGGGAAAGGAGTACGTCAAGGCTGTATATTGTCACCCTGCTTACTTAATTTATATGCAGAGTACATTAGGAGAAATGGTGGGCTGGATGAAGCACAAACTGGAATCAAGATTGCCGGGAGAAATATCAATAACCTCAGATATGCAGATGATACCACCCTTATGGCAGAAAGCGAAGAAGAACTAAAGAGACTATGATGAAAGAGAAAGAGGAGAGTGAAAAATTTGGCTTAAAACTCAACATTCAGAAAACTAAGATTATGGCATCTGGTCCCATCACTTCATGGCAAATAGATAGGGAAACAGTAGAAACAGTGACAGACTTTATTTTTTAGGCCCCAAAATCACTGCAGATGGTGACCTCAGCCATGAAATTAATAGACACTTGCTCCTTGGAAGAAAAGTTATGACCAGCTTAGACAGCATATTAAAAAGCAGAGATATTGCTTTGCCAACAAAGGTCCGTCTAGTCAAAGCTATGGTTTTTCCAGGAGTCGTGTATGGATGTGAGAGTTGGACTATAAAGAAAGCTGAGCACTGAAGAATTGATGCTTTTGAACTGTGGTGTTGTAGAAGACTCTTGAAAGTCCCTTGGACTGCAAGGATATCCAACCAGGCCATCCTAAAGGAAATCAGTCCTGAATATTCATTGGAAGGACTGATGCTGAAGCTGAAACTCCAATATTTTGGCCACCTAATGTGAAGAACTGACTCATTAGAAAAGACCCTGATGATGGGGAAGATTGAAGGTGGGAGCAGAAGGTGATGACAGAGGATGAGATCGTTGGATGGCATCACCAACTCAATGGACATGAGTTTGAGTAAACTCCAGGAGTTGGTGATGGACAGGGAGGCATGGCGCACTGCAGTCTATGGGGTCGCAAAGAGTTGGACGGGACTGAGCGATTGAACTGAACTGAATTGAACTGAAATGTGCAGATAAGAGTTAGCCTAAGTTCATTATGGTATTTGAACTTCTGAATAAATTAATCTCCCTCATGGAGCAACTTAACAAATTTGATCCTATTATATCTATCAGTTTGTTTTATGGCTCAATTGTTTTGGTTTCTTCTTTTTCTTTGTTTGTGCTGTTCTGTTTTATATGGGAAAAGACTGAGGATGACAGTTTCACAGCAGTAAAAACTGTTACAGATATTCCAAAATTAGAGTTATCAGTGATTCTTTAGTGTGACTTTCATAGAAATTTCCTAAAATGCTCACAATTTTCTCCCCTTTCCTGTACCATTTCCTGCCTATTTTGCCATTTAACTTCACAGCTTCTCCCATCATGTGAAAGAGTGTACCTTCTCAGCCTAAATCAGGCCTGGCCTTGGGACTTGTTTTGGACAGTGGAATGAGGTGGAAGCAACACTGCAACACTTCCAGTGTTTGGGTACTCCTAGCTTTTGTTTTGTTTTGGCCTAGCCATGAGAAAAAATATAACCTTTTGGGGTAGAGTCACCCTGTTGCTCCAGCATAGGACTAGTGAGAGAGTCTAGCCAAGCAAAGCAACCCCCAGACAACCCACAGTAGACCAGAGGGGCAGAGAGAGCCCCACCAGGAAGAGTTCACCATGGTCCACATAGAAGAAGCACCCAATCACGAATAAATGCATATTGTCTTAAGTCACTAAGTTTTGGAGTCTCCTCTGAACAGCTTCTTTTTTTTCATTATATGACTAATGCATTTAATTCTCATTGGGAGAAAAGTGAATGAATCAATCAATATTTGCTAATACATTATATCTATAATTTATCTCCAAGTTAATTTGTGCCAGGAATATTCCAAATATTTTACATAAATTGTCTCCATTCTTTTCCTCACCAATAAAAATAGCAATGGTGAGCCTTACTTTCTGGTGTGAGCTAGGTGTCTATGGAATCACAAAAACAGAGTTTGTCTCTTCTTGTGGAATTCTCGTTGAGAATGAATGTCCATGTTTCCATGTGTCACAAATACTGAATCACTGAATTAGTGGCTAACTTAATTACAAGGATAATTAGATTGCTTTGAGTCCTTTCCCCCTCTCTTTCTCATATAATTAGACAGTGTATTTTTTGCTGGATGCCTTATGTTACAGTTTACAATAATCTTAGATCTATTTTTAGACTGTTGGTATATAGTGGCTGAATTCTGCAAATTTCTCATTAGTAACTTTTTCAGATGTCTCTGTGCTGTGTTTTGCTCAGTCTCACAGTCATGTCTTGACTCTTTGTGACTCCATGGACTATAGCCCTCCAGGCTTCTCTGTCAATGCGGATTCTCCAGGCAAGAATACTGGAGTGGCTTGCCATGCCCTCTTCCAGGGAATCTTCCCAACCCAGGGATCGAACCCATGTCTCCCACATTGCAGGCAGATTCTTTACTGCCTGAGCCACCAGGGAAGCCCAGGTGTCTCTACTGTCATAAATTTCATATTTAAAAAAGAAGAGTTCAGGTTTTAATAGTGCGATGTATACAAACAGAGTGAACATTTACCAATTCCATACTATAAACATGGCCTGGGTCTATTTCAGCCTTGGAGATTAAGTCGTTTCAAGATAAGCTTTTCTTCAGGCTGTCATTGGTGATACACATTTCCTATTCTGCAATTTTTTATAAATATAACAAGCTAAATAGAAGCAAGTATATTAAGGTTTTAATTTAAGGTGGTTCATTTTGCTGGCATAAAATTATTCACTTTTTGCTCATTGCATAAGGGAATTTAATCACAGCTACAAACAAAAAATATCTGCTAATCATATTCTTTCATGCAAAGGTATTTTACATATATTTAATTATCAATGTCTATAAAATTACAGTGAGAAAGGTCATTTTGGACCCATTATAAGGATTGTAAATTCCTTATTCAAGTTAACATAGGAAAAAAATTAGAAGTCCTTACTTTCATTGACTTCAAACAGTATTATTTCCCCACTAAATTATAAACTCCTTTTATTTCTCCCAACTAAGAACTGCTAACACTTTTAGATATATATTGATATGGAATCTATTCCCCAAAAGCCCAAAATAAAACTGAAGTAAAGAAAAAGATTAGAAACTCTAGTCTCAGATGCCTAGCTCAGTGGTACCTGACTCAAAGGAATATTATACTGACATCTCTTATCATTTTGACTGATGTCCTGCTTCTATCTCAGAAGAAAAGAACATTTTCCTTCCCCGTCATCTGTACAAACTAAAGCAGGCAGGAGATTGCTTTTGACTCATTCTAATTATCAAAACTACTTTCTCACTCTCATTACACATCTCTGGTCTCTCCACTGAACTATGGTGCTTCAGCGATTTTGTATGCCAGTTAATGGGCCTTCTATCACACACATTTGTATCACCCTTCCCCTTTTCATTGTGAAAATAAAAAAAATGCAAATGTGAAATGCATTTCTATTGCCATTTAGCCTTCAATTTACATTCTATCACCCATGTATTCACATCATTACTTGTATACTTTAGTGCTCAGTTATAACAAAAATTGTCTGGGTAATTTTATCAGATATATGCACACTGCTTTGGGAATGTGTGAACATTGCAGATAAGGTTAAGTTTTACAACAAGGGGTATTATGGAAAAACAATTTGAAAACTAAAAATGACAAAAGAAAATGTAGAAAATAAGTAAAGGATATTAGGTTTTCATACTATGATTAATTATATTAATAAAATAATTACCCCAAAGTTAGTAGAGATTACAAATATCAATTGGATGAAGAAGTTAAAAGGTTAGTGTTTAGAAAACCATACTGGATTAATAAGAGAAGCTAGAATGGCATCCTTATTAAACTTTTTAATGTACTGACTAAAATCATGAGTGAAACCCATGCTTTTTAATAAATCACACTAGATGCCACTTCCAGAAAGTGAACACTATTCTAAATGACTCATATTTCTGACCTGAAAGGACAAGTCTACATAAGATCCTTTTAAAATAAGTGTGGCCATTTTACCCACTATCTTTTTTCTATTGCAAATAATTTTATGCTAACTGATGTGAAATAAATAGTCAAATACTGGCTTTCTGGGGCCAGGAAGTATGGTTAATAATGTTAAATAGAAACTATCATGGCATTTATGTTTCAGCCCAAAGGCAGATCCACTTTTAGCACAGAATCCAATCAGGAAGTGGTTCATCCATCTAAAAGAGCAGAGTATTAAACCTCCTTTTCATCTCCAGAGGACACAGGGAAATCTCACTTCATCAGACTGAGAGAGAGCCATGTACATAGCAAGAGAAGCTTTGTTCTATGCGTGACATGTATCTGGTGGCCAGCACACTGCAGAGACCAAGGGAAGAAAAGCAAATTCTTCATAGAAGCACATATAAAGATTCTGTATATTCAGAGGGTTGTTTTTTTTTTTTAACAAATGCCAGTATAAAGTTTGAACATTTCTGCAAATAACATTAAGGATTCAACTCAAGAAAGCCATTTCCCAGCATAGACACAAGGTCAGGGAAGGTGGAAAAAGAGAAGAAATGGGAAAAACCTCAGGAAGAAAAGGAATAAAAATTGGACTGAAACATACATGATTACCTTAAACATACCCTGCTAAGTATTTGTTTTAACTAGTTTCAGTCTTAAAGAACATACAATTAAAATAATGCTCCTACTACATAACATTTAAAATTTTAAAAATTATGCATCCCATGTTTGCACTCAAATCCATAGAATGAGCTCTATTAATTTTTTGTAATATGACAGCTCCAAGTTTAACACACACACACACACACACACACACCCTACAGGCAGTGTTATCAAAAATATTCTGGACTATTGAATATTACTTCTTCATTGCAGTAAAGTTCTATTCCTCAGAGTAACCAGCACAAGTTTCTAGAACAGGCATTACCAGAGAATATAGCCTTAGTAGGAATATTCCAGTCAGGGGTTTTCTCACATTTTACTTAAATTCTAATACACAGTTGATGGGTTTCTAAATGTTATTTTGATGTTTCCCTGATTTATATCCAGGCAGAATTTAAGTCATGTCTGATTCTTTGCGACCCCATGGAGTATACAGTCCTTGGAATTTTCCAGGCCAGAATACTAGAGTGATTAGTCAGTTTCCCTCTCCAGGGGTTTTTCCCAACCTAGGGATCAAACCCAAATCTCCTGCATTGCAGGCAGATTCTTTACCAGCTGAGCCACCAGGGAAGCCCAAGAATACTGGAGTGGGTAGCTTATCCCTTCTCCAGTAGATTTTCCCGACCCCAGGAATTGAACCAGGGTCTCCCATATTACAGGTGGATTCTTTACCAGTTGAGCTGCCAGGGAAGCCCTAACACAGACAAGAAACCCTTTTTTTATGTGGACCATTTCTAAAGTCTTTTTGTTAGAACATTGCTTGTGTTGTCTGTTTTTTTGGCCATGAGGCATGTGGGACCTTACCTCCCTGACCAGGGATCGAACCCTCATCCCCTGCATTGGAAGGTGAAGTCTTAACGACTGGACTGCCAGGGGAGTCTCTAAGAGACAACCTTGATTTTGTGAATCCTCTACATACATTATTTTTAAAATAATACTATTATTATAGTTGTTCATGAGCCAGATTTAACATATAACTTCTTTGTTGTAAAGCTCATAAAATAATTGTAATGAAACTGGGTTAATAGCTTTATATTTAAAACATCTTCTGTTTATGAAAAGTGAAAGAAAGTGAGTGTCACTCAGTCACGCCTGATTCTTTGCAAACTCATGGACTATACAGTTCATGGAATTCTCCAGGCCAGAATAGTGGTGTGGGTAGCCTTTCCCTCCTCCAGGGGATCTTCCCAACCCAGGGATTGAACCCAGTTCTCCTACATTGCAGGCAGATTCTTTACCAGCTGAGCCACAAAGAAATAAGTGAATTATGGCAATTAGAGCAAAAATAGTTCCATTCAAAACTAAGTTTTAGACTGGACTCTTTTCACAAGAAACTTCATTCCCATCCTATATTACATATGAAAGCAAGTACCATGCTCTGGGTCAAAATGAATCTCTTTTCCACTTACTGCAAATGAAATGCTATCTTTGAAATATCATATACAAATTGTCATGCATTTCTTAAGGTATACTCGTGCTTTCACATTAAATAGTTTGTCCCAACCTCTCACCATCTGTCCCAGCCAAATTTCACCAACATAGCTTCGCACACAACTCTGACTTTCCTTTAGGTTGGCATACTCCTTGTTTGAGCTGGCACTAATCGATCAATACGCTCATACTTCAGCTGTTCAAGCAGCAGCTAACCAGGCAGCCACAACAAACACAATCCTGGCAGCTCCTAATGTGTGTCTCTGCCTGCAATTCAGATGCTGTTTGCAAAGAGTTTACATGTAGACCACGTAGCTCAAAACGCTCAGTGCTAGGATTTTAAACAGAAAGCTTATTAGGCACGCAGTCCTGCAAATTAAATCATTACAAGTTGTTGCTCAAAATAGTTTAGGAAGACAGAGAGCATGGTTATGTATTTTTATACACAAAACATAACATTTTCTCGGACAAGGCCACTGCTAGAGCAAATGATAACATTCTGGCAAGAAGCACTGAGCACTGATTCAATAAAGTACCATTTTATTTACCTATAAAAACAAACTGATTTCTTCCCAATTTAAATCACAGAGGTAGAGAGCACAGAAGGGGTATGTATGAGACAAGTAATTTTTTTTTAATTGTTATAGATGTATTTGGTGGGAAGTATAACTTGGTAATATTAGAGATGAATGAATCTACTTAAGATCTCACACAAATTTGTTTTGTAGAAACTCTTTGAACAGATTCAACATTAAAATCACTGTTCTGGGTGCTATAATGGTAGAAAAATAAATAGAATTTGGTGTCTGCACTGTAAGAACTTACAGTATATGAGATAACACAAATACTGAGAAACTGTAAATGCACAAAGTCTTGTACTATAGAAGCCTATATCTGAGGGAAGATCATTTAATCTAGATTGGGAAATGATTGCGTTTTGCCTACCAAGGAATAGTGTAGGGGTTAGTAGAGCACTCCATTGACAGGACAGCAAAAGTGAATGTCATGCTTGGAGGCATGACATGATATCAGGTAATGCAGGTTCCTAAACTGATTCAGAATGGATAGTCCAGATTATATGAGGGGATAGGTTAGAAAAGGAGGTAGGAAAGGTTCTTTAGTGCTATGTCAATCCTATCTCAAATACTTATTTGTTTCTAAATAATATGTGGTATGATGAGATATGGGCTTCCCTGGTGGCTCACGGGTAAAGAATCCACCTGCCAATGCAGGAGACGTGGGTTTGATCCCTGGGTTGGGGAGATCCCCTGGAAAAGAATATGGCAATCCACTCCAGTAATCTTGCATGGGAAATCCTATGTACAATCCTGGCAGGAGACAGGCCATGGGGTGGCAATGAGCCAGACATGATTTAGCAATAGAACAATAACAACAATAATGAGATATATTTTGAGAGAAGCATTATTACTTTGTAGAGATTGGACTGGAACAGATTAAATATTCTGGTAATCCCAGTAAACTAGCACTGGCAACATCGTTGGACAAAAGCAGAGAAACTGGAGAAACATTTTAAAGACAGCAATTTGAAATATAGGGAGAAACGTAGAATAAAGAATCAAAGACGACTAAATCAAACATACTTTTAAAAGTAAGTGAATAGTAAAATATTATTGCTGCTTATTTGATACAGAGCTGAAAGGACTATACAAAGTTATCTCCAAATTAAATAAATAAGTAAAATATCCTTCAACATCATCTAAACTTTCTAATTATAGAAACATTGCCAGGAAATACAAGAAAACAGATGTATAAAATAATTTGATATCTCTCAAGCAATATAATTCTCAAGTGATTAAGGATTCTGGTCTGAAAATTAACAATATGGTTTCTAAAGAGAACTTTATTATAGCTAATATTAAATATTCAACCATGAAGATAGTATTATGGACATTATTGCTTTCTCTCTGCCACATGGGAATAGTAATGAAAGCATTAATTTAAAAAAACTTATTCCCAAACATTTATAACCCTTCAGTGATTATGCATTATACCAACTAAATCATATTTCTTTACATAGTTCTATGAAATATACAATGGAAAAGGTAGTTATTACCCAATGTGAATAATCTAGATCTTATGGTGACTCTAAATTATGGTCTCCAAAAGTAGATTATTATTATCACTTATAATATATACAATTCAGTGAAGGCACAGGAAAGGTGAAAATCACCTGTTTTTATTACCTATCAGATACACTTACAGGGATCCCCTAGCATGATCCTTGACTGTCATCTTGACATCCCTTTCATGATCTTTTTCACTTTTGTTTTCAAATACTTTTCCTTATTGTCCCACTTTCAGAGGAAATCTTCAACATTATAAACACTGATGCCCCCAGAAACGCTGCCTCTTTCTGTTAATCTCAATAGCCCTAGAGAGGATAGCAAAATAAGACATTTCATTTCTACGTTTTCACTTGACTTGGCTTAGACTGATACCAGGTGACATTATACTTTGGGTTGTGGATGTTGTTTGGGGAAGAAGAGAGTAAAATAAAAGATAAAATTATCATTTCAAAAGTGGCTACATTTTGGGGCTACCTTATCTACCAGCTTTCATTTAAAGTAACAACTCTAAGAATGATTGCCTACTGCTGGAATTCTCAATATCTTATTTCATTTTAAATAATTCTCTGCTACTGGCAGATATGAAAACATTAATAGGGCTTGAAAAATGCTCCACAGGGGTAATATTTAAGTCATTAGGGTCAGAGCCATGTGAAGTTTTTCATGCATAAAGAGATGAGTTCGTTATGGCAAAGTATTCCTACCATGTCTTTTCATTTGTAATATAGAATTATGCTTGGTTCGTCCATATTTTACTGTGAGACTGTACAGATTGCAACATACACACACAGGGACCATCTCATATATCTTTGAATCATTCAATATGCTTGGTGGTGCCTTGCATTTATAAAAAGTATGCTCAATGCATTTATGTAATATGCTCAGTTTTTTAACATTTCAGTTGAAGGGGAGATTTAAAGGTCAATGCTTACTCTAAGATAAGACATTTCATACTTAGAAATAACACCCCACCATGCAGGACTTTCAACACACATATTGTTAGGAACGTAAAGGATAACAAAGAATAGATTTTTCAGGACACTTGAATATATATAAGGTTTAAGGCACTTGAATTTGACAGACTTGACAATTGTTAATTGCTTTTTCCCAAAGTATGATTACTGTAAAGAAGAAAAAAAAACCTGTGTTTAGTTACATCACACATACACACCTATACACACAGTCTCCCCCACCTCCAAATCTTCTCACCTAAATGCATGAATATCTGAATTATTTACACATGTAATTTCAAGTGATGCCTAGAAAAAGTTCCCTAAAAACATCTTTTTTAAAAAAGAAATAAAAATTCCACTTTAGATATAGCAGTTCAAAACCCAGTACATAATTAAATACATATGATGGATCTTACTGAGTACTTAATGCATGGAAAATTTCCTTCGACAATTCAAATTTAAACTCACTTTAGTTCTTATAAATCTTGCAAGAGTATAATCGACCTAACTTTTTTTTTCAAAACAGCTAATACATTACTTTCATTTCTATTTGGATTTTCATATAAATGAGAATACAGAATGAGAAAAAAAATGCTACCTAGTAATAATCAACAGAGAAGCAGCTTGGGAAAACCAAGTGCATTTTTTTTTTCTCCTGTGCAGTCTTTTGTATAAGTTTTTGGTGATTTTGAATATGATTCATTACAACCAACATAGTAAATAGGGTAAAATTAATTTTTGAGTCACAAATGTTCTGATAGAAATCAGCAGAGAGAAAGCTCCAGGCAGAAATTAACAATTTTTCTCTGGAGATTATGAAACCAATTTTCCACATGCCAAAGATATTAGTAAATGCATGTGCAGAGCTATCTAGATAAAAGAACATTTTTCTATAACTTTAAGGACAATTTCTATCAGACCACAGTTCTATTTTCCTGACTCATCCACAGATAACCGGCCCAGAAAATTGGACTGGAGTCAAAGAAGCACTGAAGAGGGAACCAGGTGTTCTGGAATCCAGTTCTGTTTCTGCTCCATAAGATTGAATTAGCTCTGGTTAATTTTTCTATGAATCAATCTTCTCTAAAAGAGAGGATAAAACTAGATGATCCCTAAAATAGCAAGAAACTCAAAAATTCTGCTTCTGGCTTCCAATGCTAGCCATTTGAGAAAGGACAAGTATCTTGCCTAACCTGTTTTCTATCAAAATTTCTCCAGTTGTCATACTTCAGACACCAAGAGCAAGCATACCATACACTCATGTAATAAAAACCACGTGATAGCACATTTCTTCTGGGACCGATTTTCTCAACTCAGTCTTACTAAAGGTCTTTGCCTACAGAAATATTTAGCCTTTTATTTACATTTTTGTTTGACACTGATTTAAATCACCCCCATTACTTTTCTTCAAGCCCCTTTCAGCCCCATTGATCTCCTTACAACATTTCTATATATCAGCTAATCTACTCCTCTCTAACTAATCTATTTATCAATATCTACCACTCTTTGAACCCTCAGTTGCAATTTTTATCTTCTTGGATCTTTCCTGAACTAATGAAACTGGAACTATTAATCGAATAAGTGTCAAGCTACAATTTGTAAGAATTTGTATGCATTTGTGTATGATGCTTGTTGGAGTTTTATGGCACAAGTGCAGAAGAATGGACACTTTTGAACTGTGCTGTTGGGAAAGACTCTTGAGAGTCCCTTGGACTGCAAGGAAATCCAACCAGTCCATCCTAAAGGAGATCAGTCCTGGGTGTTCATTGGAAGGACTGATGTTGAAGCTGAAACTCCCAATACTTTGGCCACCTGATGCGAAGAGCTGACTCATCGGAAAAGACCCTGATGCTGGGAAAGATTGAAGAGAAGGGGACAACAGAGGATGAGATGGTTGGATGGCATCACCGACTTCATGGACATGGGTTTGGGTGGATTCCAGTAGTCGGTGATGGACAGGGAGATCTGGCGTGCTGTGGTTCACGGGGTCACAAAGAGTCGGACACGACTGAGCAACTGAACTGAACTGAAGACAGAGAAGCAAGAATGAGAACCATACTCAGGCATGTGTTCAGACCTCCCTTCCATCCTTCACCCCTTCCTTCCTGGTCCACTCTTTACCGTGGCTTTACCATGGCATAGGCATGGTGCTAAACACTGGTAATGTAAGGAAGATCAATCATATTCCCTTCTTGCAAGAAGGAACAGGAACATATAGATATGAAAGACAAGGCATTACTACAAAAGCTAATAGAAACACATGTCAAGTAATCTTTTCATATTTTGGTTTGTTGGTCAGTCTGGTTTAGAGGCAAGGACTGAGAAATGTAAGGGATGTACCTACTCCACCTGCCAACTGTTTGGTCTTCAAGAAGTTTCTTTTCTTCTCAGAGGCTTAACTTTCCCACATGTGAAATGAGGAAAATAATATTTTCTTCTTCCTCTTGTAATAAGAATTAAGCAGATACATAACCCAGTCCCTGACACAGCAAGCAATAAGCAACTGCACATGATATATTTTTAAAGATATCAGTATGTGTACCACACAATTGTGTGTATCTTGAGACAAAGCCTCTCATCCATTATCAAAAGCATTCCCTACTGTGTATCTTGCATGTAGCAGATAATATTTGTAAATTCAAATACACTATAATAAATATACGTCTGCCCAGGTTTCCATAACATTTTTCTGAGTGTATGATTTGTCCATCAGAGCAAAACAGTTTTAGGCACATTCCTTCTGCAGATACATGCTGCTTGTTTAAAGGAAATCCACATTACTTAGACAACAGATTAAACCACACTCAGACCAACAACATAGGGTAATCGTGACTCCACCTTTGCTCCCTTTTGGGCTGTAGAACCAACGCAACATCCACAGTTTGTAAAGTACACCAGTGTTTCCCAGGCTCTGTCAATAACAGATAAAATTATATTCTCTCCCCTTGTGTTATGGACCAAGTTGTAGTACCCTCTAATTCCGATGTTAAAGCCCTAAGCCCCACTATTTGGAAATGTGGCCTTTAAAGAGGTAATTAAAGTTAGATGAGTCAACAGGGCTGTTGTCCGTATAAGAAGAGAGAGATGAGGAATGTGCATGCAAAGAGAAATGGCCATACAAGAGCACAGTCAGAAGGAGGATATCCACAAGCCAGAGAAGAAGGTATCATGGAAAACCAAACATTTCAACCTCTTGGTCTTGGACCTCTAGTCTCCTGAACTGTGAGAAACCAATGCCTATTGTTGAAGACCCAAAGGTTTTTGTTATGGCAGTCCCAGCAAACAAATACACCCCGCGTTACAATACTGGTCAAGTGTAAATCCAGGGAGTACATTCTATTTTAGAGGCAGCAGGAACTAGTAGAAACAAAGTTAACTTTCTGATAAATGAAGCAAGGGAGACAATCAAAATTCATATTTACTCTTTGCTATTACTATCTCCTGGCTTCCCAGGTGGTACTAGTGGTAAAGAACCTACCTGCCAATGTAGGGGACATAAGAGACATGGGTTCTATCCCTGGATCAGGATGATCCCCTGGAGGAGGGCATGGTAGCCCACTCTAGTATTCTTGCCTGGGCATTCCCGTGGACAGAGGAGATTGGCAGGCTACAGTCCATAGGGTTGCAAGGAGGCGTACATGACTGAAGCAACTTAACATGCATGCACACACTATTTATCAGTTAAATGACTTTGAAATGATCTTAAAGTGACCAAACTGTTATGAACCCACATGGTCTGGTAGCCAACCCTGTGCTATAATCTCAATACTGTTCTTCCTATGTTTCTAGCAGTGGTTAATTTTGGGACTCTGCAACAATTAGCCAGCCTCTTGGAGTCCTTGCAAAAGAAGTGTAATAATATTTACATTGCAAAGTTATAAGGAAGACCAGAAGTACTGTGTATAAACTGGTAAACACCAGGTGCTCAATATATGATAATTATTATCACATAGTATTTTCTAAACACTAATTCAAATTGTACTAGAAATAACTTTCCTAAAAATAGCCTTGATTAAGCCTGTGTTATTCCAGTGGTCAGCTGTAAGAACTAGAAACCAAAATACCCTCAGAGATGATAATACAGTTTAAATATGGGAAAAGAAAAGCTAACTGGTGTCCCTGGCGTGCCTTTGTGGGCAGTGACATCACTTTGTAGGGGAATTGGCAGCTGTGGGACATAAATCCAAGATTCTGATCCATTTTTCCTCTTTCTGGGTGAAAAAACAAGCCTACATTTGTCTAAATAGAAGTACATGAAGAATTTTGGATTCCCTGATACTCCCAAATATATTGTTTTAGGATAATCCATGGCTTGAAAGATCTTTCCTAGAAAATTACATATTTAGGTTAAGAATCATCTTAAAACATATAATTTTCCTCATGAGGATAAAATAGCAGCAGCTTACATTCAGCATGTCAGATCTTTGATAACTTTGCTTTCATTTAAAAGAAGTATTTTTAAGACAAGAGCAAGTACTTAATGGGACTTCCCTAGTGGCTACTCAGTGAAGAATCCACCTGCAATGCAGGAGACACGGGTTCAAACTGTGAGTCAGGAAGATCCCCTGGAGAAGGAAATGGCAACCTACTTCAGTATTCTTGCCTGGAAAATCCCACGGACAGAGGAGCCTGGCGGGTTACAGTCCATGGTGTTGCAAAAGAGTCAGACAGGACTTAGTGACTAAACAAGTGCTTAATAATTAACATCTGAATAGGGAAAAATGTACATATACATATAAAGGCCTAGCCTGCCTTTAAAGTAGGCCAGCTCTTTTTGCATTGTACTTTCACAATACTTATTGGATTTATCAGGTATATAACAAATTGAATATAAAATCATTAAGCCTCACTAGAGAAATTAAAGAAAAAAAATCCATGACACATTTTGGGGGAAAACTATAGCCCCATGTAAATAGTCAGTTCGTGTGTGTTTCTTGAGAAAACAAGTTTTTTTTAAGATAGAAATATATCATCATGTCATATTCTAAATAAATAACAGACACATGACATCCATTTGTCATAGTTTAGTGGATGTCTAGATGAGACAACCTCGGGAAAATTTATTTCATCTGAAAGAGAAGTTACATAATAGTGGTGAACCATTCTTTCTTTCTCCACACACAGAGCCTAATGGAAAAGCACATATATACACATAGAAAGAAAAACCCATTGACAGTAAACACATAAAAACTCAAAAGAATATTTTTTATCATCACTCTCAAGGTGATCATTATGGATTTTAGAGAAAATATACTTATGGGATTTTTATTTTTTGTTTATTGATCTCTCCTAGGACATAAACTCAATAACAAATTTTGTGACCGAGAGAGCAAGGATGACAGAATCTACTACCCATCTGGATTGCTCTTTACCTCATACTGATAAATGTCTAAGGTTTGAACGTGTCCTCAGTTATATTTTACTTTGGGAAAAGGTTTTCCTTGTCCATATATCACTTTATGCCTGGGGGTGTGAGATTTGATTATTCTTATACCATCACTTTTATAGCCATGAAATTATCTATTTGTTTTTAAACTCTAGACATCAATTTAACATAACATCTTGAGGCTATATATCCCACAGGTTGATTATATGCTACAAAAGGAAATTCTAAATTTGCTACCCTTTAATTTAATTGAGAATGTCTACTTTTACCCAGCATTTTGGAGCAAGGTGAAAAGGAGGTTCTTTTCTAGGTCCTTTATATCAGTTCAGTTCAGTCACTCAGTCATGTCTGACTCTTTGCAACTCTATGGACTGCAGCACACCAGGCTTTCCTGTCCATCATCAACTCCCAGAGCTAACTAAAACTCATGTACATCGAGTCCTTTCTAAATCCTTCAAATACTTCCCAATTTTTCCCCTTCCAGATCCAGTGATCCAAATTTCTATTTTCATGTAAGCTTAATTGTATCCTTTTTTATATTGGAAAGGTGACTCAAATTTTGGAAAAAATATAAAATATATTTTCTTAAGTATTTAAGCAAAATACATTATAAAGACTAGAAATAATTCTGCCAAATTTCTCACAACAAGCAAATAATTTTAAATAATGAAATATTGAGAATATTTGGGGGCCTAGAGGATATCTTTTGCACACATAGTTTGGTATGTTTTAATATGTATGTTTTAGAATATTCTATGGAGGAGAAGGGGACAACAGAGGATGAGATGGCTGGATGGCATCACTGACTCGATGGACGTTGAGTCTGGGTGAACTCCGGGAGTTGGTGATGGACAGGGAGGCCTGGCGTGCTGTGATTCATGGGGTCGCAAAGAGTCGAAAAAGACTGAGTGACTGAACTGAACTGAACTGATGCATTGCTTGTGATGTTATATAATATTTTAGTACTTATTAAATGCCTGAAATGTTAGGCAGTTTATTTCAAGCAACAATTTTCTATTTACCCCAGATCACAGAGTGCTCAGTTGCTCAGTAGTGACTGACTCTTCTGAGACCCCATGGACTGTAGCCTGCCTGGCTCCTCTGTCCATGGGATTTCCCAGGCAAGAATACTGGAGTAGGTTGCCATTTCCTTCTCCAGGGACTCTTCCAGACCCAGGGATTGAACCTGTGTTTCTTGCATCTCCTGTGTTGGCAGGCAGATTCTTTAAGGCTGAGCTATCTGGGAAACCCACCCTAGGTCAGTAGCACTAAGGAAAATGAATGATCTGATGATCCGAGCACTAAGGCAAGACTACCTCAGGCTTAATTAGGTAAGAATTTATACTGTCCTGCTTAATGTTAACAAAAGAACGATACATTGATAAAAGATCTATATGTTATAGAATGAAACAACTATTCTGTAATAATTATCAGAAGAAGCAGAGCTAAGTTACAATTTTAGTATATGTGCTGCTGAATCGAGCACTGGAGCTAGGTTACAAATGACCAGAAAATTTCCTAAATTAATAGTGTATAGGGATTCTTAAATCTTTTTTCAAAAACATATTATCTCCCATGCAGAAAACTTCAGTTGATTGCTTTACTTCCAAGCCTCAGTCTACCAGTACTTGGTGCTCTGTTGGGACCAGGAGCTTTTCTTTTATTAAAAAAGAAATATACTGAAATCATTTTTTGAAAAATAAATGTGAATAATTTCTCAAAATGCTTCATTGCAAACAGAGACCCAGACAAAAGATACCAACAGAAATTATTTTAGAAGACAGAACAAGTACAGGTGTCTGGTAAGAAACAAGGCTTCCTTGTAGGGCACACAAAGAACTGCTCTAGGTTCAGTTAGTCGATTCTCAGTAGGAATAGAAAAGTTATAAAATCCCCTGCATGTACCCCTGTTGAATGGCTCCACTGCCTTTGGCTCCCTATCCTTAATCATCCTCAGGTTCAATACACAAGGGTAAAGGTGAGGATAGCAGAGAGGGACTCACTAGACCAAAGAAATGTAATTTAAACTAGGTACAAAATCTACCAGGGGACCAGTCCTTACAACCACAATTAATAGCCTGAAATAAAAAGAAAGAAAATGGCACCAGCAATATTCAAAGCTAAGGTATCAACCATAAAAATACCCTGCCTAGTAGATCTATAATTCAGCTCTCTATTACATCCTTGGCTCTTATACAGGTAAAGATTTCTGTTTGTTTGTTTTCTGAAAATATACACTCCACTACGATATTTTATTTTTCACCTATAGCTACACCTTTACTAGTTTGATGATTTGTTTGGCTATCAATATTTAAGCCCAAGGATCTTGTCTTTTCATATAACAAAAGAATCATATGGCAAGTTGACATTTGATGCTAACTCTGAAGAACTGCCCCCAAGGCACAACACTTTTTGGTAATATTGATCATAAAAAAATGAACTTGAAAGTATTAAGGATTTAAAGGAAAATGTGCATTTGCTGCAGGCAATGTTTGGAGAAGCAGCCCTTGGCTGAACCATCCAGGTTTCATTGTTGCTGTTGATGTGTTCCCTATCAGTGGTGTTTGGACCCAGGGCAGGATTTTCTCTAATGCTCTCCCCAGTTCCATTTGCCTCTAACAGATGCTATGAAACTGCTCCCAGTACCTCTGCTGGATGTGCCTTGCTGCTTTACTTCTGTTTACCAGAAATACTTTCTCTTATCTCAGTATGACCCATGTGCGATTCTGCAGTATAAACTAAAACATTTCTTAACAAGAAAATACATGTTTCTCCTTACAATCCATTGTGAAGGTTTTTAAGTCTTGAAGACACGTTTTGCCCATTTTGTAGCTTTTCATTGATTTGTTTTAATATGTATTTATATAATAGCGGATGAAGCAATGGTCCTACAGCTATCTCTATTTTTAACACAAAATCTAAATGGATTGGTTTAGCTTTATATCAGGAACCCAGGGATATTTCTGTTCTAGAGATTATTGCATGGATTCAAATGTTGGGTTCTGCAGATTGAATTAGTTTTGATGATTTTACTGAAAGATTTCCTAGACGGTGGAACTGTCACCTCATTTTCTCTTTAGCAATGGTAACTGGCAAATGGTTTTAACCTATATTATTTTACTCAGTTCTTCTTAGGACTCTCAACAGGCAGGTATTATAATCACGATTTGGAGAATGTGAAAATTGTTCAAAAGGAAGTTACAGAATATCCCCAAAGACAGTGACCAGTACCTTGAATTCACATCTTTTCAACAAAGTGCCCAGGGTAAACTGGAAAGGAAGAATTGGAATCTGAAGATCATTTTAGCTTCTAGCTATTCATTGATGATAGACTCAAATGACGCATAAAGATTTCTAAATAGTTTCTGTACAATCTTGTAGCATTTTGTTTATAATAGGATTTTCCATATATTATGTCATTTAATATTCACAATAACCATAAAGGAAAGAAGGAACTCTGGCTCATGTTGCTGCCTTTCAGTGTCTCAGAAGATCACAGTTATAGGAGGACCTTGGTTACAGGAGTAAACAAACATGAGTCACAATGTACTGGATACATCTGCAGTGATGCTTTAAGGAAAAAAAACTTATGTTTGAGTTTTAAGTTTACCAATTTGTCTTCCAACTGATGTATAGGCAGAAATGTATCTCTACTTTGTGATTTCATTTCTATAACTTCCAAAGGGAGTGGTAGAAGAAAAATACACTTCCCACGTTGCTCAGGAGAATCTCAGCTCCACACAATATTCCACTATCTCAAGAGATAAGCTCAGAGATACCTCTTTTTAAGGAGTGGAAAGAAACCTGGAAGTCATTTTCTTACCAAATTTCATAGAACATCTTTTTTAACAAGAGTGGTACAAAAAATAGAACTTACCTTTTGACTATTACTCAAAGCAAGTGATGATGACATTGACATTCCCTTAAATTATAATTAAATGAAAATGGTAAAAGTAACTCCTGCTATTTTTTTAGTTGTCGCAAAGCTCTTACTGTAAGAGGTTTAAGATAAGTCCTTATTGTTTATAACAAAAGAACATCCTATCTTGTTTGAAAATCAGGTAATATCTGTGAAAAATAAGAATACCGCATCCAAGTGCCTGCCACTGAATGACAGATTCCCTTTCCTACATTATTCTTTGGAGGACAGATGCAGAAGCTAACACTTGAAAGAAAGATGGGACAACCTAGTTTAGGCATTGAAATGGTGATGGACATGCATAAACACACACACACACACACACACACACACACTTGTACAAAGAAAAACCTATAAAGAAAAAATTAGGTGGTGAAGCAGGATTAGTCTCTAATGGAAAGTGGAAGTTGCTTCCATATATTTTCATTTATTTTGATCACAGAAATAGAAAAAAATGAGCATTAAGTGGGAGTCTGTTTGGAACATTATCACTGCAGATGGCTAGACAACTTGAGAGGCATTAAAAGGTCAGTAGAACTGGAATTAAGGAGTGTTTTTTGTTGTTGTTGTTGGTTCCGCACCCCCCCCCCCCGCCCCCCGCTCCGGATCTGTAGTGAACTTTGAATAATCAGAGGCTCTTAAATCTTGTCTAAGGGTTGCCTGGATTAATTAGAATTCCTGGAAATGTACACAGAATTCCTTGCAAAACTGTTTTTGGCAAGTGTGTAATCTTCCATTGAAAGGGTCTTAAACCATCACTGTATTTACAAAGCACCTTAAAACTCAAGTTATTTAAGAACCACTGGGCTAGTTGGCATGCAAAAGCCCTATCAATAGTAATGTTTTATGATTTTAATACAACAAATAGCTTCAGTGGAATGCAATCAACCTCTTTTGTGAACAGAAATGTTTCCACTGATGATAGATTCAGTTCAGTTCAGTCGCTCAGTCCTGTCGGACTCTTTCCGACCCCATGAATCGCAGCAGCCAGGCCTCCCTGTCCATCACCAACTCCTGGAGTTCACTCAGACTCATGTCCATCGAGTCAGTGATGCCGTCCAGCCATCTCATCCTCTGCTGTCCCCTTCTCCTCCTGCCCCCAACCCCTCTCAGCATCAGAGTCTTTTCCAATGAGTCAACTCTGCATGAGGTGGCCAAAGTATTGGAGTTTCAGCTTTAGCATCAGCCCTTCCAAGCTTTGACTTCCCTGGTGCCTCAGACGGTAAAGCGTCTGTCTACAATGAGGGAGACCGGAGTTCGATCCCTGGGTTGGGAAGATTCCCTGGAGAAGGAAATGGCAATCCACTCCAGTACTATTGCCTGGAAAATTCCATGGACAGAGAAGCCTGGTAGGCACAGTTCATGGGGTCTCAAAGAGTCGGACACGACTGAGCGAATTCACTTTCACTTTCCAATGAACACCCAGGACTGATCTCCTTTAGAATGGACTGGTTGGATCTCCTTGCAGTCCAAGGGACTCTTCAAGAGTCTTCTCCAACACCACAGTTCAAAAGCATCAATTCTTTGGCGCTCAGCTTTCTTCACAGTCCAACTCTCACATCCATACATGACCACTGGAAAAACTATATCCTTGACTAGATGGACCTTTGTTGCCAAAGTAATGTCTCTGCTTTTAAATATGCTGATAGTTTGCTGCTGCTGCCGTTAAGTCATGTCCGACTCTGTGCGACCTCATAGACGGCAGCCCACCAGGCTCCCCCGTCCCTGGGATTCTCCAGGCAAGAACACTGGAGTGGGTTGCCATTTCCTTCTCCAATGCATAAAAGTGAAAAGTTAAAGTGAAGTCACTCAGTCGTGTCTGACTCCTAGCGACCCCATGGACTGCAGCCTACCAGGCTCCTCTGTCCATGGGATTTTCCAGGCAAGGGTACTGGAGTGGGGTGCCATTGCCTTCTCCAGCTGATAGTTTAGAACCTATCTGTTAGGTTGGATCCTATTTGGATCACTAGGTATGATCTGAAACATACCATTTTTGTAGCTTTTTCTAATTCATCTTTTTCTTTCTTTAATGTCTATCCTTACAAAACTCTTTGAATTTCATTTATTATATAATCCTTATATCTAACACAGATAAAGATTTGGCATTTTCCTTTTTATATTTATTTGGAAAAGGATAATCTCATTTCTTAGAGATAAAGAAATATGTATATTTTAGAGTATGTATCTATGAAAAATATTTGTACATTACTTTCCTTATTTAAAGAGAAACCTTATTTCATAACAACATTGTACCAAACACTTCTCAGAACATGAAATTAGGCAGTTTCTTATAGTGTTAAGTATGCAGAAATTTAAACACGTGCACGGGGAAAGAATAGTAACTCCATCAGGCGAGAGATTACTAAGCGACCACCGGAATGGAAATCATAGTACTTCAAATTGAGCCTGATTATAATTTCACAATTCAACCATTATAAATACTTGTAATTTTTCATTTCCTTTAATCACACAAGCATTTAGCTCCACTCTTTAATTATATATATCCAGAAACTCACTTTCTGTGTTTCTAAGTTATGAAATTCTTCATGAGTTGAGTGAAAACTTTATACACAAATTTGTAAGTGGAATGAGAATCATATTTTACATATAATTATATTCTGGTTGAGCAAACCTTCCTTACAATAATTGTGAAAACCAATGAGCGTTAAACTTGGATATGAAGTTATCTTTTTTATCCAACTCATTTTTACTTTATCTTTTTCACTTTAATATTTACTACTATGATTTCATTCAAAATATAGAACATAAATTAATTACTGACTAATAAAATTTGAAAAATCAGTGTGAATCCACATGTTAAATAGGATAACAAAAAGTGAATAACTTTTTATTTATTTTATTTTTAAACTTTACATAATTGTATTAGTTTTGCCAAATATCAAAATGAATCCACCACAGGTATACATGTGTTCCCCATCCTGAAAGTGATTAACTGTTTAAAAATCATCTATTTTAATATCCTTAATCTCATAATTGAAGTCCCTTTCTAAATTTAAAAATATCTTCCTTAATCATTTTTACATTTTGTTGTAGCAATCCACAAATAATTGAAATCCATAAACATCTATAAAGCAGATTTTAAAATATCAGCAAGCTCAGCAGACTACCTTCAGATTTTGGTAACAAAATGTAATAACATAGCCTGTCTAGAAATTTTTTTTCTGGAGAATAAGAATTTAAAAAAATGAACTAAAACTAGAAATGAAAGTTGAAAATTACTAATCAGAATATCACTGAAAATATTCTTTATATTAAGAGATAATCTGTAATAATGCTACATGTCAGGTTTGTTTTATAAAAGTTTTTTGACTGAACAAGTTTTGTATTCATAAACATTCTGATATCTATTTAAAGGAATATTTTGGGGAAGCAAAAAAAAAAAAAAAAAGGATCTAGATAGATCCTTCCATAGATATTCTGTAAGGAGAAAAGGGGTTATATTTTATTTAAACATTGATCAGTGAATTCAAAACAGAAAATAGTAAAGAATGAGTATAAAAATAGCATGCTGCTGCTGCTAAGTCGCTTCAGTCGTGTCCGACTCTGTGCGACCCCAGAGACAGCAGCCCACCAGGCTTCCCCGTCCCTGGGATTCTCCAGGCAAGAACACTGGAGTGGGTTGCCATTTCCTTCTCCAGTGCATGAAAGTGAAAAGTGAAAGTGAAGTCGCTCAGTCGTGTCCGACTCTAGCGACCCCATGGACTGTAGCCCACCAGGCTCCTCCATCCATGGGATTTTCCAGGCAAAAGTACTGGAGTGGGATGCCATTGCCTTCTCCGTAAAAATAGTATACTTCTCATCAATTTGTTGATCTCAAAGATTGAAAAACAATCTTCTCATGTGTAAAGTAGGTGTTCAGTTCTAGAGGGAAAAAAAAATCTTTTTTGGCACCCTTAGAGTAATATACATCTACTTTACTGTAACTGCAAATAGTCTTATTGTTTGAATTACAGTTTTAGTAATTGTTAGCATTTATATGAAATACAGATTTCAGGAATTCCTTTTCTCCCCCATGAAGTCTTTCAGAACAATGCATACATTTCACGTTTGCACACATCGAGGTCTCTTCTCGTTAGGTATGTCTGGCATAAGTGCAATGACCTGAATAAACTCTAAACTGGCAGGTTACTCCTGAGGCCACTTCTCAGCCTGCTGACTTGGCTATTAGCCACTGAAATCAAAGGAGAGGAAGGGGTGATGACTCGTGGTTTGCATATGTACTGGACATCTGAGTCAGGTGTTTCTTAATCACATCTTGAGGGGTAATTATTAGGTCAAATTACGGTTTGACAAGCAGCTCTAAAATCCTACTAAGTTATCTGAGGCCTGAAAAGGAAAATTAGCTCACTTTACTCAACAGAAATGTATGAAAGCTAAAATGTGGAGCTCATTAACATGGCCATTTTTTAGGATCTTTATTTATTGTAAGACTCTGATAGTTGATGGTTCTCTGAGTATAATGTTACTTCTCCATTAGCTAAAATTGCTATTCAGAGAGCATCATTAAGTAGAATTATGGGGGAAAATGAAAACTTTTATAGGAAGCTTTTATAAATTGCTTTAAAGAGATCCTCAAGTCAGAAAACATCTCTAAATATGTCACTATTCTAAATTGAATCTTAATATTTCTAAACTGGGAGTTGAAAAGTATAAAAACACAATTATGATTCAAGCCATTCTTGATATTTTACACACTGCATTTAATACAGCACCTATCAGCCTAGAGCTTTATTTACAATCTTACTCAACTTCATACATAAGGGATGCCAAGAACATGAAAAAAATAAGAAAGATTTTTCTTGGCATTTTATGTTTTGGTGAAGTAGCCAAAAAATCCTTAAGTTGTTAAAATAGCAGGGTAGCCTTTAAGAGGCATTTTTTTTTCTGTATTTATTACAAATTCTTTTTCTGTTCCTGAGATACATCATGTTATATGCCGTAGAAACCATAACATTTTACAGTTTAAACTACAGAAACGATGTTTTGAAGACATTGGCCAGTTATTCTTACAGGTATAACTTTGCCAACGTTGCCAACAACACAATGTCACTGCAGTGTGGCCATTTTCAGCATGAGAGGTGATGAATGACTAGGAACTCATTTATCTAAAGCAAACAAGTAGTGCTCTTGGCTGTTTTCTGACTGAGTCAGAACTACAAGATAACGTGTCTGAAATAGTTCAAAAATGTAGTGCAAGTGCACCATATTAGGAAGTAAAAATGGGATACCTAAAAGTGTAAAATATTTTGGGTGTTACACATGCTATATCATGTAACTAAAATAAGTCTTGGCGCATAAACCAGACTTTAGTAATACCATTGTTCCCTCTACTAGGCAGGTGTAAAGAATTATGAAAGCCTATTTCTAAAAGTTGACTCTTTTGTAATAAGTTGTCACACTGAAAAAATTGCAGACCTGGTACAAAGATTCTAAGAGAGCAGATGCACTTTTACCATCTCTATCTTTTATGCACTTTAAAGGATTCAGCAGTAATGTTTTAAGTCAAATTACAATGTAAGATGTTCTTTACATTGCCAACTTGGGGAATTATCACAGATATCATGTATCTGTGACTCATGTATCATGACTCATGTATTTTTTCACTAGCAATATTTGGAGTAATAAACACCATTAAATAATGACTCTTGCTTTCAAGAAGACTAGAAAGACTAGAAAGAGACATATACATCTATAACACAAAAGACATAATATATCTATAACACACATACATCTATAACACATGTATAAGATATAAAGACAGGCTCAGGGAATCAAGAGAAAGTCACTAAACTTTCTTTAGGTGTTTATTTTACAAGTCTGAATTCACCTAAATAACCATGCTGCTGTTTGCCTTACTTGCAATCTGTTTATAGAAGTATTAATAGAAATTCCCTAAGTCACATGCACTTCTCAAAATTATCAGAAGAAAACGAGCCTTTCTATTATATCCCTTTGCATGGATAATGTCAGGGCACTGTCCCAGTGGATGATCTACTGAAGTATAAGAGACAAAAATCTTCATTTTGAATACATAGCAGTAGTACACTCTGGGCCTAAAGACATCTATATCCAAATGGTACCTTGGCTTTTTTCATGTATAATATTTCAAGGTGGTTAGAAGCACAGCATGTGGAAAAAAAGAGGGTTAGATTTAAATCAGTTTACTGAGTGACATTTGGCCTTTCATTTCAGATCTCTGCCTCAAGTGTTCTTACAGAAACAACTGGGGATCGTAATTGCATCTCCTCCTTAGAATTGTTTTAAGAATTAAATAAATTAATACATATAAACTGCTTAAAAGAATATTATTATGTCATCACTCTAATCCCTTCATTAACTAATTATTGAACAACTGCTGCTACTGCTAAGTCGCTTCAGCCGTGTCCGACTCTGTGAGACCCCATAGACGGCAGCCCAGCAGGCTCCCCCGTTCCTGGGATTCTCCAGGCAAGAATAGTGGAGTGGGTTGCCATTTCCTTCTCCAACTGAACAACTACTATATGTTAAAATAATAGTCGTGTCCTAATAACAAAGTATGATGTTCCAGAAAATTGAATAAAAATACAGATTTCCAAATTTCCAAGGTAAATTCAAATAAAACATTTGCATATAATTAGTTTGAATGAATAAAAAGATCACCAGATGTTGAATCAATCAACATTTTAGTCCCTTTCACATTGGTTCCAACTCTTTTCAATGAGTTCAGTTAAGGGAATCAGAATAGTTTATTAAAATTTGTACATCTATTATTACTTCTCTTACCATACTCATTGCTCTTCCTACTTTCTGTTCTATGCCTTTCTCATTAGCAGAGGTCATTTCTACCTCTGTAGAAATGTAGATATCTGTCTATCTAGATATCAGACTGCTTCCCTAAGAAGGATACGGAGTCAAAGTTAGGCACATTCTAGTAAAGGCAATTATTTTTATTATATAGAAAAATACGCCTTTTCTAAGAACATCAGATCCAAGTATAAAGTGTAGAATTGCATCTAAGTTTTACTTTAGGGACAATTATCATTCATTAATTTTTTATTTTAAATCTCCCATTGAATATCACACAGCCATCATTTTATTATCTTTATAAAACATAGTGAGTGACAGAGAGCACAATGAATTCCGAGAGTGAATAAACAGACACCACACATGATAAAATGATTTTGATCTACCTACAGCTGGTAGTTGACATACTGATTTAGAAATTATTCAAAGAGGGTGACTCCGTTTATTTACTACTGGCATCATGAACCATGCCATGTAATTAATCACACCCTGCACTAGCAGTGAAGTCTGCTCCCCATAACGCAATGAAGAGTTATTTGCCACTATCTCACTTGGCGTCTCTGCAACCCTATTGTGATTTTGTTTCCAGAAAGACTCTGTCCCTGCTGTTTGGGGAAATGTATCTATAATGTCTTGATCCAAGATTTTCATATTCAACAGATGGTATTCTTGGCTATGTATTCACTGTGGTTTCTCTGAGAAGAGCTAGGTGCTTAATATTGCTTGTTCTCTGCCAATCATCTCCCAGCCTACAAGTGAATTTTGATCAAATATGTATTATTCCTTTTGCTTTGGTTCTGACCTTTTTGGAATTCTGACCTCTATCTAGCATGAGTTACGAAGATACCGTGCTTGTTATTGTATGGTTCTGTCTTAAAAGAGATGCCCAAGACTGTATGTTTATATGCACAGGTAAATATAAAATAACCCTCTACTAATAGAGAAACATATACATATACATATGATTATTCCTACAAGGTCTGATTGTTTTCAGAAAGTGTAATTTTCTCTATATTTCTCAGTGTGTATCGTATACATATACACCTGTCTTCAAATTTTGTAAACCAAAAGATGTTTATTATTCAAGGCAAGGTATATAGGATTAAGACTCTTTTTTAGCATATAAATACTCATGTATTTAGATAATATATCTGTATAAGAATGAGATGGGATCATGATGCAAACGTTCAAATTGCATGCAAAAACAGATTTCTTAAAATACATGTAGGAGACCATCATCTGAAAAGTCTTTTGAACACTGTAGATCAAGGATTAAGCTTTTTATAGCAATTTTAATTTATTTACTTAATAAAAGCAACTCTCTTCTACTTTCTTTTTACATAGGTTGGGACATCAAAAAGACAAATGGCAGGAAAGAGTAATAGCGATTGCACAGGCTTCACAGAGAACAGGAACACAAATCTCATTCATTTTTCTGCCTCATCTAACAAGCCTTTGTAAGGCTACAAGAAAAAGATTCTATGTTTCCAAACAAAGCAAACCAAGAGTGAACTAGATTAAATGATTCAAAGTCTTCAGTTTCCTGATGCTTACCTAGCTGGCAAAAATCGACTCTTTGTCTTTTTCAACTTACTTTTTTGCTTTCTGGTATTCTTTAAAGAGAGTCTTCTTGAGGCATTAAATCTACCATCAACAGATTTGACAACGTCATTTGTAGAAAAATAAGTCTGTGATATCGGAGTAAAGAGGAAAAGATGAACAAAAGAATAGATGAGGATGTCACAAAATGTTTTGGACTTTATGATCAATTTTAGAAGTTTCCAAGTCAAAATACTTGTTTAACACTTCTAGCCATCAATTGCTGAATTAGTAAAGTTGACAAAAACACCCTACACTTGTTTAGATGAAAGAAGTGAATGAATTCAACCACAATGCTAACTTCTCTATAACAGTACTCAACGGGCATACATTTAACTGAGTTCACATCTCATGTTATTGATGCAGGGAAATTAAATTTTCATCCTTATAAATGAACTTGTCAAATATTTCTCAACCTTTAAATATTTCCCTGCAATCTGTCTATATAATACATCCTCCCCACCCGACCCCATTTATCCACTCATGCTCAGTCGTGTCCATTCTTTTTGACGTTATGGACTGTAGCTTGTCAGGATCCCCTACCCACGGGATTTTCCAGGCAAGAATACTGGAGTGGGTTGCCATTTCCTCCTCCAGGGGATCTTCCCAACCCAGGGATCAAACTCTTGTTTCCTGTGACTCCTGAACTGGCAGGCAGATTTTTTCAACCACTTGAGCCACCTTACTGGAAAGCAAATGCAGTCTTACTTTTCAGTTAGCATTTAAATACCAATAACTTATGCAGCTTAATTTCAGTCTTAATATACTTTTGTCAGACATTTCTTAATCACCTGAATCAAAATTGTATATCAAATCTCTGCATGGAATTCCTGGGTAATATTTATTCTTTGAATATAATAAGTATAATGAATAGAGTAAATGTCAAAAGTATTGGCCAGGGGTATCCCCGGTGGTCCAAGGCAGATTAGAATCTGCCTGGTAATGCAGGGGACATGGGTTAGATCCCTGCTCTAGGATAATCCCACATATTACAGAGCAACTAATCCCATGTGCCACAACAACGGAGCCAGTGCTCCAGAGCCCACATGCTGAACTACTGAAGCCTCATGCCTCAAGCCTGTGTTCCACCCCAAGAGAAGTCACGGCAACAAGAAGGTGATGGGCACTGCAATGAAAAGGAACCCCTGTTCACCACAGCTAGAGAAAGAGCAAGCACAGCAATGAGGGTCCAGCACAGCCAAAAATAAAATCAAATATACAAATAAATAAATCTTCAGGAAAAAAGTATTGACCAGAGTACCTTATCCATAATATATGATTATGGATTTTTAAATTTAATTTTCATTTACACTTAAAAATATTTATGATGCTAAGCATTTTCTATTTATTATTTCAACATCATTGAATAGGGCTGGAGAGGAAAGTGCTACAAGCAAAAATTAATTACTGCATTAATTCTTTTGGCATTACATAATAAATTAAAGGTAGTCACACTTTGACACAGCTGACTTCTTTGAGGAGGTCAAGGACTTAGAAGTTCTGTTCCACCCTGCCCCACCACTGAGAAATGAGCATATTGAAGATACGTTGGAGTGCTCTCAGAGACACTGCAGTCTCTCTCCTTAATCCTGCTGGAACATTTACAACATCACGGGATGTCTCCTTTGAATGTCAAGAATAAGAACGTAATCCTTTAAAATTTGGCTCACACATACACAAAAGTGAAGTTAGGTTTTTCACTTTTAAAAAGGATGGCAGAAAGATGTTCTATAGGTAAGTTTCAAGGAAAAAATGATTTTGAAAACAAAACAACTCAGCAAGTGCATCATAAAGATAAAAAGGGACATGATTTTTAAAATCCTTCCTTAAAACTACCTGTGACAAGCTATAGCTCATATCTATATTGTGCAAAAGATATCACAAGATTGAGAATAATTTCAAAACACCAATAACATATTCTGATTACTACTGAAAATTAAAATAAACCCAAATTCTGATTTCAAGATTCATTTTAAATTTGCTGCTTTCTATTTGCCCACTCCAGTACTCTTGCCTGGAAAATCCCATGGACGGAGGAGCCTGGAAGGCTGCAGTCCATGGGGTTGCTAAGAGTCGGACACGACTGAGCAACTTCCCTTTCACTTTCACTTTCATGCATTAGAGAAGGAAATGGCAACCCACTCCAGTGTTCTTGCCTGGAGAATGCCAGGGACAGGGGAGCCTGGTGGGCTTCCGTCTATGGGGTCGCACAGAGTCGGACACGACTGAGCAACTTCCCTTTCACTTTCACTTTCATGCATTAGAGAAGGAAATGGCAACCCACTCCAGTGTTCTTGCCTGGAGAATGCCAGGGACAGGGGAGCCTGGTGGGCTTCCGTCTATGGGGTCGCACAGAGTCGGACGCGACTGAAGCAACTTAGCAGCAGCAGCAGCTTTCTATTTGTTTTGCCTTGTGATTGAGTGCTTAGCTTTATTTTTATTTATTTTATTTTTCACTCCACCACCTGGCTTGCTGGATCTTAATTCCCCAACTAGAGATGAAACCCATGCCCTCTTCCATACTTCAAGAAGCATGGAGTCTTAACCACTGGACTGCCAGGGAATTTCCCCTTCATTCTTTTTAAAAAGGTCTTTCTCATCAATATCTACTAACCGTTCAGACAGTCAAATTTTCAGTTCAATTCAGTTACATTTAAAAACTTGAAAATATCTGAATTGTGTTAAGTGTGGATGGATAAATCCTTATTTTACCATACTTTATTTTATGCATTTCAGAATAAAAATGGGTTTCATGTTAGTTGCTCAGGCAGGTCCGACTCTTTGTGACCCCATGGATTGTAGCCCACCAGGCTTCTCTGGCCATGAAATTCTCATGGCAAGATCACTCACCTAAAGCAAGACATTCTGGAATGTGAAGTCAAGTGGGGCTTAGAAAGCATTACTATGAACAAAACTAGTGCAGGTGATGGAATTCCAGTTGAGCTATTTCAAATCCTAAAAGATGATGCTGTGAAAGTGCTGCACTCAGTATGCCAGCAAATTTGGAAAACTCAGCAGTGGCCACAAGAATGGAAAAGGTCAGTTTTCATTCCAGTCCCAAAGGAAGGCAATGCCAAAGATTATTCAAACTACTGCACAATTGCACTCATCTCACATGCTAGTAAAGTAATACTCAAAATTCTCCAAGCCAGGCTTCAACAGTACGTGAACTATGAACTTCCAGATGTTCAAGCTGATTTTAGAAAAGGCAGAGAAACCAGAGATCAAATTGCCAACATCCACTGGATCATCAAAAAAGCAAGAGAGTTCCAGAAAAACATCTACTTCTGCTTTATTGCCTATGCCAAAGCCTTCACTGTGTGGATCACAACAAACTGTGGAAAATTCTTAAAGAGATGGGAATACCAGACCACCTGACCTGCCTCTTGAGAAATCTGTATGCAGGCCAGGAAGCAACAGTTAGAACTGGACATGGAACAAGACTGGCTCCAAATAGAAAAAGGAGTACGTCAAGGCTGTATGTTGTCACCCTGCTTATTTAACTTACATGCAGAGTACATCATGAGAAATGCTGGACTGAATGACACAAGCTGGTATCAAGACTGCCGAGAGAAATATCAATAACCTCAGATATGCAGATGATACCACCCTATGACAGAAAGTGAAGAACTAGAGAGCCTCTTGATGAAAGTGAAAGAGGAGAGTTGAAAAAATTGGATTAAAACTCAACATTCAGAAAACGAAGATCATGGCATCTGGTCCCATCCCTTCATGGCAAATAGAAGGGGAAACAGTGGAAACAGTGAGAGACTCTATTTTTTTGTCTCCAAAATCACCGCAGGTGGTGACCTCAGCCATGAAATTAAAAGACACTTACTCCTTGGAAGAAAAGTTATGACCAGCTGAGAGAACATATTAAAAAGCAGAGACATTGCTTTGCCAACAAAGGTCCATCTAGTCAAGGTTATGGTTTTTCCAGTAGTCATGTATGGATGTGAGATTTGGACTATGACGAAAGCTGAGCACAGAATTGATGCTTTTGAACCACGGTGTTGGAGAAGACTCTTCGAGTCCCTTGGACTGCAAGGAGATCCAACCAGTTCATCCTAAAGGAAATCAGTCCTGAATATTCATTGGAAGGACTGATGCTGAAGCTGAAACTCCAACACTTTGGCCACCTGATGCCAGGAACTGACTCAGTTGAAAAGACCCTGATGCTGGGAAAGATTAAAGGCAGGAGGAGAAGGGGATGGCAGAGGATGAGATGTTTGGATGGCATCACTGACTCAATGGACGTGAATTTGAGTAAGCTCTGGGAACTGGTGATGAACAGGGAAGCCTGGGATGCTGCAGTCCATGAGGTTGCAAAGAGTAGGGCACAACTGAGGGACTGAACTGAACTATAGAAAACTGGGATGGGTTGCCATTCCCTTCTCCAGAGGATCTTCCTGACCTGGGGATCTCGGGTCTCCAACATTGCGGGCAGATTCTTTACCATCTGAGGCACCAAGAAAGTCCTTATGTTTCATAGTTGGTGGAAAATAAATATAAAGCGTTGTATGCTTATTTAATGTATGGTTCTCCATTTACACTAGTTTTATAGTTGTTGCAATTTTGTCTGTGTTTGTTAGCTCAGGGATTCTGCTGTGAAATTGGAGAGTTTAGCCTAGAAGCTATATGGAGTCATTTAAGATTTCTATCGATAGTCTTAAGACTTTCAAAGGTAGTTAATTTTAGGTACTATTCTGTGTCTGTTTCCTCAAGTTCTCATAAATTAATTTTCAATTAGAAATAAGAATAAAGTAAAAGAAAAGTTCTTAAACAAGTTTGCTTTATATTTAAGAGGTTTAAAAGGCTATCTGATAGTTTTGACATTTTTATTTTTAAATAAGAAGTTGTGGAATGACGTAAATGAACTTTGGTAATGTTCCTGAGATAAACTCATGTAATCTCAGCTATCTTGGTCAAAAATTATACAAGGGAACCCAAAATAATAATGTTTTAAAATATCAAAAGAGATAGAAATATGAGTTATTGTAGGGGTATATCACTGGGACTTTTGGTGAAGTTCTAAGGAAAAGAAACCAAAGTACCATAAAGAGAAAATATTATACAATGCTTCTAAATCAATCATATTTCCACTATAAAATTACATATAGCATACCAAAATATACATATGATTATTCATAATTAACTGGGTAAATAATCTAAGAAATATACAATGTGGTCAGTTTTAGAAATACATGCTTAATATGAGAGGTAGCTTGATATCTCCTTGATTAGAGTTTAATAATCTTATTCCATATCTTAAATATAAGAAAGGTTGCTTACTATTTAGTAATAGAATTTGAAAGCAGCCCTTTACTCTGGAAATCTATAGTATGAATAACTATTTTAACACCAGGAATCTTTTTAAGGTTTTTCTTTATTATTCCAAAATACTACAAGTTATGTATGTATTACAGTTCAGCTTGGAACTATTACTAAGGCCTGGGGTAAGTTTACACAACACATAGCTTTTTGTGGCTTTGCCTCTTCAAAGAAAATTTGCTATACATGACTTTTAAAAACAGGGATAAGTGCAAAGAAGAAGAATTTTACTTTTCTTCTTGAGAACAATCTTATGCCAATTATCATTAACTATTTACTTAATAGTGAGTCCCAGTGGTTTATAATAAATCAAATGATTAAATATTACAGTTTTAATAATATTTTAACTCACTAATACTTTTTCACATAAATTTCTATACATGACAGCCAAAAATATAATTGAGGTCATTTTTAAGTAATTCAGAAGTTTTGACATTTTTATAATATTCATTGCACGTATTTTAAAAAGTTAAATGATTCAATCAAGTCTGAGTCAAAGAATGTGTATCCTATTTAAACAGACCTTTCAAAGCAAGGATAATAATATCTATAGACTTTTGGGAAAAATCAGTCAGGTGACATTTTATAACTCAAATATTTTATTAGTGCTTTTCAAGTAGTAGAGGAGCCTTTACCATTGATATTTAAATGTTTCTAATTATGGGATTTATGAAGGGCACTCTGAAGGATTTAGTAGCTAAATTAAAATATACTTTCTAGGACCTTACTTTTATGCTGTCTGAAGCAAGGACTCAGGTGGTAACAGATGGAGGGGAAATGATGTGAAGCTTAAGAAAGGACATGGCACTTCTTACTGAGTGTTCACTCCTATTACTGACATTTTCTTTGTATTATGTCCTTTTGCCCTCATCACTTTATCCTCCTTTATAAATATCCCTTTTTCTTCCAATGTACACCATACTGTCTTCTAGGTTCACTCATTTTAACTGCAGTAGAATATTACATTGTATGAATCCACCAGACTGTGTCGATCTGGAAGTCTGTTAATGGACACTTGTGCTCTTTCCAAAGCTGAGCTTCACGTTCCTGGGCACGTCACAATGCGTTCCTATACCAGGGCTTTTCCAAGGTCTCTAGGAGAAGAATTAATGTGCTGTAGGGTGTGTAAATCTTGAGCTTTACTAGTTATTGTTAAATTTAGCCCTAAAGTGATTCAACAAAACTTTACTCCAAACTTTTGTTTGTCAAACAGTATATGAGAATTTCTATTTCTCCACCTTCTCACAATGCTCTTGGTGTTGCCAGATACTAGCCTTACTTAGAATCTGATAGTTGTGAAATTGTATTTAAGTGTAATTTCAATCAACTTTTACTCGATTACTAGTGGGACTGAGCATCTTTTCATATTTACTGGTCATTTGGATATCTTCTCACATCAACTGCTATTTTGTCTATTTTTAAAAATTAATTTAAATGTCTTTTTGCACTATGTGGCATTCTTTTACTTACTTTCATTTACGGAGTCTTCTGTTGTACTGAACTTTCAAATGTTAATAAAGTCAACTTTATTAAATATTTTATTTGGAGTTTGTACTTTTAGTTTCTTGTTTGGGGGAAAAAAAAAAAAAAACAAAGCTGTCCTCACTAAGAAATCACTAAGTTTTCATATTTGATCTATAAGTTTTCCATTTCTATCCTTAAATTTGAGGTCTGCAATGTACACATAATTAATATTTGCAGATAATTTATTTTTTGAATTCTGTAATGTAGAATTCTATCCATTCCAAACCTCAAATTATCCCAAGATCATTTGTTTGTAAAACATTGTTTTCCCCTGTTCCCAATAGAGCTTTTGTAAATTAATTACCTGCATATATGTGGATCTATTTTATGATTTCTAATTCTGTTCCATTTGTTTATTTTGTTTAACGCTGTGCTAAGACCATAGTCTTAAGTACTCTGGCTTTAAAATAAGGTTTAATGTCAGGTACAGAAAGTTTCGATCATCCGTTGTGTTCTTAAAACTTATCTTGCTAACTTTTGCACCTTTTAATCCCAAAGAAATTTGGTAATCAAATTTTTTTACAAGATCAGCTTGTAAAATTGTCTGAAAAATACATTTAAGTCTGGTAGATGTTCAAAGTTGACTCCACTGTGGGATCTTTCATAAGTTCCACAAAAGCTCCTTTGCTGGCTTCTGTTCTTCTACAACTTCCATGAAATGGGTGGCACACCATTTTTTCCAGCTTCTACATCTGGCCTAGTCCCCCCAGTTTTCCAGGATGGTACAGATTCTTACTGTTAAATTCCACAAATGACTCTTAGTAGACCGAAGTAAAAATTCTTGGGAAGTATTTATGCTCTTACCTAATATATTTGGGGATAAGGCTGATCCTAAATCAGTCACGTCACTTTAATTCTTTCATCAAAGTAGTTTATCCCCTCTCTTCTGTCATTCTCTAGATTTCTGTTTAGGATTCAGTCAGTGGACCATGCGCTTTCTACATATCAAGGTCATATATCAAATTTTCCAGGTGAGGTCCTTGAAGGCTTTCTTTTGGGGCATATTAATATATAGAAGGTGCTGTCTTTATCAATTCCACTTTAGAGGATAGGTTAGAAGTACATATATTTTCAGGTCTAACAAAAACAAGCTCTTATGTGGCATATGAATAATTTTTGAAATTATTTGAAATTAAATTATTCAAAATGAAAGAATAATAATTCTTTCCTTTGGCATATGAATAATTTGAGAAAATAAGAGTAAAATGTAGCTAAGGCTTCCCAGGTGGCTCAGATGGTAAAGTGTCTGCCTGCAATGTGGAAGACCTAGGTTTGATCCCTGGGTTGGGAAGATCCCCTGGAGAAGGAAATGGCAACCCACTCCAGTACTCTTGCCTGGAAAATTCTATGGACAGAGGACCCAAGTAGGCTAGAGTCCATAGGGCCTCAAAGAGTCAGACACAACTGAGCAACTTCACTTTCTTCTTTTCTTTCCATATTTGTTTGAATACAGTGTAGAGAATTTTATAAATATAAAGATTTAAAAGCAATTTAAACGAGAAAACATCAACATTGGCAGTATATTTTAGTACTGCTACTTTAAATCAAAGTCTTATTTATGTTTTAGGAAAGTAGAAAGAAATAAGTTTCTATCTTTAAGATTTTCCTTTGGAACATTTGTACATGAAAGAAATGCATTTTTAAATGTTTTTTTTTTTTTAATACTAACAGACTTCAAAAGATAGCTAAAGTATGAATTAAAATGATTCTTTTTAATAAAATACACTACCACAAAAGGTGAACATGTTATATTCTGGATGTAGGTTTAATTGACATAATTTAACACACACTAAGAGTGTTGGTAACATAAACCTGATGATGAATAAGCCAGAGCTGGTCCCTTGGACATACTGTGTCATAACAGTCAACATTCATTCTATTCTAAGAGCTTTAACAACAGCATGCTTTCAGGCTTCACACAACACAGGGAGAGCTAAATAACTGCCTCACTAGAATAAAATATATGTGCCAAATAGTATTTGCATGCTACTTAACCTTAAGAAGATTAAAGAGATACAAGTATCCCAAGATCAAAATGCACATTGGAACACACATGCCCGTTTATGCTTACATGAGCTATGCCAGGGCTTGCTTGTGTAGTGTGCACACCTTTGAATTTAAAGCTGTTTGAACTTTGTTTCTGAGACATATGGAGGTAAAATGAAAATTCTAGTAGAGAAAGTGAAATCGTGAAGCTGATTCAAAGAATAATGGAAGGAAGGAAAGAAGGAAATTTTGGTTTTAAAATCTATGAACAATTCATATTTCTCATTGAATTTAATGTAGTCACAGATGTCACCACCCATGAGACATAATAAGGCCCATATCCAGATAGACATTGACCTTTGCTTTCCATTGTGACAAAGCTAGTATTACTAGCCAGGAAGAAAGTTAGCCAGGTGCCTTGAGGTTCTCAAATCATAATCCAGACATCTGGTTCTCAACCCTGTGTACTCAGTTGCTTAGTTGTGTCTGATTCTTTGCGACCCCATAGACTATAGTCCCATAGGCTCCACTGTCCATGAGATTCTCCAGGCAAGAATACTGGAGTGGGTTTCCATTTCTCAAACCTGATTCATAGGTAAATTGTCTGTGAGTCTTCAGAAAAGCATACACATATCAGGCATAAAGAATCAGCATTTTCATTTAGGTTACAGATCTTTTTCTTGTGAGGGAAGATACCTATGGGCAGAAACGTAGACTCTGGAGACTAAGAGACATACATGCCAGAGGTCTGAGCTGGGCAGGTAGCAGAACCAGCCCTGTGATCTGTTATTTTCCCTTTTGATTTAGTCTCTGGCTGTTTCTATCCTGAGTACATTGCTAATCTACAAACAGCACTCTATCATCACTATGATTAGTATCATATCATGTAAAAGAAACACTTTCAGGCAAATGCAAAGGTTGTATGCATGATTACAGAACAGAGCTGAATAAATCAAAATAAGACAACAGGAACAACATATTAAAAAAAAAAACATTGAGGATAAGGTAACATATTGTTACAAAGGATGCACATAATAAATGTGATACCCTCACTTTTATCCACATCTGTCTCCATTTGTAAAAAAGGGTGAGGTCCAGACAGTCATGTAATTTCATTTATCCAGGCTCCTTTTCAAAGCCTTTCTCAGTAAAGCCTTAATAAGTACTCTGCAGATGAGAAGGACATGGTTGATTATATGCTAGAGTAGGAGGAGAAGAAGAAAGGCCACTAACATTTCCTCCTAATTCCTATTAATTTTCCTGGTACAAATGATGAGCAATGTATCAGCAGGAATGAATCTTATATGTAAAGTGGCAGGCTAGGCTGCTCAAATAGATGAAACTTTCAACTGCAACAAGAACCTTTTTGCCTAGTGTACAAAGGACTAAGTGTTTTACATTGTTCTTTTCAGCACACCCAGAAATAATTTGTACTCATTGTTAATAACTATCTTTGGAAATAATGATATAAGTATATGAGAGCACCATTTTTTCATTCATTCAACTGAACACCTACTGTCCTAGCCCCACATAAAAACAGTCATGACCTTAATGGACAATTAATTATATTTTGCAATCATGTGTATGAGTGTGAGTGTGAGTGTGTGTGTGTGTGTGTGTGTGTGTGTGTGTGTGTGTTAGGGAGCAATAGTGGGAGAATCAGAATAAATATGTAAGCCAAGAAATAAATTGAATGATTTCAGATAAGAGGGGTATTACGCTTGAGTGGAACTGGGGTGTTGGGATTGAAGAATGTGTCTATCTAATTTAGAACAGATAGGGTGGTGACATTTGAGCTAATATCTGAAAGACAAAATAGCTGTTTGCATCTTGGGGGAAAAGAATGTGTGGAGTAGGAAGAGCAAGTGCAAAGCCCCCTGGAGTATTAAGCTTGGTGTGTTGGAAGAATAGACAGAAAAGCAGCTTGTTGGACTATGAGCCCAGAACAGGATGATAAGAGATGAGGTCAGGATTATGCAGGATTCAGAGCACTGGAATATTTATAAGGCATGCCAAGGAATTTAGATTTTTCTCAGATGCGTTGGAGGATTTTTAAACAAAAAAGTGAATATCTATGTTGAAAGGGATTATGATTTACCTACATAAATAAGATATTTTGTTCTATAATTATATATGAACATAGTGAGACACTCCTTCCATATAACCATTACATATCACCAAGACGTAGTGAGTCTTCATATGAAGTAGGGCAGAGATCAGAGAAACTAATTTACTAATATGACATACAGCAGATGTGTTTATTTTCAGACTTATTCTATTTGTTGGTCTTATGTATAAACAGCCATAACCTTGTTCTAAAATCTTTCATTTGGCCATTGAGTTTCCTATGACACTTAATGAGTTATTTTCCCTTCATTTGCTCTGCTCTTCTTGAAACATAGAAATTAATATTAATAAACTGGGATGAAGCAATTGAGCTAATCGTTTATCAAATTGATTTTTTCTTTTCATTCTTAATGATTGACGAAGTATAAACTCTACTTGGTCCAAGATATGAGTATAATTTATAAGGTACTAGATATTAGTGAGCTGAATGTGTTGCAACCCGTTTTGTTTATCTATGTAAGATATAAATTAAGGCCCAAAGAGTTGTGTTAACATTCAGCTCTTTCACTTCTTTATTCACATAATTGCAAAGTCCATAGGATTAAAGAATAAAGCCCTATCTCCTAAGCAGAGCACTCAATCAACTGCTCCTGAAAAATTATGCCTTCCTATACCTGCTTTTGGGCTTCCCAGGTGTTCAGTGGAAACGAATCTGCCTGAAAATTTAGGAGATGCGGGTTCGATCGCTGGGTCAGCAAGATACCCTGGAGAAGGAAATGGCAATTCACTCCAGTATTCTTGCCTGGGAAATCCCATGGACAGAGGAGCCTGGAGGGCTACAGTCCATGGAGTAGTAAAAGAGCCAGACATGACTTTGTAACTAAACAACAGAAACAAATACCTGTCTTCATTCACAAGTATTTATTTCATCTGTTTTGACAATTCATCTTCAGTTCAATTCAGTTCAGTCACTCAGTCATGTCCTACTCTTTGTGACCCCATGAATTGCAACATGTCAGGCTTCCCTGCCCATCACCAATTCCCAGAGCTTACTCACACTCATGTCCACTGAGTCAGTGATGCCATCCAATCACCTCATCCTCTGTCATCCCCTTCTCCTCCTGCCCTCAATCTTTCCCATCATCAGGGTCTTTTCAAATAAGTCAGTTCTTGGTGGCCAAACTATTGGAGTTTCAGCTTCAGCATCAATCCCTCTAATGAATATTCAGGACTGATTTCCTTTAGGATTGACTGGTTGGATCTCCTTGCAGTCCAAGGGACTCTAAGAGTTTTCTCCAACACCACAGTTCAAAAGCATTAGTTCTTCAGTGCTCAGCTTTCTTTATAGTCCAATTCTCACATCCATACATGACTACTGGAAAAATCATAGCTTTGACTAGATGGACCTCTGTTGGCAAAGCAAGGTCTCTGCTTTTTAATATGCTAAGTCGGTCATAACTTTCCTTCCAAGGAGCAAGCGTCTTTTAATTTCATGGCTGAGGTCACCATCTGCAGTTATTTTGGAGCCCAAGATAATAGAGTCTCTCACTGTTTCCACTGTTTCCCCATCTATTTGCCATGAAGGGATGGGACAGGATGCCGTGATCTTAGTTTTCTGAATGTTGAGTCTTAATCCAATTTTTTCACTCTCCTCTTTCACTTTCATCAAGAGGCTCTTTAGTTCTCCTTTGCTTTCTGCCATAAGTGTGGTGTTATCTGCATGTTTGAGGTTAGTGATATTTCTCCTGGAAATCTTGATTCCAGTTTGTACTTCATCCAGTCCAGCATTTTTCCTGATGTACTCTGCTTATAAGTTAAATAAGCAGGGTGACAATATACAGCCTTGATGTACTTCTTTCCCAATTTGGAACTAGTCTGTTGTTCCATGTCCAGTTCTAACTGTTGCTTCCTGATCTGCATACACGTTTCTCAGGAGGCAGGTCAGGTGGTCTGGTATTCCCATCTCTAAGAAATTTCCACAGTTTGTTGTGATCCACACAGTGAAGGCTTTGGCATAGTCAATAAAGCAGAAATAGATGCTTTTTTGGAACTTTCTTGCTTTTTCAGTGATCCAGTGGATGTTGGCAATTTGATCTCTGCTTCCTCTGCCTTTTCTAAATCCAGCTCGAACATCTGAAAGTTCACAGTTCATGTACTGTTGAAGCCTGACTTGGAGAATTTTGAGCATTACTTTGGGGCTCCTCTGGTGGCTCAGATGGTAAAGCGTCTGCCTGCAATGTCGGAGACCTGGGTTCAATCCCTGGATAAGGAAGATACCCTAGAGAGGGAAATGGGGACCCTTTCCAGTACTCTTGCCTAGAAGATTCCATGGATGGAGGAGCCTGGTAGGCTACAGTCCATGGGGTTACAAAGAGTCGGACATGACTGAGGGACTTCATTTTTTCTAGTGTGTGAGATGAGTGCAACTGTGAAGTAGTTTGAACATTCTCTGAAATTGCCTTTCTTTGGGATTGGAATGAAAACTGACTTTTTCCAGTCCTGTGGCCACTGCAGAGATTTCCAAATTTGCTGGCATATTGAGTGCAGCATGTTAACAGCATCACCTTTTATGATTTGAAATAGCTCAACTGGAATTCCATCACCTCCACCAGCTTTGTTCATAGTATTCACAGTTCATCTTACACTTTTCCTATCCACTCTCATATTTGCACACATTTCAGGATCCAGCTCAAATGTCAATTTCTCCATTAAGTTTTTCCTGATTTCCCAAGTAGATTTAACTTATGCCTGTGTTTTATTTCCAGAAAAGCAGTTTATTGAACTCTGACCCAGAACAGGATGACAGGAGATGAGGTCAAGATTATGCAGAGTTCAGAGTACTGGAATATATTTATAAGGCACAGCAAGGAATTTAGATTTTTCTCAGAGAGATGGGTTGGAGGATTTTTAAACAAAAAATTGAATATCTATGTTTAAAGGAATTATGATTTACCTCTTTTTTCTTTCATAAGACCTCTTTTTACTTCCATACTCCACAATAAAGATTTATTTCCTCCTGGACACATGTTACATTTTATTCATTTTTTTCTGAATTTATCACTAGTTTATATCAGGGACTAACATTTCAGGAATTCAAGGACTGCATGAATGAATGAATAAACAAGTTATTGTGCACAGCAATCATTCTCGCCTTATGTTTGATTCAGCCCCCTGATATGCTCTGTGCAATATGATTGAGATAACATGATTCTTGGAAATGCCTTCAGATTTTCTGGACTTTGTGTCTCCACTCATGCTGCTCCCTGGTCTTACAACTGCCTCCATCCACTAATGACAACTGTGAGACCCTATACAGCTTCCAAAACCCATCTAAAATAGTCACTCCTCCACAAAGTTTTCCTTACTCCTAATCCAATAGCCTAGGATGATAGAGGATGAGATGGTTGGATGGCATCACCGACTCAATCGACATGAGTCTGAGCAAGCTCCAGGAGTTGGTGATGGACAGGGAAGCCTGGCGTGCTGCAGTCTATGAGGTAGCAAACAGTAGGACATGACTGAGCAACTGAACTGAACTGAGTCCGATAGCCAACCCTCTTGCCTCCATACTCTTTCACACATTGTCAATGTTTCCCTTTTTCTCATTTCTTTCTACACTGTGTCTGTTTATATTAAATCACAATTATTGATGCTCAAGCCTTTATGCTTACATGCAAAGTACAAGCTCTCCACATTTGATCATATATGGTTTTCTTGGTACTACTCTCTTATAGCTGTATATAGGAGCACATATTTTAGTGCGAGGTAACTGCTGCCATGCTCAAGAGAATAACTGAGGTAGTTATAAGTGCTATCCTGCATGCATTTTTAAAAATAGATATCTATATTATTTCTGCCAAACATGACAAGAGCCAACAAAACCTTTCATTGAATTGGGCATTGTTATTTGTCCAAAGGATTTCTTTAGAGTTTTATACCAGTTTTGTTTTTATTTAGAAATGTGCTAATGTGCTTCTGTTGTGTTTTAGGGTGCTCCAATACTGTCTTCCAAAGAAAATTAGCTTTGTTACATTTCCATACTTAGAAAAACAAAGATAGTAAAAATGAGTCATAGCTCTGACAACAGTTTAGTACTAAAAGTAGTTATTTATATGAGCTAATCTAAAAGTAATAACAACTAAGAAAAATGTTCTCACTCTTCAGAATACACAGGAATGCAGATATTCTATTGTTGGTATCTACTATTAATTACAGAACCCACTTAACACTGCAGGAAAGGTTCTCTCTAAATGCTGAACCTAAATGCTATATTTCTGTATTGCTGAAAGAGCAAAAGAAAAAGGGAATGGCTTACTTAATATTACAAATCTAAGGGAAAGGTGAAGGTTTATACCAGGGAGGATGATGGGAATATTGTCTCACAAAACCAGAGTACCAACTCTGCAGATGAGCTAAGGTGGGTGGCATAAATGCAATGAATTGAGCTCTCTCTGCAGACATACCCCATTATTTCATCTCTAATGAATTCATTTGTCAAACATCAAAAGCAGAGAGAATAGAACAAAAATTTACCTACATTGCTAAACCTTTAACTTTTTCTGTAATTCTAAAATACCCTTCTGTTAGAGTGATCTAGTGAAAGATGTATTTAACAGTACTCAGCTTATAAAAGATCACCTTCCAAAACATTCATTTTCTACCAATTTTTTACCTTGGTGAATAACATTTTCTTTCATATTGATAACAAATAAACAGCCTTTGTTTATAAGTAAATAGGCACACATGTACACGTAAGTGTGTTAAGATGAATTTAAGCCAAACAGCTTCAGAGAGATGATGTGCTTTTGGTGTTTGGAAAAATAACAGCCTCACAGTGAACTAATACTATGCATTTTCTATGTATATTTTTTCTCTTCCAGATACTTAAAAAAATCTATTGACGACTATTCTACCTGTGAATGAGCCTTGAATTACCCTCGCTTCTGTCAGAGTCTATTTATCATTCTGACAGTGTGAGTCTCTAAAAGCAAATAAGAGCAGGAAGGGGCTCTGCACTCTTGCCTTGGCAGAATCAAGCTTCTTTCCCACAAGGGAAAGACATCCTAGAGACAGGTGCAATATTTTACACAAACTCAGTGAGATACTACATAATGTCTTTTTTTGGAGGACCCTATATAAGCTGTGTCTGATATAAGTCTAAATGTCCCTACCTTGCAACAGTGCATTAATAAACAGTTGTATTTGTTTACCTCTAGGAGTCTAATGTACTTAGTTTTAAAGTGCAGATGTTCAAGAGGAGAAAAAAATAAAAATCTCCTCTGTAAAAGTAACTTCTGATTATGTATTTTGATATTTTTACATATGTTCTTATAGTCTTTGTATAGAAACCTAAAGATAAAATGATTTGATATTCCTTGAGAAATATTTTCTATAGCCTTTAAAAATATTTTAAAAATTTAAAAAATAAGATTACATCTACACAAGCTTAATACAATGGTCATTCAGTTAACACAACAAAGTGATTTGTTTAAGCAAATGTCTACCTGTAAACATTCAACATTACAGGCACAGATGTCTGTATTTTATTAATCTTGAGAACACATCTATGGAACTTGAACAATTCTCTTTTTACTAATGGAGTGGAACATTAGAGAGAGAAAGAATTCTATTAAAAAGTCAGTCTTATTACTGTATCTTGATGGATAAATGATGCTAAAAACATTACACAACCAGTCTGAAAAGTATTCATTGTTAGATGTCCATCTAAATAATTATGGTCATTTTGTTTAAATGAAATATGTTAAAAATTAAAACACTGAATGAGCATGTGTGTTGGTCAATCAATATATCATACTACAGGTGAAGTGAATTCTTTAGAACACCCCAAATACTATATTATGTCTGATGGACAGGTGATCTAATAAGAAAAATTCCTCACATTTTATTTGTAGAAAGATTTCAATTTTTAAGAAAACTTTGGTATACTTACATCCAACTTGTATTATCATTTGCTCTGCAAACTTTAAACAAAAACTAATGGTTATTCTAAAGGAATCCAAGTCATTAAAGTATCATTTTGAAGAAAATGTATTGCAATCTCAGTTTTGCTTTCTTTAGCATTATTTTTAATATGTAAAGTGATATGCATTTCTTCTCCATGGGATTTATCTGATATATTTTTGTTGTTGTTATAAAATTCTTCAAATGATCACAGAGAATGCCCTAAATTCCTTGAGAAGGAAAGAAATTTTCTAAGGAAACTTGAGGCATGAGGGACCATGAAGACTTCCTTATTTCAGCAAAGTGAATGAATTGGATGAGGTTTTTGATGTTCTGATTGAACAGAATAAAGCAAGTCCTCCATGGATTAATGTTTCTGAAAGTCGAAAGGCCTCTTTTGCAACAGTTGGCAGAGGGCTGCCTTAAGGTGGAAGTAAACTCCCTTTTAAAAACTTCCTTTTATCCCTAAAAATAAAGACACAGAGGAGGAAATCATGGAGTTTTTTTTAAAGCATTTATATTGTCTAGAAGTTTAGTACTGAGTTCAGACATAACATCTATTTCAATGTGTAAATATACACATATTAAGAAATTACATGTACCAACAAAGAGGTCATCTTTTCTGTTACCCCAGCATTTCTAGGACAAAGTCAAGGGGAGTATTTGGAATCATATTTTAAAACAAATGTTATTCTCTGAATTATAGGTCTTATGTCTGTTCTGGAAATAGTTGCCTGGCCAGTGTAATTACGGCTTATATGAGTCACAGAAGCTGCTTCTAGGCACTGTTCATCCTATTTATACTCTAGCCCTGGAACAAATATTCAGAAGTTAAGGATACAATGACAAAGAATGATGTCAGGAGAAGTTCAGTGGCCACAGCTTCCTTTCTTATAACTTGAATTAAACTTAAGGACCCCAGCAGACAGGTTAGGGAGACCTCCTACCTCCCTGGAAGTCCTCCGTAGTTATGAGGGGACATGCAAGGAAGGTCACAGCTTTGTTTGAGGTCTGACCTTGCTGGGCTATTACAAAGAATTGAATCCTACTGACAAATTTGGCCATAGCAATTTTCTCTACAGCAGAATAATGCACTTCACAAGAGAAGTGTCAGATTATTAAATTCTTTGTGCTGAAATGCTCTTTGTGCCAGGGTGTATATGCTGGACCCTACAAGCCAAATGCAGTTTCTATACATTCTGTCCAGCTTCAGCTTACAAGTCATCTTGCTGTGTGGAAATTTTTATAGAGCAACAATGTGTTAGTTAAAGGCCACTGATTTTTTTTTCTACTTTTTTCTTGAGTTAACAAAATCAAACGAAAAAAAAATAAGACCAAAATTATGAGAATTGTAATTTCAAAAATAGAAAAAAATGATATGGATTGACTTATTTGCAAAGCAGAAATAGCGACAAAGATGTAGAGAACAAGCATATAAATACCAAGAGGGGAGGGGGAGGGTGGGATGAATTGGGAAATTGAGACTGACATATATACACTGCTGCTGCTGCTGCTAAGTCGCTTCAGTCGTGTCCAACTCTGTGCAACCCCATAGACGGCAGCCCACCAGGCTCCTCCGTCCCTGGGATTCTCCAGGCAAGAACACTGGAGTGGGGTGCCGTTTCCTTCTCCTATGCATGAAAGTGAAAAGTGAAAGTGAAGTCGCTCAGTCGTGCCCAACTCTTAGCGACCCCGTGGACTACAGCCCACCAGGCTCCTCCGTCCATGGGATTTTCCAGGCAAGAGTACTGGAGTGGGGTGCCATTGCCTTCTCCATATATACACTACTATGTATAAAATAGATAACTAATGAGAACATATTGCATAGCACAGAGACCTCTACTCAGTACAGTACGGTGACCTAAATGGGGAAGAAATCCAATAAAAGAGAAGTGTACGTATACATATTGCTGATTAACTTTGCTGTACAGTAGAAACTAACACAACATTGTAAAGCAACTACACTCCAATAAAGGAAACTAAAGGCAGACTACATTAATAAAATATACTGGAATGTTTTTAAAAAGTAGAAAAACATATTAAACTCCTGTTTTCCCACAAGACAAAACTATCAGTACATTTGAATGGTCTTGTCTCCATGTACAATCTTCTCTAAAAGTAAGTGTGTGTGTATAGTATCAAACCATGCACTAAGCCTATGGGTGAAAGTAAGTATATATTTAAAAACAGTTATGAAGTGAATGAAACGAGAGCCTATTTTACATAGTGAAGTAAGTCAGAAAGAGAAACACCAATACAGTATATTAACATATATACATATGGAATTTAGAAAGGCGGTAATGACGACCGTATACGCAAGGGAGCAAAAAAGACACAGATGTAAAGAACGGACTTTTGGACTATGTGGGAGAAGGTGAGGGTGGGGTGATTTGAGATAATAGCACTGAAACATGTATATTACCATATGTAAAATAGATGACCAATGGCAGTTCAATACATGAAGCAGGGCATTCAAAGCCGGTGCTCTGGGACAACCCAGAGGGATGGGGTGGGGATGGGGTTGGGAGGGGGTTTCAGTATGAGGGGGCACATGTACACCTGTGGCTGATTCATGTCAATGTACGGCAAAAAACCATCACAATATTGTAAAGTAAGCATCCTCCAATGAAAATAAATTAATTAATTTTAAAACTAAATAAAAGCACACACACAAAAATAAAAAGTCAAGAACAATTTGATCCTTAAGGAATAGGTAGAGTGAAAATGTATCTTTCTCTATGAGAGAGATTGTGAGGGTTAAAATATACTTTTTTCAAGAATGGGGTAGAAAGAATTTTTGCTGTTCACAATATTTCATTGTATGTATAATATTTCTTTCCCTGGACAATCTTCTACGATATCTTAGAATGAACTTATCAATATTCCCCACAGAACTTAAAATAAAGATGCCTATTTGATTCATTGAAAAAATTTAAAAATGTGTTGTCAACTCATTAATAAACGTATTTAGTTGGTGACATAACAGAAGCTTATCAACACTATTTTACTTCACTCTCATTTCATAGATACTTATATTTCTTTCTGGTGCTGGATAATGTTTCATTTTGTGACCTGGTCACTTTTCTCTCTCACTCCTTCTAACCTTTCAGCCAAGATTTACTGACGCTATACTAAGTACTGTAATGCATGCAATAGTCCAGGGCAATGTAGCTAATACTATTCTCATTTTTTGGAGAAAGAAATTGAGTCTTAACAATTTAAAGTCTTGCCTTATGAGGCAAATAAACAGCAGAGCTCAGAGTCTAATCCTAGCCTTTCTAATCCCAATTAAGCATTTTATAGCTCTTGGATGAAATTTTTCTGAATTAGTCTTCAAGGGTCATATGCAAGATGAATGGAAATAGATCTTAGGAATTACAGGAATAGTGGTTCCCAAACCTCATTGTGCATCAGAATAACTGTGGAACAAAGAACACAGTTTCCTGGGCACTGGTCCTAAATTCAGATTCTTCTGGACCAGGGTGGAGCTAAGGTATTTGTATTTTGAACATGCTTCACAGCTGAATGTTGTGCAGTGGGTTTGGAAATCATGGAACATTTCCAGATCTCTTATTTTAGAAACGAAGACAGCTGAGACGGGTTTGTGATGAGAGAAACAAAGCCCAGGCTTCTCCTCCTTTCATCAATCCTTTTTTGTGCCCTATAACGATCAACAACTAGTTCTTATGAGGACTGCATAATTATTGTTTTATGTCTCTATTTTCTCTGTAACTAAGCAGGACCCATGGTGCCTCCCAGGGACAGACTCCCTGTAACTCCTCTCTGAAGTACCCGGATAATAGTATCTTATGCCTGTTTTCTGAGTTTTTCATATGCTAAAACCACCACCAAATGGAAGAAATAAACTACTTGATGATCATGAGCAAATAGCCCCCAGAATTACTGGTACCTATAAAGAAAGCTGGGAGAAGGCAATGGCAACCCACTCCAGTGGCTTGCCTGGAAAAATCCCATGGGCGGAGGAGCCTGGTGGGCTGCAGTCCATGGGGTCGCTAAGAGTCGGACATGAGTGAGCGACTTCACTTTCAATTTTCACTTTCCTGCATTGGAGAAGGAAATGGCAACCCACTCCAGTATTCTTGCCTGGAGAATCCCAAGGATGGGGGAGCCTGGTGAGCTGCCATCTATGGGGTCGCACAGAGTCAGACACGACTGAAGCAAATTAGCAGCAGCAGCAGCATAAAGAAAGCTGAGCGCCGAAGAATGGATGCTTTTGAACTGTGGTGTTTGAGAAGACTCTTGGGAGTCCCTTGGACTGCAAGGAGATCCAACCAGTGCATCCCAAAGGAGATCAGTCCTGAATATTCATTGGAAGGACTGATGTTGAAGCTGAAACTCCAATACTTTGGCCACCTGATGTGAAGAACTGACTCATTTGAAAAGACCCTGATCCTGGGAAATATTGAAGGCGGGAGGAGAAAGGGACGACAGAGGATGAGATGGTTGGATGGCATCACCAACTCAGTGGACATGAATTTGAGTAGGTTCCAGGAGTTGGTGATGGACATGGAAGCCTGGCGTGCTGCAGTCCATGGGGTCTCAAAGAGTCAGACATGACTGAGCAACTGAACTGAATTGAAGAAATGATAATGTCAGCTGCCTGTTACCTCACCATCAAAATTAGAGAATTGCACATTAGCCGATCACACACCCTGGGACATCCTTCCCTCATCTGGTCTTTATAAATAGTTTTCTGAAATCCATGGGGAAGTTCAGGGGCTTTTTGAGCACAAGTCAGCCATTCCTGTTGCATGAAAAGTGAAGTCACTCAGTGGTGTCTGACTCGTTGCAACCCCATAGACTGTAGCCTCCCAGGCTCCTCTGTCCATGGGAATTTCCAGGCAATGGTACTGGAGTGGGTTGCCATTTCCTTCTCCAGGAGATCTTCCCAACCCAGGGCTCGAACCCTGATCTCCCGCATTGTAGACAGACACTTTACCGTCTGAGCCAGCAGGGAAGTCCTGCTGCATGGCCCTGCATAAAACTTTCTCTACCCAAACATTGGTGTTTCAGTATTGTTTGGCCTCACTGTGCATCCGGCACAAAAATTTGCATTCTGTAACATCTCTAGTTATTTTTCTTTATGAAACTTTGATGTAATGATTGCATTTATTGAGAGAAATTTGCTTAAAATGCTCATGAAACACTATGCTTAGTCTATTATCATTTTGGTTAAAGGAAACAGAGGGAGCAATGGAATCTTCATGAAAAAAATATTTAATACCACAGATGGTACCCTCCATATGGGAAAGCATATTTGGGTTGTTAAGTATTGTGTCTCTGGCCTGACCAGAGCACATTAAACCCCAGTTAAAATCAAATTTCATGTCAAAGCACCTTTGAAAGAGAAATAGTGAAATTCCAAAGGGGGAAGGTGCATAGAACAGATTAATAAAACCCATTAGAAGGTGTTTGAAACACTGTTACACGTTGAGGATGTGACTTTGGTGAGTGAGAATGGCTAAAAATGCCACTTGAACTAACTTGCCACTTGAATTATCACTTTTTAAAATCTTATATTAAATATGAAGAGAAAAATTAAAGGTATATAATTTTTCTGAAAGCTTCTCAGTGTTTGGGCAGAGAAAACCAGACTATGTCTTTTTAAGGGATATTGGTTTATAGTACATTTATTCTTATGTTATAGACCATTAGTATTATAGAACATCATATTAAAACAATATTCAAATTGAACTAACTCTAAGCCCTCCATTTAACATGGGAGAAATGGAGCATTTCCTTTTAATTATTTGCAGGTATTATCTCCTAAATTAGATAGTGACTCTTAAAAAAAAAAAAAAAGTCTTATTTTGCACTGCATTGTAGTGTCAGATAAACTCAAAAGAAGCTTTACTTGAGTTAGATGTGAATATCTGTTGAATGAAGGATGTGGCTGATGTGGAACTGGAGGGTAATCCTAGTCACATGATGCTTCTAGGATACTATAAGGAATACTCACCTACGAGATTCGAGCTTTGACGAACACTTAAGGGAAAATATGGTAGTACTAACTAGGTCTATGACTTAATCACACTATAGCATGTATCTTCCAGTTTCACCTCTATTACAAGTGGAACTCAATTTTTAACCCTGAAATTCTATTATCCAATGAAAAGTGTTCTGATATAAAGTAATTTTTTGCTGATTCTGACAGATTCTAGAGCCATAGGCAATTCTGTTAATATTACAATGAACTCTAATGGATAATAACAGCTGTCAACTCTACTTTGATAGAACTCTTTTCAATTTTTTTAAGAGTTAAAAAGCTGAAGAAAGAAAATATCAGAGAAGATAAGGCAAAAACCATCCAGTCACAATGACAGGTCCTTAATACTTGCAATTCAATGTCTGCTGATTCATTTAATAATCATTTGTTAAATGTCTACTGTACACATGACTCTTTCTCTAAGGCCACGTATTTTTCTAAAGTCCTAACCCATACACGAACCACGTTATCTTTCCTCCTCCACTACTGACTACATGCTCTGTAATTGGAGAAGCATTAATTTTATCTTGAATGTGATCTCTTAGCAACAGGTAAGTGAGGGAAAAGAAAGTTGAAAATTGCAACTCTGACTCCAAACTGCAAAGTGAAGACAATTTTCTGTAAAGTCCATTTAATTTAAAATCTCTTTTCTGCCTCTCAGACAGCCTTCCAACTAAGCACTGCTATTAAAGCACTGCTCATTCCACCTCACCAAGAATTGCTCTCCTGGTTGTTAAGATGACTCACCGCCAAGTACACTAGACTGAAGCTGCCACATGGATATTATATTTATTGCCAATATGCAGGGAAAAGGATAAGAACAAGTAAAATGTCTAGTGTCCCTGCATTGCCAGAGGAAAATAATAACGTGCCAGGTTTACACAGCATCCCTCAAAGGAGTGTCTTAATTCCTCATAAAAGCCACAAGGGGTGATAAAATACATTACTATACTATCTGAGAAACGGAATTCTAAATTAAAGATCTTTAACCACATCCAAAATCAAAGAAAGTCAACTTGAGAATTATAATCAAAAGGTAACTATCTTCACTAATGACCATGTGAGTTAAAAGGCTCTGAAATAATATGTAAACAAAATTCTAATTTTATAAGTATTGTGTTTCTTATGGAATTAATTGTATCTCCAAAAGATATGCTGAAGTCCAAACTACCCCCTCCCATTATAGGATGTGAACTTATTCAGAAATCCAGTCTTTGCAGATGTAATTATGTTAAGATGTTCTCACACTGGACCCTTAATTCAATAGGCCTGGTATCCTTATAAGAACAGGGAAGACAATGTGAAGACAGACACGCATGATGAACGTCACGTGGTGACAGAGGTAGAGCCGGAGCACTGCAGCGGGAAACCAAGGAGAGTCAAGGAATGCTACCACCACCAGAAGTTACAAAGACGCCAGGAACAAGTCTGTAGAGAGACGATGGAGGAACAGTGGCTTGCTAACCCTTGATTCTGGGCTTTTATCCTCCAGAACTGCAAAAGAATAAACTTCTGCTGTTTTAAGCCACCACCCCCCAACCCTACCCACAACATCCTCCACCCACACATATGCCAAAATAAGAATACTACATGGATATGTGTCAGTGTTTAAAGTTGTTATCTCTGGATGAAAGGAGAGAATGTGACTCTACGCGCATGTTGTTTCCAAACTTTCTAGATTAAATATGTCATTCTGTTGTATGTAATAAATAATCACACAAGGGCTTGTCTCTAAAATGGCTAAGTGGACAGAAGCAGAAATTTTATCTGATTTTCTTCTTTTCATAATCTAAATTTCTTTGTACCTAACAGTCTAAGTTTTTATTTTGAAAGCAGTACTGATAGTTAAATATGGGCCAAAACAAAATGCTGGGTCCCTTTACCTGTTTTTTGAAATGTAAAAAACCTGATTTTACATTGTAAAAGACATGTACAAAAGTCTTGAACATTCAAATCATCCTAAGCATTCAACACATTTTTATAGACTTTGCATCAGTACAACATCAAACTTAAAAATAATACATACTTTTCAGTTGGAACTGGATTAAATCTCTTCTCCAAGGATTACTGGCTATATGATTTGGGGAGGATTGCTAAATCTCTCTTAATCTCAGATTCTTCATCTACAAAATGGCAATATTTATGAAAAATTTACATTCCCTGAGATGTCATAATATATTGAAGAACTAACATATGAGAATTGCTTAGCTCAAAGTCTAGCACATGCATGCTCATTAAATATTAGATAGTATTAATAATACTATGGGCTTCCCTGATAGCTCAGTTTGTAAAGAATCTGCCTGCAATGCAGGAGACCTGGATTTGATCCATTGGGTTGGGACGATCCCCTGGAGAAGGGAAAGGCTACCCACTCCAGTATTCTGGCCTAGAGAATTCTGTATAATCCTTGGAGTTGCAAAGAGTTGGACACAACTGAGCAAATTTCACTTTTAATAACATTATACCCTACATTCTGTGACAATTTAAAGAATGAACTACTCTGAGTATCTATCCCCTTGTTATAAAGGAGATAACATTCTTTAAAATCAATATCTATTGCTTTGAATGTAAGCACAACCATTTTTTGTGTGTTTGTTTGTGGTTTAGTTGCTAAGTCATGTCTGTCTTTTGCAACCCATGGACTGCAGCCCACCAGGATCCTCTGCCATGGGATTTTGCAAACAAGAATACTGGAGTGGTTTGACATTTCCTTCTCCAGGGGATCTTCCTGACACTGGGATTGAACCCAGGTCTCCAGCACTGCAGGCAGGTTCTTAACCAACTGAGATACCAGGGAAGCCCTTTATTTGTGCAGTCTCTTTTAAAAGTTACTTAACCTAAAAATCAGTTTGTTCAACTTTGAAATGGAAAAAATAATACATATCTCATTTGGATAGTTTTAGAAAAATAATAATAATGATAATTACTATCATTTATTGAATCTGATGATGTTCAGACCCTGGATTAAACACCGTGTGCATAGTAGTATATGCAATCCTTGCAAAATCTTCATGAATTATTTTGAGGAATCAATCCATAAGAATTAAATGTAGGTGTACCACATACATCTAATAGAATAATTAGAAATGATGTATTGGTTACTTTGTATTAAAATTATAGTATCATCTGGTTATTTAAATAAGTTTTTGAAGGAAAAGATACACGTACATTCTCCCTGCAATTATGGCAATCCACTTGGCCCACAGCTTTGATAAATGCTTTGAATAAATGAAAACATGAATGAGTGAAGGAATTAATGAATCAATAGTAACCTGTCTGGAGGTATTTGAGTTTTCAGCTATGCTAAAGATTTGTGGGTTTAGCACAATCCTTTTAAAATTGCATTTTAATCTTAGTTCTCTCAGTATCTTTTCAGACATCCAATAAGGATTAACTCAGGATATATTACATTATACGTACATATAATTGCATAAACACATATGGTTTCTATATGAATATACTACATATAGTATATATTAATAAATTGTATGCAGCATCAAATTGTATGCCAAAAATAACAACAAAACAGTGTTTCCTTCAATATTTTTAAAACTATGAAAACATGAAACAACTTTACTTTGCCTAAAGTCCCTGTTGCGCTTCATACCAATCAAAAGCACACGTGAAAAATCAGGTTTCATGGGACATACACAAAGAAACACAAAATTACATTTTGTATGGCCCTGTGGCATTTTGACAAAATGGCCCTGAAAAGAATATGAAGAAAGAGTATGAGGAGTGGATCATGAATGTAGAAGGAAATTGTTTTTATTGATTTTCATTGGCACTACAGTTCATAACACAGGAACTAAATTTATGAAATCAGTTGTAATTTTGGCTCTGAGAGGCAGGCTACCTTTAGCGTCCAGAAGGCTGCCTCTCATATCCTTCTGATTATTAATTTCTGAGTTTCATACCTTTTTCTGATGTTCAAATGATAAAAACCAGGACAAAATAAAGGAAATTAGATATTTTAAAAGAACAAGAAAACTATTATTTTTAGAAACATCCTCTAACAAGATCTTAGGATCTATATTGGTGCTTCTATGTATTATTTAATTTCTTTTGCACACAAGGCTAACCTGTTACAACAGTAAAAATTTAACTTGGAAACACAGAGACAGAATGCAATAACCTTACTGCATTCAGATTTATCCTATTGTTCTAGGAGGCTCTCTGAATTTTTTTAAATGTTGGAAATTATACATTTATAATAGATGGTTATCATACTGTCAATGGCTTTTGGTTTTCTCATACCTTTATAGAAGCCAAATTTCATATACTATCTTTAATATAGCAAATATGTGTAATATACAAACTATGTGAATCTGAAAGAATCTGTAAGGATCCTTTCTTTGGATGTTAAACAGTTACTGAATCCACTGTTCCTCTCCCTTGTGTACGGTTCTATTTCCATTTGCTTTCTGACACATTATTAAATGCAATCAAAAAGCAGAGTGTTTCCTGGAGCAGAAGAGAAGCAGAGGGAAATTATGTTACTCAGAATATCCTAAATTCAATAAACAAAGTCTCTGTGTATATGCACAACCAATTTAACCATGTTGACTCAATTGGTCAATCAATTCTGATTTAAAACAAAGGTCAGCTCAGCCAAACTAGCAATCAATTAAAAAAAAAAGCACACAATAAACCATTCACTTTCAGTGTGCATGTTTTGAATATTATAGGTGATGCAATTATTCCAGAAAAAAAAAAAAAAAACCTCTAATTATATAACACTGAGTTTAAAATTATTGAAATGTAGACTTCTTTTTTAAAAAATATTCTTTTTACTCTTTCTTGCCTCAGGATATTTTTTTAAGTACAAAAGAAAGAAATTAAGTTCAAGTAGACATGTTTTTCTTTGAGAAAATATAGATACATTTTATAATGAAGGAAAACAAATATGATTTTATATTTTCTGATCATTGTAATCTCAGAGACTACACAAATTAGGATCTGCTAGAGAAAATAGGGCTTCTTAGGTGATGCTAGTGGTAAAGAATCCACCTGCCAATGCAGAAGAGACAAGAGACATGGGTTTGATCCCTGGGTTGGGACAATCCATTTGAGTAGGAAATGGCAACCCACTCCAGTATTCTTGCCTAGAAAATTCCATGGACAGAGGAACCTGGTGGGCTACAGTCCAAGGGGTCCCAAAGAGTTGGATACAGCTAGAAAAAAAAAGATTCACTCTCTAGAAAACAATTAAAATTATAATCTTTAGATTTTGCATCATCATCATATCACTATCTGAACACCTTATACATTACATGACCAAAAAAAAAAAAAAAAAAGGCAAATTAAACAAACAAAAGTTTTATGAACCATGCAGTGTTTGGAGAAAACCTAGCATACCAATTATCACCTGATAACTTCTGCTAAAATAGACTTTACAGTAAAATTACAAATATTCAGTCCATGGGACACCAAAAATGTGCAAAACACCAAGTGGTAAAAAAAAAAAAAAATACAGACTGTAATTCAAAGCTTTCTTAAAACCTACGCATGGTCTAGTATTTTATAGTCCATAGAAACCAACATGACAATAAAGAGAAGTCAGTGAAGAGCCCAGGCATGTTCTTTCAAAGAGAAGACTGTACTATGAAATGGTTATAACTTGGATTCAGAGAGGTCTGGATAGAAACCAAGATTCCTTCTTACAAGTGAAATAAACTTGCACAAGTTACTTAACAGCCTGAGTCTTGTTTTATTGAGAATAATGAAAAAATTTCCCTAAATTTGTAATGATATTTAACCCAAATAATGTGTGCCATGTGCTTAGTACAGAGAATATTCAAAATTAGTATTTGATAAACAACAGCTATTATCAGTATATCAGTATTGCCTATTAAGTAAGTGAGCTAAATCAACAATTTCATCCATAGGCTGGGGGTTTCCTGTTCTTCTAAGGAAAATATAATGAAGAATCACCAATTTATATATTTATAATCAGATTACAAGAAGAAATTGCACACTATCATTCAAATACACTGAAGTTGAATATTTTTAGACTTTGGAGGTGGTAGGAAATTATTGTTCTTGGGGAGTATTTAAAACTTAAGGCATATGGGCAGTATTAAAAATATACTCAGAAGTAGCCCAAGAAGACAGCAAAGGCTTGATAAAATGAGCTTTGGCGGATGTCCAATAACAAATAATAAAATCTATCCCCTTAAGGGGCTTTAATGAAATGTTTGGCCACTATGGGCCATCCAAACAATATGGCAATACACAAGACAAAAGCATTTAAGAATCTAATGGTACTGGGAGCTCTTTGGAGATATAAGAATTAGAAGTGTCTCTCTCTCTTTTAAATTAAATGCTAGAAAATTACAATTAAGTAACCTTAAATAAATTAACTCTTAGTGGGTGGGCTCTTAGCTATTTAAACATTAAGGGAAGTAATTTCTACCATAGATAGGTATTTAGCCCCATAACCAAGATTGGGTACCATGCATCCACAAACCATCTGTATTTTATCTGTATATATAAGCAAAGGAAAATGAACCAACTACCAGGTGCAACTGATTTATTCTTCACAGAATTTAGCCAGGCTAGTATAAAATTGTATGTAAAGATAAAGGTAACTTTTAATAGAAAACAACACAATCTCTACATTTTTTGGTCTGATATGCCTGACCAAGCATATGTGCTGTTACAACCACAAAAAGGCAGGCTGATTCCAGCTTTCATTACGCCTGAATAATTGTGGAGTTTTCCAAGCCATTTTGCCTCTCTGTAGCTTAATCTCTTCAACCTGTAGAAAGAATCTAGAGTAAATTATTTCTAAGGTTACTTTCAACTCAATTATTTTGTACATGTAAGAAAAGAATACTTCATATAGTAAACATATACAGAATATTTCAGCTATATAAATCATTGGAGATTAGACAATATAAGATTAATAAGAAAATACTATTTTTGATTATAATTCCTTTGGGTTATAAGAGCATAAATTTGAATTTAGATATTTAATTCAATTTCCTTGTCCTAAGTATAAATTACTATTTACCTTAGTTAGTAGCTCAATCCTGTCCAACTCTTTGCAACCCCATGGACTATAACCCACCAGGTTCCTCTGTTCGTGGGATTCTCCAGGCAAGAATACTGAAGTGGGTTGCCATTCCCTTCTCCAGAGGATCTTCCTGATCCAGGGATTGAACCTGGGTCTCCTGCATTGCAGGCAGATTCTTTATTGAGTGAGCTATAGGAAGACCCTTAGAATATTGTAAAAATGACAATGTATGGCTCCCTAATTCAATTTAAGGAGCATATTGTTTTGCTATATAGTCAAAACTAATTTGGATGATTTGGGGGGGGGCAAATAAAATAACACTGAAATGACATATAGAGCTTAATAATTAGAAAAAACACTTATGTAAATTATAATAAATATTATGAATAAGTATAGCAATTTATACAATTGTACTGTCATGTTCTTCAAGAATGTCAAAATAAAGCTGAAGGACCACACCTGAAATGATTTTAAAAATTAATAATTGCACAATGTAGTTAGAAATGCTATTAAGTAAAAAATACTTTGATTTGACTACTTAAAATACATGTTTAAGAAGTTATGTAAGTCATATAGATACTAGTTGTATGAAAGACTTATGGAATGTTTCTTCTCAGACAGATTTGCTTCATAATTGGTTATTTCAAGTTAATTCAAATATAAATAGCCATAACTTCTAAAACAAAATTTAAAGCAAGCAAATATGAACATGATCTAAAGGAATAATGATGATATATAAAATCAAGATAACTATCATATCAAATGTAAATTCTAAGAAACATGGTGGAAATGTTTATGAATCATTGAGTTTCTCTGAATAAAGGGGAAAGTTGCTGCAATTTCTATTGAGTCTTGTACTAGGGCCTGTGTTTTTGCCACATAAGAATGAAACAATAGGTTTTAGATCTACAGTCAGTTACATGTGGCAATGAGTGTCAGCTGTAAATAGCCTCACAATTCTGTGCATCACTGCCTCTGTTGATTCTTCAACTTGGCTCTGCTTATTCTATTGTTCCCCTTTTGAATGAGTATCTAGAATCCCCTACTCAAAGACTCTATTATTATCTGAAGCATATTTGTCTATATGAGAGACTATTTATTAGGTTTGCCACTAGATTGCCAGCACAGTTGGTGTGAAAAACTGCCAGGCAATTAACTTTTTCATTCAGTAATTTCCAAAATATTACCTAGATTGTAAGAAGGTCTTTTACCTTTTTAATAAATCACTTGTCAAATTATATTTATTGTCCTCAGGAAGCTCATTAAAATAAAAGCAATAAAAATTTAGAAAACTATCTTTATAACTAAAGGTCATATATATCATTTACATTTCAGCTGAATGCACTCTGAATAAAGAGGTGATTACTATTTGTTAGGTTTATAGGTTTTTGATTAAAATTAACTTTAACAGACTGCCATAAGTAAATGAATATTTAAGAAATCAGTTAATATTGCTTATACACCATCAACAATATTTACACAGATTCCAAAGGAATTGACCATTGAGAATACCCAATCAAACAGAATGAATTGAAAGAAAGAATACAGTAGTAACTCTTTAAGTGAAAATGTGGGACACTTGATTCTTTGCACAGATATATATCTGGTTGGGATTAACTAGTGGAAGGTTCCTACTTATGTTCTTATTTTCTGTGTGTGTGTATTGACTGTGTTATAGCAAGCCAAAATTTTCCCCAGGGCTTCTAATAAAAATATTTCAGTGTGCAAATTGTTATTTCATAGCAGGTTCTTGTTCAGAATGTCACTGCTTTCAGTTGTCAAAGTTCATTTCTACCTAATTAGATATTTAAATCCTAAGAATCTTCTGTGAATACCTAGTAAAAGTTTTTTTTTCAACTCCTATTATGCTTTCTTAAGGCATTTAGAGTTACAAGTGTGACTTTTCCAATAAGAATATTTTTAACCAAAAAAGAAAAAAAATTTTTTTAATCAAGTAAGATTTTTAAATGATGTATTTTTTAAACGATTGACCTTGTCCTCTTTCATAGCACGTATACTGCTACTTTGGCAGTTGAGTTCAGTAACAGCATCAGATTCCTATGTGCCAATTAGCATGTGATCTTCATTATCGGGTGTATCATTAGAATCCAACTCACTCACAGGCACAAACAGCAACATTTTATTTACTCTCTAATCATTGGAACAGGCAAGCAAATATATGTTTATATGTAGAAATTCACACAATTAACTATTGAATGCCTGGGTTTTCTACCTGAATCATGACTGTGAAAAGTGACAATGTTTATCTAACAGATTGTACTTTAGGAACAAGTTCTCATTTTTTCTATTTTCCATAATGATTTTACTTTGAAGAAAATCAGAGACAAGATGACTATTTAAGTAGAATCAGAAAAATAATACCAATTTTTTCTGGTAGGTGCAGGAGAACAAGATAATATGACTAAGCTCTTCTACTTATGAAAAGCAAAATGGTTTTGCTGGCAAAACCAGAGAGTAAGACGGAAAAAGTCTCACATGTTTATTTTAAATAAAGCACATCTAGGTGTGCTTTTATGAATGGAGTTAAACAAATACCAAATTTGTTAATAAATAAAAATATTTTTTCAAAATATTGACATTTTCTAAAAATAAACATGGAGAAGGAAATTGCAACCCACTCCAGTGTTCTTGACTGGAGAATCCCAGAGATGGGAGAGCCTGGTGGGCTGCCGTCTGTGGGGTCACACAGAGTCGGACACGACTGAAGCGACTTAGCAGCAGCAGCAAAAATAAACAAATTATTAATAGGTACATGATGTAATTGAAATATTCATCAACAACCATACATATGTATAAAACTTGACTTATTTGTATGTTTGATTAATGGATGAAAACTTAAGACAATGTCATAGATAGAAAATACAAATATCCAGTGTTTATAAAGATGAAAGTGACATCTAGAATCTGTCCATAAAAATGATGTCTCCTTTTCACACTAGAACATGGTTGTGTTCCAGGGGGGTGAGTATCTCCAACTACAGTCCTAGTGTTTAATGACATTAACAATTAGGTGAACATCTAACATTCCTTTATAAACAAGATTCAAAGCAAGAATTTGACGTTCTCTTTATCTTGGATTCAGATACCTTCAGTATAATGCGAAATTTGTAATTAACTGATTAAACACATGCTTTTGACTCTCCCATTATTTTTTAGTCCACTGCTAGGATACATTCTTAGCCTCAAGGAAAAACATTATTAACTACAAATAATTTAGTTATAAAATTTAAAAATTAATTATAATGCTGTGCCAATCATTGATCTAGTGCTTCTTCTTTGACAAAGATGAGGGGGCATCTCCTGTGAAAGCACTTTAAGAAGATTACATTTATATTATGTTATATTATAAGGCTCAACTCAATAACTTAATATGATGCCAGATGTTTACTGACATGAATAAAATAGTTGTCATTTGAAGTTTTCAAAGTCTGCTACTACCCAAAGTCATTAAAGCCTAGTATTAGAATTTTAAAGGCCTATTCTCACCCAAAGCTTTTGTAGACCCCAATATATTTACCTACTACATGAGAAATCTTGAAAACTAGCATTCATAAATCTTAAAGTATTATGCAAGGTAGGATCTACTAAATTTCTTTGAAATTTAAAAACTTTAACAAAGAAAATGCTTTATAAACTTAAAATATAATCTCAAAACATAACTAAACCTTTTTTTATTCTGGTGGGAGGAAAATATTAAAACATAATATTTCACTTGAAGATGAATCATATAAAAGAAATTAAAATATCAGTTAAGGAGAAAAGGAGCAAAGGTAATCAATTAAAATGAGTGACTTTCCATGTCAAATCTATACTTGCTATCATGAAACATAAATGCTTTGTTTTTCATATGTTCCCATAATGTCTACAGACAAAAGACATAGTGATAATGTCATATAATAATATTAAAAAAGAAAGCAAAAACAAGACATTGACAGCAGTTAGAAAATAACATGAAATGGGATGAAACTAAAATTATGGCAGGTTGATCAAAACATTTAATGAATATCCTACACTTCATCTTATAAAACAGTAAAACATTAATTAACAAATCATTATCGGGAAAAATTCAAATAATCAACAGTTCTAAAGAGAAATCTGTGATTATATTAGCCTAACTAGAATGAACAAAAAGGCACTAAGGACGTATCAGACCAGATGCACCCATCTGATACTTTTAACCATTTTGCCTTTCCCACATAATAGCACCATGTGGAGGAACCAAAATCTTTATTCTCCCTGATCTAATGGCATTCAGATTACCATGGTTCAGCAGGTAAAAAAATCTGCCTGTGATGCAAGAAACACAGGAGACGAGGTTTCCATCCCTGGGTCAGGAAGATCCCCTGGAGAAGGAAATGGCAACCTACTGTGATTTTCTTGCCTGTATAATCCTATGAACAGAGGAGCCTCGCGGGTCACAGTTCAGTCTTTTACTGAGTCAGACACAACTGAACGACTAATCTCACATACACACATACACACACACACACCACCATGAGGAGCAACCAGAATCTTTAGTCTTGCTAATCTAATGGCAATCAGATTACTTCCATTAAGTGAGTCAAGCTAAACTATTCAATTCCTTATCTCCTTATAGAGAATGTAGGTTTTGAAAGAATTTTAAAATATGTTAGGTCCTACATAACTCAAAAGACAGCTCCTTACACAGTTGGTGTGGTTTAAAATCAAGACATCGCTCACTCAAATTCCTAACCATTGTAAAGCTCAGTCTGTATCTCCTTGCTTGTTGTAACTCCATCTGTAAGATTAATAATCAACTCTTTATGGACACTTTCACTTGGACATGTTATTAATCTTCAATATTTCTTACTGATGTGAAATATGCTATAGCTATTATGATTTTCCATGTTCTCAGGAAATTCTACTTTGATGGTTGGATCAAAAGTTGTGCGAGAGTCCAAGCTTTGCCCTGTTTCATGTGAATATTTTATTCTCATTACTGCTGAAAATAATTTTTAAAAAACAGGAAGTTTTAATTGAGTAACCTATTAATTTTTTAAATCACTTCAGTTCAGTTGCTCAATCATGTCCAAATCTGCTATTCCATGGGATGTAGCATGCAAGGATTCCCTGTCCATCACCAACTCCTGGAGTTTACTCAAACTCATGTCCATCCAGTCGGTGATGCCATACAACATCACATCCTCGGTCATTCCATTTTCCTCCTGCCTTTAATCTTTCCCAGCATCAGGGATTTTCAAATGAGTCAGTTCTTCACATCAGGTGGCCAAAGTTCTGGAGTTTCAGCTTCAGCATCAGTCCTTCCCATGAATATTCAGGACTGATTTACTTTAGGATGGACTGGTTGGATCTCCTTGCAGTCCAAGGGACTCTCAAGAGTCTTCTCCAACACCACAGTTAAAAAGCATCAATTTTTCATTGCTCAGCTTTCTTTATGGTCCAATTCTCACATCCATACATAACCACTGGAAAAACCATAGCCTTGACTAGACGGACCTTTGTTGGTAAAGTAATGTCTTTGTTTTCTAATATGCTGTCTAGGCACGTCATAACTTTTCTGCCAAGGAATAAGAGTCTTTTAATTTCATGGCTGAAGTCACCATCTGCAGTGATTTTGGAGCCTAAAAAAGTAAAGTCTCTCACTGTTTTCATTGTTTCCCCCATCTACTTGCCATGAAGTGATGGGACTAGATGCCATGATCTTACTTTTCTAAATGTTGAGTTTTAAGCCAACTTTTCACTCTTCTCTTTCACTTTCATGAAGAGGTTCTTTAGTTCTTCACTTTCGCCATAACGATGGTGTCATCTGCATATCTGAGGTTATTGATGTCTCTCCCGGCAATTTTCATTCCAGCTTGTGCTTCATCCAGCCAGGCATTTCTCATGATGTGCACTGCATATATGTTAAATAAGCAGGGTGACAATATACAGCCTTGACGTACTCTTTTCCCTATTTGGAACCAGTCTGTTGTTCCATGTTCTAAATGTTGCTTCTTGACCTGAATACAGATTTCTCAGGAGGCAGGTCAGTTGGTCTGGTATTCCCATCTCTTAAAGAATTTTCCAGTTTGTTGTGATCCACACAGTCGAAGGCTTTTGCATAGTCAATAAATCAGAAGTACATGTTTTTCTGAAGCTCTCACGTTTTTTCGATGATCCAACAGATGTTGGCAATTTGATTTCTGGTTCCTCTGCATTTCCTAAATCTAGCTTGAACATCTAGAAGTTCACACTTCACGTACTGTTGAAGCCTGGCTTGGAGAATTTTGAGCATTACTTTACTACCGTGTGAGATGAGTGCAACTGTGCAGTAGTTTGAGCATTCCTTGGCGTTGCCTTTATTTGGGATGAATGAAAACATACCCTTTCCAGTCCTGAGGGCACAGCTGTTTTCAAAATTTGCTGACATATTGAATGCAGCACTTTCACAGCATCATCTTTTAGGATTTGAAATAGCTCAACTGGAATTCCATCACCTCCATTAGCTTTGTTTGTAGGGCTGCTTCCTGAGGCCCACTTGACTTCACATCCCAGGATGTCTGGCTCTAGGTGAGTGAGCATACCATAGTGGTTATCTGGGTCATGAGGATCTTTTTTGTATAGTTCTTCTGTGTATTCTTACCATCTCTTCTTAATATCTTCTGCTTCTGTTAGGTCCATACCATTTCTGTTCTTTATTGTACCCATTTTTGCATGAAATATGCCTTTGGTATCTCTAATTTTCTTGAAGAAATCTCTAGTCTTTCCCATTTTATATCTTTTTAATTATAGGGGACTGGAATGCAAATGATGGAAATCAAGAGATACCTGGAATAATAGGCAAATTTGGCACTGGAGTACAAAATAAAGCAAGTCAAATATTAACAGAGTTTTGCCAAGAGAACACACTGGTCATAGCAAATACCCTCTTCCAACAACACAAGAGAAGACTCTACACATGGACATCACCATGGAATATCAGTATCATGGTGGCCAATACTGAAATCAGATTCATTATATTCTTTGCAGCCAAAGATGGAGAAGCTCTATACAGTCAGCATAAACAAGACTAGGAGCTGACTGTGGCTCAGATCATGAACTCCTTATTGCCAAATTCAAACCATATTGGAGAAAGTAGGGAAAACCACTAGACCATTCAGGTATGAACTAAAGGAAAACCCTTACTATTATAAAGTGGAAGGGACAAATAGATCCAAGGGATAAGATCTGACAGACAGAGTGCCTGAAGAACTATGGGTGGAGGTACTTGACATTGTACAAGAGGCAGGGATCAAGACCATCCCCAAGAAATATAGAGGCAAAAAGGCAAAATGATTGTCTGAGGAGGCCTTACAAATAGCTGAGAAAAGAAAAGATGCAAAAAGCAAAGAAGAAAAGGAAAGATATACCCATTTGAACACAGAGTTCCAAAGAATAGCAAGGAGAGATAAGAAAGCCTTCCTCAGTGATCAGTTTTTTAAATGTATTTTGTTTAATGGCATGGGAAAATCAAAAGAATTATAAAATATATCTCTAACTCCTACACAGTAAAATGTAGCTGTCCAGAGTGTGTATCCTTGACAGGAACACTTTTAGGTGACAAACAGCAATTGAGTGTTAAGTACCAAGTGTCATAAAGTTACAACAAAAAAGAGAATAAAGAGAATACAGTAACATGATAAGAGCTGGGAAGACTCACCAAATGATTAAGAAATCAAACTGAGTTGTGACATGTGAAAAGGAAGCAAGTTAGTGGCCTTGTGAGAAGGCTGATGTAGGCGGAGGAAATTGCAAGGACAAATGCGTGGAAGCAAGAGTAATTTGTTCTGTTTGGGGGACACGATGTAAAGTTTGGAAAGATAGGTTGAAGAAAGTCTGAATGAGATTAGAATTTTGGGTAGGGCTGGGGGTGAAGAACTTTGAATGAGAGCAGTGGCATTATGGAAATGGTCTTTTCACAGGCTTAGTCTGGTGCTAGGTATGCTGAATTGTGCAAATGAGAAGACAGGGAAGCAGAGAGAACAGCTGGGGAGACTGACAGAGTTCATGTCAACAACGAGGGGAGTGAAAATGAAGGGGAGTACGTAGCTTCACTTTTTGCTTTTATAAGTCATATCTGCTTTTTAACATCTATAAGAAACACATAAACTGCCAACAGAAAAGGTATCCTAAGTGTTGTAAAGAGAGCAATCTGGAAAATGGTTTCTCAAAAAAAGCCATCAAAGCTCTGCTAAAAAAGTAATTCAGTTCCTGAAGGAGAGATAGCAGTCACAACATAACATTTAACTACTTAAAAGCAAAAAAGTTGAGGGGGAAGAGGAGAAAAATCACTAAGTGAAAAAAATTATGAAATCTGTCTTTATTCTGAAGGGATATGATTTGATACTATTTTCATTTGTTCTTTTCCTTAGATGAATCTGAAATTCAATCTAACAGAAGCGATTACTAAGATAAGCCATGTGATTAGATGCTGGCAGCATCAGCGTCATATTCAACAACATTTACAGTGTGTCAGAAACAAAGGCCCTTTCATAGTTGCACATGCAGATAAACTTTATAGGATCACTCGTGCTTGTTAGAATTTGCTGATTCCTGGTCACTTATTACATTTTTACTTACTAAAGAGTGACCTGAGGGCAAAGTCTAGATAACTGGAACTCTAATGTCCCTTGAGAAAAGATATATTTTTAAATCTTTTCTTCACAAAATGATCTTTGGATTGAAATCATTGCATTATTGCTTACTACCTCTCAATAAAATTGAATAAAAAATCTTCAAGCACATTGTAAACTCCAAGAGTCTATAAGTTCTTGAAGTTCAGTATAACAATGATAAAATCCTTTCTGTGGTTTTAAAATGCTTAATGGTGAGGATATTACCACTTAGACAGTACTTATAAAATTCCATGTTAGGTCAATAAAATCTCAAAACATTGGTCCTGAGATCATTATATAGAGAGGACATTCTAGGCTAAACCAAGGTTGATAGGCAGTTGGCATACGAGCCCATTTCTACATCACTTGAACCCATCCCTACACCTATCTCATACACAAAGCCAGCCGCTATATTCAGTACCAAGACACAAAAAATTCCAATAGGCTTCTATTAGTATATAAAGAAATAATCTTAATACTTAGCTCAGATAATTGCCAAATTATTTTTTTCTTCTGAAACAATAGACAAAATAATTTATTAGAATGCCACTGATAAGCAAATTAATGCCATAAAATTCAAATATCAACATCACAGAACTAACGGTCATCTATTTCTTGATGAAGCTATATGAAATGATTGAGATATCATGAACCACTTTCCCCCTCTACACACACACACACACAAATATGCTAAATTAAAAAAGATCAAGTCTGTTCCTGTTTAAGACAAAGTGTAAGATTTTTCTTCAGAAGATTGCATACCTGTGAAGTGTCAACTCAAGATTGCTATTTTTATTCTGGGAAGGTTTAAGTTCTGCTGCAACCCATGAGAAGCATGTGAGCTAGTGCTGTTTTATTGTACTTGTTAAGAACTACTATTAAAACAAAGGGTGTTACTGAAGTATTGTAATATATAGATATAGAAGTTGAATCAAACTCTATTGTAATTCTAAGATGGCAACTTAACTATATGATAAAAAAAGAAAAAAAAAAAAACCCTACATAAAATTTAGACATATTACACAATGGCAGTAAATTACTTTTCTCTAACTTCAGCATGTTCTAGCAAGGCATTCTATCCATACAGCTCTGCAGCTGCTATGTTTAAAGTATGTATGGTTCATTCATTCATTCACCAAACATTGATAGCTTAACTCAGATGCTAAGCTTTTAGAGCACTAGTGACTAGGGACACACAGATCCATGAGACATAATCTCCATCTTCAAAAAACTCACTGTTCAGTTGGAGAGAGAGTTGTGTAAACAGATCATTATAATAGAGTGAGATGTGCTAACAGATGCCTATACAATGGGGCTGTGATGATAGACAAGGCATATTTGCTTGGGGATTCAAGGTCTTAAACAGAAAGTGGCTTGTGAACAATATTTTAAAGAAAGAATTGGAGTTTCCAAGGCAGGTTTGGTAGAAATCAATGAAAGAAAAGGATAAAGAGTTATATGAGCTAAGTGACAAGACTCAGATACTACTCAAAAATAACCCTCAGCTGGAAAGACATCAGTGGAACAGAGAACAGATGATGTGAGGTAGAGGGCCTGGTCATAAATGCAAGACAGTGAAGTGACCCTGGGAAATTTATGTAGCCCCAATTTCAATCTGCAAAGTATAGATTTTAAAAATAGATTCAAAGGATTGTTAAGGAAATTATATAAATCTGTTCTGTATGTTCTAAAGCATCTTAAAAATGTTATTTACCTGATTACACTTATTTTTGTCCAGTGACTGTAGAAGTAGAGGTCACTTAATTATAAAAACATACTTAGAAATGGCAAGGCCAAGAAGCAAACTTCACATTTCTCTTTAATATAAACTGCATTTCAGTAAAATATGAGGAACATATAGTAAGGTCTCTTCATAATACATATTGTCTTTAATTCCTATGAAGTGTATTAACTCTTGAACAAGGGCATCCATGATGAAGCATGGATCATATTTAAGAGATGTCATTTACAACCAAATAGTAACTGAACAATTGTCCCTCCAATTTCAGAGTATATGTATTTTAATTTCCCCCAATTTTATTTTATTTCTGAGCTCATGCAATTTCAAGTACAATTATTATGTGATGTGGAAATATTTTTCATATTTACCTACAGCCACATACAATCAGCATAACAAATAATAGTGTCATAGTTTATCCAGCAGAGTGCACTTCCAATCAAAAATAAGAATACACTCATAAGCTATTTCGGAGAAGGCAATGGCACCCCACTCCAGTACTCTTGCCTGGGAAATCTCATGGACGACGGAGCCTAGTAGGCTGCAGTCCATGGGGTCGCTAAGAGTTGGACATGGCTGAGCGACTTCACTTTCACTTTTCACTTTCATGCATTGGCGAAGGAAATGGCAACCCACTCCAGTGTTCTTGCCGAGGACCTGGTGGGCTGCACAGAGTTGGACACGACTGAAGCGACTTAGCAGCAGCAGCAGCTGCTTGAGGGCATTCTTCTCAGCCTACATCTTCCTGAGGCATATTTGAAGTCAAATTCTACACTGAAGACAGAAAACTTCATAAGGAAGTGTTGAGCACCTTCTGTCACAGTCAGAGATGGATCCCTCTTAAACTACTGATTTACTGGCCAATGTAGTAGACATTTGTGTTTTTGACACCAGCATCCGACTTCCCTATTGTTAGTGCAAATGCACTATTTCCTTCTGAAAGACTATCCCCTTTCAGCTTTTGGCTCATGCTGTTTCCTTAAAGCTAGTTCTATCTTTAGTATTAAGGTAGACACATGATACAGACCTAAACCAATCAGAATACCAGTTTGTCCTATCCACATGGTTGGTTTTGATATGTCCATGTGATGCCCTTGGAGACCTGAGACTGCGTTGAAATGGCAAACAGACTGTATTCTAGTCAAAGAGGGAATGATTATCTGGGGATGCAAAAGGGGGTCAAGAAGTGGAGAGAGTCAAACAGGGCCTTAGTGACTATGTTTGACCTTGTATACAGTCATGTCAGGTCAGAGTCCACAATTTTCAGATCCCTAAGCTGATGAACTTCTCTGTGATTAAGGCTAATTTGGGTCAAGTTTCCTGTCACTTGCAATGTAATTAACAAATACAATCAATATTAACGATTTATGCCCTCTCCCTGTTACTAGCAAGGAAAAAAGTGTATCTTATTTTTTGCTTACTGCTTTCCGGGCTACCCTTCCTGGTCTGAATTTCTCTGACATGTCTATACTTGGCTCATACCAACCTATACACCCTTCATCTCTAAGTCACACACTGTCAGAGACTTACTTTGTAAGGGATGGGTTATGCTTATCCATACTAAGTAGTCTCTTATGTGACCTGATGTTCTTAGTTACTCTATTCTCATTTTAGCTTTCATCTACTGTTAAGCCCCTTTCAAGTGGGAAATAAAAATACACTTTTTAAAAATTATACCCACAGCATGCTTTCCTGTTTCTGGGTTATAGTTCAATTATACCATATCATCATAGCTGTCTTTTTCCTCACTTGTACTTTTATTCTCCAAGGGTATTTTGTCCTTTTACTTTGTGGAGCCCTGTTAGGATAACATTCTGATGTGATGTTCTTACTGGATCCTTTGGAAGAAAGAATTTACACTGCACTGGGTTAAGTGCATTTTCTTTGTTGAGTCGAAACAGCAACCTCACTTAAGGAATTAAGCTTTCCCTTTCTTCTCTTTTTAATAGCACCATTTGGCTGCTTTCTTCTGAAAAACTGAGTATCTGGCATATGGAAAAATCAACTATTTGTAGTAAAAGCTTGAGGCTTCTGAGGACTTCTGTGGATATCCCATATAAATTCACTGGGATGGAATTAACAGGACTGTCCTTGCATAAATGAACAGAAAGTCTGCAAAGTAATTCTCTGCTAATCAGAGCAAATTAGTCTTGGATTCTACTGACATGGAAAGATTCTAACTGGCATTGAGCCTAAGGACTAGCAATAACTATATTACCATGGATCAGAAAGGGTCAACATTTATATTCCTTTGTAAAATGTAATCTTTATTCAAAATCAAATATCTATGTCTTACCTAATAGTTTGATACTCTGACTATTAACATGATTTTGGACTTGATATATATATATATATATATATATATATATATATATATATATACACGTTCTTGTCTGGAGACACTATAGTCATAGTCATAAGAAATATCTCACATTAATCACTCAGTTTTCAAAACTTCTGAGATGTTCTTATCCTGTACCTGTCATTTAATAGTTTTAGTATTAGTGATAGCTTTATGTTATAGATTTATTCAAGAAAGTGTTTCTTGAGTATCCATCACTGCATTAAACCTGAACTGAATAGTAAAAACATAATTAAGTGAAAGAAGAAGAACAGATCCCTCTCCTTATGGAATTCATGTTCTACTAATACTTGAACAATAATTGCTTAAAGTTTAGAACAGTGCAAATACTATGCAACTATAATATATATTAATTGTTATTAAAATATATTCCAAGGCACAAGTTATATATGCCTGTGGACCTTTAAAAATGATAACTGAAAAATAAAAATGATAGCTTAAAAATCATGCAACTTTGTCAATTTTACCCCAATAGACCTGGGAGGAGAGTGGAGGTCATCTGAATGCTTTTTAATGAGATTAAAAAAAGTGGTATTTCCTATCACATCAGGTATGATGGAATAGTTTTAATCAGATAAGCAATAAGAAACTCAAATAGGCAAAGGAGAATGTCTAGAAGCAGAAAAAGACAAAGTCTTATTTTCCTTTCCTTCAAGGTGTTGTGTGGCCCTAAGATTTTAGAATACCTGGAAGAAAATGCAAAATAAACATGCAATTGTAATGTCACTCCTTCTTTACAATATTCTTCTAAAATGTAACTGATTGTTGAAATGTAAAATATGGACCAGATTAAAACTGTGAAGTATTTTAAAACAATTAGAGTTTTAAAAAAGTGTTAATTGAGACAGTCACTACACAGATTAAATCAAACAGATTTGCCATCAGATAGGAACTTAACCACTTTTCTATGTTTCAAGTTAGCTCTCAGAACAGAAATGAAAACTAGCCTCAAGGAAGGAAATGATCAAAATGAATGAAGTATATGTAAAGACATCTGACATATTTGCCTTTGCAATTATGAGAGACATCTAATTAAGTAAGGTCATTAGAACTTGATAGAGCATCATTGGTTTTGAAATGTAGAAATGATGAACTCATAAAAGAAGGTCTGAAATCAATCAGCCATCCAATCAATCAATAAATTAACTGAACAGTCTCTTTCTTCACCCCTACTGTATTTCTCTTTCAATACAGATGTCTTTCTCAATACAATACATTTTGAGGAGTACTTTTTGAGAAGGGAGAAATGACAATTGTTTGACTTTTATGGAGCAATAGTAATTAGATAATCAGGGAAAAGCAGAGACAGTGACTTCTATTACAGTGAGCATTTGTCAAAAAGATGCAGCTGTACATGCTCCACTGCTTACAATCTTATAATTAAAAAAAGTGTACACATAGTTATATTAAAATAGATAATTAACAAGGACCTATTGTATAGCACTAGAAACTCCTCTCAGTATTCTGTAATAATTTACAGGGGAAAATAAATTGAAAAATAATAGATACATGTATATGTATAATGGAATCACTTTGCTGTATACCTGAAACTAACACAATATTGTTAATAAAATATATTCTGATATAAAATTAAAAAATTTAAATGAAAAGGATGACAAAGTTTGAGAGCATTGGTTTGCACTTTGAAGCTTATGAATGGACAATCATGTTATAGGATGGTGTATGAATGGAGGGGGATTTATTCTTGAATATTTGCCCTCAAGAATAGAGAAGAAATCCACATGAAGTTACTCATTAGTTTAATCTTCAAGAACATTTTGAGTCCATCTTATCTGTTTTTTAAACTGCTATTATAAGGTATTTGTATATCCAGAGGATAAAGAAAGTTTCAAAATTAAGTCTATTTTTTAAAAAAATTATATTTTATTTAACTCCAAACAAAATATAACTATCCACATACTGTCAAACTCAATATAAATAAGCACCATTGTGTATAGAAAGTTATAGTAGCACTGTGGTCTTTTCATTCTCTTTCATCCCTTTAAAAAAATTATGAAATAAACGATTCATATCTAGCTTACAAATTCTTACGTTGGATTTATAACATAAATTTACAACTATTTCTGTGCAAAATTAAAAATAATGTCAGATTTTTTTCCTTTTATACAACACTTGAAAAGGACATACTTTAATATGATAGACACAAGTACCATTCAAACAAAAATAATGTATTTCAAATGATTAATTCATTTTTGGAATACTTAATTCAAAATTCTTGAATTTGAATTAAGGTATGAATACTTAATTCATACCTCTTTGAATAATTCAATCTAAGTTACTTTAGAATAGAATTTCCACAAAACTATGTGTGTATGTATAAAATGTCCTTAAAACTTGACTCTTTTAACTCTTTGCTTTAACTCTTTGCTTAAGTAATTATAAGCATTATATATACTTTCAAATAATTAATTATACATTTTGAAACATCAGAGACCAGCTACATATTACACAAACTACAGATTAGATTATTTGAGTCATGACAAGTGCAATGAAGAACTTTGGAAATATGCAATATTAATAAAATTAACTTAATATTATCTATTTACCAATATAGATATATTACCTTCATAACAACCCAAGGAGAAGTCATTAGTCCAGATTCACATTCTCTAAATAATAGAGCTGCTATTTAAACTCAAGAAGTCCAATTCCAGTGTCAAGCTTGGAGTGTGTATACATATTATGGAAAGTAAAATCATTTATAAGCTATTACTTAATAGAAAAGTGGAGAGACTCAATGTTAAATGGAGATGTTCCAAAGTCCTTTATTAAGCAGGTCTAGACTGGATTATTATCTCAGCCAAGCCTCACATTTCATTTCAGCCAAAATTTACCAACACACATCAACTGCACATATAACAAGCACAAGGACGTACTCAAAAAACACTTTTTATTAATTGATAGCTAAGATTTAAATAGCCTTAATTATCTTGGTAAGCGGAACAATCTATAAAATGTTACTGATGTATGCATGGTATGGTAAACACACTTAGTGGTGTAAAGCCAGTCAAAAGTTGCTGACTTATTGACACATGAGTTAACCCAAGCTATGTAACAATAGACAGCTGGAGGTTGCTATAAACAGCAGGATTGTGTATGATATAAAGGATGCAACATTGCATTTCAGATAAATATAGATCAAAATCACCTTTCAAGTATTGCAAGGAGTCTTATCAGTAAAAGACACAAATTATAAACTATATAAAACAGGTGACAGTGCCCTCTTGAGGATGCTATTAAAATCTGACACCAGTTACCTAAGAATTTTGTAGGTAAATTGATCTTTTCCATATCCTGGGGTCAATGCCTTTTATTTTTACAATTTTAAGAAAATGCAATGCAATGAAAGAACTATTCACATTGATTCCTCAAACTTTTCCTCAAAAGGTCTTTATAATACTATCAAAATGAATGCAACAATACAGAACTAGCAGAGTTTAGGTTTCCATAACTATAGGAAAGAGCAGTGTCAATAATTGAATACAGAGAGAGCTTTATGGCTTGGTACTGAGGATTTAAACTAAAAAATGTTTTATGAATATGTATCCATACTAAACTATAATAAATCCAGAATTGTATTCAACAGAAGATTCTAAGTATGCTAAATTTGTGTTAGCTTACCATTCTGCTTATAATGCCGTGACTTTGCTCAGGGCTGGTGCACCGGGATGACCCTGAGGGATGGGAAGGGTAGGGAGGTGGGAGGGGGGTTCAGGATGGGGAACACATGTACACCCGTGGATGATTCATGTGAATGTACGGCAAAAACCACCACAATATTGTAATTAGCCTCCAATTAAAATAGATAAATAATGCCATGACTTCTAACAGAAAGAATATAATAGTCCGAATGTTTCATGGTAATCTTGGTTTAGTTCTCTGATCTAGAACCTTTATGCTCCTGGAAAGGAGAGTGCCCTCTGGCTCTACATGTTGTCCCCTGTACACGCATACACACAGATACACACACACACATGCAACATACATTCCTTCCTTAAGTTTAACATCGTAGAGGGTTTGCCATCAAAATACAAATACTCATGAAACAACTTCATCGTAATCTTAAAAAACCTGCCAAACAAAGAGAAGACCAAAAGAAAAGTAGCCTGAGTTTAATCACAAAGACAGCAATTCAGGGATTCCATTTGAAAATCTTCTTAATCAAAAAATAAGAAAACAAGAAGAGAGTCAAATGAGTTAATGGATTTTCTTTCTTAAAAGCACAGTAATTCTTATGTGTCACCTGTGTTAGGACAAATTCATAAAATACTTGGAAATTACAAGTAATTCATTTACAGACTACCTTACTTTCTGAAAAATATAGCTGGTTATTCAGATTTGACGTAGGCCATAAGAGAGATAAGAAGTAAAATAAAAAATAAAATTATATGTATAGGGGTGATACACTTCCAAACCTGGATATTAACACTGAGGCAAGGAAGTGAGGGTTAAAAATGCCATTGTAATTACTCTCTTCATTTGTGTTTCAGCTCTGGAAAATTGACAAATATATATAAGAAGTTAATCTTACAAAAAGAAAGGAAACTACAATGGATCTTATATTTATTTTCCCAAGAAACTACTCTAAGCTTATTGAAAATAACCAATTAACTTGGAGATTCTTTTGTAATTGTTTGTTAAAACCTAATTCTCTTACTAAGATAGCTAACATATTTTTGTTGTTTCACCCTTTAGTATTAATAGTAGTAATTAGTAGTTTACAAATATGGTAGCAACTTATTATACTGTAGTAATTGATCATTATCTTTAAAAATTCATATAAATATATAAGATTCAGAATCTTTGGCCCTTAAGCATGAAGAAACAGAAATATCAATTAACAAAATATAAAGACATGTCTTGCTGGTCTGTTTTATGTGTACATACTGTTGATAATTAAGAAAGAAAAGAAGAAGAGCAAAGGAAGCCTAATATATTTTTTGTCAGAATCACTATTATCATAGAAATATGGGATGTTAAATTACAATATATTGATGCAAAAAAAAGGTATGGCTTTAAAATGTGTTCCAATAGTATTATACTGTCTGGCTCTTCTCTGTACAACCTTGAACCAAAATTCTGGAATCCACTTGGTTAATGCTGAGAACATTTGGCCTTCTGTACAAACTGCAAATTTCTTCCCACCTGCTTTTAATTAACTTATTTATCTAATTATTTCTTTAAACTGACAGAAATTCTGTTAAGAAGGTTGCTACTTTCAGCAAAGTAGCATTTGAAGCTTCCATTCCATTTGAAGCTTTCATCTTCTCTCTTTTCTCTTATGATTAGATATCCTTAGAGAAAGCTAAACTACATCCAACTATCTCCATTTTCTCATCTCCCATTCAATTTTAAGCTTCTCATACTTTGACCTATGCCTTTACCCCATCAAAGCTGTTCTCTTAAAGGTTTACAAGGATCTACTTTACAAACTCAATAGCCTGCACAGGCCTCTTAATCATCTGAAAATACTGAGCCAGGTGAACACTCCTTGGCCTTTGTAACTTCATACTTCTTTGATTTCCCTTCTATGAATCCTCCTGTTGTGTCAGACCTTAACCTCCGCCCACCCCCACGTATCCCTTAAGTTTAATTGTTCTCCTTAACATTGTTCTGTTCCTCTCTATAAAAGCTGTTTAAGCAATGCTTTAGATTTAAAACATCACCACCATAAAGATGGTTTGCATATCACTAAATTTATCTTTGTCTTAGATTCTAATTCTTTATTCTCTCCATCCCACTATTTTCCTGGTCATCTCTCTCTGTTTAAAATATTTTAAGTACCTCGAATATTATTATAACAATTCAATACACTGATGCTTCATAAAACATTCCCCTATTTTATACTCCTTAAATGTTTCAGATGGTCTTCAAATCTCCAAGAATTTTCTTGTAAACCTCCCTTTCTTTTGTCTTCTCATCAAATTTGTTATCATGTTTTATACATTTTCTTTATTATGTTTCTGATATATAACTTCTGCTGCTACCACCTTGTTTCATACTCTCTGTGCATTTCTAATGGAAATATTGTAACAGTCCTCTAAATAGCCTTCCTCTTCCTGTCTTTCTTGACAATAGACAGCATGTCTGTTGCTGTCAGATTAGTCTTTCTAAAGCTGAAAAATGTACAATAACCTGCCATGGCGCATAAGTTAAAGTCTGTTTTTTTTTTTTTTTTTTTGTAGACTGGCATATAAATCCTTATATAATCTGGCCCCATCTTGCTTTTCTAATATTTCGTGTGCCCTATGATCATGCAAGTGTAATATTAGTTGACACAAGTTTAGTGTTTTCACCTTTGTTCATCTTTTGAAGCTATTCTTGCTTATTGGGATGCCTTTTCTCAATGTTCATATACCCAAATTCTCTTTTTCTCCCTTTGAATGTCACTTACTCTCCAAATGTCTGCTCAATCCTCTGCCATAAAGACAATACAAGGAACTAACACTGCTTTAAGTCAAACATTTACACTAAGTTCTTTGTGTGTATTATTTTGCTGAAAGCAATCTCTTTTTTCTGTTATCAATCACTGAATATTAACTGTATTTTTCTTATGGCAGTTATTACATTTTTGTTGAACATTATATGTATTCTTGTGTAGTTTTCTCCCCCAAAAGAGTACAATCTTTAAAATCAACATCCATACACACTCCTTTCTCAGGGCTTGTCACAATGCTTCAAAGAAACTAATCTAGGAGTCAATTTACAAATCTGTTTACTTAAAACAACCTGCATAAACTATTCATAAAATGATACACACATATGTATGCACTTTCGTACACACATACATAAGGTGGTTTTAGTGAATTACTACAATGAAAACAAAGTGGAAAGGGTTAGTTGCTCAGTCGTGTCTGACTCTTTGTGACCCCATGGACTGTAGCCCACAAAGCTCCTCTGTCCAAAGAATTCTCCAGGAAAGAAAATTGAAATGGATTGTCATCCCCTTCTCCAGGGGATCAAACCCGGTTTTCCTGCATTGTAGGCAGATTCTGAGCCTACTACTCATCAAAAAATTCAAATATTTTCCATGTCATTGTAATTAACAATCATCAATGCAACATACAAAGATCAGAAAGAGATGAGACACTCCTGTAGAGAAGAGTCTTTGTGAAGAAAACATCTGACTCATTGCTATTAGTGATTTGATTACCAAGGAAAGCACTGCTAGGCTTTGCTATTCTCTGTTCTTACCTATGTGGCTTCCTTGATAGCTCAGTTGGTAAAGAATTTGCCTGCAATGCAGGAGACCCCGGTTTGATTCCTGGATCAGGAAGATCCCCTGCAGAAGGGCTAGGCTACCCACTCCAATATTCCTGTGCTTTCCTTGTGGCTCAGCTGGTAAAGAATCTGCCCGCAATGTGGGAGACCTGGGTTTGATTCCTGGGTTGGGATCCCCTGGGGAAGGGAAAGGCTACCCACTCAGTATTCTGGCCAGGAGAATTCTATAGACTATATAGTCCACGGGGTCTCGCAGAGTCAGAAACAACTGAGAGGCTTTCACTTTCATTTATATTCTTACCTATAAAATTAAATTTATAAAATTAAATTCTTACCTATTTAAAAAAAGGTAGAAAGAAAATGACAATCATTCAAACAAACATATGAATAGAAATTAAGCCTGAAACACTTGTGCATATTCAAATGATATGAATGACTGAGTGTTCTGCATTTCCCATCACTGAGAGAGGCTGCACACTCAGTTGATAGAAACCTTAGTGCCCTGAGTCACTGAGCACTCTGTCAGTCAGGAACACTGGTGTCTAGTCTCAGAGGGAATGCTGCCTCGATTCACATGATTACCTTTTTGATTAACTTTCCTACTCCCATTTCTATTACTTGTCCCCCGTTGCACACAACTCTTTTGAAAGAAAAGATACTCAGTTCCATAAACAGAAATCGTTTTTAAAATTCTTGGTTTATTTTATGTCCCTTAGCATTTATTTCTTCCTTGAAATATGAAAATGTGCTTTTTAAAGCAAAATCACCTTTTGAAAAAATAAATCAGTGGCATTTCTACATCTTCTTCAATAGGAAGAAGCACATTGATTGGGCTAAAAAAGCACATAAGCAAATGGGAAAAGTTTGTTTGAGGGGAAATTGCCCTGCCCTAATGAAAATGCAAATAACTAGCAGAGCAATGCCAACTGAAGCTTGCTCTGCTGGGGGGAAATTCCCATCTCTAGAACCGCTCAATGCCAGTGCTGGCTGGACTTTAACTTTCATGCTATGCTGTGCTCCTTCAGGGATTTTCCCAGAATTGCATAGCTTCTAGCGTGCAAGGGTCCATGATTTGATTTTCACTCGTGAAGTTAGAAACTGCAGGCATAATAATTAGCAGTGACCAGATTTCAGCATGTTAAACAAGGAGCTTGCTCTTTAAAATGTACTGAGTGGAAGAGAGGTAGAAAATAAAGTACCAGCATCTGAACAGTAAGTCAGGGCTCCACTAAACCATTTCCGTATCTCATAAAGCATGCCTGGAAGTATAAGCAAGCAAACAATTCTAATAGTAGGTAGAAACCAAACACTAGGTAATTCCCTTGTGAAGAAACATTTTCCAGAAGAAAATGCATATTGCTCTCTTTTTTTCTTACTCAGTTGTAGAATTTCATCCTAGGTGTGAATCTCTGAAGAGTCGTTGTTCAAAATTTGTTTAGCATTATAGAATTTTCTAAGATTAATAATGAGTATTACAATGCAAACCTTGTCAAATGGAAGTCAGTACTATCAAAAAGCACTTGAACATGTTCTTTCTCAGAAAGTTGAGAAAATCGTTTCAATCTCTCTTCCCAACGCTATACCGCCACATGCTTTTCCAGTCCATGTATTTTCTCATCATTCATGTCAGGTAAATAGACACTCGGGAAGAAAACACTTCATTACCAAGTGGCATATGACTTAGTTTTTCTTAGTCTGCCTTTCAATTTCCAAACCAAAAAATAATAATAATACAAGAGGCCATTTATCTGGTCAATTTGAATCTTTAATGACAGTAAAGAATGTCATCAGTTTTAGCTCAAATGATCTAAATTATGAGAATATTACTAAATTTTGAGGACAGTTGAGCATACAATGAGTAAAAACCTACCTAACAGATTGCTCAAAGACTAAAATTTCCCCCATCTTGGTTTGGCTAACCTAACCTAAAAGCAAGAAATGTTTCTAGTTTCTGATTCATGATAGATATGCTCTATGCACTCAAACGAATGCCTTCATCATTTATTGCAACTAATTCAATATACTAGAGTGATCTGAACTAAAGTGATTTAAATCACAATACATGTACACATTTTAAGTGAATATAATTTTATAGCAAAAACCAAATTAAAAGCATTCTTTCCTCTTATGAATGTCATACTTAAATTGTTGAGGAAAAAAATAATCAGATACAAAAGTTTACATCAGCATGTGCCCATTTACATGGAGTTCTAGAACAGGTACAACAAATAGACAGTAATACAAATCACAACAATGATTGTTAAGATGGGTCAAGAGGCTGTGGGAGGAGTAGAGGGGAGACTGGAAAGAGGCACAAGGAAATTTCTGGAGGTGATAAGAATATTTCATATCTTTGTGGGGGTGGAGTGATGGATTTACCCATGTACATAAGTGTCAAAACTCACTGAAATATACACTGAAAAAAATCTGACATTTCATTGTATGCTAATTATTCAAAGTATGTCTCAGTAAAGCTAATTTATTTAAAAAATGAACATTCAGCCCTGGTCATTTACTCCTCTGATATAAAGAAGGCAACACTAAATTATCTAGAATCCCTTTCAGAAGCTCTGCTTATATCTAAGCTTATGATTTTTTTGAACTGAGTGCAGACTCTAGGTTAGGGAAGCATGACCTTATTGTGCAGTCCCTAGCAGTTCTGTCTGTTGGCTTGGCTTTAATGAAATCTATCTATCTTGCTTTGAGTATATAATCATCAGGCTGTTGATTCTAATTTATTCTCTTTGCTTACAAGGAACTGTGGCTGAATTTTTTCAATTATGAAGGGTGCTTACACAAACACACACCAAAAAATACGTTTGGACAAAATAAACCTTTCAATTGCTCTTCTAACAAAGTTAAAATGTACAGAGTCAAGGGATGCTTTTATGTTAGTCCAGAGATAAGAATAAAAGGCAAGAAACAGAGAACATTAGGAGGAAAATTTTGGTCTACAAAAAAGAGACTCCAAAACCATAAACTGTAGACAGCAGACTATCCTACTTCAAAACATGTTCCCTCCTCTTGAGGGGAAGTGCCTTCAGTTGGCTTTCAGCCTTAGTGGCTCTAATGTTCACAAATGATGGTGGAGCAAGTTGTGATGAACATTATTACTGGAAATTTATATATAATATATGACTCTAATGTAAATATTCTCATACCTTCACAAAAGTATAGTGACTTCTAAAATACTACAGATAAATATCAAATTGAATCTATGATTTTGATGTTCCAAACCACACTTTGGAAGAAAGTGTGGATCTTCTTACTTTATGGAGTAAGAAAGCTCAGATCTTCTGATCTTTAGGGTCAACAATCAACATGGAAATGATTTCATTGCTTTGGGATGATACCAATAATGATAGTTCATATTTGTTTTGCACTTATGGGCAGGTGCTTTTCTAAACACAGGGTATGTATCATCTAATATTTTCTCTTTACAAACACTCTATATAGTAAGTTAGTATGATCATTCCTACATTGCTTATAAGGAATATCTAACTCAATAAATTAGGTAACTCTTTCCAGTTTAACAGAAGATTTGTAGTGGCACTTGGATTTTAAAATACATATGCCATAGAATGGGCTTCCCAGGTAGCACTAGTGGTAAAGAACTGGCTGGCCAATGCAGGAAACATGAGGCGTGGTTTTGATCCCAGAGTCAAGAAGATCCCCTGGAGGAAGGCATGGCAACCCATTCCAGTGTTCTTGCCTGGAGAATCCCCATGGACAGAGGATCCTGGCAGGTACAGTTAATTGGGTGGCAAAGAGTCACACATGACTGAGGCGACTGAGCACACATGCCATAGAATACTGCATATGTTGCATACATAGAATTATTGGTATTTACAGCAAAGAACTTGAAATAATTCTAAAGTCTATCAATAGAAGAAGTGATAGCTAAACTCTGTTACAGGACTTTAATAATATACTATATACAACTATGAAAATCAGTGAACCACAGCTTCCCACATCAACATGGATTTATCTCACAAACAAAATTTCTGATGCATAAGTCACAGAAGAATATACAAATTACAGTAACATTTATATGTTGGCTCAGTGGTAAAGAATCCACCTGCCAATGCAGAAGCCACAGGAGATGAGGTTTCCATTCATGAGTCAGGAAGATCCCCTGGAGGAGGGCATGGCAACCCATTCCAGTATTCTTGCCTGGAAAATCCTATGGAAGGAGCTTAGCAGGCTACAGTCCATGGGGGTCACAAAGAGTCAAACATGACTGAATGATTGAGTGCACACACACATGCACACACACACAATATTTATATACAACTCACAAATGGAAAACATAAAGCAATATGTTTTGGGAGGGCATACATATCTATTTGTCAAAATCATAAAGAAAATAAATATTAATAAAACATTCCTTTTCTATAATTTCTTATTCTCTCTGAAATTGTTCTCCAGTTACTTTTGTATTTAACTTGCTTATATTGAAGTTTTTTGCCACTAAGGAAGAAATTACATTTGTTTTCATTTCCTAACTTATGATTCTAACAGTATATTTTAATAAATGTTTAGACCTAAGCATATAGAACAATGTTTTAAAGTATGTGTGCTAAGTTCCTTTGCTACTGATAAATGTCATTCAAAGCCTGATTTGGACTGACTTACTAGACATCAGTTTACTCTAAACTTTTCCCCAGGGTCTAGTAGATTGGGAATATCATTGAGAATACTCTTCCATATCTTGTAATTTATTTTCTACTTGTGGATCTCTGCTATGACCATACTTCTAGAATTGCAGGTCAGCCTTGCTCTCAGAAGTCTTGGCCTCGGCCCCAACCATCTGCTGCCAGACATTACTGAATCCATTTACTTGCCTGCCTAAATTCTGAAAATTGCTTCTTGCCGTCTTCCTTTGTCGATGAATTCTAACCAGCTGCCAGGAAATACACACATCACCTGTCATCTACCTGTTGTCTGATTGAGCTATTGTCTCCTTCTATCAACATACTTTCATGATATTATAATTTGGTTTTCACCATTTAAAGCAAAATCCATACTGCAAATGCTGGCCCCATAGTAGGAAAGGGTTGGATGAAATAAGAGTCACTTAAATACTCTCTGAAGTGCACCCTTCAGTCTTCTAGAAAAGAAGCAATAGGTAGGAAAGGTGATTGCACTCATCATGAGAAGGTGAAATATTCACCACTACTGTCGGCTATTCAGAACATTTCTTGAATCATTTAGTTGACCAATGTTTTGAGACACTTGAGTGTTTTAACCATTAAAAATATAGAAATTAAGAACACATGGCCAATATCCTCAATGTGCTCACTAATTATTGTATGAAAAAAAGTATAGAACTTGCCTGAAATAGCAATAGAAGTATAAGCACAGCACAGCAGGACTAGAAGAACTCCGTTCTAGGAGAGCTTGTGATAGCTAAGCTAAATCTTGAATAAAATCAATCATTAACAATAAAGTTAACACATCATTACTGTTTAACTCGTATTTGCCAATAATTAAATGAAATGGTTTCCAAGTACAATTTAATTCTCAAACAATTGCTAGGTTACATTGTTAGTCCCATACCCAGTTGAAGAAACTGAAATTCAGATTAGGTAAGAGTCTTCAATGATGGAGAATAGGTCTTGGAATGAGGCAGAGATGGAGTTGTGATGATGAAGAAAATTAAGTTATAAAATTAAGGATTACATGAAGTTAATTTAAAAATGAAGGGCATGATGGAGAGGTAAATGTGGTAATGAGGTATGGAAATTTTAGTTTTACTAATTTAGAGTTAGTAGTGCAGTAGAGTGCCTTGCATGTAATGAAATATTTTCTATGAGAGAACAATTACCACATGGTTTACTCTCTAACTTAATTTGTCCACAATTTCACAATGTTGACCTCATATATATGTTAAAATGTTGGTTTCAGAGTTTTTTGGAGATGGACTCTATTATTGCTACATATCCAAAACTATAAATTCTTAGCTTCTATCTTCAGTGAAAAAGATCAAATAATACTGAGTTAAATACTGAGTAAGCAGTTATATTAATAAAAGTAATAAAAACACACAGGACATATTTATCCAAAGGCATCTGTAATACATTATCAAGTGTCTATCTCACTATTTCCTAATTTTATCAAGGAATAAAAAGCATATAAATGCAGACAGCATACTTGCTGACAGTGAGAAATCAAAGATGAAAGTCAACTTACAACTCTTCTGAACATTGAATGATACATATCAAGAAAACATTTATCACTATCATAAATATTTTACTGAATGTGCCAAAAATTATACACAAACATTTTAAGATCACTTGAATGCCATGAAAATCCTTCCACATCCTTAAGGAACTTTAAAGAAAGCACATTTTAAAATAATGAACTGCCTCCCATTTCCCGCTATTAAATGATTATCTGATGTCAGATACTCCTCACTTAGCTATAGTTTAATTATATGTTGGCACCACCACTTGGGGAATTATATTTTAATGCCATGTTCACCTAAAAGTAATTTACATGCCACCTGCTTGGTTGGTTCCATGGATGACATCAGCCACTGCAAATGCAGAGAGGGAATGTGCTATTAAGAAGCACAGATCTTCTCTGAGGTCATTCTGAATTGATGCTGCACAATAAGCTAAGAACAACTACATCCCTTACTGGAAGGGATGCCATCGCCATGTTATATGCCACAAAAGACACAGATTCCTAAAGAATTTCAACTGTCACTCAGTGAAAAGTGACCTGAATTCTAATTTGCTTCTCCAAAATCTACTTTGAAATTTCAGAAAAGCTGTTGATTCCCTATGCCCCAGTCCCCCTGTCTCAGAGTTGAGGATACAATCTCCCACATGGCAAGGGTGTAATTAATTAAGGTGTAAGCATTTTCCAACCTGTGGATGAAGGTAACAGGTGCAAATTACCATTTGAAAGAGTGATTCATGTCACCAAAACTAACTGCTGACTAGGGAGGCTTAAATCAACCCTATTTGAAGTTCTATTATTTCTTAAATGCTGACAGAGAATCCACACTTACATACAGCATTGCACAGATAAGATATGCTCCCTGCCCTCTGGGTCTGCCATTTCAGTGAAGCAGATGGCAAGATTATAGAATGAATGTGGAAGCAGTGGGTAGGGAAATGATGATAGATTTTTACAACTCTAAAAGTTCTGAAATTGCATTACCTGTAGGTAAATGACACTTAGATAATGGCAATTTCTAAATTTAGATGTTTATACAAATTTTTGAAAAGGCACTGAGCAGCTAGGCTTCAGTTGGTTTCATTCTAACATGTATTTTTAAAATAGGCAGCATCACTCACGCTAATATGTACAGTGAAATGTGAAAACCAAATACCTAAATATTTTAATGTGTACAATGCTGTTTACATGATAATGATGGTTAAAATGTACTCTGAATAATGATCAATTATTTTCTTTTTTAATTAAATGAGGCAAGGCGATTTTATGTGAACAGAAGTGTTCTAACGTAGTGCCTTTGGAGCCCAGGTTCAAGTTGGTGTGTCGTAGGGGAAGAGATAGGAGAAAAGGAAGGTGACAGACCGTCGCGGTAAACGAGCAACTGATGAAAAAGAAAGAAGTATTTCCTTAAACTGTGAAGGTGTCACTTACCAAAAAGGAAAGAACATTCAAAAAGTTCTAGGCAGGAGCCTTGAAAACCCAACTGAAATGTAGAACAGATTTAATAGTCAGTGTCTGGAGAATGAGAAATTGATCAGGGTGAGGACAATGAGGGCAAGATAGTGTTCAGTTGGGTTTTTACCTAACTGGATTAATCTAGAAAGGTTTCAACATAAAAAGCTACAGAAAAGCTAGCAACCGAAGATTGAATATTAAAAAGTGGGCACGATCTTTGGGAAGCAGAAGAAGTGGGAACTAATTGGATAGAAAACATATAAAACTAGTGAAAATTATTTCCTGTGAGTATTAAATTGGCAATGTAAGTAAGGGATTACGTCTAAATTTTTTAAAATGTAGAAAATTTATTTGAATTCTTGAATTGAGTTTTTAAAGCCAATGTAGAATCTAGCTGTATAACATTATGGTACTGGAGAATCTAGAGGCAAATTCTACAATAAAAATTATCCTCTCTGATGCCTCTCCTCATTCCATATTCATTTTTGATACGTTTCCATTTTTTTCCCCCACAAAATACGCTGAAACAGTAGTTTTATTAAATGAGTAAAGAATTCTCAATCTTAGTATCTTTTTCTCAGCAACACTGGAAAGGACATAATTCTAAATAATATTTTCTAGTTTTCTTAACTCCTGCAGGTAGTCTGATGGATTCAACTGGTGTATGTTGTTGCAAGTTATCATCAGTGATGCCCACCACTAATGAACCCATAGAAACACATTTCTATTGGCTTTACACAGTATTAAAAAAATAACAGAGTGGACTAATGAAACTTAAATATCATTCTTATTTTGCATTTTATGTTTATGCTTTGTATTTTGGGGAAGTTGTCTTTTGAAAACAACATATAAGATTACTTTAAAATTACTCATTCTATAAACATCTTCTGAATGTCTCACTGGGCATTGAGTTAACCAGGCTACCTATTCCTAAGAAACCTTCAATGGAAGACAGAAGAGAGGAATTACAAAAGAAAACAATAAGCACTATTATGCTACTAAAAAAAAAAAAAAAAAAACAGACACAGTCTTGAAGATAGGAAACAGCTATCTCATAAAATCTATTAGAGATTTGTTCAGTTCAGTTCAGTTCACTCAGTCGTGTCCGACTCTTTGCGACCCCATGAATCGCAGCACGCCAGGCCTCCCTGTCCCTCACCAGCTCCCGGAGTTCACTGAGACTCACGTCCATCGAGTCAGTGATGCCATCCAGCCATCTCATCCTCTGTCGTCCCCTTCTCCTCCTGCCCCCAATCCCTCCCAGCATCAGAGTCTTTTCCAATGAGTCAACTCTTCACATGAAGTGGCTAAAGTACTGGACCTTCAGCTTCAGCATCATTCCTTCCAAAGAAATCCCAGGGCTGATCTCCTTCAGAATGGACTGGTTGGATCTCCTTGCAGTCCAAGGGACTCTCAAGAGTCTTCTCCAACACCACAGTTCAAAAGCATCATTCTTCAGTGCTCAGCCTTCTTCACAGTCCAACTCTCACATCCATACATGACCACAGGAAAAACCATAGCCTTGACTAGACAGACCTTTGTTGGCAAAGTAATGTCTCTGCTTTTCAATATGCTACCTAGGTTGCTCATAACTTTCCTTCCAAGGAGTAAGCGTCTTTTAATTGCATGGCTGTAGTCACCATCTGAAGTGATTTTGGAGCCCCCCAAAATAAAATCTGACACTGTTTCCACTGTTTCCCCATCTATTTCCCATGAAGTGATGGGACCGGATGCCATGATCTTCGTTTTCTGAATGTTGAGCTTTAAGCCAACTGTTTTCACTCTCCACTTTCACTTTCATCAAGAGGCTTTTGAGTTCCTCTTCACTTTCTGCCATAAGGGTGGTGTCATCTGCGTATCTGAGGTTATTGATATTTCTCCCAGCAATCTTGATTCCAGCTTGTGTTTCTTCCAGCCCAGCGTTTCTCATGATGTACTCTGCATATAAGTTAAATAAACAGGGTGACAATATACAGCCTTGACGTACTCCTTTTCCTATTTGGAACCAGTCTGTTGTTCCATGTCCAGTTCTAACTGTTGCTTCCTGACCTGCATACAAATTTCTCAAGAGGCAGGTCAGGTGGTCTGGTATTCCCATCTCCTGAAGAATTTTCCACAGTTGATGTGATCCACACAGTCAAAGGCTTTGGCATAGTCAATAAAGCAGAAATAGATGTTTTTTTCTGGAACTCTCTTGCTTTTTCCATGATCCAGCGGATGTTGGCAATTTGATCTCTGGTTCCTCTGCCTTTTCTAAAACCAGCTTGAACATCAGGAAGTTCACAGTTCACATATTGCTGAAGCCTGGCTTGGAGAATTTTGAGCATTACTTTACTAGCGTGTGAGATGAGTGCAATTGTGCGGTAGTTTGAGCATTCTTTGGCATTGCCTTTCTTTGGGATTGGAATGAAAACTGATCTTTTCCAGTCCTGTGCCCACTGCTGAGTTTTCCAAATTTGCTGGCACATTGAGTGCAGCACTTTCACAGCATCATCTTTCAGGATTTGAAATAGCTCCACTGGAATTCCATCACCTCCACTAGCTAACTAGATATTATGGTAAAACATCATTTTATGGCAAAATTCAGATCTTTTAACCTCTTATGAAAAGTGGATTATTTTAGTATTTGAAATTCAGTTTTAAAATAATTCATTTTGAATTTACATTATGTATAAAAATCAAATGTTCAAAATTATATGTATTTTTCCTAAACCAAATCATATTTGTATTTTGAGAAAAGTTATCTTGTTTTTTGAAAAGGAATAAGTTATATGAGAATTCTTTATATATATATATATGATATTACATATAATATATGTGTATGTAATTCTGTAATTACAGGCTAAACCTTTTAAGAAGGGTGTATCATTTGATTAAAAACTTCTCTAATCTTAAGAAGTATTTTATCATAACTTGACATATACAGGTAATTATAAACAAGTAATTTTACTGAAGCAGATATAGTAAAGCTTTTTAAAAAGTTAATTGAAAATGAAATAAGTAACTACACATTTTATCTTGATTCTTGAGATTGAGCAACAAAACTAGTTAGCCCTGTATAGATATTATACTCTACTTATGTGTAATTAAAATAATCATGAAAATGCCATGAAAATAATTTAATATGTAATGGATGAAAGCCATGCCAGAATCATGAGGCTTAAATTAGAATTCTAGAACTTATCTGAGGAAACTATCCTTTATTCTTTGTAAATAAGTTTGAAGGAACCTGGCACATAATAAGAACATTTTTCCAAGGAATTATTTGACTACTTCCAAATGCCCTGCTAATCCCTTACACTAAGAAAAGGAGAAATATTTTGAGAAGAATGAAGCCTATTGAATATTTGAAATAATATTATTTAAATAATCAAAGATATTCTTACATTCTATGATATCAGATGTGAAATATTTTATTAGGAGATATCAGGAAAGTCAATTAAGAAACTGAAATGCTTTAACCAGCATTGAGTTTGTCATAAACTTTCTCCAGCTTTCACTTGTTTTACACTCCTTCATGCAATCTATATGATACCTCAAGCACTCGAATCCAATAGAATTTATCAAAGGTCCCAAGACTTGCTTTTATGAGCATTCATCCTTCTACTTAGAATATTCTTTATTCCAAGGTTTTTCAACTTGGGCACTATTGACAGTTTGAGCTGGATCATTCTTGTGGCTGGTTGTCTTTTTTTTTTTTTCCTCTTTATTCCTACAACAATTTCTATTTTCATAATTGTACTGATAATAGATTTCTTTGATAATAATTTTAAACCCACTTCAGCTATATTTTTAGTTTGAAATCTATAAAACTATAAAGTATAAATTGCAGAATGTCAGCTATAAACACATATTTTCTAAGAGAGAAAAACACATAAAGAATTAAGCAGGCAATGAGGGGCCGCATCTGGGATAACACAACAATTTTGCTCTGTGGCAGCCACTCTAATATTTGGAAAAGCAGGAAGATGAGAAAATGATCCTCCCAGAAGAAACTGAATTCCATATGGCCATCACTTTCTAAGGATTGCGGCCAGTCCTCAGACACTTATTAGATTATGCTCATCCCATTTGACTGAACAGACATGAGTTGCCACCAGTGATTCTGGGAACAGCTTCAGGAGGTGTAATCAGGTTTCTGACACAAAGCCTGTATGGATTCAACATTACACAACAGTGTATTTGTGTGTGTGTGTGTGTGTATACAACATTTATTCATAAAAGCATACAAGAAACCAATTTATTACAAATAAAATAATACACCTAATAAATTCTCCATGTTCTAAGGTCCTAAAATGGCTGTAATTTGTCCATCTTCTCTCAGTTCTCTAGAGTGTTATCCAAGAACGGTGCTAACTGTTCAGAAAGGCTGGGTGACTCAGAATTGTATCCATTTAGACAAGGCAGCAAAAACCACCTTATCACTCCCAACCTCATAACCTTTGGGTTTCTTGTGTCTGCCCTCTTAACTCTTCCAGATTTCTTATCTCTTAACTCTTTATCCCTTAGTTTTTGGGATCATGGTGAGCTTTTTGTTTTTTATTTTCTGTTAGCAAAGTTTATTATTGAGAGTTTTAATTTAAAAGAGATATCTTTAGTTTTTCTTATTTATACTTAGATTGCGCTTCCCTGGTTGCTCAGATGGTAAAGATCCTGCCTGCAGTGCGGGAGACCTGGGTTCAGTCCCTGGGTTGGGAAGAGTCCCTGCTGCAGGGCATGGCAACTCACTCCAGTAGTCTTGTTTGGAGAATCCCCATGGACAAAGGAGCCCGGCGGGCTATAGGCCATGGGGTCACAAAGAGTTAGACATGACTGAGTGACTAAGCACACACAGCACACACTGCTTAGATTGGGGTAACATCTTCCTACAAAAACTTAACTTTAGAAAACAGCGTCGACTTATCAAAAACAAAATTTTATTTATCCAGAGAAAATAGCTGATGAATAAATTGTGAAATGAATATGTTTTTCCTACTACACACTTCCAGCAGCCTTTTATTATACTTCTTTTATGGGTTTTATGGATTATAGGATGTTTAGCAGCATCCTTGACCTCTGCTCACCAAGTGCCAGTTTCATTCTCCAAATTGTGACAAACAAAAATGTCTCCAGACATTGCTGCATATCTCCAAGGGGTGGGGAGAAGGGGATGTAAGTTAAAACTGCCTCCTGTTAAAAATCACTGTTTAATCTATTCATACACACTTGATTAAATCTTAACTATCATTCACCTTTCAGATGTAGATCAAATATAATCTTTGTAGCCTCCTAATACTACTACTATAACTACTAGTTGTTTGTATTATATTCAAACAACCCATTCTTTCTTATTATAAGTATTTGTGCTCAATGCTTGCCTGCATCATTATGAAACCTAGTTTAATACTGGGATCATGCATTTTCTTCCCTGATGTCTCCAAGAGAGCTTTATCCCAAGATATACCTCTTATTTGCTCAGATAGTGTCTAGTATTTGTAATACAACAGTCACTATTACCGTCATGACCATGTTCTTAGCCTCCACATCACTGTTCTATGTACTATGTATTTTGAAAAAGCAAAACATGATTAATATTAATCAGTCTGAAGGATGATACAGGCACGTTCCCTTCCCTTTTATTGCTTAAAATTTGAGAGTAAGTCTTTGCTGTTGGATTCAGTAACGGTCTTGTTTTTTCTTTCTGCAGATAAAGTTCATTACTAAACAAATTAGCTTTTCAATTACTGCTGCTAAGCCCTAAGTAATTGGAATTCACTGAAACTTTCACAGTCACTTTTTCCTAGCTGTTCTTTTCTAAGCATCAACAATTTAAAATAAGATGAAATTACGCTGCTTATGATTTTTTAAATATATGAATTAAAAATGTAACTTGCCTCTCAGCCTGAAGACAGATAATTAAAATAACAAACTTCTAATGTTTTTCTTTTTTTCTGTCTTTCTCTCTTTTTTCCTTCCAAGGCTGTGTCAAGCCTGGTTAGTGTTTGGATAGGATTCCTAACTATAAAACTTCGTGTTATTATAGATAGGAGAGCAAATAACTACACATCTTGTTCTATTATTTGTGAGGAAACATAACATCCTAGAACTAGATTGCTAATTGAAGTCTAAAAGGGAAGACAAACAGAATGAAGGAAATTTTGAATCAAGTGGAAAATCAATGGTCAGGAAAGTCTTTGAAACAAATGAAGTGGACTGGAAAAGAGATACTTTTAGCCCCCTTCCTCTTAAAATTGACACAAGTGAAGGATGAGTGCTCACAGGTTCTCTAGCTCCAGGGTGAGGCCCTAAGGAAGGCAAAGCAATTTGAGGATACATGAAGGATGGCTGAGATGATGTGACAAGGCTGGGACCTACAGGACAATCAAATAATACCAGCAACATTGAACACCCATCACACACACACACACACACACACACACACCCCAGACAGCTTATCCTCTCAATCATAGTCAGAGGTGCTGACTTCACAGATGGCAGCTCAGCATTGGGTTCTTCAGGGAGCTGATTGATTCATCATTAGACAACTGGACATTCTTTCAAGACTTAGTAGAACCTAGCCCCCTATGTAATGAGTTTTTAATCTGTTTCATTTTAAAACTACTTTTGCATTAGCGTTTATTTGTCTTCCTTTATTCTCATAAACTGGAGAAGGCAATGGCACCCCACTCCAGTACTCTTGCCTGGAAAACCCCATGGATGGAGGAGCCTGGTGGGCTGCAGTCCATGGGATCGCGAAGAGTCGGAGATGACTGAGCGACTTCCCTTTCACTTTTCACTTTCATGAATTGGAGAAGGAACTGGCAACCCACTCCAGTGTTCTTGCCTGGAGACTCCCAGGGACCGGGGAGCCTGGTGGGCTGCCATCTATGGGGTCACACAGAGTCGGACATGACTGAAGCCACTTAGCAGCAGCATTCTCATAAACTACCTGGACACCAAGGCCTGCCTCTACTAATACATGACATTTAAGGACTAAGTTCTTAGACTTGAATGCCACCCTAGTGCTTAGGAGTCTATTATTTGATATCTGACCTTCATGACAAGGCCTATCTGCCTGCTTGGAGTTTCCACATTTTACTCAGGTTCCTCATCCCAGCATTCTAGTCACTTGTTAGATTTCTGAACCATATCATCTGGGTTATAATATAAATTAAGAGTGGCAGATCTACCTTGCAAACTCAAATATGTCTGAATTCAAACTTCTCTATAAATTTCCTTTCTAGAACCAGGAGACCAGGCTTGCTACACCCAGGTACTGTTATGTTTCCCCAGTAATGCTGGAGAACATTCCCATAGGGCTCTCAGCAATGCTTGCAGATATCATGTCTTCATGCTTTACTCAGTTCAGTTCAGTTCAGTCGCTCAGTCGTGTCCGACTCTTTGCGACCCCATGAATCCCAGCACGCCAGGCCTCCCTGTCCATCATCAACTCCCGGAGCTCACCCAGACTAACGTCCTTCGAGTCAGTGATGCCATCCAGCCGTCTCATCCTCTGTCGTCCCCTTTTCCTCCTGCCCCCAATCCCTCCCAGCATCAGAGTCTTTTCCAATGAGTCAACTCTTCGCATGAGGTGGCCAAAGTACTGCAGTTTCAGCTTTAGCATCATTCCTTCCAAAGAAATCCCAGGGCTGATCTCCTTCAGAATGGACTGGTTGGATCTCCTTGCAGTCCAAGGGACTCTCAGGAGTCTTCTCCAACACCACAGTTCAAAAGCATCATTCTTTGGTGTTCAGCTTTCTTCACAGTCCAACTCTCACATCCATCCATGACTACTGGAAAAACCATAGCCTTGACTAAACGAACCTTTGTTGGCAAAGTAATGTCCCTGCTTTTGAATATGTTATCTAGGTTGGTCATAACGTTCCTTCCAAGGAGTAAGCATCTTTTAATTTCATGGCTGCAGTCACCATCTACAGTGATTTTGGAGCCCCCCCAAAATAAAGTCTGACACTGTTTCCACTGTTTCCCCATCTATTTCCCATGAAGTGATGGGACCGGATGCCATGATCTTCGTTTTCTGAATGTTGAGCTTTAAGACAACTTTTTCACTCTCCACTTTCACTTTTATCAAGAGGCTTTTGAGTTCCTCTTCACTTTCTGCCATAAGGGTGGTGTCATCTGCATATCTGAGGTTATTGATATTTCTCCCAGCAATCTTGATTCCAGCTTGTGTTTCTTCCAGTCCAGTGTTTCTCATGATGTACTCTGCATATAAGTTAAATAAGCAGGGTGACAATATACAGCCTTAACGTACTCCTTTTCCTATTTGGAACCAGTCTGTTGTTCCATGTCCAGTTCTAACTGTTGCTTCCTGACCTGCATACAAATTTCTCAAGAGACAGGTTAGGTGGTCAGGTATTCCCATCTCTTTCAGAATTTTCCACAGTTGATGTGATCCACACAGTCAAAGGCTTTGGCATAGTCAATAAAGCAGAAATAGATGTTTTTGTGGAACTCTCTTGCTTTTTCCATGATCCAGCGGATGTTGGCAATTTGATCTCTGGTTCCTCTGCCTTTTCTAAAACCAGCTTGAACATCAGGAAGTTCACGGTTCACATATTGCTGAAGCCTGGCTTGGAGAATTTTGAGCATTACTTTACCAGCATGTGAGATGAGTGCAATTGTGCGGTAGTTTGAGCATTCTTTGGCATTGCCTTTCTTTCGGATTGGAATGAAAACTGACCTTTTCCAGCCCTGTGGTTTTACTCAGGATCTACCCCAAAAAACATTGTTTTAGATTCTATTGTCACCATCTGCGGAGACCTACTCAAGATGTCTGGATGTTTAGGACATTTCTGATTTTGCTTTCATATTCAAGACACACAAACTTCAGAAGACAGCTACCATTTTCACATTATGATTAGTTAATCTTGCATTAATTAAAATAGGCATAACATCTCTACACACAAAAAAATAGATTTATATGGTTTAAATGTGGATAAATTTGCTCATAATGCATTAATATGCTCTAGTATTTTTTTTTTTCCTTTCTGGTCACATAACCACATCAGTGATTACAGCAAGATGAATTAAACAGCCCTCCAAAGTCAAAGATATGCTTAATATTTACTATCCTCCAGGGGACAGAAATGGAGAAGGCAATGGCACCCCACTCCAGTACTCTTGCCTGGAAAATCCCATAGACGGAGGAGCCTGTTAGGCTGCAGTCCATGGGGTCGCTAAGAGTCAGACACGACTGAGCGACTTCATTTTGACTTTTCACTTTCATGCATTGGAGGAGGAAATGGCAACCCACTCCAGTGTTCTTGCCTGGAGAATCCCATGGACAGAGGAGCCTGGTGGGCTGCCGTCTATGGGGTTGCACAGAGTCGGACACGACTGAAGCGACACAGCAGCAGCAGCAGCAGCAGCAGGGGATACAAAATAAATTTTGTAATCATCCATAGAAAATACTGCTGCTTGCACCAATTGACAACATTTCTAGACCTGCTTTATTAGCTGTTCTGGGCATAGTCACCTATCAATATAAATCAAAACCACATAGTCAGTTGGGGTTGCTTCTGACTACTGGGGTACATATGTTTGTAATATAAGAATTTGTTTAACTTTTTCCATACCTGTTACACTTCCCAAATCTTCAGATTATTCTACAATATGTTTACTTTCTTTTTACAAGATTAGTACATTGTTCAATGCTTTTAATCTCCTATATTATCCATCATAACTGTAGTTTAAGTAAAGCTAAAATTAAAACACCTAGTTAAATAACTGTAATATTAATCTTGATTTTTGGATAATTTTAAAGTGACATGTTTATCTTGTTCTCTTCTGTTTTAAAGATTATCAGATTTAAATAATCAAATTTGAGTTAGGTATATTGCATGAGCATCAAAACAGGAAACAAATGAAGTTATTAAAGATCAAATTTAAATAGTTTTATTCTAAGAATATCCCTATGTTTATAAAACTAATATCATATCAATTTTTAATATATCCTAATGTACTACAACCTTGTTAGTGGGTATAATATTTTGCTGCTCAAAGTCAGTATCATATTAAATAAATAATTTCGCTCTACTAAGAAAACTTCCTAGATAACTTCTCATATTTTAAAAGAAAAAAATTTAAATTACAGCTAAAAGTCATAAAAAGCATTAAATGATCATAGCTATTAATATATAAAAAGTTGCTAAATCTAAAATTCAATTGGCTAATTGAATTTCCACAGGAAATCCAAGCATTTCTGCAGTTAAATTGAATCAAGTTGATAAAATACTAGTAAAAAATAAGCAGGAATGATACAAAGCAGGTTTGCTCACATTGTAAAAGATTACATACTACAATTTCAATGAGCTCACAGAGCCATATTTCCCTTAGTAACACAATTCAATAAATATATACTTACATACATACATATATGTGAGTATTGTTCATATATAAATGAATACATACACATACAAATATACAAATGTAAATCTAGGGTTTTTTCCAGAATTTTGAAAAGAAGAGCATACTAACAGAATACAGTAAATAGTGTAGGATACTATATTAACACTCAAACAGCTAAGGTGTTTGATCAAATGCAAAACAGAATTTTCTTCACACAGAACATAATGCCTGTTTGTGAGAAGGTTCCAAGGAAGCTCAGCTGGCAATTTAAAGAGTCCTTGGGGGGATTAATTTAGCTTCTTCATCAAGACTTAGCAGAGAGCACTGAGTGGAGTATGGTAAAGATAAATTTATCTTAACAGTCAGCAAAGCTTGGGCTGGGTTTCCTTATGGCAAATCATGAACATTCTGTGGGACTTGGGCAGAAGATTCTCGTGCAATGATTGCATGAGATTAGCTTTGTAAGAAAGCTTAGCAATAGTCATTAGCTGCTTACTCTACCATTTATTTAAAACACAGTCATCGGAAACCCTTTTGAGAAGACTATCAAACAAATTACTTTTATTAGTTAATCAAATTACAAACCAACTAAGACATTTGGCTCTGTGGTATCACTGAATATATTTATTTTAATGTTGTAGACATTCAACATTAGGCCAAGATCTAAAAACACAGGTGTGTGTGCATGTTTGTGTGTGTTTTACATTTTTCCTCCAAAGGAAAGCCAAACAATGCAACGTATTTTTTCTATGGTGGAAATAAGAGGTGTTACAAATATCAGTGATGTGTAGAAACTTTTAATTCTGTGGGATGCCAAGGTGGCAGAATGTTGTATCCCAAAGAAAGTAAACGAGGCAGGCAGAACGGCATGTATGCTAATACATATTTGCTCACAGACACACACAATTACAGCTTTAAAGGGAATACATAAAAATTATGCTGCAGACAATGTCTTTATACAAATTTATCATAGCATCTGTGAGCTCCATAATATGTTCATAAAACTAGGAACACGTGTCTTCACAGCATGCTCATTTTGGTATGCCCACTGTTGTTATCTCACCTTCTTTTGCTGCTAGCCTGGCTGTTGTCTTTCAGATCATAGCCTCAGGAATTCTTGTTCCTTCACTTCCACATCAAAATGAGAAGTTTAAATGTAAATACATCAAAGGTACAACGTGTGGTACAAAAGGAGAAGGAAATAAAACCGTACTTAGACAATTCAAATAACATTTCTAGAATTGGAGGGAACTCAGGAAAAATCCCACAGATGACTGGGCACAAAAGGGGAAAGTCCCAGGGGATTAATGAGTCATTAATTCAAGTCTAATCCTAAAAAGCATTGTGGTTACTCCAAAGTCAATGAATTTTCAGTGCTGCTTGTAATTTCAGTTAATGGCAATGAAGACATGCCACAAAACAGTTCTTGATAAATCACTTGATATGTAATAGGAATGATCATTGTATGAAATTCCAAGCATGTTTACCTCATAAGTGATTCCTACAAATATTAGTATCTCACCGGCTAAACATCATTACTTTTTCATTCTGTATGTCCAGAAAACTTCCAATATTTTCCACAAAGATTTTAGTACAGATGTTTGTAATACTGATATTTTCAATGGGTGCAATAAAGCATATTCTGTTAAGCTTTACAAAACTTCACAAAGACTGAACTTCCAAAATACAACTTTAATTAAAATTCACTAGACTTAGAATCTATGAAATAATGGAGAAACTGGACCTTGACACATTCGAGAAAGAACAACTTAAAACATAGTTGGACTGTAGATTGTACAAATAGGCATTTTAGAGAAATTTTCTATTAAATAATAGGCAAATGGAAACATTTCTACTTTCATTCATCTGCAACTACCTACAATAATTAGGGAAATAAATTATCCACTTCAAAACAAATCTCAGAGATTTGCTTGGTACTTAAAGAACAATACAACACTGTGAATCCTAGCTAAGTGGGTTCAAAACATTTCAGTCAAATGACAAGCAAACAAAAATTCTTCCAAATCCTTATACTCTATGCCAGAGTTGGGATTTCTTCCAACTCTTATTAGAACTGCATTAAGAAACAAGTCACTCTCCTAATGCTGTTTGTACACTAATAGCCATTTCATTTAGCTTTTCATAGCTGAAAATTAAGGGCAGATGCTATGCAAGATGTTAAATGCAATGTGTCCTATATGTGAGACAATTTCTCTGAAAATCTGTGAAATTTTTGTTAACCTTTTCCTTTCTTGGCTATCTCTTGGGAGAAAAATGACACAAAATTGTGCATTTCAATAAACTGCCCCCAAAAGAACAAGCTATTACCAGTCATGAATAGGATTAACATTTCTTAGTAAAATTATTTATTATGTAACTTGAGTTATAAAATCACAGAAAGTTAATGCACTCTTAGATTTAAAAAAAAATAACTATGAATTAAGTAAAAATTCTTTTTCTGAGTATTATTGCTATAGTGTATGAGCAAAGTGAAGTTGCTCAGTCATGTGTGACTCTTTGCGGTCCCATTGACTGTAGCCTACCAGGCTCCTCCGTCCATGGAATTTTCAAGGCAAGTGTACTGGAGTGGGTTGCCATTTCCTTCACCAGGGGATCTTCCCGACCCGTGGAACAAACCCAGGTCTCCCACATTGCAGGCAGACACTTTACTCTCTGAGCCACCAGGGAAGCTATAATAGTGTATAGTTTCAAGGAATAAATGCTTTGAGAAAAGTGAAAAATAAATGGCAAGTGTACAGATATACTCAAACAGATTTAAATTCTGGTACTGATTGATATTTATTTATGACATGATCTTTGATTAAGAAATCCTCCTGATCCTCAGATTCTGTATTTCTTAAATAGCAATAACAAGAATAATGATAAGAGCTACCTTTGTGGAAGAGAGCCTAACATATTTCAGGCACTGAATAAGGTGCTCTGTGTCATCAACTCCCTTTTTTTTCCTCTAATAATCCTGTTACATAGGTATCATTATCCTAGTTTTTAACAGATGTAGAAACTGAGGCTCAGGGGGAAAAAAAGGAAATGAAAACATAAATAATATCTACCTTCAAGTGTTTTCAAATATTAAAGAAATATTTTAATGTTTAATTCAATGCCAGGTACAGTAGTGTTCTGGGGAAAAAAAAAGGGGGGGGCATACCCTTCAAATATCATTTTCCATAGTTCTCTACCTCACCTCACTTTTCTAGAGAATATCTTTCCTGAAACACAGAACTCTTCAATCAAATGGCCATCAATCTACACTGCAGAAATTAACATTTCAAAGTATTAATGCCCTTTTTCCTGACAAGCATCAATTCATGCTTCCACCCAAATGGATATCAAAGTCACAAAGCTTCTATCCATGGTTCTCCTAAGCCATGCCTCACTGAATTCCCAGACCTTAATTTCTATGACACTGTCCTTCTTGGGTTAAGAAATTTCTCTCTTTGTTATCTCTGAGCATTCTTTTGTACCCAACTCCTCCTAAATCTTAAATACTATTCCTGGGAGCTTTGTTACAGATTCACAGTCTTTCTTGCTATACTAAGACAGTAATGTAAGGCAGAAAAATTCTGTGGCATGTATTTTATACATAACTCTTTGTCTGTAATTTCAAATAAAAGGAAGGAAGAAAGAAAAGAAGGAAAAAACTGATCTTTACATGAAAGAACAAGGGAATGAGTCATTATGCCAGACCGTCTTTGTGCTTATATTGTTTTTGGTTCTTAGCAGCACACACATATATTATTTCACTTACTCCTAACAATAGGCTTGCAAATTAGGAATCCTTAGTTTTATTTAAGAGTAATTTCAGGTTGAGAACAAAGAAATGTTGAAATTATACTGCTAATTTGTGATGGAGCTGGAATTTGATCCTGGTCTGACTCTAAAACTCTTATTTCTCCTGCCAATTCTCCTACAAGAGGGAGGCTTAGATGTCAGGATAAGAATAGGGAAAACGAAACAGAAAATATGTGCAGAGCCTCATCGGAGTTCCAGGGTCTGCTTTTACAGCCTCCAGCACATTTCAGGCTGTGGTCTGCTTCCAGGCAAATAGCAGCTCTGGCCTTGCCAACAATCAAGTCTGAATGTGGGAGTCAAAGACTCTACTATTTCCAACTATATCATCCTTGTGAATTCATTCTCTGCTGTTGGACCTTGATCTCACCTGCCAGCCCATCACCTCCTTAAAGTCAGAACTGACATGTTAACATTTCCCTAAGTCTCATTCCAATGTCTTTGAAAATGTTTTCCAGTTTCCTTTTCTCACTTGCTTTACCTTACTAACTCAAGCCTCTTGTTCTAAGCAAAGATAATTGACATCATTTTCCTGATGACTGAATGTTTTTCCTTTATCTTCCCCATTCTTTTCCTTAATCTTAAAACCTGAACTTTTAGCATTTTCCTTATGATCATATCTACATTGAACTGTACCATGATATACATGGTACTGATTTATTACTATTATGTCAATAGCTACATGTAAGAGTTTTGAAAAGCAAGGTCCAATTTTGATTTAACACATTATCTCAGGGCCTAAAGTGATGGCTTACACATAAGAGTTTATAATCAATACTCATCAAAATAGAGATACATCAAGTATTTACATGTTACATTCCACGGAAAAACTAATCCCAGGAATGAGAGGGAACTTTAATTTACACTTATCACTAAACATGATAAATACAATTTACAGTTTAAATATCTAGGTTGAAATCACTTTAAACATCTAGGTAGTATATCTTTGATCCAAGAGTATATTTTTTATTAAATAGATAAATAAGAAACATACAGAATATTCAATCATGCATTATTCTTAATATATTCTTCTACTTCCCCACCATGCTTCAGAAAATGTTTTGCCTCATTACCTAAATAGGTTTAATGATACAGTAAGCAAAATTACGTACAATAAAACTAAACACTAGGAATTTCAGAGCTTATAGTGTGAATTTTTAAAGTCATTAGCTACTCTGCCATTAGAAATAATCAGACATCAACTATACAAAATCACAAAAATCTCTGTAGTGCCAAGAATACCTTTATCAGTAAACCTAGGAATTGTTTTCCGTGTGGAACACATGAGATTTTTAAAAATTATTATTAATACACAAAGGGCACCTGCACACAATCAGCTGAAAGCAGAGTCTGTTGCTACAGAAAATCAAAAGGCTCATTTCTATTAACTAATAAGGAGTCTTTGCAGTCTAAACACTCACTTCAAAAGAGGTCATTTATATCTTTATATGAAAATAAGTCTCCCCTAAACATCAATTATGCAAAATAAGATGTGTAAGTTTTCTAATCCAAGGCACGTACATTTTTATCATTTCAAAACAACTGAGGATATATTTGACAAAGATGAAAGGTGCTGTTTTGTTTTTGTTTTGTGCTTGTTAAGAAAATGGATAACTTTCTCAATGAAGCTTCTTAGTGATAGAAGCTGATTATGTTCATCCAACCATTTTTTTCCTCTTCCAGGGCTCCAACTAGACCATACTTCCCCACCTCCCTTGAAATTAAACATAGGCATGTGACCATCTGGCTAATGTGATGTAAGGCCTAGAGATACCTGCCATTTCCAGGACTAATTCATATTTTTCTATAGTGCTGTTTATTTTCCTTTCCTTATCTCCTTGAGGAATTGAAAGCATGCCAAGATCTTAGGGGAAACTGGAACTGCAAGATGGAAAGAAACTGCATCTCTGAATCCAATGGGAAGTCACCGCCAGAACATTGCCAATCAATTATTATATAAGCAAAACATCAAGGTCTATTGAGTTAAATCACTAAAATTCTGGGATTGTTTATTACAACAGTTAGCCTATGCCAACCAATAAAACTTCAGAAATACCTTTTCAAAAGTATATGTGTGTGCTCAGTCATGTCCAACTCTTCATGATCTTATGGACTATAGCTCACCAGGCTCCTCTGTCTATGGAATTTTCTAGGCAAAACTACTGGAGTAGGTAGTCATTCCCTTCTCCAGGAGATCTTCCCAACCCAGGGATTGAACCCGTGTCTCTTGCATCTCCTGCACTGGCAGGTGGATTCTTTACCACTGCCCCACATGGAAAGCCCTTTTACAAGGATACAGTTCTTTTAATTTGATTAAGGTTTTTCTTACAGCCATTTTGATGAGATCCCTTAAAGACCATCTGAAAGGAGAAGGAAATTAAGTCTTTGTTTGAGCTGTGATGGGTCTAGGGTATATTAGTTAGGCTAACCCCTAGGGGCTGCATGAGCTCACTTAGGAAAACAATTGAAAGTGTCTTAATGAATTAGAGGTCATACATCTAATTCCCTAGGCTTTTGCCACTGAAGGTCCTTTAGTCATACCCATTACTTGCCAAACAAAACTAGCCAATTTACATAGAAATTTTTTTTCTTTTATCACGCATGATTTTATCATATAGCCTGATTAAATATGCATGAAATATCTGTTGTTCCCAACAGTCCTCACAATACTTTCTGAATAGGTCTTTTACTTTGAAATATGGTCTAGAAAAATAATGTTTTCCAAAGAATGCAAATATCTTCTTTTGAGTTCTACCATTCAGAAAGCAAAATAAAAAAGAGAGGAGGGGGAAAAAACAGTCAATTTGGATGAGAATCTGCACACAATCAATGTGTAGAAATCAATGTGAATCCTAGTCAAACCTAGATTTCACAGTGGGAATACATACAGCTTTACACTACTCAAACAAAAGGTTAGTATTATTGTGAACAATTGTAATGAGGCCTGGATTGAGTTTATATTGAAGCAGACAGGATCCTACTGATAATTTACTAAACCAAAACTGCTGGGTGTTACAATTTATGCCACTTTAGAGCCAGTAATTTAGCTTCTGAATCCACAACTTTTATGTCAACCTATGGTGGAGTATTTTCCTGTCCTTTCATTGTTTTCCTTGTTCTGAAAGACAGCACTGGATGCTGGAAAGAGCTTAAGAGGTCTTATTAAAAAACTGCAGTGATTCCCAGGTTTACTGCTAAAGTGGACCTTGATTTGCCCATTATATGTTAAAAGCTGCTTCAATATCTATTGTCTCTAAACTATTCATATCAGACAAACACACAGAATCACACATTTTGAACCAGAATTCAAATAATAAAAATGTCCTATTTTAGGAAGATTTGCTGGAATTAACCTTCTACATTTTCCCAAAGATTACATTTATTAGTCTGACATTCTATCAAAAATCATCTTGCAATGCAAAAAAAAAATGCCCTATTTTTAAAAAATTTTAAAAATGATAGAATCCTCAGTAAGAGATTCCATTCATTTTAATGTGTGTTTGGATCTTCTGAGGATTATACGTTGTTGACAATGATCTCTGGTCAGTTTTTACAACATTGAAATGGAAATGTAGATTAGAAATTAGGTTATTTTTGTTTATATCAATGGGGCTTGGGCAATCTATATAGTTTTACATGTAAAAAAGGTTCTTTCTTTAAAAATATTAACACACAGCTGCAGCTATTTCTGACTTATTAATAAGTGACTTCATTTTGTTTGCCAAAGTGTCTATAAGATGAAAAACTAAATATGATATGTCCTCATGATAGAAATTCCTAAAACTACTGAACAGATTTTCAAGAGAGATAATTACCAGAAATCCTACTGCCCAGAGAGAGTTACTATTAAAATCTAGATGAATATCCTTCCAAAATTCCTCCTGCTGTTCACATCTTCTTTCCTTCTCTCATAGGGACCTCCAGCTCCTGGCGCCCAGCAGAGCACACCACACACTATGTACTATTCTTTCAGGGTCTCCCCAGAGTTTTGCTCTTATGTAAGTGTGTATGTGTGTGTGTGCTTAATAAATGTTTCCTCCATTTACTGTGCACTCCATGAAGGCAGGAATTCTCTATTTATCCTCTAGCTTGGAACATACGGCTTCATACAAAGTATAATTCAATAAATATTTTTTATGGATTACATAAATAAAATGTGATCATGTTTTTTTTTTTTAATTGTTTAAAACTTCTGTCAATAAACACAACTCTAGAAAAATTTAAGATTATGTATTTAATGTTATGGGTACAATTCCTTTAACAATGCTCCCATGCAGGCATTTTTCTCTCTCTTTTTTTCAGCTGCTCATAGAAGTGTAATGGATACCAGTGTAGTACATATATTTGGGGCTTTGCTGGTGCCTCAGTGGTAAAAAATCAGCCTGCAATGCAGGAGATGAAGGAGAGGTGGGTTTGGTGGCTGGGTCGGGAAGATCCCCTGGAAGAGGGCATGGAAACCCACACCAGTATTCTTGCCTGGATAATCCCATGGACAGAGAAGCATGGTGGGCTAGAGTCCATAGGGTCCCAAGGAGTTGGCTATGACTGAAGTGACTAAGCACCTATTCATTTGAGCACTTATCTCCTTCTTTGGATAAATAACCCAAGTTGTAATATTGGGGCGTCAGTCATAAATATCTGTGTTACATATTTCTGAACTACCACTTTAAAGGTTGTATATAATCAGTTCAGTCGCTCAGTCGTGTAAGAATCTTTGCAACCTCATGGACTGCAGCACGCCACCTTCTCTGTCCATCACCAATTCCCAGAACTTACTCAAACTCATGTCCACAGAGTCGGTGATGTCATCCAACCATCCCTTCTCCTCCCACCTTCAATCTTTTCTAGCATCAGGGTCTTTTCCAATGAGTCAGTTCTTCACATCAGGTGGCCAAAGTATTGGAGTAAAGCTTCAACATCAGTCTTTCCAATGAACACGCAGGACTGATCTCCTTTTAATGGACTGGTTGAATCTCCTTGCAGTCCAAGGGACTCTCAAGCATCTTATCCAACACCATAATTCAAAAGCATCAATTCTTTGGTGCTCAGCTTTCTTTATGGTCCAACTCTCACATCCATTCATGACTACTTGAAAACATAGCCTTGACTAGACGGACCTTTGTTGGCAAATAATGTCTCTGCTTTTTAATATGCTGTCTAGGTTGGTCATAACTTTCCTTCTAAGTAAATCTCATAGGAATGAAGAATACAATGTATCACAACCTCAAGGCTTTGCTTGTATTTGTGAAACTGTACATGACTAAAACAAGGAAAGAAAAGGCTAGATATCATATTTAGGTTTTAAATTTAAAATTGCAAGGATGGTGTCATTATATGGAGAAAGGTGAATGACAGTGAAGATGCAGTTGATGGATAGTGAAGAAAACATTGGTATAAGGGAGAAAAAATTGTTGAACAGAATCATGAGTTTGTCAAAGTTTTCTTTGATAAACATAGTTTGCTTTAACACTTGTAATTCTTTCTAGGTTCAGTGACCTTTGTTTTCTTACCAAACTATTTTTTTAATTAAATTGATGAATATTTTACTTTTATTCATTCAGCTAAACTAAAAATAAAACTGAGATAACTGATGATATAAGAAGAAACTCAAGTCAGGCTAAATATATCAGAATTTTGCAGAAGAAAATTTTCATTATCCTGTCAGTCATCACATGCTGATAATCTTCTTATCCAACCTTTTCACCAAGTTAATTAAGATTTCCAAATATTCATAAATGCCAAAGGTTTAAAAAAATAAAGTTCCATGCTTTGATGTTATAAGTCAGGGAATTATTAAAACTGTCTAATTTCTAATTACAACAAGGTTGGAATTGACTTTAAGTTACCAAGTTAAATGGAAAGTTGTATTGCTGTAATATTATTGGGTAAAAGGGTTATTGTTTTTATTTGAGGTAAGAAATAAAAAGTGTCTTGTGTTAGTAATTACACTTTGTACTGCCATCACTGCAAGTCATATATTCTTCAAAACTCTACCTTATACTCAAGGATGAAATCAAAGTATTCTCAACTCTGTAAGAGTTCCTTACTTGTTCCTAGTTTCAACTAAGCACTATTTTATTTTTCTCCTCTCTATATTGCTTTCACTACAGCAACTAATCAAAAAGACCACACTGCTTTAACTGACTGTGTGTGTTTGCTCAATTGCTTAGTCGTATCCGACTCTTTGCCATCCCATAGTTTGTAGCTGGCCATACTCCTCTATCCATGGAATTTTCTAGGCAAGAATACTGGAGTGGGGTGCCATTTCCTACTCCAGGGGATCTACCCGACTCGGAGATTGTACCCACATCTCCTGCATTGACAGGTCGATTCTTTTCCAGTGAGCTGCCTGGGAAGCCTTGTTTTAACTGTATAGCTATTGTTGTTTGGTGGTGCTGATGGTGATGGTGTGTGTGTGTGTATCATATTGAATTTTAATGAATACATTTATATAAATTTTATGTGTGTGTATGTATGCATGAGTTCACACTAGGGTATCTGCTGAGATGCATTTACATAGACATCCCTCACCACGGCTAACTGAGTCTATCCATCTATCTACCTACTTGTCTGTCTATTCATTTATCTATCTTTATGGACATGCGTATACATATATAGTCAGGTACACATATGTCCATGTGTGTATATTATAAATATATATATATATATGTGCTAAATGAATCTTTTTACCATAGGTTTCAGGAAAGTAAAGATTACCCATTTATTCTCTTGTATCTTCATTCAGTTAATAATTGAAAGTGAGTGCCCATTATGTAGTATGTGCTTGGAACATTTTATATGTTTTCATATATATATGTTACCTGCTATATAGGAATGAACACAGCTAACAAAGTCCTTGCCACCACTGAGCTTAAATTTTAGCCATTACAAGTCTATGATCAGAATGTATTTAAATCATTTTAAAATAATAACTATCAGTTAATTCAATTTTTCATTAGTCATATAAATTATCTCTCATGTCAAATTTAATCCAAAAGATAGAATTAAAAGTAGAATTTTGGAAGATAGCAGGATCCAGACTATCCCTAGAAGGAGTAGGTACATGAGAACTCCTACTTAGATAGCTTTTATAGTCTGTTCAGCAACTAGGCCTGCTCTTTCACACCACATGTCCACATTTCTCTAAATGAACTCTCACATTAACTAAGTAAAATTATTAGGCATACATGGTCCATAAGACCACAAGATTGTAAACAAAAGGAATACAAAACTTAAACACAGACAAATACACACACACACCTCTCCCCATACACTAAAAAACAACAATTATATTCAACTATTCACCACGAGACATTGTATTAAGATAGTTCATGTGAGAGTTGCATCAACTAAATTATCCTATGTAAACTTCAATTTTTAAAAATTTAATTTTATACAAACAGACCAAAAAATATTAATTTCCTCAACAAATCCTTCACATCTTACAATGACAGTGTTCATGATAGCTGCCCTCTACCAAAGCCTTCACATCGCATGGATCCAATGGCACTATGTCCATTGTAGTTCATGTGAATGGCGCACTTGGGGTTATTCAATGCACAAGCCATAGCAGAGCCATAGGTTTAAATGATTACTTTTTCTCCTCTCCTGACTAATAAAACCAATAGTGCTTTTTTGTCAGCAAAATCTGTCTTTCCAGTTACTTGCTTTGCAAGCTTCTATAGTAAATCATGTGTTTGTGAAAATACCAAGAGTCAACTTTCAGAAAAAAATATTAAAAAAAAAACTCAAAGAATGTTTCAAACCTGTTTCTTACTCAAAGCATTCTCTCTTTAAAGTGGTTTTAAATACTCATATTACCATGTAATCTAATATCAGTGAATGTGTAGTATTGCATTGCCAATTACAGATGCACAAAGCATATATTTTCACTGGGTCATTTGAGAATTTAAACATGTTTTGCACATTAAATAGAAACTATAAAAAAAAAACAAAACCTGAATATCAGCCTTTAATAGATGATACTTTAATATTCTTGGACATTTAGAAACCAATTCATTACATTTGGCAGGTGGAATGCTGGTCTTGAGTAGTTTAATTGCATAAAATATAATGGATTATATTACATCCACCATTCCAGGCCCATCCGTTTTGTTGCCAGAAGCTATGTATCTTGGTAACTGTAACCACATCACAAAATTAATCTGTGAAAATTAATGAATGCATGTATGAGTATAATTAATAGATTTGATTCTAAAATACATTTAAGTTAGATTTTGACATTTTATGTATTAACTAAAGTCTGTTCTCCCACATGTAATCTATAATTCAATTATTTCTAAAGATCTTCCTATGGATGAGGCATTATACTGGGCAGTTTGAGAAAGGTAAAGATAAAACAAATGCTGTCATTACCTTTAAATCTTTGTAATATAGGAGAGGGGACTAGCTTTATTGAATATTCACACAGTAATAGTTTTACTCTATTAAAAAAGAATGTGTTAAGTGAAGAATGCAGACATGAATAAAGACTTTTGTGTGAGCTGAGAGTTAGATTCTGAGTAGTGCAAGATTTCAGAAGAATTAATAGCAGATGTAGAATTAATGAATGCACAAGGATTTTCCATGTTATGTTTGAAAAATATGTTATTGAATACATATTGGGAAGGCAATTCTTGATTGATAGTGAGAAAGTATTATATGGTTTGTGTTACTTTATTCCATTTGATAGACATATCACTTAGTCAACAATCTGTAAAATACGACCTGAGTATTCACAGTACACCTTTGTAAAAGTGCATTATACAATTGTCATGGACTTGGCATTTCATCATAAAGTGCTGATTTGAAACAATAATATCCAATTGTAACCATGTGCTCTAAAGAAACTGGTGGTTTGTTGAATTTATGCATTCTGATTTTCTGATAGAAAAAGGGCATGAAATGGAGCTAGTGCCATTATGAGAAAGAATAATGAAATCTAAAAGAACTTTCTTATTGCACATCTGGAGAGTTCAGCCATCAATGCATATTCAAGTACAGATATGGTGCCATGGCAAATTACACCTTCACTGACAAAGGACTTGGTCAAATTTTAAAATATACATTGATTCATTCATTCAATAAATGTTGATTGTCTTCCATAGTCCAGGCAAGACAATCCCCCTTCTCATTAGTTTACATGCAGTAGTAGGACACTCATAAGAAACAAATAAACAAACAAGTACTTTTCAGGTACTGATAAATCCAGTGAGGGAAATTAAACTAGTGTGACAAGACACAAAATGAACAGGGGGCCAAAGAGACTTCTTTGAAGTGACATTTATCTGAAAACTAAATGATATTCCAGTCCAGTCTAACAGGTAATTTTTCTGTGATATCATTTAAGGAAAGTATATTACTAGCTTTTAAAGAAATCCATTGAGTTAGACACGGACTTAGTCCTGTGTGATCAGATTGGCTAGTTGGTTGTGATTATAGTTTTCAGTCTGTTTGCCCTCTGACCCCCTCTCTCAGTGCCTACCGTCTTACTTGGGTTTCTCTTACCTTGGACATGGGGTCTCCCTTGAGGGCTGCTCCAGCAAAGTGCAGCCCCTGCTTCTTACCTCGGGCGCAGGATAGCTCCTCTCTACTGCCGTCCCTGCCCTCGGGCCAGGGGTAGCTCCTCTCTGTCGCGCTCTTGTGCCATCTCAGCTGCCACAATAGGCAACAAATTTGGAAAACTCAGCAGTGGGCACAGGACTGGAAAAGGTCAGTTTTCATTCCAATCCCAAAGAAAGGCAATGCCAAAAAATGCTCAAACTACCGCACAATTGCACTCATCTCACACACTAGTAAAGTAATGCTCAAAATTCTCCAAGCCAGGCTTCAGCAATACGTGAACCGCGAACTTCCAGATGTTCAGGCTGGTTTTAGAAAAGTCAGAGAAACCAGAGATCAAATTGCCTACATACCCTGGATCATCGAGAAAGCAAGAGAGTTCCAGAAAAACATCTATTTCTGCTTTATTGACTAAGCCACAGCCTTTGACTATGTGAATCACAATAAACTGTGGAAAATTCTGAAAGAGATGGGGATACCAGACCACCCGACCTGCCTCTTGAGAAACTTGTATGCAGGTCAGGAAGCAACAGTTAGAACTGGACATGGAACAACAGACTGGTTCCAAATAGGAAAAGGAGTACGTTAAGGCTGTATATTGTCACCCTGCTTATTTAACTTATATGCAGAGTACATCATGAGAAACGCTGGGCTGGAAGAAGCACAAGCTGGAATCAAGATTGCCGGGAGAAATATCAATAACCTCAGATATGCAGATGATACCACCCTTATGGCAGAAAGTGAAGAGGAACTCAAAATCCTCTTGATGAAAGTGAAAGTGGAGAATGAAAAAGTTGTCTTAAAGCTCAACATTCAGAAAACTAATATGGCATCTGGTCTCATCACTTCATGGGAAATAGATGGGGAAACAGTGGAAACAGTGTCAGACTTTATTTTTCTGGGCTCCAAAATTTACTGCAGATGGTGATTGCAGCCATGTAATTAAAAGATGCTTACTCATTGGAAGGAAAGTTATGACCAACCTAGACACCATATTAAAAAGCAGAGACATTACTTTGCCAGCAAAGGTCCGTCTAGTCAAGGCCTTGGTTTTTCCAGTGGTCATGTATGGATGTGAGAGTTGGACTGTGAAGAAAGCTGAGCACTGAAGAATTGATGCTTTTGAACTGTGGTGTTGGAGAAGACTCTTGAGAGTCCCTTGGACTGCAAGGAGATCCAGCCAGTCCATCCTAAAGGAGATCAGTCCTGGGTGTTCATTGGAAGGACTGATGTTGAAGCTGAAACTCCAATGCTTTGGCCACCTGATGAGAAGAGCTGACTCATTGGAAAAGACCCTGATGCTGGGAAAGATTGAGGGCAGGAGGAGAAGGGGATGACAGAGGATGAGATGGTTGGATGGCATCACTGACTAGATGGACATGGGTTTGGGTGGACTCCGGGAGTTGGTTTTGGACAGGGAGGCCTGGCATGCTGCGATTCATGGGTTGGCAAAGAGTCGTAACGACTGAGCGACTGAACTGAACTGAAAGAAATTCATTTTATACCTCAAGTTTTATGTTCTGTGCATCTTTGGGAAGTGTAAATAAGTGCATTCTTATTTAATATTTTGGCTATAACAATTCTTGTTAAGATAAAATTAATGTAGAATTGCAAAAGAATTGTGTGATTTTTCAACTAGCTTATTTGCTGTTACGTTTCCCTTTCTGATCCCTTCTTTTCCTGTCAGTCATTTCAACTCCTCCTTTCCCTCTTTCTCTTTATTTCTCTTCTTTTTATTGTGTATTTTTCTATTTCTTTTATTTTTCTATCTGAAATCTCACTATGTGTAATACAAGCTACTTGTAATATGTTAGCTATAAAAACAAATAATTCCAAAATGCACTAATATAAGCCTTTTTTGGGAAGTGGTACAGGTATGATTTTAGGTAACTTTCTGAATAAGAATCCAGCAGATAACACTATGAAATGTCTCAATTGTTATGATTCTAAAGTTAGGTATATCTACACATATTTTACACTATAATGGCACCACTTGAAACTTTTTATAATTATGTTTTGTTTTCCTCTTTTTTCACCTCTGGCTAGATTTTTGCTGTAAAAGTTAAATAGGCCACTTCCTCTCTTGTATAGCAATGCACACTTCTTGTAAATCAAGATTTTAAATGCGTTTACACTACATTATGTGCTTTAACACTAAAAACAAACTTACCATTACCCAAATCATAATTAAAAATATTTTTCAAAAGTCTTTTTAAGTTTTTATTTGCCATGTTACCCCTTTATGAATATTAGCCCAAACTCCTGAGATAATTACTTGCAAATTTCAGCCTAACTGGATATTGCCAGAAAAAAAAAATTTCACTTACAAGGGGTGATAAACAACATGAATGTTAATGTATAGGATGGAATTCTATGTGACAGGAATATTACAAGATATCTTACTTATTGTCCATGTAAATCATTAAATTCCAGAATTATTTAATCATTTTCTCCAAGACAGGGCCTTTGTATTTAAGGGCCTTTCCCATCTCCAGGGATCTTCCCAACCCAGGTCTCCCACATTGTAGGTGGATTCTTTACCAGCTGAGCCAAAAGGGAAGCCCATCATATACCACTGGTGAATGTAAATATGAACTAAGGAGTGCTGTGTGCTTAGTCGCTCAGTTGTGTTTGACTCTTTGTGATCTCATGGACTATAGCCCACCAGGCTCCTCTGTCCAAGTGATTCTCCATGCAAGAATCCTTGAGTGGGTTGCCATGCCCTCCTCTAGGGGATCTTCCCACCCCAGGGTCAAACCCAGGTCTCCTGCATTGCAGGCAGATTCTTTACCATCTGAGACACCAAGGAAGCCCAGTAAACATATAGTATTTATGTCACAAATAACAAATAAATCATAATAGCTCTCTATGTATATTAGAGCCAGTCTCTTCTTCCAGAGAAAGAGCATGACATGACTGTATACATACACACATATGTATATACTTGGGACCACTTGGGACTTCCCAAGTGGCTCAGTGATAAATAATTTGCCTGTCAATGTAGCAGATGTGGGTTTGATCCCTGTGTCAGGAAGATCCCCTAGAGAAGGAAATGGCAACCCACTCCACTATGCTTGCCTGGGAAATGTGAAGGACAGAGGAGCCTGGAAAGTTACAGTCCATAGGATTGCAAGAGTTGGCACAAGTTAACAACTAAACAGCAAGAACAATATACATATATCACAAAGAAAAAGTCTCTCTGACCTGAGGCTGTTTTTCAGCTTTTAATCCACTTATCAGAACATTAAATGAAAACTTTGAGATTTAAACTCTATCTATTTGTTTCTAAGAAGATGGTCTGGTGATAACTGAAATTTTGCTTATTCACTTGATGCATGAATGAATAAATAACAGATTATTTTTAATAAATTTGTATATAATTAACATACTTGACTGAAAAGCAAGAATGTTAAAATAAAAATAATATTTGCTTTGCATTAATTTAAATGACATTGTCTGGAGGAAAAGAATTTAAGAAATCATTATATACTAAGGTTACTATTTTCAAAATCTTTTTTATTCCATTTTGCACATGGATTTGTAAATTTTTTGACTACTGTACTCTCAAAAATTATAAGTAAATAAATTATGTTTAAAATTTTGAAACATGGTAGTTATTTGATAACTAGCTATTATAAAGCTGGGTGTTGACTAAATCGTACCTAATTATTCTTTTTTTAAAAAAATCAAATAATCCATTTATACCCCTGGTCTTTGTGGTTATCACATCATAATTCCCACCTCAGTTAGTTTCTGATATAAAATGAGTACTGATTTTAGTTATATGTGGAATCTAAAATACAAAACCAACAATCCAAAACAGAATCAAATTTATAGATTCAAAGAGTTGAGTGAAATGGAGGAAGGGAAATAAGAGGTACAAAGTACCGGTTATACAATAATGCATAAATGTAATATACAGCATAAGGAAAATGGTCAATAATAATGTAATAATTTTGTATGGTGACAGATGTTTACTGGACATGTGACCTTTTCATAATGTATTTGATTGGGGAATCATTAAGTTGCACACTTGAAACTAACATGATATTGTATGTCAACTATATTTCAATAACAAAATAAAATATATACAATATTATAAAGTGTATTAAATGTGTGGTAGGGAGAAAAGAAGGAAAGAATAGAAGGAGGAAAAGAGATGGTCCCAAAGCCTAGAATTGTATTAAAAGTATCATTTATTAGCTTGTAATTTAAGATACTTCACCCGGCACTTAACAGGCTTGGAAAGGAGCCAAATATCAAGAATAAAGATCCCTGTTGAATTTTGCAAACAGACCAAGTTCCAAGAATAGCGTCCATATTTCAATTGGCATACTGAATAAAAAGCAATTTGATCCACTTTCTTACAGCAGCATAGTTCTTTAATACCTTCTTATAAAATGGCTTAATGCATTTTTATCTTCCTATTTGATTCCTTTGATGAATAATCTATCAATACATTTCACATCTTGTACAAAACTGTGACCTTATGGTTGCCCTTGTCAATGAAACCTATTGTCTGCTATTTACCTTGACTTATTTTGACCACATTTATTATTATTAATTGACCACAATTATTAAAAGAGAGATATAAGAATCTAAAGTGATAATGGGCTTGATTTTCTGTGTAGATCCAGAAGTAGAGGCGAGCTATTTGGATGAGAAAAATATATATATTTTAGCATATTTATCAGGAGAAGAGAAAGAGATTGGCATTTATTATCTATCATATCCATACTGTAATATATTTGTTTCCAAACTGCTCTAAAGGTTGGAATTATCATCCTAATTGTTTTACTTATTTAAATACAGGTGAGAAAAATAAGGCTCAAAATTATCAAATTTCTTTTGCCACAGTTTTCCTTTTTTCTTCCTATATTTGTGTGTATGTGTCCTAAGTTGCAGAAAAGGCAATGGCACCCCACTCTAGTACTCTTGCCTGGAAAATCCCATGGACGGAGGAGCCTGGTAGGCTGCAGTCCACGGGGTCCCTAAGAGTTGGACAGGACTGAGCGACTTTACTTTCACTTTTCACTTTCCTACATTGGAGAAGGAAATGGCAACTCACTCCTGTGTTCTTGCCTGGAGAATCCCAGGGACGGGGGAGACTGGTGGGCTGTACTCTATGGGGTCGCACAGAGTCAGACACGACTGAAGCAACTTAGCAGCAGCAGCAGCAGCAGTCCTAAATTGCTTCAGTCATGTCCGACTCTTTGCAACCCCATGGACTGTAACCCACCAGGCTCCTCTGTCCATGGTGTTCTACAGGCAGGAATACTGGAGGGGGTTCCACGCCCCCCAGGGTTCGAACTCAAGTCTCTTACATCTTCTACATTGGTAGGCACATTTTTTACCACTAGCACCACCTGAAAAGCCTATACATGCATGACTCATTAAACATTCATCTAGATGCCTTTTTTCTGAAACTACTATATCTATTTAAATTATGTAACAAGAATTAAACATCAAAAGTTATTAATTGGCCAAATGTTCTTGCTTTTACGTTAGGTGAAACGCAAATATGTTTTTAATATAAAAGCACAATCTCTGAGTTAGAGCACTTCTAAAAATGTAATTTTGACTTCTAATTCACAGTGTCCAGCAGTAGAGAATCAGATCAAGATAAGTTGATTCTTATTAATGTTCCTCAAATAATCTCACATTTTCCATTTTATTTAGGCCTGATCTAATTATTAAGTAAAATGTTGCTTTAAATGACCTATTTTAACTTTAATAAATAAAGAAGAAAAGGGTAAAGATTTACAAAAAGCACAAAACAAACAAACAAATTAAAAACTCTGCTAAGCCTAAACAAAAGAGGGTTTGCACAAATATGTTCTTTACATTTAAGCCTATGATTTCCCTTAAGTTTTTAATTTTTAATACAGTCTAACAGTAGAAAGGAAAGGTCAGTTTGGGAAGCCAGAAAAATGCTTATATGATGCTTATCCAGGCATGGATTTCAAAACTCTCTCAGCTTTATAAATGTGAATGTGGATTGCTTTTGCTCTCAATGCATTTTTCTCAATACAATGAGGAGGACAATATTCTGAGTTTGAAGTTTATACCACAAGGCATTTTTGAATTTTGTAGGCAAAAGAAACCGTTGGAGTCTTATGGTCCGGTAGGGAACACATTTTTCCCCTCCTTTCTAGCATATAATTCAAAAGTGGCAAAGCTCGTTTTATCTAAACTCCCCCAAACATTCGCCTTTGGCCCTATGTCAATTAAAAAAAAAAAAAAGTTTTAACTCCAAAGAATTGCTCTCTGGAGTTTTTACCAGAAAATTCATCTTTACCTCAGCAGTCAATGAATATCAACATTCAATTCCGTCTCTATCACCTGCAGCAATATCAGTTCAGGCAAAACTAAAGACGGAGTTTGTTTAGGCACAGGGAAAATCTTTATGAATAGTTAATAGGGAAATCAGCCCAAATTAATTTTCTGAAAATATCCCAGTACAAAACTCCTGTTCAGAGTAGGGGTATGGATAGTGAATATATGCAGACATAGGAATATACTTTCTGATAACCATAAAATTAAATGAAAATTAATGACAAATCCCTAATTCTCAGAATATATCCAATTCAGTGATTGCAATTTTGCTCAATTAAAAGGGGCCAGAACTTTCTCCCACATTGAAAGTGGTTTCAGCTGTGACTCCTTAGCAGGTTTTATGCAGAAATTATGGGGTTTTGATACCAACAAAAGTATACAGTGTCTGTGTGTGTATGCACGTGTGTGCACTTTCAATTTGCATATGAGTCAGTTAGTTGCTTTCAACAAAAAATAAAAATATTTCTCTATTGACAGTGCAAACAGCTTCTTCACTATTTCCATTAAATTGAGAGGTTTTCCAGTGCCAAAACATGAAGTAGGTTGACAAATGTATTAAAAGAAACATTATCCTGTTAAAGTGAAGTTTCACAATTGATTACTTGAGTCAAGCTGATCTGTCATTTTAAATTTATAAGCTTTTAGAAATGACACACTATTTCAATGTTAATATTATTTTCTATTTTAATTACACAGAGTATTATAAAAATTGGATTTGTTTTCAATGCCTCTCACTTATATGTCACTGATTTTCCAAAATATCTCTTTATTTTGATTATCAAAGCACCCAGATTGAACTGTGTCATAAGTGCAAAGTGATTTGGTACATTATTTGATGGAATGTAAAGTGTGGCAACAGTAGGTAATGGGCATAGAACTTATCTAAAATTATATAACTCTGCAAATTTGAGAATACCATGGAAAGGAGTTAACAGATGAAGCTGGAAATAGAAGAAATAAGAACTATGTTAGCTTAAGGGGAACTTTTTCCTCAAAATTACTTTTTCAAAGGATTTCTCTTAATACAAACTTTACTGAACTGTAAAAAATAAAGATGCATAAAATAGCACGGCGATCTGTGAGGGCAGGAGTTAGAATCATAAAACATTCACGTGGGTTCAGGAAATAGGACAAAGAGGTTAAATTGGAGTTTCAAAGGATATTTTACACCTGTTATTCCTTTAACAGGAAATCCTATAAATTAGCAAGAGAAAATCAGGAAGAGGAACACTAACATGCATTTTAAAATTTTGTAGTACTTTTATTTTCACCATATTGCCCAGGAAATCTAGTTTAAGAAGTAAGAAAATGCATTCTGAATGTTTTAATTCACAGATTTATAAAACAAATTAGGAAATTATCTATGAAAATGTGATTTTTAAAAGTAAATCAATCAAGTTCACCAAGTTCAAATCATTTATGTTTCATGAAACATGGCATTTCCTAAGTTGATGATTTAAGTTCTATATTCTCCAAATGCTAAAATTCAAAAATTTCTCCCTACGCAATACATAAGTGAAAAGGAGAGGGACAACTAAAGAATATATCTCAAAGTCTGAAAAAAACCTAACGATACTAAGAAAATGGCAGCACCTCTCTGGAATTTGATTTCATTTTTTTCCTAATCCATTTGACTAATGCACCTTTTCTCCTCTCCAGCTGCTGTGCAGAGTGCTTGCCTTCTGTCTCAGTATCTCTGATCATCTGCCATCTCCCACAGGTAATTTTCTAACTGTTTCTGTTGATTGTCAACTTTTCATTACATTCTGCTCCTCTCCCCCTGCAACTCCCACCACATATTGTCCTGCAGTGATGAAGCCCTGTACAAAAGTTGTGAGTAACCAGAAGTTTTTTACAATGAGATTTCAAGGTAAAGCATGTTCAGGCAGCAAAAGAAAAGAAAACTGATTCTGTAATTCACTTTTCAGTGAAGCTTCAAGGGTAATCACTCTGTGGTTGCCTTTGAGACCTGAGGTCATTTACTAAAGCTATTACAAATGATTTAATAAATACATATTTAATTATTGAATCATGTTAAGTGCACTATTTAATTTCCTTACCACAGATGGCACACAATTACTAGATTTACTCAGGTTTCTCTAAGTAATTTCCATTAGCATATATTCTTGCTTTTATTTTTCCCCTAAAGTTGAAAATCTCTTTAGACAATTACCCCAGAGAGTGCCCAAATATTTTTTAAGAAGAAACAAGATGATAACAACAGCAAAAAAGAAGCATCAGAAATACATGAAAATACTGAATAGCATTTTTTAGGAAAATATGGAAATTAAATTTAAGTTATTATATTTTATACTAAAATTTTACAATGTATTTTTTATACTGAGATCATCTTTGCAATACAATTGACATGCCTGGTTCTGTACCAGATTTTCAGAAGGCAAATGAAGGAAGAGGGAAATTAGGAGAATTCTCCAAAATCAGTTAGCCATTCCATGTTGCTAACATCCAATTCTGCTTGTATTGTATATGCACTGTGTCAGGCAGTCTACCTGATAAGCACCAGCAATTTTACTGTCTTAAAAAAACCCGTGAGAGTGTTACAATTATCATCTCCATTTTACAGATGAGAAAATGAGACACAGGAGGATTAAGTAGTTTTCCAAGTTATTCAGCTTGTAATGTAGGAGAGAGATTAGGTCCAAGCAGTCAGACTTTACTTTCTTTGCTGTAACCACTGTGCTACACCAGTATTCTACTTCTACGCTGGTATTTCACTTATGCTTAGCTAATTCCTGGTAGTTTTATCCTAGATCATTAGCAGGGCCTATTGATTATATCTTTTAAAAAAGTCTACAAACAATAGTTGGTTATTAAAATAAATATATGTAACAGGACATTTTCTACTAATCCTATGAGGTTGAGTTAGAGTCACATTGTATCTGAATACAACTTTGAAACATTTCTTATATCTATTTGGATTTAATCTAAATTAAGAAAAAAATTCTAAGCCTGTGCCTCAGCTAATATTTGTTATTGTTCAATTGCAATAGCTTCCTTTAACCATGGCCTTCTATAAATTCCCACCCTCATCATCAATTTTGGATTTGTCTTTCTAAAATTAGGTTAATAATATTCAGTTCTGTTGCATTTGTCCTTTAAAAATTTAGTTAATAGGCTCAAATCCATTCTGAAAATATATGAATATATGGAAGTGAAATGTTACTTTTAAACTTTATAGGAGCCTATTAGCATATTGATTTTGATCTTGAAATGTGTAATCAATTGTTTTCTAACCAATGAATGATACTCAATTTAATTGCTGCTGCTGCTGCTGCTGCTGCTAAGTCGCTTCAGTCGTTTCCGACTCTGTGTGACCCCATAGATGGCAGCCCACCAGGCTCCTCCATCCCTGGGATTCTCCAGGCAAGAATACTGGAGTGGGTTGCCATTTCCTTCTCCAATGCATGAAAGTGGAAAGTGAAAGTGAAGTTGTTCAGTCGTGTCCGACTCCTAGCAACCCCTAATAATAATAGCCAGCATTTATTAAGTCCTCTGTTTACACAAGATACTGATCTAAATATTTTACATATATTATCTCACTTAGTACTCATGACAACTATATGAGATAGGTATCGGTACCATCCTCATTTTGCAGATGAAGAATGATGGTCAACATAAACTTGACCAAGCTCATGCTTCTAGCAAATGAAGCTGGACTGAAACACAGGAATTTACAGTCCAGCTTGATCTATTAGCCGCAACTGCACACTAGCATTATCAATAGAACATTCTGCAGTAATAAAGTATGTTATAAAATAGTGGCTAGTGTGACTGAGGAAGTGAATTTTTAATTTTAATTAATTTAAAATAATAGCCATATATAAGCTAGTGGTTACCATGTTGGACAGGACAGCTATACTGCCTGATACTTGGCCTGTATGTGTATGTATATGTATGGCTGAGTCCCTTCACTGTTTACCTGAAACTATGACAACATGATTAGTCAGCTATATCCCAATACAAAATAAAAGTTCAATATAATATATATTTATAGAAATAATATATATAGAAATTATATATATTTATATATATAATATATGTATATATATGTTGGGCTTGTTTCTGCTTCTACATGTAAAATGGTTAGAGTCTTTCATCAGATTTTCAACAAAATTATGTTAATAAGCACAGTAAGGAAAATCTTATATCTTCTTTAAAAATCTTATATCTTTGAAATCGTATTATGCTGATAACCTAACAGAATATGTTACTAGGAAGAAAGTCTTTGTAAATCATAGCTTCCCTAATTTAACTTACTATGGAACCTATTTTGAACTTGTTTTTTCCCTTTCAAAGTTGATGCCTTTGTGAAGAAAGGCCAGTGATACTGAATTTGTATTCAATTCAATTCAGTCATGAAGGAAGCTTCTTCATAAGGGCAGGGCAGACAGCTATGACTTCCTGACAGAAATGGCCCTGATCATAGCACCTCCATTCATGTGCATTTCCTTCTTTCATATCACTTCCAGTATTAAACCCTGTGATTAGAAGAGACTCAGAAAATAAATGCAAAGAAGTGTGCCTCCCAGCTTCCCCAAACTTCCTGTTAGAAATATTTCAAGCAGCACTTAGTTCCTCATTGGGAAAAAGAAAAAAAAGGAAAAGGGAACTTCAATAACAGATAAAAACACTAACATCTGCAGAGCAATTTTACCAAGTACTTTTACAAGATAAACCATTTGAAATTCAAGAAACCCTGCAAGCTTTGGCCAAATGCAATTAATCACACACTTTTGAAAGAAAAGGCTAAACTCAGAAATTTGACTTGCCCAGTTTTCATAGAATTATTTCATAAAGTGAAATTCACCAATGAAGATTTTTAGGGATGTTTGTTTTATTTTGCTTTTAGGAATCTTATTTTGCCCTCTCCTTACAATAAGTCATGCTATGTGCTCTGAAAACATGTATCTGTTTTTAGTATTGTTCTGGCCACTTAACTGGGTGATGTTAGCAAAATTAATTAATCACTTTTTTTTCATCTTTAAAACGGGAATGATATAGATCTGACTTCTTGAAATTACTTAAAATATTTAGATAACAGTATATCAAACAGTGTCTGGTATATAGTAAATGTTCAATAAATATTGTATACTATCATTACTTTATTATTCTTATGAATTAGTCTTACTCCTTTTTTTAGTATTGCCTATACTTCATAGTCTAGTAAACAAAGGATATTCTCTTTTGCATTGGGAATTAGTTATAGAATGCATGTATGGCTTCTTCCTTCAATCCTTTTTTCAGGCCAGGTCTCTATTCCATATTTATCTCTCTCCCCCTCCCCTATATAACTTAGTGTAATGTGGCATATAGGCTTGGAGAAGGCAATGGCACTCCACTCCAGTATTCTTGCCTGGAAAATCCCATGGACAGAGGAGCCTGGTGGGCTGCAGTCCATGGGGTCGCTGAGAGTTGGACTCGACTGGGCGACTTCACTTTCACTTTTCACTTTCAAGCATTGGAGAAGGAAATGGCAACCCACTCAAGTTCTCTTGCCTGGAAAATCCCATGGACAGAGGAGCCTGGTGGGCTTCCATCTATGGGGTCGAACAGAAGCGGACACAACTGAAGCGACTTAGCAGCAGTAGCATATAGGCTATAAACATCGATTGTATATGGAATGAAATTAAATCTCTCTCTCCAATGTGCCAGTTTTTTATAGACAGGAAAGATTTTCCCTAAGCACTATGGGAAATGCGGCCCCAGTAGCTGTGAAGTAAATCTCTAAGGCCAAAGAAGAAGTTCATCTTCTTCGAAACCTTAGTGGGATTGTCTTCAGCCTTCTGGGATTCAAATGAGTTTCAGGAAAATGGCTTTATTTTACCTATACAACGTGATTTACCTATACAACGTGATAGGCTAGTGCTGATCTATGTAAAAGGAAAGAAAACCTATTTCATTTAATGTTAAACTGAAGAAACCTGTTCAATATATTTCATGAGCAATGGAAAAATAAAAGGGGGGTGGGGAGATTGGAACCCATTGAGGACAGCTGCAATTTCTAAAGAAAATTCTCTTTAACATTTTTTTTTTCCCTGTAAAATGTTTATAATATGGAAGCTTCTGACAGAAAAAAAAAAATTATTGGTGAGTAAGTTACCACTACCACTACTTAAGATTCATTTTTTTATATTCATTGTCCTTTATGTAAAATCTTTCGGTTGAAAAGTCAGCAAAGAAGTACTGAGAATAAACACGTTTAAATGAAAGTTTGCTTCTGGCAGGAAGGTTGTGAGGTGATCAGGAGGCTTAAACACATAAACACTTGGTAAGTATTTTAAAAGAAATTTTAAACAAGCATGATTTATTTTTTTCCAAACCAACTGTGCCTTTTCAAAGAGCTGCATGTGAATGAATAATAACGTGGAAGCAGCATTTTTTCTCAAAGGGATGCACTTACCTATGGATATGTTATGATTTAAGATAAAGTCATCGACTCAGAGCTAAAGTTTAGACTAATTAAAATATATAAATTACTTTTCTTCTGACCTCAAGGAGAGAGGCACAGGCTGGCATCAGCACAAGCCATGCTCTCAGCAGGAGAATTATTATTATAAATGGAACAGAGCTTCAGATATTACAGGAATGCACATGTCAAAATATTTGGGGCTATAACTATAGACAGAATCAATATAACAGACACAAGCATCATTCTCCCCTTTGATTTTTCTATTAAGTTGAGCTGAGAATACCTCAAAGAATAATTATTTCATGTCAAAATTGCAGTAAAATTTGCATTAATCAGTAAAGCAGTTTTATTTAAAGAAACATTCTACTTTAGTGACATTTTGTTATTGACTTCTAGTGCATTTTTTAGTTTTCTCAGATTATATCTCTATTCCTACTTAAATCATGGATCAGAAACTAATTGTATTAGCATCATTGCAAAAATCCTAGCCTCTATTCTCTAGACCCATCTAAGTAGAGCCTAAAATTCTAGCAAGTTTTTTTTGTTTGTTTTTATGCCCATTTACTTTAAACAAGACAGTGTACATTAAATATCGGAGCACTTTCAATGGTGTGGTGAAACTGCTGGGCTAGTAACAGTATTAAATAGTGCATGTTGCTTCAAAGAGCAATAGTCTGATTTGGAACTGTGTGAACATGTACTGGGGTAAAACGTGCATGGTGCCAGAATGCTTATCATTTTATTCCCCTGAGACACTAATATATCCCCTAGAGTTAAATTCTGCTCTAATCATGCCTGTCCTCTTTGCCCCTATAAGTGAAATAAAGATTCTCTATTTTTCAGGTATGTGCTTTTATAAGCATGCTGGTAATTCTCCATTAAAGTGAAAAAAGCTATATGAACAGAATATGTAAAGGTGGAGAAGGTATTACTTGCTACGGTTGTTTATAAAAGCAAAGCAGCTTTCTCTTATATTGGAAGAAGCTATGTTCTATCGTATTGGCTCAGCAGCCCTGATTTTTTTTCTCGAGAGTTTATAATTAAGGTAGTACCGTCCAAATGATGCTTTTGTTGGGTGGTTGTTGTATACAATTCTTTAATTGGACTTCAATATTATACTTGTTAAGAAAATATTGTGTTAACTGTAGAAGAAAGGGCAAATAGTTTTGTTCCCAACATCAAATATGAATCAAAAAGGATTTTTCCTTTCATTTATGTAACTACTCCCAACAATAAAAAATAACACTGAAAGGTACTGATCCAAACAGCTTCTCTATAATCAGATTTTGGCTCACCCTTCTTCACCTCAGGATTTAATGGCCGTGTTAGGAAACGTCCTATTTAACTTCTTTTTAAAATGTAAATCCATGCTGGTAAATGTGTGTGCGAACTGTGTTTCATTGAATAAAAGTTTGTGTATCCATACAGATTTGAAATATATATATATATAAATATATATATATGATCATCAAACACATCAGATATATAACTGTATACATAAAAACAATTACATTATTAACAAAATTTTACGTCTAAGTGAAAGAACGCCTCATATGGCTGTAATTTGTACATTGATTATAAATAATACACTGTGCTGTTCTTAGTCATTCTGTGACTCCATGGACTGTAGCCCTCCATGCTCTTCTGTCCATGGGATTCTCCAGGCAAGAATAGTGGAGTGCGTTGCAGTGCCCTCTTCCTATACCGTCAAACATAAAATATTTTCTGTTAATCTTCCAGAAAAACATCTATTTCTGCTTTGTTGACTATGCCAAAGCCTAGCAGTATGTGAACCGTGAACTTCCAGATGTTCAAGCTGGTTTTAGAAAAGGCAGAGGAACCAGAGATCAAATTGCCAACATCCGCTGGATCATCGAAAAAGCAAGAGAGTTCCAGAAAAACATCTATTTCTGCTTTATTGACTATGCCAAAGCCTTTGACTGTGTGGATCACAATAAACTGTGGAAAATTCTGAAAGAGATGGGAATGCCAGACCACCTGACCTGCCTCTTGAGAAACCTATATGCAGGTCAGGAAGCAACAGTTAGAACTGGACATGGAACAACAGACTGGTTCCAAATAGGAAAAGGAGTATGTCAAGGCTGTATATTGTCACCCTGCTTATTTAACTTATATGCAGAGTACATCATGAGAAACGCTGGGCTGGAAGAAGAACAAGCTGGAATCAAGATTTCCAGGAGAAACATCAATAACCTCAGATATGCAGATGACACCAGCCTTATGGTGGAAAGTGAAGAGGAACTCAAAAGCCTCTTGATGAAAGTGAAAGAGGAGAGTGAAAAAGTTGTCTTAAAGCTCAACATTCAGAAAACGAAGATCATGGCATCTGGTCCTAGCACTTCATTGGAAATAGATGCGGAAACAGTGGAAACAGTGTCAGACTTTATTTTATCAGGCTCGAAAATCACTGCAGATAGTGACTGCAGCCATGAAATTAAAAGATGCTTACTCCTTGGAAGAAAAGTTATGACCCACCTAGATAGCATATTGAAAAGCAGAGACATTACTTTGCCAACAAAGGTCCATCTAGTTAAGTCTATGGCTTTTCCTGTGGTCATGTATAGATGTGAGAGTTGGACTGTGAAGAAAGCTGAACGCCGAAGAATTGATGCTTTTGAACTGTGTTGTTGGAGAAGACTCTTGAGAGTCCCTTGGATTGCAAGGAGATCCAACCAGTCCATTCTGAAGGAGATCAGCCCTGGGATTTCTTTGGAAGGAATGATGTTAAAGCTGAAACTCCAGTACTTTGGCCACCTCATGCGAAGAGTTGACTCATTGGAAATGACTCTGATGCTGGGAGGGATTGGGGGCAGGAGGAGAAGGGGACGACAGAGGATGGATGGATGGATGGATGGCATCACTGACTCAATGGACGTGAGTCTGAGTGAACTCCAGGAGTTGGTGATGGACAGGGAGGCCTGGCGTGCTGCGATTCATGGGGTCGCAAATAGTCGGACATAACTGAGCGACTGAACAAAACTGAACTGAATCTTATTCACTACATATGTAAAAGCATATGATTAATATTGTATAATGAAACAAACATTTCAATGAATTTTAAAATATATTCTAAAGAAAATTTTGAACTCATATGTACAAATAGGCAATATTTGTCTTTTTTTTTCTGTTTTTAGAAACACAATATATTATCTGGTTTTGCCTAGTTTTAATGAGAACATAGGAGACAGTCTGTGTGATATTTCATGGACTTTTTACTTACCCACATTCTTTTGTTAAGGGTGGTTTAGTAGCCAGTCCTCTTGTCTTTTCTATAATTTTTGAAAGTAATAACTTATGTTGGGTTTAACTTATATTGGGCATTTTTATCAACTTGTTTTCATCTACAATACTTCCACTCACAGTCCTAGTTTCACCATCTAATTAATGCATTTCCTGAAGTTTCCCCATCTTTATAAAAGTGTGTATATGGTGCATACACAGACTCAAAAATACATAAGATATACCATCATTAGTTAACACTGAAGACAATGATAATAGCACCTCCATTTGTTACCATTTGGTTACCATTTTATTAGATATAAGAGCTAATTTCTTGGACTACACCAATTTTTTGTTCCAAACTCAATTTTACTAGATTTTATATAGATGAACCTTGTGCTGCTACTTCTTCTTTTCTTTTATTTCTCTTTTATTCTTTTTGTCATGTTTTTTGTTTGCAATGAAGGAAGGAAGACAGGCAAGGAGAAGGACAGGGAAAGAAAGATGGAAGATATTCATAAAAGTAAATGAATGCTGTGTTCTACCATTTAATCTACCTCAGACTTAATTTAGCCCTTTCCCCCCAAAAGAGATTGGGTAGCTAAGTTTTAAATAATGTGAGCCAAATTTAAGACCTCAGAAAATACTTTTCCAGGATCATAGCTATTTTAACTGCCTATCTTGATGAAATATAAGATTCAACAGGTTTGTTACATTTAAGGTATAAGACTTTAAGAATACTGTAAGTGAAGGCCAATACATTTAGGTATGAGCCAGATGTCTATCTTTATAAAAGGGCCTTCAGATAGTGCAAGTGCCTTTGTTCCAAATTGAAAACCCTTTTTGAGTCTGAAAAAAATACCCTCCTAGTTTGAACACCTACTGACATTATTTTCTAAATGTTAAAATTGACAGCAGAAAGCTACTGCTGTTTTCTGTAATTCTGTAAAAATCTTTGCCCACTTCAGCCTACTCAGTTGCAAAGCTAGTCCAGATGGGACCATGAAATTTTTGCAGCAAGTTCTACAGCACATAATTTTGTTCAATAAAGTTATTATGCCACACACAGCTGTATACTGCCATATAAATGAGCACATGTGCAACAGAATTCTTGTACTATAAGTTTTATAAGACTAAAATTGAGATTATACGGCCATACACAATAATTTATTTGAAACATCAACATGTGCCTTGCTCTAGGGTTACACAAATGGTGCCATTTCTTTTCCAAGGGAAAGAGTTTGTCATTTAATATTCGGTATTAACACAAATGTTTTCCTCAGAATTATAATCTAAATTAGGTGATTTAAAATACATCAATACATCATTAACTTTTTACTTTAACATATTAGATCTATAGAAGAATCAATTCTCCCTAACAATGGTAAAAGAACCTAATCACTCTCTAAATTTGCTTTTAATTAGCATCATCTGCATTAATTGGTGTAGCTGATAGCAAAATATTACAATGCACTGCTATTTTATATTTAAAATGTAATATGTCTTTTAGTTCCATGTCTCTCTAAAGGAAACTTAGCCATTTTTCTGCAATGCCTTAGTAAATATTTTCAGATGTATTGCTCAAGAATTTTCTCTAGGAAACTATACAAGACTATATATGGGATGCAGTAAATTTCCAGGTGACTATTTGGTCTTCTTTATGTTCCAGACTACTCTGAGAAATATTTTTCTCTCTCTTCCATCTTCATCCTCATAATTCACTAATTCTCAGTCACATTTTTGAGTATTGTAAAGGAAAAAAGTATGTAATCAGTAAGAAGCTGAGAAGGAAATAAGGAATCCACCATTTATTCTATGTTATATCTTGCCAAAAAAAGTCTGTAGAGTCAAAGCTATGAGTTTTTAGTAGTCATGTATGGATATGGCAGTTGGACCATAAAGAAGGCTGAGTGCCAAGGAACTGATGTTTTCAAACTGTGGTGCTGGAGAAGACTCTTGAGATTCCCTTGGACAGCAAGAGGTCAAACCTGTCAATCCTAAAAGAAATCAACCCTGAAATTCATTAGAAGGACTGATGCTGAAGCTGAAGCTCCAATACTTTGGCCACCTGATGTGAAGAGCCGACTCATTGGAAAAGACCCTGGTTCTGGGAAAAAGTGAGTATGGGAGGAGAATGGGGCAACCAAGGATGAGATGATTGGATGGCATCATCAACTCAATGGACATGAGTTTGAGCTCTGGAAGATGGTGAAGGACAGGGAAGCCTGGTGTGCTGCAGTTCATGGGGACACAAAGTGGAACACAACAGCGACTGAACAAAGAACAGCACTTTCTTGCACACATTATTTTTCACAATAATTATGAAATACACTCAATATTTCCTGGTGGGAAAAAAATGAAAAAATAGAAGCAAACAAACAAACAAAACCTACAGCTCTGAGAAGTTAAGTGACTTTCACAGAACTAGTGTTCACACAGGTAGTGTGGCAGATGTTCCAGGTCATGGCCATATTTCAGGTGCTCTGCTTCCAAGTCCAAAATGTTTTCCTCTATACCACAGATTCTAATGGTGTTCTTGCCCCTAGCCAGGCTTTTTCTCTCTAAAGCGAAACTGTAAACAAATTAATAACATTCTCTGGTTCAATGAAGACCAAGATGGGTCTAATCAAAATCAATTCCTTATATTTGACCATAGACCTATGCTTTTTTGTAATGACAGCTTCCTGGACAATTAAATATTTTTGAAAATGCCTTTTGAACTAACCTAACTCTCCTCTCATATATCCTATCTCAGGTAATGACATCACTCATTCAGTTCAGTTGAGTCACTCAGTCGTGTCCAACTCTTTGTGACCCCATGAATTGCAGCACGCCAGGCCTCCCTGTCCACACCAACACCCGGAGTTCACTCAAACTCATGTCCATCAAGTCAGTGATGCCATCCATCCATCTCACTCTCGTCATCCCCTTCTCCTCCTGCCCCCAATCCCTCCCAGCATCAGGGTCTTTTCCAATGAGTCAACTCTTCGCATGAGGTGGCCAAAATATTAGAGTTTCAGCTTAACATCAGTCCTTCCAATGAACACCCAGGACTGATCTCCTTTAGGATGGACTGGTTGGATCTCCTTGCAGTCCAAGGGACTCTCAAGTCTTCTCCAACACCACAGTTCAAAAGCATCAATTCTTCAGCACTCAGCTTCCTTCACAGCCCAACTCTCACATCCATACATGACTGCTGGAAAAGCCATAGCCTTAACTAGACGGACCTTTGTTGGCAAAGTAATGTCTCTGCTTTTCAATATGCTATCTAGGTTGGTCATAACTTTCCTTCCAAGGAGTAAGAGTCTTTTAATTTCATGGCTGCAATCACCATCTGCAGTGATTTTGGAGCCCAAAACAATAAAGTCTGACACTGTTTCCCCATCTATTTCCCATGAAGTGATGGGACTAGATGCCATGATCTTCGTTTTCTGAATGTTGAGCTTTAAGACAACTTTTTCACTCTCCTCTTTCACTTTCATCAAGAGGCTCTTTAGTTCCTCTTCACTTTCTGCCATAAGGTGGTGTCATCTGCATATCTGAGGTTACTGATATTTCTCCCGGCAATCTTGATTCCCGCTTGTTCTTCTTCCAGCCCAGTGTTTCTCATGATGTACTCTGCATAGAAGTTAAATAAGCAGGGTGAAAATATACAGCCTTGACATACTCTTTTTCCTATTTGGAACCAGTCTGTTGTTCCACGTCCAGTTCTAACTGTTGCCTCCTGATCTGCATATAGGTTTCTCAAGAGGCTGGTCAGGTGGTCTGGTATTCCCATCTCTTTCAGAATTTTCCACAGTTTATTGTGATCCACACAGTCAAAGGCTTTGGCATAGTCAATAAAACAAAAATAGATGTTTTTCTGGAACTCTCTTGCTTTTTCCATGATCCAGCGGATGTTGGCAATTTGGTCTCTGGTTCCTCTGCCTTTTCTAAAGCCAGCTTGAACATCTGGAAGTTCACAGTTCATGTATTGCTGAGGCCGGCTTGGAGAATTTTGAGTGTTATTTCACTAGCGTGTGAGATGAGTGCAATTGTGTGGTAGTCTTTGGCATTGCCTTTCTTTGGGATTGGAATGAAAACTGACCTTTTCCAGTCCTGTGGCCACTGCTGAGTTTTCCAAATTGGCTGGCATATTGAGTGCAGCACTTTCACACCATCATCTTTCAGGATTTGAAGTAGCTCAACTGGAATTCCATCACCTCCACTAGCTTTGTTCCTAGTGATGCTTTCTAAGGCCCACTTGACTTCACATTCCAGGATGTCTGGCTCTAGGTGAATGATCACACCATTGTGATTATCTGGGTCATGAAGCTCTTTTTTGTACAGTTCCTCCGTGTATTCTTGCCACCTCTTCTTAATATCTTCTGTTTCTGTTAGGTCCATACCATTTCTGTCCTTTATCAAGCCCATCTTTGTCCTTTATCAAGCCCATCTTTGCATGAAATGTTCCCTTGGTATTTCTAATTGTCTTGAAGAGATCTCTAGTCTTTCCCATTCTGTTGTTTTCCTCTATTTCTTTGCACTGATCGCTAAGGAAGGCTTTCTTATCTCTCCTTGCAATTCTTTGGAACTCTGCATTCAGATGCTTATATCTTTCCTTTTCTCCTTTGCTTTTCTTCTACTTAGTTCATACAATTGAAATTTTAACTCTTCCTGATTATTCCATCTTCCTTTTCCCCAAATCTAAAGAATTCCTCAATTCTATTTCAACTCTATAAATCTATCTTTAGGGAAGTTTTCTTCAAATACTAGTGTGCTTCAGATTCTCCGATGAACATTTTAAAACATAGGTAGCTGGAGTTCATAAATGCTTACCACCTTGGTTGTGGTGATGCTGTATGTCCAAACTTAGCGAGATCTATACATTAAACATGTGCAGTTTTTGATATATGAATTATATCTTAATTTAAGCAAAAATGGTTGCTGGACCCTGCATCAGAGGTTTTCATCCAGTAGGTCTCAGATCGAGCCCCAGACAATTGGCATTCTTTGCAAATTTCCAGGTGATGTCAATGCATCTGATCAGAGGACCACATTTTGAAAGGCATTAGTCTAGTGCATCTTTTCATTCTTGTCAACTCCTTGTGCCAGGCTCTCCTCAGATCTTGACCAGACAACCACAAAAAAATTATCAACCATTGCCTTTCTCATCCCTGTCCTCTGTCCTTCCTGGACAATTTTAATAAGTGAAAACACAAATCTGATAAAATTACCCAACTAATATTTTTTTAATCTCTCCAATGGTATTCCACTGACCAGAAAGCAAGGTAATCACTTTCACCTTACAGTTTTCACCTACCACACTCTTCTGTTTTTCCAGGATGTCTCCCTTGAAGAAAATGCTCATCTTAATCTCAATCTGTCCAACTTCTATTGAACTTTCAAAGTTTATTTCAAATATCATATTTTTGTATGTGAGATATAGCTAAATGCCTCCTAGCAAAGTTCATAAAGTCCTATGGTGACTTCACAATGTGCCTAGTACTAACTGAATTGAATTTTTCACTATATTGTATTTAATTATCACTTTTGATCCCTTTTGGGGGTTTATTTTTATAAGCCAAATCCTCCACTAAAAAAAAAAAACAAAAAAAAAATTAAATATCTTCAACATTTCCCATCCCCCATTACAAATTAGGAGAAACATACAACTTGTTTGGCCTGCTGACTTTCCTTCATTAAGTATTATTTTAAAATGACTTGATTAAAAATATATCATTCAGCATATATTATCACCTCCAACATGCTATGTTAATGCAGAGACGTACTGAAGAAAGAGTTCAACATTATCCACATGAATTTAGAAAAACAACTTGTGTAGGCATGTATCTCGAGATATAAATGTCTAAATCAATAGTTATTTTTGTGTGATTTAAGTCTTTGTCTTCAAATATACACAGACTTTATCTTAATAAATGCCTGAGGATTTGGCCTGTCTTCATCATCAGTTTTAAGGATCTTACCTGTCATGAATATTTGAAATTTACTACCTGCCATACTAATGCTTTCTAAATATAGACATAGTCTAAATTCTAAATCTATCAAAGCATTGTATCTTATACTAAATGCAGTTTAAAACCCAACAAAAGCTCCATCTAAAATGATACTTAAATTATTAAGGACTAAATGTACAGCCAAAATCCTTTCCTTCCATGACCCAACTTATTACTAATATTATTATATAATTAAAAATAACTTGTTATATAATGGAAAAGACAATGCTATGAATTTCAGAATTTCAAAATAAGTGTATTTTGTTCTCCTCAAGCACTTAATTTTACCATGTTTATCTTTAGCTGGTACTTTTCCCCATAAAATTACCTACATGGAAATAATGTAAAACTTTCAGATTGATTGATAGATTTTAATTGCTCTGGTATGAACAACAACAATAAAAATGTCCAGCATGTGCTTAAATCATGTTTAGAATTCACTGATTTTACTGTTATATTTCTGTGGCAATTAGTGGCCAATTTAGTTTTGTGGAATAGACAGGATAAATTGAGAGTTTTCTAAGTCTAGTTAAATCATTTTCATTACTGATAAGAAAGTGATTTGAATACTACAATAGGGAGTATAATATCTTGAAAGATGGGTTTCATTTAAAACCATGGATTATCACCTTTGGAAAAGCCTTTGAATCGTTTTGTTAAAAAAAAAAAAAAAGGCAGGTGCCAAATTCAGACTTTTAAGGACTACTCTATTCTCATCAATTATAAGTTTTGTTATCCCCCAATATTATACAAGCCATGATGAAACTGTTTATAATCAACTATACTTTAAAAATAAGATTGAATTTTTCCAGTTATCTGACTAGGTGAAGAGATGTTACCAAGTGGCTGCCACGTTTCTACAATTTTTTTGAGGAACCCACTTGTCAATTCACAGAAGCATGTCCCAAGATAAGCTCAAAATGTCTGAGCAGGTGTGATAAACTAACAAAGTCTCTCAGAGAGACAGAGAAGTGCTTTGTCTCTTTACTTTATTTGGCTTTGTTTCAAAGCCTTTTCTTTTTCATGAAAGTTCTACTCAGTCTCTCCATGATAGGCTTGTCCACTGGAATTCACATTCCCTTCCTTCTCATAGGGCTGCTGTGTCAATTACTACTCTACCTGAGGAGCGTAACAAACAGTTCCACGTTCTGACAGCGTCCTCCCTAATTAGAACCACCAAAAGGAACAACACAGTTGTTCCGTATGTCTTGGTCTTTATCTGTGAGTTTTTGGGTGACACGAAAATTATCCTAAGCTTTTCCGAGACTTAAAATGATAAGAAGAAGTAGTGCCAAAAGGAAAACATTGGAAAAAATCTGAGGAAAATACGGACTTTTTTTGTGTGAAATGGAGAGGAGAGGGAGAGGGAAGAAGGAAAGAAGGAAGATTTTATATATTTACCTATTGTGCTCAGTCATGTCTGATTATTTGCAACACCATGAACTGTAGCTGGCCAGGGTCCTCTGTCCATGGGATTTCCCATCCAACAATATTGGAGTGGGTTGCCATTTCCTCCTCCAGGGGGTCTTCCCAACCCAGGGAACAAACCCGCCTCTTTTGCATTTCCTGCATTGGCAGGTTGATCCTTACCACTAGCACCACCTGGGAAACCCCATATTTATCTGCTGGGTTAAATATAAATATATATATACACATTGTGGTAGGCAGAATGGCAGCCCAAAGATGTCTATGTCCAAATCCAAGGAACCTGTGATCCTTTTAGGTTAATGGCAAAGGGAGGCTTAAAGTCACAGATCGCTTGACTTTGAGATAGGGAGACTATCCTGAATTATCCAGATGGACCTAGTCATAGGGTCCTTACAAGGAGAAGAATGAGGGAGGCAGAGAGAGAATTGGAGGGATGACAGCCTTAGAAGGGAGAAGGCAATGGCACCCTATTCCAGTACTCTTGCCTGGAAAATCCCATGGATGGAGGAGCCTGGTAGGCTGCAGTCCATGGGGTCACGAAGAGTCCGACACGACTGAGCGACTTCACTTTCACTTTTCACTTTCATGCATTGGAGAAGGAAATGGCAACCCACTCCAGTGTTCTTGCCTGGAGAATCCCAAGGACGGCGGAGCATGGTGGGCTGCCGTCTATGGGGTCGCACAGAGTCAGACACGACTGAAATGACTTAGCAGCAGCAGCAGCCTTAGAAGTACTTTCCCTGTGATGCTTTAAAGATGGAAGAATGGGGCCACTAGCAAATGTGAAATGGTGGCCTCTAGAAGCTGAAAAAGGTATGGAAAAGGATTCTACCCTAGACCTATAAAAGGAATGCAGTCTTCCTAATATTAATACTTTGATTTTAGTCCAGTGAGATTCGCTATTGACTTCTGACCTCTAGAACTGTAAGATACTAAATTTGTGTTGTTTTACACCACTAAGTTTGTGGTAAAATTAGTTCAAGCAACAATAGAAAATATACATGTATATACACTTGCCTCATTGTTTATCTTTAAATTAGAGAATTTCTCTGTCGTGTTTAAAGATAAACACCATTCACGTCAATGCCAATGCACAAATATAATTCAAATCACACATAAGAGTCATAAACATGATGTAAAGATTCCTTGTGTCTCTGTTTTAAAAAAAAAGAAACAAATGGCATTAATTCTAATAACATGTTTTATTCAACCTCAAATATACAAGAATGTATCATATCTATATGTCATCAACACACAGTTATTGAGGTATTTTGCTTTCCTTTTATTGGCATCAAGTCTTCTAAATCTGATGTGTTTGTTATAGCACATCTCACTTTGGACTAATCACATAACAATTGCTCAATTATCACAACTGGCTCGTAGCTACTGTATTGGGCAATATAAATCTAAATATTAAGATGTTTTAGTATTCTGAAGTCAATTTTGGTGATAGCTTTGAATATATTTATATGGTTAAAAAGCTATAATATGAATTTTTATCTGTTTTTAATAAAGAATAGTGATTTCTCTATACATTTTACAGGGCAAAAAATTTGCCTTGATCGAGACACTAAACATAAACACAGAAATGTAAATGCTGACAAGACCATCTCAATCTATGAATTCTTTTCAAATAAGTAAGTAGAATATTTAAATGCCATTCAAAAATTTAGGTGGGTATGTTGGAAAGCTGATCTTTGAGTCACATATATATTTGGGTTTTGTCATCTATTTTTCCAATTTGAATTTCTTTCTCCCTATTCTATTTTTATTCTTACAAGCAAGGCATCAAATGTTTACTGCAAAACAAACTAAAATAAAATGAGTTTGCTTCTTTACATCTACTCTGAATAGCTGCTTATTCATATCACAGCACAGCTGCCACAAAGCTATCATGGGTCATGGTGTCTGCTCAGAAATAGGAAGCTGAAATAGCCAAAGTACTGCAGGTATATCAGAAAACACAGGTATATCAGAAGATCTTTTTCCAGTGCTGGTCAAATTCTACAGGATTCCAATTGCTTATAATTTGGGATAATCTATATAAAGATAAACTGCATAGTTTATTCTTAATATGATTTAAAGAGACATTTTAAATAGACATTTCACAGAAAGATAAGCAATTGTAGATTATAGGAATCAATAATCCTGAAGGTTTTTATTTCAACTTAAGCAGGTAGCAGGATTTTTTCCCCATTATTCTTGTTTTCTTAGATAGAGCTGACACTTCAACCAGCATTTTAAGTAACTATACTGGTATTTGAAAATCTCAACAAGGCAATGCAGTCCTTCTCACTGTCTACGTATACATTCTATCTAAATAGCTATCAGCCTAGCATATATTTTTTCCCTTTCTAGTTTCCTAACTTACATCTTTAGGGGATGTTATAAACTGAACATATGCCCATGCAGAAACACCCTCTTCTGAATATTTGGTGGGAATTGTAGCTGTGTAGTTTTGGGTTTTGTTGTTGTTGTTGCTGTTTAACTTTATCCCAATCTTCTGTTTAATTTATAATGAGCTAAATCTTCCAACTTGAGACTTTTTCTTAAAGGATCGTCACTATTTGGCAAAAACAAAACAAAACTTAAATTGATAGTGTTCTTCAAAGCTCTTAAAATATTTTCTTTATTGTACATTATACAAATAAAACTCCCACTTGTTTCCTCCACCTTCCCTGGCTTTAATTTACCTTTTCTCTAAGGCTGTAACAAAACCTAATACAATCTAGCTGATGCCCAGATATGGGTATGCTATTTTTGACAATTGTCTAATATTTATATTAGGAATCAGCAAAGCCTTACACTTTATAAATGAAGTTATTCATCATTATCAGTCTCCATAGTATCTTGCCACTCCGATGGTCCCTTCACTCTCTATTTTAATTCAGTCTAGGCTGTAGATGCATTAGCCCCACAGGCATCATGACTCACTTTGGAAAAGGAAAACACAACAACCTGATTTCAAAGTATATGAATACCCTGCTTCTTAGATTTACTCCAAAAAACTTGTCAACCGCAGTATCTACCCATGGAGGACTCCTAATGGAAAACGTAGAAACTAGACTCAGAAGAAACATAGGGTGGCACACATTTCAGCTCCTCCATCTTTACATACTGCGGAAGTGACAAGAAGTGAACATCTTAGGAAGGTCTGAGTGGCAGACGATTTCTGGAAATTGTTTGCCAAAAAGAGTAGGAGACAGCCTTCATTGCAGATTGACATTAATGATGCAGTTGAGGGACTGAAAGAACTTACTATTGATATGTGTATATTAGTGCTAGTCAATTTTTTCCACTCCAGTTTGTAATGTTAGCTCTTTCTCTTTCAGCTGATGTTGTTATTTATAAGATCACAGATTGAAAGCTTCTCAAATGACAAAGACTATTCCCTAAGTTTTGCTGAAATAAGGAAATTAGCCCCAGTTGAATTGGCCCTCAGCCACCAGGTACATAGTTCCATAGTTTTACTACTAAAGCAAAAATTAGAAGTTTAAGAATAAAATGTATTCCTCCTTCTTTGGGACAATTCTTTAAGCACTTGAAGACAGTATCATTTTCTCCAAATGGTGTAAGATTGTTGCTATGATGAGGCATTCTGTAAGATCACCATATACCCTTATGTGGCTGCTGCTGCTGCTGCTAAGTCACTTCAGTTGTGTCCGACTCTGTGCAACCCCATAGACGGCAGCCCACCAGGCTCCCCCGTCCCTGGGATTTTCTAGGCAAGAACACTGGAGTGGGTTGCCATTTCCTTCTCTAACGCAAGACAGTGAAAAGTGAAGGTGAAGTAGCTCAGTCGTGCCCGACCCTCAGCGACCCCATGGACTGCAGCCTTCCAGGCTTCTCCATCCATGGGATTTTCCAGGCAAGATTACTGGAGTGGGGTGCCATTGTTTTCACCGGCTAGTGGAGGAGAAAATGCTAAAACCTATGGACCCTGTTTACATTCATGTGGGTTGGGAATTATCCATTGTTAGCCATGCAGCAGAAAAGGAAAAAATAAATCCTTTGAGGATACAAATCTTTCTAAGGATACACTGTACTCAAACGATCCCTTACACAGCATTCATAATGAGACTAGCTTACGTGCTAACATTTACAGAACATTAGAGAGATGTACAATGCTATATGCTTTGTAGTACTGGCTTATTTAATCTTCACCACAATTCTACAATGTACAATGTAGAAGTTGTACATATTCATATATTGTACAATGTACAATATGAAGTTTTATTATTTCTTCCCACAGAAGCAAATAAGGACTTAAGAAGACCAAGGTCACTCAGGTAGTCACAGAACTAGAATTTGATCCCATGTCTATTTGACTCCAAAGCCATGACCTTAACAATTACAGTAGAGAAGTTTTAAGGACAACTCTATGGCTAATATCCATAAAATTTTATATGTGTTTATTGAAATTCCACTAATGAAATTTTATATAATATATATATACACACACATGCTTATGCATATGTATATATGTGTGTAATCCTAATTTGCAAAATACATTTTAATTATATTCAATGAAGAAGAAGATTAAAAACACAGAAACTAAGATAAGTCATCTGATATTAACAAAAGGAGCAATGAATCTTCAAAAGAATGATGACTAGTTTTATTCTTTGGAGTCTATTTCAAAGGCTAAATTGAAAACATTTAGTCTTTGTCTTTTAAAATGAAATAAGAACATGCGTATCTAAATCTGCACTGTGCAATATGGTAACCACTAGCCAAATGCATCTATTGAAATTTAAATAAAGATTGAATAAAATTTAAAAAAATTAGTTCCTGTCACATGAGTACCAATCTAAATGGAACTAAGGATGAACTAAGCGATACTTTTATCAAGGATGATCTACACTAATTCTTTCCCCTTTTGTAGTCACTGTTCTCTTTCCCCCTCTCACAACACTGCACTCTGAATAAGACAAACTGTTTGTGATTTTCACATTATCTTTAACAGGATCTACTGGACAAGTTGTCTCCTTACATGAAAATGAAGACAGCCAAAATAAGAACTGACATTGAGACTTAAGGGTGAGGAGTATAACTCAGTTTTCTTTTAGCATGAGCCAATGGTATATTTCAGGAGATACAATTTAAGACACATTTCATTGATGACTTGATGGCTACCAGGAAGAGGAAGTATTCTAAAACGGTTGTTTTTATTTTTTTTTGAAAAGCATGACATTTGAACAGAAAGAAATAGTGTGAGTGAGAAAGAGATAAAGTGATGAACAAGCAATGAACATTTATATCAATAAAATCTCATTTTAAAGGAAAATAAATTGTCGTCTGTCCTTACTATAGTCGACCCTGATTATTTTCATTATATATATAAAGAATTTTAGATAGTTTTCTATAATCATTATGCAAACAAGGAGATGGGCTATTATGTTTAACAGTTTCCATAAGTGACTTATAAACGAGTTTACATTTTCAAAATGGGAGGTTGAACAAGACGGTAATTTCAATTGTGAACTTATTAAGAAGTGAGCTCAATTTATGCTTTCCCCCATTTTTAGCCTTTGAAAATAGTTTCAATGATAAAGACTAGTATCAATGGCATCACCATTTTTAATAGCATTAATGATCTTCACAATCACAGTAGCATTCACCAACTTTTATAAGGCTATTGGAATTTATTAGTGGTTTGCTTGTCTATTTAATGTCTATTTGATAAGGCTTTGCCCATGGTAGATTGATTTAAATTCTTTTGAAACTTCGCATTGCGTATAAAGAACACATTCACAGAAGAAATTTCACAAAAGAAATTTGTGACTAATTTGAAAAAAAAAAGATTCTGATTGGAAAGAATCAGAATCTTTTTCTTTCATACATGGAGGTTAAAAATATTTATGCAAAACCATAATTGTTCCTCCCTAAGTATACAAGTTGTGAATGTTCACAGGTATGGAACAGCAGAATGCTTGATCTTATTTAAAACTACATTACACAAAAAATTCTAGGTTTAAAAAGAATCAACCAACTAGTGTTTAGTATTTATCCTCAGTATAATTAATTTTATAATCATCAGCCTAGTGATCTCTATTTATCCACATTCTAACCTAGTTAATCACTGTATTATATGTTCACATACCACATACACTGTTGAGAAACTTTTAAGAAAACTGACAGGATGTGCATACATTCTAAAATTTTTTTTCTAGTCACATCCTGAAGAAAACTCTTGATAATTTGATATGGTAATGGTTGTTCCATCTCTCTCGATCTCTCTCCATCTTTTTTATATCAAACCTTTCTTTTTATAGTCGGATGATGGATAATATGTGGAAAATATACAGTGCCCTCATTCAGTCACTAGCTACTCCTTTTTTACTTCCTTAGCTTGGCCACAAATCTCTAACTCATTGAATGGCCTCCAAAACATTGCCTGAGGGTAGGCAGGAGGAGGAGGTGGAGCTCAAAGTGTGCTGTGCCTTCAAGAATACTGCCCATTGTTTTAGTACCTGCAGTTCCTTGGAACGGTGCGGCACCTGTAAAAGGTTAATGAGCACAGAGACTTTCAGGCATAATGCAAATTACAGACAGACAAACACAGACATTTCATTGATAAACAGACAAGCAACATGCACGCTGCAGGCACACTACAGGTGGCAGATATTACTGCAGCTCCACCTTTGGAAGATCTTGCAGATCACTTGTATAAATGAGTTTTTGTCTTTTCGTGTGAGATACTATTTTCAAGGACAATTTTACAAAAAGGAAAAATCGTTTTTCAACAGTTGTCAGGTATTCTTGTCTTATCTTGCATTGTAATCAGATGTTTATGTCATCCTTTTTGTTGCAGGTCATTAGAAATCTCCTCAACTTTATCAAATAAATCAATTAAATAGATCTTTTTGAAAAGGTTCATTCTTTCTTTTTTAAAAAAGCCTGATTCACTTCCATCCAAAAAGTACTGATTTCATAATTTAGGCACCTTGTCTTCACTATATTTGATAAACATCTTTACTGCTAAAAAGAAATCATGGTCTAAATCGTCTGCAATAAATATCTTAAATGGATTCAAACTCTCTGAGCTATTAAAAAGTTCGGTCAGGACTTTGTGATGAACTCAATTTTTTAAAAAATCAAGCTGTCAGGTTTTTTTAAAAATCCTAAATTGTTTGTCTTTAAAATTAATATTCATGGCTGTATGAGAATCATCAAGCATTAATGTACATGCATTAATACTACCATCATTGCAGAGGGCCTGCAGAGAAAGAGTTCTTCCATTCCCAGTTTCATTTTTCAAACAATCTCTTGCTATTTTAGCAGCACTCAACACTAATACAGAAGTAATCAAATTAGCATTAGCGGTTCACGTTGCAAAATTCAATTTGTACTGCTACAACATCAAAGTAAAAATATTTGCATATCAAAAGTAAAAGAGGTGGGATTTAAATTAATTTAGTGTCTTAAACAAAATTAAGTAGGCCTTGATGGTAAATTAAATGATAAATAGTTCACAAATACCAAACTAGAATATATTTATATTTCTTTTCAAAAAATCCCAAGGCCTGTGTACTAAATGCTAATGAAATATGAATATTAGAAAAAGAATGGAATATGACAGTGCATATGGAAAATGTTGGGTTTCTCATATTCTGAGAATTCTGTTTAAATTTCATTCAGACTGTAGTGTTTACAACTGTTTATAACTCAGAGTATATAGGTGAAAATTCTATCTATTATCTATCCATTTAGCATAATACAATATTCTAAATCTAATTATCACCAATATTTTACCATGTAAGAAAATGTAGTGGCTTTTATACACTTGTGGGCATAAACATGACAAAATACTGTGACTTCTAAGAAATACATTCCTTTTTTTAATCACCTGCTATTATCATGAAGTTTCCATCTGCTTATCACAATGATTAATGTTTTAATAGTCCTTCCTCATGTGGTGATTCCTATGGCCAAGTTGGGAGAAACACACTTTTTTTATCAGTGGATGTTTTCATGTAACCACAACTATGTGCTTCTCAGGGAAGGGTGGGGGTGGATAACGTTTTCAAAGGAGTAAATCAAGCCTTTAAAATAATTTACATTTCTGCTTTAGCTCAGTCTTCTCCTAACAGAGACCTAGTGAATGACCACTGTTTGCAGTATAATGGAGTCCCTGAATATTAAATATTCCCTAATGTACCCGGGGCATTATGTTCCTTCCTCCCTGGCAACAAACTCCCAACCTGCCTGTTATGAGAACTGCTTCCTAGGTCATTAGATGTAACTCTGCACTGATATTTTATTTTTTGTTTCCTATTCCAACTAATGTTTAAACTAAAACATGTTTCTATTGTACTACCATGCTTTCAGATATTTCCAAAATATAGAAAAATTTAATGTATTCAGACTATTTTATCTTATATGCTTACTGGAAAAGAAAGAAAATGCTGTTTTATGAGCCATTTTCATGATTTTAAACAATGTGATATAATTTGAGAAATACTAGTGACAAAATTTCCCAGAGATATTGTAAGTAGTGTCCACAACATTTTATAAGTACTAAATGGGCTTCATGGAGCTAATCTGATAGGTAGCTATACTTATAAACTTTTAAGTTATTAGCCAGGTGCCCTTACAGAAAAGACATATCAGGAACAGGTAAACAAGAAAAAGAAAGCATTTTAAAGTGAAAACTTAGGATGAAATAGATATAGTTTATTAGCTTCATCTAACTTCTAAATTTCAAGTTGTTAATTACATGATATTTGGGTAAAGGTGAGCAGGCAAAATAACAAATTTTACATTTATTTATTAATTAAAGAATTATTGTCCTTGGATTAAGTTTTGTTGCTGCTGTTTTTTGTTTGCTTTACCCTGTGAGTTGGAAAAGCAGATTTTCGAGTATGGTACGAGAGTAACATTGGTTAGCTTCCCCATCATAAAGGAATAGACTGATGAAAAAGTCATTCTTTGTAATGTATAACCTATGAAATTGTAATTTCCATGTATGTGTGACATATCACAATATGCTATGGGATATTATGCCCAAAGATATTTTCAAATACATTCTGAATATATTAGAGTACTTTTAGGTAAAAAAAAAAATTGAGTTGTACAAAGATCACGTTTGTCATTGTTCAACCATTTCTTCATAATGATACTATAGTCATTTTGTGGGGGAGGGGCAGGGATCATGTGAAATAGGGATTGTCTGTGCATTTCTCACAGATTTTGCTTTGCAGATTTGATATAACATCTACATAAAAGTGAATCATTTGATAATCTAATGTGGATACAGTATTTTGTTCATTTGCATGCTTTTAGAAAGGCCCTTCTAACTAAAATCTATTTTCATGGGAAATAATAATTCTCTTTTCAGGAATACAAGAGCTTAATTTTTTAAAAAGAGAAAAAAGTGACCTTTTGGGAAGAGAGGACAGAGATCTGAATATTAATGCAATCAGTAGCTGTCATTTAGAAGACAAGGCAAAATCATCTGCAGACCAAAAGAAACCTAAACCTAGGTATCTATGACTCAATAGAAATTATTAATAGGAGGAAAATTTCAACTTAAGAAACATGTGGATTAAATTTTCCTTGTTTTTAAGAAAGATTAAAAATACCTGTTTCAAGTCAGTTAGCTATTTCTGGTAGGAATAATTTAAGAAAGTTACAGTAATTAGTATAATATATAATTGGATTATGACATGTCGCATAGGAAACTCTTATACTTTATTGTATAATCAGGAAATGGTATTTCATCTATTTTTTGTTGTCATTCATTTAAAACTACAAAGACCAAAAGAAATAAAATTAAATGAAAGGGTAGTGAAGTATTTAAAACGACATAGTTCAGATCTTCTTTTACAGATAAGAACACTAGAGTGCAAAAGGACAGTGGTTTGCGCAAGGTCCCACAACTGGCAGCAAAGCCAGGGGCAAATCACTGATTAACAAATTTCAAAAATTAAGAAATGTGCTTATTTCAATATGAGAATAATTTGAAGGAAGATCAACTGAGAATTGATGAAGACCTGCTCTATTATAGGCACTATGATACATGCTTTATATACATTTTTTTCATCTCACTCTAATTCAGGAGGTTATGGATTTTATTAATTTTTTTAATGAGAATACTGAATATCCGAGAGACTAAGTAAATTGTTCAAGGTTACAGAGCTTGTAAATTGATTGCATAGTTACCACTAAAATCCAAAGTGTTCCTCTTTCTTATCTCAGTTTACACATTAAAATAACTAAAACTGAAGGCCAGTTCTATAACCAAACTAATATAGAATAATATTTGTTGAAATAATGAGGGTGATGATTTATAAGCTTCCTAAAGAGGAATCAAATGCAAATTCAATAAATACTTAGCTGTACTTGAGGCTCAAAACAAAGACAAATGAAACTTTTTAGCAAAAGGACATAAAAAACAATGTAGAAATGTGGCCTTACTTTCCTTGAACGATGTTACTAAACCAAGCCTTTGCCCCAAATGACTAATGTAGTTCAAGTTTGAGTGGAATTTCTTTTCATACATATTTAGCTTCCTAATGGCTGTTTTTTTTTTTTTTTTTCCTTTTCCGATATGAGAGTTTTGTTTGGATTTAACATGCCTTTGCCACATTTTGCTTGGATTATTCTATTGCCCATGGAGATCTCTGTACTTAACTTGTAAATTTCATTGCCATAGAAAGGAGCAAACTGGTTGCTTTCAGATGCCTTTAGATGACTATAAAGGACCCAAAAATAATTTTTAGAATTACACATTGGCAGGTATTTTTCTCTTGGATATAATTCTATTAACTTTGCTCTCACTGTATTCTTTATTTGGGAAGCCTATATTAATGATTCCGAAATCACAGTCTTTTAGAATTTGTTGAAAAGGCCCTAAACATTTGAGACTTCAACTTCTTATGTTTATGTATGAAGAAAATGAAGACCTGAGAAATAAAGTTGGATGAAAAAAAATTTCCAAGTAAGAGAAGATCCAAGGCCACATCTAGTACTGATGAACCTATTTGCAAGACAGGAATAGTGACACAGACGTAGAGAAAGGATTTATGGACACAGTGGCATAAGGAGAAGGTGGGACAAATTAAGAGAGTACTGTTGACATATATACACTACCATGTAAAAAACACAGAGATAGTGGGAAGCTGCTGTATAAGGTAAGAAGCTCAGCATGGTGCTCTATGATGACCTAGAGGGGTGGGATGCGAGGAGTTGGAAGGGAGGCTCAAGAGGGAGGAGATATATGTACAGTTACAATTGATTAACATTGTTGTACAGCAGAAACTAACACATTTTGAAACAATAATCTTCCAACTTAAAAAAAAAAAACAAAAAGCAAATCTAGAATTCCTAATCTGATACTCTTTTCATTCAAACACAACAGCAGTGATAGACAAACACCCCCCTAACAAAGATTCCTAGATATTTAATGATGAGAAATGAGGCTGACCGTTATCCAAGAGTGCCATTTTAAACAGACTTTTCTGTTTCAGTGTAGTGCTATTTATGAAGCAAAACCTTATATTAAAACTAACACCTCCATATTGATCCCTCCCCTCAGCTCACCTTTACTTCCTGCACAGATGAGCCGTGTGATTGTTTTTTTGTATTTCATATATTTTTAAAAAGTAACGTATCTGAATGTAGAATGTATTTTACTGATTCGTTTATTTCTCCAGCTCTGTAAACAATGAAATAGTTGTTTTTTCAACCATCAATCTCAGTACTATAGACACTAGCGTAAGATCACTACCTGGTGTAAGAAGTCTTAGAATTTACTACAAAACAATGTGGAATGTTTTTTGTTAAATCCACACAAAGACTTTCTTCGACTCAATGGTGTGGGGCACTATGACAGCACAGAGTGTCAACAGATAAACGGAAATACACTGTTACAATGCTATTATTAGTATTTATAAGAGCTCTAGTGCTCTTGATAAATGAAGCCACATTAATTAGTTTCAGGATTGTATTTTCACTTTGGCATATCCACTAGCACTTCTGAACATGCAATTAAAATATTTCAAAATGTCACTTATGTTTCCATTCTACAAGAAATGCATACTGATTATGGCCACTTGATTTATACTTGGACACATACATTTAGAAACAAAATGTGTTAACATTTTAGGGTTAAGAAATCTCTCCTACACTGCTTGCAATAAAAACTGATGAAAAACAAAACTATCAATGCTGATGCAAATATATAATGATAGCATTTTTCTGAGTATGAAATATGTCCAGTTGTATATAAATGATTCAATCCTAGTAAGTTTGCTTTGCTTTTATTTTGGAAAATGTAAATTCAATGAGAATTTTGGGATAATCAGAGAAAGCAGACAGCTTTTTGGACTTCTCAAGTTAGCTCTCTGTTAAACAAACAGCATCACTGATTTGAAAGTTAGTAACCCATGTATTGACATTAAAACAAATTACCATTCTCTCTTAAATTATGGGAGATTGATTTTCATCTTTGTCCAATAAATACCAGAAATCCTTTGATTCATACTAAGAGTGGTTTAAAACAAAGTTGATATATTTTCTGTTTTCTATTAAAAAGAAAATTACAGTATAGATTAGATAGATGAAGATACATGTATACATATAAATATAGATGTATGTGTATATAATAATAACAATATTTTCCAAATTGTTTGGCCAATGTAATACCAGCTTGATTTCTTGTACAGATGTAGTCAGAGAGCAAAGTAAAGCTACACAAGGGACCCCCTGCACTACTTCCTTGATCTCAGGAAGAGGGAAGAGATGTCTGGACAAATGTAGAGGCATGTTGCTAATTGCTTTCCTATAAATGATAAATTGAGTTTTGTGAGAAGAACAGGTTGTATATCTGGCAGATCCCAACTGCAATTAATGTTTAATGTTTAAACCACTGAAATATTTTTCTTCCTATCTTTAACTCCTCAAAAATCAATAATTCAGAAAATCTCTAAATTCCTCTTTAATTCTGCAGGAATGTTCTAGGTACTATCAGACCTAGACTCAAGTGCCCCTCCTATCTTATAGATACAAAGGACAGTACAAGAAATGATACTCAAAAACAGGGTGGACAGAGAAGTTACTGTTAAATGTGAAGGAGATCAGTAAAGTAGCTGAAAAATAAAAGAACCCTCGATGGCATTTAACACATAACATAGCAGTCCATACATAATATGAAAAGGGTTAAGGGTTATTTTATTAATTAATTTAAAAAGGAGGAAATTTGAAAAGGGATTCTAAAATTTGGAATTTGGGTAGAGATGCTAGCTTTGTTCTGAAGATCAAATCAAACATGGATGTCAGGCTTGAGAGGCACCATGATTTTATCTCCTATGGGTGAGAAAATAGTGGAGGTTATCTTGAAAGAAAAAGCCAGAGCACAGATAGATCCACCAGGAAAAGTGGGTGGAGGAGAAAGAAAGTGAAAGTATTAATCGCTCACTAGTGTCTGACTCTTTGGGATCCCATGGACTATAGCCTGCCAGGCTCCTCTGTCCATGGAATTCTCCAGGCAAGAACACTGGACTGAGTAACCATTCTCTTCTCCAGGGGATCTTCCTAACCCAGGGTTCAAACCCAGATCTCCCACATTGCAGGCAGATTCTTTACCATCTGAGCCACTAGGGAAGCCCAGGGATGGAGAAAAGAAGTAGTAAAAACTGGGAAACAAATCGGAGATGGGAGAGTTTACTGGAAAGATTGGTGAACACTCCTAAGGAGAGTGGCGCGTGAAAAGGGAAAAAGAACTAGAGAATGACAGGTGTATCCAATGTTATCTCTTCCTTCCTGCCTTCCCCTGCTCTGCCACTGCAGTTCTCCATTCTAATAGAGTCCATGCACCAGCAATAGAAACAGAACAGAACCTGGCCGCAAAGCGGAGTGACTAGTACTCTAAACCATAAAACATGAATTCTGACTATCTCTATACTGGGCCAAAATTAAAAAAAGAAAGAATAGAGGCAACATTAAAAAAAAAACTCAGTGATATAGAGCACAAAGCATTTTCATATCAGTCAACACTGGCATCAGAAGACTCAACATAAAAGAGCAAGGTTAAGAAGAAGGGTGAAAACTTAATCCTTTACTATTCCTGGATGCTATATACTAATACATGAACTGATACACTCTATTAATTTAAAAGGACAACTTTGAAGAGCTTGTACTTTACTCAGTGATGGAATATGGGCTTTTTATTGTCTGAAATTGATTTGATTTCTAATAAAATATTTGCTTCAACCTTGGGCAGCAAGGCAGCAGATAGCTCAATGTAAGACATTAATATAATGAAAGATTGTGATATTTTCCCATGCAGTTCAAAGACTCTAGTGTTATACATCAAATTCATGTCCCTTGTAACTAAATCTGTCATAAATCTAGGCATCCAAAAATGAAATGTGTTTCTCAACAATAATCTACTGTCAATATTAACTTAATAAGACTTCAAATGCTACAACACTTTCTGGTGGTTTTTAAATTCTTCACAAATAAATTATTGATCTTGGTTTTTGATAATGATATTAATAGAATATACAAATAGGAAAATGAGGCATGTGAGAGATTATCGTATCCCAATCATTGAAACTATACTTTTCTTTTAATCTTTCATGATCATAAGTAAATATGCAAACAGAAACAAAGGTAAATAAATATTCTGATAAATTTTATATTTTGTTACACAAAATTAATAAAATTTAATCTTAAATTTTAAGAATTTAAAAATTATTGAAAAATTTGAAACTTCTAAGAATTAAAACATAAGCCATTTAAATATAATTACTATAAGTGTTTTTCTCCCTTTGTTCAATAATGAATGAATCACCTGTTTCTGAGTGATCAAGAAATCCCATTCATTTATTTCTTTACAAGCCCTGTGTTTTCTTCTCTTCAGAATCCATTAGAGAAAAAAATATGAATTGTGAAGTTAGGAGTAGTTCTTAATGTTCATGTTTGGTTTCATTTTGTCTGTTAGTACTTTGTGGGCAAGATTAAATTCTGTTAGATATAAAAGGAAATCCTATGCTTGTGCTAGTAGTTAAATATGCTCTTCAGAGGAAAAAAATAGTGGTAACATCTTAGTGTTAGATAATGATCTTGTGAGTTGCAGATTATTATGACTCTGAATTACTAATCTGATACTTGTGGAAAGTATGTTTTTGTTACCAGAAAGCTATAACATAAACAGTTCTCTTGAGTTCTTCTATGCCTAATGTTATTTTATGTGAGACTGGTAAGATGTAGAGTGAATATTGATACCCCACAGGCTTCCCAAGTGGCTTAGTGGTAAAGAATCTGCCTGCCAATGCAGAAGACTCAAGAGGTGAAGATTTGATCCTAGGGTTAGGAAGATCCCATGGAGTAGGAAATGGCAACTCACTCCAGTACTACTGCTTGGAGAATTCCATGGAAAAAAGAGCCTGGTGGGTTACAGTCCATGGGGTCACCAAGAGTCAGACACAACTGAGCATGCACACGCCTTTACCTTTACCTTTTTTCTTTTTAATCATCTTAAAGCAGAAGCATCTTAAGCATCTATGCAGTGGAAAAAAAAGAAAGCAAAAGGCCCTTTATTTCCCAAAACTATCAACACTGTTGTTCTAATAGTTCAAAGAATGGAAAAGAAACAAGTACAGTTCTTGAGACTTTAATATAACTATGACAAAAACTCTCTTTAATAGCAATGTTCTAAGGTATTCTCAGGGTGGAGGCCACGATGCCATATCAGCATATAGGAAAATAAATACCATCAAACTGACCTCTGTGAATAAAAACTTGCTAGAATGTAACATAGGAAGTAATTTATGAGGACTGTATATTCACTACTGAAAAATCTAGTTCAGTGGTGAGACTCAGAAATAATTCCTACCATTAAATGCAATTCTTACCATGGAAAAAGTACTTGAAAAATAATTAGTGACATATAATCATTCTATTTTACAGATAAGAAAATCAAGGATCAGAAAGGTACAAGGCTTTGTACCTTAGGAATAGAAGGTACTCAAGGTCACACATAATGCTGGAGGCAGAGTCAGGATTGAAAACCAATTATTTTGGATATTGATAGGTCCTGATTAATGTATAAGATATTTTCTTATGCATCAATAACCATAGGATAAGAGAGTCAGGCCCCTATGAACTTAGATTGGGCCACATATATGTATAATATCTAGTTCACTGCAACATTATAATGACCTTTTGAACTATATTTATGAAATATGGCCGAACAACAAAGAAAATTCAGAGTATGCAAGAAAAAATAATCAGCTGCAAAGTTTTAGATTTACTTGAAGACAGGGCATATACATCTTTACATCAGCATATATGCATCAACAAAAGTGCAACAGTCTCCACATGTTATTTAAGTATCAAACAATTTTTATTTCAAAATGGTATTTGAGAGGGAAAAGATAATTGTCAGAGTCCTTAACACATTTAAAAGCACCAGATCAGAGATTACTGGGCTTTCCTCATAGCTCAGACGGCATGACTGGCCAGAGGAGAAGAAAGCTGGGGAGAGAAGAAGCCTGAGATTTAGGCTTCGTAATATGTGGATCAGAATGGCAAAGAATCTGCCAGCATGGCAGGAGACCTGGGTTGGGAAGATCCCCTGGAGGAGAGCATGGCAACTCACTCCAGTATTCTTGCCTGGAGAATCTCCATGGACAGAGGAGCCTGGCAGGCTACAGTCTATGGGGTTGCAAAGAATTGGACACAAGTGAGACGACTAACACTTCCACAATTTCACTCACAATAATGAGCCACGTGAAATTTCCATGCCTCTGACTGTAATGAGGGAAAGGTGGGAAGAGTAATATGAATACTGAAATGCAATTCAGATAATTTCTGAGAACAAAATCATGCTTGCAGATTTGCATTTGGTGATATCTCTTAACATTCTGCTGCTGCTGCTGCTAAGTCACTTCAGTCGTGTCCGACTCTGTGCGACCCCATAGACGGCAGCCCACCAAGCCCCCCCATTCCTGGGATTCTCCAGTCAAGAACACTGGAGTGGGCTGCCATTTCCTTCTCCAATGCATGAAAGTGAAAAGGGAAAGTGAAGTCGCTCAGTCGTGTCTGACTCTTAGCGACCCCATGGACTGCAGCCTTCCAGGCTCCTCCGTCCGTGGGATTAACATTCTACCACATTGCAAACTTTGCTTCCATACAAGTCCTCCAGAAATAGAAAGCAAAGAGAAGAGGGAGCAGAAGAAAAATTGTATATTGGCTCCAAGAGAAAGTATTGGAAAAAGCAGGTCTTGCTTTGACTACAAAACACCTTACTGAGCCCTCATAGACAGAAATGGGGTGAATTATCTGGGAAACAACGTTAGGGACAGAAAAACATGAGAAGGGCTGAGAAAATTGAGGACAAATAGGAAGGTGCCACAGAGAAAAGAACCCAGTGCTACCTACCTAGATAATAGTTCTAACTCTTCCAAATAAGAAAACTGATCTAAATATTACTATTTTTTTCATATCTGTTGTACATAGAAAGCTTTTGAAGGATTACACTCTAAATGCTTATTTATCAGTATTACATGTTTAAAATTAAAAGTTATTCAGATTTTTAAAATAACCACATATTTTCATTGGCGGCAACTATTCACAAATAATGAAAGCCATGAAATGAAAAGACACTTGCTCTTGGAACAAAAGCTATGACCAACCTAGAAAGCATATTAAAAAGCAGAGACATTACTTTGCTGACAAAGGTCCATCTAGTCAAAGCTGTGGTTTTCCCAGTAGTCTATGTACTGATATGAGAGTTGGACCATAAATAAAGCTGAGTGCTGAAGAATTGATGCTTTTGAACTGTGGTGTTGAAGAAGACTCTTGAGAGTCCCTTGGACTGCAAGGAGATCCAATCAGTCAATCCTAAAGGAAATCAGTCCTGAATATTCATTAGAAGGACTGATGCTGAAGTTGAAGCTCCAATACTTTGACCACCTGATTCAAAGAACTGACTCATTGGAAATGCCCTGATGCTGGGAAAGATTGAAGGCAGGAGGAGAAGGGGACAACAGAGGATATGATGGTTGGATGGCATCACCGGCTCAATGGACATGAGTTTGAGCAAGCTCCCAGACTGGGTGATGGACTGCCTTGGGAGCACTCAAGATCCTGTTTGGTTTAAATACTTACAAAGTTTTGTGAGAGGGAGGCCAGCTTCAACATTCAGAGATAATAGGCATTGATAAATTTTAAAGTAATTGTAATTTCAGGTCAAAGAGCATTTTTCACTAGTGTAACATGAAAAGTGAATCAATTCTAAGAAGCTTTCAGAGTATGAAAAGTGTTCAGGAGATAAAAATGAACAGACAAATAAATAAATAAATGTGACAAGTAAAGCTGGGTAAACTGACATCACTTTGCTTTGTAAAGTAGAAGTACTTTAAAAATATAAAACAAATGGGCGCAGGTAATATCTCTGGAAAATGCCCGTTGCTTGAGCATTTAGTAGTCTTCCTCATATATTAAAAAATCACTAAGAATGTCAGGATTTTTATGTAAGTAAAACTATTCTTATATAATGATTTTCCTTGTGTGAGTGAGGGACATACTGTATTATATAAATAATGAGGGAGAAAAAAAGAATGGTAATGATTTTGGAGATATGATATCATACATTTTTAGAACATGCCAGAGTGATATGTCTTCTTTGGAAATCTGTTTCATGGCTGTTTTATAAGCCAACATATGAGCGTTTTGAGTCAATCAAAGTTCAGTGAAACTTCAACTTTCCTCAGTTCCTGGTAGGAGAACACAACACGCGCGTGCATGCACGTGTGCACACAGACACAGACACACACACACATAAGAAATGAAAGGGAAACAGAGTAGATTTGTAAAGTACTGCTTTGGCTCTATTTTTCTAAGGGGGTATCTGCTCCCTGGATTCTCTCTGCTGGCAATCAGCCTGCTTCCAGCTCCAAAATCAGTCAGTCACCAGCCAGAGAACTACATACTCCAAAGAGTAGCTCCAAAGAGATATAACCTGTGTGCTTAACTTAGGCTAATAAGAGTGAGAAAGAATAAGAGAAATACAAGCCAACTAAATAAAGGGTGTCTTTCTTCTATAGCTGTTACTAATTCCCATCCCCCATCTGACTCTCTTTTCTTCAAAATAGACCTCATAAAATATACTTTAAATAGAGTGAACAGAAGGCAAAAGAAGACGAGAGTGGCTGAGGATGTGATGGTTACATAGCATCACTGACTTAATGGACCTGAGTTTGAGGAAACTCCCGGAAATAGTGGAGGACAGGGAAGCCTGGTGAGCTACAGTCCACGAGGTCACAAAAAGTCAGACATGACAGCGAGTGAACAACAAAAACAACACAGTGATATGCCAGCATTTTTTAAATGGTTACCATGGCCATTAAATAGGGCCACACAATAGGGACTCCTGAGCTGGGCTATCCTTTCCAAAGGAGGTTATAAAATACTACCTTACGTGCTTAATATGTCTTGGCACTCCTGGATATTTTGGTTAATTATCAGAAATTAGCTTGAGGGAAAGATTAATCTTTTTAAGTAGCCAACACACAACTGGTAATTTCCAGTTAGTCAACTCTCAAGACAGCTTCCTCTATTTCTTATCATTATCATTATCAAGAAAAATGGGAGGCTTACACGGAGAAAAGTCTCTATTAGCCAATTTAGTTCATTAAGTATCTGACTTTTGGTTATGAAATGAAGGATGCTTGAATTAAAAAGAAAAAGAACTTTTATATTTAGTAGGAAATCATTAAGTGTTTGTGAAGAATTTCTGTTTTGTTTTCCTCTTTAGGTCACCCAAAGCATTATAATTAGTAATCAAAGAGAGAAATATACATTTAAGAATGAAAGGAAGGAAGGAATAAAGGGAGGAAGGAAGGAAGGGAGAAAAAAATTGCTCTGATTGGAATTAATCTACTGACACCAAAACTTAGGACTTGTCTTGAGAAACAAGAAGGCTTCTAGCAGTATTTGTTCTTTGGTGGAATTCTAGAAGACACTTGGGCTAGATGTAGGGGTATCTGCCCCAAATCTACGTTCCTACTCCTGACGATCTTCCTTCTTGCCTTTGCTGTTTTGCTAGCAATTAAACAAGACTTGCTTTTTCTCAGTGACAGAAAATAAATTTGCATGAATTCAACAAACAACATTTTCCAGCAAATTTCAGGTTATACTTTTTTAAGAAGTAAAATAACTCAATCCATTTGAGTAATTCGTTAAGGGAAATTTGAGAGCTATTACAACAGAGAGTAATAAAATTTCCTCCCATAACGACAAATTGGATACAATGGAATCGGAACTAAACAATAAAAAAATTTGGTGATTTTAACCTTAGTAGCACAGCAATCCTGGCATATCCCGTCCAGTGCAGTTTTACCCCCATATTCATCTCATTTCACCCACTATCCTCTGCTATTACCACCAATATTTAATGGATTCAGTCATGCAGAAATTCTTGACTTTAGTCCCCATTCTCAGGAAGACCTCAGTTATCACTTTTTCTTTTGGTACTAGAACATCTTTCCTAAATTCCAGTAATGTGGTTTGTTGTTCAAGACCTGTAGGTAATCCCTTATCACACTCAAGGGCTTCCCTGGTGGCTCAGATGGTAAAGAATCTGCCTATATTCTGAGAGACCTGGTTCAATCCCTGGGTGGAGAAGATTCCCCTCGAGAAGAAAATGGACACTCACTCCAGTATTCTTGCCTGGAAAATTCCATGGACAGATGAGCCTGGTGGGCTACTGTCCATGGGGTCACAATGGCTCGAATATGACTGAAGCGACTAACACTATCACTCTCAAAGTTAAACCACTTGATCCAGTAAACATGATTTCATAATTTAAGTCTAACTGGTCTACCCAAATTCATCTTCCCAAATAATACTTTCTCCAAACCAATCTCCCCTCTTGACCCCAAACATGTCATGACATTTCTCAATCCCTGCTCATGCTGCATCCTCACTCTTTCTGGGTACCTTTACCTAAGAGCAAATTTATCATGAGTTTAATCTGTGCCAAATACCACACTCCCATATATTTTAGGGAATTTGTTTCTGGTTGTTTTAATTTCACAATCATGTCATCTTTTCAGAGGTCAGCAAAGTAATCTATCATTTCTTCATATCCCTTCAGTTCAGTTCAGTTCAGTCGATCAGTTGTGTCCGACTCTTTGCGACCCCATGAATTGCAGCACGCTAGGCCTCCCTGTCCATCACCAACTCCCGGAGTTCACCCAAACTCATGTCCATCGAATCGGTGATGCCACCCAGCCATCTCATCCTCTGTCTTCCCCTTCTCCTCCTGCCCCCAATCCCTCCCAGCATCAGAGTCATATCCCTTAATAATACTTATTTCTCATTTAGCAAGTTTTCTAGAAATATTTGTAAGAATTAAACTGTCTAAATTAGAAGAAAACAAACATGATAACACAAAAGATGGTGAGTAATATCTTTTAGAATTTTTTCATTTGAGGATGAATGTGAGTTTATGTTGCCGAGTCTATCTCGATGGGGTGAGGTCGGGTGAACCAGGCCTGATTTTACATAAGCAATTTTATGTCATCTTAGGTGGAATGATCTTAGCCTAGAATGTGGGATGATGTGGGTGAGGCCAGTGATTTCAAGAGCAAAATAAGATCTGTGAAGTGTAATTGAGTTTTGGAGATAATTTGTTTGTGCTGTAGAGGACAATTACATAAAAAATAGGTTGGGCATTTTAATGGTCCTGATTACCTCACTCTGTGAGAGTGGTGCGCTCGTTGTGAGACCTGTTGAATGCATGTACATCAGAAAATGACTGAATTTTCAAGTTGGAAGAGACTTTGGTGGGTCATGTTACTAAAGTTCTTTATGTCCTATATGGTAGTAGCCTCCTCTATTTACCTTTCATAATCTCCATTTTACTGTAGGGCCACTTGGAATTGAAATAACCTCTGAAAAAAAAAAATCTACACACACACACACACACACAAAGTAATGTAACAAGTCAGTTGTCTGACTCATATCAAAAGAAACATTGTGCTAAATAACCATAATAGCCTACAAATTTTAGCAACTGCAAATGAAATATTGGTGTTCAGATTAAAGAAAATTGGAACACTTTTCATTTCCATAATAATAATTCTGACAATTAAAGAGAGAATAATTTTAGTTATAAAAAGATTTTCCTTTTCATCTTAAAAAAGTGATATGACTAAATTATCACAAAGACTGGAACTTCTTATATTTTCTATAAATGTTAAGCAAATTATAAATAGAGTCATCTTAATTTTTTTGTTGTTGTTCATATGATCTTTGTAGCTTTTGCTTTAGTCACATATGACCTTTTATGGTTAGTGTAGCTACTAACACAAGCACTTTGTTAAAAGGAAACACTGACTTAAAATATATCATTCATTATGCACTTTGGTTAAAAATGTTTGAAAGTCACTGACAAGAAAGCTTGTTTACCAACAGAGACAGATTCTAATCCTGATTCAAAATTTTGGGAGGGCTGGGGATCTGCAGTTTTAATAGGGTGATTCTTATACAGATGGGTTGAGAACTACATTTTAAGAAATGCTGATCAAATTTACAGTAGTTACCAATAAAGCTGGAATTACTGAGCCACAATTACCTGGGACATTTTAGAGAAATAATCCTGCCTAAACTTGATTTACATAAACACACAGCAGGTGTTTGGGTTTATTTTCTTATTGCTTTGCTGCCAGAATTCAGAGAGTAATTGGAGCCCTGGTTTCAGTCTACTTAGAGATGTTGTTTTGTTTGTTTTATTCCATTTTTCCTGGAGATTAAAAAACCTGATTATAAACTCTGTTAGCCCTTTGTTAAGGTTTCTCTAACTACATATACGTTTAGTTTATACAATCAAGTTAAGAAACTTAGGATCAGAAACAAATTCTAAGAACCAACATAGTTTAGTTTTCAACCCAACAGTTTGTAACTTCTAAATCACCTCTGGAAGGGAATTCTTTTGCATATTTCTAATGATGTGGACCTGATTACTTTAAAAGGTAAATGATTCCATATTTGGATAACCTGAATTATCCTATTGAAGTGTATGTAATATTCCTTCCTAGAACTTTAGCTACCAAATTACAGTATCATTGATCTTAGAGGTATGTGTCATTTGTATCTGAACTTACACTATACTTTACTTATGAGGATCCTGAAGCTTAGGCAGATGAAGAGACTTTCATCAAGTCAGAGAACAGATTTTGAAAACCTGAGCTCTTAAATACTTTATACTACAGTAACATCATTTTACATATTGCTCTGCAGCTGCAGAAAATATAAGAAATCCCTCTTCCATCTGACAAAGCTAGTTAATAGTTAGCAATATCTTCTGTAAACCAGTATTGATTGACTGAGTTACATAGATGAAGTAAAGAAAACAATGTTTTCCTTTTCTGTCTTCCAGAAAGGAATGGGAGGGAAAAAAAGAAGTCTGATATTTAAAAGGTATCATTCAACTCATATGAAATATTATTTGTGCCAGAAATAAAGAAACTACCACTTTGTCACACTTCTATGCTGCAGTAATTTACAATAAAATACTGGGAGCATAATAGGTTTATTTCAAAATTGTTATTAATAAAACACTATTTATATAGCACTTACTACATGCCAGGCATGGCATTCAGGAAGCAGGCGAGACACAGCGGTATGCACAGTTCATGGTGTTCAGACTCTGTGGTCTGATCACTGGGGTGAACGTATCTGCTGGGTGAATGAGGCAAAATGAGTAACTAACTCTATGCCTCAGTTTCCTCATATGTAAAATGAGGACAATAGAATTGTTGTTATTTTTTAATTAATTAACCATTCAGAGAGAAAAGTCTAGTGCACAGGAAATGATTGATAATCAAAATGGTTATCTCTTTAATTCATGCAAAAATGATGTGCAGAAGGAGATCTTCAGTAAAGTCATGAAAGTGTCTGCAATACTCAACTTCTAAACAAAGATGAGTTCTGAACATGAGTCCATTTTGACATTGAGATTCATAATTTTAATCACTATTGTTACTGAAAACCAGAGAGTAAAGCTTCAAACATTGTTCTACACATTTTGCTGAGAGATAAGATACCTTAAAATCATGTATTTCAATCTGAGTTTTCAGAGTTTCTGAGATTTCAGAGTTTTCTTTTTATTTCTTCTCCTCTCTGAGTCTAATTTCTTTTCTTTCCTCCCAAGCAGTCTTGGATCTATGAGACTCAAAAATTACATGTGTCTAGATGTTTAAAGATGAGGCTTAAGAAAGAGCTTGCAAATGTGCACAACCTCCTCCATCATTTCTTTTCTTTTCTTTTCTTTTTTTTTTTTTTACTTTCTTGGTCTTGTAGGTATGAGAACAAAACTCTCTGCTTCATTTGGGTTTGTCAACATGTTTCCTGAATTGTTTTTCTGATGTTGTCCTTCGGTTCCTGAAGGATTCATAGAAAAGGAATTAACGCTCCCCTGGGGAACCTCTGAGGAAAATGTGAAACAAAACCAAACTTCTTTCTTATTGAGGAATTTGCCACATAGGTACAACAGTAGAGCTTCAAGGAAAGAAACACAAATGGCACATCTTAAGTGCCCAGGGGTTCTTTATGTGTTGCATAGGAGCAACATTCAAAATATTTAACCACTGGTAAAGCAAGGGCATGAGTCTTACAGAATGGACAGTGGCCGTAAATAACCAGTCAGTCTATGCTCTGCATTCTGGCCTAAAACAGCTCTGTCTGTGAAGCTGAAATGGCTCTTTGTTCTCGGCACAGTGCTTTAAACAAAACAGGCTCTCAGTAAATATTCTCTGACCGAGATACATACCAAATGTTATAAAGGGAAGGAGAGATGATCATTTCATGCAGGATCCTAAAGCTGTGACATAAATTCATGGAAAGAAGTAATATGTGTGAACATTAATGCATGGATCAGGGTTGTCCAGGAAGAAAAGAGAGAAAAACTGTAATAAGGCAACAGAAACCCAGTATACAGGCACATGCATGCTTGAGAAACTTGGAGTTGTCTGGTGTCACTATAAACTATTAAGAGCCATTTTCAGTTTTACAACATTTAATAAGAATTATTTTAATGTTCAGGTAACATACATGTTCACAATGAGGCATGAAAACTAATCACTGTTAGGCAGTTCTTTATTAAAGCTGGTTTCAAAATAACTGTCATGTAAAATCAACTATCTTTTCAAAATCTCTCATTTAAAAAAAAAATTGTTGTGAAAAAAACACCTGCACAATTATGTGAGCAGAAGGTAAAGTGTGAGCAGCATGGGTTTATGGGTTATTTTAGGAGACTGAAGCAGAAAAGAAGCAACAAAATCCTGCTTATGTGTTTCCTCCATCAAAGTCTCTAACCCTGACCTGAAAATGGGTTGCTCTATCATTTCTTCACTCTGCCATAGTTCTTCCTCCACATTCTTGATCACATTTTTTCTGTTATCAATGTTTATGTTCTTTCCACTGAATCCTGAATTTGTACAGGACAAGGATTCCAAATGGCTAATCTTTTTTCCTTCCTGAAAGCTAAATGATACTTGGAATACAGAGTCCACTCAACAAATACTTGCAAAATAAACAAAGAGAAACAATGGAGATTTAGAGAGAATAGAGTACTTGTGTCTGTTATTTTGCTTCTAAGGGCAAATTTTGATAAAATCAAGGAACTATTTCTATTCTACGAATATATATTTGGACCTTCTAAATATGAGACATCAAGTTGTGAGTGAAGCAGACACAGTGCCTGTCCTTTACTCACAGGACTGTCATAGGGTTCAGTCTAGTGCAAGAGTCAGATGCCCAGCCGAAGGCTCCTCTGTGCTGTGATATGGGCTCTGCCAGGAGTTGTGTAGAACGCAGCTGTGCCAGTTCCCTTTACTGGATTCCAGGACAAAAGTCTCAATTGCGGGCTTTCACTGGGGAAAGGACTATAGATGGAAACTAAAGTTCTGGATTCAGAGGCCATGGATGCTTCATTTCTAAAATTCTTTGATTCTTGTGCTTTGGGAAATGCTATTCAAAGCACTTGGTTCTGAAGACTAATATTTATTAATATATTTATTTTTAGTGTCATTGTAAAATGGCTCAGTTTGAACAAGTATAATCAATCAGTGCTTATGTTATATAAATACATACTTATATTTATATATTTTCTTCTCTCTCACATATATATTTGCATATATATGTATATACATAAGAGAAAATACGTATATATATAAGAATACCTCTCGGATCTTAGGAGTTTCTATACGACTTGGTATTTCTGCTGTTTATAAAGTGTTGCTGTTGTTCAGTTGCTCAGTCATGTCCAACTCCTTGCAACCCCATGAACTGCAGCACACCAGGCTTCCCTGTCCTTCACTATCTCCCAGAATTTGCTCAAACATTCAACTCCATTGAGTCAGTGATCCCATTAGTGTACTTTGGTTTGTATGATTGTCTATATTTTCTGTCAATCAAATACTGTGTAGTCTTCTTGAAAAATCATAAACTGTAATCATAAAAGTCAGAAAAACATCATATTGCAGACTGTCCACTGAAGATAACAATGTGACCTATAAGAACTGCTTGATTATAAATGTGCAGGAAATTATATTTGGCCTAATTTTAGAAAATATCTATTGCTAATGTTTAGGCTCTTTTATGATGCATTTTAAAAGTACAATTCAAATAAAAACCAGACAAGCAACAGAATAAAAATGAATTGTCCTTATGACTTAGATTTTATTTTTATAATGTCAGTCATAGCTTTCCCATCTTGAATTCAACATTCTTCTTTAGCCACAATCTTTATATGATTTTAAAACAGTTTGAAAATTATTATAATTTTAATGATAAACTGTTTTTACTTGAAATATGTTATTTATATTGATATTGATATTTTATTAATTTTGTACTGGTATTTTATTAATTTTAAAATATCCATCACATAGAAAAAATTAAAATCAAAACTAGATGGAATTTTAAAAATCTTTAGCCCAATTCCATAATTTCACAATATGGAAATTAAGGGATAAAGAGGCTAACAGATTGTCTGGTTTATTTCCCAGTTCAGTTCATTTCAGTTCAGTCGCTCAATCCTGTCCGACTCTTTGAGACCCCATGAATTGCAGCACACCAGGCCTCCCTGTCCATCACCAATTCCTGGAGTTCATGCAAACTCATGTGCATCGAGTCAGTGATGCCATCCAGCTATCTCATCCTCTGTTGTCCCATACTCCTCCTGCACAGTCCCTCCCAGCATCAGGGTCTTTTCCAATGAGTCAACTCTTCGCATGAGGTAGCCAAAGTATTGGAGTTTCAGCCTCAGCATCAGTCCTTCCAATGAACACCCAGGACTGGTCTCCTTTAGGATGGACTGGTTGGATGTCCTTGCAGTCCAAGGGACTCTCAAGAGTCTTCTCCAACACCACAGTTCAAAAGCATCAATTCTTCGGCACTCAGCCTTCTTCACAGTCCAACTCTCACATCCATACATGACCACAGGAAAAACCATAGCCTTGACTAGACGGACCTTTGCCGGCAAAGTAATGTCTCTGCTTTTGAATATGCCATCTAGCTTGGTCATAACTTTCCTTCCAAGGAGTAAGTGTCTTTTAATTTCATGGTTGCAATCACCATCTGCAGTGATTTTGGAAGTAGTGTTTAAATGAAAGTTCTTGGTCTTCATGCTTTTCAAACTGAAATATGTTCCCTCACAAGAATAATAGAATTTTGTCCTTAAAAGCAATTTTGATAACCTCAACTTCCATTTCATCCTAACAGTAATATGATGCATAGTCTTGGAGGACCTTTTACTCCCTATTTGTAATATAGCCAAATCTCAAGACAGGTGCCTTTTCTTCTTTTTTAGCTACAAATCCTACATAAACTTTATATAAAAGTTGAAGATTTTAAAAGTGATTTCCTACATCTACTCTTAAACGTTGGAGCCAAAAATGTATATGTATTAATATCAGTTCAGTTCAGTTCAGTCGCTTAGTCATGTCTGACTCTTTGGGACCCCATGAATTGCAGCATGCCAGGCCTCCCTGTCCATCACCAACTCCTGGAATTCACTCAAACTCATGTCCATCGAGCTGGTGATGTGATCCAGCCATCTCATCCTCTGTATACCCCTTCTCCTCCTGCCCCCAATCCCTCCCAGCATCAGGGTCTTTTCCAATGAGTCAACTCTTCGCATGAGGTGGCCAAAGTATTGGAGTTTCAGCTTCAGCATCAGTCCTTCCAATGAATACCTAGGACTGATCTCCTTTAGGACGGACTGGTTGGATCTCCTTGCAGTTCAAGGGACTCTCAAGAGTCTTCTCCAGCACCACGTTCAAAAGCATCAATTCTTCAGTGCTCAGCTTTCTTCACAGTCCAACTCTCACATCCATACATGACAACTGGAAAAACCATACTCTTGACTAGACGGACCTTTGTTGGCAAAGTAATGTCTCTGCTTTTCAATATGCTATCTAGGTTGGTCATAACTTTCCTTCCAATGAGTAAGCGTCTTTTAATTTCATGGCTGCAGTCACTATCTAAAGTGATTTTGGAGCCCAAAACAATAAAGTCTGACATTGTTTCACTGTTTCCCCATCTATTTCCCATGAAGTGATGGGACTAGATGCCATGATCTTCGTTTTCTGAATGTTGAGCTTTAAGACAACTTTTTCACTCTCCTCTTTCACTTTCATCAAGAGGCTCTTTAGTTCCTCTTCACTTTCTTCCATAAGGGTGGTGTCATCTGCATATCTGAGGTTATTAATATTTCTCCCGGCAATCTTGATTCCAGCTCGTGCTTCTTCCAGCCCAGCGTTTCTCATGATGTACTCTGCATATAAGTTAAATAAGCAGGGTGACAATATACAGCCTTGACATACTCCTTTCCCTATTTGGAACCAGTCTGTTGTTCCATGTCCAGTTCTAACTGTTGCTTCCTGACCTACATACAGATTTCTCAAGAGGCAGGTCAGGAGGTCTGGTATTCCCATCTCTTTCACAATTTTCCACAGTTTACTGTGATCCACACAGTCAAAGGCTTTGGCATAGTCAATAAAGCAGAAATAGATGTTTTTCTGGAACTCTCTTGCTTTTTCGATGATCCAGAGGATGTTGGCAATTTGATCTCTGGTTCCTCTGCCTTTCCTAAAATCAGCTTGAACATCTGAAAGTTCACGGTTCACATATTGCTAAAGCCTGGCTTGGAGAATTTTGAGTATCACTTTACTAGCATGTTAGATGAGTGCAATTCTGCAGTAGTCTGAGCATTCTTTGGCATTGCCTTTCTTTGGGATTGGAATGAAAACCGACCTTTTCCAGTCCTGTGGCCACTGCTGAGCTTTCCAAATTTGCTGGCATATTGAGTGCAGCACTTTCACAGCATCATCTTTCAGGATTTGAAATAGCTCAACTGGAATTCCATCACCTCCACGAGCTTTGTTCATAGTGATGCTTCCTAAGGCCCACTTGACTTCACATTCCAGGATGTCTGGCTCGAGGTCAGTGATCACATCATTGTGATTATCTGGGTCGTGAAGATATTTTTTGTACAGGTCTTCTTTGTATTCTTGCCACCTCTTAATAGCTTCTGCTTCTGTTAGGTCCATACCATTTCTGTCCTTTATCGAGCCCATCTTTGCATGAAATGTTCCCTTGGTAGCTCTAATTTTCTTGAAAAGATCTCTAGTCTTTCCCATTCTGTTATTTTCCTCTCTTTCTTTGCATTGATCACTGAGGAAGGCTTTCTTATCTCTCCTTGCTATTCTTTGGAACTCTGCACTCAGATCTTTCCTTTTCTCCTTTGCTTTTCACTTCTCTTCTTTTCACAGCTATTTGTAAGGCCTCCCCAGTGCCATTTTGCTTTTTTGCATTTCTTTTCCATGGGGATGGTCTTGATCCCTCTCTCCTGTACAATGTCACGAACCTCTGTCCATAGTTCATCAGGCTTAAATTGAAGAAATTAGGGAAAACCACTAGACCATTTGGGTATGACCTAAATCAAATCCCTTATATTATACAGTAGAAGTGAGAAATAGATTTAAGGGACTAGATGTGATAGATAGAGTGCCTGATGTATTAATATATACCTCCCTTAATTCATCTCCTACTCTTCTAAAAAATAATAATAAACAGAAGACTAAACCAAACCAAACTATGAAATGTATTTCTCCTCCTTTATGCTCAGAACCAAAGGTTCGCAATTTCCAGTGTCCTTTGAGTTATTTACTGAGCTAACATGAAACATTTTATGGATATTAAATCCTGTTGCAAAAACAATGACAGTATACTCAGTGTAAAATTCAAGAACTCAAAATACTGTATTTTTGTCCTGAACATCATTATGTAAAGGGAAGAAGGTAACATGCCTTTAATCCAGTAGAGACATTTAAGTACATATGATGCAAAGTTCAAATGACTGAGTTAAAACTTCAGTAGAAATTCTGACGATGTAGTTCTTGCTCTGCAATAATGTATGCTGATTGGAGAACAGTACTTTACAATTACTTAGAGCATATCTTCCAAGCTCTGACATCTAGCCAGCAGCAGTCAGGGATCTGCAATGAAAATCCTTTGATTTAAACAGCTCTTGCTTTGGAAAGTCGATGAGTTATAATGTTGATGGTCAGAAACAGCATACATGTTTAACAAGGCCAGGTTATCCACCTAAATCATCTGTGTGAACTGAAAATTAATTACTGTGAAAGATTCCAAGCGAAAAATGTTCTTTCACTGCACAGAAATACTTTTGGATGAAAATGGTCATCCTGTCTAGATAGTATATGGAAATTATTCATAATAACCTGGCTGTAGCTGCTTCTAAATTTAGGGAAACATTGCTTTCTTTTTTCTTCTTCTTCTTCTTCTTTAAAATGTTTTCTTCTTGAAGTTTCACAAAAAGATTATTTTGTTTTTGATGGAAGGATACAGATGCAAGAACACAAAAGGGCAAAACATTTAACACAACTATTTCCAGCTAGCAAGATTTTTACTTTCTCTTCTTTAATTTCTTTCAATGCTGATGTATAACTAGGAATAAACCTAATTTGTATGGAAAGATTCAATAGCATGATGTAGCATCACTCATGAGGGATAAATGCTTAGAATTTTGAAGATTTGCTTTGCATGATTGGTGAAAGGTGATTTGATATATTGTCATGTGATCTATAAAGGGAATAGTTTCAGGAAAAAGCAGAAGTTTGATAAAATATTTTAGTCAAATGTATTTAAAGCAAAATTATTTTGATAACAGTGATTCAATGCACACTAAAAGGCTGAAAAATTTAATGTTTTCCAAAAAAAATTAGCCAATAATTTTAAAGATGTTATCCTATAAACTAGAATTATTGAAATATGGACTATTTAACAATTTATGTATCTTAATGCATTGGCTGATCCAAATTGCTTCATTTCCCAGTTGTGAGTCAGGATCATGAAACATAAGTTTACATTGCAGAAAATACCTATCATATTTTATTATTCTACATAGACTCACATATAATTAAAATTTATAAATGACTGCATCTTAAAGACCATCTACCATGTATACCACACAAATATTGCAAATCACATTACAATACAAACCTTTAGAAACTAAGAGTTATTGAATTTAAAATAACTGGATGTAAGCTAATAAACATATGTGTGTATGCTAAGTCACTTCGATTCTGACCAACTCTTTGCAACTCTATGGACTGTACCCAACCAGGCTCCTTAGTTCTTGGGATTCTCCAGACAAGAATAGTGGAGTAGGTTGCCATGCCCTCCTCCAGGGGATCTTCCTGACCCAGGGATTTGAACCTGCATCTCTTATGTCTCCTGCATTGGCATGTGGGTTCTTTACCACTAGCACCACCTGGGAAGCTCAGGAAACAGATATTATTTCTTATGGACTCCAAGGAATGTCTGGAGTCCTTTGTGTGAAAGCATATAATTATGAATTAAAAAATAAGCACTCAAGCAAAATGTATAGCAATAACTCTAAATATCTCTCATGTTCCTTGAAAGGGAATTTTAGGCAAAGGATGAAAAGTATCTCTTTACTCTCCACAGTTGGGAATAGCATTAAAAAACAAATAAAAACTAAGCAGTTCATCCAAAAATGTGGGGAAGTGGAAAGACTTTCTAGTCTGTGTGTGAATTGCCTGAGTGAGGGTAAATGCGTGTAGAACAATTTCACTTTAGTCTCCTACGTGCTGGGGTCTCTCAGTACTGCCCCTGCACTGCCCAAAGCTCTGAAAGTCCACGTGTTCTGCTGCTGTTTCTGCCTACCCAGGGAGTTAGGGAAAGAAGTATATTTGAGATTCTCCCATGCAAAGATATAAAAAGTGAAATGCAGTAAGTTCTCAAATAAATATAACTGTTGCCACCAAAGGAGCTTAATACAGCCTATCATTTCCCCTATGGCAAACTAAAGCTGTGAATGAGATGTTCTCCAAAGAAAGTGACCTCCGAGGCACAATGTAGACTCTGTTTTATAACATTATTGGGATAAGATAATGTGCAGTTAATTTAACGTTAGTTTAAAATAGAGTATTTCTTATATAGCCAAAATGCATGCATTTATTGAAGATACATCAAGGGAGCAAGATAAAACATAAGTGTTTGAAATTGAAAGATAATATGTTTGCACCTAATATGCTATAGAATTTATCTCGGAATGATTTATCCATGTAAATATATGGCTCCTCTGATACTCTCATGATCCATAAGATTCAGGGTGATCTGGATGAAGCCTGGTTCACAAAGCTGAGAAACATTGTAACTCATGTCAAAATTCCCTGAGATCTGAAAAAATTATTTTGGAGATGAGATGATGGAGTGGCCTGTTTGGTTGTGCTGGGTTTTTTTCTCCTTTCTGATATTCTATTCAGATTTGCCAGGTATCATAAATTCTAAAAAGCACTGCATATTTATATATCACTTTACTGTCTGTGAAGTGTGAAAAATGCAGAAATACCCAAGTACTCGATTTAAAATGAAACAGAAAAAAGATAGAAAAACAATATAAGTAACAGATTAAATTCTATAAATTCAATACAGCACCTAGCACAGGATTGGGCACAGAGAAGGTATTCTATATTATTCTTATTAGATGAAAATAATTGCCACTATTTTTGTAAAGGCACATATTGTTATACTGTAACAGTGCAAATGTATTATTTGGCTTTAAACAATCACCAAGAATTGGGGAAATTTTATTATTTAGAGATCTCCAATATCGAGGAAGCACATATACAAAAACTGAGAAAATAATATTATCCAGAAAAAAGCAACTTACCAAAGCTAGAAAGGAATATGAAATCTCCCATGACTTTTAAACTTCAAAACATATGCTTAGTCAACATACGGCATGCTATTTTATACTTCGAAACCTTATTCTTGATTGACTAGATTTAGGCCAAAAGCCAAAAGAATCAGTGAGTCAGTCCTTATCAGATCTTCCTGATTATAGCTACCATTAGCCAAGGTTTGTTTTTCATATGACAGTTTCAACAGTGGAGCAAAGCATATCTCTTCTGTGTTTCTCACCCTGACAATAGCTGTAATACTTCTTATAATAGGAAACACATGAAACGTTAGTGGCACGAGTACCTTGGCTGATTAGAACACAGATGATAATACAGCTTGGTCTGCAGGCTTATTACTTTCATGGTGGAAGCCCAGCTGAGCTGTTAGCACTTCAGCAGAAAAAATGAACAAGTCAGTTACAGAGATAGATACTAATAATAAGCTAAGATTCTTACAGCAATCTCACAGCTCTTCAATGAATGATTTATATATAATGACTACACTTAACTGACCGCTTTTCTAACTAAATTGGAAACATACATGTATAAGTACACAAACACATGCACACACACAAACACACACACACATACACACATCTTACAGCTTTTTAACATTTGGGGGGTTAATATTTAAGAACATAATGACTTAGGCTATCCAACCTGAACAAGAGTAGCTGATATCTTTGGTGCTGTATAACTCTGTTATTACAATGTCAGAAAATGTCCCCAACATTTTTTCATACATCCTAAATTTCAGTCAATTACAGACATATCTACTTATTAAATGTTTTTAAATCTGCAAATATTTTAGGATCTTGATAATCTTTCATATATAAGAATGAATTTACCTCAAATAGCCTGTTTCCTCCAAGACCAACTCCATTTGTTCATAAACAATGTGCATTTGTTCAATGGTATTTTGTTGTTCTTAATATAAAGCTCAAATCAGTTAATGCTAAAGGAAATTAGTTATGAATATTCATTGGAGGGACTGATGCTGAAGCTGAAACTCCAATACTTTGGCCACCTAATGTGAAGAACTGACTCATTGGAAAATACCCTGATGCTTGGAAAGATTGAAGACAGGAGGAGAAGGGGACAACAGAGGATGAGATGGTTGGATGGCACCACTGACTCAATGGACATGAGTTTGAGTAAGCTCCAGGAGTTGATGATGGACAGGTAGGCCTGGCGTGCTACAGTCCATGGGGTTACAGAGTCGGACATGATTGAGCAAATGAACTGAGCTGAACTGATCATTTACTAAATTACTTGTAAAACTTTTCCTGAAAAAGGTCTGTATAGTCCAAACTATGGTTTTTTCAGGAGTCATGTATGATGTGAGAGCTGGACCATAAAGAAGGCTGAATGACAAAGAATTGATGGTTTTGAACTATGGTATTGGAGAAAACTCTTGAGACTCCCTTGGACTGCAAGGAGATCTAACCAGTCAATCCCAAAACAAATCAATCCTGAATATTCATTGGAAGGACTGATACTGAAACTCCAATACTTTGGCCACCTGATGGGAAGAACTGACTCATTAGAAAAGACCCTGATGCTGGGAAAGATTGAAGGTGGGAGGAGAACAGGATGACAGAGGATGAGATGGTTGGATGGCATCACGACTCAAAGGCTATGATTTTGAGTAAACTCTGGGAATTGGTGATGGACAGGGAAGCCTGGTATGTATGACTGAGCGACTGAACTGAATATTAAGCTCAGAATAGGAGTGGCTCAGATGGTAAAGAATCTGCCTGTAATGTGGGAGAACCAGGTTTGATCCATGGATCAGGAAGATCCCCTGGAGAAGGGAATGGCAACCCACTCCAAAATTTTTGCCTGGAAAATCACATGGATAGAGGAGCTTGGCAGGCTATAGTCCATGAGGTCACAGAGTCAGACATGATAGAGCAACTGACACTTTCATTTTCAATATAAAGTTCAGAAGAGGTGCACTGAATAAATGTGGAGTATTGATTAAGAAAAGGGAAACGTAGATTGCCAACATTACTCTGTGGGTAGAGAGGTGAGTGAGAGAGATTAGTTAGGTCACAGGAAATGCTCTGAAGTTATTAAAATGAAATGTAAAATAACAACACTCTATGGGCATGTTCTGTTTGAACAAAGCAGCAGCAGACAGCTTCTTCATATCTGCATGACAGATGAGTTGGTTTGGTTCTCTTTGTGACAGGAGGATGGCAGTAAAAACAATGAGATGGTACTAGGTCAAGAGATGGACAGATAAGTTTTATGCCAGCATGGTTCATGCCAGTTGACAACACTCATGTGAAATGAGCAGTCACCAAGATGACATTTTCAAATAACAAGAACAATAAGTGGAGGAGGTGGAGGGAGCTGTGGTTTTGGTAGACTTAGATATGTTTCAATCATAATAAGATCATAATAAAACTATGACAAGTTGTCAAGGCTTTATAATGCATTTTACAGGCCACTTTAAATCATTTTTGAAGGATAAAATATGAATGCAAATATATTAATTTAAAAGTGTTATTAAGAATATAGTAAATATTTTATAAATGTTCCCAAGAAATGATAAATGACTGTATTCATATGGCAAGCAAAGACCTTTGAGAGACAGTAGTCCGCCTACAACATCTATAAACCTATATATTTTCATTCCAATGTAAAAGAACAACTCTGGCTTATTCTTTTCTTAATTTTTATATTTTAGTCATCTAGACTCCTTAACAGAATCAACTCTAATTAAATTTTTCCATATTCAAAATGAGATCTAACTCAGTTTACTTAGATTAAAACATTTAAAAATAAATTTTCTTTCCGTTCAAATCAGTAGAGATACTTTGGGTCTCATATATAGTCCTACTTATTATTTTCTCATTTTACATTGTGTAAAAATCATGTGACTATAACTAAAATTCACATGAAAAATGAAGGAGGCCCCGTTAGCATCCAAAATTGATTTTCAACAATAACAACCAGAAAATTCTGGGACAGAAAATAAAATGTACAGAAATATAAATGATACTTTAATTAACTCTTCTTCCAGAATGAAGAGTTCTCACCTAATTTTCAGTCTCATATTTATATTTTCTCTATTCATCTCTATTTGAAAATTTTTTGTAGCCCAACCTTTTCTACACCTGATTCATCTTCTTTTATCCTTCAATAAACAATCATACGTGCAAGGATTGTTCCTCTAACATTTGGCATTAAACTTAAAATTTCTTTACCATATTTTACTGTGACCACCCATGTAAGAATTTTCTAGAAGATTATGGCCCAAAGTGCCATAAATGCCATATATTTTAGTCTAGATGACTAAAATATAAAGGAGATCCACCTACAGTTAGCAGTAGGAAGTAGTGCTACAGGGAGCATTCTGCTCATTAATAAACTGCCTGGCTTCCTAGTGTCTGCATAGTTCCCTGTTTCATCTCTTAGCTGCAGCCAATTCTCATTTTCCAATTCATTCCTAAGAGCATTTCTTTAAGTCTACCGACATTTAATTTCATTGTTTACCATGAAGTGCTGTATTATGCTGTATCATATCCATACTCTATGCTCTCTATGGGGTATTCCAGATGACTCAGTGGTAAGGAGTCTACTGGCAAGCAAGAGACGAGGGTTCAGTCCCAGGTTTGGGAAGATCCCTGGAGAAGGAAATGGCAACCCACTCCACTATCCTTGCCTGGAAAATTCCATGAACCGAAGAACCTGGTGGGCTAGAGTCCACGGGATTGCAAAGAATCAGACAAGACTTAATAACTAAAAAACAACAACAATGCTAATGCTCTCTCTGCTTGGATGCAGCATCTCCACATGCAGTAGGGTACTGACCCTTTTGTAAGACAATAGAAACTGTTTCTTTCCTTCCTCCTTTACCCTTTCCTTTCTGTTTGAAACCAACAGAAAGATATATACTTTATATATAGATAAAGATATATACTTTATATAAAGTAGGATATAATGCCTACATGAGCTACTGTGGAAACAGTGGCTGACTTTATTTTTCTGGGCTCCAAAATCACTGCAGATGGTGACTGCAGCCATGAAATTAAAAGACGCTTACTCCTTGGAAGGAAAGTAATGATCAACTTAGCATATTAAAAAGCAGAGACATTTCTTTGCCAACAAAGGTCCATCTAGTCAAGGGCTATGGTTTCTCCAGTGGTCATGTATGGATGTGAGAGCTGGACTGTAAAGAAAGCTGAGTGCCGAAGAATTGATGCTTTTGAACTGTGGTATTGGAGAAAACTCTTGAGAGTCCCTTGGACTGCAAGAGATCCAACCAGTCCATTCTGAAGGAGATCAGCCCTAGATGTTCATTGGAAGAACTGATGCTAAAGCTGAAACTCCAATACTTTGGCCACCTGATGCAAAGAGCTGACTCACTGGAAAAGACCCTGATGCTGGGAAGATTGAGGGCAGGAGGAGAAGGGGATGACAGAGGATGAGATGGCTGGATGGCATCACCGACTCAATGGACATGGGTTTGGGTGGACTCCGGGAGTTTGGGATGGAGAGGGAGGCCTGGCGTGCTGCGGTTCATGGGATTGCAAAGAGTTGGACATGACTGAGCAGCTTAACTGAATTGAACTCAACTGAGCTATTGGGAGCTTGATGTATGTTACTATGTTATTATCTTACAAGTGAGAAAACAGAAGAAAGACTGGTTAGACTGAATATCAAAATTTAACAGATGACAATTCAGTGTAAGTACTTCGCTTTGCCAGTCAATCACTCATTAAGTCTCTGTTCCCTGTCAATTAGGACTGTGCTAAATAAAATGGAAGTTCTCAATTCTTGATTCAAAGTAAAAGGGAGAAATAAGTAAATAACAACTCACTAAAATAGATTCAAAGTAAAAGGGAGAAATATTAACAACTCACTAAAATAGTTGAAGACATACATTTTTGCACTGTAAGATGGACTCAATAAAGGACAGAAATGGTATAGACCTAACAGAAGCAGAAGATATTAAGAAGAGGTGGCAAGAATACACAGAAGAACTGTACAAAAAAGAGCTTCACGACCCAGATAATCATGATGGTGTGCTCACTGACCTAGAGCCAGACATCCTGGAATGCAAAGTCAAGTGGGCCTTAGAAAGGATCACTATGAACAAAGCTAGTGGAGGTGATGGAATTCCAGTGGAGCTATTACAAATCCTGAAAGATGATGCTCTGAAAGGCTGCACTCAATATACCAGCAAATTTGGAAAACTCAGCAGTGGCCACAGGACTGGAAAAGGTCAGTTTTATTGCAATCCCAAAGAAAGGCAATGCCAAAGAATGCTCAAACTACTGCATAATTGCATTCATCTCACACGCTAGTAAACTAAGGCTCAAAATTCTCCAAGCCAGGCTTCAGCAATATGTGAACTGTGAACTTCCTGATGTTCAAGTTGGTTTTAGAAAAGGCAGAGGAACCAGAGACCAAATTGCCAACATCCTCTGGATCATCGAAAAAGCAAGAGAGTTCCAGAAAAACATCTATTTCTGCTTTATTGACTATGCCAAAGCCTTTGACTGTGTGGATCACAATAACTGTGGAAAATTCTGAAAGAGATGGGAATACCAGACCACCTGACCTGCCTCTTGAGAAACCTATATGCAGGTCAGGAAGCAACAGTTAGAACTGGACATGGAACAACAGACTGGTTCCAAATAGGGAAAGGAGTACGTCAAGGCTGTATATTGTCACCCTGCTTATTTAACTTATATGCAGAGTACATCATGAGAAACGCTGGGCTGGAAGAAGCACGAGCTGGAATCAAGATTGCCAGGAGATATATCAATAACCTCAGATATGCAGATGACACCACCCTTATGGCAGAAAGTGAAGAGGAATTAAAAAGCCTTTTGATGAAAGTGAAAGAGAAGAGTGAAAAAGTTGTCTTAAAGCCCAACATTCAGAAAACTAAGATCATGGCATCTGGTCCCATCACTTCATGGGAAATAGATGGGGAAACAGTAGAAACAGTGTCAGACTTTATTTTTCTGGGCTCCAAAATCACTGTAGATGGTGACTTCAGCCATGAAATTAAAAGATGCTTACTCCTTGGAAGGAAAGTTATGAGCAACCTAGATAGCATATTGAAAAGCAGAGACATTACTTTGCCAACAAAGGTCCGTCTAGTCAAGGCTATGGTTTTTTCTTTGGTCATCTACGGATGCGAGAGTTGGACTGTGAAGAAAGCTGAGTGCTGAAGAATTAATGCTTTTGAACTGTGGTGTTGGAGAAGACTTTTGAGAGTCCCTTGGACTGCAAGGAGATCCAACCAGTCTATCCTAAAGGAGATCAGTCCTGGGTGTTCATTGGAAGGACTGATGTTGAGGTTGAAACTCCAACACTTTGGCCACCTCATGAGAAGAGTTGACTCATTGGAAAAGACTCTGATACTGGGAGGGATTGGGGGCAGGAGGAGTAGGTGATGACAGAGGATGAGATGGCTGGATGGCATCACCGACTCGATGCACATGAGTTTGGGTGAACTCCGGGAATTGGTGATGGACAGGGAAGCCTGGAGTGCTCGATTCATGGGGTTGCAAAGAGCCGGACAAGACTGAGCGACTGAACTGACTGACCACTTCTAAAGTAGATGAATGCATACATTCTTTTGCACTGTAATCTATCTCAGAAAAAAAGATCTTTCATTTGCAGTTTAAGAATCTAAAAGTTTCATTGTCAACAAATTCCTTATGTGCCAGGGTACTAGGCCTGGCAAGTAACCCACGATCACTTGAAAACAGATTTAATGCCTTAAGACTTCTGGAAGAATATGTAATATATGCATTTTACTTATAAATTTAATTTTCATGCAAGCACAAAAAACGTTCTTTCATATAAACTATAGCCAGGCCAAAGTATACTCCACAACACTTAATAAATATCATTTATGCTTTTCTTTCCCCCCCAAATCCTCAGCAAGGAGCAATTTGATGTTTAATACTATTTTTTCCTGAAAATATATAACTTGTCTAATAAGATCAATTATTTATATCTTTGACATTTGGACTTTATGAGAGTCCTGAAAAAAGTTAATCATTTTAATTAGTAATGGTGCTTTTATACAACAAATTTCCTTAGAATAAACTACTCTGAAATCTCATAGTTATTTATAATAAATCCTTGGCTTAAAAAACCTTTATATTGCTAAAATGCTGCTTTTAGTGTCTCTCAATTTATGAGCAAAATTTTAGAACACTGTCATTCTCATTGTTGAATCTCATAAATAAACTACAATTGGAGGTAAAAGCTAAACATATATTATAGCATCACTGCAATGTCTAATAAATGACAGTTTTGGAAAGTGATAGTGTTGCTTATATAGTCATAGATGATTCATTACTTTCTTAAATTTTCTCAACCATCTAATTTTGCTAATCTAGTGCCTGAGTCTCACACTATTGAGACAATAAGCAGCATGATCCCATTATACAGTATAGCAAACATTTAAACAATTGATATATTCTTTACTGTTAGATTTATTTATTGGTTACATTAAAATAAAATAGCTAACAAATACATACACACTTGGAAAAATATATTATTACATACATAGTAAAATACTTTTATGTTTATCTGTTCAATGTACTTTTTCTTTCCTTAAAAGAATTATTCTTAAAATTGGTAAGGAGATGATCTGAATTTTGGCTTTTGCCAGTCACTATTTTAATAATACCAATGCTTTATTATATGAAATTATTGGTCTACTTTTATTGATTAAATTAGATAAATATTAAAATTACAGGAGTAAATACAAAGAAAAATATAGGAGTAGGAGAATAATAAAGTGTTATTATGGGATTATATGAAATCATGTGTGTGGAACTTGAAACTTGCAAAACACTAAGGAATTTAAAGAACCTCTAATTAAAATTATAAATATTTATAATTTTGACTTAAAGTGTTTGGACAAAAATACATAAAGATTTTTCTCCTCATGACTTACACAAAACTCCTTAAAACTAAGAAAGGCTTGTCAAAAGGAGAATCTTATACATAAAATATATTGCATTTTCTAAAGTTATTCTTTAAATCCCAAAGTAATGAATTGCAAATTTACTCATTCAAGGATGTATTTCTTCTGTGATATATAATAGCCTGATAACACTATTAAGGCAACCTGATTAGTCATAAACAGATTGTGTATTCTTTGATATTTTTTTTTGATATGTGGCTTTATTTACATAACACTCATATATCCCTGAAATATATTCTGGAAATACAAGAAGATTATAGACCCAGTTAACCATATGAGACACCTAAGAAAGGAACCTCTAGAGCAGTCCTGGCAGGATATGACGAATTTCCTTCCTCCTTCACTTACTTTCCCGCATTCCCAGTTTACCTGCTTGTCTTGTCACACAACAAACTAACTAAAAGATGAACATATTTAAAAAACTGTAACCCCCTACTTCACTTACTCCTTCCTTGCACATGTACTTTGCTCTGCCTAGTTTTATCTTCCCTGTCTTTACTTTCTCATAGAACAACCGTCTACTCATCACAGTTCAGCATACATTCTCAGTCTCTGAGTCAAAACCACACTTAATTCTTGAGTTCAAGCATGACTAAACATCTCCAAATGATTTGATTCCTCATTCCTATTGAAGTGTACACTATTTGGATATTTTCCTGTAACCTAATGTAATCCAGCAGAGTTTTCAGTAAAGCACATTAATGGATAAACTGAAAGTTACCTTTCCATTGATTTTCATGATAAGATTAGAAATTTAGCTCCCTGGAAGAAAAGGTGTTATGGATATATACTAAAAGATACTTACTATGTAAAACCTATTTAATTCACATATTTAAAGACATACAATGTAAAATGTCTTATTGAAAAGCAGTTCAGAAATAACAAAAATGTCATTGATAGTATGGTGCTTATCAGAAAAAAAAAATTTTTTTAATAGGTGATTCAAAACACCTTTGGAAAACCACCAGTCTTCCAATCTCACTTTTTAATTCTGAATTATAAATTCAGAAATCATTAAACCTTTAGCATTATGGCCAAGTTTTCCATTCGCCTCACAAAAGTGGCACAACTTCTAAATTAAATCTACATTTCTTTGTTTTAAAAATATTTTCCTGCATTTTCTTCATTACTTAAACACATTGGCTTAACATGGTATCATACTCAAGAAAGATCACAAAGAATTAAAATCCTGAGCAATAGGCACTATGGTATCTAAGGACATCCCCCACACCCCGCCTTGTCAATTAGCTAATATTCTATTACAAGCAGTTAATGTGCCTGTGTTAACAATTCTCTTTATAATAGGATATTCTATTTATTTAATTGATGCCTGTTGTCCTGATTAGAGTGGACAGGCAAGCTTAAATAATGATGGCTGAGTCTGGTTAAGGCTTATGATTGGAATCTGTAATAAATCTACAGTTTTATTTGCTGTAAACTCTAGGGCTGTTGCACAGTGCGGTGTCCCCAGCCACAAATGATGGTGAATGGTTCCTATTAGGCAGCTCCTGGCTTTAAGTTGGAGTTATCTTTGACTGGTTTCACTTCTGGCAAAAACTATTAGTTGAATACAAAGAATGTTTGTAGTGTCAAGCTTTGCAAAAGGATGCCAACTTCCGTGCCTCTCCAAGAGCACAGCAGGCTACATTACCAAGTGTTTTTCTGTTTCTTATGAATAAAATTGTTTGCTTTCCTATTTCATCCTGCTGATTCCAGATAAACAGTGCATCCAAGGACATAAAAGAAAGTGTCACCTTCAACTCACCCAGATCTCTACTTTTAAGCAAGATATTTCAATAAATTTGGTAACCCCCAACTGGGATTCAAAAAATCTGGATCACAGTTATCTCACTAACTTAACGACCTTGAAAAATTACTTTTTTTTTCATTAACTAGATTTCAAAATGAGGAATTTTCAGATAAAATAATTTTTTCCATAGAAAATAATTTATGATTCTATGTGAATGCTTTATATTCCACACCTTAATAAGTTGAAGACCATCAAACATTAAATTACTTTTGCAAGTTATTACAACTCCGTTATAGTAAGTTTCACTATAATAAACAGCATTCAAAATGAGGACAGACTTATGTCTCCAGAAGCAAAGGAAGTGATGCTTCCAAAATGAAAATTAGTAACTTTGTCTTCAAAAGCGTAGCTTTAACAAGATAAAAGAGTGTCACTAGAACACTGTAGCACTGGTTAAAAATTAGATGACTTATATTAAAAATTCTTAATCCAATGAAATCTTTGAGAATTATGTTATCAGATTCTAGCACAGAATTATCCTTATTACATCTCATGATTATCATAGAATCATACAGCATGAGTGTTGGAATCTGTGTTGTCTAATTTGTAATCTTATGAATGAAATCCTTTAATAATGATTTTGGGAAATTATCATGGAACCTTAGCTCTAATACATTCAATGATAGAGGTTTCAGAATACTGACTATGCTATGGAACAGAGTTTGTTGAACATTTCTTAAGATAATACATTTCTCCTTAGAAGGAAGCAATTTTCTACCGTTTATACCTACTAGCATTTGTTCTTGCCTTCAGGAATCACCAAGAATAAGTTATCCTTTGTCTCTTTTCTGCATTAAAGTGCTTCAGATATCTTTTAAATGACTGTCCTCTCCTCAACCTGTCTTCCTCAGCACATCAAACATTTCCTTGGATTCACATATTTTTAAAAGCACAAAAACTACCTGTATATACATGCAAAAAGGAAAAAGTATAAAAACTTAAATGATAACAATCATCAAACTTTTTTTTTTAATTAGAAGCCTTCTTAGAAATTAAGAAGCTTGTAACATGAATTTTAATTGATCACATGATCATAGTAACCATGCCACAGAGTCAATGCAAATTCTCAGAATCCTTTTCAAGAGAAAGCTCCAGAAAGAAAAACAGGTCAACATATGCTAACACTAAAGATTACATCCTTCAACTACTGTGGTTTTCATATTTTACAGAGGAGGAAACCGTGCTTCCCGGGAAGTTAAATATTATTGACTGGCAAACCAATACCAAAATCCTAATTTCTAACATTCCTAGTCTTCCATATTCTATAAAAATTTGGAAGATACTTTAAAGATCAGTTAGCTAAATTCCTTATTTTGGTGAAATAAGTAAGGTCTTAAAAGGTTAAATGATTAACATGTATTTCCCATGTTTCACTACTCTCTTTCTAAAATATTAAAAGAAATTTTAAAATATTAAATTACATATATACACGTAGCATACATCTTCAATAACAGTGACAGACAGAGCAACCTTAAAAGAAAAGTTGTTTTAAGAATTTTGCCTAAGACTCATGTATAACCAAATACCAAAAGGGTATTATTTCAGGAATTGAATCTAAGAAAAGCAGAACTTTTCTGAGAACTTCCTTTGGTCATACAAAGCAATGCTGAGTATGATAGAGTAAGAATTTTTGTAGGCACTAGAGCTTTTGAAAATATAAAGTCAAGCACTACAATTACCATATGGAAGACATTCATTAAGAATATATAGGTTTATAATATATGAAGCACATTGAAAATAGAAATCTTGGGCAGGGTCAGGGAAAAGTCATGTAGCATAAAAAGTATTATCTGCCAGCAAATTAATTAAATCTCCCAGTTCTAGGAAAGGCCATATATTCTGTGTAGACACTCATAGAAAGGCAGATGTGCAGTGCTTCTGAGATAGTGCTGTAATCTGCTCATAAATAGGACTCACCAAAGGACACTGACAGCAATTTGGCATTAAAAAAGAGTTCACATGCATGGAGAATTAGTTTACATTAGCTTTTACTGAGCAAACTCCATATCTGACAGGGCAACCTTTACACATCTTTCAAACTTCTTTTGCTCTAGTTTGACGTCCATGTGTGAGCACATATTTAGTCATTAAAGTCAATAATTTGCATTGAGAAAATAGTTTTTGCTGTCTTCTGCTTTTCTGTTTGTCTTTTATTTCCACTGATATTATCTATTTAAAGCTATGTATTTTTTAGTGTCAAAAATGTTAGAATGATGAATGAGCATCTTAAGGGAAAACTCATCTCAGGCACCAACTCAAACCAAAATATTTAATCAATTAAGAAATAAAAAGTAGAGACTTCTGCATGTGTGCTTAGTTGCTTCAGTCATGTCTGACTCTTTGAGACCTCAGGGACTGCAGTCTGCCAGGTTCCTCTGTCCATGGGATTTTCCAGACAAGAATGCTGCCATGCCCTCTCCAGGGGATTGTCACAGCTCAGGGATTGAACACACATCTCTTAAATCTCCTGAATTGGCAGGTGGGTTCTTTAACACTGAGACACTTAAATTCTTTTACTTTTATCAAATATTATTTTTTATTTCATTTTTTCTAAATTTTTTCATTGATTTTTATGCATGCTTGTATTAATTTTATCTATATATTATACTATATACTAGCCAAATCATACATTTATTCTATATAATTCAGATAAAAGGTATTAATATATGCAGCTTTAAACTGTAACTCCTTTTGTTTCCTGAAATTATTTAAACAGATTTTTTGGGTTCTTCATACTGCACAAGTATAGACATGTAAACTGAAGGAGCCAATCCTGAATTCCATCTTTTTTTTGACAAAGTATTTTGCACTAAATGAAAATAACCAGAATGCTAAAACGATTTGCAACCAACTAACAGAACAATTTGAAAGACTGGGGCTATAAACTAGAAAAAAGAGAAATAGAGACATTATATAGCTAGCCATTATGATGGAGTATCTACCTGAATTTCAGTTGCTGGAGGTACTTTTGGAGTACATTTGGAGAAGGAATAGTACTTAAATTTTGTGTTGTCCCAAAGGAAAAATTCAGGATAAATGGATTCAAGTTCTGGGAAGGCAAATTTTGGCTCAATATAAGAAAAAGCTGAAAAGTTAAGTTAAAGATGTCCCCAAATCAGTGAGCCACCCCTAGATTTTTTGTCACCAGAATCATTCAAGCAGAGATTAGTGATTTGGCCACCTCATGCGAAGAGTTGACTCATTGGAAAAGACTCTGATGCTGGGAGGGATTGGGGGCAGGAGGAGAAGGGGACGACACAGGATGAGATGGCTGGATGGCATCACTGACTTGATGGACGGGAGTCTGGGTGAACTCCGGGAGCTGGTGATGGACAGGGAGGCCTGGCGTACTGCGATTCATGGGGTCGCAAAGAGTCGGACACGACTGAGCAGCTGAACTGAACTGATGATGGGTTTGAGGGATGCATGAATAATCTAAAACCAGATTGGCTGATGCTAATCTCTTTACCAACTCTGAAAATTCCATGATTCATTCAGCAAACATTCATTCCATGCTCCAGGCACTCCATATAAAAATAGAAATAAACTGATCCTTATATTCACAGAGCTAATGAATTGGTTAATTCTAAGATCTTATTGGTTGAAAGTCTAGGAAAGAGGGTATTTTGACTTGTACCCTAATTTTCCATTAATCTCTGCCTCAATTGTGCCCTCTAGGCACAACCTTTTTAGTTCTAAGTACATAGCTCCAAGTTAATGCTTAAGCCCTTAACTTGCTATCAAAAGCACAGTTCTCACAGAAAAAATCCTAGAAAAATACAGTGTACACAAAGCAATGTATCTTAATTCCCCTTTCTCTTTTCAGCATTTTACCTCAAAGGCTTTTCTAAGAATAAAGGAAACATGAACTCATAAATAAAGTCCTTTTTCTCTACTTGCACTGATTTTTTCCCCTACAAGTTTTCTTTCATATTTTTTTAAAGTCCTCTCAGTGTCTGTGGTTTTCAGTGATCTGTTTCCTTCAATTTTTTATTGCTTTTCAATGTATTCACTTTCCCCATATCTTTTTGTTTCTATATTCTCAAAGATTTTTTCTTTTCTTTTTCAGTTTACCTTCTTTTTCTCATCTAATTTTACTCCCCCATTTCTTTCTTTTCTTGTATATAACCTGTTAAGACTCTAGCTGTATGGTGCATATTTCTTTTATTCATCTATAAAATAACAACAACAAAAAAGTTTCTCTGACAACCTTTCCTCAAAACTTCAAAATATTTTGGTTGAATTGTTTCCTTTCCATGTGAGATATAAGTATGTCTATGCTTCTTTTCTTACTACTAGATTTGATAAATTTTATAAAATTTAAATGATCTTTTTTTCTATGTTTTCAATTATACTTACTTGGTTTTTAACTGCAGGTCCTAAATTTAGGGAGAAAAATAAATGACTTATTTTTTATAATGAAATATATTAAGTCATCTCTGCAGCTAATAACAGTCAAGAGCTACAAATGAAAGGAAATAAAAAGGGTAGAGGTAAGTGTGGATGAGAAGGGTCCCTACAAGAGTGAAAAGAAGAATGACTGTGTTCTAAAAATTCATTCATCTGTTCAACATTTAGTGAGTAGCAAACACTGTGGACATAGAAGAGTTCATAAAGGATAAGATGGAATCATAGAAACTTAAGAGTTGAACATGAACGAGAATCCCAGCTTCACTGGGGAGCAAACAGGAGACTCTGCAAAAGACACAGTGCACTTTAGTCAATTCTGAGTAATCCTGACCACTTTAGGTTTCTCCAAGCTTCACTGTTTATCATTTAAATATGAATATTAACAATTTTGAACTGTGTTCCTTTGTGTGGAATGAATTAAGAAAATAGGGATTATTAAGCTTACTTACACTGTGCTGGACACACAGAAAACCCTCTGCACATTTCCTGTTACTGCTTTTGGTATGAATTTTCCAAGCAGACCTGGGGAAACGGCTCTCCAGATGGAAGGACCCAACAATGCAAAGGTCTGTGGGCAAGGAAGATTATAGCCATCGGGAAAGATGGGGTAGGCCAGAACAGTGTACATCCAGGGTAAGTGCATAAAGTAAGGGCTAGAAATGCAGGTAGAAATGAGATCACGAAGGCCAACCAATAATTTCAGAGCTTTTAGGGATAAGAGACTCTGCATTTGTGAATGAAGATTTATGGTCCAGTCTTTAACGGTCAATGGTCACATCAGTGAAAATTCCTGTAAAGAATCTGCTTCATTTATATACACAAACAAGTCTTTGGTATTATTCTAAGGAATACCATAGTGTTGCCACACACAGGCACACCTATAGACACACTCACTGCTTTTCTTTAAAGACATTTACTAAAAGTCTTCCCAGCCCAAAGGCAGTAATCTAGTTCCGTGCCTCAAAGATCCTAATAGAGTCACAAAGGCGTCTTGCAAAGCCCAACATGCCCTCAAAACAAGCCCCTGCAGGAGCAAGGAGGACCAGTTCTCCTGGTGAAAAAGGAAATCAAGAAGGTGGGCGTTTCCCATAATGACTTACAGCTTGTGTTTTTATAGGTTAGGACTCTGCTGGAGTTCGAGCCCTGAGGGCTTAGCTCCTTTCAAAATTATCAACCTGAAAGAGGTAGACTTGAGCTGCAGGGAGGACCAAGGCCCTCCCCCACCTTCCTCAAACGCCACCAGCTGAGCTGACAGGCTTTGCAAAAAAGCCATTAGCCTACACTCAGCTCCCACATCTGGACGACCTTGATTTGTGGAGTATTTAGGTTTAATTGAAATGGCTCATACTTAATTTTCTATAACCAGAGGAATAAGCATTATAATTAAAGTACATACAGTTTTGTGTGATGCTTTTGAAAGTTCAAATGCTCAAATAATTGAATTTTGAGTTAAAGCTCACAAAATATTCTCATTTTAAAATTTGCAAAGATATGTCATATAAAAAGTCTTTGTAAAACATTGAAAGTGGCATATATATATATATATATATATACAAGGTCCGTTTTTTTTTTTTCTATACAATCAGTTGAGGAAACTGCATAGCACCTTTCTTTGAAAATGATACAGGTTGTTCTTATGTAATCCTTTACATTCAAAAATCATCTACAACTGTGCAGGGAATTCTGAAATAGCATGCTGAAATCGATAAAGATTTACTCAAGTTGTGTAATTTCCTTGTATCAGTAGGCTCTATGTAGTGGATGCATGAGTTTTCTCTGTATAAGAGAGATAGACTATTAGTGGAGAATGCAGAAGAGGGGCAGCTATACTGCTTCATGAGGACCACCATACCTGTTGGTTAATGGAGAGGCCTTAACAGCACTCTTCTTCCATGCGTCTTGCCATGAGGAAAGGGGAGGAAGGGAAAGGTAGTGATGGCAGCAACACCTGGGGAAGGGAGATGGGGAAATATGTAAAGGGAAAATCAGCAGCCCCTACACCACGGTGTCCATCCATAGATTTGCCAATGAAACAATTTCCGAAAACCCTAAACTTGTTTTCTTTCTTTTTTAAAAAATCTAGATAAATTTTAAAGATAATTTAAACAAATTAGGTATTTTGAATGGCGTTAATCTCATCCCGCTCCAACTATCAACTATCCTCTTCTGAGTCTGGGACATGGGGGCTGCTACATGTAATGAACTACCATCTTATTCTCACTTTTTGACTAGACAGGGTAGCTTAAGGCAGGACTAGGCAGGACTTTGATATGTAGGTAGAGTGTTTTGTTTTTTGTTTTTATTTTTTACAACAGATTTATGAAAAAAAACTGCAGGATAAATAGTACCAAATGGGTATGTATATTTTTCCCCAACACACAGTAGGATTATTACCATTTACTTGTTCTGCTTCCATCTAATTGCCATACATCTAAATGCTCACAAACATCTTCCTCATTACCTTCTCCTACGGGTGTGTAGTTTTGATATCAAAACAACTTCAACTTGTTATTTTAACAAAAAAGAATTAAATTTAGTAGAATGCCTATACACTGCAAGAGACCAAACTAATAAAAGTTGTAAAAAGGTTCATGTTTTAATTATATTTTTTTAGACATGGTTTAATTTGAACTATATGTAATTTTTTAAAGTAAATAGAGTTATATGAAAAGAAGTACAATGAAAAAATTTCATAAAACATTGATGATAATACTGAACTCTTTGAATTTTAGTAGTGATCAACTGGTTCAGTGAATCAATTTAAAAGGCAATACCACCTGAAAAAGACATACTGCTACATATTTTGCTCTTGATATTTGTTTTCAGAGAAATTTTTGCCTTTGTATGTTTATATTGAAATACAAACTTCATATGAAAAATGACATTTTACATGATTTAGGGAAGCTTTTATACACCCTGGAGATAAGCTTATTAAAAAAATATGTATATTTTTTAAGAAAATAAGAAGTCATCCACTTGGGGTTTTTAGTAATGGAGATGTTTATGCATGTATAGAGGCAGGGAGTATATGGGAAATTTCTGTACCATCCGCTCAGTGTTTTTGTGAACCTAAACTGTTTTTTAAAAAGCCTTAAGCATTGTAACTTAAAAGATAGGAGAGAATTAATTTTTGGGGTGAAAAAAAATGGTTTTGACCCCTCCCACCCATACATTTCTTAGTGTAATACCTACAGAAGGGCTGGGACATTCTTGAGTTTTTCTCTAAAGACAAGGATTTATGTAAATACCTGTTTGCATTTTTGCTTCTGAATGTGATTCTGACCATTAATCTAAATGTTTAGGAAAGCAGCTACCACAAAGATATTTGAGGTTTGGAGTATGATAATGCTTTTTGGTCTTGCCTTAATCCTATTTAAACATGATGTCTCAAAACTTTCCAGTTTCTCAACTCTTTTGGTCTTTGACACACTAATTACTATTAGGCATCATCTCTGCTTAAAATAACATATCCATCTAATACTTAGGTAATAGTATTAGTCAGCTCTTGAATTGAGAAATTTGGAAACTAATTGGTTAACAGATAGATTAGCATCAAAGAATTCTGAAGGAACATGCACTAAGCCTGTTGAATTAAAATAAATAAACTCAAAGTAGTAAACTTAAATTTTATTTGATATGGTTGAACATAATTTTTATAGCTTTGCTTTTTTTTCTTATACATTTTAATTTTGTGTTTAATTTTAAAAATATTAATTGCCATCACACATATTTTAAAATTTAAGCTCCCCTTCAAAATTAAAAGCCACATATTCTAGTAATATCAAAGTAACAAAGTTATAATTAATTATTCCTACATTTAAATGTTCCTGATTGATTATCTGGGGATCAGCATTTTATCTTTGGAAGAATCAAGTGTGTGAATCTTCCAAGCCAGAAAACAAAAGGGGCCCACATGTTCTTAATTTATGGCAAAAAACTTGAGTCTAGCATGAAACACAGCAGTTTTTGTACATGAGTCCCTAATACCACAAGGATTTTATATACAGTAAGTTCTTCCTTTGATCTTAGGAAGGGTAGGTTATCATGAGGTAATATATTTGGAAATTTGCACCACACTGTGAAAGATACAAAAATAACCAAAGGTGTACGTATGAGAAACTTTGGAAAATAAATACAAAACACAGATGAATGCTCACAGTAGAACTTATCAAGATGTAACAAGTAATATAAAATGATTTTATAAATATCTGAGTTTATAAATAACTAAAACAACTTAGAATGGTAGTCAAAAAGATTAAACAGAAATTTTTGAGTCATAAATTCATAGAGTGGAGAAGAGAGCTTCATGGATTAAGGGAAATAAAAATGAAAGCTATTTTTTTCCTATTTAAGAGGTAGGAGCCAGGCTAATAAAATCACCCCTGGTACTAACGGGGTATTTGTTAGGAATATGCTTATAGGCAATCTTATGAGCTAGATTTTTACCTGGCTAGAAAAGGGAAAATGTACAATATGATGCGTGAAAATAAAAAGTAGATAATAAAAAGTAGATAGAAAAATGATCTGTGATTTTACTGAGTAGAATTGGCAATCAAGAATTTGTAAAGAGATTGATTTTCCAAAAGGACAAGAATTTGGTCATGTAGATAAAATGAGAATATCATAGAGAACGCTATGGTTCAGCCCTCTGTGGTTCTGTTCTTAGAAAAATGTATGATAAAAGTAGAAATATGTATACTAACATATTGACACAGAGAACACAATGTCAAGCTGTAGGGCCCAAGAATAAGGCACAAGACTTGCTTCACATCCTCAAAAAAATATAATAATTACATGGGGAACAAAAATAAGGTCAAATTTCTTAGTGTTTGGAAGCTCAAAGCAAAGAAACAAAGGGATGAACTTTGGGAAACGAGACACAGAGCTACTTCTTCAAGACTGTGTCAGATACGGAAAAAGGATAAAGAAACAGTTTGTAGAAAAGGAAACTGATACAGCCTAATGCAACGTGATGAGAAGAAAGTTATTTAGTGTTGGCAAGTCAGAAGTCAGTCAAACCAGACAGATTATATGGTGGGACCATATAATATGGTTGGGAACCAACACACCTTGATAAGTAGAAGAGACACATCAAACAACATATAAAATGAGAGCTTAATTAGGCAATGAGACTGCTATTCTCTGCTTGATGACCTTAAACCTTCATCAAAACATCACTTGTCTGATACAAGGATATATGAGAAAAGGCCATTACCATACGGTATAAACATTCCTGGTAACAGTACTGTTGCTGTTGCTAAGTCACTTCAGTCGTGTCCGACTCTGTGTGACCCCATAGACTGCAGCCCATCAGGCTCCCCCGTCCCTGGGATTCTCCAGGCAAGAACACTGGATTGGTTGCCATTTCCTTCTCCAATGCATGAAAGTGAAAAGTGAAAATGAAGTCACTCGGTCCTGTCGATTCTTAGCGACCCCATGGACTGCAGCCTTCCAGGCTCCTCCACCCATGGGATTTTCCAGGCAAGAGTACTGGAGTGGGGTGCCATTGCCTTCTCCAAACAGTATTGTTATCCTTATCCTATTTGTGAGGTCTATCTTAAAAATACATTTTCTCTAAGAGTTAGCAAATTGATATTTTAGCTCTGATTCTGACCCTAAAATTTTCCCTGAGTCACATATTCATGTGTGCTAAGTCACTTCATCCTTTCTGATTCTTTGAGACCCCATGAACTGCAGCCTGAATAGGAACAGTCTACCATATTCCAATGAACAGTTCAGTTTTCTCTCATTCTCTTTCTTGCTAAGAGTGGCTGGATAGTTATCAAAAGGAAATTTTATTCATCTTAATGCTGGGTGTGTCTTGTTTTCCCCCCCGAGGCTCAGTGGTAAATAATCTGTCAGTAATGCAGATGTGGGTTTGATCGTTAGGTCCAGAAGATCCCCTGAAGAAGCAAATGGCAACCCACTCCAGTATACTTTTCTGGGGAATCCCATGGACAGAGGAGCCTGGCAGGCTACAATCCATGGAGTTGTAAAAGAGTAGGACATGTCTTAGCAACTAACAACAATGGTATTTCTAGGCAGGGCTGGAGCTTGAAGAGGTCAGCTTGGTTGTTGCCGCTAGCTCCTGCAGGGTGGAGTAAGCTGGTACCCTGGTGTATTTTTAAATTTTCTTAACTCCATAAAAACATAATTTTTTTTTGTCTTTTTTTCTCTTTAACTGAAAATGTTCATTATTTTTATTTAATGAAATAAATTAATCACTACACACTACGTCCTAACAATAAATTTTCATGATGACAATTAGAGTATTGCCATACAAATCTTTACCTGTAATCTATTTTTCTGACAACCTCACTAAAAGTTCAAGATTTTGTTGCACTGAAAACATTTTATTTTATTTTTTTTGAAAACATTTTATAAATCTTCTAGCAAATCTATAATATTCCACTTTATTATTTTCAAATTCCTAATGTTTTACCAATCTGCTAAGAAGTTCTGAGTTTATAGCTACAATAGAGAAGGAAATGGCACCCCACTCCAGTACGCTTGCCTGGAAAATCCTATGGAAGGAGGAGCCTGGTGGGCTACCGGCTATGGGGTCCCACAGAGTTGGACATGACTGAAGCGACTTAGCAGCAGCATAATCCACTGTGTCCTTCATACAAACTAACAAATCAGCTACCCTAGTATCTAAGATATCAGTAATGTTCACTTAGAATTTTAATTAATGTATGATTCACTCAATATAATTAATATTCTAAATTTAGTTTTCCCTACAAAATATATTTTAATGAGGATTTGCTCTTTTTTTTTCTTGACATAGAATTGAGTAAATTTCTAAAACTATGGAAATCTTAAATTCTCACATACAACATTTTTAGTCTCTGCAACTAAAAGTTGTCATATCAATTTGATTATTTAGGTTTGTTCATCAAATATTTAAAGAGTGTTCAATCTTGGCTAGACACGACTTTAATCAGTAGTACTTAAATTTGGATTTCAGGACTCCTCTAGCCTCTTAAAAACTGTTAATGACCCAAAAGTGCTTTTGTTTTTATGTGAGTTTTTTTTTTTATGTGACAGGTAAAGATTTGTATGGCAATACTCTAATTGTCATCATGAAAATTTATTGTTAGGATGTAGTGTGTAGTGATTAATTTATTTCATTAAATAAAAATAATGAACATTTTCAGTTAAAGAGGAAAAAAGACAAAAAAATTATGTCTTTATTGAGTTAAGAAATGTGACTACATCATTGCTGCTGCTGCTGCTGCTGCTAAGTCGCTTCAGTCGTGTCCGACTCTGTGCGACCCTATAGACCGCATCCCACCAGGCTTCCTGTCCCTGGGATTCTCCAGGCAAGAATACTGGAGTGGGTTGCCATTTCCTTCTCCAGTGCATGAAAGTGAAAAGTGAAAGTGAAGTCACTCAGTCGTGTCCGACTGTTAGCTACCCCATGGACTGCAGCCCACCAGGCTCGTCCGTCCATGGGATTTTCCAGGCAAGAGTACTGGAGTGGGGTGCCATACGTCATTGGTAGTCAGTACATTAAAAAATAAAATTGACATTTTAAAAATTAATTGTAAATGCATTTGAAAATAGCCATAATAAAGTCATTTCTTTTCAAAATAAAATATTTTTTTATGAAAAACGATTACCATACTTTATAAAACCAAAAATAAGCTAGAAGAGTGACATTATGATATGTTCTAATATAGATTGTGATAGGAAAAGAGCAAAGCTGGATAGGGTCAGTATGGGCTCCACAGAAGAGGTGATACTTGAAGTAAACTTTAAAGAAAGACTTGACTGGATGGATGGAAACATTGGTGCAAGAGGTTAAGACCATTCAAGTGAAAGAAGGGCATGGCTAAACAGAGCATGTTGTAATAGAAAGAATATGGATTTTTTTGTTTATTTGTTTGACAAAGTTTCCTCAGACTCCATCTCAGCTATTTTGGCTGTATGGCTTTGGGTAAATCACCTAAGGTCTGTGAGCCTCTCTTTGCTCTCTTGTGAATCTACAGATTAAGAAGGTCATGAGAATTGAGATGAAAAATGTAAAATATTTTCACGTGTGGCAGTTAAATGGAACTCAGTAATATAATGTGTTTTGTTGCATATTTAAGGACAGCGAATTGGTTATCATGCTGAGAGCATAAAATACTATGATATGTAGTAGGGAGAATGGAAGTTATAAACAAGAGTGAAAAGGACAGCAGAAAAGAAGAGCTGGTGTGGAGGTTAAAGGCGGGTATGAGTGACTTAAAAAAAGAAACACAGTAATATGAAATGAACTACCTTGGAAACTCCAATGAGAATCACTTCTCATACAGGCCTTAGCAAACCCATAGAAAATCTCGATTTCCACTTGGTGCTCTCCTATCCTTTCCCAGGATTACATACAAATGAACAAACTCAGGTTTTAGAAAAATGAATTACTCCAGTATCATCATAAATATAGAATGAATATGTAAAAAATAAAATGGATGATAAACTTAAGACAAATTTAACCAACCACTTTGCCGCTTACAGAGATTTAGTTGACCTGAATCTTCCATGTCTCTAAGAAATTAGATTTCAATTAATCTCAGCAATGAATGAATGGTGAATATATAAATAAAAGTATATTTTAAGCCATATGAATAATATATTAAGAATCTGAACTCACAAATGTGATGTTCTCAACTTGGAACTGAAAATTAGGAGACTCATAAAGTCTGCAAATTGATTTCAACTTATTTAGAAAACACTTTTATTAAGAGTGTGGTACATAGATAATGTTATGACTTTTCCCCATACCGGTTTATACCATCCAGATGCTATCTTTGATCTTCAAGACTTGATAGAATGTTAAAAAGTATTTCCCAACAAAAAAATATTTTCTGCCGATGCACCTTAGGTCTGACAATTATGGCACAAAATAAAAAAATATGCTTAGTAGAGAAGCACAGCTTTAAAAGGTAAAATAAAGTCTTCATCAAGGTCCAGGTTTAAAATTCTATAAAACACAATAAATATCCTGCCTCATTGTACAGGCACTGGCTGTAGCAATACACCAATGACAGGTAAGAACAATGTGAGTTTTAGATGAGAATGTCTGCAATAATCTATAAAGAATTTAGGACTAGACTATTCTTTTTTTTCACAAAGTATGTTTTACATCCACCCATCATTTTGTCTGATTTCTTCACTACCACAATTCAACCCAGCCTAACTTATCAGAAGAGAAAGCAAAGAAAATAAAGCATTAAACCAAGGTAATAATGGTAATTATGGTTGGACCTTGGACCCAGAGAATATTAATTTATTCTTTAATTAATTCAGCAAATATTTACTGAGCATCTAGTCTATGTCAGGCACTTCCTTAGTAGCTTGAGATAAAAAGAACATAAAAACATGATCTCAATACTCTGGAAGCACAAGCAGGTAGGATATTTTATAAATAAGTAAATACAACATTTTATTCCACTCAATACACATACAAATAATTCTAAAAATTGTTTTCAGGAGAATTTTGTTGTAAAAAACATATACTGTAAAAATGAGACCAAGCGCTTCACTTTATAACTTTTCACATTCTGACTTTGTAAATATGGGTAGTAAAGCTCTATGTCCAAAAAGATAGGTGTCTAACTCCATGTAGCACTCGTCACCCAGGACTTACAAATGACTGTACTAATGGCTGAAATTAAATATACATGATAAATTTTGACCTTCGTTTTCAGGTCTCATGTGCATGTATGTGAAGGCAGGATGTAAGCATAATCAACTTATGGTGGTAACTTTGGAATAAACTATCCCTGTAAAATATCCCTATTCAACCATTCTCCCCTATAGCACTATTTGCATACAGTTTCTTCATTGAAATTTCTCTTTTCTGTACATTTTTTTTCACTACCTCCCCTCTCTTGGTATCAACTACTATATTCTAACTTTGTCAAGTCAAACAACAGTTGTCAATTCTGTGTGAATTTAGCCATATAAATGTAGTTGCTGCTGCTGCTGCTGCTAAGTCGCTTCAGTCATGTGTTACCTACTCACAATTGAGAAACTTTTTTTTTCTTGATCAAGAATGCTTCAGTCTTGAATCAGTTTAGCAGAAGCTACGCTAAGTCATTTTGAGTTTACCTAAATGAAAATGAAAACAAAATGGATGATTTCCTTTGTAAAGTTGAAATAACTCCATTCTGCACAGTTATTTATAATTTTAAACCTCAAGGAATGATTATTCATAGATCTGTGGATTGCAAGGAAGGGAAAACAGTCTGTTCACCCTATCCTTCATTTGGAATACTTTTCCCACTCTGCAGTTAATGTATTTTAATTTATTTTTAAAAAACAAGTTGTTCTTTGACTATAAAACATCTCAGATGCTTAGTAAAACTTTTTTTGTGTATTATTTTCTTCTCAGCATACTTGTGTACAACCAGAGAGGTAGGCAGCATGTTCTAAGCTGGAATTCAGTGAATACATGAGAACACCTTTTTTCAATGCTGTCATTTAGATTACATGAACTTAAATGCCAACTTTGGGCAATGCTATTCCCTCGAAGCATATATATTGTTTCATTATGGATGTATTAATTCACAGTGTTTTATTTCAAGCCTATAAAATATGGTATCTCTTGAGAAATCTGACAGCTGATAAAACTGCATTAGAATGGTGCATGTGCACATGTTTTCACATTTCCACAAAGTTGCTGATTTCTTCTTATTTGAGTCAGCTGTCTGAATTAGTTGCACAGCATTAAATTTAATAAACAGCATATGGATCTGATAATGTATGAGGAGAACCTGTTCTTTCTCTTCCCTGCCACATATATGCTCTTTTATCTTTCAATTAAGTGATACATTTCCTGGCTAAGTTTATTTTAAGAGTGTTGTGTAAAAAGAAACCAAATCTTTGAAATCTTTGTCTTAGTATAACTGCTGTAGATGTACATATGCACAAAATATGTCACATGCTTTTCCATTTATAGAAATAAAATCTTTAAAATTTTTATATTGTGCACTTAAATTTCTCAAGTCTTTAAAATATTCAGTTAATTAATAGAAGTTCATTATAAGAAGAAAGTGAAATCACCATTTTTTAAGTTAAAATTTTACTGACAAAATACACTGAATTTCTCAATAGAGTTCCTTCAAAAACGGTTCAGAAAGTACGATGATAAAAGGTTCCTGAAAGTTCAAGACAAAAGAAATATCTACTTTTTAAAATATGGACCAAAACTACTAAGTTTAATTCCTGGGAGATGAAGAAAGAGTTTGAACATATTTTAATACCCTAAATGCAGATTCAGAGAACTGGTTATAATCCTGAGTCCCTCTTGCCTGCACACCAGAATTCTTCATTCTGAGGTAAACACTGGCCTCAAACTCTAGGCATGTGCTTATCAACCCTGACCTGATTTTCCTCTAACATGAACTCAATTAAACTTCCTACTCTTAAAGGACCTTTCCATTTCTTGTCAGTAAAAGAAACAGGTAAGGAAATACATCAAGAGTAGATAGGTACATGGAAAGTTATATTCTGTGTAAGAGCAATAAGATACTATGTATTCTAAATTTTCCTACATCAAATTTAGATTTGCAAAGCCAGGCTATGTATGATTACAAATGCTGAAGGCAAACCTTTATAGTGGTTCATTCTTTTGAGACTTCAAATTTTAACACCATCCCTTTTTTACAAGGCATTACTAGAATATTCCCCAATGTGTATATTAGATTCCTTTATAGAGACAGTCATGTTCCTACAAGCCATAAATTTAATAAATCACCAGATATATAACTTTCATTCTCACATTTACATTACCAAGTACTTTATGGAGCAATTTTCTTAGTCATAGCAGTGAGACTGTTCAGTGATATAAATAAATAAATAATATTCCAGCAAAACCCCTTAACTCTAAAGGAATGGAATCTCACAAGAATACAATTCACTATTAAAGAGAATTCAGCTATCAGTAGGGTCTATCTTGCATTGCCTCTATGAAAGTTTATTACGAGTAGTATCAGAAGGATTTTATTATAGCAAGCATTGCAGAAGCCAAGGACAGAGTTATGGCTGGGTTCCAGTGAAGAGAGAAAGAGCTTGAAAAGCCTAATATACCACAATACTGAAATTGTTATTATAAATAACTGGTACATTTACATCAGATTATCATATATTTTCAACAGAAACGGCAAATGCCAACCCTGTCAGTATCTGTCTCTGGGCGCGGAGCTTCCTGTTGAGACCTGTTGTGCACTAGCAGAGCCAGGCTTAAGTGCTCCCAAAGGATTTTTATGTTCATATTATTAAAAAAAAATTCCTTGCAAGGAAAATTAGACTTTAAGGTGTAAAGAATATTTTGAAATGATGAAATATCTGACTGGTCCAATGAAATTACTTTAAAGCGATATTTTAAAATTCTCCAACTCTAAAATACTCTAACTTTAAAATACTTTAATACAGTTCTTTTAACTTAATCAGCACAATTCCCTAAGCGTATATTATAAAAACGCAAGTACACATCTTATTCTTGGTGGGTAGAAGGGGGTAATGGGGCAGGAGGAAGCAGTAGAAGGCATTAGAAAATCATAGCCTTGAGTTAACTTTATAGTCTTTTGTGGGTTTTTACCTAAAGAGTTATATTGAATTCCAAATTCTCATATTTAAATAATGAGAGAAAATGTTCCAAATTGTAAAGGAACTTGCTCTACATGTTTTCTATTTGCAATTTAATAAACTTACTTCAATACAGGAGTATTGCTTATTTTTATAATAAAAGTCTTATATGGTAGGAGGCTGTCAAATTTGCAAATGATGAAACTATTGACTTTAATAGAACAGTTCCAAAATAGAGTCTGGAGGCATAGTTTATTATTCAAATTATTTCCAAGAAGTGCTTTAGGCTTCTTAGCCCAACCCATCACGGATGGTGTGTCATGCATGTGTGTGTGCACGCGTCTGTTTCCTTGGTGAGCAATGCTGAGTCTTCTTAAAATTTGCTCATAAATTTCAGAATGAGTTTCCAAAAATTAAAGTAACTAGGTCAAATTCTCCACATGTTGTACCACCAAATAAAATATCTGTCCTCAAAATTGTTTAGGAAGGCATATCAGGTACACAAGTAGATAGTTCATAAAGTCCAATCAATAGGGACACTAGCTAAATGAAGTGCAAAAAATATTATAATGGATCCTTTTGCTCTTTGGAATCAATGGCAGTAATCTTTGTTTAAAAAGAATGTGTGTCTGAGCAATAACATGTACCAATATTTAAGCTGCTAAAATGAAAAGAGCTCAGAAGCAGGCATCTCTCCATTTAGCTATATTACATTTTCTGTTCTTTTCTTCTCTATTTAGGCAGGAGAACTGCCTTAACCACTTCAGAAATGCCCTACCTTCATCCCAGGAAAGGAAATGAAGGCCTTAGCACTGATGCTAAAATATATATAATAGACACAAATGAGCAGCAGGGGCAGATGGGGACTTTCAGTTACTTTATGACTAGGTCAATTATTAGCAAACTCTACATGCCAGCTTCTCAGTGAAAACAGATGATTTTCACTTAATCCCAAAGGGAAATATGCATTATCTTTTCTGTTATTCCTAAATACATGAACTGATTCTATATATCAAATAAAAAAGCAATATCCTTTTTCAATATGAAAATCAAATTACAACAGCTTAAATGCCAGCACCAACTGAGTTATCAGTCTATGTTTGTAAGGCATGTCTTCTCCTGACTACTAAAAAAAATTAATAAACTATACTACTGGAGAATAAAGGACTTGAAAACTCTTTTGTACAGATGATATATATGTCCTTTTACTTATTTATGACAGTGGTTTTGAAATTATTTTTCAATTTATTTTAATTTGCTACTGTATCTAAGGAAGCTTCTTATTCTTAAGTACCTTTGAGCAAATTCAATCATATAGATCAGCTGATAGCCATAATCAAAATAAATATCCCTAGAGAGGCAGGGGTTTAAGTTGCAGTTAAAAATATGTGTGTCCCAGTCCTGAAATAGCTATTTTCTAATTCAATTATGCACTATAAAAATTATATTATTTAACAGAGTCTGCTGCTGCTGCTGCTGCTGCTGCTAAGTCACTTCAGTCATGTCTGACTCTGTGCGACCCCATAGATGGCAGCCCACAGGCTCCTCTGTCCCTGGGATTCTCCAGGCAAGAATACTGGAGTGGGTTGCATTCTTTCTCCAATGCATGAAAGTGAAAAGTGAAAGTGAAGTCGCTCAGTCATGTCCAACTCTTAGCGATCCCATGGACTGTAGCCTACCAGGCTCCTCCGTCCATGGGATTTTCCAAGCAACAGTACTGGAGTGGGTTGCCACTGCCTTCTCCATTAACACAGTCTAGTAGTTCTGAAAGTAGTGGTATAAGTATATAAATGTTTATCCTATATTTACCCTACAAAGAAGAATATTTGAAAGAAAATTTCTCTAAGAGTTTACAAATTTAGCTTCCTTTTTGCTTATTTTGAAAATTCCAACATTACTGAGACAACATTAAAGTATTAAATAAACTTTAAGTATCTTTTTAATGCTTGCTTTATTGAATGGTGTGCATAATTAAAAAGTTAATTGCTGTGTTCCCACAATCTTTGGGAGTCAAGGGACCGACTCCAGAAGCATGCTTTTAGTGCTGTACTTTCTTATACACACGCATTATTCTACTCAGTGAATTACCTTCCCTACCTAGGCAGAAGGATCCAATGAAGACAAGTGTGTGTGTGTGTGTGTGTGTGTGTAGAATGAACTACCAACAAAATATAGGCATAAAGAATATAACTGTCTAGTTTACTCAGTGAGTAAAGCACCTGGTATTAATTCTCACCCTATTTTGGGCAGACTGTATTTCTTTAAGTAACTCATTATATTGAATCTATTTATTATCTTAGTATTTTGAAGGGAAAAATGCATTAACATCTTAGTTTTTGTGATATGAACACGACTATTTCACTTATGATCCTAGGTATCAACATTTATGTCAAGCCACAATGTGCAGTAGTTCTTGAAGATGGCACATAATACTACTTTTATGCACTGTGTTTACATAATCACAAAAGTATAGTTTTTTATAATGCATATAAATACAAAGGGGAATCCCCTTAATGTCCTTGAAAAGTAGGTAGTGCATGAAATATTGTTTGCTTCAGATGAGATAAGATCAGTGATTTGGTCAAAACTGCATAATACAGTAATGCTTATATCATATATGTATAAAATGAAAACTAAATTTTTCCTTCTTAAATATGTTTTAAAATAGAAATGACTATAATGGGTACAAAAGGTTTTCCTGAGCTTTGAATGTAGTAATACAAGTATAGTCTTTAGGGCTTAATAGTAACAAAGCAAGAATAATAAATGATAACAGTTACTATATACTGAACACCTAGTATTATCAGGTATTAATTGTAATTTTACACCTCAGTTACATCATTTATAAAATGCATATATTTCCTTCCTCAGGATAATTCTATGAAGCAAATGAATATAGAGAACCCTCAGGTTATCACTAATATAGTGCAAAAGCATTCATTTATTATTTCAATTTTTCTCACCCTTATTATCATTTATTTTTAGATACTTAATAAAGATACGATTTCATCATTCTTTTTGATGGATAGATTGTCCTCTTTACGTTATATTTGCTCTTTTCTGGTGCTTCTCTCTTTGTGTGTGTAAGTGTGACAGGGAGTGAATTAATCTATAATTCATTTGTCTCTGACATTAGACATACTTTGTGATGACTTGGCCCCTTTAAAATCCCTTCAGCCCTTTATGTTTGAGTTGTATTGTAACTGAGGTGTTTCATACTGTGATCTGAACATTATCTCCAAAAACCCATAAAAGTTGATTTCTACATTTATAAATGTATTTGGTTTAATTAGAAGCTTAAAATAATATGTGAATGAGTGTTATGAATTACTACCTAATTGGCAGAGTCTATCTACATTCTGTGACTGGCAATCATTTTTACAAGGCTTTTCTCACTGCCATGAATTTTTGAGAATTGACTGCAATCTCAGTCTTTTAGGAACCACTTTGCTATGGGCACTGAATGATCTTTAATAATTATTTGATGACTTCTCTGTGAGTTACTGGTTTCTGTTATTTACTTCTCCTTAACAGTAAATCCAGGAAAATATATGCAGGTCTCTTAAAGACAGAAGCCATGTAGCCACAGAAAATAAATGTGCAACTATTAATATGCTTTCTTTGTCTATGACTTTTACAGAATTTTATTTGTTATAAACACTGGTATTTGTTCACAGTGGATAGAGAAACGTGTTCCTAGCCTTGAAATGAATAAGGAATTCAAAAGGGGCCAGGAAACCACTTGCCTTAATGGCAAAATACCGGTGAGGCCAGTGAACACTTTCGTAAGCAAGAAAACAATCATGTATTTAATAAATATAAACACTGTGGATCTGATTTAATTTGGGAAAAAAAAGAACTATAGGACTAGAAATAAATGTAAGGTATTTTTTAAAAAATCAACATAGTGCAGCAGTAATCTGATAGAATTTTATTAAATGCTAACTACCTAAACATATGTTTTATGTATATCTGCACAATAACTCTTTAAGATACGGCCATAATTATTATAATTGTTGTTTCCATTTTAAAAGGAAGTGAGATATTATGTAAATTTATCTCTATTCCCTTCTTGAAAATGTGATGGAGGTTGAACTAGGACCTATAGACTTCTGGCAACAATTCCTTGCAAATGTACCTATTGTACTGCATACCATAACACATCAGAATTAAGTTTAAAAAGGACATTTTAAAACTGAAAATTTATAGAACAGATGTTTCCAAAAAGCATATCCCAAAGAATACAGAAACTTGAAAGTCTGAAATGACTCAAATGGTGCCATTTAGTAGAGAAAATGAATTACCTGATCCTCAAAAATGTCACAGGTAAGGCATTAGAAGGGAGAATGTGTGCATGGGATGATGTGGTTGGGAGAGGCAAAGGAGTAAGGTTATTAGAAGGATAAAATAAAGAAAGTATTAAAATCTCAGGGTCAGTCTGTGGAACAGTCCTCTAATCCTCCTTCAGAAATGAAATGACTGTCAGAGGAGCTCAGAACTTTTCATTAGAGAAAAGAAGAGTAATGTATTTTCCCTGCTATTTTCAAAAACTTAAAACATAAAGACCAGAGGCTAAGTAATCAAGTCAGAAGTCTTGTACTTTGTGCCCTGAAATAAAATGTGGTTTCTTGAGAAAAACTCACATGGGAACCTCTAAACCCACAGACAATTGATAGAACTAATTTAATAGCTATTTGATTCTGGGGACATAGATAATACTCAGACATGGACCATGAAGGAAAAACATATGAGTTTGATTTCACAAAAGAGGATAGAAACAGACTGGGGCTGAGATAGGCAAGAATTAGATTTTAGATCTTCATTATTCTAGGAAAAAGAGATGAACCAATGTTGTCCAGGAAACTAGAAGTGCCTCTTAAAATTGAATTCTTAAAGGCTGAGTACAACTGATCACACTGAATAAAGGGTAGTAAGCTTAAGAGGAAAAGAAAAAAAAAAAAAAACTCTGATAACACATGGTTCTATGTGAACATGTTGCTTTCTAATCACTTGCTCAAAGATATTGTATGATTAACATTGCCTGGACTAAAGTGCAGGGAAAGAATAAGGATTGAGTCCTAAATTCAATTTTCTCAAATACTCATATAATTGAAAATTGAGTTTATTTTAGGCGAGAATTATCTGAGAAATTGTGACTATATAAGTAATGATTTCAAAAATTACATATCAGTCTGTGAGATGTTTCTGACACAGATTGTTGAGAGGTATTACTTAAAGAGAACATCAGGTAACTCTGCCCAGTATCCATCAATAAAATTGATGGATAGTTAATGGAATGCTTAGATAATGCAAAGATATCTTACAGAATGGACCAGCAGCAAGGAGGGAAGCAAAATCTGGCCATTTAATCATGCCTATAGTGAGTTCCAGAAAAACATCTATTTCTGTTTTATTGACTATGCCAAAGCCTTGACTGTGTGGATCACAATACACTGTGGAAAATTCTGAAAGAGATGGGAATACCAGACCACCTGACCTGCCTCTTAAGAAATTTGTATGCAGGTCAGGAAGCAACAGTTAGAACTGGACATGGAACAACAGACTGGTTCCAAATAGGAAAAGGAGTACGTCAGGGCGTATATTGTCACCCTGCTTATTTAACTTCTATGTAGAGTACATCATGAGAAACGCTGGGCTGGAAGAAGCACAAGCTGGAATCAAGATTGCTGGGAGAAATATCAATAACCTCAGATATGCAGATGACACCACCCTTATGGCAGAAAGTGAAGAGGAACTCAAAAGCCTCTTGATGAAAGTGAAAGTGAAGAGTGAAAAAGTTAGCTTAAAGCTCAACATTCAGAAAACGAAGATCATGGCATCCGGTCCCATCACTTCATGGGAAATAGATGGGGAAACAGTGGAAACAGTGTCAGACTTTATTGTTTTGGGCTCCAAAATCACTGCAGATGGTGACTGCAGCTATGAAATTAAAAGACGCTTACTCCTTGGAAGAAAAGTTATGACCAACCTAGATAGCATATTGAAAAGCAGAGACATTACTTTGCCAACAAAGTTCCGTCTAGTCAAGGCTATGGTTTTTCCAGTTGTCATGTATGGATGTGAGAGTTGGACTGTGAAGAAAGCTGAGTGCCAAAGAATTGATGCTTTTGAACTGTGGTGTTGGAGAAGACTCTTGAGAGTCCCTTGGACTGCAAGGAGATCCAACCAGTCCATTTTGAAGGAGATCAGCTCTGGGATTTCTTTGGAAGGAATGATGCTAAAGCTGAAACTCCAGTACTTTGGCCACCTCATGTGAAGAATTGACTCATTGGAAAAGACTCTGATGCTTTTCCAATGGGGAGGGATTGGGGGCAGGAGGAGAAGGGGTATACAGAGGATGAGATGGCTGGATGGCATCACCAACTCGATGGACGGGAGTATGAGTGAACTCCGGAAGTTGGTGATGGACAGGGAGGCCTGGCATGCTGCGATTCATGAGGTCACAAAGAGTCGGACACGACTGAGCGACTGAACTGAACTGAACTGATAGATGATATTGAGAAAATCATTTGCATATTTTAAATAGAATTTTTCCCTAAGAAATAATCCTAAAGAGAAGAGAAAACAAACAAACAAAAAAAACAACAACAGAAACAACTACAAGTTAGAGACATGGAATTACAATTAGTACCTTGTATTCTAAAAGAGCCCCTGAATCTAGGGCACCAAAGCAATTTTTTTTCTTAGGAGAAGATCTCAGTCAACTGCAGACATGTTACAACACACCTTATCTGCCTCATTGGGTCTGGATGAAAAAGTTCCTCTTCTGATTTCATCCTCAGCAGGCAATCTTTTAAGAGGTACACTGATTTTCCTTCAGAGAAGGCAATGGCACCCCACTCCAGTACTCTTGCCTGGAAAATCCCATGGACAGAGGAGTCTGGTGGGCTGCAGTCCATGGGGTCGCTAGGAGTTGCACACGACTGAACGACTTCACTTTGACTTTTCAGTTTCATGCACTGGATAAGGAAATGGCAACCCACTCCAGTGTTCTTGCCTGGAGAATCCTAGGGACTGGGGAGCCTGGTAGGCTGCCGTCTATGGGGTCGCACAGAGTTGGACAGGACTGAAGTGACTTAGCAGCAGCAGCAGCAGTGATTTTCCTTGGGTCACCTTAGAAATAAAGAATATTGTCTTTGAGACAAAGTGGGGCCTTTCCAATTTCTTCAATGGGATATTTTCCTGTTCAAAATTTAATGAACTAATACACCAGTTTGACATTAAAATCTTGTAATAATGTTTAGAATTTGCTTTGGCTCTGTTCAATTCTGCACACTGATAAAACTGAAACTTGGATCTAGAAAAAATCTTCCAGGTGCCACGTAGAGACCTCTCAGTCACCAGACAGGTAGTCTTCTCTTGACACACACTACACTTTCATACCTTCTATTCAATGCTCCAGGACAATGGGAAGCACATATCCCAGGCCTCTAAATACACACGTCTAGAGGTTTTTGATGAGCAAAATAAATGTATGCATGATTAAATAGATGCTGACTTTTTATTGGGAAATTATTATGCAGCAGTTACTTAGATAATCTTGGGATGGAAGACTAGTTTTATTAATGTAGTCCCTATGTATAATTCCTACTAAGCAATGATGAACACAAAGAAGGGAGAATACATTTATGTGACATTGATAGTTGTCCTTTCTTAGACAAAAAACAACATCAAAAGTGACATCTGCCTAGCAAATCATTGTTAGTAAGTCTTCACACGTAATACACTGGGAGGCAGTTCTTCCCTTGCATGGTGTACTAGCTGTGGTAAGCATCTTTGACATGGGATTTCTGTGACTGGAACTGAACAGTCATTTACTGTACAATTTGAATTTATTTCTTGTGCAAATTCTATTTCATTATTGTCTGTTTCGAAGCTTATCTATTTGTGTAAGGCCACTAACAATTGATAGCACTATTATAGTGTCAGGAATTCTATAATCACAAAATAAAAATGTTTGACGATGACTAAAAATGTTTGATATCAATTATTGGATCTCACCAAAAATGCAGTTAGATATTATTTTAATTTCAAGTCAGTGAGATGGACAAATGGTGACCTAGTATAAAATAAAGCATAGAAGTTATATGTGAGGCCAAAATTCACTTAAAAGAGTAATTATTATATCTCAAGGAAAGATAACAAAAGCTATTATTACAGAAATTTCAGACACTGTTGTACTTTTGGAAAATTTTGTAGAAACAGCAACAAAAATTATGAACACAGCATAAATTATAAGTTGGTTAGAAATTTATTAAGATTGATATAGAGGGATGCAACCATGCCCCTGTCTCTGACAAAGACTTTATAATGGACTTGCTGACCTGGGGGAAATAATTGTTGAATATGCTCTTACATGGCATCTCCTGGTCTTTGGCTTTCTCAGTTGTCTCACTTCTGTTGAATCTCTATCAGCAACACTGGGCTCCAAGTCCATATAACAAAATTCAACAAAGTTTTTAAACATCTATGTGTAGGATTCTAGATGCACAACCCTAATTCTAAATTTCTCCTTAGCTTGCCGTGCTTTGTTTGGTTTTACTTTTTTTATTTTAAAATATCCTCAGTCACCTTTACTGAAACTTATTTCTCTATTATTCTCTTATATTTCAGTATTTTTTCAGATTCTGTGTTGGGTATGATCTCTTTTATCTGGTGTCAATTACTTGATGGTCACATCTATTCCCCACGTTTCATAATCATCAGAGTGCCAATAACTCTTAAAGCTGTATTTCTGCTATTGATTTCTACTCCCAAGTTTCTGGTGTACATTTTCAATAGGCTGCTAGATGTCATTTGAATTTTTCAAAGGTACCTTAAACCCAACATGTCTTAATCAAGCTTGTCCTCCTGGAAAGGTGCTATTCCTTCCACTTTTCCCACTTTTCCCAACTTGGAAATAGCACCCCTGTTTTCCCTATAACCTTACTCACTCACATTTCCATTTATCAAATTCCTACTCACCCATCCTTTAAAGCTTGGCTAAAGTTTTTCATATCCCCAATTCATATCCTCCTCTAATTCTGGTAACATTTAGTCCTTTCACCTAGAGCTTCTCATGACTTTACTTTTAAAAATCTAATTCTGCACATACCTTTATCCATCACAATATTTGACACGTAGAAGGCAAAGAGAATGTCGCATTCACCTTAGGATCCTTCATGGGAATTTGAGTAGAGTAAATGTTCAAGAAATAATTATTGAACTTAAATTCTCATAATACTCTAAATTCACTGTTCATTGTATAAAATTTCAGCTATGGCTGTGATGACCTTTTACTGCAAAAGCTGGGTTGGTGAAATGCAACTTCATACTGAATAGAAACAATGTGCATAATTCAGTATAGAGCACTATGGCTCTCAGGAAGCACACCAGTCAGATTATAGGTGGGTCCTCCAAAGACCTCATCAATGGAAATGCTGAGCATTTCAGAGCAGAAATAAAGTCATAGAAGATGTATTTCTCAAAGAAAATGAATGAGTAGATGATTTTCAAACATAGGATACTGTTCTATTTTTTATTACCAAACATATTTTTGCACTCCTTGGAGATTTGTTTTAAATTACTATATCAAATCTTAGTTTCTGTTGTGATTATCACATTTTAGCAGCTATCTTTTTTAAAGGATTTTAATTTAAATGTGCATGTATTTCATTTTTTTTCACTTTGTAATGAATTTATTCTTTCTGGATCAGTGATCAGAAGGCATACAAAATAATGAGACTGATGTCAAAAAATATATATCTGCATAAATTAAGTAAAACTTAATCAGAAACAAGATTTTAAAACAAGGCAGCCTATTATCTATATTTCAGATAGAAAGTGAATGTGACATAAAGACAAATATCCAAAAACTTAACTGGAACCTTGAGACATCAATTACACAAAAAATAACAACCACAACTCAAGGAATGAATTGGGTTTTCAAAAAAATAAGCCTAATCAGTCTACTCTAATCTAATCATCTGATTTGAGTAATACAAATTGTTTTCTGAAAAAAAAATCACAAGAACTTCAAAAGATTATTTACAGGATCTTATTAAGCTTGAAAAGCCTTATTTAAAGTACACATATTTTTAGCAACTGTCCACATTTATGAGCAGGGAAAGAAAAGAGACATAAAAGTAATTTGTTCTGTAGATGAGATCTAGATTTACCATATGCTGATAATTTCTATCAATGATAAATTCTGGAGTTTTGGAACTAATTATGAAGAATTTAATTTCTTGTAGTTTGACATGAAGCTTCCAGGCCAATAAAGTATTTATTTTTAAATTATGTAGAAGACAGGTAGGTAAAAAGAGAAGATAGAATGCAAATAACTTTTGGCCTTCTTCCAGTCCAAGATATTATTTATAAAATGTAAAAATTTCAATAAGTGCATTTATAATTGTTTCATCTGAATACTTTTCTACTCCATTCTCTGTACATCATACCATTCTGAGCTTCTCTGAGCTTTCTCCTTTTCACATCATAGTGAAGCTACTGAAATCAGGGTTGTATATCCCCAACCTGAAGATGCCTGCCACAAAAAGCAGAGATTCTTTCTCATTCTCTTCTACTTCCTCAGAAAGTCTTGGCCATGTTTTACTTTTTATACATGCTTGTTGGGTCAAAATGAGTAACCACAGCTTTGTCATTATGTAATTAACCCTTATTAAACGAGAGACAAGGAGGATATTACTCTGTTTTGCTTTACTTAAGAAGAGAATGCTTTTCTTAAAAAACAAAACAAAACAAAAAAACCTGCAATAGAAGTAACAATAGTGACTTCCTTAACCTAAAAGAGGAATGAGATGAAACAAAGTCTCTATAAGTGGACTGACCTCAGAGATTGAGAGCTAGCTACACTTTAAGAGTCAGGTTCCAGAGTACCTTTAATCACCCAGAGGAAGCTTAAAGTGTCATCACATTTCAGCAACATCAAGTATTTTATACATAACTCAAGGGGAAAAAATCATAGGAAAAACAGAAATATATACAATGTATAAGCAAAGACGAATACAATATGGGGTTATAGCTTAACTTAATAAGGACCTAAACACAGAATTCATTATCTAACAAGCGTGCTGAAATTCAGATAAGCAAATGCTTTGAGAGTCTGGAGGCAACAAGCCCACTAACTGACCTCCAAAGTCACTTTGAGATTTGATGAGAGCTCATTCCCTCCTCAAATGTCATAAAGGTTCAGCAGAGTGATCCAGTTTTAAAAGACAAAATTAGAATAAAAAGGGTAATATAGTCACACATTTTATCAGTGTTAATTATTAATACTGAGATTAAAAAGAAAGGGCTGAAGTTCGGTAAGCATACTAATTGGATACTTTTCAGTTCGTTTTCTCTGTCGATTTGAATATTTTGAAGCAGTTAAAAAGGAAGTATATACCTGCAGAATAATGCATTCAACTGGAAAACTGGTTGTTTTACATTTCAAAATGTAAAAACACTTAAAAAAGAGATTAGAGAATACAGGGAGATAATGACTTCTCACTTTGATTGACAGAGAGCACAAAAAATTGGATTCATTTGATACCAAAGGATAGATTTTACTTTCCCCTCTTTTAAGATCCTTGAGATGTTTAAATGTTACTGCTCCTTGGTATCCCACAAAAATTAGAAATTAACTGGGAAGTATTAAAGGTGAGAATATCATTCTTACCAGTCATTTCAGAATGCTATATTTGTGAGACTAAGTATTTTTGATGCTTTCATGATTAAGCCTTTGTATCATGTCAAATCTACCTAAAGTTAATAATAATCATAATTATTTTATTATTACTATTTAAATAATAGTACTAAATAGTCCTATCACTAATATAGTAAAATTATTGGTACTCATTATTTATTTATACTTTATTCAGTGCTACTATCTCATTTAGTGTCCTCCACTACTCTATGATTTATTATTGGAGAAAGTGGGACTATGAGATGTCAGAAAATTACACTGTTAGTAAAAGGGGAAATCAGAATTTAACCAATGTTAATTAGACTAATACTTTGGCCATCTGAGGTGAAGATCTGACTCACTGGAAAAGACCTTGATGCTAGGAAAGACTGAGGTCAGGAGGAAAAGGAGGTGACAGAGGATGAGATGGTTAGATGGCATCATCAACTCAATGAACATGAGTGTGAGCAAACCCCCAGAGACAGTGAAGGACAGGGATGTCTGGCAGGCTGCAGTCCACGGGGCTGCAAAGAGTCAGGCACAACTGAATGATTGAACAACAACAAATAGATCAATGTCATTTAATTAACACTGTTAATGTTAATTGTCCCTAGATTTCAAGACTGTTTTTTAAGCCAGTACATTCTACTACATTACATATGTAATATAGGACATTGTCTATAGGACAATGTCTTCTTTAGATTCTTTTAGATTATGTTGTTCATTACTGGAAAGCTAGAAAGCTGCTGCAGCATACATCTTGATTGGCTGAGACTGCATAGAGATAATCTCTATTATCACTTTCCCTCTGATGCTGGGAGGGATTGGGGACAGGAGGAGAAGGGGACGACAGAGGCTGGATGGCATCACTGACTCGATGGACGTCAGTCTGGGTGAACTCCGGGAGTTGGTGATGGACAGGAGGCTTGGCGTGCTGCGATTCATGGGGTTGCAAACAGTCGGACACGACTGAGCGACTGAATTGAACTGAACTGAATCACTATGAAAAAGGAGGAGTAAATAGAACCCTCCAGAAGTGAAAGGTGTGTGGACTTGGGGATACTTGGGAGGTACAGAATTTTACTGATGGCTAGGAATGTAAAAAATACAGTCAGACACTGGTAACTAGACAGAGTGAAATGCTAAACCAAGAAAATGAATCCTTTTCAAGGTATATTAGTCTTTTCCCCCACCCTCCCCACACACACAAAAGTTGCAGGGCATTTGTTTTGTGGTATTATGAATATGTTATTAACAAGAATGTGTACTTCTTTGGGAGACTGGAAGAGACAACGTCAATTCAATCTAAATGAAAACAGCAAAAATCAACAATTTCTAGAGGACAGTATCTTACAGATGAGTGCTGAAAATTGGGTAGGTACATGTATACCTGTGGCGGATTCATTTTGATATTTGGCAAAACTAATACAATTATGTAAAGTTTAAAAATAAAATAAAATTGAAAAAAAAAAAAGAAAAGTAGAAAGTAAAGGGTCCTTTATCTTACACAAGGGTATGAGTTTAGTGTCTATTCTCGTTGCCCTTGGTCATAAAAAAAACGGTGCTTCATTCCCAAATGACATTTCAAATATACTGTTATTTAGTTCTGAAATCAATGTGAAAAGTCCATGGCAGATACAGAAAGGGTTCACAGTCAAATGCACCATGCTTCAACCCTCAAGAACAATGTGCTCTAAACACTAAAGCATGTGGAGTGAGGAGAATGAATAAAACAATTATGCCTAGCTTATACATAGATTATAAAAATTATGGAAGTGGGAAATTTAAAAAATTAATATATTAAAAACCAAAATTATCTTTAAATATTTGAGAAAATCAAGAGGCATAAAATTAATTAGGCAGTTAGAATGGGCAAATTTCTGACCATTTAACTTTTAAAAATCTGCCTTATGGATCAACAGCTATTTTCTTACTTTGATTTATTTCTATGTTATACTATCTCAAAGTTTAACTAGAGGAAAACACATACTGTTTTGTACCTTTTGTTCACTCTTACTCTGACCGAAGTTTACACTGTCAGGTAAGAAAGTAAATGTGTTTATTCTATTATGAGATCACTTAGTCATAATTAATGGCTTTGAAGGCACTGTATCCAGAGCCAGATCAGACCTATAAATGCCTCTTGGACAGTGCAATTTGGGGAGATTCCAAAATTGTCTCCCATATTGACATACTGTTGGACCAACTTTTTCATCTACGTAGCCAGAAATCATGCATTTGACCCTTTTCATTTATTTGATTTATGTAATACATTCATTATCTACTACTACAATGCACATGTGTTATATGGGTTGTGAGGAAGGCCCTAGAATTACTTCTGATTGGCCCATATTACACTACATATTATCAAATTCACTCACCATCCCACTAAGAGATCCAAAGTTCTCTTTCTGTTCAGAAGAATAAAATACATAAGAAAAATTGGATGTAAGAAAATAACTGCAGTTTATTGGATCTGTGTATGGTTTTACAGTTAATTTACCTATTTGCCGTATAGATGATAGAAACAGACCCTAAAGAAGTAAATGACCTACCCAATCCTAAACGGAAGTTATGATTAGAGGTTAAGTTGGGTATTTTCCATATTTGAGTTGTTAAACTCATCATGTGATAATGAGATACATAGTTAAAACAAACTAGCCTTGAAAATATGATTCAGGAGGGCTTTTGAAAGAATAAGTTGAGCATGGTACAAAGGCAGGGTAGGCTTAAACTCATAAGCCCCATTCTAAGAGAAAGTCTGAAGACTACTACTAATAAAGAGAAGAGCAAACCTTTGTATAATCAATGGTTGCCTTGAATGTGATCGTGCTTTTAGCCCTAATATCTGGTTTTCACTTGACTTATTAAATTATTTTATCAATAAAGTTGTTTATCGCTACTTAACTTCCTACCATGGATTCCATATTTTAAAATATGTAATTCCACTAAGCATATTTTAATGAAATAGCAACCAATTTCTCCAATCTTATCAAAGGATCAGCATGAAATAATCCTAATAATATTAAGTTAAAGAAAAATATGTTAGTGGTATTTTTCATTAATGAATGCATAATTCATGATGGTTTTCTTAAAAATATTTTTATGTATAACTTTCAATATTCCTTTCCAGAAACTCATGAGATACAAGTACCCCAGGTTTGAAATCATGAAAATGGTGGGTTTCATTTTAATGAATAAATTCTGGTTTCAAAAAATTATGTTTATTTTTACACTGTATTATTTTACCTAAGCTAATAAGAAAATAAAGCTTCGTCATCATTTGGCACTAATGTGGTTTGGAATATAGTGTAAAGCTTGTTAAAAAGAGAACTAACCCATAAGCCCTTAATAAAATTTTGTTATGCTAAAGTATAGAAGGCAGAGATAAAAGCTTTTGTAAAACATGAGTGCATTTCACTATCCATGTACTGAAATTTTCCTGTATTTTGGTTATTTCCTTACTACAGCATCTATGACTATTTTTATCATTAGCTGTACCAACTTATACCCAGTTTCCATCATCACACTGGAATATTATAAAGTTATTGCACTGGAAATTATCTCCTAAACTTTACAATGAAAGTTAATCCAAGGAATTAGTTATAATAGCATTGTTTCTAATAGGTTAAAATTCTTATAGGTTAAAATTAAAAATTCAAAATGTTTGAGGTAATAATAGTTAGGAACTAGGACAGCTTCCAAAATGGTATTTTCATGTAAAATCCAATACAAATCCTGATTAAAACCTAACCAAGCAAAACACTGCAGATTACCTGGATTCCAATTAAATGTGACAAATGAATATTTGACAGGTTTCAATTCCAATTCTATTTATGTCAGGATGATCCATTAATATTGAAGATGAAACTACCAGAACTCAAGCAATACAACTACACTTTATGACTAGATAATAGTCTGAAAATGAACACAACGGAACTCTTAAATGTCAACCGCTACATTTGGATCACCCAAAGTGAATCACATCTCTTCTGTCATTACCTATAGATCAGGGCTAACATGAATCACACTGAGCAGATGACAAATGGTTATATAAACTCCAAATTTCAAGTGTCAGTCACATAAAATCAGGAAAAATCAGTTACATGATTATGTTCCTTGGCTGTTGACAAGACTGAAAACATAGTTATAAATAATAACTAAAAGTCTTTGAGAAATGTTTCTCAGTCAACTTGCTAGCCTTTAACAAGCTCATCTTTTAAGTTTTCCAAGATACGTATGTTTCCTAAAAAGTAACCACTGTGTATTTGTCATATATAATATGTTTATTATTCATTATTTCTTTCTTATTTTAGTGGCACTGAATTCCTTAAACTCAGAAAAGATAAAATGACATTAAAATATGACTGTAATGCCAATGATAATTGATACCCCCAAAATAAAGACTTAATTATACTGTACATTGTGAGAAAAGTACTTTTAAAAATACATATAAAATTATACGATATCATCAAAAGGTAATAAAGATATAGTAAAGCCCTTAAAGTAAATGAATCCTGCCTTCATAGAGAGTGTGTATGTGTAGGTGTGTGTATATATAAAACATTTTGTGGCATTTTTACTTTAATTTTTACTTTTGTACAAAGATTTGAAACATATTTGCCTTAAATATACATTCATCAGCATTGCAGTTCATATATATCAAAGTTGTATTTAAAATTGCATTTAAAAAAATCTAAAAAAAAAGGTGAATTCTTAAAAACCATATCAAACTCCCATCCACATAAGCACACACTGCCATACACACAGATAAGCATACCTTTATAGCCATAAGGCAAAATGCCATTTAATATCTGGATAATTAATCAAGAAGGATTTCAATCAGCAGACCCTGAATCATATCTACTTAGCCAGATAACAGTGTGGAAAAATAACTATTTTACATGACTTAGTTTAGCAACAATTTGATTTGGAGTTATGTATGATACATTACTCTCTAATGCTAGATTTTAATATTCATACGTAAGCTTCCAGAAGAAAAGACTTTTTCCCGCAGTAATAGGTTCTATTTACATATTGTCACTCAAGAAACTGGTATATGACAAAAAGTTAAAATTTCTTATTTCACTTGGGGGATGGAATGGTGAAAGACATAAATTTACTTCAAGGTTTCACTAGAGATAAAAATGTGTGTGATTCCTCTTCCTCTCTCTGCATATAACCAAATTTCTTCTTATATATTAGCAAGAACGTCACCACTCCATTATTTGACATAAATCTATTCTTCAGGCATTTACTTACAACCTTTGGGAACAGAAACAAATGTGAAAAGTGTCATAAGCACTACTTGCAATCTAACACTGTAGCTTAAAGGTAAGTGTACACAGGCTGATTGTGGTAATTATGAGAATCATCTCACAACAGAATAAGAATATAGGGTGCTATAATCTTCCTTCCTCCCTTTCCCTTGCAAAAAAAAAGAAAAAAAAAAAAGAGAGAGAGAGAGAAACCTTATAATTAAATGAGAGGGGAGTTCTAATAGCATTTACAGTCTATTTTGGAGAATAGTATGATACTGTTCTCCTCCTTTGACTCCATTTCTGTTATCACTTGAAAAGGAGAGGTCTGAAAATGCTTTTCTAAATACCTAGGAGACGAAAGAACAGAGCCAGGTGTGTTTATTGTCATTTCCTTTTACCAAGACTGGACAATTACAATTGAAGAAATAGTTGCATGACGAAAATGAATAGAAGAAAACAGTGACACGAGACCTTTCTCAGTGGCTATAGTTTAGGTATTATACTAGTTTAGTTTTTCCCATAACAGGTACTACTCTGATTTATTTGTAAAGGTGTTTATTTCTGACAGGCTGGTTTAAAATGATGGAGCAAGGTCAGTGAATTTAATCTAGAGAATTATGTTCCTTTATTTGGCATTTCTATACTTTAGCAAATATTGATTATTTCAAAGAAAACAGGTTTGGTGTCGGCTATTTTATTTTGATTTTAGACTGACCTTCAAGAGCCTACTTATTACGGCTCCCTAGCGTGAGTGTGTGTGGGTGTTGTGTTGGCCCCTACCATTTTCCATATGCTCTGCCTCACCAACACTGCCATCCGGCGTGGTCCTTTCATAGTTGTCCTCTGGGAGTGGAAGGGCACCCAGTCTTGGCCCTGATGAACTCTTACTGCTTGGTGTTTCTGACTCCTCCAGCCCGCTGTCATAGCAACTCTGCAGTGACCCCTGATGTGGGTCCTGAGGCTGACTCACAACAGAAAACGTCACTCTACGAAATGGCTGTAAGAGAAAAGATTCTGAATGTCACTAAGGTATAAGATTGTAAATGATCTTATTTAAAAAATACATAAATTACATACATTAAGGTTGACGGACAACTAATTCAATACAGAATAAGTTAATATGATAATGCTGAAATTTATTTGCTTAACTCTGTTTTCTGAGGCAATACATTGAGCTTAGATTTTATTATGGAAAAACTGAATATTCCTTTCTGTAACAGAGATAAGAAAACAGCAATGTTACTGAAACACACATTTAAATTTGATATGGTACTTCCACACAGTCATCACTTTTCTATTCTGAAGTCTTCACTTCAAATATGTTTTTCACAAACAGACTCCTTATAAAAACAAAGGTCAGTGATTTTGGAAAGCAATAACTATAGAACTAATCCATCGTAAGAAGACTATTTTTAAATACTTTGTCCTTAGAGCAGATGGTTTAAAATCAAGTGTTCTGGGAATTGACTTCAACTATTAAAGGTACACCTGATAAATAAGAATTCGGATGAAGTGCTAACATATTGGAATACATTTCTTACTTCATTCATATTAAAAATATTACCTACTGACCCTAAAAGTGTAAGGGTAGTATTGAAATAACAGACAAGACTTTCATTAACCAGAGAATTTAAAATAAACTAAAAAAGTTGAATTCTATGTATTTTTACTACAACTAATTCACAATTTGCTCAAAAAAGTAACATCATATACCATTTTTAAGTAGTATTTAAAGTACTGAAAATATTACCCATTGGACATCACAATATAATATGTTACTAATGTTGGCTGAATAGAATACTTACTATATATGGATTTTAAAGGTTATCATAACTACATAATAAAACAGAAACATTTTAGGCTCATTAAGGGAACAAATTAATGCCATACATTGTCAGGGATATATGTACACATAATATTTTGGGGTAGAACCAATATAAAAGGTTCTATAATATCTCTCGTATTATTCTCGGCAAATTGTATTCATTACCTTCTTATATGACTTGAAAGTGGTATAAATGTACAGATTTTTGAACCTATACCTCAGACTGTTTTTTTCTAATATAAAGATAAAACTAATATTGCCAGAATAATGAGAAAGATAACAAACCTTTTCTGCACTTTTACTAGTGGTACAAATCACCCAACACAATTAGAACCAGTAGAATTTTTAAAACGTTAAGTCTAATCTACATACCATAGACTATCAATGGGAAAGCTAAGAAGATCTGTGACAGTTCCCCCAAAATTTATAAAATGGTCTTACTAGAGACAAACACATGCTTCCAAAAAACTTCCCTTTATTTTGTCTCAGATAGAAGACTGGCCAGGAATGTTGTCTATTGTTCATATTTCTAACCAAGTACCTCTCCTTCAATGTACTTATTAGGGTGTATAGTCTATATAAAATCTACTTTTCCATTTAATTCAAAATCAAACTTTAAGAAATTCTGAATTCTGTTGGAAACATTTAAAGCATGTTCTCTTCTTTATAATGTTTCCCTGAATTGGAACTGCAGTATTTTAAAACAATTACAAAATATTACTAGGATAAGCATCATACACACCATGGGCCCAAATTTTCTAGCAACAAAATCTCTAGAAACATTTTCCTTTTTTCACTATAATCTCACATTGCTTTAGAGTAGTATAATTGTGATAGTTTGCCTTATTTCTTAATAAATATGAAATCAATTTGTATTTACCATGCTTTATCTTATGTGTGCATATTTTTCTTTCTTTTTTTCCCATTTATACTCCCAATTGACTGCAAACCGTCTGTGAATTATGTTCAGTATCACCCCAGAAATGGAATTAATGACAGTCCCCTAAAACCAAATTGCTTTGCACATAGAAGCCACTTAGCAAATAATACTGAACAATAAAATTTTAATGACAATGCTGAATTTAGGAAATAATGCTGTGGGTCATGAAAACATATTATCAGTTCAAGACATAGCAATGGATTAAGAAAATCACATTAAAAATAAAAGAGGGTCAAAGGCTTTTTAATTCTATTTTAATGATTCTCAAATCTTTTAGAATCAGTCCACTCATGCAAGGAGAAAGTTCAAAATGAACACAGAAATAGGTAAATTATGCTAATGGATTGACAAAGAGAAATAAGAAATTATGAGAGAAAATATTTCATTTTGATATAAAAAAGAAAGTGATGTTTGAATGAAGGTGTTAATCTCATAATCCGTGCTTAAATGCTGGTTCTACTAAAAGTAATACTAGAATATCACAGACAGGAGATAGACTATGTTTATAAAACACTGTTTTCTATCATGGATTATATAATAATTGCTATGAATCTGTGCATTTTACTTTCTAGATTCTGTACTCTATTTTAATTGTGAATATTTTAATCCCCATGAATTACTGTAGGTTACATATTAAGTTTAATGATAGAATGAAAATGTTGTAATTTTAAAATACTAAGATGAATATATATACTAGAAAATGCTCAGATCCATCAATACTTCCTTTTTGCATAAAAAAGCTTTTTCATTTAAAATCATATCTAAAATAATGAAAAAATGACATAATAAAATCTGAAATAAAAAATATTACCCAATGGATCGTAAAATGCCCTATCATTTTTATCTGCATTTAAAAAAATTCCAATAGAATTCTACATACAACATAAACACTACATTGCTATCTCTTAAATTCTACTTTGATAATTTTAAATAAATAAAAATCTGTGGCAAACTGTTTAAGTTGGTAATGTGAACCAAATTAGTACAGATACCTGAATTCTGAAAGAGAACCCATTAATGCAAGAACTAAGTTTTAATTCCAGTAATAAATCAGACATGTATTACAGGTTTAGATAACAGAGTAGACAGATAGGCAGACAGTTAGGGAGACAGACAAGTATTTACGGGTTGGGTCTATTGAGAAGATAGGCTTTATGGCAGAAGTTATGACACAGAATACATATTATTTACATACCAGAGATATATTGACTAAACCAGAAGTGTAAGCATTGTGTTAACTGTGACAGAGATAATGAATTTGGTAATGACTAATACTCTGAAGTACAGTGGCTTAAGTAGTGACTCCTAAAACTTAGATGTGTCTTAGAAACATCCAGAATACTTGTGAGAAAACATAGTGCCAATATCTGGCCTCAACTTAAACCCAATGAATCAACATTCAGGGTGGAAGTGGGTACCAGGAACTTCTAATATTTCTCAGGGTGATGAGAGGCACAGAGAGGATGGGGAAATCCTACAATTGAATATTTAGTCAGAAAGTCAAACTGCTTCAGGAAGCCAGATGGTCCTTTAAGTATTCATAGAATTTCCCTGTAAAGTCACAGAAGCATGGTTTCATCTTGAGATGCAAAAGTATGGTATGAAGATATCTAGTGACCTGAGGTGTTTGAGCTTTCGACTTTTCTGTCTAGGGTGACAAATGACTTGTCTTGCAAAGGCAAACTCACTTTCTATGCAAAACAGGAAAAAGCAGAAGAGCTTGAGGAAGCCTGTCAGTTTCCCAGCTTTTTGAAACAATGAAGATGTGCTTGAAAACTAAGTAAGTAATGCAAGAAAGAAGTCTCCAAGAGACTTCCCTGGCAGTCCAGGGGTTAAGACTTTGCCTTCCAACTCAGGGGCTGCGGGTTTGATCCCTGGTCCTGGTGCTAAGATCCCACATGCCTCCTGGCCAAAAAAACAGAATATAAAACAAAAGCAACACTGTAACAAATTCAATAAAGACTTTAAAAATGGTCCACATTAAAAAAAAAAAAAATGGTCCACATTAAAAAAAAAATCTTAAAAGATGAAGTCTCCAAGAAAGTTTTTACAAAAATTGTGAGTGGTATGTGTGTGAGAATTATAAACAAGAGGGGGTGGAAATCAAAGATTTTTATTAGGCAAATAAATGACCTAATTAAAGGGGTGAGATTAAAGACATGGTCTCACCATTCCCTACAAAAGAGTAGGAGGAAGAAATGTTGAAGGCAGAGGATTATGCTAAAAAAGAGAGGGGATTGTCTTTTTGTCTTGGTTATGGTTTCTTTTGCTGTGCGAAAGCTTTTAAGTTTAATTAGGTCCCTCTGTGGTGACCTAATTGGAAAGGAAGTCCAAAATAAAGCGGGTATATGTATATGCATAGCTGATTCACTTTGATGTACAGCAGAAACTAACAAAACATTGTAAAGCAACTATACTCCAATAAAAATTTTTTAAAAGAAGGAAAGAAAGAATGGGGAAACAGCAATAAGAATGCTCAGCAAGGCCATTACAGAGCAAACTGTGTGGCTGACTGGCTGTCATTATACCTACATTTGTGATGTCCCATTGTATCTCAGGGTTTCAAGGATGTTCCAACAATAATTCTATATATTTAAGAAACTCAAAATCTTATAGGTATATAAAAACAGCCAAAAATATAACATTATTAAATTTCCAACAATGTAAAGGCATCCCCCCCCAAAAAAAAATTCCATGAAACTTGTTTATGAATTCAGGCAGGCATTGCAAAGAAGGGGTTTCTTGGATTGAGATCTCTAAAATAATTTTGATAGATAATATATATTTGAGGGCTGATTACAGACTTCATATTTGAAAACAGGGGCAAAGAATAAAATATAGGACTAATAAGAACACCAAGTCACTTTTGAGACTCAGAAAACAAGGAAGCTGGTAATTTCTGGAAAGCAAATAAAATCTTCTGTTATCAAAGGCATCAGAGATAGTGAAAAGAATATTGATTACTGTAAGTCCATTGGATTCATCCATTAGGAGGTCATTTTTGTTATAAAACCTCTAAACTCTGGGGAACAGTTCTAGGAGATTAAGTCAGAGGAAGTAAAAGACCTCTTGTAAACATAAGGAGACATGGAGAAAGTGGGTGTAGGCTTCTAATTTTTAAAATGGTATGGTATAAGAGAGATGTCGGGTGGCAGTTAAAAGGAATAAGATGTATGTAAAACCTTTATCTGTTTTTTTGTCTTTCTTATTATTGAAAAAAAAATGCTTCAGGGAAAGTAGTTGAAGATGCCAGCAAAAATGGCAAGCAAAAAATATGCCTAATAATATAAAGTTTCCCAAAACGAAATAAATCAGAGACTAGAAGTAAACTAACAAGAATTAATAGAGAAATAAAATTGAAATCACAAAGGCAAGGCAAACAGTAAAACTTGTTGGGGAATTACATGCAGGGTCCATTGGTCCATGTGTGTATGTTTAATGAGAAATATATATATGCTGCTGCTGCTAAGTCGCTTCAGTCGTGTCCAACTCTGTGCGACCCCATAGATGGCAGCCCACCAGGCTCTGCCGTCCCTGGGATTCTCCAGGCAAGAACACTGGAGTGGGTTGCCATTTCCTTCTCCATTGCGTGAAAGTGAAAGTGAAGTTGCTCAGTCACGACCGACTCGTAGCGACCCCATGGAATGCAGCCCACCAGGCTCCTCCAAACATGGGATTTTCTAGGCAAGAGTACTGGAGTGGCTTTCCATTGCCTTCTCCTATAATATATATATATATATATATATATATATATATATTAGAAACTACAGAAAAATTAAAAAAGATTCTATTCCAAGCAACCTTATGGATTCCCTATTGACCTCAGAAAAGTTAGCTGACCTCTGGCTCTTGTGCCTTAGGCTCAGGGTCTATAAAATGCAGAAAATAATACCTATCCCTTACTAACTTAAATTCTCTGAGAAATAATGAGATAGCTTCTACAAAGAGCCTTAAGCTCCCTCAAAGACATATACTATAAAAGGTATTATACCTCAGGCCACAGCTATATAATGAGAACTATCTCCCGTTATGTTTTAAGTTTGTTTTTTGCAAGAAAATAAAGGTCTAGTCCAATAATTTACAAAGTTTCTAAATATAATTTTAAAAATCCATGTAAAATCTCAAACCTAAGTCTCCTATTCATGCACTGATTTTTGTTTTTCTAAAGGCAGGTTATTTGTGAAACAAATAGGTACACAAATAACACCCACATTTTTCAAAAAATATTTGCATCCAATCATTTACTGAGCATGAACATCTATAAGTTTAATTATTTAAGAGTGACATTCACGAATTAATTTTTGTTTCCATTATGACACACTGGAAACTTTCACTTGACGACACATATATATTCAAAGGTAACTCTGGGGCTTCCCTGATGGCTTTGTAGTAAAGAATCTGCCTGCCAATGCAGAAACATGGGTTCATCCCCTGATGCAGGAAGATGCCACATGCTGCAAAGCAGCTAAGCCTGGGCATCACAGCTATAGAGCCACACTCTAGAGGACCGAGCCACAACTCCTGAAGCCTGCATGCCCCAGGACCCATGCTCTGCAACAAGAGAAGCCACCCCAGTGAGAAGCCCACCCATGGCCACTAGAGAGTAGTACCTGCTTGTCACAACTAAAGAAAAAGCTTGCGCTGCAGTAAAGACCAAGCCCAGCCAAAAATAAATAAATAAACAATGTTTTTTAAAAGTTACTTTGAATAATATCCAATCCCTGGGGCAGGGGATGTACTTTGATACTCATGCCAGGCCCCAGCTGATGGAAATGGATTATAATTGACTTTGCTTTAAACTACTATAGACTTGGAATCAGTCTATTTTTCATATTATCCTTATCCATTCTTTATATAATTTTATTCACTTGCTATTTCAAAATCTAGAGGTCACATGGGAAGTGGACATGAATGGAGAGGTCCTCTCCCTTCTGTCCTTGCCCTCATGCTGTGGAGTATGTAAGTATGGCTGTCTCTTCTTACCCTCGTCTCCTGAGCGGGAATTCTGATACACCCAAGATGAGGAACATGTGATTGCCAAGACCATTTCCACAAATAAAATTAACATAGCTGAAGCTCCAATACATTGGTCATCTGATGTGAAGAGCCAACTCACTAGAAAAGACCCTGATGCTAGGAAAGATAGAAGGCAGGAGAAGGGGGCAACAGAGATAAAGATGGTTGGATGGCATCACTGACTCAATGGGCATGAGTTTGAGCAACCTCTTGGTGTTGGTAAAGGACAGGGAAGCCTGGCTTGCTGCAGTCCACGGGATTGCAAAGAGTCAAACACAACTGAGTGACTGAACAACAAGAAATAAACTTGAAAGGACAAAAATAGCAAATAAGGATAAAGTTGGGTGCTGGGGGGATACACATTGTAACATATTTAGTACATACATTTGCCTATTAATATTTTGGATTTAAAAAAAATTTGGATTTTTTTAAACTTGGAAAACATGAACAGTAGTTAAAATGGTATATAGGTAAACTTGGTATCAAGAAAAAGACACCTTGCTTAGATGAGGAGAGGATTTACGATATGTGTGGATGACAGAAATAAGGCTTGCATTCTAATGACAGTATTGCAAGGTGTGAGGCATTCATGACAGGAAAAGGTGATGAACATTTGATTCATTCTTCTTTTTGTGAAATTTCATCTCCACAATTGCAAACGTGAATTACCAAACAGTAAATGTAAAGCTAGGCAATCCAGCAGGTTTCTGGAGGTCACATAAGAAGTTATCACAATCCCCACTTTACTTCACATATGGAGTAGAAGCCAGATCTCATCCTGCTTTATTCAGAGAGTTCACAGAAAGTTAAGTTCATACATTTTAAATCCATTAGAGGACTGGGACAATTTTCTAAAAAGCTTTTTTTTTAAAAATATCTAGAAAGTGAAAGTGTTAGTCGCTCAGTCGTGCACAACTCTTTGTGACCCCACAGACTGTAGCCCACAAGACTCCTCTGTCCATGGCATTCTCTAGGCAAGAATACTGGAGAGGGTAGCCATTCCCTTCTCTAGGAGATCTTCCAGACCCAGAGACTGAACCAGGGTCTCATGTACTGCAGGTGGATTTTCTACTATCTGAGTCACCAGGGAAGCCTAGAAAGTTTATGTCAAATTGTCCAACTGTCTTATTTTTCTATCTTGCAGATTCATTTTTTTTTAATTTTAGAGAGCCATATAACTGCCCTCCTTTTTTGAAAGTACTGACATAATAGCATACACTATAAATAATATGTACTTTTGAGGAAATTTCATTCTGAAATTAACAGTAATATGTTATTCTGTTTCCAGAATTCAGTCATTGGCATTACATCTCCAGGGCCTAATTATTTTAAAAAATTCTTTATCACAAAGTTCATTTATAGTTTCTAAGAAAGCCAATAAAGACCAGATGCATATTCACAAAAATAAAATAATAAAAATTTATTTTATCCATTCTTAATTATTGTTTAAAACATAACCATCACACCATAAATAAATATTAAATCTCATAATCAGCACAGTTAAAAATACTGACCTTCCACTTGCATTAACAAAATCCTCTAAGTTACAATCTGCACAATAATAATGGATTGTGTTCTCTAAATAGGGCAGTGGCTAATTTTTGAAAAGGGAAAGAAAATAGTTGAACTTTGGGAATATCCTATTATACGTAATATTTACAGTAAAAGAGAAAACACAGCATCAGGTTAACAAGGGAGTAACTTTCCCCTTGGAGTCCATCAACCTAGTGACACGACCTTTTTGAGGATTTCATTTGCAAGAGGATACAACCCTAAAAATGACGCTAGAAAGAACTACAGGTTAACTCTCTTTCCCTGTTGGATGCTGTTCTGTGTCTTACAGACAACTTTATTGGGAACTTTAAATCTGTACCTTCCTTTTTAGTTTCAATAGTTTCTCCATAAATCGTCTTCTTATCTGGAACTCACATACAACTGTCTCAGTCACATCAATTATTTCTGTATGGGCTGAAAAGGCTTTTCTATTTTTTCCAATTCACTTAGTTATGTCCATCAAACAAACTTCTAATGACTCTCTTTGTCAGTCATTAAGCACTGAAACAGTCATGGAGCAGAACATTGCTAAATTAAAAGGAGTGCTGCTTTTGCTTTTTATTTTAAAAAGAACTAAAACTGGGAGATCTTTCCTTGCAAATGAACAGGTACTTGATTAATCTGCAAACATTTTGAACCAGTGTCAGTGGCTACTGAACAAACATATCTAAGATTCCATAGTGCATTAGTTGAAATATGTCTGGCAGAATCTTCAAACAAACTTTAATGAGGTCTTTTAACTTTTTAGGGGCATCTTCCTTTGCTAACATCTTAAAGTTCTTCTGTACTTCAAATCGCCTTTCTTTCTTTCAAGTCAATAGCAGATGAAAGAGTAGTAAAAAGAAACATGTTGAGACATTTGGATTGGTTAATTAAAACACTTATTTGGGGGAGGAGAAGTTAAATAATTGTATTTTTTCTGACTTGCATGCAGTTACATATTTGACATTGTTGTATATATTTGTTCTGCAGAAACTAAGAATGTAGGTTATACTTAATAATTCTTAGTCCACTAGATCACAAGTGTGAAGTGTTTTCTTCTCAGTCATGTCCAACTCTGCGAAATCATGGACCAGGGTTTGCCAGGCTCTTCTGTCCATGTAATTCTCCAGGGAAGAATACTGGAGTGGGTTGCCATTTCCTTCTCCACAGTGATGCAAAAGAACGATAATGATAATATTAAAATAGTAGCTATTCATTTCACTTGTGTTGTCACTTTTCCTCATGTGTGGTTCATAAGGATATTTTGATTTTGAAAATGAGAAAAAAATAATGAACTTAATATTCAAACTACTGCAAGAACTGCTGCTGCTGCTAAGTCACTTCAGTCGTGTCCGACTCTGTGCGACCCCAGAGACGGCCACCCACCAGGCTCCCCTGTCCCTGGGATTCTCCAGGCAAGAACACTCTGGAGTGGGTTGCCATTTCCTTTTCCAGTGCATGAAAGTGAAAAGTGAAAGAGAAGTCGCTCAGTCGTGTCCGACTCTTTGTGACCCCATGGACTGCAGCCTACTAGGCTCCTCCATCCATGGGATTTTCCAGGCAAGAGTACTGGAGTGGGGTGCCATCGCCTTCTCCGACTGCAAGAACTACTCTAATCTAAAAATAAAAGTTTGTCTCATATTTTTTTAGTGAAAATATCAGAAAACAGAAGAGACAAAAGCCCAAAAGTTTTAGTAATGTAGGCAAATATTATTGTCTGAAAACTTCTAAATAAGACACTGTGCTCTGAAACACAAATTGTGGGTCTTTTGTATTGTGGACACATTGTTGCAACTTTTTTTATGAAGGGACAGAAAATAAATATTTTAGGCTTTGTAGGTCACGGGTCTTTGTCACAACTTCTCATTTTGACATCGTCCTGAAAAAACAACCGTTAAAGATACAGAAATGAATAAGAATGGCTAGGTTCCAATAAAACTTTATTAATTAAAATAGGAAATTGAATTCCATATGCTTTTCTTGATTTATAAAATGCTGTTGTTAAATTTTTAATCATATTGAAATGTACAAAAATATAACTTTTCTGTTGTATTAACATTTTAAAAGTTACTGCATATTTTTCAACCAGTGTGTAAAGTCCTCATAAACAGTATGTATCAATTATATCTGTTTCAATGATAGTGCCTTGAAAATAGTTTATATTAAATTGTCATTTGTTAGCTTGTTTTAATATTTATTGTCTTTTTCGCATATAACTCTGAAGTAGAGAATCAGCAGACATGAGTCCAGTACTTCCTCTGATACTAAGTGTAAAATCTGGTGGAAAGATTAATCTTTCAATTTTAGCATCTTCAACTTTAAAAGGAAAGAGTTTTAGCAAATGATACTTAACATCCTTTTTAGTTCCTTAATTCTTTGAAACTATAAGAAGATAGGTTTGTTCAATAAGTCAATAAATGGCTGAAATGTGTGATTTTAAACTACTCTTTTTCACCATTTAAGAAATTCCTTAGTACGCTGCATGGTCTTCAAAACATTAAAGCAACTAGGAATGTGTTTACTCATGAAGCGAGAATCATGAACAAACATATGTATAATAACAAAACATTTTAGTCAATTAGCTTAATGAAAAGCTACAAAAATGACTTAACATCTTTGTGAAAAGTGTTTTCAAAAAGTAAAGACTTTCTCTGGAATGTCAACGCCATGAAATAAGCTTGTCTAAATGTTCCGTATCCTCTGAAACCACTTCTTCTGTGAGTTCTTCTTTGATTCACCCCCCGAAAAATGTTCAAGTGAAAAAAAAAAAAAAATACTCGAGTTCCTACTGTGTGCTAGAGACTGTGAGATCTCATTCGTCTCTTAACGGTATGCTTTGAATAGCAGAGGTTAGCAAGGTTGGTATGCAATTGAGTGGTGAAAACATGCTGGGCCGTTGATTGGATTTCACCTCCCAATTCCTTTGAGACCCTACACAGTCCCTTGTAAGTTTCTATGTTTACATGCACAGAGAAACAGGAAGGCAGAGGGAGTCCTATTTAGGAAAAGAGAATATTGACAGGCAGCTAATGAGAAAAAGACTATCTTTGCAATGATACTCAATTCAACAAAAGCTTATTAAGCACTTGCTTTGTGCCTGCCACTGCGCCGAAAAATCTACATGCTGCAAATTTAGGCATTAAGCTCAGCTGGGCAAGTGCAGAATAATCATACAAAAGCACTCACAGAATACAAGCAAAGGTTTCTTTTTTCCTTTTTGGTATTGTGATAATCATCAAAAGCTCAGTTCACAAACCTCTCAGTTGCTTTGCATGACTATTCTACATATCCATGGAGTTCCACAAGTGCTGAATGCGGTTGATAAAAACCTGTGTCTTAAACTACACAGTTGGAGTTAGACTGCAGCAGTTCAAGGGAGTAATGCTGAAGAGCCAACTGGAGCTCCTAAAGAATTGTCCAGGTTTCCGACTACTAAACTACTAACACTGAACAAATAAACAACAGCAACAAGGAAAAAAAATATAATAATAACCTTTTAAAAGCTACCTCCTAAAATACATAGGGGCTTTCCAGGTGGCGCTAGTGGTAAAGAATCCACCTGAAACTCAGGATATGCAGGAGATGTAGGTTTGATCCCTGGGTGGAGAAGATCCCCTGGAGGATGGCATGGCGACCCAATCCAGTATTTTTGCCAGGAGAATTCCATGGACAGAGAAGACTGGCAGGCTACAGAGTTGGACACAACTGAAGTGACTTAATAGTCACGCACACAAAATACATAGAAGTTTAGAAGCACAGACAGGAGTCTGCCTCATAAACACCTGAATCAATTCTCTCATCCTGAAATGAATGAAAATGAAACTTGCATTTTAGGATCCACTCAAACAGATGCTCCAGATTTTTTTTCTCTTTTTTTTTCCTTTTCTATCTTAGACATTACATCGAAACTGCACCTGGTAAAACTTGTTTGGAAAGCTACATAGATTTTAAAAACATTATGTTTTCATATTCTACAGAATGAAGGTCTGTGTCCTTAAGTAGCTTTTCCTGGTCTGAATGGATTAAAGTGTCTGACAGAAATCAAGATAGACAAATGGAATAAGGCTCTGAAGTTTTACTTAAGCATTTAATTAGTGGACTGAGTTGAAACCTAACTCAAGCCGAATCTTCTGCTATCCACATGAAACTCCTGCTACCCACATGAAACCATACCTCTGCCATCTCTGCTGGTTTACTTGTTTTATTTTCTCTGTACTTTGTTTAAAAGAAAAGTTACAAGGGCCCCTAAGGAAAAATGTATTCAATGCCGAGATATGCTTGTTTTCATTCCTTAATAGAAGTCAAATAACTCCAGAAAAATGAGTGAAAGTGGACTTAGAAGGCAGAAAAGTGGACTCTGAAGATACATACATCCTAATCCTTAGAACCTGTGAATTGGTGAACTTACATGCAAAAGGGGAATTTTAGATTGCAGATAGATTAAGTTTACTAATCAACCAATATTAAAATAGGGATATTATTTTGGATTATCTAGGTGGGCACAATGTAATCACAGGTTTCTTTTTTTTTTCTTTGTTAAAAATTTATTTAGTTTTAATTGAGGGCCTTCCTTGTAGCTTATCTGGTAAAGAATCTGCCTTCAATGCAAGAGACCTGGGTTCAATCCCTGAGTTGGGAAGATCCCCTGGAGAAAAGAAAGGCTACCCACTCCAGTATTCTGGCCTGGAGAACTCCATGGACTGTGTAGTTCATGAGATTGAAAAGCGTCAGACACAACTGAGCAACTTTCACTTTCACATTTTTAATTGAAAGATAATTATTTTACAATGTTGTATTGGTTTCTACCATACATCAACATAAATCAGCCACAGGTATACATATGCCCCCTTCCTCTTGAACCTCCTTCCCACCTCCCACCCCATCGTACCCCACCCTTCTGGGTGGCCACAGAGTACTGGTTTGCGCTCCCTGAGTCATATAGCAAATTCCCTTTGGCTATCTATGTACATATGGTAGTATAAATGTTTCCATGCTACTCTCTCCATTTGTCCCACCCTCTCCTTCCCTCACTGTGTCCATAAGTCTGTTCTGTATGTTTGTGTCTCCATTGCTGCCCTACACATTTACAAACAATAAATGCTGAAGAGGGTGTGGAAAAAAGGGAGGCTTCTTGCAATGTTGTTGGGAATATAAATTGATAATAGCCACTATGGATGACAGTATAGAGATTCCTTGAAAAACTAGGAATAAAACTACAATATGACCCAATAATCCCAGTCCTGGGCATATATCCTAAGAGAACCATAGTTGAAAAATACACATGTACTCCAGTGTTCACTGCAGCATGGTTTACAATAATAGCTAGAACATGGAAGCGACCTAGATGTCCACTGACAGATGAATAGATAAAGAAGTTGTACTGTGTATACATATATATATATATATACATACATATATATACATACATACATACAGTGGAACATTACTCAGCCCTAGAAAGGAAAGCATTTCAGTCAGTTCTAATGAGGTGGATGAACCTGGGGCCTATTATAGAGTGAAGTAAGTCAGAGAAAAAATAAATATCATATATTAATATATATATATATATACATTTATGTATATATATATGGAATCTAGAAAGATGGTACTAATGAATCTAATCTTCCTTAAAAGGAGAAAGGGAAGGTGGAAAAGGAAGTCAGAGTTTTGCAATGTAATATCTATACTCACCTTCCCAAACTATGAAGACAGAGGAAGGGGCCATGAGTTAAGAATCCTGGTGGCCTCTAGAAGATATTAAAGGTAAGGAAGGGAGCATATTTTCCCCCAAAACTCTAGCATAAACACTGTCTCACTTTGATTTTAGCCCAGAAAGACCTATTTTGAATTTCTGTCATCAACAATTGCTATAGCTTTAAGCCATTAAATTTTAGTAATTTGTTATAGGAGCAATAAGAAACATGTAATGGGCCATGGAGCCTGAGGTATGATGGGAAAAAAAGAGAAGTAAAGCAGTTGGGCCTACATTTCATATTTATAAAAGAAGTTAGTCATCATTCAAATTTAATTTGGTATTCCATTCCTATATTACTCCACCTATAGAGCATAGAGAACGGGCATGTGATTCTAATATCTGTACTTATTTTATAAAGCATTCAAATGTATTATTACGTATTTTATGTTGAAAGGTCTAAAAACTGTAAAAATATTGAAAATAATCTTTATAGCCTTATTTTCACATTTATTATTCTTTTAATAGTGAAAGTGCTAATACCAAATAAAACTAAATTGAAAGGATTAGGTCTCTGTTCACCATTCATATGGGGAAAACTACTTCAAATTTGCATTTCAGTCTTCTCTTATCAGATTACTAATACTGTATTTGAAGAAAACCACAGACTTCCAAATCAGGAAATCAGAATTTATTTTCCTGATGTCAACTATAATTTGAACAGGTTTGGGCTACTGACTTAATTCTTCTGAGCTGGGATTCAACTTCTGTAAATATAAATTATAATATCTCCATTTAAAGGATACAATGGAAATCCAATCTTGGAGTACATTGTAGAGTGTCCTATACATTATAATGGTAAATTGAGTTCAAAATTTTGTCCATAGGCCAAAAATTTATGGAGCTGATAAAAGATATTTTTTTTTTAATTCTATAAACTTGGAAGAAACAAATTCTTCCCACTATGCTAGCATAAAGAAAGATAGTGAATGTCTTGATTTTTGAGAATAGCTTCATCTACACTGGAGAGAGTTAATAAATAAATACTGATGGTGCCTAACTGGAGTTACCATATTTGTAGATATTGTCTATTGTCTACTACTTTTACTTCTTTGTTTTACACTTGTGTATTGAAAAAATTTTCTAGGAAGATGAATTCTTTCTACTAAAACTTTAACTTTTCAGAAGGAAAGCAGAAAATAAATTCAACAAATAAAGAATAAGTAAGCATGTTGGTATTTCATGGTTCTTTAGAGAAAAGAGGATACTTGTAACTTGACTGTTACATGGGGACTCAAAGGACACAGTGGGGGAAGGAGAGAGTGGGATGAATGGAGGAAGTAGCACAGACATATACGCACTACCATGTGTAAAATAGATAGCTGGTGAGAAGTTGCTGTATAATACAGGGGCCCCAGCTTGGCACTCTGTTATGATCTAGAGGTGCAGGATGGGGGAGAGCAGGGAGACTCAAGAGGGACGTGATAGATGTACGATTATGGCTGATTTGCATTGTTGCATGGCAGAAACCAGCACAACATTGTAAAGCAATTTTTCTCTAATTAAAAAAATAAATTTTAAAAATGTGATAATTATACAGAAGGACAGATAGTCTGAAATACTGTCCGGAGTTTAGTTTTCAGTCATAATTTGAAAATATAATCAATAGTATCCAATATTTGCCATATATTATTTCAATATTAAATGCCACAAGAACAACTTATTTCAATTGCCATCTTCTTGAGAAAAATGGTCAAATTCTTAAGCTTCTAGAAAATGCACATTTTTAAGCATGAGGGAAAAACGAGTCCACAAGGCCATAACATCATAAGACCATCATATTTTATTACTAGTATTCTTATTTGACTAAGTCTGTTTACATTTCATATTTAGGAGATACATGGGGTACCATATCTAAAGACAAATATTTTATTCCTCTCTTTTTTTACCTTATGACCTTTTCCAAGTCTCTGATCTTTTTATTTTTTCACACTTCATATACATTGACATTTTGGAGATGTTGCTTCCCTGATATCTTAATTTTCACTTCAAAGGTGCTAAAATTATAACCCTCTGGTACCCATAGTTTGGGAAGTTCATTACATTCTGTGTATTAAGAAATAAAACTAATAATAAACCACATAATTAAGTTACCTCTTGTATTCTAGGGGAAACTTTTTTTTAAATATTTAAGCTCAGTTTTTGTAACAACTGCTCATACCGGTAGATTGTGAATTAACTAGAGATAACATGTATTATCTTCACCTAGTTTGACAGAGAGCCCCGAAGTAAGTCAGAGATACTTTACTGAGCAAGAAACTTACATATTGCAACTGTACAATGCAAAGAGAAATCTTTCTAGGGGGCAATCAGTAATTAGTAGCAGACATTTCCCAGAACACATGGGAGGAAGGCAAAGCCTTCTTAATGATATAGCTGATAACATGTCTGCATTTAAAATGCATAGTGATTATTCCCTAACACTCATTTATTGCTTACCATGTGTCCATTCAAAGCTTATTTAATTTTCACAATAGTACTATGAGGCAAATGTAGAAGCCAGTACCTATGAAAGTAACTTGCCGGTAGTCACACAGTGGCTAAATGATCATAGCTCCGCTCTTGCTCACCAAGCAATAGCTTTGCCTTGATTAAACCCTAAGAAATTGATAAACAGACACAGGCGTGCTCATATAGTCACAAGAGTACTGGCTTAGGGAAATCATATTCTAGCACAGATCAGCTACTTAAAAGCCTACAAGTGCTCAGGAGAAAAAAGTTGATTATCTCAGCCACTTCTGATAAGGGTTCCTCAGGCTGAAAATCAGACATTCAGATTTGAATTCTACTGGAGATTATGTGTAGTTTGTTATACTTTAGCCAAGTATAAAAGAAAAGGGACATACTTCACTTTCTATCATGTGGGATTTAATTTTCTTAGTCTAATAAACCTTTCGGCTTTGTTTTACACAAGTCAGCTGTTCTCTGCTCTGCTTACATATTTAAATTACCCCCACCTAAAGAGTATTGATACTTGGACCATATCCTAAAATTATTTTGGGATAGAGCTCAGCATCTATGTCAGCAGGGGTGAAAATCCACTCTAATCCTGAAATAAAATGGAAAAATCATTCTAAATTTCTATGTGCTTTGGCTGCCAGGAATCTCAGCACTCAATCATCATCTATTTATAAGCCCAAGCAAGATAGGTGCATTTCCTTATTCTTGTATGTGGTTTTTGAGGTATTATTTCCATTTTAATATCTCATTATAAATTTGTTTTATCATAAAATATCCCAAATCCTTTTGGGAGCAGATGGCCTACATTTTGAAGATGATTACAGAAAAACTTAAAATGAGCATTTCTTATCATTCACTTTACTTTGGGAAAACAAATGACTTGCATGTTATTTTTCTAAAAGCTGTAATACATTCTAGAGAAAGTAATTTGTAATTAAAATCAGCCATACTTGGGGTTTTGTTCAAAAACAAGAAGACTAAGAGAGTTTTATTTATTAAATAGTATAGGAATGATCAATTCTCTGGGGTAGGATATGGCTACTCACTCCAGTATTCTTGCCCAGAAAATTCCATGGATAGAGGAGCCTGGCAGGCTACAGTCCATGGGGTCACAAAGAGATGAACGTGACTGAACACAGCCCTAGCCCACATAGGCATGGGAATGATCAACATGTCATTAAAATATGTTTTAAACACTAGAACATTCATCTCCATGAAGTTATCTAATACCCATCATAAGACATGTATGATCTATTTTGCTCCTCAATTAATGATTAGTTTTATATAACTAGTGATTACTCTATTTTTTATTGTTATAGATGCGTATTGCTATTCATGACTTTATTTCTATACAATAGTTTGCTAGTTTTTCAAGACTAGGAAATTCTCAGATATAATGCCATTAATGACAGCATTATCGAGCACCTTTAAAATCATCTTTAGTATCACTTCCTCCATTTAACATTTGTTGCACCATATTTTTTTACTTTCTTTTTCTTCTAAATATGTCATTCTCCTAACAATATTGCATCAACCATCCATGACAAATTATCTTGCTCTGTCCTGTGACTTCTGTGCATTGATTTATGGATATTCATGGTAATGATAGCCAGAGTTTTTATGTTTTGCCTTCTAGAGAATGTGTTGCTCCCTCAGATAACATAGTAACACTGATTAAAATACTTGGTGTCTTAAGAAAATCTTCCATGAGTCATAAAAATTTTAAGAATTTCATATCAAAAGGATTAAGAGAAATTTGAGGAAGTAGATTAAACTCCTAAAGTCATAAGTATTTTACCCATTCTTCCTTCAACTAGAAAAAACACTGGGCTTGAAGTTGATACCTAAGATTTCTCATATCAGAGCATTTCAAAAACATTTCTTGGATCCTTAACTTTGCTCACGTGAGCTTTACTACTCACGAACTCTATGAGCTAAGGCAAAACACTTAATTTCCATAATCTTCAATTTCCTAATTTCTAATATGGGGGAAACTGTTGAGTGCTTTACAATATAGTATAACTAGTATTTAGGTTACACAATCCATGGATCCTAATCTGCAGAGTGCATGGAAATTATCTGAAAAATTGCTCAGTACTCAAAAGCCCTCTAGCCCCACATTCAGAAAATGTTTGCTGAGCCAAAAAAAAAAAAAAAATATATATATATATATGTATATATAGTGATGCACACTAAATTTTGAGAATTGCTGGTATAAACCATGTAAAACCCTGAGCACATTATTTCCTTTATTAATATTACAACTGTTGCCACTCTCATCATTGTAACAGCTAACATGGTGATGTTCCTTATAGCAGGCAATAAAGTGGCAGTCAGACCCATCAGTTATCAGATTTAGAAATCAACCTTGAATATTCATCAGAAGAACTGATGCTGAAGCTGAAACTCCAATACTTTGGCCACCTGATGTGAAAAGCCAACTCATTGAAAAAGATCCTGATGCTGAGAAAGATTGAAGGCAAAAGGAGAAGCAGGGTGGCAGAGGATGAGATGGTTAAAGAGCATCACCAACTCAATGGATGTGAATTTGAGCAAACTCCAGGAGATAGTGGAGGACAGAGGGGCCTGGCTAGCTGTAGTCCATGGGGTTGCAAAGAGTCAGAAACAGCTTAGCAACTGAACAACCACAAAAATCAATGCCAAGAATTTCAGTCATTCATTACTTTTCCCAACCTCATATACAAACCAATGCATGTGGTGAAGAACTGTTGAAAGATGGCAGGGTAGAGTCATAATCAATTAGGTTCTATTCTAGAAAGATTCCAGGGAGGGTTAAGGACACATTTGGCAAGATGCAAGCAATAGAAGAGGGAAATCCAAAAAAAGGACATCTTGGAAATTCCCAGATGACAGTTTTGTCCTGGCAGTTATGCTACTACTTCCTCCATTGGCTGGAAGGCCTAACTGAGAGCAGCAGCAGATGAGACAGATCCTAAGGGACTGGAGATAAGAAAGGCATGGAAAATTAGGCAAGGGGAGATTGTTTAAACAGAAGCAACAAAATTTGACACTAAGACATTCAAAGTAAGGGCAATTTTTATCCTTTAGAATCTGAAATACTACTATACTACGACGACTTCTCCTTAGCAAAGTGAGTTTATCTATGCTCAGATTGGATGGGATAGGAACATCTTAGAATTTGCATTGCTGTAGGTAGTCATTTTCCAAATCTATCAAGTAAGATAGGGTTAGGGTTATTGGTCATTTCCAATCTATCAACTAATATCTATTAAGTAAGATATTTCCAGGGTAGTCACCTTCAAAGTTGTTTTTCTTAAGTCACTAGCAATAGTAAGAAATAAATTTTGCATCCCTGTTCTGTATGTATGTGTAAACATACACACACATACACACACACAAAGGGAAACGTGATTAAAAAAATACTTTTCTTCACTGTGTGCAACATATTTTGATATATATTATACATATTTTTATATATTTTAAATATTTATTTATATATATATATATGCCATCTCATTTCATTCTCTTCTTTAATTTAAAATTGTTCATTAAGATCCACTCAGTTAATTTTATGCCTCACTACTGGGTTTTAATTACAGTATGAGAGAAAAAAAAAAGGCATTTGTTAAAAATGAAGATTTTAGTTCTACCTTCACCCCAAAATGTGCATTTAATAGTTCTAGGGATGGGCATCAGGACTTTGGGTGATTCTGATCTCTCGAAATAGTGATCTATAGAGTTAAAACTGCCTTCAGATATAGCTGATCTCACCTTCCCTGATGCCTTCTACCTTCCTGCTCCTGTCTGCTTCTCCTCTACTAAACTCCAGAACTGAAGCTGACATTGAACCTGACTCAACTGCATGCCTAGAACCAAACTGAAAAGATGAATAAACTGAGGCCCTAGAAGGTAAATGCCAGACACAAATTCACAACCATCTTCAGATTTCCCTGGCTTTTAAATCCTTTCATCTTTTGTATAGTTCTCACAGTTCAACTCAAGAAGAACCAAAAACCAAAAACAAAACAACAAAAAACTTAACTGCAATTTACAGTTTATGTCATGCAGAGTTTTTCCCCCTTGAGGCTACTTTTATGGTTAGAAAATAGGAACACATTAAACCAATTTGACTGAACTCTACTTTTAATGTATAAATATCTTACTGCAAATTGGAAAACTTAGTTTTTCAATTTTCTTATTAGTGTTAAACTACTTATGTACCTTTGGGAGGAAAGAGAGAGCATTTATAATATACTCCAGAATTACATGAGTAAAGAAGACTATTACAGGGTTGAGAGCTGATTGTACCAAGTTGTACAAATATTTCCTATTATTACCTAAGAATGTGATGCACGTGTGCTAAGTCACTTCAGTCACGTTCGACTCTGTGCGACCCTATGTATGGACTGTAGTCCGCCAGGCTCTTCTGTCCATGGGTTTCTCCAGGCAAGAATACTGAAAGGGGTTGTCATGCCCTCTTCCAGGGGATCTTGCTGACACAGGGATGGAACCTGCAACTCTTAGATCTCCTGCAATGGCAGACAAGTTCCTTATCACTAGCGCCACCTGGGAAGAAGCTTATATATTGTAGTAATCAGCTAAAATTTGAAACGATTTCTCAATAAAATGAAAAGGAATTTTGCTATCAGTCACATGTATCATCACAGAAATGTAAATACAACACATTTTATTTGTGTACAGTATTGATGTATATGATTTATTTCAGGAAGATAAACAACTGTATGTGTTTTAACTAGCTTAGTCAGCCTGATTATGGGCTTCCCTGGTGACTCAGATGGTAAAGAATCTGCCTACAATGTCTCATTATATTTATTCTCTATCATCAAGAACAAAATGAATAATTCACATAGCTTCTGTCATGGAATTTAAGAATCACAGAAGTCTACCCCTCTTGTAGATATATTGAAATATATCCACCTAATATCCATATGTATGATCTTACTAAAGCATGTATATAATCACTTATTTTATATTAATAATTAAAGGAGATAACCATGTGCTTAAGAAATATTTTACATTGCAAATTCCCTTCAAATAACCTTAAAAAACTTTCACAAATACTTTGGCTGGAATACAGAAAATATCTCAAGTTATTGAACTGCTGTTATGATTTAGCGGACTATAACATTTATGAAATATTGTTATGAATGGAAGAAATTATTTTAAAATTGTGTATTTTCAAATCCTCTAGATATTTGCATTATCTCTTAAGAAGGAATTCCTGGAGAAGGAAATGGCAACCCAGTCCGGTCTTGCTTGGAAAAATCCCATGGACAGAGGACCTAATGGGCCACCATCCATAGGGTTGCAAAGAGTTGGACATGACTGAAACGACTTAGCACAAGGCAATTTAGAGTTAAAAACAAAAAGACTGACAGAGGGCAGAGGAAAATGGGGAAGTGCTTGGCTAATGTTTCCAAAGCATGCTGATATGTGTGCAAAGATAAGGATAAACTGCAAATAGTTTACATGTTTCTACTTCAAAAAGTGGTATATGAAGTTACTATCATGGCACAATTAGTTATTAGCATAAGATATAGTAAATATTTTGAAGAAATAAACCTGTATTTAAAACTTCTTTATCAAATGTTTCACTTCTTCATTAAATTTTCCACACAGTTAGTCTGAATTAGTACAGTTTTACTGTACCTAATTCATTAAATTACTGTCTAAATCGCTGATCATCTGTAAGACCATAAAGGAAAAAAAGTAATTCCTTGCTCCAGTGATGAGGTTTGTGCTATATATTCAAAGTATTAGATAGTTCATAACATTTATAACAATAGAGCTTTATTGCTTTTAATCATCATGGTGGGTTAGAGTCCGGGGCAGAGGCAACATTTCTAGAAACAAACAATTAAGAATCAGTTCAGAATCAGAATAGCTTTCCAAATCCATAAAAGCAATTAAGCTGCATTGGAATAAATACAAATTTCAACACATAACATTTTATATTTTGTTTAGTTGCCAACTTCACAGCAAGAATTTAGTGCCTGTTCAAATCCATATAACTAAATTGCAAATTAAATGCACTTTAGACAGATCAAATTTGCAGTCCAAAATGCAAATATAACTGGACTGAGCCAGAAGTTGTTTATGACACAAAGAAAAGTAAGGGAGAAAAATGTCAGTGTAATATTTAGTTGTGTTGCAAAGTTCAGAAAGAAACAAAAACCTCTGCAACACATCATCACTTAGGTAATGAAAAGCGTTCTTGTTTGTAAGAGTGCATGGAACTCTTTGAATATCCTTGACATTGAACCAGAGTTCTCTGTCTGGTGTACTAGATGAAATGGAAAAAATCAGGCATTGATAAAGAGTTTTGAATTATTGATACGTTGATTGCACCAGGCAGATATCTCCATGGCCCATCGCTTCATGTGCTGAGCTTCACTTTGTATGGGCTTACTGTCATTCGGATTTATTTGTCATATAAATTCAGGCTGAGTAAGGTGACATTAAATGAGAAGTCTGTCAGGCACTAGATTAGGACAAAGTCAAGTCCTCCAGGGCAACTGGCATCAGTGTTCTTACATTTTTTTTTTTGAAAGCGAGATGCATTTTCCATAACCGTGGAGAGTCTGCTAGGAGCAAAGTAGGAAATGACTTCCTCTAACTTTTACCACTGGTTATCTGAAAAGAGAAGTGTTGTTCTGTTTCCTTTTGGGAGTAAGATTAATAGAGGAAAATAACTTTCATAGTAGGAGAGCAGGGGAAAAGAGATAGATACTATTGTAAGACAGCTATATGCTACTTCACATTAGAAATATATCATATGTTCCTGTTCTCAAAATGTTTGTAACGTGTTCATTTTTTTAAACATCACTTGCATTTTCTGGTTATTTTACATAGACGCTTTACCATCTGAGCTACCAGGGAAGTCCATAAGATACATAAGTTTTCCTATTGCTCAACATATCTGATGTCATGAACACTGTAGATGAATACTGCAGAATACTATATGCATGAAAAGGTATGGTAAAACCCACTAAAACCTGTATGGATTATGCAGTGCACATGCTCACATGTTCAGTTGCTCAGTGGTGTCCAACTCTTTGCAATCCCATGGACTGTAGCCAGCTAGTCTCCTCTGTTCATGGGATTTTCCAGGCAAGAATACTGGAATGGGTTGCCCTTTCCTATTCCAATTATGCACTTCATATCTTTCTAAATAGACTGAAAGATTCTCCAGGACACTAGATTTTATCTTTGTTTGCCATTTCCGCAGCTATGGTATAAAGTGGGTACTTGTTATTTTTGCTGAAATTGTCATGTTCATATTGAAAATGTAACTGTTTAAAAATAAAAATATATATTGATTTAACATTCTCTGTAAAGAGGAAGGCTATATATATCCTTGGTATAAAAAGACGAAACTGATGCATGACATAATACTGTAATAAAAATAAAATAACAATGTAATAAAAATAAGCATAATTTATTTAGCACCTACCAACTTGCTAAGTATAATGCTAGAGGTTTTACATATGTTGCTTCATTTATTTCTCACAAAAACCATATGGCATATGCATTATTACCTCCATTTTACAGAGAATGAAGCTGAGTTTCAGTGAGGTTGAGTAACCTTCCAGCACTCAAACATAAAGTGGTAGAGCCAAAATGCAATGCCAGGGTCTGGATAACTCTGCCTGTAAAGTTGCTTTTTAATAGCTGTGCAGGATGCATATTACAACATCTGTATTTTTTCATTACATATTGCTTGTGACCAATGCTTATACTGTCAAGATCATATACTGGATAAAATAATAAATTCATGACCTCAAAACACAGAATCTTCACACCATATACAAAAATAGATTCAAAACGGATCAAAGACCTAAATATAAGATGAAAAACCACACAACTTCTAGAAGAAAGCATTGGCAAAACACTTTTTGACATAAATCCGAGCAATATTTTTTTGGATCTACCTCCTAAAGCAAAGGAAACAGAAGCAAAAATAAACAAATGGGACCCAATTAAGCTTAAAGGCTTTTGCACAACAAAGGAAACCATCAATAAAATGAAAAAGACAGCCTATAGAATGGGAGAAAATATTTACTAATTCTATTACTGATAAGGGGTTAATATCCAAAATACATATATGAACAGCTCATACAACTCAATATAGAAAAATGCATAACCCAGTTTAAAAATGAGTAGAAGACCTGAATAGACATTTTTCAAAAAAATATACAGATGGCTGACTGCACAAGAAAAGTTGCTCAATATAGCTAATCAGCAGATCAGTGTAAATCAACACCACAGTGAGATATCACCTCACACCTGTCAGAAAGGTTGCAATCAAATGTGTACAAATATCAAATGTTGGCAGGAATGTGGAGAAAAAGGGCCCTGGTACACTATTGATGGGAATGCAAACTGCATATAGTAGACACTATGGAAAACAGTATTGAAGTTCCCTGAAATACTAAAATAGAAGTACCATATGACCTAGCAGTTTCACTCCTGTATATGTCTAAAGAAAACCCAAAACAATAATTTGAAAAGATACATGCACCCAACATTCATAGCAGCATTATTTACAATAGACGAGATACAGAAACAATGTAAGTATCCATCAACAGGTGAATAGATAAAGATGTGGTATATATACACAATGGAATATTATTCAGCTGTAAGAAGAATGAAATTTTGCCATCTGAACAATATGAATGGACCTGGAGGATATTATGCTTAGTGAAATAAGTCAGAGAAAGATAAATACTGTGTGTTATGACTGTATGTGGAATCTAAAAATAATAAAACAAAGAAGGAATAAAACTAAACAGAAGACTTAAGATACAGAAAACAACTTGGGGGAGGAAGGGCATTGATAGAGGTAGGGGGTTAAGATGCACAGGCACAAACTACTATGTATAAAATAAATAAGCTGTAGGGATAATATTGCAAGTCAACTGTGCTTCCATAATACCTGTCCGTGTGTGTGTATACCATGAGTGAAAGTGAAAGTGAAGTCGCTCAGTCGTGTCTGACTCTTTGCGACCCCATGGACGGTAGCCTATCAGGCTCCTCCATCCATGGGATTTTCCAGGCAAGAGTGCTGGAGTGGATTGCCATTTCCTTCTCCAGGGGATCTTCCCGACCCAAGAATCGAACCCAGGTCTCCCACATTGCAGGCAGACATTTTACCATCTGAGCCACCAGGGAAGCCCGTGTATACCATAGATCCTTCTTTTCCCAAGGGGAACTGGTCTCCAGATCATGGCTTTGGCCTCATCCATAACACATGTTCATCAACTGGGCTTGTCAGGGAAGCTAAATTTCCAGTGAGACTGAAAAACGTCATTCACTAGTGCGTACTTTGCACAGACACTAAAAACTTGTTCTCCTTACAACTCACCTGACAGGACATTAATCCAGCACACTTGCTCTTGGGGAAAAGTTCAAGGGTTCACTTTAGGGTGCTGTTTGGTTTGATGGCAATGAAAGCCTGGGTGTAAGGCAAATCTTAAACATCTACGAGCCCATAATTTTCTCTGAAGCTGATTCTCTAGAATGTTAGGCTCATTTCCCCATAGGGATAATTTCTCAAAAGCAAAATAAAATAGCCCAGGCAGTGAATAGGTCATTATCAAGATTGAAACATTCTATATCCAATTTTCCCAGAAAGCATACAGGTGTCTGTCTGGTACCCTGCACTGTCATCTGGAGGAGTATGACTGACTTCAATCTTTAGTGGCCTCCTCCTACCATATTTGTTACATAGCTGCTTAGTGGCAATGACCTGAAATGTACCACCCTAGACACTTAATCTGGTATACTCAACCATGGTGATACATGCAGGCATGTGTATGTAAGCAGTGGAGACCATTTTTCATATGAAAAGCATTTGGTCTTTCAGTGAGAAATAATGTATTAAGGAGCAATTAGTGGAATAAACAGTACATTTTGTTGCAAATGAAATTCACCTCTGGTTTAACTCACAAGTAGGATGGTAGTTTCTGAAAACATGATAATGTTTTTGGCCAGATACTCATATTCAACTAAGTGAACCTTATCACCAGGAGATGAACCTTCTAGATTAATATATCACAGTCACACTTCTGCATGGTCATTAGCTCACCTCTCTGCAAACCTGAATATGTGCTAAATTGCTGACTTTAAATCCAAAAGTGGAAATAGCCATAAGTATGTCCAGAAATAGGAAGACAGACTTGCTACTTTCATTGCAGTCCACTGAATACTTACATTTATGGTATTTTGAAATGTAATAGTAATTCAAGAGGAATGTTAATTCAAAGATATTCAATTTAGGCTAGATATGTTTCAGAAAGTAAAATTAAACCTACTCTTATTAAGTTACCACTGACTATGAAAAATAACCACAATGGTATTTTAATTTTAATTATTTAAAATAGTTTCATGTTAATACTTAGACCACTTATTCTCTGTTTCTTTTGTCATGGAAAACAATCTATTTGAAATTTCCATTTTTAAGATTATATAGTCTGTGACACAAAATATGCAGAGTATGACAGTAATGTCTTATGAAGAATGGAAAAATTTATTGAGAAAATTGAGAAAAAAAATCTATTTAGAAAAAAATGAGAAAATTGAGAAAAAATCTGCAATACTCATATAAATTTTTGAAAAATAGTAATCACACTTCAATATACTTGTCAGACATGATAAGGATGCAGCTACCATATGGCTTAGAGGGATTAGTTGTAGAAAGAATTATGGCCTTTTTAATTGTGACAAGAAAAAATTATCTAAGTAAACAGGAATATTAATTGGTGGGAGAAGTCAGTAATACTACTTATTTGACAATTGTCCAAGATTCTATTCCATGAAAAGGCTCATCAGATATATTTTCATTTGGGAAAATAGAATACAATAATGCATACATACATACACACACTTTGTTCTTTTATTTTCTACATACATTATATTCAATATAGAAAGAGAAAAGTCATTAAAGTGAAGTGAAGTCGCTCAGTCGTGTCCGACTCTTTGTGACCCCATGGACTGTAGGCCTATCAGGCTCCTCCGTCCATGGGTTTTTCAGGCAAGAATACTGGAATGGGTTGCCATTTACTTCTCCAGGAGATCTTTCCGACCCTGGGATTGAACCCTGGTCTCCTGCATTGTAGGCAGACGCTTTATCATCTTAGCCACCATACATTATATTCAATATAGAAAGAGAAAAGTCATATGAATAACGTATTAGGATGTGATTATTCATCTCACAAAAAAGAATCTTCATTTACCAATGATTCACTATTTACATCCACAAGAGAAAAAGCACCTGGTATACTTAACATACATGATTCTCACATATCTATGCAGCACAATATATTATATAAAAGGCTCCAATTTAGAATTCTGTTTAGAATAACTATTTTTCTCTGCCAATATTATTTGATTCAGTTTTTAATTCACTGTGAACTATTCCAGTGAGCTTTAATACCTTCTCAAAATAATTTGGGAATAGCTGAATATGGAATCATTCTTGTTAATTTTCTTCCCTTTTCATATATATATATGGTATATGCTGTTTAGAAAGTCTATCTCTCCACATAGTATGCTTTATGACTAACAGATAATAATATCTACCAATTTTCTTCCATATCTTACCTAATAAAGATTTAGAGTGATACCATTAAAAAAACCTATTCACTTACTTTCATTCAGTCATACATTTTTAACAGAATATCCCTCTTTTCCTAACTATCCTATGTTAAATTAATATAAGTTCATGTAAATTCTTGGGAAAATGTTCCCCTTTAAAATCAGTGAATGTCTGATGGGTCACATAAGAGAAAAATGACGTCACTGTAGTGCTTTCTGAAGTAATTTGTATACTGCAAACTCTGGGAAGTGCAATTTAACTCTGAATAGAATAAAATAGCCAACTGAAAACTGAAGAAAACCAAACAAACAAAAATACACATACACAATCAACTAGCTGGTTGCAACATGCCATTAAATGCTTTATATTAGTCAATAAGTGATTTTTGGTCATCTTTCCCCCTTCTCTATGGGAGTTTGTTGCTGCTGCTATTGTATTTAGTTAAAGTTTTAAAAGAATGGATTTGAATCAGACACAATAATACAGTCACTCACAGAGACTAATCATTTCCTCAGCAAGAAAAGGAATTCTTTACGTGTGTGTGTGTAAGACAGATATAATTGTTCGCTGTATCATGAGATTAAATGAACTTGGAAACCCAATTAACTATTTTAATGACTGGAGAGGGGTTAACAGATGATTCAAAATGACAGCTGGTAATTGTAGACCTCTTCTCTCATTTAAACTGAGTTAAAGATGATTTTTTTTTGTCCATGCCTGGACATTAACTCTTTGTCCAGGGATCTCAGATCCCTGACCAGGGATGGAACTTGTGTCCCCTGCATTGACAGGGTGGAGTCTTAACCACTGGACCACCAGGGAAGTCCCAAGAGAATGTGATTTTTTTTTAATGCAGGTAGAGAATGTATGAAACAAAACCTTGCAGGACCATAATGAGAGCTTTGCGTTTTCATCAAGCATTTATGGATCGCCTACTGTGAGCCTGTGCCTAATCTTGGGGAACTTTGTGAACACGCAGCTTCCCTATGACTAATAACAGAGTCCACTTAATTGAGTTGCTACACTACTTGTAAAGAAAGCATTGCCTTTTTGAGTACTGTTAGTTCACTTTGGATATTATTAAAACATCACTGGTATCATTTATTACACTAGGTACATATAAGATACTATTAGAAATTACATGCTTTCTTTTCAAAAGAATATTGGTACACTACACCTCTACATAAGTATACCATGCATGCCTTTATCCCAAGAAATCTATCAGATTATTGATTTTTCCCTCTGACCTTGAAAACTATTAAGATAAACTAGTGGCTTGAACTCCCATTAATAATGCATCAAAATAGATTAACTCTTTGGAAAAATTCTCAAACTGCATAAAAAAGAAGTTGAACATACATTTAGATATGCTAGTTTTCAAAAAAATTAATACTCAACAGTTGATACTGACTACACAATGATCAAAAAACAATAAATGAAATCTAATGCAATTCCATCTTTTAGCAGACACATCAAACAAGGTGAACTATAAATAAAATAATGTATTAGTCTAAGGTATTTATGTTAAACATGCAATTAAAATGAAAGTATACTAAGTGTGTAAGACATTTTTTTCTTATCATCATAATCCTTTAATTTAAATAAATATGAATTGCATTAAATGAAAATCAGCCACATTGGCATATAAATCATAATCCTCTGACCGTGATTTTCATTTTCTCTATTTTAAAAGAGATCCCTAAATACACTGGTCAATGGTAAATTTTACTCCAAAGGTTTTATTCCTGAAAGTCTGAAAACAATATCTTCTTGGTCTGTAATTTAAATCACCACAAGAGAACGCAGCACATATCACATAACAAAAACCTATAACTACATTTTCTTTGACGTCAGTACTGATGCCCAACACAACTGAAGTGACTTAGCACGCATGATCAGATCAGGGCAGATCAGTCGCTCAGTCGTGTCCGACTCTTTGCGACCCCATGAATCGCAGAACGCCAGGCCTCCCTGTCCATCACAAACTCCTGGAGTTCACCCAGACTCTTGTCCATCAAGTCAGTGATGCCATCCAGCCATCTCATCCTCTGTCGTGCCCTTCTCCTCCTGTCCCCAATCCCTCCCAGCATGAGTGCACATGCTAATGCTCAAGTTGAACAGATCACTATCTCCATGTTCAATACACACCTTTAGTACCATATTTATTCTGTTGTTTTGCAACTCTATATATGTATTTATCTGCCTACTAAGAATTTTCATTTAGTGAGGGCTAAATGTTTCTGTTTTTGAGCACAGAACATTTCTTTTGTAGTATTGTGAAATTTATTTTAATAGTATCTTCAAGTCTCATGCTATGCAACATCACTACGAAAGCACTCAGTGTTTTAGACTCTAAATATTACGCTATATAGCCTAAGGTCAATTTGTTGTAGCTTTGCAAAGAAGCCAGTAGTGAAATATATTGCCTTTATATGTGGCAAATCATTTCTAATATTATCAAACACTTGGTTACTTTTAAAATACCACATAAATGTTTGATTAAGTAGCTCCTCTTTTTTAATTCAATCCAATTTCATGGATAGAACTAAGGCAAATTTATAATAGTCTCAAACTTGTTTTACTATGGATACTTTCAAACATACACAAAATTCAACAAAATAATATGTTGCCATATATAATCAACCAGTCCTTATAACTGTCATTCCAAGAGCACAACTGCCCAAACCACTATCTTCTTTCCTCCCTCTCCAAATGCTAGTAAGAAAATTTCAGACACAATTCCTCATCCATATTTTAGTACTTATATCTATAAAATGTGTGCTATCTTAACCAAGTTACTACCCCATTATCACCTTTAAATAATGAATATTAATACCTTAATACTATGAAATATCCAGTGGGAGTTTACATGCCTAATTGCATTTTTTATGTTTTTAAAGTAGGATCTAAATAATTTCTATATATGATAGCATGGTAATTAAATTGCTGTCTCCCGTGTGTGTGTGTGTGTGTGTGTGTGTGCGTGCAGCTGAGTGTGTGCTCAGCCATGTCCAACACTTTGCAACTCCATGGACTGTAGTCCACCAGGTTCCTCTGTCTGTGGAATTTTCCTGGCAAGAATATTGGAGCTAGTTGCCATTTCCTACTCTAGAGGATCTTCCTGACCCATGGACTGAATCTGGGTCTCTTGCATCTCCTGCATTGGCAGGTGGATTCTTTACCACTGCACCAGATAGAAAGTCATGCCTCTCTTAATCTATAGGTGTTCTATATCACTGTTTTTGTCTTACCACCTACTGGTTGACAAGGAGAATATTTATTTTTTGGCTACTGCATTATCTCAGTTTGGATTTTACTGACTCCATTCCCATGGTCAAGTTCAACATGTCACTTCTACCCTATGGTTATATATAGGCTTATCAAACCATGTAATATTCCTCATATTAGTGTAATAGCCAAATAAATACTGGGTTGGCCAAAAAGTTCCTTTGTATTTTCTTTCCATAAGATGTTATGGAAAAACCCAAATGAACTTTTTGGCCAACCCAGTATTTATTGATACTTAAACTACTAGAGTCATAATCCAATAACTGCTTGGACATATGCATAGAGTACCTCAAGAAAAAGAAAAAAAATCAAAATATGTAAACACACCACACACACACACACATAGATGCATATAGATAGAGTAGTGTACAGTTTCTGCTCTGTCTCACATTTCCAGACAGTACTAGGAGAATTTGGCTTGATGGTTATATCATTACTAACAAGTGAGTGGGTTGATACATCAATTAAATTTTATGTTCCTTGGGTTTTAGCTCTATAAAAAAGAAGATAACAATTCCTTCTCTCGAATTACCTCTCTGGGACTCTGAGCTACTTAGGCAGAATTCAGTGTAGTGATTTAGAGACATAGTTGAGGGAAAGGTATGCTTGTGTGTGACAGTGTGTGTGTGTGCATGTGTGTGTTTGCTTAATAGGAAGAAACCCATGCTAACGAAAAGAATGGCAAAGTGTGAGGTAACAAGGCCACGTATGGGACACAACAAAAAAGAAATCATGGCTTCTGAGATCACAGGCTCTTCCTGTCACCTGCTGGGTTTGTGGACAATAAAATGGGTGACAACATGGAAAATATGAAGTGTTTGAGCAATGAGGTAGTTTCTGCAGATACAGAGAGATATTTGGTGTGCCAGCTAAGAAGCATTGCCTACTAACCTCTGGCGTGGGTTCAATCCTCAGTAATTGCAGCTATTGCTAAGGCAGTGACTTCCATAAGCAAAAGTTTTACTTTGTTTTTATCTTCTTTCAGCTCTTCAAAGAGCAAGACACGCAATGAAAGATTTATTTCCCCGCATGACCAAAGCTCAGAGATGGTAGATTCACTGACTGTATATTTTATTTATTTTACCAACTGTTACAAAGAAAAAAAAAAGGTTTCTAGCAAACATCCTCTGAAGCAGTAGAAAATAAGCATTCTCAGAGTTGCTGGCCTCAAAATGTGCCATCCAGAATAAGATGTGTGTCCCCATGTGGTGGCCTCTGCTTGCTGGCAGTTATATTACTAACATTTAAAAAGTTTTGCATTTGTTACTTTACGTATAACCCATATTTATACCAAAATATAATAGATAAATAGGCAAAATAATGCACAAAACCCTAATACCATTCAAGTAAGTACTATTTTGAAGGGTTAGTTTCAAGTAACACTGCTTAAAAAAAAAAGTGAGCGTGAAACCTACAAGTCACATTAATGAAGATTCAATTTTGGCCAGTTTTAATATGACAGCAGCAGATGGTATGACTTATTGAAAGCACTTTTCAATTTTCTAGGCAAAGTAATTTCTTAAATGAAAGGACTCCTTTAGGCACACAAAACTCTCCTTCCAGAGCTGTTCAGAGACCTACTTTAGTCACCAAGCTAGAAATGGTGGTGGGAGACACTAGAACTCAGCAAAATTGTTTCCTAAGTTGTATGAAAGCTAAGTCCTTCAGTGATCTCTGGATGTGGAAAACACATATGCTTATTTTTGAGCATGTGTGGATAGTTGGGTAGTTGTTCCTTTGACTTGCATACATCAATCTTTCTTCTTCTGGGATAAGAACTATCGTTTCTGAGGGCACTCACTCTTTCCTTACTCCCCGGACTTGTGGTCATGTTTTATTGATCCCACCAAATACTCCAGGATGGGTAGTAGAACCTGGTTTAGCCTTTTCTCCCATCTATCTTACCACAGTGTTTGGTCCACTTTGAAAGAACATCTGGTTAATCTATACTGATCCTGCTCAAAGAAACTGATTCAGAAAAGTTATGGGATCTGAACTGGTTCACAGAGAGCTAATCTGATGGTCTTGAGGTTGTGCGTGCCTATTAAGTTGCTTCGGTGATGTCCAACTCTTTGTGACCCTAGGGACTGTGGCCCACCAGGCTTCTCTGTCCATGGGATTCTCCAGGCAAGAGTACTGCAGTGGGGTGCCAAGCCCTCCTCCAAGGGATCTTCTCAATCCAGGGATGGAACCCGTATCTCTATGTCTGCTGCATTGGTGGGTGGGTTTTTTTTTTACCACTAGTGTTGCCTAGTAAGCTCAGTCTTGCAGTTGAGGTGTAAATCTGAGTTTATGGAGACCTCCATGGAAGAGGGACAGTGATGTCAGCACAGAGGAGAGCAAAGATATAAAGAAGCAACCAAATCTTGATGTTATTTTTTGCATCCCCAGACCCAGTCATAACTGTTGGTAAGACAATGCCTCTGGACTTTCAGCTGAGTTTGCCAATCAGTTCAATTTTGCACCCTCTGTTTTACACAAATTCACTTTTCCCTCTTCTGATCATTGGTATTTCGTACAATCTTTTTGTTATTCAGAGAGGAAACCATCTGCTTGCATCTTTGCTTAAAAAAAAAATAAAAAAGGAGAGAGAGAGAGGTAGGCCTATGAGGCTTTAGGTAATTTAAATTAATGGGAAGTATTTATTTTTCCTAAAAATATTTAAAAATATATATTAAACAAATATTGAAATAAATAAGAAAAAATAAACTTTTAAGGAGATAAAACTCCTGTTCCTGTGTATTTTTTTGTATGACACAAAGCAGATGCTACTTCAGTGGATAAAGAACTTTGTTAGAAATTCTATGCAGAGATTTTCTATTGAGCTGTTCTAATAGTGATTTCACTGTTTTTCAATGAATCACAACTATGATACCTCTGTGTCCTGTAACATTTACGTATATTCTACATATTGCTTTAAAACTGCATGAAGATCTGGTTATTGAGACTATTTTAATTAAGCTCTTTATATATACAGTCCTTTGCAATGTAAACATTTTATAGAAAACTTAAAAGTTTATTTTCTTTCTCTTTCTTGTGTTGTTGTTTTTCTGTACGACTGTGGTTGATGATAACTTCCACAGTACAGACCATTCTAGGAAACAACACATACTATCTCTTTTTTACTGGCTATTTTGCTGAAGTTAGTTAAAATTCTTAGATTTCTTCAACTATTCCTAGGTATTACATCTTGCTAAGAAGTTAAAAGTTATCCTAAACTGTAATATGCTTAAGGACATTCCATTCAATATTTTATGAGTCAATCTAATATATTAAGAGTATGGGTTCCAAACATTAGGTTCTGAAATAGAATCTATGAACAGGCTTTTGGAAAACTGTTGACCACTGAAGTTGTATGAAAAATATTTCAGAAATACACATCTGAGTATATTTTTCCTCAGGTAAAAGATCCCAGCCTTTTTCAAATTCTCGAAAAGATAAATGATGCAAAAAAAAAATGTTATTAAGCAGGAGTAAGCAGAGGGATTTTGATCTTTTAAAGGCAAAATTGAGGGTAAATGTTCACAGAATTTCCATTTTCTATGTAAACCAGCTTTAGTACAATGTTAGCATCTGAAGGTGGTAGAGTTATGACCTTCAGGGTCCTGGCCAGGAAGCGTAACCCAAATAAGAATTAAATGCAAGAAGCGTATGTCCACGATATCACAATTAAGCTCAGTATAGACAGACCTGAACATTAAAGGCAAATTAATAAACTTTCAAGAATACCATCAAATAAATGGTAAGAATTCAGTGCTCAAGTATAAAATGTTGCAAAAATACACTAGAATGACTTATGTGATCACAGTTCTGAAATTTATTTCATATAAAGATTTTCCTCTTAATGGACATTCAGTTATGTTAATCCTTAGAAATAACCGCTCTTGGTGTTTTATATCTAGAAATTAGGGTCAGATCACAGTTTCAAGTCATTTACTGAAGGAGAAAGGAACTAAGACAGAAGGAAGGAGGGAAGAAGGGAGAAGAGTGGGAATAATGATGAAAGAGTATTTTTTACATTAACTGCATATTTGCAGAGAAATTCGCATCTCCCTTTAAGTTCAGTTTCTTTAATTGTACTCCATTTCTTTATTATCTTATAATATTCAAATATATTTTACCAATTATTGTTAAAGGATCTACTTTTGATATTTGCCCTCAACTAGCTACATTAGTTAGGAGACTGGTAGATAGGCAGCTGAAACAAAGAGATCAAAAGCAAAATAAAAAAGCAGGGCACATTAAAATGTCAGAAATCTGTTTCTTTTAAATCAAGGTCTAAAGGTAAGGGATCCAAGATGGCAGTGTACCTTTTCTTCAGATGGTTACTGGGATGCCCAGTTTCTTCCTATCTTGTTTTGTCACACTATCCAAAGGCTCAGTTTTGCTCAGGGCCTCTGGATACCCTTCAATATCCATTCTAGCCTTCTATTTCCCAGTACATGAACCTCATGGAATGTCAGAAAGACCACATTTCCCAAGCTATCTTGAAGGTAGGTAAGATTATTTGATTAATTTATGGGCAACGGCATGTGCACAAAAGTGATATACAAAACTTGGGTTATGCTTTTAAAGGACCAGAGGTGACTTCCCTTGCCTTTTACTTTTTTCTAGACATCTTGAGAGCCATAGCAATCCAATGAGGGTGGTGAAGGATGAAAACACAGAAGCCTATACCTAACACCAGGCTTCCCAGGAGGCACACTGGTAAAGAATCCACCTGCCAATGTAGCAGACAAAAGAGATGTGGGTTCGATCTCTGGGTTGAGAAGATCCCCTGGAACAGGAAATGGTAACCCACTCCATTATTCTTGTCTGGAAAATTCCATGGCCAGAGGAGCCTGGCAGGCTACAGTCTATTGGGTCCCAAAGAGTTGGACACGACTGAGCACATGAGCAAATACCTAACATGAGAGCCATTGCACCAGTAAATGGGTTTATGTGAGAAATAGCTTTCTACTTTTGTTTAAGTAAATGTTATGTAAACAAATTTATGTCATGGCAATTGAGCCTATATCCTAATCTTTGCATCAATACAATACCTGCTGCTCTTCTTCCCACTTTTCTTCCAATAAAACATAAGTTCCTCTCATCCACATTTTTTTCATATTGGGTTATTTGTTACAGCAAAATAAATGAAGGGACCATAGACATTTAGAGTTCCTATTACAAAAAAAAAAAAAATCACAAATAATTGTCTCCAAAACTTTGATTTATCTAACTAACCAAATTTCCATAACCAGGAAAGAATAGACTGTGACACCTTTCCATTTCTATTGATTCCAATGTAAATTGTCTGAGAACAGAAATGTGCTTAAAACCGAATATACTAAAATTTCCACTGAATACCATGTAGCAAGCAGCATAAAAATAAGAATGAAATATTAGTAAAAATAGATTATGTAAAAGATAATAGTGTAGAGTTGAAAGCAACATGTTGGAGATGTACTTTGTATGTGGGAGCTAGAATGGGGGGAGAGACGAATCTCCGAAGAAGGCAGAGGGATGGCTGATTTGCCTTTATCATTGGCTTGCTGCCTAGTTGCTTTCAGGTCAATCTTTTTTATTTTATTTTATTTTTATTAAGCACAAGCATTCTTGCCTTAGGCATGTTTTTCTTTGATAGCTACAACTTCCTCTTCCTACCACTCATCTCTCACTAATCAATACACAATGAGGTGCCAGAGTAATTTCCTTTTTATAAGACTCTTACCACTTCCTGACACTTTTCACATTTCTTCCCTAATTATTTTCTGATTTTGACACCAGAGAGAGAGTTCTCGTTCTCACTAACAGGCATTTGCTCTCCACACTTTGGTCCGACTTCTTTTGCTCAGTCCTGGCCTGTCAAGCTTTTGTGGCGGGCTTTATTCCTATCCCCCTCCCCAAAAAACAACATGCCCTAGTCTAACTTTGTGCTTTCATCCTACGTAGTCTTTTTATTAAAATCTAATATTCATTATTACCTTCACAAAACATTTCTTAAAACTTTAATAATGCCTGTCAATTGTTACTTAGGAAACTTGATGGAGGAAAAAAAAAAGATGAAAACAAGGACATGCTAATATCTGCCAGGGCAGGGGTACAATGTATTATAAAATATATGTAGCAGGTAAAAGACTTACAACCTGTTTTTCAAGCAAATATACACTTTTATGGGGCCTAAACTAAAATTTAATTTTAAACTAAAGCTCTTAACAAATGTACCTCAAAATTTGATTGGAATATTACAATACAAATGTCCAGTATTATAATAAAGTATCCCAGAATGTGTTAAGCATAATGGGTGTATATACAATTTGATCTACACAAGCTTTACTTTAGAACAATTTGGATCTTAAATACAAAAAAGTAATAATAGGGACAGTTTTTTAACTTCTCAGATGCTACGCACAATAAGCTCAAAATACATATAAATTTAATATATCACATACGTGGTATATATTTACTGCAACTTTGCTTATAAATGTTTCACTCTGATGTACTTGGAGAAGGCAATGGCACCCCACTCCAGTACTCTTGCCTGGAAAATCCCATGGACGGAGGAGCCTGGTAGGCGGCAGTCCATGGGGTCGCACAGAGTTGGACACGAATGAGCGACTTCACTTTCACTTTTCACTTTCATGCATTGGAGAAGGAAATGGCAACCCACTCCAGTGTTCTTGCCTGGAGAATCCCAGGGATGGGGGAGCCTCATGGGCTGCTGTCTATGGGGTCGCACAGAGTCGGAAATGACTGAAGTGACTTAGCAGCAGCAGCTAATGTACTTCCTATTCCATGGGTGAAAAAAAGATAAGACTCTTAACACTATAGGATGATGTTAATGCATACTGCAATCTATTACATTCAATGGCTGATACATGTGTGAGTGGCCCAAGGTGAAGTGGAAGGAAGGTAACTGAAATTTCCTATGACTGATACTGTTCACTGGCATCATGGGAACACCATCAGTACTCATGAATGTTATAGACATACTTGGTTAGAAGTCACAAATGCTCCTGGGAGAACAATAAACCTCAGAAACTACTTACATAACTGTTAGACAGCATACTTCTAAAAACCAGGGAAACTAATTTTCACCCTCCCTCACAGGACAGAAGAGAACACTTGCAGGTCCTGTTGAAATTAACAGTCTCAGGTATAGCCAGCTGCAAGACTGTAAGGCTCCTTAATAAATATTTGCTGAATGAATAAATGAGAACTATGTGTACCAGATATGTAGAAAATTAAGTGAACAAATTAATCTTTAAGTAAAAACCTTAATAAAACAACCAACAAAACACATAAAGATTCAGGGGAACCTCCATCACTTCCACAAAAACTCAAAGAAAACCTGAGTGAGTCAGTGCTGAAAAGCTTTCAGTCTATTTGCATAGAACAGACTTATGCATAAATGTAGACAGAAGGGCAACTGATCACTCTGGAAAGTAGAAGAGAAATTAGAATCATTACTGAGATTCTGCCACAAAGGATTGGATAAGCTCAGGCTAGTCACTTAGCCTCTCCAGTCTCTCTCTTAAAAGCCTGTGTTGTGAATTGAATTATCTCCCTCAAAACCATATGCTGAAGTCCTAACCCCTCATGACCGTATTTGGAGATAAGATCTTTACAGGGGTAATCAAGTTAGAGGAAGAACATAATCAGTTCAGTTCAGTTCAGTCGCTCAGTCATGTCCGACTCTTTGCGACCCCATGAATCACAGCACGCCAGTCCTCCCTGTCCATCACCAACTCCCGGAGTTCACTCAGACCCACATCCATCGAGTCAGTGATGCCATCCAGCCATCTCATCCTCTATCGTCCCCTTCTCCTCTTGCCCCCAATCCCTCCCAGCATCAGAGTCTTTTCCAATGAGTCAACTCTTCGCATGAGGTGGCCAAAGTACTGGAGTTTCAGCTTTAGCATCATTCCTTCCAAAGAAATCCCAGGGCTGATCTCCTTCAAAATGACTGGTTGGATCACCTTGCAGTCCAAGGGACTCTCAAGAGTCTTCTCCAACACCACAGTTCAAAAGCATCAATTCTTCGGCCCTCAGCCTTCTTCACAGTCCAACTCTCACATCCATACATGACAACTGGAAAAACGACAGCCTTGACTAGATGGACCTTTGTTGGCAAAGTAATGTCTCTGCTTTTGAATATGCTATGTAGGTTAGACATAACTTTCCTTCCAAGGAGTAAGCATCTTTTAATTTCATGGCTTCAGTCACTATCTGCAGTGATTTTGGAGCCCCAAAAAATAAAGTCTGACACTGTTTCCACTGTTTCCCCATCTATTTGCCATGAAGTGATGGGACCAGATGCCATGATCTTCGTTCTCTGAATGTTGAGCTTTAAGCCAACTTTTTCACGCTCCATTTTCACTTTCGTCAAGAGGCTTTTGAGTTCCTCTTCACTTTCTGCCATAAGGGTGGTGTCATCTGCATATCTGAGGTTATTGATATTTCTCGTGGCAATCTTGATTCCAGCTTGAGTTTCTTCCAACCCAGCATTTCTCATGATGTACTCTGCATATAAGTTAAATAAGCAGGGTGACAATATACAGCCTTGATGTACTCCTTTTACTATTTGGAACCAGTCTGTTGTTCCATGTCCAGTTCTAACTGGTGCTTCCTGACCTGCATACAAATTTCTCAAGAGGCAGGTCAGGAGGTCTGGTATTCCCATCTCTTTCAGAATTTTTCACAGTTTACTGTGATCTACACAAAGGCTTTGGCATAGTCAATAAAGCAGAAATAGATGTTTTTCTGGAACTCTCTTGCTTTGTCCATGATCCAGCAGATGTTGGCAATTTGATCTCTGGTTCCTCTGCCTTTTCTAAAACCAGCTTGAACATCAGGAAGTTCACGGTTCACATACTGCTGAAGCCTGGCTTGGAGAATTTTGAGCATTACTTTACTAGCATGTGAGATGAGTGCAATTGTGCAGTAGTCTGAGCATTCTTTGGCATTGCCTTTCTTTGGGATTGGAATGAAAACTGACCTTTTCTAGTCCTGTGGCCACTGCTGAGTTTTCCAAATTGGCTGGCATATTGAGTACAGCACTTTCACAGCATCATCTTTCAGGACTTGAAATAGCTCAACTGGATTTCCATCACCTCCACTAGCTTTGTTCGTAGTGATGCTTTCTAAGGCCCACTTGACTTCACATTCCAGGATGTCTGGCTCTAGGTCAGTGATCACACCATCGTGATTATCTGGGACATGAAGATCTTTGTTGTACAGTTTTTCTATGTATTCTTGCCACCTCTTCTTAATATCTTCTGCTTCTGTTAGGTCCATACCATTTCTGTCCTTTATCGAGCCCATCTTTGCATGAAATGTTCCCTTGATATCTCTAATTTTCTTGAAGAGATCTCTAGTCTTTCCCATTCTGTTGTTTTCCTCTATCTTTGCATTGATTGCTGAAGGCTTTCTTATCTCTTCTTGCTATTCTTTGGAACTCTGCATTCAGATGCTTATATCTTTCCTTTTCTCCTTTGCTTTTCACTTCTCTTCTTTTCACAGCTATTTGTAAGGCCTCCCCAGACAGCCATTTTGCTGTTTTGTATTTCTTTTCCATGGGGATGGTCTTGATCCCTGTTTCCTGTACAATGTCACGAGCCTCATTCCATAGTTCATCAGGCACTCTATCTATCAGATCTAGGCCCTTAAATCTATTTCTCACTTCCACTGTATAATCAGAAGGGATTTGATTTAGGTCATACCTGAATGGTCTAGTGGTTTTCCCTACTTTCTTCAATTTAAGTCTGAATTTGGTAATAAGGAGTTCATGATCTGAGACACAGTCAGCTCCTGGTCTTGTTTTTGTTGACTGTATAGAGCTTCTCCATTTTTGGCTGCAAGAACATAATCAATCTGATTTCGGTGTTGACCATCTGGTGATGTCCATGTGTAGAGTCTTCTCTTGTGTTGTTGGAAGAGGGTGTTTGCTATGACTAGTGCATTTTTTGGCAAACTCTATTAGTCTTTGCCCTGCTTCATTCCATATTCCAAGGCCAAATTTGCCTGTTACTGCAGATGTTTTTTGACTTCCTACTTTTGCATTCCAGTCCCCTATAATGAAAAGGACATCTTTTTTGGGTTCGAAAAGGTCTTGTAGGTCTTCATAGAACCGTTCAACTTCAGCTTCTTCAGCGTTACTGGTTGGGGCATAGACTTGGATTACTGTGATATTGAATGGTTTGCCTTGGAAACGAACAGAGATCATTCTGTCATTTTTGAGATTGCATCCAAGTACTGCATTTCAGACTCTTTTGTTGACCATGATGGCCACTCCATTTCTTCTGAGGGATTCCTGCCTGCAGTAGTAGATATAATGGTCATCTGAGTTAAATTCACCCTTTCCAATCCTTTTTAGTTCACTGATTCCTAGAATGTTGACATTCACTCTTGCCATCTCTTGTTTGACCACTTCCAATTTGCCTTGATTCATGGACCTGACATTCCAGGTTCCTATGCAATATTACACTTTATAGCATCAGACCTTGCTTCTATCACCAGTCATATCCACAGCTGGGTATTCTTTTTGCTTTGGCTCCATCCCTTCATTCTTTCTAGAGTTATTTCTCCACTGATGTCCAGTAGCATATTGGGCACCTACTCACCTGGGGAGTTCCTCTTTCAGTATCCTATCATTTTGTCTTTTCATACTTTTCATACTGTTAAATTTCTCTACTACAAGACTCTAACTGGTTGGCCCCAATAAAATTTACTTAAAAAAAGTTATAGTCATATTCAGGTTACTGTGATATTACTAGATGGGATCCCCTCACTGGGCCAATTAATTATGCCTGCCCTGACTCTGGCCATAAATTTGAGCTTTTTTCTATTACTCAAGCTCAATCAGAGCAACAAGAAAAGTTTCAGCTAAGGAGGAAAAAATCTCCCACAGTTATGGGATGGATTTATATAGATAACACCAGGCTATGGTAATTTAGGTTTAAAGTCTCCTCTGTGTTGGAAACAATTAGATCATACTAAGGGCAGACACACTGAAACCATACTCACAGAAAACTAGTCAATCTAATCACACTAGGACCACAGCCTTGTCTAACTCAATGAAACTAAGCCATGCCCGTGCGGCAACCCAAGACGGGCGGGTCATGGTGGAGAGATCTGACAGAATGTGGTCCACTGGAGAAGGGAATGGCAAACCACTTCAGTATTCTTGCCTTGAGAACCCCATGAACAGTATGAACAGTATGAAGCACATAATGGTAGATGCTAATTCAGTATGACTAGTGTCCTTATATATAAAAGGGAAATTTGAACACAGAGAGATATACATGCAGGGAAACTACCACGTGAACAGGAAATGACCATACAAGTAAAGGAGAAAGACCTGGAACAGGTCCTCCCCTCGTGGCCCTCAGAAAGAACTAACTCTTGAATGTGGACTTCTAGCCTCCTAAACTTTGACAGAATACATTTCTGAAGTTTAGGTCATATAGTGATCCAACCCGGGTCTTCTGCACTGTGGGCAGATTCCACATCTAAGCCACCAGGGAAGCCCATACTGTCTATGAATAAGCAAATACAGTAGTATATATTCAAGAGACATGGTTAGAAAAGAAGAAAAAGGAAGAATAATTTATGTATAAAAATCTTTGAAGGCTATAGCTGATGAGGAAATGCTAAATGCTTTTAATAAAGTCATAGTAGCCAAGGAATGGGCTCTGCTATGGTAGAAAATGGGGCTTCCCTGGTGGCTCAGATGGTAAAGGATCCGCCTGCACTGGAGACCCAGGCTGGATCCCTGGGTTGAGAAAACTCCCTGGAGAAGGGAATGGCTACCCACTCCAGTATTCTTGCCTACAGTATTCCATGGACAAAGGAGCCTGGTGGGCTATGGTTCATGAGGCCGACAACTGAACAACTTGCACACGGTAGAAAATGGAAAGGGAGCCACAAAAGAATCAGTATGAGAATATGGCTAAAGATTCACAATGTCTTAACATGACATAAACAATAATGGCATCTTTTTTCCGAGTTCACTATTTAATACAGTCCAACTGAAACAAACAGGAATTTTCTGAACCATTAAATTAAATAGCTTCAAAATACTAGTAAATGATTCCCACTTGTATTCTTAAAAATTTTAAAGTCTCCAAATACAAATATCAAAAACACAAAACTATATTTCCATAGATTTGAAATTATCCAAACCAATGTAATATGGTATTTACAGTATGAACATAGAAGCATATCACATGTCATATTCAACATACAGAAATTAGTTCAGTTCAGTCCCTCAGTAGTGTCTGACTCTGTGTGACCCCATGGACTACAGCATGCCAGGCTTCCCTGTCCATCACCAATTCTCGGAGCTTGCTCAAACTCTTGTCCATTGAGTCAGTGATGCCATCCAACCATCTCATCCTCTGTCATCTCCTTCTCCTCTTGCCTTCAATCTTTCCCAGCATCAGGGTCTTTTCCAATGAGTCAGCTCTTTGCATCAGGTGGCCAAAGTATTGGAGTTTCAGCATCAGCATCAGTCCTTCCAATGAATATTCAGGACTAATTTCCTTTAGGATTGACTGGTTTGATCTTGCAGTCCAAAGGACTCTCAAGAATCTTCTCTAACACCATAGTTCAAAAGCATCAATTCTTCAGCCTTCAGGTTTCTTTATAGTTCAACTCTCACATCCATACATGACTACTGAAAAAACGATAGCCTTGACTAGACAGACTTTTGTTGGCAAAGTAACGTCCTTGCTTTTTAGCATGCTGTCTAGGTTGATCTACGGCTTTTCTTCCAAGGAGCAACTGTCTTTTAATTTCATGACTGCAGTCACCATCTGCAGTGATTTTGGAGTCCAAAAAAATAAAGTCTGTCACTGTTTCCATTGTTTCCTCATCTATTTGCCATGAAGTGATGGGACTGGATGCCATGATCTTAGTTTTCTGAATGTTGAGTTTTAAGCCAACTTTTTCACTCTTCTCTTTCACTTTGATCAAGAGGCTCTTTAGTTCTTCTTTGCTTTCTTTTAAGGGTGGTGTCATCTGCATATCTGAGATTATTGATATTTTCCCTGCAATCTTGATTCCAGCCTGTGCTTCATCCAGCCTAGCATTTCACATGATGTACTCTGCATATAAGTTAAATAAGGAGGGTGACAATATATAGCCTTGACATACTCTTTTCCCGTTTTGGAACCAGTCTGTTTTTCCATGTCCAATTCTAACTGTTGCTTCTTGACCTGCATACAGATTTTTCAGGAGGCAGGTAAGGTGGTCTGGGATTCCCATCTCTTGAAGAATTTTCCACAGTTTATTGTGGTCCACACAGTCAAAGGCTTTGGAGTAGTTATCAAAGAAGAAGAAGATTTTTTCTGGAACCCTCTTTCTTTTTTGATGATCCAATGGATGTTGGTGATTTGATCTCTGGTTTCTCTGCCTTTTCTAAATCCAGCTTGAACATCTGGAAGTTCACGGTTCATGTACTTTTGAAGCCTGGTTTGGAGAATTTTGAGTATTGCAAAATTCAAACTTAAATTGAAGAAAGTAGGGAAACCCACTAGACCACTCAGATATGACTTAAATCAAGTTCCTTAGAATTATACAGTGGAGGTGAGAAGTGAGAAATAGATTAAATGGCTTGGATCTGATAGACAGAGTGCCTGAAGAACTATGGACGGAGGTTCGTGACACTGTACAGGAGGCAATGATCAAGACCATCCCCAAGAGGAAGAGAGGCAAAAAGGCAAAATGGTTGAGGAGGCCTTACAAATAACTGAGAAAAGAAGACAAGCAAAAAGCAAAGGAGAAAAGGGCAGACATACCCATTTGAATACAGAGTTCCGAAGATTAGCAAGGACAGATAAGGAAGCTTTTTTCAGTGATCAATCAAAAGAAATAGAGGAAAACAATAGAATAGGAAAGACTAGAGATCTCTTCAAGATATCTTGGTATCTCTAGATACCAAGGGAACATTTCATGCAAAGCTGGGCACAATAAAAGACAGAAATTGTATGGGCTGCCGTCTATGGGGTCCCACAGAGTTGGACACGACTGAAGTGACTTAGCAGCATCAGAAAGATACTAAGATATCTAACAGATATCTTACCCAACAGAAGATACTAAGAAGACATGACAAGAATACACAGAAGAGCTATACAAAAAAGATCTTTATGACCCAGATAACCACTATGGTGTGATCACTCACCTAGAGCCAGACATCCTGGAACGTGAAGTCAAGTGGGCCATAGGAAGCATCACTACAGACAAAGCTAGTGGAGGTGAGCGAATTCCAGCTCAGTTATTTCTAAAATCCTAAAAGATGATGCTGTGAAAGTGCTGCAATCAATATGCCAGCAAATTTGGAAAACTCAGCAGTGGCCATGGGACTGGAAAAGGTCAGTTTTCATTCCAATCCCAAAGAAAGGTAACGCCAAAGATTGTTCAAACTACTGCACAATTGCACTCATCTCACATGCTAGCAAAGTAATGCTCAAAATTCTCCAAGCCAGGCTTCAACAGTATGTGAACATATAGAAATAGAAATAGCAATTTTAACTGAAGCACATGACCCCATGAATATACTGCTAAGCAACGAATTGAACAATATGACCCATATTTCTTAAGGAAAGTGAGAAACCAGCTAAATGATCATCATTATAGGTTCTCTGCAAGGAGTTCTCATTATTTTGAAATATACATTTCTGAATTAAATTTACATGTTTAAGTTACTAACAACAAAAGTTTAAGTATTTTAATTTGTGGGCCTTCCCTGGTGGTCCAGTGGTTAAGAACCTGTGTTTTCACTACAGGGGACATTGGTTCAATCCCTCATCAGGGAATCAAGTTCCCACAAGCCATGAGGCATGGCAATAAAAGTATTTTAGTTTGTAATTTTCTGTGTCACTACTCTAATTGTATATTGATACACTATTTCTTCTGAAAAATCATTATCCTTGTTCTATTTGTTTTCAATAGAACAATGCAAGTTTCTGAAAAATTATTAAGTTAATATAACCAAGAAAAAATATATCAGCCATGTAGTTTTCCTCTGCTGTGGATCTAAGAAAACTCGACTATACATTAGCAAAACATCCAATTTTATATACTCCTTAGTTGAAAGAATTTTTAAATAGGATTCGAATCCTCAGATGTAATAAGTAAGTATTTTATACCAAAGGTGGCTCTAAAGAAATATTCCAATTATTATATTTCAATTTCCTTTAAATTCATATTGCAACATATATGAAAAACTTCAGGAGTAGCTTGACTGGAGGACAGAGCAGTTGTCTGAATACTCTGATAGTTTTGTCATCCCTTCTTGAGCAGAAATAATATAGAGAATAAAAGAATAATCATCCTTCATCCTAATATCATATAACCAATAAATCCAAAATAGAAATTACTTAGACCTGAAAATCACCCAGTATTTATTTAGTTCTCTCTTTGACATAAGTTCAGCAAAAATAAAAATAAGGCATGCTATTGTGTTGAGTAACAAGGAAAGCCAATTATAACAATGATGACCAATACAAGTAAGGATACACTTACTGGGTGCTTAATAAGTGCCAGGCACTGTCTAATTCTTTTACACATATTAACTCGTTGAATCTAGACTATCATTGTATCTATTTTAATGACGAGAAACGTGAAGCACACTGATCAACAAAAGAACCTACCCAATATCAAACACTAGCAAGGGGTATTCTGGCTTCATAGTTTTTGCTTAGACCCGTTTTGCTACACTGCCTCTGCAAAAGAGACATATATAGGAAGCCTCATTTGAATGCCTCCAATGAGCTAAGCACTATGTGGATGATTTACGTGAAATGTAAATCATTCTGTTGATGAGGGACTAGCACTTAGCAAGGTTAAGCTGTTCAAGGTCACTGCTACTCATCCATGGCTGGAATTTGAATTTATGTGTGTCTGAATCCACAGCTGGGGTCCATTTTCCAGTGCTCACATCCAAGTTATAATGGGCCATAGTTTTGCACAGCCATTTAAAAACTACTGCCTGCAGGCCAAATCCAGCCTGCTACCAATTTTTGTAAATAAAGTTTTATTGGAGCTTATATGAGCCTTGTTCATTCATTTGCTGTTGACTGTGGCTGCTTTTCTGCTATAGGGCAGAGTAGAGAAATCGTGACAGAGACCATACGGCCCACAAAGCAGAAATGGTTCATTGTCTGGGCCTTTACAAAAAATGTTTACTGACCTCTGGTCTAGGATGTCCCTAGCTGAGATTCCTAGCAGAATTAAAAGAACTTTGTTATGGTTATAGTTGCCACCTTACTAATAAGCAAAAATTGCTAAAGACATTTAAGAAAACAAAGGAACCCCAAATTCCTGTTATGGGCTGAACTGTTTCTCCCAAGAAGATGTATGGAAGTCTTGATCTCTGGTACCATGAATGTGACACTGGAGGATAAGGTCTGTGCAGATGAAATCAAGTTGAAATGAGGTTGTTAGTACGTACCACAATTCAATATGACAGCTGTCCTCATAGGAAGAGGAAAACACCAGGAAGACTGAGATGTAGAAAGAGAACATCATGTGACAATGAAGGGAGAGATTACAGAAATGCAGCTACAAGCCAAAGGATGGCCACCACGAGAACCCAGGAGAAGGCAGGGCAAGATTGCAAGCAGAGTCTCAGAGAGGGATCATGGTTCTGCTGACACCTTGATTCCAGACTTTCAGCCTCCTGAACTGTAAGGGAATAAATTTCTGTTGCTTTGTACAGCCATTTTTGTGGCAATTCCTTATGGCAGCCGTGTGAAGTGACTGTAGTGCCCTTCAGGCTAGGCAGAGACACAGGGTAGCAGGAAATTACTGACTTTGAATAGTGTGTCACAGGTTACCAGCTGACCAATTAACAATTTGCTTTTCTTTAGTAGACTTATAACTGGGAGGTATTCATTCAGTCAGGGAAACATTTCCCTGCCCCCACTGACTTTAGTCAGGGTCATGAGACTTGTACTCATCAATAGAATGTCACCATAAGTATAATAACCAAAGTGACTAAGGAAGCAGTCTGCGTTCTTAAAGCTGGATGCATAGACTCAAAAGCTTGAGTGGAACCCCAAGATGGAAGGGGCCCAGGCCCTGGAAATATGCATGGAATAAAACCCTCCCAACTGATCCCTATGTCAGCAAAAAGTAAATCTGTATTAGGTGAAGCCCTTGGAATGTTTTTATATGTTATATCAGCTAATATTACATCAGTTTCGTGAACTATTAAACACAAAATCAAGTTTCTCATTTCTCTAGAATTTGAACTCCTCAGAGGTGTTATATTTGAGGGCCTTATAAATATTTTGAAAACCAAATGGAGAAGGACATCACCGATGTAAAGTTCAAAGACGTATCAGCCCAAATTCAAGCAACACTTGCCATCAACATAAAGCCCACAGAGAGCCATATAAAATATTCAGCAAAAGAACATCCAGACTACAGCTCCATGGTGAACAAAGGAGGAATAAACTCTCAAAATTTTGGCTGCAGAAGATGTTTGTGGGTACCATGAAGTATCCAATCTAGCAATAAGACCTACTTGGGGATATCCAGGAAAGAAACACAGCCCAAAAATCAGTGTGATACATACCAAAACTAAGCTTGAAGCAAAACAAGAGACAAGAGGTGAGAATACATAGTCACAAACTCTCCTTTCTGTTAACCATGGCTTCCAAGTGATGCCACAATGTGATCTTTCTGCGGGTGCAGTGGCAAATCAATTTATGCTATTTTTGCACTTTCTGAATGGGATAACACATGTACCAAACAGTGTTTGTCAGAGATGGGTCTTGAAACCTGCACTCCATGGAGGCTGTCTATGACTCAAAAGAACATTTATCTGCTGAGTAAAGGATGATGAAACATTAAATGCAAAAGTTTCCAAATGATGCACTATATGATCTTCCTTTCTTTTTTTAAATTTCTCCTTTCTTTTTTTTTTGTTTACTTGATTATTTTTCTGAATTTGCATAAACTAAACTTTGATTTACTAATTGATTTTGATTAATATCTCCCTTGCATGTGATTGCAAACCTCTTTTTGACAATAAGTCCTAAAGAGACTGCAGGTTTATCCTCCTGGAGCAGCACACTGCGGTACCATCGGTGGCTACGCCACCATCTTGGAAGTGGTACTCCCCTGTGTAATATTTCCGTGCCATCTGACAGAAGGAGTTCAAGATTATCTTCTTGTTCTCTATCACTAGCTGGGGTAAAAATAAAGGTTGGTAACATCTTTGGCTTCCTTTTGATTTTATATATTTTAATTCACTCTTTTTCATTTTACTAATTCTTTTTCATGGAGTGAACTACTTCTGCAGATGAAAATTCATGAAGTAAAGTAAAAAATCTTTGAGTGCAAGTCACACTGTACATCAGAAAGCTAGAGTTACAGACAGAAACATCTGTCAACATATGGTGATGCAGATGCATCGTAATACTTTCGGGTTTGACAGCTTTGCACTGGATGTGCTCTTGAGTAAGAGAACAAATTGTTTTTGTTTCCTTGGGTTCTCAAACAATAGGCCTATGCTAGGGATCAAGAATTTTCGATACTAGATTCTGGCTTTCATCAGTCACACTTACATAAACATAGATCTTTCTTTGCTCCATCAGGGCTTTATCATTTAGTTATATGGTATAAAATATAACAAAAAATAGAAAAAAAAATTCAAGCACTTGGAATTGCTGTTACACAAACAGAAGTCTTTAGATAAGCATCATAAAATGGAAAGCACTGAAGATTCCTTGACAAAGTAGCTATATCAGAAAATACATAATGCCTGTTCCCAAGTGCTCAGAAAAAGGCAGAGACAATTCAGCAAGGAACTGAAGTCAACAGTGCAATACTTAAAATTGAAGTTCTGCAAGCTGTACCATTTTGTATGATCCTAGCATGCAAATGAACCTAAATCACCATTTCTTCCTCTTTAAAATAGCATTATAATAGGGATTAAACGAGGTGATGTATGTAAAACACTTAGCACCATGCCTGGCATATAGGAATTTCGCCAGAAATGGTATCTTGAAAAAGTGAGTATTCATAACAGTTGGTATCATTAACTGAAGTCCTAGTTTGTCATGCATGAATTTTTATTTCTGTCAGAATACATTTCTGACAGCACTACTGTAAAGTAGTGAAAATGATGGATTATACAAGACATGTAATGATGGATAATAACTATTAATAATAACTAATGTGGCTTCAAATGTAGGCCTTTTTTAGGGAAAGGTTTTGTGGCATTCTCTTATAGAAATACCAACATGATTGACAGACCTAAGTGTTAACATATATTAAAAATACCATGAGATTTTTAGAGGGCATCTTAATCTGACACTATATGTTAGTTTCGCAAAATAAGAATTTCATCATTGATAATATTTAAACAGTTCTTTTGAATAGCTCTACCATCAGACTGAATAATGAATGCTATTTTCCCCTCAGTTGATCCATACGGGCGACAGGGCAAAACAGGCATATTCCACATCACCCCGTGCAGTCTGTCTCCCCCTTTCTCACAAGGAAAATGGCAAAACCAGTGAATTACCAAAACTTCTGTGGGCTGCTACCAAGTAAAAGGCACTGTGCCAGGCTCTCAGATGGATCCTCGGCTGTATAAAACCTTGTTTTTCTTTTCTCCAAGAAGCTGACGACTTTGATGACGAGACACAGGAGAAAAACATGAAAATATGAATGTAAAAGTTATTGGGTATGTCATGTCCCATCTCAAAAGAGGTTATTTTCATTGTCTTTTTGCTCATCAATTATTTCATTATTAAGTGCCCTGAAGTGTATGACAAATGTTCTAGCTTATCACAATGCACATCACAAACCATATGCATTTTCTCCCTGCTTGGAGTACATCCTTTAAAAATCAAACAATTTCCTGGAGGGAGGGCCTTTGGGAAATTACTAAATTAGCCCCTCACCTCCAGCCCCACCTTTCTCTTACCTTCACACACAGAGGCTAATTCTACATGGAATAACCAAATCAAATCAGAACTGAAAGTTCAAACAAGCAATAATTCTCAATCTGTGGTTCGTGTTTCTGAAAAGCCACAGAGAGCTCTGATCTGTGGACCCTTACAGAAAACCTGGGCTGACATATTTATTTGATCTCATCACCCTAAGCAAACAGAATCTCTAACTCTAGATAGCAGCAAGTGAGGATGTTAGAAAGACATTTGCCCTTTCTAGCCCATGAATCTTAGTTTTAACACTTAAAGATAGTGCTATATTTCCTGGTCCCCTTTCTGTCTTACTCTATGTTCTGGAAGGAAAAAAATAAAAAACAATACTGCAGGTTTGCTGCCCTATCAAATGAGAGCCACATACAGAAACTTCTTTATTAGCTGTTGGAGGGTTTCCTCTTTCCTTTTAAAGCCCTATTTCTCTATAAACTATTGTCTTATTCCAGTTTACCATGTAAGGATTTCAGAGGAGTTAAAAACTCATCAAAAAGAACAATACTTTTTTTTTTTTTTGGCTCAAGATACTATTTGTGGAAAGCATTTTCCATTTATGGTCATAGCTAGAAAGCAAATGATTACTCAGCAAAGTTGTCTAAGCAAAATATTCATTCACTTCATTTCACAGAAATGCAACCTGAAAAATTGAACAGAAAAGTTAGAAATTGGAGTAAATCTGATCTAACATTATAGCCTGCTGGCCTAAAAATGCCTCTATTAAAAATGTCTGAGTCAAATAAGTGAGGCAGCAATGTATGACAGAAAAGCAAGTGGATTTTGGGGTCAACCTGACCTCAAGTTTTTTTCTCAGTTTTAGTCTATAACCTTTACATTTACAATGTTAATAATAACAGTAATAGTATAATGACAATAACAACAATAATACTTTTTTGAAGAAGTTTAGAGAATTTAATGAAATTGTGTAGATTTGTTGTACAAAAGTGAACTCGTTAGGTAATAAGCGAAGGTTATCTTCTCTAGCCACCTCTAATTACTTGTGTATAGCTAAGTTAAATGTCCTGATACAGTACTTTAGTGTGAAAATATCAACTTCATTTATGTTACCAAGTAAAACAATGAGGGTAAAAAAGGAACTGGAAGGAGCAGTGTGACACTGAGCAGAAATAGCTCAAGATTATCAGTGAATAACAGAGCTTTAAAAAAGCAAGAGTGGACTCATATCATGTTCACTTAACAAATGAGAATTTAACTATGAAGCTTCAGGGGAAAAAAAAAAAAACAGAGGGAGACCAGACTGTGTACAAAATTGTGTCCAATTTTCCACTCCATGAATATATGCCCCCAGATGTGAGATGATAGGAATGGATCTCAGCATGTAAGGATCTTTCTCTGCCAAGTGTGAGTCAAGGGTCAAATAACACATAGTTTTCCTACAACATATTCTACTAGTATGCCAATTACATTGGCTGGTACCTAACTGAAGAGTCAATTAGTCATCACCAGAGAAAATAGCGGCTGTGCTGGAAAGATACAAGGTATGTACATCTTTTATCTGTTCTTTTGTATGAGGTTTTCTAAGGTCATTCAACTCAAAACATGCCACTATGAATCACTAAGAATATGTATAAATGATCATTTACTTTCAATGATTGCCTTATGACCTAACTGTCACAGCTACAAGATGACAAGCTGATGTTTAGCGTGGTTAAGGTAAGCATTGCTCAGATCCCCTCTGTGAGACATGCTTTGGTAGAAGCACCTACCAAATGGCCCTGTTTAGGGTCCTAGAAGGCTGGGCACTCACTGCTTTCCAGGTTTTTATTTTATTTCTGCACACGTCCACTTGAATGTTCTAATACTGTTCAGAAGCTACTATGTCTGTAACTCTTCTTTCCTGTCCTTTTCTTTACTTTTCTTTACTACATCTTAATTATTCCTGAACATGACAAATCTGCAAATATTTTAAGTTTTAAAATGAAGCCTTATAAACATCCAAGTCAAATGTTACTAATATTGTCAACCTTTCTTTGCATGACCTTCTCACCATCCTGACTTCCTACCACTTAAAAATGATTCTAGGTTTTTTTAGTGCTTTTTGTCCCTACCTGAGATGCCTAAAAGAAGCACAATTGTTGGTCTGAAATTTTCAGAGCTTTCCAGGTAAAATCTGAAACTGGACTCTGTACACAGAGGGCAAGGAGAGGCTGAAGAAAGAGGCAAATCATTTCACCTTAGATTAGAAGGAGATAAGTTTAAGAAGCAAGGGAACTTACCTATGAGGTTTCTACCTATGAGTAGATTTCCACGGCCACTTGCCAGAATCTTAGAAGTCTGTATAGAGACCTTTACTGGGTTCAGGCACATATGCTATCCAGATGGTCTCAACACCACCTTGCTCTCTCAAGACTGCATTCTTGAAAATAAAGCCTGCTGTGGAAATGGTGGATAGAAAGTAGATTTCAAGGATGAAGGTGGGGCTGAGTAGCCTGTGATTGGCTGGGTCCAGCTTTCGGGTCAATCAGAAGTCTTATCCTCTCGGTGACCTTCTCCAACCACAATAAAACTAGCAGGGTCTGATCAGTGTGGGACCCTCTCCACTACTATTTCTCATATGCTCTAATCTTAATCAAGCACTCTAAAATCACATGGGCTCATTTTGTTACAAGAGCTATACTCAGTGCTAACTTATGTTAAACTTATAATTACATGCAATTCCTGAAGATTTTTTCACACATGTTGCTCTCAAAGTGCATCCCCCTCTTTCTTTATTTGACATTACCTTTTTTAAAGGTTTGTATTATCTGAATGAAATAGAATCTTGTAAGACCCCATCCTTTATCCAGCCTGTAGGAACCTTTTGCATTTGTTCACTTTGAGATGTTTACACATTGGACCACGCCTCGGTATCCTGGTAACCAGGAATGTGAGACAGCATCAGGAGTTTCCTCAGCTGAACTTTGAACATATACACGTTTTCATTCACCGTATAAGATGACTGGTATGAAGAGAGTACAAAAGAACCTAATTTTTATGGGCTTACTTTATTGTGCAATAAACAGTCTGTCATCCATTTAAGTATAACATAGAATCTATAGCCTGCAGATTTAGGAATGAAAAAAACATTTTTTTTCCTTAGTAAACTAAACTGGCTCCCTTGAAAATAACATGATGTATGCTTATGTATGTGTATGTTTTCCAATAACTTATCTTTATAATATAAAAGTTAAAGGACTTTCTCATAGTAATTGCTTGCTAATTTTGAGTCTACAATTTCCTATTTTTATAAGGAAGGAAAAGAGTTAATATTGCACTTATGAGTTTATTTGCATGTCTGTCTCTCACGGTAAGTCTGGATGTCCTGTGAAGTGAGGGGCATGTTTTTATTGGTTTTTGTTTCGAATGTAATTAATATGCTCCTGCTGTAATTAACACATTCGACTGAATGAATAAATATATTAATGAATGAATGAAAAGGTCATACAATTCAAAATCAATATGGTAACAAAGAGATGGTCTTGAAATAATTAACCAAACTTTCTCCCTGGTTGCAGAATTTGTCTGCCAGTCTTTTGTGCACTGTGCTGAGCCGATTACAGATTAAAGTAATTACAGTGAATTCTTGATTACTGGCATGAAGTCTAGCTATTTTGTGGATTACCTATCACAACTAATTCCGAACTTATCTGCTGCCACCCAGCATATGTCTGAGTAACAGTCAGCTTCAGTGATAGCAGCTGAATGCTTCAGGAAAGAACATTTATGTTGATATTTCTGTACAGAATACATAATTATGAAATTCATTCTGGTGAGGGCTGGAGAAAACCAACAAGCATTCCAAAACAAAATGTTAAGTTTGTTTTCTAAGTCCCAAAGTAGATGACATGATTTGGATAAAGAGGTTCAAACAGTTGACCTGTATCTTTCCACAATAGCTTGATGAACCATAATTAGTATGCAGTCTATTCCCCTCCCTGAGACTAGCTACCTGTCTCTATTACCATTGATAACTGATAATAATTGTGCTTTATGAGTTCATTCTTTCATCTAACAAATATTTATGACATGCTACAGTGAACTGGGCAATGTAGCTGGCCTTGGAGATCAAGCACCAGGCAAGCATAAATATGGTTCCTGCCCTTAAGGAACTTAAAATTCATTTATTGAGAGAGAACTTGTATTAAGCAAGAATGTCCCACAAAGATGTCCACACCCTAATCACACCTGTAACTATGTTATGTCACATGTCAAAAAAGATCTGAGGTTTCATATGGAAGTAACATTGCTAATCAGCTGACTTCAATAGAGGTGGATGATCCTGGATTATCTAGGTGAGTCCAATGTAATCACATGGTTCGTTATGTGGGAAAGAAGATGGCAGAGGAATCAGAACCAGAGAGATGGCATCACGAGGAAGAATTGATTGGCCATCGCTGGTTCTGAAGATGAAAGAGGGCGTCACAACAAGAAATGGAGGCAGCCTCTAGAAGCAGGAAAAGCAAAAAATGGATTATCTCCCAGAGTCTCCAGAAAGAAATGTAGACCTTCCTGGCACCTTGATTTCAACCCCATGAGACACGTTTAGAACATCTGATCTAGAGAGTTGTAAAATATAAAAGTGTGTTGCTCGGAGCCATTATGTTTGCAGTAGTTTTTTTTTACAGCAGCAATAGGAGACTAAGACAGACCTTCAAAAATTAACCAATCAGATTAGATTTTAATTGCAATTGTATAACATAGAATAAAAATTTTTAGAAAATGTTATGCATATGTACTTGTGAAAACTTAAATAAATTGAGGTGTCAGGAACAGCTTCCTTGAAATTTAAGCTGAGATTTCGGAGAAGGAAGAGATTTCAAATGAAGTGAAATGAAAATGGAAGAGATTTGTAGGAACAGAGACTAGCACGTATGATCTGAGGAGAGAAGAAAGCTGGTATTGCTTAATCCCTGAACAGCCACTGTAGATGATGCAAAGCAATTTTGTGAAGAAGAGGCCTAACTCAATGCTAGGAAAATAGCTGGAGATCAGGCTACCCACAGTTTTATAGACCATAATACAGATTTTCACCTTTATCCTATGGGCAATGAAACTTCCTGAGGGCTTTACACAGGAGACATATCCTGTGTAAAATAACGATCTTAAAATACAAATCTGATAATCAGATTTGTATTTTAAGATCGTTTAGGCTTATTTTTTGGATTAAGAATTGAATTGGGAAAGAAAATGTAACTATAGAAAAATGTGCTGGACACTATAGCGGTGCAGCTTGAAGGTAATGGAGGCTGGTGCTGCAAAACATGTAGAGAAAGAGATGATTTCAGGATCCTTTTGAGAGGTAGGCTCTATAGGAATTGATTATTTAGAGGTGAGATGAGAAAAGAAGAGCTGGCAGCGATGATTCCCAGTCACTGGTATTAACAATGGTTCCATATACTGAAATGAAAAATATGTTGGCAAAGCAACCTAGGAAAAAAGATCAGGGGTTCCTTTATGAATCTGGTCAGTTTGAGATGCCTATGAGAAATCCACACAGAGATGGTAAGAACGAAACTGGAACACTAGCTTTTTAGTCTCCAGCAAGATGGCACATACTTGGCATGTTTGCTGTCACTCCTTAATAAATCTGCAGTTGGCCTCAGAAATCTTCCCAAAATAGTGTTCCCTGTAACAACCATGAAGTGAAGGAAGCTGGCATTGGTGAATAAACTTATTTTCTAACTCTGTTCTAGACTATAAGAAGCAGCAAACATTAAATTGTTAGCGGAACTGCTATTTCAAAAAAAAAAAAAATGCTAGTACTCACAGTACAGGAAATTTGTAAATGCTTTTTCTACTTCTCTCTTTTTTGTGCTTCCTCCCACTTTTCTATTTGAATTTCATTTTAATGGTTTCCATTAGAGACTTCATCACAATGGGGTTCTAATTTGTTTGAATAGATATGTGTCAACATCACTCATTAAAAAAAAAAAAAACTCTCATTATATCATCCTAGAGCACTTTATCATCTCCACTACCATTCCCCTACACACACACACACACACACACACACACACACACACTTTCCAAAATAGAAAAATCACTTCTATTTCTCTGTTAGAATTTCTTTCTTTGGTACCAATAAATTGTGCATGTGTTCTTTAAACCTGAATATATTTTGCACCAATAGTTGGTCAAAGTGGTTAAGAATGTTTATTTATATGTTTCTGTATGAAAAAGGCAAATTTTCCTATGACAAGTTTTTTCTGCCTACTACAGATTGTAGTCATCCATTGTGTCCTCTAAAAGAATTGCGCAATTCCCTTATGCCATTTCCATCTCTTTTTGCTGAGCACATAATTCTTTACTGGACGGAGCCTATGACAGTGAGTCTAAATCCCAGAGTCCCAGAGCAGCCCCAGCCCTACTACCAAGTAGCCATTTTCTTTTCAACAAGTCACTTTAAATTTTCCCATGAGTTTCAAAAGTAAAATTAGAGTCTTGTAGTAAATGATTAATAAGTTTTTTAAAGGCTTAAAATACTATAAGCTTAACACATTATATAATTTTAATGTTTTAAGTAATCACTATGAAATTACACATGCATGTTAAATATGATTCCTCTCAAAGTGCCCAAATAGATATCACATGTGATTAATATATGGCTGTAGAAGCATGGAGTTCAACTGGAGGAAAATTTATCATGATGAAATGGAATAAAGATGATATGAATAAGGAAAATAAAAGGGGGAAAATGCAGCAGATACACATATGGACAAAAGGTTCAAAATAAAGGGTCAGTAGGTAAGTGGAACATAGTGGAGATGTGTGTATTGTGGGTACAGTGGTTGACATAAGTCCAGTCATAAATATACCTTATTTAACACTAGCTGTGGAAAATCAAGTCATAGTGACTAAGCCTATATTATAGCAGAATCAGAAAGGCTTAAAATGATAGGAGACAATGAAGATAATAAAACAAAAACTCAAGGCTCTCATGCAATTAAATTTCTGTCTCAGCCACTGATGTTAAAGGTTATTTTTAATAAAACTAGCAACAAATTCCTTGTAAACTGTACCTATGCAGCAGTAGGAAAAATAATTATTTTGCCTATCTTTCCTATAATTATGTCTTTTATATTTCAAGTTGAACATATACACTCCCCTATGATCCATTAATTTCCTTTTTAGTACATACTAAACAAAAATGTGTGTATACACACACCAACATACATGCATAAGAATATTTATAGTCATATTAACAATGATGGCTTGACACTGGAAATGACCAAAATATCCATCAATAATAAATGAATAAAAAATATACTATATTAGCCCAATGAAATACTATTCAACAATAAAAATGGACAACTTAAAGCTATACACAACTTGGATGAATCTCTTAAATATTCTGTGATTTTGAACCAGAAAACAATTTTAAAACAAGAAAATGTTGGAAGTCAAGATGGTAGTTATTATTGAAATGGTGCTAGGAAATGATGTTTTGAAAACACACAATTTATTGCAGGCTGGCCAAATTTATTTGTTAATCTATGAGGTAGTTATATTAATGTGCTCATTTTCTGATGCCTTACTGACCAATGCATTTAAAGTTTGTACAATTTTTTTTGGTACCAAATGTCAATACAAAATAAAAGCAATGATTTTTGAACCTCATCAATTGCATATATGGGGAAAAGTATAATTATGAATAGATAGAAATCACCATTAGATTGTAAACAAATGATGATGGTACAATGTGACAAACATTAAGCAGGGGTTCTCTGCTTGGGCCCGTCCGACATTTGGAGCTGGGACATTCTTTACTGCAATAAACTGGCTTGTGCACTACAGACCATTTAGCAGTGTCCATGCCTTCTACTTACTTGATAGTAAGAGTACCACCTGGGCTGTGACAACCAAAAATGTCTCCAGACAATGTCAAATGTTCTTCTGCGGGTAAAATAACCCCTGGTTGAGAACCACCATATTAAAGACATATCTGGAAGTTCAGGTTTACCAAAAATGGAGAAGAGCTAACTGCTTAATCACAGAATGAAGAATCATTTTCTGGGAAAAAGACCAATGTATTATCTTCTTCATCCCATTAAATTTTGGTGGAAGGGAAAGTTATTCCATAATCATGGGGCAAAAGTCCAATTTCCCTTTGTTGCACTTGAATGCCAGAACACAAATGAACCTGAAGAAAGCTTTAAAAATTGCAAAAGGGAGACATTTATTGGTAATGTTAAAGCTTTCAAGTTAAAATATCTCCCTTAACTGGTCTTAATAAACATGAAAGAATTTCTTTTTCTTTAGTGTATCTCTCTTGTATATGACCAGAAAATCATTTATTTACTTACTTTTTTATTTCTTTAACTCACTTTGAGCAATAATTTTTTATGATCAGAATTTTTCTTCCAAAACCATGGGCTTTGGAACTATACTAAATTGACCTCATGATACTTTAAAAATATAGTGGTGCAGACATCAGAATGTACAAGAACAAATATTTTCATTTCAAGTAGAAAGACTAAAATCAAGTGATCACCACCTGATCTGACTTCTGACCCTTTTGCTGTTTAGGTGAGAAAAACTACTGAGAAAAGAATAAAAAGCAAGATTTTTCTCGGTATATTTATTTTACACCTGCAGTAACTAAAGACTCAGCAGAGACATCAAACACTGAAAGGATATTTATAATTGGCATATGATATTATCTTGGTAAAAACACTGTGCAAAATACACTATCAATTCTGAAACATAATTCTGTGACATCTCACCATATGTATCCTTCAAAGGGGACTATTTCATTGACTAATTTCTATGTTTCACAATGGCCAAGGCATTAGGATGCAAACCTCTTCTCTTCTCATATGAATAAGGGTTACCCAATTCCTCAGCATTTTATACATTGTGAGGTACAGACTACCAATGACAAGAGAGTTTACTGTGAAGGGAATAACATGAGTCTGACAATTCTGGGTCCTATAAAGGAAATATGCCAAGCTACAGAGAATTTCACACCGTTGGCACTTCTTGCTGAAATTCCTGGAGAACACAGACCAATTTTTGGTCTGAATCACCTCTAGGAATTTCCACTGCGTTTATAAACTAATCATCATCACGTTATTCCTAAATATTTTCCAGTTTAAAGAATGTATCATGGATAAGCTGGAAAGCTAAGGATTAGAAACTCAGGGAACCCTGGAAGCTAAATAGAGGCACAACATTGTTTTGACCTGTTTCTTCAACCATAAAGTAAGGTCTTAACCAGCTGTCATTTCAATGGACCTTTTCAGTTTTCCTACAAGATACACCAGTCTCCTTTATGTGCCCTTAATAGGATTATATTTTTCCATGCTTAGAATTTATACATAGCTTATAATTTGAAACTAATAAGGACCAAAGAGAATCAGAAGTTTAACTATGAAAAAAAAGTCAAATGCAAAAAGCCAAAATACTCTTCTTCTATGTTACCTAGACATAACACATAGTAGACTAAAAAATGATTATTATCTTGAAACAGTGAAGATATACCAACTATAAATAATCTGCATAATGTTATTTTGATGTACATTATCTGAAGATAATAATAACATTTTGCTAATTTTCTAAATATAAACAATGAAAACATGTTCCTAAAATTATTAAATAATATAGCACCATGTGAGGAATTAATTCATGGAGATGTTTTGTTTAACTATATTGAATTTATGAACCATAAGTTTTCAGAACTGGAAAATAGCCAAAAAATAATCTAACCTAAATCCTTCCAATGGACAGGAAATTAAATAAGGGCTACACAGCAGAAAATAGAAATATTTTTCATTGTCTACTTTGTCATTTTGTTGCTTTATCAAAATAACATGTATATATAGCTATTTTGCTCCAGTGGTTATTATAACATCATGTGGAGACAAAAAAATACATGCACAATTGCTCAGACCATTGTTAGGATAATTTAACAATCACCTAGCCAGTGATGTTATAGGTACAAGCAGTCTATCACTAGGGAATCAGAATCAAGAGAGTGGGGGTGAATCAGAGAACAGTAATTACCTCTACCAGAAAAACACCTCAAGATCGTGTAATGCTGATGTTGACTCATTAGAGGTGTCATCCTCAAATTCAAAGAACAGAGCTTTAAATGGATAAGATGGGGCTGTAATGCAACTGATTCTGTAGAAAACTCATGAATCTCTCTCTGTCTCTCTTTTGCTGCTCTGCAACCACATTTACGTGATAATCAGGAAATAAGTTCTAGCCACAAACTCCAAGGGTCTATCCAAAGCCAATATGTTTAATATAGTCAAGAGAATGCATTGGTAATAGCAAACACCCTCCTCCAACAACACAAGAGAAGACTCTACACATGGACATCACCAGACGGTCAATATCAAAATCACATTGATTATATTCATTGCAGCCAAAGATGGAGAACCTCTATACAGTCAGCAAAAATAAGACCAGAAGCTGACTGTGGCTCAGATCATGAACTCCTTATTGCCAAATTCAGACTTACATTGAAGAAAATGAGGAAAATCACTAGACCATTCAGGTATGACCTAAATCAAATACCTTACAATTATACAATGGAAGTGATAAATAGATTCAAGGAACTAGATTTGATAGATTGAGTGGCTGAAGAACTATGGACGGAGGTTCATGACATTGTACAGGAGGCAGTGATCAAGATGATCCCCAAGAAAAAGAGAGGCAAAAAGGCAAAATGGTTGTCTGAGGAGGCCTTACAAATAGCTGAGAAAAGAAGACAAGCAAAAGGAAAAAATATACCCATCTGAATGCAGAGTTCCAAAGAATAGCAGGGAGAGATAGGAAAGGCTTCCTCAGTGATCAATGCAAAGAAATAGAGGAAAATATAGAATAGGAAAGACTAGGGATCTCTTCAAGAAAATTAGAGATACCAAGGGAACATTTCATGCAAAGAGGAACACAATAAAGGACAGACATGGACCTAACAGGAACAGAAGATATCAAGAAGACATGACAAGAATATACAGAAGAATTATACAAAAAAGATCTTCATGACCCAGATAACCATGATGGTGTGATCACTCACCTAGAGACAGACATGCTGGTATGCGAAGTCAAGTGGGCCTTTGGAAATATCACTATGACCAAAGCTAGTGGAGTTAATGCAAGTCCAGTTAGCTATTTCAAATCCTAAAAGATGATGCTGCGAAAGTGCCACACTCACTTTCTGCACTCAGTATGCCAGAAAACCTGGAAAACTCAGCAGTGGCCACAGAACTGGAAAAGGTCTGTTTTCACTCCAATCGCAAAGAAAGGTAATGCCAAAGAATGTTCAAACTACCGCACAACTGCATTCATCTCACACACTTACAAAGTAAGGCTCAGAATTCTCCAAACCAGGCTTCAACAGTACTTGAACCATGAACTTCTAGATGTTCAAGCTGGATTTAGAAAAGGCAGAGGAACCAGAGATCAAATTGCCAACATCCACTGGATCATCAGAAAAACAAGAGAGTTCCAGAAAAACATCTACTTGTGCTTTGACTACGCCAAAGCCTTTGACTGTGTGGATCACAATAAACTGTGGAAAATTCTTGAAGAGAAGGGACTACCAGACCACCTTACTTGCCTCCTGAGAAATCTGCATGCAGGTCAAGAAGCAACAGTTAGAACTGGACATGGAACAACAGACTGGTTCCAAATAAAAGGAGTATGTCAAGGCTGTATATTTTCACCCTGTTTATTTAACTTATATGTAGAGAATATCATGCAAAATGCCAGGCTTCTTGAAGCACAAGCTGGAATCAAGACTGCCGGGAGAAATATAAATAACCTCAGAAATGCAGACGACACCACCCTTATGGCAGAAAGCAAAGAATTAAGAGCCTCTTGATGAAAGTGAAAGAGGAGAGTGAAAAAGTTGGCTTAAAACTCAACATTCGGAAAACTAAGATCATGGCATCTGGTCCCATTACTTCATGGGAAATAGATGGAGAAACAGTGGAAACAGTAACAGACTTTATTTTGGGGGGCTCCAAATCACTGCAGATGGTGACTGCAGCCATGAAATTAAAAGATGCTTGCTCTTTGGAAGAAAAGCTATGACCAACCTAGACAGCATATTAAAAAGCAGAGACATTACTTTACCAACAAATGTCCATCTAATCAAAGCTATGGTTTTTCCAATAGTCATGTATGGATGTGAGAGTTGGACCATAAAGAAAGCTGAGCACCAAAGAATTGATGCTTTTGAACTGTGCTGTTGGAGAAGACTCTTGAGAGTCCCTTGGATAGCAAGGAGATCCAACCAGTCAATCCTAAAGAAAATCAGTCCTGAATATTCATTGCAAGGAGTGATGCTGAAGCTGAAACTCCAAATCTTTGGCCACCTGATTCAAAGAACTGACTCACTGGAAAAGCCCCTGATGCTGGGAAAGATTGAAGGCGGGAAGAGAAGGGGATGACAGAGGATGAGATCATTGGATGGCTATTTGACACAATGGACATGAGTTTGAGCAGGCTCCAGGAGTTGGTGATGGACAGGGCAGCCTGGCGTGCTACAGTCCATGGGGTCACAAAGAGTCAGACACAACTGAGAGATTGAACTGAAATGAACTGAAAATATGTAGATCACAATGTTTCCTTTTAATGATTTTGATACAGAAAAATTTTCTATCTAAACAGCATTAAAACAATTGAATTCAAAAGCAGGCACATGCATACTAGATGCTAGATTCAGACAAGTGAAGAAATGTTTTATTTCCTCCATGAGCCTAGATTCTAATGAGCAAAACTGAAATTAGCCTGCATTTGTATAGTGAAAGAGTCACATGTTATATTTTGAAAGATTAAAAAAGAATCCTCATATATTCATATTTACTTTTGCATAAAATTTTAAATAGATTTAATAACTTCAAATTTGAACAATAAAAAAGAACAAACAATACTAGTTGAGGCCTGCAGCAGATTCAGTAGGAAGGTAATCACTTGAGAAGAGAAGATTCTGAGCAGATAAACAGAACAGCTGAGAACAGTAGATGCTTGTTTACATAGACTCCCAACATGTATAAGGAATGATGCATGACCTGAAAATTATAATAAATAGACAAGCCATGGAATCCCTGATAGCTCAGTTGGTAAGGATTCTGCCTGCAATGCAGCAGACTCCAGTTCGATTCCTGGGTTGGGAAGATCTGCAGGAGAAGGAATAGACTACCCACTCCAGTATTCTTGGGCTTCCCTTGTGGCTCAGCTGGTAATCTGCCTGCAATGTGCGATACCTGGGTTCAAACCCTGGGTTTGGAAGATTCCCTTGGAGTGGGAAAAGGCTACCCACTCCAGTATTCTGGCCTGGAGAATTCAATGGACTCTATAGTTCATGGGGTCACAAAGAGTCAGACACAACTGAGTGACTTTCATATTGAGACAAGCCATAAATGGAGAATATAACCTGAACTCTTCCAACTTGAAAATATAGATGATACTAAAACAAAGACATGAACAAGAAAATACTAGGTAGCCATTCATTTATACCTCCAATACCGACCAATATGCTTTTTCAGGGTAGCACAAAGATATTATTTTTTTTTCCTGCTCAATAGTGTGTTTTTTGACAATATGAGAGTTCACCAAACTCCCACCAAACCAGAGTTGGTTTCCATCGAGATTTCTCTTCTAAGACCCTCAGTGGAGACAGAAATATCATGCCCTTGAAACCAAAGAGATTTGGGGCTCAACTATTAACTAAAAACACTGCACATTGTTTGACCTATTTGACCTGGGTTTTGACTTCAGCTTTCCCACCTGTAAAATGGGGTTAGTGAGAGCCATCTTTTATAGCTCTAAGAATTCAACGCCTTATTTATGTCTGTTAGTAGGTGACCTACAAATGCTAACTCTCATTTTGTTCACTAATTTTAGTATTTCAGTTCAGTTCAGTCGCTCAGTTGTGTCCGACACTTTGCGATCGCATGAACTACAGCACACCAGGTCTCCCCGTCCTTCACCAACACCTGGAGTTTACCCAAACTCATGTCCATTAAGTCAGTGATGCCATCCAACCATCACACCCTCTGTCATCCCCTTCTCCACCTGCCCTCAATCTTACCCAGCATTAGAGTCTTTTCAAATGAGTCAGCTCATCGTATCAGGTGGCCAAAGTATTGGAGTTTCAGCTTCAATATCGGTCCATCCAGTGAACACCCAGGACTGAACTTCTTTAGAATGGACTGGTTGGATCTCTTTGCAGTCAAGGGACTCTCAAGTGTCTTCTCCAACACCACAGTTCAAAAGCATCAATTCTTCTGCGCTCAGCTTTCTTTACAGTCCAACTCTCACATCCATACATGAGCACTGGAAAAACCATAGCCTTGACTAGACGGACCTTTGTTGGCAAAGCATTGTCTCTGCTTTTTACTATGCAGTCTAGGTTGGTCATAACTTTCCTTCCAAGGAGTAAGCATCTTTTAATTTCATGGCTTCAATTACCATCTGCAGTGATTTTGGAGCCCAAAAAAATAAACTCAGCCATTGTTTCCACAGTTTCCCCATCTATTTGCCATGAAGTGATCGGACCGGATGCCATGATCTTAGTTTTCTGAATGTTGAGCTTTAAGACAACTTTTTCATCTCCTCTTTCACTTTCATCAAGAGGCTCTTTAGTTCTTCTTCACTTTCTGCCATAAGGGTGGTGTTATATGCATATCTGAGGTTACTGACATTTCTCCTGGCAATCTTGATTCCAGCTTGTGCTTCGTCCAGCCCAGCTTTGATCATGATGTACTCTGCATGTAAGTTAAATAACCAGAGTTTTGTTGACTACAATGGCTACTCCACTTCTTCTAAGGGATTCCTGCCCACAGTAGTAGATATAATCGTCATCTGAGTTAAATTCACCCATTCCAGTCCATCTTAGTTCTCTGATTCCTAGAATGTCTGTGTTCACTCTTGCCATCTGTTTGACCACTTCCAATTTGCCTTGAATTTTAGTATTTACCCTCCCCCAAAATGTAAGAGACTCCCAGCTTCAGTCACATTTTACTTAAAAAGTTTACTTTTTACTGTTTTCCCTCTGAACTAGTTGTTCCAAGTATCAACTCATTAACACACTTCTTTCTTGTACTTCTCAGTGAGATTTACCTAGTCTATACTTTCCTATAACTGCTAGAAGCAAAATCTTCGTGGTTATTAATATCCTTCAGTCATCTCAATTCTCTCCTTTTCTAACCTGGGATGATTTTGCTCTGCAAAAATAATAGAGTCCTCACCACTGCATATACAAGGGAACAAAATTAATAGTTTTTGTTTTAAAAAACATGGCATGAAAAGAGGGCAGAATACAAGCATTAGGGGAGACTGATAGGCTTTATTTGATGTCAATGTGATCTCCTAACTGTAACTCAAAAGTTGATAAATCCTTAAATGCTTGTCCTTACACATTGACCATGTCTTTGTTACCTAGCATTCAACTTGACATCATTGGTGTCTGAAAGTGCCCAGGAAGAAAACAACAGAGCTTTGAAGAGGCAAATGGAAAATCCTAAAAAAGAGAAGGCACTATATTAAAAACAAAATGAGCAACTTTACTACAGCAAAAGCAGTGACAGGAAAGAACAAAAATAAAATAAAAGGATAAAAGCAAGATAAGTATCTGTAGAAAGCAAGTTTCAGATCATAAACTGTGGGCCCATATGAGAGACAGAGATCATTAACTCTGTTGACCAAATAGATCTGTGGCAACAAGTCTTCAGACAATGCAGAATTCCTCCAAGTAAATGATCTTATTTCCTATATTCAACAGGAAAATAGCATATGGAAAAATTCAAGGCAGAAAGTTAATATATTCAGCTATAAACTACTCTCACACAAGATACACAAGGTAAATATATATACATATATCATGCTTCATGTGGAGTGTCAAGACAATAACAAGATGAAGAACTAAAGGCCCAGGGGATGCAAACCCAATGGTAGGAAATCAGTAAACAGCTAATTATCTTTGTTACATATACTTGGGCATTTGTTACTCTTGCCTAATAAAAGACCCTCTCCTTTCCACAGAGATGTTATCAACATTACTTACTTACACATAAGATATTATAAAACAATTTATGGTGTTAGTAACTATTGACATGCTTATATATAGTCCTATTCTTGTAATTAATTGCTTGCATGGTTTAGAATAATAAATGTATCCTTACTATGAAGGAAAACTTATGGTAGCAAACATCAGAAAACAACAAACAAACAAAAACAACAAAAAAGACATAACAAGTTCGAACATTTTTTTAAACTGAGAAACTATTTGCAAAATATCACATATAAAAAGTAAATGGCCAAATAGAGAAATTTAACAAATCAGTTAAACTAAAACAATGTCGTTGTATGCATACAAATAAGAACAAAATACATGAAAAGGTGATTTAAAGGCTTTATCTGAGCTAGAAAAATAAAATAGTTTTTTTTCATGTGTTCAGAATGGTAAACATTTTAAAAATTGACAAGGATCTGTGTTAGCCATGTTAAAGGAAATGGCAGCCTCAGGCATTATTGGTGCTGAATTATGGTATGAATCAATGCAGGCAAAATTTCATACATATATGAATAATAAATATTTGCACAGATATATGATTGTCAGTATGTTTGCCAAAATATTAAACATGGGTTTGAGTGGCTGGTGTAACTTCTGTTTATTTTTAGTATGTTATTTATACCAGTATTATTTTAAATTGCCCAAGTATGTATTATTTTTATAAAAGCAATGATATTCCTTTTATAACAAACTGTATTTCAGTTCATGTTAGAGTTTGGCCCAAATAAATTATGGCATAAAGCAAAAGGCTCGAATCTGTACTGTGGTTTAACAAAAATGAAGGAGAAATGATCCAGAACAAAAAGGCTAATATAAATTACTTGGTTTTCAGGGTCTCAAAATATTCTAACAAAGGTAAGACTGGTGCAAAAGGGCAGGATGTAGAAGAGGGAAAACACATTTGATGAAGTGTCAGGATATCATAATAGAGCTCGTCACGTTGATGCTGCTCGGCAGGACAACCTGAGTTTTCAGCTCCTTCATCTTGAAAATGAGGAGTCTGGGCTCAACTCTAATGTGCTAAGAAACTAAGATCCTGAGAACACCTATACATAACCCAGCCACGCTTTACTGACATGAAAAAGCCTTGTACGTTTTGCAGGAAGCACTGCAGACAGATATAAACTGAAATTAAAATGGAAAACAGCTCTACATAAAAAGTTAGCTTGGTGAAACCACATCCTTTAAAAAGGTTAAGGGGCTGTGTTCTTTAACAAATAAGATGCTCTGAGTGAGGGGAGATAACTTCCTTGTCACCCTCAATAATAATGTTAATGACTTGATGAAAACAGCATCCAGACAGTCTAAAATGGTTAGGTTTCTACAGCATCGCAGATCTGAAGCAGACAGTGAAATTAGATTTCTAAAATATGTCTATTAAATGAAAGGCATTCAGAAAACACACCCCAGAAGGGAAGTCGCTGTAAAAGGTAGCAAGGTTGCCATGAGAGTCAAACAAGAGGGAAAAGAAGTTGTGTTTTGACAGTGGGTTTGAAAAGGTTTCATTCAAACATCACCATTAACCTTGTTTTCTAATTTCAGATATTTTATTACCTCTCCATTTCAACCTTCACGTTGACTCACCACCACCACCGCTGTTCCTTAACTGAAATATCTGACAAGTGCAGTCATTTGAAGATTAAAAAAGAAAAAAAAAAAAAAAGGCTTCCCAAATTATTCTAAGAGTTAGATGCACAATTTCACAGTCAAATTTTATAGAATTTGGTCTTCAGAAAGTAAATTATTTACTCTACCTTTTTGCAGTAAAATGTGGATTTTGAAAGTCATTGAACTCACATTTTCAGTAAGTTACATATATACATCTCTTTTTAATCTTATATGTGAAAAAATTATAAATCAATGTAAATCCCATGGACAGAAGAGCTTGGCGGGCCTCAGTCCATTGGGTGGCAAAGAATCAGACACGACTGAAGCCACTTATGCACGCATACTCACCTAAGCATTAATAGGATGTATACACACATGTGTGTAAAATTGTTCTTTCTTATTTTATAAATATAAAACTCTGTGATCAAGCTTATATTGGTATATGACAACTGCAGAATATGGATTTATTTTTGCTATCTGACTTCTAAGCTTTAGTAACATCTTATAATCTTGAATTATTTAAGAAGCTCTAAGGTTAATCTATATTTCCTCTTTTGTCTGCCTAAATTATAAGTGTAAAAGAGAAAGAGAACATATTCTAATATGAAAAGTAGGTTCAAGCAATATTAAGCATTAATACAATTCCTGTACATCCACAGAGGGGGAAGAAACCTTGTCCATTAAAAAATGAAAAGTAAATACTCCAAAAGATCACTATAAAATAGTTACAGCACAAGCTAGAAAAAGAGTGCTTTAATTCATATAAAATTACATTTTTTCTTTATTTTTTGGTAATGTGTTAATTCCTTTTGGCATAACCTCTCAGATAAACTAAATTTAGATGTAAGGGGATAAACTAAATTTAGATGTAAGGGTGAGAAACATTTTGTGTAAAACCAATGCAGAAGTCACTGTATTTTCTAAAAATGTCCTCATTCCATCAAAAAGTAAGAAAATGGGTTCAAGGGAAAAAAATCAAGAGGGTTAAGTTCTCACTTGATCCTTCAATAAAATTACTTGTCACCACATTCAGCTGATGATCACCCAGACAGTGCCCCTTACATTAACAATGTAGACAGATCCGACATTTTACAGATGGCAGTGGCCATCCTGCAGATTAAAGCACAATGTAGATGTAATCTCCCCAATGACTTGATAGCCTCAAATGAAGGATTCTCAAATTTCACAGTTCTGACCTATTCAGGGTGAATAAGAGTATAATAAATTGCCTGTCCCCTGGCTCTGCAACAAGAAAAAGCAGAACTGTACAATTTCTGGGTTAACTCCCATGTATTACCAAGTTTACCAACATAATCTGCATGCTGCAGAGCAAAAGATCACCCTATCTAACAGATTTTAAGAAATTAACCTGCATTGATATATGACTCTGTTTGATGCCAATATGGTAAGGTGGTAGCAGCAGGTTAACGTGAAGCCAGATTTCAAGAGAGGCTCATTTGACTGGTGATTAAGGATAATTTCCAGTAAAAGTGATTTCTCATTTGGGAGGGCAGGGAGAGGGAGAAAATACGTTTGATGCAAAGAGAAACAGTACCTACTGGCCAGCCAAAGAGTCACACACCAACTGTGCACGATGCAGTTATGGTGGCGAGGTTGGCCCACTAATGTCTTAGGAAAGGACAAGAGCTAAGAAATATTACAAAGCACAACCATAAGTGAGGAAGAAGCAGGTGTGCCTAGATGTTTTGTTCTAAGCATGACAAATCAAACATCTTTAGAAAGATTTAATTTATGTTGCTCTCCTTAACTCAGGCTGATTAAATTAGAATCTCCATTATCCATCGGTAGTGCTGCCCGTACATAGGCACTTCACCAATGTGGAGCTTCCTGTCCTTGTCAGCAGACCCAGAAATACCACAGCAGCAGATTTTGTGGACATTAAAAATTAGCAATGAACTCCTGGCTTCAGAAGGCGAATGCTTGACCTCCACTCCTTGAGCAAAAAAAAAAAAAAAAATTCTTGAACCAGGGTAATGACTAGTTCATGATTTTAGTTGAGTAACTTAGAACCACAGAGATATTAATCAGAGGTGCACTGGGACGACCCAGAGGGATGGTATGGGGAGGAGGGAGGAGGGTTCAGGATGGAGAACATCTGTATACCTGTGGCGGATTCATTTCGATATTTGGCAAAACCAATACAATATTGTAAAGTTTAAAAATAAAATTAAATTTAAAAAAATATATAAATAATAATATATTTTATCAGAAAATAGTTTTTAAAGTTATAAACATTACATCAAAGATAATCCTTTACTTCTTGAATGCTTCTAAAATTTATGGCCCCTCACCTATCCCCAACAGCCTTCCAACCTTCCCTTCCACTGCTCCCAATTCCTTCACATAGATTTCCATGGTAACCAAGAACAACTACGAAAATTCAGACTCCTGGGTGACATTCATAAAGCATATGCATGACTCCAGTAATTTTGCTTTTGCTGTGCCAAATTTAACCCATGCTTAACAATCCTTTCAGCTTAATTCTCAAGGATCATCCTCAAGGACATTCTGTCTCTGGAACATTGTTTTTTTTTCCTTGAAGAAAGTAATAGAAAGAACAAACTAGAGTCTTTTAGAACTGAATAAGACTATGCAAAAACCTCACTTATTTAAATGAAATCTGGTCTAGGGAGAATAGGGAACCACACAAAGTTACACTGTTAGTAAGTATGAGAGCTAGTCAGTTCTCTTCATTTCCCAATCTATGCTGAGCATCTCGAGACATTTTTTGTATCACAACTGCTAAGGATGGGAGGGGGCAAGTTGCCACTGGCATATAGTATGCAGAAGCTAGGGGTTCTGCTAATGTCCCACAACACAAAGCACAGTCCCTAAAGAAAGAATCCTACAGTCCAGAATGTCTACAACGCCAAGACTGAGAAACATATCTAGAACTATGAGGTAGGAAAATTGAAAAAAAATTAATAGAAATTGTAATCAAGTTTAAATTATATCTTGAAATGTCAAATCTAGGGTATTAATAATGGCTTTCCTTTCAAATTTCCATTCTCTGCCCAAATACACCATGAAACAGAATATGCTTCCAATTCTGCATACAACTGGTATTTACTATCATCACATTTCATTTTACCTTGAAATGTTAATTGCTGTACAGCAGGGTTCCATGGTTGATTTAAATTTACATTTGCTTTTGAATTTGATTAATCTAGTCTCTCAGGAGCCTTCTTCCATAGTTATTCAGACAAAAAAACGGGCATTTGAGTACACAATGGTATAAAAAATTCCTGGCTGATGTGGTGGTCATACCGTTATATTAAAGTCACATTTAACTTTAAATATAAAAAATAAGGGGTGCTAAGAGAAGAGTAAAATATATCCTCATTTACTCTGGTTGTTTTCTTGAATGTCTTAGGCATATTGTAAAATGGTGATAAACAGAGGAGAAAATATAGCTTCAGCTTATTTCCCCTACTCAGAAAATATGCTACCTACCTTTTATGAATATTCTAATGTATTTAATTAAAATACATATAAATATATAAAACTTGAATGATTCCTCTTAGGATCCAACATGGTGCCTTACATAGTATCACTTCCTGTACCCAACTCATCTTGCCACCCTGCCTTCTAGGACTCTCCAGATGGGCATTACTAAGCCCATTGCAAAGTTCTTTCTGGCTATACCTAGAAGAAGTTAATAATAAATGAAAGATAAATAACATTGCTTAAATACTTAATTCTCACCAAGCACTCTCCTAGATATTTTATTTCAACCTAGAAATGGTACGTATTGGCAAGAATCCTCTCCATCCCATTCCAAGGCAAATCTCTCTAATCAATAATGTCACCTTCCCTGGTGGCTCAGATGGTAAAGAATCTGCCTGTAGTGCAGGAGACCCAGGTTCGATCCCTGGGTTAGGAAGATCCCCTGAGAAGAGAATGGCAAACCACTCCAGTATTCTTGCCTGGAGAATTCTATGGACAGAGGAGCCTGGCAGGCTATAGTCCATGGGATAGCAAAAAGTCGGACACATCTGAGCAACTAACACTTTTCACAAAGTCCTTCTAAATGTAGCACTCCAGCAAGCCATTACCAATTAATCTTTATAAAGCAACAGGTTGAATGAAACCCATTTGCCATCCCTGATAAACACTAAAAGCATAAGTAAGGAATGCTGCTGTTCAGTGAGGTTGGTCAACATTGTTGAACAGAAATTTTTCCCTTGAGATTGGTTGTGCATGCATGTGTGCATGCTCAGACTCTCAGTCCTGTTCTACTCTTTGCGACCCCCATGGACTGTAGCCTGCCAGGCTCCTCTGTCCAAGGGGTTTTTGAGGCAAGAATGCTGGAATAAGTTGTCATTTCCTCCAGGGGATCTTTCTGATCCAGGGATAAAACCCACCTCTCCTGTGTCTCCAGCATTGGCAGGCAGATTCTTTACTCTGAGCCACCTGGGAAGACACGATATTGGTGCACCCGAGTCTAAATTCGGATTCTGATAGTTTCAAATCAATTTCTATTAATTTCTCCACCTTACCCCCACTACCTTAGGCCAGAGCACCTGAATTCTGGGATGAAAGTATTGAAATTCGGAGGGCTCAATATTATTAACTTTCATGTGCAAAGTTTTAAAGTCTTTCCTCCTTCAAGGATTTTTCAGAAGGACTATTATGATTCAATAAAAATCGTCAAGTAGTGCTATTTGATTTGATCAGCAAGAGGTTTTCTACTCTACCATCATTTTGGTTAACATATTAATAACTTGAGATTACTTCAAGGAGTCTCAAGAGATAGTTTAAGATTCTGGCTGATTAGATGAAGTAATAGTGCTGAAGGACAAATTCTTCCCTGACACATCTGAAACCCTCAGTAGCTTGGGCTACTGCCTAGGTCTAGAATAATTATTTCCCCTATTCTCTATTCTCCTTCACCCCTGTATCCATGCCTTCTGCTTACCTGACTCTGATGCAATTATTAAATTGTATGCTACCTGAATCTGCATCTGACTCTTTATGACCCTATGAACTATAGACCACCAGGCTCCTATGTCCTTGGGATTTTCCAAGCAAGAACACAGGAGTAGGTTGCCATTTCCTCCTGCAGGGGATCATCCCAACTCAGGGAATGAACATGCGTCTCCTCCATCTCTTGCATTGGCAGGTGGATTCTTTACCACTGAGCCACCTGGGAAGACAAACAAATGGCCTTTATTGAATCTGATGTGACTTTGTAACTTGGTAACCAGTGCCTTAACATGGTATTATATATTTTGACATAGCCTCTCAAATATAAAATATTAAAATGGCACAAAGAGACTCAACTCCCTAGCCAGAAACAGAAATGCTTACATCAAAACTTTTTTTAAATAGGAAAACACTATTCTTAGGTGCTTTGTTGAAGTAAACACCATAAAATAGCAAAGTATTAAATGACAACTTCTGTATATTTTTTTCTATTACTTTCCTTCAACAAATCTCTTTTTCCTAGGTTATATTTTAGGTTTTCTTTTAGAGAAAAACACTAAATTTCACCACTTTCATGTAGCCATTACATATAAGCTGATTTTCTTATGGATGTGTGTGTTAGTTTTCAGGAGTAAATTATCAGAAATTATCATTCCTATTTATCTCAGTAGTGAAGTATTTGACAACAATGGCTATCAAATTTACTGTCTAAACAATACACTTGAAAGTCAAATTAATGATTGTTTGCTATGGCTTGAATATTTGTGTCCCATCCCCCCAAATTCACCTGTTCGAATGCTAATATGCAAGATGATGGTGTTAGGAGACAGGGCCTTTGGAAAGTGATTAAGTCAAGGGGTAGCACCATCATAAATGGGATTAGTGCTCTTGAAACGCCACAGAGCTTCCTTCCCCTTGTGTCATGTGAGGATCAATGAGAAGTCTGTGACCCAGAAGAGGGCCTTCATGGAACTATGCTCGCACCATGTTCTCAGACTTTCAGCTTCCAGAACAGTAATCAGTAAATTTCTGCTGTTTATAAGTTATCTAGTCTGTGGTATTTTGTTATAGTAGCCCAAATAGACTAAGTCATAATCATTACTTAAAAGAAAAGCTGTACCCTACTCAATTTCTTAGAATGGAGAGAAGGTAGAATAATAATTGAATAAACTGAAGCAACTGAGGCTCAGAGCTGTTCAATAATTTGGCCAATAGTTCAGTTGGTGCTAGTGGCAAAGAACCCACCTGCCAATGCAGGAGATGCAAGAGATGCCAGTTTAATCCCTGGATATGGCAGATCCCCTGGGAAAGGAAATGACAATGCACTCCAGTATTCTTATCTGGAGAATCCCATGGACAGAGGAGTCTAGCAGGCTACAGTCCACAGGATTGCAGACAATTGGACACAACTGAAGCAACTTAGCATGTCAAAGTCCATTTGCCCTTCATGCTAAAGGCAAAAAATCATGAGTAATCTTTTCTTCAATTATGTTAAATGAATATTCCCAAGCAGAGTATATCCTATATCATGGTGTGTGAAATACGTAGGTATTTAGAGCTTGGTAAAGCTGTGTTTGAATTCCAATGCTGGCACTTAACATATAGTTGTTTTCCAAGTAATTGGAAGAACTGGGTTGAAATGAGGTGAATCTGATTCCCAGGACCAAACTTAACCCATTGTAACAATCTCTTCAAAGGAATCCCTCCAGTAACATCATGTTTTTTTTTTATCACTTGTGTGGTACTTCAATAGAAATACATATACATTTATTTTCTGTTTCATAACAACTGAAGGAAAGCTGCAATGTCATGGAGAATATGTTCCTCACCCTAAACAAGGCTTCACACTTCGAAAAGTAATCTTTGGGTCACTTTATAAAAATTTCCAGGGAAACTGGCCTCCTTCAATAACTCCATCAGTCAGAACTAATGATAAGTCAAAAACAGCAACCAAACATAATGCTGCTCTTAGGCAGACAAGTGAAGAAAATGCAGAAAATTAAGGAAAAGAAGCACTGCATGTTGGCAGGTGATACTAGAAGAAAACCAAGATGGCCTCATGGAACCCAAACAGAATTATCAAGCGATGAGTCAATCAGGAGGCAAAGGCTGGGTACTAGGAGGTAAGAAGACAGTAAGCATGAAGCTAGTCTGGTGTCCAGTGGTTGGGTAGGGCCCTAGCCATGGGGTAGGGCCATGACATGGGTTCTTAGTCCCTCAGAAGCTTAGAAAGAGAAAAGTCATGCCTCAAGCATAGATACCAAAGGCAGCAACCTACTTAAACAGCTAGTTACAAGGCAAGGATGCAGAGCTACATATTCTGGCAACAAAACCACAGAAACCTGTTTCTAGACCTGACTCTGAGTGGATTCAGCACAAATCATTCAGGTCTCTGAATCTCAGTTTTCTCACATATAATATGGGATGAGACTAAATTACCTCAAAGCTATTTCCAGTATAAATAGTCTATGGTTTGGTCAAAGGAATGAAAAGAGTAGTTCTTAAAATTGACATTAGAGTGAAGGGAAAATCAATAGCAAAGTAGACTCAATGTTTAGCCATCAGATTGTAGTTTAAAAGACCTTCCCATTTCTTCAATGAAGGCTGAGCACAAACATGGAGATCCGGAAAAATCGGGCCCTCCAACCACAGATAATATGTGTATGTATCAAGAATAACTTCTCAGTTGAAGTCTTCACAAAAAAATTATAATTTAATTGCATTTGTAATAGCATAGGATGACATTAGAAGAGAAAATGGTTTGTGTCTGTGGAGAAAGACACTGTGGAGTTGTATGAAGACAAAGGTAAGAAAAGTATAAAGGATCTAGGAAGGAAGACGAAGCCCAAAGGAAGCAGAGGAGACTTTTTTTTTTTTTTTTTTTTGCAGAATAAAAGAGCTTATGCTACAGAGTATTGTTACAAAGTCTAGGCACCTCGTAGAATTTTAACTTTCCATAGAACAAATTTAACCTGAAACCACAAAGTACAGACCTAGGTTTCAGACTAACACAGACACATGAGCGTTCACAGAAGAAGGAGAAATGTTTCTGCTTGGGATTCAAGGAACAGAGGTGAAAGAAGAAATAGAAAGGGAGAACAGGGACCCCAAGAATGTGGAGCTTGAAGAAGAGGAGGCCAATGTGGAGGAGGGTGGTGAGTGAAAGAAAAAGAATAAGTGCTTTGAATTTAGTGAATTAGCTCTCTCGAAACAACCAGCAGGGGTATATTAGTATTTTACAGACAAAGAAAATAAAACCCTAAAAGGCAAAATACGTTAAGAAAATGACATAGCTAGTTCATTTGAATGAGCAGAAGTTGAATATTATCTGTAACTAGCCTTATCCAGAAACACATATGGACACACACACACACACACATATTATAGTATAAATGTGTCATTACCATTAGTAAAACAGAGTCCTCTAAACTGCTAAGAATCTGGCCTATGATACCTTGAGTCATCAGAGAAAAGAAATCTGGAAGTAACATGAAATGGACAAAAGCCCTAAATTATTGGCATCTACCTATACTGAGAGTCAGGAAACGCATTTTGTGACTAGTATGTCATTATCCAGGTGATTTGAAGAAAATTGTCTCATCTTTAAAATAAGGAAGTTGAACTACAATGAGTTTTCATTATAATAGCCTATGATTTTCCCTTGGTTGGGGAGAGAGGGGCACACACACACATGACTGCCAAAAGGCCAAGTTGCATGTAACACTATGTTCTTTTGGGTGGCAGTTTTCCATGTGACCACTTAATTATAAAAACATAGGAATCCTCATGCTATTTTTCTGCATTCACAAACTATAAATAAATGAATGGTTTCAGTTGGAATTGAATGTTAAAGCCCAGTAAGTATTATTGACAAGGCAAAATTATGTTTAAACAGCTTCATTTTTGAATCTATGTAGAACCTAACATGATTTCTCCAAAGGGTTTGATTTCAGCAGTGTGCTTTTCCATTTTATAACTAGTAATAAGAAGAAATCTTGAGGAAAGAAAATAGTATTCCCAAAGCAACATAGTGATGGCCAGTTTATCACCTAGCTAAAATAGGACAATTTTAATTGCATGTTTAGGTCATTGGGTATAACCACTTATAAGCTGTTACTGTGAAATATCCTAAAATCAATAAAGAAAATGTTAGAAGGGAGAGAAGTTGTAAATGGAAATGTTAAGAGATTCTTAACTATGCTGTCTTAAATGCTACTATCGGAACACAAACTGAACTTTAAGCATGATTTAGCAGAACTCTGAAAAGAAAGACCTCTGAACCACAGCTCTTATTTTCAATTGTACTGAGAGCTAGCAGTGCTGTGTTTATGCCAAACTAATTTAGTCAAGAGTACAAGTATTCATTTAGGCACACAGTTCTCATTGCATCCGTCCTCATCTGAAAAGAAGAAAAACAAAATGAAAAAAGAAAGAATGAACTTTGCTACAGAAATCTTACAAAATGCCTAAAAATCACCATTAAATATGCCAGAACTATGATAAATGCACATTAAAAACATAATTATGCAGAGAATTACTGATGATATAGTATCTGTACTGTACTGTATTTTTTGGATCACATGGCTGTTTATACAGAACACTTCAAATTTTAAAGTATATTAAGAGCTGCTACCTGCAAAGTTTTATGTTTAAGTAAAATTTCAGATTGCCACCGCTACTCTCACTAAAACTATTTTAGAAAGCAGTTGATGTGAGAAGGTAATATGATGGCACGATTGCACAAGTTCGTGTTTACAGTGTATGTATATAATCCATTTATATACAATTAACTAGATGCACATTTTATGGGAGTGAAGATAATATTGCTCATTAAAGACAGAGCAGGCATATGGCAAGGTACTTTATTAAATACATATTAACGGTAGCAAAATGGAATGAGGGTTGCATTTTTCTCTTGAAAATTGTTTTAAAGTAATGTGGTAGTTTCATTGGTGTCAACTCTGAATCTCATGCTCCCATTGATATATAACTCAGTTTAGAGATGCAATAGTAGTAGAAAATATGAACAAAGTAATACAGGAAAGGTGGAAGAGAAATTTGAGTAAGGAGACAGGGTTAAAATGGAAAAACTGTAAAATGTATAATGTCATTCTCAAAAATGAAATAAAAATTGTAATATAATTAATTGCAAAACTCCTTTGTAGCATTAAAATCTACTATAAGAGCAACTTAGAATCATGATTTGCAGCAATAATTATTTCCATCTAGTAATTTCTAATATTATTATGTATTATATAATTGTTATAATTTCTTATATTGCTATATGACATAATAAATATAATAAATGTGTGTGAGTATGTGTGTCCAGTTGCTCAGTCATGTCTGACTCTTTGTGACCCCATGGACTGTAGCCCACTAGGGTCCTCTGTCCATGAGATTTTCCAGGAAAGAAAACTGGAGCAGGTTGCCATTTCTTTCTCTGGGAGACCTTATCGACCCAGGGATCGAACCCACGTCTCTTATGTCTCCTGCATTGGCAAGTGGATTCTTTATCCCTGCACCACTTCGGAACTCCAATATAATGAATATATTATAATATGTAATAAAATATATTAATTATTATGATTAGAAATAATAATTCTAAATTATTTTCATCTAAAATTTCAGCTAATAATTTCCATCATGCCTTAGAAAAAGGTTCACTAAACCATCTATGATATATATGGACACATTCTAAGTTCACTGGGTTGGCTAAAAGAATGATCATTTAACAGCATACTGTTCACATTATCTGTGCCTTTGTCTATGTGCAGACAAACATTCTGGAAAGTCATACATTAATGCATGTGGGTGTGGGCAATAGTTCCTTCACAGGACAGCTGGATGCATCCCATAAAGACGTTCAGCCAAATGTTTATTCTAAAGCCTTCTGGTGTGAAGCACAGGGAGGCCTGCAGCACAGCTAGTTGGAAGCAGCCCCTAATGCAGAAAGGAGAGCTCAGCGTACTGATAACAGGTTCTCACTCCTGCTCGTTCTTTGAGCAAGAGGGTAAAAGGCTACATACGTCATGTCATTTGCCAATCTACCAATTATCCCTTGGAAAAGGGAGGCAAAAGCACAATCTGATAGTAGCAGTGTAAATTATCGACAAGCCTAAATAATTTTCATTTTGCCTCTGCATTCTTGTCTTTTTAAAACCTGATCTCTACACATAGAACTGGGAGGTTAAACACACACACACTCATCCCACGTATTTTGAATAATAAAATAGAGTTGTGCATATTTTCTTACAACAATAATAGTTCTTGACGAAAGGCAATTTCCCCTCAGGTGACGTTTGGCAAAATCTGGAAGTATTTTTAATTTTCACAACTTGAGTGGTAATATTGGCATCTAATGGATGTGTACCAAGGATGCTACTAAACATCCTAAAATACACAAGACAGTCACCCACAGACAAAAGAATTATCTGGTCCAAAATACCAATAGTGCTGAGGCTGAAAAATCCTCTTCTAGATATAGTCAGACATGTTGAGTTCAGTTCAGGTCAGTTGCTCGGTCGTGTCCGACTCTTTGCGACCCCATGGACTGCACCACGCCAGGCCTCCCTGTCCATCACCAACTCCTGGAGCCTACTCAAACTCATGTCCATCATGTCGGTGATGCCATCAACTATCTCATTCTCTGTCATCCCCTTCTCCTCCCACTTTCCATCTTTCCCAGCATCAGGGTTTTTCCAACGAGTCAGCTCTTCACATCAGGTGGTCAAAATAATGGAGTGTCAGCTTCAGCATCAGTCCTTCCAATGAATATTCAGTACTGATTTCCTCTAGGATTGATTGGTTGGATCTCCTTTCAGTCCAAGAGACTCTCAAGAGTCTTCTCCATCACCAAAGTTCAAAATCATCAATTCTTTGGCACTCAGCTTCCTTTATGGTCCAACTCTCACATCCATACATGACTATGTAGCTATACATACAGCTATACATATAGCTATACATACAGACATGTAGCTATCACTATTTAAGTCAAAGTTTAGTGTGTTGATAAATGTTATACCTGCTAATTAAAGATAATTCTAAGATGAAAATTCATTTTAAAAATACAGCATTTCTAAAGCACTTTTTATAGCATGGAGTCAATTGCCCATTTATGGTATTCAAATAAGAATAGATGGTAAATCATCCCAGTCCACTTTAACTTTATGCAGAACTGGGTTTTCCCTTTAAAAAATAGATTTTTAGAGAGGCATTGGGTTCACTGAACAGAAAAATTGAAAAAAAAAAACTGAACATAAATTACAGAGATTTTCCATGTACCTCAAGTCCTACACACAAACACACGCGTTGTGCGTACATGCATGTGTGCACTCACACACACCTCCCCCACTATCAACATCCCCTTTGTTACAATCAATGACCGTACATTAACACATCATTATTACCTAGAATCAATAGGTCACCTTAGTGTTTACTCTTGATGTTATATATTCCATGGGTTTGGACAAATATATAATAGCATATTCATCATTAAAATATCACAAAGACTAGTTTCATTGCATTAAAAATCCTCTCTGCTCTACCTATTTGTAATTACTTCCTGTGTTTTTAACTTTTAAACACATCACAAAGTAAGTGGTATAGTTTCATAATGAATTTGTATATTGATTCAACACATTGTGAGACTAGAATAGGGTTTGCTGAAAGAACTGTAACTTCAACTCCACAAATGATAACAAATTAATAAACATTAAACAAGTATCCTACAAATTTCTGAAGTTACATTACTGCATCAAAATAAACATCTTACACTAACATTCAAAGTAAATGTAAGACACAATATTTCCATCCATCTGAAAAGGCTTAACCTCCTGTTAAAAGAACCAATATGCTTTTAATGTGTTTCACCTTTTGAGACCAATGTGTAATAAAACCCTCAAATTAAGTAGATTGCATTTTAGCTTCGATAAACTAATAGCACAATTAGAGCACCACATAATTTACTATTACTGCTCCAAGGGAAATCACTTAAGTATTTAAGCTCTTTAGAAGGACTTCACTGATAAAGTAATGTCTATCTACAAAACTCCCCTGAAGATTAGTCGTACTGAGGCCCATGGTAGGTAAAAAGATGGTTGGGGGTTTGGCATGGATATTACACATCCTAAGATGTACTTTAGGATATCTGCTGTTTTTCCCCTCAATTCCCCTTAAAGTGTAGAAAAAGGATGCCTCGACTAGTCCCACCTGACTTTAATTATATGCAACACAATTTGAATGACTATATCTTAGTCATTAGATATATTAATTTGCACTTTTTTTTTCAATATTCCCCACCACCATCCCAGAACTAGTTTATTTTGTTAATATGTAAATTGACATGTCCTCAAATTCTTTTTGAAACAATATTTACACACATATTATAGATTATATGATTTCTGTGAATACTTGATTTTCTTTCCAAATACTTCAATTCAACATCTACCTTAGAACAGCTATGAAAGGCTCTAAAAATATTAGGAAAGGCCAAGTATGAAATAGAAAAGAGGCAATAAAAGTCCACATTTACATATCTGAACCTTAAGAGTTCATAGCTTGATTAGAATGTAACTATTTGAAAAGCTTATTATTCTGATATTTATAGCTAAGTATATATGAAAAAAATTAAATTGCTGATCATATTTTTATTTAGTCCCATAGCAACAATTTAGCAATGATAAGGTGAGTTTTTCAGTTTTGAGTAATACTATAAGACTTTGGAAAACTCTATACAAATCATTAATTTTTCAGAACATATTGTTCATGCTTAATTGATATGTGTTTATTTAGTAAAAGTGAATAAACATGCTCACATCCTACCTATAAAACTCCAGTGCTTGAGAACCATCCAAAATGTAGACTCAAAATGAGCCATATATGTAAATAAACTGATTTTCCCAACTTTCCAGCTGAGAAAATTCCTGGACATTGAAGACAAGAGAACCATATTTTAGTGGAAAATAGAATTTGGTTGTCAAGGTTATTTATTTGCTTCTGGACACTATGATTTCTTTTATAACAGACACCTGCAAGAAAATTATCACTGTGAAATTCTGCCTGAGGTTTTGAAAGAATTTTAAATGCTTACGCACAGAGAAGTTGTTTTTTTTTTTTTTTTTCCCACTAAGAGAAAGTGCAGTGGTAAACTTATTTAAATTCTTGTGCTGATAAGAGGCTATTCTAATCTTGATGAAAAGGTAAATTGCAATCTCAGCCCAAATAAACCACAAATCTCTAAAGAAGAAAATCTAAGGTGCTCTTTAGATTATGTGATAAAATTAGCTTGAGTAGGTTTTCCTTTGTTTGTTTGCCTCATGTCTAACAGAACACAGGATGAAAAAAGTGAAGATACAAATCAGAAAACCTGACAGTCTTTGAAAATAATTGCTACATCCTCAATTGCAAGAATTATGTCTAGTTTACTGAAAGTCTCTAGTCCTCTCATAATGGATGGTGGGTTTGGGTTCGCTCGTGCCTCCGTTGGTAAAGAATCCGCCTGCAATTTGGGAGACCTGGATTCAATCCCTGGGTTGGGAAGATCCCCTGGAGAAGGGAATGGCTACCCGCTCCAGTATCCTGGCCTGGAGACTTGCAAAGAGTTGAAAACAACTGAGCGACTTTCACTTTCACTTGTAAAAGTGTAGGTAGAAATAAGATACAGTATATAGCTAAGCAGACATTTACAAACTGTTTGCTAACTATGTTCAAGTTCTTAAAAAAAACAAACAAAAAAACTATTTATATACAATATTTATAGTTAAATAAGTTGTCACTTATTCAGTAAACATTAATTGAATCCCTAACTTATGCCAGTATTTAACACAGCCAGGCCTATAGCACTGAATGAGACAGACATCTCTTCTCTCACAAAAGGATAAGCAGGATGTGGCAGATAATAAATGTATAAGTAAGCAAATTATCAGAGAGAAGTGAATATTGTGAAAATAAAAAAATGAAGTACTATGGTAATTTCTACAGGTACACTTCCAGTGTCTCCATGCTGACCTCTCTCTCATGATTCATCCTCCACATAACCTTCACAATCATCTGCTAAATCATCAATTTTATTGTGTCACATTCCTGCTAAAATTCTTTAATTGCATCCTATGGGACATAGTCTAATATCTATGGTATTTCAGATCCTCAAAACCTGTCTTCCTCACCTGTCCCCCTTCCAGCCTCACATTCCATGCAAAGTGTACCATGTCACATGGTACATCACTTTGATTTATCCATTCATACATCCACCCATTCAAGAAGATAATCACTGGGATGCCTGTACGTGCTGTTGATACAAATAAATATTCATGGCCCCTTCCTTATAAGCTCTAAACTCTGGTATGGAAAACAGATCCCACAAAGAAACTACCAATTGCAAATGTGAAAAGTGTTTCAAAAGAAAAGAACATGATATCATCAGGATTAATATAAAGGGATATGATCCTCAGCAGAAATGACAATCGGGCATCTATTGGCATGTATCTTTATATGTTTTAATTAGGTGTTTTTATGTGTTCAGTAAATTTCTACACTCCTCAAGGGCAGGTTATTTCTGGGTTTCCACTTTATATTGGCTTTCCAGGTGAAGTTAGTGGTAAGGCACCTGCATGCCAATGCAGGAGACAGAATAAACATGGGTTCGATTTCTGGGTCAGGAAAATCCCCTGGAGTGGGGCACGGCAACTCACTCTGGGATTCTTGCCTGGAGAATCCCATGGATAGAGAAGCCTGGAGGGCTACAGCCCACAGGGTTGCAGAGTTGGATATGATTGAAGGGACTTAGCATAAATGCATACAAAATTACAAATGATACCAGAATTATTTTCAATGGGTCTATATCTCCTCCTAACCTATTTTAGATAGCTGAGATTATTGCAAAAGCAGAGGCAAAAAAAAAAAAACCCTCAGTTTTTATTGTTGTCAAGTTTATTTTTCACATCAAACTCTCCTCTCATCCTCACTCCAATTCAGATGACCAATGGAGTTTGTCTTTTTGCTTCCAAGCTTATGAAATTCTGCTGTCAGGCTTTGCATACTTAAAAACAAAAACAAAACAAAAAAAACAGACGTTTACTTGCTGACACCTCCCCTATGGTAAAGGTCTTAAATGTACAGATAGGAAGATTTTCTTTCTGGCAATAGAAAACTAGAGAATTTTACACTTGTTGCATCCGTTTTTGTGGGTAGTAACATCTCCTTTGTATGTGCTCTATTTATCCCCAGATGTTAGGCAAGATCCACTAAAATTATAAGGAGACAAAGACAAGTCAGAATTAGATAACTCTGACCTGGCCTAGTGTGGAATTTGTTTATATTGTTATATTTCTGGGTATATGTAACATTTTACATTTTCACCTATTCAGGAGGAAACTCCAAACACACATTTAGAGGTCAAATACTCAAGCTCTCACCCATTTCCATTTATTTGTGTTTAATGCTTAAGGCTGAAAATGTTTCAATAAGATCATAAAATCACATCATGTCAGAAAAGCAACTTTCTTAGAATGGCTGGAGGGTAATGTTTTGGATAGATTAAACTAAAACATCATATCAAGAAAGTTGCTGGCCTGCAAAACATAATGTTCTTTTTAACTAGGAAGATAGAGCCCAGAGCTGCAGAACAAGAATGGCAGAGACATTTAATTTTTTCATGTATAAACAATTTAGTTCTCTGAACTCATTATATCATGATGAAATTTGAGAAATAATTTTTCCTACATAAGCCTCTGGAACAAAAAAATCTTGCTATGAGGAAAGTTGTGAAGTCTTAAGGTAAAATATATGATTTCTTTCTTTTGTGCCTATCAATAGAAGATTATTATCTTGAAAAGAACCAAATTTTATCCAGAAAAATTAATGTTTCTGTCTCCAACTTAATTTTATCCTTTTTGGAGTATATTAGAGGTATTCTAAAGTATTCTTGACAGGTACAGAACTTCAGTGTATACATATCAAGATCAGTTGCATTTATTTAAATACTATACACTTATGTTTTAAATATACTTTTTAGCTGTCATTTTAAATGCTTTAGCAAAGGAATTTGAATTTCCAAAAACTGGATCCTTATGCATGGCAGTGTTTCTCTGTATATGAGAGAGCAAACTCTTGATTTTGCAGAAAAAAAGGCCCAAAGAAATTATATGAGAGCAACTGTATGTCCTTTTACAGCTAGAAGTTGGCTTTACACATTCCACGACTCATAAATAAACAGAAGAGTTCTGTGAACTATATGCAGATGGCTGGGTCTACACTGGGAGCCTTTTGTGATGACTTTGGTTTGATTCCCTGTTTTGCCATCTCTTAAAATATCTGCAAAAAAAATTTTTGCTCCACTCCTTAGAAATAGGACAAGTAAAATCCTGTAACTTGAGAATTTGCTCTCTGCCTTGTTGGGGCTTTATAAAGCTTGGAGAAATCCATTTTTCCTCCTCATTATTGTTCACATAAAAATATTTGCCTCCATAACTGGCATTAAAAAGGCTTTATGTTTTAAATATTCATTGTTTTATTTGTAAAAGATAACACAATAGCAGAAGTACAATGAGAGAGACAAATCTACAAGGTGGTAGAAGGAAGTAATAAGCCAAAGAGTGGGAAAAAATCCCACAAACCACATAAAGGAAGATATGAGATCAGCCACTTAAGTAAGCAAGTTTAAGGTTACCACACTGGCACTGAGCGAAAGTGTGCCTGCCAAGCCTAAATGAAAAAAGGAGTGAGAAGAATAAAGGCATTTGACAGAGCAAGGCAGGGAGACAAGGTACCAAAGTCAAGTGGAAACACTAAGACAGCAGTTATGGATCTTTTTTTTTTCACCTGATTATGGCACAGAAATTCTAGTAGGCTGGTGAGAATATTGGATATTAAAAAAAGAACTAAAAAAATATGCATACAGTGCATTGTGCATGCTCAGTCACTTCAGTCGTGTCCAACTCTTTGTGACCCTATGGACTGTAGCCCACCAGGTTCCTCTGTCCATGAGACACATGGATTGAACCCATGTCTCCTACATTGCAGGTGGATTCCTTACCCACTGAGCCACCTGGGAAGCTCATGCATTCTAGTATTTATCATTTAAATGTTGCAACTATCTCCATTCTCCAAACACACTTATAATATATACACAAATACACATACACACACACACATAAATTCGTCTCACCATTACTGCTATAGCAAGAATCATTTGCTTAGCTAATCACAAATCTTTCTCAACAGCAAAGCCTAAGGGCTTTGGCAATGCAAAAAGTATTGGCATTTCTCTGATGTATATTCAAAAATCTATATTACAACTCAATTCAGCATGCATGAGTCAGCAATAGATATACTGTATCTTTAAAAAGACATGAAGGCTTCCAGTCAAGCCTTTTAAATCTTTACAAATAACATTTCAAGAGGGTTGAGAATGTGGACTTAGATAGCAGATGGCTTTTAGTACAATACTCCTCCAGGATCCTTTGATTTTATTACTTTTGCTTTTTGATGGTGCTCTTTTCTGGTTTGTTTTGATGACTTTGTGGCCTAATGGACTGAAATCAGACAGCGAAGCTGAAAACCCTTAAGTCCTAATGACAGAGAGTGACTTATTGGGTAACCTTGAGTAAGTGTTACATTTCCCTTATTGTAGTTTCTATGGCAGAAAATAAAAATTACTCTGACTGCCTCTCCACCCTCCAAGGATGGTCCAAGGAGACTAGAAATTATTAACCTGCATAATATGAAATAATATATTACCTGCTGTTTATTAAGCAAGTGTATGTGCCAAACACTATTTTAGGTACATAGCATATTTTATGGCTTTTAATATATACAATAGCCATATAAACTATGAATAGTTAATTTCATTTTACCGAAGAAGAAATGAGGCCCCAGAAGTGAGAGGACTTGAACTTACATCAACTTAACCAAAATTTCCCTTTTCTTTCCTTTACATGACCTGATCTCTGCTAATGAACAATTATAATTAAAATTAAAATATTTAGTAATTAATTTGTCATATTATATATATAGCAATTATAACACTATATAATTTTGGTGGTGGTGTTGTTCAGTCACTGAGTTGTGTCTGACTCTTTTGCGACCTTATGGACTATAGCCTGCCAGTCTCCTCTGTCCGTTGAATTTCCCAGGCAAGAATACTGGAGTGGGTTGCCATTTCCTTCCCTAGGGAATCTTCCTAACCCAGGGATCGAACCTGCATCTCCTGCAATGGCAGGTGGGTTCTTTACCACTGATCTACCAGGGAAGCCCATACTATAAATACACAGCAGTTATTACACACATACATAGCATGTACATAAAAGATATTAACTGGTTATATATTATTGTGAATTAAATGCCATTCAGCACTAGCATTCCATTGTTACTTGATTTTATTCAATCTATGGCTATCAATGTGGCTCAAACCCAGGTCTTCTGCATTGCAAGCGGACTCTTTACCATCTGAACCACCAGGGAAGCCATCAGTCTATTAATCGAAAATAAACACCCTAAAGAAAGGAAGGATGGAAAAATGGAATGAAAGAGAAAAGGCAGTGATGCTCTGTTCCCACAGTCCATAAATTGCCACCAGATTTCTGAATGTGTGAGTGGAGAATTGATTGGCAAGAAGTTTGGTCCCTGCTTCGAGAGGAAAATCCCGAGTGCTACACTTTGTTTATTTGGTGGTCCTTGGTGGAATTATTTTTCCCGTAAATCACTGTTCTGCAACAGAAAATAAGGTCCGCAGTGCTTTACAGTTCCAGGAAGCACAAAGAGAGAAGGAATTTGAATTTTCATTAAAAGAAAAAAGGAAGGAAGGTGGGAAGACAGAAATGCAGGAAGGAAGGAAAAAGAGAGAATGTGTGCACTGCTTTACCAAAGCCAGGGACTCATTTATTAAATGAGGGCTTTTTTCCAAATGAACCTGCTGATTGATCACTTCCATGTGGCTAAATGTATTTTCTGTTTTTATTTAAAACTGCAAAGAAAAGGAGACCTTTAAAATATGTTTTTAAAATGGCAATAAGCTAAGATGATGTAAGAAGTTTGCCTGATGATTATAGCCATCTCTGAAAGCTGAAGTATCAAAAAAACTGCCTCATTTCCGTATCTCTTCCAGGAGTTAATTCAAGAAAAGGAAGGATCAGATCCTTGCCTCTCTTCAAACTCCTAATTCCAGTGCCTGGGGAGAACCACACACCTATGTTTTTTTTCAAAAAATATGTTTTTCTTTGTATTCAGCCTGTCATTCATTCAGCAAGGGCCTCAAAGCACATTAGAACATTAATTTATAATACTTATGCATATGTTGTGGAATCCCTGAAGATTTTAAGGACTAACTTGCCAATGGAAAATAGGCCATATGGCGCGCACTGGCGTTCTGAACACAACTGAAGTCCATTATCTCCCCTAGCCCCCAGCCCCAGCATGATGAAGAGGATATTTGGCTAAAATATTTTGGAACCGAAGATGCTCTTGTGGATTGTGGATGCCAAATTGGAACAGAATTGATCTCATATAAGACAGTAATGGTTTCAAACATAATAATGTTATACATATTTCTAATCAATTATTTTTAAAGTATGTACTTTTTCGTTTCATTTATAGAGTCATTAACAATAGAGAATTAATTTATAGAAATTGGAGAAAGTAAGTTTTCAATTGGCAAGTATATTTGATTCTACTTCTAAAAACAGTACCTTTTCAGGAAAGTCATGAAGCTTATCAGACTGTAAAGGAGAAATTGTGTAAAACCTCTTGAGTTTATCAATGTAAAGAACTGATATACTTTGGTAAAATGAACCCTACCCTCCCTTAAAGACTCTACACACTCACATCTTTCTTTTTTAGCCTCAATTTTCCATTTTGCTGTTTATTTCATTCTTTGAGTAACACCGCCCCCTTGCATGTCACAGTATGCCATATTTTTTTAATGACTTAACACTCTCCGAGATAAAATGGTGGGCAATTATCTCTGGAATGTTGCAGAAAAGAATTCCTTAGGCCTCTGGCTAGTTGCAGAAGGGCTTACATTAATCACTCTCTCTGCATGCTTGTCTCCTCTTAGTAGTGTCCAATGTCAAGTCAGACAGTCCAGGCAGGGACCTTGATAGAACGTTAAAAGGGCATTACTACACACTGCAGGTATCCAGCAGGAACAAAGTCTTTTACCCTGAGTAATCTTAATAATTTTTGCTCAGGTCTAATCCAGTGCTTTGGGGCATGTTTGTTCCTGAAATTCCTGTTGACCACTTACCATACAATAGCTGATCTAGCATTAAAAAAAAAAAAAAGTTCTTATATTCCAAGCCACTCTAGACTTGGTGCGTCTGTCACTTGCTACTTTATTTTTGAAAATTGTGACAGCCAAAAGCTAGCTTCCTGTTGTAAAATGTTTTATTTGTGTTTCAAGGAGGGGCCCGGAATGCCCAACCGCGCTAGCCTGTTTGGCTTAAAGTGAGTCAGCTGTAATGAACTCTGTGACACTCATCTCACTTAGTGAAGTTCAACAGTGAGTGAATGTGACAACCATTCAAAGTCACAATAATGGAAATTATTATACACACAAAATGGGTGTATTCTTCAGGCGATTTTACCTCTAGCATTTGAAACCTGAAAATACTGTAGTAACATCGTTGAAAATGATCTGAACCAGTTAGAGCCAGACATTTTTTCTCCCCATTATCATAACGGCCAAGCTACAGGTTTTATCATATTAATTTATTCCTTGATCTATTATTGATCATGTTTGCAAAACTATTACTCCTCACAATACACCTTTCAGGAGAGAAATTTAAATTTTCATAAACCACAATAAAAGTTGCTATGAAAAACTTCACCAACATATACAGTCTCCCAGGCAGCTTTGGTTCGTCCTTATAAAATAACAGGGGTATTCAAATAATACCACCTTCCCCTACACTTCCTACTTCTCCCACACTGCTTGATTTTAACTGTTTTTTTTCTTAGATACACACACACAAAATATATATACATATAAATCCAGGTGGTTAGTTATATAGTTTTCTATTTCATATGCTCATTTCCTTCTGAGAATCTTCAAAGCCATTCCACAGCACTTGTGCATCTGGCCCTGTGTACACGCATTTTATCCCTATTATCACTAGTAAACCATGCTTTCCATGAAAGTACAGATTATATCTTATTTATCTCCTTTATCTCTATATTATGTGCTGCTGCTAAGTCACTTCAGTCGTGTCCGACTCTATGTGACCCTACAAACGGCAGCCAACCAGGCTCCTCTGTCGCTGGGACTCTCCAGGCAAGAATACTGGAGTAGGTTGCCATTTCCTTCTCCACTATATTATGTGCAATACCCTGTAAATTATAAAGGCCCAATAACATGATTAAATGAATAAAACAAGTTAGTTTCATGTTTTGGCTTCTCTATTAACTGAGTCAACCAAATATGAATTATAAATATAGGATTGTGAATTAAGGATTAGAGTAAATTAGCACTGCTAACATCTTCAGTCTTTTTGTTTTGGTCCAATAACCTTTTAAGTCAACTGAACACAGATAATGTAAGGTAGTAAAACAGAGATTAAAGTAATGTAGCTATACTTAATATGAAATAAGGCTTTTTTTTATACTTTGTGATTTATGGTCTATGTCTTGTTTGAAACTACTTAGTGCAAGAAAAACACCTAGTTTAATACCTCCCTCCTCTTCCTCCCTTTAAAAAAAAACATTAAGATGTATTCACATTCATGGATCCATTTAGTACTTACATCACATCATGAAGTAGGTAGAAAAGATAATATTAGTGCCAATTCTCAGAGGGTGAAGTGGAAATACTGAATGTATTTGGGCTGTGAGCTGCCCAAAGTTACACATGATATCTGTTGGTAAAATAAACATTAAAATGTCCAAATGCTGGCTTCAAGGTCTTACTATGCATCGTTTCCAGTCCTTGCCATAGATTTTTTCTGATGAGACTCTCAAATAATTGGATCTCTCAGCCCGTGGGACTCTGGGCTCCCTGAGGATGAGTTTTTATTGTTAATTAATATAATTATTACTAAAATTTCCCTCATACAGCCTAGCATTAGCACATAGCAAACCCAAGAAAATGCATATTAAATTAATCTGAAGCCTAACAACTGACAAGCCCTCTCAACTGCTCTTCCCATCCTAATAGTTTATTATTATATACGGCTTTTCTATTCTCATTCTACATGAAATTATACTTCTTAGAGTAATTTTATCAATGGAAATATATAAAACCACTTTTTCTAAAATTTAAGGTTTTTAAGGATAAATTAGGATGAAGGTATAAGATTGCTTTGTGTAGTTTTATCAGATCTCTCCAGAATATTTTGCTAATATGAACCTAACTAGTTATTAACTAAACAGTACTTTGGCCACCTCATGCGAAGAGTTGACTCATTGGAAAAGACTGATGCTGGGAGGGATTGGGGGCAAGAGGAGAAGGGGACGACAGAGGATGAGATGGCTGGATGGCATCACCGACTCGATGGATGTAAGTTTGAGTGAACTCAGGGAGTTGGTGATGGACAGAGAGGCCTGGCGTGCTGCGATTCATGGGGTTGCAAAGAGTCGGACATGACTGAGCGACTGAACTGAACTGAATATCAATCTAACTAATAAATACTAAATAATGGACTTTTGAACAAGGTAATCTCCCTAGGTTTAAGCTGAAGCTCCAATACTTTGGCCACCTGATGTGAAGAACTGACTCACTGGAAAAGACCCTGATGCTGAGAAGAACTGAAGGCAAAAGAAGAGGGCAGCAGAGGATGAGATGATTACATAGCACCACCAACTCAATGGATATGAATCTAAGCAAACTCCGGGAGAGAGTGAAGGACAGGGAAGCCTGGTGTGCTGCAGTCCATAGGGTCACAAAGAGTTGGACACGACTGAGCAACTGAACTGAATATCTTTAGGCATGTGACTTAGTGAAAGGAAAAAAGCCAATTCTGGTCTGTTTGACCAAATGTCTTAGAAAAGATTCAGAATTTTTTTTTTTTTTTTTACTTTCATCTCTCTTAGTTGAAAAATGAAGTGAATATTTATACCTAAGACCATCAAATATGATTTAGTTCACCAAGAACTTAGAAAAGTTAACCATGTATCAGAGAGTGGAGCATAGTTGGGAAGAAGACATTATCTCTGCCTTCCAAGAAGCTGGAGGCAGGTACGGCTCAGGGCTCATTCCCCTCAGGGTCAAGTCCTGGCTCTCCTCCAGGCCATCAGGGTGATCTTGGCAAGTTAACCCTTCTCTATCTTAGTTTCTCTTCTACAAAATTCTGGTAATAATATTATTTAGTGTATAACTTTGGTGTGATGAGTACAATCAACTACAGGTTTACAGGGCCTACGATCAAATGTAGGCTCCACTCATTTTAAAATAGTCAAAAACTTCAAGAGACTGACCACACAGCATTAAACCAGGTGTGGGGGTGAGGATGCAGGAGGAGCTTCTTAGAGTGGGGACTGTGTAAGTAGATCAACTGATGCTCAAGAAAACAATCCTGGTGATAAATAAATGATTAATATATATAAAGCAATTTGAAGAGTGCTTGGCACATAGTAAGTGGTGTCATGTACTAACAATGTTAGTTTATTATTATTATTATTATTATTATAGCCCGAGCTGGAATCAAGATTGCCAGGAGAAATATCAATAACCTCAGATATGCAGATGACACCTCCCTTATGGCAGAAAGCAAAGAAGAACTAAAGAGCGCTTTGATGAAAATGAAAGAGGAGAGTGAAAAAGCTGGCTTAAAATTCAACATTCAAGAAATGAAGATCATGGCATCCGGTCCCATCACCTCATGGTAAATAGACGGGGAAACAATGGAAACCATGACAGACTTTATTTTCTTGGGCTCCAGAATCATTGCAGATGGTGACTGCAGCCATGAAATTAAGACACTTATTCCTTGAAACAAAAGCTATGACCAGCCTAGATAGCATATTAAAAAGCAGAGACATTATTTTGCCAACAAAAGCCCATCTAATCAAAGCTATGGTTTTTCCAGTAGTCATGTATGCATGTGAGAGTTGGACTATAAAGGATGCTGAGCACTGAAGAATCGATGCTTTTGACCTGTGGTGTTGGAGAAGACTCTTGAGAGTCCCTTGGATTGCAAGGAGATCCAACCAGTCCATCCTGAAGGAAATCAGTCCTGAATATTCACTGGAAAGGAGTGATGCTGAAGCTGAAACTCCAATACTTTGGCCACCTGATGTGAAGAACTGACTCATTGGAAAAGACCCTGATGCTGGGAAAGATTGAAGGAGGGAGGAGAAGGGGACAACAGAGGATGAGATGGTTGGACGGCATCACTGACTCAATGGACATGAGTTTGAGCAAGCTCCGGGAGTTGGTGATGGACAGGGAAGGCTGGCTTGCTGCAGTCCATGAGGTTGCAAAGAGTTGGACATGACTGAGCAACTGAACTGAACTGATTATTATAGAATTTACAATTTCACTTAACGTGGAAGAAATATAAAGGAAAATGGCAGTTTTTTTAGATGCTGTCTAGATCTCAATTTTGAATGAAGTCTCAAGTTTGTAACAATGCTCTTTTCATCTGCCCTGGATTTGGGGTCCCATTACCTAAATGCAGGCTTCCCTGGTGGCTCAGTGGGGAGAATCTGTCTGCAATGCAGGTAGATTGCAAGAGATACAGGTTTGGTCCCTGGGTTGGGAAGATCCCCTGGAGGAGGTCATGACAACCCTCTCCCGTATTCTTGCCTGGAGAATTCCATGGACAGAGAAGCCTGGTGGGCTACAGTCTTTGGGGTTGCAAAGAATCAGACATGACTTCGTAATTAAACAACAACAACAACATCAAAATGCACCACCTCTTCTTCATTTCACAGAGATCATATTCTTCCACCTTCCCTTCACAGAAAATATGCAAAATGTGAGTTCTATCCTTTACATATATATATATATATATATATATATAGCATTCATATGGTGCTTTCCATTTGTTTACCTCTATAGTTTTTGTCTCAATATGGTACACAGTATATGAAACAGGAAAGTTCTTTAACAAAAGATTTAAGTCCTGGTCTTCTCTTCAATGTGCAAATGGGACAAGACTTTTAGTTTACTGATTATTTCTTTTTACATTTTCTCTCTAATATCCAATTCTTAACTGAAAAAAATATACACTTCTTTGGTACCAAAACAAAGGCTCCCCTCAAAGATGTTCCCATCCTAATCCCTGGAATCCATGAATGTGTCATGTCACTTGGCAATGGTAGGGGGTGACACTAAGGTTGGAGATAGAATTACGTTTGTCAATCAGCTGATGATAAGATAGACTATCCTAGATGAACCAAGTAGGTCTATGTAACCACATTTACAAATTCCTCTACTGGTCACTGCTGACTTTGAACATGGAAGATGGCACTATGAGCCAAGAAATCTAGCCAGGCTGTTACTGCTGGGAAAGGCAAAAGCAGATCTTCCCCGAGAGCCCTCAGAACAGTGTGTTACCCTGTTGGTACCTTGATTTAGCCCACTGAGACTCATTGCAGACTTCTGAGCTCCAGAATTGTAAGATAACAAATTTGTGATGATTTAAGACATTCAATTTGGGTAATTGTTATAGCAGCAATAGGAGAGTAAACATTTATATATAGATGTGTGGTGTGTGTGTACCAGTGTGTGTGTGCACACACACATTCAAACACACTCACTCCAGATATACTTCTGAACATTTGAACATTGCTGTTCTTAATGTCGAGTAAATAACCCTCACAAGGGCAGGCTATTCTTGTTTGAAGTCACTCCACAATGGAGCTCCCACCTTTGGCTAAAAAGATATTTCAGTAGAAATGCAAAGAGCCTGCCCTCTTTGACTTAGACTGAAAATTTCAACCCTTCACAGTGTTTCATTGCACTGAATCTTCTCCTCTGTTACTGTGTTGATTACATTAGCTGATAGTTAATATACTTATCTGTCTTATTCACTAGACAGGGACAGCCTGCAGGACAGGGACTGTGTCTTTATTCATATCTCCATATACATGACATGGCAGATCCATCAATATTTCTTGATTTTTCTTGATTTAAATTAATGAATGAGAAAATTCTTTAAGCATGCACATGTGCACACACACAAACACACACACACACTGGGGTAAATGTGTACTTCTATTTTATTCACTCTAGCAACAATGTTATGAGATAAGGACTATATTATTTAGTGATACTAGTTGGGAATGGATGGTAAGGTCTGATTCAGAAATCCAGGCTTGTGACTATGAATCCTTAGAGCTTTCTAATCCTAGTTTAAACGATGACCAATGAAAGAGCAACAAGTTTCATTGCTATCAGTTACTGTAATACCACATTAACCAAGAATTACTAACAAGTAATTTCAGGGTTCACAGAATATATCCAGTAGCATAAAAGATAGTTAAAAAACTCTTCAAGAGCGTAAAAGACACCATTCCTGTGCATGTGATGGATAGGTGAGATAAAATTCTTCAATAGTGGAGTCACAGAATCTATTTTTACATTATCATAGGTTGTATCTTTTCTAGCTGAAACCCCAGATTTATTCACTCACAGCAAGAAAAAGCTCACTATTCTGTTTCGGCTTGTGATGTGGAGTTCACGTCTAGATGTGAATAAATCTGTAGTTTTTTCAAAAGAAATTTAACAAGTCCCATTTAGTCATGTGTGAGTTACTGTGCTATTTTAAATTGCCACTTTTAGGGGTTTACTAAAATGATAAATAACTGAAGGACAGATTCATATGTGGCTAGATCTCAATGAAGGGGCATGCACTAAAAAATATAGATTCATGAAAATTATAAGACATCTGAAATATGAACCATCTACAATAATTTTAATTTCAGGAACAGAATTTATTAGCAGAAAGAACACTTGCCTAGCAGAGCATAACAAGGAAGTTCTATTGATGATTGTATCCACAGAAATAATAACCCTGTGAGAAGGTAGTTGTGTCCATTTTACAGGTGTAACTTTGTTTCCATAGCTAAGAAGAAAAACAAGCCTTCCACAACTGTGTTGAACTATAGCTAAGTTCACCTCCAATGTATCTCTTCTTGGTTTGGAACCAGTAGCTGATGGGGGAGGGGAGAGCATGCAAAATGAGTAGGGATTCCTTCTTCCTTTGATATTTGTTTTTAGTTCTGTTTCTGTTTTAGTCAACCAATTAAGAAAAGTTTCATCAAATATTTAAATAATAGAAGAAAAAACGTTTTTATTTAATCTGTTAGCATACTCATATCCATGACCTCATCATTGGTACTAGCAAATTGTGCCAAGAACTTTACAAATGTTACCTCATTCAGGTTAAAACTTGTATTAATCTATGGACAGTTCTTATACTCATTTTACAAATGAGATTTCTGTTCCATTCCTACTCAAAGCCAGTATCAAGGTGTGAGCCCAGTTCCATAGTTAATCAAATCCATACTTTTTGTCTTTTCTAGAGTAATTATCAAGACGGTAGCAAACAACAGAAATATCTCATATGAATAAAATTCAGTTATGATTGTCTTTGTCTTTTTAACTGCCCAGGCATAAATGAATGAAGATTATGAGGGATACAATCTGGTCAGTTGGAGAGGAAACTGAAACATCACAAATAACAGGACGAATTCAGGAGAGAGCGAGCTCAAGTGCACAGGAGAATGTAGAAAAGTTTAAACACTAACATAAAGCCACTGGTGGGAAATGTCTAAATAGTGAGATGCCTGAGTATACATACTCTTAGAAAAATATTTTGATAAAGTACTCTCACTCTACTAAAAGAGATTAAACTTTTGATATATCTAACAGAGATCAGTCGAACAGGTTAGTAAAGAGAAAAAAAAAAGAGTGAAATATGTTGAGGTAGATGGTAAGGAGTCTGCTTGCAATGTGGGAGACCCAGGTTCAATCCCTGGGTGGAGAAGATCCCCTGGAGAAGGAAATGGCAACCCACTTCAGTATTCTTGCCTGGAAAATCCCACGGACAGAGGAGGCTGGCAGGCTACAGTCCACAGAGTAACAAAGACTCCAACACGACTGAGCGACTTCACAGAAGAAAGTAGTGAAAATGTGTAGTCCTTGTGGGGGAAAAAGGAGAGGTAATATTTTAACTATAACTGTCAATGTTAGGATACATAAAACTTTTAGAAAAATAATGTCAAAGGTAATTTGAGAAATGCAAGAAATCTATTATGGTGATACCGAGAACAGCACAGATAATTTTTATTCTGGAATGGCTAGAAAGCTAACTAAAAGCAGAGAAGTAACCTCAATGACCTCTAAAATCCCCCAGATTTAGATGCAAGATTTCTATTGTTATTATTAGTGTTAGCACTACAGAGCAGGAAAGAGTAAAGATAAATGAAGAAAAACAAGTCCTATCTAAACTGGGGAAGTGAGGGCCAGACACGGAAGGAAAGCAAAAGAAGCGTGAAGGATGATTTAAAAAGGTTAGACTAAAATAAAGAAAACATATTATTTTATTTTTATCTTTTTTTAGTCAAAAATAATGAAATAGAAAATGTGCAAAATGTGGTACCTTAAATCCATCAACAGCAGGATGTACAAAATTATAATGTTTCTATTACATCACTCTATGTAGCACTTTTGATTGCTAATTACACTGTCAGATGTATGTGATGTGAATAATTTATTTTTTGTTTCTTTTTAACCTAACTTTGGTTCTTGCATACATTGAAAAGATTCAAATCTATAACATACATAATGTGGAAGTGCAGTTTTAAGCAATTATGATACAAGTATACATTTTTGAAAGCATTCATATTTAATTTAAATAGTAAGCCTTTAAGTATCTTAGTTGAACTGAATTTGACATGTGGCACATTTTAAAATGTCTCCAGATTAAAGTCTATTAAAGAAAAGATTGCTATAAAATAGAAACTGATAAAGAGAAAAATGAAAGCAAGCAGAATAAATAAGCTTAAAAAATTAGCACTCCACAAAACCAGGGCTGATTCTGATTGGCTAGAAGTGAAACCATGATTTACTGGTCTATTTGCCCTACCATTCAATAAATAACTTGGTGTCAATGGAGCAACTGTTGTATCATAAAGAATGCAGGCCATAAAGTGGTCCACATGACAATATATCATCAGTGTGTTTCCATTCCCCTTCTATTTTAGAGAAAACTGTGTGCAATAAGATGATAAAGCTTCCTACATTTTAGTAGCCATATTTCTAAAAATTACGCACCATGCAAATTATTTGGTTCTCCCCACTGGACCAGTTTATTGAAAGCCAGAATAGGTTGCATTGCAAAATTCTTATGTATTTAAAACAGTAACATGTGATAAGGTTTCTATCTAGACACCTGGTGGGAGAAGAATTTCCTTTTATTGCTGTTAAGAGAGTTCTGAGCATATTTTTTAACAGTTGGCATTTGCAGAAGTACTTTATGGACATCAATTAGTTACTGCTGACAATTGCTTCAAGAAATAGAACTGTAGCTGTGGACTTCGGCTGTTGCTTCTAAATACTGATATATTGATATCCTATCCACCAACCATTTTGCTTCTGAAGCACAAAATCTGATTTATTAATAGAGATTTTACTTTCCAGGTTTGATTATAATTTGGGAAATTTCTAAAACTGCCCCTCAACTTCGTCTCTGTTAATCCATATCATTTGCTTTCTCAATTTATTATTGTACACATATGGATTTTACTGTTAGGTAACTAGAAAAATAAAGGGACAATTATCTATCTTTCTGTATTTGTATGTATGTAATTTATATATAACATTTATGTGTGTGGAATGAAGTGCTGGATAATATAACTAGAACCATTCATTCTTCCTGCTTATCATGTGATTCCTGTGTAGAGCCCCCTCTCTGTTTTATCACACACAAACCCCCATATCAGTTCCTCAATATCTCCTTCCCCTCTGGGACCAAACACAGAACACAATGGCATCTGGATGGACCGCTCCAGCTCAAAAAGATTAAAGTAACAAAGTGCAGACACATGGGAAGCTGCACATGAGCTAGAATCCAGATTAAATTCAAGCATCTACCTTCATGTCCAGGTTAATTTACTTAAAGAAAAACACGTCACAGCAGCAACATTCAGAAAGTGCTCTCCAGGGCTTAGAGACCATCAGAAGCACTTATAAAACAGTCAAATGACTATTATGAATGAGTAAGAAATGTACTGATTAAATATTAGTAATGTCTACGGTTAAAAAACAGCAACAACAACTCACTGTCAAGGAAAATGTACACTGCTCACAGAGTCCACAGACGGGGACTGTGGAAACCAGAAAACATCTGGGCAGCCACAGTGTTACACACATACCATAATGAATGTGCATATTGAGTAGATAAAAGCAAGCCACTACTTTTTTTTTTTTTTTAACACTAAAGACCACTCAGTTTTATTAATTAACATATATTAATAGCACATACAGTTGACATAAAACCTTTTACAATTCACTGTGGGATCCTTGATCAAAATAACTGATTACAGGCACAGAGAAAGATATTCATGCCTTTGATATAATGATCTGAGAAAAGTATTTCTATGGTGTACAGAATGGAAGCTAATTGTTTCATAAACAGGAACCTGTGTTAATCATATGACCTTTCCAGGAAAGGTGCCCAATACTTTTCTAGGATATTAGAGAAGATGGCATTATTTCAGCCATGTCAACTAATATTCTGTTGATATTATAAAGATATTACAAAGATATATCAAGATTTCAGTGAACTGTTATTATTGATATATTTCTGTTAATATTATCAAGATACATCAAGATTTCAGTGAACTGTTGATATTATCAAGATACATCAAGATTTCAGTCAACTATTGATATTATAGATACATCAAGATTTCAGTGATATTATAAAGATATACCAAGATTTCAGTGAACTGTCATTGTTTCATCCTTAAAATAAAAAAAAATAAAAATAAAAAGCAGAGACATTAAAAAAACAAAAACAAAAACAAGTGACATAACTAGTGAAAACTTAGAACAAACCTGCCTTACTTTAATACACAGAATGATTCCCTGATCACTGACATCATGGTGACCTCCAGGGATGTTTGACTTCAATGACAGAACGCCTCCATTTAGATGTTCACTGTACATTTTACATTACTGTGTCCTTAATCTTCTAATGAAGAACAAATATAAATTATGCCCACCCAATATACAAGGGCTTCTCTTATCTTTGGGGCATCTACCATCAAAAACATAAGTTCATATACAGTAATTCTCCTTTAGAGTGAATTCAGAGAAGAGCAACTGATGAAATGCTTTCTAGTACACATTCTCTGATACTTATTTAGATTTGATTATTGAATAAATACTTTCCTACATCTGTTTTTACATCATTCACATATCTTTCTTGTATAAACACAGGCTCATGTTTTCTAAAGTGTGTATTTAGGACAAATCTCTTTCATGACTTATTATATTACTAGGGTTTCTCTCCAATATGTGTTCTCTGATGTTGAGTGAGGTGAGAGTGATTAAAGCCTTTACCACTTTCCTTATATTTAGCTTTTAAGTTTCTCTGAAGGATGAATTCTCTGATGCTGACCAAGACTTGAGCTTTGGGTAAAGGCTTTGCCATGTTTCTTTAAAGCCACTACTTTAAAGGACAATCACTGTAACCAGAGAACCATGTCTTGGACTGTGGTCACCAGCCTTGTGTTTTTTGTTTTATTTTTCCTCACAAGAGGCAATTCCAAAACAAAAAACAAAAAAGATATGTTTATTTATGAACCACACTTTTTTCATTACATTTTATCATATCACTGTAATAAAACTGTGATAAATATATGTATTCTCACTATGCAGACTGCCTACTCAACTAAAGAGAAAAATATTAATAAAATAATTGGCACTACTTTTAAGCCACTAAAATGTGAATAACTGGGCATACTCATAAGTTGACAATGGAAATTAAGAAGTTCATAGAGCTACCTTCCACTGGAGAATGTCTCTTTATTGATCACTAGAACCAAATTTAGGATTGTGACTTCAGCAAGCATGTGTTATGTATTTGCTCTTACCTCTAAAGATTATGCAAATATTTTCCTGCTTCCAATATATTTCCCTGCTTCTTTGCTCCAGATGATATGTATTAAGCTACATTTACTGCATACATATTTACTATGTGCCAGCCATTGCTCTAAATATTTTGTATGTACCAAATGTTTTTATTCTCTCAATACCAGCAATAATAGTACCTCGTGCTGCGATTCATGGGGTCGCAAAAAGTTGGACACAACTGAGTGACTAAACTGAACTGAACTGAATTCTGTCCAGAATTCAATCATATACTACTTCCAAAATGTTTAGGTCCTTGCCCAGCACATAGAAAGTGCTACATTAGTGTTTTACCAAATAGTCCCATGAAATAGGTTGTATTTGTTATTCTCATTTTACATATGATGCAATAGAAGCAGAGGCTGATTAAGGAGCTCCCAGGGATCAAGAGCTAATAAGTGATGGACTTTAAATACCAGCAGTTTAACATCAAAGCCTGCATTCTTTATTCCCTTGTATTTATTTATTTATGCTTTTCAAAAATTTTTTATTTTGTATTAGGGTATAGCTGACTAATAACATTGTGACAGTTTCAGGTGAACAGTCAAGAGGCTCAGCCAAGTTCATGTGGCCATTCTCCTTCAAACTTCCCACCTATCCCAAAGCTTGCATTCTTAACAATGGGGCTCTGCCACTTCACAAAAAATGTGCATAGACTGTTCCTTCAACAACTTGATCCTTAACACTCCTCCAAGAACTTCCCAGAATTTATATCTCTACACACACCAGACTGCAGGCTTCTTGAAAATACACACTACATGCTGTCTCACAGTCTTCTCTTGCAGGCCACTTCTGCACTGATGTGCACACAGCAAATGTGCAGAAGCTGCATGGATGCCTGTATAGATTAATGGCCTAGTGAGGATAATGTAAGTGATAACGTTTTAACTTTAAAAATTTAACAGATATGCATTGAATATTTTATGCTTCAAGACACAAATACCCATCTAGTTTAATTATCCTTTCATTTTTTATTTCTGAGTAGATGACACCCAGATACACATGCAATGACCTCTCTTTCTGTACTTACCATTCCCAAAACTACTCTTTAAAAAATGCCCTGACTGTCCTGGAGACATAATTTTTTACTTCTTGAAAAAAATGAGAAATTTAGTCTTTACAGATTTGGGTTTGTACCCCAGTTCCACAACTGTGGGTAGTACTATCTATGAGATCTAGAAAAAGTTAGTTAACCTCGACGTGCCTCAGTTGCCTTAGCTTTCAAATGGGACTACATAAAAAAAATAATAGTGGGCACAAAGTAAGCACAGTATAGCGAGTGTAAAAATTGTTTTTCAGACTTTCTCCAAGGAAGTGAGGTAAAAATAAGACCAATAAGCATATAAATGAAGTTTAGCCCTGACTCTATTTGGGTTCCATACATGGATATTCTTTGGCATTTTTACCTTTCTAATCCTGAAGTAGAAGTGTATTTACATAATTTGTATACAAATTGACAATCAGAAGTAGGGCACTTAATAGTAAAATCTAGAGTAGCACTGGGAAGTTAAGTTGAAAATTAAAGTTTCCTGAAAATAATCAATAGCCAAATAATAGTGTCTTTAAGAATTCTCAGATGATAGCCTCTTCTAAGCATCATGGTCTGCAATATTTGGTGATTTAGAAATCTCCAGATGTTCTTAGGTGAGGTGTATCCTTTTCTGGGTACAGGTCCAAAAAACAAAACTTCCTGGTTCATATTTCTTAGTGTGACACTATAAGTCAACATTCGCTAAAGTAGAGCAGGTTGGGAAAAAGCCCCAGAATGGCTTTTAATATACCAGATACCCTAGAGGCTCAATTGCACTCATGATGGATTATTGACAAACTGTATTTCTGTTATTCGTTTTTCAAAAGCATATGTTTGTTTTTACAAGGGTCTGTTCTAAGTTTGTCTCAATGTTAAGTGCATTTGTTTTATTTACGTATATTATCCTTGTCCCGGAGAAACCTAACCACAATAAGTCACAATACACTGACTCTTTCAGTCGCTCTTGCCTTCCACAAAATCCGCAATGAATATTGATGATTCTAAACTCAGTACAGGTCCTTGAAATAAACAAAGAAATACATTATAGTGCTTCCCTGGCTTTAATGAGGTTATCAAATGGAGAAGAGCTTAAAATTCGCCATTAGGTTTTAAAGAATGGTCAGCTAAGAGAAAAGCCTTCTTTGAGGCATGAATAATAAGAAAGACACTAATACTTGAAGGAAAAGAAGGAAAGAAGGGAGAAGGGAGGGAGAGAGGGTATAAAGAAGAAAGGATGGAAGAGGAAAGGAAAAAAAACCACAAAACTTTTCTAGCCAGATACAAACCAAAAGCCAAATTTGCAAGAAAATTCTACATCTATCCAAGTCATGTTCCTGACTCTTTTAAGGTACTGGCAGCCACTCACTCCATCTTTTTAAACATTAATCTAAAAAGCCAGTCAATGCTTGGCCTAGTCTGACCTTCCATTTTAGAATTTTTAAAAAGGAAAAAATAGCCATACAAAAGCATATTAATATCTTCTGATATATTCAAAACGATCTAAAGGATTAAGCACCTAAACCACGGCAGCTCTTTCTCAAAACTCCCTGATGAAATTTAGACTTTCCTTGTCTTGGCCGCATGCGTTCTTCGTGCCTTTACAGAGAAGCAGCTACTAAGGACCACTATAATGGCAAAGCAGCAGTTAAGCAAGAAGCACCAATAGCAATACAGAGCTGACATGTTTTCTTTCCCTTGGCTTGCTAACAATCCTCAGGAAATGAAGCATGTGGTCTTCATGAAGTAGTTCCTTAAATTTTAATGTGACATTGATCTATCTCAGGATTCCTAAAGGTTCATGGGCAGTACACTAAGGAAAGACAGCTAACAACTGAAAAGCAAATGAAAGTTTAGTTACATAAACACATTCTGTAAAGTGCAAATTAGAAATGATACTACGTTACACCCAAACAATACCAGCGACAATCTTTTGGTTCCTGTTTCCACCAGATTCTCAAGGTCGACACTGAAAAATACTAACATGACATTCTTTGTCCATAAACCAAGACATGGATCAACAAGGCTGAAGCTGTAGAGGGGGAAAGTAATATTTGGTGTCACCAGTAACACTGATGACATTACCTAGTGTTCTATGCGGTCCCTCATTTATTGGCATCACCATCTGCTCCATTGTATAAGACAGGAACCACAAAATAATCTTTATGCCTCGTCTTCATGAACACAGCCTATCCACACCGAGTCAGCAAGCTGTATCCATTCAGCTTTACATATGCCTTGTGTGCCTATCCCTGGCCTTCCTTTACCACTGTCACTTGATTTGCTCGGTTATTAATCATCTGTCTCCTAGACTCTTCTTTAGTCACTCTGCCACAGACTCTTGTCTTCCCAATCTATCTGCTCCCAGAATTGTTTTCCTATAATACAAATATCAAATAATTACCCTTTATAAACTACTGATGACTTCCTATTTCCTAAAGGATAAATTTGGAACACCTTTTCATGGTATTCAGCTAGCTCCAGGGTACCTGTCACATCCTGGTTATCTTTCCCTGTGTAGTAATATTCAGTTCTCTGCTTCTGCTTCCTCAACCACAGCAGAATATTCACAGTTGAAAACCATTTCCATGCTCTTAAACTCTGCTTGTGTTGTTTCCTCCTTCTCTGCCTAATACAATTTTACTCGTAGTCATGGTCAAATACCCACTCTTCTCTGAAGCAGACCCTTCATGCAAGGCAAGGCAGTATCTCACTTCTCTGTCCTTCAGTAATTTCTGGCATATATCTCTATTAACTGGCTGTGACAGATTGTGGGAGCTTCATCTTTGAATTGCAAAGTCAAGGTATACCATCCATATGTGGAAGGTGTTCAATATTAGTTTATTCATTTTTTAAGGAAAAAATGTCTTTAAATTGTCTTTACTGTCCTCTCAGAAAAATATCACAATCACAAATCTGAAGTTTGCCAAATCAGATTTCAGAGCATGGAGTGTCATCTTTTCTGCTGTTTAGGATGGGGATACAGTACATAAGGGTCATACCTGATGGTCAATGACTTAAAGAGAAGATAATGAAAACTTCTAAAGCTATCATGAAGAACAGCTAAATGACAAATATTTTCAGATGGTGGAGGAGGAAGCATGTATAAAAAGGAAGAAATAAAGGAGAAATCTTATTTTAATTACACACTATCAGACAGATAGCCATCAGGAGAGGTGCTGCCTTTGCTATGACTGATAGTTCTCTAAATCCTCCTGACTTACTAGCCTCTTTTGAGATTCTGGATTCCTTACTTCAAATTTGCTGAAGAATAAAAGGAAACTGCTTTTGCTGAGCAGAATGAGAAAAATGCACTTTTAGAATGAGATGTAAATTGTAACCCTAAAATTAGAGAAACTGGAAATTCTCATTTTGGGTTGGGTGTTTTTCATTTTGCAGAAGCAGCACTCCCAGACCTGCTCTGAGTTAACCTGTCCCATTCTGAGATCATTTAAGGATGGTAGATTTTCAACTACTCTAAACACCAAGATGCTAGCTCCTGATGTTATCAGTCTAATAAGAACCAGGAGTTTCCATAATACGATTTCAAGGAGCCTCTATCACATTCTGTTCTCTGGAAGGCATTTCGTCAAATGGTTCTTGTTATCAAAGCCCCGTACACCCAGGAAGCATCCTATTTTAAATTTGCAGGGACTTCATTGTAATCTCAGCAGTATCTGGTTGTCAGCAAGAAGGTGGCATAACGGACTATAATCATTCTGCACAGAGTAAGGACAGGTCTAGCATAAAATGTTTAATTCTAGGTGATGGCTCCTGCAGAGTCAGTAAAGGGCACATACTAATAAGGAACTGCAAAAAAGTGCCGGTGACGACATGCTCGCTTCAAAAAGCAAGCTCAGCACATCTGTGGCAGCTAATAGAACCATTACAGCTGCATGTCAGGCTATGAAATATACCAAAGGACAGGAGCACTGGAGTGGAAGGGATAAGAAGAGAGCAACAACAACACAAAGAGATAAATCAGAATATCCGATCATGCCTCCATATTTTTATCAGCTGAGAGTTAGGTGAACCATGTTATCAAATCTAGGAAATAAAAGTGTGCCAAAAAGCTTGCCTTGGACAATCTCCATGTTTTAATTTATGATAATATCACACACTGTAACCAAACTCATCACTATATTAATATCAGCCCAAAACTCATTTTATCTTTAGTAATGCCTGTATTGTCATCTGCTACAACATCCAAGCTCTAAGGCTTCTATCTTTGCTATTTAATGCTCACTGTTCTCTTTTCTTCTTACTCAAATATAAAATGGGAAACTCTGCAAATGAAGGGAAAGATAATGCATGGAAAGAATCCTGTTGCTTTTTAAAGGGGATGAATTCTTCACATGATTTTTTTTTTTTTTTTTGAAATTTAAAAAAAGATGACTTTTATTTTCTTTTTTTTCTTATCTTACTATGTTGGTGTGTTAAGGCTTCTGTTGCCTCCGCAAGATTGAAGGTCAAATGGATTCTCTTGAAAACTGGGAGCTAGACCAGGAATTCTAAGTCTAGACCAGGGTCCTAAACCTGATGCAGCTTGTTCTGGTCAAGCTGGTCCTTTGCTCACCAATATTCCCCATAGTTGCATTCTGTAATGAAGGTCATTCCTTATACAATGAACACAAGAAGTACTGATGCTTAAAAGCCACATACTTGAAACATCTAACAAAAAATATAAATTTTTAATATAAAGAGGTGGAATCACAATATAAGTAAACCAAAATGGATGCATAAAGATGCACACAATATCCCCATAGGAATGCAAAGTAGCTATTTAAGGCTTACAGCACCATTTATCAGCCAGGAAAATAACACAAACAAAAGATGAAAACAAAACACCTAACCATTTACACAGCCCACTCTTAGTCTGGGCCACGTCGTGGCTGTTTAATGCAACGCGACAATGAGAGAACATTTTTGGATGTGGCATGTGACATTCCAAACCTAGCTTGCACTGGCCTGCACTGTGAAACATTTACAGCATCCAGCCCTCCATTAGGTGTGGCTTCAAGTTTATTCATTATTTTGAGTAAAAATGAAATGAAATAATAGAAGATTCTTGAAAATAAATTAAAAATAGGTGCACTTTGAAACTATTTTTTTAGGTTGGAGGTGGGCAGGGGTGCTTCCATGACCTCACTACCAAGGAGTTTAATTAATCAGGGCTGGGAGATGGAAGGAATGTTAGGGTTTCCCGCCTGTCCTTTAAGAACTTTATCTATGTTATCCAGTATCTGAGATACTGATCCTTTGCTCTCACTGGTTACTGTGCTGCTCTGTGATGGGGCTTAACTCAATTTATCTACCTCTTAATTTAACCGTTAATAAAAACTGAACATCAGGGAACATAGCTCAGAAGGTTCTGAATAGTGCCTCTGGGATACACATTTTATCCTTCCCACTGTTTCTATTCTGGTTACATCAGTATGCAGAAGCCATTTCAGCTGAATATTCCTAGACACAATACAATTGTATGCAGAAGGATGGGTCTGGGTTTAAATTAAAGTTTCAAATGCTGGCAATTCCTACATACGGACAGAACCCATGCAGGGAGATCCTGGGCCTCTGTGAACCCGGGCCATTTGTCACTGGAGATTATGAAGGAAATCCAGGAAGGAACAAAGGTATCGCTGTTTCAGTTTAAGAAGACAAGAGCATTTGCAGCAGAGGAACATCCCTTATGTCTATTTCAGGTTGGCCTGAGTCGTGGGAAAACTTGAGTGGACAGGGCGATCTCGGCCCAGCATCTGAGACCTTGAGAAGGCCAGAGTCCCTTGTTTTATCCCAGAACTGGTTTAGCCAGAAAATGTTTATTTTCTGGATATGGTGCCAAGCTAGAGACACACCACATATACTTAAGTCAACACTGGAACTTCATATACCCTTTTCCTCCATATCTGAAAGAGGCTGACCTCTTTCCTCTGCTTGATATCAGTTCTTCTAGAAGCCCTCAAATGCAAGAAATGGATGGAACTCAGTTTTTGCACCAGTGGCAAAGAATACATCTGCAGAGGTGATGCAGACAGGGTAGTAAAAACTGACCTAACTTTGAATCCATCACTACCATTTACTAGCTACACAGCGGGTCCTTTAATCTTTGTAAGCCTCAGTTTCTCTATTTGTGTGTGTATGTATGCTAAGTCGGAGAAGGCAATGGCACGCCACTCCAGTACTCTTGCCTAGGAAATCCCATGGATGGAGGAGCCTGGAAGGCTGCAGTCCATGGGGTCGCTGAGGGTCGGACACGACTGAGAGACTTCACTTTCACTTTTCACTTTCATGCACTAGAGAAGGAAATGGCAATCCACTCCAGTGTTGTTGCCTGGAGAATCCCAGGGACGGGGGAGCCTGGTGGGCTGCTGTCTATGGGGTCGCACACAGTTGGACACGACTGAAGCAACTTAGCAGCAGCAGTATGCTAAGTCGCTTCAGGTGTATCTGACTCTTCATGACCCCATGCTGTATTCCTCCAGGCTCCTCTGTTCATGGGCTTCTCCAGGTAAGAATACTGGAGTGGGTTGCCATGCCCTCCTCCAGGGATCTTCCAGGTCCAGGGATTGAACCGGCATCTCTGATGTCTCCTGCACTGGCAGGAGGGTTCTTTACCACTAGCGCCATCTGGGAAGCCCTCTTCATCTGTAAAATGGGCTAAACAACAGCATTTATCTCACAAAGTCATTGTGGTAATTCAAAGTCCTTAGACCAATGTCTTGGCTTATGGTAAGTGCTTAAAAATGAGGTACGTTCATGTTAAAATCTGTCACTACCCTCAACCCCATTCACTCCTACACGAACTGTGCATTTTATATTCTGAAAGTCATTTTTATATAAGATGTTTTGGTGCATTGGCTGTAACCTACATGTTCTACATAACTTCCTTATTCCTTAAAAAACAGCTAGTGTTGTTCAATTAATGTACGTTTTTTTCCTCCATACAATAATATGCTCAGTTTCTTAGCAGAATAATATAGTACTATTTTGAAATCCATTTGAATATTATCTATCATCTTTTACACGTTGCTGCCCATATGGTTCTTCACAGGCAAATACTGATTAAATTTACTACCCCTTTAGATTAATATGCCACTTTTTACATATTCCTAGGGAGTGCAAAAAGTACTATTTTCATTTTTTTAAATGCCTGTATCAAATGTGTGAAAACAAAGATAAACTAGGGATTCACAACTCTCTGGGGCTTTTTGTACATAGAGACATCTTCACAAACAAACAAAATTATTTTAATTTATAATTTCTTTTGTAACTTTGGACCTGTTATAAAAATGTTCATATTAGTTTCTCCCTTTGTCTGCATCATGTGATTTTTTTTAAAATAGCACAACTATTTTACTATCATCCAGCTGTCTAAAATGTTTAACTGAAGAAAGTCCAAGGGTATTACCTGAAATGTTAAATCTTGATCTATATTAGAACTCTTTTACTCTCTTAATCATTCTGATCATTGGTTTTGAGAATTAAAGATGCTATTAACATTTCTGGAGCACATTTAGAAGACAGAGCATGTTTCATATTTACTCTATGTGACTTCATCCAGGCTTTATTCAGAACTTCTTGATGAGGAGCTATCACCACTAGGCTCTCTTCAAGACAGAAGACACCCCTCTACTTATAATTTACCCCAACTCCTTCCAGAAACTTTTAAAATAAGTTTCTAGGGAATTTAATTTCCAAAAAACAGATGAGCTCTTTGGTCAAGTCTGATTACAGGAATTTATTCATCATAGCTTGCTGGAGAAAATTTCTACATATTAAAAATTATCAGAGCAAAATGTTCCAAACAAATGATTTCATAACCAACTATAACTTAATTATTCAAGAAACTATTATAATATAACACCCTCAACAAATTAATGGCAGGGATAGACAATCTGAAGATGAATCATTTAACTTGTCCTTAGCAAAACGGCAACAGAGTCTATTTTTACTTTATCTATTCAATTTCCCCCTAACAAGGTAAATTCCAGTACAAGCATACAGCCATTTGCAGTTAATTAATCACACAATCCACCCAAACATTATCAAATCCCAAGAGTGTATGCTGCTGCTGCTGCTAAGTCGCTTCAGTCATGTCCGAATCTGTGCGACTCCATAGACGGCAGCCCACCAGGCTCCCCCGTCCCTGAGATTCTCCAGGCAAGAACACTGGAAAGGGTTACCATTTCCTTCTCCAATGCATGAAAGTGAAAAGTGAAGGTGAGGTCGCTCAGTCATGTCCGACTCTTCGCCACTCCATGGACTGCAGCCTACCAGGCTCCTCTGTCCATGGGATTTTCCAGGCAAGAGTACTGGAGTGGGGTGCCATTGCCATCTTCGCAAAACTATATATACACACATACATACACATATTATTTGTATATATACTTTTAAATATGTAGAATTAAATAGAGTTTTCATGTAATACATTTAAATCAGAGCACATCTAAATGCTCTAGATAAAGTAGCATTGTTCTGCCCAACTAGTGAAATCTCTTATTTCAAGAGTAGGGCACAGCCAGGCATAAGCTCCCATCAAAACGTTTTATCCTGTTGATACTGATTTTCTTCCCTAGAAGACACAGTTTACATTGCTGGTCTTAGTACAGAGATGGGAAATTTCTAAATGAGCTCATATAGGCATGGCTCATATAGGCATGGCTCCTATAGCCTCAATAGAGGACAAGGAACAATATTACCTTAAGAAAAAAACACTCATCAGTGTTCTGTTCTATAGACCATAGTTCAAGACACTTCTGTCTCATCCTGTGAAAGAGGAAGGCTTACTCTACCTTCCCAATCAGGAGATGGAAACCAGAAATGGTTAGAAATAGGAATGCTGCTAAGTCACTTCAGTCGTGTCTGACTCTGTGCGACCCCATAGACAGCAGCCCACCAGGCTCCCCCATCCCTGGGATACTCCAGGCAAGAACACTGGAGTGGGTTGCCATTTCCTTCTCCAATGCATGAAAGTGAAAAGTGAAAGTGAAGTCGTTCAGTTGTGTCCGACTCTTTGCCACCCCATGGACTGCAGCCTACCAGGCTCCTCCGTCCATGGGATTTTCCAGGCAAGGGTAACGGAGTGGGGTGCCATTGCCTTCTCCTAGAAATAGCATTAATTACAGTGAAATCAGTAAAATTAAGTTTTAGAACTGCAGGTATAGGGGAAAGAAAAAAGATTATGAATCTTAATGTTGGGCTTTATTTTGAAATCTTTTCTTCAAATAATCCTTTATTTTCCAGGTCTTGTCATGATTGTTTGTTACGCATATTATTCCTTCAGGATTGGTTTCCTAGGATCATTACACTGAATATTTTGAAAAGAAAATTGCCCTGGGAACCTGGTGTTAAAGATTCTAATTCAAACTCTCCCAGGAAGAGTGGTGTGTCTGAAACAGGGGCATTAGAGAGATGCTTCCTCAAGTCTATATCAATAAAGAAGTACTGATTTTCCAATTCTGTGGAGCAAGTCTTAGTTACTATGGTTATCTGGTTACATTAACATACATATGGATATTATTACAATGATTAGAATCCTTGGGCTCTAAGCAAAGGGAAAGGACTGCTCTTCCAATGCAAAAAGAAATAACCTAGTATTTAGGTGTTAACAACAGCTAGTGGATCCCAAAGCTTCCTTTGAGCTGATATGGAAAGTGAAGATAATGGAAACTCAGTTCAGTCCAGTTCAGTTCAGTCACTCAGCTGTGTCCAGCTCTTTGCGACCCAATGGACTGCAGCACGCCAGGCCTCACTGTCTATCACCAACTCCCGGAGCTTGCTCAAACTCATGTCCATCGAGTCGGTGATGCCATCCAGCCATTTAATCCTCTGTCATCCCCTTCTCCTACTGTCTTCAATCTTTTCCAACATCAGTTCCTTTTCAAATGAGGCAGTTCTTCGCATCAGGTGACCAAATTATTGGAGTTTCAGCTTCAGGATCAGTCCCTCCAAAGAATACTCAGGACTGATTTCCTTTAGGATGGACTGGTTGGATCTCCTTGCAGTCCAAGGGAATTTCAAGAGTCTTCTCCAACACCACAGGTCAAAAGCATCAATTCTTCTGCACTTAGCTTTCTTTATAGTCCAACTCTCACATCCATACATGACTACTGGAAAAACCATAGCCTTGACTAGATGGACCTTTGCTGACAAAGTAATGTCTCTGCTTTTCAACATGCTATCTAGGTTGGTCATAACTTTTCTTCCAAGGAGTAAGTGTCTTTTCATTTCATGGCTGCAGTCACCATCTGCAGTGATTTTGAAGCCCAAAAAAATAAAGTCTGATTCTGTTTCCACTGTTTCCCCATCTATTTCCCATGACCGGATGTCATGATCTTCGTTTTCTGAATTTTGAGCTTCAAGCCAACATTTTCACTCTCCTCTTTCACTTTCGTCAAGAGGCTTTTTAGTTCCTCTTCACTTTCTGCCATAGGGGTGGTGTCATCTGCATATCTGAGGTTACTGATACTTCTCCCGGCAATCTTGATTCCAGCTTGTGCTTCCTCCAGCCCAGCATTTCTCATGATGTACTCTGCATAGAAGTTAAATAAGAAGGGTGACAATATACAGCCTTGACGTACTCCTTTCCCTATTTGGAACCAGTCTGTTGTTCCATGTCCAGTTCTAACTGTTACTTCATGACCTGCATACAGATTACTCAAGAGGCAGGTCAGGTGGTCTGGTACCCCCATCTCTTGAAGAATTTTCCACAGTTTGTTGTGGTCCACACAGTCAAATAGATGTTTTTCTGGAACTCTCTTGCTTTTTTGATGATTCAATGGATGTTGGCAATTTGATCTCTGGTTCCTCTGCCTTTTCTAAAACCAACTTGAACATCTGGAAGTTCATGGTTCACATACTGTTGGAGCCTGGCTTTTAAAATTTTGGGCATTATTTTGCTAGCGTGTGAGATAAGTGCAATTGTACAGTAGTTTGACCATTCTTTGTCATTGCCTGACTTTGGGATTTGAATAAAAGCAGACCCTTTCCAGTCCTGTGGCCACTGCTGAGTTTTCCAAATTTGCTGGCATATTGAGTGCAGCACTTTCACAGCATCATCTTTCAGGATTTGAAATAGCTCAACTGGAATTCCATTATCTCCACTAGCTTTGTTCATAGTGATGCTTTCTAATGCCCACTTGACTTCACATTCCAGGATGTCTGGCTCTAGGTGAGTGATCACACCATCATAATTATCTGGGTCTTGAAGATAATTTTTGTACAGTTCTGTGTTTCTTGCCACTTCTTCTTAATATCTTCTGCTTCTGTTAAGTCCATACCATTTCTGTCCTTTATTGTGCCCATCTTTGTATGAAATGTTTCCTTGGTATCTCTAATTTTCTTGAAGAGATGTCTAGTCTTTCCCATTATATTCTTTTCCTCTATTTCTTTGCATTGATCACTGAGGAAGGCTTTCTTATCTCTCCTTGATATTCTTTGGAACTCTGCATTCAAATGGGTATATCTTTCCTTTTCTCCTTTGCCTTTCACTTGTCTTCTTTTCACAGCTATTTGTAAGGCCTCCTCACACAACCATTTTGCCTTTTTGCATTTCTTTTTCTTGGGAATGATCTTGATATCTGCTTCCTGTCAGTTCAGTTCAGTCGCTCAGTTGTGTCCAATTCTTTGCGACCCCATGAATCTCAGCATGCCAGGCCTCCCTGTCCATCCTCAACTCCCAGAGTTCACCCAGACTCATGTCCATCGAGTCAGTGATGCCATCCAGCCATCTCATTCTCTGTCGTCCCCTTCCCCTCCTGTCCCCAATCCCTCCCAGCATCAGAGTCTTTTCTAATGAGTTAACTCTTCGCATGAGGTGGCCAAAGTACTGGAGTTTCAGCTTTAGCATCATTCCTTCCAAAGAAGTCCCAGGGCTGATCTCTTTCAGAATGGACTGGTTGGATCTCCTTGCAGTCCAAGGGACTCTCAAGAGTCTTCTCCAACACCACAGTTCAAAAGCATCAATTCTTTGGCACTCAGCCTTCTTCACAGTTCAACTCTCACATCCATACGTGACCACAGGAAAAACCATAGCCTTGACTAGATGGACTTTTGTTGGCAAGGTAATGTCTCTGCTTTTCAATATGCTATCTAGGTTGGTCATAACTTTCCTTCCAAGGAGTAAGCGTCTTTTCATTATATGGCTGCAGTCACCATCTGCAGTGATTTTGGAGCCCCAAAAAATAAAGTCTGACACTGTTTCCACTGTTTCCCCATCTATTTCCCATGAAGTGATGGGACCGGATGCCATGATCTTCATTTTCTGAATGTTGAGCTTTAAGCCAACTTTTTCACTCTCCACTTTCACTTTCATCAAGAGGCTTTTGAGTTCCTCTTCACTTTCTGCCATAAGGGTGGTGTCATCTGCATATCTGAGGTTATTGATATTTCTCCCGGCAGTCTTGATTCCAGCTTGTGTTTCTTCCAGTCCAGCGTTTCTCATGATGTACTCTGCATAGAAGTTAAATAAACAGGGTGACAATATACAGTCTTGACGTACTCCTTTTCCTACTTGGAACCAGTCTGTTGTTCCATGTCCAGTTCTAACTGTTGCTTCCTGACCTGAATACAAATTTCTCAAGAGGCAGATCAGGTGGTCTGGTATTCCCATCTCTTTCAGAATTTTCCACAGTATACTGTGATCCACACAGTTAAAGGCTTTGGCATAGTCAATAAAACAGAAATAGATGTTTTTCTGGAACTCTCTTGCTTTTTCCATGATCCAGCAGATGTTGGCAATTTGATCTCTGGTCCCTCTGCCTTTTCTAAAACCAGCTTGAACATCAGGAAGTTCATGGTTCACATATTGCTGAAGCCTGGCTTGGAGAATTTTGAGCATTACTTTACTAGCGTGTGAGATGAGTGCAACTGTGCAGTAGTTTGAGCATTCTTTGGAATTGCCTTTCTTTGGGGTTGGAATGAAAACTGACCTTTTCAGTCCTATAGCCACTGCTGAGTTTTCCAAATTTGCTGGCATATTGAGTGCAGCACTTTCACAGCATCATCTTTCAGGATTTGAAATAACTCAACTGGAATTCCATCACCTCCACTAGCTTTGTTCGTAGTGATGCTTTCTAAGGCCCACTTGACTTCACATTCCAGGATGTCTGGCTCGAGGTCAGTGATCACACCATCGTGATTATCTGGGTCATGAAGATCTTTTTTGTACAGTTCTTCTGTGTATTCTTGCCATCTCTTCTTAATATCTTCTGCTTCTGTTAGGTCCATATCATTTCTGTCCTTTATCGAGCCCATCTTTGCATGAAATGTTTCCTTGGTATCTCTAATTTTCTTGAAGAGATCTCTAGTCTTTCCCATTCTGTTGTTTTCCTCTATTTCTTTGCATTGATCGCTGAACAAGGCTTTCTTATCTCTTCTTGCTATTCTTTGGAACTCTGCATTCAGATGCTTATATCTTTCCTTTTCTCCTTTGCTTTTCACTTCTCTTCTTTTCACAGCTATTTGTAAGGCCTCCCCAGACAGCCATTTTGCTTTTTTGCAGTTCTTTGCCATGGGGATGGTCTTGATCCCTGTTTCCTGTACAATGTCATGAACCTCATTCCATAGTTCATAAGGCACCCTATCTATCAGATCTAGGCCCTTAAATCTATTTCTCACTTCCACTGTATAATCAGAAGGGATTTGATTTAGGTCATACCTGAATGGTTTAGTGGTTTTCCCTACTTTCTTCAACTTAAGTCTGAATTTGGTAATAAGATGTTCATGATCTGAGCCACAGTCAGCTCCTGGTCTTGTTTTTGCTGACTGTATAGAGCTTCTCCATCTTTGGCTGCAAAGAATATAATCAATCTGATTTCGGTGTTGACCATCTGGTGATGTCAATGTATAGAGTCTTCTCTTGTGTTATTGGAAGAGGGTGTTTGTTATGACCAGTGCATTTTCTTGGCAAAACTCTATTAGTCTTTGCCTGTTTCATTCCGTATTCCAAGGCCAAATTTGCCTGTTACTCCAGGTGTTTCTTGACTTCCTACTTTTGCATTCCAGTCCCCTATAATGAAAAGGACATCATTTTGGGGTGTTAGTTCTAAAAGGTCTTGTAGGTCTTCATAGAAGCATTCAACTTCAGCTTCTTCAGCATTACTGGTTGGGGCATAGACTTGCATTACTGTGATATTGAATGGTTTGCCTTGGAAATGAATAGAGATCATTCTGTCGTTTTTGAGATTGCATCCAAGTACTGCATTTCAGACTCTTTTGTTGACCATGATGGCCACTCCATTTCTTCTGAGGGATTCCTGCCCACAGTAGTAGATATAATGGTCATCTGAGTTAAATTCACTCGTTCCAGTCCATTTTAGTTCGCTGATTCCTAGAATGTCGACATTCACTCTTGCCATCTCTTGTTTGACCACTTCCAATTTGCCTTGCTTCCTGTACAATGTCACAAATCTGTGTCCACAGTTCTTTAGGCACTCTGTCTATCAGATTTAATTCTTTGAATCTATTTGTCACTTCCACTGTATTATTGTAAGGGATTTGATTTAGGCCATACCTGAATGGTCTGGTGTTTTTCCCTACTTTCTTCAATTTAAGTCTGAATTTGGCAATAAGGAGTTCATGGTCTGTGCCACAGTCAGCTCTCGGTCTTAATTTTGCTGAATGTATATATGTGGAGACTCAGAAACACTAAATACAATCATTTACCCATTCAACACAATGCATATTAATGAATATCTTCTCTTGGTTAGGCACTCTAATACATATAGTGGATATAGCCGTAGAAAAACATACAGACCCAAATTCCCCAAATCACCGAAACTACATTCTAACTGGTGAAAAAGAAATAAGCCAAATAAATCTGTAAATGTTATACACACACAATACATACATACTTACATACATATCTCAAAGGGATTGAGGCCAAGGGCAAAAAAGTGTGGAGTGTTTGGTATCTAAGAGCAAGATGCTATTTGAAATAGAATGGTCAGGAAGTTCTCATTGCTAAGATGACCAGAAGGAGGAAAAATGTGAGCTATGTGGAGACTGAAAGAAATGCTCCAGAAGGCAGGGCAGATTTAAAGATTTTGAGTTGGAAGTGGACCTGGGTTTGAATAAAAGAGATGAGTGTGGCTGGAGTGAGGGGATTATGGTTAGAAAGGTCTTCGGGAATCTGAGGAAATCAGACTGTGCAGAGTCTTGAAGATTTTGGCTTTAATTTTCTGTGAGATGGGAAGCCTCTGGAGGCTTCTGAACAGAGGAGTAATTTGAATTATATTTTACAAGACTTACTCTGATTATAGTTTTAAAAATAGACTGCTGCAGGGGCCAGGGTTAGAAGCAGAGAGACTAATTAAGAGTCTTTTAGACACTCTTTGCCATGCAGAACAGATAGCAGAAAATTAAACAAAACAATACTGAGGCATGCATGCCCCTGTATAAAAGCAAAACAAAACAAAACAATAAAAGAAAAGCCCTTAAACAGAAGTCCACAATGTCCTGAAAAAATGCATTTGTTGACCAGTTAATTTTTCTAAGATATGAATATAAATATTGGACAGGAAAAGCCAAGAAGAATGAAAAAAATGCATGTTCTTCAACAATTTACATAAATCCCTAATATTTCATTTGCTTTGTATCATCCCTACAGACATTTTTCTACACCTACTTACTTAATGAAATTTATGGAACAGATATATGCAAACAAAAGGAAAAACTGAAATCCAAATACTTAATATATAATGCAGCCTCCTTTATGTTACAACACACTAGTAATTAAACTAGGCCTAAAAACTAAATTTTAAAATATTAAGATAATATAACAAGCCAATACACTGAAACCAAGAAAAAGAAATGTAGATTTTTTGAGCACTATGAGGAGAGTGAAAAAGTTGTCTTAAAACTCAACATTCATAAAACTAAGATCTTGGCATCTGGTACAATCACTTCATGGCAAATAGATGGGGGAAGAATGAAAACAGTGAGAGATGTTATTTTGGGGGGCTCCAAAATCACTGCAGATGGTGATTGCAGCCATGAAATTAAAAGACGCTTGCTCCTTGGAAGGAAAGCTGTGATCACCTTAGACAGCATACTAAAAAGCAGAGACATTACTTTCCCAACAAAGGTCCATTTAGTCAAAGCTATGGTTTTTCCAGTAGTCATGTATGGATGTGAGAGTTGGACTATAAAGAAAGCTGAGTGCCGAAGAATTGATGCCTTTTAACTGTGGTGTTGGAGAAGACTCTCGAGAGTCCCTTGGATAGCAAGGAGATCCCACCAGTCTATCCTAAAATAAATCAGTCCTGAATTTTCATTGGAAGGACTGATGCTGAAGCTGAAGCTCCAATACTTTGGTCACCCTAGGCGAAGAACTGACTCACTAGAAAAGACCCTGATGGTGGGAAAGATTGAAGGAGGGAGGAGAAGGGGACAACAGAGGATGAGAAGGTTGGATGGCATCACTGACTCTATGGACAGGAGTTTGAGTAAACTCCGGGAGTTGGTGATGGACAGGGAGGCCTGGCGTGCCACAGTCCTTGGGGTCACAAAGAGGTGGACACGACTGAGTGACTGAACTGAATTGAACTGATGAGTAAAAGCCTCAGAAACCATATTTCATTGAGTTCTGAAAACATCCTATAAAACAGAGGAAGATGAAAAAACTGAGGCTTCAGGATATTAGATGACCTATCCCAGGTCCATAGCAAATAAATATCAGGCATCAATTTGGATCCAGGTGTCTAATTCCAGACACTATTTTCTTTTTATCTCAATTCCTCCAAATAGAGATTGAACACAAATAGTCCAATACTGATCAGTATCAAAGAACAGTCAGTATTGTCAATAACTTGCCTTGATATGACTCATCTGTGTTTTATTCGTTTGTTCACTGAATTTCTGCAAAGTGATGTAGGAATAGAATGCAATGCTAACTCGTGATAAATCCTTCTGCTGTTCTTCTTCATTTGAATGAAAGCAAAATGTCTTTAATAAAAAGATTCCTAAAATGTCCCTTTTCCCTAGTTCTTCCTGATAACTGCCCCACCCATCAGTATCGTTTTTCTCCACTAACTCTACAGTGAAACCTTGATTGAAATCTACTTAACAAAACTTATTTTGAAATGCCAGTATGTTTTTGTATAATATGCAATCATTTTGTGGAGAACAAGTTTTGCCTTTCAATGCCTAAATGAAGAGATAGAAAACTGTTTCAAAAATCATTCTGAATCCCTATGGTAAAAAAAAAAAAAAATGTACTTTCAACTTCTAAAATCTAGGAGAAGTAAAATAAATCTCATTCCAAAATTTTACCTTATTTTGTAAAGAATTACAATACAGATTTAATTTAAAAGAAGCAACATAATTAAAGAGGAAAGTCCCTGCTTACATGTTTTAAAAGGTCAGTGTCAAAACTTGACACCAGAAAATGTGTTTCAAATTGCACCTTTTAAATTTAAATTCCTCTTTAAACATTTCTCTACAAAGTCAATCACTGTAGGAGAGAAGTACTTCAGGGATTTTAGAACTGAAAATACATCTTAAATCAAAATATGCTACTAGCAGCTATATACAAAAACTCGAGAAAACCTGACATCATTTGAATTTCTTTAAATGTGTGCAATATATTTTTAAAATACATTTAAAGCCAATTTGTTCAAATTTAACTAGATGTATTTTTCCGAATTTACCAAAAAGAAAGATAAAATTATATTTTAATATGATAAATAAAATCACTGATTCATCTACAAAATATTTCAAATTAATAATTGATCAAGTCTCACAAGATAAGTATCCCTATATAATTTATAGATCCATACAGCAATTTATTGAATGAATCCACTTGCACTGTTTTAAATACCTTTCCTCAAAGTTCTATCTGCAGTGAGATACTGGGTATACTTCCTTTTGATTTTTTAATCATATTTTATATATACATGGCTTCCCAAGTGTTACAGTGGTAAAGAATTTGCCTGCCAATGCAGGAGACACAAGAGACTCAGGTTCAATATCTGGGTGGGGGAAGATCCCCTGGAATAAGAAATGGCAACCCACTCCAGTACTCTTGCCTGGAGAATCCCATGGACAGAGGAGTCTAGTGGGCTACAGTCCATGGGGTTACAGAATCAGACACAACTGAGCCACTGAGCACACACACACACCCACACTTATATATAATCCATACTCACAAATAAAAATGAACATATACATTTATGGTCTTCATCATACAACTTACATTTTAATTTTATTTTCTTTTTTATTAATACAATGCTATTTAACTTTGTCTATTAATCTGTCTCAAAGCTTGTGCAGTTAATCTGTCTTTACTCTCTAAACCCACCCAGCACAGGAATAGAGTCTTATAATACTTTTTACGTTCCCATCACATCAAACATAATATAGAGAAGCAGATGCTCAATTCATGACTCTTAATTAAGACATTTACTTTAATAAAAATTTATAGGAAAAATGGACTCTAATCCACTCTTACATCCTTTTATTATGAATTAAATGTAAAGAGCTACTAACTTATTCCCAAAGCTAAAGAATATATTTATTTAACAAATTATGTAAAGTATATATCAATATTTCAACCCTTAGCCATCTTCCACAAGGGGAAAGAAACTGTGTGATTTGTTTCCATATATCTTTGAACCATGTCTTAAGCAGCAGTAAAATGAATGGTGAACAGAAGTTAACAGAGATTGCTAATACAAAGGGGCTTCCTCAGATAAAAAGAAAATTAGGTAGTTAAAGGAAATATGTTTTTAGGCCAGGACAAGAAGAAAAATATAAACAACAATAATGTTTAGAGGGGAAAGAATAAATAAAATAGAGTTGATGCAGCATTTCACATAGTTCAGATAACTCGCTAAAAAGTAAAATAAAGAAAATCACATGTAAGGTAACCAACAATAGATATTCATATGATGAATGAAATTTTTACTCTGCCTCTGTAAAGCCACATTAAAGCTACAGAAGTATTCAGAAAGGCATGATAAAAAACTTCCAAAATATGTGTACAATGATATTCACTTTTTTCATATATATATGGATTTTCTAAAAATATACATATTCTCATATCCATATATAAATTATTTTATGTAATATAAATATGTAGAAATGGGTGATATGAAATTGGGACATAAAAATATATTTGTTTATACAAAATTTAAAAAATATATAGAAGAGGTTAAAATTTTGTGATAATTTCACATAGAGATAAATCTATGTATATCCCTTTGAATTACTTCATGACGCCACCTTCCCAGGTCCCTGAGCTGAGCACCCCGCCCTTCCTCTACACTTCAGGGTACAGTATTAGCAATACTGGACTGTGCTTCCATCGTGCTTCTGTTGCATCCACTTCTATAAACTTCTTGAATGCAGGGACTGTGTCTTATTCAGTCCTACAGTCCTGTTATTATCATGATGTTTTGCTAGGTCAATGGTTTCTTGAATGAATAAATGACATTTATTTGAAGGGATCCAAACATTGATGGTGGAGAAGGAAATGGCAACCCACTCCAGTATTCCTGCCTGGAGAATCCCCATGGACGGAGGAGCCTGGTGGGCTACAGTCCATGGGGTCGCAAAGAGTCGGACACGACTGAATGACTTCATTCACTCACTCACTCAAACACTGATGGAATCCTTGCAAAAATCATCTAGTGTATCACACTCCAAAGTGAACAGTTCAGTTTTTACTAATGCCTTTGTCTACTTCCCCTTTAATATTTTCAGAGATGCAAATATATAGGCAACAATGAAAACATGTCTTTTAAAGGCCACGTTTTCCTCTATATTGAAAATATAGATTATGATATCCAACAGTGCAAGACTTATTTATAGGAGGTGCTGGTATCCTTATGTTTGAAGATGATGCTGTGACCTACCTTAAAAAGGCACACCCTTTTATTTCCAGTGGCTCTCCTGTATGCTCAGTATAATAGATTTTCCAAAAGCTCTCAAGGATAGAGCCAGAGTGCGACATGCTGATTGAGTTACCTAGTCTCCCTAAATGCGTTAACCACCAGAAGCTCAATATATCTTCATAATGCTTAGAATTATGTTTCCTTCATTTTCTAATTAAAGGCCTGATTATATTTATGACAGTTAGAGAATTTAATATGTGCATGTTTAGTTAGTTGAAAAATTAAATTCATCAGCTCACCTACTTTTCACTACAGCTATTATACTAACAAGAAAAATGTAAGTAGCCTTAATGTTATTCTCTCAAAATAAATTAGATAAATAATGTTTTCCCTTCATTACGTGAGGGAGGATGAAAAGAGGATAGTACTGAGAATAGGGTTTAGAAAATAGGGAGAGAACATATACTTTAAGAAATTGATTGAAGGTAGAGTGGAATGAAAGAAATAGTATACACTAGAATGAAGCTTTACTTTACCCTCTAAAATTTTAAAAGTAGTTTAACAGAATTCATCAATATGGATTATAATATGACTCACTTCTCAAATCTGGATTTTGAATTTGTCCTAGAAAGAAAGTTTACTGCTTTGTCAGTGAACATTTGTACAAAATGTACTTAAGGATTCATATTTGACAAGTGTACTCAACCCTAACTGAATTTCTGAGGGAGAAAATGACTGTCCATTTTAATGTAATTTGGAGATGTTATCTCGCTAGCAATATTTTCAAAATGTACATGGAGAATAATAAAACAAACAGTGACAAATTCATAATTATTGATATGTCAAGATCTTAGGGCTTAATGATAGTCTCAAAACCAGAGTACCACCTACCCTACACCCAAATACATTACACATCTCAGAAAATTGAGAATGTTACAATGGTAGGCTTATTTAATCAACTTTATTTATTTAAGCTGTCTGGTTGTAAATCTTTACTTCTTAGGAATTTTAAAGATTTAGAAGCAGGTATCTTATTCCTCAATCTTGGAATAGGCACATATTTTCTGTTATGGAATTGTACTCTGCATACATTTATCTCTGTTCACTGAATTTTAATTTAGAGACCACGTTTTGTGCACTTCTGAATCATTCTGCCCTATACTTTTACAAGTCCGGGCCTTGCTTTTGACTAACCTTTCTCCCTACAAGGCCTTCCTGTTCTCTATCTAGTAAACTGGTACTGGTATAACAAAAGGCTTCCCTGTGGCTCAGCAGTAAAAGAATCTGAGACACAATTTGATCCCTGGGTAGGGAAGATTCCTTGGAGGAGAAAATGGCAACCCACTCCAGTATTCTTTCTGGGACAATCCCATGGACAGAGGAACTTGGCGGGCTACAGTCCATACAGGAATCAGACGTGACTGAACACAGCACAGCATAGTATTTCCGAGCCCAAATCCAGTGCTCTGAATCTTTTCCTGACGCTTTCTAGCTTCCACCTGCCCTCAGTCAGGGTCACCTTACACCTTCCATGGACCCGTCTCTTCTGCCATAACAGACACGTCCATCATGAAAAAAAAAAAAACTTACCCATTATATGTAAAGACTGTGTTGGTATAAAGATGGATGTAGTAATATTATACATTAAAACATTTTATTTGACTGAAAAGGCCCTTGTTCTTCTTCTGATTTTAAAGGAAACTGAAACACTCTCATGGGCCCCACATTAAAACGTACTGTGGATCCAAAGCATTGTAACTATCGTGCCCAATGAACAGTCAGTTCTATTCCAGGATCCTTCTCCAATGCTAGAGTTAAAGATTCTACATGACCTTGTTCCCATAGTGTTTATTAACACCCAGCACAGTGCCAAGCAAAGAGTAGCCACTAAGAAATTTTGTTTCATGCTGCTAGTTAACATTTCACCATTTCTTTATCAGTTATTGATTACATTTTACCTTCCTAAAACTTATTGTGAGTTCCTCGAAGAAAGGGCCAAAGCCTTATGCACTTTTATATATCAGAGACTCATAAATTATTTGGTATATAGTAAATATCTATTGAATTGAATGAAATTGTGCTTATCTTTGCCAACTCACATCAGATGCCACTGACTGCCACTTGGGAAAAAATATTCTTCCGATAGAGAGGACTAACTTTCCGCATGAGAGGAATGTTTGAAGCTTGGATTGTCATTGAGAAGTATCTGGTTGTCTAATCCTCAGTTCTGAACTGAAACACACAAATAGCTAGAAATAATTTGTAATAGTAATGAGCTGTGTTCTCATATTGGCATAATGCCTCTCTTTGACTGTTAAAGTTTAGCCATAGACCTCAAGATGAAAATACTTTATTACAGTACAAAAAAGAAATGAAAGAATGAGAAGTAACCTTAAAAATGATAGTTTAAAAGAGTGTACCTCATTTACTTATTATGATTTATTTGTTATTGTAACAAAATTTATCTTTCAACACTGATTTCCAATGAGTATAAAGCACAAAATAAAACTAAGAACTTGGAGCATATTAACTGCAAATCTAATTATTAGCTGTTTAAGATCATCCAATATCTATTTACTAAATTAAAATGAACTACATACATAAACTATTTGTTCATCCATTCAACTGATACGTGAATAAATGCCTATTATAGATATTGTAGTAGATATAAATATGTTGACAGAAGATCTCAGTCTAGTAAGATAGATAAGCAGTCCATTATAAATATTATCCACTCATATAATTATCAGGAGAGGTGAACATTTGTACTAGCGAAAGGTAAGCAGAGCGACTGACCCTGATTCAGTTTGCAATGGAGGTGCTTCAGGTTTTTGTTCATGAAATCTTCAAATGGCATTTTAAATTGCAAAAGTCATGAAAGAGAACTAAGAACATAAATTATAAAGAACAAAATGTTTTTGCAGGCAGATTCTTTTCCAGCTGAGCCACCAGGGAAACCCAAGAATACTGGAGTGGGTAGCCTAACCCTTCTCCAGGGGGATCTTCCAGACCCAGGAATTGAATCAGGGTCTTCTGCCTTGCAGGTAGATTCTTTACCAGCGGGGCTACCAGGAAGCCCATCTATAATCATACCACACAGAATTAAGCTACACATTGAAGAACAAGGAAAAGGTAACTAGAAGGAAAAGAGAATTGGCATTTCAGGCATGAACAAATGCAAACAGGAGTGAGATGGCAGCACAAAATCAGAAAAGGTGCTAGAGCACTGGGATCTGGGACACAGCCTGTGTTATATACATAATATAAACCAGACTAGAGAGGGACACTGCGGTCATCAAAGGCAGAAAACAAGCAGGAAAATGGTTGTTTCCCTGTAGGTCTGTATAGCAGCCCCATACAGCAGGAGATACAAGGTGAGTGAATATTCACGACACTCTTAGAGGTTGAAGATCAGAATGGAGCAGGGTTGGAGCAATTCTATGCACCATTTTTCCTCAGAGATAAACAAAGATTGCCCTATTTCAGGAGCTTAGATGATGATAGCTCTGTCTCCTGACAGGGACTTACTTTTACAAAATATTTGCACCTTCTTTACTTCATTAATTCTCCATAACAATAATAAAGACTATCAGAGACATTTCTCACATTTAACCACCATAGAAATGGAGTCTCAGAGACATTCAAAGTTTTGTTCCAGGTCAAAGGTTTTCAAAACAAGACAAGGACTAGTGTTTCTCTTTCTCTCTTTTGAACAGAGAGACCAAGTTATTCAAATCCTATAAATTCTCCAGTTGACAACATAGAGGGTTGGGGGGCAAGGGAGAGTTGATACTGCTATCTAAATTATTAATTATGAATGCTTCTTTTTTGCCTCTATTTATTTAGATAATCACTTAATTTCCCATTTTGTTGAGTATATGCTGCTACATCATTAGTCCAATTTGATTTTTTAAGAGGTTATAGGCTTAAAAGAAAACAAGAAAAAGAATGATAAACTATTTTTTTCCAGATACATTTGTAAGCTTTTCAATAGTGACACCAATATGAATATTTCATAATTACATATTTTATTTTGGAGGACCAATAGCTGTTTTAATATAGAAACCATTAATAGAATTACCAGATGGGTGCTTTATTTGCTTTTAAAGTGGCTTATGAATAGTAGCAATTAGTCATTGATGAAGACCTCTAAGTTGAGAGGTTTTTCATAATTCAGCACCATGATAATTTTTTATTTCATCTGCAAAACAATAAATACAAAATCGTTTGTAAAAGGCAACATATGTCTTGACAATTTTCTAATTATCTGAGTGTAAAATACTCAGTTCTCCTGCAGAGATGGAACTTTTCACATGACACATTTGTACTCTAAAGCCTACAGAAGATTACTAGAAATTGGTGAATCCATATTTCTACGATTTGTTTTTATCTGATTCTATCCAGTCAGAGCCCAGAGTTATATTTATTTTTCCCACAAAACGAGGTAACTGCTTATATAAAAAATAAGTAGGGAGAATGGGTGTTGAGTTGAAAGCTGAATTTATTCAGATAGCATTAAAAACTAGACTCCACACTTTTCAGTGAAAATAAGAAGGGAAGCACGCCAGATGGAAATTGGCCAAATGGTGTTCTTTTAGGAATTGCACTGAAGTTATTCTGAAGGGGGAATAAGAAAAGAGAGAGAATTTTCAACAAGATGCCCTGAAAAAGTCTTCTGGCTTTACTTGCCAATAAAGAAGCAGAAAACTATTATTATTATTCAAACATCTTAATCAATCTATAAGAAAGACTACCAAGTATTTTATCATAGGAAATGCATTTTTTAGTAGCTTTTCTATGATATTTGAAGTTTATCAGTTGTATTCTCTCTCTAAAATAAATGATTGGTAATGGCATTTAATCCCTTTTCAGTATGTTTATTCATTTAATCAGTCCTGGCATTTCTTCCAACCATCCCACGGTCTTTGTACATGTCTGAATCTCTCATCTTCTGCAAACACCAACCAGAGATATGCCTACATGCCCACCTCTATCTCCTACACCAGCTAAGAAAAGAAGCCGCCTTTGTGACTGTAGGCATCCCCAGAGAACCCACGGTGGCTGCACATGCTTTGGCTCTTCCAGGAAAAAGGAACCTGGGTTGAAACTTCTCTTTCTTGAGAGCCTACAAAAATATATGCTTTAATTAAACATTTGCTTTGAGATTTACAAAATATTTAACATCAGAAAGCCTCTCTCATCATCCATCAATTGGAATTTTCAAAGTGTGCCAGTAACCACCAAATTTTCTTTGTTACAAATAAATGATGACTGTTACCATACGTGCTGGGTTAGGCCTAGGAATGTAATAATATTTAGTTACTAACTCAGAACATTTGCTCCATCCTATCTTTAAAAATGCAACCAGAATCCAGAAATGTAATATTTGTGGTTTCAGACTACTTGTAGAAAGTCTAATTTTATATTCAAATCTTAAGTGATTATAAAGAGTTAGTTGGGACTGCAAAACATAGCATTATGTTTGATGAATAAGAATCTGTTCTATTTTTGTAGTGGAAAGCCCATGATTGCAGCTCATGCATGTCTGACATCCTCATAGATCTACCTTAAAACAGTAATCCGTGAACATGCCTTCGTGGTCATGTCTCGGTCCCAAGTGATATTTATAATCACAACACATGGATACCCGAGTAAATATGTATTCTTGCTTCGAAATGATAAGAAGCATGTTTTGCATTGCTTTCCTCAAAAGGAAACTGAATGTGTAAGGAAGACAATATCTTGCTTCTGTTTGTATTTCATTGTTTACACTTTGGAGAACAACTGATAAACCAATTAGAAACTTCTGGTCTGTTAACTCTATTAATAAAATAATGATTCAAGCAAAGTATTTAAATTTCAAGCAAAGGCTTAAAACTCGAGTGGGTTGCCATGCTCTCCTCCAGGGGACCTTCTGACTCAAGGATCGAATCTTCATTTCTTAACTCTCCTGCATTGGCAGGCAGGCAGGTTCTTTACCATTAGTGCCACCTGGGAACCCATATATATATATATATATATATATAGCATAAAAATCATAAGGATAACAGCATATTTTCCAAAAATAGTCACTCTCCAAGAGAACTCCAGATCCAAAACAAATAATATTCTATTCATGTCAACTTTTACAAATGTGATGAGAAAAACTAGAGATGCTTACAATATTCCAAATGCCTAAGGCACAGCAGACACCAGTGTACCATCTAAAAATCACTTTACTTAAATAACCAAGTATATAAAAAATAAAACAATAATTCTGGTGATCAAAATGTAAACAATCAAGTAAATCAAATAAAGCTCTATGATAGATTCTTTTATTTTTTCAGATTAAGTATGATCAATTTGGGCAAACTAAGATTTGGGCAGAAATTGCAGTTCCAATGAGTGCTACAAAAAATTATAAAACAGAGAAGTATGATGAAGACAGTCAAGTCAACCACTGTGGGGATTTGATATCCGGAGTGAGATTTAAATGATGAAGAGGAGGCATGGATACAAAGACTGGAGGGGACAAAGAGTGTTCCAAAAAGCAAGCATAACAAGTTCAAAGGCTCTGAAGGAGGAAATCTTTTGGCATGTTTCAGTGACAGAAAAAAAGAATCAGAGTGGCTTTGGTTTAGTGAATCATGCTGAGCTTGAAAGGAATTGAGGTCCCAGAGGCAAGCTGGTACCCAACCAGGTCATGCTTGTAGTCCATTTCGGAAGATTGGATATTATTCTCATTGTAATAGAAGGACACTGGAAGACTTTAAACATGGGAAAGACATGTTTGCACTTGCACTTTAGAAACATCACTACATGGATATTGTAGGGAGCACACGAGAATCAGAGACACAGCAGATGTTGGTGACTTGGATTAAGACTTAGAAGAGAAGGTGATAAAAAATGGTCAGATTTGGTATACATTTGTGATGCACAGATAATCGAAACTGCTAATTGATTATGGTGGCTTATAAAGGAAAAGAGTAAAAGATGATCTCAGGGGTTTTCCTCTGAAAAGAAGTGGGTAGACCTCTGTACTATTCAGTCACATGAGCAAGGTTTACAAAGAGGGAAAACTGAGTTATATGAGGGGAAAAAAATCAATGGTTCTACTTTTACTCTGCTATGTTTGTGATAATATTAATAAGGAGCAATTACTGAGCACTTATTCTGTGTCAAGTATACTTCTAAACACTTATATATTTTTATTTATTTATATCTTTTACTTAATCCTCCCAAGAAGCCCATGAAGTGGTTCTTATTATCATCCTCCTTTTAGAAATAAGAAAACTAAAGCACAGAGAGATTAACCCTAGTCTGCCAGCTAATAGAGTCAAGGAGAATCTGGTATCAGAATCTACTGCATGACCACTGTGTAATACTGCCTTTACCTGTGGAAAAGCTGAACGGGTCATTGTATTGAGCATGGAGCCCACGTGAGAAGCCTGGGATGGTGATATATAAAAACAAAATCCTGGTGCGCCACATGCCTTAGACATCTAGTATAAGCAGCATTGGTGACTGAGAAGATGTAGTGATTAGTGGAGGAGGAAAACCAAGTAAATATAGTGATCAGAAGTGCTCCAGGGAGAGGGAGTGAACAACCAGCCAAGATTCAGGCCAGGAGACAGAACTGATCACTGAATTCAGCAAAAGGAATTCTAGTGAGTTTGATAGAGACATATTGCCAGGACCATCTCCTGGCATATTGCATATTGAGTGCAGCACTTTCATAGCATAATCTTTCAGGATCTGGAATAGCTCAACTGGAAGTCTATCACTGCCAGGAGCCAGCGTGAGGAACTCCGCCCGTGGCAAAGGTCATGAGGAAGGAGGCTTGGCATACGCAAAGGCGGGATCGAGCCTCAGGAGTTCCCCTGGAAATTCTCGAGCATCTACCCCCAAAACCAGAGTCTGCCTACTTTCTGCTTTGTGCTCTCACCTACACCTCTGACTTTACAGGGGGCTGTCCCCGACTACCTCTCTTTGAAAAAAAAGAGTTAACTTATAGCTCCAGTTAATAAAGTTCCTGGGTGTGATAGTGTTTCAACCTACAAACTCCTTTGGAAGTCCTCTAGCCTGCCTGAATAGGTTTTTCCGGCCACATGTGATTGCTCAGAGCCTCCCAACTGTGAGAGGCATGAGATGTTCTAAACTGTCTAAATATAGATTCCTTTGAGCAGTTAAAAGATTGATTAGAAATTGTATTGGTGAAGGGATTTTCACTTGTTGGGCCAATGTTTGCTGCTAAGTTTCCATATCCCTTACCTGCTGTGTCCCTGGCAGTGTATTGATTAATATAATTGGTGTAAGTAGTAGCTTTAATGTTTGTAACCTGGGACCCTTGAGTTAATTCTTTCTCTTGTTATAGCCTACCACACCTTTGCTCTGTAGGAATGCAACTTTATCTAATGCTTTTGGAGGGTGGCTCCTGATCAATCACCTTTAGAGAAAAATAAGTTTTCCTAAGAAAGGGTCTTAAAATGTTAACAGGCCTCCGGGCCAGAAGATGATGCAAATCACCTAAGGTTTGCATATGATAAATTTTCAGGAAGAAAGCCTGGCTTGCTGCATGACTCTACTCCTTCCCTCATTATCCTCTATGCATAACTTAAAGTATAAAAACTACTTTGGAAAATAAAGTGCAGGCCTTGTTCACCAAAACTTGGTCTCCGCATGTCGTTCTTTCTCTCACCTTCTGGCTGAACTGTTCAGCCTCTTTTCTCCACTGAATTTCCTCACTGAGCTATCCTTATTCTATTACTCTTTATATCCTTAATTAACGTTTAATTAAGCAGTTGTTTCCTGATCCTCGCCGACGCCGTCCCTGCTTCGAATTCCCTGGATCCACCGGGGCTGGGCCCTGGCAACATATCAGTGGAATGGAAAGGACAAAAGACCCATCAGTTCAGTTCAGTTCAGTTCAGTCGCACAGTCATGTCGGACTCTTTGCGACCCCATGAATCGCAGCACGCCAGGCCTCCCTGTTCTTCACCAGCTCCCGTAGTTCACTGAAACTCACGTCCATCAAGTCGGTTTTGCCATCCAGCCATCTCATCCTCTGTCGTCCCCTTCTCCTCCTGCCCCCAATCCCTCCCAGCATCAGAGTCTTTTCCAATGAGTCAACTCTTCGCATGAGGTGGCCAAAGTATTGGAGTTTCAGCTTTAGCATCATTCCTTCCAAAGAACACCCTGGCCTGATCTCCTTTAGAATGGACTGGTTGTATCCCCTTGCAGTCCAGGGGACTCTCAAGAGTCTTCTCCAACACCACAGTTCAAAAGCATCAATTCTTCGGCGTTCAGCTTTCTTCACAGTCCAACTCTCACATCCATACATGACTTACTGGAAAAACCATAGCCTTGACTAGATGGACCTTTGTTGGCAAAGTAATGTCTCTGCTTTTGAATATGCTATCTAGGTTGGTCATAACTTTCCTTCCAAGGAGTAAGCGTCTTTTAATTTCATGGCTGCAGTCACCATCTGCAGTGATTTTGGAGCCCCCAAAAATAAAGTCTGACACTGAAATAAAGACCCATAGGAGTGGATTAAAAAGGCTTAAGGTGTAAGCAAGTGGTGAATGACAATATGGACATTGACAGGTTTTGGTAAAGATCAGAAACTTGGTGCTATCACTGGAGGTGGTAGCTAAGACAGAACTTTCTCTTTTTTCTTTTTTAGTAGTTAGGAACTTTGTTTAAGTTAGGTTATTTTACCACATGTTTAAATGAAAATTAGCATGACCTAGTACAGAAAAAGAAATTCACTCACTAGAACATATCTGAGACTAAAAACAAAGTAAGTAAGTTACCATGCATGGGATCTGGGGGCTTCCCTGATGGCTTAGTGGGTAAAGAATCTGCCTGCCAATGCAGAAGACACAGCAGACTTGGGTTTAATCCCAGGGTCAGGAAGATCTCCTGGAGGAGGAAATGGCAACCCATTCAGTATTCTTACCTGAAAAATCCCACGGACAGAGGAGCCTGGCAGGCTATAGTCCATGGGGTCACAAAGAGTCAGACATGTCTGAGCACAGATGTATGCACAGGAACTATTTGCAATGAGTTTTAAGTTTTATTCACATAGATTCACTACATGCTAGAACACTGTAAAAAAAATAGTAATCATCTTCCTATCTTAAGGCAAAGAGGACAAGGGACATTCTCTTGAACTTCCCCTCCCAATTCTGGGACATTGTTCTATCATCTTGGTTCAATAAGCCCTATGTCTACAAAACCCAATCAATGAAACTGTTTTCTAAACCTTATCATCTACAAGTACTTCATCAATTCACTCGACCAATTTGGCAGTTAGCTTATTTTATCCTGTTTGTTTTTTTCTCCCGTTGCTTGTTGCTATCCTAGATGGTTTGGATGACTCATTCATCTGTTTAGCTTCAAAATTCTTTTGCCCCTATATTCAGTGACCTATACTCCCACACAGCTTTGGCAATCCACACCCATAGACACAAAATGGATTGTTTCTAAACAAAAGCACTCTACCATACTATCTAGAATTGTGAAATTCTCTTCTCTCATCCTCTATCCCACTCATGCCCACAAAATTCCTCTTCAGCGTGAAAGGCTAATGCTTTCCACTGCTTTGCCCTTCACATTTTAGCAGTCTCCAATCCTTCCTGGCTTCACTGTCATCTCTGCTTAATTTTGATCCCCCTGATAACACATTTTCATGGGTGCAATGGATTCTTCCATTCTTTGACCTTCTCTCACAGCTGCCTTGCCAATCCCACCACCAAATCAATCCTACCATCTGCTCACTTTCCTCCTCATCCCGGGCTGCCAAGAGTTACTGAGAAAATTGAATAACCACGCTGATTGACTTTGCTACAAATTTATGATTTCCGATGTCAGCTGAACTCTCAGAGCTGCTTAGCAGCCCTATTACTCATTCCTACTTGGCTGGTCTTCCCATTCCACACAGCAGCTGTTCCCACCACACCCTCCTCAGATCTCCCTCTCCCACCCCCACCCACCTAAACCCCAAAACATGATCTCACCTCCTACTGCTGAGAACACTGAGGCTATCAGGCGTGACTCCCCTCTACTTCCCTCCTCTGTCTCCAAATTTATCAGTATCTTTACTCATAAGGACTTTATTTTGCATCTGAGAAGAAGAATCCTTATTCTTTTGTTCATCTGACCTTTTCATTCCATTTCTAGTTGACTCTGCCAAGACCTTGTTTCATCAATGGGGTTTCTATTTTCTATTCAGTCCCTAAGCTTCTTTCAACCCACAAACCTACCTGAAGTTCCCTATTTTGTTAAAAAAAAAAAAAGACCTTTTTTTCCTCTTTTCCACCATCAAATTACTGTTTTCTCTTCCTCCGTGCAAAAATTCTTGGCAAAGGACCTTGGTTTCAATAGGTCTTTTTACTTAAAACTGATTCCATACAACCTGATGAAATCTTACTTGGTCATCATGCTTATTAAAATATTAGAAATGCTATAGAAAAGAGGCTTTTCTCGCTCTTCAGTTTTCTTGATCTGAATGCTGGAAGTTTGGCTTTAATACAAGTTCATTTATTTACTGTTTTGCCCCATTTTTGAAAGGCATTTAAATTACCTAGGATTTAGTTCCCTCATATTTCAGTTGCAGATGCATAGGTCAATTTTAAGAATACTCTGGGTTCTTTTGGGCTTCCCTGGTGGTTCAGATGGTAAAGATTCTGCCTGCAATGCAGGAGACCTGGGTTTTATCCTTGCGTCAAGAAAATCCCCTAGAGGTGGGAATGGCAACCTACTCCAACATTCTTGCCTGGAGAATTCTGACAGAGGAGCCTGGTGGGCTATAGTCCACCAGGGGTGAAATTAGTCAGACATGACTGAAGCAACTTACACTACCACTACTGCTACAGGTTTCTTTGAGCAAATTACCTTCATCCACTGAATTTAGTGTGGCAAAACTGTTATTCAAAGTGTGGTCCCCTTCTTGTCAACCAGAAAGTTGACAAGCAACGCCAAAAGGATATTCCAACATTCCCTCTCTGGAGTCTGAACAGTGAATTTGAAAGGAAGAGTTTACCAGTCTCTACTGACCTCTGAATTGACTTCTACCCTCTGGAGCTGGAATGGATCTTTCTCCTTCCTGAGCATGTTCACCTTCCACAAGAGCTGATCTCCACCTATTGGTTCCCAAAGCCATCTTCAGTTTAAAATACTAAATTGCAAACTTGGTTTTTACTGCTTGAAAATAAATTTTATGATTAGGATTAAATGAGCTCTTCTGCATAATATTTTTATTGCAAAGTCTAGTTCCTAGTAAAAGTTAAGTCAATTTTTGCTATTATTATTTTTTGATATTGTTATTATTAGTATGTCTATGGACAGAAATGCTTTCCATTTTTTTCCAGCTTTTCACCACATAATTTTACTTTAAATTCTACATTTCTTCAAATTCTATCTGGTCATTCTTCCCATGTTCCCTCTACTCTAACCACACTGGATGATGTGCTTTTTATCAAATAAATGATGAACTTTGATGCTTTCAATATTTTGCTTATGATTTCTTCTCCAGTTAAAATGCCTTTTTCTTTCCTCCTTAGTGTAAGTACATTTAATATAAGGCTCAATGCAAAAGCTGTTTGTATTATTCCCAAAAGTCTTTACTTTCTCTGTTTATCTCTGTTGTCCTTTAGAACTTGTAACACATCTGACACTCTTGGTAATGAGTTCCTTGAAAGCACAGATAGTATCTTTCCAATATTTATATTCCCAGACTCAAGCACAGTTTCTGGGATAAAGCAGGTATTCAATAATTATTTTTGAGTAGTTATTTCCCTCTAGTGATCTTCAGAATAGAAATATACACTCTGAAATTTATATATATATATATATATATATATATACACATATATGAATATATATTAATAATATATATGGATACATATGAATATGTGAAACATACATACATGAGGAGAAAATATATATTTAAAGTATTTATTATATATCAAAACAAGTATGTGCATCCAAAATAATTCAGAATTTCTATACTTTTATGCTCCATTGGTTAATGCTTCAGCAGTCAGTGTATGATTCAACACTGACATTAGTATTCCTGACACACTTTACTTATGATATCAAGGAAAGTTATATTCAGAATTGGCAAATCAAGCATTGAGAAAATTCTAAATTATATGAAATGGTAAGATATTCTGAAAATATAATACATCAGAGATTGTACCTTTTCATAATAATATTAGTAAGGCAATTTTGATTTCTAAATAATTTTTTAAAGTAAAAATTTAATTCTTTCAATTAGAGAATGTATGGTAAATTGTCACTTCATGGATAACTAACATTAAAGACAAGATGGTATTCCTTCTGAAACCTATCAAACCCATTATAAATTTCAAACAATACAACCATTTGATTTAAAATTATATTAAAAAGCATACAAAATATGATTTATACAAGATTGTACATAAATATTATGCTAAAACATAAAACAGGCATTTTGAAAATTGTCCATTGAGAACGTGGATATTTGTCTATCAGTTCAGTTCAGTTCAGTCACTCAATAGTGTCCGATTCTTTGTGACACCATGAATCGCAGCATGCCAGGCCTCCCTGTCCATCACCAACTCCCGGAGTTCACACAAACTCATGTCCTTCAAGTCAGTGATGCCATCCAGCCATCTCATCCTCTGTCGTCCCCTTCTCCTCCTGCCTCTAATCCCTCCCAGCATCAGAGTCTTTTCCAATGAGTCAACTCTTCGCATGAGGCGCCCAAAGTATTGGAGTTTCAGCTTCAGCATCAGTCCTTCCAAAGAACACCCAGGACTGATCTCCTTTAGGATGGACTAGTTGGATCTCCTTGCAGTCCAAGGGACTCTCAAGAGTCTTCTCCAACACCACAGTTCAAAAGCATCAATTCTTTGGCACTCAGTTTTCTTCACAGACCAACTCTCACATCCATACATGACCACTAGAAAAACCATGGCCTTGACTAGACGGACCTTTGTTGGTAAATTGTCTTTGCTTTTGAATATGCTATCTAGGTTGGTCTTAACTTTCCTTCCATGGAGTAAATGTCTTTTAATTTCATGGCAGCAGTCACCATCTGCAGTGATTTTGGAGCCCAAAAAAATAAAGTCTGACACTGTTTCCACTGTTTCCCCATCTATTTCCCTATAGAACGAGTTAAATATTTTGCATACATAGGATATGTGCAATCTCTGCATTATATGGAATATTAAGAACAATCAGCAAAGCAGAATATAGGCCATCTTTGTTGGAAAATTTAACAATATGAGTAACACATATTAATCATTATTCACAAACCAGGGATTCTAAATTCTTGAAACACTGGATAGCCCATGGCATGCTGTGGGCCCTTTCAGCTCTAACAGATTGAAGCTGAATTTCCTTGGTTGTAAGTCAAAGATCACACAGAAAACATCCAGGCAGAAGGCATCTAGTCTAATAGAATATGTATCTTTTAATTGGAATTAAAGATGAAAAAAGAAAGAGAAAAAAACAGTAACTTTGCAGGCCGTGCCTTCAATATTGATGATCCTTAAAAATTCCACTGTTACAGAACTGTCAGAACAGTCTCACTACAAATGAAATCCTATGCATTGTTTTTTTTTTTTTTTTTCCCAAAAGAAAACAGTAAGTTTTAAAAGGGTCAGGACTGTGAAAATCATATCATCTGTGGCATAAATTCTTTTTTTCTAAACCATGAAACACAGAAAGTAAGCAAAAATCACTGAAAATACTTTAATGATATGCTACAAGGTCAAAATAAAATACTTTTGGGTAAGTGTGAAATGCTAATCAGCTTATAGCTTGAACAGTGAGCTCAGACAATGATAGGGGTAGAAATGAGATGGCATCGATTTGATGAGTGACAATTCTTCAGCCTTCAGCCTCAAGATAGCCTCTGAGGGGTGACTTACCTGAGATCATAGCTCAACATCAAGGGAAGTCTTTTGTGACAGTCATTATTTCAGCAAGAAAATTTGTATATTTAAATGAGGCTTTCTATCTATATGCAAACATAATATAGATTTGCTATAGCACCACACATAAACATTTAAGTTGAACTGAAGTCCATGTTCAAAGAATAGTTTCAAGTCTATTGATTTTAGAAACATTTCTTTTGTTATTGTACTAAATCCTCTACTAAGGAAATAAGTCTCTAGAGAGGAGCAGTGTATTGGTACCAAGAAATGACCAGAGAGCGACTCTCTCTACTACTTATTCCACATAAAGTGTGGCCACTAATAGCACAGCATTCCAAGTCTAAAAGAAATATCTCTGTTAAAGAACAATCCAGATCCCTTTCAGGATATTTGTTTCTTTCTTTTCTTCATAAAGCTCTGAAAATTGTTCCCCTAAGAAATTAAGGCCTCCACTCTGCTATACTTAAAGACCTCTGCCATCTAACTCCCATTTCTCTTAGAATCATGTTGAATCTCCTTAACATGAACTCTAATGCTGTTTATATCTTGATCTATTTCCTGGTTTCCTTTCAGACCATTCTGCCTTAGCATCTACTTGTACTCCCCCAGACCCCTTACTTTTGGCACCATCTAGTTATCACATCTGGTTAACATAGTTATCTTTGTAATAATAGGATTTCTGCACTAGAGTAGATCCTGAGTAATACACAACACAAGCTCTAACAAAGCTTATATGATTTATGATATATATGTATCTAAATAGGTGCATATTACCTTAACTGTTACCCAAGATTTAATTCCTTATAGGAATTGACATCCTCCGCACCTAATCTATTGTAGAAATGCAATAAATATTTATTGAGGAACTACTTAAACATTTCAATGAATGACCTAGAATCACATAAAATTCCCATCTATATCATCAAATGAATTCAATCACTGTTTAATAAGCATTTACTAACTTAGAATTTATTAACCTACTATAGGCAGGCTTCCCAGGTGGCACAATGGTTAAGAATCTGCCTGCCAATTCAGGAGACATAAAAGACAGAGGTTTGATCCCCAGGTTGGGAAAATCCCCTGGAGAAGGAAATGGCAACCCACTCCAGTATTTTCACCTGGAGGATTCCATGGACAGAGGAGCCTGGGGGAATACAGTCGGCTGCTGTTACTGCTAAGTCGCTTCAGTCATGTCCGACTCTGTGCGACCCCATAGATGGCAGCCCACCAGCACCACCGTCCCTGGGATTCTCCAGGCAAGAACACTGGAGTGGGTTGCCATTTCCTTCTCCAATGCATAAAAGTGAAAAGTGAAAGTGAAGTTGCTCAGTCATGTCCGACTCTTAGTGACCCCATGGACTGCAGCCCACCAGGCTCCTCCGTCCATGGGATTTTCCAGGCAAGAGTACTGGAGTGGGGTGCCATTGCCTTCTCCAGGAATACAGTCTATGGGGTCTTAAATAGTAGGACGTGACTGAGCACACACACTTCAACCTACTATAAGCAAGGCACTTTGCTCACAACTGAGGTGAGATGGCAAATATGTATCAGACTTAGGCCATTCTTGTGAAGAGATTATGATGTAACAATAAAATAAAATGTAATAGATATATTCACCTACGTGCACAAAAACTTTTCCATCATTAAAGGTAGGAAGCCCCAGCTAACATAAAATCATGCAGATAAAGTGACTTAAAATTAGCACTCATGACCTGGTAATCAGAAACAGCTTAACAAAAGAAGAATCAAGGAAGGAAGGATTCACTCATGTAAAATTAGAAGACAGAGATTTGCTGGAGGAGATGAAAGTAAAGGTTAAGGTAAACTGGTAAGAAAGTGTGAAGCCGGCAAAGTCACTCAAAAGTTACCGGGCTTAACTGGAACATAGAGTTCATTAAAAGAAGAATGAAAAGTAAAAATGTGAGAGGGAGATTAGTGAGAGAAATAAGATTCTAAATTAAGAAACTGGAAATTGATTAGAAATGAGCAGGCGCTAAATGTTCCTGAGCGTGGCCTAAGAAGCAAGTCATTCTGTCCTTGCAATGTATGGGATACTTCAGCCTTCAGTGTAATATCTGAGTACATCATACATATTTTGTACACAGCTTTAATAGCAGTTCAAGCATGCTTTCCATGCCTAGCCATGCTCTATTTTATCTTACAGTCTTGATCAGCTGCCAGTAGCAAACAGAGAAAGCATTTCTTATTTAACACATATTTTTATGATCCTGTATTGCTAGATGGCACAGTAAGTGAAGTAACTTCCAATAACAGTTATCAGGGCATATCAATTTCTAATTCAACTAAACACAAAGTAATGGTGACTACTGAAATATGATGCTAGAGACATCTACGTGAAAAGCAATCAATCTAAAGATCTAACTGTAACATATATTTTAGAACAAATTAACTGGAAAAATTACAGCAAACTATTTCAAGAAAACTGAATAAAGCATTCCTCACAGTTAAACAAAACTGAATGGCAACAGAAATGATGTAGCAATAACCAAAAAGAAAATACCACAGTGTAAAACGTGCCTTCCACAATCATGACAGTGATTAACATAATTAATCACTTTATTTTGATTAATATAATTCTAAATATTCAAAGAAGGTGGAGGTAAGAATATGAGCTCACCAAATTACCCTCCTGAAGTATACTTGAAATAAATAAATAAATCTGTTAGATATTTCACCAGTGTTTGTTTTAATCAGTAGTTTCTAAATGCTAAGAGATATTCCTGGAAACAGTTCAAACTATGTGTTAATAATTGATCATGATTTACTATAATCTCCTTTATAAATAGAACTATGTTTTATAAGCATGTTTATATGCTAAACATAGAAATAACCTAAACAATCCCCCAAATGCCTTTCTGAGACATACTGAACAGTAAGCTTATTTATAAACTTTATGAAGTCTACACCAAAAAATAATTTCAAAATCAAATTTAAATTCATGTAAGGGTTTAAGGAAATCACGATCTAAAGTCAGGCACATCTGAAGTTTGAATCTCAAACTAACTCATGACCAGTGTTTTGGTGTAAAACAAATGTTAGTTTTTAATAGTACTCAGACACACATATAATTATGGTGGACAGTATTGTGAATTGCATTCAGACTGCTTCTGGAATCTTAGCTCAACTAGTGAATGGCTACATGACTGGTGTCACATTTCTGAGCCTTTCTTTAATAATAGCTGTTATTTATACATTCTCACTTTATGCCAGGCATGGCCATAAGTGTCATATATCAAGTTATACTTACTCATTATAGGACATACAACTTATATAGCATATTAATGCATGCACATTTGCTAATGCTACCATAAGACTACTAGTATCTTCATTTAAATACATGACAGGTTAAGTAACTTGCCCAAAGTCTTAGACTGGTCCATAATCAATGCTCTAAACACTACATTTTTAATTCATGGATTATATATGCTTTTAAGTCATATTTTCACAGGAACTCCAAGAGAGGACAAAATACAATTCAAATGTTCAGTAAATGTATTTAAATTGAAAGATCACTCACAGATCAGATCATTATCAGGTAACAGATTAAAAATTAAATTGCAACTTTCTGATTATCTAAAGATATAATAACACCATTAAAAAGAAAGAAGCTTAAGAATAACTTATCTTTATGTTCATCCTAGCAAAAATGTTTACTGAATAATTTTTTTTACCACAAGGTCAAATTAATCCTTATTTTAGAAAACTGCTGTTTTTGTTCAGTCACTAAGTTGTGTCTGACGTTTTGTGACTCCATGGGCTGCAGCATGCTAGGCTTCCCTGTCCTTCATTATCTCCTGGAATTTGCTCAGATTCACGTCCACTGGGTAAGTGAGGCTATCTAACCATCTCATCCTCTGCTGCCTACTTAGAAACTAAAACTTCCAATTGATTATGCACTATAATTAAATTCATAATTTTTACATATTTCTATTCCATTTGCCAAAAATTTATGCTAAATGATAAGGGAGCAATTTGAATTGATGTGTTAGACAAAAGTCAAAGAGAAAAAAATTTAAGTATTTTTTTTCTCTTTATAACGTTTTGCTTAACAATATCTTTGCTGCTGCTGCTGCTGCTAAGTCGCTTCAGTCATGTCTGACCCTGTGCGACCCCATAGAGGGCAGCCCACCAGGCTCCTCTGTCCCTGGGATTCTCCAGGCAAGAACACTGGAGTGGGCTGCCATTTCCTCCTCCAATGCATGAAAGTGAAAAGTGAAAGTGAAGACGCTCAGTCGTGTCTGACTCTTAGCGACCCCATGGACTGCAGCCTACCAGGCTCCTCTGTCCATGGGATTTTCCAGGCAAGAGTACAGTGTCTTTAGATTTCCATAAATACTCAGTTCTGTGTACAATAAAGTATCTGTGAGCAGCATGATAAAAGTTATGTTCCAAATTGCATCCATACATTAACTGCCAAAAGAGGCTACATAATAATTTTTGAAAGTGAAAAAAAAGTCCTCTGGACCTTCTATAATATGCAAAGTCAAAGGAAATGGATAGCCTAATGATACAGCCACGAGGAGGTGGCCAGCAGAGTTCAGTGATTGGGAAAGAAAGCTTGACAAAATCTAGGTATATTAGTCAGTTCCTTAAAATATTTTATCTCTCTGCAAGTTCTGAATTGTCAGCAGTGTAAAAAGTACCTCCAGAAGGAGTCTATATTTTATACCTCTATATTCATAACTACTGTAGCCATTTTTCATACTGTTGTAAAAAGGCAGAACCAATCAGCTGGCAGATGACTGTCTTTGGCTCAGCAGAAACTTCCATTTCGTGTAATAAAGACAAACACACACAATCTGAATACATTCTCACTGGGGAAGCATGGAGGGGTGGAAGACTCTTTTCATGTCATTTACTTTATAAATTATTTCTAAGATGCATATTTTTTTCCCTCAGGCTGTCCAAAGGCAGAGTTCCATTGTGCATTTCCAAAATGCAGTCCTTTGTAAGTAATTTCAATGGCCCTTAATAAAATCCTATGAATCACATTATACATTCAAAAATATGATCATTCTAATACATATCTTTCATGTTTTTCTCTCAAAATCGTAAGCAGAACTTCTCTTTTACTGAAGTGTATCCTTTAGGCATTTACTTGTGGTCATTTGGAATTTAAAATGTACTTCATTTAACACTATTGCACATATAGTAATTTGATAGGCTTTTAATTCGTGGAAGGATTCATACCATAAAAACGCTTTAAAAATCTGTTCTAGATTCAGATAAAAAAGTATATGTATGTTCTCTTCTTTTAAAATGAAGAATTATTTTTAATTCTGGTAGAATATGATACTAAAAGTGAAAAAAAAGTGAAAGTGTGAGTCACTCAGTCGTGTCCGATTCTTTGTAACCCATGCATGTGATAAAACCATCAACAATTCTAAAGCTCTCTTTCTTTTTTTTCCTTGTCTCCACTAGACCCATTGGGAGTACAATGGCTTAGGTCACAACATGAAACATCATGCTAATTAATCTGCTAATTAACTGGTATAAGAAATATATTGCATGAAGCAGATTGCTGTATTACTTTGTTTCAACTTTTGTGTAACCACTAATTTAGAATCATCTAATCATGCTCTTTAATCCAAATGTTAATCTCAGATGGCAGTAACACATGACTGCTGAGGAGCTCCCTTGTAAGACACGTACTGCATTTCTTCCCAGTACTAAAAATGGTTTACTGAAAGATGAAAAGATGCTTTGTTTACAGATCCTTGGTATTCATTTGAATATAATCTCTCCTAATGCAGTACTAATAACAAGATATCCTCAAAAACATTTGCTCAAACATCTTCATCCAAATAGTGAGACATCTGTTTGATAAGTTATCACAGGATTTTTATTAAAAAGGCTCATATAACCAATTGCTTCGTTAATATCATTAATATTTTCCTTAACACATTTTTTGTTTGATTACGTGACTTATCAACCAAGGTTCAATTTGGGGTTCAAATAAATGACAGATTTGTAACTAATAAATATTAAGGGGTTTTAAAAAGTCAACCAGCAGAATAGTTAGATTACGCGATACCCACTTGAAATCTACTATCAAGAGGCAGCCGGTTTCTGATCTTTCTGAAATGCATATACCAAATGTCTGCTGCTTTCATAAGCCTGACACATAGGGAAGAAAAAGTCCTTGCTGACCTGCCTTTTAACTGCTAGACACAGAGAGAAGAAGAAAGATTAGAGACCTAGGTCCCCCTCAGTTGCTACTGAGACAGATTTTCACTGACACAACTGGGCAATAGCAATTAAAAAACAAGGTTGAGCTATACCTGATCTCAGAACACCAATCTCTTAAAACAGGAAATGTTCACTTTCCCTCCAACATCTAAGGATTGAGTCTAGAAAGATATTCATTTTTAATCATATTAATCTTAACTCCTCATTAGAAATTCACAAAAAGCAGCACAAGATAGGTTATTATAGGGGAATTAACATCCACGAAAATATACAGTAGCCAGCTTTTTCATAAAAAACTGTAGAAATTATTACAATGTATAGTCTAATAAAAATCTGTAGTTGGCTTTTTTCTTTTCGGTTGCTAAACTATGATATAAACTTAAAATATAACTTTCTCTTGTTTTCACTAGCAATTCTATGAGTTTACAAGAACACAGAGCCACTTCTGAGGCCTACATTTTCCAAAGTCACATTTATTCAATATATTTCATCTAGAAAGTAGTTTAAAATAGGCCAAACTGAGCATTTTCAATGCTTATTTTTCTTCTCTCCAATATGCTTACTTAACCAACTACTATATTTAAAATGAAAGCCACTGACTTCGCCGATACTAAATATGATCCAATTCAATTCAGCACGTATTTAGTTTATATTTCATTCATTCAAATCTTATCAGCCAATAAATGCAGCACTGTTTTCTGCTTAATGAACTACTTTGAAAATAAAGCCCTCATCATATTTAACAGATATTAAATATTTTCAAAGAATAACAACTGCCTGTTTATGGATTGGCTGTCATAATCAGCATTACCCTTAGTTTTTATGATAAGCTGATATATTTTCCATTCTTAAGTTTCACAATTTTTAAGCTATTAATAATGTGAAAGAATCGCATTCCCTTATGATTGTGGATAAAGTGATCTCCAAAAATTGTTTCTTAACCTTTTGGAAACTTTCATCATGTAACACAGGCTTGATTTCAGCTTTCACAGTTTCCTTTCACTTGTCTATGACTGAAGAAATTACAGCTCACAGAACTCCCAGATTTGAACTGTAGTGGATCAGAAACTTATTCCCCTGGAGAACCTGGGCCTGCACAATTTTTCTAAGTTTCACACCATAGCATACAGAAAAGAGTGAGGGTTTGGCATTACACTTTTCTGTGAGGTGCCTTTTACTTCACTTTTGCCAGTGATACTGAGTTTATTTTGGCCCATGAACATCTCAGCCAACAATCACCTCATTCTATTCATGTCAATTATAAAAACAATAAGAAAATTAATAATACCATTGTTTATTGAGTTCTTGTTATGTCATACTCACTTTACCTGGATGAATCTCATTTAATCATCACAACTAATTTATGAAGTAGATACTGTTTTAACTCCATATTATATACAAAGCAATGGAGGCAGAGAGATGTTATTTGTTCAAAAGTCACTCAAGTTACGTGCATGAACCATGTTTCAAACTCAGGCAGCCTGGATTCCAGACCCTGAAATCTTAACCACTGTGATATCCCATCATTTAGCACATGGCATTGTAACATTCAGCCTGCACGGCTGGAATTCCCATTAGACTGGGAGCTCTCCCTATTCAAAGAATGCAGCTGACATATTCCTCAGTCCACTCAGATTCCAGCAGCAAAGTCTTTATTTAAAAAGAAGTTGCAGCAAATAGTACATATTTATATTAATACACTTTAAGCATGCAAAACAAGTAAGAGAAAAACTTTTCTCTTCTTCCCTTTATACAGTATTTAGAGCAGACCTTTCACCACAGATTCCGTCTTTATCCAATATTTCAGTGAGCTAGAACATCTGAATACCTTTCACATCTAAGTCATGCATTCTGAATCTGCCTCGCACAGGTTAATAGATGTGTGATCTAGGGAACCACAAAATTTATCTCTGCACCCCCAAATAGTTTCAGAACCTATCTTGAACTCCTAACTATAATTGTGTTTGCCATGAAAGCTGTGACCCACCTATTGAATGTGGCCTCTGAAACCAGACTGCCAGGGCTCAATGCTCAGCAGTACCTCCTGCTAATTCTGTAGCTTTGCAAATTTACCAAAACTCTCTGTTCCTCATTTCCTCATCTGTAAAATGGGTCTCATGCAATAATAGTATCTAACCTCATGAGGTTGTTATAAATATTAAACAGAGCAATTACTATATCATCTGTACAGAGTAGGGTCTTGGGAACTTAAGTTTAAAATATTATCAGAGAAATATGAAAATCTGTTTGACTATATATACCAAAACAGTGAAGTAGAATAATAGTAGCCCCCCAAAATAGCAATAACTAAAAACAAATTTTCATCCCCAATGATATTTTTTTAATCCATGTGTATTCAATCTGATGGATTCTGGACATAATTTTTCAAATGGAATTCCCATTCACAATTATACTGCTCTGTGTAGCTATTTCCCTCAAGCCAAGTCTAGTCTCCTCTCCCTCCTCTCTTTTTTTCCAAATGGATAGAGGCAAAGGACAAGTGTAGAAGTTTTAAGTAGAGATACCAGGACTTGGGAGAGGTTTGATAGGTCCCATTTAAATTTTTAATCTTGTAAAATAAAGACTAAATTGACAAAATTAAATTTTATTATCAATATCAGTTCCATAAATGGCCAGAAGTTCACCTAAATGTAAAAAGAAAAACAATTCAGAGTGACCAATTTCTGCATAAGGAACTTTGAAGATTATCCATGCCATCTTTGTGATATTGAAAGTGACACTATTTTGCAAGTCAGTATGCTGCAATGAAAAAAAATCCACAAGATATATGTGCTTTCATTTTGCTTCCCACTGTTTCTCTGACCTTTCTCAGTTGGAGTAGTAGCAGGAAACTAAAATAAAAGTACTGTTTTTCTGTGAGGCACTTTGTGAATAAACAGTCGGGAAATCAGAACAGTTGTAAGACTTCTCTGCCTGTTGCTTCTCCTAAGCAGAGAATTACTATTAGTCAAAAGAGCCTACGGCAATCAACATCAGGGGCTAGTGTTTCTTTCTTTTCTGAAACCAATAAGGCTGATCCAAGTCCAAAAACGCTTTTGAAGTTATAGAGACCTTCATGTGTTGATCAATCCTTGAGTGGTAAAGAGCAAGAAAAACTGGTTCTAGATCTTTAATACATTCTGCCAGGGAATTCATTCAACTCAGTGAAGTACAAAAAGGTTTCCTCTATTACAAATTGAGTGTTTTGTACTTGGGTGCTGCTTGGTTCAGTTAACTTAGAGGGAGCTATTGATTCCAGACTTGATTATTTGTATGTCAGTGCATATCTCTATTAAGTCAAGCTAAGGCTGGAACAGCAACAACTGTAAATTCATAATTTTTCTTGGTCCTAAGGCATAGGTTGAGATTTGGGTCAATTTAAGTGAAAAACAGCATGTGATTCTCTTAATAAGGATTATCACTATTGATTATTGATATAATCACTATTCTATAGCATGGTGTTAATATTTCTAAGACATCAAAACCTAAGAATTAAGTTAATTTATTAGGAGTTAAGAATGCAAATGATTTTTAAATTGATAGTTCAGTCCAAACCCATCCTTTATGGGTGAGAGAGCTTAGCACCGGGTAATGCAAAAAAAGCACCCTCAAGTCTGGCTATTTTGCACCAGAGTAAAATTTGGCATCAAGCAAGACTCCTGACCCTGTTCAGGGTGCTATTCTCTAAACATTCTCAAATATATCTCTGTCAAACCTTTCTCTTTATCTTAAGTGGCTAAGCTCTTCACTTTCAAATTGTAAAGATGCAGAAAATACAGTTTAAAACCAGCAACACGAATATACTTTACATCTGATTTTAAGAGACTATTAAAAATACAGACATTTTATAAAGTAGACTTCTTTATTATTTTGGCCACAGAAAAATATTCAATACAATAGAATTATACAGCTTGTAGACTTATAATTTATTATAATAGCATAAGAAACAAAATCCCTGTAATAGTATAGATAGGGTACCAGCTTCAGTTGATTGTCACATAGAAAAAAGAGGTAAAAAATTTCAACTCTAAAGTTAATCAGTAATATAAAGAGAAATAAACATAAATACCAGCGTACAATAGTTTCAAAATTATTATGGCACATAGTGACCTCAAAAAATACATCAATCTGTTTGAAACACTATCTTATCTACGTTAATGCATGGTCACTTGTATAATTCAGATTGAAAAAAAGTGGGGAAAAAATACATGTAACTTATTGGCATATTTAAAAATTAGAACACAAATATTTCCCCAGTCTCATCTGTAAGAGCAGCCGTGATTCACATTCTCTGTCGCTGAATAAAGAAATCTTAAGGAATATAGTAGGACTTTCCAACTGTCTTCAAACTGATTTCACAGGAGCCTACTCTCATTATTTTCAGGCATCAGTACTATCTTAATTTAAATGGCTCAATTGCATTAAATATTATACTTAATTGGAGAGCCTTTGCAGTAGTCATTCTATCTTCAGAACTGCTTCTTTTGTGAATAATAATCTTTAATATGATCATGACATATAGGAAATGGCTTAAGACGGTTTACTCTACCTCTTTACATTCTAGGTAACAAACCAAAGTGCAAATGTCAATCGTTAAGTTTTACCTTCTCCCACTGATACATACAGGCACACACACAAATGCATACATATACACTCACGCCCATACACAAATTAGACTTTATACAGTATCTTCAATTGAGTAAGTAACTATAATGTAAAGAGTTACTTCCCACATGCTATTCACCTTTAATAAAATCTAAAAAGTCCTCCTCTGCATACCTAAATGCATAGGACCACAAATGTAAAAGGCCAGTTTCCTATTAAATAATGGCCGTACATTCCTATAACACTTAAGAAGGTTTACCCTAAATTCAATCAGAAATTGTATCAAATGTCTGTGAGATATATCCTGATCTTCTGCTTTTACACCATAATAAACTCTGTTTCAACAAGTATCAGATTGACCTAAATTTTATTTTCTCTTATGTCCATTAGTTTCTCATTTTCCCTGATTGGCAGTAGTATTTCTTCTTAGCCTTGTGAAATAGTATGGAACAAGCTAATTGTCTCAGAATTCAGTCCTGAGGTATACGTTTCCATTTTCTTTGTTGATCTAGCACAGGCTCAGGTGATTTCTACATAATGCATCCAATTAGTTCAAGCAAGGCAAATGAAATCACATCTATAATAATTTCCATCTTATTAACTATAAAGAGTAAGTAAGAGGATGTTTCTCCACTCTTTGCTTGAGTCCTTTCAAGTGCAAACCAAAGGAAAAGGATTTCCTGTTCTTTTCATACTCTTGAATGTGATGATACTTGATTCAGTGTCTCCATTGTAATTGATAAGATTGTAAAACCTCTCTCACATCCCTTCTTTATTCTATACTGAGAGTTTAATTTTCTTTTTCAGCTGTTTGCAGATTATAGTTTGATTCCTTTTTTGCCGAGAATTTATTTTAAAGCCATTTTGTTTTCTTCCAAATCAGAGCTTCATTTTACTCAGCTAGTGGTCCTGCCCCTTGGGAATCGATTTCTTTTTACACAGGACTAATCCAGGTTTATTAGGATCCAACACCTTTAGTTGGAACAGTCCATGTATTTCACTTACGAGCACATACATTCATTTTACACGATTCCTCAATGTGGCCAGGGGGTTTCGTGGTCTGCACTGTATCCACCTATAAAAAATACAAAAATATATGTCTGCTTTACAGGGATGTGAGTAGGGTTTTGTTAGCCTAGATCCAAAACTTGGATGCATATTTTGGCTGATAGTATTCTTTCCTTCTTTAAGATGTTTTTGTAGTGGCCATAACCTCTTTTTTAGAATTCATAGAGACATAACTGTTCCAGCTACAATGAACAATCTTAGGGCATCTACATCAATGCTATTGGCTAATCTCCTGGATTCCATCTTCGACAAGAGATATTTGCATGGTAAAAGAAACATTGAATTATTGTTTTTCAGGCTTTGAGTACTTAAAGGAGAGGGGCTGTCAGGGAAGGAAGTGTTGTTGGCTTTATTTATATTATAAATACAAATAAGAATGAAATGGTAATTTTGTTATCAGTTCTTTTACAATTTACTGTCCCTAAAATCTCTGGGAGGTGAGCTTGATCTGAATGTTCACATCCTTCAAAGTAGCTCTCTAGTCTCTAAATGCAATCATGGAAATCTGAGCATTTTACACATCATCAACAAATGGTTCACTGATTTATGGTCAAGGATGAACTATTAAAACTATCCCCTTCAAAAATATGACCATAAAAAGGTATTGTTTTTTACAAGTGAAAGTAATGATAATACTCCTTTAAAATGTTTTGGTGCCAATATGAGTTTTAAATAGTATTGAATATTTATTGCTTTGAATTTGAGCCTGACCAATAGTCTGATTTCTGCTTTCTGACAAAAAATGCACAGAATATTGTTTCCAGTTTAATGATGCAATTGATGTCAGTAAAAGCTTTAATGAGTTTGAACATTGTCAAAAAGGATAATAAATCACTTCCATAAAATAAAAATGCTACAGTTCACTACCAAAAGAATTAGAATGTTTTAAGAATTAAAAAAAAAAAATTAGTACTGTACCTAATTTCCAATGTCACAATGCATCAGCACATGAGAATCAAGGTTAGAAAAGAAGTAAATGAATTCTTTCACTGAATAATCAACTAACTCACATTTGAAAGTAAATGGAACAAAAAAGTAATGTCTAATTTAAAAATTGCTTATATTCAAGAGCATTTAAGATGCTTAAAAATTGTTCTGACTGCAGATTATCCATATTAGCTGTATAAATTTAAGCAGCTTTAAAATGCCTTTAATTTATTAAGTTAAATTTTATCTTTTCTAGAAATAGCATATATTTTCTTTCTCTAGCAAGTTTTAAAACTTAGCATAATTTAAGATATTCTGGCCAATAACACACGGAAGACAAGTTTACCATGGAATCTATGCTAAGTGAGTTTTCATGATTTAGATTGTAAGTTTAAGATGAACATGTGCTAAGTCGCTTCAGTTGTGTCCAACTCTTTGCAACCCATGGACTGTAACTCACCAGGCTCCTCTGTCCATGGGATTTTCCAGGCAAGAATACTGGAGTGGGTTGCTATTTCCTTCTCCAGAAGTTCTTCCCCACCGAGGGATGGAACCTGCATCTCTTATGTCTCCTTTACCACTAGTGCCATCTAGGAAGCTCTAAGATGAACATAGATTATCTAATCAGAACACCAATCGTACATGACACTTGTCATTTAAAAACTGCTTTATACAAAAATGAAAACTATATATTTAAAAGTTTCAGATACTGTTTTTTATTTTCAAACCAATGAGAATGATGTAGCCATAATGCACAACTAGACTACATTAGATCATCCCGTTAGGTACTACCTATCATGGTTGTGCTAAGTTGCTCAGTCGTGTCTGACTCTTTGCAATCCTATGGACTGTAGCCCACCAGGCTCCTCTGTTCATGGGATTCTTTAGGCAAGAATCCTGGAGTGGGTTGCCATTTCCTCCTCCAGGGGATCTTCCAGACCCAGGAATCAAACCCACATCCTCTAAGACTCCTATATTGGCAGGCAGCTTCTTTACCACTGAGCAACCTGGGAAGTCCATATCTTTGCCTGGAGAATCCCATGGACAGAGGAGCCTGGCAGGCTATAGTCTATGGGGTCACAAAGAGACGAACACAACCTAGCGACTGAGCAGGAGCACTATATATATAGTGCTATATATATATATATATATACACACACACAGTGCTATATATATACACACATACATATATATATATACACAGTGCTATATATATATATATATATAGTGCTCCTGCTCAGTCGCTAAGTTGTGTTCGTCTCTTTGTGACCCCATAGACTATAGCCTGCCAGGCTCCTCTGTCCATGGGATTCTCCAGGCAAAGATATGTATATATATACACATACTGGAGAAGGCAATGGCACCCCACTCCAGTACTCTTGCCTGGAAAATCCCATGGACGGAGGAGCCTGGTAGGCTGCAGTCTATGGGGTCGCTAAGAGTCGGACACGACTGAACAACTTCACTTTCACTTTTCACTTTCATGCATTGGAGAAGGAAATGGCAACCCACTTCAGTGTTCTTGCCTAGAGAATCCCAGGGATGGGGGAGCCTGGTGGGCTGCCGTCTATGCAGTCACACAGAGTTGGACACGACTGAAGCAACTTAGCATATACACATACGTACATACATACATATATAATTATCTTTGTAAAGTTATTCACTTAACTGTTTCATCCTGTCAAGGCTACAGTGTAGTTTAGAAGAACAAACCTCATTTCCATGGTTTACTACTTTATTCTCAGTGTTGGGACATGGTTGTCTCTCAATAAAACTGCTCTAATGAATGAATACCTGTTGGAAATAGCTAGCTAAACAAATCACAATACTGGTCACATCACTGTACCACTTTTGTCTAATTTTAATATTTTGAAATCATGTTTTTGACTTTCTATTATTTGTCATATGATAGGTTATGAAACAGACATTTTTGAGCTGTATTGACATTCTTCATTTTATTATCATTTTATTTTACCCACTTTTTCTATATTTTTCAACTTGGCCTGTCCATTTAAAATTTCATTAATTTTCTCTTTTTAACCTTTTCCATATAACTGTCATTCTTTTCTTTCCTTAAAGGGAATATTCTATTTAAAATGTTCTGTAAGGTTTTCAATAAGTGAATAAGTAAAACAATAAAAACATAGGAAATCAGAGGCATCAAAGTGTTTCATCTTCTAAAGACTTGACATTCTTTTAAAAGCATACCCAAGAAACAGAATGCATTTACCACATTGCCATGAAACATAATGAAATCCTCTTATTAAAATATTACTGAGGAATAGAGCTCTCTCATGTCATAAATTAACTATGGAAGGGCAGGTTTCACGTTTGTGGTTTCAAGCTTTGATGCACTGAACAAATGCAGCTGTGCACTAATATTCACCTGTCACTAAAGCCAAGAAAGTGGATTCTTTCCTCACCATTAAAGATTCATGTTTAAAAACAAAAATGAGTACCTCAAATCACTTATTGAGCTCATGGAGAACTACTTAGGAATCACCATTCTGCAAACAGTCATTGATGAGGGTCAGGGTAGAAATGGATGTTACCAGGATTGGTTTGTTTTGATTTGAATCAGCTAATTAAAACGGCCCTGGAAGCAATTTTCACATCACTGCCCACTGAGGAGATAGGCTCCAGTAAATCAGACCAAACCAATCTTTCAGTCAGGTCCAATTCTGCTGAAGTTGTATAGACGCAGCTTTTGTCTTCCCCTTCCAGCCATTCTCTTCAATTTTTTTCTATCACCCAGGCAACAAGCCACACACACACACACACACACACACACACACACAAAGATGAAACCAAGCCATTCCTGGAGCACGTTTTACCAGGCCATCTCTATAACTCACTCAGTTTTCATTTCTTAATCAGACTGAAATAAGCTTGGAATTAATTATCAAAAACCATCACAAAATTGTAAAGCAATTATCCTCCAATTAAAATAAATAAATTAATTAAAAAAATATTAGTAAAAAGTTAAATGATAAAAGCTTTGTTCTTTTCCAGATTTCTCTGGCCTTATCCCTGACTAGTGCTTGGAAAAGAAAGCTGAATTATGCAGAGAACAGGAATAAGATTCAGATTTAAGTACAAGAATACAATGAACACTCATACAAAGGAATAAACACTTTCTTAATAATTCTGAAAAAATTCCAATCATAAACAAGCAAATGTATATATTTTGAAAGGAACATGTATCTATTTTGTACTTATTTTTATTAGGCATGCTTCAAAACTAAGTCACACACCTACGTAATTGGTGTAGATTAAGTACAAGTGTCTGTTGAATGTGTTTGCATATAATTGGCAATATGTAAAAGATTCTATGAATATTCATTATTTTTTTCTCTGACTGATGTTAAGATCTAGGTGAAAGTAAAAGGCATCATGTAAAAAGTAAAGTCTATTCCATGACACAGAAAATGCAATTGATGGTAGTTTCTGCAATCTAGGAACAGAAAGTGGATTTTCATATTTTACAGCAAATGCATAATATCAGAGCTAAGTCAAGGGACAGCCATCATCAAGACTGAAAGTTTATTATTTAAAAAAATAATGGAAAATCATTTGAAATAGAAAGTGAGACAGAAGGTTAACATGAGATTTGGTGAATGGAGGACTATGAAGATAATTCTGAATGAATTATATGATCATGTTTTACTCCATTTTGACATATAAATGAGGTACCAAAACTCAAATTATAATTATTCGTTACTATATCATCTGCATAGATGTTTATTACAAGATTGCACTTAATTATTTAACTTTCCCTCACAAAGTCCTTGTGAAGTCGCAATTATAAGTTTGCTCGTTTTACATATGAGGGAATTAAAGATCAGAGAGCTTAATCTTCTTATATAAAAATCACATAGATAATGGGAGAATCAGGGCCCCAAACCAAGACTTTGGTTATTAATCAAAGATTGTTCTTCCTCAGCATTATGTTTCTGGATAATTGTTTTTTAAATTTGACTTTGAATCTTTTAAAAATATACATATAAGTTATAACTGAAAATGTCTCTATTTTTGCCATTGTTTCAGGAATAAGCAAAACTATGCAAGCTTTCTATACTATTATAAATGAGTGTGTTTGAAATTCAGTTCTAGAAGCCTGTGTGTTAGAGTCAGGATTCTATCATAATTACTTAAATTTGTGAATACATAAGAAGCAACTTCAACATATCTGAAGGTTGTCTAAACTTACAAAAAAAAGAAAAACACAGAAAGAAAAGGAATAAATAAGACAAATTCCACCTAATCAAAGAAAGGGGTGTTTATAACCATTTACCTGTGTAATTGGAGAAGGAAATGGCAACCCACTCCAGTACTCTTGCCTGGAAATTCCCATGGACGGAGGAGCCTGGTAGGCTACAGTCCATGGGGTCGCAAAGAGTCGGACACGACTGAGCGACTTCACTTTCTTTTCATCCTGCATATATGGAGAAGGGAATGGCAATCCACTCCAGTATTCTTGCCTGGAGAATTCCATGGATGGTGAAGTCTGGTGGGTTAGTCTGTGGGGTCGCAAAGAGTCAGACATGACTGAGCGACTAACACACACACCTGTGTAATAGTGCACACACACACACACAAAGGCCATTCACTAGCACTGTTTAATTTACATTCTTTGGAAAAGAGGGCTTTTAAATGGTGAGTCAACGTCTGAATTGGCCATGGAAGGCAAGGGATTGGATAATATCATACCACTTCCACATCATAGGTAATTTGCTCTCACTACAGAATACGAATGATGTGGGCCCTAACAAAAAAGTGCCGTGGGTTGGATAGCCAAGCAATCAATATTTATTGACTGGCTGGCTGTTAGAATCATGGAATCTCAGTGTTAGAAAGAATGCCAAAGGTTACAGAGTCGAATCATGTGAAAGATATCGTGGGAGGCATGGGGGAAATACAAAGAAACAAAAGTCACAGTCTTGCCTCTGAAGACATTTTTATGTGTACAAATATATACGTATAAACAGATGATTAATCTTGAGGAGGAAAAGACAAGAACCCAGGAGGTAAAACTATGAGAGCTCTGAAGAGTGAGAAGAGACTATGATGGGGGAGGAGGAAGAGGGCTCCTGGACTAACTGAACCTGAGATTGGGTCTTAAAAACCAGATAAGCTTGACATCTATGGAAATGAGGGAAAACTACATTCCAAAAAGGAAAGCTGTGAGGAAGATGGGTGGTGAAGTCAGGAGGCAGTGAGTGGATTTCCCTGCCGAAATCAGAGATTTCTGTAATTCCATTCAACTTCACTGCAAGCTGTTTTCTCTACTTAGATCAAGTCTACATATAAAAGGATGCGATGTAATAATTAAAAGCAGCAACAACAAAGTGTCCTGAATATCCTAAATTAGAAATACAGACAAATTAAAGTAACTGTCAAAAGTCAGAGAGAGCAAAAATCGACTGTTTTTGTTAAAACTAACATAATCAAGTTTTTGAGGATTCTTGCTCTAGAACTGCCTATTTCTAAAGGTTAAATTGTGTACATCTTAATTCACAATTTTATTTTTTATTGTTTTACTTCTAAATGACATTTTAAAGGAACACTCTTTCTAAACAAGTGAGGGACGGGGATCAATTCAAACAGACTGAAAGTGAAAGTAGCTAAGTCTTGTTCAACACTTTGGGACTCCAAGGACTGTACAGTCCATGGGATTCTCCAGGCCAGAATACTGGAATAGGTAGCCTTTCCCTTCTTAAGGGGATCTTCTCAACACAGGGATCAAACCCAGGTCTCCCACATTGCAGGCATATTCTTTACAGCTGAGCCACAAGAGAAGCCAAAGAATACTGGAGTGGGTAGCCTATCCATTCTCCAGCTGCTCTTCCTGACCCAGGAATTGAACCAGGATCTCCTGCACTGCAGGCAGATTCTTTACCAACTGAGCTACCAGGGAAGCCCTCAAACAGACTGCTAGGCATCAAGGAAACAAAAACACAAGACTGAACCTCAGCTTCAGTCTACTGACAAAACATGCTCCACCAAAGAAGGGAATGGCAAGCCACTTCAGTATTCTTGCCTTGAGAACCCCATAAACAGTAAGAAAAGGCAAAAGGATAGAACACTGAAAGATGAACTCCATGGGTTGGTAGGTGCCCAATATACTACTGGAGATCAGTGGAGAAATAACTCCAGAAAGAATAAAGAGACGGGGCCAAACAAAAGCAACACCCAATTGTGGCTGTGACTGGTGAGGGAAGTAAAGTCTGATGCTGTAAAGAGCAATATTGCATAGGAATCGGGAATGTTAGGTCCATGAATCAAGGCAAATTGGAAGTGGTCAAACAGGAGATGGCAAGAGTGAACACGGACATTAATCAGTGAATTAAAATGGACTGAAATGAGTGAATTTAACTCAGATGATCATTAAATCTACTACTAAGGGCAGGAATCCCTTAGAAGAAATGGAGTAGCCATCATGGTCAACAAAAGAATCCAAAATGCAGTACTTGGATATAATCTCAAAAATGACAGAATGATCTCTGTTTCCAAGGCAAACAATTCAATACCAAGATAATCCAAGTCTATGCCCTGACCAGTAATGCTGAAGTTGAGTGGTTATATGAAGACCTACAAGACCTTCTAGAACTAACACCCCAAAAGATGTCCTTTTCATTATAGGGGACTGGAACACAAAAGTAGGAAGTCAAGAAATACATGGAGTAACAGACAAATTTGGCCTCGGAGTACAGAAAGAAGCAGGACAAAGGCTAATAGAGTTTTGCCAATAGAATGCACTGGTTATAGCAAACACCCTCTTCCAACAACACAAGAGAATACTACATATTACATCACCAGATGGTCAACACTAAAATCAGATTGATTATATTCTTTGTAGCCAAAGATGGAGAAGCTCTATACAGTCAGCAAAAATAAGACTGGAGGCTGACTGTAGCTCAGATCATGAGCTCCTTATTGCCAAATTCATACTTAAATTGAAGAAAGTAGGGAAAACCACTAGACCATTCAGGTATGACCTAAATCAAATCCCTTACAATTATAGAGTGGAAGTGAGAAATAGATTTAAGGGAATAGATCTGATATACAGAGTGCCTGAAGAACTATGGATGGAGGTTTATGACATTGTACAGGGACAGGGTTTATCATTCCCAAGAAATTTTTTCATTCCCAAGAAAAAGAAATGCAAAAAGGCAAAATAGTTGTCTGAGGAGGCCTTACAAATAGCTATGAAAAGAAGAGAAGAGAAACGCAAAAGAGAAAAGGAAAGATATACCAATTTGAATGCAGAGTTCCAAAGAATAGTAAGGAGAGATGAGACAGCCTTCCTCAGTGATCAATGCAAAGAAACAGAGGAAAGGAATAGAATGGGAAAGACTAGAGATCTCTTCAAGAAAAATTAGAGATACTAAGGGAGTATTTCATACAGAGATGGGCAAAATAAAGGACAGAATATTATGGACCTAACAAAAGCAGAAGATATTAAGAAGAGGTAGCAAGAATACACAGAAGAACTGTACAAAAAAGATCTTCACGACCCAGTTAATCACGATGGTGTGATCACTGACCTAGAGTCAGACATCCTGGAATGTGAAGTCAAGTGGGCCTTAGAAAGCATCGCTATGAACAAAGCTGGTGGAGGTGATGGAATTTCAGGTGAGCTATTTCAAATCCTAAGAGATGATGCTGTGAAACTGCTGCATTCAATATGCCAGCAAATTTGGAAAACTCAGCAGTGGCCACAGGAGTGGAAAAGGTCAGTTTTCATTCCAATCCCAAAGAAAGGCAATGCCAAAGAATGTTCAAAGTACTGCACAACTGCACTCATCTCACATGCTAGGAAAGTAATGCTCAAAATTCTCCAAGCAAGGCTTCAACAGTGCATAAACTGTTGATGTTCAAGCTGTATTTAGAGATGGTAGAGGAACCAGAGACCAAATTGCCAACATCCGCTGGATCACTGAAGAAGCAAGAGAGTTCCAGAAAAACATCTACTTCTGCTTTATTGACCACGCCAAAGCCTTTGACTGTGTGGATCACAACAAACTATAGAAAATTCTTCAAGAGATGGGAATACCAGACCACCTGACCTACCTCCTGAGAAATCTGTATGCAGGTCAGGAAGCAACAGTTAGAACTGGACATGGAACAACAGACTGGTTCCAAATTGGGAAAGGAGTACATCAAGGCTGTGTACATCAACCCTGCTTATTTAACTTATATGCAGAGTACGTCATGTGAAATGCTGGGATGGATGAAGCACAGGCTAGACTCAAGATTGCAGGAGAAATATCAATAACCTCAGATAAGCAGATGACACCACCCTTATGGCAGAAAGTGAAGAAGAACTAAAGAGCCTCTTGATGAAAGTCAAAGAGGAGAGTGAAAAAGCTGGCTTAAAATTCAACATTCAGAAAACTAAGACCATGGCATACAGTCCCATCACTTCATGGCAAATAGAAGGGTAAACAATGGGAATAGTGAGAGACTTTATTTTTTGAGGCTCCAAAATCACTGCAGATGGTGACTGCAGCCATGAAATTAAAAGATGCTTTCTCCTTGGAATAAAAGTTATGACCAATCTAGACACTTTATTAAAAAGAAGAGACACTGCTTTGCCAACAAAAGTCCATCTAGTCAAAGCTCTGGTTTTCCTGTGGTCATGTATGGATGTGAGAGTTGGACTATAAAGAAAGCTGAGGACTGAAGAATTAATGCTTTTGAACTGCGGTATTGGAGAAGACTCTTGAGAGTCCCCTGGACTGCAAGGAGATCCAACCAGTCCATCCTGAAGGAAACGAGTCCTGAATATTCATTGGAAGGACTGATGCTGAAGCTGAAACTCAATATTTTGGCCACCTGATGCGAAGAACTGACTCATTGGAAAATATCCTGATGCTGGGAAAGACTGAAGGCTGGAGGAAAAGGGGAACAGAGGATGAAATGGTTGGATGGCATCACCAACTCAATGAACATGAGTTTGAATAAACTCCAGGAGTTGGTGATGGACAGGGAGGCCTGGTGTGCTACAGGCCATGGGGTGCAAATACTCAGACACGACTGAGCAACTGAACTGAACTGACTGAACCTCAGGTTTACAGTGCCAATTACATGTGGTCAAAGTTGACCATTCATGCATCTCCATTCTTAAAGCTGAGAATAACATGTAAAATGATGTTAACTTAAGGTGTCATCATTATCCTCCTCAGACCATGGTATTGGCCACCTTTGGAAACAAAAACAGAACTGGCTAGTATTCATGTGCCAAAGCAATAAGTCTCTGGAGAAAGAGAGACTAGATGTAACGAGAAGGTGAAATGAATAGCAATCTTGGCTGTTCTTAAATGCCACTTAAATGCAATTATGTGCCCCAAATACTGAGTCTACTTTGCGATCCTTAAACACTCACAGAGGGGAGTAGAAAGCAGCCATCAAACACTAGAAAGTGTTTCTAGATGATGGATAAAGTTACTAAGAGTCATATACACTACCAGGGAAGTGAAGGTAATGTCCAATGAGTTTTAACTGTCTTGAAAATGTTAATGTGCAATAGGACAATATTACAAAATCCAACCAACCAGTTTCTTGCTCATGAAAGATAATATTAAAAGTGTATGGTATGGGGAGGGAGGAGGGAGGAGGGTTCAGGATGGGGAGCACATGTATACCTGTGATGGATTCATTTTGATATTTGGCAAAACTAATACAATTATGTAAAGTTTAAAAATAAAATAAAATTTAAAAAAAAAGTAAAAAAAAAAAGTGTAGAACTGGCACCATGTTTGTAGTTCAGTTGAGTTCAGTTGCTCAGTTGTGTCTGACTCTTTGAGACCCGGTGGACTGTAGCATGCTAGACTTTCCTGTCCATCATCAACTCTCGGAGCTTTCTAAGTTGAATATACTTCTCTTTTAATGTGATTTGTGGTCGATCGGCTTTAAAAAATCTATGCTTTCTGATCATTAGAAATGTCTAGGAATGTTTTTTATAAATACTTTCAGAAATACTAAGTGGTGATGATTTAAGGACTGACATGAGTATATTAGCATAATGACTTTTAGGACATAAAAAGATATTATATCAGCAACTAATACAGAAATACAATTTCAGAGATAAGGAACTCACCTGAAACCACCCTCTACCAAATTATTCATTTTACCAGTGATAACACTGAGGCCCAGGGGGATGACAAGACATTTAGTATAACACTGCAACTTTAGGATTAAAACTAAATGCTCTTGCTCCCAAATCAGTAGTTTATTTCCACTTAATTTATGAGAATTACATCTCAAAGAAATATAAAACTGGGAGATGAGATTATTTAAAAACCAAGCAGCTCTAATTTCAGGACAGTTCAGTTGTGAAATGCAGGGAAGACATACAAGTTAGATAGACTTATTTTTAATTTACAATGGACTTTGCACCCATAATGTCAGTGGGTTCATCAAAAACAACCAATGGCAATTATATGATAAATACGAAAATGAGATTCTTTGTAACAAAAATGTTTCTGTGTGGGCTAAGTTACAGAATCTCTTTTTATTTTGAAACACTTGAAAAATCTTAAGAAATTAATAAAAATTACTTTAAGTCAAGCTTCTTTATAGCTTCATTTCAAAATTTTGGGGGATGGTTCCAATCAATATTGCACAGAATTTTTTAATATGCTTTGTATGAAAAGGACCACAAATCTTACACTTTAAAATAGGTCACAAGTCTTAAGGAACTTAATAAAAATGCAATATGGTGTTTTTAACATAGAAAAGATTATTTGCTTCTTTTTTGCTCCTTTGTCTTATACGTTCAGTGTGATATATTAGTTTAATTAAAGTCTACCAAATTATCATAAGGATTTTATGTGCTGCAAATAATTGGCTTTGTTCTCGTCTCACTTTTTCTTAATGGGAGCAGAACATTCTTTCTTTCTTCTTTTTTTTTTTTTTTAAATGATACTTAGTAAAAGATACCAGAAAATTACAGGGAAGAAAAGTTAAATGAGGTGCCTAATGAAGTGACCTTTGTCATCTTGGACATGAAATAAAATTAAGCCTGCACTAATGCAATGAACATAAGTCAATGTTTTCAAAGAGTTAAGAGGATAGGTAATATTATGGCTCAGGGCCAAATCGTACCAAGAATCCTTCCATACATAAAAATGACAATCCTATTAATATGAAAAGCTGATAGGCCCTAAAATGAAGTAAAATATATAAATAGATCATGTAATAAGATTTTTTTATGGAAGCTATAATGAATCAATCTTTTTCATGGGACAGATTTAGGTGATAATCCAGATAAAGCATATTATCAGATACCTATTTGATAAGAGACAATTTAAGCATGTAAGTGAACAGAGAATTAACAAATGTGGCATATTAAATCAAAGTTGTTTCAGAGAGTAACAATACTAACATAACCACTCTTGCCATAGTTGAGTGGGAACAAATTATAGTTAAAATATACAGTCATTGACAAGACTACTATCTCTAACAGTAGCAAAACAAAAAACAGAATAACCTATGAACAGGAAATCAATTAACTGACTACTGTATGAAATCTGAAAGATGGAAATTATGAGTGACTTTCTTATAGCATAATTTTTAAAGTGTGTTAAAGAATATGTGTAAGATATGAAAGATAATCAGCAGTGCTTATTTTGTTAGAAGAAAAAATGTGATCACTATTCATCTACCATTGTCTTTAAAGAAACATAATCTATATATTATGGACTTCCTGAAAAACTCTGAGCTTTTAATTTGTCCTCTGAATTACTTTTTGTTTAAAATATGCTTCTATCCCTGGCTTCATAATATGATAAGTGTTTTCAATTGCTAATAATAACTAACACTCTATTGAGTGTTTACGAGATCTCAGGCTAATGCATGCAGTCCCTAGGAAGTAGATAATATTATTAACCCCACTTGACAAAGAAGGGACTTGAACAGAGAAATTAACTTGCTTAAAACACAGCTCTAAAAATGGCAGTGCTGGAATTTTAAACCAAAGAAGTCTCATCGTTGTGTCTGCTTTTAACTGACTACTCTCTACTGCCTCTCTAGTGAAACAATTGTTCTGAAAAGTAGGTTTTTATCAAATTTGCTATACCTTTTCAAATATACTCAACAACATTTTTTCAGGTAGAGTGTTATTGCATTTTTAATAGAACCAGAAAATGTTTAGCATATCATTTTAGGTTTATTAAAACTCTTTCGCTCTCTTTCTCTCTCTCTCTCTCTCACACACACAGACATGCAAACAAACACACAATAATAATTACTTTATTACATTTCTGAAGAACACACAACAGGTGTACATAATGTTATACTCAGATGGTGTTAAGCAAGGAGATTTCTTTTTTCCTTTCTTCATAAAGCCAGACTATGTATTTTTAAAATCCCATGACCTCAGAATGTGCCTAAAAGAATGAAGCAAAGAAAATGATAGTCTACCCACCCTGTGATACATGTTTTTATTTTGATTTTTTTAATATAAATTTATTTATTTTAATTGCAGGCTAATTACTTTACAATATTGTATTGGTTTTGCCATACATTGACATGAATCTGCCACGGGTGTACATGTGTTCCCCATCCTGAACACCCCCCACCTCCCTCCCCTGTGATGCATGTTTTTAAAGTAATTCTCTAATTGGTTGTCTCAGAAGGAACATTGCTAGGAAGGAGTGCTTCTTCAGAGAGTGCACATGCATATTTTGAATAGATATACCTGATTTACTCCATTTGTTTTAAGCCAAAGAGTGAAAGGGAATCTTTGACAAAACTGTCATCTTTAAAACACAGTGATATTTCATTTTCCCCTTCTGCACTATTTAGATTGTCTGGAACTGAAATGCTTCCAGCGGCTCCTGTGTCCAATTTTTCAAAGCTGTCACTTTCTAGAAATCTGCTTAAGCAAAATACTTATGCTGTTAAAAAACAGAACAAACATACATTATAAAATACATTCTATTCTTCTTTGCAGGTCAAAGTCTTCTTCAAGAATGCAAACTTGGGAGAAAATGTGAAAAGAAATTCAAAGATGACTATGATAGATTAGTGAAAGTCAATGAATCTGGTGTACCTCTGATTAGTTTCTAGAGATACACCTGGACTTAGCTCAGTAGAGTTTTTCCACACAATAATCATATAATCAAAATGTTATTCTCAATGCATACATGAAAGGTCATTAAAGTGAAAAAGAACAAATACAGAGGAAAATGGGACATTGAAAGATGACCATGGTTACTCTTCCTCAGATCATGTCTATATCAAGCTATTATAATGTTCTTGTCAACCTTCCACGTCCCAGAAGTTAACAAAAAATTGTCAAGCATTATACTTGTTAGACCTCTGGCCTCTCTGAATTGTGCGCATCATAACTCACATCCTCTAGTACCTGACTATGTGACAGCACAGTGTAACAATATGCAAAATAATGATGATAAGAATGGTGTGAAAGGCAATCAAACTTTTGTTATCAGCACGGGACTTCCAAAATGTGAGATGAAACATATTTTGAAAAGGTTCAGTCATCCTCACTTGAATATTACTCAGTATTCTTAGCACAGAGTATACTTCCTTTATTCACACATATATACATACTTTAAATTGTCTATATATAGATATGCAGAGGATATGTTTATCACATGTGGACCTTTGTCTCCTGGATGCATGATCACACACTTCTGGCTTAATTCATCTTTCCAAGTTTATGCAGTAAAATTACATAAGACTTACAATTCTTTCCATTGCTTTAAAAAGCTAGTCCTCAGCAAAAGCCAGGACTGCTTATGGTGTACAATCTGAAACCCAATTCTCTCTCGGCACTTTAACACTAGATCTGTCACCCTTTAACACCACAAAATCAATACCCTGGAATGTCGTGGTTCTCTGACGGCCCACAAAGTCAAGGCGTGATCAATTTCAACTTCCTTACTAGACAGAAATAGACTTAGACAAATAAAAAAGATTTCATTCAAGTTAAATTCAATAAAACAAAGGAATAAAGGTAGAGAGAGTGCTGTTAGAATTCAGTCGAATAAATTTTCACTTAAATTTAGATCCATTTTAAATCCAACTAAATTGCATACTCAGCCAAAAGATATGTATCAGAAATTAAAAGAAGCTTAGAATTTACTGCATTCCCTAGATTAAGAAATGCTATCAATTAAATGTGTGTGTATATACATGTGTTTCTTTCACTGCATTAGTTAATAAACAGGAGGGAAAGGATGGGGTCTGAGTTTACCTAGAAAACAGGGTAATTTTTGGCTTCAGTGGCTCAGTAAGAATAAGAATCTTGTCTTTCTTGTTATAAACTGTATACCCCATATTGAGAACAGTCCAAGACACAGAGTAAACCCTTAGTAAATATTTGATTAGAATATGAAAATCTATGCATACATTAAATATAATCTGATACATAAACTTAACTGAGGGCAAAACCTCTTTCTTGTTCACTGCCATATCCCTGGCCTCCGTAGTGCTTAGGGTGTAACAGGCACTAAATAAAGATCTGCTGATTTGAAAGTCTAGAGAACACCTCCTGTTTTACTGGTCAATTTCTAGCACTTTAACTGAAATTTTAGAGTCGTCATTTCAGGATCATTTTCATTTTTCTGTAACAAACACTTTATATGTCAGCAGTTTTATTTTTCTCCTAAATTTGAACATATAAAACACAAAGATATTATTTAAAAATGCTTAGAAAAAGCCAGGCCTGAGAGTCAGGGACATGGAGTGCATTTTAGGTTCACTCACTTGCCAGGCAACTTTGCCTTCCCAGGCTTCTGTCTCATCTATAAAATGTAAAAGAGGGACAGAGGGAGAACAGGATGATTCTCAGGTGACCTCCTGGGAATATGTAGGAATGTAAACTCGTGGGTATTTGTAGAGCTATGGATTAAAAAAAAAAAAATCAATGAAAGGGGCTCTACAGGTCAGAGCAAAACAGGACAGTGATCCTATTAAGAAAGTTAAAAGAAACTGGAGTCATTCAGTTGTTCAAAGAAAATGCTGAAAATGCCCAAGTGAAGTAGACCAATACGAGAGGACTCACAGGCATGTGGCACCCAGAGCTGAGTTACTGCTTTCTGGTCCCTTAAAGCATAGGGTGTAGTTTGGCTCAATCTCTTGTCTTCCTGCATCATCAAAACTAGAAAGAAAAATATTCACTCCCATCTAGCTTTCTTCTAGGGGAAGCCATGTGACAAAATGTTGGCCAACAAAATACAGAACAGACAGCAAAAGAGACACTGATGTATAGATCAGTCTTACGGACTCTGTGGGAGAGGGGGAGGGTGGGAAGATTTGGGAGAATGGCATTGAAACACGTATAATATCATGTATGAAACGAGTCGCCAGTCCAGGTTCAATGCACGATACTGGATGCTTGGGGCTGGTGCACTGGGACGACCCAGAGGGATGGTATGGGGAGGAAGGAGGGAGGAGGGTTCAGGATGGGTAACACATGTATACCTGTGGTGGATTCATTTCAATATTTGGCAAAACTAATACAATATTGTAAAGTTTAAAAATAAAATAAAATTAAAACTGAGCTGAAACAAAAAAAAATAAAATACGGAACAAAGTCCTTGGGGAGGGACTCATTCTTAGGAGAGAAAGGAAATGGAATCAAGGGAAGTTGTTCCTTTTCCTTTTTGTCCCTCTTTCTTCTCCTAATCTGAAACAGGGACAGAGTGCCAGGAAAAGCAGCCATCAACTTGGGAATATGAAAAGGAAAATAAAAACTAAGAGATGATGGTGCAAGAGAATAGCCGTACCATGATTCCTCAGTAAAACTTGCTGACCCACAGCTTCCTGAAACTTATTATAGGGGAAAATAAGCCCTTCACTTAACCATGATTAATTTATTACTTGCAGCTAAATGCATTCTTAAGTGATGTATCTGCTAAGGGGAAAATCATAGAGAAGGATTATCCAAAAAAAAAAGAGGGGGATGGATAAGAAAAAAAAAGAAAAAGAAGCTATGACTATAAGGGCTCCCATGATTACACACCAAATACAGGTTATGAGTCTGCAACTCCATCTGATCAACTGCCATGTTTCACAAAATTTTATATCACTGATACCCTGTAAAAAGGAGGCAACTTTTATGTTTAAAAGGCTCTAGAGCAGGAATCAGAAGATGGGCTTGAACTCTGACTCTGTCACATAATAACTCAGTTTTAGCAAAAGTGTTTTAGAATAAAAATGGAAATCACAACATTTCATTGATGAAGTGATTGTTAGGATTAATATGATGCATGCAAAGACACTTTAAATGCACAGTGTTTTACTAGTAACTATTTTCATGGGATGATGCAAGTGAAACGCTTAGACACAGGTTCTGGCATAGACTAAGTGCTTATTTATTATGATCATTGTTATTATTTAATATAATCTACTCATATCTTCTCTAGAATATCTTGCTCATGACCTTGTTCCTGAGGCATGGCTGACTGAAAAAGTCAGATCTTAAGCGAGGCACAGCCAGAGTTTCTCTGGCAGGCATTTGAAATTGGTACCGAGAAAAGTTACTAGTCTTGCTGCAGGTGGGCATGTGGCAGGCAAATTAAAGAACTATGGAACTGTCAGCCATGGTTTATCATCTAGAGTAGAAAAAGATAAAAGGATCATCTCCAACATAAGAAGAAACATGTGGATGCACAGAAAACACAGATGGAGAAAGAGAGAAAAGGAGAGAGGGAAGAAAGAAAACAGGGAGGGAGGAAGAGAGGGGAAGCGAGGAAGAGGGTGAGAGAGAGCATGAGCACAGATGCTGGTGGTATTGAACTTAGAATACATTTATGAAGATTGAGATACACATACTTCTATTTTACATAATATATTTTAAGCTGGTTTCTCTTACTGACAATCAAAGAAAGTGAAAGTTCCAGTTGCTCAGTTCTGTTCAGGGACTGTAGCCCACCAGGCACTTCTGTCCATGGAATTCTCCAGGCAAGAATACTGGAGTGGGTAGTCATCTTTCTCCGGGGGATCGTCTAGACCCAGGGATTGAACCCAGGTCTCCTGCATTGCAGACAGACTCTTTACTATCTGAGCCACAAGGGAAGCCCCAGCAACCAAAGAATGCTAACTAAATAAATATATTTGTTTTAGTTTTAGCATTGAAACATATTATCAAGTTAGTTGTAGAAAATCTGAATCTATAAAAGCTGTATAAGAAAAGGTCACACATAATCCCCTTCTGTTTCTATGATTTGTTAGCTCTATGATTCTATGATAAAATTTCATGAAGAATTTTATAAAATGAAATTTTATACAATTCAAAACAGAAAATAGTTTCTATTTATTTATGATTCCTGATAGTTGCAATCATTAAAGAAAATAGGAAACTAGTTAAAGTCTTAAGGCTATATAATATTTTCTTGAAATTTTTAATCTGGTGTCTTCTTGCAAAATAATGTCAAATGAAAAATCACATTTATGTATACAAGAAGCTTTCCACTTCCCTCTCCTGTGAACAGCAAACAGCCAGAATAAGAAAATGCAGATTTTAGGTGCCAGGAAAACAGAACTGACAACTTCTAAACCCTCCCCGACAATTTAGAGAATGCTGGGATCCTCTGAGTATATCAGGGATCCAGACCCTAGAATGGGTTTTCTGAAGGTGTGTACAACCAAATTGCTAAATGCTTTTGGATGGAGTCCCAGAATGCAAGAGCTCATGTGTACAGTTTGTTTTGTTTTGTTGACAATAAAGAAAAACTCTTGGGTTTCACTATAATCCTGGTTTAACAACAGTCGTTTTTCAGATGTAGGGCTGTTCAAATATGGTCAGCTCCATGTAGTTAGGACAACATTTTGAATTTGTTCAAAGTAAGAAGAGATTAGGTATGAGAAATACAGCAAAATATTTCCATCTGGTAGTAATAAATAGATCAAATGTGTCCTGTTTAAGACATTCAGGTACCTGGTTTTGTCAGTGAAATCTTAGCCTTCAATGGAGAGAAGTTTAATGACATACCTTTCCAGAACAGAGAAGACCCATATTTAGAGTGCTGATACTTTAAATTGTCACAGCTCAGATCTAAGCCACCTGCTCACTAGTGGGATTCAGTGGCAAAAATAATAGTGATATAGAGTAAGCCTATATAAGCTTTTAGCATACATAGTTTCTTTAATAATAAACATTGAAGTGTATGCTGATTTTTTAAAGACACATTAAAGACAATTTATATTTCCCCCTTACAATGTTGTTCATTGTATAATTTCAACAATAAACAATGAGATTTTTTGATAATTATTAAATGAAGCTTTCATTCAGTTTTCCAGTTTTTCAGTGAGGAAGCTGCATTTCATTCCTACTTTTTTAAATAGGAATTTTGACAGGCTTCTAATTAATAATCATCTGGAGCACAGTTTATAACTTTAATTATAACTTCTACACTATAAGAGAAGTTAGCGTGACGTAGACACTCAATTAGTATTTACAGGGTGAATGAATCTATAAAAAAAGAAGAATATATGCTATAACTAAGCACTCTATTCCCACCTGAGTTTCATATTTCTCTTTCCATTTGCTTTACCTGAAACAGTTTCCATAACAAACGCATTGCGTAACAGGGCTAAGACACTCAACACTGTTTTTTTTTTTTTTTTTTGTTAAGAAGCAGGAAGTCATAAACCAATTTCAAACCACAGTCCCATAAGGAAGGAAATCTGCCAAAAGACATGAAAGCCATAATGATTTATTTCTTGAAAGGAAAGAAAACCTGATGGGCTATTTCAAGCAAGGGCAACTGGAACTTGGTGCATTAGCAGTTATCTGTGGGATCTACTTTTAGAACAGATATTCCTTGTTTGAAAACAGAGCATAAAATGATGTTAATCTGTACGTGGAGGAAGCTGTTCATGGCTCTTTAATCAGAGCATGGTGTACTCGAATTATCTGTCCTTCCATTTTCAACTCAGAATACCCACAAAGTCTGCACCAGCAGCTATTAGGAGTACTCCACTCTCAATAAATTCACTGGAGTTTTGCAAGTACAAAGCCTTCAGGAATGAACACTTCAGAGTAAATTTTAGCTGCATAATCAAGAATATGGCCGAAATTGCCAATCAATGGTGCAAAGCACAAATAATCAAACTTTAGATATAGAAAAGCCCTTTATGGACTAAATATATCCACTATGCAATCTATCCCTGACTTTGCAGGGAGGCTCACCTGAATACTAACAATCAAAGCTATCCAAATAAATTCCTGCTGAAAAGCGACCTCTCAGCTAAAGAGAATTATGTAAGATAAAAATGAAGAGGGAAAAAATGCCATTATATATTTAAATAATCTCATTTTGCTGTTATTTAAACTTGAAAGCAAATAAAACTCACACTATGGGAGATCTTCACATACTAAGACATTCAAAACGGGATGAGCAACATGTAAAAGGACCCTAATAAGCTTAACAGAGTGTACCTTAAAACAGAAACATCTCAAAGTTAAGAATTATGTAACAGTAAGAAGTGCAACTAAAGGGAAAACATAGCCAGGGAAAAACTTCATTTTGAGCCACGACCTGAGAAGGCAACTATTAAAGCCAAATTGAGGCTTATCAGACAAATATATGCATGCCAGGCAAGCAGTGAAAAAAACCCAGGAAAGAATATCAACACAGATGGGAACGAGATAGCTGACTTGCAGGAAACCATGCGGAGTGACAGCTCGGCAGTATCTCCACACCTGAGCTGGCAGCAGGGCCTGTGGGGGCTGTGCCTCAGCCAAGTCCGCGGGGGCCTTAGGCAGATGTGGCTTGGCACTGGGAGCAGTATGCACAAAGTCCTGACCCTACAAGCCTGCAACTCCGCGAATGGGGTCTCAAAAAATATGTAAAAATCAAAACTCACTAGGGGACTCATCAATACTTAACTAGATGCAAATTATACTTCTATTCAGGGGAAACATTAGAAGGGAAAAGTCTGCCAATAATTGCTATGAAAACATTTATCTGACCCTGATCCATGTTGCTCACCAGATTCAATTATTTTAAATAATGTATGAACGTGGAAACAAAATCATTGCTAATCAATATTAGATTGATTTTGTTGTAAAAAATTTACATTTTTGAAAGTTACCTGAAACTATCATTATCTCCTAAATCTGACTTAAGAATCTGATTTAAATAAACTTAAGAAATTTATTTTAAAATAATGTATTATTTCTATTTGTTTTTACAGCAAATATCATCACCTGTTTGCCTGTAGTTGTATTGCTAAACACAAGTCCTTCTAGGAGAGGTTTCTAGTTAATTTTAAAAACACAGGAGGAAAAAAAAAAAAACACAGGGGAAAGAGCAGAATAAGAGAAATTGGAAATCAAGTCAGAAGTAAGATGGAAAATGTATGATATACCCATCAGCATCTGGTTAAATAAATTTACTGACATCATAAACAGCAAAATTGTTTGCACAAAGAACTTTTCTCTTACGTGAAAACTTCCTACTCTAAAACTTTCACTCCATTATGATATTTATTGAGTGCAATTTCCTGCTTTAGGATGACTGAATTGCAGGGAGTTAATCTCGATTCAGGCTGAGGTCTTCCTGTTCACATCTTTGCAAGTGGAGCTTCCTGGGGAAGCTGAAAAGGAACCAAATGTTTCACAGCTGAAGCTCTTCACCTGACTTTCTCTTTATGACATAATTTATTTATTTTTTACAGTTCTGAGATTTCTGGTTTTAAGCTAATGAAAGATGAAGATGTAAACATACTACTTAGAATATCTTGTATCTAGTAAAAATATATTCAACTGTGGAATTAATAAATTCAGAGACTGAATAAGTTAAAATTGCTAGACCTTTAAAACTTCCATTAGAGTTATTGCAATGGCAGCCACATATTTATATCTACTAAGAATCTTTTATCCAAAATTAGCACAAAAACTATTTAAAAAAATTATTCTCAGTATCATATTGTTAAGGTACAATGATGATTAAAAGCTTGTTAAACAATCTTCTCCAATGAAGTGGATATCATTTTCAACTGATAAAATTATAGCAACATAGGATGGAAGGTAAGTTACCTAGATTATAATTTTGCCAGCTACTTTAATGGTTTTAGTGTACCAGGGCTTGAATTTTCCCTTCTGCTGTTATATATTTCAATGCAATAAGAAATAAGGATTAATGGGCAATACAAAGGTTTTTCTGAGAACTTTAATTCTCTCAAGGTTCCAGTTCAAAGTTGAAAGATAAATACCAAATTCTACCTTACCAGTAAGATTTGACATAAATTCTAAAACCGTTTTTTACTCAGTACCTCTTGGAGACTAAGGGTTTCCTGATTGTTAGCTGAGCTACTAATATTCATGTGTGTGTGTGTGTGTGTGCGTGTGTGTGTGTGTGTGCGTGTGTGTGTGTGTGTGTGTGCAGTTGTGTCCAACTCTTTGCAGCCCCATGGACTACATAGCCTGCCAGGCTCCCCTGTCCATGGAATTTTCCAGGCAAGAATACTGGAGTGGGTTCCCATTTCCTACTCCAGGGGATCTTCCTTACCCAGGGATCAAAACTGTGTCTCTTGTGCCTACTGCATTGGTGGGTTGATTCCTTACCATTAGCACCACCTGGGAAGTTCTGAAGATTCATAGCCCCAAAGAAAGGAAGATTTTCACGAGTCCAAGATTTTTTTACTAACAAACTTTAACAGTTCTTACTGTGATCTCTTTCTCTTTTAAAAATGTACCTTAGACTTCTGCTAGCAAAAGGTCTCCAAATGGCTGGAATATCCAACAGATACTACCCTGTTCTGTGAAGTTAACTGTTCAGTATTTTCTCGGAGGCAAGATTACCACTTGAAAAATCATCAGCAATCACTTCCTGTCTTTTTCCCTAGGGGTTCCTACTAACTAAAGGTTAATCATCCATGTTCTTATTTAGCTCTTGAGTTCCGATTAGATCATAGTTTATAAAGTGGATGACTGCAGACTGCTAATTCTTACCTGACAACACAGTGAACAAATACAACATATTCAGGAAATATGTCTTATTTTTCATTTTAACAAATCCATACCTGACTATTGCATCATTAAATGTAAAATCATGCTAAGTTTGGCTGCTCAGGAAAGAGATACTGATAAGATTTCAGTAGCCACATGTTATTCCCAATACTGTGGGGATTTGTACTGGCCAAGTTATTTACAACCAATTATGTTTTGGCTTCCTAGTAGCTCAGTTGGTAAAGAACCTGCCTGCAATGCAGAAGACCCCCGTTCAGTTCCTAGGTTGGGAAAATCTGCTGGAGAAGGGACAGGCTACTCTCTCCAGTATTCTTGGGCTTCTCTGGTGGCTCAGATGGTAAAGAATCCACCCGCAACTCAGGAGACCTGGGTTCGATCCCTGGGTTGGGAAGATCCCCTGGAGAAGGGAAAGGCTACCCACGCCAGTATTCTGGCCTAAAGAATTCCATGGACTGTACAGTCCATGGGGTCACAAACAGTCAGACCGGACTGAGTGACTTTCACTGTCACTAATATAAAACTTGATACGACATTATGAAAATGTATCAGATGCAGGCTAATGTCAATAACAATGTATTATAGGTCAAACTTACCCAACAAACACTGAAAAATAATTTAATGAAATATTTGAAATTATTAAATATTTTTATACATATTTCTTTTCCTTGGTGCACCTTCTCTTCTTAATATATATTTATGCATCTGTTTAAAACTGAAATAAAATAGGATTGAATAGTTTCAAACTACTGCAATTTAAAGAGAATGTAATGAAAATGGCAATAATATAATAAAAATGAATCAGATATAATATTCTAGAAAATCATTTTTTGGTAATTTTACCACAAATATTAATAAAATACAAAAGAGAGGTTTTTTTCCCTAAATGAGCCATTGTTTTACTATTTTATATATAATTGGTCCTCTGCATTTGAGATTTTATATAATAAATATTTCAACAAATAACATTATTATATAATATTTGTAAAAAACAGCCATGTCTCAGTTAAGTAAACTTAAAAACATGTATTTTCCCTTGATACAATGAAGCAGTTATTATAAAACTTATATTTCAAATCACGTAATGTTATCACTTAGCACATCACAGTCTTGTCAGGTCAAATCAGTTTGCAAGTGAAATATTACAAAAGAATAAAATAGCACCAAAATTTGAATTTTAGTTGCCCTTTTAAAAAGTGTATATAAAATTCTCTAATATTTCTGATTGTTGCAAAACTTACAATACACATAGCATTTAATAATTAAGGAGGGGCTTTTCAGATTCATTTCTTTTTTTTCCTGCATGTAAAGGAAAAGATCCCACTGGTATGGAGTCCCCTGTCACTCTTTTCTGTGACGTCTTTTCTAAGCCCACTAGTGTCTCTAAACAGGCGTCACTGGGTTCCCTTCCGGCCTCAAGGGAGTTTGGCTCCTCCCAGCTCCCTCCCAATTATAAATATGTAGGCTAGATAATTGACCCACCCTTTTGACTGCTGCATTGTCTAAATGGAGCTGACTGCCTCCTACTAAACCACTAACAACAGGTAGGAGAGGAAGTACTAATTAATCAGCTTGAATATCTGAAGTCATTATTGACTCAAATCCTTTGATACCTTCTTTAACTCTCCCAACTTTTAAACTCCCACCCTCTATGGTACCTGCACACCTCACATTCTGCTTAAACAGCAAAGCATTTAAAAAATAAATAGAATTTGCCAAATATATATATATATATATGTGCACATATGCACATATAAGTTCCTTTTTTTCGCATCCTAGTTTTACCGATCAGATCCTAAAATTTAAATACTTGTAAAGTCTAGAAAACACAATAGTGAAAATAAAGAAAACCTTATCCCCTTGGTCCACAGAGCATCTGTTCATGCCAATGTTTCCATCAGAAGTATAAGAGAAGCTCATGAAAGTGCACAATCAGAAAAAGCTGAACCTTAGACAAGAAATTCTAAAGTTACTTAAAGTTGCTGCTGCTGCTGCTAAGTCGCTTCAGTCGTGTCCGACTCTGTGCGACCCCATAGACGGCAGCCCACCAGGCTCCCCCAGCCTTGGGATTCTCCAGGCAGGAACATTGGAGTGGGTTGCCATTTCCTTCTCCAATGCATGAAAGTGAAAAGTGAAAGTGAAGTCACTCAGTCGTGTCTGACTCTTCGCGACCCCATGGACTGCAGCCCACCAGGCTCCTCTATAAATGGGATTTTCCAGGCAAGAGTACTGGAATGGGGTGCCATCGCCTTCTATGTTACCTAAAGTTTCCAAGTCCTAAAGATACATTCCAGAATGTAAAAACATAGAAAAAAATTAGTGTGTTAAAAATGATAAAGAAAAATCTCTGTGAGGATAATTTACAGCTTCTATTCCAGGCTACAAGGTTATGATCATTGGATATAAAGCCACCAGATACCATGGAAAAGAGGCCTTTCTTGCTCTTAAATTTAAGGTTGCAAAATGGGATTTGTATATCAAAGGAGGAGGGTTTTCAAGTTGGCTATCTAATATCATGGCTTTATCATTCCAGGTAGGTTTCAGGAACAATGTGCAGGAAACGAGACACCTGAATACATAATTGTCACTTAACTTTCCATCTTACTTAGACTCAGTTACCTGAATCCATTCTAAGTGTCTGCAGACCTACTCCCCTTTCCCTTAACTGGCCTCTTAGTTACAAAGAAATTCCCCAAGCAGATCATGTATGTAAGTATACAGATAAGAGACCAAACAGTTAATCAGGTCAATTGTGTGCATTTTAGTAGAATTAGGACTGCAATCTTCATCTCACAAAACAACAAAGATTTGGTGAAATTTAAGGCCAGTATTTTAACACATTTCATTGGCATACTTGATTTCTTTCAATGTCATATAAAAATTTTTAAAGTAATATTTACTTTGATGTCTTTAAAAAAATCTGCAGTTATAAATTGTTTGGGCATTGTTGCATAGATAAACATGTTCAGTTCAGTTCAGTTCAGTCGCTCAGTCATGTCTGACTCTTTGCGACCCCATGAATTATAGCACGCCAGGCCTCCCTGTCCATCACCAACTCCCGGAGTTCACTCAGACTCACGTTCATCAAGTCAGTGATGCCATCCAGCCATCTCATCCTCTGTCGTCCCCTTCTCCTCCTGCCCCCAATCCCTCCCAGCATCAGAGTCTTTTCCAATGAGTCAACTCTTCACATGAGGTGGCCAAAGTACTAGAATTTCAGCTTTAGCATCATTCCTTCCAAAGAACTCCCAGGGCTGATCTCCTTCAGAATGGACTGGTTGGATCTCCTTGCAGTCCAAGGGACTCTCAAGAGTCTTCTCCAACACCACAGTTCAAAAACATCAATTCTTCGGTGCTCAGCCTTCTTCACAGTCCAACTCTCACATCCATACATGACCACTGGAAAAACCACAGCCTTGACTAGACGGACCTTTGTTGGCAAAGTAATGTTTCTGCTTTTGAATGTGCTATCTAGGTCAGTCATAACTTTTCTTCCAAGGAGTAAGCGTCTTTTAATTTTAGGGTCAATTATAAACTATAAACACTTTATGATATGAAATTCTTGAGTCATTACTTAAAATTAGATACAAAGATGGTTTACTTATGTTCATGAAAATTAAATCTATATATAGTAATGTATCCATTAAATACACATTCAATCATTTGGGATGAAAAACTTCCAAAATGTGTTCCATAGTGACCTGAGTTCTTAAATAAAGGATACATGAAGACACTGAGATCATTATAAATACTAATCAGGCTGCCTAAGGAAGTGTCATCTGAAGTCAGTGAAGTATGTGTAACTTTATGAATCCAGAAAAAGATTTTCTCTTAGATACGTATGTTTCCCTCACATTTGAGAAATATTTCTTGATACCTCTGATATCAGAATAAATATGTAGTGTTAATAACTTTTCATTTAGATTCTATTCAGCTGTTTTAACTAAACTAGAAGTGGCAAATAAGCACATTGGTACAATCATGGATAAATGAGAAGCAGCAGGTTCTGAGTAGGGACTTAGAAGTGACTTATGTGAGGTTTCCCAAGTACATTTGGTAGCATCTTTTTTTAGTTACTTGGTGCTCTTTTTCACTGTTTCTAAGTTCCATTTTTATTCCAAATAGAAAAGGTTATTCAGAGAATTATGCTTAAAATGTGTAAATTTATCAAAATGCAAGTAAGTATTTATAGTAAAGCAAAAAAGAAACTTAGATACCAAATGACTAGGATGTGAGCAGCATAATCTTCCTTTTTTTCTTTCCAAGTGGCAGCTGAGGATATTGAGACCCTATTTCATCATTAATGAAAAGGGATTTGAGAAATAGTGGGATCAAAAACAAAACTGATCCTGAAATCCCAGGCTAACAGAGCACCCTGGGATTATATCTCCTACTTGTGACTAGACAGCTATACCCATGAGGTAACAGCTGTACTTGATGTAACACTGTGATTTACACACTTGGTAATGAATGTAGCCTCTACATCAAGAGAAGTTTCTAAGCTTCCATGTTTATCTTATACATGGGTAGATAATTTTACATAAACAAGACAGCCATTGATATTCAAATAATTTACACTGAATTGTCTACACAAGAGAGATGTCCATGGTGACCCATCTACACAAAACTTTTAACTCTAACTTTATATCAGGATGTTTCTAAAAAATCTTACTCATTGACATATTACTTTACACATAGGATCAGAAAAATAAAGATTTAAAAATTATATACCCATTTTAGGCCAAACATAACATATTTAACTTGCTATTTGCCATTCATCTATGCCCTTCTCATTCGAGTGAGTAATCAAGTTGAGAACATTATGACTGTGTGTAGATTCATTCTATTGATAGATAAAAACAAATCCAACAAGTTGATTCTGCTTACAAAGACCAAGATAAATAACATGTTTGTTTGATTTTATGCTTCATTCTACAAGTACCACTGGCTTTACATCTTTAAAACACTTGGTACATTAATGTGAAGATCTAATGCAATCTAGTCCAAGATAGTAACAATAGAAGACTAATGTTTTCCATTTAAAATAATATTTTCCTTGGTCTTTGAAAGTCCTTGAGGGGTAAACTATTTTAATTTAAGAGCTGCAATTGATCTTCAAATATTCAGCAATATTAAAAGCAAAGGGAGTCCTTTTTTCTTTAATCACTCAACTTAAAACTAAAATAAATGAAGATGTTCATAGCATGTGCTCAGGCTGCTAAGTCGCTTCAGTCATGTCCGACTCTGTGCAATCCCATAGACGGCAGCCCACCAGGCTCCGCCATCCCTGGGATTCTCCAGGCAAGAACACTGGAGTGGGTTGCCATTGCCTTCTCCAGTGCATGAAAGTGAAAAGTGAAAGTGAAGTCGCTCAGTCGTGCCCGACTCCTAGCAACCCCATGGACTGCAGCCTACCAGGCTCCTCTGTCCATGGGATTTTCCAGACAAGAGTACTGGAGTCGGGTGCCATTGCCTTCTCCAAGGAAGCAAGGGGAAAGAAGAGTAAATAACTTTTGACAAATAACCTTCTTTGAACAAATGATATGGTGAGAGTCTCGCCCTTGAAAAACTGTAGCTTTTATAGTTTTATTATACATTGGCTCACTTTATTTCTTTATTTGTTGTTCAGTCACTAAGTCATGTCCAACTCTTTGTGATCCCATGGACAGCAGCCAGGCTTTCCTGTCCTTCATTATCTGCTGGAGTTTATTCAAACTCACATCCATTGACTGGTGATGCTATCTAACCATTTGACCCTCTGTTGCTCCCTTATCCCCCTGCCCTCAATCTTTCCCAGCATCAGAGTTTTTTCAAATGAGTCAGCTCTTTGCATGAGGTGGCCAAAGTATTGAAGCTTCAGCTTCAGCATCAGCATTTCTTTGTTTATTCATTCATATTTAAGATAATTAATAGTCATAAGTAAATGGCATTTTTATGTTATTGTTTATAATGTTTCCTATTGCCTCAGAAGAAAAAACTAATCTTAAGAAAATATGAAAGTGAAATTGAAGTCGCTCAGTCGTGTCCGACTCTTTGCGACACTATGGATGGTAGCCTACCAGGCTTCTCCTTCCATGGGATTTCCAGGCAAGAGTACTGGAGTGGGTTGCCATTTCCTTCTCCAGGGAATCTTCCCGACCCAGGGATTGAACCCAGGTCTCCTACATTGCAGCAGACACTTTACCCTCTGAGTCACAAGGGAAGCATAAAATTGTTTTAAAAAAGTGACCCATAATATTTTGGCATTTTTATAATAAAGATTTTATGTCCAGTCCTCCCAAGCATCTCATGCCAAGGATGCTTATTCCAGTTCTGGAAGGTTAAATGGTATGAGGATTGATATATAAATATAATAAGTTACCTCTGCATTCTATTTTATGATATATTAATATGACACAATTCCTTAACATGTATAAGACTTTAAACTAGAAAAAAGGCCATGCCTCATTTAATTGTTTGAGAAATAAGCATGGTATTTTTCTTACCAAGTAGGTAAAATAGCATACCTGCTTCCTATTATTATTGCTTGGGTTTAATATGATGCATTTTAAGAACTTAGCTTGGTGTGAACCACATGATAAGCACACAATAAAGTATGTTTTTACTTAGCATCAAGAGCTTATATACCAATTTGAAAGCAATTCTCTAAAGCTGTGTTGTCCAATACGGTAGTCACTAGCTCCATATGGTTACCGGTACTTGCAGTGAGGTTAGTCCAAAATGAGTTGATGTGCTGTCATTGTAAAACACACACCACATTCTGCAGATAATTTTTATGAAAGGAATGGCAAATATCTCATTAATAATTATACATTGATTAAATCCCCGAGAGGAGGAAATGGCGACCCACTCCAGTATTCTTGCCTGGAATATCCCACGGGAAGAGGAGCCTAGCAGGCTGCAGTCCATGGAGTCGCAAAGAGTTGGACACAACTGAGCAACTGATGTGACTGAACACACATAGTGATTAAATATTGAATTAAAATGTTTTGGATATAGGCAGTTAAGTAAAATATATAATTAAAATTAATTGTATAGGATTCTTTTTTATTGTATTATTGTGCCTACTAGAAAATGTAAAATTACATGCATGGCTTCTATTGATATTTTATTAGATACTGTTGCTCTAGAGTATTTTACACAAGAATAACCCAGGGTGCTTTTTAAAAATGTAGATATCTTGCCCATGCCTGAGGTGAAGAGAAGCAGAACTGTACTTCCTAAAAGCTCCTCTGGTGAAACTTTTGTAGGCAAAAATTTTAAAACCATTTCCCTAGGTTACATACATTAGATGCTGCCAAGCATCCAGGCTCATCCTGTCCTATCTAAAAGTCCTGAAAGATTTGACTATTGCTACTTAGTGTCTGGTGAGAATATAGTTTGACATAAGTAAGAGATGCCAATTAAAAAGCCAGCGGTTACTTTAGGAGGGCTTCCCTGGTGGCTCAGATGCTAAAGAATCTGCCTGCAATGCAGGAGACGCGGGTTTGATCCCTGGATCAGGAAGATACTCTGGAGAAGGAATGGCTACCCACTCCAGTATCGTTGTCTGGACAATTCCAAGGACAGAGGAGCCTGGCGGGCTATAGTCCATGGGGCTGTAAAGAGACGGACATGACTAGCAACTAACAGTTTCCCTTAGGAAGGCTGACTCAACCAAATGGTCAACCTCAGGATTAAGGGGAATTCGCAGACACCTGATTTTAGAAGTAGAAGTGGAGTTGAAGCAAGTGGGTTTTTCTTAACATAGGGTGCAGACAGAACTATATAGATGATGAAGAGGAAGAGGAACTCTTCTGTGATTCATTTTTGGACACCTCTCCCTAAGACACACAGTTGAGGTGCTTCAGAAGGAGGGGGAAAGAGTCAAAAAGAAGGGATGCCTTACTGAGTTTCTCACTTGTACTTTAAGGAGGGCTCATCAGTGTCATTTGTACTTTGAGGAATATCATGGTAAAGTGAAGTATTTAATAAATTCAACAAATTTAGAATAAAGACAGTTTACATTGAGAAAAATTAATACATGAAATTTGTTTAATGTAAAATCATATAACAAGCATAACTGTACCCACACATTTTTTTCTGATAATGTTATACTAAAAGTTTTCCGGTTGTTTATTCAATTTGAACATTTTTATTCTGTCATGTGACAGAACTATCAAAGAAGTGATAACAGGCAGCAGAAGTAGAAGCAAAATGTAAACAAGAAAATCCAAGCAGGAAAAAATACATGATTATTTTTCCTGTAACTAAAAAAAATAATAATTCACTTTAGAAATAGAACATTTCAGTCTAATTTCCAAATAATATCACAGAACTATCAGCCATCAACAAGAAGAGACAATCATTGATCAGGAAAAGAAACCAGCAGATTCTCTGTGATATAGCTTAATGGTAGCCAACACTTCTCAGAGCCCTGGAAAGGCAGAGAAGAATTGGGACATGAAAATAAGAATTTGGGGAAAAAAAGCAAGTTCATAACTCCAAGGAGGCTGTGAGGATAAAGGAGGGAGGAGGAGAGCTGGCAGGAAGCCAACATTGAGGAGTGTCTGGAGCAATAGAAGACCCTCTTCTCCCATTTCTCTCTTCTTCCCTTTTAACATCTTCAGTAACAGGAAACAGATATCATGGCAGGAATTTTGGCAAGGGAATACCCACAAACATGCAGAAACACTGGGAATACTGTCTTTGAGAAAAAATAATGGAACTTGAAGCTTAACTCTCATACTTCTTCTGGAAACTTTAAAATCTGATTTTTCTTTTCAGTAATAAAAATTGTATGCATGTGTACATGAACACTCTATTTCCAATCTACAGAGGTAATGCCAATATTTTAAAGGAAGAGTCTGATGAAAAGATAGGCCTAAGTTTCATTACTGGGGATGAAGGTGGCTGAAGTGTAGAAATCAAATGAAAAGAAATAAAGACAGAAATATAACCCTAGCTTTTTGAGCCACATTTGTTTTTAACTAAAAAAATAATATGTAGGATAGATCTGTACTTAGAATGCAGATTAGTGTGTGAAACTTCAACGATGGTATTTTCTGATGTAAAGTAGCATTTATTTCTTAATTTATTTTAAAATATTTCAATTAAATTAGGTCATATTGTAGAAAAGTCTTTTGATTCTATTATATATATCTATATATTTATTTATAAATTTATATTTATAGCGAGCGCTTAGTTGCTCAGTTGTGTCCGACTCTTTGTGACCCCATGGACTGTAGCCTATCAGGCTATTCTGTCCATGGGGATTCTCCATGCAGGAATACTGCAGTGGGTTGCCATGACCTCCTCCAGAGGACCTTCCTACTCAGGGATCAAACCCAGGTCTCTCGCATTGCAGGCAGATGCTTTACTGTCTGAGCCACGAGGGAAGCCACATATACATAGATATACACAGTATATATTGTAATGTATTTATTTGTATTTCAATGAAATTATAGTTAAGATAAAGAAATATTTCTATAATTTATTTTATTTTTGTATGAAGATAAACCTGTGGCATCCAATAATTTAGTATTCAGTCTCCACTTTTTCACTCTTCCTAGAAAATAGGAGTTTTTTCTTTCTTTATACAACACAGCTCAACATAAACTTGGCTGTTTGATAGGATTTCTTTTGCCTATCAAAGAACCTTTACTTTCAGAATTTCCTAAAAGCTGATCAACCAATTCTAGGAAACTGAATATCCTCTGTTTTACCATAAAAAGTATAAAAACAACAAGGAATCAGGATAGAAAATAAACAGAGTGATTGCTATATCTGTCCAAGAAGAAGGATGGCATCCTTGACACCTCTTGTCCCAGCATAATTTTCGTAGCACTTGCCACCATCTAATCATAATACTTTACATATTTATATCATTAATTACCATTTGATCCCTCCACCAGATACGACAGCAGATATAGCAGTGATTTTTGTCAATGCTATTCTTTGCCATATCCCAATGCCTGGAGCACTCCCTGGCATACAACATACTGAATATGTACTAAATAAAATTTGGTTGCTTACATTCATTAATTTGACCACTGAAACTGGTCTATAAGCTTTTATTCAGAGCCCACAATGTATAGGACACCGTGAATTCAGTGATTAATCAGATGTAATCTTATTTCCTGAGCAAGTCCTATCATTGTGGGAATCAGTTCAGTTCAGGAATACAGTCGTGTTCAGCACTTTACAATCTAATGGACTGCAGCATACCAGGCCTCCCTGTCCATCACCAAATCCTGGAGCTTACTCAAACTCATATCCATTGAGTCAGTGATGCCATAAAACCATCTCATCCTCTGTTGTCCCCTTCTCCTCCTGCCTTCAATCTTTCCCAGCATCATGGTCTGTTCCTGTGGCCACTGCTGAGTTTTCCAAATTTGCTGGCATATTGAGTGCAACACTTTCACAGCATCATCTTTCAGGATTTGAAATAGCTCAACTGGATTTCCATCATCTCCAGCAGCTTTGTTCATAGTAGTGCTTCCTAAGGCCCACTTGACTTCACATTCCAGGTTCTCTGGCTCCAGGTGAGTGATCACACCATCGTGATTATCTGGGTCATGAAGGTCTTTTTGTATAGTTCTTCTGTGTATTCTTGCCAACTCTTCTCAATATCTTCTTCTTCTACTGAAGTGAAAGTGAAAGACCTAGGACTTCCCTGGTGGCTCAGACGGTAAAGCATTTGCCTATAGTGTGGGAGACCCGGGTTCAATCCCTGGGTTGGGAAGATCTCCTGGAGAAGGAAATGGCAACCCACTCCAGTATACTTGCCTGGAAAATCCCATGGACAGAGGACCCTGGTAGGCTACAGTCCATGGGGTTGCACAGAGTTGGAGTTCTTCTGTGTTTTCTTGCCACCTCTCCTTAATATCTTCTGCTTCTATTAGGTTCATACAATTTCTGTCCTTCACTGTGCTCATCTTTGCATGAAAATTTCCCTTGGTATCTCTGATTTTCTTGAAGAAATCTCTAGTCTTTCCCATCCTATTATTTTCCTCTATTTCTTTGCATTGATAACTGAAGAAGGCTTTCTTATCTCTCCTTGCTATTCTTTAGAACTCTGCGTTCAAATGGATTTACCTTTCCTTTTCTCCTTTGCCTTTTGCTTCTCTTCTTTTCATAGGTACTTGTAAGGCCTCCTCAGACAGCCATTTTATTTTTTTGCATTTCTTTTTCTTGGGGATGGTCTTGATCCCTGCCTCCTGTACAATGTCACGAACCTCTGTCCATAGTTCTTCAGGCCCTCTATCAGATCTGATCCCTTGAATCTATTTGTCACTTCCACTGTATAATCATAAGGGATTTGAATTAGGTCATACTGAATGATCTAGTGGTTTTATATAGAATTCCCTGGAATTCAAGTCTGAATTTGGCAATAAGGAGTTCATGATCTGAGCCACAGTCAGCTCCTGGTCTTATTTTTGCTGACTGTATACAGCTTCTCCATCTTGGCTGCAAAGAATATAATCAATTTGATTTAGGTGTTAACCATCTGGTGTTGTTCATGTGTAGAGTCTTTTCTTGTGTTGTTGGAATTCAGTTCAGTTGAGTTCAGTTCAGTCGCTCAGTCATGTCCGACTCTTTGTGACCCCATGAACCACTGCACTCCAGGCCTCCCTGTCCATCACCAATTCCCGGAGTCCACCCAAACTCATGTCCATTGAGTTGGTGATGCCATCCAACCATCTCATCCTCTGTCATCCCCTTCTCCTCCTGCCCTCAATCTTTCCCAGCATCAGGGTCTTTTCCAATGAGTCAGTTTTTCACATCAGGTGGCCAAATTATTGGAGTTTCAGCTTCAACATCAGTCCTTCCAGTGAACACCCAGGACTGATCTCCTTTAGGATGGACTGGTTGGATCTCCTTGCAGTCCAAGGGACTCTCAAGAGTCTTCTCCAACACCACAGTTCAAAAGCATCAATTCTTCGGCACTCAGCTTTCTTCACAGTCCAACTCTCACATCCATCCATGACTACTGGAAAAACCATAGCCTTGACTAGATGGACTTTTGTTGACAAAGTAATGTCTCTGCTTTTCAATATGCTGTCTAGTTTGGTCATAACTTTCCTTCCAAGGAGTAAGCATCTTTTAATTTCATGGCTGCAATCACCATCTGCAGTGATTTTGGAACTCAGAAATATAAAGTCAGACACTGTTTCCCCTGTTTCCCCATCTATTTGCCATGAAATGATGGGACCAGATGCCATGATCTTGTTGGAATAGACATATAAAAATTAATTAGAACACAGCATGATTACTCTATGTTGAATAAAGACCAAAAGCAGGAGAATAACTCATTTACATGGGAGCTAGGGAAAACACTGCATAGGAAGTGACACTGAACTGAGACACTTAAGTCTTGGAATATATGTCTGTTGCTGAGTAATGGAGAAGGATCAAAGGACATTTCAGACAGAAGAAAAAGAATGTACAAAAAGCATGGAGCTGATGAAGCAAATGTTCTACAGAGCAAAGAGCAAATAGTTTAGTGTGGCTAGAGTAGAGCATACTTGAGAAGTAAATCAAGAAGTACAGATTAATTAATTCACTTGCTAAGACTCTTTTCCTTTGCTCATCAGTCTTCTTTTTATCCTATAGGAAGCTACTGAAGACTTCACTTGCTGAGAAAATAACTTAGGAGGACAAAGATATTTTGTGGGTTCAGGCCTAGAGGCCTCTCTTTTTATTGTGAGCAGCAGTGAGGAAGGAGGACATGGAGGTCGAGGGAGTTTTCAGGGCCCATCAAGAAACTCGTTTGTACACTTCCCTGGTGGCTCAGGCGGTAAGGAACCTGCCTGCAGTGCGGGAGACCTAGGTTCGATCTCTGGGTTGGGAAGATCCCCAGGAGAAGGAAATGGCAACCCATTCCAGTATTCTTGCCTGGAAAATCCCATGGACGGAGGAACCTGGCAAGCTACAATCCACAGGTTTGCAAAGAGTCAGACATGACTGAGAGACTTCACTTTCTTTCATGTAAACTTCTCAAGATATAAACAATTACTAGAACCAGAACTGTGCATCACTTACAACTACCACCAAGAGATGAAGAAAGCAGTAGCTTTAAAATTTTAGAAAATGAATTTTTACATGCAGTTTATTTATTTGAAAACAGAGATGCACATACAATTTTGAACAATAAAGCTGTACAACTTTCTAAGGTAAAGCACATTTGAGTTTTTGACCCAGTTAGTATTACAGAAATGCACAAATATTATGAGATATTAAGTGAGCCTGGTGTTATTATATCAACCTCTTAGAGAGTTGAATTCATGAAGTCACAGAGCCTCGGGTTCCAGTCTAGCTCTATCCCTTATTAACTATACAATCTTGGGCAAGTTGTTCAAGCTTGAGCCTCAGTTTCTTTACCTGAGAAAACCAACACAAAAACAATATCCTTCAGCACTGAAGGAATGAAATGACCTAATCAGCCTAAACACACCTTGCACAGTGTCTAATATATAACAGATCCTCTGTCAATGTGGATATCCTTAAGCTTCCTTATAAACATAATTGTTGAAGCCACCTGAACACCACCAAATGAGTTACAGAAACTCATCAGAAGTTTTGACCACCCATTCGCTTGTTAAACTATTCAATTAGATAATGTCAAAAAAAAATACATATGGTTTTCTCAAGGGTTCACTTAAAATATTTAAATACCAAATCAAATTGAAGATAAAATACTGAAATCTTTTAAAAGGGTATCTGTATGTCATATGATAAATGATGAATCTCTTTAAATGTCTTACATACTTCCTTGAATAGTATTATCTTGTGACCTTCACTTTTGTACAGCAATAAAAGTACCTTGAGCCTGACAAGATTTATTGTTTTCAACTTATATCTCCTGCATTGGGTGTGAATTTCATTCCCATTAACACTGTACAATTTAAGACCTTTAATTCATAACCTTTGCAAACCTGAAACACCTCAGACCCCAAACAATCTAAAATAAATCAATATATAATGTTTTCTAAAGAAGAAAGGAAAAATAATAAAGTGATACATTTTTGCTCGTATCACTAGGTCTGCTTGAATATGACAACCTCCTTCCTTTTCACTTGATAAATGTCTTGGGAATGCTTTGCTGCTTGCCTGATATGGAACTGAACTTATTTCAGGACATGTTCTAATGAGTCATGGGAGAGGCTAAGAGTAAACCATTCTACTACTGCCCGGTCCTTCTAGAAAAACCTAGAGAGTGTTTGCAGCAAATCTTTTTGTTGTTGTTGTTAAATTAATTTCTTTATTTTAATTGGAGGTTAATTACTTTACAATATCGTGGTGGTTTTTGCCATACGTTGACATGAATCAACCACAGGTGTACATGTGTCCCCACATCCTGAACCACCATCGCCCCAACTCCGTCCCCACCCCATCCCTCTGGGTTTGCAGCATATCTTGATGGCTGAGTAGATAAGACAATGGCAGTGCTAACTGATAAAGGAGGCTTAAGTTATTACTGACGGTCCAACCTGACTCCAATTTGACAAGTGGAGTGAAAGTCGCTCAGTTGTATCCAACTCTTTGCGACTCCATGGACTATACAGTCCATGAAATTCTCCAGGCCAGAATACTGGAATGGGTAGCTTTTCCCTTCTTCAGGGGATCTTCCCAACCCAGGAATTGAACCCCGGTCTCCTGCATGCAAGTGGATTCTTTACCAACTGAGCTACAAGGGAAGCCCAATTTGACAAGGGGGTGTATAGAGATTCAGTGTATCTTATGAAAATGTATTTCAGAAGCACATGCGTGCATGCTAAGTCGCTTCAGTCATGTCCAACTCTTTGTGACCCTATGGATGTCTCCTCTGTCCATAAGGATTCACCAGGCAAGAATACAGGAGTGGGTTGCCATTCCCTTATCCAAGGGATCTTTCTGACCCAGAGGTTGGACCTGCTTCAGAAACACACTCAAATATATTTTGTTGTTCAGTTGCTAAGTCATGCCTGAGTCTTTACAACCCCATGAACTGAATCATGCTAGACTTCCCTGTCCTTCACTATCTCCTAGAGTATGCTCAAATGCATGTCCATTGAGTCAGTGAGGTAATCCAATCATCTCATCCTCTTCCACCCTCTTCTCCTCCTGCCCTCTATCTTTCCCAGCATCAGGGTCTTTTTCAGTCAGTCAGCTCTTCACATCAGGTAGCCAAAGTATTGGAGCTTCAGCTTCAGCATCAGTCCTTCCAATGAATATTCAGGGTTGATTTCCTTTAGGATTGACTGCTATCCAAAAGACTCTCAAGAGTCTTCTCCAGCACCACAATTTGAAAGCATCAATTCTTCAGCACTCAGCCTTCTCTTATGGTCCAACTCCCACATCTGTATACATGACTACTGGAAAAACCTTAGCTTTGACTAGACAGATCTTTGTCCACAAAGTGATGTCTCTGCTTTTTAATATGCTGTCTAGTTTTGTCATAGCTTTTCTTCCAAGGAGTGTCTTTTAACGTTCTGCCATTATGTTTAGTGGTTTCTACTGTCAGTAACACTTTGAATAAAATGAAGATTTTATCAGTAAATTTCCTAGTAGTCAAATATAATTCAAACCTTATTTTAAATTATATTTATAATTATTTATTTTCCTTATTTATGTGTGCAATGAAGTTGCACAAGGTACTGGTAACTACTCCTTTGAGAAGAATACTTGGAAGAGGCTAGTTTGCAATTTTTAAAAATTCATCACATATATAACAATTTTTATATCTTTATTTTAAATGAGAATGTAAGCAACATGAGAACAACAGAGCCCAACAGAATGTAGGTGTTTAATAAATATTTGCTGAATGATAACAGAATCAATCCATTCTCTAACAGAGCCTAAAAATGGTTCTTGCCATGGAAACCAGGCTCAAACTCAGTCTGAGCCCTGTGCCAAAAATCCATAGATTACATGGCACATGGAATGCCACCTTACATGGTGAGTTCTTGGTAGTCTTCCTAAGGCTTAGGGCCTACTTCAAGAATGTGTCAAGTTTGTTGACAGTATATCTTCATACATCAACTGAGAAAAATTGGTAATTTATATGAAAATATACTTCTTAGGAGATTTCTGCTAACTTAACAACATTACCACTCAGAAAATATGCTCTTCACAGATTACAGCAACTGCATATAAACTGAGAGACTTTCATTCTGTTTCTTATCAATAAAAGAGTTGTAAAGGTTATCTCTCTCTTTGCAGTTAAAGATACATAAAGGGAAATAAGATATGTACCAGAAACAAAAAGATTTAGAATGAAAAAGTTAAGAGAAAGGCTTTGACCTGTCTTTTATAGTGCCCATGGTTGTTTATAGTGACTTAAAGAGTTGCCCAGGCATGATGCTGACATTTATGGTATTTTATCATCCATACCAATCCACTAAGAACTCTTCCGCTTTCATTAATATAATTTCATCAGAGATTCCTGGAATCTAAGCACTTATTCCTTTCAGAACTTCCCAAAATTCATGACACCAAGTTCAAATGCTCCCATTTTGAAGCCTAATATTTTTAACTGGTTTACAGTAACATATCCTTTACCAACACCATTGCAAATTGAATTACCATTTATTTAATTAGTAACTGTATGTGGGGTCAAACACCTTTACTCACAAATTTTGTCCCATTTATTTTCAGGCATTTTCACCCCAAAACAAGAATGCTAAAGGGAAGAGAAAAATAAGAGACTGTGTGTAGAAGAATCTGGGTCAAAGTTCCATCACCAGCTTCTGTGGCCACCAGTAATCACCAAGATTCACTGAAAGACAAGGACTTAGGAGGGTTTGAAAAAGTGTCAGCAGAAGAAGAGCCCGCATCTTCTAATATTTACTTGCATTGTTAACATTGCTCACATTCAGACCAAAACATAGCTTTGGACATTCATTATTTTAAGAAGTGGAAATATTGAGGCTAATTACTCAACTATAGTGGAATTTTCCTTCAAACTTCAGGTTCAAAACTAAAGAGAAGAGACAGCAGGTAGCTGCTGATACCCCCCCTACTCCTGGAATTATTCTCTTGCTTTAGAAATGTGTTGTGAGAACAAAAAGAGTAAAAAATTTTATAGAGGCTAATAAAAAATATATATATTTATATTTGTGCTCTGCTGTGCTTAGTCATCTTTGCAACCCCATTTAAAGAGTATCAAAGAGTATCAAATGTAAGTGCATCCACATAATGTAAGGGCTGACTTCCGTGGTGGCTCAGATGGTAAAGAATCCACCTGCAATGCAGGAGACCCAGATTCGATCCCTGAGTTTGGAAGACTCTCTGGAGAAGGAAATGGCAACCCACTTTAGTATTCTCGCCTGAGAATTCCATGGATAGAGGAGCCTCGCAGGCTACACTCTACGGGATCACAGAAAGTTGGACGCAACTGAGCAACTGACACTCTCACTTTTACATAATAAAAAACTTGAGTTCCAATTATGTAGCTGACAAACTTTCAAAAAAACTATTTCCCAACTATGATTATTTCACAACTTTCTAAAAGATAATGATGTAAGAAATATTTCATAGTGTGCACATGAAGATTTAAGAAACATTTTTTAGTTGAGAAGCAGAAGAGGGACTCTTATTCTCAAAATGTTTCTGAGATCTTTGATCCTCTAACACTTTAATCAGAATAACCCAGCAAAGGACATTTATTAAGTACTATCACGTTTGAACATCCAAATGCCTCTGTAAAATCTTCACTATATTAAGCTCACTCAGAAATAATTGAATTGGTACAGCATCACGTTTAAGATATCTTAAAAGATTTTAAAGACAAAATTCTGATTGGCTTATACTATACAAGGGTATAGAGGTTAGAAATTTAAAAAAAATTAAGTCACTTTGCACTAAGCATTAGCCATACAGCTAATGATTCTAAACTACTTTGTAGTTCCAGTTCCCATATCTTAGTATGGCGCACAAAATCCTTACACACAGGAACTCCACTTATTTTATCACTCACTGTTTCCACTCTGTGACAAAGGACACCTCTAAGTCTTGCCCTAAGTATTTCTATTTCCCTTTCCAGAAAACACCTACTTGACCTTGAAAGTTCTGTGAAGGTCACTATCTACATTCTAGAAAAAGTTAGTATCTTTTTTCTCTCCCATACTACTTCATACATATGCAGTCCAAGTGCTTTCAGTTCAGTTCAGTCGCTCTGTCGTGTCCAACTCTGCGACCCTATGGACTGCAGCATGCCAGGCTGCCCTGTCCATCACCAACTCCTGGTGCTTGCTCAAACTCATGTCCATTGCATTGGTGATGACATCCAGCCATCTCATTCTCTGTCATCCCCTTCTCCTCCCGCCTTCAATCTTTCCCAGCATCAGGGTCTTTTCCAAAGAGTCAGTTCTTAACATCAGGTGGCCGAAGTACTGGAGTTTCAGTTTCAGCATAAGACTTTCCAATGAATATCCAGAGTTGACTTTCTTTAGGATTGACTGGTTGGATGTTCTTGCAGTCAAGGGAATCTCAAGAGTTTTCTCCAACACCACAGTTCAAAAGCATCAATTCTTTGGTGCTCAGCTTTCTTTATAGTCCAACTCTCACGTCCATACGTGACTACTGGAAAAACCATGGCTTTGACTAGATGGACCTTTGTGGCAAAGTAATGTGTCTGCTTTTTAATATGCTGCCTAGGTTGGGCATGGCTTTTTTTCCAAGGAGCAAGTGTCTTAATTTCATAGCTGCAGTCACCATCTGCAGTGATTAAGGAGTCCCCCAAAATAAACTCTGTCACTGTTTCCATTGTTTCCCCATCTATTTGCCATAAGGTGATGGGACCAGATGTCATGATCTTTGTTTTTTGAATGTTGAGTTTTAAGCCAACTTTTTCATTCTCCTCTTTCACTTTCATCAAGAGGCTCTTTAGTTCTTCTTCACTTTTGCCATAAGTGTGGCATCATCTGCACATTTGAGGTTATTGATATTTCTCCAGGCAATTTTGATTTCAGCTTGTGCTTCATTCAGCCCAGCATTTCGTATGATGTACTCTGGATATAAGTTAAATAAGCAAGGTGACAATATATAGCCTTGATGTTCTCTTTTCCCAATTTAGAACCAGTCTGTTGTTCTATGTCCGGTTCTAACTGTTGCTTCTTGACCTCCATACAGATTTCTGAGGAGGGAGGTCAGGTGGTCTGGTATTCCCATCTCTTGAAGAATTTTTCAGTTTGTTATGATGTACATAGTCAAAGACTTTGGTGTAATCAATAAAACAGAAGTAGATGCCTTTTTTGGTATTCTTTTCCTTTTTCCATGATCCAGTGGATGTTGGCAATTTGATCTCTGGTTCCTCTGCCTTTTCTAAAGCCAGCTTGAACATCTGGAATTTCACGGTTCATGTACTTTTGAAGCCTGGGCTGGAGAATTTTGAGCATTACTTTGCTACCATGTGAGCTGAGTACAATTGTGCTGTAGTTTGAACATTCTTTGGCATTGCCTTTCTTTGGAATTGGAATGAAAGCTGACCTTTTTCAGTCCTGTGGCCACTGCTTCCTTTTCCTGATTTTCTGGCATATTGAGTGCAGCACTTTCACAGCATCATCTTTAAGGATTTGAAATAGCTCAACTGGAATTCCATCACTTCCACTAGCTTTCTTCATAGTGATGCTTCCTAAGGCCAAGTGCTTTAGTACTTTGTTTATATAGCTGTCTCTCCTGTTACATCCAAAGATGCTTTCAGAGTGGGCACCATTTTATGTTCATTTTTTGTGTCTTCTGCACTTGGATCAGTACCTAGCACTCAACATAATTTCAATAACTTGGTAAATTAAATCACTGAGTGAGCACAAACAGACAACATCATACCATTGAACAAAGCACGTGAAAATGTTTTAATATGATGAACAAACACAAATTATCTGGGGAAGAATTAATTTACAGATGCACTTCTGAATTTTCCTTATCCATATGATCAGGCTCTACACCCAAGATGTTGACCAGTGTAGATGTGTGTTAGTCATTCAGTCGTGTCCGACTCTTTGTGACCCCATGGACTGTAGTCTTCCAGGCTCCTGTGTCCATGGAATTTTCAGGCAAGAATACTACAGTGGGCTGCCATTCCCTTCTCCATAGGATCTTCCCAGCCCAGGGATTGAACCCCCAATATAGATTACATGCCCAGAATCCCTTTCTTTCTGGCTTACAGCCAGGTTTAGTCAGTGGAAACTCTTGACTCAGACTAAAAAGAGAGAGAAGATAAAGGTCAGAGTATTTATTCCCTGACTCCTCGTCTCCAAGGCCACTTTGGGCAGCCCTGTCTAAATATTTACTTTATTCTATTAACTTCTCTCTCTCCTTTTCCCCTGCAGAGTAGAGGTGGGACTCAGTGGGCAGGGTCTCTCTTCCTTGTCACTGTTGACATTTTAAGCACCATATTTCCATGTCATGAGTAGCTTCCCTGTGCTCTATACTATGTTTAGCAACATTTCTGGCCTCTATCCAGTAGATATAAATAATCTTTTTAGAGCAGTCTACAATTTATAGATTACTTTCACCTATTTAATCTCACTTGAGCTGCATAAGTCTATAAATAGACATTATTAGAACACCTACCTTTACAGATGAGGAAATGAAACTCACAGTAACTAAAAAACATGTACTGGGAAAAATCCTATGGAGTGTAATAATAGGTACAAAGTGTTTTTATATCAAAGTCATAATTCCATTTCATACTGTAAACATATATTGACTAGATTTCCTTATATTATCATTTGCCTAAATTACAGCGTTTCATCACCAGGGCCATTGAGTTTCCTATGAAATGCCAAAGTCATGATGGAATTCTCTGGATGTTATATTAAATGTGAGTGATATAGTTAGTCATCTATTATATATATTTCTAACCCTTAGAAGAAAAATGTTGCAAGTATGTTGTATTGAGAATTGAAATCCTCTTCGAAGATAATATATACTGAACTCCTTCTACAAAAATGCCCACCAGAATTACAATAGAAAAATAGAGTAATTCCAGGCATGCTTATGTATTTGATCATTTTACATTAAAGCAAGAAAGATGTTTAAGGCATTTCAGATTTCTAGGGACTGCTTCTACCATTCCACTTCTCTTATAGAAAACCCAGTCCTATTGAAACTTGCTCACTCAGCCAAAGAGATACAAAGTCTGACAGTCTGCTATCAGACTTTAAGGAACTAAGAGATGTCAGCATATATGTGTCCTGCAAAGTTCAGAAATCAAAGAGGCTGCAGGTAATGTCTCCCCTAGGATCTCAGGGAACATTAATTGATGAGAATTGATGAAACTGCATCTTTTCTCCAGGGTCTACATTTATTTTTTCTTTCCCAGGGGGACATTATTTTGGTTCCATAGTCTCCAATGGAAATACATGTGAGACTAAACTGAATGCATATCAGTAAGCTATGAATGAATGGCCTTTTCTAAATTAAAGCATAACTTTTCCTCTTTTGATAACTACTAGTCCAATCATAGTATGGGCTTCTGCAATCAAACAAATCATAAGCCACAGCAGTTAGAAAGAGAAGAATTATGTCTAGTGCCAGATATAATTACCTTTTACTGCCCTCAAGATAGCCCTGATATCATGTTATTCCTCTAGGTGCATCACTGTTAGGCCAAGTCCTAGAGAGTAAAGACACTATCCTTTATTGAGTTTCTGTTATATCCCAGGATCTGTGCTCCATTATCCCATTAACCCTCATAATACCCCTACTTGGTACACAATGTTATTCTCAAATTACAGATGAGGATATTGAAGACTCAATGAGAAATCAAATTTACCCTGTTTCAAAGCTAATCTCACCTCTTTACTGCCTCTTGTTGATCAAGTCAGTCAGACCCTATCTAACAACAATCATAGTATTTAACTTAATTAGTACTTAATTAGTAAGTTCAATTAATAAACAGTGTGCAAAGTTGCTGCAGTCAGAAATAGTCATTAAAGTGAAGAGTGAATCACTAAATCATATTACCTCTCAAAACATTTGACAGATTTATACATAAAATTTATCTTACAGAAAAAATCATTGCAGCTTTTTCTATCCTTAAGCTTTTTCAAATACAAAAAAAATTCTTTTGAGGGAAAAGTAAGATACAGAAATAATAATGAAATAATTATTTGGTGATTTCATGGGGAAAAGGCAGACTGGAGACTGCCCAAATAATATTTTGTGGTTTATAAACTGTGTTTGTCATGTTTTTAGAATGTTTGCCTATCAGACCTACAGTGAACAGAATGATTCCCCTCCAAGATGTCCACATCCTAATCCCAGAAATTTATGAATATGTTACCCTACATAGCACAAGGAATTAAAAATGCAGATGGAATTAGCTTCTAATCAATTGATCATAAAATAAGAATATTTTTCTGTATCATCCAAGTGGATCTAATGTATCCACAATGTCCTTAAATGATTAAGAGAGAAACAGAAGACAGCCAGGGTGATATTTCAAAAAGACTCTTTACCAGCCATTGCTGGCTTTGAAGATGGACGAGAGTCAAGAGACAAAGATGCAGGCAGCTTTCAGAAACTGGAAAAGGCAAGAAAATAGATTCCCCTCTTGATCTTTCAAAAAGAAACACACAGCAGACAATACATTGATAATAGCCTAGGGAGACCCATTTTTGACTTCTGACCATCAGATATATAAGACATAAATAATTGTTATTTAAGTTATTATGTTATTAAAAATTGGTTACAAAGGCAATAGAAAACTAATTCAAGACTGAAGTAAGGCCTGGAAGATACCTGGAAAATGGTGATTAGTTGCATTAGCCAACATCCCATAGGACATAAATTAAAGTCTCCTGGTTGTATAGTAGGAGATGTCTCCATTTTCTTAAATATGATTCAGCATTAACTATATAAAGTGTATTAAAACATTTTATCATTACACAAATGGTTTTAGCCAACACCTTTTTAAAAACCATGATATAAACTGCCATGATGGAGAATAATTTAAAAATGCGTTAAAAATACTTAAAGTGTTAAGACACATCATGCATCTTGTTCAAATGATTAATTATACTGCTCTATTCTGATTCATGAAATAATTCAACATGATACCAATGATATAAAAGACCTAGTGATAAAAGCAAACTTTATTACTAAATGCTCAAAAGCCCACTGTAACAAAAATCTATCTCTGGTTTACTAGACTCTACTCAATTAAAAAAATTGAAAAACAAAATGAAAAGAAAAAAGAATGAAGGAAAAATGAAGAAAATTCTCTTACATTAGCCAGACTTAGATAGTTAAAATAACTATTGCTAGCTGGAATGTTTTAGCATTAAATTAATTTCTAATTCCTACATACAGGTGCTAGTGATACTAACATATCAAACCACTAGCATTCACCAGTGTAAATATACTTTCAATAGAATATCTCAAGCTAAGGATAGGGTTAAACTGTTGTCCTGAGAGAATTATACAGAGATTCTGCAAATTCTGTAGAAAGAGAATGGGGTGGATTTCAGGAATAGTTATTGAAAATAAGGCCTCAGGAGACTGGAAAAGCTGGCAACACAAAAACAAGGAAACAGAGATGCCAAAATATGAAGGGGAAGATTGCAGCCAAGGCTAATTACACAGTGAAGCCCATTCCAGAACACCTAGCCCTCTGCTCTCCTTTCAAGGCGCAGGCTTATACCTGGCATGGTGAGGTCCACGAGGTCTCAAAGAATCAGAAACAACTGAGTGACTGAACAACAAGAACAATTTCCAGAAAATCAATTCAGTTGTTCTTCCAAAAAGTAACATTTTCCAAGTCTTTTTTTTTTTTTTTTTTTACCATAAGCCTCAACAAGAGCATTTAAAATATGTGACCTTTCTTCATGCTGCTTCTTTTAATATTTTTCAAAAATAATACAAATAAAATTTCTAATTTAAAAATATCATTGTCTAAATTCGAGTTATTAGCTTCTGTATTTCTGGGGGATGAGAGACTTCCAGACCAAAATTTACCCCAGAACCAATACAACATTGTAAAGTAATTAGCCTCCAATTAAAATAAATAAATTTAAATTAAAAAAAAATTTACCCCAGAATTTAAAATATAATGTTATCTTATATCTACATTACTTTGCTAGCATGTGAGATGAGTGCAATTGGGCTATAATTTGAACATTCTTTGTCATTGCCTTTCTTTGGGATTGGAATGAAAACTGACCTTTTCCAGTTCTGTAGCCACTGCTGAGTTTTTCAGATTTGCTGGCGTATCGAGTGCAGCACTTTCACAGCATCATCTTTTAGGATTTGAAATACCTCATCTAGAATTCCATCACCTTTGGAACTAGCTTTGCTCGTAGTGATATTTCCTAAGGCCCACTGGACTTTGCATTCCTAAGGCCCACTGGACTTCGCATTCCAGTATGTCTGGTTCTAAGTGAGTGATCACACCATTGTGGTTATCTGGGTCATGAAGATCTTTTTGTATAGTTTTTCTGTGTATTCTCGCCACCTCTTCTTAATATCTTCTGTTTCTGTCAGGTCCATACCATTTATGTCCTTTACTGTGCTCATCTTCGCATGAAATGTTCCTTTGGTATCTCTAATTTTCTTGAAGAGATCTCTAGTCTTTTCCATTCTATTGTTTTCCTCTATTTCATTGCACTGATCGCTGAGGAAGGCTTTCTTATCTCTCCTTGCTATTCTTTGGAACTCTACATTCAAATGGGTATACTTTTCCTCTTCTCCTTTGCCTTTCACTTGTCTTTTTTTCTCAGCTATTTGTAAGGCCTCCTCAGACAACCATTTTGCCTTTTTGCACTTCTTTTTCTTGGGGATGGTCTTGATTCCTGCCTCTGTCAAATGTTCTTGTACAATGTCACAAACCTCCGTCCATAGTTCTTCAGGCACTCTGTCTATCAGATCTAGTCCCTTGAATCTATTTGTCACTTTCACTGTATAATTGTAAGGGATTTGATTTAGGTTATAACTGAATGGTCTACTGGTTTTCCCTACTTTCTTCAATTTAAGTCTGAATTTGGCAATAAGGAGTTCATGATCTGTAGAAAATTCTTAAAGAGATGGGAATACCAAACCACCTGACCTGCCTCCTCAGAAATCTGTATGCAGGTCAAAAAGCAACAATTAGAACAGGACATGGAACAACCGTCTGGTTTCAAATCAGGAAAGGAGTATGTCAAGGCTGTATATTGTCACCCTGCTTATTTAACTTATATGCAGAGCACATCATGCGAAATGCCAGGCTGGATGAAGCACAAGATTCTCCTGGAATCAAGACTGCCAGGAGAAATATCAATAACCTCAGATACACACATGACACCACCCTTGTGGCAGAAAGTGAAGAACTAAAGAGCCTCTTGATAAAAGTGAAAAAAGAGAGTGAAAGCACTGGCTTAAAACTCAACACTCAGAAAACTAAGATCATGGCATGTGGTCCCATCACTTCATGGCAAATAGATGGGGAAACAATGGAAACAGTGAGAGATTTTATTTTGGGGGGCTCCAAAATCACTGCAGATGGTGACTGCAGCCATGAAATGAAAAGTGGCTTGTTCCTTGGAAGAAAAGCTATGACAAACCTAAATAGCATATTAAAAACCAGAGACATTACTTTGCCAACAAAGGCCCATCTAGTCAAATCTATGGTTTTTCCAGTAGTCATGTCTGGATGTGAGAATCGGACTATAAAGAAACCCGAGCACTGAAGAATTGATGCTTTTGAACTGTGTTGTTGGAGAAGACTCTTGAGAGTCCCTTGGACTGCAAGGAGATCCAACCTGTCTATCCTAAAGGAAATCAGTCCTGAATATTCAGTACTGATGCTGAAGCTGAAACTCCAATACTTTGGCCTCCTGGTACGAATAACTGACTCATTGGAAAAGACCCTGATGCTGGGAAAGATTGAAGGTGGGAGGAAAAGGGGACGACAGAGTGTGAGATGGTTGGATGGCATCATTCATGTGATGGACATAAATTTGAGTAGGCTCCAGGAATTGGTGATGGACTGGGAGGCCTGGTGTGCTACAGTCCATGGGGTTGCAAAGAGTTGGACACGAATGGGCAACTGAACTGACTGAATATATATACATATGCTTAGTCGCTAAGTCGTGTTCAACTCTTTGCGACCGTTTGGTCTGTAGCCTGCCAGGCTCCTCTGTCTATGGGATTTCCCAGGCAAGAACACTGGAGTGGGTTGCCATTTCCTTCTTCAGGGGATCTTCCAGACCCAGGGATCAAACCCGTGTCTCCTATGTATACATACATATATAGGTCTTCTCTCATTGCTCAGTCAGTAAATCAACTGCCTGCAATGCAAGAGACCTGGGTTTGATTCCTGGGTCAGGAAGATCCCCTGGAGAAGGAAATGGCAATCCAATCCAGTATTCTTGCCTGGAGAATCCAATGGACAGAGGAGCCTGGTGGGCTACAGTCCACGGGGTCACAAAGAGTCGGACCTGTCTTAGCGACTAAAACCACCATATAATGAACTAAGAAATTAGACCCTGAGTGGCACTGGCACTAAATAAGGAATATCTTACTCCTTTCTGCCACCTGGACAAAAAACTAAAGATCTATTGTGAAGTGACCCCATTAAGAGATCAAGGGACCAAGTATGACAGGAGAAAGATCAACTAGGATTGTTTTATCTCCAAATGTTTTCTGTGTATTCTGGATAATGTCTTATATAAATCCCTTTGTTAGAAAGCTTCACATCAGGGCTTTTTGCTCTTCCAGAATCCTCCATGAATAGAAATATAACTTGGAGAGGCGATATTTTAAAAGCTCTCATCAACCAGTCACTTAAGTAGGATTATCTGGAAGCCAGTTGATAACAAGTACCAGTGTTAATAGAACAAATGAAAGGTGCTCAGCTAAAAAAGAGAACACTAGAAGAAATGAAAAGCATCTAAAATAATTAGAAATTTAAGAAAAAAAATTATTAAGGTTTTTCTTAAGATCTCCCAGGCTATAACACTTTTGATAATCAAGGCATAAATAAATACAAGGTATGAAAATACAAGATTACACGGCTGTTTTTAGAAAAATACAATTTATGATTCAGATGAATTGTTCTATTTTTCAAGGAAGTTGCCTCAAGAGGGTGTAAACATTCCAGTAATGTTGATTAAAAGCATCTATAGGACTCCTCTCTTGGAAATCGCTTTTCAGCATGTGTCTTTTTTTTCAGTCTCTTCAATGAGAGTAATAGTTCCCATTTAAAGGCAGTTTGATATGAGAATTCAGAGCCAACAGTTACAGTGAGCAAGTTTAGTTTTTGGTCAGCGTGACAGATAACAAAGCAATGAGGCTAACTGAATTGCTCATGAACTTGTTCTAATTTTAACAATCAAAGGAAAAAGCCATTAGAAATGCATAAATAGCAAACACCTGTTGAAATGTAAAGGAGGATGAGGTTCCAATTCAGCTCTCATGAGAACAGTTAATGCCTATGTACAACAATACCAGATTGATGCAGGGCTGATGCAGAAGAAAGAAATTAAAGCCATATTATAACTTGTGTGAAGTCATTAACTAGTCCAACCTTCCTAAGAATTGGTTAAGTCCTTCCCCAAATACCTATAACTCCCATGATAGCCATTACTATACTATATTAAAATTACAAGACTATCTTTCATGAGACTGACTTCCTGTTTTATACACCTACTACCATGAGACATCAATAATTGGGGGTTAGATAGATGAATAAACAACACTCATTTGGACAGGTAACTTCCGGCAATCCTACTTAACATCCCTCCTCAATTAGGTTGATGGAGACACATCTTAGGCAAACTTCGAGATCTACATTTATTCTTATACTATTTTTAGTTATGCGATCGAGGAATACTTGAAATTTGCTGTTAAAAGAGAAAACCCCAAATTTGACAGTCCTTCATAGCTTTCTTAAGGCAGCTAGGATCTGGAAAACTTCAAAAACTTTCGATGTTTAAAATATTCTTATCACTTGGTTGCTTGGTACCTACTGACACCTGACTTCCTCTGAGACAATGAGAAAACTCAGCCTGCATGGTGGGAAAAATGAAGCTAGAGCAAGTATAAAAGCCTACAGAATGCCACAGGGGAAGAAAAAGAGCAGCACCTCAGACTATCACAAACTGTCTCTGCTGCAGAGGATGCTGAGGGGCTGAGAAACACAGATTGCCTAGTCTGATGTCTTGCAGAAGACTGCCAAGTGCATAATGTCCACTTTGCTGAAGCCATTATTCCAGCAATCTTCCTCCACAACTTGAAATCTACTGAGAGGATTAATGATCATTTTTCTGAAAGCAGCTTTCAAAAATGCCAGCATGCCCCCAAATTTCAATGCTTCCTAAACTGATTTGTTTGGGAGGGGGGTTGCAAAGATAAATGTATGACTGTGTTAAAACTTAATGTCATTTGAGTTTGTGGGAGTATGGACATGTGTGTGTGTGTGTGAGAGAGAGAGAGTGTGTGTAGAAATAAGCACAAACATGGGAAGTAGAAGGTGCATAGGATTTTATGTTTTATTCTCCAGCACTTTGCTCGGGGCTTGATAATTTTTTCAGATCTTTTTAACTATAAATTTGAGGGGGGCGGCAATGTAGGTAATCATGAAAGTACAGAAAAATACAACTTCCTATGTGTATTCCCTTAGTTCTTTTATTTTTTACTATCTTTTGCCTTTGCTGAAAAAGTTCCTCCCCCATCCTTTTTTTTTTTCTTCTTTTTCAATTATTCAGTAAAAAGGCCTAGCAAGAAACCAGCTTAAATGATAAAAAAAAAAAAAAAAGAAAGAAACAAGCCAAACATATTTGGGGCCTCTGAACAAAATCCTGCTTTTTTTTTTTTTTTTTTTTAAATTGAGACTTTCCTCTCTGGTTCTGAAACATGTTTTTTTGCTCCTTTCTTCAATAAGACATTTCTGTTCTTACTCAGAGTGACAAAATAATACATCTTCAATTCTCCTCCACAGATGAGTGCTAGGAATAAAATGACAATACCTATTTTTGGTAACAAGTAATTCTTTATTTTTAAAAACTGACTCTTCTAGGAAAATATTTAGCTTCAGCTTTGGCATCATGACTTCATTTTTGCCAAATCTCCCGCCATCCTCCTTGAAGATAGCTTGTTTACTATCATAGAAATGACATTCATCAATATCCAATGTTTCACTGTTTGATTTTTACAGTTTCTTATTTCCCATGGAGTTTTGAATACCTTGGGAAAATGAGATAAAGAAAAACCGAGTGATCTGTTCAACTTCAGAGATCAAGACCAAAATAAACCTTATAAAAGCTGCATCTGCCTCTCAGCCAGGATTGTACTAATGCGGAGGCATATTATATGGGAAAGTCATGCTTTTAGATGTGAGCATCTGTCTGCATTTCAACATCTTTTTATATGAAATAGATTGTGATGAATAATTTCTTTCTGATACTATTAAATATCAAAACAAAATTCACAGCTCAAGTGGCAGTCCTCTTTTAGTCCTTACTGATGCTAGAGATCAAAAGAGCAGCATGCAGGTCATCTCTGAACACGAGATAAGTTGCACAAGAGTTTATGACATAGTTAATTAAAGGCTAGAAGCGTGGCTGGATTTCCTTTGTTTAGGCTTCATGCAAATTGCTCTCATTTACTTCGCCTGGCACCTCTGTAGCCTGAAATGTAGAACTGAGCATTTCTGATGTAGAGAAATGTATACAGACATACAAAGATTACAGAAGTACTGTGTATGGATTGATTTTATATTCACAAGCCATGTCTGTCCTTCCTTCACAATAGGCATATGCTATCCCATTAACTATAATGTGACATAGTGGGGACATCAAGCACTTTAAGTCCCTCAAGGTTTACATTATCTAATGATGGATAAACAATATGATAGATATTTGAAAGAATAAACATACAGTAAAGTAAATTCTTCACTGAAGCTCTTCTTGGGTGAAACAGCAGTTACACAATTGTAACTTACTTGCCATTAGGAGTTTCTGCCCCGTGCTCTGAAAAAAATTGTTCTTGTTTCACAAAAGAACAATCAAAAAGTTCAAAAATAATAGAGATGAATTCTCAAGAACACATAAGCATGCATTTTTATTGCTTTCTTACTGTCAAAGGTAGGTATTCATACTATTATTTCTGGGGACTGAAAACAATTCCCTTCCCTAAGTGGATTAAAACATAAAAGACACAAACTACAAGGTGTATCCAGGAAATATTTTGCTAGATTGACAACTATACATACAATACAAACTGAATTGTGGATTTCATCAGGTCCTTACAATTTGGTTATGCCGAACACATGGCATTCTTTGTCTTTTCTTCTCTTTTCCTTTTCTGAAAGTACACCAATATCTACATTGAAGTTTACAGATTCATCACTAATTATCCACCTTCAAACACTAAATTTGAATGATCTTTCCAACTCAAACCAAATTGTTCCATCTTCTATTTTGCTTATACTCCTACGATACACTAATGTTAAAATGTATGTATGATGCTCACACTTATAAGGCCAATGACTGTGCTGTGCTTGGTTGCTCAGTTGTGTCTGAATCTTTTTGACCCCATGGACTCCTCTGTCCTGCCATGCTCCTCTGTCCAGGCAAGAATTCTCCAGGCAAGAATACTGGAGTGGGTTGCATGCACTCTTCCTGGGTATCTTCACAACCCAGGGATTGAACCCAAGTCTCCTGCATTGCAGCCGAATTCTTTACCAGCTGAGCTACCAGGGAAGCCCAGGCCAATGACTAACACTGATTAATTTCCAGAGTTCTTTGGCTTTAAATCAGTTGTTTCCAAGTGGGAGTTCAACTTTTAACCACATGGTAAAGAACTGATCTGCTAGGCTCTGTAAGAATTCACGTGAGGTCTGGCTGGGATTATTAACTGGGTTCTTTACCAGTTAATCATATTTTCTTCTTATTAGTAGGACATAACAGCAAGGATGGCAATACTTGTAATACTTATTGTTAAACAAACAAAATTCTATGAATTATTAGGTAGAGTATGAAAATAACAGCCTCAAAAATTTGATTCACTAATTCTGAAACTTAAAAACTTTAAATCTTATAAAACATACACTAAGATCAATCCAGATCACAAGTGTATGGAGACATATAGCTGAATCCAGAGTTATATTACAAAGATTTATACTTTGAGACATCCACCTGTTGAATAAGCAACCTATAATAAAGTATCATCAATACATTAGGAAGACAGTGTCATAGCAGAAATGGGTATATCATTATTGTCATAAAGAAGCAATTTCAGATGGGCTTCAATGATACCCCTCTGAATTTAGGTGATTAAAAATGTCTCCAATTCTGTAAAGAAATTATCCTTCAATTAAAAAATAAATTTAAAATAAAAAAGAAAAAATGTGTATCATAAAGAAACATATATGAAGTTTAAATAAGGAAAAAGACTGATAAAATGTTTTAAGAGAAAAAAACTGAAAATGACATAGGTCATATTTTAATCAAATGCTTAATAATCAGCACTAGTTTAAAGAAAGGGCTTCCCCTGGTGGCTCAGGGGTAAAGAATCTGACAGCCAAGCAGGAGACTTAAGTTCCATCCCTGGATGAGGAAGATTCCTTGGAGAAGGAAATGGCAATCCACTCCAGGATTCTTGCCTGGAAAATCCCATGTACAGAGGAGCCTGGCGGGTACAGCCAATGGGGATCAAAAAGAGGCAGACATGACTAAGGGTCTAAATGACAATAACAAACACAAAGTAGGTTTTTAATTTTTTTTAAATAAAATTTTATTCTCATATAAAGGCATTTCCCATCCTAATCAAATGGAAATTTACAAAAATTAATAAATTTGTTTTTTCCTAGTTGTATTAATAACTTACAGAACAGACTATGTGTGAATACTTAATGAAATGAATAACATTAAAACAAAATAACAAAAAAGGGAAAATATATTTATGAGGTGTTCCCCAAAGAACAGAATGGGTAGAGAGAAAATGGGAAGTGTGGACTAGTCTAATATCTATCTTCCCATTTTTTGATTTGAAGTTTAAGTTTTAAGGTAGTACTATTAAAAAAAAATTGGACTGAGTGACCCAATTTCAAGAACATAGTAAAAGATATTGAAATAGGAAAGTTGAAATATTATTGAAGGCTTTAAGAGAACTCGGTGAATTCAATTTCATTCTCACAGAACTAGTTGGCTATAGAATAGAGGTGTTCCCTGTACTTGGCATATGGACAGTGGTGGACAGGGTGGCCTCTGCAGCCAGACTGCCTGCACTTGAACCTCAGCTCGGACACTTTGCAAACTGTGGGATGGTGAGCAAGTTACTCAGCTCCCTCTGTGGATCACTTTCCTCATCTACAGAATGAAGACAATTACAGGGGTTCTTGGTAGGGCTGTTGCACCTATTTAATGAGATAATCTATGTAAAATATGTTGATCAGTGTGTAGAACACAGCATGTTGAATATGTTTAGCTATTATTTTTTTATTTTCCCACTGTAATTGAATCTCTGTGGGGGAAGGGATGTTTGTCTATGTTTGTTAGTGCCATTTCTCCAGTGCCTAAAATAGTACCTGCATATAATCACCTAATTGGCATAAAATAAGTATTTTCTCCCGGCAGTGTTAACTGTATTACTTTTCTATGTGTAGGATATATTTTTATATATATATATATATATATATATATGCATATACATGGGCTTCCCAGGTGGCACTAGGGATAAAGAACCCACCTGCCAATGCAGGTAGATGTAAGAGACATAGGTTCGATCCCTGGGTCAGGAACATGCCCTGGAGGAGGGCAGGGCAACCCACTCCAGTATTCTTGCCAGGAGAATCCCATGGACAGAGGAGCCTGGCAGGCTGCAGTCCATGGTGTCACAAAGAGTAGGACACGACTGAAGTGACTTAGCACGCACATATTCATGCATATACATATCATACATATATATACATACATACATACACACAGTAGTTTCTTATGAAAGGTAAAATACTAAAAATAAGACTTTTTTGTAATGAAGTAAATTTTAATACTCCTGACTTAATAGCATTTGCACTGGTTTGGAAAAAATAGGCATTACCATCTTTTGTCCCTAATGCCATCTCTGTATATAAAATTGGTCCTTGTGTTCAACGAAAAGCAGATTTAGATATGATTAAAATAAATTCAGATTTAGGTTATACTTATTGCCATTTCCTTGAACAAAACAACTGTTTAACTTGCCGTTTTTAATATTGGGGGTCAAATGTAAAGTTAGCTCAGAAAGTTTGTACTTCTTAGGAAAGATCTATTTGGTTGTTATGCTCCATCGCCTAGAAATTCTGATAAAGGACAGAGAAAAGAGCTTCCTTTTTCTGGCATTGATGGGTTTATCCTGTGTTATACCTAAAATATCACCATTTCCTACAGCCCAATGGATATATATATAAATATAGTTCCCAGGCTGCTGCTGCTGCTGCTAAGTCATTTCAGTCGTGTCTGACCCTGTGCGACCCCATAGACGGCAGCCCACCAGGCTCCCCGGTCCCTGGGATTCTCCAGGCAAGAACACTGGAGTGGGTTGCCATTGCCTTCTCCAATGCATGAAGGTGAAAAGTGAAAGTGAAGTCGCTCAGTCGTGTTCAACTCTTTGTGACCCCACGGACTGCAGCCTACTAGGCTTCTCCACCTATGGGATTTTCCAGGCAAGAGTACTGGAGTGGGGTGCCACTGCCTTCTCCAGTTCCCAGGCTACTCATTATCTCATTATGTATTTTATCACATGAATTCTTAATTTTATTATGAAAATGAAAAGACACAGTGAGGGGGGAAAAAAAAAAAACAACTTGATGTGTCCATGGATTTGTATTGATGTACCGTGTTGCATGCATACATAATAATAGTTTGTGAAGAGTCACTCAGAGCATGGGATCAGCCTCGGTTAAATGTTTGGCAATTTCTAACTGCTAGGGGGAATCAGACTCACTGGATCTTTGTCAGATCAATCATACCACTATGCATGATAATCCACTGACACTGTCCTTGAAAAGGATTAGTAAGCCTATATTATTGCTGTTTCAACCGACTCCCTCCACCCTTTAACTCCTATTATTTTTTATTTGAACTTTAATGCTAATAATATACTAGATATTTTAGACTAAATATTAAACATCATCATTTTAAAAAATGCTGTTACATTTGTGGAACAATTTTGGGACTATTCTATACAAATATTGATTTTACATAATTACTATACCTGCATGAACTTATATCAGTTGGCAAAATTAAAATAACTAAGATGGTATTTAATATCACCATCTGAGTCACCAGGAAAGCCCCATTTAATATCACAAATCCCTGTAAAACTTAAAAGTGCAAAAAGCATTCAATGATGTGCATAAAAAGTTAGACAGACATAATGAGCTAAAAAATGAACTTCAAATTTTATGCACATGCATACCCATTACACGTTCATATTTTTTCACAAAAGCTATAGTAATTTTTCATCATTGCCAAGAACATATCTATAGGGCTGCTTTAGGAAATTGATAGAAAAAAAGGTTCTTGTAAAATGGAAAGGTTTAAAATGGAAGGTTCTTTTAACTTCTTTACTATGAAAGTACAGACTGTATGTGCTGAATGACAAGCTCAAGAAGAAACAATGGTCCAGCCCAACGTGTTCTGCTCCAGTCAAGAATACATTCTAGTGTTCTGGCAGGACAAGATGAGCGCACGGCCTTTAAGAATACATTCTATTTTGGAGTGAATTGTGTGCCCTAGAACTTCATATGTTGAAGACCTGACAAAAATTAGAATCTTTCTGAGGCTAATTTATGGTTAAATGATATCAGAAGGGTTAAGGCCCTAATCTGATAGAACTGGTTTCCTTAGAAGAAGAGAAAGGAACACTAGAGCTCTCTGTGAATCTGCTGGCACCTTGATCTGGGACTTCTAGCCTCTGGAACTGTGAAAAAACAAATTACTGTGGTTTAAGGCACATAGTCTCAGTATTTTGTTATGGCAGACCTTGTGGACTAACACAGACTCTGTCTTGACTGCTGGGGATACACAGCAGGTATTGTGGACTAGAACAAAACGCACACAAAAGCCTAAATACAAAAGCACATAAATTAAAATCTATCAGGATTTTACTGTGATTTTACTGTGCTAATGATAACTTTCAGGTTTGGAGAATTATTTTGGAGGAGAGTTGACTGCAAGTAGCTGAATGCACCTGCTTTATATAGAGAGGATGGGACCTATGAGGTTGTTTTTTCCCCAGTTACATGTGTCACAAGGAGCAAATAACGGAACCTGTCTCCTGGAGCTGTTAGGAGAAGTCAATGTTATAATGTGGTATAGACACCGTTGCAGAGTGATTGACACAGAACTAGAGCTCAATAAATGATCATTCAATGTTAGAGACTGGATATGAGGGATGGAAGAAAAACTTCCAGGAAATACAGAATGGAAGAGGAAAGGACTGTTAAAAAGTAGTAAATTTATTTAAAAAGTATCAAAATGGATACAAACTATTGTGAGTCTTTCCTAAGCTACTTGCTTTGCAGCAATAAACTATTTCTTTTCCCTTTTCCCATTTAGATGTCATAGGCTCTGCAATGACTTTGGACAAAACCCAGTGTCTCCTGGTCTATGGACAGGTACACACCCTAGTTGCACCTTGATCAACATTACTTCAAAGAAATCGACCAGGATAAGAGGACATCAGAGGCTTCGAATAAGTGATTATGACAAAACAAACAAAAAGCACCAAGAAACTGAAACAAAACAAAAAAAACTTTTCATATAATATTGCAGATAGTGAAAATATTCCAAAAGTGCAAATGCACTTTAAGTAGGGCTTAGAGAAATTCATAGATATGGAGAAATACTATCTCAAGTTACAGTAGTGTTTTATAAGTCCCAAACAGTTTATGTGACCCTCATAAACCCTGTCATATAATCAGAGCAAGGGTTATTATGTAAAATGACAGAAGATGAGTTTGAGAGGCTTCAGGACTTGAAAGGACTTACTTATACAAGGGCGCACTGGCCAGTGAGTGACACAGTTGGGGCAAAAGGCAGATTTTCCTATCACCTTATCAGGCTTTAGTTTTCTACTTTGTCAGAGGCTGTCAAAAACCAAACCAGTAAGCAGAAGTTAGGAATTTCAGGGGCTCTAAACTTCAAGTCTTTTGTAGCCTGACCTACCCTCTGCAGTCAGAATTGAGAAGGGGGAAGTGTTAAAAATTCAGCTTTCTGGGATATCTATAGGAAAGACCTTTGATCCTGTTGCTTAGTTTCTAAGTCCTGTCTGACTCTTTGCGACCCCATGCACTGTACCCCACCAGACTCCTCCTCTGTCCATGGGATTCTCCAGACAAGAATACTGGAATGGGTTGCCATTTCCTTCTCCAGGGGATCTTCCCCAGGGATCAAACCTGTGTCTCCTGCTTGGCTGGCAGATTCTCTGTCACCAAGGGACCTGAGAAGCCCTTAGTAAAGACCCGAAGTGAAAGTCAAAGTGTTAGTTGATCAGTTGTGTCCGACTCCTTGCGACCCCAAGGACTGTAGCCCGCCAGGCTCCTCTGTCCATGGGATTCTCCAGGCAAAAACCCCAGTAAAGACCTAATAGCACTCAATTTCTGAGAATTTAATTAAATTAAGATAAGAAACAGCTACATGGCAATAATATGGCAACTATTTTGATTACAGTAGTCTAATAATAATAATAGGGAGAAGGTGAGTGTATGGCCACGCAGTGGTTGCATTTTCCCCCCTTCTTTTCTCTTTCTTTGTTCCTCTTTTTCTCAAGAACGTACAGGGGTAGAAAATGAATGAAGATAGAGAGCACTGATACTGCAGGCTGAAAACCAAAACCAAAACCAAACAAAACAACTAGTTAGAAATGGGAGAAAGTAAACATTGACTACTTTTTAACACCAGTCTTACAGTCATATAAAGCCGAGACATCTAGTGTCATCCCTCTGGTCACAAAATCAAGGACACAAACATTTGCTTTTATCAGGACTGAATACCCTTTGCTGCTATAATCTTACCTTACCTCCTGACTCCCAGCTGGAGTCCGAGACACATGGTGCCTTAAAAGAGTTCTCAGTCTTCTAAACTAGGGAAGGCTGTTCACCCTTCTTCAGGGTCCTCATCAAAATCCCCATTTCTTAAGAACTATTGATCTTTGGGAGGTGCTGACCTCATTATCTGCTTAGAGCAATTTACACCCAGGTGTGCTAAAGACAGAATCAACTCCTTCAGAGGTTATTTGCAATTAAAAAAAGGCACTTCTTAGAATCTCAGGACTTCTAAGGAGTGCTTTTGAGTTGTAAGGCATTTCTCAGCTTCACTGCCCATCAGTCCACAAGAAGGACATATCCCCTCTCCTAGACTTCTTTCCTGAGTACATCAAGTACATGTTTCTCTTTACAGATATGCTAGACTCTCTTTAAAAACAACTGCTCCCCAGGGAGAATCAGAATGAAAATGGAAAAAAAATAATACATTATCAGTGAGCATAGGTTGGCACAGTGAATGAATAATGCTTGCAGGGATATATAAATTGACGAATACAGAGACCCATGCATGTGCATGGGCGTGCATGTATCCATATTTCCTCACAGATGAGGATCTCCCAAAAAATCCTGAAAACCCATATGTCTACACACCTCTTCACAGCCCCTCAAAATATACCAGAAGTCTACCGTGTGACCAGTGCCTCCCTCCCACATTTGCTTTAGTTTAATCTTTTTGAAGGGTTTGGTGTTTATAACACCACTAAGAAGAAGCCAGGAGGGGGAATCAGAGAATTGCTCATTTGGTACAGAAACAAGAGACACACATCCTGCAGAGAAAGCAGGGACTCTAGCCAACCCGGCAGGTAGCCCTTTATCCTGGAGACATCACCCAGCAGGGAAAGAAAATAACAACTAGGATGTTCTCAGAGTTTGAAATAAAAGAGGTCATGCCACAGTTCAGTGATCTGATGTGGATGGATTTTCAGGCTACTTAGCACTAAAGCCCAGGCCCTTTGATCATTGTTTGTTTCACAAATATTTAGGGGTATCTCCTGTATGCTGAGCACTCTAGCAGGCACTGGGAATATCTTGATGAACAAGACAAACTTGGGGGCAGTCTCTCTGAGCTTCACCTATCCCTTGCCTTAAGTGGTAGTATATTATTTTTGCACTAAAGAGTTTTGTTTTACCCATCATTTTAATTACAAAGCCTTGCGTAGTATATAAAAGAGAAAGCAAATCAACCTATTCTCTATAAAATAGGTGGATTACAAAAGTTATACACAACCAAGAAAAGTGTTTTTCAAAATTACAGATAGAAATTATTCCCGGAGACATTTCAAACTGTGGAATTAATTACTTCTGGAGGATATCAGTAGTTTTTCTAGAGATAGCCTCAAAAATAAATGATAATCTTGGTTGCTTACCTAATTCTTGAAATTTGTCTGTTTTTAATCTCATATGGGGCTGTTGTTTACAAAATAGGGTAATTGATGAGATCTTCAAGTTATACCCACAACACTTTTTTTGATAGTATAAAGTGTAGGTTGTGACTAGAACAAGTTTGAAAAGCTGGGTCTGTTCTAATTCTTTTGGGAAGAGTTTACCCAGGTAAGTCTAAAATATACTATATTCGAAAGCACAAATTTCACCATTTCCACCAAATGTGTTCAGTACTTTTGAATTCTCACTGGCTATTTCTTCCAAGACTTGATAAAGTTCTTTGCTAGTTCCATCAGGGTCCTGAAAAAGCTATTTGTTACTCCAGTTTCCTTACCTCAGCAATAATAATGGTGCTTTTCCTCAAAGATTGCTCTGAGGAGCAAACATGAGTTCAATGATTTGAAACTTTAGAAGCATAAGGCAAACACAATCTATCATTTTTCTGCTCTGTAATCTTCTTTATAATACATCAATTCCATGAAGACAAAGACTTATCTTATTTTTCTTTGCATACTCAGTATCAGCTGATATTGGATGTGTTAAAGTAAATAAACTTTACTTAAATCAGCCTCTAACATCCTCATATTCCTCTTTAGTTTTTATAATGGAGAATGAAGTATTGCACTGTCATTTAAAATAAAATATCCAAATGTTAAAAGATATAAGGTGGTGGACTGCTCTGAGTCCATTTCGATTTGTCCATAGGCACCTCCCTAAAAGGTAAATTCCAGTAACTGAAAAGGAGAGTGGTCAGGAGATCTGAGGTGGAGAACATTTGGGAGCAGGGGGTTAGTTAGGGCAGAGAGGAAGTCTGTGCAGGGACAGGAACCAATGGCAAAATGTTCAAAGATGGAAAAAAAAAATAAGAAAACATTAGAGGGATGATAATAGACATCTCATAGCTTGCTGCTGTTGATTATTCTGATTCAGCTTTTAAGCACACTAAAATCCTTGGGATTGTTAGTACTTTTTTGTTTTGATTTATTATGTTTTCTAATCATAACAGTAAATAGCCATTGTTTCCCATGTGGAACAATCTAAAGGGGTGGTTCTCATTCCTTTTGGGCTACTTCCACAATAAGACAAATTTTTTACATAGCAACCAAAAGCAGGGAGTAATGGAGGCATACAAACACAACTGAAATAAGGATTGCACAAGAAAATATTTAGCCTCACTGTATGAATGGCCTACTTGAATTTTTTCTGCTTTATTTTGCATCTTTCAGATTGTAGTAGAAATTCACAAATTGATTCATATACCCAAGTTTGCAAAATTGTGCCTTAGAATGCTCTTTGTGAAGGTATTCATAAACATCCACTCCATGTGGCTACACATTAGTTTATCCCAAAATTCTGGACATTTTTTTCTGTTTGTTTTTTTTTTTTTTTTGTCTGTAACTTGTCTTTGAGTTGATGTGATTCAGTACAGGATTTTGTTTAAGTATACATATAAGGAAGCTTACTACTTTAGATTGAGAAAACGTAATATTTCCAAGAAGCCAAAAGTGGTAAGAAGTTTTTGTTTTTTACCAGTTTCTTACACTGGTCCTGTGCTCAAAACAAAATGAGAGATTGATGATAATTAGGTTTTATTGAAGAATTTCACTATAGTCTCAGTGATATTTCTGAAAATTTCCTTTTTGCAAAATTAAATAAATAGCTAATAAAATAAACAACTTGAAATACATGCTTTAGTATTTAGAAGTGTTAGTGAGCATTTCTTATCACTCTGTATATTTATGTTGTTCCAATATTTTTTTTTCTTAAAAGGCTTTTATATTGACAATAATTCACCAAAAAATTCTCAAGAATCTAGAATTCTTGGTCAGTATCTCAAAACTTGGGGAAAACTTTAATAGGGCAGATGGTATGATAAATATACTACAAAATTATCAAAGTTTATATATGGAACACTTATTTTAGGCACACAAACACATACAACATAACAAACAGAGACATAAATATACAAAGAGAGTTAGAGGAAACATACAGAGAATTCTTGACTTACCTAGAAAATTACTATTTGTATAACTAAAATTCAGCTACTTGCTTTCTCAAAAATATATAACATGCTGAATTCTCAGAAGTTGCTTGAACTTATGTTACCTGACATCAAATAGAATAGTCTTCTGATAAACGAAAACTAAAAAAAATAGGTAGCTACATCTTCCTTCTGAATGTGACCACGATGACTTCTGTGAATCTAACTCAAAGGTTCTAAATTTTCTTAGGAAATTTAACAACAACAACAAAGTCATGAAAATTCTACAGATATTTTGGTCAATATTTCAAGATTAGGGGAAAAAACAATCCACTGGCAGTGCCTGTGGTAAGCACAAAATAAATCTCTTGAATTTGTCTTAGAGAAAATACTTTTTATAAATGTTGCTCAAGGTCTTTGCATATAAACTGTGGGAGCACACACAAACACACACAGTGGCATTTAGAAATACACACACAGAATGCGCAAGAGACACTACCCTTCACTCTAACAGAACTCTCTCCCTGGTCTGGAAAAGGCTTTGAATATGTAACGCTTTAAAACTATTGAGTAATTTAGGATTTTATTCATAGTCATTATTTAATGTATTATAGACAGAGACTTCATAGACTTACTTTTCCTTGGTTTACACAAAGCCAGAGTCTTAAAATCATTGTTGAAATACATTTTTAGATTTTTTTTTAAAGACTTCATTATTAAATTCTGATAACTACCTCTCTGAGAATGTAGCTCCTGGTAAATGACACCCACTAATAGCACATTTCTTTATTAATACTGTTTCTTTTATAAGTTTATTTATTTCAATACTGTTTTTCCTTAAATGAAAAAAAAAAAAAAGAAAATCAAATGCACAACAAATGGAACAAGCAGTGATTGGCTGACACCCCACGGCCAAGGGCAGGCTCCAGCAGGTTTCGAAGTAGCAAGGTCATCAGAGTATGGTGCATAATGGAGCATCATATTTGAGTGGAATTCAGCCAAACACAGTAATGTATGGATGTAGACGCATCTGAAAGAAGGAAAATAAAGATTTATGCAGGTAAAAAAAAAAAAAAAAAACCTCTATGAAGAAATTTCCCCAATGGCTTATGCCCAAAATTGGAATGTTGTGGTGGAGGTTTTGGAGAAGAGAATTTTTATTTGCAAATTATGTGTTTGTAAATAATAAATACATCCAGGGGGGAAAAAGTCAACTTGGATGAATCCTACTTGGAAGCTGTAATAGTTTTAAGTTGTTGTTTATAAACAGCATTGTATTGTAGAGTTCAATACAAACATCACTAAATTCCTGAAAATAACCCTTTATCTGCCTTTAGAACATTAATTCACCAGAAGTGATAATTAAGATTAGTTTTAGTGGTTTCAGCTCAATTCTTCTTGGAATGTGATTTCTCCCACAACACTAATGCTAAATAAAGCACTGTGTAATGTTCTGAAACAGAGTCACTGCTTTAGAAAAGATTCTAAGGGCTTTTAAAATAAATAAAATAGAAAAGCAAAGCTGACTCTCTCTTTATGTATATGTGTATATATATATACACATACACACACATATATACGTGTGTATATATATATATATATGCACAAAGATTCTACTATTTCTATAGTCATAAATGTAAACAAATGGATGACGAGCTTTGCTATAACCTAGAATTTGGTTATATACAGGTTAAACATAAAACTCTAAACAATTATCATAGTAAATTTTCTATATATAACCTCTACTACCATCCTCTTCTAGGAAAAGGAATGTTAAAATATCTGAGGGCATTAGTGGCTATGATAAAGCAATGGTTTTGTTACATTTTATTTAGCTTTAAAAACAGTATGGGTTTTACATTTGAAATTAATAAATTCACCAATTTGTATTTTACCAATAGGTTAAATTTAGAATGAAAAAGCTAGATTGGTAAACTGCCTACCAAGGAAACAATTCAATTGAAAAATAATAAAATGGCACTTTCTTTAAAAAATAGAGGAAAGAAATAGTCTACAATTGTGTGTTAAGGACGCTATTCAAGTAAAGTGCATCTGCAAAGTTGGCAAAATGAAAAACAGTGTAGAAGCCAAAGGGATCATCACTATTGATGGAAAAAGTAAAAGATCATCCCAGTTAGAATGCATAGAAAGTTTTTTTTTCATAAACAACATATAGAAAGCTTTATTCATTTCCATTACAAATACGTTTTTATTGAGGATATACTAAATGCTATATAGGAGCTTATGTCTACTGTCATTGTTCTGCTAAAATGAAAAATCCTCTTAACTTGTTGAATATATGTTCTAAACCATGTTAAGTTATTTTAATGAATGCCATCAATTGCTATCTTATATAAGGGGGAAAAACTATGAATTTCTGTTAAAAATCTATAAAATTTGGAATACAATTTCCCCAATAATTTTACAGATAAAAACTAGAACCCACAGCAGACTTACATATTACTGCTAAAAAAAATCAGTTTTGATAGCCAAATATATAGTTATACCTACATAAGAAAACCTCAAGAGATTTCTGTCACTATTGAAATACATACAGAAAAAGTTACAGAAATTTAATTTTTTTTTCCTACTGGTAGAATGATTAAAAAAAGAATACTGGACTCTGCATTCCATGAGTTGGACTCTAGTCCACATTATATCCCTGATAATCTTACTATCTCAGTCAAATAACTTGCAAACTAAGCCTCAGTTTCTTCTACAAAGTGAGGAGATCGGTTTGGTTAATATCTTTTAATTGTAAAATGTGATATCTCTAGAAATTTTGACATTAAACATTTGATTATGATATATTTTATGTCAGTTTTGTTTGTGTTTAAAGTTTAAGTCTCTTCTACATATCAATGTATGAATATCACAGTAAATAAGAGCTTAATGGCACCATAGTTAGTTTACATGAATACGTCTGTTTGTGTGTCTGTATGGGTGTATGTGAGAGAGCAAGAGAGAGAGAGGGATTATGATACGTATTTATCACAGGAGTATGCTTTTCCACATGAGATATGTACTTACTCAAAAATAAAAGATAACAAGAAAGAATGTTTTTGTTACAGTTGTCCAGCTGCATGATTTACTTACAATTATTAAATTGATTTTGTGGTCTTAGGTCAAATTCATTAACTGACTTAGGAGAAGTTTGAGATAAGGTTCAAATGGTCATACCTGGACTTCAAAAAACCCGTATATTCATTGCAGATCAAATCAGTGAATGACCCTTTCCTTGATTCACAGACATCCAGAAAGCCAAGAACTGTTTGGTAGATAGCTCCTGACTAAAGACACTGTCTAACTTTCATCAGTCACTAGCCTCTTGTCTATGATTTCTGGCCATATGTAACAGAAATCCCACCATATGCAGATTCATTCTGCCTCTTCAAAGTGTCCTTGGTCATAGATAGCAGAACCATATTGTAGAAGTAATGCTTATGGAGTTAAAGCAGAAAGCTGTGGTTGGCATCACCATGCAAATGCATTTCCACTATAATACATATGGTATAACATACATTCACAAATAAATCGATACTCAGTTTTCTTAGTGCTTAGAACTGTAAGAGATGATGGCAAGTCATTTCTTGCTTCCAAAATCTAAGTAATTAAAAAAATAATTTCTGCCATATTTTTACAAAGTATATAATGGATATATTGACCACAAATTGATCAATTAAAAGGAACATTATTCTGACGACATTCAGCAGTTCTTTTAGGCAAAGGAAACTGTCACTGCAGTTAATATGAATTTTTCTTGAGTATTTCAGGATCAGCTACAAATAGAGTTTTAAGTTCATGTTTATTCAAGCTGTATCCTCTATCTGCTTGCCAAAAGTAAAGTACATTACCTTCCATTTACTAAATAAAATAAAATTTTTACTTGCCAGTATGTTATCTAAATAACATCATGGCAAAGACAAGCTTGACAGGAGTTGAAAATAATCTGCAAAGTAGGAACTATAGTTTTATATTGTCTATTAATCTTTTGAAATTATATTATTTTTAAGACAATTGAAAAATACTTAACACGTAGTAAAATGAATAGAAAACAGAATGCTTCTGCTTTCATTACAAATCAAAAGCACAGTTGAACTTCCAGGTCACAAAACTTTAACAACCACCAAGGCCAGATTTACCAAGTAAAGGAAGAATGAAATGAAAAGGTGGATAGGATACTTAATGCTATCAACGATCCCTATTTTTCTCAATTAGACACATTATTTAGTTGAGAACAAGGGCTCTTGTTTGAATTGCAAAGGCCTAAAGTATGAAAACCTGGGCTACGTCATCAAATGTGCGGATTTCTGAAATAATTCCAGTATCTCTGCAACACATTATCTCCCAGATTCTGCCCAGGAATAACTATAGAAGATTGATTTGACTGTCTCTAGAACCCATGAAAACAAACAAAAAAGAGGAGGGGGCATTTTTTTACAAACTTTCATTTCTACAAAGCTGTTTAACTCATTAGAGCCTAACCATTAACAGAACTTAGGAGCAACACTTATTCTCAAGAAGATAAAAACACTGGAATAGACATCATTTTCATTGTATCACAAATAAGGAACTATAATAAGGTAATTCGGGAAAATTATAAATTAATAAAGGCTTTATGTCAGACAAAATCTTCTATTTTTTAATTAATCCCTACCATATGAAATTTAAAAATGGCAACTCTCAAGATTTTCTTTACATAAATTCAGCATTAAATGGGAGAAATTATAAGAAAACTCTGAATTAAAAAAAAGTTCAGGTTTAATCAAAGAAAATACATTTTGGTTATGTTTAAAAAGGCAATATCTTTTAAAAATAAATATAGAAAATCATCTATCTACAGCACAAACAAAAATGAGAACAAAAAAGATCTCATTATGCCAGATGTCAACACAGAATGTAAATTTGTAAATGGATCCCTTGTCTCTCCTGACAGCAACACTGAGTAGATGAAGCATATCAATTACTATCACTAATTACATTAAGGGGAATGTATTTCATTTGCCTTTATTTCATTTTAGATCAGCTGTTTATCGTGGTTAAAACTTTATACATCTTTCAAGTGCTTAACAACATACACGTTTTCCAAAGTTACTTTTGGCAAACTGCATGGTTTATTTGAGTGGCTTTGTAGGTTTTCTCTTCTGATATATGGACTTCCTTGTTCAGTTAAGAGACTAACACCATACATTAGTTTATTTATAAGCATATCACTTTGCCTTTTAGACAGGATGCCACCACACTCTTGATATTGGCTGTTTTAAATATTCAAGAATATAGAGCTAACCCTATTTGATGAGTCAAATAAAACTTAAGTGACAGAACAGAACATAGGAGGTAGTTGTATAAAATATCTATAAATCTGCCACTTGATATGTCCACTCAAAAGTTTAAGATTACATAATTTAGAATGCAAATGTTAGTCAACCACAGGATACAAAGTTCTTTTAAGATGACAGTGAAGTAAGTATTCTGCATAAAGATCTTTTCACATGCTTTCTCTTAACAAATTATCATTTTCTAAAGAAATCTCTACAAATCTCTATTTGTGGGTTCTATAACTAATGTTATAAAAGTGCTGTTACTTTTAACTGGAATCTTCCTTGTTTATAAAACAGATAAAAGCACCAAAAACAAAATAGAAATCTGCCTCTAAGCCTAGGTAAAGCAATAACAAACATACTTTCCACTTGGCATATTTCAGTTTAAAGGAAATAAGACTCACGTACTTGAAAAGACATCTTTATAAAAGTCATTTAATTCAATGTAGTTCAAACCTGTGTTTTCTTAGATTGCTTTGGTAACTGGATATAAAAGCATACTGTCTATTTCTCCTTATCCAAATAGCTACAATAAAGGAATACATCAAAAACATTTCTTTATAATGCTTATTTTTAAAATTATAGAAAACAACAAGAAATTAATATTTATCTCTTTTCTATACATTTAATGAGCCCATCAGTAACATCTTCAATGTGAGCCTAACAATGTGAGGCTATAAAATAAACTTTTTACATTGCCTTAATTAAGATCACACATTCCACATGCAAAACATATTTAATAGAACACTGTTTATTGGGTATTGCTTGACAGACATAAATATGTTTCCTGAAATGTTCTGGCGGTAAGAAATATGTGATGTTTTATTAGCAGAGTTGCTACAGCTTTAGATACAGAAGTTTCCAAACGGTTTTCATTTGTTGTGTGTCAAATGTTGATGGGTGAGAAAAGTAAACTTTGTGAGTTATACACTCACACACATATTACACAAAACAAAACTTGCAAAAATAAATTATATATTTTCTGAAGTTCACCTCAGAATATACTTTGCTTTTTTTTTTTAGTTTCCACATTTCACTGAGAAACAACTGTGTCAAATATTCCATAAAACCTTTATAGTCTCTATATTTCACAATGCATACCAAAATATTCTCACACACACTACACCAAACATGAACATTTTTGTTACTTGGTTTAAATAATACATGATTCATGCAATTTACTTTTGCTTATGAACTTTTCATACCAAATACATATACTACAAATGCCAACTGCATATCCTCATAAAAGCCTAATTGTATAGATACTGCAATATTAAAATGTAGTTTTTTATGGCATTTACATATCATTAAATATTTTTAAGTCAGCATTTTTGTCAGTCAGCATTTCAATATCTCAGACTTCATACTTCATTTGCATGAATCAGCATCTGCTTATCTGTAAAGTTCTGCATAATGTATAATGTAGCTAAAACTATTTAGTGTCCAATTTGCATAGACAGCAGTAGTAACTTTAGAAATTTTGTCTTTGGATAAAATTATCCACTTAGTAGCACAAAAGAAAAGAATTTTAGGTTAAAACTGGCCATCCAAACAATTCACACATATTTATCTGGAAACAAAAAATGTAGCATGAATTAGAATTGTCAAACACTAAGAGAAGCATAAAATACCACTTACAGTGTTTCCCTCTGTAACTTAGTACACTCTGGTATAAGGTGCAAACTATAGTGGTGTACCTTTTGTAAATGTCCTCTACTAAATAAATGGTATAAGAATTACACCAACATTAATTTCCTGCTATTAAAAATTTAACTAATAGCTTTAAGAGTGAAGACAAGACTTTGCAGAAGATGTCCTGTCTTAGATATTTAAATATATGTGGGATGCATCTTACCTGTTTGCTGTATTTGTTATTGGTTTGACAGCTGTACTCAGAGCAGTGATCTGATCCAATTGAAATGTTGTCTCCTGCTCCCACAAATGTATTAGCTGGTGGTAGATCTTGTACGGCCTGGTGTTTTTTTCCTGCAGTTGGTGACTGGGGGTGAAGCTGGACAGTAGGCAAGGGGGAACTAGATTTGTAATGCCTGGCCAGGTCAGGACTGCCAGGCCCACCATTAACTGATCGGTATCGGCCCATGCTTGGGCTGTCTGACAGCTTCTCATTGACACTATCATACCTCTGTCCATTTGGTTTAGAAGCTTCTACAGTGACAATGCTGCTGTAGAGTGGCTGCTTAGATTTTTTGTTTTTCTTGTCCTTTTTAGGTTTTTTAGATTTGTCATGCTGTTGGGGTGTAAAAAAGTCTTCATGATCTTTTTTGCCAGCTTCATAGCCATTTTTATTTTTGGACCGGCAATATCTTGCCATCACTACAATTAAGATGATTAGAATCACAGTCATAATTCCAGCAACCACCCCAATGACAATACTGAGTCTCTGTTTGCTAATTTCATAGCTTGGGTCACCAGCTATATCCTGGGTGAGTGGGGTGTGCAAGCTTCTGGCTATCTGGGAGTCAATCACAGTTGCATTAGAAACACTTTCATTGACAAACACATGCACCAGAGTCGTGGTAGACTGGGAAGGCTGCCCACTGTCATTCACTTGCACCACCAACCTGTGCAAGCCATAATGCTTTTGGGTGAGTTTTCCCACTAAGGAAACCACACCACTGGTGGAATCAATCTCAAACAGCTTGAAGGGATTCCCTCCCACAATGCTGTAGTTAAGGTCTGCATTGATGCCATCATCACTGTCTGTTGCCAACACCGTAGCTACTACTGTCCTGACGTTACTCGAAGGTGGCAGTAAAGTGTAGGAAATATTTCTGGGAAGGGTGACAGTGGGAGCATTGTCATTCTCATCCATCACAAAGAGAGAGACCGTGGCTGTTGCAGATCTGGGGGGATCTCCTCCATCCACAGCTTTGACTCTGAAAGTGTATGTGGTCTGATGTTCTCTGTCAAAAGACATCGTGGAGTAAATAGTCCCCGTATCATTTTCAATGGAAAAAATGTTACTGTTCTCCTCTATGTATAGGCTCATCTCTGCATTGCGCCCCTTGTCAGCATCCATCACTGTGACCATTCCCACGGGGCTGTTGGGCTGTAAATTTTCTTTCACATAAAAAGTAAAGACGTCCTGCATGAACTTAGGGTCATTGTCATTCTTGTCAGCCACCTGAACAATCACTGTGGTGCTGCCCTGTAGCACGGGGACGCCTTTGTCTCTGGCGTTAACTTTAAACTCGTACCTGTCAGTCTGCTCGCGGTCCAGCATGGTATTGACGAGGATGTCCCCAGAATCGGGATCGATGGCAAAGATCCCCATCACGGAAGAGTCCAGCGAGTAGGCGATTTCAGCGTTTTTCCCACTGTCCGCGTCTGTAGCCAGCACCGTGGCTACCCTCTCTCCGGGGATGTTGTTCTCAGGAAAGTACACCTCCACCACTGACTGGCCAAAGACAGGCGGGTTGTCGTTGGTATCTCCCACCTTGACAATCAGGGAGTTGTTGCTGGAGAGACTGGGGCTGCCCGAGTCCACCGCTACTATGACCACGTTGAACTCCCTGGTGGTCTCATAGTCCAAAGGGGCCGAGGTGTGCAGGAAGTACTTTTTCTTGTTCTGGTCGCCCTCTGTGTCACTGGCCGGCTTGAGCTGGAAGGGCACGTCGCCCACCACGGTGCAGGTGACCACTCCATTCTCGCCTTGGTCTCGGTCAGACACCTGTACCAGGGCGATGGGGGTGTCCACCAGAACGTCCTCGGCCACGTTGGCCACCCCGTCCTTGAGTGGGATACGCCCGATCTTGCGGATTTCAATGGACGGCACATTGTCGTTCTCGTCCTTGATATTAAGGACCACCGTGGCTTTGTCTGTCTTGGGAGGCTGCCCGCGATCGCGGGCCATGACCGTGAAGCGCAGCTGGTTCACTTCCTCGCGGTCTATACGGTGCAGGACACTGAGCCAGCCGGACGTCTCGTCTAGGCGCAGCAGCCGCCGCACGGACTCTGTAGCCGCCCCGAACACATACTCAATCTGCCCGTTGACCCCCACGTCCAGGTCGGCGGCACGCAGCTGCAGGATGGGGGTCCCCGGGGCGCTGTTCTCGGCCAGGTCAGCCTCATACACGCTCTTCTCGAAGCGGGGGCTGTTGTCGTTCACGTCGGTGATGAGCACCCGCAGGATGGCCTGAGAGGAGCGAGGCGGGTCGCCACCGTCGCGCACCCTCAGGGTCAGCTCGTAGGAGTCGCGCTGTTCGCGGTCCAGCGCCCCCTTCACGATCAATTGCGGCTGCTTTTCGCCATCCGGGGTGTCGGCCACCTGCAGTTCGAATACGCTGCTGCGTCCGCCGGGGCTGGTCCCGCCGCCGGCTTCTGGCGCGTCCAGCCTCCTCTTAGAGCCCCCGGGGCCGCCGCCGCTCCCGCCGTTCCCGCCGCCCCCGGGGTAGGGGGCGCTGTCGGCAGGCCCGGCGCGCCGGCCCTCGCCGCCGCCGCCGCCGCCGCCGCCGCCGCCCCCGGGCTCCTGTAGCAGCTCGTAGCGCTCAATGCCGTTGCGGCCGAAGTCGCGGTCGGTGGCGGTGGGCAGCAGGTATAGAGTGCCCACCGGCCGGTTCTCCTCCACCGTGAGCGTGAGCACGGGTGACGGGAAGGTGGGCGTGTTGTCGTTGATGTCGAGCACGATGACCCGACCCTCGAACAGGTCCACCCAGCTCTGCGAGGGCCCGATCACCGAGACCTCGAAGTCCAAGAAGCACTCGTTTTCGTCGAAGATCATCTGACACTGGGGCAGTTTCTCGCGGTCAATGCGCCGCTCGCTCGTACTCAGCTCGCCGGTGAGATTGTCGATCTTCAGGTACTCTGAGCCCGACTCGAGGCTGAAAGTCACCTCACCGGAGCCGGTCACGATGCCCAAGTCCGAGGCGACGTTGCCGATGCGGACGTCTGCTGGGCCCTCCTCGGCCAGTCGGTACCGGAGGAGTTGCTTGGCGGCCGCTAGGCTGAGCGAGAGCGGCAAGAGGAGACAGCAGCCCAGACACCAGGCGCGCGCCCATCCCATGGTCCGCATCCTCAGCATCTTCTCCTGCTGCTGCTGCTACTGCTCCTTCTAATTACGGCCCCTTGGCGCCCCCCTCCTCTGGGGCCCGTGGCCTGCCCTCCTCCCAGTCCTCTCCCCTCTCCGGGAAGGAAAGAAGCAAGAGGGAACGTAGGGAGGGGGCAAGAGCAGCGTCCAGAGTCGGCCAGGGGGGACCAGCGATAGATCCTTCTTTTTTTTTTTTCTCTCTTCCTCTTGCTTCTTCCGAAAGTTATTGTTTCATAATTTATGCAATGGGTGCTAATCGCCCGCTAGCCAGCCGCCGTTCAGTCGCAGTACTCACAGTTCACGGGACACTGCGCGCCGCGGGCTCGGCGCCCCCCCAGAGTCATACCCGCAACCGGCAGAGGAACCCGGGCTCCCGTCACTGCTCAGTCGGATGGGGCTGGAACCGCTCCGGCAGGCGGGCGGTGGAGCCGGGAAGCGGCCGGGAGCGAGCCTGCAGCCTCCCCCGCCTGCCAATCCCGCTCGTCTTTGCTGCTACTCGAGTTGAGTCCAATTCACGTTCCAGCCACTCACTCCAGACCCAGCTTCTGCTCCGACTGCCCAGGCAAACGTGAGTCGCTTCCTGCAAGAGGTGCTAGGGCCAGCAACAAGCCAGTCTCAACTCCGACTCCGATCAGGCAGCGGGGGAGCCAGTCAACAGATCGAGAATGAAAAATCCCGGCAGGTCGCTTCGGGCACCGTACAGTGGAGACGACTCGAGTCACACAGCGGTCCGCGTCCGGGTTCCCCCCGTGCGCGGAAAAGCAGCCCGAGCCATCTTCAGAGACGCCCTGAGTGTCGGTCCGGTCTCACCCAGAGAGCTCGGGTTTCTCTTTTTTCTTAACAACTCTGCGCAAGGTCATTAGTCTCGAAGCCGCCGCCTGAAACCGCAGCAGCCGTTCGCCCGCGGGGGTGAAGGCTGAGCCGTGCGCACCGCGCGGTGCCCAAGTTTGGGTTCGCAGCCGCAGAGTCCGTGCCTTTCCTCACCTGCATTCGGCCCGCATGTCAGAGCACAGGGATCTGCAGCGCTGTGCGCGATTCAGGGAGGAGATTGCAGCCTCTCTCTCTCCCCGCTCTCTCTCTCTCGATCCCTCCCCTCCCTCTCTCCTCCTCCTCTCTCCTCCCTCCTCCCGTTTCCCCTTTCCCCTTCTCCCACTCCTCTCTCCCTCGAGCTCCCTCTCCTTTCTCCCAGTCCCAATACAGGCAACTCGAGCTGAACTTGATCCCTTTGCAGTTCAAAGGTGAGCAAACCAGGCTTGGTGGGCAGGCGACGCTGGCCTGGCGAAAGACCCCAGCCGGGCTCCCCCAACGGCAATTAACAAAGATGCCCAATTCTGTCCGGATTTCCGAAGAAAAGCACAAGGCATGGGGTGGGGGGAGGTGGAGTCAGAGACAGCTGCCAAGAAGCTTTAAAAAAAAAAAAAAACACACACACACAGTTTGCCAAGGGGAGAAAAAGTGCCAGTCGGTTGTTGCCTCGGAAGTGCCCTGGCACGGCGGGTGAATTCCGCAGTTGTCTCGTCCCCTCTGGTGTCTGGGAGAGTCTAGTGCTTGCGCTCCCGCCGCCTCTTTGGCTGCCACGGCTCTAAGACACTGAATGGCAAGTGGGAAGCTCCAGCTCGCCAGCCGCGAGCCGGAAACCCGCAAGTTTGCCCAAAGTGATGGTTGCTGCTGGGAGCTCTCTGCCTTGCTTGAGGCTCAAGCTTGTCCCTGACGCTACTGCGGCGGCGGTAGCAGTGGAGCCGTGGAAACTACACACTCAGAGGAGGGAGGAGGACCGAGGGGGAGGGAGACAGGAGGGAGCACTAGCCAGCCGCCCCGCTCCGGAAAGCCCAGCTTCAGCTCCGGGGGCCACTCCAAGTGTGCGCAATCCTAACAAGTCACCCTTAAGCCAAAGCTTGTCCCTCTCCCTCCCCAGCAAGGGCAGCCGCTGCCTTCTGGGGGAACTTGCTTTCCCTCCCTGGGGCTGGTAAATTTCCTTCTCTCTCTAGCTAATGCCCAGAGCGTGTTTGAGAGCGCCGAACCTGTGTCAGCAAACGTTTCTCCTTCCCCTTCTCAGAGTATGTTCTTCATCCCTGCCCCCTACTGTCTCTGGTTCGCGAAGTAGCTTCTTGGTTAAGGCTTGGTCAGCTGTGGCTTCGGGGACCCAGCGTGTGGCCAGGGAGCTTACGCTGGTGTTCTGAGAAACCATGATGGGCTGCAGTCGTTAAGAGAGAACTGCGAACTCCTGAGAGAGTGGGACAGCGATCCTTTTTTGGGAGCGCAGAGTTAGGAGCGTTGGGGTTTGGGGAGGGGGAGGGTGCTCTGTCTTTGTTTAAATGCTTGGCATTCCTGTCGCCGTGCTTGCTTACGGGGTAGACCGTGTGTGCGCGCGCCTGGGGAATAAACACATGTTGGAAGCCTCGATATTATTTTCTAAGCAGAAACCTGCAGCTTTTAGTAACTGGCAAAGTGTAGCGTCACCTATCTGGATAAAAGGGAAATAAACTTTAATGTCAACTTTGTGTACCAAACTGTCCCTCGCTCCTTTTCTCTCCTTCTTTTGACTTTGTGCCACTAGAACGTAGATGGTGTTCCCCCACGCGAGGCTTTCCCAGCTTTTCAGACACTGCCACCGCAGCTCGCCTCATCGGATTTCAAGTCTGGTCGCGTTTCCCGAACTATAGACATTTACTCTTCATTTATTTCAGCGGCAGTTAAACAAGGGGGCCTAGCCAGGACTGGGGCGGTTGAAGTGGGTAGGAAATCCTTGGAGGGAATTCTTACCATCTCACAAAAAGAATGGGGGCTGCTACTAGGTTTTGGTTAGTCCTCAGCCGGTTTGCTCAATTTAAAGGCATTAAAGGTCCTCCACTTAAAGGAAAATTTAAAGCGAAAAGAAGAAAAGAGAAAGAAATACGGCCAGAGTGAGTACTCTGCCTTTACGGTACCTATGTGAGGCGGCGGAATGATTTAAAGACAAACACCAATAAAGTCTTTGAGCAGACGTAGCGCGCGGTTGTTTAGCCGGGCGCAGCCAGCAAGAATGGGGGGCGAGGCGGCAGAGATTTCCAAGCATTCCCTATGGGGGATCGTAGAGGTGCGGAGGATGGAGCAATCGTGGTCTGTGCCAGGGAGCTGGCGAGTATTTTCCAGTCTGCTAAAACAGCAGCACTCTGGGGGTAGTGGCTCCTCCTCTGAGGCCTGGCCGGGAATCCAGCCTTTCCATCCGCCTCCCCACCCCCTGTCCCTCCACCTCCTACCCCTCGCAGGCACCGGAGCCTCTTCGCTCTATATCTGCAGCATCAGCGAGAACTGCTCGGCGCGCAGACTCAGTGCTCACCGCCGCAGTCTAGAGCCGGGGGGCGGGGGCGGGCGCCGCAGCGCAGAAGCGGCAGGCTAAGTGTCAATAAAGCCAAATTCCCCTTATATTGAGCAAACTCTGGTTTATCAGAACGCTGCCTCCCTGAGACACCCAGTCCCGTTTTTTCCAGGGTCCAAGACGGAAGCCCGCGCATTCCAATACGCGGCAATATGGTGCAGTAAACTCAGTCCTTTCGCCGCCTTTCCTAAGATTTTGCAAACTTCGGGCAGCCGCGTAGGCAGAGACACTGTACACTCCCTCTTGCCTCGCCAGACTGTAAACTTGAACAAGCCTGTGCGCCCACCGCTCCGACGCGCAGTCTTTAGGCGCACACCAGCGGCGGGGGGGGGGTGGGGGGGGGTGGGGGGAAGAGTAGGCGGCTTTTCCCTAGAGCGTTGAAATTTCCTTCCAGATGACCGGGAGGTGGGGTGGAGTGGGGAGGGGGGGGGCGGGCCGCGTCCTTCACAGTGGAGTGGTTTCCTCATTGCGAGTCACCAGCCCGCCCTCCCCACTCTCATCCCTACCAACTCCGCGGCGCAGCCAAACCGGCGTGGGAAATGGGTCCGACGTGCCGGGCATGGAGAATAGCGCGACCAGACTGTCGAGGCCTTGAAGCCTTCTGGCTTCTCCCTTCCCCCACGTTCCCCGGCTCCGACCTTTCCAGAGCAGCCCAGGAGTGTTGGCAGATTTGCCTGGTCGTTCGTTGGGTTCCTGGGAAAAGGAACGGAATGGGCGGGGTAGGGTTGTGGGCGAGGTGAGGAGAGCTTTCCAAGCGCCCTTGCCGCGGTCGGAGCTCCCGTCCTCTTCCGCCCCCTGTCTAGGGACTGACACTCCAACTCCTGCCTCCAGCCGGCGCGAAGGATGAATGGAGGCGAGAAGCCGATTCCCCCACCCCCGCCCCATTTCCGCAGTCTCAGAGCCAGTGTCACAAGTGCTCAGCAATTTCATTAAATGCAACCGGGGGGCTATATCCCCCGCAGTACGAGACCTCACCAAGGGAATATGATATCCGGGTTCGCTCCCACCCACAAACCCCGCCCGGCCCTTCAAACCCGAGGCTGCATTTATCTTCTCAACCTGAGAGGAAAGGGTTCAGAAGGAAATGGAATCGAAAGTGTAACCGGCTGCAATAAATTAAAGAGCACGCTGCCGCTGCTGTTGCTTTGGCGTCCAGAATTAGAGAAAACGAGTTCAGTGTCCTAAAACCCGCCTTGATCAGATACAACGTCATCCCTTGTATGAACTAAAGTATCTGAGAGAATGTTAAAAAAATTTTTTTAAGGACAATAAAAAGAAATGTCCCTTTGAAACGAAGGTTAAAAAGGAAAATTTATTATAGAAATATCACTGCATTCTAATAGACAATAAAAGCTCGGCCAACGATTTCTTTTCTATGCCAATATCTTACAATACTCGGTAGTTTTTGGTTTTTCTTTTTAAATTTATCGACTAACCTTGCTTACTTAAAACTGCTTTGCAGTAAAAAAAAAAATTCAATGACTGAGCTGAAAAATAGCATCCAGGGTCCGTGTTGTAGTTTAAGCCTTAAGAAAAGGCAGGAAGAGGAAAAACAACAACAAAAGTTTATGGGTTAGAATGAATACAAAGAAGTACGTGCCAGAGATGTGATCTCTGGGGGGCTTTCATTCATTATAGACGCTGTATTTACGATAATACAAGAAAAAAGGTTAAATACAGTAAACATGATAGCCAGTTCTGGAAAGAAATATAAAGCAGTTTGACGGGAAGGGAGAAAGTGACTCAAGAACGCCACCAAGGGACAAACTAAGGAAATGACACTCCTACATCCCCAAATCCGTTGACCTTTTATCTTTTTCGATGTTCGGTCATCTGTATCCACTTACATATGTGTAAACACGTTTTTGAGGTCTTTACGATCAATCATTTCTCCAACTACTTCTGGTAAACTTGATACTTTAGTTTTCTTTCTCTAAATAATCAAAAATGACTGTCCCTTAAATCTGTCATTTTAATAGTAAGTATAACTCGACTTACAGCAAATATGATTCTGATTCCTGGGACTGCGAGAAACTACAGGAATCTTTTGCAGTCTTAAATTCATGTTTGTAGTATTAAAATGTGTAGTATACGTAAATGGGTAAATTATTCATTGAAATAACAGACTTTTTGATGGACATTAAAACTCAGCAGTTTAAATAAGGAAACCACAGATTTCCTTTTAAGCAGGTAATAACTGCTTGCATCAGTGGTTATTTAATTGGTCTCCAGTCAAGAAATAGAACAAGTTGTACGGTTTAAATCATGAGATCATGTAATGCAAAGCCATATAATGCAATATATCAGTAGTAGAAGAACACAAGCTAAGAACTAAACTGATTCATACTGCCTATTTGAATAACTATTAAACATTTCCGTAAGTCTAGTACAAAAACTTAAGAGAAAAAGAAATTCATGAAAATAATTTTAAGAGTTTACTTAAATATTAGTTTATAGTCTGTGTGATATGCTGATTTAAATGTAGTGTTTTTGTTTAAAAATGACACCTGATAGAAATATTTCACTTTAAGCACAGAACAAATTGAGGGAATGTTTTTCTAGAGTTTTAAATGTCAAAATATATTCAATATAACATAGATTTAAAATTTATGTGAAATATATCTAATCAGATACTGTAACTGACAAACAGGTTTTTTATTTACAAGATGATTTATGGATTTTTCCAACTTTATGGTAATTTTTATACATTTGCAAATATCTAAGTTTGAGAGGAAAACAGTATTTTGCAAAATCTGGGTGAGTTTTTGGGAGAAAGACCCTTGATAGGTCAAAACAGTATATCCTATTATTTTTGACCATCTGAGGCTGTCCCCTGTCTTTATCTATAGTAAAAACTGAACATTCCAATGCCCTTTCCAGGAATCTGAGACATTTGGCATTTCTTTACTGCCGTGGCAGGATATGCCAAATGCTACTGTGACTAATGACCTCTAAGCCTAGATAATATATTAAGGGTTTGGGGAAAAAATATCTCATTATAATGGATTGTATTAATATAATACTCAAATAAATGACCTTGCTTGTACTAAGTATGGTTGAAAATTATGAATTAGCTTTATAAATTTTATTCCCTATGTTGACCTATGCTAACTAGATCACTTATGTTAATTACCAATACCAGGTAATATAAAACATTACTCAATCAAATTTAACCCATTAAAATTTAGAAAATACAAAATGTAGAATGTTTCTAGGATGGATAATATAGTAAGTTTGATTAACTACTTTACCAGCAATGAGTTTTTCAGTGATATATGCTCATCCTTATATGGTAATCCTTGGGACCTTTCCCCAAATACAATATTTGCTTGCTAACTTCTGGACCTAGGATAGGATTATTCTTCTCAGCCCCCTTGTGGCTAGATGATGCCATTGACTAGGTCTGGGTAACTGTTAACAGAAGTGGAAGTTCACCTCCAGAAGGAACAGGGATGGCTAAAATGAAATCACTATTCAGCTCTGTCAGTTACACTGATTATTAACCTGACCTAGGACCAATACCTGGAAACTGTCAATACATTTCAGACCTACATTGACTTTGAAAGCAGTAATATGTTCTAAGTGGCTCTTTTTTAATGAATTATAGAAGTGAAGCTGGGTTAAAAGCCCTACCAAATAGATGATATGGGTTTCAACTATAATCCCTATAAAACAGCAGTTATTCTATTTAGTCACAGGTGGAAATACAAGTTCCAATGGCAAGGCAAGTACTTGCTATATACATAAAGCAATATAAATTTGTACCTGGTGATTTTCAACATTAGCAGACACATTTCACTGTAGTTTATTTTTTCCTAATGACTGGTATGGCATTTTAACACTTTAAATAGGACTGTGATAAAGTATTGTTGATGTACCATAAGATGGAAAGATAATATTGATTTTTGTATTTATGGTTATTCTTTTTAATTCTTGTTTTGACTGTGTAACTGATTTTCAATTGTGTCTCCAAAACACTAGATTAAAAAAAAACTATATGGATGTAATTAGAAGCTTTTGATTTGGCTAATCTATGAATAAAATATCAAGTGTTTTGATGAATTATTAAACTAACAGTTGGGGTTAGTAAGAGTATATATCATCAACAGTATATATCTGAATTTAGCACTGAGAGGTTTACTACATCTTTCTGTTTCTGATCATGTCTGTCTATTTGGAGGAAAGAAATTGTACCTGTCCTTGTCTTTTCAATGACATTTGATATAAAGCTTCTCTTTTTCATCTAACAAATTGGAAGGTTTGCTTCTTTCTTATAAAACAGAATTAAAACATATGAGAGAGGATGAGAGAAAAATACAATTAAAAAAAGGTGTAACTGAAACAAAGGTAGTATCTCAGTTTCTGTTTTATCTTGCCTTACAGAATCATGCTTTGCAACGGTCTATAAACCAATGACTGTGATGGCTACTCCATTTCTTCTAAGGGATTCTTGCCCATAGTAGTAGATATAATGGTCATCTGAGTTAAATTCACCCATTCCAGTCCATTTTAGTTCACTGATTCCTAAAATGTCGATGTTCACTCTTGCCATCTCCTGTTTGACCACTTCAAATTTGTCTTGATTGATGGACTTAATATTCCAGTTTCCTATGCAATATTGTTCTTTACACCATCAGATTTTACTTCCATCAGCAGTCACATCCACAACTGGGTGTTATTTTTTCTTTGGCTCAGTATCTTCATTCTTTCTGGAGTTATTTCTCTGCTGATCTCCAGTAGCATATTGGGGACCTACCGACCTGCGGAGTTCATCTTTCAGTGTCTTATCTTTTTGCCTTTTCATACTGTTCATGGGGTTGTCAAGGCAGGAATACTGAAGTGGTTTGCCATTCCCTTCTCCAGTGGACTATGTTTTGTCAGAACTCTCCACCATGATCCATCCATCTTGGGTGGGCCTACATGGCATGGCTCATAGTTTCATTGAGTTAGACAGGCTATGGTCCATGTGATCAGATTGGTTAGTTTCCTGTGATTGTAGTGTTCAGTCTGTCTGCCCTCTGATGGAGAAGGATAAGAGGCTTATGGAAGCTTCCTATTGGGAGACACTGACTGAGGAAACTAATCCAAGTCTATGCCCTGACCAGTAATGCTAAAGAAGCTGAAGTTGAACAGTTCTATGAAGACCTACAAGAGCTTTTGAACTAATGCCGCCCAAAAGATGTCCTCTTCATTACAGGAGATTGGACTACAAAAGTAGGAAATCAAGAAATACCTGGAGTAACAGGCAAATTTGGTCTTGGAGTACAGAATGAAGCAGGGCAAAGGCTAACAGAGTTTTGCCAAGAGAACACACTGGTCATAGCAAACACCCTCTTCCAAAACACAAGAGAAGACTCTACACAACAGATCAGATCAGATCAGTCGCTCATTCGTGTCCAACTCTTTGCGACCCCATGAATCGCAGCACGCCAGGCCTCCCTGTCCATCACCAACTCCTGGAGTTCACCCAGACTCACATCCATTGAGTCAGTGATGCCATCCGCCATCTCATTCTCTGTCATCCCCTTCTCCTCCTGCCCCCAATCCCTCCCAGCATCAGAGTCTTTTCCAATGAGTCAACTCTTCGCATAAGGTGGCCAAAGTACTGGAGTTTCAGCTTCAGCATCATTCCTTCCAAAGAAATCCCAGGGCTGATCTCCTTCAGAATGGACTGGTTGGATCTCTTTGCAGTCCAAGGGACTCTCAAGAGTCTTCTCCAACACCACAGTTCAAAAGCATCAATTCTTCGGTGCTCAGCCTTCTTCACAGTCCAACTCTCACATCCATACATGATCACAGGAAAAACCATAGCCTTGACTAGAAGAAACTTTGTTGGCAAAGTAATGTCTCTGTTTTGAATATGCTATCTAGGTTGGTCATAACTTTCCTTCCAAGGAGTAAGCGTCTTTTAATTTCATGGCTGCAGTCACTATCTGTAGTGATTTTGGAGCCCAGAAAAATAAAGTCTGACACTGTTTCCACTGTTTCCCCATCTATTTCCCATGAAGTGGTGGGACCGGATGCCATGATCTTCATTTTCTGAATGTTGAGCTTTAAGCCAACTTTTTCACTCTCCACTTTCACTTTCATCAAGAGGCTTTTGAGTTCCTCTTCACTTTCTGCCATAAGGGTGGTGTCATCTGCATATCTGAGGTTACTGATATTTCTTCCGGCAATCTTGATTCCAGTTTGTGTTTCTTCCAGTCCAGCGCTTCTCATGATGTACTCTGCATATAAGTTAAATAAACAGGGTGACAATATACAGCCTTGATGAACTCCTTTGCCTATTTGGAACCAGTATGTTGTTCCATCTCCAGTTCTAACCGTTGCTTCCTGACCTGCATACAAATTTCTCAAGAGGCAGATCAGGTGTTCTGGTATTCCCATCTCTTTCAGAATTTTCCACAGTTTATTGTGATCCACACAGTCAAAGGCTTTGGCATAGTCAGTAAAGCAGAAATAGATGGTTTTCTGGAACTCTCTTGCTTTTTCTTTGATCCAGCGGATGTTGGCAATTTGATCTCTGCACATGGACATCACCATATGGTCAACAACAAATCAGATTGATTATATTCTTCGCAGAAAAGATGGAGAAGCTCTATACAGTCAGCAAAAACAAGACCGGGAGCTGCCTGTGGCTCAGATCATGAACTCCTTAGTGCCAAATTCAGACAAATTGAAGAAAGTAGGAAAAACCACTAGACCATTCAGTTTTGATATAAATCAAATCCCTTACAATTATACAGTGGAAGTGACAAATAATTTCAAGGGATTAGATCTGATACACAAAGAATGACTGAAGAACTATTGACAGAGGTTCATGACATTTTACAGGAGCCAAGGGTCAAGAGCATCCCCAAGAAAAAGAAATGTGAAAAGGCAAAAGAGATGTCTGAGGAGGCCTTACAAATAGCTGTGAAAAGAAGAGAGGCAAAAGGCAAAGGAGAAAAGGAAAGATATACCTATTTGAATGCAGATTTCCAAAGAATAGCAAGGAGAGATGAGAATGCCTTCCTCCGTGATAAATGCAAAGAAATAGAGGAAAACAACAGAATGGGAAAGACTAGAGATCTCTTCAAGAAAATTAAAGATACCGAGGGAAAATTTCATGCAAAGGGAACACAATAAAGGACAGAAATGTTATGGACCTAACAGAAACAAAATATATTAAGAAGAGGTGGCAAGAATACACAGATCTATACAAAAAAGACCTTCACAACTCAGATAATCCTGATGGTATCATTACTTACTTAGAGCCAGACATCCTAAAATGTGAAGTCAAGTGGGCTTGAGGAAGAATCACTATGAACAAAGCTAGTGCAGGTGATGGAATTCCAGTTGAGCTACTTCAAATTCTAAAAGCTCATGCTGTAAAGTGCTGCACTCAGTATGCCAGCAAATTTGGAAAGTCAGTAGTGGCCACAGAACTCGAAAAGGTCAGTTTTCATTCCAATCCCAAAGAAAGGCAATGTCAAAGAATGCTCAAACTACTGCACAACTGCATTCACCTCACACGCTAGTAAAGTAATGCTCAAAATTCTCCAAGCCAGGCTTCAACAGTACATGAACTGTGAACTTTCAGATGTTCAAATTGGATTTAGAAAAGGCAGAGGAACCAGAGATCAAATTGCCAACATCTGTTGGATCATTGAAAAAGCAAGAGAGTTCCAGAAAAACATCTACTTCTGCTTTATTGACTATGCCAAAGCCTTTGACTGTGTGAATCACAACAAACTGTGGAAAATTCTGGAAGAGATAAGAATACCAGACCACCTGACCTGCCTCTTGAGAAATCTGTATGCAGGTTAAGAAGCAACAGTTAGAACTGGACATGGAACAACAGACTGGTTCCAAATTGGAAAAGGAGTGCATCAAGGCTATGTATTGTCACCCTGCTTATTTAACTTATATGCAGAATATATCACGAGAAATGCTGGACTGGATGAAGCACAAGCTAGAATCAAGATTACCTGGAAAAATATCAGTAACTTCAGATATACAGATGACACCACCTTTATGGCAGAAAGCAAAGAACTAAAGAGCCTCTTGATGAAAATGAAAGAGGAGAGTGAAAAAGTTGGCTTAAAGCTCAACATTCAGAAAACTAAGATCATGACATCTGGTCCCATCACTTCACGGCAGATAGATGGGAAAACAGTGGAAACAGTGACAGACTTCATTTTTGGGGGCTCCAAAATCACTGCAGGTGGTGACTTCAGCCATGAAATGAAAAGATGCTCGCTCCTTGTAAGAAAAGTTATTACCAACCTAGAAAGCATATTAAAAAGCAGACATATTACTTTGCCAACAAAGGCCCATCTAGTCAAAGTTATGGCTTTACCAGTAGTCATGTACGGGTGTGAGAGTTGAACTATTAAGAATGTTGAGTGTTGAAGAATCGATGCTTTTGAACTGTGGCATTGGAGAAGACTCTTGAGAGTCCCTTGGACTGCAAGGAGATTCCATCAGTCTATTTTAAAGGAAATCAGTCTTGAATATTCATTGGAAGCATTGATGCTGAAGCTGAAACTCCAATACTTTAGCCTCCTGATGCGAAGAACTGACTCATTTAAAAAGACCCTGATGCTGGGCAATATTAAAGGCAGGAGGAGAAGGGGTCAACAGAGAATGAGATGGTTGGATGGCATCACCAACTCAATGGACATGAGTTTGAGTAAATCTCGGGAGTTGGTGATGGACATGCATGCCTGTCTTGCTGCAGTCCATGGGGTCTCAAAGAGTTAGACAGGACTCAGCGACTGGACTGAACTGAACTGAACTGCTAAAACAATATTGTATTCAACTGTCAAAAGTTACTCTTTAGGCATCCCCATCTGTCTTTCTTTGTTTCTGAATTACTCCCCTGGGCAGAATTAATGTGATGCTAATGAACCTCATGCATTCAGGGTCTTTCACGTGCGTCAACCTCTTCCAGTACCTTAGGGTGAGGGGGTGGGGTGCAACAATGTCTTTACATAGTCACATGTTTTTGAAATTTGCAAGAAAAGAATTTTTAGCACAATAGGTTACTAACACTGCTTCCTTCTTCTTCAATTTCCTCTATCATACTTCCTGTTTAAATGGTGTTAGAGAGCCTTAGGCATTTTTGGGAATCTAGTTAAGGGAAAAGTTGAGATGAGGATACATCTAATTTGGGTGTGTCAAGAATGTTTTTATGGATTTAAGTCTTTTTCATTCACAGTTATTTCTATTAATAACAACCATGGCACAGAATGGCTCCCAAGAATTTGACATCCATTGTGCCAGCTTGCCCTGTGTGGTGGCACAATGGTACAGTGCCATGGCTTCTGTACAGTGATAGAATATCGCTTAGTGTGCTGCTGCTGCTGCTAAGTCGCTTCAGTCGTGTCTGACTCTGTGCGACCCCATAGAGGGCAGCCCACCAGGCTCCGCTGTCCATGGGATTCTCCAGGCAAGAATACTGGAGGGGGTTGCCATTTCCTTCTCCAATGCATGAAAGTGAAAAGTGAAAGGGAAGTTGCTCAGTCATGTCCGACTCTGAGCAACCCCATGGACTGCAGCTTATCAGGCTCTGCCATCCATGGGATTCTCCAGGCGAGAGAACTGGAGTGGGGTGCCATCGCCTTCTGCATCCCCTAGTGTGGGTTCCTAGAAATACATGGGTGATGAAGTGGAATCAAGGCTTAAGTGTGTGGGGCCAGAAACAAGTCTGCTGAAACTTCTAATTATTAGGTAAAAAATTCTAAATGCAAAATGGGCTTCTCTTTGACATCTAATTAAAACAAATATTCTCTCGTGTAGGAATTACTCAGTAAGGCAGAAGACACTCGCTATTCTTTTGAGTGAGTGTGTTTGTATGTGTGTGTGATTTCTAAGCATAGATTTTACAAATACAGAAGATTTTCAGAATCCCTGTGTTTGAGGGCGCAAATGTATAGCAATATTGCAAATAGAGTCAGTATGTGTGTAGCTGGGTGACTTTTACATGCCAGTGTGTTGGAGTTACCATATCTGACATATCAAGCGACAAAGTCTGGCACTTGAACATGAAATGACACTCCATATATTCACCAGTGCAATAAAGATAGCCTAAAGTAACAAATACTTCTGTGACAAACTCATACTGTAAGCTATTCATCAATATGTCAAACTATGTTGTATTTATTCAATTATTAAGTTTAAGACAGTGCAAAAACACTTAAAAATCTATTTCCATTGCTCTTCTATATGCCTTAATTTCAAATTGAGTCTATGTAGCATTTTTTCAAAAGTTTTGGTCACACCAAATTTAGGGGAAACATTGTGATACATTTTTTATTTGTCAGATCTATAAAATGTGAAATTTCTTATAATTTATGTTTTTTAAATAGACATTTATTTTGTAACTATTTTTGTATCTTATTCTATATTCTTTTTCTTAAGGAAGGTCACCCAAAATATGTAAAGTTTATACAACTTGATTCTGTCCTGTCCTTGCTTGTAATAATTAAGAGCATAGACAGAGAGTGGTTGAAATAAATAAACCATGGACATCAAAGATTCCCCCAAATCATAAATTCAATTCTGCAAAAATAAAACAAATGTTAAGACTTTATATTACCTAATTTATAGATAAATACTGCTTAATACTGCTTAATTTCCTAAGGACAGTAATCATATTGCTATAGTAAGTTATTTTTAAATCAGATTGTTGGCGCTAGAAGTTGTTAAAGTGGCAACACAGTGAGAAAGAGTTGGGTGAAGTATTGAAAATAAAGAAATCACTTTTGAATTCCAGGGCCTCCACTCTGGACCTCTGTGATTTTTAATGAATAATTCTGAACCCAAGTATTTCATCATTTAATTCAATTCATCCAACATATATTTAAATTCTATATCAGTCTATGTGTTAGATTTTGAACATAAGTAAATTCTAATACTTGCCTTTAAATAGCTCATATTTTAATTGTATTTATATAATGGGTACAACAAGTCACCTTTAAGGTTGTTGTAGGTAGTAAATGTGATAATTTCATAACAGAACTTAATACTGCTTGGAACAAATTAAATTCTTAATACAAGTTTTTTTAACTCTATTTTTCCTAATGCTCCTAAGGACATTGAGCATCCTACATTTTTCAGGATCTTCATTACTGTTTTGTACACATTTTCATAGTTTAGAATTGGAGTCATTTATACTTATATTGCTCTTCATTTGTTCAGGGGTCAGCAGACTATTGCCTTCAGACCAAATCTGGCCCTTGGCTTGTTTTTGTATGGCCTTCTGTGCCATGGATATTTTATTTTGTTCTTTTACACCTTTTAAAGAGTTGTTAACAACAAAAGAAAAAGAAGAAGGACACAGCATATGGCCCGGAAAGCCTAAACTATTTACTCTCTGACCCTTAACAGAAAACACTTTCTGATGTCTTTTTTTGAATATCAATTTCATGAGTATAGTGATGATACTGAAAAATATAGTATTTCACATTCCATGTGAGAAAGGAGCTACTGCAATATGTAAGTGCCCAAATGGAACATTAGTTGCTAAGCTCCATATGTAAAGCTCCATATCCATAAAGCTCTAGCTCCAGTGCATCCATGTCACATTACATAATCCATATGCATAGTGATATGCTGCTTCATTACAACACAAAGAACTCGTAGTGAACCTTGTAATGATGGTTATTACAGTGATCTTATAAAGATGGTCACTCCTCTTCCTGAGAGGTTCTTTGTTCCCTCTTCTTGAATGTGGACAGACTCTGTGACTGATTTTATCAGTAGGACAGAGTGGGAGTAACATCATGCTGGTTCCTGTCCCTTGCAGTATTTTCATGGAAACTGTAAACTGCCACTTAAGAAGTCCCATTACCCTGTGACTACCATGCTAGAGAGTCCTCATGGCACATAGGCATGGTAGGTGACAGTCTCAGCCAGGCCCTGACGTTTAGTCATGTCCTTTGAGACACAAGAGTCAAGCCATCTGGGACCCTTTTGAACAGTTCATCTGACAACTGAATACCACTGAGTGGTTGACAACACAGTTGATACCATATGGAGCCAATGAATCACCCACCTGAGCCGGGCACACATTCTTGACCTACAAAATTTGGGTGAGATATTAATAAAAGTTTATTACTTTAAACCACTTTATTTCAGGATGTTTGTTACCCAGCAATAGATGGTTGGAGCATGAGTATTCTGTTCGCAAATTTAACAGATGCTGAATGTCAGTACTAGATTTAATAATGATAATTGTTATCATACTGTGCTCATCTGTTTGCCAGACACCATTCTCAACACATTTAATAAGGTTATCATTTAATCTCTGAAGATTATTGCTTAATATAATATTCCTATAAAGCTATTAAATTACAGAGATTATTTTCTATGTAGCACAGAAGAGGATACTGAGACTTAAGGAAGTTAAGTTTCCTAATAACCTTATGAAGTTATCAGATTATGGGGATTATTTTATCCATAGTAAGATGAGGACACTGAAACTTAAGAAGGTTAAGGAGGTTAAGTAATGAAGAGATATCACAGCTATTAAGTGACTGAGGCTGGGGGATCCAATTTGGTTCATTCATATTTGAAAACCTTTGCTCTGATATACTATAAATAATACTTTACATTACAACAGAGAGCTGATCTAATTAGTTTATGCAGCCCATAAGCAGAGGCTCCAAACATCTTTCTTGTTTGTATACTCCATTTATTTAATCTTACGTGGTTCTCTCTTGTAAAAATCTGTCTTCAGTGTAGCTGATTTTAACTGACAGTTTGCTCAGAGTTTCCTGGACTGAAACTTAGAATAGGGCTGCATTTAAATGTACCTATCTCCTTTATGTCAGATCAAAGCAAGTATGCCATTTGTTCCTAGCTTTCAAGGGCCTTCATTTAATTCAGAATATTTTAAAGGAAATAGTCAGTCCAGGGGGTTTTATTTCCAAAGATGACACACAATCAATATTTGTGGGAAAAAATCCCATGATTTCATTTCTGCTTCACTGTAATGTTTTTGTTACCTTTGTGATCCATGCCACAAAAGAGTATTATAGGGCAATAAATCACAGTATGGTAGGAATGATCATTATCTTGATATTTGCAAAAACAGGCTCTCTTTAAGAGGGTTACTGATAATCTAACTTTGTCAGTAGAGTACTATTTTGTAACAATAATAAGAGTGCTTGGTAATATTAATTGAGAACTTACAGTATACCAGGGGCAATTCTAGGCTCTTCACATATATTAAATTATTTAATAAATAGTCCAATGAACTAATATTCATAAATCCCTCAAATTTGTATGTGTGTTTCTGCTTTTTGTAACTTATTTTAATTCTCCATCTTCTATTATGGCTTTGACCTTCATTACATGCCTGAAGGATAGACAAGTAATGTGACAAGAACTTTACTACAAATAAAGAGTATCTTCATAAATGGATTGAATTACTGTGCAAATCATTATTCATTAATCACCAAAGTGCATTCCTGACTACATTCAAGTATAGGAAGGGCTGTCAGTTCAGTTCAGTTCAGTTCAATTGCTCAGTTCAGTCGTGTCCGACTCTTTGTGACCCCATGGACTGCAGCATGCCAGGCTTCCCTGTCCATCACCAACTCCCGAAGCTTGCTTAAACTCATGTCCATCAAGTCAGTGATGCCATCCAACCATCTCATCCAATCCCATGAACAGTGTGAAAAGTAAGGGCTGTACTTCCAGAAGTATCTAGGAGTCAAGAAGTCTAGAAGTCAAGGTGGCCACAGGAATTGCTTTGGTCAATGACATATAAACAGAAATGATATGTGTCTTCCTGGTGGATGCATTTAGGAGCCAGCACACACTGTGTCATCTTTTCTTCTTTAACATTATATTAGGGTTCTCCAGAGAAACAGAATATATATGACTGATATCTGTTCTCTCTTGCGTGCACGTACGTGTGAGAGAGAACCAGGAGAGTCCATGGCATAAATTCTAGTCTAAAAATAGCATACTCTACCCAAGAAGAGCTGATATTTCAATCTGAGTCCCAAGGCTGGAGAAAAAAAAAAAAAAAATGTCCCAGATCAAGCAGTCAGGAGTTTTCTCATACTCAGTCTTTTTGTTCTATTCAGTCCATCAACTGATTGGATGAGAATCACCCTCATTAAGGAGGCCAATCTGTTTTACTCAGTCGACTGATTAAAATATTAATCCCAACCAAAAACATCCTCATAGACAAACCCAGAATAATGGTTATGGGAACAAGAAGCAAACATGTTTTTATGCGTCAGCAGGAGCAATAGCAGTGCCAGTTGAATTTTCATTCCTTGATTCTTGATGTCTCGATTTCTGTGAATTCTGGCTATCATGGAAACAGCACCATATGTTGAATATTGATTCAGAGCAAATACTGTCTTCCAATGAACCTTTCCCCAACCCTTCAAGACACAGCCACCTAACTGGCACTGTGTCAAATTGCTATTTCACACTTTTATCAAGTCAGCTGCTTCAGGATGGTGAAACAAAGCATCTTGTACACTTAATGCCAAAGGAGGCCTCAAACTATGTGGGGGAATAACAAAGATCATCACATTGCCAAAAGACCAAATACCTGTATCTTGATATCAAATAGTGAAAGTAAACAAAATACAGTCAAGCCATGGATGGGATGGGGCTTTACTTACATAGAGAAGAGATGGAGCAAAATCAGCTTCAGGAGTGTGCATTGGTCTATCCATTATGATTAGCAAGCTCCATCTTATCCCCTCATCCTGCTTTTACAAGCAGCTGAAGAAGGGTCATTTGTCTGGGTGCACATCTCTCATGCCACATTAGAAGGACTTTGACCTCTCCTCCATGGAATCTGGAAAACTAAAAGATGGGGCTCTTCCTGAGGGCCATTGATGTACATGCCCAAGTGGAACAAAGCTACTCTTACTGAGATAGAAACAGAGAAAAATATTCCCACACAAGTTGATAAGTCTGGTACAGGCTGTGTGGGCTCTTTATTGCTTGGTATGGAAGTGTTCTAGGCCCAAGGCCCATTCTCAGATGACAGAGTAGGGATGGAAAGACTGCACACATAAGCCTGCCTTTCCAAAAGGGAACACAATAAGAACAATGAATTCTATGACCATGAACCCATTGCTACATTTCTGTCATGAACTAAATCCCTTGATCAGAAGCAATGCTGAATGGAATACCATGATGATGGATAAAGTATTGTGTAAATTGATGGATGAGAGTTTTGGTAGAAGCACTTCATTCAGGAAAGGTAAATCTCCATCCAGACTAAGTATCTATTAAGGCAAGAACAAGAGACTGTCCCTTCCATGATGGAAGTAGTCCAATGTAATCAACCTGCCACCAGGTAGCTTGTTGATCGCTTTCAGGAATGGTGTTGGGTCTTGCTGATGGCATACTGGGCATTCAGCTATGACTAAAGCCAAGCTGGCCCTGGTGAGTGGAAATCCACATTGCTGAGCCCCTGCATAAGCTTCATCCCTCTTACCATAGACACTTTGTTCTTGAGTCCACTGAGCAATAACAGGAGTGGCTGAAGAAATACACCGACTGGCGTTACAGAATGGGTAATATTAACAACTTGATTATTAAAATTCTCTGTTGAGAATTCAGGCTCTGTTGAGTTCAGGCTTTCCTGGTGGCTCAAATGGTAAAGTATCTACCTGCAATGCAGGAGACCCAGGTTCAATCTTTGGGTGGGGAAGATCTCCTGGAGAAGGGAATGGCAACCCACTCTAGTCCTCTTGCCTGGAGAATCCCATGGAAAGAGGAGCTTCTCATGCTGTAGCCCATGGGGTCACAAAGAGTTGGACCTGACTAAGCAACTAACATTTCATTTCATTTCATTTCTGCTAAGGTCACCCTTTGGTGAAAATTCACACAGGACACTCAGGCTTCCTGGATGGCTCATCAGTAAAGAATCCACCTGCAAAACAGGAGATGTGGGTTTGATCCCTGGATCAGGAAGATCTCCTGGAGAAGGAACTGGCAACACACTCCAGTGTTCTTGCCTGGGAAATCTCATGATCAAAGGAGTCTGTGGGCTACAGTCCATGGGGTTGCAAAAGTGTTGGCCAAGACTTAGTGACTAAACAACAAGGACACACATAATTCCATATTTTTTTGCCTTTTCAGAGAGGCCTATCTCTTTCCCAAATTTTCTTATCACCAATTTTCAAGTCATTTTCCTTCTAGGTCTGTATCCATCCAGCCAACCAATTGACCATAGCTCATTAATCATTATAACCAAGCCTCTGGCAATTTCTCCTTCTATGCCAAGTGAATGACAGCTGTACTGCTTGAAGTTCTGATCACTAGTAAGATTTCTTGTCACTATTACCATAAGAGGAATGTAAGGTAATGCCTGCATATTGTGCAGAATCATTTGTAAACCAAACAGTTTTCTTCCTCTGTCAACTGCTTGCAGGAAACTCCCTATGAGGTCAGAGATGCAGATGGATGGAGAAGGCAGTGTAGGAGGACTGGGGACCGTGAACATTTGGACCACTTCTTAATGTAACTTACTTGTGCCTTCTGGGCCTGCTTGGGTTTAATCATATGCATAAACCACATCCATTTGATAATGGAGTACTGCTGTGCACATCCAACTTCACGAGACCCAGCTCATGATGAGCAGCTCAGGTCACATTAGCATATCATTTCTTCCCAGTTAATGCCTTTACTTTAACAGTAGATACCGCGAAAAGATGGGAATTCAACTTTAATTGTAATTTAACCAAACTACAGGATATTTTTTGGTTCAATTTCCAGTGATCTCAGCACTGTAACTACAGGAGATAAGGATCTGCTTGAGGTCACGTATAGAAACTTTCAGGTCATGAATATGATACTTGAGTTGGGAATTGAAATCTCTGAGCTCATCCTTATTTCCCCCACTTTATCCAACTAAAATAAGAGTGTTAGGGAAATTAAAATGGAGGAAGTCTTGTTCAGGATTCAGAAGCAGGAGAGCAGGTCTCAGATCTTACTTCTGACCTGCCTGGACACTGCCTGGATTCCATGCCTACCCACAAGCACAACTAGTCAGGCAGCACTTCAGATAAGGAGAGTGCATCTTTGAATTCTTGAGCCCCTGGAAGCCTGGCCAACAGGGCTAGGGTTTAATGAAATCCTATGACTCTCAAGATAAAACAAGCAACATTGTAAATAATGTTAAAGGAAAATAAGACCTGCATTTTTGCATGCAAATTGATAATGATATCAGTCTGTGGCCTGGGATTATAAGCAAGAACCCCTGAAACTGCAACTTGAAGTCTCATCCATGGAGCAGACGCATTTCCCGGGACCTTTTCCCAACTGGGACTCCAGGTTGCTGTCACTGGGTACTTTCAGCCCACTGTTTAAGTCTGGGTGTTGGTCAGCCCAATTTGGTGATGTATGTGCTGTTACTTTCTCTATTGTTTCTATTTCTCTTTTCTTTTTAAAAATTGTATATTGAAATTAAGTTAAATAATCCTCTATTAAATATTGACATTATTTGTTTGTGTGTAATGAGTGGTTTCTTTTCTTAACTAATCCTTCAAACCTGAAACAAAAGTTAAACCTTCAGCAAAACAAGGAGTAACTAGTCAATCTCATAATATAGCTTAGTTAAAGTATCTAATAGAGAATCATCAAGATCCTTGCTTCTCCTTTGTGGCTGATTAGGAGTATCCAGTGGTAATATTTGGCAAACCTCTGGAGCCAGATCACTCCATGGACTATCAGTACTTTCTCTTTACATCTAATCAGGTTAGAGAGCCAATTCCAGAGACCTCAGAAGCAATTCATAAAACTCATCCTTAAATTTCTGTTCCTCTAGTAGCACTCTTGGTACCAAAATCTGTATTACATTAGTCTCCAGAAACTATGAGATATAGGATACATGCATATACATGTGTACATACATCTCACATATTAGTGAAAGAGAGAGAAAGAATGAAAGGTTATAAAGAACTGCCTCATGTAATTTTGGAAGCCAAAGAGGCCCAAGATCTGTGGTTGACAGGTTCAGGACTCAAGAAAAGCCACCATTCCAGCCTGAGTCCAAAGACTAGGGGAAAAAATCAATGTTCTAACTCAAGTGGTAAGACAGGAGAACCCTGTTACTCAGTCTCTTTGTTCTATGCAGGTATTTTGGTCTTCAACTCTTTAGATGAGGGCCACCCACATTAAGAGGGGCAATCTTCACTCAGTTTATTGATTCAAATGTTAACCTCATCTAAAAACATCCTGATGAACCCACCAGTAGGTTTGACTAAATATCTGGACACTGTATGGCCTGATTAAATTGACACATACAATTAGCCAATACATCATGTTAATATATATGCATCATAAGATTAAAGCTGCCTGGAGTGTTTAGCCAACATGCAGACTATACAAACATCCTCTAGTCATCCTTGGTTAGGTCTACTGTAATAAATGTTCAAGCTAATAACTGGTTATGGGAGTGAGGGATTTTAGTAGTATCTGATTAATTGTAGCCTTATTAAATTAGTTAATTCAGTTGCCCAGGATGGTCACTCAAACCTTGAGTAATCTTTGCAAGAGTGAGACAGAAACTCTTGCTATTTTATGTTCCTGAGATTTAGGGAATATTTGTTTCAGTGGCAAAATGTAGCCCATTTTGACGGATGTAGTCTCAATCTGTAAAATGTGGGGTTTTAACTAGATATCTTTAAAGTCACTTACAGAACTTACATTCTATGATTTTAGGTTTCCTGATTTCAAATAGGAGAACTCAATCATTTGAAAGCAAAACAACTCTACCAAAGCACTCAGTGTATTAAATGAAATTCTGTGGCCAGAATTGTGGTTTTCAAATTATCTACCCAGTAATCTGTTTCCATTACATTGCCTCATGCTCTCTTAAACTCAGCAATTGTTTAAAGGAAGCATTAAAATATATACCTTATTTAGGAATGATTTTTATCTAGGAATTAACTGATTATTATGGCACCTTTTGGAATGTACCATTTGAAAATGCCAGAGTAGCTCATCAGTAGTCAGTTTCACGCAAAAAATTCAACCTAAACTCATGTTATTTACTGACTTTGTACCTAGCCATTAGCAAGGGAGTATGGGAAATGCAGAAGTATATGATGTGATCCAAGTAATTTCATTAATTTTATCTTAACCAGCATGGAATATAATCACACATAAATGACACATTTAATTTGTTTAGTATGAAATTATTTATGCCTTGATTTCTTGTGGAGAACAACAGTCCTCTAGGGTAGGACTAACTATGATGTAATGTGAAATTATGAAAGGCATTTCTGAAAGCTAGCAAATCAGAGTCTAGCATCTAATGAGTGCTACTGCTGCTAAGTCACTTCAGTTGTGTCCGACTCTGTGTGGCCCCATAGACGACAGCCCACCAGGCTCCCCCATCCCTGGGATTCTCCAGGCAAGAACACTGGAGTGGGTTGCCATTTCCTTCTCCAATGCAGGAAAGTGAAAAGTGAAAGTGAAATCGCTCAGCCGCGTCTGACTCCTAGTGACCCCATGGACTTCAGCCTACCAGGCTCCTCCGTCTATGGGATTTTCCAGGCAAGAGTACTGGAGTGGGGTGCCATTGCCCTCTCCGTCTAATGAGTGAAACTACCTTCAAATCTGTCACATTGAGAAATTGTGTGACTACACCTTGAGATACAGCAAGTGCCCCGAACATTCTTGGATTTCCTCTTCAGGGTACTTGAGGCATTTTTGTGACCATTTTGTCCATTGAATGTGCTATTGATTATTAAAAATGGTCATTCAAAGCCTTTGCATGTGAACTACATATATGATAGATCTGGACAATATTATATTTATTCAAACAGCAAGTTGAATTTCTTATTTTATTTCTTTTGTGGTGTGTAAAAGTAGCCTTGAAGGCAATTATCAAAAAGGGGTACCTTAGAAACATCAAAATCAAAGTTAGATTTCACTGATACATGTAGTTTTCAAATAGACAATACTGAGGCCAATCATCCAATGATTGATTTGTTTGTGAACGCATATGAGTATACACATTACTATGTTGTGTGCAAGTATGTGTGTATTTCTGAGAATGAGAGGTTCATTATTTTATGCCTTATAACAAGTGTTATATCTATTTTTAAAGAATTCTGATGTAACTTGAGGATACACACACACACACACACACATATATGTTTATATGTATATATGTGAAGCAACATACAAGGGAACTTGAGCCACTGTACTGCAGGCACTGAACCGATATGATGTGACATGTTAAACAAGGAGATTTCTTCCTCTGGAGACTTTAAAGAAAATGATAGATGGATGTCCATGGAATTTTGGGGGCTGTGGTATCACCTGGAAGTAAAAAAAAATTATCAATATTAATAAAGCTATTTCTACATCTCTAAAACTCTCTGAAAGGGGCAAAATGAAAGATATTATTATGGACTTGCCTTTGAGGACAAGTGAAAGGAAAAACAGAGCCACTCTGTCTGATAATTAGCTATATTTCTTCAAGAGTCAGTATCCTGTAGAAGGAATAAATGGGCTACCCCCTAAGAAAGTGATTGTGAGGATTTAAATGAGATCATGCATATTAAGTGCCCAGCACAGAAATTAACATATAAGTCATATTTCACAAATATTAGTTTGCTTTCTGTTGGTCATTTCACAACTTTTGCTGATTACTTGCTTATCTGTGGATATAAGAAAATGAAATTTAGCGCTGATGTGCAGTGTAATGAGAAAATAAATGGAGAAGAGATATGATCTAATCAAAATGAGACAGTGATAATCCCTTGTCTTTGAAAAATAATATAGTATAGTCATATTTATATCAATCTCTTAATTTTTCATATCTATAATTTTTCTTTTATTCCTTGAATAGCCCCACAACTTGGTCAGACTGGTTATTAACATCAGGAGCTTGAAGAGAAAATTAGTGGCTGTGACTTTCTGAAAGTGTAACTGTTTTGTACCAGATTCAAAATAGAGGTCTCATGATTGGAAGACTACATCTAAGATGGCACCCAATTATCCTTGCTTTTTGGTATTCATATAATCCTCTCCTCTTGGGTGAGCTGGATCTAGTGACTCACTCCTAATAAACAGATTATGGTGAAAGTGAAAGCTTCATTTCTAACATTAGGTTAAAGAGAGACTGTATCTTCCACCTGGACTGTCTCTTGTTCTCTTCTTTGCTGTCTCTGAGGAAACCTACAGCTAGTTGTGAGTAACTATAGAGAGACCCAAATGGGTCTCTGGCCAACATTCATCAAGAACTTTAAGCCCACCAATAGTCACTTGGATGGGCTTGAAACTTCTGAGACCTGCCAACCACAATGTGAGAGAGCTTAGAGGAGGATTCTTCCCAGTCATATTCTCAATTGAGACCAAGTAGACAACTTGATGGCACTGTTGTGTTAGATCCAAACCAGAGGGACTGGCTTGGAGTAAGAAATGGCAACCCACTTGAGTATTCTTGCCTGAAAAATTCGATGGACAGAGGAGCCTGGCAGGCTACAGTCCATGGCATCTCAGAAGAGTTGGACAGGATGGAGCATGTGCTGGCTAAAGGAGCTATGTGGATTCTAAGTTAATGATCAGATTTCTCAGATGTAAGTGGCAATGTTTTAATTGATAATAATATCAAGCAAATTCCAATCACAGAAGCAGAACTAATGAAAACATGTTTTACTTGAATATATTTCTTAGGTTTCTCCGGCTGGTCCTGTGATTGTTTCATGATTCACTTGAAGATATGGAGGGAAATATACACAATAACAGAGACACTGCCTAGGATTGTGTTCTATTTTGTCAACTCTGTCTATACTCTGTACTGAAGCAATTTGGATGGAAGTGGTGTTGATTTGTGTATCTGCTTGGCAGTCATGAACTCCTCAAACTTTATCATTAGATTTACAACTTGGTATTAAGGCTTCCCAGGTGGCTCAGATAGTAAAGTCATCTGCCTGCAATGCAGGAGACCTGGGTTTGATCCCTGGGTTGGGAAGATCCCCTGGAGAAGGAAATGGCTACTCACTCCAGTATTCTTGCCTGTAGAATCCCATGGACAGAGGAGCCTGGAAGGCTACAGTCCATGGGGTCACAAAAAGTCAGACATGACTGAACAACTAGCACTTTAACTTTCAGAGGAACCAACTAAGCCACTCCAGATTTCCTGACTCAGAGAAACCGTGACATAAAATACATTTCATTGATTTAGGCCACTAGGTTTTTGGGTGTCGTGTTATGCAGAAATAGGTATCTAATATGCATGATTTTCAACTCTCACATTTCAAACTCTATATAGTAGATTTACTCTATATAGTAGATCTCAGTTACTAATTAGCCATTGACACTTTGGAGTTAAAGTCTGCTACTTTGTGACTTTGGTCAAGCTGTACAAACTATGTAACTCAGATTTCTTTTCTATAAAATGAAAACATAAAAGTAGAAGCTACTTATAGAAAGAAGAAAAAGTAAAATCTATGTAGTGCTTAGAAGTTTGCTGGCCCAGGGATAGTCCCCAACACATGTTATTATTATCATTCCTTTATTAAAGTGCGTGTGGTGTGTGTTAGTCGCCCATGTCATGTCTGACTCTTTGAAACCCAAGGGACTGTAGCCCACCAGGCTCCTCTGTCCATGGAATTATCCAGGCAAGAATACTGGAGTGGGTGCCTTTGCCTTCTCCAGGGGATCCTTCTGACCCAGGGATTGAACCTGGGTCTCCTGCATTGAAGGTGTATTTTTTATCATCTGAGGCACCAGGGCTCTTTTCATTAAAGTAAGCAGCACAACTAATATCACAAATAATAAAAGACAGAGAACTAAACAAGCATTCAAGTGTTTAGTTGAAAATATGAAACAAATATGAACCAGTGGTATTAACTATGTACACCAACATACACCAGCAGAAGATAAATGCACAGGATAATGGGGCAAAGAAAAGGACCAATCATGAACTAGAAGTTATAAGCCAGGGAGGTTCTGACATATTTCGATTTGTGCTGATTTCTCTTTGAGAAGATCATATTTTTCTATGTAATTGTACTACTTGCTAGCTGTCTTAATTTAGAAATCTTGCATGGGAGTTTACAGGTAATCTGTCACCTAATTATGTTGTTGTGTATTAGTCTCTCAGTTGTGTCCGACTCTTTGTGACCCTGTGGACTGTAGCCTGCTCCTCTGTCCATGGGATTCTTCAGGCAAGAATACTGGAGTGGGTTGCCATTCCTTTCTCCAGGGGATCTTCCTGACCCAGGTGTCGAACTCAGGTTTCTTGCACTGGAGGCAGATACTTTACTGTCTGAACCACTAGGGAAGTCCATCATCAAATTATATAAATATCAATATTTTAATAAAGCTCTTTTATTAAATTTGTTATACTTAGAGACACACATACATGTTTACTTGTGACTATATTTAAGTAAGTCTGAATTTGGCAATAAGGAGTTCATGGTCTGAGCCACAGTCAGCTCCTGGTCTTGTTTTTGCTGACTGTATAGAGCTTCTCCATCTTTGGCTGCAAAGAATATAATCAATCTGATTTCGGTGTTGACCATCTGGTGATGTCCATGTATAGAGTCTTCTCTTGTGTTGTTGGAAGAGGGTGTTTGTTATGACCAGTGCATTTTCTTGGCAAAACTCTATCAGTCTTTGCCCTGCTTCATTCCGTATTCCAAGGCCAAATTTGCCTGTTACTCCAGGTGTTTCTTGACTTTCTACTTTTGCATTCCAGTCCCCTATAATGAAAAGGACATCTTTTTTGGGTGTTAGTCCTAAAAGGTCTTGTAGGTCTTCATAGAACCATTCAACTTCAGCTTCTTCAGCATTACTGGTTGGGGCATAGACTTGGATTATTGTGATATTGAATGGTTTGCCTTGAAACCGAACAGAGATCATTCTGTTGTTTTTGAGATTGCATCCAAGTACTGCATTTTGGACTCTTTTGTTGACCATGATGGCCACTCCATTTCTTCTGAAGGATTGCTGCCCGCAGTAGTAGATATAATGGTCATCTGAGTTAAATTCACCCATTCCAGTCCATTTCAGTTCACTGATTCCTAGAATGTCGACATTCACTCTTGCCATCTCTTGTTTGACCACTTTCAATTTCCTTGAATCATGGACCTGACATTCCAGGTGCCTATGCAATATTGCTCTTTACAGCATTGGACCTTGCTTCTATCACCAGTCACATACACAGCTGGGTATTCTTTTTGCTTTGGCTCCATCCCCTCATTCTTTCTAGAGTTATTTCTCCACTGATCTCCAGTAGCATATTGGGCACCTACTGACCTGGGGAGTTTCTCTTTCAGTATCCTATCATTTTGCCTTTTCATACTGTTCATGGGGTTCTCAAGGCAAGAATACTGAAGTGGTTTGCCATTCCCTTCTCCAGTGGACCACATTCTGCCAAATCTCTCCACCATGACCTGCACATCTTGGGTTGCCCCACGAGCATGGCTTAGTTTCACTGAGTTAGACAAGGCTGTGGTCCTGGTGTGGTTATATTGACTAGTTTTCTGTGAGTATGGTTTCAGTGTGTTTGCCCTCTGATGCCCTCTTGCAACACCTACCGTCTTACTTGGGTTTCTCTTACCTTGGGCATGGGGTATCTCTTCAGGCTAAGGGCCTAGATCTGATAGATAGAGTGCCTGATGAACTATGGAATGAGGTTCGTGACATTGTACAGGAGACAGGGATCAAGATCATTCCCAAAGAAAAGAAATGCAAAAAAGCAAAATGGCTGTCTGAGGAGGCCTTACAAATAGCTGTGAAAAGAAGAGAAGCGAAAAGCAAAGGAGAAAAGGAAAGATATAAGCATCTGAATGCAGAGTTGCAAAGAATAGCAAGAAGAGATAAGAAAGCCTTCTTCAGCTATCAATGCAAAGAAATAGAGGAAAACAACAGAATGGGAAAGACTAGGGATCTCTTCAAGAAAATCAGAGATACCAAAGGAATATTTCATGCAAAGATGAGCTCGATAAAGGACAGAAATAGTATGGACCTAACAGAAGCAGAAGATATTAAGAAGAGATGACAAGAATACACAGAAGAACTGTACAAAAAAGATCTTCACGACCCAGATAATCACGATGGTGTGATCACTGACCTAGAGCCAGACATCCTGGAATGTGAAGTCACGTGGGCCTTAGAAAGCATCACTATGAACAAAGCTAGTGGAGGTGATGGAATTCCAGTTGAGCTATTTCAAATCCTGAAAGATGATGCTGTGAAAGTGCTGCACTCAATATGCCAGCAAATTAGGAAAACTCAGCAGTGGCCACAGGACTGGAAAAGGTCAGTTTTCATTCCAATCCCAAAGAAAGGCAATGCCAAAGAATGCTCACACTACTGCACAATTGCACTCATCTCACACGCTAGTAAACTAATGCTCAAAATTCTCCAAGCCAGGCTTCAGCAATATGTGAACCGTGAACTTCTTGATGTTCAAGCTGGTTTTAGAAAAGGCAGAGGAACCAGAGATCAAATTGCCAACATCTGCTGGATCATGGAAAAAGCAAGAGAGTTCCAGAAAAACATCTATTTCTGCTTTATTGACTATGCCAAAGCCTTTGACTGTGTGAATCACAATAAACTGTGGAAAATTCTGAAAGAGATGGGAATACCAGAACACCTGATCTGCCTCTTGAGAAATTTGTATGCAGGTCAGGAAGCAACAGTTAGAACTGGACATGAAACGACAGACTGGTTCCAAATAGGCAAAGGAGTTCGTCAAGGCTGTATATTGTCACCCTGTTTATTTAACTTATATGCAGAGTACATCATGAGAAACACTGGGCTGGAAGAAACACAAGCTGGAATCAAGATTGCCAGGAGAAATATCGATAACCTCAGATATACAGATGACACACCCTTATGGCAGAAAGTGAAGAGGAGCTAAAAAGCCTCTTGATGAAAGTGAAAGTGGAGAGTGAAAAAGTTGGCTTAAAGCTCAACACTCAGAAAATGAAGATCATGGCATCCGGTCCCACCACTTCATGGGAAATAGATGGGGAAACAGTGGAAACAGTGTCAGACTTTATTTTTCTGGGCTCCAAAATCACTACAGATAGTGACTGCAGCCATGAAATTAAAAGACGCTTACTCCTTGGAAGGAACGTTATGACCAACCTAGATAGCATATTCAAAAGCAGGGACATTACTTTGCCAACAAAGTTTCGTCTAGTCAAGGCTATGGTTTTTCCTGTGATCATGTATGGATGTGAGAGTTGGACTGTGAAGAAGGCTGAGTGCTGAAGAATTGATGCTTTTGAACTGTGATGTTGGAGAAGACTCTTGAGAGTCCCTTGGACTGCAAGGAGATCCAACCAGTCCATTCTGAAGGAGATCAGCCCTGGGATTTCTTTGGAAGGAATGATGCTAAAGCTGAAACTCCAGTACTTTGGCCACCTCATGTGAAGAGTTGACTCATTGGAAAAAAACTCTGATGCTGGGAGGGATTGGGGGCAGGCAGAGAAGGGGACAACAGAGGATGAAATGGCTGGATGGCATAACTGACTCGATGGATGTGAGTCTGAGTGAACTCCGGGAGTTCGTGGTGGACAGGGAGGCCTGGCATGCTGCGATTCATGGCATCGCAAAGAGTTGGACACAACTGAGCGACTGATCTGATCTGATATTTAAGTAAAAATGGAGACATGTCAAAAGTATTAAATAGCATATATTTAGAGGAAATTACATCCAGATTTATGCTATCTTGAATAAGGAATGGAGTGGAAACAGTCAATGTTGCTCTTGGGCATCATCTGAGAGATACCACCAAGAACAGAAATGGCCCTTAATCACAGTACCAATAATCTGAAGACAGACAAGGAGTGCTTGGAGTAAAAGACAGACACAAGATAGACCTTAAAATATATAATGATGACTGGATTCAGAAACTAAAACACATATAAAAAAATTAGAGGAACACTAAATACTACCATTGCTGCTTTCATTTTTAGAGCATTTGAATTTAATAAAGACTCTTTGGTAAATATGTAAATTAAAATACAGAGAATTGTAATATAATAAACAAATAGAATTTGCTAGAATTGCTTTTCAGCATCTTCTAGCCTGCATTAGACCTCTTGAGTCCAAATCAATCTGTGCATTTTAAAATCTGTAAGAACAACATTTTTTTTTATATATTAAGGGAAAAACTCCTGGGGACTTTTCTTGGAAAACCAGAATATAAAAATTATCTTCAACAAATTTACTAACACTGTATGTTGATATTTGTAAAGATGGCATTTATATTTATAAGAAAGAAAAGGTCTTCTTTGCTGTGCATAGTATCTAAATTCACTTTCCAGATAAAGATGGTTCTAAATCTTAACATTATAATTACACAGTATGGTTTATACTCCAAATCTGCAAAAGCATGTTTTCTAGCTTGTTCCTTGTGGACATTATGTGTGTCTGTTGCTTTCATGAATAATAAGCCAACTGGTGGGTGGTATAGGGATGTTTAACAGACAATGACATTCTAAGCCTATCCCTTGTTTCTTTCCTTTACTGCCACGGCCATTTTTATGTAAAAAGACAGAATATTGCACGATTATTAAATACTACCTATAGTGATAAACTTATCTAATGGGATTGGGTTTTATGACCAGCTATCAAATTAGCTTCAGTGATGGTCCACTCTGATGGAATCCTCCAGACTGATTTTAAAACCAAATGCTCATGTTTCCTTTCCAGAAGGAAGCTTGATTGGAATTTGATGTCTCTGACACTACGAATGTCTCTCTTCAAGGGCAATGAAAATGCAGAATGGCACTTGCCACAGAAAGCAGAAGTATTATTTGACAAGTATGAGCAGAGTAAAAATGAAAGATTTCCAATATGGTCAGGAAATCTTCCCACAGTGGAGAAATGAGACTGCCAAATGTTCACTTTTCCTCTTCCAAGGGTCCTCATGGACCCAAAGTTCTGATTTTACTTCTATTTCAGACTTACTTGTGATACTTCTATCATCTTCTTTCGCTGTTCTCTTTTCTTTTGTGCTCATATTCTGTTTCTCTTGGACATCTCTGAAATATATACTGGATTTTAAAAATCAGAAATGTAATACTTGCTTCTTGCAACAAGTCAAACAACACAAATGTACAAAGTGAAAAGTAATGATATTCCCTTCCTGAAAGGTGTCACCTTGAGGTTACAGATTCTAACACATTGGTGATATAGCTTTCTTCATTTTACTTAATTTCATACAAACATACAACTTGCGTTTGTATACACACACACACATATTTGTTGCTGTTGTTCAGTTGTTAAGTCATGTCCGACTCTTAGTGATCCCATGGACAGCAGCATGCCAGGCTCCCCTATCCTTCACTATCTCCTAGAGTTAGATCAGATTTATGTCCATGGAGTCGATGATTCTATCTAACCATCTCAGTCTTTGCCACCCCCTTTCTCCTTTTGCTTTCAATCTTTCCCCGTATCAGGGTCTTTTCCAATGAGTCAGCACTTTGCATCAGGTGGTCAAAGTATTGGAGCTTCAGCTTCAGAAGGACTTCAGCTTCAGTCCTTCCAATGAATATTCAGGGTTGATTTCCTTTAGGACTAACTGGTTTGATCTCCTTGTTGTCCAAAGGACTCTCAAGAGTCTTCTCCAGCACCACAATTTGAAAGCATCGATTCTTTGGTGCTTAGCTTTCTTCACGGTCCAACTTTCACATCCATACATGACTACTGGAAAAACCATAGCTTTGACTAGATGGACCCTTGGTAGCAAAGTAATGGCTCTGTATTTTAATATGCTGTCTAGATTTGTCACAGCTTTTCTTCCAAGAAGCAAGCATCTTTTGATTTCAAGGCTGAAGTCACCATCTGCAGTTATTTTGGAGACCTCCAAAATAAAGTCTGTCAGTGATTCCATTGTTTCCCCATCTATTTGCATGAAGTGATGCAACGCATCACTATACAGACAGCACAGACTATACAGACCTTTGTGGGCAAAGTGACCCAGGGATCGAACCCAGGTATCTGACATTGCAGGCAGATTCTTTACCATCTGAGCCACAAGGGAAGCCCAAGAATACTAGAGTGGATAGCCTACCCCTTCTCCAGGGGATCTTCACAACCCAGGAATCGAAAAAGGGTCTCTTGCAGTGGAGGCAGATTCCTTACTAGCTGAGCTACCAGGGAAGCCCCAAGAGGCATCTATAGAATATCTATAAAATGCTACTTCCCTAGAAACAGCAGAATATTATCTTTCAAAGGCACTATGCAGAAAAAGAAAAAAAAAAACAGCCAACATAAATTTAAAAGGAATAAAATCAGATAAGTATGTTAGAAATCAGTAAGAAAAAAAAAAAGGGAAATTACAAATGTGTAAAAATTATACAATTCTAAATGACCAATACATTGTGACCCAGGGATCTGGGTCAATACATTGTGATCTCAGCGATCAGTGCAAAGAAATAGAGGAAACAACAGAATGGGAAAGACTAGGGATTTCTTCAAGAAAATCAGAGATACCAAGGGAACATTTCATGCAAAGATGGGCTCGATAAAGGACAGAAATAGTATGGACCTAACAGAAGCAGAAGATATTAAGAAGAGGTGGCAAGAATACACAGAAGAACTGTACAAAAAAGATCTTCACGACCCAGATAATCACGATGGTGTGATCACTGACCTAGAGCCAGACATCCTGGAATGTGAAGTCACATGGGCCTTAGAAAGCATCACTATGAACAAAGCTAGTGGAGATGATGGAATTCCAGTTGAGCTATTTCAAATCTTGAAAGATGATGCTGTGAAAGTGCTGCACTCAATATGCCAGCAATTTTGCACAACTCAGCAGTGGCCACAGGACTGGAAAAGGTCAGTTTTTATTCTAATCCCAAAGAAAGGCAATGCCAAAGAATGCTCAAACTACTGCACAATTGCACTCATCTCACACTCTAGTAAACTAATGCTCAAAATTCTCCAAGCCAAGCTTCAGCAATATGTGAAGCATGAACTTCCATTCAAGCTGGTTTTATAAAAGGCAGAGGAACCAAAGACCAAATTGCCAACGTCTGCTGGATCATAGAAAAAGGAAGAGAGTTCCAGAAAAACATCTATTTTGCTTTATTGACTATGTCAAAGCCTTTGACTGTGTGGGTCACAATAAACTGTGGAAAATTCTGAAAGACATGGGAATAAAAGACCACTTGACCTGCCTCTTAAGAAACCTATATGCAGGTCAGGAAGCAATAGTTAGAACCGGACATGGAACAACAAACTGGTTCCAAATAGGAAAAGGAGTACGTCAAGGCTGTATATTGTTACTCTGCTTATTTAACTTATATGCAGAGTACATCATGAGAAACGCTGGACTGGAAGAAGCACAAGCTGGAATCAAGTTTGCCGGGGGAAATATCAATAACCTCAGATATGCAGATGACACCACCCTTCTGCCAGAAAGTGAAGAGGAACTAAAAAGCCTCTTGATGAAAGTGAAAAAGGAGAGTGAAAAAGTTGGCTTAAAGCTCAACATTCAGAAAACTAAGATCATAACATCTGGTCCCATCACTTCATGGGAAATAAATGGGGAAACAGTGGAAACAGTGTCAGACTTTATTTTTGGGGGGCTTCAAAATCACTGCAGATGGTGATTGCAGCCATGAAATTAAAAGACACTTACTCCTTGGAAGGAAAGTTATGACCAACCTAGATAGCATATTCAAAAGCAGAGACATTACTTTGCCAACAAAGGTCTGTCTAGTCAAAGCTATGGTTTTTCCAGTAGTCATGTATGGATGTGAGAGTTGGACCATAAGGAAGGCTGAGCACCAAAGAATTGATGCTTTTGAGCTGTGGTATTGGAGAAGATACTTGAGAGTCCACTGGACAACAAGGAGATCAAACCAGTCAATCTTAAAGGAAATCAGTCCTGAATATTCATTGGAAGGACTGATGCTGAACTTTGCTCAAGTTCTGGGAGTTGGTGAAGGACAGGGAAGCCTGGTGTGCTGCAGTCCCTGGGGTTGCAAAGAGTCAGACAGGGCTGAGCAACTGAAGAACAACAAAATCTCATTCATTAGGGCCCCATTTTCATGATGTAATCACCTTCCAAAGCTTCTGCCTCCTATTGTAATCATATTGAACATTAGGATTCAATATATGAATTCTGGGTTATTGATATCTCTCCTGGCAATCTTGATGTCAGCTTGGTCTTCATAGAACCATTCAACTTCAGCTTCTTCAGCGTTAGTGGTTGAGCATACACTTGGATTATTGTAATATTGAATGGTTTGCCTTGGAAACGAACAGATATGATTCTGTGAATAATCAGACCATAGTAGAAATGTTGTCTTAGAACCAGCTGTTATATTCAAGCTGATGGAGGAAGAAAACACATACTAGGCAGGCTCCTCCATCATGGGATTTTCCAGGCAAGAGTACTGGAGTGGGGTGCCATTGCCTTCTCCGCAAAAACATGAAAGAAGGCAACTAAACCTCCCTTAGCACATAACATCTTCCTGCCAGCAATGGATCCAGACTGTAGGAGGCGAGAAGCCTCAATTTTAAATCAGCTTCACAATTTTAATAATTACATGGGATCAGGAAGTCTAATTATTAAATTGATACTATGTTTTGTGACTAAAGGTTATAGAAGAAATTTCTTGGAGTAAAGAAAAGTCTCACATTCTCTAAATTTTCACAGGAGAGTCAGAAGAAAACTTGCCCCTTTGGGTGTATTTGAAAGATAGTGGGAGGCACAATTTAAATTGTTTGTAATTATATCCCACCAGTCATGCCTCTTCAAACTCTAAAATAAGAATAATAATAGTATCCAATCCCTTCTTGACTGCTTAGCAAATAATGAGTATTTTTAATTAATTTATTACCATCACTTTGCTTTATTGTTAACATAATTGTTAACACCTCTTTTAGAACAGTGGCAAACAGAATTTCTCCTGCAGATAGGAATGCTCTCTATATTGTCCAATTAAGTTAACCACTAGCTGTTGTGCACGTGAATGTGGCCAGCACAACTAAGGTATTTAATTTTTAATTAAAGTAAATGTAAATAGCTACATGTGACTATAATATTGGACAGCTCACATTCTAAAATATAACAAAGAAAAATGACATGGGTCAAAAAAGTTGATTGTAAATTCAGTCCTAAATTCAGCCTTTGGAAGACCTTTCCAAACCAAATTATTATTTCATTAGTGTAAGTGATGATGCCAGAAAAATCTCAGAATGAATCACAAGCAAGTAGAATTGTAATTTATGCACAAGTTAGAGTTGTGGGCAACAAGAATAACAAACATATACACAATGAACTTTGCCAATACTAAAATATATTCAAACTAACTTTTAGACATCTAGTTCAGTTCATTAGCATTGCTAATAAATTGCCTGTGGGATTTATACTAGCCACTTGCTAGTGATACAAATTGTTAAGCATAGTATCTTATTAAGAGAAGCTGCATCATCTTATTCTCTATGAATGTTAGACAGAAAAAGATACTGTCCATCTAATTTGAATAGTCCAGCATAAACCTGTGAAAGGTTTGGTGCAATTCCTCTAATAATAGGGGAGGTTACAAACAGGTAAATGGAAGAACATTGGCCTGCCTTTGGTAAATTTGCTAACCTACTCTTTTCTATGTCTTTAGTCAGCAAGGTATAAAGCAAGCACTGGAATAAGAAGGCAGAGTCAACAGGGCTTCATGTTGAAGTCTATAGACTGGGAGAAAATGCTAGAGAACATTTAAGATTATATGGAGTCAAACCAGTCAATCCTAAAGGAAATCAGCCCTGAATATTCACTGGAAGGACCGAAGCTGAAGCTGAAGCTCCGACACTTTGGCCAGCTGATGCAAAGAGCCGACTCATTGGAAAAGTCCCTAATGCTGGAAAAGACTGAGGGAGGTAGAGAAGGGGGCGAGAGAGGATGAGATGGTTGGACTGGCATCATTGACTCAATGGACTTGAGTTTGAGCAAACTCCAGGAGACAGTGAAGGACAGGGAAGCCTGGCATGCTGCAGTCCATGGGGTCACAAAGAGTTGGACATGACTGAGCAACTGAACAACAGTGTGTGATATGCAGGGAAACCGTATCAAAAGTTAGATAATTCTGGCTGTGTAGAGCCAAACAGCTGTGTATTGTGATACTTACTCTTGTTGCCACATTAAAGATTTATTTCCAATGTGGCATCTTCCATATAATGGGTCTAAGTGCTTTGACTTCTTTAATTTTTATGAGTAGTATTTTAAAATCGCCATTGCTTTTCCCTCCATAAACACCCCTTCCATCCTCACCCCTAAATATGCAGTTTCTTATACAGAGTTTGCAGTTCAACCTCTGCTTGGGAATACGGCAGCTGAAGACATAATATTCTGGATATATTCTAAGATAGAGACTGCCTTTTCACTGTATCTAGCTTGAACTGGACTGGATGCTGTGGCAGCAGGTCACGGAAACCAGAAATTCTGAAAGAAATGTGAGATCAGAACTGCTTAAGAAGGTAAATGATTGCTATGAATGTATTTATATTTTTCATAGCATATCTGGCATTTGTAAAGTGCTTATTGCATATGTGGCACTTTATACATGAATTGCTACTTATAAATATCCTTAAAAGTGATATTTTAGTCCCAAAATACAAGGAAAGAAACCAAGTCTTGCAAGAGACTAAGTAATAGCATGCTCAAGGGGACATAATTAATTATTGATAGAGGTCCTGAGCCATTTGTTAAGCACAATGCAATGTGGTCTCTTTGATACAGAATAGAATTCTCCCTATCAATCAAGGTAAGAGGTGGATGTCATCATCTCCCTGGGGTTGTAATGACCTACTGATACATGAAAACAGTGAGCAGCTTTCTATAAATAGAACTTGTATCTAACCTAAATGTTCTCATCTCTTTTTTATAATGAACATAGAAACAACTGAAAGAGAAGGGATGAGCTTGCTAATGTTGCAACTCTGTAAGGTTCTTACTGGAATATGACCCAGCAAACTAGGACCATCATTTGAATCCACTGAAACTCGAACTTTCTGAGTTTAAGCTCTTGAGATCAAACTTTCCTTCAATATGTATATATCCAGAAAATATTTTATATTTTCACTAAACCTATACCCTTTAATACTGCAGTGCTTCAAAAGCTAGTTCTATAGTATCTCTTTAATGATGAGGAGGTGTTAGCTTTTGGTTGTCGTCCGGGTATTTTGTTATTGTTTTTGTTTTCTGTAAACCACAGACTCTACTCTGGCTAGATCAAGCACACAAGAATATTTGTTGTTGTTTGTTTGTTAAAGATGAATGGCTGATTTTTATTATTATTATTGTCAGTTACACTTCAATAAGGCTCTCTCTCTCTCTCTTCTGGGTAATAACCACAGAGTTACTGATTAAGTAGGTCTGGGTTGGGACCTGAAAACTTGCATTTGTTTATAAGTATAGGTTAGAGGCAGGTTAGAGGCTTCCCTGGGAACTCAGCTGGTAAAGAATCCACCTGTAATGCAGGAGACCCCGGTTCAGTTCAGGGGTTGGGAAGTTCTCCTGGAGAAGGGATAGGCTACCCACTCCAGTTATTCTTGAGCTTCTTCTGGTGGCTCAGATGGCAAAGAATCTGCCTGCCATGAGGGACACCTGGGTTTGATCCCTGGGTTGGGAAGATCCCCTGGAGGAGGGCATGGCAACCTACTCCAGTATTTTTGCCTGGAGAATCCCCATGGACAGTAGAGCCTGGTGGGCTGCAGTCCATGGGGTTGCAAAGAGTTGGACACAACTGAACACACAGCACTAAACACACAGCACATATCAGGTTATAGGGCTTCCCCAGGTAAAGAATCTGCCTGCAGTATAAGAGACAGAGGAGATGCAGGTTCAATCTCTGGACTGGGAAGATGCCCTGGAGAAGGAAATGTTAACCCACTCCAGTATTCTTGCCTGCAGAATCCCATGGACAGAGGAGACTGGTGGGCCACAGTCCATGGGGTTGCAAAGAGCTGGACATGACTGATGTGACTGAGCATGAGATTATCAGGTTAGAAATTTCCTGGAGGACTGGAGCCAAGCTAGGAAGTTACTCTTCCATGACTTATGCCAAACCGCAGAAGGAAAAGGGGTTGGAGAAGTAAGACAAGTAGAGGTGGGGGGATTCATTAGGCAAAAATCTGCTGCTACTGCTGCTATATATCTCCAATAAAGTACTGATCATACAGGGCACTGCCTTTGTGGGAGATGGAGTCTGTGGGGCTTATGTGGCACCTTTCTTTCAAGTATTGTTCACTTGAAAATCCACATCACTATGGGTCCTTCTAATTGTCAGAAGTAGGTCATGTGTGTGCACCCAGCTGCAGAAGAGGCTGAAATGTGAATTTTCTGATTTGTACTCTGGAAAGATTTGGAGGATTTGTAATGTGAGAAAATGGACCAAGAGTAAAGAGGTAGGTTGTGAGTGATGTTGTTCAGCCACAATTAAGGGCATCCTCTACAGGTGAGATTAAAAATGTTGATATTGAATTCATCCTCTAGACTGAAGATTATTCTTAGAAGTGTCAATATTAAGTAAACAATAATGAAAATGGAAAACCTTCACAGACACAGTAAATGAACCTCTGGCTTTTCAAAGAGAAGATGGCTAAACAAAGTGTAAACTTTTCTTGATGACACAAAATTTTAAATACAGACCCCAATATTGTGAACATGATTACATAGGATGAGGGAACTGACTATTTGTTATCTGAATCCTTGATGTTACCAGTCATAAAAGAACTGATCACTTATACATCTGATTTCATTTAGGGGACATTCTTCCATTTCTAGTTCTCAAGGGGGGATGAAATATCCTGGAATCAGATATATCTAGGTTCAACTTTTATCAGGAGAACTTTGGGTGTTTTAATAACCCTGGTGGCTCAATTGGTAAAGAATCTGCCTGCAATGGGGGAGACCTGGGTTCGATCCCTGGGTTGGGAAGATCTTTTGGAAAAGGGACCGGCTACCCACTCCAGTATTCTGGCCTGGAGAATCCCATGGACTGTATAGTCCATGGGGTTGCAAAGAGACACAGCTGAGCGACTCTCGCTCACTCACTGATAGTTATGTGAAATGATGAATGTGAAACATGGTTCATAGAGCTTGATACATTGTAAGGAGTCAGTAAATGAGAGCTGGTGTTATGCTTGCTTTCTTTCCCCTGATTTTTCTTCTAAATCTATTTAATGATACTTTCTCTGAGCATGCTTGCCTCTCACTCTGCTAGTTAGAGCTCTTCCACTAAGCTGTTTCTATTCTATTATGAGATTTTTTATTAAGACCATTTGGATAATAGCTTTTTAGGTTATTGATTATTCAATTCCATGGTCTGCATCTGCCCTGTGTCTCTTTATGGGAGTTTCCATAAAGGAACCCCACCCCCACCCAATCAGTTTGTATTGTTCCTGACATCTTTATTTCAAATCGTCTCAATTTGGTGTTTCCAGAAAGACTAGCATGCCTTGCAGTGCTTTAGAGGTGGATTCTAATGTATAATTAAACATCTTTTTGGGCAAAGGTTAAAGAGAAAAGAAAAACAACAGCAAAAGGAATTTTTCTCTCCTCATTAGTGTGTAAGAAGGGATTTGGAGCCAGAGAAATCTTTGATTCCAAGCCAATTCATTTATTACTCAAGATATTTCAGCCAGACAGTTAACTTTTCTGAAAGATTTTCCCAATGTGTAAAGCAGGAGTTCAACAGCTAACTTGCAGGGTTTCTATGTAGATCAGTGATGCACCAATGTCCCAGGGCAGGAACTAGCATGCAGTTTGTGTTCCTTTTCCTTGCAGGTGGGAGCAAGCTAACAGATAGCAGTAGACACCTGAGAGGTGGACTCCTGTCTAGCATGAGGTGGGAAAGATGCCCCAGAGGAAGTATTATCTGCTTCTGCTCAAGGTCAGATCTGTCAGCCTGCCAGGAGGCAAAGACCTTTAATTTCATGGTGTCATTTTCTCTTCCTAAAAGTACAGTCTGACATATATTTGCTTTTTAAATTGAACTGAACTAAAATTAATCTCATTATGAGGATCTGATAGTCCTTAAGGTACTTGGAGACACTGAGTTTCACAAAACTAGAATCAAAAACCCTGGCAATATGCCAGTGGGAAAAGCAAAGGTGGTTAAGTGGATGCCTATGGGGCCAAGGGTGAGGGGGCAGGGGATACTTAAGTATAATTTGACGTTTTTTTTACATTTTGCCAAAATATTGTGGCTCAAATGGACACACTGATTACTTCTGAGAAATCCTTAAAGATCTTCCTCTTTCTTAGCCAATAGTTTATATTTTTGAAAGTCATTTACATATTATTCAAATTTTATTTAAATATTCAGTAGAGGACCATTATTAAGCATTAATTTACATGCATACTTTGGAGAACCATGGATTCTAGAACTGTTTCTGGAGCTTCATGCATGCCTGTTCTACGTCAGAGGACAGGGCATACAAATATATATAACCTGGGGCTGCTGGGCTCTCCAGGTCGAAAAGTCTGTGCTTTTCCATAAGAGGAGGAATTAAGGAGCAGCTCCTGGGGATAAATTGGGGCTGAATCTTAGAATTCTTTTTATTTTGGATGAACTCTTCCAGTCCCAACATGATAGTTTCTCCTGGTCAGGCTCTCTATTGTCCCCTTGATTTCCTGGCTCTTTAATTCTCAACTGATGGTCTGCTGTCCACTCTCACATCCTGAATCTCTGTACCTTAAATCTATGAGTGCAAGACACTCTCTTCCTCCATACCTTGAGGGTTCTAGAGCTTCTTGACTCTTCAGGCAAGCTTTTAAGATTGCCTCTTGTCACTTGCTTTGAAATATTTATGAAGCAATTTTGTTTAAATTTAAGCCTCTGTCTTAAGTTTAATCATTCCTATTTTCCAGATTTTAAGAGCCATTATACATCTATATGTGTCTCTGTCCAAAGATAGAAACCATATCCTTCTTTTCTGGGATGGTTATGAACGTTCCCTGTCAGTGTTGCCTCTTTTGTCCAGGTTATTTTGTACTTCAGATTTGCCCCATGTCATTTTCTTAATAGAAATAGCACAATTCCCTATACATATCCATCTGTTCTTCTATCATATGTCAAACAGCATAATCATTAAAAGCATGGTTCCTGGGGTCAGATTTCCTAGATTTGTTCACTTTTTTTTAGTGGTATAATCTGTAACAAGTCATCCTTTGCCTTAACTTCCTCATCTGTAAACTTACTACCTCAAGAACATGCCTCCAAGACATTGTGACAATTAAATGCCATTTACAATAAAGATGGAACCTGACTTGGCCAGAGTAGAAGGAGAATGAGGTGGAAGGATCAGGAGATAATGATCTGTGCTGATTCCTTCCTATTTGAGAATATCTCCCTTCACAGTTAGAGATGGAGCTATATGAGGACTTAGAGAGGACTTGATATACGCCAGGCACCAAGGAGAGTGCACTGGAATAAAAACCTGCATCTATTACTAGTTTGATGATCACAGATACTAACTTCTAGGTTAATTACCTAAGTACAAAGGTAGATATATAAATAGGGGTTTAGTAGTAGGCTTATTAATGTCTATATATTGTATTTACTATTGGTTGCTCTGGCAGACTAAGTCCCGACCCCATCTCCTAGAGCTGTTACATTGGGCCTTGCAATGGTCAGTGAGCTTTCTTTGGCTTAATATTGTTCTGTTTGCCCAGGGCAGGCTAGAAGTGATGAGGAATTAAAAAACCACCTGCCACCTCCTATAAGTCTTTATTCCATGACTGGCTCATGCTGGTCTATGAACATCCTAGGTCTATTGTGTGGGTTGTGTGGGTTAACTCCGAGACACACCATCCTTATTGAGTCTCAGAATTCCTCAGTGGAATTGAGTTCCAGTTACCCACTGGGCTAACTGAATTGATAATACACACTTACACACTTTTCTCCTCATGTTCCCTTGTCTATCTTACCAACCCACTCTACGTTTGGTTTTTCCTTAGGACCACCTTCCAAATAAACTACTTGTATCCAAATCCGGCTGGCTGCAAGGTCTGCTTTGGGGGTAAAACCAGACTAAGATTAATGCCATGAGAATGTAACATTGTGAAAATGTCATAGAATGTCAGGTCCTGGCATGTGGCATATTTGTACATTTCTTTGTTATTTCATTCATTGATTCATTAGATGGTCAGTGTATTATTACTTCAGAGATCTTCAGGGTCTCCAGCAACAGCCCACCAGGCTGGCTGAGAGGAGAGGAGCCCTGAATGTTATTAATACAAAGGTTGGCAAGAAAGGAAGCTTTCTGGTGGCCTCACTGGCTCTGGCTACCTGTTGCTATAGGTGCAGGAAGTACAAAGATTTTATAAAAAGTTATTTTTTAAAATAAAGGTCTTCTTCTCAGACTTCACTGCACTTGCTTCCTTCCTCACATATTATTAAGAGTGACATCATGAAGTGGAGTAATTCTGTTCCCCAGAGGACATCTGGCAATGTCTACATTTGACTGTCACAAGTGGGAGAGGATGCTGTTAGCATCCAGTGAGTAGGGGCCACCAGTGTGGCTACTAAATGCCTTAAGATGCACAAGACAGCCCCCTCATAACATTCAAGCCAAAATGTCAATAGTGCTGAAGCAGAGAAGCCTTGCACAGGCAAAGAGGATTTGTCAACCTGAACTCTGATCTCTTTGAAAAAGACTGGTAATTATTTGGTTTTGAAATAAGCCCTGTTCCATCAGGTAAGGGAATAATAATTTCTGATGGAATAGTGCAGTCTATTGCAACACTGTCTCAGGGGACTTTCTGCAGTAACAGAAATCTATATCTGTCTTGGCCAATGTGGTTGTCTCTAAATCCATGTCGCTACTGAGCATTTGAAATGTAACTAGTGAGGCTGAAGAACTGAATTTTAATTTTTACTGACTTTTAATTAATCTAAACTTAAATAGCCACAGGTGACTACTGAGGACCATATTTGACAGTAGAAGTCTAGTGGTTGAGACATCAAAGGCTAGAGTTAGAGAGGCCTGAGTTCAAATCCTGACTTTGTCATTGACTTTGTAGCTATAAACCTTGAGCAAGATATTTTTTCTTCCCCAAGTTGGGTTACATCATCTGCACAATCAGGATAAAAGTTGTACATCCCTCACTATAATATTGCAAGGATTAAAGAAAAAATATAAATAGCACAGCATTTGCAAATATATATGCTCAATGAATTATTATTAGTTGTATGTGAACCATTAGTCACTTAGTGAGGCTTCTTCTACATCTCAACCAGACTTAGGAACAGGAACTGGAAACAAGTTAAAATAGCATACTGCCTTCCCTGAACCCTGAACACTTAATCCAATTTACATATCTATCTATGGGTATAATTCTGAGTTTGTTTATGTAAATGTATATGTGTATGTGTGTGTGCACGTGTGTGTGTATATACAATCTACCATCACACGTTAAAGACAAATTGTCTATCCCAAATCCATCCATATGCAACCCTCCCTTCTTGTTAATTTTGACTTTCTGTTTGAATCACACTGCCAGCTTGCACTTAGTTATGATTCTGCCTGAACTTGGCATGCATTTTGAGAACTTGGGTAAAGGTCTTACCTTTTCTTCCTCCTGACTCCTTTCCCCATGAAACAAAGCCATTTGTAAATATTTTCACCCAACTGACCCTGACATTTACAGATAGTGCTTTAGAAGGACTGTTGAAGTGTTTCATTTAAAGAGAGAACTTAAAACTTTGTCTAGAGTTTTTCAGCAATGCCTAATGTTACTTGAAAAAAAGGGGTCACCATAGTCGGTTTGAAATATACCTACTTTGCGTGGGTTTCATGTAGCTCATATAATGCTCCCATTATTCAGAAAGCAAAGGGAACAAATGATCATTCAGAAGACACCTTAAAAAAAGTATTTTATAGTATGGCATGGTTTAGCTTTATGTGTACATTTACTAGTTTGTCTGAGAATGAATATGCGAGACAGAAAGGAATAGATAGGAAAGGAATGTTTTCTTTTGCCTTCGTGTGTGTGTGTGTGTGTGTGTGTGAAGGAGCATAAACCAATATATTGAATAAGTATATCGGTTCATTTATTTCAACATCAATATCATCATGCCTTTGGCAGAATAGCGCATCTGTAAGAATGGTGTCTTGAATACGTAGAGTCATTATAAAACAGCATGTCTTTGTGATACACACATATACACATTGTAACACATGAACACAGACACCCTGAGACTCATATACACATGTACATGTATATTTGAATAAACAATGAGAGAGAAGAAAGAATACAGGATTTAAAGAGGCACAGACACTTTTATGTCAGCCCTAGATAGATTTCCACCATCATTTTAATATTTAAGACAAGTTATATATATTATTTTTAAAGTGTGAACACAAAAATTATGTTTTTCTTACTAATGACATCCTAAGGGATGCCTGGCCATGCTGGGACATTGTGGATGTCAACATGCTTAATAGTTGTTATAGGAAGAATAAAACATTTAGCATGTAATGCACAAAATCAAAGGTATTGAGTAAAATGCAACATTTGCTATTCTTTAGGAAAAATGGCAACATCAAAAATACATACTGTGCATAATTAAAACAAAGGAAATATGTTATTAGGCCCATCAAATTTGTTCAAGGAGCAAAGGAATAAGAATAGAATTAACTGCATTTATAAACTCTTTATTTCAAAATGAATACTGCAATTTAAAAAGACAGCCCTTTAGCCATTTTTTGCTTTTGAATCATTGCTGCTAATCAATTACCCAAACTGTGATCAAAACAAAACATTTTTATTACACTTATATAATAATGTGAGTATACCACTGTATATATATTTTGTAAGTTTGCATATTTCTATTTTTACTTTCTATCTTCTCTTTCTTGTAGCAGTAATTTACTGAGAAGTATTTAGTGTGCACTTTTACCAGTATGCACTAAAGAAGAAAAGGATAAGGAAATGGTGACCCACTCCAGTATTCTTGCCTGGAGAATCCCATGGACGGAGAAGCTTGGTAGGCTACAGTCCATGGGGTCGCAAAGAGTCAGACATGACTGAGCGACTTCACTTTCACTTTACCAGTACACCTAAACATAGGAAGGTGTATACCAAATGTATATGTGTTTTGAGTAGATTCTGAGGGAATTGAATTGAATGTGTTTGTATTTAAACATCGCAAGTCATTGGGTGGGATATGGTTTCTTTGCCAACAAAGGTCTGTCTAATCAAAGCTATGGTTTTTCCAGAAGTCATGTATGGATGTGAGAGTTGGACCATAAAGAAAGCTGAGCATCAAAGAATTGATGCTTTTGAACTGTAGTGTTGCACAAAACTCTTGAGAGTCCCTTGGACTGCAAGGAGATCAAACCAGTCAATCCTAAAGGAAATCAGTAGTGAATGTTCATTGGAAGGACTGATGCTGAAGCTGAAACTGCAATATTTTGGCCACCTGATGTGAAGAGCAGACTCACTGGAAAAGATGCTGGTGCTGGAAAAGATAGAGGGCAGGAGGGGAAGGGGATGATAGAGGATGAGGTGGTTGGATGGTATCACCGACTCATTTCGCATGATGTACTCTGCCTATAAGATAAATAAGCAGGGTAACAATATACAACCTTGACATACTCCTTTCCCAATTTGGAACCAGTCTGTTGTTCCATGTCAGTTCTAACTGTTGCTTCTTGACCTGCATACAGATTTCTCAGGCGGCAGGTAAGGTAGCCTGGTATTCCCATCACTTGAAGAATTGTCCACAGTTTGTTGTGATCTATAGTCAGAGACTTTGGCGTAGTCAATAAAGCAGAAGAAGATCCAACAATCTCCTGTCAATGGTTGTTCAGCAGTAAGATGTAATTTTGGAGCTCTCGTAGGAGAAGATAAGCGCACATCCTTCTACTCCGTCATCTTGTGCTTCCCATGAGCCCAGAATTCAACCACTGCCCCCCACTTCTCTGACCCAGTCATTCTCCTCTGTGTCTCCTCACTGGCCAACCCACCCTCCCCGCCAAGCCCCTCCAACCCCCTTACCACCACCACCCCGACCCTCACCTAGCCCTGCCCAGTCCTCAGCCCAGAGTAATGCCCCGTGCTACAAAAAAAGTCTACACCCTCCCCCTGAACCCAGTGATGACATAATATGTTCATTAAGGGAAATGACTGGGGAACAGAATATTTTAATTCATTCAGTTTTCATGGAGAATGAGTATTTTTACATTACTAAGGAAACTGTTTCCAGAATGAGGTGTGACATGGTTTGGTTGTTTAGAGATGTGCCTTTGAATTTTCTTGTACTTGTGGATGTACCTCAGTATTTTAGTTTTGTAAGCACATCATAAACTACAATGCAAATTCTTCTAAAATAAGTATTATATACCTCTATTTACAGCCATGGTGGTTTAAAGGAGTAAACTTAACCTCTTGATCATAACTAGAGAAACAGGACAAAATCCATGTAACTGCTATTTTCAGGGTTGTTCTTAAAAGAAGGGAAAAAAAATGAGGTGTTCTGTTATATGCTGATTTCTGCTTAATTGCACTTTTTCAAATACAATATGAGGGGGAGGAATCCCAAACTTCAGTGGATTCATGGAATTGAGTAGATGGTGATCAAAGTACAGGGAAGCTAAGGCCATTGCAAGTTGCAGGGCAGATTTCTAGAAAGAAGGGAGCCACATAACACATTGGTTGTTGCTGGGGCCAGGCATGGGGTGTTGATTGTTTGCTAAGGAGCACAAGAGAATGATTCCTGAACAATGGGATCTTTCAATATATTGATGGTGATTGCTGTTGTTGATGTTCAGTTGCTAAGTCATGTCCAACTCTTTGTGACCCTACTGACTGCAACATGACAATTTTCCCTGTCCTTTCCTATCTCCTGGAGTTTGCTCAAACTCATGTCCATTGAGTTGGTGATGCCATCCAACCATCTCATCCTGTCACCCCCTTCTCTTCCTGCCTTCAATCTTTCCTGGTATCAGGGTCTTTTCCAATGAGTTACCTCTTTGCATTGGGTGGCCAAAGTATTTAGAGCTTCAGCATTAGTCCTTCCAGTGAATATTCAGGGTTGATTTCCTTCAGGATTGACTGGTTTAATCTCCTTGCAGTCTAAGGGACTCTCAAGAGTTTTCTTCAACACCACAGTTCAAAAGCATCAATTCTTTCATGCTCAGCCTTCTTTATAGTCCAACTCTCACCTCTGTACGTGACTACTGGAAACACCATAGCTTTGACTATATGAGCTTTATAGGCAAAGTGATATCTCTGCTTTTTGATATGCTGTCTAGATTTGCCATAGTTTTCTTTCCAGGGATCTTTTAATTTCATGGCTACAGTCACCATCTGCAGTGATTTTGGAGCCCAAGAAAACAAAATCTGTCACTGTTTCCACTTTCTCTCCATCTATTTGCCACAGACAGATGGGACCAGATGTCATGATCTTAGTTTTGAATGTTGAGTTTTAAGCCAGATTTTTCACTCTCCTCTTTCACCCTCATCAAGAGGCTCTTTAGTTCCTCTCCGCTCTCTGCTATTGGAGTGGTACTGCATGTCTGAGATGTTGATATTTCTCCTGGCAATCTTGATTCTAGCTTGATGGTGATTACATGGGTATATGGGCTTCCGCAGTGGCTAAGAATTTACCTACAATGCAGGAGACACAGGAGATGCGGGTTTGATCCCTGGTTCAGGAATGTACCCTAGAAAAGGAAATGGCAACCCACTTCAGCATTCTTGCTTGTAAAATCCTATGGACAGAGGAGCCTGGTGGGTTACAGTCCATGGGGTTGCTAAGGGTCATTCACAACTGAGCAACTGAGCATACATGGGTATATACAATTTCAAAACCCATCAAAATATACAATTAAAATTGATGCAGTTTTTTTGTCTATATATCATACCATGATAAATTTGATTTTTAAAAGAACTCAGAAGTGGCAAGCAACAATTGGAAAAGGAAAGTATTTAATTTTAGACTCTGAAAAGATGTAAAGCAAATATAGAAAAGCCCACAAATATCTAAATTGTAAAGAATGACGAGAGTTTTAATAAAAATCTACATTTACTGAGTGCTTACTGTCTTATAAGCTTTGCTTTAAATACTGGATATGCACAAACTTAATCTTTAAAGGAAACCAATGAGGTATGGAATATTATGATTCCTATTCTGTAAATGAGGAAACTAAGCATAGGAAGGAAGCATAGAAAACTATTCAGATTTCACTGACATTAAGTGGTAGAGTCAGCATTCATTCCTACATAATGTGTCTGTTCTCCTAACCACTGTATGAGTGCCTACATTGTCTATCTTAATAGGGACTGGGCATAAAATATTGAGCAGAACAGTATGGTGGAGTCAGAAATTAATTGAAGAGTGAATATATATATATATATATATACACACACACACACACACACATACGTAGGGAAATGTCATCTAGGTAAGTAATAAAATCCATTCAAAAGCAAATTTAAGATATTATTTTGTAAATATGGAATTACAGTTAATGATGGCAATAAAATTTTGGCCACAATTACCGTGTTAATCACTGCCAATGACATTCTTAATCAGCAGATTTTTTTTTTCTCCAGTGAGTATTTTGGAATGTGTATTACAATTTGAATTGATAAATCCATGTATAACCAGTTATTCCATTGTAGGAACATTATCCTAACAAAATATCAACTGGGAGAAAAAAAACTCTAAGAATAAAGTGTTAATTATGGTTTTCCTGTGACAGAAGAGTGATAACTATTATTTCACCCTGCCTAGAAAGGTAAATATCCATTAAATCATTTCCATTACCATCATAGTTATAAAGGTTATATGGACATGAGAACAGGCATGAATTAGTCACTGATGCAATGAAGATATTATCACATGTCAGTGATATTGTTATATGTTGTTATGGATTGAACTGTGTCCCTCCTCAATTCATATGTTAAAGTCTAATCCTTTAGTACATCAGAATGTGATGGTATTTGCAGATTTATAGAGGTAACCAAGTTAAAATAAGTTCATAATTAGTGTAGGTCCTAATTCAATATGGCTGGTATCCTTATAGCATATAATCCAGTATGATATGAAGAGAAGATTATGTAAAGAGACACAGGGAGATGATGATCATCCTTAAGTCAGGGAAAGAGAGCTGGAAAGATTCTCCCCTAATATCCCTCAGAAGGGAACCAACCCTAATGACACCTTTATTTTGGGCTTTTAGGCTACAGAGTTGTGAGACAGTAAATTTCTGTTTAAGCCACTCAATCTGTGGTAGTTTGCTATGACCGTGCTAGGAATCTAGTCCACATAATTACAGAGACTGATTGTGGCTATTGACTGCTATTAGTGTTATTCACCAGAGAAGGCAATGGCAACCCACTCCAGTACTCTTGCCTGGAAAATCCCATGGATGGAGGAGCCCGGTAGGCTGCAGTCCATGGGGTCTCAAAGAGTCGGACACGACCAAGTGACTTCACTTTCACTTTTCATTTTCACGCATTGGAGAAGGAAATGGCAACCCAGTCCAGTGTTCTTGCCTGGAGAATCCCAGGGACGGCAGAGCCTGGTGGGATGCTGTCTATGGGGTCGCACAGATTCGGACACGACTGAAGCAACTTAGCAGCAGCAGCAGCAGTGCTATTCACCAAATATTCTCTCTCTACTTCTGGCATTTACAAGAGTCAGCTTCTTTCCTCTCGATGATAGGGATGGTCATGTGCTTTCTTTGGCAATGAAAGGTGAGCAGACATAACATGTCATTTTAGGGAGATGTTTTAGGAGGCATCCTATACTTCATCATGCTTTTTCTTTTCCTCTGCCTAGGCAGCTGGTCATTCTAGAGATGATGGCTGCTTTGTTAGTCAAAAGTGCATGGAGAAGAGCCTCCAGCTGCTCCATTGAGTATGTGTGGTGTGAAGATGATATAAACCTGTTGGTGTTGAATGGCAGAAACCAACACAATTTTAAAACACAATTTCAATTCTAAAAATTAAAAACAAATAAACAAAAACCCAAAAACCTGTGTTGACTTAATCCACTGATATTTGAGAGGTTGAGAGGTGTTTGTTAACTTAAGCCAAACCTAACTCATTCCAAGTAAAAAGACTGGTAGTGCATGGGCTTTGCTTACAAGGACTTTAAAGTCCTTGTGAGAGCCGTAGAAATAATTAAATGATTATAATTGAATATGGAAAATTATCTGACAAAAATATGCAAAGAATTTTGTGAGTACACATAAAAGAGTCACTTAAACTGGATGAGGAAAATTTCCTGAAGGGAAATGTCACATCAGTTTAGTCTTGAAAGGCAAATAGGAGTTAGCAGAAGAAAATGAAGTCAGATAGACGACATGTGGGCAAAGGTGAGAAATGCAAATTTTACATTATGCTGAAATGTAATATATGAGGGTCAAATGAGTAGAAGTGATGTTTGGGGAGGATAAGTTGACAGGATCCAGGTCTCGGTAACTTTTTAAACTACACTTTGAAGGTTGTATATTACTTTCTCATGTACCTTCCCTAGGCAATGAAAAGTTCACAGAAGAATGAAATAATCAGTTATAGTTACAGTTTCAAAACTGGAAAAAAGAGAAAGCATTATATACTTGTGACTGCAGTCATGTAATAGATAAACATGGAGGATTGCAAAGTAATATGCAAAATGGTTATGTGAGAACAGTATGAATATAAGTAAATAGTGTTGCCTATTTAAAATGTTATTATACAGTGTGTTCAATTAAAAGGAAAGTTAATATAATGGTCTGACCAAGTAAGCAGAATAAAACTAAAAATATATTTCCCCCAATTTTAAAAACCTATGGGAAATGAAAATACATGCTTTCAAAATGCAGTTAAAGATCTGATGGGAAAGAACTTATTAAGATAAGCAACACAAATGAGATGAAGTGAGTTTTCTGTTACCCTCTTGCTAGGAAAATTACTTAATATCAAAGGCAAAATAAATAATTTAAAAGACTGTATTTCCAAATTGGAAATTCAGAGAGGGAAAGTAAAGAAAAATGAAAAAGAAAGTCTAGTAAACAGAAATCAAAGATATGTCCTTTCTGTTCTCTGGTTATCTAATCAAACACTAATCCAGGTACTGCTGTGAAGGGAGTTTTCAGACTGAACTAAGGTCACTAATCAACTAACCTTAAAATAGGAAGATTACTCTAAATTATCAAGGTGGATCCAAGGTAATCACTTGAGCCCTTAAAACCTAAAGAGAAGGCCAGAAAAGAGAGGTGTGGAGATTTCAGAAAAGGAAGTAGAGGAGCGATCTTAAGCATGAAAAAGACTCAATTCTTGATTACTTGATTACTTTGAAGATGGAGGGGATAGGAGGCATGACCAGGGAACATAGGCACCCTCCAGAAGCTAAGCACAACTACTGGCCAGAAGGTTAAGAAAAACCTTAGTCCTATAACTACATGAAACAATTCTGACAACAATCTGAGTAAATGTGGAAATGAGTTTATCCCTAGAGCCTTCAGAAAGACATGCAGCCCTGTCTTGACGTCAGTCTTGTAAAACCTGAAGAAGATGGTACAACTGTATCCACTGGATTTCTGAACTAAGCAACTATGAGATAAATTTTGTGTTGTTTTAAGCCACTAAGTTTGTGGCAGTTGGTTATAGCAGCAATATAGAACTGTGCTGTCCTTAGTCGCTCAGTCATGTCTGATTCTTCGACCCTATGGACTATAGCCCCGCAGGCTCCTCTGTCCATGGGGACTCTCCAAGCAAAAATACTGAAGTGGGTTGCCATGCCCTCCTCCAGGGGATCTTCTCAACCCAAAAATCTAATCCAGGTCTCCCTCACTGCAGGTGGATCTCTACCATCTGAACCACCAGGGTAGCCCAATGTATTACTGTAGTGGGTAGTCTATTCCTTCTCCAGGGGATCTTCCTGACCCAGGAATGGAACCAGGGTCTCGTGCATTGCAGACGGATTCTTTACCAGCTGAACTACCAGGGAAGCCCAATGTTTCTCTAACCCCTGTCTAAGCTTTAGTACATTCGACAAATATTTATTGCTCTCAATATTCTAGAAAGTATCACTTACTGAAAGTAAACAAATGTTTTCTTCTTAAAATATTCTTTTCTTTTCCAAATCATAAGGGTAAACTGAACATATCATTTTAAAAAGGAACTTTTTAAGGAAAAAGAACACAGTAATTCAGTGGAAATGAGGAAAATAAATAAGCTTATGTTGGCAATTGATTTTATAGCACAAACTCCCTGAAACAGAGCTGAAACTGCGGCTTTAATAAAAGGTTCCTACAATTCTTTTGACCAAGATATTTTCATTAATTGCCTTCAAGTGGGCACTTGAAGAAGAGCTGACTCATTGGGAAAAAACCCTGGTACTGGGAAAAATTGAAGGTAAAAGGAGAAGGGGGCGGCAGAGGATGAGATGCTTAGATAGCATCACTGACTCAATGAACATGAGTTGGAGTGAATTCTGGGAGATAGTGGAGGACAGAGGAACCTGGTGTACTGCAGTCCATGGGGTGACAGAGAGTTGGACAAGACTAAGAGACTGAACAACAACAAGTGCCCCAAAGTGCCCTGATTTGAGGAAAGCCAAACCACTTATTTGGGTATAATTGTATCAAGCCACAAAAGTGATATGATGAAGAGTTCTCATCCAGGTACGTAACATAAACTTCTCAGATCTTCAGGAAGCTGACACTGTCAAGTCATATAATTGATACGACACTGCACTTTCTTGATACAGAACTAATCAGTTGTAAAAGAAAATGTGAAATAAGATAGTAGGGAGATGGTAAAATACATGCTTCATTCTTTAATCTATAAGTTGAAATATTATACTGTGGTGATCAAGGCTATAGATTCTGGAGTCAGATGGCCTGGGATCAAATTCTAATTTCATCACTACTTGGACAAGTCTCTGTCTCTCACTTTCCTCATCTGTATAATGGGGATAATAGTTCTTAGGAGGGATTATTAAATTATTATATGTAAGGTTTTTAGGATAGTGTCTAGCATGTGGAAACTTCTGTGTAAATGTTAACTAGAGTTACTTAATTTGAAAGGGTTAAACTTTGACCCATGTGTTGGCAAGTTCATAGCCTGTTTTGTATGGGCAGAGAGCTAACAGGTTTTTTGTTTGTTTGTTTGTTTGTTTTTAAAAAATGTTTTCAGAACCATAGGTTAAGTTTACCTATTGAAAGACATTTCAGGTTGGATAAATAAAAATTTAACTGCTTACAAAAAACACATCTAAAACAAAATGATACAGAATTGTTGAAAATAAAGAATGGGAAAAAATAACCAGAGATATCTAAAAAAGAAAGTAACTGAAGCAATGACATTAGATATAAAAGATAACTAATAGTAACATTATTAAAATGGATAAAGAAGTATTTAAAATATAAACTTTTTAAAACACAATTTTGGTTGTTGAATAAAACTCTACCTAGTAGACTACCAGATTTTTTTTTTCTATTGTTGAACAAATTGGTTCTAATTTTTTTTGCTATTTTAGATAAGGCTACAGTGGACATCTTTGTATATAAAGCTTTTACCATTTCATTGGATTCTTTCACTAGGATACATTTCCATTTGTATATTATTAGATCTGACAGTATATTCATTCTAAGATTTCTGATACTATTTCCAAATTGTCAAAACAATTGTACTAATTAGTACTCCAATCACATAAGTTTATCCTAAACTTTGATTTTTTTTTGAAATGATTCTGTTAATGGCAAAAACAGAAAAGTTGTTATGAGATTAGTATGTATTTTCACTTCCTCTTCATGTTTCAGAGAAGTGCTTCTCAAACTTCAGTATGCATACAAATTATCCCTGGAGCATGTTACAGCATAGAACCTAGTGCAGTTCATTTAGAGGGGAACCTAAGTTTTCTGAGAAGCTATCAAATTGTTCTGAGGCCTTTGGTCTGATTATCCTGTGAGTACAAAGGTTTGAGACTTAAGCTGACATGGAGAAGGAAGTAGGAAAGCTTTTTCTGAGTTTTAAAAATGAAGCAAGTTTGAAAAATCCCACTTTAAAAAGCATGTTCCAAGCACAGTAATCTCCCCAAATTATCTAAATTAGATCAAAGATACAGAAAATAATACAATAATCAGGAAGGGTTTGTTAGTAAATCCCTCCCACCATGGAGTACATATAAACATCTATTTACATATATAAGATATATTTTACGTATTTATCATTTTCTTAATAGTCTCATAGTAATCCTATTATAGCATACTTTTTAAGTTTAAAAATTCATTGTTAGCATGACATTCCTTGAATCAAGTATTTTTATAAAACATTCTTTCCAATATTAGCAGAGTATTCTAGTTCATGAATATGTGAAGATTTATTTAATTAGTTGCATTTTTTATATATTGACTTTGTTTCCAATTTTACCCATATCATTCCCCAGTAGCCACTTTTGTGTATACATATTATGTGTATATTTATTTTATTTTTATCTTGGACTAAGCTTCCACTCCAGTACTCTTGCCTAGAAAATCCCATGGATGGAGGAGCCTGGTAGGCTGCAGTCCATGGGGTCGCTAGGAGTCGGTCGCGACTGAGCGACTTCACTTTCACTTTTCACTTTCACACAATGGAGAAGGAAATGGCAACCCACTCCAGTGTTCTTGCCTGGAGAATCCCAGGGACGGCAGAGCCTGGTGGGCTGCCGTCTATGGGGTCGCACAGAGTCAGACACAGCTGAAGCGACTTAGCAGCAGCAGCAGCAGCAAGCTTCTAACTTAAAGTTTCCATTGTAGCATTCATTTCTGAATCATTAATATTCTGATATGTGTTACAAACCTGGTGTTACACATTCATTTCACTGACACTGGGTATAGGATTACGTCCAAAAGGATATCAATTTGAATATAATTACCTCATCATTGCAATTTTACTTTTTTTAATGAATCAAACAAGATATTAAATAAGTCAAGAAATATATGTGAAGGGTCATCAAACTATTTTAGCCAAATGGCTTATTTGTTAAGTTTTGGAATTGCTAAAATACGAGAGGGCTTCCCTGGTGACTCAGTGGTAAAGAATTACGTTCAGTATATAGGAAATGAGGATTCTTCCCTGGGTTGAGAAGACCCCCTGTAGAAGGGAATGGCAACAGACTCCAGTGTTCTTGCCTGGGAAATCCCATGGACAGAGGAGCCTGGCGGGCTACAGTCATGGGTTCACAAAGACTGAGACATGACTTAGTGACTAAACAGCAGCAAAATACCAGAGGTGCTGATGATCTAGGTACAGGAGATATTTGTTATGGTACAAACTCCTCTTTTAGGGAGATCTTCAACTAAGATGGAAATCGAAAGATCCCTATGTTTTAGATTTAGAGCTGCATGTCTTTGCAATGTTTTAGTAAATCTTTCTACAGTGGCTTCAGAATATATTCCTTTCCTTTTGGGTGCATAGTTTCACTTAAGCTTATTGGAGTGAGTCAGGTTCTGAGTATCAGCTTCTAATTTGGCCAACTTCTGATCATAGAGATACTTAAAAAAAAAAAAAATCCTTTTGAGTTACCTTGTCAAGTTTCAGTCAGGACAAACAACAAATATTCTTGGTAGTACTGAACAACCCCATGCACACAAGAAAGGTTCCCAACAGGGTGCAAAAGATATTATTCTCCCAGGATTCAGAGCCACTCCCAAAGACAACCAAGAGAGGAAAAAAAAAAAAGACTTAAGATACTACTCCTGAAGCTTACAGCAGTCAATAGGCCCCTACCTGCAAAATGGTGGACAACCCACATTTTTGTCCAGCCATAGTTTTGAGGGCCCTTCACACTAACAGTGGCCAAGCCAAATTGTCAGACAAACAAGATTGGTAACCATGTTTGCTTCCTGCCAATTTGAACTTGGAAAGAAAGAGCCAGTGTGAAATTCTACCTTTCTCTCTTGATCAGACACTACAGATAGAGGTTTGGGAGCACTAACTTTGGTAAGAATTCTTACCCTCTGCCAGTTTTGACAGGATGCCATCTGCAGGCTTCAGAGTCAGTGGGATGTCTCAGTGTGTCTCATTCTGGCCACCAGAGACTGCAGAGAAAGAAAAATAATTTTCCTTTTACCTTCTAGAGTAAGTGCCTGGCTGAGCCCTCTTTCTCCCTAGGGCATCTCATAAATGGATAAACTTATCTTGTTACTGGATAGAAGAGTAGCAGAGGACCCTTCCTCTTGAGCCTTGGTTCTTGGTAAGGACACAAAGAAGAATCTGAGGTCTTACCCCTGGCAAAAAGAAGTTTATTGAAGAAAGAACAGAAAGAACACCTCAAGGGAGTGCTGGGCCAAGCCAAGAGAGGCACTGGCACCAGAACGATGAGATATGAGGTTTTTAAGACAAGGCTTTTACATATTCATCTAGGTGGGCATGGACTGATAGTTTCGATTAACAGTTGCAAGTTACATAACAGCCTCTACTGCACATGTCTTTCCGATAATTCAGACTGTTTGATTCATACATAATCAAATGTATGTACCTATGTACAGAATGTTTATGAACCCTTAAGGGACTCCCTCCTGGCTGTCTAAGGTCACTGGAGGACACAGCTGTGCATCAAGAGTGCATATGCCACAGGTGGAAAAGTCTCTGTGATTAATTTTGTATTAATAGCATATCTATGAGCTCTCCTGGGCTGCACTGGGATGTACCTGAGGTGGGATTTAGAGAAGCTGATATCTTTTTCACTAGGCCATCCCTCAGTTGCTCATGCCTAACTTCCTATTCAACAATTTCAGAGGTTAAAAGTTCTCTACTGTGTCCACTGTAATTTACTTTTATCTTTGGTAAGGTTAACCTCTGTAGAACCAAAACTAAAATGGAATCACTTACACTGGGGACAAAGTGGAGGTGGCCAACACAGGAGCAGTTAAGAAAATAAAACTTCACCTACCAGAAGTTGCAGAAATTTGCAGTTCTTAGAAATCAGCAGAGGACGCCAGCAAATCTCCAAACGCCAATTCAGTTTAAGCCGTCTCTGGACTGTTTTGAACCTTGACTCAGCTATCCTTAAAATAGGGAAAAAGACCACCAGGCCTCCTATCCACTGAAAAAAGCAGATAACCTTCATAGTTAACCAATAAAAAGCCACGGGTCTATGAGCAACCAAGAACACGTTGCTTTCCTAGCCGTAAATTTGACGGCTTGAAGCTCAGAACCTTTGCAATAAACTCATCGTTTTTGCATGCCTTACTCAGTGCAGAGTTTGGCTTCTGACGCCTATTCAGGCTTAAAACAAAATTTTGTTCACCTGGGCTTCACAGTGGATCTAGTATGGTTCCTCAGTCGGATCGGGTCAGATCGTGGACCCCCTCCGATTCTGGCTGGTTTCCGGACCGAACCCGGAAAAAGAAATGAGTCGAAAGAATTCTGAAATCTCCGAACTAAAAGGATCCAGGATCCTATAGGGATTTACCCACCGCTCCAGAGAGGCTCCAGGCTCAAAGGTACCTACACCTGCTCAATCATTGTTCCTGGGGGACTGTCAGGGCTCCCCCTAGTTTCCCTCTTTTTATACAAGAACTGTTCAAGGAAAACATGTTAAAGAGTTTGAGCAAAAACCATTTCTGGTAGAGCAGCGCTAAGCCACAAGTCATCAGGCAGGCCCCCGATTATGATTTTCTTTGGTCCTGTATTTACTATTGGTAAGGTTATGTGTTTTCCCTACTACTGCTACTACTCAGCCCCTTATACCACTAATTAAATCATGTGTTATATTTTGTGTGAGGATATTTTCCTCTTTATGTTATTTGCTTTTTCTTGTTGATTTGTGAGACTTTACTTTATAGTAATGATATTAGGTTTCTGTCGTACAAGTGCAAGGGTTTTTTCACGAGTGATGATTTTTTTTTTCTTTGTTTCTGAGAATGTTTGACTTGAAATATTTCACATTTCCCAGATATTAAAATCCATCTTACATTATAGCTTCTCCCTTTGCGTTTATGGTTAGGTACACTTTTCCTCTTCTTCAAAGCAAACAAATATAAAATCTATTCTTTCAGTGATGAAGTAATTTTACTGTTTACCATTTCACATTGTATACAAAGACTGATACTATTACTCTTCAAAACCAGTTATCTTGGCATCTTTTCTGTTTGAAAGTGCATCCTTTCCCTATTGATTTAAAAATTCTCTATCTTAACTGAAATAAAACACTGGATTTGAAATATTTTCTCTAATTCAACCAAAAATATGTGAAATACTTTGTTTTTAATTAAAGGGCAGACATTGAAATTTCTTAATTTCTGCAAAGTATTATGAAATATCTCTGACATATTAGTAACAGTTTCTCCATCATTTTGAAAATTCAACAGGATCTTGAATACACGATCATTTTGCCATTGGTTATAAAAATCTAACTTCCTGAGTTATATTTTATATCCTAACTCCTGTCCTTACTTGAATTTTTGTTGTCTTAAAACAAAAATATAATCTTCTCAGTTTCCAGATAAAGTTCATGTGCAATGTCAATAATTTTTTTGTTTCCTATAATATTCACTTTTAAAATATCTACTTAATTTTTACAGCAAAATATATTTCAATTAAAATGTAATAAAATAATATATAGCAAATATTGCAATACAGAGGACAATAGTATTTTTAGTTATGGAAAATATGATTTGTCTTTAAAAATCAGGTTTCAGAGATGAATGTAGATATATATACATATATAGAGATATCCATATAATCCATTTTCTAATAAAAACAAAGTTTCCTTTTTTACTATTCCCTCATCATCCCAGAGTAATACATCTGAATTTGATACATTGATTGGTTCATTGAAATTGAGCTCTTCAGTAGATGATATTTAAATATCAATCACCTTATGAATATTTAAATTCAAGAAATGTCAAATTAAAGGTTTGCTCATCTTATTTACTTTTAAGAGTTCTTCAGAAATATCAGATAAAATGAGATCATACTTGGTGGCAGTTTAAAACTCTTAAAAGGCTGATCTTTGCATAGTAATACTCCAAAATATTCAAGGGGAACCTATTCAAATATAATGTAACCTTTGGGTTTATTAAAAGAAAGTTGCTTCAATCTCAGAAAAAACTGTTATATTTACCTTTAACAACATTTTCCAATTAACTCTTGATTTAATATACTGGATTTAATTCTAAGCTGATGCATTGGAATGAAAAATCAATTGTATTAAGCAGTTTTATTTGTGTGATTTAAGTATCTATCAATATAGTGGTAATTTTTGTTACATTCTGTTCCTGACTGATTACATTTAACTTTTAGAGAATCCCAAAGGTACTTTTTCATATATTTTCCACTTCTTTTCAGACAAATATTTAATAATTTGAATTTTGAAACACTAAATGAAATCTGTAATCTAAATAATGTCCATATACAATTTAGCTTAACAGATAAAATTTTATTTCGTAAATATATTCTTCTTAAAAAGAAATCTAGCATGTTCTTTGGAAAAGCAATTTATTTGTCTTTAAATGTTATTTAGTTCACTAACATGTCATATATATATGTGTGTGTGTATATATATGTGTATATATACATATATCTATATATATGAAGTTATTTACAGAGTTTATCCATTGACTATAAGAATATCAATGTTCACTGAATAGTGTATATGTATCCTTTCTACTTTCTGAGCATAGATTGAGGGATGGATACATATAAGAGAACAAAATAATTGCCATAAAGGATCTTATTGTAAGTTCATATCTGTAGCATATTTATATATATATCAGACACACATTTATTTGTAGTATATCAGGTATGATACATACATACCTGATAAATGCCATGTATATATACATATGTATCGCTTCCCAAGTGGCTCAATGGCTAAAGGATCTGCCTGCAGTGCAGAAGAGGCGGGCTCAATCCCTGAGTTGGGAACATCCCCTGGAGGAGGGCATGGCAACTCATCCCAGTATTCTTGCCTGGAGAATCCCATGGACTGAGGAGCCTGGCAAGGATACATACCACAGGGTTGCAGAGTCAGATGCGACTGAAGCCACTGAGCACCCTTGAACATCTCTCTCTCTCTTTTTCTATCTCTGCATTTGAAAGGGGTCAGAAGCAGTCTGACCAAACTCAGAGAAAAATTTAGGGTCACAGTGTTTTCAAGAGGCAGTTTGATTTTCTTTATGAAGTATGGGTGGAGAGTTAACTTCTTTAGGGGCAGTTTAGCAGTCTAGGACAGTTCATCTATCCAAATTCACATCTATATGTTCTCTACCTACTATTCCCCTTTCCTTCTCCCACAGTCTGGAATTAGCTTCAGCTTTTGACTCTGTTTCTCTGTTTGACTCTGGTTTCTAATCTTGCATATCATCTCCTTGACATTCACAGATAATTTGACTTATTTTGCCATAGGTCTTTGATCCTAGACTTCATAAAGGATATTCATGTCATCCGTCTTGCTTGATTTTTTCTGCCTCTCACCTTTACAAATCAAAATCCATCTTTCAAGTTAACCCAGCACTTTAATTTTCACCATAACTATAATTAGCCCCTATGGATTTTTTGACAATAAAAGAGATAGTCATAATAAATTAATCTTCACTAAATTAGGCTGTATTTCCTCTCTTCATGTGATTTTCTCAGCAATTGTCAGATTCCTAAAGTTTGAATTTCTTAAATCTCTTCTTAAAGGACTCATTTTTGTTCTACCTTTTTTCCCCCTCTTTTAAATAAAAAGTACAAAGCATGCTGGAAAATACCTGTGTATCATTTTCGTAGAAATTAACATGTTAGAATATTGTTACTGTCAATTTTTGTACAAGAATAAGCCATTTTATATGAAGTTGAAATCCACTATGAAAGTTATTCCTGGCCCATTCCATTCTCTCCTAGGTATATTATCTATACTCAGTGTTCCCATTCATGTCTTTTGTTCACTCTTAAAATTACTCTTGTTAGATTTTTGCCCCCATCACTTCACATAACTGTTCTTTTCAAGGTCACAATAACTTCTACATTGCTAAGCCAGTGGGCAAGTTTCAGTTTCTTTTTAAGTAATCTGGCAGCATCATTTGATCCATTGATCATATCTGCCTCCTTGAACACATCAATTTCTTAGCTTTCAGCATATCACACACTATTAGTTTTCTTCCTATAAACTAGATCTTGCTTCCTTCATTTACTTCTCCTGGATCTCTTAAAATTGGAGTTAACCTTGTCATTTTTTATAATTAAACTCACACCTTTGGTGATTCATTCAGTCTAATGGTTTTAAATAAAATTATAGACTCAAACTATTATTTTTTTAAATTCCTCCTTCTTTCCCCCAAACTGGACATCTACACATGGATATCTAATTGCCATCTCAAACTTGTGTACTAAGTGGACTCCTAATCTTCTCCCTAAGCCTGTTGTATCCACAAGCTTCCCCATTTCAGTTGATGACAACTTCCAGTTGCAAATTAGAAGTCAGATCTTAAATCTCTCTTTGACTTTTGTTTCTCTCACAACGCATATCAAACCCTCTCAAACAACTTGTTGCTCATCTCCAATATCCTTCTGACCGTGTCTTGGTACCTCCATCTCTGTTACTCTAGTCTAAAGAATCACTTTCTCATTTTGATAGCAATATCCGAACTTATCTCCCTACTAACACCATTTGTTTATTTCATCTAGTCACAGCAACTACTGTGATTCTTTTAAAATAAAAGTTAGGTCGCATTACTTTGTGCTCAAAATTCTCCCTTTACTCTAAAAGCCAAAGTCATTACAATAGCCTACAAAGCCCTATAAAATTGGGTTCCTTCTCCATCTCTGCACTTGACAACTTTCCAGCTTGCACGCTTCTCTCTATTCACCCTGGCCTCCATGCAATTTCGTGGACATGCCAGACATATTTCCACTTTTTGTACAGGCTGTTCATTATGCCTGGAATTTCTCTGCAGATGTTTGCATTGCTCTCTCCCTATGGCAGATCGTTATGGTTGCCAAACATTCCCTGCTTTAAAAAGATGGTTTTTGTTATCCCATTGGGATGTATGACTGATCTAGCTAATGAAATGATCAGAGTGATATATGCCTCTCCCAAAAAATAGAAGCTGTAAGAGCTGTTGTAGGCTCTCTCCTCTCTGCTATGAGATCTGCATGATCCAGATAGGGGCTGCTGCTCCTTTAGCATAGACCCTGCTATGAATCAATGGAGAGCAGAAACATAGCTGACTCATGAGATGCTTGTAACACAAGAAAGAAATAAATATTTGTTTTTGGAAATTGCTGAAAATTGGGATTTTTGTTACTGTATCAAACTTAATGAAAGCGAACATAAAAATCATTACCAAAAATTGGAGTTTTGATTAAACAAACACAGTAACCCTTCACATTAACTTTCCTTTTGATGGCACCCAGGGAACTGCTATTGGAGTCTCAACAAATGATTACAGTGCTATACAGGGGTGAATAAGAAGGAGAATATTGCTAGTCTGCCTTGGTCGGTATTGACTGCTTTGGTCAGGCACTACAAGAAAGACATAAAATTAGAAAATATTTGGCTACCATGTAAGCAAAAATAAATGGGAATATAGACAGCTCAGAAATTCCCAAAACCTCCAGGTATGGAAACTGGCACTGCTTCTCATTTCCAACAGATAAAATGTAAAACTGAGGTAGTCTTTGAAAACAAACGCCAATTTAAGCTCAATCGCTTATGAAAGTATTAAACTAGAATCACGGTCATGAAACCCTTTGTTAAAATCTCCAAATTGATTAAGGTGGTGCCTGATGAAACCTTGTCTTTGTGCTCAGTCACGTCCAACTCTTTGTGGCTATAGTCCACCAGGCTCCTTTCTCCATGGAGTTTTCCAGGCAAACTAGAGTAGATTGCCATTTCCTCCTCCAGGAGATCTTCCGCACCCAGGGATCAAACCCCCGTCTCCTGTGGCTCCTGCATTGGCAGGCAGATTCTTTACCACTACCGCCACCTGGGAAGCCTGGTGAAAACCTTGTTAGACAAATTGCTCAAGGCAAAAAGAATAAAGGCTTGTCTTTCCCAGTATCTGCAATTAAGTATGCAATAAAAGATAATCTATGGGTAAGCTACTAATGTATGATTTGGGTAACAGAAGAAAAGCAAACTGTTTTTGAAAGAGTTGTACTGCCAAAGGAATCATTAGTCTAGATTTAAAATACACTGTGAATCCCTGAGACTTGGAGCCCCCACCTTCCACAGACAGAAAGATAAGTAAGCTGTGTAGAGCTCAAAATATTCTCTTCGGTATTCTTTTCAGATGAGAATTTAGGAGACGTAATGGAAAAGGAAAGATCTCTCAGAGAGGGAAACCCTTACCAAAAGAACAATGGACTAGGATTTACTTCAGGGGAAGGGAAAGAGGGCCTAAGGAACATTTTCTTCCTTCAGGGTGGGGGCCCTTTGCAATTTCTCCCTGGGGAGGTTTCAGTGTTGCTACATATTAGTAACGATGTTTGTTTTCCATTCTCATTCTGTTTTAAGGGAAATATTCCTTGTGGTCAGTCTGTATCCCACCACTGTGTGTGGTGTGTTGTTGGACAGATAACTTGACTTTTCACTTCTTGGATCTTTGGATCAATAAAAAGCCATATTTGGCCCTGACCTAAAGACTACCATATCATGGACTTTGAATACGATGGCATGTTTGGGTTGTTCCCTTTTGTGTGGGTGAGGAAAGTATATTTTATGTGAGGAGAGGGAAATAAGATGGTATTATTGCTTCTAATTATTCCTGACACTCCTGTGAGATGAGTACTCCTAATCCATAGCTATCAGGTTTGACCAAGTGATGCAATTTGGACAATTACAAAAGAAGTGGTTGAAATGTCCTCAAGAAGAGTGGGGATAACTCAGTCAAGGCCGATGGTGAATGGATTATCTTGATTTTGTTATTCTTTTTCCTTTCGTTAAAAATTGTGTTCATTTTTACACTTTATAATAAGGATATACCTTTTGAAAAAACAAATAAAAGTGACTAGGAGTGACAGGTCATTCCAAAAAGAATGACATTTAAGGGCATTTTGTTGTTCCTCGTTTGTTTTCTGTTTCTCTGACATGGGAATGGCATGCTCCAGATGGAGGCTGCTTCTCTGTTTCCTGGATTTGAAACAACTTGAAGCAGTACCACAGCTAATCCATAAAGGTCATCACATGAACCTGGGGAATACACACTAGTTTCCTAAACTGTGATAACTTGGGGGTGGATACCATAGCTAAGGGCTTCCCAAGAGACGCACAGGTAAAGAATCCAAGAGCATGTGTGTATCTGAAAAAAAAAAAAAAAAAAGAATCCATCTGCTAATGCTGGAGTTGCAAGAGATGTGGGTTTGATCCTTGGGTTGGGAAGATCCCCTGGAGAACAGAATGGCTACCCACTCCAGTATTCTTGCCTGGAGAATTCCATGAATAGAGGAACCTAGATAGATGTTTTTGGTTATACACACACACACACACACGTGTGCGCACATGTGTGTGTGTGTGTGTGTGTGTGTAGCATATTTCAATTGATAGAAATATTTCCCATGTAATGAACTTTTCTAAATCTAATCTCTTGTTTTCTAATTTTTCTATGAATTGGATGAACTAAACTTTAATTTCTCTATATGTATTTAACTTTTATTTTTTTTGCAGTTTCACTAAGCCTCTGCATAAAATGCTTTTTCCATATTTAGGTTTATTTCTTTGGTCTAAATGTATGACCATCTTACAGTCACTTTGAATGCAGTTTGTCTGATTACTTTCCAAAGGTATTGTGAAAATTCACCATGTCACAAACAATATATATCAATCAAACAATTGGAATTTCATAATTCTCTTTAAATTTCCTTTGGCCTGAGTAGATAATTTTTATATTAAGTGTCATGGATTAATTATATCCCCCCAAGAATGCTATCTTGAAGTCCTAATTTCCAGGACCTCAGAATGGGACATTATTTGGAAATAGAATTGTTGCAAAATATTGAATAATTGGTCAAAATGAGATCATACGAAGTAGAATGAATCCTAATCCAATGGGATTGATGTTCTTATAAGAAGACAGCCATGTGCAGATATACAAACACACACACAGGCGTGGAGAATATCATGTGATGACAAAGGCAGAGATCAGAATTATGAAACTGTAAACCAAGATAAGCCAAAGATTGCTGGCAAACTGGCAGAAGCTAAGAAGATGCAAGGGAGGATTTTCCCCTATCAATTTCAGAGGTTCTGTGCTTTGTCTTTTTCTGCATTTTCTCCCCTTTCTGTTTCTACTCAACTGAGGGAAATTGTTTTGATAACTCACACAGATGTGATCTCCCCCACTCTTTCCCTCATTCAGAATTTAATTGGTTATTTGTCTCTTTGTTTACTATATAATCTCTTGATATTGTCAGGATTTTTTTATTTCAATGTTGTATTTGTTTTTTTGGCTTGTTTTATTTTGTATCACAGTGCCATTATTTTTGCTGGTTTGCAAGACTTAGGAAGGCTGAGACTCTTTCACTTACCTTTATTTTCCTGAAGTGCTGGTGGAATATATAACAACTCACTATATGTTGATTGAATTAAATAGGTTCAGTTCAGTTCAGTCGTTTAGTTGTGTCCGACTCTGTGATCCAATGAATTGCACCACACCAGGCCTCCCTGTCCATCACCAACTCCCGGAGTTCACCCAAACTCATGTCCATCAAGTCGGTGATGCCATCCAGCCATCTCATCCTCTGTTGTCCCCTTCTCCTCCTGCCCCCAATCCCTCCCAGCATCAGGGTCTTTTCCAATGAGTCAACTCTTTGCATGAGGTGGCCAAAGTATGGGAGTTTCAGCTTCAGCATCAGTCCTTCCAATGAACACCCAGGACTGATATCCTTTAGGATGGACTGGTTGGATCTCCTTGCAGTCCAAGGGACTCTCAAGAGTCTTCTCCAACACCACAGTTCAAAAGCATCAATTCTTCGGCGTTCAGCTTTCTTCACAGTCCAACTCTCACATCCATACATGACCACTGGAAAAACCATAACCTTGAATAGACGGACCTTTGTTGGCAAAGCAATGTCTCTGTTTTTCAATATACTATCTAGGTTGGTCATAACTTTCCTTCCAAGGAGTAAGCGTCTTTTAATTTCATGGCTGCAGTCACCATCTGCAGTGATTTTGGAGCTCCCAAAACTAAAGTCTGACACTGTTTCCACTGTTTCCCCATCTATTTGCCATGAAATGATGGGACCGGATGCCATGATCTTCGTTTTCTGACTGTTGAGCTTTAAGCCAACTTTTTCACTCTCCTCTTTCACTTTCATCAAGAGGCTCTTTGGTTCGTCTTCACTTTCTGCCATAAGGGTGATGTCATCTGCATATCTGAGGTTATTGATATTTCTCCCAGCAATCTTGATTCTATCTTGTGCTTCTTTCAGCCCAGCGTTTCTCATGATGTACTCTGCATAGAAGTTAAATAAGCAGGGTGACAATATATAGCCTTGACGTACTTCTTTCCTATTTGGAACCAGTCTGTTGTTCCATGTCCAGTTCTAACTGTTGCTTCCTGACCTGCATACAGGTTTCTCAAGAGGCAGGTCAGGTGGTCTGGTATTCCCATCTTTTTCAGAATTTTCCACAGTTTATTGTGATCCACACAGTCAAATGTGGTTAAATATTATTAAATGAGTAAAAGCAATATATTTATGCCAACAACTATTTGTTATTAATAAGGAAAGAAATCTGACATTCCTTGTGTGACTCTTGTATGGAGTTGCATGATAATGTAATAGAAGTTATTAACTAAAATTGCCTATTTAAGTAAATTGACAGGACAGAATTTGCATTTTTTTAGTTTTTCTTGGGGGAGCAGAATATATCATACTCTCCTTGTCATAACCAAACCTCATTAATGCAGATTGCATCACCATGGTGTCTGTAATAATTTTACAAGTTGTAACTTAGTTTGCTGTTGCATATATAAGTCTTTCATTTTTCTATAGATTTGTATAATATTAATAGCCCCCTATTTTCGATAGAATCCCTATTTATAGAGAATCTTTAACACACACAAAAAATTGTTGAACATTCCTTAATGATGATGATGATGACAATAAGAATTCATCTACCCATAGTGTGAACAAAAAAATAATTTCTTGCTTGATAGTGGTGTCTATGCTGAAGATTTAATGTTTGTAAACATTAAAGTAGTTAATATTTAATTTATAATTACTGAATGATACATAGGTAGCTTGCTTTTAATTTTAATAAAGGTAGCAAAGTTATATTTTTAAAAGGAGTATTATAATTCAGATTTTGTTAATTTGGGTTAATCAGCATCAGTCAAAATTAGTGAGATAATGTAAGTATAATGCATTTCTTTGAATGAAATCTTAGAATGAGGCAGATATTGGATGCTCTTCTTATGAATTTCTCTCCTCCTCTCTCTCCCTCTATATATGCACGCATGTACATATTACACAAAGCACACACACATATATATGCTGTGCTTAGTCACTCAGTTACGTCCGACTCTTTGCAACCCCATGGACTGTAGCCCAGCGCACCAGACTCCTCTGTCCATGAGGATTCTCCACACAAGAATACTGGAGTGGGTTGCCATGCCCTCCTCCAGAGGATCTTCCCAAGCCAGGGATCGGGCAGATTCTTTACCATCTGAGCCACTAGGGAAGCCCAAGAATACTGGAGTTGATAGCCTATCCTATCCCTTCTTCAGAGGAACTTCTCAACCCAGGAATCGAACTGGGGTCTCCTTCATTGCACGCAGATTCTCTACCAGCTGAGCTACCAGGAACGCCCATATATGTGTATGCACATATATGCATATGTGTGTGTATGTAGAAATTTATTTGGGAGGTTATAATCCAACAGAAGTAATTAAAAGAATTCACAAAATATTTTTCACATAAGCTATTTATGTATAATAAATATATATCTGTGAACTATACACAGAGTATGTTAAAATGCAATAGCCAAAGTACAAATTCTACTGCTGTTGCTTTTGAATACTACTGCAAATTCTATCAGAACTAACCAATGTTTATTGGACACTTTTCTATGTATCTGGGACTGTTCTAAACTTGTTACCTCTATCATATGTTTAACCCTCACAACATGATGGGGAAGGTATCATCATAGTCTTCATTGCACAGATGAAAAAAACTGAGTTAGGATATTCAAATGACCAAGTTCATACAACCACTAAGTGACTGTGGTAGAATTTGAACTCATGCTATAAGATGCTGTTATGATTTGTCCTTGTCTTTCCTACGAGATATAAGATATTAAAATATTGTCTTAGAAGCTCATTTGACCTCCAGATTTACTAGCATCTCTAATGCCTCCCATAAGAGATTGAAACAAATGCCCTTGAAAATCCAAGAAGAGCCTAGCATGTGCTAGCCACTTAATTATTATTTAGTAAAGTGAAAGTGAAAGTGAAGTCGTGTCTGACTCTTTGCACCCCCACGGACTGTAGTCTGCCAGGCTCCTCTGTCTGTGGGATTTTCCAAGCAAGAGTACTGGAGTGAGTTGCCATTTAGTAAACAAAGAAGTAAATGAATGGGGTTCTGAACCAGTTGTATTAGTCTGAGAACCACAGGATTTAATATTTTTAATACCTTAATAAGTATCTTAAGAAATAATTGAATTCAAAATATTTATTACATATGCCCTTCAACTTGTTGTCAGTTAATATGTTCCACTGCTAGGTATTTTATAAGTCTGTAGATTTTGCTTGCAATAGCTTCCTTGTAGAAATTGGGCTATATTAGAAATAAACCTTTGCAAAGAGCAACATAGTACAGAAAAATGTTCATTTTATGGAGAACAACCTGACAAGTTAGAGGTCTTTCTCTAGACATTGGGGTTCATTAAATCAAGAGTAATCATACAATCTAATGCTTGACAATTTGCATCTTTCATATTTAATTTGAAATTTTCTGCACCATCTATTCCTACTTGTATATAGTTATCTGATTTTCTATTAAATGAAAAGTGCGAGCTTTTAGTCCCAAGTTCCAACGATCAGGCATTATGTTTTTTTCTAACACCAGTCTTGAGGTGTCAACATTTTTCAGGCTGATTAAGTCTCTTGTCACACAACTAAGTAGTAAAACATAGCCTGGTTGTATGACTTGAGTTACTTACAGCATGTTTGCAGTGAAATACCTCTAAGGGAGGGGAAAAAAATGTACATTTTTACAGAAAACAGGCTTAATTTGTATTCCTCCAGACTACATTTAAAGTTAAAAGTTTATAAAAATTTAAAGTTTTACAAGCATTGCTTCCTCCAGGCTTAAAAGCCTAGCTGACATTTATGAACAAATAAATTTATCATAGAGTGAATATATTTTTTAAACACTTAACCTGTGTTCTCCAACCTAACAACATCTCCTGAGCATGAATGACAAGAATGTTTTAGTTTTAAAGAAAATCTATAATTTAATACTGTAAAAAAGTGAACAAACTGGTATGTAGGGTTTACATTTATTTCATCAGTAAGTGTAGCTTTTACTTTTTAGACTGTTAATGAAAGAACAGGAGCATATCTTAGCTTTCTAGAATAAAAAAATAAGAAAAACTATTCAAATATATAAGTAGGGCCAAATCTACTCCATGAAAATATTTTTCTAAATTTGATAATTTTCTGGACAATCATTCATATAACCAGATGACCAAGCTGACAATTCATTTGCCTTTGAGTTCTATGAACAAAAGACCAGCTTTTCCAAAAAGGAAATTCTAAAGCCCAAATATTTGGGAATCGCAAGGCTCGTATACCTAGACAAAAAGGTCGATCAGTTTGTCAACAAACCCATGACTCAAGCTTTGCCTTTTCTCTCACTCTGCCTTGTCTTATTTTCTAATGTTTACTTTTGTCATTTCTTCAAATTTGCAAACTCATAAAAATCTCAGCCTTGGACGGTGATTTTATTTTTCATTCTGAGTCTCCCTGGAATGCTAAGAAATGGCCATTTTGTAAGTACATACAGAGGAAGGTAATAAATTTGTTCAGGAAATAATAAATTTTTTTCTGGAGTGAGAGAGATGTTGAGAGAGTTTTTGGAAGCATAAGGACATAGGGGCATTAGATGGGACTCCAGTGGCCTGAATGAGTTGACCCTTCTCACCACACTACACAGATTTACTACTGCAGAGAGAACAAGAAATGAGGAAGGGATGGCGATTAAAATTTATGAGGAAAAACACTTCTCTTTTTCCCTTACCTGACACATCGTGTGCTTAACATGTGTTTCTCCAATAACAGTTGGTGGTATTTACATACATTGTAGAGAATGCAGATGGTTTTCTGCTGAGAATCAAGTAAGCCCAGGAGGTCACACTGGGAATAACTAAAGTCTTAAACTACATCCTTGTGAATGCTATACTTTTTAAATCAAGGCCTTATTATTTAGTACTGTAATATATTTTTTTCTGTGCTTAAAACATATGTGCTCTTGACCCAGTTAAGGAAAACAAAAACAAAACAACACCCCCCGGTAAAGCAAAGGCTAGTCACATAAATGATTGAAGTGTCTGTAAAAACACCTTCCCAGGAGAACAGCCTGCTATTGAAGTCCGTATCAGCAGATATATATACGCCTCATTATTTTTGCATGCCTCACGTACCTGCTGCTATTCCAAACTTCTGCATGTTACTTTCTGTCTTTATAAGTACTGTGCTCTCATCTATTATTTTAAGAAATGAAGGAATTCAAACCTCTTGAAGAGATATACTAGCACATTAAAGTAAAACATTTATCTTGTTTCTAAAAGTGGTGCTAACTAATAAGAGCAGATATACTAGTGCAGTGGCAGTTTTGTTAGTAGTCCCATGGCTGGATTTGAATTGGAGGCAAGAGAAGTTAAGGACACAGAATTAGGGATATTTATATTAATTCTTATTTTTCCTGAAATAATTTATTGCTTTCAATCATAGGTGGGTAATTTAAATTTGTCAGAGAACATTTATCCCAAATGAGAATCATTATTTAGGTTAATGATATTTTGAAATGTATTTTTAAATGTTCATGTGTTCACTTTCTAAGTATATCTTTTTCAAATATCTATAATAGGAATGACACTGTGTGGGCACTTTGCACGGATAAATACATTTTTTCTTGTAGGCTGACCTCTTCCAAGATTGTATTAGTAAATATAAACACATTTTAATGTGTAAAGTTATTTCAAAACATAGATCTCAAAATTGTAAAGAAAACAATATTATGCTAAACGTATCACTATCATGCAGTTAAACACGAAGCAAATATATTTAAATAATTCCAGGCAGTGAGGAGGGTAATGCAGCCATCTAAAGGGATGGAGAGTGAAGTGTGGGGAGAGAGAAAACCCTTGGAGAGAAGGTTGTTTCAGATAGGTTTCCTGGGGACTGTTGATACTTAAATAATTGAGAGAGTGAGTCATCCAAAGATCTGGGAGAAGAGTAGGAGGAAACCACAGTGTCACAAGCTGCAGAAGCTCTGAGATCGGTACAGCTTGATGCTATGAGAGGAACAATAAAGATTGAGGGGAAATGGTTGCAGTGAGTTGGAGATGTAGGCAGGGGCAAACACATGAAAACTAATGTAGACCTAAGTCATGGTAAGAAGGGTACATTTTGTTTGATTATCAAAAAATCAGATGTAGCAAAATAAAAACTACCAGATCAGTAAAATAGTATTTAGTAAGAGTTTATTATGCGTATAAGAGCAGTTCATGAACTGTGAGCTTTCAAATTCAAGACTCATATGCAGCCTGATATTATAGGATGTCTTACAGAGTGAAAATGAGGAAATTGTTTAATCTTTACAATGATTGATTATTACAGTGGAATTTCCCACAGGGGACAGGGATTGATTAAAAGTGGTCATCTTAAATCATTTTTTAGGAAGAGGACTTAAGTTTCTTTTGATTATCAGAGGCATTTATAAGAAATAGCTTAAGTTTCACTTAGGTTCATGAGAGAGTTATATTTAGTTTTGCTCACTGGCTTAATTGGTTTTGTCTGCTCAAGGAATTTTCAAGTCTGGTCTCTATTTTGTATTTTCCTTTAACACGATGGATGGTGAAAGACCATTGAATGGTTTTAAGCACAGGTGTGAGTGTATAACAGTGTGAGTTTAAGAAAGCAGGCTGCCTCAGTTTCAACTCCAGTCTGTCATTATTAGCTATGACCTTGGGCAAGTTACTTGTTTTTCTTATCTGTGAAATGGAAAAATAAATATCAACCATTTTTAATAAGGGGGTATTGTGAAAATAAATGGCCTAATATATGTAATGTGTTAATTATTCATATTTAATAGTGCTCACTCTTTGTTACTTGTAGAAAACAGACCATAGGAAACCAGATAGGAAACAGGCATTTAGGAGGCTACAGAGCATGGAAGTCCATTCTAAAGTCAGAGGAGCCATTGATGTTTAATATTTGAAGTGATTAAAAGTGATCCAATTTAACATAGATTATGACAGAAAACCTGAGAGGACTGAGTGAATTAAATGTAAATTATAAGATAAGAAGCAGAGGTGATAGCTAAACAAGTAGCACAAAAGTTGTAGCAATTTCTGAGATAGGAAATATTATTTGTGGGGATGAGTTGGGGTGGGAGAGAGTCTAGGCCTCATTGGATGTATTAGGGTTATTCTCTTTATTGGTAATTTGGAGATATTGGGTAAAAAGTTAGATATACAAATTTAGTGAGGCTTGTTGATGACTATAGGTGTACATTTCAGAGTCACAGATCAGAGTACATGTATAAAGCCTTGGCAATGGACAAGTGTATCCAGGCAAATAAGAGAATAATGGTGAGGACTGAAGACTGGGATACTATAACATTTAAGAGGAACAAAAAAAAGAAGGAGTTGCCAGAGAATTAGGAAGAGCTCAGGAGACTGTAGGAGACTTGCAAATTTTACATGCAACAGTCCTATTTCCAAATAAGGTCATGTTCTGAGGCCTTGGGGCTTAGGACATAAGGCATGTCTTTATTTTGCAGGGAGAGAGAAAAATTCAACTATAACAGTGTGTTAGGATGAGACCTACATGGACAGATTGTGAGAAGTCTTGTATAGAATGCTAAGTAATTTGGGTTTTATTCTAAAATTTTATGGAAAGACAATGAAAATATTTTAAGGGACATGAGTGGAATTAATATTTTTATAAAAATAACCCTAGTTGCTATATGGTAAATGAATTTTAGAAGGGCAGATAAAGAGGGTGAGAGTAAGGGAGTAAACTCAAAGACAGGAAAGTTAGTGAGGACTACTACAGTAATTCGGGAAAGAAAGGATGAGCACATGAATTTGAATAATGACATTGAAGTTGGAAATAGAATCCCATTACCTTTCCCACTACCACTGACACCTTCTCTAGAGGCCTGTCATGTTCTTAGGCTTAAACCTGTAACTTATCACTAGGATATTTAGCCTCTTACCTGGGTCTTCACACTTCATGACTTTCTTCACTCTAATCCCATCTATATTACTTCTAAGTATGGTTACTATATAGTTACTATCTTTATTACTACTAAATACAGTTCTTTAGTGACAACCTTTGAATATAGGGCATATTACTCCACTCAGCCTAGTATCTGTTTAAGTTGCCTTTGGCTACAAGGAACATTATACTTAACTCAGTTTGTACAAATCAATGAAAAACTTGCTATCTTAATTAATAGGGAGTCAGAGGTGGAACAGACACAGAGTAGGTTGATGCAGTAGGTCAGTGACATCATCATCATCTTGCTCTTCTGTGTTAGGAATCTCTTCATCCTCAGGCTATGGTCTAATACTTAGAGACAGGAAGGAAGAATCTGCCTTTGTTCTCTTATTGGTAATAAAACAGTCCCCCAAAGCATCCCCAGTATCTCATGTCTCCTTGGCAAAAAATGACTTAAGACAACCTGTCTATGAGTTGATCATTGGCAAGCAAGGGGCATCAAATTACCATGATTGGTTAAGATAGACCATCTGAAGTAGAATGTGGGTTGAGTAGTCAAGATACTGTCCTAAGTGGTTTTTATGTACTATATGTATCAGTTCACTTAACTAATTTATATTGTTAATACCCACATGCTGCTGCTGCTGCTGCTGCTGAGTTACTTCAGTCGTGTCCAACTCTGTGCGATCCCATAGATGGCAGCCCACCAGGCTCCCCCGTCCCTGGGATTCTCCAGGCAAGAACACTGGAGTGGTTTACCATTTCCTTCTCCAATGCATGAAAGTGAAAAGTGAAAGTGAAGTTGCTCAGTCGTGTCCAACTCTTAGCGACCCCATGGACTGCAGCCCACCAGGCTCCTCCATCCATGGGATTTTCCAGGCAAGAGTACTGGAGTGGGATGCCATTGCCTTCTCCATAACACCCACATACATAGCTTTATCTCCATTATTTGATATTTATGTTGCAAAATTGAATGAGGTATCTGTATTAGTTGGCTAGGGCTGCTATAAATATGTACTAGGTGGCTTAAACAACAGAAATTTATTTTTTCACAGTTTCGGAGGCAAGCTGTCAGCATGGTTGGTTTCCCTCCCTGGCTTGCAGACACCCCGCTTCTTGCTGTGCCCTTTCATCACCTTTTCTCTACGTGCATGCATTGCTGGTGTCTCTCTGTGTGTCCAGACTTCCTCTTCTTGTAAAGACACCAGTCAGATTGAGTTAGGACCACCCTATCAGCTTCATTTTAATTTAACCACCTCTTTTAAAGGCCCTATCGAAATATAGTTATATTTTGAGATACTGAAGGTTAGGTCTTCAACACATAAATTTTGAAGGAAAGGAGTTTAGCCTGTAACACTATCCGTGAGCATGCTCTGAATACTTTTATCTTCATACCTTGATTCATATTTCACTGGGAATATTCTGCACCTTATCTCTGATTTCCAAAATTATTGTGTTTTGTTCAAGATGTATCTCAGCTGTCATCACAAATGAAATTTTCCTCAATGGTAGATTTCAATATCCTCCCAGAATTTTTATGTACTTTTCTTAGGAAAAGGTCCTCACTTTTTTTTTGATTGGCAATCATTTGTATACTCGTCTAGTATCTCTACTCTATTACAGTATTATTCTTTACTGTAGTATCCCTTGTACTAACTGTCTTCGTGTGTTAAAATACAAATGTCCACAGGAACGTAATTCATATACAGCCTTGTAATAGGAATTGAGTTGAACAAAAAATTACTTCTTAGGTGATATGGGAAAGATTCATGGATGAGTTGAAATTTGAAATAGGTCTTGAAGGATGGGTAAGATTTTAAATAGGGAGATCTGACAAAAAGGGAGTGAGAGATTAAGTTAAATGCTTATTCAGTAAAGAAACAGCACAGGCTGAACTCAGAATTTAAAAGAAGAAGCATACATTTGTGCAATAACATCTGATTAACTCCAGGGTTTTGTTATATAGTATTGAGAGCTGAATGCAGAATGACAGTTTGAGACTAAGTCATAAATGATGCAAACAGCATTCTAAGGAAATCAGGATTCCTTTGGTAGACAATGGTCAGTCACTGAAGGATGTCATATACGGAAATAACATTAACCAAGCATTGGCTAAGGAACAATATGTAGACTCTAGAAGCATCAAATTTCATTTATAAAAGTAATGAGGAATGTAAGAGAGATTTGAGGGTAGAAAGGTGATGATGAATTTGAAAATATGGAAGGATATAAAAAATATCAAGAAGCCAGTGTGAAAATAAGAAAATTACAAAAGTAAATATTCTTGCTTTCTGACCTGAGATTAAATATTAGAAAACAGAAGGCTATTTGATTATTTGAATATATCTACTCACTTATGTGAACTGTGAACTTCCAGATGTTCAAGTTGGTTTTAGAAAAGGCAGAGGAACCAGAGATTAAATTGCCAACATCCGCTGGATCATGGAAAAAGCAAGAGAGTTCCAGAAAAACATCTATTACTGCTTTATTGACTATGCCAAAGCTTTTGACTGTGTGGATCACAATAAACTGTGGACAATTCTTCAAGAGATGGGAATACCAGACCACCTGACCTGCCTCTTGAGAAACCTATATGCAGGCCAGGAAGCAACAGTTAGAACTGGACATGGAACAACAGACTGGTTCCAAATACAAAAAAGATTATGTCAAGGCTATATATTGTCACCCTGCTTATTTAACTTCTATGCAGAGTACATCATGAGAAACGCTGGGCTGAAAGAAGCACAAGCTGGAATCAAGATTGCTGGGAGAAATATCAATAACCTCAGATATGCAGATGACACTATCCTTATGGCAGAAAGTGAAGAGGAACTAAAGAGCCTCTTGATGAAAGTGAAAGAGGAGAGTGAAAAAGTTGGCTTAAAGCTCAACAGTCAGAAAACTAAGATCATAGCATCTGGTCCCATCATTTCATGGCAAATAGATGGGGAAACAGTGGAAACAGTGTCAGACTTTATTTTTTTTTTTTTTTGGCTCCAAAATCACTGCAGATGGTGACTGCAGCCATGAAATTAAAAGATGCTTACTCCTTGGAAGGAAAGTTATGACCAACCTAGATAGCATATTCAAAAGCAGAGACATTACTTTGCCAACAAAGGTCCATCTAGTTAAGGCTCTGGTTTTTCCAGTGGTCATATATGGATGTGAGAGCTGCACTGTGAAGAAAGCTAAGCACCGAAGAATTGATGCTTTTGAACTGTGGTGTTGGAGAAGACTCTTGAGAGTCCCTTGGACTGCAAGGAGATCCAACCAGTCCATCCTAAAGGAGACCAGTCCTGGGTGTTCATTGGGAGGACTGATGCTGAAACTGAAACTCCAATACTTTGGCCACCTCATGCAAAGAGCTGACTCATTGGAAAACCCTGATGTTGGGAGGGATTTGGGGCAGGAGGAGAAGGGGATGACAGAGGATGAGATGGCTGGATGGCATCACCGACTCGATGGATATGGGTTTGGGTAAACTTTGGGAGTTGGTGATGGACAGGGAGGCCTGGCATGCTGCGATTCATGGAGTTGCAAAGAGTCGGATACAACTGAGTGACTGAACTTACTGAACTGGCTCACTTATGTATTAAACTAGTCCATGGCTAAACATTAGTCTGTGGCTAAGCATTAATGTTCATTTTAGAATTTGTGCTTATTGTATATTCTGTATCAGGGTAGTGCAGACTATTAAAAGTCAACATTTAAATGCCATATTAGTTTGTTTTGTCAGATATTTAAGAAAATATTAATGTGAGCATAATTACATGGTACATGATATGTACATTGCTTTTCAAATATCCATCTTCTTAGTTACCTCAATTGTAATTAATTTGCAAAATGTAGATCAAACATAATGTTCCAGATATCTCTTCATTAATAAATATAAATATTAAATCAGTTTATATTGTGCTTTATTTTTCTAGCTGATAAAATTAGGTAACAGTTATACTGAATTTTCAATTTTTAATTAAAACCTAGACTAATTCATTGGTCCAATTACTTTTAACTTGAAAGAAACTATCTGTTTTTGATAAGGCACTTTTAATGAGATACTGTATATTAGTTCACATTTACCTTTTGGCTGTTTCTTTTCTATTACTAATTTTAATAACCAGCAATGAACTAAAATTTCTGTTGATTTACATAAATAACTTACTGGAAGTTTCTGCTCTATGTTTATTGAGCTTATATATAGTTTACAATATTTTTAAAAATAAAGGTTTATGTTTATCAAAATTATTGTTATAACTCAAGGTATATTTTTCATACATATTAAAATATTTATTTAGTATTTATAAAAATAATGCATGTATGTACAAATAAATATATATATATATATATATATATATATACTTTTAAGCAGGTGATAAATATGTAAATATATGAAGTGGAAAAAGATGCAATAAATCAGACAACCTAAGTTAAAAATAATATAAACAGAACATTGCTTTAAAATTGTGGTGAGAAGACGCACTTAAATAATCTGGAGAAAAAAATGCAAATTGCAGTGATCTTGGCCACCCACTTTTATAGTCCAGTTTTCTTGTGATGTAGGGACTATGATTAGTAAAGATATGATGTGTTTTTCTCCATACCTTTTTTCCCCTGCCCATTCCCCATTTTCCAGAGAGTTTGTTTCTCTCTATTAAAAATCGCACATATTTTTTGCACTCTTTGGATTTAGGGACTGCAGTGGTATGACCTCCCCTGCAATCTCATCCTAACCCAGCAATTTGGAAATGGTTTAAAGACTGATTTTTCAGTCTTTAGACAGATTAGACTCAGAATATTTAACTACAATACATAGAAAGGATAACTAGATATAGAAGATATTTTAAATCAACTATCCTGGATTATATAGGTTTCCCAAGTAGCACTAGTGGTAAAGAACCCACTTGCCAATGCAGGAGACATAAGAGACGTGAGTTTGATCCCTGGGCTGGAAGGATCCCCTAGAGGAGGGCATGGCAACCCACTCTAGTATTCTTGCCTGAAGAATCCCATGGACAGAGGAGCCTGGAGGTTTATAGTCCACAGGGTTGCACAGTCAGACATGACTGAAGTAATTTAGCACTGCATTGTATCCTGAATTATAGAGAAAAAAATAGTGTATCTAAAGCTTGCATCTATATGAAAAGAAGTGGATGTTGGATGACCATGAAATTATAGAAATATAGTCACAGGGCAAATAAAGCAATGCCCATTTCAATGAATGTGTTGGGAATATAATGTGAGCAAGATATGATCCCTGTCTTATTGTCTGTCTCCTAGTGAAAGACAGAAAAATAAGCTGAAAATAATAATCTGCAGCCCTAACTGCATAGTTAGGAATATACAGGGTATACAGGACTAGAAAGTCCAAACATCGTACCAGTCTAGTTTATGTCTAATAATACTTAAATGAGTATGAATTTTTCAGTGATGAGGAAATGAAATTGCTGGCGGAAAGGCTGTCATAAAGAAAGACATAGGAATAGTAAACAGTATAGTGTATTCTAGAAAAAAAAGCAGGTAGTTTGGTGTAAAACTTTAAAACTGGTGGGGAGGTGAAGTTAAAATGGCAGGGAGGCAGGGAGGAGTCAGCCTATGGGGCATTTTGTGAGCAATGCTCTACCTCACCATTTGTTTCTAATCCTCAATTTCTTTTACTATTATACTATTATATTTTATATAGTATATTTTACTATGATACTATTTATTCCTCACCTTTTAGCATATTTACTTATTGTGTTTATTGTCTACCTCTTCCTCTAGTCCGTAAATTTCAAGAAGACAAATTTGAAGAGCTCAAACCTAGAAACAAATCAGGAGACTCTATCCTTTGAGAGAAGCAAGAATCAAGTATAGAGATGGCTGTGACTGGGAAAGAAAAGAGTGGGGAACAGGCAGAGAGGAGGGTAAGGGCAGGCCACTTTTTAAAGTAATAAAACCAGTAGAACTTACTTGGTGATGGGTGAGGTCTGAGGATGAGAGAAGGATGGTTAACGGTTGACAACATTACTCAGTTTAATAGACTGTTGGATATATGACTTTTAGAACCATAACAAATTTTGTGCTGGAGGTATAGATTCAGAAACGATTAGCATTGTGTTTCATGCTGAAAACCTGAGCATATAAGAATAGAAAGAGAACAGTTCTGAGAACAAAATCATGGAATGGATGGAGTGTGAGGAGGCTATCTAGGAATGAGGAAATGAAAGGTGTAAGATCCATCAAGAGATAGTGTGGACAAAGAAAAAAGGAAAGCAGATTTCAAGAACAGTGAAATGACTCACAAATTTAAAAAGTGGCTGTGAGTTTTTAACAAGGTAAGCAATATAATGTGCTTGTTTAATTTGGCATTTAGGAAGCAAATGGTGATCATAAAAGTATCTCTGCTGGTGTGGTAGGAACCAAAGCCAAATTCCAGAAGGCTCAGGAGAATGAATGGGAGTGAGGAGGTTGAGGATAAGCATATGCATTGTTCAAAGGAAAAGAGCTCATCTTGTCTGTTTCCTGGCTTGTTTGTTACTGACAAATTCTTTTGCTAACATATCACCTTTCTCTGATATACTTTGATTTTAAAAAGGACATTTTTGGAAGGACGACAACTTAGCTTGAAAGGCAAGGCATCTCATAATAGAAAATAGAGGTCACATGAAGTATGTATGCTAAGTCACTTCAGTCATGTCTGACCCTTTGCAAATCCATGGACTGTAGCCCCCAGGCTTCTCTGTGCATGGAATTTTCCAGGCAAGAATACTAGAGTGGGTTGTCATTTCCTCCTCCAGGGGATCTTCCCATCTTCCCAGGGACTGAACCTACATCTCTTAAGTCTCCTGCATTGGCAGGCGAGTTCTTTACCTCTAGTGCCACCTGGGAACATGTAGTATAAAACCTACAAATAATACAGCAGGTACCGTTAATACATATCAACTCTTTGCCCTTTCTGGTCCTCCCTCTCCTCCCCCAAACCAGCCTAATTCATGAAGACAGTAGTGATTTAGTAGGCAGTCAATAGGTATTCAGCCAAGCTTTGCAAAGGATTTTGGTTTTTGGCTTTTAGACCATGTCTCTGTAGCATGACTGAGTTGATCCTGGATTGCTTGATTTATTCTTCAATTTTTGCCTTGGTTGTATTAATAGAACAATCAATCAGACCTTGGCAGGGATCAGAATTGGGCATTAAAGAGCCCAATACAATGAATCATGCATAGATTTGCCTTTTTTTGGGGGGGAGGGGTAAACAAATAGACCTGACCTTGATTGTACAAATGTTATATGTGAATGCCCTGTACAGCTTTTTACTATACTTAAAATATCTAACTTTCAAAAGCATTAAATGATCTTTCTGCTTTATAATCCTTCTGAAAAATGATACAAAACATATTAAATATACAGTGTAAAATACACTTAAGCAGGTGGCTCTAAATTCCAGGTGCTTTAGACATTTATTTAGGTTGACAATTATTTAGGCAGCAGCTGGAAAAGAGATGATCGGGAATGTTATGTGTTTTGCTATTTTGTAATATTATCTTTGTTTTTAAACATACATTTCTACCATTAAAAAAATAAAATTGTATTATTTTATAATTGGAGGAGATGAGGCATACATTAAGAAGAGCAATATGATTGAATAGTTTGCAAGGAAAAAAACTGTTTTAAGTAAGATTTATTATTTTATTTGGGAGCTTAAACAAGAGAATGTTTTATATATGGACATAAGGTAACTGAGCATCTACAAAAAGACTTGAGGTAATTTAAGGCCATCCTGAAGATAAATAAAATAACTTTTCATTTCCCCAAAATATATGTTTTCAAAGTACATTTGGATCACAGTTTTTTTTTTTTTTTTTTTAATCTTTATAACACTAATATTCATTGGAAGGACTGTTCTGAAACTGAAGCTCCATTACTTTGGCTACCTGATGGGAAGAACCTTCTCAATGGAAAAGACCCTGATGCTGGGAAAGACTGAAGGCAAAAGGAGATGAGGGTGGCAGAGAATGAGATAGTTAGATAGCCTCACCGACTCAGTGGATATGAATTTGAGCAAACTCTAGGAGACAGTGGATGACAGAGGAACCTGGTGTATTGCAGTCCATGGGGTCACAAAGAATCAGACATGATTTAGCAACTGAACAACAAAAACAAATATGCTTGTTGTATCAAACAGGGCAGGGCGGGAGGGGTAAGGGGGCTTCTCTGGTGGATCAGTGGTAAGGAACTCACCTTCCAGTGCAGGAGACCTGGGTTTGATCCTGGGTTGGGACCATCTCCTGGAGTAGGGCATGGCAACCCACTCCAATACTCTTGCCTGGAGAATTCCATGGAGAGAGGAGCCTGGTGGGCTATAGTTCATGGGGATGCACAGAGTCAGACATGACTGAAGTGACTAAGCAGCAGCAGCACGATGGTGAGAACTGGAAATTCCCATCCAGAGCTATGTTTGTTGCCGTGAAATCATTTCATACTGTGGATAAAGACATCCCTAAGGAATCAAATCTGATTGATTGTCTTGGTCCATTCACTTTGTCACTACTTTGTCCACTGAATAGTTGGTTTGAAAAGCATGGAGTTCTGAGGGGTTTTGTCAAAAGGGAGAAGTTCTCCAGATGATGATAATATGTATCTGGAATATTTAGGGTTTTTTGTTTTTTTTTTGCTTTCTTTTCAGTGATAAGCTTGATGATCATGTTTAACCAAATCCTCCTATATTTAACCAGTCCTTCCCAATATAAAAATATTTGAGTGGGAATGAGATTTGCCCTACATGTTTTTCCTACTCCTTGTATACCTTATATACCAAGATACTACTGCCTGTTGGGTTTCCCAAGGACTCTAATCTAGTCAAAAAAAATAATGTCTGCCTCTTCTTCCCACCACCCTTACAAGCAGTACATACTTAGTTGCTCAGTTGTGTCCAACTCTTTGAGACCCCATGGACTATAGCCTGCAAGGTCCTCTGTCCATGGAATTTTCCAGGCAAGAATACTGGAGTGGTTGCCATTTCCTTATCCAACCCTTATAGCCAGAACTCTGCTAAAGTCTTTGGATTTTACTCAACACTCATGTTACCCCAATTTCTCTGAGCTGTAACTGAATATAACTAGAAAAATATGGTCAAGATTGGTCTGGAGAGAAATTTGTTGATGGGTATAGGAAGTATTGTTAGAAATGTTCTTTGTCCAAGGTATTTGTAAAATGTTGGCAACGTTCCTAATTCCTCAAAATTATTATGAGTTTTGTTTTTATATAATTGTAAATGAAAGACCCAGAAGAGTGACTTGGAAGTGAAGATTCATTATTAAAGGGTTTTATAATATGTTGGCCAGACACAAAAAAGATTGCTACAGTTTTTAGTATCATCTTACTTGCCCCTAGGCCTTCCCTGGTAGCTCAGGTAAAGAATCTGCCTGCAATGCAGGAGACCCTGGTTTGATCCCTGGCTCAGAAAGATCCACTGGAGAAGGGATTGGCTACCCACTCCAGTATTCTTGGGCTTCCCTGGTGGCTCAGCTGGTAAACAATCTGCCTTCAATGTGGGAGACCTGGGTTCAATCCCTGGGTTGGGAAGATCCCCAGAGAAGGGAAAGGCTATCCACTTTAGTATTCTAGCTGGGAGAATTCCTTGAACTGTATAGTCCATGGGGGCTCAAACAGCTGGACACACTGAGCGACTTTCACTTACTTGCCCCTATTTTCCCTTTCCAATCCTTTTGCTTGGTTTGTATTTGCCAAACATTTTCTTCTTTTTACCACTCTGTTTCTTATGCAAATCTATTGAGAGATTTCATACTATAAATGTTAAAAAGAAACTCTGGTGAGTTTAGTACTTGTGACCCCAGGATGCTAAGAGCGTTAAACACTAGACAAGATCAACCCTAATATCAGAATGAGTAAACGGCTGAGTCTCTGGGACCTTTTTGTTTGTCTGTTTTCATGAAAAAGGTGTGTAAATAATACATTCTTCAACATTACCCTGAGGTGTAAAGCTTCCGAAGTGGCACAGTGGTAAAGAATCTGCCTGGCAGTTCAGAAGATGCAAGAGATGCAGTTTGATCCCTGGGTCAGGAAGATCCCCTTGAGTAGGAAATGGCAACCCATTCCAGTATTCTTGCCTGGAAAATTCCATGGTCAGAGGAGCCTGGTAATCTACAGTTCGTGAGGTTGCAAAGAGTCAGACATGACTGGGCACACGCACACACATAAAACGTCACATATATAACTGCTTTAAAAATATTAATTAACATTAATAACAGCATTATGGCAAAGCTAATTTATATTTGATTCAGCCTTGCAAAGATTACCAATGGTTATTTATGAAGTATGAGCATCTAATTTTATAGTCTGATCTGGCACACATAGATCAGAGGACACAGGCAGAGCCAGGGTGTGTAAAGCTAATATAGCAGTAGCGCCTGGACTTAGTAACTGTATGAAATTAGACAAGTTACTTGACTTCTCTGTACCATCATTTATTTGCTTGTTTGTTTTATTTTTCATTTGGAAAATGTATCTACTTCATAGAGTTTCTATAAGGATTAAATGCATTTCTGTATTTAAGCCCTACAGTGCCAGGGACATAGTAAATGCTCACTGACTTAATAGTCAATGTCTCATTAAATTCAAACTGCACTTATTAGGTACTTCATACATTTAAGGGCCTGTAGCAATATCATAGGAATCTTTTAATTAAGAATTTCTACTTAATACCTGGATAGTACAATTCAGTCATTGTTTAAAGCACGTAATTGTAGTTTTGTCTTCTGGCAATAGCATTTTATTCTCATTCAATTAAATCTCAAGTTCAAGATTTTCCATTGTTGGGTCATCTGATTTAATTTTAAAATTTAATACCAAGACAGTTACTCCTTTTTGTCTTTCTGACTAGCTGTAGTTTAAATCCATTTATTTTGAAATGTAATAACAATTATTTTTAGAAAAAAGTGACATGAAGCCCCTATCAGAGAAAGAGGAGCTGCTTTTTAGCAGCGGAATGAAAAAAATAACCTGTTGACATAGCATATTCCAACATTCAAATTGATCCAAACATTCTAAAAATCATACTTGGGGTACACAGATTTCTACTTAGTTTCAGAGTTTCAGAGAGTTTGTACCGAATGAGCCTTGTATAGTGGCTAGCCTAACTGCCCTCACTTGGGGGGAAGTTTCTGACCTACCTAAGGTTATAGTCGGTAGTGGAAGTGACATCAGAAAGCCGCTGTCTTGATTGTCTGGACAAAAGGATTTCCTGCCTTGAGCATCACCTATTCTTTGAACAAGATGCAGAGGGATGTTTAAGAACTTTTGGAAAGGTGAATACTGATGTCAATTCACAACTCTGTCTCATGTTTCTCAGTATCTATAAATGCTTTAATATTACTCCAGGGTTTGATACTAATGCTATACCCAGGCCTATACCTATACTGCCCTTGGTTAGTGATTCCTAGAGGAGAACTGAGTGCCATTCTCCCGATTGCTTGGTGATTTGGGTCCTTTTCCATATGATACGTCTTTCTGTGGGATAATTCAGTTGATTAGCTATGGGTAACCTTTGGATCCATCTCTCCTAGTGTCTGTAATCCTTTCTTGTTTTCTTTGCCCTTCCTGTGACCTGACTCCCTATGAAGTCTCTTCAGTAATAGAATTCTTCTGGCCACTTTAATTCCAGTGACTGGGGTTTGCTATCAATAGCTTCTGCTGGGTGAAGCTTCTTGCCTGTTCTGGTCCTTTTTTAATATCCTATTACTTGAATCTCTCTGATCACCTCCTTCACTTTTGCTACAAAAGATAATCGAGGGATTTGACTCAGCTGGGAACATTTGCTGACAGTCCTCTGCCTGACTTTTCACCAGATTCTTTAGATGTCCTTTAAGTCTTAACTAGGATAGAACTTTGAAGTCTAAGACCTGTTTTCACAGATTCAACTTTTAAATGATTATCCATGAAATGAGAAAAAAAAAATGAGGCTGAAGAATCACCTAAAGTAATGGAAATTGGGTTTGAGTCAACCTGTGAAAGAATAGGTTACACTGTAAGGGGAAAACTGTTCTTTCTTGAGTTGAGGAACGATGACTACATGTGGGTGAGGAATTGTGTTGTGGTGGTGGCCGGACTCATCCTAGTGGCTATGGGTGGTATTGTCAATATTGTGTCTGCTGTATCTCCAGCTCTGAAAAACATAAATGTCTACTTAGAGAAGTGACTACATCAGTCAGTGAGCTTATCTCTAAATATTACTGTGGCTGAGAATCATTTCCTATACACTTGGTTTGGGGATTAAGCTGTCAATCACAACACTGACTTTATATACTATGTGACTTGGAACAGTTGTCTGTTCTACAAAATGGGACTGTTATACTCTCTGATTTGTAAGGTTATTGTGATGATTTATTGAATTAACATATCTAAAGCCTTTAGATCTATGCCTGATTCATGATGTCTTTAATAAATATTAATTATAATAAATGATAATTTATGGGAAAAATACCTAGTGTAAGTTATTGGTTTGAAAACCCAAGTTTTTCTTCACTGAATCAATTTAACAGTCAATAGAAAATATTCATAAACTACAACTTTCTTTTTTGTACAATATCAAAGGGTTTTTCCAGTTTTATTTCATAATCGGAATAAAGTAACCATGTTCCTGAGAGTTTGTGAAGAGACAGGACTTGGTGTAATATAACTTTAGATGTTTCAGATTCAAGTGGTAATGTTGAGAGCAGAAGTCACCGGTGCTAAGGTGAATTATTCCTAGATAGTCTTATCAGATATTTTGTCAAACAGCCATTGAAATAAGAAAATTATAGATAAAGAGAAGATGGTGAGTGCTAAGTATGGGTGAATAGCCAGGGAGAAACAAAACAGAAAAGGCCAGGGATATAAAAACTTGGCAGATAAAAGAAGAATAAACAATAATATAATGAGGGAAATGATCGATAATTGGAGGAGTCAAAGGAAAATTTTTAGTTCACACATCAGTGAAACCTCTTAGATATCTCTAGGAGAGGTAAGTTATCATGGCACTAACTGCTCCTCCCTTTTGGGAGGTAGTCTAGGTACCATCAGCCATAAGTGGATCTTCCTTCTTGTATCTACATGGCCTGCCAGATTCTCCTTTAAGACTATAATGATCGATTTTATGTGTAAGCTTGACTGGGTTAAGGGATGCTCGGCTGGGAAGATATTATTTCTGGGTGGGCCTGTGACCTGTACTGGTGTCTCTGAAAGAGATTAGTATTTGATTTTGTAGACCAGGTAAAGATCACCCTCACAAATGTGGGTGCGCATCATCCAATCTGTTGAGAGCTTACATAAAACAAAAAGTCAAAGAAAGGCAAATTAAAAAAAAATAAAAATAAAAATAGAAAGGCAAATTAACTCTCTCTGCTTAAGCTGAAGCATCCATCATGATGCCCATGAACATCAGGCTTTTGGATTCAGACTGAGACCTATTTTGTCAGAGCCAAGATTTTCAGTCCTTTAGACTCATACTGAATTACACTACCAGCTTTCCTGCTTCTTCAGCTTGCAAAGGCTTGCAAGAACTTGGAGCAGCTTGTGGGATTTCTTGGTGGCTTAACTGTGTGAACCAACTCCTGTAGTGAATCTCCTCTTCTATCTTACATTAATTCTCTTTCTCAGGAGAACCCTAACTAATTCAGAGGTACTGGCATAAAAGTTGTATATGAGATAGATTGCAACTGGAGAAATATTCAAAGTAACTTTTACAGCTATACAGTGGTAATTATAGAGAGGATAAAGAGAGAAAGACAAGTACTTAGATTTTTTGAAGAATCAGTAGACTTTCAAATTGTGAATGAAGGAGAGGAATTGATGAGTGAATTATTACGTGAATGGTGGTATTAATGCAAATGGTAAGTGATATGAAAGAACTGAATGGATTTACAAGTCTGCAGAAATGCAATCTGATTCACAAAGATTCCTCCTTCAAGACAGTTGCAACTTTTTTCACCACTAGAGTAACATGGAGGTGGATAAGTCAAAATCATGCAAAATTTATAACATATTGCATATGTGCAAGGGAGATGTTGCTGAACAGAAAGCTCTCTTTTAAGTGCATTTTGTTGCAGAAAATTTTCTCATTGCAATGAGTTCATTTTTTCTATATTTAGTTCCTAGCATATAAAAGCAAATACGGGTCTTTGAACAAGACTTTTTGAAATATTCATGTCTTCTCCCATCACAACTTGTATTATAAGCAAAATGTTATTTAGTTGCATAAAGCTTATATAAATGTGTTGTGAATAACTTTGAGAGGTTTCAGGAAGTTAGTGAACAGTATTGGAAGCATATTTGAAGTAACTAAAATTTCAGTACAAAAATATTAACCCACCTTTGCCATATTATGCTGCTGCTGCTGCTAAGTCGCGTCAGTCGTGTCTGACTCTCTGCGACCCCATAGACAGCAGGAGCCACCAGGCTCCCCCGTCCCTGGGATTCTCCAGGCAAGAACACTGGAGTGGGTTGCCATTTTCTTCTCCAATGCATGAAAGTGAAAAGTGAAAGTGAAGTTGCTCAGTCCTGTCCTACTCTCTGCGACCCTATGGACTGCAGCCTACCAGGCTTCTCCATCCACGGGATTTTTCAGGCAAGAGTACTGGAGTGTATTGCCATTGCCTTCTCCACATAAGAAGCTTTAAAATAATACTTCACATATATTTAGTTGAACATTTTGATTAGAGATTGCTTTATAATTGAAAAAAAGAACACATTTGCATGGAAAAATGACAGCAACTACACACTCAATAAGAATTTACTGAGTATCCATAATATGCTCCCAATAGGTACTAGATGTGACAAAAATTATTGCTTACTCTATATCCCTTTCTCCCTATTCTTCTTATGAACAGAGCTTTGTTGTCAACCAGAGTAACTGTTTTAAGGCGTCTCTCAAAACTGTAATGTCCCAACCTCTTTACTCAGGGGAAAAGGCAAAGTTCTTACATAGGCATCCAAAATGTCCTACGGGAAGCATACCGTATTTACTTCTCTGACTCCATCTCCTAGAATTTTCTCACCTCAGTGTGTCCTGTTACCCACACCAGCTTCCTTGCTTTTTCTCACGTGCTTTGTGTTATTGTAATGCAGGACTTTTGCACTGGCCATTTCCTCTCTCTGAAATGCTTTACCTGCAGATATTGATAAGACTGTTTTCTTCCTCTTTGATAACTCTTTGCTTAAATGTCATCTTTGTAAGGAAGGCACTCTAACCATCTTTTCTTTCTCCCTCTTTTATTTAAACTATTATATTGATGTATGATCATCACACCAAAAGGTATACATATTTAATATATACAGTTTGATGAGTTTGGAGATATGTATACAACTGTGAATTCTTCATGCCATCAACACAATCTATGCCATCAACATATCCATCACCTCCAGAAGTTTCTTCCTGCCCTCTTATCTTTTTCTCCTTGTATTCTTCTTTTTATTATTGGAACATTTAATATAAGGTCTATCCTCATAACAAATTTTAAAATATATGATACAGTGTTATTAATCATAAGCCATATGTAGTATGGTAGATCTCTAGGCTTTACTCAGTTTGCATAGTCAACTTCTGTACCATTTCTTCCTCCTTCTAGGCCCTGCCAACCGTAATTCTACTCTATATGTTTCTTTGAGTTGGACTGTTTTTGAATCTTCATGTAAGTGGTAGCATGTAATGCTTATCTGTGACTGTTTTACATAGCATAATGTCCTTCAGGTTCATCTATGTTGTCACAAATGGAGGATTTTCTTTTTTTTTTTTTAAGGCTGAATAATATCCCATCATATCTATATCGTGGACATGTCTTTGTCCATTCATCTGTTGATGGACATTTAGGTTATTTCAATATCATGGCTATTGTGTGTAGTGCTTCAGTAAACAATGGAATGCAGATATCTCTTTGAAATTCTGTTTTATTTCTTTTGGATATATTCCCAGGAAGAGGAGAATTGCTGGATTTAATAGTTAGCTCTATTTTTTAATATTTTGAGGGACCTCCATGCTGTTTTCCATAGTGACTAAAGCGGTTTGCATTCCCACAGAGAGTTCCCCACCCCACTCCAGTACTCTTGCCTGGAAAATCCCATGGACGGAGGAGCCTGGTGGGCTTCAGTCCATGGGGTCGCTAAGAGTCAGACATGACTAAGTGACTTCACTTTCACTTTTCACTTGCATGCATTGGAGAAGGAAATGGCAACCCCCTCTGGTGTTCTTGCCTGGAGAATCCCAGGGATGGGGGAGCCTGGTGGGCTGCCATCTATGGGGTCGCACAGAGTCGGACATGACTGAAGTGACTTAGCAGCAGCAGCAGCAGAGAGTTTTCTAATATTTCTGTTCTTTACATCTTTGCCATTGTTTATCTTTTGTTTTTGTGATAATAGCCATTCTAACAGGTGATAAGTGATATCTCTTTGTGATTTTGCTTTGCATTTCCCTCATTTTCATTTCCTTTGAGTGTGGATAAATAGTTTTCACACTATTGAAGAAACTGTCCTTTTCTTTCTATATTATTGGCAATCTTGTCAAAAATTAGTTTATCATACTTGTGTTGTTTTATTTCTGAGTTCTCTATTTTGTTCAGTTGGTTTATTTATCTGTTTTTCTGCAAGTACATACTTGTTTGATTACTATAGCTTTGTGATGTAGTTTGAAATTAGGAAATGTGATGACTTGAGCTTTGTTCATCTTGCTCAAAATTGCTTTTTCTATTTAGGATCTTTTGTGGCTTTATAATAAATTTTAGGATTATGTTTACCATGTATGTAAAAAAGTTCCATTTGGATTTTAATAGGGATTATATTATGATGGTTTTGAGTTGTAGGGACATTTTAAAAATATTATTTCTTCAATCCATGAACAGCATGTATTTTCACTTATTTGTGTTGGGTTTGATTCTTTCAAAATTGATTTATAATTTTCAGTTTTTCAAGTCATTTATCTACTTGGCTAAGTTTATTCCTAAATATTTTATTATTTTTATGACATTGTGAAGGGAATTGTTTTCTTAATTTCCTCTTTGGATAGTTTGTTGTTGGTGTATAAAAATACAATAGGTTTTTGTATGTTGATTTTTGTATCCTGTTACTTTGCTAAATTTATTTTTGGTTCTTTGTGTGTGCATGTGTGTGTGGTCTTTACAATTTTCTGTCATGTCTTCTGTAGAGATAGTTTTGGTTCTTCCTTTTAAATTTGGATGTCAAATCTTTTTTTTTTTTTTTTTTCTTGCCTAATTGATCTGGATAGTTATTCCAGTAAGTACTATGTTGAATAAAAGTGGTGAGACTATGTATCTTTGTCTCCTGCATGATCCTAGAGGAAGAATTTTCAGTTTTTCACCACTGAATATAATGTTAGTTATGGACTGTTCAAATATGGTCCTTATTATATTAAGGTACATTCCTTCTATGCCTAATTTGTTGAGAACTTTTATCATGAAAGGATGTTAAACTTTGTCAAATATTTTTTCTACAATTACTGAGACAATCATAAAATTTTATGCTTTAGTCTGTTAATGTGGTTTATCACATTTATTGCTTTGCTTTTGATAATTTATCTCACTAGGGATAAATCTCATTTGGTAATGGTGTATGATCTTTTTAATGTTGTGTTGAATTTTGTTTGCTAATATTTTGTTCAGGATTTTTGCATCCATGTTCATCAAGGATATTTTCCTGTAGTTTTCCTGTGTTGTCTTTGTCTAGTTTTGGTATCAGGGTTATGATGGCCTCATGTAATCGGTTTGGCAATGTTCTCTCTTCAAGTTTTTTGAAGGGTTTAAGAAAAGTTGCTATTAATTCTTCTTTAAATATTTGGTAGAATTCACCTATGAGTCACATGGTCCTGGACTTTTCTTTGTTGAGAAATTTTTAACTACTGATTCAATCTCCTTATTTATTTTTGGCCTGTTCAGGCTTTCTTTTTCTTCTTGATTCAGTCTTGGCATGCTGTATGTTTATAGGAATTTATCCATGTCTTAGGTTGTTCAATTTGTTGGTATATAACTGTTTGTAACTTTTTAAATGATCTCTTAAATTTCTGTGACATCCATTGTAATATATCTTCTTTCATTTCTACATTTGTTTTTAGTCTTCTCTCTCTCTCTCTCTCTCTCTTTCTTGGTTAGTCTAGTTAAAGTTTATTTTGTTTTTTATGTTTTTTAAATCTCATAGTCAATTTTTCCAAATGTCTTTCTAGTCTCAATTTCACTTATTTCTGCTATAATCTTATTTCCTTCCTTCTGCTAAATTTGGGCTTAGTTTGTTCTCTTTTATAGTTATTTGATTTATAAAGTTATATTGTATATTTGATATTTCTTCTTTTTAAATGTAGATGTTTGTAGTTATAAACTTCTCTCTTAGTACTAATAGGTTTTGGTGTGTTATATTTTTGTTTTCACTTGCTTTAAGATATTTTCTAATTTTACTTTGGATTTTTTTGACCCAACTGTTGTCCAAAAGTGTGTTGTTTAATTTCCACATATATGTGAAGTTTCCTATGCTTCTTTATTACTGATTTCTACCTTTAATCCATGTGGTTAGAAAGGATATTTGGAATGATTTCAATCTTCTTAATTTTTAAGACATTTTTGTAAACTAGCATATGAGCTACCCTGGAGAATATTCCATGTGTACTTGAGAACAGTGTGTATTCTGCTGCTTTGGGTGGAACATTCTATATATTTTAAGTTAACTTGTTCTATATTAGTGTTCAAGTTTCTTGTTTCTCTATTGAATTTCTTTCTGGATGATCTATACATTATTGAAAGTAGGGTATTGAAATCTATTAGTATTGTATTGCTGTCTATTTCTCCCTTCATATCTGTCAATGATTTGTTTTATTTATTTAGGTGCTCTAGTGTTGGGTAGAAATATTTCTTGAACTGTGCCTTTGCAAATGCTTCCTTTTAACTAAAACTACTTCTCTTGTTGTCTGTAAAATTCCTATGTATTTATATTGATAAAATACGTAGATTATGCTGCAATAGCATGCAAGTCCTAAATTCATAGTTTAACACAATTAAACTAGTGATGCTCAAAGTATGATCCATGGATATATAGGAATACCTAAGATCTCTTTCAGAGTATTGGTGAGGGCAAATTTACTTTCAAAATAATATTGAAATGGTATTGCCCTTTAACCTTGTTGACATTTGCATTGATGATGCAATGTTATGGATAAGACTGTGGTTTCAAATTGACCTACTATTAGATATCCTATTTTTCATTATACTTTTTGGCCAGAATGGGAAAAAAAAGGATAATTTCACTTAAAAGTATCCTTGAAGAAGTATAAAAATTATCAATTTTATTAAATTTGATCCTTGAGTGCACATCTTTTCAATATTCTATGTGACCCAATGGGAAGTATGCACTTCCACTACACATAAAAGCATGATGATTGTCATACAGGAAAAGTACTTGTGCAATAGAGCTGCAGGCTGAATTAGCACTTTTTAAAGAAATATCATTTTTACTTTAATGAATTACTGAAAATCTATGTTTATTTAAAATTGAGTATTTAGCATACCTTTTCTAAAATTAATGAATATAGAAAGTCTGTTGCTTCATGGAAAATAATTGAAAACTTTTATGACCAATGATTTGTATTAAGATTTCAAGTAAAAATCATTTAGAAAATCATAAATATCTTCCATAGTGAACTTGACAGCTCCCCATACCTAGAGATTTTGCAAATGAGATTTGTGATGTCAACAAATGTTATTTTAAAATATTGAATAAAAAAAATATCAAAAGCTGGAAGATCTGAATAACTCAGTAACCAGTTTTCCAGATGACCAATGCATGATATTATGTAATTATGCCTCTGTAAATATATCTATTTAAAATGAAGGATAGATGAAATGTTTTAATAATAACAAAGTATAAAAAGTTAATTGCTGTGACTTTAGATTCCTTATTAAAATTAACTCTTAAGAAACTGTGGTTTGTTGAGTATTTTTGTCTTATACCGAAGAGTAAGATCCATAATTATCTGAAAAACATTCAAACACTCCTCTTACTTTCAACTACATATGTGTGCAAGGCCAGATTTCCTTCATTTGCTTCTATTAAAATGTTTCAAGTTATTAAATCTAGAACCAGATAAGAAAATTCAATTTTAACCTACTAAGGTGAAAGTAAAGAAACAATGTTACTGGATGCAACTTTTCTCACTAAATTAATTTTTTGGAATATATGTTTTATATAAAATATGCTATATTAAATATCAACATTCAGAAAACTAAGAACATGGTATCCGGTCCCATCACTTCATGGCAAATAGATGGGGAGACAGTGGCTGACTTTATTTTTCTGGGCTCCAAAATCACTGCAGATGGTGACTGCAGCCATGAAATCAAAAGACACTTGCTCCTTGGAAGGAAAGTTATGACCAACCTAGACAGCACATTAAAAAGCAGAGACATTACTTTGTCAACAAAGGTCCATCTAGTCAAGGCTATGGTTTTTCCAGTAGTCATATATGGATGTGAGAGTTGGACTATAAAGAAAGCTGAGTGCAGAAGAATTGATGCTTTTGAACTGTGGTGTTGGAGAAGACTCTTGAGAGTCCCTTGGACTGCAAGGAGATCCAACCAGTCCATCCTAAAGGAGATCAGTCCTGGGTGTTCATTGAAAAGACTGACGTTGAAGCTGAAACTCCAATACTTTGGCCACCGGATGCGAAGAGCTGACTCATTTGAAAAGACCCTGGTGCTAGGAACGATTGAGGGCAGGAGGAGAAGGGGACAACACAGGATGAGATGGTTGGATGGCATCACCTACTCAATGGATACGGGTTTGGGTAGACTCTGGGAGTTGGTTATTGACAGGAAGGCCTGGCGTGCTGCGGATCATTGGGTCGCAAAGAGTAGGACATGACTGAGCAACTGAACTGAACAGATAAAAAGTTTAAAATTTAATACATTTCTGTTTTAATTTGAAACAGGAATTATTGATAGGTAAATTAATATAAACAAATATTTTTCAATTTCAGTTATTAAGAAAGCAAAGGCGTTCTGAGACCAACATGTTTGAGAACCACTACAAAAATATATTTTTCATTTATGCTGCATCTTTGACATGAGATGATAGGAAACTGTATTCCAATTTGGTATTCATAGACCTGGGATAACAGAGAATATGCTGTCTTGTATTTGTACCATCTGTTTATTGTGAATCCTATCAAAAAAAAAAAACAGCAGGGAAGCAGACACATAGAAACATGCTAAATTCTGTGCAGTGGCTTAAAAATATTTAGATAGGGAAAACAAGTGAAGGAAAATGTAATTAAGAAGTTTTAAGCAGAAATTGACACTTAAGTTGGATTTCCAATTGAGTGACTGCATATAGACGAGAAGTGGTACAAGAGGATTATTCATAGAAAAACAACAGTAGGAAGATTCTTCCAGATTTGTCAAAAGTTGCCTTCATGATCATGAGGAACTTTGATTCCAGCTTTAATGGAGGGTCTACATTGGCCAGTAAGGGAGCATTATATATTCAAAAGCCAAGTAGCATTAGATTGTAATTGATTTTTTTAAAATGAAGCTGAAAAGTTGAGATTTGATTTACTTAACAAAAGGGTTTTGGCTTTGAGGAGGGAGGTGATATGTGCAGCATTTGAAGTTTAGATTGATGTTAATGGTTTATAGGATGATTAATTTGACAGTTCAGTTCAGTCACTCAGTTGTGTCCAACTCTTTGCGACCCCATGAATCACAGCACGCCAGGCCTCCCTGTCCATCACCAACTCCCAGAGTTCACCCAAACTCATGTGCATCGAGTCGATGATGCCATCCAGCCATCTCATCCTCTGTTGTCCCCTTCTCCTCCTGCCCCCAATCCCTCCCAGCATCAGAGTCTTTTTCAATGAGTCAGCTCTTCGCATGAGGTGGCCAAAATATTGGAGTTTCAGCCTTAGCATCAGTCCTTCCAAAGAACACCCAGCTTTAGGTGGAACTCTGTTAGAATTGGACATGGTTGGGACAAAAATTGGAAAGACCAGCTAAGGATTTTTGAACTAATTGTAAGTGTTAGTATGAATTTGTAAATAGTGCTGGGGTAGAGTTGGGTGGGGGATAGAAAAGATTAAGCGAGTAAAAATTTAAGACATAATTGGAAGAATAGCTAAATCAGTTTTGTTGACTTTCAGTATTGGGAATGAGATATTTGTCTGTTACTAACGTGCACTGTGAAGTTCCAGATGTTCAAGCTGGTTTTAGAAAAGGCAGAGGAACCAGAGATCAAATTGCCAACATCCACCGGATGATTGAAAAAGCAAGAGAGTTCCAGAAAAACATCTATTTCTGTTTTATTGACTATGCCAAAGCCTTTGACTGTGTGGATCACAATAAACTGTGGAAAATTCTGAAAGAGATGGGAATACCAGACCACCTGACCCGCCTCTTGAGAAACCTATATGCAGGTCAGGAAGCAACAGTTAGAACCGGACATGGAACAACAGACTGGTTCCAAATAGGAAAAGGAGTACATCAAGGCTGTACATTGTCACCCTGCTTATTTAACTTCTATGCAGAGTACATCATGAGAAATGCTGGGCTGGAAGAAGCACTAGCTGGAATCAAGATTGCCAGGAGAAATATCAATAACCTCAGATATGCAGATGACACCACCCTTATGGCAGAAAGTGAAGAGGAACTCAAAAGCCTCTTGATGAAAGTGAAAGTAGAGAGTGAAAAAGTGGGCTTAAAGCTCAACATTCAGAAAACTAAGATCATGGCATCTGGTCCCATCACTTCATGGCAAATAGATGGGGAAACAGTGGAAACAGTGTCAGACTTTAGTTTTCTGGGCTCCAAAATCACTACAGATGGTGACTGCAGCCATGAAATTAAAAGATGCTGGCTCCTTGGAAGGAAAGTTATGACCAACCTAGATAGCATATTCAAAAGCAGAGACATTACTTTGCCAACAAAGGTCTGTCTAGTCAAGGCTATGGTTTTTCCAGTGGTCATGTATGGATGTGAGAGCTGGACTGTGAAGAAGGCTGAGGGCTGAAGAATTGATGCTTTTGAACTGTGGTGTTGGAGAAGACTCTTGAGAGTCCCTTGGACTGCAAGAAGATCCAACCAGTCCATTCTGAAGGAGATCAGCCCTGGGATTTCTTTGGAAGGAATGATGCTAAAGCTGAAACTCCAGTACTTTGGCCACCTCATGCGAAGAGTTGACTCATTGGAAAAGACCCTGATGTTGGGAGGGATTGGGGGCAGGAGGAGAAGGGGACGATAGAGGATGAGATGGCTGGATGGCATCAGTGACTCGATGGATGTGATTCTGAGTGAACTCCAGGAGTTGGTGATGGACAGGGAGGCCTGGCATGCTGCGATTCATGGTGTCGCAAGAGTCGGACATGACTGAGCGACTGAACTGAACTGAACTATCCTTTAATATATATCCTTCTGTGAAGCTTTCTTTCTACTCCCCTACTCAAAACCATTCTTCCCAGCACTTAGTGTCCACAGAGAGTATCTGTCCTAATTTGTATTATGATTTGTTTCCTTGCATGTATATTTAGATGGGTAGATATCTTTTAGATAATTTCCATGTACTACTTGAGCCTAACACAATGCTTGACACAACCAATGTTTAGTACTGTTGGTTGAGTACATGATGTTAATGTATGAATATAATTAATGTATCAATTGAAGAAGAATGGTTTTTATTCATTTATCTAAACTTCAGAACATGTGGATAAGTAACATTAAATAAATAGTAAAAATAAGTACATTGGCTGAATTTTTCAGGTTCAACTTGGTCTTATTAAATTTTAAAGGCAAAACTGGAATATATATGTGTGTGTGTGTGTGTATGTGTGTGTATACATATATATACATATATAATATAAAATACATAGTATGACATTCTTCTTCCTTCTCTGTTACTTAATAGTGTGGCATATGTTCCTAACAAATATTCATGTGAGTCAATGTGAGAAATGTTCAGACAAAATGATGGTGAAATGTAATATAAACTAAGACATAAGCCTACAGTTACATATCACTGGACATTTGCCAGATACTTTTCTAACAGCTTTCCACATACTGATTAATTTTATTTTCAAAATAACCCTATTATCTCTGCTTTATACATGAAGAAAATGAAATGCAGGATAGCTAGGTAACCTGCTCGATGTCAGACATGTGTATAAAATGTGTATGCAGCAGAAGCAGTATTTGTTTGAGGCAGTCTGTACTCCTGACATCTGTCTTTGAAACTGAGATTTTCCTACTATGACTTTACAGAGTTTAAAAAAAACTCATTGTAATGTTGTTAAATTCTATATGATGGTATTTTATATTTGTAAAGAGTGATGTTTTTTCTTTCAAAAATAAGCAACTGGCTTTTGCCTAATGAAGAGTACAAAAATAATTCATAGTTGCTTAGAAGAATCCCATGCATTTGTAGATCCAAAATAGTCAAATACTTCTTATTTTACAATGAAAATTGAAAGATAAAGTTTTAAAATCAGAAGATAATAATGCATAACTCTCCTGTGTACATTTAGAAACCAAATTCTAGAGTACAAATACAGAGTTGGATATGTAAATGATTCATAGCCTATGTGAATCTTGGAAATAGCAAAAGGCTCTTACTAAAAGAAAAAGGAACATATACATTAAGAATTTCTCAAAAAAAATGTGAACATGAGAGCTACTAAAATCATGAACACATCATCATTAGCATCATTAGCATCATCATTTTCATCAGTTGCTTTTTTATATATAGATACTGGGTTCATGATTCTGAATTAAATGCTCTAAATCCATAAAAATATTTTTTAAATTGCAAAAGAGCTAAAAAGAGAGCCTCTATATTTCTAGAGACATTAGAACAGCTGCTTATTTATTGACCAATGCTTAATAGTTTCTAATAATCAGAAGTATAATGTTTAAAATTTTTATTTTTAAATTTTCAAAATAGTTTATATATATATAAATCCTATATGAAAGAATTAACATAGATTTTAAATTATCTACTGAATGTTGGAGACTCTGACTCAATATTTCAAACCAATTAAGTCTCCCTATATATAGAGTTGACATTCGTACTTTAAAAGATCAAAGTGCCTTTTCTTTATTGTTTTGCTGTGGATATATTTATGATTTTTAGACAGAAAGTATTTTTTCCCACAAAAGTGTAGAGATTTGAAATAAAGAAGTAAAAATGATAATCTTTATATACTTAAGTGTATGATTAAATTCAGTGACATATTTGTTCTTTTGAAAAGAGAAAGTTTGCTTTAAAAAAAAAAAAAGCATTCAGTTTACATTCTATGAAACTAAGAACAACAACAAAAAACAGTTGTTCTAATTTTAATTGGTATGTTGAGCAATAGGTTAGAATTCAAATAATCACTCTGATTGTTTTGAAAGTAAGTAAAATATAGTGGATCAGTTCCCAATTAACTTGAGAAATATATGATGCACAGGTATACTTTTTTATGTAGAATGGATATGCTTGAAAATTTGTCAGATATTTGAGTTTTTTTTTAATTGAATTAGATTTTAGTGGCTAGATGAGGTTAAAATTAAAATAGTTCTGATCTAAAAAATTTTTCTAGTACTTTCAGAATAATAACTATATAAATGTACATGTTTAACATAGTATAGATTTATGTATGTCTGTGTGTGTGTTTTGAGTACAAAATAGATGAGTATATACTAGTCACTTAATTTCAGTTTCCATTTGAATTATCCTTTTTTTCTGAAGACCTAAACAAAATCACATAAATATTTGTAAAGACATTAGATGTCTTACATGAAGATGTTCTTCTCTTTAAAAAATAGAACTAATATATTTTCCCTTCAAACGAGTACCTTAAGAGATAACGAATTACATCTCAAGACCACCTTGAGTATTTTTAAAATTGTGATTTCCCCTCCCTGGAGTGTCAGAATCATCTAGTTCAGTTATATGGGATTTAACCAAAATCCATAGATGATGCTGATACATGTAGAAACCAAAAATGTGTTGCTTTATTTCATTTCAAGTAACCCTAATTTACAGATAGCTTATAGTACATTCTGTACACTGTCTTGGATTCCAATGGCATTTGCCTCTAGCACCTTCAAACTCTGGCTTGCTGAGTAAGCAGCTCAGCTCTAGTCTGTGGGGCTCCTCCACCTGGAATAGGCAGTCGCACACCCAGAGGTTTTGTGTCCTCCTCCAATACTTGAATGACATGCCATAATCAGCAGGAACATGCAGCCAGATTTTGAGAGATTACTTAGCCAGAAGCAATCAGAAATGCAATGGAATTAGTCTACTGTCAGGAGTAATTTGATTAATGGAAATAAGCACCAGGGTAAATGTAGCCTCTCTCCTGTCCCTCTCAAAGACTACGCATCTGAGACATGGCCTCTCCATTTAGGATACCTGGATATGTACCATTTGGCTGAATTGTATTGTTTTGGCTGAACTGATTGTATTGTTTCATGGCTCATCAAGAGACCAATAAAGTGCTTCTCATCCTTCCCTGTTTCACTAATTTTTATGGTCACTTTTTTTTTTAAAGGAACTCAGTCTAGAACATTCTATACCCCATTTAGAAGAAAACCATTTATTGTATTATGTCATATATGCTTATATTGAGAAGACATCTTTAACTTATGTCTACCATAATGGAATGAGTCACAGGTAAAAACAAACAAACAAAAAACAAATCTTGTATTATAAGAGGTAAGAATGCAGAAACCAAAAGTTGTATACAGAACAAAACTTAGCTGCTCATGGTGTGTGATCCTCTAATGTGCTGTTGAGTTTGCTTTACCAGTATTTCCTAAGAATTTTTGCACCTCTATTCATTATGGATATTGGCCTGTAGTTTTGTAGTTGTATTTTCTTGTAGTTTCCTTATCTGACCTTGGTGTGAGGGTATTACTGGCCTCCTAAAATGAGTTTGAGTGTATTCTTTCCTCATCAATATTTTTGAAGAGTTTGATAAGGATTTCCATTCATTCCTCTTTAAATATTTGATAAAACTCAGTGAAACAATCTGGCCTATGCTTTTCTATGTTGGAAAATCTTTGATTACTGAGTCAATCTTATTATTAATCTGTTCTAATTTTCTATTTCTTCATGATTCAGTCATGGTAGTGAAGTGAAGTGAAAGTTGCTCAGTCATATTCAACTCTTTGAGACTCCATGGACTATACAGTCCATGGAATTCTCCATGCCAGAATACTGGAGTGGGTAGCCTATCTCTTCTCCAGCAGATCTTCCTGACAAAGGAATTGAACCGGGGTCTCTCCTGCATTGCAAGCAGATTCTTTACCAACTGAGCTATCAGGGAAGTCCTTTCAGTCATGGTGGGTTGCATATAAACAGAAATGCATCCATTTTTTCTAGGCTGTACAATATGTTGGCATATAGTTGTTCACTGTAGTCTGAGATCATTTGTATTTCTGTGGTATCAGGTGTGAGGTCTCTCCCTTCATTTATAATTTTATTTGGCTCTTCACATACCATGATCAAGTGAAATTCATCCCTGAGATGGAAAGCAGTGGTTTACCATCTGCATTTCAATAAATGTGAGACACCACATTAATAGAATGAAAGATGAAAATCATGTGATCATCTCAATAGATGCAGAACAAGTATTTGATAAATTTCAACATCCATTTATAATAAAAGGTCTCAACAACTTGAATTTGGAATGATTATATCTCAACATAATGAAGGCCATTTATGACAAGCACACAACTAATATTATATTCAGTGGTGAAAGATTGGAAGCTTTTCCTCTAAGATCAGAAACAAGACAAGGATGCCTACTATGATGGTTTAGTCACTAAGTCATGTCCTACTCTTGCGACCCCATGGACTATAGCCCACCAAGTTCCTCTGTCTATGGGATTTTCCAGGTGAGAATACTAGAGTGGGTTGCCATTTCCTTCACCAGGGGATATTCCCAACCTAGGGATTGAACCTGGGTCTCCTGCACTGCAGGCATATTCTTTGCTGATTGAACTACCATCTTATTCAGCACATTACTGGAAGTAATTGCCTATGAATCAGGCAAGGATGATGAATGAATGAATGAATGAATAAATAAATAAATAAATAAAAGTCACCTGATTTGGAAAGTAAGAAAGAAAATTGTATCTACTTGAAGATAACATGGTTTTATGTATAGAAAATCCTAAATATCACTGAAAATCTGTTAGCTCTAATCAACAAATTCAGTAAAGTTTCAGGGTAAAAATCAAAGTACAAGTATCAGTTGTGTTTCTATTCACTGAAAATAAGTTATCTGAAAAGTAAATAATCTCATTTACAATAACCTCAAAACCAATAAAATACTTAGAAATAAATTTATCCAAGGAAGTGAAATATTTGTACACTAAAACTATGACATTTGTGAAATGGAAGAAGATGCAAATAAATGAAAAGCTATCCCATATTCATGAATTGAAAAAAAATAATATTGACAAAATGTCCCACTACCCAAAGCCATCTATTGATTCGGTGTAATCTCTGTCAAGTTTCCAATGACTTTTTTTTGCAGAAGCAAAAAATATAATCTTAAATTATTTTGGAGCCACAAAGGTCCCCAAATAGCCCAAACAATTTTGAGCAAGAAAAAGAAAGATGGAGGCATCACACTTCCTAATTTCAAACTATTTTACTAAGCCTTGGTAATCAAAATAGTATGATATTGGTATAAAAATAGACACAGAAGCATCTAGAACAGAGTTGAAAGCCTAGAAATAAATCCATGCCTATACTGTCAACTAATGTTTGACAGGGGAGCCAAGAATACTCAGTGGAGTCTCTTTAATAAGCAGTGCTGAGAAAATTTGATATCACATATTAAAAAATGAAACTAGACACCTGTCTTACACAATTCACAAAAATTATCTTGAAGTGGATTAAAGACTCAAATGTCAGAACTGAAACTATAAAAATCCTAGAAGAAACAGAAATCTTCTTGACGTTGGTCTTCAGTCAGTCAATTCAGTAGCTCAGTAATATCCAACTCTTTGCAACCGCATGGACTGCAGCAGGCCTGGCTTCCCTGTCCATCATCAACTCCCAGAGCTTACTCAAACTCATTTCCATAGAGTCGGTGATGCCATCCAACCATCTCATCCACTGTTATCCCATTCTTCTCCCTCCTTCAATCTTTCCCAGCATCAGGGTTTTTCCAAGAAGTCAGATCTTTGCATCAGGTGGCCGAAGTATTGGAGTTTCAGATTCAGCATCAGTCTTTCCAATGAATAGTCAGGACTGATTTCCTTTAGGATAGACTAGTTGGATCTCCATGCAGTCCAAGGGACTTTCTTTCTTTTTTTAAAAAAATTTTTTTAAAAAATCTTACAGTATAGTAAGTACCTTGAAAAGTACATTAGCACAGTAGAATCACAACTGAAGCAACTAGCACTCACAGTAGAACAGCTGGCATACAGGGGCTGGCATCAAGTGAACAGGCAAGGAGAGTTATTGACTGGAGGAGAGAGGATATGGGAACTAAAATGCTTTGAAGAATCTTCTCCAACACCACAGTTCAAAAGCATCAATTCTTTGGTGCTCAGCTTTCTTTATAGTCCAACTCTCACATCCTTACATAACTACTGGAAAAAACATAGCTTTGACTAGATGGACCTTGGTTGGCAAAGTAATTTCTCTGCTTTTTAATATGTTGTCTAGCTTGGTTATAACTTTTCTTCCAAGGAACAAGTGCCTTTTAATTTCATGGCTGCATCACCATCTGCAGTGATTTTGCTGCTGCTGCTGCTAAGTCGCTTCAGTCGTGTCCGACTCTGTGCGACCCCATAGATGTCAGCCCACCAGGCTTCCCGTCCCTGGGATTCTCCAGGCAAGAACACTGGAGTGGGTTGCCATTTCCTTCTCCAATGCATGAAAGTGAAAAGTGGAAGTGAAGTCGTTCAGTCGTGTCCGACTCTAGCGACCCCATGGACTGCAGCCTACCAGGCTCCTCGGTCCACGGGATTTTCTAGGCAAAAGTACTGGAGTGGAATAAACTCAAAATGGATTAAAGATCTAAACATAAGACCAGAAACTATAAAACTCCTAGAGGAGAACATAGGCAAAACACTCTCCGACATACATCGCAGCAGGATCCTCTATGACCCACCTCCCAGAATATTGGAAATAAAAGCAAAAATAAACAAATGGGACCTAATTAACCTTAAAAGCTTCTGCACATCAAAGGAAACTATTAGCAAGGTGAAAAGACCCTTCAAATGGGAGAAAATCTGATCACAAAAATATATTTCAACTTAAACGACCCAATCAAAAATGGGCCAAAGTACTAATACTAAATTTTCTCCAAAGAAGACATCAGATGGCTCACAAACACATGAAAAGATGAACATCACTCATTATCAGGAAATGCAAATCAAAACCAGAGGTACCATTTCACACCAGTCAGAATGATCCAAAAGTCTACAAATAATAAATGCTGGAGAGGGTTTCTTACACTGTTGGTGGGGAATGCAAACTAGTACAGCCACTATGGAGAACAGTGTGGAGATTCCTTAAAAACTGGAAATAGAACTGCCTTATGATCCAGTAATCCCACTGCTGGGCATACACACTGAGGAAACCAGAAAGGAAAGAGAAACGACACGTGTACCCCAATGTTCATCGCAGCACTGTTTATAATAGACATGGAAGCAACCTAGATGTCCATCAGCAGATGAATGGATAAGAAAGCAGTGGTACATATACACAATGGAGTTTCTACCATTTGAATCAGTTCTAATGAGGTGGATGAAACTGGAGCCTATTATACAGAGTGAAGTAAGCTGAAGGAAAAACATAAATCTGTATACTAACGCATATATATGGAATTTAGAAAGATGGTAAAATAATAACCTGGTGTGATTCAGCAGCACTGATGTGTAGATCAGTCTTATGGACTCAGAGGGAGAGGGTGGAAGATTTGGGAGAATGGCATTGAAACATGTAAAATATCATGTCACCAGGTTCGATGTATGCTTGGGGCTAGTGCACTGGGATGACCCAGAGGGATGGTATGGGGAGGGAGGAGGGAGGAGGGTTCAGGATGGGGAACACATGTATACCTGTGGCGGATTCATTTTGATATTTGGCAAAGCTAATACAATTATGTAAAGTTTAAATAAAATAAAATTAGAAAAAAAAAGTACTGGAAATACACGGCCTTGATGTACTCTCCGCAGTGATTTTGGAACCAGTCTGTTATTTCCATTGTTTCCATCTATTTGTCATGAACTGATCTGATCTTCGTTTTCTGAATGTTGAGCTTGCTTTTTCACTCTTTTTTTTCATCAAGAGGCTTTTTATTTTTCAACCATAAGGGTGGTGTCTTGCATATCTGAGGTTATTAATATTTCCCCGCAATCTTGATTCCAGCTATTTCCAGCCTGGTACTTCAGATGTATTCTGCATAAAAGTTAAATAAGCAGGGTGACAATACACGGTCTTGATGTACTCCCTTCCCGATTTGGAACCAGTCTGTTGTTCCATGTCCAGGTCTAACTGTTGCTTCTTGACCTGCATACATATTTCTCAGGAGGCAGGTAAGGTGGTCTGGTGTTCCCATCTCTTGAAGAATTTCCCACAGTTTGTTGTCCACACGGTCAAAGGCTTTGGCATATTCAATAAAGCAAAAATATATGTTTTTTGGAACTCTCTTGCTTTTTCGATGATCCAACAGATGTTGGCAATTTAATCTCTTGTTCCTCTGCCTTTTCTAAATCCAACTTGAACATATGGATATTGGTCTTGGCAATGTCCTTTTGGATATGACACCAACAGCACATGCAACAAAACCAAAAACAAACAAGTGAGACAACATCAAACTGAAAAGCGTCTGCAGAGCAAAAGAAATGTTCAACAAAATGGCAACTTGCAGAATGGAGGAAAATATTTCAAAAACATATGTGATAAGGGTTAATATCCACAATATTTAAGGAGTTCATAACTTAATACCAAAACAATTGAACAAAGACAAATCATTTAATTAAAAATAGACCAAGGACTTGAATAGAACTTCTTCCAAAGAAGACATTCAAGTGGTCAATAAGTACATGATAAGGTGCTCAACATCACTAATTATTTAATCATCAGTAAGTGCAAATCAAAATAAGATATCATCTTATGCTTGCTAGTATGGTCATCATCAAAAAGACAAGAGATCGCAATTTTTGATGACAATGTGGTGAAAGTGAATCCTTAGTTAGTAGAAGTGTAAATTGGCACAGCCACTGTAGGAAACAGTATGAAGGCTCAGCCCCAAATTTAAAATATTACTCAGCCATTAAAAAGAATACATTTGAATCAGTTCTAATGAGGTGGATGAAACTGGAGCCTATTTATTTTTTTAAATACAGTATACTAACGCATTTATGGAATTTATTTTTAACAATAACCTTGTACATAAAAGAAACACTGATGTATAGAACAGTTTATGGACTCTGTGGGAGATAGAGGGTCAAAGATTTGGGAGAGTGACATTGAAACATCCAGAATATCATGTAAGAAACATGTTGCCAGTCCAGGTCCTGAACTGGATGCTTCCCCTCCTGGGACTCCCAGAGGGATGGTATGGGGAGGGAGGAGGAGGAGGGTTCAGGATGGGGAACACGTGTCGTGCCTGTGTGCATTCATTTTGATATTTGGCAAAACCCAATTATGTAAAGTTTTAAAATAAAATAAAATTTAAAAAAAATAGAACTTGATCCAGTGATTCAACTTCTGTCTATATATTTTAAAAAATTTAAAAAAAAGAAATCATGATGAAATATCTGCACATTCATGTTAATAGCCATATTATTTACAATAGCCAAGACATGGAAACAAGCAGTGTCCATTCATTAATGAATGATAACATATATATATATATATATTTTTTTTTTTAATGAAATGCTATTCAGCAATAAAAAGAAGGGAATCCACCATTGATGAAACATGGGTGGATCTTGAAGACATTATGCTAAATGAGGTAAATCACACAGAGAAAGCCAAATGATTTCACCTATAGTTTGAAATTCTCCACCCCCACCAAATAATAAATCATAGGAACAAAGAACAGATAAATGGTTAGTGATTGTCAGAGTTGGGAGTAGACATGGGGGAAATGAGTGATGGTGGTGAAAGGATGTGAAACTTTCAGGTATAAGATAGATAAGTTTTGGGGATGTAATGTACAACATTGTGACTTTAACTTATAAGTATGTATTCTATATTTGAAAGTTGCCAAAAGAATAGATATTTAAATTTCTCTCACAAGAGGAAAATAACTATGTGAGGTGATAGAAATTAACTAAAATTATTATGATAAATCACTTTGCAATATATACAGGTATCAAGTCATCATGTACACCTTAACTAATACAATGTTATATGTCAACACTATCTCAATAAAACTAGAAAAAATAACTCATCGTATTTTTTGAGCAGTACTTCCTAAAATTTTTAGTTCACAGTCTACTTTATGTGAGTATCTGAACTTCTTTTAGCTCTTTCTTTTATCCCATATGCCCACAAGATCTTACCAATCATTCAAAGGAAACTTTGTTTTTAGTTGCTAAGTCAAATCCTACTCTTTGCAAATTCCTTAGTAATAATTGTTTTCTGGGGGATGGAGGCTGTCAGATTTGTTTAGCTGCTATTATGAAGTACAAGAAGTCATGACATGTACAAGAAGTGGGAGTAAGACTGTCTATTTTGACCAGTGGAAGACATGGGGGACAAAGATAAGACAAGTTTAAGTTTGATTAGTACATTTCTAGCGTGAATCCCTCAATATAAGCATTCATCTTCTCTTATTTTCCCTTTTCTGAGTGGACATTTAACTCAAAGAAAATTCATCTTAGAAATCTGAAGCATCTTTTTCATGAGGCTTAAGCTGAGCCTTGAAAATGGGGAGTGTACTTGTTCTTTTCCCTACAAATATGTAACCCTTCTGCTTAATATTTAGGGAATTCTCAATTGTGTGTTTTTTGGCAAGAAGAAATGTCCTACTTCCCAAGGTATATGTTTCCATGCCAACTGGCCTGATGTGCGCTAGTGAATGATTTTGTCTATCAAAAGTTTCTACCTAGAATTTTTCATATGGAGAAGATTGGGCAAAGATGATGTATTTCTCTGTACTGATGGTATATGGCAATGTATTCTCTGCGGTTGGGCCCTCCAGATCTGCTTTGCTTTTCTCAGTTTTCTAGTTTTCCAGTCTCCTAGTAACTCTGTGGGCTACTAATACATTTATTTTTTTCTTAAGATAGCATCTGTTTATCGTTTAGCTTCCATTCAACAACTTGGTTAACACAGCCAAATATCATGTAGACACAGAACCACTTGAAGTTTATCTCAGGTTAAGGAGTCAGCATGAACAGAGGGCTATATCCTTATACGGTATTATGGTACTTTAAAATGATTTTGTATTTTTCAGCGTAATTAATAACATGAACAGATGTGTATGTCTGATCTAGTAAGCATATCTGTGACAAGAACCATGAAGTAAACAGAGGATGCTAATTAGACAACACCTGTCTCTGATGAAGATGAATGTGCGTATTTTCAGTCTTACAATTTGAAAAAGCTTTGTACATCTTCATGGAATTAGGAACTGGAAGAAAGTGGTATTGTCAGGGCTTGCAATGATACTGGAAGAAGGCCCACCTGTTACACCGCCTGTCCTCCATGCCATAGCTTCTCTACTGGAAAGTGGAACTTGTTGTAATAGAGGAAAGATCAGCAAGAATAACCAGTTTTTCATGACTTTGGAGTATAGGTTAAGGGAGCAAAGGTGGGTTCAATCAATTTTAATTCAAGACTCCACTTCTCTCCTTGTCCTGTTTATTTTCCCTGTGAGAAGAATGAGTCTGCACAATACCTGGGGATGAAAGAGAATAATCATTTGACTTTGAGAAAGTTGTCTTCTGCCTATGTGTACTTGCCTCTTTGCAGATGGAATGATTTCTGAACTCTGCTAAAGGCCAGATAGTTTACTTCAGAAAGATACTTTGCTTGTTGCTGCTTTATTGCAGCAACAATAAAGATCTTATATATAAAAAATATTTTTCAGCTATTAACCCAGCCTTTAAAAATTATATCTTATTACTACAGCCTGAAACTAGATGGCTTTAGGAGGGACTATAAGACCAATAAAGCATTCCACATAGCATAATATGAAAGTCAAAGTAATGCTATTTTAATAAAAATTTAACTCCAGCTAAAGTCATCTGTATTTTAAACTATTTTACCTCTTTGCTGACCTGAAAGGGAAACTGCTATAGAGTGACACTTGTTTTTAATGCATATTATTGAGTAGTTGGCTTCTGAAGTTTGTAGAATCCATTTCAAAAATGAAGGCTGAAGTTTTAATGTGATTCCCTCGTATTCTGTTTCTGCTAGACCTGTAAGTACTAGAAGTGCAGAGTTAATTGTGCATTTCACTCTGACTTCATCATTTAATAGTAAACCTAAATAGCATTTTGAGAAGAGTACATAATAAATGCATTCAGACACTGCAGCTGTTTTTTGTCTGTTTTCCAAACACATAATGTGCTAATTTGGAAAAAAATCAACAACAGCTGCAAATACATGTCAACAGCAAGGTCTTCAAGGGAAGGCCTTAATAGGTTTTGTTAATCAGTGGTGAACCAGGCGTGAATAAATAATTAACACACTAGATAACAGAGCCCTGTTGCCCCTACTGCTATAACTAAAGTTCTGATAGCCTTTCCTCTAAGTTCGGGATTTACCTGCAGTATTTTAAAGGAAAAAAAAAAATCAATAAAACTAAAAATTCAATAAAACTAAAGTAAGTTTAAAAGTAAAACAGAATATTGGGTATGGATAACAGGAAAGTTATCTTACATAATTTAAATGCATTTTAATCTTATAAATAAAAGTAGATGTCAATCTATTTCATTGGTATACCTAACAGCAAGTGATTGTGAAATGCACACCAGAACTCTGTGGTTATTACACTTAAATCTAGTGCTGTGTCAATAAATCTACATGTATTTTAAAAAATACTTCATAGAAGAATAGAAAAAAGTGTAAAACATTAATTAAAATTCAAGTGTAAAATAGACTTGAAATCTTAACTTTTGTGAAGATTTAATATTTAGTTGGATATTAACAAACCAACATGATGGAAAATTTATCATCTTATGGGAGAATGTATGAGGCACTGGCTTTAGAATATGCTGGTGGTTCTCAAAGAGTGGTCCCAGCTGCAACAGCACTACCTAGGAATCGGTTTAAAAGGCAAATTCGCAGGCCCTATTCAAACTTACTAAATCAGAAACGTGGGGGCAGGACCCAGAGATCTATAGAATAAAAAGCCCTTCCAGGTGGTTTTGATGCTTTCTAAGGGCATTGTTCTATTCTTGTCAATAATTCATATTACAGAGTAGTGTTCATTGTCCAGTGTATGGTTTGGTGACTAAAGCCCACATCTGGGAACAAAATCTGTTTAGTATCCCACACATTGTCAGATAAAACACCAGCTGTTGGTGTCATGTCACTGTTAAGCTTGGTGAGAGGCACCAAACAGGAGAAATGCTATGCTACCAAATTATTTTTCTGTTACTGTAGGTAGTGGCCTGTGTGGAAGGAAGTCAGCTATTGCAGAAGTACAGTGTTCCCAAGGGAAGATTTTGCCGCACTTCTTCACCTCATGGGTGTTGAGATTAACTTCAAAGCTAAAGGTGGAAACTTCAAGGGATTGACTAATAGTTACCATTTTCAAAACTTTCACTCCTCCACCAGTAGTAGGATTGATGTTGACCTGTCAACTGATAATTGCAATCAGCAGAATGTTAGAGGAGCCCATGGCAAATGCTACTGCTTTACCAAGCTTTGAAGAAAAGTTCCAGGGTCTTCCATAGATGATATGAACATCTTAGAAAATGATTAGACTTGAACCATCCTGTCCCTTTCACTCACACCTCAGTGGCACTTGTCTAGAACATGCTTTCACAAGAGGATCATTCATTAATATGGTGGACAACTGGCATTGGAAGATAAGGAGGAGAAGAAAGGGCCAAAGTCATCAGGGGAAATTCAATCCTTGCCCACTGAAGGCTCCCACTCTGCAAAACTAATTCTTAGGAACTGAATGTTTGTGTCCCTGCAAAATTCATATGTTGAAGTTCTAGCCCCCAAGGTGTTGTATTGGAGACGGAGACTTTGGGAAGATTTACATGAGATAATGAGGGTGTGGTTCTCATGGTGGGAATAATGCCCTCATAAAAAGAGACACCAGAGAGCTTGCTCTTTCACTCTCTCCAGTGCAGGCACTGAGGGCACTCAGGAAAGGCCACATGAACACACAGTGAGAAGGCAGTCCTCTAAAAATCAGCAAGAGTGCCTTTGCTGGAACCCAGCCATAATGGCATTCTGATCTCAGATTTCTCACCTCCAGAACTGTGAGAAAATAAATTGCACTTATTCAAACAACTTACATTTAAAACTGAAGAACTACAACAATACTTTGCTTGAATTAAAGTCAAAAACTAAAGTCATAATTTAACTTGTATTCTATTAACTTAAACTTCCCAGAGTAAAATTCTTAGTTCAGTTCAGTTCAGTTGCTCAGTCGTGTCCAACTCCCTGCGACCCCATTTAACACAGCATGCCAGGCCTCCCTGTCCATCACCAACTCCCAAAGTTTACCCAAACCCATGTCCATTGAGTCGGTGATGCCATCCAACCATCTCATCCTCTGTCATCCCCTTCTCCTCCTGCCCTCAATCTTTCCCAGCATCAGGGTCTTTTCCAATGAGGCAGTTCTCATCAGGTGGCCAAAGTACTGGAGTTTCAGCTCCAACGTCAGTTCCTCCAATGAACACCCAGGACTGATCTCCTTTAGGATGGACTTGTTGGATCTCCTTGAAGTCCAAAGGACTCTCAAGAGTCTTCTCCAACACCACAGTTCAAAACATCAATTCTTCTGTGTGCAGCTTTCTTTATAGTCCAACTCTAAAATCCATACATGACTACTGGAAAAACCATAGCCTTGACTAGACGGAACTTTGTTGGCAAAATAATGTCTCTGCTACTTAATATGCTGTCTAGGTTGGTCATAACTTTCCTTCCAAGGGGTAAGCATCTTTTAATTTCATGGCTGCAATCACCATCTGCAGTGATTTTGGAGCCCCCCCAAAATAAAGTCAGCCACTGTTTCCCCATCTATTTCCCATGAAGTGATGGGACCAGATGCCATGATATTCGTTTTCTGAATGTTGAACTTTAAGCCAACTTTTTTACTCTCCTCTTCCACTTTCATCAAGAGGCTTTTTAGTTCCTCTTCACTTTCTGCCATAAGGGTGGTGTCATCTGCATATCTGAGGTTATTGATATTTCTCCCAGCAATCTTGATTCCAGCTTGTGCTTCTTCCAGTCCAGTGTTTGTCATGATGTACTCTGCATATAAGTTAAATAAGCAGGGTGACAATATACAGCCTTGACGTACTCCTTTTCCTATTTGGAACCAGTTTGTTGTTCCATGTCCAGTTCTAACTGTTGCTTCCTGACCTGCATACAGGTTTCTCAAGAGGCAGGTCAGGTGGTCTGGTATTCCCATCTCTTGAAGAATTGTCCACAGTTTTTTGTGATCCACACAGTCAAAGGCTTGGCATAGTCAATAAAACAGAAATAGATGTTTTTCTGGAACTCTCTTGCTTTTTCCATGATCCAGCGGATGTTGGCAATTTGACCTCTCGTTCCTCTGCCTTTTCTTAAACCAGCTTGACAATCTGGAAGTTCACGGTTCACATATTGCTGAAGCCTGTCTTGGAGAATTTTGAGCATTACTTTACTAGTGTGTGAGATGAGTGACATTGTGCAGTAGTTTGAGCATTCTTTGATATTACCTTTCTTTGTGATTGGAATGAAAACTGACCTTTTCCAGTCCTGTGGCCACTGCTGAGTTTTCCAAATTTGCTGGCATATTGAGTGCAGCACTTTCACAGCATCATCTTTTAGAATTTGAAATAGCTCAACTGGAATTCCATCGTCTCCACTAGCTTTGTTTTTGGTGATGCTTCTTAAGGCCCACCTGACTTCACATTCCAGGATGTCCAGCTCTTCCAACATCACAGAAGACTCTATACATCGACATCACCAGATGTTCAACACTGAAATCAGATTGATTATATCCTTTGCAGCCAAAGATGGAGAAGCTCTATACAGTCAGCAAAATTCTGTTAAGCTACCCTAAATTACCTATGTAATTTTCTTTTGGTAGCTTGAGCAGGTTAAGACATTAAATGATCTTTATTCCTTATTCATAAAGATGCTTTTGGCTTTGGGGAAAAAAGACATCCCTCTCCAAAATTCAGGAACACTAAATTCTTTCAAAGGCAAACTCTTTTACCCTCTGGATCCTAGTGGGGCTTCTCTTGGTCAGAGGATGGTGAGGATGTGTTTTTAGGAAGGGCAGTTCTCCGCTAGCCTTGTAGGGAGGTGACTGGAAGCTTTTTCTGTTTATTGAGGGATATAATGACCTTTTATTCTCAGCTCAGCAGCTTTGGCCCATGATTAGAAGTTGATATAAGGTGTCTTTACAAGATATCTTATATCTCTTTGAAAAATGAGTCTTAAAATATGAGACCCCAAATTAATTATAATCATAACCCCATATTTACTAAGAAGTTATCATGTGAAACACAATGTACTAAGACTTATAATAAATCACTAATCTTCCAAACCAGCCTGATGATGGGTATCAGTAATACTAGATGAATTGTGTCTTCCTAAAATTCATATGCTTAAGTCCTAACCCATAACAATATCTCAGAATGTGACTTATTTGACAATAGTACATTTACTTAGGAAATCAAATTAAAATAAGATTATTAAGGTGGGTCCTAATCCAGTGATTTAGGCTTTAGCAGTATGTGAAACTAGAACTTCCAGATGTACAAACTGGGTTTTGAAGAGGCAGAGGAACCAGAGATCAAATCGCCAACATTTGTTGGATCATGAAGAAAGCAAAGGAATTCCAGGAAAACATCTATTTCTGCTTCATTGACTATGCTAAATCTTTGACTATGTGGATCACAGCTGTAGAAAATTATTGAAGAGACGGGAGTACCAGACCACCTTACCTGTCTCCTGAGAAACCTGTATGGGGGTCAAGGAGCAACAGTTACAATCAGATATGGAACAACTGACTGGTTCAAAATTGGGAAAAGAGTACGACAAGTCTGTATATTTTCACCCTGCTTTTTTAACGTCTATGCAGTGTACATCATAGGAAATACCAGGCTGGATGAATCACAAGCTAGAAATAAGATTGCTGGGAGAAATAGCAACAACCTCAGATATGCAGATGATACCACTCTAATGTAGACAGTGCCAAGGAACTAAAGAGCCTCTTGATGAGGGTGAAAGAGGAGAGTGAAAAACCTGACTGGAAACTCAACATTCAAAAAACTAAGATAATGGTCTCCAGTTCCATCACTTCATGGCAAATAGAAGGGGAAAAAGTGGAAACAATGAAAGATTTTATTTTCTTGGGCTCCAAAATCACTACAAATGGTGATTGTAGCCATGAAATTAAGACACTTGCTCCTTGGAAGAAAAGCTATTGCAAACCTAGATAGCATGAAAAGAACAGAGACATCACTTTGCCAACAAAGGTTCATGTAGTCAGAGCTACGGTTTTTCCAGTAGTCATGTATAGATGTGAAAGTTGGTCCATAAAGAAGGCTGAGCCCTGAAGAATTGATGCTTTTTTATTGTGGTGCTGGGGAAGACTCTTGAGAGTCCCTTGGACAAAAAGCTAGTAGAAGACAAACCAGTTAACAAACCATTTAATTCTAAAGGAAATCAACCCTGAATATTCATTGGAAGGACTGATGCTGCAGCTGAAGCTCCAGTACTTTGGCCACCTGATATGAAGAGCAAACTCATTGGAAAAGACCCTGATGCTGGGAAAGATTGAGGGCAAGAAGAGAAGGGGGTGACAGAGGATGAGATGGTTCGATGGCATCCCCAACTCAATGGACATGAGTTTCAGCACACTCCGGGAGATAGAAGAGGACAGAGGAGCCTGGCATGCTACAGTCCATGGGGTCACAAAGAATCAGACAGGACTTACAGCGTGAACAACAATAACAACCCCAGCATAATCAGGGTCTTTATGCAAAGGTGGAATTTGAACAGACAGGAACACCAGGAGAAGGTATGTAAATATGAAGGCAGCAATTAGGGTGATGCTTCTACAAGCCAAAAGACACCAAAGATGCCAGCAACCCACCTGCAGCAAGGGGAGATTCATGGAACAGAATCTTCTTCCCCGTCCCCAGAAAAAATAGCTCGGTTCACTTTGATCTTGGTCTTTTAGCCTCCAGGACTGAGTAAAGTCAATTTCTATTATTTAAGCCACTCTATTTGTGGTACGTAATACAGCTCGGGGAACTATTACAGTTAATATTCCTGTTTTATAAATGAGAAAATTGTATTAAACTCATTTATAACTCATTATTAAACTCATTTAAAAACTCATTAACAGGTGGTATAGTGGATGGTCTCTGGGGTAGCCCCATGATCCCCATCTCCCCATGTTCATTCTCCTGTGATCCCTACCCCTTGAATGTGTGTAGAACCTATGATTTGCTCCTAACCAATCCATTATGAGAAAAATGATGGGACATACATGATTGATGATCTGCACTGAATTCTGTTACATAAGATGGTAACATCTGTCTTATTAGGGGACTCTCTTCTACTGGCTTTAAAGAAGTGAATTATCATGTCTTGAGCACCCATATTGGGGGTGGGGGTGACAAGAAGCTTAATGTAGCTTCAGCCTGGCAGCAAGCGAGAAACTGAGGCGTCTCATTTTGGCAACCTTGAGGAACCAAAAGCTGCCAACATCTACAGTGTGAGAGCAGACCCTTCCTTGGGGGACACCCAGATGAAAACCCAGCCCTGGCCAACACACTGATTGCAACCTTGAGGAGAATCCAAGTAGGCCATGAGCAGATCCCTGAATACAGAAACTGACATAACAAATGTGCTCAAGGCACTTTTAAAGTTTATCGCTTTTAAATTTGTAATTTTTTTTTTTTCAGCACTAGATAGCTAATGCAGGTGGTACCTCCTTAAAACTCCATTGTTGGCAGATAAAGACAACTCCCATCCCTCCCATCCATGTTTTGTTGAATAAAAAACTTGGAGATTCCAGAGACTTTTTTTTTTTTTTAATCACTGCTCTGTTGTACGGAGCAAAAGGCACCACACTTCAAGACCATGGTGAATTTAGGATTCTGAATTTAGTGTTAGAAGACTTGCTTTTAATCCTTATCACTGCTGCTTATATGACAGGAGGACCTGAGGCAAATTTATTAACATGTTTTCTTCTCTATTGTAAAACAGGATTAATACTGTATGTGAAAGAACCTAGTACAAGGTGTGACATATACTTAGTTCAGTTCAGTCTCTCAGTTGTGTCCAACTCTTTGCAACCCCATGAATCTCAGCACGCCAGGGCTCCCTGTCCATCACCAACTCCCGGAGTTCACTCAAACTCATGTCCATAGAGTCAGTGATGCCGTCCAGTCATCTCATCCTCTGTCATCCCCTTCTCCTCCTGCCCTCAATCCCTCCCAGCATCAGAGTCTTTTCCAATGAGTCAACTCTTCGCATGAGGTGGCCAAAGTATTGGAGTTTCAGCTTCAGCATCAGTCCTTCCAATGAACACCCAGGACTGATCTCCTTTAGGATGGACTTGTTGGATCTCCTTGCAGTCCAAGGGACTCTCAAGAGTCTTCTCCAACACCATAGTTCAAAAGCATCAATTCTTCGGTGCTCAGCCTTCTTCACAGTCCAACTCTCACATCCATACATGGCCACTGGAAAAACCATAGCCTTGACTAGATAGACCTTTGTTGGTAAAATAATGTCTCTGCTATTTAATATGCTATCTAGGTTGGTCATAACTTTCCTTCCAAGGAGTAAGCGTCTTTTAATCTCATGGCTGCAGTCACCATCTGCAGTGATTTTGGAGTCCCCCCAAATAAAGTCAGCCACTGTTTCCACTGTTTCCCCATCTATTTCCCATGAAGTGATGGGACCAGATGTCATGATCTTTGTTTTCTGAGTGTTGAGCTTTAAGCCAACTTTTTACTCTCCTCTTTCACTTTCATCAAGAGGCTTTTTAGTTCCTCTTCACTTTCTGCCATAAGGGTGGTGTCATCTGCATATCTGAGGTTATTGATATTTCCCCCGGCAATCTTGATTCCAGCTTGTGCTTCTTCCAGCCCAGCGTTTCTCATGATGTACTCTGCACATAATTTAAATAAGCAGGGTGACATATACTAGGAATTAATAAATGCTTCTTTTTTCCTACTTCTCCATCTTTTAAAATTCTTGAACAGAGCCATATGTATATTATACACACACACACACACACACACACACACACACACACACACCAAGAACCTAGAAGTGGATAAAGTTAGGACCTTTGAATGAGCTGGGATATAACTGGGTTAAATTAACAAGTGACACAAGGAGACTGGCCCCATTTTAGTGACATTACAGATTATAAAATATTATCATAACATACATAATTTCATGGCAATATTTCATGGTCTTCTACAAATCCTGGTCCACAAGAGGTCCATAAGAAGCATGTGCACAGCTTACTCCCAGCAGCCACTTTGTTATTAATTATTTTTATCAATTATTTTTGCAAATAATACCTTTGCTCAACTGCCCTGCTTGCTTAAGGGTTATATATTCTGTGATGACTTTGGCATCATTTTAACTGTATAGCAACAGTGAATAATTTTGGACTCAAGGTAGGTAGAAAGTAAAGACACTCTTGCACTGGATACTCAAAACTTAGGGAATTATTGTCCCAGGAGGGGTGGGGTTATGAGGAAGTCCTTACAAAGCATACATCTGATACTTGACATGATACATGGTATATAGTAATTACTCAATGAATTGTGTTTCTTAAAAATCTATTATCAAGAAGCTAAAAAGTAAGAGTTTATCAAATCAGCTATCACTATAGATACACAGAACTGAAAGTAATTCTGGGGAACGTACTTTCTTTCTGAAGAGCTTTATGTTTTCTTCTGGATAAAGTTGGCCATATATACCCAGTTTTGTTTAAGAAATAATTGCTACTGTCTGGCAATGTTCAGGGAAGCTTCCTTTCAACAGGAAGCATATGTTCTGAAAGGTGACAAGGATGTTTATATTTATTTTAGCCAGCCAGAGGTATTTTCTCTCTGGTTTTGTTCATAGAATCCAAGTGCTTTATTTTCCATCAAACTGAGGAAGATTTCAAGTTCCTACTTATTTTTAAAGGCCCATATATATATTTTGTCTTTTTTTATACTCTTACAAAATGTAATTTCTGGAAAAGTGCACACGTGTATTACATTGAGCTAGAGCCATCTATCACGCAAGTGATACTTAGAAGATAAACAAAACACATTAACATTTAAACAAAAATGAGTTTTGCCCCATCATGTTTTCTACTTCTGGTAAAACAACAGTGAGAAAGAGCAACAGAACAAAAATACCTAAGGGGAAACGTGATTCAACCTGCAGTAAAGCTGGATTCTTGTGATGGGGAAACATTTTATAATGAGGTATGACTGAATTAAACACCTGGTTGTTGCAATATCAAACTAAATCACCTCTTTTGAACTCAATTTCACTCATGAAATAACTGTAGTTGTATTTTTTTTTAAACACATAGAGAAAATAAACTCATCAACAATAATTGTACCTAATTCGTCCTAAGGTAATAGGAAGCTGGCTTCAAAAAGGCCACATTATCATCTCTTCCTAATTAATAAGGCCACACCAACTTTGTATTTGTTCATCTCCATAAGTTAATTTTGATAAATGATTGCATAATGCCTGTCTTACTAACATATCTCCAAGTGTAGGTTACCAATTTATCTCATCCCTCTTCTATTCAGTTTCTTTTAATAGGTAGATGACTAAGTATGTCTGAGCTGCTATGACAAAATATCATACACAAGGTAGCTGGTATTTCTCATAGTTCTGCAGGCTGAGAAGTCCAAAATTAAGGTGTCAGCAGATTTAGTGTCTGGTGTGGGCCTGTGTCCTGGCTCATAGACAGTCATCTTCACTCTGTGTCCTCACATGGCAGAAGGGATTAGGGAGCTCTTGGGGTTTCTTTTATAAGGGCACTAATTCATCTCATGGAAAATAGATGGGGAAACAGTGGCAGACTTTATTTTTGGGGGCTCCAAAATCACTCCAGATGGTGACTGCAGCCATGAAATGAAAAGATGCTTACTCCTTGGAAGAAAAGTTATGACCAACTGAGACAGCATATTAAAAAGCAGAGACATGACTTTGTTAAAATAGGTCCATCTAGTCAAGGCTATGGTTTTTCCAGTAGTCATGTATGGATGTGAGAGTTGGACTATAAAGAAAGCTGAGTGCTGAAGAATTGATGCTTTTGAACTGTGGTGTTGGAGAAGACTCTTGAGAGTCCCTTGGACAGCAAGGAGATCCAACCAGTCCATCATAAAGGAAATCAGTCCTGAATATTCATTGGAAGGACTGATGTTGAAGGTGAAACTCCAATACTTTGGCTACCTGATGTGAAGAGCTGACTCATTTGAAAAGACCCTGGTGCTGGGAAAGATTAAAGGTGGGAGGAGAAGGGGACGACAGAAGATGAGATGGTTGGATGGCATCACCTACTCAATGGACATGAGTTTGAGTAAACTCTGGGAGTTGGTCACGGACAGGAAAGCCTGGCATGCTACAGTCCGTGGTTCACAAAGAGTCAGACATGACTGAGCAACTGAACTGAATTCAATTCATGACTTAATCACTTCCAAAGGCCCTACCTCTTAATACTATCACATGGGGGTGGAGGGTTTATGATTTCAATATATGAATTCAGGGAGTGGAAGACATAACCATGTAGCCCATAACAGTAGGTGATCAAAATGATAATTTTGTAAAGCAGTACTACTATGCATAATGATGTGTGCTGTGCTTAGTTGTTCAGTTGTGTACGATTCTGTGAAACTTCATGGAATATAGCCTGCCAGTCTCCTCTGTCCTTGGGGATTCTCTAGGCAGGAAATCTAGAGTGGGTTGCCATGCCCTCTTCCAGGGGATCTTCTCATACATAACGATAGCCAATATCTAGTAAATATTTTCTTTAAATCAGATTTATTATCCTAGGAGTTTTATATACATTAATTCATTTAATAAGATCCTTCCTAAGGAAAAAAGCTAGAATCAAGATTGCCAGGAGAAATATCAATAACCTCAGATATGTAGATGACACCACCATTATGGCAGAAAGTGAAGAAGAACTAAAAAGCCTCTTGATGAAAGTGAAAGAGAGTGTAAAAGTTGGCTTAAAACTCAACATTCAGAAAACTAAGATCATGGCATCTGGTCCCATCACCTCATCGCAGATAGTTGGGGAAACAGTGGAAACAGTGGCTGACTTTATTTTGGGGGCTCCAAAATCACTGCAGATGGTGATTGCCGCCATGAAATTAAAAGACGCTTACTCCTTGGAAGGAAAGTTGTGACCAACCTAGACAGCATATTAAAAAGCAGAGACATTACTTTGCCAACAAAGGTCCATCTTGTCAAGGCAATGGTTTTTCCAGTAGTCGTGTATGGATGTGAGAGTTGGACTATAAAGAAAGCTGAGCCGAAGAATTGAGCTCTTAAGCTGTGGTGTTGGAGAAGACTCTTGAGAGTCCCTAGGACTGCATGGAGATCCAACCATTTTATCCTAAAGATCAGTCCTGGGTGTTCGTTGGAAGGATGTTGAAGCTGAGGCTCCAATACTTTGGACACCTGATGCAAAGATCTGACTCATTTGAGAAGACCCTGATGCTGGGAAAGATTGAAGGCAGGAGGAGAAGGGGATGACAGAGGATGAGATGGTTGGAAGGCATCACCAACTCTATGGACAGGAGTTTGTGTAAACTCTGGGAGTTGGTGATGAACAGGGAGGCCTGGCATGCTGCAGTCCATGGAGTTGCAAAGAGTTGGACACAACTGAGCAACTGAAGTGAATAGAACTGAATCCTTCCCCTGGAGAAGGGAATGGCTACCCACTCCAGTATTCTTGCCTGAAGAATTCCATGTACAGAGGAGCCTGGCAGGCTATAGTCCCTGGGGTTTCAAAGAGTTGGACATGACTGAGAGACTTTCACTTCATTTCCTAATGCTTACCTCTCCAAGATTATAGGAATTCTCATTCTCTAAACTTATCCTTAAATCTTCAGCTTAATATAAGAAAGATCACCTGGCTGTCAAGAATGACTCAGCATTCCCTGAGACTACTATGTTCTTTTCCACCTCTGAATCTTGGCTTCCATGTTACTTTTTGCCTAGAACGCTTTTTTTTTTTTAATTCTTCCACTTTGGTTCCAACCATCTTTAAGAACTGGTTTTGCATATCACTTTTTTTTTAGAGAGACTTCCTTAACCCACAGTAATTAGAAAGGGAAACCCATCTTTGGACTTGAGAGAGTTAATTCTTAGGTAGTTTGATAAGGAGTCAAGGGCCCTTGAGGGGGAAAAAGAGGTCCAGGGCTCTCAAGGTGGAGAAAAGGGACAAAGGTTTTTTTTTCCTACATTGCTTTGTCTTAGTTACATAAGAGGTTTTTTTTTTTTTTCTTGAACTCTGAGTTGTTATGATCAGTTCAGTTCAGTCACTCAGTCGTGTCCGACTCTGCAACCCCATGAATCACAGCATGCCAGGCCTCCCTGTCCATCACCAACTCCCAGAGTTCACTCAGACTCACGTCCATCGAGTCACTGATGCCATCCAGCTATCTCATCCTCTGTCATCCCCTTCTCCTCCTGCCCCCAATCCCTCCCAGCATCAGGGTCTTTTCCAATGAGTCAGCTCTTCGCATGAGGTGGCCAAAGTACTGGAGTTTCAGCTTTAGCATCATTCCTTCCAAAGAAATCCCAGGGCTGATCTCCTTCAGAATGGACTGGATGGATCTCCTTGCAGTCCAAGGGACTCTCAAGAGTCTTCTGCAACACCACAGTTCAAAAGCATCAATTCTTCAGTGCTCAGCCTTCTTCACAGTCCAACTCTCACATCCATACATGACCACAGGAAAGACCATAGCCTTGACTAGACAAACCTTTGCTGGCAAAGTAATGTCTCTGCTTTTCAATATGCTATCTAGCTTGGTCATAACTTTCCTTCCAAGGAGTAAGCATCTTTTCATTTCATGGCTGCAGTCACCATCTGCTGTGATTTTGGAGCCTCAAAAAATAAAGTCTGACACTGTTTCCACTGTTTCCCCATCTATTTCCCATGAAGTGATGGGACCGGGTGCCATGATCTTTGTTTTCTAAATGTTGAGCTTTAAGCCAACTTTTTCACTCTCCGCTTTCACTTTCATCAAGAGGCTTTTGAGTTCCTCTTCACTTTCTGCCATAAGGGTTGTGTTATCTGCATATCTGAGGTTATTGATATTTCTCCCAGCAATCTTGATTCCAGCTTGTGCTTCTTCCAGCGAAGCGTTTCTCATGATGTACTCTGCATAGAAGTTAAATAAGCAGAGTGACAATATACAGCCTTGACATACTCCTTTTCCTATTTGGAACCAGTCTGTTGTTCCATGTCCAGTTCTAACTGTTGCTTCCTGACCTGTATACAGGTTTCTCAAGAGGCAGGTCAGGTGGTCTGGTATTCCCATCTCTTGAAGAATTTTCCACAGTTTATTGTGATCCACACAGTCAAAGGCTTTGGCATAGTCAAGAAAGCAGAAATAGATGTTTTGCTGGAACTCTCTTGCTTTTTCCATGATGCAGCAGATGTTGACAATTTGATTTCTGGTTCCTCTGCCTTTTCTAAAGCCAGCTTGAACATCAGGAAGTTCACGGTTCATGTATTGCTGAAGCCTGGCTTGGAGAATTTTGAGCATTACGTTATTAGCATGTGAGATGAGTGCAATTGTGCGGTAGTCTGAGCATTCTTTGGCATTGCCTTTATTTGGGATTGGAATGAAAACTGACCTTTTCCACTCCTGTGGCCACTGCTGAGTTTTCCAAATTTGCTGGCATATTGAGTACAGCACTTTCACAGCATCATCTTTCAGGATTTGGAATAGCTCAACTGGAATTCCATCACCTCCACTAGCTTTGTTCGTAGTGATGCTTTCTAAGGCCCACTTGACTTCACATTCCAGGATGTCTGGCTCTAGGTCAGTGATCACACCATCGTCATTATCTGGGTTGTGAAGATCTTTTTTGCACAGTTCTGTGTATTCTTGCCACCTCTTCTTAATATCTTCTGCTTCTGTTAGGCCCATACCATTTCTGTCCTTTATCAAGCCCATACTAGTAAGAGTGATTTAAAGCTAATGGTAAGGAAATTGAGTAAACAGAAAGAAACAAAAGACAACTCCAAAATAAAATAAAAATGCAAAATGAGAATTTACATTATGTGGTCCTTTAGAATGAGCAAACTGCTTACATTTTTGCAAGATAGATTCATCTGCTTCTTAAGAGTGAAATAATGTTAAAAACAAGGAGGCTTAGTTAAAGTTAGTTTTAATGTATTTTTGATGATTAATGATAACTCTAGTTTGACTACTTTGAGGACTGATATTTAAATAGGAATCAAGTAGTGTTTAAATAGCAAACAAATTCTTTGAATATTTAATCTATGGCTTTCAGAAGTCAGATACAGAAATAAAAACTATATATATTAAGATAAATATTGAAAACAAATCAAAATGATATGTACTGTAAATGGCATGCATTATTTATAGAATCGATTACAATCAGAAGTATTACATATGCACGTATATCAATTATGTTAAAGAAAATTTCAGATATTTAATGACTAAAGACTTTCATAGCAGCCTCAGAACTAATTATAAAATGAACAAGCTATTATCCATCTTTCTAGATGTTTCTGAAATAACTTTGAATATTTACCATTGCTTTGAGCTAGGTATTATATATTAGTTTTATACATTTGACAGGAATTAAATCTATTAGTCAAATATATTTGCATTCATTTTATTCACTAAATCCAAAGGAATTTTCTCAGGATGACAGACATTTTGAGACTCTGAAATACAATGTCTTGAAAGTCTTAGGGTTAGATATAATACCATTATCATAGCTAGTGCCCAAGAAATAGATGTAATAATTAATTACTTAACATTGATAAGACAACAGCTATGGTTAAGAGTTTAATCTGATGGTGTAAACAGAATTTGTTTTGATAAGTAGTTGATCAATGTGGAGATAAACATTAAAATTCTTGAATGAAAGAACCCCTCTGATTTTCTTGGCATTGCATGGATTTTGTGTGGTTGTGGAGGTCACTCTGAATTTTCTGATTTTATTTTATCTTTCCAAGTCATGGAGAAACTGACTTATTGGGATGAAAGTATTCACATAAAATTGAAGACCTTAGTCAAAAATGTGGCTTTCCTTCAAGGTAAAAACATGTCTTTCCTGTGTATAAAGATAAGCTCAGCAATTGCTAGCAGATATGAAAAACAAAATTGCTGTCATTTATTATGGCAGCAACTTTACATACCCGATATTATCTAATTTACAATCTGTTTTGAAACAAATACCTGCTTTTTTTCCATGAGGGTCACAAGTCTTAGAAAGTAAATAGTTTTCCCAGAGTCACACTGATGATGGGAGCTAAATTGAACACTGGAGCAAGGACTGCATAGACCAAGACTGTGCTCATTAACCATGGTACTATACTTGTCTAACAGATGGATGCTTCTTAGACTACATCCTCAGATTCCCTTTTGCTGACTCATTGGGAGATACCTCTGGTTGACAAAATTCTTAATAACACAACCACAAGAGAGGGTTAAAATGTCTTGGGTTAGATACCTCTTATTTCAACTTAAAGCTAATATCTTGAAAAATCAGAGGAAAAAGAACCAAGCATTTATTGTTAGATTTTTTTTTCCCCATATCTGTGCTTCAGTTTTCAGGCTTGTTTGCTTTGTTTTGTTCAGTTTTGCTGTAAAGTCCTCAAGGTTTTCTAGCACCTTGTTACTCTAAGGTAGGTCAAGCACTAGCACCAAGGGAAATTTATGGGAGCATCTTAGAAATAGAGACCTTAGATTACATCCAAACCTACTGAATCAGCACCTGGCTTTTACCAAGATTCTCAGGTGATTCATAGGCACATTAAAGTTTGAGGCTCACTGCCCTTGCAGGCCATCAGAATGCTTTTAAATAGCCCCGAGAACAAGAGAGTAGATGCAAGTCTTACAGTCTTTCAAGGATCAACAACTCTATTTTGATATTGCCTATGTGTTCAAATGAGGACAAGTGATTTCATAAATAATCAATCAGCTATCAGTCCCATTGTGATTCTCAGCTACGGCAGATTTTCTCTAACAGTTGACATCACTTGATTTCCATCTGTAGGACTTCCTGTGTTGCCTCCTGTTTCTGGAGTCACCCCTTTCTATGTAAAGGATGGTTTAACAACTCCAAATTTCTAATCTGTGGTTGGATTTCAAGTCATTCCCAAGTGCTGTCCTGGTTTCTTTCCTCTGTGTAACTTGGCTTCTCTCTTGTTCACTGCTCCTCTTATCTTCAGGCCAATAATGTCTCATGTTATTAGTCTTTGCCTCTGAAGATTTGTACTTCCTTTTCTTCTTTTTGGTGCCCAGTACCTGTTGAGCTATGCCCTACTTATTGTTTGTCTCTGAGATTTTCTGGTGGCTTCTGCCTGCTCAGACATTTTATGATTTGGCTTCATTGTCCAATTCTGGTAAGCCATGCAGGCACTATTTCCATATTTTACTTTGTCTAGGACAGAATAATATAGATCAACTCATAATAAAACAATCAGTTATTATGGGTATAATTTTTAATGTGCAGATTAATTATGAACTTGCAAGGCTTGTGTGTCTTACTCTCCTACAACTATATTTGTTTAGTTTTTGATGATCAAGAGTTTGATTTTCAAAATTACTGAACTTAAAAAGATGTCCATCAGCAGATGAATGGATAAGAAAGCTGTGGTACATATACACAATGGAGTATTACTCAGCCATTAAAAAGAATACATTTGAATCAGTTCTAATGAGGTGGATGAAACTGGAGCCTATTATACAGAGTGAAGTAAGCCAGAAGGAAAAACACCAATACAGTATACTAACGCATATATATGGAATTTAGAAAGATGGTAACAATAACCCTATGTATGAGACAGCAAAAGAGACACTGATGTATAGAACAGTCTTATGGACTCTGTGGGAGAGGGAGAGGGTGGGAAGATTTGGGATAATAGCATTGAAACATGTAAAATATCATGTATGAAACGAGATGCCAGTCCAGGTTCGATGCACGATACTGGATGCTTGGGGCTGGTGCACTGGGACGACCCAGAGGGATGGTATGGGGAGGGAAGAGGGAGGAGGGTTCAGGATGGGGAACACATGTATACCTGTGGTGGATTCATTTTGATATTTGGCAAAACTAATACAATTATGTAAAGTTTAAAAATAAAATTAAATAAAAAAAAAAAAAAAAACCAAAAAAAAACAACAACAAAAAAAGAAGAGCATGTTTCTCAAAAAGACTTGAAAAACAACAACAACAAAAAAATGTGGTAACTTTAGGTCATTTAGACATTTTATTCAGAATCCACTAAGAGCAGCAGATATTATTAATTCATTATATGAAATGGAAGTTTTGGCAAAAGCAAAATCTATAAAACTTTAGAAAACATATCATTAAGGTTATTCAGAAAACTGCACTTAAAGAGTAAAGACTTGGTGTTAGGTTTATTATTTGAAAATGAAAAAAATAAAATGAACCTTAAGTCTATGCCACCTGGTCCTTTTCCTGGCCCAGGATTATGCCTATCTTCAGGATTCTGGTTTTGGATGTATGTGCATAGCCCAACTGTCTGCAATAAAGAGAGAGCACTATTTGTAGAAATCTACTCTGTGACTCACTTTTCCTTCACTGTGTGCTTCAGGACTATCTAAATGCTGCTTAAGGTCTAACATCTTGAAACAAAATGCATTCATTCCTCTCTGTTGCTGCTGCTGCTGCTGCTAAGTCGCTTCAGTCATGTCCGACTCTGCAATCCCATAGACGGCAGCCCACCAGGCCTCCCTGTCCCTGGGATTCTCCAGGCAAGAACACTGGAGTGGGTTGCCATTCCCTTCTCCAATGCATGAAAGTGGAAAGTGAAAGTGAAGTTGCTCAGTCGTGTCCGACTCTTATCGACCCCATGGACTGCAGCCTACCAGGCTCCTCCATCCATGTGATTTTCCAGGCAAGAGTACTGGAGTGCGGTGCCATTGCCTTCTCCTATTCCTCTCTGTTATGTTACATTTAACGGCTTCTGTTGTCAGTATGCTCTCTAGGATTCACAAAATCCTCTCCTTTTCCACCAAAAGAGTCTCCCTTTTGATTAGAACAAAACCATTTGCCATAATCCCATTCTCACTAGCTTCTCAGTGTCCGTTTGTTCTGTCTCCATATAGTTTTGTCTTTCACATAGTAGAATGCCTTCTACTCCCATCAGGACTGTTTCTTTAGTGAACTTATCCAACTTCCACAAAATTATAAATGAGTTCAAACTGTTCTACCTACCACTAAATAACAACAACAAAACAAAAAACTTTTAGAATTGTAAATTTTATGTATATGTATGTATCTGTACATAGATATATTAAATTATAAGTATAGAGATCAGTACATTTCAAAAAATGAACAGACTCATGTAACAAGGTCTCAGATCAAAGAGAACACTTTCCTCACTCCCTTTAGCCACTTTGTACTAAGGCTAAGACTTCATTCAGAGTTGTCTTTTTTTCTTTGTTCCTCACCACCATCAGTCAGGATGAGCTAGATTATGCTGTAGTAACAAACAGCCAGATTCTCAGTGGATTAAAAGATTAGAGACTTTTTTTTCCAACTTTACGTATCTGTTGAGACCATTGCAGCTCTGCAGAACCTTATCTGTTATTTGAAATGTTTGTTTTTTGTTTCCTCATAGTAATTGAAAATTGAATTATGGAGAATTACACTCAAGTACTTGAAGGCTTACATATTCTCTTTTAATCATGTTTTTTGTTTTTGTATTCTACACAAATCATATATTTCCTTGAAGAGTTAGTCCAGTTTTCTAGTTTAAAGCTGTATAAATGATCATTCACAACACAATCAGAACATACTTGATTCCATATCTACTATTCCATATCTGCTGCTGCTAAGTTGCTTCAGTCGTGTCCAACTCTGGGTTTAGTCCTATAAATCAATCAGTATAAATAGGAGGTATAGATTTGAGACAAAGGGCATAAAATCACATTGGACAACAGTGTAGGGGTTTTACTTATAAGAAGCTACTTTTCCCGTTTGTTTTGAAAATACTACCAAATTGCACTCTTGGCTTGTACTGAGGTTTTTGGCCCACCCTTGAAGTTTCTCCTGATGTTTACAGAATTGTAAGGTAGTAGGTAAATATTTTTATTGTCCTCAATAATTTTATGCATCGTGTCTAAACATTTCTGCCTAATTCCAGTTCACAAAGATTTTCTTATATGTTTTGTAGAAACTTTGTTGTTTGAGGTTTTACATTTAGGTCTATGATCCATTTGATCCATTGTGAGTTAAGTTCTATATGTGGTATGAGATATGAATCAAAGCTCTGATTTGATTTGATTTGTATGTGGATATCCAATTTAAAATTGTTCCAGCACCAATATGTAGAAAAACTATTCTTTTCCACTAAATTATCTTTTGTAGCTTTGCCAAAAATCAGTTGTCCATATAAATATGGGTCTATTTTTGAGCTCTATTTTTTTTTTAATCTATCTTAATACTCAGACTCAGCTTCTTAAATACTGTAGTTAAATTAAGTATTGAAAGCACATAAAGTTCTTCACATTTTTCTCTTAGTTCTTTTAGCTATTCTTGGCTCTTTCTATTTTGATGTGAATATTAGAATTAGTTTGGCAGTTTTTATTAAAACAAAACTAGCAGTGGTTTTGATTGGATTATATCAGATCTGTAGATCATTGGGGAAAATTGATATCTGAACAATAGTAACTCTTCTGAACTAAATTTCACCTTTCATTTGAGTCTTTATCTCTATAGCACTTTCTCATTTTCATTTTATCAGTTTTGCACATCTTTAGTCAGTTTTAGACCCACATATTTCATTGTTTTTTGATACTAGTGAAAATGTTATTTTTTAAAAAAATCAAATGTTAGCATAACTTTGTTGTACTTATTTAAGTGATTGTTTCAGGATTTCTAGTATATATTTTTAGCATCATAGTCTGCCGTTAAGTGATATACTACTTCTCAACCAGCACGTAAGTCTGAAGACAGTATAGTTCTATATCTATCTCTTTCCAACTCACCCTCCCCATAAAACAAACAAAAATCCACAGCAAGATAAAACCCTGACTTCTGAGTCTGTTTTGTAATTCTAGCTCCTTGGTCTTTATGAACTCAGAGCTCTATCCTTTAATTCAAGAGGACTGTAAGCCTACCTCTTGTCCTCCTCCTTTTAGACTTTAAATAAATGCTTTGGACAATCATAGAGCTTACCTTATTAGTTTCCTGTGGTAGGCTGAATTAAAGCCCTTTCCCTCCCCACCCCAAGATGTCTACCTCCTGCCCTCCAGAATTTTTGAATGTTACCTTATATAGAAAAAGAAACTTTGCAGGTGTAATTAATTTAAGAGTTAGTCTTGTGGTGGGGCGCTTGACCTGCTATCCAGGTGGGCCCAATGTAATCACTATGCTCTTTAGAGGAGGAATGAAAGAACCTTCAGAGCCAGAGGAGGAGGTGATGCGATGCTGGAAGTAGAGAAGGGAGTGTTGTACTTTGAAGGTGCAGTTGAGGGCACAGGCAGATGAGCTCAGAGGAACCTAGAAGCTAAAAACGGTGAGAAAATCAATTCTCTACTCAGAACTTCCAGGGAGAATTAGCCCTGCTGGTATCTTTACTTCAGTTCAGTGAAACTGACCTCCAGAATTTCAAGAGAGCTTTTAAGTCTTTTAAGCCATTAAAATTTCAGTAATTTATTACAAAAGGAAGCTAACACATCTTACATCTTTTGAGGATCATTGTCTTTTGATTACTTATGTTCACTCCTTAAATACTACTATTTTATATATTGTGTTTGTTTCCTTTTGACTGTTCCAGCTTGTAGGGTAAATTGGTTCCCTGCTACTTTATTTGAAAGTGGAAATCCAAAAATGTTTTGTAATTTTCAGGGATTATAAAAAGCAATTCCTTGAAGATCCGTGTGTGGAGTTACTTGTTTGAGGGATAAAATTTAGTATTCTGAAGTGTAAAATGCTATGTGGGTAATGGATTGATGGTAAGGAAAGTGACTGGCATAAGATGGTGTCTTCCTCTAACAGAAAAAGAGAGAATTTCATATGGTTGTATGGAAGTAGCATAGTATGGAGCTTTGGAGTCAGACTTCAGTTTATTTCTTGATTTTACTCCTTTCTTCTTTGAAGTGAGGTAAGACATTAACCTTACTTATGCCTGCAATGCAGGAGACCCAGATTTGATTCCTTTGTTGGGAAGAGCCCCTGGAGAAGGAAATGGCAACCCACTCCAGTATTCTTGCCTAGAGAATCCCATAGACAGAGGAGACTGGCAGGCTACAGTCCGGGGGTCGCAAGAGTCTGACTAAACAACTAAATCACCATCACCAAGACATTACTCTAAGAGTTGATTTAGCCATCTGTAAGACCGGGATAATGTTCAATGATTGCTGCAAATCGTGAATGTAAAGGACTTAATCTGGCACTGGGCATATATTAATAGTGAGGATTTAATAAATGTTAATTTCTTGATTCTTAATGTTTTCTAATAAAGTGAAGTATTAGGCAATGGAAGAATTCTGGAAGCTGGCTATCAACTCCTCTTAAAAAATGGTCAGGAAGAGGGAAGGAATGTTTAGACTCACTGGTTAGTAGTGAGTAGCTCTTGGATGAGAACTGGAGTGTGAAGGAAGCAACTGTAAATTTTTGTAGAATTTTACATAGAAAGTGATATTCTGTAAAGTTGAGACTTGATCTAAGAACTTTTCATATTGCTACTGTCCTTTAGTTTCAAGACTGAGCTAAAATTGAGCCACCACTGACAGCCAAATATCTTTTATTCCAAAGAAAATACTTAGAATGATTAAGTTAATTAACTTTAAATCTCAGGGTGCCTCCCCTCCCTCCACTATGGAGCCACTGTTTCCCTACTGAGCTCTGGGGCTTACAAAAAAAGGAAAACAGTAAATACTAAATGTCTGAAATTCATAACTTGAGCTCTTGAGCCACAAGACTTCACAAACCCTACACCTTTCATCCTGGGTTTCCTTCTCCCATCCTCTGACCTCAACTCCATCCAGTTGTGACTGAGCTAATGTTTTTTATCTTCAGTTTACCTGTATCATTCCACACAAGTTGATCTTGGTAGCTTCTTTTTTTTTTTAATTTTATTTTATTTTTAAACTTTACATAATTGTATTAGTTTTGCCAAATATCAAAATGAATCCGCCACAGGTATACACGTGCTCCCCATCCTGAACCCTCCTCCCTCCTAGCTTCCTTCTATGTCTGGACCAAGGACTTCTCCTGTCCTTTAAAACCTTCCTGAGAGGTGGGTCATAGAGGTTCCTGCTGTGATGTATGTCGGAGAGTGTTTTGCCTATGTTCTCCTCTAGGAATTTTATAGTTTCTGGTCTTATGTTTAGGTCTTTAATCCATTTTGAGTTTATAACAATAACCCTGTATATGAGACAGCAAAAGAGACACTGATGTACAGAACAGTCTTTTGGACTCTGTGGGAGAGGGAGAGGGTGGGATGATTTGGGAGAATGGCATTGAAACACGTATAATATCATATATGAAACGAGTCGCCAGTCCAGGTTCGATGCACGATACTGGATGCTTGGGGCTGGTGCACTGGGACAACCCAGAGGGATGGTATGGGGAGGGAAGAGGGAGGAGGGTTCAGGATGGGGAACACATGTATACCTGTGGTGGATTCATTTTGATATATGGCAAAACCAATACAATATTGTAAAGTGAAAAAAAACAAACAAAGAAAACCTTCCTGAATACAAATGAGCAACTCACACAAAAGTTAATTTACAGAATGAGGTAAAATTGAAATTTCATGTTACATGACTTTTCTAAAATTTTAAAATTATTTAAATTTCACATTGTGCTGACTTAGAGGTAAGTTACTGGTTTGAATCCTTATCCATTACTTTCTACTTGTGTCACTTTGGAAAAGCCACTTAATTTTTCTTAGCTTTCATTCTTTTATTATAAAAAAAAATTATGATATCTGTACCATCAGATACCTGTATGAATTAATTGACTAATATATGTAAAAGTGCTTACAACTGTCTGTGCATGATAAGTATTAGATAAATTTATAATTATCAATATTTCAAAATTATGCAAATATATTAGTATTAACTATGCTTTTATTATAGCACAAGTTTATATTTAATGTAGTTACTTTAAAAAAGCTTAAATAATCCAATATATTTACCAAATTTTGGGTTATTTTCTCTTCAGAATGCCTAGATGTCTTACCCATATAATTCTATCTGTTGATGCCATCATCATAGGCATCAGAATGCTGTCAGAGGCAACAGACCTAGTGGCTGTTACAGAAATACTTTTGCAAACTCAGTGCCCTAAAGTACTGGTAGCTAAGAGAGTCAGACAACTTATAGACTTTGCAACATTTGTTTCTGTTATTTGACCCATTTAATATAGAGAAAGTGATCATGGGAATAGGCTCTGTAAGCAATATATGTTGCTTATTTCTAATAAAGATTCTAAGAAAGTCTAGTGCTTTTCAAAATTTAATATATCTGAAAATCACCTCGAGATCTGTGAATATGTGGATTCCAAATCAAAGTCTTGAGTGGGAACTGAGCTTCTTCAAGTGGAGCCAGTTCCCAGGTAATGTGTCTTTCTTTGCTGCTGGTTCTTGAACTACACTGTGAATAGCAAGGTTGTAAGATGTGGAAGATTAGAACAATGGCAGGCTAATTTTGAAGAACTTCAGTCATTTTGACATCTACAGTTGTACATCAGGTACATCCCTTACATATGTGAGAGGAACATACTTTGTGGTTTTGAAGTTGGTTATAAATTGCATTCGTAAACTATGCCTCTTAGATGTCATGTTTCTCTTAATGTCCATTTCATCCCATTAGTCATTTCACTTGTGTGACAAATTCTGGTTTAAAACTAGGCTACCTAATATCCATTAGGAAGTAAAGATAAAATTGGCAATCTTCTGATTTTCTTAAGGTCATAACATAAACATGAGGTGAAAACTGGATCATTCTAAAATTATTAAACTAATTACAAAACTTTAACTTTCTTGATTGACAGAAAGATATTAACATTGGAAACCTTTGATACTGGTGATTTAATTCAAAACAATTATGCTAAACTTTTGAATTCACAAGCCTGGAAACCTCTAAAAAAAAAAAATAAACTAATTACATTACCTATAAAATACCCAAAAGTTATGTCTTACTCCCACCCTCCACAAAACAGTTGTAATTGACAGAACTATTGCCATAGATAGTAATAGGTTCATATAAATGTCATCTAAAAAAATAAAGACAAAATGTTGGCTGAGAAATATCTGGACCCAAGAAAAATCTCTGAAACTTAAAATCAATAGCAATAATTAGGAAAGAGCAAATTGGTAACATACTTTAAGGCAAATATTTTGTGAAATAATGAATTTTCCAATCAAGGTTTACATTTAATTGAAAAATATAAAAGTATCAAAATATTCCATAGAATAGAATTAAATGTTCCTTAGCAGTAGATTCCCAAGTATAATTAACTTTGAATTATTCAATTTTCTTATCTCTTTAAAGAATAATTTACTTATCTCTGGTGGTCAAGCATTCTACTTCTAAGTGATCTTGTTTTATCCAGTTCCCATTGGTGTCGTCTGTTTATTCACTGTTCTTCAGACTCCCTATTCTTAAAATTAAGATAGTGTGTATTAAAGAAACATGGCCTAAGGTTTGTGATGCCATGAACTAGTACAAATTTATTTTCTATAAAGTATTTAAACCAGAATAAAGCCAAAATAAAATTATACAAGATAGGTTTGCTTCTACAGAAGGCTTTTTGCTTTTTCCACAGTTTGCTTTAGTTTTCTTGATTGTTGTTTCTAATTACTGAAGAATTTTACATTTGGGTCCAATTGTCTTTTAATACCATTATTTCTTGCAGTGTTTATGACAAATTTCAATGTAACCATGGAAATCATTGTGCTACCACAAATTTTGCATTCTGATTTTGAAATAATATTAAGGTGCTTGTGGATTACAGTTGTTCAAAATTTAAACCATTTAGTAATAAGATAACAAGGAATAAAATGTTAAACATCAAAGGTTAACAGATTTATGTTGCAATAAACATTTCCAGGGTTCTCTTTTTCTGTTATGAATATATTCATTAGAAAGAATAATTTAATTTAATAACCTTTAAATGTATGAAGTTGTCATTTTATTACCAATTAAGCTAAAGAAGTATTCCTTCATTGAGAAGAGGTTTGGTTTACTATCATTATAAATGGAATCAATTAGGTTCAATAAGTATAAAGCCACTTGCTACCCTATAAAATCCATATTCTTGATTGTAACAAACCAGTGACTTTTCAGATACCTCTAATTCATTTAATGTGGATTCATTTAGCTTCTAACAAGTGCCTGAAGGATGTAAGTGACTGTGATGAGTGTGATTTGTCTGTATTTTAATTATTTGGAAGATATTGAGCTGGTTCCAGTGATAAAGAGTGGGAACTGCCCATTGTTCCGCTTAATTTCAGGAATTTTTAAAAATGATATATTTTGGCTTCAGAAAAAAAAGACCCACTCTCAGCATCAGAATAGTACAAATCCTAGTGAGCTAATCAAATGCTAGCTGTTGGATAGTAGACCACTTTCCCATATGTTATTTTTGGAGTAATGAAGAGATCTTTAAATAACTCTTTATGGATCTGTCATTTTGACTTGCTTCATCATTTCATTTAGCTATCTGCTAAAACTACATCCGAAGAGAGCCTCTCCTGAAGACTCTAAGTAAAACAGCAATTCCTAACCCTTGGTTCTTACACCACTTCATCTTCATAGCACGAGTTACTCCTTAGGATTGTATATCCTTTGTTTTTAAAAAGTCTAAAATGTAGTTTCAGTATTTTAATATACCCACTAGCATAAAATTTCCATGAGGGCAGAGGCCTTGTCTAATTTACTCATTGCTGACCTAACATCTGAAAGCAATAACTGATAAATAGTAAATGCTCAATAAATATGTTGTCTTGAATATATAAATGCATATATTAATTACTGTGGGCATTGCCCTTCAGCAATGTAATGCAGCTTAATATTTTATACCACACTTAGACATAGGCAGAGTGATCACAGTTGGTTTTTTTTTAATTTATTTATTTTTAATTCAAGGATAATTGCGTTACAGAATTTTGTTGTTTTATCAAACATAAACATGAATCAACTATCAGTTCAGTTTAGTTCACTTCAGTCACTCAGTCGTGTCCGACTCTTTACAACCCATGAATCACAGCACGCCAGGCCTCCCTGTCTATCACCAACTCCCGGAGTTGACTCAAACTCATGTCCATCAAGTTGGTGATGCCATCTAGCCATCTCATCCTCTGTCATCCCCTTCTCCTCCTGCCTCCAATCCCTCCCAGCATCAGAGTCTTTTCCAATGAGTCAGCTCTTCGCATGAGGTGGCCAAAGTATTGGAGTTTCAGCTTCAGCATCAGTCCTTCCAATGAACACCCAGGACTGATCTCCTTTAGGATGGACTTGTTGGATCTCCTTGCAGTCCAAGGGAAAATCAAGAGTCTTCAACACCACAATTCAAAAGCATCAATTCTTTGGTGCTCAGCCTTCTTCACAGTCCAACTCTCACATCCATACATGACCACTGGAAAAACCATAGCCTTGACTAGATGGACCTTTGTTGGCAAAGTACTGTCTCTGCTTTTGACTATGCTGTCTAGGTTGGTCATAGCTTTCCTTCCAAGGAGTAAGCATCTTTTAATTTCATGGCTTCAATCACCATCTGCAGTGATTTTAGGGCCTGCAAAAATAAAGTCAGACACTGTTTCCACTGTTTCCCCATCTATTTGCCATGAAGTAATGGGACCAGATGCCATGATCTTAGTTTTCTGAATGTTGAACTTTAAGCCAACTTTTTCACTCTCCTCTTTCACTTCATCAAGAGACTTTTTAGTTCCTCTTCACTTTCTGCCATAAGGGTGGTGTCATCTGCATATCTGAGGTTATTGATATATCTCCTGGCAATCTTGATTCAAGCTTGTGCTTCTTCCAGCCCACCGTTTCTCATGATATACTCTGCATATAAGTTAGATAAGCAGGGTGACAATATACAGCCTTGACGTACTCTTTTTCCTATTTGGAACCAGTCTGTTGTTCCATGTCCAGTTCTAACTGTTGCTTCCTGACCTGCATATAGGTTTCTCAAGAGGCAGATCAGGTGGTCAGGTCAGGTATTTCCATCTTTTGAAGAATTTTCCACAGTTTATTGTGATCCATACAAAGGCTTTGACATAGTCAATAAAGCAGAAATAGATGATTTTCTGGAACTCTCTTGCTTTTTCCATGAACCAGCACATGTTAGCGATTTGATTTCTGGTTCCTCTGCCTTTCCTAAAACCAGTTTGAACATCTGGAAGTTCACGGTTCACGTATTGCTGAAGCCTGCCTGGCTTGAACAACTTTGAGCATTACCTTACTAGCGTGTGAGAAGCGTGCAATTGTGTGATAGTTTAAGCATTCTTTGGCATTGCCTTTCTTTGGGATTGGAATGAAAACTGACCTTTTCCAGTCCTTTGGCCACTGCTGAGTTTTCCAAATTTGCTGGCATATTGAGTGCAGCACTTTCACAGCATCATCTTTCAGGATTTGGAATAGCTCAACTGGAATTCCATCACCTCCACTAGCTTTGTTCGTAGTGATGCTTTCTAAGGCCCACTTGACTTCACATTCCAGGATGACTGGCTCTAGGTGAGTGATCACACCACCATGATTATCTGGGTCGTGAAGATCTTTTTTGTACAGTTCTTCTGTGCATTCTTGCCACCTCTTCTTAATATCTTCTGCTTCTGTTAGGTCCATATCATTTCTGTCCTTTATCGAGCCCATCTTTGCATGAAATATTACCCTGGTATCTCTAATTTTCTTGAAGAGATCTCTAGTCTTTCCCATTCTGTTGTTTTCCTCTATTTCCTTGCACTGATCGCTGAGTGAGGCTTTCTTATCTCTCCTTTCTTTTCTTTGGAACTCTGCATTCAGATGCTTATATCTTTCCTTTTCTCCTTTGCTTTTTGCTTCTCTTCTTTTCACAGCTATTTGTACGGCCTCCTCACACAGCCATTTTGCTTTTTTGCATTTCTTTCCCAAGGGGATGGTCTTGATCCCTTTCTCCTATGCAATGTCATGAACCTCCATCCATAATTCATCAGGCACTCTGTCTATCAGATCTAGTCCCTTAAATCTATTTCTCATTTCCACTGTATAATCATAAGGAATTTGATTTAGATCATACCTGAATGGTCTAGTGCTTTTCCCTACTTTCTTCAATTTAAGTCTGAATTTGGCAATAAGGAGTTCATGACCTGATCCACAGTAAGCTCCCAGTCTTGTTTTTGCTGACTGTATGGAGTTTCTCCATCTTTGGCTGCAAAGAATATAATCAGTCTGATTTCAGTGTTGACCATCTGGTGATGTCCATGTGTAGAGTCTTCTCTTGTATTGTTGGAAGAGAGTGTTTGCTATGACCAGTGCGTTCTTTTGGGAAAACTCTATTAGCCTTTGCCCTGCTTCATTCCGTACTCCAAGGCCAAATTTGCCTGTTACTCCAGGTGTTTCTTGACTTCCTACTTTTGCATTCCAGTCCCCTATAATGAAAAGGACATCTTTTTTGGGTGTTAGTTCTAAAGGGTCTCGTCGGTTCACAGAACCATTCAACGTCAGGTTCTTCAGTGTTACTGGTTGGGGCATAGGCTTGGATTACCGTGATATTGAATGGTTTGCCTTGTAAACGAACAGAGGTCATTCTGTCATTTTTGAGACTGCATCCAAGAACTGCATTTCAGCCTCTTTTGTTGACCATGATGGCTCCTCCATTTCTTCTAAGGGATTCCTGCCCGCAGTAGTAGATATAATGGTAATCTAGTTAAATTCACCCATTGCAGTCCATTTTAGTTTGCTGATTCCTATAATGTCTATGTTCACTCTTCCCATCTCCTGTTTGACCACTTCCATTTTGCCTTGATTCATGAACCTGACATTCCAGGTTCAATATTCCTATTGAAAAGCAGAGACATTACGTTGCCAACAAAGGTCTGCCTAGTCAAGGCTATGGTTTTTCCATTGGTCTTGTATGGATGTGAGAGTTGGACTGTGAAGAAAGCTGAGCACCAAAGAATTGTTGCTTTTGAACTGTGTTGTTGGGGAAGACTCTTGAGAGTCCCTTAGACTGCACGGAGATCCAACCAGTCCATTCTGAAGGAGATCAGCCCTGGGATTTCTTTGGATGGAATAATGGATGCTAAAGCTGAAACTCCAGTACTTCGGCCACCTCATGCGAAGAGTTGACTCATTGGAAAAGACCCTGATGTTTGGAGGGATTGGGGGCAGGAGGAGAAGGGGATGACAGAGGATGAGATGGCTGGATGGTATCACTGACTCGATGGGCGTGAGTCTGAGTGAATTCTGGGAGTTGGTGATGGACAGGGAGGCCTGGCGTGCTACAATTCATTTGGCCTCAAAGAGTCAGATGTGACTGAGCGACTGAACTGAACTGAACTGATGCAATATTGCTCTTTACAGCATTGGACCTTGCTTCTATCACCAGTCACATCCACAACTGGGTATTGTTTTTGCTTTGCCTTCATCTCTTCATTCCTTCTTGAGTTATTTCTCCACTGATCTCCAGTAGCATATTGGGCACCTACCGACCCGGGGAGTTCCTCTTTCAGATCCTATCATTTTGCCTTTTCATACTGTTCATGGGGTTCTCAAGGCAAGAATACTGAAGTGGTTTGCCATTCCCTTCTCCAGTGGACCACATTCTGTCAGACCTCTCCACCATGACCCTCCCGTCCTGGGTGGCCCCACATGGCATGGCTTAGTTTCATTGTGTTAGACAAGGCTGTGGTCCGTGTGATCAGATTGGCTAGTTTTCTGTGATTATGGTTTCAGTGTGTCTGCCCTCTGATGCCCTCTTGCAACACCTACCATCTTACTTGGGTTTCTCTTACCTTGAACATAGGGTATCTCTTACCTTGGACATAGGGTATCTCTTCACGGCTGCTCCAGTGAAGCACAGCTGCTGCTCCTTACCTTGGATGAGGGGTATCTCCTCACGGCCACCCCTCCTGACTGTGAATTGTGAGTAGCTCCTCTCAGCCCTCCTGCGCCCCAGCCACTGCTTCTTGGATGGTAGTTATATATATGTTGCCTCCCTCTTGAACCTCCCTCCCATCTTTTGCCCCATCCTACCCCTCTAGATTGATATGGAGTCCCTTTTTGAGTTCCCTGAGTCATACAGCAGGTTCCCATTGGCTATCTATTTTACAAATGGTAATGTAAGTTTCCGTATTATTCTCTCCATACATCTCACACTCTCATCCCCCTGCCCTATGTCCGTAAGTCTGTTCTCTATGTCTGTTTCTCCCCTGCTGCCCTGCAAATAAAAGAAACTATAAGTAAAGTGAGAAGACAAACCTAAGAATGGGTGAAAATAATAGCAAATGAAACAACTGACAAAGGATTAATTTCAAAATATACAAGCAATTCATACAAGTCAATGCCAGAAAAGCAAACAATCCAATCAAAAAGTGGGAAAAAGACCTAAACAGACGTTTCTCCAAAGAAGACATACAGACGGCTTACAAACACATGAAAGATATCAACATTGCTCATTATTAGAGAAATGCAAATCAGAACTACAATGAGATACCATCTCACACCAGTCAGTTTAGCCATCAAAAAGTCTCCAGTTGATTTTTAAAAGATACCAAAGTAGGAAATGGGCAAGTCAACTGCATGAATAGAATATGTAATATTCTAGAATATTCTATTCTAGAATAGAATAACAGACCCCCCCCCCCGACCATCTTCTCAGGGTTCTGGTTTTATATTTGTTTTGTGATCTCTAACTTTTCCTTTTTTTCTCACACTAGTCTATTTGCAATTCAAAATGGATTGATAAATAGTGAAATGGATAAAACCAAAATAAATGAATCTTTACTATACACCCACTAAGGTTTTCACAAGTAGTTAACTACAAGAAATGAGAGGAACAGATAAAGGAGCATGAGTGAGGTGGTTGTGGGTACATTTAATTCTAATTTCTGTATTCAATATATAGCATTTGGGAAACTCTTTTAGTAGGCTATCTTGTTGTTTTTATTTAAATCACGGTGTAGGAAAAGATGACTTTTCAGACTGTTGTATTTTTAAAAAAACAGTTTTAAAATTCTTAGTATTTCTTGAAAGAGAGCTCTCATTTAGCACAATGTCTTCGCTGTTAAAATGAAAGTCCATAGCACTTCCATGAGGACAAAGGGTGAATTCTAAAGAAAAAATAAATTTAGGAAGAGAAGCATCTTCCTGTATTTGTTTTCCATTATTTATGTTTCTGTCTATACACCATGTCGTTGCTCATGTGCCTCTGGGCACCGTTAGAAATGATCAAGACAATATTAACAATTGATCTTCCACATCTAACTCAGGATAAAAGCTAAAGTAAATCAATAATTTTACCATTGTATAACACTTTGCTGTAATTTACTTCTAGGGTGATTTACTGTGTATGTGCATGAATGAGTGAGAACTTTATCCCCAAGTGGGTCTTCAATTCAGCCTTAAGGCACTGTTGCAAAAATATCATTTTACCCCTCTCATATTTTACCTGCTCTGAACAGTTATAATTTTGGATTTACTAACAACAGTTAATTTCTACACATTTCAAGAAGGGAATGTGGTTCTACAGGTGGTGTTTGTATTCTTACACTAACATAAACTTAGGGATTTGTATTGGATTTACAGACAACTCAGTGTGAGAAAAATCACTTTACAAGCAGCTGGAGCCTTTTAGGGGGTAGATTATTCCCTGGGAATAAATGTGTGACTGTGTAAGAGAGACACAATCAGGGCTGAAAATTCGGTTGTCCATTTTACTACAGCACAGCTAAATGACTAAGGATTGTGGTAAGAATATGAAAACGGTTCCATTAAGAGAGTCCCCAGAGGATTTAGAAAATGAATCATGTGGTTATGTGATAGGATCATCTGCCTGTATTTCAGATCTGAGTTGGTCATTTGGGGACAGGTCTTAATTCTTCTCGGTCATTTAAGTAGTTGTAATAGATCATGATCTCCACCAAACAAAAATCATAACATAATACCAAAACAAAAATTGAAACTCCACAAACCCTAACTTACTATCAAGAAATAAAATATACTGGGTGAACCCAAATTCTAAGACTGCATGAGACACATGAGTGTTATTTGTGGCTGAACCCTAAGTGGGTGGGGCAGGAGACTATGAGCAATGAATAGCTCTGTTTCTGCCTTAAGCTAATTAAGTTACATTAAGAAAGACCTTTGACCTTCCAGTGCTTCCCTGATTTCCTCATGTGTAAAATAGAGAAAATGATTCCTCTCTCAAAGCATATCTAAAATGATAAAATTATATTGCAGATACAAAAATGTTTAGAAAGGCTACGACAACCTTTGCAAAAACACTTATGAATAAAATTTTCTGTTTATGAAGATACAGGTTGTATATAGATAAATATATGTAGAAAAATTGACCTATATATCCATATATATATCAGATAAATTTATGGTATATATGCATTATATATTATTTGATTTATTTATTAAGCAATTATGAAAAAATAAGATAGGTAAATGTCTGTGAATGAATATAGAATAAAAGTACTGTAGTTAGATAACAAGTGAATCATGATAATTGCTGTAAGCTTAACCAGGTCAGTTTGATCATTTGTAATTATTGGATGATTTTTGATAGATATAAATAAATCTTCCATAGTTACATATTGTAGGAATTTTAGATTATTCTTCAACAAACTTACTACAAAATAAAGATGAAGGCAAGTCTCAAATTCATTCTACCTCATACAACAAACAAATAGCTAGAAAACACACAGTTATATGATGCCTCAGGTTTCTACTATTTAAGTCCTTTTTGACAGTTTCTTTAAAGCCTCATCACGACACGTGCAACAGTATTCTAGCTAAATTTTGTGTATGAGAAAGGTGATAAAATCTGCCTATAAATTTCTGGACACAGAATCTATCAGACTACTAAACTTAGCGAACTGTCTTGCAGTCTAGCCTACTTAACATGTTTGATTCTTCTACCTTATTTATGCACTAAGGAAATATCTATATATTTCTTGCAATTTCACACATTCTACCAAAGAACACTATCTCTAATACCTATTATATCAATCAACAAAATTTCTATAGGGAGCTTGTTCAGTGAAAAAGGTATTGTTCATCTCCAAATATAGGTTTAGGGTGTAAGTATTTCCAATGAAAACCAGTTGTTCCTGAACAGCTCTTTCTGAATGAAAGTCTTTAGTAACTATCAATTGGGTGTAGATGAAAATGAATTTACACATACTTGTCACTTTACCTATACTGAAGAATTTAATGTGAATTACTGGTAGTATAAAAGTTCTCTCTGCAGATTTATGCTTATTTTTTTATTTCCCAATCCCAATCAGAGTATGAGTCAGTTAACCAATCTCAATACAGTCAGGTCTTCTTTAACCCTTGTTTTGAAAATGTAAATTTATTCCAACATGGTGGTTGATATATTAGGAACAATTTAGTTGAAACATTAATTTCACATTTACTTATGGAAACTTTGTCCTTGATAAACACTAAGTCATATAGGAAACTGTCCCTGCATGAAGCGAGCCTGTTAGGATATACAAATCACGTCCATGCACACACCTCAAAGATCTATCAGATACTGCCCTCAGTGTGTGTTCCATGAATCACACCCAACCACATCTGCTTTACAACTCCATCTGATCTCAGATAACCTTTCTTCCACCTTCTTCTACCATGATTCATGTTATGCAGACTTTTCTTTATAAAGAAAATGGCATATCAATTGTATTGTGGTATTTATGTACTTCTTAATCATTTAACATGTACAATTTTCACCATTGCTTTTTCATTTCTATTTTCTTTAATATATAACTGATAAAGTTTATGAATGCTATGGCATAATCAAACTTTCCTCATAAGCTCCATGATTGACTTTTATGGCTTTATTTTTGCACAGCCCAGTGATTTCTGTAAACATATATATGAGGCTTTATTAGAGTACTCACTATGTTTACAATAAAATTTCCCTTCCTTCTTTCCCTCCCTCCCTCCTTTTCTCTCTTTCTCTTTCTCCTGCCCTCCCTCCCTCCCTCTCTCCTTCCTTCCTTCCCTATTTCTTTCCTTTGTAAAATGTGTTCAGTGGTCTAAGCATATCTGACTAAACTTGTGTTAGGGTAAAGGGATATGAGTGTGCTTCTAAGCACATGGGATAAACCATGGAACTAACTGAAGTTTTAAAAGGCAGGGTGAATTTTCTTCTGTCATGTAGCTTGGAATTTGTCCTGATTGTTAATTTTATTTTCCTCTAGTTCTCACATCACAGAATGTTATATAATGAACTCTTAGTATTGAATGAGTAGATATAAATACCCATAGAAGAAAAGCTGGAAGTTTCCCCTTAAATATATATCAGTGACAGAGCCAGTGTTGTAAGAGGTGATGACAATATGAGTTAGGCAAAGGTTGATATAAATGGGCCAAAGGCATGGTCAATCCATAGAGATACTAGTATTCCTCTATTGTAAACAGAATATAGGATCTGCTTTTCAGGCTCACTAAAAGACCACTGCTTTTTAATATGTTTTCCTTCCAAGGAGTCAGTGTCTTTTAATTTCATGGTTGTGATAACCATCTGCAGTGATTTTGGAGCCCCCCAAAATAAAGTCTGCCAGTGTTTCCACTGTTTCCTCATCTATTTCCCATGAAGTGAGAGCACTGAATGCCATGATCTTAGTTTTCTGAATTTTAAGCCAACTTTTTCACTCTCCTCTTTCACTTTCATCAAGAGGCTTTTTGGTTCCTCTTCACTTTCTGCCATTAGGGTGGTGTCATCTGCATGTCTGAGGTTACTGATATTTCTCCCAGCATAATTGATTCCAGCTTGTGCTTCCTCCAGCCAAGCATTTCTCATGATGTACTCTGCATAGAAGTTAAATAAGCAGGGTGACAATATACAGCCTTGACATACTCCTTTTCCTATTTGGAACCAGTCTGTGTTCCATGTCCAGTTCTAACTGTTGCTTCCTGACCTGCATATAGGTTTCTCAAGAGGTGGGTCAGGTAGTCTGGTATTCCCATCTCTTTCAGAATTTTCCACAGTTTATTGTGATCCACACAGTCAAAGGCTTTGCCATAGTCAATAAAGCAGAAATAGGTGTCTTTCTGGAACTCTCTTGCTTTTTCAATTATCCAGTGGATGTTGGCAATTTGATCTCTGGTTCCTCTGCCTTTTCTAAAACCAGCTTGAACATCTGGAAGTTCATGGTTCACGTATTGCTGAAATCTGGCTTGGAGAATTTTGAGCATTACTTTACTAGCGTGTGAGATGAGTGAAATTGTGCAGTAGTTTGAGCATTCTTTGGCATTGCCTTTCTTTGGGATTGGAATGAAAACTGACCTTTTCTAGTCCTGTGGCCACTGCTGAGTTTTCCAAATTTGCTGGCATATTGAGTGCAGCACTTTCACAGCATTATCTTTCAGGATTTAAAATAGCTCAACTGGAATTCCATCACCTCCACTAGCTTTGTTCGTAGTGATGTTCTCTAAGGCCCACTTGACTTCACATTCCAGGATGTCTGGCTCTAGGTGAGTGGGAGTGATCACACCTTCATGATTATCTGGGTCATGAAGATCTTTTTTGTACAGTTCTTCTGTGTATTCTTGCCATCTCTTCTTAATATCTTCTTCTTCTGTTAGGTCCATACCATTTCTGTCCTTTATCGAGCCCATCTTTGCATGAAATATTCCGTTGGTATCTCTAATTTTCTTGAAGAGATCTCTAGTCTTTCCCATTCTGTTGTTTTCCTCCATTTTTTTGCATTGATCATTGAGGAAGGTTTTCTTATCTCTCCTTGCTGTTCTTTGGAACTCTGCTTTCACATGGAAATATCTTTCCTTTTCTCCTTTACTTTTCACTTGTCTTCTTTTCACAGCTATTTGTAAGGCCTCCTAAGACAGCCATTTTGCTTTTTTGCATTTCTTCTCCATGGGGATGGTCTTGATCCCTGTCTCCTATACAATGTCACGAACCTCTGTCCATAGTTCATCAGGCACTCTATCAGATCTAGTCCCTTAAATCTTCTTCTCATTTTCACTGTATAATAATAAGGGATTAGATTTAGGTCATATTTGAATGGTCTAGTGGTTGTCCCTACTTTCTTCAATTTGAGTCTGAATTTGGCAATGAGGAGTTCATGATTTGAGCCACAGTCAGCTCCTGGTCTTGTTTTTGCTGACTGTATGGAGTTTCTCCATCTTTGGCTGCAAAGAATACAATCAATCTGATTTCAGTGTTGACCATCTGGTGATGTCCACGTGTAGAGTCTTCTCTTGTGTTGTTGGAAGAGGGTGTTTGCTATGACCAGTGCGTTCTTTTGGCAAAACTTATTAGCCTTTGCCCTGCTTCATTCCATACTCTAAGGCCAAATTTGCCTGTTACTCCAGGTGTTTCTTGACTTCCTACTTTTGTATTCCAGTCCCCAGATGGACAAAGGTCCATCTAGTCAAGGCTGTGGTTTTTCCAGTGGTCATGTATGGATGTGAGAGTTGGACTGTGAAGAAAGCTGAGCGCCAAAAAACTGATGCTTTTAAACTGCGTTGTTGGAGAAGACTCTTGAGAGTCCCTTGGACTGCAAGGAGATCCAACCAGTCCATCCTAAAGGACACCAGTCCTGGGTGTTCATCGGAAGGACTGATGCTGAAGCTGAAACTCCAATACTTTGGCCACCTCATGCAACAGTTGACTCACTGGAAAAGACCCTGATGCTTTAGGGATGGGGCAGGAGGTGAAGGGGACAACAGAGGTTGAGATGGCTGGATGGCATCACTGACTGGATGCACATGAGTTTGGGCGGACTCCAGGAATTGGTAATGGACAGGGAGGCCTGGCATGCTGGAATTCATGGGGTCACAAAGAGTCAGACACGACTGAGCGACTGAACTGAACTGAAAAGACCACTTACGAGTTTGTCAAGTTACTTAAAGGAAAATATTTTAAAATCTTTATTTCTTTCTCATTCATATATATAATGAATGTCATATTATTACAGACTAGGAAAATTAACAATTAAAATTGAACAAAATGTGTAGATTCAGTGCTGATTTATAGTGAGTTTTAATAATAACCACGTGTGTGACTGTAATTCCCATGTTCAAGGCTGTAAGCCCAGAGAGTTTTCCACATCCACTGGTTCTCAGTGTGATTGGGCCCTTGTGGAAATAACAGGTAATTTTAAATACTTTCTGGTCAATCAGTTGTATTGTTTCAATGGCATTTCTTCTTCAGGCTACAGGTCACTGTCTCAAAGCTTTGCACAAATAACCATGGAGCTTTTGTAATGTTCAAAATTAGGGTTGTAGTGATATTTATTTCTAGATAAAGCAGAATCCTATTAAATAGAATTTGCCCAATTACAATGCTTTGTCAGAATTGTCCTACATGTATGTATAAGCCTTAATTACTTCTGTTTAAAAAGATGAACCTGAGGTCCTTTAAAACCCTAAATTGTCTATTGAGTTATCAGTATGCATTTGGAGTAATCAGTATATTCATAATCTACTGAATGCTAATAATTTGAAAATGTGTGATACATGGATTATTTATATCAGTGCTGAAACAGATCATTCAGTGAAAGAGCTCTTTGAAACAGAAACCTTCACAGATTTGAGTCATTCAAACCTGAGTTAAAATATTGGGTTTGCCAGTAATTACCTGTAATTTCTGTAATGTCATTTAACTCTTGTAAGCCTCAGGATATTCATATATAAAATGGATATTATGTCTACTTTACATAGTTGTTATAAGAATTCATTAAGGTAATATCATATTAAATGCCTGATATATCCATTCTCTGTGCAAACATATTGGTTCCTGTCTCTTTACTTTAATTCTCTGATCCTAGTGAAAAACTTGGCTTAAAACTCAACGTTCAGAAAACTAAGATCATGGCATCTGGTACCATCACTTCATGGAAAATAGATAGTGAAACAATGGAAACAGTGAGAGACTATTTTTTGGGCTCCAAAATCACTGCAGATGGGGACTGCAGCCATGAAATTAAAAGATGCCTGCTCCTTGGAAGGAAAGCTATGAGCAACCTAAACAGCTTATTAAAAAGCAGAGACATACTTGACCAACAAAAGCTGAGCTCCGAAGAATTTATGCTTTTGAACTGTGGTGTTGGAGGAGACTCTTGAGAGTCTGTTGGACTGCGAGGGGATCCAACCTGTCAATCCTAAAGGAAATCAGTCCTGAATATTCATTGGAAGGACTGATTCTGAAGCTGAAACTCCAATACTTTGGCCACCTGATGTGCAAAAACTGACTCATTGGAAAAGACCCTGATGCTGGGAAAGACTGAAGGCTGGAGGAGAAGGGGATGGCAGAGGATGAAATTGTTGGATGGCATCACTGACTCAATGGACATGAGTTTGAGTAAACTCTGGGAGTTGGTGATGGACAGGGAAGCCTGGCATGCTGCAGTCCATGGGGGCGCAAAGAGTTGGACATGACTGAGCAACTGCTGAACTGAACTGAACATCTATAATTCAATAGTTGGTGTCATATCTAGACTATGCTTGATTTATAAAAATACTATTTTGTTAGGCTTGAAAGATCAACACCGTCATCTAAGTTATAGTGTAGAAGATAATGACTTTCTCCACTACTACTTGATAATATTAATGGCAAAAAATATAGGCTTTGGTAAATCTTGTAGTAATTCATATATAGCCATAAAAGTCCCACTGAAGCTTGTTCTGCTTGTGATATCTGAGTGGCTAGCAGCAGCACATTTCCCACAATATTAGCAGAATTGTAAAGTTTCCTCTGATTGAAAGAAGCTTCCATGGTTGGTCAAGGGTGGCAATTGCCCAGTGAAATGTGTAAATAATGAAATGCACTAGAGGAGTTGAGGTGTCTTCTTCATTTGGCCTGACAACTGGTTTTGCTTTTCCCTAGCTACACATTGACAACAGTGTACTGGGAAATCAGAATCAGTTTTATGTGATTATTATGTATATATCACCCAAGGAATGCCTGAATATCTTATTGGTGAACATAGATCTACTTTCAAATTTGATAGGGTTGCTTATAGAACACATGAGAATATGTAATATTTTTATAGGTCACACAGAATATGTAAATGATGTGAAAAGAGATTGTGTGGGTAATATTAAATTAATCAAGTCTACAAAAGTCTTAAATCAATGAATATTTATGCTTCTTAAGATAGTATTTTTGCCCTTGAGGTTTTATTTTTAAGAAACCACAATAAATAAGAGTCCCTGTTTGGGGTTTTTATGTTTGTGTGCTTATTTTTATTTTGTAGAAGTTATTACATACTTAAAGTTATTTTGTTGCTGGCAGTCTTATGAAGGACATGATAGAAATAAATTCTAAATGTACATCTAGGTTGTAGACCTCTACAACTAGACCTAATTAACCATTTTAGTGCCTTTGGTCAACTATACAGAATAGGTAAATTTACCTTTTAAAATGATATGTGCAAACTAATGTCATTAATATTCACTTCATATCCAAACCTGTATTTCTAATCTACTTTACATGTAGAAATAAACGAATATGAAAATAGGTGTATTGTAGAGAATTTAGGACTTTTCATGAAAGAAAAAGAAAATTCCTCTTAAACTGTTTCATGTTAAATTTTCAAGCTTGAGACATCCCCCTCCCCCAATTTTTTTCCTCAATTAACTAGGCAAATTCAAGGATCTTCATGAAATACAAATTTGGTATTGAGAGTTTTCCAAGGAGAGGATAGCTTTGGTAAACAGTCTTTGGTTAAAAATACTAAAAAACTAAACCTTTTGAAGTGAGAATAAATAGAAATAGATGGGCTTCAAAGAGACTGACTCAGATGTAAATCGTCTTAGGCTGATGGAATTAAGGTGTTTGGAGAGTGCTGGTTTCCCTAGCATAGTCATTTATCAGAGGCAGATATAAGTTCTCTCTGAAAGAAATCAGTTGATATTAATTTAGCTTTGTAATATTTTATGCACATTTTCTAGTGTGCAATTAAAAATAATTATTAAAAATAATTTCAGGAGGCAGTGATGTATCACTGAAAAGCAAGGTTACAACAGACAACAGAAGGGACCTATAGAGAATCCAAGAAATGTAGATATTCAGAGTAAATAATAAGAAAGGTTATTGAGATTAATAAGATGTATAAAATATTTTAAGAAATAAATATAAATTGTTAATGAATATGTAATAAAAAATACTGTAACTGAATTTAAGAACTAAATCATTGAGTTAAACCACAGTTTCCACACAAGTAAAGAGAGAAAGTCTGTGAACTGGGACATGGGTCAAAAGAAAATATCGACTGAGATTTGAAGAAACACAAAGATAAAAAACATAAAAGGTCAAGTGGATATATGGAATGATGGTAATATGATTTACTTTTATACTGGAAGTAAAAGTAGTCACTAGGTTAATAAATAGTAATTGATGTTTATAGGTATAAATTCTGACAAATTGGTCAGACCAGGACACACACATGGTCACTCAACAGAGAGGCTATCATTAAAAGGTCAAATATTCTTGAAAGTATGATATTTCTCAACTGTTTATGAAATCAGCATTGCTTTGATGTCAAAACTTGACAAGTCCATGATAATAAAAATATAGTCTCATTAACAAACTTAGAAACAAAAATCCTAATCAAATATCAGCCAATTAAACAATGATTTAAAGAGGCTGTTACATCAAGAATCAAGGAAGCAGTATTTTAGGAATTGCTGATGGCTTACTATATGAAAATCTATCAATGCAGTACAATATATTAATATAATAATATGATATAATTCTTTCAAAATATTCAGAGAAATAATTTGATATAATTCAATACTCATTCATAAGCAACCGTTGGCAACAGAGTAGAGGATAACTTTATTAAGATGATAATTATATTTATAAAAGTCTTCAGATTATATCACATATATCTGTGAATTAAAAAAAGAACTGCTTTATTCACATAGTACACATATATCTTTTGTGTGCTTATGATTATACAGTGGAAGTGAGAAATAGATTTAAGGGCCTAGATCTGATAGATAGAGTGCCTAATGAACTATGGAATGAGGTTCGTGACATTGTACAGAAGACAGGGATCAAGACCATCTCCATGGAAAAGAAATGCAAAAAAGCAAAATGGCTGTCTGGGGAAGCCTTACAAATAGCTGTGAAAAGAAGAGAAGCGAAAAGTAAAGGAGCAAAGGAAAGATATAAGCATCTGAATGCAGAGTTCCAAAGAAGAGCAAGAAGAGATAAGAAAGCCTTCTTCAGCGATCAATGCAAAGAAATAGAGGAAAACAACAGAATGGGAAAGACTAGAGATCTCTTCAAGAAAATTAGAGATACCAAGGGAACGTTTCTTGCAAAGATGGGCTCGATAAAGGACAGAAATGGTATGGACCTAACAGAAGCAGAAGATATTAAGAGCAGGTGGCAAGAATACACAGGAGAACTGTACAAAAAAGATCTTCACGACCAAGATAATCACAATGGTGTGATCACTGACCTAGAGCTAGACATCTGGAATGTGAAGTCAAGTGGGCCTTAGAGAACATCACTACGAACAAAGCTAGTGGAGGTGATGGAATTCCAGTTGAGCTATTTCAAATCCTGAAAGATGATGCTGTGAAAGTGCTGCACTCAATATGCCAGCAAATTTGGAAAACTCAGCAGTGGCCACAGGACTGGAAAAGGTCAGTTTTCATTCCAATCCCAAAGAAAGGCAATGCCAAAGAATGCTCACACTACTGCACAATTTCACTCATCTCACACGCTAGTAAAGTAATGCTCAAAATTCTCCAAGCCAGGCTTCAGCAATATGTGAACCATGAACTTCCTGATGTTCAAGCTGGTTTTAGAAAAGGAAGAGGAACAAGAGATCAAATTGCCAACATCCGCTGGATCATGGAAAAAGCAAGAGAGTTCCAGAAAGACATCTATTTCTGCTTTATTGACTATGCCAAAGCCTTTGACTGTGTGGATCACAATAAACTATGGAAAATTCTGAAAGATATGGGAATACCAGAACACCTGATCTGCCTCTTGAGAAACCTATATGCAGGTCAGGAAGCAATAGTTAGAACTGGACATGGAACAACAGACTGGTTCCAAATAGGAAAAGGAGTACGTCAAGGCTGTATATTGTCACCCTGCTTATTTAACTTATATGCAGAGTACATCATGAGAAATGCTGGGCTGGAAGAAGCACAAGCTGGAATCAAGATTGCCGGGGGAAATATCAATGACCTCAGATATGCAGATGACACCACCCTTATGGCACAAAGTGAAGAGGAACTAAAAAGCCTTTTGATGAAAGTGAAAGTGGAGAGTGAAAAAGTTGGCTTAAAGCTCAACATTCAGAAAACTAAGATCATGGCATCTGGTCCCATTACTTCATGGCAAATAGATGGGGAAACAGTGGAAACAGTGTCAAACTTTATTTTTTTGGGTTCCAAAATCACTGCAGATGGTGACTGCACCATGAAATTAAAAGACGGTTACTCCTTTGAAGGAAAGTTATGACCAACCTAGATAGCATATTCAGAAGCAGAGACATTACTTTGCCAACAAAGGTTCGTTTAGTCAAGGCTATGTTTTTTCCTGTGGTCATGTATAGGTGTGAGAGTTGGACTGTGAAGAAGGCTAAGTGCCGAAGAATTAATGCTTTTGAACTATGGCGTTGGAGAAGACTCTTGAGAGTCCCTTGGATTGCAAGGAGATCCAATCAGTCCATTCTGAAGGAAATCAGCCCTGGGACTTCTTTGGAAGGAATGATACTAAAGCTGAAACTCCAGTACTTTGGCCACCTCATGCAAAGAGTTGACTCATTGGAAAAGACTCTGATGCTGGGAGGGATTGGGGGCAGGAGGAGAAGGGGACGACAGAGGATGAGCTGGCTGGATGGAATCACTGACTCGATGGACGTGAGTCTGGGTGAACTCCGGGTGTTTGTGATGGACAGGGAGGCCTGGCGTGCTGCTATTCAGGGGGTCGCAAAGAGTCGGACATGACTGAGTGACTGAACTGAACTGAACTGAACACATATATCTGTGAATTAAAAAAAAAAAAAAACTGCTTTATTCACATAGTACTCCATATCTTAATAAAGCTGTATGTAGTTTCCTTTTTCTTGGGAACCATGTTATACAATTAAGTTTGTATTTGTCTTTGGAAAATACAAATACTGGGAAAATAGTACATATCGAGGTAATTACAAAGTTAGTGCTTTTTCTTTTTTTTTTTGCTTGGAATTCTGTTAATTCATATCTTTGTATTGCTAGCTCCTCTTTTTTCTGATATACTCACTTTTGGCTTAAAAGTATGTGCTTCCAAAAAAGCAATGAAAGGAGATTATATACATATTTTATGGTAATCTTTACAACTAAATTAAAAATCAAGTCTATATATTTTTCATTCATCAATATTTTAAAATAATAGTACCACATATTTTAGGACTTTAAAGTGTATTTGAAACAATTTTAATGGATTATTTAGTAGAAGTTCTTTATTAATATTACCACTTTTCCCTTCCTTTAACCTCCAGAGTTTATCCTACAAATTGTGAAGCACATACTTTTTTATCAACCCTTGTCATTTTGTAGTAGTGCATTACTAATTGGATAATTATTTCCATACTGATAAAATATTACTTGAAGTATTTATTATAGCTGTTAGACTATTAAAGAGTTACCCAGTTCCTAATTGCTTATGTTATATCAGGTATCATTTGCCACACAGTTCAAAACTGCTTGTCCTTTCTCAAAGCAAGTGATGCATAATTATAGTAAGTGACTGCAATTATAAATACATAATTTTCAAGAATGACATTTATTAACTCAATCGTAGTAAATTTTTAATGAAAATTTTTTCTTCAAGCATAAAATTAATAAATACTGCCCTTTGGAGAAAACCTCAATCATGTACATTTTTTAATCTCTACCTCCTGTGTTCCTTTACATATTCTTCTGTTCAGTGAATACTTTTAGCTTATCTAGTATATGTTAAGGGTATGTGCACAAGAAAGTCAACAGAACCAGCACTTTAAGGTAATGGGTCTTCATGAACTTGTCAAGCAAATGGCATTTGTGGCTTATTGGAAAAAAGTCTAAACACTTCTGTCCACTGCATTTGATATTGAAGGTGCCAGAGACAATACAAGGCAGTTAAGCACTGGATGGAACAATGATTTACTGACACAGACAAGAGACAGAGCAAGATTAGCTTCATTAGTGGGTATTGGTCCACCATGGCCAGCAGGTCCCTCCCAGCAGTGGACACAGGGCAGTTAACTTGTAGGAATCCCTCTTGTCCTGCAGCAAAAGGATCCTGTCTCCCCCTGGCATGGAATGGATATAGTAGTGGGGTTGGGTAGGTGCCATATAAGGCACATGCTTAAACAACAAAGAAGTACACATTGAGTCTGAACTGCGAAAGCTATTCCCACATAATGTGATAAATTTAGCACATGCTATGAGATCTCTTTATCTCTTGGTATTTCTACTTGGCCACATAAGAATGGGCCTTGGGACAGGAACACTTCTTTCAGTTCAGTTCAGTTCAGTTCAGTCACTCAGTTTTGTCCGACTATTTGTGACCCCATGAATCGCAGCACGCCAGGCCTCCTTGTCCATCACCAACTCCCGGAGTTCACTCAAACTCATGTCCATAAAGTCGGTAATGGCATCCAGCCAGCTCATCCTCTGTCGTCCCCTTTTCCTCCTGCCCCCAATCCCTCCCAGCATCAGAGTCACGGTTGACTCATTGGAAAAGACTCAGAGTCACGGTTGACTCATTGGAAAAGACTCTGATGCTGAGTGACTGAACTGAACTGAACTGAACTGAAAGAAGTGTTCCTGTCCCAAGGCCCATTCTTATGTGGCCAAGTAGAAATCCAAAAACTACATATAGGACATTGCCTTTCCTGACAGAATTCCTGTTGAATTCATGTTCTGTGGGAAACACCTAGGAGATTGGGCTGCTTATCTACAACCTTAGCCGGACTTGGTAAAAGCATGGTGACGGAAAGAGAGACATTCTATGATAACCCACAGTGGTCAGATAATATGAAATTCTACCTTATTTTTCAACGTTATATTTTAAAAGAGCATTTCCCTAAGATTGAACACAGAAAAAAAATATTCAGAACAATAAGACTGTAAACTAAGGAAATGGGGATGTCCAGTACTAGCCAAAGAAAAATAAAATGAATATGAAGGAAAGATAAAGAAAGTATCATTAGTGTTAAGTTTCTCATAAAAAGGGTGTAATTCTTAATAAGGTTCTATTTTCATGGTAATTTACATGGTAATTTTTTATTATGATAATGAAAATGTTTTATAGAGACAGAAACAGAATTAGACAAAAGGACTATAAAACTTATAAATAATAGAATATTTCCAAAAGACGTAAATTGAATTCGTATCCTGAAAACAGAAGTGAACTTTCTTTTCAAGGGCTAACGAAACTTTATAAAACTTTAATGGTGGCTAAATGGTAAACAAATCTGCCTGCAATGCAGGAGACCCAGGTTTCATCCCTGGTTTGGGAACATCCTCTGGAGAAGGGAATGACAATCCACTCCAGTATTCTTACCTGGAAAATTCTATGGACAGAGGAGCCTGGTGGGTTACAGTCCATGAGATTGCAAAGAGTTGAACATGACTGAGTGACCAACATGTAATGGATTAGAAAAGTTAATAACTGAATCTTTAATAGAAACCTAGGAAATAAGAATATCAGAAAAATAAATATTAAAAAATACAAACTGCACTTAATGATTATTTTGTGGTAAGAAAGAAAAATCAATCCTAAATTGCATATACTTTGTAAATAATAATAGACATGTCATAATTAACACTTTGTAAATTGAGTAAAACAGGCTTCAGAGGGATATTTTTATAGCTGAAATATTTATATTAGTAAAAAACATTTTAATTAAGTTATCTAATTATGTTAAATGGTTAGAAAAATGATCAACAAAACAAACCAAAGGACCCTGAAGAAAGAGCACAGTGAAGATAAAAAGAAATGTTAGTGAATTGAAAAACAGCAATCACATTTTAAATATCATTGTTTCTTTGAAAATGAAAGACATTTAAGTCTATCAAGAAAAAAATAATAGAGAAAGTGGTATTAAGTTATATATGAAAAAACAAACCAAGCTCTAAACTCTGAAAAACTAGAGAAAATGAAATATTTTGTAACAAATATAATTGCAAGAATGAACTCCAAAAATACTGGGATAGTAAACTGACCAAGTGTTCTGGAGGAAAATTAGAGCTCTGTACCTCCATGTCAACCCCTTCAAATCTTTCAGAAATACAAAATCCCGTTTGCACTTAAACAAGCCTGGTGTGCTGCAGTCCAGGGGGGTCACAAAGAGTTGGATGCAACTGAGTGACTGAACAACAACTTAAACAGTTTCAGAGTTGATAAGAGGAAAAATAAATAATTTTTAGAAAGCAAGTATTGTATCATAGTATTTAATTCCACAGTAACATGTAAATGAAAAATATTATATACTAACCTTACTTATGGCAGAAAGTGAAGAGGAACTAAAAAGCCTCTTGATGAAAGTGAAAGTGGAGAGTAAAAAAGTTGGCTTAAAGCTCAACATTCAGAAAACGAAGATCATGGCCTCTGGTCCCATCATTTCATGGCAAATAGATGGGGAAACAGTGGAAACGGTGTCAGACTTTATTTTTTTGGGCTCCAAAATCACTGCAGATGGTGACTGCAGCCATGAAATTAAAAGACGCTTACTCCTTGGAAGGAAAGTTATGACCAACCTAGACAGCATATTCAAAAGCAGAGACATCACTGCCAACAAAGGTCCCTCTAGTCAAGGCTATGTTTTTTCCTGTGGTCATGAGAGTTGGACTGTGAAGAAGGCTGAGCGCCGAAGAATTGATGCTTTTGAACTGTGGTGTTGGAAAAGACTCTTGAGAGTCCCTTGGACTGCAAGGAGATCCAACCAGTCCATTCTGAAGGAGATCAGCCCTGGGATTTCTTTGGAAGGAATGATGCTAAAGCTGAAACTCCAATACTTTGGCCACCTCATGCAAAGAGTTGACTCATTGGAAAAGACTCTGATGTTGGGAGGGATTGGGGGCAGGAGGAGAAGGGGACGACAGAGGATGAGATGGCTGGATGGCATCACCAACTTGATGGACGTGAGTGTGGGTGAACTCCAGGAGTTGGTGATGGACAGGGAGGCCTGGCGTGCTGCGATTCATGGAGTCGCAAAGAGTCGGACACGACTGAGTGACTGAACTGAACTGAACCTTACTTAAAGGTTTTAAGTAAAGCTTAAAGCTTACTAAAGTTTTAAGTAAAGTTTACTAAAGCTTTTATTTGTGTGTGTATATTTGCATTTTCTGGAGAACTTGTTCATAAATTTCACCACAATACACTCTCCTTTTCCTATCCTTTGCTGATCCCACACCAATCCCTTCCAGTACTAAAACTCACACTGGAAACTGACAATGCTGGTACTGTGTTTTGTGATAATATATGTAGCTTGATGTCAGTTATTTTTGAATTGTCATCAAATTTAATCCTCTAGTCAGCTACACATTTGTTACCCTAGTGGTTACCTCAGCTGCTTTTGGCAAAATTTTAATTTCATAAAGAGTGAGAATGATTGCATAGGTTTGGGAATTTTAGCTCTGGTTGTTTACTGCATAGTAGTTTATAGGAATTAGAATTGGAAACATGGTGCTAATCTCTGAAACTGGTCCTTGATGCCCCATATTAGCAAAGTTTCCAATATGCTTTACATCCTATCATTTTTTCAGAATGCATTAATGCACTTTTTTATTTCCTTAACTTTAGCTTTAGCAAATAAAAGATTTTAAGTAACAGATTGTGTTTGGAGAGTTTTGGAAAATTAAAGCATTAAACATTATTCCAGGTTAGTCTTTCCAGAAATGAGGCCAGTAAATAGGATAATAGGATTACCTTTTATGGAACAGTGAGGTGGGGTAGTGTGTAAAATAAACACTTTTTAAAATGTAGAATAAAACCCAGGCCTGGCCTGCCAAATTTATAGAATTACCAAATGAATTTATTTGCATCTGTAAACCAAGTATATCAATGAGGAAGGTAGAGGAAAAAGCAGGTGGGGAGGCGGGGTGGGGAGGGAGGAGAGAAAGCCCAGCCTTATTTTCTTTATTTATATTTTACTCAGATTGACAGTGTAAATTGTCCTGAAATCACTGGGTAATTAGGCAACCTTTTGCATGGCCCTGAAGTGGCAGTCTTGATACTACATAATTAACAATGTTCTCTTCAAAGTAGGAGCAATAATCCCTTGATTGAATGCTCCATTTTCATTACATTATGATATAAAATGAAACAATAATTAGAATAATGTGCAAGGAAAGAGAGGTCCATATCATTACGTGTTTGTATGTAGAGAAGCAGAAGAATTAATCAGATGAAATGTGAAATTATTATGGATAATTACAGGCATATGGAGATGATCAGCTTGCCTGCAATGGGAATTATGTAAAGAGACAATATATGTGCTCATCTTTCCTTGATAATGCCATGTACATTTTGGGTTGTAATTGAGTTTTGGTATCTAGGATTACTGTAAAGTCTTTATTCTTTTTGGAGATTTCTGTAAGATGTCTATTGAAAAGCTGAACATTTCCTATTAGTTAAATTCTATTCCCAGTTCTCTACACTTCCCAAATACCTTCATCATATAATTCCAAGCATTATCAATTTAATATGACCTTCTTTACCCTTACGTCATACCTTTTAATCCTCTTGGATGGAAAACCTATAGCTGCTTCATATCTTACATTTTGTGGTCTCTCCCCACACTTGATACTATGAACACAGAAATGATGAATTCAACCAAATGGATGACATCATTGAAATAAATAATAAAAATAAACCTATGGCAAGCATTATCCTAGTTCCTGAGGGTAATGATTCAAAATGCAACAAACCTTTACCTAATGAAAATATTGAAAATTACTTTTCCGGATTCACTTGGTAAGTAGTTTGTAATTATGGGTTCTGGTTAGCATAATGCCAGAAAATTCAATACATAGTGAAATAAGAGCTAATATTTGTGACATCACAATAGAAATTCTTAGTACCAATCACCTGTCAAACTCAGGTTCCAATGTCTTAACTGCTGATGGGATATCTTAGCCACTCAAGAAAAGAAAACAAACAAACAAAGGTTTGTTAAACACCTACTATTTGTGTGGGCCTACGCTGTATATTTCCACAATTCAAGGGATAAGAGAGTCATTGCAAATGGCCATGTGGTTGTACTGGAGGAAGGAGGAGAGGGATTTATACATATCACTGATTTTATTTCATCTTTAAGAGTTTGGTAGAATTCATCAGTGAACTCACCAAGGTTTTGGCTTTCTCTTTTAGAAAGTTCAGTTCAGTTTAGTTCAGCTCAGTCACTCAGTCTTGTCCGACTATTTGCAACCCCATGGACTGCAGCACGCCAGGCTTCCCTGTCCATCACCAACTCCCAGAGTTTACTCAAACTCATGTCCATTGAGTCGGTGATGCCATCCAACCATCTCATCCTCTGTCGTCCCCTTCTCCTCCTGACTTCAATCTTTCCCAGCATCAGGGTCTTTTCCAATGAGTCAGTTTTTCGCATCAGGTGGCCAAAGTATTGGAGTTTCAGCTTCAGCATCAGTCCTTCCAATGAATATTCAGGACTGATTTCCTTTAGGATAGACTGGTTGGATCTCCATGCAGTCCAAGAGACTCTCAAGAGTCTTCTCCAACACCACAGTTCAAAAGCATCAATTCTTCGGTGCTCAGCTTTCTTTATAGTCCAACTCTCACATCCATATGTGACTGGAAAAGCCATAATTTTGACTAGATGGACCTTTGTTGGCAAAGTAATGTCTCTGCTTTTTAACATGCTGTCTAGGTTGGTCATAACTTTCTTTCCAAGGAGCAAGAGTCTTTTAATTTCATGGCTGCAGTCCCCATCTGCAGCCCCCCAAAATAAACTCAGCCACTGTTTTTATTGTTTCCCCATCTGTTTTCCATGAATTGATGGGGTCAGATGTCATGATCTTAGTTTTCTGAATGTTCAGTTTTAAGCCAACATTTTCACTCTCCTCTTTTACTTTCATCAAGAGGCTCTTTAGTTCTTCTTTGCTTTCTGCCATAAGAGTGTTATCATCTACATATGTGAGGTTATTGATATTTCTCCCAGCAATCTTGATTCCAGCTGTGCTTCATCCAGCCCAGCATTTCTCATGATGTACTCTGCATACAAGTTAAATGAGCAGAGTGATACTATACAGCCTTGACGTACTCCTTTCCCAATTTGGATCCAGTCTGTTGTTCCATGTCCAGTTCTAACTGTTGCTTCCTGACCTGCATACAGATTTCTCAATAGGCAGGTCAGGTTATTTATTTATTTAGTTTCTTAAATATATTGTACTCCTTTTTAGGGACACAGCCTATTGAAAATTCCAATCTAAAATGTCAGAGTGAAAGTTATGTAGCACTGAATTTTATCTCTTAAATAACTCCACCCTCTTGTGACACACATTTTATTGTCCAAATCAAACTATGTGGCCATAACTAACTTCAGGGAGAAGTGAATATGTGTTCCTTTTATATGCCTGCTATTTGCCTGGTAGGAATCTGAATTGGTAGATGTTCGGTGAATAGGACTAATATCATGATATCATTGACTTGAATGATCATGAAAGATTTTACACAGTCCTTCAATGTAAAAATAGGAGAATTTGGGCAAGAAAAGAGATATAGAGATGGAAGAAAAAAATATGAAGAACCAAGAAACCTATGGTAATAAATAAGCACAAGGTGAGTTAGGACTACCTGTGTGAATTCCTGTTACAACATACTAGATGTCTTTTGGTATCTTCCTTGCCATTTCAATCAAGATAACCAGGCCTGAAAACTTGGAGCTATTTAAGAAGCACTACTAACAAAATACATGATTTGGCCTACATATATTACTTTGGTATTGCTTGGTGAAAGTCGCTCAGTCGTGTCCAAGTCTTGGCAACCCCATGGACTGTATAGTCCATGGAATTCTCCAGGCCAGAATAATGGAGTGTGTAGCTTTTCCCTTCTTCAGGTGATCTTCCCAAGCCAGGGATTGAACCTAGGTCTCCTGCATTGCAGGTAGATTCTTTACCAGCTAGCCATAAGGGAAGACAAAGAATACTGGAGTGATTAGCCTATCCCTTCTCCAGCAGATCTTCCTGACCCAGGAATCAAACTGGGGTCTCCTGCATTGCAGGTGGATTCTTTACCAACTGAGCTACTAGGGAAGCCCCTTCAGTGACCTCCTTAAATCTAATAATACCTTTCTGTAATACATTCACTAGTAATTTTATTTTTCTTAAATTGTCTTTGGTCACTTTTATGCTTAAGAGAAATAATTATTCTATGTTGTCTCTTGGGTCAATTGCTTAGCTTGTGTCCAAGAATCTAAATATACTGATATTTAATAGAGTACATTTAAACTATTTACATTTTTCATGCATCGTTTTTTATACCCAAGGTGTTGGTTTCCTCATTTTAATAACAAAACAAAACATGTTCATGAATAATTCTTTCATATTGTTCTACACCTGAAATACTCATTTTGCTCTTTACTAGTATATGCTGGTCAGGAAGCAATAGTTAGAACTGGACATGGAACAACAGACTGGTTCCAAATAGGAAAAGGAGTACGTCAAGGCTGTATATTGTCACCGTGCTTATTTAACTTATATGCAGAGTACATCATGAGAAATGCTGGGCTGGAAGAAGCATAAGCTGGAATCAAGATTGCCAGGAGAAATATCAATAACCTCAGATATGCAGATGACACCACCCTTATGGCAGAAAGTGAAGAGGAACTAAAAAGCCTCTTGATGAAAGTGAAGGAGGAAAGTGAAAAAGTTGGCTTAAACCTCAACATTCAGAAAATGAAGATCATGGCATCTGGTCCCCTCTCTTCATGGGAAATAGATGGGGAAACAGTTTCAGACTTTATTTTTCTGGGCTCCAAAATCACTGCAGATGGTGACTGCAGCCATGAAATTAAAAGACACTTACTCCTTGGAAGGAAAGTTATGACCAACCTAGACAGCATATTCAAAAGCAAAGACATTACTTTGCCAACAAAGGTCCATCTGGTCAAGGCTATGGTTTTTCAAGTGGTCATGTATGAATGTGAGAGTTGGACTGTGAAGAAAGCTGAGCACTGAAGAATTGATGCTTTTGAACTGTGGTGTTGGAGAAGACTCTTGAGAGTCCCTTGGACTTCAAGCAGATCCAACCAGTCCATTCTAAAGATCAGTCCTGGGTGTTCATTGGAAGGAATGATATTAAAGCTGAAAAAACAGTACTTTAGCTAGCTCATGCGAAGAGTTGACTTATTGGAAAAGACCCTGATGCTGGGAGGGATTGAGGGCAGGAGGAGAAGAGGACGACAGGATGAGATTCCTGGATGGCATCACCGACTTTATGGACATGAGTTTGAGTGAACTCCAGGAGTTGGTGATGGACAGGGAGGCCTGGTGTGCTGTAATTCATGGGGTCGCAAAGAGTTGGACACGACTGAGCGACTGAACTGAACTGAACTGAGTCCAAAAAGTGATCTCATTCATACTGCAATTAATCCATGAAATAATTTCTATATTACCTTAGTATATTTCCTCTCAAAATCTATATTCTCAATCTTGCTCAGTCATGTCCTACTATTTGCGATCCCATGGAATGTAGCCATGCTAGGCTCCTCTCTCTGTGGGGACTTTTCAAGCGATAATACTGGAGTGGGTTGCTATTTTTATCCTGCAGGGGATCTTCCCAACCCAGGGATCAAACCCATGTCTCCTGGGTTTCTGGCATTGCAGGTGGATTCTTTATCTGCTAAGCCATCAGTTCAGTTAAGTTCAGTCGCTCAGTCATGTGCGACTCTTTGAGACCCCATGAACTGTAGCATGCCAGGCTTCTCTGTCCATCACCAACTCCCAGAGTTCACCCAAACCCATGTCCATCGAGTTGGTGATGCCATCCAACCATCTCATCCTCTGTTGTCCCCTTCTCCTCCTGTGCTCAATCTTTCCCAGCATCAGGGTCTTTTCCAATGAGTCAGCTCTTCTCATCAGGTGGCCAAAGTATTGGAGTTTCAGCTTCAATATCAGTCCTTCCAATGAACACCCAGGACTGATCTCCTTTAGGATGGACTGGTTGGATCTCCATGCAGTCCAAGGGACTCTCAAGAGTCTTCAACACCACAGTTCAAAAGCATCAATTCTTCAGCGCTCAGCTTTCTTTATAGTCCAGCTCTCACATCCATACATGACCACTGGAAAAACCAGAGCTTTGAGTAGACGAACCTTTGTTGGCAAAGTAATGTCTCTGCTTTTTAATATACTGTCTAGGTTGGTGATAACTGTCCTTCCAAGGAGTAAGCGTCTTTTAATTTCATGGCTGCGATCACCATCTGCAGTGATTTTGGAGCCCAGAAAAATAAAGTCAGCCATTGTTTCCACTGTTTCCCCATTTATTTGCCATGAAGTGTTGAGACCGGATGCCATGATCTTCGTTTTCTGAATGTTGAGCTTTAAGCCCACACTTTCACTTTCCTCTTTCACTTTCATGCCGGGGTCCAGCCCCGGCTGATCCAGGGTATTCGAAGGAGAGACGGCATAGGCAACCTATTTATTTAAATATTTTATCAAAGATATAAAGAGAATTGGATGAGGATAGCTCAGTAGGAAAATTCAGTGGAGAAAAGAGGCTGAGTAGCTTGGTTTATGTGGGAGACCAATAAAACTTCAAGACAAGAAGTTTGCACCACTTATGTAGGCCGCAGGCGTCCTTCTGTTCTCCCGAAGGAGAGGAGACACTGAGGCCTCCCTGGTCGGATCTTAGAAGCCCAGGCATAATTAGCAAGCATGGCGGGTTCCGTGCTCCAGATGGAGACTCAGCCAGAATTTGGGAGAGAGAGCAACATGGGGAGACCAAGTTTCGGTGAACAAGGCCTGCACTTTATGTTCCAAAGTAGTTTTTATACCTTGAGTTGTGCATAGATGATAATGGGGGAAGGGGTGGAGTCATGCAAGGACAGCAATTCCTGGTCCTAATCGAAGCCAGGCTTTCAAACTTATCATATGCAAAAGTTCAGGTGAATTACATCATCTTCTGGCCAGGAGGCCTGTTAACATTTTAAGAAACTTATCTTTCTCTAAAGGTGATTATTCCAAAGTCAGGCACCAGCCTCCAAAAAAGCATTGGACAAAGCTGTATTCATATAGGGCAAAGGTGAGGTGGGCTCAATCAAGAAAAGACTTAACTCAAGGGTCCAAGTTTACAAACATTGAGGCTACTACTTACATTTCTATACACCCATTATATCAATCAATACACTGCCAAGGACACAGCAGGTAAGGGATATGGAGACTTAGCAGCAAACATTGGCCCAATAAGTGAAAAACCCTTCACCAATACAATTTCTAATCAATCTTTTAACTACTCAAAGGAGTCTGTGTTTAGACAGTTTAGAACATCTCCTGCCTCTCACAGTTGGAAGGCTCTGAACAATCACATGTGGCCGGAAAAACCTATTCAGGCAGGCTAGAGGATTTCCAAAGGAGTTTGTAGGTTAAACACTGTCACACCCAGGAATTATTAACTGGAGCTGTAAGCTAACTCTTTTTTCAGAGAGAGGTAGTGGGGGACAGCCCCCCGTAAAGTCAGAGGTGTAGGTGAAAGCACAAAGCAGAAAGTAGGCAGACTCTGGTTTTGGGGGTAGAATTTCCAGGGGGACCCTGAGGCTCGATCCCGCCTTTGCGTATGCCAAGCCTCCTTCCTCATGACCTTTGTCATGGGTGGAGTTCCTCACGCTGGCTCCGGGCAGTGATAGAATTCCAGTTGAGCTATTCCAGATCCTGAAAGATGATGCTGTGGAAAGTGCTGCACTCAATATGCAATATGCCAGCTCCTGGCACTTTCAAGAGGCTCTCTAGTTCTTCTTCACTTTCTGCCATAAGGGTGGTGTCATTTGCATATCTGAGGTTATTGATATTTCTCCCGGCAATCTTGATTCCAGCTTGTGCTTCCTCTAGCCCAGCGTTTCTCATGATGTACTCTGCATATAAGTTAAATAAGCAGGGTGACAGTATACAGTCTTGACATACTCCTTTTCCTATTTGGAACCAGTCTGTTGTTCCATGTCCAGTTCTAACTGTTGCTTACTGACATGAATACAGGTTTCTCAAGAGGCAGGTCAGGTGGTCTGGTATTCCCATCTCTTGAAGAATTTTCCACAGTTTATTGTGATCCACACAGTCAAAGGCTTTGGCATAGTCAATAAAGCAGAAACACATGTTTTTCTGGAATTCTCTTGCTTTTTCGACAATCCAGTGGATGTTGGCAATTTGATCTCTGGTTCTTCTGCCTTTTCTAAAACCAGCCTGAACATCTGGAATTTCACAGTTCACGTATTGCTGAAGCCTGGCTTGGAGAATTTTGAGCATTACTTTACTAGCGTGTGAGATGAATGCAATTGTGCGGTAGTTTGAGCATTCCTTGGCATTACCTTTCTTTGTGATTGGAATGAAAACTGACCTTTTCCAGTCCTGTAGCCACAGCTGAGTTTTCCAAATTTGCTGGCATATTGACTGCAGCACTTTCATAGTGTCATCTTTCAGGATTTGAAATAGCTCAACTGGAATTCCATCACCTCCACCAGCTTTGTTCATAGTGATGCTTCCTAAGTCCCATTTGACTTCATATTCCAGGATGTCTGGCTCTAGGTGAGTGATCACACGGTCGTGATTTTCTGGGTTGTGATGATCTTTTTTGTACTGTTCTTCTGTGTATTCTTGCCACCTCTTAATATCTTCTGTTAAGTCCCTACCATTTCTGTCCTTTATTGTGCCCATCTTTGCGTGAAATGTTACCTTGGTTTGTCCAACCGATAATAAAAAAAGAAAGAGGACATGTCTTTATTCTTTTTTTTTTATTTCTTTAAAGATTAAAGAAAAATTATTTCCCTTTGTGATGAGAACTCTTAGGATTTACCCTCAATGACTTTCCTACACATTGTACATAAGTTCTATTTATAGGTATTATGTGTTACATTGAATTCCAAGTATTTATTTATCTTATGACTGGGGGTTTGTACCTTTGACCACCTTCCTCCAGTTTCTCCTACTTCTACTCTTAATCTCAAGTAAGCACACAGTGTAATCTCTCTTTCTGTGTTTGTTTTTGGTTTATTTTTATTTTATTTTATTTTTTTATTTGGCTCTTCAGCCAGTGCATTTTATTTATTTTTTAAAATTTTTATTTTATTTTTAAACTTTACAATATTGTATTGGTTCTGCCATATATCGAAATGAATCCGCCACAGGCATACACGTGTTCCCAATCCTGCACCCCCTCCCTCCTCCCTCCCCATACCATCCCTCTGGGTTGTCCCAGTGCACCAGCCCCAAGCATCCAGTATCGTGAATCGAACCTGGACTGGCGACTCGTTTCATATATGATATTATACATATTTCAATGCCATTCTCCCAAATCATCTCACCCTCTCCCTCTCCCACAGAGTCCAAAAGACTGTTCTATACATCAGTGTCTCTTTTGCTGTCTCGTATACAGGGTTATTGTTACCATCTTTCTAAATTCCATATATATGCGTTAGTATACTGTATTGGTGTTTTTCTTTCTGGCTTACTTCACTCTGTATAATAGGCTCCAGTAGATTCCGCGTTAGTCTGTCTGACTTACTTCACTTAGCATAGGCATTATACCTTCAAGGTTTATCCTTGTTGTCATATATGGTAGGATTTCCTTGTTTTTTCTACAGCTTGATGTTTTCGTCATCCATCAATGGATTCTTGTTTCTGTATCTTAGCTATTGTTAGTTAATGATGCTTTGAACATGCGGTTTCAGATTTTCTTTTTTTTAAGTTGAATGGTTTTATTTCCTTTGGATAAATATCCAGTAGTAAAATTCCTGGATCATATGATAGTTCTGTTTTTATTATTCGAGAATACCCCTTCCTATTTCCCCTGGTTGCCATACCAGTTTACCCTGCCACCAACTGTGCACAAGGGTTCCCTTTTCTCCACATCCATGCCACTATTTGTTAATTCTTGTCTTTTTGGTGACGGTCATTCCGACAGGCATGGGATAATATCATATTGTCATTTTAATTTGCATTTTCCTAAGGAGCATCTTTTCGTGGACCTGTTGACCTTTTGTAAATCTTCTCTGGAGAAATTTCTATTGTCTATTCAGGTCCTTTGCCCATTTTTAAAATTAAGTTACTTGGCTTTTTTTTTTTTTTTTGGTATTGAGTTGTTTCAAATATTGATATATTTTGAATTTTAACCCTTTATCAGATGTATGGTTTGCAATTTTTAAAATATTCCATAGATTGTCTCTTTGTTGCTGGTTTCTATCGCTGTTCAGAAGGTTTTTATTTGATGTAGTTTCATTTGTTTATTTTTTATTTTGTTACTTGTTTTTTAGGCATTACATACAAAAGGTCCTTACTAAGACCTATCTCAAGGAGCTTTATTTCTATGTTTTCTTCTAGGAGGTTTATGGTTTCCTTCTTCTAAGAGGTCTTACATTTAAGCATTTATTTATAGTTAAATTTTTTTGAGTAATGTAAAATATAAGTCCATTCTTTTATATGTGAACATCCACTTATCCCAGACTATTCGTTGAAATGACTATTTTTTTCCTCCACTAGTATTCTTGGTTCCTTTGTCAAATATTAGTTGATTGTGTGTGTTTGAGTTTTTTCTGGGCTGTTAATTCTGTACCATTGGTGTATTTGTCTGTTTTTATGTACCATCCTCATTTGATGACCGTAGCTTCATAGTTCAGTATGAAATCAGGAAGTATGATGCCTCCTGCTTTGTTCTTCTTTCTCAGGGTATCTTTGGCTATTCAAGGTCTTCTGTGGTTACATGTAAACTTTAAGAGTATTTTTTTCTACTGATGTAAAAAGTGGCATTGGAATCTTGATAGGAATTATGTTGAATTTATAAATGGCTTTTGGTAGTATAAATCTCCATTTATCAGTACTTTGTAGACTATTAATTATCTCACAGGACTGTTGTAAGAAATAGAGGCAAATTGAGAAGTTTAGAGGCCTCAAACACTGACTTGTTTATTAAGTTTCCTAATATGCAATTCAAAAATGAAAATATTTCTAAACCATTAATTATGATTCATGAAAAGAGTTCAACAAAGTTTTTATTTTCCCTGTGGTAAAATTGTATGCCATTTTATTTTATATTTTTTGTATTTTTTTAATTTTATTTTTAAACTTTACAATATTGTATTGGTTCTGCCATATATCAAAATGAATCCGCCACAGGCATACATGTGTTCCCCATCCTGAACCCTCCTCCCTCCTCCCTCCCCATACCATCCCCCTGGGTCGTTCCAGTGCACCAGCCCCAAGCACCCAGTATCGTGAATTGAACCTGGACTGGCGACTCGTTTCATATATGATATTATACATATTTCAATGCCATTTTCCCAAATCATCCCACCCTCTCCCTCTCCCACAGAGTCCAAAAGACTGTTCTATACATCAGTGTCTCTTTTGCTGTCTCGTATACAGGGTTATTGTTACCATCTTTATAAATTCCATATATATGCGTTAGTTCTTTTTTTTTTTTCTTCTTTTCTTTAACATTGTATTTTTGTATGCCATTTTAACAATATGACATATTAAATACTTTCCCTATCCTCTTTCTGGAGGAGGTTATTCAGGAATTGCTGGTGCCCTAAGTAAGCACATGTTTGCTTCCCTGTAGTTCAGATGGTAAAGAATCCGCCTGCAATGTGGGAGACGGGGGTTCGATCCCTGGGTTGGGAAGATCCCCAGGAGATGGAAAGGACAACCCACTCCAGTATTCTGGCCTGGAGAATTCCATGGACAGAAGAAGAAGAACCTGATGAGTTACAATCCATGGGGTCGCAAATAGTGGACATGACTGAGCGGTTTTCACATTCACATTCAAGCACACTTATATTTCTTATAATATTCATTGCTGGTGGTGATTAAAATAAGCCTTGCATATAAAACACTTAGCAATAAATAACTGAATTTTACATTAATGATTATAATATTATTATTGTAGTGTTATTAGTCTTTCAGTTACGTTCAACTCTTTGCAACCACATGGCCTGTAGCCCGCCAGGTTCCTCTGTCAATGGAAATATCAAGGCAAGAATATTGACATGGGTAGCTATTTGCTTCTCCAGGAGATCTTCCTGACTCAGAGATTGAACCTGGGTCTCCTGCATTGCAGGCAGATTCTTTACTGTCTGAGCCACCAGGGAAGCCCTACATCAATGACTAATTTCTTTATATTGTAAAGTTTCATGTGATCTTATAATAATAAGTAATAAATGCATAGGCATATAAATAAATATTATGTGTGGAAGTGTTTTAATGGAGTTCTGTTTTTTAAAATTTTCAGAAAAACTTCTCATGTTAACAGGTAGAATAGAGTTTCTGTTAAAACTGTTAATTTGGTAGAAAAATATCTGTTTTAAAATCAAAAGAATTTTTAAAGGTATTGAGAAATGCAAAAGGACTCATGACATTCTAAAGGGTCAAATCTGTCTTGAACCTCTTTTTAAAAATGCAAATTTATTTTTTTTTTCTTTTTAACCTGATGACTTGAACAGCTTGGTTGAAGATAGAAGGGTTATTTTATAAATGTAGAATAAGTTATAACAGTGATGTACAGAGTGACCAAAACACACATTACTCTGCATAAAAAGGAATTAAATGCAGAAAAAATGGGAAAGTTATAATTTTGGAATGGCCAAATTCATGTACCTTTAAAGTAATTTACTTCAAGAAAAAATTATTTTATTGTAATATTTTTTCAGAAACAGGAGAAAATAGTCTTAATTCAAGCTTTCAGGACAAATATCTTTTTTGGCTGTGTGTTCTTCTTTCTTTTCAGCAAGACCTTTTAGTTTTAGCACCCTTATTTAAATAAATGTAGTTTTTAAATTATTGATGCTGTGTATTTTCATTAATTCTTACACTAACTTCAATAATTCATCAATCTATATGTAATAGTATTGAGTATCTATTATATACTCATCACTAGGCTAAGCACTAGAGATTAAAATGTTGAATGTAACAGCCATGGTGCCTACCCTCCAAGATAATAGTTCAAACAGGAAACCAAAGTATAATGTGATTAGGGTTGTGATGGAGGAAGTCCCATGTGCTGTGACTTCACATGAGAGGACTCCAGTAAAAACAGTCTATGTGTGTGGAGATCAGGGGATAGAATGGGATTGCAGGTAGAATGCTTCATGGAGTTATGCCTCAAATTAGATGTAAAGCATGATATATGAAATTTTTGGGGAAAAGTGTTCCAGATTTAGGGGAACAAACTGTGAAAAGGCCCAAAGGCAAATGAGAGCAAAGAAGTAAATGTGAAGAATGAAATTTAAAAGTTTATTAAGAATCAATTTTCACAGAGCCCTGTATGACATTTAATCGGCTTGGGATTCGATTCTGTGATTAAAGGGCAGCTGTTAAGACTTTTCATTAAAGTACTTCAATTAAATGTTTAACTGATTTTTTAAAAATTTATATATTTATATATATATAATTATATTTAATTTAATTTATATATAATTTATATATATAAATCTGCCTGTGATGCAGGAGACCTGAGTTTGCTCCCTGGGTCAAGAAGATTCAAGAAGATCCCTGGAGTAGGGAATGGCTTTGTGGCTACCCACTTCAGTATTCTTGCCTGGAGAATCCTCATGGACAGAGGAGCTTGGTAGGCTACAGTCCTTGGGGTCACAAAGAGTAGGACAGGACTGAGATTCTGATTGAATTAAGTTCAATTAATATTTCAAATAGTTTGTTGCATTACTGATCAGTCTAGAAGTTAGGGCTCACCTTAGGCAGAGATGGAGTAGTCTATTACTTATCTAGTTTGATTCAAGGGCTAGAAAACTTACAAAGCTTAAAATATCCTTTATTGGAGTGCTGTGGAAACCCAAATACTTACTCTGGGTATTACCCAAATTCTTAGTCCTTTTGAAGATTTAATCAAAGTATTTTACACGTGTAGAAAAGTCTATTACATTAGGATCATCATTACTATAGGACACCATTGGCTTATAACATATAATGTGTTGTGCTGTGTTTAGTCACTCAGTGGTGTCTGACTCTTTGCAACCCCATGGGCTGTAGCCCGCCAGGCTCGGCTGTCCATGATGATTCTCCAGGTACGAATACTGGAGTGGGTTGCCATGTCTTCCTCCAAGGGATCTTCCCAACCCAGGGATTGAACCCAGGTCTCTCACATTGCAAGCAGATTCTTTACCATCTGAACCACCAGGAAAGCTCATAACATGTAATGGGTGGTGTCAATTGAAAGCAAAACACCAGAAATAATCTCTGTCTCTCTTTAGTCGCTAAGTCATGTCCGACTCTTGTGACCCCATGGACTGTAGCCTGCCAGGCTCTTCTGTCTATGTGATTCTCCAGGCAAGAATAATGGAGTGGGTTTCCTTTTCCTACCAGAAGTAATAGGGAAACTTAAAAGCTCACAAAGGAGTTATGGAGTCAAATTTCAAATATAGCATACCAAAATTATATTTGTTTCAAGGATACATATGTTATGTGTATTTTCAGATTCAAAGTCAATTTAAATACTATATATATAGAGAGATATATATATGTGTGTGTATATATATATATATATATATATATATATACCATTTATAAATAGCACTAGATGGTGATTACAGCCATGAAATTAAAAGACGCTTACTCCTTGGAAGGAAAGTTATGACCAACTTAGCATATTAAAAGGCAGAGACATTACTTTGCCAACAAAGGTCTGTCTAGTCAAGGCTATGGTTTTTCCAGTGGTCATGTATGGATATGAGAGTTGGACTATAAAGAAAGCTGAGCACTGAAGAATTGATGCTTTTGAACTGTGGTGTTGGAGAGGATTCTTGAGAGTCCCTGGACTGCAGGGAGATCCAACCAGTCCATTCTAAAGGAGATCGGTCCTGGGTGTTCATTGAAAGGACTGGTGTTGAAGCTGAAACTCCAATACTTTGGCCGCCTAATGCAAAGAGCTGACTCATTGGAAAAGACTCTGATGCTGGGAGGGATTGGAGGCAGGAGGAGAAGGGGATGACAGAGGACGAGATGGCTGGATGGCATCACTGCCTCGATGGACATGAGTCTGAGTGAACTCCGGGAGTTGATGATGGACAGGGAGGTCTGACATGCTGCGATTCATGGAGTCGCAAAGAGTTGGACATGACCGAGTGATTGAACTGAAAAAAAAAATATATATATATATATATATATATATATATGCAGTTTTAAAATCCTGTGCTGCTGCTGCTGCTGCTGTGTCGCTTCAGTCATGTCTGACTTTGTGCGACCCCATAGACAGCCTACGAGGCTCCCCCGTCCCTGGGATTCTCCAGGCAAGAACACTGGAGTGGGTTGCCATTTCCTTCTCCAATGCAAGAAAGTGAAAAGTGAAAGTGAAGTTGCACAAGAAAAATGCACTTATGTAAAGAATTGTTAAATGTAGAAGACTACTTTTGTAGCTGTGCTGTCAAGAGTAGCTCTTCAGAATGTTATGTTTGAAAGTTAAAAGCCCTGGAAAAGTTAGCATAAGGCACTACTGTGAAGGGCTATTTAGGAGGAAAGAAGAATATCATCCCTGAGGATTTTTATGTTCTTTAATAGAATAGTCACCAAAAAAAAAAAAAAAAATGGATCGAGAGAGACAGAGAGAGACAAAGATAATTTTTCCTTATTTCCCCCTACCTTTTTTTATTTTTTTTCCTTAAAGGTCTGAACCAAAGTATGTTAGTGGGAATTAGCAGAATATATCTTACTGAATCTGAATATTCTGTATATGTCCCGTAATTATATGGTGACTTTTACTTTTCAAATGAAGTAGGACTTATGTCACCAATGAGTTCATGTTTTATAGTGTCTTATTTATTTGAGGACAGTGTATGTGTGTGCATATGTCTGTGTGTATATATGTCAACTTTTACAGCAGTATGAACAATTATCCTGAGTAGCAGTATGATTGCATTGGAAGTATAGTTCTTTAAAAGCTGATGGACAACTGTTTTCCTCTTTAGCCTTGTTTTGAATCAATGGAACACTGTGGTGAAATCAAATTATAAAGAACTCGCTTTTGATTAGTATTTTAAAAAGTAGAATATTTCTGCTTGGCACAAGTTTAACAATACAATCAATCTCCATGATTAAAGTGTAAGGGGAAACTGAAAACATCTGCAAATGTTCTATTAATTGCCTATTAAGTACATGTATATTCTGAGGGGAGCTGGGATATTTTCCCCATAGTTCTAAGTAGTTCTGAGTATCTGGCCTGCTAGACAAGAACAAGGGACAGATTCCCTTGGACTGGTAGGAGATAGAAAATGGTACTGATTTATGGGTACAGTTATAGAGTAAATTTCAGAACTATGAAAGTAACAGATATTTGTTAGTGAAAATTTGTTAGCAAGGAAGGGTGCTGAAAGCAGAGGAAGAGCAAATAAAACAAACATCACATATAGAAGATAACTGCATGTTATAGTTTTTCTGTGTTTCGTGAAAGTTTGTTTCTTCATGGATCATGGTCTAAAATTTCCTTTTGGAATAATCTGGGTTAATCCCATTAGCCTAGCACAGTCTGTTTCCCATTACACATATGTACTTTTTCTCATTCACCCACATATTCATTCATTCATTTCATGATTTTTCCGTGGGCAGTCATCCATGGGAAACAGTTTTTTCTAGGATGAATCTCAACTCTGTATGCTGCCAAAAAATTCTCCTAGGTATAAAATTATTCTTTATTCAGAATGTTAAGCCATACTCAGTTTTCTGGTATAATTACAAAATAAATTAATGTGAATTATTTAGAATCAGGTCCCTGGATATAATCTAAGGGTGGATATTCAGTTATATATAGAAAATTAATTAAGAGACAATTTACAGCATTATAGAAATGCCCCTTTCAATTGTTCACAGGGTTTCTGGATTCATATCCAATGTACAGATTTTATGTACAGAATTCTAATTGGTTATGATAATGAAGGATTAACTGATCAATCAGCTACTGTTTATTAGTACTTACTAATATTATAAGTGACCTTATGTCCTTAACTAAAACATTTTTACATTAAACTGTGAACCAGCTCAGAGATTCAGTCACTCTTTAGACCAGTAATTGCACTAGACAATTCTCTCTTTGTGGCCAAATCATAATTTTCAGTCTTCATCTACCATAATCCTCTGAATATTTGAAACTGGTGACCTCATTCTATTTGGAACACTCCATGAGTTTCCACACACCAGAACACATTTTTGGCCTACACCTAAACTCCTTTCACGGTCTCCTCTTTTCTATCTGTGCCATACAATTTAGTTGTTCTTGGAGGTGCTGTTATAAGCCCTATTCTATGATTTTTCTATGTATTTTCTCTGTGGATCTCTGCTACTCTCACTGCTTTTCTTTGGCTAACAGGTATGTGCGGATGATGACACAAATTTTCATGCTCAATCTTGCTCTTGAGCTTTTATATATTAGTACAATGTAACACAATTACAATTAATAAAATGTATTGTTAAATATTTCTACCAAAAATGCACCTTGAGGACATCAAACCTAACATCGAAAACCAAACCTAACTACTCCTTATACTTCACCTCATTTTCCTCCCTTATTCTCTATCTTGTCTTCTCAAACCCTGAGAGTCTTTCTTGATTTCTTTATTTTCTGCCTCTAGATGCAATCAGTAATATGTATTAATTGTTATTTCTTGCATTTATCCACTTCTTTCCATCTAAATTCGTGCTTCAGGCTTCATATTTAATCCTGGATTTTATATTGACTTCAATAGATTCCAGCCTTGCCTTCCATCCTATTTTTCCCTATTACTAAAAATAGTAATATTTTTACTATTATATATTAGTAATCATTCTAGTATTTAATCTGATTAATTTACTTGCTTGTAATTGTGTGCTTGGCTCTATTTATTTCCTCTAACATGCATTCAAGAGCTTTCATGATTTCGTCTCTGCTTATACCTGTTTTATCCTCTGCCCTCTCTACTTACCCTATGGTCTTGTTAAACCAAGTATTTTGCAGTCTCATGAACAAGCATACCCTCTCTGGCTACTTGGATTTTGCATAGGATTTTTGCTGTAAGTGATATTTCTTTTATTCCTTCATGTGACTAATTCTTACTCAGTTTTGAGCTTTGATTTAAGGAGTAACTCCTCTGGGAACCTAGACTATCTCTCTTGGTACCTCCTAAGAAGAGTTCTAGAACCTTGTTCTTATCTCTGTATTAGCAATTGCAGGCATTAAACCCAGCGATTCCCAATGACCTAGGGGTATAGACTGGTGAGCAAAGGATGAGGTAAATTTCAGTCCCTATTCCCTAGCTCCTCTGGGAGACTGCACAGAGTATTGTAGGACACAGTTGGTACAACCAACAACACACTTTGGTCCTAGTATTGCCCAGTAGAGCTGGCACAAAGTAGGTATCTAACTTATGATAGAGCAATTAAAGTAGTTGAAGGATCAGCCTGAGTTTTTTTTTTTTTTTCTTTTAATTAATTAATTAATTTTAACTGGAAGACAATCATTTCATAACACTTTGGTGGCCCCTGCCACATATAAACATGAGTCAGCCACAGGCACACATGTGCCTCCCCTCATTCTGAATCCTTCCCCACATCCCTCCCCCATCATCCCAACCCCATCCCTTTGGGTTGTCCAAGAGCACTGGCTTTGAGTGTCCTACTTCATGCATTCAACTTGCATGGGGTTATTATGAATTATACTGATTTATTTTTAGTGACTTCAGAGTTATTTTCATTACCATTTCAGGTTACTTTTGGTGTTTGTTCCATCAGATCCTACTAAGAAGAAATAACCTGAAATGCAGCTCTACTAAGGTAAATGTAATCAATAATCTTGAATTTATTTGAAAATGCTAATTATCTGTCAGTCCTCTTATTGATTGAACACATCTTCTGGATTATTAAACTTAGAAATCCTGTGAAGCAGAAGTTAGCAATACAAACAAAAAAATTAGAGCCTTCTTTGGATAATTCCACCATATAAAATTCTCAGTGCTGTTATAACAATGTACCACAAACTGACTAAAAAAAAAAAAATATTCTCTCAGTTTGAAAGCCAGAATTCCAAAATCAAGGGACTCACAAGTCCATTTTCTAAGGGAGCAAACTTCCTCGTCCTGTCCTAGCTTCTGATGATTGCTGGCAATCCTTGGCATTCTCTGGCTTGCAACTGTGGAACTTTATTTTCTACCTGTCATCACATAGCCTTCTCTTCTCTGTCTGAACTTAAAACGTCTTTATGTGACTTTTTTTTTTTTTTTGGTAAGGATCCCAGTTATTGGATTTAGAGTCACCCTAATCCAATATGACTTTATGTTAACTTGATTACATCTGCAGTGACCCTATTTCCAAATAAGTTCACATTCACAGACAACAAGAGGGGTTAGCACTTGAACTTTTTTTTTTGAGGATGCAATTCAAATCACACCCACCATATATACTACTGCTTACTCTGTCAGTCTATAAGATTCACTTTGAAAATGGAATGAATACTTATCTTGGAGGACAGTGGGTCTGAGCCAATATGGTTCTTTTACTCTGCAACGTTCTTTGATTCATTTCTCATCTAACTTCTCCACTTATCCACTCATGATATTACCTAGCTAAAAGAAAGAGGCCCCTTTATCTTTGAACAATCCCTTCTTATCCTCTTACACTTTGGCCAGCTTCCAAACCCAGCTCTTACTCTTTTATAATTCTCAGTATCCTTTCATGCCAAAACTTGAAAATTGAGCTCTCAAAATATGTATTGGTTTGTACTCACTGTTCTCATCCTCTCTAAAACCACTTAAGTCAGATGTCTTCTCCCTCCTGCTATGATGTTCAGTTCAGTCACTCAGTCGTGTTCAACTCTTTGTGACCTCAAAAACTGCAGCACGCAGGGCCTCTCTGTCCATCACTAACTATCAGAGTTCATCCAAATCCATGTCCATTGAGTCAGCGATGCTATCCAACTATCTCATCCTCTGTCGTCCCCTTCTCCTCCTGCGCTCAATCTTTCCCAGCATCAGGGTCTTTTCAAATGAGTCAACTCTTTGAATCAGGTGGTCAAAGTATTGGAGTTTCAGCTTCAGCATCAGTCCTTCTAATGAACACCCAGGACTGATCTCCTTTAGGATGGACTGGTTGGACCTCCTTGCAGTCCAAGGGACTCTCCAGAGTCTTCTCCAACACCACAGTTCAAAAGCATCAATTCTTCTGTGCTCAGCTTTCTTTATAGTCCACCTCTCACATCCATACATGACTACTGGAAAAACCAGAGCCTTGAGTAGATGGACCTTTGTTGGCAAAGTAATGTCTCTGCTATTTAATATGCTATCTAGGTTGGTCATAACTTTCCTTCCAAGGAGTAAGCATCTTTTAATTTCATGGCTGCAATCACTGTCTGCAGTGATTTTGGAGCCCAGAAAAATAAAGTCAGCCACTGTTTCCACTGTTTCCCCATCTATTTGCCATGAAGTGATGGGATCGGATGCCATGATCTTAGTTTTTCTGATTGTTGAGCTTTAAGCCAACTTTTTCATTCTCCTCTTTTACTTTCATCAAAAGACTCTTTGGTTCTTCTTCACTTTTTGCCATAAGAGTGGTGTCATCTCATATCTGAGGTTATTGATTTCCCCCGGCAATCTTGATTCCAGCTTGTGCTTTTTCTGGCCTAGTGTTTCTCATGATGTACTCTGCATATAAGTTAAATAAGCAGGGTGACAATATACAGCCTTGACATACTCCTTTCCCTATTTGGAACTAGTCTGTTGTTCCATGTCCAGTTCTAACTGTTGCTTCCTGACCTGCATATAGGTTTCTCAAGAGGCAGGTCAGGTGGTCTGGTATTCCCATCTATTTCAGAATTTTCCACAGTTTATTGTGATCCACACAGTCAAAGGCTTTGGCATAGTCAATAAAGCAGATGTTTTTCTGGAACTCTCTTGCTTTTTCCATGATCCAGCGGATGTTGGCAATTTGATCTCTGGTTCCTCTGCCTTTTCTAAAATCAGCTTGAACATCCGGAAGTTCATGGTTCATGTATTGCTGAAGCCTGACTTGGAGAATTTTGAGCATTACTTTACTAGCATGTGAGAAGAGTGCAATTGTGTGGTAGTTTGAGCATTCTTTGGCATTGCCTTTCTTTGGGACTGGAATGAAAACTGACCTTTTCCAGTCCTGTGGCCACTGCTGAGTTTTCCAAATTTACTGATGTATTGAGTGCAGCACTTTCACAGCATTATCTTTCAGGATTTAAAATAGCTCAACTGGAATTCCATCACCTCCACTAGCTTTGTTCTTGGTGATGCTTTCTAAGGCCCATTTGACTTCACATTCCAGGATGTCTGGCTCTAGACAGACACTCACAGACATCTCTAGATGGTGTGAGTGATCACACATCTGGGTCGTGAAGATCTTTTTTGTACAGTTCTTAATGGCAACCCACTCCAGTATTCTTGCCTGGAAAATCCCATGGATGGTGGAACCTGGTAGGCTACAGTCATGGGCTTGCAAAGAGTCGGACACGACTGAGCGACTTCATTTTCACTTTCACCTTCTGTGTATTCTTGCCATCTCTTCTTAACATCTTCTCCTTCTGTTAGGTCCATAAAATTTCTATCCTTTATTGAGCCCATCTTTGCATGAAATATTCCCTTGACATCTCTAACTTTCTTGAAGAGATCTCTAGTCCTTCCTATAATATAATAGGATCCCCGAGGAAGGCTTTCTTATCTCTCCTTGCTATTCTTTCGAACTCTGCATTTAAATGGTATATCTTTCCTTTTCTCCTGCTTTTCACTTCTCTTCTTTTCATAGCCATTTGTAAGGCCTCCTCAGACAGCCATTTTGCTTTTTTGCATTTCTTTTCCATGGGGATGGTCTTGATTCCTGTCTCCTATACAATGTCATGAACCTCTGTCCATAGTTCATCAGGCACTCTGTCTATCAGATCTAGTTCCTTAAATCTATTTCTCACTTTCACTGTATAGTCATAAGGGATTTGAGTTAGGTCATACCTGAATGGTCTAGCGGTTTTCCCCACTTTCTTCAATTTAAGTCTGAATTTGTCAATAAGAAGTTCCTGATCTAAGCCACAGTCAGCTCCCAGTCTTGTTTTTGCTGACTGTATAGAGCTTCTCCATCTTTGGCTGCAGAGAATATAATCAATCTGATTTCAGGGTTGACCATCTGGTATGGTGAAACTGCCTTTAAGGTCACTGATGGCCTTTATGTTATTATTTCTGGTAGTTATTTCTCTATTTTCAATATCTGTATATCTTAAGAGCATTTACCATAATTGTATGCTCTTGTTTTCTCTACTAACTCAGTGGTCACTCTTTAAAATCTCTCTTGATTATTACTCTCCTGCCTCATAATGTAACAGGGCTTAAGCCTTGGTCTTTTTTCTTCTCACTAATTCACTCATATGGTGAGTTTTTATATCTCATTTCTTGAAAATACCAGTTATATGTGGATGACTCTCATATGTATACATCCAATCCAGGCTTCTCTCTTGAATCCCATACATGTTTATCAACTGTCTATTTGATATTTTCACTTGAATATCTCATAAATATCTCAAAAATATCTCAAAAACAGTATTTCTGCACTCTCAGATTGACATCTTTCTCCTCTTTTATTCCTGAGTCTCCCCCCTCCCCCCACAACCCCTAAAAGAAAACCAAAAATTATCCTGCTCTTGATACATTCATCCCAGATCTAATTTTGGACAACTCTTTATAGCTGCTCAATTCTAAGAATTTTGAATCAGTGTAGATCTTCTGTTTTTCTCACAACCTGCATGCTGTCCGACAGGCATCAACCTCCAACGTATATCTTATATCTAACCCTGTCTCTCTCTTTCCTGCTGTCACCCTCCTTGGGGTCATCAACATTCTTCTCATAGATTACTTGAATAGACTCCTAAGTAGCCTCTCTACCCTCCGACCCCTTGCTCTATTCTCAACAAAGCATCTAGAATGATCATTTACAAAAAAATATAGTCATTACTCCTCTGAACAAACCCTAAAATTGTTCTACATTTTTCTGCGAGGAAAATTCAGAGCCTTTCCAATGCCTGAGAATGTAGTAGCTGATTTGGGCATCTTTTCATGTTATCCTTCTCTCTACTTTGCTGATTCTGCTCCAGTTACTCTTGTCTCTCTGCTGTCATAGGGTCTTTGTACCAGCTATTCCTGATGTGTAGCTCAAACCTCCTCCAAGCCTTTATTCAGAATTCACCTTCTCAATGCGTTGTAATTAAAATTGCACCATTCTCAATTCCCAGTTCTCTTTAATCTGATCTTTTTATTTTTTTCCATGTCCTCTTTGTCCTTTCAATATGTTATAGTATGTGTGGTATTTATGTACTATTGTCTGCTAGAATGCTAAATCTATAAGACTAGAGAATTCTGTCTATTTTATTTGACTGTTCCAAGTAGCTAGATTAATGTCCTGCACATGAAAGATGTTCAAGTTTGTACTCTTTGAGTAAATGAATGAATAAACTAGCAGCAATATAGTTAGTAGTGTCACAGTGGATGCCTGAAATCATGATATTTGTTCATTTTATATTCATTTAGGAATAAGATTACAAAGAAAAATAATGTTGTTACAATAGTCACCCTCATTGTTGATAGTGAGTCTTTAGATTCCTAGGGATTTTTTTACATTGTTGAATTTGATACATATCTATGTTATGTAAGTATCTATAAAAAAGACCACTGGAATTTACAAGATTAAGTAACTGGATCAGGCTTAAATAGCTTGTACAGTGGTAGACTCAGAGTCAACACCAGGTCTGTATGAGTTGAGATTCCACTTTAACCATTCTACCATATTACCACTTCTACAACCACTTAAAGAGAAGGTGGAAAGTATTTTTTATTTCCTCAAACACATATGTGCTCTTACATGTAGCTGAGTGCCATTTATTTATGTGAGACAGCTGCTCATCATCCAGCCCTGAATTTCTTAGTCTGGATTTGTTAAAACTATCACTGATATTGTTATTGTGTATTTTTTCTTTTTCCTGTTGTCATCAACTTCTTTTTAAAGCAATCTGTGACACGTTGAGAAATGCTTCTAGGAAATAGCTTTGCAACTCAACAATAGCACTTCAGAACTAAGTAATTTAATATTTCAGAGAGGAATGTACTGGATGCACCAATTTCCTCAGGGCTTTGTTTGGACTCACAGAAATGACAATGTGCTGCTCTGTAATAGGTCTTGAGCTTTCTTCACAATAGTCTTTTTATATCGGTGGCCCAGAAATCACTGTGACATTTGCCTTAAAGAGGATTCATTAACTCTGCCTTACTTATTTGGTCACTTTTCTGAAATAAATAATTTTCTTTCCTGTACATGGTTTTAGTCATATTTCTTATGAATTTGAGCTCCAATTCAGTTCCCATTTAAAAAAAAAAAAAAACTTTTTTAGTTTATGTCTAGTGAGACTTCAAATTCCTGGATAGAGAAGAAAAACCTAGGCTTTAATCTGATAGAATATCATATATCTAAATTCAATGAAAGCCATGTGGAGCTTCCCGGCAGAGAGACCAGAAGCAATAGAAAAGACTGAGGAAACTGTATTGTCACCTCAATTCAATTTCAAATGTTCACATTCTGAAGCACTCAGATTTTTTTAAAAAATCACTTTTTATAAGATAACACTTGCTAATTATAGCTTTCAAAACTAAAAAGGAAATGTTAGCTCAGGAAGAGTACTGACTGTTTAACAGTTGTAAATTTGGAGAATATTTGCTTAAGAAATGCAGGTCAGATAAATATACAACTTCTGTAGTAGAATTATTTACTAGTGATACCTTATGACAAGATGATTGAGAAATTCTTACATTTCTCAATTACAGCTTAATTATACAACTCAGTGTAAACCTATATGCCTTTGTGGGATGAAAGGGGAGAACTGAGGTTGGGAATGCAGATAAATGACTTTTTTCTCAAGAGAGCCAAAACTTTAGAATAGTTGTTAAACTGTTTTGATTAACTTGAGTCTTATATATCAAGAGCTGTGACTCTTTATGAATGCAATATTATTACTTAAAAACAGTAAAAGTTTGCAAACTTCCTGGGGAATTTTGATTCCATGTATCTTTAGTGTTTGGGCTCTGGAACTTGGGACCATTGGACATGTAAATATTTTATCTATACAGTTTGTGTTCTTTAGTTAAAGATTCTGTTTTTTTATAATAAACTTGTGTGGTGGTGGGTAGTCATGTGTTGAATACCCTGCACAATAAATTTGTGTGGTAGGTAAGTCATGTGTTGAATATCTATTAACCTTTATCCTGGAAACATATAGTCATAACACAAAAATCAGACATTAATATTATGCATATTTGAAGAACAATTTCATAAATGTAAATTCCTATGTATTTGTTGCTTTACTCAGAAAAATTTGCCCATATAAATGGGCAGCCTTCAGTTAATTTTGTATTTTATTATCTAGGGTTTCCAATCATATCTCATACCAATAAACAGGTGTTACTGAGTTTAGAAATATTTGATTGCTATATGTAACCTTCACGGGCTTCCCTAATGGCTCAGACAGTAAAAATCTTCTTGCAATGGCAGGAGACTCAGGTTCAATCCCTGGCTTATGAAGATGCCGGCTACCCGCTCCAGTATGCTTGCCTGGTGAATTCCATGGACAAAGGAGCTTGGCAGACTACAGTTCATGGGGTCACAGAGTTGGACATGACTGAACAGCTAACACTTTGACTTTTTCAAGCTTCACACACCTATATTCCAAAAAGTCTCCAGTGGATTCTTACCTCTGACATTTAGTTTTTCTGAAGTCAAAAAGAATTAAGGGGATATTTCTGAAATATTTAAATTCAGAAGTGAAGTGAAGTGAAGTCACTCAGTCGTGTCTGACTCTTGGCGACCCCATGGACTGCAGCCCAACAGGCTTCTCCAACCAGCACTCCGGCATGAGTGCTGGAGTGGGTTGCCATAAATTCAGAAGTCAATGTCAAAACTAATAGTGATTTTCAATAGGCATTTTATTAGGTACACACAAAGTTATTATTTGAAAGAAAAGCAGTTTAAAAAGTTGGCTTGTGATTACCGCTAGGGAAAGAAAGAAGGCAGGTAACTTGGTATAATCTTCTTGTAAACATCTTGGTAAGTGGACCTCCTAGAAAAGACACAAACGGTGCTTGCCAGGAGGCTAGTACTTACCTATGAAATGCTTTTAGCAAGATGTTTCTGCTTTAGGGTTGTTTACAATAAGCAAAAGTATTGTAGGAACTAATGAGACATGGCTTCCAGAAAATGTCATGTAAGCCATGTAACTGAGGGTATAAAATGGGTATGTTTCATAATAAACTCTGCTTACTCTTTAAGGTATCCCATAAACTTCATGGGACATTTCTTATATTACTCTGAGCCTGGGAGTGAATGCCTAGTGTTTACAGAAAGGACATGGTCATACAAAATTTTCACTGTCTCTAATTTACTTATACTCCTTGATTGCTTTATCTTTGAAGTTACTAGTAATGCTACTTTAGTAAGGTTTCTGATTTGTGTGAATTTGACTTTATTCAGTGTGACCCATTAATGTTAGCTAAGGAATCCTCAGCATTCACTTCTCCATTGATTACTAGTTCATATCTTCTATAGCAGATATGTGGTATTTTTTAAATAAAAAATTAACTTTGTATAATGCCAGTAGATAATAATTTAGTGAATCATTTAATAGCTCTTTAACAGACCTAGGACTCTGTTTCTACCAAATATGTAGATAGCCAGTGCTTCAGAAATTAATCCCCTGCCCAAATGTTGCTTGAGTAGGAATTAGATACTTTAGAATGGGTTTTAACCCACACACAATTAGATCATTATTCTATCGATCATAAAATATTAATAACATTATAGTTATTTGAATACATTAAAGATCTGAAATACTTGTTTCTTTTTAATAGAAAATTTTAGCTTATTATTGGTAACTTTCAACTGCATTTTTAATCTGCATAATCTTCTCAAAGCATGTAAAAGATTGAAACTCCCAAGCTTTCACTTCAAAAGCATAAAAATATTTTGGTATATTCTCTTTCAGATATCTGCTTATTTCTATTTATTTGTTGTAGCCTAATCTAACTGGAAGTATATGAGATATCTACATGAGAAATAAAGAGAATCTTTCAGTTGTCTTTCAAAATCCCAGAGAAGTATACAACCCAATGATCAGAGAGAAAACCCCAGACTGTGAATTCATTTCTCACCCAAACATAGAACAGACATTTAACTAAAAGCTGTATATATGAACAGTGAATTTAATGGGGAGGAAATTTCATGTAGAGTAGAAAATGAGAAATAGAAGTTGGAAAGGGCATTAAGGAAGATTGCTCTTATGTCTGGTTCTGATGAGTCAAATTCCTGTCATACTAAATTTATCTACTGAATTCTGTTGATGAGAGAAGTTTAATGAAATCCAATGTCTAGGGCTTGAGAATTTAGACCCAAAAGTATAATTCTTCCATGAGAATAAGACATTATTTTGGAACAACTCAAGAGATATGTAATTGCTAGAGAGCTTACCGGATAGCTTTTAATATAAATTCTGTGATATGATGACTGACACATATCAGCTTGTAGTTATACTAACAGATATTGCTGTTAGATATATATTAGCTCCTGGCCACCTCATGCAAAGAGTTGACTCATTGGAAAAGACTCTAATGCTGGGAGGGATTGTGGGCAGGAGGAGAAGGGGACGACAGAGGATGAGATGGCTGGATGGCATCATTGACTTGATGGACGTGAGTCTGAGTGAACTCCGGGAGTTGATGATGGACAGGGAGGCCTGGTGTGCTGCGATTCATGGGGTCACAAAGAGTCGGACATGACTGAGCGACTGAACTGAACTGAACTGAATGTAACAAAGATATATAACTCACTTTACTTGTATTATAGTTAGTAAAAGAATTTCTAGAAAGAATATTTAATATAAGAATTTAAATGAAATCTTAGACTTGTGTAGGGGACTAAAATCAGAAGAAACATAAATTAATTTTACTTAAGGAACCTAGGAGAATAAATAGAAATGTTTAATAAATATCAACAGGATGATCAGCTACTAAGCAAATAGATAAACATTCATAGGTTTATTAAGAAACTGCATGAACAGATATAGAGTGAAAATATAATTATCAACTGCTCCAAAATATAAAATTATATGTAATCATTTAGCAATAATACATATTATGAGATTTATAAGAAGAAAAAATATTTTTTTTCAAAGATATATCTACTTATTAAGGAACTAGAAATTCCTAGATGGAAATATTGTTGCTATAAAGATTTCTAATCTTTTTGAATTCATTTATAAATCTAATAATTTTCCAGTCCCAGGCCCCTTATGATTTTGTGGTGACTTGATTAAGTCATACTAAGGTTATTCTGGAAGTGTAACTAGTTTAGACACATGTTGGCACTCCACTCCAGTACTCTGGCCTGTAAAATCCCATGGATGGAGGAGCCTGGTAGGCTGCAGTCCATGGGGTTGCTAAGAGTTGGACACGACTGAGTGACTTCACTTTCACTTTTCACTTTCATGCATTGGAGAAGGAAATGGCAACTCACTCCAGTGTTCTTGCCTGGAGAATCCCAGGGACAGGGGAGCCTGGTTGGCTGCCATCTATGGGGTCGCACAGAGTCAGACGCAACTGAAGCAACTTAGCAGCAGTAACATTAAAATATATTCAGAAAGTTACAATAATTTTAAAGAAAAAGAACTAATGAAATCCCTCTCACACACACAAAATTTGTAAGCATAGCCTCATATATATATATTTCATTGATTATATAATGAAAGTAGTCAAAAAATCACTGGAGAAAAAGGGGTTAGTAATTGATACTGGGAATTATAATAAACACTTGAAAAAAATTAAGTCATTTCTATATGTCCTTTACATGTAGATTTAATTCCAGAGGCATTAACATTTAAATGTAAAATTTGGATATATAGAAATTCTAAGTTAAAAACTGGTGACTTGTCATCTTGGAATATGAGAGTCCTTTCCATACATAACAGCAATGAAGGAAAACATCCAAAACAACAAACAACCCCAAGAAAAGAAGTGAATCTGACTTAAAATTTTAAAAAATATTTTATTAATATACATAATAAATAAAATGCAAAAACTAAAGTCAGAAAAAAGATCTACCTAAATAAATCATATAAAGAATTAATATTTTCATAAATGTGTTTGTGATTCAGTGAGAAATGCATCATAACTCCAATAGAATAATGATTCAAGCACATGCAAAGTATTCATAGGAAGAAATGCTATTTTCTGTTTATTAAAAAAATGCCCCACAATATGAACTTGTCAGTATAATTTTGTGTATTTTCATTAAATTTCTGTAATAAGACTCAAAATTATCAATGTAAGGCATATTAAATATACTATAAAATATATGTTAATTTTGAATTATTTGTTTAACTCAGCAAAATATATTTCTTTCTTTACCCTTATATAAGATATTCACAGTGTTTTCTCCTCAAAACTAGTGAACCAAGAAGATGCACTTGGCATATTTTTTCATCCAGCAATATTTTCACCTGAAAACAAACACATCTTTTGAGGCTATAATAAATTGTAAAAATTTTCAGAAGGTACTAGTAAGGCCTTTGACAGAAATATCTGTCTCAGTCAACACAACCTTACTTTATCCTTAATTGACTTGATTAAAGCAGTATATCTGAATCATTTTTGCATATATATTATTATGCTTGAGAACTTTAAATATATGTAAAATTGATACTGCTAGTTATTATAAACACATCAGAGAAACAGGTATAAATCTGGCTCTTGCCTCTTTTCAGACATGATATTACTGTTTTAATTCCTTTGCAGTTTGTGAACAAGTATATGAGTTTACATTAAGCATAAGTATAAAAATTGCTACTATATTGTAATAATCTATAGTATTTATATACTGCATGTAACATATATGTTTCTGTGTACCTATCAAACTACAAAAGGTCAGAAGTACATATATCTTTCTTCTAATTATATATTTATTAGCATTAAACCAGACATAATAATAGTTCTTCACATTTGTAGTATGTTTTACATTAGTGACCTTCACAGTGATTAACCTCTAGAGTTAACTGTGATTGTATTAATTGAGGATTTCTCTAATTATCAGAGGAAAATGTTAAGGTTAGCAGAAGCTCTAAATCATAAAAATCCTGGGCAAAAGAGCTAAAATTCAAGTCTCCTTATTCTTAGTTTAGTGTTTGAAACTAATTTGTTGGTCAATTTCAAATAAAAGGTTTTATTTAATAATATTTTCATTTATTGCTATCTTTGATAGCAAGAAACTTAGCAGACTTACTTATTGAACTGCAAAGTGGTCTAATTTCTTTCCCATTGTTCCCATTGTTGCTTGAATGTGGTAACTGGAGATCTAGAGATACATACAGACTGAAAGTGAGGGATGAGTAAAGGTATTTCATGCAAACAAAAGCAGAGTAGCAATATTTATATCAGACAAAAATAGCCTATAAAATAAAGACTGTCACAAGAGACAAAAAAAGACACTACACAGTGATCAAAGGTTCAATCCCCAAAAAAGATGTAACAATTATAAATATATACTGCTGCTGCTGCTGCTAAGTCGCTTCAGTCGTGTCTAACTCTGTGCGATCCCATAGACGGCAGCCCACCAGGCTCCCCATCCCTGGGATTCTCCAGGCAAGAACACTGGAGTGGGTTACCATTTCCTTCTCCAATGCATGAAAGTGAAAAGTGAAAGTGAAGTCACTCAGTCATGTCTGACTCTTAGCAACCCCATGGACTGCAGCCTACTAGGCTCCTCCATCCATGGGATTTTCCAGGCAAGAGTACCGGAGTGGGGTGCCATTGCCTTCTCCTCAATATAAAAGGTAAATGTTAACAATCATAAAAGGAGAATTTGACAGTAACATAATAATTGTGGGGGACTTTAACAACCCCCACTTTCATCAATAGGCAGGTCATCCAGGCAAAAAAATCATTAAGCCTTAAATGACACATTAGACTGGATGAACTCAATTGACATTTATAGAGCATTTCATCCCAAAGCAGTGAAATACACGTACATGGAACATTTTTCAGGATAGATCACATGCTGGGTCATAAATTAAGCCTTGGTAAATTTAAGAAAACTGAAATCATAGCAAGCATCTTTTGCAACCACAGTGATATGAGAATATATAAATGATACTAAGAGAATACTATAGGCACCTAGAGGTAAATAAAATGGACAACCTGGAAGAAATGGACAAATTCTTAGAAAGCTATAATCTCCCAAGACTAAACCAGGAAGAAATAGGAAAAGTGAGCAGACCAATCACAGGTATTGAAACTGAATAAGTAGTTAAAAAACTCCCAAGAAACAAAAATCTGGGGCTAGAGGTGTCACAAGTCAATTTTGCCAAAAATGTAGTGAAGAGTTAACACTTATCCTTATGCAACTATTCCAAAAATTTGCAGAGGAAGGAATGCTTCTTAACTCATTCTATAAAGCTAGCATGACCCTGATACAAAAATCAGATGAATACATCACAAAAAAGAAAATTACAAGCCAATATCATGATAAACATAGATACAAATATCATCAGTAAAATGTTAGCAAATCAACTCCAATAATACATTCAAGGGGTGGTCCATTGTGATCAGTGGGATTTATTCCAGGAATGCAAGTGTTTTTTAAATATCTGCAAATCAATCAATGTGATATATCACATTAGCAAAGTTAAGAATAAAAACCATATGATCATCTCAGTAAATGCAGAAAAAACTCTTAATAAAATTCAACATCTGTTTATGATAAAAACACTTTCCAGAAAGTGGACACAGCGGGGTATACCTCAACAAAATGAAGACCAAATATTTAGCCTTGTGAGAAAGCATTTCTTATATCATTTATCCTCTTAAGGAGATTTTGTTGCATTCCAAGTATAAGTCTGGTACACTTTAGGTACAGAAGATAATGATAAACAACTGTCTATATTCAGAGATATTAACTGTTACTGAAGTCACTCTTTAAACAAAAATATTCTGTATTTTTGCTACTAGCTATAATAATCACAAGTGATTCGGAGGAGAAATACAGGATGTTATGAGAAATTGTGATAAAGAGACTAGGCTAATTTTATGTCAGAATGTTAATGTTGATTAGATATCAACCATGTGAATGAGATTTGGGGCTCATGAGATTTGGGGGATGGTGGGTAAGAGAAGGGAAGACTATTTTAGGCCATGGAAACATTGAAGCCCTAAAATGTGATGGGAAGCAGAGATTTCAAGAAACAACCAAAATGTCTTAGGTGTAACAAACAAAGGAAAATTTATGACAAAATAATAGAACATAACATAGTTAAGGGCAATGTCTTTTCACAAATTTTATGTTTGGACATGGGTAGAAAAAAAGATATGAATAAAATTCACCCACTTGTACTATACAAGGATTAGATTGAGTTATTCCGTAATCTGTTAGAGCACAAAGTTGAAGTTCCAAGTATGTACCAAGTGTTTCAGGGGCCATCTAGTTCTAGATCAGACACTGATCATAGGACCCTTTAGAAATGAGGTCTCTGCCACAGTCAACAGATGAGAAAGAAATATATTGAATATCCCACTCTTGCTTTAGCATAGATGAAAATAACCTTGAACTTTGGCAATGTCCCAAGACATTGGCTATAATGAAAGGTTAGTGTCAATCTCAAGTTGCTTGGAGATTGTCAAATCTAGGCCTGTTTTATGTGCCTATCATTGATTTTCAGTATTAGCTCAGTCTTCCATTCTTCCTCCTGACAGCCTGGCTGTTACTTCCCTTGTTAGATTATGAATTACTCTCCCCTATACCCTCATTTGAAATTGAAAAGAAAATCAAAATCCTACAGCAAGGCTTAATTTGAAGGGTTCAGTTCAATAACCCTGAAATGGCCACTCACGAAAATGTCACTTTGTCATATTGATGTTTTTTTTTCTGGACATCTGATTCCCCAAACCCTCATCTTGGTTCACGGGTGAAACATTGATTATTTGAAAGGAGAATGACAGTGAGAAGTATTTGTCAGCTGTTCTAAAGCTGTGAGAAATGGTGGCCCCTACTTACCCAACTTGAGTATTTAAGTCACATGGGGAGGGTGAGGGGACAAACCTTAGATAGATGTTATCTTGTGCTTTTTATCTTCACTTCATTCCTCAGCTCCCTTGGCTCTTCCTCTTCTAACACACAAAGCCTGTAGTTCTGAGTCATTTAATATTTCAAAGGAATTAATATTTTAGTTAGTGATGGACCAACCTACTAAATTGAATCTTGGCTGTAGACTGATGGATTGAATTCAGTCCAGATGAACAGTGACCAGACTTATTGTTCTCTTGGGGGGAAAAAAAACCATGCAGACAAAAGCTGCTACATAAATTGAGTCCTGGTTATGCTCTCACCCTCAGGAAAGCATGCAGTCATCATTTCATTGGCACTTTTGGATAATAATTTTGTTTGTTTGTTTTTCAAGGGCATCATTTACAATCATTCCTTTCCAAGATCATGTGTTTATTTAGAAGAGAAATCCATTTTTCCTCGGTTAGCCTCTAGTGAAAATGAGGGCATGTGTGAGATGGTGTTAACTTTCCACTCAAAACCAGTATTACTTGTAGAAAATTTTTCTCAACCTAACTTATGTTTAATTTCTTCTTTATTCCTCAAACTTCAGGCTAGAGGGGAGTCTGTAAACCTAGAGTTAACAATGAAAAGACTGATATTAATAATCACATTCCTTTTATTCTTAGTTACTGGTGATTTTTCTTAATTTTTAAAGCTACCCCTAATTTTTAATTACATTACTATAACAACCCTCTAATATCTCTCTGTTTTGATCTTTCTTCTCTACTTCACTCTATTTATGACTGCTTTCTGCATAGGGTGACCACATGTCAATTTGCCTGGGATAAGACCTGTATTTGCCTGTTTCACTAAAAAAAAAAAAAAAAAAAAAAAAACCAAAAACAAAAATCACCCTGATCTGGATGATTAGGAAACTTATAAATATTTGAAAGGTCAAAATGCTCAGACTTGACTGCTGGCACTAGAGCTTACATTACCAACTAGGACATAGGGCAGTGCTCTGAAAATCACACTGCCCCTACCACTGGGAAAAAGTTTCTGACTTGCTGGAGCTGAAAATTAGATGTTTTTGCTAGAGCCTCTTCTGCTGTAGCCACTGAAAGATGAATCTTGCTAAGTACCCTTTCCAGAATGGATTTCTTGCAACACCTGTTTCATCATGCTTTCCGAGTCTAACAGGATTGCTTCTGACTACAGAACCAGGAGACAAGGAAGACTGTGTGAGTGAGTTTAAACTTGTACATTTGTATAAGTCATGCACATATAACATGATACTCCACAAGCGTGAAAGTTGTTTCAAACCTGGGGATTGAATAATAACAACAGTTCACTGTTAGAATTGTTCCAAATTTGTGTTTGTGTCTATTATAGATAGGAAAAGAGAAATCAGAAAAGAGTACAAAGAATGCAATATATTAGCTGTAATGTTTTATTTTTTTTTTTAAGAAATGTCTAAAAGCAACAGAACAAACAGAAAGTCATGTGTAAACAGTAAATCCCTGCCTGTTAACAAAGAATCAAGATCTAATGTAAAGCTATGAGTTTGAATTTTATATTTCAATGGCTTAATAATAAAACTAGTTTCTATTTTTTTTTTGTAAAAATTCAGAGAAAACCACAAACTATTTCACAGAGTTCTTCAAGTAATTGACATGTCATGTACATATAAATTATAAAACTACTCTTGCCAATTGTTTGGATCCATGAAAAGCATTTGGGACTGATGCTCTTGAGAATTTTAAGTTAAATTCTTCCCTTCCTCTGGCTGACAACTCTCTTTGGCTTTTCAAAAAAAATTTTTTTTCAGGTTTTGAAGAGTAGATGGCTTTGGGGGAAGTTTTATTATGAAACATGAAGATAACAAATCAAATATTAATAGTGTTAGATAATGATTTTAATAAAAAAATTTATTGAAGCATAGTTGATTTACAATATTGTGTTAGTTTCTACTGTACATCAGTGTGAATCAGTTATACAGGTATCTACTCTTTTTTATTCTTTTCCCATACAGATCATTACAAAGTATTGAGGAGAGTTCCTGTTCTTATTAGTTATTATATATATATATATATATATATGTATAGTAGTGTGTTTCTGTCAATCCAATGTCCCGATTCATCCCTCCCTATGTTCCCCTTGGTAACCATATCTGTTTTCTGGATCTGTGACTCTACTTCTGTTTTGTAAACAAGTTCACTTGTACTGTTGTTAGATTCCACATATAAACAGCATCATGTTATTTGTCTTTCTCTTTCTGATCAACTTCACTCAGCATGACAATCTCTAGGTCCATTCATGTTGCTGAAAATGGCATTGTTCTTTTTTATGGCTGAGTACTATTCCTTTGTTTATATGTATCATAGATATACATTCATTCACTGATGGGCATTAAGGTTGCTCCCCATGTCTTGGTGGTTGTAAACAGTGCTGCAGGAAAGATTGAGGTGCATGTAACTTTTTGAATTATGGTTTTCTTCAAATATATGCCTAGGAGATAATGATTATTAAGGCAGACACTGCTAGATACCTAAATAATATCCATTTGCTCTTTTTTTTTTTTATTGACAGAAATTGTTTGGGATGGCTATGTGCACAGCTTAAAAAAGAAAAAAAAAAAAAGGAACATTTCCCTACCTTTCTTCCCATTAGAGCCAGTTATGTGACATAGTCTTTCCCAATCAGAAATAAATGGAAAAGAGAGTTTATCCTTCAGGCCCTGGAGGAAGTAAAGTAGAGGCAGTGTGTAAAGCAGTGCCAGCTTTTTGTTTTAAAGTTTAATCATTTTCCCACTACAAAGCTTGGAAATCTGAATGAACCTGATGGGTAAGGAAAATAGTAAATCACAGACATAAACTCTATGGATTCTATACTACCTATACGAATGGGAACTAGTGTTAATGCGTAATGTTTAGAAATTATGAGGGCTTTGTTAATATGATTTTTTTTAATGAAATCTGACTTGAATCTCAAGCTCTAAGCTAATGTACTTTCTTAGTTAAGAACATCAATCGCATATTCCAAACATTTGTTCAATGAACAGACATAAAAAAAATGAAGCTAATACTGCTGTATATATTTTTGCATCTCCTTTACAATAAATATTGGCAACAACAATTCAATATCTGCAAACAGTAATGGATTGGGAAATTTGCCAGAAGTTCTCAATATCAATTGTTGCTTTAATCTGGCTTAAACCATGAGTTATTTTTCAGGTTTCAGCAGCCTCTAAATTATTGCTCCATTAAGGTCATAAAGCTAATACCATGAACATACTTTTACAACCAATAAATATGACGTCTTGTGCATCATTTAGGACATTGCTGGAAGCATTTTCTATTTATAAAATAGCAAGATATTTCATCAGTATAAAGCAGTATCTCTCTAACATTTTTGCATATTGTTTAAAAAAAAGAATACACTATCTTGTGCTAGAATGTACTTCCTTATGGTGTTTTTAAAATTGTTTTCTCTCCAAACAAAGTCAGTATTATCACAGAATAAAAAATCGTTTTTTTCTTAAGTAAATCTGAATAACTCTAGTGCTATGACATATACTCTAGTCGTTTCAGCTGATGTTAAGCTGCATTAGAGTTTGATTTGGTTTTTAGGAAGATATATTTTGCTGATAACAACTTCATCAAAATCTAGATGAAATATGAAAATTTAATGTCTGAGGACTGTCTATACTAATGTTCCATTTATAAATATGCTGTTAAATTTACATACAGTTCTCAACAATGGTGTTTTTATTGCTTTATAAGAAGTAGAAAACAAAATGCTGCTGCTGCTGCTAAGTCGCTTCAGTCGTGTCTGACTCTGTGCGACCCCATAGACGGCAGCCCCCAGGCTCCCCCATCCCTGGGATTCTCCAGGCAAGAACACTGGAGTGGGTTGCCATTTCCTTCTCCAATGCATCAAAGTGAAAAGTGAAAGTGAAGTCGCTCAGTCATGTCTGACTCTTAGCGACCCCATGGACTGCAGCCCACCAGGCTCCTCTGTCCATGGGATTTTCCAGGCAAGAGTACTGGAGTGGGGTGCCATTGCCTTTTCCAAGAAAACAAAATAGTGACTACTGAAAAGTTGCATCTTATGGAGAAGGTACAGTAGAACCGTATTTCATTATTTAGGATCTGCGTATGGCAAGACGACAGAGGATGAGATGGCTGGATGGCATCACTGACTCAATGGACTTGAGTCTGAGTGAACTCTGGGAGTTGGTGATGGGCAGGGAGGCCTGGCATGCTGTGATTCATGGGGTCGCAGAGTTGGACACGACTGAGCAACTGAACTGAACTGAACTGATGGCAAGACTAGGGAATATATGATGAAACTCATTTTCTACTGTAACGTATCTAGAAACAAATTCCATATGGGTTTATTAGGTTAAGCTTGTTTGCTCTTCACCTTCTTTCTACTTGCTTGTTTATTTAATTGATAAATCAACTTCTGAGATGTACCAAAAATCTACTGATGATAAACGTGCCAGTTTCTCTGTGCAAGTTCTATTAATATTTATTTGCTTTATAAATTTTAATGACTTACTAGGTTCATAAAATTATAAATTTATTATATTTTCTAATTAATTTAAAACCTTCAGTTTTATTAATTTGTTTAAATTCTAACTTATTACCTGGTACAAATATAGTTACACTAGTTCTTTTATATTAACCTTTGCCTAGAATATGGTTTTATTCATTTTTAATGTTTCTGTGAGTGTACTTTTTCTGAGGTTTTTATTAGCAGTGTCTTTCTCTATTAAAGCTGATTCAAAAAGAAATTGAAAATATGAATATACCTAGTATCCAAATCTGAAGCCCCATATCTAATTGAAATTGTTAACAAAACTTTCTTATAAAGAAAACTCCAGGCCATGATAATTTCATAGATAAATTCTATCAAAAGTTTAGAATAAGTAATATCAATCTTATAAAAAGTCTTTCAGAAAGTTTAGAAGGAGAAAAATTTTTCTAATTTATATTATAAAGCCCAGTGAAGATATCCATTTCTAATATTATACAACAGCAAGATTTTTCTGGACATGACAATAAAATTACAAACCAATGTTGCTCAGTCACATAGTTACAAAAATACTCAGTTATATATATGTATTATATATATATATATATATATAAAATATATCATGACCAAGTGGGATTTATTACAGAAATGCAAAGTTCTTTATATATTAATAAATCAAACAATGTAATTTACTATCCCAACTTAATTTGTATCTCAATATATGCAGACATATTACTTGATAAAATTCCATACCCTTTCATGATCAAATAAATTAGCTAACCAGAAACTGATGACATGTTTCTGAATGTATTAAAGACATTTTGGATTGAATTATATTTCCTTCCAAATTCATATATTGAGGCCCTCATCCCAAATGTGGCTATATTTCAAGATAGTCTTGTAGATTATAATTTAAGTTAAATGAGATCTTGAGGTGGGGCCCTGATCAGATAGGATTGATGTCCTTATTAGAACATAGAGGGACCTGTGTGTGTGTGTGTGTGTGTGTGTGTGTGTGTGTGTGTGTACACAGAGGAAAGACAATATGAGGACACAGAATGTACCAGCTGTAAGCCAAGAAAAAGTCTTCATCAGGAACAAACCCTGCTGCATCTTGACTGCCTGCCTCTACAACTGTGAGCAAATAAGTATCTGCTGTTTAAGCCACCCAGTCTGTGGTACTTTGTAATGGCAGCCCAAATCAACTAATACAGCATCTAATAAGAGTCTACAATAACCTCATACTAAATGGTGATATAATGATTATTTTCCCTCTAAAATTAAAAACAGAGGCAAGGATGTTAATTCTTATCATTTTGATTCAACATGAGATTGAAAGACCTAGCCAGTAAAATAGGGAAAGGAAAAAAAAGAACAGAATTAAGGATTGTTTTTATTTGTAGATAGTAGATGCATTAATATTTTAAGTAATCATCTACAGTACTAGGACTAAAATGCTAGGACTAAGTATTAAGTAAATTTAGTAAGACTGTAAGAAACAAAGTCAGTATACAAAATTCAGTTGTATTTTTTATGATAGCAACAGTTGGAAGAAATATAAATAAACTAAATGATTTATAATAGCATAAAAATTTTCCTCACTACAAAAATAAAAGCTATTGTTGAAGTTAAGGACCTAAGTAGACACATATGTACATCTCATGGATTGGAAGTCTCAATATTGTTATCAGTTCTCCTCAAATTGCTCTATAAATTCTAAAATGCAATAAAAATCCCAGAAACATTTTAAATAAAATGAATAATTCTGAAATATATATGGAAATGCAAAATCTAGAACAGCCTAAACATTTTTGATGAAAGGTGTAAAATTTGAGGATTTATACTACCTGATTTTAAGACTTACAAAGCCACTTTAATCAAGACATTGTGGGATTTATGTAATGATAGACAAGTCATAAAAGTGGAGAGTCCAGAAATAGAGCTGCATATATGCAATTCAGTTGATTTTTGACAAAGCTTCTCAAGAAATTACACTACAAAAACTGGATAAACACATGAAACAAGATTAACTTCATGCCTTAACTCACACCAAACACAAAAATTAATTCCCATAGGATCCTAGACTTGCATATGAAAACTAAAACCTTAAAATTTATGGATAAACATAAAAGAAAATCCTTATAATCATGGGATAAAGTAAGATTCCTTAGTACAAAAAACCAAACCAAAATTACTAACCTAACAGTAAAAATGAAAATGTATGGATGAATTTCCTGTTTGTAGAGGCCTAATCCATGTCAGCCATTTTTATGAAATGTGCACAGTTGAACTATTTACCTCAAATGGGGAAACCTGAAGGAAATAAACTCTCATCTGTCTCTGCCTGAATCTGGACCCAGATCCAGTAGTCAAACAACCTTCATTCTGGCTTGCTCCCCTGAGTGTCTATGCATCTTCATATGTATACCCCTAGAGACACTATTTTGATTTATACAGTGCTGAATTTTCCTATTTTCAGGTACCTTAGTGTTTGAAGTAGAAGGGGAATAACAAAGTATGAGCTCAGAAAACCTTCTTGACTAGAAGTTTCAGCAATATTTTTAGACAAATTACATGACAAAATCCAAAGTAGAAAATGAATAAGGCACATTCTCTTCTGTGGATAAAAGCACAAAAACCACTTGTAGCCCAAGAGTGTGGTTCCTGGGAGAGTCACAGAGGCAGCGTGAGGGCTATGGTTGCTAGGTTCCTTGGAGGTAGCCAGATCAAGGGGTGGGGGCATAAGAGGAAAACAAAACACATTTGTCAATTTCATAATTTAGTCCAAGGCTGCCTTTTGGTCATTCAAGGCACTTTGCATTACTCAGATATTTGGACCACATCCCCATCAGCTGCCACGACTTTGAATCCAGAATGACAGCACAGATTATAAAATAAAAGCAAGCAATAACAGCCACCAAAGACAAGCTAATTAGTAAAGAGCGCTTTATACAGAAGCTTTTTAGTGACTCAAAAATTAATACTGTTAAATTTAAAATGTTTGACTTCAGCCCCAAAGTAGAATTTCTTTTATGCTATCAGAGTAATCAATTGAATGATTTTAAAAAATATGTACTTTCTTCTACTTCAACAAGTTGGCATGCTGTTTCTGCATGCTGGCAGTAGAAAGAAAAAAAAATCTCTAAGCTTTCCATGATCATAGGTTTTGGGGAAGAATGCTTCAAAACAACCATTTCTGAAGTAGGCTAAAAATATTTCCACTTACTTACTGTTGAATTTACATATCTTGGTAGAGACAAATATTACCAAATCACAAACTCCTGCCTTTGTGTTTTTTAAAAAGCAGGTAATGGCTGCATTTTCTACTTGGTAGGTCTGGGAGTAAATTATACTCATTTGTTCCCCTTATCATTTTTATTCAAACTAAAAATAATGATTAAAATGAGCTAGTAAAGTGAACTTAAAGGAAAAGATTGGAAAGGGACGACTTTGCTGATGTGATGGAGCATGTTCTGGAGTGTCCATATGTATGAGTGGTATAAATTTTTTTGTTACTGTCATTGGGTGCTGTAATACTACTTCCAGAATATCTTTGTATAAATTTTGGTATGCTTATCAAATGCCTGAACAAACAGGCTCAAAAATTTGTATGTGAACATCTCAAACTCTTTCCTCTCAACTGGATCTGGCTTTCCCTGGAGGCTGCCCCTGTGAGAAGATGGCATGTTGGAGGGGCCAGCTGTTCTCGGTCTGTCTCAATATTGATATCAGGGCCCCTCTGCTTCTGGCAGCCTTGATTTGACATTTGCTAAGACCTCATGCTCCCAGAGGCCACAGTGCGGACCAGGGAAGCAGTAACCTGAAAACTCCCTCCTCCACCAGCCATGCTCCCCGCCCACACCCCCATCCTCTCTCTGCTATGTGGATGCTGTTGTGATCACAGTTTATATATTAAAGGATTTTATATTAGATAGGTTCAGTTGGTCCAAAATTAAAAAAAAAATCACTTCATCTAAGAAAAATGTGATTTTAATACCCTTGTCCATGTAGGTCACTCTGAATATTGTTATTCTGTAAATGTCCTCTTGTGTGTGCATGCTAAGTAGCTTCGGTCATGTCTGAAGAGTTTTGAGATCCTGTGGACTATAGCCCACAGGGCTTCTCTGTCCATTGGATTCTCCAGGCAAGAATATTGGAGTGGGTTGCCATGCCTTCCTCCAGGGAATCTTTTCAATCCAGGGATCAAACCAACATCTCCTGCTGTTTCTGTATTGCAGACTGTTTTTTTTTTTTAACCACTGAGCCACTGAGAAAGCCCCAAATATCCTCTTACTTTGTCTTAATTTTTATATGGCGGTGTGGGAGGGGGTGGTGGGGGTGGGGGTGGTATTAGTTTCCTACTGGTGTACTAATAAATAACCACAAGCTTAGTGACTTAAAAAATCTCACTCCTTTATTATTCTACATTTCTGGAGGTCGGAAGTCTGGATGTATTGTCAGGGCTCTATATTCTGTCTGGCAGCTCTAGGGGAGAATCAGTTTTCTTGTCTTTTCCAGCTTCTCAGAACTGCCCCCATTTCTTAGCTTGTATCCCAAACTCTGCTTTTTTTTTTTTTTTTATGACCCATATTGCTTCCCTCTTATAAGGACCCTTGTTAATAATAATTACATTGGCCCCAATAAGATAATCCAGAATAATCTTCTCATCTGAAAGTTTTTAACTTAATCACATCTACAGTGTCCTCTTGGCCTTGTAATGTAACATCTTTACAGGTTCTAGAGATCAGGATATGAACATATTTGAAGGGGAGGCATTATTTTGTCTAGAGTAGTCCCAGGTGGCTCAATGGTAGAGAATCTGCCTGCTAATGCAGGACACATGGGTTCCATCCCTGGGTTGGGAAGATACCCTGGAGAAGGAAATGGCAACCCACTCCAGTGTTCTTCCCTGCATAATTCCGTGGACAGAGGAGCCTGATGGGTTGCAGCCCATGGGGTCACAAAGAGTCAGACACAACTGAGTATACATGCATGCATTATTCTGTCTGCATGCAGAGGGTTCAATATTAGAGTATCTGTGACTACATTTTTAAAAATACAAAATATTTATTTTTAAATAAAACCAGTGAAGTATCAGAGAAGGCAATGGCAACCCACTCCAGTACTCTTGCCTGGAGAATCCCATGGACGGAGGAGCCTGGTAGGCTGCAGTCCATGGGGTCGAGAAGAGTCGGACACAACTGAGCAACTTCACTTTTACTTTTCACTTTCATGTATTGGAGAAGGAAATGGCAACCCACTCTAGTGTTCTTGCCTGGAGAATGTCAGGGACAGGGGAGCCTGGTGGGCTGTCATCTATGGGGTCGTACAGAGTCGGACACAACTGAAGTGACTTAGCAGCAGCAGCAGCAGTGAAGTATAGATGTAAATCAATAATGAGGGAAATTAAAAAATAGCCTCTAATTTGACCACTTAGAGATAATCACCACTGATGAATCTGATATATCTTTTCAGATTATTTGTTGGGTACATACCTGCCCACACATATATCTTATATAGATGGAAAGAATTATTACATACTTACTATAATACTATTTTTGATTAACAATACTATTTGGAGTATCTTTCATTTTAATAAGTATTTGCTTTCAATATATTTACTGGACAAGTATTGCCATATTGTCCCTTTGTACATTTCTATACTTCTTACCTCAATGGTTTAATGTGGAAATTTGTATTGGCAAATATTTACATCATTTTCTTAGACTAAATATCTGAATATAGAATTGCTATGCCATTTTATTTTTGAAAATTATTTTAAAATGCATAATCAAATTATTACTCACTAGTTGTATTTAAAGCACTTATTTTCTTGAACCATCCTGCATCTTAGTAATGTGAGTTTATCTTTGCCAATTAATTGGAAGAAAATTATATCTGAACATGATTTTAGCCTGATCAAATCATGACACAAACTGCTTGTAAGTCAAAATGTCAGAAAGTCCATAACAGGAACTTGGATGTAGATTGTGCAATTCGCACTAACAGAAGAGAAGAGATGAAAAATTCCATCCACTGATTTTTTCATTTGTGCCTTCATTCATTCATTTAATTTTTAGTCTTTACAGATTCTTTGTTACTGTCAAGAGGCGGGAGATGTAGCAGTGAACAAGACTATCAAGGTCACTGTTTTTATGCTTATAATCCTGTGTCTGTGTGTTTGTGTATGCATGTGTGTGTATAGGAGGGTCTCAGACAATAAGCAAACAGACATCTAATTGAATGAAATAATTTCATATAGTGAAATGTACTGAAAGATGATAAAACAGGGTGGTGTGGTGTACACTGTATTTAAAATGAGAGTAGAATGAATATGAAGTAGCCTGGTAGATAGGGAGCTGGTGACTGAACACTAGGCAGAGAGTCTCTCTGGGTTACAAATGAGGGGACTGAAATGAGGTCTGTGTGGCTGGAGTATTACTCCTTGAGCTGGTTAGCACTGAAGGGCAGAGGACTTGGCATGGAGCCTTGCAGACCATTGTTTAAAAAAATGGACTTTCTCTTATTGCAATAAAAAGTGGGATTATAAGCAGCAAAGTACATGATGTAATTTATGACTGAAACATACCTTGACTGATATATAGAAAATGGTGTACTGTATTTCCAGAGAGAAAGCAGGAAGATCAGTTAGGAGCCTGTTTCAAATTGCTGCTGTATTGCTTTGGGGGAGTGGGGGTAGCAGTAGAGGTGGAAAAATCTGGTTGTTTGGAGATGTATCTTTGATCTATAGTGATATTCTTCTCTAGGCTAGGTACTATACTAAGGAACTGAAATAGGATTCTCTTGTTTTTTTTTTCCATACTCTTCATACTTCCGTCTCCAAGCTGCAGAGGGTCTTCAGAATTCAGCTGACATTGATTTTAATGAAACAGAAACAGCAATGCTCTGAACCAGTAGCAGTCAGAGGGCTCTTAATGTGAATTAAAACCAAATAATTAGAAGAATAACGACAGCTCTGACCTGTAAAACAGTTTTAAGAAACCAATCTTCATGATTTTTTTCTTTTTCCTATTTCTGCTTGCTTCTTATGCTAAGTCACTTCAGTTGTGTCTGACTCTGTGGGACTCCATAGACGGCAGCCCCCAGGCTCCCCCGTCCCTGGGATTCTCCAGGCAAGAACACTGGAGTGGGTTGCTATCTCCTTCTCCAATGCATGAAAGTGAAAAGTGAAAGCGAAGTCACTCAGTCGTGTACGACTCTTAGCGACCCCATGGATTGCAGCCTACCAGGCTCCTCCATCCATGGGATTTTCCAGGCAAAAGTACTGGAGTGGGGTGCCATTGCCTTCTCTGTGCTTCTTATGGGTCCCTGAAATAATCACCAGTTTATTTCATAGTGAGGCTTTGCTTCCAGAATGCCACTGCTGCTGCTGCTGCTAAGTCCCTTCCGTCGTGTCCGACTCTCTGCGACCCCATAGACGGCAGCCCACCAGGCTCCCCCGTCCCTGGGATTCTCCAGGCAAGAACACTGGAGTGGGTTGCCATTTCCTTCTCCAGTGCATGAAGGTGAAAAGTGAAAGGGAAGTCGCTCAGTCGTGTCTGACTCTGAGTGACCCCATGGACTGGAGCCTACTAGGCTCCTTCATCCATGGGATTTTCCAGGCAAGAGTACTGGAGTGGGGTGCCATTGCCTTCTCTGTGAACTTATCTAGATGTAATAACTTATTACAGTCTCTAACACTTCAGTATAAATTGATTACAGTAGGTCCCATACATATGAATCAGTTCCATTCATAGAGTGTGTTCATAAGTCCAGTTTGTTTATAAGCCCAACAAAGTTAGCCTAGGTTAGTTAACCCAACTAACACAACCAGCTATATAGTACTGTACTTTAATAGGTTTATAATACTTTTCATACAAATAATACATAAAAAATAAATATAAAAAATAAAACATTTAAAAATCTTACAGTACAGTACCTTGAAAAGTACAGTAGTTCAGTCTACAGCAGGCATAGAAGGGGAGGCATCTACTGGACTGGCAAGAAGAGTCAATGACTGGAAAAGGGAGAGGAGGTGGGAGATGTAGAGCTGAAGGATCAGCACCAGGACGGAGGGCAAGCTTTGCAGTTTCATTTACTCCTGATGTTGATGGACTACAGATTCACATCTTTGAAAGTCTATAATGTGAAGGTTTTTGTATGTAGGGAACTTAGTGTATAAAGATGACTAATTTTAAAGTTAAATATGTCTTTAATATATTTCATATATCATGCTAGTAAAGTGATGCTTAAAATTCTCCAAGCCAGGCTTCAGCAATACATGAACTGTGACCTTCCAGATGTTCAAGCTGGTTTTAGAAAAGGCAGAGGAACCAGAGATCAAATTGCTAACATCTGCTGGATCATGGAAAAAGCAAGAGAGTTCCAGAAAAACATCTATTTCTGCTTTATTGACTATGCCAAAGCCTTTGACTGTGTGGATCACAATAAACTGTGGAAAATTCTTCAAGAGATGGGAATACCAGAACACCTGACCTGCCTCTTGAGAAACCTGTATGCAGGTCAGGAAGCAACAGTTAGAACTGGACATGGAACAACTCAGCCTGTGGTTCCAAAGAGGAAAAGGAATATGTCAAGGCTGTATATTGTCACCCTACTTATTTAATTTATATGCAGAGCACATCATGAGAAATGCTGGGCTGGAGGAAGGAAAAGCTGAAATCAAGATTGCTGGGAGAAATAGCAATAACCTCAGATATGCAGATGACACCACCCTTATGGAAGAAAGTGAAGAAGAACCAAAGAGCCTCTTGATGAAAGTGAAAGAGGAGAGTGAAAAAGTTGGCTTAAAGCTCAACATTCAGAAAATTAAGATCATGGCATCTGGTCTCATCACTTCATGAGAAAACAGTGTCAGACTATTTTTGGGGGCTCCAAAATCACTGCAAATGGTGATTGCAGCCATGATTTTAAAAGACGCTTACTCCTTAGAAGGAAAGTTATGACCAACTTAAATAGAATATTAAAAAACAGAGATATTACTTTGCCAACAAAGGTCTGTCTAGTCAAGGCGATGGTTTTTCCAGTGATCATGTATGGATGTGAGAGTTGGACTACAAAGACAGCTGAGCATTGAAGGATTGATGCTTTTGAACTGTGGTGTTGGAAAAGACTCTTGAGAATCCCTTGGACTGCAAGGAGATCCAACCAGTCCATCCTAAAGATCAGTCCTGGGTGTTCATTGGAAGGACTGATGCTGAAGCTGAAACTCCAGTACTTTGGCCACCTGATGCGAAGAGCTGACTCATTTGAAAAGACCGTGATGCTGGGAAAGATTGAGGACAGGAAGAAAAGGGGATGACAGAGGATGAGATGGTTGGATGGCATCACCGACTCAATGGACATAGGTTTGGGTGGACTCTGGGCGTTGGTGATGGACAGGGAGGCCTGGTGTGCTGCCCTTCATGGGGTCACAAAGATTTAGACACGATTGAGTGACTGATCTGAACTGAACAGAACTGAATGTGGTGGTTTGGGCTCAATTTTCCAGAAGCAGAACTAAGAATAAGATTCACATGAATGAGAATAAACAATGTTTATTAGATTTTTTTTCCCAGGGAAAAGATTAGGGGAGTAAGAAGAAGGGACGGAAACCAAGCAAGGGTGCACAACCAGGCCATGTTGCACAGAGACAATACTGCCTCAAGACTTACCCCTATAGTTGTCCCATGTGGGAGCAAGAGAGCCGGAGTCCTGAGCTCAGCTGTCAATCATAAGGACTAAGGACTGGGACGGGGAAGCAGGAATCCCTGTGTGTGTAGGTAGCGTGGGCTCTCTGTGTCAGCCTGAGGGAAGCCCACTGATGAAGACCCACAAGCACAGGCTATTGGTGAATAAAAGCTTTCCCACCAGGAACTGTGTACACTAAGACAGCCAAAGGATCTCAAGTACTGATAGCATCTGGGTAGTGGGGTCAGGGATAGCAAAGATCAGGGTTTGGAAATATTATGAAAGCTTGCATCAGTTGACTTTAGTTAAAAGGAAGATCATCCTGGGTGGGCCTGACTTTGTCAGACAAACCCTTTGAAAGAGACGAAACAGCAGCAAAAGAGCCTATTGACCTTGAAGGAGCAAATTTTTATACTGTGAAGGCCAAATGGCAAGGAGCCCTGGGAAGCTTCCAGTAGCTGAGGGCCTCACTCCTGCAATTGTGAGGAACTGAATCCAGCCCACCACCAGTGAGCCTGGGCACTGCTCATCTTGGGACCCAGAACCCCAAATGAGATCACAAACCCTCCCAGCTTTGATGCTCTGTGCAGAGGGTGCCCCATTGTGCTGTATCCAAATGTCTGAGCCAGGAAATCTGTGAGATAATAATTGTGAGTTGTAATAAGTTGCCAAGTGTGTGGTAATTTGTTAGACAGCACAGAAGTCCAGTATATAAGAAAACAAATGCCTAATTAAAAACTGGGCAAAATATCCGAACAGATAACCTCACCAAAGAAGATATATAAAATATAAATAAGCATAAGAAAAGATATGTCATTAAGGAATTGCAAATGACAATGGCCATGAGATATCACTACATACCTGTTAGCATGGCCAAAATCCACAGCATTGACTACACCAAATGCTGTTGACGACAGAGCAATACAAATTCTCATTCATTGCAAGTGGGAATGCAAAATGGTTGCAGCATGTTTGCAAGATGGTTTGGCAGTTTCCTAAAACATTAAATATATTCTTATATATGACTCAGCAGTTGCATTCCTTGATACTTACCCAAATAAATTGAAAGCTTGCAGGTAGCCAAAAAATTGCACATTTATGTTTATACTGCTTTCTTACTCTTCAGTTTCTAAACTTGGGAGCAATCAAGGTGTCCTTCAGTGGATGGATGAGTAAATAAACTTTGGTACATCCAGACAATGGATATTATTCAGTGTTAAAAACAAAGGAGCTATCAAGCCATGAAAGACATGGAGAAAACATAAATGAATACAGCTAAGTAAAAGAATCCCATCTGAAAAGGCTATAGAATATGATTCCAACTGTATAACATTCTGGAAAAAGCAACACTCTAGAGACCTCAAAAAAGATTAGTAGTTACCAGGGGCATGAAGGGAGGCAGAGAAGAAAGGATGAGTAGAACACAGGGGAGGAGTAACCAACCTGCCTGACTGCAGGCTGGACTACAAAGCCACAGTCATCAAGACAGTATGGTACTGGCACAAAGACAGAACATAGACCAATGGAATAAAATAGAAAGCCCAGAGATAAATCCACACACCTGACAACTTATCTTCAACAAAGGAGGCAAGAATATACAATGGAGAAAAGACAATCTCTTTAACAAGTGGTGCTGGGAAAACTGGTCAACCACCTGTAAAAGAATGAAACTAGAACACTTTCTAACACCATACACAAAAATAAACTCGAAATGGATTAAAGATCTAAATGTAAGACTAGAAACTATAAAACTCCTAGAGAAAACATAGGCAAAACACTCTCCGACATACATCACAGCAGGATCCTCTATGACCCACCTCCCAGAGTAATGGAAATAAAAGCAAAAATAAACAAATGGGACCTAATTAAATTTAAAAGCTTTTGCACAACAAAGGAAACTATAAGCAAGGTGAAAAGACAGCCTTCAGAATGGGAGAAAATAATAGCAAATGAAGCAACTGACAAAGAATTAATCTTAAAAATATACAAGCAACTCCTGCAGCTCAATTCCAGAAAAATAAACGACCCAATCAAAAAATGGGCCAAAGAACTAAACAGACATTTCTCCAAAGAAGACATACAGATGGCTAACAAATGCATGAAAATATGCTCAACATCACTCATTATCAGAGAAATGCAAACCAAAACCACAATGAGGTACCATTTCACACCAGTCAGAATGGCTGCTATACAAAAGTCTACAAGCAATAAATGCTGTAGAGAGTATGGAGAAAAGGGAACCTTCTTACACTGTTGGTGGGAATGCAAACTAGTACAGCCACTGTGGAGAACAGTGTGGAGATTCCTTAAAAAACTGGAAATGTAACTGCCATATGACCCAGCAATTCCACTGCTGTGCATACACACCAAGGAAACCAAAATTGAAAGAGACACATGTACCCCAATGTTCATCGCAGCACTGTTTATAATAGCCAGGACATGGAAGCAACCTAGATGTCCATCAGCAGACAAATGGCTAAGAAAGCCGTGGTACATACACACAATGGAGTATTACTCAGCCATTAAAAAGAATGCATTTGAATCAGTTCTAATGAAGTGGATGAAACTGGAGCCTATTATACAGAGTGAAGTAAGACAGAAAGAAAAACACCAATACAGTATACTAATGCATATATATGGAATTTAGAAAGATGGTAATGATAACCCTGTATGCAAGACAGCAAAAGAGACACAGATGTATAGAGCAGTCTTTTGGACTCTGTGGGAGAGGGTGATGGTGGGATGATTTGGGAGAATGGCATTGAAACATGTATATTATCATATGTGAAATGAATCACCAGTCCAGGTTTGATGCATGATATAGGATGCTCGGGGCTGGTGCATTGGGATGACCAGAGAGATAGGATGGGGAGGGAGATAGGAAGGGGGGTTCAGGATAGGGAACACATGTACACCCGTGGTAGATTCATGTCAATGTATGGAAAAATCAATACAATATTGTAAAGTAATTAGCCTCCAATTAAAATAAATAAAGTTATATTTTAAAAAAAGAACATGGGAGATTTTAGGTCAGTGGAACTATTCTGTATGATACTATAATGACAGATAATCATCAAAACCCATAGAATGTACTATACAGAATGAACCCTAGTATAAATTATGGGCTTTAGTTAATAATAATGTAGCAGTATTGGTTCACCAGTTGTAACAAATGCACTACACTAATTCAAGATGCTAATAATAGCAGAAACTGGGAAATAGGCATGTAGGAGTATAGGGGAAATTGCTATACTTTTCACTCAGTTTTTATGTACACTTAAAATTACTCCAAAAAATCCACTTTAAAAAAAAAAAGCAGGATTAATAAGCAGGACATCCTATTTCAAGATTCTCTTATTTCTCATTTACCAAATTTTGGTTGGATCCAATTTATCTTCATATACTAATATATGAGTTCATTTTCAAGAAGTTTTATTCTCATTTTTCTATTGTGTATATATAGATATAAATATGCTCAAATTTATTAATTAAAGAGTTTAGATACTTTCTTCTAGATTCACAGAATATAATTAAAGTCTTTGATTATGTTATATAAATTTTCTGCTTGCATTTCTTGAAGTTTGGCTTGACTATTTTAATGATAAATGATTTATTACAAAAATATATTACGATAATTTTATTTAAACTTCAGTTTAGTTCAGTTCAGTCGCTCAGTTGTGTCCAACTCTTTGTGATCCCATGAATCGCAGCACGCCAGGCTTCCCTGTCCATTACCAACTCCCGGAGTTCACTCAGACTCATGCCCATCGAGTCGGTGATGCCATCCAGACATCTCATCCTTTGCCATCCCCTTCTCCTCCTGCCCCCCAATCCCTCCCAGCATCAGAGTCTTTTCCAATGAGTCAACTCTTTGCATGAGGTGGCCAAAGTACTGGAGTTTCAGCTTTAGCATCATTCCTTCCAAAGAAATCCCAGGGCCGATCTCCATCAGAATGGACTGGTTGGATCTCCTTGCAGTCCAAGGGAAAATCAAGAGTCTTCTCCAACACCACAGTTCAAAAGCATCAATTCCTTGGTGCTCAGCCTTCTTCACAGTCCAGCTCTGACACCCACATATGACCACAGGAAAAACCATAGTTGGTTATAACTTTCCTTCCAAAGAGTAAGCGTCTTTTAATTTCATGGCTGCAGTCACCATCTGCAGTGATTTTGGAGCCCAGAAAAATAAAGTCTGACACTGTTTCCCATCTGTTTCCCATGAAGTGATGGGACCAGATGCCATGATCTTTGTTTTCTGAATGTTGAGCTTTAAGCCAACCTTTTCACTCTCCTCTTCCACTTTCATTAAGAGGCTTTTTAGTTCCTCTTCACTTTCTGCCTTAAGGGTGGTGTCATCTGCATATCTGAGGTTATTGAGATTTCTCCCGGCAATCTTGATTCCAGCTTGTGCTTCTTCCAGTCCAGTGTTTCTCATGAGGTACTCTGCATATAAGTTAAATAAGCAAGGTGACAATATACAGCCTTGACGTATTCCTTTTCCTCTTTGGAACCAGTCTATTGTTCCATGTCCAGTTCTAACTGTTGCTTCCTGACCTGCATATAGGTTTCTCAAGAGGCAGGTCAGGTGGTCTGGTATTCCCATCTCTTGAAGAATTTTGCACAGTTTATTGTGATCCACACAGTCAAAGGCTTTGGCATAGTCAATAATTCAGGGAAGGCTAATTTCAGTGACTGGGGAAGCTCACTGTCTTTCCCTTGCATCCTTCTTTTGTCTCCTTTTACAGTCTAGCAAGAGCTGTTCTGACTGAATTTAGTGTAGGTACAGTCTGATGCGGCTGCTGTGCTCCAAGAAAGTGAAAGTTGCTCATTGTGTCCAACTCTCTGTGACTCCATAGACTATACAGTCCATGGAATTTCCAGGCCAGAATACAGGAGTGGGTAGCTGTTCCCTTTTCTAGGGGATCTTCCCAACCCAGGGATCGAACCTAGGTCTCCCACATTGCAGGCGGTTTCTTTACCCGCTGAGCCACCAGGGAAGCCTACTGTGCTCCATAGGTTCCTTTTTTCTAACAAGGTCATTTCCTGAATCAGGAATCTCCTTGTATCCCACTAAACATGTATGTCTTAGAGTGATGAACCTGTCCCACAACCTTAAAGACTGCATTTAATTTATGTTTATCACCCAGATTGTGTCTTACTCCTTTTTTATTTAGAATCATAGCATATTTTCATTATGTCATCTTATTATGTATTAATATATGCATATTCATACATATACAGTTAGCCCTCCATATCTTCAGATTTGAACTCTGCAGATTCAATCAACTGCAGGTTGAAAATATTAAAAGACAAATTCCAAAAAGTTCCCCAAACCAAAACTTGAGTTTGCCTTGTGCCTACAATTTACATAATATATTGTATTTACAACTATTTATATAACATATGGATTGCATTAGGTATTGTAAGTAATCTGGGAATTATTTAAAGTATACAGGAGGAAAATGGTCCCCGTGTTAGGTGGTTTTCACTTCTCTATTTCTTGCTCCCCCTTAATGATTCTCATTTATAGAAGCATACAGTGAATTAGGTCCATTTTTTTTTCCCCTGTGTTTTCTTTTCTCTCTCCATTCTACTGTAACTGCTTATCTGGGAAATGTTTAAATCATTGTTTTAGCATTTAAGCTGGGAAGCTGCACATTTCTCATTTATGAACTAAGTTAATCCTGTGTTTCAGAAGAACCAGAGGGGTAAATCAGACAGCAGTTGCCCTACACTCTGTTGAATCCCAGCCTTTTCCCAAGAGGAAAAGAGGTTAAAGGGGGCTTATGGATATATATTTTCCTTGTTTTAGGTTGAGTATATATCACCCAACAGGAGTCTAGGTCTCTGTAAAGATCCTTGGATCAAGGGATCTTTTTTGATGGATCATCTTTTTATTTCTCTTGCCTTACTTTTGGTCAGCTGCCCTAAGTCATGTTGCCAGATTAATGATTCCTGTCTTGGCTCTAACTCAATTCCCTTCTTTTTTTTTTCCCCCTCAACAGTTAGGAAGAGGTTGAGAAAAAATAAAATTCATATATTTTTATAACCTCTTGCAATGTTTGTGGACATGATCAACAACAGTTGACTGCTGTTCACTTTTTCTTGGTTTCTGCTCCCCTATCTTCTTCATTCCCTTCTTTTGCTCCTCCATTCCCACTCCCCCTTTTTATCTTTAAGAGTTGTTGATGAGTCTTTCCAAATGACTCTCTTTTCCATTGTGGAAAGGCATATAGGATCATAAGGTACGATTTGGTTGAATTCTAAAATTTCTTTTCATCACTTGTATTTCAGAGTGTATTTTGATTACTTTGCATTAATACACTGTATATCTCCTTAGTTTGACAGCTTTTTGTGTATTTATATTGCTCTCATTTGTGGAGTAGAATAAATATCTTTTTATTTCATCTTCTACAGATAACTCATATGAAATATCCACTGGAAGCCTCTGGGCAAGAGGGATCAATACGAGGACAGTAACAATCCTAAAAAACAGAAGTTGGGAAAGTTTTAGAATTTAACTCAATTTTAGTTTGGTACCCAGCTACCAAGGTTCATTTTATTATTCTTATCTCTTCCTATGTTCAGTTGTACAAGCATTGGAATATGTTCTAAGTTAACACCCCCCATCCCTGACCCCCTGTCAAAGAACAACAACAAAAAAATAGAGACAAGTTGGATCTGTTCAGATATTCTTGTACTTGGGTTGAAGGAACTAATATTGTTTGAAAACATACTTGCATCATGCACTGTGCTAGGTTCTTTGTTCTGCAACTGAATTTTAGTCCTAGAATAATATTTTTTGGTTAAACATGATTATCCTTAGATACATTATGCAATGCACAACATACTGTGCTACAAAATGACCTTGTTTGAATGGTAGAAAAGATACTCTGCTAGCTTTGGCTGTGGACCACTCAATTTTAATGCAGAGCATAATAGAGGTGATACAAATTTGAGAGAGTTTAAAATTACAGTACTTATATTCTCCAGCTGATGAATGTTGGTTCCTTATTAAAAGGTATAAGATTATTATGATGGATTTAAGAATTCATGTTTATTTTTATTAAACTGTTTATTATTTCATTTCAGAACCCAAGGGAATATAAACCTCAAGATGGTATATAGTGCAGGACACAAGGTTATACTTGAACTAATGAACAAATATTTGTTGTCTAATGAAAAGAAAGATATTGTATCAAGAAGTCTGCAGATGTGACATAAAATGTCTCATTGCACATAAATATGATACAAATATAAATTTTTAATGAACATTTACAGTGTGATAGGAATTATGAAATTCCATTGACAGAGGAGACTGGCAGGCTACAGTCCATGGGGTCACAAAGAGTTAGACACAACTGAGCAACTGAGCGCAGTAGGCATTATGGGAAAATATTGGGGATCAAGTAATGAGTAGAAATTAGCGTAGACAAGTACTATTAATTTAAATAATCTGTGGCAAATTCTAAACTTTGTTTCTCAATTAGCAAACACTTTCTGAATACTATGTATTTTTATGCATACTATGTATATTTCCATATCATTTTCCCCTATTGCCTCTCTCAACTATATGGAAGGAGATTTGATGTATTTTACTTAGTGCTAAATATAGCCCAACATATAGGGCAGTTTTGGGCACACAGTAGGTTCATAATAATTATTTATTCCATGAATAACTGAGAGTAAATTAAAGATAAATTTGAGATGTTCAAAGCAACTAGTAAAGACAACTCTGACATAGCTGAATTCTGTGTTCTAAAGAACGGGTAGGCAATATTTAGATGAAAGAAGATGTAAGATTGTGTCAGGCATAGGGAAATGTTATATAAAAGCCCTGCATTAGGAATAAGAAGAGTGAATATGAAGAACTAAAGAAGGTGAGGGGCAACATGAAGGGAGAAGGAGAGAAAGCATGGCACTGGGAAGGCATGTAGGTGGGGAGAGATCTTCTTTAAGACCTTTGTAGACCATGCTAATAAACACCATCTTTATTCTTAGAGTATTGAAAATCATTGAATAAATATAAGCAGTGGAGTGAAATAATCAGATTTGTGCTTTAAAACAATCTTTTTTGGTAATTATTTATAATGAATGTGGCAGGAACACTCATAGAGTATGGTTGAAGAAGAGAGGACATTGGATAAAGCTTAGTTTTATTATTTAAAAGAGTCTATTAAAGGAGCATGAGTACATCATGAGAAATGCAGGGTTGGAAGAAGCACAAGCTGAAATCAAGATTGCTGGGAGAAAAAAAAGATTGCTGGGAGAAATATCAATAACCTCAGATATGCAGATGACACCACCCTTATGGCAGAAAGTGAAGAGGAACTAAAAAGCCTCTTGATGAAAGTGAAAGAGGAGAGTGAAAAAGTTGGCTTAAAGCTCAACATTCAGAAGACGAAGATCATGGCATCCAGTTCCATCACTTCATGGCAAATAGATGGGGAAACAGTGGAAACAATGGCTGACTATTTTTTTTGGGGGGGGGAGCTCAAAAATCACTGCAGATGGTGATTGCAGCCATGAAATTAAAAGACGCTTACTCTTTGGAAGGAAAGTGATGACCAACCTAGACAGCATATTAAAAAGCAGAGACATTACTTTGCCAACAAAAGTCCGTCTAGTCAAGGCTACGGTTTTTCCAGTGGTCATGTATGGATGTGAGAGTTGGACTGTGAAGAAAGCTGAGTGCAGAAGAATTGATGCTTTTGAACTGTGGTGTTGGAGAAGACTCTTGAGAGTCCCTTGGACTGCAAGGAGATCCAACAAGTCCATCCTAAAGGAGATCAGTCCTGGGTGTTCATTGGAAGGATTGATGTTGAAGCTGAAACTCCAATACTTTGGCCACCTGATGCCAAGAGCTGACTCATTTGAAAAGTCCCTGATGCTGGGATAAATTGAGGGCAGGAGGAGAAGGGGACAACAGAGGATGAGATGGTTCGATGGCATCACCGACTCAATGGGCATGGGTTTGGGGGAACTCCAGGAGTGGGTGATAGACAGGGAGGCCTGGTGTGCTGCATTTTATGGGGTTGCAAAGAGTCAGACATGACTGAGCAACTGAACTGAACTGAAAGGAGCATGAGATATTCAGCCAGTCAGAAAGAAAAAACAATGAGACAGGGAACAAACAGGAATATGGTAATATAGTGGAAGGCCAACAAAGGAAGTACCTTAAAAGGGGGGTCTACAGTGTTCAATGCTACTAAAAGGTACGTTGAACTTTAGAAGAATTAATCAACTATGCCCTAGGCATAAAGACATGGAGATCATTGTTGATTTAAGCATGAGGAGGTTAAATGATTACGTGTTAAACAAACCACACGTACACACACACATAAACCAAAATAAATCCTAATGCTGTTGGATAAAAAGAATAATATGTAACTGAGTCCAGAAGGAAGTAAGATTTCTGCCTGTAGCCACATTTCAGAAGAATGTGAAAAGTTTAAAACCTGAATGGTAAACCTGAATCAATGATGGAGTTTTTGAGAGAACATCTTTTCTTTGTACTTAAAACTATGAGTTTTAGTAGTTAAGCATAGGAGATAGGGCTTTGGGTGTATGCAAAATGGGGAGTTAAAACTGAGATACCATAATAAAGGCTAGACCTTCAAATGACTACCAGTGAAGAAAGAATAAACAAAAACATAAAAATCCTACTCCCAAGAAAAGAGATAATAAAGTATTTTACACTTGTTATGCTCTGATCTTGTTTGGAAAATATTCTATGCTGAGAATCAATAACCAGAGTTCAGCTCTCATCCATATAAGATGTTTGAATATTTACTTTTTTAGAGTCTAGAAAACCCTGAGTCAAAAATTTTTGTTTAATATGACCATAAGCACCTTGGGAAACCCCACAGTATCAATGCCAATGCTTTTTGAAGAGAAACAGATTTTGAAAAGGCTCTCACACTTCTCATATAATATTTTGTGAGAAGTGTAATATAGATTTTGGAGAATGGCATTGAAATATGTATAATATCATATATGAAACGAGTCACCAGTCCAGGTTCGATGCACGATACTGGATGCTTGGGGCTGGTGCACTGGGTCGACACAGAGGGATGATGGGGAGGGAGGAGGGAGGAGGGTTCAGGATGGGGAACACATGTATACCTGTGGCAGATTCATTTTGATATATGGCAAAACCAATACAATATTGTAAAGTTAAATAAAATAAAATTTAAAAAAAAGAAATAATAATAGAAAATCAAGATTATACAGACAACTTTAGAAAAGAACCAAGTAAAACTTACAGAAATGCAAAATAGATATATTTCAGTTTCATAGTCAGTGGGAGTATTAAAATTATATTGTTAATAACGAGAGAATGGCTTAATAGTCTGAAATATATAATGAAACATATGAGGAAAAAGAATTAAAGAGTAGTAGTTATAGATAAGATAGATAAGAGAAAGTTTGATATATTTAATGGGAATTCCAGAGGGAGAAATCCAGATGGTTTTGGATAGGCAATATCTTAAGAGATAATTTTTTACATTTTTCTAGGATAGGTGAAAGACAGAAATGCTCAGATTTAGGAAGTGCAATAAAACACAAATGTGTTATACAAATGCAATCCACATTTAAGAGAATTTTGGTAAAGTTTTAAATTTCAAAGATAAAGAGAAGATCTTAAAAACATCTAAAGTGAAACAAAAATTACACATAAAGTAAAAGCTATGATACCAACAGGAGAGTTCTCTTGAGTACTAACTGAATTTAGAAAATCATTCAGAAAACTGAATTAATTTAAATAATTATAATGCATGACTTTTTTCTGTAGGTAAACCATGATTTATGAACAAGCACAAAATAAAGTCATTTTATAGATACATTGTAGAAAGTTTACCATCAGTGCATTCTCACTAGCAGAACTTCTAAATAATATATATCAGGAACAGATAAATTGAATATAGAGAAAAAGACTTAAATCTAGACATATATGACAACATAAAATGCTAAACATATGCAGAAATGGGAGAACAAAAATGTTGAATTGAATAATATCATAAGATTATTTTGAGAATTAAAAAGATTTAAGTGATTCAAGTAGTACTGTGAACATAGCAAGAATTTTATAATTGTTAAATAAGTAAGAAAAGAATAAAGGGATATATCAGTAACATAGAACTGAAATATTTGTTGAAGAAAGCATGAATGTTAGCAGTGTTGAATACTTTATAATCATAGTTAAGATATGCAAATTCTGTTTGTTTGGGGGAGAAATATATATTGTCTTCCTTTAGGGTTGATTTAGTGTGTTTAAACTTAAATGCAACCATTAAAATATACAATTATATCATTAAATATCAAAATGCATGTGGGGTATATTGAGAAATGTCCATCAGTTAAATATCAGTATTAAATATCAATATAAAAGAAAGCATGTTTTAATAATGAGAAAAATGTAAATGAGCAGTAATGGAAAGTAGAATGGATTGAAAGAAACAGCTATAAGGATGATCAGATTTTATTTTTAAAATTCCATCTATATGTAATTCACAAGAGATTCATGTAAAAGTTAAAGACCCGAGGAGGTTGAAAGAAAAAGCATAGAGTCACCTACTAATATAAAGCTGTTACAGTTATTTTAATATCAGACAAAATAGACCCGAAGGCAAAAAATCATTTTGTGGGATAAAAGCTTTCATTTCATGTGAGGAAGATAGAGCGATTTTACATTTTTTGCACAGAATAAGATAGTCAAAGATGTACTATAAAGAAAAAGAAGTGACAGATGGCAGGCATAATGCAATAAATCTACTATCATACAGGGAGATTTCATTCAACTCGCTACTATGAGAACCAAAACCCAAATTTAGTAAAGATATAGAAGATTTGAACAAACAACACAGTTGATAGTCTTATTCTCAATAATATACATTGAACCCTGAGTCTCAAAATTAAAGAGCATATCATTTTTTTCAAGAATACATAAGATACACATAAAACTGACGATGAAATAAACTGTAATGCAAATTTAATGAAACTCCAGATAACACTGAGCAAATTATATAAAATTACTGTAGTTTTATTGAATTAGAATGAGTATAATGAAAAGATAATTTAAAAATACCAAATGTATTTGTAAATTAGATATTACATTTCCAAATAACTATTTGGTCAAAGAAAATAACAAATATTTAAACATGAATAAAAAATAATAGTGTAAGGACTCCATTTTAAAACCGAGTTATATACTTATTTCTGAAAAAAAGAAAGACTGAAAATCAATGAGATAAGCATCCATCTTAAAAACTTAAGGAAAAATAGGAAATGAACCCAAGGAAAGCAAAAAGGATAAATATACATAGACTACCAAAATTCATTAAAGAATAAAAATTAATAGTCTGGTAATCCAAGCCTATGCCCCAACCAGTAACGCTGAAGAAGCTGAAGTTGAAAGGTTCTATGAAGACTTACAAGACCTTTTAGAACTAACACCCAAAAAAGATGTCCTTTTCATTATAGGGGACTGGAATGCAAAAGTAGGAAGTCAAGAAACACCTGGAGTAACAGGCAAATTCGGCCTTGGAATACAGAATGAAACAGGGCAAAGACTAATAGAGTTTTGCCAAGAAAATGCACTGGTCATAATAAACACCCTCTTCCAACAACACAAGAGAAGACTCTATACATGGACATCACCAGATGATCAACACCGAAATCAGATTGATTATATTCTTTGCAGCCAAAGATGGAGAAGCTCTATACAGTCAGCAAAAACAAGACCAGGAGCTGACTGTGGCTCAGATCATGAACTTCTTATTGCCAAATTCAGACTTAAATTGAAGAAAGTAGGGAAAACCACTAGACCGTTCAAGTATGACCTAAATCAAATCCCTTATGATTATACAGTGGAAGTGAGAAATAGATTTAAGGGCCTAGATCTGATAGATAGAGTGCCTGATGAACTATGGACATAGGTTGTGACATTGTACAGGAGACAGGGATCAAGACCATCCCCATGGAAAAGAAATGCAGAAAAGGAAAATGTCTGTCTGAGGAGGCCTTACAAATAGCTGTGAAAAGAAGAGAAGTGAAAAACAGAGGAGAAAAGGAAAGATATTCCCATTTGAATGCAGGGTTCCAAAGAATAGCAAAGAGTGATAAGAAAGCCCTCCTCAGGATTCAGCGCAAAGAAATAGAGGAAAACAACAGAATAGGAAAGACTAGAAATCTCTTCAAGAAAATTAGAGATACCAAGGGAACATTTCATGCAACGATGGGCTCAATAAAGGACAGAAATGGTATGGACCTAACAGAATCAGAAGATATTAAGAAGAGGTGGCAGGAATACACAGAAGAACTGTACAGAAAAGGTCTTCAGGACCCAGATAATCACGATGGTGTGATCACTGACCTAGAGCCAGACATCCTGGAATGTGAAGGCAGGTGGGCCTTAGAAAGCATCACTACGAACAAAGCTAGTGGAGGTGATGGAATTCCAGTTGAGCTATTCCAAATCCTGAAAGATGATGCTGTGAAAGTGCTGCACTCAATATGTCAGCAAATTTGGAAAACTCAGCAGTGGCCACAGGACTGGAAAAGGTCAGTTTTCATTCCAATCCCAAAGAAAGGCAATGCCAAAGAATGCTCAAACTACTGCACAATTGCACTCATCTCACACACTAGTACGGTAATGCTCAAAATTCTCCAGGCCAGGCTTCAGCAATATGTGAACCGTGAACTTCCATTCAAGCTGGTTTTATAAAAGGCAGAGGAACGAGAGATCAAATTTCCAACATCCAAAGGATCGTGGAAAAAGCAAGAGTTCCAGAAAAACATCTATTTCTGCTTTATTGACTATAGCAAAGCCTTTGACTGTGTGGATCACAATAAACTGTGGAAAATTCTTCAAGAGATGGGAATACCAGACCACCTGACCTGCCTCTTGAGAAACCTATATGCAGGTCAGGAAGCAACAGTTAGAACTGGACATGGAACAACAGACTGGTTCCAAATAGGAAAAGGAGTACATCAAGGCTGTATATTGTCACCCTACTTATTTAACTTATATGCAGAGTATGTCATGAGAAACCCTGGGCTGGAAGAAGCACAAGCTGGAATCAAGGTTGCAGGGAGAAATATCAATTACCCCAGATATGCAGATGACAACACCCTTATGGCAGAAAGTGAAGAGGAACTAAAAAGCCTCTTGATGAAAGTGAAAGAGGAGAGTGAAAAAGTTGGCTTAAAGCTCAACATTCAGAAAACTAAGATCATGGCATCTGGTCCCATCACTTCATGGGAAATAGATGGGGAAACAGTGGAAACAATGTCAGACTTTATTTTTTTGGGCTCCCAAATCACTGCAGATGGTGATTGCAGCCATGAAATTAAAAGACGCTTACTCCTTTGAAGGAAAATTATGACCAACCTAGATAGCGTATTCAAAAGCAGAGACATTACTTTGTCAACAAAGGTCCATCTAGTCAGTGCTCTTGTTTTTCCACTGGTCATGTATGGATGTGAGAGTTGGACTGTGAAGAAAGCTGAGTGCCGAAGAATTAATGTTTTTGTTCTGTGGTGTTGGAGTAGATGCTTGAGAGTCCCTTGGACTGCAAGGAGATCCAACCAGTCTATCCTAAAGGAGATCAGTCCTGGGTGTTCATTGGAAGGACTGATGCTGAAGCTGAAACTGCAATACTTTGGCCACCTGGTGTGAAAAGCTGACTCATTGGGAAAGACTCTGATTCTGTGAGGGATTAGGGGCAGAAGGAAAAGGGGTAAACAGAGGATGAGATGGCTGGATGGCATCACCGACTCCATCGATATAAGTTTGGATAAACTCCGGGAGTTGGTAATGGACAGGGAGGCTCTGCGTGCTGCAATTCATGGGGTTGCAAAGAGTCAGACATGACTGAGCAACTGAACTGAACTAAACTGAATCATTTAAAAATTTTGATTCTGTTTAGTAAATATCATCAATTCCAAATGATTTTAGGAGGACATATACAATATATTAAGTCATGGATAATTCCATTTCTATTCAAAGTCTTTAAGAAAAATAAATATAGTAAGTGTTATCAAGATTGTATTTTAAATGATAAGAAATAAGCAATATTAAAGTGACTGAAGATTGAATGGCGAAGGTGGAAATCAGTAGACTAAATACTAATAAAAACTTTTCAAAACTGCCTGAGAAAGGAAAGAGAGAGAAGGAAATAGTTTGAAGTAAGGTTGAAGGAGGATTTTCATGTTAGGAGAGACTTGAGTATATTGAAAAGCCATGGAAGAATATTATTTAGCTATAAAAAAGAAGGCTGTCTTGTCAATTATGACAATATGGATGAACCTTGAGGGCATCATGCTATGTGAAATTAGTCAGACACAGAAAGACAAATACTTAAGTTCTCACATGTGGAATGTAAAACAAACAGCAATGTAAGTGAATTTATAGGGAACACATAGGTGGTTGTCAGAGGTGAGGGAATAAGGGGTGGATGAAATGGGTGAAGGAATACAAATGCCCAAATATAACATAAATAAGTCCTGGGGGAGGTAATGTGCAGCATTGTGAGTAGAGTTAATAACAGTGTGTTGAAGATAAACAGGTGTCAATCTAGGTAGGATTATATATTTTTCATATTAGTAAAGGAAGTATTTTCTGTTTGATGGCTTCTGCTTCTTCCAGAAATTAGAATTTGAGGCCAGAAAGGGTGTGTGGAAGAAGCTGTAGAGAGGCAGAGGTTTAGAGAGTTTAAACACTTGTGAGAGAGATGGCAGAGTAAGATGTTCTTAGATTGAAAATACAGTTCTGGGTAGAGTTGAGTGTACCTTTGAGGCAGGTGACAATGGTCAACAGTGAATCTGCCTGCCTTGCTTTATTCCATTCTGGTTGGGCATCCTTGACATCTTGGTCCCAGAGGCAGAGAAAATCAGACTTTAGATACATTGTTGCTATTGTTCAGTGCTCAGTCATGCCTGACTCTTTGCAAGCCATGGACTGCAGCACAGCAGGCTTCCCTGTCCTTCACAATTTCCCATAGCTTGTTCAAACTCATGTCCATTGAGTCAGTGATGCCATCCAACCATCTTGTCCTCTGTCATCCCCTTCTCCTCCTGCCTTCAATCTTTCCCAGCACTGGATCTTTCTAATGTGTCAGCTTTTTGCATCAGGTGGCCAAAGTATTGAGCTTGTTTCAGCATCAGTCCTTCTAATGAATGTTCAGGACTGATGTCCTTTACGATGGACTGATTTGACCTCCTTGCAGTCTAAGGGACTCTTAAGAGTCTTCTTCAACACCACAGCTCAAAAGCATCAATTCTTTGGCATCCAGCCTTCTTTATGGTCCAACTCTCACATCCACACATGACTACTAGAAAAACCATAGCTTTGACTAGACAGACCTTTGTCAATAAAGTAATGTGTCAGCTTTTTAATATGCTTTCTAGGTTTGTCATAGCTTTTCTTCCAAGGAGCAAGGGTCTTTTAATTACATGGCTGCAGTCACCATCTGCAGTGATTTTGGAGCCAAAGAAAATAAAGTCTGTCACTGTTTCCCTTGTTTCCCCATCTATTTGCCATGAAGTGATGGGACTGGATGCCATGATCTTCATTTTTTGAATGTTGAGTGTTAAGCCAGCTTTTTTACTCTCCTCTTTCACCTTCATCAAGAGGTTTCCTAATTCCTCTTCACTTTCTGCCGTTAGGGTGGTATCATCTGCGTATTTGAGGTTATTGATATTTCTCCCAGCAATTTTGACTCCAGCTTGTGCTTCATCCAGCCCAGAATTTTGCATGATGTACTCTGCATATAAGTAAATAATCAGGGTGACAGAATACAGCCTTGACATACTTCTTTCCCAATTTTGAACCAATTTAGATGCATAGTTATAATGAATAAAACACAAAGTCTTTAAAAGCTTTGCAAAGAAGTGTGTTGTCATTACGCATTTTTCCGTCAGTAAATTCTGAGAAAGATTATCTTATGAAGTTATGAGAACATTTTTACTTTAATAAAAGGGTCCTTATGTTCTTAATGCAAACTACAGCATTATGGTCTTCTACATGTCCTCAGATTATAGCCTTGCTTCACTTTTCTAATGTATGGAAAGCCTGATGGAACCATATAAAATAAAAATAAAGACAAAAACTGTAAATGTCTGGTTGTAATTTAGTAACCTTTTCAGTTACTGAAGTTAAGAGTTAAGGTGTTACATACATTTGAGGCAGAAACCCATTATTCTAGGATAGATCTTTTAATTAAACAAATGTGTGTGTTTTAGTTGCTCAGTCTTGTCCAGCTCTTTGCAATCCCATTGACTGTAGCCTGCCAGCCTCCTCTGTCCATGGAATTCTCCAGGCACAAATACTGGAGCAGGTGGCCATTCCCTTCTCCAGGGGATCTTCCCAACCTAGGGGTCGAATCCGGGTCTCCAGCATTGCAGGCAGATTCTCCCATTTGAGCCACAAGGGAAAAAAAATGTAAATAGGTTGTAAACAATTGTTTTTGAAGACTTGACTTGGGAAAGGTATCTGAGTAAATATAGATCAGATGAGAATGTTGAATATGTTTGTCTATTATGAATAATAGTAATGATATTTTTAATGCCTGTTGAACATTATTTGTTAAATTTATAATTAATATTATAATAATTTATTCTCAAAACCACCCAATGAGAAAAATACTATTATTAACCTCGTTGCACTCATAAAACTGAGGCACAGACAGGTTAAGTAATTTCCCAAATATCACACAGCTGGTAAATGACAATAATAGGATGGAAATCTAGGAAATCTGGTTTTAACATGTGAACACAGATTATAGTTTGAAGAGAGTGACATATTGTCATCAACGTTCATTCTTGCTGGTTAATAATAAAGACAAATAGGTTGGTAGCAGTAAAGTGAGAGAAAAATAAGTTGATTTCTGTCTGGAAAGGTATGACATTTCTGCAAAATGGATATCTGTTGGAGCTAAAGAGAAATATGCCCAATAGGAGACATATTCACTGGGATCTAAAAATAAGAAATCTGATAATATCAGCTCCGTGTTTTGTTGTTGTTGTTGTTGTTGATATAGTTCCCTCTACTACTTTCAAGCCTTTTAAAAAAGAGTGAAAATGAGTATGGTCTTGTATTAACTCTGTGTCTCAGTGGTGAAGAATCCTGCCAAGCAGGAGATGTGGGTTTGATCCCTGGGTTGGAAGATTCCCTGGAGAAGGAAACAGAAAACCCACTTCAGAATTCTTGCCTGGAGAATTCCATGAACAGAGGAGCATTGCAGGCTACAGTTCACAGGGTTGCAAAGAGTTGAACATGACTTAGTGATGAAACAGCAGCAGCAACAGCAAGAAAATGAAAGGGGAGTTTGTATCTACACTTTGGAGTGTCAAAAACTAGGGAAAACTTGACCACTGATGGCAAAATATAAGATGGCCAAGGTGGTCAGATGTCTGTGCAGCAGCAGTCCAAAGCACAGATAATAGGAAACAACCTAGCTGGAATTTTTCAATAAGGAGCTCATTATCTGAACCATGGTCCACTCCCAGTCTTGCTTTTGCTGACTGTATAGAGCTTCTCCATCTTCGGCTGCAAAGAATATAATCAATCTGATTTTGGTATTGACCATTCGAACTCTGGTGCTGGAAAAGACTCTTGAGAATCCCTTGAACTGCAAGGAGATCAAACCAGTATCCTGAAAGATATCAACCCTGAATAGTCTTTGGAAGGACTGCTGCTGAAGCTGAATCTCCAATACTTTGGCCAACTGATGTGAAGTGCTGACTCACTGGAAAAGATCCTGATACTGGGAAAATTGAGGGCAAGAGGAGAAGGGGGGTGACAGAGGATGAGATGGTTGGATAACATCACCAACTCAAAGGACGTGAGTCTGAGTAATCTCCAGGAGATGGTGAAGGACAGGGAAGCTTGACATGCTGCAGTCCACGAGTCCAGAAAAATTCGAACATGACTTAGTGACCAAAAAACAACTAACTGGAATATGAATTGATGCTAGAGATTTGCACTTCAAATACTTGGAATTTATTCAATTTCCATGTGTCTCTGGCAGAATAAGGCACCTACTCTTTCCTTCCCCTATCATATTAAACCACCCATTATGCTGCTATTTCTCCTATCTGTCTATCCATCTATCCACCCATCATCTCCTGTTAGAATTTGAAGTTTCTAAAAAGCAGTACTTGATTTCACGTATCTTTATTTCCTCAGTATCTTGCAGACTATCAAGCATAGTAGATTGTTCACAAATACTTGGTGAATGCCTAATGTTCCCACAAACTCAGTAGAATAACAATTTTATGGAACCCCAATTTCTTTCACCGTAAAGAATCTTCCTTGAAACCTTTATCTGATGGAAAGTCCACTGTGACAGTGGTGCCTTTGCCTAACTTCCTTAAGCTCCCTTCTCTTGTAGCTAATTGGCTGTGTTTAGTAAAATGCCCTCCTGACCTCTGAGTCAATCCACACTTAACACTTTGTTTTTCAGCTCCAAGGAGATGTATGACATAGCACAGTGAATGCTAAAGACCACAATACAACACGACTTCAAAGTCTTTACTTCTTGATGCCAATTTCCTTGGTTCTGTAAGATCTGTTTAATTTGGTAATGTCCTCAAGTCTTTTTTGCTTCATATGTTCTTCCCTCTAGGGTCTGGGGATTTCATGTGTTATTTTCATCTTCAAAATTTGTAGCAAACTGGTTACCGGTGGAAAGGTGGGGAGGAGCAATATATGGAGGGAGAAATGGGAGTAATAATAAATCTTATTTTGAATTATCTATCCTTCAAGGACTACTTTAACTTCCATATAGTTTGTAATATTCCATGTTTAATTCAATCTACTATGACCAGTTATTTCTTAGAATTCCTTTAGTTCAAACTGCCATTTAAAAAAATGTTTATTATGCAGTGCCTTATATTATTAATTAATTTTCACATGTAAAAGTGTCTTATGTTTCCAACATTATAAGAATTTGTTTTAGAGCATAATAGCTACAATAGTGTACCTATGGCTGATTCTTGTTGATTCTTGTTGATGGTGTACCTATGGCTGATTCTTTTTGATGTTTGACAGAAAACAGCAAAATTCTGTAAACAATGATCCTTCAATTAAAAAATAAATTAAAAAAACAAATTTGTTTTAGGGCATAATAGCTACAATCGTATCTTGAATAAATTATTTTGCTTGGCAGAATCCAGTAAGTATTTAAATGTAGTAATTCTTTCATTAATAAGTTATCTTTTTTATTAAAATATATTTGCCAATGAAATATTAATGGTAACATTATATAAAAACACATGTTAATCAAATTTAAAATTAAATTTCTCTTCTGTATGGAGTAATACACCACTCTTACAAGGTCTGCAATTTTATTTAGATTTTTAACTTCTTAAGGAGATATATGGTCATACTGTGTCTAGTCAAGCACTTAGGAAGAAGATTGTGGAATATTTTAATGATGATAATGCAGTCGTGATGAAATAGTAAACATGTATATTTAGTCTATGCATGATATTATTGATTGAATAGTAAATGGACTGGCCATATTATGTTTCAGATAGGATCTTCTTATATATTACAAGCCCAAATATGCATGGAGAGAATATTCTACATTGAAGGAATAGGCAATGAGCCAACTAACCCCAGACACAACAGACTATGATAGGGAGAGTATGTCACTCTGGCTGGTAAGAAAGAGAGAATTCCCAGCCATAAGGCTCTTTCTTTAGTATAAAATGCACACGAATAGGATGCACTGAGCTACTGACAGTTTATGTGAATAGTCTCTATCCTTTCAAATGCAAATATTTCAGAATCAGTCAGGTTCCCAGCACGTGCATTGTGAAACCAAGTCATTCTTCGCTGTGGAATAAAGTAATTGCACACTCGGGACATTATATATTTATGTAGATAATGGGTGCAGTTCAAGCATTTGCCTGCTGAAGTTAATGGAAGGTCTGTCTATTGAGAAGGGACTGTGTTATATATATGTATACTCACATATATTTGTGTATATGATTTTTATTCATTTTTTCACTCCTGGTTAGCCTTATTCATTTTTTTCTCTGAAACTGAATTCCAGTATGAACTTTACACTATCACTATTTTGATATATATATATCTTAATAATATTAAAAAATGTTCTTGGCAAGTGGTAAAGATATACATATATTATACATTACTGTACTGTAAATCTTATCTTCCCAACTAGGGTAAATTTTTTACAGAATACAAATGTTATTTTGTGCTATTAAAAGAGAACAGATTTCGGAGCAAAATTTTTAAGTTATAATCTTCCTTCCATTAATTACCTGATAGTTTCTCTCCATAGATTACTTAACTCCCCTGAGGCTCAGTTTCTCATCTCTCAAAGTTTTTCTTGCAAAGGATTTGTCATGTTCTGAAAGTGAAAGTTGCTCAGTCATTTCTGACTCATTGTGATCCCATGGACTGTTGCCTACCAGGCTTCTCTGTTCATGGAATTCTCCAAGCAAGAATACTGGAGTGCATTGCCATTCCCTTCTCCAGGGGTTTTTCCTAATCCAGGGAAAAACCAGATCTTCTGTATTGCAGGCAGACTCTTTTATTGTCTAAGCCACTGGGGAAACCATCATATTCTAGGAACTCAAAACGTGGAGTTCCTTTAATTTTGTCATATTCTCAGTACATGTTGTCTAGAAGTATTAAAATTGCAATTCCTGATAAATAATGCATAATAGATTTTCCTATGAGTTCACTGTGGACTAATCCACAAAGAATCAGTTGCCATCCATACTCACCTTAGAAGCATATAGTCAGAGGCATCTTCACCCTCTGCTTCAGAAACAATCCTGTCTATGGAGTCTTCTAAATACTGCCCATCAGATTTGAGTAGATTTGGCAAGGGGAATTGAATCCTTAAACAAATCAGAAGGTCTTTTGCCTCCTCTTAAGGTATTAGTTAAGCTTCTCAGGGGCTCTCTAATAAATAACATCTCTCTTCAATACAGTTCTGAGGAATTTGAGAACAAACAAAATCAAGGGGCAGTCTTTCTGGGGGAAAAAAACAACAACAATAATTTGTAAGATACATATACTCTAGTGTTTATAGCACCGTTATTTACAGTTATGAAGATATGGAAATAGCCTGTGCCCGTCAACAGATAAATGGAAAAAGAAGACATAGTGCATATGTAGAAAGGAATGTTACTCAGACATAAAAAAGAATGAAATTTTGCCATTTGCAACAACATGAATGGAGGATATTATGCTTAGTAAGACAAATCAGAGAAAGACAAAAACTATATGCTATTACTTATGTGGGGAATCTAACACATAAAGCAAATTAATGAATATAACACAAGAGAAACAGTCTCATAGATAGAAAACCAACTAGTGGTACCAGTGGGGAGAGAAGCGGCAGGAGCAACAAAGAGATAGGGGATTAAATTAAGAGGCACAATCTTCTATGTATAAAATAAATAATCTGCAATTATATAATGTACAGTACAGGGAATATAGCCAATATTCTATAATAACTATAAGTTATACATCTATAAAATTTCAAATAACTATATTGTACAAATGAAACTAATACAGTATTGTAAATCAACTATACCTCAAGAAAAGTTATAAATGTATTTCTATGTTAGGAGAAATAATAGACCAATCAGTTAAAGAAAGTAAAGTTGACCTATTTATTTCTTTAACTATAGAAAAAATAAAAAACTCATTATTAATATTTTTATTAACAATTCCAGTATTTTATTATATAGTTATGATCATATAGTATACTAATTTTGCATTCTATTTTTTCACTTGAATTTATTCTTCAAATACATGGTTCTTGTCAAACCTTTGGAAAATATTTTAAAATGTGAAAAAAAAAAATTTTACTATAAGTTTTCTATGGAATATGATCTTTTGTAAAATTTAGATATATTTCTTTCCCATTGTTTACTATGCTTATTTTAATGAATATATTTATATTTAAAAATAAGATTATGCTACATTTATATTTTGATTTAAATTTTAAGAATTGATATTAACTTAAGAATTTGAAAAGAAGAGAAGTGAAAAGCAAAGGAGAAAAGGAAAGATATAAACATCTGAATGCAGAGTTCCAAAGAATAGCCAGCAGAGAAAAGAAAGCCTTCCTCAGTGATCAATGCAAAGAAATAGAGGAAAACAACAGAATGGGAAAGACTAGAGATCTCTTCAAGAAAATTAGAGACACCAAGGGAACATTTCATACAAAGATGGGCTTGATTTATGGACCTAACAGAAACAAAAGATATTAAGAAGAGATGGCAAGAATACACAGAAGAACTGTACAAAAAAGATCTTCACGACCCAGATAATCACGATGGTGTGATCACTCACCTAGAGCCAGATATCCTGGAATGTTAAATCAAGTGGGCCTTAGAAAGCATCACTATGAACAAATCTAGTGGAGGTGATGGAATTCCAGTTGAGCTCTTTCAAATCCTGAAAGATGATGCTGTGAAAGTGCTGCACTCAATATGCCAACAAATTTGGAAAACTCAGCAGTGGCCACAGGACTGGAAAAGGTCAGTTTTCATTCCAATCCCAAAGAAAGGCAATGCCAAAGAATGCTCAAACTACTGCACAATTGCACTCATCTCACATGCTAGTAAAGGAATGCTCAAAATTCTCCAAGCCAGGCTTTAGCAATCCATGAACCATGTGTTTCCAGATGTTCAAGCTGGTTTTAGAGAAGGCAGAGGAACCAGAGATCAAATTGCCAACATCCGCTGGATCATGGAAAAAGCAAGAGAGTTCCAGAAAAACATCTATTTCTGCTTTATTGACTATGCCAAAGCCTTTGACTGTGTGGATCACAATAAACTGTGGAAAATTCTTCAAGAGATGGGAATACCAGACCACCTGATCTGCCTCTTGAGAAACCTATATGCAGGCAGAAAGCAACAGTTAGAACTGGACATGGAACAACAGACTGGTTCCAAATAGGAAAAGGAGTACGTAAAGGCTGCATATTGTCACCCTGCTTATTTAACTTCTATGCAGAGTACATCATGAGAAACGCTGGGCTGGAAGAAGCACAAGCTGGAATCAAGGTTGCAGGGAGAAATATCAATAACCTCAGATATGCAGATGACACCACCCTTATGGCAGAAAGTGAAGAGGAACTCAAAAGCCTCTTGATGAAAGTGAAAGAGGAGAGTGAAAAAGTTGGCTTACAGTTCAACATTCAGAAAACGAAGATCATGGCATCTGGTTCCATCACTTCATGGGAAATAGATGGGGAAACTGTGGAAACAATGGCTGACTTTATTTTTCTCCAAAATTTTATTTGACTTCTAAATCACTGAAGATGGTGATTGCAGCCATGTAATTAAAAGATGCTTGCTCTTTGGAAGAAAAGTTATGACCAACCTAAATAGCATATTAAAAAGCAGAGACTACTTTGCCAAAAAAGGTCTGTGTAGTCAAGGCTATGGTTTTTCCAGTGGTCATGTATGGATGTGAGAGTTGGACTATGAAGAAAGCTGAGCACCGAAGAATTGATGCTTTTGAACTGTGGTGTTGGAGAAGATTCTTGAGAGTCCCTTGGACTGCAAGGAGATCCAACCAGTGCATTCTAAAGGAGATCAGTCCTGGGTGTTCACTGGATGGACTGATGCTGAAGCTGAGACTCCAATACTTTGGCCACCTCATGTGAAGAGTTGACTCATTGGAAAAGCTTCTGATGCTGGGAGGGATTGGGGGCAGCTGGAGAAGAGGACAACAGTGGATGAGAGGGTTGGATGGCATCACTGACTTGATGGACATGAGTTTGAGTGAACTCAGGGAGTTGGTGATGGACAGGGAGGCCTGGCGTGCTGTGATTCATGGGGTCGCAAAGAGTGGGCCTGAGTGACTGAACTAACGAACTAAGAATTTGTTATATTATTAAACAGTCTTTATAACTTTGTTTTTAAAATAAAAAGTAAAATAACATGAACAAAGGAGAGTCATAGGAGTCCTCAATATCACCTTTACTACTGGTAAAGCTAGGTAAGATGAATATACTCAGGGTAAAAGGTAGATTGACCTCCTATGTGAGTGCCTGATCTGGAGAGTTCCTTAGTCAATTCTAAGTAAGGCTGAACTGGGACAGCTCCTCACAGCGTTAGTGGTGGTAGGGGTATGTGCGTTCTCTATAGGAAATTAAGTAGGTAGAGAAAGGCTAAGGGGTTGGGGAGGGGAATCTCTCTTCATGGAAATCAGAGATGGAGTAAAAAACATTGCCTTCCAACAATAAATTGATTATATTTTTACCAAGCCCAAAGTTCTGATTCATACTTGAAGAGTTCAAGGTGTCTTAAAGTGTGAAAAAGACAAGTGTACAAATGATTTAACTTTCCTTTAACAAGGCTTAGATTCCATTCTGTAATGTATGTTGTCAAATAAATGCCCAGAATGAAGTTCAGGGTGAATTCCTAGAGGGTATTTAGTGACTGAAGAGTTACTTGCCATTTTAAAAGTGATACTTTACGAACATCCTAATTATTGTCATATATTCATAAATGTCTTATTGGATGAACAAACTTATGAAATAGATTGGCAAAATTATGACTGTGTAAAAGAAAGAAAAGCAAATGTATGCTATTAGCTCTAGCTCATTCAATTAGTAAAACCTGACCAGTAGTAAAAGTCACATGATTTAAGCTGTTCCTGGTTACCTACAAAAACAGCCACTGCCTTCTGTTATGTAAATTCATGTTTCTTCATGGACTTGAAATTAAATTGAATGTGTTTTCTACTCCTGCTGGTTTTGTTAAAAATATGCTAACATATAAGAAATATTTGAGCAGGTTAAAAGATAATAGAATGTTAAAAAAAAAAACAACAAAAAAAAACATCTTAGGTGTGTATCTCTGACTATTTAAGTATCAAGGAGGAAACTGCCATTGTCTTCCAAAATGTTTGCTTAAGTCACAGTCAGAAACAGATATCTTGTTAAAATGTGTATAGGAGGTCTCTAAATAATGTTTACCTTTACTTTGAACAATTTCTTATCAGGCAAAATGATATCTATCTTGCAGTTTCAGCATTTTGTTTGCTTTTGGCATTCATAATTTTATCTGGATGAGATTTTCCTCTGTGTGATAAAGTTTATCATTCTCTTCAACTGGCCTGGTTTGGAGGGCAAATTAAAACAACAACAACAACAACAAAAAACAGAGGAAAAGAAAAAAAGCAAAACTAGCACTATTGAGAATGGTGATTATCATTCTAACTTCTTTTTCCTTAAGAAATATGGGGGATGGGAAAGATATGGTTCATTTTCGGTTAACATGGAGGGAAAGTGCAAATGGAACATGAGGGGAGGAGCCAGGGCTCCAAGAGGCATGCCTAACGACACTGACTGCTGATTATCTTCACAGGAATAGACTACCTCTCTTTGGGCATTCTTCAATGAATGGAGGTAGTTTAAACAGAAGGTTCTGAAGTCCAGTATTAGTTGGATTTTTATTAGCTGTATGTCCTTGGGTAGTTAATATTGATGTTGTTCAGTCCCAAAGTCATGTCTGACCCTTTGCGACCCCATGGACTGCAGCACGACAGGCTTCCCTGTCCCTCACCATCTCTTGGAGCTTTCTCAAACTCATGTCCATCGAGTTGGTCATGCCATCCAATCATCTCATCCTCTGTCTCCCCTTCTCCTGCTGCCTTCAATCTTTCCAAGCATCAGGGTCTTTTCCAAGGAGTCAGTTCTTCACAACAGGTGGCCAAAGTATTGGATTTTCAGCTTCAGCATCAATCCTTCGAACAAGACTGATTTACTTTAGTATTGACTGGTTTAATCTCCTTCGGACTCTTAAGAGTCTTCTCCAACACCACAGTTCAAAAGCATCAATACTTCAGCACTCAACTTTATCATTCAACTCACACATTCGTACATGACTACTGGAAAAACCATAGCTTTGACTAGACAGACCTTTGTTGGTAAAGTAATGTCTCTGCTTTTTAATATGCTGTCTAAGTTTGTCATAGCTTTCCTTCCAAGCAACAAGTATCTTTTAATTTCATGGCTGCAGTCACCATCCACAGTGATTTTGGAGCCCACAACAAGCTCCCATGTCCTTCACTATTTCCTGGAGTTTGGTCAAATTCATGTCTGTTGAATAGGTGATGCTATCTGATCATCAAGGCCTCTGTCACCCCTTTCTTCTTTTGCTTTCATTCTTTCCCAGCACAAGGGTCTTTTCCAGTGAGTTGGCTCTTTGCATTAGGTCGCCAAAGTATTGGACTTCAACATCAGTCCTTCCAATGAATCATCAGGGTTGATTTCCTTTAGGATTGACTGGTTTGTTTTCAAAATTAATGTCCTTTCTTCTTTATCTTTTAGAAATGACTCTGCAGTAGGAATTTTGATAGGTAATGGAATTAAGAAAGTTAGAACCTGAGCACTTAAAGTACTGGTTACTCTAGAATATCATCTGTCAGCCTAAGAATAAAGATACAATTGTCTCCTTAGTACTCCTGGGTGATTCTCATTGACCACCAAGGCACATGTGTAATATTGTCCCTTCTTACTGATGAAAAGAGGCATCATCCTCCTCTTTGCCTATAGAGTGTTTGGTTCTCTGATTTTATAAATACCAGTCTTATTTTATGTTTACTATTTAAAAATTTTATGTATTTAAACATTTTTAGCTTATAAGTACTCTGGCTGTGGAGGTATACAAAGATACTAGCAGTAAAGAAAAAGAGACTTGAATCTGGAAGTCAGTAATTCTTCAGTTACTAGTATGTAAAATCTGGTCCCATCACTTCATGGGAAATAGATGGGGAAACAGTGGAAACAGTGTCAGACTTTATTTTTTGGGGCTCCAAAATCACTGCAGATGGTGACTGCAGCCATGAAATTAAAAGACGCTTACTCCTTGGAAGGAAAGTTATGACCCACCTAGATAGCATATTAAAAAGCAGAGACATTGCTTTGCCAACTAAGGTCCATCTAGTCAAGGCTATGATTTTTCCTGTGGTCATGTATGGATGCGAGAGTTGGACTGTGAAGAAGGCTGAGCGCCGAAGAATTGATGCTTTTGAACTGTGGTGTTGGAGAAGACTCTTGAGAGTCCCTTGGACTGTAAGGAGATCCAACCAGTCCATTCTGAAAGAGATCAGCCCTGGGATTTCTTTGGAAGGACTGATGCTAAAGCTGAAACTCCAGTACTTTGGCCACCTCATGCAAAGAGTTGACTCATTGGAAAAGACTCTGATGCTGGGAGGGATTGGGGGCTGGAGGAGAAGGGGACGACAGAGGATGAGATGGCTGGATGGCATCACTGACTTGATGGACGTGAGTCTGAGTGAACTCCGGGAGTTGGTGATGGACAGGCAGGCCTGGCGTGCTGCAATTCATGGGGTCGCAAAGAGTCGGACACGACTGAGTGACTGAACTGAACTGAACTTTGGAAAAAAAATTACTGAAGGCTGTTAATATAAAAAATGATTATTACGCAAATCACAAAGTTGGGGAACAGGATGTGAAGTTTTCTGTTACGTGGTCATGTACAAATGTAAAAATCATGGTGGGAGAGGGTATGGTGGATATATTAGTCTCTGCATATCTAGGAATTTTTGAGAGTTTTATTTAATAGCTTTATGTAGGTATAATTGAGATACAAAGAATTATACCTATTTGACGTGTGCAATTTGATGAATTTAGACATATGCCAACATCTGTGATACCATTACCAGAATCAAAATAATAGGCATAGGCAGCACTCTGCATTTCTGTGACTCCCTTAGGTTTGCTTGTTTTTGGTTTTAGTTTTTTTTTGTGTGTGTGGTAAGAATACTGTAGATGAGATTTAACTTAACAAAATTTGAATTGTACAATACCATTTTGTTAACTATAGTAGAGCAGATCTCTAAAACTTAATCATCTTTATATAACTTCAACTTTATACTCACTGATCACTGATTCCTCATATTCTGTATTTCTTAGCCCCTGGCAAGTTCTATTGTATTCTCCACTTCTATGAGTTTTACTAGTTTAGCTGCATCAAATAAATGGAATCATGCAATATTCTTCTGCCACTGGCTTGTTCTACTTAGTATAGTGGCTTCCAGGTTCATCCATGCTGTTACAAAGGGTAGGATTTCTCTCTTTCAAGAGCAAGTAATATTCTATTGTATGTATATACCACCTTCTCATTATCCATTCATCTATACACAACTTGGCTATTGTAAACAATACTGCAATCAAACTAATTGTAAATGTCTCTTTGGCATCCAAATTTTAATCCTTTTGGTTGTATACCTAAAAGTGAGATTGTTGGATCATAAATTAGTTCGACTTTTATTTTTTAGAGACACCTTCTTGCTGTTTTATGTAGTGGCTAAAAATTTACATTTGCACTAAGAGTTCACAAGGGTTTCCTTTTATCTACATGCTGGTCAACACTTGTTATCTTTTGTTTTGTTTAATAATAACTATCCTAACAGGAATGAGATATCTCATTTAACTTCTGATCTGCCTTTCTCTAGTCATTAATTAGGGAATCTTTTTAGATGAGCATCTTTCCATATACCTGTTGGCCATTTATATGCCATCTTTGGAGAAACATTTGTTCAAGTCCTTTGCACAGTTTAAAGCTTGATTGGTTTGTTTGCTTGTTTGTTTTCGTATTGATTTATAAAAGTTTCTTGTACATTTTGAAAATGTAGGCTTTCTCAGATGATGGTTTGTAAATATTTTCTCTGATTTGGTAAGCTGCCTTTTCATTCTGTTGATAGTTTGCTTTGCTGTGCAGAAGTTTTTAGTTTGATATAGTCCCTCTGGTCTATTTTTGCCTAGGAGTGTAAAGCATGGCAATACGGTTTCCTCGGCATTGCATTTTTCAGTAGTTTCTGATGAGCAAATTGCATAGGAAGATAATGACAATGTCTGTAAAGAAAGAGGAAGTCAGTTCAACCTCAGCTTCTCATAAAGCCAAGAAGTCAACCACTGAATAACGCAGCAGTCAACACAGTGAGGAGGGTCAGAAGTTGTCAGCCAAATTGCAGTTATAGAACTTGTATTCCTGCCATGCCAGGAGACTCCTCTAGTAATGGAGAGGTGTGGTGCAGATAGCCACATGGAATTCTGCTGTGAAAACTCAGGTGTCTAAATTACATAAATTTATTAATTATTCAACAAGTAATTATTGCAAATCTACTATGTCCATTGTACTAGGTGGACATTATATAGTGACGACAAAAACAAATACAAACTTCTTTCATGAGACTTTCTCCAAGTGGGAATTTGTGCGTGTGTGTGTGTGCTGTGTTTCCCATCCTTGTATTAGATGGGAAGTTGATACTAAAAGTGGTGCTGGGTTGAAGGTGTGGGGAGAGAAATACCTTCTTGCAGTAAATTCAAGAAAAACTCACTGACTTGAAGGAACAGAAGTTTTTTTGTACATGACTTTTTCTGTACCATCTCTTAAATATAATTCCTTTACAGAACTAACAGTATTAAGGGGAAACTAATAAAATATGGTATTATAGCACTCATTCAAACCATCCTCATCTCACAGAGATTCTAACTTCTACTATTTGGTTTTCTTTCCTGTCTTTCTAAGGGTCAGTTGAGCTTTTAGAGAACATCAATCCTTGTACATTTTCTTCACATTTAGTTTGGAAATAATTACTAGGGCAATCACCAGATTTTTTATAATTCTGGATTTGATTCTTCTGTTTCCCAGCTCTAGAATGTTTGGGTTGAATATTCTTGGAAAGAATGTGGAGAATCTTTTAACTGTATTCTCCCTGAAATTATCACTTGTCTTTGTAACTATTTTTACTACTTTTTAATTATTTTCATGTTAATTCTCTTTAATTTTGACCTTTTGGAAATTGATAAGATTTTCTGTTTATTTACCTGTTTATTCTAGTCTTGGCACAAGAACATGGTCCCCTAAAATTTTTTCAGTTAACAGTTTGCATGCATGCCAAGTCGCTTCAGTCATTTTCAACTCTTTGTGACTCCATAGACTGTAGCCTGTCAGTCTCTTCTGTCCATGGGGTTTTCCAGGCAAGAATACTGGAGTGGGCTGCCATTTCCTTCTCCACAGTAATAGTTTAGGAAGAGATTATCATTATTTGTGTGCTCAGCGTAGCAATACTGTTTCTTTCTTTTCCTTCTCCATTATCTTACCTTGCCATGAAAGAAAAAAGCCTCTACCACCCACTGGATATTCCAGGAAACTTTAGAGGAGAGGAGTTAGTCTCTATATTATATCAGTCTATTATAGGATTCACATTTATGCTGAGAGCTTAATTGCTATAAACAGTTTAGGGAGAATTTCTTAAAAGTGTTCCTAAATAATATTACTTAGTATTGACCTAGGTTGTATGGTACAGTTCTATGCATTTATATGGGTGTCTAACCATATGATAGCTAAAAAAAATGTAGTTTAAGTACATAACTGTATCAGTGTTATATATAACCATGTATAACTATGTAAATATATATATATACATGTATATATAAATGAACATATGTATTCACTGAATATATATGAATGATTGTGTCTCCCCAAAATTCATATGCTGAGTTTCTAAACCCCACTGGTTGTAGCTTGAGATGGAACCTCTAAAGAAGTAATTAAGGTAAAATAAGAATGTTAAGAATGGGGCTTTATCTGATAAAATTAGTGTCCTTGTGAAAAGAGACACCAGAAAATTTGTTTTCTCTCTCTTCTCATGTGTGAGCAAAGAAGTCATGTGAACACATAGCCACGAGGAGGCCACTCAAAAGCTAAAAAGAAGGGGGTTTCAGAATGAAATATACCTTGCTAGCCCTGGATCTTGGACTTCCTTTACTCCAGATATATAAAAAATAAATTTCTGTTGTCTAAGCCTCCCAGTCTCTCCTTCTGTGGTATTTTTATTGTGGCACCCGAGAAGGTAATGGCAACCCACTCCAGTACTCTTGCCTGGAAAACCCCATGGATGGAGGAGCCTGGTAGGCTGCAGTCCATGGGGTCACTAAGGGTCAGACACGACTGAGCGACCTCACTTTCACTTTTTACTTTCATGCATTGGAGAAGGAAATGGCAACCCACTCCAGTGTTCTTGCCTGGAGAATCCCAGGGATGGGGGAGCCTGGTAGGCTGCCGTCTACGGGGTCACACAGAGTCAGACACGACTGAAGCAACTTAGCAGCAGCAGCAAGCCTAATAAAAATGTACTGTTTTTCTCTCTCTCCCTCTCTGTCTAAACACACACACACGCGTGCGCACGCACACACACACACACACACAGAATTTTCAAATACTAAGGATGTTATATATCAATGAATAGCATCAACAAGTAAATCTCTCTTCCTCACAGTCCTCAGTTTGCTTCCAAACCCACAGGCAATAACCAAGCTTATATCTTTCATATATTCTCTTAGCTATTTCTGAGGTATGCTTTTGTATGTTTTCTGTTTCCATAGATTAATTCTGTATATTTAAGTAATTAATTAATTCTGTCCATGAGTATTTTCAAAGTGATACCAAGTTTTAAGGGAAGAGATTCAATAGACTCTTAGAATAACAACGATGAAAACAGTAAATTTTCACAGTGACATAAAGGTTACAAAAATCATTGTGCTATATTCACAGAGGAATTGTAAACCATTATTTGATTAAGCTCAACATGATATGTATCCTGAATCAGGTGGAGAGAAATGCCAGTGAAGTTAATCAGTGCCAAAATTAGTTTGGCGCGAATCCTCTGAATGCCTTTTCTCAAGTCCAAAGGAAGGAACTGTCAGCACTGGACTATTTCTAGAGGTGAGTGGAATGTATATTATACAAGGAAAAAACAGTAAAATCATCTGTGTTTAGTTTCAAAATGTAATCTGAGGCCAACCCTGAATGTTCAAGTATTTCAAAGAAAGTATTCTGTTGAGCTTTTCTAGATATCTGTTTTTCTCAGGAAGCATCTGACTAGACTAACATAATTAGTGGACAAATAACCCTGTGTTTATCAGAATAAATCCCCCCATAGCATAGCTTAATTACACTACCTTCTCACTCCAGTAAAATAAAATGTAAGCCATACTAGTTGAGGTTGAAAAGAGGTTAAATGGAAGGAAAAGAAGTACAGAAAATGGTGACTTAAGGAAATTCCAGTCACCTTAGCTAATAAAGTTTAGTTTATTTAATAGCAAGTAGGTGGCTCAGTGTCATACCTTTTTGCCTTTTCATACTATAGAGATGTTATTTTACTAACAAAGGTCCATCTAGTCAAAGCTATGGTTTATCCAGTAGTCATATATGGATGTGAGAGCTGGACTATAAAGAAAGCTGAGCGCCAAAGAATTGAAACTTTTGAACTGTGGTGTTGGAGAAGACTTGAAAATTCCTTGGACTGAAAGGAGATTAAACCAGTCAATCCTAAAGGAAATCAGTCCTGAATATTCATTGGAAGGACTGATGCTGAAGCTGAAACTCCAATACTTTGGCCACCTGATGCAAAGAAACAACTAATTGGAAAAGATCGCGATGCTGGGAAAGATTGATGTGGGAGGAGAAAGGGACAACAGAGGATGAGATGGCTGGGTGGTATCACCAATGCGATAGACATGAGTTTGAGTAGGCTCCAGGAGTTTGAGATGGACAGGGAAGCCTGGTGTGTTGCAGTCCATGGGGTTGCAAAGAGTCAAACATGACTGGTCAACTGAACTGAACTGATGTAGCTCAGATGGTAAAGAATTTGCCTGCAATGCCGGAGATTAGATTCCATACCTGGTTCAGGAAGATTCCCTGGAGAAGGCCATGGCAACTCACTCCAGTATTCTTGCGTGGAGAATCCCATGGACAGAGAAGCCTGTCGGGCTGCAGTCTATGGGGTCTCAAAGGGTCGGATACAACTGAGCAAATAACACAAACTAACACTATTGTGCCAGTTGCAGACCCAAATCCTATCCATCTGTTAGCACAGAATAGAGATGTTAAACAAATTGTACTATATTAATTATAATTAACAATAAGCTGAAGTGGAGAATGAGGAGAAACAGAAGGTAGTGGTACATTTTGAACTGTAATTGACCGAGGTTCTGGGCCAGGATTAGGAAAATGCACTCCTCCTGTTTCTGAAACACTCGATGCTCACCTGGAAGCTAGTTGACAGGAAGAGGGAAACAGCAACTTCAAGACTGGTTATATGGTTAGAGAAATGGAATGGAAATTTATTTATAAAGAAGAAAAGCATTCTCCCTATTTATAACTTAATCAATACATTGATCTGGTAGCTTAGTTAGTTATGAATTAGTTTCTTATGAATACAAAGATGAATATAGGCAGAGTTCTTGACTTTATAGATACTTGACATTAATTTGGAACACTACTTGTTTTTATGCCCAATTGTTTGACATATAAATAGCACTCTACTAACAGGAAATCAAAAATATGAATCTAAAGCAGCTAAATAAAAGGCAGATCAATCAGGCAAACAAACCCCAGGATTAGGTTCCATTCACATTGGGTTCCCATCACGTCTGCACTAACTTGAACAGCTGTGGATTCCTAAATGAATTCCTTAATCCTCCTGTGTCTGAATTTCTCCATCTGGGTGAATGACATACTCACACCTGTCCATATCTAATTGGGTAATCTTAAGTGGCTCCCACTGTCTAATGGAGTCAATTTTCTCACCATAGGATGTGCTGCATGAAGTTGTTTGGTTTGTTATTTTAAAGTTTAACTGAAAATTCAAACACTTTGATTATAAGATTTAAACGTATTTCATACTTGTTTTCATTCTACTATAGAGTATTAAAAATTCAGTCATTTACTAAATTTGTCATTTTGAGAGCATCTTTTCTTCATTTGTACTCAACCTTTCACTTTTCAGGGCAAGATCTGTAAACTCATTATAAATTTTTACAGATCAAGTGGACACTTCAAGTGCAAAACCACTCACAAAAACAGATAATCAAGTTTTCATAGAATTGAAAAATCAGTTAGAGAATGTCTGTGTATTGACATGTACAGTGTTTTTGATAAATGTCTATGTGTGTATTTATATACATTTCTATATATATTAGGGATGGATGTATATATGCATATATGTGATTTTCAATTACATAAAATTCTATATGTGAAAAATAACCTCTAGTTTAATTTAAAATATATTTGCATTATTCATAATATCTGATATCTAGCTGCTTGCCTTAAAAAACATACCAGAAAAAGTCTTATTTCAATGTACAATTCTAAGAAATAGCCTGTCATATTTAGAAAATAAATAGCTATGTGGTGATAGCTGATTAGAAAAAAATACAAAATCAAGGGACTTCCCTAGCGGTCCAGTGGTGGAGACGTTGCCTTACAAAGCCTGCAACATACGGGGGTGTGGGATCAATCCCTGGTTGGGGGAGCTAATGTCTCACATGCCTTGGAGCCAAAAAGAACAAATCATAAAGTAGAAGCAATACTGTAACAAATTTAATAAAGACTTTAAAAATTGTCCACATCAAAAAAGAAAAAAAATCTTTGAAAAACACAAAATTGATGTTCAAATAGCAAGATAATAAATTAGAATTTTCTTTTATCTTGAGCATAAACTAAAAAATGACATAATAATGGAAATTTATCGTTGTCAAGGGCAACTTTTGACAAAATTCATGGAATAATACATATATATGTAGAGGGTTGTTTTTTTTTTTTTTTTTGCTCACAATTAGGGTAGAACAATGAATTATATCAAAATGGGCCATGAGTTACTTTGATTTCCATGATTTTTTGGTGAAAATCTTGGAATATATGAAATAATTATAAGATTCAGTGTTTCAAACTTTAAGGTTCCCTATACTTAGGAAAGTTCTGCTTGTTACAGTTGTAGACTGGTTTCCCTTAGCATCTGCATACTTTGTGAAAAGTCCTTTGGAAAGGCATGCAATTTGTCCTAAGAGATATCTAAAAATGTAAATATTAATGGAAGAGATGGAGTTATTTATATTTATTAATCTACCCCCCAAACATAGAAGAATAGAGTGTATCCAAATGTTAGATTATGAGCTCTATTCAATGGGCCTAAAAATAGAAAATAATGAGAGGAAAATATTAGTTTAAACAACAATTTTGAAGATTATGATATATACATATTTTTCTCATAATGAAAGTTATTAAACATCAGAGTGAAATACCAGGGAAATTTTAGATAAGTTTTTCAAAGTCTTTTTTTAATTTATTCAATGTCTATGCCAGAACCTGGAAATAATACTTTTATAAAAAAATACTAGTACCTACTAAAATCCCCCTAGGATTTTAGCACTGTCTGCCAAATAAGATATAAAGACCAAATAATGATGATTAAAAAGTGGACAGACTTCTTAGACTGTCCAAAGTCTAAAACACTAACAATACAGGCAAGAAACACTAACTCTCATTGCTAGTGGGGATGCACAATGGTCCAGTCAGTTTGAACATCAGTTGAGATGTTCCTTTCAAAACTAAAAACACTTTTACTTTAGGCCCCAGCCTTTGCATTCTTTGGTATATGTCCAAATGAATTGAAAACTTATGTCCATATTAAAAACTCATTCTCAAATCTTTATAGGCAATTTATTCATCATTGAAAAAATTTGGAAGCAATCAAGATGTCCTTCAGTGAATAAATGGATAAAGAAACTGTCATATATCTATATAATGAAATATCATTCAGACATAAAAAATGAATTTTCAGTCATGAAAAGAACTAGAGGGATAAGTAGGTGGAAAATAGGGATTTTTAAGTTATTAAAACTATTTTGTATGATACTGGAATGGTGGATACATGTCATTGTACATTTGTCAAAACCCATAGAATGTATAACACAAAGAGTAAGCCCTAATATAAACTATGGTCTCTAGTTGATAACATATCAATATTGGCTCATTAATGGTAACATATGTACCATCATAACATATGATATTAGCAATAGGAGTAACTGGTTGCTGGGGGAAAGGTTGTATATGGGAAGTCTTTATTTTCTACTTAGATTTTTTCATAAGCTTAAAACTGCTCAAGAAGTCTGTTAAATAATATAATAAATTTTATAGTATTATGTGCGGTTAAACATTTCCATACTAGAGTTTTAAACATGATAGTAAAAATTAAGCAAAACAATGATACTCTCTATGATGTAAAGGTTGGCTTTTCTGCCCTCATTTGCTTGTGACAGACAATAAGCTAGTACTACTTCTGCAGCTCAAGAAGTGATGATATACTCTAATGTATTAGCTGTGGGCTTTACATACATGTCCTTTACCAGTTTGATAAATTATAGTCTATTCCTACTTAATTTTTTTTGTCCTGAAAATGTGTTGGATTTTGTAAAATGTCTTCTTTGTGTACTTTGGGATTATCATTGAATTTTTACCTATATTTCATTTCTATGACATATTAATCCATTTTCAGATATTAAACCAAACTTGTACTGTTGGGATAAATCCCATTAGATCATTGTGTATAATAATGTTATTGAATCCAAGCTCATACTATTTGCCACATGACAGGCCAATAAATCAAGAGTTTAAGAATTCAGACTTCTTTTATACTAAAAGAAGTGGTGGGGGTTTGGTTGTTACACATTTCTTGGTATTGGCCAGACCCTGAAAGGGATGTGATAAGCCTTTGATCTTGCAGCTGTCCACTTAGGTCTGGTCATGACATTCCTATAAACCTTCAAGAAGACAAATGTTATTTTCTGTTCTGCACATTTTTATCTCTATGCGAACAAAAAGTGATATGGCTTTAAATGTCCAGCCTGGGAGGCAAAACCTTGAGAAAGGACTCTTACGTACAATATATTTCAGGCTATAGGCAACATTCTTTTGCTGACTGGGGAGACAAAAGTGCAGAGCCCTTATGAGTAAGCCCAGGCAACAGGGCACAGAGGTTAGCACTAGAGAAATAGATCCAATATGGAGTGAGGTTTGTTCTTCTTTGTGACAATACTTTTTATATGGTGCTAGATTCAGTGTGGTAGCATTTTATTTAGGATTTTTAAATTTATATTTCTAAGGGAAAGTGGTCTGAATTTTTCTTTTATTATGATATCTTTGTGTAGTTTTGTTGTCAGTGTAAAACTGACCTCATAGAATTGGATGCAATGTATTCCTTCCTATCATATATTTTGGAAAAATTTCTGAAGGAATGGTATTGATTATTTTATGAATATTTGGTACAATTCACTGGTGGAAGAGAAGTCTGGGCTATTTATTTATTTAGGCAGTTTTTTCTTAATTACTAATTCAACTACTTTATTTTTTATAAATCTTTAAGATTTTCTTTTTCTTCTTGAGTCAGTTTCAATAATTTGTCTTTCTAGAAAAGTGTCCTTTTCATCTGAGTTATATACTTCAATGATATCCATATATTTATGTAGTTGCCTTATAATATTTTAAATTATTTTGTAATTCTTGTGTGGCCATTAATGATGTTCTCTCTTTCATTTCCTTTGAAATGCTTTTTTTTCTTATTCAGTGTAGCTAATTTTTAAAAATTTGTTGATTTTTCAAATTAACATATTTTATATTTATTGATTTCCCTATTTTTCTATTCTTAATGTCAATGATAGTTAATGATCATTGCAAATGATCATTATAAATGTTTACCTGGGCTTCCCTGATAGCTCAGCTGGTAAATAATCCACGCATAATGCAGGAGACTTGGGTTTGATCTCTGGGTTGGGAAGATCCCCTGGAGCAGGGGAAGGCTACCCATTTCAGTATTCTGGCCTAGAGAACTCCATGGACTGTATAGTCCATGGGGTCACAAAGAGTCAGAAACAATTGAGCAACTTTCACTTTCACCTTTATAGTAATATAGTTTATTTTAAATTTTATTTTGATATATTTATTCCAACTTGATACTTACTGTTTGTATTATATATAATGTACCTTTCTTTTAAAAAACAGTTACTTGAATCTTTAATGATAAATTGTGTTACCTGCACGCAACATATAAATGTATATTGTTTACTCATCCAGTCTAACAATCTCTGCCTATTGATGATATTGTTAATTCATTCAATTATGGATGAATTTGTACATATGGTACATTATGGATAAGAAAGCTGTGGTACATATACACAATGGAGTATTATTCAGCCATTAAAAAGAATACATTTGAATCAGTTCTAATGAGATGGATGAAACTGGAACCTATTATACAGAGTGAAGTAAGCCAGAAAGAAAAACACCAATACAGTATACTAACGCATATATATGGAATTTAGAAAGATGGTAACAATAACCCTGTGTACGAGACAGCAAAAGACACACTGATGTATAGAACAGTCTTATGGACTCTGTGGGAGAGGGAGAGGGTGGGAAGATTTGGGAGAATGGCATTGAAACATGTATAATATCATGTATGAAACGAGTCGCCAGTCCAGGTTCGATGCACGATACTGGATGCTTGGGGCTGGTGCACTGGGACGACCCAGAGGGAGGGTACGGGGAGGGAGGAGGGAGGAGGGTTCAGGATGGGGAACACAGGTATACCTGTGGCGGATTCATTTCGATATTTGGCAAAACTAATACAATATTGTAAAGTTTAAAAATAAAATAAAATTTAAAAAAATGATGATATTGTTAATTCATTCAAATGTAATGTTATGATTAATATGGTTGAATATTTCCCTGCCATTTGTCATTTTTTAAATTGCTGTGTTTTGCCAGAGAAAAGTAAATTTTCTCATGTAATACTTTAATTCCTTCAATATTTTTCACTACCTTTTTTGAATGATTTTCTTATTGGTTGCTCTAGGACTTAGTGCTCATATTAATGTATCAGAAATGATTTCAAATATCTGTGCCTGTTAGTTGTTCAGTCATGTCTGACTCTTTGCAACCCCATAGGCTCTAGCCCACCAGAATCCTCTGTCCATGGAATTCTCCAGGCAAGAATATTGTAGTGGGTTGCCATTCCATTCTCCAGAGATTCATCCCAACCCAGTGATCGAACTTGGGTCTCCTGCATTGCAGGCAGATTCTTTACCATATGAGCCATGAGGATTTTTCCTAGCTTAATTTTAAGTGAGATTTAGAAATGTAACTCCTATGTACTTTATGACCTCCTCTTGTGTTTGTGCTATTTTAATACCTTTTATGTGTATGTATATTACAATCCCCCAGATGTACTTTTATAATTTATATATATATATATACATATATATATATATATATATATTCTTTAAAGAAACTGAGAAAGGAGACCAAATACACATACATATACTTATATATGTATGTTACATATATATATTGCTTCATTATTTCAATTTCTTATTTTCTTCACTTGTTCTTGTAGATTTGAGTTACCATCTGTTACTATCTGGTGTCATTTTTTTAATCCCATATAGTTTTGCTCCGTCTGACTCTTTTGTCTTGTAATTATCATAGGTATTATATGTGTTTGTTATAGGCCCAACAATATAATTACATACATTTGTTTCATGATACTCACTTTTAAATCAGTTAAGAATAAGAAATATATAGTGGTACAGTTTAACCATTACCTTCATAATCACTTTTGTGAATTCTCTTTTGTGTGTTTGTACATTAGATTGTTGTATAGTGTCATTTGCTTTCAGCCTGAAAAACTTTCTTTAAGAAAACTTTTCTTATAAAGTCGGTCTCTTAGTAATCAATTCTCTCATTGTTTATGTGGGAATCTTAACCTCACCTTCAATATTAAAAGATAAAGTTACTAGACATAAGGTTCTTTGTTAACAATTGTTTTCACCATTGTGAATGTATTATTTCTCTACCTTTGATCCTAGCTGTTTCTGATGAAAAGACAGCTGTAATTTTGCTTGAGTTCCTCTGTAATTGACCAGTTACTTCTTCTTCCTGCCTTAAAGATTTTCCTTTTTGTCTTTCAACATTTTGACTATAACGTATCTGGGTATGGATCTCTTTGTATTTGGCTTACTTGTATTTCATTATGTTGCTTGGATGTGTAAACCAGTATCTTTCATCATATTTGGGAAATTTTGGCAATTATTTCTAAAAATAAATGTTCTGCCCTTTTCTCTCTCTCTTATTGTACTCTTTAACTATATAGATATGTATGTATATATATGTTTTTCCAATTAATGGTGCCTTACATTCCTCTGAGGCTTGATCAGTTTTCTCCCTTTCTTTCTCTTTGTTCTCTAGACTGTATAATTTCTATCCTTTTACTTTCAAACTTTCTGATGTTTCCATCTGCCAGCTTTAGTATACTGTTGATCCCCTCTAGTGAAATTTTTAGTCTGTTTATTATACTTCTCGTTTCAAAATAGTTATTTCTCTTTATTGGTAGTCTGTACTTGATGAGACCTCATTATTATATTTTTATTTAATTTTCAAAACATTATTTTCTTTAGTTAATTGAATACATTTGTAATGACTGTTTAGAAGTCTTTGTCCATTAAGTCAAAGGGCTCTCTCAAAGACAAATTATCTTTAGCCATTTTTTTCTTGTGTATGCATCACACTTTCCTATTTCTCTACATGCCTTGTGATTTTTGTTTAAAATTGGACATTTGAGATCATAATTGATTCACTGGAAAAGACTCTGATGCTGGGAGGGATTGGGGGCAGGAGGAGAAGGTGACGACAGAGGATGAGATGGCTGGATGGCATCACTGACTCGATGGACGTGAGTCTGAGTGAACTCCGGGAGTTGGTGATGGACAGGGAGGCCTGGCGTGCTGCTATTCATGGGGTCGAAAAGAGTTGGACATGACTGAGCGACTGATCTGATCTGATTATTCAATTTGGATGATGATTCCCCCTTTGAGGATTAAATTTGTTATACATTTGCTTGCTTGTATTGGCTTGTGTTGCATTAAATTTTTCAGTGCAGTCTGTTTCCTCTGCAGTGTGTAATCTCTGATATCATTTCTCAAACGATACTGCTTTGGGTATACACACAATAATTCTAATCACTTCTTCCTCCCACTTCTTACCCCAGTGGATGATAGACTTCAACTCGGCTCTCTTTATCTCTTTCTCTCTTAAGCCTCTGGTTGGCCAGCCTTTATTGACATCTCTCCAAGCTGTTAGCATACACTAAGTGGTAGTTGATTGCTTTGTTGTTTCCAGTAATGACCTGTAGTATAAAATGCCCCACAATCTAAACCAATTAAAGTCCAAATTCTTTGCAGGGGTAGTTTTTTTAACCAGTCTTTAAGCTTTCTCTGACTGCAGACTTGTCCTTCTTAACTGTCTCTTTTCCTGATTTTCTTTATTAAACATATATTTGGTTGACTGTTTCATTTCTTGCTAACATGGAACATGTCTCCTCTTAATTGTTCAGCATGAAAATTTCATTGTTTTTGAAAGAACTGTTATGTTGAAACTTCCTACAATTTGTTCTCCATCAGCACCACCCGCCAACCCGCCAAAAATCAGTTATCATGGGGAGAAATAGAGAACTCACTCTCCTTACAACTCACAACTTTTCCTGGACAGAATCTCTGTGACTGTGTGTCTGAGTTATAGGCCTAGACTAAGACCTGCTTTTCTTGCAGTGACAATCCTCTTAACAAAGGATGGTGGGTGGAGGTGGTAGCCTCTTGTCTTCATGGCTTGTGTCTCCCAGTACAGAATATCCATGCTATGAACAATTGGAGTAAGGTATATAAAGGCCCTGGATTCTTGCCCTGCCATGGTTGGATGAGAGCTTCCACTCTGCAGGTGGGTACTATGTAGCAGGAAGAAGCCCCAGATCTCTCTCTATGCTTTGCCTGGAAAGGATTCTACAACATAAAGGTGGAGGGCAGTGGGAATGCTGTTGCTTGCCCTTTCTATGGAGAAACTATCACCCTCAAATGGAAATGGGAGAAAAAGATCCCCATCTTCTTGGTTTCATTACCCATGGTAAAACTGACTACATTGAGTTGTGGGGGCTGGTGTAGGGAGTAGGTCATGGCTCAAAAGCCATCAAGTCTCTGTTCTTACAGAGATATAGTTAATTTCTTACATAAACATTTCTCTGCTATATGCCCTTAGGAAAGTTGCCAGAGATTTTTATGGTTATTTTTATACTTTTCACAAATTATGGTTGATATGCTGGGCAGCAGATTCACAGAGCTCACAGCTTCATTTCTGAAGTACTTCCTTATTTAAGTGCATATTATAAGCTTCATTAAAGAGAATATCATATGGGTGTTATAATGTCTGTCATTTATCTTGCATGACTTCAATGTATGCAGTAAAACAATTACGTGTGTTACATAGACCAAGTTATAACTGTGTCATCATCAAGAAAGAATAGTGAAGAAGTTGTCAGTAGATGTCATATCAAGAAGGGCCCTATCATTTTCTACTTAATGACTTTTTAAGTAAAAAAAAAAAAAAAGTCAATGTAGATTCTTATTGCCTAAAGTTATTTCAGTAATCCTCCTTCATCTTTCATGAGAAGGATGAAAAAAGGCTAAAAGCCTTCAATCTTAGAGATGTCACCCAGAATTTATTACTTAACTCTATGCATGTCCAGCCACTGATTTAGAATAATTTAATTGTCCTGATACAGACCAGGAAATGAAGACTCCTTCTGGGAAGTTAGACAGTTTGCCTTATGTGAACATTTCTGTCAGCATTCTGTCATTTCTGTGCTATGTTTCTGGTTGGAACTTAAAAGTTCAGAGAACTTAAACTTCATAGAACAAATTGTGTGCTCTTTTCTGTACCTGATTTGCTAATTGTTTTAAAAATATTGATTGCACTTTTATTGTATATGGTATTGAAAATATGTAGGTGACTCTTACCAGCTAAATCTTTGATGATTAGTTATCTCTGAAAACTTAAGAGCTATCATAACTAAATAGAATTAGATCAGTTTGCAACAATAGAAAATTACAACAATAATGAATTAATGCATATAGTCAATAAATATGCCTTCTGGACTCTCAAAAGTATCATTGTATGAGACAATCTCCTTGGATTATAAGAGAAAATGAATAAATTTCCAAATGGATAATAAGATTCCTTTGTATTATGTCTTATGTAGAAAAACACTTCAGCACAATCAATCAGTCTGCACTGTAGTGTAAAAGGTTTATAGTGCCATGTGTAATTATATCTATTGTATTCAATTTATATGAAGTGATTATCTTTGAATGGCCCAGCTTTCTATTCTTTAATGCTATGAGGCATTATTGATAGAAAGATCACCTGTACTGAGAATAAAATCTCATTCAATAATCAGTTAACCAGTAAGTATATTAATGCCAAATACATGGTACAATAAAAAGCTTATAGTCTAGTTTGAAATATAAAACTGATATATGTCATCTCTATAATCATCAGACAGTATTGAATGTATGCAGCATCATGTACAAGGAATCTTGTATTCAAGAGGCTTAAGTTTTTGTAGAAGTTAGTTTATAAACCATCAGTAACAGTTTGAAGTAGGAAGAATATAATATATATGATAAATTCTATATATGTTTCTATTTTTTATAACATAATTCTCCACTGAACATAGACAAAGATTTTATTGGATTTCATTGTCATATCCCCAGTTTCTGGAAGAATACCATGGTGCATTGTATGTGTTCAATTAATAATTCTTCAATAATTGAATGAATGAGTATTAATTACACACATTGTGGTGTTCTATTATTAATGTGTGTCCCTTCTGTTGCCTCATGCAGTTTTATTCAGAAATTATCTTAGCAATAGTGAGCGGTTACAGCAAACCTAGGAAAGTGTTCAAGTGGGCTTGATCAGAAAGTGCTACTGATCCCTACTGATTTTTTTCTGGCTCACAGACTTGGATTGTGACCACATTTTTATAATTGTAACCAGTGTTCTTTGGAAAATTTTTGCATTAAATACTTCATTATGTATTGTTTTAGTGTTTGAGGGAATTTATTGTTACTCTCTTAAAAAAAATAGCATAGAGTCACTATGAGTCAGTATGGGAGGATGAACTTATCATGGAACAATATTACCTTATAGTAAAATTTCCAACCTTTGCTGAAATTCATATTAAACCCATCAGAGTTTTAAAGGCACAAAAAAGTGAAGTCACTTAGTTGTGTCCGACTCTTTGCGACCCCATGGACTGTAGCCCACCAGACTCCTCCATCCATGGGATTCTCCAGGCAAGAATACTGGAGTGCGTTGCCATTTCCTTCTCAAAAGGCACAGGGGTAGCTTAATTTGGTCTTTTTTTTTTTTTTTTAAATGAAGAACTGTTTTATAACCTTAAAAGTCTTATTGATATGATGAGCTAAGAGATGAAGCTTATGAAACCTAAAGTGAAATGTTCTTCAATTTTATACCCTCTCCAAGGTCCTGGAAGGAAGCCTTGCAATGTGTTCACAGGATTGTATGTTTTTGTGCAAATTGGAAGAGTAAGATATTTTTAACTACAATTTGTGAAAGACTATGATCTGGTGGGAGAAATATCAATAACCTCAGATATGCAGATGACACCACCCTTATGGCAGAAAGTGAAGAAGAGCTAAAGAGCCTCTTGATGAAAGTGAAAGAGGAGAGTGAAAGAGTTGGCTTAAAGCTCAACATTCAGAAAACTAAGATCATGCCTGAAACATGTGAATATCATGTATGAAACGAGTCGCCAGTCCAGGTTCAATGCACGATACTGGATGCTTGGGGCTAGTGCACTGGGACGACCCAGAGGGATGGTATGGGGAGGGAGGAGGGAGGAGGGTTCAGGATGGGGAGCACATGTATACCTGTGATGGATTCATTTTGATATTTGGCAAAACTAATACAATTATGTAAAGTTTAAAAATAAAATAAAATTAAAAAAAAAAAAAAGATGATGCGATCCAGTCCCATCGCTTCATGGGAAATAGATGGGGAAACAGTGGAAACAGTGGCTGACTTTATTTTTTTGGGCTCCCAAATCACTGCAGATGGTGTTTGCAGCCATGAAATTAAAAGACACTTGCTCCTTGGAAGGAAAGTTATGACCAACCTAGACAGCATATTAAAAAGTAGAGCCATTACTTTGTCAACAAAGGTCCATCTAGTTAAGGCTATGGTTTTTCCAGTGGTCATGTATGGATGTGAGAGTTGGACTGTGAAGAAGGCTGAGCGCTGAAGAATTGATGCTTTTGAACTGTGGTGTTGGAGAAGACTCTTGAGAGTCTCTTGGACTGCAGGCAGATCCAAACAGTCCACCCTGAAGAAGACCAATCCTGTGTGTTCATTGGATGGACTGATGTTGAAGCTGAAACTTCAATACTTTGGCCACCTGATGTGAAGAGCTGACTCATTTCAAAAGACCCTGATGCTGGGAAAGATTGAGGGCAGGAGGAGAAGGGGACAACAGAGGATGAGATGGTTGGATGGCATCACTGACTCAATGGACATGAGTTTGGGTAAACTCTGGGAGTTGGTGATGGACGGGGAGGTCTAGCGTGCTGCGGTTCATGGGGTCGCAAGAAGTTGGACACGACTGAGCGACTGAACTGAACTGATCTGTTTTCATACCAGCTTTTCTTCTTCAACCCCAGCATTTTTGAGACCATGTGATTGAAAAGTTATGTATACATTTAATTTGGGCTTAGTGGGTTATATATTTATGTAGCTCCATACTCACTCCATGTATATTGTTAAATTATTATTACCCATTTGAGTGAAAGAATGGCACACAGGAATGTCCTGCAGCTCATATGTCAGGTTAGTTGGTATCTGGGCATGGAGATGCATTGTCTGAACTCACAGTGCTGTTTGAACTGGAAATACGTGGGTAAGAGGAGAGAAACAAGTTTGGAAATGCATGGAGCCAAAAGCTCATATTTTGAAAAAAATCTTTCAAAATTGAAAGACTTTCTCCTCAAATTCCTCATGTTTAGTAATCATTTGCAAATCTGAAACTTCCTAAACTAATATTAAAAATAACAGAAATATTTCTACCAACCACGTAGAAGGTAAATGGAATTACCTTTCAGTACCTCTATAGAAAGTGAAATAAAAAAGCTATGTAATGTCAAGTTGAAAATACAAAGCCAGGTTTTAAAATTCATAATGTGTTATTTTTTATCTTACATTAATATTTTCTTAAGTAACTGCATTAATAGTTTTATATATTTTTTCTTAAAGAGACAACCTAAATTGAGAAAACTTCAGAGGCCACAAAGTAAGGAGCTGATAATTATAATTTTGAAATAGATTGGTAAATATTTTAAACAGAGGAAAAATAACAGATTAAAATACATTACTTTTGGAATACATTTATTCTAGAAAAATTGTTCATCACATCATAGAAATCCATTTTATTTTTTAAAATGAAGATAAGTCTGACCTCTGTGTAAGACCAAAGCTTACTCGATTTTAGTATCATTAAAGGCATTAAAAAAAAAAAAAGTAATGCTATTTATACATTTATTTTTTTGATACACTCTCAGAGGATAAAATAATCTTAAAGCTCTTGGAAAAATATAATTATGACTTGGCATCTCTATTTTACTGATTAGATAGCTCATGCATAGTTTACTATGCAATTGAATTTATTCTGTACTTTAATATATACAATTTATTGTGCATATGATATTGTGGCTATTTTGAAATTTTAAATAATATTAAAATAAAAAAACCAAGTTTAGCAAATTAGAAAGAAACCAATGACTAATTATACATTTTTTATTAGAAATTACAACTTTTTTATTAGAAACTATGTTACTATATTATTGTTTAATTTGTAACATAGATTAGGCACTTCTGTTAATTATACAGTTGCCTTACCAATGGCTTTATCCATAATTCATAAATTCATAACTCTTAAGAATTTAATTTATATGTCAAGAGCCTGATTTGAGTTTATTCTTCTTATGTATATATGCTATCTTATGAGGTATAAACAATCCTTGGAGATTCTGAGAAGAAAAATGTCAAGGACTCAAACAACCATTTACTGGTAATAATTAAATGTTTCACCCTTAATTTGCTCTCATCCATTATGTCTGTCACATTTTATTACTCTTTTAATAGGCTTAAGATAGTATAAGGTTATTTTGTGGAAAGAATCTTGAAATACCAAATAAATTGTCACTTAAAGCCTAAGTGAGGAGTTTCCTCAAATGATAGAATTTATTCATGATGATGACTGTTGAGTTGGCAAAGAGAAAGAATTTGTGCACAGAAATTAGAGCAAAGCATTTAAGATAGGGTATTAAAAGTTACAGTTTACAGTATGTATTTATGCACTGAAGATATCATCTTCCATCACATCTTTTTTCACAATGTGAGATCATGTTTCTCACTGAAACATATGCAGATTCTTCTCTGCCACACTAGAAGACAAGTTTACATTAGGAATACTTCTTAAGTTGAAAAGGTTTAAAACGTAAAAATGGCAAAAGTCTCAGTCATAGTGCTTTTGAGAAACATGTTTTCAAAATGTTTGAAGCAAGATCTTTAATGTTGTTTGTAGATCCTTTCTCACAAAATTCAGTTTCATAGCCTGTTTATGGTGGAGTGTGTTGCTAGAAATTTATGTTCTGTTCATTAATGATTGCATTTTATTTTTCAAATATTACTTGCACTTACATTTTTTTTTCCAGTGGTGACTTTTGTCCTATATAACTTGCTTGTGTAGTGATATTTAGCTTAAACAGAAGTTTTCACTGGCTTCATAATATGGAATTATAATGAGTAGCATTATAATTAAAAAAATATCCTGAGTGACAAGATGAGAAGTACTTCTAAGTTACCTGATACTATTTCCTTGAACATTTACATTAAAAAAAATTTTTTTTACTTAGTAAAGAATAGGATTCAGCATTGGCATACATTCAAATTGGTTTCTAATCATCTACAGTCATAATTTTTGCCTCAGCTCCTACAACTCTGCTTTGGTGTACAGGCCCCACAGATGAGGAGATTTGTATCTTAATGATATTGGACTTACAGAGCTTGCCTACCTGCCTCTGACTGTTGACAGACACTCACAGGGGCATTTGACTGTGTTTTCTCATCAAGTCAGTGCAGGCCAAGTGCTACTGACGTCAATGAGACATGAACATGCTAACCTGATGTCTGTTTTTTGAAATATGACACTCATTTCTGGCACAAGCAGTACATTTAATCTGTTAACTGATAACTAATCAAAGTGTTGGTGCAGAGTATTTGAGACATCAGGGCTACAGATCTATTAACACCCTGTTAGAACACTTGCATCAGGAACCCCCTCAGGATAAACTCTGTCCCGGGACACATGACAGGTAAACTGTTGACTGTTACTTTCCTACTTACCTTGTGAGGCAGTGCCTCCTCCTAAGGTTAGAAAACCTGCTCTTTGGTGACTATAGAGTGTGAAATGATTGTGGTACACAACCATAGAGGGAGGGAGAAAGGAGGCATAAATATGTGGGCTCTGGAACCAGTTGACTTTGTTTCAAATCCTGGCTCCATTACTACTTAGCTAGGTGATTTTACTTCACTTCTCTAGGCCTGTCTCTGCATTTTTCCCATAAGTATAAAATCACTCCAACATGGCAATCTATACTTTGCCATGAGTATAGATTCACATAGAGAGAATGCAGAGAGCTCTCAAATTTTTTAAATAAAAGAAAAACTTTAACTCATTTTGTGACAAAAACGGAATTTATTTATTCTGAGTTAGGGTGACTATTAATATGTTCTTTTTCCAGAAGCATCAATAAATTTGATTATGTTACTTCCTACCTCTATATGAAGCAGGTGCTATAATTTATAATATATATGTATATACATACATACACATACAAACTATACTGGCTTTCTGAAACCCAAATTTCCTATAATCCAACTCCCTGTTATTTGGAATAAATAACATATATATGGCCCCTAGGAGTTTGGAATGAGTTATTATATACTTGTAATAATGAAACTGGGCTTCCCAGGTACTTTAGTAAAGAATCCACCTGCTAATTTAGGAGATATATGTTTGATCCATGGGGTTGTGAAAGAGTCGAACACAACTTAGCGACTAAACAACACCAATCATGAAATTAATGATCCTAAATTAGTTTGATATGAAATCTGAAAGATATTAATTCTAACATTAACTGAACACTTACTCTAGGACAGAGTTTTCTCATGGCAATCCAGCTCATGGCATCATGAAACTGAGTATGTATGAAGATAAAGACTGGAATAGATTCAGTTTAGATGACGTTGGGAAAGAAGAATCTAACAGTTCTTTATTTGCATCTAAATTCTATAGCTTTTTAAACCAGATATGATTAAGGGAACATATTCTTTACAAGTCTAGAAATCAAAATGTATAAAGCTTTGTGCTAGTGAAATGGAAATGCTCAGATTATTGTGATTTATTTTATTTTTTACTTGAAAATTCATGCATACTGATTTACCCTGTTTTTTCTCACTGAATCTATGATTGTCTTGGCTCAGATTTTGTGGTGAAAATTATATTAAAAATCTCTTCCCCTCCAAACAATTCTATTAATCATAGTCAGACTACAGGATTATTAAAAGGAGAGTGAATTAGAAATTTGGAGTATTATTATCTTTTTTAGAAATCTCTGGTTTATCTGTCTCTATTAGCTTTATTTAGCTGTAGCTGTAAATATATATATATATATATATTCGCAGCTTCTTGCTAGAGTAAGCAGACACACAACAATTACTTCAGTTAGTTCATGATTATCTTAAACCACCACTGCCTCCGTACATGTATTAGTTTACATTATTGTATTTTAAGATTGCATCTTGATAATTCAAGATTTTTAAATAAAAAGAGAAGTACATTTTCATGTTTACAATCAAATTTTGAGTACAGAAGACACAGTTATTAATAATGAAGATATGATATTTGTTAAATATATCAAACTGGATGACAGCTGCACTAGTTATAACTAATAGCATATCCCTCTGGTGTAGCAGCACGCTTTCCTTCTGGGAAAAGAGTCACCTTTCTGGAATGTGCTAAAAGATTGTTTGCTACACCTAATTGAAGGATACAGATTTCAAGCTGTTTGTAGGTGGTACATGAATTTTTCACTCCTGCTGATGAGCCCATTGACTGCTGTGTAATTCTTTAAATTGATTCAATCAAACCCATGCTGTTTATGCTTTTAATTGATTGGATTAAAACAGCATTTTTAAACTTTTAATCATTCCATTAGACAGGGGTCCTCTGCTTGTTCATGCTCAAGCCCGCCCAGATGCGCTGTGGGTTTTTACTTTTTGAAGTCCCACCATAGAGCCCATGGTGCTTCAGGTTATTGGGCAGCAAGGAGAGACTGCTTGGAGGAGGAACTGGCACCCACTCCAGTGTTCTTGCCTGGAAAATCCCATGGACAGAGGTGCCTCGCAGGCTACAGTAGCTACTGCAGGCTACTGTTGCCTGGGCGGGCTATTGTCTATGGGTTGCAAAGGGTCAGACGTGACTGAGTGAGTAAGACACACACAAGGATAGACTGTAACATCATTATAAATGAAAGGACACTCCTGTGTTTGGGTGCACAGTGCAACTTTCCAGATGGGAGTGAAGGTACCTACTTTCCATGGCTCTTCCCAACTACACAGATCGTCTGATGTCACAGTTCCTTTTTGCCAGGGAAGTCATCCTACTGGAATCACAGATAGAAATCATTGCTGATCAAAAGCTATAATCAACGTGTTGTTAAACTTGTTTTTGCTTAGTCATTAAGTCATTTTCAACTCTTTTGCGACCCCATGGACTGTAGCCAACTGGGATCCTCTGTCCATGAGATTTCCCAGGCAAGACTACTGGAGTGTGTTGCCCTTTCCTCCTCCAGGGGATCTTCCCAACCCAGGGATTGAGCCTGCTTCTCCTGGGTCTCCTGCATTGCAGATGGATTCTTTACTGTTGATCCACCAGAAGAAGCCTTGGGTATCACACAAACATACATAAGATGATGCTTTGGCCTGGAACTGGAGGCTCATATTCTAATCTCAAGCATTGCCTTGCCAAAGGCATGGCAGGAGGTATGATCTACAAGTGCTCCCAGTGCATAGGTGCATTGTTTGTAAGATTTAAACACCTTAGTCGAACTCTCTAAATGTTGTCCTGCTTCATTCCATTACCATGCACCAGTGATCTTCAATAATATCAATGATAAAGTATGTGTCTTAAAAATATTTTTTCTGGGCTGAGTTGTTAACAAGTTCTGTGGTTATTGTGAATTTTAATATTTATGTAAATGTCAAATTAGTTTATGCTTTATTACTCTTTAATTAACATTGGATGATTCGTAGACATTAATACAAAGAACCTCCATTTATATAGTTGGGTCATGACAGCCTTGGACTCAATTGCACCCATGTATTTAGAGGCTCAGTAACATTTTGGAATCATTCTTGTCTGTACTCTCTGTGTTACTTCACGTCTTTGTGTTTAAACAGTAAGTTCAAGATAAATACTGATAGTACAAGCAAAACAATGATGAAGAGGCAGTGAAAACTTCACTTACTTCAGTTCTGTCTCTCTGTGTGAGCACTTGAGCTTTTTATTTGTGTTTAAATTTTAACTTAGAAAAACAGTACAAAATGGATGGTGTGGCATTTTCGTTTATAAGTCAAACTGTAATTCACGCAAGCAATATTTCACTAAATATGAATAATACTTTGAAACAGATTTACTCCTTGGAAGTAGTTAATTGTTCATTGAATGAATCAAGGAAATAGTTATTGCTTTTGTTTAATGTATTAATTAATGAAAATAATTATGTCAAATTGGAGAAGAAGACTTTTAAAATTTCTTTTCTGAGTGTCAAGTGCTCTATGTACACTGTCTCAAGGCTGTAAATGAATTGAAAAGTGTGCTTAGAAAATATCACTTTTAAAAGAATCTCAGTGCCAGTTAAATGAAAAAAAATGCATTTTAATCCTTGCATAATATCTCACACAAAGGTAGAAACTGGGATGAATTAAACACAGAATTGTAAAAAATAAAATGTATAATTAATGGAAGAAATGTTATAGAATATTTCTGTGACCTAGGGGTGGAAAGTATTTTAAAATTTTCCATTCAAAAACCACAGAGCAAAAATAGTTAAATTCTATTTCATATGATTAATCAGTTTTGCTAAATAAGTAATACTGCAGACAAAGATAATAGGTAGATTACAGAATGGGAAAAAGATGTTTGCAGTATTTGAAACGAGGAAGAATTATCTGAAACCAATTAGTTCTACAAATAAAAGTAACTTCATGTACCTGGTACATTTGATCCTATTGTCTAATGCGTATTTATATTACTAGTCAAGAAAGAAAGCAAATCTTACCCTTTAACTATTGTGCTGGAAGGTTTAACAATTCATAACATATGCATAAGGAGTCACTGAATAAGTGTGTGTATGTACAAATACATATTGAGACTTACTAATTCATAAACTCAGAAAGGCCTTTCCTAAATGCCTTATATAATCCTTTAAAGACACGATGTTATAGAACATAGGACTCTGTAAAACAAATTTCAGTTTGATTAAAAATCTTGTCACTGATTTTAGTAACTTTAGGTGACAGAACTGTTTGTGGAAATTGAAACAACTGCCTTTGTCTTACAAAGGTCTAAAAGAACAGAATGAGAATACAGGCCACAAGGACCTAAGACTAAGGCCAATTAGGCAGGCAGGACCTGGAACCAAAGAGAAAAAAGTGGCAGTTTTAAATCCAAATCCACCAGGGCTACCCCCTTGGTGGCTCAGATGGTAGAGTCCGCCTGCAATGCGGAAGATCAGAGTTTGATCCTTGGGTCAAGTTTGGAGGGTCCTCTGGAGAAAGGAATGGCTACCCACTCCAGTATTCTCGTCTGGAGAATCCCATGGACAGAGTCTGGCAGGCTACAGTCCATGGGGTCACAAAGAGTTGGACATTACTGAGCCACAAACACACACAAACAGTCAAACACAAGAATAATAGAAAACTTGCAGTCGGGATTAGAAATTGGTACAACTGTTTAAGGAACAGTTTAACCATAGGAATGATAATGATTTCAATGCAATTCTAATGCTAGGACTTGCCCCTTAGGAAAATGTTCCTCACAATATTATTTATGTATAGGAAATCTCCAAAAACAGAGTAATCGACTCTCAATTAAAGGTTGGTTAAATAAATTATATACTCCCAAATAGTAGAATACCATAAAACAAAATCTTTATTTACTGATATTATTACTAATATTTCATTATTAATGAAAATGTATGATTATAGACCATGTTTATAAGTTTATATGGTTAAATTTATCTTATATTTAGGTTTCTCTATTTTAAATAAAATCTTATAATCAAACTAAAAAACTATTTCTTTTTGTTACATATTCAGTATTTTAATTTCTAAGACTTTTATTTGGCAAATTTATATAAATCAAAATGCTTTTCTCACAAAGTTCATAATTCCAAAACAAAACAATAATTACGCTTTCCATATATTATCAGGTTTTCAAAGTTTACATCATGAACCCATTTGTTATAAGTACTAAAGCATGTAATAGAAAATAAATATTTCATTTGGTTAACTGGAATCTATTAAAGGGGTAAAATAGTTAAAAAAAAAAAAAAGCCATCCAATTCAATTTAACAAGGTAATAGACATTCTATGAACAGAATAGTAATAGTACTATAAACTACTCAATAAGAGTGTCAGAAAGAACATTTATGAATTATATCTGAACTTCTTTGACAATATTATTTCCTTTTTTGTTGTTGATGTTTATCACCTACTTTTTAAATTTATTTAGCATTGGGCATTTGCAGCTAGAGAACACATAGTATTTATTCCCATGGGGGACAGAGATGGTGAGCATGGAGGTATATATGTCATCACACAACATAGTCTCTTACCCATCTTTTCTTCCACTGTATTCTATGTTTCTCAGGGTCAAGAACTACTTTAGTTATTTCTTTTTCACCTAAGATCCAAGACAATGCTATATATATGGCAAATATTCTCCATCTGCTCTGAGTAATGTGTAAGTGAATAAATAAAAGTATGAGCAAAAATCCTTTGAATATCAAAACTGTGAAGCAAGAAACACTATGGTGGAGATGGCAGATGGAGCTGAGGTTATTTGTAGTTGATAAAAAACTTTTCAGTTCAGTTCAGTCACTCAGTCATGTCCGATTCTGTGTGACCCAGTGAACTGCAGCACGCCAGGCCTCCCTGTCCATCACCAACTCCCAGAGTCCACCCAAATCCATGCCCATTGAGTCGGTGATGCCATCCAACCATCTCATCCTCTGTTGACCCCTATTCCTCCTGCCCTCAATCTTTTCCAGCATCAGGGTCTTTTCAAATGAATCAGCTCTTCGCATCAGGTAGCCAAAGTATTGGAGTTTCAGCTTCAACATCAGTCCTTTCAATGAACACCCAGGACTGATCTCCTTTAGGATGGACTGGTTGGCTCTCCTTGCAGTCCAAGGGACTCTCAAGAGTCTTCTCCAACACCACATTTCAAAAGCATCAACTCTTCGGCACTCAGCTTTCTTTATAGTCCAACTCTCACATCCATGCATGGCCACTGGAAAAACCATAGCCTTGACTAGATGGACCTTTGTTGACAAAGTAACGTCTCTACTTTTTTTTTTTTTGGTTGTCTCTACTTTTTGATATGCTGTCTAGGCTGGCCATAGCTTTCTTTCCAAGGAGTAAGCGTCTTTTAATTTCATGGCTGCAATCACCATCTGTAGTGATTTGGGAGCCCAGAAAAATAAAGTCAGCCACTGTTTCCACTGTTTTCCCATTTGCCAGGAAATGATGGGACCGGATGGCATGATCTTAGTTTTCTGAATGTTGAGCTTTAAGCCAACTTTTTCACTCTCCTCTTTCACTTTCATCAAGAGGCTCTTTAGTTCTTCTTCACTTTCTGCCATAAGGGTGGTGTCATCTGCATATCTGAGGTTATTGATATTTCTCCCAGCAATCTTGACCTTTACATATTAATAATTCAGTCAAATTTGCTTCTTGATGCTATATCAAGAACTTTATTTTTCATTGTTCAGTGTCCAGACTGGGACACAACCAATAAAGATAGCTGGAAAATACTTGGAAAGAAATCAAAGAGATGGTATGAAATTAATTAAATTCATTTTTAATAGAAATTGAAGAAAAGGAGAGAAGAGGAATTATAGACTTTGAAAGAGAGAAGGCTGTATGGTTGTTAATTAATGACTTTTATGGGTTTAAACACAAATTAGGAAAACAGTCCTTTGTGTTAAATAGAAAATGATGTGAGTGAGTTATGTTAATTAAAATGACATTTTGAAAGATATGAATATGTTAGTTGTTAGTGTTCCATCAATAAAAGATGGCTGTGTACTTGAAGGATTTATAAAACAAAGAAATTCAAAGATGTATTCAAAAAGTAATATCTACTTTTTTTTCTTTTTGCTCTCATCTCGTGTTGCACAGCTTTCACAAATAACTTTCAAGTCTTGGTTTCTGTGTTAGGGAAAGAAAACAGTCCTTATTTGGCAACTATATACTCATAACTCTGTCATCCAATGAAATAAATCAGAAATACTTCTTTAATATTATAACTCTGTGATCAGTTTATAAGAAGATACTCATAGTTTAATAAAGACAGTGATTAAATCATTAGTGATTACTGAGTTCCTAAACAGAGAGACAATTTAGTATTCTTGGCTCTAAGAAGTCAAATCTGGTTCTCTTACTTCCTATCTGTGTCCCACCTTGGCCTAATTATTATTTACCCTCTGTTTCTGAGTTTGCTCATATGTAAAGTGAGAGTCATAATTATAGCCACTCTAGAGATAATACATATAGAGTCCTTGGAACATTTGCTGGGACAGGTCAGTAGTCTATACTTGTTAATGATTTTATTATTGTATTTTAGGCTTCATCCTAAATATGTTATATATTTAATCTCATGTACTTTAGTCTTAATTACATATGAGGGAATTGAAGCTGACACTAATTAAATGGCATGCCTAAAGTCACATAACCATTAGAGTAGAGTCTGCATTCAAATTTTAGCCTTATTTCAAACATGAACATTTTATATTTTGTCAATGTGCTTTTTTAATCATAAACCTTCACCCTTTTATTTTAAATTAAGTATTTTCTGATCAATAGAATAAAGGATTTTTTTTCACTACACTAATATAAAATAATGTCTTCACTGAAATACAGAGCTCTGAATCACTCAAAGAGAAGCATGAAATTATTACTGGGTGAAACTCCCTGTAAATATCAAATTCTTCCACATCTACAAAGTCAGGCTTTACTTGATAAGCATTAAATTTTGTTAGAGATTCTAGAAAAACATTTTAAAATAAATGCTACTTTCTGAATGATTCCATCTGTTTTCCTATGAAACACACTTAACTCACTCCCACATATATCCTAGAAAATCAATTGCCACTTGATCACAATAAAATCGATATCCAATTTCTCGAATAATTGACCAAGTTAAACCTTTGACACGTCTGTGGCTGTTGTGTTATCAGTGAAGTGTAGCACATCAAAGTTATATCACCAAGCATGGCATATTAATTAAATTGTGTAAGCAGTTTTGACTTGATTGCTGAGGAAAGTTTCTTTTTCTGCTATTTTAAGAGGAAAAGAGATAAAGTGCAGATATTTCAGTGGGCCTTTTTATTTAAATTCCTTTTCTACTGCAAAGTGCAGGCTATTTGTGTTCATCTGAGAAAACAAAATCTATAAACTAAAATTTCTCTGAGATCAGCTAAATGTGACTTAATGATAAAACAGGGCTTCCTTGGTGGCTCAGTGGTAAAGAATCCACCTGCCAATGCAAGAGTCACAGGTTGGATCCCTGACTGGGGAAGATCCCACATGCCTTGGAGCAACTAACCCTGTGGGCAACAACTATTGAGCCTGTGCTCTAGAACCCAGGAGCTGCAGCTACTGAGCGCACATGCCACAACTTCTGAGTCCACATGCTCTAAAGCCTGTGCTCTGCAACAAGAGGAGTCACCACAATTAGAAGCCCATGCACCACAATTAAGGAGTAGCCCTCCCTTGCCACAATTAGAGAAAGGCCCACATAGCTATGATAACCAAGGACAGCCAAAAATAAATAAATAAAATTTACTGTCTCTATAATGTGCAAATAATGCCAGTGCGACTGCTAGGATGAAGTTGTTTAAAAATATGAATATGAAGTTTTTTAAAAAGAAAATGGGGGCTTCCCTGAGAGCTCAGTTGGTAAAGAATCTGCCTGCAGTGTGGGAGATCCAGGTTTGATCCCCGGGTCTAGTCGGGAAGATCCTCTGGAGAAGGGAATGGCTACCTACTCCAGTATTCTTGGGCTTCCCTTGTGGCTCAGCTGGTAAAGAATCCTCCTACAATGTGGGAGACCTGGGTTGGATCCCTGGGTTGGGAAGATCCCCTGGAGAAGGGAAAGGCTCTCCACTCCAATATTCTGACCTAGAGAATTCAGTCCATGGGGTCACAAAGAGTAGGACACAACTAAGCAACTTTCACTTTTTCACTTTAAAAAAACACATTATTGTCTGAAGTGATCCTGGAATTATTTTGTGAATTAGTTAAGACTCCAATCCAAGTGATAAAGAGAAGTTCGGTAACTTTATTCTTTGCATGAGTCATCTTTTGTCACCTTTGTCAACTTAAGCGCATCGCTATGTCTGTGAGTAGGGTTGGTCAGTGTGACAAATTTAAACCATATGGACCATTTCAGTCATGTGATTCACACAAGTAATATTTGTAAATAATGCAATCATGTATAAAATAAAATTCCTAATATGTTTCACAGGAACAGTTTGGGAAGGTATTTTTATATATTTGTTTTTTGACTTCCCCGGTGGCTCAGATGGTAAAGCGTCTGCCTACAATGCGGGAGACCTGGGTTTGATCCCTGGGGTAGGAAGATCTCCTGGAGAAGGAAATGGCAACCCACTCCAATATTCTTGCCTGGAAAATCCCATGGACGGAGGAACCTGGTAGGCTATAGTCCATGGGGTCACAAAGAGTCGAACACGACTGAGTGACATTTACTTTACTTTGCTTTGCTTTTTGACTTTTTAGTCTAAATTGTTCACTGATAACAGTGTATGCATTTGCAAAAGGGGTGCCAGACAATTCGAAAGTAATGTTTATTGCTTGAGTAATAGAGTGACTAACGTAAGAAATCTTTCTCCTTTACTTTTTGCCCACCATATTATTAATACTTGTGCCAGTGAACATATCTGATCATATCATACATATTATTTTATGTATTTTTCCCCAAAAAATGGCACATCAGAAGTGTTATTCCATAGCATTATGATAGCAATATGTAGAATCCTACTTAATTATTTTAAAGTTCAAATGATATTTCCTATTTGGACATAATACATTTTGTTCAAACAATCCTTTGTTAATGAACACTCTGGTAGCTGTTTATTTTTCTCTTCCTTTATTTGTTATTGTGAATAATATGATAACAGAGTCCCGGTACATATATCATTTTCAAGAAATAATAGTATTTTTGCTGAGGCCCCTTTGGACATTTTATTTCCCCCAGAGTTTACTCCCTTGGCAATTTTGAAATACAAATAAACTGATTTGGCTCTTACTCCCTCCCCTCCTCCAGAGTCTCTGAAGGAGAGCACTGTAATAGGAGTATGAACAAGACAAATAGGACTACAGGTACATGGACAAAGTTGCACATTGCTAAAGGGTTATTAAGAAGGAAGAAGACCACTTTATCACTTTACTTACAGCTCTTTAGTATTATTGCATTTATTCTGTGACAGAAAAATAAGGTATACAAATTCTCAAATAATGTATTTTTATTTATTTATTTTTTGTTTGTTTGATATCTTTATTTTTTTTCTTTTTTTCTTTTCTTTTCTTTTATTTTGTTTTTAAACTTTACATAATTGTATTAGTTTTGCCAAATATCAAAATGAATCCGCCACAGGTATACATGTGTTCCCCATCCTGAACCCTCCTCCCTCCTCCCTCCCCATACCATCCCTCTGGGTCGTCCCAGTGCACTAGCCCCAAGCATCCAGTATCGTGCATCGAACCTGGACTGGCAACTCGTTTCTTACATGATATTTTACATGTTTCAATGCCATTCTCCCAAATCTTCCCACCCTCTCCCTCTCCCACAGAGTCCATAAGACTGTTCTATACATCAGTGTCTCTTTTGCTGTCTCGTACACAGGGTTATTGTTACCATCTTTCTAAATTCCATATATATGCATTAGTATACTGTATTGATGTTTTTCTTTCTGGCTTACTTCACTCTGTATAATAGGCTCCAGTTTCATCCACCTCATTAGAACTGATTCAAATGTATTCTTTTTAATGGCTGAGTAATACTCCATTGTGTATATGTACCACAGCTTTCTTATCCATTCATCTGCTGATGGACATCTAGGTTGCTGCCATATCCTGGCTATTATAAACAGTGCTGCAATGAACATTGGGGTACATGTGTCTCTTTCCCTTCTGGTTTCCTCAGTGTGTATGCCCAGCAGTGGGATTGCTGGATCATAAGGCAGTTCTATTTCCAGTTTTTTAAGGAATCTCCACACTGTTCTCCATAGTGGCTGTACTAGTTTGCATTCCCACCAACAGTGTAAGAGGTTTCCCTTTTCTCCACACCCTCTCCAGCATTTATTATTTGTAGGCTTTTGGATCGCAGCCATTCTGACTGGTGTGAAATGGTACCTCATAGTGGTTTTGATTTGCATTTCTCTGATAATGAGTGATGTTGAGCATCTTTTCATGTGTTTGTTAGCCATCTGTATGTCTTCTTTGGAGAAATGTCTATTTAGTTCTTTGGCCCATTTTTTGATTGGGTCGTTTATAGCAAATGAAGCAACCGACAAACAACTAATCTCAAAAATATACAAGCAACTCCTACAGCTCAACTCCAGAAAAATAAACGACCCAATCAAATAATGTATTTTTAAAGAATATTGCCATAAAATGCATAAAATGTGAACTACATGTGCTAAAGAAATCCTTTTAATATCTGGAGAAATAGTTGTAGTCCTTAAGTGGCTATAGCGTGACATAATAAAAACTACATAAAATGTGAACACTGAGTCAAAATTTGAAATTCTCTGGGTTTTTGTTTTCACATGAAAATATAAGGAGGTAAGAAGGGTTGGACTATAAAGAAAGCTGAGTGCTGAAGAACTGATGCTTTTGAACTGTCTGTTGGAGGAGACTCTTGAGAGTCCCTTGGACTGCAAGGAGATCAAACCAGTCAATCCCAAAGGAAATCAGTACTGAATATTCATTGGAAGAACTGATTATGAACCTGAAACTCCAATACTTTGGCCACCTGATATGAAGAACTGACACATTGGAAAATATCCTGAAGGCAGGAGGGGAAGGGGATGACAGAGCATGAGATGGTTGGATGGCATCACTCACTCAATGGACACGGGTTTGATCAAGCTCTGGGAGGTGGTGATGGACAGGGAAGCCTGGCGTGCTGCAGTCCATGGGGTCACAAAGAGTAGGACATGACTGAGTGACTGAATTGAACTGAATGATGCTGGTGCAAGGATTGTATCTGGCATAGATTAAGCGCTCGGCAAATATTTGTTTATCAGTAAACATATAGAATGCTATAAGATAATGTGTCAAAAGAGTTAAGAATCCTAAAACCATATACTTATAAACTACTGGCTCTTCAGTTCAGTTCAGTCATTCTTTGCAGCCCCATGGACTGCAGCACGCCAGGCCTCCCTGACCATCAACAACCCTCAGACTTTACCCAAACTCATGTCCATTGAGTCAGTGATGCCATCCAACCATCTCATCCTCTGTTGACCCCTATTCCTCCTGCCTTCAATCTTTCCCAGCATCAGGGTCTTTTCAAATGAGTCAGTTCTTCGCATCAGGTGGCCAAAATATTGGAGTTTCAGATATAATATCAGTCTTTCCAGTGAACACTCAGGACCAATCTCCTTAGGATGGACTGATTGGATCTCCTTGCAGTCCAAGGGACTCTCAAGAGTCTTCTCCAACACCACAGTTCAAAAGCATCAATTCTTCAGTGCTCAGCTTTCTTTATAGTCCAACTCTTACATCCATACATGACCACTGGGAAAAATCATAGACTTGACTAGATGGACCTTTGTTGGCAAAGTATTGTCTCTGCTTTTTAACATGCTGTCTAGGTTGGTCATAACTTTCCTTCCAAGGAGTAAGCGTCTTTTAATTTCATGGCTACAGTCACCATCTGCACTGATTTTGGAGTCCCCCAGAATAGAGTCTGTCACTGTTTCCCCATCTATTTGCCATGAAGTGATGGGACCAGAAGCCATGATCTTAGTTTCCTGAATGTTGAGCTTTAAGCCACGTTTTTCACTCTCCACTTTCGCTTTCATCAAGAGGCTTTTTAGTTCCTCTTTACTTTCTTCCATAAGGGGGGTGTCATCTGTGTATCTGAGGTTATTGATATTTCTCCCGGCAATCTTGATGCCAGCTTGTGCTTCATCCAGTCCAGCATTTCTCATGATGTACTCTGCATATAAGTTAAATAAGCAGGGTGACAATATACAGCCTTGACATACTCCTTTTTCTATTTGGAGCCAGTCTGTTGTTCCATGTCCAGTTCTAACTGTTGCTTCCTGACCTGCATACAGGTTTCTCAAGAGGCAGGTCAGGTGGTCTGGTATTCCCATCTCTTTCAGAATTTTCCATAGTTTATTGTGATCCACACAGTCAAAGGCTTTGGCATAGTCAATAAAGCATAAATAGATGTTTTTCTGGAATTCTCTTGCTTTTTCGATGATCCAGCAGATGTTGGCAATTTGATCTCTGGTTCCTCTGCCTTTTCTAAAACCAGCTTAAACATCTGGTTTTTCACAGTTTACTTATTGTTGAAGCCTGGCTAGGAGATTTTTGAGCATTACTTTACTAGTGTGTGAGCTGAGTGCAATTGTGTGGTAGTTTGAGCATTCTTTGGCATTGCCTTTCTTAGGGATTGGAATGAAAACTGACCTTTTTTAGGCCTGTGGCTACTGCCAAGTTTTCCAAATTTGCTGGCAGATTGAGTGCAGCATTTTAACAGCATCATCTTTTAGGATTTGAAAGTGCTCAACTGAAGTTCCATCACCTCCATTAGCTTTGTTTTTAGTGATACTTCCTAAGGCCCACTGGACTTCACATTCCAGGATGTCTTCTGGCTATAGGTGAGTTATCACACCATCATGATTGTCTGGGTCATGAAGATCTTTTTTGTACAGTTCTTCTGTGTATTCTTGCCACCTCTTCTTAATATCTTCAGCTTCTGTTAGGTCCATCCCATTTCTGTCCTTTATTGAGCCCATCTTTGCATTAAATGTTACTAAAATATCTAAATGTTAGTAAAATAGCCAATTCCTGTTAAATATACTATTATACTGGCTGGTTTTTACTATAATAGTATATTTATCAGGAATTTGCTATTTTACCAACAATATTAGTAATTAGTACCAATCTATTTCTCATCTAAAAAAAAAACAGTATAGCAATATAGATGTGATTTAAAATTCACAGTATCCAATATTTTTATCTAAATGTATTTTCTTACTGATTTATGAAAATAGAGAATTTCCAAAAAAATCTTCTAAATTCTTGGCACTATGCCCAAATAATATACAAAGAAAGATGCATGATCTTTACCCAAAACTTTTATTATTTCCTCTCTATTAGTATTGTACTTCTTTCTCTACAATTCTTTGAGTTCATGAGAACCATGTAGCTGACTTTCTTTTACTATCCCAATTCTTGCCTTCATTTGCTTCCTTTTGGAGCTTGGATCTCATGGTTTACTATTAATCATTCTTGTCCCCAAATCATACCCTCACTGATCTCTTTCATTCTGTATCATACACATGGCAAAACTCAACCCTTGTTTAAACTAAGAAATGACTTCTTCATTCCTGAAGAAAAACTGCAGAAAATAAAATGGATAAGGCTGACTGGCTGTTCTAAAATTTGTTGTATTGTTGTGTAGTCACTAAGTCATGTCTGACTCTTTTGTGACCCCATGGACTGTAGCCAGCCAGGCTCATCAGTCTATGGGATTTGGACATGAGATAGTGGAGTGAGTTGCCGTTTCCTTCTTCAGGGGTTCTTTCTGACCCAGGGATCGAACCTGCGTCTCCTGCGTTTGTAGGCAGATTCTTTACCACTGAGCCACCTGGAAAGCCCATAATAAAAATTAGTGAATATTAACAATAAATGAAATCTAATTCTGCCTAGAAAATATATTGTGTAACCCACTCATCTCGGCTTAAATCTATCCTCCCCACTAACCTCATATTTTGACAAATCAGGGGATACAAATTGGAATTTCTCTCCATCTCACCTGTACCTACCTTTTTCCTATTCATCTCACAATAGTCCTTTTCCTGTAAAAGATCAAGGTCTTCCTTTAAAGTTGAACGTCTTGCTAGTTCCTAAAGTGTGGTCCAAGAATCAATAGCAATAATGTTACATGTGTTATAATTCCATTTTGGAAAGTTGGTTCATATCAGTCTCATATTAACATAATTAGTTTATTTTAAGCTACTACAAAACACCATGGGGATTTTGCAGAATAAAGATACAAGACCACTGTCTTTGAAGTTGTCATGCTTAAAGAATAAATAACAATTAAAAACAAATTAAAAGAAAACTTGCAACTAGTGATTTATGGCTGAGTTTCTTTGTATTTTAAACTACAAGATTGTACAGAATCATTTCTAGTAGCATGGTCCTTTAGACTTTCCTGATCTGAAGTCCTGGAATTCTGAACGACTGAAAATGTGGGACACAAAAGTTACTGATTTAAGATGTAAACTCCAGGAAGACAGGTACTTTGCTGTTTCATCTGTTGCTGTATTTACACCACCTAGAACAGTACCTTGTGGATTATTAGCATTATGCAGTTTCAAATGAAACTCTGTGAGAGATAGTTTCAATAAAAACAAATGAAAAAAAAAAGTACAATTTTCTGTTGTATCTTTAGGTTAAGAATTAGGGTGTTGAGGGAGATCCCTTCTATTTATGCCCTTATGTCTCTCCCTTAGTAAAGAGAGAATGAAATTTTTTCCAACATTTTGACCCACCTATATTGCTAGGACACCAAGGGAGAAGTAATGATTTTTTTTTCTAATTATTGGAAAACTAACATGTTCTTGGCCCTCTTTCTCTACTCAGTTGGGTTTTTGAGTGGAAGGTCAATAGTTGTGCACTGACAAGATGTATTGACTTCAGCTCTCTACTAATTCATTTCTCGTTTTCCACTGAACCTGCACAAGCCCAAAGGCTGTGAGTTCTTACAGTTCCTGTTTTCCTGTAAAAGGCATACTAGATAGGATTTCTTTCTACAGGCTAACCTTTTTCTGCTTCACATGGGTGGGTAAAATGAGGTTGACTCGGATTCCTGAATGTATTCACTGTAGTGAAAGTAGACTATGCAGTATTACTTCATCCAGCATATTTCAGAGAGCTCTGGATATTGACTGCTTACTTGATGCTATTAATTTTACAGATATTTCAATTTTTATTTGGCTTTGCATCTAAATCTCCCAACAGTTAGAATCCAGAAGGGAAGAAGAAGTAGTGATGAATTACCAAAGCTTACAACAAGTTTTATTATATCTGAGGCCTCCTTTTAGGGTCATAGCCATGAGACAGATTCACTATATTTTTATCTATTAGTACACTGGCAATATTCAAGTTGCTATATGGATTTTCTTTCTAACTTAAAAAGGTAGAAATTTCTTCTCTTTTGATTGAGGAAGAGGACTATCACAAATGCATTGCTCTTAAGGATGTTTTTTCCCTCACAAAGATTCCTATATTATGCCCTTCTCTGAAGATGTACAGCAAGCAAAACTCTATGATCACTTATAGCATCAATTGAAGAGATGAAGTTATGTAAATGATTTCTATTCTCAGCTACATCATAGTATTCTCATTTCATTGGCTTCACTGATAATGGTCATTGTTGGTTTTAACATTTAATAGGATTTTAAAATGAAGCAGAAAGAAATTAAGTGCTGGAAAGTAAAAAAAAAAAAAAAAAAATGTGTGAAAGAAGCAAGTTAAAATCCAAGGCTAGTCTTTGTATTCTACAACATGAGTTCTAATAAGCAGGAAATAATGTTTAAATAACATCAAGGAAATATTTACAAGCAGATGCATAGTAGCTAGTTTTAGGTGGAATTAACAAATATAGACTATCCTTTTTTTTTTATAATTTTATTTTATTTTTAAACTTTACATAATTGTATTAGTTTTGCCAAATATCAAAATGAATCTGCCACAGGTATACATGTGTTCCCCATCCCGAACCCTCCTCCCTCCTCCCTCCCCATATCCTTTTTATGTTAAGATTACAACAAACAAATCCTTCTTTAGATAAGAATTGCTAGTATCCTTTGCAATGGGTATATGAGAAAAAATGAATACCTCTAAGTTGTCAGTTATTTTGAAGTGACAGAGTTGACAATACACAGTCTAGTGTTTCCCATATAGCTATGTCATCAAGTAAAGATGACTTATTAGTCATGAATTTCCTGCAGCAGAGAGGAAAAATGCATAAATCAGAGACTGAATCAATGAAGTAAATCAAAGTAATGTTTCCTTTATATTATCAAGGTGTATTGGACAATCCTAGAAACGTACACTTAAAAGTATGTACATAAGAAGAGCTCCAACAAAATGAATAATGAAAATAGCCAGAAACAGGCTTAGTGATTAACACTGACTCAGTGACTTTAATAAACAAATCATGTAATTTCAAGTTTGTGACAATTGGTGAAGGTCTTGTGGTCCAACAAGCATATGCCCTGTGCAGGTTGACAGGATTTAAGACAGACAAGGGAATAACTATAATAAAGCCTCATCACTTGGCATATAATCAAAGTAAACATGAAGCAACTTCATTAAAAATTCTCTGCTCCCAATAGCAGAGAGCAAACGCTGATCTATAAATAGACAACTTGTTCTTACTGTGGATCAAAATGGGAAACTTAAACAAGCAATAATGAAAACACCAACAATGGCCATAGCAGAGAAAAAATGTGACAAGTGACATAAAAATAAGCATTAATAAAAAATCCACATGTGTTTAGTAAGTTAGCAGTAGAAGAAACAGTTATGGGGATGTCAGAAAAATCATATAATTTATACTGATGCTGCATATATAGTTGTAAATAAGAGTAGATCTTAGATATGCATGCTATCTTGTATATATGTCTGTATAATTTTCTTGAAGACAGAACTGCCTTTGGGATATTGAAGAGTTTGACAACAGATAGAGGCTGAGGCAAATAGGAACTGATTTTTTTAAGGAGAAATCACCAAGATAGACCAACACTGACAGACACTAAAACAATCACCCACAAATTTGTGCTTCCAGTTTTCAGACATTATTTCTTGGCTTGACTGTGAGGCATGACAGCAAGACAAGCTTTGTTATAGTGGACAGTCTAGATATTATGGTCTAGTTTTTCTCAACGATAGTAGTAATAAGCATGGGCTTTGAGTTTTGAAAGGGTAGCTGCCATCAAGTGAGGAAAAAGAGTTTCAGGGAGAAATAAATCACTTCAATAAAACATTACTCAGCTGATGGAACTCACTTTCCAAGTTGAAGAAGCATTAGTTATTTTTTGCAAAGCATCCATTTTTGCATTTTCTCATTTTTCTTTTTTTAACCTTGGTTACATTTCCCAACTTTATTGGGGGAACTACCTCTCTGTCAGTGTATATGGTGTTACTGACTGTGAATCAAAATACTCTTATACCTTAATCAAGGACTGGAAACCTGATGAAAGCTTGTTAGATATGCAGAATCTTAGGCCCCACTCTACCTTCATTGAATTAAAATCTATATTTTAACAAGATTCCTAGGTGATTCACATGTACATTAGAATTGAGAAACACTATTCTAAAATAGGTCAATAACACATCCTATTTCCTAAATTTTAAAACAAATTCTTCCCTCATAGCTCAGTCAGTAAAGAATCTGCCTGCAATACAGGAGACCCAGGTTTAATCCCTGGGTCAGGAAGATTCCCTGAATAAGAAAATGGCTATCCATTCCAGTATTCTTTTTTTTTTTTTGAGTCTGTAAATTATTTGACATGAAAATCATATCCATCTAGTTATATTTTTACAAGTTTAAAAAACAATAGTATAAACAAATGAGGGCAAGGGCTATTTCTACCATGGGTACATTGTGCTTTGATGGCAAGTAAGATAGATTAAAGAAAATTCTTACAAAGGCACCCCAGGAATGGTTACCATAATAATTGAAAGGGTTGTATGGTATCTCTAAGAAACCCAGCGCTGAGAACAGGGAATATTTGTAACTCTATTTTTGTGCGTGCTGTTATCAATATAAATGTGCACAAGTCACTTAAGTCCTCTAAGTTGGCCTTCCGAAAAATAGCTTTTTGGAACTCCGTGGACAGCACATGTTATGATGATAAATTCTTTGGTCCCAAATACTTTTCATATTTTACTATTTGCCATTGAGAAGATTTCAGAATCATGAAAAATATTCAGGATTAAATAATATATCCATGTGACAATACAATATGTACAATATTGACTCACATACAAATTACATTGTGGAGAATCAGGCACAGTCTTTCAGGGTACCGTGTCTATCACTTGATTTGACTTCTAGGTTGTTTTGAAATTGTTTTTTTTTTTTTTCAACTAGCGTATTTTATTTATTTATTTTTTTAATTTTATTTTATTTTTAAACTTTACAATATTGTATTGGTTCTGCTATACATTGAAATGAATCCACCACAGGCATACATGTGTTCCCCCTCCTGAACCCTCCTCCCGCCTCCCTCCGCATACCATCCCTCTGGGTAGTCCCAGTGCACCAGCCCCAAGCATCCAGTATCGTATTCTTGCCTGGAGAATTCCATGGACAGAGGAGCCCAGCAAGCCACAGTCCATGGGGTTGTAAGAGTCGGACATAACTTAGTGACTAAACCACCACCACCAAAACAATAGTTCGAAGTTCAGGCTGAGATTCACTCTTTAGAGCTGTGTGAGTTTGCTTCAACTTTAGTCTTTATCTGTCATCTATATTTTTACCTACCTATCTATCTGTTGTGACCATTTTCCAGAAGTAAGATGAAACTCCACCCAAAATTCTTCTGATTTTGAGATTCATGATGCCACACATACATGCCAAGAGGATATGGAAAGATTATTAGTCACATGATGAAACTTACCTGGAAGAGCAGGTCAGCTCCAAACCAAGTTTAAACACAGCTTGAGATCTTAGGGAAAAAAAATAGTGGCTTGGGGGTTTTGTTGTGGTCAGTAGGTGGGATCAGGAGGAGGGTTCCCATGCAAGCAAAGGGATTGCTGTGGCTTGAACCTCTCATAAGGGCTAAAGGAGAAAACATCAATGATTTTTTAAAATCAGATTTCTTATCATTGTTTTTCTTATCAGATGTGGAGTGCAAGGGGGAAAGGTAGGGTTGAGGTTAAAAGCTCCATCAAAAAATAGAGTCAGGGACATTGCTGATTTTTCAGTTCAGTTCAGTTCAGTCGCTCAGTCATGTCTGACTCTTTGCGACTCCATGAATCGCAGCACGCCAGGCCTCCCTGTCCAGTACCAACTCCCGGAGTTCACTCAGACTCACGTCCATCGAGTCAGTGATGCCATCCAGCCATCTCATCCTCTGTCGTCCCCTTCTCCTCCTGCCCCCAACCCCTCCCAGCGTCAGAGTCTTTTCCAATGAGTCAACTCTTTGCATGAGGTGGCCAAAGTACTGGAGTTTAAGCTTTAGCATCATTCCTTCCAAAGAAATCCCAGGGCTGATCTCTTTCAGAATGGACTGGTTGGATCTCCTTACAGTCCAAGGGACTCTCAAGAGTCTTCTCCAACACCACAGTTTAAAAGCATCAATTCTTGGGTGCTCAGCTTTGTTCACAGTCCAACTCTCACATCCATACATGACCACTGGAAAAACCATAGCCTTGACTAGATGGACCTTAGTTGGCAAAGTAATGTCTCTGCTTTTGAATATGCTGTCTAGGTTGGTCATAACTTTCCTTCCAAGGAGTAAGTGTCTTTTTAAATTTCATGGCTGCAGTCACCATCTGCAGTGATTTTGGAGCCCAGAGAAATATAGTCTGACACTGTTTCCACTGTTTCCCCATCTATTTCCCATGAAGAGATGGGACCAGATGCCAGGATCTTTGTTTTCTGAATGTTGAGTTTTAAGCCAACTTTTTCACTCTGATTTTTAGTGACTGAAATTTCCCATTTTTCATTTAATTGCATTTGAAGTTGTTTAAGTAGATTTTGAGGGGTATGTATGAGGGCAGCCACCTCATACTGGTAAGAGAGGTGAACATTCTGTCTACTCTGTGCTGCATAATCCCAGCATTGTACAATCTCATTCTGGGAAATGAAGTGGTTGCTTTGGTCACTGTTAATGATATCTAGGACTCTGGAATGGAGAAAGAGTGTCATGAGGAGGCCTTGTATTGTAGCTTTTTTGGATATAGAGACATGCATAACCTTGATTTTATACTTTGGGTTCTGGTGAGGTCAGAGATTCCTAGAGTTTTTTTATCACAAAACACAACCTTAGAAAGCAATTAACATTGCTGCCATTGGCTTCATCAAACAGTCAGACCAATTGCAGTGGCTCAAGAGTTTGTAAAAAGGTACAAATGTGAAGATTGTGGACCAGGGCTTCCAGAACTAAGATGGCTGCCTGAAGTTCAGTCAGTTGTGCTGAACTTTGATTCCTGTCCTTAATCAGGGCATCCTAGATAAGGGATGAAAAGAAAAAAACATTCCACTTAGTTCCAATACATCTGATGGTGGCCATTTTGTAAAGGGAGGGTTTTCATTATTGTTTACTATATTGATGCTGAGATGCTCAGAACCCAAGGAGTGTGGGAGAGGAATATTCTCCTCCAGTGCTGTGACATCTGACAAGTGACTGAGACAAGCCCTTTCAGAGGTGGGAAATACCAGAGTGTCTAAGTCTGGCTCTATCCTGTAGACATTATTGGGTGTCTGTGATTGTCAGGGTATCAGGTCTTGGGTGTCAAGCTCATAGGATGCTGCTTCCATGACCCAAGGCATAATGAGCATCTGGGTATGGAGGGTCACAGGCTAGGACCTGTGAGAACCTCTGTTTCCAAGAGACCCAGCCAGCAATTTTCACTCTAATGGCATATAATGTAGAGCTGAGGGGAGCCGTTTCATGTGTCAGAAACTTAAGAACCACTTATGGGCATCACAGGTAGTCTGAAACTTTAGGAAGTATGAAAGGAGGTTGCTAAGACCTTTACAGTGAAACGGTCTCTTGGGGACACCTGTGGGAATGCTTGTTTGACAGACATAGAGCATTTTATTAGAAAGAATAAATGAGCCAGAATGAGTCAGTTTGCAAATGCATCATAAATGGTCTAAAGTAAAATGTGTAAATAAGAAATAAATTTCATCTTGGAACTTAACAGACGTTGTGGGAGCTGAGAGGATCAATAGCTGTTTTGATAGTGTCAGGACTGGAGAGGTCCTCAGTTTACCAATAATTTTCAGAAAGTTAAGTGAGAGGGCATATAGTCTTGCACTATGGGTGGCAGTGGGAGAGTGTAATGGGTAACCCTTTTTGTGAGTTCTGTGATTATTTTATATCTTGGATAAGTGTGTCAAATGAATTTCCTTGGAACAGATATTATTAAATTGATGTTATACCTGTAATCTTGGAGTAAGTTCAGTTCAGTTCAGTTGCTCAGTCGTGTCCGACTCTTTGTGACCCCATGAACTGCAGCATGCCAGCGCTCCCTGTCCATCACCAACTCCCAGAGTTCACTCAAACTCATGTCCATTGAGTCAGTGATGCCATCCAGCCATCTCATCCTCTGTTGTCCCCTTCTCCTCCTGCCCCCAATCCCTCCCAGCATCAGAGTCTTTTCCAATGAGTCAATGAGGTGGCCAGAGTACTAGAGTTTCAGCTTTAGCATCATTCCTTCCAAAGAAATCCCAGGGCTGATCTCCTTCAGAATGGACTGATTGGATCTCCTTACAGTCCAAGGGACTCTCAAGAGTCTTCTCCAACACCACAGTTCAAAAGCATCAATTCTTTGGCGCTCAGCTTTCTTCACAGTCCAACTCTCACATCCATACATGACTACTGGAAAAACCATAGCCTTGACTAGACGGACCTTTGTTGGCAAAGTAATGTCTCTGCTGTTGAATATGCTATCTAGGTTGGTCATAACTTTCCTTCCAAGGAGTGAGTGTCTTTTAACTTCATGGCTGCAATCATCTGCAGTGATTTTGGAGCCCCCAAAAATAAAGTCTGACACTGTTTCCACTGTTTCCCCATCTATTTCCCATGAAGTGACGGGACTAGATGCCATGATCTTAATTTTCTGAATGTTGAGCTTTAGGCCAACTTTTTAACTCTTCTCTTTCACTTTCATCAAGAGGCTCTTTAGTTCCTCTTCATTTTCTGCCATAAGGGTGGTGTCATCTGCATATCTGAGGTTATTGATATTTCTCCCGGCAATCTTGATTCCAGCTTGTGCTTCTTCCAGTCCAGGGTTTCTCATGATGTACTCTGCAAACTTCTAAGTACTAAATACTTAATTTAACTTTAATTCATTATTCATTAGATCAGTATTCTGTGACCCTTATGGGATATTTTAGGATAATAAGTTTACAACCATTAGGAATTTAGGCAAGTAGTTCTGGATAAAGTGAAGCACACTTGTTTTACGTTCAGTAACTCCCTTAAGACTGTATAGGATGCCTTGTTTAAATTCACTGGGATCCCCAGGTATAACTGTTAGTTGAGCCCCAAAGTTAAGTTCATTGAAATGTGTCAGTTGATTCCTTTCTGCTGAAAGTGTTGGTTGTTTCAGTCATGTCCAACTCTTTGGGACCCCACGGACCAGGGCCTCTTTGAGAGCCCACCCACCAGGCTCCTCAGTCCATTGAATTCTCCAGGCAAGAATACTGGAGTGGGTAGCCATTCCCTCCTCCAGGAGATCTTCCTAACCTGGGGATAGAACCCAGGTCTTCCACATGCAGGCAGTTTTACTGCCTGGGCCACCAGGCAAACCCATTTCTGCTGAAGTACAAATGAATTGAGAACTTATGTAGAAAAGGCACAAAAGCCTTTTAGAACCATCTTATTATCTTTTTGTTTTATAAATTATCACAGTAGATTTTTAATTTCCAATTGTGTAGAATTGTGGGCATTTGTTTGTTTTTTTATTTCCCCCCTATGTGTCTGTTTGTGCTGCCATAATAAATACCATAGACTGAGTAGGGTAGCTGAAATGACAGATTTATTTTTTGACTGTTCTGGATACTGGATGTTCTCTCTCAGGATGCCAGTATGCTCAGATTCAGTGAGAGCCCTCTTTCAGGCTTGCAGATGACCACCTTCTCACAGGTGTTCACGTGGCCTGTCTTCAGTGTGTGCTCCTGGAGAGACATATATCTTTCTCTCTTTCCTCTTTGTATAAAACTACTGATACTACTGGATTAGAACCCAGGTTTAGGACCTCGTGGGCATATCTTCAAAAAATCATGTTGGAGGTTAAGTCTTCAGCATATGAATTCTCAGGGAACATAATTCAGTTCATAACACCCTGCATCCTGTATTCATTTCTCTTTTTCCCCTTTCATCCTTCCTTTTCTTTCTTTTCCTTTTTCTTTTTTGGATGATTAGTTGTGGGAGGTGGAGATATTGGTAGGAGACTGAGGGAAAGATATCTGGACTTCTGCTACTTTGGAAATGTAAGAATATGTGGATATATAACTCTATGTTTGTATTTCAAATGTGAAGTTCAGAGATTAAAGCACATAAATGTGTGTCTTATTTTCCCTTCCATGGTATAAATTCTAAAAAGAGGGTCAGTATTTAACTAGATTCCCATATTAGGCAATTAAAACTACTTATTGGAAAAGTGAAACTATAAATGCTAAATAAAAAAAGCTTTAGGAAATCAGTTCTGAATTTGACTTTTCTTATTATCATTTAGATCTTGCCAATCTCATAAAAGGATCTTCCCATATGACTCAGCAAGTAAAGAATCACCTACCAGTGCAGGAGACACAGGAGATGCAGGTTTAATCCCTTGGTCAAGAAGATCGCCTGGAGGAGGAAATGGCAACCCACTTCAGTACTTTTGCCTAGAAAATTCCATGGACAGAGGATCCTGGAAGTCTTGCCATCCCTGGGGTCATGAAGAGTCGGATATGACTGAGTGACTAAGCATGAATCTCAAAAAGTTTATGAGTTTATCAGCTTTTAAAGTAGTCATAGTTGGTCATCTTACTCACTAAAATGAGAATTAAGGAGGAAGTACTTAGTAAATAAGAATTAGCTGGTACTTAGAAGTAAGTAATTAAAAAAAAAAACTAGCAGTTTTACTCTTCTGCCTGTTGATTTATAAAATTTTGCATAAGCCACATCCTCATGACAGGAAAGAATCACTCAAGAATTCTTTCACTCACATGCAAATTTTATATTCTCTTTCATTTGCCTTTTTTTTTTCTTTTCCTCATTCTTTAATATACGAGATAGGAATTATCATAGTTGCATCTCTCTTAGGAAGCCTAGAAGGAAAGTGAGAAGCACTTTGTAATCAGATAGTCCGCTGATTGTGTGTCTACTTTGGCTAAGAAGTTCAATACAATGTGTCTTTTTGTCTTCTGAGTTTTAGCTCTGAGATGAAATACCTGGTTATACTACAAAATAGAAACTATTTCAGGTAAAATTTTCTCCTATTGTTTATCTTCAGATTGATCTAGGCCTTGGAAACATTTTGAATATACTATATGTACTCTGATTTCTTTGCACTGATTTTTAGCTTCTTTGAGAAAGTCCTGATTCTCAGTTATGATTCTCAGCTCCTCACATTCACATTTACCTTTATCTACAGCCATCTAACTTTGTTTCTCCCATTTTCAAAGGGTAGAAAAATGTCCATTTGCTTGTTAAGTACTTCACTTCTACACAGACACTATTTTCTTTAGCGTCCTCAGCAATGATGCTCCAACAATGAGCACTGTTCTTTTCTTTGTTCATTTCTCTCTCATTTGAAGTTCCTTCTGAGCAAATAAACATATCTAATTACTTACCCCTTAAAAATAAAAGCAAAAATGATATTCTTTTTTTTTTTTAAATGATATTCTAATTCCACTTACCTCTCTGTATGTTGTCTATGTTAACCAATAGGTCAGTTCTCTTACATTAAGATTCTTCTTTCAGGCATGTGGTAAGATTGATAATGACATTTTTTGAACCTTACATTTGAGCAGAAGCCTTATGAGCCAGCTCAAGTTCTCCATTTTTCTGTATACTTTTCATTTATCCAGGAGGCAGATGTTGGTCAGACTAGGTCCCTGAGTGACCATAATGTTGAGTGGATAGCCTTGCTGACTTGAAATGAAAACACTGTGGTATGAGTAGAAAATACGTCTTTATTTTCAGCTCTGAAATTGTGGGTTTTCTCTTTACCAAAGCATAATCTCTCTTATCTGCATTAATATAGAAACTGAGTCCTAGAATTTGGGTGCTAACATAACAAAAACTTAAAATATAAGATAATGTCTTACTATCCATGTGGTAAACAAAGAGAAAAATGCTATTTAAAGCTTAAAAAATAGTGCTACACATTAGTCACTAAACTTTTAGTAAAAATATTGTTGGTTATAATTAGAAAGCAGGCCATGCTGGTTGTGGATGTGAGTGTTGATGAAGGAAGTGTGAAAACTGGAGGCAGTGGCATATATTCAATAAATTTAACAAGGCATTACAAAAAAAGTAAGATCTCAAAATAAATCGGCCAGTTTTCAAGAATGAATAAAATGGAATAAACCATTTCCAGAATATGAAGTCTTGTGATATTAAAAAGACAACTGCTTTTAGGCCCTAAACAGTAGCAGGAGGAAAGTTTCAAGGATTAAATAAAATGTTGATTTAAACTGAGTCTTGCAAATAAAAATAAAGTGAATAATTTTCAACAAATTAAGTTGCCTCAGAACAAAAATCAAATTAAGGAAGTGACCATGACAGTCATACTCAAAACCACCCTGATTAAGATACAGATAATGACATCTGATAAATATTTTTAAATGGGCAACATGCCTCAGAAAACAGAGACTGTGTACTTGCCAACCTCAGCAATTTAATCTCCAAGTATTTGTTAAGTCAAAGTATTGAGAGACAGAGAGAGACTAAGAAAAGGAGAGAGACTAAGAAAGAGAGAGAAATATACTATGTATGAGATTTATGTCATGCAAAGAAATGTGCTTATGAATACTGACATATAAAGATAAAGCTGACTGGAATCAAACTGGTAAGAACCAACTAGGTTTTTAAAAAGAAAGTACTGTCAGAAAAACAAAAAGCAGAAATCAAAACTAACTTGGAATATTGTTGCCATTTGAGACTTGAAATGACTCTAAGCCTCAACTATCTATAGACAGATAATAATCTGAGAACTATTTGTAGTATTTAAGGAGAACATGGTCCATGATGTCAATTTCAGTTGTGGCAAAGGAAGATAGAAGAAAAGAATAATTGGTTTTTGATTTGTGTTGCATTCTTCTGTTTTCCAAAAAAAAATATTTATCGTAATTATCCAGACCCTGTTCTTCCAAATATTTATTGAGTTGTGTTTGTGGAAACAAATAATGTGCCTTTCTAAGTTCAGAGATCTCCAAGACTAGAATAGCCCCAGCTATGATTTATCTAAAATCTCTTTATCTGTCATTCTAGGAAAAAGACCTTTTCACTGAAAAAACTGGTACTTTTAGGTTGATGCCATGACTGAAAGGGATTTATGACTGAAGTAAGTAAACCCTGGATTCAGGAAGGAGAGTGAACAGAGTATTTGGTGACCAGAATAAATTGTAGTAGTATTTGCAGTTTTTATAAATATTTCTATCTTTTTCATTCTGATAGAAGAATAAATTGTACTTCTACAAACACAGGCAGTAACATGTAACTTGCTTGGTTATGATATGAGGGCAGAAATCTTCAAAATTCAGTGTACAATTTTCTGTTTCTTCTCCCTCCCGGCCACAATAACTCCAAATTTTAAAAGTTCAATTGGAACTGGAAATAGAACTGCCTTATGATCCAGCAATCCCACTGCTAGGCATACACACTGAGAAAACCAGAAGGGAAAGAGGCACGTGTACCCCAGTGTTCATCGCAGCACTGTTTATAATAGCCAGGACATGGAAGCAACCTAGATGTCCATCAGCAGATGAATGGATAAGAAAGCAGTGGTACATATACACAATGGAGTATTACTCAGCCATTAAAAAGAATACATTTGAATCAGTTCTAATGAGGTGGATGAAACTGGAGCCTATTATACAGAGTGAAGTAAGCCAGAAAGAAAAACATCAATACAGTATACTAATGCATATATATGGAATTTAGAAAGATGGTAACAATAACCCAGTGTACGAGACAGCAAAAGAGACACTCATGTATAGAACAGTCTTATGGACTCTGTGGGAGAGGGAGAGGGTGGGAAGATTTGGGAGAATGGCATTGAAACATGTAAAATATCATGTAAGAAACGAGATGCCAGTCCAGGTTCGATGCATGATACTGGATGCTTGGGGCTAGTGCACTGGGACGACCCAGAGGGATGGTATGGGGAGGAGGAGGGGAGGAGGGTTCAGGATGGGGAACACATGTATACCTGTGGCGGATTCATTTTGATATTTGGCAAAACTAATACAATTATGTAAAGTTTAAAAATAAAATAAAATTTAAAAAAAAGACAAAAAAAAAAAAAGAAAGAAAGGGTGTACTATATATAGGGTAAAGAAAAAAAATGATAAAAGTTCAATTGGCCTGAATTCTTTTTTTTTTTTTTTAATGGTAATTGGACTTAACAGCAAGAGTTAAAGCAAAATCCAGTTAAACTTGGATGACTTGCCTCCTGATTTTTCCATGGAAGCTCAAATGGATTTTTTTAAATTAATTAATTTATTTTAATTTTTTTTAGCTTTAAAATTAATTTATTTATTTTAATTGGAGGCTAATTACTTTACAATATTGTGGTGCTTTTTGCCATACATTGACATGAATTAGCCACAGGTGTACATGGGTCCCCCTGTCCCGAACCCTCCTGACACTTCCCTCCTATCCCATCCTCTGGGTTTTCCCAGAGCATTGGCTTTGAGTGCCCTGCTTTAGGCTGAATTCTTTGTGAGAATAATGTGGATCAGAATTGTCTACTGACATGAGATGGGCAAGAAACCTAAGAAGGAAATAACTTCTGGTGTTTTAAGCAGTAAGAAATTAAGGTTGTTTATTGTAGCACAGTCAAGGAATTCTGTTATATTACTTAATTTATGTCTCTGCCCCCACCCTGACAGATTTTGAAATATATAATTTATATGTGTTACTTCTTAATTTTTTCATTATTTTTAACTTGTCCAACAGGAGTCTGGCTTCTATTATTTTCACAGCAGTAAAACTGGTTAATTATGACCAACATAGACAGCATATTAAAAAGCAGAGACATTACTTTGCCAACAAAGGTCTATCTAGTCAAAGCTATGGTTTTTCATGTAGTCATGTATGGATATGAGAGTTGGACTATAAAGAACACTGAGCACTGAAGAATTGATGCTTTTGAACTGTGGTGTTGGAGAAGACTCTTGAGAGTCCCTTGGACAACAAGGAGATCCAACCAGTCCATCCTAAAGGAAATCAGTCCTGAATATTCATTGGAAGGACTGATACTGAAGCTGAAACTCCAATACTTTGGCCACCAGATGTGAAGAACTGACTCATTTGAAAAGACTCTGATGCTGGGAAAGATTGAAGGCTGGAGGAGAAAGGGACAACAGAGGATAAGATGGTTGGAAGGCATCATTGACTCAATGTACATGAGTTTGAGTAAACTCCGGGAGTTGGTGATGGACAGGGAGGCCTGGCATGCTGTGGTTCATGGGGCCGCAAAGAGTAGTACGTGACTGAGCAGCTGAACTGAACTGAACTAAGTTCACTAAAACCTGATTATAGTTAAATTCATTACAGGCATTTTAGTTCATATCTTGCTAACATAACTGCTTTATGATTTTATTGGATTTTTTGACTGGAAATTCTTTCCATTCCTGGATTCTGTGATATCATACATTTTCAGTTCATGCTTTCTCTTAGAGTCTCTATAATTTTCTCTTTCATTTCACATTCATTAGACTTAGTGTTCACCAAGGTTCTAAAACTTTCATTTCTGCTTTCTCTGGAAAAAGCAAATGAAACTTCAATGATGTCAGCAATGGGAAATGTTTGGGGAACTCCTAAATTAGTATATCCCTTGTCCATATAATTTTGTTGAGTTCTAAAAGCTATGTCTGTTTTTGTCTGAACATGATTACCACCTTTACCTGAATCTCAGCATGTCCAGAGTAAACTTACACTTTCCTTCAAACATGTTTCTCTCTGTAGTTTTCATTTTTGGTTAATGTTACAAGCATATCTTCTCCATTTGGTATTAAACCTCTCCATTTGTAGATATCCGTGATTGTAAGTCTTTCTCTACCACACATCCAAATAATTACTAAGTGCTGCTTAGTCTAACTCTTTAATGGGAACAACTATCCTATTTCTATTTCAATTAACACTATTTTAGTCCAGGATTTAATTATTTCTCACTTGATTTTCCAAGCACCTGCCTTACCCTTTTGTTCCTATTCCTATTCCTATTTTGTTCCATGCCCTGCATTGTGGCCTAAGTGATCTTCCTAATGTACAAGTTAGCACCGGTCACTCTTCTTGATTTCTTCAAACCCTCTCTCATTTGCAAATCGGATTAAATCCATTCTCCATATTGTACTTACAAAGATATCTTATGTCTTCTTTAATTTCTTTTCAAAATTTATCTCTTCATATTTTTCCTTTGTAACATATGCTTAATCCATACTGAACTGTATATAATTACCTAACACCATGCCTTCTAACCTTGCTGCTCTTGTAAATGCTTTTTCTGCTAGTTGGTATTGATTTTTTCTTTACCTGAAAATAACCCCTTTTTTAATTTAAATACAAAACAGTTTTACCTCCCTGGTATTCCCCATTTTACTCTTTGCACATCCTTCAGTTCAGTTCAGTTCAGTAGCTCAGTCATGTCCTACTCTTTGCGACCCCACGGACTGCAGCACGCCAGGCTTCCCTGTCCATCACCAACTCCCGGAGTTTACTCAAACTCATGTCCATTGAGTCATTGATGCCATCCACCATCTCATCCTCTGTCATCCCCTTCTCCTCCTGCCTTCAATCTTTCCCACAGTCAGGGTCTTTTCAATTCTTTGCATCAGGTGGCCAAAGTATTGGAGTTTCAGCTTCAGTATCAGTCTTTCCAATAAATATTCAGGACTGATTTCCTTTAGGATGGACTGGTTGAATCTCCTTGCAGTCCAAGGGCCTCTCAAGTGTCTTCTCCAATTCTACAGTTCAAAAGCATCAATTAGCTTTTTTTGCTTTGCTTTCTTTATAGTCCAACTCTCACATCCATATATGACTACTGGAAAAAACGTAGCTTTGACTAGATGTACCTTTGTTGGTAAAGTAATGTCTCTGCTTTTTAATATGCTAAGTGGGTCATAACTTTTCTTCCAAGGAGCAAGTGTCTTTTAATTTCATGGCTGCAGTCACCATCTGCAGTGATTTTGGAGCCCCCTAAAAATAGTCTGTCACTATTTCCATTGTTTCCCAATCTATTTGCTATGAAGTGATGGGACCAGACGACATGATCTTCGTTTTCTGAATGTTGAGTTTTAAGCCAACTTTTTCACTCTCCTCTTTCACTTTCATCAAGAGGCTCTTTAGTTCTTTGCTTTCTGCTATAAAGGTGGTGTCATCTGCATATCTGAGGTTATTAATATTTCTCCTGGCAATCTTGATTTCAGCTTGTGCTTCATCCAGTCCAACATTTCTCATGATGTACTCTGCATATAAGTTAAATAAGCAGGGTGACAATATACAGCCTTGCACATCCTTGTCATTTCACTTATCCTACTGTGTTGTCATTTGGAATTTTTTGCCACTTTCTGCCAATCTCCTGTAGAGTGTCTGACTACAGAGACCACTGTTTATATTTCTTTTTATCCCTAGTGTCTAGTAGACTGAATAACCAATAGTAAGTACTCAGCAGGATTGAACCCAGATCTCCCACATTGTAGGCAGACAATTTACTGACTGAGCCACCAGGGAAGCCCAGTAAAACTGAAGTGGGTAGCCTATCCCTTCTCCAGCGATCTTCCTGATCCAGGAATTAAACCTGGGTCTTCTGCATAGCAGGCATATTCTTTACCAGCTGAGCTACCAGGGAAGTCCCAACTGTCATTTACTAATAAATAAATAAGGATACCTTGATGTGGAGGCTTTCACTGTGTTCTAATTCACACAAAACTAAAACTACATATTATTTGTATTAATTGTAATAAAATCATATTTATTTATCTATTGATGAATTCCTGATGAAAGACTTGAAATATTCAGTATTGAAATAATTGGACTGGCAGAATTCTCTAAAAAATAAAACATTTACATATTATTCATTTCTAGTTTTGTTTCTTTAACAAACGTGCTGTGGAAGTTAGCCTTAGGAACATATCCTCTGGCAAGTCATTTCTTCTCAGCTTTCTCCAGCACAGTCTCAAAGAAAGACTTCTCACTGTTCTTTGCAGTCCTATTCTAGCTTGTGAAAATTGTCTTTGTTCACTCAAAAAGCATGATATCCTAGGCTCATAAATGTGATGAAGCAGCTCTATTTAACAGACCAGAAAAAGCTTCATAGTTTTCTCTTCATGTTTTTGAAAAGCTTTTTGAGGAGAAATGTTGATTTCATTTAATTCTGCCTTCCTTCTTACTTGCTTCCCAGAGAGCAAAATGTGGTTTACCTAATAATATTTAAGATCATGAACATGATTATTTTAGTACATTTGAGAGATGGATTATTAACAGCTGTAAATAACTCGAGTACAAATTAAGTTATTGTCTGATAACCATAGTAAATATAGTTCTTAGTAAACAGAAATGGTGATTCAAATTTCAAATGTATCTAGTTGCTGTATTTATTCATAAAAAGTTTTTATATAGCTTATGCTATGATGGATTGATTAATTACACTAAGGTATAATGTTCACATTTTCTGTATAATACAATGAAATGAAATTCTGATGAATGAAATTCATTGGATTCTATGCTATGAATTATTTTGAATTATAAAATACTATCCTCAAATCCCAAAACATACTTAAAATATAAGTGGCATCAAATGGACTTTGGAAGAGTTAATTATTTCTTAGGAGTATTTTAAAATTAAATAAAAGTAAAAACACATGTGTATTAAAAATTCTCATAAAATGCCATAGAGTTAAGCCTGCAGACACATGGATCCTAACACTTCACCTGATTTAAGACTCTACAGATCTTCCTGACTGACAGGTGGCTGAATTTAGTTAAAAAAAGAAAATGTGATAAGTATTTGCAAATAAACCAGTGTCAATTTTTGAAAGTCAGTTGTCATCAATAGCAAAACTGAACTATGAACAAGCAGTTAATAGTTTTTTTTTTTCTCTCTCTTCTTTTTGGTATAAGCTGGAAAAAAATAATTAGAACAGATTCTTTCTAAGTACGAGCATTGATAATATAGAACTTGTATAGTACATGGAACAAGTTCTTTCTGAAGCATGTTTTATTATTTTTTCTGAAGCCACAGATGTTAGCTGTTTTCACATCAAAACAATGATGTTAGTCATGAATTTCTTGGAAAAGCATTTTTAAAAACCTTTGAGCAGATGAGATGGGAGATGTGTTCTTCAGAGTAAATAAAGGCTCTTGTTTTCAGTAGAATATCATGAGTAGAATTTCTTTGGCAGTAGCCTTTGAATAGACATTTTAAGTGTGCCGAAAAGTTGTCAGAGAGAGACTCAAAACTATAAACTAACCTATGAGAAGTGGGGGTATCAAAGAGCCCAAAAAACCCTGAAAAGTGACAGATTTTTAGGAAGCAAGAACCTAAAGAACATTCAAGAGAATTACATGAGCTTGTATTCACATATTTTACACTTTTCCCTGAAAAAGTACCCACATATAAAAAAAGAATATATTATAAAATGTAAAGCTCTATAATTTCACTCAGTGTGATCACAACTGTGCAACCACTACTCACATCAAAAATCAGACAAATGCCAGTTCACAGAAGCCCCTCTGATACCCCTCCCTAAAGATATTTACTTTCCAGAATTCTTTTCATGGATAGTGCCTGTTTTACAACACACACATACACACGCAGCGGGATTATTCTACTTGCATTTGACTATGTGTGTTTGTGCCGATATTTTTTCTCTCTACATAAAGTATAATTCAGACATGTTTTTGTGGTTTCAATATTATCTTTTTAATGGATAGTATTCTATTTTATGATTTTATTAAGGTGAATCAATTCTGATGCTTCTGGACTTTTGGTTGTTTTTAATTTATAGGCAATGTCAACCTTTAAAATAAAACAGCCAGTTATTTTACCAGCAAATTGGGTTTATTTGGGATAGCAGAGGAATTGCAGTTCTGGACTTGAAAGCTATGACAACACTATAGGAAAACTCCAGAAAAGGAGAGGATTGTTACTTCACAGAGGATAAGGTAGAAAGCTGAGAAGGACTGCTTTGAAACAAAGTCCATCCAGGAGAACAGCAAGAGTTCAGGTTAGTGACAGTTTCTCATTGGCTCCATGGTGGTAGTATCTCAGTGCCTGGGGCTGTTGATGGGCAAGGAGAGAATTGTCTTTCCTTTTGCTGGAGTAATAAAGTGGTAACATTCTTGTCGGAGATGCAGGGCAGGTCTCTTCTTGTTTAGGGTATGCGAAGAACAAAGAGTGTAAGAGATTCCTCTTCAGGGCTTCTGGACTCCATTTTAATTTTCACACAGTTGGAAATAATATTGCTATAAACAGTATAGTGTGTGTCCTGTGATGCAAGTATGAGAATTATTGATCAATAGGGAATGTTTGCATTCAGTTTTAGTGAATACTGCTGAATATTTTTCCAAGATAGTTTTAAAAAATTGACACTGCCAAGAGTGTATAAGCATTCTAGTTGCTTACATCACACCATTTGTAGGTGATGCCAGTCTTTTTAATTTTAGCCATTTTGGTGACCGTATTTGTAGCACATTAGTTTTGTGTTTCCTTTATCACTAATAAGGTTGTATAACACTTTGTATGCCTGTTGACTCTTTGAACAGTCTCTTTTACCTGTTGCAAGAAGTTTTGCCATTATTTTCCTGAGTTGTATGTCTTTTCCTACGAAAACATGGAATTCTTTTTTATATTTGGACTTCAAGTATGTCATTGTTAATTAGTATCAAATATGGACTGCTTTTTTTACTTTTCAGTATTGTCTTTTAACATACAGAAATTTTGCTTAAGACATTTTTTTATACCAAAGTCAGAAAAATACTCTGCTGTTTCATTGTTTTAACTTTTATACCGTCTATAAGGGATAAGGAATTTGTTTTTCTGTATATCATGCAGATGGTTCATGTATTATTATTTTTCATTTGTATATGTCCCTTGTATTTTTTCACAATTTGTTATTAAATTCATCCTTAGCTCATAAAATGAATTGTGGATTTCCCCCATTCTTTCTAACAATTGGAAATATTTAAGATCACTGCAGATTATTCTGTAATATTTAAAGTGATTCACAGGTTTTACTTGGGTTAGGAAGTTTCTGATTGGATTTTTCTAGATTTAATTTATTTAATATATAATAGGAACAATCAGGTTTCCTATTTATCCTTGTATAAGTTTCATGTAGTTGTGCTTTTCAAAATTTGTATCATTTAAAATTTCAAATAAATAGGAAAATGAAAACATAAGTAATCCGGGGGTTCTTCTCGACCCAGGAATCGAACTGGAATCTCCTGCATTGCAGGCAGATTTTTTACCAACTAAGCTATCAGGGAAGCCCATAATATTTGCTGCTAAGTCACTTCAGTCGTGTCCGACTCTGTGCGACCCCATAGACAGCAGCCCACCAGGCTTCCCTGTCCCTGGGATTCTCCAGGCAAGAACACTGGAGTGGGTTGCCATTTCCTTCTCCAAATAAGTATTTAGGCCAAGGTCAAATACCTGGGTTACAGAAAGTGAAAGTGAAGTCGCTCAGTTGTGTCCGACTCTTTGCGACCCCATGGACTGTAGCCTACCAGGCTCCTTCATCCATGGGATTTTCCAGGCAAGAATACTGGAGTGGGTTGCCATTTTCTTCTCCAGGAGATCTTCTCAAGCCAGGGATTGAACCTGGTTCTCCTGCATTGTAGGCAGACGTTTTACCGTCTGAGCCACATGGACTTAAATTATGTTGTTTTATATCAAGTCCATTTTAATAGTAAGAATGCCCAAAATGTTTTTGGAAAAAAATATAATGTAGTACTTTTAATTCAGTAAAACGACAGTAACTAGAGATACTTAGAGCCTGTGGAAAATTGGAAAAAACTTTTTATTATAACAAAGTTTGAAAGTTTAGTCACTCAGTCCTGTCTGACTCTTTGCGACCCCATGGACTGTAGACTACCAGGCTTCTCCATCCATGGGATTTTCCAGGCAAGAGTACTGGAGTGGGTTGCCATTTCCTTCTCCAGAGGATCTTCCCAACATAGGCATCAAACCTGGGTCTCCTACATTGTAGGCAGAGGCTTTACCATCTGAGCCACCAGGGAAGTCTATTATAACACATGTGGAGTTTTAATGTTGGTTCTGACACCAGCAGGCTCCAGGGACTTGTTTGTGATGACAACTTTGGGTGCAAATCCTCATTTTTAAATAGTGGATACTGAATAAGGTGATACTTATTGATTTTTCTGGTTAGGAAATTCTATGAAAATAATCTTATTTTAAGTAAACTCCTTTTTTGAATCAAAAGACTGTGCTTACTCAGAAACCAAGATCAGCAGACATCTAATCATGTTCTAGAGATGTGAGAAAAAGACTGCTATGAATGTTATCTTATTAAAAATATGCTCTCCAGATCTCTGAACATTACTGTTGATCTTTTTCAGAAATCTGTCTGGCTTTTCATATTTCATTAGAAATGAGGTGTCTAAAACTGAATGTAGTTTTCGAAGGGCAATGCAACTAAATTGGATAGCAAGGGTTTATTATCTTGCAGCTTCACAATATGACACCTTTGGATATATAATCCAGAATCACAAAAGTCCTTTATAGTGCTTTAGAAAATCTGAATATTATCTATACCCTTTGATCACATCTTACAGGAAGTACTTCTATTCATCACCCAATAAATTATTTAGCAGCATCTAATTTTGAATAGGTAAGGGATCTGCCAGCAATGCAGGAGACCCAAGTTCAGTCCCTGGGTAAGGATGATCCCCCGGAGAAGGGAATAGCAACCTATTTCAGTATTTCCTGGAGAATTCCATGGAGAGAGGAGATTGGCAAGCTATAGTCCATGGGGTTCCAAAGAGTGGAACATGACTGGGTGACTGACATTTTCACTTTCACTTTCAATTTTGAATACATTTGGAGGTCTTGGTGTTATCTATCTTATGACCAAGCTTCGTATGGAAATGTTACTTTTTTTTTTTTACATTTTCTTTTTTTTTTGTTTTGTTTTAAGAAATAACCAAATTTTATTTAAAATTTTTTTCTTATAATGGGACAAAATTATATAAATGAATCTTTTGTTAAGAATAAAAAAACTATATTTAAATTAAGCAAAATTTTTTTTCAAGTTTTTTACTGAGAAGTTGTGAGGTATTTTTTGAAGTATAAGCGACATAACATTATACTACTTTCAGATGTACAATGTAATGATTCAATATTTGTACAATGTACAATGTAATGATTCAATATTTGTATATATTGCAAAATAATCCCCACAAAAATCCAGTTAACACCCATCACCATACATAGTTATAATTTTTTTTTCATGTTATGTGAATATTCAAGTATCTCTTACTTTCAAATGTGTAATATAGCATTATTTTCAACAATTTTCAACAACATACACTTTCAACAATTATTATTATTATTTATGTTAGTACTTTTCATTTTTAAATTAAAAACATCTAGTTGTCTTGACATGATGCCAAGCAAGTCTTATTTCAAATAACACCACTTTTAGACTAGAAATACAGTAATGCTTATATTCTAAAGTGCAGCAGAAGTAAAAATCAACTTAGCATAGCAGTGTAATCCTAAGAGCAAATGGCTGATTGTGCTAACTGCTTCTCAGAGTTCAGTAATGTCTTTAATTTTCTTGTGCAAAATGCTAAATGAAAACAATAAGCAGATTGGAATTATATATGCATGGTTGTAAATGAAAGCAAAATCATTCATCTTTACTAAGAAAAACATGCAGCAATAGTAAGTTTCAATTTGATATTGTAGATAGTGAATTTTAAAAACTCAAATTTTCTTTTTATTACTTTCCAGCTTTCTCTGACAACTGTCCATATTTTGGAAATTAATATGTTAAAGTTGGATTTGGAATTTGAGTCATTAAAATGCCTTGCATATTTTAGTTTATATCATAATGAATACATTGAATCATTGTTTTATTCCATATTCTGTGCTGTGCTTAGTCGCTCAGTCACGTCCAACTCTTTGTGACCCCATGGACTGTAGCCTGCCAGGTTTCTCTGTCCATGGGGATTCTCCAGGCAAGAATATTGGAGTGGTTTGCTGTGCCATCCTCCAGATGATCTTCCCAACCCAGGGATTGAACCCAGGTCTCCCGAATTGCAGGCAGATTATTTGGGACTTTAATAACTTTGTTTCAGAGTGTTATTTTTAAATAAGAGATAACTAATTGAAAATTCATTATTCTTTTTTTTTTCAAATGGGAATAATTTAAGAAGATATATGTATACATACACACACACACACATAGGCTTCACATGTGGCCCTAGTGGTAAAGAGCCTGCCTGCCAATGCAGGAGACACCAATTTGATCCCTGAATTGCAAAGATCCTCTGGAGAAGGAAGTGGCAACCCACTCCAGTGTTCTTGTCTGGAGAATCCCATGGACAGAGGAGCCTGGTGGGCCCCAGTCCATGGGATCGTAAAGAGTCAGACACGACTGAAGCAACTTAACAATAGCAGCATATATATATATATATATATATATATATATATATATATATATACATACATATATATTATATATATAAATGTATTATTTGGCAATACTAAAACATGTTCATCAATTGCTAAAGCTTCCAAGAAGATATAACCATATGACTACTGAGAGACCAGTTTATTGCTTGAGCAAATGAATGTCCAGCCTATTATTAGTCTACAAATGGTATATGCTGTTTAGAGCCTCATTTGATCCTAAATGTTAAGTGCTGTGTGTCTCAAAACCTACCTGCATAATCATAGATCTTGGGGGATCTGACTATTAAAATCCCATGGCAAGAAAAAGAAAAATAAGAGTAACTTTAAAAAATGGTGGCATGTTTGGCTTTGGAATGTCACAGTTTCTAATAAGGATCCTGAGTGGAGGAATCTTTTTATATAAATGTTAATAAAAGTTTCTAAAAATGGACCCTAAGGCAATGAAGATGTAATTTTTCTAGTTCAAATTCATAGCAATGTTTTTCCCCCATATATTTAATGATGACAGATTTTTTTTAAGTAATTTATTTTTTCTTGAAGGATAATTGCTTTACGGAATTCTGCTGTTTTCTGTCAAACCTCAATATGAGTCATCCATAGGTATACATATATCCCCTCCCTTTTGAAACTCCCTCTCATCTCCTTCCCCATCCCACCCCTCTAGGTTGATACAGAACTCCTTTTTGAGTTTCCTGAGCCATACAGCAAATTCCTGTTGGCTATCTGTTTTACATATGGTAATATAAGTTTTCATGTTACTCTTTCCATACATCTCACCCTCTCCTCCCCTCTCTCCATGTCCATAAGTCTATTCTCTATGTTAGTAAATTTTAACTGTGATCATCTAGAATCCCTAGTTCGAGCATTTGGTCAGTCAATTAGATTCTATATTTTGAGGAAACGATTCTCAAAAGTCTTATTGTCTACAACACTGGCTTTGAACATATCGTGCACTCTTTGAGTAATAATCATTTATGAGACCAAAAGTAAAAATTAGAAAAACAAGGAGGTTTTTAATGTTTGATTGAAAAAATATAATGATTATGTAAAGATGTATGATTTTAATACCATCTGTACAAGACTAATATTAATATAGTAATAACAAATCTAATATTATGTATTTCATAAAATATTTTTTATGTGAGAGTTGGACTATCAAGATGTGATGTGAGAGTTGGACTATAAAGAAAGCTGAGTGCTGAAGAATTGATGCTTTTGAACTGTGGTGTTGGAGAAGACTCTTTTTTTATGACATTATTCTTTTTATATATATATATATTTTAACTTTACAATATTGTATTGGTTTTGCCATATATTAACATGAATCTGCCACAGGTATACACGTGTTTCCCATCCTGAACCCTCCTCCCTCCTCCCTCCCCGTACCATCCCTCAGGGTCGTCCCAGTGTACCAGCCCCAAGCATCCAGTATGGTGCATTGAACCTGGACTGGTGATTCGTTTCATATATGATATTATAGATGTTTCAATGCCAGTCTCCCAAATCATCCCACTCTCTCCGTCTCCCACAGAGTCCAAAAGACTGTTCTATACATCAGTGTCTCTTTTGCTGTCTTGTGTACAGGGTTATTGTTACCATCTTTCTAAATTCCATATATATGCATTAGTATACGGTATTGGTGTTTTTCTTTCTGGCTTACTTCACTCTGTATAATAAGTTCCAGTTTCATCCACCTCATTAGAACTAATTCAAATGTATTCTTTCTAATGGCTGAGTAATACTCCATTGTGTATATGTACCACAGCTTTCTTATCCATTCATCTGCTGATGGACACCTAGGTTGCTTCCATGTCCTGGCTATTATAAACAGTGCTGTGATGAACATTGGGGTACATGTATCTCTTTCAATTCTGGTTTCATCAGTGTGTATGCCCAGCAGTGGGATTGCTGGGTCATAAGGCAGTTCTATTTCCAGTTTTTTAAGGAATCTCCACACCATTCTCCATAGTGGCTTACTAGTTTGCATTCCCACCAACAGTGTAAGAGGGTTCCCTTTTCTCCACACTCTCTTCAGCATTTATTGCTTGTAGACTTTTGGATCGCAGCCATTCTGACTGGCGTGAAATGGTACCTCATTGTGGTTTTGATTTGCATTTCTCTGATAATGAGTGATGTTGAGCATTTTTCATGCATTTGTTAGCCATCTGTATGTCTTCTTTGGAGAAATGTCTATTTAGTTCTTTGGCCCATTTTTTGATTGAGTCATTTATTTTTCTGGAATTGAGCTGTAGGAGTTTCTTGCATATTTTTGAGATTAGTTGTTTGTCAGTTGCTTCATTTGCTATTATTTTCTCCCATTCTGAAGGCTGTCTTTTCACCTTGCTTATAGTTTCCTTTGTTGTGCAGAAGCTTTTAAGTTTAATTAGGTCCCATTTGTTTATTTTTGCTTTTATTTCCAATATTCTGGGAGGTGGGTCATAGAGGATCCTGCTGTGATGTATGTCAGAGAGTGTTTTGTCTATGTTCTCCTCTAGGAGTTTTATAGTTTCTGTTCTTACGTTGAGATCTTTAATCCAATTTGAGTTTATTTTTGTGTATGGTGTTAGAAAGTGCTCTAGTTTCATTCTTTTACAAGTGGTTGACCAGTTTTCCCAGCACCACTTGCTAAAGAGATTGTCTTTAATCCATTGTATATTCTTGCCTCCTTTGTCAAAGATAAGGTGTCCATATGTGCGTGGATTTATCTCTGGGCTTTCTATTTTGTTCCATTGATCTATATTTCTGTCTTTGTGCCAGTACCATACTGTCTTGATGACTGTGGCTTTGTAGTAGAGCCTGAAGTCAGGCAGGTTGATTCTTCCAGTTCCATTCTTCTTTCTCAAGATCGTTTTGGCTATTCGAGGTTTTTTTGTATTTCCATACAAATTGTGAAATTATTTGTTCTAGCTCTGTGAAGAATCCCGTTGGTAGCTTGATAGGGATTGCATTGAATCTATAAATTGCTTTGGGTAGTATACTCATTTTCACTATATTGATTCTTCCAATCCATGAACATGGTATATTTCTCCATCTATTAGTGTCCTCTTTGATTTCTTTCACCAGTGTTTTATAGTTTTCTATATATAGGTCTTTAGTTTCTTTAGGTAGATATATTCCTAAGTATTTTATTATTTTCATTGCTATGATGGGAGAAGACTCTTGAGAGTCTTTTGGACAGCAAGGAGATCGAACCAGTGCATCCTAAAGGAAATCAGTCCTGAATATTCATTGGAAGGACTGATACTGAAGCTGAAACTCCAATACTTTAGCCACCTGATGTGAAGAACCAACTCATTGGAAAAGACCCTGATGCAGGGAAAGATTGAAGGAGAGAGGAGAAGGGGACGACAGAGAATGAGATGGTTGCATGGCGTCACCAACATGAGTTCGAGTAGGCTCCAGCAGTTGGTGATGGACAGGGAAGCCTGGCATGCTGCAGTCCATGGGGTCACAAAGAATAGGACACAACTGAGAGACTGAACTGAACTGAACTAAAAATATTTTTCTATTCTCTTAATTTAATCATCTTAATGATGGTGTGTGGAGAAGGCAATGGCACCCCACTTCAGTACTCTTGCCTGGAAAATCCCATGGATGGAGGAGCCTGGAAGGCTGCAGTCCATGGGGTCGCTGAGGTCGGACACAACTGAGCAACTTCACTTTCACTTTTCACTTTCATGCATTGGGGAAGGAAATGGCAACCCACTCCAGTGTTCTTGCCTGGAGAATCCCAGGGGCGGGGGAGCCTGGTGGGCTGCCATCTATGGGGTCTCACAGAGTTGGACATGACTGAAGCGACTTAGCAGCAGCAGCAGCAATGATGGTGTGACTAAGTCATTTTCCAGTTTTGAAAAAATAAAGAAAATATTTCATTAAAGAATGTGTCTAAAAAATTTCCCCTCTTTTCTTATTTTAAAGTGGTCCTGACTTATATGGAAAATTAAACATTAAAATACATGCCAAAATATGCAAATAAATTTTCTGCTACCATGTTTTTAGTGTAAGAACACAGAGTTGAATCACTGTTTAAACTTCAAGAAGTCAATATCCATTTGCTCAAGAAATTAAGCTTGAGATAATTATGTGTAAAGTAAAAAAAAAAACATACTCTGCATCCACATTTTGAACAGCTAAGACAAAGTAAAAAAGTGGATCAGGGATGAGGAACTGACATAGAAATCTGATGTAAAATCTATGCAGTTTGATTCCTAGGTTGTCCAAGGCATATGAATTAGTCATTCATAGTTATTAAATGTATTCATTACTAGAACATAGAGCTGTCTAGGACATACACACATGATGCCTCTGGGAATTTAAAGCCCATCTACACAGATGCATATTAAATAAATATTTACCAAAAAGGGAAGAAACATTGAGAGTGAATCCAATCGAGAGTTTACCCTGATCTGGTATCACAAAGTTTTCTTTCAGGAAGTAATATGTTAGCTGATATCTCAGAAATAGTAAAGATTAAATTCTTCATTGTTGTTTATTTAGTCTCTCATTGTGACCCCTTGAAGGCCCACAAGACTTCTCTGCCCATGGGATTTTCCAGGCAAGAACACTGAGTGGGTAGCTATTTCCTTCTTTAGGAGATCCTTCCCACCGATGGGTCAAACCCACGTCTTCTGCACTGGCAGGCTGACTCTTCACCACTGAGCAATCAGAGAAGCCTTGATTTGTAAATTAAAAAGAAAAGGAAAAGAAACAGATTCAGGTTTACCTTTATTTCTTGAGGCCGTGAAGTTTGAGGATCTTGGGGCAGATTACCATGGGCGAATGAAAGAGAGCAATGGGAAATGTGAAGCAAAGTGAGAAAGAATGAGGAAAGGTCACATTAAGCACGGCTATGTTAGGCATATCCTGATTTTATTCACATTTTAAAGTGAAATTAGAAGTTACTCCAAAAGTTTAAATAGAGAGGGATGGCTTTATTTGTTTTGTGATTTTAAAAGATCAGTTCAGTTCAGTCGCTCAGTTGTGTCCAACTCTTTGTGACCCCATGAATCACAGAACACCAGGCTGCCCTGTCCATCACCAAGTCTCAGAGTTCACTCAAACTCATGTCCATTTTAAAAGATATATTGAGCCAAATAAAAGGCTATTAGTAGTAGAGTTAGTGGCTCAGTTATGTCGGACTCTTTCTGACCCCATGGACTATAGCGTTCCAGGCTCCTCTGTCTAATGGAATTCTCCAGGCAAGAATACTGGAGTGGGTTGCCATTTCCTACTCCAAGGTATCTTCTCCACCCAGGTAGTGAATCTGGGTCTCCCACATTGTAGGCAGATTCTTTACCATCTGAGCTACCAGAAAAGCTATACATTGGAGGCTACTGGAGTAATTTGAGTGAGGAATACTGGTGTCACTGGGATGGTGTTGGTGAAAGATGGGGAAGTTGATAGGACCAAATAATTCATGAACTGAGTTGTAGGAGTGGTTAAGCAGGACCCTTAAAGGATATATTCTTCTCATGGTGATTGAAGAACAAGAGGCCAACTTCTATTACAAAAACACATTTCCTATTTTGCTTCAGTCACATCTGCTGACAACCCATTAGCAAAAGAAGTATATAGCTGATGCCAAAGAGGTGGGAAGTTTGCTCCACCCTTGGTGGGATAACTGCAGTCACATAGAAAATAGTATAGATACATTTTGTAGTTGAACAGTTTATTCAACTACATATAAGGGAAAAGATAAAGTTTTAGAAAATAGTTTCAGGAGTTCACCTGCAAATAGTAAGATTTATAGGTAGGCTGACTGTATAATTTATTATCAAAGCTGGACACGTTTGAGAGTAAAAGAGGATGGATATTAATCAGTTCAGTTCAGTTGCTCAGTTGTGTCCAACTATTTGCAAACACATGAATCACAGCGTGCCAGGCCTCCCTGTCCATCACCAACTCCTGGAGTTCACTCAAACTCATGTCCATCGAGTCGATGATGCTATCCAACCATCTCATCCTCTGTTGTCCCCTTCTTCTCCTGCCACCAATCCCTCTCTGCATCAGAGTCTTTTCCAATGAGTCAACTCTTTGAATGAAGTGGCCAAAGTATTGGAGTTTCAGCTTCAGCATCAGTCCTTTCACTGAACACCCAGGACTAATCTCCTTTAGGATGGACTAGTTGGATCTCCTTGCAGTCCAGGGGACTCTCAAGAGTCTTCTCCAACACCACAGTTCAAAAGCATGAATTCTTCGATGCTCAGCTTTCTTCACAGTCCAACTCTCACATCCATACATGACCACTGGTAAAACCATAGCCTTGACTAGACAGACCTTTGTTGGTAAAGTAATATCTCTGCTTTTCAATGTGCTATCTAGGTTGGTCATAACTTTCCTTCCAAGGAGTAAGCGTCTTTTAATTTCATGGCTGCAGTCACCATCTGCAGGGATTGTGGAGCCCAAAAAAATAAAGTCTGACACTGTTTCCACTGTTTCCCCATCTATTTCCCGTGAAGAGATGGGACCAGATGCCATCATCTTCGTTTTCTGAACGTTGAGCTTTAAACCACCTTTTCCACTCTCCTCTTTCACTTTCATCAAGAGGCTTTTGAGTTCCTCTTCACTTTCTGCCATAAGGGGGGTGTCATCTGCATATCTGAGGTTATTGGTATTTCTCCCAGCAATCTTGATTCCAGCTTGTGCTTCTTCCAGCCCAGCGTTTCTCATTATGTACTCTGCATAGAAGTTAAATAAGCAGTGTGACAATATACAGCCTTGACATACTCCTTTCCCTATTTGGAATCAGTCTGTTGTTCCATGTCTAGTTCTAACTCTTGCTTCCTGACTCTCATATAGGTTTCTCAAGAGGCAGGTCAGGTGGTCTGATATTCCCATCTCTTTCAGAATTTTCCACAGTTTATTTTAATCCACACAGTCAAAGGCTTTGACATAGTAAATAAAGAAGAAATAGATGTTTTTCTGGAACTCTCTTGCTTTTTCCATGATCTAGCAGATGTTGGCAATTTGATCTCTGGTTCCTCCGCCTTTTCTAAAACCAGCTTGAACATCAGGAAGTTCACGGTTCACATATTGCTGAAGCCTGTGTTGGAGAATTTTGAGCGTTACTTTACTAGCGTGTGAGATGAGTGCAACTGTGCAGTAGTTTGAGCACTCTTTGGCATTGCCTTTCTTTGGGATTGGAATGAAAACTGACCTTTTCCAGTCCTGTGGCCACTGCTGAGTTTTCCAAATTTGCTGGCACATTGAGTGCAGCACTTTTACAGCATCATCTTTCAGGATTTGAAATAGCTCAACTGGAATTCCATCACCTCCACTAGCTTTGTTCGTAGTGATGCTTTCTAAGTCCCACTTGACTTCACATTCCAGGATGTCTGGCTCTAGGTGAGTGATCATACCATCGTGATTATCTGGGTCATGAGGATCTTTCTTGTACAGTTCTGCTGTGTATTCTTGCCACCTCTTCTTAATATCTTCTGCTTCTGTTACGTTCATACCATTTCTGTCCTTTATCGAGCACATCTTTGCATGAAATGTTCCCCTGGTATTTCTAATTGTCTTGAAGAGATCTCTAGTCCTTCCCATTCTGTTGTTTTCCTCTGTTTCTTTGCATTGATCTCTGAGGGAGGCTTTCTTATCTCTCCTTGCTATTATTTGGAACTCTGGATTTAGATGCTTATATCTTTCTTTTTCTCCTTTGCTTTTCGCTTCTCTTCTTTTCACAGCTATTTGTAAGGTCTCCTCAGACAGCCATTTTGCTTTTATGCATTTCTTTTCCATGAGGGTGGTCTTGATCCCTCTCTCCTGTACAATGTCATGAAGCTCTGTCCATCATTCATCAGGCACTCTGTCTATCAGATCTAGGCCCTTAAATTTATTTCTCACTTCCACTGTATAATCATAAGGGATTTGATTTAAGTCATACCTGAATGCTCTAGTGTTTTTCCCCACTTTCTTCAATTTAAGTCTGAATTTGGCAATAAGGAGTTCATGATCTGAGCCACAGTTGGCTCCCGGTCTTGTTTTTGCTGACTGTATAGGGCGTCTCCATCTTTGGCTGCAAAGAATATAATCAATCTGATTTTGGTGTTGACCATCTGGTGATGTCCATGTGTAGGGTATTCTCTTCTGTTGTTGGAAGACGGTGTTTGCTATGACCAGTGCATTCTCTTGGCCAAACTCTATTAGCCTTTGCCCTGCTTCATTCTGTACTTCATTCCAAGGCCAAATTTGCCTGTTAGTCCAGGTGTTTCTTGACTTCCTACTTTTGCATTCCAGTCCCCTATAATGAAAAGGACATCTTTTTTGGGTGTTAGTTCTAAAAGGTCTTGTAGGTCTTCATAGAACCATTCAACCTCAGTTTCTTCAGTGTTACTGGTTGGGGCATAGACTTTAATTACCATGATATTGAATGGTTTGCCTTGGAAACGAACAGATATCATTCTGTTGTTTTTGAGATTGCATCCAAGTACTGCATTTTGGTCTTTTGTTGGCCATGATGGCTACTCCATTTCTTCTAAGGGGATTCCTGCCCACAGTACTAGATATGGTCATCTGAGTTAAATTCACCCATTGCAGTCCATTTTAGTTCGCTGATTCCTAGAATGTCAACGTTCACTCTTGCCATCTGTTTGACCACTTCCAATTTGCCTTGATTCGTGGACCTGAGATTCCAGGTTCCTATGCAATATTGCGGTTACAGCATCGGACCTTGCTTCTATCACTAGTCACATCCACAGCTGGGTATTGTTTTTGCTTTGGCTCCATCCCTTCATTCTTTCTGGAGTTATTTCTCCACTGATCTCCAGTAGCTTATTGGGCACCTACTGACCCAGGGAGTTCCCCTTCAGTATCCTATCATTTTGCCTTTTCATATTGTTCATGGGGTTCTCAAGGCAGGAATACTGAAGTGGTTTGCCATTCCCTTCTCCAGTGGACCACATTCTGTCAGACCTCTCCACCATGACCCTCTCATCTTGGGTGGCCACACACGGCATGGCTTAGTTTCATTGAGTTAGACAAGGCTGTGGTCTATGTGATCAGATTGGCTAGTTTTCTGTGATTAAGATTTCAGTGTATCTGCCCTCTGATGCCCTCTTACAACACCTACCATCTTATTGGGTTTCTCTTACCTTGGGCATGGGGTATCTCTTCATGGTGGCTCCAGCAAAGTGCAGCCACTCCTCCTTACCTTGGACTAGGGGTATCTCCTTATGGCTGCCCCTCCTGACCTTGGATGTGGAGTAGCTCCTCTTGGCCCTTCTGCGCCTGCGCAGCCGCCGCTCTTTGGATGTGGGGTTGCTGTTCTCAGCATTAATAGATTTGCTGTAACCACAGGTATAAACTAGGGCTGTGTGTGGCAAATCAGGATACATAGTTATGCTAGGCATGAGAAGAAAAAAGACACATGTGGAAAAGGGGTAACATTTGATCAAAGATACTAGAAAAATAATTCTTCTAATATAAAGATTCCAGCCAGTAGATTAAATGGTTCATTGAATTTCAGGAATGATTGTTGAGAAAAGAAATACAACAAGGTGTATTCTGATAATATCTTTACATTGTAAAAATTAGAAAAAATTTTATAAGCCTCTGGTACTAAATGTGTTACCTATAAATAAAAAAAGAACGATACGAAAGTTAGTGCAGTACATAAAACCAAAAACTAACGGACTAATATCTAGGGACAAGAAAGAAAATGTAATTAGAATCCTTTCATGATGCCTTTTTTATGATATAGCAAAAGAAAGTGTCTCAAAATTTTATTGTACTTTTATCTTATGAATGTGAGTTGGAGGAAGGGCAGTGTGAGGAGGGAAACAGTTCTTTTGTTGGAAAATATTAGTAAAAAGGTATGTAAAATTAAGTGTGAAGACAAAGAAAAGGGTAGTAGCCACTGAAGGAAAGGTAAGGACCACTTCAGAATTCATGAGGGGATGGCATAGAGCACAGTATTGTCCTTTAGTATTCAGTCCTTCCATTCCTGGTAAGAGAATTATCCATCTCCTATTGCCATGTGACTTGTAGTTCCTTCTGTAGGTAGATTTTTACTTGCTTGTACCACTGATAGTCTACTTCATTTGACTAGCTTTGACCAATGGGATCAGAGTAGATAAAACATACCCTCTTGGAACAAAGGCTTTAAGTACAGTTGTGGTTCAGCTTTCTCTTTTACTTTTTTCCTTATACCACTAGCATAACATATTCCAAATAAGAGCTGTATCTTCAGCCTGGGTAATAATATAAGCAGACTCATATGATAGGAATGCTGAAACTGATCTGTAACTGCCCATATAGCTGATCTGTAACAGCCCATATAGCAAAGCTGAATGAAACAGAATTGCTCCAAATAAAGAAAAGCAAACTAAAATTTGACATATTGGTGGTGGCAGTTAGTCTATTATAAGAGGCTGGAAGATAATCACCCATGTTGTACAGTCTTAAATACTTGGTAGACTTTTGCTTAAGTAAGTTAATATGAAAATAAAATGACCTAGATTGGCAAGGCCATAGGTCCTCTGGCAAACCCCTAAATGGATTAACATGGCCTTCATTAATGTTTCTCTATGGACAAATGGTTTACTGAATAGACGTTAAGAACATGATGTATGAGATTATATACTATGGTTATTTTTTGGTTGTTGCTAGAAAACCAGGGAATATTAGGTCGTTTGTTACTGCCTCTATCCTCTCAAAATATAATTGACTGAAACACAGAGGTTTTCCCTGGGGGTGGGGAATTGTTATCGAACCAACAAAAATATGGAAAATCAAAATGAGCAACTAATGAAGTAAAAAAAAAATGTTATGTGAGATGTAAGAAGAACAATTGTCTAAACATCATCATTGAATGTGAATGCATTGATTTCTTTCATTAAAAAAAAGAGAGGTCAAAAAATAGTGCTGGATTATATGTTCTTAAACAGCAGAAAGAGAAAAAATTAATATGAAAGAAATAAAAGGATATTGAAATAAAATGAACAAGGAAATAAGGGTTAAATACACATAATAATGAAGAGGAAATATATTTAGACAAGTTAGAATTTTTAAGGCTAGCTAAAGCATTAATAAGAACAGACAAATTTTTTGTTGATTTGAAAACACATAGTAGAAAAGAGTTAAAAATCCTTATAGAGCAAACAGTAGCTAAATACATAAAAGAAAATCTGGGAAATGCAAAAAATTTACAAAATTAAAAATGTAGATTTCAATAATCTCTTCAAAGACTGAGTGATGTAAAAGGCAACAAATATTAACACAAAACAAAAATGCAATTAATCAAATAAATTTGATAGGGATACTTAGAGTCATGGCTATCTCATACAGGATGCTTATGTTTTTTTAAATCTGTGGAAAATTTACAAAATAGTGCACATACTAGAACTCATAAATAAACTGATAAAATGAATCTTTATAAGTTCTATAATACTAAACATTTTTAGGCCCTGTGTTTTGGTCATCCCCAACTATTTTTGTGTTCAGAATAATAGTTATAGACTACCTTTGGACAGTCCATTGGGAAATTTTAAAATATACAAAAAGCAATAAATATGAGAACACTTCATATCAAAAACTATGGGATGTACCCATATGGGAAGTTTATGTACCAAGAGGAAGTTTATATACCATTAGTAAGTTTATAGTTTCAGGTACCGTTATTATTAGAAAGATGAATGACCAAATTTAATTAATTTATTTTTAAGCAATTAGTCAATGAACACCATTATTTAACAAAATAAATCAAGATAAAATAGGAAGATGAATTTAATAAAGATAGAATAAAATTTAAGAAAAAACAAGAGATAGTCATCAGTATGCATAAAATTCAGAAGCTCATATTTTTAAAAGTCAAATGATATTTATTAAAAGGCTGACAGAGTAAACATACATGAATGAGAGTGGAAAATGAGAAATAATAAAGTTATAGGAGAAATAAAAGCATTAAATATCACCTCACTTAAACCTTATAGAACACATTTGAAACATTTTGAGGAAATGGATGATTTCTAACAAATACAAATTACCAAAATTTATTCAAGAAATAGACAAATTGAAAATATGCATTACAATGGTAGAAACAGAATATATGTTTAAAAACTACAGTGTAAGGAACCTGGATCAACTAAGTTTTAACCAACTGTTAGGCAGCTTCATTCTCAGTTCATTTAAACTATTTCAAGGTATCAGTTCAGTTCAGTTGCTCAGTCGTGTCCGACTTTTTGTGACCCTATGGACTGCAGCATGCCAGGCTTCCCTGTCCATCACCAACTCCCAGAGTGGATTCAAACTCATGTCCATCTCGTCGGTGATGCCATCCAACCATCTAATTCTCTGTCATTCCCTTCTCCTCCTACTTTCAATTTTTACCCATCCAGGTCTTTTCCAACGAGTCAGTTCTTTGCATCAGGTGGCCAAAGTATTGGAGCTTCAGCTTCAGCATCAGTCCTTCCAATGAATATTCAGGACCGATTTCCTTTAGGATGCACTGGTTGGATCTCCTTGCTGTCCAAGAGACTCTCAAGAGTCTTCTCCAACACCACAGCTCAGAAGTATCAGTTATTCGGGGTTCAGCTTTCTTTATAGTCCAATCTCACATCCATACATGACTACTGGAAAAACCATAGCTTTGACTAGACGGACCTTTGTTGGCACAGTAATATCTCTGCTTTTTAATATGCTGTCTAGGTTGGTCATAGCTTTTCTTCCAAGAAGCAACTGTCTTTTAATTTCATGTTTCCAGTCACCATCTGCAGTGATTTTGGAGCCCCCCAAAATAAGTCTCTTGTTGTTTCCATTGTTTTCAATGTATAAAGAGAGATAATGCTTCAGTTTGTTTTATGAGATCAACTTAAGTTTCAAATCTCAAAAAGAAAAAAAGAGAGAAAAAGTGAGAGACAAAAACAAACACAGAGAAATTATTTATCAGTATAAAAATACATATTCTTAAATAAAATATCAACAAATAGAAGCAAGGAATGTATGAAAATATAATGTAAAATTATTAAGAAGGCTTTATTCCATTAATAAAAGTGTGACTCAATATAAAAAGTTTTATATATATAAATTTTACCTTCACATATTCAAGGAAAAAAAGTGAAAAAATTCTATTGGTAGGTTACAATAAGGCATTTTCTAATATAAAAATTCATTCCTAATGAAAAGTATGAGTACAACAGAAACATAAGGAAGAAATCATTAAGCCATTTACCAGAATCTTTAAACAAACATTACCTTATAGGACAAAGTTCTAAAATTATTTAAAACAAATAAGTTAATGAGAACCTATCTATCATCATAGTATGTAATATTTTCTTGAGTTTTTACGAATATAAGAATTCAGAAGTCAATATAAACTTTGTAAAAGAGATAAAATTATGTTTCTTTGTGATAATATGATTAATATCTACAACCCTCATCTTTGTTCTCAACTACTAAAATGAGTAAGGTAACTTGATAAAGTGACTTGATATAAAATTAGTGATTACAAAAATCAGTATGTTGTCTTGAATTTAGCAGTAAACAACTAATAAAAGAAATGGGGAAATTAATCTATTTACAATGAACAACAATAATAACAAATCCATCAAACCAAAATCAGGAAACTTTATGAAATACTTACCCATAAATTTAATAAAAAATTCAGAGACTGCATATGAACAAAGTGAGAACACATTTATTGAAAGACAATGTGAGATCTGCAAAAAAGAAAAGTCATCCCATGTTCTTAGGCAGGAAGAAGCTATGTCATAATATATAAATTATCTCCCAATCAATAGGTATTTAATGCATTTAGTACGATTAGCTTAATCTCTAATGCTTTCTAAATCTACTTATTGAAAACTTTAGAAGTACTTCATGAGGTAAGAAGGTAATTAGAAAATGAGCCTAGAGCCTAAAGTAAAATGTTTTATATATTTTCTAATTATTGTTGAGCTACTTACAAAGTTTCCCAGATATTCTTATATCTTGAACTTCTGCTGAATTCTCGAACTTTTTGGTGACTGTGGTGAGAGTATTACTGCAATATATCATAAGTTATTTGCTTCACCACATATTATTTTGTATTGTTTTTTGAAAAATAGTAAAATAAGGGAAGAAAAATGACTTGAGTTTCCATATTGCTGCAAATATTCTTACTTGCAATATAATCTTTTTTATACTGATGAAACATAGATGTGATTCTCCAAACTATTTTATCAAAAAGTATATGAAATTTTAATCTAATATTTTAATTTGTATATTCAAAGCAATAATAAAAAAGGAAGCCAAAATAGTAATATGTGGTAAAAGTATCTACAGTAGATTTCTAAGAGCCATCTGTATTTAGAGAAGAGCATTTGTATAATGAGGGTCATACCTATGTTTCAATTAATGCTAGAGTCATTATTGACAGGAGTAGAGACAGCTTATTTAATGAGGCAAAGTTTTAAATTATAGATTTATTTTTTGAACACTCCCCCAAACCCTGGACTCCTTAAAAATGACAAGATAATTTGCATGCACATGTCTGTTCATTCAGTCATGTCCAACTCTTTGTGACCCCTTGAACTGTAGCCCACAAAGCTCCTCTGTCTGTGACATTTTCCAGGCAGGAATACTGGAGTGTGTTGCCATTTCCTACTCCAAGGGATCTTCCAGTTTCAGAGATTGAACTGGCGTCTCTTAGATCTCCTGCATTGGCAGATGAATTCTTTACCACTATGGCCACCTCAGTTCAGTTCAGTTCAGTCGCTCAGTCGTGTCCGACTCTTTGTGATCCCATGAATCGCAGCATGCCAGGCCTCTCTGTCCATCACCATCTCCTGGAGTTCACTCAAACTCATGTCCATCGAGTTGGTGATGCCATCAAGCCATCTCATCCACTGTCGTCCCCTTTTCCTCCTGCCCCCAATCCCTCCCACCATCAGAGTCTTTTCCAATGAGTCAACTCTTCTTATGAGGTGGCCAAAATACTGGAGTTTCAGCTTTAGCATCATTCCTTCCAAAGAACACCCAGGGCTGATCTCCTTTAGAATGGACTGGTTGGATCTCCTTGCAGTCCAAGGGACTCAAGAGTCTTCTCCAACACCACAGTTCAAAAGCATCAGTTCTTCGGCGCTCAGCTTTCTTCACAGTCCAACTGTCGCATCCATACATGACCACTGGAAAAACCATAGCCTTTACTAGACGGACCGTTGCTGGCAAAGTAATGTCTCTGCTTTTGAATATGCTATCTAAGTTGGTCATAACTTTTCTTCCAAGGAGTAAGTGTCTTTTAATTTCATGGCTGTAGTCACCATCTGCAGTGATTTTGGAGCCCATAAAAATAAAGTCTGACACTGTTTCCCCTGTTTCCCCATCTATTTCCCATGAAGTGATGGGACCAGATGCCATGATCTTAGTTTTCTGAATGTTGAGCTTTAAGCCAACTTTTTCACTCTCCTCTTTCACTTTCATCAAGAGGCTTTTGAGTTCCTCTTCACTTTCTCTCATAAGGATGGTGTCATCTGCATATCTGAGTTTATTGATATTTCTCCCAGCAATCTTGATTCCAGCTTGTGCTTCTTCCAGTCCAGCATTTCTCATGATGTACTCTGCATAGAAGTTAAATAAGCAGGGTGACAATATACAGCCTTGACGTACTCCTTTTCCTATTTGGAACCAGTCTGTTGATCCATGTCCAGTTCTAACTGTTGCTTCCTGACCTGCATATAGGGTTGTCAAGAGGCAGGTCAGGTGGTCTGGTATTCCTATCTCTTTTAGAATTTTCCAGAAGCCCATAGGATGTTTAATAATCACACATTTTTCCTCAGAATTAAAAATTTGTGAAGCAGGTAACACACCTTCCACATTTTAGGTATACACTGTATTCCCAAACAGATGACACAGTGTTTGTCAGAATGTATTTGATAGTTGATACACATATACATCAGACACATACACCATAAAATGCATTTAATTGGCTATTATCCATCTTATTCCATAGAAAAAATAATTAGTTATATTTTTATAGCCCCTGTGCATTCAGGAGAGTTGATATGGCTACTTTTAGAATTGGTTCTAAGCAGAAAATGATCATCTCTGAAGTATATAAATGAAGTATAACATAGCAAGTGTACTACAGCCTCTTTTCACCTATGATAATAAGAAATTAGGTCACTGGGTCCATATGTAATTATCAGATGGTAGAGGCTCAGTAAGCCTGAGTCTGTTAAGGAATGTGTGGGTAGAGAGACTTTCTCCTACTCTGACCAACATTAGCTATCTGCTGAGAGATAGAGACACACTTTTGTTTGTTTGTTTCTGTGTCAATTGAGTACAATTCTGTGATTGATCTGTAATTGCAGTTTAACATAGGCTTCTTAACTAATGCTTCTCAAGTCTCTGCATGCATGTTGCATGCTCAGTCACATCCGACTCTTTGCGACCTCATGGACTGTAGCCACCAGGCTCCTCTGTCTGTGGAATTTCCCAGGCAGGAATACTGGACTGGGTTGCCATTTCCATCTCTAGGGGATCTTCCTGACCCAGGGTTCAAACCTGCATCTCCGGCACTAAGCCAGCCAGAAGCCCCCTAAAGTCTCTATGCTGCTGCTGCTGCTGCTAAGTCGCTTCAGTCATGTCCGACTCTGTGCGACCCCACAGACGGCCTCCCACCAGGCTCCCCCGTCCCTGGGATTCTCCAGGCAAGAACAGTGGAGTGGGTTGCCATTTCCTTCTCCAATGCAGGGAAGTGAAAAGTGAAAGTGAAGTTGTTCAGTCGTGTCCGACTCTTAGCGACCCCATGGACTGCAGCCTACCAGGCTCCTCCATCCATGGGATTTTCCAGGCAAGAGTACTGGAGTGGGGTGCCATCGCCTTCTCCAGATGTGGTAGCAATAATTAATAATGAATACATATAGCTATGACACAAACTGGAATTTTGTGTTATTTTATTAGTAACATAGCAGAGTCCCTAAATAGAGAATTCAATCACTAGGGTATTTTTAAAAAGCAGCATGTAGAGAGAGTTAATAAGGATCCTCATTCAAACAATTTCTTTCAAAATCCTTAGGAATGTCCAGGTATTACCTGCCCTGCTTCTGCCCTCTCTCTGACTATTTAGTTTGATTCCTGAGCTTCAGTGATGGAGGAAAATGGTAGAGGTATTTCCTAAGATATACAGCCAATGCTCAGCAGGCATATCCAGGAGACTATGCACAGGGAATGGATGCTCTGATTTGAACTGCTTTCCTAGGGGCACATCCTATGGACCCTGTGTGATATTCAAGCATAAGTGCCTTTAGCTCGTTGAGCACAATGCAGGGCTGCTTTTCTTGCCAAACCTTCATCAAATTTTGATAGAGTCATTAGAAATCAACAAATAAATTCTCAACCAAGAGGGACTTTTAATAGGGGATTTACAGCTTGTATGATCTCTTTTGTTTTTATAGATTGCAGTCTGTATTTCAGAGTATAAACACATAGTGTTTGCTTAAACATGGTAGTCAATTGTTATTACTTTATTTACATGGTAAAGTCAAGTCTCACTCCAAGTTTAAGGCCATTATTTCTGGTGGTTTCCTATAGCTTATTACTCTTCAAAAATGAAATAAAACTTAAAATTTCCATTAACTTAAATACCATAGTTTTGAAATGGAATTGGCCAGTGATGGGAGTGATAAGCTCTAGGACTATGTGCTTGGAATGACTTTATTAGGCTCAACAAGATGGCCTGGAAGGTAGACTGAAATAAAATCCCTACTGACAACTACTGCAATCCTCTACTGAAGGAGGTGAACAGATGTAAGGCAGGGAGATGGAGGAAAGAGGCTGAGAAAATTATCAACACATAGAGCCTGAGATGTAGAGAACTAACCTGTGATTCACAGATTTTAAACAACAAATACACAGAAATGCTTTTTTTTTTTAACAAAATAAATATGTTGATATGGCATACCCTAATTAAAGCTGAGAGCTGCATTGTCTCACTCCACTTTATAATTTCCATAATCTTTACCAACAAATAATTGGCTCCATTAAAAGATGAGTGATAAGCAGGAAAGACTCAAGACATAACTTGTCCATTGGAAAAGAGAAAACACACAAGGCAAAGCATACAGAGACATTACATTTCGAGAATACTTATCAAGAAAACATAACATTTGTAATAGACATTGCTTCAAATGACCTTAATAATAAAAGAAACTCAAAGAGTAGGTGAGTATGATTGAAGAATAGATAATTGAAATGTGAAAGAGGTGAAAAAAATCTAGCAGAAAACGATAGCCCAGGAAAAGATAACAGAAATAAGTGCCATATTAGAAGCAAGGGACATATAAATGCAATGCAAAATCGCATAGTGAGTATGAGTGATTTTCCCATAACAGAAAATAAAAAATTGGAATATAAAATGATTAATGGCTGCTTTTTGAGAAGATAAGTGATTTGGAATATGCAATATTGTAAAGAATAACATAAGCAAAATTATGGCTCCTGACAAAAACAATAGAACATGAGGATTTAGGCATAAAAGAAGAAAAATGTTTCTGAAATAAATATTTCCTTTTAAAAAATTATGATTGAGTAATATTTACATAGTTCTGAAAAAACATAAAGCATCTAAGTAATTGTATACAGGATACATTTTCTTCAGTTACAAAGGCAACCTGAAAAATATTTTATGTATGCCAGAACCTCAGGAATAGAATGTTGATATTTGAGGTCCTTAGTAAAAGACAGCCAAATATTCAGTCAAATAATACAGAAACCTGGAATGGAGAAGCAAGGTGTGGGCATTACATCTCTTTTAAAAATGAATAAATAAACCTACTAAACCATTTCAAAATGTTTGTAAAATATAAATATTATAAATCTTATTTAAAAATAATAATGGGCAAAACCAATACAATATTGTAAAGTTAAATAAAAAAAATAATAACTCAATTAACAAAACATTAGGAGATAAGGAATGAGAGTTGGCAGGAACTTCCTGTATGGTAGCAGCATTTTTCACAGAGGAGAGTCAACAGAGTATTAAGAAGCTTAAATTTTTAAAATAAAATCTCTAACATCAAAATTATTTCTAATATATTTTTAAGTTAAGTATAATTTTTGTAAACATATCCTTTGTAAACATGTCTGATTTTCAGTAATTTCTTCCCTTTAACTTCTGTTTCATTGTTTCACTAACTCTTAAATTTAATACATAACTGATTCAAAAGACATTGATAGTATAAATTCAACTTTGTCTGAAAATCTATCTGTTAATGCAAGTTAAACAAGATTTCAGGTGAAAATAACAGAAAACATGACTTCTGTTTCTTTAAACATAAATAATGTTTATTTCTCTAATATAATAAAAAAAATTGGGAGATAGGCAGCTGCTGAACCAATGACTCAGAAGTTTGTGCAGTTATTAATTGTTTTCTCCTGTTCCAAGAAAGAAGATGGAAACAGACAAGGGGTAGGGAGTGTGATCAGACTTGTGCTTATGTTTCACTGACCCCTCCTGGCTTCAGGGGAGTCTGGACAAGTGACTCATACAGACTTTCTAATGTGATTTAGAGTAGTTAAGGGTAAGAGGTTGCGTGATCAGAGCTAGGTGTCTACTACATGTCCCTCTTTATATAATAATGGAGGAGTCTCAGAAATAAAGTGCAACTTTTCCTTTTTTTAAACCACAGATAATATACAGGTTTTTTCAATGTTTTTATAGTTATTTATTTTTAATTGGTTGATGATTGCTTTACAATATTGGTTTGATTTCTGTCATACACCAACGTGTATTAACCATAGGTATACATATGCCCCCTCCCTTTTAAATCTCCCTCCCACCTCTCACCTATTCCTACCCCTTAAGTTACTATAGAGCCCCAGTTTGAGTTCCCTGAGTCATACAGCAAATTCCCATTGGCTATCTATTTACATGTGTTACTGTATACGCATCCATGCTACTCTCTTCATTTATCTCACCCTTTCCCTCTACTCTCCCACCCAATTTCTTTTTAATCTGATATTTTATATTTTAAAAATGAAAGAAGGTACAATCAAAGATATATCATCAATATCTATCCATGTTGTTGAAACCAATGAAAACATTCATTAAATATATAACATCATTTTGCATAGATGGAAACCACATGTGATAACTCTAGTAATGAAAATACATATAAAATATTATGTATGATTACAATATATGCTAAATATATTGTCACTGTAATAATTTAAAATGTTTATTTAACAAAGATATTCCCTAAGTTCCAATATGATGCTCAGCAACATTTTCCTAGAGAATTTGTAGTCATTAATAGCATTCTCAGTATCTAAGAGGAAATGACACATCTCTTGTGAAGTTCCAGCAATGTTATCTGTTACATCTTTGTTTTCAAACTTCTTTCGGCACGTTCTTCTGTTATACCTCTTTCTAGTCATAAATTGGCTTGGTTCAATGACATTTATAGTATTTTTACAACAAGAAATAGTTTTTGATAGAGTCATTTCTCAATAATTCTCTTACAATCAATATTGCTGCCCATGTTGTGAGGATCAAACCAGAACTAGCTGGTCATTTACAGCCTGGCAGGTAGCACACAGTCATAGTCCACACAATATAGCAAACCCTCCTTCAGTTAGTATACTGGCATTACTTTAGAAATTGTTGATATAAAGACTTTTCTTAAAATATTTCTACTCTCTGCTTCCTTTCACTAGACTTCTGGATAAATTACTTTTTTTATGCTTAGTAGCTTAATAAAAAGTTGAACTCTTTATTAAACTGTGTCAACAATTTCCTGTCTTTCAAGATTCCTTATTATCAGTTGAAGTGTCTGCAATTCTAAGACTGCTCAAAAGAACACAGGGCTTAGCATTCTGTCTTCTACTGTTTCAGGAAGGTGATCAAATGTTCTAATTTTCCCAGGACCAAGAAAGATACTGGGGCTTAGGAATTTTAAACACAGAGAAGTTCTTGGCAAAGCTGGGCAAGTTGTTTACTCCACCAAGGACTGAGCAATTTAGACTTTCAGTAATGAGCATTTTGGGAGAAGGCAATGGCACCCCGCTCGAGTACTGTTGCCCAGAAAATCCCATGGATAGAGGAGCCTGGTAGGCTGCAGTCCATGGGGTCACTGAGAGTCAGACACGACTGAGTGACTTCACTTTCACTTTCCACTTTCATGCATTGGAGAAGGAAATGGCAACCCACTCCAGTGTTCTTGCCTGGAGAATCCCATGGACGGAGAAGCCTGGTAGGCTGCAGTCCATGGGGTCGCACAGAGTCGGACACAGACTGAAGCGACTTGGCAGCAATGAGCATTTCACATAGAAAATAAGTTACGTTCAAGATGTTTTGGGTATACATAATGTTTTAAAAATATAACTAAGTAGCATTCATTATTAATAAATTGTGTTGTTGTTTAGTTGCTAAGTTGTGTCTGACTCTTTTGTGACCCTGTGGATCACCAGGCTCCAATGTCCTTGGGATTTCCCAGGCAAGGATATTGGAGTAGGTTGCCATTTCCTTCTCCAGGGGATCTTCCTGACCCAGGGATCAAATCCATGTCTCTTGCATTGGCAGGTGGATTCTTAACCACTGAACCACCAGGGAAATCTCATTAATAAATTGTTGTTTTTGTTCAGTTACTAAGTCATATCTGAATCTTTGTGATCCCATGGACTGTAGCCTGCCAGGCTCCACTATCCATGGGATTTCCCAGGCAAGCATACTAGAGTAGATTGCTGTTTCCTTCTCCAGGGGATCTTTCTAACCCAGGGATCAAACCCTCCTCTCCTGTACTGGCAGGCAGATTCTTTACCACTGAGCCACCAGGGAAGACCTGTTAATAAAATGTGAATACAAAACACTCAGGAGGACAAAAGTAGATAATTTTATATACTCATATTCACAAGAGTCAGAATTAGTTAACTAAACAGTGGATTTGGAATCAAAAGATCTATGTTTAATTTCTAATTTAACCACTCACGATTTGACCTTTGGCATATCCGTGAACCTCTCTGAACCACACATTTATCTGTTCTGTAAAAAAAGAATAATGATATTTATCATCTCTACCTTTACTCGACTGTTTTAAAAATCAAGTAAATAGGGTATAAAAGCAAATTGAAAACACTAAAGTGCTATACTAATGCTATTTATAGATTGATATATTCAAAATTATAAACAATTATCCAACATTACTTGGTTAGTAATTTATGTCATCATAGTATAAGACAACATCTAGAAGATTACTTATTCACACATCCAATATTATCCCTTCTACAGTGGCTAAAATTTAATAATACAACCAGCCTAAACATTTTCTTTTCACTAAAAATAAACTTTCAAAAAACTTAGCAAAAGAATAAACTTCCAGTACACACACACACACGTACACGCACACACATATATTCTTATGGCCACAAGGATAGAATTGACAAAACTTGCAAATGCTTAATGATATTAATCACATTATCACTTAAATATTTTCCTGTGTCCTCAGATTGAATATATCCTCAATTCTCAGCTCTGTTAATCACTTGTTCATAATAATGTAAGCACACACAAATGTTCACAGTATGATGTGAAAAAAGGAATGGTATTTTAAAATTTTTAACTTTTTATTGGAGTAAAGTTGATTTACAGTGTTGTGCCAATCTCTGCTATATGGCAAAGTGACTCCATTTTATACATATGGACATGTTTTATATTCTTTTCATTTATGGTTTATCACAGGATATTGAGAATAGTTTCCTGTGCTATACAGTCGGACCTTGTTGTTCGCCCATCCATATAGGATAATATATAATAGTATAATAGTTTACACCTCCTAATCCCAAGCTCCCACTCCTGCCCGCTCCCAACCCTGCCCCCATCACAGCCACAAGTCTGTTCTCTATGTCTGTGAGTCTTTTTGTTTTGTGGATAGGTACATTTGTGTCATACTTTAGATTCAACAAATAAGTGATATCATATGGTATTTGTCTCTCCCTTTCTGATTTACTTTACTTAGTACTATCATCTCTAGTTGCACCCATCTTGCTGCAAATGGCATTATTCTATTTTTTATGGCTGAACAGTATTAATATAAAGGAATGGTATTTTAAATGCATTTAAGAAGATATGAGAATGCTTGATAAAGTAAAAGATGCTTGAATTGACATCTAGGTAAAGAAGAAACTCAGCAGTTAAGAAGACAGAATTCTGCAAAGTAAAGTTATAGTGACTGCAACTATAAAACAAGAGAGAAAGTGCACGGATGATTCAAGGAATTAGTGGTTCAGCTAAAATTAAGTAGAGAGAAAATGAAGATTATGTCAGGACAAGAGACGGAACAATTTGAATAGGCTAGATTATATAAAATAAATTCTCTAAGTGGGAACAATAATAATAATTTCTAACCCCAATGACTAACATTTTTCCCAGATATTAGTCAAGTACCACTAGGTACAAACCCAATGTCTATTTAGTTGTCCTCCTTTAAACATAAAACTTTATTTTTAGTTTTCCAGCCTGTCTGTCTAAAGTCTATTTCCCAGCACTCCCCCCATACTAGAGGTGGTTTGTAAATAGTCCTATTCTACTAGGTAGTCTGCCTACATCTTTTTCCCTTGTAGGAGCATAATTTTCTCTCTGTCCCCATCTACCTAGCCCAGTTAGGCTGTTATGAAGGCAGAAGCCTGGAGAAAAATTTTCATCTTGTAACCAGGAGATGATAAGAGTGGGGACAGAGAACTATGGGCTAAGAAGAGTAGAGGTGAAAGATGAAAAGAACCTGGAATCATGTCTGATGATGTCATTGGATCACTGCACCATAACAATACACTACATGTCAATAGACATTTGCTGACTAATAAAAAGCCACACACTCAATGATAAAAGTCTTGGATTATATATTACAACCAATGGGAAGATATTTAAGTGCTTTAAATTGAGGATTAGTATAATCTCATTTAGGTATTAGAAACTCCTGCTGCACCCAGTGTCCAGAACAATGATTTGTCATGTAGGAAATTACACAAATAACACAGCATCCTGTGTTTAAGAAAACAGAGTTTTCAAAGTAAATGTAAGCAAAATTAGAACATTGCCCAATATCTTAGCAATTGGTTGAATTCTCAGAATTTCAACAGATTTGGTAAATATGCATTCAGTAAACATGTATCCAAGATTTATGTTACTCCTGAATGGGTATTTTTGACTGGAAAAATAACATTTGTCATTCCAGTCCTATGGCAACTTGTTTATATTTCCATCTTCTCCCTTCATACAAGAATATGGGGGAAGAAGTTAAACATGAATATAGACATAGGCAATATCTTTCAACTAGTGCCTTCCTGAGACGTTAAAACAGGATATGAAAACTTTGCAAATGTCATCTCATTGACATAATTGGAAAATACTTTAAAATCTCTAGTCCTTACTTTCTAGTGATGCTGTTTGGTATTATACAGAGAAACAAGCAAACAGTAAGAAAAAAACACCATAGAAGTTATAGAATAAATCTGGATTTTATCACCACATTTTATTGTACAGTCCCTGAAAGTCTGGGCTCTGGACTCACAGATGTTCAGGTATGGATCCTAGCTCTGCCATACATTAAATATATTACCCAGGAAAACCATGTTAATATTCTTTAGGATGGACTTTTCTCATCTTTAATGGGGGTTTTAGTACAGACATGTAGGAATGTTATGAGGATTATATGAGATACTATTTGTAAAGTGGCTAACTCAGTACCTGGCACATAGTAATCATTTAATTTAGTGGTAGATGCAAATAAGAGTCTTACTATTATTACCCTTATCATTATGGTCATCATCATTATTATTACCTCCTATTAGGAGGGAAAACAACTAATTTAAATGGAAATGAATTCCTGTATAGATTTTCTTTACTATGTGCTTTATATCTTGTTCATTCTTAATTATCCATGTGAGAATTTGGCTGCAAAGATCTATTTTAGTCTGTTTTTAATTCTGGGAAAATTTCTTCTACAAATCGCTGAGCCCTCTGCCTGTCTGCACAAATTTTTGTGAATTTAGGATATGCAGACTGATTTTAATAGTGCATGCATGCTTAGTTTCTTCAGTCATGTTTGACTCTTTGTGACACTGTGGACTGTAGCCCACAAGGCTCCTCTGTCCATGGGATTCTCCAAGCAAGAATACTGGAATGGGTTGCCATGTCCTCCTCCAGGGGATGTTCCCCACCTAGGATTTGAACCCAGGTCTCCTGCATTGTCGGTGGATTCTTTACCATCTTAGTCACCAGGGAAGCCCCCTTATTGAGATGTAATTAATATATAATATGACCTGAGTTTAAGGTGTACAATGTAATGATTTGATACATGAATGTATATATTGCAAAATGATTGCCACAATAAGGTTAGTTAAACATATTCATCAATTTTCATAGTCAAAATTTGTGTGTGTGGTGAAAATTTTAAAATTTACTTTCTTAGCAACTTCCAAACAACAATACATTATTGTTAACTATAATCACCATCCTGTACATTACATCCCAGAACTTACTAATTTTGTACCTAGTAGTTTGTACCCTTTGAGCAGACTTCCCTGGTAACTCAGACAATAAAGAATCTTCCTGCAATGAGGGAGACCCGGGTTCGATCCCTGGGTCGAGAAGATCCCCTGGAGAAGGCAATGGCAACCCATTCCAGTATTCTTTCCCGGAGAATCCCGTGGACAAATCCCTGGCAGGCTACAGTCCCATGGGGTCACAAAGACTCAGACAGAGTACGACACAACTGAGCGACTGACACTTTCACTTTCACCCTTGGACCACGTCACTCATTTGCACACCCCCAACCACTCACCCAGACCACCACTAATCTCTTCTCTATTCCTGTATGTTCAATTTATTTAGAGTCCACATGTAAGTGCTGCTGCTAAATCGTTTCAGCCCTGTCCGACTCTGTGCGACCCCATAGATGGCAGCCCACCAGGCTCCCCTGTCCCTGGGATTCTCCAGGCAAGAACACTGGAGTGGGTTGCCATTTCCTTTTCCAATGCAGGAAAGTGAAAAGTGAAAGTGAAGTTGCTCAGTCGTCTGACTCCTAGCGACCCCACAGACTGCAGCCTACCAGGCTCCTTCATCCATAGGATTTTCCAGGCAAGAGTACTGGAGTGGGGTGCCATTGCCTTCTCCCAAATGTTTCAGATCAGATCAGATCAGTCGCTCAGTCGTGTCCGACTCTTTGCGACCCCAAGAATCGCAGCACGCCAGGCCTCCCTGTCCATCACCAACTCCCGGACTTCACTCAGACTCACGTCCATCGAGTCAGTGACGCCATCCAGCCATCTCATCCTCTGTTGTCCCCTTCTCCTGCTCCCAATCCCTCCCAGCATCAGAGTCTTTTCCAATGAGTCAACTCTTCACATGAGGTGGCCAAAGTACTGGAGTTTCAGCTTTAGCATCATTCCTTCCAAAGAAATCCCAGGGCTGATCTCCTTCAGAAAGGACTGGTTGGATCTCCTTGCAGTCCAAGGGACTCTCAGGAGTCTTCTCCAACACCACAGTTCAAAAGCATCAATTCTTCGGTGCTCAGCCTTCTTCACAGTCCCACTCTCACATCCATACACGACCACAGGAAAAACCATAGCCTTGACTAGACGGACCTTTGTTGGCAAAGTAATGTCTCTGCTTTTCAATATGCTATCTAGGTTGGTCATAACTTTCCTTCCAAGGAGTAAGCGTCTTTTAATTTCATGGCTGTAGTCACCATCTGCAGTGATTTTGGAGCCCAGAAAAATAAAGTCTGAGACTGTTTCCACTGTTTCCCCATCTATTTCCCATGAAATGATGGGACCGGATGCCGTGATCTTCATTTTCTGAATGTTGAGCTTTAAGCCAACTTTTTCACTCTCCACTTTCACCTTCATCAAGAGGCTTTTTAGTTCCTTTTCAATTTCTGCCATAAGGGTGGTGTCATCTGCATGTCTGAGGTTATCGATATTTTCCCGGCAATCTTGATTCCAGCTTGTGCTTCTTCCAGCCCAGCGTTTCTCATGATGTACTCTGCATATAAGTTAAATAAACAGGGTGACAATATACAGCCTTGACGTACTCCTTTTCCTATTTGGAACCAATCTGTTGTTCCATGTCCAGTTCTAACTGTTGCTTCCTGACCTGCATACGAATTTCTCAAGAGGCAGATCAGGTGGTCTGGTATTCCCATCTCTTTCAGAATTTTCTCCCAAATGTTTAGGAGTATGCAATTTTATCATTCTGGCCTCAAGTTTTACTATATGGTACAGATCATTTCTGACTAAGCTGTAAAAGTTTTACATGACTTCTAGAAGACAAACAAGCAAACATAACGAACTTAACCCTGTTTCCTTTTTTGTGACCCACAAAGTTTAATTCAATAAGTCTATCCCTACTTCCTGTATCTCAGCTTAAGCATGCTCTGTTTACACCCTATGCTCCTGTTGCCTGCACTGGCCTTCTTACTTGCTTGGATTTAACATGCCAGGCTTGTTCTGGACTGCAGTCCTTTGCTCTAATGATTCTCTTTGCTTCAAATGTTTTAGACCATGTTTTGATATCCCCAGGGTAGTTCCTTTTTTTTCAAAACATTCTTACTTGACCATTGTTTTTCTTCTCAGCAATTTTTAGTATAGGAAGATATTTTTGTTAGGTTTTGTTTTAATGTGCTTCTGCTCTCCTTTTCCTAGAATGTAAGTTTCATGATGGCTGAGCCTTCTACAAGAATTACATCTAGATAAGTATGCACTACAAGAGTGCTCAGCTTAGAATAAACATCTAATATATATAGATGGAAAGCAAAAGTAAACATGTTAATAGTTATGTAGTTCCATGGACATGATCTAAACTCATAGTAGTGTCAGGAGTGAATAAATTCTATCCATAGCCAAATTTAAATCCATTCCAAGGTTATTGTGTGTGTTTCTCAAATACTGTGACGTATACATATAGACCTAAGCCACGTTCCTTTAAAAAGGTTTTATTTGCTTCCATGTTCCTCTTGACATAATTGCTTTCAGCTTTTTCCTTTTTAAATTCTAATTTGACCCATCCCATTCCTTTCTTTCCTTGTTCCTCTTTGTCCAAATTTTACACTCCAAAAAGCAAAACACAAATAAAAACAAATGCAAGCAAACAATAACACTAATAAAACTCAAAAATAATTGGTTTGGCAAGCAGTAGTTTTCTTGTAAATTGGAGAAATAAGAAGAAAATGAGCAGGGCAAACAGTTTTCTCTTTTATGAGGGGAAGGAAGAAAAAGCCTGAGATTACTCATGTATTAGCAGTGGTGGGTCACACATGATACTATTTAGACAAAGAATTTCAACATTAATGTTAAAAGAAACCCTACCCGAATTTCAACACTTGGAGATAGCATTAAGGAGAATCAGAAATGGCTTGACAAATTATGTGTTGAATTATTTCTAAGTATGGGTTTTAAGATAAATAAAATTGTGTAACAGCAAATTGTGAATTTGCTGTTATTCACACTATGAATATTTTAATGTTTTTAAAATAATCTTCAAAGGCCAGGCACCATATCTTATATACCTTTGTATCACCCACTGTGCTGACCACGATATCCAGTGCTCATTGTTAAGACTATGAAGGATGATGAATTACAAGAGGTCAGGGTTATTTATGAAGCAGAAAAAACCTCATGTGATGGAAAGATAGTCAGGGACATCACCTCTTTTTAGATATTGATTTTTTAATCTGTAAGTGATTGAGCTGTAACTATTTTATTACTGTTGATTAAGCATGTCCAACTACCAAATACATGGGGTTTTCCAAAGAAAGAAGTCTGGGGAAAATGATTTCATGTGCAATATACTAGGATAGTATTGCATAATGAAAATACAAGGCTAAGAAAATATTGCTGAATAAACTGTATGAATTTTTAATTGAAATTTTAGCACATTTTACCATTTATTGCTCTGACTTTTCCACAAAGAAATTTAAATATCCATTAATTTAAGAAAATATTTTTTAATGTGAATAGAAATGTGAGAAGATTGTTTTTTATGGCAAAAAAGATATAGTTGGAAACTGAGATTGTCCACAAAAGGAAGGAATTTACTCCAAAACATACAATTCACTCATTTACCTGTTAATAGTTCTATTCAAGAGTATTTAAGAAGTATTTAATGATCATCTACTAGTTGTTATAGAAGTTGGAATTTGAGTTTAAACAATATCAAATATAGCTCCTTTCTCCACAAAACATAGATTCTGGACAAAGAAATAGCAGTTATTACAATAAATATATAAAATATATAATGTCAAAGACTTGTGAGTTCTAGGAAGAAAAATAAAGCAGAATGCATCAAATGTGAAAGAGGAAGATGAATTTTAGTTACTAAGAATCAAGGAACATCTCTCTTAACGTGTAAAATTTGGCTGTACGTGCACTTGGATATTTATGTCTCAGAAGTCCCCTTTTCCCACCAAGAGGACTGTTGCTACAAAAAGTAAAACATTATGAGTTTTTACACTTTCACTTTTACCAGTTCATCTGACTTAATATAGCAGACAAAGCTCCCAATGAGGTGAAATATATTCAAAGGCAGTCCAAATGTGAGCTCTGCATATTGGGAGTCAGGAGGTGGCACATTCAAGAGTAGAGAAGAGGCTTCTCCTCTCATTTTCTCCTCTTCTTCACAAGAGGGGCCTGTGAAGCTTTTTGATTAGCAGAGAGTTCTGCTGACTCAGGGGATGGATGGGTATAACATCTAAAGGAGCAAAGTGGTGGGCAGACAGCTGGGAGGGGATATTCTACTCAATGCTAACAAGGGTTGTAAATACAACTGAAATGGGTCTACTTCAGTTGCTATATATTTCTGTCAGTAACTTAGATTCTTTCTGTAGATATGCATCTAACCACAGGAATGTTTATTAAAAAAAAAAGTGCAATAGAATATACCATAGTTCAAAGCATAGGCATGATTGATGTTCACCAGATCTGTTCCTGACCAACCTTCTAAAAGTCTCAAATAGCACTTAAAATAGTGATACAGTCAACACTGGAATTAATCAGGGTTCTCCAGCCAGTAGTATCTATGGATGTATACATACAGAGAAAGATTATAAGAAATTTAGTTACATAATTAAGCAGGCTAGTTAAGTCCACAGTCTTCAGTGTGGGCAAACAGACTGGGAACTCTGGAGATTTAATGGTGCAGATGAGGAAGTCTGAAAGTCTGAAAGTGGCCTACTGGAGAACTCATCTGCTCTGGAAGGCAGACCTTTTTGTTTTACTCAAGCTTTCATTTGATTGGATGAGGCCCACACACTTTATGAACGGCAATCTGCTTTACCCAGAATGTACTAACTTGAATGTTAATCTCATCCCAAAACACCCTCCAGGGTGACTCATAAAGTTAACCATTACATGGTCAAGAAATATTCCTAAATTGATATATTGCAAATATAAAAATAACTGCATATTTGATATATTCATGTTCTAACACATAGAAATGATATTAAAAAGTCTACCCTTTTGTTCTACTGCTTTTAAATTGTTTCTACTAGTCATATTTAAATTCATACATCTAAGTTTAGCTTTGGAGAAGGCAATGGCAACCCACTCCAGTACTCTTGCCTGGAAAATCCCGTGGACTGAGGAGCTTGGTAGGCTGCAGTCTATGGGGTCGCAAAGAGTTGGACATGACTGAGTGACTTCACTTTCACTTTTCACTTTCATGCATTGGAGAAAGAAATGGCAACCCACTCCAGTGTTCTTGCCTGGAGAATCCCAGGGATGGGGGAACCTGGTGGGTTGCCGTCTGTGGGGTCGTGCAGAGTCGGACATGACTGAAGCGACTTAGCAGTAGCAGCAGCAGCAAGTTTAGCTTGTGATTGAAAATGATATATTAAATTTGAATAAGTAATAATTTAGAAATACAGTATTTATTATTATAAAAACAGATTTTCTTTAATAGGTAAAGTCAATGGCACAGCATTCAAATACTGATCATTTAAACATAAAACTGTGAAGACTTTATGATTCTTTCATAAAAGAAGGTATAATTAGTTTATTTTAGAAACTCTTTAAACGATTATTTTTAAACCAAAATACTTTTTGGTTTAAAACAATAGTTAAAAGTATTAAAAAAAACATATAAACTCAAAAGATTAAGAGACATTAAGCATCTTTAATAGTTATCACACAAGGATTTTATATCACTACTTTTGAAATATTTCCAAATAAATACATCATTTTTCCAAAACCTTACAGGTTAATATTTGATTATGTTGGAAATTTAATTAAGAGAAACTATTCATGGAAGCACTAATATTATTGAAGAATAATAAATATGAAGGAAATTTTCAGAATTTTCTTCTGTTAATATATTCCCAGATAAGGTTCTGATTGTCCCAAAACTGACATACCACTTTGTTTGAGCTAAAAGAAATGTAAAATTTATCTCCATAATACTGAGTATGTCTCATAACATTATATAATTTTTCCTTTTAATGTATTATATTTGAATACATGTTAAAATACACAAGCCATTTGATTTGACATTATAAATATTTGGCAGCATAAAATGTGTAGGAATTGTGATGTAATACACACACACACACATACACACACACACACACACATTGTAGAACTTAAAACTGAAATTGTAGTATCCAGTACAGCACAGAAGAGAGAAAATTTAGATCAGAACCCCAAGGAAATTAAATTGATGTTGTTCATAAAAGCTTACAAGAATCTAAAGAAAGCGGCTGTTCATGAAGAAAAAAAAAAATCACAGCATGAGCCATAAATTTGGAAAGATAGATTTCTGAGGAAAGTAACAGATGCAGCTTCTTTCAAATTATTTTAAAATGGGATACACATTTTTTAAAAGAAAAAGTGTGTTAAAAATTGTAGCTCTACTAAAACAAAGAATATAATAAACCTCCAAGTCTGCCACTGCTGTCAATCTATTTCCCAAAGGCACAAAACTGTTTCTTTCCAGTTTTTCTTACAATATTTTCTTATGATTTGACCAGTCAATTGTTAAGATTTCCAGAAAAGGATACTCCAGTACTTCATATGAGAAATTGATAGCTCTTGCTGTCAAGTCTCTACTAGAACTGAGGAAAATGATACCTCCTCCATCATCTTTCTCAAATGAGATCAAAGTCCTTTAAAGACATCACAAGCTCTCTTCAAGGTAGAGAAAGCCAAGAGCAGAGTAAACAGCAAAGCTAGGAATAAAAGCAATATGTTTTCACTACCAGACCATATTCTAACCACAAGCATACTCGAGTATACCTTTTTATTGCAACTGAATTAGTGCCTCATATTCTTCCTTCCCTCCCTCTCTGCCTCTGTTCCTTCCTTTCTTCCTTCCATCCCCCTTTCTTTCCTCTTTGTATTTTTCTCTTTCTCATTTTAGCTTTTTGTCAGCTTAACAATCAAAACCATCAACAGCTTCTTCATGGAGAGTTACTATCAATTAATCTTTGTTATGATTAGGCCACATTTCCACATTTCTTGTATGGTTTATAACTTTTTGTTTAGAACTGGACATTGTGAATATTTTAGTGAGGCATTTCTGAGCGTCACATCCTCTGTCTCACCTAGGATTACTGCTGTTTGTTCAGTGAATTTTCTAGACTTTTTTACAAAGATTGTGTTCCTTGTTGTATGTGGTCACTACTGTCTCTATTCCATTATTCTCTCAATTAACAGGCAAACCTGATGGAAATTTCCTTAAATGCCTGGCTTGAATAAAAGAGAGAGAGAAAAATTAAAAGTCTACCTCTTTAAATTTCATTTCATCAATAGCCAGTGTGCATAAAAATCAATGGCCAACCTCTGTGCTAGCTCTTCAGCAATCAGTAGCAGTGATCACAGAGGAAAAGGCAACTTTTTGGAGAAGAAGGTTTCTGTTTCCCTCCACAGACCTAGGAAAGCACATTAGGCCTCACTCACAGGGATAGGAGATGAGGAGATAGGGGTTTAGGGAATAGTAGCTACACAAGGAATTTCAAAATTCACTGAAATATATGAGTCGTTCTTCATCAAGCACTTCCCTATCACTGGCTAAAGTATTTGACTAGATTCTAGCATTAACAAGTGGGCTTCTCTGGTGACTCAGATGATAAAGAATATTTTTTCAATGCAGGAGACCCAGGTTTGATCCCTGAATTGGAAAGATCCCCTGGAGAAGGGAATGGGTACCCACTCCAGTATTCTTACCTGGAGAATCCCATAGACAGAGGAGCCTGGTCGGCTATAGTCCATAGAATGGTCACAAAGAGTCAGACATGGCTGAGTGACTGAGACTAGCATTCTAAAATAGCTGCTTCAGTTTTTACTAGTTGTTGTTGCTTAACAACTAGAGTTGTTAAGCAACCATTGGCGCTTACTCATTTGGGATCTTCTGTGATGTTCTGGTGTCATATAATGCCAATATTAAAATACTGCATTTTAGAGTTAATTTGGGAACTATAGATATATTTTAATGTCGCTTTGGGTTTTAGTCATTTCTAAATTGAAACCAGGGGTCTTGAATATTGGATGATTTGAAACTCAGAGTAAATGCTATTCCAGCTGTATGAGATGAGCTTGACAACAGAATCACAAGCAAATTTTTTTTTCTTTTTTCTCCTCTCTAGATATTTTTAGGCAACCAATTTAGTAAAATAGATATGTCTTTATTTTAGGCAATACTGTTGCATTGTGAATAGGGAAGCTGGGACATTGAGCACCAGAATGGGTCAGTATTAACTTCTTAATTTACTACACCAGAGAAATATGTTAATCATAAGACACTTGAGATATCAAAATATCTAGTAGTATTTAAAGTGAAATTTAGTAATTGAAGCAGTTGGGAATTTGTATTCTTTTTGTATTTAATAATTTAAAACAATATGAAATCCCTGCTTGATAGGGAGAAAGAATGTGGCTAATGCAGAACCCTTCTTATATCGTGGTTAGACATGCATTCATCAATCCTGATGAGAAATCTATAATTAATGTCTTCACTTTTATAATAGAATTCTCATATGTTTCTGTCAACTAAGTTACAACAGCCTAATAAAGTATCTTTTACATTCATTGTTTTATTTGAGATACTGTGATTTTGCTATTTGCTGTTGTGGGAAGTATTAGGTGAAATATTTTGTGAATATTTGATACTCTGACATTTTCTTTAAGAAAGTATTAATACATGGTTAGGAGATAAACTGTTTATTTTGATATTTGTTGATATTACTCCTCTTTCATTTTATATGTGTATGTATATGTTTATACACAGATACCACTATATATACTCTGGGGCACCATTTAGTATCTTGATTGCAGATAAAAATGGAGACTAAGCAGGGCTGGTTACAGTGATGTGAGTGAGGTGGGTAGGAAGTTACCTCAGGAACATTCAAGAATGTGCCCCACAATTCAGTAATCAAGATGAATATTAGGTAATGCATATTTTAAAATGAAAATTAATGCAAATGATTAATGAAAAAAAAAATCAACATTTTAGATTCAGGCAAGATCCACAACTATAACTTGATAAATCGTATTTAAGCCTGAGGCAAATGGAACATTCAATGATATTGCATTAAAATATCTTACATAGATTACTGAGTATTTTTGTTTCTTCTTTAAATTTTATGCCTAAGGCAATTACCTCACTCTCTTCATATTAGTATTGCTGAATCTAAATTCTTATTCTCCAGACAAACTGTATATTGAAGCCATGAAGTAGCAAAATTAATCTTGTTACTCAGCCAGAATTTTATACTTTCGATTCTCTTCTAGCAATTGAAGTTGTTGAATATTTATAATTTAGTTTTAGAAATATATTTTATTAATGTTAGTAGGAAGTTCAATATGGACAACAGGGCCAGGAACCTAGTAAAAAGAAATTCTCTCAAGAGTGTAACTCTATGAAAGGACAAAAAAACAGGTATGGTACCTGCTGCTGCTGCTGCTACTAAGTCACTTCAGTCATGTCCAACTCTGTGGGACCCCATAGATGGTAGCCCACCAGGCTCCCCCGTCCCTGGGATTCTGCAGGCAAGAATACTAGAGTGGGGTGCCATTGCCTTCTCCAATGGTATCTGAGAAAGCTTTAAATGGTTTCAAGAAGCAGGCAATAAACAGAATCTGGAGGCACTAGGCCAGAGGATGAATCAATGAGGAAAACACCAGAATCTGAAGTATTTCTTCTCCCATCATCTCTTGTGACCTTTTGATCTATGTCTTGGACTCTGACTTTGTCTCTGTGTTTATCTTTCTCTCACCCTTTCTCTCACACACGTATGTAAATGCACCCGGAACACTGAGCAGTTACATGATCAAAAATGTTGAAAGAATATGACAAGTCACATCTGATAATCACCAAAACAGGTCAGTGATCTGAGAGACCAGACAGAAAAACTTTCCTGAAAAAAAATGTTTATGATCCATCTACACATCCATTTCTTCTATAAGCATAAATTCACATTTGTACAAGGGCCTTAGGAAGCATCACTGAGAACAAAGCTACTGGAGGTTATGGAATTCCACTTGAGCTATTTCAAATCCTGAAAGATAATGCTGTGAAAATGCTGCACTCAATATGCCAGCAAATTTGGAAAGAGCACTGGCCACAGGACTGGAAAAGGTCAGTTTTCATTCCAATCCCAAAGAAAGGCAATGCCAAAGAATGCTCAAACTACCCACAATTGCACTCATCTCACACGCTAGTAAGGTAATGCTCAAAATTCTCCAAGCCAGGCTTCAACAGTATGTGAACCATGAAATTCCAGATGTTTAAGCTGGATTTAGAAAAGGCAGAGGAACCAGAGATCAAATTGCCAACATCCATTGGATCATCAAAAAAGCAAGAGAGTTCCAGAAAAAATATCTACTTCTGCTTCATTGAATATGCCAAAGATTTAGTGTGGATCACAACAAACTGTGGAATATTCTGAAAGAGATGGGAATACCAGACCACCTGACCTGCCTCTTGATAAACCTGTGTGCAGGTCAGGAAGCAACAGTTAGAACTGGACATGGAACAACAGACTGGTTCCAAATCAGGAAAGGAGTACGTCAAGGCTGTATATTGTTACCCTGCTTATTTAACTTATATGCAGAGTACATCATGAGAAACGCTGGACTGGAGGAAGCACAAGCTGGAGTCAAGATTGCCAGGAGAAATGTCAATAACCTCAGATATACAGATGACATGACCCTTATGGCAGAAAGTGAAGAGGAACTAAAGAACCTTTTGATGAAAGTGAAAAAGGAGAGTAAAAAGTTGGCTTAAAGCTCAACATTCAGAAATCTAAGATCATGGCATCTGGTACCATCACTTCATGGCAAATAGATGGTGACACAGTGGAAAGAGTGGCAAACTTTATTTTTTGAGGCTCCAAAATCACTGCTGATGGTGACTGCAGCCATGACTTTAAAAGATGCTTGCTCCTTGGAAGAAAAGTTATGGCCAACCTAGACAGCATATTAAAAAGCAGAGACATTACTTTGTCAACAAAGGTCTGTCTAGTCAAGGCTATGGTTTTTCCAATAGTCATGTATGGATGTGAGAGTTGGACTATAAATAAAACTGAGTGCTGAAGAATTGATGCTTTTGAATTGTGGTGTTGGAGAAGACTCTTGATAGTCCCTTAGACTGCAAAGAGATCCAACCACTGCATTCTAAAGGAAATCAGATCTGAATATTCACTGGAAGGCCTAATGCTGAAGCTGAAACTCCAATACTTTGGCCACCTGATGTGAAGAGCTGACTCATTGGAAAAGACCCTGATGCTGGGAAACACTGAAGGTGGGAGGAGAAGGGGATGACAGAGTATGAGATTGTTGGATGGCATCACTGACTCAATGGACATGAGTTTGAGTAAACTCCAGGAGTAGGCAATGGACAAGGAGGACTAGTGTGCTGCAGTCCATGGGATAGCAAAGAGTCTGATACGACTGAGCGACTGAACTAACTGACAAGGCATGCTGCTAAGTCACTTCAGTCATGTCTGACTCTGTGCGACCCCATAGATGGCAGCCAACTAGGCTCCCCCATCCCTGGGATTCTCCAAGCAAGAACACTGGAGTGGGTTGCCATTTCCTTCTCCAATGCATGAAAGTGAAAAGTGAAAGGGAAGTCGCTCAGTCATGTCCGACCCTCAGCGACCCCATGGACTGCAGCCTACCAGGCTCCTCCGTCCATGGGATTTTCCAGGCGGGAATACTGGAGTGGGGTGCCATCGCCTTCTCCCACAAGGCATACTCTGTAGCTATGAAAAATCAAGCAACATGTGAGAAGAAATTAATGCACTTAAATGTAACATCTGAGACCACATGGACAAAGTATGAATGATATACTATATTGAAAGATGTAGAGAAAAACAGAACAACCGATGTTACTTTGGAAAATAGTGTTCTGCCTGGATACCGAAAGGCTAAAGACAAAAATAACTATGCAAAAATATTGTACAATAATAAATTTGTTTCTCAGAGATCATCTTTTCTGAAATTGTGTATGCTAGCATAGTACAAATAAGTAAATGTTTTGTGAATGATTAGAAGCAGATTTTTCACTTTCTTAGGATGAACTCTGTGGTTTTTGATGAAAATTAAACATATTCTGTCTAACTGTATGTAACAGTCAGTTCAGTCACTCAGTCGTGTCCGACTATTTGTGACCCCATGAATCGCAGCACGCCAGGCCTCCCTGTCCATCACCAACTCCTGGAGTTCACTCAGACTCACATCCACCGAGTCAGTGATGCCATCCAGCCATCTCATCCTCTGTCGTCCCCTTCTCCTCCTGTCCCCAATCCCCCCCAACATCAGAGTCTTTTCCAGTGAGTCAACTCTTCACATGAGGTGGCAAAAGTACTGGAGTTTCACCTTTAGCATCATTCCTTCCAAAGAAATCCCAGGGCTGATCTCCTTCAGAATGGACTGGTTGGATCTCCTTGCAGTCCAAGGGACTCTTAGGAGTCTTCTCCAACACTACAGTTCAAAAACATCAATTCTTCAGCACTCACCCTTCTTCACAGTCCAACTCTCACATCCATACATGACCACAGGAAAAACCATAGCCTTGACTAGACGGAACTTAGTTGGCAAGGTAACGTCTCTGCTTTTGAATATGCTATCTAGGTTGGTCATAACTTTCCTTCCAAGGAGTAAGCGTCTTTTAATTTCATGGCTGCAGTCACCATCTGCAGGGATTTTGGAGCCAAAACAAAAAAAAAACAAAAAAAAAAAAGTCTGACACTGTTTCCACTGTTTCCCTATCTATTTGCCATGAAGTGATGGGACCAGATGCCATCATCTTAGATTTCTGAATGTTGAGCTTTAGCCAACTTTTTCACTCTCCTCTTTCACTTTCATCAAGAGGCTTTTTAGTTCCTCTTCACTTTCTGCCATAAGGGTGGTGTCATCTGCATATCTGAGGTTACTGATATTTCTCCTTGCAATCTTGATTCCAGCTTATGCTTCTTCCAGCCCAGCATTTCTCATGATGTACTCTGCATATAAGTTAAATAAGCAGGGTGACAATATGAAGCCTTGATGTCCTCCTTTTCCTATTTGGAACCAGTCTGTTGTTCCATGTCCAGTTCTAACTGTTGCTTCCTGACCTGCATACAAATTTCTCAAGAGGCAGATCAGGTGGTCTGGTATTCCCATCTCTTTCAGAATTTTCCACAGTTTATTGTGATCCACACAGTCAAAGGCTTTGGCATAGTCAATAAAGCAGAAATAGATGTTTTTCTGGACACCTCTTGCTTTTTTGATCATCTAGCAGATGTTGGCAATTTGATCTCTGATTCCTCTGACTTTTCTAAAACCAGTTTGAACATCTGGAAGTTCACGGTTCACATATTGCTGAAGCCTGGCTTGGAGAATTTTGAGCATTACTTTACTAGCATGTGAGATGAGTGCAGTTGTGGGTAGTTTGAGCAATCTTTAGCATTGCCTTTCTTTGGGATTGGAATGAAAACTGACCTTTTCCAGTCCTGTGGCCACTGCTGAGTTTTCCTAATTTGCTGGCATATTGAGTGCAGCACTTTCACAGAACCATCTTTCAGGATTTGAAATAGCTCCACTAGAATTCCATCACCTCCACTAGCTTTGTTCATAGTGATGCTTTCTAAGGCCCACTTGACTTCACATTCCAGGATGTCTGGCTCTAGGTGAGTGATCACACCATCGTGATTATCTGGGTCATGATAATCATTCTTGTACAGTTCTGCTATGTATTCTTGCCACCTCTTCTTGATATCTTCTGCTTCTGTTAGGTCCATACCATTTCTGTCCTTTATCGAGCCCATCTTTGCATGAAATGTTCCCTTGGTATCTCTAATTATCTTGAAGACATCCCTAGTCTTTCCCATTCTGTTTTTTTCCTCTATTTCTTTGCATTGATTGCTGAGGAAGGCTTTCTTATCTCTTCTTGCTCTTCTTTGGAACTCTGCATTCAGATGCTTATATCTTTCCTTTTCTCTTTTGCTTTTTGCTTCTTTCTTTTTTTTTTTTTTTTTAAACTTCGTTTTTATTTATTTATTTATTTTTTAAATTAATTTTATTCTATTCTCAAACTTTACATAATTGTATTAGTTCTGCCAAACATCAAAATGAATCCACCACGGGTATACATGTGTTCCCCATCCTGAACCCCCTCCTCCCCCCCCCCACACCATCCCTCTGGGTCGTCCCAGTGCACCAGCCCCAAGCATCCAGTATCGTGCATTGAACCTGGACTGGCATCTCGTTTCATACATGATATTTTACATGTTTCAATGCCATTCTCCCAAAGCTTCCCACCCTCTCCCTCTCCCACAGAGTCCATAAGACTGTTCTATACGTCAGTGTCTCTTTTGCTGTCTCGTATACAGGGTTATCGTTACCATCTTTCTAAATTTCATATATATGCGTTAGTATACTGTATTGGTGTTTTTCCTTCTGGCTTACTTCACTCTGTATAATAGGCTCCAGTTTCATCCACCTCATTAGAACTGATTCAAATGTATTCTTTTTAATGGCTGAGTAATACTCCATTGTGTATATGTACCATGGCTTTCTTATCCATTCATCTGCTGATGGACATCTAGGTTGCTTCCATGTCCTGGCTATCATAAACAGTGCTGCGATGAACATTGGGGTACACGTGTCTCTTTCCCTTCTGGTTTCCTCAGTGTGTATGCCCAGCAGTGGGATTGCTGGATCATAAGGCAGTTCTATTTCCAGTTTTTTAAGGAATCTCCACACTGTTCTCCATAGTGGCTGTACTAGTTTGCATTCCCACCAACAGTGTAAGAGGGTTCCCTTTTCTCCACACCCTCTCCAGCATTTATTATTTGTAGACTTTTGGATCGCAGCCATTCTGACTGGTGTGAAATGGTACCTCATAGTGGTTTTGATTTGCATTTCTCTGATAATGAGTGATGTTGAGCATCTTTTCATGTGTTTGTTAGCCATCTTTATGTCTTCTTTGGAGAAATGTCTATTTAGATCTTTGGCCCATTTTTTGATTGGGTCATTTATTTTTCTGGAGTTGAGCTGTAGGAGTTGCTTGTATATTTTTGAGATTAGTTGTTTGTCGGTTTGCTTCATTTGCTATTATTTTCTCCCATTCTGAAGGCTGTCTTTTCACCTTGCTAATAGTTTCCTTTGATGTGCAGAAGCTTTTAAGGTTAATTAGGTCCCATTTGTTTATTTTTGCTTTTATTTCCAATATTCTGGGAGGTGGGTCATAGAGGATCCTGCTGTGATGTATGTCAGAGAGTGTTTTGCCTATGTTCTCCTCTAGGAGTTTTATAGTTTCTGGTCTTACGTTGAGATCTTTAATCCATTTTGAGTTTATTTTTGTATATGGTGTTAGAAAGTGTTCTAGTTTCATTCTTTTACAAGTGGTTGACCAGATTTCCCAAATCAAAAATCTTCCAGCTTCTCTTCTTTTCACAGCTACTTGTAAGGCCTCCCCAGACAGCCGTTTTACTTTTTTTGCATTTCTTTTCCATGAGGATGGTCTTGATCCTTGTCTCCTGTACAATGTCATGAACCTCCGTCCATAGTTCATCAGGCACTATGTCTATCAGATCTAGTCCCTTAAATCTATTTCTCACTTCCATTTTATAATCATAAGGGATTTGATTTAGGTCATACCTGAATGGTCTAGTGGTTTTCCCTGCTTTCTTCAATTTAAGTCTGAATTTGGTAATAAGGAGTTCATGATCTGAGCTACAGTCAGCTCCTGGTCTTGTTTTTGCTGACTGTATAGAGCTTCTCCATCTTTGGCTGCAAAGAATATAATCAATCTGATTTTGGTGTTGACCATCTGGTAATGTCCATATGTAGAGTCTTCTCTTGTGTTGTTGGAAGAGGGTGTTTGCTATGAACAGTGCATTTTCTTGGCAAAACTCTATTAGTCTTTGCCCTGCTTCATTCCGTATTCCAAGGCCAAATTGTATGTATAGGTAAGGATAAAAACATGTCTAGCTATCCATCCATCTATATACAGAAAATATATTTATATTTTCCAAGTTGAATTGACTCATTGGAAAAGACTCTGATGCTGGGAGGGATTGGGGGCTGGAGGAGAAGGAAAAGATAGAGGATGAGATGGCTTGATGGCATCACTGACTCGATGAATGTGAGTCTGGGTGAACTCCGGGAGCTGGTGATGGACAGAGAGGCCTGGTGTGCTGCAATTCATGGGGTCCCAAAGAGTCGGACATGACTGAGCAACTGAACTGAACTGATTCATTCAGAAGGCCTGGAAACAAGGACACTTTGTTAGGCGTGTTTCTAAATACAAGGTATCGGTTTATAAATATCATTGTTGAATAAGAGGAACAAGGCCTTATTCAAGAAATTATTGATTCCAGAGGCCAAACTGCAGCATAGGAAATACAAGCGTACCTGGAGCATTGTATGGCGCCAGAAAGTAAGAAAGTGCTCACAGGAAGAGGGGTACATATCAGAAGATTATAGAAAGAACTTTGAAATAGTTCTTCATGGTTAAAGCTAGAACATTTTGAAGAATACCATAATAATTTAGTGGCACCCCACTCCAGTACTCTTGCCTGGAAAATCCCATGGATGGAGGAGCCTGGTAGACTGCAGTCCATGGGGTCGCTGAGGGTCGGACATGACTGAAGCGACTTAGCAGCAGTAGCAGCAGCAAGGGGAAGATTAGGAAATATAATATTTTTATCTTCAAAATTGTCTTAAAACTTTAATGTGTAAATTGTCAAATAAAATGATTATTAATTAAATTCAGAGATAGAAAGATATGACAGTGTTAAACTAAGTGAAACAAAAGAATTTATAAAAAGAAGAAAAGTTCAATTTACAAATTTTAATATAGAAACAGTAAAATTAATAATAATCAATAATTTGTTCTTAAACATGCAGTTACATGACTAACTTAACTGAAAAACCAACCATTTTAAAACTGGACAAGGTGACTGTAAAAATCTCTACAAAGACTCTTAGGAGTGGATGAGCTTGATCATATATTAATAAGTAATAGAATGTTTCAGTAGAATAGTAGAATGTTCTAAGTGTTTTAAAATTGGTCTTATATTAAAAAATGTTTATTGAAATAAATAGAAATTCCAGTGATATAGTTTCTATATGTTTATTCTATCTTTTATAATATACCACTTTATTTTATTTTATTTTACAGTAGGTCTTTGTTGGTTATCTATTTTAAATATAGCAATGTGTGCATATCAATGTCAAACTCCTTATCTATTCCTTCCCCCCAACCTCCCCCACTGGTAATCACACATTCATTCTCTAAGTCTGTGAGTCTGTTTTTGTTTTATGAATAAGTTCATTTCTGTAATTTTTAAAATATTTTACATATAAGTGATAATGCGTGAAAATTTGTCTTTTTCTGACTTACATCATTTAGTATGATAATTTCCAGGTCCATCCACATTTCTGCAAATGGCATTATTTCATATTATCATATTCTTTTTAATGGTTGAGTAATATTCCATTGCTCTTCTTTACCCATTCATGTATCAATGGACATTTAGGATACTTCCATGTCTTGACTATTGCAAGCAGTGCTTCAGTGAACATTGGGGTGCATGCATATTTTAAAATTATGGTTTTCTCTGAATATATGCCCAGGAGTGGGATTATTGAATCATGTGGTTGCTCTCTTTTTAATTTTTTAAGGAATCTCCATATTGTTCTCCATAGTGACTTACATTTGGGGGATGGAGCTTATTTTATTTGACACTTCATTTATAACTGTAACATGTAAGATTTAATATTGTGTAATAGAAATGGGCAATGAATTAAGAGTTTAAAAATGTGAATACTAAATCTGGCTCTAATATTTATTACTTATGTGGTCATTGGCAAGTCACTTATGTATTTTGAGTGTGAATTGCCTATCTCATGTCTCATACCTTTATATCACACAAAATTTATTGTGGAGTCATATGCAATAAAATTGTTTGAAATGTAATTACAGGCTATGTTAGCCCCAAGGCTTCTGTGCTTTCCACTGGTCTGAAGAGTGTATGTGGGTCTTTATTTATGTTTAAAGTTAATACTAATGAGGCTATCTAGTGATACATCTACACTCCTTATTTTACCTAACCAAACTTGGGTTTGATTACCCACGGACAGTATAAAGCCAATCTACTGATACTGGGTTGTGCTGAAGCAAAGTGCAGCATTAATTGCAGGGTACCAAGAAGAAGTCCAAGTGGCTGGTGTTTAAAAGGCCCAAACTCCCTGATTACTTTCAGGGAAAGGTCTTTTGAGAGTTACAAGGTGCAAGAAGTCAACATCGTCAACCTTCTGATTCCAACTTATCTGGGGTCTACATACTTCTTGTGGTCAGCTATAGTTAACTTCTTCCATCTAGTGAGGGTTTCAGTATCTGTGAAAAAGCTCAAAGGCTATCTTTCATAATATCATCTATAGCCCCTGAAGAAGGTCTAAAGGTCTTTGACTTTGTTTAATGGCTAAATTATTATTATTTTGTCTTCTTTGAATGTTTTCCTTTTTTTTTTTTTTTGACATTTTCTTATTTCTCTGATTATATTTACTTCTTGGAACCTGGGGAAGGCCTAATAGTCTAAAGTTTTTCAGCAGATAAGAGGCAGGTGGAAGACACAGGATGAGAAGGGATATGGCAGGGGTATTGTTTCTGGGAAGGCCCCTAAGGTCCTGCATAATGGCACTTGTATATAAAAACCTTCTTGACTTGGAAACTCTGTCTTTCTGCTCTCCGGTGTTTGAAAGACAGTGTTTGTGCAATGAAAATTATTAATCCTGTATCATTAACTCACAATGTGTTTTCCTGTCTCTTTGGAGGTTTCCATCATTTTCAGTATAGAAAGATGCCGGAAGCTAGATTCATCAGTTTTAATTCTCCATAAGCATGTGTTTGTTTTGACAATGCATTTAGGCGTTTGAGTTTTCCAACAATATGGTGCATGTAGCCTATTTAGTTTCTGAAGGTGCTATTTTGCAGATTAGAGGAGATCAGAGACTTCCCAGAGCATGAATAAAATAGTGGAATTAATGAATTTTGCAGTAGTTAGACTGCACATATTTCATATTAGATGAATTATATTATTTGGTTACTTCAGTCACTCAGCTTGTCAATTCATTTCATCAATCATTATGTTTACTCTCCTGATTGACTTAGGGTGCTTAGGCAAATGGTCAAACTGTAAGTAATGTAAGCAGTGTAAGCAATGTTTTTTCCTCAAATTACAGACAATTACTAATATGCCTGAAATTAAAAAGCTTTTTTTATAAAATATATGGAATGCTTCACAAATTGGCATATGCAGGAGTCATGCTAATTTTTTTCTGTATTGTTGAAATTTTAGCACATATGCTACCAAAGCAAGCACTAGAGTGTTTTCTTTTTATGAAGAATCTGTATGTGGCCATCCTATGGAAAAATGCCATAATGTCCTATTGATAATGCAACTTTCCATGCACTGCTCCATTCACCTAAGAGAACCAATTTATAGTATTGAGTGGATTTGGGTAATTAAATTAATTTTTATATTTTATAATAAAATTTGCACTCTAAAGCTTCTCTCATATACATGTTTTTCTTTTTCATGTATTCAGTCAGCTCAAGGAAAATAAATGCATTTTAGATAGAATGATGATAAATTCCAAATGGTTGCTGCCATTGCTGTCTTCTCCTAACATCTAAGCAATTTTAGCCCTACAGATATTAAGAAAGTGAAGCCACAGGTTTTAATAAAAGTAAATATCCTAGGGATAATCTGCTATCACCAACATCATGACAAAATTTCTTCATCCTTATGCTTTTCTCTAAAAACCACCTTGAAAATTAGAACATTCAGATAGTTTCATTTTTTCCTCTTTTAAGAGAGAAAAACAGCAAAAGTATACAACTTTGTAGATAAGTATATTTTTAAGATTTAGGAAAATATGTGCCAGGATTTCTCCCAGGGGACAGCAGCAAGGCATATGGGAGCATAGTAAGCTTGGTGGAGAAAGAAGCTCCTTTCATAATATTTATTGATAGTTTCTGGTATTATATTAATTAAAATCTGCATTAAATTATGGATTCTCCTTTGGGAAATGCCTTGTTTCTTCCCACGTTTCTCTGCATATTTAATTAATAGGTTCTAACTTAGCATTTTCTTTCATAATCTAACAGCCTATTTTAACAGTCTTTAAATATTCCTTCCTGGAATAGCATAGCCAGCAGAGAAATTGGGTGTCTTAGAGATCATTTAGCTCACCTCTGATTTTAACTGTAGTGAAGTCTCAGCCTCAGAGAGATCTAATGAAGTTCTCTTCAGTAGTTAATCACTGCAGCCACAGGAACACAAACTTTTCCTCCTTCCCTCTCAAGTACCCTTTTCATTAAATAATTTTAAGAAATGCTGTTTAAAATATTTTTTCAGGTTTAGCTCAGGTAAATATTAGGGCAAGGGTCTATAGCTCAATACAGTTTTAGCCTCTGAGTAAGGAAGGGAAGAGACCAAACTGCCAACATCCGCTAGACTATCGATGAAGCAAGAGAGTTCCAGAATAACATCTATTTCTGCTTTATTGACTATGCCAAAGCCTTTGACTGTGTGGATCACAATAAACTGTGGAAAATTCTGAAAGAGATGGGAATCCCAGACCACCTGACCTGCCTCTTGAGAAACCTATATGCAGGTCAGGAAGCAACAGTTAGAACTGGACATGAAACAACAGACTGGTTCCAAATAGGAAAAGGAGGACATCAAGGCTTCATATTGTCACCCTGCTTATTTAACTTATATGCAGAGTACATCATGAGAAATGCTGGGCTGGAAGAAGCACAAGCTGACATCAAGATTGCCAGGAGAAATATCAGTAACCTCAGATATGCAGATGACACCACCCTTATGGCAGAAAGTGAAGAGGAACTCAAAAGCCTCTTGATGAAAGTGAAAGAAGAGAGTGAAAAAGTTGGCTTAAAGCTCAACATTCAGAAAACTAAGATCATGGCATCTGGTCCCATCACTTCATGGCAAATAGATAGGGAAACAGTGTCAGACTTTATTTTTTTTTTGGCTCCACAATCACTGCAGATGGTGACTGCAGCCATGAAATTAAAAGACGCTCATGCCTTGGAAGAAAAGTTATGACCAACCTAGATAGCATATTCAAAAGCAGAGACATTACTTTGCCAACTAAGGTCCTTCTAGTCAAGGCTATGGTTTTTCCAGTGGTCATATATGGATTCGAGAGTTGGACTGTGAAGAAAGCTGAGCGCCGAAAAATTGATGCTTTTGAACTGTGGTGTTGGAGGACTCTTGAGAGTCCCTTGTACTGCAAGGAGATCCAACCAGTCCATTCTGAAGGAGATCAGCTCTGGGTGTTCTTTGGAAGGAATGATGCTAAAGCTGAAACTCCAGTACTTTGGCCACCTCATGTGAAGAGGTGACTTATTGGAAAAGACTCTGATGCTGGGAGGGATTGTGGGCAGGAGGAGAAGGGGACGACAGAGGATGAGATGGCTGGATGGCATCACTGACTCGATGGATGTGAGTCTGAGTGAACTCCAGGAGTTGGTGATGGACAGGGAGGCCTGGCATGCTTTATTCATGGGGTCACAAAGAGTCGGACATGACTGAGTGACTGAACTGAACTGAACTGAACTGAAGGAAGGGAAGTAATCAAATTGAACAAAAGGCTGAAAGAACAGTAAAATTTTTTTTTCTTTCATACATTCTTTCTATTTATTGTTACCAGGTCTGAGAAATAAGGTTTAATACCAGTGTATATGTTTGTGGTTATGTGCTGATTCAATTTTTTGGCTAACTGATAATGAAATCAAGGATGTTCCCTTGTTGAGAAAATAGTTTGATTTTTTTTCCTATTTAACTATTAGTCATGGTAATTAGTTCAGCAAATGTATACCACATTATGTGTGAACAGGAAGTTAGAAAAAATGTGTGCATCAAAGAAAAAAGAAGTTCAAAGTGTGAAATTGGAGATAATTTCATGCTTGAGGGATAGTTATATTTACATATTCAATTATACATTTGGAGGTATCTATGGGTTTTAATTGTATACATTTTATATTTTATCAAATTTAGAGTATGGATAACACATTACTTTCTCAAACACCAGTAGAATAGATTCCATACGGAAAACTTACCATTCTTGCTGGTTTCTCTAACAGTCAGAATGCACTAAATATTATGAACAGAATGGGGTTTAATCCAGAGAACTATTGGAAGAATAGGTTCTGAGAAATATCTTAGAACATTACATACTGAATTGATCAACAAAGGGCTGACCTCTGATACAGTCAGAAAAGTGGAAAATCAAAAGGCCACCACTGCACCATGGAGTTTGACATGCTGTCTGGTTGAATCAGGAAGCTGCCCCCTCCAAACTATACTTAAACACCAGTGAAGCTGGAAGCTATATTCTGAACCAAAGCCACAGAACAAAACTGCATCCTCACAGCTTGCTTACAATAACAACAAACCAACAAAAATCAACAGAAAGATGGCTTCATTTCAATTTTTCTCTTAAAAAAACTTATATAAATGCATTTAACTGATAGAACCTAATTTGTATTCTTAATGAGTTGGAAATCTAGGGAACAAATATTTAGCTGTCTTCTTTTGCAGTACAGAAAAGCACCCTTCAAGGGTGCTGGATCCTGTTAACCAACCATATGCAGCATCCTTTTTGCAAAGTACTCCAGTGCTCCTATAGCCCTGAGGTCCATTTTTGGTCAGTTTGTCTAAATTATTGATATCCTGTTTAATTGTTTATATTTTCAAAGACCAGATCTATTCCTTATATTCAACCAGTCACTGTCCTAAAAGGAGTGGAAACATATCAGAACTACACATGAATTTATGAATTTAGGTTTTTCTGAATTCTGCTTTCAAACCCTGACAATCCATTTGAACTTTATGTATATATATTTTCCCATTATATCCCAAACCTCATTTTGCTTCATTTTTGGACAATGAACTGAAACATCTGGCTTTCCCATCTCAGCCATTTGTTTTGAATTAAAACTTAATACCTTTAAGATTTCAGGTAAAACCTTTGAATATTTAAGCAAAAGTACTAAATTATAGATTTCTGTATATAATATTTTCCTTGTCCCCAAACTTACAGAAGTTAAACAACTTGGTCTTAAAACTTCATATTACCTTACCAGAACTTAAATAACAGGCTGGGTGGAGTAAATGATTGAAATTTATTTTGTCACAGTTCTGGGGGCCAAAAGTTCAAGCAGAGTCACTTTCTCTTGAGGTCTCTCTCCATGACCTGCAGATGGCCACCTTCTCATTATGTCCTCACATGGTCTTCCCTTTGTCTCACACATTCCCAGTATCTCTTCCCTTTCTTAGAAGAATGCCATTTGTATTGGATTAGGGTTTCATTGGGCTTCCCTGGTGGCTCAGAGGGTAAAGTGTCTGCCTGCAGTGCGGGAGACCCGGGTTTGATCCCTGGGTCGGGAAGATCCCCTGGAGAAGGAAATGGTAACCCACTCCAGTATTCTTGCCTGGAGAATCCCATGGACGGAGGAACCTAGTAGGGTATAGGCCATGGGGTCACAGAGTCAGGCATGACTGAGCGAGTACATAGATAGGGTTTCACTCTTATGACATCATTTAACCTTAATCACTGTCTTATAGGCCTTATCTTTCAATGCAGTCACATTGAGGTTAGGGTTACAATATGTGAATCTGGGAGGTGCAGGCACAACACAGTTTATAAGAAATTTACATGGGATATTTGTGAGTAAAGTAAAAATATGAAGAATTATGGATATTGTATTTTAAGTTAAAAGACTTTAATTCTGAAATAAATTCTTTAAAAGCATAATTTATCATGATAAAAGATTGTATTGGATCGATGTTGCAGTGTAAACTGCAATTCTTATATTATTTAAGCTTACACAAAATTGACTGCTTTTACTATCACCATCTTTCAAATAAAATATTTACCCAATTGAAAAATTTTTATTTGAATTTAAGTAATAGAGCATTTTTAATGACTCAGATAAAAATAAGTGGATATTCCATATTTTCATCTTTATCATTACATCTTCTAGTATCATCACCACCTAACTGAAAATGATTACTAGTCTGTTTAGAAGAATCTCAGATGCACTCTACCTTTTGTAAATACTGACATAAATCAAACATTTCCTATTGAATTACTGATGACATTCTGAATCAAATATTTGATTGGATTCATTTACCCACAGTAATTTTTTATTGCTTTCTTGAGACGCTATTTTTCCTGTTCATACACAAACACACCCATACATACATATATATAAACCTTATCTTTTTGGAGCCAAGGATTAAGATTTAATTATGTCATAAATATGGATTTATTTGTCCAGATCTCCTTAAGTGAAAATTAGTTGTAGATATATCAGAAAAGGAGCGGATTTACAACGACTTTTTGCTCTGATATTGTAACTTCTTGCTGAGTCCTGATTACAAAGTGTTCTCTTCGAGAGTAAGTTGCAATATCCTTGTTATCTCTGTTTAAGCATTGTGATTGAAAAAGAAACATATAGTGTGGTAATTTAGACTGGTAAATGGGATGTGAGAAGATATCCAGGTTATCTCCTCTTGTTCATAGTAGAAAAAGACAAATTGTCATATGACAACCGAGGATTAATTACTTTATTCTTGTGACTGAATCCAACTGAGTTCTGACATTTTTTCTGTTTTCACTCCACTAGGCCCAAGACACATCCATTTATTTATAAATAAATATTCAGTTCAGTTCAGTAGGTCAGTCATGTCTGACTCTTTGTGACCCCATGGACTGTAGCATGCTAGGCCTCCCTGTCCATCACCAACTCCCGGAGTCTACCTAAACTCATGTCCATTGAGTCAGTGATGACATCCAACCATCTCATCCTCTGTCGTCCCCTTCTCCTCCTGTCCTCAGTCTTTCCCAGCATCAGGGTCTTTTCAGATGAGTCAGCTCTTTGAATCAGGTGCCCAAAGTATTGGGGTTTCAGCTTCAGCATCAGTACTTCCAATGAACACCCAGGACTGATCTCCTTTAGGATGGACTGATTGGATCTCCTTGCAGTTCAAGGGACTCTGAAGAGTCTTCTCCAACACCACAGCTCAAAAACATCCATTCTTCGGTGCTCAGCTTTCTTTAAAATCCAACTCTCACATCCATACATGACTACTAGAAAAACCATAGTCTTGACTAGATGGCCCTTGGTTGGCAAAGTAATGTCTCTGCTTTTTAATATGCTGTCTATATAAAATAATATGCTGCCTATATAAATAAAATAATATACTAGTAATTAATTTTAATAAAAATAAAATAAAAGCTTTGAGTATTATAAACTTATAAAAAGTACCAAGAATTTATAATTGTAAATATTTCATAAATTGATAAAATGAAGTTAGGGGTTTTTATCTTGAGTACCACTCCTCAAATACTCCCCTCAGTTTAACTGTCTGTTTATATAAGAATAAGAATGAATAATTCTTAATTATATAAAAAGAGAATCCAGACTTATAAACAATATTACATGGCATAGCATGCATTAACTTTCCAAAATATAAATAAGAGTTTGAGATATGTCTTTGACTAAGTTGCAGTGTGCTTCAATATTTGTTTTATTAAATTTTAATTGCCTAGAAATGAGACTTGTGAGATTTAAATTTATGAAATACCTTATTTCCCTGTTAATAAATAAGATATATGATAGCTGGTAGGGGAAATAAATATTTAAGCTCATTTTAAAAGCCTAACCTTGCCCAAAAACAATGAATACACAAACAAGGTCTAGAGAGAAAAGAGTAAATATGAAAAATAAACATCTAGAGAGAAATGTTATGTATAGAAAATAGACATAGTGAATATCAAGTACAAATATTTGTAATCCTCAGAGAAAGAAAAATAATGGAAGAGAAAGTATATTTAGTGATATAATTTAATACATTTTTAAAAGAAATATAAAGAGGCTTGAACTTATCTTGGGAAAGACATCACAGTATGTCCATGAAAGTGTTCTTAAATGGTCAACAAATACGTATTTAATCTAGAAAATGTTTTGAGATCATTGCTCATCCAATTTGTTATTAATCTTTCTCTTCCATATGAAAGCATGATCAGGGTGTGTCTGTTTACCTAAAGACTGCTTTGAAAGATTGACTGACAATTTATATCTATACGGTGTAGTAACTAAAGGGATTTAATTTAGAGCCAGATTGTTTTTGCTCAGTGGTTAAGTCATGTCCAACTCTTTGTGACCCCATGAACTGCAGCACAGCAGGCTTCCCTGACTTTTACCATCTCCTGGAGTTTGCTCAAACTCATGTCCCTACATTGGTGATGGCATTCAACCATCTCATCTCCCATTGCCCCTTTCTCCTGCCCTCTGTCTTTCCCAACATCAGGATCTTTTCCAATGAGTCAGCTCTTCATATCAGGTAGCCATAATATTGGAGCTTCAGCTTCAGCATCAGTCCTTCCAGTGAATATTCAGGGTTGTTCTCCTTTAGGTTGACTGGTTTGATCTCCTTGCTCTCCAAAGGACTATCAAGAGTCTTCTCTACACCACAATTCTAAAGCATCAGCTATTCAGTGTTCAACCTTCTTTATGGTCCAACTCTCACATCCAAACATGATTACTGGAAAAACCATAGCTTTGACTATACAGACTTTTGTGAGCAAAGAGCCAGATGACCTGGATTCAAATGCTAACTTTACCAAATACTACCTGTGTGACCTAGGGCAAGCATATCACCTTTCATGCCTTAGTTTCCTCATCTTGAAATTATGGAAAATTATGTCTGTATTACCAATTGGCATATGTTGTATGTGTTTGTTAAATAAAAGAAAAAATACATGCAAGTGAATATGACCTTGTGAATATAAAAAATGAGGTAATATATCCAGGACAGCTTTGAAAAGTAAACTACGCTAGGCAAAGTTAAATTCTCTTTCTATTAAGAATAATAAGTGAAATTACTTGGTATAAAAATGATTCCATCATTTTTGATTAAATGCTTTTATAGAAACAAATGGAAGAGAGAATACTAAGGTTGATTTAGAATGTCATATTTCTTCACATTGTGAACAGGACCTTAAGAAAAAAGCAGCTTGAATGTTATGAGTCTGTATTCATATGTGTAAAAAGTAAAAACTAAAATTGAATTGCAGCCTTCATTTAGCACATATTTTAAGAATGGGCAAATATATATAACCTAATTTTAGCAAGTTGTACAGAATTTTAAATTCTCTTTTAATTTTGGATGTGTGTCCTTCAAGGTATTTTATCCACAATCCTAACAGTCTTTCAAGAATCCAATCATCATTTTAAATGATGTGATACAGGACTCCTAGAAGTAGAAGAGACAGAGAAAGTGGCAGAAATCTTACATGAAAAAATGACTGAAAAACTTTGCTAATTTGGGAAAGGAAACAAGCATCTAGACTGGAGAAGCCCAGAGAATTAAAAAAAAAAAAAAATATATATATATATATATGTGTGTGTGTGTGTGTGTGTGTGCTCAGTCACTCACCTATGTCCAAATCCTTCCAGCCCTATAGACCTCATCCTGCCAGGCTCCTCTATCCATGGGATATTCCAGGCAAGGATACTGGATTGGGTTGCCATTTCTTCCTCCAGGGAATGTTCCAGACTCAGAAGTTGAACCTGTGGCCCTGCATAGGCAGATGAATTCTTTACCACTGAGCTACCTGGGAAGCCCAAGGACACCCACACCAAAACATATTATAGTTAATATAACAAAAGTTAAAAACAAGCAGGTAACATTAGAAGCAGAAAGACTAAAACAATGTATTACATAGATGGCAGGACTGTAAGACTCAGCAAATCATTCAGTACAAACTTTGTAGGCCAGAAGAGAGTGACAATGATACATTAAAAATGATGAAACAGACACACAAAAAACTACCAACCAAGAATATTCTTCCAATAAAGTTATTCAGAATGTAAAGAAAGATAATTTTCCAGACAAGAAAAACTAAAAGAGTTCATCACCACTAAGCTTTACTTATAAGAAATGGTAAAGTTACTTATTGAACTTGAAAAGAAGGGGCACTGTTTTGTAACAAGAACACATCAGTCAGTTCAGTCGCTCAGTCATGTCCGACTCTTTGCGACCCCATGAATCGAAGCATGCCAGGCCTTCCTGTCCATCACCAACTCCCGGAGTTCATACAAACTCATGTCCATCGAGTCTGTGATGCCATCCAGCCATCTCATTCTCTGTCGTCCCCTTCTCCTCCTGCTCCCAAACCCTTCCAGTATCAGAGTCTTTTCCAATAAGTCAACTCTTCACATGAGGTGGCCAAAGTACTGGAGTTTCAGCTTTAGCATCATTCCTTCCAAAGAAATCCCAGGGCTGATCTCCTTCAGAATGGACTGGTTGGATCTCCTTGCAGTCCAAGGGACTCTCAAGAGTCTTCTCCAAACCACAGTTCAAAAGCATCAATTCTTCAGTGCTCAGCTTTCTTCACAGTCCAACTCTCACATCCATACATGACCACTGGAAAAACCATAGCCTTGACTAGACAGACCTTTGTTGGCAAAGTAATGTCTCTGCTTTTGAATATGCTATCTAGGTTGGTCATAACTTTCCTTCCAAGGAGTAAGCGTCTTTTAATTTCATGGCTGCAGTCACCATCTGCAGTGATTGTGGAGCCCAAAAAAATAAAGTCTGACACTGTTTCCCCATCTATTTGCCATGAAGTGATGGGACCAGATGCCATGATCTTCGTTTTCTGAATGTTGAGCTTTAATCCAACTTTTTCACTCTCTTCTTTCACTTTCATCAAGAGGCTTTTGAGTTCCTCTTCACTTTCTGCCATAAGGGTGGTGTCATCTGCATATCTGAGGTTACTGATATTTCTCCTGGCAATCTTGATGCCAGCTTGTACTTCCAGCCCAGCATTTCTCATGATGTACTCTGCATATAAGTTAAATAAGCAGGGTGACAATATGAAGCCTTGACGTCCTCCTTTTCCTATTTGGAACCAGTCTGTTGTTCCATGTGCAGTTCTTTTTTTTTTCTTTTTTTTTTTTACGTTTTTTTTTTTTTCTAATTTTATTTTATTTTTAAACTTTACATAATTGTATTAGTTTTGCCAAATATCAAAATGAATCCGCCACAGGTATCCATGTGCAGTTCTAACTGTTGCTTCCTGACCTGCATATAGGTTTCTCAAGAGGCAGGTCATGTGGTCTGGGATTCCCATCTCTTTTTGAATTTTCCACAGTTTATTGTGATCCACACAGTCAAAGGTTTTGTCATAGTCAGTAAAAGAGAAGTAGATGTTTTTCTGGAACTCTCTTGCTTTTTCCATGATCCAGCAGATGTTGGGAATTTGATCTCTGGTTCCTTTGCCTTTTCTAAAACCAGCTTGAACATCTGGAAGTTCACAGTTCACGTATTGCTGAAGCCTGGCTTGGAGAATTTTGAGCATTACTTTACTAGCGTGTGAGTTGAGTGCAATTGTGTGGTAGTTGAGCATTCTTTGGCACTGCCTTTCTTTGGGATTGGAATGAAAACTGACCTTTTCCAGTCCTGTGGCCACTGTTGGGTTTTCCAAATTTGCTGGCATATTGAGTGCAGCACTTTCACAGCATCATCTTTCAGGATTTGAAATAGCTCAACTGGAATTCCATCACTTCCACTAGCTTTGTTCATAGTGATGCTTTCTAAGGCCCACTTGACTTCACATTCCAGGATGTCTGGCTCTAGGTGAGTGATCACACCATCGTGATTATCTGGGTCATGAAGATCTTTTTTGTACAGTTTTTCTGTGTATTCTTGCCACCTCTTCTTAATATCTTCTGCTGCTTCAAGAAAATTAGAGATACCAAGGGAACATTTCATATAAAGATGGGCTCGATAAAGGACAGAAATGGTAGTGGTATACAGGTAGACAAAAAGATGAAGTTGGTCAAAAGATAAAACCTTCAATTGTAAAATGAATAAGTTATGAAGATGTAACATACAACATGAAGACTATGGTTATGATACTATTGTATATTTCAAAGTTGTTAAAGAGGGTAAAGTTTGAAGCTTCTCATCACAATAAAAAAATTATAACTGTGTAGTGATGGATGTTGAGTAGACTTATTGTAATCATTTCACAATATTTACCCATACTGACTCAATATATTGTACAGCTTAAACTAATATAATGTAATATGTCAATTATATCTCAATAAAAATAGGTCAAATAGGATTAAGCAATAGTTATGTGTCTTATTTTTGCTTTGCTTTGTAATACACAAAAAGCAAAATAATAATGCTTCCACTTTTATTAAAGCAGCCTTGGTAGATCAAGTAAACCAAATAGCATTTGAATAGGAAAGGTATTTAGTTCAGAATTGCCTTAATTGGACATTTATATTGATCAAGTTGAATGTATAATGGCTCTATTTTATAGGTTGAGAAGATAAATTTAATGACTCAATCCCAAGGGAGGATTTTGTTTAATACAGTTAACAAGAAAGAGAACCATGTTCTTTTTATTAGAAAGAGCGCTCATCATTCAATTTAATCTGCTTAATGATATCCAGACTTAGTTAGTGTGATATCTAATGTATATTCACAACACAATGGGGTATCAACATGGGTTTTTAAAAGCAAGGAAAAAAAAGCCTCCACCTAATTACTCAAGTATCTGTAATAAATGAGAATGATTTGTATATTTATGGGATGAGTAGGAGTTTTTTCCCTTCTTATAGTTAAATGTTCTAAGTAGTAATGATTTGTATATTTATGGGATGAGTAGGAGTTTTGTCCTCTTCTTATAGTTAAATTTTCCCTTGACTAACAAATTCAATTTCCTGTTTACATAACACATTTATGCTTTATAAAGTGCTTTATATTGCTAGAAATATTTATTAGATCCTTTACTTTTTTCATTTTTCTCTCCAAGTGTATTTGCTGACAATCTTTTTTAAAAAAGCAAGATTTATGACACTGAAGCACATACATTTAAAAATAAAAAATAAACAAATAGGACCTGATTAAACTTAAACGTTTTTGCACAGCAAAGGGAACTATAACCCAAGTGAAAAAACAACCCTCAGAATGGGAGAAAATAATAGCAAACAAAACAAACGACAGAGGATTAATCTCCAAAATAACAAGCTGCTCATACAACTCAATGCCAGAAAAACAGACAACCCAATCAAAAAGTGGGCAGAAGACCTAAACAGACATTTCTGCAAAGAAGACATACAGATGGCTAACAAACACATGAAAAGATGCTCACCATTGCTCATTATTAGAGAAATGCAAATCAAAACTACAATGAGGTATCACCTCACACTGGTCAGAATGGCCAGCATCAAAAACTCTGCAAACAATAAATGCTGAAAAGAGTTTTGAGAAAAGGGAACTCTCTTGCACTGTTGGTGGAAATGCAAATTAATACAGCTACTATGGAGAACAATATGGAGATTCTTAAAAAAAAAAAAAAAGAATACAACTACCATGTTGTTGCTGTTCAGTTTCCTAAGTTCTGTCTGACTCTGCGACCTCACGGACTGAGCACACCAGGCCTCCCTGTCCCTCACCATCTCCCAGAATTTGCCCAAGTTCATGTCCATTGCACCGGTGATGCTATCCAGCCATCTCATCCTCTGACACTCTCTTCTTCTGCCCTCAATCTTTCCCAGCATCAGGGACTTTTCCAACGAGTCAGCTGTTCACATCAGATGACCAAAATGCTGGAATTTCAATGTCAGCATCAGTCCTTCCAATAAGTATTTAGGGTTGATTTCCCTTAAGATTGACTGGTTTGATCTTGCTGTCCAAAAGGCTCTCAAGAGTTTTCTACAGCACTATAGTTCAAAGGCATCAATTCTTCAGTGCTCCACCTTCTTCACTGTCCAGGTCTCACAACCATATGTGACCACTGGGAAGACCACAGCCTTGATGATACGGACCTTTGCTGGCAGAGTAATATCTCTGCTTTTCAGCACCCTGTCTAGGTTTGTCACAGCTTTCCTGCTAAGAAGCAAACGTCTTCTGATTTCATGGCTTCATTCACTGTCTGCAGTGATTTTAGAGCCCAATAAGAGGAAATCTGTCACTACTTCCACATATTCACCCTCTATTTGCCATAAATTAATGGAGCTGGATGCCATGATCTTAATTTTTTCAATAGTTTTAAGCCGGCTCTTTCACTCTCCTCCTTCATCTTCATCAAGAGGCTCTTTAGTTCCTCTTCACTTTCTGACAGTAGAGTGGTATCATCCACATATCTGAGGTTGTTGATGTTTCTCCCACCTATCTTGATTGCAGCTTATAACTCATCCAGCCCAGTGTTTCTCATGATGTGTTCAGTGTATAGGTTAAACAAACAGGGTGACAGCAGATAGCCCTGTCATACTCCTTTCTCAACCTTGAACCAATCGGTTGTTTCATACAGGGTTCTAACTGTTGCTTCTTGACCTGCATATGGGTTTCTCAGGAGACAGGTAAGATGGTCTGGTATTCCCATCTCTTAAGAGCTTTCCAGTTTATTATGATCCGCACAGTCAAAGGCTTTGGCATAGTTGATGAAACAGAGGTAGATTTTTGTTTTTTGTTTTTTTTTTTTTGAATTCTCTAGCTTTCTCTATGAGCCAGTGAATGTTGTCAATTTGATCTCTGGTTCCTCTTCCTTTTCTAAATTCAGCTTGGACATTTGGAAGTTCTTGGTTCACATAACGCTGGAGCCTAGCATAAAAGAGTCTAAACATTGACCTTACTAGTATGGGAGATGAATGCCATTGTCCAATGGTTACCACATACTTTAGTACTACCCTTCTTGGGAAGAATGACCCAACAATCCCACTGCTGGGCATATTTACCCTGAGGAAACCACAATTGAAAAAAGATATGCACCCCAGAGTTCATCACAGCACTGTTTACAATAGCTAGGAAAGGAAGCAACCTAGATGACCAGTGACAGATAAACTGATAAAGAAGTATGGTATGTATGCAAAATGGAATATTACTCAGTCATAAAAGGAACATATTTGATTCACTTCTAGTAAGATGGATGAACTTAGAGCCTATAGAGTGAAGTAAGTCAGAAAGAGCAAGACAAATATTATATATTAGTGCATATATTGAAAGCAAAGAAGAAGGGTGCAGCAGAGAATGAGATGGTTACACAGCATAACCAAAGTGATGGACATGAATATGAGCAAACTCCAGGAGGTAGTGAAGGACAGAGAAGCCTGGCATGCTGCCGTCCATGGGGTTGTAAAGAGTCAGGCACAACTTACAACTGAACAGCAATGGAATCTAGAAAGATGATACTAATGAACCTTTCTACAGGTCAACAATGGAGATGCAGACATAGAGAACAGATTGTGGACACAGGTGGGAAAGGAGAGGGTGGGATGAATTGAGACTAGCATTGAAATATATACATTACCATATATAAAATTAGATAGCCAGTAGAAATTTACCGTATAATGCAGGGAGCTCAAATCCTGTGCTCAGGGACAACCTAGAGGGGTGAGATGGGGTGGGAAGTGGGAGTAGGTTCAAGAGGGAGGGGGCATATGTATACTTATGACTGATTCATGTTGATATATGGCAGAAACAAACATGATATTGTAAATCAACTATCTGCCAATTAAAAATAATTAAATTAGAAAAAAGTGATATGATAGACAAAGCCTTTTGTGTAAGCCATTTTGATCAAGTATTAACTAATATCATGCTTGTGCTCAGTCCGTAAGTCATGTCTGACTCTTTGTAGCCCTATGGACTGTAGCCCTCCAAGCTCCTATGTCCGTGGAATTTCCCAGGCAAGAATATTGGCGTGGGTTGCCATTTCCTCCTCCAATTAACTAATATATTCAGTTATTGATTCCATATTTACTGTGATCCACATCTTTAAAGAGTGTATATATGCCTTATATGACTGACATTTGATCTTCCCATAGTCATATCCACCTGGGAAACCTTCTTATAACAACAGTATTTTCATAGTAACTTAGTAACTTTTCTGATATTTATTATAGAGCTTATCATATTACATTATAATAGTTTAAAGGTATAGTTATTCTTAATGATCACTTTTATCCTTCCACTCTATAAACATTTATTGTATGAGCTACATGTCAAGTAGTCTTCTGGAAAGTTATTGAATAAAGAAAAAAGCATATTTGCCTCTTTAGTACTTATAATAATATTTTTGAAAAAGTGACTGGAGACATAGATAAATTTACAAATTCACATTATGTGTTAGCTTTCTGCATGGATATGAAGTTCTTTTTTTTTTTGTTAATAATCATTAACAACAAGAAAAAATGTTTCTTGTTGTTGTTAAACAAAATATCATATGACCAATAATGAAATGGTAATGACAGGAAAGATCAAATTTATAAGATGAAATCCTTAACCCATAGCTAATTCTTTATTTCCCAGAAAATAGTGGTAGACTATTTTGGAATTTTCTATTTGGAATTTGATTTTTAACAATCACTAAAAGCAGCTGGCTTATCTATATCTTCATTTCCCCTTAATTCTACACACTTTATAGGCAACTTATTTCAGTGAAAAAAAAATTATCTGATTGCACAGTGTCTTTATTACATTTTGCAACTTAGATGTCAAACAAAGAATTCGTGGATCGGGAACCAAAAGCAAGCAAAATGTAAGGCAAAATGAAAAGATCATTTATATTGAGAAATGTAATTGGCAAAACTATTTACATATAAATATTTTTTTTTCAAATATATTTCTGACATTCATTAAAAATAAGACATTTCTCAAAATACTGGTTGTGTACAATTGCCAAGGTTAAACACAGTTAAAAATACCAAAACAGTTACTGAAATATTACTTTTGAATTAAAAAATATATATATATACACACATATATAGTCACAGGCAATGGCACCCCACTCTAGTACTCTTGCCAGGAAAATCCCATGGATGGAGGAGCCTGGTAGGCTGCAGTCCATGGGGTCGCTACGAGTCGGACACGACTGAGCAACTTCCCTTTCACTTTTCACTTTCATGCTTTTGAGAAGGAAATGGCAACCCACTCCAGTGTTCTTGCCTAGAGAATCCCAGGGACGGGGGAGCCTGGTGGGCTGCCATCTATGGGGTCGCACAGAGTCGGATACGACTGAAGCGACTTAGCAGCATATAGTCATCAGATAAAGCCTGTAGTCTTCATTAATTATACCCATAACTCTATGTTGGTGTTAGTTAGACCTCTGTATTTAATCTCTTTAGAATAATACTTCATCTGTGCCCAGTAGCTTCAAATATTATATATTTTCATAAATGACAAATGTTTTCTAAAAATCTGTGCTGGGCAATCTTGGCATCAGCAGTCAATTTTCTCCTGAATCTCTCACTTGTGCAGGTTTTTCACATCCGTTAGTTCTTCCCATTTTCATCTCCTAAAATGTACCCTTCCATGACATTTTCTGTTTTACTAAATAGCTTCACTTTTCATATGAATACTCAAATCAGAAACCTGTGATTTACTAAATTCCCTTCCCTCAAGACCTTCACTAACACGAGGAAACTGGCCAAATAGCATTACACCAAAAGAGGTGCAACAGTACTGCAACAGGCATTAGATACAGAGTCGGAAACAGAACCCATTACTTTTATATGTAGCTCTAACCTTCCAATAAGCAACTGTGCAGATATAAATTCTGTTTCTCCTCTTCCAGCTCTTAAAATTTTGATAAAGTATTTGGGAACTTGCTAATGACACATAGCACGTGGTGTCTATAAACAATGTATTACATCAGTTCTAAATCTCCTCACCACCTTCCTTGGTAGGACACCATGCTTGCTGTTGGGACCTAGGCAGTCTTGTGCTTCATGGCAAGCTGTGTCTCTTCGTAACTTAATGTAGTAAATGAGGGTTAGTAAAGCCAGCGAGACGATCCCATCCTCCATCTGAGTAGTTTTGAAATAGGAATATACTATAGTTTTGATCTTGTGTTGAATTCTGACAAAAGATTTTGGGTAAAAAAAGTATTGCATTAATGGCTTGCATTATTGTAGAAGACTGTAAAGGAAAAAAGCAGGAATTGTATTTGAACCTGAAGTAAGAATTTTACATATGAAGATAATTTATGAAATATATTTATGTAAATAGATCATATCCATGTATCAATAATAGATAAATTTTATGTAAATAAATATGTATATTTATTTAGATAACTAGAGAAATGATTTAAGGGGAAGGAGCTCTTAAACTAAGTTAACCTGCTTCTTAGATCAAAGAACACAGTGATGGAGTAGTGGGGAAAAAAAAGCTGAGGCAAAAAGTAAATTACAAAAATATATATCATGAATCCAGTATAGATGTTTAAAAAAGAGCAGCTTCAAAAATGTTTATGGTAAGGGAGAAAATAGTGCTATCTTGGTAAAATCTCCTCCATTCCAAGTTGATGACACTAAAACTTAATGTTTTTAAGTGGCATTTGGAAGGAATGATGCTAAAGCTGAAACTCCAGTACTTTGGCCACCTCATGCGAAGAGTTGACTCATTGGAAAAGACTCTGATGCTGGGAGGGATTGGGGGCAGGAGGAGAAGGGAACGACAGAGGATGAGATGGCTGGATGGCATCACTGACTCAATGGACGTGAGTCTGAGTGAAGTCTGGGAGTTGGTGATGGACAGGGAGGCCTGGCGTGCTGCGATTCATGGGGTCGCAAAGAGTCGGACACAACTGAGCGACTGATCTGATCTGATCTGAGCAAGGTCACAGAATGAGGAATTTTTTGTGAAACTCAGAACTGAATGTCACCATACTATTGTTCTTTAAATTTAACAAAAATCACAGGTGATGCAGACTGAGCAAATGAGAGATGAAGGAAAGAAAGCAAAGTGGACAAGTGACTTGATATAGTTATGCCTGATTTAGGGCCTTGATTAATTACATTAGTGGGAATTAGAGACGGAATATAAAGGATGACTTTTTGATACAAGCTAATGATGAAAAGGCAAGAGTAGAGAGACTAAATGCATTCAGAGAGTTTGGTTAGCACAGTCTAGATGTGAAAGATGATATTTCCAAGAAAAATGACTTATTGGGGGCAAGAATGATTGTATGGAATTTAGTTTTAATACATTTTGTCATACATGCAATAGAAACATATAAAAAATAAGAGATACATATAAAGATGAAAAAATTTATATTTTTATTTTAGTCTCACTTATCCAGTCACAATCAGACATGCCAAGAATAGTGCCTGACAAATACTATATCTTCATATTAGTTGCATAAAGGAATTTCATTACTAATAGTAACAGTGATTAAGCAACAGAGCTGGGATGTAAGTTTCTGCACTCCCAGAGGACACTTAGTAAAAATGATATATGACAATGAAACAAAATTCATGAAGAGATTACTGATTTTCTAGGGCCTTTGTGTAATTTGTATATGAGAAATTTGTCACGTGGACAGTTTATATATTACATTTTTAATTGCCTTGTAAAAATTATTTGTTCATTCCAAAAGAATGTGGAGCTTTCATTGTAATCAAATTTATATCAACTATTTAGTGAGCAGTTTTGATCCCTTAATCATTTATGGATTACCTCTATGGTTAATTATTATTTATCATATGGATTGACCTGAGAGTATCTGGAATCTGAGAATGAAAAAGTGAAGAGGTCAGAAGAGGATAACTAGTGAGGAAAACAGTAGAAGGCTGTCTGTTTTCTCTCAGAAACCCATACTAATGACCTTTCATTTTGGGAATCCGGCCTTTCTTCTACTGAGGTGGTCAGACACTGCCAATTGCTCTTCTCAGGTGCCTCTTTTTCATTAAATGCTTTCAGAAACTACTTTTATTAGAGTTCAATCTAAAGTAGCTTCAGAAAATATGAATAGAAATTCACAAGAGGAAGAATGCAAATACTGTGAACTGAGATGCAATAAGACTTTGAATTCAACATTTTCTTAAAGCTCTTTACAAACATTAGCATCTGTAATTAATCCTCTCAATTTCCCCATAAGTCATATTTCATTATCCTTGATTTACAAGCATTAAACTAAAATATTAAGGAATGAATAGCCTGCATTGTCAGACAAATCTTTTTTTAAGCACTCCTTTCAGCATGTATTCTCCTTAGAAGCATATTTTCTCCCAAATAATTTCTAATTTTTTCATTTATGCCTCCCCAATTTAACTTCTGATGACCTAATCTATAGGTCCTAATAGTACCTATCACATGACTCTCAGTCTAAAAAAAGTCTAAAGTCTCTTATTGTTCCTTGGACATATTATTATATATAATATTTTTTGGTATCAACTTCTTTCAGCTTTCTACACTATCGTACAATGAATTTCCTGTATAAAAGAATCTGTTTCTAACATTTCCATTGATATTTTTCATTTATTGATTAAGTAGTCTTGGTAAGTAGGAAGGTATCTTTTTCAAATCAGCTCAGTATAATATTGACTATTGATTATATGGTGTTTCTACAAATACCTTTCTTCATTTTTACATAATCTCTAAAAGTAGGTATCATTGATTTACAAAAGAGAATAAATTTATTTTGTGTCAGATATGGAAATCTTCTAATTCATGGAATAGATAATCTTATAGCTTTCAAATCCTGTGCATACAACTGACTGCAATTACTGAAACTTCATAGTTTAGGAGTACACACAGATACTTGGACCAATTACATTGAAAGTAGTTACCAGTAAACCTCAAAATAGCAAGCTTTTTATTATAGATGTACTAGTGTCCTAGGGGGCCACAACAGAGTACCTCAGACTGGGTGGCTTATGCAGCAGAACTATATTTTCTCACAATTATGGAGAGTAGAAGTCTGAGATCAAAATATCTTTAAAGTTGATTTCTTCTGATGCCTCCTATAAAGACATCATTCAGAAGATTAGGGTTTTACCTAATGATCTTCTTTTCACTTGATGACCTCTTTAAACATGCTATCTCCAAATATAGGCACATTCTGATGTACTGAGGGTTAGGACTTCAACATATATATCTTGGGAGGATCCAACTGAGCCCATGCCAACTACAACAAAAAAATGTAGTAGTTAATATAAATTTAACCTTACACCAAAGAATAATTTATATACTGAGAGAATTTGGGTACATGTTCACAATAAAGAAGTTTGTAATATAATCATTCTGTGAAATAGAGATATGCCAGAGAAGATAAATTCAGAGAGAAATTGATGTAGTAAGAGTTAAATTTATGCCAGCATATATTTTTTTTCAGTTTTGTACAGAAATACAGTTCCATTTGGCAGAAGACCAAAAAAAGGGAGAAAACTTAGGATGTTATTTTGCTTTTGTTCATTTATCCATCTGTCTACATGAACCTTATGACATTATTTTCCAAATGGAGGCCTTCTAATGCCAGAAACATGGTACTTGGACTGAAATTATCAATGCTTAGCCAGTTTCAGTTTAAGAGAAGATAATAATACTGGAAAATTCCATTTCTTAAATAAACAAAAAAAAAACTGAAATCTTTAGTAACATTGCTTTGCATAAACATTTTAGCCTTTTAGTCCATATTCTATTGTGCTTCATATAAGTACAGACATAGTCTGTGTTTTATTTTGTTTTTTGGTGGGAGGTGGTTCATTCAAATATACCTAGCATTACTGAGGGTACTATATAGCATTTTGAAGCATTACTTTTCATACCAGTTCAATACAAAGAAAAACAAAAGGATTCATTTTGTTGTTGTTCAGTCACTCATTCGTGCCCGACTCTTTGTGACCCCATGGACTACCACACGCCAGGATTCTGTGTCCTGCACCATCTCCTGGAGATTGCTCAAACTCATGTCCACTGAGTTGGTGATGCCATCTCATCCTCTCTTGTCCCCTTCTCCTAGTGGCCTCAATCTTTTCTGGCATCAGGATCTTTGCCAATAAGTCAGCTCTTCGCATCCACGGTGATTTTGGAGCTGAAGAAAATAAAGTCCATCACTGGTTCCATTGTTTTTCCATCTATTTGCCATGAAGTTATGGGATCATATGCCATGATCTTTGCTTTTTGAATATTAAGTTCTAAGCCAGCTTTTTCACTCTCCTTTTTCATCTTCATCTAAAGGCTCTTTAGTTCCTCTTCACTTTCTACCAGTAAGGTGGTGTCATCTGCATATCTGAGGTTATTGACATTTCTCTCAGCAATCTTGATTCCAGCTTGAGTTTCAACCAGTCTGCATTTTGAAATATGTACTCTGCATATAAGTTAAATAAGCAGGGTGACAATATACAGCCTTGACATACTCTTTTCCAAATTTGAAACCAGTCCATTGTTCCATGTCCCATGCTAACTGTTGCTTCTTAACCTTCATACAGGTTTCCCAGGAGGCAGGTAAAGTGGCCTGGTATTCCCATCTCTTGAAAAATTTTCCACAGTTTTTTTGTGATCCACACAGTCAAAGGCTTTAGTAGTCCATGAAGCAGAAGTAGATGTGTTTTTCTGGAATTCTCTTGCTTTTTCTATGATCCAGCGGATGTTGGAAATTTTGATCTCTGGTTCTTCTGTCTTTACTAAATCTAGCTTGAACACCTGGAAGTTCTTGGTTCACGTACTGTTGAAGACTAGCTTCGAGGATTTTGAGCATTACCTTGCTACCATGTGAGATGAGTGCAGTTGTTAGGTAGAATGAAACCTGTTCTTTTCCAGTCTTGTGGCCACTGCTGAGTTTTCCAAATTTGCTGGCATACTGAGTGCAGCACTTTCACAGCATCATCTTTTAGGATTTGAAATAACTCAGCTGGATACATTAGTTGTGCCTTATTTTTTCTTATATTTTATTTTGAATTAATTCATTTGAAAGTAACAAATATATCTTTCTTAACCAAAATTCAGCACTTTGCTTGACATTTTTGAGTAATATATTAATTCAAACTGTCAATATTATTGTATTATTATGTGGACAATTGATAATTTTATTGGATTCTTTTGTGTCTTGTTCAGCATGTCAGACCATAATGTTTACCAGTAGTATGGTTGCATTAATTGTTGAAACAACAATGTCTGCTAGTAAATAATACCTATTTATATATACATAATATATATATATATATATTCAGAGAAGGCAATGCACCCCACTCCAGTACTCTTGCCTGGAAAATCCCATGGACAGAGGAGCCCAGTAGGCTGCAGTCCATGGGGTTGCTAAGAGTCGGACATGACTGAGAGACTTCACTTTCACTTTTCACTTTCATGCATTGGAGAAGGAAATGGCAACTCACTCCAGTGTTCTTGCCTGGAGAATCCCAGGGACGGGGGAGCCTGTTGGGCATCCGTCTATGGGGTCGCACAGAGTCGGACACGACTGAAGTGACTTAGCAGTTAGCAGTTAGCAATATATATATTAATGTATACATATTTTTTCTAAAAATAAATATATTGTGTATTTCTAATTTTTTGCTTTTAATTATTAAAAGGAATATATATATCATATATATAGTTTAATGAGACTACATATACATAATATATTATATGTATTTTTATATCATATTGCTTATATATGTATATATTTATATCATAAATATAAAGTATATATATATACAGTATATTTTAAAGTATTTAAATAACACTATTTTTCTTCATCTATATCTATATAAGATTTCTTTGTTCATAGTTCAGTTGCACAGTCATGTCCGACTCTTTGTGACCCCATGAATTGCAGCATGCCAGGCCTCCCTGTCCATCACCGTCTCCCGGAGTTCACTCAAACTCACATCCATCGAGTTGGTGATGCCATTCAGCCATCTCATCCTCTGTCGTCCCCTTTTCCTCCTGCCCCCAATCTCTCCCAGCATCAGAGTCTTTTCCAATGAGTCAGCTCTTTGCATGAGGTGGCCAAAGTACTGGAGTTTCAGCTTTAGCATCATTCCTTCCAAAGAACACCCAGGGCTGATCTCCTTTAGAATGGACTGGTTGGATCTCCTTGCAGTCCAAGGGACTCTCAAGAGTCTTCTCCAATGCCACAGATCAAAAGCATCAATTCTTCAGTACTCAGCTTTCTACACAGTCCAAATCTCGCATTCATACATGACCACTGGAAAAACCATAGCCTTGACTAGACGGACCTTTGTTGGCAAGGTAATGTCTCTGCTTTTCAATATGCTATCTAGGTTGGTCATCTAGATTTCTTAAATCTACAATGTTTAACAACTTTATGAATTACACATTATTTAACTATTCATATAGCAGACAAAAAATCACTACTTATTTCTATTCCTAGCAAATAGTTTGATATAATTGAAATCATTCTTTATGCATTCTATTTTTATTTATTATTTTTCCTAAATACAAATAAATAATTGCACTTATAGCTACTAGGACAATATGATTAGAATGTAGCAGAGCATCATTTTCCTGTCTTTTTTGACTTCATGTTTATAACAGGATTATATATGTTATAAATACATAGCAATACATCGATATACATAGTAATGATATCTTACAGTGAACGATGTCAAATTCATGATCTCCAAAGATTTAGCTTTGGTACCAGGGACCAGGCTAGATCACTGCTTTTGTGTAGCAGAGTTTTATTAAAGTATGAAAAGGGACAGAGAAAGGTTCTGACAGAGACATCAGAAGGGAGATGGAGAGTGCCCCCCTCTCTAGACTAAGCAAGGGAGTTATATATTTTTTAATTGTTTACTACAATAAATCAAAAGAATGTCTCAAGATTGTAAAGATCTTACTAGACCCACTCCCACAATTTACATTTTAAAATGACAGGATTAGTCAGAAGGTTCTCAAGAAGGAGAAACTGTTTATGAGCAGGATACATTGTTGTTAGATAATCTTACTAAGGAATGCAGAAAAAAACGTTTGTCCTTTGCTCCTCCTTGAGAATTCCAGACCCTTATCTCCTCCTTAAGAGCCCCGGAAGCCTTTCTCCTCCTCGGGGACCCTGGACTTCTTACCAACCTGCCAAGAAATTGGCTGTCTTAGTAATATCTATTACTAAGAGTGGCGAGCAGTGGCAGCATGGTGCTGGAGTGGCAAGTGGCTCCAAGGAGATACTCCACATCCAAGGTAAGGAGTAGCAGCTGAGCTGTGCTGGAGCAGCCGTGAAGAGATACCCCGCGTCCAAAGTAAGAGAAACCCCAGTAAGATGGTAGGCACTGAAAGAGGGCATCAGAGGGCAGACAGACTGAAACTACAATCACAGAAAACTAACCAATCTAATCACATGGACCACAGCCTTGTCTAACTCAATGACACTAAGCCTTGCCGTGTAGGGCCACCCAAAATGGACAGGTCATGGTGGAGAGTTCTGACAAAATGTGGTCCACTGCAGAAGGGAATGGCAAACCACTTCAGTATTCTTGCCTTGAGAATCCATGAACAGTATGAAAAGGCAAAAAGATAGGACACTGAAAGATGAACTTCCCAGGTGGGTAGGTGCCCAACGTGCTACTGGAGATCAGTGGAGAAATAACTCCAGAAAGAATGAAGGGATGGAGCCAAAGCAAAACAACACCCAGTTGTGGATGTGAATGGTGATAGAAGCAAGGTCAGATGCTGTAAAGAGCAATATTGCATGGAATATTAGGAATATTAGGAACCTGGAATGTTAGGTCCATGAATCAGGCAAATTAGAAGTGGTCAAACAGGAGATGGCAAGAGTGAATGTCAACATTTAAGAATCAGCAAACTAAAATGGACTGGAATGGGTGAATTTAACTTAGATGACCATTAATTATATCTACTACTATGGGCAAGAATCCCTTAGAAGAAACGGAGTAGCCATCAAGTCAACAAAAGAGTCTGAAATGAGTACTTGGATGCAATCTCAAAAATGACAGAATGATATCTGTTCATTTCCAAGCCAAATCATTCCATATCACAGTAATCCAAGTCATGTCCCAACCAGTAATGCTGAAGAAGCTGAAGTTGAACAGTTCTGTGAAGACCTACAAGACCTTTTAGAACTAATACCCCAAAAAGATGTCATTTTCATTCTAGGGAATGCAAAAGTAGGAAGTCAAGAAACACCTGGAGTAACAGGCAAATTTGGTCTTGGAATCCAGAATGAAACAGGGCAAAGGCTAATAGAGTTTTTCCAAAAGAACACATTGGTCATAGCAAACACCCTCTTCCAACAACACAAGAGAAGACTCTACACATGGACATCACCAGATGGTCAACACTGAAATCAGATTGATTATATTATTTGCAGCCAAAGATGGAGAAGCTCTATACAGTCAGCAAAAACAAGACCAGGAGCTGACAGTGGCTCAGATCATGAACTCCTTATTGCCAAGTTCAGACTTAAAGATAGTAGGGAAAACCACTGGACCATTCAGGTATGACCTAAATCAAATCCTAAATCAAATCAATTACACAGTGGAAGTGAGAAATTGATTTAGGGGACTAGATCTGATAGACAGAGTGCCTGATGAACTATGGACAGAAGTTCGTGACATTGTACAGGAGACAGGGATCAAGACCATCCCCAAAAAAAAGAAATCCAAAAAAGTAAAATGTCTGTCTGAGGAGGCCTTACAAACAGTTGTGAAAAATAGAGAAGCCATAAGCAAAGGAGAAAAGGAGAGCTATAAGCATCTGAATGCAGAGTCCCAAAGAATAGCAAGGAGAGATAAGAAAGCCTTCCTAAGGGATCAGTGCAAATAAATAAAGGAAAATAATAGAATTGGGAAAGGAGTACGTCAAGGCTGTATGTTGTCACGCTGCTTATTTAACTTATATGCAGAGTACATCATGAGAAACGCTGGGCTGGAGGAAGCACAAGCTGAAATCAAGATTTCTGGGAATAATATCAATAACCTCACACATACAGAAGACACCACCCTTATGGCAGAAAGTGAAGAAGACCTAAAAAGCCTGTTGATGAAAGTGAAAGAGGAGAGTGAAAAGGTTGGCTTAAAACTCAACATTCAGAAAACTAAGATCGTGACATCTGGTCCTATAACTTCATGGCAAATAGATGGGGAAACAGTGGAAACAGTGGCTGACTTTTTTTTTTTTTTTGCGTTCCAAAATCACTGCAGATGGTGATTGCAGCATGAAAGTAAAAGACGTTTACTCCTTTGAAGGAAAGTTATGACAAACCTAGACAGCATATTAAAAAGCAGAGACATTACTTTGCCAACAAAAGTCCATCTAGTCAAGACTATGGCTATTCCAGTGGTTGTGTATGGATGTGAGAGTTGGACTTTAAAGAAAGCTGAGCGCCGAAGAGTTGATGCTTTTGAGCTGTGGTGTTGGAAGACTGTTTGTTGAGAGTCCATTGGACTGCAAGGAGATCCAACCAGTCCATCCTAAAGGAATCAGTCCTGGGTGTTCATTGGAAGGACTTATGTTGAAGCTGAAATTCCAATACTTTGGCCACCTGATGCAAAGAGCTGACTCATTTGAAAAGACCTTGATGCTGGGAAAGATTGAGGGCAGGAGGAGAAGGAGATGACAGAGGATGAGATGGTTGGATGGCATCACTGACTCAATGGACATGGTTTTTGGTGGACTCCGGGAGTTGGTGATGGACAGGGAGGCCTGGCTTGCTGCGGTTCATGGGGTCACAAAGAGTTGGACACGACTGAATGACTGAACTGAACTAATAGCCATACAGGGGACATGATCAGGAAGAGGAAGAACATCATAGGATGAATTTTACTTATCTGAGGGAGATTTGATGGGGTTCTGCCTGAACAAGAGTCTGTGGTCTTCAACCGGTTCACAGGAATAGTTGTCCTCTGGTTTTGGAGTCTCAGTCACCATGTCCCCCTCCTGTAGGTCATAGGATTTTATTCTAAAATTATGGACCCAGGAAGACAGACCATTAACTTTTGCAGCAATTGAGGTTAATAGGACAACCTGATATGGCCCTATCCATTTTGGAGAGCTGGCTTGCACTTCCTATTTCTTGCCAGGTCTTTACCAATACTTGATCCCTCAGCTCTTCTTGGGGATTTTTCAAGTCTTCCTGTGGTCTAGGGAGGATCTATTCTCCATATTGTTGGAGTTCTTGTTGAAACTTTCCCAGGTCAATTACATGTTTTAGGAGTGTATTGGTGTCCTCATTAGAAAACAAATCAAAGTTAAGAATGGACGTGCAAGATCATAAGTCTGTTCATTTCATTAATAATAGTGGCCACTTGGGGGCTGCCCATACCCTCATGAGGCTTATGGGTAGCATATGGATCCATTTATTATGTGTTTCTTGACATAGTTTGGCCAGAGCTCTTTTAAGAGTCTGGTTGGCTCTCTCCACCTTTCCCAAGACTTGAGGCCACCAGGATGAATGGAAGTGGTATTTGATTCCTAAGCATGCGGCCCAGTTCTGGGATATTGTGGCTATAAACGAGGACCCATTGTCACTCGAAGTGATTGAGGCAGCCCAAACCTAGGCACTATCTCCTTCAGCAGAGCTTTACAGGCTTCTGTAGCTCTCTCTGTCCTAGTAGGAAATGTTTCAATCCATCTTGTGAATGTGTCAATAGGTAAGTCACTTCAGTCGTGTCTGACTCTGTGTGACCCCATATACGGCAGCCCACCAGGCTCCCCTGTCCCTGGGATTCTCCAGGCAAGAACACTGGAGTGGGTTGCCATTTCCTTCTCCAATGCATGAAAGTGAAAAGCGAAAGTGAAGTCGCTCGGTCGTGTCCGACTCTTAGCGACCCCATGGACTGCAGCCTACCAGCCTCCTCCATCCATGGGATTTTCCAGGCAAGAGTACTGGAGTGGGGTGCCATTGCCTTCTCCAGAATGTGTCAATAAGGACTAGCAAATAAGAGAACCTTGGGTCTTTGGCATGGCTGTAAAATCCACCTGCCAGTCCTCTCCTGGGTATGATCTCCAATGTTGGAGAGGTTTAATTAGAGGAGGTGGCAAGGGTTTGGTTTTTGGATTATTTCTTAGGTATCACAATTTTGTGTGACCTGTTGAACAACCTTAGCCAACTGGGAATGGTAGAGAATAAGCTTGAGCAAGGTTTACAGATTATCTTTTCCAAAATGGATACTTTTATGTAAGGAGTTAGTAATTTTCCAAACCTGAGAGCCAGGGAGTATTATTTGGGCCTGATCAGTCTGAAACCACCCATATGACCCAATCTCCCAGCCCTGCTTGGCATATCAGGAATGTTCCTCTGGGGTAGAATTTGGAGTCAGGGTTTCCTAGGGGAAAAGCAGGCAGATAGCAGTGACCAGAGCAGCTTTCCTAGTGGCTTGTTTTGCCTCTTGATCAGCTTTCCTATTTCTCTGGGCCTCCTTTTTTCGCCCCTTTTGGTGAACCTTGCAGTGGATGAGAGCTAATTTAGCAGGAAGTTTGACTGCCTCCAGGAACCTGAAAATGAGCTCTTTGTGTTTAATAGGAGAGCTTCGAGCACTGAGCATCCCTCTTTCCTTCCAAATTGCTGCATGGGCATGCAGGATGAGGGAAACATACTTACAGTCCATGTACACATTAATCCTCTTTCCTTCCCCTAATTCCAAAGCTCTTGTCAGGGCAAAAAGTTCAGCTTTCTGGGCTGAGGTGCCTGGGGGAAGAGACCCACTTTCCGAAGTTTCTTCTAGGCTCACTGCATCATAACCCACCTTCCTCTCTCCTTTTTCTACAAAACTACCACCATCTGTGTACCATTCTTCCTGTGGGTCAGATAAAGTTGTCTCTGATAGGTCAGGGCAAGAAAAGTATAACTTGTTTATGATTTGCATGCACTGGCGATCCAGAGGGGGAGTAGGGATATCTGGCACTAAGGTGGCTGGATTTAAAGTCTGACAGACCCTCAACTTTATTTCTGGAGTGTCAAGGAGGAGGACTTGGTATTGGGTGATCCTTCCCCCTGTCATCCATCTATCCTCTTTAGTGTCCAAGACTGCTTGCACCTGGTCAGGTGTATACATTGTGGTAAGCTGACCCAGGGTCAGCTTAAATGCCTCTTTAACCATAAGAGCAGTGGCCACCTACTGCCCGGAGGCAAGTGGGCCACCGTCTGGCCATTTTGTCTAGTTGTTTTGAGAGATAAGCCATGGGTTGTAATACCTGTCCCATCATTTGCCTTAACATCCCAAGAGCAGTTCCTATCCTTTCAGAGAAATACAGCCTGAAAGTCTTTTCCAGGTTTGGGAGGCCTAAAGCTGGGGCTGTAGTGATAGACTCTTTCAGGGCATTAAAGAAAACCTTGCAGGTCTCATCCCAACCAAGTCTCTTCCTCTTTCCTCTTAACTTCTCATATAGCAGCTGGGCCAGATTTCCATAACCAGGGATCCAGATCCTGCAAAACCCATTTGTTCCTAAAAATCCCCTAAGCTGCTTTTTCATTTAGGGGTATCAGGTATTTAAGATGAGGGATGTCCTCTGGTGGTCGAACATTCTTTTTCCCTCCATTCTTATAAATGCAAGGTATTTTACTTGGGTAAAGCTAATCTGGGCTTTTTTGGGGGATAATCAATAACCCTTTTCATAAAGGAAATTTAAAGTTTAATAGTATCCATTTGAGAGCTGGTAAAATCTGCAATAGCTATGAGCAAGTCATCCACATACTGTAATAGATGACTGTTTGTTAAGGTTAATTAACCTTAGTTCTCTTACCAAGAAAGTCCCCAAAATATGAGGGCTGTACCTAAATCCTTGTGGTAGTTGAGTCCAGCAAAGCTGTATGGCCTCCCTTGTTCCTAGGTCCCACCACTCAAAGGCAGATTTTGGGATTCAGGATGGAGAGGAATGCAAAAGAAAGCAACCTTAAGGTCCAAGACTGAGAAGCATTTATCATTTCCTGGGACTTGGGATAGGAGGGTATAAGGGTTTGGGACTATGCGGTGGTTGGGAACCACAGCTTCATTAACAGCTCTTAGATCGTGGACAAATCGATAAGATCCATCTGGTTTTTTAACAGGCAAGATTAGAGTATTTCAGGGAGACTCATAGGTGAATAGAATTCCAATATCTCAGTATTTGTTAACTAATGGTCTAAGGCCCTCAAGAGCTTCTGGTTTTAAGAGATATTGTCTTTTCCAGGGGTAGGAAGTATTTGGCCTAGAAGAATCTTCACTGGTGCATCATTTATGAGTAGGCCAGGGCTGGAGACATCCCACACCTGGGGACTGACCTCATCTAAGAAAGGGACAGACTCCTCCTTTTCTATGGCTGACTGCAAATGTTCAGACACTAGGCAAAGGAATTTATTGGCTTCTAGCTCTCCCCATGTCACTCTGGTCTGGAGGTGGGAAAGAAAGTCTCTCCCCAGTAGGGGAGCAGGGCAACCAGGGATGTATAAGAAGGGGTGGGTTCCTTGCCAATTGCCCACCTTACAATGGAGGGGCTTAGTAAAATTTCAGCTTTGGGGTTTTCCATCTACCCCCATCACCATTTTAGTCAGGGAGTCTAAAGGTCCTAGTAGGAAAGGAAGAACAGAGAAGGCAGCCCCCATGTCCAAAAGAGAGTTCACATCCTTACCTTCTACTTGTAGAGTCACTCAAGGGTTGAGAAGAGTGATCTGGACCTCACCATTCTCAGGGGTTTCTCGAGCCGCTGAGAATCATCAGTCCAGGTCGCCCAGGACTAACACAGAGGGAGCAGGTGTAGGGGTCTTCATACGCCTTCCCTTAGGGCAATATGGAAACTCCCCTTCCCAATGCCCATCTTCTCTGCAGTAGGCACACTGGGTGCGTCTCAGCTGTGGTGGATTTCTAAAATCCTTTTTTCTTCCTTGCTCTCCTCATGACTCTCGCATAGTGACAGGATGAATCAAGGCCAGGATTTTAGCCTGTTGTCAGGCCAAGGCTTGGGTCTGCCTCTCTACTTCCCTATCTTTTCATACTTCCTTTTGCTCCCTTTTGGCTTCTTCCTCCTAGTCCCTATTCAAAAATACCCTATTTGCCTCCTCCACCAAATTGGAGATTGGAGTCTCTGGTCCTTTTCCCAGTTTTTGCATTTTCTCCTTACATCTGGGGCTGCCTGGAATGGGCCAACAGGACTCTTGCTTCCATACTTTTTAGATCTGCCTGGGTGAAGTTTTTAAAGGCCTCTCCGAGTCTTCCCCAAAAAAGAGCTGGATTTTCATTCTCTCCCTGTGTAACCACTTTTATCTTATTATAATTAACGACATTTTGGACACCCCGGGTCATTCCCTATAGTAGGCAAGTAGTGAGGTGTCTTAAGGATTTCTTTCCCACACTTGTATTGGGATCCCAATCTGGCTCTTTAGAGGGGATTTCCTCTTCAGCAAGGGCCAGACTGACATCCACCCACTGTCTTTCATCAGCCACCTTTCTAGCCTGATCTAGGATTCTAGCTTTTTCTTCATCATTACAACATTGGGTGAGGATGGCCAGTATATCCAGGTGAGGGAGAAGTTAAGGCTAAGGTGCTCAAATTCATCCCTACATTTTTGGGGATTCTCAGAACATGAACCCAATTGCTCCGTACATTGGGTAATGTCTTGCATAGAAAAAGGAACATGAATGTGCATAGTTTTACCCTCCCTATCCAGTACCTCTCTTAGGGGGCAGATTTTGTCTGAGGATGAGCTTTCCTTCTGTAGAGGGCAAAGCTTACTTCCAGATCTTAATGCCATGGGGGAAGGGACAAATGGAGGCGGAGCCAAGGTGACTGTAAGCAACTTTCCTTCTGGTTCCGTGACTTCCAGGCTGGTCTGAACTTCCTTTCCCTGTGACCTCTCTGCCCAAGCTGAGGGGGATCAATAGAAGGTCAAGGGGATCTCCTGCTTCAGAGCTTGCCAAAAGAACTTTGAAAGACCATTTATCAAAGTCTTCAAGCTTATATTTTCTCTTTTTTCAGAATCCTGGTTAGAGGACCACAAAGGCCTGGACATTGAGAATCTGCTTCTATTTACCCTTTCATTTGCAGTATAGACTGAGCTGTAAAATGGTGTTGAATCCAAGTGACCCCGACTGGGGCCATTTTCCCCCTCTTCCCCAGGAGTAAGTAGGCCAGTATCGAGTACAGTATTTGATAATTTTTTTTTTTTCTTTTTTTAGCCCTTCCAGCTGGTATCCCTCCCAGTGGACCAAAAGATATCCCAGCAGGGTGTTTAAAGGGAAGCTAGGCTTATTTCCCATTTTAATGGTGATATAGTTTATATCTTCGGAGAAGACAATGGCACTCCACTCCAGTACTCTTGCCTGGAGAATCCCAGGGACAGGGGAGCCTGGTAGGCTACCATCTATGGGGTCACACAGAGTTGGACACGACTGAAGTGACTTAGCATAGCATAGCATAGTTTATATCTAGTTCCCAGGGGACCAGTACTGGGGTGGATGTCCCATATCTGACTCTAGAGAGATTGTGAGCTCTCTCCTGGTCCCAAAGTGTCTCATTGTATATGCGTTAAAGGAAGTGTTCAGTAGTAAATATAATCAACAGGGCTATAGGACTAGTCCTGAAAGGTGAATTAACTCCTAAACATATGTTTAGCGTGTTCATTTTCATCCAAGATCAGATGAGACTATACTGAACCCCATCAATCACTTCCACGTGGAAGCATTCAGCTAAATGGGTGAATTTATAGAAACAGGGCACCCAATGAAGGGCTTCTAATGATCTCCCCTGGAACAGAAAGCACAATTGATGGGGAGAAGAGAGCATAGCCTCTCAGAAAATCTTACAAAGACCCAGAACTTCAGGCTGAGTATCGACAGTCAGAGTAAACGGGTCTTCAAAGAGAGCAAAAGAGGCCAGGTTGAGATAGAAAGAGTGGGGAGAGAAAAGAGGTCTAAGAGTGGGGGAGAGAAAGAGAAAAAAAGGGGTGGCCTTACAGACATCTCCAGCCACTTGCAGATAACCAGGCATTACAGGACATTTCCCTGGGCCTCCAGAGAATGGAGGACTGGAGCTCAGACCAACCAGAACTGAAATTCAAGTTCTCTGCCAAGAGGAGGTGCTCAGTCTCCAATCTTCAGCTCAGATTGAGGCCCTTCAACCAGATTCCTGCATCCAGGACCGGGGGACAGGAAAAAATAGAATAGGATAGGATGGGTTGAAAAGAGGGGTGAGATAAAAGGGGTCAACAAAATCTCTTTTTCCTTACCTGGTCAGGGCACTCTGGTCAGTTGTCTGTGTCAGGAGGAGACCAGGGACAAATGGGTCCCAGTTGCGGCCACTGGGTCAGGTCTGAGGCAGGCAAGATGGTCCTGGAGTACCCTGAGCAGTCCGGAAATCAGGGCAGTAAAAATGGGAGTCCCTTCATGGTTGCCAGTTGTTGTAGGAATGGGGGCCCCCTCCAGGGCCCCAAGAGTGGGCTCTTGTCTAACACTCAGAAAAGAATTGTTTGAGGAGACACTTGCTGACAAAACAAGAGACTATTGGAAGAAGGCACTTGGGCAGAGGGCAGAAGAGTAAGGGTAACCAGGAGAACTGCTCTGCCACATGGCTCGCAGTCTTGGCTTTAGTTTCCAGGTTGTCGTTGGCCAATCATTCTGACTCGGAGTCCTTCCTGGTGGCACTTGCATCACTCAGCCAAGATGGATGCTAGTGAGAGGGATTCTGGGAGGTGGACAGACATGTGGTGTCTCCTTTTGACCTTTCCCAAACTCTTGCAGTTGGTGGTGGGTTATTAGTTCCGTGTTCCTCCCAGGACCTCCTGTCGTAAAACAACTCATGCAAATGGTTACTAGAGAGCCTGGACAGGGTGGGCAGTTTCAGTAAGCATGCTTCCCCTAACAGAGGCATATTACAGATTTGATCTTTATTCTGACTCCTTGTGTTTTCTGGACTTTGTCTTTGATCTTTAGCTGTGTCCTAAACTGAGAATCTTCCTCTGGCTAGGGGAGTTAGAGGTGAGAAATAGATTTATTTTCTAACGTAGAAAGTCCGAATCCTCTAAATTTTACATACATATTCCCTAGTTGTTGTTGCTTTTAAGATTATCTGCTTTTTGTAGTAATTAAATACATACAAGTAAGAGAAAACAGCTTACATTTTCAGTGTTCTTCACAAAGATACCGTTGTCCAAGCGTAAAGGTTTTAGATGCCACTCTTGATTTCTCTTTTAATCGCTCTCTCTGAAGAAGACAGAAATTCTCCAGCAAGGCACAATATGTGACCAAATGTAAACATGAAGAAACAACCTGATGAGAATTTTTTTTTTTTACCAAAAATCCTTTTCTTTTTCAAGTAGTTTAATGGAAAAAACAAACAAACAAATAGTGAAGTAACAAAATATTCATATTTTAAATATTTAAATCTTTTAAATCCAGCTTTATTTACATAACACTGAAAAGCTTACAAGTTTTCTCAGGTGTATCTTGTAGTAATAATTGAATTTAATTTATATGAATGGGTAAAACATGAAATATATGAATTTAGCTTTGAGCTTACAGCAAAAGAGGTTAATATAATTAATATTATATAATCTAAATATAGTTGTAGGACCTAACACACTCTGTAATTATTTATGAGTGTGAATTTGCACAAGACAGTGAATTCTCTATGAGGAATTGTGATGCTACTTTTCTTTTTAGGTCTCAAAATTTTGAATGTCTGTCACGTTAATGGACTTTATTTACATGTTTTAAAATGAGATGAATATAAAAGTCCTCAGCTATACATTCAGCTAATAATAATTCCATTTAGCCCAGACCAAAGAGATTTCCAGTATTCTCTCCTTTAGTCAGGTTTCTAAAAGAAGGATAGAAATAGATGATGGAGGTTTTTTCTAATTTTCTATAAACAGATAGTGATAAAATGACTCCTGTCAAAAAGTTGCAAATAATACTAAAAACAGCAAAGATCTCTGAAAATAGATCATTCTGATGACAAAGATTCCTAGTCCTTTTTCCCCCCCTTTTATAGTCAAGGCTATGGTTTTTCCAGTGGTCATGTATGGATGTGAGAGTTGGACTGTGAAGAAAGCTGAGCACCAAAGAATTGATGCTTTTTGAACTGTGGTGTTGGAGAAGACTCTTGAGAGTCCCTTGGACTACAAGGAGATCCAACCAGTCCATTCTAAAGGAGATCAGCCCTGGGTGTTCTTTGGAAGGAATGATGCTAAAGCTGAAACTCCAGTACTTTGGCCACCTCATGCGAAGAGTTGACTCACTGGAAAAGACTCTGATGGTGGGAGGGATTGGGGGCAGGAGGAGAAGGGGACGACAGAGGATGAGATGACTGAATGGCATCACTGACTCGATGGATGTGAGTTTGAGTGAACTCTGGGAGTTGGTGATGGACACGGAGGCCTGACGTGCTGCGATTCATGGGATCGCAAAGAGTTGGACATGACTGAGCGACTGAATTGAACTGAACTGAACTGACAGTGAATTTTAAGTAACTGCTTTTTAACACTATGAAGAAAATTCAGCTTATATATAACTTTTATGTAATGGCTTTGAATTCTGACCAAAATACATAATTTGTATCAAGGCTTAGCAAGGGTCATATTAGGATATTAGTGTACTTCATTTCATCAGCATCAGAATTAATCATTGATCAGCTGGGTTAACTTGATTTACATGTAAAACTGTGCAGAGTTCGTTTTATTCTTTCTGATGTGCACACTAGAAATTGTAAAGGCATTCAAGCTATGCTCAAGTGATTTCAGATTAAAACAAAATAGTTTGGGTACTCAAGCTTTAATCAAAAGCTCAGTCTTCACATATTTATATGCAGAATTTCAGCGATATTTATCAAATAAAGAAAGCAGCCTAGCTTGACGCTCTGTGATGACCTAGAGGGGTGGGATGGGGGTGGGAAGGAAGCTGAAAAGGAAGGGAATTTCTGTACCAACATGTTTGTCTATATCTACGTCTGTGTCTACACTTATGGCTGATTCATGTTGTTGTACAGCAGAAATCAACACAACACTGTAAATCAATTACCCTCCAATTACAAAACAACAACAACAAATCAATGTCTTTACTAACAGCTATTTAACGTATATTTTGAGCTGAGAGCTGCCTTACAAACACAAATTTATCAGTTTAAACAAAGCCATCTCAAAAGACTACAGAAGCATTGGTCCACTCACCATGACAACATACAACAATACACTGGTTTCCCACCAGAGAGAGGAAAGTAATGGATAACAGACATACAAGAAAACAATGGTCATGATCCTTGTCATCAAGGAGATTAAAAACTGGTTGAACTGCAGGACAACACTTTTTACCAATAGGATAATTAAGGACTTGAAAATATTTGATTAACAATGAGCAATAATTTCTATCAGTGTATCAAGGGAGATTAAAAGGTTTTCTAATAGAAATACAAAACCAAAATTTTTCATTAAGTGATATGCTGCAAGTTCTTTTAACTGACATTAAAGACAATAGAGATAGATACTTCAAGCAGAAAAGCAAACTTGTGGTAGAAAGCTTAAAAAGGACAATCATCTACCTATCTCAATTGTCCATACCTGTCACTTAGGTGACTAAAACCTAAGGGGTGTGGCTCTTTGGAAAGAATGTATTAGGGAAGTGGGGAGACAAGTATCAAGACTTTAAGGTGCAGCATTTCTAGCCTGTTCCAGGAACAACATATGCCAGCATGGTTGTTACAAAAGGATAGTGAAATAAGGTTAGAGAGGAGGTGCTGAAGGACTGGAACTCTGCAGAACCTCATAGTATTTGTAAGACTGAATGTGAAACAATTCCTAATTTAATCCCTTGGTCATTTTTTATTTAATATATAAAATATTTAAATAAATAAAATTAGGCAAAGTTTATATTAAAAGTACTACTCCAGGCTAACTTTGTTAATGAGGTAAATCTTTAGCCACTGGTGAATGTCTTGGAAGAGAGTCCAGAGGAGGTAGCTTCCAGCACTCCAGAGAGGGAAAGAGTGCATAAGGGGAGTGAGCAAGTTGGTAAGAAACACATCCCTAAAAGAAGATTCAGAAAATGGACATAACCAGCTGAAGTGGTGGAAAAACCATAAAAAATCCAACATTGCTTGCTGATGATTTTTTTCCTCAAAATTAGTCCTTGCATTCATCCATAGATTTTTCTACAGTCTCTACTAAAAATGATCTCAACAGCTATATTTGCTGAGCTAGCCATATGCTACCAACCGATGATCTAGACTCTAGGAAATTTTTTGTATGTGTATGTGACTATTTTCAATTTTGAAAGTGTTTTTTCACACATTTACCATGAAGTGAGATTCATAATGTTCAAAATACCTTATAGGCAATAAGTCTGCATCTGCTAACATGTCCCAGTATTTCCTTTACTTATCAAAACTCTGTTAACCTTCTTAACACAATGATATGAAAATGAAAATAATTATCTTGTAAACATCCTTCAACTTATAAGCTATAAATAGTATGACTTAAAATGATTTACAGTAAATAATTATCTAATTATATAAAAGTGCCCGCCACATCTTAGATCATCTTTTAGAAAGCAAATAAGATTATTATTGTTAATGTTTATCCGTGTGGGTGAAGCTTACCCAAGGTGACCTTAGTCTTAAAAATTGGAGCTAAGGTATGCATATAAAAAGCTATAGAACTCTATGTTTGGATTATCTACTCAGTCCTTTATTCACTTATTGATCTGTTTCCAATCTTATATCTCTTGGTAATAAGTAGGTTTATATTGTAAATTGTCTATAACATTGTAAATTATTTTTCTTCTAATATTCAAGTTGTTGGTTCTTTTTGGGTTTTTCAATTTATTTTGCAGATAGCCAGAAAACATCAACCATGCCAAATCTTAATATTTTGACCCTGCAGATAGTTACAGTTCTATTAACATTGTAAAATGCTTAATTTCCTTGCACTATTTCCATATTTATGGTAGTTATGTATCAATAGGAATACCAGAGTTTTTGGTGCTTCAATTTCTTTGCTTTATGTATTATGAGACATTTTTTTCCTCCAGTGAAATAATTAAATGTATATTTTTTTACCAGGAGAAATGATAAGGTTGGAATAATGTTTTGTTCTGCATTGACTTTCTATATATTACCATTAATTATATTTTGCTGTGAAAAGGAATAACATTTTTGTACTTTTCAATTGTTATATATAATTTGGTAGCATTTTACTTTGACCTTTTTAAAAAATAAAACGTAAATGTTATATTAAAATGCTTTTGAAAACAAAGTGTCATATATTTAGCCATTATGAGGAATGAATTATATGTGTGTATATTACATTTCCAAATATATTTGGTTTATAAAAATATAATAAATTAACTAAATTTTGTTTTCATGTGAAACTCAATTACTCTAACTTTTAGAAATGAAAGGTTAAATATAAATTAAAGAGTTAGAAAATTCACTATGTTATATTTCAATGAATGTGGTATACCACAGCACGCATTTCTGAGCTCTCAGGACTGTGGGTTTGTAATGGTTCATGGCACTGCCAGTAATGAGTCTGCAGGGAGCTTTGCTATAAATGCCCTGATTCTTTCATTTGCTCTCTTCCTGGTGCATGATGGGATGCCTAACTGTGTGAAATCAAGCCATGGATTATCCATTTACTGCCACTTTATCCCAGGGGACATGAACTTGAAAATAAATAGGCCTTGCTCTTGTAATAAATTTGCAGCAAAATGTGTTTGTATCCCCAGTGAAAAAATGACAAGTCAAATTTATTTAGAATTTGAAAATGTCACTTTTTGCTAAAACATTGTAACTCTTTAATGACTGGGATTGTGCAAATACTAAAAATACACATAGTATATTTTTGATGCAGTGTGTTCTATAATAATTTGTATTTATATTTACCTTAGTGTATACTCATCTTTATAAATAAGGCTCAGTCTTCTTGGAAAGATTTTATATTAAACAGTGATTGTTGATGTGTAATGAGTTGATTCAATTATAAGAAAGCTTAACTCCACAGGAGCTTATCTATATAGGTAATATCAGGAAACTTCTTCCTGTGTAATTTTATTATCTGACTAAATTGTCACTGCTTTGAAAGTTTAATGTGATATCTATTTTCTAATGGTGAATAGTGTTGCTATAATTTATATATAACTGAACATGACTATATTAATATGCAGTCTTTTAATTGGCTACCTGATGTGAAGAGCCGACTCATTGGAAAAGACTCTGATGTTGGGAAAGGCTGAGGAAAAGAGGAAAAGGGAGAGACAGAGAGTGAGATAGTTGGAAGGCATCACTGACTGATTCAATGGACACGAGTTTGAACAAACTCCGGGAGATACTGAAAGACGGGGAAGTCTGGCATGCTGCAGTTGATGGGGTCACAAAAGAGTTGGACACGAGTTAGTGATTGAAAAAGAACAATTGAATTAGTAAACTAGAATATTCAGAAATACTAATAAATTTATATTTAAGTACCATATTAAAATGTTACACATGCTGTGTTTTTTATAGTTTAGTCATAAAGAACTTGAAAGACTAATTTTGTTCAGAAAGAACAAATTGAAGCAGAATAATCACTTTTCAGAAACTTTCATTAAAAACATGATGTATACCTGATGCTGAATTTACTTTTCCTCATTCAGGTGACCCTGTCACCCAATATTATGGCTTTAAGCAACAGTGTATAGTTTAGCTTTTCAAATAAGATCCTCTACAGATGTGATTTGACTTATTCAAAAACTAATTCTAAAGCATGGTGTTTATATACCAACTTCCCATGGTATTTTCTTAGGAAATTATATCTCAAAATGCCTGGATACAAATGAAATTTTGTTAAAACAAGAAGCACAATCTTTGGATTGCAGAGTAAACTCTGTGTGAAAGTTCTCTGTCAATTCTTCAAAAAGTCTCATAGATCCTGGGAGTCTGTGAAAACCTTTTGTGTCACAAAATTTCCAATTATTTAAAAATTATGCTGTGATATCTGCCTCTTATAGACAAACTTCCAGGAATGTGAAGAAATAAGTACCTACTTTTAAAGTTTTAAAATGTTATTTGAAAAAAAATAATTAACCTTATCTAATTTTCCCTGTATTAGAGTATTAGAAATATCAATACACTTTGAGATGATGAGGTATTTATTTCATCTCAGGTTAATTATCAATCATTAGTTTCCATGTGCTGGGGAACCTGACAAGTGTTGCCTTGCAAATGAGGGAAATGCTCTAAAGCTAAACAGCATAGCTCATTAATACCTGCTGTGTCCTCTAAGAAAAACTGCCATAGACCTTACAAAGAGAGGGCAGAACAGGTCCATATTATTATCCTTCCCTGTACCCCACCTCCATTTCCTCCCTGCCTATTTAATCAGAGTATAGAAACTCCAAGAGAAATCTCAGATGCATGGGCTTTTCAGGCAAGAAATATTACAGATGGTTGTCATTTCCTTCGGAGAAGGCAATGGCACCCCACTCCAGTACTCTTGCCTGGAAAATCCCATGGATGGAGGAGCCTGGTGGGCTGCAGTCCGTGGGGTCGCTAAGAGTCGGACATGACTGAGCGACTTCACTTTCACTTTTCACTTTCATGCATTGGAGAAGGAAATGGCAACCCACTCCAGTGTTCTTGCCTGGAGAATCCCAGGGACAGGGGAGCCTGGTGGGCTGACCTCTATGGGGTCACACAGAGTCGGACACGACTGAAGTGACTTAGCAGCAGTAGCAGTCATTTCCTTCTCCAGGGGATATTCCTGATCTGGGGATAGAATCTGTGTCTCCTATGTCTCCTGCATTACAGGCAGGTTCTTTATCCACTAAGCCATCGTGGCTCATTAAAACTTCAGATAATAGAGTCTTTAGATGGAGATATGCATGTTTATTTTTTGGTACTCCTTACAGAAGGAGTTGGTGAGAGATTGCTTACAATACTTCTTTGCAGAAAAGGTGATGCCTATAGTAAGAAAAACCAGTATCACGTGATCTGGTGGGAAAATACTTATCGACAGCCCTTGAACTTCATTTGTGCTAGGCATGGAAAGGGAACTTGAGTGAATTAGTCTGGAGAGAGGGTGAGAGGGTCAGCAGAATTTTATATCACATATTCTAATTGTTAATTCAAATCACAATAAAACCCTAGTGTTTCATTCCCTTAACTGTCATCCTAACATCCTTAAACATCCTCATTGATTTTCTCCCTTTGTTCTTCTGAGCAGTTACTAACCTTCCTTCTTTTCAAAAACCCACTTTAAGATATCTTTATTTTCCTTTTGAAGAATTTTTGACTTGAAAATACAAGACCTTCCCTGTTATATGCATATCAATTCTATTGTTTTAGAAAGAAAAATGAAGTTAGGTGTGGAGTGGATTTTTACAAGTTAGGCTGCAAAATCAATGCATGAAAAACTTGGTTTTGACAGAACGTGTATTCTGGTTAATGATCAGTCTCTTCAATCTGTACGAAGATCTTTATTAAGAGAGTGAGCCTTTTTCAAACTGTTGAATCTGTGTTAATGTGTAGGACTAAGAGTACTGAGAGTCTGCAATTTAATTGTAAAGCTAATTTAAAAGTCACCTAATCTCATACTCAAAACCCATCATCAATCTATGGACTTCCAGTTGATCTGAGGCCAAACAGTATATAAAAGAATTAAAAAAAAATCACAAGTTCTGTACATTTAATAACTGACCATTAACTCTGAAATCTCCCTCTCTTAAAATTTAGATAAATAAAATCAGTCAAGACTCTTATATGTAATGTATCTCAGATAAAATCTCAGGTAAAAAAGTACTATTAACATATGCTTTTAATATATGTTAATAGTACTTTTTAATATGTATATATCAGTAAACTAACTGTCACATTTTTATAAAATTGTATATAAGTGGGAATGTCTGGAAAGCAGTTCAGTAAATACTGATAAACTCAAAAACTGTATTCAATATTTCATTTTCTTATGCTAGTAGACATTAGTCTAATATTAGTCACTACTAATAGTGCCTTGAAAGCAGAGTAATTTTTAGGCTCTTGTGTCTGGAGGTAGAGTTCGTCACAAGTTGCTTGTGTACTCTGTGAAGGACCTCTAGGTGGCAGTGTGGTAAAGAATCCGCCTGCCAATGCAGGAGATGCAAGAGACATGGGTTTGATCCCTAACAGGCATTGGGAAGATACCCGGGAGTAGGAAATCGCAACCCACTCAGTATTCTTGCCTGGAAAATTTCCATGGACAGAGGAATCTGTTGGGTTACAGCTCATGGGGTTGCAAAGAGTCAGACACGACTGAGCGACTGAGAAGACACATGGTCCATGAAATTAATGAAGCCTTGTGATCATAGAGTTTGTTATCAAAAACATTGACCATTTAAGATGACTGAATAGTAACAGAAACTTGCCAAGCATTTTACTATCAGTCATATGAATTCCCTAATCTAAGCAAGATTTGAGGCAATATTACATACTCATATAATATACTGGGTATTTTATCACCAAATACATCTTGGATATCTTATTTCATTTTTTTCCCTCTTTCTATACCAAGAAATCAGAATGTTTACAAAGGAAATTGCAATATAAATTTTTCTAAAAATTTTTGAATGAACTCATCCTAACTTCCTAGGATATTGTATTTAAATATTCCTCAAAAAGAGTTAGAAGTAAAACATTTAAGGTCATTTGGAATATGTCACATATTTTTATGAAAAAGTTCCCAAGATGTATTCTGTGTTCTGCAATATTCTAGGTGTCACACACACACACACACACACAAACACACCCCTGTTTTGTGGATAAAGTAGTCAAAAGTAAAATATACCATTGTTTGGAGCTTTATAACCACTCAATTCTACTTACGAGGCTGTATACGAATTACATTCCTATAGACATTTGCATTTTAGCACATCTCTAGCTCAGATGGTAAAAAATATGCCTGCAATGCAGGATACCTGGATTCTATCCCTGGGATGGGAAGATTCCCTGAAGAAAGGAATGGCTACCCACCTAATATTCTGTCCTGGAGAACTCCATGAACAGGGGAGCCTGGTGGGCTACAGTCCATGGTGTCACGAAGAGTCAGACATGAGTGAACGACTTTCAGTCACTGATCAGTCAACCAACTTCATATTTGCTAAAACTCTAACAAATTTCTCACTAAAGAAATCAGCTTAACGTTGATTAACTTGAAATTGAATTTTAAAAAATTGAGAGCCTTTTACTTATGCATTAGCCACATTAAAAAGAGTGAAACTGAGGAGCATCTTTGTTTAGATTTTTGTGTACCACTGAATGATCCACAATAGCAGGTTTGCTCATGGATGTTGCTTCTGGAAATATTTATTCTCGTAAAATTGTTGAAGAGAGACAAAATTCAGCTGTATGTTTTTTAGTTGAATTATTTGAAAATACTATCTTGAATGTGGTTCCTGCAGAAGTTCTATTTGTGGATAATAACGTTCATTTGTAATTTAGTTTTATGGTACTTTCTAAAGTGCCTGCTGTAGTATGACAACACCACCTGGGCCACACTTATAAAGTCTATCATATTGCAAGGTTTATAACTTTTGTATAGGTTTGTAACTCAATGGCAAAAATTTCATAATGGCAAAATCTTGATTTACAATGCCCCTGCCTGGGGACAAATCATGTTCATACATTTTTGTGTAAGAGAGATACATACTTTGAGATTTTAGAAGAGTTATCATTCTAAAGGAAAATAGGTCATTCTTTCCTCTGTACATCCATATAAGGCATCATATGAGAAACAGAACCCAAAGATATATGTTGAAAAACATTGTAAGTATGAGTCAGAGTAGGCAAAAATACATTAGATTCCCTAAAATAATATTTGAGATTATTTTATTTCAAATAATAATTTGAGATTATTTATCGTTTTTAGGCTAGGTTTTGGTTCTTTCTAAAAGAGAGTCACATATATAGAAATTTTCTTAATGTAAATAAGCATTAAATAACTCTGAAAATAGTTTAAGTATTTTCTACATGCTTTAAAGCATTTATTTCAATTCAATGAAATAATATTGAAAAAGAAAATTGGTAATAAAACCTGCAGTCAGATGGAAACTATTTGGCTGCCTTCAAATGTGTATACATTGTTTTCCTGAATGAAATTTACCATGATGATATGGGCCTTGAAAATAAAGTACAGGGTTCATGTTCTGATAGCATGTAAAGTCTTTGCTCTCATTAAATGAAACAAATGTACATTTTTATCCAAACAAGTTAACTTAAAGAAATGATCTTTTACTTCTCAGTTATATTCCTTAATACCACCCCTTTTCTATTATTTTATGTTTATTCAATTTTTAATCTTGTATCATAGTTCTCTTTGAATTCCTAATTGAGTTATGGTATAACCTATTAAATCAGGTAAATCTTCTCATCTACTGACTATGAATACTGTAACAGGTAAATATATTTTCTCTAAGTTAAATGACACAAAAGTAGCATTTCCTAGATGAATTCTATTTCTAGAAATCCTACTTTATGAACACTGAGTAAAATGTCATTTGATCTTACATCTTGCATTTTTCTATTACATGATTTCAGATTCTCTTATATTTGATTATTGATTATATAGAGGAACAGTAGGGAAAAAACCGTAAGGAAACTAATATTTTCTATCTGTAAAGAAGAACTTGACCACATTTTATGTACAATTGATCTCATTTTTTCACTGTAGTTGTTTTGTAAAGTTGCAGTCAATACTGACTTGGTGAATCCAGAGCCATTGTTCTTAGAGGAAACACAGAGGTAGTTTCCTGAGAGACTCTCATCATGACATTTTCATCAACCAGTCAAACATAAGCTTGTGTTTTATATGCTTTGGTTATAGACACCTAATATATATTTCTAAGAAATCATTAATGATAGGCAGTACTTATTTGTAAGAAAGCATTAACTGAAAAGAGTTTCATAGTTTCATGAACCTAGATAACATGATTACAAACATATTTGGCTTTTAAACTCACCGAGTGATGTGCACAATGCTTATTTTCTCAGTTATCTCATAAATCCACAAATTTAGCACTTGTCCCTCTTTTCCATAGCTTCATCATAAACTATACATTTTATTTTAACACTTTGTAAAGCATCACCCTATAAAAATCAGTAAATTTTCTCCTCTCTGGAAGTACTACATTGTTGATTGACTAACATTGAACTCAGATAGCACAGTTCATGCCTGAATGTGTCTTATCACTTTTATTTTCTCCAGAGGGCACATCACAGCCTTCTTGTGCTTAGAAACAATAGACAGCACTTTAACGTTACTCTTGGGGGCCATTTGAAATAGCAAATTCTCTGACAAATAGCACTGAAATGCAAAAATGTGGGACTAAATATATGGGGGGGAAAGCTCTTAATTTCAGGAGACTTGAAACAAGATGGCAGGGCATACCCTTGTTTGACCTCAGCTCTGGATGCTCCTTGCTGCTGCTGCTGCTAAGTCGCTTCAGTCGTGTCCAACTCTGTGCGACCCCATAGACGGCAGCCCACCAGGCTCCCCTGTCCCTGAATTCTCCAGGCAAGAACACTGGAGTGGGTTGCCATTTCCTTCTCCAATGTATGAAAGTGAAAAGTGAGAGTGAAGTCGCTCAGTCGTGTCTGACTCTTAGCGACCCCATGGACTGCAGCCTACCAGGCCCCTCGGTCCATGGGATTTTCCAGGCAGGAGTACTGGAGTGGGGTGCCATTGCCTTCTCCTTAGGTGACTCTAATTTTTTGTCCCTTTGTGCATGTCTGTGAAAGTCCATGAATGCTGATTTTGGGGTTACAAATAAATTTTAGCCAGAAGGAAAATCCACAATTTTGTGATCTGTAGTTAATAAGAATCAACAATCTTGAAGATACTTTTTGAAAAAGATAGAGCCAACAGAAATCAGGGATCAACATTTCTTTCCAGAAAACCCTGGAGCTGCGTCTGGTTAACAGTTTCTGGGACTGAGATGTGCTTAAAATGGCTTTGAGTGTGCCTACATAATAGAGGAAGGAAACGTAAAAGCAGGAATATACAAGGATCAGATGAGATAGTACTTACCTTTGTTTTATGTAAAGAGTAACAAACCAAAACAGATACAGAAAAGAGAGCAAGGCAACTTATTTTTAAGTCTAGATGTTCTTAACAGAGATGGATGCATATAGAAATTAGAACAAAAGATTTTTAACTCACACTGTGAAACAAAATTAAGTAAACAGAATTAGGTGAGTAAGGACTTACTGTCCATGATGGATGCTGCTTGCTACAGCTTTTATTTTATCATGTCTATGTCTAACCATAAGCCTTTCAATTTATAGCAGCAAGTGTTTTAATAGTTGGGATTGAGAGTGGGGCAGTCTAGGTATCATAAAGTGCCAAAAAGACAATAGTTTTTGTTGTAAATTTAAAAGGAGAGCAGGCCAATAATTAAATAAGATGCATAATCACAATGTGTCTTTTAGTAGCTATAAAACCATTGAGTGTAAGTCATCTTTAAAAATTGTAACTTGCGAGAAAAAGCAAAAAAAAAAAAAAAAAAAAAATAAAAATAAAATAAAAATTGTAACTTGCTATTTTGTTTTAGTCACAACCAGAAGATAATTGGACACTTTACATATATTGATTAAAAAATCATAGTACAGAGGGTTTTAAAGACTGCAATGTTAAAATAATTTTTAAAAGCCAAAAAAGTCATATGAGTATAACCTATTTTATAGCAAGTGGATTATTATGAAATTTATATCACACAAATTCCATGCCAACAAAGGTCCACCTAGTCAAAGCTATAGTTTTTCCAGTAGTCATGTGTGGATGTGAGAATTGGACTGCAAAGAGAGCTGAACCTCAAACAACTGATGCTTCTGAACTGTGGTGTTGGAGAAGACTCTTGAAAGTCTCTTGGACTGCAAGGAGATCAAACCAGTCCATCCTAAAGGAAATCAGTCCTGAATACTCACTGGAAGGGCTGATGCTGAAGCTGAAACTCCAATACTTTGGCCATCTGGATGTGAAGAACTGACTTATTGGAAAAGACCCTGATGCTGGAAAACTGAAGGCAGGAGGAGAAGGGGATGACAGAGGATGAGATGGTTGGATGGCATTACCAACTCAATGGACATGAGTTTGAGCAAGCTCAGAGAGTTGGTGAGGAACAGGGAAGCCTGGGGTGTTTCAGCCCATGGGGGCACAAAGATTTGGACATGACTGAGTGACAGAACGTGGTCCACTGGAGAAGGGAATGGCAAACCACTTCAGTATTCTTGCTTTGAGAGCCCCATGAACAGTATGAAAAGGCAAAATGATAGGATACTGAAAGAAGAACTCCCCAGGTCAGTAGGTGCCCAATATGCTACTGGAGAGAAGTGGAGAAATAACTCCAGAAAGAATGAAATGAAGGGATGGAGCCAAAGCAAAAACAATATCCAGCTGTGGATGTGACTGGTGATAGAAGCAAGGCCCAATGCTGTAAAGAGCAATATTGCATAGGAACCTGGAGTGTCAGGTCCATGAATCAAGGCAAATTGGAAGTGGTCAAACAAGAGATGGCAAGAATGAATGTCAACATTCTAGGAATCAGCGAACTAAAATGGACTGGAATGAGTGAATTTAACTCAGATGACCATTATATCTACTACTGCAGGCAGGAATCCCTCAAAAGAAATGGAGTAGCCATCACGGTCAACAAAAGAGTCGGAAATACAGTACTCAGATGCAATCTCAAAAGCGAAAGAATGATCTCTGTTCGTTTCCAAGGCAAACCATTTAATTCACAGTAATCCAACTCTATGCCCCAACCAGTAATGCTGAAGAAGCTGAAGTTGAACGATTCTATGAAGACCTACAAGACCTTTTAGAACCAACACCCAAAAAAGATGTCCTTTTCATTATAGGGGATTGGAATGCAAAAGTAGGAAGTCAAGAAACACCTGGAGTAACAGGCAAATTTGGCCTTGGAATACGGAATGAGTTTTGCCAAGAAAATGCACTGCTCATAGCAAACATCCTCTTCCAACAACACAAGAGAAGACTCTACACATGGACATCACCAGATGGTCAACACCAAAATCAGATTGATTATATTCTTTGCAGCCAAAGATGGAGAAGCTCTATACAATCAGCAAAAACAAGACTAGGTGCTGACTGTGGCTCAGATCGTGAACTCCTTATTACCAAATTCAGACTGAAATTGAAGAAAGTAGGGGAAACCACTAGACCATTCAGGTATGACCTAAATCAAATCCCTTATGGTTATACAGTGGAAGTGAGAAATAGATTTAAGGGCCTAGATCTGATTGACAGAGTGCCTGATGAACTATGGAATGAGGTTCGTGACATTGTACAGGAGACAGGGATCAAGACCATCCCCATGGAAAAGAAATGCAAAAAAGCAAAATGGCTGTCTGGGGAGACATTACAAATAGCTGTGAAAAGAAGAGAAGTGAAAAGCAAAGGAGGAAAGGAAAGATATAAGCATCTGAATGCAGAGTTCCAAAGAATAGCAAGAAGAGATAAGAAAGCCTTCTTCAGCGATCAATGCAAAGAAATAGAGGAAAACAACAGAATGGGAAAGATTAGAGATCTCTTCAAGAAAGTTAGAGATACCAAGGGAACATTTCATGCAAAGATGGGCTTGATAAAGGACAGAAAAGGTATGGACCTAATGGAAGCAGAAGGTATCAAGAAGAGGTGGCAAGAATACACAGAAGAACTGTACAAAAAAGATCTCCATGTCCCAGATAATCATGATGATGTGATCACTGACCTAGAGCCAGACATCTGGAATGTGAAGTCAAGTGGGCCTTAGAAAGCATCACTATGAACAAAGCTAGTGGAGGTGATGGAATTCTAGTTGAACTTTTCAAATCCTGAAAGATGATGCTGTGAAAGTGCTGCACTCAATATGCCAGCAAATTAGGAAAACTCAGCAGTGGCCACAGGACTGGAAAAGGTCAGTTTTCATTCTGATCCCAAAGAAAGGCAATGCCAAAGAATGCTCAAACTACTTCACCATTGCACTCATCTCACATGCTAGTAAAGTAATGCTCAAAATTCTCCAAGCCAGGCTTCAGCAATATGTGAACCGTGAACTTCCTGATGTACAGGCTAGTTTTAGAAAAGGCAGAGGAACCTTAGATCAAATTGCCAACATCCGCTGGATCATGGAAAAAGCAAGAGAGTTGCAGAAAAACATCTATTTCTGCTTTATTGACTATGCCAAAGCCTTTGACTGTGTGGATCACAATCAACTGTGGAAAATTCTGAAAGTCATGGGAATACCAGACCACTTGACCTGCCTCTTGAGAAATTTGTATGCAGGTCAGGAAGCAACAGTTAGAACTGGACTTGGAACAACAGACTGGTTCCAAATAGGAAAAGGAGGACGTCAAGGCTGTATATTGTCACCCTGCTTATTTAACTTACATGCAGAGTACATCATGAGAAACGCTGGGCTGGAAGAAGCACAAGCTGGCATCAAGATTGCCAGGAGAAATATCAATAACCTCAGATATGCAGATGACACCACCCTTATGGCAGAAAGTGAAGAGGAACTAAAAAGCCTCTTGATGAAAGTGAAAGTGGAGAGTGAAAAAGTTGTCTTAAAGCTCAACATTCAGAAAACAAAGATCATGGCATCTGGTCCCATCACTTCATGGGAAATAGATGGGTAAACAGTGGAAACAGTGTCAGACTTTATTTTTGGGGGGCTCCAAAATCACTGCAGATGGTGACTGCAGCCATGAAATTAAAAGACGCTTACTCCTTTGAAGGAAAGTTATGACCAACATAGTTAGCATATTCAAAAGCAGAGACATAACTTTGCCAACAAATGTTCGTCTAGTCAAGGCTATGGTTTTTCCAGTAGTCATGTATGGATGTGAGAGTTGGACTGTGAAGAAGGCTGAGCACTGAAGAATTGATGCTTTTGAACTGTGGTGTTGGAGAAGACTCTTGATAGTTCATTGGACTACAGGGAGATCCAACCAGTCCATCTGAAGGAGATCAGCCCTGGGATTTCTTTGGAAGGAATGATGCTAAATCTGAAACTCCAGTACTTTGGCCACCTCATGAGAAGAGTTGACTCATTGGAAAAGACTCTGATGCTGGGAAGAATTGGGGGCAGAAGGAGAAGGGGATGACAGAAGACGAGATGCCTGGATAGCATCACCGACTCGATGGACGTGAGTCTGAGCGAACTCCGGGAGTTGGTGATGGACAGGGAGGCCTGGTGTGCTGCGACTCATGGGGTTGCAAAGAGTCGGACACGACTGAGCGACTGAATTGAACTGAACTGAGTGACTGAACTGAAATGAAACTCCATGGGAAAATGATTCCTATAAATAGTAGAGAAGAATCTTTTAGTGTATGCATGAAACGTTTTTAGTTTAAAGCCTGAAATAAGTGAAAGTGAAAGGAAGAAGTTGGGTCCGACTCTTTGTGACCCCATGGACTATACAGTCATGGGATTCTCTAGGCCAGAATACTGGAGTGGGTAGCCTTTCTCTTCTCCAGGGATCTTCCCAACCCAAGGATTGAACCCAGGTCTCCCACATTGCAGGAAGATTCTTTACCAGCTGAGCCACAAGTGACCTTCTCAACCTAGCAATAGAACTGGAGTCTCCTGAATTGCAGGCAGATTCTTTACCAACTGAGGTATCGGGGAAGCCCTGTGAAAGTGTATGTATGAAAAGTTGCTAGTTTAAAGCCTATACTCCCATTATTTCTGGCCACTTCTGTTCTTCTCCTGCTTCACATTTGGAATGCTATTACTCCCACTCCTTACCTGGCTAATACTTTAGGTACATTCAGGTGAAAGTTAGAGATAATATCTTGGAATTTTAATTTAACAAAACAAAACTAAATTGAAATCCATATTGCCATCTATATAGTTTTTCCTTAAAAGAGTAAATTATTTTTCTAATCACTACCTCTGAAAATTTACATGCTGTGGATTTTATGAACCACTGAAAGCATTCTACTCATTAAGTTTTATTTCACTTTTACTGTAAAGACAGCCCAACTTCATAGCCATATATATTTGACCTCTATTTGGTAATTCCCCCAGCTGGCACAGTTGTTAAGAATCTACCTGCCAATGCAGGAGTTACAAGAGATGTGGGTTTGACCCCTGGGTCAGGAAGATCCCCTGGAGGAGGAACTGGCAACCCACGCCAATATTCTTGCCTGAAAGATTCCATGGGTGGAGGAGCCTGGCAAGCTACAGTCCATGGGGTTGCAAAGAGTCAGACATGCACAGATGATAGACTTTGCCTTTGATTCCAGAACATGTCATTTTGTTTTTTATTTATTTGATTACACATTTTCTTGCCTCTCTGAAACATGTACTGTGAAGCATGAATTGCATTTAATTTTTTTTTAATGTCTAGAATGATACCCAATACATAGTGTTAAAAGTTATAATGGCAGGAAATCCCCCCAAAATTAAGAACCTGCCTTCTAATTTTTAATAAAGTCTAAATTAAGGTCTAGGAGATGATAAGATGATTTTTAAATAGAATATTCTTTCTGTCCCCCCCCCCTTATTTTTCTAGTAGCAATGTTTATTTTGTCCATTGTTTCCTGGCACTTCTAAATACAGGGCATAATGCAAACAGCTGGGTTGTTTTTACTTGATTGTTCAGTGACTATAAGGACTCAACCAAGTGGACAGTCGGATAATTATGCAATCAATCTGGGTAAAAAAAGGGAGTGTAGAGAGTGACCACACAATTGTTCTTTCTTCAAGTCATGCAAACTAACTTTGAAACAAATCTGAAACTTGCTAATTATGGTTAATTCTTGTTTTTAATTTAAGATGTATGACATAGCAGCCAGAGTTCATTTTTAACCCTAGAGCTAAAAAAAAGTTTCATTGTTATATATTTTAAACAGAATTTTGTAGGCTTAGAATAAAATTATGATTGATGCAGTGTTGGCAAGTTTTCACATCTAATTCTGCCAGGATTTAACTCCATTATAATAATTCTCATTAGAATAGTTATGAAAATTGAAATATATTCTCAACAGTTCACAAGGTGGTACATTTGCAATCCCTGTCAAAATATTATTTTTAAACATTGTTGTGAATACTTAATTTAACTTTAACCAGTAATGTTCATGAAATATGCATTTATAAATAGCAGACGTGTTTCTGTTACCTTCAACACAGCAATTCATAATGTAATTGGGTGAGGGTAAAATAATAATATCTAATCTCATTTTCTTGGTAATGTCCCATAGCCCTTTGTGTATTCTGTTTTATATTCAGAACATGAAGTAAAATGATAAGTTTCTTCTTGTCACTAAAGAGAAAAGGTGACAGAGGAAGAGAAGTAGTTTTAAGGAGTTACGTTTACAGAACTGAAAATGTCTACACAATGAGGACCATTTAAATATAGTAGTTCACAGAGATCTTCAAGTCAGTATCTTTCGGGCATATAGGAGGTTGATTTCCAGATAAGAGTTTTCCCCACACTTCTCAACTGTGGTTGACACACAATCTTTCTGCAACCCAATGTTCATAGTGAAATCTCTGTATGTCTTGAATTTCTTTTGCTACTGGACCTTACCTATTGACTTGGATTGGGCATGCTCTTCAGATTGCTTACAGTCAATCTTTATTTGTGAGTGAGTACTCACAAATATTCACTTTACTTTAGTGAGTAATATAAAAAAAAATTACCAACGGGTGGTGAAGGGATATATTACAACTGGGTGATTTATTAATGTTTGCAAAGAATTATTCAAGAAAGGACACCTGAAAAGTGAATATGAATTTGATGAAGGAATCAAGGCAGAAGGATGATGGCCACTTTCTCAAAAGAGTAAAATAAAAGATACCAACATCGTCAAGAGACAGGGGATCCAGTTATTGCCTTGGAACCTGCACACTTCCATGTCTCCATAATTACTTACCTGAGAAAGAGTATTTGACACTATGTACTTGGTGTTAGTCAAATACTCTTTCTCAATCAATAACTGTGGAGACATGGAAGTGTGCAGGTTCCATGGCAATAACTGGCTCCATTGTCTCTTGATAGTGTTTGACTAACTCCAAGTACAAAATAGGGACTTCCCCAGGTGGCACACTGGTTAAGAATCTGTCTGCCAATGCAGGGGAAGCAGGAGGTGGGAGTTAATACCTGGGTTGGAAGATTCTGTGGAAGAGGGCATGGCAACACACTCCAAGGTATTAGAAGAACCTGCCATCTAGAATTTTCATAACTAGAGAGGAAAAGGTAATGCCTGGCTTCAAAGCTTCAAGGGTTTGCCTTTGTGGCTCAGCTGGTAAAGAATTCACCCACAATGTGGGAGACCTGGGTTCGATCCTTGGGTTGGGAAGATCCCCTGGAGAAGGGAAAGGCTGCCCCCTCCAGTGTTCTGGCCTGGAGAATTCCATGGACTATTCAGTTCATGGGGTCGCAAAGAGTCGGACACAACTGAGTGACTTTCACTTTCGAAGTTTCAAAGGATAGGCTAACTCTCATCTTAGGGGTTAATGCAAGTGCTGACTTTAAGTTGAAACCAATATTCATTTACTTTTAAAATCCTAGGGCCCTTCTGAATTAGGCTAAATACTCTGCCTATGCTCTATAAATGGAACAGCAAAGCCCTGATGATAGCACATCAGTTTACAACATGGTTTACTGAATATTTTAAGCCCACTGCTGAGAGCTCAGTTCAGTTGCTCAGTCGTGTCAGACTCTTTGTGACCCCTTGGACTGTAGCACACCAGGCCTCTCTGTCCATCACCAACTCCTAGAGCTTGCTCAAACTCATATCCATTGAATCAATGATCCCATCCAACCATCTCATCCTCTGGCGTCCCCTTCTCCTCCTGCCTTCAATCTTTCCCAGCATCAGGGTCTTTTCAAATGAGTCAGTTCTTTGAATAAGGTGGCCAAAGTGTTGGAGCTTCAGCTTTAGCATCATCCCTTCAATAAATATTCAGGATTGATTTCCTTTAGGATTGACTAGTTTGATCTCCTTGCAGTCGAAGGGACCCTCAAGAGTCTTCTCCAACACCACAGTTCAAAAGCATCAATTCTTCAGCACTCAGCTTTCTTTATTGTCCAACTCTCACATCCATACATGACTACTAGAAAAACCATAGCTTTGACAACATGGACCTTTGTCAGTAAAGTAATGCCTCTGCTTTTTAATATGCTGTCTAGGCTGATTATAGCTTTTCTTCCAAGGATCAAGCATCTAAATTTCATGGCTGCAGTCACTATCTGCAGTGATTTTGTAGCCCCCCAAAATAAAGTCACTCACTGTTTCCATTGTTTCTCCATATATCTGTCATGAAATGATGGGACCAGATGCTATGACCTTAGTTTTTCAATGCTGAGGTTTAAGCAAACTTTTTCACTTTCCTCTTTCACTTTCATCAAGAGGCTCTTTAGTTCTTCTTCAATTTCCGCCATAAGGCTGGTGAAATATGAATATCTGAAGTTACTGATATTTCTCCCAGCAATCTTGATTCTAGCTTGTGCTTCATCCAGCCCAGCATTTCACATGATGTACTTTGCATGTAAGTTAAATAAGCAGGGTGACAATAAACAGCCTTGACATACTCCTTTCCCAGTTTGGAACCAGTCTTTTATTCCATGTCCGGTTCTAACTGTTGCTACTTGACCTGCATACAGGTTTTTCAGGAGGCAGGTCAGGTGGTCTGGTATTCCCACCTCTTTAAGAATTTCCCACAGTTTATTGTGTCCACACAGTCAAAGGCTTTGGCATTATCAATAAAGCAGAAGTAGATGTTTTTCTGGAACTCTTTACCTTTTTTCTATGGTCCAATGAAGGTTGGCAATTTTGTCTCTGGTTCCTCTGCCTTTTCTAAATCCAGCTTGAATATCTGGAAGTTTACCATTCATGTCCTGTTGAAGCCTGGCTTGAGAATTTTTAATATTACTTTGCTAGCGTGTGAGATGAGTGCAACTGTATAGTAGTTTGAGCATTCTTTGGCCTTGCTTGTCTTTGGGTTTGGAATGAAAACTGACCTTTTCCAGTCCTGTGGCCACTGCTGAGTTTTCCAAATTTGCTGGCATATTGAGTGCGGCACTTTCACAGCATCACCTCTTAGGATTTGAAATAGTCAGCTGGAATTCCATCACCTGCACTAGCTTTGTTGGTAGCGATGCTTCCTAAAGCCCACTTGACTTCGCATTACAGGATGTGTGGCTTTAGGTGAGTGATCACACCATCGTTATTATCTGGGTCATGAAGATCTTTTTTGTACAGTTCTTCTGTGTATTCTTGGCACCTCTTCTTGATATCTTCTGTTTCTGTAGGTCCACACCGTTTATGTCCTTTATTGAGCCCATCTTTGCATGAAATGTTCCCTTGGTATCTCTAATTTTCTTAAAGAGATCTCTAGTCTTTCCCAATCTATTGTTTTCCTCTATTGAGGGCTACTGCTCAAAAAAAAGAAAAAAAGAAAAAAGATCCCTATCAAATATTACTGCTGATTTACAATGCACCTGGTCACCCAAAAGCTCTGACAGAGATGTACAAGATTAGTGTGATTTTCATGTATGCTAACACAACAAGCATTCTGGTAGCCCATGGATCAAGGAGTATTTTCACCTTTCAAGTCTTATTAAGAAATATACTTTATAAGGCAATGCTGTCTTAGATAGTGAGTCTTCTGATGGATCTGGGCAAAATCAATTGAAACCTTCTGGAAAGGATTCATCATTCTATATGAACATTTGTGGTTTATGAAAGTGAAAGTGCTAGTTGCTCAGTCATGTCTGACTCTTTGCAACCCCATGGACTGTAGCCCACCAGGCTTCTTTGTCCAATGGAATTCTCCAAGCAAGAATTCTTCAGTGGCTTGCCATTTTCTTCTCCAGGGGATCTTCTCAACCCAGGATAAAACCATAGGTTCCTGCGTTGTAGGTAGATTCTCTACAATCTGAGCCATGTGGTGTATGGGCAGAGGTCAAAATACCAGCATTAATAGGAGTTTAGAGGAAGCTGATTCCCTCCCTCATAAATGGCATTGAGAGTGGAGAATTTATGACTTCTCCATTTAGTGGAGAAGTCACTGCAGATGTGCTGGAAATAAATAGAGAACTAGAATTAGAATCAGAGCCTGAAGATATGACTGATTTCTGTGATCTCATTATAGAACTGGAATGGATAAAATGTTGCTTCTTATGGATGAGTAAAGAAAGTGATTTCTTGAGATGAAATCTACTCCTGGTGAAGATGCTGTGAAGATTGTTGGGATGTAGAATATTATATAAACTTAGTTGATAAATTGTTGGCAGGATTTCAGAGGATTGACTCCAGTTTTGGGGAAAAAAAGTTCTATTCTGGGTAAAATGCTATCAAACAGCATTGCATGCTACAGAGAAATCATTTGTGAGAGGAATCAGTTAACTCAGTAAATTTTGTGCATATGTGCTCAGTTACATTAGACTCTGCGACCCCATGGACTTTAGCCCACCCTATTCCTCTGTCCATGGGACTTTCCAGGCAAGAATATTGGAACAGATTGCCATTTTCTATCTCAGGAGATCTTCTCAAACCAGGGCTTCCTGATGGCTCAGAGGGCAAAGTGTCTTCCTGAAATGCGGGAGACCTGGGTTTGATCCCTGGGTCAGGAAGATCCCCTGGAGCAGGAAACGGCAACCCATTCTGGTACTCTTGCCTGGAAAATCCCATGGATGGAGAAGCCTGGTAGGCTACAGTCCATGGGGTCACAAAGAGTCGGACTTGACTGAGCGACTTCACTTTCACTTTCCCAAACCAGGGATGGAACCTGTGTCTCTGGCATCTCCTCCATTGGCAGGCGCATTCTTTACCACAGCCACCTGTGAAGCGCCCAGCAAACTTTATTATTACCTTATTTTAAGAAACTGCCACAGGCACTCTAGCCTTCAGCAATCACAAACTTAGTCAGGCAGTAGCCATCAACACAGAGGCAAGACTCTACCAGCAAAGAGGTTACAACTCACTGAGGGTTCAGAAGTAGGTTAAAATTTTTGACAATAAATCATTTTTAATTAAATTACATACGTTTTTTTAGACAAGATGCTATTATTGCATAGACTAAAAAAGTAACAAAAGCATTACTTTTATATGCACTGGGAAACCAAAAAGTTTGTGTGACTCTTTTTATTTCTATATTCACTTTATTAGGGTGGTCTTAAACCAAACTTGAAATACATTCCAGATATGCCTGTATGACTGTACCTTCATTATAATCCATATGACAAAAAAAATGCTTGCAGTGTTTAAAGAATAATGCTCAGATTCCAAGGCTGGAGGCTTTTTTATTTGAACTAATGCATAAAAGTCAACCAAGTTAAATTAGATAATGCAAAATAACATTATATAGTATAGAAAATGTTAAATTATAGGTCATATTTTATTATATCATGTCAATGGATCAGACAAGTGCAGTTATATTTTGAATTAATCAATGTTTGAAAATTTTAACTGAAAGTCTTTTTTTATTTTGGAAAATAATTGAGTTGGGCGTATTCATTGCCAATTGGATACTGTCCCTAATATTATGTTTATTATAGACTATTGTCAACTGGAAATAAATTTCTATTGTTTTTTTCTAAATTCTTGAGGTAATTTAATTAAACACAATGGTGAAAAAGATGGGATGTGTGAGATTGAGCAAGTTAAGTTCCAGAACTTAGTATTGTGACTGATGAAATAAGGGTAAAAATAGCACCTACTTCATACAATTGTGGAGATTAAAAGTATATCAAGATAATTAAATAAGAAAAATATAACAAGTGTTTTTCTGTTATGATTAGTGAGGTTGCTGTTTGTTATGTTGTCATTATAAATGACAATTTTAACATGCCTATCAACTAAAGATATTCATGGAAATTACATTGGAAGAAGATAACTTGGAAAGGTTTCTCTATGAATCATCATCAAGAACCTTGGGAGCACTTTTGAATTCATAACCGAGCCAACAACTTGGTACTGTAAAAATAGTAGAAAAGGACTTAAAAAAGTGAGATGAATGTGTGTTTTCCAAGTGTATTGATGTTAATAACTCATAAAATAGAGAAGAGGTGGGATTTGTTTTAGGGTGAGGGGCTTCCCAGCAGGCTCAAGTGGTAAAGAATCTGCCTGCCAATCCAGGAGATGTAGGAGATGCAGGTAAATCCCTAGGTTGAGAATATCCCCTGAAGAAGGATATGGCAACCCACTCCAGTATTCTTGCCTGGAAAATTTTATGGACAGAGGAGCCTGGCAGGCTACAGTCCATGGGATAGCAAAGAATTGGACACAACTTAGCAATTGAGACATCAATTAGCCAAGATAAAATCATTCATTTTTGTGGTCAACTGATTTTTCAACAGAGGAACCAGAAGCAATACAAATGTGAAAAAAATATTTCTTCAATAAATGGTACTGAGAAAACTGGATATTCATTTTGAAAGGAATTGAACCTCACTTATGGTTCACATCACATACAAAAATCAAACAGGCTGATAAGACCAAACATTAGTAATGATTTGGAACAACTGATCTCTCAAATTGTTTTTGAGAAAGTAATATGTTGCAACCACTTTAGAATGTTCTAGCATTAAAAAAAAACAAAACTAAACTAAAATACACCTATCTTTGACTTAAGAATTCTGGTTATATTCTCAAGAAAGTAGGAAATATACTAATGCAAAAATTGCTTGGAAAAGCTTAGTAACTTTATTCATAATAGCCAAATATGAAACAATCTAGATTTGTCACTATAAAAATCACTAAATATATTTTATTCATATAATAAATCATTAGGCATAAAAAAGAACATATCACTGACAAACACAATACAGAGGAATCCTGAAATGAAAATGAATAAAGCCAGTCACAAAATAGTTACATAACTATGTTTCTGTTTATTTGAATTTCTAGAGCTAGAAAAACTAATTGATGTTGATAAAAATATATAAGAGTGGTTACATTAGCTAAGATGCTGAAAGGATTTGATTGGAAATAAGCATGAGATTATCTTTCAGAGCAATATTCATGTTACAAATGTCTGGGTTATATAGATAGATGCACATATCAATACTCAGCAAATGTACACACATGTTTAATTTTAAGTAAATTTTATATCAAAAGAAAAAATGTAAATAAAGATTTAACTCTGTTTAGTGATGTGTATGCTGAAGTTTTGAAGGAGAACTAAATTTATGTCTGCAGTTTACTTTGAAATGTATTAAAAATTTAAATGAACTGATGTGTGTATAGAAATATGCCTAAATGAATAGATATGTGATGAAACAAGCATTTTAAAATATTAATGTTAGAATTTAGGTGGTGGGTATTGATGTTCACTGCAGACTTTTTTTCAAATTTGCTGTATACTTGATTATTTTCATAATAATGCATTGGAAAATTAAATGTACATTTACACTGACACAGTGATTCTATGCCTAGCTATTTACCTAAGAGAAATTAAAACACATGTTCACAAAGCATGCTGCACAAGAATATTTATAGCAGCTTTATTTATATTAGCCCAGAAATAAGAAAAATCCAGGTGTCCATCAAGGGGCAAATGCATAAACAGTCACATTTACACAATGAACACCACTAAGCAATGGAAATGATCAAACTGCTTATATGTGCAGCAACATGGATGAATAGCAAAATCATTATGCTGGATAAAAAAAACTAGCAGAAATTAGTATTATTGAATGACTTCATTTATATCAAGTTGATTACAGTCAAATCTAGCTTTTGGTGACAAATAAGCACAGTGGGTACCTGAGAAGTGGGTCATCTTTACTTGATAATGGAATCATTCTATATATTGAATATGAAAGCTTGGGTTTCATGGGTATACAGATTTATCAACATTTATTTTACTGTACACTTAAGATCCCTCTTTAACCATTTAAAAACTATACCTAAGCAATCTTTAAAAAAAAAAAAATACTGTGTGTGTGTGTCCATAACTGAAAGTTAAAAAGTTCAAAAGACTCTGATATACTTACAAAGATGAATTTAGGACCATGGTTATTAAATTATAATGTGTACATCTATAATGTGTATATAATCAATGTAAATATATAATGTCAAACAATTAGGTATTCTTAACAGTGAAACTCATTGTTTAAAAATAAAAGGCTATTTATGACTAGATTTAACCAAGCAATCCTTGTACATGAGTGTTTAAATGTGCATTGAGATCATATTAAATTGCCTCTCAATTACTATCATATCTGTGATTCTGCAATGGTGGTGAGAAAAGTGTAACTCTTACAAAGTAAATGCTACATAGGAAGCCTATGTTTCAAAAGTTTTGAATCTTCAGTTCAGTTCATTTCAGTAGCTCAATCGTGTCCGATTTTTTGTAACCCCATGAATCACAGCACGCCAGGCCTCCCTGTCCATCACCAACTTCCGGAGTTCACTCAAACTCACGTCCATCGAGTCAGTGATGCCATCCAGCCATCTCATCCTCTGTCGCCCTTTTCTCCTCCTGCCCCCAATCCCTCCCACCATCAGAGTCTTTTCCAATGAGTCAACTCTTCGCATGAGGTGGCCAAAGTATTGGAGTTTCAACTTTAGCATCAGTCCTTCCAATGAACACACAGGACTGATCTCCTTTAGGATGGACTGGTTGGATCTCCTTGCAGTCCAAGGGACTCTCAAGAGTCTTCTCCAACACCATAGTTCAAAATCATCAATTCTTCAGCACTCAGCTTTCTTCACAGTCCAACTCTCACATCCATACATGACCACAGGAAAAACCATAACCTTGACTAGATAGACCTTTGTTGGCAAAGTAATGTCTCTGCTTTTGAATATGCTATCTAGGTTGGTCATAACTTTCTTTCCGAGGAGTAAGCGTCTTTTAATTTCACGGCTGCAGTCACTATCTGCAGTGATTTTGGAGCCCAGAAAAATAAAGTCTGACACTGTTTCCACTGTTTTCCCATCTATTTCCCATGAAGTGATGGGACCAGATGCCATGATCTTCGTTTTCTGAATGTTGAGCTTTAAGCCAACTTTTTCACTCTCCTCTTTCACCTTCATCAAGAGGCTTTTTAGTTCCTCTTCACTTTCTGCCATAAGGGTGCTGTCATCTGCATATCTGAGGTTATTGATATTTCTCCCGGCAATCTTGATTCCAGCTTGTGCTTCTTCCAGTCCAGCATTTCTCATGATGTACTCTGCATAGATAAGATTATAAAAAAAAATGAGTTTGGCTCTTTTAGTTAAGTAGGCAGACCTTTAGAAAATTCCATATTATATTTACACTTAATATTTAATTTAACCAGAAATACTTCACTGAAACAGTGTTTCCTCTGATCCTTAAATATAATTAAATAAAACTATCTGCAATAAAAGCTAATATTGCTATCAGGATTTTGACTCTAAGTAGAGTTTTTATTCTTTGAATTTTTATAGAATTAAATTTTATTAATATCATGAAACTTTCATGTACTGTGCTCATGATGCTATCAGGAGAACTTACTCTCCCCTTTTCTGGCAAAAGACAAGTTGTACTACATCCAAAATAGCCTCATTTTGTTTCCCTTATCATGCTGAAACTAGGAATATGTCATTCAAAAGAGTTAAGTATTCAGAAGATGTGAAAAATTACAAAATTGGAACATTAGTCTACATCATTATTCACTGGCCATCATTTGATTTTAAGCATGGATTTTTAAAATTTAACTTTATTCAAATGCCCACATTAACTGCTCATTTTCAAATCTTACCAAACATAAAAGAAACAATATTTTGAAAAGATTTCTTTTGAAATGTTCAAATATATGATCACAAAATGCTTTCAAGTATATAGTCTTTAGCTGTCATGATTTGGGAAGTAATATTTAAGAATATTTAACTTACTATATACCTTCTTATAATAATAATGATATAATGTAAGATTACATGAATAAGCTAAAGAATGCTCAAATTAGTAACTAGCCTTAAAAAATTATTATTTTCAATTCAGTTACTTAATATTGACAAAATACTATAATAATTAGTATGATTACAATTTTGAGGAAATAGGGTGATTCTCTCTTTTGTGTATAAAATCTTTGAGATTACCTTCTTATTTTATAATAATATTTTATCATCATCAATCATCTATGGTTTTACAATTTTCACTTTTTATTTGTCTGCCTGCTTTCCTAAAGACATTTAGGAATGGAATGTCCTAGTTTATAAAACAAACAAAGTCACTTAGGTTTAGATTTTATGGTCAAAAAAAAATGTTAAACTGGGTACTACACTAAGTGATATTTTTGATTTAACCAATTCTAATTCTGACTGTTTGTGTCTTAACAATGAAACTTATAAAGGTTAGCTTATGAAACAAATAAAATCAATGAATGCAATAGACATCAAGCAGTAGAGATTTAATGCCTTAAAAATTTAAAAAAGTGTTATGATTCCTTTGAATTTCTTCATAGTAAGAATATATAAAATTATATTCACAATTATTAAACATTTTGTTGTGCTTCCTTCTACATCAATTATAGAAGCCAAAACAAACAAACAAAAATTCAACACTACAAAATCCTTAGCCATTTTGGTCTATATTTTAGATCACGCTTCAAAAAGATGTTATTGGAGAAAATAAGACTAAAGTTATCAGTGTTTTCTTATGTTAAAGACAATTCAAAATATTCAAAAGGTACCACATTCAGTTTTGTTCAAGTAGAAGATTTTGGAATTAGTATAGTATTAACTCAAATATGCATGCATGCGTGCTCAGTTACTTCGGTTTTGTCTGACTCTTTGTGACCCAATGGACTGTAGCATGTCAGGTTCCTCTGTCTATGGCATTCTCCAGGCAAGAATACTGGAGTGGGTTGCCATGCCCTCCTCCAGGTAATTCAAATATATTGTTAAACAAAAAGGAAGAAGCAATAAAATTTGCCCATTATGTAAAAACAATATTTCATGTATATATATTGACAAGATATAAAGCCTTGAAAAAGAAATGAAAATAAAAAGATATTAATTTGATGATAAATTTATTTAGTAATGCTAATGTTGGCAGTTATTCAATTTAAAAAGAAAGTGAGTAAAATTAAAAATAATTTGATATAACTTTTCAAGTCTAAATTTCTTGAACATATTAATAGCAGATAAAGTATATTTTAAATTACCTAGAAGAAAACCACTTTAGAGTTTTGCAGTTAATTTCTTTATTAAAAAATATGTGTACCCTGGAGAAGGAAATGACAACCTACTCCAGTATTCTTGCCTGCAGAATCCCATGGAAGGAGGAGCCTGGTGGGCTACAGTCCACGGGGTTGCAAAGAGTCGGACACGACTGAGCGACTTCACTTTCACTTTCAAGAGAGTATATAAAAAAGAAAAACTAAACAGAAAACAAACAAACAAAAAAAAAATGCGTGTAACATCAAATAAAATTCCTCAATGTGTCAAAATACTTTTCTTTGATAATAGCTTTTAACTTAGTCTTGTAGTTGTGCACCAATAATGTTTAAGAAGCATTAAAATGGCATTTGAAGAATGTATATTCCTTCACTGGACATTATTTATCATAAATGGATGGATAAAAAGTGAAGAAAACTCATTAGTTGTCATGCAATGTATGTTTTAAATTAGGCATCATCATTACTGAATCAATTTGGCCAAAAAAGGGCAAAAATCTAACTTAAAAAAGCTAGTTCAGAAAATATAGAGGCAGTTAGTTTGAAAATTCCAGGACAATTCAAAGAGTTGAAGGGCAAATCAAACAACTAAATCGGTAGAAATCTAAAACCAAGGTAGTCCTTAGAATTTCAGGGATTGGAACTGAATAGCCATCACTAGCCTCTTTTTACTTGTTATTACTCTTTATCAGTTCTTGTTTGTTCCCCCAAAATGCTTTTCTCACTGCTGTTGCTAAGTCACTTCAGTCGTGTCCAACTCTGTGCGATCCCATAGAGGGCAGCCCACCAGCCTCCCCTATCCCTGGGATTCTCCAGGCAAGAACACTGGAGTGGGTTACCATTTCCTTCTCCAATGCATGAAAGTGAAAAGTGAAAGTGAAATCAATCAGTCATGTCTGACTCTTAGCCATCCCATGGACTGCAGCCCACCAGGCTCCTCTGTCCATGGGATTTTCCAGGCAAGAGTACTGGAGTGGGGTGCCATTGCCTTCTCCGGCTTTTCTCACTACTGTAGCACTAAAATCATTGTTACCATTTGCCTATATTTATTAAACCTAGTTAAAAGATATTAGATGGGTTCTTTGCTTGCATGGATAGAGCTACATGATGAAAACTGTACTTGTCAATGAGGTGAAGTGAAAAATTGAGACACATATCTAACTTTCAATATATTCTGGTGACTAGAGGAGGACATGCAATTTGAGTATAGTTCGCATTCTGACTGCATATAATCTTACAGGTTTTAGGGAAGCAGGAAGATGAGCAAGAGGAAATAAAGATGGTATTCTCAGAAAATAAGAGTAGGTTTTGGAAGTCAAAGTAGTAATGTTAACAATCAATATTAAGGAAAATGAAATGAGCCCTAAAACTGATTTCTGTACTCAGGAAGAAAACTTCAAATACAGTTGAAGCTATAGCTAGGAAATATGTGTTAGCTTTTCAATTGTGTCTGACTTTTTGTGACCCTATGTGTAGCCCGCCAGGCTCCTCTGTCCATGGAATTGTCCAAGCAAGAATATTGAAGGGGGTTGTCATTTCTTTCTCCGGGGGATCTTTCCAACCCAGGGATTGAATCTGGGTCTCCTGCATTGCAGGCAGATTATTTACCACCTGAGCCATCAAGGAAGCCCATAGCTAGCAAATAGTAAGAGAAAAAGTAAGAACCTGTGGATAAGTAGCACATTTTGAAAGAGATTATAAATACTACAAGACTTAGAGAGAGGTGAATGCGGCTTATCCACAAGTAATGGATCACACATCACTGAGAGTGTGATATTTGAAATGTTCTAAAGAATGAATGCAATAATTTATGTTAAAAATGAGCTCTGCTGAGTGGAACTCGTATCAAACCTGCATCCTGAGTATATACTTATGTATTGGTCTATTTAATTCTAATCTATGCACCTCCCCCATCTTCATCATCACCACCACCCTGAGAAATTATGTGACATCTGCTTCATTATATTTTAATCAAGGGATTTTACACTTATATATGTGAAACCTAAATGATCGGGTAAAAATAAATTAGAAAAACAAATGGACATGAAGACAACAATATAGTGAATTATTTTTACAAAAAATTAGAATTCAAATATCGTACATAAAGAAAGCAAAACAAAATATATGCATTGATTCCATCTTAATTGATGCTTGTACCTTTAAATTGTATACCCTTTATTCAAATTTTAATTGATATTCATTAATTATATTTTTAAAGTTTTTTTTCTTTCAACTAGATTATAAAATGTTTTATATACATAATAAAAATAAACATGTCTTAGAAAAGCCAAAGCTGACGTTTAAAACTCAGGATTATGTGGGTACTTTTTGTATTTTCTACTCCATTTTGCTATGAACCTACAACTACTAACAAACTTTAAAACTAACTTTCTCTATCCCCAAACTTCTTAATTCTGAAATAACTATGAGGGTAATCTTACTACCAACATTACAAGTCTTTATATAGATAGACGTATATAGTTTCTACATACATTACACAACATACATACACATTATAATTTTAAATAAGATTAAAAATGTTTTACACTTTTTATTTTTAACTTAAACCCAGTCTTTTGCAGTTGTCACTTAAACTTTTTTGTTGTTAATAGTCATATGATATTCTATTTATCAAATGTAGCATGTTATTGTATAATTTATAAATATACTGTTTTAATATTTATAAATATGTATTTTATTTCTATTTTAAAATTTCATGTAGGTAAGCTACTTCTAGTTTTTTTTTTTTTTACTACATGTTTTTTAGGCCTGATAAATGTGTAGAATTAGGATTACTGATTTTAAATTGAGATTATCATGCTGTACACCAAAGTAGTTGCAATAATTCATATTTTCACCATGGATGAATGTTCCCTTATCTAAGTTGGAAAGAATCTTTAGTATAGCAAAAAAAAAAAAAATAGAAGCTATGAAAACTTAGATACTTAGATAACTTTGGAGGAAGTGTGACTGAAAATTACTGAAAAACCAAAAGGACATCTTGAAAACTGTATTAGATGTTTTTCATAGCTTATCCTGAATTACAGTTCTATGATACCTATTTATGTAAATATAATAACACACTCTTGCCTGGAAAATCTGAGGGACTGGGGAGCCTGGTGGGCTGCTGTCTATGGGGTCGCACAGTCGGACACGACTGAAGTGACTTAGCAGCAGCAATAACACATTACCATTGAAAAAGGACTAACCAAGGCCATAATGCAAGAATTTTCCAAAGGTAATGGGGAAAGAGTGAAAACAGTGACAGACTTTATTTTTTTGGGCTCCAAAATCATTACAGATGGTAACTGCAGCCATGAAATTAAGACTCTTGCTCCTTGGAAGAAAAGTTATGACCCACCTAGACAGCATATTAAAAAGCAGAGACATTACTTTGCCAAAAAAAGTCCATCTAGTCAAAGCTATGGTTTTTCCAATAGTCATGTATAGATGTGAGAGTTGGACTATAAACAAAGCTGAGCACTGAAGAATTGATGCTTTTGAACTGTGGTGTTGGAGAAAACTCTTGAGAGTCCCTTGGACAGCAAGGAGATCCAACCAGTCCATCCTAAAGGAAATCAGTCCAGAATACTCATTGAAAGGACTGATGCTGAAGCTGAAGCTCCAATACTTTGACCACCTGATGGGAAGAATCTACTCATTGGAAAAAACCCTGATGCTGGGAAAGACTGAAGGCAGGAAGAGAAGGGGATGATGCGGATGAGATGGTTGGTTAGCATCATTGACTCAATGGACATGAGTTTGAGTAAATTCCAGGAGTTGGTGATGGAAGGGAGGCCTGGCGTGCTGCAGTCCATGGGGTTGCAAAGAGTTGGACGTGAATGAGTACTGAACTGAACTAAATGGAAAAGATGGAAAGCACTATAAAGAGGACATGTTTGGCCCTGGATGCCAGTCACAGCTCTATATCACTGGGTGATTTGTGACTTTAAATGAATCACTTAAAATCTCTGGGCCTCAATTTTCCAATAAGTGTCTGACTCTTTGTGACCACACAGACTGTAGCCTGCCAGGTTCCTCTGTACATGGAATACTCCAGCCTAGAATACTGGAGTGAGTTCAGTTCAGTTCAGTTTAGTCACTTAGTCATGTCTGACTCTTTGTGAGCCCATGAATCGCCGCACACCAGGCCTCCCTGTCCATCACCAACTCCCGGAGTTCACTCAAACTCATGTTCATTGAGTCAGTGATGCCATCCAGTCATCTCATCCTCTGTCGTCCCCTTCTCCTCCTGCCCTCAAATCCCACCCAGCATCAGAGTCTTTTCCATGAGGTGGCCAGCTTTAGCATCAGTCTTTCCAATGAACGCCAAGGACTGATCTCTTTTAGGATGAACTGGTTGGATCTCCTTGCAGTCCAAGGGACTCTCAAGAGTCTTCTCCAACACCACAGTTCAAAAGCATCAATTCTTCGGCACTCAGCTTTCTTCACAGCCTGACTCTCACATCCATACATGACCACTGGAAAAAACATAGCCTTGACTAGACGGACCTTTGTTGGCAAAGTAATGTCTCTGCTTTAGAATATGCTATCTAGGTTAGTCATAACTTTCCTTCCAAGGAGTAAGCGTCTTTCATGGCTGCAATCACCATCTGCAGTGATTTTGGAGCCCAGAAAAATAAAGTCTGACACTGTTTCCACTGTTTCCCCATCTATTTCCCATGAAGTGTTGGGACCAGATGCCATGATCTTCATTTTCTGAATGTTGAGCTTTAAGCCAACTTTTTCACTCTCCACTTCCACTTTCATCAAGAGGGTTTTTAGTTCCTCTTCACTTTCTGCCATAAGGGTGGTGTCCTCTGCATATCTGAGGTTATTGAGATTTCTCCCGGCAATCTTGATTCCAGCTTGTGCTTTTTCCTGCCTAGCGTTTCTCATGATGTACTCTGCATATAAGTTAAATATGCAGGGTGACAATATACAGCCTTGACTTACTCCTTTTCCTATTTGGAACCAGTCTGTTTTTCCACGTCCAGTTCTAACTGTTGCTTCCTGAACTGCCTCTCCCTTCTCTAGGGAATCTTCCCAACCCAGGGAACATACCCATGTCTCCCACAGTGCAGGTGGATTCTTTACCATCTGAGCCACCAGGGAAGTGCACAGTAAAGATCGGACTATATATTATTAAATGTCCCTTGAACATCGATTTGTTATTGAAATTATTGGAGCTAAGAACCAGCTTGTTGTTCATAAAAAATTACTTTATATTGTGGCAAAAAATAATTAATCTTGTTATCACACAATTATCACAAAAATTCTGTCACTGAGATTTTTGATTCTTTTAATATGGAAATAAAATACACCAGCCAAAGTGCTTTGATTAGCTGAAGTAAATTTTCTCTAGCAGAGAACACATTCTACAAGAAAAAATCTTTGGGTAAGATCAATTGATTGTGAGATGACCTAAGTCCTATGAATATTTGAATTAAAAAGTTAAGAAAGCCATAAATATACAAAGTTTATGAATGGAAAAGAAAGCAGTTAAAAATCAGTAATATTGTCTTTCACTAATGGCATTTGGTAATACTCTTTAGCACGTGGACTTAGATGACATTATTTACATATCCATTACTATATTTCTAAAAATGAATTATCATTCATCTCTAAGTCAGGTAAACAATGTCTGAAGCATCAACCCAGTGTTCAGGCCACATGCTCTTTATTCCTATTAAATTTTTAAAATATGTTGAAAGTTAAATTAATAAATTTGGATCTAGTTTTAATATGACAGTAGCAAATGAGTTCCCTTCAGTTTAGTTCAGTTCAGCCACACAGTCGTGTCTGACTCTTTGTAACCCCATGAACCACAGCACACCAGGCCTCCCTGTCCATCACCAACTCCCAGAGTCCACCCAAACCCATGTCCATCAAGTCGATGATGCCATCCAACCATCTCATCCTCTGTCATCACCTTCTCCTCCTGCCCTCAACTTTCCCAGCATCAGGAACTTTTCAAAGGAGTCAGCTGTTTGCATCAGGTGGCCAAAGTATTGGAGCTTCAGCTTCAGCATCAGTCCTTCCAATGAACACCCAGAACTGATCTCCTTTAGGATGGACTGATTGGATCACATTGCAGTCCAAGGGACTCTCAAGAGTCTTCTCCAACACCACAATTCAAAAGCATCAATTCTTCAGTGCTCAGCTTTCTACACAGTCCAACTCTTACATCCATACATGATCACTGGAAAAACCAGAGCCTTGACTAGATGGATTTGTTGGCAAAGCAATGTCTCTGCTTTTTAATGTGCTATCTAGGTTGGTCATAAGTTTCCTTCCAAGGAGTAAGCATCTTTTCATTTCATGGCTGCAGTCACCATCTACAGTGATTTTGGAGCCCAGAAAAATAAAGTCTGACACTGTTTCCACTGTTTCCCCATCTATTTCCCATGAAATGATGGGACCAGATGCCATGATCTTTGTTTTCTGAATGTTGAGCTTTAAGCCAACTTTTTCACTCTCCACTTCCACTTTCATCAAGAGGCTTTTTAGTTCCTCTTCAATTTCTGCCATAAGGGTGGTGTCATCTGCATATCTGAGGTCATTGATATTTCTCACAGCAGTCTTGATGCCAGCTTGTGCTTCATCCAGCCCAGCATTTCTCATGATGTACTCTGCATATAAGTTAAATAAGCAGGGTGACAATAGATAGCCTTGATGTACTCCTTTTCCTATTTGGAACCAGTCTGTTGTTCCATGTCCAGTTCTAACTGTTGCTTCCTGGCCTGCATACAGGTTTCTCAGGAGGTAGGACAGATGGTCTGGTATTCCAATCTGTTTCAGAATTTTCCACAGTTTATTGTGATCCACACAGTCAAAGGCTTTGGCATAGTCAATAAAGCAGAGATAGATGTTTTTTTCTGGAACTCCCTTGCTTTTTTGATGATCCAGCGGATGTTGGCAATTTGATCTCTGGTTCCTCTGCCTTTTCTAAAACCAGCTTGAATATATGGAAGTTCACGGTTCACACATTGCTGAAGCCTGGCTTTGAGAATTTTGAGCATTACTTTACTAGCGTGTAAGATGAGTGCAATTGTGCGGTAGTTTGAGCATTCTTTGGCATTGCCTTTCTTTGGGATTGGAATGAAAACTGACCGTTTCCAGCCCTGTGGCCACTGCTGAATTTTCCAAATTTGCTGGCATATTGAGTGTAGTACTTTCACAGCATCATCTTTTAGGATTTGAAATAGCTCAACTGGAATTCCATCACCTCCATTAGCTTTGTTTGTAGTATTGCTTTCTAAGGCCCACTTGACGTCACATTCCAGGTTGTCTGGCTCTAGGTGTGTGATCATACCATCGTGATTATCTGGGTCATGAAGATCTTTTTTGTACAATGGCACCCCACTCCAGTACTTTTGCCTGGAAAATCCCTTGGACGGAGGAGCCTGGTAGGCTGCAGTCCATGGGGTCGCTAAAGTCGGACACAAATGAGTGACTTCACTTTCACTTTCTGTGTATTCTTACCTTAGAGAGCTAGAAAAAAATGTATGTAGTAATTATATTGTAATTAATAATTAAAATATTTAGAAATACTTTGGTTATTTGTATAACACATTCTTTATTTAGAAGTATACTCACAATATCAAGTTCTTTCAAAAATCAGAACAGAAAAAGGATATGTAAGTTATTGTCTATGTGAGAAACACAATGAAAATCATTCTTCAACTGTGTACCACGGAAAGGAAAATACACAAGCAGAAATTATATTCCGAAATGTGAATCCTAGGGTCAAGTAAATTAAATAAAACCACAAATATTATCATTGCACTAATATATAAAGTGTGACATAATTTCTATTAAGATAAAGAATGATTTTCATTGTGCTTCTCACATAGACAATAATTTACATATCCTTTTTGTGTTGTGTTTGTAAAGAACTTGATTTTGTGAATATACTACAATCAGGGAGACTTGAATTCGATCCTTGGGTTGGGAAGATCCCCTGGAGAAGGGAAAGGCTAACCACTCCAGTATTCTGGTCTGGAGAATTCCGTGGACTGTATAGTCCACGCGGTCACAAAGAATCTGACATGACTGAATAACTTTCACTTTCATATACTCATAGAACATCTTATACCAGGTAATCTCCAGTCTCATTGTCAGTTTTGTCTTTTCTGTTTCCACAGTTATGTTACTGAAACAATATCATTTTCTCAATTTTAAAATTTCACTTTAGAAAATGATATAATTAAAATGGGTAAATCTGAACTCAGTAGTATAAAGGAAAAGTGAGAATAATAGAGAGTTTTTAGAAAGTTTAAAATGTCTGATATGCCATCAAAATAAACAATGGGCTTGATTGTGTTAATAGCATTGACTAGCTGACAACTATGGGAGTTTTACCATTTGGAATAGATTAATAGCTGTGAATCCCTATAATTAAATTCACTAAAGTTATGAGATTTATTTAATTTATAAAACCTGAACCTGTATTAAAACACTAGAAATTGTACTAAAATACTAGATTAACTTGGTCTGTCATGGGATTCTGATCATTGAATGCAGGCAATTTGAACTGTTTGAGTTGTTATTCACACTTAATTGCATGTTTACTTGATAATAAGATATGCATATGAGGGAGAAGTGATATTTGTCATTGTCACAAGGAGTTGAAAGTATCAAAGTCTTAGAGCCATTTATTATTTTTTTTTAAATTAATATATTAAGCATCTATGGTACACAATCCCAAAGAAGGGCAATGCCAAAGAATGCTCAAACTACCACATGACTGTACTCATTTCACATGCTAGCAAAGTCATGTTCAAAATCTTTCAAGCCAGGCTTCAACAGTGTTTGAATCGAAAACTTCTAGATGTGCAAGCTGGGTTTAAAAAAAGGCAGAAGAACCAGAGATCAAATTGCCAACATCTTTTGGATCATAGAAAAAGCTAGAGAATATCAGAAAAACATATACTTCTGCTTTATTGACTACACTAAAGTCTTTGACTGTGTGGATCACAACAAACTGTGGAAAATTCTTCAAGAGATGGGAATACCAGACCACCTGACCTGCCTCCTGAGAAACCTGTATGCAGGTCAAGAAGCAACAGTTAGAAACATACATGGAACAACAGACTGGTTCTAAATTGGTAAAGGAGTAGGTCAAGGCTGTATATTGTCACCGTTCTTATTTACCATCCAGAGTACATAATGTGAAATGTTGGACTGGATAAAGCACAAGCTGTAATCAGATTGTGGGGAGAAATATCAACAACCTCAAATGATACCATCTTTATGGCAGAAAGTTAAGAGGAACTAAACAGTCTCTTGATGAGGGTGAAAGAAGAAAGTGAAAAGCTGGCTTAAAACTCAACATTCAAAAAACCAAGATCACGGCATCCAGTCCCATCACTTCATGGCAAATAGATGCGGAAACAATGGAAACAGTGACAGACTTTATTTTCTTGAATTCCAAAATCACTGTGGACAGTGACTAGAACCATGAGATTAAAACATGCTTCCTCCTTGGAAGAAAAGCAATGACAAACTTAGAGAGTGTATTAAAAAGCAGAGACATTACTTTGCCTGTAAAGGTCCATGTAGTCACAGCTATGGTTTTTCCAACAGTCAAGTAGAGAAATGAGAGCTGGACAAAACAAAACAAAACAAAAAAACTAAGTGCCGAGGAATTGATGGCTGTGAACTGTGGTGCTGGAGTAGGCTCTTGAGAGTCCCTTGAACATCAAGGAGATTAAACTAGTCAATCCTAAAGGAATCAACCCTGAATATTTATTGGAAGGACTGAAGCTGAAGCTCCAATACTTTGGCCGCTTGATGAGAAGAGCAGACTTATTGGAAATGACCCTGATGCTGGGAAAGATTGAAGGCAGGAGGAGAAGGGGATGACAGAGGATGAGATGGTTTTATCACATCACCGACTCAATGGACATGAGTTTGAGTAAAGGATAGGGAAACCTGGCATGCTGCAAACTGTGGGGTCACAAAGAGTCAGACACGACTGAGAGACTAAACAATAACAACAGTACACAAAATATCACAATAAAATGATATCATTGAAAATTATTGGTAAGCCCTCTTGTCTTCAAGTACCTGGAATAACAGCATGAAAGATCAAAAGCTGAGTCAAGACTATAAAATAATCAATCATAGAATAGATCCATTGTTTAAAAAAGATTTTTATATAAAAAAGAAAAATTAGGATATTTGTGTTGAACTTAACAGGAATAACAGATAAAAATAGAAACATCTATATGACATGAAAGAAATCTATGGAATGAGTCTCTGGCTAACACAAATCAAGGTTTGCAAGTTGCCATGTGAGTGAAGTTGAATGTAAGTCTTTCATTCCAGTGAAATCTTCAGGTGACTGAAGTCCTGGCTGACAGCTTGATGGCAAGCTCATGAGAAACCTGAGCCAATCTTTGCAACTAATCTACTTTGAATTCCAGACCCAGAGATACTGTGAGATAACAAATGTTATTTTAAGTGGCTGTGTTTTAGGACAATTTGTTACATGGCAACTGATAACTCATTTATAACCCAAATGTCCACCAATGGAGGAATGGATATATAAAATCTGATCTATTTATACAGTGAAATTTTATCCAGCAATAAAAAAGAATGAAACAATGTTACACAAAATAATATGGGTGCATCTCTCAGGTCCAATAATGAACAAACTAAGCCAGGTCCAAAATAACACATAGGATTCTTTTTTGGATCATTTTTTAAAGTATCAGGTAAAATCAGTATATGTAGACAGAAGTCAAAGTAATTCTACCTTGAGAGTACTGACTGGGAAGGGGCAGGGAGGATCCTTCAGGATGCTTTAGGATTTAGGTTCCTGAATCCACAATCAGAGATCTGGAAATGTGTTATATATTAATCTTTGATATATTTATGTCAGATACATAGCAAAAATTGAGCAAGATTTATACATAGAGTTTGTATACTTTACTGTATATTGTTATTGTTTGTGCTCAGTCCTGTCTGACTCTTTGTGACATGGACTGAAGCCCACCAGGTTCCTTTATCCATGGGATTCTCCAGGCAAGAATAGTGGAGTGGTTTGTCATGCCCTCCTCCAGGGCATCTTCCCGACTCAGGGATTGAACCCACATCTCTTGCATCTCCTGCATTGGCAGGCATGTTCTTTACCAGCTGAGCAACCAGGGAAGCCCATACATTTTTGTATAGAATTAAGTTAATTTTTTCTAAAAAAAAAAAAAAAAATTAGGAGGCAAGATATATTTTGAAAGTTGTGCCTATATTGCCTGTGTTTATTTGAAGTACAATTAGTGTCATTATAGTAGAATATATGGACGTACAATTTTCAAAGATCTGAAACAATAACTAAGATAGCATTATGGCTTTGTAATGATTAACTTTATGTATCAACTTGACAGGTCTGAAGAATAGCAATTAGTAAGACATATTTCTGGGTCTGTGTGTATTTGAGTGTGTTTCTAGGAAAGATTAGCATTTAAATTGGTGATCTAAGTAAAGCTCTGTCTTAGAAAAATATGAGAAATCATCCAATCCATTGAAGGCTTGAATAGAACAAAGTGGTGGTGGAAGGGCTAATTTGCTATTTTCTTGAGTTGAGTCATCCATCTTGTCTTGCCTTATACATGGGCACGCAGCCTGATATTCAGGCCTTCAGACTTGAACTAGGACTTTACATCACTGGCTCCTCTGGTTCTCAGATTTTTTGGTTTAGACAAGAGCTACATTGCAGGCTTTCCTGCTCTTCAGATTGTGGAAGACAGGTTGAGGGATTTCTCTGCTTTCATAATTGTGTGAACCAATCCCTCATAATATATACCTTTCTACATATCTATACAAATTCCATTAGTCTTGTTTCTCTAGAGGTGAAGTGAAATGAAGTTACTCAGACATGTCCAATTCTTTGTCACCAGATGAACTATACAGTCCATGGAATTCTCCAGGCCAGAATATTGAAGTGGGTAGCTATTCCCTTCTCCAGGGGATCTCCCCAAACCAGGGATTGAACCCAGGTCTCCCACATTGGTTCTTTATCATCTGAGCCACTTGATTAATACAAGATTTTCGAGTCATATCGAAAAAGCAAGAGAGTTCCAGAAAAAATATCTATTTATGTTTTATTGACTATGCCAAAGCCTTTGACTGTGTGGATCACAATAAACTGTGGAAAATTCTGAAAGAGATGGGAATACCAGACCACCTGACCTGCCTCTTGAGAAACCTTTATGCAGGCCAGGAAGCAACAGTTAGAACTGGACATGGAACAACAGACTGGTTCCAAATAGGAAAAGGAGTATTTCAAGGCTGTATATAGTCACCCTGCTTATTTAACTTATATGCAGAGTACATCATGAGAAACGCTGGGCTATAAGAAGCACAAGCTGGTATCAAGATTGCTGGGAGAAATGTCAATAACCTCAGATATGCAGATGACACCACCCTTATGGCAGAAAGTGAAGAGGAACTAAAAAGCCTCTTGATGAAAGTGAAAGAGGAGAGTGAAAAAGTTGGCTTAAAGCTCAACATTCAGAAAACAAAGATCATGGCATCTGGTCTCATCATTTCATGGGAAATAGATGGGGAAACAGTGGAAACAGTGTCAGACTTTATTTTTCTGGGCTCCAAAATCACTGCAGATGGTGAGTGCAGCTGTGAAATTAAAAGACACTTACTCCTTGGAAGAAAACTTATGACCAACCTAGATAGCACATCAAAAAGCAGAGACATTACTTTGCCAACAAAGGTCTGTCTAGTCAAGGCTATGGTTTTTCCTGTGGTCATGTATGGATGTGAGAGTTGGACTGTGAAGAAAGCTGAGTGCCGAAGAATTGATGCTTTTGAATTGTGGTGTTGGAGAAGACTCTTGAGAATCCCATGGACTGCAAGGAGATCCAACCAGTCCATCCTAAAGGACATTAGTCCTGGGTGTTCATTGGAAGGACTGATGCTGAAGCTGAAACTCCAATACTTTGGCCACTTCATGCGAAGAGTTGACTCACTGGAAAAGACTCTGATGCTGGGAGAGATTGGAGGCAGGAGGAGAAGGGGATGACAGAGGATGAGATGGCTGGATGGCATCACTGACTTGATGGACGTGAGTCCCGGAGTGGACTCTGGGAGTTGGTGATGGACAGGGAGGCCTGGCGTGCTGTGATTTTTGGGGTCCCAAAGAGTCAGACACGACTGAGCGACTGAACTAACTGAACTGAACTGAAATATAAAGATGTACTTAGAACCATCACAGTAAATTTGATTGCTCATGCAAAACACATGAAGTTATGATGAAATAGAGCACAAATCACAGAATCCTGAGAGAAACCTACATAAAAGGGTCAGGAAAGGAAAAATGAGCTCAATGGAGGCCAAGAAGTGCCAAAAACAAAACAGGAGATGCTAGACACCAAAGTCTCTTGGTTGTTTTTCAATTTTGAAGGGAGACAATAGGATCATATACTACAGGATGGTCAGGTAAGTTAGGATTGAATACAAGTAATTTAAGTCTTTGCAAAGAGATCATTGCTGACCATGAAGAAAGTAGTTTCCTTAAGGAAGGATGGACTATGATTATACAATTTTGTGCCAAAATGATTTTCAATTCATGATATAAAATAGAATAAAACATAAGTAAGTTTCTGCTTACTACAATTTTTTTTCTCTACCTCAATCCATCTGAGCATGCAAAAAACTGTAATACCTAGATAAGTAAATTCAATAAAGTTGAATTCAGGAAAATAATTTGTTATTGTCAAATGATGCCTAATACTTCTTTAGATTGAATGCAGTACTTTTCAACTAGTTACTTTCGTGTAATATGGTTGTAGTTACAAAATTTCTATCTCCTAAGTTTAGGACCATAACAAATAAAATAATCCTATAGATATGTATTGTCAACTCCTCCTCACCCAAAAGAACTAATTTTCCGTATTTCCAGGTGGAAGAACTAGTTTTCCATATTTTTATATTTCCACCTTTCATCCAAGTACTGCTCACTGGACTTGTCTTTCCTTTCTTGGAACTGTACTGCAGTCTGGTACTCTTTTTATCTAATCCTCCTTTCTTCCCTCTCTCCTTCCACAGGTAGAGATCTTCACCACAGTCTGAAGTCACATGCAGTTGGCACTGAGAATGATCTGAGAACACAGATGGTAAGGTGGAACTGGCTCATCATCTTCTAGCAGTTGAATCTTGCAAGGTAAGTGGGGCACAAATATACCCTAGCAGAAGATGGTGCTAAGTTGGTAAAGATTTCATGGGGTGTTGGTGTGATAATTATTGCAATGAAATGCAAGTAGGGGAGAATGTCTGTAAAGACAGCAGAATTGACTACTTACTGCTGAGTTGTATTCCTTGCCTGCCAGTCTTGAAAAAAAGATGTTGATATTATTTGTGTGTGTTTTCATTAATTAGTTAATTATTTTGTTGTGCTAGGTCTTTGATGCTGTGCGGGGTTTCTCTAGTTGCAACGAGTGGGGACTACTCTCTACTTGTGATCTGTGAGCTTCTCATTTGGTGGCTTTTCTTGTGGCGGAGGATGGTGTCAAGGGTACATGGGCTTCAGTATTTGTAGCAAACGGGCTCAGTAATTGTTGCAGATAGGCTTAGTTGCCCTGCAACATGTGGAATCTTGCCAGACCAGGGACTGAATCCCTGTCCCCTCTGTTGGCAAGTGGAATCTTAACAACTGGGACAGCAGGGAAGTAGCTTTGTGTGTTTTTGTGCATGTGGAGAAAGGCGGGGGGGGAGGTAGGGATATGATGAAATGCCCTCTAAGAGGCTGAGATGTATTCAGAACAACTGAAAGGTGGGATTTACTAATACTTCCTTCTCATTCTACTCTAGACTACTGAAAATGTATATGGGACTCTTCTAGAACTAGAAATCTGCCTTCAGAAAAGAGTAGGAAAAAAAAAAGAAAAGAGTAGGACCCAAGAACATGGTTAAGAGAATCGTTAGACCACTAGTTGATTCTCAAATTATTGATCTAATTTTAGAATGTTGTATTTAGTAGAAAATATTTTACCATGTCATAGATAATAGGTTGATTATTATTATTTTTTTCTTTATTGAGTTGTGTTTGCAAAGATCTCTAGCTTGAAGAAAGTGGTATGAAGTGACTAGAGGTGGTGCTTTGTGTCTCCCTGGCTTGAAATGAAAATAAGTCAAAAGTATCTTTAACCAAGGTGGTACTGCATTATTATTATTATTATTATTTTTAATTTTATTTTATTTTTAAACTTTACATAATTGTATTAGTTTTGCCAAATATCAAAATGAATCCGCCACAGGTATACATGTGTTCCCCATCCTGAACCCTCCTCCCTCCTCCCTCCCCATACCATCCCTCTGGGTCGTCCCAGTGCACTAGCCCCAAGCATCCAGTATCGTGTATCGAACCTGGACTGGCAACTCATTTCTTACATGATATTTTACATGTTTCAATGTCATTCTCCCAAATCTTCCCACCCTCTCCCTCTCCCACAGAGTCCATAAGACTGTTCTATACATCAGTGTCTCTTTTGCTGTCTTGTACACCGGTTTATTGTTACCATCTTCCTAAATTCCATATATATGTGTTAGTATACTGTATTGGTGTTTTTCCTTCTGGCTTACTTCACTCTGTACAATAGGCTCCAGTTTCATCCACCTCATTAGAACTGATTCAAATGTATTCTTTTTAATGGCTGAGTAATACTCCATTGTGTATATGTACCATGGCTTTCTTTTTTTTTTTTTTTTTTTTTATTTTTTTATTTTTTAAAAAAATCACATGCTCCCCATCCTGAACCCTCCTCCCTCCCAACCTCCCCATACCATCCCCTGGGGCCTTCCCAGCGCACCAGCCCCAAGCATCCAGCATCGTGCACTGAACCTGGACTGGCATCTCGTTTCATACATGACATTTCACATGTTTCAATGACATTCTCCCAAATCTTCCCACCCTCTCCCACAGAGTCCATAAGACTGTTCTATACATCAGTGTCTCTTTTGCTGTCTCGCACACAGGGTTATCGTTACCATCTTTCTAAATTCCATATACATGCATTAGTATACTGTATTTATGTTTTTCCTTCTGGCTTACTTCACTCTGTATAATAGGCTCCAGTTTCATCCACCTCATTAGAACTGATTCAAATGTATTCTTAATGGCTGAGTAATACTCCATTGTGTATATGTACCACAGCTTTCTTATCCATTCATCTGCTAATGGACATCTAGGTTGCTTCCATATCCTGGCTATTATAAACAATGCTGCGATGAACATTGGGGTACACGTGTCTCTTTCCCTTCTGGTTTCCTCAGTGTGTATGCCCAGCAGTGGGATTGCTGGATCATAAGGCAGTTCTATTTCCAGTTTTTAAAGGAATCTCCACACTGTTCTCCATAGTGGCTGTACTAGTTTGCATTCCCACCAACAGTGTAAGAGGGTTCCCTTTTCTCCACACCCTCTCCAGCATTTATTATTTGTAGACTTTTGGATCGCAGCCATTCTGACTGGTGTGAAATGGTACCTCATAGTGGTTTTGATTTGCATTTCTCTGATCATGAGTGATGTTGAGCATCTTTTCATGTGTTCGTTAGCCATCTGTATGTCTTCTTTGGAGAAATGTCTATTTAGTTCTTTGGCCCATTTTTTGATTGGGTCATTTATTTTTCTGGAGTTGAGCTGTAGGAGTTGCTTGTATATTTTTAAGATTAGTTGTTTGTCAGTTGCTTCATTTGCTATTATTTTCTCCCATTCTGAAGGCTGTCTTTTCACCTTGCTAATAGTTTCCTTTGATGTGCAGAAGCTTTTAAGTTTAATTAGGTCCCATTTGTTTATTTTTGCTTTTATTTCCGATATTCTGGGAGGTGGGTCATAGAGGATCCTGCTGTGATGTATGTCAGAGAGTGTTTTGCCTATGTTCTCCTCTAGGAGTTTTATAGTTTCTGATCTTACTTTTAGATCTTTAATCCATTTTGAGTTTATTTTTTTGTATGGTGTTAGAAAGTGTTCTAGTTTCATTCTTTTACAAGTGGTTGACCAGTTTTCCCAGCACCACTTGTTAAAGAGATTGTCTTTAATCCATTGTATATTCTTGCCTCCTTTGTCAAAGATAAGGTATCCATATGTGCGTGGATTTATCTCTGGGCTTTCTATTTTATTCCATTGATCTATATTTCTGTCTTTGTGCCAGTACCATACTGTCTTGATAACTGTGGCTTTGTAGTAGAGCCTGAAGTCAGGCAGGTTGATTCCTCCAGTTCCATTCTTCTTTCTCAAGATCGCTTTGGCTATTCGAGGTTTTTTGTTTTTCCATGCAAATTGTGAAATTATTTGTTCTAGCTCTGTGAAGAATACTGTTGGTAGCTTGATAGGGATTGCATTGAATCTATAAATTGCTTTGGGTAGTATACTCATTTTCACTATATTGATTCTTCCAATCCATGAACATGGTATATTTCTCCATCTATTAGTGTCCTCTTTGATTTCTTTCACCAGTGTTTTATAGTTGTCTATATATAGGTCTTTAGTTTCTTTAGGCAGATATATTTCTAAGTATTTTATTCTTTCCGTTGCAATGGTGAATGGAATTGTTTCCTTCATTTCTCTCTCTGTTTTCTCATTATTAGTGTATAGGAATGCAAGGGATTTCTGTGTGTTGATTTTATATCCTGCAACTTTACTATAGTCATTGATTATTTCTAGTAATTTTCTGGTGGAATCTTTAGGGTTTTCTATGTAGAGGATCATGTCATCTGCAAATAGTGAGAGTTTTACTTCTTCTTTTCCAATTTGGATTCCTTTTATTTCTTTTTCTGCTCTGATTGCTGTGGCCAAAACTTCCAAAACTATGTTGAATAGTAATGGTATTAGAAATGAATGAAATCATCATTGTTTCCAAAGCTGAAGAAAGGTAGATCAGGGATAAATATTATCCAGGTGATGTGATTTAATTTTAAAATAGTAACTCTAAATGCAGATAGAGTTATATGAGTTTAACTTTTACAAAAACAAAATTAAGTCAAGCAGAAGAGAATATTCAGAGAACTTAAGAATATTTGTTTGGCTCAAGAGAATTAGAATTACTAAAATATTTTTTTAAAGCTAATTGTACAAAAGTAGTGTAAGATATGTCCAAATTTACAAGAATACATTTACATTTATATTAAAATATAAAGTTTGCTTATATTTAGATATACAAATATTTATTGACAATGTTTCCTATATACTCTTAACTTCTCTATGAAGTGGTAAGTATACAATTGTGAAAGACAAATATATATTATTCTAATAAGAATGATACAAGAAATTAATTAAAATGGTTAAGTTTACATTCATGTCATGAAAGAAAAAGCCATGGGGGAAAAAATTAAAATGATGTTGAGTAAAACATCTGTAGTATAAAGTATTCAAACTGTGAAAACTTTAAATCATAAAGTGTAAATGTGAATAGGTTCTAATAACGCAATCAATAGGTTATCTCAATTCACTATTTGACAAACAGATGCAAAGCACTTAAATAATGATCATTATACTATCCAAATTTTTCACTGTGTGAACTCTGCTGCTGCTGCTCCTCCTAAGGCACTTCAGTCGTGTCCAACTCTATGCAACCCCATAGACGGCAGCCCACTAGGCTCCTCTGTCCCTGGGATTCTCCAGACAAGAACACTGGAGTGGGTTGCTATTTCCTTCTCCAATGCATGAAAGTGAAAAGTGAAGGTGAAGAAGCTCAGTCATGCCTGACTCTTAGCGACCTCATGGACTGTAGCCTACCAGGCACCTCCATCCATGGGATTTTCCAGGCAAGAGTACTGGAGTGCGGTGCCATTGCCTTCTCCATGTGTGAACTCTATAGGTACTATATAAAATATAATGAAAGACAGAGGCTGGATCATATTCACAAAGCAAATGCATTTTCAATGAGATTTAGTCTTTCTATGTTTTCAAAAAGGTAGAATATAACAACTGTCTTTCAAATATTGGTCATATTATGTCTCTAGTTTAACACATACAGGAAACTTGTGCTTTAACTATGTTTAAAGAAGAGTTTTATTTCAGAGTGCTATATGAGTTCTGTGTTCTTGTGTTCTCTGTTCAAAAATTGTGATTTTTTTCCCATATATGCTCAGTTTCCTGATGCTGCTAAGTCGCTTCAGTCATGCCCGACTCTGCATGACCCCATAGACAGCAGCCTACCAGGCTCCTCCATCCTTGGGATTCTCCAGGAAAGAACACTGGAGTGGGTTACCGTTTCCTTCTCCAATGCATGAAAGAGAAAAGTGAAAGTGAATTCGCTCAGTCATGTCCAACTCTTAGCGACCCCATGGACTGCAGCCCACCAGGCTCCTCCATCCATGGAATTTTCCAGGCTTGTAATTTCCCCAAATTTGTCTCTTGTATGCATATATTTTCATTTATATCTTTTAAAGAACATCCTTATAGATTCTGTCCCACATACCTAAAACTGTCCAATATGTTAGCAACTACCCACATGTAGCTATTTAAAATTAAATTTAGATTAATTAAAATTAAATTAAAAGTTCAGTTTTTTAGTCACACTAATCATATCTTAAGTGTTCAATAGCTATGCATGTCTAGTCTTCCATGATGGGTAACTTAGACATACAACATTTCCAAAACTAAAAAAAAAAGAAAAAAAATTAACGACTGATATAAACAGCAACATTCAAACAATTGTCATTCATCCATTTGTTCAGTCATTAACTAATATCTTAATGGATATCTATAATGTATCAGGCACTGTCTTTTGTTCCAAGGATAAGAAAATGAATAAAATGAATAAAATGAATACAGTGCCTGCTTTCATCAGGCTGATATTCTTGAAATTGAGTCAGAAATAAAATATTAATGAACAAAACTATGTAAAGTGAAAAACAAATGAAGATCAGCCTTGAAAATTTCCTAAGTAGACAAAATCAGTTCAGTATAAAAGCAAAGCTTAGTTTAGCTTATTATGCAAGGCCAACTTGACCTGGGTCATTTCTTATTTATGCTGCTGGAAATCATAAGCAAAGCTTAAACCTTTTCCCAAGGATGATATGAGGTAACCACTGGCCAATTCTCTATCATTTAAGAAAATTCTAATACTATAACCAATCACTGGGGAGAATATTCATTTCTTCCTCACTGTAAAAGCTATGTTATAACAATACACCCCTGAGCCTCATTCTGTGCTTTGGTTTGAGTGCTATCAGTTAACACACTATCTTTTTAGTGTCTGAACAATAAACTTTTATTAATTGCTGTTTCTGTGATTTCATTGGCTTTCCTTTTGTCATTTCTGAGCTCTTGTCAGTGATGTCCATCACACAATGATCCATGAAGTGGTAGAGTCTAAACAAGAGGAATTACTCTAGATGAGTGAGAGAGAGTGGTAATAAAGAAATGCTTCCTTGAAGAAACATTGTTTCCTGAAACATAAGTGTGAGTTATCCAGGTAGATACATGCTAGGAATTACCACTGTGAAAGGTATCATGGTAGAAGAGGAGTTAACTTTCAGCATAGAATGCTGCATATGCAAAAAGGCTCTAATGCAGGAAAAACTTTCTTATGCTTAAAAATAGACATAAAGTTTTATTCCTAGACTATCTGAGAGGGGATGGCAGCAGGCCAGAAGGAAAAAAAGTGGACCATACCACACAGGCTGAGGTGGGTCATGGGTAGGCCTGCCATAATGAAAGAGACCCATTAAAGCTGCAAGAAATTAAACCTGATAGTTTAGCTGTGCCAAGTAAGAAAGGTATTATATTGCCATAATATAGACCTTTGCATGATGACATGTACCACCCTCCAACCTTCCAACCCAGTGTGATAGACACAAGGTAAAGAATGAAACTTTCTTTATTCTCTTCTTCTCCATGGACACCATATGCCACCTACACTGCTAGGGCCTCTGCAATTTGGGTGTGCCTCTGTGAAAAGTAAAAGGGTCCCTGAGGAGACAGATACATGTATTCAAGCATATATCCCTGATCTTGGGCATATCTTCATTCTCTGGTTGTGTCAGTTAGGCTTAGACAGGGAAACAGAAGTCACATCAGTTATTTTAACAGAGAGAAGGTAATACAGATAATTGAGTGAGCAAGTATTGCATGAGCTGTCCAGTATAGCTGCTGCTGAAATCAAATATGGTACCTATGGGGCCACAAAGATTTCTAATGTACACAGCTCGTAAGGCCAGGACTTTCATGGGTTGTACTGCTTTATTTTGTCTCCATGTTGCACAGGTAATATTTGAAACTGACAAGGTGATCATATTTAAGTGAAGTCTTACTTGTTTGACCATCATCATTGCTAAGATATAGAACTCATTTTCTTAGTGTTGAAACTTTGTAAATTGGAGCTTGTGATTTTAGCAAATTTGGTATATCTCAACTTTGATTGCTTTTCAACCAAAAGGCAATTTTGGTCCTACTGACACCAACAGGAACAAGTACAACTGAGGAGTTTAATGGGTCAAGGAGCAGGGGCAGTTACAAGTGCCATTTTCAGAGATGGAGAAAATAGATATATGTTTTCTAGGGGTATAATAAGCTCATATTTCAACAAGTTGAGTTAAAAACTAGCAATACAAGACATTCTATAGAATTTCTATGTGGAGATAATCAGAAGATAATTTAGGTTTACTGATAAGTACAGAGCTCAAGGGAAAAAGTCTGTCTTGAATATATATATGCAAATAAAACCATTAGAGTGACGGAGATACCAGGAAAAAATGAATAGTTTTCCTACAGTATAGGGCACTGCTTCTGTGGCACACCAAAATTTAGAAGCTGTGATTGGGAAATAGTTCACATTAGAAAAAAGGAGCAACTAGAAAGATAAGAAAAAACTTTGAAATAGTTGCATCATGGAAATAAAAAAAGAAGAAATGCAATATACAAAGAAAATTGCCCCTAATATCAGGTGCTGCAGTGGTAAGAAGTGTCCTGATAAGGATCCACTAGATTTAACAAGGAGACTATTGATACATTAAGCATTACAGGGTGAAACAGCATTTCATTGGTTTTTGAGTGTTAATGTCAAATGAAGTAAAGCCAATGAGATGAGATCCCTCTTACAACTGCTATTTAAATGTTGCAATAGTTTGGATGTTAACAGAAGAGAGGAAGTTTGGCGATGGAAGAAGTACATGAGTAGAGAGGGAAGATGTCAGTCATTTGTACAACCTCATAGGCTAGGAATATTTAATCCTTAACCTACAGCATTCTTTCTTTCTTTTTTTTTTTGAAGTGTACTCATTCTACAAGAAACAATTCTGGGAATAATGGTAAATTTGGCTATTAACTTAGATTTAGTGGAATTCTTGATGAAGTTTTGGAGATTTGTTTTCTCTCATCATGCTCTGTATTAATTGATTTGTATTGGAAGCTGATGAGTTAGAACTGCTAAATATAAACATTTTGAAAATAATTCTCAAAAATGTCCTTTTCATGTTCCAGTCAAAACCCTATTTTTAAGTATCAGTGTGACATACACTATGTTGTAAGGTTTATTTATACTTGCTTCCAAGGTCTTAAGAGTGAGGAACCCTGCCCACCCTACTGCCCCACCTCCCCCAAACACACTCACACATTCACTGTATCCTGTGCTCTCCTCTGCTTAGTCACTCAGTCATGTTTAACTCTTTGTGACGCCATGGGCTATAGCTTGCCAGGCTCCTCTGTCCACGGGGATTCTCCAGGCAAGAATAGTGGAGTGGGTTGCCATACCCTCCTCCAGGGAATCTTCCCAACCCAGGGATTGAACCCAGGTCTCCCTCATTGCAAGCAGATTCTTTACCATCTGAGCCACCAGGGCAGCCCACACTGTATCCTAGGGTAGATCTTCTAAGAGATTACTCATGGTTAGTTTCTATGGACACAATCTGATGCTTATATGCCCTGGGGTAAAATTATGTTTCTCCTTCTTTTATTAAAAATATTTAGAATAATAACCTAGAATTTCCATTTTAGTTTCCACTTATAAGGAACAGAGTTCAAGCAACAAGTAAAAAGCATAACAGGGAATTCCCTGGCGGTCCAGAGGTTAGTACTCCACATTCTCACTGCCAAGGGCCAGGGATCAATCCCTTGTTAGGGAGCTAAAATATCATAAGCTGCATGGTGTGGCAAAAAAAAAAAAGTGAATAAAGAAATATTTAAAATCTTAAGAAAAGCAGAACAGACTGAAAAATTAGCAACTTGGCTTGGATTTTATAAATGGAAGGACACAATCAAAATACTGCTATAAAATTGGAATGGCCAACAGATGAATATAGTTCATCAGCTTACTGAGACAAAGACTCACAGGCAGAAATGTCCCAGGGAACAGGGTCTAGGGTAGGAAAACCAGAACTATAATTGATGAATTGGATGTGTTTAGTGCAGACAAGTCTGCAAAAGTTAAAAATTTCTGGGGAACCCAGTCATAGAGACACCCCAACATTTTTGTGAGTGTTATCCCCAGGAGCTCAATCTGATGAATATCAGAGAAAACATCTCGAGATGCCTGCAGAAGGAGGGGGAAAAGAAACATTTTGAAATATAATTGACCCTTATCATGAGGGGACAAAGGAACCAAAATCCTACACTCTCAAAAATCTGAACATAACTTTTGACTCTCCAAAAACTTAAATAGTTATAGCTTACTGCTGACTGGAAATCTTACAAGTAACAAAAATGCCAATTAACACATATTTTGTATGTTACACATATGTATTATACGTTGTATTCATACAATAAACTAGAAAAAAGAAAATTTTGTTAAGAAAACCATAATGAAGAGAAAATACACTTACAATACATAAATTTATTTCTTGGAAAAAATCCACATAAAAACGACCCCACATAATTCAAAGTCATGTGGTTCCCTGGTGGCTCAGATGGTTAAGCATCTGCCTGCAATGCAGGAGACCCGGGTTCGATCCCTGGGTCGGGAAAATCCCCTGAAGAAGGAAATGGCAACCCACTCTAGTACTCTTGCCTGGAAAATTCCATGGACAGAGGAGCCTGGTATGCTACAGTCCGTGGGGTCACAAAGAATCAGACACGACCGAGCAATTTCACTTTTGTGTTGTTCGAGGGTCAACTGTGCACCAGAGCATTATTTTCTTTTAAAGCCCTCCCTTAAGAGACTCTACTTAACAAGAGCTTAACCAGCTGGGTAATGTCAGATCCTAACTGACCTGGGGGAAGAGAAATACTCAACTTCAGGCAACACTAGCCATCTTGTTCCACCTAAGTGTGGAGGAAATAAAAAGTGAGAAACACTTGTGAAATTCACCATCCAGAAGCACATTTCAGTTCAGTCATTCAGTCCTGTCCAACTCTTTGCAACTCCATGGACTGTAGCATGCCAGGCCTCCCTGTCCATCACCAACTACTGAGCTTGCTAAAACTCATGTCCATTGAGTCAGTGATACCATCCAGTCGTCTCATCCTCTGTCATCACCTTCTCCCCCCGCCTTCAATCTTTCCCAGCATCAGGGTCTTTTCAAATGAGTCAGTTCTTCGCATCAGGAGGCCAAAGTATTGGAGTTTCATCTTCAGAATCAGTCCTTCCAATGAATATTCAGTATTGATTTCCTTTAGGATTGACTGGTTTGATCTCCTTGCAGTCCAAGGGACTCTCAAGAGTCTTCTCCAACACCACAGTTCAAAAGCACTCAGCTTTCTTTATAGTCCAATTCTCACATCCATACATGACTACTGGAAAAACCATAGCTTTCACAACATGGACCTGCATCAGCAAAGTAATGTTTCTGTTTTTTAATATGCTATCTAGGTTGGTCATAACTTTTCTTCCAAAGAGCAAGCATCTTTTGATTTCATGGCTGCAGTTACCATCTGCAGTGATTATGGAGCGCCCCACCCACCCAAATAATGTCTGTCACTCTTTCCACTGGTTCCCCATCTATTGGTGATGGAACCACATGCCATGATCTTAATTTTCTGAATGTTGAGTTTTAAGCCAACATTGTCACTCTCCTTTTTCAATTTCATCAAGAGGCTCTTTAGTTCTTCTTCACTTTCTGCCATAAGCGTGGTGTCATCTGCATATCTGAGGTTATTGATATTTCTCCCAGCAATCTTGATTCCAGCTTGTGCTTCTTCCAGCCCAGCGTTTCTCATGATGTACTCTGCATGTAAGTTAAATAAGCAGGGTGACAATATACAGCCTTGACATACTCCTTTTCCTATTTGGAACCAGGCTGTTGTTCCATGTCCAGTTCTAACTGTTGCTTCCTGATCTGCATACAGATTTCTCCAGAGCCAGGTCAGGTGGTCTGGTATTCCCATCTCTTTCAGAATTTTCCACAGTTTATTGTGATCCACACAGTCAAAGGCTTTGGCATAGCCAATAAAGCAGAAATATATTTTTTTCTGGAATTTTCCTGCTTTTTTGATGATCCAGATGATGTTGGCAATTTGATCTCTGCTTCCCCTGGCTTTGAACAGCTTGAACATCTGGAATTTCACAGTTCATGTATTGCTGAAGCCTGGCTTGGAGAATTTTAAGCATTACTTTACTAGTGTGTGAAATGAGTGCAATTGTGCAGTAGTTTGATAATTCTCTGGTATTGCCTTTCTTTGGGATAGGAATGAAAACTGACCTTTTCCAGTCCAGTCACCACTGCTGAGTTCTCCATATTTGCTGGCATATTGAGTGCAGCACTTTGATAGCATCATCTTTTAGGATTTGAAATAGCTCAACTGGAATTCCATCACCTCTACTAACTTTGTTCCTTGGGATGCTTCCTAATTCCCACTCAACTTAGCACTCCAGGATGTCTGGCTCGAAGTGAGTGATCATACCATCATCATTATCTGGGTTGTGAAGATCTTTTCTGTATAGATCTTCTGTGTATTCTTGCCACCTCTTCCCATTCTATTGCTTTTTTCTATTTCTTTGCATTGATCACTGAGGAGGCTTTCTTATCTCTCCTTGCTATTCTTTGGAACTCTGCTTTCAAGTGAGTATATCTTTCCTTTTCTTTTTCTCCCTTGCATTTTGCTTTGCTTCTGTTCACAGCTATTTGTAAGTCCTCCTCAGATGATTTTGCCTTTATGTATTTCTTTCCTTGTGGATGGTATTGATCCCTGCCTCCTATACTATGTCATGAACCTCCATCTGTAGTTTTTCAAGCACTCTGTCTATCCGATAATCCTTTGAATCTATTTTCACTTCCACTGTATAATTGTGATTTAGGCCATACCTGAATGGTCTAGTGGTTTTCCCTACTTTCTTCAATTTAAGTCTGAAATTTGGCAATAAGGAGTTCATAATCTTAGCCACAGTCAACTCCTGGTCTTGTTTTTTCTGACTGTATAGAGCTTCTCCATCGTTGGCTGCAAAGAATATAATCAATCTGATTTCAATATTGACCATCTGGTGATGTCCACATGTAGAGTCTTCTCTTGTGTTGTTGGAAGAGGATGTTTGCTATGACCAATGTGTTCTCTAGGCAAAATTCTATTAGCCTTTGCCCTGCTTCATTCCATACTCCAAGGCCAAATTTGCCAGGTGTTTCTTGACTTCCTACTTCTGCATTCCAGTCCCCTATAATGAAAAGAACATCTTTTATGGGTGTTAGTTCTTGAAGGTCTTGTAGGTCTTCATAGAACCATTCAACTTCAGCTTCTTCAGCATTACTGGTAGGGACATAGACTTGGATTACTCTGATTTTGAATGGTTTGACTTGGAAACAAACAGAGATCATTCTGTCGTTTTTGAGAGTGGATCCAGGTGCTTCATTTCAGACTTTTTTGTTGACTATGATGGCTACTCCATTTCTTCTAAGGGATTCTTGCCCACAGTAGTACATATAAGGGTTAATTGAGTTAAATTCACCCATTCCAGTCCATTTTAGTTCGCTGACTCCTAAAATGCTGATGTTGACTCTTGCCGTCTCCTGTTTGACCACTTCCAATTTGCCTTGATCCATGGACCTAACATTCCAGGCTCCTATTCAATATTGATATTTATAGCATTGGACATTACTTCTATCACCAGTCTCCTCCACAACTGGGGGTTGTTTTTGCTTTGGCTCTGTCTCCTCATTCTTCTGGAGTTATTTCTCCACTTATCTCCAGTAACATACGGGTACCTACCAACCTGGGGAGTTCATCTTTCAGTGTCCCAACTTTTGCCTTTTCATACTGTTCATGGGGTTCTCAAAGCAAGGATACTGAAGTGGTTTGCCATTCCATTCTCCAGTGGACTACGTTTCGTCAGATATCTCCACCATGACCTGTCCATCTTGGGTGGGCCTACACAGCATGGCCCTTAGTTTCATTGGGTTAGACAAGGCTGTGGTCCATGTGATTAGACTGGTTAGTTTTCTGTGATTGTGGTTTTCAGTCTATCTGCCTTCTGATGGAGAAGGATAAGAGGCTTATGGAAGCTTCCTGATGGGCTAGATTGACTGAGGGTGAAACTGGGAAATGGGCTTCAGAAGCACAGGCTCACTAAATGATTCAGATGTAATCATAGGACTGTAGAACACTCCCCGCCTCCACACACACACACCTTACCACCACATTACTAAATTCTTATTTAAAGCAATTGCTTTTATATCATGTCTAGCTATCGCCTCCAACTACAATATATCCTGTCTCATTGGGAACTCTTCATAGGTTGTTTGATGATTTCCCATTGAGTTACATGGAAACTAATGACCACTAACTTTCTCATAACCTTATGTTTTGTTTTGCAAGGTGTAATTCTGTTTTTGGCCCAATTCTGTCAATAGCATGCTTACCTACTGACAGTTCATTAGTAGGCAAAATGTGGACTTCCCAGAGAAGAAAGATTTATCCCATGACAAGTAACCAAGAGTTCTCTGTGATCAGCAAACCAGGGTTTACAGTGGTTTCCTGGCCCATTTCCCTAACAAGAGAGGGAACGAGGTTCCAAATGCAAATATAGTGAATGGGTTCTTAGAAGTACACATGGAAATGTGAGGGACAAAGGAAAAAGAATCTTTGCCTACAAGAAATCCTAAAAAGTTTGTATAATGATGTAGGAATTAATGGGATGACAAATGTGACCTCTTTGATAAGTAAAAAGATATACTACATTAAAATATCAAAATTATGGAAATTGCTTTGACTTTGTATATTTTAGAAACCATAGATCAAAGCTTAATTGAATATAAATGAAAACACTAAATGATGTAATATTGCTAAAATAATATTCTCAAAGTTTAAGACTCTAATAATTGCCTTTTCAGATAACTTAAAAAAAGTTAGTGTATTAATAAATGTGCTTCACTCAACCCATATCAGAATCCTTCAAGCCTGTGTGATAAATGTGTTGTTCCACATAGAAGTATAATGATAAAAATAAATTAAGCCATTATACTTAAGAATTCTAGGTGATGTTTTTAATTTCTGTGCAACATCAATTATATCTGGGGGCACAGAAGGCTTTTAACCTAAATCTCAAATCTCTCTATGGCCTATATTTTTTTGATCTATGGACTCTAAGAAAATATGATTAAAAAAGAGTTTTTCCTCCTGATTACTTATAGTCTTTCTAATGAACTTTCACTTGTGGTAGAGCAAAACTGATTTTATATAGTACACATTTAAACTAAAAAAATATAATTTTTAAAAGATCTTATATTTTAATGTTTTGTGAAATAATATTTATTACATTATCTCAATTTGCTTTAAAAGTTCATTTTGACATTCTAATTATCTTTAATAATTTTCAATAAAAACCTTAGTTTCTAGTAAAGGAATAATTATTTTCAATAAGAACACAAGGAAATACTCATGTTACTTAACTCATTTTTGGTAATTGAATTCAAAAAATATTTTCCCCTCTTCTGGAAGTCACACATTAGTTTGATCCTTGCATTCGATGGTTTGCTATACACCAAGTGAAGATAATTCTTCTGGCTCTTTTTAAGTAAAGCAAGCAGATATAAATATTTTCCCACCATACATCCTCATTTTTTATAAATTGACTAATTGCAAAACAAAATAAGAATCATTGTATTCACAAAATATAACCCAGATATCTATCAATTTGGTGATGTCAATTCCTTTCCTTTAATATTTATATACTAAGCACATGAACCACCTACCTACTAAATGTCAAAACTCCACATTACATATGGTTGGAAACCAGTGTGTGCATACGTACTGAGTACCAAGTCTCTTCAGTCATGTCTCTTTATGACCCTGTGGGCTGTAGCCTGCCAAACTTCACTATCCATGGAATTCTCCATGCAAGAATACTGTAATGGGTTGCCATGCCCTCCTCCAGGGCATCTTCCTGCCCCAGGGATTGAATCTGTGTTTCCTGTGGCTCCTGCATTTCAGGTAGTTTCTTTATTGCTGGGTCACTAGGGGAAGGCCCCGGTTGGAAACCAGCATCTCCTAATAACATCACAGGTGACCAAGAGACTTAAATTTCTCTTTTTTTCCAATGTTTTGAGTCCACTGAATCTTTGTTTTCCCAACCAAGAGGTGTACCGAATTTGTTGCTGCCTCTTTCACTCTTTAAAATAACACAATTTACAGAAGTTTTGAGATAATAAAAGTGGAGTTTTCTCACAGTGTATAGTTTACCATGGGAATCACCTTAATAATAGATTATGTGAATTCCTCTGCACAGGAAGTGAAGTTGTATGGAATTCTAGCTTCACTAGATACAACATGTGTAAATATGGGTGATTTTCTTAATCTATCGGTGCTTCAGTTGACTTGCATAGGGATTGTGAGGATTCCATGAGTTAATATTTGCAGGTTTTCTTGTTGACTTATTTTCAATTTTATTTGCTGGCATATTGCTCCAGTCCCCTACACCTGCTGCTTTGTGGATGTCTCAGAGAATTAAAAGCTTGTGCCACTTTATTATATAGAAAAAAAGGTTTCTTCTATGTTTCTCTCCATGGTTCATTTTGGCTATGCCTCCTGAGCTATTCTTACCAATTAGTGTGAGTATTAAGATGTTGCATTGAATTAAAGGTTTGCAAAATTTTTGGTAAAGGACCAAATAATAAATATTTTAGATTTTTCAAACCATAAATTCTCTGTTGCAACTATTTACTTCTGCTCTTTTAGCTCAAATATAGCCACAGAAAATACATAAAAAGGGCAGGCTGTGCTCTAATAAAATTTTATAAAAACAGGTGAATTTGGATTATGAGCCATAGTTTGACTGTTCCTGCTCTAAATGAAACTTGAGTGTGGCTATTCCCATGGGCCATAGTTAACTGACCCCAGCACTAAACAAAAGCAGATTGATCTTTTAAAATAATGTTATTATTATGAAATATTCTATAAATGTAATTTTATATGTTATGTGTCATATGCCATAAATAGTAAAACAATACAAAATGAGAAATTGAGGACCCAACATCTGAATTATCCAGCAGAGCATTACCAGCGCAGTTAAAAATTCCCTCTGTGACCCTTTCTATTGTGTGACTTTGCTACCCCCTATCACCTCTCACTCCTCTCTGGGAAGAATTACTATTCATATACATTATTTCTTTGGTTTTCCTCATGCGTTTATTCTCCTTATTAATGGTATTTATGCTGCATAAGGTTGAGGTGAACACTGTATTAGCAAATACTTAACTATCGCTCCTAGAGGAAATATGGACACACACACATCCACACACCTCACATAGATTACAGTCTTGAATTGTAAAAACAGCTCACTCTGGTAGATTTGATTTTATCTCATTTTACAAAAGAGGAAATAAAGTTCAGCATGGTTAAGTGACTTGCTTTAGTCCTCCCCACTAACAGGTGCCAGAGCTGGAATTCAGTCCCTGTCCAACTCGCCCCAGAGCCAGAGCGGCTTGCTCTGCAGTACACCGCCCTCTCTTTCCTCTCATCTTTATGAGAGCTGAAAGGAGAAAGCTGAGCACCTGGCTTTGTTAGCAGTCAGCTGGGAGCATGGACCTCAGACTCAAATTTTTCACTGTTCTGAGGATGTCTGGACTATAGTTTTGAGGATTACAAATACATTTTAGCAAGTAAACAAATCACATGTATAGCAATTTAAACAATGATGCTTGACAGTCATTTCTTTAAATAAATATGCACATATACTTTTTTCACATAATTTTGTTTTCATGTAATTGATGCCATACAAGATGTGTTTTTTCCCAAAGTCATTGCTAAGCTGCATATATTTGTGAGTTTGATATATTTTAATTTGATTGACTATGGCTCCTTCATTAATACTCCTGTAATTAATTCTACTGTATTGCTATACTTGCTTTGCCAATTCTTTCATTTGGGGGATTTTTTGACTGTTACCTTGCTATCACAGACAATCCTGGCATAAATATCCGTGTTTATTGCTGTTGTTTAGTCACTAAGTTGTCTCCAACTCTTTGTGACTCTAATTTAGCATGCCAGATTCCTCTGTCCATGGGATTCTCCAGGCAAGAATACTGGAGTGGGTTGCCATTTCCTCCTCCAGGGGATCTTATGGACTTGGAATAGAACCTGTGTCTCCTATGTCTCCTGCATTGGCAGGCTGCTTCTTTACAACTGGGTCACCTGGGAAGCCCCATTGCTGTTCATTACTACTGATTAAAAAGATCTCCATTGGATATGTTAACATAATCTATTTTTATTCACTTGAATATATTTTATTTATCTTTAATCACTGTATGGAGTAAAAATATTAATAACTTTATTAAAACTTTCATCTAGGAAATAGAACTAATTTAGTTTAGATTTTAAAATATAATCTGATTATATTATCCATTGCATTGTTTAAATGTTTTGCTTCCATGATCATGAGTGCTTAATATATTTTATTAAAATTTTTTGGTCTTGTATCAGTAAAATGCCTTTTAAAATTAGTGTTTTTAATATTTCTGTGCTTTGTAAAATTTGTATCTGTTACTTAAAATTTGGTAAATTATTTTTGTAAAATTATATTGTGATTTTTTTTTCTTTCCTCTTTTATTACTTCAAAATGAAAAATTTATTCTGTAAATTTTCCTCTATAAAATTTGAAAGGTATACTCTCTGTTTTTGGTGGTTCTTTTTGAAATCTTCCCATAATCTATTTAGTTTCGGTAGAAAGTGCTGCACTCAATATGCCAGCAAATTTGGAAAACTCAGCAGTGGCCACAGGACTGGAAAAGGTCAGTTTTCATTCCAATCCCAAAGAAAGGCAATGCTAAAGAAAGCTCAAACTACCGCACAATTGCACTCATCTCACACGCTAGTAAAATAATGCTCAAAATTCTCCAAGCCAGGCTTCAGCAATATGTGAACCATGAACTTCCTGATGTTCAAGCTGGTTTTAGAAAAGGCAGAGGAACCAGAGATCAAATTGCCAACATCCGCTGGATCATAGAAAAGGCAAGAGAATTCCAGAAAAATATCTATTTCTGCTTAATTGCCTATGCCAAAGCCTTTGACTGTGTGGATCACAATAAACTGTGGAAAATTCTGAAAGAGATGGGAATACCAGACCACCTGATCTGCCTCTTGAGAAATTTGTATGCAGGTCAGGAAGCAACAATTAGAACTGGACATGGAACAACAGACTGGTTCCAAATAGGAAAAGGAGTTCGTCAAAGCTGTATATTGTCACCCTGTTTATTTAACTTATATGCAGAGTACATTATGAGAAACGCTGGACTGGAAGAAACACAAACTGGAATCAAGATTGCTGGGAGAAATATCAATAAACCTCAGATATGCAGATGACACCACCCTTATGGCAGAAATTGAAGAGGAACTCAAAAGCCTCTTGATGAAAGTGAAAGTGGAGAGTGAAAAATGTTGGCTTAAAGCTCAACATTCAGAAAATGAAGATCATGGCATCCGGTCCCACCACTTCATGGGAAATATATGGGGAAACAGTGAAAACAGTGGCAGACTTTATTTTTTGGGCTCCAAAATCACTACAGATGGTGAGTGCAGCCATGAAATTAAAAGATGCTTACTCCTTGGAAGGAAAGTTATGACCAACCTAGATAGCATGTTCAAAAGCAGAGACATCACTTTGCCAACAAAGGTTCGTCTAGTCAAGGCTATGTTTTTTCCTGTGGTCATGTATGGATGTGAGAGTTGGACTGTGAAGAAGGCTGAGTGCCGAAGAATTGATGCTTTTGAACTGTGGTGTTGGAGAAGACTCTTGAGAGTCCCTTGGACTGCAAGGAGATCCAACCAGTCCATTCTGAAGGAGATCAGCCCTGGGATTTCTTTGGAAGGAATGATGCTAAAGCTGAAACTTCAGTACTTTGGCCACCTCATGTGAAGAGTTGACTCATTGGAAAAGACTCTGATGCTGGGAGGGATTGGGGGCAAGAGGAGAAGGGGACGACAGAGGATGAGATGGCTGGATGGCGTCACTGACTCGATGAATGTGAGTATGAGTGAACTCCGGGAGTTGGTGATGAACAGGGAGGCCTGGCGTGCTGCAATTCATGGGGTCGCAAAGAGTTGGACACAACTGAGCAACTGATCTGATCTGATCTGATCAGAGCTATATATTATAGATGTTAGAATTATATACATGTATGTAAAACAAATACTTATTTTTAGGGAGAGTCTATCATGGTAAGTTTTTTCAGTACTTATTTATTTTGTTCTTATTCTTGAAAGAGAGGTTGTAAGTTACATAACTGAAAATTGAGGATTCGTTTCTCTCAACATTTTGAGCACATTCTTCCATCGATTTTGTCTCTGAATATTGCTGTTGGAAAGTCTATTATGAGTTGAAATATACAGTTTTTATTTTGTTTGTAGATGAGTTTTGTTTCTAAATACCGATTATGTGTGTGTAAGTTTGCATTTCTTTTTATTAATCCTGTTTAGAATATATACTTTTGAATTTTAAACTTTATGTTCTTTGTCATTTCTGAAAATTTCTTAGCCATTATTTCTTTCTTTAAATATTTCCTCATTGTTATTCTCAATTTTGGCTTTTCCTTGAACTTTAGTGAGAAGAATATTAGTCCTCATTATGTTTTCAATTTAATCTCTTTGTGGAATTTTCAATTCCATTTTCTAGTTCACTAATTCTCTTTTCAATTTTGTCTAATCTGCATATTGACTCATGAAATGAATTTTAATTTCATATTTGTTTATATACATATTATGCTTGTATATAAAACACATTTCAAGTGGGATTTTGATTATCATAGTCATAAAGACATTTCTTCATTATTTAAAATCATTTTGTGCCTTGATGATTAATATTTTCAACTTTATTTACATATTGTATGCATAGATATTCTGCATATGCCACTGATATATTAGTATCTTAAATTTTATCAGTTAAAGCATGTTATTCTTTTTACTGCTGAGTCTTGACTGGGCTACAGATCCAGGGATAGGGTTAGGTGAGTGATTCACTCACATTAGAGTATGTGCCAAATATAGGTACCAAATAATCAGTAATCAAAATAAACATTATTAGTGTAACTTTAAAATCAAAATTACTGCAGAAAATTCATGATAAACAAATGTCAAAAATTTAAGTAAAAAGATCTGATCTTGAATTTCTACAATTCAGCCCATTTGTTTCACCCTAATCCATCTACAGCAGATCCTACTTTTGCTTAAATTTTTGTATTTTATTATCATAAATTTGGGCATTGATTATGATTTGTTAAAATAATGTAATAAAGTACTATTTGTTTTGTCTGAGAGATTTTCGGTGACCTTTTAAATTCTGTACCCATGATCAATGCTTCACTCACTTCATCCTACTTTCAGTTCAGTTCAGTTCAGTCACTCAGTTGTGTCCGACTCTTTGTGACCCCAAGGACTGCAGCACACTCGGCTTCCCTGACCATCACCAGCTTCTGGAGATTACTGAAACTCATGTCCATTGAGTTGGTGATGCCATCCAACCATCTCATCCTCTGTTGTCCTCTGTTTCTCCTTAAATCTTTCCCAACAACAGGGTCTTTTCAAATGAGTCAGTTCTTTGCATCAGGTGGCAAAAGTATTGGAGTTTCAACTTCAATATCAGTCTGCCCAATGAATATTCAGGACTAATTTCCTTTAGGATGGACTGATTGGATCTCCTTGCAGTCCAAGGGACGCTCAAGAGGCTTCTCCAACACCACAGTTCAAAAGTATTAGTTCTTTGGCACTCAGCTTTCTTTATAGTCCAACTCTCATATCCACACACGACTACTGGAAAAAACATAGCTTTGACTAGACAGACATTTGTTGGCAAAGTAATGTCTCTGCTTTTTTAATATGCTATCTAGGTTGGTCATAACTTTTCCTCCAAGGAGCAAGTGTCTTTTAATTTCATGGCTGCAGTCACCATCTGCAGTGATTTTGGAGCCAAAAAAAAAAAAAAAAAAAAGTCTGACACTGTTTCCACTGTTTCCCTATCTATTTGCCATGAAGTGATGGGACAAGATGCCATGGTCTTAGTTTTCTGAATGCTGAGCTTTAAGCCAACTTTTTCACTCTCCTCTTTCACTTTCATCAAGAGGCTCTTTAGTTCTTCCTCGCTTTCTGCCATAAGGGTGGTGTCATCTGTATATATGAGGTGATTGATAATTCTTCCTGCAATCTTGATTCCAGCTTGTTCTTCCTCCAGCCTAGCATTTCTCAGGATGTACTGTGTGTATAAGTTAAATAAGCAGGGTGACAGTATACAGTCTTGGCGTACTCCTTTCCTGATTTGGAACCAGTCTGTTGTTCCATGTTCAGTTCTAACTGTTGCTTCCTGACCTGCACACAGATTTCTCAAGAGGCAGGTCATGTGGTCTGGTATCCCATCTCTTTCAGAATTTTTGAGTTTGTTGTGATCCACATAGTCAAAGGATTTGACATAGTCAATAAAACAGAAGTAGATGTTTTTTTCTTGAACTCTTGCTTTTTTGATGATCCAGCCGATGTTGGCAATTTGATCTCTGGTTCCCCTGCCTTTTCTAAATCCAACTTGAACATCTGGAAGTTCACAGTTCATGTACTGTTGAATCCTGGCTTGGAGAATTTTGAGCATTACTTTACTAGCATGTGAGATGAGTGCAATTGTGTGGTTGTTTGAGCATTCTTTGGCCTTGCCTGTCTTTGGGATTGGAATGAAAACGGTCCTTTTCCTGTGGCCACGGCTGAGTTTTCCAAGTTTGCTGGTATATTGAGTGCAGCACTTTCACTGCATCATCTTTAGGATTTGAAATAGCTCAACTGTTATTCCATCACCTCTACTAGCTTTGTTCGTAGTGATGAGCAATGGCCTGCTTGACTTCACATTCCAGAATGTCTGGTTCTAGGTGAGTGATCAAACTGTTATGATTATCTGGGTTGTGAAGATCTTTCCTGTATAGATCTGTGTATTCTTGCCACCTCTTGTTAATATCTTCTGTTTCTGTTAGCTCTATACCATTCCCATCCCTTATTGTGCCCATCTTTGCATGAAATGTTCCCTTGATATCTCTAATTTTCTTGAAGAGATCTCCAGTCTTTCCCATTCTATTGTTTTCTTCTATTTCTTTGCACTGATCACTGAGAAAGGCTTTCTTATCCCTCCTTGCTATTCTTTGGAACTCTGTATTCAAATGGGTATACCTTTCATTTTCTCCTTTGCCTTTTGCTTGTCCTCTTTTCACAGCTATTTGTGACAACTATTTTGCCTTTTTGCATTTCTTTATCTTGGGGATGGTCTTGATCACTGCCTCCTGTACAATGTCATGAACCTATCTCCATAGTTCTTCATGCATTATCTCGATCAGATCTAATTCTTTGAATCTATATGTCACTTCCACCATATAATTGTAAGGGATTTGATTTAGGTCATATCTGAATGGTCTAGTGGTTTTCCCTACTTGCTTCAATTTAAGTCTGAATTTGGCAATAAGGAGTTCATCATCTGAGCCACTGTAAGCTCCTGTTCTTGTTTTTGCTGACTGTATAGAGCTTCTCCATCTTTGGCTGCAAAGAATATAATCAATCTGATTTCAGTTGACCATCTGGTGATGTCCATGTGTAGAGTCTTCTCTTGTGTTGTTGAAAGAGGGTGTTTGCTATGACCAGTGCCTTCTCTAGGCAAAACTCTATTAGCCTTTGTCCTGCTTCATTCCATACTCCAAGGCCAAATTTGCCTGTTACTCCAGATGTTTCTTGACTTCCTACTTTTGCATTGCAGTCCCCTATAATGAAAAGGACATCTTTTATGGATGTTAGTTCTCAAAGTTCATGGAACCATTCAACTTCACTTTCTTTAGCATTACTGGTAGGGACATAGACTTGGATTACTCTGATTTTGAATGGTTTGCCTTGGAAACAAACAGAGATCATTCTGTCATTTTTGAGACTGCATCCAAGTTATGCATTTCGGACTCTTTTGTTGACTATAATGGCTACTCCATTTCTTCTAAGGGATTCTTGCCCACAGTAGTAGATATAAGGATTATCTGAGTTAAGTTAGCCATTCCAGTCCATTTTAATTTGCTGATTCCTAAAATGTTGATGTTCACTCTGGCCATCTCCTCTTTGACCACTTCCAATTTGCCTTGTGTCATGCACCTAACATTCCAGGTTTCTATGCAATCTTGCACTAGCTACATGGGATGGAGCAGTGGCTGTGACGTGCTGGAGTAACTTTGAGGAGATATCCCATGTCCAGGGGCAAAGGATAAGCCTTAGTAAGATGGTAGGAGGGGAAAAATCACATTTAGAATCAAATCCCATAGCCACCAGAGATGTTCAGAGGGCTCAAAAAGACCTTGTGTGCACCAGGACCCAGTGACCCCACAGAGTCTGAGACAGAACTGTGTTTGAGTGTCTCCTGTGGAGGTTTGGGCCAGCAGTGGACTGTTGTAGGGTCAGGGGCTCTGGGTGCAGTAGACCTGGGTATGACATAAGCCCTCTTGGAGGAGGTTGCCATTAACCCCACCACAGAGCTGCCAGAACTTACACAGGACTGCAGAAACAGACTCTGGAAGGCACAAATAGAACCTTGTGCACCCCAGGACCCAGGAGAAAGTGACCTCACCCAGGAGCAATAACCCCATAAGAGACTGACCCAGACTTGCCCATGAGTGTCCAGGAGTCTCTGGCAGAGGTGTGGGTTGACTGTGGCCTGCTGCAGGTTTGGGGGCACTGAGTGCAGAAGTGCCTGCAAGGGACCTTTTGAAGGAGGTCACCATTATCTTCATTACCTCCATCATAGTTTGGTCTCAGGTCAAATAACAGGGAGGGAACACAGCCCCACCCATCAACAGAAAATTGTGTTAAAGATTTACTGAGCATGGCCCTGCCTATCAGAACAAGACCCAGTTTCCCCCTTAGTCAGTCTATCCCATCAGGAAGTTTCTATAAGCCTCTTATCCTTCTCCATCAGAGGGAAGACAGACTGAAAACCACAGTCACAGAAAACTAACCAATCTGATCACATGGACCACAGCCTTTCCTAACTCAATGAAACTCTGAGCTATACCATGTAGGGTCACCCAAGAAGGACAGGTTATGGTGGAGAGTTCTGACAAAACATGGTCCAGTGGAGAAGGGAATGGCAAACCACTTCAGTATTCTTCCCTTGAGAACTCCATCCTGCTTGCAGCCCTGCTATAATAGTTTGTTTCTTTGTGGTTTTGATTATTTTTGCATTGTAATTAACATTTAGTTGAGATAAATCTATAGAAATCCTGAGAAATCTGTGTGTAGGGCATCCAAGGATGATAGGAATTTGCATCTGTTCTCGCTTTTGATATAATCAACAAATATCCAAACCTCAGCCCCAGTTGAGGGAAAGTGAAAGTGAAAGTTGCTCAGTAATGTCCAACTCTTTGTGACCCCATGGAGTATGCAGTCCATGGAATTCTCTAGGTTAGAATACTGGAGTGGGTAGCCTTTTCCTTCCCCAGGGGATTTTCCCAACTCAGGGATCGAACCCAGGTCTCCCACATTGCAGGAGGATTCTTTACCAGCTGAGCTACAAAGGAAGCCCTAGAATACTGGAGTGGGTAGCCTATCCCTTCTCCAGTGGATCTTCTCTACCCAGAATCAAACTGGGGTCTCCTGCATTGCAGGTGGATTCTTTACCAACCGAGCTATCAGGGATGCCCCCAGTTGAGGGAAGAGCTAGGTGATACATTGCAGCAGAAATTCTTAGATTTTTATGTTTCTTTTTCTACCTAATTTAGAGAAGATATCAATAAGTTTTATTCATTGTCTTTCTACACCTCAGTGGACTTTGTTTTCATTCATCCTGAGGCTGTGTGAGTCCTCTCAGGGTTAATGTTTTATAAAGGTGTTGATTTCAGTCCCATTCTCCTGTCTTCACCCCTGACATTGGCCTGAGACCTGTATCTTTAAGTTTCTTGTTCCCCAAACCTCCTGGTCCCTGAAATAGACACTAGCTTCCTACTTTCTACTTTTCTCTATAGTTTAAGTTTTGTATGTATATTTTCTGTGGCCCACTGGAATCTCACCTAATTCCCCATGAACTTGGCAATGTCCTTTAATATACGTGTTTGACAATGTATACAACATTTTGTATTTTTGATATTTTGCAGTGTTGGAGCTTTTCAAAACATTTACTTATCTCATTGCCAGAAAAAATTTACTCATCACCTATTTTCACACAGTTATTTTTCTGCCCTATAGACTACAAGGTACCAGAGCCAAGTCCTAGGCAACTTTAGGGAAAACTGTATAATTAAACTTATGTTCTAACTTGGCTTCTAGAACTAAACTTTATTTTGTATGCATCTTGGGTTAATGACAAATTAAAATCTTGTTTTTGAGAGGCCTTTGGCTGTTTGCTTAGGATAAGTACACACTACTGAAGCATGAGAAGAAGAGCTATGCTAAAATAGCTTATATCTTTATACATATATTTGTTCCTTAATCAACTCTTACCCATCTCCCTTTTGCTCTTACATTTTAAAATTTAGGAAAACTTGAAATTTTATATGTTTCTACCTACCTCACACTGATGGATGGATGACCCTTGGCGATGTTGCCACATTAAAACCCAAATGTTGGTCTCCACAGCTGGTAAGATGATCACTCAGCAGTAGCCACGGCCAGTTGTCCTTGGTGAGTAGAAGTTTATGTTGCTGTGTCCATGCATTATCTCTATCCCTGTCACCATGGCCAGTTTATCAACAAACCCACTGGACAATGACACGAGTTCCTGAGGAAGGAGGGTGACTGGTATCTACAAAACAAGTCATCTTATTGAAAGAGTCAGTTCCTATGCAGGTTGATAAGAGGTCCAGGGTCCCTGAGGAAGAGAGAGGGGTCTGAGGCCCTCAAAGAGGAGATAGGGGTCTGGAATTTTCAAGGGGGAGGAAAAGATAAATGTCTTTGTTGTTGCTGTTGTTTCTCTCTACATTCCTTAGTCTTATTCATAAAAAACGTTTATTTTCTTTAAGCCTAGAACTGATGATTACACAACAAACAGCACAGTTTAAACTCTGTTCATTTCAGGCACTCAGTCATGTCCGACTCTTTGTGACCCCATGAACCGCAGCACGCCAGGCCTCCCTGACTATCACCAACTCCCAGAGTTCACGCAAAATCAAGTGCATCGAGTCGGTGATGCCATCCAGCCATCTCATCTTCTGCCATCCCCTTCACCTCCTTCCCCCAATCCCTCCCAGCATCAGGGATTTTTCCAATGAGTCAAATCTTTGCAAGAGGTGGCCAAAGTACTGGAGTTTCAGCTTTAGCATCAGTCCTTCCAATGAACACCTAGGACTGAACTCCTTCAGAATGGACTGGTTGGATCTCCTTGCAGTCCAAGGGACTCTCAAGAGTCTTCTCGAACACCACAGTTCAAGAGCACCAATTCTTCAGTCCTCAGCTTTCTTCACAGTTCAACTCTCACATCCATACATGACAACTGGAAAAACCATAGCCTTGACAAAATGGACCTTTGTTGGCAAAGTAGTCTCTGCTTTTTAATATGCTATCTAAGTTGGTCATAAGTTTCCTTCCAAGGAGTAAGCATCTTTTAATTTCATGGCTGCAATCACCATCTGCAGTGATTTTGGAGCCCCCCCCAAGATAAAGTCTGACACTGTTTCCACTGTTTCCCCATGAAGTGCCATGAAGTGCCATGAAGTATTTGCCATGAAGTGATGGGACCAGATGCCATGATCTTTGTTTTCTGAATGTTGAGTTTTAAGCCAACTTTTTCACTCTCCTCTTTCATTTTCATCAAGAGGCTTTTTAGTTCCTCTTCAATTTCTGCCATTAGGGTGGTGTCATCTGCATATCTGAGGTTATTGATATTTCTCCTGGCAGTCTTGATTCCAGCTTATGATTCTTCCAGCCCAGCATTTCTCATGATATACTCTGCATATAAGTTAAATAAGCAGGGTGACAATATACAGCCTTGACGTACTCCTTTTCCTATTTGGAACCAGGCTGTTGTTGCATGTCCAGTTCTAACTGTTACTTTCTGATCTGCATACAGATTTCTCAAGAGGCAGGTCAGGTGTTCTGGTATTCCCATCTCTTGAAGAATTTTCCACAGTTTATTGTGATCCACACAGTCAAAGGCTTTGGCATAGTCATACAGCAGAAATAGATGTTTCTCTGGAACTCTCTTGCTTTTTCCATGATCTAGCAAATGTTGGCAATTTGATCTCTGGTTCTTCTGCCTTTTCTAAATCCAGCATGAACATCTGGAAGTTCACAATTCACGTATTGCTGAAGCCTGGCTTGGAGAATTTTGAGCATTACTTTACTAGCGTGTGAGATGAGTGCAGTTGTGCGGTAGTTTGAGCATTCTTTGGCATTGTCTTTCTTTGGGATTGGAATGAAAACTGACCTTTTCCAGTCCTGTGGCCACTGCTGAGTTTTACAAATTTGCTGGCATATTGAGTGCAGCACTTTCACAACATCATCTTTCAGGATTTGGAATAGCTCAACTGGAATTCCATCACCTCCACTAGCTTTGTTCGTAGTGATGCTTCCTAAGGCCCACTTGACCTCACATTCCAGGATTTTGGCTCTAGGTGAGTGATCACACCATCGTGATTATCTGGGTCCTGAAGATCTTTTTGTACAGTTCTTCTGTGTATTCTGCCACCTCGTCTTAATATCTTCTGCTTCTGTTAGGTCCATACCATTTCTGTCCTTTATTGAGCCCATCGTTGCATGAAATGTTCCCTTGGTATCTCTAATTTTCTTGAAGAGATCTCTAGTCTTTCCCATTCTGTTGTTTTCCTCTATTTCCTTGCATTGCTTGCTGAGGATGGCTTTCTTATGTCTCCTTTCTGTTCTTTGGAACTCTGCATTCAGATGCTTCTATCTTTCCTTTTCTCCTTTTCTTCCACTTCTCTTCTTTTCACAGCTATTTGTAAGGCCTCCCCAGACAGCCATTTTGCTTTTTTGAATTATTTTCCATGGGAATGGTCTTGTCTCCTGTACAATGTCACGAACCTCAGTCCATAGTCCATCAGGCACTCTGTCAATCAGATCTAGGCCCTTAAATCTATTTCTCACTTGCACTGTATACTCCTAAGAAATTTGATTTAGGTCATACCTGAATGGTCTAGTGGTTTTCCCTACTTTCTTCAATTTAAGTCTTATTTTGCAATAAGGAGCTCATGATCTGAGCCACAGTCAGCTCCCGGTCTTGTTTTTGCTGACTGTATAGAGCTTCTCCATCTTTGGCTGCAAAGAATACAATCAATCTGATTTCGGTGTTGACCATCTGGTGATGTGCATGTGTAAAGGCTTCTCACGTGTTGTTGGAAGAGGGTGTTTGCTATGACCAGTGCATTCTCTTGGCAAAACACTATTAGCCTTTGCCCTGCTTCATTCGTACTCCAAGGCCAAATTTGCCTGTTACTCCTGATGTTTCTTGACTTTCTTCTTTTACATTTCAGTCCCCTATAATGAAAAGGACATCTTTTTTTGGGTGTTAGTTCTAAAAGGTCTTGTAGGTCTTCATAGAACCGTTCAACTTCAGCTTCTTCAGCATTACTGGTTGGGGCATAGGCTTGGATTACTGTGATTCAGGGGCAGCAGCCAAGAGTACCAGACTGCCAAGGCGCAGGAACAGCCGAGAGGAGTTACCCTGCATCCGAGGTCAGGGGCGGTGGCTGGGAGGAGCTACCCCATGCCTCTAAGCCCGAGGCCAAGGGTGGCAGTGGGGAGGAGCAACCCCAAGTCCAAGGAGCCGTGGCTGCGCGGGCACAGGAGGGCCTAGAGGAGCTATCCCATGTTGAAGGTCAGGAAGGGCGGCAGTGAGGAGATACCCCTGGTCCAAGGTAAGGAGCAATGGCTGCACTTTGCTGGAGCAGCCGTGAAGAGATACCCCATGCCCAAGGTAACAGAAACCCAAGTAAGACAGTAGGTGTTGCAAGAGGGCATCAGAAGGCAAACACACTGAAACCATACTCACAGAAAACTAGTCAATCTAATCACACTAGGACCACAGCCTTGTCTAACTCAATGAAACTAAGCCATGTCAGTGGGGCAACCTAAGACGGGCGGGTCATGGTGGAGAGATTTGACAGAATGTGGTCCACTGGAGAACGGAATGGCAAACCACTTCAGTATTCTTGCCTTGAGAACCCCATAAACAGTATGAAAAGGAAAAATGATAGGATACTGAAAGAAAACTCCCCAGGTCAGTAGGTGCCCAATATACTACTGGAGATCAGTGGAGAAATAACTCCAGAAAGAATGAAGAGATGGAGCCAAAGCAAAAACAATACCCAGCCATGGATATGACTGGTGATAGAAGCAAGGTCTGATGCTATAAAGAGCAATATTGCATAGGAACCTGGAATGTCAGGTCCATGAATCAAGGCAAATTGGAAGTGGTCAAACAAGAGATGGCAAGAGTGAATGTCGACATTCTAGGAATCAGCGAACTGAAACGGACAGGAATGGGTGAATTTAACTCAGATGACCATTATATCTACTACTGCGGGCAGGAATCCCTCAGAAGAAATGGAGTGGCCATCATGGTCAACAAAAGAGTCTGAAATGCAGTTCTTGGATGCAATCTCAAAAACTACAGAATGATCTCTGTTCATTTCCAAGGCAAACCATTCAATATCACAGTAAACAAAGTCTATGCTCCAACCAGTAATGCTGAAGAAGCTGAAGTTGAACGGTTCTATGAAGACCTACAAGACCTTTTAGAACTAACACCCCAAAAAGATGTCCTTTTCATTATAGGGGACTGGAATACCAAAGTAGGAAGTCAAGAAACACCTGGAGTAACAGGCAAATTTGGCCTTGGAATATGGAATGAAGCAGGGCAAAGATTAATAGAGTTTTGCCAAGAAAATGCACTGGTCATAACAAACACCCTCTTCCAACAACACAAGAGAAGACTCTACACATGGACATCACCAGATGGTCAACACCGAAATCAGATTGATTATATTCTTTGCAGCCAAAGATGGAGAAGCTCTATACAGTCAGCAAAAACAAGACCAGGAGCTGACTGTGGCTCAGACCATGAACTCCTTATTGCCAAATTCAGACTTAAATTGAAGAAAGTAGGGAAAACCACTAGACCATTCAGGTATGACCTAAATCAAATCCCTTATGATTATACAGTGGAAGTGAGTAATAGATTTAAGGGCCTAGATGTGATAGATAGAGTGCCTGATGAACTATGGGATGAGGTTCGTGACATTGTACAGGAGACAGGATCAAGATCATTCCCATAGAAAAGAAATGCAAAAAAGCAAAATGGCTGTCTGGGGAGGCCTTACAAATAGCTGTGAAAAGAAGAGAAGCGAAAAGCAAAGGAGAAAAGGACAGATATAAACAGCTGAATGCAGAGTTCCAAAGAATAGCAAGAAGAGAAAAGAAAGCCTTCTTCAGCGATCAATGCAAAGAAATAGAGGAAAACAACAGAATGGGAAAGATTAGAGATCTCTTCAAGAAAATCAGAGATACCAAAGGAACATTTCATGCAATGATGAGCTAGATAAAGGACAGAAATGGTATGGACCTAACAGAAGCAGAAGATATCAAGAAGAGGTGGCAAGAATACACAGAAGAACTGTACAACAAAGATCTTCACGACCCAGATAATCGCGATGGTGTGATCACTGACCTAGAGCCAGACATCCTGGAATGTGAAGTCAAGTGGGCCTTAGGAAGCATCACTACGAACAAAACTAGTGGAGGAGATGGAATTCCAGTTGAGCTATTTCAAATCCTGAAAGATGATGTTGTGAAAGTGCTTCACTCAATATGCCAGCAAATTTGTAAAACTCAGCAGTGGCCACAGGACTGGAAAAGGTCAGTTTTCATTCCAATCCCAAAGAAAGGCAATGCCAAAGAATGCTCAAACTACTGCACAATTGCACTCATCTCACACGCTAGTAAAATAATTCTCAAAATTCTCCAAGCCAGGCTTCAGCAATATGTGAACTGTGAACTTCCAGATGTTCATGCTGGTTTTAGAAAAGGCAGAAGAACCAGAGATCAAATTGCCAAGATCTGCTGGATCATGGAAAAAGCAAGAGAGTTCCAGAGAAACATCTATTTCTGCTGTATTGACCATGCCAAAGCCTTTGACTGTGTGGATCACAATAAACTGTGGAAAATTCTGAAAGAGATGGGAATACCAGACCACCTGATCTGCCTCTTGAGAAATCTGTATGCAGGTCAGGAAGCAACAGTTAGAACTGGACATGGAACAACAGACTGGTTCCAAATAGGAAAAGGAGCATGGCAAGGCTGTATATTGTCACCCTGTGTATTTAACTTCTATGCAGAGTACATCATGAGAAACGCTGGACTGGAAGAAGCACAAGCTGGAATCAAGATTGCTGGGAGAAATATCAATAACCTCAGACATGCAGATGACACCACCCTTATGGCAGAAATTGAAGAGGAACTCAAAAGCCTCTTGATGAAGGTGAAAGAGGAGAGTGAAAAAGTTGGCTTAAAGCTCAACGTTTAAAAAACAAAGATCATGGCATCTGGTCCCATCACTTCATGGGAAATAGATGGGGAAACAGTGGAAACAGTGTCAGCCTTTATTTTTCTGGGCTCAAAAATCACTACAGATGGTGACTGCAGCCATCAAATTAAAAGACGCTTACTCCTTGGAAGGAAAGTTATGACCAACCTAGATAGCATATTCAAAAGCAAAAATATTACTTTGCCAACAAAGGTTCGTCTAGTCAAGGCTATGGTTTTGCCTGTGCTCGTGTGTGGATATGAGAGTTGGACTGTGAAGAAGGCTGAGCACCGAAGAATTGATACTTTTGAACTGTAGTGTTGGAGAAGACTCTTGAGAGTCCCTTGGACTGCAAGGAGATCCAACCAGTCCATTCTGAAGGAGATCAGCCCTGGGATTTCTTTGGAAGGAATGATGTTAAAGCTGAAACTCCAGTACTTTGGCCACCTAAAATGAAGAGTTGACTCATTGGAAAAGACTCTGATGCTGGGAGGGATTGGGGGCAGGAGGAGAAGGGGATGACAGAGGATGAGATGGCTGGATGGCATCACTGACTCGATGGATGTGAGTCTGAGTGAACTCTGGGAGTTGGTAATGGACAGGGAGGCCTGGCGTGCTGTGATTCATGGGTTTGCAAAGAGTCAGACACGACTGAGCAACTGATCTGATCTGGTCTGCCTTGGAAATGGACAGAGATCATTCTGTCGTTTTTGAGATTACATCCAAGTACTGCATTTCAGACTCTTTTGTCGACCATCATGGCTACTCCATTTCTTCTAAGGGATTCTTTCCCACAGTAGTATATATAATGGTCATCTGAGTTAAATTCACCTATTCCAGTCCATTTTAGTTCGCTGATTCCTAGAATTTCAACATTCACTCTTGCCATCTCCTGTTTGACCACGTCCAATTTCCCTTGATTCATGGACCTAACATTCCTGGTTCCCATGCAATATTGCTCTTACAGCATTGAACCTTGCTTCTATCACCAGTCAGGTCCACAAATGGGTATTGTTTTTGCTTTGGTTCCATCCCTTTATTCTTTCTGGAGTTATTTCTCCACTGATCTCCAGTAGCATATTGGGCACTTATTGACCTGGGGAGTTCCTCTTTCAGTATCCTATCATTTTGCCTTTTCATACTGTTCATGGAATTCTCAAGGCAAGAATACTGAAGTGGTTTGCCATTCCCTTCTCCAGTGGACCACATTATGTCAGACCTCTTCACCATGACCCATCTATCTTGAGTGGCCCCACCTGGCATGGCTTGATTTCATTGAGTTGCACAAGGCTGTGGTCTGTGTGATCAGATTGGCTAGTTTTCTGTGATTATGGTTTCAGTGTGTCTGCCCTCTGATGCCCCTCGCAACACCTACCATCTTACTTGGGTTTCTCTTACCTTGAATGTGGAGTATCTCTTCACGGCTGTTCCAGCAAAGTGCAGCCACTGCTCCTTACCTTGGACGAGGTCACCCGTTCTGACCTTGAACATGGAGTAGCTCCTCTCGGCCCTTGCACCCATGCAGTCACTGCTCCTTGGTTGTGGGGTTGCTCCTCTCGGCTCTACCCCTGACCTTGGACATGGGGTAGCTCCTCTCTACCAATGATTATATAACAATAATGTATCCTGCTTGAGAACAGTATCTCTTTCTTGAAAACCTCCTGACTAATCCTGTTATCTTAAAATGTATAGTGTGGGAGTAGGTCTAGTAAGATCTTTACAACCTTAAGACAAAGACTCTGATGCTGGGAGGGATAGGGGGCAGGAGGAGAAGGGGACGACAGAGGATGAGATGGCTGGATGGCATCACTGACTCGATGGACGTGAGTCTGAGTGAACTCTGGGAGTTGGTGATGGACAGGGAGGCCTGGCGTGCTGCAATTCATGGGGTCGCAAAGAGTTGGACATGACTGAGTGACTGAACTGAACTGAATAACCAATTTAAAAATAAATAATTCCCTTGCTAAATCTAGTGAGGGAGGCACTCTGTCCCCCTTTTGATGTCTATGTCAGAAGCTTTCTCTGTCTCTTTTTATACTTTAATAAAACTGCTATGCAAAAGCTGTTGAGTGATCAAGCCTGGTCCCTGGTCCAGAAGCTAAATCTTCTTTTTCTTTGATCTCGAATCTGACATCATTCACTGTAAGCTATCACTATCTATTTGATTATTAATATCTTCTTCTTCTTGAGTTACCCTTTGATAAATACTCATATGGGACATGGGTTTCTTCATTTTATTTTTTCCCCTTTGCCCATTCAGAAAAGTTTATCAACATATCTTTTCTCAAGACCTTGTTGTGACCAGTTTGGCAATTATATTTCATCCAATTCCTTGATCATCCAGTCAAACTTTGGTCCACAGTACAAGAATTGGTACAAAATTACACATGTGGCCATTTCCCTTTCCAAGCAAAGGGAGCAGCTAGGTGCACTGGCAGAAGTTCTGACCACTAGTAAGATTTGCATTCACCACTGTCCTTTATGGATGTTTCTAAAAGGGGTTGTAGCACTACAGCTGTCTACTTTCTGGTGGTAACTATATATTGTGCAAAATTATCTGTAAACCAGGACTGCCTTTTCTTCTTATATCACCTGATCCCAGGAAACTCCCCATGATGTCATGTGTGCCAGATGAGCAGAAAAGGCAGTGTAGCAGGGGTGGGATTTGAGTCAGTTCCTCCAGTGACTCACTTAGGTCTTTAGGTCCTATTTGACCATGATCACATATATACCAGTCACCTTTGATGATAGAGTTTTGCTGTGCCTGCCCAACTTTATGACTTGATGAGTCAGGTAACCCAGTTCATAATGCAAAGCTCAGGTCACATGGTAATTTGGTGGCACATGATTAGGTGTTCAGTCTTCACAAAGGCACAGTTGTAGGTCAAGAGCTTATGGAGGATAGCAGAGCTTTGCTTCAAGTTCAAGTTCCTAAGGGCCTGCATATGTGAATACATATAGGAGTCTAGCTTAGGCTCCAAACAACACCCTTATCTGCTACTAAAATTTCAAGCACCATTGGATCTGTTGGATTGCATGGCCCAAGTGGCATATCAGCTTGAACAGTAGCCTGGACCTGTTCCAGAGACTTCTCTTCTTCTGGGTTCCACTGACAACTAGCAGTTTTCCAAATATGTCAATAAATAGGCCAGAGTAATAGACTCAAGTGAGGAACATTCTCTCTAAAGTCCAAAGAGGTCCATTATGTAGTGATCTTGTTTTTTCAGTTGTAAAAAGGGCCAGATATGACAACTTATCCTTTATTTATATCTTAATAATTTTTATTTTATCTTAAAAGGAGTATTTCAATATGCCCCAGTTTGCCCAGTTTACAAAAAATGTCACTGAGGTAGAAGACCCCTGAACTTTATTTTCCATCCTCTGGCATGAATCAATTAAGTTCAGTTCAGATGCTCAGTCATGTTCAGCTGTTTGTGACTGGAGCACACCAGGCCTCCCTGTCCATCACCAATTTCCAGAGTTTACCCAAACTCATGTTCATTGAGTTGGTGATGCCATCCAACCATCTCATCCTCTATCATCCCTTTCTCCTCCTGCCCTTAATCTTTGCCAGCATCAGGGTCTTTTTCAAATGAGTCAGCTCTTCGCATCAGGTGGCCAAAGTATTGGAGTTTCAGCTTCAGCATCAGTCCTTCCAATGAATACCCAGGACTGATCTCCTTTAGGATGGACTGGTTGGATCTGCTTGCAGTCCAAGGGACTCTCATGAATATTTATTACCAATCAGTGTAGAGTAGTGTCTATTTCTTTCCCACTAGGTCCAATCAGCATAGTATCATCAGTACAGTGAAATTTTATGATATCTTATGAAAGGAAAAGATGATTAACTTCCCTGCAACATGTATTATGATTTGGGCTGGATTAAGGGTAGTAGTAAGCAAGTGAACTTCTGTCCTAGGCTGCTAAAAATATTATATGCAAGGTTATCTAATTACTTGCTTCTTATAAGTGATTGATGTATCCAGTGGATATATATTATGTCTCTCCATTGCTAGATCAAACCATGGGCTATCAGTGTTCTACTATTGGAGATTGAATCAGTAGCATTTTAATCATATTACAGAGTCAATTCCAAAAATTCCCAGAACCAATTCATAAAACTTATTGCTTTTTAGTTTTTGGCTGTGCTGCATGTCTTGTGGGATCTTAGGATCAGGGATTGAACCCATGCACTCGGCAGTGAAAGCACAGAGTCCTAAACACTTGACCTCCAGGGAATTCTAAGAAAATTCATTCTTAAAATTATTTTCCTCTAGAACCATTTTCAGTACCAAAATCTATATTACTCAGAGAAATAGAAGCCATAATATATATATATATATATATATATATATATATATATATATATAAAAAATTAGAAATTGGTTCATGTGATTATAGAGGTAGAGAAGCCACAGATATGTAATTGGGAAGCTACAAACCTAGGAAAGCCAACAGAATAGTTCTATTCTGAGTCTAAAGTCCTTTTATCTAGGACAATCAATAGTCTAAATTCTGGTCTAAAAGCCTATAGGCTGGAGAACCAAGTAGAGCTGATTTTTCAGTTTAAGTTCAAAAGAAAGTTTGTAAAGTTATCAGTATCTCCATTTAAGCAATAAGGCAGGAGGATTTCCTCTTGAGTCCTACTTAATTCTTCAGTTGATTGGACGAAGCCCTCCCACATTGGGAAGGATATTCTGCTACCAATTTAAATGTTAATCTCACTTAGAATACCTTCGTAGACACACTTAGAATAATGTTTGGACAAAAGTCTGCAGTCTGCATGGCCTAGGCAAGGTGATAGACAATTAACCATTAGAGAATTTTTTCAGGATTTTGAGACAAGATGCCATTGCCTCTGTTAAAAAAATATCCTCTAGGATTGTACTGAGAAAGACTGAAAAGCATGAGTAGAAGAAAGGAAGTCTTTTTGGAAAACCCAGAGATGATAGCTGTAGAGCTTATGAGGTACAATAGAATTTGAATGCAAAACCAGGAAAATTTGGATATGGGTTGCAAATGAGCTAAAGAAGTCAAGGACAAGGCCAAGGTTTTTATTTTGAAAATGGGAGGATGGAGTTGACATGACCTGCTTTGCTGTAATAACTAGGTAAGCAGATTTGGGAGAGAAGAGAACTAACTGGTTTTGCATTTGACAACTTAATGTGAGATGTCTATTAGACATTCAAGCTATTATTCATTTATTGAGGCATTTGCTAATAATGCATTAAATTTTGACTCTTCCAAGAAGTTTGACAATTTTCATAGACTCTTAAGAAAGACGCAAAAGTGAAAAATGTATAACCACATTACTATAGTTGAGACTTATGATATCATATCTTCAGTGGGGCTTTCTCTGGCACTTACAAATCACACAACATATTTGAGAATCCAGTTTGACTTTACATAGCTTGGACTTAACAGGCATTCTTTTCTGAGCACACAGATATGTGCAGGGAAGCGAGAAGAAGGGAACACTGATGATATACCTTTCAATGGAATGCCAATTTCCCTATGACTTTGTCCTAATTTGCTTTTCCATCCTCATTATTCATTGCCCTGGAGCATTTTTGTCCAATATTTCAGTTATTTCTGCTTGCTAAAGGCTTTTTTCCTGCTTCATATCTTTGCCCATTCTTATCTCTCAGTCTGAGAAGATCTGCTTTCCCATTTTCCAGTTCTTAAAATCATTCACCTGAAAAAATTAAAACAATTACCCTCTTTCCTCCAGGATATTTTCCTAATGTCAAAATAAACTATTTTTCTCTTACGCTTCAATCACAGATTTTTGGAAATCAGTACCTATTTTAAAATTCTGTTAGGTATAGCTTGCTATTACCTGCCTGCTTTTCCCCTCATAAGACACACTTACTATGAACCTGTGAACAATGTTACTATAAATGGTATTTTTTAAATCCTTCAACACCTTGCACATGATAAGTGCTTAACATCCAATGATTATCTCATTCAACTGAACAAATAGAATATTTGAGTGGCAGCAAATGAAGCAATGAACAATGCAGGTTTTTTTTTTAAAAAACCATTCTATTATTTTATATAAATTTTAAATTATACCTTAAAAATCACCCTCACTTGTCCCCAATCAGTTCTTGGTACCATGTAAAAAATTGTGAAATCCATATCTGCAATCATCCTTATGCTCATATTCAGCATCATTCATTTATTTTCATCTCTTGCTTTCAGAGATTGACACATTATGATTATATAGTAAGAAGAAAAAAATCACAGATGTAACATCAATCAAACGTTTCAGGCTTCCCTGTGGCTCAGCTAGTAAAGAATACATCTGCAATGTGGGGGACCTGGGTTTAATCCCTGGGTTGGGAAGAACCCCTGAAGAAGGGAATGGCTACCCACTACAGTATTCTGGCCTGGAGAATTCCAAGTTCTGTATAGTCCATTGGGTCGCAAAGAATGGACGTGACTGAGCGACTTTCCCTTTCACTTCACTTTCAAAACATTTTAGGAGTGCAGTAATTAAATCATGCCTTCATTGGTGTGTGTAAACATTATTTAAAGCTGATAAATAAGTTTCTATTATGAAAGAGGAACAATTCATATGATTAGGCTGTAAGGGGACAGGGAATTGGTTTTTAATAATTTCTGATTTGCTCCATCTTTCCTATGTAAATCATCATGTTTTGAATTGCTTATGCCTTCTACAAAATTATTGTTTGACCAATGCTGAGAATGAGTAAATGGTTACTTAATTCTCTCCAACACCATTGTTACTATTTATACAACTACAGGAAGTCATCATTAAGGACTAAGTAAATTATTCAAAGAATCATTATAACTAAGTGTGTGTAAAAACAAGAAAAAATGCAATATTTTAATTATTTTCAAAATGTTAAAATAGCATCACTTTTATGATTTCTTAGAGATAATAAAGAAAACATAGTATTATATCACATCACCAAGATCATTGTATTTTTACACTGTGCAATCTTCAGTGAAGTAAAAGAACAATGAAAAAAAGTAAGTCTAATCAGCCAGAAGTAATGTCATAAAGTTGATTGTAGTAAAGCTGATACACATTAAGCACATTCATTTTCCAACTGCTTAGACCCCAGATGGAACCAACCTACTGTTATTTCAGTGTTTCTTTGGCATGATTAAATTAATTCATGATTCATTTAGAACTAGAAGTTGAAAATGGAGAGAGGTTATGAAAGTCAGATAAACATAGAGAGAGATTCAGAACCATAACGGAACACAAAGCCTACTAAGAAACTCTCAATATCTTTTCTGTAAAAATAGATTCTAAAGATGTAAATCTTAATTGAGCATGTATGTATTGCACCCTATTTTATATTGACAGGAATTACATTGTGAGTGAGAAAACTGAGGTTTACAAAGGTTAACAAAATAGTTTGTATTGGTATGGATTATTTACTGTGTGATCAAGCTGGACTCAGGATATTGTCTGAAAAACACAAATCTTTTCACCTTGAAAACTTTCTCAGAATCCATTTGAGATCCAAGAATGTTGGCATGGATTCACAATGACTTTGATGTGATCAACCATACTTCTGGATAAAGAGGAGACTCTGAAACAGGCTTTCTAAATTCTTTATGAAAAAAGATAACAATAATACCTAGTTTGTTGTAATCCAGATTGTCAGTGCTATAAGTAAGCACTGTGTTTATGAAGGAAAAAGGGATTGGCTTTCCAGTGAATAAGCTGGGAAGGTAGGAATATGTTCTTCCACAATCATATATGTTATTCATTGAAATGCAACAACATAGATTACAAATTGAATCTTTAAGTAAAAGTGACCCAAAGAGTTTCTGCTGATACTAATGTTTGTTTTTAAAGAAACTCAACTTGTGAAAAGGAAGACATTGCAAAACATTAAAGAATAGCTATAATTTTAAAGGCATCTCAAAGCAAGTTAAAAAATACCATAGTGTTATACCATTTAATATTATTTGTTAAAATTTTTCCAGAAAGAAATTATAACAGACACAAATGTCATGAAATGAATGACAGTTATCATTTATAAATAAACATAACACTTATAGTCACCAAACCTGCATCAAAGCTAACAAAATCTTCCTTGAAACTTGTATTCATAGTTGCTAACTATCACCCAAGGTAGATTTGGGTTTGCTTGCTTCTCTCTCTCTTCTCTCTCTCTCTCCCTGCTCTCTAATCTATCCATCATTCATCCATTCATCCACCTGAGTCTTTGGTATAATATTTAATTGTTGTTTTCATGAATCCTGATGACCAGTCTCCCTAACATTTACCATGCTTTTCCAGCATTTGTTTGCTCATGAAACCCTGAATCAACCCTTGCTCTTTTCTTTGCTGTGTGTTATGGAGTGTCTGGTGTTGTATTTCCCAAGTCAGCTGACTTCCAGCTAAGTATGACCCTTGGAAGGTATTTTTGGGAGACTTTTAGTCAAGGGTAGGAAAGGAATAAATGGATTCTATCCTTCTCTCTCTCTGACTTGGATTACATGGGAGTGGTTCTGTTTCCTCTTTGGATGCAACTCCTCCCAGAGAAACCCACTGTGCATTCTTCCTCCTCTCGTCTATCCTGTGTCTAGATCCCACTTCCTTCTCCCTATGAAAATATTTTCCCTTTATGTCTCCAGCCTGTAGGTTATAGTAGCTACACAATATCGCTGATCTCTGGGCTGTTCCTGTCTCTTAATTTTGGATTCTTATCTTTTCTGTCATTTGAATAACCAGTTCTCTACATTACTATATTCATATATTCTGATGATTTCTATTAAATGTTTAGACCCTGATTAACACAACAATCTAAACATTTACCTCTTCACTATAAAATGCTTTTTTATACAGTGTGAATAAAGTAATCAATGTTTGAGTTTATTCCTGTTTTTTTTTTTTTTTTTTTTTGTATGGAATAAAGGGGCTTCTGGCTCAGCCAATTGGATTTCCACCACTTCCCTGCCCTCTAGCTTCCCTTGTGGCTCAGCTGGTAAAGAATCTGCCTGCAAAGCGGGAGACCTGGGTTTGATCCCTGGGTTGGGAAGATCCCCTGGAGAAGGGAAAGGCTACCCACTCCAGTATTCTGGCCTGGAGAATTCCATGGACTGCCTAGTCCATGGGGTCCCAAAGAGTTGGACATGACTGAGCAACTTTCAATTTCACTTACCTGCCCTCTATGGGATTTGTTTATTACCAGATAATTTCCTATGATGATAAAAATAGGACTAGTTATTAAGTTGTGTGACTAAGGATGTTCTGAGATCATTTTTGAAGAAAGAAGTGTGTGTGTAGCTGGTGAATGTATGGAAATTGATGACAGAGGGAAAAAACAAGATGAGTTTTGAGAAATCTTACTCTGTGCTACATTTATGGGGTAAAATAAGCAGAAAGAGTTATTTTAAAAGTATTGTTTATGGCACTGTGTCTATTGGAATATATGTATCATAAGGGGGTTTCTAGAGGAAACAAGAGCTGTTGCTCAAAATGGAAATAATGATGGCACATTGCAAAAACCTTCCTCATTATCTTCCATCTATTTTGCCTTCCTCCTATTGGTTTCATTTATTTTCTCTTTCTTCATTTTGTTTTTCCCAGACATAAATTCTAAAACTGAAATTGTCATTGGTTCTGAAAATATATTTAACAATAACATTAGTATGTGATATGTATTTTCTGCTGATTATATGATAAGCACGGTACACATGCCTCATCAGTATTACCTTATTGAAACCTGACCAGAATTCTGTGAGTTCAGCATCAGTATTATCTGAATTTCATAGCAGAAAATACCATGTTTTGAAGTCAAATTGAAACTGTGCATTCTCACTTTGGATATTAAGCTTTTAACTCTTATGCTAAACAGAAAATACAGGCTTAATGGAATGTTATGAAAATATAGTGCAATTTGGGAATGATAAATTTGCAAATGCTTGGTTAATAGCAAGTAGAAGTAAGTAAATCCTTAACTCCCATGTTTAATTGTAGGAGCAAATTTCATTGGTGAAAAATATTTAGAGTTTTCCAGAGACAAACATTTAAAGAAAAAAAAATGAGGGATGTATAGAATTCACAGAATTAAAATGAGTTCAACAATTATAGTTGACTGTTTTCTGAGAGGTTTCTTTTCAGAAACAAAAGGTATATACTTATTTGACTTTTTTAAGGAGTATAAATATCACAAAAATAATCTTATTGTATATTGCTTCCTTTGTATTCTACACATTGATCAAGGTTTACACATAAAACCTTAAACAATTAGTTATTTCTTTTATTCTGAATTTGTTTGCTCCTATGATTTCTTTCACATATCTTTTATTGATGAAAATAAAACTCATTAGAAAATCGTTTATTGACTTGAAGAAGACAGCAAACTTACCTAAATTCTTGGTATCCTTTGGGGATTATATTTCATGCTGAGCTATTGGCCTAAGAATTCAAAGTGATATTTTCATAATTGGGCAATTAAATATCTGATTATCTGAGATACAATTTGTGCTCTGTGAAAAAAATCTATGAATTCATTGTTGCAGTTAAAAATTAGAATCATATCTAGTTTTTATCTAAATGTCCACTTTCATGTCTGCCTCTGATCCTTTTATTCTGCTTAGAGTTCTTTTTTTTTTTTTTTTTTTTGGTTAAGATACATACTCCTTTCCTGTTTTCACCTGTGTCCATCCCTCCTTTTCTGCCTAATTACAACCTCAGCCTTTATGAATAATCTGAAGCTCTTTTTTATAACTTAATTAAATGTGTACTCATCCTTCACTCTTCTGTCGTAGTCATATATGTGTCATTCCCACTTAACTCTTATGCTAAACAGAAAATACAGGCTTCATTGAATGTTAATTGAATAATTAAACCAATAATAAAAAACTAGGACAGCATCAAAATGCAAAATAAAAATGCGCTGCTAAAGTTTTCATTCAGATATCTACCATATCAGGACTCTAGGGGTCATGAGTACCATAGTATCTAAACAGCTTTCAGTTTATTTTGTAATTCCTCTTCCAAAACCCTTGCTCAAGAATCACTCATTTGGAATCCAGTCCACCTTAAGGATATTTCTTCTCAGTTTTCCTTGGGACTTGTCTATCTCTCTTTTCATGAGTTGAATCGTGTCCTCCAATAAGATCTATTGAAGTCCTAATGTCCATATTTGTGCATGTGACCTTATTTGAAACTAATCTGTTTGGAGATGTAATCAAGTTAAGATGTGGCCATCAGGGAGGGTCCTAATCCAGTATGGCAAGTGTCCTTATTAGAACAGCCGTATTTGGGCACAGATATATACAGAGAGAAGAATGTCATGTGGAAACACACACAAAGGGAAAACAAGTTATACTGTCACAAGATATGGAACAACTGGGGCTAGCGGAAGTCGGAAGAGGCAAGGAAGAGGTAACTTTACAGGTTTCAGAGGAACCATAGTGAGCTGACACCTTGATACTGGACTTCTTGCCTGCAGAACTGTGATACAATATATTTCTGTTGCTTTAAGTCATCCAGTTTTTGGTACTTTGTTATGGCAGCCTTAAGAAACTAAACAATCCTTGACTTCAACCATGCAGTGTGCACAGTTTTTATTAATATACCCTCTATCTTGAACTTGACAATTATCTTAGTCAGTTTGAACTGCTATTAAAAAAAATTGTCAGAGACTAGGTGGCTTAAACAACAAACATCTATTTCTCTTAGATCTCCTGCCTGGGAAGTTCCAGATAAAGGAGCTGGCTATCTTTTATCTCCTGAAGGCAGTCTTCCTGATTTTCAGATGACTATCTTGTATCTTCACATGGCAGAGAGCAGAGAGAAAGAGGGCAAGCTCTTCTGTTTCTTCTTAGAAAGTGAAGTTGCTCAGTCGTGTCCGACTCTTTGCGATCCTGTGGACTGTAGCCTACCAGGCTTATCTATCCATGGGATTCTCCAAGCAAGAATACTGGAGTGGGTTACCATTTCCTTCTCCAGGGGATCTTCCCAACCCAGGGATTGAACCCAGGTCTCCTGCATTGGAGGCAGACACTTTAATCTGCCAGGGAAGCCCTTCTTCTTATGAGAGCACTAATTCCATTCATGGAGGCTTCCATTCTCATGATCTAAATACATTGCAAATCCTCCACATCCTAATGTCATCACATTGAAAGTTAGGATTTCAATATATAAATTTCACGGGGATATAAAGTCAATAACACTATATATTTAGCTTATTCAATAGGCTTGTCTGTGCCAGTACAGGCACACTACTAATAGATCAGTAGTGCTTCTAACTCTTAAAAACTGGCATAGTCCTTACATCATGAATATGGATATAAAAAGTTCATCCACTGAAGCTCATGAATTTCATTCTTAGATTGACCTTCATGTCCTCATTATCACTCTACTCTATTTTCATATCCAACTCTAAGAAAATTAGTTCTTTTGATTCCCCTGTTCCATAGATGATTAGAAACAGCAAATTGAGTAGGAAGGAAGGGATTCAAGAAATACTGTCAGAATGGGAATTATTACAGAGCCATGAAGTGGTAAGTTTAAAACTTGCCTTAGAATGCAAACTCTATCACTAATAACCTTTTAGAGATTGGGAATTTGCCTTAATGTTTCAAGACTTACTTTCCACATTTGTTTAATGGAAAATCATAACATCCATTATTACAACTAATGATGTAGCCTTTACCAAATACCCAGCCCAGATGTAGAGTAGGAACTACTGTCAATGTTTTTCCTTTTTTTTTAAATTTCATAGATATCTAGCATCACCAATTGTAAGGGAAAAAGCCAGTTCTTACATTTTTGCTTAGTGTTGTCATTACTAAGCATAGGGATGACTTTGATCTTTGATAAAATGATTAAATGATGATCAATATTAGCAAGAATTTATGAAATCCATGTTGGAAGTTATATTAGATTTCTATTGTAGCTGTACCAAAGTATCACAAACTAAGTAGCTTAGAAGAACACACATTTATTACTTGACTATTTGGTTAATCAGAGGTCTGACACAGATATTTCCAGACCAAGATCAAAATGTCAGCAGTTTTGTGTTCCTTTCTGAAGGATCTAGGGTACAATTTGTCCTTGTCTTTTCCAGTTTCTACTGGCTTCCTGCATTCCTTGGCTTGTGGTGTCCATCTTACATCTTCAATACCTGCAACACTGTAACCCTTGACCTTTCTTGTATAGTCACATTTTTTCCTTTGACTATATCCAGAAATTAGTTTTCTCTTAAGAACCCATGTGATTACATTAGTTCCTCCTTGATAATACAGGGTAATCTCCTTGTTTCAGTGTCTTTAACTTTAATTACATCCTGAAAGTCCCTTCTGCCTTATGGAAGGTGACAAATTCACAAACCATGAATTAGGATGCTGACTTTGGAGCTGCTGGGGTAGGGTGGGAGTATTATTCTGCTTACGACACAACTGGGCTTTCCTGGTGGGAGACCTGGGTTTGATCCCTGGCTCAAGAAGATCCTCTGGAGAAGGAGAAGGCAACCTAGTCCAGTATTTGTGCCTAGAGAATTCCATGGACAGAGGAGCCTGGTGGGCTACAGTCTATGGAGTCTCAAAGAGTTGGACACGACTGACCGAGTAGCACACACCACAGAACCTTTTTTTTTACACCTTACATGAGTTTTTTCATTTATCTTGAATATTAATTATATGGAATAATTAATTTCCAGAAATTCTTAATAAGATTGAATACTTTTTTGACATTTAGTCTACTCATAACAATTAGCAGAATCTCTGATACTCATTTATATTAATGAGAGTACACTGGACCCATCACATACCTAATTATTCATGTTAGTGAAGCCTTCTTAAATACTATACTCATGAAATAAATGTTAATTGCCTGTATTTGAACTGTTTTCAGTTTGGGGTATCTAGTCCCTATGACGTTTTCCAGAGTTGGTAAGTTTATTTGGTCCTTGCACCAATTTTAAATCCTTGTTCATTAAATTGCTTCCCAGGTGGTGTAGTGTAAACGGATTTGCCCTGCAGTGCAGGAGACTCAAGAGATGCGGGTTCAATCTCTAGGTCAGGAAAATCCCCTGAAGTAGGAAATGGCAACATACTCCAGTATTCTTGTCTGAATAATCCCAAGGACCAAGGAACCTTGTGGGCTACAGTCCATTGGGTCGCAAAGAGTCGGACAAGACTGAGCATGCATACACTGCATACTCATTAAAAGTAAATTTGTGAAATGCATTACTATAAATATCATAGCCTCAAAAAGGAGAGTAAAAATAAGAAAAAGCTTTCTGAATCAATATATTTTTTCAACGTTATTGTTACTGATTTAAAAAAAAATGGGAATAGCATTGTCTAATCCTAGAGTTCTAAATAGATTAACCAAAAAGTAAATCCACTATGAATTTTCTACAGTGCCTATAAATGTCATGTATTTGAACTGTAAGTGATTCACAAATATAAACAGAAGAACTAGTATCTAGATGTAGCTATATAGTCTTTGTGAATCAAAGATCATGACTCTTAAGAGTTAGACATAAAGAAACTGAGTTCTAGAATTATTCATTTACTTCAAAGTAGTCATAAAGTTAGATGATAAACGAAATTTAATTCCACTTTAAACTCACTAAAAAACTTAGAAGAAGAAATATACTGAGACTGGTCTGATTACAATGTATATGTATGAATTCACTTATAATTTACACAACAAATATTTATTTGATGGCAGACATTGTACTAATTGCTACAAACAGAGAATAAGCAAGATCATCTAATGTCCTTTAGAGTCTGCAACTGAACTAATGCAAATTCATCATAGAAATGTATTTTCTTCCCTTTTTGAAACTTTCCTACTATTTTGAGTTTCATTGATAAACCCTTTTCCCTGATCAACCTTGCCCTCCTTAAATGACAATAATTCACCTAATTTAAGGGTTAACTTTAGCAATTATTATCACAAATATCCTTGGTATAATGCTACTGAAATAGAAAAATCTAGAAAATTAAATAAGCTTAAAAAGTTTAATGGAACATTCAGAAATGTATGATTTCCAGCAAGATGGGAGGTAGTTGGGATAAAGTGGCCTATAAGTATGTTCAAAAAGACCCTCTCTAATTAGAGTCAATACTAATTAAATTTAGAACTTAGCAATGTGTTTATTAAAACATGCAATACATTTACTGTTGTGAAATGAGAATTATGAGTAAAGAAAATAAATCTGCAAGATTTAACTTAAGTTTTCAAATCTTCTAGATTTCTTTGAGAATCAATGTCTCACTAAAATGAAAGACAAGAAAGTCATATGTTCTTTTATAAGTCTTGACTTTGTCAAACTGGGGCAACCCTTTCGCTGTCACCACCACTGCCATCAAAGATATAATTGTGAACAACTCGTTTTGTAAAAGTAAAGAGAGTTGAGATTCAAATATTTATTTCTAAATCAAATCAGCTATTCCTTGCTGACTCATTTTGTGAATTAAAAACAAATCACTCACTGATAATTTGTATTTACATGCCACTTTTCTTCTGTCAAGCTAAAAAAATTTAATTTCTTTATACTTCAATTTTTTTCCCAAAAGGTTAAAGAAAAAAGAATTATAATACCAACTGTTTCCCCACAGCATTATTAATAAAAGCCTTTAAACCACCTTGATCATTTATGATAAATATGCCAAGTATGAAATGTTATTATTAGCTATACATTGACTACCAGTTGCCCATCATTAAAGAATAACTTTAAAACTTTGAAATTGTCACTGCTGTTTTGAACAGAAACAGCATTTGGTTAGAAAGAAGGCATGCATTTTGAAACTTCAAAACTGAAATGTTGGAGAGTCACTGCATTTAGTTGGTACATAAATGCAAGAAGAGAAAATGTGCATTCCACTTACCACTACTCAATAATTCCTCCTCACTGCCTATTCTATTTTTTAATGCATTAAAATTACTCTTTGGGTAAAGTGTCCATTTAAATGATTGCTATGTTTTAAACAATTTTTAAAATGTGATGGGATGCCCATTCCTCATGCTACTCTGGTGTTCTGGGATAATTCTGATGGCTTAAGTGCCCTCAGTGGCAGGAAAAGAGACCACTGCTAATCATAGGAGACCGCAAAGCCTAAATTAAATGCTTTTTTTGTTGTTTTTCCCTTTCTTCAATTAAAATGTTTTTTCTATAACCAGATGTAAAGATATGAAGAATTTTCATTCAAGAAAAGTACACAGAGATACCCATGAAGTTGTCTTTTTACGTCTACTTGTGAGTGAGTGATAGTCACTCAGTTGTGTCTGACTCTTTGCAACCCTTTAGACTGTATGTAGCCTTCCAGGTTCCTCTGTCCATGGAATTCTCCAGGCAAGAATACTGGAGTGGTTTGCCATTATGTCTATGAATAAATCATAAGCTGGTTATGCTGCTGCTGCTGCTAAGTCGAGTCTGTTGTGTCCGACTCTGTGGGACCCCATGGATGGCAGCCCAACAGACTCCTCTGTCCCTGGGATTCTCCAAGCAAGAATACTGGAGTGGGTTGCCATTTCCTTCTCCAATGCATGAAAGTGAAAAGTGAAAGTGAAGTCGCTCAGTCGTGTCCGACTCTTAGCGACCCCAGGAACTGTATGTCCATGGGATTCTCCAGGCAAGAGTACTGGAGTGGGTTGCCATTGCCTTCTCTGAAGTTGGTTATAACATATCTTAAAATGCAACATGGCTTATAGAAGAATCAAATTGTATTTGTCATTTGCATTTTTTCTTTGATTTTTAAAAAAAAATTGTTAGATAATCTAAGGAATACTAATAAAGAAATAACACCTTTAATACATTAAGATTAAAATGGCTACTCTCTTTTTAGGGAGATAAGTTAAGCCAGAATGCTAACCAATGTTTCAGACTATGATTTTAGATCTAATTTTGAAAAGCAAAAAAGAAAAAAAAAATGCAAGTAGCTATTATATTACTGAGGGAGATGGTATCTAAACAATATGTTGGTCTCATAACTATACTATTGAGCTCATTAACTTGTAAGTATTGAGGGTCTATTTCTTCTAATAGCCATCATTATTAGAAGTATACTTGCTAAAGCAATGCATGGTGGCCAGATAGTGACATGTGAATGGTTTTCAGGTTTTTGAGCCACACAGATCTTAGTAAGATAATTAAGACCCACTCCACTTCTTTCAGTTAGTGTTGTTTTTTAACTTCAATCTCAGTCTCTAAACTTTATTTCCTTCTCTCCCCTAACTAAATATTAAAGTGGAAGTCCTGGCTGTTTGGAATGGAGGAGAGACAGGATCCTTGGGCTATAAAACTATCTTTACTCCCTCTTCTGATAACTAGCTCTTCCATTTATTGTGATAATGAGAAGGAAGGGTAGAAAAGACAAACATTTCTTTACTAAATAAGTTCATGGGACAGACCTCTCTCCTTGTTAATCATCCTATTTCTCTTGCTAACAATGCCTGGTACTCAGTGTCTTTTCTGGCAGAAGTATCCAAATGGTACTCTTTGATGGTACTTGCAAGAGATGTTCAGAGAGATTCAATAGACACCCTCCCATTTTAAGGTTTCCTAATTTTTCACACTCAGTACTGCTAAGCCAAATTCCCACCTTTTCCCACAATTTCCCAGTCAGTGTTCATGGCCAGTCATCTTCCCCATGGTCTTTTACTTCTGAGTTTCCTTCCTGAAGAGGGACATTCTGTTATGTGAGATATGAGCCAACTGGCTCCAGCCCAAAGAAGTACTTCAGTGTACACTCATTCAACCTATTCAGATCAATAATAGGAGCACAGGCAGTTCCACTCGACCACCCTGTCAGCCCCAGGCTGTGTCCCCACTTCCCTAAGATTCTGCACATTGTACAGAGAGGTAGCAGTAGGACAGATGACTACACAAACAATTTAGAAGCCAAGTATCAGGCTTAAATTCTTGGAGGTACAAATAATCTTTGCAAGTAATTTCCTGAAAGATTCTTCTCTGTTGCCTTTGAGAGATCAAAGGAATCCCAGATTCCCTCCTCTTTCCAGGGATGCTCTACGACCTAAGCAACTTTCACATGATTCTTTCCACTTTCTTTTTGAATAAAAGGAAGCCACTGTAATTAGCAGTGTTGATTCTATTGAATGGTTAATAAAAGCATGATCTTCTCATAGCAAGTCTTAAGACCATGCTATTCTTACAACTCAAAATTGATTCCACAAATATTTATTGAGCACCAGTACCATGGAAGGTGAACTTCCCTGGTGGCTCAGATGGTAAAGTGTCTGCCTACAATGCGGGAGACCTGTGTTCAATCTCTGGGTTGGGAAGATCTCCTGGAGAAGGAAATGGCAACCCACTCCAGTATTCTTGCCTGGAAAATCCCATGGACAGAGGAATCTGGTAGGCTATAGTCCATGGGATCTCAGAGAGTCAGACACGGCTGAGCGACTTCACTTCACTTCACTGTGGAAGGAATTGTTCTAGGTATTAGTAAAATAGCATAAAGTATTTTTTTTAATATTTTTCCCTATGGAGCAAACATTCCTATGACAACAACTAAAGCAGACAAAGATAAAGGACTTCAGAATGGTGGGTTTGGAAAGCTTTAATGGTGGTGTTTTTGTTTAAAATAAACAGTAAAAGCAATGCTAGAAAGGAATTATTTGAATAGAGGCACAGGAAGCAAGTGAAAGATCAAGCCTTGGAATATAGGGTGGAGAAGCAGGAAGGAAGGGTTCCAGACAGATGAAAAAATAGGTACAGGGGCCCTGAGACATGAACATGGCAACTTGTCCAAGAAACCTAACATAATATGCAATTATTTCCTGCATTCATTTTCAGCTCTTTCCTCTACTCAAAATGCAGGTGCTTGATACTTAGAATCACTCTGCTCTACTGAATTAAGACTATGCAAGGTTTAAGCTGTCATGACCATGGCAAAACTATCTGAGCAGAACCCCACTGTCAATATCAAACCACATTCTCTAACACATTGCGAATTCCTTTTATATAGAAACTTAGGCTTAAAAGTATATATATTGGCAATGAGTGCCGATAAATGCCTGCTAAGTGAGTGAATGAAAACTATCAGGCCTAGAGAATGTGTTTTATGAATATGAACAATGTGACCATTTTTTAGAATCAAGTCTCCACAATTGAATTTTCTATGAATTTCCCATCTATCATTGTCTACCTATGAGCCTCTTAAAGGATGGAACCCACATATACCCAATAATCTGTCATAGCAAGTATGCTAAAATTGATGTCTTTTGTAAAGAGCTTACTAATTTTCAGTCACTATGGAAAATTGTATGTAGAAATTTGTAGAATTTTATCCTATAATTTGTATGTAGAAATTTATCCTAATTTTAGTTTGATTTTAATAGCTTCTAAAGACAGAAAAATGAGGTTTTGAGAATTGCTGTAGGTCATAATATTATTGGAAAGGAGTAGAGTGTTTAAACAGGGTATTGTATTACATCATATAACAATTAATCACGTGCTTAAGTTCAGAAAAAGAGTAAAGGAAAATAATTTGATGTTCCAAAAAAGTGGGACCTTGCACCATAATATTTTTGTGTGTTCTGTTGTTCTAATTTTTTTGATCTCTCCTTGGTTAACTAAGTCTTAGTATGTGTACATGTGTGCATGCTCAATTATGTCTGATTCTTTGTGATTCCATGGACTGTAGCCTGCCAGACTCCTCTGTACATGAAATTTTCCAGACAAGAGTACTGGAATGGGTTGCCTTTTCCTGTTCCAGGGGTTCTTCCCAACTCAGAGATCAAACCCTTGTCTCTTGCATCACCTGCATTGGCATTTGAATTCTTTACCACCCTGCTACATGGGAAACCCTAAGTTTTGGGAAGGAGAAGGTAACAGAACTTGTCTTTAACCTGGACTTTCCACTAACTAGTTCTGTGACGTTAAGCTACCTCTCTGAGTCTCAGTCAGATTTGTTATCTGTAAAACAGCAATAAAAACACCAATAGTATAAGTGAGTGTGTGGATAAAGGAGTAAATGCAAAGACTTTAGCAAGAACACATTAAAAACTGCATCAAAAAAGCAGATAACACTATTCTTGGTTAGCAAAAACAAATCTAGAATTCAAAATCAGACGTGTCTAATTCTAAAGCCTAGACATTAAACCACTGCATACAATGCCACCTACATTATTTTCCAGGAAGTTCACAGTGATTTCCTGCAGTCATACACATATGTCTATTTTTGCACTGCTCCTACTCTTTATTTTCTTGTGTCTTTTATAGAAAAGCAAGAGATAACAACTGCAAATAGATGTTCCATTAAGAGACCAAGACTGTTTACTTCTGGGTCATGAAAGCACTCCCTCTTTTTGTTTTTAATATCTTGTGAAGAAAACATTCAATAATCCATCCCCTTGGGCAATTTCAATTTATTCAATTCTTAAGGGACATTTTAAGCTGAAAACTTCACTAGGGTGCATTTCCCTTGAAAGAAACTGGTAAAGAGCAAGGTGTAGATTTCACCATCCGTACTTGCTAAGACACCTGCAGAAAAATAATTCTCACCATCCTTGGCTAAAGGATATAGTTTCTATGAATATAACATCTGACAATGGTTTATGCTGGCATCTATTTACAATGGAGAGTTAAGTTCTGGAGAATGGTTTATGCTGGCATCTATTTACAATGGAGAGTTAAGTTCTGGAGACACAATCAGTATTTACAGGTTTTGGCAAAGAGCATTGAAATAGTGCAAATGACAACCTAAATTACTTACCCATCTTATAGAGGACTAGTCATACTTCAAAACTTACAACTATGAATTGAAAAAAAATGAGATATCTAAATTCCTTAGCATGTTTTTTAACACCAATGTAAAATTTCAGAAAAATGGCTTGATAATTATTTTAACAACATAATTACAAAATCTTAGGAAAAACGTTATTTCCCTTCAAATGTCTTTCACAATTTATAAACTGGTACAGATTAATAGAAATTTAGAACTGTTGTAGCCTAAAGGTGTGAATTTCAAATAGTTTTAAAAGTAGAAACTTTTTTTTTTCATATTAAACCTAGCTGTGCTGTGTGTGCTCAGTCATTCGGTCATGTCTGATTCTGTGTGATCCTGTGGACTGTAGGTAGCTTGCAAGACTCGTCTATCCATGGATTTTTCCAGGTTTCCAGGCTTCCAGGCAAGAATACTGGAGTGAGTTGCCATTTCCTACTCCAGGGGATCTTCTTGACCCAGGGATCAAACCTGCATCTCTTGCCTCCAGATTCTTTACCAGTGTGCCACCTAGGAATCCCTAAAACTTAACTAGACATTTAATATTAAAAATTAGATTAAATGCATGCTTTATCAGCATGAGTTTATTGTATAAGTTAAGGTTAAACTATGTACATATGAAAAGTCAATCCATTTTGATAAATATATGTTAACATTGGCTGTTATGGGAGAAAATTGTAGTTTTATATCAGTTTCACTATCCAATTGATTTCTTCCTTTTTTTTTTCTTCTGATTACATACAAGTGAAAAATAGGAATTCACACAGACAAATCAAAGTATGTGCAAGTAATTATCGTAGGACTTCTGGTACTCTCAAGGGACCATAGATTTAAAAAATGGAGATGTTTGGAATAGAAGTTGGAGATTCTTGTATTCAATGTTCAGTAACTCTTCTCACTCATGGTCAATAAAAGCAGAGACTACTCAAAGATGCCAAATTAGCACAAAAATTATATTTTGATGCTATCAATTGAAAAAGGGTGAAGAAAAATTTTTGTTAATTTCAACTAAGAATTATGTGGTAGAGAGCACAGATTCCTGAGAATTGATTGCAGTCAATGTAGCAGGCTCTGCAGACTAGCAAGCCTTCCTGCACTTCACATGGAGCTTATCAGTGTAAGTTTAGAAGACCGGGCTTGCACACACCTAATTTCATAAAGAAAGTCAAATAAAGAATGTCACTCTTTATTTTCCATTATAAATATTTATAGTTGTGTCATATGAACAAAGATATCAGAAGAAGCCTAATTTCTGAAGTCAGCACAAACTTAGTTGCATAAACTTTTATATTTGGTACATATCAGAGTTGACTAGAGGCTTTTCTGAACTTTTCACTTTTACACTTTTAATGTTACTAAGGTAATATTAATTTAAAAAATATATTATTTATTTAATACAGTGTTTAAAGTTACTGGGCCTTCCTTGTGACTCAGGTGGTAAAGAATCCACCTGCAATGTGGGAGACCTGGGTTTGATTCCTGGGTTGGGAAGATCCCCTGGAGAAGGGAAAACTCCATTTATGACTAAATATTGGCTATTTATTTGTGTTGTACAATACATTATTGTAGCCTATCTTACACCCAATACTTTGTACCTCACACTTTCTCCACCCCCTCTAATACACCTCACCTGAACTGGTAACCACTAATTTGTCCTCTGTATCTTTGAGTCTGCTTCCTTTTTGTTATATTCACTAGTTTATGTATGTTTTAGATTCTACATATAAGTGATATCATACAGTATTTGTCTGACATATCACTTAGCATAATGCCCTCTACTTTCACCTATATTGCTGCAAATGGCAGAATGTCATTCTTTTTTGCAGCTGAGTGGTATTCCATTGTATGTCTATGTGTATATGAGTGTGTGTGTACACATATCTCATATCTGACGAATACTTCGGTTGCTTCCACATCTTGGAAATTGTAAATAATACTGCTATGAACATTGAGGTGTAGGTATCTTTTTAAATTTTTTTTTTCTTTGCTCTAGTCCATTGATATGACCTTCTAGGTGAAGCAACAAAAAGAGAAAAGAGAGATCGTATTCAAAGATTCAAATATTTTGACAAGAATTGATTGCCTTACGTTTATTTCAGCTTAAAAAATTATCCCATATTGCTTTATTCCAGTGGTTCTCACCTAGCATGGTTTTTTGACCCTCAGTAGAACATTTGGCAACGTCTGGAGACAATTTTTGTTGTCTGGAAGGCAGCTGCACTACTGGTCCCAGTAAATAAATTCCTGGGGTACCACTAAATATTGTAAAACACAGTACATGCACCCCCAACAAGAAAGAATAATGCAGCACAAAATGTCCAGGAGTCCGAAGGTTAAGAAACACAGAATTAGGCCACTAATGTTAAATTTAATTATCATATATCACTATGGTTCTCTACTGAGAACTCTATGGAAAAAAATCTTATTTCCCTTCATCCTCACATTATGTAAATAGGAGTTCAGAATAATCCTAAAAACTATATAATATTTGATACTTAAATATTTTAAAATGACAGAGATTACACATACCACAGATGTTTCAAAGTTTCTAGGAGTGTTCAGAGTAATTTCCATGTAACCACAGAATCTAATGATAATGCTGTGGTTTGACAGAACAATAACACATAATCATTGTCTTTACATAATATTTGCCATTTTGCATGACTACTGTCATAGAGTTTCCAGCCACTCTACTCTGAAGCAAGGTTGTGAACTTCCATATACTCTGATACCTTATCTATACAAAAATTTTGACATAAATGTATTGTATCAGTAACATAAATTTATTCTGATTGTTCCCAACTTCAAAAATTATGTAGAGTATTTGACAACACTCTTCTTTGACATGGGGTTTTTAGGTAATTTCTTGTAAGATGTGTTTCTGCCCTGAATTATATGTCTAAAAATAATCTCCATTTTATGGTTTACAGGTCCCTTGATTTTTTTTTAAGGAAAAATAAGCCACTGCAAACATCCCATAAGTGTAGTTTTGTAGGATGAGGGTTTGTATCATCCATAATTATGAAGCTTCATAAATGCATATGCCTTGTTTCTCTTAATAGTAATTCATACAAGAGGCTTTTTAGCCATCACCGAGGTATGGAATACAAGAAGTTGAAATTTGAAAGTTAATGGCTTGCCCTTTTCTAACAGCACACTACATTTTCACACTGTAACTAACACTTTGCTTTATTCAACAACTGAACTGTTGACAAGGTCATTTGAGCTAGTCAGAACAGTAAAATATACCAGTACATCAAAAGCAAGTGAATATGAAAGGAAAATAATAAAATTAAAGAAAACAATGAGGAAAGAACTCTGGGGTTTCCAAAATGCTGTGTCAAACTCCCCAGTGGAGTTTTCCTATATCCATTATATTGTATACTAAATACAGTGTAAGTTTTCCTATCAAACAGTATATTTTAAGCTAGCTTAAATTGATACTTAAGACCAAAATCATTTTAAAGGAAATTCTAAAGTCTATGCTCATTATTTTAATCTTGTATTTACTAATTTATGTCATTAAAATATTATCAATGAAGCTATTGATTTGTATGAAAACAATAAGGAAGTATTTTTCATAAACTTTAAAGATACTTCTAGCAATTTTTCCAGAGCTGATCTCAGAAATGGGGCAGTGTTCTAGGCGGATTAGTAAATGTGCATTAGCTAATAACTTCTGTTTTAAAACCAAGCAGTCATTTCACTCACCTCAATGCAGATTCTGTGTTCCAAGCCAAGGACCATTTGTAATCTAGAATCACTGTTCACAATCTGTCTAGCACATTAGAAAATAAATCAAAAAAATAAAAATAAATAAATCCTTGTCATATAGGTATATGCTTTGGTTTATGCATTTGGGTCTTCTGTCTTGACTGTGTGGAATCACCATACCAAAACTATCATTGTTAAGAATCTATATAATTGGACATTTAAAAAATGTTTTATCACAAATAGAATATTTTAATGTAGTATGATGATTCAAGAAGAATAAGGGATCTTTGAAGTTAATGATATGAAGAAGGTAAGGAATATCCATATATGATGATAATTTATAAAGAGCTTAATATATTTAGTTCTTGTTTTATAAATCATTCTATAAAAATTACTTGGAAAATGTAAACTAAATATATGGCTTTGAGTGTTTCAAAATCTTGTGTATTGTATTCTATTTTCAGTTATAGAATGTAGATTTAAAAGACACCACAAGGTTGATAATATAAGGAGCAGGGAAGATTTTATGAAAATTAATTCCTTTCAGTGCATATTTAGAATTTCTAATCTTTAGGGCCCCTCTTATTCTTTCTGCACGACCCTAATTTTTCTTATCCAGAGCAAGGGTTCTGTATACTTTAGAAATGACTGCATTTGTAAATGCATTTTATTTTGCACAATTAATATTTTTTATTAATTTTCCTTTAATTTTGAGATGACATAGTACAATGATTAAAATACTGAGCATATATCGATTTATTTCCACTGTGTCACTGCACTGGGAGTTTCTTCATCAGTAGCATTACACTATTAATAGTATCTGACACATGATTTGTTGGCAAACAAGATATTGTTGAAAGCTGTACTTTGCTTCCACAGAAAAGGTTAAACAAACAATAGTTATTACTGTCTTGATTTGAAATTGTTAGTAAAAAAATTATTAGTGAATTAATGGTATTAAATAAGAGCTCAAAAAGTAAATACAACAAATTAAGTGAATAAATAGTACACTAATGATAATAAATAAGAATTATAATAAATCTGGGAAAATGGCAAATCCATTATTTTATGGGTTTCTCAATGTGAAGGAGAGAGCCTCTCCCCACCACTGCCCACTAACACAAAGTAATCCATAATCATACCACCAAAAACTACATTAAAACTTCAGAGGTCACAAAGAAGGAAGCTGATTTTTTTCTGAAAGAATATGAATACATCCAACATTATTTAGAAAGAAATGAAGTCTTATATAACCTCTAAGGGCTCAATAAAAAATAAAGAAAACATATAGAATTATATATAATTATTAGCAATGGCTACAAATTAACAAGAAATGTTTCTCTAACATATCAATCAATGTATCATGAAGTAAAATTACAATGTTAGAGAGAAGCTCTAGAGCCAATGATTATGAGACCAGACCTTAACTACACTTATTAAGCAATGTTTTTGTTTCTTTTTTTAATGAGTAGATTGATACCAGATGATGGCATAGTCTTTATTTTTTGCCATGGAAAATCTACATCCTATGCTATACTTTAGTCTCTATATTTTGGATATAGTTAATCACAAGGATTCTTTTAGTTATCTTCTAATCAATACATATTCATTGAGGTTTTAGTCTGTACCATCTACTATGCTAAAAAGCACCACATAAAATGGTAAAGGAGATAGAGAAGTTCTGCAATATAAATAAAAAAACAAATGTTGTTCTAGTGACTATAATACTTCTTCAGTATTAAAAAGTTAACAAATAAAGATTCTTTAAAGCTCAAAGATAAGGGGAGCAAGGAGATTGAAGAGCATGCTATACATAAAAAAAGTTGCATGGGGAAAGTCTGGAGTCAAGAGTGAATGCAGCTCCATGAAAGACCTGAAATAATCACAATGTATCTGCATATAGATATCCAGTAAAGTTTTAGTGAGGTAAGAGAGTTTGATAACAGACCACAGAAACAGATTAATTGTGAATCCAAAACCCAGTACTTGGATGCAATCTCAAAAACAACAGAATGATCTCTGTTCATTTCCAAGGCAAACCATTCAAAATCAGAGTAATTCAAGTCTATGCCCTGACCAGTAATGCCGAAGTTGAATGGTTCTATGAAAACCTACAAGACCTTACAGAACTAACACCCAAAAAAGATGTCCTTTTCATTACAGAGGACAAGTAGGAATTCAAGAAACACCTGGAGTAACAGGCAAATTTGGCCTTGGAGTACAGAATGAAGCAGGGCAAAGATTAATAGAGTTTTGCCAAAGAAATGCACTGGTCATAGCAAACACTGTCTTCCAACAACACAAGAGAAGACTCTACACATGGACATCACCAGATGGTCAACACTGAAATCAGACTGATTATATTCTCTGCAGCAAAAAATGGAGAAACACCATACAGTCAGCAAAAACAATACTGGGAGCTGACTGTGGCTCAGATTGTGAACTCCTTATTGCCAAATTCAGACTGAAATTGAAGAAAGTAGGGAAAACCACTAAACCATTAAGGTATGACCTAAATCAAATCCCTTAAGATTATATATGGAAGTGAGAAATAGATTTAAGGGACTAGATCTGATAGAAAGACAGGCCAGTGAACTATGGATGGAGGTTCCTGACATTGCATAAGAGACAGGATCAAGACCATTCCCAAGATACAGAAATACAAAAAAGTTAAATGACTGTCTGAGAAGACCTTACAAATAGCTATGAAAAGAAGAGAACTGAAAGGCAAAGGAGAAAAGGAAAAGTATGTCCATTTGAATGCAGAGCTCCAAAGAATAGCAAAGAGAGATAAGTAAGCCTTCGTCAGTGATCAGTTCAAAGAAATAGAGGAAAGCTATAGAATGGGAAACACTAGAAATCTCTTCAAGAAAATTAGAGATACCAAGGGAATATTTCATACAAAGATGGGCTCAATAAAGGACAGAAATGGTATGGAGCTAACAGAAACAGAAGATATTAACAAGAGGTGGCAAGAATACACAGAAGATCTATACAAAAAAGATCTTCACAACACAGATAATCAGGATGGTGTGATCACTCACCTAGAGCCAGAGTTCCTGGAATGTGAAGTCAAGTGGGCCTTAGGAAGCATCACTATGAATAGAATTCCAGTTAAGTTATTTCAAATCCTAAAAGATGGTGTTGTAAAAGTGCTGCACTCAGTATGCCAACTAATTTGGGAAACTCAGCAGTGGTTACAGGACTGGAAAAGGTCAGTTTTCATTCCAATCCCAAAGAAAGGCAATGCCAATGAATGCTCAAACTACCACACAATTGTACTCATCTCACAGGCTAGTAAAGTAATGCTCAAAATTCTCCAAGCCAGGCCTCAACAATACATGAACTGTGAACTTCCAGATATTCAAATTGGATTTAGAAAAGGCAGAGGAACCAGAGATCAAATTGCCAACATCCTCTGGATCATAGAAAAAGCAGGAGAGTTCCAGAAAAACATCTATTTCTGCTTTATTGACTATGCCAAAGCCTTTGACTGTGGATCTCAATGAACTGTGGAAAATTCTTAAAGAAATGGGAATACCAGACCACCTGACCTGCCTCCTGAGAAACCTGTATGCAGGTCAAGAAGCAACAGTTAGAACTGGACATGGAACAATAGACTGATTCCACATAGGAAAAGGAGTATGACAAGGCTGTATATTGTCACCCTGCTTATTTAACTAATATGTAGAGTACATTATGAGAAATGCTGGGCTGGAGGAAGCATAAGTTGGAATCAAAATTGCCTGGAGACATATAAATAACCTCAGATATGCAGATCAGTTCAGTTCAGTTCAGTCACTCAGTTGTGTCTGACTCTTTGCAACCCCATGAACCACAGCACGCCAGGCCTCCCTGTCCATCACCAACTCCTGGAGTCTATCTAAACCCATGTCCATTGAGTCGGTGATGCCATCCAACCATGACATCTTCTGTAGTCCCCTTCTCCTCCTGCCTTCAATCTTTTCCAGCATCAGGGTCTTTTCAAATGTGTCAGCTCTTCGCATCAGGTAGCCAAAGTATTGCAGTTTCAGCTTCAACATCAGTCCTACCAATGAACACCCAGGACTGATCTCCTTTAGGATGGACTGTTTGGATCTCACATCTATACATGACCACTGGAAAAACCATAACCTTGACTAGATGGACCTTTGTTGGCAAAGTAATGTCTCTGCTTTTCAATGTACTGTCTAGGCTGGTCATAATTTTCCTTCCAAGGAGTAAGTGTCTAAATTTCATGGCTGTAATCCCATCTGCTGGATGTGAGAGTTGAACTGTGAAGAAGGCTGAGCACCGAAGAATTGATACTTTTGAACTTTGGTGTTGGAGAAGACTCTTGAGAGTCCCTTGGACTGCAAGGAGATCCAACCAGTCCATTCTGAAGGAGATCAGCCCTGGGATTTCTTTGGAAGGAATGATGCTAAAGCTGAAACTCCAGTACTTTGGCTGCCTCATGTGAAGAGTTGTCTCATTGGAAAAGACTCTGATGCTGGGAGGGATTGGGGGCAAGAGGAGAAGGGGACTACAGAGGATGAGATGGCTGGATGGCATCACTGACTCGATGGGCCTGAGTCTGAGTGAACTCCGGGAGTTGGTGATGGACAGGGAGGTCTGGCGTGCTGTGATTCATGGGGTCGCAAAGAGTCGGACACGACTGAGTGACTGATCTGATCTGAATCCCATCTGCAGTGATTTTGGAATCCAAAAAAATGAAGTGGCCACTGTTTCCACTGTTTTCTTGTCTATTTCCCATGAAGTGATGGACCAGATGCCACAATATTAGTTTTCTGAATGTTGAGCTTTAAGCCAACTTTTTCACTTTCCTCTTTCACTTTCATTAAGAGGCTCTTTAGTTCTTAAGAGTGAAGAAGTTGGCTTAAAGTTAAACATTCAGAAAACTAAGATCATGGCATCTGGTCCCATCACTTTGTGGCAAATAGATGGGGGAACAGTGGAAAAAGTGCCTGACTTTATTTTGGGGGGGTCTCCAAAATCACTGCAGATGGTGACTGCAACCATAAAATTAAAAGACACTTATCTCTTAGAAGGATAGTTATGACCTACCTAGACAAAATATTAAAAAGCAGAGACATTACTTTGCCAACACAGGTCCATCTAGTCAAGGCTGTGGTTTTTTCAGTAGTCATGTATAGATGTGAGAGTTGAACTACTAAAAAAGCTGAGTGCTGAAGAATTGATGCTTTTGAACTGTGGTGTTGGAGAAGACTATTGAGAGTCCCTTGGACTGCGTGGAGGAAATCAGTCCTTAATATTCATTGGTAGGACTGATGTTGAAGCTGAAACTCCAATACTTTGTCCATCTAATGTGAAGAATGGACTCATTTGAAAATACCCTGATGCTGGGAAAGATTGAAGGCAGGAGGAAAAGGGGATGACAGAGAATGAGATGGGTGGATAGTATCACCAACTCAATGGACATGAGTTTGAGTAAACTCTGGGAGTTGGTGATGGACAGGGATGCCTGGCTTGCTGCAGTCCATGGGGTCGGAAAGAGTTGGTTACGACTGAGTGACTGAACTGAACAGAACTGATGAACAACGTATAAAAGCCCAGGGATAGGAGATCTTTAATGATAGTGATTAGTTTGAAGAGAATGAACTTGACATCATTCAAATACCAAAAATAGTAGAGTATATCACTTAAAGGGAGGTTTGAAGAAGAATGAGACTAGACTGGTAGGTAAGTGTCTAAAGGATTTGTGTTCAAATTTATGTAGTTGATATAAAATCTTAGAGGCAATGGGAAGACAGTGAAGTGCTTTCAGAAGATTGGAGATACACTCTAAAATTTTATTTTAGAAAAGATTGCCTAGTTTCTGTGTGGAGAGTGGAGTGCAGGGGAGCAATGCTGAGGCAGAAGATCTGGAAAAGTTTTCTGGAGCAAGACAGCCAAGTAGGCTTAGTCCGGTGTATGGTGGTGGCTAAGTAGAAATGTGTGAAATTTAAAAAGTAAATGAGACCTACACTAGAATTGGGAGACTGATAAAAGACTGTACAAGAGGGAAAGGAAAAAAAAAACATAATATTCAGTATTTGTACAATAACTTAGGCATTTCTATCTCCTTGCTTCTTTTTAAATAAAACATGTATATCTAAATAAAATATGTTTACTCATATAAATATATTCAACAATTTACACCTGTAATTTGAATTTCTAGGCATGGAAAAAAGTACATAACTTTTAAAACATGATATATCATACTATACTTACAATATTAAGACTCTAATTACCTGGAGAACCCACTCCAGCATTCTTGCCTGGAGAATCCCATGGGCAGGGATGCCTGGTGGGCTACATTCTATGGGTCACAAAGAGTTGGACACGACTGAAGTGACTTAGCATGAATGCACAAGATCCTAATCACATTTAAAAAAAAAAGAAATAAAGAGAAATAGTCATTGTTAAGGACAAGCATGTGCTGTAGATGTGATATTTGTAGATAAATTTGCTGGAGTCAAAATTGCTGAAGAGTCAAATATAATTATAATGGTAGATTTTTATTACAATAAATATCAAAGTATAGTCTTAGCATATGAAACTTCAGAATCTTATACACTACTTTCAAAATTAAGTCACATTCATTAACTTTGTATTATGGCAAATATACATAAGAACATTTGCCATTTTAACCACTTTTAAGCATGCAATTCAGTGGCATTACTTAAGATGTTATATAATCATCTTGTGTGCATGCTTAGTCAGTCAGTCGTGTCTGACTCTTTGTGACCCCATGGACTGTAACCTGCCAGGCTGCTCTGTCCATAGGATTTTCCAGGCAAGGATACTGGAATGGGTTGCCATTTCCTTCTCCAGAGGATGGGTGTTTCCGTGGTAGCTCAGTTGGTAAAGAATCTGTCTGTAGTGCAAGAGACTTGGGTTGGATCCCTAGGTGGGGAAGATCCTCTAGAAGGAAATGGCAACCCATTCCTGTATCCTTGCCTGGAAAATCCCATGGACAGAGAAGCCTGGCAGGCTGCAGTCCATGGGTCATAAAAGAGTTGGGCACAACTGAGCAACTAACACTGGGTCACTGGTCTCCAGAGGATCTTCCCAACTCAAGGATAGAACCCATGTCTCCTGCATTACAGGTGGATTTATTTTTTAAATAATATGTTTTTTTTTTGTTTTAGCTAGTTGTACTAGGTATATTTTATTGATATTATTTATAAACAGTAAATTTAATATTCTGCTGCTGCTGCTAAGTCGCTTCAGTCATGTCCGACTCTGTGCGACCCCAGAGATGACAGCCCACCAGGCTCCCCTGTCCCTGGGATTCTCCAGGCAAGAACACTGGAGTGGGTTGCCATTTCCTTCTCCAATGCATGAAAGTTAAAAGCAAAAGTGAAGTCGCTCAGTCGTGTCCAACTGTTAGCGACCCCATGGACTGCAGCCCACCAGGCTCCTCTGTCCATGGGATTTTTGACTCAAGAGTACTGGAGTGGAGTGCCATTGCCTTCTCCATTTAATATTCTAATACAGTATAAATTTTGGCATCAAGTTACTCTGCTGCCTGTTTTTCTCCCCCTTTTCTTTTATCTATTTAATATAGGGTAATGCAGTATTCCAATAGTTCCATAACTGTCTCACCTCAAATGGCCAGCTCATCTGAATCACTCCAAGCCTCTTTGGAAGATATAAAAAAAATAAATAAATAAAGTGTCAATCTGGACTTGTATCAAAGTGTAACTTCAAATGCAGCAGGGTTTATTACTTTTAACCACCCTTCCTGGGGTAAATTATGCTTCTTTTCTTTATTTGTGGTGGGTTCAGAGGACCAGTTGTCTCTGTTAATTGTACAAGGTTTTTTGGAAAAAAATATTTCTCATAAGAACTTTAGAAATATTATATGTCCTTTTTGTTAGCAAGAGTATAAAATTTATCTTTCTGATAAATAGTGGCTCATTGACCTCAAAATTGAAAAGCACTAACTAACTACAACTAAGTTTTCCTAGAGAGACTGAAAAAATTTATATATATATATATATATATTTTTTTTTTTTTTTTTTTTTTGCAAAAGTTAGGTCAGAAAACGGATTTGGGACCCACTAGTTTTTGTATAATATAATATTTGTTATTCAGCTTTACTTGGATAAATTGATACATTGATATTTTTAACATAGAAAAGTGGCTTTTGTAATTTTATTAATTTACTAAATTAACACAGAATAAGTTAAGCTATAATTCTTAAATAAATGTAGTAAATGATTTGTAATAACATTTGGTAGACTTCTAATACTAATCAGATCAGATCAGTCACTCAGTCGTGTCCAACTCTTTGCAAACCCATGAATCGCAACACGCCAGTCTTCCCAGTCCATTACCAACTCCCAGAATTCACTCAGACTCACATCCATCGATTCAGTGATGCCATCCAGCCATCTCATCCTCTGTCGTCCCCTTCTCCTCCTGCCCCCAATCCCTCCCAGCATCAGAGTCTTTTCCAATGAGTCAACTCTTCGCATGAGGTGGCCAAAGTACTGGAGTTTCAGCTTTAGCATCATTCCTTCCAAAGAACACCCAGGGCTGATCTCCTTCAGAATGGACTGGTTGGATCTCCTTGCAGTCCAAGGAACTCTCAAGAGTCTTCTCCAACACCACAGTTCAAAAGCATCAATTCTTTGGCACTCAGTTTTCTTCACAGTCCAACTCTCACATCCATACATGACCACAGGAAGAACCATAGCCTTGACTAGACAAACCTTTGTTGGCAAAGTAATGTCTCTGCTTTTGAATATGCTATCTAGGTTGGTCATAACTTTCCTTCCAAGGAGTAAGCGTCTTTTAATTTCATGGCTGCAGTCACCATCTGCAGTGATTGTGGAGCCCAAAAAAATAAAGTCTGACACTGTTTCCACTGTTTCCCCATCTATTTCCCATGAAGTGATGGGACCAGATGCCATGGTCTTCATTTTCTGAATATTGAGCTTTAAGCCAAATTTTCACTCTCCTCTTTCACTTTCATCAAGAGGCTTTTTAGTTCCTCTTCACTTTCTGCCATAAGGGTGGTGTCATCTGCATATCTGAGGTTATTGATATTTCTCCCAGCAATCTTGATTCCAAATTGTGCTTCTTCCAGCTCAGCATTTCTCATGATGTACTCTGCATATAAGTTAAATAAGCAGGGTGACAATATACAGCCTTGACGTACTCCTTTCCTATTTGGCAAATAAATTAATTTCTCTATTCCTTAATTTCTTCCTGTAAAAATGGTAAAAATCATAGTATGTAACTATCTTGATTGCTACCAGGATTTAATTCTTTAATCAGATACTTAACAATGTCATATCACTCAGTATATGTTAGTCATGATTAACATCACATTCAAGATCAAAATTAAAAAAAAATTAAAAGTAAGCATGTAAATTCTTGTCTTTTAATAAGACGACTACATTATTTTTTGGCTAATATAAAAGTAATTAATAAATTATGGCATGTTGTTTTGTATTTTTAATAATGACTTCAGTTCAGTCACTCAGTTGTGTCCGACTCTTTGCGACGCCATGCACTGCAGCATGCCAGGCCTCCCTGTCAATCACCAGCTCCCAGAGCTTACTCAAACTCATGTCCATTGACTCAGTGATGCCATTTAACCATCTCATCCTCTGTCATCCCCTTCTCGTCCCGCCTTCAATCTCTCCCAGCATTAGGGTTTTTTCAAATAAGTCAGTTCTTTGCATCAGGTGGCCAAAGTATTGGAGTTTCAGCTTCAGCATCATTCCTTCCAATGAAGATTCAGGACTGATAGCCTTTAGGGTGGACTTCAGTATTATTAAAATATGTTTCTACATGTTTGTTTTAACTTAGAAATCCATGGGTCCTTTATATCAAAGAGAATGTTCATCGCAAATTAATGACCCAAACTAAGATAGTTTGTGGTCATTTAGTTTCAGGGATTTAGTCCAAATGCAGCATAAAATTGAGAGAATGGAGGATTTGAACAGTGAGTGGCCAAACCTTTAAGCATTTTTCTGAATTAGCTTTGTTATTTAGTTAACATTACAAAGACACAGGGTTTTCAAACTGTATTGATCAAAATAACATCAAAGTTTAAGTGGAAGTGATTTTTTGATGATTTCTGAGAAGTAGCCCCTAAATAGATATGCCCATATTTTAATCCCTGGAAACCATGAATACAGCTTTATCTGTTAAAAGAGTGAACGTTGTACATCACTTATGGCAAAATACAAGATTTAATTTATGGTCTAGAGAGGGGCAGTTTATTCTGAATGATCTAGTTAGGTTCTAAATATAATCACATATATCTCTGTAATAAAGAGGCAGAATGAATTTTGAACAGAGGCAGTGTGGCCATGGAGGCAGAGATTTAAATGACATGGTCACAAGAGGATGAGCATCTGTAGTCACCAGTAGCTGGAAGATTAAACGGTTCCCTTTTAGAGCGTATGGAGGGAGCATGGCCCTGTAGACCCCTTGATTCCAGATTTCTGGCTTCCAGAACTGTGGAAAAACTGTTGTGTTAAGGCAACCAGTTTGTAGACATATTTTACAGTAGCCTGAGGAAACTGATGCACTGTTCTTTAGTAGTGATTGCTGATCACTCTAGAGCTGTTAAATTAGTGTGATTCCAATAGGAATCCAACATTACATACTCACAGAGTTACCCTTTGATAGAAAATATGCATGTAACCATTGCCACTTTTGCTGTATTATTTATATGTAAATTCTACCTTTGCAGTAGGATATCATATTCTAAACTGACAGCATTTAATAATACACTTGCTATGACATGCGTTCTTCTGTTGGACCATTTTGATAGCAAGAAATATTAAGTACTAAAATGACCAAAATTGACAGGGAATTTATTAGAGACATACACATGGATGTAGTGAAATGTGGAATCTTTGACATGAGATAAGGCATCAAGGGAAAAAACAAAACTGAATAACCGAATCCTTAAGGAAATTGTAGCACTGGCACTAGCACTGCAACTGCAAGAGTGTTCCCCAGCAAGGCCAGTTCTAAAGACCTATTCTGGTGCTAGTTATTGCTTTTCTTTTGATTCTTTGTCTCCTCTTTGTTTCTGTTATTCTGCCACCTCAAACTCACACTCAAATTCTCTCTCTCTCTTTTTATTAAATTTCATTTTTTTGCTTTACTGCATAGCATGTGGGATCTTAGTTCCCTGACTAGGGATCAAACCCATACCCCTTACACTAGAAATATGGCATCTTAACCACTAGATAGCCAGAGAAGTCCATTAAATTCTCTTACAAATATAATTTTATTAACAAATTATACTTGATAGTCAAATGATGATTATTTTTTACATGTATAAACCTTAATTAACTAGTCATTACAAATTTTGATCAGCAGTCAATCATTCAGAAAAATTTAATAGTATCTTTGTCTTATCAGCAAATTAGTATATTGTCTGACTATTGAGACAAACTTACTGTATTTGCTATAAAATAATATTTCCAAAATAAACTGTTGAAAAAGATAGCAATTATATTCTAAGTATGTCCAAAATAAAATATGGTGGTAAGTCAAAAACAATATGTGGGGTATCACTTTCTAAAATCTGTTGTGATCATTTGAATGAAAAATGAAAAATAAGAAAAAGTATAAGGCACTGTATAGTAAGCATATAATTTTTAAAATCTTGAATTTCCCATTAGTTAATATAGTGCCTGACAACTTCCCAGTGGGTGGAATTCATTTGTTGTATGGTTTATCTGAAAGACAACAGCTGAAAGTAGATATGATCAAAGTATATAAAATGAAAAATGATAAGGTAATATGTACACATTTTGTATAAAAGACTCATTGAAACTAGAGAGTGGAAAGTTCAGGAAGGAGGGGAATATTAATACAAAACTTAGCAGCAAATTAAAACCTATCCTTTTCTTCAGTCATAGAATAGCTATATATTTTATCTGAGTTGAAATCAAGGAAAGAATGATTTTTGAACAACCTTTACCTTGGTGACCAAATCTAAGTCTGTCTAGATAAGATTGTAGACCTGATTTAGCATGCATAATTCTAATGAATATAAGCCAAGTCACCAATTCATTTGTTCAAGTGCAGTTTACTCATCGAGCACAATATGCATTGTGTGATGTTAGTAACTATTCTTATGGAACTTACTATTTAGTGAGAGTGATTGACAAGTATATAAAGAGTTAAATGTAAATCAAAATGAGACGATGTGAAAGTGACAAAAGTTCTACATTAGCCTGGAAGACAATGGAGCAGAAACGTCACTCACCATTCCTAAAGTACTAGGGTTATCAGTTTGTTGTTCATTCTGAGTCTGGAGGAAGTACGGTGGGTAGTGCAGTACATAGGTTTAGGAGCCAGATTTCTAGTTTTACACCCTGGGCTTCACTAGCTGTATGGCTTGTCCTAGGAGAAGCTGTTTAAACAGCTGGGGATTATTCTACCTGTAAAGTGAAAATAATAATTGTACCACTTTCTCACTTATCACACTTGTCTATTACTTAGTAGATTAAATAAGACAAAGACTATGAAGCACAACACTGTGTCTGCACATGGTAGGTCCTTAATGGAAGGTGAACACAACTCTGAGATAGAGATTAGCATGCAGGATGTCTGTTAGGAAGTACTTAACAAAAGCTGAAAGAAGGGGTTTTAGTCAGACAAAGTCCACGGCCTGCCACACTAGTAGGGGTTGTTATTTTATACCCCAATATCAGCTAGTCATCATGGGTTAGCTGCTCCTAGGACATGGATACAATGTTGGGCAAGGAGCATCTTCAGCACGAGCAATTCTTAGAACAGGTTGATAGCACGGAGGTATTATTATCAACATTCCCAGCAACTGGGGGATAAGTCTTGAAGTCCTAGAGGGAAGATCTTGGGGGCTTCACACACAACCAACTACAGAATTCAGTGAATGTTTATTGTTTAGTCTTAGGTATTGCTGTTTTGCTCATAGTTTAAGTGGACTTCAATTTGGTAAGAGTGAATTAAAATGCTGGTAGAGATGCAGGAGTGATCAAACTTTACTGGCAATGCCAGCAGCTATGAATGTTAGAAAGAAGCCCTGAAAATATTGATCCACTTTGACTCAATGGGCTTCCCTTGTGACTCAGCTGGTGAAGAATCTACTAGCATTTCGGGAGACCTGGGTTTGATCCCTAGGTTGGGTAGCTGCCCTGGAGAAGGGAACAGCTACCCACTCCAGTATTCTGGTCTATAGAATTCCATGGACTGCATAGTCCATGAAGTTGCAAAGAGTCAGACAGGACTGAGTGACTTTCACTTTCACTTTGACTCAACAATTGCATACTTAGAAGTGTATCCTAAAGAAATAGTAAAGATGAACAAAAATCCTTAAGTTTAAGATTGTTTCTTAAAGGATTATAGTAGAAATAAAAATTGAAGCAAATTAAGTGTCCCGAAGAATGAATGGTACATTCATTATTGAATATATGATGGTAAATTCATAGAGTAGAGAGTACTCTTCAGTCATTAAGATAAGGCTGTTAACAAGTGTTTAGTGAATAAGAAGAGGTTCAAAGCACAGAAAATGAAAAAAAGAAAAGCAGACTGAAAAGTCTATATACTGCATATTTTTGATACATGCACCAAAATACATATTTCAAAATGTCAGTGATATATTTCAAAATCTCTACACTCTGGTGTAATGGGAAATTATGTGTTCTTTGTTTTCCTTGTTTGCATTTTTCTTTTATTAGTAACATAATTTTCATATTAAAAATGATTTATAATGTGTATGTATGGTCTATACTCAGAATAATCATAAACATATATACTCACCTCCAAGCCAAAATAATAATAATAATAAAATAAAGTCACATATTCTTTATAGTATATTATGCTAGCATAGTAAGGATTATAATATAAAATAAAGTTAATATAATCTTAATACGTTTAAAGGGCTTCCCACATGGTGCAGTGGTAATGAATCTGTCTGCCAATATAGGAGACTCAGGAGATGAGGGTTTGATCCCTGGGTTAAGAAGGTCCCCTGGAGTAGGAAATGGCAACCCACTCTAATATTCTTGCCTGGAAAATGTCATGGACAGATGAGCCTGGCGGGCTACAGTCCATGAGGTAGCAAAGAGTTGGACATGACTGAGCACACGGTGGGTGCGTGTGTGTGATATGCTTAAAGTACTGATATTTTCTCATCAAAATAAGAAATATGAGTATGGTAGAATGCAAACAGAAATTTTAAAGAAAACTCCCAAACTGGTCCCGAGGAAATTTGATTAAGGTTATATCTACAAACTTTACAAAGTTAGACTGCTCACCCTAAGAAGGCCATATGGTTTGGTAGTTATTAAGAATGCAGGCTCTAGAGTGACTTCTAATTTCAGATTCAGTTGCTTTCAAACTGCATCAGATATTCCATGTGCCCTAACTCAGGCAAGTTATATGAGCAGGGGAGCATTCCTTAATATGGATGCTGTATTGCTATTATGCAGTGCAAATTTATGGTCCAGTCTTTTGGTATCCTGTAGTTTTACAGGAGATTGTTTTGTTATGTGTTGAGTCATTAAACACTCTCATTTTTGTAATTTAGTTTTACAATCTAAGTATTACATTTTGCATTCACATTTATTGTTACATTACCAGCTTCAGCAGTGAACTATTAAGATAATTGCTTTTTTGTAATATTATCCAGTGTGTCCTGGATTAATTAATTAATTGATCCTCTGAGTTTTGCTGCATCAGAATGTTTTACAAATGAGATGTTGGAAAAAGGACAGGACAGAATCTTGGATGCCAAAATGGATGATATAGAGAGATTGTCTCTTTGATCAGCCCTTTAGGACCTAGACATTCACCAACCCCTATCCTCTCAGCTTCTAGGAGTTTCAGCTACAGACTGAGCTGAATCCCTCTCTAGGACTTATCTTCACCCAAAAGAGCTGCCTGTCTTATGGTTACAACCTTTCCTCCTAAGCAGCCCATATCCATAACTGGTTGATGTGGGATTTAAAAGATTTGACCCCTTTGTCTCAATTTAGATCAGTTATGAATGACCACTGTAGCTTGAGAGCTCCCTGTGGAAGTAGGCTGTAGCCTCGACTGCAACTCTACCACAGTTCTACTAACCCTTGTGGAACCTCACTCCTTCGAGCCTTGTTCCCCCTAAACACTCCCTAGGAAATCACCTGCAGTGAAGCCCTGTCTCAGATTGCCTCCTGGATAACCCAGCATAAAACAACTCTATCACCATCAGTCTACCCAAAGACTGATGTTGTTCATTCCTAAAGATAATATTCACAGAGATTTCTTAATACTTCAGTAAAATTAAGATGTGTGATTCTTGTAGCATGTCTCAGAACTTTTACTTTCATAACTCCATGAAGCGAAGTAGAAAGTGAAAGCTCTAGTCGTGCACTGTAGCCCGCCAGGCTCCTCTGTACATAGAATTCTCCTGGAGTGGGTTGCCATTCCCTTCTCCAGGAGATCTTCCCAATCCAGGGATTGAACCTGGTCTCCCGCATTGCAGGCAGATTCTTTGCCATCTGAGCCTTCAGGGAAGCCCATAACTCCATGACATGGTTTATTTAGATGGCTTCTTCTTGCTCAGTCCTTGCTATTGCCTAGGAATCACAGCCTTCATAAAAAGCCCACAATCCCACTGTGTCATCAACATACGTTTTCTGGGTGTAGTAATAATGGATTCACATTTTTTTTTAGTTTTTGTTCTTTTCTGAATATTGAGAGAGTATTTGCATAAATGACTTACATCTTTTATCATTTTTATGACTCTCCAACCACTCATTATAATGCTGTAACCATATGCTACTAGAACTACTACTCTATTACTGCTTCTTTAAAATTCTAAAATAATACTAAACCTCAAGTATTTTCGGAACATTTCTTTGCCAGACATAGTGTTGAGTGCCTGTGTGCACATTTCCTTTAATGCTCCAACATGTAAGTCACAATCGTCACTCCCATTTTGGGACTGAGGAAAACTAAAACACCAGAAGATCAAATCACATCTCAAGGTCACCAATATACCAGTTGACATAGCTGGGATTTCAGTCTGCAATCTTGATCACTATTGCATATCTGTCACTTAAAAGGTTTTCATGTACATCTGTGTTCATCTGGACCTAAAACTTGAGAAACAAATAGGTGTTTTCTTTTTTAGAGACTTGAGTATATTAAATTTCCCATTCTTTCAAAATTCCAAAATCAGTAGCTGGTGTTAACAGTATAAGCATTAGCCAGCTGTCATCTTCTATTTCTCCTTTTCACGCAAGTCCAGCCACAGGAATGTTCTGATTGATCCCCGACACACCAAGCAAGCTTTTGCCTGAGAGTTTGATATTTTTCTGTCTCTTTGCTTAGAATACTCCTTGCTAAGATATCATGATGGGTCAGCCTATTTTATTTAGGTGCTTATTCAGTGCTCTCCTACATTGTAAAATTTTGTCTCACCTTCCAAAAAGCCTGCCATAGAATCTCTTGTCCCCAGAACTTGCTCTCTCTGATTAATTTTCCTTCCTAGATGTACTATCACCATTTTTAAAAATGTGCTTTTGTTTATATTTGTTCAATAGATTTAAAATCCTTTGAGATGTTGTCAATTTAGCTATGTGTTATACCTTCGGGGGTCATAATAATGCTTTTCAAATTTACTTAAAATGGCTAAGAATGGGGAGAAAATGTCTAAATGATTTAGCAATAAGATGACTTTTAAAGGAAGATGTATCAAACAGTATTAATCAAACATACATTTGAGTGCAGCTTTTCAAGTAAATTAGAATTCACTAACATTTATTTGGCACTTCATGTATTTCAGGCAGTATTTTGGACATTAAGGATGCAAGATTGAACAAACTAGGTAAACTCCATGTTCTGAGAGTGATAACATTTAACTTTCTTTCTAGCAGTATGATTTTATTATTGTGCTGTCTGAACAGGTTTTGCAACTAATTTTCTTTGAAAATTTTTATTCTTAAGATTTAGAGCAAAGAACTCATACAATTATTTTCAGGATTTAAATCACAATATTTACTGACCATTGAAACTTCACAAATACAAAAGAAAATTATATTATGGATATTTTACTTCTACTTGAAAATGCTTCCAAATCTGAGAACTTTTCCCTTATGTCTCATATGATGAAGTGCAGCATTAAATCAAGCATTTACTACATATGTCAGCCATGTCCAACTCTTTGTGACCCTATGGACTGTAACTTTCCAGGCTCCTCTGTCCATTGGTTTCTCCAGGCAAGATACTGGAGTGGGATCTTATGCTCTGCTCATATATATATATATCTCACTACATTTTCTCCAAATAACAATGGTAAATGCTGGATTTTTAGAAGACTGTGCTTGCTAAAGAAATGAACATTTCAAAGGGAACATTTTAAAAATTATTATTTTAGTTGGCAATATTCATATTTGCATTAACTTAGCATAATAGATTAATTTAAAAATGTCTTGCATTGTTCACCCCATTTAACAATTTCTCATATTTTTAAAGGATAGTGTGGTGAATTAATGTGAGAATATTTGCATTATCTTATAAATAACATAAGCATTGTTAAACAGAGGAAAGAAGCCAAGTTCTTTAAAATTTTTGTACGTATCTATTAATCATTTGATTGTGTCTTTTCATGCTCTTTCTGCCTTGCTTATACTTGTAGAAAATGATGAATACAGAGATACATAGTGAATTATTACTGCTAAAAATAAAATGTTTCCTTAACATAGGATGTTTTCATCAGTATATTTTAATAACACATTAAAAAATTTTAATATACATTAAGAGTGCACTCTAAGTTTATTGATTATTTAATATAATAGATGTATAACATTATATATATGTGCATATATTTTTATATGCACATACACTTTAGGATTGCTGAGTTGAAAATTGCTATTAAAGACATGTAACTCAATATATATGAAGTTGAAAAGAAATTTTAGTAGACATAGTAATGAATATAAGAAAAATTTGTATTAAAGATAGCACATGAAAGATGTTTACATGCAATTTTTTTAAATTTTATTTTATTTTTAAACTTCACAATATTGTATTAGTTTTGCCAAATGTCAAAATGAATCCATCACAGGTATACATGTGTTCCCCATCCTGAACCCTCCTCCTTCCTCCCTCCCCATACCATCCCTCTGGGTCGTCCCAGTGCACTAGCCCCAAGCATCCAGTATTGTGCATCGAACCTGGACTGGCATCTCGTTTCATACATGATATTTTACATGTTTCAATGTCATTCTCCCAAATCTTCCCACCCTCTCCCTCTCCCACAGAGTCCATAAGACTATTCTATACATCAGTGTCTCTTTTTCTGTCTCGTACACAGGGTTATTGTTACCATCTTTCTAAATTCCATATATATGCGTTAGTATACTGTATTGGTGTTTTTCCTTCTGGCTTACTTCACTCTGTATAATAGGCTCCAGTTTCATTCACCTCATTAGAACTGATTCAAATGTATTCTTTTTAATGGCTGAGTAATACTCCATTGTGTATATGTACCACTGCTTTCTTATCCATTCATCTGCTGATGGACATCTAGGTTGCTTCCATGTCCTGGCTATTATAAACAGTGCTGCGATGAACATTGGGGTACACGTGTCTCTTTCCCTTCTGGTTTCCTCAGTGTGTATGCCCAGCAGTGGGATTGCTGGGTCATAAGGCAGTTCTATTTCCAGTTTTTTTAAGGAATCTCCACACTGTTCTCCATAGTGGCTGTACTAGTTTGCATTCCCACCAACAGTGTAAGAGGGTTCCCTTTTCTCCACACCCTCTCCAGCATTTATTGCTTGTAGACTTTTGGATAGCAGCCATTCTGACTGGTGTGAAATGGTACCTCATAGTGGTTTTGATTTGCATTTCTCTGATAATGAGTCATGTTGAGCAGCTTTTCATGTGTTTGTTAGCCATCTGTATGTCTTCTTTGGAGAAATGTCTATTTAGTTCTTTGGCCCATTTTTTGATTGGGCCATTTATTTTTCTGGAGTTGAGCTGTAGGAGTTTCTTGCATATTTTTGAGATTAGTTGTTTGTCAGTTGCTTCATTTGCTATTATTTTCTCCCATTCTGAAGGCTGTCTTTTCACCTTGCTAATAGTTTCCTTTGATGTGCAGAAGCTTTTAAGGTTAATTAGGTCCCATTTGTTTATTTTTGCTTTTATTTCCAATATTCTGGGAGGTGGATCATAGAGGATCCTGCTGTGATGTATGTCAGAGAGTGTTTGGCCTATGTTCTCCTCTAGGAGTTTTAGAGTTTCTGGTCTTACTTTGAGATCTTTAATCCATTTTGAGTTTATTTTTGTGTATGGTGTTAGAAAGTGGTCTAGTTTCATTCTTTTACAAGTGGTTGACCAGATTTCCCAGCACCACTTGTTAAAGAGATTGTCTTTAATCCATTGTATATTCTTGCCTCCTTTGTCAAAGATAAGGTGTCCATATGTGCATGGATTTATCTCTGGGCTTTCTATTTTGTTCCATTGATCTATATTTCTGTCTTTGTGCCAGTACCATACTGTCTTGATAACTGTGGCTTTGTAGTAGAGCCTGAAGTCAGGTAGGTTGATTCCTCCAGTTCCATTTTTCTTTCTCAGGATCGCTCTGGCTATTCGAGGTTTTTTTTGTATTTCCATACAAATTGTGAAATTATTTGTTCTAGTTCTGTGAAGAATACTGTTGGTAGCTTGATAGGGATTGCATTGAATCTATAAATTGCTTTGGGTAGTATACTCATTTTCACTATATTGATTCTTCCAATCCATGAACATGGTATATTTCTCCATCTATTAGTGTCCTCTTTGATTTCTTTCACCAGTGTTTTATAGTTGTCTATATATAGGTCTTTAGTTTCTTTAGGTAGATATATTCCTAAGTATTTTATTCTTTCCGTTGCAATGGTGAATGGAATTGTTTCCTTAATTTCTCTTTCTGTTTTCTCATTATTAGTGTATAGGAATGCAAGGGATTTCTGTGTGTTGATTTTATATCCTGCAACTTTACTACGGTCTTTGATTAGTTCTAGTAATTTTCTGGTGGAGTCTTTAGGGTTTTCTATGTAGAGGATCATGTCATCTGCAAATAGTGAGAGTTTTACTTCTTCTTTTCCAATTTGGATTCCTTTTATTTCTTTTTCTGCTCTGATTGCTGTGGCCAAAACTTCCAAAACTATGTTGAATAGTAATGGTGAAAGTGGGCACCCTTGTTTTGTTCCTGACTTTAGAGGAAATGCTTTCAATTTTTCACCATTGAGGATAATGTTTACTGTGGGTTTGTCATATATAGCTTTTATTATGTTGAGGTATGTTCCTTCTATTCCTGCTTTCTGGAGAGTTTTTATCAGAAATGGGTGTTGAATTTTGTCAAAGGCTTTCTCTGCATCTATTGAGATCATCATATGGTTTTTATTTTTCAATTTGTTAATGTGGTGTATTACATTGATTGATTTGCGGATATTGAAGAATCCTTGCATCCCTGGGATAAAGCCCACTTGGTCATGGTGTATGATCTTTTTAACATGTTGTTGGATTCTGATTGCTAGAATTTTGTTAAGGATTTTTGCATCTATGTTCATCAGTGATATTGGCCTGTAGTTTTCTTTTTTTGTGGCATCTTTGTCAGGTTTTGGTATTAGGGTGATGGTGGCCTCATAGAATGAGTTTGGAAGTTTACCTTCCTCTGCAATTTTCTGGAAGAGTTTGAGCAGGATAGGTGTTAGCTCTTCTCTAAATTTGTGGTAGAATTCAGCTGTGAAGCCGTCTGGACCTGGGCTTTTGTTTGCTGGAAGATTTTTGATTACAGTTTCAATTTCCATGCTTGTTATGGGTCTGTTAAGATTTTCTATTTCTTCCTGGTCCAGTTTTGGAAAGTTGTACTTTTCTAAGAATTTTTCCATTTCTTCCACATTGTCCATTTTATTGGCATATAATTTTTGATAGTAGTCTCTTATGATCCTTTGTATTTCTGTGTTGTCTGTTGTGATCTCTCCATTTTCATTTCTAATTTTATTGATTTGATTTTTCTCCCTTTGTTTCTTGATGAGTCTGGCTAATGGTTTGTCAATTTTATTTATCCTTTCAAAGAACCAGCTTTTGGCTTTGTTGATTTTTGCTATGGTCTCTTTTGTTTCTTTTGCATTTATTTCTGCTCTAATTTTTAAGATTTTTTTCCTTCTACTAACCCTGGGGTTCTTCATTTCTTCCTTTTCTAGTTGCTTTAGTTGTAGAGTTAGGTTATTTATTTGACTTTTTTCTTGTTTCTTGAGGTGTGCCTGTATTGCTATGAACTTTCCCCTTAGGGTTGCTTTTACCGTGTCCCACAGGTTTTGGGTTGTTATGTTTTCATTTTCATTCGTTTCTATGCAAATTTTGATTTCTTTTTTGATTTCTTCTGTGATTTGTTGGTTATTCAGCAGCGTGTTGTTCAGCCTCCATACGTTGGAATTTTTAATAGTTTTTCTCCTGTAATTGAGATCTAATCTTACTGTATTGTGGTCAGAAAAGATGCTTGGAATGATTTCTATTTTTTTGAATTTACCAGGCTAGATTTATGGCCCAGGATGTGATCTATCCTGGAGAAGGTTCCATGTGTGCTTGAGAAAGAGGTGAAATTCATTGTTTTGGGATGAAATGTCCTATAGATATCAGTTAGGTCTAACTGGTCTATTGTATCATTTAAAGTTTGTGTTTCCTTGTTAATTTTCTGTTTAGTTGATCTATCCATAGGTGTGAGTGGGGTATTAAAGTCTCCCACTATTATTATGTTATTGTTAATTTCTCCTTTCATACTTGTTAGCATTTGTCTTACATACTGTGGTGCTCCCGTGTTGGGTGCATATATATTTATAATTGTTATATCTTCTTCTTGGATTGATCCTTTGATACATGCAATTTTTAAGTAATACACAAAACATGAAGTTAATTATTATTAATATTTTGCAATAGTATTATAGAAAAATATGTGTTAAATTGTTGCATATTATCAATAATATGGACAAAATTGTCACTGGCCTAAGGAAGCTTGCAATATAAGTAGACAAAGCTAAGACTGATGAAATAATTCCAGAATTTGAGGAGAAAATAGTTCATCTACTGGATCCCATCCACAGCCATTGCATGTTATATGGAATTATTAAGCCATTGGTAACTTCCTGTGATTCCATTGAAGATCTGCCACTCATTACCAAAAGCAGTGTACAGTGAACATTGGTGAAATTCTGACCTTATAGTTGACAAATGGGTCTGAGTTTAAAGTTTGAATGTGGGTTTTAAATTTGAATAGATCCCCCAACACCTGCTAAAGAAGATTTAGGAATAGCTTAACCAATGTACTTTTCTTCTATTTTCCTTCGTAAATATACATGAATAATATAATATAGGGCATTACTAAATACATATAAACTCTTTCAATCAAAATTTTTAAATGTTTTGAAATTTCTAAGTCACAATATTTTAAAATATTTTTAGATTTAAAATGATACCTAGAAAATGACTATTCAATTATTTTGAATACTAATAACTGTCAAAAGCCCTGGAGATACCATGGAGAACAAAATAAAGAAGAGAGTCAAGCCCTAGTGGAGCTTACATTCTATTAGGAAACACAGACAACAGACAAATATGTGACAGAGTAATTGGAAATTATAAATGTAATAAAGACAACTAAACAGAACATGTAGACAGATATTGATGATACAATGCTGATTTATTTTTCTAATATTTTGCATTAACTGAAGTAGGTGCAGCAGTCATCCATAATATAATGTATAGATAATGATTTATTTCTAGATATGACACTGTCTTTTCAAGAAGGAGCATGTAATATTGCTAAATATGTGTTTTATTTATTTGTTAGTGTGTGAGTATGTGTGTTTTTGTGTGTCTTTGAGGACTAAATCATTAAATACCAAAGGCTATTGTCAAGTATTAGAATTAGCTGTATTGTTAGAAATAAAGAAGTATTCTATGTGGGTAAAACATTTACCATAAAGTGTCCATCTGTGTCTTTTATGATGGCATTTTAATAATGTATTAGATAATTATACACCTATATATTTTATTCACTGTATAACTTATTATAATACCATAAACAATATATAGCTTATTATAATAATGTTATTTGTAATAGAGTTTATTATAAAATTTATTTAAGGTGCTCAAAAGATTTATTATTTTGATATACAAAACATAAACAACAATTATCATTTAATATAATTAAAAAAGCAAATAAAGATAAAAGTAAATTTTTAAATACTAGGTAGAATACAAATTGCATGTTGTCATGGTAACCCAAAATATCAGAGATGTTGGAATATCTTACTGAATTGGCAAACACAGCTTCAACACATTCACTTCAGAATCTGCCTCATGTAGTGATATTTTATGCCTTTAGCTACAATTTAATTCATGTCTTAACATCTAATGAGTAATATGAATGACTGTCAATGAACCAAATATGTTATTATAGAAAATATATTTTTAAAAGATATGAAATCAAAGTGAATACTGTACAAGTACCATCAATGCAGACTTCCTTGACATCACATGTTAATTAAAGAGTTATTTTAAAAATTCCGTCAAAGATTTTCAAACAGAACAACTTATTTTCAGTTCTTACACCTGTATGCTATGTCATTGTGGAATTTCCTGTTTCCATTTCTTTCTCGTCTTGCAGTTGTCAATTAGGGGTATATTTAAAATGTACAAGAGTATATAATTCAAATGTACATTGTAAGACTTTTCCAAATAGCCTATTTGAACTAAAACAAAGAAATTATCATGGAATACTGCTTTTTAAAAAACAGTACAGAATATATTAAAAAGCAGAGACATTACTTTGCCAGCAAAGGTCCGTCTAGTCAAGGCTATGGTTTTTCCAGTGGTCACGTATGGATGTGAGAGTTGGACTGTGAAGAAAGCTGAGTGCTGAAGATTTGATGCTTTTGAGCTGTGGTGTTGGAGAAGACTCTTGGGAATCCCATGGACTGCAAGGAGATCCAACCAGTCCATTCTAAAGGAGATCAGTCCTGGGTGTTCTTTGGAAGGAATGATGCTAAAGCTGAAACTCCAATGCTTTGGCCACCTCATACGAAGAGCTGGCTCATTGGAAAAGACTCTGATGCTGGGAGGGATTGGGGGCAGGAGAAAAAGGGGATGACAGAGGATGAGATGGATGGATGGCATCACCGACTCGATGGACGTGAGTTTGAGTGAATTCCGGGAGTTGGTGATGGACAGGGAGGCCTGGCTGCTGCGATTCATGGGGTCGCAAAGAGTCGGACACAACTGAGCGACTGAAGTGAACTGAACTGAACAGAATATATAAAATTATTTAATGGTAAATATATTCAAGTATAGTTTTGAGGCTTCAGAGTTAAATAATGGTTCAATTTGGAATTGTTCATATGCCCCTTAAGGCTATTTAATCTATGTGCATTTTAATTCAAATAGTACTTTTAATGGATAATGAACATTTCTTTTTCTCATAATCACGAGTTTGTGCTTACTACTATCTGAAAAGCAAAATCCAAATAGTCAAAATGAACGCCAAATAAATGCAAAATATTCTTTTTTTTTTTTTTTTTTTACTATTTTTTTGTCTCATTAGTCTATGCTTCCTCTGATACCAAAATTCTTTTTAAAATTACTGCATAATTTCAGTATTATTGAAAATTCTCCAGTTGATTCTAGATACATGAACTTTTAAACACACCTAACCAAGACAGGCCTTTGGGGGAGGAAAATGGGCATATCTCCCTCTCAAGGTCTTAAGGGTTGTAACTGCCAAGAAGCTGAACTCATTGTCCTGGATGAACAGTTCAGTTATTTGTTATATGACAATGTGTTTTCAACAACTTTTTGGGATATTGAGATTAAATGATATTGCATTTTTACATGAATGGAATTTCATTAACTTTTTTCTCCATCCCCCACATTCACAATCAAATAACAGAGGCAGACGTTGAGTCAGTGGTTATAGATTATCTTATTATATTTCATGAGTGTGTATCTCAAAAACATATGGTTCTGATACTCATCACAATTAATTCTTAATAAATACTCTATCCTTGGCCACATTTTGGAAAAAAAAAATTACCAAATTATTGTGAGAGAAGTCCTTGGCATTTGCTAATAGCACCTTTACAGATTGTTTTCTACACATCACTGTTTGCATTTTAATGTTAGTTTATTAACTACATTCTTAGGTAATGTCCTAAGGTTTAAATTTCCTATTGTTCAAAATGACTAATTTTTTGGCTTCAACCACCAGAATTGTGCTGCTGGATCTCTCATCTTTATCTCCAAATTAGAGAATGGTTGTATCCATCTTAATTTAATATAATTAAAATAAAGAGCAAGGTAAGTTTTCAGGTTTACCAAATTCTCAATAATGCACAGGTTATTAGTTTGGCAGATCATTTGGGGGGAAGAGAAGAGGGAGTTTGTTTTATCTGCATTATCTCCATTCTAGACAATGTGTTGATAACCCTTTAAAATAATAGCAAAATTGTAGTCTTTATGCTTGAGAGCTTGAACTGAATATAGACATAAATAAAGAAACATGATGATAATGAAGTTGTATGTATAAAAGTGAAGAAAATGATCACTTTTAAATTCTAATTTTAAGAACGATTTTGATGATAATACAATACATAAAAATATATATAAAATACAGCATAAAATCTGGACACTATTCTAATAATTTTATATATTTTATCATATTAAGCCTTCCTGATAATTCCATGATGGTGAGTATCATTGTTAATCCAACTTTACAATTAAAGGAAAACATCAAGAACTAGTTACCTGCTCAAGGTCATGCTGCTTATAAATGTCAAACATAGTATCAGAACCAAGGGAGCCCTGACTTTTTACACTATGTTGACACCTCCTCCTTGTAAATTTCAGTATTATTTTGGCAACCCAGAACCATAATTCTTTATCTGCTCTTTCTTAGTCTATTCATTGCTTTTGCCCTCCCACCTTTTGAATATTTGTGAACCAGAGTTTAGTTCTAAAATCTTATGATATTCTCATCTTTCACCTAGTTAACTTGTTAATGTTTAAAAAAGCAATGTGCTTCAAAGAGAGATTAAGGTAGATTAAGATGTTTCTACTACATAGAATTTTGTGGCTAATGGAGACATCTTCTTGTTAATGGGATCAAAACTTAAATGAGATTGAGTTCTGCAGTCGTCACTTAAGGAAATCCAGGCCAACACCAACATTTTCATGTTGTTGAATATTTCTATTTTGAACCATGCAGTTGCTGTGCTCTGTTTGTTATTAGGTGCTAAGTTGTTTCAGTTATGTGTGCCTCTGTGCAACCCTATGGACTATCGCCCACCAGGCTCGTCTGTCCATGGGCTTCTCCAGACAAGACTACTGGAGTAAGTAGCCATGCCCTCCTTCAGGGGATTTTCCCGACCCAGGGTCTCTAATGTCTCCCTGCACTGGCAGGCAGATTCTTCAAAACTAGCACCACCTGAGAAGCCCCTGAAAAGGCAGTAATTGATAATTATAGAATCTGATTAAAAAAAAATAAAATGTTCTGGATCTTAATCCCAGATAATTTACAAAGGCCTGATGTACAAAGGTCTTCCCTTTAGTGTGGGCTTCCCTTGTGGCTCAGCAGGTAAAGAATCCACCTGTGATGCAGGAGACCTGGGTTCAATCCATGGGTTGGGAAGATCCCCTGGAGAACAGAAAGGCTACCCACTCCAGTATTTTGGCCTGGAGAAATCCATGGACTGTGTAGTCCATGGGGTCCCAGTCAGACAAGACTGAGAGACTTTGACTTCACTCCGTTTACTGTATCATAGTTATAAATGTCATGGCAACATGCCTGATGGCACGCTGTTTTCCAAGGCAGAAGAAACTTATTCCATAGGGAAAAATCATTTTCCAAAAAAGCATAAAACAATAAAAAAGTAATTTTATAACATATCACCTTTATCAGACAGATAGAGGACTAAGTGCTGCTGCTGCTTAGTCATTTAGCCCACCAGGCTCCTAATTCTTCCTAAATATTTTCCTTTGATGAATGTGATTAAATTGTGTATCACAATTTTAAGAACCAGAAAGATGCATTTTCATTCTTTGATTTAGAGTAGCTATCATCTACCTCTCCTCTCCAACACATGCTCCACTTTCCTTTTCAAAAGACAATAAGGAATAGAAGTCTAGATCTAAATATATTAGATTATAGAGTGGTATTCCTACTTCAAAAAAATCAATAATTTCTTAACACACATAAGGGTATATATTGGAGAAGGCAATGGCACCCCACTCCAGTACTCTTGCTTGGAAAATCCCATGGACAAAGGAGCCTGGTGGGCTGCAGTCCATTGGGTTGCTAAGAGTCAGACACGACTGAGCGACTTCACTTTCACTTTTCACTTTCATGCATTGGAGAAGGAAATGGCAACCCACTCCAGTGTTCTTGCTTGGAGAATCCCAGGGACGGGGGAGCCTGGTGGGCTGCCATCTATGGGGTCGCACAGAGTCGGACACGACTGAAGCAACTTAGCAAGGGTATATATAACATCCTCTTTATTAGATGTATAATGTGTTTTAAAAAATAGGATACTACTAGGATAGTTCCCACAGAAAAAATGAAGCTTTGTATATAAGTTTATAAATACATATAATGGATGTTTTTGTGTTTGCTTGTGTGTGTGTAGACATGAAAATAAGTAAATGTATTTATATATACACATAGTTAAGTATTAAGTGATATTCCAGAAGGTAGATTATTACCTATATTTTTGAGACATAATGTCTGTACAAATACACTAAGAACTATTTTGTAAAAGACATTGGTTAATGGATAAAGCCTCTAAATATGGAAAGAAAGTTTAATGACTTGCTTACTTTGACCTCTTATATTATAGAGGGCTGCTGCATAGTGTTAGATATAGATGCAGTATCATCCATTATATCAGGCCACAGACACATAGGTCATATTTCCATTACTAAATATTCCCAGCAAGCTATCACCTTTCCAGAAAATTATGTTGTCATTATAATTCTCAACTACAAGCAAATATTAAGAGTTTACTTCTTCATGTGCATTGCTAACTGCAGAATAATTAGTTGAAATTAGTTGAAATAATTAGCTGAAAGGTTTTGTGTTTTACATAAAGAGTCCATGATCTTTACAGTTTCATGTATTATAGACACAATCATACAACAACCTTAGGAAATAAAGATGATGGTTAGTTGCTATGACGTGTACAACTTTTGCAACCCCATGGACTGTAGTTTACCAGGCTCCTCTGTCTACGGGATTCTCCAGGCAAGAATACCAGAGTGAGTTGCCATTTCCTCTCCAGGGGATCTTCCTGACCCAGGAATCAAACCTGGGTCTCCTGCATTGCAGGCAGATTATTTAGGGACTGAGCTACTAGAAAATAAAGATAGGAAACATCAACTGAAAGCAAGTATTTAAATATGTGATCAGATCAGATCAGTCACTCAGTCATGTCCCACTCTTTGCAACCCCATGAATTGCAGCACGCCAGGCCTCGCTGTCCATCACCAACTCCCGGACTTCACTCAGACTCATATCCATCGAGTCAGTGATGCCATCCAGCCATCTCATCCTCTGTCCTCCCCTTCTCCTCTTGCCCCCAATCCCTCCCAGCATCAGAGTCTTTTCCAATGAGTCAACTCTTTGCATGAGGTGGACAAAGTACTGGAGTTTCAGCTTTAGCATCATTCCTTCCAAAGAAATCACAGGGCTGATCTCCTTCAGAATGGACTGGTTGGATCTCCTTGCAGTCCAAGGGACTCTCAAGAGTCTTCTCCAACACCACAGTTCAAAAGCATCAGTTCTTCGGCGCTCAGCCTTCTTCACAGTCCAACTCTCACATCCATACATGACCACAGGAAAAACCATAGCCTTGACTAGACGAACCTTTGTTGGCAAAGTAATGTCTCTGCTTTTGAACATGCTATCTAGGTTGGTCACAACTTTCCTTCCAAGGAGTAAGCGTCTTTTAATTTCATGGCTGCAGTCACCATCTGCAGTGATTTTGGAGCCCAGAAAAATAGTCTGACACTGTTTCCCCATCCATTTCCCATGAAGTGATGGGACCGGATGCCATGATAGACCAACATAAAACAAATATTCACATGTGTGTGTGCTAAGTTGCTTCAGTTGTGTCCTACTCTTTGTGATGCTAAGGACTATAGCCCACCAGGCTCCACTGTCCATAAGGTTCTCCAGGCAAGAATATTGGAGTGGGTTTCCATTGTCTCTGCAGGGGATCTTCCCAACCTAGGGGCTGAACCCACCGCTCTTATGTCTCCTTGTGTTGGCAGACAGGTTGTTTACCACTAGTGCCACTTGTGAAACCCCAAAGAGATTTGAAAGATTTGGTAAAGTGAGTTGGAATTAGACACACAGATTAAAAGAAGGAAGGGAGATTGATTTGGAAATGGATCAAGCATCTACTTTGATTATGTAATTTAAAGGATTTTTCAAGCATTATTTCTTCCATGATTTGATGAAATTACCAACAAAAATAATATCAGTATTCAGTAATTCCTGTTAATCCACTGAAGAACTTCCTTCTAACTCAGCCATAATCTTGTGTATATGTTTTAAATTTTTATTAGTTATTACTCAGCAACCTAGTCAGTCACTTATAATGGTTATGGTGCATTTTATGTTGATCTGGTAAATAAAGGACATGGGACAATGCCAAAAAAAATTTTTGGGAGGAAAACCATCAAAGCAGGAAGTGAGAAATACCTTATTAAAGGAAAATATCAAATGGGAAAATGTACATGGAAAAGAAAAAATTATATAAATATGTATATATTCTTCCTGTGTCAAATGTTTACTCTAAACAAGCTATGCAGATCCTCAGATACTTTTTAAGAATAAAGAAAACAGGCAAAAGTTTTGGTAAATAATTGATCCAAGCCCTGAGAAGACATTAATGAAAATGTGGAAATCAGGAAGAAACTAGAACACAGAAAATGTCAAATATACTTCCTTTATTTTATTTTTTTCCTCCAAATTTTTCTTAAGTGCATATTATGTGCTAACATCAGTGTGAAAATAAATAATAACCTAGGAAGAGCTGCTCAAGGAAATCACAGTCTATATTCAATACTAACAGTGGTTAAGTATTATTAATATTTGTAAATATCATGGAGCCCTACAAGAAGGAAGAAGACTGCAAAGTGAAGAGCCTTGAAAAGAAGCTTGGCAATGAGATTTGAAAGATATCTAGTAGGTAACTAGGTGGAAATGATAGATAAAAAGATAAAGATGAAAAAAAAAATTGATACAAAGTTTTGAAAGAAAAAAATAAGAGAATGAAATAGCTAAATCACTCAATAAATATTTATTAAAGACCTACCATGTGTCAATTATGAGACATGCCCAACCCTGGGGCAAAAATTGAGGGCAAATACTTGATTTAGGGGGAAACACCAGTAGAGGTGGGGCAGTGATATTGAGAAAAGAGAGCTAATTAAGCTTCTTTACTAGATCAACTATCACAGCAATTTAACTCTGAGAAACACTATGATTTTTATGAAAAGAGTTAAGCTGTGTTCCAGTATTTGGTACAAGAGGATTTAGGTTCAAATGGTCAAAATTAGATAAAATTTTTCATGAAAAATACAAATTTTCTTTTTTGTTAGGTAGTCAGGAATGAGCAGGTTTTGTTTTGATTACCCTCCAAAAGGTAAAACAATGGTCAGCTTAGCTTCACAGGTGACTCTGTATTTTCTTCTGTTGCCCAGATTCCTGGGTATCATGGCACTTCTTTCTGTCACAAGCCACCATGATTATACTCTGACTTCAGTGAGGCAGTTAGCTTAAAAGTAAAGGCTACACTTTCCTTTCTACTTTGTTCCTAGTCTGGCTGAGGTTATTTTGGCTTCATTTTCAAAATATCTCCATGGCTCTTCTGTAATTTGGGAAGGAAAATGGACACAGTTTGAGATAATTGGAATCTTATTTTGGAGGTTGATCTCACGTCATAGGAGAAATTGGAATATTTCTCTGAGTGCATACAAGAAAATGTTAAAGGATTTTTGGACACTGAATTTTGGTCTAGTGCTTATGTGGGTCTCCTTCTTATTTCATGTTTTCCTTATGAAGAAACATCAATTAGAATACTCTTTTGTTCTATCTCTAGCCTCTCAATCACTCCTTACAAGGAAAATGAATTATCATATTGGTAATTTAGGCTCAGGATTTGGATGTGCATGAGTGAAAGTCACTCAGACATGTCCAACTCTTTGCAACCCCATGGACTATATAGTCCATGGAATTCTCCAGGCCAGAATACTGGAGTGGGTAGCCTTTCCCTTCTCCACGGGATCTTCTCAACCCAGGGATTGAACCCAGGTCTCCCTCATGCAGGCGGGTTCTTTAACAGCTGAACCACCAGTGAAGCCCTGGCTGTGCATAGCTCAACCTATTTTTTATTTTTTCCCTTTCACTCAGTTATGTCTGCCTAGGGACAACACATAATTCTTGGTCTTATAGTTAATAAAGAAGTAAATGTCCCACTTCTCTAGATGTGTCTGTCATCATCCATGGTTACCTCTAACCAGGTACATATGTTCTTATTACTGTACCATGAAGCTCACTGATACCATAGTTTAGCAAAACATCCTTTAGTTCTGTGTTTTCCATAATAAAGCTACCATTTGCATTTACTTTTCCTGAATCCTAGGTATATTTGGAAATTGGTTCCAAATGTGATGGGGAATAGGGATGACATTTATCCAGCTGTCTCCAACCCCCACTGTAGATGGTATCAGAAAAGACTTTTCAAGTTTCAACTTATAAGAATCTCAGCTGACCTGGTTCTGATCTGGGAAAATGGTTTAATTGCTAATTTGGTTGAAGTTAAGTTAGGAAAGGTGGGGGAAGAACACTAAGACTTCAAAGGATCCTTCTTTGATTCAAGTCAATTGAATTAAGGTATTAAAAAACTGAGTAAAATAGAAATTATTTGCACATCAATTGTCCTAACCCATCAAGTTCAATAAATATAAGCCTTGTCTCTCCTATAGCATACTACCATCAGTCTCCCTTATTCTAAAATCATGACCGGGAGCTATGGCACCAATATCAACTGATTGGTTGGTTGGACTTGTCTAGAAATCTTGTTTTGTTGTTGTTGTTTGTTTCTTTAATTTGATGTCTGGCATCAAAAAAGCTTTATATTCTACCCATTTGGGAGCCACTTCCCCTGTTAAATACCCAAGGCCAAGTTTTTGAACATGTAATTTTAGATAGGTGGGAATAAAGGGTTATCACTTTGACAACTTTGGGCACTGTGCTGGGTGCATACTTGAACAGAATGGCTCTGCCTAGCTTTTCATTTGGCTTCTTCTTGGTCCTATTTGTATTTCATATTTGAATAGGTGATTTAGAGAATAGTGAAGTCGCTCAGTTGTGTCTGACTCTTTGCGACCCCAAGGACAGTAGCCAACCAGGCTCCTCCGTCCATGGGATTTTCCGGGCAAGACTTTTCCAGAGTGGGTTGCCACTTCCTTCTTTTGGATCTTCCAAAACCAGGGAACGAACCCGGGTCTCCTGCATTGTAGGCAGATGCTTTACTGTCTGAGCCACCAGGGAAGTCAATTTAGAGAATGGGATAGGTAAATCAGCTATAACTAAAGAAGTAATTTTACAACTGTTTAGGTGTTCCTACATATAAAATGTTTTCAGTGTTACATTTGAACCTTAAAACACTGTTGTGAATTAAGGAGGACGTGGTCTATTTTATCAGTTTTGCAGATGAGGTTTTGCATGTTGAATCAAACATACCTGATTTCAAATTTGGCCTTCATAACTTATCAGCAGTATGAATTTCCATGAATTCCTCAGTATTTTTATTTATAAAATGTTTTGAACAGTTAAATTCAGTATAAGAGTTAAAGCTATTATCCCAGTCTAGTAATTAAGAAATAGTAGTTACTTTATTTTAAAGCCAACATTCTCTCACTCTATCAATTTGAACACTAAATCTCAATCATTCAAATATTTTAGAAATTGTATATTGAACAGTGTATTCATAAATATTCATGCAATTTAACTTTTAAACTCTAAGCCATAGGTTTTGGCACAAACTCTATTCCCTATGTAATGACAAAGATATGCCAGCTCCATTCATTAAATATAGTTAGGTAAGGCAGAAAGGGGAAATGGCACCAATAAATAATTCCATGTAATTTCTGTGAACCACAGATGTTTAAGTCGAGCTATATTAATAATTTAATAATTCATAGTAGATTAATTTATTGTGGGTTACCACCTTTAGCACTTTTATAAATCAAAGTGTTAAGATTGTGTTTAATAAATCATTTTAATTCTCTGAGAAAATGTAAGAAATTTAGCTGTCATATTAACCTACATTGCAAATCCACAAAGGAAATTTTTATGAAATTTAACCCACTAAATATAATGAGAAATTTCATACATTGAAATACACAGCCTTTCAAAATATTTGTGCAGTGTTATTAGATAATATATTTAAAATAAATGTCATCTTTTCTACTTTATCAGTCTGACTGGGTTTGTCCAGATATTGGTCAAAAGAAGAATCTGGGTCCACAATCTTATCCCAACCTACTGCTCCTGCCAAATTTTAGTTGTTTTCTTTAGAGATCTCTGTTGAGTTACATATTTCTTAACAACCTTCTTTCTTTTTTTCTTTATATTCTCTTCTCTCACATTTTATGATTGCAGTTTTCATATTATCTTTGAAAAAAAATAAGAGCAGATTATTCAGAATGAACTTGTAATCAAGTAAGTTAATTATTCATGTTTGACCCTGAGTAAAAGCAAATCTAAAAACTAGAAATGCTGTTAAATAATTGACGTCTTATTTTAAGTGACATTTTCAAACTGTGATTTTTAATTTTGATGGAAATTTCAATTTAATCCCCTCTAAGATAGTAGCTTCTCCAGTGGCTCAGAGGTAAAGAATCCACCTGCCAATGCAGGAGATGCAGGAGACACAGTTTCTATCACTGAGCAGGGAACATCCACTGGAGAAGGAAATGGCAACCCACTCCAGTATTCTTGCTTGGAACGTCCCATAGGTAGAGGAGCCTTGCTGGCTGCAGACCATGGTGTCACAGAGTCAGACATGACTGAACACACACACACACTAAAATAGTAGGAAGTTATTTCTTATTTCTCCCTCATAAATTTTTTTTTGACCATATAACCTTTATTCAGAGGTCCTATTTTAATTGCCAAGAATTTAACAAAAATGTCAAAAAACAATGCCTTCATAAATTTTTTTAAATTATTTTTTAAATATATGGTTGACTAGCTTTATCTATGTCACCCTTCATCTCTGCTCTTCTCTTACTCTGTTATAGAATGAATTGTGTCTTTCTAAAATTCATATGATTTCATATGATGTTGTAATCCCCAAAGTGATTGTACTCCTAGATAAGATTGTTATGAGGTATTTCAGTTCAGTTCACATCAGTCACTCAGTCGTGTCCGACTCTTTGCGACTCCATGAATCACAGCACGCCAGGCCTCCCTGTCCATCACAAACTCCCGGAGTTCACTCAGACTCACATCTATTGAGTCAGTGATGCCATCCAGCCACATCATCCTCTGTCATCCCCTTCTCCTCCTGCCCCCAATCCCTCCCAGCATCAGAGTCTTTTCCAATGAGTCAACTCTTTGCATGAGGTGGCCAAAGGACTGGAGCTTCAGCTTTAGCATCATTCCTTCCAAAGAAATCCCAGGGCTGATCTCCTTCAGAATGGACTGGTTGGATCTCCTTGCAGGCCAAGGGACTCTCAAGAGTCTTCTCCAACACCACAGTTCAAAAGCACCAATTCTTCAGCGCTCAGCCTTCTTCACAGTCCAACTCTCACATCCATACATGACCACAGGAAAAACCATAGCCTTGACTAGATGAACCTTTGTTGGCAAAGTAATGTCTCTGCTTTTGAATATGCTATCTAGGTTGGTCATAACTTTCCTTCCAAGGAGTAAACATCTTTTATTTTCATGGCTGCAGTCACCATCTGCAGTGATTTTGGAGCCCCCAAAAAATAAAGTCTGACACTGTTTCCACTGTTTCCCCATATATTTCCCATGAAGTGGTGGGACTGGAAGCCATGATCTTCGTTCTCTGAATGTTGAGCTTTAAGCCGACTTTTTCACTCTCCACTTTCACTTTCATCAAGAGGCTTTTGAGTTCCTCTTCACTTTCTGCCATAAAGGTGGTGTCATCTGCATATCTGAGGTTATTGATATTTCTCCCGGCAATCTTGATTCCAGCTTGTGTTTCTTCCAGTCCAGCGTTTCTCATGATGTACTCTGCATAAAAGTTAAATAAGCAGGGTGACAATATACAGCCTTGACGAACTCCTTTTCCTATTTGGATCCAGTCTGTTGTTCCATGTCCAGTTCTAAGTGTTGCATCCTGACCTGCATACAAATTTCTCAAGAGGCAGATCAGGTGGTCTGGTATTCCCATGTCTTTCAGAATTTTCCACAGTTTATTGTGATCCACACAGTCAAAGGCTTTGGCATAGCCAATAAAGCAGAAATAGATGTTTTTCTGGAACTCTTGCTTTTTCCATGATCCAGCAGATGTTGGCAATTTGATCTCTGGTTCTTCTGCCTTTTCTAAAACCAGCTTGAACATCAGGAATTTCACGGTTCACGTATTGCTGAAGCCTGGCTTGGAGAATTTTGAGCATTACTTTACTAGCACGTGAGATGAGTGAAATTGTGTGGTAGTTTCAGCATTCTTTGGCATTGCCTTTCTTAGGGATTGGAATGAAAACTGACCTTTTCCAGTCCTGTGGCCACTGCTGAGTTTTCCAAATTTGCTGGCATATCGAGTGCAGCACTTTCACAGCATCATCTTTCAGGATTTGAAATAGCTCCACTGGAATTCCATCACTTCCACTAGCTTTGTTCGTAGTGATGCTTTCTAAGGCCCACTTGACTTCACATTCCAGGATGTCTGGCTCTAGGTCAGCGATCACACCATCGTGATTATCTGGGTCGTGAAGATCTTTTTTGTACAGTTCTTCTGTGTATTCTTGCCATCTCTTCTTACTATCTTCTGCTTCTGTTAGGTCCATACCATTTCTGTCCTTTATCGAGCCCATCTTTGCATGAAATGTTCCCTTGGTATCTCTAGTTTTCTTGAAGAGATCCCTAGTCTTTCCCATTCTGTTGTTTTCCTATATTTCTTTGTATTGATTGCTGAAGAAGGCTTTCTTATCTCTTCTTGCTATTCTTTGGAACTCTGCATTCAGATGCTTATATCTTTCCTTTTCTCCTTTGCTTTAGTTAATTAGTTAAATTAACTAAATTAGGTAATTAGTGAAATTAATTCATTAGGGTAAGACCATAATACCACAAGACTTATATCTTTATAAAAAGAAGAAAATATACCTAGTCTTTCTCTCTATGCGTACACAAAGAAGCCATGTGACAACAGAGAGAAGTTGACCATCTACAAGGCAGAAAGAAAAGTCTAGCAGAAACCAATCTGTTAGCACCTTAATATGGGAATCCTAGCCTCCAGAACTGTAAGAAAATAAATGTCTATTGTTTAAGTCACACAGGCCGTGATATCTTGTTGTAGCAGCTTGAACAGACTAGTAAACCATCCTAAACAATTTCTACCACTCTTCCATATTTCTTTGTAAATCTTACAGTATTCAGAAGCCCTTTATATCCCATCCATTTTCATCAATACTACATTAGTAGACTAGGTGCATGCTTATCTGTTCTCCTATCTCATACTGTTTTGAATTTCTGTTGCTTCTGACTAGATTAGGAGCATCTTGTATTTAGAGACTGTTTTCCATCAATTCAACATCCTTAAGACAGGGATTGTAGGATATAGGAAGTGTTTGTTGAAGTATGTTTTGGGAGACAGAGCATAATACTGGGTTAGTTTATGCCAACCCAATACATGGAAGGCAAGCTATTATAAAGTTGTCAAATAATTTTATATGTTTAATTTAATTTGAATTGAAAATTGAATGTGCTGTTTTATATAATAAAACTGTGGGGTTTTTTTTCAATGAAGAAATAAATATTAATGAAAGCATAAATTATATAATGATATAGAAACTCAGTGGATATTTAGCAGGCTAAAATAATGATTATGATCTCTATGCAACATTATAGAAAACTATAATAAAATGTGTGTGAATTGTACGTAACATAATGGGAAATTATAACAAAATATACAATGGAAAAGACAGGAGATGGATTTGCTCAGGTACTATAATCACAAGTGTTTATAGATTGAAGCATATGAGAACATTTAGAAATTAATAGTTATAAAAGTTTATGTCAATGAATATTTTCTCCATTTTCCAAGCATCCCGTTATTTATTATTTTGACAATTAAAATATAAAAGGGCAAAAAAGCATGGCAGCTAGACACAAAGGCATGGTCAGATATACAAGTGTAAATATCATGTTTAACACTTAACTAGCTTGGGTGATCTTGAAAAAGTGCTTTATATGCTCAGAGGCCTAGTTTCTTTGTCTTTCAGATGAGAAATAATATTAACATAGTGTCTACCAAAGTACTGAGAAGAATGCTGGAATATCATGAGTGCTCTTAAAAGCTATCTAATGATTTCCAATAGAAAGTAAGCACTGTGAGACTGAGGACCTCTTTAATTCACTGATATAGATTAGTGCCTGTCATTTGATAATTTCATAACAAACATTATTTATGGATAAATGAATAAAAGGGAGAATATTGTGAAGACAGTAGAAAAGACTTCATAGGAAGTCATTTAAAATTTAAAGAAAAGAAAATCCTTTAAGTTTAAAGAAAAGAAAAACAGTATAATATACGTGTGCCTTGTGTACACTGTTGTTTAGTTGCTAAGTCACGTCCAGTCTTTTGTGACCTCATGAACGGCAGCCCACCAGGCTCCCATATCCATGGGGTTTTCCAGGCAAGAATACTGGAGTGGGTTGCGATTTCCTTCTCCAGGGGATCTTTTCAACCCAAGAGTCAAACCCAAGTCTCCTGCATTGACAGGTAGATTCTTTATCTCTGAGCCACTGGGGAAGCCCCTTATTGTATATATACACATGTATGTGTGTGTATGTGTGTATAAACATATATATAAAATATTTCATTATTTGGATGATATCTGAAAGGTAACTAAAATAACAGTTAAAACAGCTTTTTTACTGTGTAAATTATTTCCTGAGTAAAATAGATAACTTTTTTCCAGAAACTACTTTGACCCATAGTAGTAGTAGTAGTAGTAGTAGTAGCAGTAGTAGTGTTAGTCGCTCAGTTGTATTTGACTCTTTGCGACCCCACTGACTGTAGCCCGCCAGGGTCCTCTGTCCATGGGATTCTCCAGGAGCGGGTTGCCATTTCCTTCTCCAGAGGCTCTTCCCTACCCTGGGATCAAACCTAGGTCTCCTGTATTGCAGGCAAATTCCTTGCTGTTTGAGCTACATGGGAGACTTTGACCCTGTACCTTGTAGTCATTTACTGTCTCTGTGTTCAAAATTATTTCCTTGTAGTGAGTTAGTTCATCCTCTAGTAGAATCAGCCATGGTACATAAGCAAAATAAAGTTACTGTAAAAATGATGAATAGCATTTAATAAGATCATTTAAAAATTTTGAAAGAGAGTAAAGCAGAGACTGACTAAAGCTTAGAATACCCTTACTGAAAATTCTGTATTCCCTACTTTCAGAATTCCTCTTCCTAGATCTGCTTAGTGATGTCACTGAAATTCACTGATGCCTCCCCACACACTTTTTTTTTTCCCCAACCTCAGGCTATATTAAATTTGCAGTTTACTGTCTTAAAAACACACTTGGAATGCATCCCAGTGTATTGATTATCTCTCAGATTTAAATTGAAAAATATAACTGACTTGGAAGGCAATAAACCACAAGGTGGGCAGTTTTCTCTATCACTTTTTCTATCAGTAGCACAGTAGCTCTCTAAACATTTTCAGGATAAAAGGATATTTGAGTGAGCCACTCAGAGAAGTGATAATAAACTTCCTTCCCACCCACGCAGGGGAGTGTAATACCAGTTTAGATGTGTTCCAGAAGATGAACCACTTACTTGTTCTTTGCTTAAGAAATGTGAATGAAATGAGTCAGTCTCTCTACATTCACCCCCACCTATATGAATATATTTGTTCATTTATTTATTCAAAATATTTGTAATTCATATATATGAATATATATTATGAATTATATATATATGAGTTCATATATATATATATGTAATGCATTCACCAAGCATTTTTTTGTATATCAAAGGGCTGTGGAATTTGCCTTCTAGGAGGCTACATTCTAATTGGCAGAGAGACACTCTTGAAAAAAAATTAAGTAAGGTAATTTCAGAACACACACAAAAGTTAGTAAAAAGGAAATAATGGGACAGGGGCATAGAGTGAAGAAGTTTGCACGGTTTCTTTGGAATAAGTGTTCTAAATGGCTTCTCTTAGGGTGTGACTAGTTAATAGTCAGCCATGACAGGAGATAGGAAGAATTCTTCAAGCTTAATTTCAAACAGGTTAGTGCCTTGAATTGAAGAAAAAGGAAAAGAAAGAAAAGGAAAGAAAGAAGAGAGAGAGGAAGAGAGAGAGAAAGGGAGAAAGAAAGAGAAAAAGAAGAGAAAAATGTTAGTGGGATTGAAGAAAACAATGAACAGCTTTATGGGATAAGGATGAGGGATAATGTGGGTTCAAATCGGCCATGAAAAAATACTTTAGGTTTTCTTCTAATTGCAGTTTATAGCCAGAGGAGTATTTTTTCCAATGCAAAGATATTATTTGATAGATAATTTCTAAAACATTTTACACACACACTAATACTGTATCTGTGTCTCATTAAAAAGTTTAACCTAGTATCTGAGTAGAGATGGGACACTATCTCTTAGTTATTGTCTCTATAACTGGGATAGAACTATCAGTTACTGTCTAGGATTATTTAACATGTTTGGCAGAACAGATGATAGATTGAGCTGAAAAATTAATGTGAGTTGTTTCTTCTTAAAACATTCTATTAAAATGTAATGAATTGATAATGTAATTCATTGGCTTCTGAGTTAGATGCTATTAAAATTAGAGATGTATGTAAAATACAAAGGATTCCTGCTAGTTTTATATATTACACTGCTTACTTCATTTCCTTCACTATGTTATAAGAGAAATTACTTAAAAAATACTATTTTAGTCACAAAAGTATAGTTTGCATTGCTGCCAGTAATTATAACTAGATTTTTAATCTGTCTTTGATGAATCAACTTTACACCAACATTTTTTAAACTCTTGATTTTGTAAAAAAAAAAACAAAAACAAAAGCATATGATCAAAATGCAACCAAAATTTATTGTTATTCCCAAAGTATTAAACAAGCTAGCCACACTTTGCTCAAAGAAAACATCAAGTATCTATGTATATTTTACTTACTACAAATATAAAAATTTCATGTACACCAGAGACAGAATAGAAGGTGGCTCTTCAATTTACAGAAATATACTAGTGAATATTTGGAAATATATTTATTAATTGGACTATTGTATTGTTCAGTACATATTTTAATTTTTCAAGAAAATTAAATTTTGTATCAATTCTAATAGAGTGCTCTTATCATGTTCAATTTCCTGTTGAAAGAGAATGAGTATCAGGAAGGCTCACCCAGGTTATCTCAGATGGTAAATAGGGTAGGAGTAGATCTGAGCTCAAGTCAATCAAATCACACCTCCGTCCTCCCCAATTTAAACCATGATCTTGTGATTCAGTGGTAAAGAACCCACCTGCCAGTGCAGAAGGTGTGGGTTCAGTTCCTGGGTTGTGAAGATCCCCTGGAGAAGGAAATGCAACCCACTCCAGTATTCTTGCTGGGAAATCCCGCAGACAGGGGAACCTGGTTGGCTACAGTCCATGGCTACAGTCTAATCCAAAAGATTTGGAGATGACAAAACAACTTTTAAAACATACTTCAGGATTCAGGAATATAATATGAATTTATTTTATTATGCAGCTTACTCTGGAAAGAATAAAAGCAAATAAAATTATGAGAAAGAGGAAATAAATTATACATATATTGCTTTTTAATTTTTTTACTACTTTATATCATTCCACTCTTCATCCTATTTTCTACTACTCTTTTTTTTCTTAATGGTTTAAGTCTTTCTTATGTCTCTTCTTCATGTCCTGTATTTTCTACTGTGCTTTATTTCTTTGTGGCATAAGTCTTTTTTCTTTGATCTATAATCTTATGGTACTTTGTAAATATATCTTGACTATTCAAGGGAATATTATGTAGTATACAACCTAGAATAACAAACTTAATGGGACTCCTCAATCTATAATTTCATACAGATATTTGATCATTTTTAAGCTTATAAGCAAAATTTTCATATTTGCAAACATGCAGATACCAAACACAAAATTATAAAATTTGGATTATTTTTTAATCTTCAAAACTATGGAAATAAGCCAGAAGCAAAGTGCTTATAATTGTTGGCATGTCAAAGAGAAAGTTATGCAGTTTACATAGCCTCAGAGCATCTCTTATCTGAATATGAACTAAAAACATTTTTTAAAAGATCCTGGACACATTAATTGAATCATGAATCCTTCTAAAAGGAAATGAATCTATAGATGACTATTACAAGAAACTGTGTAAGAATACATAGTAAAATATTTATTCAATTTCATGAAAGGAAAAATACCATTTCTGTTCTACCATAAGGCATTCAAATAGCAATAAATTGGGTAGAAAGAATAAAAGAAGAAAATGAAATAAGCAGAAAAAAGGCCTGCAGTTTTCCTAGAAGCAGTACCTGTTTTTGCCAATTGTTAAATACAATTGTCCTATTCTTCAGAGTGGGGCTTCCCTGGTGGCTCAGGTGGTAAAGAATCTGCCTGCTATGCAGGAAACCTGGGTTCAATCCCTGGGTTAAGAAGATACCATGGAGAAGGAAATGACAACCCACTCCAGTATTCTTGCCTGGTGAACTTCATGGACAGAGGAGCCTGGCAAGTTACAGCCCATGAGATCACAAAGAGTCATACACGACTGGGAAACTATAAACAATGTGCAATTATATATTGTAAATGTAATAATCTGAAAAACACCTAACTTAACTAAACTGGAATATAAATGAAATTCAGACACTTGTGAGAAATTATCAAAAACTGACTAAAATATATTATAGCACCTCCTATCAGGAGATGAAATCTACACCTCAGATCCTTGAATTTGGACTTGTCTGTGACTTGCTTTGACAAAGACAATCTGACAGAAGTACTGTGGGTATTTTCAACTCTGGATCAAAGACATCTTGCAGCTGCTGTTCTTGCTTGAAAACAAGCATAAGCTAAATTGTCAAATAATGAGAAACATGTGGTCCAGTTGCTCCTGTCACCCCCACTTCCAACAAGCCAACCCCTAGAAGAGGAGCTGGCTAACCTAGTACATGGCTGGAAATGCCTGAGAAAGTCCAGGAGCACCAGTAGAACAGTTGTTTAGCTGAGTACAGTCTAGATAATCAACCTACAGCACTTAGCACTCAGCTAAGGAAGTGGTTCTCTCTTTAAGCTGTTAGGTTTCCAAGTGGCTCCTTCACTTAACACAAAATAACCGATACAATAGCAACAAATAGGAATTGCACAAGATTATTTCAATAAGTTTTCCCTAAAAACTTAAATATCAGATAATATCTAGGTACTAATTTCACTAGTCATAGCCTTTGCCAGAATGTTGCTTTCTTCTCTCGTCGAGAAATGAGAGACCCAGAGCTGTGGTTGCTTCTTTAGTATGGGGTGGGTGAGAGTATGTTAGCCGGCTCCTTGACCTTGTCTTCTGTCATCCACTTTTGAAGGTGGCTGACTCATCTGAAGGAAGGATTCTGTTCTGTTCCTATTGATTATTTCCTCCAGGGTAGAAACTTTGAACCTATGGTGATATGTGATCGGAATTTTTGGACATAATTTGGCCTAGTGAAGGACACGTTACCATGGTCTGTTAAATATATATAAAATGTAAAAAAGTCCAACTTATTAACACACCATGCTGTGCTATACTAAGTTGCTTCAGTCATGTCTGACTCTGCAACCCTAAGGACTGTAACTCACCAGGTTCCTTTGTCCATGGGATTCTCCAAGCAAGAATACTGGAGTGGGTCACCATTCTCTTCTCCAAGGGATCTTCCCAACCCAGGGATCAAACCCATGTCTCTCAAGTCTCCTACATTGTCAGATCTGTTCTTTACTACTAGTGCCACCTGGGAAGCCCCATTAACACACAGGGATTTTATATAGACAATTAGGTAAAGATTGATCTTTTAACTTCAAAAAGGAAACAAGGAGCTGTTGGAGGTCATGGAGAGGATGTGACTTCATGAGTTGGGCCCACCAGTCAGAGGCCCCTCACCTCCTCCCTTGCCCTTTGAATGGGAGGTTTGATCATCTTCCCACAGCTGGAGCCATTTTCAAGGACAGCCTTGAGAGAGCAATGTGTTGCTGAGACCGTCTGGTCAATACTAGTGACTGAATCCTGTTAAGGCCTAAATATAAACTTTCAAGGTTCTGGTGGGCAGGTGTAAAGATCTGTTCATCTTGCAACCACCCAAAACATGCCTCAGATGTGAGTTACCTTCATGTACGGTGACCAGTTTGTGAACCGATAAACACGTTCATTTCTCTAATGTGTCTTATTAACAGAACACATAGATTGCTACTTCCACGTACCTTAGAAGATGAGGAAAGAAAATAAAGGATAAAGTTCTCCTGACTTGAATCTGTGATACTTGTAGAGGAGAGATTGGTCACTGCTTGGTAGTATGTTCATGAGTGCAGAAATTCAGCTTTGCTACTTTAGACAGAGCCAGCAATTTCATTAAGGGCTTTCAGGATGGGTGACTGCTGTGAACTGATAAGAAAGTATCACCCGTTTCCATAACGGTTCAAGAGACATGGCCTGAAGGCTTAAGTTTTTCAGTGGCAAAGTGGGTTGATGAACTTTTTTTTTTTTTTTAATTTTTTCAAGGCAGTGGGTCTCAAAATGGGCTATTTCTCCCTTGGGACATTTGCTAAGATCTGGAAAGATTTTTGTCATCCTAGGGTTGCAGTGCTATTGGTGCCTAGTTCAAGACGCTGCTGGTGTAGGTTTAGTTGCTAAGTTCGACTCTTGCAACCGAAGTGTCTGACTCTTTGCAACCCCATGGACTGTAGCCCACTAGGCTCCTCTGTCCATGGGATTTCTCAAGCAAGAATACTGGAGTGGGTTGCCATTTTATTCTCCAGGAGATCTTCCTGACCCAGGGCTCAAACCTGTGTCTTTTTGTGTCTCCTGCATTGGCAGGCAGATTCTTTATCACTGAGCCACCCAGGATGCTTGAAAGATATGCTAAGTATCCTAAAATGTACAAGTCAGTATTCCCTGGCTCCTCCTCCCACCCCACCTCAGAGACACACACAATCCAGTAAAAAAATGGCAATAATGCCAAGGTTCAGAAGCCGTGCTCTAGGTGAGCCAGGCCCTCACAGATCAGGAGCATGCATGTACTTTATACTCTCAGTCTTTTAAATGGTATCACTAAAGCTCAATGACACTTTTATAATTGAAACAGAATGGTTCTGCTTAAATTTAAACTACTATGCTATAACAAAATTATGCTATCCTATTTAAAATTTACAGACTACAAGCTTCAAATGATTTAGGGAAGAAACTGTTATTCAAAGGGAAACAATAGGCTCAGGCCTCCAGTGCGGGATTCCATGAAATGATTGCATATTTAATTTACCTTTTAATTCAGTAAACCTTCTCTTATTTTACAGTTTCAGTTTTACAAAGAGACATTAATGAACCTTGTTATAGCCCCAAATCATTGCTTACAAATCTTATCTGTTCAGTTCAGTTCAGTTCAGTCGCTCAGTCGTGTCCAACTCTTTGCGACCCCATGAATTGCAACACGCCAGGCCTCCCTGTCCATCACCAACTCCCGGAGTTCACTCAGACTCACGTCCATCAAGTCAGTGATGCCATCCAGCCATCTCATCCTCTGTCATCCCTTTCTCCTCCTGCCCCTAATCCCTCCCAGCATCAGAGTCTTTTCCAATGGGTCAACTCTTTGCATGAGGTGGACAAAGTACTGGAGTTTCAGCTTTAGCATCATTCCTTCCAAAGAAATCCCAGGGCTGATCTCCTTCAGGATGGACTGGTTGGATCTCCTTGCAGTCCAAGGGACTCTCAAGAGTCTTCTCCAACACCACAGTTCAAAAGCATCAATTCTTTGGTGCTCAGCTCTCTTCACAGTCTATCTCTCACAGCCATATATGACCACTGGAAAAACCATAGTACTCAAGTCAAAAATGAATCATTTCATGGTGATTTCAGGGATCTTGGGACCTAAAAGGGAATTTTTCTAAAAGTTTCTATCATAGCACACCATAAAACACCTATTATTAAGGGTATGAAAAGCTATGTACTGCCATTGCTTTTTGAGAGGAATTAGAAGAAATTACATATTTTATGAAACCCTCATTGAGCATTGGAGAAGGAGATGGCAACCCACTTAAGCATTCTTGCCAGGAAAAGCCCATGGACAAAGAAGCCTGAAAGTGAAAAGTGAAAGTGAAGCCGCTCACTCGTGTCCGACTCTTTGCAACCCCATGAACTGTAGCCTACGAGGCGCCTCCATCCATGCAATCTTCCAGGCAAGAGTACTGGAGTGGGTTGCCATTTCCCTCGCCAGGAGATTTTCCTGACCCAGGCTTCGAACCCGGGTCTCCTGCATTGCAAGCAGATGCTTTTACCGTCTGAGCCACCAGGGAAGCCTGCTGGGTTATAATCCGTGGGGTTGCAAAGAGGTGGACCCAACTGAGTGCAGCACAGCACCGAACATCACACTAAGATATGTGTAGCTTAATTAGGATTAAATTTACCTTTTTTTAAAGATTATTACTTAGCTCATGTTTTTATGTGAATTGTTTCCAAACCTATTTATATTTATTTATGAAACATATAGAATTGGAGGGGCACATAATTATATAAAATGTATTCCTTTAATCCTTTCTAAAATATGATCAGATTGAGAGTTGTTTACTATTTGAAAGGTAAAACCTAGTCTATAGGTGATTATTTTGCATCTCATGATGTTCACTTTTTAGCCCCCTCTGTTGTAAATTGTCCAAAATGCAGCAGTTATTTTAGAAGTCTTTTCTATCGTCTCGTGGAGAGAATAGAAAGAAATACATGGGCTAGGAGAAGTTAGGCTAAAGCGTAGACTTTGAGAAAAAATAAATGCCAGAACTACTGTAGTAAAGTTTTATGGTTTGATAACTATTATATCAAATGACAGAAAACCAATCTGTATAAAAGCTTTACACCATCAAGTGTATACTTTTTTAAAAAATTCTGATTTTTCCTTTTGTTACTTACAATCAAAGTTTTAAATATGAGCGCTTTTCTTTCTTTTCTATGAAAGTCATTATAATGGTTAGTCCATTTATTACTGTGTTCCTTGATTTTTCAGTTATTTCAGGCTTCTTCATTATCTTGATTACATTATCTTATACAGTGACCCAAAAAAAAACCCTCTTGTTACCCCTTTTATTCACTGGCTGATAAGACAGTGAATATACTGAGCAGGGATTTCATAAAAAATGAAGTGTCTCTACTCATGCATATGGAAGAAAAAATAGTTCAATTTTATTTATCTTGGAAGTAGATCCCAACATTGATGCTGCTATTCAAAATTAAAGTGTTGCCTTCTAAATTCTCCCATATTTTTCAGCAAATATTAAACACATATAAAATGTCAAAATGCCCTTAGACAAATGAATATTATGGTAAAAAACAAAATGTGCTTGCCTCCATAGAGCTGGCATTATAGCATCCTCTATAGTTCTGCTTATGGAGTTTCTTTTGACGATTTTTCAGTCAATGTATTCATCCTTTTAACAAATATTTATGCTGCACCTATGTGTTTGGCTTTGTGCTGGGTGTTTGGTACATAATAGTGAGATGATTACTATCTTCACGGTTCTTAAATTATAATGGGGAAATAAATATTATATAATAAAAGCAGACATGAATAAAAACTAATGAGGTTTTAAGTGCTAAGAAGGAGAAAAATGCTCTGTAAGGAAACAATTTCTGGGAGAAAGAGGATTCCAATACAAAATAGATAGCTTAGTACTGTCCTTAGAGAATCAAAATTAACCTGAGAGCTGAATGAAGAGAAGGAATTAGCCTTGTCCAAGAATTTAAATTTGTACTGTTTTTGATAGAACAGCATTAGGCATAAACAACAGGATGGATAATAGTCACAGTTACAAACACACAAGAGTCCAGTATAATTGGAAGTCAGTGAATGAAAAGAGACAAAGAAAATGCTGAGTGGTGGCCATGATGATAAAGATCAAGGAGATGAATTTTGGAAGTATCATTGTCAGGAGTTGGTGATATATTTTATGTGAGAAATAAGGAATAGAAAAGAATCAAGAATGACTCCTAGTATCCAAGCTTAAGAAGCAAGATAAATAAGGGATATAGCTTATGGAAAAACTGAGATGAGTTTATAAAATGTGGCCTTAGGGACCTCTGTATGGCACTTAAGCAGAGATGTCAGTTAGATAGTTGAGTATAGGTCAAACCTCAGAAAAGGTGGTCAACTTGGAGTCTGTGGTATAAAAAGAGATGTCTTAGACTGCAATTGCAAGTCATAGACCCAGACTCCCCTAGAGAAAGAGTGTAGAGAAGATAATTCCTGTCTAGATACAACAGTAGGGTTTGGGTAGGGGAGTAAAATCTGGGAGCATGTCCAATGTAATGAGGATCCAGAATAAATAGGACAAAACTCGCCTTTTAGGGAATTAGGGCCAAGTTGGAGAAATAGAACTTATCTGAATAGTTACACAGTAAAGGTATGTACTAGGTGCTAACTGAGCACAGTGAAGGAAACATTTAACTTCACTTCTGGGTAGACCAGAGGAAATTTCCAGAAGGATGACATGGAACTATTCTGAAAAATCTTCAAAATAAGAGATAATTTAATAGGGTATAGGGAAGAACTTTCCAGGCAAAGGAGTTGAGATAAGAAAAAATTCAAAGCATTTGAACAGTTGTAAGTTGTTCAGCTTAATTACATGCTTATAGCTTGTTTCACAAGTCAAGATTTAGGTTAACTTTCACGGATGCACTTTTTCAAATTTATTTTCATTCTTGTACTAATTAACAAATAAGACTGCTTTTGCCTTCTAATTGCCTGCATTAATATCTTCTCTCCTGACTTGCCCTTAATCTAAATGAGAAAAAAAAGGAGCTTTAACTCCTTTTTCAAATACAAGCCAAAGATCACACAGTTCTATGCACAGAGCAGATGGTCAGTGAATGTATTATTCCCTAAACAACTGGATTCTTATTCCTCTGTCCTTGGTGAAGATGGATAAATATGTTTTAACCAGTGTGAAAAAAAATGTATCCAAGTATTATAACATATCATTCCATCCTGGTTGTAATACTCTGATACAAGTAAAACAATTCAGTGACCTGAAATTAGCCTCTATTAAAGTGTCAAGAATCATTCCAAACAATTTAAGTTTCATTAAATTCTAACACACACAAAATTGAATCAATTTATTAAAGTTACTTATTTCCAGATATCCAATAGACCCAATAATACCAAATTATAACAATTTCAGACATATAAATAGTTTCACTACTCTACTTACTGAAGTGAGAATACTACTTCCTAGCTAGAATAAGATACACTCTAAATGCAAATTAAAAGCAAATCAAGGCACTCCAAATCAGTGAACTTCTTGCTGTTGGTTGGAGTGTCTTGAAGTATTGTTCTTGATCTCTATGCAAAAGAAGAGGGGAAACAAAAATAAAGATTGTTTCCTTTATCCCTTGTTAAAAAGGAATAGAGAGTTCAGTCTAACCAATCTATCTTGTATAGACTGATTATACAAGATAGACTGCATCTTCATTCAATATAAATTTAAAATGAATAAAGTATAAATTTAAAATGAATAAAGCATTTTGACCAGGAATTCAGCAATAAAATCTTAACTCAAAAACAAAAAGAAAGCCACCTGAAAGTGACGCCTCCCCAGACACCCACCCCCAAATTTTGATGAGCAGATTCTCTGACCTAGACTTGGAGAAACTCTCCTAGAATCACAGATTGTGAGAATAAATTGAGCATAAAGGTGCTAGCATCCAAAGACCTTAAGTTTCCAAATGATACTCTACAAGACAACATTTAACTAAATACAACCACTGTATAAGTTGAAGGTAGTTGTTCATGTGGACATTTCAATATTGCAGAAGAAACCATGTAGGATTGTTTTGCATTCCATCATTTATTCTATGTTACATGATAGCACATAATCTATCAATTATTTGCTAACTACAACAGTTAAAGTTTGTTAAATTTTCTGGTAACACCACTGCCATAAACAGTAGTGACTTAATGTGCTCTTAAAGGGATCAAGCAACCAGTGCAATTTAATCCATGATGCATTAGAGCCCCTCTTTTCAAAAGCCTGCAGAGTTCTTTGACATGAGGAAAAAATGTATATTGTGTACATTATATACCAGGGATCTTATAAAATTTATTTTAATAAATGTCCACAAAACTATTGCATTTCATTGATAAATTTTAATATCAATATTCAATTGAAAAAGTCATTGTTGCATATCTCATTTAAGTGTTGGAAAGAATTCACAGTGATACTTAAGAAACAATGAACAATCTGAATTAAATAACTAGTTAAAGTCCAAATTAAAATAAATTGCATATTTTATAAAAAATGATCTTCTACATATGTGCCCATCACATTAATATAATGTAGAAGGAGATGGCAATAATAGTTCTGCTAGCTAGTAAATTAAATAATCAAAATCAGGAGGACTAAGAAGAAGCAAGGATGGGAAGGAAGGAAAAAGGGAAGGAAGAAAGGAAAAAGAATGGAGGGAGGATTTGAAGACAAATTGTTATGAGTCTAGAGTAAGTTCTTTCTTTTTCTTTCCTTAATTCTTCATCACTAGTGTCTCCATGTTGATTTAAAAAATGCACAATGTGAGAGTAACAAGTTAAGTTTTATTTGAGGCAATATGAGGACTGCAGCCCAGGAGGCAACACGTGAGATAGTTCTGAGAAACTATTCCAAAGTGATGGTGGGGGAAGGATAATATATATGTGATTTTGGTAAAGGCAGAGTACATGCAATTGAGCACATATTTTTTGTAGAAAGTTTCTGCTGGTCTTGTGACACTTCTGCTAGTCACCAGAAACAGTTGTCACCATGCAGGATTTTAGTGCTTTTCTAGGTATGAGATACAAGAACTGGGCTCATAAAATCAGCTCCAAAGAATATCTGTCTAAAGACCTGTCCTGCTTGTTTTTCCAGAGCACAGAATGTGGCATTTTTGCTCTCCACCCTGAACTCCTTCAGGGCTTGTTGGGGGTCAGCAGCTGCAGCAGCACGTGATTTAACCCTTATAGAGGTAGATGGCAAGTGCCCATGGCAAGTACCAATTTTTAGGTCACACCCAGAATCTAGTTTAGTTTTTTTTTTTTTTCAAGGTCAAGATACCACAATTTAGAAAGATTAAATAAATTGTCCATGAACACAAATAATAAAGGAAGAACCAGAACTTTAAGCCACTGACTTTTGATTAACTATGGACAATTCGCTTTACTTAAACATAGACTGACTAAACAAATACGTCAGCCACAAACTGGCACTTGTTGTGGTTGCTTGCCATCTGTCTCTACAAGGATTAAATTATGTGCCACTGCAGCTGCTGACCTCCAACACCCCTTGAAGGAGTTCAAGGTGGAGAGCAGAAATGAGGCACTCTGGGAACCTGGCAGGACAGGTCTTTAGATGGTCAACACTCTCAGGAGCTGATTTTATGAGCCCAGTTCTTATATATCCTCATATCTAGAAAAGCACTAAAGTCCTTCATGGTGACAATTGTTTCTGGTGACTAGCAGAAGCTTCATGAGATCAGCAGAAATTTTCTACAAAAAAAAAATATGTGTTTGATTCCATGTATTCGCCCTTTGCCATAATCACGTATGAACTGTTCTTTCCCCATTACCTCTTTGGAACAGTCTCTCAGAGTTTACTGAGGTGTTGTCTTCGGGGCTGCAGTCCTTATTTTGTCCCAAATGAAACTTAGCTCGAAACTCTCACATTGTGCATTTTTTTAGTCGACAAATACTTACTACTATTTATTTTTATCATTTACCTCCTTTCCTAATAAATATTATAATTACAAGCAAAAATTCAGCATGTATTGTCTCCTTTACTCTTCTTTTGTAATAGGAGAAAAAAAAATGTCTATACAAAACATTTAATTTTAGGATATTTTCTACCCAGAATGCTGAATAGAAATTCAATTAATGGTAGTTAAAAATAATAAGCAATAAATTGAATGGGACAAAGGACCTAATTGTTCCTTAAAATGTTTATTTCAGTCTGTTCTAGATGTCATTTTTTTTTTACATCACATCTTTTGGAACATCTCTTAATAATGAAAATAGTTGCATTTTTAGATATATTTTTGAAAGACTGTGATAATAGAATACAAATGAGATTACGCTGTTTTACTAGATTGTATACATGTAAATGCTAAAACATAAGCATGAGATCAGCTTTGTTTCTCAGTACAAAATTAAACTATGCTAAATTAAACTATACTAAAGGGAAGTGCTTGGCTAAGGGAGTTTGACCATCTCAGTAAATGAGTATGATTTATGCAGTTTGCTCATTTCCCTGCAATGCTTTTGCATGTTCAATAAAAATTGATATGAGTGAAAGGCTATGAAATTTCTACCAACAGAGTAGAAAGAAAAAATAACACACTAATTTAAAATATACTTCAGCTACCTGTCATGAGGAAATTAAAAAAGGCTTTAATGGAAAGAAGTGCAGCACTTGGCAACATTACTAACTTCTATAGATGATTCGGCTTATTCAAGCCTTATTCAAGTCTTAAAAAGGGTTCAGACATTTGTGTATCTCCATATCTGAATGCTATGTGATAAACTGAATTGTTTCAGTTTAGTAATTTTAGAAGCAAAGGATAGGGTATTCCTATATTAAATTGTATTTTTTGATATCTAAAATGGCAACTTTGCCATATCCTGACTTTGTTTTTTTTTTTTCCTGTTCATTTAGTTTTAATTTTGAATCATCATTTGCAGATTTTTGTGTGTGGCTGTTTCTTGTGAATAACTGAAAGAATCAAGCACAGGTATCCATTTGACTTATTTGGGGCTGAAAACTGAGAAAAAGAAGAAACTCTACCATTTTACCAGGGTTCACTCTGCAAGGCTGACTGCAGGAGACTTTCAATTGCTTACCCATGCAAGATTTTATCAGTAAACTGACAACTCCAAACCCTCTATTTACAAGTTCCTGTTGTTCAACATCAATTAACTCATTGATTGAATCCATGCAATTTTAAAGACTGCCATACAGCCAAGGCCATGGCTACAACTACAGGGAATGTCTTTGAGAAATTGAGATCAAAGATTGAAAACTTGCACTTTTAAGTGTAGATTCATTTGCCTTTTTTATGTCTCTTTAGGCAAGCACAGCAGTCTACGGTCACACAACTGCAATGCTCTTACAGTTGGTGTTATTTGTTAAAAGTATTTACCAATTAGGAGGCCAACAAAAATAATAAACAAAAAGAGAAAAATTGCTTTGGATCATTTTGAAGTACCCATTTATCTCATCATTTGTAATTCAGCCAATCCTCTGTTCAACCTTATAGCAGTTGATTATTGCTCCTGGCGGTCTCTAATCTACTTTCTGTCTTGATTGATTTAGCTATTCAGGACATTTCATATAAAAGAAATAATACTTAGAATGATGTTTTAAAGATTTAACCACATTGTAGCGTGAATCAGTACTTCATTTCAAATAATAGTTTAGTCTGTGGATGTACCATAGGCTTCCCTGGTGACTCAGATGGTAAAGAATCTGCCTGCAAGGCAAGAGACCCTGGGTTGGGAATGTTAGGTAGTTAGAATAGGAAACAGGAATCCAGAATGGCAGTGGCTAAAAGACAAGAAAGAGAAAAGTCTGAGAAAATAGAACAAAGGAAGGTCTGAGGACAGGAGTGAGGACCTCAGGTAGAACAAACAACACTCCTGTCTAACCCAGTTTACATAGGGCAGGCCCAGGGGGAGAAAAAACATACAAAAAGAGGAGCCAAAGGGCCGGGGGTCTTTTTTCTTTCCCACGCGCTGGGGCGCTCTTCTCTTCGGGTCTTTGGGTCAACATGCCCTCACGCCTCAAGGATGGATTTTCCTGCTATTTTCTAAATAAAATAGAGCTATAATACAGAGCTGTAACACTGATTTGTCTAAGAGCTGTAGTATGCTCTGTTCAAGACCTGAGAGCTATAACATGGTCTGTCCAAGACCCAAGAGCTGTGACACGCTTAGGGCTTTAATGTCCGTCACTCCAAATCTTTGTTGTGATGGGACAGAACTGAGGAGTATACACTTCCCTGACAGGACGATCTCCTGGAGAAGGCAATGGCTAATCACTCCAGTATTCTTGCCTGGAAAATTCTATCGACAGAAGAGCAAGCGGGCTATAGTCCATGGGGCCACAAGGAGTCGGATACAACTGAGCAAGTGACACACAAACATGGATATGACATAATTGTTTAGCCATTAAGTAGCCGATGAACTTTGGCTTGTTTCCATTTGGGGTCTATTATGAATAATGTTTCTATTTGTACACAAATTTGGGGACATATTTTACAACTTTTCTTCATTACATTCCTAAGAGTGGAGTTGCTGGATCATATGGTAACACTTAACTTTTTGTGGAGCTAACTGACTTACAAAACGGCTTCATCATTTTACACAGCGCTGCCCCCCACCCCAAGGCAATGTATGAGGATTCTAATTTCTCCACAAACTTTCCAGTACTTGTTATTGGCCATCTTCTTAATGACAGTCATCCTAGTAAGTATGAAGTGGTACTTCAACAGGAATTAATTTTCTTAGCATTTACAAACTAAGTGATAAATGGATAGGTATGAAAATAGATTTATGGAGCCATAATTAGATGGATGATAGAAGAAGGTACATAGTATACCTCAGAGATGTTGCAGGTTCAACTCCAGATCACCACGATAAAATATCACAATAAACTGAGTCACGTGATATTTTTTGGTTTCCAAGTATTTATAAAAGTTATGTTTACTCTACACTGTAGTGTGTTAAGCTTGCAGTAGCATCTTATCTATAAAACAACACACATAGCCTAATTTAAAAATTATTTTAATTAAGAAAAAATGCTAACCATCTTCTGAGCCTTCAGCAAGTCATAGTTTTTGCCGATGGAGGATCTTGCCTTGTTGGTGTTTGCTGAAGGTTGGGGTGTCTGTGGCAATTTCTTTTAAAAATAATCTTTATTTATGTATTATTTTTGACTGTACTGGGTCTTCACTGCAATGCATGGACTCCTCATTACTGCACATAGGCATTCTCTATTTGTGGTGAGTGGAGGTTACTCTCTAGTTACAGTGCATGGACGTCTCATTGAGGTGGCTAATCTTGTGGAACATGAGCTCTACAGTGCACAAGCTTTGGTAGTTGTAACACATGGGCTTAGTAGTCATGTTCCTTGTGCTCAGTTGCCCCATGGCATGTGGGATCTCAGTTCTTGGACAAGGGATCAAACCTGTGTCCCCTGCATTGGCAGGGGGATTCCCAAACACTGGACCACCAGGGAAGTCCTGGTAATTTCTTGCTGTTAAGTCACTTTAGTCGTGTCCGACTGTGCGACCCCATAAACCGCAGCCCACCAGGCTCCCCCGTCCCTGGGATTCTCCAGGCAAGAACACTGGAGTGGGTTGCCATTTCCTTCTCCAATGCATGAAAGTGAAAAGTGAAAGTGAAGTCGCTCAGTCGTTTCCGACTCCTAGCGACCCCATGGACTGCAGCCTACTAGGCTTCTCCATCCATGGGATTCTTACCCCATGGACTGCAGCCTACTAGGCTCCTCCATCCATGGGATTCTTAAAAGATGGCAATAATGAAGTAAACTACCTTAATTTGCTCTTTCTTTCACTTTAACATGTAAAGGCCATTGTAAGGTTATCAAGTGGTCGAATGTCAATATAGTTGTTTCTCAGGGCATATCATGGAGAAGGCAATGGCACCCCACTCCAGTACTTGCCTGGAAAATCCCATGGGCGGAGGAGCCTGGTAGGCTGCAGTCCATGGGGTCGCTAAGAGTCAGACATGACTGAGCGACTTCACTTTCACTTTTCACTTTTCACTTTTATGCATTGGAGAAGGAAATGGCAACCCACTCCAGTGTTCTTGCCTGGAGAATCCCAGGGATGGTGGAGCCTGGTGGGCTGCCATCTATGGGGTCACACAGAGTTGGACACGACTGAAGTGACTTAGCAGTAGCAGGGCATATAAAACAACACACATAGCCTATGTGTGTTGGAGAAAGGAAGGTTCAAGGAAGGGAGAAAGGATGAGGGAACAGCCAGTCAGTGGAGCAGTCAGAACACAGAGAGCATTTGTCAATCAAGTTTGCATTTTATCTAGCAGGCTTTATGGCACCCCAAAACAATTAAAACAGTAGCATCAGAGATCCCTAATCACCATAACAAATGCAATAATAAGGAAGAAGTTTGAAGTATCGTAGAAGTTACCAAAGTGTGACAGAGAGACACAAAGTGAGCAAATTCTATTGGAGAAACTGGTGCTGACAGATTTGCTTCGTTCATGGTTGGCCATAAACCCTCAATTTCTTAAAAAAAAAAAAAAGCAGGATCTGCAAGTGCAATAAAGTAAAGCATAATAAAACAAAACAAGGTATGCCAGTATATAAAAATCTTCAAAATACGTTACGGTATTTTTTTTTCCTGAGAAATAGCGTACACACAAGATCAAGTAGTATTTTATAGGAGGAGTGATTCTTTCAGAGTCACTGGCATTAACTAGCTTTCAAAGGATGAACATTATTCACACAGAGTGAGAAGAGAGAAAACACTTCAAATAGAATATTTAAAGTAATATTTCTGGAAGTCAAATTGTACAAGTTTTTGTGAAGCATTGAGTAGATCAATTTTGCTTGAGCAGACAGTTTAAAAAGAGAAGATAAGATTGGGAAAACATATAACCATCACAACGGAAATAGAGAAACAGAAATAGAGTGATTATACACATTCAGTATTTTGAAACAATGCAAGGCAATTATAGGTTTAAGTGCCATAATGAGTAGAACATAATTAATATGACTGTGCACTGAACATTCATAAAATTTTCAGAAAGAGATGGGGTTTGAGTAGACAAGGACACATGCCATGTTGGCATAACATCAGGGGAAATTATCTGGAATTAGATAAGAATGGGCAAAATTCTACCTCCTATTTGACTCGCACCACAAGACTCATGCTGTGCTGTGATATCCCACTGGATCCAGGCTTCCTGGGGACCCTAGAGCTCAGGTGGTCTCTGGTCTCCCTGTTTTTCTATTCTTTTGAATCCAGTGAGGCGATGTCATTATCAGAAATAAAAATTATTTATTAACTGAAACAGAAGGATTCAGGAATTGTGACACTGCAATTCCCATGCTCCTTATGGTAAAAATCACTGCTCCTCATTGAGAGAGCAGAGCCCTCACACCCAAATAACTGTTGACATTAAATTTCAGGGAAGTATTTCCCAGGATCATGTTCCTTGCATACAAGAGATGGGACTAGAAAGTAAGAGAACAGTTAGGATATTACAAGACTAGATAAAATGATGACAAATGGATGGAGATGCATTCAGAGCGGAATATTTAACATGAAAGATAGTGTGTGTGTTGAATTGCTTCAGTCATGTTTGACTCTTTGTGACCTTATGGACAGTAGTCAGCCAACTTCCTCTGTTCATGGGATTCTCCAGGCAAGAATACTGGAGTGGGTTGCTGTGCCTTCCTCCAGGGGTTCTTCCCAACCCAGGCATCGACATCTCTTAAGTTTCCTGCATTGGCGGCCAGGTTCTTTACCACTAATGCTATCTAAAAGTGACCCCTGAAGCCCATGAAAGACAGCGGACACTTCAAACAGCCCATGTCAGAAAACACAAGTTGGGAGGTGAATGTTTCACTTTCCAACAATAGATCACTAAAAAGGAGCTCACAAATCTTGCTTGGAATGTGTATGTCATCATGCCAAGAAGTCTTAGGTGATGTCATGAGGCTTGTCAAGTTCTGTATAGAGTGGAGGTGACTAAATTGTAATGACAGCTCCCCACATCACAGTATCAGGAACCAAGACTTTCTATCCTGTTGCTTTGCTGTTGAGAGGGACAGAAAGTAAGGGTGGGCTTCCATTTTCACATTCTACCAACATGCTCCTTTCTCAAGCCAGTGTGCATGTATCTTGGGCAACTGAAAAGAAGAAGAAAGAAGAGGACTGAAACCCTTTACAATTGTTCTCAAAGAACAAGATAAAATGTTATTTTATATTTTACTGACTACAATTTAGTCACCAAACCGTGCTGAAAAGCATACTGGGAAATGGTCCAGGTACAAGCATTTGTCCTACCCAGAAAAAGAACTATGGATCTAGAATGATAGATAACTGCCAGAGACTCTTAAACATCTCCTTTGATCAAGAATCAGTGCAAATCCTCTTGTAAATCTGTTGTTTTATGACTCTTTACTTTTGTCTCACAGAAAAGAAAAATAAGTCTCAGAACCAGGCGTAAGCATTTGTGTCCTGCCTTCCACTGCCCCATGTCAATTGCTTTTAGTAAGTCAGATGCTCATTCAGAGGAGAAAATATTTCTCTGATGCCAAAAGCAAAGTTAATCTATTGTGAAAGGGTTGAAGTATGTTCTAAAGAAACTTCCAGCTTAGTCTTAGAGCCTGAAGGTCCTCAGGATGTTCTATGATTGTCATAATTAATATTGGTCCCTTTAGGGGCACTATGCTTAGACAAGGAGCTTCACCAAGTGGCACTAGTGATAAAACACACACACACACACACACACACACACACACACAAAACCCTCCTGTCAATGCAGGTAACTTAAGAGATATGGGTTCCATCCCTTGGTTGGGAAAATACCCTGGAGGAAGAAGAGCAACCCAGTCCAGTATTCATGCCTGGAGAATCCCATGAACACAGTTGCCTAGTGGGCAATAGTCCATAGGGTCGCAAAGACTCTGACATGACTAAAGTGACTTAGCACACACCTACGTGTGTAGACATGGAACATGTAACTATTTTTAATTTTAAGTATATTTGCATAATTATAAATATGCTTGGATCTGTTGACTATATATTTATTGATCTTAATCCATGTCAATAATTGCGTTAGTATTATCCAGAGAGAGAGAGCAAAGAGAGAACAAAATATAGGTAAAATTATGATATGTTTCAAATCCCTGTATGCCTGTAGTACAATGAGTAGATGAAAACTTTTTCAAAAATCAGCAAACATTTCAGTATGAACAGTTTTAGCACACACACATGCATAGCAAATATATTATGTTGTATGTTATGTTATATATGCTATATTATATATTGGGCTGTCCTGGTGGGTCAGTGGCAAAGAATGCTCCTGACAAAGAAGGAGACTCAGGAAACTAGGGTTTGATCCTTGGGTTGGGAAAATCCTTTGGAGAAGGAAACTGCAGTCCATTCCAGTACTCTTGCCTGGAAAATTCCATGGACAGAGAAACCTGGTGGGCTACATGTCCATGGAGTTGCAAAGAGTCAGAAACAGCTGAGCAAGTGAACATGAACACATATATTATATATTCTATTACATACTTTAGAGATAAATAAGACATTCTTCTTATTTTCCAGGAGATAAATTGTTAGTAACTTGCATTTGAAGGTAAAATAGAGGAAGAACAGCTTCTACCTGTTTTGGGAAATAGACTAGATATAAATATAGTCAATCAATAAAATAAATGAGCGGAGATAACTTCCTTTTTAAAGTATTGCTCACTAAGCGTACTTACTTGCAGCAGTATACCTGAATAGTTTGGTCACTAACGTGTACTTCCAAGGTGGACCTAGTGCTAAAGAACCCACCTGTCAATGTAGGAGATGTAAGAGACAGGTTTGATCCCTGGGTCAGGAAGATCCCTTAGGAAAGGGCATGTAAAACCACTCCAGTAGTCTTGCCTGGAGAATCCTACAGACAGAGGAGCCTGGTGGGCTGCAGTCCATAGGATCCTAAAGAGTCAGACATGACTGAAGTGAATAGTTACAACGTGTATACGTAAAGAAGATGGTGAATGGAGGTGTGTGTTTTCATTGGAAATTCTACATCATACTCAACTGGAGAGTACTGCCACTGACTAGAATGACAAGTGTAGGATCAATGTCTAACCACAGGATTCAGTTCAGTTCAGTCACTCAATCGTGTCCGACTCTTTTCGACCCCATGAATCGCAGCACGCCAGGCCTCCCTGTCCATCACCAACTCCCAGAGTTCACCCAGACTCACGTCCATCGAGTCAGTGATGCCATCCAGCCATCTCATCCTCTGTCGTCCCCTTCTCCTCCTGCCCCCAATCCCTCCCAGCATCAGAGTCTTTTCCAATGAGTCAACTCTTCGCATGAGGTGGCCAAAGTACTGGAGTTTCAGCTTTAGCATCATTCCTTCCAAAGAAATCCCAGGGCTGATCTCCTTCAGAATGGACTGGTTGGATCTCCTTGCAGTCCAAGGGACTCTCCAGAGTCTTCTCCAACACCACAGTTCAAAAGCATCAATTCTTTGGTGCTCAGCCTTCTTCACAGTCCAACTCTCACATCCATACATGACCACAGGAAAAACCATAGCCTTGACTAGATGAACCTTTGTTGGCAAAGTAATGTCTCTGCTTTTGAATATGCTATCTAGGTTGGACATAACTTTCCTTCCAAGGAGTAAGCGTCTTTTAATTTCATGGCTGCAGTCACCATCTGCAGTGATTTTGGAGCCCAGAAAAATAAAGTCTGACACTGTTTCCACTGTTTTCCCATCTATTTGCCATGAAGTGATGGGACCAGATGCCATGATTTTGTTTTCTGAATGTTGAGCTTTAAGCCAACTTTTTCACTCTTCACTTCCACTTTCATCAAGAGGCTTTTGAGTTCCTTTTCACTTTCTGCCATAAGGGTGGCATATGCATATCTAAGGTTACTGATATTTCTCGTGGCAGTCTTGATTCCAGCTTGTGCTTCTTCCAGCCCAGCATAAGATTTAATTTTTCCTTTTGTATGTGAAATATTAAGGTGATATTCTTTACATGCAACATGCTTGCCAGGTTAATCAGAGCAGCTGATCAGGGTAATTGATTCCTGTGGATTGCTGAAGGAGATTTTGGACATAGAATGCTCTGGAATATGACATGATAGCTTATTACTCTTCTTGCCAAAATATGTACCCCAAAGTGAAAACATAAGCTACTTTTTATATAACATAATATATACCCTTATATATTGAGTTTAATGAAATAAAACCTAATAGTCTATCAGACAACCTGGTATTATAGGTAAACAGTATAAATTGACATATCTCTGTACACTGTATTGAGACAAATAGAGCATATTCAGATGAAAAACTGCATAATTTCAATATTAATCTTTAAATGGCATATCTGCTTTCAATTTGAGGAACTAAATACCTAGGGCTTATGTGACTGAGCACAACTGTGGTTTCCCATTTACTGTATGTTACTCACTCACATCTAATTTAATCAATTGTTTTTATTAGAGTTTTGTTATTTTCAAAAGGATATAAAATTATGTTTTATTGAATTACAAGTGTGAGAATAATCGCTATTAATATTTCCTGAGATCTGGTGTCCATGTGCCAGAATGAGATAGTACTACTTTATTAAATTTGAACATGTTTTTGTTTTTACCACCCACTTCATTTTGCACATTCTGTCTTCACTGTTGTTCATAAAGATTTCTTAAGATGTGTTTCTGCCATTGCCATTATACAACAGATTTTTATAGTAATACATTCCTTTAGTATTTCAAAATAAAAAGATGTAGTATTTTGGATAGATGATTATGTTTCTAACAATACTTGCTATGCTCTTACAATCAGAGGCGATTTAATTCTGCATTTTCTAAACATTCAGAAATGCTTTATTGCTACCACAAATAATTTTGATAAGGGGGAACATAAGACTTGGAATAAAATGAAGCTGGCATATATAAAAATATATACCACGTAATATTTTGATATAAAGCACTTTTAGCAAACATAAACATATATGTTTATAATATTTTGGTGCAGGAATACTATTATCTATGATTTAGAGGTAAAAGACAAAACTCTGAGAGGTCAATAAACACATTCAAACTTACACAATTGAAAGACGTCAGATCCAGAACCACACAGTGAACTTGTGACAGCAAATCTCTTGCTCAATCTGCTGTACTGTGTTACACCCAGAAACAGATCCAGGCAGGTCAGGTCTATCTCCATAAGATACTCTCTCAAAAGAAACTTCAGGAAAGTGAACAATAAGGGAAACGTTCTCAGGGAATTGATGTGTGTTGCTATGGTGACATCCTTCCCTGTGAATAAAGATGCTCTTTGGGGCAAAAAAAAAAAGAAACTTCATGGTAGGTCAAATTAAACAAAAAAATCAAAACATCTCTCTTTTCCCCATGTTTTATTTTGAGACCAAACTCCCTCTTCTAACTGCTGTTTTATATTTGGTCTTTATTTCAAATCCAAATGTCTTGTTAAATAAGAGTTTAAATTCATTTCTAGTTCATCATTTAAACTGGATAAATGATTTTAGGCATCTGCCTCTAACACTAGCTGAAATGGGTTAGTAAAAATGACTTTCTTCATGATCTTATTGAATAGACAAAGTTCCATCTAGTCAAGGCTATGGTTTTTCCAGTAGTCATGTATGGAGGTGAGAGTTGAACTATAAAGAAAGCTGAGGGCCAAAGAATTGATGCTTTTGAACTGTGATGCTGAAGACTCTTGAGAGTCCCTTGGACTGTAACCAGTCCATCCTAAAGGAGATCCAACCAGTCCATCCTAAAGGAGGTCAGTCCTGGGTGTTCATTGGAAGGACTGATGTTGAAGCTGAAACTCCAATACTTTGGCCATCTGATATGAAGAGCTGACTCATGTGAAAAGACCTTGATGTTGGGAAAGATTAAGGGCAGGAGGAGAAGGGGATGACAGAGGATGAGATGGTTGGATGGCATCACTGACTTAATGGACATGAGCTTGTGTAAACCCCGGGAGTTGGTGATGGACAAGGAGGCCTGGAGTGCTGCAGTTCATGGGGCTGCAAAGAGTCAGACACGACTGAGCAACTGAACTGAACAGATAGATCTATGAAATATATATATATATACATATATATATATATATATTTACTTGAAAGCTGTCTTTTCAAAAATTCTGTTATGGAGTCAATTGTGTCCCTCTAAAATCTGTACATTGAAGTCTTACACTCAGCTCTTGGAATGTGACCTTACATAGAATCAATAGGGTTGTTGCAGATGTGATTAGTTAAGATGAGGTCATGTTGGACTAGTGCAGCCCCCTAATCTAATATGACTGGAGTGTTAATATAAAGGGAACATTTGAACACAGACACCCATGGACACAGGGTGAGTGTCATGAGAAAATGAAGGTAGAGATGGGGTTGATACTTCACACCAAAGAGTGCTAGACTATCAAAAAAATAAAAAAGGCTGGTCCAAAGGTAGTGAGTTATCTCAATTGATTGTTCACAGTTGGTTACAGATCGAACTCCTCGTTCTATTCTTCCCCCCTTCTCACTACTGCACTTGACTAGTTAAAAAAATTAAAAACAAAACAAAACTAGAAACTGAGGGAGACACAGGGAGCAAATTCTTCCTCGTGACCCTCAGAAGGAACCAGCCCTACTACAGCCTAGATCTTAGAATTTTAACCTCCTGAACAATAAATTGCTACTGTTTAAGTCACTCAATTGGTGGTATTTTGCAGCCTTTATCAAATAATACACTCTGTTTTCTTTTCCTCTAGCAAACTGTTTACTCTTTCCAGGCTCTTCCATCCTTTTTATAATTCTTTAAGAGTCCTTAATAATTTGGATTTGCCATCCCTTGTGGATGTCTAAAATGTTGGTCTTCTACCATAGTCTGTTCTTATGTATCATTCTTCCTACACATCTGGAATAATATAAAAATCCTGTGGTTTCAACTAGTACCCTCCTACATTGTTGGTGGGACTGTAAATTGGTACAGCCATTGTGAAGAACAGTATGGAAATTCATTAAAAAACTGAAACTCGAGCTACCATATGATCCAGCAATCCTTTTCCTCAATGTATAGTCAGAGAAAATCATAATTCAAAAAAAATACATGCAACCCAACATTCATTGTAGCCCTAGTTACAATATTGTAAAGTAATTAACCTCCAATTAAAATAAATAAATTTAAAAAATAATAATAAATAGCCAGGACATTAAATCAACCTAAATGTACATCAACAGAGGAATGGATAAAGAAGTGGTACATATATACAGTGGAATATTAGACAGCCATTAAAAAAACCCAAAATAATGCCACTTACAGTGACATGGATGGACCTAGAGACTGTCATACTGAGTGAAGTAAGTCAGACAGAGAAAGACCGATATCATGGAATCTAAAAAAATGGCTATAAATGAACTTATTTACAAAATGAAAATAGAGTTCAGTTCAGTTCAGTCGCTCAGTTGTGTCCAACTCTTTGCGACTCCATGAATCACAGCACGCCAGGCCTCCCTGTCCATCACCAACTCCAGGGGTTCACTCAGACTCACGTCCATCGAGTCAGTGATGCCATCCAGCCATCTCATCCTCTGTCCTCCCCTTCTCCTCCTGCCCCCAATCCCTCCCAGCATCAGAGTCTTTTCCAATGGGTCAACTCTTCGCATGCGGTGGCCAAAGTACTGAAGTTTCAGCTTTAGCATCATTCCTTCCAAAGAAATCCCAGAGCTGATCTCCTTCAGAATGGACTGGTTGGATCTCCTTGCAGTCCAAGGGACTCTCAAGAGTCTTCTCCAACACCACAGTTCAAAAGCATCAATTCTTTGGTGCTCAGCCTTCTTCACAGTCCAACTCTCACATCCATACATGACCACAGGAAAAACCATAGCCTTGACTAGACGAACCTTTGTTGGCAAAGTAATGTCTCTGCTTTTGAATATGCTATCTAGGTTGGACATAACTTTCCTTCCAAGGAGTAAGTGTCTTTTAATTTCATGGCTGCAGTCACCATCTGTAGTGATTTTGGAGCCCAGAAAAATAAAGTCTGACACTGTTTCCACTGTTTCCCCATCTATTTTCCATGAAGTAATGGGACCAGATGTCATGATCTTTGTTTTCTGAATGTTGAGCTTTAAGCCAACTTTTTCACTCTCTACCTTCACCTTCATCAAGAGGCTTTTGAGTTCCTCTTCACTTTCTGCCATAAGGGTGGTGTCATCTGCATATCTGAGGTTATTGATGTTTCCCCCGGCAATCTTGATTCCAGCTTGTGTTTCTTCCAGTCCAGCATTTCTCATGATGTACTCTGCATATAAGTTAAATAAGCAGGGTGACAATATACAGCCTTGACGTACTCCTTTTCCTATTTGGAACCAGTCTGTTGTTCCATGTTCAGTTCTAACTGTGCTTCCTGACCCGCATACAGATTTACAGATGTATAAAACAAACTTATGGTTACCAGGGGGAAAAAGAGAAGGGGAAGATAATTGGGAGTTTGGGATTTACACATGCTGCTGCTGCTGCTAAGTGGCTTCAGTCGTGTCCGACTCTGTGCAACCCCATAGACAGCAGCCCAGCAGGCTCCCCTGTCCCTGGGATTCTCCAGGCAAGAACAGTGGAGTGGGTTGCCATTTCCTTCTCCAATGCATGAAAGTGAAAAGTGAAAGTGAAGTCGCTCAGTGGTGTCCGACTCTTAGCAACCCCATGGACTGCAGCCTACCAGGGATTTTCCAGGCAAGAGTACTGGAGTGGGGTGCCATTGCCTTCTCCCAGGATTGACATATACACACTACTATATATAAAATAGGTAACTAACAAGAACCTACTGTATAGCACACAGAACACTACTCAGTACTCTGTAATGGCTTATATGAAAAAAGACTTTCAAAAAGTGGATATATGTATAACTAATTTACTTTGCTGTACACCTGAAACTAGCACAACATTGTAAATCAACTTGTTTGTTTAGTTGCTAAGTTGTTTCTGACTCTTTTACTACTTCATGGACTGTAGCCTGTCAAGCTCCTCTATCCATGATATTTCCCAGGCAAGAATATTGGAGTAGGTAGACATTTCCTTCTCCAGGGGATCTTTGTGAGCTAGGGATTGAATCTGTGTCTCCTGCATTGCTGGTGGGTTCTTTACCACTGAGTCAGCAAGGAAGCCCTTGTAAATCAACTGTACTCCAATAAAAATTATTTTAAAATCTAGTACCTGTTCATATACCCAAACCATACATATCTTCTAACATCAGTTACAAATTACTTAACATACTCAAAACTGAACTTACTACACTTGATACATTCCCTATCTTTTCATCTCCTCTCTTTCCTTAGTGCAATTGATTCCTTTGACTCATTGTACCAGAAAGAAACCTGAATGAAGATCAGTCTATATTTCTCACTTAGCCTCAAGTCCTACTTTTAAATAGTAAATAAGCTCACTCAATTCTATTTTCTTAATAGTTCTTATAAATCCATCTTTATAAACCCTTATATTCTCTCTTGGTCAACTACAGTAATTTCATGACTAGTCTTTCTGCCTTTTGATTTCTATACTCCTCCAATTCATATTCTTTGCTTGAGGACCATTCTGCTATGAGATATCACAGTGTGTTATGACTTTTTAGTTTTATTTGTAAGTTTTAGTCATGTATGGATGTGAGAGTTAGACTGTGAAGAAAGCTGAGTGCTGAAGAATTGATGCTTTTGAACTGTGGTGCTGGAGAAGACTCTTGAGAGTCCCTTCGACTGCAAGGAGATCCAACCAGTCCATTCTAAAGGAGATCAGTCCTGGATGTTCTTTGGAAGGAATGATGCTAAAGCTGAAACTCCAGTACTTTGGCCACTTCATGCGAAGTGTTGACTCATTGGAAAAGAATATGATGCTGGGAAGATTGGGAGCAGGAGGAAAAGGGGACGACAGAGGATGAGATGGCTGGATGGCATCACCGATTTGATGGACATGTGTTTGGGTGAACTCCGGGAGTTGGTGATGGACAGGGAGGCCTGGTGTGCTGCAATTCATGGGGTTCCAGAGTCGGACACAACTGAGTGACTGAACTGAACTGAACTGAATGAGAAAAAACTGACAAATATAACTGAAATTATGATTATTAATATACATTAATAAGAATAAAGGTTTTTCAGTGCAGTTCATTTATGTAACACATCTTTATACTTTTAGTATTTGTTTCTTTAACCTTAAAATATGATGTATTTCAATTTCTGTTCCTTTGTAATGATGCAACATTACAGCTTTAAATAAATTTATATCAGCATTTTGATAATCCTTTAAGCTTAAAACACTCCAAACAATCTTTGTTCCCTACTTCACCCTCTTACCTCATGCCCCTTTCAAAACACACAATCACACACACACACACACACAGAGTCATCTCTCTTTTTTTCTGTTCCCCCTCCCCCGCCCCCTCAACTGCTTTACCAACATGCCATGGATATAGCAAATATATTTCTTGATTTATCTTTTTGTGATTCTGGATGAGAATCTTATTTATTTGTAGGTGTATATTGTCACCCTGTTTATTTAACTTATATGCACAGTACATCATGAGAAACGCTGGGCTGGAAGAAGCACAAACTGGAATCAAGATTGCCGGGAGAAATATCAATAACCTCAGATATGCAGATGACACCACCCTTATGGCAGAAAGTGAAGAGGAACTCAAAAGCCTCTTGATGAAAGTGAAAGTGGAGAGTGAAAAAGTCGGCTTAAAGCTCAACATTCAGAAAACAAAGATCATGGCATCTGGTCCCATCACTTTATGGCAAATAGATGGGAAAACAGTGGAAACAGTGTCAGACTTTATTTTTCTGGGCTCCACAATCACTGAAGATGATGACTGCAGCCATGAAATTAAAAGACACTTACTCCTTGGAAGGAAAGTTATGACCAACCTAGATAGCATATTCAAAAGCAGAGACATTACTTTGCCAACAAAGGTTCGTCTAGTCAAGGCTATGGTTTTTCCTGTGGTCATGTATGGATGTGAGAGTTGGACTGTGAAGAAGGCTGAGTGCCGAAGAATTGATGCTTTTGAACTGTGGTGTTGGAGAAGACTCTTGAGAGTCCCTTGGACTGCAAGGAGATCCAACCAGTCCATTCTGAAGGAGATCAGCCCTGGGATTTCTTTGGAAGGAATGATGCTAAAGCTGAAACTCCAGTGTTTTGGCCACCTCATGCGAAGAGTTGACTCATTGGAAAAGACTCTGATGCTGGGAGGGATTGGGGGCAAGAGGAGAAGGGGACAACAGAGGATGAGATGGCTGGATGGTATCACTGATTTGATGGACGTGAGTCTGAGTGAACTCCTGGAGTTGGTGATGGACAGGGAGGCCTGGCATGCTGCAAAGAGTCGGACACGACTGAAGGACTGATCTGATCTGATTAGTTAAAAAGAGAAGTTTCAATTTTATAGCAAAAAGTTGTAGAATGCTTCTGAAAGTCTTTAAAAAATAGCATTTGTAATGCTTGAAGTGGAATTTTGACATTTTGGCTTTTAGCATTTTGCATTTTACCCACTTATTAAGCAAGTTAACGTGCTTTTTTTGCTTGGCCTTTTCTCTCTTATTCACATATGTCCAGATGGTACAAATTTTTTCCATAAAGAAAGTTCATAGTGGCAGATAGTTGCCACATTCTTGATTTTGAGTTCTGTAAATTTTTTTTGACTCATATAATTCTAATAACATTTTTTATTTTATTTTTTCTGGGGAAATGGGTGACCAAAAATTCATTTGTATCATTATGATTCAGATGCTACCTTCCCTTCAATGATTTATTGAGTATTTTAACATTAGCCTAATCTAGCCTATTAACAGTTTCACTTTTTAATTTTTTCTTATTCATTTTCTACCATTAAAATCCCTAAATTTTAGTAGAATACGCAAAATTTCCTTAGGTAACTGGAAATCACAAAATTTGTGGAAATCAGAAAATACATTTGCTCAGGCAACCAGAGCTTTACCCTATCAGTGTATTTCTGCCATGCTCATACAGTCATTAAGCTGGCACCTTTTGTGAAGATTTTGATTAATTACAAAATATCAATTAATTAGCAAATTAAGAAGAGGTAAATATGAAAAAGATATACCACTAGAGGAAACACAGTTGGGTACCTTCAGTCCATGCTTGACAGGAAGTTGTACTTTCCAAGGCTTGAGAACAAAGGACACTAGACAGAGATGTCTGGTGCCAGTTTTGCTAGGATTTGGGCCTGAGTAGGTCACCTTATTTTATGGGCATCTGTTTCCTCATAAATTAAAGGAATGAACCAGATTATGTAATCTCTAAAGTTCTTTCCAACTCTAATATTCTGTTTTTGTCAATATCTATCAGCCTTGGTGACACACTTTGTCAAGGGCTAGAGATATAGAGAATGATGATGATGATGCCAATGACAATGACTAATATTATTGAGTGCTATATGCTTGCATTTGATTCCCTAACTGTTCTGTTAGGTGAATATTATTGCCTTCCTTTTTATTAATAAGAAAATTGAGGAACAGATTATTTTACTGAAGTGCCCGATACCTACCATAAAACCCTATGCCAAAGTCAGTTATTTCAAATACTAGGTTATATAGAAATAACATTACCAGTGTTCACTAGTATCAAATATTTGTGTACAAATAAGACTACACTATTTATTCACTTGAAGATAATTTATGTCATGTGATTAGTTTTATCCAATGGCCTGGAGCAGAATTTGCTTACATAAGTTTTGGCACAAAGTGTGGAAAAATCATCAGTGGCCTGGCAGTTGCCTCTTTATCTGAGGTACCCATAAGATAAAGGAGGCAATATGCTCATGGATGGGATGCTGCTCCAAGACGGTAGCACTTTCCTCCTTCTGAATCACTGAGTTGCTGGTTTTAGAACAGTTTATCTTGCTTCTCATCTGATACAGACTTTGCTTGGATAAATTGTAAATTTTTGTTATTTAATCCACTAAAATGTATGTTTTATATATATAACAGGATATATAACACACCCTATCGAGGCAAAATGAGTGTATTTTTCTCTTCAATGAGTGTTAGGGGTGTGAAGCTTTGAAAGTTAGCAGTTATACCAGTATTTTATGATGTAATTAACCACATGGTAGATAGCATTGGCTACCATGAAAAGTCTTTAAGCATGAATCAGTTTCTCCTGCTAGATTATCTTCCTTTCCAAACTCTCTTCTAGCTCTCTTGAAACTTCTTATTCCTTGCCTTCAATTTCTTTTTACTAAACATCTATTTTAGCAACCCCACTTTTTAAAAATATTTTTTATTTGAAGATTGAGTAATAATAAGAAACATTTAATTTTTAATACTGACATTTAATAGCAGTGTGATCTCATCAAATGATATCTCAGTCAGATTCAATTTGAAAACCAAGTATGAGAATTATGTAAGAAGCAGTTACATATATGATAACACTTCCCCAAATTATGTATACTGCTGGAGTTACAAATTTCTAAAAGAGGGAATTGGAGGATCAGAGAACAGTTTATAACCAGCCCTTTGAAACAAGGCAATTTTGTCTGCTGAAGTAGATCTTCAAAGGAGACCTGGTGAAAAGATTATGAAAGGCTACTATCTACACATTTGATGGGCCTGAGTTCTTGGTCAGCAAGATTTTCACTTGGGAAGATGAGGTGGGTCTGGAGCCAAAAAGAGCAAGAACTAGCTAAAATCCACCAGTATGTCTTTATTTGTTGCTGACAGCCTGTAAAATAACAGCTTTCAGAAGTACTGCTTTACTTTCACCTACCAGAACTTATAAAAAATAGTTTCTTGTTTGGACCAATGAACAAAAGATCACATAGTATAGGAGATTCTAGTAAACAATTCTGGCTTAGCAAAGATGACAATTTCAAAAAGTTCTGCAAGTCAATTTTCCTGTACTTTATTTATTCTTCAAATGTTTGATTTTGCTTCAGTAACTTAATGGGAATTATACGTGAATATATACTGAAAATAAGAATAATAATAAAAATTATTGTTGTTTCCAAAATAATGGTGACAGCATATTTTGAAATGGTACTCCTAAACAAATCAACCTGTGAAAATAAATGTTTGTGTGTGCTTAGTTGCATCCAACTCTTTGAGACTCCGTGGATGCTAGCCCACCAGCCTCTTCTGTCCATGGGATTCTCCAGGTAAGAATACCGGAGTGAGTAGCCATTCCCTTCTCCAGGGGATCTTTCCAACCCTGGGATCAAACCCAAGTCTCCTGAATTGCAGGAGGATTCTTTACCGTCTGAGTCACCAGGAAAGCCCAGAAATAGAGGCTTCTTAAACCAATGTGTGCTTAATTTGTGATGTCTCCACCTGCTTGTGCTATAGTCTATGATTATAGATTTCAAATTTATACAGTACACACATGAAATTTTTAAAGTTTAATAATGATCTGTTAACTAAATCTTTACTGGTGACTTCTAAGATATGTTAATTATTTAATATCAGTGACATTTACACACAAAGAGCTAGATAGCTTACAAATTCTGTTACCTTGAATTCTGAAGTGTATATACCACCAAGAAAATTATGCACATAGCTTTGAATCTTGTATGATTGCTCCTCTGATAAAATTACTTGAAAGAAAATTCAGCACTGAGATTTTAATTCAGTTTAATTAAATTTTAATTTAATTAAAGAAAATTTAGAGTTGATTTTTAAAGTTATTGTTTTTAATATTTATTTATTTCAATTTTAGCTATTGAACACTGAAAACCAAAATACATTAAATCCAGTAATTTTGACTTCTGGCCAAAAATACATAGGAAGTGACTATAAAAAATGTTAACGTTATTCTTTGTAGATTTTTAAAGTTCTAGTATTTTGGAAAGAACTTTCTAAATTATATCTCTTGATCCTTTCATCCGATAGATTCAAAAAAGAAAAATACCCAAATAAAATAAGGAAAATTATATAGATTATAAGTAAAGTATTTATATAATTTACTAAGCTGTTCACATGCCTAATTTATTATTGTTTTTTGTAGCACACCTACTTACCCCAACTATCGTAGTACATGTTTTACCAATTGTGCACACATTTCTATGATTCAGAATTATACAAATTTGATTATTGTGTGTTCAAAATTAATTTTTGAAAAAGCATGGTTGCAAACCTGATCATAACTAAAGCAACTGAAAAATTAGAAATTCATTTCCAACAAAAATCAAAGAGACAATTCCAATCAAATAGATGGCTCTATTAAAAAAAAAGAAAAAAGCAGGTTTTAAACAAAACTGAGCTAGGCCTTGGAATGGATGGACATGGTACACAGATGTATATTTAAACCACAGTGCCTAAAATTTGGAGTATGTGGTCTTAAGATAGTTACACATAATCAGTAATTACAGAACAGGGTAGGTATTTGATAATGATTGTCTTAAAAGAAAGGCAGTGAAGACATTATTTCTGTAGCTTTATCAGATACAAGGAGATCAGAACAATGATGTTGGTCTTAAACTTAGGAGATTTTATATTATAGCAAATAGTAGTAAAGAGGGATATGTGGATTTAGTGTGTTTTATATATGTTTGTGTACACTTGCACACATATATGTGCATTGTGGGAAAAAATGTGTTATTGGCAGAGTGAATTCATTATGTTAATACTGAAGATTGGAACATAGATCATTTGTCACCTAGAGTTTTTGCTAGTAATAGTTGTAAGTAAAAACACTGACAAAACAACTACAAATTACAAAAGTTTTCAAGTCTCTAAATCAAAATTCTTTTTTATTTTTTCAAGTTATTATTACTCTCAATTAAGGGGAATAACAGATCCTGTCTTTTACAGTGAAGAAATAAAGAGGATTCATGATGTGACCTTTCATTGAAACATGAAATTTGCCTTCTTTAAGGTCCTCAAAAATGAGTTATTCTACCTTGATCAAAAATGGTCCTCTGGGCATTGACTTATATGAGATAATTTAATAGGATTTCACATTCTGTAATTGAGACTATATATTCATCTAATGATACCAGATTTATTAAAAAAAAAAAAAAGACCTCAGTGCTCAAATCTCAGTCTCCTGCATGATTATTCATACCTCAGTTGATTAGTGATTCTAAAATGACAACTCAAATCAAAGTGAATTTTCATATTATGTTTATACCATTAGTGAAAATCTAATTAAATATCTAATAATTAAAGCAGCTCCTTCAAGGAAAGTTAATACATTGGAGGATGTCTGTGATTATTCAGTGGGAATCATCTTCATTGCTGTTTTTCAAAGATACTGAATTACATATTTATTTATTTTTGAAATTTGGGGAAAATAACCCATTTCTTGGTACAAGAATGTCACTTTCTTTTAGTTGTACATTATTATATTAATGACATATCTATGAGTCACACACTATGTCACCCAGCCAAATAGGGTAAAACTTTATGGAAAGTTTTACCAAACTCAGTAAAACATTTTAGAATGCTTAATATGTGTCAGGTACTGTGCTGAAGTCAGTAATATAGAGAGTGTTAATACACAGACCTTTTGGTCCAAAGGCCATTTTTAAAAAATTATTAACCATTATAATTTATTTCGGAGAAGGCAATGGCACCCTACTCCAGTACTCTTGCCTGGAAAATCCCATGGACGGAGGAGCCTGGTAGGCTGCAGTCCATGGGGTCGCTAGGAGTCGGACATGACTGAGCGACATCACTTTGACTTTTCACTTTCCTGCATTGGAGAAGGAAACGACAACCCACTCCAGCGTTCTTGCCTGGAGAATCCCAGGGACGGGGGAGCCTGGTGGGCTGCCGTCTATGGGGTCACACAGAGTTGGACACGACTGAAGTGACTTAGAAAGCCTTTAAGTTTTAGTGGAAAGTTTTGAGTGGAATTCGGGAAGCTGATAAGGTGATAACTATGTGTTATTGCATATATTAGAAGACTCTTTGGCATTATATTTCTATGTAAGGTGTGTATTTATCTTCTCCTCATCTTTCGGCTTGAACATATGATGTGGGCCCATCGGCTATCAATAGATGTGACGTGATGCAAGCCTGGACCTGAAATATGTGTATGCACTGAGCTTTCTCTCTTGCATTCTGCCTCTAACATGAGAACATGCTGAGGCCCATGACTGGTCTCAAAAAGCCAATGAATGGCATTTAGTGTAAACCTCAACTAAATACATGACCAGGAACTAAATCTAACGAGCCAACGGAGGTCAGCAGAACCAGATGAATGAATCAGCATTTTGAGGTAGAACCCCAGCTGAACAATTAACACGTTAGTAAGAATAAATCCTTATCTTTAACAGATGCATAGTTGATGGACACAAATTAATCTGCTTTGCATTATTAGTGATTGTAAAACAGATCCTTTATTTTTTAGGTCTTGTATTTTAAAATATGTATTTACAAGAGTGTAAATATGTGTTCTCTGTCTTAAGGAAACATAAAATGTAGAGTGTGGGTTTTATTATCATTTAATTATGATGTAAGAACCAGGTCATAAAAGTGGAAATACAGTAAAGATATCAATGGTATAAATATAATAAGAGGAATAATTATATTCATATGAATAATTATATAATAATTCTATTATGTAAATATAATAATATGAATAATTCTATCCATGACAGTCTCCTAAATGATCATAAAGTGATTGGCAAGTTATTCTTCTCAGAAGGCTCTAAAGCTCCACTCTGTGGTTAGTCAGTTTCCATAAACATGAAAGACAGTGATGGAGTTGTTCCTTAATTAAAAAAACAAACAAACAAAAAAACTATGTCTATAAGTATGGGTAATTAGTTAGAATTGTAACTGTGTTTCATTTAAGTTGGCTCCAAACATGACCATTAGGCAACAGTGATATAGACATTCAAGGTGACTAAAAGAGAGAAATATACACTAGAATTAAATTTAACATGCGATTGTTAACTCCTTAAAATAAAACACATTTACCTTTTTATATTATATATTTCTAGTGCTTCCAACTGAATGGACATGAATTTGAGCAAACTGGGAGATAGTGGAGTAAATAGAGGAGACTGGCATGCTGCAGTCCATGGGGTTGCAAAGAGTTGGACATGACTTAGCGATTGAACAAGAACAGTGTAATAGCACTGTCTTATATAATGTTGGTACATGATGCATGTTAAGTGATTAAAGCAATGCTCACACATAAATATGCTCCTAATAAAAAAGGACCTTCTCATCTTACCCGAAGGTCAGTGATGGCACCAATAAGTACAACAGTAGAATTTGATAAAATATTGGCTTACTCAGTGCCAAATGTGTCCTTCATGTTTTATGTTGAAGTTACAGATTCAATTTAGGGTTATTATAATCTTGACAAACTTGTAGAGAGTAAGACAGTTAGAGTAAAGGGAAATAGCTTAATCATATCTCAATGAATATATTGAAAATAATTGTTAGCTAATGCTGGGAGGGATTGGGGGCAGGAAGAGTAGGGGACGCCAGAGGATGAAATGGCCGGATGGCATCACTGACTCGATGGACGTGAGTCTGGGTGAACTCCGGGAGTTGGTGATGGACAAGGAGGCCTGGCGTGCTGCGATTCATGGGGTCACAAAGAGTCGAACACGACTGAGCGACTGAACTAAATTGAACTTGAATGTTGTGCTGGGTGAGCTGTTAGAAGACACTGTCATTTGTGTCTTCATCCCAGAAAAATAGAATATCATTGGGAACAGTGTGTATAAAAATTAAATTCCAAGGGAGAAAAAAGAAATTACTGGAAGTTGGAGATGTTCCCAGAAGAAAAGACCACTTTATGTGATTCCTTATTTGAAATATTAGCCCAGAGTCAGAGCAAAATACAGTAGCTCAGATATACTGTATCTTCATTTTATTGACAGTACAAAGCTGAATGAAGTCTTATTTTGTTCTAGGAAAAAAATTAAAAACTTGTAGCATGGAGATTAATGCCCCTAGTTTTCTTTAATTGTACTCCAAATTTTACCACTGAAGGGAAAGCCAGATGGCTTTATATTCAGTTTACCTAGGGAAGCCATGACCAAAAAATTCCTATTAATGCACTGACTGTGGTAAATGGTCTATAAATAATTCAAAGTTTCATTGATTTTACAATATCCACACTGACCAGAAAGTCCATAAAATTAATTGATGTATAATATACTTAAGCCAGAATTCCAATCTTCATGAGGATCAATGATTCTCTAAAAGGAGTTTGAACTAGTAGGAAAATTTTATCTATATTTAGCATCTTTCCCCTAGAAAATTCCAAGTTCACAGGGATAGTATAAAAAGAAATCACAGAAAAGGTGATGAAACTTGATGCAACTATTTTTTGGGGGTAGAGGTTTTGTGGGACTCCCCTTGAACAACAAGATGCTGAACTTCTGCAGCAGTATGTTCCCAACTCTTTCTCTGAGAGATCATTATGAGGGAGTGGCACACAAAAAGAGAATAATCCTCAAATACATAGCTTCTCCCAGATTTTGTGCCATTGTACCTGCAGATTTACCTGAATCCTTATGTATTATTTCTTTTTTTTAACCAGTGCTCTACACTTAGTCCTCTAGGATCTTATTTCTTTTACTCCCTTATTCACCTTTCATCAGAGATATACCTTCTTTGCACAACATCATCATGCCCTCTGCTTTATTATATCATTCGAATCACTATTTTTAGGTGCACACTTCTCCCCAAAAATAAGAGATAAAAATAGAAATAAGAATAAATAGAAAGAGATACTGCTCTCAGTTGTCTCTCTGTTTCTCTTTGTCTCTGTCTTTCTCTCTCTCTCATATATGACACAAAAGAATCTTTATATAGATTGATAAACTCTTTATTTTTCTATATGCAGTCATCCTTCAGTATCCAAGGGGTACTAATATCAGGAACTCTGTTAACACTCAAATGAATGGATGCTCAAGTCTCATAAAAAATGACACATCATTTGCATATATCCTATACATTTCCTATCATATGCCTTAAATCATTTCTAGGTTACTTAAGATACCTAACACAATGTATATGCTATGTGAATAGTTGCCTAAGCATGGTGCATTCATGTTTTGCTTTTTGGAATCTTCTGGAATATTTTTCCAAATATTTTCAATCTGCAGATATAAAACTTCCTGATGGATCAATTAATTGATAGATAGATATTATAGATAGATCTCTAGAGATAAATAAGAGAGAAAAGAGGGGAGAGAGAGAATGGAAAAGGGAGGAAGGAAGAGAAAAAGAGAAGGAGAGAAGAGAAAGCAGAAAATAAAACAGGAAAGACATGCGTAATGGTCAATGATAAATGGTAGTGAAAAAGAAGGGACAGACAGGTAGATGCAAGCCTAGATTGTATATGTGCAAATGGAAGTCTAGAATTTAGGGCCAATATTAAGGATTGAAATCTGGAAGAAGACTTGATAAATAGTCTTCAAAAGCAAACTACTGTGACTGGTGCCTAAGTTGAAAACAAAATACAACTTTGTCTATGTGGGAAGAATACCCCTTCTTTCACATAAAAGCATATGGCTATATTATTAATTTTAGCCCCTACAGTAAATAGAATTCTTCCTGGGATGAACTCAAATGAGAAAAACATGGCAAAAAGATATAAAAATATCTTGGGATAGTTTGAAATAATATTTGATGAAATAGATTTAAAACCTTCAAAGACACCCTCTGATGCACCTGCTATATGGTAGACATAGATGGACCTCCTATAACAGGGAGAGAATGGATCAGTACAAATGTACATTGTCAAAGTAAAGAGTACATTCAATAAATAGTTACATTCAAAGTAAATAATTAGATTCAATAATAATAAAATTCAAGAACCAGACTAGACTGTACTGTTCCTATACTCAAAGCCCTTCATTTATCACTGTATCCTTTTATTAAGTCACTTAACCTGTACTCACTGAAGTTCACTGTATGAAAAACACAAAGCAATGTATTAGGAATGCAAATGTGAATAAAACTTAGCCCTAAACAAATGTAACTTACATCGTGGTAAGGAAAACAGACAAGAAAGGGGTGATTACAAAACTTTCATGAGTGTGACAATCAGGTACATACAAAGTATTGTGGGGATGTGAAAGCTGGGAACATAATTCAGCATGAAAGGTCAAGAAATGTATCTTAGTCAGAATGAGAGTTAAGATGAATTTTAAAGACTCTGTGAGAGTTCACCAAGAAGTGAAGAGGTAATAATAGCGTGAATTTAATCTAGAATGATTAAGCAACTCACTCATCTCAAATACAACTAAATATTTGAATTTCTGGTCCAGCATTATGTCCTTTACACCACAATTATGTAGCAAATTTAAACTGTGGGTAATTAATGCAGCTATTGAATTAGATAAATTAATAATAAAAACACCAGTAGGTCAGTATAAATTTTTAGTTTTCTCATTCTGCATGGGAGACACATGATAAAATCTTTTCTCTTTTGTGCAATTCATTTCCCTCTCTCCCCTCCACCACTCACCCTGATATTCCAATCCAGTTGTTCCTTCACTACTTTTGTGCCTCAAGAGATAACCTTGAAAGAAGCTGGTCTCTGAGGAGACAACTTAATGGAGCAAAGAGTAAGTGTTCTCCCCAACTAGGGGAGCAGCGAATAACATTGTGCTATAGGTGTGCACTATTATCTTGACCTGCTGCTGCCAAGTCACTTCAGTTGTGTCTGACTCTGTGTGACCCCATAGACGGTAGCCCACCAGGCTCCCCCGTCCCTGGGATTCTCCAGGCAAGAACACTGGAGTGGGTATTATCTTGACCTAAGCATCTACAAAATGTCAAGAACCCTTTCAGGTCCTTGTGTGGATCCATCAAGCCTGTCAGGCCAATAGACAGCTCTTTGCACTATTATATTTCAAAAATAAGAAGCAATTAGCTGCCATATTTTGACCTGGAAATATTCTCTTGATATTTAAAGATCCAGGCACCAACTATGATTCATTCACTGACCCACTCGGCAGTATGGCATGTCTTTTCACAAATGTGAACACCATTTTCTTTTCTGTAAAATGAAGTTGGATTGGGTAATCTCTACTTTTCCTTCTATGTGCTGATATTTTGTGTTTCTATGATCTTATAATAGTAATATTAAGTTTCTATAAGTTTTATAATATGTATATTATTATTTTGTAATATATTTAACATAAAATACAAACCTACTTTCAAAGTATTTAAACATTTCTTAATAATCAAGGATTACTAAGTAGTGGCCCATGGATCACACTTCAGTGAGACTTTATAATTATATTGAAAACTGCTGTGAGTATGTTTATGTGTATGTGTGTGTGTGTGTGTGTGTATATATATATTCATATATAAACAGCTATGTACCCCTTCCTCAGCTAATAGAGGGGTCTATAACTACCCTCAGACTCTGATATGGATCTGTGATTTCCTCTACTTATTTATCCCACTTCCCCTCCCACCTCTCCAGCCCTCTACGCCCCACCCCAAGACAAATTATGAACCAATATTACAGTCTGTGTCTCCTATGATTTTATTTTTAGAGTTTGTATCTCAAAGTCCAACTAGGAAAGCAGAAAGCAGTCATTTCAAACTGAGGGAATTCAATGAAGTAAATTCTTTACACAGCTCATAAGAGAGCTGAGGAGCCCACAAGGAAGAGCAAAGCAGTCCGTGGGTTACATACATGCCGTAGAAGCCACTGTAACCACCTGGCTGGAGAGACAAAGAGGAGAAGCAGTGTCACCAGAGCCCAGGAGATGGAAGCACCCACCCAAGGCTGGAATCCGAGGGGTCTGTGTAGTGGGAACTGAAGCCACGGAAGAGGTGCAGCTGCAGACAGTGCCTGCAGACCTGAAGATAGCAGTCAGTCCTGTGGCACCACACAGAACAAGAAAACAGAACAGGGTGGCTCTGAACATAAAGAACGAACGGAAATTTAGAATTAACTCAAAACACAGAATTACTTTCATACCTAAGCCTCTTGCTCTTTTCCTTAGTTCTCATAATGATATTACAACATGTCTACAATTATTGCAGGCTCAAACACTTTAAGTTTTCCTTGATTTTTCCCCCTTTCCCTTCTCCCCCAAATCATAACCATTCATTTTAATTATATATCTCAATATTTTTCAGCAGTTAAAAATTTAAAATGTATCTTCTCCTAATCCATACTTGTATTTGGTGTTTAACCCCAATTCCTGACACAGAGCTTCCAAATCCCTTGGGATTTCCTGGGTGATAAGAGCATCTTTGTTTTAATGAGGTGACTCTAGGTGAGCTTCTGAATAGTGGCTGGTTACTTGAAAGACCAGCCATGATTAGAAGCTTAGAATTTTCAGCCCTAGCCCTCATCTTCCAGAGAGGGGTAAAATGTTGGAAAAAGATTTAATAACTGATTATGTGTATATGATGAAGTCTTCACTAATATCCCTAAAGTACAGAGGTGGGAGAGCTTCAGTTGGTGAATACACCAGTGTACTTAGAGGGTGGCAGTCTCCAACCTCTTGGGGACAGAGATCTTGCCCTTGAGACCATTATGGATCTTACCCTAGGTGTCTCTTCATTTGCTGTTCATTTGCATCCTTAAGATATCCTGTGTAATAAACTGACAGTTGTAAGTAAACTATTTTTCCATGTTCTGTGATATACTCTATAGCAAATTATTGAACGTGAGTAGGGGATTATTGAAACATGCAATTTTTCTCCAAGCCTCGTAGAAATTGTGGGTAAGATGAGGACTTAATTATTTGTGATTTTGTCTGAAGTGGAGACAGTCTTGTGAGACTGAAATTTTAACCTGTGGAGTCTGCCCTAACACATGTCTAAATTCTTATTCATCTTTGAAGATCAGATCAGCTTCAACTCCTTGTCATTGTGTTACCCCTTAGTCGTTTATGCTTAATTATTAATTCTATTTGCCTTCTGAGTGCATGCAAGCCTGAACTTTCTGCCCTTTAATGGCTAGGGAGAGTTTTGTGGGTTATGTCCACAAAGGAGATTGTGTTTTCTGTGTCAGATTGTTTAGCAACGTTTCAACAATTTTCACAGTTTTCTTGCTTTTTCTTTTTGGCTATGACAGGCAATGGTGCTAAGAAGTTTAGCAGTGTCAACACTGACAGCTTACTGTTGTCAACCTGGGTCCTGCAGTTGGAGTGAAAACAGGAGAATCCCAGCTGGCCCTCAGGAGAGTGAGAGTCTTCATTGTTTTATATAACTGAGTTTTTAAGTATTTTGTTATCATACTACAGCCTAACTTAACAAGATTATTTATTTTACTGTATATCTTTTGAACTGCGGTGTTGGAGAAGACTCCTGAGAGTCCCTTGGACTGCAAGGAGAGCCAACCAGTCCATCCTAAAGAAGATCAGTCCTGGGTGTTCATTGGAAGGACTGATGTTGAAGCCCAGACTGTAATACTTTGGGCACCTGATGCGAAGAGCTGACTCATTGGAAAAGACCCTGATACTGGGAAAGATTGAGGGCAGGAGGAGAAGGGGACGACAGAGGATGAGATGGTTGGATGACATCACTGACTCAATGGACATGAGTTTGAGTAAACCCTGGGAGTTGGTGATGGACAGGGAGGCCTGGAGTGCTGCAGTTCATGGGGTCGCAGAGTCAGACACGACTGAGCGACTGAACTGAACTGAACTGAACTGATATCTCTTACATAACGATTTATAATATAAATTATATTTTTATGTGTTTATAAGATTTTCCATGCTTGACTAGAATGCTTTCATGATAGAATTTATTTTTAAGAATAGGTACCTGATAGGTATCTTGTTTCTTACTCATAATCACAAAAATGCATAAATGAATTAGTATATGACTGTTGTTCTTGTTCAGTCACTAACTTGCGTCTGACTGTGGCGCTAGTGGTAAAGAACTCACCTGCAAATGCACGAGACATTAGAGACGTAGGTTCGACCCCTGGGTCGGGAAGATCCGTTGGAGGAGGAAATGGCAACCCACTCCAGTGAGTTGGATTCTCCAGTGGAGAATCCTAGGGACAGATGAGCCTGCTGCTGCTGCTAAGTCGCTTCAGTCGCGTCTGACTCTGTGCGACCCCATAGATGGCAGCCCACCAGCCTCCTCTGTCCCTGCGATTCTCCAGGCAAGAATACTGGAGTGGGTTGCCGTATCCTTCTCCAATGCATGCATGCATGAAAAGTCACTTCAGTCGTGTCCGACTCTGTGCAACCCTATGGACAGCAGCCCACAAGGCTCCTCCATCCACAGGATTCTCTCGGCAAGAATACTGGAGTGGGTTGCCATTTCCTGCTCCACAGAGGAACCTGCAGGCTACAATTCACAGGGTGGCAAAGAGTCAGGGGATGACTGAAGCAGCTTAGCATGCATGCACTAAAACTATATAACTAGATGACTGCTTTCTTTTGTTTATATCTTCAACCTAGAATTGTACTTTTCAAATGGGTACTTTGAATTGAATAATTCTGTATGCTCTTACTGAGGCAGCTGTACATTTTGCTTCCTAAGAGATTCTTTGTACTGTAAAGGGTACTGGCAAATCATTATCGATATACCCATAAGATTTTTGTACAACATTTCCGAGATGTGTTGGCTGGTACAGGATTGGCCTTGATTATACTTGGAATGAAAGCACCAATACAGATTTAGAAAGTGCTGACACAGTACCACTGGCTTATATATCTATAACCAGAGCCTGTTTCCAATTTTACAAGAAAGTCTAGTGGCAGTGTTAGCATTTTTCAAAAGTTGAAAGCAATAGGAAATAACCTTAGGTTTAATAGGCTTGCTTTGCTAACAATGAGATTTTATTCTATGAAAAGTATTGATTCATTTCAACATTCTACCATAGACAGCACTGTCAAAATTGTTTACTGTTTGAAAAATAGAATCAACACTCAATAACTAGTATAAAATAGAGGGGATATTGCTATAGATAATTCAAATATGCAGAGAATTATCAAATCAATGACTTCTTATTTGTGAGTATATATTTTTCTTGATAAGTACAAAACCAAACCAACCATGTTTCAATAAAATGACTCACAATGGAACCAGAATATTGTTTTAAAGCTACACAAGTTTTAGAAGATTTGCTTGCTGAAAACAGAAGTTCATTTGAATGATTCCATTACTGAATGGTTACAAAACTTAACTGGTCCTCATGGGAATAAGAGCTGTACTCCAGAAAATGATGAGTGGATAAGACAACTGTTCTTTAGCTTTTTCTTTGACACGAAATATACTAGTGCATTTTGTGTTTTTTCCATGCCTCTTCCCTTTTTCTTTCTCTCAGAACATGGTTCAATCTTTATTGTTGAAAATGACTTCTTCAAGCCTTATCTATGTAGCCTCTAACAAATGTAATCACAACATCTTGTCCACTTTTTTTTTTTTCTTTTTTGTTATCTGTTAACTCTTGTTACCATTTAACAACAAAAAGGCTCTGACTAATGAAAAGGAATATGAAGAAATAGATACCCAGATATATCAAAACTTTCTATATTTTTCCAGGTGCTCTGGATGGAACAGATTGAGCTATTAAAGGATATTAAACTGAATCACTTAGTGTGTGTGCATGTGTTTTAGTTTGGTTCAACTAAAATAACATAAGGATTCATAATTGATTTGAAGGAAGAAAGAATTTCCTATTAATAGCTATTAAATGAAAAGCAGAGACATTACTTTGCCAACAAAGGTTAGTCTAGTCAAGGCTATGGTTTTTCCAGTGGTCACATATGGATGTGAGAGTTGGACTGTGAAGAAAGCTGAGCGCTGAAGAATTGATGCTTTTGAACTGTGGTGTTGGAGAAGACTCTTGAGAGTCCCTTGGACTGTAAGGAGATCCAACCAGTCCATTCTGAAGGAGATCAGCCCTGGGATTTCTCTGGAAGGAATGGTGCTAAAGCTGAAACTCCAGTACTTTGGTCACCTGATGTGAAGAGTTGACTCATTGGAAAAGACTCTGATGCTGGGAGGGATTGGGGGTAGGAGGAGAAGGGGACGACAGAGGATGAGATGGCTGGATGGCATCAGTGACTCGATGGACGTGAGTCTGAGTGAACTCTGGGAGTCGGTGATGGACAGAGAGGCCTGTCATGCTGCAATTCATGGGGTCGCAAAGAGTCAGACACGACTGAGCGACTGAACCGAACTGAAAGTTAAACAGAGTTAACTAAAATGCTATGACTATCATCCAGGGAAAATAATATGATATGAGAAGCCAATTTAGTATGAGTAAATATCATAAAAATGATTCTGCCTATATTTTTATAAATGAAAATTGACACAAAACGTTGAATTAATTTACCTTACCAATAGATGACATTAACAGTTGACACCATTATAAACTCATTTTAAACTCTCCTGAAAAGCTTGGTTGTAGGTGTTTCTTTTTATATATTTTATATATGTCATCAAATAATAACCTTTTATGTATAAATAAATACCAATGTTCCCAAAATGAATCATTGAAAAGCATTTATCAAGCACTCATAGTGATGTTTCATTGAAGATAAATGTGCTACTGTTGGAATTAATTTCAGTGTTAAACTTGGAGCATATTTTATTTATAAACAAATATGCATATATTTGTTTATAGATGAATACATATATATGTGTATTTCTTTCTGAGGGGGTCTTTCTAAATACTGAGCATTGTAATATGAGTGCATTCCGAAGAAACAGTGTATCTTGGAAATGGGCAATTATTTTGAAACTCCAAGTAGGTTTATATTTCTAAGACACTAACACAAGAAACACAGTAATAGCAATAATGTCTCTAATGTCACAATGGCATGAGAGAATATACATGATACATTCCTATTTTTGCTTTTTACCAGTTTTAACTTATCATGTTTAGCCAGGACCAAAGTCAGTGGCTCCCTGCAAGCACAGAAGGTCTGAAACAAAGCGAATATATTTGGTACTTCAAAGAAGGAATCTTTCCACTATGCAAAGAGGCTCAGGGCAATGTCTTGAACTGTATAATTAGTCAATGAATGTTTATTTTGATAGAATAATGACTGTATCAATTCACTGCAACACTTGAAAGCAGTGCTCAGTGAGAAAGCTGTTGAATTTCATTGCAACATGTACTCTGTTCTTGATAATGATATCTGAATTAAAACCTCATGAAAAAGTCAGTTATTTTTTTTAAGTCTAAGCTTCCCTTGAATTGCAAATTATTACTTTTCTCAGCATAACCATGATGGTTGCTTTCAATTTCTGCTGTGAAACAGCAGTTTCCAATGCCAAATTGACATTTTAGAGCATTGTAGAAATCTGCTACAGGTCTTTCAGAAAAAAAAAAAAGGTATAGATTTATTCGGTTGGAATTTATACAGGAATTATAAAGATCCCCTTAGAACATTCAAAATTCCTGACACATCTCCCTTATATTGATGAGTATTGACCCATTACTCTCTTGAATGGCAGGAATGCTGCTCCTGTCATCTTTTTCATTTTTTCAAGTCTATAAACTGGAAACTTATAAGCAGGTTCACTAGACTCAGAATAACTTGTTTTTTCACTGAAAAATGCCTGCACAGGTACTGTAGCTAACAAATGCTTCCATTAAATGCAATACAAATATGGCTAAAATCCTTGTCAAACAATTTTAATTATTCTCACTTCTCACAGTATGTAGAGATTTTGCCTCTACCATTTTTTTAAACTACTTTCTGTAGTGCAGTTAAAGTCAGAGATTTTAATTTACTAAACTAGTAAAATCATGTATGGAAACTTCCCCCAAATTTTCCAATAGAATGAGCTATCATCTTAAAAAATATATATACTAAACTAGTAAAATCACATATGGAAACTTCCCCCAAATTTTCCCATAGAATGAACTATCATCTTAAAAAAACAAACAAACAAACAAACAAAACAAACAGAATTTGCTATATCACATACCACTGATCCAGGGATAGAATCCTCATGTCTTATGTCTCCTGCGTTGGCAGGCAGGTTCTTTACCACTAGTGCAATAAGGAAAGCCCAACTCTAATCCTTAGTGACTTAAAATAACTGCTAATCTAAGGGGGTGGTGATTTGGAAGGGAGGTTGAGGGGACAGCTAGTTACAGCTAATCTTTGCTGGACTGGGTGGACTGGGAGCTGGCTGAACTAGCTTGATGTATGGTGGAATGTCTCATCTTTGCTTCAAGAGGACTCCCATCTTCCATCATGCTTGCTTGGCTATTTTCAAGGCTGCTCCTTAGGTTTCCAAGTTATTGAACAGAAGCATGTAAGTTATTTTGAATCTTAGGAAGCAATCTGATATTACTTCCTTTGAATTCTGTTGGCCAAAGTAAGTCTCAAGCCCAATCCAGATTCAAATGGAGAAGAAACAGACTCTGCATTGGAGAAACTTTAAAGTCACATTCTAAAGAGGGTAGATACAGCAAAAATAAAGAATTTGGAGCCATTATGGCAATGTACAACTCTCTTATAACTCCAAAAGGATACTCTCAATATGGAAAGCACCAAACTACTCAGATTCAAATACCAAAACATCAACATTTAAAAGCTGCCCAGAGAGTGGGCTAAGATCTGAAATCATTGAAAATGGTTGCTACAATTCTGACTCCATAAATTTTGTTCTATGACTTTGGCCAACTCACAATTCCTCAAAGATTATTTTTTATTCTTAAACAAATGAGAAAGCTCATACTTGATCCAACCTGATTCTGAGTAATTTCTAGGCTTGTGAGAATGGATATTTTATAATAGCTATCATAAAAATGAGAAGTCCAGAACGAGGATACTTGTAGTCTACATGATGGAGTAGAAGAAGTTAGATTTAGAAAATAAATTATTGATGATAATTAATGTGAACTATAGAAAAGTCAAGCAAAAGCAGCTGGCAATGCCCTGATAGATATTATTTTTTAAAGTTAAGATCACATGTTGAGACCTCCTGTTGTAGCATGTTCCTACTTTGTGTGTCCCATTTCAATTATCAAGTCTTCTTAGACAGTGACTAAAAGCTCATTAGATCCCGGTTTACTTCCAGGAATAATCATGACAATGTAAAAATATTTGGTTAGTAATTTAACATCCAGTCCATGGAAAATATAATATTGTGAAACTCAAATTTGATTTTTGCAGGAGGGGAATCTTTTAACCTCCATGATATTTTCTTAAAAACACATGTATACCGGTAGCGGATTCATTTTGATATTTGGCAAAACTAATACAATTATGTAAAGTTTAAAAATAAAATAAAATTTAATAAATAAATAAATAAAACAAAAACAAATAAATATATTAAGTAACAATAAAAAAAAGCAAATTTTAAAAAATAAAATGTGGTACATACCAGCCTGTAAGAATTTCTGATTTTTTTCAAGTATAAATCATTCCTAGATAAAATAGAAAGATTGAAAACTACTTAGATGTTTACAGACTCTTTCTTTTGAATGAGGAGGAAATAAAGATTCAAAAGTAACTGATTTAGTCACATATACACAGCTAGCATGTTGACAAAGCTGAGCTAGGATTCTAGGTTTTCTAATCTCAAACAAAGCCCCTTCTACTATTCCATTTTGCAAGATACAGTTTTAGACATATAAAATTACATGATCTGTCCTTATGTTCTTATTCTGTGTAATTGAGTATGTGTGTGTGCCTGCTTCTGTATGTCTGTATTTGTCAAGTATGAGTCTTTTAAAAGAATAGAAATTAGATTTTTTAAAAAAAAATATTTGACTAAACATTACTCCAACATTCTAAGTTTTTTTACCTTAAGGACATAAGAAACTTACAGAACATAAATTCAACAAAAAGTTGAATCCATTCAATGTAGAACTAAACTTATAACCTAATATGAATAGCTCTCAAGACATCAGTGTATCACAATATTTATGTTACAGTACAGTTAGAGCTTCCCAGGTGGTACAGTTGTAAAGAATCCACGTGTCAGTACAGGAGATGCAGGAGAGTTAGGTTCCATCTCTGGATCAGGAAAGTCACTGGAAAAGAAAATGGCAACCACTCCATCATTCTTCTCGGGAAAATACCATGCACAGAGGAGTCTGGAGGGCTGCAGTCCAAGGGACTGCAAAGAGTCAGACATGACTGAGCATGCACACACAGGCTTCATTGCTAAAATCGGCCAACAGTTGCTCTGACTTAGTGACTAAACAACAACAGTGGAGAATGAACTCAAGTCTTTGTTTATTGTCAGTTCTTTACTAATTCAGGCCAGTGGGAGATGTGAGTACTAGATAATCTTTAATATACCCATGATTCATCTCCAATATAGAGACATCATTTCTATCCAAAAATATTATATAGTACCCTCTTCCATGTAATTTTGCTTCTTTTTTACATAGATTAATATTTTGCTGATTTCAGATTTCACTGGCTGTGTACATTTCCCCCTTTTTTTTTTTTCTAATACATTGATGAAAATAAATGCCCTGTGGCTCCAGCATCAGTGGCTTTTTACCAAACAAGAATTTCCACTGAGAAAAGTTACGGTTATTATCTTGAAAGAGATGTGTTATTTTTCTGACAACTGAAGGCTTCTGCAAGTCCAAAGTCACACACAATTATATACTACAGAGCAGAATAATAGAACACTGCACTAGGATAAATTTTGTGCCTACTTAATTGAAACACTTGCCAAGGAACTGGGTGAGAGGAATGTATTTCAATCACTCTAAACAATGCATAAATGAGACACATTCCTTCTAAATGACACATTTTAGCTGTCTGGAAGTCTATTCACAGTTGTGCATGGTAACATAAGTTTGCTGCTCTACTCCTTACAATCGGTCCTTTTCAAGCTGTACTTTGAAGCTGTTTATTCCAAGAGCCTTCTTAATATTAAGAAAAAAAAGAAAATGTTTTTAGATGTAGCACTAAATGTTTTTAGGTGTAGATCAGTATTTTTCAATTCTTTCTAGAATATATACGTTTGTATATTTGTGTCTTGATCTTTTTCTCTCTCTCTCTGTCCTTCTGTCTCTCTCTCTCCATATATGCAATATATACTTACTTATGCACATATATATATATATATATATGTAATATAAGGTATGAATAAATTTTCTTAATTTTTCACATTGAACCAAATTGGTCCAAGTTATTTTTATTATAATCTTTAGCTCAGCATTTATTAAACTGAAGTATAATGGTCCTATGCTAATAATTCAAAGAGCAAAGAATATAAATTTGCTTCAAAGCAATATTCTCATATAACTATATTTTTATATTTCTGGAAAAAGAATAACCTGACAAAAGAGAAATAAATAAAAGATAATTCACTCCTGAAAGAAGTCAAAATAAAAACAATGGAGAATAGAAACAGAGAGCATTTGTTTTAATGAGTTATGGGAAATATGGCTTATATAGTTAATCATCTTAACCATGACATTTTAGAGAATTAGAGAGGGTATTATTACCACCTAAACCAGAATCACTGATATACCTGGAACCCTCCCAGGTACACCAGGCCTTATGGTCACCCTAGTTATAGGTAATCAATCATAGATTTTTATTAAAATAAAATGACTTTGTTCAATCTTTCTTACCTTTGATCTCTAATTTTACAATTATTTTATAAAGCCAAAAGATTTATATTAATATATGATCTAAAGGATGGAAATTTTACCACAAGAAAGCAATATAAAACATATTTTCTCTAACCCTTGCAAACTGAAAGCTCCTAAGCAATCTCAGGATCTTAAAATTCCCAATAGATCAATTTAGACTAGGTTTCAGTCTCTAGATATTTAATGAGATCACGTATGAATAAGTCTCTAAGGCATTTTTAAATGTTTTTTCCTGGATTTTGGTTTTAAAAATATCTCTGATTTCTCATTAATTTGACAGAGTGCAAGTAAAGAGTTCTCCTGAATATGGAGGATAGAAAATAGTACCTCTTGATGTCTTCAGAAACCTATCCCTCTAAACCTGCTCTCCTTCCCAAATGTGTTAGAGAAAAATCTTCAGTATGGGTACACATCATATGTTTGTTTTTAGAAGTTGCATCATAAGGAAGTTCTATTTCCAGTTTTTTTAAGGAATCTCCACATTGCTCTCCATAGTGGCTGTACTAGTTTGCATTCCCACCAACAGTATAAGAAGGTTCCCTTTTCTCTACACCCTCTCCAGCATTTATTGCTTGTAGACTTTTGGATCACAGCCATTCTGACTGGCGTGAAATGGTACCTCATAGTGGTTTTGATTTGCATTTCTCTGATAATGAGTGATGTTGAACATCTTTTCATGTGTTTGTTGCTGCTGCTGCTAAGTCGCTTCAGTCGAGTCCGACTCTGTGAGACCCCAGAGACGGCAGCCCACCAGGCTTCCCCGCCCCTGCGATTCTCTCCATCCAAGAACACTGGAGTGGGTTGCCAATTCCTTCTCCAATGCATGAAAGTGAAAGTGAAAGTGAAGTCGCTCAGTCGTTCCCAACTCTTAGCGACCCCATGGACTGCAGCCTACCAGGCTCCTCTGTCCATGGATTTTCCAGGCAAGAGTACTGGAGTGGGGTGCCAATGCCTTCTTTGCATGTGTTTGTTAGCCATCTGTATGTCTTCTTTGGAGAAATGTCTGTTTAGTTCTTTGGCCCATTTTTTGATTGGGTCATTTATTTTTCCGGACTTGAGCTGTAGGAGTTGCTTGTATATTTTTGAGATTAGTTGTTTGTCAGTTGCTTCATTTGCTATTATTTTTTCCCATTCTGAAGGCTGTCATTTCACCTTGCTTATAGTTTCCTTTGTTGTGCAGAAGCTTTTAAGTTTAATTAGGTCTCATTTGTTTATTTTTGCTTTTATTTCCAATATTCTGGGAGGTGGGTCATAGAGGATCCTGCTGTGATCTTTGTCGGAGAGTGTTTTGCCTATGTTCTCCTCTAGGAGTTTTATAGTTTCTGGTCTTACGTTGAGATCTTTAATCCATTTTGAGTTTATTTTTGTGTATGGTGTTAGAAAGTGGTCTAGTTTCATTCTTTTACAAGTGGTTGACCAGTTTTCCCAGCACCACTTGTTAAAGAGATTGTCTTTAATCCATTGTATATTCTTGCCTCCTTTGTCAAAGATAAGGTGTCCATATGTGCGTGGATTTATCTCTGGGCTTTCTATTTTGTTCCATTGATCTATATTTCTGTCTTTGTGCCAGTACCATACTGTCTTGATAACTGTGGCTTTGTAGATGATCCAGCAATCCCACTGCTGGGCATACACACTGAGGAGACCAGAAGGGAAAGAGACACGTGTACCCCAATGTTCATTGCAGCACTGTTTATAATAGCCAGGACATGGAAGCAATCTAGATGTCCATCAGCAGACGAATGGATAAGAAAGCTGTGGTACATATACACAATGGAGTATTACTCAGCCATTAAAAAGAATACATTTGAATCAGTTCTAATGAGGTGGATGAAACTGGACCCTATTATACAGAGTGAAGTAAGCCAGAAAGAAAAACACCAATACAGTATACTAACGCATATATATGGAATTTAGAAAGATGGTAATGATAACCCTGTATATGAGACAGCAAAAGAGACACTGATGTATAGAACAGTCTTTTGGACTCTGTAGGAGAGGGAGAGGGTGGGATGATTTGGGAGAATGGCAATGAAATATGTATAATATCATATATGAAACGAGTCGCCAGTCCAGGTTCGATGCACGATACTGGATGCTTGGGGCTGGTGCACTGGGATGATCCAGAGGGATGGTATGGGGAGGGAGGAGGGAGGACGGTTCAGGATAGGGAACACATGTATACCTGTGGCGGATTCATTTCGATATTTGGCAAAACCAATACAATATTGTAAAGTTAAAAAATAAAATTAAATTAAAAAAAAAGAAGTTGCATCATTCATATAGGAAGTTTGATCACTTAATTGGTGTTGTGTTCTTGTCATTTGTTTCTGTGGGCATGTCTTGGGGAGAGGGAGTAATAGAAGAAGACCATATCCTCTGTGATGCTAGGACAAGAGTGACCCAAATATAAACAAGTGAAGCAGTTATATGGCAATGCTTTGGTCCCATTTTGTTGCCTGTAGCTATCTTGAACATCAGTTCTGAATCTGGGGATTGAAGGTAGAGGTGGTATATAGCGTCAGAGACTCAGTTCACAATGGAGAGTGGGAAGAGTTGAGGGAGGAGTTTCTGAATAATTACAGCAAGTCTTGCTGGTGAATCTCACTAGACTGGAGAATCAAAGCCCCAAAACCTAATTTATATCTAGGGACCCTTGGATTTTGAGTGGTTGCATAAATGTATCTAGAAAGAAGATTTTACAAGGAGCTCAAGAAGTAAACTTTTATGATTTGATATGTTCTTGGACCACCACACTGTCTTCAGTGTGGGGAGAGTGAGCAGAATTAAGTCACTGGCTACCCTCTTGCCTACTAAGTTGTTTCAGTCATGTCCAGCTCCTTCCAACCCATTGGACTATCACCCGCCAGGCTCCTATGTCCCTGGGATTCTCCAGGTAAGTATACTGGCATGGGTTGCCATGCCATCCTCCAGGAGATCTTCCAGACTCAGAGACAGAACCTACCTCTCTTAAGAATCTGTCATTGGAAAGCAAGTAGTTCTTTACTACTATACCACCTGGGAAGCCCGCCTGTTATCCACCACTTAAACATCCAAGCAACTTCCAGAAGCTGGGGATCCAGAGAATCAGGAAGCTAGCTTCTAGTAACCTTCACTGTCTTTCCACTCAAAATCTAGAGCTTTCCTTGCTTAACTTACTTCTTGAGTGAAAAAATAAACAAAACAGCTCACCGAATCTTCTCTTGCCTTATATGTGGGGACCGTGGTGATGGGACATGAAAGAACAATCAAAGGTGTGACACAAACTACATATTGTGTTGTAGTTAATTTTACTTCTTACATCACTATTCTTAACCAGAAATATATTTTTCCCTTCTTTAGGATATTGAAATTAAAATGCTAACTACAACATATTCCAAGAAAGCCTTTCTGTGGGCAGCATTTTTAAAGAATACATCCAAGTTGTTGTTGTGCAGCTGGCAATCATATCCAACCCTTTTTGACCCCATGGACTGCAACATGCCAGGCTTCCTGGTCCTTCACTGTTTCCTGGAGCTTGCCCAAACTCATGTCCTTTGAGTCGATGATGCCATCCAACCATCCCCTTCTCTTCCTGTCTTCAATCTTTCCCAGCGTGAGGGCCTTTTCCAATGAGACAGAACTTCCCATCTGGTGGCCAAAGTATTGGAGCTTCAGCATGAGTCCTTCCAGTGAATATTCAGGGTTGATTTCCTTTGGGATTGACTAATTTCATCTCCTTGCAGTCCAAGGGACTCTCAGCCTTCTCCAGCACCACAGTTCAAAGGCATCAATTCCTCAGTGCTCAGCCTTCCTTATTGCCCCACATTTTGATGAAAAAAGGTAGTGAATGTTACTAGAAATGTTTTTTATATAACTTTTACAGATAACATTTCTATGACGGATCATACACAGTGAATATTAACATTGAATAAATATAATTAGGACTTTTAAGGACAGATAGTAAAACAAGTTAATGCAGGATTCACACACATACATTACTGTTTCATGCATATTATTTAATTAACGCATACTATAGTACTCTATATTATGGACATTGTGAAAAACACAGAGGGTATGAAATTGTCCTAGCCCTCAAATAGATCCTGGAATCTTCTATATTCCCTTGATCTAGATTTGGTTTCCTCTCTATAAAATACTTGAAATTATGTGAAAAGTTGAACTACTCCATGGTTCTATCAGTTTCAATTTATTATTTAGATTTTGAGCTGTGGTGTTGGAGAAGACTCTTTATTGTCCCTTGGACTGCAAGGAGATCCAACCAGTCCATCCTAAAGGAAATCGGTCCTGAATATTCATTGGAAAGATCGATGCTAAACCTGAAGCTCCAATACTCTGGCCACCTGATGTGAAGAGTCAACTCATTAGAAAAGACTTTGATGTTGGAAAATATTGAAAGCAGGAGGAAAAGTGGATGATAGAGGATGAGATAGTTGGATGACATTACCAACTCAAAGGACATGAGTTTGAACAAGCTCTGGGACATGGTGAAGGACAGGGAAGCCTGGCATGCTACAGTCCATGGGGTCACAAGGAGTATAATATGACTGAGTGACTGAAGTGACTAACTGAAACTGAGGCCAAATTTGTAGTCTCTCTCAGGTGTTTTACTTCTTAGTTCCTATGGGAAATAGTTCTCAGAAACTTGGAATCAACATTTTAAAAAATTATTTCTACCAAAATTTGTCAAAGCATAGCATATTCCATAAGCATTACTCTAACTTACTGGGGCCTTTGTATCTCTCAAGTAATATTGTGAAAAGACAGATAAAACATAGTGTACATATTTTTTCAGATAGTTCTTTACTAATGATCTATAGACCATGATCAATGGCATAAAAGTGTTTTAACAGGGAGTCTATATGAAAAACTAAAGAAAGAATGAACCTCAATAAGAAATGATTAATTGTGGCAAATCAATTTCAAACTGTGTTATAATGTTTCCCTAATATTTTCTGAAAATTAAAATTTATGTTTTGTGTATCTTTCTATAAATCATTAATTCTCTATGAAAAACAAATAGTTGATAATATGAAATTTCTCCCCAAATTTCCATAGAAGTATAATACTTACCTCTAATAAGGAATTTCCCCTGAACTTATTTTAGAGCTACTTACATTTACCGTATTTCTGTATTTTTACATAAGAATTAATAACTATGATAAAAATATTAGTAGGAGAATAGTAATAATAAATGAGATTGCTTCAGTAATTTAGTAGTAATTGTAATAGCTTTTTATCTTTGTATTTGAAAAATGCTATGAAGCTCATCATAAAGCATCTTCCTAGAGCCAGATTAATAAACGATGAGGAAACTTTGCTATAGTTTCATACTTGGCTTTATTCTGAGAGTTTAGGCTTAAGAAGCATTGCCCGTCTGTTAGCTTTCAAAAACACTAGTGGTCTCAATAATTAGTTTTAAACCACATTCTTCCCCAATGTTGTTTTAAATCTAGAGTTGGGATAATATATTTATTGAAAACTAACATCTATTAAGTGCAGCTTCCTCAATTCTGTGAGTGGGTTGCCATTTCCTTCTCCAATGCATGAAAGTGAAAAGTCAGAGAGAAGTTGCTCAGTCGTGTGTGACTCAGCAACCCCAGGGACTGCAGCCTACCAGGCTCTTCTGTCCATGGGATTTTCCAGGCAAGAGTACTGGAGTGGGGTGCCATTGCCTTCTCCGCATGTGACTCTTCAGTAGCACTTAATCTTAGATTCTGTTATTGTCAAGATTGTTGGTAATCATTCTCACTTTATTAAGTTTAAGAAATATTTCCTCCCAACTACTGTGAGTGCACACACACAAACACAGAGATGTACACACACGGAGAATTTTACTGCACTTCAAAGTAGGGGAACTGAAATAAGAGAGGGAGGCAACATCCGTAATAGAGACAATACAGACATCCCGCTACTGCTGCTGCTGCTGTCGCTTCAGTCGTGTCCAACTCTGTGTGACCCCAGAGACGGCTTCCCACCAGGCTCCCCTGTCCCTGGGATTCTCCAGGCAAGAACACTGAAATGGGTTGCCATTTCCTTCTCCAATGCATTAAAGTGAAAAGTGAAAGTGAAGTCGCTCAGTCGTGTCCAACTCCTATCGATCCCATGGACTGCAGCCTACCAAGCTCCTCCGTCCATGGGATTTACCAGGCAAGAGTACTGGAATGGGTTTCCATTGCCTTCTCCACAATAGAGACATAATTAATTATAAATTGTATTCTTTGTTGTATACTCTTGCTGCCCAAGGATGTGGAAAAAAGTGTAATATTCCAGAACTATGGATTTACATAAGTAAAGAATGGACATTGAAGACAATATAGCCAGACCATAATTAACTTAATATTACTAAGTTGCATTTGGGAACTGTAAAAGGAAAGAAAACAAGGGCTTCCCAGGTGCCTCAGTGGTAATAAATGTTTCTGCCAATGCAGGAGATGCAGGTTTGATCCCTGGGTAGGGGAAGACCTCTGGAGAAGGCAATGGCAACCCATTCCACTATCCTCGCCTGGGAAATCCCATGGACATAGGAGCCAAGTAGGCTTCAGTCCATGGAGTTTCAGAGTTGGACATGACTAAGCATACATGCAAAAAAAAAAAAAAATGTATCAGTATATTTGCTGTTATACAGAAATATTTAGAACACCAGTATCACTTCACCAGGAAACTCAACTAATAATTGATGGGAGGCGGGGGTAAAGAAGTTGTGGGTCTGAACAACGTGATTTCTTCAACATCCTAGAAATAATCTATAATTCTCTGTACCTTTGAGAAAATAAATATCTGCAAATTTCCAATTATAATCAAATTGGCATATTTTAGGGTTAAAAAATAACACATACAAGGCAATATAGTAGTATTCAAAATACCTAACTAATCAATAATATTGGTTACCACCTTTTTGGTTCAGTCTGTTGTTCAGTCACTCAGATGTGTCTGACTCTTTGAGATCCCATGGACTGCAACATGCTAGGCTTCCCTGTCCTTCACCATTTCCCAGGGCTTGTTCAGTCTGAGTGATTTGCTAGATACACTTTGTGTGTGTGTGTGTGTGTGTGTGTGTTAGTATATTTCTCTCTCTCTCTACTAATATGTCTACAAGTTTATAAAATTAGTCCTTGATTAAGATTAGTTCTTAAAAAATAAATTGAATAAATCCATGAGAAATATTACAAGTAGAACTGTGTTATTTCTTTAGTAAAAATATTAATGTTGCTATTTACAGTTTGCAAATCAATTTCACATATGAGATTTAACTTCCATCTCATGATGAATGAGCTGTTTTATCATCGTTTTTTTAGAGGAATAATTTTTTCTTCAAGCATTTTGTTCAGTTCAGTTCAGTTCATCACTCAGTCATGTCCAACACTTTGCAACCCCATGGACTGAAGCATGCCAGGCCTCCCTGTCCATCACCAACTCCCGGGATCTAATCAAACTCATGTCCATTGAGTTGGTGATGCCACCCAACCATCTCATCCTCTGCCGTTCCCTTCTTCTCCCGCCTTCAATCTTTCTCAGCATCAGGGTCTTTTCAAATGAGTCCGTTCTTCACATTAGGTGGTCCAAGTATTGGAGTTTCAGCTTCAACATCAGTCCTTCCAATGAATATTCAGGACTGATTTCCTTTAGGATGGACTGGTTGGATCTCCCTGCAGTCCAAGGGACTCTCAAGAGTCTTCTCCAATACCACAGTTCAAAACCATCAATTCTTCAGCACTCAGCTTTCTTTATAGTCCAACTCTCACATCCATACATGACCACTGGAAAAACCATAGCCTTGACTAGAAGGACCTTTGTTGGCAAAGTAATGTCTCTGCTTTTGAATATGTGGTCTAGGTTGGTCATAACTTTTCTTCCAAAGAGTAAGCATCTTTTAATTTCATGGCTGCAGTCACCACCTGCAGTGGTTTGGGAGCCCTGAAAAATAAATTCTGACGCTGTTTCCACTGTTTCCCCATCTATTTGCCATGAAGTGATGGGACCAACTGCCATGATCTTAGTTTTCTGAATATTGATCTGTAAGCCAACTTTTTCACTCTCCTCTTTCACTTTCATCAAGAGGCTCTTTATATCTTCTTTGCTTTCTGCCATAAGTGTGGTGTCATCAGCATATCTGAGGTTATTGATATTTCTCCCAGCAATCTTTGTAGAGTACTTTGTAGCAGAGGTCAAATAGCAAATAGATGACAGAGCTTTTACCCAGACTGAATAATTTGAATCCAAATATTATGCCAGTTACTCCAAAAGATTTTTTTTCTTCTTTAAAGTTTATGTTGAATATTAAGCCAGAATTTATCATTATATATACAATCCTATTGGAAAAAAAAACAGGTGATTGTAATAAAATACTCAGGTCTTTAGAGTTCTGTGTCATGAGTCAATGTTTTGGGTAATTAATTCATAACCACAGTTTCTCTATATGTTTTTTCATACCCTTTCTAGAGATAAATTATAACATAAACATTTGGTGTAATTTGCAAGTGAATGGAGTGAAATATCCATTTTGTTGTTTTTTGGACTTTCCTTTGATTCAAAATAAATTACTTATCTATCATTTCAGTTATGTTGATTCATAATCCTTGTTTTTGTTATTTTTTTTTTCCCCTGTTGCATGAGGAATCTCACTTACAAATCCAGGACCTATGAACTTGAAAACACTGACACAAGAAGTGAACGTTCTTCTAGGTACTGGAGACACAGCGGAGATACAAATACAGCTTCTGCAATCAGGGAGCTTATAGCCTAGAGAGCTCCCTACTCTCTCTAGTAGGCAGAGACAAACAAAACACATTTATGTGTTGGGGGATGATCATGATGTAGAAAAAAGAGAATGCAATTTAGGGAAATAATGGGGATGAGGAAGATGCTACTATGCTCTTATCTGGTATGGAAATCTATGATACTGCAACATTATGAAAGAGATCAATGGAAAGGTGAAGGAGGTAGTCCAGTGTTTATCTAAGAGCTTTTGAATAAGAGGACACAGCATTTGCAAAGTCTGTAAGTAGGAGAACAGTTGGTATGCAAAGGGAATATCCAAGAAGTCACTGCACTCAGAAGACAGTAGCAAAGCCTCAGTGATAGTGCATTAGGCCAGAGAAGGTGTTGGAGGCCAGACAAGATCAGGTCTTTTTAAGTTATTTTATCTAATATCATTTGAGAGAAGGTTGAATAATGCCACACCCTTCCTTCAGATATCAAGGTCTTCTCCCCTGGAATCTATGAATGTTTTACCTTGTATGACAAAAGGAACTTTCCAAATGTGACTCAGTTAAGGATCTGGACATGAGGAGATTATTCTAGATTATCCACATTGACCATAAATGTTTTCACAAGGGTCATTATAAGAGGGAGGAAGGGAGAATTTTGACACAGAGGAAGAAAGCAATGAGACTGCTGAAATAAGATGCTATATTTCTAGCTTTAATGACATAGGACAGAACTTCAAAACTCAGAATGTAAGGAATGTGATTCTAGAGCCTGAAAAAGGCTAGAAAATGCTATTGCCCTAGAGCATCTTGTTAACTCCTTGATTTTAGTCTAGTGTATTGATTTTGGACTTCTGATCTGCAGGCTGTATGAGAATAAATTTGTTTTTTAAAACAACTCATTTTGAGGTCTGACCTGGTGGCTCAGAGGTTAAAGTGTCTACCTGCAATGCAGGAGACCTGTATTTGATCCCTGGGTCTGGAAGATCCCCTGGAGAAGGAAATGGCAACCCGCTCCAGTATTCTTGCATGGAGAATCTCATGGACGGAGGAGGCTGGTGGGCTAGAGTCCACAGAGTCGCAAAGAGTCGGACACGACTGAGCAACTTCACTACTTTATGTTTGCGGTAACTTGTTTCATAGGTCATAGGAAATGAATATGGATAGGAAACTGTTGTAGAGTTTTGAGGAGGGATGTGACATGTTAGAGCAAAAATCAGCATGTGTAAAGATAAGCTAGAATTTCAAGATAATGGAAAGAAACTAATGATGCAGAAGAGAGAGGAGGAGTGCCTGGAGAGATACTTAAATTAGGCAACAGGGCATGTGATCCTGGGTACAAACAAAAGAATTGTCCTCCTTAGGCAGAACTTGGCAGGTCACTCTTTTTTATTTTTCGGCTGCTCTGTTGCGGCATGAGGGATCTTAGTTCCCTAGTGTTAGCTGCTCAGTCTTTTATGACCCTATTACTGTAGCCCACCAGGCTCCTTTGTTCATGGGATTCTCCAGGCAAGAATACTGGAGTGGGTTGTCATTTCCTTCTCCAGAGAATCTTCCCAACCCAGGAAATGAACCTGGGTCTCCTTCATTGCAGACAAATTCTTTATGGTTTTATCTAACCTGTGCCCCCTTGAAGCATGGAATCTTAAGTATTGGACCACCAAGGAAATCTCGGCAGTTCACTAAATTTTTATTGGAGGATAAGAAATCTCCTACCATAACTAAATCACCAATATCAACATTAAAAAGGCAGCAATAATTTATTAAACCTTTAAATTTATCCAAACACATTTTCCCTAACCCTAAGATAGATCCAGTAGTCTCAACCATCTAAGGGTAGGTCCATACTAAAAATGTTAATGCTGCCTTTTTTCTTTGAATCTTAAATAGTTTAGAAATTAAATTATTAGTCATAGAGATCTTGTTGCTTTTATTATAATTAACCAAGAGATTTCAATTTAGTTTGACATTAAAAAGGAAAGTATATAAAGATATACATAAAATAAAAACACAGTTTGCAGTGCTTTTTAGCCAAAATTTAAAAGAAATGATGCATTTTCAATGTTGATCATGAAAGACTCTATAGTCTAGAGTTCTAGATTATCTAAGCTTGTTCCCAACCCCTCCACTATCAGAGTTATGAACTGAGCAAGTTCCTTAAGCTCAACTGTGTTCTCATTTTTCAAATATGCACAATAAACGCACCTGGGTCATAAAGTAAAAAAACAAACAAAAATATAAAAATGTCTGGACGTAGTAAAGACATCATAAATGTTAGCCATGGTTATATTGTTACTATTATCTAATCAATATTTGTTTTCCAAGTACCCATAAAAGAGGTTTTGCTGGCAATGTGGTGAGAGTTATAATTCTTTAGGATGCTTGTCTTCTTTTTGTACTGTACACAGAACTCTTGTTACTAGAAATAAAAGATGCATACAGAGTATACTTTAACAAACCTGTCAATAACAAATGATAAAATTCATTAAAAATTTAAACCTTGACTTTGAAGGATTGTAATAACTTTCAGATACATGGAAAAGGAAAAAAAAATTCAAGGCACAAAATACAGTGAACAATAGAAGTAGAGCACACCATTTGCTGGGAGTAGAATACATTAATCAGAATATTATGATTTATTTTCCAAATGTGTCATTAATTTTGGGGGTATGATATTCTAGGAACTGGAACTTGTGATAACATCTGTAACTGTTTGAAAGAACACTCGATAGGATTATAGAAAGATTCTATTAGCCATCTATGTGATCCTGGAAAAGTATCCCCATGCTGTAACCTCAAATTATTTTGAGAATTTGAAAGAAGAAAAGTAACAGAATAATTAACCCAGTCTGCTTCAGCTTTCTGATTGATAAATCAGGACATTTAAAGAGCCCAAATTCTGATCAACTTCCAACACCCATGATTAACAGCATCTTTCCTTTCTTCTTTAGTGTTGCTGACAACATAGTATACTCCCAAAAAATATATCTGAGAAAGATATATCTTTATTAGATATATAAAAATAGAGTTCTACATCTGTATTTACACATATTTGTACAAAATTATAACCTAATGTCACTACACATATACATACACACAACTCATTTAAACGTCAACAGTTGTTTTTGTAGAAATTGCCATGCTGATTGCAAAATTGTAGGGAAATGAAATAATCTTGAGTTGCCAAAGTTATCTAGAAAATAAAGACAATAGAGTACCCACATTAGCTGATTTCACAATTGACTATAAAATTACTGTGTTTGAGATAATATGTCATTGGCATAATCATAGATGAATAGTTCAGTGGAAAGGAATAGAGTATTTAAAAATAGATTCACCATGTATGTAAGGACTAAAGAAACAAAATGAGAAGGAAAAAAATTTAACAAGTTATATTGAAACAAGTAGATAATTACATTGAAAATAAACCCACAACCCTCATCTCATAATATGCATCAAAGTCAATTTGAGATATTTCATAGACCTAAAAACATATCTATATAACATATCTACCAATAAAAGTTTAAGAGGAGAATATTTTCTCAGTCATGATAAGAGAAGGCATTTTACAGAGGATGCAAAAATAACTGATCAGAAAAGAAAAAATTGTATACCATCAAAATGGAAAACTTCTGCTCATCAAAAGTCACCATAAGAAAGTGAAAGAAGGCTACATATGGAAGTAAATATTCATAATACACATATCTAAAATTATTTTTGTTGAAATAATATAGATAAATCTTACAGTTGAAAAATAAAAGTCAAGGAATTTACTTTTTTCATGAGCGGAAGACGTGAACACAGAGTTTATCAAGGGAGATATACAAACGTCAAGTAAGTAAATGGTGGTCAACATATTCAATCATCAGAGAAATGAAAATTAAAACTATAATGGATACCACATTACATCCACTAAAATGATTAAAAATTTAAAGATTAAAAGCTTAATACAATTTTTAAGAATGAAAATATCAAGTATTGGGAAAGATATGGAACAAATGATATTTACTGAACAGAAGTGATACATACAAAAATGACTACCCTTGCATATTCATAGCAGCTCTACTTACTGTTGCCAGTGATTTCTCCCAAGAACTCTCTCCTTGGTTTGCAGATAGCTACCTTGTCTCTGTACCCTCGCAAGCTTTTACCTTTGTGTTGTTTGTGTTCTAATCTCCTCTTCTCCTGAGAGAAGTCATATTAAATAAGGGCTCACCCATGTGACGTGATTTTACCTTAATTGCCTCTTTAAAGGCTGTTCAATTCAGTAACTTTCTGAGGTACTTGGTGTGAGGGCTTCAACATATGAATCCAGGGCAGGGGGGTCGGGGGAACAATCCACCACATAACCTAGAGCACCGTTACTTCACAACTTTGTTCCCCTGTCTTATGCCTCACCACCCATCTCACATTCCATGACCCAATAGGCTTCAGGGAGGTGGTAGCTTTCTCCGGTAATCCTAGTGCTGACTTGAACTGTTCTCATATTTCACAACCTTGGTTCCATTTGAGCCTGACCTAAATGAGTTCCCATTAGTCAGCAATTGAAATAATCGCCACAATTTTGGATGACTTAAAGTGGAAACAATATGTTGTAATCTTTGTGCCAAATTTTGTTGAGCAGAAATCCAGCTCCTAAGGCTTATTTCTGTCTTGTTTTTTTTTTTTTTAAGTTACTTTTAAGGAAAATAAGAAATACTGAAACCAAAATTAAATCACACCTGGAATTAATACACTGAGCAACTGAACAATAACAATAAATCGTGAATATATATTGAAAAGCTGTAGTTGCTATGCTGTTTTTCCCTAGTTTTGATTATAAGGAATAATCAATAATCGCTTGTTGAATTGGTTAGAAAAATTATCTTCAGAGCTTAGTCATAAGTGCTGCCATTGTTCTAAATAAGAATATATATATATATTTGTGAATTCATGTATTAAAACAAGATAGTCAAAGAAACATCAAGAAAATAGATTGGAATATATGGTACAGAGTTGAGAGAAAAGAAAGTTGTAAACAGTAAAATGGAGAAGAGAAGAAACCCAGTTCTAATTTGTTCTTATTTGATGGCTACCATCATTCTAGTAATCTAATATTTATCCTAATATTCAAGTTTACATGGTTACTTTTAGGAACACAAAATGTGAAATGATTGATCCCAAGTTAAATCACCATCAAATTAGTAGTAAATTAACTACTTGCAGCTTACTAAAAGCTTGTGGCTCAGCTGGTAAAGAATCTGCCTGCAATGTGGGAGACCTGGGTTTGATCCCTGGGTTGAGAACATCCCCTGGAGAAGAGAAAGGCTACCTGCTCTAGTATTCTGGCCTGGAGAATTCCATGGACTGTATAGTCCGTGGAGTCGCAAAGAGTCGGACATGACTGAGTGACTTTGACTCACTCTCACTCATACACTAATTTAATAGTACTCAACAAAAAGTAATATTTTTCTTCATATTAACAAATATATAAAAATATTTTGTAGTTTGACAGTGAACACTTTATATATACAGACCTAAAGTCATGATGATTATTTGAAGGGGAAATGTTTAAATAAGAATTGAAGATAAAAACAAATCAGTGTCTTAATTTTAGAACTTAAGAACAAATTTAGCAATGAAAATGGCTACTCCACTTTGTTGCAGCTTCTACATTTAAATCGTGCTTTTGTATACGGTGAATTTATCCACCTATGAATGGAGAATTTTAAAAACATGGGCTTATGTAATATTAATCACACAGAGACTTAATGTTTCTTCTCATCTCAGTTAAATGCCTCAGAATATCTTAACAACAAACTAAATATATTCTTGATTGCAGTCACATATGCATTTTTGAGAGTGAGTGAATACATGAGGAAATTCTTATAAAACTATAATTTCTTTATGTGTTACATAAAATTTATGTAATCTAAAAATGTTGATGATTGTCAGGGGCATATCAAGGACCTATTCAGAGACATGACCTATTTCAGATCAGATCAGATCAGATCAGTCGCTCAGTCGTGTCCAACTCTTTGTGACCCCATGAATCACAGCACGCCAGGCCTCCCTGTCCATCACCAAATCCAGGAGTTCACTCAGACTCACGTCCATCGAGTCACTGATGCCATCCAGCCATCTCATCCTCTGTCGTCCCCTTCTCCTCCTGCCCCCAATCCCTCCCAGCATCAGAGTCTTTTTCAATGAGTCAACTCTTCACATGAGATGGCCAAAGTATTGGAGTTTCAGCTTTAGCACCATTCCTTCCGAAGAAATCTCAGGGCTGATCTCCTTCAGAATGGACTGGTTGGATCTCCTTGCAGTCCAAGGGACTCAAGAGTCTTCTCCAACACCACAGTTCAAAAGCATCAATTCTTTGGCGCTCAGCCTTCTTCACAGTCCAGCTCTCACATCCATACATGACCACGGGAAAAACCATAGCCTTGACTAGACGAACCTTTGTTGGCAAAGTAATGTCTCTGCTTTTGAATATGCTATCTAGGTTGGTCATAACCTTCCTTCCAAGGAGTAAGTGTCTTTTAATTTCGTGGTTGCAGTCACCATCTGTAGTGATTTTGGAGCCCAAAATAATAAAGTCTGACACTGTTTCCCCATCTATTTCCCATGAAGTGGTGGGACCGGATGCCATGATCTTCGTTTTCTGAATGTTGAGCTTTAAGCAAACTTTTTCACTCTCCACTTTCACTTTCATCAAGAGGCTTTTGAGTCCCTCTTCACTTTCTGCCATAAGGTTAGTGTCATCTGCATATCTGAGGTTATTGATATTTCTCCTGGCAATCTTGATTACAGCTTGTGTTTCTTCTAGTCCAGCATTTCTCATGATGTACTCTGCATATAAGTTAAATAAACAGGGTGACAATATACAGCCTTGATGAACTCCTTTTCCTATTTGGAACCAGTCGGTTGTTCCATGTCCAGTTCTAACTGTTGCTTCCTGAGCTGCACACAAATCTCTCAAGAGGCAGATCAGGTGGTCTGGTATTCCCATGAGATCTGCAAATTGTGATGTGGCAAAGTTGATCAGAGAGTAGTAGGACAAGTTACACATTTGGAACTCTTCATATCTGTCTTCTATTTTATTGAATGAATATCAGTATTATTATGGGATCATAAAAAATTGTAAAGATTTTTAAAAAGTATTACATTTGTGTGTCTACAGACTTATTGTGAAATGTGACTAACTGATGTGGTTTGAACAGGACCTGTAGGAAATGGTTTAAAATAAATATCAATCAACTGTTACATTTTTTTTGAAAGAAAAGTAGATTAATTTTCTTGAATGAAGCCCTGAGATGCTAAATGTCCTCAGGTTCTGAAATGGTGAGTCCCGATGCTGGTAACAATATACATTAGGATATTTAAGGATTATGATGCATACCCTCCTATTAGCAAAATGTTTGAAATTTCTATTAATAGAATCAGATCAGTTGTGAAGAAATTAATTTTAGAAGGCAGAACATTAAATTAGACAAAGGGGTCATGGGTACATATCACCAGCAGCACACATACTCTGAGAAAACGGATAGGCAGAAAAGTCATTGAGTGGGCACAGTCGCTCACATTCTCAGCCTGCCACAGTTTAGTCTGGGCAAAGAATATCGACAGGTGTGTACCATGACTAAATTGCAACTAAGTTTCTGTATTGATGGTGGATAGAGATCTCTGCTAATTCCAGAACAACAGACGCCCTCTGGTTGGAAAACTGTCCCTGTAAGAAAGGCGTTGTTTAGTTGCTCAGTCATGTCTGACCATTTGAAACACCATGGACTGCAGCATGCTGGTCTCCACTGTCTCCTAAAGTTTTCTCAAATTCATGTCTATTGAGTCAGTGATGCTATCTAACCATCTCATCCATCTCATTCTCTGCCACCTCTTTCTCCTTCTGCCTTCAATCTTTCCCAGTATCAGGGTCATTTCCAATGAGTCAGCTCTTCACATCAGAAGGCCAAAATATTGGAGTTTCAGCTTCAGCATCAGTCCTCCCAATGAATATTTAGGACTGATTTCCTTTAGGATGGACTGGTTGGATCTCCTTGCAATCCAAAGGACTCTCCAGTCTTCTCTGGCATCACAATTCAAAAACATCAGTTTTTCTGTACTCAGTATTCTTTCTGGTCCTATTCTCACACCCATTGTATGAGTACTAGAAAAAGCATAGGTTTGTCTATACGGACCTTTGTTGGCAAAGTGATGTCTCTGCTTTTTAATAAGAAAGGAGAGCCCTCAGCAAACCACTGGCTAAAATGAGTCTGTTCTGCTTTTAGGCTCAAATCTGGTGAGCTAGTAATTCTCTGTTAAGCTATTGAAAGAAGGAAGCATTTTCTTTTTTCCAGAGCAAATTTGTCTTTAATCATCAATAAATATCAATAACAGTAACATCATGTGTGTGTATATACTTAAAACTGTTATTTAAGATGCATTTTTTAAATCCTTCATCCAATGAGACCCTATTATATATGGAAGTTTTTATGACATTGGTCACCCATAGGGGCTTTTAGTGAATCAAGTCTGTCATCAATGAGAGTAGAATATTTACCATGCAAAAATGCCTAGTGTCTTAGCCTGAACTGTTTTAATTAAAGATCATAGACTGAGTAGCTTAAAGAACAGACATCTATTTCTCACACTTTTGGAAGCTGGAAAGTGTTTTTGGTGAGTATTTTTTTTCTGGTTTACAGACAGTTATTTTCTCACTGTATCCTCACATGGAGGGGTAGATGAAGCCTTAATACCTCCATCTCTTCTTAGAAGGGTGCTAATCCCCTCATCAGAGAAGGCAATGGCACCCCACTCCAGTACTCTTGCCTGGAAAATCCATGGATGGAGGAGCCTGGTAGGCTGCAGTCCATGAGGTCACTAAGAGTCAGACATGACTGAGGGACTTCACTTTCACTTTTCTCTTTCATGCATTGGAGAAGGAAATGGCAACTCACTCCAGTGTTCTTGCCTGGAGAATCCCAGGGACGGAGGAGCCTGGTGGGCTGCCATCTATGGGGTCTCACAGAGTCCGACACGACTGAAGCGACTTAGCAGCAGCAGCAATCCCCTCATGATGGCTCCATCCTCATGATCTAATCTGAATCTAATTTCCTCCAAAAGATACCCACCTCCTAATACCATCACATTGAAGGTTAAGATTTCAATGTACACATTTGAGGAAGACATGTACATTCAGTGCATAACACCTAAGTACAAATGTCTAATATTTCCTCAGGTGTTGTGGAATATTATGAAAGATTCTAATATTAGCAGTGTAAGATTGATAGCACTAGTATTTATTTTTTCATAGTTTCTCTTGAAATTATGATGCAGACTCTATCCAAGATACTTTATAAACAAATCATCTTGCATAGCCCAAAATTTGTTATATTGATAAATTTATTAAATAAGAAATTTCATATTACTTTTTAGGTAAATGTGGGAATATATAGAAAGGGGATCTAAATGAGTAAAAAGTCAAAGCCTACGTTTGAAAACTGAGTTTTTGAAAACTCAGATTTACTTGAGAGAACTTGAAACTGAGATCTGAAGAAGCCTTCTGCTGTGCTTAGTAGCTCAGTTGTGTCCAACTCTTTGAGACTGCATGGGCTGTAACCCACCAGGCTCCTCTGTCCATGGAATTCTCCAGGCAAGAATACTAAAGTGTGTTTATCTGAAACACATAGTCAACATTATTCTTATTGATGATCATAAACCACTGCTTAGTAAGCAAGACTGGGAACCCACAATATCCCACTCAATTTATGATATTTGTGAATGTCCCAGTCACTGTAATTAAGACACAAAAGAAGCATGAATACTAGATGAGAGGTTTTGAATTTTATAAATAAAACTACCAAATATCATTGATGCAGTATTAGAATTAATGAGATATTTTTCATTTCTATGTCCTAGAAACAAAGTAAAATATAATTTTAAAGTAATAATTTATAAAAGAAAACCACAAATTTAAATTACTTAGTTAAAAATTACCTAGGAATAAATCTAACAAAAGTTGTACAAGATTCTTATGGAAAATTTTTAACATGCCTGGAAAAAAAATCTTGCAACTGTCACTATTTTAACAGTATTATTTCTTCAAAAATTGACTCGTGAATTTGATAGAATTTTAATCAAAATCCCAGCAGGATATTTGAGGAAATTGACAAAATAATTCTCAATTTCAAATGTAGATAAAGGGACTAAGTATAACTAAAATGCTCTTAGAAGAAAAAATTTCCTCCCAGCTATTACAACATTTATGAAACTAGTAATTAAATCTTTTTGGCGTTAAGTCAGAGGTAGAAACATTGACCAATGGAAAAGAAAATAAGCTTAGAAAAAGACAACATATGGAAACAATATATAGTCCAAATTGCATCATTTTGCACTGGGAAGGAAGTGGTCTATAAAATAAATGGTGGCAGGACAATGGTGGTGGGTATCCACCTGGGAAATTATTTTGAAATTGCATTTTTACAGTACCCAATACCCAAAATATCAATTCCAGATGGATTAAAGTTTTAAACATGAAAGCAAATCTGAAGCCAGTATTGACTACTTTAATGAGGATATTTTCACAAAGTGTACTATCCAAAAACAAAAGACATTGCCTGAGTAAACAGAAATATCAGAAGCTGCTTTTTGAAATAAATCATAAGGAGAAGAAAGAGACAAGCCATAAACCAGAAGAAGACTTTTGAAACATAACCAGAAAAGGAATCACTTTCAAGAATATCTTTACTCAGTAGGAAAAAAAAACAAAAATCAAGTACAAAAATAGGAAAAGGAAATTTATAATTATTTTAAAGAAACAAAAATATACATGTCTCTACAAATAAATAAAAACACGAGCTATTTTTGTTAACATCATGGAAATGAATATTCACACTGCAATAAGATACAATTTTATATTCGCTAGACAGGAGTGAGTGAAGAAATCTGACAATTACAATTTTTGGCAAGGGTGTGGATCAACAGAGACTTTTATACACTCTAGTGAGATGGAAAATTGCTAAAATTCACCCTGGGAAAAATATGGCTTTATCTTTAAAAATATGCATGACTAAAATTTAGGAATTTCATTTCTAAGTATACACATATGTTCCAGGAAGCTTCTGCTAAAATGTTCATAGCAAGAATCATTTATAATAGCTAACTAAAAACAACAAAAGTATCTACAGACAGGAGAAGAGAGAACTAAGTTTCGCCATATTCATGCAATGCAAGAATTGGCAAACTATAGAACATAAGTCAAAGCAGGCAAGCCTCCTATTATATTTTAATGGAACACGGCCACACTCATTGGTTTGTATATTGCATAAGGCTGTTTTTTCTCTATGACATATGAGTGGGTACTTGTGACGGAAAACATATGCCCTCTAAAACCAAACAGTTCATTATCTGACTATTTACAGAAGTTTGCTAATCCCTGGCCTGATGGAATATTACACAGAGGTGAAAATGAAAGAATTATAAACAACATGAATGAATCTCAGAAACATAATTAGAATATTGTACTATATTTTAATGAAGCTCTAATTTACTATCAAAATGAGACAATGTATTTTAGGAATATGTATATATTATATATTTATTCCCATGACTGGTTATCTGTATAATGGTGAGAGGAAACTGGGTAGAGTAGGCCTTGTGCAATAATAATAATTTATGTTGTGTGAAAAATACAAAAGTATTTGTTTTAGTATTTAAATTTTATCTTGTGTGTTCATTCTATTTGTTGTTTTGTGTATTAGAGTAGCCATAGGTAAGAGTAGGGAAAATACATGCACATCTGTGTGTCGATGAATAATCTAAAAATGGGAAGAGAAATGAAGAATTGCTTAGGAAAGAAAGACAGAGATATTTGAAGAAAAATAAGCTATGTGTACAGTTGTATGTGTACAGCTAAGTAGTATTAATGTTATCATCATTAATAATGACAATATTAGTTTGAATACTAATTACTATTAGTTTGAATAGTAATATATAGAAATTATTTGAGGGGGGTTTTGGAATAAGAATATGTGAATTTGAATTATAGATCACAACTTTCTAGCCCTTTAAACATGGAACATTTAACCCATCTATAAAATAAAGCTAAAATTATTTTACCTAACAGATTTATTAGGAGGATAAATGGAGATAGGGCTTTCTCAAATGGTAAGAAAAAAAACATTCAAAGGAGCTTCAAAATAATATATTTTATTGTTTTATTTCATTTTTTAATTTATATTATCGGAAATGTTATATTTGCAACTAGATCAACCTAAAGTAATTCTAGTTTGAGGAAATAGAAAATTGGGAAGCCAACTCCTAAGTACACAAAATATATAGTGACTTCCTGGTTGAAACATTTTTGAGGAAAGGGTAAAAATACTCCTGCTAAGATGGGCTTACCCACATGTGTGACTCTTGAGATTTTTTTTTTCATTAGTTATGCATGCATTTTTTAAAAGACTGAATGGAATTAGTAAGTACATGATAGTTTTATGAATCCATATGTACTTCAGGCATTCCAAAATGTTCTCCACCCTGCAGTGAAGACGGTCTTGCTGATTTTAAAATCTGAATTGTTCCACTAATGTTTAATCCTTCTAGCCTTTTTATAATTTGGGTAGATCTCATGGATACTTTTCCATCATATACTTTCAAGATTGGTTCTATTGGATCATACACATCTCACATCCGAGGTGATAGACTCAAAGAGGTCAGTCTACCAAATTTAAATGGCTAGTAGAAGACATTTTGAATAAATGGGGAGAGAGTGTTTCTAATTTTAAGTTATATATAGTTAAGACACTTATTTCTTTCAACTTAAAATTCCATCCTGCTTAAAGTCTTAAATATGTTTCACAGAAATAAAAAGTCCATACTTTACGGTCAATTTTAAAATATAATGTTATATATTACATAGTTCAATAACATTTTAATAGTATGTAATTAAAACTTGTATCATCTTTATATTTACTCTTTTCTACATGATAGAAAATTTTTCTTGCTTATTCTTTTTTTCAAATGATTTATTCTAAGCTTCACACTTCTATTGTATTTACTTGCATTTAAATGTGTACATGTGTGACTGTTTCACATGTTTAATAGGGAGTGTTTGCCTTTTCTAGACATTTGTTGTTTGAAAAATGAATGAATAAAATAGCCTTCACTGTGCAGAATTTGTGTATTGGTGATGTGTTAAAAGACATTTTAATAGTTTATTATTAGTTTCTGGTGTTCCAAAATTGTACATAGCCAAATATACCATTTTTCAAATTGGAGATTTCTTTCATTTCAGTACAGGTTCAGAAATGCTTTTCTTAGTCTTAAATTGAAAAAATATTACCTTATCTTTTGCCCCCATTCTTTTATAGTTGATTTCTTAAACTTTAATTGATTTTCTATTTTAACATTAAGAATTTTTTCTAGGCTGTACACATTGTTATTGATCTTCTTATACTGGTTACCCCTGGTATAAAGACAAAACAAAACAAACAAAAAATTCCTTCCTTGGATTTGGAGAAGGAAATGGCAACCCGCTTCAGTATTCTTGCCTGGAGAATCCCATGGACAGAGAAGCCTGGCAGGCCATAGTCCTTGGGGTCCCAAGAGTTGAACATGACTAAGCAACTAAGCACATAACTGGATTTGTCAATGATGTTAAAACTATGACATTATATCCAATTATATTTTCATTGAATATTTTGGCATGTTATCTATTTTTCCTTCAGTTTTTGTTGTTTGATATTTGGAGTAAAATATCAAAAATAGTGATATTTGTGACCCCTCCAATATAAAGTTACTCATTTAGGTTTTATATTTATTATATTTGCTAAAACATTGGGACATATTGATAACAGACAATACTGAAACAACAATTCTAGTTTCTAACTTGAGGTAGGGTAACTAACACATGGTTCACCATTAATTATTTGTTTGTATGTATGTATATTCTACAAATTGAAAACAATTCCAATAGTAACCCATAGTGCATGTTTGAATAAACATTATTTTACATCAGTTACTACTGGAATAAATTGCTCAATTTTTCTGAATATAAATTTTATGTCATTAACTGTAATTTTATAACCTTCTGAGATGATAACAACTACCTATCTTATCAATAATTTAGGCTTATTGTAACCTTTTAAGGAACTTATAGCTTTTCAGGACCTACCTGGAAAACATGACTCCAGTACACACTTCTCTTTTTATAGATAAGTAGACTGAATCTTAAAAAGGTTGAGTAATTTGTCTACAATGAGACAAGATAATTGAAAAACTTGTGCATATGATTTAACTCTACCACCAGTATCATGCATGATGTGGATAAAATCGTAATTTTAAAATTCTCATCTGTTTACTAAAATGAGACCTAGAGCAGTTAACTAATTGATGTGCCTATGTTAGTCAGGATTCTTCAAATAAACAGAACCAGCAAAACATATCTAAAAGGAGACTTTAGGAGTTGGCTTATGTATTTATGGAGGCCTAGAATTCCCAAAATCTGCCATATACAATCTGGAAAACCAGGAAAGCAGACGGTCTAATTCAGTCTAAGTCCGAAGGCCAGAGAACCTGGGGCCAAGAGCATTAAGTCCAGTTGAAAGACCCAAGAAATGAGGGACCAAAGGTGTATGTCCCAGTGTGAGTGTAAAGGGCAGAGAAATAAGAATGCCAGTGACCCCAGGGCAGAGGAAGATGAATGTCTCAGCTCAAGGAGAGAGAGCTAATTCACCCTTCCTCTGCCTTTTTGTTTTATCCAAGCCCTCAGTGGTTTGAATGATGCCCACCCACACTGAGGAAGGCTATCTTTTTTACTTAGTCTACTGATTAAGATGATAATCTCTTCTAGGAACACTCGCATGGACACATCCAGAGTTAATGTTTCCCCAGCAATCTGGGCATGCCTTAGCCCAGTCAAGATGATACATAAAATTAACCCTCACAGAGCCCAAGGACATTCTCTGAGTTTGAATTGAGATTTGACTGAAAGCCATGTATCTAGATTGATGCTTTGTTGGTCTTTCCACTTTACTATTGTACCAGAGTATAAGCAGATTGATGGTGAGGGGATGCTCTCTCTTATTCCAACATTCAAATTTAGTATGTGAAACTTGCTACTTTTTCCTAATCAAGTCTCTAAAATAAGTAGAAAGTTGTAAGTATAATTTCTTTGAATTGACTATCACCTTCACAACATGTGATATGAGATGCCTTTGCCCGGTAGGAAAATGTCAAGAATTCATAATCATTTTCATGTTCTTGACACCTTTGTTATCCATCAATTGAGGCATTGTCATCTCCTCAGCAATGTCAAATCCCTCTTTTTCTAGCAACACTACAACTGTAACTTTCCCAACAGACATCTTAGAAAATTCACATACTTGCTGAGTTTTAGACAGAGTAACTTGAAATCCTGAGTGTCAGGAATAAGAAACATTCTAAAGCATAGGGGTGGACAAAAAGCACCTGATATGCTTTAATAACATTGTTTTGAATAGCTGCACATCTTAAGAAAACTGTGGAGACTGGCAGAAGCAGGAGTCTAAAATGCTGAATGGAGACCAGCTCCTTTGGATCAGGAGCTGGATTAGGATCCAGCTCCTTTGGATCAATATCTCCTGCTGATATTGATTCAGCTAAATAGCCAGACACATATTTCAAATCTTCAAAGACTTGGAGGTAGATGACCTAGATTATTTTAACTAATGTTCATTTGACATTCAGTACATCTTAACCCTTCTTGCACTTACAACAATAAATCCATACAACAACCATACATTGCTGGAATTTTCTTTCTCCTCCATGTGAATATGGGTCCAGAAGATAACTATATACTCAAAGGAGGGGAACTGATTGTTTAATAAGGGAATCACTTTCATAGGTAGGGCTAGACTTAAGAAAAATTCACAAGAGATAGTGAGAGAACTCAGGTCTTAGCACTACTTGGCCTGAAAGTGTTAATGACGGGAATAGTTAGAGCACCCAGCAGGACCTGGAGTTGTAGGAGGAGATGTCCAGAGAGGAAAATCACCATTCTTCAGTCTTCAACCTGACACAGAAAAATCAACGGCATAAACATTAAACTTCTATTATTACCCACTTGTTGGTGTTTCCCATTCACTGAATGTCAGAAGGTCAAGATCCTTGATTGGTCCATCCCATAAATATCACCCCGCAGAGGAACAGAGCAGGATGGAGAGAGATGGAATGTAGGTCTGTGCAGGCAAGCAAAGACCATCCAGCATGTTCCCATGTCACACAAGAGGTATTATAAATGGACTTGCAGAGGTTAAGTAACTTGCCTCAGATAAAACGGTTGCTGAGATGGGACTTAATTCTTGATCCTCCAACCCAAAGCTTAGTGTTTTTGTTCCTATGCGGCCGTTATGCCACTTCTCATTAAAAAAAGAATTTATTCACTCTGCTTTCCATTTTTGCAACACAGATTTTTATTTTAGCTGAAGTCAGAGGAGTACAAAAACACATCTCAGAGTGATAAATGCTTATTTTAGCAATACAACCTACAGTTACTCTCTATCTACTTCAATCAACCAAGTTTCTTTCAGAGAACCTTGAATGCACTTACACATTCATATGCTTATACTGTGTTATGCTGTGCTTATACTGAGGGTACCTGTAAAATATGTTGATCATGATAAACCTTTAATATCATTTAAAAGTACATTCTTACACTAGTGCTAAAAATTAAATAGAATTTTTCATTAGCAATCATTTACATGGGAAGAACATATAACAATCCCCTTAAAGAGAATTTTAAAATATTTCCCTATAAATTATCTTTCAAAGGATTATGGTAAATTGCATAAGTTAACCTTCAATCACTCATTTTTATTTGAAACAAATAGTTATGAAATTTTTATGAGTCATATTATTTAATACTGTGAACAAAAATTTAAGTCCTATTGGAAGGTGGATCTTGATGTTTTGATGTATTTCTAAGTAGTGAATTGTGCCATACTTTGTATAGAACAGTTTTGTAGCAATGCATTTAACTAAAGGAATCAGGAGTAAATTTCCAGAAAGACAAATAGTTTTTACACGTGGGTTACCTTCCAAAATCACAATATAAAAATAATGTCTTGCAAAGTGCTATGTGTACAAAACTTACCTCTATGTATACAAAACTTTCAAGATAACCAGACACTTGAAAATTGAAAATTGATGTTGATTCCTTATGTAGATATTCAATATAAAGAAGAAATACAGAGCAGCAGCCTCCTCATGCATAGATTGCCAAGAAGTTGGTAGCCAACCACCCTGTGATAAAATTGAGGTATTAACCTGGTAAATGAGCCACTTCAAAAGCCCAGAGAACCTCTTAGGATAAACTTGTGGCTTCAGATATGATTTAACTCGGCAAATGGGTATACTAGTATAAGTATGAAAACTGTGCTGATATGTTATTGTTATTTTCTGACCTTCCCATCTAGAAGTCCATGAACTCTTTGATTCACAGCAGGTGAAATATAACTGTGGCAATAAGCTTTGAACATAATCATTGAGTATATAATTAATGAATACATTTTAAAATTATTGGCTATTTTTGATGTTTCTCTACCAGTATAATCCTTCCACAGTATCATCTGTCTCTTGGAAACCTATAGACAAGTTGAATATATACAATGAAAATATATAATCACAATATAAAACAAACAACACAGAGACCAGAGACCATCACTTTGTAGGAATTAGTTCCCTGACCCCCTTCTAGCCAAACATGATCTTAAGAATGTAGCAGGGATGAGTAATCTGAAGTTGTTTGACTTAAAAATTCCTCTCATTAATATTCATTAGGAGGTCTTAGAATTAGAGGTGTTTTTTGTTTTTTTTAATTACTTATCACAGTTAATAGTAAAACTCCTGGAAGAACTTCCGTTCCAAAGAAGCAAACAATTATTAGCTACATGATAATCAACTTTGTGGCTTTAAAGGAGACAATGAAAAATGTTGCATGACTGGGAAGCAGGAGACCCCGAAACTCAAGGTCTGTTTCCTACTCTCTGCATGGATAAAACACAGATATCATCAGTTATCCCCATTCTGCATAGTACTACTTTTGAACTGCCCTAGCATCCGGAAGAATAAAAACATTCATAATTTGAAAGAAGTATTTGGATATCAAGATGCAGTGAATAGTAAGCTATTCTCTCTCTCTATATATTTTTTTCATGATGTGACGGGTGTGCCAAATCTAATCCCCTGTGTTAATTTTGATGCATCAACTCATTGAGACCATGCCAACAGTGTAATATCATGACACTAAGTTCCTAAATGAATGTAGCTAGGTTCAGAAGCAGCTTGTTATAAGTAAGATGATAATCTTAGGTATTGTTTTGCCTTGAAGAGTCCTTGTTTATATCTTTTATTCCTGGATAATGTTTAATAATACCCTTTCACTCTTAAAGAGTTCCTGTTTGGATGTTAAATTACAAGGCCATCCTAATTATAAGCTGACTTTGAAAAAAAGAGGAATTCTTTATTTTTATTATAGTTTAAAAAAGGGACTAAATTTTAGGAAGTTAGATTTGCTTTCATTGAGAATTCATTATGTACAAAATAACTCCATTTATATGACCAATATATGTAAATACTATGCATAACAAAAAATTGCTATGAGAATCTTAGGTGTGCTCATTATTTACATAATGATATGATGCCTTTGTCATTTGGTATAATTTTTTGAAATGAGTAATACCCAGCACCAAACCAATGACAATTAACTGAAAAGCAAAAGAACATGAAAGACACTGTGAAGTATTGAGCAATTTGCATTTTTTTCCTGGTATACAGAGGACACATATTCTTGATGTTGGCAGATTTTTTAAATATATTGCCTGAACTGTAAACATAATTTCATTTCTCAAATAATGTCTCATCTTTTTTTTGGCATTAATTTTAGAATTACCAGCCTGCTTATTTATGGTACTGGATAAAACTCTAATTACCTAAAAAGTATTTAATTTCAAATTCCATCTAGTTTTTTTTCTGTCTCTAAGATTTTTATGTAAGAATATTTTTTAATCTTCCAGAGCTAGCAAGTAAGTATATATATATATGACATTTAAAAAGTGACTCCTGATTGTTGTAAATGCCAAGAAATAGATTTGTAAACACAGTCATTTTATCATAAATGATAATTGAATCCTCTTTTATAAGGTTTAAAGCAAAACCATTTTAATAAACAGATTTTCCTTAATTCAAATAAAAGATGCAGGATTTTTATGTGTTACATTTTGAAAACAGAATTGAATTTGCTCAAAAATTATTTTAAAGAATTTGAACTTTATACCTTTAATCATCATATTTTAAAGCTATTTTTACAGGTAGCCCAAAGTGACTTTGGATTATCCTTTTTCAAATACAATAAAAACTTGATAAGATTAAAGTCTATCAAAGAAATTAATAAGTAGCCAGTAGGAGAACAACGGTAGATATACCAAAGGAAAAAATATATATAGAGAGAGCAAGCATATGAAGTAAAATCAGTGCTAGGGTTTTTGAAAAATCATCTAGTAAGGCTAGATTACTTGTAATTCAATGTGGGAAGAACATATTTCAAAACAAAATAACATGTGTAAACTGTTGCACAGCCTTGCTAAAATACATAGAAAAATGCTGCTTGATATTTTGTTTCATTTCATGTATTTAGTTAATGATAATTATATACATACACATATTCACATGAATACTTATACACTGTTTTAACTGAATTTTTTGCAGAAAGACTGCAAAAATTTATAATTCACATCAATTTCAATTAATTCTACATTATTTCAATTAAATGATATTTGTATTATGTACAGCCAAAGACTAAAATGGGGTTGTCTAGATTTTTTATACTAGGAAATCAATATAGTTCCATGGATTCAGTTTTGCTCATCAGATCTTTAACTTGAAAGAGACTGCACTCAGCATTATGTCACGGTAATTCTTGCAGACCAATAGATTCTTCATGCTGACTCAGATTTTACCAGAAATACATTGAATACACTTGTGGTTCATCAGTTACATTACACTTTGGCTCATTGGTCAAATGGAGTGTTTGGCAAAACACAAATAAACTGGAGGGTTGCAGGCAATGAGTAGTACATGATAGCATAAAAGCCATCGTTCAATGTATAAAATAAGTGCAAACATTTCAAATTATATTAACCTATAGAGACTCTCACATAACTTGAATGCTGTAGCAAAATAATGTTGATACTTGATTTTTCCTTTTTGAATGAAAAACTGATCAGATGATGATAGAAACTCTCATGGGCAGTTGAATTTGTGACCAAAAAGAATATAGTAAAAATGTTATTATGTAGCATCTGTATTATTTTTTTCTAGAGCCTCAAATTTATAAAGGGATAGCTTTGTGAACTGGCCAACAACAATCTGGCTCAGTTGGTAAAGTGTTTGTCTGCAATTCAAGAGACCCAGGTTGGATCCCTGGGTGGGGAAAATCCCCTGGAGAAGGAAATAGCAACCCACTGTAGTATTCTTACCTGGAGAATCCCACAGATAGAGGAGCCTGGTGGGCTACAGTCCATGGGGTCACAAAGAGTCAGACACGACTTAGCTACTAAACCACCAGCTTTGTGAATTAAAGGATCCACATAAATAGAACACTTGCTGGATATTGGATGATGCTAAAGAAATGTTGCTATTTTTTAGATTTAATAATTAATGGGTATATTTAAGAAAGGTAAGAATTAAATAGTTATGAGTGAAACACAAGCTTTCTTAGATCTACCTCAATCTACTTCTGGAGAAATGGGGAAAAGTAGAATAGAATGCAGGCAAACAAGATTGGCCCTGAGTTAAAATGGTTAAAGCTGTGTAACAGATCCATGAAGTTTTGTTGTACTGTTATCTCTGTTTTCATATGCTTTTGAAATCTTCCATAGTAAAAATATTTTCACAAGAAAGATAAATATCACCTCATATATCCTTGAAATTAAAAAAATAAAAATTGACCATAATCAAAACAAACAAGAAGAAAAAATGTGTAATATACAAGTTATTATTATTATTAGGTTTTCTATCATATAATAGACACTTCAATATACAATAAGTATTTGAGCAATATTCAGGATGTTGACACCAACAGTCTTGGATAACCTCCAAAATATGCTCCACATGTTTTTTAAATCTTCAGCTTTCTTTTTTATGCATTGTCTTATCTCTGCATGCAGTGCCTTCATTAAGCCTGTGGCTACCCTACCATTAACTCATGACACATATATCTCCCCTTACCATATGTAATAGCATTTCCATGTTTCCTTTCTCTAATTTCTTCTTCTGTCTCTCTCTTTAATTCTTCAAAATAAACCTCATTTTTTTATGTATTAGAACCTATCAAAGTGCAAGCAATTCAGCTTACACAATGATAGAAGTTTACTTAGTGACAGAAGTTTAGTATATAAAAACAGGGAAGAATACTTCAACAAAACTTAGCATTTCTACAATTGTAGTATAAAAATGAAATTCCATTTATTGCTATTTAGGATGCAATGATAACTCCATTTGGTTGTTCTCTGAGTTCAAACTATGCTAGCCATCTTGCTCAAAGCAGTCATTAAACCAGTAATTCCATAATTCCAGTTATTCAACACATTTCTTTCTGAGTCTGCTTCCTATTAGCTATTATCCTATTATCCAGATTCTATTATTCAATATTTTTTAAATTTTATTTTATTTTTAAACTTTACATAATTGTATTAGTTTTGCCAAATATCAAAATGAATCCGCCACAGGTATACATGTGTTCCCCATCCTGAACCCTCCTCCTCCTCCCCTCCCCATACCATCCCTCTGGGTTGTCCCAGTGCACTAGCCCCAAGCATCCAGTATCGTGCATCGAACCTGGACTGGCAACTCGTTTCTTACATGATATTTTACATGTTTCAATTATTCAATATTTTTATCTTTTCCTATTCTCTCTTTGGCTTTTCAGTCAAAACTCTGCAGAGGAAGTCATCTAGTCACCCCTCCAATGGAAATTGTTGCATTTAGACCATCCTTTCAAGTCAGAACATGATGAAGATTTTAGCAATCTTAAAATATTAGACCTAGCTCCAGATCCTTGATTTTTTTTGTTTTGTTTTGTTTAATAGAACAGAGTCCAAATTAGTAACTAAAGACTTTCAGTTCATAGCGGCATGGGGAGGAAGGTTTTGGAAAGTTTCTGAACCAGCCTGCTGAGCTCCCAGTTATGATCCAGATCTTATAATGAGTACCAGTGGTGCCACAAGCTGAAGTTGGATAGATTAGCATGAAATCAGATAGTCCTAGTCTAGAATTTTTTGTTGTTGTTTGTTTTATTTCTGGGAAAAAATTCATTCTTGGAAACCAGAATTTAATCATTGCCATTGGGTTGAAAAGAAAGAAAACATTGCTAAGTTTTCCACTTTCTTTTGGGTATTTCATGGTATCTGTATCTAAAATACATTTTTAAAAGATGGCATACAAATACTTTTCATTTGTCCCTTTGGATCTGTTCTCTACAATTTTTCATCTTGCTCAGATCCCAGGAGATGGCTCAATATTCACTGTGTCAGACGGCTCCATTTCAATTTAGCTTCTGAGTAGACTCAACAAATGAGAGATGGCTGCAGGAGATTATAGCATAGGAGGACATTATTTGACTTGCTAAGAGCTGACCGTGCTCTTGGAGGTCATAGTTTATTTTTCACATAGTTGCACTGTTTAGGTTTTGGTCCCTACCCTGCCCTGTCCCTTCATACCATTTTCCTATTGAACAGATCCACTAGTATTTTTTGTTTGTGTGTGTGCTTTCTTGTTTTTAAATTTATATATTCCAGCTTTTGAAAATATTAGGTAAGTTTTATTGCCTCTAAGATAAATACCAAAGTACTTAATTAACCATTCACCCTTATTTAATTCTACTTTCCTTTCCTATTCTTATTCAGTGTCAGTCCTCTATAGCCATACTGGTGTATTAACTGTCCTCAGGTATTTTCTATTTATTTCAACTTGAATAAATTCAATACAATTTAGGTCACCTCATATTTCTTAAACTTTAATAATTTTTAAAAGTATGATATAACTCCAGAGATCTGGGTGAAAAGGGATAGATAGAAGTTGAAAAGATTAAAACAGATAAAATAAAAATCTAAGCTCCTCAAATGGTGTCACAGGCTACTCTATAAACCTCCATAGAGCACACACGAGTGCATTTTTTAAAGACTAACTTTACTTAATAAACTGAATTCCAGGACAGGAAGAATAAATTGTGAAGGGTTTTTGAGGGACCTAAAGAAAATGTGTAAGAATGTACAGTTTTCATGTATTTTTTAATCAGTGTAATGGCTTCTTGCCCTGTTCACCTTGCAGTATAGTTTTCATCTTGAGAGTATCCTCTGGTAAGAGAAAAAAAACAAAAAACAGGCAGAGAGGTTCATTAAGTATATTTCATCTATCAGTCCATCCATCCATCCACCCATTCGGTAAAATACTCTTTCCCACTACTACATTGTATCACAAACCCTTCCAATGTATACAATCTGAAAATGTGTTCAGGTAAACTTGTCAGAAATGCTCACCCTGATCTTTGTAAACTGTTACCGCCACCCCCCCACCACCCTCAGGGATGTCTAAACTTGTTTTGGGCATCTCTATACTTTATATATATATATATATATATATATATATATATATATATATATATATAATATACAATATAAAACAATGTATTTTAATTTAATATTTAATTCAAGCTTTTAATTTTGATGACAAGTTACAACAATTAAGTATATTCTTGATTGTCTGACTTACAAGTATATCAATAAACTATTGGTGTATGGTATAGAATTATGCCATAATAACTCAGTGGAATTCAAAATTAAGCACGTATTTCTCACACTTTGGTGAGTCAGCTAGTGCAGCTTCTTTCCACTTGTGTTCATTCTGGGTCCCAAGGTGAAAGTCCAATATTAAAAAGCTTCTTCTAAGACTCTGCTTATATCATCTCCACTAATGTCCCTTTGTTCAGAGCTACTTAGATAGCCAAGTTCAAAGCCAAGGGTCATAGATGTGCACTCAGCCTATCTGGTAGTGAAGGAGAATTTTTAAGGCACAGGCCACTGTGAGGGAATAATTATCAATGCCAATTATTCTATTGCAGCACGGTGATGTTGATGCAAACGTTTTAATTTGTTTTAATAAATGACTGTGTCACAGCAAAGTGATAATCAAATGATAACAAGGTTGCAATGGGAAAGGTTTTATCAATTGAATGGACAAGAATGTGATTCATGATTCATCAGATAGCCATTCAACTTTGGCCTGTCAGACACAGAAGATCTGTTCCTGAGAGGTGAGTTCACTACTACCAGGGTAAAATGATGCCATTTTGTAATTACCTACTCACAACGATCAATCCTGCACAAATGATCAATAATAAATGTGCAAGAAAAAAAATAGTTATTTTTTTCAGAATTCAGCAAAACTCAGAGAGAGTAGCTATTTCATACACATGTGAACAACACTAGAATGGTAAATTGTGGCAAAACAAAACATGAAAGCATTGTAAGACTGTCATATAAAATCTCTCCAAAATTGTCATTTTAGTATTCTATGCTATTACTTTTTATAAAGTTTGGAGTCTATTTATCCTACCAAACCAGTTTTTTAAATTATCAGTGCATTTTATATATCCTTATTTCAATATTGTTCTTTGTATTACTGTTATTGAAATAAAAATCCATAAACAGAGAAATACGGAGCCAAACCTAATTCTAAATCTTTCTGTTAAACTTAACATTGATGTTTGTTTCAACATTACATCATCACAAATTATATTTATTAGGCAAAAATTCCAAACTTGCAAGTTATTGCCAGAATACCAATTGTTGGCCAGTTGTTAGCCAGTACATACCATAGCTTGCCAATTTTCAGTACATACCATAGCTTGTTAAATTATCAATTGTTGGCCAGTACATTCCATAGCTTTCCAGTTTTCAGTCACCAGTATATCTTCCATTTTCTCAGTCTTTGCTCTTTCACTGCTTAGTCCCTGAAGCTATGTATTTTAGGTTTCATTTACATGGCAGCAGTCCAAGGCTAGGTATCAATTTATTTTTCAAACATTGCCATGATACTGCTACAAAATTAATCATCCAAAACTAAGGTGGAATATACCATATACATTTACAGAGATCACTATTGTACATATATGTGTTTCAACTGAGTTATTTCTTTTTAATTGAAGTATATTTGACATATTGTGCAAATTTATGGTGTTGCTGCTGCTGTGTCCGACTCTGTGCAACCCCATAGACTGCAGCCCACCAGGCTCCCCCATCCCTAGGATTTTCCAGGCAAGAATACTGGAGTGGGTAAATTTAAGGTGTACAATATACTAATTTAAATCATTTGCATGTTGTAATCCAGTTCCCATTATAAGGATAAATAGAAACAGTAACATATTACATAATCATCCTTTCTTTTTCAAGGTTGGAATCATTAAGTTCTAGTCTCTTAGGAAGTTTGATGATCATAATACAATCTAGTTTTCTGTATTCACTATATTGTACATTAAATCTCTAAGGCTTATCAGACAAAGACAAGTACTATATGATATCACCTATATGTGATATCTAAAAATGCCAAGCTCATAAATACAAAAAGTAAATGGTGGTTTCCCGAGGATGAGGTGTGGAAGGGTGGAGGGACAGGACAGAAGTTGTTTAAGGGTACCAGCTTGCAATAAGTAGTAGATAGGCCCTTGACAGTTACTTCTGATTTGAGCTAGGTTGGAAGCTCAGATATTACAGGTCAACTGTCTTGACTAAAGCAACATTGTTCAGCTCCACATTTCTCTATCTTCATCCAGCGGGTTACAACAGATTATTTTCAAAAAGCAGAGGTGCAAAAGCAGCAAAAGTAAGTGGAAATACATGAGTCATTTTGAGGCCTGTAATTCAGAGCTGTTACACTGTCACATTTGCAATATTTTACCTAACAGAAGCAGAAGATATTAAGAAGAGGTGGAGAAAAAAAGAAGAGGTGGCAAGAATACACAGAAGAACTGTACAAAAAAGATCTTCATGACCCAGATAATCACAATGGTGTGATCACTCACCTAGAGCAAGACATACTGGAATATGAAGTCAGTGGACCTTAGAAAGCATCACTATGAAGAAAGCTAGTGGAGGTGATGGGTTTCCAGTTTAGCTATTTCAAATCCTGAAAGATGATGCTGTGAAAGTGCTGCACTCAATATGCCAGCAAATTTGGGAAACTCAGCAGTAGCCACAGGACTGGAAAACGTCAGTTTTCATTCCAATCCCAAAGAAAGGCAATGCCAAAGAATGCTCAAACTACTGCACAATTGCACTCATCTCACACACTAGTAAAGTAATGCTCAATATTCTCCAAGCCAGGCTTCAGCAATATATGAACCATGAACTTCCAGATGTTGAAGCTGTTTTTAGAGAAGGCAGTGAAGCCAGAGATCAAATTGCCAACATCCGCTGGATCACTGAAAAAGCAAGAGAGTTCCAGAAAAACAACTATTTCTGCTTTATTGACTATGCCAAAGCCTTTGCCTGTGTGGATCACAATAAACTGTGGAAAATTCTGAAAGAGATGGGAATAGCAGACCACCTGACCTGCCTCTTGAGAAACCTATATGCAGGTCAGGAAGCAAAAGTTAGAACTGGACATGGAACAACAGACTGGTTCCAAATAGGAAAAAGAGTACATCAAATAGGAAAAGGAGTACGTCAAGGCTGTATATTGTTACCCTGCTTATTTAACTTATATGCAGAGTACATCATGAGAAACGGTGGGCTGGAAGAAGCACAAGCTGAAATCGAGATTGCTGGGAGAAATATCAATAACCTCAGATATGCAGATGACACCGCCCTTATGGCAAAAAGTGAAGAAGAACTAAAGAGCCTCTTGATGAAAGTGAAAGAGGAGAGTGAAAAAGTTGGCTTAAAGCTCAACATTCAGAAAACTAAGATCGTGGCATCTGGTCCCATCACTTCATGGCAAATAGATGGAGAAACAGTGGAAATTAGCTAACTTTATTTTTCTGGGCTCCAAAATCAGTGAAGATGGTGATTGCAGCCATGAAATTAAAAGACATTTACTCCTTGGAAGGAAAGTTATTACCAACCTAGACAGCATATTAAAAAGCAGAGACATTACTTTGTCAACAAAGGTCCGTCTAGTCAAGGCTATGGTTTTTCTAGTGGCCATGTATGGATGTAAGAGTTGAACTATAAAGAAAGCTGAGCACTGAAGAACTCATGCTTTTGAACTGTGGTGTTGGAGAAGACTCTTGAGAGTCCCTTGGACTGCAAGGAGATCCAACCAGTTCATCCTAAAGGAGATCAGTCCTGGGTGTTCATTGGAAGGACTGATGCTGAAGCTGAAACTCCAATACTTTGGCCACCTGATGAGAAGAGCTGACTCATTTGAAAACACCCTGATGCTGGGAAAGATTGAGGGTAGGAGGAGAAGGGGATGACAGAGGAGAAGATAGTTGGATGGCATCATCAACTCGATGGACATGGGTTTGGGTGGACTCCAGGAGTTTGTGATGGACAGGGAGGCCTGGCGTGCAGCAGTTCATGGGGTTGCAAAGAGTCGGACACAGCTGAGCAACTAAACTGACAGAACAAGTCACAAAGCCAGTTTTCTGTTCTTTGAGAGGAACTAAATAGTCATGGATGCTAGTGGAGGATAGCTAAGCATGGTGCACTGTATTTCATGGGGTGGCAGAGTCTGACATGACTTAGCAACTGAACAATAACAACAAATTGCCACATGGCAAAGAGTGCAGATAGGGGTGGGATTAAAACCTGTATACCTGTGGCGGATTCATTTTGATATTTGGCAAAACTAATACAATTATGTAAAGTTTAAAAATAAAATAAAATTAAAAAAATTAATAAAACCTTGGACATTTAAGGCAATCAGTCTTTCTTCCTTAGTTACATAATTCTGAAACTATCACTATGAATTATTCAATTAAATAACACATTGATCCCGGGGGTTTCTTTATCCTTTTATCTATTTTTAACCTAACATGGACTGTGTATATATATATATATATGAGTTCCCAGATAACTCAGTTGGTAAAGTATCCCGCTGCAATGCAGGAGACCCCAGTTCAATTCCTGGATCAGGAAGATCTACTGGAGAAGGGATAGGCTACCCACTCAGGTATTCTTGAGCTCCCCTTGTGATTCAGCTGTTAAACAATCTGTCTGCAATATGGGAGACCTGGGTTTGATCCCTGGATTTGGACGATCCCATGAAGAAGGGAAAGGTTACCCACTCCAGTATTCTGGCCTGGAGAATTTACAAGAGTCCAACAGGACTGAACAACTTTCACTTTGAGAATCTGTCTTATGATTGAATGTTTTAAGAATATATAGGTAGGTAAGGAGGCAAATGTAAGCTTAAACTATTCATTGATAATACTATTCAGGATACCACAATAGATCTAATGGCTTAACAGGAAATATATTTAGGAGGTAGGAAAACAGTGTGGTTGAGAGCATCCTTACTAGATTCAGTCAGCCTGACTCCACTATCTCTTCTCTCTCTTAGGACTTCAGTTTCTTCGTCAATAATGGTGACAGGGATGAAAATGACACTTACTTGAAATGAGTCTTGAGAGAATTAAACAAACACACAGACACAGCAGTGTCTAGTATCTACTAGGTATATCAGCATTTTAATAAGTACTATGTTAACAAATTATCATTATGATAAATGATTTGTTGTTATGATGACTTGATTTTTCTTTGTGTGATTCTACTACTGTTGATGGTTGACAGCACATCTCACTAGGCTTCTTAATTTGTACTTAAAAATCTTTTTGAGAGAATCTGATAGAATTTAGGTCAATCAGAGTAACTATATCTTCTCACCTGAGTCCACTTACTACCCCAACCAGAGAACCTAGGGCTCACTAGTTGTGAGAATTGGATACTATGTTACAAAGCATCTGCTTCTCTCATAACTGACAGCATTACTCTTCCTTTAGTCAATAATGTATGTTTCTATTTTTTTTTAATTTATAAAGAGAAGAGTGTAATGCTTATAAATGTTTTCTTGCACGTAAGTTTATTTTCCCAGCCTAAATGTGTGAAAGTGAAATTGTTTGGGGTTAGTAGGCTATGAACATGTATCTTTCATGTAAATTACCCAGCAGAAAAAAATGTAAATGACGTGAATAAATGATACGAGAAAACAAGTGTTAGTCACTCGATCATGTCCAACTCTTTTCAATTGCATGGACTATAGCACACCAGGCTCCTCTGTCCATTTAATTCTCCAGGCAACAAGACTGGAATGGGTAGCCATTCACTTCTCCAGGGGTTCTTCCCAACCTAGGGATACAACCCTGTTCTCCCGCATTACAGATTCTTTACACCTGAGCCACCAGGGAAGCTCAAACAACAATCCAGTAGATTAAAAGTGACACAATACAGCTTAACTCCTCCTTAATTACTACTGAGATTTATCATCTATTAAAATATATATAAGATATTTTATATTTTTTCCTCTTTATGATATATGTCAAAATACTTTGTCATTTATCTGCTTGTTGATGTCTTTTTTTCTTACTGGGGTGTGGTCAATTGCTAAGCTATATTTTCAGAAGAGAAAACTTGCTTATTGCAGGAGGATTTTTAATTTCTTTCTATCTTGATATATCCAAAGCCTATAATAGTAAAATAACATAAGCAATAATACATTTTGTGCAAGTTACAACTACAGCATTTAGTATTATGCCAGTTTGCATAATATTTTAATAAGGTTTTGTTCTAGTCACTTATGCATAATGACATCTTAATTTCAATGTACATGATTAAAGCTGTATCTTAAAGGCTCTTTAGTGTATTATGAAACTTTTGTGATGCTGTTGTGAGCTGTTTTATAAACTTTATCACTTCGGTACTTTTAAGTTATTACTCATTCTTTTTCTTTAAAAAATTATACGGACCTGAGTTTTTGCTTTTCTGATCATTTTGACTATAGTAAAATCATAAAATTTTTAAAAGTATGAAATCTATTTTGTAGCACGCAGATATTTTTTCCCCTAATTTATAAATATCAACCAAATAATTTTATGTGTCTGCATTGGGTTATCTATATAATTCCATAATATTACTGTAATATAATTTATAACATAATTATATACCTGTGTGTTATACTATACCAGTATAATATACACTGCTGCTGCTGCTGCTAAGTCGCTTCAGTCGTGTCCGACTCCGTGCGACCCCATAGATGGCAGCCCACCAGGCTCCCCTGTCCCTGGGATTCTCCAGGTAAGAACACTGGAGTGTGTTGCCATTTCCTTCTCCAATGCACGAAAGAGAAAAGTGAAAGTGAAGTCGCTCAGTCGTGTCCGACTCTTAGCAACCCCATGGACCGCAGCCCACCAGGCTCCTCCACCCATGGGATTTTCCAGGCAAGAGTACTGGAGTGGGTTGCTATTGCCTTCTCAGATAGTATACACTAGAATGCTAAAATTAAAAGGACTATCAAGAACAACTGTTGGCAAACTTTAGAAAAAAAATCTGAATCTTTTTTTCTTTGTTACTGTTTTAGTTGCTAAGTCACGTCCAACTCTTTGTGACTCCACGGACTGTAGCCCACCTACAGTCCCACCTACCACTGTAGCTCCTCTGTCCATGGAATTCTCCAGGCAAGAATACTGGAGTGGGTAGCCATTCACTTCTTCGTTCTTTGTGCGAGTTTCAATTGGTACAATACTCTGGAAAAATATTTGACCATGACTACTAGAGGTATATATTGTCAATTCTTGTGACCAGGTACTCTCATTTCAGGGTTTTTACCCAACAGAAGTGGCTCTTATACACTAAATACCAAGAATGTTAGTTTTAGCTTTATTTACTATAGCCTCAAACTTGAATCAGGCTGCATTCATTTTGTATTGCTGTGTAACATATAATCATAAATGTAGTAGCCTAAATAAGCAGGAGTTTATTATTATCACAAAGACACTTTTGATCATAAGCAGTGAACAACTTAGCTGAATACTCTGCTTTGATTATCTAAAAGCTGCAGCTAGGATGTTGTCCATGTTGACTTTTCCATCTGAGGCCCAGGGGCCTTTTTAATATTCACTTGGTAGGTGAGAGCATTCACTTAGGATTTCAAGAGAGAGAGAGAGTGAGGATTTATTTGCTCAGTCTCTGTGGGCACCCACAGTTTCTAGAGGGTACCAGAAGTTCTTTGCCATGTGCTCAACTCAACATAATGGCCTACTTCATCAGTCTAGGTAAGAAAAAACAGAGTTGACTAAGAATATGGAGTCATATATGAGTGATATCTATTCGTCTAAGGCAATGGCACCCCACTCCAGTACTCTTGCCTGGAAAATCCCATGGACAGAGGAGCCTGGTGGGCTTCAGTCCATGGATCGCTAAAGACTCAGACACGACTGAGCGACTTCACTTTCACTTTTCTCTTTCGTGCATTGGAGAAGGCAATGGCAAGCCACTCCAGTGTTCTTGCCTGGGGAATCCCAGGGATGGGGGAGCCTGGTGGGCTGCCGTCTATGGGGTCGCACGGAGTCGGACACGACTGAAGTGACTTAGCAGCAGCAGCAGCCATGTTTTATTGGTTAAAAGTAAATTAGGGAGAATTGACATCTTTATCATTATGTAATATCCCTTTTTATTCCTGGTAAGTTTCCTTACTCTGAATCTGCTTTATCTGACATTTATATAGGTACTTTAACATTTTTTTAATTAGTGTCAGCATGTCTGTCTTTCTTCATTTTCTTCACTTTTAATCCATCTGTGTCATTATGTTTAAAGTGAGTTACTTGTATACAATATAGAGCTACATCTTATTTTTTTCAATCCACTCTGATAGACATTTTTATTATTTTCATTCTTGTATATAGACTCTTCAGATTTAAAGTGAAATTTTATATAAATAGCTGGAATAATACATATCATATTTGTAAATGTTCTCTAATTGATGCTGTTGTTGTTTCTTTTGTTTTCCACTATTTTCCTTTCTTCTCTGGTTCTTTTTTTTTTTTTTTAATTTTATTTTGAAACTTTACATAATTGTATTAGTTTTGCCAAATATCAAAATGAATCCACCACCGGTATACATGTGTTCCCCATCCTGAACGCTCCTCCCTCCTCCCTTCCCCATACCATCCCTCTGGGTCGTCCCAGTGCTCTAGCCCCAAGCATCCAGTATTGTGCATCAAACCTGGACTGGCATCTCGTTTCATACATGATATTTTACATGTTTCAATGCCATTCTCCCAAATCTTCCCACCCTCTCCCTCTCCCATAGAGTCCATAAGACTGTTCTATACATCAGTGTCTCTTTTGCTGTCTCTTACACAGGGTTATTGTTACCCTCTTTCTAAATTCCATATATATGCGTTAGTATACTGTATTGGTGTTTTTCCTTCTGGCTTACTTCACTCTGTATAATAGGCGCCAGTTTCATCCACCTCCTTAGAACTGATTCAAATGAATTCTTTTTAATGGCTGAGTAATACTCCATTGTGTATATGTACCACTGCTTTCTTATCCATTCATCTGCTGATGGACATCTAGGTTGCTTCCATGTCCTGGCTATTATAAACAGTGCTGCGATGAACATTGGGGTACACGTGTCTCTTTCCCTTCTGGTTTCCTCAGTATGTATGCCCAGCAGTGGGATTGCTGGATCATAAGGCAGTTCTATTTCCAGTTTTTTAAGGAATCTCCACACTGTTCTCCATAGTGGCTGTACTAGTTTGCATTCCCACCAACAGTGTAAGAGGGTTCCCTTTTCTCCACACCCTCTCCAGCATTTATTATTTGTAGACTTTTGGATAGCAGCCATTCTGACTGGTGTGAAATGGTACCTCATAGTGGTCTTGATTTGCATTTCTCTGATAATGAGTGATGTTGAGCATCTTTTCATGTGTTTGTTAGCCATCTGTATGTCTTCTTTGGAGAAATGTCTATTTAGTTCTTTGGCCCATTTTTTGATTGGGTCATTTATTTTTCTGGAGTTGAGCTGTAGGAGTTGCTTGTATATTTTTGAGATTAGTTGTTTGTCCGTTGCTTCATTTGCTATTATTTTCTCCCATTCTGAAGGCTTTCTTTTCACCTTGCTAATAGTTTCCTTTGATGTGCAGAAGCTTTTAAGGTTAATTAGGTCCCATTTTTTTATTTTTGCTTTTATTTCCAATATTCTGGGAGGTGGGTCATAGAGGATCCTGCTGTGATCTTTGTCGGAGAGTGTTTTGCCTATGTTCTCCTCTAGGAGTTTTATAGTTTCTGGTCTTACGTTGAGATCTTTAATCCATTTTGAGTTTATTTTTGTGTATGGTGTTAGAAAGTGGTCTAGTTTCATTCTTTTACAAGTGGTTGACCAATTTTCCCAGCACCACTTCTTAAAGAGATTGTCTTTAATCCATTGTATATTCTTGCCTCCATTGTCAAAGATAAGGTGTCCATATGTGAGTGGATTTATCTCTGGGCTTTCTATTTTGTTCCATTGATCTATATTTCTGTCTTTGTGCCAGTACCATACTGTCTTGATAACTGTGGCTTTGTAGTAGAGCCTGAAGTCAGGTAGGTTGATTCCTCCAGTTCCATTCTTCTTTCTCAAGAAAGCTTTGGCTATTTGAGGTTTTTTGTATTTCCATACAAATTGTGAAATTATTTGTTCTAGCTCTGTGAAGAATACTGTTGGTAGCTTGATAGGGATTGCATTGAATCTATAAATTGCTTTGGGTAGTTCTAATTGAATCATTATTTGAGATTCTCTTTTTTTCCTTAACAAATGCATTATACTTCATTTATTATAAATTTCAGTGGCTGCCGTGAAGTTCATCAAATACATTTCCAACTAATCTATATCTACTTTCTATGGCTAAAATAGTTTCCTTTCTGTTTCCCAGACTCACACTTATCACCTATCAATCATCATTGGTTTTAGGCAATACAAATGGAGCTTCTTTTCCCCCCTACAGAATAATAGCTATAAATTGTATAGCTAATAAATGTCATTATTTTTGGAATAAGTATCATTTACTGAATATCTGTAATATACAACTCAATATTCTACAGATGTTAGATTATGGGGTAGGGAAAAGTTTGGGAAAGAATTTCATTAAGATTAGTAGTAATGAGTGGCTTTTTTGAATCTAAAATTTCTCTCTGGTAAAACACTCCCTGGCATTTTAATAATTATACAACTTACAAGCAACTTTGCTGATGGCAAATATTTGACATATTGATTTTTGTTTTGGAAAGAGGCACAAATAAATAGTAGCATCTCTTCTAGGGGAAAAGGAAAAGTATTTGGGGTTTATCACTTAATCAACTATTGCACAAACTCACCCCTGCTGACCATCTATGCTATCACTTTACTGTATTTTGCTTTTCAGGCTTTTGAATGACCTGAACTTATTCATATTGACAACATCCTGGTATTTAATGAAAGACTTATTGAAAAACTTATTTCAATAAGTATTTTCAATGGGTACCTGGTATCCAATGAAAGACTTACTGAATTATTTAAGACAAATAATTAAAATATGTAAAATTAAGAATAGGCTATGTAAGATTTATCTAATATTTGGAAGACTTGTTGTCCTTACAAATCTGATGCTCTTAGACAACAGGAATATTTCATTTAAATATATTTCCCAAACACCAAAGAGACAAACACACACAGTTATGTTTATTATACCTTATATTAAATAGTTATGTTTAGGTTGTTATGCATGTAGCAAAAATGTATTCCCAACCTTAATTAGGATCTCTCTCAAAAGCCTTTCTTAATATGTTCTCTAGTGAAAATTGTATTTTTATTTTAAAATAATGAATCAAGATCCAGAATACAGAGTACCTAGTGAGAAATATCAGTTTAACTCAGCTTTACTCAGTGGAGGTTCGGTGTATACCAATAGATACTTTTCCCTGTATTTAAGCCACATTAAGAATGTCAATATATTATACATAGTATTTTAATGTTAAAGTCATCCAAGCTGTTCTAATTATCCAGAGATAAGCCTGTAAAAAAAAAAAAGCACAAGCTAACAAAAATTTCTACAATATATGTTTTATTTTATCAGAAATAAACAGTTTCTGCTCAGCAATTTCAAGTTACCATGTTGGTTAACTTGTCCAAGCTTATTCAAATTCATTTATTTTTCCAAATGTCAGCAATAATCTAAACTGTTCCACATCACAGGCTGCCGACAGTTGGTATGTAAGATAATAAACAGAATTATATTCACTTGGGGCAGTAAAACTCATACATTTTCCTTTCTATGGGCCCCATGATCACATAATTTAGATATTAGTTTGTCAATGTGATTTTTCAATTCATTCTTCATAGAGTTAATGTAACTGAACGGATGTTTCTGCTCACAGGTGTCAACAGAAATGTTAACTCTCTCCATACAAATTGCTGTGTAGGCCAGTGCATTTTGCTATTCCAGAGGAGAATATATGGAGAAATAAAAAAAAAAAAAAATATATATTGTCCACTTCAAAATAAATCTTTCACATTCCATTTTCTTGTGACATAATACTATTTGAATGGGTGGGAAAGGAACTAAGAGGTTTGTTTGTTTTTTTTTTTTGCCTTCCTCTCAAGGGAATTTTGGCATTAAAACACTTGAGCTATCAATCTCTTGTATTTCTAGCTTTATTAGTTAAAATACTATCAAAAGAAGAAAATCTAAATTGTTTTATTTTCCCTGAATAAAATATTTATGTGCAAATAAAGAAGCATAAAAGTAAAGACTGATGTTAGTTACTAATGTCAAATATTTTCCTATAGTCCTTTGTTCAGGAATCAAATGACAGTATAATTTTTTTAGAAATCCCCTGTAATGTCCCTTATGTGTCTTTATCTCTCCATCAATGTAATGTTGGACCTATTGCTTTCAGAAAAGTTCAGTCAGTTGTAAAAGAATGAAACTAGAACTTTCTAACACTATGCACAAAAATAAACTCAAAATGGATTAAAGATCTAAATGTAAGACCAGAAACTATAAAACTCCTAGAAGAAAACATAGGCAAAATGGTCTCTGATGTAAATCATAGCAAGATCCTCTATGACCCACCTCCTAGAGTAATGGAAATAAAAGTAAACATAAACAAATGGGGCCTAATTAAAATTCAAAGCTTTTGCACAAGGAAGGAAACTATAAGCAAGGTGAAAAGACAGCCTTCAGAATGGGAGAAAATAATAGCAAATGAAGCAACTGACAAACAACCAATCTCAAAAATATACAAGCAACTCCTACAGCTCAATTCCAGAAAAATAAACAACCTAATCAAAAAATGCGCCAAAGAACTAAATAGACATTTCTCCAAAGAAGAAATACAGATGGCTAACAAACACATGAAAAGATGCTCAACGTCAGTCATTATCAGAGAAATGCAAATCAAAACAACAATGAGGTACCATTTCACGCCAGTCAGAATGGCTGCGATCCAAAAGTCTACAAGCAATAAATGCTGGAGAGGGTGTGGAGAAAAGGGAACCCTCTTACACTGTTGGTGGGAATGCAAACTAGTACAGCCACTATGGAGAACAGTGTGGAGATTCCTTAAAAAACTGGAAATAGAACTGCCATACGACCCAGCAATCACACTGCTGGGCATACACACCGAGGAAACCAGAATTGAAAGAGGCACGTGTACCCCAATGTTCATCACATCACTGTTTATAATAGCCAGGACATGGAAGCAACCTAGATGTCCATCAGTAGACGAATGGATAAGAAAGCAGTGGTACCTATACACAATGGAGTATTACTCAGCCATTAAAAAGAATACATTTGAATCAGTTCTAATGAGGTGGATGAAACTGGCGCCTATTACACAGAGTGAAGTAAGTCAGAAAGAAAAACACCAGTACATTAACGCATATATATGGAATTTAGAAAGATGGTAACTATGACCCTATATGTGAGACAGCAAAAGAGACATATATGTAAAGAACAGACTTTTGGACTAAGTGGGAGAAGGTAAGGGTGGGATGATTTGAGAGAATAGCACTGAAACATGTATATTATCATATGTGAAATAGATCGGCAGTCCATGTTCGATGTGTGAGACAGAGTGCTCAGGGCTGCTTTAGTGGGATGACCCTGAGGGAGGGGATGGGAAATGGGAGGGGGGTTCAGGATGGGGAACACATATATAGCCATGGCTGATTCATGTGAATGTATGGCAAAACCCACCACAATATTGTAAAGTAATTAGCCTCCAATTAAAATAAATAAATTTTAAAAAAAGTTCAGTCAGATAAACTAAATCATGCTAGTCTTATAACTTCTTTAATATCTTTCAATAAAATTTTTAAGTATTCTAAAAATTCTCAGGGCAATAGCAGTGAAAACCCTAAAGTGATGGATCTTAATTTTGTTCATTGATTTCTTTCTTATTCATTCTTCTTGCTCAGATAAGCGGTTAACTCATTCTTTAGTGAACTTCTTGCTCTTTTTCTTATCTGAATAGTGCAAATCCTACTCTTCTGAAATACTTCAGCACCACTTCTGTAATTCCGTTGCTGTACCTATCACATGTACATGTTAACATATCATGTTAAAAATTTTTTTGAGAATCTTCTCAGAATCTAAACTTTTTTTGATTTCAGCCTCAATTTCTGGAGAAAAATAACTGAGCACCTTATGGAGTACTTGCCAGGCAAACTCCTTCTGTGAATGTTTCATATATTGTTGGCTGTTCCCTTGATGATATATGACATTTCTAGGTTTTGATCTAGAGTTTTAAGGGAATAAATGTTGTCACTTTCACAATTCATATCTCATAGTTTTACTCTATAATTTTTGTTTAATATAGCATGTTAGAGGTTTGAAGAGCCCTTCATAAAAATGCCCAATTTTATAGATGATGAAACTAGGTCACTCAAAGGTTTAAACATCTTCTCTAAGCCCCAATTTCCTCATCTTCAAAAATGCAAACAAACAAGCAAAACTTAACTAAAGAAGTTATTCTAAGAAGTAAATGTATACTTAAGACATGATAGGTAGTAAGCATTCAAGCAACAGTATGCACTTGGATTATTTTTCTAACAATGTGTCAATAGTTTTAGAGACTCTCATTTATTGTTTCTTTGTTGAATGCATTCAGCATGTTTCCCCCAAAAAGAAAACCTTGCCTTTCCTGTTAACATTTATATTTGCCTGTCAATTCAATAATATCCTCCCAATCTGCTTTTCATGGAAATGACTGTCCCCAGGCTGCAGATCCTGCTGTGTTCTGCAGAGCTCTCCTGACTATTTGTGTCATATCCATAACGACCTTGTCTCCTGTGCAATGGCTGTGCGATCTAAGTTTGAGTCAATATGGAAGACTCATAGATAAAACTCACATAGCAGCTTAAACACCTGTGATAGCTTTCACATCTTGCTCTCATACTTTAATTTGTTAAAATTATCTTTTTCTTGAGGTGTTTCTGGTTGTCCATTGAATTATTATTACCTGATAATTAAGATTAATAGAGGATTGAGATCTGGGAACACATTAATATCGAGATTACCTAGTATATGCTTTGATTACACACTCTCTAAATTATATTTTGTACAATTCTGAAAGAGATGGGAATATCAGAACACCTGATCTGCCTCTTGAGAAATTTGTATGCAGGTCAGGAAGCAACAGTTAGAAATGGACATGGAACAACAGACTGGTTCCAAATAGGAAAAGGAGTTCGTCAAGGCTGTATATTGTCACCCTGCTTATTTAACTTATATGCAGAGTACATCATGAGAAACGCTGGACTGGAAGAAACACAAGCTGGAATCAAGATTGCCGGGAGAAATATCAATAACCTCAGATATGCAGATGACACCACCCTTATGGCAGAAAGTGAAGAGGAACTAAAAAGCCTCTTGATGAAAGTGAAAGTGGAGAGTGAAAAAGTTGGCTTAAAGCTCAACATTCAGAAAACGAAGATCATGGCATCCAGTCCCACCACTTCATGGGAAATAGATGGGGAAACAGTGTCAGACTTTATTTTTCTGGGCTCCAAAATCACTACAGATGGTGACTGCAACCATGAAATGAAAAGATGCTTACTCCTTGGAAGGAACGTTATGACCAACCTAGATAGCATATTCGGGAGCAGAGATATTATTTTGCCAACAAAGGTCTGTCTAGTCAAGGCTATGGTTTTTCCTGTGGTCATGTATGGATGTGAGAGTTGGACTGTGAAGAAGGCTGAGCACCAAAGAATAGATGCTTTTGAACTGTGGTGTTGGAGAAGACTCTTGAAAGTCCCTTGGACTGCAAGGAGATCCAACCAGTCCATTCTGAAGGAGGTCAGCCCTGGGATTTCTTTGGAAGGAATGATGCTAAAGCTGAAACTCCAGTACTTTGGCCACCTCATGCGAAGGGTTGACTCATTGGAAAAGACTCTGATGATGGGAGGGGCTGGGGGCAGGAGGAGAAGGGTCGACAGAGGATGAGATGGCTGGATGGCATCACTGACTCGATGGACGTGAGTCTGAGTGAACTCCGGGAGCTGGTGATGGACAGGGAGGCCTGGTGTGCTGCGATTCATGGGGTCGCAAAGAGTCGGACATGACTGAGTGACTGATCTGATCTGATCTGATCTGATAACAAAATAAATATTTATATAACCATTTTCTTGAGATCTGTCTTATCCATTAGGTTGTAATTTGTGGAGAGGACATATACCAGGCATATTCAGTTTATTCTAATCCTGACACATGGCTAGATCTAGAAAACAGCTGACAATTTGATGAATTTTTTTTCACATTATTTGCACTCTTTATTTCAACTTGAAAAATAAAAATTATTATGCAACCATGTGTCTTTTTTTATTTCAAACCAGTTATTGGTTTATTCAGTCATTGATAATTTTGTTTAGCTTTGGTTACTACTTGTCCTCATTATGTTATAACAGATATGTTGGTTTCTAAGCATAAGTGAAAATAGAATCTAGATGCATTATAATGAAAGATTTATAGTTTATACAAAGGAAAATATTCATATCAGGTATATCTATGTAGACTATTTTAAAAATATTTGTATTAATTATTAATATCTGCTTATATATGCATAATTACCTGTTTTTAACAAATTTCTGTTCAGTGTATAAGAGCTTTTATAATGTGGTTGTCTCCTAAATATTAACCTGAATATATAGCTGTATGATTGGCAAGCTACTCTTGTCCATATTTTCTAATGTATGAGAGATAACATATGTCTTTAGCCACTGAGGGCCAGTGAATGCTGTCAAAGGGGCACTTTTGATCAACATTGTTTAGCATCACACCGTAAATTCTTTCAACCAATAAGTGGTGCCTTCTCTTTTGAAGCAAATAGTGCCTTTTTTTGGTGGTCTCACTTTCTTCTGATTTTGAGACACTTTGACCAATACTGGGACACAAGAGTTCCCGTGGTAGTGGTAGACCTGCACCAAATAGACAATGAACAGGTATCAAGCTCAGTGGTAAAATACAACAGTTAGAGTGCTTAAAAAACACTTTGTAAAAACAAAAGAAAGATGAGCAAGCCAGTACTGAGGCCTTCAGGAACAACAGTGTGACAAGGGGAGAGCAGTAATTACACGGAACATTTATGGAAACATCTCTAACCTACAGCATATCATAACTCACAGAAATTTGGAGATGAGAATGTATGGATTACAAGCAGCCCTGCAACCCACTCTCTTCCTTTTATGCTCTGGGGGAAAAAAAAATCCATTTACATTCCTTTGTAAACTTTTTAATAAAACCTCATGGAAAACATATTAATTACACTTACTAGCAGGAAAAGTTCTTATCTAAGGACTTTCTTTAATGGTATATACCTGGTCAGGCTACATTGACTGTTAGAAATAAATCTCCCATTTATAGATTTATTTGGGCATTTCTAGCTGAAGAATATCATAATGATTCTGGAACTAATGGGGTATAACAAAGGAGATGTTTTATAAAGATAATGGTTTCCTTTGTGCTAGCAACGTATCTTTCACAGAAATGTTAAAATTCAAGCAGAATGTTACCTGATGCTGGATTAGCAGAGTTGGGATGACAGTCTTAGATTTTTGTATTTTGCACATGCCTTAATATTGCCCCTGTCACTGAATTATCAGTGTAATGAACAGAACTATGATTTCTGTAAGTATGATTTGAGAATTCTATTCCTTGTGTTTTCCAGTGTAAGACATCTGGAAGACACGTCCATAGGCCTATGCTATAAGAAACATAGATTGAACTTTGTTATGGATTGAATTGTGACCCTGTTACAATTCATATGTTGAGCTCCTAACCCCAGTGCCTCTGAATGTAACCATATATTGAGATAAGTTATTTAGAGTTGTGATAAAGTTAAAATGGGGCCATGAGGGTGGAGCCCTAATCCAATATAGCTGGTGCCCTTATAAGAAAAGGAAGAGAGCCCAGGTATTAGTGTATACAGAGAAAAGGACAGTGGCAAGATAGATACTTGCAAGACAAGGATAACAGCCTCAGGACAAACCAAACCTGAGACACCTTGACTTTGGACTTCCAGTCTTCAGACTGTGAGAAAATAAATTTTTGTTTAAGCCATCTGATCTGTGGTATTTTGTTATGACCACTTCAACCAACTAATATAAACTAATTTAGTTTGCACTCTCATTCCCAGGAACACATATTTTGCTTAAAAGTATCTGCATTTAATGGGTTTCCCATGTGGCTCTAGTGGAAAAGAATCCACCTGCCAATGCAGGAGACTTTAGAGACAAAGGTTCAATCCCTGGGTCATGAAGAGCCCCTGGAGAAGCACATGGCTACCCACCCCAGTATCCTTGCCTGGTCAATCCCATGGACAGAGGAGTCTGATGGGCTAAAGTCCATAGGGTCACAAAGAGTCGGACACCACACTAATGAAGCGACTTAGCACAGACATGTATGCACATATGCATTTAATATGGTATATTTTCTAATCAGTGATTTAACTTAAAGTGAAAGTTTCATGGAACCTTGAAACTTTAGTTATGATTGTCTGTTATTTTACAAATAGGGAAAGGAGGCCAAAGATGCAAGGTGACAGACAACCTGTGTGTTCCTAATTACGGTGGTGGTGCTGGTGAGACAGGCCAATACTTAACATATTTCTTTCTCACATTCTAAACTAAAGAGAAATATGAAAAAAATAAAAAGAATCACAGATAGAGGCCAAAATATCATCTCTTTTACAGTTAAAGGATAACTAGAGAAATGAGCCTAATGGAAAGAAATGGGCTTGCTAAATGCATTCCAGAATTCATCATGATAATCTACCTTATCAAGGCAGTGCCAGAACATGGAAGAGATTTCCAGTCATTTCTATTAACAGAGTCAGGTGTTCCTCTTGAAAGAGAAGAATAGAATGCTTGTCCTTTTTGTACAAATAGTATTGGAGAAAAAAGTAATATGGAGTTGGGTCGCTTCCATTATCCATTGCTACATAGATCTTCAATTAGGATGGGGCTCATGGAGAAAGATTGTCTCAGACCCAGATGGCATACAGGATGGTTTCTTCCCTAACATGTCTGAATTCTAGCTGGGTTGGCTAAAGCAATAGGGACTGCTTGGCATTTTACTGTCTCCCCACACGATCTCCTGTGTAGCTAGTTTTATTTTTCTCCCAGTGTGGAAATCTCAGTTTAGCCAGATTTCTGAGATGGTAGCTTACTTCCCTCCAGTACACAAAAATAGAACTACTAGGCTTGCTTAGTGCCTGAAATTTGAAGTTCTAGAATGATATTTTCACCATAGTTTTGATTAAAATCATCAGAGAATGACACAAGATTCAAGGAGAGGGAAAATAGACTGCCTCTTCATGGAAGAGTGATGTTAAGAATTGCAAAGCCAGGAGATATTTTTATACCAGTTTTCAAAAATAGGAACCACTAGAGGATCCCAACATGCCAAGTTTATTCTTACTTAATTTCCATCCCTGATATGGAATGAATAAAGTGTCAGTGAAAAGCTATGGATGCTAAAATATTTGGGCTTAAACTAGTATGAGCTTAAGCTAATGTAAAAAGGAAAATGCAAGAGAAAGAAGAGTTTTACCCTAACAATATTAAGCTAGAGTACATAAGATTGTTAATTGCCTAATTACATTAAAGGAAGTAAATTTTGTATTTAAAATACTGTTCACATGAGTTCCTTTAATATTTATTGTCTTCTAATGCCACACTCCATTCTATGCTCTGGGGAGAAAGCAAATCAAGTCATGATCTCACAGACCTTACAATTTAATGTATATATGTGTGTGTGTGTGTGTGTGTGTGTAGATGGAGTGGCTTTGAGAAACAAATACATGTATAATATATAATAAAGAAACATAAGGTAAAGAAATATAAAGCCAAATGAGATGAAGAACATTTTCCTATCCTTTTCCTTTCTGCACATTCTTTGATCATAGCACAATCACTATAATTAACAAATTACTCTTTTCCCCTTAGTGTTCCCCCAGGTGAAAGAGAACTCTAAGGAAAGAGATTGTATTTTGTGTTCCAACTTTATATTGCAGAGTCTGGATCTACTACTGACTCAGTCCGTGGTTAATTTTCATAGCCTATCAATCTGCCTTCTCTTCCCTATTTTTCTGTAGGAAAGAATGCACAACTTATGTATCAACCTGCTTTAAATGTTGTTTCCTAAAAACTAGAACACTAAGCCTCTATTTTTAATAGCATACGTCTTTACATGGAACAATGGCCTGGTTCAAAATTGGGAAAGGAGTACAAGGCTTTGCCACATTTTAGATTCTATATATAAGTGATATCATATGCTATTTTTCTTCCTGTTTCTGACTTACTTCATTTAATATGATAATCTCTAGTTGCATCCATGTTGTTGTGAATGGCATTATTTTATTTTTTATGGCTGAGTAATATCCCATTATATATATGTACCACATTTCTTTACTCATTCATCTGTTGATAGATATTAGGTTGCTTCCATGTTTTGGCTATTGTGAATAGCACTGCTGTGAACATAGGGATGCATGTATCTTAAACAGGCAGCCTTTAATTATTAATATGTTATCTCCATTTTCCTCCTTTCCATTTTCTACTTCATTTTACCCCATAATTATATGAATCCAGTATGTAATGTTGAACAGGATTAAATGGTTATAGTGTTAGTTCCACTGAAGACAGAATTTCCTCATAACAATAGGCGATTCTTAGAACATCAACCGAGTGTCCTACAATTCGGTTAAATTCTGACACTATGTACCTAGAGCTGGTTGAGATTTCACAGGTTAAGGGTTCAGTCCTACAAGTCTGTCCTCCCTTACTTTAGATGCCAGTCACAAACCCAGGTTGCCACCTGAGCTCTGACCAACCAACTACAGATTGGAGGTTACTATGGCTTCCTCTTTGGATGTAATAAGTTTTAGTTGCTCAGTTGTGTTCAAATCTTTGCATCCTCAAGGACTGTAGCATGTCAGGCTCCTCTGTCCATGGGATTCTCTAGGCAAGAATACTGGCGTGAGTAGCCATTCCCTTCTCCAGGGGATTTTCCTGACCCAGGGATTGAACCTGGATCTCCTGCTTTGCAGGCAGATTCTTTACCAACTGATTCCAGACTGATAGCTGTACTGAGCCACTGGTTATGAATCAGAAGTTCCCCAAATCCCTCCTCAAGTTTGACTAAATTGCTAGACAGGCTCATAGAACTCCGATAAAAATTTTACTTACTGGATTATTGATTTACTGTCAAGAATATAACTCAGGATCAGCGAGATGGAACAGATGCACAGGGCAAGGCATAGAGAAAGGGTGCAGAGCTTCCAAACCCTCTGCAGGCTCACCACTGTCCAGGTATCCATCATTAATGTCTCTCCAGGCACTTCTTGTGTTCATCAATCCAGAAGCTCTCTAAACCCTATCCTTTGGAGGATTTATGGAGGCTTCATTACATAGGCATGATTGGCTAAATCATGACCATTCAACCTCCAGCCCTCTTCCCTCCTCAGAAATCATGGGGATGGGACTGAAAGTCCCAACCCTCCGATTACATGATCAGTTTCTCTGGTAACAAGCCCACATCCTTAGATGACTGAAGAGCATTCCAGCTGTCAACTCTTTAACATAACAAAAAACATCTTTAACTTTCTCAGCACTAAAGAAATGCCAAGTGTTTTAGGAGATCTGTGCCAGAGAAAGGGACAAAGATCAACTATCCATTGCTTATTATAAATCAATATCACAAGGACTTAATAGCTACCATCTCTAATATATTCTTGATATGTACTAGACACTGCCTGTTGTGTTCTGACTTTATTATATTTTTAAATTTCATCTAATAGTGACAATAATCTAGTAAAATAGATTATTAAACTGAGACTTAGAGAGTTCAAAGCCATGGCCATAGTAAGAGTTTGTATGTGAGCAAGCCCAGACTTTAAACCAAGCCTGGCTCATTCCATAATTTTATGCAGTTACTCAGTATGTTCTTGTACTATACTTAATGAAATGGAATATTTTGTATCTTTTTAAAAGTCTAGACTGGTTGATTTTCGTTACAAAATTCCCCCTGTTTTAGAGTAAATTATCTAATTATCTTTGGCTTGTAGTATTATGTCAGTCAATTCTTAATCTTTGTTAGGTCGAAAACCCTGCTGAGTATATGGAAAGAAAATATGGAAAAAATAACAACAAACTATGGACAGATGGATATCGATATATACAATTCGGCTTCAGAAGTTTTGCAGACTTTCTGAATCCTGTCCAAAATAGCCTTTCAAGTAATATTTTCCAAAGTACAAGGAGGCTATTATTTGCACACCCCGAATTAAATAGCATTGACTCATGTATTGTGTTGACCTGAAACAAATAGACTGACAGATATTTTTCTAGCAAAATAAGTTTATTCAAGATCATCTGAGAATTGCAATTCAGAGAATGCAGCCATGGCCAGCACCATGCAAGTCCCTATACAGCAAGGGAGAAAGACTGCTCTTATAGAGAGGAAAAGGAAGGATTTCAGTCAACAGAGTCCATGGCTTTCCACTCGCTGAGTCCTTGCCAGGAAAGATGAGTCTTTATCTTGTTAGGCTCTGCTATCTTCTCAGGGTATGAGAGTGCTCCTTTCTGGTCTCCTAACTCTAATTGAGGTTTTCCTTTATTACCTCTTCACAGTTGTAACATAGGGCTACTTTACATTTTGTATCCATCATTAATGTCTTTATCACCTCAAAAATTCAGTTTTAACTAAGTGAAACTAGGTCACAGGCTCAAAGCCTTCAGCAGGAAATGCTCTCCAGCTATAATTGAATATTGCTTTTTGTTTATACTCTTATTTGAGGGGCATTTGAGAGCTTTACAAATATTACCTCACTTACTAACAGTGTTCCATGTCAGTGATACAAAATTTTCTTATAAACAAATAATTTAAACTTAAAAAGTAGGTTAATTTAAAGAAGTAGTATAAAGTATTGTCAAAAGATTATTAATGTGGTCAGTCAGTTCAGTCACTCAGTCATGTCTGACTCTTTGCAACCCCATGGACTGCAGCATGCCAGGCCTCCCTGTCCATCACCAACTCCCAGACCTTACTCAAGCTCATGTCCATCTAGTCGGTGATGCCATCCAACCATCTCATCCTCTATCATCCCCTTCTCCTCCTGCTGTTAATCTTAGGTTATTAAAATTTGAGAAATATTTTCTTAATGAATGTTAAGTAATCTTGCATAAAATATATAGACCAGACTTTGGGTGATTTATTCTCTTTTTTTAATATTAATTATCATCTTGGAAAAGATTGTGTCTCTTGGTAATAGAAGATGGTTATTAGTTATATGGGGCTTCCCTGGTGACTCAGCAGTAAAGAATGCTTGCCAGTGCAGAAGATGCATGTTGGATCTCTGGGTTGGGAAGATTCCAGGAAGAAGGAAATGGAAACCCACTCTAGTATTCTTGTCTGGGAAATTCTGTGAACAGAGGATTCTGGTGGGCTAGAGTCCATGGGGTCACAAAAGAGTAGAACGCAACAGAGTGACAACAAAACAACAACTTATCTATATATTCCTGTGTTTTTGCCCTTAAAGAGAAGTATAGTGTGAAGAAAGCAGTGAGTGTGAACTATTTTACTGTAAGTCATACCAGTTATTCCTTGGTTGTTCCTATGCCATCTGTGACATCCTCATGAAAGAATTTGAGAGAGAGAAGGAAAGTTGCTGAAGTGATAATACTGGCATATTTGTGGCCAACTCTTACAGACTGATAAAAGGATATTATATTCAGCTTCCCATTCTTAACACACATACCACAGTTTGCTAATACTTAGCCATTTTCAGTTTTACTCTTTCAACTGTATTGTATTTACACATATGTATACACGCATAAATTGTATATTTAATGTGCAGTTTTATGTATATAACTAACAAAATGTTTTAAAAATCTAGAAAGAAATAAAAGTTGAGTGTATACCTGTGGCAGATTCATGTTGCTCTATGGCAAAACCAATACAATATTGTAAAGTAATTAACCTCCAATTAAAATGAATAAATTTATATTTTAAAAAAAAGGTTTGAACAAAGTTTTAGGAGAGTTCTTACTTTGCAGACATCAGTTCTACTTGAGATTATACTCCATGGAAGAGTTTGTTTCAGGAGAGAATTTGGGAAATGAGATCAATTTCTACAGGGGAAAGGTATGATGGAAGAACTGAAGTCTCAGGCCACCAAAGCAGCATCATTAAAGACATCAATAGAGGAAAAGTGAATGACATTCTTAGAAGCTCAGAATAAAATTTCATAACACCACTTTTTTCCCCAAAAGAATACCATGCATTTGGCAAGTAATCCATTTATCTTCATAATCATAGTTAAGGAGCCATGAACATTTAATTCATATCAGATCAGAGCAGATCAGTCACTCAGTCGTGTCCGACTCTTTGCAACACCATGAATCACAGCACACCAGGCTCCCCCTGTCCATCACCAACTCCCGGAGTTCACTCAGACTCATGTCCATCGAGTCAGTGATGCCATCCAGCCATCTCATCCTCTGTCGTCCCCTTCTCCTCCTGCCCCCAATCCCTCCCAGCATCAGAGTCTTTTCCAATGAGTCAACTCTTCGCACGAGGTGGCCAAAGTACTGGAGTTTCAGCTTTAGCATCATTCCTTCCAAAGAAATCCCAGGGCTGATCTCCTTCAGAATGGACTGGTTGGATCTCCTTGCAGTCCAAGGGACTCTCAAGAGTCTTCTCCAACACCACAGTAAAAAGCATCAATTCTTCAGCGCTCAGCCTTCTTCACAGTCGAACTCTCACATCCATACATGACCACAGGAAAAACCATAGCCTTGACTAGATGAAACTTTGTTGGCAAAGTAATGTCTCTGCTTTTGAATATGCTATCTAGATTGGTTATAACTTTCCTTCCAAGGAGTAAACGTCTTTTAATTTCATGGTTGCAGTCACCATCTGCAGTGATTTTGGAACCCAGAAAAATAAAGTCTGACACTGTTTCCACTGTTTCCCCATCTATTTCCCATGAAGTGGTGGGACCGGATGCCATGATCTTCGTTTTCTGAATGTTGAGCTTTAAGCCAACTTTTTCACTCTCCACTTTCACTTTCATCAAGAGGCTTTTGAGTTCCTCTTCACTTTCTGCCATAAGGGTGGTGTCATCTGCATATCTGAGGTTATTGAGATTTCTCCCGGCAATCTTGATTCCAGCTTGTGCTTCTTCCAGTCCAGCGTTTCTCATGATGTATTCTGCATATAAGCTAAATAAGCAGGATGACAATATACAGCCTTGATGAACTCCTTTTCCTATTTGGAACCAGTCTGTTGTTCCACGTCCAGTTCTAACTGTTGCTTCCTGATCTGCATACAAATTTCTCAAGAGGCAGATCAGGTGGTCTGGTATTCCCATGTCTTTCAGAATTATCCACAGTTTACTGTGATCCACACAGTCAAAGGCTTTGGCATAGTCAATAAAGCATAAATAGATGTTTTTCTGGAACTCTTTTGCTTTTTCCATGATCCAGCAGATGTTGGCAATTTGATCTCTGGTTCCTCTGTCTTTTCTAAAACCAGTTTGAACATCTGGAAGTTCACGGTTCACATATTGCTGAAGCCTGGCTTGGAGAATTTTGAGCATTACTTTACTAGCATGTGAGATGAGTGTAACTGTGTGGTAGTTTGAGCATTCTTTGGCTTTGCCTTTCTTTGGGATTGGAATGAAAACGGACCTTTTCCAGTCCTGTGGCCACTGCTGAGTTTTCCAAATTTGCTGGCATATTGAGTGCAGCACTTTCACATCTTTCAGGATTTGGAATAGCTCAACTGGAATTCTATCACCTCCACTGGCTTTGTTCGTAGTGATGCTTTCTAAGGCCCATTTTACTTCACATTCCAGGATGTCTGGCTCTAGGTCAGTGATCACACCATCGTGATTATCTGGGTCATGAAGATCTTTTTTGTACCGTTCTTCTGTATATTCTTGCCATCTCTTCTTATTATCTTCTGATTCTGTTAGATCCATACCATTTCTGTCCTTTATCGAGCCCATCTTTGCATGAAATGTTCCTTTGCTATCTCTGATTTTCTTGAAGAGATCTCTAGTCTTTCCCATTCTGTTGTTTTCCTCTATTTCTTTGCCCTGATCGCTGAAGAAGGCTTTCTTATCTCTTCTTGCTATTCTTTGGAACTCTGCATTCAGATGTTTATATCTTTCCTTTCCTCCTTTGCTTTTCGCTTCTCTTCATTTCACAGCTATTTGTAAGGCCTCCCCAGACAGCCATTTTGCTTATTTGCATTTCTTTTCCACGGGGATGGTCTTGATCCCTGACTCCTGTACAGTATCACGAACCTCATTCCATAGATCATCAGGCACAGTATCTATAAGATCTAGGCCCTTAAATCTATTTCTCACTTCCACTGTATAATCATAAAGGATTTGATTTTGGTCATACCTGAATGGTCTAGTGGTTTTCCCTACTTTCTTCAATTTAAGTCTTCCTGGATAATGTAAATAAAAAAAAATTTTAAATCTAAGAAGCAAGAGGGAGAAGAGAGAAAGTATAAGCATTAATTTATTAATGGATGGCTAAAATATTTTTTGAAAATTCAATTTTAAAGGAATAAATAAAATTAAATTTCAGGCTTACTTAACATAGTGACTTCAGTTAATGACTTTTTGACAAAAGTTATCTTTAAAAGTTGCAAGTTTTTAATGATTCTTTTTTTTAAAGAATGAAATTGTAACCTCCAAACACACTAAATAAATATACAATTTGAAGGGGAATTTTGACATTATGATTTTAAGCAGAGATAATCATAAGAATAAGTTTCTAGTTTTAAATCATGATATAGAACATTTGAATTTTACATTCTTTCTTCCTCACTCCCTCATTTCTTTCTTTCTTTTCCCTGTCCTTCCTTTTCTCTTACTTTTTTATTTTCTTTTTCCCCTCTTCTACCTCTCTTCTCCTCCCTTCTCCTTTCCTTCCCTTCTGTTTAAATTTCTGTGTGTGTGTGTGTGTGTGTACGTGTGCATACTCAGTCATATCCAATGGTTTGTGACCCTATGTACTATAACCCACCAGGCTTCTTTGTCCAAGGGATTTTCCAGGCAAGAACACTCGAGAGGGTTGCTATTTCCTTCTCCAGGAGATCTTCTCTGGGTGCTTTGAAAAGTCTGAATTATAGTCTCTTTCTGTTAGAACTGCTTTCACATTAAACCATTATTCTGGTTATAGTAACTTCAGTTATTCTAACCTGACATTAACTACCTTGGGTGAACTCACTATACTATCCTTAGAGTGCCTTAAAGTCACTTTAAAGAGAGCAGCTTCCTATGCCCCATGTCACTGTAATTGGGGCAGATGGCTGAAAAAGAAGAGTACCATCTTTCATAATGGGATTACTATCTTCCTTCCTTTTGGTCATCTTTCATAAGGGCTTCCCTGGTGGTGCAGAGGTTAAAACGTCTGCCTGCAATGTGGGAGACCTAGGTTCGATCCCAGGGTGGGGGAGATCCCCTGGAGAAGGAAATGGCAACCCACTCCAGTATTCTTGCCTAGAGAATCCCATGGAGGGAGGAGCTTGGTGGGCTACAGTCCACCGGTCACAAAGAGTCGGACACGACTGAGCGACTTCACTTTGACTTTCATAATAGTAGCAATCTTTGCAAAATAGTCCCTTCTCCAGGACCTATTGTATAGCACCAAGACCTATATGCAGTATTTTGTAATAACTTATAATGGAAAAGAATATAAAAAAGAATTTATAAAGACCTTGTGTGTGTGTGTGTGTGTGTGTGTCTCAGTCTTGTCTGACTCTTTGCTACCCTATGGACTGTAGCTTGCCAGGCTCCTCTGGCCATAGGATTCTCCAGGCAAAAATATTGGAGTGTGTTGCCATACCCTCCTCCAGGGGATCTTCCCAACCCAGGAATTAAACCCATGTCTCTTATGTCTCCTACACTGGCAGACAGGTTCTTTACCACTAGCACCACCTGGGAAACCCCATAAATATACCATATATATATATATAAATATATATATATATATATATATATATATATATATACATATATATATATATATATATATATATATATATATATATATATATACATATATATATATATGCATGCTAAGTCGCTTCAGTCATGTCTGACTTTGTGCGACCCCATAGACAGCAGCCCACCAGGCTCCTCGGTCCCTGGGATTCTCTAGGCAAGAATACTGGAGTGGGTTGCCATTTCCTTCTCCAGGGGATCTCCCCACCCTGGGATCGAACCTAGGTCTCCCACATTGCAGGCAGACATTTTAACCTCTGCACCACCAGGGAAGCCCTTATGAAAGATGACCAAAAGGAAGGAAGATAGTAATCCCGTTATGAAAGATGGTACTCTTCTTTTTCAGCCATCTGCCCCAATTACAGTGACATGGGGCATAGGAAGCCCCATATATATATATATGTATATATATATATATATAATTGAATCACTTAACTTTATTATATGCCTGAAACTAAGACAACATTGTAAATCAACTACATTTCAATAAAAATTTTTGAAAGATTAGAAATTCCAATCTATCATCATTTTTGAAAAACACATTTTATGATTGACTGGGTTCAGTAATTATAAATGCTAACACTAAGAGCAAAATGTGCATTGATAAAGCTAAATATTTATAGAATAATCTTTAAATTAGTGCAGATTGTAATACTATTTTTATTTCCTGTGACACCAATTTTATCTCCTTTTATGTATGTTTCTTAAATGACAATGTAGATAAACTTTAAGCCTCAATATTTTCTTCATGTAAATTAATGATAATAATAGTACCTATCATTCAATTATGGTAGCAGAGTGTTTTAGTCTACTAAGGCTGCCATAATAGAATACTCCAGACTGAATGTCTTAAATGAGAGAAGTATACTTTCTCAAAGTTCTAGATGCTAGAAGTCCAAGATCAAGGTGCCAGAAAGGTTACTTTCTTCAGCGGTTTCCCTTTCTGGCTGCAGATGGCCTCCTTCTGGCTGTATTTTCACATAGCCCTTCCTCTGTGTGTATGAACGCCTTTGTTTCTTCCTCTTCACATAAGGATACCAGTTCTACTGGATTAGGTCCCTACCTTATCACTTTAATTAACATTAAGACTCTTGAGAGTTCCTTGGACAGCAAGGAGATCAAACAAACCAATCCTAAAGGAAATCAACCTGGAATATTCATTAGAAAGACTGATGCTGAAGCTTAAGCTCCAATAATTTGGCCATCTGATGCAAAGACCTGACTCATTGGAAAATACCTTGATTCTGGGAAAGATCGAAGGCAAAATAAAAAGAGAACAGCAGAAGATGAGATGGTTAGATAGCACCATCAACTCAGTGGACATGAATCTGAGCAAATTCTGGGAGATGGTGAAGGATAAATAAGCCTGGCATGTTGCAGTCCATGGGGTTGCACAGTCGAACAAGACTTGATACAACAACAAAAACACCTCAAAAACCCTATCTAAAACAAAGTCATCCTGGGCTTTACGGTTTCAATATATAAATTGAGGAAGGGAAGGAATACAATTTAATCCATAACACAGACATGGTTGGCTATGCTTAAATTCCCTCAGATCCTTTTATCAATTCTAAATACGCACCTGAAAACTTCTCAGTGCTTTTGCTTTGGCTTAATAATAGAATGAAGTGGCACCTACCACTCTCTCTTCAAAACTGGATCCACTATACACAGTTGGTGCCTGAAAGTTTCTGCCATCCCCTTCTCCCCTATATAGGCTGTTTGGCTTATTTTTAGATTGAAAATTTGCTTGATATCTTGACCTTTCCTGTCCTGCTTTCCACTTATCAACACCACACCCCCGGTCACTTAACTTGGAAGACTTTCCTTAATAAATTGCATGCACAAAAATACTGGATATGCTCATCTAAGAAAAAGATATTACAAGGGCTGAGAGAAGGCCTTAAAAATAATTAGATTCTGCAGGGGGGAGGGGTAAATTAGGAGTTATAATTCAATGTCAAAAATTTTGTTCACAGATTTGCAAAATCATAAATACTTCAATACAGTTTTTTAAAAAAATAATTAGTCTGGTGTTTGCAGACATGATATTTCCATATCTGATAGTTACTGTTTCTACTACTATTGTTATTGTGTTTGTTATAGTTGCTATTGTTTTGTTAATTTTATTATAATTCAAGGTTCATATCATGTGTCATGGAATTTATTGCACTTCAATATATTTTTACACTTCAGTATTTTCACCCAAAAATATTGATAAGGGTACTAAATTAAAATTTTTGTAAAAATTTAAATGAGAACATACAGTTTTTTTTAATCACAGAGAGTCTCATAGGAATTATTAAATAAATACTGGTCTTATAATGAGTATCTGTAGGATCCCCAATGTAGTTAGTGTGTTTGAAGTAATTAGTCTCAAAACATACGAAATGAAGATTTTAACTTACATATTCATCTCAATAAAATGATTTTCTCTGTCATTGCTCTTCATAACTTTTCAAAAAAATCTAAATGATATTTTTCAATTTGTTTTTTAATAGTGAACATGTAATTGGGACTTCCTCCATTGCAAATTTATTTCATTTACAACCACTAAGAACTTCTTTAAGGTCAAATATCTTGCTTTATTCCAATAGCCCATCAAAATAATCAATGAAACATATACATTAGGTTAATAGGAGTTTTCTAGTCACCAAAAGAAATTCTTCACCATTTTAAAGCAGTTTTGTTTTTCATTTTGAAATAAAATTATGTCTTAAGGATTTAACAAAATAAAATATTTACATTTAGATTATTGTTTTCATTAAAGCATCAGCTTTAAAATATGTAAGCATCTTTTCAGTTTGGTTAAAGACTGCAGCTTACACTTACTTAAAATGTCACAAGATTGCCTAGGTTGATAGTAAAGTCTTCAAAATGGATTGAACAAGGTGGAGATTGGGAAGAGGGAAAGAAGCAATTTACTGAAGCTAACAAAGTTGACTTATTTCAATATGCTTATTTGCTATGCCAGCAGGGAATAAAAATAGAGGTACTGTACTGTCAAGGTGAATCCTAAAGAAAAGGCCTTGTCCTTTGGAAATGAAAGCTCCCTGAATAGGGCCAACCTTGATGCATTATAAGAACTGTGCTATCAGGATTGCAATAAAAATGGTTCATTCAGAGGTTAGGGAAAAATATTATTTCTAGCAGGCATGAAAATAAGAATTTTCTGTTTTACAGGTCTTAAGATAAATCTTTGCAAAAAATAATAAAGTGAGATGAAATGCAAAGTAGATTGTCTCTGTATTTTGCCATTTTTCTCAATATACCTCATTGAGAAAAATACTAAATTTCCATGTCTTCAGCAAAATTGTTCCAAATCAAAACTATTCAATGTTTTCTATGTCCTTAGCCCAGAAAGAAAAGCCAAAATTATTCTTCAGCTCTTCCATCTCAATTAAACCCTTGCATATTCATGATCAAAGGCTTTTACTGTACACATGCCAGTCCATTTGTGTGAATAAACTTTGTTTTCATTAACATAAATATTAATATGTGCTGAATGACCACAAATATTAAATAGCTAGATCTATCATATCATAAGGTTCTTCCATGGATGTGAGTGAAAAATGGGAGGAAAGATTTTGTTTTTTTCCATTTGCTGTGCTTGACATGTGTCAGGCAATTATGATTGTCGTACATTAAAACACACTGGAAAACCAGACAGTTTATTAACAGATCCCTAGATTGGTGAGAGATCTTAAATGCATACTATAAGAGACCTGGAGAGGATCTTGAAAAGTTTGCAATTGCACTAGAGAGAAAATAAGACACAAGACTCAGAAGTCTACATTTTGACCCACTTGAACTACATAAACTTTAGTAAGAGATAAATCAGAAATATGCTTTGTGTTGCTCTACAGAGCAGAACTAAGGCATGGGAGAATATTAAACAGAAAGATGATTATTATATCATTGGTTTATTTACCAAATAGTTTTTGAACACCTGCCATGTGTCAAACACTTATCTGGGAAGCAAAGATATAGCAAGCACAAAGCAAACAAGCACACAAACAAATAAAGCAGGTAAGAATCACTGCCCATGGGGAGTTTACATTTTGGTAAGGAAAAGTTGAATTAATGGGCATCATTATTAAAACTATTGAAGCAGAAGTATGGGTGATCATATTTAAGTATATTGAGGAAGGAATTTTATACTTGGAGTAAAAGTTGACTTTCAATGGTCCATCAAAGAGCCTGTGCATTTATATAACCATTTGAGCCACCAGGGAAGTCCATTTATATAACTAAATCATTTATTTATGCTGCACTCAATTATTCCCTCATGCTTCTTTTGTTTTTAAAACACATTTATATTCAGAGATCCAACCAGTCTATTCTAAAGGATATCAGTCCTGGGTGTTCTTTGGAAGGACTGATGCTACAGCTGAAATTCCAATATTTTGGCCACCTCATGTGAAGAGTTGACTCATTGGAAAAGACTCTGATGCTGGGAGGGATTGGGGATAGGAGGAGAAGGGGACGACAGAGGATGAGATGGCTGGATGGCATCACCGACTTGATGCACATGAGTTTGGGTAAACTCCTGGAGTTGGTGATGGACAGGGAGGCCTAGCGTGCTGCAATTCATGGGGTCGCAAAGAGTCGGACACGACTGAGTGCCTGAACTGAACTGAACTGAACTGAATTTTATTTAGATCAAAATTTCTCAGTAAAACAGAATTACACTTACCTAAATTATTTATTTATCATGACAAAGGCTAATATACTATTTTTGTGAGTGATCAGATCAGATCAGATTAGTTGCTCAGTCGTGTCCGACTCTTTGCGACCCCATGAATCGCAGCATGCCAGGCCTCCCTGTCCATCACCAACTCCCGGAGTTCACCCAGACTCACGTCCACTGAGTCAGTGATGCCATCCAGCCATCTCATCCTCTGTCGTCCCCTTCTCCTCTTGCCCCCAATCTCTCCCAGCATCAGAGTCTTTTCCAATGAGTCAACTCTTAACATGAAGCGGCCAAAGTACTGGAGTTTCAGCTTCAGCATCATTCCTTCTAAAGAAATCCCAGGGCTGATCTCCTTCAGAATGTTGGAAATGACTCTTGTGAAATAATTGAAAACCAGTATTCAGAATTGAGATATTATAAGAAGGAGTAAGTCTGTAAAAATAAAACTAATTTTATTTTTAAATAACCTATCTTCAGGAGATATCCATTACTGCTTAGTCGTTTGTGCTAGAGGAAAAGCAAAACTGCAATAGGAAAGGAAATAATAGAAATAATAATAGAAATAAATCTATAACATGGATTGTACATATCTAGTAAGATGGCCCAAGGCTTCCGTTAGAAGTGCTTAAGAAAAAAATATGACATGTTATTGTAAAGCTGTGAAGCTGGAAATTGTATGACTTACAACACAGTAACTCCACCTGTAGGCTTTTAGATATAGATAAGCTCTTTCACATGGACATTGGAAAAAAATTGGCATAAATATTCAAAGCATAGATTTTAAAATAGCGAATCAGTAGAAGCAACTCAGAGTTTTACTGACAAGAGAAGCACCCCCCCCAAAAAAAAATAGTTGTAGAAACAAATACCAATTTGTGGGGAAATCAATTCTTATAACTACTTACATCCATGTTGAATGTTGAAAAATATATTTGATTAAAAAAGCAAGTCAGAGAAAATAGTTATATATATGCTACTGGTAAGTCACTTCAGTCGTGTCTGACTCTGTGTGACCCCATAGACATCAGCTCACCAGGCTCCCCGGTCCTTGGGATTCTCCAGGCAAGAACACTGGCGTGGGTTGCCATTTCCTTCTCCAATGCATGAAAGTGAAAGTGAAGTCGCTCAGTTGTGTCCAACTCTTAGCGACCCCATGGACCGCAACCTACCAGACTCCTCCATCCATGGGATTTTCCAAACCAATACAATACTGTAAAATAAAAAAAATAATAAAAATAAAGAATATAAAAAAAAAAAGTTAAAAAAAGAGTACTGGAGTGGGGTGCCATTGCCTTCTCTGAGTTATATATATATAAAATGTTTTATATAATATATATTTATAATGATACAAAATATATTAAAAATTGAGGAAAAAGAGGTAGGTATGACTGCTGAAAAGGAAAAATTGTCTCTGTAAAACTAAAGGAACCACCCAATAGTGAAGTATTTACTATTATTATTATAGCTATATAGTAGTGTTTTTAAAAATAAATTTAAATGTGTACATATATGCAACATATAAAATGCACTTATTAATATACATCTATACTTATATGTATATTTTTATTTCTAAGTTGTGTCCGATTCTTTTGTGACCCCATGGACCGTAGCCCTCAAGGTTCCTCTCTCCATCAGATTTTCCAGGCAAGAATACGCAAACGGTTAGCCATTTCCTTCTTCCCCACCCAGGGACTGAATCCGCATCTCTGGCATTGGCAAGTGGATTCTTTACCACTAAGCTACCAGGGAACCCCTTATAATGCATATTTTGAATAATATATAGCATTCAAAGTCCTTATTATATTTTTCATTTTTATTTTATATGTTATTAGTTTTATTTGCATGCAATGTTAAATAACAGATCTAATCAATATTTGTGTTCTAAGGTGATATCTGACATGTGTAATTTAAATAATTTCATCAGTGTTTCTTTTGCATACAAAGTTTGAGATCTTGTGAGGAATGTATTCATCAGACTTGCAAATTAGAAGAATCATTTTGGAAGGCACTTGATTGGAAAATTGGAGGCAGATAAAAGAAAACATAAGACAATCTGGAAGAAGCCTACTTTCATTTTTAGTAAAGAGATGGTAAATTTCTAGACTAGTTCTGTGACAAGGAAGTGAAGAGGAAGTGTGTCTATCTTCAATTAGAAAAGTTTACTGAATAATCAATTGGACAAGGGGATTATATTATTATTGGTGGATGGGGCTTCCTTGGTGGCTCAGCAGGTAAAGCATCTGCCTGTAATGCAGGAGCCTCCAAGTGACCCCTGGGTTGGGAAAATCCTCTGGAGGAGGGCATGGCAACCCACTCCAGTATTCTTGCCTGGAGACTCCCCATGGACAGAGGTGCCTGGTGGGCTACAGCCCATGGGGTTACAAAGAGTCAGACATGACTGAGTGGCTAAGAACAGCACAGTATGTGTGCATGAGAAACTTAGGAAGTTTAATGCTTTTCTAGATTATATCACCAATTATGTCACTAGATATCAAGTAGAGAATACTAAATAGGAAAAGTCCTAGAGAGAGATAATAAAGACTCTCTGGGATTGGCTCACTGTGAAGTATTTGGGGTAGATTTAGACATACATGGTCAGTAGGAAGTTGGATGCATGAGTCTGGAATTTTGGCAACAAATATGATCTAGATTTCATATTTGATGACTGAAGTCTTTCAAGAAAGACAATGTAAAATTAGAAGAGAAAAATATGGAAGGCTGAACACTTTGGGCACTATACCATCAGAAGAATGAGCTGAAAGAAGAGGAAACTAAAAGAGATGAAGAGAGAATTGCCTGCCACACTGTGAGCCAAAAAGCAGAAAGGAACAGGGAGAAATATTATCCAAAGAAAACATATGATATAGGGAGTTTAGAAAAACAGACTCTGGGACTGAGTTATGAAAGAAAGATGAAGAGCAGTGAGACCTGCAAATTGGATAGAATTAAGAGACTGCACATATTTATGAGAAAAAAGCATAATTAATAAATATTTAAAATAGTCTAAATATACAAGAATGTGGGATTAAAACATATATATTTATATATCTGCTTAGAGTTATAGATTATTAAAATTAAGTTATCAAATAATAAAACAGTATTTGTGATATATATAAGATTAAATGATAAAGTGATCTTTAAAACATTACATGCAATGGAATCCAACTCCTGTAATACAGAGCTGCAACAGAATATAATACAAGGTTAAGAAAATCAATTTCTTGTTATGGAATAAAAATTCTACATTAGTACTTTTCAAAATTTATTCTATGGATATATTTATTTGTACAATCAGAAAAAAGTAAATTTATTTATATACTATCATTTCACCTTTCCATATTCCTCAAAATGCTTCATTCTCAAATTATTATCATGCTTTGTATTAATAATAATTGTCTTTTTTGCAAGATTCTGGAGTTTTTCTATTTTTATCTCTTCCAGTTCCTCTCCTATTCTCTTTTGAATATAATTCATGCAGGTCATCACATTCACTGAAGCATTATTTTTTCTCAAGTGTATCAATGACCTTCCTGTTACTGGAAGCTCAGCTTCTCCTTGAATCAAACCTAGAAGAAAGAGTTTTGGGTCAAGTCAGAAAGGACAAATTTATTACTTTGCCAGGACTGAAGAATTGATGCTTCTGAACCATGATGTTGGCGAATACTCTTGAGAGTCCCTTAAACAGCAAGGAGATCAAACTAGTTAATCCTAAAAGAAATCAATCCTGAATATTCATTGGAAGGACTGATGCTGAAGCTGAAGCTCCAACACTTTGGCCACCTGATGCGAAGAGCCAACTCATTGGTAAAGACCCTAATGCCGGGAAAGATTGAGGCAGGAGAAGAGGACAACAGAGGACAAAATGGTTGGATGGCATCACTGACTCAATGGACATGAGTTTGAGCAAACACTGGGAGATGGTGAAGGACAGGGAAGCATGGCGTGCTGCAGTCCATGCTGCATGTCCAAGAGTAAGACATGACTGAGCGACTGAACAACAAGGCAAACAGGGACACACCAAGCTTCTGCCCTCAAAAACCATGTGTCCCAACCCCAGAGGATTTGGTGAAGGGTTGTTAGTTGTTCAAAGATATGATATCTCCCTTAATCTCATCTCCTCCCAAAGAAAGGCAGCGCCAAAGAATGCTCAAACTACTGCACAACTGCACTCATCTAAGGCAATGGCACCCCACTCCAGTACTCTTGCCTGGAAAATCCCATGGACAGAGAAGCCTGGTAGGCTGCAGTCCATGGGTCGCTAAGAGTCAGATATGACTGAGCGACTTCACTTTGACTTCTCACTTTCATGCATTGGAGAAGGAAATGGCAACCCACTCCAGTGTTCTTGCCTGGAGAATCCCAGGGATGGGGGAGCCTGGTGGGCTGCCATCTATGGGGTTGCACAGAGTTGGACACGACTGAAGTGACTTAGCATTAGCATACACTAGTAAAGTAATGTTTAAAATTCTCCAAGCCAGGCTTCAGCAATACATGAACTGTGAACTTCCAGATGTTCAATCTGGTTTTAGAAAAGGCAGAGGAACCGGAGATCAAATAGCCAACATCTGCTGGATCATCGAGAAAGCAAGAGAATTCCAGCAAAACATCTATTTCTGCTTTATTGACTATGCCAAAGCCTTTGACTGTGTGGATCACAATAAATTGTGGAAAATTCTGAAGGAGATGTGAATCCCAGACCACCTGACCTGACTCTTGAGAAACCTGTATGCAGGTCAGGAAGCAACAACTGGACATGGAACAACAGACTGGTTCCAAATAGGAAAAAGAGTATGTCAAGGCTGTATATTGCCACCCTGCTTAGTTAACTTCTATGCAGAGTACATCATGAGAAACACTGGGCTGGAGGAAGCACAACCTGGAATCAAGATTGCCGGGAGAAATATCAATAACCTCAGATATGCAGATGACACCATCCTTATGGCAGAAAGTGAAGAAGAACTAAAGAGCCTCTTGATGAAAGTGAAAGAGGAGAGTGAAAAAGTTGGCTTTAAACTCAACATTCAGAAAACTAAGATCATAGCATCTGGTCCCATCACTTCATGGGAAATAGATGGGGAAATAGTGGAAACAGTGTCAGACTTTATTTTTTGGGCTCCAAAATCACTGCAGATGGTGATTGCAGCCATGAAATTAAAGACACTTACTCCTTGGAAGGAAAGTTATGACCAACCTAGATAGCATATTCAAAAGCAGAGACATTACTTTGTCAACAAAGGTCTATCTTGTCAAGGCTATGGTTTTTCCAGTAGTCATGTATGGATGTGAGATTTAGACTGTGAAGAAAGCTGAGCACAGAAGAATTGATGCTTTTGAACTGTGGTGTTGGAGAAGACTCTTGAGAGTCCCTTGGACTGCAAAGAGATCCAACCAGTCCATCCTAAAGGAGATTAGTCCTGGGTGTTCATTGGTAGGAATGATGTTGAAGCTGAAACTCCAATACTTTGTTCACCTGATGCGAAGAGCTGACTCATTTGAAAAGACCCTGATGCTGGAAAAGATTGAGGGCAAGAGGAAAAGTGGATGACAGAGGATTAGATGGTTGGATGGCATCACCGACTCAACAGACGTGGGTTTGGGTGGACTCCGGGTGTTGGTGATGGACAGGGAGGCTTGGCGTGCTGTGGTTCATGGGGTCACAAAGAGTTGGACAGGACTGAGTGACTGAACTGAAGTGAATCTCATCTCCATGATCTTCTAATCTTGATGAGCTTCTCTGGTTCCTTTATTCTTGCCTCAGGTGGTTTCTGAGCTGCTCCTTCCTTGTGTGGCTTTGTGCTGCTGTGCTGAGTCTTGTCTGACTCTCTGCGATCCCATGGACTGTAGCCTGCCAGGCTCCTCTGTCCATGGAATTTTCCAGGCAAGAATACTGGAGTGGGTCACCATTTCCTTCTCCAGGGGATCTTCATGATGCAGGGATTAAACCCATGTCTCCCACATCTCCTGCATTTCAGGTGAATTCTTTATCACTGATTCAGCGGGGAAGCCCTCCTTTGATTAGCAACTGTTTGAATTGCCCTTTGGAATATTGAAGGTCCTGGAAGGCTAGAGTCTTGCCTATAAAAAGTGGGGGAAAAAAAGGACATAGTTCCTGGGAGCCTCACAGGGCCTTGCTCAAGTTTTAGTGGTGGCCAAGCTATAGACTGTCACAGTGGTCCAAGCAAACACCAGCCAGTACATTTAGCTTGTGTCGTGGCAGCAGATGTATTTTGGAATTAGGTTAGATGTGCCATTTGGAAAGTCCCTGATGCTGGGAATGACTGAAGGCAGGAGAAGGGTGTGACAGAGGATGAGATGGTTGTATGGCATCACTGACTCAGTGGACATGAGTTTGAGTAAGCTCAGGAGTTGGTGATGGACAGGAAGCCTGGTGTCTACAGTCCATGGAGTCACAAAGAGTCAGACACAACTGAACGACTGAACTGAACTGAACTGAATTGGTTGTGTCAAGTGAGCAAGAGTCAAGCATGGTTCCTGGAACACTGGAGTAACTGGGTGAATTATAAATTTAAATTACACACAGTGAAGAAAGGAACAGTTTCAGTGGGGATGGGGTGTTTTAGAAGCATTTTGTACATGCTAGATTTGACATTGCAATGAGGTTTCTGAAAGCAGATTTTGTGTAGCCAATTAGTTATATGAGTTTTAAGGTATCCTGAGAGAAGGAGAGAGAGGTTAAAGACATGAAACTGGGTAAATTATCCTAAAGACATACTATGAATAGAACAGAAAATTGTCCTTCAAGAAACTAACATTTGGTGTTTGGTTCCATGAGAAGGAAGCAGAATAGAAGATTGAGCTTGAAATGGAAGGACAAATTAGTAAAATGATAAAATAAACCATGAGAAAATATAATTTTGAAAAAGACAAGAAAGGGAAGTCATTAAAGTCTGTGGGTTGTATGTATTGTGCTGAACTTGAAAAAAAGTGTATATGCTGCTGCTGCTGCTAAGTCACTTCAGTCGTGTCCGACTCTGTGCGACCCCATAGATGGCAGCCCACCAGGCTGCCCTGTCCCTCGGATTCTCCGGGCAAGAACACTGGAGTGGGTTGCCATTGCCTTCTCCCATATATAGCATAACATAGTTTGAATAAGAAGAGAGGAAAATCGTTAAAAGAAAATTTAATTTTCCCATTGATTTGAATCAAAATAGGCTAACAATCAGAAAATAGGAATTTCCATCAGAATTCTAGACTTCTGCTGCGAAAGATTCTTCACATTATTGCTTTTTAGGTTCCTTATTATATCACTCTTGTCCTCACTATTAGAAGGACTCTTTCAGTCATAATCTTAAAACATGATTCATCTTTTCACAAACTACAGAATTTAGGAAGTGTAATATATAGACTTTTTATATATAGACTTTTATATATATATATATATATATATATTTTCTCAAAACAGAAGGATTCTTATTATCAATCCATTATACAAATGGAGAAATGGTAGTCTTGTAAATTAAAATAACATGCATATATTTCCACTGTACAAAAAGTTGGAGTCTGAGTAAAACCTTGTCTGGTTGATTTCTGATCATATGCTCTAGACCATTTTGAGGTGTTTTTTAGTTTTCAAGTCATATCACCCTCTAAGATATATTTCCAATCTATGTCTTTATATTGGTCAAGTTTTAAGTCAAAACTTGTTAAATTCTAAGTTTGTTATATGAAGCAAAGTATTCCATCTCTTTTCTTCATTAACTCTGTAAATTTGAAAAAGAGCTCATCATTAGTTTGCATAATTATAAACTAGCACATCAATATTCAGCTATTTGCTGAATAAGCTACCTAAACTATGCAATCTGAAGAATACTTTTTCTAATTTATATGTTAAGAATATGGCATAATTTTATTCCAGATCCTTATTTTGCATATATTATATTTTGACTGAGGTGGTCAAGCTATTTTTATTTCATCCACTTTATACACACTTCTAGAAAGTTAGATAAAATAATTATTCAATTGTCTTTACAGTACTTAAGTGATCACTAGTTTCTTGTATGTCAGAGTAGGAAATACATGTATGAAATTACCAATAATCTAAATAGATTTGTAAAGCTTATTCTCTAGATAGCTATATTCTTCTATTTAGTGTAGGTAAGTTACCATTACTATACCTATCAGGGTATCTTAAAACAAAAGGAAGCTTTCTAAGAAAAGAAACAATATGATAATTGAAGTCTTTCCTACTCATTTGTAGATTTTTAATGTCTAAAATACTTGAATTTTTTTAAATTTTATTTTATTTTTAAACTTTACAAATTGTATTAGTTTTGCCAAATATCAAAATGAATCCGCCACAGGTATACGTGTGTTCCCCATCCTGAACCCTCCTCCCTCCTCCCTCCCCATACCATCCCTCTGGGTTGTCCCAGTGCAGAATGTTAACACAAGCATTATATTCAATGTTAGACGGATTATGATCTGTATCTACCTGGTTCAATGACAAGAATAAAGTGAAACACTGTTTGGATACCAATGCATTTGTCACTCAATTGTTCATCTGTATTTTCCTCCACTTTTCATAGTGTTCTACCAAAAAACTTTTGGGGCATTAGAATTTAGCATATCATAATGCCTAACTGTGCCATTTTGGGAGCCTTTGTGTTTACCAACCTGTGAAGATGGAAGCTTTCATGTAGGTAGGTAAGAAACATGGTATAGTGCTAGACAGTTTTTTCATCTCTAAAAGGGGGAAAACATGTATAACATTTAGGATGCTTGTGAGGATTAAATTATCCATATGAAATTCTTAGACTGGTTCCAGGCATGTAGATAAGTTATAGTAAAGCTAATTTTATTGCTGCTTGGTTTGTACTAAGCTCTATTTATTTTTTTAAGTATACAAATTGACTTATTTACAAAACAGACTCACAGAGAACAAACTTGTGGTTACTGCAGAGGCAAGGTGGATGGAAATGGGTGGAAGGGGCAGTTAGGAAGCTTGGGGTTGACATGTACACGCTTCTGTATTTAAAATGAATATCCAACTGGGAACTGCTGCTCAATATTTCTACAACACAGGGAACTCTGCTCAATATTTATACAACAACCTAAATGGAAAAATAATTTGAAAAATGATAGATTCATGTATATGTAAAAAAGTCTCTTATAGTTTTCTTCCACTGCAACTACAATCATGTTTCCAAGACTAATTCTTGTATCAAAATGTTGTGCCATTTTTCCTTCCTCCAACTTCTACAAATTTTGAATGAAAAATACATTGATCTCCCTTCCAAAAATCTTAACTGTGTTTTTTTCCCAGGACTCAAGGCAAGAGGAACATAGAGTGCCAGGTTTATTTCACAACGTTTGTTCTCTTGAGATTCGTAGCCCAGCTTGCATGTTTTATTTTTCAATAAAGACTAGAAATACCCTTTTGTAGCCTACTTTTTCAAGCCCAAATCTCCATAACCTTTTCCAGTTCATAACTATTGGTACTGACTTTCATGTCCAAGTTCTGGAAATATTTCTAGTTATTTCTTTTCCCTAAAAATTGTAGTGTTTTCCTTGCTTCTGTTGGGGCTCCTATGCGAAGATTAGAGTTCATATTTTAAGAAATGGAGTGTACCAGAATTTTAATGACAGCTGCTTAAATTGGTATCACCTAACTGATCTGCCAAGCTCTGCTCACCAGGAGGAGGCACCTGGTAATTTATCTTTGAACTGTTTGACTTTGCCTGAGTTATGCTTGGAGGTTTTAAACCCATAGAGATATGTTATCTTGTTCATCTAATAGACACTCTTCTAGCAACTAGTTAGCCTCCTGGCATCTATACTATGTTTTTAGAATCTAAGAGGAAACAGAACTCTGTGTTTCTAAGTGGAGATTATACTTAGTTTGTAACTTGTAGGAGCAGCAGCATAGCCTCCATTTCAGACACCATCCTTTACTCACTCATTTTGTGAGAAGGTGCAGTTTCTTTACTTTTTGATATTCTGTTTTTTTGCATTTGTCAGACATAGCCCTTTCAACATACAAAGAACTAAAATGAGGCCATTGACATAAATGTTCCAAGTAAAACACAAAATAAAATGATAAGATGTCAATATGCCTTAAATACCAAACACACCAACAGACAATACCAATTGCTGGTAAGGATGTGGAGCGACAGAAGCTCTCATTAATTGCTGATGGGAATTCTAAATGGTATGGCCAGTTTGGAAAATAGTGTGAAACTTTCTTTCAAAGCTAAGTAGAATCTTGCCATGTGATCTAGAAATTGCACTTCCAAGTATTTACCCAACTAATCTGAATTCTCACGTCCACAAAAAATCCTGCATGCTGATAACTATAACAGTTTTGTTAATATTTGCCAAAAACTTAAAATAATGAAGTCTTCAATAGGTGAATAAAGATCAAAACTGTCTTACTATCTCTGGGACTTTATCTACTTACAAGAGATATGAGGTACTTTTCTAGGTGACTGATAACATTCTAAACTTGATTTATATTTTGCTTATCTGGATGTGTATATGCATGTAAAAATTCATTAATCTGTACATATAAGATTTGTGTACTTTGATGTCTAAAGCTCAATTAAGAAAAAAAGAGAAATTATTTGAAAATACTTTTTAATTATATAAATATTTGTATGTAGAGTTGTAATTTGCTTTGTTTTTTTTAATAGAAAACATTTCACTTTCTACAGAGCATTTTTTACTGATAAAATATCATTTTTGAGTCTGAGCTAATGACAACCATTAAATTAGCAATTCACTAAGCAGTTGAAAAATTACTTAATGCTGCTGTGCACAGCACATTGTGTCTAAGCCATTAGCCTTCAGTGTTAGAGTATAGGAGTAAGCGGTACACTGGGTTACGGAATTCCACGAATGAATCAGTAGTCTGAAGCCATCACGAGGAGTTAAGAACTTTATGTTGGAGTAGCCTATAAATCACCTCAGAAAACTTTGTCTAAACAGGTTGCTTACATTATTAGAAACATTTGAGACACTAATCCATTATAATTTCCTGCTTATTCTAGACCATCTTTTCACTGCATAAGAGTTCACATAGAATAAAAAGTTAAGGAATTGTTGCAACATCAAGATATTATGAAAGCCCATGATAACTGTGAAAAAATATATAGGTTATATAAGGTAATTTTTTAAAATTTCAGCTAAATGGATGTTTTAAGAATTTTCTCTCTTCTCACTGTCCCCCTCCAAGCTACAACCCCCCCCCCAAAAAAAGATACTTTATTGGAATTTGGAAAAATTGGCTTAACTGAAAAGAGAAATAGTGAGAGAATCCTTAACTCTGTGTGTGTGTGTGTGTATAAGACTTCTAAGGAACTAAATTTGGTTTGAGCCAGTGAAATGATCTGTTTATTCTTATATCATTTCATGTCATAAAGGTATATTTATTATTATGAATGTATATATAATATAATATATAATCATATACTATGATTTATTATATCCATTCTTTACACCTAAGTCAAAGACTGTGTAATAGATTCTTGATATTTTCCTATGTAGTCCCAAAAACTGTGTAGATGCTTAAAGTAGATCTGGGTTTTTCTGCCAGTAGAGTTACTCTCACCACCTACTTTGGATGCTCCAGAATTTTGTGTCATTATCTAGGTTCACAAGCCTTAAGAGAAATATTCAGACGTGTTCTACTTCATCATCGTTGGTGATGTTAATAGAAAGAACATAAATTGTATTACAAAGCCAGATTTCCTCTTTCCCTGATCAGAGTCTAAGGTAATACTTAAAAACCAAAAAAAAAAAAAAAAAAAAGAAGAACAAAAAAGAAACATCTTAAAGAGACAAGCACCTCAAAACTAGGTGCTCTGCAGCAACAATGCAGAAAAGTATGCGATTAATGGTGAAAGCATCTGTGACCAAACTGAAACAGAATGGTTTGACTTGAACCTCGCTGAGACAGAGATAGTGTATAGCTCAGGCTGTATGTAAGGGAGGGAGCAAAGGTCCTCAAACAGTATCATTAATGAATGTGGATGAAGCCCCACAGCTGGACATTTATTTCCTCAACATTTTATGTGAAGCAAAACTTTTTTTTTTAATTTAACTTTACAATACTGTATTGGTTTTTCCATATATCAACATGAATCTGCCACAGGCATACATGTGTTCCCCATCCTGAACCCTCCTCCCTCCTCCCTCCCCATACTATCCTTCTGAGTGGTCCCAGTGCACCAGCCCCAAGCAACCAGTATTGTGCAGCGAACCTGGACTGGCGACTCGTTTCATATATGATATTATATATGTTTCAGTGCCGTTCTCCCAAATCATCCCAACCTCCCCTTCTCCCACAGAGTCCACAAGACTGTTCTATACATCAGTGTCTCTTTTGGGTCTCGTACACAGGGTTATTGTTACCATCTTTCTAAATCCCATATATATGCATTAGTATACTGTATTGGTGTTTTTCTTTCTGGCTTACTTCACTCTGTATAATAGGCTCCAGTTTCATCCACCTCATTAGAACTGCTTCAAGTGTATTCTTTTTAATGGCTGAGAATACTCCATCGTGTATATGTACCACGGCTTTCTTATCCATTCATCTGCTGATGGACACATAGGTTGCTTCCATGTCCTGGCTATTATAAACAGTGCTGTGATGAACATTGGAGTACACGTGTCTCTTTCAATTCTGGTTTCCTCAGTGTGTATGCTCAGCAGTGGGATTTCTAGGTCATAAACAAATGGGACCTAATTAAACTTAAAAGCTTCTGCACAACAAAGGAAACTATAAGCAAGGTGAAAAGACAGCCTTCAGAATGGGAGAAAATAATAGCAAATGAAGCAACTGACAAACAACTAATCTCAAAAATATATAAGCAACTCCTACAGCTCAAGTCCGGAAAAATAAACGATCCAATCAAAAAATGGGCCAAAGAACTAAATAGACATTTCTCCAAAGAAGACATACAGATGGCTAACAAACACATGAAAAGATGCTCAACATCACTCATTATCAGAGAAATGCAAATCAAAACCACTATGAGGTACCATTTCACACCAGTCAGAATGGCTGCGATCCAAAAGTCTACAAGCAATAAATGCTGGAGAGGGTGTGGAGAAAAGGGAACCCTCTTACACTGTTGGTGGGAATGCAAACTAGTACAGCCACTATGGAGAATGGTGTGGAGATTCCTTAAAAAACTGGAAATAGAAGCAAAACTTTTTAAGAGAAGGAAAAAAAAGAAAGGAAGAAAGCACTATTAGAATAAAAAAAAAAATTAGAATAGCCCTTGCTAGCAGACTATGGAGGCAACAAAAGTACTTAAGAAACTTTCTTCCCAGGTAGGAAAACTAAAATATGTGTATTCTTTCACTTTCAAGGGTTTCCCTTGTGGCTCAGATGGTAAAGCATCTTCCTGCAATGCAGGAGACCCAGGTTCGATTCCTTGAGTTGGGAAGATCCCCTGGTTAAGGAAATGGCAACCCACGCCAATATTCTTGCCTGGTAAATCCCACAAACAGAGGAGCCCATGGGCTCCAGTCCATGGGGTCACAAAGAATCGAACACAACTGAGCAACTAACACTTCACTTTCAAATATTATGTAATAAATCCATAAATTGAATTCCTTTCCTCTTCTGAGCTCTGTTTCATATTTTCAAATCAAGTATCTCATAATCTTCTAGTAGAATTTTTCTGAGTCATTGCAATGTTTTCTTTGACTATAGTGTCATTAATACTGTTTTATGATAAATTCTGTGCTTATTTGAACACATCTGTTCTTCTATTAATCCAGACCAGAAGGGAAGGAACTTTAATAAAAATTATAAGGTAAAATTAGAAGTATACAAGTTAAATATATAGGACAGAGATGGAGTGATAACATCTGCTTTATTGAGAATATGTGTTTCTTGAAATAGAAATATCGCTTTAATTCAACTTGGCCTGTCTGTATTTCGTATATCACAACTTTGAGTATCATAGTTGTACAGTAAATATTTGGTAAATAAGTGAAACTGTGTGACTGGTTGAACATCATCTCCATGGAAAATTTAATAGGGAATTACCATTTAAGCTTTACCACACCTAAAGTAAAGCATTCCTGTACTTCCTCATTTAACATTTGGCCCTTCTCTTTCTCTCCTATTAGACATAATCATTGTTTGATAACTTTATATTATTTTACTCTATCTTGACTACATTCTTGAGGTTGGAAAAAAAAAGTCTTAATGACTATCAGTATAGTACCAAAAAAAAAAAAAAAAAAAAGTTTAACATTGGAGTTTACCCTGGAAGGAAGAGATAGCTTTTTTACTGTAGCCTTTTTCTTACCTTTCTATGTATGCCATGATCTCCTGCCTGGGGAATGCATTGTGTTGGCGTACATATACCCATAAACTTTGAATTACATCTAAGAAACTACTCTGGAATCTTTGGAATCTCTAAAAAACAAATAAATAAAGAACAAAAGACCCATTTTATTTTCAAAGTATTATTGGATTTTTTTATCATTAAAATATTAAAATTTGAGAGTAAGTTTTTTTTTTATTGTGGGGTAGATGAGAGACTTATTAAAATTGTTTTAAACTAAACTTTGGCTGAATAATTTAAACTAAAATTATTTAATAACTTAAAAATAATCAAAATTATTGAATAAACCAAAAAAGTCACGGATATGACAGAAAGGAAAAATGCTACAAAAAGTAAAATAATGTAAATCATTATTGTAAATAATTGTCTATTTAAAGTACTAGAAGGCATCTAGGAACTGGATTCTATTGTGCTGTATATTCAGTTTGTGTGTATTTTTCCTTCATCTGGCTTGGGTGTGTGAAGACAAGATTTGAGGCTGTGTTAAGAGTATTAGGGTTAGTCTACTTATGGTAGAAGAATGAACCTGTAAAGGCTAAAGGCCATAATGATATTCAGATATTCTTTCTTTCTTTGTGTCTTCATCCTTTGAGTTATTAAAAATGTGGCTTTTAGAGGAAATAGACATTCCATCATGTGTGATAAAGAAATGAGAATTTTCAGGCCATGACAGTTAACAAGAAAGCCTTATACCATATAGCGAAATGTGTTCCACAGGGATTAGAAATCATGCAAATATTTGATTGAGGTTGGTTCTTTAAAAATCTCATTTATTAATTAAAAAATAAACTTAAATTCTTTACCTTCATCTGCTCACTTTCTTTTTACTCAAAGAGATTTGTACCAGTGCCATTTCTTCTTTACTCCGTTATCTTCTGGTTGGAGGAAGGTACCAATTACAATTCTATGCCATCACAACTGATAGAACTCTGGAGGGATAAGTTCACAGCAGAGTTTGCACATTATAGCTCTTTCAAAGCTCATGCTTTAGTCTTCCCAAAGGTGTGGAAAGCTCATTAAATTCAGTATTGATTATTTACACAGCCTAAAATGTATTGGTGAACAAATTGATTTCAGATGTATCTTTCAGGCCTAAAAACTTCTATAAGTTGCTGTTTTTTATATGTAACTATAGACTTTGAATATATGCAGTGTCATTATTTGCATAGTCTCACATCATTAAAATAACAGAAAAATTAACCTCAATGTGGTACTGAAAATGACAGAAAAAGGCAGAAAAAGAGCCTGACACCTATATTCCATTCTTTTCTGTTTATTGAATAATCCTGGAGATAAGCTAAGCATGCAGTTAATGTAAAGGAAACTCAAGTTTTGTTTCTAGTCTATGGAAATAATGTAACTAAAGTTACCTGGGGAAAATATGATTGCAGGAGCAGGCTCTTGCCTGATTTTATGAGGAAGGATAGTTCAGTTAAATGAGAAGAAATGAGAAGGTGGTAATAAGCAGTAGCAGGTCCTGCAGGCGGAGTCAGTTGGGACCAACATCTGGTTGGTTCATGTCTGCAATCAGTATGGCCGTGGTTACAGCCGGTAGGTTGAGCTGTGTCTCCTCCACCTGCTCTCAAAAGTGGTTATATCAGTAAAAGAATATGTTCTGGTTACTGTTTTTGGAGAGAAGCTACATATCTGATAATTCTACTCTCAGCATGGTGGTAACTGGAGAACAATGAACTATCTGGTATAGAGTCACTCTACTTCAGTATTTTTGCTTTAAATAAAATAGATGAGTAACCTTGTCATATTATCGCCTATTGTCACATTAAAGATCAACCATATATTTAATCTGCACAAGTACATGAACTAGTCATCTTTTTGTCCATTAACTGAATAATTTTTATCTAACGTATTCATACTGCTACTGAGAAGCAGGCCTTCCTCAAGCATACTCTCCTGGTGTCAACTATGTTCTTAAAGTATTTTGTCAACAGGTTTGATAAATTGGATTAAGAGGACAAACTTCTATAAAATATAATTCAGCAAAATTTGAGAGAAGTAGAATGAAAATATCTTAGTAGTAATATAACATAAACTTTAAATCTGTGATAAATTATTTTTTACAAAAAGCAATCCAGACTCAGATGGCATCACTAATAGTTTTATTCACAAATATTTGAAGAAGAGAATATATTGTACAAAAATTTTTACAGAGCAAAAAAAAGGAATGCTTCCATACTTGTTTTATGAGGAAATATGTCTTTGATAATAACACTAAATCAGAACAATATCAAGGCTAATTCTTTTATTGAACATTAATACAAAATGGTAAACAAAATAATAGCAAATCAAACCCAGCAAAGTATAAAAATGATAATAATAATGAGTTTCTTAAAAGCATGCAAAGTTGGTTTATCCTATGACGATGAAACAATGTGATTCACTGTGTTAATAAAATAAATAAGAAAAGTATTATGATCACTCTATACATGTAGCAAAAGCACATGATAAAATTCAAAATATGTTTTTATAAAAAACATTTAGTAAAATTTAAAGTTAAAAAGGTAATAATCTGATAAAGGAAATCCAACACAAATGACAGCAATCTTTATATTTAATGGTGAAATACTGAAAGTTTTCCCAGTGAGATCAAATTATTGGCAAGGATGCTTGTCTCAACACTTTTATTTAATGCTCTCCTTTAAGTCATAGAGAGTGAAGTAAGAAAAGGAAAGTTTTAAAAGTGAAGATAGGTAAAATAAAATATTTAAACTGTTATTATGAGTAAGACCAAGAAATTTTCAGCATGACATATCTACTACATTCATGGAATCAAAGTAAAATTATCAGAATTCAGTAAGTAATATCAATAAACAAAAATATACATTTGATATAGAAGCAAGAGATCATTAGAATAGGAAGTTTAATACAGAATTATAACATCAATGAAAACATCAAATATCCATGACTAAATCTAATAAAAGTGTAAAAATCCCTATAGAGAAGTCCATAAACTATTACTGAGAAAAATTCAAGACCTAAAAATTGAAAAGATGTACTACATTCATTAATGCTGACATTCACTAATGTAAAAAGATAAATTTGTGTCAAATTGATCTGTAAAATTGTTATTATTCTAATAAAATCTTAGAGTATTTTTGTGATTATTAAGATAATTCTAAAAATTTATGGAAATGTGGCACTGCTATAAAAATAGACCCATCAAAGATAATAGTCAAGAGGAAGGAAAAGGTGAAGTGGAGTAGGTAGGAAATAACCCATTTTCTAATTCTACTCTGTGTGACCAGCTTGTTCATAAGGCACATAAATATATACTGGTGTGTGTATAGCTTTAAGTAGTCAAAAGAATTCATCATTTTTTCATTTGTAATTGCGAGTTATATAACTTAACAGAAGTTAACTTAGTGTAATCAAAACATAAGTGACAAAATAACAGTTGTTAGATATATAAGTATTTAATATTTGTTGTTTTTCATTTGCTCAGTAGTGTCCAATTCTTTGTGATCCCATGGAATGCAGCACACCAGGCTTCCCTGTGCATCACCAACTCCCAGAGCTTGCACAGACTCATGTTCATCCAGTCGATGATGCCATCCAACCACCTTATCCTCTGTCGTCCCCTTCTCCCGCTTTCAATCTTTCCCAGCATCAGGGTCTTTTCCAGTGAGTCAGCACTTCGCATCAGGTGGTCAAAGTATTGGAGCTTCAGCTTCAGCATCAGTCCTCCCAATGAATATTCAGGATTGATTTCCTTTATGATAGACTGGTTGGATCTCCTTGCAGTCCAAGGGACTCTCAAGAGTCTTCTCCAACACCACAGTTCAAAAGCATCAATTCAGAAGATAGATAGAAATGTAGTTTTTAAAATTGAAGCATCAACAAGTTCCAAAGAACTAGGGTTCTTTCTTGTTTAAAGTACTTTGGAATGTAAATATATCAACACCAGTTGAAAAGTAAAGGCAGTAAGTATATAATATCTTAAAGGATCATAGTATATGACACATCATAGAAAGCAGAGTTCCAATATTTGCTCTGCCAGTTGCTCATTGTAGGTTCTTAAATCACTTAGACTCACTGATTTCCAGTTTGGTAAAGAATCTGCCTGCCAAAGCAGGAGATGCAAGAGATGCGGATTCAATCCCTGGCTCAATAAGATCCCCTGGAGTAGGAAATTAAAACCCAGTCCAGTATTTCTTGCCTGAAAAATTCCATGGACAGAGAATCCTGGCAAGCTACAGTTCATGGGGACTCAAAGAGTTGGACATGAATAAGCAGGCACACTCACATATAATGAGAAGAAATACTGTCATGGGTATATAGGGTTGTTCTCAAGAGTAAATGAGAACACAATTCAAATACAGCCATTAACACTGTTATTCACCTATAGTTAGTATTCAGTTGCTGTTGGGTATTATTATTACTGACATTGAAATGTTCTGGGGAAAGTAAAATAGTGTTTAGTTTGATGTGCTAGCAAGTTTATTTGAAAGTTTTTTAAAAATATGACATAGTAGAACCAAGCAAGCTAATGAAAGAAAGCTGAGTCCAAAGAGATGGCTAGTGGTAGAAAATGGAGGAATTATCGAAGTGACAAAGTATGTAAAGAAGTGATGGAGGAAAGAAAACTGCAGTTGTAAGGCAAGTGAGGAGGAAGAATATTTCTTATTTGAGAGAGAGTAGGTGATACTTGGTGAGAATTCAAAGCAAATAGTTTTAACAAATATAAATTCCATGATATGTAGAGAAAGTTCATGAGTTCAAAACTGAGGACTCAGATAGCAATTAATTAGGAAGCAAGTGTTTGTGGAGAGGTAAGGAGGTGAATCAGAGATTTGGATCATGGGTGGTTGAGATGGAATAAAAATGACCATTAAGTTACCTCTCATGCTGAAAGGTAAATGGAGTTCATTGTCTATCCCTTGATTTCAGGCTGATCTTGTAACTATCTATAGAATACATCAGAAGTAACATTACCACAATTCTGTACCAAACTTTTTAAATGATTGGAAATGTCTGTTTTTTGCTTCTTGGAATACTCACTCTTAGAAATCTCCTTATAGCAGCCAACTGTCATATTGAGAGAAAGCACAAAAAACCATATGGAGAAATCTGCATGAAGGAGAATCAAGGCTCTGGTCAACAATCTTTGGCTTAGCTTTTATCTGATAACCAGCATCAAATTGTTTGAAGAGTGTAACTCATCTTTGAAATGAAGGTAAAGAATATTCTAGTTCTACCTGAACTGCTCAGGGTATGACCCATAAAGCACAAGCAGGTTGTCCCCACCAAGCTCTGTTCCAATAGCAAACTTCAGAATCATATGGCTGATTTTGTTTGCTTTACCTTACTATGTTTAGAGTATAAATATAGATAACTGAAACAAGTAGCAAGGGAAAGTTTGAAAGAATCTAATCTATAGTGTGCAGTGACTGATTATACATATATTATATATATTTCCCCAGATATTAAAGAAAAACAAAATAGGCAAACAACTGCAAAAAAACAGAGAATGTGGTAAGAAAGGGAGGCAGCGATATACCACTTCAATACCACTATCAATACAATTACTCTATCTGGGAAACAAAAATATCCAAGACTAAAGGAGAGATCAATAAAAGCTAAATTAAAGGAATTTCTGGGGAGATTGAACATTTAGAGAAAAAAATATCTAACTTCCACAAATCAGTTTGTTTACCTACACCTTCTGTTCACACATAAGGAACATAAATTATGATTTATGAGAGACAGAAGGTTACTTTACATATCTACAGAAGGCTTCCCTGGAGTCAAACCCATCTTATGGTAAAATTAAGGGCAAGTGCCCTGAAGCATTGTCACATAAGTTGGGGCCTGGCCCAAACAATCGCATGTACTTACAAACCTTTTACTAATAAATGACAGTAATGCTGAGAGAAAACATCCTTTTTCACTCACCAGTGCACATGGAAATTTAAGATGATAGCATTCTATTTTCCTTTCTATGAAAGTTTCTTGAAGTGACAAGTGTATTCTATAAAAACACATAGTTTAAATGCTGTCTTATTTAGAGAAATATCTCTGATATTATTCAAAATGACTCATTTTAAATTTTAATTAACAGCATTGAGTTGAATATTATGTTATATATACATACATTGCAAACATAGTAACATTCATATATATTTATGAATAATATGTACTTATAGGTATATATATAAGTATACATATTTATATATACACTTATTCATACACATATAAACACACATACTCTAACATATGTGTTAGAAGTACATCATTGAACAAAGGATTTAAAGGTAGTTGTAAAAGAGAGAAAAAAGAATCTCAGAGAGTCCAGGTTGATATACAGAGTTTGATTTTGCCTGATAAGCAGTTGGAACAATTAAGTCTTTTTAGTGAAGTAACATTTTTTTCTTTCTGATCATATAATGCATGCTAATTTAAGAAATGTAAAATAAGTTAAAGTTCATTCCATAATTTAATTTCTGTATCCTTCTTGTCTTCAAAATTTTTCAAACTTATTTTCAGTTTTTTTATGTTCATCATGATAAAAGAGCTTATAATATTTTAGGGGTCAAAACTTAAGATATATTTGGATAAATGGTATCTGAAATATAAAGTTTGTTACTTATGTTTTAGGCATACACAAAGATGCGCTACATTATATGTTTCCAGGGAAATGAAAATTAAAGCAACAATGAGATAACACTATACACATACTAAAATGACCAAAATCCAGAATAACCAAATACTGTCAATAATATAGAGCATCAGGAATTCTCATTCATTGCTGGTGGATGCAAAATGGTATAGTTACCATGGAAGTTAGTTTGGAAATTTCTTGAAAAACTAAACATAATCTTACCATAAGAGCCAGTAATCATACTCCTTTGTATCTAAACAAAGGAACTGAGAATTTATGTTCACACAAAAACTTGCACTGAGATGTTTCTATCAACTTTATTCATAGTTTTCAAATCTTGAAAGCAATCAAGATATTCCTCTGTAGGTGAATGGATATATAAATTGTGGTATATACAGACAAGGAAATATTTTCATCACTGAAAAAACGAGCTATCAAGACTTAAAAAGACATGGAATGACATTAATTGATATGACTAAGTGAAAAAAGTCAATCTAGAAAAGCTACATACTATATGATTCCAAGTATATGCCAGTTTGGAAAAGGCAAATGAGGGAGACAGGAAAAAATGCAGTTGTTTCCAAAAATTGGGATGGGGAGGAAGGAAGACTCTGTGAAAAGCAAAGGTTGTTGTTGTTTTTTTTTTCTTTTAAGGCAGTGAAATTATTCTGTATAATACTATAATAAAGAACACAGGTCATTTTACATGTGTCAAACCCATAGAAGTTTCAATATCAAGGTTGTGCATGCATGCTCAGTCATGCCCAACCCTTTGTGACCCATGGACTATAGCTCACCAGGCTCCTTTGTCCATGGGATTCTCCAGGCAAGAATATTGTAGTGGGTTGTTATTTCCTACTCCAGGGGATCTTCCCAACCAAGGGATTCAATCTATGCCTCTTGTGTCTCCTACATCGGCAGGTAGATTTTTACCACTGCACCATCAGGGAAACCTCAATACCAGGAGTTAACCTTAATTAAACTATGCATTCAGGGCATTAATGATGTGTCAATGTACAGTTCATAGTTTATAGCAGATGTCCTATTCTGGTGGGGAATGTTGACTTGGGATAGCTATGTATATGTGAAGGCAGGGAATATAGGATATCTCTGTACCTTCTCTTCAATACTGTTATGAATTTAAAATTGCTGAAAAACTAGTCTATTAGAAACAGATAAAACTTGTGAGATTTTAATCATGATAGAAGCTAATTTCAACACAGCAGGAAAATACTGATGGCTCCAAAATGTAGAAGATAGTAACTGAAATAGTAAAAATGCATGGAGTCACTGATGTGACAATATAGTAAGACAGTTGGTAACAAGAATGGAGATTCATGTTGGAATAAGAGATTCAGTTTAGTTCAGTCCCTCAGTCATGCCCAACTCTTTGCGACCCCATGAATCGCAGCATGCCAGGCCTCCCTGTCCATCACCAATTCCCGGAGTTCACTCACACTCATGTGCATCGAGTCGGTGATGCCATCCAGCCATCTCATCCTCTGTCGTCCCCTTCTCCTCCTGCCCACAATCCCTCCCAGCATCAGAGTCTTTTCCAATGAGTCAACTCTTTGCATGAAGTGGCCAAAGTATTGGAGTTTCAGCTTTAGCATCAATCCTTCCAAAGAACACCCAGGGCTGATCTCCTTTAGAATGGACTGGTTGGATCTCCTTGTAGTCCAAGGGACTCTCAAGAGTCTTCTCCAACACCACAGTTCAAAAGCATCAGTTCTTCAGCGCTCAGCCTTCACAGTCCAACTCTCACATCTGTACATGACCACAGGAAAAACCATAGCCTTGTCTAGACGGACCTTTGTTGGCAAAGTAATGTCTCTGCTTATAAATATGCTATCTAGGTTGGTCATAACTTTCCTTCCAAGGAGGAAGCGTCTTTTAATTCCATGGCTGCATTCACCATCTGCAGTGATTTTGGAGCCTCCAAAAATAAAGTCTGACATTGTTTCCACTGTTTCCCCATCCATTTCCAGATTAGGACTATACACTTATAATGAAAACTGTATTCCTAAGAACTAAATATTGGAAAATTATATTTAAATAATTTGTAATTTATTATATCAAAATTTATGTAGTAAGTGACTCACAGGACCTCGACATTCCAGAGAGGGGAATAGGAAATTCATAAAAAAAAGACAGATAAATAAATCAATAAAATACCAATACAGATTGAAGAGACTTAGAAAATGATGGTAATGCCATTCTCCCAAATCATTCCACCCTCTCCCTCTCCCACATAGTCCAAAAGACTGTTCTATACATCTGTTTCTCTTTTGCTGTCTTGCTTACAGGGTTATTGTTACTATCTTTCTAAATTGCATATATATGCATTAGTGTAAAATAATTAACCTCCAATTAAAATAAATTTATATTAAAAATAAAAAAAGAAAATGATGGTAATATACAAGTAAAGTGGCATATACTGGACTCTATAGGTTATTTGGGGGGGCTTTGTTCCAATACGAAAGTAGTGAATTCTAACTGGGAAGTTAGGAGAGCATTTCTGGGGAAGTTGAAAGTAGTTGGAGATCACTGAGGAGAGATAATTGGTTGATGTGTTCAAGTAGGATGCCATTTCAATTAGAATTATTTCCATGGATGCAAGAGGTTTTTATCTGGAAAGAGAAATAGGCACTGTGTCAGAGACAATAACATGCACAGATAAGAATGCCAGATGGTAAATAAGAAAAAACTGACTATTGAATTTTTGCAGAGAAAGAGCAGGGGATTCATGCATACATATCATTTATTCATTCCACATATATTCATTGAGTGCTTACTATGTTTTAGGCATGCTGCTGTTAGTAAACAGAGTAGACTAAAGTCTTATCATGGAGCTTTTGTTAGAGGAGTGAGAGACAATAAATAGCATAAATCATCAATTCTTCAAAATGTGGTCAGGCTTTCCTCATAGCTCAGTTGGTAAAGAATCCGCCTGCAATGCAGGGGACCTGGGTTCAATTCCTGGGCTGGAAAGATCCACTGGAGAAGGGATAGGCTACCCACTCCAGTATTCTTGGGCTTCCCTTCTGGCTCAGCTGATAAAGAATCCTCCTGCAGTGTGGGAGACCTGGGTTCAACCCCTGGGTTTGGAAGATCCCCTGAAGAAGGAAAGGCTGCCCACTCTAGTATTCTGGCCTGGAGAATTCCACAGACTGTATAGTCCATGGGGTTGTAAAGTGTCAGATATGACTGAGTGACTTTCACTTTCATCTATGGGAAAAGGTAATCAGCACATTAGAAAAGAAGAACCAAGGAATAGGGGAGGGTGTTGTCAGTACGAGATGCAGTGAAACAAAGATTTCAGGAAGGTGAGAGGATGAACTATGCAGATATCTAGGAAAAGATTAGTCTGATCGTATGATGTTCTATACTGTAGTCTGATCGTATGATATTCTGTACTTGAAGAACATCAAGGAATCCAGGATTCCGACAATGGAGTGAACAGATAATAGTAGAGCATGTTGTCAGAGAAGTCCTGTGTGGTGGGCAGGACTGCATAAGAAACCTGGTAAATCGTTATTTGTAGGCGCAGGCTTCCCTTCTTCCCTTGAATCCAGAAATGAGAGGTCATTGGAGGGCTTTGTATTTTACAGGATGACACTGACTGTTCTTATTGATAATAGATTGCAAATTTATATATTTCTGAAATATAATAGTTTCATCTAATCTTAATTATAACATGATATACACTTTTGACTTTTTTTGTTTTTGTTTTTAACTAGTCCTGCTTCTCAAAGCACACTGCACAATTCTCTCTCCACCCATGTACTAATCCTCTAGGAGCCTGGCTTTCATCTAGCTTCGACTCTAGCACACCACTGATAATAACTCACACATTTTCTTCTTATTCATTAGTTACTTAATGTATTAATTTCCAAAAGTCAATCAGTTCAGTTGAGTTCAGTTCAGTCACTCAGTCGTGCCCGACTCTTTGCGACCCCATGAATCACAGCACGCCAGGCCTCCTTGTCCATCACCAACTCCCAGAGTTCACTCAGACTCATGTCCATCAAGTCAGTGATGCCATCCAGCCATCTCATCCTCTGTCATTCCCTTCTCCTCCCGCCCCCAGTCCCTCCCAGCATCAGAGTCTTTTCCAATGAGTCAACTCTTCGCATGTGGTGGCCGAAGTACTGGAGTTTCAGCTTTAGCATCATTCCTTCCAAAGAAATCCCAGGGCTGATCTCCTTCAGAATGGACTGGTTGGATCTCCTTGCAGTTCAAGGGACTCTCAAGAGTTTTGTCCAACACCACAGTTCAAAAACATCAATACTTCGGCGCTCAGCCTTCTTCACATCCAACTCTCACATCCATACATGACCACTGGAAAAACCAGAGCCTTGACTAGACAGACCAAAAATCAATACCTGATTGTTAATAGAAAATCTAATATTCATCCAGTGGTAATAGAAAATTTAAAATGGTACAATTGGTTCTATGATTTTCTAATGTAGCAAAAGAGCAAATATTTTGTGTTTCCTTTTTATGTTAACTTTAAGGTCTTTTATTCAGGTAGCATAGTATTATGTAAATCCAAACCTCCCTCTTAATGCAGGATAGCCTATTTCATCCTGTTGAAAAATTTTATCACTTCACTCAGGTAAAGTATAAACACACCCACATTGACTTGTCTTTACCTCTTGACTAGTTCTGTAATGCATAATTACATTACATAAGGACACTTGCTTATTTTACAAGCACACAGAAATGAACAAGTTTTTGCTCTAATGTTTTCTACAAAAGGAGCACATGTACTGAAAAAAAGCAGTAGAAAATCACTTTCATAAAAATATCATCAGAGAGCCAAGGGTTTTAATGGAACATTCAACCTCTCTGATAAATAAATGTTGTCAAATCAAATATGTAATTTAATAGAAATATGATAGCAAAGACCAACTGCCAAATGACTCTTAAGGGGAAAATTTTCTGACATTTAAGAAAATGCACTTTTTGGAAGGCACTTGTCATGGAGTCACATACTCAGTTTTAAGGTAATCACTAGTAAATTATAGTTACCCTGCATCTTGTTATACACTGCTCTTTTCTATAATTGATCATCACTTCTTTTGATATGTATGGAGTTGGACTCTTTATGTATGCAATCCTTGAATGTATAATTCCAGAAAGGAATAGTCAAGGAATAGAAGTAGATTCTAATAGAAACATTTTTAAAAGATTCATTTATTGCAAATATACCACATAAGTGCAAAAGGCATTATGGAAATAATTCTTTTTTCATAAATTAGATTCAACAGCTGTGTAAATCCGTGCATTTTACTGTCTATAAGAGACATAATGCTAAATCAGGTGTCCTGTGTCCCAAAGCATTTGAAATGTAAAGAGGATACTCTTTTCAAAAACAGTGGTTAACTATTTTTATTTCATCCATTTTTTTTGTATGAAATCCTAGAGTTGGGCATAGTAAAGAAAAGAAAAATGATGGGACTTGTTAAAAATTATACTTGAAGATATTGAATAAATGAATAAACAAAGTGCATTCATACATACAATAAACATATATATGTGTGAAACATATTCATATAAAATCATATAAGCTCTGCTGGAAAATTTAAAGCCTAGTGTTACTTCCAATATAAATGATACTTGTTAAAATTCATTCTTGACTTCTTTTTTCTAATTCAGGACATAACACAACTTCCTACTAAAATGAAGGTAAATCAGAAGTTTATTGTTCAGAGACACTCAGCTCTTGTTTCCTCTGCTGACACCACCAATATGAATAATGACAGTATCAGTGATGAGGGAGTTTTTGTGATGCAAATCTCTCCACAGGGAGAGGACTATAGTCATCATGAGTTTATTTCACAATTCACCTTCTTTCTCTAGCAAGCCACTATAATGAGATCAACTGTACCCTTTCTCTAGATTGAAAAGTCAAATTCCCATGGATCACAGCAGGACTGATTTGCATCCTTCAGCCATCATGGTCATCAATTCCTAAGGACTCCAGGTCCATGAAGAGATTTGCATCTCTTATGATGGTCAAAATGAGCAGGATGATTCCACTGTGGTTTAGTTCATCTCAAGAATGTAGAAAATCTGCCAGTTTGTGTTTGTAGCAGAAAATACAGGTCACATTTCAATATAGCTATAACTACTTCATAATCTATTAGGTTTTTACATTAACACATTTCTTTGATTAAGCTAATTTACCTTACCCTTCCTGACCTGCTCACTCCTCTTTAATTTTCTCATTAAAGCTAATCACTTCACATCATTTCTTAAGTATTAATAAACAATAGTTTTCTTAACTCAATTTTGATTTCTTTGAGGCTTGAGGTATCAAAGAGCTTTAGGAGTGTTGAGATCTACAAGATTGGCAAAGTGCTTGGGATATGACAAATGTTCAACAAATCTACCTCCCACAAAATAATACTGTATCAAGTGTGTCATAATGCCATTTGTTAAAAGACTTTTGGTAAAAATGAATTTTCTGTGTATTGTTTCTGTGACTAATATATCAGAAGAAGTAAATTGCATAGTCTGCCAGTGTCTAAAAGTTCTAACCAAATAGAACTTACTTCTATTTATCCACTGCATAGCAAAACCAATCTATTGACACCAGGTTGTGGTAAAGGAAAGTACATTTCTTACAGGGTGCCAAGCAAGGAGAATGGGCTGTTAATGCTCAAAAGTCCTGATCTCCCATTGGACTTAAGGCAAGGGTTTTTAAAAACAACATTTGGAATGAGGATTGCAGCTTGTGCACGTTCTTCTGATTGGCTGGTGGTGAGGTAAGAGGGTGATATTTCTGGAATCCTAATTATCAAGCTTCTGGCTCCAACCTGGTCTACATGCTTGTGATCTGCATGTTCTTCTCATCCTCTACCTGGGTGGGGATCTTAATTTCTGTTGAAAAAGTCCAAGATATGCATCAAATTGTTAAAGGCATCCCTTTAGGAGAAACTAAGATTCTATGTTATCACCGAACTTTTGTTTAAGCTATCATTACTTTATTTATTTATTGCTTGACTGCTTTCCCTTTATTTCTGTAATCCCACTCTTCCTTAATTAGCAACAGCTTGAGTTTGCTCTTTGGAGCTCAGGTAAGACCTAGGAGACTAAAGTATTTTCTATAAATGAGAAGCTTGGGAAATAAAGGAATTTTATGAAGCCAGGAGAACCTTGAGGGGCCCTGCTTGGTTTCAACAGGATATGTTGAAAAAAGTTTAAAGCAAATACCTAGCTGGATAATTTTCAAGTTCAGCTATTTTTATGAATTGATTTGTGAAATAAGAATTCTATAGAACATACTTTAGGAAACGCTCATCTGAGCATGTTTTAAGGATGTTCTTTTGGATAATATTGTACATGCAATGAATCACAATATTAAATATTCATTTTTATGGCAATCCACTATGAGAGATATATTTTAACCATGTTTCTCTACGGGTTATATACACATACACACAAAAAAGATAGAAAAAAGGCTTTATTGATACCACTAGGCATAATTTACATTTGGCAATTTTGTGTGGAAGTTTGGAAGTGGTTTGTTAACTGTGGTCACTATTTAGAGCACTATAATACTTGATTATGAAGCATGTTGCAGAATTTATTTCAGACACTGAATTTGTCAATTGTGTATTGCCTATTTTGTTTTTGCTTTTCCTTACTCTTTTTTGCCTTCTCTGTATTAAAAAATATTATTTCCAAATGTTAACTTTTATTTTTACTGATTAAATAACATTCTGTCCTATTTAAAGGCTTCCACCATCCCTTTACTTTGTTCTGCAACAATAAATCTCCAGTAAACACCCTATTCTCAGGAAAAAAGAATACACCATCAGGGTTGCTAGTGACAAAGAGAAAACAAATGAACATAAGCAAGCTTAAGCTCGATTAGATCCACAGGGAAAAATCAATGACATGGAAAAGAACAAAGTTACAGAGGAATGAGGTTGCATCTTCCAACTTGTACACAAAGGAGCATAAAAAGGAAGAAACCACAGGATTACAAGACCGAGTTGATGCCAACACATGAAAAGTAAAGCACACAATGAAAGCAATTAACTGGATAATTGGAGCAAAACCAAACAATTTTGCCTCAATTAAATGGTTTACCTCACTTTAAAGTAATTTTGACTTGAATTATCCAGAATGGTTTGATAAAATTATTCAATAATCTGTTACCAGAGTGGGTAGGGTACTTTACTGCCTCCAAGTGCCTCTCCAGAAATGAAATGACAGACTTTTTTTTTTCAAAAAAAGGAAGTGACAGGTGGGAAACCTTATCCGTTTATGACCATATGGTTGTCATCTTTGTTCCTGTATCCTTGGCCTGACTACTTCTCAATCTCTGTCGATGTGTGTGTACTTCTAGCAGTTTATCCTCTGCCCTTTCTGTATTAACCAGTTGGGAAATCTGGAGATCTGGATATTCCCAGCAGAGTTCTATAGAATGAAGTTCATGATTTTTTTGTTATTTGAATTCTGTTCTTTTACCAACATATGTGGCCATTGGTAATAATGAGACATAACATTTATTGTTTTCCTGCTGTGATTTAGAGGCAATAAGCACTGCTATAATCCATACAGAAACAATCACGATGATAATTATTGTAATTTTACAGAGAAATGGAGGCTCCAATAACTCAAATAATTTACCAGAGGTCACAAAATTAGTCAGAGGCTAAGCTGGAACCAATTTTAAGTTCAGTCTGACCTTAAAGCACATGGTATTTCTATTGATATTATTTTTATATTAGTTCTTGGATATCATTAAAAAATCTTACTTTGTTCTGTTTCTCATAAGAACAGGTATAGAAAAAGGAAACATTCATTTCATTTTAGGATCGATAGCCTTCAAGCATTTTTTTTTCTTTTTTTAGTATGTTTGCATTAAAAATGAAAGGAGCATATTCCTCAACACATTTTTATTTCTCTCCATACAAGAGTCAAAGAGATCATTTAAAAAGGTAAATCAGATTGTGTCATTACCTCACCTGCTCAGAAGCTTCCAATGACCCATCACACATTGACTAATGTCCAAAGCCCCGACCATGCCAGAAAACCTGTCACCACCTGACTTTCCTCCATTTTACCTTTCCTCCAGTTTACCCCTCCTCCCCCATTCCAATCTCACACCACCCCCGTATGTTCTGGCATTTTTCTTTTCCTCAGACACGCCATGATTTTTCGCTTCATAAGACCCCTTTTGATAGGTCATCTCCTTGTTTCCTTTTGCCCTCTGTTAAAATTTTAGATTTGCCCTACCTCTCCCCATAACATCTTTCTCAACATAACTTCACTATTTTCTGTTCACTTTTTCTGCCTTATTAGTTTTTACTGCATTTATCACTATCAAGTATTAAATTGCATATTCATTTATTTACTCTCATATTTTATGAAACCTTGACATAAAGAAGCTTTTTAGTATTGTGGGTTTGGGGTTGTCTCTATTACCATTGGCTCCCCAGAATCTAAAGTGTGTCTTGTATATATTAATTGTTCATAAATATAGAACTCTCTTTCCTTGTATTAATATAACAATGCTTATTTCTCACATGTTTCGATTAAAACACTAGACATTCTAATATTTTAATACTCCCCACTGGAGTATCTTGCACTTCCATGGGAAAGGAAAGCAGTGTTTTGGAGAATACTAATTTGTATTATTGAAATACAGTATGCTAGTAATGATGTCCTTTTTTTTCATTGAAGTTGGAAACAATTTACAGGTACACTTAAGTGAACATATGAAAAATCAAGCATCATCTTTTTTTCCCCCTAGAAAAGCTGTACAGACAAGAGACTAACTTAAGTATGGTCCAATGGCCTGCTAAGATTGCACACTAGAAATTGACACACTTATCCAATTAGACACAAGCTGAGGTGCACCACAGAAACTTCTCTATCAAGAAATGTGTATAAAATTTAGAACACGGAGGACAGAAATATAGATAATAAACTTATGCAGGTAAGTTAATGCCAAAGGTAAAGTAGAACGACAAGTCTTGAGCCGGGCACACCCAAAATTTACTCTGAAACTTAGCAATCAGGTAGACAAGCTACATTTTCCTGCAGAAAGTCAGTGATGAGATGGTAATAGTCTAGTAGTATAACTATAGTGGAACTCCATCCACATGGAAACCTAAGGCCAAGGAAAAGAAATTCTTCTCCTATATCACGTTGTTATATTTTATTAATCATTTTGACTCAAGTATCAGACTTCTGCTTGACCAAAGTTGTAGATGCTGCTTCCAGGGAAGGAGATAAGTGTTTTCTCAGGACAGTCCACATGCATGACTAATAGCTGCCTTGTGCTGATATTTTTAGAAATGCCATCTCCAATTTGTGCCAATTTGTACTCCACACAAGGCACTAAAATTTGATCTGAAAATTTGTTAACTTTTATTATTTCCTAGTGTAAATAAAACTCTGTATATTTCTCCAGCATAGATCCTCCAAGGCTATGCAAGTAGATTGAATGATAATAACATTAGGAATCCAAGATTTCAATATAAGTCAACCTCAATATCAGGTTTCTAGGGAGACATTTTAAAATTACAGTCTTAGTCTGCTAATCTGCCACAACAAAATATTAAAGAGTGGGTGATTTAAACAACAGAAATTTATTTCTCCTAGTTGTGCAAGTTGGAAGTCTAAGATCAAAGTGCCTGTAGATTTGGCTTTTCTGGAGTTCTTTTTCCTTGGCTTGTAGATGAATGCCGTTTTATTGTGTCCCAGTGATACTGAACCTGGACTTGGCAATACTTGCTGACACACAATAAATCCAATCTACTGACTGAGTTGGGTTGAAGGAAAATATAGAGTTTATTGCAGGGCACCAAGCAAGGAGAAGGGGCAAATAATGCTTAAGAGACCAAAACTCCCTGAGGCCTTTCAGTGAGGGTGTTAAAGGCGATGTGAGGAAGGGGGCTGAAGGATACATGATCAGATCATGCACAATTCTTAAATTGGTGGCCATCAAGGTGAAGTTTTGAGTACCGCCATTCTTCTGGTTTCAACTGGTGGGGTCTACTTTCTTGAGGTCAGCACTTTACATCTGGTGGGTATCTGATTCCTGAAAAAGAACCTGGGAATGTGTGTCAGACCTTATAAAGGAGGTTTGACATATATCCATGGCTACTCCATTTCTTCTGAGGGATTCCTCCCCGCAGTAGTAGATATAATGGTCATCTGAGTTAAATTCACCCATTCCAGTCCATTTGAGTTTGCTGATTCCTAGAATGTCAACGTTCACTCTCGCCATCTCTTGTTTGACCACTTCAAATTTACCTTGATTCATGGATCTGACATTCCAGGTTCCTATGCAATATTGCTCTTTACAGCATTGGACCTTGCTTCTATCACCAGTCACATCCAAAACTAGGTAGTTTTTGCTTTGGCTCCATCTGTTCATTCTTTCTGGAGTTATTTCTCCACTGATCTCCAGTAGCATATTGGGTACCTACTGACCTGGGAAGTTCCTCTTTCAGTATCCTATCATTTTACCTTTTCATACTGTTCATGGAATTCTCAAGGCAAGAATACTGAAGTGGTTGGCCATTCCCTTTTTCAGTGGACCACATTCTGTCAGAAGACCTACAAGACATTTGAGAACTAACACCCAAAAAGATGTTCTTTCATTATAGGGAACTGGAATGCAAAAGTAGGAAGTCAAGAAACTCCTGGAGTAACACGCAAATTTGGCCTTGGAATACGGAATGAAGCAGGGCAAAAACTAATAGAGTTTTGCCAAGAAAATGCGCTGGTCATAACAAACACCCTCTTCCAACAACACAAGAGAAGACTCTACACATGGACATCACCAGATGGTCAACACCAAAATCAGATTGATTATATTCTTTGCAGCCAAAGATGGAGAAGCTCTATACAGTCAACAAAAACAAGACCAGGAGCTGACTGTGGCTCCGATCATGAACTCCTTATTGCCAAATTCAGACTGAAATTGAAGGAAGTAGGGAAAACCACTGAACCATTCACATATGACCTAAATCAAATCCCTTATGATTATACAGTAGAAGTGAGAAATAGATTTAAGGGCCTAGATCTGATAGATAGAGTGCCTGATGAACTATGGAATGAGGTTTATGACATTGTACAAGAGACAGGGATCAAGACCATCCCCATGGAAAAGAAATGCAAAAAAGTGAAATGGCTGTCTGGGGAGGCCTTACAAATAGCTGTGCAAAGAAGAGAAGTGAAAAGCAAAGGAGAAAAGGAAAGATATAAGCATCTGAATGCAGAGTTCCAAAGAATAGCAGAAGAGATAAGAAAGCCTTCCTCAGTGATCAATGCAAAGAAATACAGGAAAACAACAGACAGGGAAAGACTAGAGATCTCTTTAAGAGAATTAGAGATACTAAGGGAACATTTCATGCAAAGATGGGCTTTATAAAAGACAGAAATGTTATGGACCTAAAAGAAGCGGAAGATATTATGAAGAGGTGGCAAAAATACACAGAAGAACTGTACAAAAAAGATCTTCACGACCCAGATAATCATGATACTGTGATCACTGACCTAGAGCCAGACATCCTGGAATGTGAAGTCAAGTGGACCTTAGAAAGCATCATTACGAACAAAGCTAGTGAAGGTGATGGAATTCCAGTTGAGCTATTCCAAATCCTGAAAGATGATGCTGTGAAAGTGCTGCACTCAATATGCCAGCAAATTTGGGAAACTCAGCAGTGCCCACAGGACTAGAAAAGATCAGTTTTCATTCCAGTCCCAAAGAAAGGCAATGCCAAAGAATGCTCAAATTACTACACAATTGCACTCATCTCACATGCTAGTAAAGTAATGCTCAAAATTCTCCAATCCAGGCTTCAACAGTATGTGAACCGTGAACTTTCAGTTGTTCAAGCTTATTTTAGAAAAGGCAGAGGAACCAGAGATCCAATTGCCAACATCCGCTGGATCATGGAAAAAGCAAGAGAGTTCCAGAAAAACATCTATTTCCGCTTCTTGACTATGCCAAAGCCTTTGCCTGTGTGGATCACAATAAACTGTGGAAAATTCTGAAAGAGATGGGAATACCAGACCACCTGACCTGCCTCTTGAGAAATCTGTATGCAGGTCATGAAGCAACAGTTAGAACTGGACATGGAACAACAGACTGCTTCCAAATAGGAAAAGGAGTATGTCAAGGCTGTATATTGTCACCCTGCTTATTTAACTTATATGCAGAGTACATCATGAGAAATGCTGGGCTGGAAGAAGCACAAGCTGGAATCAAGATTGCCGGGATAAATATCAATAACCTCAGATATGCAGATGACACCACCCTTATGGCAAAAACTGAAGAGGAACTCAAAAGCCTCTTGATGAAGGTGAAAGAGGAGAGTGAAAAAGTTGGCTTAAAACTCAACATTCAGAAAACGAAGATCATGGCATCTGGTCCCACCACTTCATGGAAAATAGATGGGGAAACAGTGGAACAGTGTCAGAGTTTATTTTGGGGGGCTCCAAAATCACTGCAGATGGTGACTGCAGCCATGAAATCAAAAGACGCTTACTCCTTGGAAGGAAAATTATGAAAAACCTAGATAGCATATTGAAAAGCAGAGACATTACTTTGCCAACAAAGGTCCGTCTAGTCAAGGCTATGGTTTTTCCAGTAGTCATGTATGGATGTGAGAGTTGGACTGTGAAGAAAGCTGAGCACTGAGGAATTGATGCTTTTGAACTGTGATGTTGGAGAAGACTCTTGAGAGTCCCTTGAACTGCAAGGAGATCCAACCAGTCCATTCTGAAGGAGATCAACCCTGGGATTTCTCTGATGACACGAAAGAGTGACTGAACTGAACTGAACTGACATATATCCGTCAGGGAACTGGAAGTTCAGTGACTCTGCTATGTGTCTAAATCGTTGCCAGTTTCCTTGCCCAACATCTGTCCTTTGTTTCCACATCTTCTCATTTGCTAATGATAATTCTTGAGTCAGCCTTTGGAAACTCAGGGCAGGCTTGAGACACTAAAGCAAAAGCTTCATTTCAAAATACAGGGATGTGGGGGCTTGCACACTCTTTCAGTAACATTACCTTTTTAAGTGCATTTTTTCCCACTTCTTATAAAGATACCAGTCATATGGAATTAGGATCCTACTGTAATAATTTAACCTTTATTATATCCTTCAAAGCCCCCTCTCCAAATACAGTCATTCTGGGGGTTAGGACTTAAATAAATGAATTTTGAGGGGAACACATAATGTCCAAAAATTAAGATACTTTGTAAGTAAAAAGACTAGAATTTTTACATTAAAGTTAAAATTTTTTTAGTTTTATAAACTTCATAACTCCATTGTGTCAGGAGGCATTGTGAATTTCTGCATCCAGTCAGGATCTTCCAGGATTTACTAACTGAATTGTATCTTATTGGAAATGTGTACTTTGTTTAGAATATTAGAAGTTGTGCTTGTCATTATCAGGATGTAGAAAGTAAAAAGCTCAATAGAAAAATATCTCATTATGCCAAACTGGCTCCAAGTCTACCAAATATTGAATAGAAGTCAAACATCAGTCTTTGAGAAAATTATCTAAGATAAAATGTGTTACCTACAGACCATTGCTTAATGTTTCCAAAGCAAAAGTTCAATATAAACTGAGGAAGCAGTTGAAAAAAATCTCGATTTAATATTTTCCAAAATGTAATTCTATTGCTGAAGAAAGAAAGAAGTTTACCAAAAAAATAAATAAATAAAAGATTAAATTATGTTTAGTATGTACTCTGTGATGGCTGGAGTTTGGCAGAGAGGAAGTAACTCCTATCAATCATTGCTATACACTTTGTACTTCATCTAACATATAATTTAATTTAAAGACTTTATGAGATCCAGGTAAAGCACATGTGGCAAAAAAAAGCTGGTGGTGTTTACTTTATAAGAGGTGAAGATGCAGGTGTCAGGTTGTTATATACCACTAGGAATGCTATACTTGATCACTTAGGTCAGGCAATGATGCTTACTGTTAGTATTAAAAGTAACTTTTCCTTTATCAATGAAGCATTAAAAAAAAGTCCTGTTGCTGCTGCTACTAATTACTAATTTGCGTTTTATTTATTTTTTCTTTTTTTTCCATTTGCTCTTTCCTTGCTTCGTTGGGTCTGACTCTTTGTGACCCCATGGACTGTAGCCTACCAGGCTCCACTGTCCATGGAATTTTCCAGGCAAGAGTACTGGAGTGGGTTGCCATTTCCTTCTCCAGGGGATCTTCCTGACCCAGGAATCGAATCTGGGTCTCCTGCATTGCAAGCAGATGCTTTACCATCTGAGCCACCAGGGTTTAAAAAAAAAAAAAAATTAACCTCTCTCATTAAAGTTCCTTAGAAATGTCTTATTTTTGTGCTTTTTGCTTTATCCCCCCTTTCATTCTTAGTTTAATTAGCCATTACTGTGTTCATTATATAGTGCTTATTAACTGTAAACCAAAAGTGTGATGGCTTAGACAATACACATTTATTATTTCACAATGTTTGTGCTCAGGAGGCACCAAGTATAGGTGTTCCTGGCACAAAGTGTCTCATGGTTTTGCAATGGGAGTATTGGTGAGATTTGTGGTCTCATCTTAAAGCTTGACTGTGTAAGGATCCACTTCCAAGCTTATCATAGGGTTGGTAGCATGATTCAGTTCTTCCCTCAGAGCTAGCTGTTAAGTTCCCTTAGTTGTTTTCCTTTGAGCCTCTCTACAGAACAGCTCACAGTTGGCAGCTAGCTTCCTTCAGAAGTGATCCAAGAGATCTTGAAAGAGTATGTTCAAACTGAAGTCACAGAATGCTCAAACCTAAACTCAGAAATGACATCTTGTCACCTTCTGAATTCATTCAAACCGAATCACTAAACCTAGCCTGTACTCAAAACTAGACGAGCATACGAGACTATGAGTGCTAAGAGGTAGGGACCATGTGGGGATTATCTGAGTGGTTTCTTAACATAAGCAATTGGTCGGTTTACAGATTTTTTCTTGAGGTATTGCTTATTTATTTACTAGTTCTTATATAGTATTTTTGTTTTCTAATTCATACATTTTTTCTATATAATTTCCTGCCTTCACTTTTCTCTTGTTATTTTTTTCCAATATTTTCAGTTGGATATTTAATTTATATAATATCTTTTATTTTTATGGATATGAATATTTAAAGATTTGAGGATCTCTTCTGATTGCTATTTTAATTTATCCCATATATGTTATCTTATATACCCTTATCCATGTTTCTTCATTATCATCATTGTATAAAAATCTGCTTCCAGTGAAATTGTTTTTTGCACAATCCCACCTTGTCTCTGCTCTATTGTAGGCTTATAAAAGTGCCATTCTGGTGTAGCATATTTATTTTATTATGTACATATAAAGTGAAAGTTGTAGAATTCTTTCTCTATTTCAAGTTATAATTGGGAATTTTGGGTCAAGTGACTCTATGTTCCATTTTGTCCTAGACAGTCTCGGTCCATTGCTATTCCAGGGTAGGTATTGACAGCACCTCCTTTATGTCAATAAATTATTTTTTTTTACATCCAAGAGTATACAATTGTACCAACAATGGATTTTATTTGCCTTCTTGGTGTGTGTGTGTGTGTGTGTGTGTGTGTGTATTTATAAAGAGAGGGAGTCTAACTTACCCAGGTACGATTTTCTTATAAAAATATAGAACCCCCAAAATCTTTGGAAAGTTTTGAAATAAGAAAACTTCCAACAAATCATTTTCTGAGTAACATTTGATGCCTTTTAGACTCTCAATTCAGTTCAGTTCAGTTGCTCAGTTGTGTCCGACTCTTTGCGACCCCGTGAATTGCAGCACGCCAGGCCTCCTTGTCCATCACCAATTCCCGGAGTTCACCCAGACTCATGTCCATCGAGTCAGTGATGCCATCCAGCCATCTCATCCTCTGTCGTCCCCTTCTCCTCCTGCCCCCAATCTCTCCCAGCATCAGAGTCTTTTCCAATGAGTCAACTCTTCGCATGAGGTGGCCAAAGTACTGGAGTTTCAGCTTTAGCATCATTCCTTCCAAAGAAATCCCAGGGCTGATCTCCTTCAGAATGGACTGGTTGGCTCTCCTTGCAGTCCAAGGGACTCTCAAGAGTCTTCTCCAACACCACAGTTCAAAAGCATCAATTCTTTGGCACTCAGCCTTCTTCACAGTCCAGCTCTCACACCCATACATGACCACAGGAAAAACCATAGCCTTGACTAGACGAACCTTTGTTGGCAAAGTAATGTCTCTGCTTTTGAATATGCTATCTAGGTTGGTTATAACTTTCCTTCCAAGGAGTAAGCGTCTTTTAATTTCATGGCTGCAGTCACCATCTGCAGTGATTTTGGAGCCCAGAAAAATAAAGTCTGACACTGTTTCCACTGTTTCCCCATCTATTTCCCATGAAGTGATGGGACCGGATGCCATGATCTTCGTTTTCCCTGATTGAATATTCTTTGTCACTGGTGAGTTTTAACATAAGTGATAGTGTAAGAAGATGATTAAGGCCATCAAATGAGACTCGGAAAGCCTTGGATTTGAGAACTATTTTGCCAATATCCTTTTGCCTTTTAAACTCTGAGAATTAGTTTCCTATGTTGTAAAAGTGTAATAACTTCATAGGATTGTTGTGAGAGTTAAATGCTCAGTAGATAACAGATTAATAATGTGTAATTATTAGCTTTAACTATTAATTATGTTGAATCAAAATCCTTTTTTGGAGCTCCTTGATTTGAGGGATTTTGGATTTTAATAGAAAATAAATGCTTGCAAATTGAGTTTTGCTCTGTATTAATAGTTTACAATGATAAAGAAATTTTAAAAAGCACAGAAACTACTAGAACATGAAAAATGTAAACATTATGTATAAAAAGGCATGATAAAATTCATGTTGCATTGAAAAAGGGAATCATTGACATACATTTTAAAGGCAATAAATTAATATAGTAAAATCTAAAATTTAATTAAACAAGTATTGATCCAGTAGGAGAAAATGGGAAAAGTTTTAACTAGAGATTTTGCAAAAGCAAAAAGCAAGCAAGACAGAAATTGTAGCACATAACAAATACATATAACACTTAAATATTAATAATGAAAATCTAGTGTGTAAGTAGAACCATGCTATTTTTCAGCGGTAATACTTATAATATTTAGAGTTAAATAGCAATACTAAAAATTTTTTTCTTTTTAGGATGCAGAGAGTAAACTTACTTAAATCCTGGTGACAGTAAAAATAACTACAACTGGTGTGAGAACTATAAACCTTTCAAAAACTTTGTTTACTATTATTGACTTCATAATTTAATGTGAGGATTTCATCTGAAAAGTATAACCAGAAAATATAATTAAGATATATGTGTAAACAGAAATATTGATCTCCAAGTTATATAATAATGAAATATTTAGGATCCAAATTACCAAAAACAAGAGAATATAAAGTACTATTTTGTTAAAGCAATGTAATAGAATATAATTTTAGAGTAGTTAAAAATTTGCTATTGTCGTAAAAGTACTCACAATGTTATTGCAAATGAAATAGAATTATGCACAACTCTGTGTAGAGTGAGGTCTGAAGTTTTAGCAGTGTACATGCTAACATTCACATATATTACACTCACATTAAAAAAAAAAAAGACTGAGGAAAATAATATAGTAAATGTTATTCTCTTTGACATTTGTGAAATGATTTTTAAACTGTTTTCTTCCACAGTGTTACCCTCCTATTTCTCCTCAGATAATTCCTTATGTTCTATATGAATGCCCTTTCCTTTCTTTTCTTCTTTTAGCTCACCTTTTACTTGTAGGTAAGGTTGTTTATTGGCAGTATAACCTAGGAAAACTATCAAATCAAGGCTATAAGATGCTAAAATGATTTTCAACTTAAACCAATGGAAAAATTATGAGTAGACATATTTCCCTTTCCCAGTTTTTAGGTTTCCTTTGATGGAACAATGAAACTGGGAGAATTTGGTGAGGCAATTCAGACCTATGAATATTTCCTTTCCTACTCTAACTTCGAACCTGTCACAGATGATATAATAAATCAGCAGAAAGTGAAAATTCTTGTTTCCCAACTCTTCACAATACCACCTCAAATCACAGTCTTCATGATATCATTTAATGATTACTGAAGACTGAATGCCAGATAACTTCGTGAGGTAGTACTCTTCCAGGAATAAATGTTTTATTCATTTGCATGAAACTTACTCTCATTATAACATCTGCAATATCAGGAGAGGGATTCTCTTGGATGAGACAGCTGAGAATTTGAGCTGTTTTCTCTTAAAATGACTAAAATTATATTATTGATACATTCCATTTTTGGTATCAAAGGAAATTAAAACTCCTACAGTTTACAAAAATTGTTTCACATAAAATCAAATAGTACCAGAGGATGGAGGAGGGGAAAACGAGAAGTCTTTAATAAAAGTGAAAAGTGAAAGTGTTGGTCATTCAGTCTTGCCCAGTTCTTTGTGACCCCATGTACAGTAGCCCGCCAGGCTCCTCTGTCCATGGAATTTTCCAGGCAAAATATTGTAGTGGGTTTCCGTTTCCTTCTCTAAGGGATCTTCCTAACCCAGGGATTAAACCTATGTCTCCTGTGTCTCCTGCATTGCAGGCAGATTCTTTACAATCTGAACCACCAGGGAAGCCCCTTTAAACAAAAGACATAGTCAAAAGACTTTTGAAGTCTTTAATCAGTTAAGCAAGAAGAGAAAGTTCTAGAGATATACTCTACAAGATTGTAGCTATAGTTAACAAAACTGTATTGTACACTTAATTTCTTAAGAGGGTAGATCTCATATTGTGTTCTTATCAAAATAAAATGAATTTAAAATAATAAAACAAAGATAATTATATCATAAATATATAATTTCTGACAGTCAACATAAGATTGTACAGCAAAGTAGTAAGTTAGAGAGAAAGCCATGATCAAGAGAAAAAAAAAAAAGTCCTAAATTCTTTTCAACTTCAAGTTAAATATATTAAAAATCAAATGATTATTTTGTTGGGCAAAATTCTATAATGACTCTTAGTGACCATTGTAGCATCTTCTCCCTCTTGAGTGTTGTTATGAATTTTATGTAAGCAGATGAATACCAGATGTTAACTTAAAAATCAGTAGATCAAAAAATGTCACAGAAGACTTGAGGACTTCTTTGCCTAAACATGGTTCAGTTGTAAAAGATCCACTTGTGAATGCAAGAGATGCAGGAGGTGTGGATTCGATCACTGGGTCAGAAAGCTCTCCTGGAAGAGGAAACGGCAACCCAATCCAGTATTCTTGGCTGAAAAATCCCATAGACAAAGAAGCCTAGCAGGCTACAGACCATGGGGTTGCAAAGAGTCAGACAAAACTGAGTGACTGAGCACACAGTGCCTTTGCCTAAACAACCACAAAGTCATGTAGTCCCACACAAACGAAGAAACCATCTTTGAGAGGAGCAGGACATGAGGAGAAATATTAAAGATGAACAATTTTACAATGAGAGAACTAACATTACTTAAAGTGACTATATTGTTTGCTCAACCTAATATTATTGGAGGGAACTGTAATAGTATTCTTTTGATATCTAGAAAGTTAAGACATTTACAATAATTATAGGTAAAGAGGTGACACTATTTCTGCCACCTTAGTCATAACATTAATAAATATTTGATACCAGCATACACACATATATCTCTACTTAAAAAATAAAATTCTGTATATTCAAACTTTTAAGTAATCAATTTATGTTTTCACATAAAATAGTACAGTGAAAGGGCAGTGGTTACTTAGTGTTTTAAAGTCTAATAACATATTTTTAAATTTTGAATAACATTTTATTTCATTTATTCTGATAACATACTGCAGTCAAAGTGTAAGCAATAATGTAAATATTTTGCCCTATTTAGAAGACATTAATCTGAACAAGTAACTACTTGAAAATCATGATTGCATTACCTGATTATGGATAGTTGATACATTTTGTAATTTTCTAATATGCTATAGAGAGAACTGAAAAGTCAATCAAATTTAGTTGCAGTCAGTCTTCAGCCTTTTTTTTTTTTTCCTGAACAGACATAGTAAGATGTCTAGTTTCTAATTCCAGTGGCATCTGGAATGAGCATGGAGTTCTGCAGCTCATTAGAGTGCTGGACCAGCTTGGGAGAAATTTTTTTTTTTCTTGTTTCTTGATACTAAGTTCAAGTGTTCATATTTCTCATCTTGTCAGTATTGGCATAATAGACTTCCAAATTTGGAGTTTTGGAAAGTAACCAGAAAGGTTCTTGATTTCATTAACAATAGAACATTTCACAAATTATCACTGAATAAGATGTTATTCCATCCATCTTATTAACCTGAAATGAAGATCTCAATATTTTCGTTTTTATTCTTTTCTTTTTTCTTTTTTGTACTTTTGTTGTATGTTTGTGAATGCTGAGGAATTCAAGGAAAAATAGGAGGCAGAAAATTCATATTGTTTACATATCTGATGATTCTTTATTTAAAAAAAGAGAGTAGAATATAAAACCAGACCCTAATATTCTGAAATGAATTTGAGAATAATTAACTTGTGTGACAAAAGTAAATTTTGTGTTGATTCATAATAACTATCCACTATTGTATTTTCAAATCTTAGTCCCAGATATAATTCATTTCAATCCCTGAAAGATAGAACTGAAGAAAGTATTATTCCATTTATATTCTAAGGATGATTCAGTTATTCAATCAGGAAGACCATTATGTTGAGATATATGTTTTACACATCTATTTATTAAAAGTTATTTTTCACCTACTTTCCAAATATCCAATTATTTATATAGATAAGAGATTTATATTTTTAAAGTTGCAACTTATATTTTATTTTTTTAATATAAATTTATTTATTTAAATTGGAGGCTAATTACTTTACAATATTGTATTGGTTTTGCCATACATCAACATGAATCTGAAACGGGTGTAAACGTGTTCCCCATCCTGAAATCCCCTCCCACGTCCCTCCCCGTCCTATCCCTCTGGGTCATTCCAGTGTACTAGCCCCGAGCATCCTGTATCATGCATCGAACCTGGAATGGTGATTTGTTTCACATATGATATTATACATGTTTCAATGCCATTCTCCCAAATCATCCCAACCTCACCCTCTCCCGCAGAGTCCAAAAGACTGTTCTATACATCTGTGTTTCTTTTGCTGTCTCGTATACAGGGTTATCATTACCATCTTTCTAAATTCCGTATATATGTGTTAGTATATTGTATTGGTGTTTTTCTTTCTGGCTTACTTCACTCTGTATAATAGGCTCCAGTTTCATCCATCTCATTAGAACTGATTCAAATATGTTATTTTTAATGGCTGAGTTATACTCCATTGTGTATATGTACCACAGCTTTCTTATCCATTCATCTGCTGATGGACATCTAGGTTGCTTCCATGTCCTGGCTATTATAAACAGTGCTGCGATGAACATTGGGGTATACGTGTCTCTTTCCCTTCTGGTTTCCTTGGTGTGTATGCCCAGCAGTGGGATTGCTGGGTCATAAGGCAGTTCTATTTCCAGTTTTTTAAGGAATCTCTACACTGTTCTCCATAGTGGCTGTACTAGTTTGCATTCCCACCAACAGTGTAAGAGGGTTCCCTTTTCTCCACACCCTCTCCAGCATTTATTGCTTGTAGACTTTTGGATCACTGGCATTCTGACTGGCGTGAAATGGTACCTCATAGTGGTTTTGATTTGCATTTCTCTGATAATGAGTGATGTTGAGCATCTTTTCATGTGTTTGTTAGCCATCTGTATGTCTTCTTTGGAGAAATGTCTATTTAGTTCTTTGGCCCATTTTTTGATTGGGTCATTTATTTTTCTGGAATTGAACTGCAGGAGTTGCTTATATATTTTTGAGATTAGTCCTTTGTCCGTTGCTTCATTTGCTATTATGTTCTCCCATTCTGAAGGCTGTCTTTTCACCTTGCTTATAGTTTCCTTTGTTGTGCAGAAGCTTTTAAGTTTAATTAGGTCCCATTTGTTTATTTTTCATTTCTAATATTCTGGGAGATGGGCCATAGAGGATCTTGCTGTGATGTATGTCGGAGAGTGTTTTGCCTATGTTTTCCTCTAGGAGTTTTATAGTTTCTGGTCTTATGTTTAGATCTTTAATCCATTTTGAGTTTATTTTTGTGTATGGTGTTAGAAAGTGTTCTAGTTTCAGTTTTTTACAAGTGGTTGACCAGTTTTCCCAGCACCACTTGTTAAAGAGATTGTCTTTTCTCCATTGTATATTCTTATCTCCTTTGTTGAAGATAAGGTGTCCATAGGTGCATGGATTTATCTCTGGGCTTTCTATTTTGTTCCATTGATCTATATTTCTGTCTTTGTAACAGTACCAAACTGTCCTGATGACTGTGGCTTTGCAGTAGAGCTTGAAGTCAGGCAGGTTGATTTCTCCAGTTCTATTCTTCTTTCTCAAGATGGCTTTGGCTATTCGAGTTTTTTTGTATTTCCATACAAATTGTGAAATTATTTGTTCTAGCTCTGTGAAAAATACTGTTGGTAGCTTGATAGGGATTGCATTGAATCTATAGATTGCTTTGGGCAGTATACTCATTTTCACTTTATTGATTCTTCCGATCCATGAGCATGGTATATTTCTCCATCTATTGGTGTCCTCTTTGATATCTTTCAGCAATGTTTATTAGTTTCCTATATGTAGGTCTTTAGTTTCTTTTGGTAGATATATTCCTAAATATTTTATTGTTTTAGTGGCAATGGTAAATGAAATTGTTTCCTAATTTCTCTATTTTCTCATTATTAGTGTATAGGAATGCAAGGGATTTATGTGTGTTGATTTTATATCCTGCAAATTTACTATATTCATTGATTAGCTCTAGTAATTTTCTGGTGGAGTCTTTAAGGTTTTCTACGTAGAGGATCATGTCATCTCCAAACAGTGAAAGTTTTACTTCTTGTTCTCCAATTTGGATTCCATTTATTTCTTTTTCTGCTCTGATTGCGGTGTCCAAAACTTCCAAAACTATGTTGAATAGTAGTGGTGAAAGTGGGTACCCTTGCCTTGTTCCTGACTTTAGGGGAAATGCTTTCAACTTTTCACCATTGAGGATAATGTTTGCTGTGGGTTTGTCATATATAGCTTTTATTATGCTGAGGTATGTTCCTTCTATTCCTGCTTTCTGGAGAGTTTTTTTTTTTTTTTTTTTTTTTTTAAATCATGAATGGATATTGAATTTTGTCAAAAGCTTTCTCTTCATCTATTGAGATAATCATGTGGCTTTTATTTTTCAATTTGTTAATGTGGTGTATTATATTGATTGATTTGTGGATATTGAAGAATGCTTGCATCCCTGGGATAAAGCCCACTTGGTCATGATGTATGATCTTTTTAATGTGTTGTTGGATTCTGATTGCTGGAATTTTGTTAAGGATTTTTGCATCTATGTTCATCAATTATATTGGCCTGTAGTTTTCTTTTTTTGTGGCATCTTTTTCAGGTTTTGGTGTATTTTAAAATAAGTTAAATTTATCTGTACTTCAATATCAGTTGGTTTCATCATTCAATTCCAATGCACAATTTCATACCTTAATTGAAAAGTGGTTGTTTTTGTATTCAGAATTCATCTCAGCAATATAAATACATTTTTAAATTTGATATATATGTTAAAAATAATAAGAGCCACAAAAGATTTTCCTACCACATAAATGCCTTGATCCATTCATATGATCCAAAATTTTGGATCATGTGATGCCACATAGATGCCTTGATCCATTCATATGATCCAAAATGAAATCATTTTAGATCATGTGATCCATTCATTGGAAAAATGAATATTTTGTCCTATTACCATATACATTAAAAATAACCTGTAAGCATTAATGTATTAAAATTTTCTCAAAGTTTGATTAAATGATTGTGGTATAGATGTGGGTGTTAGAAAGAAGATATATACAAAATAAATGTGAGTAGAATTCATCTATATATCCATGTCAAATGATAAATAAAGCTTAAAGGAAAACAACAAGAAATATCAACCATAAAAAGTGAATAAAGTGAGTTGGTCTAGATTCTTTCCCCTTCTTCACCACCTGTCATATTCAATTATAATTTTCTATTCCCTAAACATTCTTATATCAGCCTCCATTTATTTTCCATCTATAATTTTCCAATTTTAAGGTATCTTGACATTTCCTGTCAATAATGAATTTAGCTTAAGTTTTAAAATTTAGACAATATATAAATGAAGTAAATGTTTTTTGAGATTTTGCAAATCAACAATATAGGACATTGACAAATGAAAAGAAAGACAAAATTTGAACCATATGATTTCTCTAACTTACTAACTAAATACAATTTCTAGGCAAAAGCCCAAAGAGGTGAGACTCAGTTATAAATGCTAACTGTATTTGTTAATTGAAGAAACAGTTCAGAGTGTACGGAAGCCAAGATGACTAAAATTCACAGGGCAGACCCTAAATCGAACAGACACACACACACAAAGAGAAAGAGAAAGAGAAAACACTGAAGTTATACAGTATCCCAAGTATACGCTGAGTGCACATCAGCACATGTTTATGAGAAAAATAGATCCAGGAAAAGATCACCAGAAGTGATCAGGTAGAATAATCGTGAAAGATGTGTGGTAGAGAATCATTCATATTCTCTCCAGTCACAATGGAAATATATGCTAACACACACTCTTTTAACTAGAGTCCATAAAAGATTATTCCCTCTTGTAGTGAGGCCAGGTTAGCTCTAGAGGGAAGACTATCCAGACTTTCCTAAGAAAGCTTGAAAGCAAGGTTCAAAAGGTAGAAACTGTTCCCAAATAACTCAGCTACATTTCAGAGCAAAGGGAGAAATATTTGTGTTCAGTAGCTCAGTCGTGTCTGACTCTTTGCGACCCCATGGACTGTAGCGGGCCAGACTCCTCTGTCCATGGAATACTATATATAAAGTATTCTAAATATAAAGAATACTAGATTGGGCTGCCATTTCCTACTCTAGGAGATCCTCTCGATCCAGGGATCGAACTGAGACTTCTGTGTTTCCTCCTTGGCAGGCAAATACTTTACCACTGCCCCACCTGGAAAGCCCCAGAAATATTTATAGGAGTGCAGAAAATCCCAGCAACCAATCAAGTAAAACTGATGTTTAGTATTTATTAAAAAAAAAAAAAAAACCCAGGTATGCAAAGAAGCAGAAAAATGTAATGCATAATAAGAATCATCAATCAATTGAACTATATTCCAGTAAGGTACACATGATAGAATTGGTAGAAAAGGACAAGAAATCATACATTGCATGTGGAAATTATGTTCTATATGTTCATAAAGTAGTGTGTAAAGATAACATACAGAAAAAAAAAGATAAAACAGAGATCCAAAATAAATGTCTAGAGATGTTCTTTAGATTTAAAATTAAAAGTACACTGAGTTGAATTAGGGGAAGCTTCCCTGGTGGCTTGTATGGTAAAGGATCCATCTGCAATACAGGAGACCGGAGTTCAGTACCTGGCTCTGGAAGATCCCCTGGAGAAGGGAATGGCAACCCACTCTAGTATTCTTGCCTGGAGAATTCCATGGACAAGGAACCTGGTGGGCTACAATTCATGGGATCTCAAAAGAGTTGGGACATGACTGAATGACTTTCACTTTCAGATAATATAACAGAAAAGTATTACTTCATTTAAATATATCATAATCAAGAAACTAGAAAATAACATGTAGATTTTTAAGTGTCTGGAAAGAATAAACAGAGTACTAGTGAATTATGAGCCATCAATGTCTCAGTGTAAGTGTAACTCAGTTATCAGGGAAAGAGGTGGGAGCATCAGAGAAAATATTTGAAAACAATAATAGAATTTTTTTCCAAATTTGAGAAAAATTATGTTAATAAATCAAATGTTCCAAGAAGCTCAGTTAATTTTCAGCATAGTTAAGAAGTAAAAAGCAGTACCAAGGGACATCATAATCATATGGCTTAAAGTCAGTGATAATAGAAAATGTTTTAGAACTGTGAGAAAAAAAATAATATTATATACATAGGAATGGAAATAAGAATGAGAGCAGATATATTGTCAACAACAATTCAAATCAGAAAAAGGGAGAAGTATCTTAAAAGTACTGAAAAATTGTCAACCTGAAACATTATTTCAGCAAAATATACTTTGAAATGAAGCCAGAGTAAAGACCTGTGAGATACAAATATATGATATGATAGATCATCAGTGTCACTCTAAGAAATGTTAAAGAAAGTCCTTAAGGCAAAAGGAAAATAATGAGAAATTGAAATGTTAGTCTATAAATAAAAATTGAAAATAATCATATGCAGTTAAAATGTTTTTTTTATTTTTAAAATTACCCTGAATGATAATTGTTTTAAGAAAAATGAATAATAAAGTACTGTGGGATTTATAACATATATAGAAGTAAAATACAAGAACACAATAGTATGATAGGAAGGAGGAAATGGAAGTATACCTTTTAGATTTTGCATTATGCAGAAAATTGGACAGTTTTATTTGAAGGGAGATTATGAGAGATTAAAATGTATATTTTAAATTCTAAAACAACCATTAAAATAATAAAACAGAGTTATAGATAATATGTCAAAAATGAGATAAAATAGAATCATTAAAATGAACTCAGTCCAGAAAAAGACAGAGAAAAATGGGAATAAACTACAAAAAGGGGGAAAAATTATACAAATAGTAGATTTAAGTTAACTCCATCAACAGTTTAATCAAATATAAAGGATCTGTATACTTAGTCACTCAGTTGTGTCCGACTCTTTGCAACCCCATGGACTATAGCTTGTCAGGCTCCTTTGTCCATGGAATTCTCTAGGCAGGAATACTGGAGTGGGTTGCCACTTCTTCTCCAATAAAGGATCTAAACACCCTCAATTAAAATTCAGAAACTGTTGGAATGGATTAAAAAGACCCAAGTCTATGATGTCTATAAGAAACCCACTAAAAATTTAAGACACAGATTAGTAAAAATGAAATGACCAGAAAAATTATTTTGCACAAACACTAATCATAAGAAACCTGGGCTAATATCGTTTCCTTTCTGTATTTTTTCTCCTGATCCTTAGTTAGATCATCTTTATCTCAATTACTCCTGCTGTTTTACCCCTAAAATTCTTTTTGCAAAAGAAATTTAAGATGCATTTTGATCACGTATGTAGAATTGCTAACTAAATTCCTGTGAACATAAAAAATATATACTGAGATCTGAGTCTCATAGATTTACTTCCTTTCCATTTAAGTCTTTTAGCTTACATTAGTGTCATGTTGGGTAAATATATATTGAGTAACAAAAATCCTCTCCAGTATGTGTAAGATACAATTTAAAATTACATATATAACCTTGGGTGGTTTATGTCAATGTATGGCAAAAACCACCAGAATATTGTAATTAGCCTTCAATTAAAATAATAAATAAATTAAAAAAATAAAGTTAGTAATTACTTACAGTAGAAGACAATGACATGTTTCTTGAAAGTTTGTATTTGAAGAATGTGATTTCATTCCAAGCAAATATAATCAGAAAAGACTGATTGTAAGTTGTAAATTTTGAGCTCGATGGTAACATTTGAGCAGAACATCAACAGAAGAGAAAGAATATTTGAAAAAGAGGAATTGTACTGCTGAAAGTTTGCCAGGCACAGAAATTTTATCCTTAGTTTTTCTTTCTGATTTATTTTTATATCAATGTGGAAATATGAGTAGGTAACTTGATTGGAAGAAAGGGATTGTGTCATGAAAATATAGGAAACAGGATTTTGATATGAATTAAGAAAGAATAAAACTTTAAAGCCAAACAGAAGTGCAGATGCTATTTTAAAAGAAATTGGAAATCATAGGTTTATTTTGGCAAGGAAGTTATAAAATCACAGAGTTGTTTTCACAGGATTAATCAGGAAGTTATGAGATAATTTTTTTTGCAATTCTGTTATTAGTCATTCATTTATTTAGGTTACACAATCCTTCTTTAGACACCCTGTTTTAAAATAGAATGTTAACTTGAGATAGACTACATGCTTTAAAAAATGTCTTTTTTTAAATTATGAAATTCTAAAAGGAAAGAAAGTTTTTTAAAAAGGAAATTTTGCCATGTTTTATTTTGAAATAGACTTTACTTTTCAGAATCGTTTCAGATTTAAAGTGAAATTGAGTTTCCATATACCCCACACCCAGTGTTCACTATTTGTTGTTGTTCAGTTGCTCAGTCGTGTCCAACTCTGTGACCCCATGTACGCCAGGCTTCCCGGTTCTTCGCCATCTCCCAGAACTTGCTCAAATAGTTTCCACTATTAACACTTTACAATACTGTGGTTCATTTGTTGCAATTAATGAACCAGTATTGACACATAATTATTATTTTTTTAGTTATTATTTTTTAATTTTAATTTTTGTAATTGAAGGATAATTGCTTTACAATGTGTTGGTTTCTGCTATATATCAACATTATTAGCCATAGGCATGGATATGTCCCCTCCCTCTTGAACCTCCCTCCTACCCCTGACCCCATCCCACCCTCTAGGTTGTCACAGAGCACCAGGTTGAGTTCCCTGTGTTATACAGCAAATTTCCACTAGCTATTCTCTTCTCCAGGGGATTTTCCCAAACTAGGGTTTGAACCCAGGTCTCCTGCACTGCAGGCAGATTCTTTACTGTCTGAACCATCAAAGAAGCCATAATATTATATAGAGTACATTTAAAATGTCAAAGAAAGATATTACTTTTCTTTGGAAAACTTTGTGAAATTTGGAAAAATCTATTTTATAACTTCTTTTATAAATAGCCTCTTTTATATGTGGGAACTTTTAAATCACTGATCCAAATCCTTTAATAATTATGACATTAATAGGCCTTCTCTTTATTTTCCATTTTACCATTTTGCATAAGAATGTGTAAATATTTCTTTAGCATCCCCTTGTATTTTTAAACATCTATGAATTTAAAATTAGCATTTCAATTTCAACTTCCAATATTGTTTATCATTGACCTGCTCATTACATATTTTTTCTGTATCAATCTTGCCAGAGTATCACACAAGTTTCAGTGTTCAAAAAAAGGGACAGCAAAAACCTAACTGGAAACTTTCTTATATATTTTATCTAAATCTGTTCTGTTTTTCTTTTTTTTAATATAAATTTATTTATTTTAATTGGAGGCTAATTACTTTACAATATTGTATTGGTTTTGCCATACATCAACATGAATCTGCCACGGGTGTATACGTGTTCCCCAACTTTAAACCCCCTCCCACCTCCCTCCCCATACCATCCCTCTGGGTCATCCCAGTGCACCAGCCCCAAGCATCCTGTATCATGCATCAAACCTGGACTGGCAATTCATTTCATATATGATATTATACATGTTTCAATGCCATTCTTTCAAATCATTTCACCCTCTCTCTCTCCCACAGAGTCCGAAAGACTGTTCTATATATCTGTGTCCCTTTTGCTGTCTTGCATACAGAGTTATCATTACCATATTTCTAAATTGCTCTGTTTTTCTTATTGTCTGTTTTATTCCATCTTTCTGGATTGACCTTTAACTCAGACTTCAGCATCTATTTTCAGTCATGTCTTACTAGCTGTAACTTTTGCTTTAAGTACTATTTATAGCATCATTTTAATATGTAATATTTTAGTATAATTTACTTCTAAATCAATATTTAGGCTTCCCTGGTAGCTCAGAAGTTAAAGCGTCTCCCCCCAATGCGGGAGACCCGGGTTCGATCCCTGTGTCCGGAAGATCCCCCGGAGAAGGAAATGGTAAACCACTCCAGTATTCTTGCCTTGAGAATCCCATGGACGGAGAAGCCTGGTAAGCTAGTCCACGGGGTCGCAGAGAGTCGGACACGACTGAGCGACTTCACCTTCAAATCAGTATCTATTTATTTATTTTTACTGAGATATAATTGATTCATAATATTATATTAGCGTCAGGTGTGCAACATAGTTATTCAAATTTTTTATAGATTATAGTTCATTTAAGGGTATTATAACATATTGGCTATGTTATCTGTCCTATAAAGTATATCCTCATAGCTTATTTTTTATATGTAGTACATTTTACCTCTAAATCTGCTATCCCCATTTGCCCATCCCCCTCTTTGTTGTCCCCACTAGTAGCCACTAATTTGTTCTCTATATCTGTGACTGTTTATTGTGTTATATTCAATCATTTATTTGGAAACCATCAGTAAATTGAAAAGTCAACCTACAGGATGGACCTGTGAGATAATTGAAGTGAACCTTGAATAATATGTTTTGGCAGAAGTGTGTGTGTGTGTGTGAAAAAGTAGAAGTGAGATAGTAGGAGGAGGTACCACCTAATAGTGGTAACAGCAGTGCACCATAAAGCTTGATGGGAAAAAATACATAGGAGTATACTTATTGACATACTGAGTAGTACTTGTCTTTACCTTTAATGAGAAAACAATAAAATATTTTAAACAAGGATGTGAGACATTCAAGACTTCACTGTGTGCAAAATTTGTAATAGATTATTAACTGACAGAAAAGCTATTTAAGAATACATTTGATACAGTAAGGACAGAAACAAAACTTGTTTGAAAATAAACAAGTTTTCAAACTTGAAAACTGAAATTTTCAAGACATGTGATGAAGATAAACTCTATAGAAATTGGCAACAGTTTAAATTTTGGGAGAGAAGATTGAAGAAATGAAGACAAATCAATCTGAAATCTGGAATATTGTGGTGTATTAAATATTCACCAACCTATAAAACTCTAGAGAAACAATTTGAAGAAACAATCACATATACCACACAGAGACGCATGGGCACACACCTACATAGGCTTTGTCCTTGTTGCATTTTATGGGTAGAATATCAAATAAATATCCATATTAATATATAAAAATGAGTTTTTTAGCTGTGTTTTCTATTAAGCAGCTTCTCTTATGAAAATACTACCAATTCTCATGTTTTTTATAACAGAATATATTGGTCCCTTATGGAAAATTGTTGAATTCAGACAGCTATGTAGTCCTGGAGAATTTTAAAATACATATTTAAATCTGAAGTTTTCTTTTCCTTTCTTTCTTTCTTTCTTTTTTTTTTTTTTTTGGTTAAGAGGAAAGGTGATGACTTTAATCTTGACCAGCTTGAGTTTGAAATGTCTGGAAGCATGCATAGGGTTTCGTTTCTATAATCAAATATTTTCTCTCATACAATTATCAAGTATTGTCAAGAAAAGAAAGAGATGTGTAAAATATTTGTTTTTCTATGTTGAGTAAAGAATGATAGTGGGGTAAGAAAGGGATTTGGAAAAGGTAATTGACATACTTCTCATTTTATTTAATATTTACAAAATTGTCTTCTATGACTAAAGGTTGAGATACATATTTACCGGTTTCCATGAAGCCAAGTCATAATCAAGGATTATATAAGCCAGACTTTACTCTTTCTTTACTGGTGTTACATAAACATAGAGGTAAAGATGAAGTACTCTGATTTTAGTAGTGAAACTTTATCAGGATAGTTAAAATCACTAGTTTCACTGTCTCTTATTTTCTCTTGTGTTTTCGCAACATTTTAGTAAAATAGATATCACTAATTCACACATTTTGCTTCTGATACATCCATACCACTTCCATTCTTTATTGTGCCCATCTTTGCACGAAATGTTCCCTTGGTATATCTAATTTTCTTGAAGAGGTCTCTAGTCTTTCCCATTATAACGTTTTCATCTATTCCTTTGCACTGGTCATTGAGGAAGACTTTCTTATTGCTCTTTGCTATTCTTTGGATCTCTGCATTCAGACGGGTGTATCTTTCTTTTTCTCCTTTGCCTTTCACTTCTCTTCTTTTCTCAGCTATTTGTAAGGCCTCCCCAGACAACTGTTGTGCCTTTTTTGCATTTCTTTTTCTTGCGGCACAGTAAAGGATAGAAATGGTATGGAGCTAACAGAAGCAGAAGATATTAACAAGGGGTGGCAAGAATACACAGAAGAACTATACAAAAAAGATCATCATGACCCAGATAACCACAATGGTGCAATCACCCACCTAGAGCCAAACATCCTGGAATGTGAAGTCAAGTGGACCTTAGGAAGCATCACTATGAACAAAGCTAGTGGAGGTGATGGTACTCCAGTTGAGCTATTTCAAATCCTAAAAGATGATGCTGTGAAAGTGCTGCACTCAATATGATAGCCGATTTGGAAATTTCAGCAGTGGCCACATGTTTGGAAAAGGGCAGTTTTCATTCCAATGCCAAATAATGCTCAAAGTAATGCACAATTACACTCATCTCACACATTAACAAGGTCATACTCAAGATTGTCCAAGCCAGGCTTGGAGAACTGTGAACTTCCAGAAGTTCAAGTTGTATTTAGAAAAGGCAGAGGGACCAGAGATCAAATTGCCGACATCCATTGAATCATTGAAAAAGCAAGAGAATTCCAGAAAGACATCTACTTCTGTTTTATTGACTATGCCACAACCTTCGACTGTGTGGATCACAACAAACTGTGGAAAATTCTGAAAGAGATGGGAATACGAGACCACCTGATCTGCCTCCTGAGAAATCTGTATGCAGGTCAAGAAGCAAAAGTTAGAACTGGACATGGAACAACAGACTGGTTCCAAATCAGGAAAGGAGTGTGTCAAGGCTGTATATTGTCATGTGCTTATTTAACTTATATGCAGAGTACATCATGAGAAATGTCAGGCTGAATGAAGCACAAGCTTGAATCAAGATTGCCGGGAGAAATATCAATAAGCTCAAATACACAGATGACACCACCCTTATGGCAAAAAGCAAAGAACTAAAAAGCCTTTTGATGAAAGTGAGAGAAGACAGTGAAAAAGTTGGCTTAAAACTCAACATTCAGAAAACCAAGATCATGACATCCAGTCTAATCACTTAATGACAAATAGATGGGGAAACAATGGAAACAGTGACAGACTTTATATTTTTGGGCTCCAAAATCATTGCAGATGATGACTGCCATCATAAAATTAAAAGACGCTTGCTCCTTGGAAAAAAAGCTATGACCAACCTAGACAGCATATTAAAAAGCAGAGACATTACTTTGCCAACAAAGGTCTGTTTAGTCAAACTATGGTTTTTCCGGTAGTCATGTATGGATGTGAGAGTAGGACTATAAAGAAAGCTGAGTGCTGAAGAATTGATGCTTTTGAACTGTGGTGTTGGAAAAGACTCTTGAGAATCCCTTTGATGGCAAGGAGATCAAAAAAGTCAATCCTAAAGGAAATCATTGAGTATTCATTGGAAGGACTGATGCTGAAGCTGAAACTCCAGTACTTTGGCAACCTTATGCTGACTGGCTTGTTGGAAAAGACCCTGATGCTGGGAAAGATTGAAGGTGGGAGGAGAAAGGGTCAACAAAGGATGAGATGGTTGAATTGCATCACCGTCTCAATGGACATGTGTTTGAGTAAGCTCCGGGACTTGGTGATAGACAAAGAAGCCTGGCATGCTGCAGAAAGTCAGACATGACTAAGCAACTGAACTGACTGAATTCACATGTTTGTCTGACCAATCTCTGTATTTCCTTAAAATTCTATGAGATAAAGAGAATGGTAGCAAAATTGAGATGTTGAGAAATATCCTGTGTTTTCTTAATAAATTTAAAATTGGATTGAAATATAGGAATACTTAATAGGAATTTTCAACTTTATAATACAGTAAGTCCTCTACATATGAAACATCAACTTGCAGAATTTCAAGATGTATGCATATGCACTTTCATGTTCAATCACCTGAGTTAGTTCATGTGTCTGGTGCATATTGTCATGTGTGTGCATCCTTTACAAGTAGGTGTAATTTTGTGTGCTTTACCATACAGTATTATGTAGAATATGTGGTATAGTATCTTCCTTTCAAGCCCAGGATGTCCAGAAGCAAGTGTAAAACTATCAGTGATTAACTGGAACTGCTAAGAAGCACCAAGCCATAACTATGGAAACAAAAGAGAAAATAATTGTGTGAGTGGCACAAGGGAAAAAATGGTAGATACCACTTGTTCTTATAGCATGACTCACTTAAACATTGCCAAGGTTCTAGTGAACAAGGACAAGATCATGGAACCTGTGAAGTCTGCTGTGCCAATGATATCAATAATAATGGCCAAGAAATGGGAGGAAATGATGGAAGAGATGGAGAAACTTCTCAAAGTGTGTGGATACAGGATCAGCATGAATGCGGAGTCCCATTCAGGTTAATGCTGATAGAAGAGAAAGTTGAAAACTTCTTTGAAGACTTGAAGAAACACAGTGAAGAATCAGAGGGTGTATCTTTTAATGCCAGCCTTGACTGGTTTCATCAGTTCAGGGCTAAAGCCAGACTTTACAACATGAAAGTAAGCGGTGAGGTGTGAGTGCAGATATGGTAGCTACCTGGGAATTCCCTGACACACTTTGAGAAATTACTGATTAAGGCATGTATTTTACCTGAGCTGTGTTTTAATGTGGATAAGACAGGACTGTACTGGAAAAGGATGCCAGGCCAAAGTTACACCTGTACAGAGGAAAAGTTGATGCCAGGCCATAAAGCGTCAAAGGATAGTTTAACTCTGTTGCTTGCTGGCAATGCTTCCAGTGATATCAAACTGAGACCTCTCTCAGTTTATCATTCAGACAACCCAAGAGCCCTTAGAAACATAGCCAAGCTTCTCTTCCTGTTGTATGGAAGAGTAACTCCAAAGCCTGGATCACACAAGGCCATTTTCCAAGACTGATTTTTCACCACAGTATCCCAGAGGGAGAGAAATATTAACTAGAGAAGGATGACCTTCAGCATTCTTTTGCTGCATTTCAGTGCTCTGGACCACTCCCCATTCATGGACAGCTTTTATCCCAACATCAAACTAGTGCATCTCCCACCAAATGTTACATCATTCATCCAGCCTATGGACTAGGGAGTTACAGGGACTTCCAAGAAATATTATTTTCATCACCTGTTTGGTCAGGTAATAAAGGCAACTAGGAACAACTTTGAAAGAATTACGGACTATAACATCTACAAGGCCATAAAATACACTGATTTCATTTGGCATGAGGTTATGGGCCATCACTGCAAATGGGGTTTGGAAGAAACTTCGTCCAGTTTGTTCACAATTTATGTGGATTTGGCTGTTTGTCTTTGAATTCGGCTTCTAATCCTCCTGGGTAATCTCTGAATTCTATGGTAAGGAAACAATCATTATTTACAATTGGTATGTGGGTTTTCTATTTTGAACAATGTTGAGAACTTCTCTTAATTTATACATGTTCTTAACAGGTTGGTATGGTTTCTGAAACAAATTGGCTAAAAAGATGAAAGCTTAAGGATGATGGAACATATTCGTTGTATTTAAAAAACAGAATTGCATAAGTTAATTTGTTGTCTCTTTAAAATATATGCAGTAAAGAATTATTTTTTGAAATTCATGCAGCACATAGGATCTAATTTCTCTAATTAGTTGCTGTGTTTCTGTTTCTGCTTTTATGGCATCCATCCACTAGCGACCATCACAATTTAAAATGAGTTTCTTTTTAAGTGACAGGCATATTACAGAAGACATCTAAAGGTGCTGAAGGAATATTGGAATGTATAGATAGGAAATTTTGTAACATTTCTGAAAAACAGAAAGTTTCTTTTATCGATTTCTTGAGATAGTGTCTTTTAGAGAGGGAGAGATCTGTCTTATTTTAAAATTTTAAAATTTGGTTGTCTATTTTTGTTCATTTCATTAATTTTATCGATCTATGCCTATATATTCTTTATACATATATAGCTTCCCCATGCCTAACCATATAATTTTACATCTACTTGTTCTATATCTAGACAGTTTTGTTGGTTGGACCTGCAAAAAATAATGAATTTTTAATTACTTAAACATTTTAATTTGTGTGTTGTATTTAATTGAAAATATTGTTTGACTTAATAGTCATTGATATATTTTCTCTGTTAATAATAGAACCACTGGTTCTTAGATCAGACTTTATGAGGTAAAATTGAGTGGATTTTCTAGATTTGTGGCTAGGTATGGGTATGCCCAAAGAAAGGCAATGCCAAAGAATGCTCAAAGAATGCTACCACACAATTGCACTCATCTCACATGCTAATAAAGTAGTGCTCAAAATTCTCCAAGCCAGGCTTCAGCAATATGTGAACCATGAACTTCCAGATGCTGGTTATAGAAAAGGCAGAGGAACCAGAGATCAAATTGTAAACATCTGCTAGATCATTGAAAAAGCAAGAGAGTTCCAGAAAAACATCTATTTCTGCTTTGTTGACTATACCTGCTTTACTGACTATACCTACAGCCTTTGACTGTGTGGATCACAATAAACTGGGGAACATTCTGAAAGAGATGGGAATACCAGACCACCTGACCTGCCTCTTGAGAAACCTGTATACAGGTCAGGAAGGAACAGTTAGAACTGGACATGGAACAACAGACTGGATCCAAATTGAGAAAGGAGTATGTCAAGGCTGTATTTTGTCACCCTGCTTATTTAACTTATATGGAGGGTACATCATGAGAAATGCTGGGTTGGAAGAAGCACAAACTGGAATCAAGATTGCCAGGGGAAATATCAATAACCTCAATATCAATAATGGTAGGCAGATGACACCACCCTTATGGCAGAAATTGAAGAACTAAAGAGCCTCTTGATGAAAGTGAAAGAGGAGGGTGAAAAAGTTGGCTTAAAGCTCAACATTCAGAAAACTAAGATCATGGCATCCAGTCCCATCACTTCGTGGCAAATAGATGGGAAAACAGTGGAAACAGTGGCTGACTTTATTTTTTTGGGCTCCAAAATCACTGCAGATGGTGATTGCAGCCATGAAATTAAAAGACGTTTACTCCTTGGAAGTAAAGTTATGACCAACCTAGATAGAACATTAGAAAGCAGAGACATTACTTAGCCAACAACGGTCTGTCTAGCCAAGGCTAAGGTTTTTCTGGTAGTAATGTATGGATGTGAAATTTGGACTGTAAAGAAAGCTGAGTACTGAAGAATTGATGCTTTTGAACTGTAGTGTTGAAGACTCTTGAGAGTCCATTGGACTGCAAGGAGATCCAACCAGTCCATCCCAAAGGAGATCAGTCCTGAGTGTTCATTGGAAAGACTGACACTGAACCTGAAACTCCAATACTTTGGCCACCTGATGTGAAGAACTGACTCATTGGAAAAGACCCTGATGCTTCGAAAGATAGAGGGCAGGAGGAAAAGGGGGCGACAGAGGATGAGATGGTTGGATGGCATCACTGATTCAATGGAGATGAGTTTGAGTAACTCCAGCAGTTGGTGATGGACAGGGAGGCCTGGCGTGCTCTGGTCCATTGCATCAGGAACAGCCGGACATGACTGAACAATTGAACTGAACTGATGGATATGTCAAGAGAAAGGAAGTTTGAAAAGAAAGTAAGAGTAAAACTCATGCTAATTATGTTGAAAGGCAAATGGTAGTGAAGTTAAAACCAAGCAAAACAAAACAAAATAAGAAAACTTTCTGTATGCCAGTTCCTTCTTACCACTTTTAGCCTAGTTCTATGAGAAAGGTATTCTTGGTCTTTAGGTAACTCCTCCATAAACAAAGAAGGGATAGTATAAGGTTTGGTTAAATCAGAATCTTTCTGTCTATGGCGGGCAACTGGAGTTGACTGAGTGCATCATCATATGAAGTCTCTAATTCAATAATTCTGTACCAGGAAACAGAAGTAATCACAAGTATTGTGCATCTGCAGAGTTAGCAGCATGCTACTGGTGTTCCATTTTAAAATGCTGTGAGATGACTAGCCAAAATTAGATTGAAGACATTAGTGTGTCTCTAGAAAACCCTTTAAGATGATCCCAAGGTTCTGTCCTCAATACGAGATACCTGGGTTCAATCCCTAAATTGGGAAGATTCCCTGGAAAAAAGCACAGCAAGCCACTCCAGTATTCTTGCCTGGAGAATCTCCATGGACAGAGGAGCCTGATGGGCTACAGTTCCATGGGGTCACAAAGAGTCAGACATGAGAGCAGCTAAGCACAGTGCAGCACAGCATTATGTTCCAGGGTAGCTGTTATTATATTGAAGTGTAGTGCTGTGGACCAGAAGGGAAATAGAGTCCAATAACTTTATTATTGGACTTAAATGCACTGTCTAGATAAAAGGTTTAGTTGTCTTAAATATACTGTCTAGATAAGAAGTTTAATTGTAATAACACATGTTAGAATTATCTTTGTTGCTATAAGTCACTGTTTGCAGTAAGTTGGTATGTTGTAATAGGTAGCCAATACACCATGAGAGTTTAATAATACACACAATTGGCACCGTGATTTGTTTTATTCCAATAGTAAAATATATAGTATAATATTAATATGCAATTAGACACACACAGAATCTTTATGTCTTAACAGAAGATCAGTTTAAATTATATGCTAGACAATGAGATAGATAGCAAAGCCCTGCTCCTCATGAATTAGTTTATTTCTCCAAGGCTTTCTGCATGCATGCTAAGTCACTTCAGTCACGTCCAACTCTTTGCGACCCTATGGACATGGCCCGCCAAGCTCCTCTGTCCATGGGATTCTCCAGGCAAGAAGACAGAAGTGGGCTGCCATGTCCTCCTCCAGGGGATCTTTGCAACTCAAGGATCAAATCTGCCTCTCTTACATCTTCAGCACTGGTAGGCAGGTTCTTTACCACTATTGCCACCTGAGAAGCCCAAGACTGTCTATATAATCTCTCCTATTTTTTAATCCAAGGAAATTATGGAAGCAAATTTTATTGCCATCTATTTTCCCTTGCTTACAGGTCTGTGTACATGGTTTTGTACAGTGATTTTATCAACAAAGGCATTTTTCTACCCATTTTTTAATTCACTGATGATATATTACGTTTTTTGTTTCAAAATGTCCTTCAAATTTTAACCCTGATGAATTATACAATTGATATGGATATCAAAATATGTTAATAGTTTTGGAATGTTAATATTGAGAAAAAGAAGTAATACAGGCTATAACATTTATTCCAGTTTCTTCTCTCTAAGTGGAAGCTGAGGCATAAAGAAGGGGAAAATTGATGATGATACAATTGCAGAAGGATGTGCATAAGAATAAATGCATTTTTTCACATGGAGGCTAAAAAAATGCATCTATATTTAATAATGGTATTTAATGGTAATGATTAACTAAGAATATCAGGTTGCAAATGTAAAAAAATATAAAAATTAACAGTGAAATAAAATTAAATAAAGGATTAATTAAATTATAGAAGTACTCATATGTGCATGAAAACACTTAATTAAACAGATATAAAAAACTTTATGAGCAACTGAATATTAATAACTTGACTGAGAAAGACCACAGAACTGGAAGATAGGAAATGGAAGTTGGGTGTAGTTATTTATTAGCTGTGATCAAGATCACGTAACTCAATGTGTTTTGGTGTCTGATTTCTTGTATAAGATGATGGTAATTGTCTCTTGAATTTACATATGATTAAAGGATGTGAGATTATTGTTGTCTTCAGCAAGACTGAAAGCAAAATTAACCTGAACATTGATGAATCCTATATCAACATTATAAATCAGATTACGAACAAAGAAAGGACAAATAAAATCAATACAAACTAATCCATTGAAGTATATTACACTAGCTGTCATGTGTTCAGTTCAATTCAGTTCAGTTGCTCAGCTGTGTTTGACTCTTTGTGACCCCATGCACTGCAGCACGCCAGGTTTCCCTGTCCTTCACCAACACTCGGAGCTTGGTCAAACTCCTGTCCATCAGTTGGTGATGGAATCCAACCATCTCATCCTCTGTCTTTCCCTTCTCCTCTTGCCTTCAATCTGTTCCAGCATCAGGGTCTTTTATAAGAATCAGTTCTTCACATCAGGTGGCCAATTGTTGGAGCTTCACCTTCAACATCAGTCCTTCCAATGAATATTCAGGACTGATTTCCTTTAGGATTGACTGGTTTGATCTCCTTGCAGTCCAAGGAATTCTCAAGAGTCTTCTCCAACACCACAGTTCAAAAGCATCAACTCTTTGGTGCTCACCTATTTTATGGTCCAACTCTCATATCCATACATGACTACTGGAAAAAATGTAGTTTGACTAGATGGACCTTTGTTGGCAAAGTAATGTCTCTGCATTTTTAATATGCTGTCTATGTTGGTCATAGCTTTTCTTCCAAAGAGCGAGAGTCTTTTAATTTCATGGCTGCAGTCACCATCTGCAGTGATTTTGGAGCCCCAAAACATAAAGTCTCTCACTATTTCCATTGTTTCCCCATCTATGAAGTAATGGGACCAGATATTTCCCATGTAGTAATGGGACCAGATGTCATAGTCTTAGTTTTTGGATGCTGAACTTTAAGTCAGCTTTTTCACTCTCCCCTTTCATTTTCATCAAGAGGCTTTTTAGTTCCTCTTCACTTTCTGCCATTAGGGTGGTGTCATCTCCATATCTGAGGTTATTGATATTGTCCCAGCAATCTTGATTCCAGATTGAGCTTCACCCAGCCCAGCATCTCCCATGATGTACTCTACATATAAATTAAACAAGCATGGTGACAATATACAGCCTTGAAACACTCTTTCCCAGTTTAGAACCAGTCCACTGTTCCATGTCCAGTTCTAACTTTTGCTTCTTGACCTGCATACAGATTTCTTAGGAGGCAGGTCAGGTGGTCTGGTATTCCCATCTCTTTCAGAATTTTCCACAGTTTGTTGTGATCCACAGAGTCAAAGGCTTTAGCATTTTCAATGAAGCAGAAATAGATGTTTTTATGGAATTCTCTTTCTTTTTCAGTGATCTAACAGATGTTGGCAATTTGATCTCTGGTTCCTCTGTCTTTTCTAAATCTAGCTTCAACATCATGAATTTCTCAGTTCATGTACTGTTGAAGCCTAGCTTCGAGAATTTTGATCATTACTTCGCTTGCGTGTGAGATGAGTGCAACTGTGCAGTAGTTTAAACATTCTTTGGCATTGCCTTTTTGTGGGATTGGAATGAAAACTGAACTTTTTGTGTCCTGTGGCCACTGGTGAGTTATGCATATTTTTTGGCATATTGAGTGCAGCACTTTCACAGCATCATCTTTTAGGATTTGAAATAGCCCAGCTAGAATTTCATCATCTCCACTAGCTTTGTTAATAGTGACGCTTCTTAAGGCCTGCTTGACTTCACATTCCAGGTTAAGTGATCTAGGTGAGTGATCACACCATCGTGATTATCTGTGTTGTAAAGATACTGTTTGCATAGTTCTGTGTATTCTTGCCAACTCTTAGTATCTTTTGCTTCTGTTAGGTCCATACAGTTTCTGTCCTTTATTGTGCCTATCTTTGCATGAAATGTTCTATTGGTATCTCTCATTTTCTTGAGGAGAATTCTAGTCTTTCCTGTTTTATTGTTTTCCTCTATTTCTTTTCATTGATCACTTAGGAAGGCTTATCTCTTTTTGCTGTTCTTTGGAACTCTGCATTCAAATGAGTATATCTTTCCTTTTCTCCCTTGCCTTTTGTTTATCTTCTTTTCTTAGCTATTTGTAAGGCCTCCTCAGACAACCATTTTGCCTTTTTTGTATTTCTTCCTCTTGGGGATGGTTTTGATCACAGCCTCCTGTACAATGTATGAACCTCCATCCATAGTTCTTCAGGCACTCTCTCTAGCAGATCTAATCCCTTGAACCTATTTGTCACTTCCACTGTATAATTGTAATTGATTTGATTTAGTTCATACCTGAATGGTCTAGTGGTTTTCCCTACTTTCTTCAATTTAAGTCTGAATGTTTCAGTAAGGAGTTCATGATCTGAGCCACAGTCAGCTCCCAGTCTTATTTTTGCTGTCTGTATAGAGCTTCTCCGTCTTGGCTGCAAAGGATATAATCAATCTAATTTTGGTATTGACCATCTGGCAACATTTGTGTGTAGAGTCATCTCTTGTGTTGTTGGAAGAGGGTGTTTGCTGTGACCTGTTTGTTCTTTTGGCAAAAGTCTGTTAGCCCTTTCCCTGCTACATTTTGTACTCTGAGGCCAAACTTGCTTATTACTCCAGGTATCTCCTGACTTCCTACTTTTGCATTTTGGTTCTCTATGATGAAAAGGACATCTTTTTTTGCTGTTAGTTCTAAAAGGTCTTATAGGCCCTCATAAAACTGTTCAGCTTCATCTTCTTTGGCATTAGTGGTTGGGATATACACTTGGATTATGTGATATTGAATGGTTTGTCTTGTAAACAAACAGTGATCATTCTTTCATTTTGAGATTGCACCCAACTAATCTTGTGTGTTAGATACCTGGAATAAAAATCCAATCATGTTTTCAAGCATGTGTACTCTAATGGGAAATATAGAGACTAAAATGCACTTACAATAAAAGTGTGAAGATAAATACTAGTTATTTCTTAAGTCTTCTTAGAAGAAAAGTTAGGAGTAAAAATTGAGTAAGAATTACACTTGAAAAGAGTAAGAAGTGGGACTGAGCATGAAAAGGATGGGAGCTGGTGTTTGTCTTTGGAAGTTTGAGATAGAGAAAGGAATTCTGGGTAGAATTAAGAACATAGGCAAAGTTTGGTGATAATGGAGAAGTGGTACTTTGGGAGAAAGTTCAGATATAAAGGATGGTAGAAGCATACAGTTCTTGGTGGAAATTGTTGAGATGTGAAGCATGAGAGTAAAACACAGGCAAAGTACAAGCAGTCATATAACATTTGGAATGAATGAAATAAGCAGGTAAAAAATAAATTCAACTCCAAAGAAAATATATCCAAACTCCAGGAGCTGGTGAAGGACAGGGAAACCTGGCATGCCTCAGTTCATGAGGTGGCAAAGAGTGAAACACAACTGAGCAACTGAACTGAATTGAAAAAATAAATAAATAAATTCAACTCCAAAGAAAAAATGTAGAGGTAGCATTTTAGAATATAATAGACCATATGGAATACATTTGCAGGGTAGGATATTTTTATTAATCAATATAAATTGAGATAATAGTTCTTTGTCAAATTGTATAGCACTTTTTTCTTAAAAAAAAAAAAGTAGTCCAAATGTTAGTTGTATATTACTTGACTTTTAAAAAACAAAAATTCATTCCAGATAGTTTGGTTTGGATGATCTATAGTTATGGTTTACGTTAAGCTAAGGAAAACCTTAATCTCTAAACCTGACCATATGTTACCTTAATTATAAAAGAATCTTTTTAGATATCATTGAATTAAGATTCGAGATAAAAATTATCCTGGATTATCATAAAGGTTTAATATAATCACAAGATAACTTCTACAAGAGAAACAGAAGAGGGTCAGATATACAAGGTGATGTGACAGTGGAAGCAAAGATCATTTTAGAGAGAAATTTGAAGATGCTATGCTGTTGACTTATGAAATGAACGAAAGATTGTGAGTCAAGTAGTGCAGGAGACCTCTAGAAGCTGGAAAAGACAAGGATGCAGATTTCCCAATAGAGTGTAAAGAAGGAATATTGAAAAAACCTTGATATTATCCTAACAAGACCTAGTTCAGACTTCTGACTTCCAGAATTATATGATAGTGAATTTTTGCTAAACCCTTAAATTGACGAAGGTGAAAGAGGAGAGTGAAAAAGTTGGCTTAAAACTCAACATTCAGAAAAAAGATCATGGCATCCGGTCCCATCACTTCATGGGAAATAGATGGGGAAACAGTGTCAGACTTTATTTTGGGGGGCTCCAAAATCACTGAAGATGGTGACTGCAGCCATGAAATTAAAAGACGCTTACTCCTTGGAAGAAAAGTTATGATCAACCTGGATAGCATATTGAAAAGCAGAAACATTACTTTGCCAACAAAGGTACATCTAGTCAAGGGTATGGTTTTTCTAGTGGTCATGTATGGATGTGAGAGTTGGACTGTGAAGAAGGCTGAGCGCTGAAGAATTGATGCTTTTGAACTGTGGTGTTGGAGAAGACTCATGAGAGTCCCTTGGACTGCAGGGAGATCCAACCAGTCCATTCTGAAGATCAGCCCTGGGATTTCTTTGGAAGGAATGATGCTAAAGCTGAAACTCCAGTACTTTGGCCACCTCATGTGAAGAGTTGACTCATTGGAAAAGACTCTGATGCTGGGAGGGATTGGGGGCAGGAGGAGAAGGGGACGACAGAGGATGAGATGTCTGGATGGCATCACTGACTCGATGGACGTGAGTCTGAATGAACTCCGGGAGTTGGTGATGGACAGGGAAGCCTGGCGTGCTGTGATTCATGGGGTTGCAAAGAGTTGGACACGACTGAGCGACTGAACTGAAATTTGTAGTAATTTGTTACAACAGCTGTAAAAGATGCATATGATTGGATTCCAGTTTATTTTTGTATCAGCCCTTGTTTTGGGTTTTACCTTGTCCTTGATCACCCCCACTTTACATTCATCTTTCTTGTTCCAACTGTCTGCCTTGAGAACTTCAAGCTCTAGCAACAGACATGAATAAAACTGCCTCACAGAGACCATTTGGCTCTTACAGTTGCATATGGCAGAATCCCTTTAATGAATTTTATTTAGTATGTCTAGGGGTTCTGATTCTTGAACAAATGTTTTGACTACTTGAACACCATTCCACAAAGTACATGGAATTTTGTATTAATGCTCATCTTAAAAAACTTTTCTCTACATTTATCATGATAACTTCTTGTACACAAATGTCTCTGCCATCATTAATAGGTTCTGGGTCACTAACAGACTCTTGCTATCTCTTATTCCTTAACTGACCATGGAAAAATAACTCCACATAGTTAGCATGCCCCAAAGGACACAAACAGTGGTATAATTATTTAGGGCTTAAGTAAACTATTAGCTACATACATATGAACATATTGAATTTCACCCATTCCAAAGGTGGTATTTGTGTATTTATTACACTAGAATCAACCCTGGGATTTTGACATTTTATGTATATAGTGTTTAGAGGATGATTGAGTTTTATGATATCAAGAAAAATGTGATATTTAAGGATTTTTTTCTTTTTATGATATTTGCAAACTATATTCATTTTTAATTGGCTTTAATCAACTTAACCCAACATCTATGAATTTTTTATAGAAGATAAATTGTGTATTTAAAGGATAAGGAAAAAAGGATAAACGACTCTTTCAAGTACTGTTGGGAGTTGATTTGTTTAAAAATTTCATTTCCTTGCTTTATTGTTTATAAGGAGAAATTTGCCTATCAGGTATCAAACTAAGTTCAAGTGAAATTGTGATTGGAGGTCTCAGTTCCCTTGATCTATTCTCTGTGTAATACTGTAAATCATATAGACACATTCTACCTCTTGAAGCCAGCCAATCTTTTGCCTTGCAATAGCTTTGCAGGAGGCTCTGTAGAGTACTACCTGTGACTTCAAACTCACATCAAAGAAAGCTCACACTATACTAGCCCTGGGCCATGAGAATGTTCAGGCAGTTGGTGAATTTCATCTCAACCATGAATTTCTCTCATTTATGTTCCAAAACATATTTATAAGTGAATAGAATTCTCTTGAAGGTATGGGGAACTCCAAAAGTATTAGAGTTAGAAATATTAATATTAATTTCAAAACTGTTAGTGTATGCATGCATGCTTGACTCTTTGCAACCCTATGGACTGTAACCCACCAGGCTTCTCTGTCCATGGGATTTCCCAGGCAAAAATATTAGACTGGATTGCTATTTCCTCCTCCAGAGGATCTTCCTGACCCAGAGATGGAATCATGTCTCTTGCATTACAGGCAGATTCTTTATGACTGAGTCACTGGGAAAATAGATGATATTAAAGCTATGAGAGTGGATGCGGCAACATAAGAAACTTCCCCTTTACTCTTGAAAATAGAAACTACTCAAGAATAAAAATTAACACTTAAATGTGAGATACCAAAAGAATTTCAAAAGAATGAAAAAGTAGAATGTAAAAATCACCAGAAAATAGAGTCCTTCAGGTACTGGAAAAGAAAGATCTAATGTATAAATCCAGAAAATTAAGGTGATTTGGAGATATTATATACTACTCTATCAAAGACAAGTTTACATTATCAGACTTTTTTTTAATTTTGAAAATTAATATTTTTACTTAATAAAAAGTAAATTAGTTTTTCTCCTCCTAAAGAAAAAATAGAGATATTTTTAGTGTATAATATGTTTTGGAATTTTTTTAATGCCATTTATAAATATACATACACACAACTCAATGTATCTATTATTGTCTTTTCTATTAATAGATTTGTGGCCTTTTTCCTAATTATTTTCTGTAGTTCTAAGTCTTATGTTAATGTAATTTAGAAAGCTAATGTTAGATATTTTACATTAATGTTTATTTCAGATTTAACAGCATATTGTACATGTTGTTGCAATGACAAGAAATCCGCCAAAATTTAGTTTTTATAAATTTAAAGATAACAAAATAAACATTGCTATATAGATGAATAACTAGGAGAAATATTTGGAAAAACTATCACAAAATATTAGAATGCAGAATACATAAGGATTACAATTCTTTAATATTTATGAAATATTCATTTTAAGTAAATCCCTTGTTGTTCTTATCACATTTGGAGGCATTATTTAATTTTCTTCTGTTATGGACATTTCTTTGATTTTATTGTCTCTGAAATTACCCCCTACCTTCCCACTTTGATTCTCCCTTTGTTTTAAATACCTTCTTTGTCTTCATTCACTAAATATCTTGTCAATTATTTAAATTTTCCCACACATGAAAGAGAGTTGCTGACCATAGCTGTTTTTGTTTTCTTTTCTACAACAATCTTTAAAACTAAAGAGTTAGGCTCCATTTAAATACAAAAGAAGGGAAACTATAGAACATGTATTCTGAATATACTTGTCTTTTGGAAAACATGAGAAATTAAAGTGTTAGATACAATGAAAAATGATGAAGCAAGATAATAGTACAAAATCATTACTCATTACTTAATTTTTAGCTATCTAGAGAAATTTAAATTTTACTGACAGGAAAATTCAAGTGAATAAAGATGATGTGTAGAAAATGAGACATTTATTATATTTTCATATAAGTCAATGACTTGTATCCAAATAGCAATTGAGTCTGGATAGTGTTATTTGACTCATAAGAAACTAATTAGATTGTGGTTATTTGAACACACTCAAGTAATTATTACCAAATCAAAAGATGAACTGCAATTTGAATTTGTAACAAATAATTTAAACATAAATGCAAAGCAGTGTAAAAGTTTCCCAAGAAATTTATGTAGGTGTTAAGAAATAAGAAACAATATAAAATGATGAAGTTTTGATTGAAGAAAATGTAGAGATAAATAATTTAGGAAACACAGTTCTTTATTTTTAATTTTAATTTATTTATTTTTAATTGGAGGATAATTGCTTTAAACTGTTGTGTTGGTTTCTGCCATACATCAACATGAATCAGCCATAGGTGTACATATGTCCACTCCCTTTTCAAACTCCCTCCCACTTCCCACCTCATCCCACTCCTCTAGGTTGTAGGAAACACAATTCTTTAATAACAAATATGATAGTTACCTTAAGATTTTCAAAGCAAGAAATTCTACATTAAAAGAATTTCAATGAATTATGCATGCCCCTGAAAGACCGGATCATATTTGGTCAAAAGAATCAGTTCTCAGTTGATAAATCCTCCTATAAGTCCTTGGCTTACTGAAAACTGTAGGTGCATCTCTTTATAAATTATGACTGTTCACTCTTGATATGTCTTTTGCTTCCTATATTTTCCAAGATACATCAAATGTACTTATGACCACTGGAGAGATGGCACAGAACTCAGTCAAATTCATTGTTAGCTTTCATCAAAGCTTCAGAAGCATCTTCTTTTTCTCTAAACTTTTTCAGCCCTATACAATATGTGGATATGATTCTGATGTCTATATTTTTAATAGACACCAGTAAAACTGTATTCTACCACCAGGATATTTCATGATCATCTTAAGGGATTGTGTTTTTTTTTTTAAGTATATTGTGTTTGAGTTAAAAAAAAATAAGACAAGCAACTCAACACTCTTTGAATGCAGTAGTCATCTGGGATTGTTTGTGACTACCTATTGCCACTGGGAGCTAGGTACCCTCAGCTGCCATATCTGAACATCCCTTCCCCTTCCAGCTGTTCCTGACTAGACCAAAATTGATTCCTTTCATTTGCTATCTACCAGACATTGAAAAAAATGATTCATTCTCTGCTTTTCACTTTGTTAAAAGTCCTTGTAAATAATTACAATCAGACAGAAAAGTTTTATTATCAAGATAATATAACCTTTAAAAATATCTGTTATCTTTGAAGAGTTTTATTGAATACTTAATATTCTTTAAAAAGCATTACTTTTTATCACTGATCACACTATAAAACACACCTACATACATGAGAATTGCTTGAAATATTATATATTTACAGTTTAATCATTTTAATTTTAAAGGATTAATTTAAAAATTTTATTATACAGCTAATATTGCAACAGCTCTCATTGCTTTAAGAGATCTCTACTTGAGATATACCCTAAGACAGTGAATAGCAAATAGTAAATTCTCAAAAAAAAAGCAATCATTTTGTCAGCATAGTCTGAAATTTAATCTTTAGTAAAACACATGGAAAAACTTTTCAAAATCTTACTTGGCACTTTTGTACAATTCTAACTTGAAAGAAACACACACACACAAACACATATACCACAATATTCAAGCAACAATATTAAGTCTCTAGTAAATTTATTTATCATAATTGAAAACAATAATGAGTAATCCCACCTATGTTTACTTAGAAGAGTGAATTCTAGTAGTAGATAATTCCATAATTTATAAATGAGATTTCTGAAGGAATTTTCTTTTCTTTTCTTTTTTTTTTTTTCATGTTTTTAAAAGGTGAGTCACAAGAGTATACTGGAAGCACAAAGAATTTCCTGCAGTGCAGAAAGAGAGTACTTCTCAGGCCCTCAGGATAATTTCAGAATATGGTTCTTCATCATTAGAATTCAGTGCCAAATTTTTTTTCTCCAGGTTGAGTATATCTGATGATACTGAATCTGAACTCTGTGTGAGAGACTTGAAGAAACAATAATTTGTAGTGGTGATAGCAACAATCACATTCTAATTTTTTTCAGTTTTGTATACTGTAAAAAATATTCTTCTTGGGGTCATGTAAAAGTGGAATAAGTAGCAGCTGCTGGTGTTGGAGAAGGTCATTTAGAGGCCGTGAGTGCTGGTTAACCCACCAGCTGCAGCTGGGCTACCAGAGGCTCCTCACTCCCTTCTGTTTTCTTGGAAGGTAGATACCGTCCACAGTCCTCACACTAGGAGCTGTTTCAACAACACAGCCTTGAGAGAGCAAAGTACTGCTGAGAGTATCAGGACTGAATATGTGATTGAACCCAATTAAGGTCTCAAACTTTTAGATTCTGGTGGGGAGACATGGAGTTATACTCATTTTGTGGCCGCCTAAGACAAGTCTTGCGTATATAAGTCCCCTTGCTTATTAAACCTGTCACCTACCAATCTGGAGTAGTTTGCCTGTTTCTTTTGTCTCTGCTTGCCCTCCATGTATGGTGGCCAGTTTCAGAATTCACTCAGGAAATTTGCAAGGCTGTGAACCACCAATGAGAAATATTAAGCTAAGAAGATGATATTCTGCTTAACTGTATGAAGTAAAATATGTGATTACACAATGTCATTCATGTTCTGCTTTGTTCTCATCTTGACTCATCATTTTCACTTGAGCAAAAATGCAGCTTAATTGGTCTAGTGCCACCTCTACATAAATGACTACATGGAATCACATGTCTCCTCACTCTGTATTTTGAGTCAAACACATGGAAGATTGATATAAAAAATAAAATTCACGTTTCTCAAACACAGTTAATTGCTAAGTGAGAGAATAGGCGAAGACTGTATTTACAGAAATTGCCTCTAGACCAGCTCATGCTCTAAGATTTTTAATGACTGTAATTTTTCTCCAGATTTTTTTCCATTTAAAGGAGCAAATGTTTACCTCTTTTTACTGTTTTAATACACTGGCCTTCTAGCATTCATCTTAAAAAAATGACCAATGCTTTTAGAAACCATGTTTTGATATTTAAAAATAAAAGACAATTATATGATTGTGATTTTGTGCATGTAGACATGAAGATATTTGATATATATATATTTTTTACGGAAGGGTTAAGAGGTTTAAAATGATACTGTAAAATTCAGTTAATTAACTTATAAAGCTCTTAAACATAATTGACAAAATTTCTCAAAATTTAATTTGGGAGGGTCAAGCTAGAAGAATTCAAAGTGGAATACATGTGAGAAAGAAACTGAACTGTGTCACTGAGAAATCAGTACACAGCCTGCATCCCTTCATTTTATGTGACTCATATTTCATGTAATATTAAAATCATAAATATAGCAGGTGATACTAATGAGGACACTAGACAACTAGTCCAAATACTTTTTTGTTTAGCGTATTTTGTCATTAATTAATCTGGTAACCTTGAACTAGTCCAGCACCGAAGTCCTCACATTTTCTATGTGTAAATTAAAGGATCTACCTTAGATCATATGTTATAAAGTTCTAAAATTTAATATTAAATAATAGAAAAAAAGACTGGCTTATATGAGTAAATTAGGTCAACTAAACGAAAATATATAGTTAGACCTAATCTAAGCCCTCTGATTATAAGATTTTTGTACACTAAATACCAGCAAATCTGGGTTGTCTTTAGTTTTCTCTTACCAATGTGAATTAACAGCATCTGAGAAACTGGCAGAATAACCCAGACACCACTTAAAATAAACCAATATCAAATCAAGCTTTCCTGTGCAGGCAAGCTTTCTCCTATCAATATGATTTTAAAAGAGAGAGCAACAAAGGTCATAAATAAACCTATTTGGGAAAAAAATGTTTCTTAAATGATTTCTTCCCATTTACAGTAAACTTACTTTAAACATTGATGGAGCCGACAAATGTAACTGTAAACAACAAACACATTTTGCTTGAGGGCCCCACAGCCTTACAGAAAAATTTCACATTTTGAATCTGCTTTCTTCCCCTTTCTTTCCTTCTCTTTCATCCATTATTGCATTTCCTTACAGCCTTACTTTTCATCCTATCAGATTTCTTTTTCAGTTGCCTTTCACATAGCTCTGCAAAAAATAAAATATTGCCTTGAATTTATTGTCCATTTTGTCTCATTTGTCTACAACTTTGTTCATCTTGAAAAATCATCAATTAAGTGGGCTGAGAGTTGCTTATTATGAGATAACATCTTTAAGAAGGTTACCACAGAGAATGCTGGGCACTGCTCTTTTGAAAAGTGCTTCTTTTAAAAATTAGCTCTGCTTAGGACCATCCGATGGTCCTTTGACTTGCTTTGTCAGGACTTTAGCTCCTGCATCACTTAGCTGTGTGTATAGCTGGAAGCAGGTCAACCTGTGACTTATGCCTTAATAAAGTGTTCCTGTTATTAGCTTACCTTGCCCCGTGTGTGTTCACTGCTGACTCAACGATACTTCTAATTAGAATTCTTAATTCTTGGCTATTTTAGTACCTGAATATTGTATTGCAGGTGCTGTTGTGAAGGAACTAATCAATAATAAATGAATTATGGAGAATTAATTCCCTTATTACTGTGCTTATACTCTCCAGGGTTTGGGTGTTTGTTTTTTTTTTTTTTTTTTCCCTCTTCCTTCTTTACCTGGTCACCAAATTGTGTTAGATTGTCATGTTCCCTGAGTAACAAATCTTGAAAATAGCTCTCAAAGCATGGCTCTATATTATTTTCTAAGTGAGAACATCTTCTCATGGTGTAATAGGCAATTCAGACATCCCTGGGCATTCTAAGTGAGATATAAAGCAGGTCATCCTCTGAGTTTGAAGGAGATAAATGTGGTAAAACACTGTACCAATGATGCTTTAGTCTGCTGACCTTGGTGTGGGAATGAAAAGTGATTTTAAATTCAAAGAAAAGTTAGTAGAGCTTCACAGCAACTTACTAGGCTGATATCTTAAGCTTGCATTTTTCTACTTTTTGTGCCTGACCCCATCAGCCTCTGGAATTCATCACAACAATCTAAATGCACCCTCCATTGTCAGTATCTAAATACTTCCCCAAGTTTTTACAAGCTAACACAGCAGATTCCTAAATAGCCTGTAGATTCAGTCTTCCTCCTCTTGTCTAGGGGTTGGTGTATGTCTACTCTTGTTTCAGGAATGGTGTGTGCTCCTTCCTTTATGAAACACTTTCTGAAAATTTTAGGCACTTACCCAACACTCTAGTAGAGCTTCTTTATCATATTATGCTTCACACTGTAATGTATTCATCAATAGACTTTATTTTCCTTGTTAGACAGTGATATTGATGAAGGAAGAAGACTCTTTACCCTATTGGAATTTGTATGTTCAACACCTGGTATGATTCCTCATATATATTGGTAGTGGTTCAGTCACTAAGTGGTGTCTGACTCTTGGGAACCCATGGACTGCAACAGACCAGACTCTTCTGTCCAGGGGATTTTCCAGGCAAGAATACTGGAGTGGGTTGCCATTTCCCTCTTTAGGGTATCTTCCCAATGCAGGGATTGAACCCGGGTGTCCTATATTGATGGTGGATTCTTTTTTTTTTTAATATATTTATTTTAATTGGAAGCTAATTACTTTACAATATTGTATTGGTTTTGCCATACATTGACATGAATCTGCCATGGGTGTACATATTCCCCATCCTGAACCCCCCTCCCACCTCCCTCCCCATCCCACCCCTCTGGGTCATCCCAGTGCACCAGGCCCGAGCACCCTGTATCATGCATCAAACCTGGACTGGCGATTCATTTCACATATGATAATGTGTTTATGTTTCACATCACATGTTTATGTATCACATATAATAATGTGATACATGTTTCAATGCCATTATTCCAAATCATCCCACCCTCACCCTCTCCCCACAGAGTCCAAAAGACTTTTCTATACATCTGTGTCTCTTTTGCTGTCTCGCATACAGGGTTATCATTACCATCTTTCTAAATTGCATATATATGTGTTAGTATACGGTATTGGTGTTTTTCTTTCTGGCTTACTTCACTCTGTATAATCAGCTCCAGTTTCATCCATCTCATTAGAACTGATTCAAATGTATTCTTTTTAGTAGCTGAGTAATACTCCATTGTGTATATGTACCACAGCTTTCTTATCCATTCGTCTGCTGATGGGCATCTAGGTTGCTTCCATGTCCTAGCTATTATAAACAGTGCTGCAATGAACATTGGGGTACACGTGTCTCTTTCCATTCTTGTTTCTTTGGTGTGTATGCCCAGCAGTGGGATTGCTGGGTCGTATGGCAGTTCTATTTGCAATTTTTTAAGGAATCTCCACACCGTTCTCCATAGTGGCTATACTAGTTTGCATTCCCACCAACAGTGTAAGAGGGTTCCCTTTTCTCCACATCTCTCCAGCATTTATTGCTTGTAGACTTTTGGATAGCAGCCATTCTGACTGGTGTGCAATGGTACCTCACTGCGGTTTTGATTTGCATTTCTCTGATAATGAGTGATGTTGAGCATCTTTTCATGTGTTTGTTAGCCATCTGTATGTCTTCTTTGGAGAAACGTCTGTTTAGTTCTTTGGCCCACTTTCTGATTGGGTCGTTTATTTTTCTGGAATTGAGCTGCAGGAGTTGCTTGTATATTTTGACATTAATTCTTTGTCAGTTGCAATCCTGAGAAAGAAGAATGGAACTTGAGGAATCAACCTGCCTGACTTCAGGCTCTACTACAAAGCCATAGTCATCAAGACAGTATGGTACTGGCACAAAGACAGAAATATAGATCAATGGAACAAAATAGAAAGCCTAGAGATAAATCCACGCACCTATGGACACCTTATCTTCAACAAAGGAGGCAAGAATGTACAATGGAGAAAAGTCAATCTCTTTAACAAGCGGTGCTGGGAAAACTGGTCAGCCACTTGTAAAAAACTGAAACTAGAACACTTCCTAACACCATACACAAAAATAAACTCAAAATAGATCATGATCTAAATGTAAGACCAGAAACTATAAAACTCCTAGAGGAAAACTTAGGCAAAATGCTCTTCAACATAAATCACAGCAGGATCCTCTATGGCCCACCTCCCAGAATATTGGAAATAAAAGCAAAAATAAACAAATGAGACCTAATTAAAATTAAAAGCTTCTGCACAACAAAGGAAACTATAAGCAAGGTGAAAAGACAGCCTTCAGAATAGGAGAAAATAATAGCAAACGAAGGTGGAGTCTTTACCACTAGGGAAGTCCAAATATACTCGGTCTTCAATAAACGTTTATCCGACTCTTTGTGACCCCGTGGACTGTACTCTACCAGGCTTCTCTGTCCATGGGATTCTCCAGGCAAGAATACTGGAGTGGGTTACCATTTCCTTCTCCAGGGCATCTTCCCGACCCAGGGATCAAATCCAGTTGTCCTGCATTGGAGGCAGATGCTTTAACCTCTGAGCCAGCAGAGAATGTATAATGAATGAATGACTGTCTCATGGAATGATGGTTACCTGAAGAATTTGTATATGATAAAAACTTAAGTTCATCTTTTGGCTTGGCCTCTGAATAACTCTGTGACTTTGTTCATATCACTTCTTTTATTATCCACGTGCTTCTTTGTAAAATGAGATAACGGTAGACTCAGTCTCACAGGTATATAGTAAAAAGCAATGACTACAGTTTGTCACAGTGCCTGACCTAATGACTGAACAATCGCATATGTGTGTGTACGAGTGTTTATATGGATTTTTCTGTAGCATGTTTTAAAGTATTCATAGACATTGAATAACATGAAGTACGCTATACAAATTGATTCTGTATAACATAGTATATAGAAACAAACAAGCACACATATGTATCATTGGTGTTAAAGAATATTGCACTTTCCTCTCCTTCAATTAAATGAGTGAATTTTTATTTTTGTTTTTGTCTTGTTTTTTTCTCCATCAAACATATTATGACAAACAAATGAACTCCACTGGTGTTTTGTCTTCTCTCTATTTCCATGAATCTAAATATTTTCTGTTTTATATTATAATTAATTTGTTTTGAGATTATTTGGAAATAAGTAATACATCCCCTTCAATTAATTACAATAGGTTACATTTTCTTCCCCTCTCTCAATATGATCTTTTTTTTTAAATAAGAACACTAAGTCTCACATCTCTCAGCTGTGAAACACAGGTGCCAAAATATATGGTTTCTTAATTCCCATTCATGTCAAAAAATTGATTTTTTGCTCGAGTGACTATTTATAGCCAAGGTACCATGGTGATTATTAAAATATTTATTAATTATACAATATGTAAACTAGTAATGTATACCAGGAAAGATAGAAATTTGAAGAGGTATTTCAAAGGTAAGAGCAGAGTCAGAATTGTTCATCATTCATTCATTCATTCTTTATTACCTTTATTTAATAAGTTTATTATTTGCCTCTTACTTGGTAACAAATGGTACCTAATATGTATGAAATGCTTACAGAATTCTAAATTCCAGGCTTTACATGAATTATATCATCTAAACCTCTACAACAAGGCTGTTTATTATTGTCAGTGTTGTTATTGTTATTATTATACAAGTGAGATAAAAAACTACTAAAGAATGTACTAAGATCACATAGCAGGTAAGTGGGCAACCTGGGCATGAAACTCATGTCTTTCTGAATCTGCGGCTATTCAGTGGCCTTAGTCCCAAAGTAGGATACCACTTTCTCTATGACTGGAGAGAATGGTATGGACTCTAAATTGAAAGAGGTCATATTTCAAACTCTAAGAAGGAAGCTCACGTTATATAATGATGAACTCCACAGTGCTGTGAGGTTGAAGGTTATATAACTAACTCCCTCCCTCTCTCAAAGTTATCACTATTAAACCTAAAGAGAAATTCATAATGTGACCTTCAGAAAGAAGGATACTGAGTGAAAAACAGCATTCATCCACTTGTCATTATAGGTATTCACTAAGCTCCTATGCTGTGTAATGCACAGTGCCTGGATGCTACTGATGGAATCATGAATTAAGCCAGGTCCTTGCTTTCAATAACTGAAGAACGTGTTGGTACTTATTTATTTATTTAGCTTTCTATTTCTAAGAGGCCCTGATCCTCTCCATGTTTGTTTGTTTGTTTGTTTTTTAATCCCTTGAATATATTGCCATGGCTTCTTGATAGGTTAAAATTTTCAAAATACTTTTCCAATGACTTTTTTTCACTATGCTTTCCTGTTTTATCATGTTTTTATTGCTGACATCTCTGTTTTGGTCTCCTTTGCCTTTTCTGTATTCACTTAATCTGTCTTTGTCCTCAACACTTGCCATTGCCTTCTAAGCAACACCTGTGATTTTTAAAATGTGATTTTTAAAATGATTTTTAAAATGTGCTCCCTCATAACAGGTTGTGACCATCACTCTCATCCCGTCCCAACTTCATCTTTAATGGCTTCATGTAGGAAGCTCAACATCAATTTTGCTAGTTTAACATCAAGAAAATTTTAAAAATTATTACAAATAAGGGTGTGGTTTTAATTTTCTAGCCTGTTGTTGATAAATCTCTTTATTTGAGCAGTCCAAGAGAGTACTTTTGTTCAATGTCAAAGTAAAATGCTTAGAGAAGTACCTGACACATAGTAGGTGATATTAAATTATTATTATATGAGTATTATTGAATAATGATGAACTCTTGAAACACTTGAAACTTATATAGTATTGTAAATCAATTATACCTCAATAAAAAAATAGCAAGCCCCAGAAATCAAAGCACATACATTACATTACCACAGGTAAACTTAGGTAGCCAGTGGAAATTTACTATATAATGCAGGGAGTTCAACCTGGTGCTCTGTGACAACCTAAAGGGGTTGGATGAGGTGGAAAGTAGGAAGGAGGTTCAAGAGGGAGGGGCGTACATGTACCCAGGGCTGATTCATGTTGATAAATGGCAGAAACCAATACAATATTGTAAAGCAATCATCCTCCAATTAAAAGTAAATAAATTTAAGTAAAAAATAAAACTGCTAAAAATCATTTATAAATACAGAAATTAATTGTGACTCTGAAGTGCTCTAAGCAATCATTTTTAAAAGATGGCAGTATATTATACCTTGGAAGTTGAACACATATTTTCTTAGAAATATAGCAAGTGAGATAAGTGAATAAAACTCACTTATGCAGTTATGCAAGATGACTTGCATACAAATGTTCCCTATCACTATGCCAAATTGTCCCTAGTGGAAAATAAAAGACTGAAAACACACTTTGGAGATCACAATCCAAATGCTGCCAGATACTTAGGCTTCTTTCAATATAGCTGAGTATCCTTTTCACCTGCTGGGAAAGAACTGTAGAGAAAATATACAAGAGCGAGTAGACGATGAAACTAAAATCACATTAAATTATACAGAATTTAAATTTTAGCCACAACTCCATTTATTTCTCTAAAGTTTCTCCTCTTTTTGAAAGAAATAGAGGTCAATATGTCCCCATTACAAGATGAAACATTATTTTTAAATTTCACTTTGGCTGTCTTTCTAAATTAGTCACTGAAGTCTTATATTGAACCATATATTTAGTAAACAGCTGACATGCAAGGATTTTAGTTTGTGTCTTCCAAGTCTCTTTTGTAAGCTTTAAGTTGGAAAAGTAATATAGTATAATATAATGATTAAAAAAAAAAAAAGACTCTAGACTCTAATATCAAACTGCTAGAATTTTGTCTAGACTCTGCTGCTTGTGATTAGCCTCTCTGTACTCATATTTCCTCAGCAGAAAAGATGGTTAGAATAATATTATTTTTACTTAGGGCTTCATTACAAAGATTAAATATATAAAACCCTATACAACACTTAGAACAAAACCTGAAATTGGAACTATTTAAATAGCATGTTTTCTATGAATATTTATAGCTAATGCTTTTTTCACATATATAAATTCCATAGTAAACTATTTAGTGTTTAGAAGTTTTAGTTCGGAAAATGTATTCATTTGAAGTAAACATATTATGTTGTATACTGTGAATTTTGGAAGATCACAAAATATTTGGTACCTGTAATGTTCTTGACAGAGAAGGCAATGGCAACCCACTCCAGTACTCTTGCCTGGAAAATCCCATGGACGGAGGAGCCTGGTGGGCTGCAGTCCATGGGGTCGCTAGGAGTCGGACACGACTGAGCGACTTCACTTTATTTTTTCACTTGCATGCATTGGAGAAGGAAATGGCAACCCACTCCAGTGTTCTTGCCTGGAGAATCCCAGGGATGGGGGAGCCTGGTGAGCTGCTGTCTATGGGGTTGCACAGAGTTGGACATGACTGAAGCGACTTAGCAACAGCAGCAGCAGCAGCAGCAATGTTCTGGAACAGCTAACAGTGAACAAAAGGTGAAAAAAATCCTTACTTATGTGGAGCTTAGATTCTGTCATTCTTACTCTTTAAAATCTTATGTTCTGATAGGCATATATATATCCAACAAATCACATCACAAATACTGTAGTCGGATAAGTGAACACTGGGTAGTAAATAATTATCAACTAAAAATCATGGTAAAAATCTGAGCTGCAACTTGAAAGATGAGTGATGCTACACTCACAGGAAAAAGCAAGGAGAACAATTCTTATCAATTTGGAGAACAATATGATCTAAGTAGAAAAATTTGAGTAGAGTCCCATGTAGCTTGAGAATCAGAAATAAGGCAAAGTGTGATGAATGTTGATGATGAAATGTATTGTTAAGAATAGGCTCTGAAGACCATGTGAAGGTAGATAGAGTTTCTTGGAACAGACAATGAAGAGGAATGGAAGGTTTAAGCCTGTGTGCGCAAGGGCTTATGCTTATATGCTATATATTCCCACCCCAGAGACTTAAGATTCACCATTCTTTGCTCACTTCATGGCAGTAAAACAGCTGTTACAAAATGATTCAATACCTCAATTTCTGAATCCTAGAGAAATCATTCACAAACAATCTGTTATACTCATGTTCTCAATTTACAATCAAGAGGTTATTTTTATGAGAGAGATAAAGAGAGGAATATTTGCCTGACTCATTGACATCTACCAATATTCCCGTATACATTTATAAATTAATTTTTTCAACAGATATTCTATGGCAAAAAGTGTTTAGAAAATGATGACCAAAATTGAACACAGAACTTGATTTCAACGATCATAATAGGAAGGGCAATAATCAAAATACACAGACAACTATTTTTATGTTTGGAAATTAACTTTATGATAAAAGAAATTCAACAAAACGTTGGAGTGGGATTCTGAGAAGTGAGGGAAGAAATATAATTATATTATCAATATAGACTGATATCAATGAAGATATTGATGACACTTTTTAATAAAGGTGGTGGAGTTTAAACTAGGCTCTGAAAAATCTGAGGATTTTAGCAGAGGACTCTGGATTCAAGGAAAAGGAATTGTATGAACAAAGATAAGTTGATCTATTTGTTTGTTTTCTCCAGGACACCATTTATATCTTTTGTGTTATAGGTTCAGATATGTTTAAGGAGGCTCATGAGAATGTTATATTCAGACTTTGGAGATGAATACTCCTTCTGGTATTAAAAGCTTTTTTAATCTCTGGATTACTTTACTTTGGATTACAAATACTCTGGATTACATTACTTTACTTCTAACCCTTGCTTCTTCAGCTGCCAAATAGGAATAATAACAGTAGCTACCTCATAAGATTATTGTGAATATCAAATAAAAGAATACATAGAATAACATTAAAATAGTGACTGAATGACAGATACTGGCAGTGTATTGCTCAAAAAACATTAGCTATTTTCTTTATCAAGGAAAATTAAAAGGTGGCATTTATTGTGAAATAAATTTATTGGTAAACTTGAAAACGTATACAATGACAAAATATAGAGGATGATGACATAATTTTGGATTTAATGGAAAAGACGTGTGAAAACAGTTTTTGACTGAAAGACCGACAATTTGGAATTTATTATTCTAATGCTGTGGCTTATTAGCAAGAATTCATAGGGGATGCAAACAGTCGGACACGATTGAGCAACTTTCACTTTCACTTTTCACATTTCATAATCCTGAAATTATGTGTTTCTGTATTAAAAGTTAACATATTTCACAACGGCTAAATGATTTAAAAAAATACAATTATCCCAAGGGAGCAAGTTGCTGCAAGATTACTTTGTAAACAAAGTAGTATTTATTTTCAACTCTCATTCTTCAAATCTCTTGACAGTCCTTATAGAATTCCTTTATTTCTCCCAATGATGACCTCCTTTCAAATCTTACTCTGAGGTTTAGAATAGTGTGAAATATTCACTGACAATGAGTTATAATCGGTGTGCATTACTCTGTCTTGAGTGGCATGGCTCTTTTTCTATTCTATAGGTTATCAGTAGAGTAAATGATAATTTTTATGATGAAATTTCAAATACTTTTTATAATGCAATATTTGGGGATCTGAGAAATTTACATTGTTATCTTTAAAAGCAAACTGCATCAAAAACTTCTTTAATTATCAAAATTGTAGTTTGTCTATGTTCCTTAAAGTTTTGTAATTTACTATTGGTATTTAACTTGCATTTATCTTTTTTCTTGTTGATGAATATAATAGAGGATTGTAATGTCAATCATTGCTTATCCAACAAATAAAATTCTAAACAATAATAATAATTATTATATTTATAAACTACTACATTAATTATGCCAAGAAAATCCTTCCTATGAAGTTATGATTCTAATTACTCCTTATTCCTAGTCATTTATTTAGTTAAATGAATAAGTTAAACATAAAAATCTATGAATTGATTGTTATGTGTACTGTACATCTACAAATGACGCAGTTGCTAAAGACTTTGACTGTACTTGGGGAGGATTATACTGTCACTACACCATTTCCACCCCTCATGCATTTAAAACAAACTCTGACATACACTATCTTGCAATGCTCTAAATAAACATCTAAAATTATTATCCTTCTGGCGTGTAAAGAGAAAATATCAAATGAAGTAAAACACAATATATTATCATCAAAATAACGAGTACCCTTACCAATGGATGAAGCTGATATTTGTAAAACCCAGTCAGTTCAGTTCAGTCACTTAGTCGTGTCTGACTCTTTGTGACCCCATGGACAGCAGCACACCAGGCCTCCCTGCTCATCACCAATTCCCGGAGTTTACTCAAACTCATGTCCATTGAGTCAGTGATGCCATCCAACCATCTCATCCTCTGTCATCCCCTTCTCCTCCTGCCTTCAATCTTTCCCAGCATCAGGGGCTTTTCCATTGAGTCACTTCTTTGTGTCAGGTGGTAAAAGTATTGGCGTTTCCACTTCAACATCTGTCCTTTAAATGAATACTCAGGGTTGATTTCCTTTAGGATGCACTGGTTGGATCTCCTTGCTGTCCAAGGGACGCTCAAGAGTCTTCTCCAACACCACAGTTCAAAAGCATCAATTCTTTGGCGCTCAGCTTTCTTTATAGTCCAACTCTCACATCCACACATGACTACTGGAAAAACTATATCCTTGACTAGACGGACCTTTGTTGGCAAAGTAATGTCTCTGCTTCCCAATATGCTGTCTAGGTTGGTCATAACTTTTCTCGCAAGGAGTAAGCATCTTTTAATTTCATGGCTGAAATATAGAAAAAAAAAAGGCCCTGCATAAAATAAAGGAAGTCTTAACATATACCGAACATATGTAAATTCTCCAGGAAAGTGCATTTACTGAAAATAAAGCATAGAATTATTATGTTAACTTAATTGAAAGTAGACTCATAAAATATCACTGAAGCTAGGATTTTTAGAGCATATGACTATCATTATAATTTCTAGAAAAACACATTTTCCTTCTGTCATGTCCTATACATTGTCATGGAACAAAATCTTCTCCTAGTATGTCAAGGTTTATCATCTTCAATAAGCACATTCACAGATTATAACAAATATAAAATTTTTATGTAACAACACAAAACTCTTAATAAACCTAGAATGTTAACTTTTTTTTTTTCTTTACAGATCATCCCTTCTATTTCTGTTAATGTGGTATACTAAATATACCTCAATAGAAAGTAAAATTTGTGCAATTTTACAAATACACCAAAGTTGTTTTCATGCCCTCCTATCATCAAAACATAAAATTAATGACTTCAAGGTCTTATAATTTATATATTTTTATCACATATAAATGGTTGTATATAACATTTCCTCCTGAAATATTTTGAGCACATTAAACCAAGTCAATGAAAATTGGCAGTAAGTTTAATTCTTTCTATTTTAGCACTGAAAGAAACTTACTTGGAAAATCTGATTTCCATTTTCATAACACTGTCATTTATCAAATTATCTGTCTTTACACTAACCAGAGAAATCAGTTGTAATTAACAGTGCTTTCTTAGCCAAAGAGGATGCAATTGCAGACATCAGACTATAATTTCTAGAATTAAAAATATAGTATAAAAATGATAAATAAAGGCAAGTAACAAAAAGTTAAAGAATTATCACAATTATCCACACATATAATGATGAATTTGTCTAAAACACTCTGAGTTTTTGTCAATTTGTTACTTTCACGTATGTATTAAGAAAGTTCTCTCTGTCTCAATACTTACGTTTTAATGCAATTTCCTAGGTGGTACTAGTGGTAGAAAACCTGCCTGCCAATGCTGGAGATGTAAGAGATGTGAGTTCAGTCACTGGGTCTGGAAGATAACCTTGGAGGAGGAAATGGCAACCCACTCCAGTATTTGTGCCTAGAGAATCCCATGGACAGAGGAGCCTGGTGTTCTACAGTCCATAGTGTCACAAAGAGTTGGACATGACTACAGAAATACAGCACACATATAGCATACAGTAAAATATATACATATATATTTACATACAATACACATAATAGAAAACTGATTTAAATTGTAAAATATACAGATTAAAAATATTTACTGACCTGTAATTGAACACAATTTACATCATCATCATCACAATACACAGATTTGACAATAATCACTATTATGGAATCAATAGATGAATAATCTTAATAAGGAATACAAGCAGTATGTTAAATATTATTTCTGAATTAAAAATCCCTATAAGAAAGAAGTAGAAAACAACTTACAGTCTTATCCTGGAAATTAAATAAATAAATAAATAAAATAAATCAGAGCTTTAGCATGTTGACTATAGAACAACTGTCTGATTAATTTTGATGCTGTTTTTGAAATAAGATATTTACTTCACTATTGTAGATCCTACAGAAGAGACACACACAGAAATAAAGATGAAAAAAATGCAAGCAGGGTCGATAAATAGGAAAGCAATCTTACCTGGTCTTTTCACAGAAAAGTTATAAAGTAGTTTAGGACAACTGACCAAAAAATAACAAATTTGGGAGCTTTTTTAGAAGTGATAAGAGATGAAAAGCTGCCTTCTAAACTTACTCTTTTGTGAGCTACATAAAAATTAATTACACAACAGAAAATTGGGGAAATAGATCTAAATTTTGAGACATACATACATTTGTAAAAGAATAGAAGATGAAATTTTAATGATAGTGTTAGTTTATGTGATCTTCAAATTATAAGTGAAGATAAATAGTAAACATTTATAAACTGTCAATAGTCATATTTGCACATGTTATTTTTCCTAAAATGTTCTTGTGGGTCCTGTGATTTTAGAATAAAAATTCCTGAGGCTAATTTTATTGGATTGGGTTTACTCCTCTAATACCTTTCTCTTGAAAGGTAGACTTTCATAATAAGAAGTTTTAAGATGTTTGAAGATGTATGCATTTTTCTGTTTGCTGCTGATTATTTTCAATGTTTTTTTTTTTTTTTTCCCTTTACAGAAAATGTACCAGCTCTTAAGCAACAGTTAGAACTGGAAATGGAACAACAGACTTATTCCAAAAGGAAAAGTAATGTCAAGGCTGTATATTGTCACCCTGCTTATTTAACTTATATCCAGAGTATATCATGAGAAACTCTGGGCTGAAAGAAGCACATGCTAGAATCAAGATTGCTGGCAGAAATATCAATAACCTCAGGTATGCAGATGACACCACCCTTATGGCAGAAAGTGAAGAAGAACTAAAGAGCCTCTTGATGAAAGTGAAAGAGGAGAGTTAAAAATTGGCTTAAAGCTCAACATTTAGAAAACTAAGATCATGGCATCTGGTCCCATCACTTCATGGAAAATAGATGGGGAAACAGTGGAAACAATGGATGATTTTATTTTGGGGGGCTCCAAAATCACTGCAGATGGTGATTGCAGCCATGAAATTAAAAGATGTTTACTCCTTTGAAGAAAAGTTATGACCAACCTAGACAGCATATTAGGAAGCAGAGACATTACTTTGCCAACAAAGGTCCGTCTAGTCAAAGCTATGGTTTTTCCAGTGGACATGTATGGAAATGAGAGTTGGACTATAAAGGAAGCTGAGTGCAGAAGAATTGATACGCTGGAACTGTGGTATTGGAGAAGACTCTTGAGAGTCCCTTGGACTGCAGTGTGATCCAACCAGTCCATCCTAAAGGAGATCAGTCCTGGGTGTTCACTGGAAGGACTGATGTTGAAGCTGAAACTCCAATACATTGGCCACCTGATGCAAACAGCTGACTCATTTGAAAAGACCCTGATGCTGGGAAAGATTGAGGGCAGGAGGAGAAGGGGATGACAGAGGATGAGATGGTTTGATGGCATCACTGACTCAATGGACATGAGTTTGGGTAGACTCCAGAAGTTGGTGATGGACAGGGAGGCCTGGCGTGCTGTGGTTCATTTGCGACCTCTCTGGGGTTGCACAGAATTGGACATGACTGAGTGACTGAACTGAACTGAACTTAATGGATAGCATTAAAAGCCCACTATGTTGTGGTCCCACCTTATTTTTACTGTTGAAATTCGCACATGTGGTCTCCAGTCAAGCAGATATATTAGCAATTTTCATATATTTTTAACATTTATTGGCATTTGTTAAGCTTGTGCTTTTGGTCTGGAATGATTGATTTCACCATAGTTAACCTTTCTATTATTTTTTTGCCACCAATAACATCCTTCCTAGGAACTCTCAGACCATGTTTTCTGTCTACCTGGCACACATTTGTTTTGTTTCAAAGATTTTATTTTTTATATCAGTTCATAGCAAACTGAAAGCACAGAGATTTCCCAGTACCTCTGCCCCTAGGTATGTGTAGCCTCTCCTGTTATCAACTTTGATCATCAGAATGATACATTCAGTATAATTGATGAGCCAATATTCAGTTTAGTTTTTTCGCTAGGTTGTATCTGACACTTTGTGACCACATGTAACAGCACACCAGGCCTCCCTGTCCATCACTAACTCCCAGAGTCTACTCAAACTCATATCCATTGAGTCGGTGATGCCATAGAACCATTTCATCCTCTGTTAGTCCTTTCTCCTCCTGCCTTCAATCTTTCCCATCATCAGGGTCTTTTCCAATGAGAAAAGACCTTCACAGAAAAGTCTTCGCATTAGGTGGCCAAAGTATTGGAAAAGTTTCAGCTTCAACATCAGTCCTTCCAATGAATGTTCAGGATTGATTTCCTTTAGGATGCACTGGTTGGACCTCCTTGCTGTCCAAGGGATTCCCAAGAGTCTTCTTCCAACACCTCAGTTCAAAAGCATAAATACTTCAGCGCTTAGATTTCTTTATAGTCCAAATCTCACATCCATACATGACTACAGGAAAAACCATAGCCTTGCTAGACAGACCTTTGTTGGCAAAGTAATGTCTCTGCTTTGTAATATGCTGTCTAGGTTGGTCATAAATTTTCTTCCAAGGAGTAAGTGTCTCTTAATTTCATGATTGCAGTGACCATCTGCAGTGATTTTGGAGCCCCCCAAAATAAAGTCTCTCACTCTTTCTATTGTTTCCCCGTTTTTTGCCATGAAGTGATGGGATCGGAAGCCATGATCTTAGTTTTCTGGATGTTGAGTTTTGAGCCTACTTTTTCACTGTCCTTTTTCATGTTCATCAAGAGGCTCTTTAGTTCTTCTTTACTTTCTTTCAAAAGGGTGGTGTCATCTGCATATCTGCGGTTATTGATATTTCTCCTGGCAATTTTTGATTCCAGCTTGTGCTTCATCCGATCCAGCATTTCTCATGATGTACTTTGCATATACCTGTGGCAGATTAATTTTGATATTTGGCAAAACTAATACAATTATGTAAAGTTAAAAATAAAATACAAATTAAAAAAAAAAAAAGCAGGGTGACAATATATAGACTTGACATACTCCTTTCTCAATTTGGATCCAGTCTGTTGTTCCATGTCCATTTCTAACTGTTCATTCCTGACCTGCATACAGATTTCTCAAGAGGCAGGTCAGGTGTTCTGGTATTCCCATATCTCTCAGAATTTTCCACAGTTTATTGTGATCCACACAGGCAAAGGCTTTGGCATACATAGTCAATACAGTAGAAGTTGATGTTTTCCTGGAATTCTCTTGCTTTTTTGATGATCCAACAAATGTTGGCAATTTGATCCCTGGTTCCTCTCCATTTTCTAAATCTAGCTTGAACACCTGGAATTTCATGGTTCACATACTGTTGAAACGTGGCTTGGAGAATTTTGAGCATTTCTTTGCTTGTGTGTGAGATGAGTGCAATTGTGGAGTAGTTTGAACATTCCTTGGCATTGCCTTTCTTTGAGATTGAAATGAAAATTGACATTTTCCTGTCCTTTGGCCATTGCTTAGTTTTCCAAATTTGCTGGCATTTGAGTGCAGCACTTTCACAGCATTATCTTTTAGGATTTTAAATAGCTCAACTGGAATTCTATCACCTTTGTCCGTAGTGATGCTTCCTAAGGCCCACTTGACCAACACTGGCACATAATAAATACCCAACACTGGAAGCTTACTTTAGTTTTCACAATTTGGTGTTATGCATTCTATGTTTGAAAAATGTATAATAACATGTATTCATCAATATAATATCATACAAATATTTTTACTCTCCTAAAATTCCTCTCTGTTCCCCCTATTCCAACACTGCAGTTCCCAACCCTTGGCAATCACTGATTGTTTTACTGTCTCAATAGTGTTGCCTCTTTCAAAATGTCATGCGATTGGAATAATACATTATGTAACCTTTTCAGATTGGTTGCTTTCACTTATTAATATGCATTTAAGATTCATCCATGTATTTTTAATATTTGGTATTTCATTTCTTGTTATCACTGGATAATATTCCATTGTCTGGATCTACCACAGGTTAATTATCCCATTCACTTGCTGAAGGAAACATTGGTTGTTTCCAGGTGATGTTAATTATGAACAAAGCTGCTATAAACATCTGTGTGAAGGGTTTCATGTGGGCATGTTTTCACCTTTTTTAGTTGTTATTTCTAGATCTTAGGAATAAATTTGTTTTGTAAGAAACCACTAAACTGTCTTCCAAAATTGTTGTACCATTTTTGCTTTCCCACCAGCAGTAAATGAAAGTTCCTGCCATTCCACATCCTCAACAGCATTTAATGCTGTCAGTGCTCCAAATTTGGTCATTCTATTCATTTTAATAGATGTGTAGTAGTGACTTCTTTTAATATGAATTCTTTTGATGACATATGATGTTAAGCATTTTTAATATGCTTATTTTCCACCTGCATATCTTCTTTGATGAATTGTTTGTTAACATCTTTGACCCTTTTTTTAAAATCAGATTCTTTGGTTTCTTATTGTTCAGTATTAAGTGTTTCTAGCATAATTTTTCAGATGTATATTTTGAAAACATCTTCTCCCAGTAAGTGATTGATTTGTCTTTTCATTCTTTGGATATTATCTTTCACAAATGGTTTTAATTTTAATAAATTCCAACTTATATTGTTTTTTATGGATCATGCCTTTGGTGCTATGTCTAAAGTCATCACCATAAACAAATCATCTAGGTTTTTGCCTATGTTATCTTCTAGAAGTTTTATGATTTTGTGCCTTACATTTAGGTTTTTAATGTATTTTGAGTTAATTTTTGTGAAGGGTATAATCTTTGTGTATAGATTTATTTTATGTTATTTTTTAATTTTTGCTTGTGACTGTCCTGTTGTTGCAGAGGAGTCTGGAAAGCTACAGTCCATGGGATCACAAAGAGTTGGGCATGACTTAAGAACTGAACCGGCACACACATCCTGTAGTTCCAGCATTTTTATGGAAGAAACTATCTTTTCTCCATTGTATTATTGCCTTGACTTCTTTGCCAAAGTTACTTAATATGTGTGAGGGATTATATCTTGGTTCTCTATTCTGCTCCACTGATTTATTAGATTTGGTGACTATAAATAGTTGGAATTGAGTGTACTTGCTTTTAGTAAGCATTGAATTTGGAAACTGTAAGTCCATTTTGTTCTTCAACTGCAATATTGTGTTGGCTAATCTAGATCTTTTCCATCTCTATATAAATTTTAGAATTCAGATTGTCAAATTCCATGAAATAACCTGCTGGGTTTTGTGTGAGATTACACTGAATCTATAAATCATGTTTGGAATAACTCTAATCTTAACAATTGTTGGGGTCCTTTAATGGACCGGAACCTGATGGTCTGGAGTTGATGATAAGAAAGTGAAAGAGAGAAAGAGGCTGATATTCCCTGGTTTATGCAGAGAACCAATAAAGCCCTGACACAGGGCTTGCATCGCTCATGAAGGCACAGGGCCCCCCTCGAGCAGGTGAAGGCACAAGGTGCCTTCTCGAGGGGGTCTTCGAAGCCCAGGCAGGAGAGTGAGCACGATGGGTTTCTATGCTCCAGAGAATTAGCCCGGGAGAGAGAGAGAGAGAAAGAAACAAAAAACACATGGAGACCTAAGCTCTGATGGAGCAAAGATGCTTTAATAATCTTTCTGTGAGTATATATAGGCTGTTGTACAAGAAATTTCTTTCAACAATAATAAAGATCAGAAAACCAAATGTGCAGCAACCATTATCAAGGGAACGTGAACGTGATGTGAAGTCGCTCAGTCGTGTCCAACTCTTTGCGATCCCATGGACTGTAGCCTACCAGGCTCCTCTGTCCATGGGATTTTCCAGGCAATAGTACTGGAGTGGATTTCCAGGGATTGATAATGGTCACAAGGTCGGGAGACAATTCATATCTCAAGACTAAGCAGTTTTGTCATAAAGAGAAAGTTTACTAAAGGATATTCAAGCCTGTCTCACATAATGACCTCAGTCCTGGGAGCAGCTTGCTGCTCCACTTGATAAGTGACAAAGGACTTATGAGAAATAGCATGTAGGAATCCTCCTGTTAAACACTCCCTGACAAACAACGTTGATACTTTCTATCCATTAACATGGAACAACTCCATTGCTTAGTTCTTTTTTGAGTTTGTTCAACAAGCTCAAAATTTATTTATTATGTATTTAGCTCTTTTTTGTTTCTTCATCAAAATTTTCTTTATTTAGTTTTTTTTTTGAGTTTTCTCATCAAAATTTTATACTTCACCTCATATATATATGTTGTTTGTATATATTTTGTTAAATTTATGCTTAAGTAATTAATTTTGGGATGCTAATAAAGTGTATTATGCTTTTAATATCAGATTTCACTTGTTTATTGGTGTTCTATAGGAAAGCAATTGACTTTGGTATGCTAATCTTCTATGCTTCAACTTTGCTATATTTATTAATTGCAGAATTTTTTAATAATTCTTTTGGATTTTATACATAGATGATTATATCATCTGTGATCAAAGACACTTCCAAGTCTTCCATACCAATCTGTATATATTTTAGTTCTTTTTCCAGTCTTATTATATTTTCAAGAATTCCAGTATGAGGGTATTATTAAATGGTGAGATGGGAGATTCTTATTTCTATCTGACCTGAGTGGGATATCTTCCAATTTACATTATTAAATATGATGTTAACCATATAACTTTTTGTATATAGTCTTTAACAAGTTAAGGAAGTTTCCTTCTGTTTCTAGTTCACTGAGAGATTTTTATCATGAATAGGTGTTGTGCTGTGTGTGAGTGTTCATTTTTGTCCAGTTCTTTGTCATCCCATGAGTTATAGCCAACCAGGATACTCTAGCCATGGGATTTCCCAGGTGAGAATACTGGAGTGGGTACCATATCCTTCTCCAGGAGATCATCCTGACACAGGGTTTGAACCCACAGTCTTGCATCTCCTATATTAGCAAATTGATTCTTTACCACTAGTGACCCCTAGGAAGACTTTGGATATTGGATTTTTTCAAATATTTTTTTTCTATAGCTATAAATATGATCAAGCTTCCCTGGTGGCTCAGATGGTAAAGAATCGGCCTGCAATGCAAGAGACCTGGATTCAATCCCTGGGTTGGTAGATCCCCTGGAGGAGGGCATGCAACCCACTCCAATATTCTTGCCTGGAGAATCCCCATGGACAGAGAAGCCTGGTGGGCTACAGTCCATGAGGTAGCAATGAGTTGGACACGACTGGACAACTAAGCACAGTATAGCATAGGTATGATCATATGATTTTTCTTTTATAGCTTATTAGTCTGAGGGACTACACTTATTGATTTTCAAATGTTGAACCAGACTCTCATAGCTTGAATAAATTTCACTTGGTGAAATTGGTTTATAGTTCTGTTTATTTATGGTTGGCCATGTTGATAACTTGCTGAGAATTGTTGCACTTATGTTTATGATAGGTATTGGTATGTAGTTTTATTTTCTTATAATGTCTTTGGAGGCTTCTAGTAGTAGGGCAATGTCTGTTTCATAGAAGGAGCTAGAGAGTATTCCCTTTACTTCTATCCTCTGAAAGAGATTGTAGAAAATTATTATAACTTTTTTACCTAAACCGTTAGATAGAATTTACTAGCAAATCATCTAAGTAAGGTGTTTGTGTTTTAAAAGATTATTATTTAATATAGATTATCAAGATTGTGGGCATAGAGTTACTCATAGCATTTCTTATTTTTAATGCCTATGGGATCTGTAGTAGAGTTCCCTCTTTTATTTTGATATTAGAAATCTGTATACACTCTTTTTTTCCATAGTTACCTAGCTAGAGGTGTATAGATTTTATTGATATTTTTAATGAAACTACTTTTGGTTTCCTTTATTTTCTCTAGTGATTTTCTCTTTTCATTTTAATTGATTTGTTTTAATTTTTCTCATTAATTTTTTCCTATTTAGTTTGAATTTAATTTGCTCTTCATTTTCTTTAGTTTTCTAACATGAAAACCTAGATTCTTGATTTTAGATAATTTTCTAATACTTGCACTCAAGCAAACCCTCCAGGTTTTGCTTTTCTAACATCCCCCAAATTTTGATAAGTTGTGTTTTAATTTTCACTTAGTTCAAAATATAAATTCTCTTGGGATTTCCTTTTTGACACATGTTTCTCGTAAGTATGTCTTAGAGTTTTCATATAATTTGGGATTTTCTGATTACCTTTATGTTGTTGATTTCTAGCTTAATTCCATTGTATTCTGAAAGAAGACCTTGTATGACTTCTATTATTTTAAATTTGTTAAAAGTGTGTCCTATGGCCCAAAATGTATTCTGTATTGGTGAATTTTCCATGTGATCATGAGAAGAATGTGTATTTTCTTGTTGGATGAAGCCATTTAAAGACATCCATTTATATACAGTTGATTGATGGTGTTGTTGGGTTCAGTTACGTACTTTCTCATTTTCTGTCTTCTGGATTTCTTCATTTCCGGTACAAGGTTGCTGTACTCTCCAGATACACTTGTAGAGTCATCTGTCTCCTTGAAGTTGTACCAGTTTTTGCCTCAAGTAGTTTGACCCTCTGTTAGGCATATACACATTAAGGATTGTGACATCTTTTTGGTGAATTGATCCCTTTATCATTATGTAATGTACTTATCTATTCTTGATTACCTTCCTCAGTGTGAGGTAGGCTCTGTGTGAAATTAACATCTTTTCCTGTTTTCTTTTTATTACTATTGGCATGGCTCATATTTCTTCATCCATTTACATTTAATCTACATATGTCTTTATAGTTAAACTAAGCTTATTTTAGCAATATGTAGTTGGTTTTTATTTTCTTGGATCATTCTGACAAGTCTGCCTTAACTAATACATTTATGAATTACTTATATTTTAAGTAAAATAATATTTTCTATACCAGATATTTAGAAGAATATTTAGATGGCATTTTATTTATCAAGGTGCTTCATATTTAGTAATGTTCATTTTAGTTCTCCCAGATATGATTCTCAATTTCCATGCAGTCAGTTTTTGTTAATGTCTAATTGTTCTTCCATAATTCATTTAGAGATCTTTTTATTCACATGTTACATTTCAATCATATTATATCTAGGCTGCTTGGGATTGATTTAAAATAAACTCATTATGTGAAGAGATGGTAAAAATCAGCAAAATAAAATGTCATTACAAACTGCCTTATGCTTTTATAGGCAAAGATGATAAGATTTACTATAAGATCTTTTATTCAGTTTGACAAATCACTAGCCAAGCTTCTTGCAATCTCTGGTTTAAAATTACTAAAGTAATAAGCAATAAGTTAAAAACCACATTCAGTTATGTGTTTAAATATGGCAAAATATGTAAAACTTAATGATTAAATTAATGGGAATACCATGACTTGGACCACTTTCTTAAAAGAGTTTAAGAACTTCCCTGTTTATTCTTGGGGAAAAAATAAAATTTAGTATACAAAATAATAATTATATAATGTTTGCTGACTCTCAAGCCTCATTTCTTTGCAAGTGCCACTTTCTTCCAATCTTCCAATGTACCTTCTTTCTTATTTTCATAGGACTACCCCATCTGATTCTCATTCCAGAATTCTCTGCACAAGCAACATGAACCTCATCATTTGTCAAATGCTATTTTCTTAGTAAAGCCTTCCTTATCTCTCCATATCAGGTCACCTCTTAACAACCCACATCCTGATGCCCATTATTTATATAGATTGTTCTTTTCTTATGAAGCTTAAAATCTGATGTAGAAATCATTAATGAGTTATAATCATATAAATAAATATATAATTAAATATGGTAGATAGTACACAAGAGAATTACCCTGTGCTTTAAGTGCAAGAAGAAATAAAATTCTGAAGTTTAGGGGAAAATCCTCAAAGTAAGAAAAGTTAAATTACTTATTTGTAATAGCAGACGTAGAAAATCAGGTGACCAGAGCTCTTCTCTGTATGTAAACACAGCTATGCATTTGATTCATTGCAGAAGAGTAAAGATGGAAATATTACTTAGTTTTACCTGCCACTATGGTTCTATAATGTGATTTCTGTGTGTGTGATATTTCCTCCTTTCTCTTCTTTAACAAATTTTGTATCTCCGAATTATTTAAGACAATAAAGGTTTTGTTTACTTGTTTTGTGAAAGCACTACTCTGGTCCTTAGAGTTTCTATCTATAGAAAAACTTAAGGAGTAACTTAAGGAAAATCCAGTTCATTGAATCATCTAATAAGAAAAGTAGTACAGCATGTATAAAAATAACCCTCAAAAATGAATGGAATGACTCAAATTAAAATACAAAGAAACAAATGAGACAAAATATTATTGGCAAGAAAATCTCAGGAAAGAAATGAAGAAAAAAAAAACAAATGCAGATATGACATATGTTTTTGGTTTGAGGGCAAGGATTTCATTTTATATTATTTTCCATACTAATAATTCTTTATAATGTCTCTTATTATGTGACCCAGAAATTTTTACAGAAGAATTATAGCATACTTTTAAGAGAAAATATTGTAATTCTATTTGAAATAACTGAAATAAAATATAGGAATCATTAATTAATATTATTTTAAGTTCAAAATATTTGAAATATTCCAAATAAACTTAAAACTTTGGGAGATATATTTATTAATGTCAATGCAATTATTTAAAATAAAATAGTAACAAACAAAATCCAGAATTAATTAAAAAATATATAGTAATAAAGTAAAGATTATTTTAGAAATGGGCTGATATTTTACTATTAGAAAATTATTAAAATTTGCTATGATATTAAATGTACTTGTTGAAAATATAACTATTATCATAGTTGCTGAGAGTACTACTGTTAAAATTCAAATTTTACTTACTTAGGAAAATAAAAAATGATGATCTTAGCCCAAGCTGGAAATACTAGAAGATTCTCCACTGAATTGGAAAAAGGGAACAACACGAATTTCTCTTGGTAATTTTTATTGTTTACATTTAAACTGTACATTCCAACCCATGCAAGTGAAGAGAAGAAATCATTTATAAGTAAAAAGAAATGAAAAGGAAGTGATAAAATTATTGCTATTTTCAGACTCTAAAATTTTGTACCTCCCAAATGCAGAAATTGCAAACCCAAATGCAGAAATGCAGACTGCAAGTCATAGCAGATTATAGCTATATAATGAGTACAAACATTTGCATAGAAAATTCCATAACTTTCCAATTAAAAGCATCATGAATAACAAGAGATAGTGGGAGAAGGAATTTGTTTATTTTAACAACTAAAAACATAAAATGCTTTGAAACAAACTTATTCTGAAATATGTTGGCTCCATGTGTAGAATGTATGTATTCTGGACAAATGAATGACTACTTGAAAAAAATGAAACACATTATATTATTGTTTAGTGCTAAATAACATAAAAATGTCAATGTCCTTTAACTTAATCTACATATCTATGTATGTCATTAATGAAATCCCTTTAAAATATTATCATTTTAACTGGACAGGTAATAGCATAGTTCCTGTAAGATGATAAATAATGATAGAGTTATAACTTAACTGAGTATTATTAGCCAAACATTATTTGAGATCCTTAAGTATAAACATAACAATCCTTTGAGGTAGGTATTATTATTTTCTCAATTTTTCCACCTGATGAAACTGATTAAGGAACTTGCTAAAGATGTAGGAAATGAACTTTGATTTCACATGGTGTGGATATGCAGTTGGCACCCTTAGAAAATATACTATGAAAACAGCCAGAAAGCTGAATAAGAACAGTAAAGCAATACTTGTTCTCCAGAAGCAAAATATATCTTGAAGCTTTAGCAGTTGAGAATAGTAAAATACTGGCATATGCCAGGCAAATGAATAATTGATATGCAAATATAAAAACAGACAATAAAAAAATATTAAGCATATGCTGATAATGACATTTCAGTGCAGTGAGTAAAAGATGACTATTCAATATTTTGCTTTTTAAATAATTGAGTAACTTTCTGGAAATAAAAGTATATTGGATTTATAATCCAAACATAACCTAAGTGTAAATTCTAAATGATACAAAGATTAATAATAGAAAATAGCAAAACTATATTAAAATGATATAAATTTTTATTGTTTTAAAATTTCAGAATGTTGAAAATCATTCTAACCTCGATCTAAAATCCATATGATACAATAAAAATTGATATATATTCAACTGTCTTCAGTTTAAAGATAATGATGTAAAACACCATAAGCAAAATGTAAAGGCAAACTGATGAACTGAGAAACATTTCAATGTTCGTACCATAAACAGAAAGCTAAGCATCTCAATATATAAATAACTCATACAAAATAAGAAGTAAAATCAGATCAGATCAGATCAGTCACTCAGTCGTGTCCAACTCTTTGCGACCCCATTAATCACAGCACGCCAGGCCTCCCTATCCATCACGAACTCCCGGAGTTCACTGAGACTCACGTCCATCGAGTTAGTGATGCCATCCAGCCATCTCATCCTCTGTTGTCCCCTTCTCCTCCTGCCCCCAATCCCTCCCAGCATCAGTCTTTTCCAATAAGCTAACTCTTTGCATGAGGTGGCCAAAGTACTGGAGTTTCAGCTTTAGCATCATTCCTTCCAAAGAAATCCCAGGGCTGATCTCCTTCAGAATGGACTCGTTGGATCTCCTTGCAGTCCAAGGGACTCTCAAGAGTCTTCTCCAACACCACAGTTCAAAAGCATCAATTCTTCAGCGCTCAGCCTTCTTCACAGTCCAACTCTCATATCCATACATGACCACAGGAAAAACCATAGCCTTGACTAGACAGACCTTTGTGGGCAAAGTAATGTCTCTGCTTTTCAATATGCTGTCTAGGTTGGTCATAACTTTCCTTCCAAGGAGTAAGCGTCTTTTAATTTCATGGCTGCAGTCAAATAGCTCAGTAGAAAAATTATCATAAGATATGAACATATAATTCATAGAAATTCTCTAAAACAAAAGAAATTAAAATAGCACACTTTAAAGTATCAGATTGGTAAACAGATAAATATTTCTCAAGTTTTGTACTAACAGATCTGCTCATTCATTATTGATGAGGCCCTGTCTCCTATATGAAGAGCAATTGGGACACCTCTATTAGGGTGGCACAGTGGTAAGAATCTACCTTCCAATGCAGGAGCCAAAAGAGACCCAGATTCCTGGGTTGATCCAATCCCAAAGAAGGGCAACAACAAAGAATGTTCAAACTACCATACAACTGCATTCATTTCATATGCTAACAAAGTAATGCTCAAAATCCTTCAAGCTAAGTTACAGCAGTACATGAACCAATAAATTCCAGATATACAAGCTGTATTTGGAAAAAGCAGAGGAACCAGAGATTAAATTGCCAACATTCATTGGATCATAGCAAAAGCAAGGGAATTCCAGAAAAAAAATGTCATCTTCAGCTTTATTGACTATGCTAAAACCTTTGACTGTGTGAATCACAGAAACTGTGGAAAATTCTTAAAAAGATGGGAATACCATATTGCCTTACCTGTCTCCTGATAAAACTGTATGAGGGTCAGGATATAACAGTTAGAACTGGACACGAAACAATAGACTGGTTCAAAATTGGGAAAGGAGTACAGCAAGAATGTATATTGTCACTCTGCTTATTTTACTTATATGCCAAATACATCATGTGAAATGCCAGTCTGTGTGAATCATAGGATGGAATCAAGGTTTGCCAAGAGAAATAAATGCAGACAACACCACTCTAATAGCAGAAAGTGAAAAGGAACCAAAGAGCCTCTTGATGAGAGTGAAGGAGGAGAGTGAAAAATCTGGCTTAAAACTCAACATTCAAAAAAACTAAGATCATGGCATCTGGTCCCATCACTTCATGGCAATTAGGTGAGGAAAATGGAAATAGTAACAGATTTTATTTTCTTGGGCTCCAAAATCACTGTGGATGGTGACTGCAGTCATGAAATTACAAGACACTTGCTCCTTGGAAGGAAGGCTATGCCAAACATAGACAGCATATTAAAGGGCAAAAACATCACTTTGATGACATAGATCTGTATAGTCAAAGCTATGGTTTAACCAGTACTTATGTATGGATGTGAGAGTTGGATCATAAAGAAGGCTGAACCCCAAAGAATCAATTCTTTTGAATTGTGGTTCTGGAGAAAACTAAGAGTCTCTTGGACAGCAAGGAGATCCAACCAGTCCTTCTTAAAAGAAATCAGGACTTAAAATAATAAAGGACTGATGCTGAAGTTCCCATGCTTTGGCTACCTGATGTGAAGAGCCAACTCACTGGAAATGACCCTGATGCTGAGAAAGACTGAAAGCAAAAGGAAAAGAGGGCAGCAGACGATGAGATGGCTAGAGAGCACCAATGACCCAATGTACATGAGTTTAAGCAAACTCCAGGAGACAGTAGAGGACAAGGAAGTCTGGCATGCTATAATCCATGGGGTCACAAAGAGTCAGACAGGACTTAGAGCCTGAAAAACAGCATATAGCATTCTTTCTCAATATAAAAGCAAGGAGTTGGAAAAAAAAAACAAAACAAAACATATATTCACATTGGATTTTGAACATTTTAAATGATCTTTTGGAAGATTATTAAAATTTGAAACAAATTACACAAAATTATGAGGAATATTTGCTCTTTTGTGCTATAAATCATGGGGTAAACTGGATGAAGGAGATCAGTTAAGGGAGACAAGTATTTTTTTTTTTTTTTTCAGGATGGGGAACACGTGTATACCCGTGGCAGATTCATGTTGATGTACGGCAAGCAACAGTTAGAACTGGACATGGAACAACAGACTGGTTCCAAATAGGAAAAGGAGTACGTCAAGGCTGTATATTGTCACCCTGCTTATTTAACTTATATGCAGAGTACATTATGAGAAATGCTGGATTGGAAGAAACACAAGCTGGAATCAAGATTGCTGGGAGAAATATCAATAACCTCAGATATGCAGATGACACCATCCTTATGGCAGAAAGTGAAGAGGAACTCAAAAGCTTCTTGATGAAAGTGAAAGTGGAGAGTGAAAAAGTTGGCTTGAAGCTCAACATTCAGAAAACGAAGATCATGGCATCCGGTCCCACCACTTCATGGGAAATATATGGGGAAACAGTGGAAACTGTCACAGTTTATTTTTTGGGGCTTCAAAATCACTGCAGATGGTGACTGCAGCCATGAAATTAAAAGACGCTTACTCCTTGGAAGGAAAGTTATGACCAACCTAGATAGCATATTCAAAAGCAGAGACATTACTTTGCCAACAAAGGTTCATCTAGTCAAGGCTATGGTTTTTCCTGTGGTCATGTATGGATATGAGAGTTGGACTGTGAAGAAGGCTGAGCACCAAAGAATTGATGCTTTTGAACTGTGGTGTTGGAGAAGACTCTTGAGAGTCCCTTGGACTGCAAGGAGATCCAACGAGTCCATTCTGAAGGAGATCAGCCCTGGGATTTCTTTGGCAGGAATGATGCTAAAGCTGAAACTCCAGTACTTTGGCCACCTCATGCGAAGAGTTGACTCATTGGAAAGGACTCTGATGCTGGGAGGGATTGGGGGCAGGAGGAGAAGGGGACGCCAGAGGATGAGATGGCTGGATGGCATCACTGACTCAATGGACATGAGTCTGGGTGAACTCTGGGAGTTGGTGATGGACAGGGAGGCCTGGCATGCTGCGATTCATGGGGTCACAAAGAGTCGGACACGACTTAGCGACTGAACTGAACTGATGGCAAAACCAATACAATATTGTAATTAACCTTCAATTAAAATAAATAAATAAAAAAAGAGAAGTATTTTTTAAATAAATTTAGTTTATATGGGAAAATGAATGTTTCACATTTTTATGCTAGTTTATCTAACTGAAAGCAAATGTAAGTAAAATAATAAACCTTCAGAAAAGAACACAATGTATGATGGGAAATAAAATTGTAAACTACTGTAAAGGCACAAACAAATTATCTTTCTAGAACTATTTTGTTAGCATTTATGATAAAGCAGAAATTAATTTCTTTTGGCTAGTTTGCATCTATATAGATTGGCTTTTTCTTCCTTCATAAAATAATGATGTTTTATCATGAAATAATCACCTTATAGACAGGTATTGTTAAGAATCAAATTTTCATGGTTTAATTTAGGAAAATAGAAGGTGTGATTGGAGAAAGAAGCCAAGATATGCAGTACCTAAAAGAAGATTTTTTTTAAATCAGAAAACAAAGTAGAATTTAAAACTAGAAGGGATGCTGTTTCCCTTTTGTTTTTATCTGACAAGAAAAATAAAATGTATAGTAAAATAAAGACACTGTAAATTGGACACTGGGAATTACAGCATTGGTCTAGTTAAATTAGTCACAGTGAAATTCAGACAGCTTTTCTTTTCTGAAATGTGAAATAATGAGGTAGTTAATAAGTACCAAGATTCGTTGACTCTTCAAGAATGTACTTAGTTTTCTGTTTTCAAGTGACAGTTCATGTCAAAATAAAAGGCATAAGAAAAGTATATATTAAAAGCTATGAAAAAGAGTATGCTTATCTATACCTATTATACATTATAATTACTGGTTGTGTAGAGTAAATAGGGAAAATGAAAGTGAAATTTGTTCAGTCATGTCCGGCTCTTTGTGACCCCATGAACTATATAGTCCATGAAATTCTCCAGGTCAGAGTACTGGAATGGGTAGCCTTTCCCTTCTTCAGGAGATCTTCCCAACCCAGGGATCAAACCCAGTTCTCCCACATTGCAGGAGGAGTCTTTACCAGCTGAGCCACCAGGAAAGCCCAAGAATACTGGAGTGGGTAGCCTATCCCTTCTCTAGGGGATCTTCCTGACCCAGAAATCAAACTGGGGTCCCCAACATTGCAGGCAGGTTCTTTACCAACTGAGCTATAAGGGCAGCCCAAGGTAAATAGGGAAATGTTTCCAAATGATTTATATGGCAAATTTGCAATCTGTTCTTTCATCGTAGTCCTGATTTTAAATATTCTGTTTCAGTGTCCTCATATATCACCAGATATTTCAGAAATAATTCTTTTCAAGATTTATTTTAACAAGAAGAAATGTCTCAAAAGCCACCAACCATAGATCTATGAGATTGCGTACATGTATACACGTATCTTACCTTGCTCAAATGAAGAATAAAGTGATTTTGATTATTTCATTTTATAAATAAAAATCATTGACTATTGTGTGTTACTTTGAAGAGTATATTTCTAAAGGACTACATAGTTGATATGAAAGGTTTGACATTCAAAATGTAAGGATTTTTTTTTTTTTTCCTTCATCCAATGTGACACTTAGAAAATGTCATCTGTTACCTATGCTTGGATGGGATGAGAGGCTGGGGAGCCAAGTCAGGAACTCATAATCAACAGAAGGAAGCAAAAAATGCAAGATTAGGAGACTATTTGTTTTGAAAGTAATTTTTTGTTACCACCACAGGGCTTCCCTGGTGGCTCAGTAGTAAACAATCCACCTGCCAAGCAGGAGTTACTGTTGTTCAAATTGTAGCCCACCAGGCTTCTCTGTCCATGAAATTCTCCAGGCAAGAATATTGGAGTGGGTGGTTGTTGTTACTCAGTTACTGAGTCATGTAGGACTCTTTGTGACCCCATGAACTTCAGCACGCCAGGCTTCCCTCTTCTTCACTAACTTCTGAAGTTTGTTCAAACTCATGTCTATTGAGTCTGTGATGCAGCCCAACCATCTCATCCTCTGTCAACCCCTTCTCTTCCTGCCCTCAATCTTTCCCAGCATCAGGATCTTTTCAAATAAGTCAGCTCTTCACATCAGGTGGCCAAAGTATTAGTTTCAGCATCAGTCCTTCCAATGACTATTCAGGGTTGATTTTTTTTACAATTGACTGGTTTTATCTCCTTGCTGTCTAAAGGACTCTCAAGAGTTTTCTCCAAGTATTGAGATGTGGGTTCAATCTCTGAGTCGATAAGTTCCTCTAAAGAAGGAAATGACAACCTACTGCGCTATTCTTGCCTGGGAAGTTCCATGGGAAGAGAAGCCTGGCAGGTTACAGTTTATGGGGTCATAAAAGAGTCAGACACGACTTAGTGACCAAACAACAGCATCATTAGAATGCTCACATTAGAATGCACTTTCAAGGAAGAGAATGTGTGTGAATTGATCACTAGGTAACAAAGGAACTGTATGTCACGTGTCATTTTATAATTAGAACCGAATATCTGTACTTTAGTGTAATTCAGAAAGGTGCCTATCAAAAAGGAGTTCTCCCTGTTAGCATTGGTCAAGGAACTGTTGTTTTCAAGGGCAATAATGAGGCTTGGATAGGAAAGGGAAAATATGGAATCAAGGTAAAAGGAGAGTATGCTATGGATCAGATTTGATAAAGGAAAACTATCTCAAACTCTCTTAAAGGAGGGTATCAGCCTAGCATTTCTAAGAGAAAAGTGGTCATATCCCATCTATATGAATTTATCTGGTGATACCTCAGAAACTTATGTTTAGGGCTATTGTTACTGAATTAACTATATATAATTGTTTTTTATAAAAGCCTTTTTAAATTGTCAACTATTTCATTAATTAATTCATGATATATAATTCTACATACTGAGGAGTTACTTATGCAGTGTTTAACACTGGATGAAGAGAAAATAAATAAGATATCATACATGCTATTAAGTACCTCACGTACTATCTAATGAATTCTAGAATTAAAACAGCATATTCAATATTACTGTTAGGTTGTGATAATATAGCAGGTAAAATTCTCTCATATTCTCTGAGTTTTATGCCATAGCATTTTAAGAGGAAATAGGAGTACATTTTTAAAACAAGTTTCACTGAATATACAGTTGAATATACATTGCAGCACACTCACCTCTAATACCATTCTCATAGTAGGACATTTTGACTAATATCACAGATATAATCTAATGCCTTGTAGAAGAAAGCATCAATAAATTAACAAACACATTTTCATTCTTATTTTGACTAGTTTTATTGTCTTTAAAATTTGACTGCATATAATACATACTATAACTAATCCAGAGAGATTAATGCAATGCTTGCTATGTGCAGTGTGCTGTCCTGATACCATGTAGGTAAGGTTTAAACAAAAGTGAAATATAGAAAATAACTTTACAAAGTTGTATAATATTAAATGAGCTGAAAGAATTGACTTTACAGGGCCAAGTATGTGTTTTCAAACAGTGGCACTTAGCTGGGGCCAGGTATGGCCATCACTACCCAAGTCTGGCTTTATTATTTATAACATTTGGTGTCTCCCAGTGGACGTTCATACTGAAACCCCTAAAATCTAATGTCAGTAACTATGATAATATAGGGAAGAGTTATGCTCACTATGAAAAGTTTATGCAGACCCTAATAAGAGTTTTCAGGAAGGAAATTTACTTCTGGTTAGATATCAATATATGTTTGATTGAAGACATAGTACACGTGTAGAGTGAATTGTCTTGCAATTGTATTAAAAATAAAACTCTGATATCTTCACACTTTCTGCAAGACATTATTTAAATTATCAATTGATTTTTGATCAATTATTGATCAAGAAATAGTTCTGCCAGTCACTGTGAGCTCAGAGATAAGACTATCATTCCTCCATGAGGAGTCTACCAATTTCTCATAGAAGACTAAATAAGTAACTCCACATGTTCAGAGAAACAGAAGGGAAATGTAGGACTGCTATGATATTGTCATGTTCCATTTGGAAATGACATTTAAGTAATATTTACAATTAAATTTTATAGTCACTGGAAATAAGAAAAGCTGAAAACATCTCAAATGCTTCATGGTGAAGTTACAAAAATATCAATATCATTCTGAGTCAAATCTTGATAAGTTTATTCCTGTGGGAAAATTAAGTGTTTTTAATAAAATTGTTCTTTACTAGATAACTTCTCCTAAAACGAGGAACTTAAAAGTAAGTATTTTGCTTTTGTCTTTTTGCTTATGTCTTTGCTTATCCCTCTAGGATCTCACACTTCTTATCTATCACTGTTTAGCTTTTCTCTTTCAAGGTGTTACTCTAACAGTCGACTAAATTTTTAGTGCTCTTTAGAACTTCCGCTCTTCCTGCAGCAACCTTCCATGACATAAAATTTCTTCCGACAAAGTCACAGTAGCCCCTATTGTTTACACAAACTGATATATCAGGTCCTGGAAAACAGCTGAAAATATTATGATCGCACTTATGTGAAATAACATAACAGTGGCAGAAAATATAGTTTACTAGTTCATAGCTCTGAAAGCAACAGATTCTTTACTTTTGGTATTTTATCAATGACAGATTTTATCTACTTTCATTTATCTTCTCCTCTTTATACTTGGGCTCTTGGGATAACATAGAATGGTTGGGATAATCTTCTTGAATTCTAGGTAAGGTATACAAATAATTATAAATGAGATAAATATTAATGAGTCATAATTTATTGTCAACATATCTGTGTCTCAAAAATATTTCTTGGTTTAGTGAGCACTGTGACACATAAGGCACATTTCTGTCCTTCCAAAGCTTCCAAGCATCATGTGCTTCTCATGGCTTCAATTATAGTGTTACAGAGAAGTTAATTTCATAAAGTGTATCCTCCCTCTGCTTCATGTACAGAGGCACATACACACACACAAACTTATGTCCAGTGAACCAACCATCAAAAGATTATATTTGTGCAGATACTGTTCAAATTTCCATATATAAACTCTATGTATTTAATTAAATTAAGTGTTTGCTTTTATTTTTGGCTCCACTGGGTCTTTGCTGTTTTGGCAGGCTTTTCTCTGGTTGCAGCAAGCACAGACTACTCTTCATCGTGGTGCTCGGGCTTCTCACTGTGGGGGCTTCTCCTGTGGCAGAGCATAGGCTCCAGAAGTGCATGCGTCAGTAGTTATAACACAGGGGCATAGTTGCTCTGTGGCTTCTGGGATCCTCCTGGAAGAGGGATTGGATCCATGTTGCCTTCACTGGCAGGCAGATTACTATCCACTGCACTGCGAGGAACACGCAACTCTTTGTATTTTGAAAACATCAGATAAGAGGTCCACTCAGCATATAGATGGAGAATGCCATCTGGGAATATATAATGACCCCATGGACTTTTTTTTTTTTTTTTTCAAATCCTGCTTCTAATCATCAACCTTCAAAATCATACATTCTTATTTATCAGGGCCTCAGATATAACAACTCTCAGGCCCACTAATTTTCTCTAATAAAGGAGACAAATATTATAGCTCAGTTCAGTTCAGTCGCTCAATCATGTCCTACTCTTTGGAATCCCATGGACTTCAGCACGCCAGGCCTCCCTGTCCATCGCTAACTCCCAGAGCTTACTCAAACTCATGTCCATTGAGTTGGTGATGCCAACCAACCATCTCATCCTCTGTTGTCCCCTTCTCCTCTTGCCTTCAATCTTTCCCAGCATCAGGGTCTTTTCCAATGAGTCAGTTCTTCACATCAGGTGGCCAAAGTATTGGAATTTCAGCTTCAGCATCAGTCCTTCTAATGAACATTCAGGAATGATTTCCTTTTGGATAGACTGGATTGATCTCCTTGCAGTCCATTATACCTCAATAAAGCTGAAAATGTAAAAGAAACAAATGGATCAAGCCAAAATAGAAACCCATTAGTCAAATACAAGAAACAATATCACTGTTTCATGAACTGCATATAAAGCTACCACATTTTCATTTATAGTCATGTTACCTGGTAATACAAATTACTGAAAACATGCTTTATGAATGAGAACTAAAACAAGCATTTTTTTGTGTGTAATTAGAGTGCTTAAATACATCAAATTTTGATGATTTGGTGTGTGTATGTACATAGGCATAATTTACCTTTAAGGCAACTAGATGCTAAGTTTGTCTTAATGTGACAGATACTTCACTGTACTGTGTCTAGATGGATATCTTCAATGTTTGCCTCTGTGCTTTACTGTCTGTATATTCCACTGTTATCCCAAACCTTCTTATTGACCTAGTATTTCATTAGCACTTTATTACCAATAATATGGTTACAAACACTTTTGGTGTCTTGGTAATCATTTGGTCTCTTTGAGGTGATTTTGCATATTTGATCTAACATTCATGTTTAGTTGATTTCATAAAATTCTCATAGGACAGCTATTTTCCTCATTTTAAAACTATACGTGAGGCCTCCCCAAGTGAGTCAGATGGTAAAGAATCTGCCTGTAGTGTGGAAGACCTGGGCTCAAGCCTTGGGTCAGGAAGATCCCCTGGAGAAGGAAATGGCTACCCATGCCAGTACTCTTACCTGGAGGATCCCATGGACAGAGGATTCTGGTGGTCTACAGTCCATGGAGTGACAAAAGAATTGGTTACAACTGAGTGACTAACACTTTCAATTTTTATAACTATACTTAAGTAAATCAAATTGTCCTCATGACCACCTACACAATCATTATATTATTTGCTTTTGGAAATTTTTTTCCTCCTTCAGTAATGATCACCTGGTCTTACATGGACAGTGTGCATTATTACACACTTCAGAGGTGTAACCCACCATTCTTGATATTACATATATATTGAAAGAAAATTTCTGAAAGTTTTCACAGAGGGGGTTACATAAGTAACATTATGAAGAGTTATCCAATGGAGTACAGTGTGGACTACATAATGATATGTAATTTTAAATTTTCTAGTAGCCACACTAATAAAAGTAAAGTAAAACAATTTAAATAATTATGTATTCATTTATTTAAGAAAAGTATCTTGTTATATCTTTTATTCAATATATACTCCATATAGAGTTATGAATAATGTATTTTCCATGTACAAATTCAACTGTGCATTTTACACTTAAAGTGTGTCACAATTCAGACTGGCCACATTCCAAATGTTTACTGTCCATAAATGGCTAGTGGTTGTCAGAAGGCTCAGAAGTTTTCTGTTCAGTTCAGTCACTCAGTTGTGTCCGACTTTTTGTGACCCCATGGACTGTAGCATGCAAGGCTTCCCTGTCCATCACCAACTGCTTGAGCCTACTCAAACTCATGTCCATTGACTCAGTGATGCATTCCAACCATCTCATCCTCTGTCCTCCCCTTCTCCTCCCATCTTCAGTCTTTCCCAGCATCAGGGTCTTTTCCAATGAGTCAGTTCTTCGCATCAGGTGGCCAAAATATTGGAGTTTCACCATCAGTCCTTCCAATGAATATTCAAGATTGAATTCCTTTAGGATGGACTGGTTGGATCTCCTTGCAGTCCAAAGGATTCTCAAGAGTCTTCTTCAACACTGCAGTTCAAAAGCTTCAATACTTTGGTGCTCAGCTTTCTTTATAGTCTGACTCTAACATCCATAGATGACCACTGGAAAAACCATAGCCTTGACTAGATGGACCTTAGTTGGCAAAGTAATTTCTCTGCTTTTTAATAGCTGCCTAGTCTGGTCATAACTTTTCTTCCAAGGAGCAAGTGTCTTTTAATTTCATGACTGCAGTCATCATCTGCAGTGATTTTGGAGCCTAAAAAAATAAAGTCTCTTACTGTTTCCATTGTTTCCCCATCTATTTGTCATGAAGTGATGGGACTGGTTGCCATGAACTTAGTTTTCTGAATGTTGAGCTTTAAGCCAAATTTTTCACTTTCCTCCTTCACTTTCATCAAGAGGCTTTTTAGTTCCTCTTCACTTTCTGCCATAAGGGTGGTGTTATCTGCATATCTGAGGTTATTGACATTTCTCCCAACAATCTTGATTCCAGCTTGTGCTTCCTCCAGTCCAGCATTTCTCATGATGTACTCTGCATATAAGTTAAATAAGCACAGTGACAATATGCAGCCTTGATGTACTCCTTTTCCCATTTGGAACCAGTCTGTTGTTCCATGTCCAGTTCTAACTGTTGCTTCCTGACCTGCATACAGGTTTCTCAGGAGGCAGTTCAGGTGGTCTGGTATTCCCATCCCTTTTAGAATTTTCCACAGTTTATTGTGATCCACACAGTCAAGGCTTTGGAATAGTCAATAATGCAGAAGTAGATGTTTTTCTGGAACTTTCTTGCTTTTTCCATGATCCAACAAATTTTGGCAATTTGCTCTGGTTCCTCTCCTTTTTCTAAATCCAGCTTGAATATCTGGAAGTTCACAGTTCACATACTGTTGAAGCCTAGCTTGGGGAATTTTGAGCATTTCTTTGCTAGCATGTGAGATGCGTGCAATTGTGCACTAGTTTGAGCATTCTTTGGCATTGCCTTTCTTTGGGATTGGAATGAAAACTGACATTTTCCAGTCCTCTGGCCACTGCTGAGTTTTCCAAATTTGCTGGCATTTTGAGTGCAATACTTTCACAGCATCTTTTAGGATTTTAAATAGATCAACTGGAATTCCATCACCTCCACTAGCTTTGTTCATAGTGATGCTTTCTAAGGCCCATTTGACTTCACATTCCAGAATGTCTGGTTCTAGGTGAGTGATCACACCATCCTGGTTATCTGGGTCATGAAGATCTTTTTTGTATAGTTTTTCTGTATATTCTTGTCACCTCACCAGTAACCTTAGATATGTTCAAATATCCCAATCCACAACTTCTAAATTTTCATATACAATAACTTCAATTCCTTTTTTATGATGTATATATTACTATTGGGGTTTCCCTGGTGGCTCAGATGGAAAAGAATCTGCCCACAACGAAGCAGACCTAGGTTCAGTCCCTGGGTGGGAAAGATCCCCTGGAGAAAGGAATGATTACCCACTCCAATATTCTTGCCTACACAGTTCTATGGACAGAGGAGTCTGGCAGGCTACAGTCCATGAGGTCACAAAAGGTTGGACATGAGTGAGTGACTAACACTTTCACATTGTTTCTTAATATGATTTTTTATATTTGCAGACTAGGTATCTACTCTTTTTTATTATTTTTGATTATTTGACAGCTTCTTTTTATAATATCAACTTTAAAGATGGGAAAACATTTATATATCACTTTTCACTTTTGTTAAAACTTTTTTTTAATATTTTAGTCCATGTGTGTGTGCACGTTATGTGCCAAGTCACTTCAGTCGTGTCTCTTTGCAACCCTATAAACTATAGTCCTCCAGGCTCCTCTGTCCATGAGATTCTCCAGGCGAAAATACTGGGATGGCTTGCCATTTCCTTCTCCAGGGGATCTTTCTGACCCAGGGATTGAAAATGCATCTCCTGTGACTCCTGCAATGCAGGTGAATTCTTTACTACTAAGCCACCAGGGATGTCCATATAATGTGCTAAATTAAAAATGTAAGCATCAAAAATTGTATAAACTTACTTGACTAAAATATGTGAGCAATATATCTTTTCATATTAATTGTATATTTGAATGGTGCATTAGAATTAACTGGTTCTTCTTTTTTCAGCTGTAGGTTTTAAAGTATTCTCAATACATTCCAAATCTTCATTTTTAACTCCTCATTTAGGTGCATGTGACAATTTTTTAATTAAATGATTGTGTAAAGGGAAGACATATTTTTTTTTTCCTGACAGGAAGTCATAGGGTCATTTTTAAATTTAGGAAGAGTGTAGAATATAAATTTATATTCAAAATAGCCTATTCAATTTTCTCAAAGGTCTTTAAACTTTCCTCAGATAATAGAAATATTCTTTAATGGCTTTATAGTATTTGAACAATGGTCTACATCACAAAATTTAAAAAAAAATCAGGTATGTTGCACCTAGACAGATATATCTGATTTATACAGCATTTGGGTTTAGAAAAAATTCCTGTACCCTTGACTGGAACAATACATTTTTGATGGATATTCACTATCCAGTATGTATTAGTTAAAAAAAATTGTATTCACCATGAGAATTTCTAAGGATGGTAGAAAACACTTTTGCTCTACCGTGGTAGGTATATTTTTTGTCTGATGTAAATTAGTGTGATTGTCAGTCTTTGAATATATCAAAAATAGGAGTCACATTTTAGGTACATTTACATATCTTCTAATCTACTAAATAGCACTTTTTATATAACATATACCTCATAGAGTATAAATAAGTAACACATGACCAGTTAGATAACTAAATTATAAACTTTTAAAAAGTCACTTTATTGGATAAAGATAAATATTTGCTGTTGTCGGTCAGTAGCTCCGTCCCGTCTGACTCTTTGTGACCCCATGAACTGCAGCATGCCAGGCTTCCTTGTCCTTCATCTTCTCTCAGACCTTGCTCAAATTCACGTCCATCAAGTTGGTGATGCCATCCAACCATCTCATCCTCTGTCATCCCCTTCTTCTGCCTTCAGTTTTTCCCAGCATCAGGGTCTTCTAATAAGTCAGCTCTTCACATCAGGTAGCCAAAGCATTGGAGTTTCAACTTCAGCATCAGTCCTTCTAATGAATATTCAGGACTAATTTCCTTAAAGTTTGACTTGTCTGATCTCGTTATAGTCCAAGAGACTTTTAAGAGTCTTTTGCAACCACCACAGTTCAAAAGAATCAATTCTTCAGCACTCAGCCTTCTTTATGGTCTAACTTTCACATCTATACATGGCTACTAGAAAAACCATAGCTTTTACTAGAGGGACGTTTGTTAGTAAAGTAAGGTCTTTGTTTTTTAATATGCTGTCTAGGTTCGTCATAGCTTTTCTTCCAAGGAGTAAGAGTCTTTTAATTTCATGACTGCAGTCACCATCTGCAGTGATTTTGGAGCCTAGGAAAATAAAATCTCTCACTGTTTCCATTGTTTCCCCATTTATTTGCTATGAAGTGATGGCACTAGATGCCATGATCTTCACTTTCTGAATGCTGAGTTTTAAGCCAGCTTTTACATTCTCCCCTTTCACCTTCATCAAAGAGGCTGTTTGATTCCTCTTCACTTTCTGCCATAAGGGTGGTGTCATCTGCTTTTCTGAGGTTATTGATATTTCTCCCAGCAGTCTTGATTCCAGCTTATTCTTCATCCAGCCCTGATGCATTATGTACTCAGCATATAAGTTAAATAAGCAGAGTGACAATATACAGCCTTGATGTACTCCTTTTCCAATTTTGAACCTATCCATTGTGGAAAACATAAACAATAAGAAAATCATTAATTCTCATCTTTATTTTCTAAAACTGAGGCACAAGGACAAACTATCTCTGAAAATTTTATCAGGGGAAATTTTTGTTTTTAAAATACTTTCTTTTATGTTTTAATAAAACGCCTTTAAAATAATTTATAAGCTATGTGTTCTAATTGTGATTTTTATTATTATGCATCGTGGTGGGAAATTTTCCCATTTTATTGACTTTAGTAGACAATTAAATAGGTGGCTCAGTTGTAAAGGCAGGAGATGAAGGTTCAGTTCTTCAGTAGGGAAGATTCCCTGGAGGAGGAAATGGGAACTCATTCCAGTATGCTTGCCTAGAGAATCCATGGACAGAGGAGCCTGGTGGGCTACAGTCCATAGTGTTGCAAAGAGTTGGTTATGACTAAGCTTGCATGCAGACAAAGTGCTGTTAAATGCTGCACTCAATATGTCAGCAAATTTGGAAAACTCAGCAGTCACCACAGGACTGGAAAAGGTCAATTTTCATTCTAATCCCAAAGAAGAGTAATGTCAAGGAATGTTCAAACTACCATAAAATTGCACTTATTTCACATGCTGCTAGCAAGATATGCTCAAAATCCTTCAAGCTAAGCTTCAGCAGTACATGCACCAAGAAATTCCAGATAAACAGGATGAGATTTGAAGAGGCAGAGGAACCAGGGATCACATTGCTAACATTCCTTGGATCATGGAGAAAGCAAAGGAGTTACAAATAAACAGGTACTTCTGCTTCCTAGGCGGAGGAGTTGGACGGGCTACGGTCTGCAGGGCCACAAGGAGTCAGACACAGCTGAGTGACCGAGCACACCCAGGTGGCGCAGTGGTCAAGAATCCACCTACCAGTGCAGGAGACACAGGTTCATGAAAATCTCCTGGAGTAGGAAATGGCAACCAGATCCAGTATTTTTGCTTGGAAAATCCCATGGACAGAGCAAATGGGCAGGCTACAGTTCATGGGGTGACAATGAATCAGGCCTTACTAAGCGACTGAGCACACACTGAGCACAAAATTTTCAAGAAAGCAAACTAAATTCTTTTTATTAAATACTATAGTAAGTTTTTATAATCCAAATTTTATCTTCTTTCAAAAATATAATGCATTCAAAATATAGTTCCTCAAAAATTTGAATACCCTTTTATATTAAATAATTAGCACACAAAAAAGGAAAAGATCAATCACTATGCTTTTCTTAGAACAGAGAGTAAAGATGTTGTTTGTTGAGAGAATGGATGATTAACATTAGCATATGTCTTTATGATACTAACTAGAAGCATAAATATATTGTCATTTATCAGGAAGTTATGCAGTGTTTTCTAGTCATGATAACTGATCTGTTATCAGATCCCTACTTCAAAGGTAGAGAACGATACCTAATTAATATTTATCTACTCTTTATTTTTTTTTAATTTTATTTTATTTTTAAACTTTACATAATTGTATTAGTTTTGCCAAATATCAAAATGAATCCACCACAGGTATACATGTGTTCCCCATCCTGAACCCTCCTCCCTCCTCCCTCCCCATACCATCCCTCTGAGTCGTCCCAGTGCACTAGCCCCAAGCATCCAGTATTGAGCATCGAACCTGGACTGGCATCTCGTTTCATACATGATATTTTACATGTTTCAATGCCATTCTCCCAAATCTTCCCACCCTCTCCCTCTCCCACAGAGTCCATAAGACTGTTCTATACATCAGTGTCTCTTTTGCTGTCTCGTACACAGGGTTATTGTTACCATCTTTCTAAATTCCATATATATGCGTTAGTATACTGTATTGGTGTTTTTCCTTCTGGCTTACTTCACTCTGTATAATAGGTTCCAGTTTCATCCACCTCATTAGAACTGATTCAAACGTATTCTTTTTAATGGCTGAGAATACTCCATCATGTATATGTACCACGGCTTTCTTATCCATTCATCTGCTGATGGACATCTAGGTTGCTTCCATGTCCTGGCTATTATAAACAGTGCTGTGATGAACATTGGGGTACACGTGTCTCTTTCCCTTCTGGTTTCCTCAGTGTGTATGCCCAGCAGTGGGATTGCTGGATCATAAGGCAGTTCTATTTCCAGTTTTCTAAGGAATCTCCACACTGTTCTCCATAGTGGCTGTACTAGTTATCAGAGAAATGCAAATCAAAACCACTATGAGGTACCATTTCACACCAGTCAGAATGGCTGCGATCCAAAAGTCTACAAATAATAAATGCTGGAGAGGGTGTGGAGAAAAGGGAACCCTCTTACACTGTTGGTGGGAATGCAAACTAGTACTCTTTATTTCTTTAAGCATCCATCTTAGGCAGAGATGGCATTTTTCGATAGGTTTCCTGGATGGTGCATCACACTCAAGGTGAGGATTTAGAAGGCAAGTGGATGAGAACTGCTGTGATATGGGAAAGCAATTTACAAATTTCAGTGTGGACTAGTAGAGAATACAAACAGGATTGTGGCAGATACCTATTCTGTTTCCCAGGTAGCTCAGTGGTAAAGAATCGACCTGCCAATGCAGGAGACATAGGTTTGATCCCTGAGTCAGGAAGATCCCCTGCGGATGGAAATGGCAACTTTATCCAGTATTCTTGCCTGGGAAATCCCATGGACAGAGGAGCCTGCAGGCTGCAGTGCACTGGGTCACAAAAGAGTAGGATACAACTTTGGGGTTAAACGACAATCTATTCCCCTATCTTAGTTGCTTTCTCACTCAGAAGGTAAGAGAACAAAATGTATGCCCTGAATGGTCAATTCATAATCTGTAATTTTGTAAAGTGCCTAGATTTTAAATCATATATCCTGCATTTGGTTCTTTACTAATATACTGACATCTTAGTAAATCTGTAATTAGTAAAATAAATATTTTATTACTGAAAAATGACACATTTTCACATAGATTTAAATAATTACATTTTAGCTATTTTCAAAGTTACTTATGTATTTGAATATTATATTGCTAGGTATAAGATTTGGAAATCATGATTTGCATAAATTCAGTTAACTGTATTAACTAAACAACTATTTAGAATATTTATTGAATTCTATTATAGTCTCTGTTCACTACAAACAAAACGATCATAAATTTCTAATTTTAAAAACTGTTGGATTATAAGATATACAGTTAGCAACAACAATAAAAAAGTAGCACATGCCATTATCTACTTATACAAAAATTAGACAAGATGATTTATGTTGTTTTATTGTAATTATGACATGAACAATGTGAATACTTTAGAAGTATGAAAGGTCAGACTTCAGCTATGAAAAAGCGATTTTAATGATACTAGAAGCAGAAAAGAAGGAATGGGGGAGTTTCTAAAGTATGAAAATAAGTAGATAAAATATGTTTAATTATTTCTACTCCATTACTTATACACACTTGAATATTTGGAAGAAAATAAGGAAACACAAACATTCATACTCACACTTAAGGTTACATGTTGTCTATTTTTTCTGTTCTGTTAAGTTCATTTCAGTCGTGTCGGACTCTCTGCGACCCCATGAAGCACAGCACACCAGGCCTCCCTGTCCATCACCAACTCCCAGAGTCCACCCAAACCCATGTCTACTGAGTCAGTGATGCCATCCAATTGTCTCATCCTCTGTCATCCCCTTCTCCTCCTGCCCTTAATCTTTCCCAGCATCAGGGTCTTTTCCAATGAGTCAGTTCTTCACATCAGGTGGCCAAAGTATTGGAGTTTCAGCTTCAACTACAGTCATTCCAATGAACACCCAGGACTGATCTCCTTTAGGATGGACTGGTTGGATCTCCTTGCAGTCCAAGGGACTCTCAAGAGTCACTGCAACACCACAGTTCAAAAGCATCCATTCTTTGGCACTCAGCTTTCTTCACAGTCCAGTTCTCACACCCATACATGACCACTGGAAACCATAGCCTTGACTATATGGACGTTTGTTGACAAAGTGATATCTCTGCTTTTTAATACGCGGTCTAGTTTGATCATAGCTTTCCTTCCAAGGAGTAAGCGTCTTTTAATTTCATGGCTGCAGTCACCATCTGCACTGATTTTGGAGCTCAAAAAAATAAAGTCTGACACTATTTTCCCATCTATTTCCTGTGAAGTGATGGGACCAGATGCCATGATCTTTGTTTTCTGAATATTGAGCTTTAAGCCAACTTTTTCACTCTCCTCTTTCACTTTCATCAAGAGGCTCTTTAGTTCTTCTTCACCCTTCATGCTTTTCTTTCAAAAGGGTGGTGTCATCTGCATATCTGAGGTTATTGATATTTCTCTGGCAATCTTGATTCCAGCTTGTGCTTCTTCCAGCCCAGCGTTTCTCATGATGTACTCTGCATATAAGTTAAATAAACAGGGTGACAATATACAGCCTTGATGTACTCCTTTTCCTATTTGGAACCAGTCGGTTTTTCCATATCCAGTTCTAAGTGCTGCTTCCTGACCTGCATACAGGTTTCTCAAGAGGCAGGTCAGGTGGTCTGATATTCCCATCTCTTTCAGAATTTTCCACAGTTTATTGTGATCCACACAGTCAAAGGCTTTGGCATAGTCACTAGAGCAGAAATAGATGTTTTTCTGGACCTCTCTTGATTTTTCGATATCCAGCATATGATGGCAATTTGATCTTGGGTCCTCTGCCTTTTCTAAAACCAGCTTGAACATCTGGATGTTCACGGTTCATGTATTGCTGAGGCCTGGCTTGGAGAATTTTGAGTGTTACTTTACTCAAAATTCTCCAAGCCATGCTTCAATTATATTAAAGTATTATTATTTTAATGTCTTCCTATTAAGCATTGTGAATTTATTGCACTTAAAAATGTATTTAGCTAACATAGGGTTTCCAAATTCACTATTCTTCAACACAGAATACTGAGTTACATTTGAATAATAAATACAATTAATTTAAGGGACAGAATGTGTTATTTTCTTCACATACATATTTATACCAAAAAAAAGCAACACCTAAAGCTTTATCTTTAAAGATTCTGCTCTGTGTAGAATATATATGAGATATACAATACACATTCTTATATATGTTAACATATATAATTTAGACATTCTTGAATAAGTGGATTTTGACAAGAATAGGGAATTTTCATGTGAATATGGGCTCGATAAAGGACAGAAATGGTATGGACCTAACAGAAGCAGAAGATATTAAGAAGAGCTGGCAAGAATACAAAGAAGAACTGTACAAAAAAGATCTTCAACACCAAGATAATCACAATGGTGTGATCACTCACCAAAGCCAGACATCCTGGAATGTGAAGTCAAGTGGTCCTTAGAAAGCATCACTACGAACAAAGCTAGTGGAGGTGATGGAATTCCAGTTGAGCTATTTCAAATCCTGAAAGATGATATTGTGACAGTGCTGCCTCAATATGCCAGCAAATGTGGAAAACTCAGCAGTGGCCACAGGACTGGAAAACGTCCATTTTCATTCCAATCCCAAAGAAAGGCAATGCCAAAGAATGCTCAAACTACCGTGCAATTGCACTCATCTCACACACTAGTAAAGTAATGCTCAAAATTCTCCAAGCCAGGCTTCAGCAATACGTGAACCGTGAACTTCCTGATGTTCAAGCTGGTTTTAGAAAAGGCAGAGGAACCAGAGACCAAATTGCAACATCCACTGGATCCTGGAAAAAGCAAGAGAGTTCCAGAAAATCATCTATATCTGCTTTATTGACTATGCCAAAGCCTTTGACTGTGTGGATTGCAATACACTGGGGAACATTCTGAAAGAGATGGGAATACCAGACCACCGGACCTGCCTCTTGAGAAATTTGTATGCAGGTCAGGAAGCAATAGTTAGAACTGGACATTAAACCACAGACTGGTTCCAAATTGGAAAAGGAGTACGTCAAGGCTGTATATTGTCACCCTGCTTATTTAACTTATATGCAGAGTACATCATGAGAAACGCTGGGCTGGAAGAAGCACAAGCTGGAATCAAGATTGCCGGGAGAAATATCAATAACCTCAGATATGCAGATGACACCATCTTTGTGGCAGAAAGTGAAGAGGAACTAAAAAGCCTCTTGATAAAGGTGAAAGAGGAGAGTGAAAAAGTTGGCTTAAAACTCAACATTCAGAAAACGAAGATCATGGCATCTGGTCCCATCACTTCATGGGAAATAGATGGGGAAACAGTGGAAACAGTGTCAGACTTTATTTTTTTGGGCAGTCACCAAAATCACTGCAGATGGTGACTGCAGCCATGAAATTTAAAGATGAGTTATGACCAACCCAGATAGCATATTCAAAAGCAGAGACATTACTTTGCCAACAAAGGTCCATCTAGTCAAGACTATGGTTTTTCCTGTGGTCATGTATGGATGTGAGATTTGGACTATAAAGAAAGCTGAGCACTGAAGAATTGATGCTTTTGAACTGTGGTGTTGGAAAAGATTCTTGAGAGTCCCTTGGACTGCCGGGAGATCCAACCAGTCCATTCTGAAGGAGATCAGCCCTGGGATTTCTTTGGAAGGAATGATGCTAAAGCTGAAACTCCAGTATTTGGCCACCTCATGCAAAGTGTTGACTCCTTGGAAAAGACTCTGATTCTGGGAGGGATTGGGGGCAGGAGGAGAAGGGGACGACAGAGGATAAGATGGCTGTATGGCATCACTGACTCGATGGACGTGAGTCCGTGTGAACTCTGGGAGTTGGTGATGGACAGGGAGGCCTGGCGTGCTGCGATTCATGGAGTCACAAAGAGTCGGACACGACTGAGCGACTGAACTGACTGAACTGACTGACTGACAAGAATAGTCAACTTGTTTTCCTGTGAATACTTAAATGTGAGTTAAATTTCTATATATCCAGAAGTTTCTTTTTATTTTCTTTAACTTATCTTAAATCTTTAAAAATTGTCGCAAGTAGTTCAGGTTCTCTCAATTATTTGTTTAAAATTTCAAAGAAATCTTATGTTATAAAAATATTAATATATGATGCTCAGATCAGAATAAATGATGCTATTTTACAGCAAATTTGTTTAAAAGATGAAAGGGATTTGGTAGTCATTTTCATCATGTTGAAATTCCAGATGGTGAAATTCTAACATATTTATTTAATAAGCACTATTAATATTATTGTATTTTACATGTGCCAAAGAGAATCGGTCATAATAATCTTATTGGTTAAACTACATTTGGGTACTTTCAAGTTATTAATATTTGATTAATTTAAAAAGCTGAGAGCACACAAAAAATAAATTGTGGATAATATAGTTAAAGCAAAAGAGAAAGGAATCTGCTTGAACAGATGAAATCATGGGGATTTATTTCAAAGATTGGCTTCTTTCAGTATTGTTTTCTTTTAATTCTTTGAGTTTTACACATACTAATGTCACATCACTAAAATGCAAGTGTGAAAAAAAAGTGTTTGTTTTTACTCACACCATGAAATTTCTTAAGGATTAAATTGATTTTGATTCACCACCTGGCTTATTTGATTTTGATTCACCACCTAGGTTTGTTTTATGAAACCAAGTCTGTATGTATGTGTACGCGCATGTATGTGTGTTTGAAAGCTCCAGTCAATACCTTATCACTGTTTGAAAGTTGACATTCCAAGGCCTCAACTTATACTTATTAATCATATAAATATATATTTGCTTTAATATATTATTTATATGTTCGATTATGACTACTAAATATTTTGGGTTTCCAGGTGGTGCTAGTGGTAAAGAACATGCCTGCCACTGCAGAAACTTTAAGTGACGCAGGTTCGATTCCAGGGTAGGGAAGATCCCCTGGCACAGGGCATAACAACCCACTCCAAGATTCTTGCCCAGAGAATCTCAGGGACAGAGGAGCTGGGCAGGCTACAGTCCATAGCGTCACACAGAGTTGGACATGACTGAAGCAACTTAGCATGGCATGGCCCTAAACCTAATATACCTAAGAGAAAATTAACAACTTCTAGGTTTGCTCAGAAGAAAAACACAATGTATAAATTATTTACAACATGTTATTATATAAATTAAAATGTCACTGAACCAACTAGGACAAAACACTTTTGCTGATATAGATATGTAACCTGTAGCTATTGTTGACTAACAAATCACATCAAATTCCAGTGGCTTAAACAAACATTTATTATTATGTCCCATGAGTCAGGAGGGTGTGGATTTGCACATCTCATCTGGGCTCCCTCAGGCTTCTGCGGGCATTTGGCTCATGCATTTGTGGGCTGGAGGCTTCACTCAAGGCTGGCTTGGTCAGAGTAGCTGTCAGGGGCACTTCTGCTCCATGTGGCTTTCACCCTCTTCTTCTGACCTGAAGACCAGCCTGGGCCTCTTTCCAGTAAAAGTGGTAGAAGTATAAAGAGATAAGCAGAATACACTGGATTCCCTGATATCTACACTTAGAACTGGAAGCATCATTATTTTTGTTACTCAGTTAGCCAACTCATGACTGAATTCACTGGTGAGGATTGCTTCCCATGCATAGTAGGAGAACACTGCAAAGGATATAGATTCAGAAAAAGATGGCATGTTGGGACAATTGATGCAAGGTTACTACAGGATGAAAAGTTAATTTTTGTAGGTTTGGATAAATACATTATATATTTATATAATATATATATTCAACATATATGTATATATTAAAATATCTCATAAAGATTTAGTCTTACAATTAAACAGAGAGAAAAAAATTGCCATTAGATACCACTTTGTAATCAGATACGCAAAACCAAAAAATAAATGCATAATAACATTATGAAGAGATGTCCTTTGCTAGGATATAAGTAAGTTCACACAATTTTGAATATTGTCAATATACAATAATACTGAAAAATTCAGAAAAGTTATGACTTACCAATTCAATCTTTAAGTACTTAAATATTGTTGGTCACCATACATCTGAGAAATTGACAAAACAAATCTGTTTTCCAGAAAAAAATCATATGGTACCTATAATAAAATGTTTGCATATTTGTAGATATTTAATTTAAAGCCTACAGCCAATATAATACCTGGTAAGAGTGTATGAGCTTCACTCACAAGTATGTATGAGTTAAGGATGAAGATGTTTATGCAACACTGTCTGGAATAACAAAATTTGGTATTATCCCACAGGTCTAAAGAGAAAGAGCTACAGAATACAGTGTGGTTATTCAAATGGAGAAATATCTCAAAACCATATGAAGTCTGCACTAGATCCTTAGATTGTTGTTCAATTGCTCAGTAGTGTGCAACTGTTTGCAACTCCATAGACAGTAGCATGCCAGGCTTCCCTGTCGTTCACTATTTCCCAGAGTTTGCTTAAACTCATGTCCATCAAGTTGGTGGGACCGAGCAACCATCTCATCCTCTGTCTACCCCTTCTCCTGCACTCAATCTTTTCCAGCATCAGGTAGCCAAAGTGTTGGAGTTTCAGCTTCAGCATCAGTCCTTCCAATGAATATACAGGGTTGATTTCGTTTAAGATTGACTCATTCGATCACCTTGCAGTCCAAGGGACTCTCAAGAGTCTTCTCAAGCACCACAGTTCAAAAGTATCAGTTCTTCAGTGCTCAGCCTTCTTTATGATTCAATTCTCACATGACTACTGGAAAAAAACATAGCTTTGAATAGACAGAACTTTGTTGGCTAAGTGATGTCTCTACTTTTCAATATCCTAAGTTTGTCATAGCTTTTCTTCCAGGGAACAAGTGTCTTTTTAATTTCATGGTTGCAGTCACCATACTCAGTAATTTTGGAGCCCCCGAAAATAAAGTCTGTCACTCTTTCCATTGTTTCCCCATCTATTTGCCATGAAGTGATGGGGCTGGATGCTGTGATCATCTTAAGCCATGTTTTACGCTCTCTTCTTTCAGCTTCATCAAAAGGCTCTTTAGTTCCTCTTCGCTTTTTGCCATTAGGATGGTGTCATCTGCATATCTCAGGTTACTGGTATTTCTCCCAGCAATCTTGATTCCAGCTTGTGATTCATGCAGGCTTGGCATTTTGCATGATGTACCATACATGTAAGTTTTAAATAAGCAGGGTAACAATATACAGCTTTGATGTACTCCTTTCCCAATTTTGAATATGTCCATTGTTCCATGTCTAGTTCTAACTGTTGCTTCTTGATCTGCATACAGGTTTTTTAGGAGGCAAGTAAGGTGGTCTGGTATTCCCATCTCTTTAAGGATTTTCCACATCTTTTTTTATCTACTAAGTGAAAAGCTTTATTGTAGTCAATGAGGCAGAAGTAGCTGTCTTTCTGGAATTTCCTTACTTTTTCTATGATCCTTAGATATCAATATGAATGAATTTCAGTAGTGAAATGAATGATAAAGATAAAATTGAGTGTTAGACCTTAAACACTGTGAGATTTTTCAGTTAAGACTTTCACAAAATGCATTATATGATTATGGATGCGTATGATTTTGACTTGGACTCACATTAACTATTGGGCTTCCCAGGTGGTGCTAGTGGTAAAGAACCCACTTGGTAATGCAGGAGACATAGGAGACACAGGTTCGATTCCTGTGTCAGGAAGATCCCCTGGAGGAGTGCATGGTAACCCATTCCAGTATTCTTGCCTGGAGAATTCCTTGGATAGACAAGCCTGGTGGACTATGGTCCATAGCATCACATAGAGTCAAACATGACTGAAGAGACTTAGAATGCATGCAGGCACATTAACTATTGAAGCAAGTGTGACTATCACCACAGATTGCAGATTTTGTTTGAAATAAAGCATAGAAAAGGAAAAGAAAGATCTGAATGGATTATTATAATGAACACCTGACTAAGGATTGTAATTGAAAAAGTCCAAAACTCTGACTTGATATCACACACAAATTTTGTGTTTTCCCCCAAGGAAAACAAATAATGCTTTTAATATTATATGTGTGTGTGTGTGTGCATACACATTATGTATATATACTTACATATATTCTATGATATATATTATACATATATATATATATATAATTGAATACATTAGTTCACCTGTCTAAACTTCAACTTTCTCACTCATTAAAGACATGGTACCAGTCACCACTTGATAAATTTACAGAGAAAATTAATTGTAATGATATGGGCAAAGTAGTAATTATTATCAGTTTAATAGTTAAACTAACAGTTTGTCAGTTTAACAGTTGTTGGTTTAACACTTATTTATTGTTACTGTACATGAGGTATCAGTTTAAGTCACAGAGAAAGTAGTGAACACACAAATGATGTTTCTTCTTTAATGGATCTTGATTTTTAGATGACTGCTGTTCAGCTAATGAAAGAACATATGGTAGATGGATCAATAGATGAATGAATATACAAATACAAATAAATAGAATGATAAGTGCTATATTGAAATATTAAAATAAAATTGAGATGATCAACAGTGATTGGGTAGTCAGCTTAAGGAAGAGTTACTCAAAAGGCTATCTTTTAACTGAAATATAAGTGGTTTGATTCAACCATTGGAAAACTGAGAGAGATCATTACAGGAAGAGGAAAATCACTAAGATAGAAAACAATGTGTGTATTCAAGGAAGTATAAAAGACCTGAGTGGTAGGAATACTGTGGGGAAGGAGAAGAATGGTAAAAAAAAAAGTCATAGAAAGGTACTTGAACCGTATATGTATATAAAAATGAAGGCTGCTGCTGTTGCTGCTAAGTTGCTTCAGTCGTGTCCAACTCTGTGTGACCCCATAGACGGCAGCCCACTAGGCTCCTCTGTCCCTGGGATGCTCCAGGCAAGAACACTGGAGTGGGTGGCCATTTCCTTCTCCAATGCATGAAAGTGAAAAGTGAAAGTGACGTTGTTCACCCGTGCCCTACTCTTAGCGACCCCGTGAACTTCAGCATACCAGGCTCCTCCGTCCATGGGATTTTTCCAGGCAAGCGTACTGGAGTGGGTTGCCATTGCCTTCTCCAGAAAATGAAGGCAGGGAGCCATAATTTGATTCCAAAGGCATATGAAAAAAATTGCATGGTTTTCAGCAAGTGAGTGATATAATATGATTTACATTTAAAATAGCCTCTTGGCAAACTTGAAGACAATGCATTTCTGGGAATAAAGTATAAGAAAGATTTAGGACGATTTTGAAGTAATCCAGGTGTGATATGATAGTGGTATGAACTAAGGAGAGAGAAATAATGGAAAAACAGTAGGTTTTCAGATATTCAGGAGATACCAGAGAACTTTCTGATGAATTGGGCATGGTAACTAAAAGAAAGGGCAGAAACCAGAAAAATTCTAGCATGATAATTGCTAATTAATGTGAGGCAATTCCTAATGATTATTATATGGGTGTTGTTTTTGCCTTAAGTGGCTTTGGAATAGCAAATAAAGCATAAATGCAAATAAATACTTACATTATATACAAAACACTTATAGTTGATTAAAAAAAATAATATTAGCAGTAGTATATTAAGAAAATCTAGCTTACTTATCATGTGTGGTGCTAAGTCGCTTCAGTTGTGTCCAACTCTTTGTGACCCCATGGACTGTAGCCCACCAGGATCTTCTGTCCATGGGATTCTCCAGGCAAGAATACTGAAGTGGGTTGACATGCCCTCCTCCAGGGGATCTTCCCAACTCAAGGATTGAACCTGCATCTCTAATGTTTCCTGCATTGGCAGGTGGTTCTTTATCACTAGTACTACCTAGGAAGCCCTTACTTATCATAGTACGCAAAAGTATTCCTCATCAGAAAACAATACACTGAACAATAAATAAAAATAATTGCTATAAAAAAGTTAAGGAGATCCTTAAGTAAGAGGCAAAAAGTTAGGAAAGCTGCTATATTTTTGAGCCTCTATTAGCTAAAGTCAAAAGAGATATCTAATGAGTTAACAAAGTATAATTTTCTAATAGTTGGCTACATCTGAGGCAACAGTGAAAACACAACACTTTTTCTGGCTCTGAGCTGGGAGACAATTTAAACAATGTAATGAACAGCATACCCTCTTGGTTTCTCATATTATTTCAAAATAATATTTGAGCTTTGCATTTACATAAACAAGTGGCCCACTGAAGCAGAGCCAAATCCATTCTCCTTGTGGCATGGAAAGAGAATGCTGGCAGCATTAAAACCGCAGTTTGTCCCCAGTGAACTGACAATATTACTTATGGAAGAGGCTCAAGTTCCTTAAAATCCCAGCATGCAATTAATTATTTTATTCACTTAAACATTTGCTATTTTCATTTGGTTTAGAATAATTATGTCAGAACAACTGTGTGCAAGCAGTTACTTAAAATCACCTAAATAAGGATCAATTGTGTTCTTTATCCCTTTTGGGAAAACACACAAGTAAGAAGCAAAAATATAACATACAAGGGGTAATTGAACGAAGCCATTTGCAGGTATAGTCTTGTGAGAGGACCTTTTGTTTTATGAGAGATGGCGATTTGTATGTTGGTGTGTTTGCTTTCCTGATGGAACATCTTTCTGGAAGTGTTCAAGACTTCAAAAAGGGAACTTTTTTGGACATAGGAAATGGGCAAAAATGGCATCACTGGGAAAGAAAAAAAAATAGTGGAAGTGCAGCAAAGGGAAAGGGTGTAATGAGAAAAAATAAGGGTGAATAGTTAAGCATGGATTAAGGTTTTGTGATATAATGATGAATGCTGGAGATAAAGGTTAGAAGGTAGATTAAAAAATGGAATCTAGAGTTGCTTTCCTGTTTTCAAATGTATATGTCCTATAGAGAACATGGAAATCTATTGGCAATTAAGGTATATAAAACCCATGCTTTAGAAAAATCAATTGAACACCAATGAGAAGGAGAAAGATGGAGTCTCCATGGAGCTAATGTGGTGCCTTGCACTCACTGTCCAATACTCAGACATGAAACTGTTGGACTACTTTAGTTCAACAAATCTCTAAAAATGTACATCTCTGTGTAATAAAGACTAAGGGAGTTGAGCAAAAAGTTTTAGCATATCAAAGGTACTGCTTGCTACTTATTAAAGAAAGAGGATGGCCAAATTGTAACACAAAGTCTTGACAGATGAATGGATGGAGAAGAAACTTAACAGGCAGGAAATGAACATGATTCTCCATGCAACAAACTAGGAAAGCCTGCATTTATGACCTTATCATGTATATATTAATACTTATGGAATAAGAATCTAGCCCTGAATTACTTTACATAAAAAAAATCCACTGATAACAGAAAATTAAGTTAAAAAAAAAACAAAAAACAATCTGTAACATCATTAGAAATCAAGAAATCGCAAGCAGCAGGAGAGAAATAGAAAAATGCTTCATTCTGAGCTTTGCTTTAGCCCAGTCCATAAGAAACAACTATCTCCTCAACATTTTGCAATCATTGACAAGTAAAATGCATTGATTTGTATTTCCTAAAAGAATGCTTACTTTGTGTAATTTAAATTTTATCTTTTCAAAGTTGAAAAATACAGCAAAATCTAGCTTATTATGAAATACAGTAAAATAATAAATATAACAAAATATGAATATAATATATATAAAAATGTAATGTAAAAGATATAGTATAAATAAGTATAGAAATATTATGCACTAAATACATATAAAATATACTAAACTTTATTTATATTGCTATATGATTATAAAATAATATAAAATATAGTTTTGTGATTATAGGATTTCCCAATATAAGTATATGCATCTTTTCATGTTAAATTTAGTTGTTTTGTAAAAGTTATTCTTGATTATGTTTATCACAGACAAAATATGGGTCATTATTAAATTTTAATATTTATATATCTATTTTATTAATTGGCTAAAATATTTATGTTTTTATATCTTATTTTCATTGCATACATTTTATAGCTCTTCTAATTCTTGAAGTAAATTATTTTGTTTATTTTTTTTAATTTATTACACACCATTAAACATGTAACATATAACATTAACATATAAACACTAATAATATAGCTAAACACAAATTTTTGTCTGAGTACAGATTTTTGTCTCTATAAAGACTGATAAATAATGCTTTTGTTTTATTTATTAAATCTGATTAAATTGCAATTTCACATTGTGTTTCAAAAATATAAAAATTTAAAGAAACCATTATTGTTATTTTCTGGTTTTGTTGTGAAATGAAAATTGCTATACAGTCCATGGAATTCTCTAGGCCAGAATACTGGAGTGGGTAGCCTTTCCTTTTTCCAGGAGATCTTCCCAACCCAAGGATCAAACCCAGGTCTCCCACATTGCAGGCAGATTCTTCACCAAGTGAGCCACAAGGGAAGCCCAAGAATACTGGAGTGGATAGCCTATCCCTTCTCCAGTGGATCTTCATGACCCAGGAGTCAACCTGGGGTCTCCAGCATTGCAGGAGGATTCTTTCTGAACTGAGCTATCAGGGTAGCCCCTGATATCCAGTTTTCTTGAATTATGATAAAAGAATATGAATTTTATTTGTTCATTTTTATTACTGCTGTTGTGCCTGCTGCTGCTAAGTCACTTCAGTCGTGTCTGACTCTGTGCGACCCCATAGACAGCAGCCCACCAGGCTCCCCTGTCCCTGGGATTCTCCAGGCAAGAACACTGGAGTGGGTTTCCATTTCCTTCTCCAATGCATGAAAGTGAAAAGTGAAAGTGAAGTCGCTCAGTCGTGTCCGACTCCTAGCGACTCCATGGACTTCAGCCTTCCAGGCTCCTCCGTCCATGGGATTTTCCAGGCAAGAGTACTGGAGTGAGGTGCTATTAAATTTTGTGACTATTTCCAGGGCTTTGGAAAAATTTGCTCTTCATCTTTTGGTACTAATTTGATGTATTTTCATTGTGCTAAGCATATAAATTAAATTATTAATATCCTCTATGTGATTTATTTACTTTGCATTGATTTCTTTTTTCCAAAGACTGAAATATGTATGTCAACATCAAAAATCACTTGACAGGTTTTTCTTGTTGTTCTTTTTCCTTTATGATTAATCCTTTGTTGAGACCAAATTTTCAAATAAAGAAACCTGGGTGCACTCCCTGTAAGTTTGTATTATGTTTTTCAATGTAATTATCAAATCCTTGTCCTCTGAAAGGTTTGTCAATTGACCCTTGGATGACAATGTCACTGTCATTGACTCTTTCCTCGTTTAATTTTTGTACTTTCTCTCCAATAGTACTCACTCCACCATAATCCTCACACCTCAGTCTTCCAGGGAATTGTTTCAGAGTTGTGACGTGGATAGCTTAGGTTAAGGGATGAATTAACATTCATTAAAATATTATGTCCTTTAGGAATAGAGCTACATTTCAGCTTAATATAGGCTTTGGATGCTTTAAACCAGAACAGATAAAGTATCTTTCAAAATGTTCTCTTATCTCTCACTTTCAGGGTACAGTACTTTGTGCATGCTATGAAGCAAAACTTCACCTGGTTTTCTTCATTCTCCATCTGCCTTCATATTAAAGGTGGATTACTTTCAGAATCTGGACTTATAATGCAAGTGTGTTTTTCCTGTGTCTCTGTGTGAATCCTACTGAGAAGTTTGGTGACACGACATTGGAGTCAGACAGCATATTTAACCAGAAATCATGTAGTTCACATATTTAACAAGAAAAGAGCAGCTAGCTATTTTCCTAATCATCATTCCCCCTGACCCCAAAGCTGGACACATTCTGTTTGCCCTTCCAGACCTGTTCTTTTCTTTCTCCATCCTGGTCTGTGACCTCCTCATCAGACTCTTGTCCTCTGGCTCCTTGTTAGATTTTGAGATGGGAAGCATGATAGATTGGAAGATGGGGAGAGAATGGGATTAGGTATCTCTCTACTCCAGACCAGGTCTCTACTGATTGACTTAGGAGTAATGCAAGTTTCCTACACTACTCCTTTGTAAATCTCTCCTTTATTAAAATATCCTATTATAAAGAGTATGTTATTTGTCCCCCGAGGGACACTGCACTGATTAAATTATGCTTATACAGCATTTGCTACATTCTGTTATTAATATATATCCCCAAACCAGGCTTCCCTTGTAGCTCAACTGGTTAAGAATCCCCCTGCAATGCAGACGATCCTGGTTCAATCCCTGGGTTGGGAATATCCCCTGAAGGAGGGCATGGCAACCCACTCCAGTATTCTTGACTAGAGAATCCCCATGGACAGAGGAGCCTGGCAGGCTACAGTCCATGGGGCCACAGATAGTCAGACATGACTAAGCACAGCACACAGTATCCCTAACCTATCTCTCCAATTTCCAGTATTGATAGTTCCTGATCTAGGTGAAAACCTTAAGCTTGGAGCTGTTATATTAAAAAAAGAACAAATATGACTCATGGGATGCCACCAAAATGGATATTTATTTTATCTACCATTGACACTTCATATGAGCTCAAAATGTCTGGATCTTCTACTGCTGCAAGATAGAACTTAGGAAAACTTCAATAAAACTTATTTCAACTTTGACTTTCTCACACACACACACACACACACACATATACTCCTACCTATTTCATTCAAACAACTAACATTCCAAGTCTGATTGTAATGGTTGAAATTTCATCTTCTCCATCTCAGTATCCTGTAGGAAGGAAGCCTGTTCTCCATCTTCATCTCTACAGTTTTTCAGTTGCTTAATCTTGTCCAACTCTTTGTGACCACATGGACTGCAGCACGCCAGGCTTCCCTGTCCTTCACTATCTCCCTGAGTTTGCTCAAACTCATGTCCATTGAGTCAGTGATGCCATCCAACCATCTCATCCTCTGTCATGTCCTTCTCCTCCTGCCTTCAATTTTTTCCATCATCAGGGTGTTTTTCCAATGAGCCGGCTCTTCACATCAGGTGGCCAAAGTATTGGAGCCTCAGCCTCAGTATCAGTCCTTCCAATGAGTATTCAGGGTTGATTTCCTTTAGGATTGACTGCTTTGACTTTGATATCCTTGCTGTCCAAATGACTCTCAAGAGTCTTCTCCGGTACCACAGTTCAAAAGCATCAATTCTTCAGCATCCCGCTTTCTTTATGGTCCAACTCTCACATCCTTAAGTGACTACTAGAAAAACCATAGCTTTGACTAAACAGAGAAGGGAATGGCAACCCACTCCAGTATTCCTGCCTGGGAAATATCATGGACAGAGGAGCCTGGTGGGCTACACTCCATGGCGTCACAAAGTCAGACACGACTGAGTGACTAACACTTTCACTTTGACTATATAGACCTTTGTTAGCAAAGTGATATCTCTGCTTTTTAACATGCTAAGTTTGTCATAGCTTTTCTTGCAAGGAATAAGCATCTTTTAATTACCTGACTGCAGTAACCATCTGCAGGGATTTCAGAGCCCACACAAAGTCTGTCACTATTTCCATTGTGTCTCCATCTATTTGCCATGAAGTGATGGGATTAGATGCGATGGTATTAGTTTTCTTAATGTTGAGTTTTAAGCCAGATTTTTTACTCTCCTCTTTTGCATCATCAAGAGGTTCTTTAATTTTTCTTTGCTTTCTGACACAAGGGTGGTATCATCTACATATCTGAGGTTGCTGATAGCTCTCTCAGCAATGTTGATTCCAGCCTGTCAGTTATCCAGCCCAGCATTTTGCATGAAGTACATATGCATTTTGCTTATAAGTTAAATAAGCAGAGTGACAATAAACAGCCTTGACATACTTCTTTCTCAATTTAGAACCAGCCCATTGTTCCATGTCCGGTTCTAACTATTGCTTCTTGACCTACATACAAGTTTCTCAAGAGGCAGGTAAGGTGATATGGTATTCCTATCTCTAAGAATTTTCAATGGTTTGTTGTGGTCAACACTGTCAAAGGCTTTTGCCTAGTCAATGAAGCAAAATTAGATGTTTTTCTGGAATTCTCTCTAGAGGAGGCATTCAATTTTGATTACTTCACAACTTTGGAAAAACTTTACGTCATCAGAATACATATCACCCTCATTTTGCCATTCTTTTTCTCTGCATGGTTCACATTTTCTCAATTTTTTCTTAGTAATTCAGTGACATTTGAGAGTTTAATATCTGACAATGTTGAACTTTGCCTGAGCCCTGTGTTCCTGGAAAACAGCAACAGTTAAGAAATACTCCCATCCTGTGTGTCTGGAAAAGAACTCCTTTCAAAGAAGCATTTTTCTCCCTTTGACTAAAATAAGAATCCCAGATGGACTGAACCCCTTCCTTACCTATGACAGAGACAGACAAGATCCCAAAATTCCCATTGTTTGTCTAATACATGATTAGCTGAATGGTCGCCTTCAGTAGCTATGCAGTACAAAATGCTTATTAACTCATCTGAACCAAAATTTAGCCAAGTGTTTCCTCTCTATGAAAGACACTGACTTGACCTACTCTTGAGTAGGCATATGAATGCAGAAAAATCTCCCCCTAATGGCATCTCTTGAGAATTTACTTATCTCAAGGAAAAACACTCACCTGTCAAATGTCTGAAGACACCATGTGTTTAATCCCACACTCCCACACCTGGTTATTCCAACCTTGTTCATTCTTCCTTGTAAAAGAGAAGACATTTTGCCTCATAGATGCTCAACTTTATATAACTTGGAGAAGCTTGCATGCCCTTTGTTCAGACTGTTGCAACAGTCCCTTTCCCTTTATTTCAATAATTCCCCTATCCCTGTTGTGACAGTGTTTCTAAGTCTGGATTTAATTTTTATTTGACATAATAATATCCTGAATTCTAGGCTAAGTAAAGACTCCTTAATACTGATAAGTAATCTCTATGATTTAAACTTTATCATTTATTAATTACTTATTTAAATGACAGTTCTATAAAATGTCTCCAGTTGCCCACATTTCCTACTTTGTCCTAGCCTCTTTTCATTTTTTCAAAAGTTTTCTTCTCATTTACTAAAATTGATGCCAACATACAAAACTTCATATATCTTCATGAAGCCATTTCCCCTTTTTTGATAAAAAATAACCCTTCATTTTACGTTTGAATCTTAGTCCTCCCAAACACTATGCACCTTGCTCAACCAATTAGCTCTTCAGACTTGCTTCTTGTATCTCTTTTCCTCTCCATCTATGTTAGAATTTCTTAGAGGCCTCAGAATATATACTGATATTCTCAGAAAGCATCTCCTTCGCTTTAATCTCTTCTCACTTCAACTGCTCCTGGTTCCTGGTTCCAGTTATGTGGTAGTCAGTGAATTCCTCTCCCTACTTCTCTATGGGGTCTCAAAGCTGGACATAACTGAGCACACACACACATAGGTAGCCGAGAAAGTCCATAAATGAAGGCATTTCTTTAGAACATGCCTAGAAATTGCAAGACTGATGTCACCCTGTTGGTAGTGGTAGCACGCAGGGGGGCAACAGCTCAGTACTTATTAGAACCCAAAGATCATGAGCATCAGTATCTGTCCTTTACCAAACAAAAGTCCACCTGCCTGTAAAAACTGCAACTTTTGCCGTGAACTGTAGATAATATGAAATATTTTGAATACCACCACAATCTATAACGTTCTATTTCCTGACATAGTTAATTAAGTTCATACATGTAAAACGCTGAAAACAGTGAACAGTGAATGTTAATTGCTATGTAAGTGTGAGCTCTATTATTATTGTCATCATCATTGTTATTACTATTAACCTTGGTCCCCTTTAGATAACAGATTAGCTTATTTAAACCAATGTACCCTGGAGAACCCGTCTACTTTCTTTATATTACCTATTTAATAATAATACTTTTCTTAAAAATTAATTTTGAAATAAGAGTATAGGATTAATTCCCTAAATGTATTATAAAGCATTTATGTAACTATTTCTGTGTAGGACTACAAAAGACACAAAGAGGTATCATCTAAAAACTATAAAAGTATTGCTAAAATACATGGCCTCATGGCTTTATGCATGAAATGTTATATTTGAATTATTATAAAGTAACATTGTAACAAACTTAAAATAGTTTTCTAGTTTCTATTCTTTTGTGTTGCCCTACCTGTTACAGCAGAGAAGGCAATGGCACCCCACTCCAGTACTCTTGCCTGGAAAATCCCATGGATGGAGGAGCCTGGTGGGCTGCCGTCCATGGGGTCACTGGGAGTCAGATATGACTGACTGACTTAACTTTCACTTTTCACTTTCATGCATTGGAGAAGGAAATGGCAACCCACTCCAGTGTTCCTGCCTGGAGAATCCCAGGGACTGGGGGGCCTGATGGGCTGCCGTCTATGGGGTCGCACAGAGTCGGACACGACTGAAGCGACTTAGCAGCAGCAGCAGCAGCACCTGTTACAGCTAGTGGGCTCTAGAATAAACAGACAGATAAAAAATAAAACTGTTTTGGTAAATGAAATGGATGTAGGGAGGGTTCAACAAGTGATAGATAAAAATGTTCATCCTTACATTGAGTCGCATATGATTTCATCAGAGATTGGCTATTGGAAGTAAGTCTGTGAAAAAAAAATGTAGGAAGAAAACGGGTATGATATTAAGGGCAGAATGTTTTTCAATTTTATGAACTTCAATTGAGCATAAAGTCAATACATGTAGAGTGAAAAAACCCAAGCATGGCTGATCCTGATATTCAGATCATCCAAAAAGCATGGATTTAGAACAAGTGAAAATATTGATATTATAAATGCTGAACTATTGATCAGGCACACAATGGGCCTGTTAGCATAAAAGCATAGTTTAAAACTCACATGTGAGCAGTCCAAAATACAATATAATATGATGAAAAAGGCTTTGCTGACTACTGGTACCACAGACAAAAAGTCTGTTAGCCTCTGAATCTCATATTTCTCCCATCAGGAAAGTTCTTTAAATCTGATATTGATGACTTTACATGACAACAGAAGATCACTAGATTTTTACTTACCATTCCTTGTATCACCGAAATATTCATTTAAGTGGTTTTAAGAATTGAACCATGGTTGAAACAGCTCTATTTTTAGATGGCTGTAAAAAAGTTTGTTTTTTTTTTTATTTTATCGATAGAATTGCCCTAAATGCTGTCACTAAAACAGTTTTCCATAACAAATTCCTGTGAAATATTATGATATGGGCTCATATTTCTTATTTTGTATATGCATAGTCTAGCACTGAAATAAAAATGTGTATCTTTGATTAAGACAATTGCATTTAAATTGTCTGCTTATTTTTTCAATGATAAATCAACAGCATCTTTGTACTATGTCACTTAGTAATTGCATCCTATGATATATGGCTCATTCAGATTTTAAATGTTTTGGTTTTATCTCTCCAAAGAGCTTAATACTTTTGTTGAAACAGTCATAAAGTACTGTAAAGCCCTAGACACATCAAAGTACTAAGAAAAATTTGTTTTACAGGCAGTTTTCTGAAACCATTTATATTTGGTTGAAAAATCTAGGAAAAGTCATCTCAGAATTTAATTTAAATAATGCCTTTATTTTATTATATTTTTAATTGTGAGAGAAAGTAGAGTTAATGGTATAAAACCGTTAAGCCACATGACTGATAAGTACAAATACAAAAAGATTAGGTGGATTAAAATTTAATAAAAATTACTAATAAAGCCATAAACATTTTCTCATATCTCATGAAAGAAACAAAAACAAAAAATACTATTACTTAACAGCTGGTAGTCTCATGGTATAAATAAGTGATTATTTTAATATCCAAGAGATGTTTGCCAAATATCTACTCTGTGCAGTCAATGTGAAATAATCTGAAGATGAAGGAAAGAAAATATCACATACCAATGTTTGCAATCTATTAGAATATATAAGTCATATGTACAATATATATGCAAATTAAATATAAGGGCTGCAAATATATTCAAATGTTCAACTTTAATAAATCTGGGTAAATGTTTTAATGGAAATATCCAAAAACATGAGTTAATATTTAAACTATAATGCTTTCTTTATTTTTATATATATATATATAATAAATTATTTATTTTGTGAAAGTATAGTGAACAAACTATACATATCCACACAATGTTATACCATGATACATTAGACAGTCATGGTAGCTTCCTCGACTTCATGAATTGATACCCTACTAAATAAAGCAGAAGATTAGAAAATAGTAGCATAAAATCTTTGTCTATCTGTAAACATATATGAGTTATGCGTGTGTTTGTGTATCTGTGTGTTGTGTCTTACTATGTTTGAGCTAACAGACTGCCCTAGCTTGGGTGATTTAAACACTGTTTTAACATTTATTTCTTATGATTCTGGAAGCTGAGAAGTCCAAGATCAAAGTACCAGCCAATAAATTTTTTGGTCAGAGTTTTCATCCTGGCTTGTGGACAACTTACTTCTCCTGTGTCTTCACATAATTGAGCAATAAAACGAAAAAGAGAGAGAGACAAGCTCTCTCTCTTGGAAGTGAAAACGTTAGTTGTTCATTCATGTCTAACTCTTTGCAACCCCATGGACTGGCAGGCTCCTCTGCCTATGGAATTCTCCAGGCAAGAATACTGGAGTGGGTGACCATTTCCTTCCCCAGGGGATCTTCCCGACTCAGGTATCAAACCTGGGTCTCCCACATTGCAGGCAGATTCTTTACTGATCAAGCCATCATGGGGGAAATCCCTGTGGTCTCTTACAAGGGTCTGGTCTCTTATAATCCCACCATGAGGACTCTATCCTCATGACCTGAACAAAACCTAATTATTTCCCATCCCCAAATACTGTCATATTGGAGGTTAGGGCTTAAGCATACGAATTTATGTTGTTGGAACAGCACAATACAGTCCATAGCAGAGAGAGAGAAACAAAGAAAGACACAGTGTGTGTGTGTGTGTGTGCTGATTAGACACTTCTCAGTTAACCTGCAGGATTTCCAGCTTGTAAACTGGCCTTTAAGATTTTGTTAAAATTGGCTCAGACTTGCCTCACCATTTCATGTGCTTTAATAAATGATCATTCTTCCAAAAATCTCTGAATTCTAACGATATTCACCTGTCACTTGGTCCTGCTGCCCCTGTCAATTACTCTGACTCTTTCATTTCCACCTCTGTGTTTAGGAAACAGCTGTTTTAACATGTCATTTCCCTCTTTCATCCCCCTTCCTTCATCAACCCCAAAATTAAATGTTTGTGTGAGCTAGCTAAATGCTATGGACATCTGGCACAGTAGGGAGATGTTACTCCATAACAGAGTACTTAATACTAAATGTTGTTCTTGCTAGCGCTTCAAAGTCACTCAGGAACTGAGTTGTGGACCTGAGTCTGTCTGCTACTCATTCTTCCCTTTGAAGCACCAAGTTTCTCAGCATCTTGAATGACTCCCTGTCCCCTTCCTCTTGTCTGATAATCTAAAAAGCAAATATTCTTCACACATTTTTATGCACAGAAATACAGCTTTCTCATGTTCTCCACTACAAACAAGGGTTTATCTTTCTAAATCTCAGAGTGTATTAATGCTTCTCACATTCTCCAGCATTTGTCAGCACTGGAAAACACTGTCATTCCACTTATGTTTATACGATGGGACAATTCAAATTTTGTATTCGATTTTTCTCATCATTGCCAATGAAATCTTTACCATCTGAGCAACAACGGAAGCCCCCCTCCCCTGTAGAGTAAAAAAGAGTGCATTTATCTCATGTATCACTGTTGGATGAACAAAAGCAATTATAATGAGAACAAGAAAGTGAGAGAGAGAGAGAGACAGAGAATAAGATCTTTCTTACTAGCATTTACTTTGCTTCTTATATACAATATACATATACAATATACATAATATACATGTATAAGAAAATGAAATATATGACAATGTACAAAAACATCAGTCATGATGGTACAACTGGAGGTTATTTCACTTACCTGAATTATTTTTTAGTGCATATATGAATATTATAGCCTAAAGTAAGTAATAAAAAAAGAGTGAGATATGGGACATAATAACAGTAAACGTTTTATACAATATCTTAAAAACACTAGCATTCATATATTTTCCTCAGCAAATTTATACTAGAATTCAATTTTTCATTCCTCACAGAAAATGTGCTTTTCACTTCCAGTTGAAATGGCAACCCACTCCAGTACTCTTGCCTGGAAAATTCCATGGACTGAGGAGCCTAGTGGGTTACAGTCCATGGGGTCGCAAAGAGTCAGACACGACTGAGTGACTTCACTTTCACTTTCTTATCTTGATCTACATTTCTATTAACGCAAACACAGCATTTTGTTTCCAAAAGAACACAATACACTAAAAAATGCAAAGTAAATAATTAATATAATGTATGTATTTGATAGAACTACCCAGAGAATCTTTCACTCACTGATAGCATTATGATGGTCCATTTGAAACACTATTTTTATTGTTTAGTCACTAAGTCATGGCTGACTCTTGGTGAACCTGTGGACTATAGTCTGCCAGGTTCCTCTGACCATAGGATTCCCCAGGCAAGAATACTGGAGTGAATTGCCGTTTCTTTATCTAAAGGATCTTCTGGACCCAAGGATCAAACCCATATCTCTTGTATTGGCAGGTGGATTCTTTACCACTGAGCCTGCAGGGAAGTCCAATTGAAATATAGTTAGGCTTTAAAGCCAAATATTACAGAGAATTCTCTGGCATCCCAATGGTTAGGACTCTGTGCTTTCACTGCCAAGGACTGGATCTCTGGCCAGGGAACTAAAATCCCATAAGCCATGTGGCTATATATATATATATATATATATATATATGGGAAAAATTTACAAAGATTAAGTGCTTGACATTTTTGACTTAAGTAAAACTTTCAAATTTTTTAAAATATATAAAGTTTAAAAAAATAATTCTTGAATCTTTAAGTTATAAAACCATCTCTGAAACCCAAGGTAATTTGTTGTTTCTTTTTCCATTCTACCTCTTTGAACCATTAAACTAATTTTCAGTTTCAAGACTTGTTTTGTTATTATTTCAGCCTGTCTCCCAGAGAATTTGTTCCTTGAGGATAGGGGCCATGTCTAAGCCACGTTTTTGTTTCTGTTATTAAAATACGGCCTGAATAAGGGTAAATGTTGCATAAAAGCTTACTGAGTAAGTACATGAGCAAGAGCCCACTGGTCTCTATTGGAGAAAATAACTTTTCCCCCTAATGTTAGCTGACAATGGGCAGATAGTTGGGCTATTTCCTCCATCTGTTGCCTTAATTTCCAAGTCTCTCATGTTCTACTGCGAAAAATAAATAGTTCAGTGATTACCTTTTAAATTTGATGAATGCTAGCAAAAATCTTGATTATTCAAAGCAAAAAAAAAAACTAAATGTATGCCAAAAGTTTCCTGAATTATTATATCAATTCTTGATTAACTTTGTAAATATTCATTAATCTTAGAAGAGAAAAATATAAAATTTTGATATATCAGTTCAGTTGGATTTTGAATAAATAACTGTACCTCACAAATATCTTCCCAGAGATGACTTTTATAGGAGCTAAATATAAGTGAGAGAAAAATAGAAAGATGCAGCATAATCTCAACTATGAACTAGCTGCCATTGTGCTGAAACCTAGTTTCAAATACTTTCAGATATTATCTTCCTTTGTAGCCTTTTCACTGTGAAATAAATTGGAGGCACTATATTGAAAAATTATCATACAAAGAGTTCAAATGTTTTAATTAATGTTAGACAGCAGTACTACTGAGTGTTGTACAAAATTGCAAGTGAGAACATGGCCTGAATAAGTCAACTGTACCATTCATGAAGAATTACACCTGTTTGGTAATACTGTAGTCCATAACTTGGTCAGCATTAAAATGCACAAACAAAAATTCTTGAGTATATAAAACTGTGAGAGAAAATGGCTTTGAATTGATTACCAGTCCAAGAATAATACTTGCATAGAGTTTACTTTATTGATGGTGTGCTTATCATTCCATTTCTGTAAATGATTGATAGCATTTTATTTAAAAATCTGCTAGGCTAACAATTTCATAAACTCTATTTGAAAAAATCAAAACACTGTATAAATTTCAGCTAGTATCTTATAAATGAGATCTCTTGGTAAAAATAGTTACCTGTTATGAATACATATATAAATATATATATATATACTACTCCTATAATCATAAAAGTATAAAATTATATTTACAAATGCTTTAATATCAATATAGAAAATATGTTGATTCAATATTTAGTTTGTAGAAGTCTTTAAAGTTTATGAGAAAAAATAGTCATTATTTTAAGATCCTTTTACATATTTACTATTATAACCATTTCCCAAAGAGAAGGTAAAAAATACAGAAATTCTGGATAACCTTGCTATTTGTAAAGAGAGATTGACATTTTATTCGAATTGATGATTTGATTTATTTTCAAATAAAGTCAGTGTGTGTGTTAGAAGGTATGCATTTGTGTAGCTAATGAAATCAAGAATTGATTTAATTGATACTTATTCAAACAAATATACACACTTTGCTAAATTCTAAAAATGTCTCTAAGAGCTTGATGAAATTTCTTATTTTAATTGGTCTCACTTTCTAGTTGGTATTTTTACTAGTAAACCAAAAAATATCAACCATATAACCAGTATGGTTGTGTATACATTAAAGATATGTTGATGTATGGCAAAAGCCATCACAATATTGTAAAGTTATTATCTTTCAATTAAAATAAATAAATTTTTAAAAAAGAGATATGTTGGTGTATATATTAAAATTTTGTTGTTTTGTCATTGGTTCATTAGTAGTAAAAATACTAACCTATGAACATGGCTTAACTTCAGGGAGTTAAGACAGAAGACAGGCATAGGAAGTTTATTTAAGGTATTTATATACATCTATACTGTTTAAATTACTTTTTGTAAGAACACATTATTTTTAAAGAAATGTTTAAAAAGATATATAAAATAATACTTGAATGAAACAAAAAGATTTAGTGTGCTTCCCTGGTGGCTCAGACAGAAAAGAAACTGTCTGCAGTATGGGAGACCTGGATCCAGTCCCTGGGTTGGCAGGATTCCCTGGAGGAGGGCATGGCAGCATACTCCTGTATTCTTGCCTAGAGAGGAGCAAGCCCACAGTAAAGCCTGGTGGGCTACTGCCCACGAGGTCACAAAAAGTCAAACATGGCTTAATGGCTGAGTACAGTGGTCCTCAAAGTAGTCAAGAAAGGTGATATCAAAAGACAGCAGAATTTTCAAATTTGGTGGAATGGGGAATGGTAAATTTGAGAAGAGCATTCTGACAGACGGCACAACATTCACTAGTCATAAATACCTTTAAGACAGGTACAAGATATCATTAATTTTTAACAGCATTATAAATTATATCTTTCATAGAATATGAGCTCAATAATTTTCTTCTACAAATGAAAGAATGCTTTACTAAATTATCCTACATTGGTTGTGACTTTTTTTTCCATTTTAATAGTGAAGGTAAGTATCAGATGAAAGTAAACTATTTTATGTGACACTGGAATATAGTAACAGACACACAACAGTCAGAAGACTAATCAATCAATGGGGAAAAGAGTGTATGAGTGATCCACATGGATTCACTACACACAGAGCTTACAGGGTACTTTAGCGTAGTGGAATGTACGGCGTCTAGACTCCCATTGCTGTGTATGAATCCAGTTCTGCTTTCATTAGCTAAGTACATTTGGACAATTTCATCTCTATGTCGCAGCTTTCTCATCAAAATCTGGGAGAATAAAAGTAGCATAATGGCTTATGTTTTTGTGAATATTAGATGTAATATTAAATTGAAGAAAGTAGGGAAAACCACTAGACCATTCAGGTATAACCTAAATCAAATCCCTTATGATTATACAGTGAAAGTGAAAAGTGGGTTCAAGGGATTATATCTGATACATAGAGTGCATGAAGAACTATGGACAAGGTACATAACATTGTACAGGAGGCAGAGATAAAAACCATCCCCAAGAAAAAAAAATTAAAAAGGCAAAATGATTGTCTGAGGAGGTCTTACAAATAGCTGAGAAAAGAAGAAAAGCAAAAGCTAAGGGAGAAAAGGAAAGATATATCCATCTGAAGGCATAGTTCCAAAGAATAGCAAGGAGAAATAGAAAGCCTTCCTCGGTGATCAATGCAAAGAAATAGAGGAAAACAATAGAATTGGAAAGACTAGAGATCACTTCAAGAAAATTAGAGATAATAAGGGAACATTTCATGCAAAGATGGGTTCAATAAAGGACAGAAATAGTATGGAGTTAACAGAAGCAGAAGATATTAACAAGAGGTGGCAAGAATACACAGAAGAACTATACAGAAAAGATCTTCAGGACATAGATAACCACAATGGTGTGATCACTCACCTAGAGCCAGACATCCTGGAATGTGAATTCAAGTGGGTCTTAGGAAGCATCACTACCAACAAAGCTAGTGGAGGTGATGGAATTCCAGCTGGGCTATTTCAAATCCTGAAAGATGATGCTGTGAAAGTGCTGCACTCAATATGACAGCAAATTTGGAGAACTCAGCTGTGGCCACTGGACTTTAAAAGTTCAGTTTTCATTCCAATCCCAAAGAAAGGCAATGTCAAAGAATGTTCCAACTAACACAAAACTGCCCTCATCTCACATGCTTGCAAAAAAATGCTCAAAATTCTCCTAGTGAGGCATCAACAGTACAGGAACTGAGAACTTCCAGATTTTTGAGCTGGATTTTGAAAAGGCACAGGAACCACAGATCAAATTGCCAACATTCATTGGATCATCAAAAAAGCAAGAGAGTTCCAGAAACACATCTATTTCTTTATTGATTATGTCAAAGCTTTTGACTGTGTGGATGACAACAAACTGTGGAAAATTATTCAAGAAACGGGAATACAAGATCACCTGACTTGCCTCCTGAGTAATCTGTATGGATGTCAGGACACAACAGTTAGAACTGGACATGGAACAAGAGAATGGTTCCAAACCATGAAAGGAGTACTTCAATGCTGTATATCGTCACCCTGCTTACTTAACTTATATGCAGAGTACATCATGTGAAATGCTGAGCTGGATGAAGAACAAACTGGAATCAAGATTGCTGGGATAAATATCAATAACCTAAGATATGAAGATGATAACACCCTTATAGCAGAAAGTGAAGAAGAACTAAAGACCCTCTTGATGAAAGTGAGGGAGGAGAGTGAGGGAGGAGAGGCTTAACATTCAACATTCAGAAAACTAATATCATGGCATCTGATCCCATCACTTCATGGCAAATAGATGGGGAAAAAATGGAAACAGTGACAGATTTTATTTTGTGGGGCTCCAAAATCACTACAGATGGTGACTGCAGCCATGAACTTAACAGACACTTGCTCCTTGGAAGAAAAGTTATGAACAAACCAGACAGCATATTAAAATCAGAGACATTCAGTTCGGTTCACTTCAGTCACTCAGTCATGTCTGACTCTGCGCGACCCCATGGACTGCAGCACCCCAGGCCTCCCTTTCCATCACAAACTCCAGGAGTTTACTCAAACTCATGGCCATTGAGTCAGTGATGTCATCCAAAATCTCATCTTCTGTTGTGCCCTTAGCCTCCCAACATCAGTCTTTACCAGTATCAGGGTCTTTTCTCATAATTTAATTTTTTGCATCAGATGGCCAAATTATTGAGTTTCAGCTTCAGCATCAGTCCTTCCAATGAATATTCAGGACTGATTTTTTTTTAGGATTCACTGGTTGGATCTCCTTGCAGTCCAATGGATGCTCAGGAGTCTTCTCCAACACCACAGTTCAAAGCATCAAATTTTTGCCACTCAGCTTTCTTTATGGTCCAACTCTCACATCCCTACATGACTACTGGAAAAACCATATTTTCACTAGATGGGCTTTTGTTGGGAAAGTAATGTCTCAGCTTTTTAATATGCTGTCTAGGTTGGTCATAACTTTTCTTCCAAGGAGCAAACCTCTTTTAGGTTCATGGCTGCAGTAACCATCTGCAGTGATTTTTCCAGCCCCACCAAAATAGTCTGTCACTGTTTCCCCATCTATTTGCCACGAAATGATGGGACCAGATGGCATGATCTTTATTTTCTGAATGTTGAGCTTTAAGCCAATTTTTTCACATTCCACTTTCACTTTCATCAAGAGGCTTTTTAGTTCTTCTTCACTTTCTGTCATAAGGGTGGTGTCATCTGCATATCTGAGGTTATTGATATTTCTCCCAGCAATCTTGATTCCAGCTTGTGCTTTATCCAGTCCAGCATTTCTCATGATGTACTCTGGATATAAGTTAAATAAGCAGGGTGACAATATACAGCCTTGACATACTCCTTTCTCAATTTGGAACCAGTCTGTTGTTCCATGTCCAGTTCTAACTATTGCTTCCTGACCTCCATACAGGTTTCTCAAGAGGCAGGCCAGGTGGTCTGGTATTCCCATTTCTTTAAGAATTTTCCACAGTGGTTCATGATCCACATAGTCAAAGGCTTTGGCATAGTTAATAAAGCAGAAGTAGATGTTTTTTTTCTGGAACTCCCTTTGTTTTCTTGATGATACAATGGATGTTGACAATTTAATCTCTGGTTCCTCAGCCTTTTCAAAATTCAGCTTGAACATCTGAAAGTTCACATTTCGCATACTGTTGAAGCCTGGCTTGGAGAATTTTGAGCATTACTTTACAAGCATATGAGATGAATGAAATTGTGCAGTAGTTTGAACATTCTCTTGCTTTGCCTTTCTTTGGAATTGGAGTGAAAACTGACCTTTTCCGGTCCTTTGGCCACTGCTCAGTTTTCAAATTTGCTTGCATGTTGGGTGTAGCACTTTCACAGCAGCATCTTTTAGGATTTGAAATAGCTCAAATGGAATTACATCACCTCCACTAGCTTTGCTGGTAGTGATGCTTCCTAAGTCCCACTTGACTTCACATTCCTGGATGTTTGGCTCTAGGTGAATGATCACACCATCATGATTATCTGGGTCATGAAGATCTTTTGTGTACAGTTCTTCTGTGTATTCTTCCAACCTTTTCTTATTATCTTCTGCTTCTGTTAGATCCATACTATTTCTGTCCTTTTTGTGCCCATTTTTTCATGAAAAGTTCCCTTGGTATTTCTAATTTTCATGAAGAGATCTCTAGTCTTTCCAATTCCATTGTTTTCCTCTATTTCTTTTCATTAATCACTGAGGAAGGCTTTCTTTTGTCTCCTTGCTGTTCTTTGGAATTCTGCATTCAAATGGGTATCTCCCATTTGTTTTTGGCTTCTCTTCTTTACACAGCTATTTGTAAGGCCTCCTCAAATAGCCGTTTTGCCTTTTTGAATTCCTTTTTCTTGGGGATGGTCTTGATCCCTGTCTCCTGTACAATGTCACCAACCTCCATCCATAGTTCTTTAGGCACTCTGTCTATTAGATCGAATCCCTTGAATCCATTTCTCACTTCCACTGTATTATCATAAGTGATTTGAATTACGTCATACCTTAATGGTCTAGTGGTTTTCCCTACTTTCTTCAACTTAAGTCTGAATTTGGCAATAAGGAGTTCATGATCTGAGCTACAGTCAGCACCCAGTCTCGTTTTTGCTGACTGTATAGAGCTTCTCCATTTTTGGCTACAAAAAATATAATCAATCTGATTTCTGTATTGACCATCTGGTGTCATCCATGTGTAGTCTTCTCTCATGTTGTTGGAAGAGGGTGTTTGCTATGACCAGTGTGTTCTCTTGGCAAAACTCTGTTAGCTTTGCCCTGCTTCATTCTGTACTCCAAGGCCAAATTTGCCTGTTATTCCAGGTGTTTCTTGACTTCCTACTTTTGCATTCCAGTCCCCTATAATGAAAAGGACATCTTCTTTGGATGTTAGTTCTAGAAGGTCTTGTAGGTCTTTATAGAAACATTCAACCTCAGCTTCTTCATCATTACTACTCAGGGCATATACTTGGATTACTGTGATATTGAATAGTTTGCATGGAAATGAACGGACATCATTCTGTCATTTTTGAGATTGTATCTAAGTACTGCATTTCAGACTCTTTTGTTGACTATGATGACTACTCTACTTCTTCTAAGGGATTATTGCCCACAGTAGTAGATATAATGGTCATCTGAGTAAAGTTCACCCATTCTAGTCCATTTTAGTTCACTGAATCTTAAAATGTCGACGTTCACTCATGCCATCTTCTGTTTGACTACTTCCAATTTGCCTTGATTCGTGGACCTAATATTCCAGGTTCCTATGCAATATTGCTCTTTACAGCATTGGACCTTGCTTCTATCACCAGTCCCGTCCACAACTGGGTATTGTTTTTGCTTTGGCTCCGTCTCTTCATTCTCTCTGGAGTTATTTCTCCACTGATCTCCAGTAGCATATTGGGCACCTACCAACATCGGGATCTTTCAGTGTCCTCTCTTTTTGCCTTTTCACTCTGGTCATGAGGTTTTCAAAGCAAGAATATGGAAGTGGTTTGCCATTCCCTTTTCCAGTGGATCACATTTTCTCAGAACTCTCTACCATGGCCTGTCCATTTTGGCTGGCTCTACACGGCATGGCTCATAGTTTCATTGAGTTAAACAAGGGTGTGGTCCAAGACATTACTTGCTGACACATGTCTGTCTTGTCAAAGCTATAGTTTTCTGGTTGTCATGTATGGAAGTGAGAGTTGAACCATAAAGAAAGCTGAGTGCCAAAGAATTGATGCTTTTGAAATGTGGTATTGGAGAAGACTTTTGAGAGTCCTTTGAACTGGAAGGAGATCCAAACAGTAAATCTTAAAGGAAATCAGTCCTGAATATTCATTGGAAGGACTGATGCTGAAGCTGAAACTCCAATACTTTGGCCACCTGACGTGAAGAACTGACTCATTTGAACAGACCCTAATGCTGGGAAAGATTGAAGACAGGAGGATGAGAGGAGGACAGAGTATGAGATGTTTGGATGGCATCACCTGCTCAATGGACATGAGTTTGAGCAAGCTCCGGGAGTTGGTGATGAACAGGGAAGCCTGGCATGCTGCTGACCATGTCGTCAGAATGAGTCTGACTCTACTGAGACACTGAACTGAACTGAAGACATAATATTACACAAACAGTATTAACAACAGCATCTGGTATCTAGTAAACCCTAAATAAACTTTCCTTCTCATGACTACAAAAACCAATAGATTTGTTGCCCTTTCCCGTGTAGTTAAATTAAGAAATTCATTTCCAACTTATTATATATATTTTATTTCAATTAACAGTTTAATATACATTATTTTTATAGTCTATATAGTTTAATGTAAACATGAAATTATACTGTTGTTAGTCCCTACGAAATAAATATATGTCCAACACACAGACCTTTTGACTTGAAGAGGCACCCTGTGGATTACACTGCTTCTATTAATAAGTACATCCGAAGGTAATTTTAATGTGAATTATGTTATTATTATTACCTTATTTTAACAAGTATGAAGATGCATAAAATTGTAGGGCAGTTCTTTGGAGAATAAGGACATTCTACTCTTCTTTCAGAAAAAAAACAGCAAAGCACAATTCATTATTATAGGTATTATTACTTCTATTCTATTTTTCAGACTTTTATTTTTCTTTCAGGCTAGTATGTTAATGACCTATTTTTTTCTGTATCTTCCTCAAAATGCCTCAAGCATGTTAGAAGACTTGTCTAATATATTTTGAGGTACTTGAAGTGTTTCCTTGTGATTATGTAGCATAAGAGGTACAAAACTTGTTTTATAGAAGAGAAATTTTGTTCTTTATGGAATGATTCAATAATTAAGAATATCATGAGCTTCCTTGATATCTCAGATATTAAAGAATCTACCTGCAATGTGGGAGACCAGGGTTCAGTCCCTGGTCTGGGAAGATCCCCTGAGAGAGAATGGAAACCCACTCTAGTATTCTTGCCTGGAGAATACCATGGACAGAGAAGACTGGCAGGCAAAATCCATGGAGTCACAAAGCACTGGACACGACTGAGTGCCTGACAGTAACAATATCATAGAAACCATGTTATCACGTGCTGTTATGATGGTATTATTATTGTTTTTATCACCTTTCAAATAATTTCAATTGTTCACTAGATTGAGAATTATAAAAATCCACAAGTTTACCAGATATGCCATTTATATGTACACCATTTTATTAAATTTTAATATTTGTGACAGGATACTAAGTGATACATCATTTAAATTAGTGTTCATTATTTGAATGTTCTATATGATAACCTGAATTCCAATTAGCTCATTGTAGTGTTTTTTTTTTTTTTACATAAATATTTTATTTGTTAGGTTTCTACTGCATCACACAGAGAAGAGAATTTATAACTCCTGGAATTATGGAATGTACTATTTTTACATTTCCACTGCAGAATTATTATGACCACTTTTCTTTCATTAGTTTTAAAATAAAAAAAGAATACCCGATTTAAAATTACCTACAATTTCATGTGACAAATTTGTCAAAACTTCTTTCTTTCCTTACAGTTCTTGTGGTGTTCTGGATTAAGAGTAAAATGTTTTGATGTGATATCTACTGTCACTGCATTTCATGTCTGGGATAATATAATTATGAAAAATAAAGCTTAACTTAGAGAAACAGGAACAAAAAACCTGAATTCTTTTTTTAAGAATGCTCAAACTACCACACAATTGCACTAATCTCACATGCTAGCAAAGTAATGCTCAAAATTCTCCAAGCCAGGCTTCAGCAATACATGAACCATGAACTTTCAGATGTTCAAGCTGGTTTTAGGAAAGGCAGAGGAACCAGAGATCAAATTACCAACCTGCTGGATCATCAAAAAAGCAAGAGCTCCAGAAAAACATCTATTTCTGCTTATTGACTGTGCCAAAGCCTTTGACTGTGCAGATCACAATAAACAGTGGAAAATTCTGAAAGAGATGGGAATACCAGACCACATGACCTGCCTCCTGAGAAATCTGTATGCAGGTCATGAAGCAACAGTTAGAACTAGACATGGAACAAGAGAATGGTTCCAAATTGTGAAGGAGTACTTCAAGGCTGTATATTTTCACCCTGCTTATTTAACTTATATGCAGAGTATATCATGAGAAATGCTGGACTGGATGAAGCACAAACTGGAATCAAGATTGCCCGGAGAAATATCAATAACCTCAGATATGCAGATGACACCACCCTTATGGCAGAAAGTGAAGAAGAACTAAAGAGCCTTTTGATGAAAGTGAAAGAGGAGAGTGAAAAAGTTGGCTTAAAGCTCACTATTCAGAAAACTAAGAGCATGGCATCCGGTCCCATCACTTCAAGGCAAATATATGGGGAAACAGTGGAAACAGTGAGAGACTTTATTCGGGGGGCTCCAAAATCACTGCAGATTTTGACCTCAGCCATGAACTTAAAAGAGGCTTGCTCCTTGGAAGAAAAGTTATGACCAACCTAGACAACATACCTGAAGAAGGAAATGGCAACCCACTCCAGTATTCTCCCTTGTAGAATCCCATGGACAGAGGAGCCTGATGGGCTGCTGTCCATGGGGTCGCACAGGGTCAGACATGGCTGAAGCAACTTAGCAGCAGCAGCAGCAGACAGCATACTAAAAAGCAGAGACATTACTTTGCCAACTAATATCCATCTAATCAAAGCTATGGTTTTCTTTCCAGTAGTTATGTATGGATGTTTGAGTTGGATTATAAAGAAATGGTATAGTGGTGGTGATCAGTCATGTCTGACTCTTTTCTACCCTGTGGACTGTAATCTGCCAGTTTCCTCTGTCCACAGGATTTTCCAGGCAAGAATATTGGAGTGGGTTGCCATTTCCTACTCCAGAGGATTTTCCTGGCCCTGGGATTGAACCCACATCTCTTTCATCTTCTGCATTGCCAGGTAAATTCTTTGCCACTGAGCCACGTGGGAAGCCCTACTATAAAGAAAGCTGAGCACCAAAGAATTGATGCTTTTGAACTGTGGTGTTAGAGAAGACTCTTGAGAGTCCCTTGGCCTGCAAGGGGATCCAACTAGTCCATCCTAAAGGAAATCAGTCCTGAATACTCATTGGAAGGACTGATGCTGAAGCTAAAACTCCAATACTTTGGCCACCTGATGCAAAGAACTGACTCATTGGAAAAGACCCTGATGCTGGGAAAGATTGATGATGGGAGGAGAAATGGATGACAGAGGATGAGATGGTTGGATGGCATAACCGACTCATGACACATGTTTGAGTAGACTCCAGGAGTTGGTGATGGAAAGGGAGGCCTGACGTGCTGCAGTCCATGGGGTCGCAAAAAGTCAGACATGACTGAGCAACTGAACTTGAGCAGATTGATGAATGCTTCCTGTATTTGGAGTTCTTAGAGCGTTTTTTGTGCTTGGAGTTCTTAAAGCTTTTGGGTCTCTTTGCAAAAATTTTTCAGCCTCTATTTAAAAAAAATTTTTTTTTGCCCCACGTTCCCTGAAGACCTCAATTTTGCATATATTTGGCTGCTCCTAGTTGTGCCACAGTTCACTGATGCAATCTTCTTTCTTTTACAAGTTATTTACATGCATATTTCACTTCAGAGAGTTTCTGTTGTTATCATTCAAGAGTTTCTATTGTTATCCTTGAACAGATATATATATCTGTTGTACTTCAAACCTACTATTTTTTTCTGAAATATTTAGTATTAACCTCACACACAATGTTTTTCATCACTGACATTTTAGTTGTCATTTATATAATTTTGATTTGGTCTCTTTTCAAATGTTTTTTTAATGTCTCCATTTAACATATCCAATCCTTTCTGTAGCTTCTTCAACATATGGATTACAGTTATAATAACTGTTTAATGTTCTCATTCAGTATCTTCTGTGTCACTTATGGGTCATTTGTATTGAATTTTTTTCTTTTTGTTCACTGTAAATTACAATTTCCTGTCTTTTCATGCCTTGTAATTTTTATGAAATACCAAATATGAGAATTTTACCTTGTTTAGAGTTGGGTATTTTTTATGTTCCTTTATTACTCTGAAGGCTTGTTAAGGCATACAGTTATGTTATTTTTGCTGTTGTTGTATAGTCACCAAGTCATGTCTGACTCTGAAATACCATGGACTGGAGCCTGCCAGGTTCCTCTATCCATAGGATTTTTCAAATAAGATTACTGGAGTGGGTTTCCATTTCCTTCTTTAGGGGATCCTCCCTACAGACCAGAGATTGGATCTGTATATCCTGCACTGTCAGACAAATTCTTTACCATTGAGCCACCAGGGAAAGAGATTAATTCTCCTGGGTTTCTGTTTTTAAAGCTTTTTAGGTGAGTCCACAGTAAATTTTGAGTGAGTGAGTGATAGTCGCACAGTTGTGTTGGGCTCTGCAACCCCACTGACTGTAGCCTGTCAGACTCCTCTGTTCATGGAATATTCTCTAGGCAACAATACTGGAGTGAGTTGCCATTTCCTTCTCCAGGGGATCTTCCTGACCTAGGGATCAAACAAAGGTCTCCTGAATTGCAGTAAATTTTAGTCTAAAGTTAACTTCCCTAATCACAGATGCAAAAATCCTTAGTCTAATGGATTCTCTGTGAATTATGAGTTTTTCCCTTGGGCTAATGGGAATACTTTTTCCCCCCTACTTTGTCCCTGTATGAACTGGGGGCATACTCCTCCTAATCTTTCTATTAGTTTATTTTTCTAGCCATCGATAATATCCTCATATATACACTGACTAGTGTTCCGATGAATATTTGAAAGGAATACTGTGAAGATCACCAATATTCTCTGTCTTTGCTACACTCTCTCTTCTTGCTTCTGTGAACTCTAGCCATCTCGGATTCTGTGGATTCTCAACTCCACATTTTCAAGTCAAAGAGACTTCCATATTCTGCCTAAGCTTTCCCTCTCTTCACCATGGCCTGATAGCTTTTCCTAGGCTAAAGGCTGGGAAAATCATGAAGCTCATCTTCTCTTCCCCTGATTTTCTCAGCATTCACTATCTCTCATTGCTTAATGACTAATAGTTAAAAATATGCTTTTTCAGGCATTTTAGTCCAGTTTTTAAGTTGTTTCAGTCAAGAGGGTAAAACTGGTTCCTGTTCCTCCATCTTGGTTCAAAGTATCAGTGATCAGTATCAGTGAACTCATTATCTGTGCTAGTTCTACTCAATACTGATTTGTTGTTGTTCAGTCACTAAGTCCTGTCCAATTCCTTGCAATGCTATGGATTGCATCATGCCAGACTCCTCTGTCCACTGTCTCTCAGTTTGCTCAAATTCATGTCCATTGAGTTAATGATGCCATCTAAAGAACTCATCCTCTGTTGCCCCCTTCTCTTCCTGCCCTCATTCTTTCCTAGCATCAGTGTCTTTTCCAATGATTTGGCTCTTTGCATCAGGTGTCCAAAGTGTTGGTACTTCAGCTTCAGCAAGAGTCATTCCAATGAATATTCAGTTAATTTCCTTTAAGACTGACTGGCTTGATCTCCTCGCATTCCAAGAGACTCTGAAGATATCCTAAGAGAATTCATTAGCTACTTTCTTGATCAGTGTCTGGAGAATACTTGAAGATCACTATCTTTCCAACATTACAAACCAGTCTTTGATTTTCTGCTGTATGAAACTCTAAAAATGGTAGTCTTAATCCAGATTTTATCACCTCACAAATGCTTATTTTTAATTTTTCCGAAATGTAGAAAACCAGTTGTTAAATATCACCATTATTTTAAAATGCATAATATAATTTATAATTAAACAATATATTAAAAATATACATAATAAATATTCAACACACCACTTACTACATTCTGTTATAATCTACTGATGGTTAAGTACTGAGGTTAAGTATGTTTATCTTTCTGATGAAAATGCTGGAAAAATAGCCCCGTAATGTGCAGTTCTTCCAAACTTTGGATCCAGTGACATCATTAGTAGCTTGAAACCAACCATGATGTGAGTATTTATGCCCTAGAAATCAGGAAACACTAATAGAAACTTTGACTAATTTTTTATTTGTAATTGTCTAGAATTCAGAAAGTGACAGAAAATATCAACAATGTAGGTTAAACTTAAGAGTGTGTCATATCTATAGACAGTACATAATAAATACTACTCCCCCAGTTTTTAGGGGATAGTCTTGCAGCAATTGAAAACTGTGCTGTTGGTTTTTGCTTACATTTACTCTTAATTCTGTTAAAGAAGGGTCCTCCACAAATTCATAGTTTTTGGAGAGTATTTCATGAAAAATATTATTTGAAATATATCACACCTTTTTAATCAAGTTAGACATTTTTTAGTTGTTCTATAATTTACCTTGACTCTTAAGAAATTATATATATATATATATGCATATATTTCGAGAAATCTATAGCAACCCACTCCAGTACTCTTGCCTGGAAAATACCATGGATGGAGGAGCCTGGTAGGCTGCAGTCCATGGGGTTGCGAACAGTCAGACATGACTGAGTGACTTCATTTCAGTGTTCTTGCCTGGAGAATCCCAGGGACGGGGGACCCTGGTGGGCTGCCATCTCTGGGGTCGCACAGAGTCGGACGTGACTGAAACGACTTAGAAGCAGCAGCAGCATGCATATATTTAAGCTCCCAATATTTTTACTATATGACTTTTTTTTAAATTCCATTTTGTAATATAGATAAATATAATAAATAAAAACACATTCTAGATGGTTAGGCTTAAAACAGATAATATTTCTGTAATTTATTTCCTTGTATAGTTATTTTCAGGTGAATATTTCACAGAATATTAAAATTCTCAATAACTAAAACTTCTGACATGCATTTTCCACTTTAATAGTCAGGTGAGCATCAGCATAGTTCTTTTTGCAATTTAATAGAATAAGGTTTATTTCAAACTCCTGAAGGAATTTAGAAAAGATAAATTACTTAGTTTGCATTTCTTCATAAGCCAAATAAATGTGCTGTTTTAGGTGTTCCAGGACAAAAGATGACAATTCAAGAGACTGATTGTCCTTCTGGATGTGATTTTTCTTTAGCTTTACTCACAAATAATAAGGAAATCAATTGCCATATATTTCATTATTAGACATCCATACCTTAGATTTTTTCATAATTAAAAGTATACATTAATTTACTAAATGTGTGGATCAGGTATCAGGTGCACAGCTTTGCTCAGCATTAAGGATATACCCCTGACAGAGAGAGCTTCTTTCCAGGTTTGCATATTCCATTTCAAGGAAATAATTAAATACAACTGAATAAGACTAAAATTTTATTAGGATGAGTAATAGTTGCATTAGCCACACAGAAAAGGGAGCCTCAGCCTCAATGTTTACATGAGTTATTAGAGAGTTTACATATTTGACGTTTTCTTCCTCTGTAGTATCCATAGTAAGTGAAATCTCAGGAGTCTTACCTGTGAGAACTAAGGTGAAAAACGTCAGGGAGGATGTGTAATTTTTCTTAAACCATATCATGGCTAACTACCTGCCTGCTACCAGTGACCCCATTCAAAGGATTCACTGCACAGAGAATTGTTCCCTAGAAAAAGAATACAGTTGGTAAAAGAAACTAAAAGAATGTTCAGATGAATGAGAGTCTACATTTGAGTTCAATCAGTAGTGAAACAAAGAACATATTCTTTAAGATTCTTGGGAATGACAGGGAAACTAGATGCAGTAAGAAAAGCACATCAAGAAAAATATTTACTTCAATAGAGCTTCTCTCTTTAAAAAAAAATCCACCATATAAAGAAACTGAAAGCTGGGAGATTATTTTTGACACAAATTTTGGAATCTAAAACTCTTCAGATTTCATAAATAGTTTATATATAACACATAATCCTGACAGCAGTGAAAAACAATGTAAAGAATAATGATAACCAATTCATCTAACACAGTTATCAGTATGGAAAATAAAGATTCCAATTGAACTTGTATGCTTGCTTTCTGTAAAAGCCTTTTTTGAGTTAAGGATATAATGAAAGTGATGTTGCGATAGGTGTGTCCTAATGGGAAGGCATAACTTTGGTCTTGGACAAAATTTGGTTGAATTTTAGTTCTGCCAGTTCTAAGTGTAGGACTCAAAGCACGTGCATTCTCATCTATAAAAGGGACATAATAACTACTATTCACAATTGTTATGATGAATCAAAATAAACAGAATCATATATAAAATATTAGCACAATGAACAATTAACTAGCAGAAGAACATAATAAAAGCTAACTAAGCATTTTGTTACCCATATTATTTCTAGATGTCAGAATATTTATTTTGCATTATAACACTGCTGTATATTATATGTGATGAATTTTTCATTCTTTATCAGATTTCACCCGAGGAATAATATAATTGAATATTTCATATAAAGTCTACAAATAGTTGAAAATCTGATATTCTTTTAAATATTTAAACCTAACTTAGGACCACAGTTATTATTATTTTCTCCTATCCTTTTCTTTTTTTTTTAATTTAAATTCATTTATTTTAATTGGAGGCTAGTTACTTTACAAATTGTATTGGTTTTGTCATAGATCAACATGACTCTGCCACAGTTGTACACGTGCTTCCCATCCTGAACCCCCCTCCCACATCCCTCCCCATACAATCCCTCTGAGTCATCCCAGTGCACCAGCCCCAAGCATCCTGTGCCCTGTATTGAACCTGGACTGGCGATTAATGTCTTATATGATATTATACATGTTTCAATGCCATTCTCCCAAATCATCCCACCATCTCCCTCTCCCACAGACTCCAAAAGACTGTTCTATACATCTGTGTCTCTTTTGCTGTCTCGCACACAGGGTTATCATTACCATCTTTCTAAATTCCATATATATCCATTAGTATACTGTATTGGTGTTTTTCTTTCTGAATTACTTCACTCTGTATAATAAGGTCCAGTTTCATCCACCTTATTAGAACTGATTCAAATGTATTCTTTTTACTGGCTGAGTAATAATAAATGGTGTATATATACCACAGCTTTCTTATCCATTCATCTGCTGATGGACATCTAGGTTGCTTCCATGTCCTGGCTATTATAAACAGTGCTGCAATGAACACTGGGGTACATGTGTCTCTTTCAATTCTGGTTTCCTTGGTGTGTATGCCCAGCAGTGGGATTGCTGGGTCATAAGGCAATTTTTTTTTTTCATAAGGCAGTTCTATTTCCAGTTTTTTAAGGAATCTCCACACTATTCTCCATAGTGGCTGTACTAGTTTGCATTCCCACCAACAGTGTAAGAGGATTCCCTTTTCTCCACACCCTCTCCAGCATTTATTGCTTGTAGAATTTTGGATCGCAGCCATTCTGACTGGCGTGAAATGGTACCTCATAGTGGTTTTGATTTGCATTTCTCTGATAATGAGTGATACTGTTCATGGGGTTCTCAAGGCAAGAATACTGAAGTGGTTTGCCATTCCCTTCTCCAGTGGACCACATTCTGTCAGATCTCTCCACCATGACCCGCCCGTCTTGGGTTGCCCCACGGGCATGGCTTAGTTTCATTGAGATAGACAAGGCTGTGGTCCTAGTGCGATTAGATTGACTAGTTTTCTGTGAGTATGGTTTCAGTGTGTTTGCCCTCTGATGCCCTCTTGCAACACCTACCGTCTTACTTGGGTTTCTCTTACCTTGGGCGTGGGGTATCTCTTCACGGCTGCTCCAAAAAGTGCAGCCATTGCTCCTTAACTTGGACGAGGGGTATCTTCTCACTGCCGCCCTTCCTGACCTTCAATGTGGGTTAGCTCCTCTAGGCCCTCCTGTGCCCGCGCAGCCTGAAAAGGCAAAATCATAGGATACTGAAAGAGAAACTCCCCAGGTCAATAGGTGCCTAATATGCTACTGGAGATCAGTAGAGAAGTAACTCCAGAAAGAACGAAGGGATGGAGCCAAAGCAAAAAGAATACCCAGCTGTGGATGTGACTGGTGACAGAAGCAAGGTCCGATGCTGTAAAGAGCAATATTGCATAGGAACCTGGAATGTCAGGTCCATGAATCAAGCAAACTGGAAGCAGTCAAACAAGAGATGGCAAGAGTGAATGTCGACATTCTAGGAATCAGCGAACTGAAATGGACTGGAATGGGTGAATTTAACTCAGATGACCATTATATCTACTACTGCGGGCAGGAATCCCTCAGAAGAAATGGAGTGGCCATTATGGCCAACAAAAGAGTCCGAAATGCAGTAGTTGAATGCAATCTCAAAAATGACAGAATGATCTCTGTTCGTTTCCAAGGCAAACCATTCAATATCACAGTAATCCGAGTCTATGCCCCAACCAGTAATGCTGAAGAAGCTGAAGTTGAACGGTTCTATGAACCTACAAGACCTTAGAACTAACAACCAAAAAAGATGTCCTTTTCATTATAGGGGACTGGAATGCAAAAGTAAGAAGTCAAGAAACACCTGGAGTAACAGGCAAATTTGGCCTTGGAATACGGAATGAAGCAGGGCAAAGACTGATAGAGTTTTGCCAAGAAAATGCACTGGTCATAATAAACACCCTCTTCAAACAACACAAGAACAGACTCTATACATGGACATCACCAGATGGTCAACACCGAAATCAGATTCATTATATTCTTTGCAGCCAAAGATGGAGAAGCTCTATACAGTCAGCAAAAACAAGACCAGGAGCTGACAGTGGCTCAGATCATGAACTCCTTATTGCCAAATTCAGACTTAAATTGAAGAAAGTAGGGAAAAGCATTAGACCATTCAAGTATGACCTAAATCAAATCCCTTATGATTATACAGTGGAAGTGAGAAATAGATTTAAGAACCTAGATCTGATAGACAGAGTGCCTGATGAACTATGGAATGAGGCTCGTGACATTGTACAGGAGACAGGGATCAAGACCATTCCCATGGAAAAGAAATGCAAAAAAGCAAAATGGCTGTCTGGGGAGGCCTTACAAAGAGCTGTGAAAAGAAGAGAAGCAAAAAGCAAAGGAGAAAAGGAAAGATATAAACATCTGAATGCAGAGTTCCAAAGAATAGCAAGAAGATATAAGAAAGCCTCCTTCAGCAATCAATGCAAAGAAAGAGAAGAAAACAACAGAATGGGAAAGACTAGGGATCTCTTCAAGAAAATCAGAGATACCAAAGGAACATTTCATGCAAAGATGGGTTCGATAAAGGACAGAAATGGTATGGACTTAACAGGAGCAGAAGATATTAAGAAGAGGTGGCAAGAATACACAGAAGAACTATACAAAAAAAGATCTTCATGACCCAGATAATCACGATGATGTGATCACTGACCTAGAGCCAGACATCCTGGAATGTGAAGTCAAGTGGGCCTTAGAAAGCATCACTACGAACAAAGCTAGTGGAGGTGATGGCATTCCAGTTGAGCTATTCCAAATCCTGAAAGATGATGCTGTGAAAGTGCTGCACTCAATATGCCAGCAAATTTGGAAAACTCAGCAGTGGCCACAGGACTGGAAAAGGTCAGTTTTCATTCCAATCCCAAAGAAAGGCAATGCCAAAGAATGCTCAAACTACCACACAGTTGCACTCATCTCACACGCTAGTAAAGTAATGCTCAAAATTCTCCAAGCCAGGCTTCAGCAATATGTGAACCGTGAACTTCTTGATGTTCAAGCTGGTTTTAGAAAAGGCAGAGGAACCAGAGATCAAATTGCCAACATCCACTGGATCATGGAAAAAGCAAGAGAGTTCCAGAAAAACATCCATTTCTGCTTTATTGACTATGCCAAAGCCTTTGACTGTGTGGATTGCAATAAGCTGTGGAAAATTCTGAAAGAGATGGGAATACCAGACCACCTGATCTGCCTTCTGAGAAATCTTTATGCAGGTCAGGAAGCAACAGTTAGAACTGGACATGGAACATCAGACTGGTTTCAAATAGGAAAAGGAGTACGTCAAGGCTGTATATTGTCACCCTGTTTATTTAACTTATGTGCAGAGTACATTATGAGGAACTCTGGACTGGAAGAAACACAAGGTGGAATCAAGATTGCCGGGAGAAATCTCAATAACCTCAGATATGCAGATGACACCACCCTTATGGCAGAAAGTGAAGAGGAACTCAAAAGTCTCTTGATGAAAGTGAAAGTGGAGAGTGAAAAGTTGGCTTAACGCTCAACATTCAGAAAATGAAGATCATGGCATCCAGTCCCATCACTTCATGGGAAATAGATGGGAAAACAGTGGAAACAGTGTCAGACTTTATTTTTCTGGGCTCCAAAATCACTACAGATGGTGACTGCAGCCATGAAATAAAAAGATGCTTACTCCTTGGAAGGAAAGTTATGACCAACCTAGATAGCATATTGAAAAGCAGAGACATTACTTTGCCAACAAAGGCCCATCTTCTAAAGGCTATGGTTTTTCCTGTGGTCATGTATGGATGTGAGAGTTGGACTGTGAAGAAGGGTGAGCGCCGAAGAATTGATGCTTTTGAACTGTGGTGCTGGAGAAGACTCTTGAGAGTCCCTTGGACTGCAAGGAAATCCAACCAGTCCATTCTGAAGGAGATCAGCCTGGGATTTCTTTGGAAGGAATGATGCAAAAGCTGAAACTCCAGTACTTTGGCCACCTCATGGGAAGAGTTGACTCATTGGAAAAGACTCTGATGCTGGGAGGGATTGGGGACAAGAGGAGAAGTGGATGACAGAGGATGAGATGGCTGGATGGCATCACTGACTCAATGGACGTGAGTCTGAGTGAACTCCAGGAGTTGGCAATGGACAGGGAGGCCCGGCATGCTGCGATTCATGGGTCACAAAGTGTCGGACATGACTGAGCAACTGATCTGGTCTGATAATGAGTGATGTTGAGCATCTTTTCATGTGTTTGTTAGCCATCTGTAAGTCTCCTATCCCTTTCTGATAACTATATTAATTCTTGTTATAACAATTACATGCCTCTAGTATTTATTTGTAGACATAGCTAACATGTTAAACACTATAACCACAAATTTATGCATTCTATGTATATATTATTTAGAAATACTGTGGGTGATCCTACTCTGCCCCTGATGCTATGGTGAGTGATTAGGGACTTAAAATAATTAAGACACAATTCATAACATATAGCTACTAACATAGTACCAAAGACCTTTGTTGTCACTTTTAGTAGAATATTTTCGTGTTGTAATAAAGTATAGCAGTGACATATATAAAGATAGGGTGACCAAAGTCTGTGAGTAGATAGGTAAGAAAACACAGCCACAGTAAAAAGAGTCATGTCCATTCAGTAACGTCCGACTCTTTGCAACCCCATGGACTGTAGCCAGGCTTTTCTGTCAATGGGATTTTCCAAGCAAGAATACTAGAGTTAGTTCCCATTTCCTTATCCAGGGGCTCTTCCTGACCCAGAGATAAAACCCATGTCTCCTGAGTTTACTGCATTGCAGGTGGATTCTTTACCCACTGAGCCTTTGGGGAAGCCAACAAGTAAAGATACTAGAATTTTACTTTCTATGATTGGATGGAGTTAAGTGTAGAAATGGGGAATATATATTTATATCCCAACAAGAAAAGGAAGACATATGTAAAGCAATACCAGAACCTGCATCTAAGGTATTCCTAAGATAAAATTTAAAGGGTTTCAAATCACAATAAAAAACTGTCTTTTCAAAAAATTACCACTCATGGTTTTAACCACTCTACAGGTTTAAACTTGGCAAACTTCTGCACATATTCAGCAAAATATTTAATCAGTACTGATTTAATTTACTAGTACTGATTCTTTTATTACTGATTCAATACTATTTTCTTTCTTTTGTTGCTGTGTTTATCTACTGGTTATATATATATATATATATATATATATATATATATATATATATATCAGTTCAGTTCACTTCAGTTCAGTCATCAGTCGTGTCCGACTCTTTGTGACCCCATATATCACAGCACACCAGGCCTCCCTGTCCATCACCAACTCCCAGAGTTCACTCAGACTCACATCCATTGAGTCAGTGATGCCATCCAGCCATCTCATCCGCTGTCGTCCCCTTCTCCTCCTGCCCCCAATCCCTCCCAGCATCAGAGTCTTTTCCAATGAGTCAACTCTTCCCATGAGGTGGCCAAAGTACTGGAGTTTTAGCTTTTGCATTATTCCTTCCAAAGAAATCTCAGGGCTGATCTCCTTTAGGATGGACTGGTCGGATCTCCTTGCAGTCCAAGGGACTCTCAAGAGTCTTCTCCAACACCACAGTTCAAAAGCATCAATTCTTCGGCGCTCAGCCTTCTTCACAGTCCAACTCTCACATCCATACATGACCACAGGCAAAACTATAGCCTTGACTAGATGGACCTTTGTTGGCAAAAAATGTCTCTGCTTTTGAATATGCTATCTAAGTTGGTCATAACTTTCCTTCCAAGGAGTAAGCGTCTTTTAATTTCATGGCTGCAGTCACCATCTGCAGTGATTTTGGAGCCCAGAAAAAGAAAGTCTGACACTGTTTCCACTGTTTTCCCATCTATTTCCCATGAAGTGGTGGGACCGGATGCCATGATCTTCGTTTTCTGAATGTTGAGCTTTAAGCCAACTTTTTCACTCTCCACTTTCACTTTCATCAAGAGGCTTTTGAGTTCCTCTTCACTTTCTGCCATAAGGGTAGTGTCATCTGCATATCTGAGTTTATTGATATTTCTCCCAGCAATCTTGATTCCAGCTTGTGAGCTTGTGTTTCTTCCAGTCCAGCATTTCTCATGATTTAGTCTGCATAGAAGTTAAATAAGCAGGGTATAATATACAGCCTTGACGTACTCCTTTTCCTATTTGGAACCAGTCTGATGTTCCATGTCCTGTTCTGTTGTTTCCTGACCTGCATACAGATTTCTCAAGAGGCAGGTCAGGTGGTCTGGTATTCCCGTCTCTTTCAGAATTTTCCACAGCTTATTGTGATCCACACAGTCAAAGGCTTTGGCATAGTCAATAAAGCAGAAATAGATGTTTTTCTGGAACTCTCTTGCTTTTTCCATGATCCAGTGGATGTTGGCAATTTGATCTCTGGTTCCTCTGCCTTTTCTAAAACCAGCTTGAACATCAAGAAGTTCACGGTTCACATATTGCTGAAGCCTGGCTTGGAGAATTTTGAGCATTACTTTACTAGCGTGTGAGATGAGTGCAATTGTGCGGTAGTTTGAGCATTCTTTGGCATTGCCTTTCTTTGAGATTGGAATGAAAACTGACCTTTTCCAGTCCTGTGGCCACTGCTGAGTTTTCCAAATTTGCTGGCATATTGAGTGCAGCACTTTCACAGCATCATCTAAAAGATATGTATAAAAGATACATATACATATCTTTTATTTTTCTTAAAATATCTTTTATTTTACTCTTTCTTTTTGTAGCTTTTGTTTTACTACATTGGTTTTCAGTAGAACATACAGTTTTCTTCACCATCAAGGAATAATCTGGCAAATCATTTGATTTTTTTTTTCTGTCATATGGCACATATGGAAATTGGACTAGTAAAAAAGACAAGTTCTGGTGAAGCTCTAATTACATTTTTAAAAAATCATTTATGCTCTCTTGAAAAGTTCAGTTCAGTGGAAGATACAAACATATACTGCATCTAAAATTATTTTTTGTTTTGAAACTTGAGATGCTCTCTTGCATATCTGTGAATTTTTCATTTTTCCAGGTGGGTTGTGGTTTCGTATGCTTATAACTTTTTTATAATTTGATCTCCTTATGGATGATATAAAACTGGCTTTTTCTTACTAAATCCTTCTCACTATATACAATACTACAAACTCTTTTTTTTTTTTTTTTCTAAACAGGTAGATCAACTATTTTTTGATAGTTTGGCAAAACTATGAAAAGCTTGATTCTGCCATTTTTTCCATTATAGTTAAAAATCATTTTCAGTATCTGTATTCATGAAAATCAGAAAATTTGGTGAATCTAATCTTTATTTTCTACCTTCTATGTTTATTGTTACTGTTAACTTTCATTTTAGAGAGAATAGTTACCTCCACCCATCTCCCAACAAGATATTTACATGCTGTTATGATTAAGTAATATGATATGACTTGAGAAGATTATCCAGGTGGGGTCAAAGTAACCACAAGGGTCTTTATACATGTAGTCAAGGTCAAAGGCAAATGAAATTGCACCTCTAAACAGTAGGTTTGGCCCCTATCAATGAGTTACAGACTACACTTACTAAGAGACAACTCTAAGGATTTTGCACTTGGCTTAGATAGCCCCCACTATTTTGTAAGCTAATGATGTGCTATTAATTTATTAATGTATATTTCTTATTGGTTCTGTTTCTCTAGTTGAGCTCTATGTCCACAGTTCTTATTATGATTACTACAGAATGACTGACTAATGGCCAACAGTCTAATGTAGCTCAGTCGTAAAGAATCTATGTGCAATGCAGGGCACCTGAGTTTGATCCCTGCGGTGGCAAGATCCTCTGGCAAAGGGAGTGGCTGCCCACTCCAGTATTCTTGCCTGGCTAGTCCCATGGACAGAGGAGCCCTGCAGCTTGGTCTGTGGGATCACAAAGAGTGGGACATGACTGAGCAACTAACACTACTACCACTAACCCACTATTGAGATCAGCATTTTCTCGAATTGACTATTTTGACCTAAATAAGCAAACTGGATAGAAAATGGTAAATGAGATTTCTTTCAAATAGTAGAATTGTTTCTGATTTAAATGATAAAAGAAAGTGACAGACCTCTCTTTCAACAACCTAGAATGAGTTTAGATGAAAGATTAGACACTATACTCTCATGGAAAGAATTGTCTCTTGTTACAGCATAAATTTGAAAATTTTATACTTTGTCAACGGAGCTTTCAAAGATATAAATTAGAAAATAGCAGGAGTACCGTATCTCTATTACTAATCTTCTTCCCTGAAATACACAAAAATATTTCAGTTTTTGCATTCTCAACCTCAGTACCATTTAGGATGTTCTTAAGAGTGCTCTAAATATTTACTTAATCCAGGAATTTGGGAACGTAAATTTCTGCCTAAAATACTATTAAATCCACATTTCACCTTCTGTCCAGTGCACGCTCACTAAGCTTGAAAAGGAGGTGTAACTTATTTTCCTATTTTGCAGTTGAAAGAAAGTGAAAGTGTTAGTCGCTCCTGGCATGTCCAGCTCTTTGCGACTCCATGGACTGTGGCTCACCAGGCTCCTCTGTCCTTTTGAATTCTCCAGGCAAGGATACTGGAGTGGGTAGCCATTTCCTTCTCCAGGGGATCTTCCCGACCCAGGGATCGAACCCAGTTCTCCCACATTGCAGGCAGATTCTTTACCATCAGCTTTTAAAATATATGTTTCAAAATCTATTCTGTTCTTCCCAAATATCAAAAGTTACTTTTAGATATAGCTTATAGATTTAATTAAATTGTAAATTCACTTATATGATAAATGTTTTATTAGTACAACAAATGGACAATTGGTTTCAGATGAGTCTTGGTACAGTTAGCTAAATGATGATATATCAATGATGTAAACTGCCTATTTGTCTTTGCTATGCCTTTTACAAAGGGAGTTTTCTTCAGTCTCACATGGTAGCCTGAAGGTAATTCAGTACCTTCCCTCATAGCAGCAATGTGACCATAGTAAGTTTTGATTTTGAAAGCTCTCATTGTATAATTCAGAGATTCATATGATCTCTTTGCCATTTTCATGAATTGCTGCAACTGTCCAGCAATGAATCAGTCACTATTGCCAAAAGAATGGGATGTTCTCAGTGGCTTAAATTACTCAGAGTAGGACCATCTTTGGATTTGTGGAGTAGATTCAGTCTCATCTAAAACACATGGATGATCATAGGGATGTATGAATTGCACAAGGCAGGGATAGACATGGAAAAAACAACCATCAGCACTAATTCAGGAAATTGTGTGCTGAGATATGTCTGATAGTGGGATATTCATTTTATCAGAATACATAAAATATGTAGATGAAGAAACCAATAATAATAATATACAACTAATATTTACTGAACATTGCTTAAAATGCTTTAGATGTGTCCATTCACCTAATCTTGAAAAATAACAGGCAACTAATAATGTTATTCTCCTTTTATTGATATGGGAACTGAGGCATTGAAAGGGTATTTGACCAAGGTCATTCAACTAGAAAATGAATTTAGAGTTTTCCAGATCCTGAAATCTTGAAAATTTAGACCATGTTGGAAAGATTAAAAAGCTTACCTAAGGAGAAGGAAATGGCAACCCACTCCAGTATTCTTGCCTGGAGAATCCCAGGTACGGGGGAGCCTGGTGGGCCGCCGTCTAAGGGGTCGCACAGAGTCGGACACGACTGAAGTGACTTAGCAGCAGCAAGGTCATAAGCAACTATATGTAAGAGTTGTGATATGAATCCAGGCTTCCTATTTATTTTCCATGTCACACCTAAAAATCTCCTTTCTAAATTAAATTATGTGTACCTATGGTTCAAATATAAACACAATTTATTTACAAGTTATTCTTTTCTTACTACAGTCATATACTCAATATTAAATATCTCCTGTGAATAGTGATGAGCTCAACCTTGACAGAAGATACTCTATAACTGTTTGGTTAATAAAAAAACAAATTAACTAATTAAGTGATACTTTAAAAATCATGATAGATGATAAACTCAATTTTTCTCACTAGTTGTATTCTTTGATATTAATTCTTTAATACTATATTTAATATCACATATTCCTCAAGTAAATGTTTGAAAATATCCACAGAAATAAACAAAAAGTTTTATCAAAATATACTTCTTCAAATATCCAGAAAGTACATCACTCTTCCAAATTCAATGTAAATAAATTACACGATTACCAAACACTGAGCCATTACCCTAAAGGCAAATTGTCTTTAATAGTTTTCAAGTACCTTTGAGGCAAAACTATTTCAGAAAACGTATTTTGCAAAGTAACTAGCAATCACCTCTCAGTCAAATACATTAAATAAAATGACAAAAATGGATCTAATGTTTTGATTCCATATTTTTAATGAAATGCAAATCAGAGAGTATAATCTGGCTTAATGCATATATGAATGTCAATGATATTTCAGTGTTATTTTTCACATTACATTCTTTACCAAGTAATGTTACCATCTTGACATTAGAAAGCATATGAAATGCCAGAAATATATTTTCTTCTATTTTAAAACAAATCAACATTATTTAAGTAAAATCTTAGCTGTTTGTTTTAGAGAAGGAAATAGCAACCCACTCCAGTATTCCTGCCTGAACATATCCCATGGACAGAGAAGTCTGGCGGGCTACAGTCCAAAGGGTGGCAAAGAGTCAGACATGAATGAGCAACTAAAAATGTATAGCTGTTTGTTTAATTCATGTGTGTGCTTGTGTATGTGTGCCACATTCAAGCCTTAGTAATTTCATATGCACATATCTATGTTTGACAGATTGGCATTTGCTTTTATTAAACCCTAGAATGGCATAAACAAATGCTGTTTTCCCTGTTAAATCTTTAATAACCTAATTCTATCCTAAGTTATACTCTAATATGACTTCATCTATTCTTTTTAATTCCTGCTGTTTTGGTTTTCACTATTTTGTCTTTTTTTTTTTTTAATTTCAATCAATACTATAACAGTAGCAATATATAACAATCAATATTATAACAGTAGCCACCAACCCCAGGTTTCTCTGATGACGAATAACGAACTAAAATCTCTTTACAATTTCATTACATATTTTAACTAATGAATGAATATGTGGCCAAGTATTTTAATGTCAGCTCTCCAAACCCACAGACACTATCAAACTGTAAATAAACAAGGAATAGTTTAGTCAGAGGAGTACAAAGCCAGGTGGCACCCCATGATGAGAACATGACTTCTGTTGCTGTATTAAATAGCATTGGTGCTCCATTCAGATAATTTTCTTTTTAAGTGAGTACACTGTTCTTTAAATACTGTGTGGCTACTAATGCTCCTAATGGCATGTACTAAGGATTAGCCTCCACAGACAAGAGCTACCTAATCTGCTTGCCAGTGTGTTGATGGCAGGGGTAAGTCTCTGACCCACCACACCCCATCTGTATCCCCAATGCTTTAAGAGTGTCAAGGCACCCTCCGGTGTTGCCTGTCTTTTCTGTGTTACAGCTGTGGGCTTGTGGGAAGTAGAGGGAGTCACCTGTCTCGTATTCCCCATCCTTGATGGAGTTCTGGCACATTGGTCTGGTGGATGGTGAGAAGAGTCCTGGCAGCAGAGCAGGCACCCAAATATGCTAAGCCTTAGGCCAGAGACATCTGTGGTGCTCTGTTCTCACTCAGAACTGAGGAAATATCTGTGTTAGAGGTCATATAACATGAAGTAGCTAATATAAAACACCACAGTCTTCCCTGATGGTTCAGCAAGTAAAGAATCCATCTGCAGTATAGGAAATGCAGGAGACAGTATCAGGAAGATCCCTGGATCAGGAAGATCCCCTGGAGGAGGGCTTGGGGAAACACTCCTGTATTCTTGCCTGGGAAAATCCCATGGACAGCGGAGCCTGTCCATGGGATCTCAAAGAGTCAGATATGACTGAAGCAACTGAGCACACGTGCATAAAACACCACTGCAGTTTGAGAGACCATAGAAGAAAGGTACAAGTTATAGTTTTGTGCTTTATTCTGCTTTTGTTCTTTTGTACAAGTTCCCTCTCTTCCTAAAAGGAAACATATAAACCTCTAGATTTTTTCTTATCTTGATAAGAAATATAGATGTTATCAAATAACTGTCAGTTTTCTTCTTCTCTTTTTTTTCGATTGTCTTCAATGCGACTGTCCATGGGGTCACAAAGAGTCGGACACAACTTAGTGACTGAACAATGACAACACTTTATATGCAACAGTGAGTGGTTGCAATAGAAACTCCCCTTTGGAAAATGAAAAGCTAGGAGGCACATAGGGGTAACTGGTTCACATCAAGGATTCCACCAGACCAACCATGCATTGTGAGGTCCCTTGTCAAGAATCATGAAATATCTGAAATGATACCCTACTCACAGTCTATTAACTTGACCAGATTTCTGGATGTTGGTAGACTAAATATTACTAGGTCACAGATGAAAGACAATTTAATATCACAGCAATGTCAGCATTTACTTTTCCTGGTTCTCTGAGCCCCAGTTCTCACAAGGAAACATGAAGACCTTGTGTATCACCTTTAAAAAAATAAGTTGTGTAACAGTAGATGAAACATGAGCTTAGGGAGTCTGAATCTTTTGTAATGGACAGGAAATGAACCTGTTCTTAACTTTAGCTTTCAAGGATATTTGACATAGAAATGTTTGATATATACAAAGTTTGCCATAAAAACAGTGTTAAAAAGATAGTCTGAAACAAAAGGGCAATTACTGTCATAAAATGTGCAAAAACATGACACCCATAGAGACGTGTCTCCCCAAATACCTTCCTCTTGATAACAGGTAAATGTATTGATTAGATGCTTATTCTGCTTTCTGGAATAAAGTGTCTAGTATTCTTTATGATCTATGATTTTTCTTTGTGTCTTAATTTTGTAATTATTACTACTTATAATGAAATTTTAATTTTAGAATAGTTTTTGATTTACAGTAAATTTATAAGATGATACAAAGTTTCTATATACCATGAGTTTCCTCTATTATTAATGTCGTGTTATTTTGGTATCATTATCATAGTGAATCAACTTTGATATTAATACATATGAAATCTAAATAAATTATGATGCTTACTTAATTAACTTTCACCTAAGGCTCTTTTTTTGTCCCAAGGTTCCAGTCACATGGGCTTACCTGCTAGCTTAGCTAGTAAAGAATCCACCTGCAATTCAGGAGACCCTGGTTCATTTCCTAGGTCAGGAAGATCCCCTGGAGAAGGAATTGGCTACCCACTCCAGTATTCTTGGGCTTCCCTGGTGGCTTAGATGGTAAAGAATCTGCCTGTGATGTGGGAGACCTGGGTTTGTTCCCTGGGCTGGGAAGATCCCCTGGAGGAGAGCATAGCAACCCACTCCAGTATTCTTGCCTGGAGAATCCTCACAGACAGAGAGGTGCCTGGCAGGCTACAGTCCATAAGGTTACATACCACATTGCTTTAGTCATTATATCACATTGTGTCATGTTATTTCTTTTTGTTATAGTTTCTCAAGACTCCCTTTTTAAAAAAATTATTTCATGTTTTTATTGGAGTATTATTGATTTATAACATTGTGTTAGTTTCTGTTGTGCAGCAAAGTGAGTCAGTTATACATATACATGTATCAACTCTTTTTTAGATTCTGTTCCCACATAGGTCGCTACAGAGTTAGTGGAGTTCCCTGTACTATAGAGTTCAGTTAAGTTCAGTCGCTCAGTCGTGTCTGACTCCTTGCGACCCCATGAATCACAGCACACCCGGCCTCCCTGTCTATCACCAACTCCCGGAGTTCACTCAAACTCATGTCCATCGAGTCGGTGATGCCATCGAGCCATCTCATCCTTTGTAGTCCCCTTCTTCTCCTGCCCCCAATCCCTCCCAGCATCAGGGTCTATTCCAATGAGTCAACTCTTCCCATGAGGTGGCCAAAGTATTGGAGTTTCAGCTTTAGCATCAGTCCTTCCAATGAACACCCAGGATTGATCTCCTTTAGGATGGACTGGTTGGATCTCCTTGCAATCCAAGGGACTCTCAAGAGTCTTCAACACCACAGTTCAAAAGCATCAATTCTTTGGCACTCAGCTTTCTTCACAGTTCAACTTTCACATCCATACATGACCACTGGAAAAACCAGAGCCTTGACTAGATGGACCTTTGTTGGCAAAGTAATGTCTCTGCTTTTGAATATGCTATCTAGGTTGGTCATAACTTTCCTTCCAAGAAGTGAGCGTCTTTTAATTTCCTGGCTGCAATCACCATCTGCAGTGATTTTGGAGCCCAGAAAAATAAAGTCTGACACTGCTTCCACTGTTTCCCCATCTATTTGGCATGAAGTGATGGGACCAGATGCCATGATCCTAGTTTTCTGAATGTTGAGCTTTAAGCCAACTTTTCACTCTCCACTTTCACTTTCATCAAGAGGCTTTTTAGTTCCTCTTCACTTTCTGCCCTAAGGGTGGTATCATCTGCATGTCTGAAGTTTTTGATATTTCTCCCAGCAATCTTGATTCCAGCTTGTGCTTCTTCCAGCCCAGCATTTCTCATGATGTACTCTGCATATAAGTTAAATAAGCAGGGTGTAATATACAGCCTTGACGTACTCCTTTGCCCATTTGGAACCAGTCTGTTGTTCCATGTCCAGTTCTAACTGTTGTTTCCTGATCTGCATATAGGTTTCTCAAGAGGCAGGTCAGGTGGTCTGGTATTCCCATCTCTTTCAGAATTTTCCACAGTTTATTGCAATCCACACAGTCAAAGGCTTTGGCATAGTCAAGTTAGTAGAGTTAAATCTAGTAGTTAGAGTTAGTAGAGTTCCATGTACTATACAGTAAGTTCTTATTACTTTGGAAGGAATGATGCTAAAGTTGAAACTCCAGTACTTTGGCCACCTCATGCGAAGAGTTGACTCATTGGAAAAGACTCTGATGCTGGGAGGGATTGGGGGCAAGAGGAGAAGGGGGCGACAGAGGATGAGATGGCTGGATGGCATCACTGACTCGATGGACGTGAGTCTGAGTGAACTCTGGGAGTTGGTGATGGGGACAGGGAGGCCTGGCGTGCTGCGATTCATGGGGTCACAAAGAGTCGGACATGACTGAGCGACTGATCTGACCTGATCTGATCTGATTTTATAGATTGTAGTGTGTATTTGTTAATCTCAATCTCTCTATTTATTCTTCTCTCCCTTTCCTTTTTTTGATGACATTTACAGTTTTGAGTAGTAACATTTCTCAATAGCCATTTGTCTGATAGGTTTCTCATGATTAGACTGTGGTTATGGAGAAGGAAATGGCAACCCACTCCAGTGTTCTTGCCTGGAGAATCCCAGGACGGCGGAGCCTGGTGGGCTGCCGTCTATGGGGTAGCACAGAGTTGGACACACCTGAAGTGACGTAGCAGCAGCAGCATGGGTTTTTAAGAAGATCATTAAGATAAAGTACCATCCATCACACTATATTGTTGTTGTTCAGTTGCTAAGTTGTGTCCTTCACTATCTTCTTAAGTTTGCTCAAACTCATGTCCATTGAGTCGATGATGTTATCTAACCATCTCATCCTATGTTGTCCCCGTTTCCTCATGCCCTCAGTCTTTTCCAATGAGTCAGCTCTTTGCATCAGGTTGCCAAAGTATTGGCCACATTATATTAAGGACATAGATTACCAACCCAAGTTACAATTGTTGGCATTAATCCCTTAGCTGAGATATTGTTTGGCAGTTTTCCCCACTTTAAAGTTATTGATTTTTGTTTTTTTTTTCCCTTTCCGTACCATACTTTTTGGAAGTAATCTCCAGGCCCAGCCAACATTTAAGAAGTTCTCCATCTCTCTGAAGGCAGAGTATGCATATAGGTTTTTAAAAATTCTTCTTCGTGGGAGATGTTTCTTTTCCCTTACTTATTTAATCATTTATTAATATTAATGCAGCCTCATGGATATTTATTTTTCACTTTGAGTTATGACCTAATATTTTTTATTTGCTTTGATGCTCAAATTTTTAGCCCATTGAGACTTAATCCATAGGGAGATCTTTCAGTTGGCTTCTGTATTCCTTTGATATTCCCCTTATATTTGTGAATATGTGTGCTTCTCACACTGGAAGATTCTTCAGGCTTATCTTTGATCTATCCTGCCAAAGGCCTAGAGTCAGTTATTTCTTCAAGGAGCCTTGGTTCCTAATTAGATAATAGAGTATATTATTACTTGCATATTGTTTGAATGAACAATAAAAAATAACATTGAATAAATTAAAAAACACAATATGAAATATATTTAGGCTTTTGTATATGGTTTGCAACTTTCAGAGGGTAAAGCTTGTAGTAATTATTAAAATCCAAAATTTAAATCCTCAAAAACACAACACTTCACTTCTTTTTCAGATTTTCAGGGGGTCTCTTCGCATCTCATAATAAGGAAACTGGGCTCCTCCCATCTGTAAGTTTTGCCGTCTTTAAGACTTCAGTTTTTGTTGTTGTTGTTTGTTTGTTTGCTTTCACTTAGTAGACAGTGTCAAAAATTAGCAAAAGGAAATTTGTTTCTTATCACTTGTCCTAATAACTGGACATGACGTTTGTCCTTCCACACATTTGACTATCTTCAGATGTTTAACTACACCTAGCTGCAGTGGGGGTTAAAAACTGCAGTCCCTGGCTGGATGCTGTTGTTGTTTAGTCCTTAAGTTGTGTCTGATTCTTTGCAACCCCATGGATTGCAGCCCAATAGGCTCCTCTTTTCATGGGATTTCCCTGGCAAGAATACTGGAGTGGGTTGCTATTTCCTTCTCCAGGGGAATCTTCTTGATTCAGGGATCTGAAGTGGAGCTGATATAATAATAATATAAATTAAGTGTACAATAAATGTCATGTGCTTGAATCATCCCCAAACTATTCCCTACCCTGGTCCCTGGAAGAATTTTCTTCCATAAAACCAGTCACTGGGGCCAAAAAGATTGGGGACCGTGGCTCTCTAGGACTCTCAGGATCCATCACCTGGAGGCAGTAGGGCAGCTCGACCTTGAGGTTGACCATTGCCAGTCTTCCTGATACAGGTGATCTGGGAAAGGAAGTCCCACTATCCCAAGAAGTTGGGGAACATGATGTCTCTCCATCTCTTGGGCTGAGACATCACCCCTTGAGCCCTTGATGCACTTGGTGTGGCCTTCCCTGGTGAAGACCCATGAAGGGCAGAGTGGCTAAGAAGCATCAAGTTCTGAGCAGATGCTGGAGGTTTGATGAAATTTCTGCTGAAGTTGAGCATATCCCTAAACTCCATCACATCAGAAGGGGTACATCTTGGTAAGGACATGGAGTGAACAAGATTGAGCCTCATGGAGACCCATCCACAGTGGTACGGATCCCGGGTGCATTCATGCGCTAACTGTAGGCACATCTTCTGCCTGCAGCTTTCAGAGTTCAGCCCATTAAATTAAGGTAGGATCATGACAGCCCAAAGCCACCAGCCAGCTGGGTCTGACTGGGTAACACTGGGGCTGGATGCTGCTTCTCAGTAAAAACTTTAAACTATGGAAGGTGAATATAATTATCATATGGATAGAAGGTCTTTATTTCCAAGTGCCATTTTAGTTTAAGCCTTCAGTATTTCTGCATCTCAGGCCACTATGTTAGACAACCCCTAACTAACACATAAATCTCAATGTCCTTTTGTAAACTCTTTTAAATATTTCTAGTATATTTGTCCTCCAAGTTATTCTACTTATAGTTGTCAAATTAACATACCCTAAATCAAAGACATTTTCATCGAATTTCCTTATCCAGAAACTCCTGATGATTACCCATTACACCCAATAATGTTTTAAACTCTGATCTGATTATTCAGATCTCTGCATGAGCTATATATTCCAAACTTTTCTCACACTGTTTCTCAATATATGTTAACTGATGCAGCCAATCTGACTTGCTCATCATTCCTAGAACACACCATGTGCTTTCCCTCCTCCATATTTTAATACCCTCTCCCAGCCTTCTTATTGTGCTGCCTTTTTAACTTGCCTTTAAACCCTGAATTAAATGCCACCTTCCTTCAAGATGATGGAAGTGAATTTTCTATTTTTGAATTTTGATAGAATCTTGTAGCTTTTGAAACTACTTCCCCCAAATTTTTATGACAACAGCATTATTGTCATAATTACACTATATGGACCTGGGGAACAGATATTAAAATATATTCATCTTTATATTACTAGCAGTAAATAATAAATTATCTTGTAGATTTCTAATGTGCATGCTCAGTTGCTTCAGTCATGTTCAGCTCTTTGTCACCCTATGGACTGTAGTCTGCCAGGCTTCTCTGTCCAGGGGATTCTCCAGGCAAGAATACTGAAGTGGGTAGCCATTTCTTTCTCCAGGGGATCTTCCCAACCCAAGGATCAAACCCACAGCTCCTGCAGCTCCTGCATTGTAGGTGGGTTCTTTACCCACTGAGCTACCTGGGAAGCTCTATCATACTAGCAGGAAATAATAAATTATCTTCCATGAATTTTTCACCCAGTAAAAATTTAATTAATCATGGACAAATGACTTTAAGTTAAAAAAGCTTGCATTGTATAATTTATACAAAAAATTGTTCTTTCATGTTAAATTGAGACCAGTTACAAAGAGTCTAAAACATTTAAAACATGACCATTTATATTTTCTCTTATGATTTAAAAGACTTTATATAACAATAAAATTAGTAAAGATAAATTAAAATAGCAGGCTATTAAAATATTTAAACAGTAAATTATAATAAATATAGATAAATATATTATAGATTTGGAATTTAAGCATGTATACTTTTTGCATCATATAAAGATATAAAAATATTAATAGACAAATGCATTAAAATAGCTACTTATTCAACAAAAACAAAGATTTCTATTTTGCTACATTATTGCAATGTCCTTTTAAACAGAACTCTACTTTTTATTGTTATATTGAATATCTTTTGATATAGTAACATACAGTACAGAAGAAAAAAATAAGCTGTCATTTTATTTCTACAACCTGATACATTAAAACTTTAGGTTAATACTTTCTAATGTGGTAAGATTGAGACAAATAAGGAGATATTAGAAAGGTCAATGACTAAATAGCTAATCATTAACAATTTGTAAATTACAAAGATTTAGCAAAGCATTCACTGAAAATATAATTAGAAAAATAAGATGAGAGTTAAATCTACTCTGCTTTATGGAACTAGATACTACTGTCTTTCTCAGAAGTGAAGTGGTTTAAAAGAATTTCCAGAACAGTCCATTCTTTTAACTTAACTTCACACCAACCACTTAAATACATATTCCAAATTATTATAATCATGTTATAATCATTTTATCTATATTCTATTTAATATATTTTGTAATATTAAAATAGAAACTACTAATTTTAAGGTTGTATTTGTATTTGCAATAAGTGTCTGATAAACTGGAAGGCATTTTAAGTACTTTTCATTCATTCAATCAAATCATGTTTATGTAACCTAAGCTACTGTCCAGCACTGGAAGGAAAATATTGGTTTTATTGTCATTGCTCTAATTTTGGCAGTTTCCAAGCATTTGTCCTGGCCTCCTGGAATGTATAATGTAAGATATGGTCCTTCATTTAACAAACGAAAATTTGACTGAGACATATGTACAATACCAAACACCAGGACTTTATGATCAGGAGCATTCTTGTCGAGTAAAGAGTAACCACAGTTGATGCAGTTCAGGAGAACTGAGGGAATGGGAATTGATCGTGCATGTCTGAAGGGCCTAAGTATAAAATGTGATGGCTTCTCTGAAGTGAAGTTTTCCTAAGATTCTACCATAGTCCTTAATGTGCAGTTGCCAAGAACAGAATAAGATTCTAAGGCTATTTGGAATACTGTATAATTTGTTTTCTCACTATTTTTTTTTTTTGGCATTTTTAAAAAGTGAATGATCTTTATTACTTATACTGATGATGTCTGTTGAATGTGATGCTTGATTGTCATTCTGAAGACATTGATCATTGATGCTAATTAGAACAAAGTCAGCATTGTGGGACTGTATCAAATCTGAAATTTTGCAAGCAGCACCTGTGAGTGTGAGTCTGATTATATATGTGTTGACATTCATATAGTTTTGTTTTTTTGTGTCATTAGTCTATTTTAAGCTATGATGTTTCTAAACATTATCATTAAACAGTATTTTATCAGATGTTTTGGTGAAAGTGGTTTGCCTTTCACTGTACAGATCATCCCTCACTTATGGTTCAACTTTCAATTTTTAAACAAACAGTTCAATCACTCAGTTGTATCCAATACTTTGAGATCCCATGGACTGAAGCACACCAGGCTTCCCCGTCCATCACAAACTCACAGAGCTTGCTCAAACTCATGTCTATTGAGTCGGAGATGCCAACCAACCACCTTATCCTCTGTCATCCCCTTCTCATCCTGCCTTCAATTTGCCAGCATCAGGGTTGTCACATTAGGTGGCCAAAGTACTGGAGCTTCAGCTTCAGCTTCAGCATCAGTCCTTCCAATGAATATTTAGGATTCATTTCCTTTATGATTGACTGGTTTTAACTCCCTGCAGTCCAAAGGATTCTCAAGAGCCTTCTCCAACACCACAATTAAAAAACATCAATTGTTCAGTGCTCAGTTTTTTTTATGGTCCAACTCTCACATCCATATGTGACTACTGGAAAAGCCATAGCATTGGCAATAAGGACCTTTTTTGGCAAAGTAATGTCTCTGCTTTTTAATACGCTGTCTAGGTTTGTCATAGCTTTTCTTCCAAAGAGCAAGCATCTTTTAATTTCATGGCTGTACTCACCATCTACAGTGATTTTTAGAACCCAGAAAAGAAAGTCTGCCACAGTTTCCATTGTTTCCCCATCTATTTGCCATGAAGTGATGGGGCCAGATGTCATGATCTTCCTTTTTTGAATGTTGAGTTTTCAGCCAGCTTCTTTACTCTCCTCACTTACTTTCATCAATAGGCTCTTTAGTTCTTCTTCACTTTCTGCCATAAGGATGGTGTCATCTACATATCTGAGATTGTTGATATTTCTCCTGGAAATCTTGGTTCCAGCTTGTGCTTCATCCAGTCCAGCATTTCTCATGATGTACTCTGCATATAAGTTAAATAAGCAGGGGAACAATATACAGCCTTGACATACTCCTTTCCTGATTTGGAACCAGTTTGTTGTTCCATGTCCAGTTTTAACTGTTGCTTCTTAACTTTCATACAGATTTTTTAAGAGGCAGATAAGGTGGTCTGGTATTCCCATTTTTTAAAGAAATTTCCACAGTTTATTGTGATCCACAGAGTCAAAGGCTTTAGCGTTGTCAAAGAAGCAGAAGTATATCTTTTTCTGAAATTCTCTTGCTTTCTCTATGATCCAATGGATACTAGCAATTTGATCTCTGGTTCCTCTGCCTTTTAGAAATCTAGCTTACGAATTTGGAAGTTCTAGGTTCGTGTATTTTTGAAGCCTAGCTTTGAGAATTTTGAGATTACTCTCCTAGCATGTGAGATGAATGCAATTGTGTGGTAGTTTCAACATTCTTTGGCATTGAGATGAAAACTGACCTTGTCCAGTCCTGTGGCCACTGCTGTTTTCCAAATTTGCTGGCATATTGAGTGTAGCACTTTCACAGCATCATCTTTTAGGATTTGAAATAGCTCAGCTGGAATTCCATCACCTCCACTAGCTTTGTTGGTAGTGATGCTTCCTAAGGCCTACTTGACTTTGCACTCCAGAATGTCTGGCTCTAGTTGAGTGATCACACCATTCTGATTATCTAAGGTCATTAGATGTTTTTTTTTGTATAGTTTTTCTGTGTATTCTTGCCACCTCTTCTTAGTATCTCCTTGTTATGCTAAAGATCCATAACATTTCTGTCGTTATGTTATGGATATTGTGCTGATCTTTGTATGACATGTTCCCTTGGTATCTCTCATTTCCTGGAAGAGATCTCTAGTTTTTCCCATTTTATTGTTTTCTTCTATTTATTTGCATTGATCACTTAGGAAGGTTTTCTTCTCTCTCCTTGCTATTCTTTGGAACTCTGCATTCTGATTGATATATCTTTCCTTTTCTCCTTTTCCTTTTGCTTCTCTTCTTTCCTCAGATATATGTAAGGCCTCCTCAGACAACCATCTTGCCTTTTTTCATTTCTTTTTCTTGGTGAATGTTTGGATCACTGCCTCCTGTACAATGTCATGAACCTCCCTCCATAGTTCTTCAGGCCCTCTATCTATCAGATCTTATCCCTTGAATCCATTTGTCACTTCCACTATATAATTGTAAGGGATTTGATTTAGGTCATGCCTGAATGGTCTAGTGGTTTTCCCCACTTTCTTCAATTTAAGTCTGAATTTGGCATTAAGAGATTCATGGTCTGAGCCACAGTCAGCTCCTGGTCTTTTTTTTTTTTCCTGACTATATAGAATTTCTCCATCTTTGGCTGCAAAGAATATAATCAAACTGATTTTGGTATTGATCATCTGGTGATGTCCATGTGTGGAGTCACCTCGTGTTGTTGGAAGAGTGTGTTTGCTCTGACCAGTGCATTCTCTTGCAAAACTCTAATAGCCTTTTCCCTGCTTCATTTTGTACTCCAAGGCCAAACTTGCCTGTTAATCCAGGTATCTCTTGACCTCTTACTTCTACATTCCAGTTCCCTATGATAAAAGGACATCTTTTTTGGGAGGTAGTTCTAGAAGGTCTTCTAGGTTATTATAGAGCTGTTCAACTTCAGCTTCTTTGACATTAGTGGTTGGGGCATAGACCTGGATTACTGATATTGAATGGTTTGCCTTGGGAATGAACAAAATCATTCTGTCATTTTTGAGATTGCACCCAAGTACTGCATTTTGGACTCTTTTGTTGAGAGCTACTCGATTTCTTCTAAGGGATTCTTGCCCATAGTAGTAGATACACATGTCATCTGAGTTAAATTCACCCATTCCGGTCCATTTTAATTCACTGATTCCTAAAATGTCAATGTTCACTCTTGCCATCTCCTGTTTGATAACTTCAATTTGCCTTGATTCATTGACCTAACATTCCAGGTTCCTATGCAACAGTCTTCTTTTCAGCATCACACTTTGCTTCCATCACTAGTCACATTCACAACTGGGTGTTGTTTTAGCTTTGGCTCCATCTCTTCATTCTTTCTGGAGTTATTTCTCAACTCTTCTCCAGTAGTAATTTGGACAGCTACTGACCTGGGAAGTTCATCCTTCAGTGTCATATCTTTTTGCTTTTCATACTGTTCATTTTAAACATTATGATGGTGCCAATGTTATATGTGTTCAGTACAAACTGTACTTCAAATTTTGAATTTTTATCTTTTTTCAGGCTAGCAATATGCCTTGTGATACTCTCTTATGATGCTGGGCAGTGGTAGTGAGCTGTTCCTCACAGTTGGCCATATGATCACAAGGGTAAACAACTGATAAACATACAACAATTCTGTATCATACAACCATTCTGTTTTTGACTTTAAGTATATTATTTAATACATTCCATGAGATAGTCAACACTTTGTTATAAAACGGGTTTAATTTTGCCCAACTGTAGACTAATGTAAATGTTCTCAGCATGTTCTGGGTAGGCTAGGTAAACTATGATGTTCAGTATTTTGAATGTATTAAATGTATTTTTTATGTAGAATATTTTCAATTTATAGTAGGTTTATCAGGATGTAACTCCCTCATAAGTCAAGGAAGATCTGTACTTCTTAAGTTTTAGCACTCAGAGTAGAGCAATATAAATTAAAACATAAATGTAGAGGTTTATTTATACATTATGGATGCACTGAATTTATATACTCATTGTATGTATACGTTGTAAATGCATTGAATTTATACATTCAGTGCACTGTGAATGCACTGAAAAATACTGGTTCACTACTTCATGTATTTTACCTAGCTTGATGGTAATGCCAGGAGGTATTCCAAAATCTTTGATAGTAAGTATTTTGGATTTTATGATATAAATTAAAAAGCTTAATATGAAGACATCTCAAGGCTCAAAAATTACTTGTATTTATTAAATCTGTCTTATATAACTCATGTAATTTTGTTGTCATGAAGGCTGGACTTAATGAAATATCTCTAATATTTGAAAAATAAAGTGAAAGTCTTGAGTCACTGTCAAATACTATAATTACCATATACTCACAACAGCCCAAAGAAGACAGTTGAATGTGAAAAGGCTTGGCTTTATGATGAAATTTCAGGATGCAGCAATAAGCTTAACTGGAATAGTTTTTTTTTTTTTTTCATAAATTTGTTATCATTAAATGCATAACACAGTCTTAATTTTTATGAGTCTACATGTCAATTCAGATAAATTAACATTATGATCCATAGCCATACCCATCTAAAATTATCAGCTTCTACATATTTGTTCTGGAGAGACATTTCATATGCAAGATTGTAAGAATCCATGTTCAATACCTTTGTGAAAATACATTTCCAAAAGTGTCACTTTTTGATCATCATATCAATGCTCTAGCTTGCAATTATTTCATGTAATAAATAGATCCCAAGTCAATTAATTTTGAATCTGCTATATTCCAAGCACTTTCCTTTCAGGTGATTTTTGAAGTGGCTGGGACATTCATAGGTTCCTATTGCATCTTCATCATAATCAGATCAGATCAGATCAGATCAGTCGCTCAGTCCTGTCCGACTCTTTGCGAACCCATGAATCGCAGCACACCAGGCCTCCCTGTCCATCACCAACTCCCAGAGTTCACTCAGACTCACGTCCATCGAGTCAGTGATGCCATCCAGCCATCTCATCCTCTGTCGTCCCCTTCTCCTCCTGCCCCCAATGCCTCCCAGCATCAGAGTCTTTTCCAATGAGTCAACTCTTCGCATGAGGTGGCCAAAGTACTGGAGTTTCAGCTTTAGCATCATTCCTTCCAAAGAAATCCCAGGGCTGATCTCCTTTGGAATGGACTGGTTGGATCTCCTTGCAGTCCAAGGGACTCTCAAGAGTCTTCTCCAACACTGCAGTTCAAAAGCATCAATTCTTCGGCACTCAGCCTTCTTCACAGTCCAACTCTCACATCCATACATGACCACAGGAAAAACCATAGCCTTGACTAGACGAACCTTTGTTGGCAAAGTAATGTCTCTGCTTTTGAATATGCTATCTAGGTTGGTCATAACTTTCCTTCCAAGGAGTAAGCGTCTTTTAATTTCATGGCTGCAGTCACCATCTGTAGTGATTTTGGAGCACAGAAAAATAAAGTCTGACAGTGTTTCCACTGTTTCCCCATCTATTTCCCATGAAGTGATGGGACCGGATGCCATGATCTTCGTTTTCTGAATGTTGAGCTTTAAGCCAAATTTTTCACTCTCCACTTTCACCTTCATCAAGAATAGTGAATCCTAATTCTATGCAATATATAACTGGAACCAACAAAACTGAACTAATATAACTGTTTTTCAGTTGATCACTTTACTGTTATATAAAATGGTTCCTTTAATTTTTTTCTTTGAATATTGCTCACCTTTTTCAAAAAAAAAAAATAGCTGAATGATTGCTATGGTGTAAAATGAATGTTGCATGTATTTTAATGTAGGAGCAAAGTGTCTTAACTGTAATATTTCTTGTTTGAATTGATTTAATACAACATTTTAAAACAACTTTCAGATGCTCTGCTATGCATCAAAGCTGTACCAATAAATACCACACAATAAAAATCATAGAATAAATTTCATATAAGTTATTGGATGCTTAACCCAACCCTACACTGACAATCTTTATTAGATGTATTCTAACAACTTATTTATATTATAAATGTGCTTTACTTTTTTGTGTCAGACTGTGTGTTATAAACATAAATGATAATAACAATACTCCTTTCAGAATTTGCTCTTGTTTTTCTCTATAAATTTCAGCAAGAATAACCATATTCAAAAACTGAAGGCACATGTTAACTATTGTTAAATTTTCAGAAACATTTTTCAAGCATATTTTTTAGCAGAATAAGAAGTGAATTATGTTGCTTGGCCTATTGAATTATCTGTAGTTTGTGTGGTATAAGCTCTAAAAATATGACAGTAACATTTGGTCTGAAATATATAACAAAACCTGGAAAAGATATATATTGTGGGGATTTATACACGGATCAATGCACAGTGGAATAAGGCACATAAATCCCCAGATATCAATGGAAAAACAGATAGAATATTATTTGAAAGATATAGCTAAGGAAAAGAGGGAGTGTGCAGGTGGAATGTTGCTTCCTTATTATGTATGTAGCACTAAGTAATGGTAGTATGCACTGTGTAAGACTAGGGAAACAAAACACAAATCTTGGACTAAAATTTAGATTCAGTGCTCAGAAAGATATCTGGCTCCCTCCCCACATTAGTGCTACCAGGATTATTAGAAAGTAAAGCATTTGGAACTTCTTTTGGATAAGGAAGCAACATACTGAAGTACACGTGATCTGTTTAATAGTGCAATTTTGAAGAATTTATTTAAATAGTTTCCTATGAATATTTCCTATGGAGAAAATGTTTTATATATATATTTATAATATTAGTACTGTAAATTGCTAGGCAACTTTAACCTAATTATTCTTGACTGGATTTTACATTATGTATAACAAAAGAATGTTCTTTTCTACTTTAGCTTTTATTTATACTTTTAGGTATTAGTATGTGACTCTAATCTCTTTCAAAGGAAAGATGTATTTTGTATTTTGTTGAATCCAAGGCATAAACAATACACTTAAGAACTGTTTTAAAGAATTAATATATATAATAACAAATTATAAAGCTCTTAATTGGTAAAGAACTAAAAATAAGAAATGTTTATTGAGTGTCAGACATTGTTCTGAATTTTGTATACATGTTATCTCTCCCATCATGTAGCTATTATGAGATTAAGTTAGTTAATTTGAAATGAATGATTGTAAAAGTTAAAAAGATTGGATGAGAAATAGAGGAAATTGGGGAATGTCCCATTAATGTATAGGCATCTTTCTTAGAATTTGTTCTTTATTTTTCTAATAGAATTTTTAAGAAAATGATTAAATTTCATAGCATGGAACTTTTAGTAATTCTTAGCAATTTTGAGTTACTATAATGTCACTTTGGTGTGGAAATTAGGGGCAAAACATTGGCTGCATATTGAGAATGGAGTTCTCACAAGTGACCTGAAAGACTTTTGCTAGTAAAGGAAGCACACGCACGCACGCACACACACACACATTCAGAGTCAGTCAGAAAGGAGATATAATGTGATGAGGAGAAAAGCAAAGTTGAGATGGTACTGATAAAAAGTAGAATTTATCCAATGCATGTCCAATAAATTCATCCAAATATTATAAAAATGAATATAGATACAAAGGACATGAGGTTTAGTCTTGATCTAATCCTTATAACAACTTTGAAGTGTTCTTACCTCCCTAACTTTTATTTTTCTGTCTCTACAATGCCACAGTTCTTTCTTGACACCTCTTATTGATTGTTTTTGGTAATGAAATATTTTATAGAATATTTTGTTATATACTAGTGCCAAGTAGCAACAGTATTATACGTAAAGTATACACATTTACAATGACTGATTAGTAAAGTTAGTGTAGACAGCAGTAAGCATAAGTTCTAATTATAGAATATTTAGAAAAATGAACTGCAATTATCAAGTAAGATAATCCTACAAATGTTATGAAAAATAGCTTCTAATTATTTGCTTAAATTTCTAATCACTTTTTTGTAGGATACCATTTCAAAGATAAATAAAATACAAATTATTAACCTTTAATATGCTCACACTTTATAATTACTTGAGACACATACTAGTTAGTGCAATTTAATTATATATGCCTTACCTAATACAACTGGCCTTTTATATACAGGTTTAGTACGAGGACAAATTATTTTAGAATTGAAGCAGATTATAAATTAGTATATACTTTATTTTTTAAAAAAATAATTGCTTTCCTATAAGAAGATATATTGCAATTTCACATGAGGCAATATAATTTGTCTTAGTATGTTATCTTTACATTTCAGACCATTATATATCAATAAATTTGCCATGGTATATTGAATTTTAGAAACAAAACAAAATGTCCACATGCATTCCATTGTTGCTTAAGAGAAAGCTACAATTAGTGACCACATTGCTTAGTCATTATTTTTTTTTAGTTAGGGGTAAGTTTGTACTATGGGTTTTGGATTATTTTCTCTTTGTATTATCTCCTTCTGAAACTCTATATATGACCTATACTTTCTCAATCAATCCTCCATGATTCCTAAGTTTTCATTTATTTTTACCCCATCATTTTTCTTTATTTCCAAAGCTTATGTTGTATTTATTTTTTTATATGTAGATAAGAACATGGTAAAAATCCCACAGATATTAAAGATTCCAAAGCACAAGATCTTAATGACCAGGAAAACAACCTTACTTTACTTGTCTGGACTGTTGGCATAATTATTAACACATAGGGTTTGATCATGTGATGACTACTCAGAAAGCTGGAAGGGACTCAGAGCAAACTATAGGGCTTTCTGCTCTCATGACAGAGATCATTTCCCAGTAAATGAAGATATATTTAAAACTCTTCAATGTTTTCACTTCATCTTTCAGTAAACATATACACAGTCAGTTGTAATATCAGAAGGAAGATGAACTAGCTTATGAATTATTAAAACTAAAACTGAATGCCTTCTACAAAAATTTTAACTGCATTCTCATTTTCAATTAAATTAGTTATATTTAACAAGAAATATTACATGAGTATGTAATCAAAGGAAAATGAACAAGAGATAAAGTATTTATGAAAACACTCATGATGTATACTTCTACTTCATCATTTTGTTTTATTTATACAGCCAAGATTCCCTTAGTACCTTAAATAGGGCCTGTATTACAACAAAGAATAAAATATGGAAAGCCTATTGCTGATGTAATTTACAAAGAGGGAGCTAGGGAATAAACATAAGAAAATTAAATCACATGTGTAAAATTGATCTGTAGTATGTGGTGTTGCGCTCAGGAGCTTCAGTCCTGTCAGACTTTGGGAAGCCTGTAAAGAGTAGTATGGAAGAAATAAAAGAGGGAAGAGAGAAGGACTGTGAAACTGTGACAGTGGTTAAAAGTACGAACAGGGTGATCAGAGAAGAATAGTGAGGAAGGTCCCCATTAAGTAACATCTTGAAGAATGTGAAAAAATTAGTCATGTAGGTATCTAAAGGTGAAAGCATCCCAGTCAGAGTCAAGTCAGTGGAAACACCCTGAGATGGTACATGCCTGGCATGGTCAAGGAAAGAAGGAATGAGAGCAGTGAACCTAGACTAGTTTTAGCAAAGAGGAGAATAGTAGACAAAGTTAGAGGGACTAGAATTGTGGAAGTAGGTGTTGACTATTGTAAGGCCATTGGCTTTTGTTTGGCTTTAAATAGGATATAACTGAAAGCTTTTGAGTAGAGAGATGGCGTGGCCTGTGAAAATGAAAATCTCTCAGTCATGTGCGATGCTTTGTGACCCCATGGACTGTAGCCTGCCAGGCTCCTCTATCCATGGAATTTCCCAGGCAAGGATACTGTTCAGTTCAGTTCAGTTTAGTCGCCCAGTCGTGTCCGACTCTTCACAACCCCATGAATCACAGCACGCCAGGCCTCCCTGTCCATCACCAACTCCCGGAGTTCACTCAGACTCACGTCCATCGAGTCAGTGATGCCATCCAGCCATCTCATCCTCTGTCGTGCCCTTCTCCTCCTGTCCCCAACCCCTCCCAGCATCAGAGTCTTTTCCAATGAGTCAACTCTTCGCATGAGGTGGCCAAAGTACTGGAGTTTTAGCTTTTGCATTATTCCTTCCAAAGAAATCCCAGGGCTGATCTCCTTCAGAATGGACTGGTTGGATCTCCTTGCAGTCCAAGGGACTCTCAAGAGTCTTCTCCAACACTGCAGTTCAAAAGCATCAATTCTTCGGCACTCAGCCTTCTTCACAGTCCAACTCTCACACCCATACATGACCACTGGAAAAACCATACCCTTGACTAGATGTACCTTTGTTGGCAAAGTAATGTCTCTGCTTTTGAATATGCTATCTAGGTTGATCATAACTTTCCTTCCAAGGAGTAAGCGTCTTTTAAAAGGATACTGTAGTGGGTTGCCATTTCCTGACTTATGTTTAAATAGAATGACTCTGTCTTCTTTGTAGGGAGTAAGTGTAAGTGGTCAATGTTGGAACAAGGACACAGATAGAGAAGTTATTGAAATGGTTCAAGTAAGGTATAATGATAGCTAGATCTGGATGACCACAGTGACGTATGACATGATAAGGTTCAAACCAGAGTCATAGCAGTTCAGTAAAGAGAAATGATTGCAATCTGGATCTATTTCCTAATGGAATATCTGGGTGTCATATAAGAAAGGGGATAATCAGAGATAAGATCAAAGTTTGGGGCAAGCCAACTTGAAGGATGGAGATGTCATTCACAGAGATGGAAAAACTGTTACTGCAATAAGTTTGAGAGGAAGGATCAAATTAATTTTGGGCATGGTAAGTTTAAGATGATTCTTAGACATTCAAATGGGGATTTAGGGTAGACATTTAGACAGGTGAATCTAGAGTTGCATATAGAAGTCTTGGATGCAGATATAAATTTAGGAGTTATTGCTTGACATATGAAAGTGTGAGCAATTAAAATCAAATAAAATGAATTGATGAACAAAAAAATCTACAACTATATATCTTAAACTGTATACTGGGTTTGACTCACAGGATATATTAATAATAAACATAGTTATTAGAATTATACAAAAATATTCAAGTCTTTTATATAAGGATGCTCTGAGCTGTAAAAACAAGCCAATGTAAATATCAACCCATGCAACACACATGAGGCTCCTGTGTTTAGTTGCTAAATGGCAGACCATGACTAATGCTGTCTTTTTCTCAGTAGTTTTTAGTATTTTGATTAGAAAGTCAGATATACATCTTTTGAAATTAGATCTGTATATAAGGTTTCTTAGATATCACACTTGTTTTCATTTTAAGCTTATAAAATATCAATTTAAAATGGCCCAAACAGTTTTAAGTGGACTGGAACGTATTGATTGAAAAATTCTTTAATTTGAAATGTTTCTGTCAGGTTAATAAATTGGAGTAATAAAATCACATTGAAAATACCTGCCTGTGCAAACGAGGCTATATGAAATCAATGGGGAGGAACATATGTACGTGACAAACTGTAAATTTTCTTAATGGAAATTAGTTTGATGTAAACAATGTTTGATTGTTGAAATGCTTTCAATATGAGATACGCTGAAGCAATCTTGCTTATCTATGCATTTATCTTGTGTACATGCTGTTAAGAGGAAAATGCAAATACTTTTATGGGGAGAAAAATATGTGTAATAGAATTTTATTAATTCTAAAAATATCAAAAAATAATTTGGTTTAGATTAGTCATACTCCAAATTAGGATAATGTATCAATAAGTTTCAGCATCTGGATTCAAGGACATATTCATATTATTATTCAAAAATAATAAAATTGATTCAGTTTTCTATTAATTTCAAATAGAAATAGGATTTGAACTATGTAAAATGATAGGATAATTCACATTTTTGAATAGATAAAGATGTCATAAAAATGGATTGGCTTATTAAAATTTATAATGAAATAAGATTGTATTAAATTTAAAATTCCTGAAAACTAAAGAGCAGCATTTAGTGATTTCTATTTAAATTACTGTTAAACAGTTTATTGCAGAAACCTCTGGATTATAAAGTAACAGAACGATATTACAGTGGCAGCAATGAAATATAAACTTCAATAGTGTACTAGTTAAATAGTCCTGTAAACTGTCTCAAGTTGAATTTATAATCCTAACTTAATGCATTGAGATGGGGGGGGTGGGTTCTAAAGATTGAGCTTTGGATGTCTCTCAGACGGTAAAGCGTCTGTCTGCAATGCAGGAGACCCGGGTTCGGTCCCTGGGTTAGGAAGGTCTGCTGGCGATGGAAATGGCAGCTCACTCCATTATTCTTGTCTGGAAAACCCCATGGACGGCGGACCCTGGTAGGCTACAGTCCGTGGGGTTGCAAAGAGTCGGACATGACTGAGTGACTTCACTTCACTATACACATTTCTGAAGCCAAGATGTTTATTAGATAGAAAATAGAATAATATTCTATATATATTCTATTTCTATAGAAAATAGATCTATAGAATAACACTAAGCTAATATTGATAAAACCCAGATGGGTTTATTAGATCTAGTTAATTTTTTTTCTGGTCATCTTTATTCCTCCATTTCTACTCCTTTCTGCAGTGACTTAAGGATAAAAAAAGTAAATAAAACAGCTTTTGTGAAATTTAACTGTGGAAGAAAACATTTTTATTTTCTTTTTGTGGTCATTTCCCTATTGCAATATTAATATGTTGCAAAAATATTAGTATGTTGCAAAAAAGACATGTTTGTATTTTTATTGCTGTTGTTTTAACCAATCTTTATAAAAATTTAATCACAAAATCCAGAACTCATTCCAAGATCTATATCAGACATCTCTGCTCATAAATCTTCTTGTGCTTGATTTAATAAAATACTTATTAGTGTTTTTTGTTTTGTTTTTTTTTTTAAGAAACAGAGATTTCAGTCTCTGTTCTTGATTGTACCAAAACAAACCACAACAATGACTTCTGTAGGAATTTTTCAGGAATAAATATTGAGAAATCATACAGACATTTGTACTAAAACTTGTGACCAAACATTAACAAAGTTTAAATATGAAAAATAAAATATTTCTATCTAGTTACAATTTAATCACCTGATAAATGTATAGTCACTCTTTAGAAACCCCTTCTATGTGGCAATGGCAATGCTAAGAGCAAAGATAGAGCTCATGAAACATGAACTACTATCTAATGACCAAGTTATTCCTATCTGAACTTGCCCTTCTCAAAAAACAGACTGAACCTATGTAAGTGTCAAGAGCAATGTTGTGATGAAGTGCATAGGTCTGGAGTCTGGCTGATAGGGTTCAAGTTCTTGCTGCGTGACTGAAACAGTATAAGAGGGTATTTGACTGTAATCAATCTGAGTTCCTTCATTTGTTAATTGGAGATAAAAATAGCCTTGTTGTGTAGTTTGATGTGAAATTTAAATAGCATGATGAAATTATATCTTCTATCAAATAGCTCACATGATTGTGTTAGCTGTTAAAGTTAACTCTTAATAGCTTTTAGAAATGCTTTCTAATATACTACTTTACTTGTAAATACATTTCCATAAGACTTGACTACGGGAGACATTTTGATTTCTGTTTAAGTGAAGTTTAAGGCTTTTGGCATAAAATACTAGATATAGTAATGGTGTTTGTAGTAATTGCAGCTGCAGCAGTAAATGTATATTAGACATTCTTACGGTGAAGTAAGATGCTTATTTAGCACATCAGTGACTATGGTGAAGAGCTGTGATATAAGAAGCAAACAATAGAGTAAACTAAAATTTAGAGTTTTTGAAATACCAATATTATTTTAAGACTTGTAAGGTAAATGCTAAAATATAATTTATCTAAAGAGCCAAAATGGAAAACTTAATGACCTTAAGTTATACTCTTCAATGAAAAGATTAATCTTAATTTTGTTAAGAATCTTATGTTTCACATATTATTTTACAAATATAAGACATTGACCAAATGATACCAAAATATATTTGGAAGTAAAAGTAGATAAAAGTAACTCAAAGTTTGAACAAAAAAGATTAACATTCAACTTGTCTCCCTAATAGCTTTTAGAGTAATGAAATGGCTATCTGAAAAAGAAATTATGGTATTTATATATCAGATACTTCAAATTATATATGAATATTTGGAATATGACAAACAAAGACCAAACATCAGATAAAAGGATGTAATTTGGTAAATGGTTTTAAGAAAATTGATTATTTGAAAAAGGATATGTTTACATATTTACTTCCAACAACACAATAAAACAGATTTCAGATAAAGCATTTTGTTAAACTACAAAAAAAAAAAAAAAAAAAAAAAAAGGTGATTTGAAATACACACACACACACACACACATATATATATATATAAATATATAAAATGAGAATCTTTTTCTACGATAAAATGGAAAGTGCCAGAATGGGAAATTTGATCAATTTTATCATAACAAATTAGATCTTCAGGACTTCATATAACGTTATGAAGATAAAAAGTTAAAGTGAAAGCCACTCAGTTGTGTCTGACTCTTTGCAACCCCGTGGACCATATAGTCCATGGAATTCTCCAGGCCAGGATCCTGGAGAGGGTAGCCTTTCCCTTCTCCAGAGGATCTTCCCAACCCAGGGACAGAACCCATGTCTCCTGCATTGCAGGCAGATTCTTTACCAGATGAGCGATAAGGGAAGCCCTGATATATATATATATATATATATATATATATATATATATATACACATACATACATACATATATCAGTCAGTCAGTTCAGTCACTCAGTCGTGTCTGACTCTTTGCGACCCCATGAACCGCAGCACGCCAGCCCTCCCTGTCCATCACCAATTCCTGGAGTCCACCCAAACCCATGTCCTTCGAGTCAATGATGCCATCCAACCATCTCATCCATGTCGTCCTCTTCTCCTCCTGCCCTCAATCTTTCCCAGCATCAGGGTCTTGTCCAATGAGTCAGCTCTTCGCATCAGTTGGCCAAAGTATTGGAGCCTCAACATCAGCCCTACCAATGAACACCCAGGATTGAGCTCCTTTAGGATGGACTGCTTGGATCTCCTTGCAGTCCAAGGGACTCTCAAGAGTCTTCTCCAACACCACAGTTCAAAAGCATCAATTCTTTGGTGCTCAGCTTTCTTTATAGTCCAAATCTCACATCCATACAAAATAATTATAAACAAGATTAAAATACAAACATTACAAATAAAAAAATAATTTTTGAAAACACAGTGGATAAGAGGTTGATATTATTTAAATAATATTAAGGACTTGCTTTCTGAAGAGAAAATGATTGGTGATTTCAAATTAAAATGTACAAGGGATATAATAAAAATAAATTATAAAATATTACAATAACATTACTTCACTACTAAGAAAATTAGAGAACATCAGAAAAGTAAGACCAATACCTCCTTATAGTTTTGCTGAAAAGGCAATATAGTACAGCTTTCACGTGTTGACATACTATTGCATAGAAATTACAGTCTAAAACAGGTTCCTGAAGAGACAATCAGAGATAAGCACAAATATACAGGTAAAACATATAATTCCAAATAGTAATGGTATTGTAAATGAGTTTGCAATAGTCTTTTAAATTATGTCTTAATAGAATGTTTCACTTCATGGAAATTATGCTTATTGCTCATATTATACCAAACTATAATACAAGAATATAATGATAATATAAGAAGATAGCAAATAAAATATCTTGCTGACAAGTAGAGAAGAAATCACAATATTTAGCAGTGTTTGGGTCCCCAGTGAAGATTGGCCATTTGAGTCACCAATGAGAGACCTATTCAGTATAAGATATCTATTAGGGGTCAAATTATAAAACCCCAAATTATATTGAAATCCTAAACTCCAGTTCCTATAAATGTAACCTTTTTTGAAAATAAGATCTTTTCAGATGATCAAATTAAGATGAGATTGTTAGGGTGGTAGACCCTAATCCAATATGGTTGGTGTCCTTGTAAAAAAATGGAAAATTTGAACATAGACATGTGCACAGGGAGAAAAGCATAAGAAGATTAAGGCAGTGGTTGGAACAGAGTTTCCCTGTTCCATAAAGAATCTCTGGATGACAAAACTGTAAGTGTGAAAATTGTTAGTTTTTAAATTATACATTATATTTGTACACATTACAAAATGATTTGCTAGTAGAGATAGAGACAGATATAGATATGAAAGACACAAGCACTTCTGTATATTTCTGATATAAGGTGGTCATGCACCTCAACATCAAGTACACCAAATATGTAATGGCTGAGTTTAAAGCAATTAAAATTTCTTCCTTTTTTTCCTAGGTTCACTGAACTATGTTCATTGATAAGTTAGGAATAATAGATCTGCAGAGCCTTCTCTTTTGTTGAAGAGACAAACTAAACAAAGAAAAAGTAGATATCAGTGTAAAGCTGAAAATGCATGGAGATAATATATATGATTCAGAAAATGAAGCATTACAAGATGCTAGTGCAGTTATGGGAAAGGTCTAATGAAGGACACTTGGAACACAACTCTATAACAGACAGAGGAACAAGCACAAGCTAGTGAAAGAATAATGGCATTAGAAAAAAGTGTAGATAAAACTTTTTTTGTTTGTTTTTTTCCTGAAGATTAAAGTTTTGGTTAATTCTTTTCTATAATTTAATGGTGCATTTATTTTGCCAAAAAGTCAAGGGAAACAAAAAGTCTGATTTTAATGAATGATGGTCACCACGTTGGCCAACAGCCTTTCTGGGAAAAAAATTTTTTTTTTTCCCTTGGGAGAGTGGGAAAGATTGTTAAACACAGTTTTATCAGAATTTGTTAGACAGAGATGAACAATAGCCAGAGATGCCTATTTAGAGCTTGTAAAATGAGCTGTCTAAGCATGAGGTCACCAGGAAAACAATTGTGTTATTAGGCATAGTTATAGAGGATGAAGTATTAAGAAATAACTCAAAATCAGAATCAATAAATACTCCCCATTAATTAAATGGTGGAGTAAAATAAATTCAAAGATCAGAAACCACTGTTATTAAGGCTTAGAAAGTTTAGTGCTTTGCAAATACATATAGAAATTAGAAAGTAACACAGGTTCTTGAGGTAAGTTTTTGATCATAATGAGTCTAAGGCCATGCAGAATTTTTTTTTTAATTTTTATTGGAGAATAGTTGCTTTCCAATCTGTGCTTTCCATTTTTAATTCAAATAGTTGCTTTCCAGGAGTTGCTTTCCATTTTTAATCCAAAATGGATTAAAGATCTAAACCTAAGACCAGAAACTATAAAACTCTTAGAGGACAACATAGGCAAAACACTCTCCGACATACATCACAGCAGAATCCTCTATGACCCACCTCCCAGAATATTAGAAATAAAAGCAAAAATAAACAAATAGGATTTAATTAAAATTAAAAGCTTCTGCACAACAAAAGAAACTATAAGCAAGGTGAAAAGACAGCCTTCAGAATGGGAGAAAAATAATAGCAAATGAAGCAACTGACAAACAACTAATCTCAAAAATATACAAGCAACTCCTACAGCTCAATTCCAGAAAAATAAATGACCTAATCAAAAAATGGGCCGAAGAACTAAATAGACATTTCTCCAAAGAAGACATACAGATGGCTAACAAACACATGAAAAGATGCTCAACATCACTCATTATCAGAGAAATGCAAATCAAAACCACTATGAGGTACCATTTCACGCCAGTCAGAATGGCTGTGATCCAAAAGTCTACAAGTAATAAATGCTGGAGAGGGTGTGGAGAAAAGGGAACCCTCTTACACTGTTGGTGGGAATGCAAACTAGTACAGCCACTATGGAGAACAGTGTGGAGATACCTTAAAAAACTGGAAATAGAACTGCCTTATGACCCAGCAATCCCACTGCTGGGCATACACACCGAGGAAACCAGAATGGAAAGAGACATGTGTACCCCAATGTTCATCGCAGCACTGTTTATAATAGCCAGGACATGGAAGCAGCCTAGATGTCCATCAGCAGATGAATGGATAAGAAAGCCGTGGTACATATACACAATGGAGTATTACTCAGCCATTAAAAAGAATACATTTGAATCAGTTCTAATGAGGTGGATGAAACTGGAGCTGATTTTACAGTGAAGTAAACCAGAAAGAAAAACACCAACACAGTACACTAACGCATATATAGGGAGAAGGCAATGGCACCCCACTCCAGTACTCTTGCCTGGAAAATCCCATGGACGGAGGAGCCCGCTAGGCTGCAGTCCATGGGGTCGCTCAGAGTCCGACAGGACTGAGCGACTTCACTTTCACTTTTCACCTTCATGCATTGGAGAAGGAAATGGCAATCCACTCCAGTATTCTTGCCTGGAGAATCTCAGGGACAGGGGAGCCTGGTGGGCTGCTGTCTATGGGGTCGCACAGAGTCAGACACGACTGAAGCGACTTAGCAGTAGCAGCAACCCATATATATGTAATTTAGAAAGGTGGTAACGATAACCCTGAATGTGAGACAGCAAAAGACACAGATGTATAGAACAGTCTTTTGGACTCTGTGGGAGAGGGAGCAGGGTGGGGGGTATGATTTAGGAGAATGGCATTGAAGCATGTATAATATCATGTAAGAAACGAATCACCAGTCCAGGTTCGGTGCAGGATACAGGATGCTTGGGGCTGGTGCACTGGGATGACCCAGAGGGATGGTATGGGGATGGAGGTGTGGGGGGAGGTTCAGGATTGCTAACACGTGTACACCTGTGGTGGATTCATGTTGATGTATGGCAAAACCAGTACAATATTTAAAGTAATTAGCCTCCAATTAAAATAAATAAAAAAATAAAATAAAATAAGAGAAGAAACATTAAAAAAAATTTTATTGGAGAATAGTTGCTTTCCAATCTGTGTCAGTCTCTGCTGTATAGCAAAGTGAATCAGGTATACATATACATATATCCCCTCTTTATTGGATTTACTGAAGTAGAATGGATTTGTGAATACTTCATGCTTAAGAAAAACTTCATGAAGGGAGGCAAAAACCTTGGCAGTATATTCTATCTCTTCTGTCTCTGACCAATCAGGAGTGACTTCTGGAAATAACCACTCTGTGGAATAGAACAGACTCTTGGCTTGCTCATTACTGAGCCGCGAGAGCAGTGCCACATAGGTCTAAGTGAAAAAAACAGAAATCCATTAGAAACAAGTCAGAAGACACTTGCACATAGTCATGCTGTGGAGTTATGGACCTGTTTTTGCTTAAAAACATTCCAAAAATAACTGCATCTTAAAAGTCACCAAGGAATACATAATTTTGAATGGTTTTCATGTTAAAAACTATTTTTTCTGGCTCTCATGATGTTTATTGCTGACATCTACAGAGATTTACAAAAAAAAATGTTTAATATTGACTTGTCAAATATAATATTTTCTCTGTCCTTTAATAATTTTCTGAGAACATGCTTGCTTTCATTTATTTCTTGAAATTATTATTTTTGATGGCAGTTAATCCAAAGAGATGAACAAAAATCAAAACACAAAACAAGCCAACACAAATCATTTCTTGAAGTGTTTTCTGGCCCACTTGAGAAAAAAAAAATCCCAGTAACATTTCAGAGCCAATATCCATTAAAATATAATTAGCTTGTTATTCATGAAGACATCTCCATGGGTACTCAGTATCTAAGGAAAGACATGACCCTAGCTGAGGTGTAGTGTCCTACAGGACTTAATAGATATGATGCTGCCTTTTATTTATTTGTATTTAAACTTTGTGTGTTAGCTTCTTAGTCATGTCCAACTCTTTGTGAACCCATGAAATGTAGCCCATGGGGGTGGCAGAACTTTATTTTGAAATAATTTTAAATTTCAGAGAAATTACAAAAAAACACAAAGAGTTCCTGTAAAACTCTTCCCCAGCTTCTCTTATTGTTAACATCTCACAGTACCAGGTACCTTGTCAAAACTAAGAGACTGACATTGATATATTACTATTAAAACTCAAGTGGACTTTATCACTTTTTCTATTGATGGTCTTTTTTCTGTTTCTTGATTTAATCAAGGTGCTATAGCCAGTTTGTGCTATTATAATAAAAATGCCATAGACTGGGTAGCTTAAACACGTCAGCTGATTCAGTGGTGAAGGTCTATTTCCTGTTTATAGATAGCTGTCTTCTGTCTGTGTCCTGACCTGACTGAGAAATGGAATATTGTTTGTCGTATCTGTAAACAAGGGATGTCACAATCATCAGCAATTGTAGCCATCACCAAAGGTGAGCTGCTGAGCCTCAGCCATCAGACTACAGCTGCTCTCCTTTCTAGGCATTTTACGAATATAGCAGTAAAAAGGAAACAACAGCAACAAAGGGGGAAAAAATAATAAGCGTGCTATCACACAATGGGAGAGAGAGTTATACCAGATAGTGGAATGCACATTTGTTTAATTAATAAGTAAATGAACACTGTTTCTGTGTCTGATATCCGTCTTCTCCCTCCCACTACCATTTTGCCTGGCTAAATCATACTCATCATGAAATGCAATGCTTTAACTTTACTTTTGCAAAAAATCTTTCCTAAACTATTCCTGACTATGCTAGGTTTTCTTTTCTTATTATTTGCTTGTTTGGACCCCAGCCTGTGTTTTCCTTCAGATCCCTTATGGTGATTATAGTGTTCACTGTTCATTGCATTCTTTCCCATAAGATGGAAATGAAGCTAAAGAACTATGTTTTCGTCTCTTGGTCCCATTGCTGCTATCCTTTTTAGCCCATACCAGGAAACCAGTAGTTATTTGTTGAATTAATGAAAGAAGGAATGGAAATGAGAAAAGATTAGATACAGAATATGTGCAGGTAATGGGGCAGCTACTGACAGTAAGGGCAAATTTCTCTGAAGACTCTTTATTTGGTACCTTTAGCTGGAGGCAAAGGCTCCCTGGTATACTTCAAGGAACAAGGTGTAAATTGTGTGTGAAAATGTCATTAACTCTTTGAGGTAGTGAGAAGTAGTCTTGAGGTTCCAGAGCATTTTCAAACAATTCAACAGAAATTAGTAAGACATGGGAGAGGGTTTGAAAATGTACATATGAGTTGATTTGTGGAGGAAAGTAAAGCCCTTATCTATATCTTAGAAATCTGAGCTTCCCAGGTAGCTCAGTGGGTAAAGAATCCACGTGCAATGCAGGAGCTGCAGGAGCCGTGGGCTTGATCCTTGGGTTGGGAAGATCCCCCTGGAGAAGAAAATGACTACCCATTCCAGAGTTCTGCCTGGAGAATCCCATGGACAGAGAGAAACCTTGTGGATTACGGTCCATAGAGTCACAAAGAGTCAGACAGGACTGAAGCAATTGAGCGTGCACATAGAAATCTGCAAGAGAATGCAATCTCTGTTTTTTTGTTTTTTGTTTTTGTTTTTTTTTCCCCCACTCATCTTTCTTACATGGGAATGCTCTGAAAACCAAAAATTCTAAATCATGGCTTACTGTCTTCATTAACGTGATTTGACTATTTATTCCCTTCATTATCATGATTTTAATACTCTGAAGAGCAGAACTTTGCATGAGAAAATAAAAGTGGCAAATAATTTGATTACTTATCCTAGAAACTACCTGAAGACCATAGACTCTTCAATAGCAAGCATCAAAGGACAGTTTACATGCCAACACTCTGACTCCATCCCTTGTCTCAAATCCCTCTCCCTTTTGTACCCACCAATCCTTAACTATTACATTATGACCCTATGGAATCCTAACCAAGCCCCCGCTGAATGTGTAATCTTAAAGCAGATTTCAAAATCTCATAAATATCTTAAATTTTGCCTCACTAAATATTTATGAATGTGGTTATTTCCTTTGCTACAGTAAGTGATAACTCGAGTTGTTTTGGTAATATTTTAGGGGAACCCACATTCAACACTATTCAGATTAATGCATTTGCTTCCAATTTTTATTAACCAACACGTTTAAAAGTCCATTGTTATATTTCATTTTTGAAGCCAAAAAAAAAAAACTTCTTAAAAAGGAAGATTATTTTTATTATCTTTCAGCTATCCATTTGAGAATTATTAAATTGTTTACTTTTGAAATATATTTTTAAATTTAATAGTAAATATATATATAATCCTAAACCAGAATGGTACTGCCATTTTCCTTGAATGACTGACAAATGCATTGTAACTTTATTACATTCCAACAATGTTTTTGACACCAACATATCATCACTGAAAACCCTTTGAAAATATTGTTTATGATATTTTTTAAAAAACAATATGTTTTAAATCATATTCATGTGGGCCAGGAGAATTAGGAAAGTGCATTTCATAGCTTCATAATTTTGGTTCTGTGGCATGGCCATTTAGAATATTGATCTATGAAATTTTTAATTTTATCCTACTTTGCAGAGTATTCTCATGATCATTTAAGATATGAATTAAATTTTATTTTACAAAGTAAAACCAAAGGACTACAGTCAATAAATTCCAACCATGAAAGAAGTGAATGAAGCAGTATGTAAGTGCCCAAAGCGGAACAAGTACAAGCACAATAGTAAATGCCACTGTCCCTGCCTCCCAGAAACTGTGGTACAATTCATATATCATGTTGTCACTGTCAAGCCCAGTGTCGTTATCATGCCTTTTACTTAGGAAAAGCACAGACCAGAGATCTAGGATCTTGGATTTTCCTCCTTTCTTTAACTTCCTCTGCAACTTTGTTGAAGTAAATTCATTTTTCAGCATTTCTCTGTGAAATGAGACTGTTGGAATAGATAATTGGTTTTCCAATTGTTTTTCACAGAGCTACTTCAAGGATTCTATTTCTATATATAGAAATATATATATATATTATATATATATTATTATAGAACTAATATTCTATTAGTTCTAAGCTTCTGCTCTTGTGAAATAATTCCACTTGTAATAATATTTTTCTATCTACTGATTTCAGAAAAAGAAGCAAATGCAATCCAGTGGAGCAAAGCAGTCTTTTTGACAAATAGTTCTGGAACAAGTGAACATCCATGTCCAATAAAAAAGTGAATCTAGACACAGACTTTATATTTTTCACAAAAAATTAATGCAAAATGAACCACAGACCTAAATGCAAAACCATAAAACTCTTAGAAGATGGAATAGGAGAACATCTTGATTGCCTTGAGTTTGAAGGTGTTTTTAAATATGTGTGCTCAATCTTGTCTGACTCTTTGGGACCCCATTGACTGTAGCCTTCCAGGCTCCTCTGTCCGTAGAATTTTCCAGACAAGAATATTGGAGCAGGCTGCCATTTCCTACTCCAGGGGACATTCCTGACACAGAAACTCAATGTGCATTTCTTATGTCTTCTGCATTGGAAGGCAGATTCTTTACCATTGTGCCATCTGGAAAGCCTGTCTTTATATATACAACACCAAACAACATCCATGAAAGAAAGAATTAATAAGCCGGGCTTCATTAAAATAAAACAAACAAGTATATACAACTACTGTTTTGTGAAAGACATTGTTAAAGTATGAAAAGGCAAGCATCAAACTATGAGAAATTTTTGGAAAACACTGTTGAATAATGAATCATTATCTAAAATACTCTTAAAAATCAATAATAAAAGCAAACAAATTAATGAACAAATGGTCCAAAAGCTTTGAGACACCTCAATAAAAAAATAGACAACACATAAACACGTGATAAAATGCTCCACATCATATGTCATGATGCAAATGAAAGTTAAAATAGCAAGGAGTAATATATTACATATCTTTATATAATTTATATAGATATAGATTATGTATCTCTGAATCCATGGAGCTAGAAGTTTGGTATAATTATTTCTCAGGTGTGTTAACTAAATAACTTGGAAATACTCAAAGAGTTTCTAACTGAGAGTCATAGCTAACAAAGATAAAACATTTTTTTCTTAGCTTGTAGCTGTTTAGTTTAACTGAGATATAGAAAAGTATTATATAAATTTAAATAAACAAAGTAATGTAAAGATTTAGAATGAAAACAACAACAACAATGAGATTCCACTACACACCAACTAGAATGGTCAAAATCCAGGACACTGACTACACCAAATGCTGGCAAGAATGTGGAGCAACAAGAACTCTCATTCATTGCTGGGAGAAATGCAGCATGGTGCAGCTGCTTTGGAATACAGCTTGGCAATTGCTTATAAAACTAAAATCTCTCTTACCTGAGGACTCAGCAATTGTGCTTTTTGATATTTCCCCAAAGGTGTTGGAATTTATGACCACGCAAAACCCTGCCTACAGATGTTTATAGCAACCTTACCCATAATTGCCGAAACTTGGAAGAAATTAAGATGTTCTTCAGTAGGTGAATCTGCAAAAATATTGGAACATCTAGACAATAACTATTATTCACAAAGCTGAAGAAATGAGCTATCAAGCTGTGAAAAAACATAGAGAAAACTTAAACACATAATGCTAAGCCAAAAAAGACCATCTGAGAAAGGCAACATACTGTGTCCTTCCACCTATATAACATTCTGGAAGTGGAAAAGCTATGGACACAGTAAAAAGATTAGTAGTTGCCAGGGATTAGTGAAAAGCAATAAATAAGTGGAACACAGGGAGTTTTCCAGTAGTAAATAGACTTTGTATGATACAGTAATGATAAATACATGTCATTATAGAGTTCTCCAAGCTCATCGAATACACACCAGGATTAGATATACAAAACATGGACTTTGAGTGTTTTTATGCCAATATATTTCATTACTTGTAACAAATTATCATTCTAATGGGGCATGTTGGTATCTGGTGAGATTATGCATTTGTGTGGAGATAGAAAAATGATGTCCTTTTCATCATAGGGTACTGGAATGCAAAAGTAGGAAGCAAAGATATACCTAGAGTAAAGGGAAAGTTTGGCCTTGGAGTACAAAATGAAGCATGGAAAAGGCTAACAGAGTTTTGCCAAGAGAACACACTGGTCAAAGCCAACACCCTCTTCCAACAACACAAGAGGGTCCATATCCATCTCTACACATGAACATCACCAGATGTTCAATACTGAAATCAGACTGATCATATTTTTTGCAGTCGAAGATGGAGATGCTCTATACAGTTAGCAAAAACAAGACAAGGAGTTGACTATAGCTCAGATCATGAACTTCTTATTGTAAAATTCAGACTTAAAATGAACAAAGTAGTGAAAATCACTAGAACATTCAGGTATGACCTAAATCAAATGCTTTATGATTATACAGTGGAAGTGACAAATAGATTCAAGGTATTAGATCTGATAGGCAGAGTGCCTGAAGAACTGTGGACAAGGTACATAATATTGAACAGGAAGGAGTGATCAAAACCATCCCCAAGAAAAAGAAATGCAAAAAAGCAAAATGGTTCTCTGAGGAAGCTTTACAAATAGCTGAGAAAAGAAGAGAAGTGAAAGGTAAAGGAGAAAGGGAAAGATATACTCATCTGAATCCAGAGTTCCAAAGAATAGCAAGGAGAGATAAGAAAGCCTTCCTAAGTGATCAGTGCAAAGAAATAGAGGAAAACAATAGAATGGGAAAGACTAGAGATCTCTTCAAGAAAATTAGAGATACCAAGGGAACATTTCATGCAGAGATGCACACAATAAAGGACAGAAATGGTATGGACTTAACAGAAGAAGAAGATATTTAGAAAAGGTGGCAAGAATACATAGAAGAACTATACAAAATGATCTTAATGATCCTGATAACCATGATGGTGTGATCACTCACCTAGAGTCAGACATCCTGGAATGCAAAATCAAGTGGGCCTAACATCAAAGCTACTGGAGGTGATGGAATTCCAGCTGAGCTATTTCAAATCCTAAAAGATGATGCTGTCAAAGTGCTGCACTCAACATGCCAGTATATTTTGAAACTCAGCAGTGGCCACAGGATTGGAAAAGGTCAGTTTCATTCCAATCCCAAAGAAAGGCAATGCCAGAAATGTTCTACCTATGGCACAATTGCACTTATCTCACAGGCTAGCAAAGTAACTCTCAAAATTCTCCAAGCCAGGGTTCAACTGTATGTAAACCATGAACTTCCAGATGTTCAAGCTGGATTTAGAAAAGGCGGAGGAACCAGATATAAAATTGCCAACATCCGTTGGATCATTGAAAAAGCAAGAGAATTCCAGAAAAACATATACTTTTACTTCATTGACTATGCTAAATCCTTTAATTGTGTAGATTACAACTGTGGAAAATTCTTCAAGAAATGTGTAAACTGCACCACCTAACCTGCCTCCTGAGAAACCTGTATGCAGGCCAAGAAGCAACAGTTAGAATGGGGCATGAAACAATGTACTGGTTCAAAATTAGTAAAGAAGTATGTCAAGGCTGTATATTGTCATCCTGGTTATTTAACGTCTATGCAGAGCACATCACATGAAATGATGTATAAGCTGGATAAAGCACAAGATGGAATCAAGATTGCCAGGAGAAATATCAATAACCTCAGATATGCAGATGACACCACCCTTATGGCAGAAAGCAGAGAGGAACAAAAGATCATCTTGATGAAAACTGAAAAAGGAGAACAAAAAAGCTGGCATAAAACTCAACAATCAAAAAATGAGGATTGTGGCATTAAGTTCCATCACTTCATGGCAAATGGATGGGGAAAAAAAAAGAGTGGCAGGCTTTCTTATCTTGGGCTCCAAAATCACTGCAGATGGTGACTGCAGCCATGAAATTAAAAGACACATGCTCTGTGGAACAAAATCTATGACCAATCTAGACAGCATATTAAAAAGCAGAGACATTACTTTGCCAACAAAGGTTCTATTTTCAAAGCTATGGTTTTTCCAGTAGTCATGTATAGATGTGAAAGTTGTATCATAAAGAAAGCAGAATGCCAAAGAATTCACGCTTTTGAACTGTGTTTTTGGAAAAGATTTTTGAGAGTCCCTTGGACTGCAAGTAGGTCAAACCAATCCATCCTAAAGGAAATCACTCCTGAATATTCATTGGAAGGACTGATGCTGAAGCTGAAGCTCCAATACTTTGGCCACCTGATGTGAAGAACTGACTCATTGGAAAAGATCCTGATGCTAGGAAAGAATGAAAGCAGGAGGAGAAGGGGACAAAAGAGGATGAGATAGTTGGATGGCATCACCGACTCGATGGACCTGTGTTTGAGCAAGCTCTAGGAGTTGGTGACGGACAGGGAAGCCTGGTGTGCTACAGTTCATGGGGTCATAAAGAGTCCACACGACTGAACTGAACTGAGCAGATATGAGAGCTTCCATGGTGGATCAGTGATAAAAAATCTGCCTGCAAATGCAGGAGATGTGGGTTTGATCTCTGGGTTAGGAAGATCCCCTTTAGGAAGCAAAGGCAAACCACTGCTGTATTCTTGCCTGGGTAATCCCATGGACAGCAGAGCCTGGCAGGTTATAGTCTGTGGGGTCACAAAAGAGTTGGACATGACTAAGCAACTAAACAACATCAACAGATGTTATATGATAACTGTCTGTGACTTCTGTTCATTTTTTCTATGAATCTATAGCTCCTCTAAAAAATAAACTCTATATATTAAAAATAAATGTTCAGCACCATTAATAAGTAGGGAAGTACAAATTGGTCCAGCTATTATGGAAAACAATATGGACATCTCAAAATACTAAAAGTAGTACTGACAAATGATCCAGCAATTCCACTCCTAGAGATATATCCTAAAATCACCATCTTGAAGAGATATTTGTGCATCCTCCTGTGAAAGTGAAAGTCACTCAGTAGTGTCCGACTTTTTGTGACCCCATGGACTGTACAGTCCATGGAATTTTCCAGGCCAGAATACTGGATTGGGTAGCTGTTCCCTTCTCCAGGGGATCTTCCCAACCCAGGGACTGTCCCTCTCTGCTGTTAATTGCAGCATTATTCACAATAGCCAAAATATGGAACCTCAACAAAAAGTAAATGTTATTGATAGATGGATGCATAAAAAATTCCATATACATAATGGAATATTTCTCAGCCATAAAAAGAATTTATAGTAACACAGGTGGAATTTGGGTGTTATGCTAAGTGAAATAATTCAAAGAGAGAACAGTAGCATATGATCTCACTTATTTGTGGAATAAAAGAAAAAGGAATCCATAAAGAAAGAAAATAGATTGATGGTTGCCAGAGGAAGGAAGAAGGAAAATGGGCAATGCTGGTCCAGGTTTTTTTTTTTTTTTTTTTTTTTTAAATATACCTCCAAATAAAATAAATCAGTTTTGAGGATGTAATTATATATATTTTTTTTTCTTTTTTTATTTCCTGAAATACTTGTGGTGGAATTAGAGTAGCTGGAAGAAAGGAACTTTATAATAAAAGGAGTCAGTAACAGATACAAGGGCACATTTTAATAAGACAAGACAACCTCTGCCTTTCAGCTTTAATTTGGTGTTTCAGGGCCTGTGTATGCCTTAGTCAAGAAGCAGAAAACACAAGTCAGGACTTGTTTGTTCTCCCTAGCATATTCTTATAATAAAGCAGATTTTGAAAATCTCATGACTCAGATAATACTCATAAGCTCATTGCACACTACCATTCCTTTGCATGGGGCTTAAAAATAACACCTATTGGACAGTGTCAGAATTTTGGTTTCTACTGATTTTCTTGTTCAGTTTATACACAATGATCTTTACCTTGATAACTACTATACTAAAGATACTTTAAAATAAAACAAAGAATATGACTGTAGTCTAATAATTTATCATTGCATCCCAAATGGTGCTTGTGATAAAGAACCCACATGCCAATGCAGGCGACATAAGAGATGTGGGTTTGATCCCTGGGTTGGGAAGATACCTTGAAGAAAGGCATGACAGCCCACTCCAGCATTCTTGCCTGGACAATCCCATAGATAGAGGAGCCTGGTGGGCTACAGTCCATAGGGTCAAAAAAGTCAGGCATGACTGAAGCAACTCAACATGCACAGCCTAAATTAAGATGGTTCCCATAAAATCTGTAGTAGGAGGGTATAGTTTTGCATTTCAAATACTTGCCTATACTTTAAGATTTGGCTACATAGTCTAATGTAATGTTAATTTTTCTCAATCCCTGGATTAGAATTACATCACCATCTCTTCTTCCTTATCACATTTGTCATTTCGCTCAGTTACTTTTTATCTGTAGCTTGGGTGTTATTCTATAAACTATAAATTTTTCCCAGGAAAATGTGCTTTATAATCTATACTGAGTTTCAAGACCAAAAATTAACTAGAATAATTAATTGAATGAGAAGTATTAAAAACTCAAATTACAGTTCCACAGAGAAATATACTTCATTCTTGATTACTTTTCTGCATGTATCAAAACATATTTTCTTAGAAATCTATTCATAAAACCATGATACATTTTGTTTTTATTCTGTCAGTTTTATTCTGTCAGTTTGTCATTTCTGCAAAATGAAAACTTGCAGAAAAATGTAAAAAGAATTGTTGAAAAAATTCAAGTTAGCGAATCTTTGCATTACAACAAATACATACATTTTCTTTGAGTAACACATGGTTTGGAAAGGTGTTACTAATAACAGGAGATTTGCATATTTTGCTAACAAATTTATATATGTACCATAATACATAACACAGTATACATAAATTTTCATAGATACATCTCTCTCATTTAAAATACTCTATCAATAATGCTTACTATAGCAAAACCCAGTACATCTATTCACAAGACCTAAAATGAAGAATATGTGATCAATTAAGTCAGTGGGAAATGAAATTCCACCACAGGATCAAAAAGGTAATGCTTTCAAAATTACAATTAAATAATATCTTTAAAATTAAGATGTTGAAAATAATAGTGGCATGCTTTTATACTAAAAAAATCCTGCTGTGATTAAAAGCTCTTCTTTCTGTCTAGCGTTGTGTTGAGGAAGCATGGATATCTGAGACACACTTATTCTTCCCTTTGTATTTTTGGCCAGCAGCCAGTTAAGGCTGTAACTCTAGCCTGTGGAAACTGGTTGAGTAAATGGAGACAATGAACCAGGTGCAGTGCATGAAGATTAGGGAGGCTGAAATTATAGAGTTAGTGAGGTGTGATTCTATTGTTTCAGCGGGGACTTCCACTCCTACTGTGGGAGGAGGGGTGTAGAAAGAAACATCACATCAATCAAAATACTTTTCCAGTATATAGGCATGTTTATTTCTATCTAAAATGCCTTCCAATGTATTAGGTTTACCTATATGAAGAGATATTAAAGAAGTTTTGTGTATGTTGGATCATATTTTTCTTTTTCTCTTACCAAATCTGCATGCCCACTGATGGATAGACTTGAAAAAAATATGTTGTGGGCATCTAATTACAGGAAGACACATTTATACATTTAATCTCAGGGTCACTTAAAAAGTATTCTATCAGTGGAGTCTTAAACTTTAGCACATAATTAGCTGCTTTTCTTGTGCATAATTTAAAAATCAGCTCAAGATGATTTGATTATTTGTCAATGACATATATTTTATTTCTGAACTTGTAGCATCTCTCACTGGAGAAGGACATGGCAACCTACTCCACTATTCTTGCCTAAAGAATCCTATGGACAGAGGAGCCTGGCAGGCTACAGTCCATAGGTCGCTAAGAGTTGGACATAACTGAAGCAACTTAGCAGCAGCAGCATCTCTCAAAAATGTAGACTACATGACCCTTACAAGAAAACATTTGACATTAACATGCTCTCAGTTCTCTGCAGAAACACAGACTATTATTTTTGGTTTATGATCTTTTCTCATTTCCTCAATTTGTATAAGATTTCTGACACTGATCAAGGAACTTCATCTGTGTTATGTTTCCCTGGGAAATGGTGCAGCTTGTCATTTTTCCTCCCTTATGTGTAACAGTACCGCATACCTCTACGCAGTTTACAGGGAATATCTTACATTTTGATACATAACCCAATGAAAGAAAAGGAAAAAGTCAAGTGACCTTGACATTCTTAATAAATTCAAGAAAAAATATTCTTCAGGTAGATATTAAAGTTATTAAATCATTGCTAATTAACTTTTAGCAATTATCAAGCCTGGCACTTTCTGTGAAACCTTCCATTTTGAAAACTTCATTAACACTGCTCTCACTTAAACCATGCTGAAATAATTCATCTATCTGATGTGTGTTACTAAAACAACTTACTCTATCTTGTTTAAGTTGAACATCAATTAAATAAAGTGTAGGAAATAACTCCCAGAATCTCAATGAAGCCTAGAGAATCAAGCTTAGAAAAGTCTATGAGACCAGGAAAAAATTCTAACTATGTTATACTTCCACCATTGATGGAATGGTGTTGCATGGTGGATGATATACCACCATCTTTGGTATTGCAAAGATACCAAGGTAAGGCAAATCTTGAGTATAAGATTTAACTTCTCATTCTTTTGAGATTCCTGTAGGGATAAACCTAGAAAAAAATTAATATTTCAAAAAGGTACTCTATCAAAAGTATATACTCCAAAATTAACTAGAAGTATAAATATTATTCATAATATTTATTTTTAAATAAAATATTAATTATTGACTTTATTCCTGGCATGTTCAATTAGGTCATTAAAATTATGACATACTTCTTAATATTTGTTGTTGTCCTTTAAATATTTTCTTCTCCTTGTTAGGGGAAGCACACTGACTGAAACTGCCCACCCAGGCCAGGCACCATAGTAACCATTTGTATGAATTGTTTTGCAGGAGGTCCTGGTAAGGAACAAAGAACTAATAAGCCACTACTAACCGAAAGAGTTCAGGAAAGGTCAAAAGGAGACACCCCAGTCTGACCACTTCCCAGAATCCTTCTCTTTGGCGTCCATCTTGCCTGAACAAGGCATGCACCACCAGGAAGGATTCTGAGTCAGAATGATTGGCTAAAGACAACTGGGAAACTAATCCCATTACCATAAAACCTAAGACTGCGAGCCACTTGGCAGAGCTGTTCTTCTGGGTTCCCTTACCCTACTGCAAGAAATTTTATTGGAAAAGAGCACCCAGGTCCCCTTTCCTAATAAAATTTCTTGCTGTGTTAGCACATGTGTCTCCTCGGACAATTCATTTCTGAGGGTTAGACAAGAACCCAGTTTCAGGTCCTGGAAGGGGTCCCCCCTTCCTGCAACATTATTACTCCTTCAAAATCAAAGAATGATTTTCTGCAGCATAAGCATAGACTTTATATACAGAATGACCTCATATCTGACTATTAGTACAGTCAGGACACTAAGAGATAGTGTTGATAGAAGAAATATTTGTAATCATTTGTTTTTTCAAAATGCAACTTCTTATCATAGAAAATAGGAATAGTAAAGTTTTCACTAACATGTGATACTAGAGCTAAGAACAGTTTTCATCTCTCCAATGTTATTGAGATAATAAAATATATTCTAAAATGGTGTCAAATAACTGAATATTGTAATTGTGTTTAAACAATGTCAGATTGGAAATCCATTTAATTGACTGTTGCTTTTAAAATATGAAATCAATATACAGAAATCCCTTGCATTCCTACACATTAATAATGAGAAAAGAGAAAGAGAAATTAAGGAAACAATTCCATTCAACATTGCAACAAGAATAAAATACTTAAGAATATATCTACCTAAAGAAACAAAAGACCTATATATAGAAAACTATAAAACACTGGTGAAAGAAATCAAAGAAGACACTAATAGAGAAATATACCGTGTTCATGGAGCTGAAGAATCAATACAGTGAAAATGAGTATTCTACCCAAAGCAGTCTATAGATTCAATGCAATCGCTATCAAGCTACCAACGGTATTTTTCACAGAGCTAGAACAAATAATTTCACAATTTGTATGGAAATACAAAAAACCTCTAATAGCCAAAGCAATCTTGAGAAAGAAGAATGGAACTGGAGGAATCAACCTGCCTGACTTCAGGCTCTACTACAAAGCCACAGTCATCAAGACAGTATGGTACTGGCACAAAGACAGAAATATAGATCAATGGAAAAAAATAGAAAGCCCAGAGATAAATCCACGCACCTATGGACACCTTATCTTTAACAAAGGAGGCGAGAATATACCATGGAGAAAAGACAATCTCTTTAACAAGTGGTGCTGTGAAAACTGGTCAACTACTTGTAAAAGAATAAAACTAGAACATTTTCTAACACCATACACAAAAATAAACTCAAAATGGATTAAAGATCTAAATGAAAGACCAGAAACTATAAAAGTCCTTAAGGAGAACATAGGCAAAACACTCTCCTATGTAAATAACAGCAGGATCCTCAATGACCCACCTCCCAGAATATTGGAAATAAAAGCAAAAATAAACAAATGGGACCTAATTAAAATTAAAAGCTTCTGCACAACAAAGGAAACTATAAGCAAGGTGAAAAGACAGCCATCAGAATGGGAGAAAATAACAGCAAATGAAGCAACTGACAAACAACTAATCTCAAAAATATATAAGCAATTGCTACAGCTCAACTTCAGAAAAATAAATGACCCAATCAAAAAATGGCCCAAAAAACTAAACAGACATTTCTCCAAAGAAGACATACAGATGGCTAACAAACACGTGAAAAGTTGCTCAACATCACTCATTATCAGAGAAATGTAAGTCAAAACCACAGTGAGGTACCATTTCACGCCAGTCAGAATGGCTGCTATCCAAAAGTCTACAAGCAATAAATGCTGGAGAGGATGCAGAGAAAAGGGAACCCTCTTACACTGTTGGTGGGAATGCAAACTAGCACAGCCACTATGGAGAACAGTGTGGAGATTCCTTAAAAAACTGGAAATAGAACTGCCATACAACCCAGCAATCACACTGCTGGGCCTACACACTGAGGAAACCAGAATTGAAAGAGACACGTGTACCCCAATGTTCATCGCAGCACTGTTTATAATAGCCAGGACATGGAAGCAACCTAGATGTCCATCAGCAGACGAATGGATAAGAAAGCCATGCTACATATACACAATGGATTATTGCTCAGCCATTAAAAAGAATACATTTGAATCAGTTCTAATGAGGTGGATGAAACTGGAGCCTATTATACAGAGTGAAGTAAGCCAGAAAGAAAAACACCAATACAGTATACTAAAGTATATATATGGAATTTAGAAAGATGGTAACGATAACCCTGTATGCAAGCAGCAGGGGAGATGCAGATGTGCGGAGCCGTCTTTTGGACTCTGTGGGGGAGGGCGAGGATGGGGTGGTTTGGGAGGGTGGCATTGAGGCATGTATTGTCTTGTGTGTGAGGCGGGTCACCAGTCCAGGTTCAATGCATGATGTGGGATGCTCAGGGCTGGTGTTCTGGGATGACCCAGGGGGATGGTGTTGGGGGTGGGTGGGAGGGGGGTTCAGGGTGGGGGACACATGTGTACCCATGGCAGATTCATGTTGATATATGGCAAAACCAATACAATATTGTAAAGTGATTGGCCTCCAATTAAAATAAATAAATTTATATTTAAAAATTAAAATAAAATATGAAATTATTCTGGGAATTTTTTCTGGTTTTCACTAGAACATTTCCAGTGGCAAAGTGTAGATTTTATTATAAGCAACATGATATTGTACATCATTAAAATATACTCTTAAATTAGCATTTTTTATCCTACAATTTTATTTTTATAAGTTCAGTGAAGGTATAAAACATATTTAGAATATTAGAGGTACATCAATAATGTGTTACAATTGTCATATCTATGATAGTAACCTATAGAATCTTCTCATTATCTAAAACTATAAAATTCCAAAGGAGAAATTTCATCTTGATAACATATCCCCTTGTTTAACACCTGAAGAAAAACATGTTTTAACAGAATCAAGAGATAAATGCAAAAAAAAAAAAAAAAGTTGGCTGTCTCCTAGGAAAATGCATACACATACACACGTGCCCACCCACACATACACACACAGACACACATACACACACAGAGTCCAGTAGCAACAGCAATATTAAATGCTTCAAGGTTGAAGGATAAAGCTGAGATACTATGATAGTTTTTGGCTGGATTAATTTTTTCCTATTATCAGTACTTTGTTCAACAGAATAATTTCCAGGACAAAAATAAATACATTTGGATTTAACAAAAAGTGGGCAAATGTATTCAAGTTCATATTTCAGATTGACAGCTTCTTTATATTCAATGGCATCATTTGGAAACTCTAGGATCTATTATTTTTTAATTTTGTCATATTATTTAAATACATTGTAGTGTATTAAATACTAGAGAAAAATAAAATCCATAGATATAAGAGACTGTTGTTAAGTATATGAGAAAAAATGTCAATAATAGCATTCCTATGAAAAGCTTCAGTTCCACATTTCATTATTGAATTGTCAGCTTTCTGGAATGTCCTTATTTGATTAAAACTGAAATTACTGATCAAATAGTATACACGTCATAGAGACAGGGGATGATATGACGAAATTTTCAAAAACTAAACTATGCTGGAAAACAAGAAAAAGGAATATGTTTTTCTTTCTTTGTTAAGAAAGAAGTAAATCATTGTCTTTTTACCAAAATCTACTTTAAAGTAAATGCCTTGCATTACATCCAAATTGAGTTAGATTCAGTGTAGCAATGTGGGGACATATAACTGTTGCTGAAACCTGAATGAGGCATCTATAAATTTGCCTAACACTAGTACAGCTTAGAAAAAATTCAAACTGACCATGATAGCGCTGCATGTTTATTTGCTCAGCCATGTCTGACTCCTTGTGACCCTTTGGGCTGTAGCCCGCCAGGGTTTTCTGTCACTGGGATTTTTCATGCAAGAATATTGGGGTGGATTGCTGTTTTCTCCTCCAAGAGATCTTCCTGACCCAGGGGTTGAAAGCATGTCTCCTGTGCTTCCTGCATCACAGGCGGATTCTTTACCTGCTAAGCCATCAGGAAAGCCTTGACCAGAAGAGTGGATAGGACTAATTGTATTCTGGAGCTACAAGTCTAGTATTTACCAGAATAGGAAGAGCAAAACAGAGCGGCAATTTTGATGTAAATTTAGGAAAGCCTGGAGATAATAAAGCAGGTGAAGAAAGCAATAGGATTGTTTGTGAGCAAATACACTTGGATGTGGCCAAGGTGGGAAGTACCAGAATAGGAGTTTTTCTCTCTCCACATCAGTCTGGGGATTAAATGCAACCTGGGTAAGAAATTTCCATCTAGACCAGAGTAGATTATAAGGCCAAAGTAAATCTGGCAATTTACAATGGAATGGGAAATTTAAGGCTGGCAGTTTAAAGGTTTTTGTGTTTAGTAGCTCAGTGGTGTCCAACTCTTTGCGACCCTTTGTACTGCAGTCCGCCAGGCTCCTCTGTCCTTGGGATGTTTCTGGCAAGAATTTAAGAGCTTTCAGAATAGGGTTCAGGATGGGGAACACATGTATACCTGTGGCGGATTCCTTTTGATATTTGGCAAAACTAATACAATTATGTAAAGTTTAAAAATAAAATAAAATTAGAAAAAAAATTAAAAAAAAAAAAGAAAGAATATAACAACAAAAAAAAGGCTTGTATATGTAACCAATGCCCTGTGGTTCTTACCCACAAAGACAGCTATTACTGTGTTTGTGTCATAGGGAGGAAAAAATGTAGCCCCAAATGAATTCCATTCTAAGTTGCACATACACGTAATGTAAAGCAACATACAATTTATAACAGATAATAAGGTAACAAAATAAATAGAACTAAATCTCAAGATAAATATACTGATAGAGTAAGAAAGGGAACATATTGCAAATGTAAATAAATGACAATTATGAAAAAGAACAAAGTAGCTGCCTTGCTTGTGAAAGAATAAAATGTACTCTACATTTGAAAGAATATAAAGATCTCAGAAGAACGAAGGCAGTCAAAAGATAAAATTAATGACTGTCTTTTAAATTAGTGTGAAGATGAATGAGTTAAAGTTCTCAAGTACTGATTTGCATTTATTTTTGTTTTGAAAGCTTAAAACTAAAGAATCTCAAAAAGAAAATATGTGCTAACATTCCTTCCTGTTAATAATTTTTAAACTATGTACCAATGAAAAAAATTGGTGGAATTAGAGTCTGTTGTTTTATATGTATGTTGTCGTGTCAGCTATTTTAAATGGCACAGCAGTTTTTTCCTCTTCACCGGTGTGCAGCTACCAGAGAAAACATCCACAGGTCCTCTTGGCTTCCAATTTGCTTTCAAGGTGGAGATCACATGTAGTTAAGGTGATATTCCAGGTTCTTCCTCAATGGAACCTGTCCCTATCCCTTGTCTATTAAGCTGTTAATCTATGAACTGATTTAGAAACAGAACTAATTAAAATATTGTCACCTTTCACTGCAGAGGCTACCACCAGATATCTGCCTGCCAGATCTCAATTTAAAAACCTTATTGATACTGTATTTGATCAATATTGATCCAGTTGATAAACACTATATTTTGGCATCTGTCTATCTTGCCTCAAGGACACTAAATTCTATTAGCCATCACTATACATCCTTGTGGAACAAAGCGCCATAATCTTCATTCAGGCCTTAACTCTAATTCACAAGTGATATAATTGGGCTTCTGCCATTCCAGAAACCCAGAGTGCCCAATAAGCAATAAACACTACCCTCTTCCCTCAAACCCTGTGAGTTGCATATTTCTTTTTCCTGTAGGAAAATGATGTACATAGGCTTTCCTGTACATAACTGCATTAGAGAAAATACATTTCAAAATAATCCCATTCTAAAATTGCTTAATCTGGATGTCCATGCCAAGGAAGTTCTAGCATCTCTACTTCAGTTTCCAGAGCTGTCTTTATATCAAACTTTGAGAAACAATCTCAGGAAAATATTAATATTGTCTACAGGTATGTATAAAAACCTTTATATCTAGAGAAATGATTTAGTGCCCTCATGTCAATATGTTCTGCTAACTGTGGTGACCCAAGGATGAAAGAGCAGATTAAACCAAGGAGAGTCTTGGAATGGAATGGGATGGAATGGATTGGAAAAACCAGACCCTTGTTGTCCTTCCCTCCCCCATGTTGTAACTATTAATGGAACAGTATAACCTGTCTCCCCTCCTACCTCATAGGGAGGAGGTATTTGCATTACTCATCACCCCCCCACCCAGTATACATGCTTCATCCAATCAGTGAATGACCCACAAGACCCCTATCCTACTCCTTGTACCCTCAGTATAAAAGTGGACTAAAGACCCCTGTTCAATGTCTGGCCTTGAGCTGGCCCACTGTTCTAACAGTGTCTCCCATTCTAATAAACTTTATTTCCTTCTCATTCTGTTTCATGTCTGGAAATTCTTTTCCAACCCGCACCCAGACTAGGACATTAACCATTATCAGATCTTCTCTATTCTCTTGGTAAAACAACAATGTCATTAGCTACTCCAAATGTACTTACCTACCTACCTAGTAGACAGGTATTAGTCCCTGATAATGCCTATTAGTCCCTACATTAGCTAGCTCATGAAATTCTTTCAGTATGTAGATTATTTCTTGTCAGAGCAAGAGCTTTACTTTATAACTTGGGTTACTATAAGATTCACCCCTTACTTTTAACAAAGAGACAATGAAGATTGCAATTGACTATTTTGGAAAAATCTCAAGAAAAATCCATGAAAACACTTGCCCTATGTGAGCTCTTTATACAGTCCCAAGAAAAGTATCTGCTGCCTTCTTCAGGAAAGTGGGAGAGAATTATGTTTCCCACCCTAGAGGATTCAGGAGAATCTGAAGGGTTCAAAATTTTCAAGCTCACTTATCCAGATGCCCTTGTCCTAGGTCTCAACCTTCCCAGGCTTTCCCAAGCCTTTGACACAGGAAACCTATTAAGACTGGACATAGAGTTTACACTGAAGTTTTGTGATCATTATTCAGAACCTTAAGCTTGATTTATAGTGGCTGCAGGTGATGTGGGTCTGCTTAAAACCTGAAATAGAGGCCCTCTACCTTTACAGCTTGCCCTAAGTGAACAAATGTATTCCAGAGAACTGTAATTTTCTTTTTACCAAACTTCAAATGCAGTTATTAAAAAGCTAAGCCATTTAACAATTGTCGTAATTATTACTCCTATACTGTTCAAGCAGCAAAGTCAAAGCTTATTGTGGCACACTGTGCTCCAGTGTTTCTCATACAAATTAATTGCAGATAGAAACTCAGCATTTATGTATTGAGCATACAGGAGAAATAGGAAACCTAATTACCACCAGTAATATGGTCCTTTTAGTTGTCAGAGTGAGGAGTAATGTAGGTCAAAAATCCATCCTGGACATCTACTATTTAGGATCCTTTCTGGTAGCCACTGTCATACACAGGTTCATCAGAAAGCAGAGTCTGAGGGAGATTCTCAAGAAAGATAATTTCAAAGAAATAGGGCAGAGTGAAGTACAAGGACAGAAACCAGCAAGGGCCAATTTAAGGATTCATTATCAAGATGGCCACAACTAATTGAGATGAATTGCTTGATATATTTGGACTGTCCACAAGCAAGCCATACAAACGCATCTCAGAACTGGCCCTCTTGGCAAAATGTATTCAATCCATCTTATCTCATTGTTTTCAGAAAGATAGTAAATATCTCTAGCATCTGGTAGCTGTTTCTACTAGTTTAGCTATGGCGTTCTTTTATTGACATGTTTTTTTTTTTTTTTCATAACATCAACATCAGACAAGGGCTCTCTCTGACTGCCATAGAACAAGAGAAAAAAGGACAAAAGTAAATATACTTTGCAAGCATGAAAGTATGACCAAACATGCCCTTCTTCTCATAGTGTCTTCTTCAGTGACCATCCCAGCCCCTCACTGTTCCTCTGGCATTCAAGATTAGAAAAAAAAAAACAAAAACAAAAAAACTTAATCTTAAAGTTATATCTGACATCTTACGATATTCAATCCAGAACAGCTTAAACTTCCTTGAACCTTCCAACAAATCTAATAGATGTCCAGAAGTCTATGGTAATATGGTAATTAATCAGAGTTTCCCTGAAAAATTGAAGCAATAAGAGAGATTAGACAGATATAGAGGTACATATATAACAGGCTGCTGCTGCTGCTAAGTTGCTTCAGTCGTGTCCGACTCTGTGCGACCCCCTAGATGGCAGCCCACCAGGCTCCCCCATCCCTGGGATTCTCCAGGCAAGAATACTGGAGTGGGTTGCCATTTCCTTCTCCAATGCATGAAAGTGAAAAGTGAAGGTGAAGTCACTCAGTCATGTCCGACTCTTCGCAACCCCATGGACTGTAGCCTACCAGGCTTCTCCGTCCATGGGATTTTCCAGCTAAGCCTACTGGAGTGGGTTGCCATTTCCTTCTCCGTATATAGCAGGAGAGTTATTATAATATTTGGCTTACATAATTATGAATCTTGAGATGTCCCACAGTTAGCTGTTGGCAGACCAGAGAACCAGGAAAGCCAGTGGTGAACAGTTCAAGTACACGTGACTGAGAATGGGGGATTGATGGTGCAAATTTCATCTGGGTCCAAGGTCCAGGAACCAAACGTATCAAGGCCTGAGTGCAGGAGGAGATGGATGTCCCAGCTTAAGTAAAGAGCACATTCACCCTTCCTCCATCTATTTTGTTCTATTCAGGTCCTCAATGGATTGTATGATGCCCACGCTCATTGGAGAGGGTCATCTTTCCTCAATTTGCCAATTCAAAAGCTTCTCTCTCCCAGAACACTCTCACAGACAACCATACAAATAATGTTTTATCATCTATCTAGGAATCCTGTGTCCCAGTCAAGCTGACAAACCGAATTCATGATTATAACTTCCTAGTGGCTCAGACGGTAAAGTGTCTGCCTGCAGCGTGGTAGACCCGGGTTTGATCCCTGGGTTGGGAAGATCCCCTGGGGAAGGAAATGGCAACCCACTCCAGTACTCTTGCCTAGAAAATTCCATGGATGGAGGAGCCTGGTGGGCTACAGTCTATGCGGTCGCAAAGAGTCGGACATGACTGAGCAACTTCACTTCAACAACAATTATAGGTAGGGTGCCAAATATTTCATTGTTTCCAGTCTTCTTTGCTACCAGCACATAACAAACCTAACTTTGAACATTCTACAGTCTTTGCCTGGTGAGCACAAATGGAGGAACAGGTTAAACTTTGAAACTGCCCATGTTTGGGTACCAAGTTACCATGGGAACCTCAACAGCACAGCTCCAGAACATAAGGTAAAGTGCTATCACATGTGTTTGCATGAATCTTTCCAGAGGCCATAGTAACATACTACCAGAGATGGGAGCCAACTGAATTTCATGTGAGATATATGCAATCTTGGATATAGTAAGTATCTACACAAAATTGAGAAGTTATTTGTAGTACAATGAGAAATGAACTCCTTAAGCTAATCAGCGCTTGCATATTTAAAACACACTATAGAAAGCTATATCAAGATAATAATATATTATAACTCTAATGATCATTGTATATGGTATATGATCAAATGGTACACTAGGAAAATTATACCAAGATGATGAGGATTAGTTAAAATGATTGCACAGTGAACATTTCAAAGTTATGACTATGAAATTTTAGATATTTCATGAACCGTTTTAATACATACCCATTTTAAAATTATGAATTTGCTTATAAGTTTAGCTGTAATGGACTAATATCTTCTTTGAAGTTACCTCTACATATTGAAAAAAAAATTGAATTTGAACTGTAAAAAATGGTCTCTAACTCACTACAATAGCCAGGATGGTCCTCTGGAGAAGAGGTGAGCATTGAGGTAACCATTTAAAGGGTTTATAGATTGTAGTAAATAACTGAAATGGCTCTCCAATGAGATTGTTGCTAAAATAGACTGTTAAGATTTGTGTAGACCTGTTGTCCTGTGAGCTCTAGATACTTCACATTTTCCTTCCATATGTTTCCCTTGAGGTTTGCACTAATATTTAAACAAAATAGCTGTCTGGAGATATTTTTCAGTTCTGGAAAAACAACACTTTTTCATCTAGGTTTCTTCTACCAGAGTGACCATTTACAGAATTCTTCTTCTATAACAATATGAGAAGAATATTTTCCTTTTCTTATTTCAGTAAATAAAATATTTTCAACTTTAATATTAGCTTTTATCTTCTATAAAATGTTGAAAGACTAGGCTTAACATTTTAAGTGTGCATTGTTACTTACTACTATAATATATTTTTTATTAATCCAGAACAAGACAAAGTTTCTTCAGTTTAAACCATATAATCGATATTAAAATCAGGTGTAAAAATCTCAGCTTTAGTTCAGATGTTTTATTGTCTTTATCCTTCATTCATGTATTCCTTTATTCAGCTAGTAAATATTTATTGAATATTTTTGTACCAGGCACCATGCCAGGTAGTTGAAAACAGTTGTAAACATGATGTCCTCAACCCCTGTTCTCATGAGGTCTATAATTTAATACCATTATGCTTAAGAATCTCACAGTAAATATGAAAAAGGCTTTCAGTATTGGGGATGACCTTTAGAAGATACTGAAATGCAATTTTAATATTATCTGCAAGTACATAGGTATTTTCTTATGCAGATTTGGAGAAGAAGACTTTCTTATCAATCAGAGAAGTTATTCTCTTTAGATGAGAAAGGTAATTTGGTAATACATATTCCAAAATAGTACTTTCCCACCATAAGCACTTTGGTTTTTTGCTTGGCAAACACTGAAAAGAAATGAGCATATATAGTTGAAGACAACTGAAAATAGCATGAGTGTTTCTGTTTTTTAAAATCTTGGTCACTTAATAGTTCATCAAGCCTGCTGCTGCTGCTAAGTCACTTCAGTTGTATCTGACTCTGTGCGACCCTATAGATGGCAGCCCACCAGGCTCCTCCGTCCATGGAATTTTCCAGGCAAGAGTACTGGAGTGGGGTGCCATTGCCTTCTCGGTTCATCAAGCCTGGGATATCTTTATTTTAGCATTAGCATCACTGTCTTCTTTGAGAAAACTGTGAGCAGTATTTGGTGGAAACTGCAAAATCAGCTGAAGGAACAACAACAAAAATACCTTCAAAATGGTTAATACCAAGAATTACAAATAAGAACTATTTTTCCCTCTTTATGCAAATTCTGACATTGCTAATAAGTAAAAACAATAAATAAGGCATTTTCTCATGTATAATTATTTTGAAGAAAAAGTTTCCAGTCGTTGATTAGTACAATTATTCTGTAAAAGGAGACTATAATGTAAAAGAAGCAAAGGAATAAATAAACAAAATGTGGAAGCATATTTACAGGGTGATATTAATTATGAGATTATTTACTGAAAGGTAGGTAGTGAATTACCTTAAATACATTAACAAATGAAATTCCAAATTTGTATGGTTTAAAATGTAAGTGAAAGGCAAGATATGATAAGTCAGTAATTATTATAGCCACTTTATGTCTAATTTGGGTTCTTTTAAAATTTTTATGAAAATTTACTTCTTTTTTTAAAAAATAAGTGAAATAAATTTAAAATCTAGTTTTTGTGTTTTTTTTTAACATATTGCTTTGAAAATTAATGCTTTGGAGATGATAACTGACTCAGTAACTTTTTTCAACCAGTTATATGTAGGGATATATTCTGCATATATACAGACATCATTAAAGAAATTTTGCAGTGATAATTTTATAACCAAATTTATAACAATGTTTAGAAAAGAATAAAAGCATGTGAGATCTCAAACTCCTGTTACAATATTTCATTTAATTTTTCCCTCCATTCTTTAATAGTTGCCAAATAGAAATATATATATTTTAAAAAATACTGAGCAGTAATACGTATTTAAGACTATCAAATGTATGCATGCAATATCAGTTACTGCCAGAAACAAGAAGTATTGGAAGGTTTTGACTGCAAAACCCCAGGAGGAAACTTTAGAGTGACGGAATTTTCTGTATCCTGACTGTGGTAGTGATTTTATGAGTGTGTTCATTTCTTTATACTCTCAACACTGTAAACTCCAGGAAAGTAAAGTTTTTTATTTGTAAAATTTTTAAAAAATGAATAAAGTAGATCTAAGTGTTTACTCTGTAGGCTTTTCATATAATATGCAAAAATTTTCACAAGATAAAAATTTCATGTTCTACAACCTACTATTTATACATGATCAAGTTTATATTTCTTATTATTCTAGATTAATGAATTCATAATCTTTACCAAAAATTTTTTGAAGAGTTTTATTTTTATACTTCAAATTATGCTTGACTGGTATTAAATTTTTTTAAGTTATGATTTTAATATGTTTTTATTACTTAAGTTTTCTGGAATTCTAGTGTTTATAGATGTCCCAGTTCCTATTTCCTTTCTCAAGAAGTCCCAGCCTAAGTATATCAAATTTGCCTAGGTTTTAAATTATTTCACTTTCCTGTGACCCCTATGAATTAACTTCTTAAACATCAGTACTCTCCCTTTCTGAGATACCTCTGACTTGCAAGCAACATGCCTACACTAGGAACAATGTCCACCTACACCCTGGAAACCAAACCAACACAAGAGGATACATCTGCCAATTGATATCAAGAATGTTGAAAATTTAATGACTGTATTTATCAGAAAGTTTCTAATGCCAAAATTTACTGGAGGAGAGACAGAAAACACTAAAAAGAAATTCAATCATAGATAACACTTAAAAAACTTACATCCAAAATTTTTTATACTAGAAGTTGCTTTTTGTTTTGTTTTGTTTTTGATAGGTAAGAAGTAGATTTACTTAGAGAGATACATTCCATAGATAGAATTCCCTCTGCCTCAAAAGGCTTATATGTCAGAGGTTTAACAAGCCTTTATATTCAAAATAATATCTATGTTATTTGTGTTATTATAGACCAAAATCAGATGAAAATCCCACCTTCACATATTATCTGAATCTTAATTCCCAAAGCTGTTAACCAAATTAATGATAAATTCCATATTCAATCATATCAAATTTGAAAATATAAAGTCGATGAATAAACTTGACACAAATTGTCAGCAAATTTTTGCTAAAGTTTACATGAGAATTCCAAATTATTTTTAAAAGATTTTAACCTTTGGCAGGAAGCAGGAGAGAGCAGGAACAGGTAGCTATAGGAAGAAGTGTCCATGGAGTTCCCTGTGCTGTCATAGAACAACAACAATGGTAGTAGCATCAGAGTTGGCCTGTCACAGACCTTTATGCTTTCCAGAGACCCAACACAGTGGGAAGAGCACTGAAATGTTTTCCTATCCCCCACTTCTTGCTTTAAGAGACGTAGAGAACTCATTGGAGAGAGCAACCACGAACTTGTAGCCCTTGGGGTGAAGAGACTGCAGAGGGTCAGTGTGGAACTCAAGAGATCTATACTGACTGGGGACAAGATTTCATTCCACAGTGAAGTTTGAAAGTGAAAATGTTAAGTCAGTCATGTCCAACTCTGTGTGACCCTATGGACTGTAGCCAACCAGGTCATCTGTCTATGGAGTTCTCCAGACAATACTGGAGTGGGTTCCCATTCCCTTCTCCAGGGGATCTTCCCAACCCAAGGATCTAACCTGGGTCTTCTGCATTGCAGGCAGATTCGTTATTATCTGAGGTACTAATTCACTGCCACTTAAACTCATTAAAATTTCCTCCATAAAACTGTTATTTGCTCTGGTATAAACATTTGTGACTTCCCCAAATCCGCATGCTGGAATCCTAATGCAAACATGTAGGTGTTATGAGGTGATTAAATCATGAAGATGGAACCTTCATAAATGGATTAGTTCTCTTATAAAAGAGATCACATAGAGCTCCCTACGTGACTCATTGGAAAAGACTCTGATGCTGGGAGGGATTGGGGGCAGGAGGAGAAGGGGACGAAAGAGGATGAGATGGCTGGATGACGTCACTGACTCGATGGACGTGAATCTGAGTGAACTCCGGGAGTTGGTGATGGACAGGGAGGCCTGGCGCGCTGCGATTCATGGGGTCGCAAAGAGTCGGACATGACTGAGAAACTGAACTGAACTGAACTAAACTAAGACCTCCCTGACCCCTTCCATCATGTGAGGCCACATCAAAAAGTCTACACCTCATACGAGGGCTGTCCCAGAACCCATCATGCATGTAGGCACCCTAACCTCAGATCACCAGTCTCCAAAACTGTGAGAAATACAATTTTGATGTTAGTAAGCCAGCAGTCTGTGGGATTTTGTTATTGCAGTCCAAATGGACTAGGACAGCATTCAAAGCAAATATTAAATTCAGTATGTGAAAATAGACAAAATTTCATGTTGGCACATTTGATTTTATATTTTTAGGTACAATTTATAAAATAACATAACTAGAAAGAAGTAAAACCTGTTGCCTTTAACAGTTTTCTTCTAATTGATACTCACTTGTGGTTTCCACAAGGTTCTATACTATCTATGATACAAAATATTTATTTCTTCATTCATCTTAAATGCTTGTTCAAAAGTCCATTTTTTTTTTTTTATTTAGCAAGAACTTTCTCACACTTAGTTGGAGTGATTATACCCATTTATCAAAAATTTCTAAAGCTATGTAAATGAGATAAGATTTATCCATAAATACTGTTCAATATCACAGTATAGAAAATTAAATACTATTAATGATAGAAGAATATATCATAAGTTAATGATAAAACAATGTTACACAAATAAAATTCAATATCACTTGTAAATTGTAATTTTAGTTCACAAAAGAGTAAGTTCACTGACTATGTATAGGACAAGACTTTCAGTTTTTAAAATGTTAGAAACATATACATATATATATATATATTTTAAACTGAGCTACATATGATAGTGATATATATTAAGAAGCACATGTTTATGTGTATTGGGGAAAGATTCTATATTATCAGTTCACTATTCATTTTCATTTTGATGGTCTTCTTAAGTTAACAGGTCACTTGTTGAATGTTAGAACACAGAATTATATTACTTAGTATAAAATCTAGCCCTCTCTTTTCAAACCTCATGCTCCAGAACTAAAAGGGACATGTGTGTGTGCTCAATCGGTCAGTCGTGTCTGATTCTTTGTAGCCCCATAGACTGTAGCCTGCCAGGCTTTTCTGCCCATGAAATTTTCCAGTCTAGTATACTGGAGTGGGAAGCCATTCCCTCCTTCAGGGGATCTTCTCAACCCAGGGATCCAACCACATCTCTGGCATTGGCAGGTGGATTCTTTAGCATTAGCGCCACCTGATATCCCTGAATATTAATACAATTATCTATTTTACGCTATATTCTAGACACTAATGCTTCTTACATGTTGGTAAGAGAACTTTATACATACAAAAGCAGTGCTATATTTGGGCAGCTAGATATGGCTTAATATATGACCTTATGAATTAAACCTTTATTTTTCTTCACTTGACTCAAAAATATTTCTATTATTTATTATAAACCATATACATTTTCACTGAATAAAATAAACAGTAAAGAAAACAAAACTACATAGCAATAAAACAGAGTCACTTTGAATATCTTGATCAGTATCTTTCCAGATAGAGGATAAAATGGGATCAGTACAGAGGACTAGATATGTATGTTTGTAAAAGACGCTTACTCCTTGGAAGGAAAGTTATGACCAACCTAGATAGCATATTCAAAAGCAGAGACATTACTTTGCCAACAAAGGTCTGTCTAGTCAAGGCTCTGGTTTTTCCAGTGATCATGTATGGATGTGAAAGTTGAACTGTGAAGAAAGCTGAGTGCCGAAGAATTGATGCTTTTGAACTGTGGTGTTGAAGACTCTTGAGAGTCCCTTGGATTGCAAGGAGATCCAACCAGTCCATCCTAAAGGAGATCAATCCTGGGTGTTCATTGGAAGGACTGATGCTAAAGCTGAAACTCCAATACTTTGGCCACCTCATGAGAAGAGTTGACTCATTGGAAAAGACCCTGATGCTGGGAGGGATTGGGGGCAGGAAAAGAAGGGGACTACAGAGGATGAGATGGCTGGATGGCATCACTGACTCGATGGGCGTGAGTCTGAGTGAACTCCAGGAATTGGTGATGGACAGGGAGGCCTGGTGTGCTGCGATTCATGGGGTTGCAAAGAGTCGGACATGACTGAGCGACTGAACAGAACTGAATATGTCTTTTACAGATGAAATATAATTTTGTGATCAATCTCCTTATTTAGAAGAAAATAGATTAGTAAATTTTAATGTTATACATAATTCATGAGAAATATCAATCATTCCATTTTATTTGAATAAAATGTACCTCAAAAACTTTTCTAGCAAATAACCACAGCAGGGAAAATATAGAAATTATATTTGTGTGGTGCTCACATATTTGTATCTAATTATTTCCTTGAAAAATCATATTAGAACTACCATTATTTTCTCAAAGAAAATATTTAAAAATTTTTCCGTATATTGCTAAATTATACTGAAAAAAATTTGAGCCAAATTAGAAACCCATTTAAATGTATGAAAGTAATCTATGTATTATTACTGCCATTGAGTGTTTTCTACAAATATTGATCTGTCAGTCACATTATGGGCTTCCCATGTGGCTCTGTGGGAAAAGAATGCACCTGCCAATGCAGGAGGTGCAGAGCCTCCAATTTGATCCCTGAATCAGGAATATCCCTTGGAGGAGGAAATGGCTACCCTCTCCTGTATTCTTGCCTGGAGAATACTATGTTCAGAGGAGCTTTGTGGGCTATAGTTCATAGGGTCGCAAAAAGTTGGCCATGACTGAGCATGCATGCACAGGTGCCTCATTATTTTAATTTAAATAATTTAATTTGGATAATTTAAGTTAATAATTAGATCAAGAAATGAATATACCTGCTGAAATTTGGTATTTTTTCTGGAGGCCCTAGGACATAATGATTAAAATCTTGAACAATGGTCCCAGACTGCATTTGTGTAAATATTAGGTCAGCCAAGTTTCACCCATATGACCTGGGCCTAGTTACTTAGTTACTGCATACCTCGTTTTCCCCCTCTTTAGGGTATAGGTTTAATAAAAAATGAGGATTAAATGTTATATATATATATATCATGGCCTTTGCTGGTGGCTCAGCAGTAAAGAATTCACCCTGCCGATGCAGGAGATTCAGGTTCAATACCTGGGTCAGGAAGATCACCTGGAAAAGGAAATGGCAACACACCCCAGTATTCTTGCCTGGGAAATTCCATGGACAGAGGCGACTGGTGGGCTACAGTCCATGGGGTTGCAAAAAGTCAGATGTGACTTCAGACACCGAACAACAAATGGTTAAAAGGAAGTTTTATTTGTGTTGAGAATTTTTTTCTGAATAAATAGAACACTGGGTGTTTTTGCCTCTATCTAGAAGGGTCTGCATTTTCTTGAGAGGTCGAGAAATAAATACATGGTGGTTAATAAAAACACAGATCTATCTTGCCTACGTTTTCAGGTAGATGATCAGTCATAAGGAAATGCACAAAAGTCACATTACAGGAGATTTCTGGCTGATAACTTTCAGTATACTGGTTTTGTGTAAATAATGACAATGCTTCAGAGGAGAACTGCTGCAGTTTCGTACTCAATAAAGGGTGGGGGCAATCACCTTGTCACTATTTATTGCTACTTGTCACTCCCAACTTTAACAGCTAGTTCCATTTTCCCATGAAAAGCAGACAACAAAGAGAAATGGCCCAAAGTTTCAAAATTTGGAAGGTAGAAAGGGCAATTGGTAAGGCAAACATTACAACAGAAACATTGACATGAAAAGTAATTCGGCAAAGTCAGAATCACCCTGAGTCCCTCGGCTCTTTAATGACAGGCCCACATGCTCCATCTCCATGTTGTCTCATTTCACCACGAGCTTCTGCATTTAGAGACATTATATTAAAAGTTTCTAAAAGACCTAGACCTAACCTAGTCCTCACCATCTGAATGGGAAATTGTGCCAGCTTTGTGTCCTCTTATTTCATACCAGGCAGTGTAATTAAAACTGAGTCTCACTTTGGGAACCATAGAAAGACATCTTTCCTTGAAACACAGGTATAGTGCTATTTCTGGTAGATTCCAGCAGTCTAATTCATTCAAATGTCCAATAATAACCCAGCAGGGACAGTGCCTAGGGTCTAAGCATGAAGTTTGTGTCTCTCAAACCTCTTGCTTATAATAAAAAAGCTACAGAAATTATTTTCCTGTGGCAGTTTTAGTCCTTCAAGACAATAAAGAGAGAAAAAGTTTCTTCCAGGTGTCTAAGTATGGTATCATTGTTATCTATACATTCTAAATACTCTACGTCCTTGTCTGTACTGGACCGTGCTCAATTCAGACAGGAAGGTCAGCATGATAAAGCAAAAAACATAGATAATCAAAATTGTAGGGAAAAATAAAACTCTTCCACAATCAACCTCTTATATAAACTTGCCTCAGCCCCTTTTGTCCGTATATACGTATGTATGTATGTATGTACTGTATAATGCAAAATAAGTAATAAATGGGGCTTCCCAGGTGGTGCTAGTGGTAAAGAACCAACCTACTAATGCAGGAGACATAAGAGACACGGTTTGATCCCTGAGTTGAGAAGATCCCTTGGAGGAGGACATGGCAACCCATTCCAGTATTAATCCCTGGAGAATCCCATGGACAGAGGAGCCTGGCAAGCTATAGTCCATAGGGCTTCAAAGAGTCGGACAGGAGTTAGCATTCATTCAAATAATAAGAAAATAATTATTACTATAATACATTAGCAGTACATATTTTATCCTTTGCAAACACATCTCCCAAATGTCTATTACTGATTCTTCTTTGAAGGCACTCAACAAATAATAATACTAAGACTAATTGGCATTCCTTAAAATATAACATGGCTGACAAACACAACCCCCAAGTAAAGAGATTCTCAAGAACACAGAGAAAGCAAGTGTATTGCTGCCTGCATTCAATTACTGTATTATAAAGCATTCATTCCTTTGGAAGAACCTATTATTTTTCAAAATAATGCAAAGTCTCAGCAGGTGTCATTGTAGTGGGTTGTGCAAACTGTATCTCTGCCAAACTCCAGTAATTATTTAGACCAGTCAGACTCTGCGTGTGCTTGACAACAGAGTCAGCATTCACTACATCACTTCAAATTGTTCTTTGGATCTTATTGTTAAGATCATGAAATTCATTACTGGGGACTAAACCCTTCATTATACATTTTGTCAAAGTTCTCAAGCAATACAGTATTTGAAAAAGAACAAGCAGAATTAATTTCCTATAGGGAGCATTTAGAAGCAAAACAATTAAATAAAGAAAGAAAGGAAAGGATTTACAAAATACATGTTACATTGTCACCAAATAGTGACAGCTCTTTTCTGCCCACGTCAGTCAGATCAGCAAAAGCACACAATATTTAAGAATACTCAATAAACTTCTTTTGAATGATACCATAGCTTTGAAAGTTCATTTTTTCAAAATATTATCTTTCTTAAAATCAAAGAATACCTATTGCTTGAAGTGGTATTTTTTTTCACAACTGATATTTAATTTGAGGAAATATTCAGTGATGTTAGAATGAGACATTAACTACCATATAAGGTTCATGTAATAACTATTTTATTTCAGGCTGTATTTTTGATGAATAATATTTATCATCCCATTGAAGTTCTGAGAGTAGAAAAAATCCACTAGATTTAACTGACTGTGGGATTTTCCTACACTTAAAAGGAATTCTGGAAATTACTTTCTATTTGTTAGTCATGTCCACTCTGACCTCTATCCTAAAACTTAAATAACACACTGCAAAGACCTTTGTAGATGCTTTTTTTTTAAATAGACTAAATCCAACTTTCTCTTCAATAGAGCATAAATCCAAAGAAACTTGGCAATCTCTGAGAGACAGAATATTTAATGCATACCAAATATGTTCACAGCCAAGGAAACCAACCTACATTATAGACAATGTGTTAGGATTTTAACTTCCTCAGATGACCATTTGCTCAGTGAATCATCCAGGTGTATCAAAAGACATCGCAGCCTGTCCACATAGCTTGAAGTCTACCTCTTTCTGGATGGGTTTGCTGACTGTTCTGTTTACTCTCCCTTAATTAAAACGTGTTCCTCTTGTCACAGGGTAAGGTGAATCCAATGAAGTTCAATACCTTCTTCTGCTTTTCATTTATTGTTAGCACTTTCACAGATGATGTTACTTCTTTGATGTTTTCATTATCTACCTGTATTCCTGAACTGTTCTGAATGTTCAAATGCAAATGTTCTGCAGGATGTCACATTTCTCCCATTCAACTTCATAGTCATCTTGCTTTTCCCCATCTATCTTCCTAGAATATTTATGAAACAATCTATTTATAAGTTATATATCATAAATTATCCTAGAAATGAAATACAGAATATGAAAATCAAGTTACCTATAAAAGATAACAAATTTGAGTCTATAAGGTCACCTGCGTGGTGCTGGGTGGTGTGCTATGAATTGTGTGTGGATGTGTGTGTGATTGCTTTATAAACAAGGGCCAATACCTTTTTTCCCCCAAATTTCCCCTATCGTTTGAGAACTTGGGTTTCTCTGTAACAGGTCTGTTTTCCCTGGCCTGGTGTTATTGATTTCTAAGATTTCATTTCAAACAGTATAAAATAGGTCATCCTTGTCTGGGACTTGTCTTTCACAATTCAGCCATTTCTGTTTCACAGGTATGCAGATTTAACAAATTGTCTTGGCCCCCTGCAGTTTCCAATTATTACAGTTTACATGATTTAAATTAAACTGTGGGCCTCAGCCGGCCCTAGGGAGAGAGAGAGTATAGGATTCCTTCTCTGACATTCTGAGACCAGGGAAATGTGGGTCCCAAGCCCAGCACAGAGCCAGACAGAGAACAAATCATCACAGCAGAAGAAAGTTACCTCAGTCCCAGGAGGAAATCCCTTGCAATCTGCCAGTAGTCCAATAACAAGAAGAAATCTGTGGAAGAGTTTCTGTTTTATATCTGAATGGACTGTAGACTCATGTTAGCAGTCCTGATACGAAGCAGTTTTAAGGCAGGAAATTAAAAAACTGCTAATGAAAGACTCTCAGTTGCTTGGTATTGAAAATCCACTCTGCAATAAGATACAGACACATCTGAAAGTTTTGGTATAGTAATTCCTGTCAAAATGTATTTGACCTATGACTCTAACATCTTTTCATTTGTGGTGATCTAGTATCAAAAAGCAGAATGCCCCTCCTGCCCACTAAGGGACAAATGGAATGTTTCCATTATAGTACTTCAAATATGGAGTATACTAAGGATCATATACAACAATACTCTCCTCTTCTGTCCCTGATTTAGTCCTTGGATCCACAACAGTCCCAAAGTGAACTGTCCTGCTGGATCATGAATGCTTCCGATGATGAACATTTTCTTTTGCTCAGTGATGTATTAATAGCACCAAGTGGCCCATTATTTCAAGAGAAGACTAAGGTGAAGAAAATATGGTTAAGAAAGAGTTTTCCATTTGATTTACATGGGTGATTTTATCAGTTAAAAAACTCATGGTGACTGCCTATGAGCAATCAGCTCTTTTATCATAAAAAGATGGCCACTTTCCAGGTTAGGTTAATATTCAAAATTCTTTCTAGTTTCTTCCCACCATTGTTCACTCTTCCTAACCTATCTCACTGCCAGACATTAGCAGAGGATAATTCTGTTTATGCCTGTATTGTTTTCTCACTGAGTTCCTGTATCTTTTCATATAATGATTTAATGTAAAATTAGAACCCAGTTGTATCTTCCAGCAACAAAAGTATTTATTTGTCTCATTCAATTTAATATGTAAGATCCTCCATGTTATACTAACAAATTCTGCTTTCTAAGTGTCCTTCATGGATATGTGGAAATATCTTCACTTTATTTTCTGATTGTCATTTACAGGAAAGGAGAGAGTATAAAGTTCTTACTCAGTGGTAGAGTTTAGGTGCTCCACATTTTTACTGAAAACCAGAATGACTGAAATCATCCAAAGGAAATTACTCAATATGAAGAGTAGTGAGAAAATTTCTTTTACATTAAAAAGAATTCTCAGCAAAGTAAGGAAAATATGAAGGGGATTTTAAAAAGTGTTGGCACTAATTGGTGCCACATTAAGCAGATAAAATTCTGGTAGATTATCCTTCTGGCCTGAGAATCTGAAGGAAAGAATGGGGGCAAAAACAAAAGGTAAAAAGTCTCAGGGAAAATTCTGAAAATAATTGAACTAGATATCAAGAATCTAAAAAAAAAAAAAAAAAAACCCTGCAAGTATTGCCCAAGTCTCTGGCTGATATTCAAACCAGATAAATTCCAAGGAAGACAACATTCATCCTAGTTAAGAATGAAAAAATAATACTGAGATGTGAGCTGGCACCTACAAGTGAGTCCAACAAAGTTAATTGTGTATTAAAGCCAGATAGCAAAGAAACAGAGCAACACTCTTCAGACGAATAGAATTTAGAGTCTCACAAATTAACAATCACAATGTCTTTACTAATGTATGAACTAAGGAAACAATATCAAACAGACCATCAAAGTAAGGAGAATGGGAATACAATGTTGAAACTTGGTGGGGTATATAATGGGGAAAGACGAATTATATATATGGCTCTTCTTTCTATGGGATTTCCCAGGCAAGAATACCAGAGTGGGTTCTCATGCCCTGCTCCGGGGTATCTTCCCAACGTAGTAATCGAATCTGCATCTCTTATGTCTCCCGCATTGACATTTTATACATATAAATGTATTTGTGTATATGTATATAATATGGGCTTTGCTAGTAGCTTAGTCAGTAAAGAATCCACCTGAAGTGCTGGAGATGCGGGTTCAATCCCTGGATTGTTGGGATGATGCCCTGGAAAAGGAAATGGCAACTCACTCCAGTATTCCTGACTGGAGAATTCCATGGACAGTGGAGCCTGGAGGGCTGCAGTCCGTGGGGTTGCAAGAGTCAGACAGAAATTAGCGATTGAACCATACATATATATACATATATATGTATATATATATATATATTTAGATTGCATGAAATTGAAATATGACTAGGGAAAATAATGTCTGCCTTGGAAAAGATAGAGTATATGTTTTATTTCCTGGAAAAATAACTTAAAATTGAGCTGCAAAACAGCTTAAATTAATATCCCAGTGTTTAAATAGGATGTCAATGCAAAGAAGAAACCATAGCCAAGTGCATAGAAAACACTGTTACAAGGTGAAGTAAAGTAAAAGAAGGATGAGGTATATTTATATGATTTGCCCTTATCTTTTGTATCTTAGGTATAACTGATGCAATGGGAGTGGGGGAATGTTTTATTATTAGTTGAACAACTGATGTAAAATATCATAAAAATAAGATGGGTACCATCTAAGGCAAATCCCTTGGTATGCTGTGATATTTCTTATACTGGGGGAATGGCTCATGCTGGAATTGTTCCCTGCTTCTTAGAGAAAAGACAGTCACTATGATTGGCTCTTCAGAAACATAGTGATTATTATAATATAATTAATTCATAAGTAATCCTGAGACAATGTATAAATATTGACTAACAAAGTAAAACCACAAGAAAGGCATCTCTCAGACTGATTTTTTAGTGTATAGAAATTGTTTTAACTTGTGTTCCCCCCAAATCAGAGCTCAATACAAAAACTTAGGGTCAGAAGTTTTATAGTCACTATTAGAGTTACAGGACAAGGCAATGACAACCTACTCCAGTACTCTTGCCTGGAAAATCCCATGGACGGAGGTGCCTGGTAGGCTGCAGTCCATGGGGTCGCTAGGAGTCAGACACGACTGAGCAACTTCACTTTCACTTTTCACTTTCATGCATTGGAGAAGGAAATGGCAACCCACTCCAGTGTTCTTGCCTGGAGAATCCCAGGGATGGGGGAGCCTGGTGGGCTGCCATCTCTGAGGTCGCACAGAGTAGGACATGATTGAAGTGACTTAGCAGTAGCAGCAGCATTAGAATTACAAGCTTCCTGATGGCAGGGCCTTCTCTGGTGGGTGGATCTAGGTCTTGTCCCTCTGCTGGGCAGAGCTATGCTTAGGAAAACTTCAAGCAGCCTCTCTGCTAATGGGTGGGGCTATTTCCATTTTGTTGGTTGTTTGGCCTGAGGCATCCCAGCACTGGAACCTACAGATTGTTAAGCAGAGCTAATAGCAACCCCTGGGAGGGCTCACACAAAGGAGTACTTCCCCAAACTGCTACTCCCAGCGTCTTTGTCCCCTTGGTGAGCCAAAGCCAACCCTGCCTCTGCAAGAGACCCTCCAATAATCAGGTAGGCCTGATTCAGTCTCTTATGAGGTCACTGCTGTTTTCCCTTGGGTTCTGGTGTGCAGGAGACATTGTGGATGCCTTCCAAGAGTGGCATCTCTGTTTCCCCAGGTCCCATGGATTTCCTATGACCAAACTCCACTGACTTTCAAAGCCAGATTTTCTGGGGACTCCTCCTCCCATTGTCAGACCTCTAGACTGGAAAGACTTGACATGAGGCTCAGGACTTTAAGTCCTGTGAATGGGCTTCTATGGAACAACTGCTATCCAGTCTATGGGCTGGCTGTCTTGCCAGTATGGAATTTGATCTTATGACTGCACCCTTTCTACCATCTCATTGTGGCTTCTTCATTATCTTTGGATGCAGATTTTTTTTCTTTTTGATGGTGATGGATTTCAGTGTTTTTTGTTGATGGTTGCTCAGCAGTCAGTTATGATTTTGGTGTTTACCTAAGGAGGGTTAAACTCATGTCCTTACTCTTCCACCTTGAACTTGAGATCTATACTTATTACATTAAATGCAAAATATAAACCCCTCATATAGCACTCTGGACTTTATTTTATTTTGTAAAATACAACTCTCTGGAAAGGTCTTATAAAATCTCTTAATTTAGTTTATATGAATCCTAATCAAATTGATCCAGATTCTATCATATACAGTATCACTGAGCATGATTAAACAAAAGAAGTCTCTTACTCAAAATGTATAAAAACGATAAAAATAATGAAAAGTAGAAATTTTTGTATAGTTAAGCAAGCTTCCATTGAAACTCAGTGCTTTCATTAGTCAATCACAATGAGTGGGATTTGCTTATGACAAAACCAACATATTGGGCTTTCCAGGTGGCTCAGTGGGTAAGGAATTCACCTACAATGCAGGAGATGCAGGCAGATGAGATTTTCATTATCTGGTTTGGAAGTTCCCCTGGAGGAGAGCAAGGCAACCCACTCCAGGATTCTTGCCTGGAGAATCCCACCGACAGAGGAGCCTGGCGAGCTGCAGTTCTTAGGGTCACAAAGAGTAGGACATGACTGAAGTGACTGAGCATGCACGAAAGCATGCAAACCAACATATTAAAGTGTTGCTGCTGCTACTGCTGCTGCTAAGTCGCTTCAGTCGTGTCCGACTCTGTGCAACCCCATAGATGGCAGCCCACCAGGCTCCCCCGTCCCTGGGATTAAAGTGTTAACATTGTATTTTCCTTTATATTCCTCTGTAACATTTCTAGATCCATTGAAGTCATTCAAAACACCTGAACTTTCTGTTTATTAAAATGCATACCATCATTTAAGGGCCAGTTTAAATATCAATATCCACTTAAGACTTTGGCTGATTCATGTTGATATATGACAGAAACCAACACAATATTATAAAGAAATTATTCTCCAATTAAAAATAAATTAATTAAAAAAATGTTTCTGCCTACAAGTTTAAAAGTACATAAGTTTTAAAGAATGTAATGACATTTATTTTAAGAGACATCATTATCCAATGTTACCATCATCTTAATGATCATAATTACTTCTTATATTGCAGTTATTTCTGAATTTCTTATCTCTACTATTTATCAAGGTCTTTCCTATCCAGTAGTTTATGTTGCTAAAGTTTTTACCTTTGTAGTCAAATCATGGCTGATAAATTAACACTCAAACATTAGTAGATTTTTGTTCATATATTAACCATAACATTTCATTTGGACCAAATAATTTTATATGGTTTACAGACTATATTCTCACAGAAACTGTCATGTCTGCTTCTTTTCATTCTGAAGCCTATAAATGATCAGATGGCTTTATATGGCATATTTTTAAAATAATATTTTCCTCTATGTAGGTTAGAATCACAACCATAATGCAAAAGTAACAGTCATCCTGTTAAGAATCATTTATGCAGTTTCATGAAATAAGTAATACTTTTGAGTTAGAATATGAAGAGTTATATTTTGATACTGTTTTCTTTAGATATAATGTGAGGGAAATATCCAAGTATAAGGAGCAAAGCACCATACTAATTCTATTCACAAAATATATTATAATTTAAAAGCTTTTTCTGATGTACCTTGTTACCTAATAAAACCATTGTTTGTCAGATATCCTGTTTTCAAATTAAAGTGAGATTTTGCTTCATGTCTCTTCTGATTGTTTTTCATTTAATACTAATTGCAAACCTATAGCGGAGAAGGCAATGGCACCCCATTCCAGTACTCTTGCCTGGAAAATTTCATGGATGGAGAAGCCTGGTAGGCTGCAGTCCATGGGGTCGCTAAGAGTCAGACACACTGAGCGACTTCCCTTTCACTTTTCACTTTCATGCATTGGAGAAGGAAATGGCAACCCACTCCAGTGTTCTTGCCTGGAGAATCCCAGGGACAGGGGAGCCTAGCAGGCTGCCGTCTATGGGGTCGCACAGAGTTGGACACGACTGAAGTGACTTAGCAGCAGCAGCAGCAGCAAACCTATAGCATTCCTATAAAGATAAATTCAGTAATAGACAAAATTGTTTCACATAAAATGCTTACAAAATGAGAAAAATGTCTCAAAGAACAGGTACATATAGTTGATATTTTTCTCCATGGAGATTTCTAAGCTTCATATTCAATGGCAAGTAATGAATTTTGTTGATTTCATACACTGTAGATTTATAGTTGTGCTGATGCTGGCTGAAGGATAACCTATTACCCAATAACTTTGTTCTTTCCAGAGGGAGTAAAAATCATTTTACAAGAATCCCTTCCTTATTTTATATACAAACAAAGAGTTAAGCTCAGAGCCTGAAATCTGACTTTGTTTTATCTTTTCCTGTTTAGAACATTTTTCAGGACTTAGCAACTGCATTTCACCTGCTCTCAATCAGGATATGTTCTACATTATATCATATGTTGATGAAAGAAGCAGGAGACATTACAGTTCTAAATCCTCAAGTGTTTCAGCACGAGGGACAAAAAGGAGGAAAAAAAATCTTGCTTTATATAAGATTTCAGTGTTTCCACATATTGTGCTTTCACTTGAAATGTAATTGAGTTCCATGAGGGATTTGGCAGACTTTTAGAAGTAATAAAAATCATTAATGAACTTCACAATTAAGGAATGATATTTATTGAAAAACCTGTTTCCTGCCAAGCTGCTAAAGAGCACACACCCTTGTTTGGAAGATGTGTCTGCCATGTGGTACTTCAGCTTACAAAGCAGCTCATCATATTTCAGATTTGAAAGTACACAGAACAACAGGATAGAGAACACTTACATAGGCAAAGTGGAACAAAAGGAGATCACATTGTTTCTAATGAGTATTAATGACCTACATATTGTCAACTTGAAATAGTTCCATATTTAAGAGTTATTTTTAATGAACAACAGAATGGGAAAGACTAGAGATCTCTTAAAAAAAATTAGAGATTCCAAGGGAACATTTCATGCAAAGATGGGCTCAATAAAGGACAGAAATGGTATGGACTTAACAGAAGTAGAAGATATTAAGAAGAGGTGCCAGGAATACACAGAAGAACTGTAAAAAAAGATCTTCAACACCAAGATAATCATGATGGTATGATCACTGACGTAGAGCCAGCATCCCGGAATGTGAAGTCAAGTGGGCCTTAGAAAGCATCACTATGAACAAAGCTAGTGGAGGTGATGGAATTCCAGTTGAGCTATTTCAAATGCTGAAAGATGATGCTGTGAAAGTGCTACACTCAATATGCCAGCAAATTTGGAAAACTCAGCAGTGGCCACAGGACTGGAAAAAGTCAGTTTTCATTCCAATCCCAAAGAAAGACAATGCCAAAGAGCGCTCAAACTACCACACAATTGCACTCATCTCACAGGCTAGTAAAGTAATGCTCAAAATTCTCCAAGCCAGGCTTCAGCAGTACATGAACCGTGAACTTCCAGATGTTCAACTTGGTTTTAGAAAAGGCAGAGGAACCAGAGATCAATTGCCAACATCCGCTGGATCCTCGAAAAAGCAAGAGTTCCAGAAAAACATGTATTTCTGCTTTATTGACTATGCCAAAGCCTTTGACTGTGTGGATCACAATAAACTGTGAAAAATTCTGAAAGAGATGGGAATACCAGACCACCTGACCTGCCTCTTGAGGAACCTATATGCAGGTCAGGAAGCAACAGTTAGAACTGGACATGGTACAACAGACTGGTTCCAAATAGGAAAAGGAATTCGTCAAGGCTGTATATTGTCACCCTGCTTATTTAACTTCTCTACAGAGTACATCATGAGAAATGCTGGTCTGAAAGAAGCACAAGCAGGAATCAAGATTGCCGGGAGAAATATCAATAACCTCAGATATGCAGATGACACCACTCCTATGGCAGAAAATAAAGAGGAACTCAAAAGCCTCTTGATGAAAGTGAAAGAGGAGAGTGAAAAAGTTGGCTTAAAGTTCAACATTCAGAAAACAAAGATCATGGCATCTGGTCCCATCGCTTCATGGGAAATAGATGGGGAAACAGTAGAAACAGTGTCAGACTTTACTTTTTTGGGCTCCAAAATCACTGCAGATAGTGATTTCAGCCATTAAATTAAAAGACGCTTACTCTTTGGAAGAAAAGTTATGACCAACTTAGATAGCATATTGAAAAGCAGAGACATTACTTTACCAACAAAGGTCCATCTAGTCAAGTTTATTGTTTTTCCAGTAGCCGTGTATGGATGTGAGAGTTGGACTGTGAAGAAAGCTGAGTGCCGAAGAATTGATGCTTTTGAACTGTGGTGTTGGAGAAGACTCTTGAGAGTCCCTTGGACTGCAAGGAGATCCAACCAGTCCATTCTGAAGGAGACCAGTCCTGGGTGTTCTTTGGAAGGAGTGATGCTAAAGCTGAAATTCCAGTACTTTGGCCACCTCATGCGAAGAGTTGACTCATTGAAAAAGACTCTGATGCTGGGAGGGATTGGGGGCAGGAGGAGAAGGGGATGACAGAAGATGAGAAGGCTGGATGGCATCACCAACTGCCGGAGCTTGCCCAAACTCATGTCCATTGAATCAGTGATGCCATCCAACCATCTCATACTCTGTTGTCACCTTCTCCTCCTGCCTTCAATCTTTCCCAGCATCAGAGTCTTTTCCAATGACCCTGTTCTTCATGTTCATCATGTCAGGTGGCCAAAATATTGGAGTTTCAGCTTCAGCATCAGACATTCCATTTCAGGACTGATTTCCTTTAGAATGAACTGGTTGGATCTCCTTGCAGTCCAAGGGACTCTCAAAGAATTTTCTCCAACACAACAGGTCAAAAGCATTGAAAAACATTGGCATTCAGCTTTCTTTATAGAAATGTTCTTGGCTTTCACTGCCTGCATAGGTCCAAATGCACTGATTTATCTGTAAGACGTTCAGGGTAATAATAAATGCCACTTCTGCTCCAATGCCTGATCAATAATTTTGTGTAGTCTAAGATAAAAGAATCCCACCACTTTTACCTCAGAATCAAGACAAATTTAAAAGAAATTAATATGGCCAGCAGAATACTGTAGTTGTTTAGTCACTAAGTCGTGTCCAACTGTTTGAGACCCTGTGGACTGTAGTCCACCAGGCTCCTCTGTCCATGGGATTTTCCAGGCAAGAATACTAGAAGTGGGTTGCCATTTATTCCTCCAGGGAATCTTCTGGACCCAAGGACTGAACCCATATCCCCTGCACTGGCAAGTGATTCTTAACTGCTGAGCCATTGGGGAAGCACAGCAAAATATAGTTAATCTTATCAAGCCCTGACTTATCAAATCCTCACTTAAACCCCATCTCACCACATCATGTAGCCTAGTTTATGCTTTGTAATGGTTACAGGTCAAATGAATGGCATCAGTTTCTAATCATATCAAATATTTTGAAAGCATAGATCACACCAAGGTCCCTCCCTCCAGGTTTGAAGTGAAACAAATCAATATTTCGGCCAAAATGATGAGACTGATAGTTTCCACTATGTTTCTATTCAGCGTTCTCCTTTCCTATCTGCCACTTAAAATCCAAGAAGTTCTGTTAAACTGTTCTCTCCTTATTGATTGGTGACTTAGACGGTAAAGTGTCTGCCTACAATGCGGGAGCCCGGGGTTCAATCCCTGGGTCCGGAAGATCTCCTGGAGAAGAAAATGGCTACCCACTCCAGTTCTTGCCTGGAAAATCCCATGGGCAGAGGAGTCTGTTAGGCTATAGTCCATGGGGTCGAAAAAGAGTCAGACCTGACTGAGAGACTTCATTTTCTTTCTTTTCTTTAGAGGAACAAGTCTTATTTATTTTTCTATATTTAGACCTGCATCTGCACCTCTATTATAAACAAATATACCTTCTGGCTGATTTTTCACTGAACCCGTTTTGCTCCTCCTTTGGCCACCTGATGCGAAGAACTGACTCATTGGAGAAGACCCTGATGCTGGGCAAAATTGAAGACAGGAGGAGAAGGGGATGACAGAAGATGAGACGGTTGAATGGCATCACTGACTCGATGGGCATGATTTTGAGCAAGGTCCAGGAGTTGGTGATGGACAGAGAGACCTGGTGTTCTTCAGTCCATGGGGTCACAAAGAGCATGGAATTGCTCACAACTGAGTGACTGAAATGAACTGAACTGAATCTTTAATTGTAATCATGAGTTAATTTCCTTTTAACTAAACTAGTTAAGTTAAATGTACCTTTTGTTTTCATGAATCAAGGTTAATCTGTGGAAATTTAAGTAGAATGGGAGTACATACCTCTTGAAAGAAATAGCTCAGAGTTAAGCAGATGAGAGATGTCAGGGTTGCCAACACTTTAGCTCCAGGTTTTACATTTCTGGGTTCAAAGAAACTGCTTCCAATCTCATCATAGCCCTGCTATCAGGAAGGGAAAGAAGAGGGAAATCAAAAGTTTCATTTCTGCTCACATTGGTAAAACCAAAATATGGACATATGGGTTTGCCAAAGAATACAGAATGGTTTGTCTAGCTGAGCAGCCATATGGACAGCTAAATCTTAGCGGGTATCTAAAACTAAATAGAAGAAGGGGGTGATGAATATCTGTGCAGTTTTGTGTGTGTGTGTGCACGCGTGTGAGCGCACCACATCTTGTTTTCCCTGGAAATTTCTTATTTTCACTCACTACAAAACACAGAAATACTCTCCACTTATTCATAAATCAATGTTTTTGGCTAAGATCTCAAATCACTTTTGGTAGATCTCGAATTTTTCTGTATAGGATATCTGCATTATGCTGGTAAGAGTGTTAGTAACTCAGTCATATCTGACTCTTTGCAACCCCATGAACTGTAACCAGCCAACCGCCTCTGTCCATGGACTTCTCCAGGCAAGAGTACAAGAGTAGGTAGCCATCCCTCTCCAGAGAATCTACCTTACCCAGGGATTGAATTTCAGTCTCCTGTGTCTCCTGCATTGCAGGAAAATTCTTTACCGCTGGGCCACTAGGTAAGCCCCAAAGGTGACAAATTTTCATGTTTAATCTTTTTACGTATTTGACATGAATCACATGCTTTTACTTATTAAATTACTTTTTTTCTGAATTTATGTTATAATCTCCCTTTCATGGAAGAGAACTCTTCTGTTACCTGTTCTCAATTTGTACATCTGAACATTATGAACTTTAGATGGCAAGCAGTCTCTCAATCTTCTCCACAAATAGCTTTGCAAAAATAATAGCATTATCTGGGATATACCCTCAATACAAACAACTTATATAAATAAGTATATAGTTGTTGACAATAAATGAACTTCTCAGCATTGAACAACCTTGTGTACATTATAGACATTTTTACTTGAAAATCTAAAATCCTGAAACCTAATTATTGCAGTTGATTATTCAAATGTCTAACTCAAGGGCCTCTTGATTTATAAGAACACAAGTGGAATGAAGCAAATGTCTCATGTAGGGTTTTTTTTTTTTTTTTTTTTTTCTGAACTGTTTGCAGAGCTCAGTCAGTTCTTTTAGAGGTTGTTTTTTTTTTTTTTTTTTTTTTACCCAAAAGTGATAAACAGATTCAACAGATTAGATCTGAGAGACCGAGTGCCTGAAGAACTATGAACAGAAGTTTGTGATACTGTAGAGGAGGCAGTGATCAAGACCACCCTCAAGAAAAGAAATGCAAAAGGGCAAAATAGTTGTCTGAGGAGACATTACAAATAGCTATGAAAAGAAGAGAAGCAAAATGCAAAGGAGAAAAGGAAAGATATACCCATTTTAATGCAGAGTTCCAAAGAATAGCAAAGAGAGATAAGAAAGCCTTTCTCAGTGATCAATGCAAAGAAATAGAGGAAAACTGTAGGGTATAGTTCAGGCTGAGGCAGAAAACAGGAAAGAGGACCTCAACAGAAGTAGGTTACCTTTATTCAGGCAAGGAGGGGTGACAGTCAGCCAAAGGACCAGGCTGAGCACTGAGAGGGATCAGGGAGGCTCCATATTTATAGGGAGATTTGTGGAAGCGATAAGGGAAACGTTAATCAGGAGGGATGTATTCCGTATTCTTTAGTTGAGATGGCATTTGTAATTGGGCAGGGGGTGATAAGTCTTCTGGGCAGGTGTAGGGGGTGGAAGGTTTCTGGACAGGGGGTGATAAGTCCCAGATAGATGCAAATGGCCTGGAGCATCAGGGTGGTACCTGAAGTTCTGTTTTGTTTTCCCTGAAGTTAGATGATTCAGCAACAGCCTTTGAGACTGTTGTTTTCTTTTCTAGGCCCAAAAAGCTCCTTCAAAAACAACAGTATGGGAAAGACTAGAGATCTCCAAGAAAATTAGAGAACTCAAGAGAAGATTTCATGGAAAGACAGGCACAGTAAAGAGCAGAAATGATTTGGAACTAACAGAAACAGAAGATATTAAAAAGAGATGGCAAGAATACACAGAAGAACTATACAGAAAAGACTTTCATGACCCTAATAACCAGGATGATGTGATCACTCAACTAGAGCCAAATATCCTGGAATGCAAGTCAAGTTGGCCTTAAGAAGCATCACTATGAACAAAGCTAGTAGAGATGATGGAATTCCAATTGAGCTATTTCAAATCCTAAAAGATGGTGCTATGAAAGTGCTGCACTCAAACATGACAACAAATTTGGAAAACTCATCAGTGGCCATAGGACTGGAAAAAGTCAGTTTGCATCCCAATCCTTAAGAAAGACAATGCCAAAGAACTTTCAAACTACTGCACAATTGCACGCATCTCACATGCTAGCAAAGTAAAGCTCAAAATTCTCCAAGCCAGGCTTCAACAATACATGAACTGTGAACTTCCAGATTTTCAAGCTGGCTTTAGAAAAGGCAGAAAATCAGAGATCAAATTTCCAACACCTGCTGGATCATTGAATAAGCAGGAGAGTTCCAGAAAAACATTTACTTTTGCTTTATTGACTGCCTTTGACTGTAGATCACAATAAACTGTGGAAAATTCTGAAAGAGTTGGGAATACCAGACCACCTGACCTGCCTCTTGAGAAATCTGTATGCAGGTCAGGAAGCAACAGTTAGAACTGGACATGGAACAACAGACTGGTTCCAAATAGGAAAAGGAATATGTCAAGACTGTATATTGTCACCGTGTTTATTTAACTTATATGAAGCATACATCATGAGAAATGCTGAGCTGGATGAAGCACAAGCTGGAACCAAGATTGCTGGTAGAAATATCAGTAACCTCATATACGCAATGACACACCGTTATGGCAGAAAGTGAAGAAGAACTAAAAAGCCTCTTAATGAAAGTGAAAGAGGAGAGTGAAAAAGTTGGCTTAAAGCTCAACATTCAGAAAACTAAGATCATAGCATCCGGTCCTATCACTTCATGGCAAATAGATGGGGAAACAGTGGAAGCAGTGACAGACTTTATTTCTTGGGTCTCCAAAATCACTGTAGATGGTGACTGCAGCCTTGAAAGTAAAAGACACTTAATCCTTGGAAGAAAATCTATGAGCAACCTAGACAGCATATTAAAAAGTAGAGACATTACTTTGCCAACAAAGGTCCATCTATCAAAGCTATGATTTTTCCAGTAGTCATGTATGGATGTGAGTGTTGGACTATAAAGAAAGCTGAGCACTGAAGAATTGATGCTTTTGAACTGTGGTATTGGAGAAAACTCTTGAGAGTCCCTTGGACTGCAAGGAGATCAAACCAGTGGATCCTAAAGGAGATCAGTCCTGAATATTCATTGGAAGGACTGATGTTGAAGCTGAAACTTCAATACTTAGGCCACCTGATGCAAAGAACTGACTCATTTGAAAAGACCCCAGTGCTGGGAAAGATTGAAGGTGGGAGGAGAAGGAAACAACAGAGGATGAGATGGTTGGATGACATCGATGACTCAATGGACATGATTTTGAGCAAGCTCCAGATGTTGGTGATGAACAGGGAAGCCTGGCATGCTGCAGTCCATGGGGTCACAGAGTTGGACATGACTGAATTACTGAACTGAACTCCCCTGGGTCTTACTGCCATTATGGACTGTGGAAATAACCACCACAGGGGGGAAAAATGTAGCTACAGAACAGGGATACAATATTTATTGACAATCATTGCGATCTGAAATATAACTTCTCTGTTGATATATGCTTCTTCAAGATTTAGTGGGAAATGAAAGTTTTTGGTGATGCAGGGGAACTGAATATATTACCCAAGAATGTGCCACTTCTGCATCTGGATTATTCTGAGCTGGAGACATAAAGGTCCCAGCAGACTCATAAAGAACCCTTCATTTCCCCCTAACTGTCTAAAAGAATTGGGATAGGGGACCTATAACACAAGTGTTTCCCGGGTGGCTCAGCCGTTAAGAATCCACCTGCAATGCAGGAGACATGGGTGTGATCCCTGGGTCTGGAAGATCTCCTGAACAAGGACATGGAAACCCACTCCAGTATTCTTGCCTAGAGAATCTCAAAGAGAGAAGATCCTGGGGACACAGTCAGACATGACTGAAGTGACTGAGCACACACAGCTGTACCAGGAAGACAGCTATTACCACACAACATTTCTTATATCAGAAAGACTTATCTGCATGGCATTGCAAATATTTGCTCTTCTCATCTTCCTGTGAATTGTCTTCCTCCCCCTTTAAGTAAAGTCCCAGGTCCATACTCAATTCTCCTTAGCTCAGAATGGCTCAATTAGGTGATTGCTGTGGAGTCTCATATTTTTATGGGACTCCCATACATACAAATGGCATCCCACTCCAGTATTCTTGCCTGGAAAATCACATGGATGGAGGAGCCTGGTGGGCTACAGTCCATGGGGTCGCTAAGAGTCGGACACCACTGAGCGACTTCACTTTCACTTTTCACTTTCATGTATTGGAGAGGGAAATGGCAACCCACTCCAGTGTTCTTGCCTGGAGAATCCCAGGGACGGGAGAGCCTGGTGGGCTGCCATCTATGGGGTTGCACGGAGTCGGACACGACTGAAGCGACTTAGCAGCAAATATACAAACTTTGTGTTTCTCTTGCTAATTTGCCCTATATCAATTTAATTATTAGATAAGCTAAAAAACCTTCAAGTGAAGAAGTGAACGTTTTCCTACCCCTAGGGTCTCTATCAGAGAAGGCAATGGCACCCCACTCCAGTACTCTTGCCTGGAAAATCGCATGGAGGCAATGGCAACCCACTCCAGTACTCTTGCCTGGCAAATTCTATGGGCGGAGGAGCCTGGTGGGCTACAGTCCATGGGGTTGCTAAGAGTTGGACACGACTCAGTGACTTCACTTTCACTTTTCACTTTCATGCAATGGAGAAGGGAATGGCAACCCACTCCAGTGTTCTTGCCTGGAGAATCCCAGGGACAGGGGAGCCTGGTGGGCTGCTGTCTATGGGGTCACACAGAGTCGGACACGACTGAAGTGACTTAGCAGCAGTAGCAGCAGCAGGGTCTCTATGGGAACTACACTGAATAAATTATTGCCCAAAATCTCTTTCGTTTCTTACCTATCTTCACCACTTCTCATTTCCTCTTTACTTCCTGTGTTGCTGTGCTGCTCTGTGCTGTGCTCAGTCATGTCTGAGTCCTTGAAACTCTTTGGACTGTAGCCCACCAGACTCTGTCCATGGGATTATCCAGGCAAGAATACTGGTGTGGGTAGCCATTCTCTTCTCCAGGGGATCTTCCTGACCCAAGGATTGAACCCAGGGCTCTGAGGCACCAACTGAGGCACCAAGGAAGTCCATATATGTTTTTAGTATTGAATATTCCCTCTTTCTTTCTACCCCACTATCTCTCTGTATTTGTTTATACAGTGAGTAGAACCCGAAGTAAAGAAGTTGGCATCTTGATTCAGGGATGTCTTGGCACACTGCTTGTTTCCTACCTCTGACTTTTTGAAAATCTTCAGTTTCCCATTTCACTAGGATACTCTGAGGATAAAATAAAATTGTGCATGTTCAACACCGCTCAGACTCCTCCTAAGGTAAGAATGGTATAACGATAATGCACATAGTTTGTAGTTATGCTGCTGTTGCTAAGTCGCTTCAGTCATGTCTGATCTGTGCGACCTCATAGACAGCAGCCCATCAGGCTCCCTCATCCCTATGATTCTCCAGGCAAGAACACTGGAGTGGGTTGCCATTTCTTTCTCCAATGCATGAAAGTGAAATTGAAGTCGCTCAGTCGTGTCCGACTCTTAGCAACCCCATGGACTGCAGCCTACCAGGCTCCTCCGCCCATAGAATTTGCCAGGCAAGAGTACTGAGTGGGTTGCCATTGCCTCCTCCGTGTTTGTAGTTATAATGGACAGCAATTATGTGTTGATACTGAGTTCCTTCATGAATATCTTAAATATCTCAATCATTATGCTTTTTTATTAAAATTTCAAGATTGTTAGTTTTTAAAACTTTATTTTATTATTTCATTATCCAACACAGTTATATAAAAATTATAGAATTAATACTACTAAAATAAGCATCAGACAGCCAGAAAAGAAATATTTGACTCTTTCCTTTAAACAAGTTATAATTTAGTGATGAATGGACTTTATACATATACACATACATGACCAAATAATATTAGAATAAACACAAGTACAGGACTTTAATAATTTTTGAAAATGACAGGAAAAGACATTGAGTAACAAATGAAACATTAGTGGAAGAAAGAGGCTTTTGAAGAAATGATCCTCAGTACTGTTCCCATCTATAAACTTAGACTTTATGCTCATCAAGATTCTACTCACCCAGAAAGAAACACTTACAAGCTGAAATAAAGCATACCTTCAACAGAGTTGGTGCACTTTGTATATTTATTATCTCTTACTATTGGGAACAGGATTAAAGATTTTGGGGCAGCTATATTAGCTTCCATGGGTATTAGATGAATGTTCTCTTGCTGTTTTCGCCCATTTTATTGAAAGTTCCCAAAGGGCAGTCTTGATTAGAGGTTTGCAATATACAATTAAATTTGAAAGTAAGCTGCCTAAATTCTCCATCTTATTCCCTTCACTTAAACTAATTCAGGGGAAAAATCAGTGAGATTATTTGAAGCTAATTTTCTTGCCAATTGTTCTGATAGTGTATGCACCACAAAGAATCCAACTTGGTAGTGTTTAATTATTAACCTTTTATTTGAGTGTGAGTCTTGAATATGAGGACTCATTTCTTGAGTAGTGCTAGTCAGGTCAAAATAGAAATGTCAATTTAAGTTCCTACTTTGTTCCAAGCTCTTTAAAAGATTACAGGGAGCAAAAAGATAAACAAAAATGTCTGGACTGATTCAAAGGTATGAGTATACCACACATCTTTAAATATCATTTCCATGGTCTGTGAAGAATGAATGGCCATAGAAATTTTGGACAATCTCCAAGATGTAGAAATATGTGAACCAAAAAGCAAATTATTTTATGATACTGTATTAATTCTTAGTTTCAGACAGTAGAGCAGCAAATAAAACTAGCAGAGTTCAAATTTAGCATCCAAATTATTAAACAGGTGTCTGATATATGTGATCACTTATATAAAATTGATTGAGGTTCAGATTAAAGAATTATCACAATTTCCAGTTTGAAGGGATCTTGAAAATCATGAGGACCTAAGTCTAGTTCTACTATAAGTATTCAGTTCAGTTCAGTCCCTCAGTCGTGTTTGACTCTTTGTGACCCCATGAATCACAGCACACCAGGCCTCCCTGTCCATCACCAACTCCCGGAGTTCACTGAGACTCACATCCATCAAGTCGGTGATGCCATCCAGACATCTCATCCTCTGTCGTCCCCTTCTCCTCCTGCCCCCAATCCCTCCCAGCATCAGAGTCTTTTCCAATAAGTCAACTCTTCACATGAGGTGGCCAAAGTACTGGAGTTTCAGCTTCAGCATCATTATAGAATTGTAGAAATAAACAAGTTTTGGAGTCAATTTTCCAAGGTTAAAACCCTTGCTCAAACTCATATTTTGACCTGAAATAAACTCATTTTTTTTTCACCTTTGCATTTCTAAAATGGAGTCTCTTCCTCAAAAAATGTGTTTATTGGTTAATTTAATATATACAAAAAGTAAATGGTAGTGACTCATATATACTAAATATTCAGTACAACTCAAATGTCATGAAAGTTATAAGGATTGTTTCCTTTATTACCTGGTATAGAAAAAAAAAAAAAAAACTTCTTCTGGAAAAAAACAGATTATCAATATCTTGGACTTTGTTGGCCATGTGCTTTCTCTCCTAACTGCTCAGATCTGCCACTCACAGTCAAAGTGATCACAGAAAATATGTAAATGAAGAAGGGTAACTGTTTTATTTAAAACTTTATTTATAAGCACAGAAATTGACATTTTACATATTTCATGTTATCGCAAAACAGTATCTTTAAATTATATGTTTCAGTCACTTTAAAATGGAGAAAAGAAAAGAAAATCATCCCCATATTGTTGGTTGCACAAAAGTAGAGAGAAGGCTACATTTGGCCCATAGACTCTAGTTCTCTGATTCTTATATTATGTCAGGCAAGACTCATGTAGTGTGGCTTGTTGGCCTTGTATGTACAATGGGATCTCAGGGTCTCCTTACCTGATGCATTATGTTATATCATACTAATAAAGTAATGTTGTAATATTTGTCAATACTAACAATTGGTGACATTTATTTGATGCAGTTGTAAAATTGCAGAATATAACTATAAAGTGTTATATTAAACTCTATATTTTTTCTCATTTTAAGCAGTTATCACACCTTTAATTAGCAGAACAGTGTTTTTTCTTACTGGACTGAGTATAAGCTTCAAAAGGCAGAAAGTCTGCCTATTCTATCTACCCTAATCTCAGTATTTACTGGTATATAGTAGGTTGTCAACAATATTAATTGACAATAGAAATAAAATTAAGCATATTCCATTATTTAATCCTATCTCTTGTACTTTCTGAGGGTTTAAACTTAACTGGATTGAAATAAGTGAGAATTTGAATTACAAGACGGTAGACTATTGTTGAAACAATCATTATTGTTCCTTTCTAGATCATATATTATGCCTCAGTCGGCTGTGACGTTGAGTATGTGACTCTACTATAGCTTGCTTAGAAGCCCACTAACCAGTTTCACTTTCCTTTTAGCCATTCTCAGCCATTTCTAATTATTATGATTATTTAATTTTTGATCAAGCTTACTGTTAAATGAGTTAAATAAGCAGGGTGACGGTATACAGCCTTGATGTACTCCTTTTCCTATTTGGAACCAGTCTGTTGTTCCATGTCCAGTTCTAACTGTTGCCTCCTGATCTGCATATAGGTTTGGGCTGAAAGAAGCACAAGCTTCAAGGCTGTGTATTGTCACTCTGCTTATTTAACTTATATGCAGAGTACATCATGAGAAACGCTGGACTGGAAGAAACACAAGCTGGAAGCAAGATTGCCGGGAGAAATATCAATAACCTCAGATATGCAGATGACACCACCCTTATGGCAGAAAGTGAAGAGGAACTCAAAAGCCTCTTGATGAAAGTGAAAGTGGAGAGTGAAAAAATTGGCTTAAAGCTCAACATTCAGAAAATGAAGATCATGGCATCTGGTCCCATCACTTCATGGGAAATAGACGGGGAAACAGTGTCAGACTTTATTTTTCTGGGCTCCAAAATCACTGCAGATGGTGACTGCAGGCCACGAAATTAAAAGACACTTACTCCTTGGAAAGAAAGTTATGACCAACCTAGATAGCATATTCAAAAGCAGAGACATTACTTTGCCAACAAAGGTCCGTCTAGTCAAGGCTATGGTTTTTCCAGTGGTCATGTATGGATGTCAGAGTTGGAATGTGAAGAAAGCTGAGCGCTGAAGAACTGATGCTTTTGAACTGTAGTGTTGGAGAAGACTCTTGAGAGACCCTTGGACTGCAAGGAGATCCAACCAGTCCATTCTGAAGGAGATCAGCCCTGGGATTTCTTTGGAAGGAGTGATGCTAAAGCTGAAACTCCAGGACTTTGGCCACCTTATGCGAGGAGTTGACTCATTGGAAAAGACTCTGATGCTGAGAGGGATTGGGAGCAGGAGGAAAAGGGGACGACAGAGGAAGAGATGTCTGGATGGCATCACCGACTCGATGGATGTGAGTCTGAGTGAACTCCAGGAGTTGGTGATGGACAGGGAGGCCTGGCATGCTGCGATTCATGGGGTCTCAAAGAGTTGGACATGACTGAGTGACTGAACTGACTGACAGACTGATGACTGTTAAAGAACAGCAAATAATCTCAAGTACTGACTTTTTTGATCTCTTTTAAAAATGAAAATGATCATATAATTGCATCTGTGACATCTGACAGGTTATATGTTGAACAAATTTAGTAGGGAATATACAGCTTTTCAGGGGTATTTTAAGAAGAAAATTAATAGGCTCTATTGTTATCATTGAAATATCCTTCTTCTTCCTTCCATTCTACAATTCTGTTATCTTGACTTGTTTGTTCTGCATTTTTGAGCACCTCTCTTCTGAAGATTAATAATTAATTCTATGTATTTTCTACTTCTCACATTTTCAGTTTCTCTTTTTTTAATAGATCATCTTTAACACCTACCTGTCTAAGATCTTGTGGGCGTGCATGAGTGTATGCTCAGTGGCTTCAGTCCTGTCCAACTCTGCAACCACAGGGACTGTAGCCTGCCAGGTTCCTCTGTCTATGGGATTTCTGGCAAAAATACTGGAGTGGGTTGCCATGAACTCCTCCAGGTGAGCTTCCCGACGCAGAGACTGAACCTGTGTCTCTTATGTCTTCTGTATTGGCAGGCAGGTTCTTTACCACTGTAGCCACGAGGGAAGCCCACTGTGGAAAGACTCTTTCTTAGTAAACCACCCATGTTGCTGAAGCCTCAGTTAACAACCAGAGCAACAATCAGCTCCAAAATATGTAAAATAAGATTCCACACTTTTTCTTAAATGAGACTAAGAGAAGTTTCATTTGTAGTCCACAGAATCATCTGGCATTTCCCCATAGATTCACAGCAGGAAGGTGATTTGGAGCTTCCACCAATGTATTCCCCAGAGCTCCTTGTAGAAACAATAAAGAGCTTTGAGGGTGTGAGATCACTTCCCACATCTTTTTAACATCCCTACTTTTCCCACTGGATTCATCATTCTTATCTAAGTAGGAAGGAAGATTCTCATTTTCCATGCTTTTACTCTACCACAGTGTCCTCAAGAGTGTAATATGTGGGAATATGGGCTCCAGAGTGCCTTTAAATTTTCTAGCAAGTGCAATCAGCACACCCTCTGGAAGGCATACCATATTTTGCTACACCAGAGGTTGGGCATTTGGCATCTTGCCGTTTGCTTAATATGCTAAGCAGTACAATGTAATTCATTTTATGTCATTTGTTATTCTTGGGTAACATATTTAGAATGTTTTCCCTTCAGTTGAAAGCCAATGTTATACTTAAATACTGCATTCTGTGCATCTAGACTTGGACTAAATTACTATTCAATCAAAATACCAATTTCTAGACTTGTAGTTTAATGTCAGTGTTACACCCACAGGTATTGTATCATTGCAAAAGTACTCATGAATCATTTAAATCAGTGTCATAGGTCAAGGGTTGTCCTAGGATATAGTTATAACTGTAGGATATTAGTGTGAAAGGATAAAACCGGTGACCAATAAAGTCATGATATTTATAAGGAGCATGAAAGATGTGATTTACAATTTATTTTGCATAGTTAATAGGGAGAAATGATTTTTTGTTTGTTTTAAAGAGTTCACATTCAATGAATCTCTTTAAACAATATGCACTTTAATTTTATAATTAATCTATATGAATAATTTCAAATACATGATTTAGTTAATCATTTGAAATTATACTAATGCTTCAACTAAATGGTGTGGTTAAAATTAACTAAATGCTTTATCCCAAACTCATACCTAGAAAGAGTATATTTTCAGTAGCACAGATTTATTTGAATATTCTGTCATTCAAGGCCAGTTGCTGGCCTTCATAAACTTTATACACGGGGTCGTTCTCCAGTGTGCCTTTATGTTCCTATATTATTTCTTGTTTGGCATTCTTTACTAGTTCTAATTGCTATCTGTCTTTATCTCCTTTTTTTCCCTGAAACACACGCACACACATGCACACATACTTTACTGCTGTCACCTCTTTGTCATTGTTTTCTAGTTTGCATATTTTACCATTTATCTGACAACAAAGATCCATTGTTGAAAAGCAATAGTAAGAAGAAAGAAAAGTAATGTTTGTTATCACACCCTAATTTTATTTCCTTGATGGCTTTGATGCCAAAAGTGCCTTATGATTATCAGTAGAACTAATAATTATTTCACCATAATTATGGCTGTGTATGAGGAAAGTTGAGGTGATTGACAGAATAAGATTAAACTAGTGTAAAACTATAAGTGAAGTGATTTTATAATGTAAGGAAGTATAAAGGCAGTATCTGTGTTTTATATTCTCAAAACAGGTGGCCAAAAGGAAGAAAAAGGTCATTATGTTCCTTCTTAATCAGACTTGAATAAAATATATATAAATATGTTGTGAAATGAAGTTACTGATTCATTATAATTATTATAGTGGATAACTAATCTTCAATTACATCATCAAAATATCCACTCTGAAAAACTCATTAAATTCCCTTCATTGTTAAAATACTCAATTGTTATAAATTGCCTAATATTTTGTTACTTTGGTGATGAAAGTTTGAAAAATTTATTTACCTTCTGTGCTGAAACCAATCTAGAACAACATACACAGATTCCCATTTATGTATCTATTCTGTGTTTATCTCATCTGTAGAAATGTGTAGCTGTTACTATATTATATGGAGAATTTTGGTGGTTTACATAAATCTCTACTTGCAGGTTGGAGAAACTGAACAAAATAAAGATGTCAGTTTCCAAAGATAAGTCAGAAATCTCTTACAGGGTTGTCAGTGTCCATCCAGGAACAAGGGAAGGCTGGAATGGGGAACTAAAAGGCTGATAGGGAAATGGGATGTGCTAACCTCCCTCTTTGTTTCTGCTTCTCTTGTCCTGTGCTCATTCTCTCTTTCTGTATATTGTTTCCCTCTGTTTTGCTGCTCAGTGGAACTGGCTCATTTTTTTTTTTTTCCAGCTTTCTGTCTCCCCTTGTCTCTCATAGACTCTCTCCTCCACCCCATTTTGTTCCAAATACCTGGGTATCAAATGATGGTTATTCCAACTTAGACTAGGTCAATATCTGTAGCCCAGTCCATTTTGAAGGAGGAAGCAAGCTGGAACTTTGTTCAGAATGGTTGGGTTAAGGATAGGGGTAGGCTATTACCATTAATGAAGTTCAATTCAGTCCAGTTCAGTCGCTCAGTCGTGTCTGACTCTTTGCGACCCTATGGACTGCAGCACTCCAGGCTTCTCTGTCCATCACCAACTCCCGGAGTTTATTCAAACTCATGTCCGTTGAGTCGGTGACACCATCAAACCATCTCATCCTCTGTTGTCCCCTTCTCCTCCTGCCTTCAATCTTTCCCAGCATCAGGATCTTTTAAAATGTGTCAGTTCTTCACATCAGGTGGCCAAAGTATTAAGTTTCAGCTTTACCATCAGTCCTTCCAATGCATATTCAGGGCTGATTTCCTTTAGGATGAACTGGCATAGACAATAAAGCAGAAGTAGATGTTTTTCTGGAACTCTCTTGCTTTTTATATGATTCAACAGATGTTGGCAATTTGCTCTCTGGTTCCCCTACCTTTTCTAAATCCAACTTGAACATCTGGAAGTTCACGGTTCATTTTGAGCATTACTTAGCTAGCATGTGAGATGAGTGCAATTGTGCTGTAGTTTGAACATTCTTTGGTATTGCCTTTCTTTGGGATTGGAATGAAAACAGACCTTTTTCAATCCTGTGGCCACTGCTGAGTTTTCCAAATTTGCCGACATATTGACTGCAGCACTTTCACAGCATCATCTTTTAGGATTTGAAATAGCTCAACTGGAATTTCGTCTCCTCCCCTAGCCTTGTTCATAGTGATGCTTCTTAAGGCCTACTTGCCTTCACATTTCAGGATGTTGGAAACAGATAATTTTATTTTTTTATTTTTTATTTATTTTTTACTGTTTTCAGTAATCCTTTTTTTTTACATTCTTTTTTTAATTTTATTTTATTTTTAAACTTTACAATATTGTATTAGTTTTGCCCAACATCGAAATGAATCCACCACAGGTATTCTCATGCTCCCCATCCTGAACCCTCCTCCCTCCTTCTTTCTCCCTCCTCCCTCCCCATACCCTCCCTCTGGGTCGTCCCAGTGCACCAGCCCCAAGCATCCAGCATCCTGCATCGAACCTGGACTGGCAACTCGTCTCATACATGATATTACACATGTTTCAATGCCATTCTCCCAAATCGCCCCACCCTCTCCTTCTCCCACAGAGCCCACAAGACTGATCTATACATCAGTGTCTCTTTTGCTGTCTCGTACACAGGGTTATTGTTTCCATCTTTCTAAATTCCATATATATGTGTTAGTATACTGTATTAGTGTTTTTCTTTCTGGCTTACTTCACTCTGTATAATAGGTTCCAGATAATTTTAAAAAGGTGCTGAAACCCACAGGAACTAGAGACTGACTCATTTCTCTTCTTTTATTCCTTTCTGGTGATAACACTTTCATTTAAAGTATCAGAATTTGAGTAGTTGTTATGATTTTACCAGCATGTTAGTCATACCTTACAAATTATCTTTTTTAAAACACAGAAATACAACAAAATTTAAATAAGTTGGTAGTAAGATTTAACTGCCGAACATGTTCTACTTATTGGCTCTAATAGTGCAGTTTGTCTCCTATTAAATAATTTTAACATATTTTACATGATTCAGCTAAAGAGGGAATATAGACACATTAGCATATTTGAGTTTATTTTCTAGTTTTATTTGAAATAGTATAAATATTTTCATGTATGAAACAATTTCATAAGTTCATATCTGAAGCAAAGTGATTTTTAAATGATGCAGATCAGGTTGCTGAACTCTGCTACTCTGACAGTAAACAAAATTCGAATCAATGTAAGGTTGTAATATATGTGTCTTCAAATTTTGGCCCCAGAGGCAAGTGTCATTCCAGGTGACAAAGAAGATTGTATTAGCTGAACTCCTCAGAACTCTAATTAACTCATCAGATTGTTCAGTTGTTACTTCCTACTATTATGCAGTAGTAAGACACAATAGGTGATGCATGTAGAGACGATTACAGCCTGCCTCTGGTGAAGTTCTAAGACCGAAGTCAGAAGAAAAGATTCCTATTTCTTACCAGAATTGCAGTAATGACTCCAGAATTCACTGTCTAGAGTATCTTCTTGCTATCATTATACAAATAACAAAAATAAGTCATGACAGGCCTGACAACAAATTATAAAGTTTGAGTTGTTTATCTTGAGTTATAATCTCAGTTCTTATTTAATAAAATCTCTCCCTATGCCTATTATTGTTAAAGAGTACATGCTGTATAAAAAATTTTCTCAGAGATCAAGTTTTGTTATTGTCCTGGTCATCAAAAGTCCTTTTTTTCTTTCTTTTACTTTGTAAAATCTGAGGCTATAAGGAAAAAAAAAAAGTGCCTGTCATTATTACTGAATATAACCCCCAATTGACCAGAAAATTCTTGGATAAACAGAAGAAACCCAAAATGAAATAAAGTTTAAAAGAGTCTTCTATTTTATTGCCAGCTGAATATAAAATAGAAAAAAAAATAGGAAAGGTATATGAGATATAATATTATTCAAATAAAATTTCTATAAGGACATAGAGGAAAGAATATAATGCACTTACCTGAATCCTATCCAGAAAACTGGGTTTAGCTTCACTAATACCAAAGCAAATTATCACTATATTTTTGAAGTCATGAAATTTGCCTCTTGTGAAGGAAAGATATTAACATTAGGACATTTCCTTTATAGCTTTAATTGTACATTTAATCTGCCTTCCTGACTTTACTTAATGGTTCTAAATAATTTCATTGTGGTTAACAAAATAGAAAGTAAAGTAGTTCTTCTATTATAAATTAACTATTTCTAACATCTGGAGAGTTTGGAATGCTTTCACAAATTTTGTAGTAAGAGATAGACTGACTTCAGTTCATAGCATCACAATAACATAAGAATTATTGCCTGTCCATACAGAAAAGGCAACATTTTTATTATAATCACATTTCAAATGTAAAAATATAGTTTTATCCTGTATTTTCTGTTAAAATAGGGCTTACTTAGGATAATATTCTCATTAATCATTGAGTTCAGTTCAGTTGCTCAGTCGTGTACAACTTTTTATGACCTCGTGAACCACAGCATGCCAGGCCTCTCTGTCCATCACCAATTGCCAGATATCCAAACCCATGTCCATTGAGTTGGTGATGCCATCCAACCATCTCATCCTCTGTTGTCCCCTTCTCCTCCTGCCCTCAATCTTTCCCAGCATCAGGGTCTTTTCAAATGAGTCAGCTCTACGCATCAGGTGGCAAAAGTATTGGAGTTTCAGCTTCAACATCAGTCCTTCCAATGAACACCCAGGACTGATCTCCTTTAGGATGGACTGGTTGGATATCTTTGCAGTCCAGGGGACTCTCAAGAGTCTTCTGCAACACCACAGTTCAAAAGCATCAATTCTTTGGTGCTCAGTTTTCTTTATAGTCCAACTCTCACATCCAAATATGACTACCGGAAAAACCATAGCCTTGACTAGACAGTCCTTTGTTGACAAAGTAATGTCTCTGCTTTATAATATACTGTCTAGGTGGGTCATAACTTTCCTTCCAAGGAATAAGTGTCTTTTAATTTCATGGCTGCAGTCACCATCTGCAGTGATTTTGGAGCCCCTCCAAAAAAAGTCAGCCACTGTTTCCACTGTTTCCCCATCTATTTGCCATGAAGTGATGGGACCAGATGCCATGATCGCAGTTTTCTGAATGTTGAGCCTTTAAACCAAATTTTTCCACTCTCCTTTTTCACTTTCATCAAGAGGCTCTTTAGTTCTTCTTCACTCTCTGCCATAAGGGTGGTGTCATCTGCATATCTGAGGTTATTGATATTTCTCCCAGCAATCTTGATTCCAGTTTGTGCTTCTTCCAGCCCAGCGTTTCTCATGATGTACTCTGCATATAAGTTAAATAAGCAAGGTGACAATATACAGCCTTGACGTACTCCTTTTCCTATTTGGGACCAGTCTGTTGTTCCATGTCCAGTTCTAACTGTTGCTTCCTGACCTGCATACACGTTTCTCAAGAGGCAGGCCAGGTGGTCTAGTATTCCCATCTCTTTCAGAATTTTCCACAGTTTATTGTGATCCACACAGTTAAAGTCAATAAGCAGAAATAGATGTTTTTCTGGAACTCTCTTGCTTTTTCAATGATCCAGCAGATGTTGGCAATTTGGTCTCTTGTTCCTCTGCCTTTCTAAACCAGCTTGAAAATCTGGAAGGCCATGGTTCACATATTGCTGAAGCCTGTCTTGGAAAATTTTGAGTATTACTTTACTAGCTTGTGAGACAAGTGCAATTGTGCAGGAGTTTGAGCATTCTTTGGCATTGCCTTTCTTTGGGATTGGAATGAAAACTGACCTTTTCCAGTCCTGTGGCCACAGCTAAGTTTTCCAAATTTGCTGGCATATTGAGTGAAGCACTTTCACAGCATCATCTTTCAGAATTTGAAATAGCTTAACTGGAATTCCATCACCTCCACTAGCTTTGTTCATAGTGATGCTTTCTAAGGCCCACTTGACTTCACATTCCAGGATGTCTGGCTCTAGGTTAGTGTGAGTGATCACACCATCATGATTATCTGGGTCTTGAAGATCTTATTTGTACAGTTCTGTGTATTCTTGCCACCTCTTCTTAATATCTTCCACTTCTTTAGGTCCATACCATTTCTGCCCTTTATGGAGCCCATCTTTGCATGAAATGTTCCCTTGGTATCTCTAATTTTCTTGAAGAGATCTCTTGTCTTTGTCATTCTGTTGTTTTCCTCTATATCTTTGCATTGATCACTGAGGAAGGCTTTCTTATCTCTCCTTGCTATTCTTTGGAACTCTGTTTTCAAATGGGTATTCTTATACATATTGAATATATATATTCAAATAGTTATATATATGTAAATATATATTAATATATATAAAAATCATTATAATGATATAAATATTTTGAGGTTATAGACCTTCTTTTAAATGATTAAAACATGATTTTACTGAAACAAACCATGCAAAACACTGTAAAAATTTGGAGTTATCTTATATTTAGTCAAAATAATAGATGTTGATGGAGATGAGTAGAATTATCATATCCACAAACCACATTGTTTATGTTCTTTGAACTCTGATTTTTGCATCATTATCTTTTTTCCCCCCTCATCACCAAAAATGGTTTTTCCAACATTCTTGCTCCTGGCTCCAATTTTATTCTAAATTTCGTAGTTATAAAAAAAAAAAAAAAAAACAGAAAAAAAAAGGTGCTTGTCAGTGAAACTATCATTAGTCTGTCCTAAGAGTCTCTTTAAGATAATAATATTGACAGAAAAACTTATGAACTCAATTAAAAAGCAGATTAGTATTTCCAACACCTTGGAGATACAAGTAGATCTGGGTAAAACTAAAAGGCTGGTGATTTTTTTTTTTTTACTTGATTTATAATATTATAATAGTTTCAGGTATACACACAGTGATTCAATATCTGTATAAATTATACTCCATTTAAAGTTACTGCAAAACAATGGCTATATTTCTCTGTGCTATACAATATATCATTGTATGTATGTAAATACACCTTATTTATTTTATATATAGTAGTCTGTATCTTTAAATCCCATACCCCTATCTTGCCCCTCTGCCTGCTGATAACTATGGTTTCATTTGCTGTGCAAAACCTTTTAAGTTTAATTAAATCCTGTTTGCTTACATTTGCTTTTATTTATTTTGGTTAAGGGATAGATCCAAAACAATATTGCTATAATTTATGCCAGAATTCTGCTTATGTTTTCTTCTAGAATTTTTTTTTTCAGGTCTTACATTTAGGTCTTTAATACATTTTGACTTTATTTTTGTAGACTGTGTGAGCAAATATTCTAATCTTATTGTTTTACATATAACTATCCAGTTTTTCCAGCACCACTTACTGAAGAAACAGTTTCTTCTCCATTGATTTTTCTTGGCTTCTTTGTCATAGCTTAATTGAACTTAGGCGTGTGGGTTTATTTCTGAGCTCTCTATTCTGTTCCATGACATATGTGTCTAATTTTTTGCCAAAAATTTCTGTTTTGATAACTGTATCTTTGCAGTATAGTTTGAAATCAGGCAGCATGATACCTCAAGTTTTGTTCTTCATGCTCAAAATATTTTGGATATTCAGGGTCTTTTGCAGTTTATACATTTTTCAATCAGTTCAGTCCAGTCGCTCAGTCATGTCTGACTCTTTGTGACCCCATGGACTTCAGCTTGCCAGGTCTTTCTGTCCATCACCAACTCCTGGAGTTTACTCAGACTCATGTCCATTGAGTCGGTGATACCATCCAACCATCCCATCCTCTGTCATTCCCTTCTCCTCCTGCCTTTAATCTTTCCCAGAATTAGGGTCTTTTCGAATAAGTCAGTTCTTCACATCAGGTGGCCAAAGTATTAGAGTTTCAACTTCATTATCAGTCCTTCCAAAGTATATTCAGGACTGAAGTCCTTTAGAATGGACTGGTTGGATCTCCTTGCAGTCCAAGGGACTCTCAAGAGTCTTCTCCAACACCACATTTCAAAAGCATCAATTCTTAAGTGCTGAGCTTTCTTTCTAGTACAACTCGCACATACATACATGACTATTGGAAAAACCATAGGCTTGACTAGATGGACCTTTGTTGGCAAAGTAATGTCTCTGCTTTTTAATATGCTGTCTAGGTTGGTCATAACTTTACTTCCAAGGAGTAAGTGTCTTTTAATTTCATGGCTGAAGCTACCATCTGCAGTGATTTTTGGAGCCCCCAAAAATAAAGTCTGTCACTCTTGCCACTGTTTCCCCATCTATTTGTCATGAAGTGATGGGACCAGATGCCATGATCTTAGTTTTCTGAATGTTGAGCTTTAAGCCAACTTTTTCACTCTCCTCTTTCACTTTCATCAAAGGCTTTTTAGTTCTTCGTCACTTTCTGCCATAAATTTGGTGTCATTTGCGTATCTGAGGTTATTGATATTTCTCCTGGCAATCTTGATTCCAGCTTGTGCTTCCACCAGCCCAGTATTTCTCATGATGTACTCTGCATATAAGTTAAATAAGCAGAGTGACAATACTCAGCCTTGACATACTGCTTTTCCTATTTGGAACCAGTCTGTTGTTCCATGTCCAGTTCTAACTGTTGTATCCTGACCTGCATACAGATTTCTCGAGGCAGGTCAGGTGGTCTGGTATTCCCATGTCTTTTAAGTATTTTGCAGAGTTGTTTGTGGTCCACACAGTCAAAGGCTTTGTCATAGTCAATAAAGCAGAAGTAGATATTTTTATGGAACTCTCTTGCTTTTTTGATAGTCCACCGGAGGTTGGCAATTTGATCTCTGGTTCCTCTGCCTTTTCTAAATCCAGCTAGAACATCTGGAAGTTCATGGTTCACGTACCATTGAAGACTAGCTTTGAGAATTTTGAGCACTACTTTGCTTGCATGTGGGTTGAGTGCAATTGTGTGGTAGTTTGAGCATTCTTTGATATTGCCTTTCTTTGTGATTGGATTGAAAACTGAACTTTTCTAGTCCAGTGCCACTGCTGAGTTTTCCAAATTTCCTGGCATTTTGAGTGCAGCACTTTCACAGCATTATCTTTTAGGATTTCAAATAGCTCAAATGGAATTCCATATAAATTTTAGGATTAATTCATTTTAGCTTTGAGAAAAATGTTATGGTTATTTTGATAGGGATTGGATTACATCTGAGGTACAGTTTGTGTAGCATGTACATTTTAACACTATTAATTCTTCCAATTGAAGAACAGAGCATACATTTCCATTTCTTTTTGTGGTTCAGTTGCTCAATCATGTCTGACTCTTTGTGATCCCACGGACTGCAGCACTCCAGGCTTCCCTGTCCATCATTCTCTTCTGGAGCTCACTCAGATTCATGTCCGTAGAATCAGTGATGCCATACAACCATCTCATCCTCTTTCATCCCCTTCTTTTCCTGCCTTCAATCTTTCCCAGTATCAGGGTCTTTTCTAAAGTGTCGGCTCTTCTCATTAGTGGCCAAAGTATTGTAGTGTCAACTTTTAGCATTAGTCTTTCCAGTGAATATTCAGGGTTGACTTCCTTTAGGATTGACTGGTTTTATCTTGTTGCAGTCCAAGGGACTCTCAAGTGTCTTCTCCAACAAAACAGTTCAAGAGCATCAATTCTTCAGTGCTTAGCCTTCCTAATGGTCCAACTCTCACATCCATACATGACTACTGGAAAAACTACAGCTTTGACTACATGGACAATTGTAGGCAAAGTATGTCTCTGCTTTTTATTATACTGTCTAGATTTGTCATAGCTTTTCTTCCAAGGAGCAATTGTTGTTGTTGTTGTTGTTGTTGTTTTAATTTCATGGTTACAGTCACCATCTGCAGTGGTTTTGGAGCCCAAGAAAATAAAGTCTGTCACTGTTTCCATTTTTCCCCATATATTTACCATGAAGTGATGGATACAGATGTGATGATTTTAGTTTTTTGAATGTTGAGTTTTAAGTCAAGGGCTGGTGATTTTTAATGATATTACTGAGATCCATATTTACTCTTAACAGGAAAATAAGCAAAAATTCAAGTGAAAATTTTAATAACAGAATATGTGAAATTTTTCCTGTGCAATCAGTTAATTCTAAATTGAGGCTCTACTACAAAGCCACAGTCATCAAGACAGTATGGTACTGGCACAAAGACAGAAATATAGATCAATGGAACAAAATAGAAAGCCCAGAGATAAATCCACACACATATGGACACCTTATCTTTGAGAAAGGAGGAAAGAATATACAATGGATTAAAGACAATCTCTTTAACAAGTGGTGCTGGGAAAACTGGTCAACCACTTGTAAAAGAATGAAACTAGAACACTTTCTAACACCATACACAAAAATAAACTCAAAATGGATTAAAGATCTCAACGTAAGACCAGAAACTATAAAACTCCTAGAGGAGAACATAGGCAAAACACTCTCTGACATACATCACAGCAGGATCCTCTATGACCCACCTCCCAGAATATTGGAAATAAAAGCAAAAATAAACAAATGGGACCTAATTAAACTTAAAAGCTTCTGCACAACAAAGGAAACTATAAGCAAGGTGAAAAGACAGCCTTCAGAATGGGAGAAAATAATAGCAAATGAAGCAACTGACAAACAACTAATCTCAAAAATATACAAGCCACTCCTACAGCTCAACTCCAGAAAAATAAATGACCCAATCAAAAAATGGGCCAAAGAACTAAATAGACATTTCTCCAAAGAAGACATACAGATGGCTAACAAACACATGAAAAGATGCTCAACATCACTCATTATCAGAGAAATGCAAATCAAAACCACTATGAGGTACCATTTCACACCAGTCAGAATGGCTGCGATCCAAAAGTCTACAAGCAATAGATGCTGGAGAGGGTGTGGAGAAAAGGGAACCCTCTTACACTGTTGGTGGGAATGCAAACTAGTACAGCCACTATGGAGAACAGTGTGGAGATTCCTTAAAAACTGGAAATAGAACTTCCTTATGACCCAGCAATCCCACTGCTGGGCATACACACTGAGGCAACCAGAATTGAAAGAGACACATGTACCCCAATGTTCATCGCAGCACTGTTTATAATAGCCAGGACGTGGAAGCAACCTAGATGTCCATCAACAGATGAATGGATAAGAAAGCCGTGGTACATATACACAACGGAGTATTACTCAGCCATTAAAAAGAATACATTTGAATCAGTTCTAATGAGGTGGATGAAACTGGAACCTATTATACAGAGTGAAGTAAGCCAGAAAGAAAAACACCAATACAGTATACTAATGCATATATATGGAATTTAAAAAGATGGTAACAATAACCCTGTGTATGAGACAGCAAAAGAGACACTGATGTATAGAACAGTCTTTTGGACACTGTGGGAGAGGGAGAGGGTGGGATGATTTGGGAGAATGGCATTGAAATATGTATAATATCATATATGGAATGAGTCGCCAGTCCAGGTTCGATGCACGATACTGGATGCTTGGGGCTGGTGCACTGGGACGACCCAGAGGGATGGTATGGGGAGGGAGGTGGGAGGAGGGTTCAGGATGGGGAACACATGTATACCTGTGGCGGATTCATTTTGATATTTGGCAAAGCCAATACAATATTGTAAAGTTTAAAAATAAAATAAAATAATAAATTGAGCTGGGGCAACTATGTATGTCTTACAAAGAGACTATGTATTATAGAGCACTTCAATCCTCTGGGAAATCAATAACCAAACAACTTGTCTGATCATAGGACAAGTGTCAGACTCCCACATTGGTGCTCATGGAAGCCTGAAGTTATTCTGCATTTGAGCTATATACTTTGGAGCTATACCACTAAGACTTGGAAAAAAAATGTTCTCTGTCATTTCAGGTGAAAGGAAAAAATCCTTAGGTATTAGTATGAGGCAGCACTTTACTATGACAACTTGGAAGAAGAAGGTTCAGTACCAAGTGTAGACAATAGCAAACTTGGTTGCCTAATAAGAATGTCCAAAACTACCAATTTTCCTATTTTATTTATTTAATGAACATATATAAGTGATGTACTATCATCAGGAATTACAAGACATAAAGTGATTAAGTAGCAGATGGCATTCATTTGATGAGTGGCAGGAAACTTAATAAGTCTGTAATTTATCATTGTGCTAAAGCTCTAATGAATAGATAAAGATATTCAGCAAATAACTTTTTCTAACTTTTACTTATAAATTAATCAAAGACTCCAAAAACATGCCCTATTTATCTCTCTCAGTTAAAATAATGTATGTAGGTGTACTTCATAAAACACATATTATTGTTCATAATAACAATTGATCATAATGGGGAAGATTTGTTAATATCATAGTGTACAAGGTACACTGAAAAACATTGCCCATTGAGTATTTTGTCTACTAAAGCAACCTATGAGCTTGAAAGGATCTGTTATCATCCTGTTAACATATAATGACATTTTGCTATAATTGCAATTAATATTTATGATAAATACTTGGACTACTAAAACAGATATTTTCAAGAATGGTATTATAATATACTTGTGTCTCACCATTAGTTTTTCAGTATGGTAATTTAGTTGTTACTATAAATTATTAAAATTCTGAATTTATTGAGGAATTTACTGTTAACAGTGCAAAGTAGAAATAAGTTTATTCCTATAATAACCTCAAACTTTTAAATTTGCGTTCAGATATGCTTTTTTAGGGGACTTCCCAGGTCACTCAGCTGGTAAATAATCTGCCTTCAATGCAGGAGACCCTGTTTGGATTCCTGGGTGGGGAAGTTTCCCTGAAGAAGGGAATAGGCTACCCACCCCCGTATTTTGGGGCTTCCCTGGTGGCTCAGACAGTAAAGAATCTACCTGCAATGCAGGAGACTTGGGTTCAATCCCTGAGTTCAGAAGACCCTGTGGAAGAGGGTCTGGCAACCCACTCTAGTATTCTTGCCTTGAGAATCCCCATGGATATAGGAGCCTGATGGGCTAGAGTCCAAGGGATTGCAAAGAGTCAGACGCGACCAAGCACAGCGCAGCACATGCATTTTTGAATGGAAGAAAAATAATGGAAGATTAGCTAGGTGCTGGAAATTACATACTTTAATACATCTCAACAGAGGAATTACTCTGTAGAATCAGTGAACAAAAACAGAATGAAACTATATAGATGTCTTCTCTGTCTCCTTCTTCTACATGCTGAAACCTACAGACAATTGTATTGTTACTTCAGCCCTGTTTCTCTGGTATTTATATGCCTAAAAACTATCTGTTACCTTAATTAATTCTTAGTAATACTCAACATATTTAATTAGATTAAATTTCAGGCAGTTTTTAATCAAACATAAGCTATATTAACAGTCAAAATCCTAATATATCCCAGTATGTTTTTATTTAAATGTTTAAAATTATAAAGTATAGATATCATAAATATAATATATTTTATATATTTCTAGGTACAATTTTCAACCAAAATTTTAGGGATCACCTTTTTTATGTGCCATAAGTTCTGAAAATGTGCTCACGTATTCATATTCTAATTGGGAAGACAGGTTTATATTTCACAGTGTGATAAGGACAAGAATAGACGGACTATAATATTGAGTTAAGCCCAGCAAAGGGATGAGTAACTCTGTTTGGAGAGATAATAGCATGCTTCCCTAAGGCAATGATATTGGGATGAAATTCAGTGAGTGAATAGTAATTTCACATATAGTTAAAACTATAATAATAGTAATAGGAAAAAGAATTTATAGTTTTCTGTATTTTTAGAATATAATTATATTTCACAGTGTTTTCCACTATCTTCAAAGACCACTAAATCTTAGAATGATCTTATAAAAGTTAAGAATTTCACTCACCCCCCAAATTGCATGAGCATTCATGAATTTAAAATTTACACTCAGGTTGAAGGAGTTTATGGACTGGCTTATGACACCTGCACAGGATACTCTTTTCAGTCCTTAAGTTCTTGACATTTAAAGAAATGTCAAAAAGACAATGGCAGGAAAGTAAATGAGATAGAAAACAGTAGGGTCTTCTTAATTTTCATACATCTTGATCCCTTCTTCTCCCTTAAAGAACCTAAACCAAAACACATTCTCAGATTATTCTTTTGTCTACCATAATTTAGCTGTCTTGAAAGTTTATTTCCCAGAATTCAAATCAATTCATGCTGCTAAGCTGCACAAAGACCTATACTAGCTCCTTAGCGCCCTCAGGTTTAAGTCTGAACTTAAGAACATGGTGAACTGTTTACAACCTGATTCTGAGCATCATTTTCTTCTCCTCTCACAAATTCTATATTATAATCACATTAAATTTTAGATTCTTTCCTCTATGTGTCAGATCTTCTCCAAATTCCATGACTTTGTGTGCATGCATGCTGATCACTCTGCCTATAATGCTCTGACTAGTTTTTTTATCTAATGCCTTTACAGTATTTTAAGCAGAGATCTCAAAGATTGCATTTTATGACTTTGGATTCTCCACCAGTTGCTGCAGTTATGTTCTGTATCCTCCCCCGCCTTTTTTTTTTTAATTTCAGTTTTGGAAATTTTTTAGCCTGATTTTTTTGTAGTTCCATCAGTGTGTGCTCAGTTTGTGTCCAACTCTTTGTGACCTCCATGAACTGTAGCCAGCCGGGTTCCTCTCTCCATGGAATTTTCCAGGCAAGAATACTGGACTAGGTTGCCTTTCCTACTCCAAGGAACCTTCCTGACCCAGGGATCAAACCCTTGTCTCTGTATCTCCTGCATTGGCAGTGGATTCTCTACCACTGTGCTACTCGGGAAGCTTGAAGTACTCTTTATTCTTCTTACTATGGCTTTGATTTCTAGCATTTCCTTTGCCTTTTTTTTTTTTTTTTTCTTAGAATTTCCATCCTTCTTTCTGCTTACAATACTCATCTCTTTTACACGTTGTTTACTTTTTCCATTAGAGAACCTCATGTGTTAATCATAGTTATTTACATTCCCTGTCTGGGATTCTCAGCGCCTGGTTCTTTTTTGCTCTGGCAAATCCCTTTCCACCACAGAGTAGGCTTTAGCTATGGTGAAGGCTTTGGGCATATTTTCCAAATGGTCATTTTCCTCTTCTGCCTCTTAGGATCACAAGGATATTTTTCTTGAATCTCAACTTGGTGGAACTCTAAGACTATGGGAGCTTATATATCTTATGTTAGTTCACACACAATCTTCAGCAATTTGTCAGAATTACCATTGAAGTGTTCCTACCATTCTGACATCCATTGACTTCTGCTCTTAGTAAATAAATCATGGATGCTGTTTCTCTCTCTAAGCAACAGATCCTCCACATTTTTGAACAGTAGTTTTCCCATGACAGACTAAGAAAAATCATTCATTTTCATTTTGTTCAGTTTTTTTTTTTTTTTCCCTTATTGTAAGCTTGAGAGTGATTACCTTCAATCTCTTCATACCCTGGAGCTGAAATTGGAAATCCATTGTTGCCTTTTAATCTTCCTTAGTTTCCTTGTAAAGGTCATTATCCACCATGAAGTGAAGTGAAGTGAAGTCTCTTAGTCATGTGCAACTCTTTGCAACCCCATGGACTGTAGCCCACCAGGCTCCTCTGTCCGTAGAATTCTCCAGGCAAAAGTACTGGAGTGGGTTGCCATTTCTTCCTCCAGGGGATATTCCCAACCCAAGGATTGAACCCAGGTCTCCCGCATTTCAGTCAGACACTTTACCGTCTGAGCCATCAGGGAAGACCCATTATCCACCATAGTCTACCATATTATTCACACTAACAAATTCCCCCTTAACATTGCTCAGTTATTGATATAAGATATGTCTTTTTGTGTAAAGCGGAAATAAAACCACTCAAATGAGAAAAAGCAGAGGAAACCTATTCTGAACTTGCAGGGAGTAAGCCCTGATCACTTCCATTTGGAAGAAACTTGAAGGCTGAGGAATGTAGACTCTTCATGGTGAACAAAGGGAAGGCTGTACATAGGCTCTGGTTGGAGGTTGTTGGCTGGGGATGTGGAGGTCAGGCTTGTCAGTGAGGCAGCCTATGTGATTGGTTTGAGAAACATATCTGGCTTTCTTTGATTGGTCCTGGATTAAATGTGAGCGCAAAAATTAAGAAGCTAGCAATTACTGACCAACTGCGAGACTTGGACTGTGAAGAAAGCTGAGCGCTGAAGAATTGATGCTTTTGAACTGTGGTGTTGGAGAAGACTCTTGAGAGACCCTTGGACTGCAAGGAGATCCAACCAGTCCATTCTGAAGGAGATCAGCCCTGGGTGTTCTTTGGAAGGAATGATGCTAAAGCTGAAACTCCAGTACTTTGGCCACCTCATGCAAAGAGTTGACTCATTGGAAAAGACTCTGACACTGGGAGGGATTAGGGGCAGGAGGAAAAGGGGACGACAGAGGATGAGATGTCTGGATGGCATCACCGACTTGATGGACGTGAGTTTGAGTGAACTCCGCGAGATGGTGATGGACAGGGAGGCCTGGCGTGCTGCAATTTATGGGGTCACAAAGAGTCGAACACGACTGAGAGACTGAACTGAACTGAACTGACCCCAAGTGGGGTAAATTGTTCTAGAAGTTTGATTTGGCTTACAACTCATTGATGCAGCGGGTTGTAGACTAGTGTTCCATTTTTACATATATTCTGGTCATTATCCTTTGGTCTATTTGGTCTCTCTGTAAACATTATCCATCTCTCGTTGGCAGGATCTTATGACCTTCCTAGTAATTAATCCATAAATGGAACAAAGTTTATGCATGCCCAACACAAATTAGTTGAAGGAAGGAATTTGTTTATTTTAACAGTAAATTGTATTGTCACAGTAACTTTGCAAGTTTATCAAGGTTAGTACTAACATATCAACTTCTTTTAGACTAGGAAACTGGGACATAGAAAATAATATTAAGTTATATGGGTCAGTTCAGTTCAGTTCAGTTCAGTCACTCAGTCATGTCTGACTCTTTGTGACCCCATGCACTACAGCATGCCAGGCCTCCCTATCCATCACCAACTCCCAGAGTTCACCCAAATTCATGTCCATCGAGTTGGTGATGCCATCCAGCCATCTCATACTCTGTCGTCCCCTTCTCCTCCTGCCCCCAATCCCTCCCAGTGTCAGAGTCTTTTCCAATGAGTCAACTCTTCGCATGAGGTGGCCAAAGTATTGGAGTTTCAACTTTAGCATCATTCCTTCCAAAGAACATCCAGGACTGGTCTCCTTTAGAATGGACTGGTTGGTTCTCCTTGTAGTCCAAGGGACTCTCAAGAGTCTTCTCCAACACCACAGTTCAAAAGCATCAATTCTTCAGTGCTCAGCTTTCTTCACAGTCCAACTTTCACATCTATACATGACCACTGGGAAAAACATGTTATCTTTCATTTTTATCCCTGATATGTTAACTTTACAATTATTGTGTACATACTATGTGCCAGTCCCAGCAGCAGATCTGTTCACTTTCATTATTTAAATTAATCTCATAAAATCTTAATGATGTTTCCATTTAAAAACTACTTACAAATAAATCAAAGGACCTTTACATTTCACCAGATGCTGCTGCTGCTAAGTCACTTCAGTTGTGTCTGAATCTGTGTGTCCATCAGCAGCCCATCAGGCTCCCCCACCCCTGGGATTCTCCAGGTAAGAACACTGGAGTGGGTTGCCATTTCCTTCTCCAATCACAAGATGCTCTATCCATTTGAATTAAAAGGTATGTCATTATTTATATTAAGTATTTTAAGCATTAATACAAAGCAGTGTTGCATTTTGGAGAAGGAAATGGCAACCCACTCCAGTGTTCTTGCCTGGAGAATCCCAGGGACAATGGAGCCTTGTGGGCTGCCGCCTGTCGGGTCACACAGAGTCAGACACAACTGAAGTGACTTAGCAGCAGCAGCAGTGTTGTGTTTTATTCTTGACCTAAATATCTTTAGTCAAATATTTATTTAGACTTTTAAAAAAGGAAATGTTATGTATTATAGTAAGTGTTCATAAAATCATCTACTCTGTAGTTCCTTTTTATTATATAATCATGCCTTTTCCTTCCCATTTTTCTCTCCTTTCTATCCTTTTATATTCCCTTAAATGTAATATAACTTCCTATGTGCATGCATGTGTTCAGTCATGTCTGACTCTTTGTGACCCCGTAGACTATAGCACACCAGACTCCTTGATCCATGGATTTTTCCAAGGAGGAATACTGGAGTGGGTTGCCATTTCCTACTTCAGGAATATAACCTCCTAGATCCCTCCATTAATGCAAAGACGTTACAGATTGAGAAAATCTTGTCATCACAGCATACTTAAAAACATTAATGACAATCACAAACATAACACACTAGTAAAGACTATATGAGCCTTGCTATTAGCTCCTTAGTCTCCAAACACTGTTCGTTCCTATTTTTTTTTTTTAATATTAAGACTGATGTAAGGTTTTGGGGTTTACTTATTCATCTTTTGTATAACCATGACTTAAAACACTACAAGGGCTTTTCTTTTATTAACTGAGTTTGTAGAAGATGTCCCAGGAGAAAAGAGATTTGTAATACTAATAGCAAATACAGACCAATAAATTCTCATATCAATTGATTTATTTTTCTGATCTATAAAAATCACCCATTCTGTGGCACCCCAGGGCGAGCAAGTGATATAAAAACACAAACATTTTGAGCCAAAACAAATAAAAACCAGCTTTGCAGCTCCATTTCATTCAAAAGGCTTCCTCTATAAATTAGAAAAATCTGGTCTAGAAGAAAGCTTGTGCTCCACGCTCAGAGGTTAAATGACATTAAATTTCAACAATAGAAGAAACTATAAGGCCTGAGGACTGTCTTTGATCAAATACCCAATATCCACTCCATTTATTGTAAACATGTAAATTCTGGTTAATCCTAGATGGATTGAAAGCAGCAGGAAACTTGAATATGCAATTCACGCTGAGAAGACTGCTGCTGCAGGCACATTCAGAAAAACAAATGTATTTACTTTCAGCAGGCTTAATATTGGTTATAGGAAAGCAGAAAAATATACATGTGAATGAACTACATAGACTCTGAGAATACTTGTTTTCAAAAAGGTTGAAACGTTAAGGGCGACGTTTTGAAAAATGTAGATTAATTGTCCCCAGTTCATCAGAAAGCTCAAGGGTATTTGAGTCTACTATCCCTGAAAGAAGAATCTGGTGACCTCTTTCCTTCTGAAAGAAGTCTGCCCTTCTTTCAGATTGAGCCATGGGGAAGGTGTGACACTTGGCTTCTTATGGTAAATCTTCTGGGCCATAGAATAAAAGAACAGAATTCAAATATATATGTGGAATTTCAAAGTCAAAATAACAAGTCTGAAACTCTATATAATAAGAATAATGTAATCTACTTTAAAACGTATTAATATGTTAAAGTATAATAACAATCCCCATTTTATAGATGAAGAAATAAAGGCTTAAATTACTGAAGATCACATATGCACAATATAATGATCTGAGTGACCAAGAATGAGCCATATTAAAGAAAAGAAAAGAGGTTTTGAAATTACATAATAAAGGGCAAAATAAAGTAAAATTAACCTGCAGTAATTCTGGAAATACAGGAACTTAGAAGGCTATTAGCAACTAGACAAAAAAGTGATATTTTAGTAGCAAAGTTTTTTCATGACATCCTATTGTATTTATCACCACTTGAAGATAATATACCTATAAATGATGAATCAGGGTCATGGAGAAGCCTCTATTCCATTTTTGTGAGTTTCTTAAAAGTGTAAAAGTAATACAATGATATGTGGAGGTAAGAGCACCTATCCTTTTTCTGTTCATGGGAAACAAAAACAAAACATTTTGACTAGTCCATTCTAGCAGCAGAACAGTCTCAAGATCTGTAGATATTCTCAGTTTATTTATCTATTGTGAAATGGTTCTGAGTGCTTGTTCTGCAGCCCAGTTGAATTTACTGATACTTGAATCCAAGATGCCTAGAAAAAGATGTTATGTAAAATTTAAAATATTCATTCCTTAGGAGTATTTCAAATGATAGTTTTTATGATTTCTGTTCCAGATTTAGTTTAGACATTTATTGGCTATCTGATTTTGAATGATATGTGTGATCTGTTGGAGATGCCCCTTTTTGTTATATATAAGAGATTATGATGGTCTCTATCAGATGTAAGAATAAGGTGAAATAAAACAAGTCAAAAAATTCTACGTTTTAAAGAATAGATAAGACTCTTGAGAGTCCCTTGGATAGCAAGAAGATAAAAACCAGTCAATCCTGAAGGAAATCAACCTTGAATAGTCATTGGAAGTACTGATGCTAAAGGTGACCCTCCAATACTTTGACCACCTGATGCAAAGAGTCGACTCCTTAGAAAAGAACTTGATGCTGGGAAAGAGTGAGGGCAGGAAGAGAAGAGGGTGACAGAGGATAAGATGGTTGGATGGCATCATGGACTCAATGGATATGAGTTTGAGCAAACTCCAGGAGATAGTAAAGGACATGAAAGCCTGCCATACTGCACTCTATGGAGTCGCAAAGAGTTGGATACAACTTATTAACTGAGCAACAACAAGTTATTACTACACTGAAAATCAATACTTTTACTAATAGTTCTGGAAGCATCTCAAAAGCAAATTCATTATTTAAAGAAACAAAGTAGAATGGAAAAAGAAGACATGTAAAAGAAAGATGTGTCTATATATAAACTATCCTGTTCATCTGGTTTATCTGTACTGAAATGCAGTTGGTCACAAGTAAAATTTTAAAGACCTTAGAGATATAAAGTCCTCCTAATGGTGTGCTAAGAGTCAGACACGACTGAGCAACTTCACTTTCACTTTTCACTTTATGCATTGGAGAAGGAAATGGCAACCCACTCCAGTGTTCTTGCCTGGAGAATCCCAGGGACCAGGGAGCCTGGTGGGCTGCCATGTATGGGGTCACACAGAGTCTGACACAACTGAAGTGGCTTAGCAGCAGCAGCAATGGTGTGCTATTCCACAATTGAAAAATTTATTCTAGAGAACTAAACTGAGTAAGTAAAGAAAGTGTGAATTTACAAAGAATAGAGAATGAAGTAAGACATAAATAAGCAGTGAGGCAACTATTGATTCAATATTTATACGGAAGAGAAAACAAGATACAGAAAGTCCATCCAAAGTCTCCTTGGCCCTGTGATTGTTGTTTCAATTCAAAACACATTCTATTCTGTGAATGTTCATAAGTAGAATGAGTTTGAAATCTTAGGCAGCTCATTCTTAAGAGCAAAACTTTTTTTTTTTCAAGGTCTAGTCCTCTATTCAGTCACTGGTGAATAGTGGAGTAGGGTTTGTTCTTTCAGTTACAAAGAAGCAAACATACTTCTCAACCTCATAGTTTGTACAGCTACGTTTGGTGCTCAAAGATTATGTTTTGCAGAAGAGTTAGATGAAAGTTGAAAAGTTACTGAAAAAAATTACACTTCCACCCCCTGCAACTGTAGTCAGATAGGAAATATTAAAATGTTCACTAAGAATTAAAGTGAAAGTCAATGTTGATATTAAATTAGTGTTTTCAGGTTGAGTGAAATTTTTTTGGATGAAACTTGAACAGGGAAATTATGTTGACCTTCATTGAGAAGAAATATTGAGTCTAAACTCTCAAAATGTTAACTTTTGAACCAAATTAGTGTTTAGAATGATTATAATAATTTGATGTTTCTCCTAATAGTTTTTGTATAACAGCAGCATATTTGACCTTTTTAAATGTCAGAAATAATATTTAATATTAATATGCTCCTCAGCCACTTTAAACACTCAGGTAATATTTAATTTTAAAAATAATAATCTTGATATTTGTGCTCAAAATGTCATCATATATTGCTTGAAGGATGATTCAATGTCTCTCTAAAATTATGAATTCAAATATTTCTTCTGCAAAGTTGTTTAGAAACTGGAATAGATAAAGTAATTTATTTTGTAAAAATTGAGTAGGATCTACCCCACCTAAAGTACAATGACATCTTGCTACATTAAGGCCATTTTTATTGTGGGACTAACAATAGTTTAGAAAATGAATAGTTGGGAAGAAAAAATCTATATTTTAATGTTGGCAACAGGGCCCCTAAGTAAAAATTTCAGGGAAGCACTATACAACGAAACTTAGGAAAACACTATTAAACTGAAATGTCAAGTGATTTTTGTCTTTATATAAACAATATATTGCCTGAGCTCAGATTCTGTAGGTTAGAGTCTGTTCCTCTTTCACTAGATATTACCATAAACTGAAATTGTTCAGTGATATCTGGAATAGATTGGAATATTTCTTACAATATGGATCATTTTCACAGGCAGCTTGATCTTATTTTAATACTATTTTGAGTGGCAGGCACTTTAGAGAAACAGACATATAATATTTTAAGACATTCATACAAAGCAGTCAGAAATATTCCTCTCATATATCTGACATAAAGAGGTTTTTTTTTTTTTTCCAAGAGAACTTCTTTGCAGTTTCTTTTATTTCTAGAAACATTATAGCAGAAGACATCTACGTGACATTTATATATCTTTCAAGTAGGACTATTAGCCAGTGTGTCTCAGGGTCTGAGGACTAAATGGAGACATGTATAGCCACATTTGGTCTAGAACTTGGTCCATTAGGATACTCTGAAAAAAAAAAAGGTAAAATTTTTGACAGGCAGCGTTGACTACCTTGAAAGAATTCAAGCTTGAAACGGTGCACAGGTCTGTGTTTGCAACATCTTTACAAATTGGTGATAGTGTGGTTCAGGTAACATATAAAATGTATATCTTAGAAAAAAAAATTTTGATGATAGTGTAGACAACTGTTGAAGAGGCTTTTGTGATCATTAGGTTTGTTCACTACTATTTTGGGTTCTCCTTCTCTGGACATATTATAGGACTGCATTCCCTGATAATGCATGGAATGATGCTGTTCCGCTATGAGTGGAATGATTCCATCTACTTCCCAGTGGAAGTCACTTAAGTTCCAAGCCGCAAGTGTCCACTTTCTATTCCCCCTCCATTGACTGCAATGCTCATGATTTTTAGAGAGCCTGTGAATATAAATTCCCATGTGAAAACATGCAGACCAGACATTACTGTGCTGGTGCAGACATTTATAGGATTATCTTAAGAACTGGGCACTGGGCACCAAGAAAATTGGTGTTAAAATTAAAGATATGCCAACCCATGATATTGTGTGCATGCTAATTCATTTCAGTCGTGTTCAACTCTGTGCAACCTTATGGACTGTAGCCTACTAGGTTCCTCTGATCATGGGATTCTCCAGACAAGAATATTGGAGGGGGTTGCCATGGCCTCCTCCAGGGAACCTTCCTGACCCAGGGATCACACCCAGGTCTCTTATGTCTCATGCATTGACAGGCGGGTTCTTTACCACCAGCACCACCTGGAAAATCCCTCCACGCTATTGGCAGAAACAATTTTATAACCCATCTGTAGGAATTTGTGGTTCTGATGGTTATCTTAAAGAATTAATTTGGAGAGTTACAATAATTCAGAAACCACAGTTCAAAAGTATGAGAGATTATGTTGGCTGTGGGTGGCAAGTAATATAAGTAAAAGTTGGGTGCAAAAAATAATTAGCCAATTAGCAAAGCAAATAGGAATGAAAAGGATGGAGAGGGTCCACATGTTTAGAGACCTCTAGGATCAAAAGAAGCAGTGGATTTTTAACTCTCGTAGCTAAAAATAAAATAATTAAAGCTTCTAGTTGGAAAGAATAATTTAAACTTAGACTTCAGGGGAAGGTTTAAATTAAGGGTATTGATTTGTAAGCAAACTACATATAGGAAGCAGATCAGGGCCAAAGAGACAAATGTTCACTACCCAAGCCAGTTCACTACCTCAGTCCTCTGCCTGTTGTGAACTGTCTGTTCTTATTACTTATGAATCAGGAATGGTTTGTTTGCCTTATTAATATCCCATTCTACCTGCCAGGATCCTTACTCTTAGTAGTCTGTTTGTGCATCCATCTTTACTCTTTAGTTGATGAGTTTCTTAAATACATCTCCTAGAGATCCCAGATTTAACCTTGATCCTGTGACTAAGTAAGCATTTGGGTTGTTACTCTTGTGTTTGGTGAGACTTTACATTGATATATAAAGAAGTTAGAAATCATATGATCTTTCTGACTTATTACACTTAGCATAATATGCTCAAGTCCATCCATGCCATTGCATATGACAAGAATTCAATCTTTTTATGGCCAAGTATTTAAAAAGCAAAGACATCACTTTGCTGACAAAGGTCCATATAGTCAAAGCTATGGTTTTTCCGATAGTCATGTAATGGTGTGAATGTTGGACCATAAAGAAGGCTGAGTGTCAAAGAACTGATGCTTTCAAATGGAAGTGCTGGAGAAGACTTCTGAGAGTCCCTCAGACTGCAAGGAGATCAAAGAGATCCAACCAGTCAATCCTAAAGGAAATCAACCCTGATTAGTCATTGGAAGGATTGATGCTAAAGCTAAAGCTAAAGCTCCAATACTTTGGCCACCTGGTGTGAAGAGCTGACTCATTGGAAAAGACCCTGATGCTGGGAAAGGTTGAAGGCAAAAAGAGAAAAGGGCAGCAGAGGATGAGATAGATAGATGGCATCACTGACTCAATGGGCATGAATTTGAGCAAATTCCGGGATACAGTGAAGGACAGGGAAACCTGGTCTGCTGCAGTTCATGGGGTCACAAAGAGTTGGACACTACTTAGTGAACGAACAACAACAATAACAGTATTCCATATATATCTTCTTTATCTATATATCCCATGAAGCACATATAAGTTGTTTCCATATCGTGGCTATTGTATTAATAAATAATTCTGTGATGAACATAGGGAGCATATATCTTTTTGAAATTGTATTTTAGAAATCTCTGGATAAATACCCTCAAAGTGGGATAACTACATCATATGGTAGTTCTATGTATTTTGAGGAATATGCATACTGTTTGCCATAGTGCCTGAACCAGTTTAATTACTACCAGCAGTGTAGAAGGGTATCTTTTGCTCTATGTCTTCACTAATACTTGGTATTTCTTGTGTTTTTGATAATAGCCCTTCTGACAGATATGGAGTGATATCTCTTTGTGACTTTTATTTGCATTTCTCTAATAATTAGTGAGGTTCATCTAGTCAAGGCTATGGTTTTTCCTGTGGTCATATATGGATGTGAGAGTTGGACTGTGAAGAAGGCTGAGTGCCAAAGAATTGATGCTTTTGAACTGTGGTGTTGGAGAAGACTCTTGAGAGTCCCTTGGACTGCAAGGAGATCCACCCAGTCCATTCTGAAGGAGATCAGCCCTGGGATTTCTTTGGAAGGACTGATGCTAAAGCTGAAACTCCAGTACTTTGGCCACCTCATGCAAAGAGTTGACTCATTGGAAAAGACTGTGATGCTGGGAGGGATTGAGGGCAGGAGGAGAAGGGGACAACAGAGGATGAGATGGCTGGATGGGATCGCTGACTTGATGGACGTGAGTCTTAGTGAACTCTGGGAGTTGGTGATGGACAGGGAGGCCGGGCGTGCTGTGATTCATGGGGTCGCAAAAAGTCGGACACGACTGAGCGACTGATCTGATCTGATCTAATCTGAATGATTAGTGATATTAGCAACTTTTTGTGTGCCTGTTGATTATCTGTAGATCTTTGGAAAATGTCTATTCAGTTCCTCTGCCCTTATTTTAATTGGGTTGTTTGTCTTCTTTTTGAGTTGAATGACTTAATGTATATTCAGAATATAAAAAGCAACAAACTAAATATAACATTAAATACAGAGAACACAGTCGTGGTTACCAGATGAAAAGGGGTGGGACAGGGTATATGCTGATGAATGGAAGCTAAATTTTTGGTGGTGAGCATTTATAGAGTTGGATGGCATCAGCAATTCGATGGATATGAACTTGAGCAAACTCCAGGGGATGGTGAGGGACAGGGAAATTTGGTGTGCTGCAGTCTATGGGTCACAAGAGTTGGACATGACTTGGTGAAGGAAAAATAGCAATGTTACAGGGTTATAGAATCAGAAATATTATGATGTACACATGAAACTTATACAATGTTATACACCAATGTTACTTCAACAAAACATAATTAGGAAAAAAAAGCTAGACCTACTTAATTGTTAAAAAACAAAGTGTGCTTTGGAGGACTGCACTCCACCACTCACTAAATGCTAGCTTGAAAAAGTGAGTCACCAGGACCAGAAGTGGTGTGTGTGGTTGTTGGGCAAAAGCCTGACAGGGTTCGTGCCTTATCATCTATATTTACTCCTTCCTCTACACAGTGATTATACATGAGGAATTAGAGCTTTTACCATCTTATGCCCTGAAATAAAGATTATAAATATCTGGGTGTCACAGAAATATAAGATAGAAAGCACAGATGGGAAATAAGCCTTTATTGATTTATATCAGTAAGAAACTAGTATTGTTTGTTACCATGGTGTAACATATAATTTCCTGATGGAAAATGGGGTGAAAAAAGGATGCAAAGAAAGCAGCCAAAAAAACAAAAAAAGAAATCTAGAAAGATGTTACAAGAAAGAGATGGAATGACCAACTAGAACAATGACTACATGAAAAACAGCGGAAGTTATCTAAAATGTAACATTAAATGAAATGATGTAATTTGTTGAATATGGGTAGAAAAGGACAAAATCAAAAATAGTATCTAAATTTATGACTAAGTAACAGGGGTGAATGTTGAAACCACCCTTAGAGAAGAGTAGCAGAGGAGACATTTGAGACATGAAGATGGAGTGGGGAGGAGGAAGGGAAGATTTATGTACGTGTAAATTTAGCCATTCAAGGAGAAATATTTAGTAGACATTTGGATATAACATCTAAATCACAAGACTGACAACAGTGTCAGAAATATGTATCATCAATTTAACTGTGATAATTAAGATATAACCATTGTTGAATCTGCGGAGGAAACTGCAAGGTAAGAACTTAACGATAGACTGTGAAAAACACCTATATTTAAATGATAGCTATAATAAAAATGCACTTATAAGATGGCTGAAGAGCAGCCCTCCATAGTAGAAAATGTGTAAGACTGCACTACTGAACTAAAGAGAGTGTTTCAATTTTGTTTATCCTTTCAAAAAACCAGCTTTTGACTTTGTTGATTTTTGCTATGATCTCTTTTGTTTCTTTTGCATTTATTTCTGCCCTAATTTTTAAGATTTCTTTCCTTCTACTAACCCTGGGGTTCTTCATTTCTTCCTTTTCTAGTTGCTTTAGGTGTAGAGTTAGGTTATTTATTTGACTTTTTTCTTGTTTGTTGAGGTATGCCTGTATTGCTATGAACTTTCCCCTTAGGACTGCTTTTACAGTGTCCCACAGGTTTTGGGTTGTTGTGTTTTCATTTTCATTCGTTTCTATGTAAATTTTGATTTCTTTTTTGATTCTTCTGTGGTTTGTTGGTTATTCAGCAGCGTGTTGTTCAGCCTCCCTATGTTGGAATTTTTAATAGTTTTTCTCCTGTAATTGAGATCTAATCTTACTGCATTGTGGTCAGAAAAGATGCTTGGAATGATTTCAATTTTTTTGAATTTACCAAGGCTAGATTTATGGCCCAGGATGTGATCTATCCTGGAGAAGGTTCTGTGGAGCCTATTATACAGAATGAAGTAAGCCAGAAAGAAAAACACCAATACAGTATACTAACGCATATATATGGAATTTAGAAAGATGGTAACAATAACCCTGTATATGAGACAGCAAAAGAGACACTGATGTATAGCACAATCTTTTGGACTCTGTGGGAGAGGGAGAGGGTGGGATGATTTTGGAGAATGGCATTGAAATATGTATAATATCATATATGAAACGAGTTGCCAGTCCAGGTTCGATGCACGATACTGGATGCTTGGAGCTGGTGCACTGGGACGACCCAGAGGGATGGTATGGGGAGGGAGGAGGGAGGAGGGTTCAGGATAGGGAACACATGTATACCTGTGGTGGATTCATTTTGATATATGGCAAAACCAATACAATATTATTTAGTTACTATTAATAAGTTAAATAAAATATTAATAAGTTAAATAAAATAAAATTAACAACAAAATAAAAAATAAATAAATAAATAAAGAGAGTGTTTCAGAAAAGTAGTGTAGGTCAACAAAGGTAAATGTTTTTAGAGGCTAAATAACATAAGATAAACATGTTTGGATTTAGTCACAAGCAGGTCATAAGTGTGCTTCATGAGAGGATTTTTTCCCAAAATTGAAGTATAATTGACCTACAATATTGTATTAGTTTCAGGGGTACCATATAGTGATTTGATATTTTTATAGATTATATACCATGTGAAGTATAATACTGTTGACTATATTGCCTGTGTTGTACATTAAGTTTCTGTGATGCTTGTTTTAAAATTGGCAGTTTGTACCCTTTAATTTCTTTCATCTATTTCACCCATCCACCATCTCTGTCTTCTCTGGAACCACTAGTTTGTTCTTTGCACTCCTGAGAAGTCTTTTACTAGAGTGATGTTAGTGAATGCCAGATTGAATTTGATTGAAGTGTAAAAGGGAAATGATCAAGTGGCACCAATATGTTGTAAGTAACTCTCTCAGGCAGTCTGAGTAATAAAACAGACCAGAGAGCATTAGACAGAATGAGATAGAGGTCAGGATTGAGATTTTTGGTTTATATTTATTTTTTGTGTGTATAACCAGAGAGTCTTAAAAGTTTTCAAATGATGAGATGAAAAGTAGTAAAGACTAGAAGAAATGGATTTGACACATTTGGGAAGGAGTGAATCCAGACCCAAGGTAAAAAGATGTATCTGGGATAATAGGTTGATTATAGCTTTCCTTTAAACAGAAGAGGGGAAAAAACATGAGTATGGATATTTTTATGTTTCTGGATAGGGTAAAAAGAAGTTGATAGATTATTCTCAGATAGTTTCTATTTTCTCTGTGAATTTAAATGCAAGGCCATTGTCTCAGATTGAGTGAACAATAGTCAGGTCTCATGTTTGGATAGAAGTGCAACTGGTTTAAAATAATGAGTAGGAAATGTGGGAGAATATCCAGGCTGCACAGAGGGCTTGGATAAGGAGGAGACGTGTTTATGCACTGGTCCAAGTATGCATAACTTAAGGTTTTCTGTAGCCCTATTCAGAATCCTGGGTATTAATCCAAAGAGTATAGCCTGTCTAATTGCACTGGTGTTGTGCCTATACTAGATGGATATGGCTGGAGGCCAGCAGAATGAGACTTTCAATTATGTTGGAAATTGAGCTTTAGAACTGAAGAACTATGGAGTCTCAACTTTTTACAAAAGAAAGGAGGGGAGGATAGAAAGTCCAAACATGGAGTGATTGATGGACTTAAACCTAGGTATAGTCTGATTCCAGCTATATATGATTTATTGAGAGAGGTGTTTAAAAATAAAAGACCAACAGGCACATGAAAAGATGCTCAATACCACTAACCATTAGAGAAATACCAATCAAAACCACAATGAGATATCACCTTACACCTGTCAGAAGGCTATTATCAAAAAGACCACAAATAACAGTCGTTGGCGAGGATGTGGAGAAAAGGAAAGCCTCATACACCATTGGTAGGAAAGTTAATTAGTGCAGACACTGTGGAAACACTGTGGAAGTTCATTAAAAAAATAAAATTGAACTACCATATCATTCAGCTATTCCACTCACTCCTGGGCATATATGCAGAGAAAATGAAAACACTAATTCTGAAAAAAAAAAGATACATGAACCCCAATGTTCACAGATGTATTATTCACAATAGCCAAGATAGGGAAGCAACCTAAGTGTCCATCAACAGAAGAATGGACAAAGAAGATGTTTTATATGTGTTCTGTGCTTAGTAACTTAGCTGTGTCCAACTCTTTGTGACACCGTGGACTGTTGTCCACAAGGCTCCTCTGTCCATGGGGATTCTCCAGGCAAGAATAGTGGAATGGGTTGCATTGACCTCCTTCAGGGGATCTTCTCAACCCTGTGATGGAACCCAGGTCTCCTGCATTGCAGGCAGATTCTTTACAGTCTGAACCACTTAGGAAGCCCAATTATATATATATATATACACACATATATGTATATATACTAGGTTTATTTTGAAAATCACTGGAAATATCTAGATATCACCCTTCACTACCATTCATTCCTTTGGAACAATTTAGCTTAGCTGTGGAGTATGTCTTCAACTTCACAGATGCAAGGTGACTGTTAACAGTATACAAACAGAATCTCAATACTTCTAGACTATAAGTCATAAACATTTTTATTACATACATACATAAGAATCATAGGTTTTCACTTATAATTATTGCTAATGAAAAGAAATTTTTCTTCTGTCACACATTTGAGATTTTATTCAACTTGTTTTCATCAAAAAGATTTTAAAAGACAGATGACAGTGAACATTAGGGGGCAAATAGCATAAAATTATTAAATGTGAAGTATTTAAAAAGGGAGAATGCAAAGGTAGAGAGACCTATTCATTTTGCCTAAAAAGCCTGGGGCAAGACACCTTATGTCCAAATTTGAAAAAGGAGTCCTGAGAAGATAGCAGTTACAATCAAATTTACTGACGGCAAAGTTTGTACATAAACTTTCCTATGCAAACAACTTGCTAAAAGGTAGAATTCATTACTTTCCTATTTGAGAACCTCAAAAATGAGCACAAATTACAACCAACTATAAATTAATTTTATTCTGTCCATCAACACATACCAGCATATTTTTGATTGCATTTATTATATCGACTGCATGTTGTTTGTCCTTGAGGCTATCAGCTCCAAGTGGGTAGGCATATTTCTGCTTCCAAGTTATCATTATTTATCTGGTTTGTCTCATCATATCTAAGTTTCTCGTGACTTGATCCAATGTCAGTTGTGACATAATCTCTATGGTTTCTAACCAACTTCACTTGTACACAACTCAGTTGTGACCCATTTTGTCCACGCTAAACTCCTCTCACATCCTGCTCCAGAGACTCTCTATTGCTTTGCTTTCAGAATGATTTCTTGAATGTGTGGAATTAAATGGTGTGGTATATTTTTGGGTGGAGTTGGGGGTGAAGTGATGGGAGGCAGTCTGGGACTTGGGGTAGAAAAAATCCTGGAGATAAGTCCTTCTCCATTTCTAAGTACTGAAAAACAGTTACTAGAATAGTTTTCAGATGCTTGATACAATGCGATTGGCTATCTTTACTTCCCCCTCCTTGCTTCTGTTCTTTGAGATTAAATTCTCTAAATCACTTGAACTTTGTTTAGGTTCTGCCCTCTGGGAAACTAGACTAAGGTATTTAATGATTTCCAAAGCCTAGAAAATTTTAAGGAGCATAGTAGGAACTCAGTAAACATTTGCTCTGTGTGTGTGTGTGTGTGCGCGTGCATCTGACTCATAACCCCATGAACTGTAGCCCGCCAGTCTCCTCTGTCCATGGAATTTTCCAGGCAAGAATACTGGAGTGGGTTGCCAGTGAGTGACAGAATAAGATCATAAATGATTCTACAGTGGACTTCACTATTGTTGCTTTCTTAACATCTATTCTAATGTCTTCTGGCAAATGTATTCCAAAGGCTCTAAGCAGATATATCTCATCCAGTCTTTTAGGAAAGGAACTTGGATTGAGGCTATCCTCATATATACTCAATGAAGAATAAATGACTTAGCCCATACCAATCAGTGAATATGTCTCTTGACATCAACAAGCAGCATATTTCCTCTTAGCACTTAAAATTCCCTGAAACAATATTTACAGTGAAATAATTTTCTCTACTAGCTATCCTTCAGGTATAGTCCTACTAGAATATAAACTCAAGGAGACCAGAATATTTGATGTTTTGTTTACTGCTGTATCTCAAATACTTAGAACACAGTACAAAGTAGATAATAAGGAATTCATTCATTCATTAATTCATTCATTCCTTGAGCAGAAACTATATGTCAGCACTCTTCTGGGTTCTGGAGAAAAAGCAGTCAGTATATAAAACAGACGAAATATTCTTCTACATGGAGTTCTTATTCTAGTTAGGTGAAATAAGCAACAAAACAAATTTTATTTGTGTATATATACATTTTCCAGTATATAAACTAATATAAAAATCATGTGTAAGATGGTTATGAGATGAAAAACAATGTCAGAGAAGGGATAAGGAGTATCTGCAAAGTGAGGAGTGGAGTTACATAACTAAATTTAAAATAAATTCGTAAGAAAATAAATCATTGGCTCAGGATGGTCAAGGGAACAAAGCCTGCTCAGATTAAGCTGGGTACTCTCTTTCCTTTTGCCTTAAATTTGAGGATAGGATATAATTGTTCCACTGCAGCAATCAACTTGATTCCTCAGTGGAGACTGCCTGAGGGTCTATGCATAGAGGTAGATGGACATAGGGGAAGGAAGCACAGCACCTAGTGATGAAATGAGAAGCTGTGGACCTAGACCAATATTATATCCCCTGGCACTATTTAGCTATATGAAACCATAAATATCTGTTTTTAAACAGATTGATAATAGATTGTGTATCATTCGTAACTCTAAAAAAAAATCGGTTAAGACAGACACATGAAAAAAAAGGTCTACACTGAATGTTAATTTTTCAATAATTCAAGTGTATAATTTATGAAGAGGCAGACACATTAAAATGATGGTATCACAAATAAAAAATAATATTTTTAAAAAGAGTACATTGAAAAATTTAAATCCTTTCACATCTTTGGATTACTTAAACGCTATTAGTTTTAGCTTTAATCTTCCCATTCTCCTTCTCCCAGCTCATTTCTTTTTCACTATCACAACTGTTAGTTTTCTATATCTGTCTGCCATATATTTACTCTTTCCTACAAAAGAATACATATTTTCAAGATTTTCAGATTATTTAGCAGATAAAAGCATTAAAATGAATAATACATCTAAAATAGAAATTTAAAGGCACTAGTAAGCAGAATTTATGCATCAATAAACATAAGGCTTGGAAATTTTTATTTAAAACGTCTATAAGTAAAAACTTGATGAGGAGAAAGAGGAGAGTGGAAAATGCTGGCTTAAAATTCAACATTCAAAAAACTAAGATCATGGTATCTGGTCCCATTGCTTCTTGACAAACACGGGGAAAAAATGGAAACAGTGACAGACTTTATTTTCTTGGGCTCCAAAATCACTGCAGACGGTGACTGCAGCCATGAAATCAGAAGACACGTGCTCCTCAGAAGAAAAGCCATGACAAACCTAGACAGCATATAAAAAGCAGAGACGTCTCTTTGCTAACAAAGGTCCATATAAGTAAAGCTATGATTTTTCCAGTAGTCCTGTACAGATGTGAGAGTCAGACCATAAAGAAGGCTGAGCGCTGAAGAATTGATGCCTTTGAACTGTGGTGCTGGAATAGATGTTTGAGAGTCCCTTGGACTGCAAGGAGATAAAACCAATTAATCCTAAAGGAAATCAACCCTGAATAATTCATTGGGAGGACTGATGCTGAAGCTGATGCTCCAATACTTTTGCCACCAGATAGGAAGAGCCAACTCATTGGAAAAGACCCTGATGCTGGAAAACATTGAGGACAGGAGAAGAAGGGGATGACAGAGGATCAGATGGTTGGATGGCATTATCATTGATTTAAGTTTGAGCCAACTCTGTGAGATAGTGAAGGGCAGGGAAACCTGGAATGCTTAAATCCATGGGGTTGCAAAGAGTTGGACATGACTGAGTGACTGAGCAAGAACAACAACAGTAAGTAAAAACTAATGTACAAAATTGAACTTGCAAATTATGACAAAATATATTATAATTTAAGATAAACAAACATAGATTTGGAATCAGACAAGAGTTTGAAATCTATTTTTCCCACTTTTTTGCTCTGTATTTTTTTCAGACTACACCTATTTCAAAGAGTGGTTAGAGAATTAACAAGTAAAATAATATCAACATATTTTTTGTCTTATCTCTTAAAAATCTGTTTAAAGTGTTGAAATTATGCTTTTTTGTTGTTTTTGTTTCTGTAGTGTTAATATCTTGAAGTGTGTGTGCTCAGCCGTGTCCAGCTCTTTGTGACCCCATGGATGGTAGCCCACCAGGCTCCTCTGTCCATGGAATTTTCCAGGCAAGAGTTCTGAAGTGGGTAGCCATGCCCTTCTCCAGAATATATCTTCAACCCAGGGATCAAACCTGTGTCTCTTTCACTTCCTTCATTGGTAGGCAGATTCTTACCACTGTGCCACTTGGGAAGTCCACTGAACAATATCTTAATCTATCATTACATTGATGTGTGTATTTTTCACAGTTCTTTTGTCTGTAGAAGAGAAATCCAATTATTTTAAAAATTATCCTAGAATTTTAGAACCACTTTCTCTTTCCTTTCTACAGCATATAATATTTAGAGCTATTGTTTATGTTACAATGTGTGACACTGATGACATTGATAATACTGTAACAACATGAGAAGTTTAACACAATTTTTTTCAAGCTGTTGGTTCAATGGCCAAGGAAGGAACTGAAAATTGCTCTCATGGAATAACTTTGAGGGATACTGAAAAGATGTTTTGTTCTTGATTTTTGCTACTTTCTTTCTTGGTAAAGAGGTAAGTAAGTAGCTCTCATGCTACTTTTCTATGTATTTCTTTAACGATTTCTCATTTGGGAATTAAATTTTATAGGAAAAAAGTGGTTTGTGAATGGTGTATAAGAAAATAGCCTTTGCAGTTTAATCAAGAAATATTAAAAATCATTAGAAATATATGTTGATATTCCAGAAATGGGTTTTTTAGAGACAGGAAATTAGCAGCTTCTAGAATAAGGTTGAAATACATGTACTAGATGCTAAAGATACTTGAATTAAAATTTGTGCTAATAAAATGTGGACAATATGATAGACTCCTAGCAATAGCTTGAGAATAAGAGATTAAAATTGTATGCAGAAAATAGACTAAGATTACTACATTAAATATTGAATCTGCATTTTGAACTTTTGAAATATTGTTTTGCTTTATAATATTACAGTTTCCTTATATTTATAAAATTATGTTTTGAAAAGCTGTAGTTTGGCTACAATTCATGGATGGTAAATTTTATGTTGCTGAAAATAAAGATTGAATGTGTCATAATTTCCCATGTCCTATATATTAAGTTCAGAAAAAAAAGTCACTTACATTTTAACTGCAGGTAAAAAGAAATCAGTTACATGGTAATGGCCCCATGAGCAAGCAGTCATCATGCAAGTGCATTTTATGGAAACAGAAGCATAAAATGGAGACACAAATCAAATGGCATTACTATCAAAAAAAAAGAAAGAAGATAAAGAGACTATAGATATGGTAAGAAATTAGAAATCAAACAGACCAAATAAAAGACTGAATATTACAGGGTATTTCCTATCAATGCAGTAAAATTAATATATAATCATTGTTGATTTACTACTTTAAACAAAATTTCTAGTGGAAGGCTATGTCTTAGTGATTCATTCATTTTCTTCAAAGACACCAGTATCTTCTTAAGGAAACTCCACTCATTGTAAATGAAAAGATAAACTCCCAATTAAACATCAAAAAGAGAAAACTGCTATATTTCAAATGAGTACTTCTCATAAATTCATTTTTAAGTTTGAAAGTCACTTAACAGAACATAATGTAGTTCATTACAGGGAAAAACTGTTTAATTATAGTGATTCAGTATCTAGAAAAAAAGATTTACTTTAGAGAAAAGGCATGCATAATGTTATCTGAACAATCATTTTAAGCCTATATATTGGGGTGAGGACCTCAGAGAGTCTATAAAATTGGTAAAACTTTGAAAAATTGAATAATTTGATGGAAATGGAGATAAATATATATATATATATATTTTTTTTTATACCACCAAAGCATTTTAATAGCTCTAATACTAAACATCACTACCAACAAAGCTAGCGGAGGTAGGTGATGGAGTTCCAGTTGAGCTATTTCAAATCCTGAAAGATGATGCTGTGAAAGGGCTACACTCAATATGCCAGCAAATGTGGAAAACTCAGCAGTGGCCACAGGACTGGAAAATGTGTTTTCATTCCCATCTCAAAGAAAGGCAATGCCAAAGAATGCTCAAACTACCAAACAACTGCACTCAGCTCACATGCTAGCAAAGTAAGGCTCATAATTCTCCAAGTCAGGCTTCAGCAATACATGAACCATGAACTTCCAGATGTTCAAGTTGGTTTTAGAAAAGGCAGAGGAACCAGAGATCAAATTACCAACATCCCCTAGGTCATAGAAAAAGCATGAGAGTTCTAGAAAAACATCTATTTCTGCTTTATTGACTATGCCAAAGCCTTTGACTGTGTGGATCACAATAAACTGGAAAATTTTGAAAACGATGGGAATACCAGACCACCTGACCTCCCTCTTGAGAAACCTATATGCAGGTCAGGAAGCAACAGTTAGAACTGGACATGGAACAACAGACTGGTTCCAAATAGGAAAAGGAGTACATCAAGGCTGTATATTGTCACCTTGCTTGTTTAACTTATATGCAGAGTACATCATGAGAAACGCTGGGCTGGAAAAGCACAAACTGGAATCAAGATTGCTGGGAGAAATATCAATAACCTCAGATATGCAGATACCACCCTTATGGCAGAAAGTGAAGAGGAACTAAAAAGTCGCTTAATGAAAGTGAATGAGGAGAGTGAAAGGGGACAGTGAAAAAGTTGTCTTAAAGCTCAACATTCAGAAAACTAAGATCATGGCATCTGGTCCCATCACTTCATGGGAAATAGATGGGGAAACAGTGGAAATAGTGTCAGATTTTATTTTTTGTGGCTCCAAATTCACTGCAGATGGTGACTGCAGCCATGAAATTAAAAGACCCTTACTCCTTGGAAGGAAAGTTATGTCCAACCTAGACAGCATATTCAAAAGCAGAGACATTACTTTGCCAACAAAGGTCTGTCTAGTCAAGGCTATGGTTTTTCCAGTGGCCATGTATGGATGTGAGAGTTGGACTGTGAAGAAAGCTGAACACCAAAGAATTGATGCTTTTGAACTGTGGTGTTGAGAATACTCTTGAGAGTCCCTTGGACTGCAAGGAGATCCAACCAGTCCATTCTAAAAGAGATCAGTCCTCGGTGTTCTTTGGAAGGAATGATGCTAAAGCTGAAACTCCAATACTTTGGCCACCTCATGCGAAGGGTTGTCTCATTGGAAAAGACTCTAATTCTGGGAGGGATTGGGGGCAGGAGGAGAAGGGGACAACAGAGGATGATATGGCTGGATGGCATTACCGACTTGATGGACAAGAGTTTGGGTGAACTCCGGGAGTTGGTGATGGACAGGGAGGCCTGGCATCCTGCAATTCATGGAGTCGCAAAGAGTTGGACATGATTGAGCAATTGAACTGAACTGAGCTGAACCCCTTCAATCATGTGAGGCCACATCAAAAAGTCTACACCTCATATGAGGGTTCTTCCAGAACCCAATATGCATTTAGACACCCTAGCCTCAAATCACCAGTCTCCAAAACTGTGAGAAATACAATTCTGATGTGAGACTGAACTGAACTGAACTGAACTGGCATCAATGTATCAAGTCATTTAAAACTTGTACAATATATGTATCAATTACAGCTAAATAAAGAATAAGCAAAAAATAATAATAACCCTTGCCTTGGGGCTGATGATCTTTTCTGATTGAGAACATTATCACCACCACAACCATCTCATCATACTCATTTCCTAAAAAGCACTTCATGAGCAGTTCTATGAACATATAATTTTTGCATGCTGACCTTTCTTTCTGGGGAGGACTTACCAGTTGTTTCTCAGATAATCTCTTTAAAATATTCATGATTTAGTTATTTTACTTCCCTAAAACTCTGGGCATGCTCTGAATAATACCAGTCTTTGAGAATTAATGAACTAGAACAGTAAATGAGTGGATCATGTTTACTGATATGTTACAAAGATTTACAGCTTATATCTACTTTTGAATTCCCAAAAAGGTTTTTTCCAAGAACTCAACATAATTTATATCCTCAGTTTCTCCACCTGAATATAATATCAAATTTCACATGTAAAAGAAGATTAGTTATAGCAACAACACACAAAGCATGTCAAAAAGGGGATTTTGTTAATTCTGACTATGCACATCAAACAGCTGAAGAAAACGTATGCAATTATAAAAGTTGTAAAGTTGGACTAAAAATTTTATAAGGAAAAATACCCTTTCTGAAGTCACTTAATATGATATAATTGACAACAGTTAAAAATAACATTTAAATTGTAGTATGTCACATGAAAACGATAGAATAGGAAAGACTAGATATCTCTTCAAGAAAATTAGAGATACCAAGGGAACATTTCATGCAAAAAGGGGCTCAATAAAGGACAGAAATGGTATGGACCTAACAGAAGCAGAAGATATTAAGAAGAGGTGGCAAGAATACAAAGAAGAACTGTACGAAAAAGATCTTCAACACCAAGATAATCATGATGGTGTGATCACTCACCTAGAGCCAGACATCCTGGAATGTGAAGTCAAGTGGGCCTTAGAAAGCATCACTACAAACAAAGCTAGTGGAGGTGATAGAGATGCTGTGAAAGTGCTACACTCAATATGCCAGCAAATTTGGAAAACTCAGCAGTGGCCACAGGACTGGATAAGGTCAGTTTTCATTCCAACTCCAAAGAAATGCAATACCAAAGAATGCTCAAGCTACCGAACAAGTGCACTCATCTTACACTGTAGTAAATTAATGCTCAAAATTTTCCAAGCCAGGGTTCAACAGTATGTGATCTGTGAATTTCCAGATATTCAAGCTGGTTTTAGAAGAGGCAGAGGAACCAGAGATCAAATTGCTGACATCCTTTGGATCATCGAATAAGCAAGAGAGTGCCAGAAAAACATCTATTTCTGCTTTATTGACTATGCCAAAGCCTTTGACTGTGTGGATCATGACAAACTGTGGAAAGTTCTTCAAGAGATGGGAATACCAGAACATCTGATCTGCCTCTTGAGAAATCTGGATGTAGGTCAGGAAGCAACATTTAGAACTAGACATGGAACAACAGACTGGTTCCAAAATGGGAACAGAGTAGGTCAAGGCTGTGTATTGTCACCCAGCTTATTAACTTTTATGCAGAGTATTATCATGAGAAATGCCAGGCTGGATGAAGCACAAACTAGAAGCAAGTTTGCCGGGAGAAATATCAATAACCTCAGATATGCAGATGATATCACCCTTATGGCAGAAAGTGAAGAAGAACTAAAGAGCCTCTTGATGAAAGTGAAAAAGGAGAGTGAAAAAGTTGGCTTAAAGCTCAACATTCAGAAAACTAAGATAATGGCAACCAGTCCCATCACTTCATGGCAAATAGATGGGGAAACAGAGGAAAGAGTGACATTATTTTGCGGGGCTCCAAAATCACTCCAGATGGTGACTGAAGCCATTAAATTAAAAGATGCTTGCTCCTTGGAAGGAAAGCTGTGACCAACCTAGACCGCATATTCAAAAGCAGAGACATTTCTTTGCCAATAGAGGTCCATCTAGTCAAAGCTATGGTTTTTCCAATAGCCATGTATGGATGTGAGAGCTGGATTATGAAGAAAGCTGAGTGCATAAAAACTGATGCTTTAGAACTGTGATAGTGGAGAAAACTCTTGCGAGTCCCTTGGACTGCAAGGCGATCCAACCAGTCAATCCTAAAGGAAATCAGTCCTGCATATTCATTGGAAGAACTAATGCTGAAGTGGAAACTCCAAAACTTTGGCCACCTGATGTGAAGAACTACTCATTTGAATAGACCCTGATGCTGGGAAAGATTGAAAGTGGGAGTAGAAGAGGACGACAGAGGATGAGATGATTGGATGGCATCACTGACTCAATGGTCATGAGTTTGAGTAAACTCTGGGAGTTTGTGATGGACAAGGAGGCCCAGCATGCTGCAGTCCATGGGATCGTGAAGAGTTGGACACGACTGAGTGACTGAACTGAACTGAACTGACTGATGTCATATGATGGTCTTCTCTGGTATCTCAGGTGGTAAAGAATCCACCTGCAATACAGGAGACCCCAGTTCAATTCTTGGGGCAGGAAGTTCCCCTGGAGAAGGGATAAGCTACCCACTCCAGTATTCTCGGGCTTCCCTGGTAGTTCATATAGTAAAGAATCAGCCTGCAATGCAGGAGACCTGGGTTCAATCCCTCAATTGAGACGGTCCCCTGGAGGAGGTCATGGCAACCCACTCTAGTATTCTTTTTTTTTTTTTTCTGCTCTTTTAAATTAATTTTTAATTTATATTAAAATACACTTATTTTACAAAATTGATAGTTTAAGATATAATAAGAAGTGATTCATTTATACATTTACATATATCCATTCCTTTTCTGATTGTTTCCCATATAGGTTATTGCAGAATATCGAGAGTTTTCTATGCTAAACAGTAGGTTGCCTGGAGAATCGTCATAGACAGAAGAGCCTTGAGGGCTACACTTCATGGTGTCACAAAGAGTTGGACATGACTGAGTTACTAACCACAGCATAGCTTATCAATGATATGATGGTGAGATGCTGTGGATGAAGATGTCCCAAATTTTGCCTGGAAGTTCTCAAGGGGATGCATGCCATTTGACCTAGTTATATGGCATATAATAAAAGTTTCCAAGGAGTGGTCTTATCTATTTTAGTCCTAATTAATTCTCAGCAGCCACATTCCCATCATTATTGGTCTCTAGAAGGACTGGTTTTCTAGGTTTTTGGTTAACTATTGAAGTGATATCAGATTTTAGTGACAAAGATTACCCTGGAAGTCTTGCAAATTTTTGTTGTTGCTTAGTCCTTAAATCATGTCCGACACTGAGACCCCGTAGACTGAGCCTGCCAGTCTCCTCTGTCCATGAGATTTCCCATGCAAGAATACTGGAATGTTTGCCATTTCCTTCTCCAGGGGATTTTCCCAACACAAGGATCAAACCTGCATCTCCTGTTACTCCAGCAAAAACAGGCAAATTCTTTACCACTGAGCCACCTGGAAACTCCATAATACAGTTTGATAGTAGGTAAAAATGGAAGCAGAAGTATAAGTTGAATAAATTGATATAATGATCTAAGAAACAGATGTTGAAGGCCAAACCACAGCAGTGGATGTAGAGACCACATGAGAGATACTAGAAGCCATATTTGATGTGATTCAGTGGTAAACAGAAAGTTGGAGTAAAGAATGAGAAAAATAATATGGTCTGTCTTCTCAGTTTCTTAATTGGCTAACATGATGGCTATAATACTACATACATCATGCTATTGCTATGAAGGCTATAAACAGTGGAAATATTTCTTTATTCATAAAAACCTCAATCATGATGATCTACTTAATTCTTTTTAAGAATCATTTTTTAGTTAAATATGGTGATGGATTATTGAGGGTTCATGTTTATATGCTTATGTTAACTATGAAGCTTAGTCTCTCATTTAAATCAACTGATTGTTTCATTTAGACATAGGAGGGAATATGCAGCATTTATTTGAAATGTTTTTCTTTCTCCTCTAACTTGTCTGTATTCCTTTGTTGAAAATAGCTTTTCCATAGCTGTGGTTCTATTTTTCAATTCCCTATTTTTCCTGTTGATATATTTGCTCATCTTGATCCCTGTAGTTTCCTAATAAGTCTTGAAATGAGGTCGTATAAGTCTTCAAATATTGTTCTGTTTCTCAAAGTTGTTTAAGCCACTTGGGATTTTCCAGATTAATATTAGAATTAGTTCACAAATTTCTACAAAGAAAATCAGTTGGAATTTTGACTAGAAGTTTGTTGTATCTCTGAATCAGTTTGTAAATAACTGATGTCCTAATAATATTGAGTCCTCTGACTCATGATAACAGTTTATCTCCATTTTTTTAGGTCTCAAAATTCACTCAATAATGTCTTGTAGATATTCATATACAAATCTTTCACATCTTTTGTCAGAATAACCTCTAAGTTATTTTTTATATATCTTTAAAGCTATTGTAAGGGTATGATATTATAAGTTTTAATAAAAATTTTGCTTTAGAATGATTTTAGATTTGTAGAAGAATTGTGAAGATGGAACATGCAGAGTTACCATACACCCTACAACCAGTTTGCCTATTATTCACATCCTAATTTAGCATATTATATTTGCCTAAGTAAATGTGTCAGTACTTATACATTATGACCAACCAAAGTTCATATTTTATATTCCTTAATTTTCCTTATGTATACTTCTATTGTAGGATTCCATCTAGGAGACCACATTACGTTTACTCATCTTGGCTACTTAATCTACCTTTACTCTTGGCTGGGTCCATTCCAGAGACATTCCTTATTTTTGATTACTTTGACAGTTTTGAGGAATAATATCAGCTATGTTTTTTTTGTGAAATGTCCCTCAATTAGGGCTTGTCTGGAGTTTTTCTCAAGATTAGTCTCTACTTACATTTTTTGGAGGGGGAGTTCAAAAGGTAAAATGGAATTCCCATCACATCAGATTAGATCAGTCGCTCAGTCGTGTCCGACTGTTTGCAACCCCATGAATCACAGCACATCAGGCCTCCCTGTCCATCACCAACTCCCGGAGTTCAACCAGACTCATATCCATAGAGTCAGTGATGCCATCCAGCCATCTCATCCTCTGTCATCCAATGAGTCAACTCTTTGCATGAGGTGGCCAAAGTACTGGAGTTTCAGCTTTGGCATCAGTCCTTCCAAAAAAATCCCAGGGCTGATCTCCTTTAGAATGGACTGGTTGGATCTCCTTGCAGTCCAAGGGACTCTCAAGAGTCTTCTCCAACACCACAGTTCAAAGGTGTCAATTCTTTGGTGTTCAGCCTTCTACACAGTCCAACTCTCACATCCATACATGACCACAGGTATAACTATAGCCTTGACTAGACAAACCTTTATTGGCAAAGTAATGTCTCTGCTTTTGAATATGCTATCTAGGTTGGTATAACTTTCCTTTCAAGGAGTAAGTGTCTTTTAATTTCATGGCTGCAGTCACCATCTGCAGTGATTTTGGAGCCCAGAAAAATAAAGTCTGACAGGGTTTCCACTGTTTCCCCATCTATTTCCCATGAAGTGATGGGACCAGATGCCATGATCTTCGTTTTCTGAATGTTGAGCTTTAAGACAACTTTTTCACTCTCCACTTTCACCTTCATCAAGAGGCTTTTTAGTTCCTCTTCACTTTCTGCCATAAGGGTGGTGTCATCCGCATACCTGAGGTTATTGAGATTTCTCCTGGCAATCTTGATTCCAGCTTGTGCTTCTTCCAGTCCAGCATTTCTCATGATGTACTCTGCATATAAGTTAAATAAACAGAGTGACAATATACAGCCTTGACGTACTCCTTTTCCTCTTTGGAACCAGTCAGTTGTTCCATGTCCAGTTCTAACTGTTGCTTCCTGACCTACATACAGATTTCTCAAGAGGCAGGTCAGGTGGTCTGGTATTCCCATCTCCTTCAGAATTTCCCACAGTTTATTGTGATCCACACAGTCAAAGGCTTTGGCATAGTCGATAAAGCAGAAATAGATGATTTTCTGGAACTCTCTTGCTTTTCCCATGATCCAGCAGATGTTGCCAATTTGATCTCTGGTTCCTCTGCCTTTTCTTAAACCAGCTTGAACATCTGGAAGTTCACGGTCCACATATTGCTGAAGCCTGGCTTGGAGAATTTTGAGCATTACTTTACTAGCATGTGAGATGAGTGCAATTGTGTGGTAGTTTGAGCATTCTTTGGCATTGCCTTTCTTTGGGATTGGAATGAAAACTGACCTTTTCCAGTATGTGGCCACTGCTGAGTTTTCCAAATTTGCTGGCATATTGAGTGCAGCACTTTCACAGCATCATCTTTCAGGATTTGAAATAGCTCAACTGGAATGCCATCACCTCCACTAACTTTGTTCGTAGTGATGCTTTCTAAGGCCCACTTGACTTCACATTCCAGGATGTCTGGCTCTAGGTCAGTGATCACACCATCGTGATTATCTGGGTCATGAAGATCTTTTTTGTGCAGTTCTTCTGTGTATTCTTGCCATCTCTTCTTAATGTCTTCTGCTTCTTTTAGGTCCATACCATTTCTGTCCTTTATCGAGCTCATCTTTGCATGAAATTTTCCTTTGGGTCTCTGATTTTCTTGAAGAGATCTCTAGTCTTTCCCATTATGTTGTTTTCCTCTATTTCTTTGCATTGATCACTGAGGAAGGCTTTCTTATCTCTTCTTGCTATTCTTTGGAGCTCTGCACTCAGATGCTTATACCTTTCCTTTTGTCCTTTGCTTTTTGCTTCTCTTCTTTTCACAGCTATTTGTAAGGCCTCCTCAGACAGCCATTTTGCTTTTTTGCATTTCTTTTCCATGGGGATGGTCTTGATCCCTGTCTCCTGTACAATGTCAAGAACCACATTCCATAGTTCATCAGGCACTCTATCTATCAGATCTAGGCCCTTAAATTTATTTCTCACTTCCACTGTATAATCATAAGGGATTTGATTTAGATCATACCTGAATGGTCTAGTGGTTTTCCTGACTTTCTTCAATTTCAGTCTGAATTTGGCAATAAGGAGTTCATGGTCTGAGCCACAGTCAGCTCCTGGTCTTGTTTTTGCTGACTGTATAGAGCTTCTCCTGTCACATATCGCTGTATATACTATCAACAGGACTAATCTCTCTTGATGTTTACCTTTATCACCTGATGGATGTAGCATTTATCATCCTCCACTGAGAATTGCCATTTCCCCCCTTTCCAACCTGTACTCTTTGAAAGTCTTTGTGGACAGATCATACCTAAGGCGTGGAGACTTATGCCCACTTCCTTTATGGAAGTGTATCTACATACAGTATTTAATATTTTTCTTCACAAGAGACAACTTTTTTCTCTTTATTTATCATCTATTCATTAATTTGCTTACATAGATATGGATTTATTTACTTATATAGCTATGGATTCATGGACATTTATTTTATACTTTAGGTAATAGTCCCAAACATACTTTTGGGAAATAGTCTTTTCCTAATTAAGTTGCTCAAATTGTTCCAGCTTTGGCCTGTGAGAATTATTTTAGTTAGCTGCTGTGTCACTTTACTGTATGCACACCATTGTGGGATTTACTTTTTTTAGTCACTTTCTTATTTTAGGGCTGCTAGAATTTCCAGGCTCTCAATACCAAATTTGGTCTAAATTTCTCTAAAGATTTCCAGTTTCTTTTAGTGGTGAATGGGATATGATCCACAATCTGGGTATTGGGGGAGTTTATTGCTATTGGGATGTCACTGATACTAGTCTCATTTAGCTGATAGTCAATCTGTTTACATATAGTTTTGTAAATATTTCTATACGTAACCATATGTATCTGTGTTAAGACAAACATGAGCTTATACTGATGTCTCTAACTCTAACCTGTTATCACATGATTCATGATAGCCTTCTTCCTTGCTTATCACTAACTTCAACACAAGAAGCCTGGTTCCACCCACTTAAGCATTTGAGATCCACTTACTTAGTTGTTCAATTCTAATAATAACCTAATATAGTTGTAGAACTACTAATCTGTACCCTCATGGGAAATCACCTTATCAACAATTGCAATGGTTAAGTGCAATTCCCTTTCCTTTAATTTTAGAGACTCCACTTCTTTCTGATTGTCCTTCATTTTTTCCTTCATTCTTTACAGAGGGATGGTTTCACACATCCATAACAAAGCTAGTTTTGTTTGTTACAGTCTGCCTTCTATCCTGGAATTCTACAAGCTCTTATTTTTAATTTGCATATGCTTTATCAGTCTTTGTGCATTAAATTCTAGAAATTTTAACAAATATGTAGTGTCACGTATCCACCATTACTGCATTATAAAGAAAATCTTACTGATCTTAAAAGTCCGCTCTTATTTGCTTTATCAAGCCACTCTCTCACAAATCCCCAGAAACCATTGATTTCTCTGCTGTCTGTATAGTTTTTTTTGCATTGCTTTTTAGCTCATTCCTTTTGGTAGCACAATAGCATTTCATTATATGAAAGTAGTGCCTCTTGCTTAACCATTGACTTGCTGAAGGATATCCTCTTTGTTTCTAACTTTGGCAATTCTGAATAGGCTACTATAAACATTCTTATAAGGACATCATTCCTGTAGGATTAAAACTTTATCCCATGACCTGATTTAATCTTTATCACCTCTTCAAAGAATTTATCTCCAAATCTCCAGATTGAGACACACTCTAAGATACTAGGAGTTTGACTTCAGTGCATAAATTCTGGGGGTACACAATTCAGTCCATAACAAGTATGGCATTTTCTGAGCTGGCATTAAATAGTTTTTTATTATCTATGTATATTTTTGTCTGTGTTGGGTCCTGGTTGCTACCCAGGCTTCTCTCTAGTTGCAGTGACTGGGGGCTATTCTATATTTGCAGTGTGTGGGCTTTTCATTGTGCTGGCTTCTCTTGTTGTGAGTGTGTCTCACAGGCTTTAGAATGTGCAGATTTCAGTAGCTGCAGCATATGAGAGGTTCTGAGAGTTTAGAACACAGGCTCAACAGTTGTGGCACACAAGTTTAGTTGTTCCTTGGCATGTAGGATCCTCCAATGTCAAGGATCTAACCCCTGACTCCTGTACTGGCGGGAGGATTCTTTACCACTGAGCCACCAGGGAAGCCCATATTAAAATTCTTGAAGATACTTCGGAGTGCAAAACGTTCTTCCTCATTCATTTCTCTTATTTTCTTTGCTTTTTTCTCCTGCTGCTAAGTCACTTCAGTCATGTCCAACTCTGTGCGATCTCATAGACGGCAGCCCACCAGGCTCCCCCGTCCCTGGGATTCTCCAGGCAAGAACACTGGAGTGGGTTGCCATTTCCTTCTCCAATGCAGGAAAGTGAAAAGTGAAAGTGAAGTCTCTCAGTCATGTCCGACTCCTAGCGACCCCATGGACTACAGCCTACCAGGCTCCTCCGTCCATGGTATTTTCCAGGCAAGAGTACTGGAGTGGGGTGCCATTGCCTTCTCCTAGACCATTACAAACCTTAGTGTAAGGAGTAGCATTTGTTGTTCAAAAGAGTTCTCTTATGGCTAGAAAATTTATTCTGAGATTTCTGATTGCTTCTCAGATTATGATTCATAAACTAACCCAAGAAAAAATGAGGAGAAACCTGGGAGAGCAGCTCTGTCTGAGATGGTTATTGTCTAACTTGATTCCTACCCTGTCTGTTATGCACTCTAGGTGACAAAGGCATTCAGTTTCATTATTTTGCTGGCCTTGTCTTTTTGTATAACTACCATGAGTTTACTCTGTTTAATATGTAAACATAGTGTTCAACTACCATGAGTTACTTTGCAATTGCAGCCATATAGTTTACCTGGTGGTCTCAAAACCTGGGCTGGAGCTTAAAGAAATAAAACAACAACAAAAACATCCCCATTTCAAAACAAACTTTCTGGCAGTATAGTTCATTTGTTATTCACATATAATAAAAATCTACTTTCACATGCTCTTGTTGAGCAGTGGAATACAATATTTGCTAAAATGACTACATTTTGCTATCACACAAAAAGATATTGGGTGAGTTTATTTTTTAGAAGCAAGCATGGAGTGCTTTCATTTCTACTTTCACCCCATACAATAAAGAACCTTGAATAGAATTAAGATGTGTAGCTTGTCAATTTTGAGGTCTTAAACTTTTCTATGATAATATCACCCTACAATAATATTTCATACAATACTAAGAGAAATATTTCTGAAATTTTTGAAATACTCTTCTCGCCAGGAAAAGAAACATTGTGGGGTTTTTTTTTTGTTTGCTTTTAAAATTTCCTAACTAGAATTATTTTCCCAGCAAGAAGAGGGCTTATACTGTGGAGCAGTTTTGTCTAACTTGGATCCTGAGTGGAAAAGGGAATGGCCCCATTGACTGTGCTCGTTATTTATGTTAGACTTTCTAGGACAGTCTGACAATCATTCACAGCAACTGTCAGAGTGAGTTCTGATTTGGGGCTAAGAAAATATATTTACTGTGGCTTCTTAAGACATGAACTGAATGTTTGAGATTTAAAAGGAAATCTAGAGATGGACAAGCATTTTAAAGTCACATCCACATGAAAAACAAGGAAAAAGTTTAGTTCAAAAAGAGCAATATCTTGCAAGGATAAAATGTATTGACAGTATAAGGCCCACTATTTAAAAATATGTTTTCAGAGAGGAGTGCTAATTGAAAATCACAAATCAAAACACAGGAGTCTTTAAAGATTCATGCAATGTGAACCAGGTAAGTCTGTCAACAGGTATCCTATCACCTGACTGTAGTTTGGCAGCAGAGCCTAAATATCTGGGACAATGAATAAGCCAAATGAGGTAAATTCTATCAGGTAGAGGTTTTTGTTTGTTTGTCTGTTTTAATGCAAAGTTCCTAGACTAGGCCCTATCCACAAAAATGGAAATAAAACAGTGAGAAAGAAACACCCTTCTCACCCTTGCTGACCATGGATTTTATAATTTACAGTATAATCAGATCCAGATTAGCAGCTGAAACTGAGTGTTGGGCGTGATGCAGTACAGATGAAGAATTAGGGAGAGTAGTCTTTGGCAGATATCAAGGTGAAAGAAGCAAAGATAAGAAAAATCTAAGGGTTTTCCAAATTTTGACATGCGCGTGGCACTTTCAGGAGTTTTGCAAGTTTTGTAAAAGTATTGTAAATAAAGTGCCCTCTAGATGTTGTCTGTGGAACACAGCAAATGTTACAGAGATAAGGGTTTAGTTTAAGCAGAAGCCCTTTGATGTGATAACATCTGCCTTTCATCTGAGAAGTGAAAGAGAAATTTCTGATGTGAAGGCCATTCATACTGTGTTGGCAAAGAGGATTTTTCAATGGTGCCAGCAGAACAGAAAAAAATAGCAGCTAAATAATGGTGCAAAGATTTTCATTCATAGAACTTCTGCTCCCGGCATGAAGTTTATATCTGTGCACTGATTACAGAGACATGGAGGGCAAATTCTTCAAAGTGAAGTGTGGTTTTGAGAGAGCACACTGTTCAAAACTTCAGTGGTTGGCTCAGAGATGGTCTTAATAGTTCACACCATAGGAATTGAGGTTAGGAAGATTACAAAAATCTCAGTGAAATTAAACTGTGGTATTCACAAGTTGAGAGCAAGGCGTGCTAGAGTGTGTCTTTGAGTACACAACAGATTCTCTCCAGGTTAATGACCTTAAGACTGATTATGGTATATCAGCATGGTCAGAAATAGTCTCCTTCATACCTTGTGCCATTGTGGCTGTAATCCACAGAGCCTTGTCATTTCTTTCTCTTCCCAGAGCTACTTAGAGTTTTCTAAACTGCTGTCCTCTTTGATCCTGACCCTTGACAGATCATTTCCACAGGGTAGCTAGAGTAAATACTAAAAAGGAAGATTAGACTGTGTAACTCTACAATGAGAAACAGTTTATTGCTTCTTCTGTGTTACAAAGTTCTAGGTAAGGGGAAGGGTTGGAGGAGGCCTTGATTGAAGGAAGGGGATGGCTCTTACAAAAGACACAAAGTTATTTAACGAATGATCACTCCTAGTCATGGTGATTTATTTTCTTTGGATCCATGACCAAGTTTTGATCAGTACAATATACAGGAAGGTGTTCTGAATAAGACATTCATTGTTTACATACACACACACCAATATATCAAAAAGGGAAAGCTCTTCACTTTTCTGTCCCTTATAACTCACCAAAGTGCAATAGCTATCTTCTAATCATGAGGAGAAAGGTCAACTTGCCAAGAGTGAAAGAACACAAAGATAGAAGAACATGGATTGTTAATGACACTGTTGAACTGCTAAGCCAATATTGGAAATATTTTCTGTGGTTACATATGAAAATACATATATGCATGCATATATATCAGGCCATGGTTCAATGATTCGCTTCACTGTATTTTCTATAACTTCCAGGTTTTTCATTCCAAATTGACATAACTTTTGGCATTATTGTGAGGATGAAGAAAGTTGTTCTTTCATGCACTGATTTCCCACAGGCAGGCAGCAAGCTCAGCCATCTGTTATTACTCAAGAATCTTTGAAGTAGATGTAGGTGTAGAGTTAACTTCATTACAAATGGTGTACTACCTGATGATTTTATAAGATCCCTATCAGTTACCATGTCTTGGGAATTAAGGACACTTTCTAGTTTTCCATAGGTTATTCTAGAAAAAATGTTAGGAACTTCAGACCTTCGAATGTTTTCTTTATATTATGCCTGCAAAAGATTATTGGTCCTTATATGTAATTATTGCTTACTGATAAAAGAGCTAATGTGAATGTAGTTCACCAGTAAAGTGAAAAATTAAGTTCCATTCACTTCAGTTCAGTTGCTCAGTCATGTGTGACTCTTTGTAACTCAGGACTGCAGCACACCAGGCTTCCCTGTCCATCAACAACTCCTGGAGCTTGCTCAAACTCATGTCCATCAAGTCGGTGATAGCATCCAACAACCTCATCCTCCATCACCCCTTCTCCTCCTGGCTTCAATCTTCCGCAGCATAAAGGTCTTTTCCAATAGTCAGTTCTTTCCATCAGGTTGCCAAAGTATTGGAGCTTCAGTTTTAGCATCAGTCCTTCCAAGGAATATTCAGGACTGATTTCCTTTTGGATTAACTGGTTTGATCTCCTATCCAGGGGACTCACAAGTGTCTTCTTCAGCACCACAGTTCAAAAGCATCAATTCTTTTGTGCTCAGCTTGTTAACATCAGTATTAATATTAATGCATGACAAGAAGTAGCAACCATTTGTCACTGCACAATTGATGGTTAAACCCATTGTGTCACTGCCATAGTTAGACACATTGTGGCAAATGGCCCTGGGCTTCAATTAAGTAGTATTGAAAGATATTATAGTCCAGAGAGTATAATTTTACACAAATTAGTAATAATACATTATTATCAACTGAGAACATTAACAACTGCTTCTACAATGATGCCCTCATACATTCAATATCTCTCTTCTGTTCTGCAATTTACAACATTTTTGTCTGTAGGGAAACAACCGATGTGCTACTTTAGCTGCCCATCATTGTAGTTTGCAGATTTTGTTTTGCCTTCTCTATAAACAACTTAATAAGTGACAATTCATCCATTGCCTTTGTTTCACACACTTTCATTGAAGAAGATGCTTTATAGAAGGACCTGATTATTTTGTGTGTGAACATTTTTCAAATAGATTATTAAAGGGTGAGGGTATTGCAATGCTTGTGGGAATCTTTAGCACATCCCTAAATCAATTCTGCCCATTTTTTTTTCTATACTATAGAAACTTTGTGCATCCTTGATGAAGAATATTTTGTAATGGCAAGGGCAAAGTAAAAAATCAGACAATAAATTAAATTAACTATGCAGAAATGGATGTGTCATCTGAAATTAACTTCTTTAGAGTCAAGTTCCCATTATGCCTTTTTTTTCTTTTTTAATGGAAGATAGTTGCTTTACAATATTGTGTTGATGACCAACAAACATATGGAAAGATGCTCAGCATTGCAAAGCAAATCAAATCAAAACAATGAGGTATCATCTAACTCTAGTCAAAATGGCCATCTTTAAAAAAAATCTACAAATATTAAATGCTAGAGAGGATGTGGAGAAAAGGGAACCTTCTTACACTGTTAGTAGGAATATAAATTGATACAGCCACTATGGAGAACAGTATGGAGATTCTTTTAAAAACTAGAAATAGAACTACAATTGACCCAACAATCCACTACTGGGCATATACCCTGAGAAAACCTATTATTTATTTTGTTTCTGAATTACTTTCTCCTACTCTAATGCGCTTCCCAGGTGGCTAATTAGTAGAGAATCTACCAGCCAATACAGGAGACATGGGTTAGATCCCTGGGTTGGGAAGATCCCCTGAAGAAGTGAAGGGCAAACCACTCCAGTATTCTTGCCTGAAAAATGCCATGGACAGAGGAGCCTGGTGGGCTATAGTCCATGAGGTTGCAAAAAGTCAGGGATGACTGGGTGACTGAGTACACACACACACACACACACACACACTCTAACATTCAATAACTTTCTCCCTTGACTTACTGTGTCGTTACATTTGCATCATATCATCCATCTTTTAGTTTTATGTTTACTTCATTTGTCCTTCCAAATACTACATTATCATTGAAGCAAATAGTTGGGCCCTGATTTCTCTGCTATCTTTATTTTTCTCATTCAAAATTAGCAATCAATAAATGCTCAATATAAATAGCTTCATTGAGCTATGTATCTTGTAAATTAATAACAACATTATCTGCTTTTTCTTCCTAAACTTCCTATTTTTCCTTTCCAATGTGAGAAACTTAGAATTGCTTTCACTCTTAGCTATTTGGACAAGTTGATACAAATTGCTTATTCATGTACTTTCTGGAACTAGAGTGGGGATTCATCTCTAAAATGCTTTTATGTCTTATTTCTCTGTGTCACAGGAATATTTTTATTTCAATGAAGTTCAGGTTCTTGTAGTGTAGAAAAAAATAAAGATAACCTAAAACTGGAATACTTTTAAAACTCAATAAATATAATAAAGAAATGGCAGCACAATCCTTTTTACTTAATCAAAAGTTGAAGCTACTGAATTTCCAAGGAAATGAGAGTGATTTAATAAGCTAAGATCTATATAATATAGTCATTTAATGTGATGCCTCAAAAATACTTAATGGTTTAGAAAATTGTATTTCATTCATTATTAAGTTAAAAATTGGTGACACAGAGAATATTGTACGAAGTCTCATTTTTCTGGAAATGTATACATGTAAACATGAATAAGAAAAGAGTTATTTGCACTAAAACATCATTATTGGTAACCTGAATGCGAGCTACTTGATTTTTTCCACTTATTGTCTTTTCTGGATATTTGCATTTTCTAAATATTTGGTAATAAACTATAGGAAAGTTATGACCAACCTAGATAGCATATTCAAAAGCAGAGACATTACTTTGCCAACAAAGGTCCGTCTAGTCAAGGCTATGGTTTTTGCAGTGGTCATGTATGGATGTGAGAGTTGGACTGTGAAGAAGGCTGAGCCCCAAAGAATTGATGCTTTTGAACTGTGGTATTGGAGAAGACTCTTGAGAGTCCCTTGGACTGCAAGGAGATCCAACCAATCCATTATAAAGGAGACCAGTCCTGGGTGTTCATTGGAAGGACTGATGTTGAAGCTGAAACTCCAATACTTTGGCCACCTCATGCAAAGAGTTGACTCATTGGAAAAGACTCTGATGCTGGGAGGGATTGGGGGCAGGAGGAGAAGGGGACGACAGAGGATGAGATGGCTGGATGGCATCACTGACTCAATGCACATGAGTTTGGGTGAACTCCCAGAGCTGGTGATGGTCAAGGAGGCCTGGTGTGCTGCGATTCATGGGGTCACAAAGAGTTGGACATGACTGAGCGACTGAACTGAACTGAACTGACATTTATACTAAGGAAATAAAAAGGAGCAGCCTTTATTATCAAATATCTGAATGGTCAAAATGAAACAATCTGTAAACAATTCCACTGATTTGCAATTTTTATTGACCCTTAACTTTAATTCCTAAGATAGCAGATTATGGAGCTTCCCAGGTCCTACTAGTGATAAAGAACCTGCCCACCAATGCAGGAGACATAAGAGACACAAATTTGAACCCCAGGTTTGGAAGATCTCCTGGATGAGGGCACAACAACTCAAAAGTATTCTTACTTGGAGAATCCCATGAACAAAGGAACCTGGTGAGCTACAGCCCACAGGGTCACAAAAAGTCAGATACTATTGAACCAACTTAGCACGCAGCAGATTTATATATTTTTTTTTTTCAGATTTATATTTTAATTTATGCTCTCTGTCTTCAGATTTAGGCTAAGTTTTCTTGTAACAAAATATTGAACTGTATTCCCTAGGAAATGTATACTGAAGAAAGATAATTTCAAGACTGAGAAAACATTTGGGAAATGCAAGGATTTTCTGCTTTCATAGTGAATAGAAAATTTTCTTCAGTGTACCAGCATTGAATCAGAGTTCACTTCAGGCTACATCAATCTATGGCTGCAATTTGATCATTAGATGGAACTCTTTTATTGATTTATATTGCTCGAAGCCACTAAAAACCATAGGCTGCCAAATGTTTTGTTAGAGATCACATTTGAGAGGTGGAGTCTTAGTTCAGAGTATAAAAAGCAGTTGTGACTTGGGGATTTTGTTTTCTTTTCTTTGCTTAAAGCAAACACTGTAAGATCTGCTAATGGATATGATTTATTGGTGAAGTGTTAAGAAGTAGTCATTTTGTCTTCGTCTATAGACTTTGTAGTGATTTTTTTTTTTTACTTTAAATTTCATCAGCTTCCTTTCAATATATCAGGAGTCAGGAGGGATGTTTTTCGTTCAGTTCTCCCTAACTAGGAGCAGAACAAAATAGGTCCAACAATGATTAGGCTGGTTTCTAATAGGAAAGAATTGTTGGCTAAAACCATTTATCCTCCCAGTATATTATTTTTGTTATCTTACGTGATTTTCAATATCTTACTTTATTAACTATCATTCTTTTGCCACATCTATGGTTGTGTGAGTTTTCCTGTAATAAAATAACCATGTCCTAATCTGTGTTATGTTACAATGTGTGCTGGTACAATATTTCATATAAAGAGTTGAAACTTCATTTATTGCACATTGACTATGTCAGGACTACTGTGGGCAAGAGTCTGCTTGTGTTTACCCTTTCTGTAATTCCATGGATAATTTTCACACACATCTCTATATGAGTATTTAAGCCATTCAATACTGATAATCACTGCAGTATTCTGATCCAGTAAATAAATTTTACTTCTAAAGATATTTTTAGTTTAAAATGGCACTTGTATATTACTATATACATTATATATTATTACTATGATTCTTCCAATTAATTGAATAGTTAAACATGCTTTTTTTTTTTTTAATAAGAAGTAGGATTTATTGGTGAGCATGGTTAACGAGGGGCTGGCACTGACGATCTCATGAGTGCAGGGCCTGCCATTTGTCCTGGGGACCACAGTTAGGGATGTACTTGACCCCACAGCTATCTCGGAGGAGCAGATTTTCTGCTACCACGTTTTCAAATTCATCCTCATTAAACTTAGTAAATCCCCACTTCTTAGAGATGTGCATCTTCTGACTGCTAGGGAACTTGAACTTGTCCCTGCTGGAAGGCTCAATCACATGCGCCTTGTTCTGCAGCTTGGTGTGGATGGACATTATGACTTGGTCAATGTGGCTCCTGGCCACTGTGCCCTGGGGCTTTCCAAAGGCATGGCAAATACCTGTCTGGAGTCTAGACTGGGGACAGCAGACCAGTCAAGAATGCCCACTAGAAAGAGTTGTCTTTAAGATACTGTAGGGCAACCTGTACAGGCAATAGGTTGCAAACCCTACCTAGGATGCTGCTGTTTGCAGCCATTGCACACTGGGCCCCCATGGGGAAAAAGCACAGTTGGCTTAATTGGCTGCAAATAAATATGCTTTTTATATCAGCAGTTATTGTAAAGTGGCTACTGGTGAAGTGACTCTTATAAGGGATTCTGTACTGGTCATATTGTAAGTAAACAGAAAATAATCCAGCAATTCCAAAGTTGAAACTCAGCAGAAATATTCAGAATTTAAAAAAACAACCCTGTCAATTTTGACTACATCTTTGACCGTCATCAAAATACAAAATACTTCATGTAACAGAATTAAAGTGTTAACTACTCTAAAATTGAGAGGAGAGTAAATGGTTTCATGAGAAAATACACAGAATTATAAAATGCTTGTGATTTTATTATATTCACCTCTGATATAAACCAAAGAGAAATCAAAGATAACAAAAGACAATTTTGTTCCTCATAAAGTGTGACATATTCATGCATTTATCACTGATATTTCAGGATTGGATGAGACACTATCTTGCTCAAAGTTTTAGTGACTGAGGAAATGTCAACGTGGCTGCCATGCTGTGAGACAGACTTGCTATTAAATCTGATGTATTATATTGTAGGGATAAACTGGGGATAAGTTTGACTGGCTAATTAAAACTTTATTCTGTATAAAAGTAAAAAAATAAAAGAGAGTCACTCTTCATTCTTTCATGTTGTTTTCTGACAGTGTGTAGATTACTTCAGACACTAACTTAATCCAACATATGTATATTTTTTTCAATGAAACTCAAGAGGAAGACAAAAATTTGCTTTGAATATGACATTTATATTGCCGGTCCTTGATTTAGATATGCAGAGGTAGCAAGACATGTTAGCTGAAAGTAGAGATTCAGTGCATTTCTAAACATGATGTCCCATTTATGTTCAAGATGACACGGATAGAGTCAATTAGGATAAACAAGTGAGTTCCAAGACAGACTTTTAAGAAAGCTGAAGAGTTGCTTAGTAACCTAATGTTATACTTTATTTCCCAACAGAGCTGTGAGGCTGTCAGAGTAGGTAATGGAATACTCAGAAATGAATCGTCTCATGTGCTCTGTCAAGATTATACTCATTTTTAATATGTTAGACCCCCTCCCACTGTCAGAAGTTGTATATATATGCTCAGTAAAACATATAGTAGGACAGTGATCAGGGAATACGACCTCAAGTTGTGCTTTGACATAAAAATCTTGTTTATTTTCTTTGCATACATTATATTGCTGTAAATCACTGAGCCACATATCTACCAGTACTTTAGGGAAATGTACATTCAAGTTTTTTATCCTACAGGTTTGCTTGCTATCTCCTTGGGTCCTCTCTGGCAGCACTTACTGCTGTTTGCACCTCCTATACTCTACATTTGAAGAGTCACACGTGGAGTCACAAGAAGTGTTGTTTTTCCTTCACATTGTCCAGACAGCAATATATCCACTCATGTAAACTATATTCTTCCAGAGAAACTATATTCTTCCAGAAAAAATACTTAGTGAACACTTCAAATAATTTTAAAATCATCTCTGAAGATAAAACCAGACTGATGCATATACATAAACTAAACTGTAAATATAACTTAACAAAGTATTATTCATGTTAATGAAACATTTGAACTTAGGTCCTCTAATAGGTCCTCTGAACTGAACTGAACAGAAACTCTTAATTGTTCATTTCAATTTGTCAGGATATGAAAATGCCAGAGCCCCTTTCCTGAATTGCAATAATTGGGATTTGAAAGTTCACAAGAAATAGAAAAAAAAGGAAGGTAGAGATGCATTAAACGATTACCATCATTGATAAGAACATTGGTATGATAAGTTTTGATTTTCAAGTTAAAGATCTAAAGAGAAGAAAATCCCCCATATCCTCCTCAGAGTTAGCTGACACATAATCATTAAATTATTAATTATTGTATCATCTTTGTGAGATATATTGGGAACAATCACTTTTCTCATTTTTATAGGTAGATTTCATAAACTTTTTGTTAATAAGCTGGGATGTGGCTGAATCTTAGGGAAATCATAAAAAATTACATGTAATTTGTTTTGGAATATTTTATCAGTAGATATTACAGCTAATTAGCTGTTAATAACCATGAATATGATTAGTAAAAAAATTAAAAAATAAGTAAATAAAGCAACTCTATTGTTTTATATGCAACATCCCTAACTGTGTTTGGGCCCACTTCCAACAGTCCCCACCAAATATATTTTAGGACTAGAAATGTAACAGTAATATTGCTTTCATCAGGACACATGGAATGAGCCTACAGGTCATTCCTTCTGAAATAGAGAAAAACAAATATTGTATATTAGCACATATTTGTGGAATCTAGAAAAATGGTACAGATGAACCTATTTGCAGGGAAGGAATAGCGACACAGACATAGAGAATGGACAAGTGGAGACAGGGGTGGAGAGGGGTTGAGATGAACTGGGAGACTGGGATTGACCTGTGTGCACTGCCATGAGTAAAACAGGTAGCTAGTGGCAACTTGGCGATAAAGAGGTGAACAATTAAGAGTGAATCACACATTCCCAGATTTATCTAGGATTGTTGCCATATAATGCTTCTCCAAGGAGAAAACCATTTTTTGAGTTGCTGCCTAGGCATGTTACAGTATGACAACTCTGCTCACACCCAGAGTGTGGACATTTAGATAAAGATCTGAGTTTAGGATTCTTCTACAGTTACCTAGTTTGCTTTACCTGGGGCATCACCTAAAGTGACCACTCAGTGTTGAATCCCCCAAATATTAGTAACTTTGACTCCAGCCACCTTATAAGTAATCTGTTTCCTGCTGGCTGATGATCTCAGACAGAGTACTGCCCTTCCCAGGTTCATCACACCTCCCCTTCTGGAAAGTGATGCATTTGTGACCTTACTTCCATTGTGTGGAAATTTCATGTTTCAATCAAAACAGGCCCCAGGATTTTCTCTTCCCCAAAGTGGACACTCCTTCTAATGCTCAGGGAGTTACATGCTGCATCCCCACCCCCACTTCAACCCTTACTCCTGCTTCTGGCTTGTGCCACCTTACTTAGTGGGTCAAACTGCATAATCTGCATTGTTGTTGTCTAGTCACCAAGTCCTATCTGACTCTTTGCAACCCCATGAACTCTTCTGTCCATAAGATTTCCCAGGCAGGTGTACTGGAATGGGTTGCCGTTTGCTTCTCCAGGGGATCTCAACCCAGGGAACTAACCTGTGTCTTCAGCTTGGCAGGTGGATTCTTTATCACTGAGCCATCAGGGAAACCCCATAATATGTATGTTATTAGCTTAATACACCAGCTCCAGGGTTTCACACATGGCTTCATGTTATGATCTTCCTTAAAAATAAAGAAAAATAATCAAGAGATATAAAATAATGTTTAATACTGAGCTTATTTTTATTTTCCTTTGAGTATCAAAGAATGCATTAATATTGAAGTATTTGCTGATGCCCAAAATGAATCAGGATCATAGTGGTCCAACAGGCTAGAAGTCATTGATTCTGATGTCATTATAGTTTCTTAGAGTGATTTAAAATCTTATTATAGTGTTATAGAGTCTACCATAAGACTCTGCAACTAGCTAGTAATTCATGTATGATTGCTATTCCAATATTTGATTTGACCATTCAGGCCCCAGAGAATATAGTCATGTAATCTGCAAAACCAGAATGAGGAGAAATCTCTCCATTAGTTGATCTTATAAAGCAGATCAGTTGTTTGTCGGTTGCTTCATTTGCTATTATTTTCTCCCATTCTGAAGGCTGTCTTTTCACCTTGCTAATAGTTTCCTTTGATGTGCAGAAGCTTTTAAGGTTAATTAGGTCCCATTTGTTTATTTTTGCTTTTATTTCCAATATTCTGGGAGGTGGGTCATAGAGGATCCTGCTGTGATGTATGTCGGAGAGTGTTTTGCCTATGTTCTCCTCTAGGAGTTTTATAGTTTCTGGTCTTACATTTAGATCTTTAATCCATTTTGAGTTTATTTTTGTGTATGGTGTTAGAAAGTGGTCCAGTTTCATTCTTTTACAAGTGGTTGACCAGATTTCCCAGCATCACTTGTTAAAGAGATTGTCTTTAATCCATTGTATATTCTTTCCTCCTTTGTCAAAGATAAGGTGTCCATATGTGCGTGGATTTATCTCTGGGCTTTCTATTTTATTCCATTGATCAATATTTCTGTCTTTGTGCCAGTACCATACTGTCTTGATAACTGTGGCTTTGTAGTAGAGCCTGAAGTCAGGTAGGTTGATTCCTCCAGTTCCATTCTTCTTTCTCAAGATCGCTTTGGCTATTCGAGGTTTTTTGTATTTCCATACAAATTGTGAAATTATTTGTTTTAGCTCTGTGAAGAATACTGTTGGTAGGTTGATAGGGATTGCGTTGAATCTATAAATTGCTTTGGGTAGTATACTCATTTTCACTATATTGATTCTTCCAATCCATGAACATGGTATATTTCTCCATCTATTAGTGTCCTCTTTGATTTCTTTCACCAGTGTTTTATAGTTTTCTATATATAGGTCTTTAGTTTCTTTAGGTAGATATATTCCTAAGTATTTTATTCTTTCTGTTGCAATGGTGAATGGAATTGTTTCCTTAATTTCTCTTTCTGTTTTCTCATTATTAGTGTCAGCTCAACTCCAGAAAAATAAACAACCCAATCAAAAAATGGGCCAAAGAACTAAATAGACATTTCTCCAAAGAAGACATACAGATGGCTAACAAACACATGAAAAGATGCTCAACATCACTCATTATCAGAGAAATGCAAATCAAAACCACTATGAGGTACCATTTCACACCAGTCAGAATGGCTGCAATCCAAAAGTCTACAAATAATAAATGCTGGAGAGGCTGTGGAGAAAAGGGAACCCTCTTACACTGTTGGTGGGAATGCAAACTAGTACAGCCACTCTGGAGAACAGTGTGGAGATTCCTTAAAAAACTGGAAATAGAACTGCCTTATGATCCAGCAACCCCACTGCTGGGCATACACACTGAGGAAACCAGAAGGGAAAGAGACACGTGTACCCCAATGTTCATCGCAGCACTGTTTATAATAGCCAAGACATGGAAGCAACCTAGATGCCCATCAGCAGATGAATGGATAAGAAAGCAGTGGTACATATACACAATGGAGTATTACTCAGCCATTAAAAAGAATACATTTGAATCAGTTCTAATGAGGTGGATGAAACTGGAGCCTATTATACAGAGTGAAGTAAGCCAGAGGGAAAAACATAAATACAGTATACTAACACATATATATGGAATTTAGAAAGAGGGTAACAATAACCCAGTGTACGAGACAGCAAAAGAGACACTGATGTATAGAACAGTCTTATGGGCTCTGTGGGAGAGGGAGAGGGTGGGAAGATTTGGGAGAATGGCAATGAAACATGTAAAATATCATGTAGGAAACGCGTTGCCAGTCCAGGTTCGATGCACGATGCTGGGTGCTTGGGGCTGGTGCACTAGGACGGCCCAGAGGGAGGGTATGGGGAGGGAGGAGGGAGGAGGGTTCGGGATGGGGAACACATGTATACCTGTGGCGGATTCATTTTGATATTTGGCAAAACTAATCCAATTATGTAAAGTTTAAAAATAAAATAAAATAAAAAAATAAAGTAAAAAAAAATAAAGTGATTATTGATATTAGAAAAAAAAAATAAAGCAGATCAAAAAAGCACCATTTATCCATCTGGAAATACATGAGTGCCCTGTCATGAGGGTTGCACACATGATTTTCTAAGTCATAAGTTTTAAAGAATTGAACCAGTTTTTGATAAATAGACTTACAAAAAATGAGTAAATAAGTAACACGAACTGTTCAATTTGAAGACCTGGCAGTTGTTATTCAACTAGTGAGAGAAAACAAGCTGTTGTTTGTGGTCACTTGCAATCTACAGGTTGACTTTGTCTCAGCTCAGGACTTCCCAAGTGGTTCAGTGATAAAGAATCTGCCTCCCAATGCAGGAGATCAGGAAACTCAGGTTGGGTCCCTGGGTTGGGAAGATCACATGGAGAAGGAAATGGCAACCCACTCCAGCATTCTTGCCTGGAAAATCGTACGGACATAAGAGCCTGGTGGGTTACAGTCCATGGTTTCACGAAGAGTCTGACATGACTGAGTAGCTGAGCACACGGTCAAACAAGAGGCAGAGATCTCATGGGGCTTCTCAGGTGGTGTTAGTGGTAAAGAACCCACCTGCCAATGCAGGAGATGTAAGAGACATGGGTTCCATCCCTGAATCAGAAAGATCCCCCGAAACAACTATAACAACAAGAAATCCAATCATACTGGCCTTTTATAATTTTTTTTCAGAGGTTAGAGGTTTTAATTCTACATTTTAGAGTGCATGCATTTCCATGTCTCTGGAAGTTAATTATTTTTATCCAAACTTCTTCTTTGGGAATACACTATCTCTTTCTCCCTCTGATACTTCCATCATGAACTAAAACACATGCAAGGGATTTCCATAGACGTGGAATTTGTTTTGGATGGTTCAGCATGTAGACAGCATTAGAAGTTTTCATAAATACTATATCTGTTGCATTTACAGTGTGCCTTATACTGTAACCATCATATAGATTATTTTCAGTCTCCATAAAAGGTATTCAAACATTTTTAATCCCATTTTACAAAGCAGGGACATTAACACTTCTAAGTCCTAAGTAGTACTTATGGAGAGAGAATTGCCACTCTTATTTGTCTGAAAGCAAAGTGTGCATGGTCTTTCTTTAATCTCACACTGCTTCTCTGAGGGTTGGGGTGGGATAAAGGGAAGAAAAAGGCATTGCTAATATATGTACAAAGTTGGGGTGGGGGAGGGAGGCTTTCTTAATGTATGACATTTCCAATGAAAGAATAAAGTTAGGACATTTCCATCACACATATCTGTGTCATTTTATATCTGATGTTGATACTTAAAACCCCACTCTGACACTTAAATGATATGAACTTGATTTTAATAAGCTATTGTTTTCTCATCTGTCAATGACAATGACTTCTAGGGGAGAATTTAAAGAAATAATTAGCATAGTGTCTAGCTAGCAAAAAAAGTGGGCTTCCTAGGTAGCACAGTGGTAAAGAATCTACCTGCCAATGCAGGAGATGCAAGGGATGAGGGTTCAATTCCTGGGTCGGGAAGATCCCCTGGAGAAAGGAATGGCAACCCAATCCAGTGTTCTTGCCTGGATAATTCCATGGACACAGGAGCCTGGAGGACTAAAGTCCATGGGGTCTCAAAGAGTCAGACATGACTCAGTGACTAGCACTAACAAAATAAATGTTTGTCTGCATATATGATTATAAAATAAAGATATGTTTATTCATAATGCAAAATAAAGAAATATAGTTTCAGTAACTATTTTAACATAAATATCTCATATCTGAACCCACAGAGCAATAATGTACCTAGATAATTATATGCCAATGTATGAGAAAAACAGCTGCTCAACAGGCAAAAGAATTAGTTATTAGTGTGAGAACAGACTAAAAGGTGAGCAGAGGAAAAGAAGAGCAATTCTATCAGCCCTGCATTTTGGCAAATATTATAGGCTACATTGTCCTAAGATAATCTTGAATTTGGGATTATCTAGAGGAGGTCATAGGAAAACAAAGTTGAAATAGGTTTTTGATAAATTTTGCTCAAATCATGATACACATTTTCTGTTAAAGTTTAATTTTTGGTTATACGTTTATTAATTATGAAGAAGCAAAAGAGAGGCATACTTGGGATAATTAGTAATGATTTCATTCTCTGTGGTGTCATAAATCTCAAAAGTTGTCAAACATGGATATTTGATAGTGACATGTAGGTTCTGTTCAGTCTGGCATTAATAAATAGGTCTAATAATGTAATTCATATATATTAACTGTGATTTGAATACAAGTATAAAAATTGATATTTATTTTTACAGTTTACAGCATCCGTTAATGCCAAAGAGAGAGTATCTGCACTGATTTCAATCTTGTCTAAGCATGTATGTTCATGTTTATTTTTACTAATTCATAGGCAAACTTTTGTAAATTCAAAGCTATATCTCTTGTATTTGGTCTTGAAGAAAAAAATTCAATTTTTTATATCTCCTCCACATTCTCATATTAAGAAGCTTGAAATGGGAATTGCTACAAGTGTACTATCCAAGTTTGTGTGTGTATTTGTGAGAGAGACAGGAAATGTTGGTTTTGCTTCTATCATCTCTCCTCTCTCCTTTTTCTCTTTCTCTCTCTCCCCCTCCATATTATGTGTATTTATATGTAAAAATCTCATGTCTTCTTATTTTAAAAGAAGACTTTCAGTTTAGTTCAGTCGCTCAGTCATGTCCAACTGTTTGAGACCCCATGAATTGCAGCATGCCAGGCTTCCCTGTCCATCACCAACTCCCGGAGTTCACTCAGACTCACGTCCATCGAGTCAGTGATGCCATCCAGCCATCTCATCCTCTGTCATCCCCTTCTCCTCCTGCCCCCAATCCCTCCCAGCATTAGAGTCTTTTCCAATGAGTCAACTCTTTGCATGGGGTGGCCAAAGTACTGGATTTCAGCTTTAGCATCATTCCCTCTAAAGAAATCCCAGGGCTGATCTCCTTTGGAATGGACTGGATGGATCTCCTTGCAGTCCAAGGGACTCTCAAGAGTCTTCTCCAACACCACAGTTCAAAAGCATCAATTCTTCAGTGCTCAGCCTTCTTCACAGTCCAACTCTCATATCCATACATGACCACAGAAAAAACCATAGCCTTGACTAGACGAACCTTTGTTGTCAAAGTAATGTATCTGCTTTTGAATATGCTGTCTAGGTTGGTCATAACTTTCCTTCTAAGGAGTAAGCATCTTTTAATTTCATGGCTGCAGTCACCATCTGCAGTGATTTTGAAGCCCCCAAAAATAAAGTCTGACACTGTTTCCACTGTTTCCCCATCTATTTCCCATGAAGTGATGGGACCGGATGCCATGATCTTTGTTTTCTGAATGTTGAGCTTTAAGCCAACTTTTTCACTCTTCACTTTCACTTTCATCAAGAGGCTTTTTAGTTCCTCTTCACTTTCTTCCATAAGGGTGGTGTCATCTGCATATCTGAGGTTATTGATATTTCTTCCAGCAATCTTTATTCTAGTTTGTGTTTCTTCCAGTCCAGCATTTCTCATGATGTACTCTGCATATAAGTTAAATAAGCAAGGTGACAATACACAGCCTTGACGAACTCCTTTTCCTATTTGGAACCAATCTGTTTTTCCATGTCCAGGTCTAACTGTTGCTTCCTGACCTGCATACAGATATCTCAAGAGGCAGGTCAGGTGGTCTGGTATTCCCATCTCTTGAAAAATTTTCCAGAGTTTATTGTGAACCACAGAGTCAAAGGCTTTGGCATAGTCAATAAAGCAGAAATAGATGTTTTTTCTGGCACTCTCTTGCTTTTTCAATGATCCAGCGGATGTTGGCAATTTGATCTCTGGTTCCTCTGCCTTTTCTAAAACCAGCTTGAACATCAGGAAGTTCATGGTTCACGTATTGCTGAAGCCTGGCTTAGAGAATTTTGAGCATTACTTTACTAGCATGTGAGATGAGTGCAATTGTGTGGTAGTTTGAGCATTCTTTGGCATTGCCTTTCTTTGGGATTTAGCAACTATGAAAATAGCTATATTGTTGTTTGTTTATTAAGATAAACATAATATAAATAAATACTGAAAATAAAGTGTTCTATGCAAAGTGTGTTTGTATTTAGTCACTCAGTTGTGTTTGACTCTTGGCGACTCTGTAAACCGTAGCCTGCCAGGTTCCTCTGGCCATGGGATTGTCCACAGGCAAGAATACTGGAATGGCTTGCAATTTCTTCCTGAAAGGGATCTTCCCAGTCCAGAGATTTAACCCCAGTCTCCTGTATTGCAAGTAAGATTCCTTACTGTCTGACCACCAGAAAGCCCGCTATACAAAGTACCAAACACAATTGAAAAATGTGTAGATGGTGCCATTAGGATACATACACTTTATTAACTTTGAAGTCCTTGAAGAAAAAAAATAAAATGTTTTAAGGCCAGAGCTGTGGAGAATCACCAGGTAGTAAATCTGGCTTATAGAATGTTATTTAACTTAGTTACATGCCTGTGCTTTTAAAATTCAGTGCTGCACTATTTACAATAGCTAGAACACGGAAGCAACCTACATGTCCATTGACAGATGAATGGATAAAGAAGTTGTGGTACATATACGTAAGGGAATATTACTCAGCCACAAAAAGGAATGCATATGAGTCGGTTCTGATGAGGTGGATGAACCTAGAACCTATTATACAGAGTAAAGTCAGTCAGAAAGAAATACATATATACAGAATCTAGAAGAATTGTACTGAAGAACTTATTTACAGGGGAACAATGGAGAAATAGACAAAGAGAATAGACTTATGGACAAGAGGAGGGGGCGAGGGGGAGATATATGGAAAGAGTAACATGGAAACTTACATTACCATATATAAAATAGATAGTCAATGGGAATTTGCTGTATGTCTCAGGAAATTCAAACAGGGGCTCTGTATCAACCTAGAGGGTGGGATAGGGAGGGAGATAGGAGGGAGGTTCAAGAGAGAGGGGATATATGTACACTTATGGCTGATTCGTGATGAGGTTTGACAGAAAACAACAAAATTCTGTAAAGTAATTACCCTTTAATAAAAAAATAAACTAAAAAGAAAAAAAAATTCAGGGCTGCAAACATATGATTGTAGTAAAACACAGAGCCATGAAATTATTGGCCTTGTCTGTTCTAATCACTAGTCATTGATATGATTAACACATTTTAAGCAAAATATGATATTTAAGTTGTTATAGATGATATTATATCTATAATGCTAATGCACTGTGGATTAGCAATAGACCTGGTTGGAAATAGTTAGCTTAGGTCATTTTTTTTTTTTACAACAGAGAATATCCTAATTTTAATTTGAGTTATTAGATTTTTGATATACCTAAAGCAGTTTAGCTTTTAGGCTTTAAAAGTAAATCTCCAAAGTTGTAGACTATTTATATTCCTTTTTATATTGGTAATGTAGTACCAGGTGGTGCAGTGGTAAAGAATCTGCTTGCCAGTGCAGGAGAAGCGGGACACCCAAGTTTGATCCCTGGGTCAGGATGATCCCCTGCAGGAGGAAGTGGCAACCTACTCCAGTATTCTTGCCTCTTGTGGTCTACAGTCTAGGAGATAGGAAAGATACAAATATGACTGAACACAGAATAGCAAAAATACATATTTTAACCTATGTTTATTATAAATTTGTATGATTATAAGGGCTGTGTGTGTGGCCACTAAGTATTAAGATATTATTTGCTGTTTGATATCACATGAGCTAATAAATTAAGGGAATACTTTATATTCAGGACTTTTGACACTTTCAAATAAATACCGTTATTTACTGTAGCTACTCCTGAATTATCAGAGAAGGCAATGGCAACCCACTCCAGTATTCTTGCCTGGAGAATCCCAGGGACAGAGGAGCCTAGTGGGCTGCCATCTATGGGGTCGCACAGAGTCGGACACCACTGAAGTGACTTAGCAGCAGCAGCAGCACTCCTGAATTATAACTTGTTTTTGTTTACATGATGAAATTTTTATATGTATTATACTTTTTTATATACTGTGATTTTATATAGACTACAAAATTTAAAATACTATTAAAACAAGGTATCTTTAAAGTTTTCTGTTTTCTTTTCCACAGTATGTAACATGTGTGTAAAACATATAGAATGAACAGGTATACCATAATGGTATTACACGTTTTGTTACAGACCATCACAATAAAGTGACTCACACAATTTTTTTTAATTTCTCAGTGCATGTAAACGTTATGTTTACACTGCACTGTAAACAATAAGTGTGCAATAGAATCATGTTTAAGAAAACATTTGTCATCTTGTCTCACGCTCAGTATATCCAACTCTTTGCAACCCCCTGGACTGTACCCTACCAGGCTCCTATGGAATTTTCTAGGCAAGAATACTGGAATGGATTGCCACTTCCTTCTCCAGGGGATTGTCTTCACCCAGGGATTGAACTCCCGTCTCCTGTGTCTCCTGTATTGGCAGACAGATTATTTACCACTGAGCCACCTGGGAGGCCCAAGGAAACAATGCAAACACCTTAATTATAGATGTGTGCTGAGTTGCCTCAGTCGTGTCCGACTCTGCAATCCTATGGACTATAGCCCACCAGGCTTACTCTGTCCATGGGATTCTCCAGGCAAGAATACTGGAGGGGGTTTCCATTTCCTTTTCCATTAAATAGATACTCATCCCTAAAAAAAAAAAAAAATGCTAACCATTATTTGAGCATGCACATATTCCCATGCATATTATCTGTGAAGCACAGTAGAAGTAGGCACAATAAAACAAAGTATGCCTGTATAAGGTTCTAATATGAATTTTTCTAAAAGTTAGTCTATTGGTGGATTGTTGGTCCAAATCTTTGGGAGGAGTTTCCCAGTAGTAATGTGGAATATCAACTGAATCAGGGACTTCTTTGTGGCCAGAAAATGAAGAAGCTTCACTGTAGTTATTTACAGGTATAAGTCAAAGAGATAATTTAATTTTAGATCACCATTGAGAAGGGGCTTCCCTGGTGGCAGATGGTAAAGACAATGCGGGGGATCCGGGTTCCATCCCTGGGTCAGAAAGATCCCCTGGAGAAGGATATGGCAACACACTCCAGTATTCTTGCCTGGAGAATTCCATGGACAGAGGAGTTTGGCAGGCTATAGTCCATGGGGTCACAAAGAGTCAGACAAGACAGCGACTAATATGCACATGCATGCGTGTGCCCGCACACACGTGCCTTTGTGAAACTTACCTGTCAAATTAGCACTAATTTCCAACAGTTGGAATATCATCAGAAATGCTTGCCATTCAGTGTCAAATGTAGACAGGACTCTCTCTATACCCAAGTATGCCAGATCAATCTTCTTCCTTATTGTTCTTTTTATTTCTATCACAGCATTTCACCTCTTCCCTCAATCCCCTTCCTTCTTTTTCTGTTCACTCCATTTCCCTCTATGCTTTATCTCTTTTAAAATAGGAGTTAAATTCACATTTACCGAACAACTAAAAACAGACTGCGTGACTATCGTGAAACATTTTATCAACAAGGATATTATTACATGGCAGATGCTTTTAGTATTCCAGAATTCGTAGTTTTGAATAAATAACTTACTTCTAAAATTATGTTGCCACAAAACTTCATATTAGATCATTTGAGAGTGGTTCTGGGTAGATATCTTTATATATGGTAAAAGTAAACTTTAAGTGAAAATCTCAAAATATGTATTCATATCTATTTGATAAAATCAATAAATAAAATTATGGGTAAACTATTTGTTACTTTTTTTTTTCATTAAAGTTAACTGAGAAATAGAAAATTGTTTCTAACTGTAGTGTAACTTTTAAAATTTCAAAGTACACAATGTGAATAATTTGAAATGCAATATGTTTATCCCATTATACTTTTGATCATATCTTATTTCACTCATTGTAATTTTAGATAGGCTATCGCTTCAGTATTTTCCACTTTTCAGAAATGTTGATAATAATTTTCTACTTCAACAGCCAGAAAAAATGATACTTGCAAAGTCAACCCACAGATGGTGCTCACCGTCAGTCAGTCAGTCAGAGAAAGTGGCTCAGTTGTGTCCGACTCTGTGACCCCATGGACTGTAGAGTCCATGGAATTCTCTAGGCCAGAAAACTGGAGTGGGTAGCCTTCCCTTCTCCAGGGGATCTTCCCAATCCAGGGATCACACCCAGGTCTCCCGCATTGCAGGCAGCTTCTTTACCAGCTGAGCCATAAGGGAAGCCCGACCATGGCATCTGGTTAAGCACTGACAAGTCTGTTAAAACACTGAGTTCTATGGAAATGGATTTAGTCAGCTTTTAGTGACTGTCATAATAACCTCAGTGTAATGCATATCTTAAATCAGTAGTCGTAGAATGTGTTCTAAAACTCATCAAGTTTTATTGGAACCTGATAGGTTTTATTTCCGGCTGTACAGGTACAGTGAATCATAGGGAAACGTGTAGGAAAAAAAAATTCAATGAGGATTCAACCTTGAGTTTTCTGTTCATTGTAAGTGTCAATTAGGGATAAGGCACATATATAAGATTTATGTCTTTCCCTTATAAGACCTAAGGTGACTTATACACTACCTATTAAACAACATCATTAAACAACATCATTAACAAACAAACAACATTAAAACAAACAACGAAAGCTTAACCATAGCTCTTAACAAAAGGGTAAAGATCAGAAAAACTGACTTGCCTAAATTAGTCCTTTGGAAAAAGATCAGTTGACATTATGAAATACTATTTTGAAGGAAAGAAATATGCTAATGTGGTTAGTTAAAATTCAGGAAAGAATGTGGAATAGCAGATTAACAGAATCTTGGCAAAGGTTTCTAAATGCCCTTGTGCTATTACCCCTGCTCTAGGCATGATTCACTGCTAGCCTATAATATATATATGAAGCAAATAGATGTTAACTGTCTTTCAAAAAATACTTATTTAAAAATTGTATGTGTGATTCTGCACAAAATTGTACTTTTCTTTGTTATGTAAGAACATATGTCATGAAAGTTGAGATAGCCAATTCAGAGAACATTGGCTTAATTTTGAAAAACAGATTGGCTCAATTTAGAATAAAGTAAACTAATTTACTTAAAATAAGACTTTGTATTTTGAATATTTTAAGTAGCTTATTACTAAGCATATCTTGTTATATATTATACAATAGAAAATACATACATATATTTCCATTCAAAAGATGAATTCATCTTTTCTTCCCAGTACAGGAATTTAAAGCAATGAACAAATTATGGAAAAGTAAACTTTATGTGTTATTTCCTCAGGAAGCTTCATTCATCACTAACATCATCAACTATGCTAGTATTCTAGATGCTGGACTGGAAGAAACACAAGCTGGAATCAAGATTGCCGGGAGAAATATCAATAACCTCAGATATGCAGACGATACCACCCTTATGGCAGAAAGTGAAGAGGAACTAAAAAGCCTCTTGATGAAAGTGAAAGTGAAGAGTAAAAAAGTTGGCTTAAAGCTCAACATTCAGAAAATGAAGATCATGGCATCCGGTCCCATCACTTCATGGGAAATAGGTGGGGAAACAGTGTCAGACTTTATTTTTCTGGGCTCCAAAATCACTACAGATGGTGACTGCAGCCATGAAATTAAAAGACACTTACTCCTTGGAAGGAAAGTTATGACCAACCTAGACAGCATATTCAAAAGCAGAGGCGTTACTTTGCCAACAAAGGTTCGTTTAGTCAAGGCTATGGTTTTCCCTGTGGTCATGTATGGATGTGAGAGTTGGACTGTGAAGAAGGCTGAGCACCGAAGAATTGATGCTTTTGAACTGTGGTGTTGGAGAAGACTCTTGAGAGTCCCTTGGACTGCAAGGAGATCCAACCAGTCCATTCTGAAGGAGATCAGCCCTGGGATTTCTTTGGAAGGAATGATGCTAAAGCTGAAACTCCAGTATTTTGGCCACCCCATGCGAAGAGTTGACTCATTGGAAAAGACTCTGATTCTGGGAGGGATTTAGGGCAGGAGGAGAAGGGGACGACAGAGGATGAGATGACTGGATGGCATCACTGACTCGATGGACGTGGGTCTGAGTGAACTCTGGGAGTTGATGATGGACAGGGAGGCGTGCTGCGATTCATGGGGTCGCAAAGAGTCAGACACGACTGAGTGACTGATCTGATCTGATCTGATCTGATTTATTTTTGAAAGTGATTTTAAGAAAGCAGTTTAGTATTCCTTTCATTAGAGTATGAGGGTTGAAACATTTAACTTAACAGAAGATACAGCAAGTATTAAAGTGGTCCCAGATTTCTGTTCTGATGCTGCTGCTGCTGCTGCTGCTAAGTTGCTTCAGTTGTGTCCAACTCTGTGCGACCCCAGAGACGGCAGCCCACCAGACTCCCCTGTCCCTGGCATTCTCCAGGCAAGAACACTGGAGTGGGTTGCCATTTCCTTCTCCAATGCAGGAAAGTGAAAGTGAAGTCACTCAGTCTTGTCGGACTCCTAGGGACTCCATGGACTGCAGCCTACCAGGCTCCTCTGTCCATGGGATTTGCCAGGCAAGAGTGCCGGAGTGGGTTGCCATTGCCTTCTCTGTCTGATGATGATACTCAGCTTTAAATATAGAAATGAATGTTGATTGAGGTGAAAATTCTTTCCATCAATGCAAAGTAGTGAAACATGGCAGCATTCCTTTAGTTTATTCTTTAAGTGCCCTGAATCAAAACAAAGTTCATTTTATTGATGTGATTCCCACATGTCCAAATATATAAGTTTGGAGCCAGAGGAAATTGGGGCACATAAGTGGAAAAAGCTATGACTTATGTCTTAAGAGTATATTCTCTGCCTCCAATACCCGTGACAAAATCTTGCTTCTATGAATGACTCCCTTTGCAAACTGCAAACATCCTCTATTCTTTAGTCTTCTGTATCTTTAAATAGTGAACGTTGCTCAGTCACGTATGACTCTGCGATCCCATGGACTATACAGCCCATGGAATTCTCCAGGCCAGAATACTGGAGTGGGTAGCCATTCCCTTCTCCAGGGGATCTTCCCAACCCAGGAATAGAACCCAAGTCTCCCACATTGCAGGCGGTTTCATCTTTAAATAGGAATAATAACAATACCCATTTCTTGTTGTAACATGTGGTATGTGATAATCTGTAACTTTGTATCCTAGTTAATTACTATTATATTCTTGATATTTTTTCTCTGGCAAAATCTTTAATGTATAGATTTAGCATGATTTTGCATACCGGGGAACTGGACTTGCTCTGTATTTATAAGGGATGCTAAAAGTTACAGTCTCTCATACCTTATTAGAGCTGGCAAATTGTAGAAAGGACTACATTCTTATAGTCTAGGGTGCTGAAACTAATGTTGTTTTTGTATTTTTTAAATTAACTGACAAAAGCCTACATGTTAATTTTCAGGAAATGTGGTGAGTATGGTCTTGAATTAGCTAAATCAATTTCCATCATGTCTCTCTCATTTGACTGAACAGAAATAGCATGGTACTACAATGCTACTCATACATTTGAGTTAAATTCACTGAGCCTGACTACTAGGCACGGCAGGATCAATTTATTCTTTCTATAGCTCTAATTGGTACTTGGATTAACTAATTGCTCCACCAGGTTGAATATTTACAAAGTGGGTTGGTTTTACTCACCTAGTTTCTCCTTAGTGTTAATTGAAATATTATCATGTTAAGTTACCATTTCATTATTATCAGGAGACAAACCTGATATACAAAAAATTACCAAAACTCACCCATTGGTTAGCTTGTTTAATTCTCAGAAGAGTTTTGTGCTGGTTCTTAAAGTTTCTTATAATGGAATTTGAATTTTCCTAACATAATTGAGCATCTTACGAGAGGCTAAAGGAAAAAGATAAAGGTGAATAAGGTCAAATTAGAGGATACCTCAATATGAGGTACATACTCTGTCACTGGAAGTCTAAATTATCAATGACTGTTATAAATGGAATAAATAATGTTATCTTAGAGTTAATGAGCAACCATTATATTTGAACAATAATATGCAAGAAGATTGGTGACATACAAAAATATGCACAGATAATAAAGGATTGTGAGATGTACTGGAAGACACATGCTATCATTTCATGTAATCTCTGAGTTAAGAAATGACCCTGTAGCACTTTCATTGTAAAAGTTAATACTGTATAGAGCAATATGTGTAATAAAGAGTTAAATGCAAAAATTACAGAGACAGTACTTAAGACAGACCACTTTATTGGGGTCAAAGGATGCTCAGAAGAGATGAAGGAGTAAGCACCATGGAGGAAAGTTTGTTTCGTCTATGGGGTTAAGGTATAGGGCGATTGCCCTAAACTCTGAAATTTCTTTTCCTGAAAGAGTGTTTCATATGGGGTTTAGGAAAAAAGAGAAGAAAAGTATTTTCTACCAAAAGAGAAATGAAAATGAACAAAACAACAGTGAAAAAACTTGTTTTATAGTATCATTTAGGTTGGGTTGAAAGGCTGGCAAAGAGTTAAAGAAGTTGAGGAAAAAGAGAGCATCCCTTTAGACAGGCTTCAACAGAGTGTGAATCGTGAACTTTCAGATGTTCAAGCTGAATTTAGAAAAGGCAGAGGAACCAGAGATTAAATTGCCAACATCTGTTGGAGCTTCAAGAAAGCAAGAGAGTTCCATAAACATCTATTTCTGCTTTATTGACTATGCTAAAACCTTTGACTGTGTGGATCACAACAAACAGTGGAAAATTCAAAAAGAGATGGGAATACCAGACCACCTGACCTGCTTTCTGAGAAATTTGTACACAGGTCAAGAAGCAACACTTAGAACTGGACATGAAACAACCAACTGATTCTAAATTGGGAAAGGAGTACGTCAAGGCTGTATATTGTCAACCTGCTTATTTAACTTATATGCAGAGTACATCATGACCAATGCCAGTCTGGATGAAGCACAAGCTGGAATCAAGATTGCCGGGAGAAATATCAATAACCTCAGATATGCAGATGACACCATCCTTATGGCAGAAAGTGAAGAAGAAGTAAAGAGCCTCTTGATGAAAGTGAAAGAGGAGAGTGAAACATTGGCTTAAAATTCAACATTCAGAAAACTAAGATTATGGCAACCAGTCCCATCACTTCATGGCAAATAGATGGGGAAACAATGGAAACTGTGGCAGACTTTATTGGGGGGGAGGGGGCACGGAGCTCTAAAATCACTGCAGATGGTGACTAAAGCCATGGAATTAAAAGATGCTTGCTCCTTGGAAGAAAAACTATGACCAACCTAGACAGCATATTAAAAAGCAAAGACATTACTTTGCCAACAAAGGTCCATCTAGTCAAAGCTATGCTTTTTCCAATAGTTATGTAGGGATGTTAGAGTTGGACCATAAGAAAGCTGTGCACCAAAGAACTGATGCTTTTTTAAAAAAAATTTTATTTTATTTTTAAACTTTACAGTATTGTGTTAGTTTTGCCAAATATCAAAATGAATCCGCCACAGGTATACATGTGTTCCCCATCCTGAACCCTCCTCCCTCCTCCCTCCCCATACCATCCCTCTGGGTCATCCCAGTGCACCAGCCCCAAGCATCCAGTATCGTGCATCGAACCTGGACTGGCGACTCGTTTCGTACATGATATTATACATGCTTCAATGCCATTCTCCCAAATCTTCCCACCCTCTCCCTCTCCCACAGAGTCCATAAGACTGTTCTATACATTAGTGTCTCTTTTCCTGTCTCGTACACAGGGTCATTGTTACCATCTTTCTAAATTCCATATATATGCGTTAGTATACTGTATTGGTGTTTTTCTTTCTGGCTTACTTCACTCTGTATAATAGGCTCCAGTTTCGTCCACCTCATTAGAACTGATTCAAATGTATTCTTTTTAATGGCTGAATAATACTCCATTGTGTATATGTACCACTGCTTTCTTATCCATTCATCTGCTGATGGACATCTAGGTTGCTTCCATGTCCTGGCTATTATAAACAGTGCTGCGATGAACAGTGGGGTACACGTGTATCTTTCCCTTCTGGTTTCCTCAGTGTGTATGCCCAGCAGTGGGATTGCTGGATCATAAAGTAGTTTTGTTTCCAATTTTTTAAGGAATCTCCACACGGTTCTCCATAGAGCTGTACTAGTTTGCATTCCCACCAACAGTGTAAGAGGGTTCCCTTTTCTCCACACCCTCTCCAGCATTTATTATTTGTAGACTTTTGGATCACAGCCATTCTGACTGGTGTGAAATCGTACCTCATAGTGGTTTTGATTTGCATTTCTCTGATAATGAGTGATGTTGAGCATCTTTTAATGTGTTTGTGAGCCATCTGTATGTCTTCTTTGGAGAAATGTCTATTTAGTTCTTTGGCCCATTTTTTTTGATTGGGTCATTTATTTTTCTGGAATTGAGCTGTAGGAGTTGCTTGTATATTTTTGAGATTAGTTGTTTGTCAGTTGCTTCATTTGCTATTTTTTTCTCCCATTCTGAAGGCTGCCTTTTCACCTTGCTAATACTTTCCTTTGTTGTGCAGAAGCTTTTAAGTTTAATTAGTTTATTTGTTTATTTGTTTATTTTTATTTTATTTGTTTTATTTATTTTATTTTATTTGTTCCATTTGTTTATTTTTGCTTTTATTTCCAATATTCTGGGAGGTGGGTCATTGAGGATCCTGCTGTGATGTATGTCAGAGAGTGTTTTGCCTATGTTCTCCTCTAGGAGTTTTATAGTTTCTGTTCTTACGTTTAGATCTTTAATCCATTTTGAGTTTATTTTTGTGTATGGTGTTAGAAAGTGTTCTAGTTTCATTCTTTTACAAGTGGTTGACAAGATTTCCCAGCATCACTTGTTAAAGAGATTGTCTTTAATCCATTGTATATTCTTGCCTCCTTTGTCAAAGATAAGGTGTCCATATGTGCATGGATTTATCTCTGGGCTTTCTATTTTGTTCCATTGATCTATATTTCTGTCTTTGTGCCAGTACCATACTGTCTTGATAACTGTGGCTTTGAGTAGAGCTTGAAGTCAGGTAGGTTGATTCCTCCAGTTCCATTCTTCTTTCTCAAGATAGCTTTGGCTATTCGAGGTTTTTGTATTTCCATACAAATTGCGAAATTATTTGTTCTAGCTCTGTGAAGAATACTGTTGGTAGCTTGATAGGGATTGTTCATGGATTGGAAGAATCAATATAGTGAAAATGAGTATACCACCCAAAGCAATTTATAGATTCAATGCAATCCCTATCAAGAATTGATGCTTTTGAATTGTGGTGTTGGAGAAGACTCTTGAGAATACCTTGGACTGCAAGGCGATCCAACCAGTCAATCCTAAAGGACATCAGTCCTGAATATTCATTGGAAAGACTGATGCTGAAACTGAAACTCCAATACTTTGGCCACCTGATGCAAAGAACTGACTCATTTGAAAAGACCCTGATGCTGGGAAATCTTGAAGGCGGAAGGAGAAGGGGACAGCAGAGGATGAGATGGCTGGATGGCATTACAGACTCAATGGACATGAGTTTGAGTAAACTCCAGGAGTTGGTCATGGACAGGGAAGCCTGGGGTGCTGCAGTCTATGGAGTCACAAACAGTCAGACATGACTGAGTTACTGAACTGAACTTTAGGCAGAGAGAAACCCATGGTAATGTAAAGCAGCATGGCACATTCAGGGAATGGCCAAACATTGTTTGTGGTTTGAATTGTTCCCAAATAATAGTCTTGTCTAAATTTTCTATCTAAGAACCCAACTAACTAGTGTTTGTATTGGGAGGAACAGCATCCCAAGGGACAGCAAAGTTCATGCTTAGGCAAAAAGAACCAGGGGTTAATTTAACCACACTCCTATTTAATGCAGAAGATATAGGTTACCATTTATTACAAAATTGCTATCCAAATCCAGATGGCTACTTACATATTCAATATATTTGTTGGTTCATTTAAAAGATTTTTTATTTTTTAAGTTAAGCAGAGCTTTGCATATGATAACTGAAAAATAAACTATACATGAAATGTGTTTGTGGGGAAACATTCAGTTGAGGCTACTGTCTGTTATCTTCTTGAAAACTCATTTTACATGATGTAGAAAGAACAGCAGAAGAGAGAGACAGAATGAAAATATCTATTGTAGATTTAGGTAAAAAGAAAAGAGTGATGAGATGGAAAAACATAGTATGGACCTAAAAGGATCAGGCATCTGGTTCAAAAACAAGGACATGTTTTTCAGTTTTGAAAAGTACAGACTAATAGACATGAAAAAAAAAATCTGAAGCACATCGACTGGAAGTACAACCTGCAAAATTGTAATGTCAGATGAATGTGTCTGCGCCTTGCTGTAAATGTACCTCCTGGCAGGTGTCTGCAGGTACTTCCTTTTTAAAATTTGCCTACAGATAGGTTATTAAAGTCATTGCAAATCAGAGCATGTCTTTCCTGTGGCACAAATTAAACTATACACAAACAGAGGCAAAGGTAAGGATGAGAGCATTTAGGGGTCAGAGAGAAAGCTTTTTTTTGTTCCACATTAACACTGAGATATGGTTCTATACAGTTATATTTGATTTGAAGCAAAATTTGATTTTAAAAATGCTATAATGCCATTTCCTTCTCCAATGATGAATTACCTTGAAATAAATATGTCTGTAAGGTAGTTTGATGCAAAACTGTGAATGATTTGGTTGATTTGAATTAGTGCTGTTAATAGGCTGGAGAACTTGCTTATAATTTATGCAGGGTGATTGTTCTCTGCAGGTGCATAGGGTCATCCTAGTTTATGCCTGATGTTCTGAACTGGTCTGAATTAATATTCTGATCTCATTAAGCTCAAAGCATCCCACTTGTAGGATCTAATGTATGTGTGTGTGTGTGATTAGTTCTCATTCACACCAGTATCAGTTCCATCCACCTTGTCTTCAGCAAAATAATTTTTCTGATTTCCTTGCTATTTTGTCTTTTTCTTGCCAATTCTTTTGAAGTATAATTTCAAACTTAGGGAGACAGGTTAAAGGTAACAAATGAGTACCAGGTGGTAATCATTGCCCTCTCAACTTCCTGAAGAATTTCTGTCTCCTTTGTTTCTCTATTACTGTAGTTTCTGGAAAATGTATTCAATAATTTATAGTCTACCTAATTTTCTAGAGCACATGAGCAGCAAATACTGCATACGAGTTTATTTCTTGGCTACAAACCACTTTTCTCCATTTAGTTCTTGCTCTCTTACCTTCTCCTGTTCTTCAGTTTTCAATAAATTTTGATCAGTGACTCACCATCCCTGACAGCTTTTAAATTGCTTGAAAATACCCTGTGCTTTATAAGAACACAAAATATGAATACTAAGCAATGCTTCTTCCAGAGTTCCAGATGTGTTAATAATCATGTAGGATGCTTATTGATTTATATAAACCTAAATAAATATGGAGAACTATCCAAATTAAAAAAGGGTGTCTGGGAATACCAGAGTCTCTCATGTGGTGCTTAATAATGGTTGAAGGGGTAAGCTGAATAGTGAGTTCTCTTGAGTTCTTCGGCAGATATATGAAAGTTTGTTTAGCATACAGAAAGAAATCACTCTTAAGATATTACAGCTAAACTTCCAATCCATCCATACTTTAATATTCTCACACATTTTAACATAATTCTAGCCTAACAACTAGCCTTAGCAAATGCAAATACAAACTATATAACAAGAAATATTAAAGATTAGTTTAGTGGAAATATTAATAGAGAAAGGATAAACTGCCATTGTTCTATCCAAGGCAATGGAAATTTTGCCAAGAGGAAAGAAATTTCGGCAAATTCAGGAAGCAAAGGCATTACTGATATGCAAATGACCTAAAGATGGAAAGTTGAAAGAGTGTAGTAGTCCAACTTTTGATAAATTGAATATCTATTAGGTTTAGCTGGGGGTTTCACGTTTTAGATATGTGAAAAATATCCATAATGTTGCATTTACCTCTATCCATGTAGGACCCTGCAGTGATGTTCCTCTGGGCCTGGCGCTGTGTCCACTGTGAGCTTAGTCCTTTGTATGCTGTGCATAGAGGTGACCTGTGCATATACTGCTCGCTGACAGCAGGAGATGTAAAACATAAACCAGAGATTCTCAGTTCAGCAAACCCTTTGGACATCTGTGTAAAGAATGATGTACAAGATAAGCATAAGTCTTTAGAAGAGAAAATGAATGTTGTAAAGTCCTTTTTTCAGTCCTTAAAATTGTTTAAAATAACATTAGAAACTCAATATTATTTGATACTTTTTATACAGTTTCAGTTTATGGTTAGGTTAGGTTCTGTAGGGAGGAAGGGGAAAAAACTGAACTTCATTAGGAAACTCATACATTTATTTAGTACTATCATATAAATTGAATGAATATGCATTTTGTGTGAAAACAACATTTTTAGACTATAAGGTAAATGCAGCCATGTCTTAAATACTGGTATTACCAAATTGCCCTTTATGTTTTCAAATGCACAACCAATATGTGACCAATGTTTTACAGGTGAGGAACAAGTCAAATTCAAGGGTGCCCAGAAAATCTCTTGCAAATATATTAACCTTAGAAATATAGATATTTTTTTAAACTCTGTGCTCCTGTGACTCTCTAGGACATATTATAATGCACTAAGAGGATCTTGCTGCCTATGTAGGGGCTACATTAATAATTTCATAGTTTATAATATGTAAACATTGATAATCTAATAATTTGTATACAATGGATGCTGCACAGTCTGTCTTAAAATGAAAGGCTGTAAAAAGCAAGAACAAAAACAGCATCGAAAATAACATTGTGATATTTATTAAGCAGTTTCTCTGTATTAGATATCAGACTAAGTAATGGATATAGCTACTTTCATTTAAAAATCAGATTAGCTGGATAAATATATAAGTATAATCTTTATAAATTTAACATTTAGAGATAAAACAATAGATAAAATTTTGAAAATGTTTAAAAAGTAGTTGCATAATTTGGCCACTGTAAGTTATAAAATGGCAGAACTATGTATTTTGACTTAATGCCCATATTCTAAATGTGAGGCCAACAAATTTTTTGTGTAGAGGCCTGGGTAATAAATAGTTTATGCTTTTGGACTATATGGTCTCTGTGATAAAATACTCAGTTCTCCCCTATTCAACTCCAAGTCTTGGTTAGAGAAGTGTTAGGGTTGGGGTTAGGTTAATCTGTGAATCAATTCTGAGTGTATAAATGAAAAATATGTAAAGCAATGGGAATGGCCAAGTTCTAATAAAACTTTAATTAAGAGAAAAGACAATCAATTGGCCTGAGGAACACAGTTTGCCAATCCCTCCTACAGGTCTTTGTGCTATGTGGATTCCACTCTATACTAAGATGAAAAAATGCAAAAAAAAAAAAAATCCATATTCTTGAACACAATTGTAGTTAAGTTACTTAAAATTATGCCATAGTTTTTTAAAGCAAATTTCAATTGAAATTATTTTATATAATGACAAAGTGCTAAAATAGTAGAGTAAATGTGTCACATAAGCTAGACTCACAATTTCTAATCTGTTGTGTATATTGCCATGATTACATTTGTACTCTGTCTGTGATGTTTTTATTCCAACTAGTTTAACACTTATTTTAAAATTGCTTTAAAATTAAGCATTTAAAGAATAATAAAACCTAGTTTTTACTTCTTTAGCTTTGTATAAAGGGAGCTGAGGATTATTCATTAAGGATTTTTAAGTGTGAAATCAAAACCTCATTGCACTGTAGGTTAGCACGACATCAAAAATCAAGAGGATATATAATTAATTTGTATTTTTGCTGCTATAATTATCTACATTATGTCTGACAAGATCAAACTAAGCTACAAAGAAATAAGTGAGCTACTAAAAACAATTGCATATTTAAACACATCTTTTTGTCATAACAAATTCTAGCTGCACACAGTATTTTGAAACTTGCAAATCAGGCCAGGGGAAAAAGAAAGTACAAATGAAGGCCACAGATAAATCAAATTATGTATAAGAAGCATGAAAAAAATACACCCTGGAAATTTTGACTCCAAAGCATCTTGTAAGTTGATTTTCAGGTGGAAAATATGAAGTTAATGTGCTTAAAATGTTTCTCTTGCCACAGCACAGTCAGAAAAGGTAGCCAAGTATTGTCTTAAAGCATAAAGTGATAGAGCCACATCTGATTCCAGTCAATTAATATTGGAAAAGGTATCAATGTTGTCTATTACAGTAGTTTTTTTTTGTTGTTGTTCTTGTTGTTGTTTGCTTGTTTTATTTTTATCTAAACAAGGAGCATAGGCCTGGACCTCTGACAGATGGAAGTGAGCATGACAGATAATGCCTTCTACCTAGAGAGTGACATGTGTCTTTTCCTCACAGCTATTTGTCAGATCAATTTACGGGATTACACTCAAATATAAAGTATATTTTTGCCATCTTGCCATGCCTAAAAATGGAGGTTCAAACCTTTGGTGAACTATGCTTGTGTTTACCACCACAGCATCTGCCTATACTGGACAATCTAGTGTGTACAAGATAGGGGAGTCAAGACTCTATATTTAAAAAAATAAATGATTAGTACAGCACAAACACTTCCAATAAAGAGCATTTGGAAGAATAAGGTAGATGAGCAGTACATAAAGTCACGCTGCTGCTGCTGCTGCTGCTGTTAAGTCACTTCAGTTGTGTCTGACTCTGTGCGACCCCATAGACGGCAGCCCACCAGGCTCCCCCATCCCTGGCATTCTCCAGGCAAGAACACTGGAGTGGGTTGCCATTTCCTTCTCCAATGCATGAAAGTGAAAAATGAAAGTGAAGTCGCTCAGTCCTGTCTGACTCTTCAAGACCCCATGGACTGCAGCCAAACAGGCTGCTCCATCAATGGGATTTTCCAGGCAAGAGTACTAGAGTGGGGTGCCATTGCCTTCTCCACATAAAGTCATGAAGGAAGCTAAAATAGGTAACAGGGCAATATAATTAAAACTCTGTATACACTTGAAGAAGTATGTGCTGACTACCTCAAAAGTCTCAGGGAAGATTTACGAAAGAAATACCTTATAGACTGATTATTAAATTATATGTACAAAGTTGACATGTGATATTTGAAAGGGAAGAAGCCTTTTCAAAATCTGGCCTGTAAAAGGGAGGTACCAAATAGCTGATTTTGGCTGGAATATATGGTAAGGGAGATAACTGACATAAGCCTTTGCTCACATGCCATAAATAAATACCTTGAATAAATATTTATTTATGTCATAAAATCCTAGTAAGCTATATATGCATCTCTTAGATGTCGTCATAAAGTCATCATCTTTGAGTTTCATATATCATCATAAATCTTTTCAGGAAATAAAGTCTTAAAAAAAAAAAAGTAATGACTTCCAGGTCATTCAGATAAAAATTAAGGTCTAGTATTAGCTGATGTATGGCATTAAGCTATAGAAGTCACATATCTGCTGTAAGTTTCATGTTTTTCACTTGAGTACTAAAAATATTAAAATGCCATTTTTAGGAAGGTTTGTAAGGGAAATTGTGTGAAAATGTAAAATGATTTCTATTCTGCCTGCCATGTAAGAAGCATACCATAAAATGGTAGCTATCATCATTAATGCAAGAAAAAACATGTACTTCACTACCATTTATATTATTTTGCACTTTTTAAAATAAGTACCATCTGCAGGAGCAAATTTCCATAGGTCATTATTAAAAAAGTTATTCTTACATTGAATATTTACAATATTGTCTAAAATATTTTCCTCATAATCCCACTCTCTCTCTCCCTTTATAAATAAAATGAATGATTTATATTTAGCTGTTTTGTACTGGTAGATGACATGAGACTTTTATTGCATTAATTTCCTTTCATTTTATTTGAAAATTAAAATCATCCAGGAAAGCACAATAATCCTATTTATATATGCACATACAAAGGTCATTTTAGGAATAAATTAGGGTCTTTCCTTTCACTTTGTATCTTCGTTATTTATACTGCTGCTGCTGCTGCTGCTAAGTCGCTTCAGTCATGTCCAATTCTGTGCGACCCCATGGACTGCAGCCTACCAGGCTCCTCCATCCATAGGATTTTCCAGGCAAGAGTACTGAACAACCACTAATAATTCCAATTCTGTATTACTTCAGGAACACATCAGGTGGTGATGTCTGCTTCTTTTCACTGACTTCCAAAAAATGCAGAGATGACCTTCAGGGACCCCCAATCAGCATAGTCTACCCTGATGTGCTGTGTTTCCTGGAGGCTAACTTGAGCATAGGAGAATAAAAATAAATCAGAGAATAAACTGACATTTACTGATTCCACAGTATGTACTTCTTGCTTGAATTGTGTTTTAAAAATTCAATAAAGCTTTATTAATCTTATTATGTAAAATCTGTAGACCCTAAGCATTAAATAACTTTCCCAATTTCACACCATAACCAGCAAAATAAACCTCAGCTTTCAAGGTCTGTCCTCTTTCTACTCTAACAAAACTCCCCGCTTTTGAACTCTGAAATATCTTTCCCTCAAACTCTTCCTGAGCTCAGTATTACTTGTTTTAAGAGATTTTTTAATGGAAAGAAAAAACATCAGAAAATCTGTAAGACACCAAGCATTTTTTCGTTCTTTCAAATCTAAGTGCCAAACAGTGTATTCAGTCTACTCACTCACATGCTAAGGAACAAAATAGCATAGCTCCTGGGTAGGAGAGTTTTGTGTGCATCTTGGGCAGTAGAGAACAGAAATGTAGTCTAATTTTCATGGAATATATACTTCAAAGTTTCTCTTCAAGAAGTTACAGTTTTGACTTTGATAACACTGAATATCTATGACCTTGTGCTTGGGCCGTCCTATCCTTTTGGGCACTGTTCATTTGCTGATCAATAAACATGAGCCTGGGGAAATTGAAAATAGTAACTTAAATTCCCTTAATTTACTCCAGCCTCTGCTGTGATTCCTCATTTCATTTTAATGTACACCCGGGTTTTGACACTTTTACATTGAGCTAGACTTGCGAATAGGAGTCGAGTTCTGTAGTTTTAATTTTCAGTACATGTCTTCCCCTCTAGACTTTCCCCCACTTCTACTTGTTTCTGGTTGCTGTCCTGCTCTCATCTCTAACTCCCTAAACTGAAAAACAGTATCAGTGAAAGAAAAATAAGGCAATGATCTTGCCTGTGTTTTCACTCCTTCATAGCACTGAAATCTCCATCAGTAGTTAAGAGATCCCAAGAGGCATAAATAATCTGATGGAGGATGTTCCTTCCAACTTTTCCATCTAGATAGCATATTGCTTGCTTTCTCCTTAACACACAGGTGCACACACACACAACAAAGAACATCAAATGTATTGTGTTTAGAAAACAGCAGATTGTCAAAGATGGCACAGATCTGTAAAACTTAGACCTTTAATGAATACTATAAATATCTTATTGACTAATTTCTGATGTCCCCTGGAGCCCAACACTTTCCTTATCAATACCTAGCGATGTTTATATATCACCTACTTGGGTATCTTTTTTTTTTTTAAAGAATGATGAAAAAGTTCATAAAAGACTTGGACCCAATATTCATGATAAGTGTTTTCTTTATAGAATGCATAATACTGACATAGTGACCAACGTTAGAACTCTGGCTGTCTTCAAATCACTGACTTGGATGTTAATCACTCTTCTGATCCAAACTGAAACCTTTTTTTTTGTTGTTGTTGTTGTTTGTTTTGATGCACTGCTTGAGGGATCATAGTTCCCTGGCAAGGGATTGAACCTGTGATCTGGCAGTGAAAGTGTAAGTTCTAAACATTGGACCACCAGGGAATTGCCGCATACATAAACATTTTAAATGATAGGCTTTGAAGTCTTTTTTTCCTCCTTTTTTTCTTCTACTCTATCTTCACTTCTTTTGTGTATATAGATATAGATAAAGATACAGGTATAAAATCTTCATATAGCAAGGGACAAATCTGAAAAAATAAAATTAACAGAACATCACTCCTTTTCAGAAATTGTGAACAAATTTGAAAAGACCAATAAACCTCAGTCTGTAGTATAAATATCATTTTTATTTTTTAATGTTTTTGGTTGGAATCCTTATGCAGGTAAACATATAAGTAAAGTTGTAAAAGTCCATGGCATTTTAATGCACTAAAGATGAAACCAAAGCTATATTCTGAATTCATTTCAAACTTCATGGAGATGACATTATAAAATTTCTATTGAAGAAAGTTTGATAACTAAAACCTTTGTTAAAATCATGAGGTAAGTTTAAGAATAACTTAGAATTCCCTGATAGTTCAGGTGGTAAAGTATCCACCTGTAATGTAGGAGACCCCAGTTCGATTCCTCGGTCAGGAAGATCCCCTGGAGAAGGGGTAGGCTACCCACTCCAGTATTCTTGGGCTTCCCTTGTGGCTCAGCTGGTAAAGAATCTGCCCACAATGCGGAAGACCCCAGTTCAATCCCTGGGTTGGGAAGATCTCCTGGAGAAGGGAAAGGCTACCCACTCCAGTATTCTGGCCTGGAAAATTCCACGGACTGTATAGTCCATGGGGTCACAGAGAGTCGGACACGACTGAGGAAATTTCACTTACTTACATATAGTTTTCTAAATAAATCCCCTCTTGGGCATTCTTTTGAGCAAATGCTGCCACAAACACACACTGGGAGAAGCATATTATGGCAGTTCCAGGTCAAATTTTTAAGAGGACTAGTAGCTTACAGTTTGGTTTAAGGGATCCCTAATCCAGCATGTAAGAAATGTGAATATCCTGCTAAGAGATGATATGGAGAGCTGGATACCGCATGGTGGGCGGGAGAGCTGAACCCAGTCTTCCAGCCATCTCCAACAACATGCCAGATGAACAGATAAACAAGCTGTTCAAGATTCTTCAGCCCATCTCAGCTGCCCTCTGAAATCTGACATGTAACTCCAGTTGACACCCAAAATTGCCCAGTGAAATATTGGGTTGGCCAAAAAACTCGTTTGGGTTTATTCAAAGATGTAATGGAAAAGTCCAAATGAACTTTTTTGGCCAACCCAATACCATATGGATTCTGATTCCATATAATAATATAATTAAATAATTATCTCTAACTCATATTTTACCATATTATATTGTCAAGGATGATCAGGACCTCTCTACAACATAAACAAAATTGAACAGTGTATGCATAATTAATATGTGGTTAGATAGATAACGAAAATGTTTAACAATTCAAAGGAAAGTACCATGTCCAGAAAGTAAGATGATCTGGTAAGGCTTCAAGAATGTATTAGAATAAAATGATGGTGTGTTTTGTAATATTTGAAAATGGAAAACAAGTAAACAAACCCAACATAATCTAGTCATATAAAGAAAATAATTTTATTGTTGATCTCAGGTTTTATTTTTCTATGTAGACCACCTTAAACCTTAGATCTTCATCACATTCTTTTTGATAAACTTTTAGTTTTACTTTTTCTTTTATAATATAAATAAACAATTTTTAGCAATGTTATCAAGAAACATTTCATGTATTTATCTTACAGTTTCTAATGACTGTTAAATTTTCCATTATATGACTATAAGAAAAATTCATGTTTTAGTGATAAAATGTTATTCTAACTAAGCAATGACAATGTCATAATTAATATTCCTTTAAACTTTTTCTATAAATCAGGCTCATATTGATAAAAATGATATTCTATAACATTAATCAAGCATTTATGATATGTAATAATAACACTTTGATGAACAATTTAGATCCACCTTTAATTTCCATAACAGAAAGCAAAGTGTATAATATCATTTCTCTCTTTCGTAGATAAGAAAAATAAGGACCAGAGAGATTATTCATGCAGTAAGAATTTTAACTAATGAAGGAAGCCCAATCACATTTGACCTAAGGTCAGAAAAGATCAAAATGTGTTTACATTTATATTTAAAGTCATATTCGACTCTTTGTGACCCCATGTACTATACAGTCTGTGGAATTTTCCAGGCCAGAATACTGGAGTGGGTAGCCTTTCCCTTCTCCAGGGGATCTTCCCAATCCTGGGATTGAACCCAGGTCTCCTGCCTTATGGGTGGACTCTTTACCAGCTGAGCCACAAGGGAAGCCCAAGAATACTGGGGTGGGTAGCCTATCCCTTCTCCAGGGAATCTCCCCAACCAAGGCTCTGAACTGGGGTCTCCTGCATTGCAGGGGGACTCTTGACCAACTGAACTATCAAGGAAACCAAAATCTGACACTTGTAGTTTGTTTCCTCCTGCCACTTAAGAGAGAGATAAAAAATGTCTGACACTTGCAGCCTATTTCCTCCATTTGGAAACCCCTAGCCTTCCTGACGGTTACCCTCGCATTCCCCTCTTTTCTTTTAGTAGAATTATGCTGTTGAGGGAGAGGGGTGTCATTTTCATTCTGTAACTGCTTCCTAGCTGATAAGGGTGTAGTCCCTAAATTGGTGAGGCAGCATATTCGTCTAACCCTCATATTGAGGGTCTCTGATCCAGGGGCCCCAAGTAGTAGTTGGAGGAAGCTGCCACAGTGGCAGGAGTTTGAGCAACCATTTGTAACTTAAAAGCCTTCATGTGGCTAGAAACAAATCTGGTTACACAGTTATAGATGCAAGGAGCAATCAGCAAAGTTTAAAGTCACATTATGTCCACAGTTAAGGTAAAGTGTTACACCAATCCATTTTAGGATTGTTAGATGTCATCAGATTAAGAAGAGGCATCACATATGATTGCTGTGGTCAAAGGTATTCACAGACTTGGAGAAAGTCTTTTCCTTGAAGTGGAGATGCCCACCATGGAAAGACTACCACTGCTGAAGAGGGGAGTGCTTTGCAGACCCAGCAGTTAGACCGATTGTGGAATGCAGCCTAGGAGTGAGCCCAGGATATGAAGGCATTGTTTTCAGGATCAAATGGTAGACTCAGGATTTTTGGAGTCAGCAGAAGCAGACTCACGTAGGTTATCAGGCCCTTCCAAATCAAGTTCAAGGGAAGTTGTGATGCTCATTGTCCTTGTAGGAGCCCACATGGTATGAAGAAGCACTGTGGGAAGAGTCTATCAGTAGCCACAGTGTCTTGGGTCCTCTGGATGATCTTCTCCTTCAGTGGCACTATCTCCCAGCAGGTCTTGAGAAGACCAGCTCCTCTTGGTGTGAACTGGATGCCACAAGGTACCAAAGTTGAAGTCCCAGAAGGTCCTGAGGACACCTGACTTCCACTGGTATCAACTCCACCTGGGGTTGTCTTGAAGCCCAGGCCCCAAAATGTGTTTGGGAGATAATGAAGGAAGAGATTTAAATAGATTATAGAGGTTTCATGAAGGTGGGGAATGAGACTGAAATATTGTTTTAGCTAAAATATAGAGTCATTTAAATATTAGATTAAGTGAGCAGTGTGACAGCATTTGATGCTGAAATTCTCACTTCAAAGATCAGATTTTGGAGTGACAATCTCCAAGGGTTTACCTTGGAGAAATAATCTATGCCTTTCTCAAAACAGTATGGGAAGGAAGCACTGTTGGTTCTTCTACTTGTGCTTTCTTAGTTGTCTGGGTGCCTCAATGAAGATCACCCTTGGCGTGATATATACAGGACAGAAATCAACTCATGAGGAATTTCCACATCTTAAAAGATCATTTGCTGACATGCAGTGATATAAGTCCTAAAAGTAAGACCCAATATAATTTGCACCTTGATATGTAGTGAAAATCAGGAGGACCTGAAAGAGCCTAACCACAAGCTCCCCTTCTTGCCTTGTTTACAAACCTAGGTCCCCTAAGCCAACCAAACTTCCTAACCATGGGGACCAAACACAGTTTGTATTTATCACTGAGAAGTGGGCTTCAGCTTCTCTGCCTGACCATGGAATTATTCAAACTAATCAGATCCCAGCATGAGAACCGGAAGTCCCTGACTCTCTTGACATTACAAAGTTTGCCCTTGATTGTTTACTCTGTTCCCAAGTGCAACCCTGATGGGGCCCTTTGTAGCATGTAGTGTTCTTGTCACCAGGGTTGAGAGTATATGCGAATAAAAATATCAGTCTCATCTGTCCAGTATCTGAGGTCATGTGTTTGGCCATCCCCCTAACCATAGGACAGTAATCTATCTGTTACCAATGGTGTGAAGGGAGATTGACACATCTATAGGCACTTGACAATGACAGGAACCATCTATGAGTGTATGGCAGGAAACAGTCAGCACATATACCCTCTCTACATACAAATAAAAATAAAAAATAGTATTTCTATAGAGTGTGCAATCTACTTAAGCAAAGCAAACTGTCATTTGATGAATAGATAAGCTAACAAAGTGAAACTGCAAAATTTCAAATATGTGATCATATATTGTAGCAACTGATACAATTATAATATTAGATTTCAATTATTTTGCAGAAGTAGTTATATACACAATTACAGAACACTCTTCATAATTATTGGATACTATCTTTTAGAAGCCATTTTCCTCTTGAAGCTAAAGCTGAATTAAAGACATAGTTAAGTCAGTATGGAAAGGAGACTGCATTAAGAAGGATCTGCATTAGAAAGAAAAAAAGAAAAGGCAAATAATGGTCAATTGGATACATATTATATAAGAAAAGTTATGACCAACCTAGATGGCATATTAAAAAGCAGAGACATTACTTTGCCAACAAAGGTCCATCTAGTCAAGGCTATGGTTTCTCCTGTGGTCATGTATGGATGTGAGAGTTGGACTGTGAAGAAAGCTGAGCGCCGAAGAATTGATGCTTTTGAACTGTGGTGTTGGAGAAGACTCTTGAGAGTCCCTTGGACTGCAAGGAGATCCAACCAGTCCATTCTAAAGGAGATCAGCCCTGGGATTTCTTTGGAAGGACTGATGCTAAAGCTGAAACTCCAGTACTTTGGCCACCTCATGCAAAGAGTTGACTCATTGGAAAAGACTCTGATGCTGGGAGGGATTGCGGCAGGAGGAGAAGGGGATGACAGAGGATGAGATGGCTGGATGGCATCACTGACTTGATGGACATGAGTCTGAATGAACTCTGGGAGTTGGTGATGGACAGGAAGGCTTGGTGTGACGCGATTCATGGGGTCGCAAAGAGTCACACTGAGTGACTGAACTGAACTGATGCCTTATATGAGTATGTAAAATATGTAAGAATAAACATAGTGTTATAACATAATTTTTTAAAGCATTACCTGCCAGTTAAAAGAAAAGAAGTATTATACAATCTTGAAAGAATCCATGGCCAACAGATTCTTTTTTAAAAATTTATTTATTTTAACTAGAGGCTAATTACTTTATAATATTGTATTGGTTTTGCCATACATCAACATGAATCTGCCACGGGTGTACACGTGTTCCTAATCTTGAACCCTCCTCCACCTCCCTCCCCATACCATCCCTCTGGGTCATCCCAGTGCACCAGCCCCAAGCATCCTGTATCCTGCATCAAACCTGGAAAGAGACACAGATGTATAGAACAGTCTTTTGGACTCTGTGGGAGAGGGAGGGGGAAGATGATTTGGGAGAATGGCATTGAAACATGTATAATATCACATAAGAAACAAATCTCCAGTCCAGTTTTGATGCCAACAGATTCTTAAACTTCACTTTCAAGAACCACCAACTTTCTACCTAAACTTGTCCCCACATTCCTATGGAGTATACCATGATAGGCTTCTCCTTTTTGTAGAACTACTTCAGAACACAGTTCTGTTCTTTGAAGTAGTTTATTTTAGATTATATTAGATGTATTTGTTGTCATCTACCTACCCCTAGACTCTAAGATGTTTTTGAACGGACCTTTGTTCAAAAGTCCATGTTATCTGATAAAACACCCTTAACATATGAAACCATTTGAACTCCCAATGACAATTATGAGTACTATTCTTAAAACATATTCCAAAGTTCATTCATGAGCTTTCTACTGCTTTGTCACTGCTGTTATCAACTCTGATTACCAGTATTGTATCTGTCCAATCCTGATTGATTAGAAGGATGTTTATCATCAGTTGAGAAACCTTTTCTAATCACACTTACCAGATATAGTGCTACCTTCTCCAAAATCCTATGGTCTTACTGTTTTATGTATCTTCATGAAACTTACAGATCATATCATTTTTTTCTAAGGTTGGCTTGGGTATATAGTCTCTAACTCAACTGTAAATTTTTTGAATGCAGAAAATGTACTCTGTATAATTTTATATGTTTCAAACACTTATTAATCAGTTCATTAACTCAATCAACACATCTTTATTCAATTTCCAGACCTTGGTTTGGTGCTTTGTATATAGTGGTGAACAACAAAGACAAGATTTCAGGGGCTAAAATAAAACAAATTAACCCATAATATGTATTTAATTGCAATTGTAATAAATTCTAGGAAGATTCTCTCCTTCTCTCCCCCTCTCTCTCTTCATCTATTTTTCTGTCTGAATTAATCAACATTATAATGCATAAAAGATGGATGAATTAGCAATGAAAAGTATAATAATGGGTTAAATGTGTTGTCTAAAATTCCAAAAGAAGTTGTCTGGGTTTTCTGGGTTTTCAGGATGTAATGAATTACAACAAACTTAAAATATTAAAAATTTATTATCGCAGACTTTGCATGTCAGAAATTCAGTGGGCTCTACTGGGTTATCTGTTCTAGGTATCTCAAAGCCTAAATCAACATGTTCTTTTCTGAAGGCTCTAAGGGAAAATTGTTTCATTGTTTATCCAGTTTGTTGGCTGAGTTCAACACTATACTGTTATTGTAGAACTGACCTGCTGTTTCCTTGTGAGCAATAGACTGGTAGTCATGCTCTACCTCAAGAGACTTCCTGCTTTCTTTGGTTTGTGGCCCTTTTTTGTCATCTTCAAAAGCAGGGTCAAGAACCTCTTAGCCTCTGAATTTCTCTGAACTCCTTTTCTGCCTCATCTCTCTCCCTGCTTCCTCCTCTACCACATCTCTGAGTCTCACTCTATTGTATTTCTCTTCCACTTTTAATGACTCATATTATTACATTGGGCCCATCTGGATAATCCAGGATACTATCTCTACTTTAAGGTCAGCTATTGAGCAACCTTTCTTCTCTCTGCAAAGTCCTTCACAATCCCACCTATATTAGTGAATAACTTGGGAAAAGAGAAATCTTTAGAATTTTGTTAATCACATTGGGATCATTTAGCTTATACTAAAAGATGTGATTAAATGTGTGATTTAATAAAATATTATATTCTATATAAAAACCATAAATTGAAAAAAATAAAACAGGCAACTGATTTGTGTTATGAAAATCCATTTTGTCTATGCATTTAATATTTCCTAAAATAATTGTATTTTTAAATATTGCAAAAATAATGTGAAATCTTGATAATCGCTTTCTGAAGACCAAGTTCTCTATGGGGCTGGAAGTTTCTAATCATAATAATAAATATATTATTACTCTTCTGCTATAGGACTGGGTAAGATATTATAGAAGCAACAGGCTTTCCTTCAAATATAAATATTATAATCCAATAATTATTTCAAAATCTTACACTAAAAATAGAAAGTATAAATGAACACATGTATATCCCTGGCTTTTCCATCCCCTGCTCCTACATTTTCATTAATTTGTTGTCATACAGGTGAGTTTTTCTTTCCTGGTTTCCATGGTACACATTCAAACTCAGCAACGAGGTTACTTCCAAGAGTTGGTTTCCAAGGTAACTAGATGGCAAAGAAAATCAAGTCTTCCCCAACATCAGTATGTTTAGTTTCTTTAGGAAGTGAAGATTTCATTTTAATAATTTTGACAAGAAATTTTAAGGAGAATGCAGAAATTAAGATAAAATCTCTACCAAAACACTTTAAGATGATTATATTTTGATATAATGCAAACTATGAACAGTATAAGAAATGCTTAATTTAAAAGTTAATTTTTAACATTGTCTAATATCAATGAGGTAATGAAACAGAAACAATCATGTTAATTGGGTTAGTTTTGACTTCATTTACTTGAAATAATGAAACTTTGAAGAACATGAAGGAAAAGAAATAGATATTTAGGATTCTATTTGTAAAGTAAGAATGTGAATATGATAAATAATCATCACTTAATAAGAAAAAATTGCATAGAATTTAAATACATTTTAGGTGCATAGTTCAAAATATATAAATATATTTTACTTGTAACATACGATTCTAAAATTAGGTGATCATTGAGAATGGTTAATACCTCACTAGTGTTTTCTACAAAGTTAAAAAAAAACTATTACTGCATTATGAAGGCACCATTATTTGAACATTAATTTTTTTTTAAATTCCACTAATAATCTACACTTAGATAGCATCATGGATGATATGGACATGAATCTGAGCAAACTCTAGGACATAGTGAAGGACAGGGGAGACTGGCATGCTATGGTCCATGGGGTTGCAGAGTCCAGTGTGGCTTAGATTGAATGACAAATACAACAAGAGTAAACTATTATTTTTTGTATCTTAAGATGATGATTACTTTAGGGAAATGAGAGATTTTGAAGCAAATTCTTTTTTAGAGAAAACAATTGTTGCATGTAGTAAATTGTAAAATTTAATGTAATCCATGCATGTAATCCAAAGTACTTCCCCTCATTCATTCATGTCCTTGCACTGTGATTTCATTTAACCTCTTATATTGAAAAAGGGCAGAGTCTATTCCTGTGATTTTATCTTTAGTTTTTGTGAATTTATCTTTCAGTTTTCAAATTAAGTGATGATTTTTTAGTCATGCAAAAATTGTGTAACTCCTAAATCATATATTTTCATCTTGTCTATTTAATAAAAATCTTTATTTTTTTTTTGTGGTGGAGATGACAACTTATCTACTTTTCATTATTGCATGAGCTATGTACAGTGATATAAAAGAAAGTATTGATAGAATATGAATGCTGTATACAGATTTTATAATTTTTAAAAGGCAATTATTTTTCATCAACTTTTTGTCTTTCTGACTTAGAAGAAACAGAACACAAAAAAATTTAGATCATATTTTACCATGTTGACAAACACAGTAATATAGAAGGAAAGTCTGTCATGAATGGCTTTGTGGGTGGAAATACCCTGATTTATATATATACAGTAGACTGTTACATGAGTAAAGAAACATAACACAGCAAAGTGCTTCTACAAACATAAACAGTGAAATATTTAGAAAACTGGTGATTTCTTATGCCAAACCAAAAAATCTAATAAAACTGTTGCTTGCTGTATTTTAAAAGATGGACCATTAAGCCTATAGCTCTTAAGAAAATGGCTGGAAAAATCAGAATGTTAGTTATGCTGGCTGTTACTTTAGCAATACTTTATACAACAGTAGGAGGAAATATTAGAGAAAATGTAAAGTCAGAGGAGATACTAGAAAAAATGGAAAATGTAAGCCTGAAGACATATTATTCTCTAATGGCACACTCTTGCTCAATGTCTCCCAGTTTTGTTTTGTTTTGTTTGGATTTTTGGTTTTTTCATTTTGGCTGCACCATGTAACTTGCAGAATTTCAGTTCCCTGACCAGGGACTCAACCCAAGCCACAACAGTAAAAATGCTGAATCCTAAGCACTAGACCTCCAGAGAACTCCTGAGTCTCCCAAATTTAATTGCTTGAGATACTAGTGATTTGGAACTTGTCATGCTATAAGGAAACACTGCTCTTGTACCATATCAACTAAATAAAGTGCCTACCCTTTCTGAAGCATGTCCCATTAAGAAGTCTTGATTAAGTAAAGAAAAATAGCCCAGTGGCAAAAAACTATCAACGTTCATGTGTATGTATTTGTGCTCAGTTGTGTCTGACTCTTCACATAATCAAGAATAATTGAGTCTCTCTTTCTCTTTAATTATGCATTCAATTAATCAGAAGAGTTTATGAATTTCACCTTCAAACTGTTCATTATATGAGCACTTTTCATCAGTTTCATGGGTTTTGGCAGCAGTATACATAAAATCAGAAACAGAATTCATATACAATGAAAGTAAGTCAATAGAAAGTATGTAAACAAATCAAAGGAAAAAATATGAAACCATATACATACATAGCAGACATGTGAATAGGTTGGTAAAAGCATACCTTGAATTTTGTATTAAACTGTCATTATTTAACGATACATATTATTATCTAGGACAACTTAAAAAAGAATGTGAAACTAATGATATGATAGAGGATAAAACTGAACTTTCAAATAATTTTATTAGCACAAAAGAATTAAAAAAAAAAAGAGAGACTCAAGGGTATAAAAAAGGTGAGCCAAACTGAAAGTTAAAAAGAAGAAAATGATAATTAAAGTTCAGTTCAGTCAGTCAGTTCAGTCACTCAGTCGTGTCCGACTCTTTGCGACCCCATGAATTGCAGCACCCCAGGCCTCCCTGTCCATCACCAACTCCCAGAGTTCACTCAAACTCACATCCATCGAGTCAGTGATGCCATCCAGCCATCTCATCCTCTGTCGTCCCCTTCTCCTCCTGCCCTCAATCCCTCCCAGCATCAGAGTCTTTTCCAATGAGTCAACTCTTCGCATGAGGTGGCCAAAGTACTGGAGTTTCAGCTTTAGCATCATTTCTTCCAAAGAAATCCCAGGGCTGATCTCCTTCAGGATGGACTGATTGGATCTCCTTGCTGTCCAAGGGACTCTCAAGAGTCTTCTCCAACACCACAGTTGAAAAGCATCAATTCTTTGACGCTCAGCCTTCTTCACAGTCCAACTCTCACACCCATACATGACCACAGGAGAAACCATAGCCTTGACTAGATGGACCTTTTTTGGCAAAGTAATGTCTCTAATTTTTAATATGCTATCTAGGTTGGTCATAACTTTCCTTCCAAGGAGTAAGCGTCTTTTAATTTCATGGCTGCAGTCACCATCTGCAGTGATTTTGGAGCCCAGAAAATATAAAGTCTGACACTGTTTCCACTGTTTCCCCATCTATTTTTCATGAAGTGATGGGACTGGATGCCATGATCTTCGTTTTCTGAATGTTGAGCTTTAAGTCAACTTTTTCACTCTCCACTTTCACCTTCATCAAGAGGCTTTTGAGTTCCTCTTCACTTTCTTCCATAAGGGTGGTGTCATCTGCATATCTGAGGTTATTGAGATTTCTCCTGGCAATCTTGATTTCAGTTTGTGTTTCTTCCAGTCCAGCGTTTCTCATGATGTACTCTGCATGTAAGTTAAATAAGCAGGGTGACAATATACAGCCTTGATGTACTCCTTTTCCTATGAAGACTAAGTGTGACAGATATGGAAAAAACTCCAAATATACTCAATTACATGAGATACACTGTAATAAAAATATATATTGCAAGACTTAAAAAGCCAGAGGAGACAGGAAAAACTAGAAATTTTGTCCACTAGAAATTATGTACTGACTCCCAGAAAAGACAATGAAATCTATGGTAAGGAAAGCTGTACTTTGACATTTTTTCCTTGAGCTTGGGTGTTATTGAACAGAATTAACTGAGTTGAATTGGAATCAGCATCTAGAGAAACAATCTCTCATCCTGATTTGATTATTACATTTTTAGTGTCTTGGACAAGTCACCCTACCTCTGTAAAATTCAATTATCTCATTTTTCAAACATCAAAAATGCATTTCATCAGTATCACCCATTTCACAGATATGAGTAAACTAATTAACATGTAAGTATTTGGCAAATTATGTCAAAGTACTCTCAACGAGGAGAAAACTTCCCTCTACCACTGTGTTCTTTTGGCTGGTTTTAATAATTAAATTGACACAAAGCATATTAGCAGGAACAAAAATAATAGTTTCATACTCACAGAGGTTTCATAATGCCGAACCCAAGAAGTAACCAAAGTAGGTTGTCTGTAAACCTTTCAGACAAAGAAATAATACATTGGCGAAAAACAAATGAGACAAAGAAACTTAGGCTTGGGTATTAATTAGTGAAGAAACTGAGTAGAGTTTGTTTACACAGCCTCCTTGGCCCTTAATTCCCTATATCTGGTTATAAGAAAGTCTCTCTCTTCTGGTGCAAGAATGGAGATATATTTCCTGCTTTCAAGGGAATAGAGTGTAGGATCCTCTTTGTACTGACTGTTTCTCAAATAATTTTAATTCAAAACAATTGATACACCACTTTGCCTTACTTTGGGGCACCTTCCCTGAGCCTCATCAGTAACAATGTAAATACAAAATATTATTTTTACAAGGTTTAACATATGGTAGTCACTTAAAAGAGAACATAACTGAAAGGATGGCTAACTCCTGCTCACTAAATCCTCCAAACTCCCTGAGGTTATAGGAATATCACAAATTGAAGAACCAGAAGTCAGAGGTGTTCTTATCGAAAGAGCCTTTCAGGAATGGAAGAGAAGAAAAAGAAGATAAAGATAGGTTGATAGGCTGAAGATAAAGATAGGAAAAAGAAAAAGCAGTGCCAGTCCATTCTAACTATCTCTGAATCCTGAAATGTTTCCTCCAAGATGGAGTACAAAATTTCATAGAAATGTAGAATAGAGAACGTATATGAGGCCTGTATAATCAAAGATCTGTATGAACATCCTCTCATGGGAGACTTAAACTGAAATTCTGATAACTCTATTTTGAAAATGTAGCTTTATTATTTGCTGTCCAAAATGTAAGATTATCTTGTATTTCTGTTTTTGAGGAGAAAGGGAAAGTATTTACAAGAGTGATGCTGTGAGACTCTTTCTAAGTTGATTTAAACACATTAAACCTCCCTAAGGGCCAAAGAGAAAGAGAGAGAAAGACAGAAAGAGAGGTTAATCTTATTGATTACTCATAGATTCATAAATTTATTATCTTTAATCATTTGAGTCTAAACATTTATTTAAAGTAAAATTACTTCAATGATTTGTTCTCTGAATTATAAATCAAGTTAATCTTCTTCTTAAGTACAAGTGGTTGTTTAATAAGATTTATGGGGTGATAGTGATGATGGCATTTAAAACATAAAAGATCACTTTTTACACTTAAAAAAAAAAATATATATATATATATATATATGTTAGATCTTCCAAATGGAAAAGGTGATGTGATGTTGCATTTCTTGGCAACTACTTATATTTTTACTTAGGCAGCCAATTTAATTCACATTTTTGAAGGAATCCTGAATAGTTATAATTGAAGAACGTACCTGACCATTTCAAATTTTACCATTTCCTCCATTTTGCAGCACAGTTTTCTCTGCTGTTGAATGAATATCCAACAGAAATAAACTTATATTTGTTGTTCATTATGTATAATCTCCTGCTGTTTCTTTAATTTTTCACATCTGAAAACCTGCAGTAAAACATAAGTGAATAATACAACATAGCTTATGAAACTGGATCATGGACTCTGTGATATTCTAAAAACAATTTGGGAATTTTATAAATTTGTTTGTGTAGAAATCAGGAGAGGAAGAATTCAGGGAGATATTCTGGGTCACATTTTGTGTTGGTCTCAGGTAATCTGAGGTCAGTGTGGTGTGTAATATACAACAACACTCGGAGACTATATTATCAAATAGTAAGTAGGAGGAATGTATTTTCATTGTTGTCAAAAATGGATTTATCTGAAATCACCTCATAAATATTATTTACTTATTTTCCATGTTCTTCAATTCAGTTCAGTTCAGTCACTCAGTCTTGTCCGACTCTTTGCAACCCCATGAACCACAGCATGCCAGGCCTCCCTGTCCATCACCAACTCCCAGAGTCCACTCAAACTCATGTCCATTGAATCAGTGATGCCATCCAACCATCTCATCCTCTGCTGTCCCCTTCTCTTTCTGCCCTCAATCTTTCCCAGCAACAGGGTCTTTTCAAATGAGTCAGCTCTTTGCATCAGGTGGCCAATGTATTGGAGTTTTAGCTTCAACATCAGTCCTTCCAATGAACACCCAGGACTGATCTCCTTTAGAATGGACTGGTTGGATCTCCTTGCAGTCCAAGGGACTCTCAAGAGTCTTCTCCCACACCACAGTTCAAAAGCATCAATTCTTTGGCACTCAGCTTTCTTTATAGTTCAACTCTCACATCCATACATGACTACCAGAAAAACCATAGCCTTGACTAGACAGACCTTTGTTGGCAAAGTAATGTCTCTGCTTTTTAATATGCTGTCTAGGTTGGTCATCACTTTCCTTCCAATGAGTAAATGTCTTTCAATTTCATAGCTGCAATCACCATCTGCAGTGATTTTGGAGCCCAGAAAAATAGTCTGACACTGTTTCCACTGTTTCCCCATCTATTTCCCATGAAGTGATGGGACCGGATGGCATTATCTTCGTTTTCTGAATGTTGAGCTTTAAGGCAACTTTTTCACTCTCCTCTTTCATGTTCATCAAGAGGCTCCTTAGTTCTTCTTCACTTCCTGCCATAAGGGTGGTGTCATCTGCATATCTGGGGTTATTGATATTTCTCCCGGCAAGCTTGACTCTAGCTTGTGCTTCTTTCAGCTCAGTGTTTTTCATGATGTAATCTGTGTATAAGTTAAATAAGCAGGATGACAATACAGCTTTGATGTACTCCTTTTCCTATTTGGAACCAATCTGTTATGTCCAGTTCTAACTGTTGCTTCCTGACCTGCATGCAGGTTTCTCAAGAGGCAGGTCAGGTACTTTTTCTTTACAAAGAAATATAACCTGAACTAGCTCAATTATTAAAGGGAATCTATTGGTTCTTATAAATTAACCAAAGAAGGTCAATAATATCTCTGACCTTGTGAACCACTGGGATAGCAGACCAGAATGTGTTTATAATTTCATATTTAGGTTCTCATTATTTTAGCATTAGATGACTGGAAATATGCCAATGGAAGTGGTTGCCTAAAATTTTATTTCTTAACAGTTTCCAGGAGCAAAAATTAAAACAGCTTCTTTTCTTACTTATGAGTTAGACATTGCCGAGGGAGATACTGTTCACCTTTTACAGGTATACTGATGCATCATAGGTCTGAGCTACTGACATATTCACACAGATAATGCTCTGTGTAGATCATATGACCATTCCATCGACCAACAGGTCAAGTAAGTCTTTATAACAATAATGGGTGCAGGCAGACCATAGTCATGACTACTAGAGATGGTGTACCCAGCCAGCTACTCTAAATTGTGTCTACTGAAATCTCATATCAAATAGCTTCCATGTTTTTACAGCTCAGTTAATTAGAATACATTCTTTTAAAAAGTCTAAAACAAGTAAATGCAATATCTGTAATTGAAAGCTTTCTGTACATATACAAACTAAACATTTCAAACATTTTGCTGTTTGATTTTTTAAAAATATATAGAATCTGCCCACACCAAACCTCCTAGTATATCCCTGATAGTATTTTGTCTAATCTTCTACAAGTTCTTTATTCAATAATATCTCTCTGGCATTGTGAACTACAGAGAAATTACATATTAATCCATACTCCCAACAGCATGATTACTGTTATCATTTATACTGTTATTATTTACAACTAATATTATTTATTCCATTGCTTTTTTATTTTTTTATTTTTCTAATTTTCCCATTGCTTTTTTAACCATCAGAATTTTTTTTGTCATTCCTTGCTTAATAGTTCTGGGAAGCAGAATAATGTTCCCCTAAAGATGTCCAAGTCCTAACTGCTATGACTTAAGAACGACCTAAATACCACTATTTAGCAAGTAAGAATTATGTCTTCTTGTGGAATTGAGGTTGCTAATCAGTTCACCTCAGTAAGGAGTGTATCCTGGTGGGTGCAATGTAGTAACATAATTCTTTAAATGGGGAAGAGTGTGGTAGAAAAGTGAGCACTAGAAAGTTCATACAGGCAGGTGTTTCTGGCTTTGAAGTTGGTTAAAGAGGACTATGTGCCAAGATATATGGGCATCTTCCAGAAGATAGAAAAGGCAAACAGATTCTCACCTAAAGCCTTGAGATACCTTGCTTATACCTTGAATTTGGCTCAGAGTGACCCACTTTGATATCTGACATCCACAACTCTAAAAAATTAAAGTGTGTGTTAAGTCACTAAGTTTACAGTAATTTGTTATAGCAGAAATACGACACTAAAAACAACAGACTTCTGTGGCTTTTATTCTGTTTTTAAAACTATTTTTCAAGTACTCAAATCTTATCATTACTATTCCTTCACTAAAATTCTCATGCATACCTGAAATCAAATATTCTTATGGCATACAAAGCATTTTTTAGCATGGTCCCAATCGATTTACTGGCCTGTCTTCCAATACTCCATCTTTCCTTTCTTAATTCATCCTCCTTAATTCACTCTTAATTCATCAAACAGACCATGCTGCTTTCACCTTTACACATTTACTTTCCCCCTGGAATGTTTTCCCACCATTATCGACTTGATGTACTCTCCCCACATGACCCAGCTCAAATGACAGAGTCTCAGGGAAGTCTTCTTGAATGCATATCTCTAGGAATATATTTCTTTATAATACATATTAGCATATATATATACACACACACACACACACACATATATATATATGGGGGGAGTACCTGGTGGCTTAGATGGTAAAGCATCTGCCTGAAATGGGGGACACCCGGGTTTGATCCCTGGGTTGGGAAGATCCCCTGGGGAAGGAAATGGCAACCCACTCCAGTACTATTGCCTGGAAAATTCCATGGACTGAAGAGCCTGGTAGGCTACAGTCCATGGAGTTACAAAGAGTCAGACATTACTGAGCAACCACACTTTCATAGGCTAATTTTATATTTGAGTATATCATATTTAAAATGCACTTGATGTTTCTGGAAATGTCATATTCTTTTCCATTTCAAAATTTTGTACTTTTTCTTAACACTACTAAATTTCTTTTCTCCTGGATACTTATTTTGTTCTTGCTATTCAGTTGCTCAGTCATGTCCAACTCTTTGAGACCCCATGGATTGCAGCATGCCAGACTTCCCTGTCCTTTACCATCTTCTGGAGTTTGCTCATATTCATATCTTCTGAGTCAGTGATGTCATCCAACCATCTCAGCCTCTGTCGCCCCCTTCTCCTCCTGCCTTCAGTCTTTCCCAGCATCAGGGTCTTTTCAAATGAGTTGGCTCTTTCCATCAGGTGGCCAAAGTATTGGAGCTTCAGCTTCAGCATCAGTCCTTCCAATGAATATTCAGGGTTGATTTCCTTTAAGATTGATTGATTTGATCTCCTTGCTGTCTAAGGGACTCTCAAGAGTCTTCCCCAGCGCCACAGTGTGAAAGCATCAGTTCTTTGGTGCTCAGCCTTCTTTATGTTCCAACTCTCACATTTGGTCATGACTACTGGATAGCCCATAGCTTTGACCCTATGGACCTTTGTTAGCAAAGTTGTATCTCTGCTTTTTAATATGCTGTCTAGGCTTGTCATAGGTTTTCTTCCATGGAGCAAGCATCTTTTAATTTCATGGCTGCAGTCACCATCTTAATGATTTTGGAGCCCAAGAAAATAAAGTCTGTCACCATTTCCATTTTTTCCCCATCTTTTTACCATGAAGTGATGGGACAAGACGTCATGATCTTTGTTGTTTTGAATGTTGAGTTTTAAGTTAGCTTTTTCACTCTCCTCTTTCACCTTCATCAAGAGGCTCTTTAGTTCCTCTGCACTTTCTGCCATAAGGGTGATGTAATCTGCATATCTGAGGTTATTGATATTTCTCTCAGCAATCTTGATTCCAGTTTGAGCTTCATCCAGCCGGGCATTTAGCATGATGTACTCTGCATATAAATTTAATAAGCAGGGTGACAATATACAGCTTTAATGTGCTCCTTTCCCAGTTTTGAGCCAGTCCATTGTTCCATGTCTGATTCTAACTGGATGCTTATTAGTCACTTAATATGTTATATATTGGACTCTGTATGATGATAGGAAATGCATTTTAATTTTATTACTCCAGAGCCTACAGCAAAATTGTACATTCTTTCTTATCTCTGAATAAAAATTTGGGGAAATCACCTAAATTTACAATTTTTAAGTAATTTTTATTTTTTAATTTAAATGCCAAAGTCAAACTAGTGTAGGGACTTCTACTCAATTTAAAACCTTCTACTCCCACTCTGTGTGTGCCTTAGACCTAGAGTCACTGTGGAGAATGAGAAGGAAGTGTGTGGTTGATTTCTTTTCTGTTATAGATTCCAGCTAATGCTTCTTTCAATATTTGCTCTTTTCAGTCTCACTAAAGGTGAACTGAGGGAGAGTGAGATGACACACAGAGATTAAAAGACTTTTCATTATTGTTGTTGTTATAATCTGGCATTGATATCTCACAGGAGTAGCAAGTATCAAGATATGGCACATTCAGTCACAAGACACTTTTGTTAGTTCTTTAATGATTCTCTCTCTTTCCGGGAATCTCTCAGCTCTACACATGAACACCTGCCAATGGGAGAAAGGAGATCCCAATCCAGCATGTACTTTGCATGCCAACCTAGGCACCTTGTGATTTGATTTGATTTTTTCCAAGAGGACCATATGCTGTCCAAACCTAGTCTGCATGGTACTTTATCCAACTGGAGAGTACACAGTTTTCCAGTTTGAGAAAAAAAAAAAATTAAATCAAAATAAAAGGAGCTTCACTAGCTAGAAATCACTTAGAAACTCTCAACTGCAATTTCTTTGATGTTGGTAGTGTGTCTTCTGCCTGACCTCTGAGGCCTATCATATTAGATCCAGCTATACTAGTGATTGTCACCCTGTTTACTTAACCTGTATGCAGAGTACATCATGAGAAATGCTGGGCTGGATGAAGCACAAGCTGGAATCAAGATTGCTAGGAGAAACATCGATAACCTCCAATTGCAGATGGAGGTTTCTGCATCATATCACTTTCTATCTCTAATGGCAGAAAGTGAAGAGGAACTAAAGAACCTCCTGATGAAGGTGAAAGAGGAGAGTGAAAAAGCTGGCTTAAAACTCAACATTCAAAAAACAAAGATCATGACATCTGGTTCCATCACTTCATGGCAAATAGATAGGGAAACAAAGGAGTGGCAGATTTTATTTTCTTGGGCTCCAAAATCACTGCAGATGCTGACTACAGCCCTGAAATTAAAAGACACTTGCTCCTTAGAAGAAAAGCTGTGACAAACCTAGACAGCATATTAAAAAGCAGAGACAACACTTTGCCGATAAAGGTGGTGATGGTGGTTTAGTCTCTAAGTTGTGTCCGACTCTTGTGACCCCATGGACTGTATCCTGCCAGGCTCCTCTGTCCTTGGGATTCTCCAGGCAAGAATACTGGAGTGGGCTGCCATTTCCTTCTCCAAGGGATCTTCCTGACCCAGGAATCGAACCATGTGTCTCTTGCATTGCAGGCAAATTCTTTAGCACTGAGCCAGTAGTGAAGCATCTGTATAGTCAAAGCTATGGTTTTTCCAGTAGTCATGTTTGCATGTGAGGGTTTGACTATAAAGAAGCCAGAATGCTGCAGAACGGCTGCTTTTGAATTGTGAAGAAGACTCTTGAGAGTCCCTTGGACTGCGAGGAGATCAAACCAGACAATCCTAGGGGAAATCAACCCTGAATATTCATTGGATGGATTGATGCTGAAGCTCTAATACTTTGGCCACCTGATGCAAAGAGCTGACTCATTGGAAAAGACTCTGATGCTGGGGAAGATTGAAGGTAGGAGGAGAAGGGGATGACAGAGGATGAGATGGTTGCATGGCATCAATGATTCAATGGACATGAGTTTGAACAAACTCTGGGAGATAGTGAAGGATGGGGAAGCCTGGCATAATGCAGTCAATGGGGTTTCAGGAAAATTTTATGATAATGGAAAAATTCAGATGATCCTGCTCTCTATGAATTCACAAAAATTTAATTGTTTATTAATTTTGCAATTATGATAATGTATATAGCTTTTATTAATAACATGAAATTAGCAATCATTACAGCCATCATTAATTGATCATCACCTAGGGAGAAATGGTTTAAGGCATATTTCAATATTATTCTTTTTAGTCTCACAACAGTTCCATAAAATAAATCTTATTGTCAACATTACACTGACTTGGATATGGGGCTTCATGTTGCTTATTTAACATGACAAAATGTATACATAACTCAGGAGAAAATATAACCCAAGAGCAAGTATGGCTGATTCTAATGACCATGATCTTTGACACTGTTTGACAGCTTTAAAAATAGAATTTTTCCAGATCATTTATTTTTGTATACCACAAGATTCTGTTCTAATTTTTAATTTTAACTACAAACCTGAGTTTTATTATCTTTCTTCTGTATTCTAGTTGAGCTTATGCTTTATATCAGTTACTAGTTTTCATCAGTCCCCTAAGATAGTATAGGCATCACAGGAAAATAGTGTTTTAAAATATGATTTTATCTTATAAATATATCAAATATAAATTTAGAAATAACTTTCATTTATATCACATAGTCATAGAGAGAAAAAAAATCACAGAGAAATTCTCAAATAATTATGGAAGTGTGTTCTTAAAACTAGATATGATAAGTTCTTGCTTTTTTAGCAATATATATTAAAAATTAATGCATTAATATTATTGATTAATATTTTTGAATGCTGACTAGGAAATTTCAGTTCTTTCAAATATTACAAGTACCTGTGCCTGGCCTGATTTTTCCTACAATGGGTCCCCATACCTGTGAGAAATTTAATAGCATGCAAAATCAATTTAATTTCAATTAATTTGACATTTTAAAAGCCCTAACTTTATGTCAGATTCTGAACTCTGTGTTGGAAATGAACAATATAAACTGTCCCTATCCTAAGAAGAATATTTTAGCTTAAAATTCTTACTTTGTCTACTGCCGGAAAAACATTTTATAATCAGTTGAAAGTTAACCTAGTTAGTTAATCTAATTAGGTTTAATTTTTTATTTTTAATTAATTTATTTTAATTAGAGGCTAATTACTTTACAATATTGTATTGGTTTTGCCATACATCAACATGAATCTGCCACGGGTGTACACATGTTCCCAATCCTGAACCCCCCTCCCTCCTCCCTCCCTTACCATCCCTCTGGGTCATCCCAGTGCACCAGCCTCAAGCATCCTGTATCCTGCATCAAACTTGGACTGGCAATTCGTTTCTTATATGATATTATACATGTTTCAATGCCATTCTCCCAAATCATCTCCTCCCTCCCTCTCCCACAGAGTCCAAAATACTGTTCTATATATCTGTGTCTCTTTTGCTGTCTCGCATACAAGGTTATCGTTACCATCTTTCTCATTTCCATATATATGCATTAGTATACTGTATTGGTGTTTTTCTTTCTGGCTTACTTCACTCTGTATAATCGGCTCCAGTTTCAACCATCTCATTAGAACTGATTCGAATGTATTCTTTTTAATGGCTGAGTAATACTCCATTGTGTATATAATTTTTAAAAATTTTCTGATATCTATGGATTGGAGTAGGAAATGAAAACCCACTCCAGTATTCCAGCCTGGAAAATCTCACGGACAGAGAGCCTGGCAAGCTACAGTCTATGGGGTCACAAAAAATCAGACACGACTGAGTGGCAAACCACCACCAGGATCTATGGATAACCATGTTCTTTTCAGGCTTAACCCCAGAGGGGTATCTCCTATATCTTTCTTTCTATAACCTTTATTCAGTTGCCTTACTGATCTCCTTTTCTTTATAGTGTCTATTTTTTTTTTTTTTGTATGTTTTCGATGCATGCCACAAAGATCTTTTCATTTGGTTGTATAGTTTTAGCATCACTATTCAATCATTTTTATATAATACTCTTACATTTCCACCCTGAGATTGAGTTCTGACAGTGAGAGATTGAGACTGGAAAAGACCAATGGGAACCACTGGATCCTTAAAAATTATTCTTAATATCATACTCTTTGGGTAGTACCTGGAATCTAGAGGTTTCTTAGTCTAACCTTTCCATTACTCACACACCTACTATAAAATCAAACTCTCCAGAAACATCTTCATTTAATTATCATTAAGTCAGGAATGCATCCATGTTAAATAATCTAGTTATAATAATTTCACGATTAAGATAAATGCACACATATAAACTCTCTGTTTGTTGTCTCATTCTGGTTCATTACATACTAAGTTGATGATTATAATAGAATGGAAATAGGCCCATTAAGGCAATAACTTACAAGTACATCAAATATGGTACAGCTTCATTTGTTCATACCAAACTGAGAATTAATACAAAAAGTCAGATCCTTTTAAGATGGATACCTCAATATGTTAGGAGGGATGACTATTTTCTGGCTCTTTAAAAACAGGTACAAAAACCAAATTATTTAAATATATATAATCAGAATGCATCCATGTTAAATGATCTAGTTATAATAATTCATGATTAAGATAAATGCACCTGTACAAACTCCATCCCTCAATGGACTTGTGGCAACTTTATTATCTATATAACACTATAAAATATATGTAAATTAATCAAAACTCAAGTAGATTTGTGTACATACAAACTCCTGATTTTTGTCTAACCTGGGAAAATTTAGTCTTCCATGACAGTTGCTAACATTTATAATATCATTTTTCAACTGGCAAAAATAAACTCAATGTGTTTTGCAAAACATATTGAGATATCTAATGTCAACTATAATACCACTCACATTTAACAGATAAGGAAACTCTGAATGTAGTAAATTAATTTGCTTGATGAAGAAAACAATTAACAGAAAAGAAATTGGGATCAAAATTAGGCATGATATGGAAAATCTCATGTGTTTCTTCCCTATATCATTCTGCCCTGGACAGTTTGTGCAGTTGGTAGCACAAATGCATGTATTGAAAGGAATGTGTCTTAAATTCTGATCTTCCTTCATCTGTTCTACCTCCTAGGATGTGTTATTCAGGATTTCTCTGAATGTTATGCTTTCTTTGCATTCTTATTTTTACTCTAATTTATGCTGCTAAATCCTGACTCCTGCTCCTTATCAATTCAAACAGGACCAATCTGCAGCATTCTCTCTTCTACATCTAAACCCCTGTTCCTTTACACAGGATTTTCAGTGTTCCCAATGCCCCCTGGATGCAAAAACACAGCGTCTAACTATGAGGAACAAAGCTGTTCACCTTCTGCCTCCATTCGTGTGCAGCCTCTCAGCCCCACTCAAACATGACCTGTATCTGCAAGCTTACCATTCTGTGTTCTAAATCTTTTTGTTTGTTCTTTTTCCTCTTCATGTTTGAGTTTTATCTTAACTCTTCATGTTTATGAAATAACTGCTAGTCAATGTCAAATTAAATGCTTTCTTTTCTTTCTGTTACCTGGTGAATAGCAGTTGTTTCAAGCACATTTCATAGATTATCCATATTTTTGCCAGATATGGTCAGTTCGGTACCCATTTTTTTCTATATTTTTATTTACTCTTGAATTGATTTCATACATGAATGCTTTTATTACATATTTCAATGCCTTTTTGCCACCCTTATTTTAAACTTCCTATTTACAGATGTAATATCTGTTTATATATGTGTGTGTGTGTGTATACCAGATATTAAAGATTACTTGCCATCAAAGCACAAAGTCACAGATATCAAAAAACAAAATAAGAAATGCAGAATATAGATATATAGTTTAAAATTGCATTTTTGGGCTGACACAGAAATTTTAAATGCACTGTGCTATGCTTAGTTGCTCAGTCATGTCCAACTCTTTGTGACCCCATGGACTGTAGCCCTCCAGTCTCCTCTGTCCATGGGGATTCTCCAGGCAAGAAAACTGGAGTGGTTTGCTATGCCCTCCTCTAGGGGATCTTCCCAAGCCAGGAATCGAACCCTAGTCTCTCACATTGCAGGCAGATTTCTTTACCATCTGAACCACTGGAGAAGCCCAATGCATTAAATGCACTGGGGATTATGAAATAAGAGAAATTATTTTTAAAGTTTTTTGTGTATCTAGATATTATCTTTTGATTGCTTCCAGTTAACAATATGTTGAGTATTGTTACTACTGTCAAAATCATTAGGATATTTATGTAATGATGATATATTGCATTCTATTCTTTGATGCTCACAGTGCAGAAACACCCTGTCTAGTGTTTTATTTAATAGAGACAGTACTTTGTTCTCCAGGTGTGTGTCACTTAGAAAGCTAATTGCATGGTTTGAAACCAAAGTAAAATATTTGCTGAATAATTGGCAGAGAAGAGAATGGAAATAAAGAGAAAGTTTCCAAGGAAATGTTTACATATGTATCTGAGAACTAAAAGTGACATCCGAGCATTTAACCACTTTTCTTTTCTCTCAAATATTTAAAAATTCTCTCAACATATATCAAATATACAAGAGCATTCTAGTTGTTCTACTGTTTTAGCACTCCCAGGGTTTTAAAAGATAGAATATGTATGAAAACAGATAAGTCATTTTGAAAAGAATGATCTCAGAAAATATGACAAAGAAGAAGAAATGTCTTTGTCAATTAGCCGTTCATCTCGGGGTACACATAGCTTGCATATATATTTTGTGTCAAGCATTACGTCTTCATATGGTGCATGCATGCATGCATGCTAAGTCACTTATGTGTTGAACTTTCTGGACTATACTCTACCAGGCCTCTTTGTCCATGGGATTCACCAGACCAGAATATGGAGTGGCTTGCCGTTCCCTTCTCCAGGAGATCGTCCCAACCCAGGGATCAAGCCCACATGTTTTATGTCTCCTGCATTGGCAGGCAGGTTCTTCATCACTAGTATCACCTGGGAAACCCCTTCATATGGTACATTCTTTTTTTAAACTTTTTATTTTATATTGGAATAGAGTTGATCAACATGTTGTGTTTTAGGTGTACAGCGAATTGATTCTGTTATACATTCATCTATTCTTTTTAAAATTCTTTTCCCATTTAGGTTGTTTTTACATTTCTAATACTTACTATAGATGTAAAATGAAACTTGTCATTACTCTACATCCAATAACTCTAGTTAGAAAATGACTTTCCAAAGACAAACCTTGTTCATCTAAGTTTCCCATTGGGAGTGGGGGTGGGTAGAAGAAGAAACTTGTGGAACAAAAAATTAAATACAGAAGTTAATTCTCTTTTTCCCTTAGCAAGAATTAAATCTATAGAAATAAAGTATTTCCAGAATACGTTTTTCTGAATAGAGAAATGATCTTATCTTTTTTCCTCATGTTTCAAGTCATAATTTAATAATTAAAATATTTAAATTTTATTTTAGTAATTATAAGATATAGTATATTTCTAATGACTTTCATGAACATATAATTTGGGGGAAATAACTATGTAAATGATTTGCAGTTCAAATAGCCTTCTGCAGGAATCATAAATAAAGTCAAATTTTAAGTCAATATGACCCCCAATTAGTACATTTGGAAATATCTTTAAATGGATCATTAGGTTGCTACCACTGGTTATTGGTTTGTTTGTTTGCCTTTTTAATAGTGTGATCATTCTAGATTCTTGATTAACTGATGATGCACTGCTAATTTTTTATGTCAAACACATTTAAGAAAGATAACCATATATCAAATTAGAGAAAATGTTTTTCATATCATTCAATCTTTTCCCTCCCCTCTTCTTTTTTTAATATAAATTTATTTATTTTAATTGGAGGTTAATTACTTTACAATATTGTATTGGTTTTGCCATACATCAACATGAATCCGCCACAGGTATACACATGTTCCCCATACCGAACCCCCCTCCCACCTCCCTCTCTGTACCATCCCTCTGGGTCATCCCAGTGCACCAGGCCCAAGCATCCAGTATCATGTATTGAACCTGGACTGGCGATTCGTTTCATATATGATATTGTACATGTTTCAATGCCATTCTCTCAAATCATCCCACCCTCTCACTCTCCCTCAGAGTCCAAAAGACTGTTCTATACATCTGTGTCTCTTTTGCTGTCTCGCATACAGGGTTATTGTTACCATCTTTCTAAATTCCATATATATGCGTTAGTATACTGTATTGGTGTTTTTCCTTCTGGCTTACTTCACTCTGTATAATAGGCTCCAGTTTCATCCACCTCATTAGAACTGATTCAAATGTATTCTTTTTAATGGCTCTTCTCTTTTTATATCTCCCTTCCATTCTCTCTTCTCTGGGTATATACGTTTGGAGGTTAGAAGCATCTGGATATATGTTAGTAGAAGTAAAGCATTTTGTAAAAATATTAGAGTTCATTAATAACTGTGTCTTTTTGACTAAAAATATGAACTTTACACCTCGCAAAGCTACATCCTTTGATATGTAGATATATAGAAAGAATATGTGTCTGTGTGTTAAATGTTAAGTTTCAAGTTAGGATAGGAAATAGAGCAGAAAGAATTGAAGTCTCTGGAAAAAGCTGTCTTTTGCTTTAAATATACACAAAAACAAGCCTGAACTAATCATGAGTGGTTACATCAGCCACTGCCATTATCATGATTAACCATCATTAAAGCCATCAATGAAATGAATGAGCTCCTAGTTAAAAGGGGCACTATTTTCTTTTTGTTAAATGACAAGAAAAAATCAATCTGAAATGATATGTTTCCTTATTCCTAAGTGCAAACTAGCACATTTACAAAATATTTCATTGCTAAGCTAATTGTTACTACACTAACCAGTGTTTGAAGACAGTGTTTTTCATTATTCAGTGCAATTCTCATTCCCCTTTCTATCTTTCATTTATCATATTTTATTTTTTACTCATTTGGGATTTTCATTATGTATCATTTATAAGTATATCCACCCCATTGGTTTCAAAATGCCTCTCTTTTCTCCATGTGTTTTTCAATTGAAATGTATAATAGAAACATATATTTCATACAAGACAAAAAACTTCTAGCATTTTGAAATCTTTATTAAATCTTCATCTCATCACAGAGACCATATAGCCCAACAGTGTTTTCTTTTAATGGTATTTGTTATAGTAATTTGAGGATGCATTGATGTTACTATTATGCCAAATATTTATATTTTTATATTTAAATTTATTCTGTTAATTTATTTTTTCCTGACTTCACTTTCTTAAACCTTTTCATTGGTGAATGACTATCATGTTAACAGATTTGCTAAATACTAGATGAAAAGCTTCGCAGGTGGCTCAGTGGGTAGTGAACCTGCCTGCAATCCAGAATACACCAGAGATGTGGGTTCAATTCCTGAGTCACGAAGATCCCCTGGAGGAGGGCACAGCAACACACTTAAGTATTCTTGCCTGCAGAATCCCATGGACAGAGGAGCCTGCATGATTCTTCAGTCCTTGGGGTCGCAGAGTCTGACATGACTGAAGCGACTGAGCACAGCACACAGAGCACAGAGGAAAACAACACTTAATGATAAAGTATTGACCTTTTCTTTTTGTTTTCTTATTGGAACGCACTGCCTTCACTCAGCCCCCAGACTTCCTCCTCAAGTACTGCCAAGCTATATATTCAATATACTTTGTGGTAGTGCCAGTTCTTAGCCAGTCATGTATGTGTGTGTTTGTATTTCTAATTAGTTATATTTTTGTATCTATGTCTTTTTAAGTTAGAGTCTGGGTTAATGATTCTCCCTACTTAAATATCTGTAATTTATTTCATTTTTTGACATTTTATTTTATAGATATATTATTTCATTTTTTGCCCTCTTATTACATTTATATTTAACTCTCCTAAGATTATTGTATTATTTTAATTTCAAGGGCAGTAAATTAAATTCTTAGGTTTTGAATTTATTGGATGCCCACCTTAGGGCCAATTTCTTCACTTGTTTCGGAATTCTGCAGTCTCTCATGTTTGGATATCACATTTTCTGTCTTATTTTCTTCTTCTTGGCACCTTTGGGGCCCTGTCTAGAATTAGGTTTGATAATGGCATCTCAGATTGTCTAAAAAGTAGATTAAAGAATCAGAGAGGTAGCAATCGGATCGTGGTTCAAATCATGACCTTAATCGTCTTCTCTGCTTCCTTTCCTATGTAAGAACACTGATGTTCTGTAGCAGCTTTTTGGTTAACATCCATATAAAACCAGGAGGATACCAAGTCAAAACCCTAGCAAGTAAATGAAATGGAACACCTTTCATTACGCATTTGAGCCATATTCCCTATTTTCTTGGCTAATTCTGATTCAATAGGATATATATATTAAGATTTTCACCCAGGCTCACCACTTTGGTTTTGGGCTCTTCTTTTTCCTTCTTCTATTGTTCTTAATTTTTCAATATTTTTGTTATAATATCTCTTTATTTTATATCTCTCATTGCTACATGCTCAGAACCAAGGAAAGGCTAAAAAACATGAACTTCAACACCACCATGACTGAAATAATATTTATGGTATTTTTTAATAGTAAGTTAAGAATAAAGCATCTTAGTTAATAGAGGTCTTTTGCTTGGAAAGATGAGGTGTCTAGAATTTTATCACCTTATTGATCTTCAAAATATAGTTTAGTTTCAAAATTAGTAGGCCAAATTTAAGAAAAGAAAGAGAATAGCTTAAACTTTCCTAAAAGTCTCCATTTGTACTATGTCTAATTAGTTATTCTCTTTTTCCATTTTATTATTTGCCAACTTTTTTTAAGCTAGGTAATGAGTTTGCCAATTCTATTGTAGATTTGAAGGTGTGATTGCTGATCACCCAGGGGAGGGCTACTCCTTTGTCTTTGCTTCATGAGTTATACTGAACATCCATCAGATCAAGCACTTCTGGCCTGTGCTAAAATCAGGTGGATTTGAAGTAACCACTATGAAAGGCTTTGGTTCTAATTATCAAAGATCTTTGCCATTCTGTTCCTCAGAGACTTAATTTTCTTACTTTATCTTCACTCCTGTCATTTTCTAATCACAGTTATGGCATTGAACCACACTAAAAATTTTTTTTTTACTGTTCAAAAGTCAGGAGTTGTAGCAATATGTAAATTCAGCTTTTTGTTTCTTCCTTGATGTTTCTGAAAAATGCCTTAAGTCTAATGAACAACATACTTGTGATTTAATTAAGATATCAATCTCTTAATTACCCACCATCCATTTATATATTTATCCCATTTATACTTTTGTTTTGTCATTAGACAAAGAGAATATAGTATGTTGTAATATACCTTGAATGCATGTACTCATTAGGTTAATTAGTACTAAATAGCATAAAATGTTAAATCCATTACAGCAGTCATACTGTTAGTCAGAGACTAACAGATGTAGGTCATACCACAGTGGGTGAAAGTCAGCCCCAAATCTCAATGTAATACATTTTGATTTAGGCTTAAGCATGAAGCAAACTTACCTCATGGTCTAAAGGAATCTTAAGGTCTAGAAACAAAGCAAGGTAAAACTTCTAATTTCTATTCTTTACATTAAATAAACTTATGAATCTTAACTCTAACTACTCTTCAATAATTAATGCTAATCTATTACTATTCAAACTGAGATAGAGTATGAGCTTCTGTCACACTTCTTTAAATAAGGTCATATCAGGTTTTCAGAGAGGAAAAGAGGGGCGATGATGACACAGCATTGGAGGGAATTCTTCTGGATAGGAGCACATATGAACATCCCAATTAATAGAGAATAGTGAAAAAAGGAAAAACAATAAAGAAAAGCAAGTTGGACCCTTTTTGGGAGAAGCCTGGCCTTTGCTTACATGTAGACCATATCACAACACAAAGGTTATCCCACATTGGTTGAAATCTCCACCCCTGAGATTATTGGCCAGTACAACCCAATTTGGGGCTTACCTGGTGGCGATGGCTCAGTGGTAAAAAATCCATCTGCAATGCAGGAGCTTCAGGAGATTCCTGGGTCAGGAAGATCCCCTGAAGAAGGGCATGGCAACTCACTCCAGTATTCCTGCCTGGAGAATCCCATGGCCAAAGGAGTCTGGTGGGTTACAGTCCATAGGGCCACAAAGAGTTGGCCACAACTGAAGCAAATTAGCACACACAACCAATTCTTGTATTTTTTTTTTTATTTTATAATGCAAATTCTGGAAAGGAAAAGTGGCCCTGGATCTTTGTCAATCTGCCATAGTGAAGACCATGTGAGGCTAATAGGAAGTGATAAATGCATACTAGTTAAATGCTTTGATTGATAACCAGTTATCAAGCTATCTATAACTTAAAAAAAATTTCTATCCTCTTAACTCACTTTTGTGCATTTACACCTTGGTGAAATAAGACAATAATATACACCTTCATAAGATACGATTATGCCATTATATGATTACTTTTGGCAATATGGTATAAATTGCTTTCAAGTTGCTTTCAAAAGTTTTGGTAGTGGCCAGATATTTCCTTGACTTTTAAATAATCTCCTTAGGTCAAACATATTCATTTCTATATTTGGAGTATAGAACTTGAGGCATTCATTCTTTGAAAACTTGAATACTCTAACAGCACACTTACTTATTTGAATATAGTTGTTGTTAATAAATACATAAAAAAGAAAGAATGACTAGTTAGACATATTTCTATATCAGGATCTCTTATTAAATTTATGGGTCTATCAGAACATCTCTGGTATATAGTTTAATGTTTCTGATTGTGTGTTTCATAGAAATTTATCAAAAGAAAAAAAAGACAAATCAGCTCCAATTTCCTTATAATGATTTTCTAGTAAGGCTCAGACCATGTGAAGAATTTCAAAAGATTCTTTAAAACTCTAAGGTGGTGAAAACCAGATTGTTGTCAGTTAATTGCCGAATATTTATGATGGCTGCCATGCCATATCAGATTGCTATCAGGATCACTAAAATGTAGAATTGTATTTACTGCTACTTTTACATTTGTCGTTCATCAGTTGCTAAGTCATGTTCAACGTTTTGTGATCCCATGGACTGTATGTAGCAAACCAAGCTCCTCTGTCTTTCATTCCTCTGTTGGAGTTTGCTCAGACTCATGTCCATTGAGGAAAACAATAGAATGAGAAAGTATAGAGATCTCTTCAAGAAAATTAAATATACTAAGGGAACATTTCATGCAAAGATGGACACAGTATAGGACAGAAAAAATCTGGGTCTAAGAGAAGGAGAAGAGATTAAAAAGATTTGGCAAGAACACACATAACTGTACCAAAAAAAAGGTCTTAATGACACGAATAACCACTATGATGCAGTTACTCACCTAGAGCGAGATATCCTGTAGTCTGAAGTCAATTGAACCTTAGGAAACATTACTACAAACAAAGATAGTAGAGGTGATGGGATTCCAGCTGAGCTCTTTCACATCATTTGAGCTACAACAGTAGTCATGTATGGATGTGAGAGTTAGACTATAAAGAAAGCTGAGCACCAATTGATGCTTTTGAACTGTGGTGTTGGAGAAGACTCTTGAGAGTCCCTTGGACTGCAAGGAGATCCAACCAGTCCATCCTAAAGGAGATCTGTCCTGAGTGTTCATTGGAAGGACTGATGTTGAAGCTGAAACTCCAATACTTTGGCCACGTGATGTGAAGAACTGACTCATTTGAAAAAACCCTGATGTTGGGAAGGATTGAAGGCAGGAAGAGAAGGGGATGACAGAGGATGAGATGGTTGGATGGCATCACCGATTCAATGGACATGAGTTTGGGTAGACTCCGGGAGTTGGTGCTGGACAGGGAGGCCTGGAGAGCTGTGGTTCATGGGGTTGCAAAGAGTCAGACACGACTGAGCGACTGAACTGATTCTTCCTGGGGCACTTTCAAAGCAAGTCTTCATCTTTTTATGATTTTCTTTTTGTCATCTATTTCATAAACTCAATTCTAATTTTCCTTTTTCCTTTGTTTGGTCAATTTATGTTTTTAGAGTTCTTTTATTTTTAAATTTAATCTTTTATCAAAGCAACATATTCTTGTGTGAATATAATTTACAGCTGCAACATATTCTATCAAATTGATAAGTTAATTCTTTACTAAATTCCATTTTTGGAAGGATGGAAAAAATTCCATTTTGGGGGGAAGAATTTGAATGTCTTGATTTCTTATGTTCTTTTAAATTTTTTTGAAAGACAGTTTCTCCTTCCCTCTTCCTTTGTCAGCACAGTTTTTATGTGTTTGACGTATTTTGCCTTCAAGTTATAGTAAAGATATATGTTTAATTTTCTCTTCATCTTAATTTTTTTTAAAGATTACTTGGAAAATTTTGATATAAACGGATACCATTCTCCACAAGTATCCTTAAGAAAAAAAACAGTGCCTTTGTTTAATTTTTATTTGTGTTCTTTTTTCTACTGAAATGTTCATCTCATAACAAAAATCCACAGCCCAGGAAGATATATTGTGTCCTAAATCTGGAGAAAAATAATGTACTAACATTTCTCTTATACCATCAGTCTCTACTTACAAGATTATATCTTTACTTTCATATGCTGGACATTAATAAAGATCTTCATAATTAAATTAAGAAAAAATGAGGGAGAGATAGAATATGTGCAGAATGTCAGTGTAGGCTTTATATTAGAAAGTGAGGAAATCATAAGCATTTTCATTCTTCCAAATATTTTTTGAAATTGATTGTACAATGGTATACACTAAGAATGGGTTTTACATTTTGAATTTTTAAAAAATTTTAAATACATCTTCATTTATAAACATGCATATATATTTCTATACAAAAGAAGGAGGCATTTTGAGGCAATTTGTACCCAGAGGAAACATCAGGAAATTCATTTTTTAATAGGGATACACAAATGATGGAAGAATCAATATTTGTGAACGACAAGTTAACAAAAGTTTCTAAAAAGAGTAAACAAAACAATATGGTAATGGTCCAGAAAGAACTGGGACTGGTTAAATGACTATTTAACTCATGTTTGAAGGAGAAACAAAAACATGGTAATTCACATTTTATACAAGATAGAATAACATTAATAGGCACATCTGTTTAGTTTTTCCATATTTATATTTTATACCCATTTTGTTTCATGCACTTTATGAGGCACTTGTTCTGTAGTTTTCACTATTACAAAGATCATCAAAATTTGTTACACACTAAATACATTTATTAAAACACTTTGCACTGATAAATGGATTAGATATGAATACAAAATATGGAATTTTGTTCTGAATTTGCTAGGAGGAAATGTGGTTAAAGCTCCTATATATATTTCAATCTCTTAGTTTATGGCCCTTGGCAATTTATTTCAGGGAAGTGTTTATTGTTTTGTTTTTATATATAAAAGATATTTTTTAAAAAGTAAAATAACATTTTCTGATTAGTCTTGGTTTATTTATAAGTTTGCTCTTGTTTTTATCATATGCAAAAAGAAATTTCTCCATAAACCTTTACATATGACTCTAACTGAAGCACTAGATCTACATGCAGTAAGATTTTTATCACAAAATAAAATACAAAATAATAAAATATTATGTTTACCATAGCTAATCTTCAGATAGAAGGGTAAAAATTTTAACTTGTATAAATGTACAACATAAATAACATTTTGACATTTTATAAAATCTCATGATTCATATTTATATGGATAATATGAAATTTTAATAGAGCTTTTCAAATGAAGTAATTATTTTCAATTTTACTTGAAAACATCAGCAAATATCTATACAGTCTTGGTTTCTAAAAGCCTTATGATTCAAATTCAGCTTAGTTTCTTTCCACAGGATTTTTTTTTCATTTGCTTTCTTTTTAATAATAGCTGAAGACTGGAAAAACAACAAGTGCTCATCAGATTAATAAAGGAGTTAAACAAGTTAAACATTCAAGGGAATAATTTGCATTTTTGAATAGTCATTTCTTGGTATACCCTCTGCCATGTTACAGGAGAGAAATACCTAATGGGATTTAAATATCCATGGATTACAATTTGCCACATACTAGTTACCTGCTTTTGCAGGATAGTGAAACTAATTTGCTCTTTCTTTACTAAGTACAGTCTCTTGCTATTTACTGTAAAAGGCTTTCCAGAACCTTATAGTCAGCAACCATATATTATCTTACTCAAAACTTTTTTTTTAATATCATGAGAATTATATTAAGATATTAAGTGTTTACCTATCTTCCTATAGAGAATTGGAGAGTTGTTTTTAAAAAGAAAATAGTCTTTTGCTGCTGCTGCTGCTGAATCATTTCAGTCGTATCCGACTCTGTGCGACCCCATAGACGGCAGCCCACCAGGCTTCCCCGTCCCTGGGATTCTCCAGGCAAGAACACTGGAGTGGGTTGCCATTTCCTTCTCCAATGCATGAAAGTGAAAAGTGAAAGTGAAGTCTCTCAGTCGTGTCCGACCCTCAGCGACCCCATGGACTGCAGCCCACTAGGCTCCTCCGTCCATGGGATTTTCCAGGCAAGAATACTGGAGTGGGTTGCCATCGCCTTCTCAGGTGGTTGTAATACAGTCCTGCCTGGAGGAGGCTTCCCAGGTGGTGCTAGTGATAAAGAACCTGCCTGCCAATGCAGGAGACATAAGAGAGGTGAGTTCAAACCCTGGATTGGGAAGATCTCCTGAGGAGGGCATGGAAACCGACTCCAGTATTCTTGCCTGGAGAATCTCTTGGACAGAGAAGCCTGGCTGGCTGTAGTCTGTAGGGTCACAAAGAGTTGGACACAGCTGAAGCGACTTAGCACACATGCAGGTCTGGAGGCAAGGCATGGAAGATATAGTCTTTTGGTATTTCTTTGACCTATATGATCAGAACAATGGCCTAAAGGTTACTGATTTTTTTTTTCATGCATTGTAATAATTGCATATAACTTTGATACAAAGTATAACTATGCTCAAAGGCCAAGCTTCATTTGAAGAAAATTATAGACTTGTACTGCTGAATGCATAGAGACTGGGTTCGTAAATGCACTTCAGCAAATTCTTTTTAAGTGGGGCATTTTTTATGTGGTCCCTAAGGGTATTGGAATCTTCTACCAGGTAAAAATGTGTCAGGAGGCTCTGAAATAAGCCTACTCTTGCAGTTGTTAAAATTTGAATGAGAGTTGAAATGAGGTGAACATAGTAATAGAAAAATAGAAAAGTTGGGAAAGAACTAGCTTCCCTGGAGATTCCATATTGACTTTCCATATGACTTAAAAATCTGATGGGTCTGCAATTATAAGAAAGGGCCCTTAGGGACAAAACTCTCCTGTCCTAGCAGGGTTTGTGTTTTGATGGATTTAACTGGGACAACTTCTAAATACTACGTGAAACTAGGTTGAAGCTAATGGGTATTAGCTATAGTTATTTTAGTTTTAATACACTTTTATGCTTTTTTTCGGGGGTAGCAGAAGGCAAGGCTTGTCAAAATGCTTCACAGCAGTGTTAGACTGTCTCAGAGTTGTAGTTTTATCAGCTGTATTTCTGAATTCTCTCATTATGTTAAGATGTTAAGAAAATCAATAATGAAAGAATATAAGCAAGGTTAAGCAGATTTCTGTAGATGTGATATCAAGAATTTTAAAAATGTCATTTTGCTTTTATTAGAGGAATTTATGTAGCTCATTTAATTCAAAGCAGAAACACAATAAAATAGAATTATTCTCTCAAATCGTATGTCAGGATGAAAGAGCATCTTTAAATAATAAAGTCAGAATTATAAGTATCATTAAAGTGAAATCCGTTTACAGAAGGGTAGATAATTTATGGCAGCAATGACTTGCTTTCACATTGTTACATGTGGTCTGTCTAAAATTATAAATATGAGGTTGATTCATTCCTTTGTTATCATTTTAGCTCTAGATATTTTGTTTCAGAATTTTGGTTCTGTAATATGAAGATGGATAGATAGATACAGATGTATATAAAACAGAAGCATACATACATTTACACACATATTATTTCATATTTTTTTCTGAAGAACATTATTTGCTTGCAGTTGTTTTTCATATTTCATGTTCTGTATTTTTGTGATATCTTTATATATTCACAATCTATTTCCATCTTCAGTATTCATCTTTGAAACATGGGTTTCACACAGATGGAATTGTAGGTTTTAATTGATCACTTTCTCCACCTTAGAGCAATATTAAACTAGAGAGTATTTACGGTTTGAAGTCTTACATTGGCCTCACCATCACACAGATAAGTGGCCTCCTGGAATTATAACTTGTTTGTGAAACCTACATTTAAACTGCCCCCTTGGTATTCATAAACAAGGAGACTGGAGAGCATCTGTTATTAAAGCATGTTAACATACTTGTTGCTCCAAATAAGGCATTTAAGTTTTGCATCTCAGACTGTCCTCCTGACCAGCAAGGGGTATTTGTTTATGGATATCTTTGAGGACAAGCTCTGACACCATCTAGACTTCACCTCACATATAGATCTTTGTGTTTTTACATTTTTGTTTGTTTGTTTTTAATTTTTCATTCTTTCTGCCCCTTTAATTACAGTATTTGGAAGTTTAAATCACAGATATGTATGTGTTGGTCGCTCAGTCATGTCCGACTCTGGTCGTTCAGTCGTGTCCGATTCTTTGGAACCCCAGGCTCCTCTATCCTTGAGGTTCTCCAGGCAAGAATACTGGGGTGCCATTCCCTTCTCCAGGGGATCTTCCCAACTCAGGGATTGAACCCAGGTCTCTTGCACTGAAGGCAGATTCTTTACCATCTGAGCCACCAGGGAAGCCCTTGCTTTTAAATCACTTGCAGTTTCATAAAGATAAATTTTATTAACTTTTAAAAATGTTCAGTTGGTTTGGGGAAGGGGATGGTGGAGGAAGCAGGCCTTGGCTTCTGAAGTTGTTGCTCAGCACTGTGGCCCATACAGGCTAAGGATTAGGATGTCTTCCTTAAAAGGAATAATAATAAAAAAGTTTTATTCTTGTTATTATACAGTTTGCAGGAAAAGAGTAAAGTGTCAACTTAATACCATAGTCTTAAAATGAAAAAGGATAATTTATGTGTATTTATATTATAGAGTTGAATTAATGAACTTATATAAATGTGTATATTTAATATGTATATCACAAAGCATTGGACAAAAATGTTTTTTCATTGTAAAGGTCACATTCCTGATAATAACTCTCCAAAGCTTAAATTTAACAATAATAATTTAAGAAGACATGAAATATATATAATAACAAAAAATGTATCTTCTTAAATAAAAATTAGATCAAGAGAAAAGAGATATACTATTTACTTGATACTGGGTTTACAACCTAGAGAAAGGGATAAACAGAATATTTTTTAGAAAGACTTATAAATGTGAATTCAAGAAAAAAACTCTGTAAATGAAACATTTTTCAAATTGAGAGAAATGGTCTGTTTTTAATGAAGAAGCTAGAATGAGCATCCACCAAAATGTGCAATTCACACTGGTATAGAATAATGAACTGAATTTCCAAGGTTGAGGAAGCATACAAGGAAATACAAAACTTGACTTCTATTTTAAAAAATTGAGCCATATGAAAAAATAAATGATATCTAAATAAAGTTGTTTGAAGTTACCTCATTATGTTTTTTAAATGTTAGCTTAAAGGTTCACTGAACTATATAAGCAATGTTGGTGGCCTTTGGGGTATTTTGAATCCTTTCAAACAACTGAGACTAGATCCATGTTCCTCACTATGTCTTTCTTTGTTTCTTTCATTATTGCCTTAGTTTTTTTTTTTTTGTTTTTTTTTTTTACTGCAGTAACAGATTATACACATTTATGAATGAAAACAACACAAGCTCGTCATCTCACAGTTCTGCGGGTCAGAGGACCAAGCGTGGCGTCGCTCAGTTTGCTCACTGAACAGTGTTTCACGAGACAGAGTAAAGACATGGGCAGGGCTGCGCTATGTTCTGAAGGCTCTAGGGTAGGATTTATTTTCAAACATTTCAGGTGGTGTGTGAATTCAGTTACAGAACTGAATTTTTCTCCTGGTGGTTAGCAATGAGACAATCTTTGTTCATAAAGACTGCCTCAATTAATTCTTTCTAGTGTTTTCCATATGGCAAAGGTGGGGAAAGTCTTTCTCAGTCTTAGGGTCCCTCTGATCTTCCCTGCTGTCACATTTTTCAGCACTCCAAGCAGAGAAAAATCATTGCTTTAAAGGGCTCATGTGAATAGATTGAGCCCAGTTGGAAAATCCAGTATAATTTCCCTAGTTTAAAGTCTCTAAAAGGTCTTAATTTTTTCTACAAAGCTCTTTCTGCCATATCATGTATCATATTTCTTGGTTCCAGGAACATCATCCCAAGTAGGGAAGGAGGAAAGGGAAAGCGGAGGAGGATGCCTTCTAAATTGCAATGTTTATGTATTTATCCAGCTTTAGTATTTATATTTACTTTTCATGGGTCAATGTCATAAAGCAACGATATTGACTCTCAGACCCCAACTTCATATTTTCTCTCTACCATAGAAAAATAATTTGAAAATCAGCCATAAGATAGCATGAAATAAATTAATTATATATTACATATTTTAAAATATCTTATAGACATTCTACAATTTATCCCAACCACATTTTAAACTAAATGCATTCATTTATGATTTATCTGTGCTCCAATCTTCACGAGATCCCATGCCTTCCTCACACACACACACACACACACGCACTGGATTTTTATGTAAAGTGATAATATCTTCAAAGAAGCATTTCCTCAGGGGCTACACATCAGCATCCAACACTTCTTTCCAAGCACACAATGTTAAAAGTTGAATTAACTGATTGCCTGGATGGCTGCTTGCCTGAAGTTTTCACTATTCATTTTAATGGCCAATGTTACTTAATCTTACGAAATGGGTTTAATGCCATTCATCCATATAACTCATATAAGGAAAAAGATAGCCTTTCCTAGATTGTGTGTTCAATAAGCTCTCTCTCTCTATTTCCAGCACTTATGCAGTTAAAAGTAGTGTGGCACAGAATACTGAGCTGCTCGCCACTTCCTTTGAGGTATTCAGCTGGCCTATATTATCTAGTTGCTATCACGCTTAACTTTAGCCATTTTTCTTGGAGATCTAACAAAATGACGTGGGAATACTTTCAAAATGTGAAACTGTGCACGTTTCACCAAATTGTTTCACAAAACATGTGAAACACATTTTACAAAACTATGAAAATGTGAAACTTTCCTTTTCTTAGTCTTAATGCAAACCAGCTTGATGAACATGGAAGCCACATGGTGAAGATAGAGGTACCACCAAATAGTAGTTCTCTGGCATTTTTTATCATTGCCTTTAGGCAGCTCTCCATACACTGGTCATGCCCTACCTGCTCTACACTTACCAAGAGCAATATATGACTCAGTGACTGAGAATTTGTGGTTTATATATTGTAACAAGTATCTTTGCAATGATTTCATACCAATAATGTGATAATAAAAAGAAGCTCCATCTTCTCCATGCGTATTGAACATGCATCCCTGAACACAGCCTGTATGTTAAAACATAAGCTTTACAATATAAGGGACTGCATTAGATCTGAAGCCTGTATGTTAGTGGTAGCTCCTCCTATGGCTTGGTCAACATAAGTATAATCCTGTCTTCATTGTGTGGCAAGTTTAACCTTTCCACAAAGGGATCACACTCACCTGCTTCATGTCAGTAGTTTGGCTGAGATTCTGAATTTCCTGAAATTCTTCTCCTTCTCTTTCTCCTGAGATGTTTCCTGGGGAGAAAATCCCTCCAGTAACACAAAGAACTGACTGAGTTCTAGAAGAATTGGAAGAAGCCAGTAAGACATAAACTATTCCTTCATGTGCGGCCTAAAATCAAGGGGAAAAAAAGAAGAGCACCACACACTGTTTGCCTTCATACAGAAGAACAATTGCAGTAGTTAATACTTTTCAAAAATGAGTATTAAATGAACAAAAAACCATCTAATGCCCCATGATTCAAACTTTTAGGAAGAAATCATTATTTTAAACAATACATAAGTGAATAAAAATAATTTTAATGCTCTATTATTCACTACTCAGGGGAAGATACATCATGTAATTTAAAGTAGTGCAAAAGAGGGCAATTGTGAAAAAAATTGGTAGAAGAGAAAATAAGATGTGAGTATGGGTATAGTATGAGCTGCAACTTTGATAAAGGAAAGTAAAAATGACTGTCAAACAGCATAAAAGGAAAGTTTGAACAATGAAAGTATGACCATGATAACTGTGTTAGAAAATGACCAAAATATAGAAAAAGCAAACTCATCAGACTTGTAGATGGAATGTGCAAAGGTAACTGTTTCTCGTCACAGTCGATTTTCACTTGGACTGCAGATTTCAAAGTAATTTAGCACAAATCATCTTTGTAAAAGAGCCAAGATGAAATCAATTCTTACCCATAAGTCTTCAATTATTACTTTTAATTAGAAAAAACCTACAAAATTTTTACTCTGAAAATGCTAAGCTACTTATAGGGGTAGAAATTGTTCTTGAATATTGCTCATCATCAGAGACATATTTCTTTCACTTCACCTTGTACCCATGGAGCCATTATACTTGTTTGTTTTTTTTTTTTTTTTTTTTTTTTTTTGAGTCACTCAGTCGTGTCTGACTCTTTGCGACCCCGTGGACTATATAGTCACTGGAATTCTCCAGGCCAGAATACTGAAATGGGTAGCCTTTCCCTTCTCCAGAGGATCTTCCCAACCCAGGGATCCCAACCTAGGGATCAAACACGGGTCTCCTGCATTGCAGGTGGATTTTTTACCACCTGAGCCACAAGGGAAGCCCAAGTATACTGGACTGGGTAGCCTATCCCTTCTTCAGGGGATCTTCCTGACCCAAGAATCGAACCAGGGTCTCCCACATTGCAGGCAGATTCTTTACCAACTGAGCTATGAAGGAAACCCCTATACTTGCTTTAGGGACATTGATTAGTTCAAAATCAGTCAGACATGGTGTGATATGTAGGTATGAGAGAATATCAGAAAAACCCTTATACATTTCTCTTGAAACACCCAAGAATTTTTTTAAAAAAAAAAACTTATGTTTTAGAGAATTATAATTCCATGTGCTTTGTATAATATTGTGTTAAAATTATGAGATAGTCATTCTCCTGAACTTTTTCTTAAGGAGGGATTTTTTTTTTTTTTTAATGGCATTCCTAGTATGAATTGAAATGCTCTCTTCTCAGTGTATTTGATAATCTTGTTAGAAGAGACTCCAAACATAAAGTTAGAAAAATCTTTAAAATACCCCACATTTCACTCCTTTTCAAAACCAAATTTCAAAGTAAAGACAATACAGGTAAAAGCTAGAATCTCAGAAGATAACAGTAATCAGGCTGTGCTCACTCCCAGGAGAATTTTGCAGGAGCATAAGAGAAGGAAGAGGAAACTTTCATATAAGTCAATAGATAAATGCTCCCCTCTTAAAAACTCTTAACTTTAGTTAATAATAAACACAAAGATTAAAACTTGTCCTAAAATATGCAGAAAATTGTATCAAGAATGGGACAAAAACAAAATATATTTATAAAAAAGCAATGGCAACCCACTCCAGTATTCTTGCCTGGAAAATCCCATGGATGGAGGAGCCTGGTGGGCTATAGTCTATGGGGTCGCTAGGAGTCAGACATGACCGAGTGACTTCACTTTCACTTTTCACTCTCATGCATTGAAGAAGGAAATGGGAACCCACTCCAGTGTTCTTGCCTGGAGAATCCCAGGGACGGGGGAGCCTGGTGGGCTGCCGTCTATGGGGTTGCACAGAGTTGGACACAACTGAAGCGACTTAGCAGCAGCAGCAGCAACGTAAATATATTCTTTTACATTATCCTTAGTATAATCCAATTAAATCACTTGGAAATAAATATTAGAACTCATAATAAAAACTTTATTGATTGTAAATTGTATTGTTAATACACCTACATGAATACATTTTATATAATGTTGCTAACAAGATCTAGGTTTATGTATTCACCTCAGACTATTTTGAAATATTTTTATAAAGCTCATAGTTAAAAAAATGCATGTGACTGATTATTTCATCTATGTAATTGTGTATTAAATAGTTGCTTTCATATTTGCATTTATTTATTCCTTTGTTCATAATGCACAGAAGCTCTTTAGTCACCATTGCAAAGCCTTCTGCTTGAACTTCACATTTCACACATTTGAAATCAATGCCCATCTAAAAAATTATTGGAATATAGTTGATTTACAAAGTTGTGTAACAGACAGAGTTGGTGATGGATGGGGAATCCCGGCTTTTTGCAGTCCATAGGGTAACAAAGAATTGGACAGGACAGAGTAACTGAACTGACTGACAAAGTTGTGTTAGTTTCAGGTGTACAGCAAAGTGAATCAGTTATTCTGCTACATATATCCACTCTTTTTTCAGTATATATATTATTCTCTCATATAAGTCACTACACTGAGTAAAGTTCTCTCTGCTATAAAACAGGCTCTTAGTAGTTATCCATTTTACATACAATAGTAAGTATATGTCAATATCAGTCTCCCAATTTACTCATTTTTATAATATTCAAAAAATAAAATAAAACTATGTCATTAAAGTTTAAAAAAGTCAAATTCCCTAAGAATTTTAAATTTTACTTAGAATTTAATATTCAATGCCAGTCATTATTCTCATGTTAACTGTTATGTTTGCTAAATGGCATATAATTTGAAATCAAAGAAAGAGATTCAGGGAAATACATGAAATATTGGATTATATGCAAATATTTGCATTCTTATGTACCAAAAGTATACCTGGAAACTAGTACAAAATCTTGCAAAATTCCATCTTGTACCCAACTAAAAGTAAACATAGGTATATCTTTAAAAGGATATATAAAATTAAAAATAATTTACTATTAATTTCACCATTATTTCAAAATAATTTACTATGATCAATTAATTGAATATTCAAATAAAATATATGCAATAATATAATAATTCATATCTATAAATTAAGTTATTTTAATTTGTATTGTTTACTATAAAGAGAGAATAATTCTTCAACTGGTATGTCATGATAAAATATACTCATCTATATAGTCATTTTCTATAAAATTTAAATTTCTGCATAAATAAGTTACATATATTTGATTTATAGCCTATTCTCCCATAATATTTTTTGAGAGGTCCAGCTATCAAGAACATTTTAGAACTTAACTAATAATACTTCATCATCATTTAATGTTCCATGTCAAGATTTAATAGTTGTATTTTTGTTTATTTTTTATGGTAAATCTCAGCAAAAGAGTCACCTTTAAGGTTTCCCAGCTCACAAACAAGCAGAATAAAAGTGCCTAAGAAATATTAAAGCAGAGATCATGTGTTCCTTTCTGTCAAATTAATCATCAGTGAATAAATTTCTGATAGCTAAAAGAGGTCAAGAGAATCAGGGGGAAATTTAAAATATTCAAAGCCAAAAAAGCTGTTGATTTTTTTTTCCCCTTAAAAAATGCAGCTACATTTTTTGCCACAATCTTTTAATGTATTTAAGAGCAGAAATTAGCAACATCTGCATGCATTGAATAGTATGCTATAAATTTGACATGATAAGCATTTTTATGAATAATAATAAAACTCAATTGGGTCTTTCTTTTTCCTGTCGTGCCTTCAGCCTTCTATTCTTCATTTCAATAAAGTTTTGAGATGTATGATTATTTCAGTGGGAACATCGTTCCTACAGTGAGCCTGCTTTCTAAAGTGCAATGCACGATACTGGATGCTTGGGGCTGGTGCACTGGGAAGACCCAGAGGGAGGGTATGGGGAGGGAGGAGGGAGGAGGGTTCAGGATGGGGAACACATGTATACCTGTGGCGGATTCATTTCGATATTTGACAAAACTAATACAATATTGTAAAGTTTAAAAATAAAATAAAATTAAAAAAAAAGGGAAACAGCCCTTGAAATGTGACTCAGATTGAAAAAAAAATAATAATAAAGTGTATTGACTCCCAGGGTATACTAGTTTCCATTAGGTATTAAAGTTACCCAGAACTTTTATTTTATCTCTTCTCACATCTCATTTTCTCCCTTGACATTCTCACTCTTGCCCCAGTATCAATTAGTTTCTACAAACAGCTATCTTCAAAATATATAGTTACCCATAGGCCTTTCTATCATCTTCTAACACTTACATGACATATTTATTTCAACGCCTGATAGAATTTTCAAACTTAGGAGCTATGTATTTAATTAATTGTCTTCTGGTCAAAAAACTATTCCTCATTGTGTTTGCATGCTCAGTCACTTCAATCGTGTCTGACTTTCTGTGACCCTGTGGACTGTAGGCCGCCAGGCTCCTTTGTCCATAAGATTTTCCTGGCAAGAATACTGGATGGGTTGCCATGCCTTCCTCCAGATTTTCCTGACCCAGGGATCCAGCCTGTATCTCTTGTGTCTCCTGCATTGCCGACAGATTCTTTTACTGCTGAGCCACCAGGAAAGCTCATTCTTCATTACTGTTCCCTATTTTAATACTACTGTATCAGTTAACAATTACTGTGAACCAAAAAGGCACTCAGAAGCCTAGTGTCTTAAAACAAACTTGTGAGTCTAGTAATCAGCTGGGCAGTCCTCTTTTACTCCTTCTGGTCCCAAATCCAAATTTTCAATAATTACTGGGCATTCAGATTAATTCTACTGTCACAGTTTTCATTGTATTTGATCAAAAGAGCATTATCTTTCTAATGGATCAGAGCAATTAACTTCTTCATAATCTCCAATTTCATCTTTTGGTTACCTCCAATTATTCTCTATTGTCATAGATATCTCTAGAAATGTAATAATGTTTATGACACCAATAAAAATCTTTATAGTCATTCTCATGCTTTTCAGATAAACTATAAAATGCTTAAATTTTGGCTGTCTTCATTATCTAACATGTTTGGGAATATTTCTTGTTACTCTTTCACTTACTTTGTTGAGTCTAATAACTGTAGAATCACATGCTGTTTTCTCTGGCAGTAATACTTTGTACTATATTCATTTCATCTTTATGCTCCAGTCTCAATCAGCCTAGTAATTTTTGGTTTTATCTTCAACATAATTTTCTCAAGGAAGGTTTTTTTTTAAATATACGTTTCATATACTCATGGTCTTCCCTCGTTGTTGAGTCGGTAAAGAGTCTGACTGCAATGCAGGAGACCTGGGTTCGATGCCTGGGTTGGAAAGATCCCCTGGAGAAGGAAATGGCAACCCACTCCAATATTCTCACTTGGAGAATCCAATGGACAGAGAAGCCTGGCACGCTACAGTCTATGGGGTCACAAGAGTTGGACACAACTGAATGACTAAGCACACACATACTCATACCAGCTACAGATGAATTATATTTTCTTGAACTGTTACTATACTCCCCAAATGTCCTGATATTTCTATTTCAATTTGTTAATTACTTACAACTGCAATTTTGAATATCATTCCTGTATTGTCTTCTACTCCATTGATGTTCAGTAACCTTTCTGCAGTGATGGAAATATTTTATAATCTTGGCTTTCCAAAACAGCAGTCACTAGCTACAAGTGATTGCAGTGCCTTTGATATAGTCATATATTACGGCCAATGAACTGAATGGCTAGTCTTATTTTATTTTAATTGATTTAAGTTTAAATAATCACATGAGTTAGTGGCTAATGTGCAGCACAATTCTAGCCTATTTGCTTTTGTGGGTGGAATTCAAATATATACTTTAATAGCTGTATTGCCATACTATCTGTTATAATACCTGTTAATACTTAATGAATGTACAAACGTGTTGCCCTTCTTTATGACTTAAAGATATCTGAAAGGACATGTAGGTACAGCCCATCTTCCAAAAAAATTGCAATCTTTTCTGTATGTTACCGTGAATACACTTAGAATTCTTTCTAATGGCCTTTCTTAATATGTAGAGTGTATCACTTGGACTATTAGGTATTTCTAGTTTTCTTTTCCTTTATATTATATACTCCTCAGTGTTCTTACTCTCACGCCCCATACCTTCCCACCTTGAATCTTTGATTTGTACCATTCATGATATAGATTGTCAAGACTAAGAAACTATTTTCCTTGCCTCCATTTTGAAGAATTCTTCTGAATCTTTGCAGAAAATAGCTCTTTGTCTTTTCTCTTGGAATGCAAGTTTAGGTTTTTCCTCTATCAAAATTAAAGCATATTATTGACACTATTGATCGTTTGTAGCAAACTTTTGAAGTATTTATATGCTAAACACAGGTATTTTCACCGTAGATCAATATGTGAAGAAAGCAAGGAAATCCAGCGGGTGTTATGTGCAAAATAAAGGCAAAATGTAGAAGTTCATCCTGACTTTGTCACACCATATCGGATAGCATAAAATGCAACATTAGAATTTAAAGTGTAAAGATCGATATTTTACTTTTACCATTAAAAAATTTCAGCTAAATGTGTACATGTAGGGTACATACTAAATATATAGTCACAATAAACAGAGCTAATCTGACAAGTGTCAGGGATACCTAGTAAACTGACCATCCCTTCACACTGCCCAAATATTGGGTTGGCAAAAAAAGTTCATGGGTTTTAAGTAAAAGCAGAAGACATATTTTTTATTTTCACCAAGAACTTTACTGAACAATAAATTCACCAAATAAGATCTTTTTGACCAACCCAATCAAACAATATTCAATTTCAAAACCTAGGGCTTGTGGTGCGCAATTTAAAAATACTAACCACAGCAACTTCCTCATCTGACAAGCTAAGAAATAAAAGCAAGAGGTCATAAGATTTGCCCAAATCATTATATTAATGCCATATCTATGATTAGCTAGCACTCAGTTCTTCTGATCCCTAATGGAATCTCTTTTGTCAACTTGGTTTGTTTTCTTTTATGGCTTATACTTTCCCTATTAAAAATAGCCTCTTCTCATTTTTAACACAAAATGTACAGAAAGATAAAGGAAAGATACCTGATATAGTGTTGCTATAATGAAAATCTTAAAAATAAATCTCTTTCATTTTTTTAGGTTGTGTATTTCACATTAGTCACTCTGCTTCCTGATTTTCCTTTGAGTATTCTTTTTAAATATTGTATTTTTAATATTTTTTGGCAGTTGGTTTTTCATTTCTGTTATCCTCAAAGCCAAATGGTTATATCATGAAAGAAAGACCCATTTGTTTTGATGACTGTGGATTCCTATCATCTTAATAGAGTCTCTGGTTCATAATACTCGACCAGTGGACTGGAGTTAGATTGAGCCAAAAATTTCCCAGAGGTAGGGAGATGCGAAAGTGAAATTTTAAAATTGTTTTATAAATTAAACAGGAGAAAGTGGATAAAATAACTTCCAATTTGCAAAAAAAAAAAAAAAAAGAGGTTATACATTTAATCTTCTTGAGCATCTGAAAATTTTGTTCCTTTGTCCAAAATAATTAATAAATAAGTAGAGCTGAAAGGATGCTCTTTTTTTTGATTGTTTGTTTGTTTTAAAATAATGGAGAGTCTCCTATAAGAGCATTTTCAGCAGTGGAAAGTAGAAAACTATTATTTTTTTTAACTTGGAGAGAGAAGGAAATAGAGATTTTCTATTGAATAGTAAGGGAGAGAGGGACTCTAAATTGTGAATCCAGTAGTGAAGACTACACAGTATATAGTAGACACATTTTGTTTGTTTTGTGCCTCTTGAGGCATTGAGTGTTTTGGTAAGGTATGGAATGATAGAAAAAAATCATGATAACAAATGTTATTTGAATGATATGGATGAAAATAATAGAGAGCAAAGTAAATCATTAATTTGGTAATTACAGAATATATATTCTATTTATAAAGATAATACTGATGAATAGTCACAGTAGTTCATGTTTTGTAACCAGAAGGGAAGCATCTTGGTCAGCTGTAACAAAAAACTATAAGGTGGATGTATTAAATAATAAAGATTCATTTCACACAGTTCTGGAGGCTGGGAAGTCTAAGATTAGGGTTCCAGCAATTTTGGTGTCTGGTGAAAGCCAGATTTCTGGTTTACAAATGGCCAACTTCTAGCTATGTTCTTCTGTTGCAGAGAAAAAGAGAACATTGGACCTTTCATCTTTTTACAAAGGATGTTAATTCATTCATGGGACCTCTACCTTCATGAGTTCAACTAAACCTAATTACTTCCCAATGGTCTAAACTCCAAATATGCCAAATTATAGACCAGGGTTTCAATACACAGAAATTATTTTTTTGGGGGGAATGGACACAACATTTGGTCTAAAGCAGGGAAAAAGTATTATTTTTATTCTTTGATAATCCTGTATCTTCACTAATCTCTTTTTAGTACACATGAAGTATCATTTTGTACTAGCTGAAGACTGGCAAAAGACATGAGAAAATCTGGTAATGGTTTCTTCTCTCGGTTTAGTTTAGACTTTCTTAGCTTATTTCAGAACAATAAATGTATTAAATGAAATAATTCTGAGTTTGGAAAAATCATTTTCCCAGAAATTTGGGAAAGTTAAACTGGATCAAAATTTACAATGCTTAAAGACTTTATTGGTATACTTGAGAGAGCTAATGTACATTCTGAGAAATATAGAGACTTCTGGGAAGCATATATGAATTGAAGAGAATAAAATGTCCATTTGTAGATACACTGTCATGTAGTTAGGTCATAGGGAGGAGCTTTCATCCACTCTCTTACCAATTCTGTTTATTTGTGTAATTAAATGGAAATATGTTTATTGATTTCCCTCCAAAATGAGTCTGAATTTTAGATATTCAGTATTCACAATCAATAGAGGAGAGAATTGATTACTCTGAAATAGACAACATTGTATTTTTCAGATATGTTACTGTGAGCATTTATGGCTAACAAGTTCTAGTTCAGATCATATTTATCGACTTCATCAAAATTTTGAAAGATGTAATGCTCTTATCATTTTAGCAATATATTCTGATGGCCCAATTTTAGTCTTTATATAAAGTCAGGCAAAGGGAATATATTATTAAATAGCTCATGTTCTCACTGTTACTCTTATTACCAATTTATAAATAATTATTTTCTAACAAAAGAGGATTAATCAATATAGTTAATGTAAACACATATCAGCACATTGTCACCATCTTCCAAATGATTAGATAAAACATTAAGAAATTATAAATAATATTTCTTTACTGATGATGTGACAGAATTAGACAACTAATTCCTTTCAATCTAGTCTTTTCTAACATCTGCAGCACTCACAACTATTAATATGCTTTCTTGCTTCCTTCTTTTGTACCCTGTGAAATGACCAGGTCTGGAAATAAGAAACAGTCCTGTAAGTATACATCTTTATTAGAGAATGACCACAGCCCATCAGGGGAGTAGAGGGAGGTGGTAAGGAATTCATAAAGCAAGGTGATTCACTATAAATTGTGGTGCAGGTAAACTATACCAAAGCAGTTGAGATGGATCTTCCCTGGTGGCTCAGACTGTAAAGTGTCTGCCTACAATGCAGGAGACCTGGGTTCAATTCCTGGGTCAGGAAGATCTCCTGGAGAAGGGACTGGCAACCCACCCCAGTATTCTTGCCTGGAAAATCCCATGGATGGAGGAACCTGGTTAGGCTACAGTCTATGGGGTCGCAAAGAGTCAGACAAGACTGAGTGACTTCACTCACTCACTCAAAGTGGTTGAGAAGGCATCAAAACACAACTTAGTACTGTAATGAAGTGATAGACATGGGAATACAAAGTCTAGCAGAAGACAGTATAACTGTATGCAGCAAGACTCAGCTGTCATTGAGAACATCTATCACAAGCTACAGAACTTCTGTAACAGAAAATGTTCTTGCATAATAGAGTTATCCAGTTCAGTTTTTGAGACTGGCATTAAAGGAAGTCATGAGAGCACTGATATTAGAAGATATAAGGACTCAAGATAACCATCCATATAAGTACTCAGGTTTAACTTTCCTAAAGCAATATTTGTTTTGGGAGCAACATTATCCACAAAAAGACTGTCTTGACTTGAAGAGACAGTCAAAGAGAATTAGACTAGTTGTTATTAAAAATTTTAATCATTCCTGGTTCCCAGTTATAGTAAACCATCAACTTTCTCATTTTATGAGGGCTTCCCTCATAGCTCAGTTGGTAAAGAATCTGCCTGCAATGAAGTAGACCCCTGTTTGATTCCTGGGTTGGGACGATCCCCTGGAAAAGGGGTAGGCTACCCATTCCAGTATTCTTGGGCTTCCTTTGTGGCTCAGCCTGCAATGTGGGAGACCTGGGTTCGATCCCTGGTTGGGAAGATATCCTGGAGAAGGGAAAGGTTACCAACTCTAGTACTCTGGACTGTATAGTCCATGGGTCACAAAGAGTTGGACACGTCTGAGTGACTTTCACTTCACTTCACTTCTCATTTTATGCTTGGAGCTATTTCTGAGCAAAGTCCTTCAATTGTAATAGTCCAGGTGCATCCTACTCATGGATATCTCTGGCAGTAGTAATATTTAAAAATTATTCAACAGTAAAGTTATTTCTTCTAAATTTATCATCCCACCAAAAGCTAAAGTTATCAAACTGTGTTTCTTTCAAACATTTATTGTCAATTATGCAGTCAGTATACATATATGCAGTGTATATGCTTTCTCCTACAATTTCTGGCTATAGAAACAAGCTCCTGATATCAGCTATTACAGAACAATGGAACTGAGTTATACATTATTAGTATATAGTTTCTGTGATCTACTGTTTTCACTTAAATGCTTATTGAACAAGTCAACTGTATACATTGCTTTCCAATAGGGAAAACTTTCACAATTTATTTTTTTTAAAGAACAGTACACAAAAAACTTGAACCCAGAAAGTATATATAGTCATTTGGGTGAAACTTTCGATGTATGACACCCACACTCTGAGGGATGACTTTTCCAGTAGTCAAATAAAAGAGAGAACAGTGGTTTCCGTAAAAGGCCAGACTGGATGAAACACAAGCTGAAATCAAGTTTGCTGGGAGAAATATCAATAACCTCAGATATTCAGAAGACACCATCCTTATGGCAAAAAAAGAAGAGGATCTAAAGAGCTTCTTGATGAAGGTGAAAGAAGAGAGTGAAAAAGCTGGCTTAAAACTCAACATTCAAAAAACTAAGATCATGGCATCCGGTCCCATCACTTTATGGCAGATAGATGGGGAAACAGTGGAAACAGTGAGAGACTTTATTTTCTTGGGCTCCAAAATCACTGCAGATGGTGACTGCGACAATGAAATTAAAAGACGCTTGCTCCTTGGGAAGAAAGGCTATGATCAACCTAGACAACATTAAAGAGCAGAGACATTACTTTACTGACAAAGGTCCATATAGTCAAAGCTGTGGTTTTTACAGTAGTCCTGTACAGATGTGAGAACTGGATCATGAAGAAGCCTGAAAGCTGAAGAATTGATGCTTTTGAGCCGTGGTGCTAAAGAAGACTCTTGAGAGTCCCATGGACTGCAAGGAGATCAAACCAGTGAATCCTGAAAGAAATCAGTCCTGAATATTCATCGGAAGGACTGATGATGAAACTGCAGTTCCAATACTTTGGCCACCTAATGCTAAGAACCGACTCATTGCAAGAGACCCTGATGCTGGGAAAGACTGAAGGCAGGAGGAGAAGGGGATGACAGAGGATGAGATGGTTGGATGATATCACCGGCTTGATGGGCATGAGTTTGAGCAAGCTCCAGGAGTTGGTGATGGACAGGGAAGCCTGGTGTGCTGCAGGCCATGGGGTCACAAGGGTTGAACACAACTATGTGACTGAACTGAACTGAACTGAACCATTTGTATAATGAACCTAAATCAATCAACCTCAGAAGCAGAGAGTGGAATAGTGATTACCAAGAGCTTCAATGCTGAAAAACAGGAAAGAATTAGTCAAAGATATAAAGTTTCAATTATACAAAATGAATAACCTCTGGAAATTTATCACATAGATTAGAGACTAGAATTAAGAGTACTACATTATATATTTACATAAGGCTTACCTGGTGGCTCAGTGGTAAAGAATCTACCTGCCAAGGCAGGAGACATGGGCTCCATTCCTGGGTCAGGAAGACCCCCTGGAGAAGAAAATGCAACCCACTCCAGTATTTTTGCCTTGAAAATCCCCTGGACAGAAGGAGCGTGGCAGGCTTAGCAACTAAACAACAAGACATTTACTTAAAAGCAAACAGATACAGTTATCTTTTGACACACTGTTTTAAAGGTTTAAGCGGTTCTATCAATTACCATTCTCCCTTATATGGAACAATTTTTTTTTTTCCATTTAAAATATTGGGGAAAATATAACAAGGTTTAGAAACTTAAACCTTGTTGGTCAGTAGCTAACTCATGTTTGCCTCTTTTCAACTCCATAGTCTGCAGCACCATAAACTTCCCTTTCATTATCTCCAAGCTTGCTCAGACTCATGTCCATTGAGTCAATAATACCATTCAACTATCTAATTCTCTGTCACCTGCTTCTCCTCCTTCCCTCAATCTTTCTCAGCATCAGGGTCTTTTACAATGAGTCGACTCTTTGCAACAGGTGGCCAAAATATTGGAGCTTCAACTTCAGCATCAATCCTTTCAGTGAATATTCAGTTTTGATTTCCCTTAGGATTAACTGTTTTGATCTCCTTGCTTCATCTCTTTCAAGAGTCTTCTTGAAAAGAGTCTCTTTCAAGAGTCTTCTTGAAAAGAGTCTCTTTCAAGAGTCTTCTTGAAAAGAGTCTCTTTCAAGAGTCTTCTCCAGCACCACAACTTGAAAGTTTCATTTCTTTGGCTCTTAGCCTTCTTTATGGTCCAACTCTTACATTCATATCTGACTACCGAAAAAAACCATAGTTTTGCTCTGCTTTTAAATATTCTAAGTTTTGCATAGCTTTTCTTCCAAAGAGGATGCATCTTGTAATATCGTGGCTGCAGTCACCATCTGCAGTGATTTTAGAGTCCAAGAAAATATAATCTGTTATTGTTTCCACTTTTTATCCATTTATTTGCCATAAAGTCATGGGACTGGATCCCATGATCTTAGTTGTTTTTAATGTTGAGTTGTTGAGCTTGAACCTAACACTTTAATTTAATGTTAACACAAAGTTATAACTACTGAAAGTGAGAGAAGGCAAATCAAATTGAGGTGGCACTGACTCTGGGTGAGTGATCACACCATTGTGGTTATCTGGATCATTAAGATCTTTTTTTGTATAACTCTTCTGTGTATTCTTGCCACCTCTTCTTAATAGCTTCTGCTTCTATTAGGTCCATAACATTTCTGTCATTTATTGCATGAAATGTTCCCTTGGTATCTCTAATTTTCTTGAAGAGATATCTAGTCTTTCCCATTCTTTTGCTTTCCTCTACTTCTTTGCATTGATCACGGAGGAAGGTTTTTTGGTTGTTGTTGTTGTTTTGTCTCTCTTTGCTATTCTTTGGAACTCTGCATTCAGATGGGTATAAATTTCCTTTTCTCTGTTGCCTTTTGCTTCTCTTCTTTGCTCAGCTAATTTAAGGTTTCCTCAGAGAACCATTTTGCCTTTTTGCATTTCTTCATCTTGGGGATGTTTTTGATCACCACCACCTGTACAATGTTATGAACCCCAATAATTAGTTCATCTTACATGCTAGCAAAGTAATGTTCAAAATTTTTCAAGCTAGGCTTCAACAGTATGTGAGCTGAGAATGTCCAGATGTTCAATTTGAGTTTACAAAAGGCAGAGGAACCATAGATCAAATTACCAACATCTGTTGGATCATAGAAAAAGCAAGAGATTGCAGAAAAACATCTACTTCTGCTTGTTTGACTATGCTAGAGCCTTTGACTGTGTGGATCACAACAAACTGTATAAAATTACTAAAGAGATGGGAATACCAGACCACCTGACCTGCCTGCTGAGAAATATGTATGCAGGTCAAAAGCAACAGTTAGAACTGGACATGGAACAATGGACTGGTTCCAAATTGGGAAAGAGTGTGTCAAGGCTGTATATTGTCACCCTGCTTTTTAACCTCTATGCAGAGTACATCATGTGAAATGCCAGGCTGGATGAAGCACAAGCTGGAATCAAAACTGCAAGGAGAAATATCAATAACCTCAGATATGCAGAAGATATCACCTTTACAGCAGAAAGCGAAGAGGAACTAAAGAGCTTCTGATGAAGATGAAAGAAGAGAGTGAAAAAGCTGGCTTAAAACTCAACGTTCAAAAAACTAAGGTCATGGTATCTGATTCCATCTCTTCATGGCAAATAGATGGGGGAACAATGGAAACAGTGACAGACTTTATTTTGTTGGACTCCAAAATCATTGCAGTTGGTGACTGCAGCCATGATTAAAAAACTCTTGCTCCTTGGAAGAAAAACTATGACAAACCTAGACAGCATATTAAAAAGCAGAGACATCATCTTACTGAAAAAGGTCTATATAGTCAAAGCTATGGTTTTACCCGTAGTCATGTACAGATGTGAGAGTTGGACCATAAAGAAAGCTGAGCACCAAAGAATTGATGCTTTTGAACTGTGGTGTTGGAGAAGACTCCTGAGAGTCACTTGGACAGCAAGAAGATCAAACCAGTGAATCCTAAAGGAAATCAGTCCTGAATATTCATTGGAAGGACTGTGCTGAAGCTAAAGGTTCAATACTTTGGCCACCTGATGCAAAGAACTGACTCATTGGAAAAGACCCTGATACTGGGAAAGATTGAAGGCAGGTGGATAAGGGGACATCAGAGGATAAGATGGTTGGATGGCATCACCAACTTGATGAACATGAGTTTGAGCAAGGATTGGTAATGGACAAGGAAGCCTGGCATGTTGCAGTCCATGGGGGTGCAAAAGTCAGACATGACTGAGAAACAATGCAACAACAACACAAGCTGCTATGAATATTTGCATGAAATTCTTTGTGTTGGAGATATGCTTTATTTTGCTTAAATACCTAAAATTGGAATTTCTGGATAATATAGTATATTTAACTTTATAAGGGATCTCACATTCTCTTCGAAAGTTGTTATATAATTTAATACTCCCACGAGCAATATGTCATTTCAGTTATTCCATATCCTCTCTGACATTTGGGATATTCATTGTATTTAATTTTAGACATCTGAGTTTGTTTAAGCAGTGGCACATTGTGGTTTTACCTTGCATTTTCTTTATGATTAATGCTAATTAACATTTTTCAATGTAACTTCTGGTCATTTTTATATTGTCAATCGTTACTATCCTTTTAAGGACTTTTACTTATTTTTCTTAAGCTATATGTTTTAAAATTACTACTGATATTTAAGAGTTCTTTACATATTCTGGGTTAAGGTTGTTTGAGAGTTAAAAGCACTGTATTTTTTCCAAATATGTAATTTGGATTTTCATCTTCTTTTCTTTTTCTCTTTTTTTTAAAAAAATTAGTTATAATTGACAAATAAAGTGTACAATGCTGTGTTTGATACATATACACATTATGAAAATATTCTTACCATAAAATATATTAACACATCCATCACCTCATATAGTTCTCTTTTTCTTTTTTTCTCCTTTTGGTGAGCTCACTTAAGATCTTCTGACTTAGTAAATTCAGTTATACAAAGCAGAATTGTCATTTTATTATTAATAACTTTTGAAATTAAGGTTTCTAACTTTGATGAAACAAATATATCAAAATTTTTCTGTAGTTAATATTTTGTCCATTTGAAACATCTTTACATATTCAAAAGTAAAGCTTTATTTCTGTTTTTTCATTCCATAGAAGTACTATAGTTTTAGCCCCAACACTTGTGTTTTTAATTCATCCTCACTTAAATCTGGTGTGTGGTATAACATGTCAAAATTATCTTTTGTTGTTGCTCCAAATATCTAGAGTTGTTTCTATGAAAATTGAGAAACTTTCATTTCCTCATTGGATGCCTTGTTTCCTTAGCCAAACAACAATTAAATATGCCTGCTTATCCTCACCATAATTATCAGTAATATGATGGTCTTCTTTTGAACTCTTACCAGGCTCCTCTGTCCCTGGGATTTTCCTGGTAAAAATATTGGAGTGAGTTGTCATTTCCTCCTACAGGGGAACCTCTAATAATTGCCCCTTGAGAAGGAAATGGCAGCCCACTCCTCATGTCCGGAGAATCCTATGGGCAGAGGAGCCTGGCAGGCTACAGTCTATGGGGTCACAAAGAGTCAGACATGACTGAGTAACTAAACAGCAGATCATATATGTTGCCAAAAGAACAAATATGGAAGGTATAATTCTTACAGGGTTTTATAAATGTATGCAAGTAGAATACAATTAATAAATGATATAGAACTGAGAGCTCAATTTAGAAAAATACTTCTAGAAAGCTACAGATAATTGAAGGAAAAATAAAAGATCAAGAAAAAATAATGAAGAAGTATATGTTCTCTGATTCAGCTGGAGACATCTGTTTTAATTCTGCTCTTTTCTGTTGGTAAAAGCAAAATTCCATGCATATGGTCTATTGGTGTAGCACCTTCAAAATTGTTTAATATTTGAAAATTTTTATCCGTATTTAAGAAAGATCATCCAATGTTTTGCATGAAGGATTTGGCTTGGTGCCACTTAAGAAAAGCTTAAAAACTTTTAATTGCTGCATTTAAATTTTGGATGCCACACTAGTGTTAATGTAATGCGAAGTAGAGCTGATGATCCTCTTATCTAAACAAGGGCATGAGATCCATCCAGTGGATTTGACAGATCAGTGGTTAGCAAATGTTCTACCAGCTAGGATATTTTAGCACATGACACTGTATTGTCTGACTAATTATGGGATAACTCAAAGTAGAGGTTTGTGCTGATAATCAGGAACCAGAATCAGTGGAAAGCTAATTGTAGGGTCAGAATTGAACATTTGGAGGTGGTAGCTGTGTCCTGATTTATTAACTCAGACAAGACCATAGTGAGAAAGGATCAATCATGCTATTTAGCAGATAAATTACATCCTTGATTTTGCAAAGGAAAGAAAGAACATAGTCGTTGAGTATGTTATAAACTTCACATTGATTCTACTGAATCACAAATGAACTAGTTACTTCAATTTTGTATTTTAAAATAGAAGATATGGTTCAGAATAAAAGGAATTTTTTCCAAAGTATAATTTTTTCAGTGATTAATGACATGTTGTAAATCTTAAGGAAAATGTGGTAACTTTTTGATGAAAGTGTTGGGGAGAATACTTCAATTTTATTTTTGTAAGCTATATTAGGCAATAGTCCTCAATTCCACTGTTACCATTAGAGTTGTGTTACGATGCTTGTTTTGTAGGTGGAAAATGCAGCTTCTTGTTACTATATGTAAGAAGCATATGTGTCTCATTTCTTTTGAATGATATTATACACTAGATTAACTGAAAGTGTAGTATAGCTCAGATATAGTTTACTGACTGATTAATAACACCTAGATTGAGATCTTTAATGAAATGTGTTCAGAAACAGAGAAAGCGAGACCAAAATGACTGTACTTTCAAACCTGACTCAGAAACTGAGGAAGCTGAGAATATTTTAAATGAAGAAAAATAGGAAAATAAATTTCCAAAGTATGAGAATGATGAGTTTTTTCAAATACTAAAAGAAAAACTGTCATAAAGTATCACCACTAGATTAATCAACAGTTTCTTGAGAAAGTGGAATAAATACGGAATCCTTAATATCCAGTGTGACTCTATTTGGAGATAGGACCTTTTAAGAGGTAATTAAAATTAAATGAAGGGCCTTCTCAGGTGGCTCAGTTGTAAAGAATCCTCTTGCAATGCAGGAGATGTGGGTTCAAACTGTGAGTTGGGAAGATCCGCTAGAGAAGGAAATGGCAACCCACTCCAGTATTTTGCTTGGGAAATCCTGTGGATAGAGGAGCCTGGTGGGCTACAGTCCATGGGATTGCAAAAGTGTCAGACATGACTTAGCAACAAAATAGCAGCAACAGGTTAAATTAGTTCATGAGAATGGGGCCCTAATCCAATATGACTGGTGTTTTTTTAAGAAAAGAAAGATACACCAGGGATACACACATAGAAGAAAGGCCATGTAACAGTCTGCAAGCCCAACATGTTGATCTTGGACTTCTCACCCTCAGAACCAAAAGAAAATAAATTTCTTTTGTTTAAGTCACCCAATCTGTGACATTTTAATATAAAAGCCCTAGAAAACTAACGCATCTACATAAAATGTGACAGTTGTTTATTCAGACATGAAAGATTGCATTTTGAAATATTGCTGCTGGCTTGAGAGACTTTGGAAGATGAACAAGGTACAGGGATAAATCCTAGACTGTATTCTTAGTAATGGGTATAGAGAACTGGATTCTAAAGCATGTGTATTGGACTGACTGTAAGTAAATGGCATGTAGAACAGGTTGAATATGTTAAGTTGTCATATTTGATTTATTTGCTGAATTTATTAGCAAACTTGTGAAAATAAATTATTTGGACTCTGCTGATTCATATTTTACTCTTCTAACATTTAGCTTACCATAATTAATTTAAAAAGAACTGGTATAAATTTGACTATAAATGTTTAGAAATAATTTGAATTTTCTTAACTCTGCAGGGGGCTTCCCAGGTAACATTAGTGGTAAAGAACCTGTCTGCCAATGCAGGAGACATAAGAGACTCAGGTTCAATCCCTGAGTCAGGAAGATCCCCTGGAAAAGGAAATAGCAACCCACTCCAGTATTCTTGCCTAGAGAATCCCATGGACAGAGGAGCCTGATGGGCTCCAGCCATGGGGTCACAAAGAGTCAGACATGACTGAAGAGCATTTGAAGCATATATATGAAATCCATTGGAACAGTGTCTATATGCATATTATATTTATGAAACTTTACCTATTACAACTTAAATTTATCTTCTAGTTGCCATACCATCAAATGCATTTACCAAATAAAATCCATCGGCTGTTCAAACACTCAAATAATTGTTCAACAATGCTAAGAAAATATGTAAGGCAATGGAAGACTATTAGCCAGCTTAATATCTTATTTTCTCTTTCACTTATGATTTACCTTATACTTGAAATATATTTAAGCTGGTTTCAGTATAGTGTTAATATGTGTGTTTGTAAATATATGATTAGCAATAGATATATGCCTGTGTGAATATAAAAACATTTGTTGATCATAGACTGATGCCAAAATAATGAATAAGATGGTTTCTTTCTTGTCAGCCAAGTGACTCATCACCAAAAGTATATTCTCTAAACACTTTTCAAATGTTTTTTGCAGTTGTTAATAGTGAAAGAGTTCACAAACTTTGGTCTTGTAATTCAGTAAACACCTTTCTCAAGACATTGAGCTATGTCACAATAAAGAATTTGTTTCTCAAGAATTAAAGAGCATTTCGAATGTGAGAGTACCGACTGTCCTTCTCTCATCCTACTGTTCCCCAGCATGCTGGTCTCTCACAGATATGCCCAGACACAGCAGGAGCAATGGAACCATAGGCAGAGAACTATCAAGATCCCCAGGTCTGCAATCACCTCTAGCAGATAGGTAGATGTTTACACATCTCTGGAGTAGTGACTACCTCAGAATTCTGTCTGGCTGAGGATTTGGTTCGATATTCAAGTATCTCCTAGCAGATGGCAGGATGTAGTGTAGACATTTTGCCAAAATTACTTTTAGCCACTGACACCTTGAGAACTTTTTGGCTAAAATCCTCGTAGAAAATAGTTAATATCCTTTAGAGTGCCTAAAACACATTTTGATGAAAGAATAGAACCCACAGGTCATGTGAATTATCCTGATCATATATTTTATTTCATATGAAACTTGATTATATGTTTCTGTGGAACTTCAGAGGTCCTAGACTCCCAAAAGTTCTTGGAGAGTCTCTCACTGAATCATGATTTTATATCCAGATGAAATAAAACTATGTCCATCCCTGAAACTCACTGCATTGTAAACCACATTTGAATTCCCTGTTTATTCAGTACCTGATTCAGTTCTTCCGTATCTAAGCACTTCATTGACTCTTTCAAAAATCTCACCCTAATTTACAGTTAGAGACTTCCCTTAAGACCGTTGTTTCACCTCAAAAAAAAAAATGTAAAATTTAAAGGAAATTAAAGGCTTCTTTCTGCTCAGCTTTCACTTCCTAAGTTATAACCTACCAGCGTTCATAGTTAGGTAACTTTGTGAATACAAATTAGTACAAACATCTTAATCATTAGACAAGTATAGTCCTACTTTTCTTAGTATTCTGTTAGGCTATATGTTGAGACATTTTCTTACCTTTTGCAATGTTTTAATGATAAATTGTAAAACTATTTTAAAATTATTTTACCTTAAACCTATGAATTTACTGCATCATGTGTGTACATGATTGAATGTGCATGGGGCAAAAAACAAGGAAGGAAAAAGGCTGCACTTAGTAGGCTAAGGAAGACTACATTTAAAATTGATGGTAAAGGGAGGACAGATTTCTATAATTAAAAATTATAATGTTAAATATTTTTATAAAAGTATTTTAAGAATGTTATAGTGTAACAACATAGATGTGAAAATCACTCCATCACAAACCCCAATCCACTAATAAGTTTTATGTGAGAACTTCACTGAAAATCAATGCAAATTATATTAATAAAAGGAAACCAGAAACTATTTACACTTTTAAAAACAAAAATCTATACTAAACTTAAAAATCAAATTTTGTTATCTTTAATTGATATACTTTATATTAATCAAACAATTATGTTGAAAATATATATTGTCACACAGATACCAAATTGGCCAATATATGTTTCAAGAAGGAATTTGATACTAACTAGCAAAGATGAGTTACAAAAGAAATATATTTTTAAAAAAGAAAGTTGGTAATGCTGGGTTTTGTTTTGCTCTGTGTGTGTGTGTGTGTGTGTGTGTGTGTGTGTGAACATGTGTGCATGCATTTCCCTTTCTTTGGCACATTTTTCAAATGTGACTATGGTCAGCACTCTGGCTTCCTTTCTACATGTCCTAGAATGTGGCGAAAGGAGAACACCATGTGGAGACAGAGGCAGATATTATAATGATGTGTCTACAAGCTAAGGAATTCTGACAAGCTATGGATTGCTGACACCCACCAGAAGGTGGGTGGGAGTCATGAAACAGATCAAACATTTATAGAATAAGATCAGAAAAATAATATTAAAACTGTCTAGAATTGTTAAAGAAAACCTATCACTCTTTACTGAACATAAACAGGGTGTGTATTTACTTTGATGTGGAATTATAGCTTTAATGTCAAATCTTAGTTTCTCCTTTTTGCCACCAAACTGATCTTACTTGAGAATTTAAATACTAGTGATAGATTAAGAAAGAGGAAGATTTAGGATGATAGGTTCAAGGGGGGGGAGGTAGAGACAAACAAAAATGTTAAAAGCATGACTTGTGGACATGGCAAGGAACACAAGTCAAAGGCTTTCACTTTCCACCTTCTCACCCCTCTATTGAATTTCAGGGTCAATGTTATATCATACATGTTTCAGGTTAGTATGGGTCATCTAAATAAATGATGAAATTAGGGGCCAGTTTTGTTATTTTATTATAGGACACAGAATAATAGGTTGATTTTTTTGAAAGAAATGAATAAAGAGGATGAACCAACACGATGACAAGAGGAACAGAATCATTGCCCTCTTCTCATCCCCATCCACTGCCCATCCAGAAGGTATTCATAAATGAGTGAGTATCTTCCCAGTTCGTTCTTCTGTGCACCAATAGGAAAGTGCAATACACCTAAGTATCTACACAAAGGTATGTTTACAGTAAGATTTGTGTAAGCTGGGCAAAGGGCCCAGACATAACTGTGCATCTTAGTATTGTCATTATGAACCAAAATATCTGTGGTTGGCATATGAACTTGTGTTTTAAAAAACCTTTCCTGTAATGGAACCAGAGTTGGAGGCCATTTAGGCAACCACTCATTAAGTGTTCCATACTATTTCCTCTTCCCATTCTACACTCTGATGCAACAACTATTTGAACAAATCTATACTCATATTATTAGATGTTGAATAAATTAATAAAAGAAAAATATGACTCATAACTAATTTTTGGAATAATTCTTAAAGTAATGAATGAATACACTATTTAAATGTGAATAATGGTATCATTTATTAAAATTTAACATCAGATCTGGTACAGAGGCCACATACTGTATTAGGTGACAAATATATACACTATATATGGGCTTCCCAGGTAGCTCAGCTGGTAAAGAATCCACCTGCAATGCAGGAGAATCCAGTTCAATTCTTGGGTTGGGAAGATCCCCTAAAGAAGGGATACGCTACCCATTCCAGTACTCATGGGCTTCCCTAGCGGTTCAGATGATAAAGAATCCAGCTCCAATGCAGGAAACCTGGGTTCCATCCCTGGGCTGGGAAGATCCCCTGGTGGAGGGCATGGAAACCCATGCCAGTATTCTTGCCTGGACAAGGTGGTGGGCAGAGGTGCCTGGTGGGCTACAGTCCATGGAGTTGCAAAGAGTCAGACATGAATGAGGGACTAAGCATAGTGCAGCATATATACTATATGCATATTAGTTTAACACTCATAACAATGCTATGAGTCCAGTATTACATTATCAGTTTAATTTCGTATGATGTTATGTAGCTTATAAGTAGAATAACCTGGATTTGGCTCCAAACCAAGTATTTATTTTTCTACTTGCTGAAATAGTTTATTGAGTCAAACAATTAATAATCAACACGCCTGGATATAGAGATCAATTTCTTTCACTTAAAATTTACCATCCTACTAAAATTAACTTCATATTGACTGCTTTGCCAGTGCAATACACTGAGAGCAAAAAAAAAAAAAAAAACCTTTCAATAGAAAATAAAAATTAATCTCACCTCTGAACAAAGCAAAGAATCTCATTTGCATGGATACTTATATAATGATGACATAACCTCTGTTCCCAAGCTTGCTATGTTAATGATGTGTGTCAATATGAATTCATTTTCAAACCCATAGTTACATGCAGCTAGTTTAATGACAGACATCAGTCTGGAGCCACATAGAAGCTGTAATTATACCCTAACTTTCTGCTTTTATAAATGAAAGAAATGTGCTCATTCCAAAAACGTATCCAATTTGACATGAGGCCTCTACTATCCTTCCTCACAAAGGACTTATGACCTAAAATTTACTCGACCTCACTCCCAAAAGTTAAATTTTCAATAAATAGTCACTAATGGATGTAATACAAATTTCTATACAAATTTTCCATAACAGTCTTAATTGCCTCATCATAAATCTAGTGTAAGATGAGATCAAATGACACATAAACAAGTATATGCCACAGAATTACACAAAAGAACTGCTAGCAAGAAACATTGAGTATGTACCCTGACCAAGATCAATTTTTTATACTTTTGAATGTCTATAGTCTTCTATAATGCCAAATTTCAGAATAGCAGCTTTGAACAACTGCAAATCCTCCAATTTCTTTTGACTTCCAAAGATTATTAATATCTGAATAGCATATAGAATTATTTTCTGCTAAGATATTGAGGTGTTAACAATATTTTATTGTAAATTTAGAAATACAATATTTATTAGCAGTAAGTTAATTGCTAATACAGATTATTGTCAGCCATATATCTGACAAACAAAAGAAATTTATTTCCTGAAAATCAAATGAGGAAGATTTTTGCCAGGAGGAAAACTTCAAGAGCCAGATACTTGACTGAAAAAATTAGTTTGAACAGAACCATTAATAATGCAAACCTGGCAGTAAGTGTCACCTGAAATCGGGCCATAGCATGTTCGTTCCCACAATACTAGCTTTCTGTATGCTTCTCTGACTTTGAACTTGGCATGCAATTATGCACTAATTTTTCCATCCAAGGTTTCTTGAAGGGTGGAGCAAATAGATCAAAAATTGTGAATGAGGGAAAGAAGAAAACAGCAGTAAAAATACTCAGAGAGTATGTAAAAAGAGGTAAAGAAAATAAACGGGTCAAAAAGGTAATAAAAATGAAATCTTACTACTGTAGTAGTCACTTTGCTTCTCTCTTTTTTGCACCCATTGTGACAGGTGTCCTTATTTCTAAAAGAGTTTATTACCCTCATAATGTAATGGTTTCTTCTAGAAAAAACAAAAAAATCACTATGCCTCATTACTTTCAATCTCATTTGTTTCTCCATGTCACATTTAAGAAAATGAAAACATATTAAAATGCTCACATATCAACTTCACCAGCTAGGGAAGTTCTAGCTGGATTATGCCTGAGGTAGTGCAATATATTAAATCAATTGAAGCAAGAAAATTTATTGTGTAAATGCAATAAAAATATCTAGAATTTCTTCTGCATTTATTTTTTACAATATTCTATAATGAATATGTGCTTCTTGGAATTCTTTTGTAAACAAACAATATAAATAATGCAAAGGAAAATAATGAAGTATATTATTAACTAAACTATCTTTCTAATTTGGTAATTGCAAAAACTTCAAACAGCCATTCTATTTTGTGATGTTTCAAGTTACCAGAAAACCAAATTTGCTTGTAAATTTATAATAGCATGTTTTAATATTTTTCTCATATTTTGAATTATATCAGATATTATATTTGGTAATACATTTTAAAGTTCAATGGAGCCAATAAACTACATACTTGTATTCACCAAAGTTCAGAACATTTTGCAACATACAAATGATCAATTAAACAGATAGGAAATATAAGCTTTAGTATGAGTGCTAAGACGTTTCAGTCACGTTCTACTCTTTGTGATCCCATGGACTGTAGACCACCAGGTTCTTCTGTCCACGGAATTCTCCAGGCATGAATACTGGAGTGGATTGCTATACTCTCATCCAGGGGAATCTTCCCCACCCAGGGATCAAACCTGTTGTGTCTTACATCTCCTGCATTGGCAGGTGGGTTCTTACCACTACCACCACCTGGGAAGCGAGGTTAATTTGCAGAATGTGGCTTGATCTTTGGCCACTTTTAGGCTCCCAATATTCTTCATGATTTATTTATTCATTTTTTAATGTTAAATTAAACTTTTATTTTTTTAATTTAATTTAATTTTATTTTATTTTTTGAGCTTAGTTTTTTTTTTTTTTTAAACTTTACAAATTGTATTAGTTTTGCCAAATATCAAAATGAATCCGCCACAGGTATACATGTGTTCCCCATCCTGAACCCTCCTCCGTCCTCCCTCCCCATACCATCCCTCTGGGTCGTCCCAGTGCACTAGCCCCAGGCATCCAGTATCATGCATCGAACCTGGACTGGTAATTCGTTTCATACATAATATGATACATGTTTCAATGCCATTCTCCCAAATCTTCCCACCCTCTCCCTCTCCCACAGAGTCCATAAGACTGTTCTATACATCAGTGTCTCTTTTGCTGTCTCGTACACAGGCTTATTGTTACCATCTTTCTAAATTCCATATATATGCGTTAGTATACTCTATTGGTGTTTTTCTTTCTGGCTTGCTTCACTCTGTTTAATAGGCTCCAGTTTCATCCACCTCATTAGAACTGATTCAAATGTATTCTTTTTAATGGCTGAGTAATACTCCATTGTGTATATGTACCACAGCTTTCTTATCCATTCATCTGCTGATGGACATCTAGGTTGCTTCCACGTCCTGGCTATTATAAACAGTGCTGCGATGAACACTGGGGTACACGTGTCTCTTTCCCTTCTGGTTTCCTCAGTGTGTATGCCCAGCAGTGGGATTGCTGGATCATAAGGCAGTTCTATTTCCAGTTGCTCGCTCAACATGGGATATTTCCTTTTAGAGGAGTATATTTGTCTTTATGAGCATTCTCTATAGAGAGATTTATCCAAAAGAGAATATAGAGGAACAGAAGAAGGAATGCACATGCTATCATCCAGAGAAGCAACCACAGAAGATTAAAAACTGCCATCATTCGCTCCTGATATTCTTTCTTATAAACTTTAAGCTTAATAAATATTTTAAATCAACCAGATGTGGGGACGTTGCAGTTTATTATATCTGAAGTTTATTGTAATTTTCAGAATTTGTGGGTTGATCTTCTAGTAGCAAATGCCTATACTGTCTACTTTGTGCATCCTCCCAGGTACCTTGCCTGCTCTCTGAGCATATCTAACAGATGGGCTGAAGAAGAATAAAGGCATATTTTTTTTTGTTTATTACTTTGCATTGATTTGGCCTCTAACCTCTGTGTAAGCCTAGAGTTATTATTCCAGAGGTTGAAAGAAAAAACTGAAAAGTCACTTTCCTGGACAAAATCTTTGAGATACTGTAACATAAGCACCAGTAACATGAGAACTATATGTCAGACAGAGATGAGTTCTCCATTTGTGGACAGAATACAATATAGATTAGTACATTAAGGGTTCTGAGACCAGCACTATACTGATACTTTGAGGATTCAAACTATATGCATGTCATGATGTATCACCCACTGATGCTCTCAGCATGGGCCCTGGCCTCAGCAGATGCAGTGTGGCAGCAGACACAAAGCAGTGATCAGAAAGCAAATAAAACAAGAGAATGTGAGGAAGCCTACAAAAAAAAAATTGTTAACTCATTTAATATGATTACAGGATGCAATACCTTTTTGAGATGGAAAAATGACTACAGGGGTAGATAGATGTAATATGGAAACAAGTGATGTGTGTGTCCATAAGAACAGAAGTCAGCAAACCATGACCCATGGACCAAATCTGGTTTTGTACCTGTTTTTTTTTTTTTTTTTTTAATAAGTAATGTTAATTGGAACACAAACACTCCCATTTGTTTATGTATTTTCTGTGGATGGTTTCATGCTATAACAGCAGAGTTGTTCAGTTGTCAAGGCAAAGAATAAAATATTTACTCTCTGACATTTTATAGAAAAAGTTTGCTAATCCCTGGTCTGAAGAAGAACACCTGCCAGAGCCAGGCAACATTATATTGACTTAACTTAGTGCCTGCTATAGTTTAAACAAGACAAGGCCAAGAATGGTTTTCATTTTCAAGAAGTTTATAAAAAACATTTTTGAAGAGTGGAGAGTTACAGAGGAGTATATCAGAATTATCTGTGTCCCTAACAATGACATTAATTTAAAAACCTCTCCAGAAGAAAGCAAGTCTGCAAATATACAATAAGTACCTCCTCAGCTCCATGCCCCATCCTTAGCCAAGAGTATGACAGTAGTGAAAAAGTCCAGTACTGTTCATGTTTCAATATAGCTTTTACCCAGGGAAACATAGAAGAAAATAAACACAAAAGTAATTTGCATTTACATGGAAATAGGTTCAGAGTAGGAATAGTAAAATGTAGTAATCTGAGAAAGTAGGAAACATTGAGTCTACTGGATCTAACTCATCATTTGGGACCACATCTACTGAGCCCATCTGGTCCCAGCCAACCTTCAGACATAGAAGGGAAACACATATGCTAATTTGTGCATGCTACTGATCGTGTGGTGGTTGATTACTCACAATTGTTGTGGTAATAACCATCACACATCACTTTTAGGTCAACATATAAAGTCCTATGCCTTACAAATGTCTATATCTATTCTTAATTCTGTTTCGAGCATCATCAAATATGCCTCTACTTTTTGTTCATTATACTCCAGTTACCCCTCTATGCTTCATGTCGCTTAAATAAGCCAAGCATCCTTCTGACTCAAACCTTTAATCATCTCTCTGTAAAATGCTTTTTACCTATATATCTTTCTGTCTCTTCCTCACCTCATTCATATATGAGACTACATCTCATTGCTGTAATATGTAATCTTTCTTCTTAGTTCTTTTGCATATCTGATATTTTATTACACATTTTATTTACTTGTTTATTCATTGTCTCTTCCACCAGAATTTTAACACCATAAAGGCAAGGACTTTTCTTTGTTATATTTTCTTCTTGACCTCAGAGTTATAGAATAGTGGTTAACAAGACTATGGTTGTTCATATATACACACATATATTATATATATATATATATATATATATACATATATATATATAAAATTTATAAATATATAGTTTTGGTTGTTTTCTACAAAATGGTACAAAGCTTAATGCATAGTGAGCTTGCTTATACTGTCCTAGATTTAAAGGCAACAATTTATGATCATGCTTGAGATTAAAATAAAGCACAAAAAAGTCTATGTAAATTATATTCAGAAATGTTTGAGGTGGGGAACTGGAATATCTGCAATTAAATAAGGTCAGAAGTTATTTGTTATCAGAGAATAGCAAAAATATATGTGTGTGTGTATATATGTGTATATATATATAATGTATACCTATTATCTGCTGTGAAAAATGTGAGAAATAATTTTGTTAGGATGCAATAGCATGTGGTCTAATAAAGGATGATCTTGGGACTTCCCTGACAGTCCAGTGGTTAAGACTCTGTGCTGTCAATGCAAAGGGTGTACATTCAATCTCTGGTCAGGAAACTAAGATCTTGTGTGCTGCGCAGCATGGCCAAGAGATTAAAAAATAAAAATAAAAAATAAAATAAAAAGGATGGTCTTTTTGAAGCTCTTTAATCTTCATTCAAATATACCATAAAGATATAACATGTTTATAAACTTGATGCTCTAAGAGACATAGTAGAACGCCTAGTGAAGCAGTGAACAAAAAATAATTTTAAAAGAAATACAAAGATTTTGGAAATAGCCTAGAAAATGAACGAAAATAATATTTTTAAAAAGTCCCAAAAGCTACAGAGAAAAAATTTTTAAGCAAATATAAATAAACTAATCATATGATTTTTTACAGTTCTCCAAACATCTCTGTCGGTCAGTCAGTTCAGTCGCTTGGTAGTTTCTGACTCTTTGCAACCCCATGGACTGCAGCACGCCAGGCTTCCCTGTCCATCACCAACTCCTGGAGCTCACTCAAACTCATGTCCATTAAGTCGGTGATGCCATCCAACCATCTCAACCTCTGTCATCCCCTTCTTCTCCTGACTTCAATCTTTTCCCAGCATCAGGGTCTTTTCCAATGAGTCAGTTCTTTGCATCAGGTGGCCAAAATATTGGAGGTTCAGCATCAGTCCTTCCAATGAACATTCAGGACTGATTTCCTTTAGGATGGACTGGTTGGATCTCCTTGCAGTCCAAGGGACTCTCGAGAGTCTTCTCCAACACCAGTTCAAAACCGGTTCAAAGCAGTTCAAAAGCATCAGTTCTTCAGTGCTCAGCTTTCATTATAGTCAATTTAGCAATGGAGACAATATTTCAGCATTTTCAGATCAGATTAGTCGCTCGGTCGTGTCCGACTCTTTGCGACCCCATGAATCACAGCACGCCAGGCCTCCCTGTCTATCACCAACTCCCGGAGTTCACTCAGACTCATGTCCACCGAGTCAGTGATGCCATCCAGCCATCTCATCCTCTGTTGTCCCCTTCTCCTCTTGCCCCCAGTCCTTCCCAGCATCAGAGTCTTTTCCAATGAGTCAACTCTTCACATGAGGTGGCCAAAGTACTGGAGTTTCAGCTTTAGCATCATTCCTTCCAAAGAAATCCCAGGGCTGATCTCCTTCAGAATGGACTGGTTGGATCTCCTTGCAGTCCAAGGGACTCTCAAGAGTCTTCTCCAAAACCACAGTTCAAAAGCATCAATTCTTCGGCACTCAGCCTTCTTCACAGTCCAACTCTCACATCCATACATGACCACAGGAAAAACCATAGCCTTGACTAGACAAACCTTTGTTGGCAAAGTAATGTCTCTGCTTTTGAATATGCTATCTAGGTTGGTCATAACTTTACTTCCAAGGAGTAAGCATCTTTTAATTTCATGGCTGTAGTCACCATCTTCAGTGATTTTGGAGCCCAAAAAAATAAAGTCTGACACTCTTTCCACTGTTTCCCCATCTATTCAGCATTTTAGGAGACTATAATTAGATGCATTATTTTTTTTACAATACTGAACCTGTTTTATATTTTGGGACAGTCTATTGTTTCATTTATAGATTATCAGATTTTAATGTGTTAGGTGTCAAGTTAGATATTTACAAGTTTTGGAAGGTAGAATATTGACAGTAGAAAATGATGGTTAACAATTATTAAAGGTGGGAAGAAACAAAAGCCTTAATTAAGATCTATTCAGTTTATACCCTCATAAATGCCACAGCACTATGGCTTAGTTATTGGAGCAGTCTGCAATTGGCTGTCTTGCTGACTGATCCCAGGGCCTTGGCTTGGATGTTATAGGAATTCAAAATAGGTGGAACAGACTGAGCCAGTGAAACTTATTGATCCCATTGCTGTTCCTTCATCCATTTGCTGCAGGCATATACACATAGTTCATGCCTGTATGACCAAAACACTGGATTGTAGCAAGGTCGATTCACTGTTTTCATCCATCGTAATGACTGATTTAGACTGTCACACAGTCAATGTGATTGATTATATAAAAGTTGGCCAACAAAACTCAAAGTTGCCTTTCCATAGCTGCTCTCATTATGGTCTGAAAACAGCATTGTTTTTTATCTCTCCAAAGCAACATTTGAAGAGGAGTTTTGTCAATCACTTTGTTCATTCTAAAGCAGATGTCCAAACCAGGTATTTCTTCCTTTATCTACCATCACAACTTACTCTCTCAGTACCACTGACATGATCATGTTTAGGGCATTGAAATGCCTGCAGCTGCTGTAAGTTCTTACATTTAGATTATGCCCAGGATTCATACAATAGAGCACTTTTTCCAAGAACTGCTATGTGGGCCTGCTGCCTTTTGACAGAGTGCCTTTTATATTCCCACAATACAATACTACCATGTTTGCCTGTCATCAAGGATGTGATAGTGGGTTATCAATGAGTACTCTTTCTTCTAGTCACAGTCTTCAAATTCTACTTTAGGGCTCAAGTATACCCATATCAAATAAACAAACTATATGAGAGATATTAAATTTCAGTTTCACTGGCCCAGTCTGTTCCACCTATTTTGTAAGTATTTATCTTGACACCTAACAGAACAAAACAAAGCATTGGACTAGTTTTGAAGGAAACTGCTAAATGTCTTTCAAAATGATTCCACCAGTTTACATCCCCATCAACAATCTGTGAGACTTCCTTTGGCTCCACTTCCTTATCAACATATGATGCTGTCAATTTTTCGATTTCAACCACTATACTAGCTGTGTAGTGGTGTCATATTGTTGTTTTAATTTGCATTTTCCTGACCACATATGATATGGACCATATCCTTACATGTTTATTTTCCCTTTGTATATTTTCTTTGGTAGGATGCCTGTTAGGATGTTTGCTGCTTTTTCTAATCAGGTTAGTTGTTTGCTTATTATTGAGTTTTAAGAATTCTTTGTGTATTTTGGAAAATAAACCTTAAATCAGTGAGTCTTTTGCAAATGCCTTCTCCTAGTCTGTGGTTTGTCTTTTAATTTTCTTGATATTGTCTTTGAATATTTCACTCCACTCTCTTTAGTTGGCATGGTTTCTGAGAAGTCCAATGCCTTTTTTTGTTTTGTTTTTCTGGCTTCTTTTGGAATTTTTCTTTTTTCTTTATTTTTTTGTAGTTGGAAATATATATGCCTAGGTGTATTTTTTCTTTTTTTTTTTTTCCTCCATTTATTCTGCTTTGCATTTTCTGAGCTTCCTTGACTTGGCTTGTCCCTTTCTTTCTTCTGATATTCCCACGTACGTTACAACTTCTGTAGTTGTTTCAGTTTTTGGACAATCCCTTTTATGTTTCCCCAGTCATTTACTCTTTGCTTTTTGAGGTTCTTTTTTTTTGTTTGTTTCTAATGATTCGATTGATATATACTCTAGCTAGTAAATGTTTTCCTCAGTGATGTCCAGTCTACTGTTAATAGTAAGTCCATCAATGATGTTTTTAATTTCTGTTACAAAGAGTTTAATCTCTAGGATTTCTTTTTAGTCCTTTCCTAGGATTTGCTGCCCTCTGCTTACATTGTCCATCTGTTGTTGAATGATGTTTACTTTATTCATTAGAGTCCTTGTCATATTAATTATAGTTGTTTTAAATACCTAATCTGATAATTCCCATACCTCTATGACATCTGGTTCAGGGTATTTGCTTGGTATTCTTTTGGTAGATAATTTTCTGTTTATATCTATACATGATGTACCAGGTAAAATGAAGTGCTCCAGATAAGCTTTAGTAATGGGATAGTAGGACTTCACAGGTAGCACTTGTGATAAAGAACCCTCTGACCAATGTAGGAGACATAAGAGATGTGGGTTTGATCCCTGGGTCAGGAAGATTGCTTGGAGGAGGACGTGGCAACCCATTCCAGTTTTCTTGCCTGGAGAATTCCATGGACAGAGGAGCCTGGCAGGCTACAGTCCATAGGGTTGCAAAGAGTCAGACATGACTAAGCAACTTAGCACAGTATGATGGTAAGATGTGGAAAGAAAGGAAGCACTCTACAACTCTATGATTAGGTCTTAATCTTTCAGTGAGCCAGTCAGTGCCTCTGGACTGTGAGTTTCACAAGTGTTTCTCAGTTTTTTCTCCCAAATTAATTGGGACAGTTAAGCTAGAGTGGGCTGAAGTAAGGTATTTTCTTTGTCCCATGTTAAAGACTAGTGTTGAATGGAGTTGAGTGTTTCTCTTCTAAATCAGTTATCCTCTGATAATGGGCCAACCGGTTAGTCTCTAGTTAACTAGATTTTCCTGAAGGCATGCCTTTTCTAAGTAGAACAGAGTAATCTGAAATATTTCAAAATGTTTCCTTTTGCCTTCCCCATGCTAAAAACCTGAGTGGATTTCTCTCTGGTTATCAACATTTATTGTGGGAATCTAATGAACTTCATGGAGGTAAATCTTATAAAACCGTGGGAATTTTACTATGGCTGGGTCTTCCTGGAGTTTTTACTCTTAGACTTGCATACATACGAGTCTTGGATACTCACTGACCACATTTCTGGTTTTCCAATTCCTGCACTGATTCCTCTGGAGATTTCCATCTGTGAGTCTCTGTTCTGGTAAATTGTTATTCTCTGCTTTCACTTGTCAGTCTCTCCAGTCTCAAGGGGAGTGGTTTGTTCTCTGTCCTTCCTTTTGTGTCTCTTTTTTTCTCTCATCTTAGCTTACCCAAGAAGATTTGTTACACTGGAGTCTGTTAACCTTTATTTGTTAGAATGAGCTGGTGATTCCAAGATACTTACATGCAAAAGCAGAAACTTGAGGTCTATGTTATTTTTTTAATTCAATGAAAGACATAAGATGTGAAAATGTTAGTATTTTATTTTGTAATAATTAATAACAAGTGTCTTAAGAAGTTGTTTAGATACTCTCTACAGATGTGAAGTGTACACTTTCATAAAACTTGCTAAGCTGTGTCTGACTCTTGTGACTGCACGGACTGTATCCAGCCAAGCTCCTCTGGCCACAGGATGTCCTAGGCAAGAATACTGGAGTGGGTTGCCATTTCCTTCTCCAGGGGGTCTTCCTGACCCAGAGATCGAACTATGGTCTCTTGCACTGCAGGCAAATTCATTACCAACTGAACCACCAAGAAAGCCCCTTCATAATACTTAATAAATAGCAATGAATCTCATTACATTGGACCACTAAAGCACCTACTTATACTGATAAAAATTTTAAAGTGCATAAATAAAACTAATAATTTTAAGGAGTTGTACAAATTACCTTTCCTCAGCAAAAAATTTTCCTATTATCTTTATTGATAGTTCACTTACATTTGTTAGTCCTTGGAGAAGCAAGGTTATAATTTGCTTTTTTTGAGGGCCAATGTTGATAATTAACATGTTATATTTGATTGATAAATAACATGCAAGGTTACACACATGCACACATTAATAACACGTGTTGTTAAAATCTGAAATTATGGATAACGTTCATCCCAACACTTCATACAGACACTTGAAGAGTAAAAGATTAACTGCCTTAGCATGATCTTCAAAATAAAATCCTAACTGTGGCTAAATTTTCTAACTTTCCTACTCTAATGTAACTGCATTTAATTTCTAATTTCTAGGAATTCTATGCTCCAAGCTAATTTATACAATATTAAAACAGCTAGTTTTATTGTTTCATATATGCTATGCACAACCCATGATTATTTATTTAATGACACATCATTACATACTAACAGAAGCAGAAGATATTAAGAAGAGGTGGCAAGAATATGCAAAAGAACTATACCAAAAAGATCTTCAACCCAGATGATGATGATGGTATGATCACTTTTCAAGAGCCAGACATCACAGAATGTGAAATCAAGTGGGCCTTAGGAAGCGTAACTATGAACAAAGTTAGTGGAGATGATGGAATCCCAGTTGAGCTACTTCAAATCCTAAAAGATGACGCTGTTAATTAAAAGTGCTGTACTCAACATGCCAGTAAATTTGGAAAACTCAACAGTGGCCACAGGACTGGAAAAGGTCAGTTTTCATTCAAATCCCACAGAAGAAAAATGCCAAAGTATGTTAAAACTACCACACAATTGCACTCATCTCACACGCTAGCAAAGTAATGCTTAAAATTCTCTAAGGCAGGCTTCAACAGTTTGTGAACCATGAACTTCCAGATAGTCAAGCTGGATTTAGAAAAGGCAGAGGAACCAGAGATAAAATTGTGAACATCTGTTGGATCATAGGAAAAGAAAAAGAATTCCAGAAAAATACCTACTTCTGCTTTATTGACTATGCCAAAGGCTTTGACTGTGTGGATCACAGCAAACTACAGAAAATTATGAAAGAGATAGGAATACCAGACCACCTGACCTGCCTCCTAGAAATGTGTATGTAGGTTAAGAAGCAACAGTTAGAACCGGACATGGAACAGCAGACTGCTTCCAAATTGGGAAAGGAGTACGTCAAGGCTGTATACTGTGACCTTGCTTATTTAACTTATATGCAGAGTACATCATGAGAAACACTGGGCTGGATGAAGCACAGCTGGAATCAAGATTGCTGGGAGAAATATCAATAACCTCAGATATGCAGATGATACCTCCCTTATGGCAGAAAGTGAAGAACTAAAGAGCCTCTTGATGAAAGTGAAAGAGAAGAGTGAAAAAGTTGGCTTAAAACTCAACATTCAAAAACAAATATCATGGCATCTGGTCCCATCACTTCATGGCAAAGAGATGGGAATACAATAGGAACAATGAGAGACTTTCTTTTCTTGGGCTCTAAAATCACGGGAGATGGTGACTGCAGCCATGAAATTAAAAGACGCTTGCTCCTTGGAAGAAAAACTATGACCAACCTAGACAGCGTATTAAAAAGCAAAGACATTACTTTGCCAACAAAGGGTCTATCTAGTCAAATCTATGGTTTTTCCAGTAGTCATGTATGGATGTGAGAGTTGGACTATAAAGAAAGCTGAGCATCAAAGAATTGATGCTTTTGAACTGTGGTATTGGAAAGACTCTTGAGAGTCCCATGGACTGCAAGGAGACCCAACCAGTCAATCCTAAAGGAAATCAGTCCTGAATATTCATTGGAAGGACTGATGCTGAAGTTGAAACTCCAATACTTTGGCCATCTGATGCGAAGAACTGACTCATTGGAAAAGACCCTGATCCTGGGAAAGACTGAAGTCAGGAGAAGAAGGGGATGACAGAGGATGAGATGGTTGGATGGCATCACCAACTTGGTGGACATGAATTTGAGCAAGCTCCGGGGGTTGGTGACGGACAGGGAAGCCTGGTGTGCTGTAGTCCATGGGGTGGCAAAAAGTCGTACATGACTGAGTGACTGAACTGACCTGAACTGTTCATTACATAATTATGTCATACATTACATAAAATTTCAGGGACAGAAGCTGTGTGTTTCCGCCAGTATTCACTTCGTACACGGTACATAATATGTTACATAAGTGCATATATATAACTAATAAATAAATCAATAAAGAAGAGATATTTAGCTAAGTCTATCAAAATCCTAGTAAACGTATGTTTTATTTTATAGTTTATATTACATATTGATGGAAAAATATGAAATTGGCTTGACTAATGCAATTTGTACAAAAGACATTAGTCTGTTAAATTCCAAATTTATATCTCTTTTCTTTATTTCAGGTATAAAAATCAAATGACTGTAAGTCCTACATGTCCGATTTAAAAAGAATAGAAATTAATTAGCTTAAGCTCATTGTTGTCACAAACAAAGTTAGCTAATATGCCAACATTTTCCTATTTTACAAGAGAAGGTGAAAATCACCATTTTAATCTTTCTGTAGCTCTAAATGCCAATTTTTAGTAAGAAAAATATATATTAATACTCTGATCTTTACTACAACAAGGCTTATAGATTTAGATTTGGGACACACAAATATAGCCAAAATTGGATTCTACATAGACCATATGAGACTAGATTATAGAGTAAGAATCAAACAAACATCTTCAAGAAGAGTAAAAAAATTAAAGGATGAACAGGGAAAGAGAAGCCCTATTGGAGAGGCAGCTGGGAGAATAGGAAATCAAGTTATTATAGAAAATGAAGGAATGAAAGTGAAGTCGCTCAGTCGTGTCTGACTCTTTGCGACCCCATGGACTGTAGCCTACCAGGCTACTCTTTCCATGGGATTTTCCAGGCAATAGTACTGGAGTGGGTTGCCATTTCATTCTCCAGGGGATCTTCCTGACCCAGGGATCAAACCCGGGTCTCCTGCATTGTAAACAGACCCTTTACCGTCTGAGCCACCAGGGAAGTCCTCAGATGAAATGGAGTGATTCAAACTCAGTGGTCTATACTGGTAAAGAAAATAGAAAGTTGGAGAGAAATTTTTTAAAAATTTATTTTGTAAACCAGAGCTTGTTACACATATTCAGAACAGTTTCACTTATGTTAAGTAGAAGCTGCTTTGTAGCAGGCTGGGGAGAGAATTTGAGCTAAGAACTTGTGAACATACATAAAAAGGATATTAGGAGCTTGGCTGCAAATTTTAGAAAAATAATAGTTGAGATTTTCTTGTGGATAGTGGTGATTTTATTTGTTTGTTTTAGTTTTTGCGTGTGAAAATATATTTAAATTCTGATGGTAAGAAGACTGTGAATGAAATCTTACAATTTTAGTTGAGAGTAGAGGTCATAGATGGGACTTTCCTGGTGGCTCAGAAGGCAAAGGATTTGCCTGCAATGCGGGAGACTAAGGTTCAGTCCCTGAGTTGGGAAGATCCCCTGGAGAAGGGAATGACAACCCACTCCAGTATTCTTGCCTGGAGAATTCCACGGACAGAAGAGCCAGGTGGGCTACAGTCCATGGATTTGCAAAGAGTCAGACACAACTGAGTGATCTTGGCTGGCTGAGGGTTCATAGATGAGCCTCCAGAGGAAGGTGCAGGCTATATCACAGCCCAAAACATTTATAGAAGAGTAACCCAGAAGAGAAGAAATGACACATTTTCTGTTATTTTAAGATGACTATCACATACAAGATAGACTTTTCATCTAGAAATGTGTATAAAATGGCTGTGACAAGAAATTTGGTCTTTCCAAGATACAAACAGCTTAAACATTTGACAATTTCATCAGTATCTCTGAAAATTATTTTTAGCTTTAGGGTTAAAAATAGAAAGTATTTTGTATATAAGTAATTTAGCAATATTTACCTAAAATCAAATGGAAAAAATAAGTATGCATTACTCCAAGACAGACTTTTATTGATTGACTATGTTTATAAATTTGAGTATAGTGGGAAGAATTGATGCTTTTGAATTGTGGTGCTGGAGAATTCTCTTGAGAGTCCTTTGGACAGCAAGGAGGTCAAACCAGTCAATCCTAAAGGAAATTTTCCCTGAATATTCTTTGGAAGGACTGATGCCGAAGCTCTAATACTTTGGCAACCTGATGCGAAGTGCAGACTCATTAGAAAAGACCCTGATGCTGGGAAAGATTGAGGGCAGGAGGAGAAGGGCGTGGCAGACGATAAGATATTTAGGTAGCATGACCAACTTAATGACATGACTTTAAGTAAACTGGGAGGCAATGGAGGACAGAGGAGCCTGGCGTGCTACAGTCCATGGGATCATAAAGAGTTGAACAAGACTTCATGACTGAACAACACAACAACAAATTTACAAATATTGGCTATTCTATTTACTTCTCCTCTGCCCCTTTTCCAGCTCTGGATTAATATCCTGTTGATTCAAGTTACCTAATATATAGTGTAAGAGGAATAAAATATGTTGGGTACTGCTGTCTGATTAGGTATTTGAGATTGCCCAATTTCTGTTAAATTTCTGAATCATAATTTACTACAAACAAATATTTTCAAGAAGAAAATAAGTTAGCTGGCCTCTTAGTTGTCACATATATAATATGACCTCTGTGAGTTTGTAGTAAAGACAATTGAGCATTATGTTCCTTGTACTCTTTTCACTATCCCAAAATTAGCAAAATTATTCACCAAAGTTTCGCTTATTCCTTAAAACTCTAGCAATAGAATTTGCTTTGATTTTGTTACTATGAATTTCTGATAAGTGAAAAATACTATTAGTAAAAATAGCATTTTCATTTACTTTATATAAATCTGAAAGACTTCTTTTTCAGATTCTTCATGTTCATGGATGTCTGGATTGATCTATAACAATCAGTACTCCGTTTATACTCTAAACAAAACTAGATGCAGCTGTAATACTGGTATGATGTCATGAGTTAACTAAAAATTTAAAATTACATGTAAATTAAACTTTGACAATGGCTTAGAATGTTCTCCATTAATGTCTATTTAAGGAATCACTTTCCAAAAGGGCTAAAAGTCAAGTAAAATAAAATGAACATTTTTGAGTGATGGATGTTCACCTTGTGTGCTGAGATAGAACAAGAATAAATGACTTGCTTTCTACTAATAGATATTAGGAAAACTTTCCAGGTAATGATATACAGTAGTTACTAAAAAGATGATTGCTATTTAAAGATTTGGTAGGAGATAGGAAGCTATATTTTTTAACATCATTTTTGTACTGAATATCTTTGCATATATATATATATATACACTATGCTTAGATATTTATTTTAACAAGGATGTATCCTGCCTTCACAAATATATCATAAAGTATTTGAGGCCAATTGTATCTTTAAGTTCTTAATAGCCTACATGAAGATTTTAACATAGTGTGGTCAAAACTGCATTTGCTAACAAATAGTTAAATATTGGGAAATATATATTTCAAGGTACACACATTTTCTCTAACCAAACTTTTCTTTCTTTCTTTTTGACTTTTAGTAAGATTATGTGTGACTCTTTTGTTTATATCTTTTGTAAAGACCTAGGCCAGATCCATTCATGTCTCCTGAGACATTAAAATTTGTCCTAAGCAAAATTAGTAGTGGCAACCTTAGTAGTTTTCACTTACCAAAAACCCAACAATGTTTACTCTGAGATTTATTTTACACAAGTCTTTAAAAAGAAAAAAAAAAAATAATAACAACTATTTCCTCAAATGTGTGAATCCATGTTTGAATTAGAATTCAAACTAAATAATGATATATTTGAATTATGCAGAATATTTATTTAAACCAAACTGCTGCTGCTGCTGCTAAGTCGCTTCAGTCATGTCCAACTCTGTGCGAACCCATAGAGGGCAGCCCACCAGGCTCCCCCATCCCTGGGATTCTCCAGGCAAGAACACTGGAGTGGGTTGCCATTTCCTTCTCCAATGCATGAAAGGGAAAAATGAAAGTGAAGTTCCTCAGTTGTGTCCGATTCATAGCAACCCCAGGACTACATCCTACCAGGCTCCTCCGTCCATGGGATTTTCCCGGCAGAGTACTGGAGTTGGTTGCCATTGCCTTCTCCATTAAAACAAATTAGAAGTTGGTATATATTGTAGATATATAATAAGCAAATGTCAAAAGAAATATCAAAACACACTCAGGGCACACAGATATAAATTATTTTTTAAAAATTCATTTAAGCAAATAAGAGATAATGTTGTTATTAACATAGGGTACTGGGCTCTTCGATCTGATTTTCTTTCCTAAAGCCCCTAGAAAACCTGCTACACATTTAATGATTTTCCCCACTTTTAGGAGAGAATTTTTTAAAAGATTAAAATAATAAATTATGGTTTAGCCATTATTCTCAAACATAGTATAAAGTAAATATATATCATTTTCCTGAAAGGTACACTTTAAATAATTAAATAAATGTGACATTTAATTCTGTATACTGAATCTACTTAAGCTGTTACCACAATATTCTGTTTATTGCTATTTACAGTGGAAACAGTGTTAGACTTTATTTTGGGGGGCTCCAAAGTCACTGCAGATGGTGATTGCAGCCTTGAAATTAAAAGATGCTTACTCCTTGGAAGTAAAGTTATGACCAACCTAGATAGCATATTAAAAGGCAGAGACATTACTTTGCCAACAAAGGTCTGTCTAGTCAAGGCTATGGTTTTTCCAGTAGTCATGTATGGATGTGAGAGTTGGACTGTGAAGAAAGCTGAACGCTGAAGAATTGATGCTTTTGAACTGTGATGTTGGAGAAGACTCTTGAGAGTCTTTTTGACTGCAAGGAGATCCAACCAATCCATTCTAAAGGAGATCAGTCCTTGGTGTTCTTTGGAAGGACTGATGCTAAGGCTGAAACTCCAATACTTTGGTCACCTCATGTGAAGAATTGACTCATTAGGAAAGACCCTGATGCTGGGAGGGATTAGGGGCAGGAGGAGAAGAGGACGACAGAGGATGAGATGGCTGGATGGCATCACTGACTCAATGGATGTGAGTTTGAGGGAACTCTGGGAGTTAGTGATGAACAGGGAGGCCTGGCGTGCTGTGATTCATGGGGTCGCAAAGAGTCGAACATGACTGAGCAACTAACTGAACTGAACTGAACTCTACAAAAAGAAAGAGGACTATGAACACACATCTGTAGAATCAGAGTGGTAACTGAATAATATCTATAAAGGGCTAAACATCACAGCCACTCTCAGTCCATTTTTAATAAATATGGAGTTGTGTGCAGAGGCCCAGAGACTGAAGACAGTATTCTGAGATAAAGCACTGAATCAAGTTTCAAGAGAAAATACTTGAAAACTAGATATTCTGTAAAACTTATTTTTATTATTTTTAATTTCTTTTTAATTAAATGGTAGTTGATTTACAATATTTCAGATGTACAGCAAAGTGATCCAGGCATGAGTGCATGCTGAGTCACTTCAGTCATGTCTGACTTTTTGCAACCCTATGGACTGTAGCCTTCCAGGCTAGGCTACTAGAGTGGTTTGCCATTTCCTATTCTAGAAGATCTTCTTGACCCAGGGAGCAAAACCACATCTCCTGTGGCTCCAGCATTGCAGGCAGAATTCTTTATCGCTGAGCCACCAGGGAAGGCTGATTCAAGGATATGTATGTATACATACATATGTAGTGTTGGCTGTTATTTAATTGCTAAGTCATGTCCGACTCTTGCAACCCCATGGACTATAGCCCCTAGCCTTTTCTGTCCATGGGATTTCCCAGGCAAGAACACTGGAGTGAGTTGTTGTTTTCTTCTCTGGTGGGTCATTCTGACCCAGGAATTGAATCCATATCTCCTGCATTGTAGTTGGATTACTTACCATTGGGCCACCAGGGAAGCCACATACACATATGTGTGTGTGTGTGTGTGTATTTTTTTTATATATATTACAGATTATTATAAGATACTGTGCTATGTGCTGTGTACTTAGTCACTCAGTCATGTCCGATTCTTTGCAACCCTTTGGAGTGTAGTCCACCAGGCTCCTCTCTCCATGGGATTCTCCAGGCAAGAATATTGGAGTGGGTTGCCATGCCCTCCTCCAGGGGATCTTCCCAACCCAGGGATCGGACCCTAGTCTCCCGCATTGAAGGCACATTCTTTACCATCTGAGCCACCAGGGAAGCCCACGAGATACTGAGATACTGAATATAGCTCCCTGGGCTATACACTAGGTCCTCGTTTATCTATTTTTGTGTATAGTATTGTGGTATCTGTAAAACCTAAATTCCCAATTTGTCATTTCCTCTTCTTTCCCTTTTGTTTTCACAGTTCAGTTCAGTCGTTCAGTCATGTCTGACTCATTGCAACCCCATGAACCACAGCACACCAAGTCTCCCTGTCCATCACCAACTCCCAGAGTCCATCCAAACCCATATCCATTGAGTCGGTGATGGCATCCAACCATCTCATCCTCTGTCATCCCCTTCTCCTCCTGCCCTCAATCTTTCCTAGCATCAGGGTCTTTTCCAATGAGTCAGCTCTTCGCATCAGGTGGCCAAAGTATTGGAGTTTCAGCTTCAACATCAGTCCTTCCAATGAACACCCAGGACTGATCTCCTTTAGGATGGACTGGTTGGATCTCCTTGCAGTCCAAGGGACTCTCAAGAGTTTTCTCCAACACTACAATTCAAAAGCATCAGTTCTTCGGCTCTGAGTTTTCTTCACAGTCCAACTCTCACATCCATATAGGACCACTGGAAAAACCATAGCCTTGATTAGACGGACCTTTGTTGGCAAAGTAATGTCTCTGCTTTTTAATATGCTGTCTAAGTTGGTCATAACTTTCCTTCCAAGGAGTAAGCATCTTTTAATTTCATGGCTGCAGTCACCATCTGCACTGATTTTGGAGCCCAGAAAAATAAAGTTAGCTAATTTCCACTGTTTCTCCATCTATTTGCCATGAAGTGATGGGACCAGATGCCACGATCTTAGTTTTCTGAATGTTGAGCTTTAAGCCAACTTTTCACTCTCCTCTTTCACTTTCATCAAGAGGCTCTTTAGTTCTTCTTCACTTTTTGCCATAAGGGTGGTGTCATCTGCATATCTGAGGTTATTGATATTTCTTCCAGCAATCTCGATTCCAGCTTGTGCTTCTTCCAGCCCACCGTTTCTCATGATGTACTCTGCATATAAGTTAAATAAGCAGGGTGACAATATACAGCCTTGACGTACTCCTTTTCCTATTTGGAACCAGTCTGTTGTTCCATGTCCAGTTCTAACTGTTGCTTCCTGACCTGCATACAGATTTCTCAAGAGGCAGGTCAGGTGGTCTGGTATTCCCATCTCTTTCAGAATTTTCCACAGTTTATTGTGATCTACACAGTCAAAGGCTTTGGCATAATCAATAAAGCAGAAATAGATGTTTTCCTGGATCTCTCTTGCTATGTCAAGTCTATTTCTGTTTTGTAAACAAGTTTATTTGTATCATTTTCAAAAAGGTACCACATAAAAGTGATATTATATTTTGTTTGTCTTTGTCTGACTTTCTTCACTTAGTACAATAATCTCATAGCCAAGACACGGACGCCTGATGTCTGTCAACAAATGAATGCATATCACCACTTCTTTGATGGCTCAGTGGTAAAGAATCTGCCTGCAATTCAGGAGACCCAGGTTAGATCCCTGGGTTAGGAAGAGACCCTGGAGAAGAGACTGGCAACCTTCTCCAGTATTCTTGCTTGGAGAGTTCCATGGACAGGGAAGCCTGGCAGACTACAGTCCATGAGGTCATAAAGAATGGGACACGACTGAGTGACTTTCACTTTGATACTATTATTTACTATATGTAGCATTCTATCAGTGTTTTTAGAAACAATCTTGTAAAAGTAAGTCAGGATGAAATTAAGTCAAGGACTTTCCTGGTGGTGCAGTGGATAAGAATCTGGCTGCCAATGCAGGGAACACAGGTTTCATGCCTAGAAGATCCCACACGCCACAGAACAACTAAGTCCAAGTGCCTAGAGCTAGTGCTCTGCAACAAGAGAAGCCACCGCAATGAGTAGCCTGTGCACTGCAACCAGAGGGCAGTCTTCACTTTCTGGAAATAGAGAAAAGCCCATATATAGCAAAGAAGACTGAGTGCAGCCAAAAATAAAATAAATAATTAAATATATTTTTTTAAAAGAAGTGAAGTCAATATTGCACTATGACCCTTTTAAAATGGCATCTCATGCCCAAACTCTCTAATGAAAAGCTGGCATCCTGAGTCAAGTAAAAAAGCCCCCCATCAAATGATTAAAATAGTTTACAACTACTGGCAATATGAAAAGTGTGAATTAACTTTTCTGTACATAATAGTAGCAGAATCATAGATTTAGGAATCAAGTATTCTTATTTGAAATCCTTGTTTTACTGTGGGAAAAAGGACAACTTGTTGAGGTTTTATGATGATTAAATTAGGTAGTACATATGAGAAGCTGACAAATAATGGATACTTTTTTAATGATGTTTCAGTAACTTCACACCAGAAAAAAATTGTCTATTTCAGGTCACCTTGTTTACTTCTTTATACCATCCCCTGTGATGACAACTTCCCCACCTGATGAAATTGGTGTTAATGATGGAAAAGTGTGATTAGATCTTTCTAACCATCATTAAAATTTTGCTAATGAAGTCTGAACTTGTTCCATCAAAAATAGATTTTATTTTATTTAGACATTTAATTTTTAATTTAATTTTTGAATATAGTTAATATACAGTATTGTGTTAGTTTCTGTTGTACAGCAAATGAATCAGTAATACATATACATATATTGACTCTTTTTAATATTTTTTCCCATATAGATCATTACAGAATATTGAGTAGGGTTCTCTGTGTGATACAGTAAGTTCTTATTAGTTATCTATTTTATATATAGTAGTGTGCATATGTTAATCCCAATATCTCATTTTTATCCCTCCATCATTCCCCCTTGGTAAACCTAAGTTTCTTTCTATATCTGTGATTCTATTTCTGTTTTATAAATAGGTATATTTTAAATAACCATTTTATTTTTCAAGTGGATTAAAAATGATAAACAAAATGAAAGCTTTATCCATAAAATTATCCTGAAAAATGACAAGAATGATGCTAAAATTAGTAAAGGCATCTTTGTATGTTAATATTTTTATGTTCTACAGGATTAATTTGTACTTAACTTTTATTCAGTGAGTCATTATACATGTAATTATGTATTAAAATTAATTTGCATTATTACACTCTATTATGTAGTTTTGTTTTCATGATCAAGGATAAAGTATGAAAATACAGTCTGGTTATAAAAGAAAACTATTATGGCAGTATGATATACAATGCTGCCTTTGTACATTAAAACCAGAATGTTTTTCTCAAAAGATACATTAACTCTGCAAGTAATACTTCACTCTGTTGAAAAGTAAAAGCGAAGAGATTTTTGATGTAAATTTTCTTAAAGAAGAGGAAATTACATTCATTATGCTTCTATATTTAGATCAGTGTTTTGTTTTGATGTAACATTATCCTATCCACTTCTTTTTTCCTCAAATCAGGCTGCAGATAATTTTAGTTTTACTGGTAGTTTGTCTATTTCTCTTATAGCTATGACTTTTTAAATTACATATTTCTAATAGGGAGGTGGGGCAAGGAAATTCCAATCTAACCAATAACTACAATTATAGATTTGATACATGGTCTTCTAAATATAGGATATAAGCTTAGTTAGGTTTTTCTCTAATAAAAATGACATTTTGTGCATTTCTATAAAACACTTTAAAAGCTGAAAGTCACACAAGATGTATTTTATTTTTTAAATTGAAGTATAGTTAATTTAAACTATTATATTAATTTCAAATATACAACATAGTAATCCTTTTATTTTTTATTTTTATAGATTCTACTCCATCTAAAGTTATTATAAAATATTGACTATACTCCCTGTGTACAAAATCTATTTTAAAATAGCTATCAAAAGACAAGGACCCCTGAGAGATGGAAAACAAACTGCATAAATCCTACTGTGATGATTCATTTTAATGTGTCAACTTGTCTGAGCCAAGATTCCCAGATATTTGGTTAAACATTATTCTGGAAGTTTTCATGAGGATACTTTTTGAATAAAATTGAGATTTAATCTGCTGGACATTGAGTAAAAGCAGATTATTATCCATAATGTAGGTGGGCCCCATGCAATAAGTTAAGTACCTTAACAGAACACAGACTTTCTTGAGCAAGAAGGAATTCTGTTAGCAGGTTGTCTTTAGATAGAAATTGCAAGTGTGTTCTAGGTCTCCAGCCCTCCAGCTTACTCTAAATATTTTGGATTTACCAAAGCCTCCACAGTGCATAAGGCAGTTTCTTAAAATAAATTCTTGTCTCTGGAGAACCCTAGTGAATACAGCTATATCATTATAGATACTGTCATGAAAACAGTTTATAGGCACATAGCAGAAGGATAACAATCAGAATATGGTGGTCTTCATTAATTGAAAAGACTGAGGAAAGTGTCCAGGAAAGCCAGGTTAGTTAAAGTTCTCAGGGCAAGATAGAGAAGTAATAGTAGGGACCTGATTTCCTCTTAGACCAAAAATGATCAACAGGTGAATGCAGGAACTGGAACAATAGATTTCAAAACACTGGGCTTCAGAAAATAAAAGGTAGTAATCACTGAAGATAAGGAAAAGGTAAGTCTTCCTCCTGTCCAAGTTTAGTGCCTTATGACAATTTATGGCCATTGTTTAGAAAAAGCAAACTGTAAAGGAGTCCATGAGACTTCCTTGTTGAGGAGGTTGAGTTGTCATACTAGGGAAAAAAAAAAAAAGGGCTGAGGTTCAAGGGATAAATTACAGGTGAGGAATAAATAACACTGTGAGAACCTCAGAGATGCAATTTTTTTAAATATAAAATCACATCAAAAATTTCTTCATTTAATGAAATCTATGAACTTATGGGTCCAAAGAGCTCAACCGAATCTAAGTAAATGAAACATAAAAAAAAAAAAAAAAAATGCACGAACACGTTATAAATCAAATTTCTCAAAACCAATAATAAAGAGAGAAAAATCTTAAAAGCAGCTAGAAGAAAACACAAACACACATTATTCACCTAGCAACAAAGAATGACAGAAGATTTACATGCAATTTTGAAAGATAGTAGAACAGCATTCTTAAAGTACTGGGGGGAAAAAAAAGTTAGGATAGAGGTATATAACTACAGAAAAGAGTTTTCAAAAACTAAGAGCATATAAAGAGATTTTAGACATTTAACAGCTGCAGAATTTATCATTAGCCAATTCTCACCTGAGGAAAGGTAAAAGAAGTCCTTCAGACAGAATGATAATGATCAGTAGAAATATAGATGAAAAGAGCAACAGAAAGAAAATATAACTATAAGAAATTTTAATTCCCAAATCTCCTTAAATAGGTAATTCTCTCTAAACATACTGTTAACAAAGTGTATTAATTTTCTTAAACAAAAATAATGGCAATTTAGTCTGAGTCTTTTAAGATATGTAAAAATGTATAATGGCAGTAAGAAAAAATTAGAGGAAAGGAAAGGAAGTGTATTATAGCACATTTTTATACTGTAAGTGAAGTGATGTAATATCACATGAATATGGACCATAAATTAAAGATTAAAACTATAAGCCCAAAAGTAATTAGTAAAATATCAAACCAAAGAGTCACAGCAATCAACCAAAGGAGATAAAATAGAATATATTTTAATAAAACAAAATTCATAACATATTAAAAAATGTGGGATTCTGATACTGCAGTACTTATCAAGAGATTTGTTGTATTAAAAATATACCCTAAGAAGGAAGCATGGATTCAAATAATGCTGCTTCTCTCTTAAGAAATAGCAGAATAAATTAAACCCAATCAACTCAGACAACAGAAATCCAAACAAAAAAAAGACAACAGAAAATAATAATAAAGGTCAGAGTGTAACTCAAAATAGAAGCAAAAAATAGTCAATAAAACAGATCATTCTTTGAGAAGTTATGTTTAATAATACCCTAGTCAAAATGACTAGAAAAGAAAAATAATTATCATTATCCAAACTGAGAAGGGAAGATTCATTATAAATGATATACAAAGGTGGCTCAGATGGTAAAGCGCCTGCCTGCGATGCAGGAGACCCAGGTTCAATTCCTGGGTTGGGAAGATCCCCTGGAGAAGGAAATGGCAATCCACTGCAGCACTCTTGCCTGGAAAATCCCATGGACGGAGGAGCCTGATAAGCTACAGTCCAGGAGGTCGCAAAGAGTCAGACACAACTGAACGACTTCACTTTCATTTTCACTTTCATAGATGACTTTGAAAATGAAAATGTTAATCACTCAGTCCTGTCTGACTCTTTGGGACTCCATGGACTGTACCCCACCAGGTTCCTCTGTCTGGAATTCTCCAGGCAAGAATGCTGAAGTGGATAGCTATTCCCTTCTTCAGGGGATCTTCCTGACCCTGGGACTGAACTTGGGTCTCCTACATTGCAAGTGGATTCTTTACTGTCCGAGCCAAGACTTTAGGCTAATAAATTTGACAAGTTAGAAAAATAAAAATAAAAAAGTGAAATTCCTTGAAAGACACATACTAACAAGCTCACTTAAGAAGAAATTAATGCCATGAATAGACCCATATTAAAATTTAGTAGGGGTAGGAAACGGCAACCCACTCTAGTATTCTTGCTTGGGAAATTCATGAGGTTGCAGAGTCAGACACGACTAAGCACACACACACACAATTTAAAGAAATTAAATTTATACTGAAAGTCTTCCCTACAAGCAAATCTCCAAATCCAGATGACATAATTGATGAATGGCACAAAATTTTTACAAAGAGACCAACACAAAATGAGATACTTAATCAGGTGACTCTCTAGAGAAAGACATTCCAGGAAGAGGAATAGCATTTTGTAACAGTTTCAGATATCTTTTCTTCCTAGGTTCATGAAACTCTCCTCTAGTACAGGATGGTTTCCTCAATGGATATTTTACCTTTAAGCTGTCTGCATTATGAGAAGTCATGGCAATATGGATAATATAGAAAGAACTGCAGTATTTCTCAGTTTGTTTTTTTTTTTTTTTCTTACTAGATTTCAAGCTTCTGTGATACCTAGGAGAGTCTGGCAAGGAAATTGCTAATAATGTAACTGATTGGAGAAATATTCTTTGTCAACTAATTCTTCAGAATTGTTGACTATAAGGCATAGAAAAATCCATCCCATTCTGAGATACATCAGAGAAAAAATGAACTTGAAAAGCTAGGAGACAATATATCTTTTATAGTATCTCTATTAGCTTGATACAATGTTAAAGTGCTCCTGTACTTATTCTAAAATCTAATGTACATGATAGTGGGATATTAATCACTGAGCAGTCCCAAATGTTGAAAATAATGGGCATGGTCTAGAGGTGGATGTTAAAGTATCGTCTGTTTTCTACCGAATGTCAATCCTATTCTCTGTCCATTTTTCTGCTACTTTAAACACAATTTTTTACTTTTTTATTTTGTCTAGGGGTATAGCTGATTAACAATGCAGCGATGATTTCAGGTGAACTTTGAAGGGACTCAGTCATACATATATTCATTGTATTCTTGCCATTAGCACTGGTGCGTATTGTTTCAGTGTCAGTCTGATCATTTTGATCTTAATCAGCACTGTTGCTTGTTATGTTGGAGTCTAATCATAACTCATCTCACTCCCAACACTAGAACTTAGAAATACATAGAAGAATTGGAATCAGGCCAAACACTATCTACTTGAAAGAAGGTAGGGGACTTTGAAATTACCTTCCAAATCACTTGTGATTCCATAAATATACAATTTAGACTCCACCCTAACTTCAATCATCATTTTTTTCCCTCAATTTTCTGTCTTTCAGTTTTAGGCGTTATGTGGGTCAGCTTTTTCTTAAAGAAATCTTCATTTTTTTCAAGTAAACAAAAGCACAGCATAGTGTAAATGGTGTCTAAACAGAAGTGGCTTTTTTTCTGAGTATTTGTGAAAATGAATTAAAATTCAGGCTATTTTGTGGTCTAGGAAACTACAGCATTCTTGCAAATGCAAGCAAAGGGTCAAGTAAATGAACAATGCTTTATATCATTATTCTGAACTCCCTTTTCTATGCTGGCTTCATTAAAGTAAACAGTACACCTGGCCTGCTTGATCCTCACACAAATGATAAATAGCTAAGCTTCTGCCAAAGCAATAGATATAGATTTCCTACATCCTGTGCCTTTGGCTAAAGGGAAATAATAGTTAAGTAAATCCAACTGGCAGTGGCAGTCAAGTAGTCCATTTGAAGACAGTTCTAAGTTGAAGCTGTATCAGTGTTGGCATACTAAGCTTCTGGAAGAAATTTGCATAGCCTTCTTTTCATTCAAGTCCTAATAGACAACAACATTCAAATGCATTTGTATAAATAATGATAGTTTTCTAAAAAGCCTCCAAACTAAGCTATTAAAACTGCAATGAGGCCTACAGTTACATATCCAGGAGTGAAACATGTGCATTTGTTGATTAAATTCAAACATTCTTTCACCCTAAATGTGACTAAAAGCAATGCCAATTTGATTGATGAATACTTTACCATAAATCTAAGTCTTGGATCAGAAAGAGCACTAAAAGAATAAAATGCAAAGTGACTGGTGCTTGGATACCAGGATGCAGAAGGCAAATAATCACAGAATACATATGTTGGTGCTTTTCAAGTAACACATTTCAGTAATAGGTCACATTAATTTTGCCACAAACAGGAAATGACCATGCATTTTAATTGGGGCAGCCTCATTTATGTTGGTAACAAAATCATGGCTCACATTTTCTTGTCAAATAATGATAAAGCAACAATATTCGGCTTCATCAAATTTATATTTCTGAAGTCAGTGGTGATGATGACTCTGGAAACACCACCCTATTACTATCCATGCAGATAAGACTTCTGTTCTAGCTCAAATCTCTCTCATACAGACATACTAAACATCACTTTTTAATTACTTTGGCAATCTATCTAAACAATATAAGGTAGAAACTAAAGTGTAACTCATGGAATTGCAAACATTCAGACATGACTGAGTGACTGAACTGAAAATGTAACTGGTTTAGCTTTATAATTACTTTTCTATGTATTTTTCCTTATTAGTCAAAACAATTATATTTTAATATAAACATTTATAAAAGATTCAAGGTAAGATATTGTTATTTTATACTATTATAAAATTGTCATTTTTGAGTTATTTCCATGATCTAACAGCCGTCAAAGGATTGTTTTGTCCCCAAAATCTCTACATTTGTTAAGTTCAATTCAGTTCAGTAGCTCAGTCATGTCCAACTCTTTGCAACCCCATGGACTGCAGCACGCCAGGCTTCCCTGTCCATCATCAACTCCCAGAATTTGCTCAAACTCATGTCCATCAAGTAGATAATGCCATCAGGCCATCTCATCATCTGTCCTCCCCTTCTCCTCCTGCCTTCAATCTTTCCCAGCATTAGGGTCTTTTCCAGTGAGTCAGTTCTTTGTATCAGGTGGCCAAAGTATCGGAGCTGCAGTCTCAGCATCAGTCCTTTCAATGAATATTTGGGACTGATATTTAGGATGGACTGGTTTGATCTCCTTGCAGTACAAGGGACTCTCAAGAGTCTTCTCCAACACCACAGTTCAAAAGCATCAATTCTTCAACACTAAGCTTTCTTTACAGTCCAACTCTCACATCTATACATGACTACTGGAAAAACCATAGCCTTGACTAGATGGACCTTTGTTGGCAAAGTAATGTCTCTGCTTTTTAATCTGCTATCTAGGTTGGTTACAGCTTTTCTTCCAAGGAGCAAGCCTCTTTTAATTTCATGGCTGCAGTTACCATCTGCAGTAATTTTATTAGATAACAATAAAAACAATCATTAGTATTACTAATTTTTTAGTAAAATTTCTGCAAATATTACCTCTATGATGTTGTTAAACACTAGTAATTTATAAATATACATATAAATACATTTTATTTTCAGTTTAATAAAGGATATAGTGCAAATTCCAAATATTCAATCATTAAGATGCTCACTATATACTTTTTATGAATGTATATAGATGCCTTTGATACATTCTTCTTTGACTGAGATCTAATTCAAAGTAATCTGTATGATGAGGAGAGAAGATCACAAAATAAAAATATAAATAATTGAGATTAAAATTAGATTTGCTAGCATTTTACACTTAAAAATAAGAAATATATCATTTTTGGAGGTACAGACTGGATTAACAAGAGATGTCAGGAATTAGTTATTTCTTTAAGGCCTACGTGAAACAAAAGTAAAGAGCAATTATTATCATTTTTAAAACCCTAACTGTTACATTCTTAGAGGGCTGTCCTGACAAGTTATGGGTCAATTTTTCTTTCTTAATGAATATGTATTTAACCGAATTCAATAGTATAAAATTCCTATTTAAGTGTACTTCTGATATATGCAATGATAAAGAAAGATTATTTTATAGTGCGTAGCTATTCATATATTACAGAAAAATGAGACAGAATTTTCAAGTTGTAATAGTCCTGATTATTTAAACATTTCTACAATTACATAGGTGTGCAGACTATAGTGTCCAGAAATAATAGAACCTAATTAATATTGGGCATTCCTAAAGCTGTTGACTGTGAACTTTGTTAAATATATATTTTATAAATACATTTGGAATTTTAAATGCTATAATTTTAAAACAGCCTATATTGGTATAATGGTGTACTTCCTCTATATGCTTCTGATTTAAAATCTGAACTACTCTAAAACTACATTTCAGTAGTAATTTTTAGGGATTATATATACATACAGGCTTCCCTGGTGGCTCAGATGGTAAAGTATCTGCCTGTAATGTGGGACACCTGAGTTCGATCCCTGGGTCAGGAAGATCCCCTGGAAAAAGGGAATGCCTACCCACTCCAGTATTTTTGCCTGGAGAATTCCATGTACAGAAGAGACTGGAAAGCTACAGTCCATGGGGTCACAAAGAGTCAGACACGACTGAGCTTCTCTAAATCACTCACTCATACATATAGAGATAGAAATGTGGAAAAGCAATCGTCTTAGTAGAAAATCACTTTAGAATTCTATTACAAACACAAGATAAATACATATATCTTTTAAAAATTTGTCCCTGATTTTTTTTCTGATCTTGTTTCCATGATTTCATTGTCAGTTATTTCCTGTGTCATGCCATAGAACTTTCCTTCTTCTCAAGCATTTTGACTCCTATCGGTAGAAGGAAATGGCAACCTACTCCAGTACTCTTGCCTGGAAAATCCCATGGACGAAGGAGCCTGGTAGGCTAGAGTCCATGGGGTCAGAAAAAGTCAGACATGACTGAGCGACTTCACTTCAAAGCAAACAAATAGGTAATGTCTCTAGCTTTTGATTGCATTCTCTTTAATTTTTGTTCCTTCTCCCTTCATTCACAGAGAGTTCTAGTTATAAAATGATTGCCTCTCAGCCACAGATTTAAATTTCACTGCCTGTTCTGTGAAAATGAAGCTTGATACTATCAATATTTGTTTTCTTTGTCAACTAGAATGATGATAATCTTTGTCAGCGGCAAACACTAGAGAGATGCTGCAAGGGGGAAGTGATTTCTTTTCTTGCTCTGCTGTGCTCCTCGTCATCATCTCCTGGAGTCACCTGGCTTCTTCAGTATTTGGTTACTGCTACGTGTGTGCTGCTTTTGTGGGACTAGACTTCTGAAACAAGTTCTTTGGTTTCAGACAAGTTCTTTGGTTCCAGGCTTCTTTCTGTAGCACCAGTGGCTTCTGAGAGGCAATCTCCTATAGTGCATTGATTTTTCTATTGCAAATCTCCTTCATTGTGTGAGCATTGCCAGGACCCAGTTTCTGTAGTGCACACCAGCTCCTAGTGTCAGATTCCTGAATTCCATGGCAGTTAGCAGCATTAATGTGCCATAACTTTTCATAGACTCCCCCTCCAGTGTCTCCTAGCCTAATGCCTCTGGTGAGACGCCTTCCCATCTACAGCTTTTCTCAGCTCCTAGAGAATAAATTCCCATCAAGTTCTACCAGTGAGTTCTCTGCCACTCAGTGAGTCATGGATGTACACTCCTGCTTAGATTCTCTATGTCAGCTCTAAAATTAGTGACTTTATAGCTGCTAATGCTCAAAATTCTCCAAGCCAGGCTTCAGCAATATGTGAACCGTAAACTTCCCGATGTCCAAGCTGGTTTTAGAAAAGGCAGAGGAACTAGAGATCAAATTGCCAACATCCGCTGGATCATGAAAAAAGCAAGAGAGTTCCAGAAAAGCATCTATTTCTGCTTTATTGACTATGCCAAAGCCTTTGACTGTGTGGATCACAATAAACTGTGGAAAATTCTGAAAGAGATGGGATTACCAGACCACCTGATCTGCCTCTTGAGAAATTTGTATGCAGGTCAGGAAGCAACAGTTAGAACTGGACATGGAACAACAGACTGGTTCCAAATAGGAAAAGGAGTACGTCAAGGCTGTATATTGTCACCCTGTTTATTTAACTTATATGCAGAGTACATCATGAGAAACACTGGACTGGAAGAAACACACGCTGGAATCAAGATTGCCAAAGAAATATCAATAACCTCAGATATGCAGATGATACCACCCTTATGGCAGAAAGTGAAGAGGAACTAAAAAGCCTGTAGATGAAGGTGAAAGTGGAGAGTGAAAAAGTTGGCTTAAAGTTCAACATTCAGAAAATGAATATCGTGGCATCCAGTCCCATCACTTCATGGGAAATAGATTGGGAAATGGTGGAAACAGTGTCAGACTTTATTTTTCTGGGCTCCAAAATCACTGCAGATGGTGACTGCAGCCATGAAATTAAAAGACGCTTACTCCTTGGAAGGAAAGTTATGACCAACCTAGATAGCATATTCAAGAGCAGAGACATTACTCTGCCAACAAAGGTTTGTCTAGTCAAGGCTATGGTTTTTCCTGTGGTCATGTATGGATGTGAGAGTTGGACTGTGAAGAAGGCTGAGTGCAGAAGAATTGACGCTTTTGAACTGTGGTGTTGGAGAAGACTCTTGAGAGTCCCTTGGACTGCAAGGAGATCCAACCAGTCCATTCTGAAGGAGATCAGCCCTGGGATTTCTTTGGAAGGAATGATGCTAAAGCAGAAAGTCCAGTACTTTGGCCACCTCATGCGAAAAGTTGACTCATTGGAAGACTCTAGTGCTGGGAGGGATTGGGGGCAAGAGGAGAAGGGGACGACAGAGGATGAGATGGCTGGATGGCATCACTGACTCGGTGGACATGAGTCTGAGTGAACTCCGAGAGTTGGTGATGGACAGGGAGGCCTGGTGTGCTGCGATTCATGGGGTCGCAAAGAGTCGGACACGACTGAGCAACTGATCTGATCTGATCTGATCTGATTCCTGTATACTTTAGATTTATCTTTACTTCTTACTGGTCAATACATTTTACTCTCTATTATAGAGAATGTTTTTTTTTTTTATATTTAACCTTTCTCCATGAAAATAAGCATGAGGTTTGTCTTTCTTCATTGGACCCTAACTAGACAAACTTTCTGAAAGAACCAGAAATAGTTCGATTATTTCTATTTCCTTAAATAGAATATTTAGAATATTTCCTTGTATTTGAGGAAGTTACTCTAATCACTTTGCTTAAACTGATATTTAGCTTATTAACTCATTCATTCGTTTACTTAATATTGCATCAGTGTTTGCAATGCAACAGGTGCTATGCTGATGGAAGTGTAAACAAATTATGTAAACTCAGCAATGAATCACACAATTAAGTAAGTGTTAGTCGCTCACTTGGTTGACTAAAACATACTCTATGTGTAGTAATTTTGAAATTGAAAATGCTAATTGTTCAAACATGTCCGACTCTTTGCAACCCCATGAACTGTAGCCCACCAGGCTGCACTGTCCATGGAATTTTGCAGGCAAGAATACTGGAGTGGGTAGCCATTCACTTCTCCAGGGGATCTTCCTGACCCAGAGATCGAACCCTGGGTCTCCTGAATGAAGGCAGATTTTTTACCCTCTGAGCCATCAGGGAAGTTATTTTGTTTCATTTTAATTTATATCATCAATAGTTTTTTGAACATTAACTTTTCTAAAACTCATCAAAGGAGCACATGTAAAGTAGGAAAATAACAGATAACATTGCTGTCTTTCCGCTTCTAAGTAGGAGAGAAATCTAGATCTATCAAAAACAAAAACCTGATACGCACTGCAAATATTATTTGAGCCCTTCCCAGTTGTATTTATTGTACCTTTTAAACTTCTAGGCATTTATTTTTTAATAGAAGTAGTCCCTTCCCCCTCAAGCAGTTCAGTCAACAATTATATTAAATGTTTCATTTGTATCTGGCAAAATACCATGTTCTGGATTGTCAAAGACACATAAGTTCTATATCTTCTTTTTGCTTAAAGAGGTCATATTCTGATGAAGGACTTTCATGGTTTAGGCAACACCTCAAGAGTACTCTCCAAAATGAAAAAAGGAAATAAAAGGCATCCCAGGTAGAGCAGATAGAGGAAATAGTGCATGCCAACATTCAAGGATATGAAAAGACAAACAAAAATAGTACAGAATGAATGTAAAGAAAATGAGTAGTTTGTTGCTGCTGCTGCTGCTAAGTTGCTTCAGTCGTGTCTGACTCTGTGTGACCCCATAGACGGCAGCCCACCAGGCTCCTTCGTCCCTAGGATTCTCCAGGCAAGAACACTGGAGTGGGTTGCCAGTTCCTTCTCCAATGCATGAAAGTGAAAAGTGAAAGTGAAGTCGCTCAGTCGTGTCTGACTCTTAGCGACCTCATGGACTGCAGCCTACCAGGCTCCTCTGCCCATGGGATTTTCCAGGCAAGAGTACTAGAGCTGGTTGCCATTGCCTTCTCTGGAGTAGTTTAGCGATCTTTAAAAGACGAAAGATGACCTATGGAAAATGCATTTGGAGAAGTTAGCAGGGCAGATTTCGAAAGATTTTATGTCATGTTCTATTTAAAAGTTATAGAGCATAACCCTGTGACTATGGATCTTAATTTTTCCAATGATTAATGTAACTTGGAGAGTCCTATTATTTGTAGTAATCTGTTAAAAGTAAATATTGTGATTAATCAGAAAAAAATTCTATAATACAAAATGAGTATAATACAAACTGCTAACTACTTATTTACTTAATTTTTGGTAAAAATCAATTCATCTTAAATAGCAAAATTACTATAGGTGCCTATAGTGCCTAAACACAGCAAAACCGCAAAGAAAATAAAAATGTAAAATAGATGTGTGAACTACTTCTTTCTTAAAATAGCTTTTAAAAGTAGGATAAAAGAATTAAATAGCCCTTGTATTACCCCACAGATTATAAAGTAGTTCTTGAATACCACTTAATCCTCCCTTAATCAGTGCCTTGAATTTAGTAGACCAATTTGAGGAAGTTTATGCTGGGACTTAACCTACATCTAATCATCGGTTCACCTTATCAAATGCCTTATAAATTACTTCAGTGCATATTTAAGACTCCAAGTCTCAGTGCAGAATTGTCAAATGCTAATTATTATTTTGTCCCTATCATACAGAGACAAGCATATATTCTTCAAAGAGGGAGGCTTTCAGAAAAGTAGATATGATTCACTTCTAAGTTGAGAAAGGCTAATTGAGGCATTTTCTTTTTTATTGCTCTCACTTATATAAGAGATAATAAAATTGTGTGCTTTTCAAATCATGCAAGTAAACTATGGAACACTATGTCAAAAATAAATCATGCTACTTTGTTTCAATGTTGTTAAACATATTAACATGGAGCCTTAGCTTTACTATGTCACTATATTCAGCAATATTTAAGAACCAAGTATATGGATAGCAACTGTCTGCCTTCCAGGGACTTATAGTAAAAGACAGTCAAGAGTTAATTACAGTGAAAAAGAATGTCACAAGTTTTATACACTTTGTATTGATCTTCTGGAAGGTTTAACACACAAGCCATACCTTGAAATATAAAAACACATAATGAGAACTGAGTGAGCCAAGCCAAGGGGATGTGGAAAACAAAACTGTGTTTTAAGAGATATTTCATTTTGGCTGAAATAGAGAATGGTATAAAAGATTGGAAGTTTGACACTGCAAATAATCTTGTATATTAGAACTATGTGTTTTTTACTTTGTTCAATAGGAAAAAAAAAAAAAAAAGAACCAGAAAAATCCACTGGGAAGAAAGTTGTAATATCCAAACAATGCCTTATAATGACTGATATTCAGCAGTTTGAAGATATACAAGACCGTGGAGATCATGAAGGCATTTTGCTTATGTGGCTGATACAAATCTATGTAGTTTCAGAAATGGCTTAGGATAGCCCCCAACACTCTGAGAATTAAAAGCACAGAACAATATGATACACATTTTAAGAGAAGAACCTTGATGACTTAATTACCACCTGTTTTGAGGGAAGAAGGAAATGTCAACAAAAACTAACACATTTCAGTTTGAGTGTTAACAAACTGAGCACAGAAAAATGGAGAATGACACCACTTAGAATAATCTTTGAGAGCACAACTGGTGCATTAGATGAATTAAGAATAATTTTCACTAGGAGGTAAAATGTTACAAAAGCCCAAGGAAAGGAATATTTTTTTTAATTTAATTTTTATTTATTTATTTTTTAACGTTACATTATTGTATTGGTTTTGCCATATATCAACATAAATCCACCACAGGTATACACATGTTCCCCATCCTGAACCCTCCTCCCTCCTCCCTCCCCATACGATGCTGGGAAAGATTGAGGGCAGGAGGAGAAGGGGACAACAGAGGATGAGATGGTTGGATGGCATCACTGACTCAATGGAAATGGAAAGGAATGTTTTTTTAAAAGTCAACAGCGACCATTTTGAAATCAATACTATCTCATGTATTACAAAGAGCAAAGCAAACAAAAATGGTGGATTTTTTTCACTTTAAATAGTTTATATAATGAGTATTAATTTATTACTGTATATTAATTTCCCAGGTGATGAAGTGGTAAAGAAGGGCCTGTCAATGCAGGAGATGCAAAAGACAAGGGGTTCTCTCCCTGTGTTGGGAAGATCCCCTGAGGTAGGAAATGGTAACCTGCTCCAGAATCCTTGCCTGAAAAATTCCAGAGACAGAGGGGCCTGGTAAGCTGGAGTCCTTGGGCTCGCAAGAAGTCAGACATGACTTAGCGCACCCTTGATTTGACTTAAATGGCCTAATAGTCTGAATTTCACTTGTCTTCTTTATGTTATATATAGTAACCTGCACTTTTTCTACCTAACTATCCAATTATATATTCTAAAAATGAACCATTAAACTAAAATTAATATTACTGGTAAATTAAGCATAAAGAAAAAATAATAATATATGTTAGGATAAACTAAGCTATCCTAAGAGCTTTAAGACAAAACCCTCAGATTTTAGTGGCGTAAACTAACAGAGGCTTATTTTGCACCCTTGTGGAGACTAGTGTAACAGTAGGTGCTCTAGTGGTGACTGTACTGTGCTCAGCTGCTTCAGCGTGTCTGACTCTGTGTGACCTATAGACTATAGCCTGCCAAGCTCCTCTGTCCATGGGATTCTACAGGCAAGAATACTGGAGTGGGTTGCTGTGCCCTCCTCCAGGAGATCTTCCCCAACCACTGAATATTCATCTCCTGCATCTTCTTTGCAGGTAGATTCTTTACTGCTGAGCTACCTGGGAAGCCCCTAGTGGTGACTAAGAGACGCTGATTGTTCCTCTGGCTTTATCCTCCCAACTACAGGGCAGGAGAAAGAAGCAGAAGCTCTCATATCAGCAATTAAATGTTTCCACAAGAAAGCGACTATTCACTTTACACCAACAATTAAATGTTTCAGTATTCATAGACTGTTCAAGTCTACTCCCAGCCCATAGTATAACCTGTGGAATACATCAGCCTTAGGACAAAGTATAAAGGACTGTCATCCTTCTCACTTAGAGGGAAAGAGCACCAGACTTCATTGAGAATTTATATTTGCCAAAATTATAATACTGAAAAGTACTAAAGAATCATCCCAAGAGTCACACTATAATCAGTTGGCTCATTTATATTTATTTGTATTATTTATATAAAGATTAGTTTTTCCCAAACATTATCTGGGGTATTATAATACATTCATTCTCTGATCACCATGTACCTCCTGTAATGAGAATTTTTGCCAAAGCAAAGAAATATATTGTGTACAGAGTCTTCAGCATTTTATGAGCTATTATTTTGGAAATGCTAAAAATAGTTTACAAGTTTTAATTGCTTCATTGCACAATTCTTAGACTGCTTTACAAGTATCCATTAGGAAGTTATCTATGAGAGGTTAGTTGTGTGTGAGTGTGTGTGTGTGACTGATCTTTTAACTTTCTCACTTAGATGGCCTAGTATTCTTAGGTTAAAGTTCATAAAATTTAATGATTCTTTTTATATCCATCATAATTTTGCCTTTACACATTTTTTTTATTCTTGGCCTATTCTCCTCCTTCCTTATTAAACTTCTCTTTAAATATGTCAAGCATCTTCCATCTCAAGATCCTCAGAGTATTTTGTCAGTTCCTACTTTCATAAATTTGCTCAATCAACTTCAATTCAATCTTTATGTTTCAGATTAAGCCATTTAAAAGCTTTTTATCTCAACATAGCCCAACTTGCATCAAAAGATCTTGATATTCCCATATGTTGTTAAAGTAATGGAGATATTTTCCCACTATTAAATGTGTCTTTGTCTGTTTCATATTTACCTTTCTCCTATTTAAACACCCTGAAAACTGGGTAATGGTTACTACATCTAAAGCATCTATCAGAATGGCCATTCTAAATAATGGTATTCTTATATGAAGGATTACATGAAAATATTTAAACTCCATATGAGTTTTTCTAATATATCACATAAGCTTTGTACTTTAAATGTTAATCAAGATAGTATACTGGGTTATTTCCTCACACGTTTATAAGATGAACATACTCTCCTCTTCCAATGTGTTTAGAAAGGTAAAACAAGTCTTTGAAATTTGAATATGTAAAACAATCCTAATTGCATTGGTGTTTGAATATATATACATACAGAGCTGTACAATATTTAGAGGGAAGAAGAGGAGGACGAGAAGGAGGAGGAACAGAAGGAGGATGAACAAAAACGACCCTTCTGAGAAGGAAGAAGCAGCAGCAATTGCCAGTTGACATATCCGTGTTCTATGAAAAGGACATTCAAATCTGAAAAGACTCAATTTCCTCAAGATTCAGGGTAGGAATTAAGCTTACAATAGAATATGTCCACTTGCAATATGTGAGTATTCTGCCTGCTTCCTTTGATTGTGGCCACAGTCCAGACTTCTTTTGGATATCTAGTGCTGGCTGGACTCCCAGAATTGGCTCCCAGCCCTGGTCTATCTTGTTGGTCTGTGGAATACTCCTCTGAGAGGTTTTATTTGGATACACAAGCTCTCTAGTTAGTATCACAGCACTTAGATTTTCAGGTATGACAACAGTGTATGCAGTTATAAAACTGTACTTCCCCAAATCATTCCTAGAGTAAGAAGGTAAATGCCATAATTTCAAGTGTCTGGGATTCCATTTGAAGTGGAAATGTGGGACATATTTGGGAATACTTGGAGCCAGAAAAAAAAGAACCATAGAAAACAATAAGAATATAAACTGTTAAGTAACAGACTTGGGATCAGATGCAGTCAGAGACCAAATATTATGCTAGAACAGTTTGTTGAATGTTTCGTTTCCTATTGCTCCCATAAAAATTACCACTAATTCCATCTCTTAAAACAAGAGAAATTCATTATCCCACAGTTCTATAGGTCAAAATCTGATAGATTATCTTGATTTCTCTGCTTAGGGTGTCTCACAAGAGCAAAATCAAAGTGTCAGCTGACCCAGGTCCTTGTCTATACATTCTGGAGGATAATTTACTTTAAGCTTATTCAGATTTCTGGTTGAATCCAGTTTCATGCAATTGTAAATCCTGTTCACTTGCTAGTTCTAGGCCCAGGAGTCATTTTCAGTTGCTAAAGGCTGCCTGCGTTCTCTGGCACATAGCTTCCTCATCTTCAAGGCCAATAATGGCAGATGAAGTCCTTTCCATACTTTAGATCATTCTTGTACCACATCAGTCTAACTAGGATAAACGTTTCCTACTTTTATTTGTCCATGTAATTCGAATTACTCCAGTCTGGTTAATCCAAGATAATTTTTCCATCTCCAGGTTTGTAATCTTAACTACATCTATAAAGTCCTTTTTCCCATGTAACCTAAATATATTCACAGCTTCCAGAGAGGAGAGTATGATTATTTGGGGGAAACCATTGTTCAGCAGTTATTAGCCTACATTAGTCTAATAGAATGGAGTAATCATACCTGCATTCTTTTGAAATCAAGGATGAAAAAAGGATCAGAAAAGCAGTCAAAATAAACCATGATTGAGCTATGTTAAAACTGAAACAACTTTCTTTTACTAATATAAGTGTACCAAGATTAGGTGCCTAGAGTTTTAGTGAAACTGTTATTTCAAACGTATGGTTTAGAGATGTCTTTAAAAAATATGTTTCTGAGAGAAAAATGCAATTACAAAACAAACCTAATCCTTTCTACTTTTCCTAGTCATAATTATTATATATGGTATGATATGGTCAAAAGCTGGCCCTTAGTGCAGACCTTTGGAATGTACATTCTGGACTAACTTCTTCAGTAATACAATATTAAGGTATATTAAGGACTAGAATGAATGTGCACTACTTATTCAAAGTTGCATTAGGGAACTGAGTTATACTGGATTTTTAAAAAAATTTTATTTCTCAATGTCTCTTTTGTCTCAATGAAATGGCAGTGATATATATTGATATATTAAGGTGCTGAAGAATTTCATGCTGACTTCTCTCCAAGCATTAGCACAAAAGGCACCTTAGAGTTCTTTAAGGGAAATACTGACCTAATGAATCTCTTCTTAATGACAGATAATGTGATAAAGCATGAATTCTGGCAAGCATAGGGTTTGTATCTGCTTGACAATTTGTGGTAAATCTGGTATTCCTTATTAGAAATGGAGGCAGTATTCTTTTGGCAGTGTGTACAATGTCCAACTACCTGTAAATTCACTTTGGCATTGATACCACTGTATTTTCCACTTGTCTATTTTCGGGAGTTCATAAACACAGCTTGACTTGTTTATTAGAGTTCAAAACCTGGCAAAGTACATCACTGCAGCTCTTTTTCATCTGCTGGGTTGACATGAAGATCAGTGACCCTTTTTGAATGATCGAGACTTTGACAGCTTAATTTCTATGTCATGAGTTGCTAAGGTAACACTATTTTTGTGAATTTCACAGTTAATAAATCCTTAAGAAATGTCTTCCATTTTTAGTATTGAAAGTAATTTAAAGTTAAAGTTAAAAGACTATTTCTTGGTTCACCTTGCATTCACTGAGGAATCTCAATCTACTTATCAGCTATTGCCCTCTTCCATGGAATATCTGATTCAACCGGACAGAAAAAGAAAACACAACGACATTACCCAGAAAGGAAATAAGGTATCTCTAAGAAGAAAATAAAGCAACATCTTTTTGATAGCTGAAATAGGTTTATGAGAGGAGAGTATGAGAAAGTACAATATTCAAAGCTACATTTAGATTTCAGAGTTTGCTTTTTATATTCAAATTTTGATACAGCTCACAATTTTTATTTGCATATACTCAAAGTTGCAAAGAAAGGTGAGTATTCACTTTGTGATGCTATTTAACAAACTACCACGCATTTAGCTATTTAGCATTCATTTATTATCTCACAATTTCTACAGGTCAGAAATCCATGCATGGCTCAATTGAGTTTCCCACTCAGGGTCTCAAGGCTGAAAGCAAGCTGTTATCTGAATAACCTTTTCTGGAGCTCCTGGTCTTCTTTCAAATTCAAATCATTTTGGGAAGAATCCCATTCTTGTGTTTGCCTAACCATTTTCCTGCTGTTTGTTTGACAGGAACCATTTTCAGTTCCAAGAGGCTACATGCAGCTCTTAGCTACCTGCCTTCTTTACAGTGTATTTCAACTGCCAGTGTCTGAAATGAGCAAGAACCTAGTTTTTTAAGGGTTCCCTTGATCAAATCAAGCCCAATGGGATCATTGTTTTGATTAAATTAAGTTAACAGGATCACAGGTGTGACATCCCCCATATTCACAATTTCTGCCAGAACTCAAGAAGAGAGGGCATGCAAGATTATGCAGCAGAGGGCAGAAATCATGGGGACCATGTTAAGATCCTGTCTACCCAAAGTACTTTCAAATATAGAATATTGCTATTCATAAGAGAAATCTTTCCAAGTCCATTTTGGGTTGGTTGAAGCCATCCTAAAGGAAATCAGTCCTGAATATTCATTGGAAGATGATAAAGATGAACTCCAATACTCGGGCCACCTAATTCAAAGAACTGATATTGGAAAAGACCCTGATGCTGGGAAAGATTGAAGGCAGGAGGAGAAGGGGACAACAGAGGATGAGATGGCTGGATGGCATCACTGACACCATGGACATGAGTTTGAGTAGGCTCCGGGAGTTGCTGATGGACAGGGAAGCCTGGCATGTTGCAGTCCATGGGGTTGCAAAGAGACGGACACTACTGAGTGACTGAGATGAACTGAACTGAAGCCATCTTAAAAGATAAAATTGTCAATTTTTTGCAAAAGTTCTTACTGTTTTCCTATTGTGAGTCTTTACACTTATAAAATAGAAAATGATATTCTGGCACACCTGCCTGCTATTAGCTAATAATCTAGACAGATAATTGAACTATCAATATTGCAAGTTAATATTTAAGTAATAGCCATAATAACATCTTTTGCAACTATATGTATATATATATATATATACACATATATATATCAATTTGGTACATTTAAAAATTATTTCATATATTTCTGGACTTTCAAAAAATAAAATATTCTGAGAAAAATTTCAATTTCCAGGAAAACATTGAATTTCTAAAAAGTGTATACAGTATGAAACAGAAATATAAAATAAGTACACAGCTTGAGAAATGTACACCAGGCACAAGCCATTTCAAGCGTTTTATAGAAATTAGATGCCTTGCTGGAGAAAAAAAAAAAGATAATTGATTAGACATGTAAATCCAGGGAGATTTATGAGATGACAGTAAACATCATTGAGAAATTATATTTGTTACAGGCAATGAGCAGCATTATCCTGAGGATTCAGAATAGAATCATGTCACTTATATCAAATTTGGAAGTAAGTTACCTGTCAATTCAAAGTACTCAAATGGACTACCAACTCAGTGATAAAAAATATTAAAATAAACAACACAAATATCTCTATGAATCTCTTCTAGGAAAATGAAAGAACCATTTTTGGTCAAAATATCATGGAAACTGCAATATCACATAAATGACACCAGTAGCATATAAAAACTTTTACATGAAGCATAAAGCTGTGCCTCTTAAATCTGTACAAATGTACACAGATGATGAAGAATCCATAGGTGAGTTAAACAAATTTGTAAATTATTATCATGATGAAATATAGTATCTATATATTGAAAATTGAATTTCCTTTCTACTATTTCAAAGATTTTCCCCTCCTGTGTTCTAATATGTTCAAATGTTGATATAATTGCTATCTACTTAATTATAACCAACACAGAATTATACTTCAACCACTAGAACACATCAAAGTATATTGATTTCAGTTTGTAAAAGTGTCTTGAATCTATTCCTGTCTTCTGTGTTCACTGTAATTATCCAATGGTTCTTTACAAATCATGGGCATCAGACAAAAGTATTGAAAATTTTAATATACACATGATCAGATCCCTTATCTTAAAATCTTGATTCAGAAAACATGAGTTGGAGCTCAAACATCTATCTTTTCTAAAAGCTTCAGATGTTATACTAATGAGGCTTTTTGGTGAAAATTATTATTGGTTTCTGGCTTTCACCAAATGCTCCTAAATGGCTTTCTTTTTAATAATTTATTTCCTCATAAGCATATATCTATAAGTTTCTCAGAATACCCAAACTTAAAAACATTGTCATATTAATTCTTGATTTGCACATTTCTATATTACCCCATTCTTAGATGACAAAGCTAAAACTCATAAGTATGGTACCTGCGATCTATTAAAATGTATTGTTGTTGGTCTCATCTTGCACCTATTGTAGCCTTTCTTTCAGTAGCATTGAACTCTCATTATTTGCTGGCATAGTATATACATTTTCAGACTCTCATGACATTTTTATACTTCTGTAGAAGTTGTTTCCTTTCTCAAAATATTATCTGCCACATTTTCTGTCTATGAAAATTTCTATTCATTGTTTAAGATGTGGCTTAAGTGTTATATTCTGCATGAAATCTTACCTTATATGTCCAAACTAAATTGGTTTACTATTTCTCTATGGTTCCCTCCAAGGTTTCTTTATTTTTTAATTAAGTGCTTATATTTTAACAAATTTGTCTTACACCAAATTTTTAGTTATTCAGATAGAAGCTATGTATTTTTATCCTTTTGCTAGCCATGCTTCTTATAATTTCATACAGATCAAGACACACAGACTTTCCTCAATACATGTTTATTTGATGTATAATGAATGAATAAATGCATGTGCATGTCTGTATTAGTGGGAAAAGTACATTTCTTTCAATCGAATTTTTTCCAGGTCTATTTCAATAGAGTTGAAATGATGGTGATAAGTTATGATAATTTGATTAAGCACAGAAAATACTTGTTCAGTTGCTCAGACGTATCCAACTCTTTATGACCCCATTGACTGTAGTACCCAGCTTCCCTGTCCTTCACAATCTCCCAGACTTTGCTCCAACTCATGTCCATTGAGTCAGTGATGCTCATGCTCCACTGGCCACTTCTCCTGCCCTTAATCTTTTCAACATCAGGGTCTTTTCCAAGGAGTCGGGTCTTCACAACAGGTAGCCAAAGTACTGGAGCTTCAAATTCAGTATCAGTCTTTCCAATGAACATTCGGAGTTGATCTCCTTTAGGATTGACAGGTTTAATCTCCTTGCTATCTAAGGGACTCTCAAGAGTCTTCTCCAGCACCAAAATTCAAATGCATCAATTCTTTGACACTCAGCCTTCTTTATGGTTCAACTCTCACACCCATACCTGACTACTGGAAAAACCATAGCTTTGACTATACAGACCTTTGTCAGCAAAGTGATGCTTTTGCTTTTTAATATACTGCCTAGATTTGTCACAGCTTTCCTTCCAAAGAGCAAGCATCTTTGAATTTAGTGGCTGCAGTCACCTCTGCAGTGATTTTAGAGCCCAAGAAAGAAAAATCTGTCACTGTTTCCGCTCTTTGCTCCCATCTCTTTGCCATGAAGTGATAGGACCAGATGTGATGATCTTAGTTTAAGCCAGCTTTTTTCACTGTCCTCCATCACCCTAATCAAGAGAATCTTTAGTTCCTCTTTGCTGTCTACCATTAGAGTAGTAGCATATCTGAGGTTGTTGATATTTCTCCCAGCAATCTTGATTCCAGCTTGTGCTTCATCCAGCCTGGCATTTTACATGATGTACTCTGAACAAGGTGACAATACACAGCCTTGATGTACTCCTTTCCCAATTTAGAACCACTCAGTCATTCCATGTCTTGTTCTGTTGCTTCTTGACCTGCATACAGGTTTCACAGGAGGCAGATATGGTGTTCTGGTATTTCCTTCTCTTTAAGAATTTTCCACAGTTTGTTATGATTCACACATTCAAAGGCTTTATTATAGTTGATGAAGCAGAAGTAGATGTATTTCTGGAATTATTTTGCTTTTTCTATGACCCAGTGGATGCTGGCAATTTGATCTTTGGTTCCTCTCCCTTTTCTATATCCAGCTTGTACATCTGGAAGTTCATGGTTCACATACTGTTGAAGCCTATCTTGAAGGATTTCGTATTTGACCCCAAATTAGTTGTGGAAGTATATATGTGGACCTTTATCAATTTGTCTGAAGTGAGAAATATTAAAAGCCCTAGTGTAAAGAAGTGATCAGGCCAATTGCTTTGACTTAAAGAAGTATCATTGTAATTAGCCTCTATATTTTGTCAGGAGCATAGCTGAGTCAAAAGAGAAAACTGAGCTGCGAGTATTAGAGTAGCTGATTAAAGCATTGAGTCAAAAATGAATGAGGTAAGTTTTCAATCATTTAGGGCAATGCTACAAGCAAGAGGCTAAAGCCCAAGAAAGCTCCAGTTCCCCACTGTTGAATTTTCTCCCACAGAACAGCACGCCAGTAGAAGGTCACACAGATCAGCACAGAGGTGAAGGCTGTGGCAGTTTTATGGACCTTGGGATTGGACTAAAGAAAAAGAGTAAGGATAAGATGGCAGCTACTGAGCAGTGAGTCACAGTGGGAAAAGTTGTCTTCAGTGTTTTCCCGCCTCCATCTCACCAAGGAGAAGCCCTCAGCAAAGTCTCCTGGAAGACTTCTGGCCAGGGCCTCAGGTAAGGGAATGAAGGAATGAAATCAGGAATAAAGGCTCTGAGCTAGAAATCCAAATATGTAAAACAGCAAGACCTGCCAGAGGTCCTTTACTGCAGTATATTGCCTGTCCATTGTCCAGGGGTAGAGTGTAGCTTTCCCTGCTAAGGCCTTCCACGTAAAACCTTTGGTGATTGCTTATTATCTAACCTGAGAAATCATGTAGCGTTTTGGCCTCAGGCTGGACTCCTCACTCCTCACTCCTGTCATATGACAAGAAATCAAGTGACAAATAAATGTACTTGGTATAAAAAAAAAAAAATCAGCAATATGTATTTAGCAGCAAATTCATGTTTCATATGATGAATATTGTCATCCATTAGTTAATTATGCCTATTTGCATCATAACTTAGATAAATCTTCAGCTGGTAAACATCTAGAAGGGACTGAGGAATGAAGTGGAAACATTGGTTGAGAAAATCCAGTAGGATCCATGACCAGAGCCAGAAATCAGAACAGTAGCTAAATAAAAAACAAACCTGAATACTTTATTTGTGAGGGATGTTATAGGTTGTTAACATCATATATCAGATATTAAAAAAAAAAGATTTCCTATGTATCAGAGACATATCTCTAATTTCACAGACTTTAAATGAGATCCCATTAGGACAAAAAATTTTATAGGTGAGGAGGACTGTAAAACTGAGTTGAATGCTTAGGGGGAAAATGGTGTGATACAGTGAACAGAAATCTGAGATCTAGGTACTTGTAATATTTGTTACTCATTTATTTTAAAAGTTATTTGTAGATAAGTTTAATAAAAACAGTAAATAATAAGATAATCAGTTACATCATTTGGGCATCTAAGGTTTCCTTATTCCAATATGCAACTAAGCATTACAATCTTGAGCTACTGACTTGCAGAGAGTTTGCAGGCAGTGGACTAGATTTTAGATACTCCTTTCAGATGAACATTCTTGAAATTAACTTAAAATACACCATTTGTGATGACTAATCTTGTGTGTCTAAGTTATTAGGCCATGGTACCCAGATGGTTGGTCAAAAAGTCAGTCTAGATGTCAGTCAAAAACACTGTGAAGGTGTTTTTAAAATGAGGTGAAATTTTAATCAGTAGACTTTGAGTAAAGCAGAGGACCTTCCATAATGTAGATGGGCCTCCTCCTGAAAGTCAAAGGCCTTGCAGAGAAAAATCTGCGGTTCTCTAATGAAGAAGGAATTCTGCCTCTAGATGACTCTTCAGGCTCATGCTGCAACATCATCTCCTCCCTGGATCTCCAGCCTGCTGAACTGCCCTGTAAATTTTATACTTGTCAGCTTCCTCTGCCTCACCCACCTTGCCACCCTTCAAATTTCTTAACCTCTTTCTTTCTGCTTCTCATCCTATTGATTCTCTTTCTCTGGAAAACCATAACCAATATACCATCTAGTCTTCATTTTTTCCTAAAAATTATTGGCCATACTCTCTCCTTCCATCTAATCAAATTATTTGCTCTGCCAGTAACATTTAAGCATATGTTACACTAGTCATTTCTTGATCTATTACTTAAATGAATTTTAAATTTCTAAACTTCTTCAAATTTCTCCAAGCCAGACTTCAACAGTACATGAATTGTGAACTTTCAGATGTTCAAGCTGAGTTTTTAGAAAAGGCAGAGGAAACAGAGATCAAATTGCCAACCTCTGTTGGATCATCAAAAAAGCAAGAGAGTTTCAGAAAAATCATCTATTTCTGCTTTATTGACTACACCAAAGCCTTGGACTGTGTGGGTCACAACAAACTGTGATCACAACAAACAAAATTCTTAAAGAGATGGGAATACCAGACCACCTTACTTGCCTCCTGAGAAATCTGTATGCATGCCAAGAAGCAACAGTTAGAACTGGACATTGAACAACAGACTGGTTCCAAATCGGGAAAGGAGCACTTCAAGGCTGGATTTGGGCACCGTGCTTACTTAACTTATATGCAAGTACATTATGCAGGGCTGGATGATTGCTGGGAGAAATATCAATAACCTCAGATATGCAGATGACACCACCCTTATGGCAGAAAGCAAAGAAGAACTAAAGAGCTTCTTGATGAAACTGAAAGAAGAGAATGAAAATGCTTGCTTAAACTCAACATTCAGAAAACTAAGATCATGGCATCTGGTCCAATCACTTCATGGCAAATAGATGGGGAGAAAATGGAAACAGTGACAGACTTTATTTTTTTGGGCTCCAAAATCACTGCAGATGGTGACTGCAGCCATGAAATTAAAAGATGCTTGCTTTTTGGAAGAAAAACTATGACCAACCTGAACTTCTTTTAACCTCTTTTTGTTTAGTCATTTTTCAAAAAAGATAAATGCTTTTTATAAGGAGATATTTCATACTGTTTCTTACAACACTTGGCAAATTAGTTTTATGTAAAAAGCATTCAATATGTGGATTATAATTCACTTTAGTAGCAGTTTAGAAGTAATTTTGCTTCTATTCATTTTTCTGATGAGCCTTGCTATTCTATTTAGCTGCCAAATACAGCTGTGTGGGGTCTTATTTATGTGCCCTATATGATGGCTCTCATAAACAAAAACAGCAATGATACATTAAAAAAAAAGTCTAGGAATGCACTTGTGATCCATCCACCTTGACCAATATATATCCTTAAAGTATACCTAATTCCAAAAAGAAACAGTGTCTTCTAGAGAAATTCTAGACTTAAAAACATTAGCTTGCGAAAAAGCAAGTTATCACAATTGCCTGGTTTAGATTATAATCCCTTATTTTAATAGAAGAAAAACAATTTTATAAATTTAATTACTTTTTTTCCCTCTGTTTTTATAGGGTTCCTTTTCATTATGTATTTCATAGATATATACTCAATTAATGAAACCACTGATTCTCTACGAGTTACATACTTCGGTTATAACAAACTCCAATTCAATATTTATTGATCCAAATATTGGTTATTCCTGAATAACAACTTTAGAAAAGTTTATAAGGTCCTTGAAATCTTTACTTCATTCAATCTAGAAAATGAAATAATGGGTTACATATTTCATATTAAAACTTTTAAATGATTCATAGAAGATTTTTTTCTCCCTTCATAGTGTTTATAATGTTTTCATGGGCTATTAGACTTCTAGGTACTTGTTGAGTATGTAAGAAATCCCATGAATACAGAATAAACTATTGACCTATATTGTATTTAAATTATTTTACATATAACTCATTTCTAAAAAATATAGATTTATATGTATTCAATGCATATTAAAACACAATTTATATCTTATATGCTATATATTAATATGATGTAAAAACAATTATCCTGGCTTAGTCTCATGTTTCTAATTTTTCAAGAGTATATAAAATACTGAATAAAATTCTAATATGCATATGTCTGACCATGCCCAGAAAAAAATACATCAACCTTGTAGTAAAAACACAGATTGGCTTCTATCATAAAGGAATTAATGTAAAGTAAATTTTCTTGCATATTTATTTTTTGATAACTGTAATAACCATCTTAACACAATTAAGTAGGTTCACTTTCTTTTGAGATCCAATTATTGCCAAAAGCAGCTTATCTTTATTTAAAAAGAGAAATAATAGAATTTGCCACACACATTCATGGAAGATAAGTACAAGAAATACAATTTGGGGGCTTCCCTGGTAGTCCAGTGGTTAAGAGTCTGTGCTTCTACTGCAGGTGGAATCCCTGATCAAGGAACTAAGATCCCACATGCACAGCCAAAAAAAAAAGGAAATGCTGTTTTAAACATATAAATATATTGCTTAAAAATGTGCATCATTTATTATCAAATATTTTATTTGATTATATATATGATAATATTTCATTATCATAGATACTGAATATGCTTTCTTGGATTTACACATATTTAAGGTATATGTCAAATAGACATCTACTTAACATAGTTATTACTTACATCAATTTATTTTCTTTTACATATTGTCAATAGAAAATAAACTATCCAAAGAATAAATTTGATACAAATATTAAAAGTGAATCACATAATGACATTTGAGCATTGGTTGGCTGAATCTGACTTATCCATCATTTTGTTTACAGCAAATTATGCTCAGAGACTGAGACTGTCTTTGCCAATACTTAATTAACACAGATTCACTATGGGAATTATAATTTATAAGTCCATAGCATATAAAATAATGTCTTTTAATAAGCCAAAAAGAAAATAACACACTAAAAACAATGACTGATTAATAACACTATTGTTCCAGGAAAAGGGTAGATTAAAGAAATAAGTCTAAATTCATTTGCGGCATACCTTTCTACAAGTTGGTTCTTGGAAGAGTTAGTTTAACCAACCAAGAGCTGCTGTCCAGCTGCCAAAGCAGACCCAAAGCCCCTTGTTATTAGAGCACAATGCTAGTGGAAGAAAGGCACCATTGATGGCTGCCAAGACCATCTCCTTCAGGAAAACTCTGCATGATTTTCATCCCTGCCAGCAGAGTAGCCTTGCCACAGCAGGATCTAATGTCTCAAGGTCTTTTGAGAGCTATTTAAATTAGCAAAGAGTAGCCTTGCCCAGACTAAATGCTCTCCCTAAACCCTCACAATTTCTTGGTATATTATTATATTAATGTCATAGTCTGTCCTTTGTATGTTCATATCCATAAGCACTCGGTGGTTGTTTAGTCAGTAAGTCATGAACAAAGCAATTTTGATGACATCATCCTTAAAAAGCACCCCCCTCTAATGTAAACTCGTGCGTGTGTGTGTGTGTGTGTGCGTGTGCGCGTGAGTGTGTGCTCAGTCACTTCAGACTCTTTGCGACCTCATGAACTGTTGCTGGCCAGGCTCCTCTGTCCGTGGACTCTTCCAGGCAAGAATGGGAGGGTTGACATTTCCTACCCCGGGGGATCTTCCTAAGATAAGGATGAAAATTGCATCTCTTGTCTCTTTCATTGGCAAGTGCATTTCTTACCACTACACCATCTGACTGCTTCCCTTGTGGCTCAGCTGGTAAAGAATCCACCTGCAATGCAGGACATCTGGGTTCGATTCCTGGGTTGGGAAGATCACCTGGAGAAGGGGAAGGCTACCGACTCCACTATGCTGGCCTGGAGAATTCCATGGACTGTATAGTCCATGGGGTTGCAAAAAGTCGGACACAACTGGACGACTTTCACTCACTCACACCATCTGAAAAGCCCTGTAAACAACTTTACTTAAAGGTCAATACAACTTCACTTAAGCCATTTTTACTGTTATTCTTTATTAGCAGAGTTATGCCTGACTCTTTTGTGACCCTGTGGACTGTAGCCTGCCAGGCTCCTCTGTCCATGGGATCCCCAGGCAAGAACACTGGAGTGAGTTGCCATTTCTTTCTCCAGGGGCTCTTCCTGACCCAAGGATGCAACCCTTTTCTCCTGCATTGGCAGGTGATTCTTTACCACTGAAGCCCTCAGGTGCTTCCCAGGTGACTCAGCCATAAATAGGTGGATTTGTAATCATGACAGGATTTCCCAGGTGGCACTAGGGGTAAAGAACCTGCCTGCCAATGCTGGAGACATGAGATGCAGATTTGGGATTCTTGGGTCAGGAAGATACTCTGGAGGAGGGCATAACAACCCATTTGAGTATTCTTGCCTGGAGAATCCCATAGACAGAGGAGCCTCGTGGGCTATAGTCCATAGGGTCGCAAAGAGTCAAACAGGACTGAAGCAACTTAGCATGCATGCATGTAATCATGACAAACAAATACACACACCCTTTACCTTTTTCCCTGGTGTTGTGGTTTGAAAAAATATTCCAAGGAGCTTCTGCTAACTGACAACTACCTGAATCACATGTACTGAAAGACGCCTTTCTGATCAATGATTCTAAGTCTGGCTGGCAGACTAACATTTTATGGAATCAAGAGAGTATTGAAGTAGCTTCAAACTTGTGTAAGCAGAATCTGTGCCTACAGCACATTCTGAGCCATGGCAAATGTTTCCAAAACCTCTTCTCTAACAAAAAGAGAAAAGCACAGATTGAAGTGTGGAAAGGGATATTTTATAACAAAAAATTTGAAAAGAGCTAAGAAAGAAACAAGGAAAGGCACCAGGTACAATTTCACAAAACTCAATCACATACAAACAGTGGAAAATTTTCTGAATTTAACACGTCTTTAGTTCCTTTAGTGCTTCTCATTTCTCAGCATACTCTCTGCCATCATATAATCTTTTTGATTGTTTTTAAAACTATTGCCCTAGTTTTTCTAATCCTATAGAAGTTCCCAACAAAAATACTCTTTTAACCACGTAGAGTACAATCAACTAGATTCATACTTAGACTACAAAGCACACAAAACCTAAGTGTTCTTTATTTTACACTTTTTTGTTGTTTTTATTGTCCCTTATTTACTGTGAACATACTTGTAATTGTTTATATATCTGTTCATTTATTATACAATAACATATATATCCCTAGTGCAGAATAATATTACTAGTATTTAGTAACCTACCAGTATATTTTTGTTGAGTGAATATTTCTCTAGCACATCTAGAATATTGCCAAAAGCTAGTTTTCTGTTTTATTTGCTTTGCTTTGAATCTAAATAAACATTACAGTTGTTGTTGTGATGGGTTCTCAAAAGAGTCAGACACAACTTAGCAACTAAACAACAACAACAAGACGTTAGGGTATAATTTGGAAAGTAGGGAAGTCTGTCTTCCAATCAAATAACTGCCATTTTTTGTTTGTTGGGTTTCAGTATAGTTTGGAAGACATAGAGGAAAAAACATAAAAAAAAAAAAACAAGAAAACCAAAAACCCTAAAAAAAACTGTACAATACAGGGCTGGAAGGTTTTGTTGTTGTTTTAAATAAATAAACTCTTTGAAAAGTGAGGAGAAATCTATTGTTTTTCTCCATTATGTAAATTGACAGTGGTGCATTAAGCAAATATCGTGTCTCTTTGGAGTTACTCACAAAATTAGTGTCTCTTTGGATTTACTCACAGTTCACTCTTATGCAAGTGAAAATAATGCAAAAACAACTTTTACTGAACTGTTCAACAGGCCTACAGCTAAATGACTCAGTTTTCACTTTAGTTGTGTGACTTTGGGATAGTTCATGTTTTATAATTGAACAATTCTTGTATTTAGATGCCTTGAAAAACAGTGCCTACTTTGGAAGGAGGAAAAAAAATGGTTTAGGTTTTGCTTTTAAAAACAATAGGAATAAGAGAATAAAAGCAATGGAGATCTTTTTCTTTTTTGAAGCTCAAAAAAGACCTGAAGAAATGAAGAAACTGCCACAAGAATGCTAGAGATCCTCAATATAGGATATTGATTAATGTTATTTTGGAAAATCAAGTTCAAAATATCCAAACAGACAAAAATCTTGAATTTTCAAGATAATTCTGAAAAAATGACCGGTAAAATGATCGATTTCTGCAATTAGTTTCTGGGCTTCTCTAGTGGCTCCGACGGTAAAGAATCTGCCAGCAATGCAGCAGTCCCGGGTTTGATCCCTGGGTTGGTAATATCACCTGGAGAAGCGAATGGCAATCCACTTCAGTATTCTTGCCTGGGAAATTCTATGGACAGAGGAGGCTGGAATGCTACAGTCCATTGCAAAGAGTTTGCAAAGGACTACGTTTGCAAATGCTACAGGGATTACAAAGAGTTGGGCACAATGGAGCAATTAACACTTGTGTATGTATGTTTCACTTATTTATTTTCAGACTATGTACTATAGAAGCAAACTCACTTAATCATCTCAGCATGAGGATGCATGATGAGAATTAATATATATTTTTTGTCATTAAATATTATCTGTAAGATGAAATATGCCATCTACATTCTTTTAAACTATAGCAATTTTATACTTTTAAATAATGTAAAATAAACATTTCAATATAAAGACATTTAGCAACTAAAATGTTGTGGCATAAATTCTAAATGTTAATCTAACAAAGATCCCATTAAGAATAATCTGAAGATTTTCAAGCAGTAGTGTACCCATGCTCAGTCATGTCCAATTCTTTGCAACTCCATAGACTGTAACCTACCAGGCTCCTCTGTCCATGGAATTCTCCAGGAAAAAATGCTGGAACAGGTTTTCCTACTTCAGGATATCTTTCCAATCCAAGGATTGAAACTGCATCTCCTGCATTGGCGGTTTTCCTTGATAGCTCAGTTGGTAAAGAATCTGCCTGCAATGGAGACCCAGGTTCAATTCCTGGGTTAGGAAGATCAGCTGGAGAAAGAATTGGCTGCCCACTCCAGTATTCTTGGGCTTCCCTTGTAGCTCAGCTGGTAAAGAATCTGCCCCCTATGCAGGAGACCTAGGTTTGATCCCTGGGCTGGGAAGGTCCCCTGGAGAAGGGAAAGGCTACCTACTCCAGTATTCTGGCCTGGAGAATTCCAATGGACTATAAGGCTACCCACTCCAGTGTTCTGGCCTGGAGAATTCCAATGGACTATACAGCCCATGGGGTCACAAAAAGGCAGACAGAACTGAGTGACTTTCACTCACTCCTGCTTTGGCAGGCACATTCTTTACCACTAGCACCACCTGGGAAACCCAAGCATAGCTCCTATTCTCTCTTGACATCCTTTTCTTTACAAGGGAAATCTAATTTCTGTTTATTACTGAATATAGATTTAAAAAAGTGATGCATTTGTTTGCTCTCCATCAAGTTATAAAGGACTATGTCATCACAAGTCTTACTCTAAAAGCATAAACACATAGGACCTGTAGACTATTTGGGACAGTGATTTTTCTCATGCTTATGATCTTCGCTGGATCATACAGATTCTAGCAGTGAATGCTGTACACAATTTGACAAAAGTAAATTATCAGTGGGCACACTAGTATATGGTAGCAAGCTATAGAAATTAGAACTAGTTGCAAATTTTAAAGTACTAATAAAATACTTGACATGCACAGCCTGGATAGTGAAGAGAGGTAATAAATGCTTGAATATTATTTTCTTATCATTAGAAAAATGTTAAAACACTAATGTGATTGTATAACTAGACAGCCTTAAAGCAATGAAAAGAGAAAATGATGTTTATTGAAATAATTATTTGTATCGTGCATTTGACATTATTCCATCAGGTCTTCAGTAGCCTAAGGCAGAATCCTACACAACGTTTCACAGACAGAAGAGTATTTTTAAATTATGAAAACATCACAATGGCACAGAAGTATGCTAAGTTCAGTTATTTGAAGGAATAAGAGGAGTACTTAGTCGAGGAGCACAATGGTGGTAACTTTAATATGAAAGAGTCTTTGACAAACTAGTTCTCATCAGAACCTCTTTTACTGAAAGCATTGTAAGATGCATAATGCTAACCAATGAATAAACCTAAATTAGAAATATTACATGGTACATTTTAAAAGCCAAAGAAAGAAGTATCATATAGGCAGTTTTGCTCTTACAAGGGGGACAAAAAGGGAAAGAACTTAGGACAATGTAAATTATCACTTTTCTACTATTAGGTCCAAGCCAAGAGCATGTCTATATAGATGAATAAAGGCCTGATTTCCTTACCACTTTTTTTCCTTTGGGTGGCTATTTTATGATAACAGTGGGATTAGGCAACCTGATAGCTTTACTTATTCTTCAGCTTTTCTAACTTGCAATGACTTGATGACAGTAAATTGTCCAATTCTTTGTGTCCTTCACCAGGACTAAAAAGCTTCTTTTGTGAATAAGTAGTTAAAATATTTGCTGAATGAAATAGTAATAATCCAACTAGGAGTGCTTAGGAAGAATGTTCTTTCTTGTGTCCGTTTTGTTTGCCCTTGACTTTATTTAATTTTATTTTTCTCATTTCATTTTTGTTTATAATTTTTATATTATCATGGTATATTATCATTTTGGAAGCACTGTTTAAGTAGCTTGCTACTTTTGCCTTTTGTATTATTTTACATCTCTCTCTCTATATATGTGTGTGTGTGTGTATAATTCATAGACTGAATATACATATTGTGTGTAAGTGTGTAAATCTATTTTGATCATGTGATTAATGAGTGCTTATTATATATTGTTATCTGTTCAAGATACTAGACAACAGATTAGATAATAATACCAAATAATAGATAACAGCTAATTAGCAATTTATTTTTTACCTGAAAGTCTTTCATATGTATTATCTCATTTTCTTATAGTGACAGTCACTCTTTGTGACCCCATGGAGTGTAGTCCACTAGGATTCTCTGTCCATGAATTCTCCAGGCATGAATACTGGAGTGAGTAGCCATTCCCTTTTCCAGGGTATCTTCCCAACCCAGGGATTGAAGCTGGTCTCTTGCATTGCAGGTAGATTTTTTACTGTCTGAGCCACCAGGGAATCTTATTTATGCATGTAAATATTAGATGAATTTTTACATTAAAAGATATTATAGGTTCTTCAGATTTTTGTTTCTTATAAAGATGTGTTCAAGGAAATGGAACATATCATGAAAAACAAGGATTCAAAAGTTGAACGATCGATATTAAAATTAATGCAGCTGAAAGTTTACCCAGAACTTCCCCCCAAAAATTAAGTGAAGATTTTCTCAGTTCAACTAAAGTGTCTACATTTCTTGAAATGTGTTTTCACAAAATACATATAATATTTTTACTTTTAGTAATTGTATCTATCTATCTATATATATATATATATAATATGTATTAAAATATGTGTGAATACTATATGTATTTCCACACATGTATTGCAATATGTATGAATACTATGTGTGTGTGTATATATATATAAGGATTTGGCTTATGTGATTATAAAGACTAATGAGTCCTAAGATGTGCAGAATGAGAGTGAATAAGTAAAGTAGATACCCAAGTGACCCAGAGGTATAATTACCATGCAAAGGCCAGCAAGCTTGTGACTGAAAAAGCTAATAATTCAAGGATGTCAGGCAAGAGGAATTTCTCATACCCAGGAGAGGATATTTGTCCTATTCAGCCTAAAACTAATTGGATGAGGCCCTGTCACAGTAAGGAGGGCAATCTGCTTTATTAATTCTACCAATTTAATGTTTATCTCATCACAAACACTCTTACAGACATACCCAGAATAAGTTTGGCCAATTATTTAGGAAACCCATGGCTCAGTATAGTTGACGCAGAAAACTAACCTTCACAGTAATGAATGGCTATTTCTTCATCCATGTAGATTAAAATCATAACGTAGTAGTAGATCTCTTGCTCTCTTTCTTCCTCTCTTCTTTGTTCCTCTCTTTCTCTTTCATTTGTCAAAATCCAGTTAGAATGTTATATAATTTTTCAATTGACATAATTGTATCAAAAATTATTTATTGCCTTGAATTTACATGATTATTATATGTACACTAGAATAAAATATGTATTTGCATGGTAGAATATAGCTACTAAATAAATAGTAGTTGAAAGAAGTAATTTTTCCTTGTATCAGCAAAAGATGGACACACCAAAGACTAGTTCTGACTGACCATATATGAAATCATCCCCCTTAAAAAATTAAATAGTATAAATATGTAGAGAAAACATACACACATTAATTCAATTATAGTGGACAAGGCATCATCAAACAGACAAATGACAACCAAAAAATACATAAACAAATATACAAAAAATGAGTGAAAAAAGAGAGAAGGAATAGATAAATATATACCTAAGGGATAGAGATGAAACTGTCAGAAAATAAAATGTCATAAATCATCTCAATAATAAAAATGGAAGCTAGAGTACACTAACACAGCAGATTTAAAAATTTTGAAATATTGGTTTCCATTAAAGGATTTATTAAGAAAATTTATTTTCTCCAAATAACATCTAGGTTAGAAAGTGAAAAAGGTATTAAAATATGCATAAAATCTCAAAACAATTACTTCCACTTGATTATTCTATGGACACTAGTGAAGAATTTGTATGCACCAAAGAGAAGTAATAAAGGGAAGGGGGAGAATGTTATAAAATAATTAATTAATTTAATACAGAAATGTTATATCTATCTACCTGTATATATTCTAATTCTGTAGAAAATTATACCACCAATACAAATATCAGTAGTACATAACTTTGAATACTAATCAGCTATTATAAGATGAAATCATCTGTTCTATAAAGTTTCAGAAGTATATTTATCACTATATGTATGGTGCAATTAAAAAACTAGTAATAGAAAGAATGTTTATACGATGACCTTTCAAGTTTTCACACTTTCAGCATCATGAAGCTACACAAAAATGATAAAATGTCTTCCATAAAGCATTCATAGTGAATTCATATATGTTATTCAAATTAAAAAGAGTGCATTCAGACTCTGGGACTCTTCTGCGTTAAATATGTTATCATATTAATACAGGCATATTAGAAATTTACATAAAGAAAATAGTGTAGCTGATTGTGGCTATAAATTAAAGAATAAAGGGAATATCTAAGTTACATTTGTGAAAATGATTTTATTTGTATTAAAATCACTCATGTGGATGGTTATAAATAAGCCAGAAATATAAAATATGTATCCAGAATCCACAAGATGTCCTCCACCTAGCACCATCCTTTTTCTAAGTGCCATCAATTTGACAACTTTTTCAAATTTTTTTTCTTTCTTTTCATGGTTCTAAAAATGTATTTTTCTAAATAATATAGATTTCTGCTATTTTTACTTGTTAATTTGATATGATGATTTGTTTTCTACTACTGATGATGAGTTTCATTTCTTTTTCACACCCATATCTGTATTTTCTCAAAACTTATTCCATTTTAATTCAATATGTAATGCTTAATTACTCTGTATATGAAAGCATTTCATGTTAAACTAAGAGATACTTTGTATTGTTGGTTACATATGGGTTTTACTTTCTTTCTAGGGTTAATTATTCATTTGCCATTTTCCCACTTAATTGTCAAGTCCCTTAAATGCCTGGAAATCTGTGCCTTAATAAGCTATTTGGTGATTCTAATGCAAGCTAAAGTTTAGGATTCATTGTTGTAATATTATTAGGAAATAAGTGATTTTTTTTTAATTGTAGTATCCCAATTAGTAACCCATGATAGTCTTTCTCTCAGTGGTCTTATGTCAGATTCTCTGAGTGAGTCATGTTACACATGTAGTCATGTGGTAAATGGAATTCTCCAATGAAGTTCAAAGTTCATCAGGTAAATTTCTGATTAAAACTCTGTTTCTTTCTCTGTGCTTATTTTATCTAGTTTTCTTGACTCCAAAGTTTCCTTATGCCATTTCTCCAGAAAGTAAGCCTTCTCTCTACCTTTAAAGATGTTCAAGGGAGAAGACTGATGCACACTGAGGAGGTGTTGGGACTACTAACATGTGAAATTGTTTTCACATTTCAACCCATACTTTCACTCCTGTTTTCTGAAGTACCTAGTGTTAAAAAAACACTTGGAAAAATTTACATTAAGAGATTATTTTTCTTTTTCCCCTTATAAATATACGGTAATTGATTTTCTTATTGTTTTGGGATTTGTGATGATAAAATGTTGAAAATTAACCCCTAGAAACTGGAGAAGGAAATGCCAACCCACTTCAGTTTTCTTGCTTGGAAAATCTCATGGACAGAGGAGCCTGGAAGGTCACAGTCCATGGGGTCACAAAGAGAGGACACGACAGAAGCGACTTAGCAAAACTGTTAAAAAAGTTATTTTTCATTGTCTGATTGTTCCTTTGCTAAATAAAAATTACTCTGTCTACCAGATTTAATTTGATTCTGGAAAAATAATTTCTTTGAGACACTTAGGTTTGTGAAGTTAAGATACAATAGTTCCTACACAAATAATTGCAACCCCATGGACTATACAGTCCATGGAATTCTCCAGGCAAGAGTACTGGAGTGGGTAGCCATACCCTTCTCCAGAGCATCTGCCCAACCCAGGGATCAAACCCAGGTCTCCCGCATTGCAAGTGGATTCTTTACCAGCTGTGACACTAGGGAAGCCCAAGAGTACTGGAGTCGGTAGACTATTTGGTCCCATCACTTCATGGCAAATAGATGGGGAAACAGTGACAGATTTTATTATCTTGGGCTCCAAATCACTGCAGATGGTGACTGCAGCCATGAAATCAAAAGACACTTGCTCCTTGGAAGGGAAACTATCACCAACCTAGACAGCATATTAAAAAGCAGAGACACTACCTTATTGACAAAAGTCCGTCTAGTCAAAGCTATGGTTTTTCCAATAGTCGTGTATGGCTGTGACAGTTGGACTATAAAGAACGCTGAGTGAAAACGAATTAATGTTTTTGAAGTGTGGTGTTGGAGAAGACTCTTGAGAGTCCCCTGGACTGCAAGATCCAACCAGTCAATCCTAGAGGAAATCAGTTATGAATGTTCATTGGAAGGACTGATGCTGAAGCTGAAATTCTAATACTTTGGCCACCTGATGCAAAGAACTAACACATTGGAAAAGACCCTGAGGGAGGAGTCTGGTAGGCTACAGTCCATGGGGGTTGCAAAGAGTCGGACACAACTGAGCAACTTCATTTTCTTTCTTTCTATACCCATTCATAAGAGACCAAATAATATAATTAGTACTATTATGTTATTTTGGAATAGGTAGATATTAGTGGGAATTACAATTACTAAAATGGTTTATTGAACTGGAATGAAGATTTGGGTGGAAAGGAGCAAGAACATGTTCCAGGCAGGTTAAATTATTATCATGTGATGTAAAGAAACTGAAAAAAAATCATGTAAATATCTTTCTAATACTTTTCCTCTCTAAATATCCCCAGATATATTTTTCTAAAATAACTCACATTGTATCTATATTTATGTCTACACATATGTGTCTTTATGCACATTTATGAGTATATGTCTAAAGACATAGGGCACTGTACTAAGCTTTAATATTTTTTTCTCATTTAATCAACACAATCTTATTGGTTAAGTACTATTTTTATCATAGTTTTTGTCAGATAAAAAACTTTAAATCTGATGTTACACAGTTAATTAGTTAATGGAAAAGGAGGATTCACACCCAGATGGTTCAATGTGAGTCCAATAATAAAAGAGTCTGCTAACCAGAACTGCCTCTCATTCCAATTAACCATATTAAATAAATGCATAATTTAAATACATTATTCCCCAAGGAACCAGAGTGACTCATGTTTTGAGGAAGTAGAAAAATTGAGTTTTCTATCTAGTCAGAGCTAGATGAGAAAGTAAAGCATAATTTTTTAAGAACTGTTGAGCAGGTTGAGAAGTATGTGCCCCAGAAGGCAATTACTTGGGGAGCAGCCAAATTAAAAAGGATAAACCTGAATAAGTCATAAATTGAAAGTGGTAGGCAAAGAGGGAGAATCTGAGTAGGAGCCAAAGAAATAGAGAATAGCATATAATAGAAAAACTCTGTACAGCCAGGCAAAGGCAGGAATGAGCAAATTCCCAAGGAGGAATTATACTCAGCAAAAGCATCTGGAGATTATTTATAAATTATTCTTTTTGAATAATTAAAAATGTACCTCATATAGTTCCATTACTATAGATTTATTTCAAATACAGATCATTTCCTGATTGTAAAATAAATCAATGCCATTAATTTTAACCAGAAAAAAAATAAGTAAAATCTGAGATATTCAATGCCTGTTAAGGATTTACATCACCATAGCTGGCACCCCACTCCAGTACTTTTGCCTGGCAAATCCCATGGAGGGAGGAGCCTGGTGGGCTGCAGCTCTTCCCAGTCGCGAAGAGTCGGACACGACTGAGCGACTTCCCTTTCACTTTTCACTTTCATGCATTGGAGAAGGAAATGGCAACCCACTCCAGTGTTCTTGCCTGGAGAATCCCAGGGATGGCGGAGCCTGGTGGGCTGCCATCTCTGGGGTCACACAGAGTCGGACACGACTGATGTGACTTAGCAGCAGCAGCAGCTGTTACCTCTTGGAGAAGTCGCTGTAGCTCCAACAGTAAAGAATCTGCCTGTGAGGCAGGAGACCAGGATTCAATCCCTGAGTTGGGAAGTTCCTCTGGAGAAGGGAATGGCAATCCACTCCAGTATTCTTGCCTAGAGAATTCCATGGACAGAGAAGCCTGGCAGGCTACAGTCCGTGGGGTCACAGAGACCGAGTGACTAACACAATCCAACTGTTACCTCTCTTCAACTTGTTTTTTTTTTTTTTTTTTACATTATTTCTTAAAGACTAATTAAAATGAAAAAAAAAATAGGATAGAATTCTTATTTCTGTTAATATGGCACACTGACTATTCTCTCTCAACATGCTGAATATTTTTTTTTTTTAAATCTTTAAGTGCATAGCTTAGCTATCAAGAAAGTTTTAAAAGTTAAAATAAGTTAAATTTAAAAAATAAATCTAGAAGAAAGCAAAAATTCAAAGAGGAAAGCCCACAGAAAAGCCACAGTTGCTATGAAGAAAGTTGCAAATCTAGAAGGTATTAGGCCTATGCTTTTAATCTAACAAGTGTAAAAATAATAAAAATCCTCAGACTGATAGAGTCAAACTAAGAGCCCCTCAATATAAGTCATGATCCCAAGATATCAACACTCAATAAAATATACAAGTGGGGGAAAACAGCAGTCCCAACACAATGATTAAACTTGACAATTGAGGGAGTTTGATGATTTATAACCTCTAGTTTGGCCTGAAGCAAGTTTGAGATCAGAAATCATATTTCCTACAGAATCCAAAGTATTTAAAATAGAAATTTTGTTTAGAATTTCTGTATTGTTAATACTCCAGATACACTGTATAATTAAACACAGCTATAATATTTGTATGTAAAACATTACAGCAACACATGTTATCATACCCCTCCAAGTTTTCTGAATAATGTAATGCAATAGTCATTAAGATTCTTATAAATTTTGTTTTCAAGAAAATAAAATCACCAAAGGAACAGCCTACTGTAAGCAAGAATTAGTAGAATATACACAAACAAAAGAATCAGACATAGAGTATCAAAAATATGCATATCAAACAAATTAATATGTTTTAATAATAAAAGTGAAAGTTCAAGTAGGTAAAATAAAGATATAAAAATGCTTATTTTGATCTGGAAAAGTAACAAAGTTAAAATTCTAGAAATGATAAAAGAGCTCACAGAGTAAATAAATAAAGACTATACTTTCAGGGATCATTTCTATAGGTTGCTCACAGATGAAATAAATAGAATAAACACCATGAGGAAAGAATGAATGAACTAGAATACAGATTTTCATAGAATTACTCAGAATACAGCATAGAGAAAAATGGAGATAAAATTAAAATGAAGTCAAGAGATTTGAGAACAAAATAAAAGATTTTAGAATTTATATACTAGGAAAACCAGAATAAGATGGTGAATAAGCTAGATATAAAGATGTAATGGATGAGAAAACATCAAATTAATTTCATATAAACCTTCTCACGTTCTGGAAATTTCATGAGTCTTATGCAGGGTAAATTACTGTATTAGTAATTCCTCAACTAGAGTCATCCTAACCTAACTACATTATGGAGAGAGAAGACCTTAAATGAATTAGGGAATAAATACATATAATCCTCAAAGGAACAAAGGTCTGAGTACTTCCACCAACAGTATCAGTGAAAATCAATGGAATAATATCTCAAAGTATTAACTTCAAAAACTTTATCTAGACTTGAATAAACATCAAATATGTTAGAAATCAAAAATAAAACACAGTCACTGTGGAAAAACAAAACTTGAGAAAAGAGTGCCAATATGTCTTTAATCAATAAGAGTGAGACAAACAACTTAATGGGAGAATGAGTTCAAAACAAGAATACAGAAAAACAATTACGGCTGAAGCATAGGAAAAGATAGGAATAATAGGCAAATTGTAAATGACTGCTTAATGGGTACAGACTTTCCTTTTGGGAAGAAGAAAATGTTGTGGAACTAGATATTGCTGATGTTTGCCCAACACTGTGAACATACTAAATCCTATTCAAGTATATATACTAAAATGGTTAAAGCAGACAATTCTATGTTATGTGTATCTTACCTCAATAAAAATTGTTTACAGATATATATTTCCAGAAGAGTGGTAGTATATCATTGCTTAAAGTTTAATTTATAAGCTATAGCATTTTATGAGTTTTTGATTTCATGACCTGGCTTCACAACTTGTTAGCTGGGTATTTTTGTGCTGTTTGTGAGCCCTTCTTTTACTCAGTCATCTTATATTACAAAACAGAGGTGATTATAATGGTAACTGTACTGTGAAGATGAATAATTAAAAAGGCTTGAAAACCACTATCAATTTGTTTTATCTACTGTTAATTATGATTTATTGTTATCATTGACATCATCATTATTATTACTAAGATCTTGGTTCTAATATTTTCTCAGCTTAAGGTTTTGATCCCAAATTTTTGTGCCTTCCTTCACCATTCAGGTTTTGGATCAGTCGTCTAGAATGCCTTTCATTGCTGCTACTACTGCTAAGTCACTTCAGTTGTGTCCGACTCTGTGCGACCCCATAGTCGGCAGCCCACCAGGCTACCCTGTCCCTGGGATTCTCCAGGCAAGAACACTGAAGTGGGTTGCCATTTCCTTCTCCAATGCATGAAAGTGAAAAGTCAAAGTGAAGTCACTCAGTCATGTCCGACTCCTAGCGACCCCATAGACCGCAGCCTACCAGGCTCCTCCGTCCATGGGATTTTCCAGGCAAGAGTACTGGAGTGGGGTGCCATTGCCTTCTCCGTGCCTTTCATTAACCCTCAGATTATATGTATGTCTTTTCTCTCCACTTCCCTGAGTTGCTGAATATAACAGCTCCTTAAGATTTATGTTATATAGAAATTATTAGTTTTGTCTAGTTTTTCCATTGGGCTTCCCTGGTGGCTTAGTCAGTAAAGAATCTGCCTGCAGTGCAGGAGACTCAGCTTCAATTCCTGGGTCAGGAAGGTCCCCTGGAGAAGAAAATGGTAACCCACTCCAGTATTCCTGCTTGGGAAATTCCATGTACAGAGGAGCCTGGTGGGTACAGTCCATGGGGTCACAGAAGTCGGACACTATTAGCAACTAAACCACCAGCTTCACAGGGTCAAAGTATTGTTCACCTTTGTCTCGTGAGCACATACTGGAACATAACGTACACACACACACACATGGTCACATGTCCTGAACTCATATTTGCTCATTTGAGCAGTATCATCTGTATAATTGGCACATATTTTGTTTCTTTCATTGAATATATTTTGTCATTTAAAATATGCCAAATTATAGCACTGAAAATGTATGAACCTCTTGAGATTTCCCATATTAGAGAACAATTAATGCATTAATTTAACAAAAGTAGCACTAACTGTTTGCACAGCACAGGGCTGTGATAAGTATTTCAAATATTAATTCTCAAACTGTTTTATAATTCTACAATTTGTATGTAAGTTTAGATATAAGTACTTTATGAGCCAAAATGAAACTTCAGATACTAGCTAAAGTCTTTTTGCATGCTGGCTAGGTGTTGCACTGATTCTCAGCCAGTTATTTTATTTTTTTTCCCTCAGTGGGGGTGGGGGTAGGAATTTCTTAAATAACAAGAAAAGATGAAAAATTAGAAGTTAAAGCAGACACATATGCTTTTTGCAAAGCGCTTCTGTCTAACTATATGCTTGTCTAGTTCTTAGAATATGACTGAAATACCTGGCATGATTAGAATGAGAAGAGCTATGGTACAATCAACCTGGATAGCCATTATGTGATCAGTTTTGCAGAAAGAAACAGAGAAATGGTGAGTTACATCAGCATGCCATTAATCTATTAGGAAATAGAAAGAAAGCACAAGAAACTATCATTCATGACCTTGTTAATTCTGAGGATGGAAATAAACATATATTAGCAATTGCTTTTTATCCAGATACTGAAAATTATAATGACATATAATAGTATGTATGACTGATTTCATTCTAATTTTTATTTTGAATAGTGGTTGACAATTTCAGCAGACACTAACTAAATTGTTGTCAACACATTTTAATTATTATATACATACACAGCAGTCAATTCATGAAGCTTTAGGGATTAAAGGTGCATCAATTAGTGATCCTGGTTCTACTTTATTTAAACAAATGATTTTCCATTTTGAGATACATTTAATGCAGAATTTGTACTCTCCTTCCTGCATTTGCTTTTAGAGCTTATTAACTGGGATATCAAATATTTTGCCTTAATCATATATAATAAAATCAAAGCAATAAAGAACAATGTGATAAAGAGGGATCCTGAAAGTTCTTTCAAAACCAGCATATATTTAAAGATATCTCCACCAAGCTAGTCAGTCAGGAAACCAATTTACTTCTTTAGAGTCAGGCATTTGAAAAATTTCAAACAAAATGGAGAAATCATTTTTATCTGGCAAGTTTGAATTAAAGATTCACACCCTAGGAGGACTTATATTTTGGGAATGGTTTACAGGTCTACAAAGATATCAGCTAGATTAGGAAATGTTTTGGATATCCAGAGGATGCTTAGATGGCAACGTCATGACTCAGGAGGTTTGTTAAACTGTCTAGACTTTTGTATAAATAATGTAGTTTCCTTTGTGAGAGATTATGCTGAAACCTGTGGGAATTATCACAGCTACTGTCTTCTGCACAAAATAAACTGGTAAAATGAGCAAGAAGGGACACAAATCTAATTCCAGATATTTCATCCACCAAGAAAAACAGGTGTTTCAATAATTTATGTGTGTATTTTGCTTCTACTTTATGTTCAATGCCCACAAAGGGTGTATCTGCCATAATATGAAGATAAAAAAAATAGTGAGACTTTAGGGACACAATAAACAATGCAAATTATAATTATGATAGCCAGAATTTGAATATTCTTCTTGTTAGACATTAACATATATTTATCTATTTAAATTTTACTACTATTCAAAAAGGCAATTACCATTATTTATTTCTAACAATAAATATTATCAGATATCTTGATGAACTATGTACATTTTCAACTACATTGTTGAAAAGTGTAAAAAAAAACACATCATCAACAACAACAACAAATCAACCAAACAAAACCAAAACAAAAACCTGATCTCCTTTCAAAGAACTTTCATTCCAGTAGCGGAGGCAACTAATAGAATGCCAACAAATAGAGAAGGTTTATAAATGTAGCAGCAGAGGAAAAAGCATCATAATGTGAAATAACAACAAAAATTTATAGTAAATGATTCTGATTGAGTACTCAAGGAATATTATTTTAACTAAAATTAAAATCCCTTGTCACTTAAAAGCACATAAATTATGTGAGTGAAGTCAACACAGAACAAAATGAAATGTGAAATTATTTGAAACTCAGCTCAAAATCAATGGTTAAACTGAAAATCAGTTTTATTGTCACCAATTTTATTCTTCAAGCCAATTCCATTCAACAAACTTGTCACCAAAGTAATCCTAAAGGACAGATTGCTGACTGTAAATGTCAGTAAATGTAAATAACACAAAATTACCTTTCTTCTCTTAAATTCTTTTTTCTTCCTCTGTATGTTGCACACATTTACAGAGGTGAGTTAAATTTTCATGTTGTCCTCATACTCTTGAAATAAAATCTTTAGGTCATGAATTCTTTTTAATTGCTGGATTAAGTTTGTTATTGGTTTAATTAAAACTTTTGCATATAGATGCATAAATGAAATTGGATTTACTCTTACATTTTGGTTTGTTATTGTATTAGTTCAATACTATTGAATAGCAAATTTCTACAAATTCAGCAAGTTAAAAGAATATCCATTTATTGTGCCACAGTGACTCTTGGCTTGTTCAACTGGATTCTCTGCTCAGGATCTTACATCAAGATGCCATTAATACTGTCATCAAGATTTAGGGGAGGTTGAGTTCTTGTCTTCCAATTTGCCTTGATTCATGGACCTAATATTCCAGGTTCCTATCATCGACATTTTAGGAATCAGTGAACTAAAATGGACTGGAATGGGTGGATTTATATCTACGACTGTGGGCAAGAATTCCTTAGAAGTAATGGAGGAGCCATCGTGGTCAACAAAAGAGTTCAAAATGCAGTACTTGGATGCAATCTCAAAAACGACAGAATGATCTCTGTTCATTTCCAAGACAAGCCATTCAATATCACGGTAATCCAAGCCTATGCCCCAAACAGAAATGATGAAGAAGCTGAAGTTGAACAGTTCTATGAAGACCTACAAGACCTTTTAGAACTAACACCCAAAAAAAGATGTCCTTTTCATTATAGAGGATTGGAATGCAAAAGTAGGAAGTCAAGAAACACCTGGGGTAACAGGCAAATCTGGCCTTGGAATACAGAATGAAGCAGGGCAAAGGCTAATAGAGTTTTGCCAAGAGAATGCACTTATCATAGAAAACACCCTCTTCCAACAACACAAGAGAAGACTCTAAACATGGACATCACCAGATGGTTAACACCAAAATCAGATTGATTATGTTCTTTGCAGCCAAAGATGGAGAAGCTCTATACAGTCAGCAAAAACAAGACCGGGAGCTGACTATGGCTCAGAACATGAACTCCTTATTGCTAAATTCAGACTGAAATTGAAGAAAGTAGGGAAAACCACTAGACCATTCAGGTATGACCTAAATCAAATCCCTTATGATTGTACAGTGGAAGTGAGAATTAGACTTAAAGGACTAGATCTGATAGATAGAGTGCATGATGAACTATAGATGGAGGTTTGTGACACTGTACAGGAGACAGGGATCAAGATCATTCCCACGGAAAAGAAATGCAAAAAAGCAAAATGGCTTTCTGGGGAGGCCTTACAAATAGCTGTGAAAAGAAGAGAAGCAAAGAGCAGAGGAGAAAAGGAAAAATATAAGCATCTCAATGCACCGTTCCAAAGAATAGCAAGGGGAGAAGAGAAAGCCTTCCTCAGCGATCAATGCAAAGAAATAGAGGAAAACAACAGAATGGGAAAGACTAGAAATCTCTTCAAGAAAATTAGAGATACCAAGGCAACATTTCATGCAAAGATGGGCTCGATAAAGGACAGAAATGTTATGGACCTAACAGAAGCAGAAGCTATTAAGAAGAGGTGGCAAGAATACACAGAAGAACTGTACAAAAAAGATTTTCATGACCCAGATAACCACAATGGTGTGATCACTCACCTAGAGCCAGACATCCTGGAACGTGAAGTCAAGTGGGCCTTAGAAAGCATCACTACGAACAAAGCTAGTGGAGGTGATGGAATTCCAGTTGAGCTATTCCAAATCCTGAAAGATGATGCTGTTAAAGTGCTGCACTCAATATGCCAGCAAATTTGGAAAACTCACCAGTGGCCACAGGAATGGAAAAGGTCAGTTTTCATTCCAATCTCAAAGAAAGGCAATGCCAAGGAATGCTCAAACTACCACACAATTGCACTCGTCTCACACGCTAGTAAAGTAATGCTCAAAATTCTCTTTTCAGCAATACGTCAACTGTGAACTTCCAGATGTTCAAGCTGGTTTTAGAAAAGGCAGAGGAACCAGAGATCAAACTGCCAACATCCGCTGGATCATGGAAAAAGCAAGAGAGTTCCAGAAAAACATCTATTTCTCTTTATTGACTATGCCAAGTCTTTGATTGTGTGGATCACAATAAATTGTGGAAAGTTCTGAAAGAGATGGGAATACCAGACCACCTCACCTGTCTCTTGAGAAACCTATATGCAGGTCAGGAAGAAACAGGTAGAACTGGACATGGAACAACAGACTGGTTCCAAATAGGAAAAGGAGTATGTCAAGGCTGTATATTGTCACCCTGCTTATTTAATTTATATACAGAGTACATCATGAGAAATGCTGGTCTGGATGAAGCACAAGCTGGAATCAAGATTGCCAGGAGAAATATCAATAACCTCAGATATGCAGATGATACCACCCTTATGGCAGAAAGTGTTTGTGATGAGATAAACATTAAATTGGTAGAATTAATAAAGCAGATTGCCCTCCTTACTGTGACTGAACTGAACTGAACTGAGTTCTTATCTGGAGACCAAAGGATAGAAGCACTTTTATATTTATCAGATTTCCTTGGGTTGGAAAGCAGACGACCTGATTTCCTTGTTGATGATCAACATGGGGACAGCTTTCAACTTTTTGAAGCTTTCTTCATACCTCATCAATGTTTTCCTCATGGTCTTTGAGCCAAAAGTAATGCATAGTATCCTTCTAGTAATTCAAATCACTCAATTTTTTCTGTTTTTAAAGTGCTCATGGAATTAGGTTCAATTCAGTTGAGTTCAGTCACTCAGTCATCTCCCATTCTTTGTGACCTCATGATTTGCAGCAGGCCAGGCTTCCCTGTCAATCACCAGCTCCCAGATTGTGCTCAAATTCATGTCCAGTGAATCAGTAACACCATCCAACCACCTCATCCTCTGTTGTCCACTTCTCCTCCTACCTTCAATCTTTCCCAGCATCAGGGTCTTTTCCAGTGAGTCAGTTCTTCCCACCTGGTGGCCAAAGTATTGAGCTTCAGCTTGAGCATTAGTCCCTCTAATGAATAATTTAGAACTGATTTCCTTTAGGATTGACTGGTTTGATCTCTTTGCTGTGAAAGGGATTCTCAAGACTCTTCTCCAACACCACATCTCATAAGCATCAATTATTCAGCACTCAGCTTTCTTTGTTGTCTAACTCTCATGTCCATACATGACTACTGGAAAAACCATAGCCTTGACTATATGGACCTTAGTCAGCAAAGTAATGTCTTTGCTTTTTAATATGCTGTATAGGTTTGTCATAACTTTTCTTCCAAGGAGCAAGTGTCTTTTAATTTAATGGCTGCAATCACCAACTGCAGTGATTTTGGAGCCCCCAAAATAAGGTGTGTAACTGTTTGCATTGTTTCCCCATCTATTTGCCATGAAGTGATGAGACCAGATGCCATGATTTAACTTTTTGAATGTTGAGTTTTAAGACAGGTTTTTTTAAGTTCCTCTTACATTTTCACCAAAAGGCTTTTTAGTTCCTCTTCACTTTCTGCCATAAGGGTGGTGTCATCTGCATATCTGAGGTTATTGATATTTCTACTGGCAATCTTAATTCCAGCTTGTGCTTCATACAACCCAGCATATCACATGGTGTACTCTGCATATGAATTAAGTAAGCAGGGTGACAATATATAGCCTTTACATAATCCTTTCCCAATTTTGAACCAGACCATTGTTCAATGTTTGGTTCTAACTGTTGCTTCTTGACCCACATACAGTTTTCTCAGGAGGCAGGTCAGGTGGTCTGGTAGTCCCATCTCTTTAAGAATTTTCCACAGTGTGTTGCAATCCACACAGTCAAAAGCTTTGACATAGTCAATAAAGCAGAAGTAGACTTTTTTCTGGAATTCTCTTGCTTTTTCTATGCTCCAAAGGATGTTGGCAACTTGACCTCTGGTTCCTCTGCCTTTTCTAAATCCAGCTTGTTCATCTGGAAGTTCTCAGTTCACGTACTTTTGAAGTGCATCTTGGAGAATTTTGAGCATTACTTTGCTAGCATGAGAGATGAGTGCAATTGTAGTAGTTTGAACATTCTTTGGCATTGTCTATCCTTGGGATTGGAATGAAAACTGACCTTTGGCCACTGCTGAATTTTCCAAATTTGCTGGCATATTGAGTGCAGCACTTTCACAGCATCATCTTTTAGGATTTGAAAGAGCTCAACTGGAATTCCATCACCTCCACTAGCTTTGTTTGTAGTGATGCTTCCTAAGGACCACTTGACCTCATACTCCAGGATGTCTGGCTCTAGGTGACTGATGACACCATTGTGGTTACCTGGGTCATTAAGATTTTTTTGTTCAGTTATTCTGTGTATTCCTGCCACGTCTTCTTAATAGCTTCTGCTTCTGTTAGGTCCATATCATTTCTCTCCTGCATTTTGCCCACCTTTGTGTGAAATGTTCCCTTGATATCTCTAATTTTCTTGAAGAAATCTCTAGTCTTTCCCATTCTATCATTTCCTTCTGTTTCTTTGCATTGATCACTGAGGAAAGGCTTTCTTATTTCTCATTGCTATTCTTTGGAAGTCTGAATTTAAATGAGTGTATCTTTCTTTTTCTCCTTTGCCTTTCTTTTTCTTCTTTTCTCAGCTATTTGTAAGGCTTCCTCAATCATTTTGCATTTCTTTTCCTTGTGGATGGTCTTGATCACTGCCTTCTGTACAATATCATGAACATCTGTCCATAGTTCTTCAGGCACTATCTCTATCAGATCTAATCCCTTGAATCTATTTGTCACTTTTACTGTATAATCTTAAGGTATTTGATTTAGGTCATACTTGAATGGTCTAGTGATTTTCCCTACTTTCTTCAATTTAAGTCTGAATTTTGCAATAAGGAGTTCATGATCTGAGCCACACTCCCAGTCTTGTTATCTTTGCAATTTAAAGCCAAGTGATTTAGGGTTTTCTCTGCAAAATCTCTTTGTAGCACTTAGATTACCATTAGAATATCAGGGATTGAAATCTTAGAAACCCATCTTTAGAATTCTACCTACCACAGGTAGCAAGGTTACTAAGTTTTTCTAAAATGAGATATAGATTTGAGCAAACTCCTCTGGGAGATGGTGAAGGACAGGGAAACCTGATGTGCTGCAACTGGGTCACAGAGTTGGACAGGACTTAGTGAGTGAAAACAAACAACAAGCATAAAGTTAGTTACCATCTTTTTACTTTCTGAAAGTATTTACCCATGCTCTAATCTTTGAATATTCAAAATACTGGTAAAAGTCCATTTATTGAGTATAGGTAGAATTTACTACCTATAAATAGCTGTAGTTTGTGTTTTATTATTTTGTCTTGTATTCTGTGGCTAGATTATGTTTCTTTTTTTTTTATGATTTTATTTATAGATTTATTTATTTTTGGCTCTGCGGGTCTTAGTTGTTGTGCCAGTTTCCTCCAGTTGCGGAGAGTGGGGGTTACTGTCTAGTCGTGCTGTGTCGGCTTCTCATCGCAGTGGCTTCTCTTGCTGTGAACCAGGAGCTCTAGGGCATGCCAGTTTCAGTAGCTGCAGCACATAGGCCCAGTGGTTGCAGTTCCTCGGCTCTAGAGCACAGGCTCAATAGCTGTGGCACCAGGGGATTAGTTACTCTGCTGCACGTGGGATCGTCTAGGATCAGGGACCGAACCTGTATCTCTGCATTGCGAGGCCAATTCTTTACTTGTGAGGCACCAGGGAAGTCCTCCATTTCTTTAATCATTGTTTTTCTTGTGCAGGTTTACAATTCTTGTTTTAGTTCTGGCAAGGTTTTGATTTAGTTGGCATAAAGTTACTGAATATTCACTGATTTCTAAATTACTTCCTCGTATGTAATCATGCCCCCTTTCAGTTCTAATGTTTATCTGTGATGTTTTTCTCTCCTCTTCCTCTCTTGATTAAAATCTATATGGGGTACACTGTTTTTTATTTTTCAAATAAAATACTTTGGCCTTTGTTGATCCTCTAAAATATGTTAAATATTCCTTTGATTCTGAACTTCTTTGGCTATTTCTTTCCTTTCAATTACTTGGATTAATTTATTTTATTTCCAAAACTTTTACATTGGGTGATTAGATCATTCATTTTCAAACTTTCTTTTTTCCAAACATAAACTTTAAAAGATATATTTCCCCTGCATTTTATATGCATTTTATACATTTTACACATTTTACAGTGTTGAAATGATGTATCAAAAATATATGTATTTCTAATATATTTAAAGATTAGTTTTTGATGCATGAATTCTCTGTTGTTTTGTTTTAAGTTCCGAACATATCCAATTTACATTTGCAATATGGTAAATGTTGCCAAAATTAATTATTCTTTATGTTCAAGATGTCTATATATGTATTGATAGTTGTTTTGTGACCAGACAGTCTACCTCCACAAATACCCCACAATATCTCAAGGACAGTGACTATTTTACCATTTTTTAAATATAAGATTCACTATGTATTCATTGCATCAAGCTTATTACTTGTTTCTACTTGTTCCTATTCTTAATATTCTTTTCTTTATTTTTCTTTTTTACTAATTAGATTTCTTAGAAGTTTTATTTTAATTAAACAAAATTTTAATGAAAATTCTTTTGCAAATTTTATCCATTCATCTTGCATATGTTAACTATATTTAAATTTTCATTTAAAATGACTTTCCATAAAATGTATTTTGCAGTTATTAAAATTGCTTTCAAGAACATTTCATGTTATGGAAAATGGAGTATAATACTAAGGAAAAAAGAATGATGCAAAACTTTATATGTAGTATAGCAATTTTAGCATATCAAATTATCACCAGCAATTATCTTTAAAATACAAGTGTTTCTTCTTTATAGGTGGGTCATACTGCAATTTCCTAAAATTTATTTTGGCTTCCCAAGTGGCGCTAGTAGTAAAGAACCCCCTGCCAATGCAGGAGACATAAGAGATGTGGGTTGGATCCCTGGGTTGGAAAGATCCCCTGAAAGAGGGCATGATAACCCATTACAGTATTCTTGCCTGGAATATCCCATGAACAGAGGAGCCTGGAGGGCTATAGTCCATGGGGTCGCAAAGAGTCAGACACAATTGAAATCACTTAGCATGCACATGCAGGAAAATATTATTTCAATAAGGCATTGTTGAACCTAATTTGTAGATTATTTTCTGTAGGAAACTTTTTTTTTACAACTTTTTTTGTTTATTGTGATAAAAACTTTAAAAATCTATTTTTTAAGCAACATTCAAACATACAGCACAGTATTATTAACTATTGTCAGTACGTTGTACATAAAATCCTCAGGACTTATTGTATGCCTGGAAGTTTGTATCTTCGACCACATTAATTAATTTTACCTATTTCACCCACCTGCTTCCCCATTTCTCTGGCAACCAACAGTCTATTCTTTGTTTCTTTTCTTTTTTTTTTATTATAGTTTCCAAAAAACTCTGTAGACTTCAATTTAATTATTTCAGGCTGGAAAGGAAATGATATTGTTTTACATACTGAAAGTTATCAGTGGAATACATAATACATTAAGACTCAGACACCTAATAGCTTATCCTTAGTCTTAACATTTACTGTTACTAAACTTTCCCTAAGATATTTCACTCTTTTAGCCTACCTTCTTATATGATTGGTTTAATTCTACTGATAAAGTCATGGTTATTTTAAAATCATGTAATGTAATATACAATGTGGTATATACTTTGGTCATTAAATTTCTATATCTTGGTATCAATGATATCTGAAGTAAGTTCTTTTTCCAGGTCGTTCTTTAAAAACTTGAAACTAACTATTCTAATTTTGTGTTCTCTTTCTGCCAATGAATAATTGGCCTACCTAGAAAAAATGGCAAATTTTTCTTTGACTCACTCCCTTCCTCTCTTTATGATATAAGCCCTGGCCTGGAAAGAGATTTTTTAAAAAATACATAAAAATGTTTCATGTTGTGTTAAATTTGCAAAATTACTGTGGGTATGTCTGTAGGTAAATCTACCAGATAAGTCTTAATGTGAGAATTATGTGTTACTGATCTTATGAGGGTTGTGAGTGAAACAACTGAATTTTTTTCCAGTATGTAGAGATATGTAGGAAATATCACATTGTTCTTAAGAGAACAATTCACTTTCAATATAAGTGTGAGTCAAAATCTTGTCACTTTTGAACATGGGAAGATTATAATTAATTTTGTTGAATAAAGGAAATATTTCCTCTGCCAACTCTGATGAGATATAGTCCATAATCATGATCAAACTTTTTTTTTTCCAAGCATATATGTTGCTTTTAACTTAGCAACTGCCAGTAGTTACATAGTTAAATGTTTTATACAAGATTGGTTCCAATTGTATGACAAGACACCTAAACAAATAAGATTATTATATAGGTATTTAGAGCTACAGTTATTCATTTAACGTCTGTGATCCAAGAGGTCTGACTGGATGATTGTATTTTGCCAGACATTATGCTTGTCACTAAGGAGTCAGTTAAAAGACATTTCTCCCATAACCTCTGCCACTACAGAACCGACCCACCTCAAAAAATAAAATAAAGTGGAGAAATTGTACAGATCATTTGGATTATGTATACACATTCCTAAAACAGAAAGTGATATTCGTGGAATATATGATTATTAAAAAAGCCATGAAGTATCATCTGTTTTATGGTTTTAAATGTCTGCATGTTTAAAGAATAATTCATTTATGTGTTTTAAAATGATCATGGGCTCAAATAGCTTATTTAAGAAAACATATACATGTATTGACATAAACATATAGATATTTATCTGGGGCTTCCCTGGTAGCTCAATTGGTAAAGAATCTGCCTGCAATGCAGGAGATCACATTTCGATTCCTGGGTCAGGAAGATTCCCTGGAGATAAGATCAGCTACCCACTCCAGTGTTCTTGGGCTTCGCTGGTGGCTCAGATCATAAAGAATCTGTCTGCAATGCAGGAAACCTGGGTTCAATCCCTGGGTTGGGAAGATCCCTTGGAGGAGAGCATGGCAAACCACTCCAGTACTTTTACCTGAGGAAAACCCACGAACAGAGGAGCCTATTGGGCTATAGTCCATGGGGTCGCAAAGAGTCAAACATGACTGAGTAACTAAACACAGCACAGCACACACACACACACACACACACACACACACACACACACACACACATATATATATATATATATATATATTCAGTGTGAATATTTTATTTAGTTACAAATATTTTTACCAGAAAGAAACTTTAACCAAAACAGGAAAGTATTTTCCTATGACCCAAAGACCCAAAGATCAAAATACAGGATAGGTTTTTTGTTTTTGTTTTTTTTTTAAATTGGAAATAAGTCTTGAGAGATTCAGGAAATAAAACATAAATTAAAGAAGTCAATTTTGTTGGAAGCAGTGCCTTTGACAGATTCATGATGAGATGGAAGAATAATTTTTGTTTTGAACAGTAGGTTGAAAGATTAATAGTAAGAAATAGAAAATTGGAAGAGGTAAAGCTTTGAGATTTGTGATTTAAGAATCTTATTTTTCTTTATTTTTGGAAACAGAATTTACGAGATTTATTTAAATACATCCTTTTAATTTTCCTAGTTTTTTTTTTAAAGATCTCAGCTAAAGGCAAGTTTACTGATCACTTTCTTTGCATGAAGGTTATGTTAAATCTATCATAAGAAAGTTAATTTACTAATGTATCTTTATTTCTATATGTTTATATCAAAGCAAAACATGGGAGACTTAAGTCATTGAAAGGTCAGCATTTGTGCATATGGTATTAAATTCTGTATTTTTCAAGGTCTGGTTTCTTATATTAAAAAACGTGCCTTTGCTGATAGGTAAGGCATACATAAAGTCTCTGGATTTAAGTGGTACAAATTTTTGTCAGTAAAAAAATAAAAATTAAAAAAAATGTAGACATATTTATCATCAGCATTGTCTGCAGTCAATTCCTCAAATTCCAGAGAGTTATTTTCCTCAAAATACAGTTGAGAAATAATGTTTGAGTCCCTGCATAATTTAAAGATATTAGAATCTGAAGTCATTGGATCATACCAATTTAGAATTGAAAGGGGCTATATTTTATTATTCAAAGTTTTCCATTTATAGTAGTGGCTCAAAAAGAAAAGTTTTAACATAGTGAATATGTTCACACTACACTTTAGTTGCTATATTTAGACTAAGTACAAATGAACTTGAATCCTGACTCTTCCAAGTTCTTCCTGTGGGAATCTGACCAGGTTTTTGAACTTTGTGAAGTCTCTTTTTCCATATGTAAAATGAAAATAGGGGTAATTCATAATTCATTTCCTTGTTATGAGCCTCAAATTACTCATTGCTTTGAAAGTGGTTATTGTGATGTCTACCATAACCTAAGAACCCATTAAGTGGTAGAATTATTTAGTAGCAGTTCTAGTCAGCAATACTGCAGTAGTGATAGGTAGTTAATAATAACATGGAAGAGAACCAAGATTTCCTGTTTCCCCCTAAATGGCTCCTTGTTAGATATGTCATTGAGCTGAATCTTTCAAAGGACATTTTGAACATATTATTTCTTATTACTATTCTGGCAAAAGGCTGCTAATTCAGGAAATCCCTCCATATGACAAAATTTTTAGTCTTTTTTTCTGTCCCTGCCCTAAAAGGGTCTTACTGCCTACAATGTAAAATTATAAACCTGGCATCATTCTTACCACATCTTTTGGCAAGACTAGTCTCACTTTGCACATCTCCCCTACATAAACTGCTTAAGACAAACTGTAGTTACTTGAAAGACATTCTACTAGTTCTGTATTTCAGGTTGTTTATGTCATCAAAGTTTTGTTACTATTATCTTTGCTTGCTGAAAATATTCCTATGGTGCTTTTCTTCTTCTCTTCTCCCAAATAAATAATGTTACATATCTTTGCAGGTTTCCATTAGTTCTAACTTTTCCATTTATGTTGCACTGAACCCTTTGCACGCTAAGTTTTGCTTCAGTCATGTCTGACTCTTTACAACCCTACGGACTGTAGCCCTCCAGAATCCTCTGTCTATGGGATTCTCCAGGCAAGAATACCGGAGAGGATTGACACGCCCTGCTCCAGGATATCCTTCTATAGTAGCAGGCAGGTTTTTTACCAGTAGCACCACCTGGAAAGTTCACTGAACCTTTTAGTTTATACCAATCCACATATTCCTCTGGAGATCTTTATGAAACATAATTTATTAATCATTGAATCATTTCCTGTATAATCTCTCACCATGAATGATGAAAACTGGTAACATTTTCAGTTATAAGTGATTCTACTTCGACTAAATTTGTAATGTTTTAAAGATATAAACCTTAACCTGAATGAAGTCAACCTGGATGTAGCTTAATTAGGCAGATTTACAATTTAGAGTAGAGTTCATAGACCAGAGTAGATGACTTGCTTATTTACACTCTTGTTAGAGAATACCCACTCATGGATTTATTAATTTGCTTTAAAAATTACAAAATATACATTTCTGTTATTGTCTATGCCTTTGGAGATGAAACAGAAACAAGATTTGAAAAAGTATCTGCTCTCATGAAGATTATGTTTACATGAGCAAAACGGCAACATGTCTGTGATAAATAAACAAATTTATTTATATTTATGAAGCCTCTGTAAAGACAAAAAAGGAAAAGAAAATGTCCTGTGAGAGTGATTTTTTTCTTGATTAGGATTGTCAAGGAAAAGAGAAGGTGTTTTTTTGTTTTGTTTTGTTTTACCAAAAGCCAAATAAAGAGGCTTCCTGAGAACATCACTCCTGAGCCTGAGGTTGTCTGAAAGAAGTTGAGGCCAAATCTCACTCCCAAGGACTCAATAACCTGGAAACATCAGTTGAACCTTGGCATTCCCCACTCAATATCTGTTGAGAAATTGGTGAGAGAGCTTGACCTGTGTCCCTAGAAATGTGTTGTCATATGAAAAAATAGGGACTGATAATTGTTTCTTCCCTGTTCTCTTCTGATGTCATGAGTTTGTGGAGCCATTTTTTGCCATCAGGGTTAGTAAGAACTGTGGTGAAGGGAGGCTGGGAAGAAATGGATAAGAGTAGTAGGTTCCATCCCTCTAGGAAGACAGAATGAATCTCATAGGTTCCTGCAACTACTGTGAAAGAGCATAAGAAAAAAAGAAAGAAACAGCCTAAGGATATTCAGCATTATTTGAAAAGAATATTTGAAGTCTCAGATATTTTTGTAGCACTGGGGGAGACAGGGTTATAAACTTTATAGAGTCATCAGTGAAGGAGGGACTTGACATGAGACCCTGCATTTCCAAGGGGACCACACACCCAAGAACATATTATCTTTGTGCAATCATATCAGTAAAGGACAGCAGATGGAATGAAATGAGGATGACCCAGAGAGTTCCAAAAACACGTGGGACTACTGACTGATAATAATCTCAAGCTGCTCAAAATGCGTTTGTTACCCAATAAAATATTCAGGCACTTGGAATTTGTAGAAAATGTCCACCTACAATCCAGCCCATTAGCAGGACAGGATTCACAGTGGGTTCAGAACCAGTTCAGACAATACTGAGGGCTAATCCATTCTCTGAAATAGTTCAGGGAATACATACATCTCCCCCAAATGCATTCACTGAAGGAAAATAGAAGAGGTTGAAAGAGTATCAATGGATTAGTGCAACTCATTCCAGTTATTAGAAAAACAACCCAGATATTTGAGATGGCTCAGTAGATAATCCCAAGATGTTAAAAATAATTCCTAGGGAAGTACAATTTCTTAATTAAATTTGGACTTGTCTAAAAAAGTAATCTCTAAGATTATTTTATTTAATTTATAATTCAGTTTTGATTTTTAATTCAACTTCATATGGCCCAATGGCTTTTCATGTTAATAAAAACTGTTTCAAGACACTAGAGCCTCAATATAAAGAGAAAACTTTTTTGCTTCTTATAGTTTTTTTTTCAGTTTTTTCTATTCATATTACAGTTACAAAAGAAAGAAGTCTCAGCCACTAATTTTTATGTTCAGCATCTTGAATTTAAAAAGAATGGTGGAGGTGTAAAATTATGTATGCTTTTTAAGATATGATAGATACAATAGAATCCATTTTGCTTTTCAAATAATTTTACTGTCATTCTGAAAGTAAAATATCTGAATTATTTTATTGGAAAAAGAAAAGTGATCTTGGTAAAAATTTTACTTTATAATAACTGTAAAGTGAAAATATGAGATAAAGTCACAACTGTATTGTTAAGATATCTTGGTAAATTACACAAAAATATTAGAAATCATTACACATATAGTAATCAAATGTAATAAGCTGTATATCCAAATAGTGCTCTGGTCAAGGAAGAATAGGTAAGAACCATAGTAGAATTCTTTGTCCCCTCTCCATTTCTTGTTTAGTTTCCAACAAAATCAGTGATTTTTTTTTTAACATTGTTCTACAGTAGGTCTTGAATGAGAGAGTCATTATTTTGAAATTGTTTAATGTGATGCTTCCACTTCAGTGAAAGAACTAAGCAGGAATAATGAGCAATTAGAAGATTCATATTGGTATTACATCAACCTAAAACATTTCACAAGGAAAGTAATGATTTAATTTGGGCTCCAGAGACTAGAAATTAGACTCTGTCAGAATTAGGTAAGTTTATCTTTCAGTGTCTAAATTATCATCATGTGCTCTTTCCTAAATGTGGTAATTTTAGGTCTCTAACATATGTTCTATAGAGAAAAAAAGAAAGAAAAAAGTAGGTAGATATTCTAAAGTAAAACCAAGATTATTTCATAAGAAAAGTGACACCAGAGACACTGACATGTAAGAAGGAATATATTTCTTTTTTCCCCCAGTAAATTTAAGTGCAATCTGGAAGGAAACTGGATGAGCAAGCAAATTCTTGCTTGCTGGACTCTTAGCTAGTGTACTTTTCCTCTCAGGGGATTTCTCCCACAGTGTCATTACTTATCAAATGGAAGAAGTGACCAAGGAGATCTCAGAGAGATGATGTGTGTGCTCATAAATAAAAAGTAGAAACATCCCAAAGGTGACAAGACAGAATAAATAAGTTTGAAGTGTATCATAGAGTAATAAAAGAGGAATTCAAAGTGAGAAGCTAAGTGAGATTGCTCAGAGAACAGAGGTAAAATTTTTGAGACTATGATAAATCAAGCAAGTTTAGAACGACATTTATCAAGTCACAAACTGAAACTAGCATAGTGCCTAAAAAATCCAGTGGGAGAATAGGCTGTTCCATTGAAGAATGATGATGCAGAAAGAGTCAAAAAGAGGATAGAATATGATTTCTGCCACAATTGCACATTCCGTCAAAAATCTGATGTACTCAGGAGAGTACTGTGATTATCTTAGCTTTGCTATAAATGGGAGAAACAGCTATCTGTTTAGTTTACTTCAATCTAATTCAATTTACATCTCATCTGTTAATTCCCTGAAGAATTCATCTTCCTGCATTCCTTGTCCAATGTCTGGAAACAATTGCTCCATATTTTTATTTGCTATTCTGGTTGTTTATAGTAGAAGGGTAATTTTAGTACCAATTCCTCTATTATCTTGGGAAACAGAAATCCCATTTAACAGTGTTTAAATAATAATGCTGTTTTGCTTCATCATACAATGATATATGTTAACTTTAGAAAGAATTCATTTTGAAAACAGGTTTTGAATATAACCTCTTTATAATTCACCAATATAATAAAAAAAGTCAATCAAAAAATAAGTATTTTGAAAAATATTCAATACTAATTTTTAATGCTTCCTTTTACTATCAAGAATGTTCCTATTTTAAGTGACAGATATGATTATCCTACTTCTAAGTCTTTTAAAACTAGCTTCAAATCTCCACTATTATGTCTTTGAATGTGACAACTCAGATACTAATGCAGGTTTTGTACGTTAAACTAGCAACCCAAATACCAGAAGAAAGACTACTAGATATGCTTTAACTGGTGAATAACAATTTTAAATGATGTTCTGATGGAAGCAAAGCACAGTCTCTTTTCCATTAAATTATATCATCACAGGAAGATTAACTGTGTATAAAAACATTAAAGTACTTAGTCATCTTATGTTAAAAACAATTGGATTCTGGGCTCAGATAATTATGAGTGGTTCTGGTGTTTATGATTCTATTTGTTTTGCTTTGTCTTACCTGATTATTTGGTGAGATTGCTTCCATCTGCATGGAAAATCAAAGTTGTAATATGCAGGATGCTCTATTTTTTTTTTCTTTTACTTTGTAGTATTCTTCCATGTAGAAAGGAAATCATAGAGCCCTGGTTCCACATACTGTGGGTTCCGCATACTGAATGCTGTAGAATTTCCCAATTATTGTTGGGAAAAAAAAAAACAATCATAAAATAGTTTATGAAAGTGGTTCTGTCTCCTATGAAAACCACTGCATAGCGTTTTATGGGGTTTACATTAACTTTAACGAAGTAGACTTGTTAAGGGACAGTAACTTGTGTGGAAATGTGGCAGAATGTGACATAAACAAGTAGGTATTTTAGTAGATGTGTGCCGGATTAGGAATGGAAGTTTGGCAGGATAATGGCAACAAGGAGAGAATAGATTGACTAGGAAGTTACTGCAGAAATTTAGCTCTGAAGTTATGAATATCTACATACCCTGTCTAAATATACCAGCATGGAACAGAAGGTAAAATGAAAACAAAAGATATGCTTTCTGGGCTGACTCAAACTACACAGAGGAAGAAAAGTGATGATCATAGATAGAAGGAAAGTTGGAAGAGGAAAAGGAGAAGGGCAACAAAGATAAACTGAGAGCTTGCTCAGGTATTAGAGGAAATCTACTGTCCTCACCAAAGAAGTAGAATGACAATGTCATACTTTGAACAGAAAAAGGAAAAAGATCAAAAGTTATAGTATATTTAAAAGAGCAGTCTTATAGAAGGACTTAGATAAATGTAGGGAAGTAATTTATATATTAAAATAAGGCAGCATTTGGATGGGGTTTAAAAAGGGCTATTGATGTTTTTGTGAGTATTAATAGCTGACATGTTTCCCACTTTCTTGTCAGTGATACCAAGAAAAGTAAATGGAATGATTCAAAATTAATTAACAGACTTTTCAGTTCCAAACCAAATGTTACTGTTTTTAGGAATAAAGAAGTTGTACAAAATCTTGGGCTTTATAATAAATGTTACTCTGCAACATATCTTGAATTCCATACAATTCTGAGAAGAACTTAATCCATATTTCTTCTAACTTATTGTATAGTCCAGGTTGCTGGGTTCAGTGAAACATTCTAAGATTCAGTTCCTCAGGATGGGGATGTGGTAACATAACCTAAGATACATACTTCTATTTATTAAAAATAAATTTTGAGAGAATACTGTTGCATTATTATGGGTGCATGATTTTAAATATTCACTGTTCAGTTTATCAGTTATTGTTAAGAATCTGAAATCCTAGAAGAAGAGAAGAGGAAGGAGGAAGAGGAGAGGAAGGAGGAAGTGGAGGAAATATAAGAAGGAAAGACACTTAAGGATAAGAGAGAAGATGGAAATGTTCAGATCATAAAATAAATGGACAAAGAAACCAAAACTCCTAGAAACTGATCTACTAGAATGTAATATCTACATGATATCAGCAGTATATCTCTCAAACAGACTCACATCTATACCTAAGACCTGTATATTTGTGAAAATAACAAAACAAATACTGTAAAAACAAAACAATGATATAATATTTATAAAGCATTCACTATGTTCTATGCATAGTTTAATGATCTTTACAAATGCTAAAACATTGAATTCTCATGTAAAACTTTGAGGTAAATATTTTTTATTATTTTTACATAGGCACATAAATGCTGTTCTCATTGCTCATCTTTGATCAGTGGACATCTTTATTGATTTCAAGTAGTGCTTTTTCAGGTAATTTTTAAAGATGCATAAAAAATGATAAATGTTTGGGTTTCTTGAGTTCATTATCTTTGGGTTTTATAATGCTTACATATCCACCACATTAAATTTGATGGGCTTCTCTGGTGGCTCAGACGGTAAAGAATCTGCCAGCAATGCAGGAGACCTGGTTTTGATCCCTGGTCAGGAAGATCCTCTGGAGAAAGGAATAGCTACCCACTCCAGTATTCTTGCCCAGAGAATTCTATGGACAGAGGAGACTGTTGGGCTACAGTTCATGGGGTTGCAAAAAGTCTGGCAGGACAGAGCAACTAACACACACACACATTAAATTTGAAGTCGTACAGACTTGGGTTCAAACTATGTCTTCTTCAATGCTACATAAAAAATTTGCCAATACTTTCTTAGTTTAGAATAAAATTAGAATTAAAATATCTATTTCACATGTTTTAAAAAAATAATTTTATCGAAGTACAGTTGATTTACAATGTTGTGTTAGTTTATGCTGTACAGCAAAGTAAGTCAGTTATACGTATGTCCACTCTTATAGATTCTTTTCTATATAGGTAATTATGGATAAATCAGCTTATTAAAGAAATATTTATTGGTCCTTAAAAGCCATACAAGGATCATTATAATATTTGTTTAATAAACTTATTTAATCATTCAGAACATTAATAATTCTATTTAAATTGAGATATGAAAATGCACAAACAGCTCATTATTGAAAACCTGCATAATTTCTTCTGTAAGATAGACACAAATTAAGAAAATCCGTTTTAAAATCATGAGGATTATTTTGAATAAAAAACAAGAAGCTATTATAAAACAGTTGATAAAGCATTTTAAGTTCTCACATTCACATATATATGTGTTTTTGTTGTGTACTTCTGCCCATTCAGGCCACTATAACAAAATACCATCAACTCAGTGTCTTATAAATAGGAGAAATTTATTTCTCACAGTTCCAGAGGCTAGGGAGTCCAAGACCATAGCGCTAACAGATTCAGAGTCATGTGCAGTCCTGTTTTCTGGTTCACAGGCAGCTGTCTTCTTACTGTGTCTTCACATGGTGGAAGGAGCAGGAAAGTTGTCTTGGCTTTCTTTATAAGGGCACTAACCCCATTCATGAGGCCTTTATCGTTATGACTTGATCTCCTCCCAAAGGCCCCACTTCCAAATCTCATCACATGGGGGATTAGTTTTCAACATATGAATTTTAGGGAGGCACAAACATTCAGGCTTTATCAGTATTTAATTACTTATGTCATGTGGTACCTTAGTAAAGCTAAAGCAAATATTAAAAATGCATTTTTATTAATATAAAAGCACTATCAAGGAAACTGAATATATAAATGAATAAGGGATCAAAAATGCCTCCAGTTCAGAGATACATGACTCAAAATACACTTTAAGAATTTGCAGGAGATCTTGCATTGCCATAAGTCAGGGCTTTCAATACTCAAAACATTTTTTTTTAATTTCCATAATGACTTTATTCATATTTTAAAAGGTACTTTATTATTGCTTCTTTTATAGCTTTTTTTTTTTAAGTGATTCTCTCTTCATTTGCATGTCTAACTCCATAAAAGAGTACATTATAAGAAATGGCCCACAGCCAAACTCTACATTCCATTCCTTTTCATTCTATTCCGAGAGAGAGTCAATTCCTAGGTAGGTTGATAAGAAGTGCGGGGATCCCCAGGGAGAGAGGAGTCTGGAATTTTCAAGGAGGAGGGAAGGACAAACATTTTTTTTTTTTTTTTCCTCTACGTTCCTTAGTCTTAGTCACAAAAAATGTTTTTATGTTTAAGCCTGGGACTGATGATTACACAACTAACAACTCGGTTTGGACTCTGTACTAAGGATTATATAGCAGCAATGTATCCTGCTTGAGGACAGTTTCTCCTTCCTGAGGGCCTTCTGGCTAATCCTGTTATCTCGAAAAGTGGATTGTGGGAGTGGGTCTAGTAAGATCTTTGCAACCTCTGGACATTTCTTTTGATTCATTGTAATAACTAATTGGAGAGTATATAACTCCCTTGCTAACACTGGCAGCGGTGGGTGGGGGGGGGGGCACTATTTCTGCTCCCTTCTGATGTCTATGTCAGAAGCTTTCTCTATCTCTTTATACTTTAATAAAACTTTATTACACAAAAGCTCTGAGTAATCAAGCCCCGTCTCTGACCCTGGAGTGAATTCTCCTCCAGAGGCCAAGAATCCCAGCAGTGTCTTTTGTGCTTCAGCAACAACCTTTCATTCCATTCCACTTCACTTTGGTGTGATAATATTTTGAGAAATATTATTTAAAAGATAAGGTGAATATTTTTAGCATGAATTGAATAGTGTGAATGATTTTTATGAATAGCAAAATATGTGTGGGAAGTTAGTCATTAAAGTAATAAAAAATAAACTCTGTTTTTAAATATAACAGATATAATTCAAATTTTTTCTTAGCCTTTGTTTTCAGCAAGGGAACTACAGTCTCATATTATAGCATCATATGTCATCCCCTCATCAATGAAATCTCTCAGTACTCCATATGTGACATAAATATGGCTTTTAATCAGTTGCCTTTTCTTGAGTGTATTCTAATGAACTTCATCAACTAGATTGCCAACTCTCAGGAAGGAAGGGTTAGATTTGGTTTGTTTTCTAACTCGGTGAATATTAAGAGAGTAACTTGCCCAGAGAAGTGTATAGATTTGCAAATGTTTGGGTTATTTTTCCTTAGAATATTTAGCAATCTATTATATAAACATCTAGAATCAAATTGTATGTCAGCCACATACAAAAATCAATAACTTTTTATTACCTCATAGACTTAGAAAATAATCACAACCTAAAAGTTGAGATATGTTTTTTTTTTTTTTTTTTTTTGGTGGGAATGTTTAGTATTTCAAGCCCAGGAGACAGCATCTCAGGTAACCCTGAGAAAACTGCTCCAGGAAGGTGAGTGGAGAAGCCAGGTATATAGGAATTCTGTAACAGAGTGCATTGTTAAAGAAAACAAGATATCACAAGTTAAGGAATTTAACATTTTTCTATACATGCAAAGATGCCAGAGCCTAGGCTCACTGAAATTATTCCTTTCATATGCATATCAGCTATCCTGGACCAGTACCCTGTGTTTTTTCACATCCCATCCTGAACTCCCTGAGGCTCATTGTAGGGGGTGGCTGAAGTCCTGATGGCTGCTAGATCCCAGGAACTCTTCTCTTTCCTGAGTGCTCTTAGGGCTCACCAACTTGTACTGATGACTGGAATCCCTGATGATTGTGACATCTTTGTTTTATTGACACAGCAGGAAACACTCCATTTCTCAACCTATGGCTACTTAGAAACACACATAATTCACATACCATTTTACCATAATTCATATACCATTTTACCAATAAATTGGCCACACTCCATTCCATACACTGGACAATTGAAACCCAAGATAAACATTTTCAATATTAATATAATGATGAAAGTAAATTTTATTTTTTCTAAATCAACAAATTATTACTACATTTTCTAGTACTTTCTAAATTACTAATATAGCTATATTTCCTTCTTCTTTAGAACATGTCAAAGTAGTCTAAATTATTTCCATTTTACACTGGACTATCTTGTTTAATCTTCGGCCATAGCATATCTTTTCCATATGCTCTTTTCTCTACTGCCACATCCTTAGCCATGCTATATTATCATAGCAAACATATACCCATCATTCCAGACCCATATTCATTGCCACATCTCTAAAATTTTAAATCCTGAAGCCAAGATCATCTTTACCTTCTATGAACTTTCACATAATTACCTATTTTGTATAAAGGAATTACTTTATATCTCTTGGTTCCTGGAGAGCAGAGTTCAAGTTCTATTAATCATTTCCATGATGTGAAACTGCACCTGACATGAAGTAGGTTCTTGTCATCATTGTTGTTGTTCAGTCGCTAAATCATGTCAGACTCCTTGTGACCCCATGAACTGCAACACACCAGGCTTCCCTGTCTTTCACTATTTCTGGGAGCTTGCTCAAACTCATGCCCACTAAGTTGGTGATTCCATCTAATCATCTCATCTTCTGTCACCCTCTTTTTCTCATGCCCTCAATCTTTCCCAGCATCAGGGTCTTTTCCAATAAGTGGGCCCTTCACATCAGGTGGCCAAAATATTGGAGCTTCAGCTTCAGCATCAGTCCTCCCAATTAATATTCAAGACTGATTTCTTTTAGGATTGACTGGTTTGATCTCCTTACAATCCAAAGGACTCTCAAGAATCTTCTCCAGCACCATAATTCAAAAGCATCAATTCTTCACACTCAGCCTTCTTTATAGTCCCACTCCCACATCCATACATGACTACTGGAAAAACCATAGCTTTGATAAGATAGACCTTTGTCAGCAAAGCGATGTCTCTGCTTTTTAATATACTGTCTAGGTTTATCACAGCTTTCCTTCCAAGGACCAAGTAAGTGTCTTTGAATTTCATGCCTTCTGTCACTGTCCATGGCCATTTTGGAGCCCAAGAATAGAAAATTTGTCACTGTTTCCATTTTTTCCCCAATTATTTGCCATTAAATGATGGGACTGGATGCCATGATTTTAGTTTCTTAGTTTTTTTTTTTTTTTGGAATGTTGAGTTTTAAGCTGGCTTTCCACTCTCCTCTTTCATGCTCATCATGAGGCTCTTGGGTTCCTCTTCACTTTCTGCCATTAGAGTGGTATCATCTGCATATCTGAAGTTGCTGATATTTCTCCTATCTTGATTCTAGCTTGTGAGTCATGGATGCCTAACATTTCACATGATGTATACAAATTAAATTAGCAGGGTAGCAACATAGAACCTTGATGAACTCCTTTCTCAATTTTGAACCAGTTTGCTGTTCCATCTCCAGTTCTAAGTGTTGCTTCTTATCCTGAACACAGCAGACAGGAGTGTCCTGTTTTCTCAGGAGATAGGTAAGGTGGTCTGGTATTCCCATCTCTTTAAGAATTTTCCACCATTTGTTGTGATCCACGGTCAAAAGATTTTGTGTAATCAATAAAGCAGAAGTAGGTGTTTTTCTAGAATTCCCTTGCTTTTTCTATGATCCAATGGATGTTGGCAATTTGATTTCTGGTTCCTCTACTTTTCTAAATCCAACTTGTACATCTGGAAATTCTTGGTTCACCTACTATTGAAGCCTAGCTTGAGGGATTTTGAGCACACCTTGCTACCATGTGAAATGAGCACAATTGTATGGCAATTTGAATATTCTTTGGCATTACCTTTCTTTGAGATTGGAATGAAAACTAAGTAGAGTAACCATACTGATTCAGAATGACTACAAGTTCCCTTCAGGTAATAAGTAAAATAAAATTGTTAACTTCTAAAATAAAAATTAAGCAATTATTAATAACCTACAACAAACACATTTCTTTTGTAGTAAAGGTCTGTTGTAGTAAGAGAAAGATTGCTTGAAAATGAGTCGCTCAGTCGTGTCTGACTACTTGCAACCCCATGTACTATACAGTCTATTGAATTCTCTAGGCCAGGATACTAGAGAGGGTAGCCTTTCCCTTCTCCAGTGGATCTTCCCCACCCAGGAATCTAAGCAGGGTCTCCTGCATTGTAGGTGAATGCTTTACCAACTGAGTTATCAGGGAAGCCCAAAGAAATGGAAATTTCATATTTTTAAGTATATAAGACAGATGGGGAACATCAATGATAGGAGAAGAATTGGATGTGCAGATAATAAAATGTGTAAGCGTTCTTCTTCTCCTTAGGAGACAGACTCTAGTGCATTGACTTAAGAGAGACAGATATGGAATAAAGAGAAGAAACTCAAAATATGAGAAAATCACTGAATTTACCATTGAAATAAATCTATCTTTAAATCACCATATGACACTATTATGTGACTAGAGGTTTAAAGTAGCAAATGCAAAGCCTTCATTCCAAATGATAATTTAAAAAATAATAGGTTTACCCTCCAATTTCTTTTTTTTTCTATCAAAGTACCAAGTATATTTATCAAATGAATGGAATCTTGTATTTTGTTCTAGAAGTTTTAGTGTAAATAAAATTTGAAGAAGAACATGGTTAGTAACTATTTGGATAAAAGTAACAGGTTATTTTGGAGAAGGCAATGGCACCCCACTCTAGTATTCTTGCCTGGGAAATCTCATGGACCGAGGAGCATGGTTAGGCTGCAGTCCATGGGGTCTCAAAGAGTCGGACACGACTTCACTTTCACTTTCGTGCACTGGAGAAGGAAATGGCAACCCACTCCAGTGTTCTTACCTAGAGAATCCCAGGGACGGGGAGCCTGGTGGGCTGCTGTCTATGGGGTCACACAGAGTTGTACACGACTGACTTGACTTAGCAGCAGCAGCAGCAACAGGTTATTTATAGTGATGGTACTATATTCTAAGTTTACTTTTTATTTATGTACAGTAGAGCTTATTCTCTTTGATGAACAGTTTTATGAGTTTAGATATATGTATGCAGTCATATTAATAAACACGACCACAGTCAAGATAAAGACTTCCCAAATTCCCTCATGGTGCTCCCTTTGTAGTCTACACCTCCCCTGAAATCAACTCCTGGAAATGACTGATCTGCTTTTTTTAACCTATATTTTACCTTTTCCCAAAATGTCACATAAGTGGATTAATAACATATGTAAGCTTTTGGATTATCCTCTTTCATTTAGGATGATACTTTTGAGATTCATCAATGTTGCTCCATCCATTAGCAGTTCTCAAACAGAACTCTATTGGTGAGCATTACATTCTGTACTACAATTTGTATACTCATTCATCAAGAATTTTTTCACTAAGTACATTTCAGATTCTAATATCAAATTATTTCTAGGATTAAAAACAAAAATTTGGAAGTATTTAGGACATACAGCATATAAGGTAGTTTATTTTGTATTTATAATTATTTAAATATTTGATAATGAAATCTAATTTAACAATATTTTGTTTTATACTTTTATTTATTATAATTTTTTTTGGCTATGCAATTCATTTTATAGAATGTCAGTTCCCTCACCAGGGATTGAACTTGTGCCAAGACAGTGAAAGCTTGGAGTGAATCACTTGGCCACCTGGGTACTCCCAACAATTTTTTAATTTTTTAATTAATTTTTTACTGAAGTTATTTCAGTACATTAAAATAGTGTTAAATATTATATAAGAAAGGATAAAATGATATATAACTACATAGATGATATAAAAATATATAGAATATATATATCATATGTAACTATTACTCAATATATATATGTATATTTATATACAGTGTACATACATATTTCACCAACCTTCTTATCTATTAAATTCATAATTTTTTATTATAATCTTGTTTGTTTTATTTCTTTAGAATGTTTATTCAATTCTTTAGAAGACATAATTATTAAAGATTCATTAATATTATATGTGTAATACTATAACATTTTAATCTTCCTTATTAAACTAACTGAAAGTCTTCAGGACTTAAGTGCCTTCAATTTAATGCACACTAGTTAACAGAATTCCCATCAAAAAAATTATTTGGGACCATTTAAAAATGGCAACTAGCCAATAATATACTTAACCAAGTTGTTTTTTAAATTAATCTATCCATCTCTCAAGTTAGATTAGACAAGTTAAACAATAATACAGTACTGCTATCTGCCTGGAATTTGAGCTTCTTTAGAGAAATGCATATAGATGGATATTTAGACATCTAATATTAATTGTTTGCCAAATTCTGTTATCCCCAATAGATATTAGTATATTATGCAGATGTGTCACATTCCTCAATTTATATTGGCATTATACAATTAAAAATATAACATATGTTTTAAAATTATTTTATTTGTAAATTTTAAAGTAAATAAAATAAATTAATAAGGTTTAGATCAATTTTTTAACATTCATCATCTACAAGGTAAGTGTGACATGTATAATCATATATAATATAATCACATTAAAGAGAAAACATGTCAAGTTTTAATGGAATTAAATACTGGATTATCACAGCTGGTTCCTAAGATTAATAGTAGTGCAAAGGGGAAAGAAAATTGAGTAACACTGTGCATTGATATTAATAAAACAATTTAGGACATAGCACCTGCTAAGTATGGATGGGAGCTCATTTCTCAATTTTTTTCAACTACATTATTTCAAGGCTCTTTTACCAATCAAAACAAAACACTGGAATTGAAAAATAGACAAGAAATATTAACACAGCAATTACTCTTGAAAAATGAGCAGTTCCTAAAGTTGGAGTCAAAAACATTCACCAAAACTTTTAGAGGAAAACAAAATTATGAACATATTACTTATCTTATTCACTCTATTCTTTTCATGTGTGTATCAGATTCTGTGCTAGAAAATTAATATTATTGAAGAAAAATTTAGCAATATTATTAGCAATATTACTGAGGCAAAACTAGCAAAGTTTTGATGTTGTAGGATGAATGCTTGGGAATCATGAGATTATAAGAGAAGAGCATAAACCATTCTAGAAATAGGTGGAGGAAAAATAGAAAATATTCCCCAGAAAGACTAGGTGTGAAGATGAAGCCATGAACAGCACTTAGTCAAAAAAGGAGGAAGGAGAAAGTCATTTCAGAAAAAGGTAAAAGGATATGAAAGTTATGGAGATATAAGAAAAGCCGAGTGAGTTCAGGAATTTCAGTTAATTCAATGTGACTGAAGGTGCTCATATTTAAGCATGAATAGTGGAATTAAATGAGATAAATAGAAAAAGTTCAGTTCAGATAGGACTTTGGAATTTATCTTAGAAGCAATAAAGAACCATTTAATGCTTTGAGTGCAGGAAGTAAATAATCAGAATTACAAATAGGATTCAAACCTTCTTAAAATGTTTTGGAGGAAGTCAGTCTGAAGAAAGAGCAAGACTGATGCTATTGCATTAAATTCTGCTGCTTAGAATTTCACAGTGAGTGTTCAGTAGAATTATTTACCAATGAGATTCTCAGCATGGAAGATTTTGTTAAACACTATATACTTTCTAGTACTACTGGAAATTCACAAAGTATTCTGAAGGATCCTACAATTAAGAAATGTATATGTTTAATGCAGTCCCCCATTTTACATATTTTTTCTCTTTCTTTTTATTTTTTAACAAGAAATCAGATGGAACCCTGATTCCTCCTTGAGCTACAAAATTGTATCTCTAAGCATCTACTGCTCATATCCCTGTAGATGTTTCTCATGCTTCATATGTTATAAATGTACAACTGAAACATGTTTTTAGAATGAAAGATCATCTCACTCCACTGGTGAAAATCATCTAATTGCTTCTCAACTTAAACTCCTCTAAACACAGAAGCCCTTAGCTAGGAGCAAGGTCTGTAAGATCTCAAAAGCTAATGCCTTTCTGACCTCAACCTCTGTTAGGTCTTTTATTCTCTCCTCTAAGCTACTTTCAGACTCCAGTTCAATCCCTGGGTTGGGAAGATCCCCTAGAGGAGAAAATGGCAACCCACTCCAGTATTCATGCTTGAGAAATTCCATGGACAGAGGAGCCTGAGGGGCTACAGTTCATGGGGTGGCAAAGAGTTGGACAGACAGAGCACAACAGCAAAAGCTACTTTGTCTTCCACATTTAAACTATAGCTACTTCTACCTCATCAGGCCCAAAAGATTTTCCCTCGCTGTGTGTCTTCTCTGCAATGTTGTGGGCACTTATGTGACTGCATGGCTCACTCCTTTATGTCATCAGATTTGTCCACTTTATCAAAAAAGCTTTTCCTCAACCACTCATTGGAAACTGGCATTCCTTCCTCCATACTCAAGAACTCTCTACCTTTCTTTATTATTATATCTCCTAATAACCATCAAACACACTATATGTTATATATATATTTTTTAACCAGCTATCTTTTCTTAATTGATTGTAAACAAGCTCATTGAGGGCAGTTCTGTCTCTTAGTACAGTATTAGAGCATTGGCACACAGAGCAAGCTCTGACTTCTAAAAAATGTTCAAAATATTTATTAATTAATATTTAAATGCAATTTCAGTAAGGGAATTTACAAAGTTCAATAGATGTGAGATAATTTGATTCTTTTAGATATTGATTTAATTTATTAATTGTCTAAGGTATTTCAGTTCAGTTCAGTTGCTCAGTCGTGTCCAACTCTTAAGGTATTTACTGGGATGAATAAAATATCAAGTATTTATTTTATCAATAAGGAACTGGGGATAAAGAAAAAACTGATAAATTTAAAAATCTGTGATCACATTGGAGCCTAAATAATCATTCATTCACTTTAAAGAATTAGAGATAGGGTTCATTATGTTGATGTGAAAAATAAGGTTAAATTAAAGTAATGAGTTATGAGAGAAGAGTAGTTTAAGTTCCTTTGATGTGGCAGAATGCTAGAGATACTGGTTACTTTCATGTTAAATGAAATACCTAACTTCCCAATCAGGAAGAAAATAAAATACAGTTCATATGTTTGTTCAACAAATCAGTGTTTACTGAGAATCTCCTATGTGCAAGGCACATATAGACACTCGTTTGTATGATTATGACTCCCCTAAACATGGTATCAAGTCTGTATTTTTCCAGATTATCTGTTAAAGTTTAATGAGATATTTTGTAAGCTTCAAAAAAATGCAGTTTTAAAAATTAAATTAATACAACTAGATTCAGCATATAATAAAAACATAAAGAACTAAATATCAGGTGAAAAGATAAGTTTGATAAAAGCGATAAAAATATATTATTAATCATAACTATTTAGTGAAGAAAGTTATTCTAAACATCCTAACCAGTAGGATAAGAGAACAAACAATGAGGAAAAAAATCATTAGATTTGGAAACAAAGAGACAACATTATTGTTATTTGTAGAAAATGCAACTGCATATATAGAAAGTTCAAATGACTATATCAGTAAATACTAGAAAACATACAGAGTTCCACAAGTTGGCTGAATGAAAACAACAACAACAACAAAAAAAGATCCACAGAAACAAAAGTAATAGCATTCCTTTAAATATAAAACCACAGTGTATAAATAGAATAATATAATTGCCCCCAAAGTTACTTGGGGCTTCCCTGGTGGCTCAGTTGGTAAAGAATCTCCCATTATAAGACCAGGGTTTGATCCCTAGGTTGGGAAGATCCCCTGAGAAGGAAATGATAACCCACTCCAGTACTCTTGCCTGGGAAATCCCGTGGGCAGAGGACAGAAGGGCCTGAGTTAGCTACAATCCATGGAGTAGAGTCAAACATGACTTAATGACTAAATCACCACCACCATCACCAAAGTTACTTAAGTATAAATCTAACAAAATAATTTCAAAATGACATTGAAGTAACTATAAAAAGTTATGAATAAACAAACCATATTATACTCAGGGATGGATTCAATGCTTAAAAAAAAAAATTCTTCCTACATCAGCTGACTATAAATACTTCACTATCAAGCTACCTAAAATACATATAACAATATAACAGATTCTTGCAGACATTAAAAATAAACAAATTTTCAAAAATAAAACATTTTATAATATATAATATTATTACATATGGCTTAAAATTGTGTATGTGTGTGTGTTTATTGTCTACATATTGTCAAGAATAGTAGTAATGGAATCAAAGACTAATTCCAATTAGTCTTTAAGGAACTAAAGGGTAGTAATTAACTAATTTCAAATCATAGTAATGGGACTCTATCAGACTACTGCATCTCATTCTGGCAGCAAAAATTAGACAAAATATCATGAAAATGGTATTATATAGAAAATTGTGCATGAAGACGACTTTTTTCTACTCTTGCCTTTGAACACTAACCAAGCACAAAGAAGCCTTGAAATCTATCATGTTGACATCAGCATTGACAAAAAAATAGTTCTTAACATTTTTTTTTAATAATAAATCTCCTGGAAATACTGATAAAAACCATTGATTCTTGGGTTGAAAAATTTCCGGGCACCCAATTTTGAACAGATTTCAGGGTGTATAGTTCCCTCAATTGAAAAGACTGATTGAAACATGTATAATTTTTTTAATTAAAATTGAATAAAAAAAATAAAAAATAAAATATTTCATCAATTAAAAAAAAGAAAAAAAAAAGAAAAGACTGATTGAAACAATTTTGATGATAATTCAATACTGTATTAGGTAATAGGTAAATAAATATAGCCAAATTTTAACAGTGATTATACCCACTCCAGTATTCTTGCCTGGAGAATCCCAGGGACGGGGGAGCCTGGTGGGCTGCCGTCTATGGGGTCGCACGGAGTCGGACACGACTGAAGCGACTTAGTAGCAGCAGCATATGTTTGCATTATGCTCAGTCACTTCTGTCTCCTCCTGATTGTATTTTCCTCTCTTGTAATAACTGCGATCATTGTAATAGTTTTGCTCTGATTTATTTCTTATGCAACAAAAATACTCAATCAAAAGCAAATTAGATAACCCAGCATGGTTACCTATTTAATTGATATGAGGACTTTTTTATGTTTTTCAAAAATTTAAAATATGAATGAATAAAAATAATTCTAGTCAGATAATTGTACCCTCTGACAATAAGTACCTACTTTGTAACTATTTTCTATTTTAATATTACACCTATACTTACTCTAAGATTATGCCACATGCAGAGCTTCTCTGAGGGAAGATCTTTCTTTTGTTTCCCACACCTAGAACAAAAGACACATTCTGTGATTCTCATTTAGAAGTTTCATATATTCTATGACTCTTTGACATACGTATAAAACAGTCTCACCATCATGTTATCTGCATAATACAGTCATCCAATAAATATTTATTAAATATCCATTGTACCAGGTCTGGAGATGTACACAAAGATGAACCAAACAGACATTTGTCTGTCCTTAAGGAGGTACAGATTAGCAAAAATACACATCAAAGAAATAATTACCTACCTCTTACTAGCCTTGTCACCTTGGACAAGTAACTCCAATTAGAATCTAATACATGTTTGAAATGGGGATAATAAAGGGGTGGTATCTACCTCATGGAGTTGCAGTAATGACTAAAAGAGCTAATGATTATCTGATATGCAGTGTGTGAGTGCATGCTGTCTCTTCAGTCCTGTCTGACTCCTTGAGGCCCTATAGATCCTATTCCTCCATTGAATTCTCTGGAGAGAATTGTCCTCTGTCCATAGAATTCTCCAGGCAAGAATACTGGAGTGGGTTGCTATGCCCTTCTCCAGGAGATCTTCTGGACCCAGGGATGGAACTCATGTCTCTTATGTATCTGCATTGGCAGGCAGGTTCTTTACCACCAGTGCCACTTGGGAAAGAAAGTGAAGTCTCTCAGTCATGTCTGACTCTTTGCAACCCCATGGACTGTACCCCACCAGATGCCTTCATCTATGGAATTTTCCAGGCAAGAAAACTGGATTGGGTCGCCAACACTTGGGAGGACCCTATATTTAGTGAGAGTTCAGTAAATATTATTTGCTCAGTTCTAGGGCTTCCCCGGTGGCTCAGAGGGTAAAGAATCTGCCAGCAATGGAGAAGACCTGGGTTGGGAAGATTCCCTGGAGATGGGAAGAGCTACCTACTCCAGTATTCTGGCCCTGAGAATTCCAGGGACAGAGGAGCCTGGCAGACTACAGTCCATGATCTTTCTCATAAAAAGGCTTCAGGATTTTAAAACAAATGCAGATGAATCCAGATTAAAATAAGGCTTCCTGAATAAGTGACACTAAAGTTGAGACCTGATGACGTAATGGAAATGAGATACAGACTTCAGAATATCTCAGGCTGAAGAAGCAATGTGTCTGAAGACCCTGGGCTCTAAGAAAATATGGCGACAACCAGAAGGGAACTTTAAGAGTCCAGTGAAAATAACAAAAGGAAGGAAAGTGAACAAATTTCAGGACATGTCCATTCAAAGTTTTGACATCTTGAATGCCCCATAATGCCTTTGTGTTTCATCCAAGGGAAAATGAGATTCTGGGGAAGAAACTTCCTTGCCTTCACGTCCATGACTTCTAAGCACTTCACGTCCAGTGTATGTTGGCAATGGTATTGCAAGCATTGGAACCCTGGCAGTGGCCTGGGGCAGTGGCCTGGGGCATTGCCCCTTTAACTTCTTTTCAGAAGAATATTAAAATTAAAATGACGTTATCCTAAGGAGTCTGTGGAAATTCTGTAAACTTGGCTTCTTTTCAAGCAGAATTTTCTTTGGCAACTACTTACAGTAAGTAGCCCAGGCAGCTCACCTCGTTTTGGCAATGACCCTGGTCCCTGGCATCCTTCTTTGCTGTGTCTATAATCTGACTAGGAGTTATTGATATGATCTGAAGGCCATTGTCAGGTGGAGAAAAAATAATAAAAAATGATGATAATAAATATGGATAATTATAGTAAAAACAGAATCTCATGACCAAGCTGAAACAATTTCTAAACTTACCAATGAATATGATATTCAATTTCCATAAATATTTTCCACATGCGTATGATTGTTAGAAGTTAAATCACACTTCTTATATATTTTCTAATTTATTTTATAAGAAGGAATAAAGTGTTGGAAAGAATTCTTTTATTTCATAAACGTATGAGTGAATAGGAGGTTCTATAAAAATACTGACAGCCAGATTTCAAGATACTTAACATCATTTAGTAAATAAATACATTTACAGAAAAAAATGTATGTTAAATAAACTAAAGGCTCTAGAAACTTTCTGGAGTCATTTTAAAATGCGAACTTTTTTGGTATGGTCTGTTAGATTTAATATAAAAGCTATTATAAACATGGGACCACAGCCTTCCTTCTGATTCTATAATGGTAGTAAAAATTAGTGTTCTATTTGAATTTTTGACATATGTACTTTCCAAAGGAATTATATGTCCCATTCATATTTTTGGCTTAACATTTAAAATTTAATTTGAAATACAAATCTAGGTGATTTTAAGATATTTCCATTCAACTTCCCAACAGAATTTTGTCTTAATAAAATGCAATACTTGCCCAAAAGAGTATTTACTACCATATCAATTTTCTCTTCAAATATATACACAAAATATATATTGTTTTTAACATTTCTTGTGACAACAGGTATCTTACTGTACAAAATAAATCTTACACAAGACATGTTTATTTATTTATATTGATCGATGAGAACAGTATTATAAAACACCCATACACCAATTTTTTAAAAAAAAATGATTTTTTTCAATGTCAAATTTTGTTAGAAAAGCTTCTTTTAATAAGATAGAAGAGATTCCCTTCTTTAATTATTATTTCTTGTACTTGTGAATGAAGCTTACTTATTGTTGGAATGGGGCTGAACTTAGTATCCTTTTTATTTTATTTTTCCATATTTTAGATGTAATTTCCTAGGCAATCTATGAAAATAAGAAAATGATGAAAACATTTGGAACTGGGCTTTCATTTTTCTGAAATCCTTTTGAGTCATAGAGCAAATATCATTGAATAATTAATTATTGAAAAAAATCTTAAGGATATGTCAACCAAAGATTTAATTAGGCACTCCTTGATGTGTTTGGGCTTCCATCTTGGCTCAGACAGTAAAGAATCTGATTTGATTAAGGTAGACATTTGGAAACCAACTAGTTGTAAAACCCTTTGTCACCCAGTCCATATTATTTCCATATATTTCTATGTTTGATGACCTAGAGAAATTCATATTTACACCAATGGTCCAGAGTTAAGATTTAAGACTGTTGAGAGGTGTGTTTATAATTGCAAAGTTGAAGAACACAGGAGAAAGAGAGATGGGTGAGGAGAAGTTGCACCTCATTATGGAGTGTGTTCTTAAGACACTGAGTTTTGAAAAAAATCATACATGAAGTTTGAGAATCTGGAAACTGATTCTCTTTAAAGTAATTGTGTGCAAAGTATGATTAGAAAGCTCTTTTTAAAGATCCCTTGTTCAGTTGCTGTCGACTCCATGAACTGCAGCACAGCATTCCTCCCTGTCCTTCACTATCTCCCTGAGTTTGCTCAAACTCAGAAAGAATACTTAGAAAATATTATTATTTTTTATGATTAACTCAAAAAACTTTGGTCTGAAAGGAAAGATATAGCTTTCTAAAGAGTGTGTGTGCATGCTCAGATGTGCCCAACTTTTTGCCATCTCCATGTACTATAGTCCACCAGGTTCATCTATCCATGGAACTTTCCAGGCAAGAATAAGGATCAAGTTGCCATTTCCTACTCCAGAGGATCTTCCTGTACCACGGAACAAACCCACATCTCCTGGTGTCTCCTGCATTGTAGGCAAATTCTTTACTACTGAGCAAACGGAGGCCACAGTTTGTGACTGTCCTGTTGCTGTAAAACCCTCCCATCACTGTCACTTGCTTAAGTTTGGGATAGATTTCATTTGTGTAATGCATTTGTCCTATCTTCACCACAAATTCTAGGTAAAAGGTAGTTCCATGAAGCTATAGAAGAAGTTGAGGAATGAGGTAAAGATACCATTGCCAACAGCCTCAAGATCCTGCTTTAACTCTCTCCTGAAATTGTGTATACTTAATTAAGCAACAAGATTTTTATTCTTAAAAAAAAAACAACAAAAAAGATGAGCTCTAGTTCCTTTTAGCTCAAACATGCCTGGATAAAGACAATCACTAAGATCCTTTTTTGACATGTTTTATTTCAGTAATTTCAACAGAAGAACATAATGCCAAAGAAAAATTGTACCAAAGTGAAACAAACAAGAAAGATTTTATCCAGGAGTTTTGCAATAGAGGAGAGGGATTGAACTCAACTTTGTTATAGCCAAAGTTAAGAATGTTTTTAATCACTGGTTTAGGTTGGGGGCAGTGGAGAGTAGGGGGATAGAGTGGAGGTGATCAGGTAGAAAAATACTAGAGGACATTAAGAGAAGTGTTGTTCAATGTGATTAGACCCTCTGTGTTTGCTAACTGATACTTATCTGTTTGATCACTACCTTCCCACTGAAGCTAGAGTACAGGAGTTTTACCTTTCTTGAAAGTTAGGCTTAAACATGATGGCTCCGAGGTCCTTAAAAAAAACAAAATTGTCAAGAGGATAGGAAAGATTTACATCTCAAAGAAATAAAGAAATAATTTACAATTGTTAGTTTTCTAAAGCAAATGCTCTAAGAAAAGGGAAGTCAAAGGATAATATTCTGGAAGAAACCTGTCTAAAGTTTAATCAAGCTGAGACGAATGCTAAAGATGTCTTATTAGTAAGCAGCGTGGAAAATAGGTGTAATAGCTGAAGTTTCATCTTTGATACTAAATAACAATAATAAGAAATGACAAATGTTCTTTAAACAGGTAAAATTAAAGGTTAGGAAATAAGTTTGGATACAGTTATGTAGATTTGAAATAATTTGGGTTAAATTATTAAATTAAAATATGTTAAAATGGTTTATCGGGTTTGGCTTTGGTTCCGAGTGAACAAAAGGTAGGTAAGAAGACAAGACCGTCAAAGAAAACTATTGTCTTTTAATACAATAGACAGCAAAAAGACTATCAGAGAAAACTAGATTTTAATACAATAGTGAGGGTAATCAATAGTTCAGTTAATTATTATTCCATGCTCAAAAATTCAGTGGAACTTAATGCTGTTGTATTTAAACATGACAATCTATTTCCTTTATATTGATGGTGTATTAATTAGAAATACTTGGTTGCAATCTTTGTTAGAGCTGGAGTTTAAACTTTTGAGCCTAATGGAACGTTTTAAGATTCATCCTCACTTTAGCACATAGGAAAGCACATATACTGTTCAAAGAACAGTAAGTTCTTTGAAATGAAATCAAGATCATTGTATTAATAGAAAGGTAGTTCCACAGGTTTTCAAAAATCTGTCTTCAGTGAGATTCATATACAAGCGATAAAACAAAGCCAGGATGGAATATGAAGAGTATTTAAAATACCCACTCAGTATGCTTCATTGGACACTATTACAGGCCTTTTATTTCTTAAATTACTTTAAAAAGAAAAAGCTGATTTAGAGATCAAAAATTAAAATATTTATTGGAAATCTGTTAATATTGAATACAGTTCTACTCTTAAAATATAAAAATTGTACCCAACAGATTTTTACTATCATGAAAACAAATACTAAATCCTATAGTAAAATAATACTTGATGAAGCACTGCCATCTTTTGGTTGTATAAATTAAGGATATGGACACTATAAAGAAGTTAAATATAAGAATGTGACATGCCATCTTAAATGTTCAGAAATTAAAGTGTTCATAAATGGCAAAATAATATAGTAGGTGATAAAAATTAGATTTTGGTCAATACAAGCACAAATAGCAGAAGAATTCTCAAAGGAAACTTAAAGAAATACCAATTTCTAGCCTGTTGGTGTGGGTAGAAAATAAGATAGAGCTAAAGTTATTTAGAAATCCTGTTATATAACTCTTTGCTCCACATGATGAAAGTTGCTTATAATTGAAAATAAACAACTTTTAAAATAACATATCTATAAAAATATGTGATTTGGAAGTAGATGTGTGACACAGTGCTTACTGAAAAACAGTTATTCAGCAAGTGTCAACTTTTTTAGAAGCCAAATTGGTGCCACTATAATAAACCAATAATAATATTTTAAAACATTTATTAAATCCAGGCTATGTTTGCTTTACATGTTATAAATCTAATATAAATCCTTGAAAATCCACATTTTTTCATTTTTTTCCAATTGATAATGTAGAATTAAGCATTCTAACAGTTACTCCAGAATTTATTATTGTTTTCAGTATTTTGATTATGTTTTTACAAGAACAACAATTGGGAATCTTAAGTTTCTTGCTAAGTTATAATGGTAAGCATATAGTAGCTTCACATCTATATTTGAGAAATCAAGGTGTCTGTCTAATAGAGCTTATATTTATAAGAAAGTCAATCTAAGCAGATTGCCTAATTCTATTTTAACTGAATCTTCCCTACACAAACTAGTTTGCTGTACAGAGTATGTCAATTAATTACTTTATATTACACACTTAATTGGTTATTAAACCTAAATTATATAAAGTGAGGACTTGCTGAGAAATTTTGTAGATTATATGGCTGTTGGTATATATAGTGTGTGTGTGTATGTGTAGTTCCTCAGTCGTGTCTTGCTCTTTTATGACCTCATGGATTACAGCCTGCCAGGCTCCTCTGTCAGTGGGATTTTCCAAGCAAGAATAACGCAGTGGCTTACCATTTCCTTCTCCAGGGCATCTTCCTAACCCAGAGATTGAACCCAAGTCTCCTGCATTGGCAGGTGGATTCTTTATTGCTGAGCCATGAGGGAAGCCCATTTTTTAGAATCAGATCAGATCAGATCAGATCAGTCGCTCAGTCGTGTCCAACTCTTTGCGACTTCATGAATTGCAGCACGCCAGGCCTCCCTGTCCATCACCAACTCCCGGAGTTCACTCAGACTCACTTCCATTGAGTCAGTGATGCCATCCAGCCATCTCATCCTCTGTCGTCCCCTTCTCCTCCTGCCCCAATCCCTCCCAGCATCAGAGTCTTTTCCAATGAGTCAACTTTTCGCACGAGGTGGCCAAAGTACTGGAGTTTCAGCTTTAGCATCATTCCTTCCAACGAAATCCCAGGGCTGATCTCCTTCAGATTTTTTAAAATTTAAAAATAAAATTTTTAGTATAGCACCCTAAAAATCTCAGTGCCTAGAGCAGGGCCTGAGATATGAATAATTCAACTATCAAATGAATGAATGGCTTAATTCAGGCCTACGACCTCATTTTTAAGCTAAAGAATTGAGTAAATCTGAAACCAAACTTTCTTCCTGTTTTCCTGCTATGAACTATCTTTGTAACCTACTTGATTCTGATTTTCTTATAGTTAAAACCAACCTAACTTGTAAATGGATTATCAAAACCCAGTGTATCTCAGATTAACAAAAATATGCTGAAATTATTATCTATACTCATTGTTACTTAGCCTCTAGGCCACGTCCAACTCTTTTCAACCCCATGGACTGCAACATGCAGGCAGTGCTCATTAAACTTGTATACTCACTGAAGTTGCCTAAATCTCTCAACCTTCTCCTTTCAGGTAAGTCTTATCTAAATGTGACTTCTGTGTGTGTGTGTGTGTGTGTGCATGTGCTGTCAATCATGTCCAGCTTTTTGCAACCCTATGGACCATAGCCCACCAGGCTCTACTGTCCATGGAATTTTCCAGGCAAGAATTCTTGAGTGGGTTGTCATTTCCTACTCCAAGGGATCTTCCCAACCGAGGGATTGAACCTGCATCTCTGGTGTTTCTTGCATTGGTAGATAGGTGTTTTTACCACTGAGTCTTACCAAAAGTTTATCCTGATATTACCTCATTTACCTGAATCACAGAACTTCCAAATGATGATATGGATGTTAATTTTATAGTACCTTATTTGTGTGTATGTGTTAGTCACTCAGTTGTATCTGACTTTTTGTGACCCCATGGACTCCTGTCAGGCTCCCCTGTCCATGAAATTCTTATTGTATTTTAATTGTAACAGCTGAAAAAGCATGCAAAGGAGATACATAGGTGATAGGGGTTATCTGTTGTAGGGTAAATTTACACTCAGGATTATAGCTGCTGCTGCTGCTGCTGCTGCTGCTGCGTCACTTCAGTCGTGTCCAACTCTGTGCAACCCCATAGATGGCAGCCCACCAGGCCCCTCCATCCATGGGATTTTCCAGACAAGAGTACTGGAGTGGGTTGCCATTGCCTTCTCTGACAGGATTATAGCTGGTATTCATATATAATCTCTTTTAACCAATAATATCTTATCTGGACAGTTCTATATCATTCACTGATTTTTGGCTTCCCTGGTAGCTCAGCTGGTAGAGAATCCACCCGCAATGCTGGAGACATGGATTCAATCCCTAGGTTGGGAAGATCCCCTGGAGAAGGGAACAGCCACCCACTCCAGTATTCTTGCCTGGAGAATTTAATGAACTATATAGTCCATGGGGTTGCAAAGAGTCAAGGCACGACTAAGTGACTTTCACTTTCTGTTCCATATACCAAACATATCACCACTTGCTGAACATATCACTTCCATAAATCAAAGCTTTTTACATCATTTGCAGAAAATTCTCTGTTTTGTGTATGCTGGATTCATCAACTATTTCTATTAATTAGAATAGAATTTCATCCTAATATGTTCCTTCACAGAAGTGTGTAATGCTATAAATAAAGGATAAGTTTACTCCAATATCTGCCATGCAAAATACCTTCTTAGGTGCTGAATGCTTGTGACAGACTTCTTGATGCTGTGCAGAGATGAGTGATACCTGGACTTCCATAACAAATGACAAGAGAAAGATTCCAGATTAAATGGAGCCAGAAGAAATATTTCAAAGCCCTTACCCTGATACTTCTCAATCATTTTTATCCTAAGATAAAGTTCTTTGAAATCTTCTAATGTTAATAATATAAATGTTCTTATTAGGGTATTCCTTATAATTATTCAGAAAAGAACTTAAAAAAATCTTCCTTAAAAATGATTTTCAGATCTTTCAGTCTATTTTCTGTAATATGCTCCAGTGTGATAATTTGTGGAAGGCATTTAATTTGAGGAAGTAACCAAAGATTAATCTGATCAAACTCTGTTGATTATTGATTTAATAAAAATAGACAAAGAAATTTTATAAAAATGCATTATTACTACCATTTTGTTTTTTCTGGTCACACCTTGCAGCATATGGCATCTGAGTTCCCCTACCAGGGATCAAACACTCACCCCCTGCCTTTGGAGAGTGCAGTCTTAACCACCCCACTACCAGGGAAGTCCCCTACCATTTCACATGGTAACTATACAGTATTTCAACTGAGTATCCTCATTGCAATTGAATAAATCAATTTACTCAATCCTTTGAGCTGGAAATGTTGCTTGTCTCTTCTTCTGCTTTTGCTCATGACCAAATAAATGACATAGAGAAAAAGTTAAAAGTTATGTTCTTTGGTTTCTAAATGTAGAAAATGAGAACAAAGAAAGTAGAAGATCTGGTTGATGCTGTCACTGTTTTCAGTGAACTTGTGGCTAGACTGACAGAGAAGTATATCTCTAGACAACAGACAGGAAATAGACATAGATATGATCTGCAGAAAAGTCATGGTAGCACCTAGCACCTTTGATTATTAAAAAATGTGACAATGGCAGAAATAAGAAAATAGGTTTTACTAAATGAAGAGTAAGTAAAAGAAAATTATGCTACGGTTAAATTTTTCCTATGAGTTAAATGAAAAAGAAAGATTATTTCATCTTGTTTCAAAAATGGAAAAAGAATACTTTCAACTACTAACAAAACATTTGAAGGTGAAAGTTTTCATCAGTACACCTTGGGTTTATTACTATCTATCATGCATTCTCTGAAATTCAAATAATTTAATCCATTTGCTTCACCTACTTTTAATTCAGTGCTTAATTTTTTTCCAGCCTCTAGAGTTGCTATTTTTTTAATATCTAATTTCTCTAGGGTTTGCAAATCACTTATCATAAACTATGTGTTTCACTCCAAGATAATTTTAAATCAACCAAGAATACTGAAGAGATGCTTTTAAGGTTTAAATGGGCTAAGATCAATCTTAGGAGCAAAGGCTAGACATGACAATGTTCATAAATGGTGCAATTTAAAGGTTGCAAAGGTGATCTAGGGTCTGATTTCCAATACAGCTGCTGTTTTAGAGTGTGGTTCCTTGAGGACCAAGGGCGTTTTTTAAAGCATGTTAACTATCCTTCAGTACCATCATGAGGGAGGCTGAATCTATTATATCCAATTTGCAGGTAATAAAAATAAGTCAATGAGAGGTTAAGTAGTTTGTTCAAGGTCACCAGGCAAGTTCTAGTGGAAATAAAAATGAAAGTCACACCTCATCCACTTGAAGTGATGTCATCTGATCAGGGGGCCTATTCAGAGTTCATTATGCTAAACAAGACCTGATTAGAAATACTGATTTCACTGAAACAGAACCAAAAAAGATAAAATACAACTATATTTCTCATGAGAAAAAATTTAATTTGCCGCATTCCTGTTTAAAATTCCTAATTCCAGAGGACTTCATTTCAAGAAAGAATGATCAAGGTAAACTCAAATGACAAAGAAGTTTTTATTACCACACAGCATCACAAATTTGCAGACATTTATGAAAACTGGGGCTCTGATTGCTTGATCTATAAATGTACTTCTAGGACATCAGTAGTTGTCTAATCTATGTAGCCAAATTATTAGTCTTTGTGAAATTAAAGCATGATGATTTGAATCAGGCCCAGAAAATGAGATTGCATTGCTATGCTATTACAGGAAAGAGAGAATCACTAAAAGACATTCCAGCTGTTCAAGCAGCAACGAGACAGACAAACAAATGAAAGTGCCTTGTGGTTTCTCATGCCAATGTCTAAAATGGTCACTTATCGACAGTTTTCAAAAGACAAAGGCCATTGCAAAGCAGCTAATCAATTTTGTGTGTCTCTTTTACCCAGCCAAATAAATTATTTCCCACTGAAGTCATGTTGACAATTTAGGAAAAACAAAGAATATCGCAACAGCTAGTTCAGTAATTGGTTGCATTTTAGTCAGTAAAGCATTTATTTTCTTATTTTTCTTCTGAGAAAATTCAAATATCCCTTCCAACAATTGAATTGTATGCAGTAGATGATTTTTAAAGATGCAAACTATGTTAAATACTCTAACAGTTATAAGAAGGAACATTTTAACATGTAAATAATAACAAATAAGAAATTTAATGAGAAAAATAAAAATTGGTAACATCTGTAAACCTTGGGCTTCTCAGGTGGTACAGGGGTCAAAAATCTGCCTGCCAATGCAGGAGACACAAGAAATGTGGGTTCAATCCTTGGTTTGGGAAGATCCCCTGGAGGAGAAAATGGCAACCCACCCTAGTATTCTTGCCTGGAAAATTTCCATGAACAGAGGCGCTTGGTGGGCTGCAGTCCATGAGGTCTGGTCACCAAGGGTTGAATATGACAGAGCCACTGAGCACAGCACAGCACACAGTACACCTTAGGTGTTTTCACAGTCAAGCGATTAATTCCTGTAAGATATAATGGTAAAACTCCACATACATTTAGAGCAAAGAACATCCATAAGCATTTTTGTCACTTCTCAGCCATTATCATAGATTTTATGGAATCTTTTTGGAATGCAAACTCCTCCAGAGAGCTAATAAATTTCTATCTTTTGTAGATATCTGAATTGGTAATGAAGCTCTCCTTTCACATTAAACACCTTGGGGGTTTAGCAGAGTTGAGATTTTTACCCAGTGTTCTGGACAACATTCAGTTTCAAAATAAACTGTTTCTCTTGTGGCTGCTGTACTCAATGGCATCTGCATTTGCCACATGACTGGAAGCAGTGTATTTTTGTCCTGTGACAAGCTAAGCCACCATGAAGACATTTAATTTCTCCTTATCCTTTGGTAATGATATACCTGGGGTTTTTCTTATATGATAATATGTTGAATCAGTTTAGTAAAGTAAAACAGCAACTCTGTCCACTCTGGTTATATATTTTCCAATGGCTTAAATTACAGTTAGCATATTTTACCAATCAGGACATATTTTAGTCCCAAAGTATTACCATATTGCTTACCATATTGCCAAATTTTCTAATACTAAAAAGCAATGCCAGATGCTTTATACTCCAGAGATATAAGACTTCTAATTGGAATAAGTTGCCTTTCTCATGAATTATTATTGTCAGAATTATTTGTGAATCAGCCAATAAATAACACATTCCAGCAGTGATGAAAGCCAGTGCTGCTCCCCTATTGAAAGAAGGTATATGAAATCTACTTCCAATTTGAATGGGCAAACGAATCATTTACAGAAGTGCCAGAAAGATCTTTCAATTTTTTAAATTGTTTTTTAATTAAATATGTCCTCCTTAAGCTGGTGTGCAAGGCTTTCCACAATCTGTGTATTACATACAGTCTCTTTATATCAATCTTATTTTTGAGTCACCTGCTTGAGAAAGCAAGGTTAACCTTAAGAACTTGATGAAATCATGTTCTTAATCTTTTTAAAATTTTTATTTATTATTTACTTTTGACTCTGCTGGGTCTTCATTGCTTTGTGAATTTTTTTCTAGTTGTGGCAAGTGGGGGCTACTTTCCAGTTGCAGTGAGCAGACTTTTCATGGCAACGGTTTCTCTTATTGTGGAGCATGGGCTCTAGAGCATGCAGGCTTCATTAGTTGTGGCATGTGGGTTCAACATCTGTGGCTCCTGAGCTCTAGAGCACAGGCTCAATAGTTGAGATGCATGGGGTCAGTTGCTCCATGGCATGTGGAATTTTCCTTGATCAGGGATAAAATCCATGTCTCCTGCATTGGCAGGTGAATTCTTTACCACTGAGTTACCAGGGAAGTCCTGAAATCACATTCTTATACAACTTAGTTTATGCTCTTCCTTTTCATTTCCCTTCCGCTTATCTAATCCTGAATAAAGCCTTTCTTAAAATTCACCATATTAAATTATCCTGATGTCTGTCTTCCTTTCCTCTCATTCTTCTTCATTGAAGAAATAGGAATGATAGAATCTCCTTGAGGATTTTTCAGGATAAAGGAAAATAATGATTCTTCTTCATTTTAAATGTACATTTTAAATTGTACATCCAGTAGTTTAATCATGGTTAAGTAACTAAAATCAGACTTCCATTAAAAAAAAACAAGAACAGTAGAAATTGGGTAAAATACCTAGAACTCTTTCAAAAATTTAAAAGAGCAAATAAGGATTATGACACTGAGAGGACAAAAACAAGCAAAGTTAACCTATCAACCCAGCCTTCTGTCTGAAGGAAGTTTCAGCAACATACTACAGGCAAGAAGAAACTAAGCAGATCATGAAACTTTGTTCAGGCAAGAAGAGAAGATTGCACTTCAGGGAGAAGGGAAAGAAGTGGCTGAATTTTGCAGGTCATAATAATAAAAAGAACTTTATATGAAGTTTCAGATTAAGAGCTCTATCTAAAATAATGTATAGGTATTCCCTTGAATCTTCGTCTTAGTCTGAAGCTATGCATGCTTAGGGAGAGAATCTAATAAGATAACAAGGGAACATCTAGGAAATCACCAACTGCCAAGGAGCTATAAACTGAAGTTCGACCAGGATTCACACATGATTGAGAGGTGTTCATATTCTAAATAACTAGGGAAGAAAGACATCCTTGAACATTTAATGCATTCAACAGAAACACCAGGGAGGCCATGTCTTAGTAGTAGGACTGTCAGAGCCCTAGAGTAAAACACCTACAAGCAGTTTTAAACTAAGAATGTTTAAAACAATCGTCAAAAATGATGAAGATAATCCATAATTACATCAATTGTCTGAGTAAAGAAGACTGAAAATTTTTGAAAGAAAAGAACAGTTATAATTCAACCATACAGGACTCACAATATCTATTACTCATTATAAATTATTAGAACATGTGAGATAGGAAAATTATAAAATGAGAAGGAAATGGATTAATAGAAATAGACACAAAAGTGGTAATTATGATCAGATTAACATATAAAGACTTTAAAATAACTACTGTAAATATATTCAAGAATCATAATGTATAAATTAAATAAGAATTTGAATTTTTATAACTGGAAAAATATCTGAAATGAAAATCTATTGCTTGCTTTTAGCAGATAATTAGACATTGTAAAACTAAAGATAGGCAAATTTGAAGATAATGTGAAAGAAATCATACAAAGTAAAGAACAGAAATAAAAAAAAAATAGTATTGAATAAAACTTAACAGACCTTGAGCAGCCTATGAGAAAATAAAAACTAGTAGACTGTACAAATTATTTTACCTGGGGAAAGAGGGGGCAAAAAAACCACTTAAATAGATAATAGATAAAATCCATTCATTTTTTATTAAAAAAATATAAACTAAAAGATTCAAGAAGCTCAAAGAGAACATGCATGGTAGAGTAAAAGAACATCATTTGAGATAACAATATTTAAACATCAAGGCTGATAATAATTAAGTTATTCAAAACCACTGATAATGATAAAAAACATAAAAGTAGACATAAAATAGCAGAAAGAAAATACATTACACTTGAGTGAATAAATAATGCCACAAGAAGACAATGGATTAAAATTTTCAAGGCCATTGAAAGAAAGAAATGTGAATGTGACATTCTTTAGTCAATAAAAGTGTATTTTAAAATTAAAGCAACACTGGTCAAACAATGTGGGCCAAGGGCTGAAACTTAAAAAAGAGAGTTTTTATAAGAAAATGGAAAAGAATAAATGAAACTAAAAGTTCTTTGAAAAATACTCAAATTCTTAAACATATCTACATTAATAAAATATAAATTAAAATAGATTAGTAGTATTAGAAATGAATAAGGACATCACTATGGATATTATATATATATTTGAAATAAAAATTAGGAAAGGCTATTTACAAAGTTATGCCTATAAAGTTAAATCAAGATGAAATGTATCAGTTGCTTGAAAGATGCAAATTGCCAAAGTGAACCCAAGAAAAAATAAAAATTTGCAATAACCTTGTTTATTAAATAAATTATATTGTAACAAAAACCTACCTACAAAGAAAATCCTAAACATAGATTTTGTTGCAGGTGAATTCTATTACAAACTAAAGCAAAAATTGCAAGTTTACACAAACTTTCAGGAAACAGAGAAGTAGAGCAAAACTCCCAAACTCATTTTATGGATTCAACAAGATACTAAAATTTAAACTACATGAAAATATTCTCACCATCAAAATATAAAACTATATATATTGCAAACATAGAAGAATCTTTAACATGTAATGAATCAAAAGCAATAGTGAATCAAAAGGATAAGACATCATGATAAAATAAGGTTTATCCAAGAAAATTAAGGTTGGTTTAATATTTAATAAAAATAATAGATCCTGGAAAATCCCATATGTCATGAAGCAGCTAAGCCTGTGTGCCATAACTATTGAGCCTGTGCTACAGAGCTCAAGCTATGCAACAAGAGAAGCCACCATATGAGAAATCCATGCACTGCAACTAGAGAGTAGTCCTTGCTTTCCACAACTAGAGAAAAGCCCATGCAGCAACAAAGACTCAGCACAGCTAAAAATAAAATAAAAAATAAACAAAATTATTTAAAAAAATTAAATTAATTTATAATTAAAAAAAATCTTAAACTCAGAAAATAAAACCCAGAAATTACTTCAACCTGATAAAGGTCACCAGGACATGGAAGCAACCTAGATGTCCATCAGCAGATGAATGGATAAGAAAGCTGTGGTACATATACACAATGGAGTATTACTCAGCCATTAAAAAGAATACATTTGAATCAGTTCTAATGAGGTGGATGAAACTGGAGCCTATTATACAGAGTGAAGTAAGCCAGAAGGAAAAACACCAATACAGTATACTAACGCATGTATATGGAATTTAGAAAGATGATAACAATAACCCTGTGTACGAGACAGCAAAAGTGACGCTGATGTATGGAACAGTCTTATGGACTCTGTGGGAGAGGGAGAGGGTGGGAAGATTTGGGAGAATGGCATTGAAACATGTAAAATATCAGGTATGAAACGAGATGCCAGTCCAGGTTCAATGCACGATATCCCTTGTCTTCTTGTGGCATTAAAATTATGTTTACAGACAATATATTTCAGTATGCAGAAATTGTTAAGGAATCATTTAAAAAATTTTCTAAAAGTAATATATAATTTAGAATGACTGTTATGTAAGGCTGATTTAGACAACTGATTGTATTTTTATCTACCATCAGTAAATAATTTCAAAACAAATGTATGTGATATAATATTAAAATACAGAAAATATCTTGAGATAAATTTGATAAACTATTAGAAGAGCTCTATTCTAAACAAAAAATTAAGATCAAACCAATAAAAAAGCAAAACTTTTCTGCACATATACTGTAGAATATAAAAAAAGAAATTTATTTCAATCATTGATCAAGAACTCAACATAGTTAAAATGACAATATTACCAAAATTGATCAATAAATTTACCAAATTCCCAATTAAATCCATAAGTTTTTTCCCTAAAGTTAATGCCAAATTATCCTAAAATTTTTATGAAAATGAAAGACTCAGACTAGAGAAACATATTTAAAACACTAAAATAAGAAATTAAAAGAGATACATATAAATAGAGAAACATTCCACATTTATGGATTAGAAGAATTAACACTGTTAAATGTCCATATTATCCAAAGCAACGTGTTAACTCAGAGAACTTTCTATCAAATAACAATGGTATTTTTCACAGAAATATATATATATATTTAAATCCTAAAATTCACACAGAAGTCCAAAAACCCCCTATTAATTAAAATGAATTTGGGCAAGAAGAACAAATCTGAAAACATCACATTTCCTGATAGCAAAATATATTATGAAGCTAGTTTTATCAAAACAGAATGACCCTGGGATAAAAATAGACATAAAGACAAATGGAGGATTTCCCTGGTAGTTCAGTGGCTAAGAATCTGTCTGCCAATGGGGACATGAGTTCTATCCCTGTCAGGAAGGATCCCATATGCCATGGGACAGCTTAGCCTGTGCATCACAACTGTTGAGCTCCTGTTCTAGACCCTGCGACCCAAGGGCCTGCGCTCTACAACAAGAGAAGCCACCGCAATGAGAAGCCTATGCACAACTAGAGTAGCTCCCACTCACTGCAACTAGAGAAACTCACATTTAGCAACGAAGATCCATCACAGCCCCTCTCCACCCAAAAAAGACTAATGGAACAGAACAGAGACTAGGAGTAAGGACATCCTTACATGCTAAACTGACTTTTGAAAATGTCACCAATGATAAACAATGGGGAGAAGAGTGTCTCTTCAGACATTACTGAATGTTCTCTGAGGGACATAATCATCCTGGGTAGAGAACCACTGGTTTAGAGGACTCCACATACTCACTAGGCAGAATAAAGAAAACTTACATGTACAAGGAAAAGAGAAAAACTCCTAAGACTTTTATTCCCGAGGCCACTCTTGGTTTACTGCAAGAAGGTCTTTGTATATATTTCCAGGTAAACTGCAATTCCTATAAGCTAAACTTAATAATCATGCAATGTTTCTGTCTGTAACTCATGTTGTTTAATATGCCTCTAATACTGATACTGATCTTGAAACCATTTTTTTGTCTCATGAAAATTCCCCTTTCTATTTCAGCTGCTCATGAATTTTTGTCTTTGGCTTTGTTGTTACTGGAAAGCAAGAGTAGATGCTATTCCTTTTCTCAAAGTACTAGAAATCAATGATCCTTGTTTATAAATTTTAGCAAATGAATTGTAATGATATTTTCTCAACATTTTATGGAAATATATACCATGTGCTTCATTTGTTTAAACCAGACTTCATACACTGGAACAGAAAAAAGTTTTTAAGAAAATATATCTTAGCCAACAGTAGCAAGTATCTAGATAAAAGGTGAATGAAAAAAAAAAAGTTATAGGATTTATGAATATAGAGTAAAGGAATTCTTGTATTTTGGACAAATTTATATATTTATAGAAGATAAGGCAAGAGATGGGAAACAAGGATTTGGACAAGTGCAGAAACAACATATTTATTGGAGAAGTAGTTAAGTGGGCCTGAGGAAGCATTGCTACAAATAAAGCTAGTGGAGGTGATGAAATTCCAGCTGAGCTATTTCAAATCCTAAAAGATGATGCTGTGAAAGTGCTGCACTCAGTATGCCAGCAAATTTGGAAAACTCAGCAGTGTCCACATGACTGGAAAAGATAGGTTTTCATTCCAATCCCAAAGAAGGGCAATGTCAAATAATGTTACTACTGCACAATTGCACTCATTTCACATGCTAGCAAGGTAAGCCTCAAGATCCTTCAAGGTAGTCTACAGCAGTACATAAACTGAGAACTTCCTGATGAACAAGCTGGATTCAGAAAAGGCAGAGGAACCAGATATCAAATTGCCAATATCCACTGGATCATAAAGAAAGCAAGGGGATTCCAGAAAATACATCCATCAAAACAAGCTGTGGAAAATATTTAAAGTTCTGAGAATACCGGACTATCTTACCTGTCTCCTGAGAAACCTGTATGCAGGTCAAGAAGCAACAGTTAGAACCAGACATGGAACAACAGACTTGTTCAAAACTGGGAAAGGGGAAAAACAGGGCTGTATATTGTCACCCTGCTTGTTTAATTTTTATGCAGAGTACCTCATGGGAAATGCCAGGCTGGATGAATCACAAGCTGGAATAAAGATTGCCAGGAGAAATATCAACAACCTCACATATGCAGATTATACCACACTAAAGGCAGAAAGTGAAACAGAACTAAAGAGTCCCTTGATAAGGGCAAAAGAGGAAAGTGAAAAAGCGAGCTTAAAACTCAATTTTAAAACAAAACACATACACACTAAGATCATGGCATTTGGTCCTATCACTTCATAGTAAATAGAAGGGGAAAGGTGGAAGCAAGGACAGATTTTATTTACTTGGGCTCCAAAATCACTGCAGACAGAGACTGCAGCCATGAAATGAAAAGACTCTTGCTCCTTGGAAGGAAAGCTGTGGCAAACCTAGATTGTATATTAGAAAGCAGACGCATCACTTTGCAACAAAGGTATTAATAGTCCAAGCTATTGTTTTCCAGTAGTCATGTATGGATGTGAGAGTTGAACCATAAAAAAGCTGAGAACCAGAGAATTGATACTTTTTGTCTGTGGTGTTGAAGAAGACTCTTGAGTCCTTTGGTCAGCAAGGAGATCATATCAGTCAATCCTGAAGGAAATCAGTTCTGAATATTCATTGAAAGGACTGATGCTAAAGCTGAAGTTCCAATACTTGGCCACCTGATGCAAAGTGCTGACACACTGGAAAAGACCATGATGCTGGGAAAGATTGAGGGCAGGAGGAGAAGTGGGTAGCAGAGGATTAGATGTTTAGATAACATCACGTGACTCAGTGGACATGAATTTGAGCAAATTCTGAGAGACAGTGGAGGACAGAGGAGCCTGGCTGCAGTCCATGAGGTCACAAAAAGTAAGAAGCAATTTGGTGACTGAATAAAAACAACAAATTTATTTGGCACATACACTTATGTTACAAAGAAATATTTCCCCTAAATCAGCATAGAACAGTTCTGACTCCTGACAAAAGACAAAGGACTTAGAAAAAAAATTTATAAACTTGTTTTGATAAATTGTTTTTAATTAAGAAACTTTATTTTGAGATTGTCTCTCCTAATGTGGCAGAGTTAAATATTTTTTCTGGTTGACTTTTAATGTTAGAACTTTGTCATTTTTCTTGTACATTCGATAATTTGGTGTATATGTCCTTTTTAGCTGTTAAAATACCCAAAATTCTATGTTGATACCTATAAATTACTTTTTTTAAGTTTAGCGTTTTTAAAAATTATAAACTTTGAGAACCTACATTTTAAAAAATTACTGAAAACACATACCATGTCTCTTGGAAGTCAGCTTCTCCTCATTTTAAGAAACCAGTTAAAAAGAACTTTTGAGAGGAAGAAATTTGCTTTCCAATCAGCCTTTGTGAGATGCATCTATCCCTTAAGTTAAAGGATAATGACTCTTACATGTATTTAAATATTGAAAAGGTGAAAGAATGTTATTAGAGGAAAAGAAAGCTAGGATGTTATAAATTGCCATAAGATTCACCTTTTTGGATATTGTTCTTGGCAAGCTTCTAGAGTCATTAATATTTCCATTGAAAGAGCTAAAATATGTGAATTGGAATAATAGTCCCTAATTAGACCATAAAATGATCACTGTAGGCAAGGTAAAAACTCTATGTGTTCAATTATCTCAGATAATTTTATTGGATATATTCTATCACATATCATGTTTCTATAATGAGTAATGTAGTGAAATAAAAAAAGAAAACAAAGAGTTCACTTTCAGAAAACTTAATCAAAATATTAGGTAAAAAGTGAATGAAATGGATATAACAAAGATTTTATTTAAATTTGTAAATTCAAGAAGGCAAATGTAAAATCTGTACTTTTCCCTCAGTTTCAGTTATTTATACTTTTTTGGGCTTCCCTGGTGGCTCAGATGGTAGAGAATCTGCCTGCAATGCAGGAGATGCAGCTTTGATACCTGGGTTAGGAAGATATCCTGAAGCAGGAAATGGCAACTCACTCCAGTATTCTTGCCTGGGAAATCCCATGGACAGAGGAGCCTGGTGGGCTACAGACCATGGGGTTGAAAAGAGTCAGACATGACTCAGCAACTAACACACACATACTCGTTTAGTTATATTAGTTTTCTGTTACAGAAGGAGGGAATCACAGTATTAAGAAATCATGATACTGTTCCAAACTCTGGATTTTAATAATACCTCCAAAATTTTAGAGAAATATGGAGATGTATCTGGATGTATTTAGAGAAATAGGATAGAATTAACTAACAACGTTGCATGATATACTAATGTTTAGCTTGTATCATTAGATCCATAAGAATTTGGTTCAGTATGATTTGAATCTTAGCAACTTCACTCTAATAGCAGTGCTTAGGATGAAAAGAATAAGTCTAGTAAGATACAAAATGAATTTTAAAGGTTTGTAATGATCCAGCTGAAAAGAATCAGTTCATGTCAGTCACTCAGTTGTGTCCCACTCTTTAAGACCCCATGGACTGCTGCATTCCAGGCTTCCCTGTCCATCACAAACTCCCAGAGCTTGCTCAAACTCATGTCCATTGATTCAGTGATGCCATCCAACCATCTTATCCTCTGTCATCCCCTTCTCCACCTGACTTCAATCTTTCTCAGCATCAGTGTCTTTTCCTATGAGTCAGTTCATTGCATCAGGTGGTCAAAGTATTGGAATTTCAGCTTCAGCATCAATCCTTACAATTAATATTCAGGACTGATTTCCTTTAGTATTGACTGGTTTGATATCCTTGCTGCACAGGGACTCTCAAGAGTCTTCTCCAACACCATAGTTTAAAAGCATCATTTCTTCGGTCCTCAGCTTTCTTTATAGTCCAACTCTCATATCCATATATGACTACTGGAAAAAAACATAGCTTAGACTAGACAGACCTTTGTTGGCAAAGTAATGTCTCTGCTTTTTAAAATGCTGTCTAAATTGGTCATAGCTTTTCTTCCAAAGAGCAAGCGTCTTTTAATTTCATGGCTCCAGTCACTGTCTGCAGTGATTTTGGAGCTCCCCAAAATAGTCTGTCACCATTTCCATTGTTTCCCAATCTATTTGCCATGAAGTGTGGGACTGGATGCCAGGATCTTTGTTTTTTGAATGTTGAGTTTTAAGACAGATTTTTCACTCTCCTCTTTCAATTTCATCAAGAGGCTCTTTAGTTCCTCTTTGCTTTCCACCATAAGGGTGGTGTCCTGTCCTCTCCATATGTGAGGTTATTGATATTTCTGTAAGCAATCTTAATTCCAGCTTGTGCTTCATCCAGCCCAGCATTTCGCATGATGTACTCTGCATAGAAGTTAAATAAGCAAGGTAACAATATACACCCTTGACATATTCCTTTCCCTATTGCTGTTCCATGTCTGGTTCTAACTGCTTCTTGACCTGCATACAGATTTCTCAAGAGTCAGATAAAGTAAGGTGGTCTGGTATTCATATCTCTTTAAGAATTTTCCAGAATTTGTTATGATCCATGCAGTCAAAGGCTTTGGCATAGTCAAAAAAACAGAAGTAGATGTTTTCCTGGAATTATCTTGCTTTTTCTATGGTCCAAATGATGTTGACAATTTGATCTCTGGTTCCTCTGCCTTTTCTAAATCTGGAATGTTCATCTGGAAGTTCACAGTTCACATACTGTTGAAGCCTCACTTGGAGAATTTTGTGCACTATTTTGCTAGCCTGCAAGATGAATGCAATTGTGCTGTAGTTTGAATGTTCTTTGGCATTGCCTTTCCTTAAGACTGAAATGAAAATTGACCCTTTTCAGTCCTGTGATCAGTGCTGAATTTTCCAAATTTGCTGGCACATTTAGTGCAGCACTTTCACAGCATCATCTTTCAGGATTTGAAATAACTCAGCTGGAATTCCATCACCTCCACTAGCTTTGTTTGTAGTGATGGTTCCTGGGCCCACTTCACTTTGAACTCCAGGATGTCTGGCTCTAGGTGAGTGATCACACCATCACAGTTATCTGCATCATTAACATCTTTATTGTATAGTTCTTCTGTGTATTCTTGCCACCTCTTCTTAATATCATCTGTTTCTGTTAGGTCCATACCATTTCTGTCCTTTATTGTGCCCATCTTTGCATGACATGTTCCCTTGGCATCTCTAATTTTCTTGAAGAGATCTCTAGTCTTTCACATTCTATCGTTCTCTATTTCTTTGCATTAATCATTGAGGAAGGCTTTCTTATTTCCCCTTGCTATTCTTTGAAACTCTGCATTCAGATGGATGTATCTTTCCTTTTCTCCTTTCCTTTTACTTCTGTTTTTTTTCTAAGCTTTTTGTAAGGTCTCCTCAGACAACCATTTTCCTTTATGCATTTCTCTTTCTTTCAGATGGTTTGGATCACCACCTCCTGTACAATGTCACTAACCTCCACCCATAGCTCTTCAGACACTATGTCTATCAAATCGAATCCCATGAATCTGTTTGTCACTTTCACCGTATAATCTTAAGGATTTGATTTACGTCATACCTGAATGGTCTAGTGGTTCTCCCTACTTTCTTTAAGTATGAATTTTGCAATAAGGAGTTCATGATCTGAGCCACAGTCAGCTCGTGGTCTTATTTGTGCTGTCTGTATATAGCTTCTCCATCTTCAGCTGTGAATATAATCAATTTGATTTCGGTATTGACCACCTGGTGATGTCCATGTGAGGAGTCATCTCTTGTGTGTTGGAAGAGGTCGTTTGCTATGACCAGTGTGTTCATTTGGCAAAACTCTGTTAACCTTTTCCCTGCTTCATTTTGTACTTCAAGTCCAAAATTTTCTGCTGCTCCAGGTATCTCTTGACTTCCTACTTTTGCATTCGAGTCCCATACAAAGGACACCTTTTTTGGGTAATAGTTCTAGAAGAACTTATAGGTCTTCATAGAAACTTTCAACTTCAACTTCTTCAGCATTAGTGGTTGGGACATAGACTTGGATCACTGCGATATTGAATGGTTTGCCTTAGAAATGAACAGAGATCATTCTGTCATTTTTGAGATTGCACCCAAGGACTGCATTTCAGACTCTTGTTGACCATGAGGGCTACTCCATTTCTTCTAAGGTATTCTTGCCCACAGTAGTAGGTATAATGGTCATCTGAGTTAAATTCACCCATTCCAGTTCATTTCAGTTCACAGATTCCTAAAATGTCAATGTTCACTCTTGCCATCTCCTCTTTGATTAATTCCAGTTTGTCTTGATTCATGGACCTAACATTCCAGGTTCCTATACAATATTGTTCTTTACAGAATCAGACTTTAATTCCATCACCAGTCACATCCACAGCTGGGTGGTGTTTATGCTGTGGCTCAGCCTCTTCATTCTTTCTGGAGCTATTTTTCTACTTTTCTCCAGTAGCATAGTGGGTACCTACTGACCTGGAGAATTCATCTTTCTGTGCCATATCTTCTTTGCCTTTTCATACTGTTCATGGAGTTCTCAAGGCATGAATACTGAAGTTGTTTGCCATTCCCTTGTCCCGTGGACTGCATTGAGTCAGAGCTCTCCACAATGACCTGTCTGTCTTGGGTGGCCCTACATGACATGGCTCATAGTTTAATTGAGTTGGATAAGGCTGTGATCCATGTGACCACTTTAGTTAGTTTTCTGTGATTGTGGTTTTCAATCTGTCTGCTCTCTAATGGATAAGGATAAGAGGCTTCTGGAAGCTTCCTGATAGGAGGGAGTGGCTGTGGGAGAATCTGGGTCTTGTTCTGATGGGCAGGGACATGCTCAGTAAATCTTTAATCCAATTTTCCATTCCTGGGCAGAGCTGTGTTCCCTTCCTGTTGTTTGGCCTGAGGCCAAACTATGGTAGGGGTAATGGCTGTAATGGTGGCCTGCTTCAGAAGAACTTATGCCAGCACTGTTTAATTCAGTGCCTCTGACCCAGCAGCAGGCCACTCTCAAACCATGCCTCTACTGGAGACTCCTGGACATTCACAAGCAAGTTTGGCTCTATCTGTTTTGGGAATCACTGCTCCTTTCTCCTAGGTCCTGTTTGTACAGGACACAAGATTTTGCTTGTGTCCTGATAGAGTCTGTTTCCCCAGTCCTGTGGAAGATTTGTAATAAAATCCTACTGGCCTCCAAAGTCAAATTCCCTGGAGGTTCTCAGTCCCTTTGCAAGATCCCCAGGTTGGATAATCTGTTGTGGGTACTAGAATTTTTATAACAGTGGGAGAACTTCTTTGGCATAATTGTTCTCCAGTTTGTGGGTCATCAGCTCAGTGGCTCTATGGTGGGGCTAGTGGTGACCTCCTCTAAAAGGACTTATGCCACACATGGTGCCTCTCAGGTCTGCTACAGCCTGAGCCCTTGTTCCGACACTAGGCCATTGCTGACTCATGCCTTTGCAGGAGACACTCAAACACTCAAAGTCAAATCTGGCTCAGTCTCTGTGGGGTATCTGGGTCCTGGTGTGCACACAAGGTTTTGCTTGAGCCCTCTGAGCATCTCTGGTGGGTATGGGTTTTTATTCTAAATATGATTTTTATTGGAGAAGGCAATGGCAACCCACTCCAGTACTCTTGCCTGGAAAATCTCATGGGTGGAGGAGCCTGGTAGGCTGCAGTCCATGGGGTCGTGAAGAGTCAGACACAAATGAGCGACTTCACTTTCACTTTTCACTTTCATGCACTGGAGAAGGAAATGGCAACCCACTCCAGTGTTCTTGCCTGGAGAATCCCAGGGACGGGGCATCCTGGTGGGCTGCCGTCTATGGGGTCGCACAGAGTTGGACACGATTGAAGCAACTTAGCAGCAGTAGCAGCAGTGATTTTTATTAGGGCTTCTCTTTGCCCTTGGATGTGGGATATCTTTTTCTGGTAGGATCCAAAATTCTCCTGTCGATGGTTGTTCAGTAGTGAGTTGCAACTTTGGAGTTCTCACAGGAGAAAATTAGTGCACATCCTTCTACTCTGCCATCTTAATTTGGGAAAGAATAGGGTCATAAAATTTATAAACTGGAGATAAATCATATATGGAAGATGCAAATGATGTAAGTCAGTCTTGGTATATGATAACTGATAATGAGGGTCATGAAGGAAAGGATAACTTGTGGGGAGTCTGTGTGGAACTATTCACTATGATGACAAAAAAAGGAAAGAATATTTTGATGAGAGAAGAGAGTGAGATTCTTGTGTGGGAGTGAATAAGAGAAGAAAAAGTGAAGGCAGCCAAAGCAGAGTATTCTTTGATGAAGCATGACTTAGAGGAAAGAATCAATAACCCACATTTAGCAAATAATTTTCCAGTACCAGTTAATGTTCCAGGAGATCTTGAGTAATGACTAGAAAGGCACTTACTTCAGGATGTGGAATTATTTTCCTTTAAATTAGAGAAAACAGAATAATGCTAAGATCCAAGGGGAAGGGAAGCTAAAAATGCAGAAGACCTGGGAAGTAATAAAGGACTAAGCCACTTACCTCAGAGGTCTAATGTTATGGGGAAACAAGAACACAGCTGGATGCATTGTCTTTGAAATACAGGAAATATTTCTTTACATGGTTGTACCATATTGAATTTCATTTGTATATGCATTTGGATAAGCTGCCCAATTAGCATAGCCTGAAAGGTCTCAATTTTTTAAAATTTTATTCTCATTGAAATACAGATCAAGTGATGTGAGAGATGAGGGGTGAGCTTTGGAAGAATTGTAATGGCTCTAAAATGCAATATTGTTTCTTATTACACTAGATGAACCAGGTTGGTGATTAGATACATACAAGTTTGTTACTGGGAAGGAAGTTTTACATGCGATTTATAAAGAGGAAAGGGCATGATTAACTGAAAGATGAAGAAAAAACAATATTTTTAATGTCAACAAGCTCTATTTTGCCAAGATTGTTTATATAATGGAGTATGCCTGTTATCAAAAATTGGAACATTGACATGAATTAAGGAATACTGTATTTCATTCATTGTCATAAGTTGTTAAAATTTCTTTTATTTAACTATAACATTGCAAGTTCCTTTTAAAAAATATAGTAGTTGCTTTACAATATTGTGTTAGTTTCTGCTGTAAAACGAAGCAAGTCAGCTAAATGTATACACATTCCCCCTCCCTCTTAAACTTCTCTCCCACTACCCACCATCCACCACCCCCAATCCCATCCCTCTGGGTCATCACAGAGCAACAACCTGAGCTCCCTGTGCTATACGGAGGATTTCCACTAGCTATCTATTGTCTACACATCTATTCTATTTGTCTATGTCTCTATTTCTGCCCTGCAAATATGCTGATTTGTACCATTTTTCTGGATTTCACACATTTGCACACATTCCACACATTTGGTTTGGGAAAATCCCCTGGAGAAGGGAAAGGCTACCCACTCCAGTATTCTGGCCTGGGGAATTCCATTGACTGTATAGTCCATCCGGTCACAAAGAGTCAGACACGACTGAGTGACTTTCACTTTTACACATTTGCGTTAATATATGATATTTGTTTTTCTCTTTCTGACTTACTTCACTCTGTATGATAATCTCTCATTCCAGAGTGGGTTGCCATTTCCTCCAGGTGATCTTCCTGACCGAGGGATTGAATCTGTGTCTCTTAATTCTCCTGCATTGGCAGGTGTGTACTTTATCACTAGGGCCACCTGGGAAGCCCTTAGATATGACTGGTTTAGATTTTTTTTTTTCTCTTTGATCCCTAACAATATCGTTGTCTTATGGTTTTGGAAAGTCTTAGTTCAGTTCACTTCAGTTGCTCAGTCGTGTCCCACTCTTTGCATCCCCATGAATCACAGCACGCCAGGCCTCCCTGTCTATCACCAACTCCTGGAGTTCACCCAGACTCACGTCCATCGAGTCAGTGATGCCATCCAGCCATCTCATCCTCTGTCGTCCCCTTCTCCTCCTGTCCCCAATCCCTCCCAGCATCAGGGGCTTTTCCAATGAGTCAACTCTTCACATGAGGTGGCCAAAGTATTGGAGCTTCAGCTTCAGCATGTCCTTCCAATGAACACCCAGGACTGATCTTCTTTAGGATAGACTGGTTGGATCTCCTTGCAGACCAAGGGACTCTCAAGAGTCTTCTCCAACACCACAGTTCAAAAGCATCAATTCTTCTGTGCTCAGCTTTCTTCACAGTCCAACTCTCACATCCATACATGACCACTGGAAAAACCATAGCCTTGACTAGACGAACCTTTGTTGGCAAAGTAATGTCTCTGCTTTTGAATATGCTATCTAGGTTGGTCATAACTTTCCTTCCAAGGAGTAAGCGTCTTTTAATTTCATGGCTGCAATCACCATCTGCAGTGATTTAGGGGCCCAGAAAAATAAAGTCAGCCACTGTTTCCACTGTTTCCCCATCTATTTGCCATGAGGTGATGGGACCAGATGCCGTGATCTTAGTTTTCTTAATGTTGAGCTTTAAGCCAACTTTGTCACTCTCCACTTTCACTTTCATCAAGAGGCTTTTGAGTTCCTCTTCACTTTCTGCCATAAGGGTGGTGTCATCTGCATATCTGAGGTTATTGATATTTCTCCCGGCAATCTTGATTCCAGCTTGTGCTTCATCCAGCCCAGCGTTTCTCATGATGTACTCTGCATATAAGTTAAATAAGCAGTAATAATCTCACCTCACTCTGAAGAGCAAACAGTTCTGTCACAACTACCAGCACCTGTGTAAGCAGTAGGAGTAAGGCATGGCTCAAAGATGGCAAAGGAAGTAATGCTCTTGACATAATATCATTGAACTAGAAAGAATTCACTGGACTTCAGCAGTTTTCTATTGGACCTATAATCCATGGAGCCTATTTTATTGGCAGTTACTAAAGCTCACCTAAATGTTAGATATTTTTGGTTTTAATTATTAAGCAGACCAATTTGGCATGAAATACATTCAGCCATGGGCTTCCCTTGTAGCTCAGTTGGTAAAGAATCTGCCTGCAATGCAAAACACCTGGGTTCAATCCCTGGGTAATGAAGATGCCCTGGAGAAGGAAATGGCAACCCACTCCAGTATTCTTGTCTGGAAAACCCCATGGACAGAGGAACCTGGCAGACTACAGTCCATGAGGTCACAAGAATCAGAAACGACTTAGCAATTAAACCACCATCACCACATTCACACTCTTGAGAGTCCCTTGGACTGCAAGGAGATCCAGCCAGTCCATCCTAAAGGAGACTAGCCCTGGGTGTTCTTTGGAAGGAATGATGCTAAAGCTGAAACTCCAGTACTTTGGCTACCTCATGCGAAGAGTTGACTCATTGGAAAAGACTCTGATGCTGGGAGGGATTGGGGCAGGAGGAGAAGGGGATGACAGAGGATGAGATGGCTGGATGGCATCACTGACTTGATGGACGTGAGTCTGAATGAACTCCAGGAGTTGGTGATGGACAGGGAGGCCTGGCATGCTGTGATTCATGGGGTCGCAAAGAGTCGGACACGACTGAGCGACTGAACTGAACTGAACCACATTCAGTCATATCTTCATTTCCTGAAGAAATTAATTTTAATTTTATTTGTTACTTGAAGGATTTTACACATTTGCTTTAGTATCTTATTGTAATGTACAGAAATACAGTTAATTAAATATTAGACAAGCAATATTTTCTCACAGGTGCAGTTAACATTTCTAAAATTAATAAATCAGATATTTAAAAAATGAAATAAGAACTCTTTTGCCTCTTCAGACCTACTCTGTATCCTTCTCCTGTCTTGCATATTGGAAGGATGATCTGTGTGGAGTCCAACCACAAGTTCTTGACACTGGTTTCTAGTTGGGTCAGTCAGTGAAGAACTCTAGTAATCATAGGGGGATGAGGAGAGTGAAGTCCAGATGTTTATTTGCTTGACTGCTTCATGAATAGATGACCCTGTAAAACATCTTCAGGCCTCAACAAAACTTTTCCTGCACTAACTATCCCCAGCCCTAGACCTTTGAACTTAGAGGTTTATGAGTTTCACAGATACTAACTCCTTGTTATTGCTCTATTCCTTGAGCTTTCCTTATACACAATTTTTAAGGTTCCATTTAGAAGTAAACCCTCCTGAAATTCTCATAAGTTGACATGCCATTTGTGTTCTGTTTGAAATTTTATTGATAAAATTGGAGAGGCCATTACATTAACTGTGGTTTCTGATACTTGTTTTTTGGATATATTTTTATTTCTATTTTTCAGATATATTTTTATTTCTACTTTATTGTATGCCTTCAATTGCCCACTTTACTTTCTCTTCTTTCTTACATTTTACTTTTATAGATTGAGGCAGTTCTCTCCCTTTTTTTCTCATTACATTTATTCTTTTTACTTTTTTGGAAGTTAGAGACTCTTACCCTAATATTCCCCTGATAACCCTAATTATTTTAACATGAATATTAAATTAAAGAAAGTTTAAATTTACCAACATTTTACTCACATTGTTGATAATACAAACAACTTAGAATAATTGTATTCTGGCCACCCTTTAAAACTTTTTTTTTAATTGTCATCCAGTATTTCATTCTATATCCTCCCCTGCCCCAAAAAACCTTATATTAATATCATGTTTTCATATGATAGTTCTTTAAGTACTTCTGTCAATCTACTTACCATTATAATTATTTTCACTTTTCCTATTAGCATATCAGTTCTCTTACCTGGAATAATTTTTCATAGGATACAGTTTAAGATTTTCTTTTAGCACCATAAGCTCATTCTTTGTTTTCTGAAAGTATTTATTTTTGCCTTCATCCATAAAACATACTTTTGCTCTTTATGAAAATCTAGGTTGAAAATTTATTTTCCCTCAGCTTGCTGAGAGTATTCTTTTGTTCTGGCCTCTATTATGGGAGGCTAGAGATTGGGAGAGATTGAGAGAATGAGATAATTGAGAGATTATCCATCAAGTTGTCATTCATTAGTAAATAATTTACCTTTTCTTTTTGGTAAATTTAATATCTTCCTTTTTTTTTTTTTTTTTCCTTTTGGTCTTCTATAGGTCCCTAAGAGGAATATAGATCTCTTGTTGTTGTTGTTGTTTTAACTATCTTGCTTGGTATTTGTTGAATTTCTTAGTTGTCATTATTGGCTGCTTGAATAATTCTGGAGGTTTCTTAGTTCTCAAAAAGCTTCTTTTGGAGTCTCTGTATTATCTCATTTCCTCATTGATTAGATGCACATTAGATCTTTTTCCTCTATCTTCCATATTTCAGAATCTCTTTTTTTCATAGTTCCAATTTTTTAATTCTTTTTTTCTTCTCTCTGGTTCCTTTATTTGGATCCAACTTTCAGGCTTGTAAATCTGTCTAGCTATATCTGCTAATTAATCTATCCTCTGATGTTTGTATAATTATTTTTATCATTGTTAGTTTTACTTCTAAGGTTCTTTCTGGTAATATTCAGATAAACTCAATCATTTCTTTTTGTTTATTGGTCCTTATTAATATATTTAAGCTGTTTTATTCCTTTAAGCATATTAGTCCTCTGATTTTAGTTATCCTATAAGCAGAGAAACTAATTGTATCAAATTTGTATTTATTATATATAACTTTCTTTACCACTGTTTATCTTTTTGTATTATCAGTCATATGGAATTGCCCTCTATCTACTTAGATTCTTAAGCAAAATCCAGGATTTAATTCTTACCTCTACTTTTAATCCTCCACCCTTAAATAAAGCTTAATCAATTCTGAATTTTTAATACTACTTGAGCTTGTCTAATTCTCTTCATATGTACTGACAATTGTACTTCTTTCTTCCCAATTCTGATGCCTTTTCCTGAACGTGTGTTTCTCCCATCCCTACACAAACCTGTGCACTCATTCTCATTAAGCTAATTCATATGAGCCAGCAAATTTACAGAACTACCTCTAATTTCACAGATGTTGGCTCTGTTAGGTGACTTTCCTGCAAATTATCAAAACATTATGCACTTTATCTGTCACTATATGTACCTGAGGTTAGGTTTTGTTTTTTGATTCTTTACTTATCTCAGTGCCTTCCCTCCTGTATTCTGTGCACCTGAGAAGAGTAGTAGTATTATATTATATAAACTGGACATTCTGAAAGTGAAAGTGTTAGTTACTCAGTCGTATCCAACTCTTTGCAATCCCATGGACTGTAGCCTGCCAGGCTCCTCTGTCCATGGCATTTACCAGAGAAGAATACTGGGAAGGGTAGCCATTCCCTTCCCCAGGGAATCAAACCCATGCCTCCCGCATTGCAGGCAGATCCTTTACCCACCGAGCCACCAGGGAAGCCCCTGTATTCTGGGCACCTGAGAACAGTAGTGATGTTATGTTACATGAGCTGGGCATTTTAAAAAAGAATACATAATTAAACCCAAATAATCTGATGAAGAATACAGAAATTTGTTAGAAGCAGTCAGCCTCCAGATATAATACTATTTCATGGCTCACATCTGCTGTATACATAAAATTAAGTCAAAATAACATAACTGAGTTTGCTTTCAAACACATGGGAAGGGAAATGGGAATAAGGTATATAAATAATGCAGTTTGAGTTAGTATCTGTTACCTCCTGTCACCCCCGCTTGACCTCAGCACTTCAGATTTTTGTGTAGAAACAGACTTCTTGAATTGTTTTTCTCTAGTGTTTTGTTGAAGTAAAAAGTGGTATAATCTATTTCAGAGACTGCTACAACAACAGTCTACACCTTGGCACATAATTTAAATTGGTAATGTAGGCATTGATGTGTCCTCTGAATTTTCTTTCTTTTTTTTTTTTCCTTTTCGAAGCCTGCCTAGCCTTCGCTTTTAATAAATATGCAGAGAACAATCAGGAGATGGCTAAACAGACAGTTGTATTTTTAGATGGGAAAAATGTCATTTGCAAAATTAAGTTTAAGGGTAAGAAACATGAATTCAAGTCACAGAAAATTGATTAAAATACATCCTAGCCTGTTCTTACTAATCTGACTATCATGTCACTTCAAGCATTCTGAATTGGCTAAAATCTAACTATAAGCAAGGTAGATGGAAAAGAAGTGAGTTTCTTCATGGAAAAGCTGCAAGTAACTTCTCATCTTCTCTTTATTAAACACAACATTAAAATCCTATGGAAAGACTTTGGTTAAAGAAGGTATCCTGAAATTAATTACAATAACCAAAAGAATAAAAATATATAAAGAGTGAAAAATTTGCATCATTTCTAGAACCCAGAGCATGATGTCCTCTAAATTTCATATTCTTTGAGAAACCTCTGTTTTATACAGCGTTGAAATAAATAGTCTCACATTAAAAAAAAATACAACCTTTCTTTTTAATAAACAGGCACAGAAATAGAGAAAATAGCAGAGAAAAAAACTTACTGGGCTTCCTATGTGGCACTAGTGGTAACCCACCTGTCAATGCCGGCGAAGAAAGAGACACAGGTTGGATCCCTGGGTCAAGAAGATCCCCTGAAGGAGGGCACAGCAACCCACTCCAGTATTCTTGTTTGCAGAATCCCATGGAAAGAAGGACCTGGTAGATTACAGTCCACGGAGTCACAAAGTCGGACACAACTGAGCACCTAAGCACAGCACAGGTAAAGATCTAGTTGACAAAAGAACATAGTGAATGAATTTTGTGAGTAGAAGGTAAAATGTGGATTTTAAAGCAAATTGTAATAACTCCCATAATATGTCCACATGTACTTATGCACTCAATACATTATATCCATCAGAACTAGTACCAGTTGTTTTTAAACAAAGAGACAAAAATGTAAGAAAACTTTATAATATAATCTCTATTCTTTTTATATAAACACTCATTTCCAATAATAAGAGCAAAAGAAGAAATGAGGAAGGAAAATTGATATTTTAATTTTACCATTATGAATAACAGTTATAGATTGAAAGCTATAAAATTAAAAGACATAAATTAATTGCAAAAGAGCTTGCTCATTATATGACAGGACAAAGAGTTATGTATTTTCTATGTAAAATACCACTAGAAAATTTTAAGAAAAATATAGTCATAAAAATTTTATATACTTGAATTCACAAAAGAATTTTAAATGGCAAGCAAATCCATAAATACACAAATAGCACAGATATACCATACTTTTCAGATTACATTGTTTGTAAAATGGTACATACCCAATAGTGTTAATATGGAAGAGGAAATAGAGTTAACTTGTGTGCTGCTGATGGGAATAAAAATTAATCCAGACTGTCTAGAAAAAAATTGGTAATGTTCATCAAAAGCCTTAAGATTGAGTATATTCCTTTGTTTATAAATCCACTTTATAAGAGCTATCAAAAGGAAACAACCATGAAAGGATATCAAGATTGGCTATATTGGTATTTGTTGCAATTCACTCCTCACCATTCTTCTAATATCTAATGTTTCTTCTTCCCATGTACTAAAGACCAGGAGTTAATGACAATCACTTATTTTCCAGTTATATTTCAAAGGACTTTCTCTTTTTGTCTTTCTCTCTTCAGTGATGTATTACCAAGCCTGAGTAACACTCAACACAGACCCAGATTTGATGTTTGATGACAGCCTGCTTCCTGGTTCACGGACAACCAACTTCTTGCTGTGTCCTCACATGCCATAAGGAGCAAAGGAAGTCTCTGTGGCCTCTTTCATATGGGCACTAATCCCATTCACGAGGGCTCTTCCTTCATGACCTAATCACCTCCAAGATTCCCCAGTTCCAAATACAAATACACTGAGGATTAGGTTTCATTCAAAATACGGATTCAGGTCAGGCATAAACATTCAGTCTATGGTATTACCTCACTAGTTCCTTGTGAAGATATAGTGAAATAATATATTTCAAGAATTTAGCACAGAGAATGTCAATACTGAATTTTTAATGTTACAATGGAGTTAGATAAATGAGAGAGAGAAATAAAGATTTATCCTGAGAAGTCAAGCATAACCAAATGGATCAATAATTAATTATCAATATAATTATTGAACTCCCTCACAAGTTTAAGTGTGATGTTTTAAAATTTTCTGTCCCACTCATTACCTTTGACCTCTGCATAACCAAATGGATCAATAATTAATTATCAATATAATTATTGAACTCCCTCACAAGTTTAAGTGTGATGTTTTAAAATTTTCTGTCCCACTCATTACCTTTGACCTCTGCTCTCCATATCCTTGTTACAAAACCTGTCAATTTAAGACTTGAAGACAAGATCAAAATAAATTTGTCTGGTTAGTTGATGGGAACAAAAAGACAGAAAATTCTCCCAAATGAAAGAACATTGGAATTTATTGTCTTCCTATAAAATGTATTTTAATGTTTATATTCAAGAATTTTTACCTAAGGAGATAAATATAGTGTTGGCAATTTCATGGAATATTTGTTAGTGAATACCTGAGAATTCTGATATGCATAATTAATATAATTTAAAATTTTGATTATATTTTACTATTGGTAATAAAGACTAAACTACCTGAAAATTTAGTCATAAAGTGGAGACTAACAGAGGAATGTCATTCCATCTGCAATAGTCTCTCTGACAAGTAATTTGTGTTGACCACGCAACATTTTTCTAACAGTGTTCTTGCTGTAGTGTCTGTCAAAGGCCCATCATACTTCTCTATAATAAACTCTATTGTCTAGAGCTTATGCATTGGTCAGACAAATAAACAGTGGCATGACATTTTTCTTGCAGAATGTGGTCTTGTTCTGAAAGCAATTTTCCTTGTATAATTTCTATTTGAAAATCCATTCATTTGTGACAGCAGTGTAAAAAGAACATTAATTTTAGTAGTTTGGGGATTGTTTTCCTTAGTGGGCTATGCGGCATTGCCTATGACAGTGTAGAAAGAGTGAAACTGCTCGATAGCAGCCTCTCAGGAACAGGGCTATCAGAGAGACTAAAAAATAGGCTTCAGGACATTTGATATGGCCACTCGGAGATCCCATCTATCAAAAACAAAATATGTTTTAGAAATAACATGTTGGGCTTCCCAGGGGTAAAGAATCTCCCTGCCCATACAGGAGATACTAGAGATATGGGTTAAATCTTTGAGTTGGCAAGATCCTCTGGAGTAGGAAATGGCAACCTGCTCCAGTATTCTTGCCTGGAAAATTCCATGGAAGGAAGAGCCTGGCAGGCTACAGCCCATGGAGTCACAAAGAGTCAGACACAACTGAGTATACACACACACTCACACACACCATAGTAGGGGCAGCCACCTTTATAAAGTGCCAAACTCTCTCTATGAAGTGGGCTGCTTCCTTTAACATAGAAGGGTTTCTAGTTGGAACTTGGGCATTTACAAAGATTGAAAATGGTGGATACAGCCAGGATTTTCAATTTTCTTAATCCTATAAAGGCTCCCCTTCCATATACAATTACACAGAGACATATTTCTTCAAAATTGCATTTTCCAGGAATCAGGGAGATCATGTTGTCTAAATAAATTATCTTGAACTACCTGTGCAGAATATTCCAAAGGTGACTGTGAAAGGACAGATTCTTAGGGTCCAAACTGGTCTCTCTGTAAAGAATGGAGACTATTTTTTCAAATGGAAATTTTGTGTTACTTACAATGGAGTAATTTGGAAGGGAGGATAGAACAATGATTAAAATATATGTGTTTTTCTAAAAATACATTATGAATGAATGCCATTTTTACAACTTACTACTCAATCACAGAAAAGGATTTAATCTTTCTTAATCTTATTTTCCTTTGTACAAAGTATACATCCAGTGAATTTTCCAGTGCGTTAGAGTTTTAAGAAGCTGGTTTTCATACAATATTCCAATGTATTTTATTCTCAAAACTGTAGGATTAGAAAAATATTTAATTCCTTGAAAAACTAGATATTCCATAAAATACACTTGAGAACTCTCCTTGGTATTGGTAATGAAGGAGTGGTTGTAGGCAGGGCTGAGGTCACAAATATAATTTTTATTCAGTTCAGTTTAGTCGCTTAGTCGTGTCCAACTCTTTGCAACCCTATGAATCGCAGCTCACCAGGCCTCCCTGTCCATCACCAACTCCCGGAGTTCACTCAGACTCACTTCCATCGAGTTAGTGATGCCATCCAGCCATCTCATCCTCTGTCGTCCCCTTCTCCTCCTGCCCCCAATCCCTCCCAGCATCAGAGTCTTTTCCAATTAGCAGGCTTAAATTATTCCACTATATTTAAAGCAAGAAATGTGATGTTTCAATTTTTTTTCCTGCAATAAATTAGATCTAAATTGAAGCCATAAATACGAAAGTTTCCATGGAATTTTTAAAAGCTTTCTCTTCCTTCCATGTTCCTTGTCCAAATCTAAGGATTAAGTGATCATAGGAAGCTCCCTAATACACTATCCTTGGTATAAAAAGCTACTGTTATAGAATCTTTCCCAATTCCAGATTGCTCATTGTGGACAACAGAATAATATTTCTTTCCCAGGATGTCTATGCCATACTCCGTGGAAGCTGTGAATATGTTCTGTTACATTTCAATGGGGAATTACATTTGAAAGTAGTGTTAAAATAACTGATTCAAAATGATTTATCCTAAGTTATGTGGATGAACTCAATGTAATCCTAAGGGTTCTTTAAATGTAGAACAGGGAAGCAGAAAAGTTAGAGTCAGAACCTGAATGAGAGAGAGAGAGAGCAACCCTTCATATAGTAAAGCCATGGTTCTCAAACATCTCTCTGTGAAGACACATAGCATTGCCACAGGTGTCACAGGACATCATTTGCAGAAATGAGGGATACAAATAGACAGACTGCTTCCTCAGAAGGAAGGAAAAATAAACCTAGTTTTATTTTAATAAAAAAATAGTTTTATTTTAATAAAAAATAGTTTATTTTATAGCAAAAATAAATCAGAATGTTCATTTTTAGCTAGATGTTTTGAGAAGTCTCCTATGCTAGATTTCAATTATGAATGAAGAATTAAAAAAAAAGCAACTGGCCTGTGATTTCAAATTAAATGAGTGTGTGTGTGTGTGTGTGTGTGTGTGTGTGTGTGTTAGTCATGTCTGACTCTGTGACTCCATGAACTGTAGCCCACCAAGCACCTCTGTCCATTGAATTCTCCAGGCAAGAATACTGGAGTGGGTTGCCATTCCCTTCTCCAGGGGATCTTCCTGACCCAGGGATGGAACCTGGGTCTCCTGAATTGCAGGCAGAATCTTTACCGTCACCAGGGAAATCTGGTAACTTAGGCACAATTTGGTTTATGCATAATTAGACCTATGCACAATTACTGACAGACCAGTCCCTAGTTTATATTTTAGACCATACCTTAATCCAAACTGAAATATTCATATGCTATATAAAATTCAGACAACTTCACTACATTTACTATCATAAATTTGCTTCCCTTTTTTTTTTTATCGGTGCTTTCATAGTATATTTCTTTTATCTAGACTTTCCTTCTTTTTAATCCAATCAATCAAAGGGATGACTTATACACACTGCCTCTTTTGAAGCCTTCCAGAAGCCAAATAGTTTGACATACTTTTATCCTATTTCATCCTGACTTCCCATAACACTTTTGGGGCTCTTACTTTATTCTATATTATGTAATTAATTCTATATTATGTAATTATGTTTCTATTAATTTATCTCTTTCATTTTACTGCAATATTTCTCCAAGAAGAGAATTTTAGATTATTTGTCATAAATTAAGATTTACTTCACATTGGATTATTGGTGCCAGTAGATTAGATGATGTGAGGAAAATTCTAGTCATGCAACTGTGGTCAAGGGAGCAAGATTTCCAACTACCTCCTATCTGAACATGTACATTGAAGACATGAATCATAATTCCAGTTGACTTCAGCCCTTGAAAGGGAAATTGGCATAATTAACAGAAGGCCTTCATCATGGAATGGTCAATGGGTTTTTAGAGGTTATCTGAATGGTTGTATGCCACCAGCATCTGGGCCAAACAGCAACTGTGAGAACAAGTCTAACAAAGAAAAAACAACTCAGAAATGAAGCTATAGCCCATTTATCAGAACTGAGAATTAAAACCACTATTATATTAGTAACTAGAGTAATTCAATACTGATTACATAGCTCTGTAAAATTCTCTCTTTGGTTCCATAAAGTGAGGGAAGGCTAGATCCCCAAGATACAGATCTTATGGAAGAATTGAAAAGTGGTCTTTTCATGTTTATGAAAACATTCCTCTCTATGTATCCCTTGGCAATTAAAAAGAATATTTCTATAAAATTAATAATTAATGAACTTAGAATAAAGATGGCTCCACCATCAGGATTACTAGTAGGGAAAAAGAATGTTCACCAAAGAAATAAGTGAAAAGACACGTACTGTTAACAATGATATATATTTTGATCATTTCAGATTGCATTATCTTACATGGAAGAGATTTTCTTCCTCTATCTCTCCTTCCTTTTTGTTCTTTCTTGCTTCTTTATTCTTTCTTTTCCTTTCTTTCTTTCTTGCAAGTTTGTCACTTAACAACCCAAATAACATAGAATATTTATTGAGTGCAAATTATATATAATCAATAGCTCAAATCATGTGTAATCAATATTAGAAATACAGCATTGATGGTAAGAGCAGTCTAAAAGATTAAAAGTAATTGAGTTTCATTGCACATTTTTTTTGAACATGTTACAGATATCTGTGTGGACATTTGTAGAGATTTTCAACAGTTCTTACTTCTTTCAGTATGTAATATAAAGTGACAGGACAAGTTTCTCACCAATAAGGTCATTCACATTGAAGATATCATAAAAAAAAAAAGAAAAGAAAAACTCAGTTTTGTTGAACAGGGCAACGTGAAACAATGACAGCAGAAAACTAAACAGTGGGCCAACTGATAATGAGATGAAGAGGGGTGTTTGAGAGTGCTAGAGACAAAAGTGACACTTAGAGAGCATGTAGAAGCCCAAATTCAAGGTATTAGCTTTCTGAAAGGAATGAACCCGATGTGCCATCCCAATATAAAGCCTCCAGAAATGAGGAAACTGTTTATCAACAAAGTCATATTGCAGGCCACAAGGTGAAGAAGTGAGGAATTGAAGCTGCCAACTGTGACAAGAGATAACATATCTAACTTTTAATCACAGTTCTATACATGGATATTTGCAGTGCCAGGAAAGTGATTTACTCAGTGTCTTCTATAGGAAGATTCTTTAAATTCACCATGACATGGATTCACTTTCAGTTGAAACAAATTGATATTTTAGGCTTAATTATTATTATCATCTCTATTGGCCATTAGACAAGAATATCACAGCCATCAAGAATACCTGAACCATCTAAAGTCACTAAAATCAATAAAATATTTTGTTATGAACATAATATAGAAATATAAAACTAAAAAATTAACTCCATTAACAATTCATAGTAAACATGAAATTTAAGATGACTGGAAAATAACCTTTTTAATGCCACAAACAACAAATCCTTAATATAGCTATAACCATATTTCTTTCTCAGAAAAAAAACAATACTACCTGATACAGTCTTTCTTATCTATCACGTCAGTTTTGCTTGGATTTAATCAGAGAAAAATATTAACACCTAACATTACTGAATACTTTGCATGCATTAGCTATTTACTCATTTAACCTTCATAAAAATCATAGAAGGTAAGATGATTATTCTCCCATTTTACTGTCAAGTATACAGACATTAAATAATTTTCAAGGGCCAAACACACATGTAGCTACCTACAAACCCAGGAATTCTGATTCCAGCATTGACAAATACATGCAATACATTCCTCTAAACTCTCTGTTGGACGAGATGGAAAACTTCTTGGAAAACAGAAATTACATAAACACAATGGTTTATTTTTCAGACACATTATCTACCATTAAAAACATGTAGTAATAGCTAGGCCAACATCCTTTAATGTGATGCTTTATGGTAAGATATGAAAAAGAAATTGACTTGAAATAAAAATCTAATTTTAAAATATGCATTCAGTTCAGTTCAGTTCAGTCACTCAGTTGTGTCTGACTCTTTGCGACCCCATGAATCGCAGCACGCCAGGCCTCCCTGTCCATCACCAACTCCCAGAGTTCACTCAGACGTCCATCGAGTCAGTTGCCATCCAGCCATCTCATCCTCTGTCGTTCCCTTCTCCTCCTGCCCCCAATCCCTCCCAGCATCAGAGTCTTCTCCAATGAGTCAACTCTTCTCATGAGGTGGCCAAAGTACTGGAGTTTCAGCTTTAGCATCAGTCCTTCCAAAGAAATCCCAGGGCTGATCTTCTTCAGAATGGACTGGTTGGATCTCCTTGCAGTTCAAGGGACTCTCAAGAGTCTTCTCCAACACCACAGTTCAAAAGCATCAATTCTTCGGTGCTCAGCTTTCTTCACAGTCCAACTCTCACATCCATACATGACCACTGGAAAAACCATAGCCTTGACTAGATGGACCTTTGTTGGCAAAATAATGTCTCTACTTCTGAATATGCTATCTAGGTTGGTCATAACTTTCCTTCCAAGGAGTAAGCGTCTTTTAATTTCATGGCTGCAGTCACCATCTGTAGTGATTTTGGAGCCCAAAAAATAAAGTCTGACACTGTTTCCACTGTTTCCCCATCTATTTCCTGTGAAGTAATGGGACAGATGCCATGATCTTTGTTTTCTGAATGTTGAGTTTTAAGCCAACTTTTTCACTCTCCTTTTTCACCTTCTTCAAGAGGCTTTTTAGTTTCTCTTCACTTTCTGTCATAAGGGTGGTGTCATCTGCATATCTGAGGTTATTGGTATTTCTTCTGGCAATCTTGATTCCAGCTTGTGCTTCTTCCAGCCCAGCATTTCTCATGATGTACTCTGCATATAAGTTAAATAAGCAGGGTGACAATATACAGCCTTGACGTACTCCTTTTCCTATTTGGAACCAGTCTGTTGTTCCATGTCCAGTTCTAGCTGTTGCTTCCTGACCTGCATACAAATTTCTCAAGAGGCAGGTCAGGTGGTCTGGTATTCCCATCTCTTTCAGAATTTTCCACAGTTTATTGTGATCCACACAGTCAAAGTCTTTGGCATCGTAAATAAAGCAGAAATAGATGTTTTTCTGGAACTCTCGTTTTTTCAATGATCCTAGCTGTTGATTATTAAAAACATTTGGTGATGTCTTATTTTTTACCATAGAAAAGGAAGAACAGATCTTTTTAAAGGAAAAGAGAATGAATATAAATAGTTGTCAGAAACCCAGTTATTTCTCTGTGATGACCTAATTTATTCTTCTCTCTGCATATATGTTTTCTTGACTTCTCAAGCCACACAGTATTCATAAGATGACACATCCAGAGCCCCAAATTTAAATTGAAGTCATTTAGTCTCAAACTAGAATAGTCTGTATTCAATTCTCAATCATAAGAGCAAAAATTATCTTGTCCCCTGTCTGATTTTACTCTTATCCAAGCAACTGAGTCATGGGTAACACACAAACAATTTTGGTTTATTTCCTGAAATTGGAAAATAGGCCACTTGCTGTCTATAACAAAATGGAAATATTTCTAGATAATGATGGACATCAGTCACCATCTTCAGTAGAAGAGTAAAAGGCATCAATACTCTTTTTTCCAGATGCTCTTTTTCATCTTAGATAGGTATTTCCTAGTAGAATCAAGTATCAAGTATTGGTTATAATTTCAGACCAGCCCATAAAATTTCTTTGTCTGTATCTTACATATGCAAAAATAGTGATATAACTTTAGAAAAGAAGAAGAAAATTAACCCTAACAAAGAGCTTTCCTGGTAGCTCAGCTGGTAAAGAATCTGTCTACAATGCAGGAGGCCTGAGTTCAATCCCTGGTTTGGGAAGGTCCCCTGGAGAAGAGAACAGCTATCAACTCCAGTATTCTGACCTGGAGAATTTTCATGGACTGTGTGGTCCATGGTATTGCAAAGAGTTGAACATGACTTTCACTTTCACATGTGGTGTTATAGATTGATATCCCTAAATCCAATCATTTTGTGTATTTTTTCTTCCCCTATTTCCTACCCTTGAATATGCTTTCTTCTCTTTATTTTAATACTCTGTGATCTTGGTTTAGGGAAGATAGTATTAACTCTCTTTTAAGAAGCTGAAAATGATTTTCACTCATTTATTCAGAGCTGTAAATGGCATGAACCACCTGTGTCTCAATAGCATTAGAAGGGCAAGGGAAACAGGAATAGCTTTGAAGGAAAGGATGAAAAACACAGGGTACTGTATTTACATACTTCATTCAGTCTATATTTATTTTATGTTTTAACTTCTATATTTCTGTGGTTTGGAAGCACACATACGTTTGAGGCATCTTGGTATCAATCTGCCTGTTAGTCCAAAAATGTGAAAACACTTTGCCTGCATGCCTAGCAATCAAATATAGAAAAGAGAACTATTTCAGAAGTGAATTGAATGTGATCTTTGAGGGGAAACTCATAGATATTGAAGGATCTTGGTATTAATATTTCTCTCTTTCAGTTAACAGCCTCGTTCCCCACATCCTTGTCCTCATTCTCACCCAATTCAGCACAAGAAATAGGTTGTGCACTTTGGAGAAGAGAGCACAATGAGAGTAAGAAAAGGTGTTAGTTCAGCTGACAATGTAAATAAGATGGTGGAATTGCAGAAGTAAATTAATTTCCTTGGAAGATGCATATGGAGTATGGCATCCAAACTCTTAAATGCTCTATTATGAAGAAAGACAGAATTGAACATTCTCCCTAAGTGCTGACTATGTGAGATCAAGCCTTGTGGCTGAGGTACAGGTTTTGGTTCAGTTAGTTACTTGTGTATCAAAATGAACCAAGCCATCTGTGAAATAAAAGGAAAACCAAACTGTAGATGTGAAGTGATGCTCACCTGATACTCTAATAACCACTTATATCAGAGACAAAACTAGTTCCCTGAGGAGAGAAACGTTACATGAGTCATTGAATATAAATTCTGAAAAAAGTAATATGCACTTTATTGCAAAGGGCTCTTGTAATCTTGAGAGGCTGCTGCTTACTCTAATTTTCATCTTCCATTCCTCACTTTAGGAATTTAATTGAAAAATATCAAGAGATGAAAAAAAGTCAGTTAGATAAACACAATTGAATGGCAAATAAATTATGAAAATCAAATCAATCATAGCCAAGATGCAAAGTCATATGCAAGAATTAAAGCCACATAACAGATATAATTTACCATGGTTAGAAAACAACTTAATTAAACATATTGTGGCAGAAAGTTAGAAATTTGTTTGATTTTTTTTTGTAATAAAAGTGTGTGTATGTGTACAAGCATAATATATAGTACTTTTTTTTTTAATTTGATAGGAAGATGGGAGTAACATTCATACAGTTCTGACTATAATTTTTCATATAAATCATAACTGCTAAAGTTCTTCATCTTAATTTAGTTGTTCAGGTCAACTAACATGCATTGATTCTCTAGGGAGGAATGGCACCAGGTAATAATTGTCTGGGTCCAGTGATAGGTAGACATAGAGATTGTATATAATACAACAAAAAATGTATTAGAATCTCTAACCTCCAAGCCCTTAAAAATCACTGATTATGCATATAAGTGTGCGTGTGGGGTGACCCATAGATAGACAAGAGGAGGTATTAAGAATAATAGATAAATAGCTAAAATAGATGGTATGATTTTTTTAAAATCCAAAGAAAATCATCAGTTAAACAGAATTTTAAACTGGGAACTGTACAGAACAACTTTGACTCCACATTCACCCACTTCAACTCACCTTTTTCAGCTTGTTTTATTCAGTTCAGTTCAGTTCAGTCACTCAGTTGTGTCTGACTCTTTGCAACCCCATGAATTGCAGCACACCAGGCCTCCCTGTCCATCGCCAAGTCTTGGAGTTCACTCAGACTCATGTCCATCGAGTCAGTGATGCCATCCAGCCATCTCATCCTCTGTCGTCCTCTTCTCCTCCTGCTCCCAATCCCTCCCAGCATCAGAGTCTTTTCCATTGATCAACTCTTCGCATGAGGTGGCCAAAGTACTGGAGTTTCAGCTTTAGCATCAGTCCCTCCAAAGAAATCCCAGGGCTGATCTTCTTCAGAATGGACTGGTTGGATCTCCTTGCAGTCCAAGGGACTCTCAAGAGTCTTCTCCAACACCACAGTTCAAAAGCATCAATTCTTCGGTGCTCAGCTTTCTTCACAGTCCAACTCTCACATCCATACATGACCACTGGAAAAACCATAGCCTTGACTAGACGAACCTTTGTTGGCAAAGTAATGTCTCTGCTTTTGAATATGCTATCTAGGTTGGTCATAACTTTCCTTCCAAGGAGTAAGCATCTTTTAATTTTATGGCTGCAGTCACCATCTGCAGTGATTTTGGAGCCCAAAAAAATAAAGTCTGACACTGTTTCCCCATCTATTTCCCATGAAGTGATGGGACCGGATGCCATGATCTTCGTTTTCTGAATGTTGAGCTTTAAGCCAACTTTTTCACTCTCCTCTTTCACTCTCATCAAGAGGCTTTTTAGTTCCTCTTCACTTTCTTCCATAAGGGTGGTGTCATCTGCATATCTACATACAATTATAATTTATTTCAGCTTTACATCTTCTGAATGAGAAATGGATTGGGAACTCAAAGGCAGAGAGATTATATTCTGTAATGAGAAATTTAGAAAATATATCATAATGATGCAGTATTTAAAAAGTACTTTGAAGTAAGGTTATTTGAGTGTACATTTAAAACAACTTAAAAACAAACCTTGAAAACATGTCTAATTTGCAAGTATAACTTTAAACAATACCAGAAATAAAACACAAAATCTTCCATGAAATATAACAGAATTCAACATTGAATATATACTAGAACTGGAATACATGCTGGATGATTTAATGAAGTTTATTGTAAACCTTGAAATAATCACCAAAATATTAAAACACAGCTGCTTATCTAAAATCCAAAAACATTTTTAAAAGCCATAAAAATTGATCCATAGAAAGCAGAAAAAAATAAGATGAAGAGGACAGATGGGACTCAAAGAAAACAAATAGCAATATAATATGTTTTAAACCCAACTCTATTGTTAATTGGGGGCTCCCCTGTTAGCTCAGTTGGTAAAGAATCTGGTGGTATTGTTAATTATGTTAAATTTAAACATAAAAAGTCAAATTAAAATTAGAGATTATAAAAATTGTATTAAAATACACAAATATATGCTGTCTACAAACCATATTTTCATTTTAAAGTTATTAGAAGGCTGAAAGCTAAAGATGTAAGAACATATACCATCAAAGAAATAATTAGAAGCAGATTGCAGGATTTCCCTAGTAGTCTTGAGGTTAAGACTTTGCCTTACAGTGCAAGGGATATGGGTTCAATCCCTGGTCAAGGAGCTAAGATCCCACATGACTTGTGGCCCCCAAACCAAAACATGAAACAGAAGCAGTAGTGTAACAAATTCAATAAACTCTTAAAAATAACAATCCACATTAAAAAATCATTAAAAAAAAAGCAGACTAGAATGGTTAAATTAATAATAAGTAGACCTCAAAATATGGAATATGGACAGCTAACAATTACAGATATTGCTTAATGATAGTGTGTCTTAATTATTCATGAAAATAGAAAAATTCTGAATTAAACACATGATAACAACTTTGAAAATGTAAATAAGATATTGATAAAACTTGAAAGAAAAAATATAGAAATCCACAATGATTATCATAGAGTCAGATTTCAAAACTCCTTCCTCAATGATTGATAGAACAGGTAGTCAGTAAGATAGTTACAAAAGAGTGGAATAACACCATTAATCTACCATAATATGAGCTAGCATACCATATACCCATTGAATACACCTTTTTTTTTTTAATGGCATGGAACATTTACCAAGGTTGATCTTAATCTGGGCCATACACCAAGCCTTGTATTTTAAAATATTGAAGTTTTCATCGTACGTTTTCAAACAACAATGGAACTAAGCTAGACTTTAATAACAGAAAAACAATCTGGAAAATGTCCAAATAGTTGGAAATGAAATAACACATTTGTAAACTAAGGATCAAAGACAAATCACAAGAAAAATTAGAGATTATTTGTGACTGACTTAAAATGAAAATCCAACATATAAAATTTTGTGACATGCTAAAGTGTTTAATACTTTATATGCAATCCTATAATTACCTAGTGGGCAACTGAAACATAAATAAATAAGCACACTGCAAATAACCTGAGTAATATTCACCCATTCCTGTCCATTTTACTTCACTAATCCCTAAAATGTCGATGTTCACACTTGCCATCTCTTGTTTGATCACTTCCAAATTGCCTTGATTCATGGGCCTAACAGTCCAGGTTCCTATGCAATTTTGTTCTTTACAGCATCGGAGTTTATCTCCAACACCAGTCACATCCACAACTGGGTGTTGTTTTTGCTTTGACACCGTCTCTTCATTTTTTATTGAGTTAGATCTCCACTGACCTCCAGTAGCATATTGGGCACCTACCAACATGGGGAGTTCATCTTTCAGTGTCCTATCCTTTTTGCCTTACAAGAAATGGAGTAGTCGTCATAGTCAACAGAGTCTGAATAGCAGTACGTGGATGCAGTCTCAAAAATGACAGAATAGTCTCTGTTCATTTCCAAGACAAACCATTCAATATCACAGTAATCCAAATCTCTGCTCTGACCAGTAATACTGAAGAAACTGAAGATGAATGGTTCTATGAAGACCAACAAGGACTTCTAGAAATAACACCCCAAAAAAGATATCCTTTTCTTATTCCAGTCTAGGGGACTGGAATGCAAAAGTAAGAAGTCAAGAGATACCTGGAGGAACAGGCAAATTTGGCCTTGGAGTACAGAATGAAGTAGGGCAAAGACTAACAGAGGTCTGCCAAGAGAATGCACTGGTCATAGCAAACACCCTCTTCTAACAACACAAGAGAAAACTCTATGGACATCACCAGATGGTCAATACAGAAATCAGATTGATTATTTACTTTCCAGCCAAAGATGGAGAAGCTCTGTACAGTCAGCAAAAACAAGACTGGGAGCTGACTCTGGCTCAGATCATGAACTCCTTATTGCAAAATTCAGACTTAATTTCAAGAAAGTAGGATAAACCACTGGATTATTCAGGTATGACCTAAATCAAATCCCTTATGACTATACAGTGGAAGTGACAAATAGATTTAAGGGACTAGATCTGATAGAGTTCCTGAAGAACTATGGACAGAGGTTCATGATATTGTACAGGAATCAGTGATCAAGACAATCCCCAAGAAAGAAATGCAAAAAAGCAAAAAGGTTGTCTGAGGAGGCCTTATAAACAACTATGAAAAAAACAGGAGGAAAAGGCAAAGGAGAAAAGGAAAGATATACCCATTTGAATGCAGAATTCTAAAGAGCAAGGAGAGATAAGAAAGCCTTCCTTAGTCATCAGTGCAAAGAAATAGAAGAAAACAATAGAATGGGAAAGACTAGAGATCTCGTTAAGAAAATTAGAGATATCAAGGGAACATTTCACACAAAGATGGGCACAATAAAGGAGAGAAATTGTATGAACCTAACAAAAACAGTAGATATTAAGAAGAGGTGGCAAGAATACACAGAAGAATTGTACAGAAACAATCTTCATGACCCAGATAATAACGATGGTGTGATCACTCACCTAGAGCCAGATATCCTGGAATGCGAAGTCAACTGGGCCTTAGGAAGTATCACTATGAACAAAGCTAGTGGAGGTGATGGAATTCCAGTGGAGCTATTTCAAATTCTAAAAGATGATGCTGTGAAAATGCTGCACTCAATATGCCAGCAAATTTGGGAAACTCAGCAGTGCCCACAGGACTGGAAAAGGTCAGTTTGCATTCCAATTCCAAAGAAAGGCAATGTCAAAGAATGCTCAAACTACAGCCCAATTGCACTCATCTTACACACTAGTAAAGTAATGCTCAAAATTCTCCAAGTCAGGCTTCAATAGTACATGAACTGTGAACTTCTAGATGTTCAAGATGGATTTAGAAAAGGCAGAGGAACCAGAGATCAAATTGCCAACATTAGCTAGATCATGGAAAAAGCAAGAGAGTTCCAGAAAAACATCTATTTCTGCTCCATTGACTATGCCAAAGCCTTTGACTGTGTGGCTCCCAACAAACCGTGGAAAATTCTGAAAGAGATGGGAATACCAGACCACCTGACCTGCCTCTTGAGAAATCTGTACGCAGGTCAGGAAGCAACAGTTAGAACCAGGAAAGGAGTATGTCGAGACTGTATATTGTCACCCTGCTTATTTAACTTATATGCAGAGTATAGCATGAGAAATGCTGGACTGGATGAAGTACAAGCTGGAATCAAGATTACCGGGAGAAATATCAATAACCTCAGATACGCAGATGACACCACCTTTGTGGAGTAAAGCGAAGAAGAACTAAAGAGCCGCTTGGTTAATGTGAAAGAGGTGAATGAAAAAGTTGGCTTAAAACTCAACATTCAGAAAACTAAGATCATGTCATCTAGTACCATCACTTCATGGCAAATAGATAGGGAAACAGTGACAGACTTTATTTTCTTGGGCTCCAAAATCAGTGCAGATGGTGACTGCAGCCTTTACATTAAAAGATGCTTGCTCCTTGGAAGAAAAGTAATGACCAAACTAGATAGCATATTACAAAGCAGAGACATTACTTTGCCAACAAAGGTCTGTCTAGTCAAAGCTATGGTTTTTCCAGTAGTCAGTATGGATTTGAAATTTGGGCTATAAAGAGAGCTGAGCCTCAGAGAATTGACGCTTTTGAACTGTGGTCTTGGAGAAGACTCTTGAGAGTCCCTTGGACTACAAGGAGATCCAACCAGTCCATTCTGAAGGAGATCAGCCCTGGGATTACTTTGGAAGGAATGATGCTGAAGCTGAAACTCCAATACTTTGTCCACCTGATGTGAAGAACTGACTCATTGGAAAAGACCCTGATGCTGGGAAAGATTGAAGGTAGAAGAAGGGGATGACAGAGGATAAGATGGTTGGATGGCATCACCGACTCAATGGACATAAGTTTGAGTGAACTCCAGGAGCTGGTGATGAACAGGGTGGCCTGGCGTGCTGCAGTCCATAAGGTTGCAAAGAATCAGAGACAACTGAGCGACTGAACTGAACTGACAAGTAACCTAGATTCAGTGGCCTCAAGGTAAACTAGATTGGGAATGTGCATACCCACCTGGGGTTTGGATTTCTTGAACTTATTTCTATTATTAACTCCTTCTAACACTTCCTTACATCATGCCATCCTCCTGATCAGTAGTCATCTGTACTCCTCTGATGCCAAAAGCTGTAGAGTTCTTTTTCTCTCTTTGTGTTTCTCTCTCCCACCACACACCTACACTTTTCTTTTACTTCCACATACTGGTATCATTGCTTACTGGGATCAGAACAGAAACAAGTGACTCTGGTCCATGGATAAGAATTCTCCCCTTTATTTCACTTTGGGGGCATCTTTTAAAACCTAGCAGTAAATTGGAAACTAATGATCTAATTTTAAAACATACTGAAATCAGCCATCATGTCATCACAAATTTTACTTCATTATGTTTCACATAATAAATATGACAAAAGGAAAATATTTTTTGTTATAAATAAATATCTCTGTAACTTAGAACTAAATGTTCTAAGATTTCTCTATCATATCATGATAAGTCTCCCTGGACAAGACTCAGGTCTAATTACTTTATGAATTTTTTTTTAATTGTGGTATAATGAAAACAAATTTTCTCAGGTGGCTCAATGGTAAAGAATCTATCTGCCAATGTAGGAAATGCAGGTTCATTCCTTGATTCAAGAAGATCCCCTGGAGAGGGAAATGGCAACCCACTCCAGTATTCTTGCCTGGAAATTCCCATGGACAGAGGAACTTTGTGGACTACAGTCCATGGGATCCCAAGGAGTCAGATATGATTTAGTGACTGAGCATGCCCACTCACACATGCACACACACACACACACTATGAAAATAGCACTATATTCATGTTAAGAGTACAATGTAATGATTCAATATTTTTTGTATTGCAAAGTGATAATAGTTTAATTAACATCCATCACCATACATAATTACAAAAATTTTATTTTTCTCCTGATGGGAATATGACCAACCTAGACAGCATATTTGGATAAGGCAATCGCAACCCACTCCAGTGTTCTTGCCTGGAGAATCCCAGGGACGGGGGAGCCTGGTGGGCTGCCGTCTCTGGGGTCGCACAGAGTCGGACACGACTGAAGCAACTTAGCAGCAGCAGCTGCAGACAGCATATTAAAAAAGCAGAGACATTACTTTACCAACAAAGGTCCATCTAGTCAAAGCTATGGTTTTTCCAGTAGTCATATATGGATGTGAGAGTTGGACTATAAAGAAAGCTGAATGCGGAAAAATTGATGCTTTTGAACTGTGGTGTTGGAGAAGGCTCTTGAGAGTCCCTTGGTCTGCAAGGAGATCCAACCAGTCCATCTTAAAGGAAATTAGTCCTGAAAATTCACTGGAAGGACTGATGCTGTAGCTGAAGTTCCAATACTTTGGCTACCTGATGTGAAGAACTGACACATTTGAAAAGACCCTGATGCTGGGAAAGATTTAAGGTGGGAGGAAAAGGGGATGACAGAGGATGAGATGGTTGGATGGCATCACTGACTCAATGGACATGAGTTTGAGTGAACTCTGGGAGTTGGTGATGGACAGGGAGGCCTGCCATGTTGCAGTCCATAGGGTCACAAAGAGTCAGACATGACTGGATGACTGAACTGACTGACTGACTAATTTTCAAGATGCACTCTCTTAACTACTTTCAAATATGCAATATGTTTGGATTCTGTGCTGATGGACTCCCTTTACTTTATCAGGTATACTTTATCCCTTTATAGTATCTCAGATTTGAGGAAATGTCTTCTGGTGGAAGTTAAAAATTTTGAGCAAAGCTGACCTATTTGATAAAGGGTGATTTACTGAATGATATATGAGATTTTATCAATATCAGTTAGAAAGAATTATTCTGAGGTGGTGCTAGTGGTAAATAACCCTCCTGCCAATGCAGGAGACATAAGAGATGTAGGTTTGATACCTGGGTTGGGATGATCCCCTGGAGAAGGAAATGGCAGACCCAATATCCTTGCTGGAGAATCCCAGACAGAGGAGCCTGGCAGGCTACCATACATGGGGTACCAAGGAGTCAGGTATGACTTAGTGACTGAGAACACACATGCACACACACACACACTCATACACTTAGCACGTACAACACACAGAGGAAGAGACCTAGGGAGAGAAATAAAAGAGCAAGATTAGAGGTGTGTGCATGCTAAGTCACTTCAGTCATGTCCAACTCTGTGTGATGCTATGGACTGTAATCTACCAGGGTCCTCTGTCCATGGGATTCTCCAGGCAAGAATACTGGAGTAGTTTGCCATGCCCTTCTCCAGCAGAGGACTGGAGGTAATAGTCACTATCTTGTGCTCAGTGCTGGATTAGGGATCTACCTTCGTATCTTTTTAAATTCTCACAGCAATCATATTGACATAGAGGGTATTAATGAGTAGATGATATGATAGAAAGTTTTTATTTTGAGGAGTCCATCCAGGAATTTAGATGATGAGCAGAAAAAAATGAATGTCCATGGCACAGATGTGTAGATCACAGTAAACCAAAAGGTTCTGAATATATCTAATAGAAACTCTAGTCTTTTCCTACTGAATCTCAGTAAAAGTATAGTCTTAACTGGAAATGGAAACACATTTGTAGTTAAATTATATAGATATTGAATTCAGTTGAAATGTTTTATTTCTAGGTAAACCCGGAACTAATTATTAGTTTGTTATTCTGCAGCAGGAGGAGATATGTAGGAAGATGGGTATTGGCATTTTAACACAAACTTTTAAACAAACAAACAAACAAAAAATACATAGAAAAACAGGAGGGTACTAAATGTATTATCAGATTCATGTTTCAGGGCTGGTGATACCCAAAACTGTGATATGACTAAAATTAATTTTAATCTTTCTAAACCTTGTCTCTGTAAACATTTTAGAGAGTTATTATTTTTTTATGGGCCCTTTCCTCAGTTATCTTTTTAAAATTCCCTTTTGAAATACTTTGCAGTAATTAAAATAATAATTCACACTCCTTTATATTTTTATCAAATACTGTCTTTCAATTTAAGATTTATATTAAGTTGGGTAAGGAGAGATTTTGCCTCCATTAATGAAATATACAGTTACAACAAACAAGTTGGCTAGGTTTGACTGTAATGGCCCTAAAATCTGCATTTTGATGTCAACTATGTAATTCTCATGATGTCTAGCCATAATTAATTAATATATTTTCAGTTTAAAATCTCTGCTTAACTCATTGTTCTTCAGTTCTTACTGAATTTCTCCGCATTCCTCTTCTATCTTTCTTGAAATTCTTTTAGAAGTGTGAACTGAAGATGTTCTCTTTACCATTGTACCTCTTTACTAATTTTGAACCAATTCATTGTGCCATCTCCAGTTCTAACTGTTGCTTCTTGACCAGCATATGGGTTTCTCAGAAGACAGGTAAGATAATCTGGTATTCCCATCTCTTTGAGAATTTTCCACAGTTTGTTGTTATCCATAAAGTCAAAGACTTTAATGTAGTCAATGAAGCAGAAGTAGGTGAGACTGGGTGTTATCTCTCTAGTGAGCAGTCAAGGGTTGTGTTTAGAGATAGTTGTGCTCTCATGATGACTTTATGCAATCTGTCTGTTGATGGGTGGGGCTATGGTCCCACTCTGTTGGTTGTTTTTGGCCTGAGGTGTCCCAGCACTGAAGGATGTAGGCTTTTGGGCAGGGCCAGGTCTCCATGCTAAAATTGTGACCTCTTGGAGAGCTCATACTCATGAATATTCCCTGGGGCTTCAACCACCAGTATCTTTGCTCTTAGTGAGCCACAGCCAACCCTTTTATCACAGGAGACCCTACAAGACATGTGGGTAGGTCTGGCCCAGGCTACTATGAAGTCACTGCTTTGCCCTGGGTCTGAACTTGTATGCATCTTCCAAGAATAGAGTATCTGTTCCCCCCAGTTCTGTGGAGCTCCTGCACTTAAGCCCTACTGGCCTTCAAAGTCAAATGCTCTGGGGGTCCTCCTTCTGATGCCAGACTCCCAGGCTGAGGAGACTGAGATGGTGCTCAGAAAACTCAATCCTATGGAAGAACCTCTGTGATGTAATTATTTTCCAGTTTGTGAGTTGCTTACCTTGCAGGTATGGGATTTGATGATACTGTGAAACTATTAGAACCATGTGACACACATCTTAAACACAAAGCACACATCCCGACCTTGTGGTATATTATTGCTACTTCATACTCTCTTATTTTGTAAAACAATTGAGCTTGGACAATGTTCAAGGGCATTTTCTTGAAACTCTAATGTTATTTACATTAGAAATGTCTTCATAGAATCAAAACTTTTCTAATTCAATTTCATGTTTTACTTTTAAACTATTATTACAGTTAAAACATCAAATAGGAAAAGGAGTATGTCAAGGCTGTATATTGTCACCCTGCTTATTTAACTTGTATTCAGAGTACATCATGAGAAACGCTGGGCTGGAGGAAAAAAGCTGGAATCAAGATTGCCGGGAGAAGTATCAATAACCTCAGAGATGCAGATGACACCACCCTTATGGCAGAAAGTGAAGAGGAACTAAAGAGCTTCCTGATGAAGGTGAAAGAGGAGAGTGAAAATGTTGACTTAAGGCTCAACATTCAAAAAATGAAGATCATGGCAAATAGATGGGGAAACAGTGGCTGACTTTATTTTGGGGGCTCCAAAATCACGGCAGATGGTGATTGTAGCCATGAAATTAAAAGACGTTTACTCCTTGGAAGGAAAGTTATGATCAATCTAGACAGGATATTAAAAAGCAGATATATTACTTTGCCAACAAAGGTCCATCTAGTCAAGGCTATGGTTTTTCCAGTGGTCATGTATGGACTGTGAAGAAAGCTGAGCCCTGAAGTATTGATGCTTTTGAACTGTGGTGTCAGAGAAGACTCTTGGAAGTCCCTTGGACAGCAAGGAGATCCAACTAGTTCATACTAAAGGAGATCAGTCCTGGGTGTTCATTGGAAAGACTGATGTTGAAACTCCAGTACTTTGGCCACCTCAGGCGAAGAGTTGACTCATTGGAAAAAACCCTGATGCAGAAAAAGATTGAGGGCAGGAGGAGAAGGAGATGACAGAGGATAAGATGTTTGGATGGCATCACTGACTCAATGGACATGGGTTTGGGTGGACTCTGGGAGTTGGTGATGGACAGGGAGGCCTGGCGTGCTGCGATTCATGGGGTCGCAAAGAGTTGAACACAACTGAGTGACTGATCTGAAATGAACTGAACCATAAACTTAAAAAAATGCATGACTTTAAAAATGACACACCTGCCATTTATCTTGAATAATTAGTAAGCAACAAAGCATGTGAAAATATTTTTGTCAGATAGTAAATTCGTACACTATTCAGGGAAAGACAGTTATGAGCCAGAAAAACTAGAAAACAAAGTCTGCTGATTTCAGCTAAATGGACCGTAAGCTAATAACCTTGACAGAAGAAAATTATTTTATGGTTACAATAATATCCATGAACCCAAAGCCTAATATATGGATGAAAAGATAGAAGAAATTGTATTAGAGCAGTTGCATTTAAATAAGAGCAATCCTTATGTGACTCTGGACATGACTGGAACATATTGTAAAATACTGGTTGGCATATAGCCACTCAACAGCATAATTACCCTTGAGGGAGCAGAGCACACAGTGTATCAGAATCAATGATGTTATTTAAGAGAAAAGTTTGAGGAAATTGGGCTTATTCATTTTAATAAACAAGCATTAACCTTTCATGACCTTATTGAAGTTACAGAATTCTGAAAGCAATAAATAAAATTGATCCTAATAAATTCTTCTGTCTACTGTAAAAATCAATATGAAGAGAAAATGATCTCAAAATTGGGAAACTGGGGCCAGAAATGAAATTGAGGTATAGGCATTTCATTCACGGCATGGGATAAATGGCTACTAAGGTAATCAGAGCAGGGCAGCAATGTGTGAGTATGTGAGTGAAATGCAGGAGGATGGGAGAGACAGAGGACTTTGAAAGGATAGAAGGCAATAGCTTATAATGGATTAACCCACTTAAAACATCACTGTCAGGATATACCATGTTAAAAATTTATGTTAATATCTGGATGTGATCAAATTAATAAAGAAAGAGCTTCAGTTGTTACAGTAACTTCCTTGCTTCTCTCTAAAGCAAGTCTCCTCAGCAGTTTTCTTTGAAAACTGTTGGTGAAAACATCACTTTCATTACTCTTCTCTCTTTAAATGGTACACTACTGCCAGCATAATTAAACTGAAACTCTTTATCTGGTCATTCAAACATACTAGATCTGACCGCTATGTGCCTTTCTAGAATCACTTCTTTAGTTTCTCTACTGAAGCGCGTAGCAAAATTCATATTTTGAAACACTGGTCTCCAGAGAGACTTAAAAAAAAAAAAAAGGATGAAAATAAATTTGCAAATTGCTACAAAGTAAATAAATCTTCAATATGAAAATATAGTATATATAATACTTCAAATTTATTTGACAGGAGCCTTTTTTTTTTTTTTTTTTTGAGGGAAGGTAGAGTGGGAACATATCCATGAATTAGTATTCTTTGGAACAATTTTGGTAATTATAACTTTGGATAGAAGCCTAGATCAATATTTACTAACCTATTTTAGTGTCACAGAGCCAAGAATAATTTGCAGGAAAGAAAGTTCTGGACTTCACTTTGAGAGAAGTAATTCTTAGGTAGGTTGATAAGGAGTCCAGAGCCTTCAAAGAGGAAGGGGTCTGGGGCTCTCAAGAAGGAGAAAGGAGTTTGAAGCTCTCAAGGAGAAGAAAAGTATAAATATTTTTTTCTACGTTGCATTGTCTTAGTCACATTTTTTCTTTAAGCCAAGAGCTAATGGGTTACACAACAAAACTCATCTTGCTCAAGGGTATGTTGTCCCTTAAGCTCTGTAGTAATGATTATATAATAATAATGAAACTTGTTCGAGGGTATGTTTCTCCTTCTTAGTAAGAATCTTCTGATTAATCTTGTTGTCTTACGATGTATGTTGTGGGAGTGGGTCTGGTAAAAGTATATAAGGCTTTGATAAGACTAGCAAGTGCGGCACTCTCCATCCCCCTTCTGATGTCTATGCCAGAAACTTTCTCTGTCCCTTTTATTACTTTAATAAAACTCTGCCTCACAAAAGCTCTTGAGTGATGAAGCCTTGTCTCTGGTCCTGAAGCTAAATCTTCTTCAGAGATCATGACTCCAACTATAAATTGTCAAGTTCATCCCCCCAAATTCACATACTTTAATTTTGACACAAAGTAGGGGAGTTCAAAGGCTTCCTCTGACAATACCCAATTTCACAATTCCTGTGTTTTATTATGATGCTTATGCATAGAAAATGAATATTATTGTATTCTAATCAATTCTTATTTAAAATTACTTGGCAACGTTAAAGATAATTAAATAAAAATAAGTACATTGCTACAATTAATTTTCTTCATAATGACCACTGAAATTAAATTTAAATAAAATTTAAATTGTTTATGAAATATCAATTTTAAGCAGATTTTATATTATGATTAAAAATACCTACAAAATTATTTGACAAGTTTTGCCCAAAGATTGCTAGACTATCTTAATTAGAGGAAATATTATTCATTGTAGGTGCCTATTTTAAAATGTTTTCTACTTTTCCCAGTATTCTTCCAGTCTTCAGGTTGAGTGTCTCTTAACTGTACTCTTGACTGGTATAAGAATTTTGGAAATATGTGGATTCTCTAGAAGCATGTCATTTTCATCTAAATCAATGTTGGTTTATTTAATCACAATGAAAACAGTGAGAGACTTTATTTTTGGGGGCTCCAAAATCACTGCAGATGGTGACTGCAGCCATGAAATTAAAAGATGCTTACTCCTTGGAAGAAAAGTTGACTAACCTAGACAGTATATTATAAAGCAGAGACATTTCTTTACTAACAAAGTTCATCTAGTCAAAGCTATGGTTTTCCTAGTAGTCATATACTGATGTAGAGTTGGACTATAAAGAAAGCTGAGCGCCAAAGAACTGATTCTTTTAAACTGTGGTGTTAGAGAAGACTCTTGAGAGTCCCTTGGACTGCAAGGAGATCCAACCAGTCCATCCTAAAGGAAATCAGTCCTGAATATTCATTGGAAAGACTGATGCTGAAGCTGAAACTCCAATACTTTGGCTACCTGATGAGAACTGACTCATTTGGAAAGACCCTGATGCGGGGAAGATTGAAGGCAGAGGAGAAGGGGGTGACAGAGGATAAGATGGTTGGATGGTATCACCGACTCAATGGACATAAGTTTGAGTAAACTCTAGGAATTGGTGATGGACAGGGAGGCCTGGTGTGCTACAGTCCATAGGGTCACAAAGAGTTGGACATGACTGAGCAACTGAACTGAACTGAACTGAACTGAAATGTTGGTTTTTAAAAGATAGAAGCCAGTAACCTTATATGGAAGAAGAAGATTTAACATCTTGAACTTTTATTGATTTCAATGGCATTTATTTTAATATCCATCCTTCTGAAAGCTTTTCAATATTGTTACTGCTTCAGAAATAATTCAACATTTATAAGTGTGTTTGGTAAATCTGTTTATGATTTTCTTCAAAATCTGTTGTCAGTACATTAAAAATCAAATTTATAGTCAGATTTTCACAGTCCCTAGAGAAAAATTACATAGTGCTTTTCAATGCAACTGAGAAATATCTTGGAATATTAAATATATTAATATAATTATATTGTATAGATTTGTTTCTACATAAGACAGAGTATTTTTTATAACCTATAGAAACTTTTCTTAGTTTATAGAATGTTATAGAAAAGGCAGAGGGACCTGAGATCAAATTGCCATTATCTGTTGAATCATAGGAAAAGCAAGGGAAGGGAATTCCAGAAAAACATCTACATCTGTTTCATTGACTATGGTATGACTTTGACTGTGTGTATCACAACAAACTGTGGAAAATTCTTAAAGAGGTGGGAATACCAGACCACCTTACCTGCCTCCTGAGAATCTTGTATACAGATCAAGAAGGAACAGTTAGAACTGGACATTGGACAGGGAAGAACCCACTGGTTGAAAATTGGGAAAGGAGTACAGTCAAGGCTGTATACTGTCAACCAGTATGCTAAGTCGCTCAGTCGTGTCCAACTCTCTGTGACCCTATGGACTGTAGCCTCCAGGCTCCTTTGCCCTTAAGATTCTCTGGGCAAGAATACTGGGCTAGGTTGCCATGACATTCTCTAGGGACTCTTCCTGACCCAGGGATCAAACCTGCATCTCTTATGTCTTCTGCCGAAGAATTGATTATTTGACCTTAATGATAGAAGCAACAAAAACTTCCTTAAACTGGGCACTTAGTTTCAGGACAACCCCATATTTACTCTGGATTTTTAAATTTTGATAAAGAAGCCCACTTGCCAGGCCATCATAACTGGGCCTGATCAAGGAAAAATAGCAAGTTGATATATACATAAATGTTATTAGAAGCAATCAGGGCAGGCAATTGAATTAAAAAGCAGCTGAATACAGAAAAGGCTAACTGGCATAGACAGAGGTCAACAGACTTCAAGTTCCACCTTTTATAATCCACTTTTATATAAAGCAAACTTTAAAAAATTATTTTGTGGTTACTCCAGGACATAAATCCACTTCCCAAATGATTTTGGTCTCTGTATACTATGGAAAGGATCATTCTTGATGAGTAGAATTTGGATGACTGGGTGCGATTTCACTGTCATCCGTCTTATACACTCCTCTTCCTGTAGTTCCAAGAGCCAGTGTCTTGAATATCTCTGAAGTTTTATGTCTTTCTGGACTCATCTCTTGACCAATTCAAACTTTACTGTTTTTCTCCTTTGTCCTGTTAATAAAACAGCAGTTAATTAAATGCTTCAGATTCAAATATTACATTTCATTAGTTTGAAATAATTCAAATTTAGGTGCAGAAAAGAGTTGGGACTACTTTTATGATAAAACTATATTGTGAGAGTAATAAAACAAAGCACTATTAGGATAGTGCAGAAGCATCAGTTTTATCACCATAGTTCTTCTCACAGACAATGTTTTCTCATTAATTTATTTACTTCTTTTGACTCTGGTTTCCCATAAAACTATAAGGTCCATGACAGTGGAACTCTTTTGAAGCTGGTTGTTGTTGTTGCTGTTGTTTTGTCTTCTTTTGTTATATTTTGCATCTCTATTGCTAGATCAGTGCTTGGACACAAGAAACTGAATTTGGGGGAACAAATAAGCAGATTATTGAAAACTGATTTAATTAACTCATCTGTGAGTCTAGAAAGTGTTTCATATGAATCAACAAGTATAAAAAGGATATAAGAAAAAGTATTAAAAATTTTCAGGTGGAATCCATTTTTATTTAGGATCAATTTTCCACATAATTTTATGCAAAAAATTATTTTATAGTCAAAATTTGAATGATAGATGAAAATTGTTATAGATGAGGAAGCCAAGGCTCTAATTCTCCCCTTTTTAAAAGTAGAATAAATATGTGCTCTAATATAGTTCTGTTAGGTAGTTAGAATAGGAAAAAGGAATCCAAGGGAAAAGCCCATGAAAATAGAACAAAGGAAGGTCTGAGGACCAGAGTGAGGACCTCAGGTAGAACAAACAGCACTCCTGGCTAGCACAATTTACATAGGGCAGGCCCAGGGGGAGGAAAAAGCATAAAAAGAGGAGCCAAAGGGCCGGGGGTCTCTCTCCCACTCATGTTCATTGTCTCTCTCCCTCTGTCTCTCTCTCTGGCTGTTCTCTTCATGTCTTTTGGGTCGGCATGCCCTTATTTTCTAAATAAAACTGATATGTCTGAGAACTATAACACGGACTGTCCGAGAGCTGTGACGCTCCAAGGGCTTTAATGTCCATCTCTTCAAATCTTTGTTGTGATGAGACAGAAGCAAAGAAATTACACTCCCCTGACAGTTCCATTTCATCATACTGGTATAAATTCAGGAGCAAACCCCAAAGTGTTTGATAACTTCTGGTATAAAATAGGCATCCAACAATCAGAAAGGACCCTTGTCTTTGTAGTGGAGTTGAAGGCCTCTTCTTTATAAGGAATAAATCCCTTCATCAGTAAATCATAGGGACCTCCAGGGAGGGGCCAAACTGTGGCAGCTGGGGCTCAGAGCAGTAGCTAGGTATAAATATGTGTATTGGTATTCTAATATTTTGCTAATTGACATAGTAATACCAGTATATCATTTATGTAAATAGTTATATAAAATAAATCATTGTGCTTATTTTGTTTTTTATTTCCTTAGAATGTTTGCAAAATCTTGAGAAAATAGTATTGTCTTTATTTCAATGATACCATAATAGTAATACTCTTGATATTAAGTACTTTTCTCTAAGTGCTTAAAAAGTGCTTTGTATCCATGAAATAATGTCTTAGTAGTATTTCTTTTGAGTATTCTTACAAGTTTATTTGAAATTGGCTCAGTGGGTAAAGAATCCCTTGTAATACAGGAGATGGCCTGTAATCCAGGAGATTTGAGTTTGATCCCCAGGTGGGGAAGATCCTCTGGAGAAGGAAACAGCAACCCACTTCAAAATTCTTGACTGAAAAATCCCATGGACAGAGGATCCTGGAGGGATATAGTCCATGGTGTCACAAGAGATGGACATGACTTAGTAGCTAAAACCACCCACCACCACTGTGACTATCAGAGAAAAATTCAGAAAATACCGTATCTATGCTTGTTATCAGCTTGTCTCATTTGAGGGTGTCTAATTGAAACATTAATGTTCAAATCTCAATGAGATGGTTCACATGAACACTTTTATAAATCACCAAAGTCAGCAAAGTAATCTTTGCATTTGAGGAAACAATAAGAGTAAAATCCTTTATCACTGAGAGTATGCAAACTCCTGCATGTGCTTATCTTTATGAAGACTGCTTACATGTTTGAATACAGAAAAATTATGTCAAATTATACCCTAGCATTGATTTATTAATGAAACAGCTTCAGTGGTTCAGATATAAGATAAATGCTTTTAAATCAGATTGACATTCTAGAAAATTGAAAACATGAGAAGAAAACACAGTTCATGACAAAACTGGTTCAGTTTTCAAATTGTTTCTAATATCTGAGCCAAAAGGTATAGTCACTTGCTTGTTTTTCTTCACTAAATATTCCCACACCTGAAATGCAGCTTTAATGTACAAAGTTTAGATTTAAAACTTTGCTGGTTAATACAATATTCAGGATAATTTTCATTTATCAACAACATTATATAAATTAGTGATTTTGTATTTTTTTCATGTAATATGAATTTATTTTACATAGTAATAATGCCAGTTGTGATTTATAAACTAAAAAATAACTCCAAGTCAACTGGAATAATGGATAATTCCATTATTTTCTAATTGGAAACCACTTTTTCAAATGAAAAACAGCAGAAATTATATTAAATATTTTCAACTGTTTAGTTTGTACATTATTCACTTGTTTTTATTCTAAACCTTATAGAAAGTTATTTTCTTGCATATATGTTCTTTTGAGCTAATCTATATTTTAGTCCATGAAGGGTCTGAGATGTGTTTACTTTTATATTCACAGAAGTAAAAATACTGGTAAAAAGATATAAGCACTAAAGTACGTTTAAAACTGAAGTATTTTAATTAAATTTGTAATATAATACTGCTAACTATAGACATCTCATCAGGGAAATAATTTAATTAACAAAAATTCAATAAAACAACACTGAGCCTAAACTCAGTTTAGTGATAATAAAGCATATATATATAAAAATTAAAAATATAAATATATACATATATTATATATAATATATATTTTTATATATTATATATATATATTTATCTAATTATCTGCCATTATATATATATATAATGGCATATATATATATAAATATATATATATATAATGGCAGATAATTAGATAAATAAGCAAGTAATTTGACATTTATAATTTTTATAAAATGTGAATTAGTTATGGAATATTTAGTTGCATTTAGTCATATTGACTTTAAAATTGGGAAGTAATAAAGCAATAAGATGAATGGAATCCAAGAATATTCTACTATGAACAAAGTTTGCATAAAAAATATGTTCCACTTATTATTCATTTGAATGTGGAGAAATTTTTAAAGTTTTATAGAAAAAGAAAAATCTTATTAGAGTGAGCATTGATAAATGATGGATGCATCCATCAAGTATCTTGGCAGTCACCAAGCAGCAGGAAGAGTTTACCCTCAAGTTCAAATCAATACGTTTGTGTTGTAAGGTACAACACAAAGGAGTAAGTGTTGTTTTCAAAACTCTGGAAATATATTAGTTTACAATAAACTTTGTAATTTCTTGGTCTGCAGTATAAGAACAGACATAATTCTCTAGGAATAACATGTGCCTACTAGATAATAGAAGGTTGAACACATAGTTATGGAGGAAATATTGGTAGAATTAGTCACTAGAAACTTTGTTTTGATATTTGTGTATAGAAAGTACATGCAAGTAATGTCTGAGATAATAAAAGAAGACACTTGTAAAACCTTTACATGTATCAAGAAGATGATGTGGACAGCTTAAAGTTTAATGCCAAGCACTTTTATAAACTCAGTCTTCTTTTCCACAAAGGAAGGTGTTAGTAACATGATTTAGAGTGTGGAGGGGAGGTGATAATATTTGGCATTCTTTTTGGACAGATTTTCATGGCCCTGAACAATTCTAATATTGATTCAAACATTGTTTGTTATTGACACATGATATGTGATCAATTAATTTTTTGAATGAAAGTAAGCATGGCACCCCACTCCAGCACTCTTGCCTGGAGAATCCCATGGACGGAGGAGCCTGGTAGGCTGCAGTCCATGGGGTCGAGTCGGAAGAAGTGACTCGGACAGCATAACTGAGTGACTTCAGTTACTGCTTGACTTTTTTAATCTTTCCTGCATTGGAGATTCTCAGGAAATGCAAGGTTTAATGAAATATAATTTTAAATGCTAAATCATTAACACACTCCAGTGTTCTTGCCTGATTAGAACCATAAAGTATCTAGGGTTTTTGTGTCTTTTTTTTTTTTTTTATTCTTCCAATTTTATTTTATTTTTTAAACTTTACATAATTGTATTAGTTTTGCCAAATATCAAAATGAGTCCGCCTGGTGGGCTGCCATCCTCCCATACCATCCCTCTGGGTCCCAGTGCACCAGAAGTCCAGCATCACGACCTGGACTGGCAACTCGTTTCCTAATGATATTTTACATGTGATTCTCCCAAATCTTCCCACCCTCTCCCTCTCCCACAGCATAAGACTGATACATCAGGATAGTAAATCAGTTACTATTCATGTATGGTGTTTCATCCATCTCATTAGAACTGAGTTTTTAATCTTCATTTTATTCTGGCTTTATGTGGACTTATTCTCATAAAACTCTGTTAAATGCAAGGTTTAATGTGAAATATAATTTTAAATGCTACAATTTCATTAACACACTCCAGCTTTGTATAATATTAAATTATGTAACAAAATGATTAGTCACCATAAAATATCTAGGGTTTTTTTTGTAGACTGGATAGCTCTTTATCTTGCTGGATTTCTAAGGACATGATTCAGTTTCCCTTAATGCTGAGAACAATGAAGCAATTTGGTTCCTTCACCCTCGTTTTGATCTTCTCTACCAGTATTTCAACTTCTGAATCAAGTATGTGCAGACATGAGATGGTTAGATAGCTTTACCAACCCAATGGACATGAATTTGAACAAACTCTGTGAGACAGTGGAGGACAGGGGAGCCTGGGATGCTACAGTCTATGGGGTTGCAAAGAGTCAAACACGACTGAGCAACCACCAATGCGCAGATAACAAGATAATGAAGCTACAAGAACATGGAGGTTTTTTGACTTTTGTTAGTTCTCTACCTTGGTAACATCATTATGTCTTCTAAGACAACTTAGTGTTTTCAGTCATTCAGTTTTATAACATTTTAAATAAACACTATTGCTGACTCATAGACATTTCATTGCTTATCATGAGCATCACATAAGAGATATGTGAATCACAGCCGAGAGCTCTAAACAGCTATGCTGGGAAAACAGCTTGCCAAAGAATAGCATTCAGAATGTACTTTTCATTCCTCTAGCATCTACTCTTGTCTTATGCCATATATACAGTTACTTTATTTTTTTTTTAAGTGCTCTCAGCATTCAGGAATTCTGCATGTGTATCAGCCTACTGGAAACTGGAAGTATATTAAGATGCAACCAGATGTCCAGCTGGATAGGAGGCAAGAGACAGAGGAGGATTCTGGTCTAACAAACCAAATTAAAAGTCACCAGGAAATCGCCTAATTTAGGTTTCCCTCTCAATTGACTTTTATATTATTCTAATATTTTACCAAATATTTCTTTTACTAAAACAGGACATGTAAGGCTTTTTATGCAATTATGTATCCAAAATAAAACTAAATGATAAAAAATCATATTTTATTTTAATAATAGTATATTATAATAAATAGATTTCCTGTCATATTTATGTTTTTATGATATCAAGAAAATGTGATGAAATTTTATTATTTGGGATATTCAGTCACTGGGAACTTTATATCTACCAGCTACTTAGAGTGAATATTTTATCTTCACAACAATTTTATAAAATTGGTTCAGTTATTCATAGTTTATAAGTGAATTTTTAATTTCAAAAGGTGAATAACTTCCTTTTCAGTATTTAAACTGAAGCCCTACTGATAGCAAAGGCTATGTGCTAATAACCTACCACCTTTTGAAATCTTATGATATTTATATTTAAGTTTATTTTTTCTCGAAATAGTTTATTTACTTTTCATTAATTTCTTATTTGAAATTTAATTTGATTTGAGGAGAGTGTCCCTCTACCTTCAGTCTCAGGTGGTTTGAAAGAACATGTAGAACCTTATAGATGAATTGGTGAATGCCTACTCAGGGAAAAGACAGAATGAAGTCCAGAGACTTGCTCCAATAGGAAAAACAAAAAAACTGAGATGTAGGATAAATTCCATAGATGTGACATCATGGAGGTGGACTATTAGTGTCTCCCTACAAAAGAGACCCTTTTAACTGACTAGAAGGAGTGCATTTAACTGACAGTTTTTGGCTACAAAACATTTGGAAGTCATGGCAGCAGTCAAGTTGAGGTCACGCTCTTCCCAAACAGCTGCCAGGCAATGACGACCAAAGATGGCAATGCTAGTTTAGGCATTTCTCATCAGCGTGGACCTCCTCCACAGCAGTTGTCCCAGGGCTCTCTGATAGCCCTGCCCAAACCTTCTCAGAGCTGCACTGCTGTCTGAGGCTATTTCTACCTATCTTTTTTCTCATGCTCGTTTCACAGATATCAGACCTGCATTGCAGTGTGCAGACTTACCCTGCCTACACTTGCTCCCTCTTCCTTTTATCTTTCTTAGGCATTTATCTACATTTTTTTTTTTTTTTTGTACTTTTTACCTGGTCTCAGTGTTTCCTTCCAAAAGAACACAATTAACACAATACCGTTTCTGAGGTAATGCTGCTGCTAATTCGCTTCAGGTGTGTCCGACTCTGTGCGACCCCATAGACAGCAGCCCACCAGGCTCCCCGTCCCTGGGATTCTCAAGGCAAGAACACTGGAGTGGGTTGCCATTTCCTTCTCATAGAAGGGTCTAAATATAATTTCCTGATTCTTGAAAGAGTAAATGCTAATGTATTATGTACTTTGGAAGTAATAACGTATTTCTGGAAGACTGAATGCTAAGTTTATGTCTACTGCATTGGCAGGCAGGTTCTTTTCTACCAGTGCCACCTCTGGAAGACTGTCTATAGACAACTGAACTTATAAATGCTCAACATAAAAATAACAAGCTGAGAGGAGACCCTATCAGAGATAAACTTGATGCCAGTTGAAGCATCATTTTCTCTCTCTTCATGGCATTGGTTTTCAAGGGTGTTTCTCTAGGAAGTCACCGTATCAAAAGTACTTGTTAAGATGTGACTTCTTTTGGGATATGATTCTTATTCATTTTGTGTGAAGCTGATAGGACTTAAGCTAAGTTATATAATTCCAGAGGGAGTCACCATAGCCAATGTGAACTTCCATATTAACTGTTTTGAAATGCCCAGTGTAAGATAGTGAGTATCTTAGAGTGATGAATTAAGAACGTTACTTTAGAGGAAGAATTTGTTTAGTAATTTTTGTTGAAAGATTTCACTTGGAACAGGAGGAGCAATGGACAGGGGTAACTGACAGAGCAACAGATGTAGTAGGGTGTAACTATAACAATCCTATTGGGGAGAGCTAGTGACTTGAAGGTTCTTTACTGGAGAACCTGACTCGACCCAATGAGATTATTCTACAGGGATACTGCCAAGGGCTATATTAGAGCAGAAGGAGGCTTCCTCCTCGTATTTTGTTGTTGTTGCTTAGTTGCTTAGTTGTATGCAACTCTTTTCAACTCTAAAGATTGCAACACACCAGGTTTCCCTGTGCTTCACATAATATTTGTCATGAGATAATTTCCTAGACCTGAGGTCACCATGAGATGGCTGTTCATGCTAAGATGACTCTTTCTCAGACTTCTCAAAGTAGTCTGTTACCCGCTTCTCTCCTTTCTTTGACTAATTGTGTACAATAAACTTTATGATTTGTGAATTGAATACTGGTTACATTTTGTATATCTCCAACCCCCTGGTTCTTACCTGAAGTACAATGGAATTTGAACTCTTAACTCTGAACATTTTGAGTTACAGCCTGTATATTTTGCCAATAGATATGAATAAATATACACAGTTGAATATACAAAGTGAAGAAAGATAGACAAAGTGAAGACAAAGTGTCTTTACCTTTGATAGACAAAGTGAAGAAAGCTGGACTGGGCAAGCCTGGGACTAAGTTCTTTCCTTGAATATAAGGCTGGCAATGTGAGAGAGTCAGAATCCACATTAGATTATAAATGAGAACACAGCAAGCACATTTATTTTAAATTTGAACTGGGAGCCATTGCCAAGGAATTTCTTATTTTATAAAAAATACTCTCAAAGCTCTTCAGAATGACATATAGTGAAAGTGAAGTCGCTCAGTCATGTCTGGCTCTTTGCGACCCCACGGATGGTAGCCTACCAGGATCCTCCGTCCGTGGGATTTTCCAGGCCAGAGTACTGGAATGGGTTGCTGTTTCCTTCTCCAGGGGATCTTCCCAACCCAGGGATCAAACCCGGGTCTCCTGCATTGTAGGCAGACGCTTTACTGTCTGAGCCACCAGGGAAGCCTGTATAAGGTACTCCAAACAGCTTACCTTTCCATGAAGCCATAACTAACATTTTACTTCAAACTTTACCTTTTAATAATATCTACTTTAGTCACTTTCCACAACTAGCTCATTTATGCCCATAGGCCTTTTAATCATGTTTTTTGGTAAGAAGTCATTAATCAATATTATGTCAGTCTAGTTAATATTGTTTAATGAAATAGATGGATCTAGCATATATACAAATGGCAACCCACTCCAGTGTTCTTGCCTGGAGAATCCCAGGCATGGGGAAGCCTGGTGGGCTGCCGTCTATGGGGTTGCACAGAGTCGGACAAGACTGAAGCGACTTAGCAGCAGCAGCAGCAGCATATCTACATAACTCCCTGGTGGCTCAGCGGTAAAGAATCTGCCTGCCAACGCAGGATACCGGGATTCGATTCCTGGGTTAAGAAGATCCCCTCTTGGAAAAGGAAATGGCAACCCACTCCAGTATTCTTGCCTGGAAATCCCATGGACAGGGAAGCCTAGAGCGCTACATACAGTCCATGGGGTCACAAAGAGTTGGGCATGACTTAGTTACTAAACAACAACAAAGCATATATACATGCACGTACATATTCCAATTACCCTTTTATTTTCGTGTCAGTTGTTTGGAAAAGCTATTTGTAATATTTTTTTCTCATATAAATTATTTGTATTGTAGATCTATGTTCAATAGTGAAAATGGATACTTAATTAAGGATGTCAGTCCTAACATTCTTCAGTTCTGTTCCATGTAAAGTGCACTTAGTTCGTGTCAGTCTCAGAATCTATTCTAATAAATTGTGGGAGTATAGGAGCAAATTCTATGTCACCAGTGAGGAATAAGAGATATGTGTGTCAGAAGTTAAAACGAGAATAAGAATTTAGCCCTTGTGTTATGAAGCAAAATGAATGAAAGCTGGTTGGGGTAAACATCTAGGCATGCTTGGAATTGCTGAATCTTTCTCCCAAATCCTGCCTTATTCTTGACACTATAAAAATAGAGTCCTAATTCCATTTTGGATTTAACATTTCATATTACTTTCTCAAGATCTTGTTTACCTGCACACTTATTGCCGAAGTTAATCAGCCTATGGTCTTTGTCTTTATCAGCCTATGGTCTTTATCTTTAATTTAGCAATGCATGAAAGCCAAACTACTGCCATGAAGTCAAAATATACACACCAAAATTTTCACAGGACAAACTAGCTTCTATGTCATGCCAAATCATTGATAGGAAATTGAGTTTACACTTTGTAATAGTATTGTGCATGATGGTGGGTTACAAAGTTCAGTAAAGTTTAGATGCTGCTCTTAAAGATCTTTTGAATAATTGGCACATAAACCTGTATATCTTGAATCAATACTTGAAGTGTGAAGTGTTTTTACCTTCATTTGTAAGCATGTGCAGAACTGATGTTGAACAAAGAAACATTCTCTCTGCCTTATTATTTCAGCTCTCATACTCTAAAGAATTGTGCTTTTTCAGGCTATTTAATGCCATCTGTGTTAATTTTTGTGATTTTTGTTGATGATTGTACTGTTTAAAATGGCCCCCAAGAAAAGCACCAAAGTGGTATCTATTATCCATAAGTACAAGGAGGTTGTGATAAACCTTGTAAAGAAAATATGTGTATTGGATAAACTTTGCTCAGGTATGCATCATAGTGCTGTTGCCACGAGTTCAATGATAATGAATCAAAAATATAGTACACTGAGAAAAAAGAAATTTGCCAGTCTGCACATGAGGCTACTTAGAAAATGCTTAATTAACATACATAGTGTGTAATTAAGTTATAGAAAAATGGAAAAGTGGGTAAATTTTTGGGTTCATAAGATGACAACTTTTTTTTTAAAGTAAAGTATAGTGAACCATATTCTTATGAGTCTGAAAGTCTGTATACACATGCTACATGCTCTTCCAGGTCTTATTCAAGGCATAAAAGAAATGACTTAAAAGATTCCTGACTTCATGCAATTTATCTTCCAATTCAGGGAGAAATGCAATCATCTAGTAAACTAATAAAAAAAAAAAACCAAGATGGTAACATAGTTATACCCTTCAATGAAAGAACTAAGACAGTATAATAGTGGATGTAGCAACTTTATATAGAAAAAAAGCCACTTTAGGAGGACACATTCCAGCCAAGATATAAAAAAATACGTTGAAGCCAGCCATGTGAAAGACTTCTCTGAACCTAATTTTTCCTGTATGAGATTTGTAATTATTTTTGTAAAAACATATTGCTAATTCTGAAATGAATGAAGATAGAGTCAACATAAAGTGAAATAAAAATCAATTTCTGTATATTTTAGCAAAAGAAAACAAAGAATATGTTTGTCATACCAAATACACTGTGTACATAAGTAATGAGACTATCACATCATACAGAAAAAGGAAGACATTTATGAAAACTCTCCCAGATTTGAAACTTCTTGAGGCTGAAAATCTGGAGATTTGCACATGTTATTTGTAGCTGTATAGAATCATCATAGAAACAGCTTTTCTGACACTGCTCACAGTTCTGCTTCTAAGGCAAGTTAGAAACAGGAAGTAAAAAGATATACAAAGAGGAAAAGTAATGAATAAAGTTAACCAAATTTCAAGTCTCTCACTTTTGATGTAGGTCAACCTTGAATTTTAGATGAATACTTGAATCACAATTCATCTAAATTAGGTCATCCATCCCTGGTGACAGATGTGTTTCAAAAATTAGCATTGACTTTCAAGTCATTGAAAAGGTTTCTATGAAACTTTGGAAGAGTTTCAAAAAAATTAAATATTTGACTTCTATTTTAAGTAAGAAATAGAAGACTATACTGCAAATTTTAAAAAGTCAGTTAATCTGAATATATTCCAAAGTGCAATATTTTGTTCCTCCCAAAATTAAATTAATGACAAGCATCCCGTTATCTATTTATATTATATTTTGTTATATCACTGACTCAATAGACATGAATATAAGCAAACTCCAGGAGATAGTAAAGGAAAGAGGAACCTGGTGGGCTACAGTCCATGGGGTCACAAAGAGTCAGACATGACTTAGTGACTGAAAAACAGCATATTATATTACATGGTAATTATTAGGATCTTACATTAAAACAATCTGAGCTTAAAAGTAAACCAAACTCCTTATTCAAGCATTCTTTAAAGATAGTCAAACTTTGCTGGTAATACCTGTGAGAGCACCACAGCAAAGGTCCTCATTTTTCTATGTTGAGGTGAGTACCTGCCTTCTCTTCCACCCTTCACTATACCTGACCCAGGAGAGGAAAATGAATTGTCTAGTTGGTGAACTTGAGAGACAAAAATGAGGGGAGCACCCTTTCCTTATCTTATTGATGAGGTCAATCTGCCTGCATAGAAAGTAGATTGTACAACTCTACACCCTGTGCAGATTTTAGTGGGGAAGCATTCCCCCATTGCTCAGCAGTGAAGAATCTACCTGCAATGCAGGAGATGCAGGAGACATGGGTTCTATCCCTGGATTGGGAAGATCCCCTGGAGGAGGAAATGGCAACCCATCCAGTATTCTTGCTTCTTGGGATATCCTATGGACAGAGGAGACTGCTGGGCTACAATTTGTAGATTCAAAAAGGATCCATGATTCATTTTGATATTTGGCAAAACTAATACAATTATGTAAAGTTTAAAAAAAAAAAAAAAGGATCCAACAAGACTGAGCCACCAAGTGTATTAAGGAAGGACACACAGTACACTCTCCCTTATGAAGGCCACTACTATCTCCCATTCAGTTTGAGAATCTCTCTACTTGGGAGGTGAAATTCAAAGGAGCCTATTTGACCATACTTACAACCATATTTCCCAAAGCTGATATACTGATCTCCATTTTTCTACCTGTTGTGCTTTACTACTAAAATGATTCTAAATCAAAATGCAAAGAAGAGGTATTCTTTATTGACCTTTAAAAATCCCAGAGGCATAGAATAATTTTACAAAGGGAGAAAATGTAATAGCAGGAGAAGTCAGTTTTTGGAGTCAGAGAATCTTACATTCAAATCTTATGTCTTTCCCCTCCTGGGTAACAACGGGCAAGTTATGTATCTTTTTAAAGCCCATGTTCTCCCAGTTGCTGTTGTTCAGTCAGTAAGTCAGTCCTGTCTGACTTTTTGCCACCCCCCATGGACTGCAGCATGCAGGGCTCACCTGCTTCACTATCCCCTGGAGTTTGCTCAGATTCATGTCCATTGAGTTGGAAATGCCATCCAAAGATCTCATCCTCTGTGACTCCCTTCTCCTTTGCCTTCAGTCTTTCCCAGCATCAAGGTCTTTTCTAATAAGTCAGCTCTTCTCATCAGGTGGCCAAAGTATTGGAGCTTCAACTTCAACATTAATTCTTCCAAAGAATATTCAGGGTTGATTTCCTTTAAGAGTAACTAGTTTGACCTTCTTTGCAGTCTAAGGGACTCTAAAGAGTATTCTCCAGCACCACAATTCAAAGGCATCAATTCTTCAGTGCTCAGCCTTTTTTATGACCCAACTCATACGTTCTCCTAGTACAAAATAGAATGCAGGGCTTAGATGAAAATTGAAGATAGTGGAAATAAATTCTACAAGACAAAGAAGGTTCTAAATGAACATTTATCATCAATATTAATATTATATTTTCATTTACTATTGATATTTTATAAAATCAAGGTTAATTAAAAGTTATGATGTGGTTAAAGATTTTTTATGTTCGTTATTATAATTGGTATTTTTGCACTATTAATAGTAATTAATTCTTATTGATATCTTGAGAAAACCTATGGCACTACGTTAAGAAACATATAATGATAAATTTCATTTCACTTCATAGAATTATTATGAAATCCAATTTATTTTAAATAGATGAGAATGGTAGACACTTAACTAAATTGTCAAATAATAAATATATATATAATCTATTAAACCTTCTTGATATGTCTTATATCAAAATTTTCTTAACTTCTCATTCACTCTTATTCCTTTACCCAATCCCGAAGGGCCTAAATAGAACTAAAAGATGGAGAAATGGATATATACTCTCTACCAAATTGAGTGGGTTTTATTCTGCTCTTGGAATGAGACTTAAACCATCAGAATTCCTGATGGAATTCCTAAATTTTCAACTTTAGGACTTGAACTACACCTTATACAATAGGCTCTGCTGGTTCTCAAACCTTCAGATTTGAACTGGAAATGTATCACCAGCTTATCTGGGCCTTCAGCTTGCAAATGGCAGATCATGAGACTTCTCAGCTCCTACAATCTCATGAGTTAATTTCTTATAATGAATTTCTTTATGTATATATTACTGGTTCTGTCTCTCTAAGAAGTCTTATTAATACAAAAATCAATTCATAGCTTATTTTGACTCACTGAAGATGTAAACATGAATTTCCTTTGTCATAATGCAAAATAGAAATAATAAAATGCATTTTGCAGTCATGGGGAGAGAAATAAAATATTCAAAAACCTTGAAATATTAACATACTTATTATTAAGAGTTAAAGTTTTGATGAAAAATAATTATTAAATGTAATTGGTTTTTTTCTTGAAAGCAACAAAAGAGTCTAGCATTTAGAAAGGTAAACTCTAGATCATTAATTCCTGACAACACTTTTCCTTACAGTATATTGGTTTAAAATATAATGGTATCCCCAAAATTACCCAATACAAAGAGAAAACATAAAAATATGAGATAATTTAATTCTCCTGTATGTAAGTGAAATATATAACTGATCTTTGAAGGTTTAAGCAGCCAGCCTCCTGGCTACATATTGCTTTTTTATTGGTAGCTTGAATATTGATTTATTGGATTTCACTGTGTATTTTTTTTTCTTAATTTGAAGGATAATCACTTTACAGAATTGTGTTGGTTTCTGCCAAACATCAATATGAACCAGCCACAGGTGGGTTCCACTATCTTTTAGCTGCTACCAGGATGACACAAACTGACCTTAGGTTTTGGAAAGAAAGATCTTGGGGGAATGTGGGAAGCTATAAAAATTATTCATGAAGTAAATTCATGATTTAAGTGATTTTCCCCAATCATTTCCTACTTAACTATATTACTATGCATTTTACTACTCAGGAAGCAGTAAATTGTATAAGGAAGGATTTTCCCTGCTCTGAAATAGCAAATTAAAGTATTTGAGGTATTCATGCCCAGGTAAATGGAGCTAACAAATAATAATAAATAAATTTTTAAAATCACTGCTTGAATCTAAAATTTTGCCAGTAAAGTAGGTGGCTTAATTATAAAGTGTATGTTGCATGCATTTGCAAATTTCATAAAATCTTATGATTAGATTTATGTTTCAAAAGTGACATCCAAATATCTTAACATTTTTCAGAATTATACATTTAATTCAAAGTAGCACTTTTTCACCTAATGGTGTTCAGCCTCCCCAGAAGTGATTGGTTCATTCTAAACAGAAATATATTTTTGCTGTTGTTCTATCCTCTTCCTCTAGCTGCTTTTAGAAGTTCCTCATTATTTTCCAACATAGGTAAGGAACAACTTTACATTGCTTTTTTTAGTTGTGAGAAAGATTGCATGGCTTGGCTAAATTGCACGTTCTTTCATTCATACTTTTGGCTTTGCATTTCCCCTAAAATACTGCTCTAATTCTTTATCTCAAGCCTCTCTTGAATGTATTCTCAACACTCTTAATCTAAATTTCTTCAATTTTCTTTTCCAAATCCCTGATGTGTTTTTGCTTTATCAAAAGTACTCAGGAAAAAAAAGCAACCATAACCCGAACAACCTATAAAGAATTAGAGGGCTACTCGATTTAAATAAAGAAGTAATTGAATAAATATTATTATATTTTTTAACACAAAGCACGTGACATTTTCTGTCATCAAACATGTCATTTTTCTAAGCCAGTTATCCAATTATCTTACATCAGTTGGCTGTCCAATTATTCAATTCAGTTTTGACACTAAAACAGAGGTTAGTGCAAACTCCACAGGTTAAGGTCTCAGTCTTGTGAGACTGTTCTATTACAAAGGCAGTTGTAAATGAAGTGCCAGCCTACACACACTTCTGACTCATAGAATTCAGGAGAGTGTTTTATTTACTGCTTCAGTTTATTATAGAAGATACAGCTTAGGCACAGCCAGCGAAAGAGAACTATAGGGAAAGGTATGGTGGAAGAGGGTGGAAGTACACCATCCTACCAGAACTTTGTTGTGTTCACCAACCCTAAAACTCCCCAATCTGTTTATGTGTGGTTTCATTATAGAGGATTGATTGATATCATTGGTCATTGGTGATTTAATTCAATCTCCAGGCCCTCTTTATTCTCCAAAAGTTGAGGGATGGGGAATGAGACTGAAAATTCTAAGCTTATAAATCACATGATTATTGACTCTGGTTACCAGTTCCTGTTAGAAGTCATCCAGAGGCCCTTTTAAGGGTCACTTCACTAACACAATCTATAAATAGGTATATTTGTTTACACATATAGATATATTTGATCAGATTGAAGCTCAAGCTCCAATACTTGGGCCACTTGATGAGAAGACCTGACTCATTAGAAAAGACCCTACTGCTGGGTAAGACTGAAGGCAGGAGGAAAAGGGGAACACAGAGGATGAGATGGTTGGATGGCATCACTGACTCAATGGACATGAGCTTGATCAAGCTTCCGGAACTAGTGATGGACAGGGAAGCCTGGTGTGCTTCAGGCCATGGGGTCACCAAGAGTCGGACACAACTGAGTGACTGAACTGACCTAATCACATATATATGTGTGTGTGTGTGTGTGTGTGTGTGTGTGTAAGTTTATATATATACAGAGAGGCTTCCCATTTTATATATATATAGTGCTAGTAGTAAAGAACCCACCTGCCAATGCAGGGGGCATAAGAGAAATAGGTTCTATCCCTGGGTCGGGAAGATCCCCTGAAGGAGGGCATGGCAACCCATTCTAGTATTCTGGCCTGGAGAATCTCTTGGACAGGGAAGCCTGGCAGATACAGTCCATAGGGTTTCAAAGAATTGGACATGATTAAAGTGACTTAGCACAGCATATATATACACACACATATGTGTTATATAATTATACTACAGTTATAAAGGTGAATTTTTTGCAATTTTTCCTCTCCATGTCTTTCGTGCTTAACTCTTGAAGGGAACAATTTCCATGGACTCCTAACACTGGAGGATGATTAGATACCTGAAGAATTATTTAGCTCCCCATTATCTTTCTCTTCTTTATATCTTAGGATAATGACAGTCTGGCCTGTCACCTAGATGTGAGGGAAGAGAACAATATTTCAAACAGATACACAAAGGAACAAAGAGGTAGACATGACTGAGCTTGTATGCAGGTACATACCATAGGCACTCTTTTACTATTATGTTAAAATATATTATATTAATAAACAAACTGATTCCTCTATGCATAAAAAGGTGACATAGAGAAAAATTTGGCACCAAAAAAATGCTTTCATGTATGTATGTCTGTAAGTAGTGACCTTCTACAATGAATTATATCTGACCTATATGGTAAACATTTTGAAAGTGAAGGTGTGTAACTTCCCAGGAGCAGTAATTAAAGATATTGTAACTCTCACCTGTTTTCTTGGCTTGCTCATTTGGAGGAAGCCAGACCCCATGCCATGAAGATACTCAAACAGCCCTACAGAGAGGCACACAAATAAAGAGGAACTGGTGCTTCCCACCAGCAGCCAACACAGGCAACAATAATTTGTGAGTGATTAGAAAGAGCCACCTTGGAAGGAAATCTTTCAACCTCAGGCAAGATTTCTGATGGCTGCAGCTCTAACTCACACCTTACTGCAACCTCATTCAAGCTCCTGAGTTAGAAGAACCGGCTAAATTGCTACTCAGTTTATCATCCACAGACACTAAACAAGATGATAAACAAAAATTGCCTAAAGTCACTATTTTTGAGTTAATGTGCTATGCAGCAATAAAGGGAGCACATTCTTTGGCTTATAATTTTCATAATTTGAAAGTGAAAATATTTAAAATGACAGATTTTAAAAGAATTTATCTCTATGGCTTAGAATTCCTAAGACAATAAATGGGTTAACAGCATATGTAGATACATTTAAACATATATATTTACTTTTTACACATATTGAATAGGAAAAAAATACTTAAATCTCCATACATTCTATCCTAATCAATGTTAAAACTCTTCTGTAATTATGAGATGGCTCCATTTTGAGCCCAATTATTCCAATTTGTATAGAATCTCACTTATAATTACCTGCTTTCTCCTGTGTCCCAGGTTGATGCTAAAAATATTTGATTTTGCTATAAATTATAATAATGCTTACAGTCATAAAAATTGCCTGGTATTTTCAACTAATTATCACATACTAAAATATAATTAAGCAGAAATTATCAATCATTACTAATAATTATATATTTCCATAAAATATTATTATGTGTATACTTTTTATTTCTTCATTTCTTATTTTAAAAAAACAGAAAATATATTTTTAGAACTGAAAAGAGTTTCTGTTCTCTGTGATGTAACTTTCTTCAAACATGAGAGCAAACACTTTTTGAATTTGACTGCCTGTGTGGAAAGACTTGAAGAAGAGACAGAATAGTGACAATTAATATTTCATTTTCTTTTAATGATAAACATTTTTATTTAAGTTTTCCAAAAATAATTAATTTCTCACAATCTTAAACTGAAATATTAGTTTTGCCTCTTTTAAATGTATTTTCTCCACAACTGACATATTTCTGATTTATAGCATATATTTAATTTTAAAAATAGTAACTGACTTAGAGGGAGTTTGTACAGCCAAGGAAAGTGGATTTTCAAGTTGAAATACATATATTATAAAGATGAGAAAAATATAGCATGTTACACATTTAAAGTTTTACAGAAAAGCAGAGTCAAATACATCCTGTTCAATTCTAAGCAAACTCTATTGTTACAGAATCCCAAGAAATTTTCTCTACAGTGCTATACATGAAGGAAGGCAGCTAACATAGAGGTACTCAAATGGCAAAGTTGAGGATGAAAAAGGACTTATATGCAGGGTTAAGGGATATAATTCTTATTTAGTTTATGTAAGTAAATAAGGGGAAAATATGTAAATAAAAGTTCTTGGAGTAGATATTTTTTTTGTTTGGGTGCCCAAACTATTTTATTAAGACCCAGCATTTTTCTGTTACTCTAGCTCTTTATTTGTGCTGTCACTTTCGGTTTACATTGGTTTATTGCATTGGTTTAATTTTCAAGTTTCCTCTCATTTTGTTGGTGCCAAAATGGCCACTAGTGTCCCAGACTCACCTTCAGTCAGCTTGCCAAAGGCAGTACCTAAAGAGTGCCAAGGAATATTGTGGATTATCTCTTTGGACCAACCAGAATCACTTGCTCTTCCCTGAGTTGATAACTATGGACACAGTGATGGAACACAGAATGAGCTGACTTAAATCTTACATTATTCTAAAGAACCACAAGTGTAGAGTTAATCCATTCTTAAAAAACACATGGTCCTGTGGAAGGTGTTTCCCTATCAAAAAAGAAAAAAAAAAATCAAATGAAGTGGCTAGAAGATAAAGATAAATATTACTTATATTGATATTTGGAAATAAGAAACAAAATAGATATTACTGACTATACTTTCTCTGTTCCTAAGATAAGTACTATGTATTGGAAAATATTTCTTAGCTTTTAGAGAACATAAGTGTACTGATTGCAAACTGGTCTCTTTTTTTGGCAACACACACATACATACAAACACACGCACATATGTGTGTGTTCATTTATGTGCATGTGTGTGTGCTAAGTCATTTCAGTTGTGTCCAACTCTTTTGCAACCTCATGGACTGTAGCCCACCAGACTCCTCTGTCCAAGGGATTCTCCAGGCAAGAATACTGGAGTGGGTTGCCATTACCTCCTTCAAGGAATCTTCCTAGCCCAGGGATCAAGCCTGTGTCTCTTATGTCCCTTGCACTGGCAGGCAAGTTCTTTACCAGGTGTCATAAAAAGTTTTTCCAGAGATAATTACTCAATTTGAAAAAGTTTCTGAAAAGATAAGACTTTTGAGTTTAATAAAATTGTCCACTGAAGCAGAGACATAGGGGTAAATTGAAGTCTGCAGCTGCCTCTCCCTGTCTACTCCCACTCTTTTCTGAAATCATTATTAAGCATACTCCACCATGATTAGAGTTCTAGGTACCCTGTCTAAACCAGTAGCCTAGTAAAAACTTTGTAAAGAAAATTAATAACAAAAATTTCAAGGACACAGTAAATATAAAGCAATCTGAAAGCAACTTTTCTGCAAACAAAATATGTTAATTCTTCCCTGATAATTATTTCCTCACTAATGCCTTTGAAGGGCCTCCCAGGTGGCTTGGTTAGTAAAGAATCCACCTGCCAACGCAGGAGATGCAAGAGATGCAGTTTCAATCCCCAGGTCAGGAAAATCCCCTAGAGTAGGAAATGGCAACCCACACCAGTATTCTTGCCTGGGAAATTCCATGGACAGAGAAACCTAGTGAGCAACAGTCTGTGGGGTCGCAAAAATTTGGACAGAACTGAGCATGCATGCACATACATATAATACCTTTGAACATTATATTTCCTTTGTAAAAATCCCCTCATAATATTTTAACCACTCTTATTCAAATGATGCTTCTCAGTTGTCTGCTCTTCTTAAGGAAACTAGTAGGTGTGTGGATAATGTTGCAAAAAACAGAATAGCAACAGGAAACTGTAAAGAGATTGTTGTCATCTGCCAAGAAAGAATTTAAATTTTCTTAACATCTTCTGTCTCTCTATCCAAAATTAATCTCCCTTTCACACTTCAAAATGTCAGCACTGTCTGTTTTAAGAGCTGATACAGCACTTTAAAAGATATTTATTTTCTTGTTGCTTTTTAGTTCTTTCAGGCAGTCTATGAAAAAGAATGCATATAGGCCTTTCAGAAGAAAACTAACTATTATGATGTGTATTTCCCATTTCTATATTTCAGGTAAATTATATATAATTTAAAATAAAAATCAACTAAATTGAAATTTGCTTGTTTAATATCTGTCACTTTTTTTCCCTTTTTCTTATATTTTTGCTTTTATACATAGTACAGATTGTTTACTCTGAGCAACTTCAATCTCATCAAGTTTTCAAATATTTCCTCCATACTTAAAATAGGATTAGACAGTGGAGAAAATAAGGAGATATCAAAAATTAAAACTAAAGACTAGCTAGAGTGAGGCTGACATACTAAATATTCAGTGAAGAGAAATTCTCTGTTCTAAGCCCATCTGCTAGAAGTCATCTCTTCAAATTGTAAGAAAAATGCCTGCAGGAGAAATTTTACTGTATAAGTCTATAAATACTTAAATGGTAATGACAAACTCAAGACTTTAAAGTAAGTCCCAATTCATTATCCAGTATAAAAAAAAAAAAAGTCATAGCAAATAATGATGTCCAATGTAATATTACTTAAGTTAACAATATTTAGGGTTAATTGAATGTGTTTTATACAAATTAGAGCTAAGTACCAGTCTATAAGTTGTTAGCTAACATTTGAAGTACTTTAATCAATAATTCACATTAAAGGGTTTTGGTAAACACTGGAAATATTCCAATACGGAATCAATACCCAAAATGTTATAAAAGAAAAATAAACTAAAAATGTTATTCAACTCAGCACAGAAGTTTCAGTAATTAGCATGAGTAATGTTAGATATATTTTAGGGGTGGTAAAATAAATTCACAAAAGTAGTTTACATAGAAAATGTATAGGAACCCTAATATTGTTATGTAAGTATAAGAATCCATCAGACCCTGCAGCTTGAAACCTATGGAACTAATATCTAGGTCAAGAATTCTGTTTGTCCTAAATGTCCCACCCTCCAGTTTTTCATAGGGTATTGTTGTGTTTGATTTCACCAGATATTTGCCTGACCTGTTATCAGAATATGATTCTTTCCGACTCAGAGTGATCTTCCCCTACAAGATACACATCATAATGCCTGAAGACAGGGAGCTGAAATAGTTTAGGAAAGCAGGTTATGTAATAGATTTGTGATTTTTTGCTAGGAATGTTCATATATCCCTGTATTTGCTTAAAACTCATTTTTGCTTAAACATATCACCTTCTTATGGGAGACATAATCCCATCTATATTTAATTTTGAGAAGTAATGACATTTACCTTCAGAATTAGAGACTTGTTTAAAAGCCAAATTGCTTAGGTACTTAAAATAATTTTATTTGCTGATATGAGTATTTAAAAGTAATCATGTTGTTTACATCAACTCATGTAGTTTTTTTTTTTTTTAATATGAAACAATGTGTGATGTATTACCATGTGAAAAATAGAATGCACCAAAAAATTAAGAAAATTATTTTTAATGAGAGCAGTTATTAATGAGGAAAGTCCCAAAGGAAAGGATGGGGGTCTTGGGGTTTTACGAAGGCTGATACAGAAGGAAGTCATCTTGGATTCTTATGGCAAGCAAGAGAAAGAAAGAAGCTTCTTATCTGAGTCATTGAAGAAAGATAGAGATAAGTTTATCTCAGGATAAACAGAATACACTGGGTCACCAAGACAATCTTATTATTCTCCTTAGCTTAATTACTCTTTAGACAGCTTTTACCTTGATTATAGATCTTGACCTTCCTTTCATTAGAGCATTTACTTTAGAAAGGTCAAAATTTTTAATTTTTTGTTTGCCACTTTGAGATGTAAATCTTGCAGATTGTTGCCAGTTTTTGTTGTTGTTGTTGTTAAAGAAAGACTCTTCCCAGGAATTTCTTTCTCAAGGACAAGAAAACCATCCCCTTGAAGTGTAATCAAAGTCATTCTGCTTAAATCAAATGTAAGAATTATCAATGAGACCTATACTAGGTCTCTGTGTAAGGGTAGAAGCTTAAGCATCAATTAGCAAACTTGGAATGCTTAATCACATTGAACAACTTCTTCCTAACACCCTCCAATAATTTTTCACAAGCTTATCCAAAACCAAAAATCTTTCCTACCTTTTATTTCAGTAAAGTGTGTTCAATCTCGCTCCCCTTTTGCGATAGTCTTGAACAAAATCTTCCTTGCCTGATTAACTCTGTCAGGTTCAAATTTTCTCTAAGGGCAAGGAAGCTTCTTTGGAGCACAAAGAGGAAGTGGTATTTCTTAACTATTCATTTTGCAGTTTTCCTGGGAACAAGGCTCAGGAAAACATCAACTTTGTCAAACTTTACAGAGAAGTGTGAAATAAAAAACAACCTAGACTTATGCAACAGAGTCAGACATGACTGAAGCGACTTAGCATGCATGCATGCATTGGAGAAGGAAATGGCAACCCACTCCAGTATTCTTGCCTGGAGAATCCCAGGGACAGAGGAGCCTGATGGGCTGCCGTCTATGGGGTCGCATAGAGTTGGACACAACTGAAGCGACTTAGCAGCAGCAGCAGCAGCAGACTTATGCAATGAGTTTTGTTTTTTTTTTTAACAGAACTGCTCTTTTATTTAAATATTTATTTATTTCTTCGGCTGTGCTGGGTCTTAGGTATGGCATGTGAACTCTTAGTTGCAGCATGTGGGATCTAGTTTCCTGACCAGGGATTGAACTTGGGCCCTCTGCCTTGGGAGCTCAGAGTCTTAGCCACTGCACCATGAGGGAAGTCCCTGCAGTAAGAGATTTATTTGAAAGTGCTTAAGTTGGAAACTTCAGCAAAGACTCCAGCTATTAATGTCAGTTAATTTTTATTTTGTCTAAAGTCTGATACCTTTCTTCCTGCTAAGTGATCATGCAAGTCTTCAAAAATTTTAAGACACCTACACAACTTTTCTTATCTCTTTCTTTGATGACTACATTGCCTTGGCATCATTAAGTACTTTGAGAACATCTCATATCATCTCCCTCAATTTTACATTTTCCTTTATCTTTCACATGCATCTATATTTACATTTTCTGACCCTTTCCTTTAGTAAGTCTCTACATCTCTCCATTCTTAGAAAATAGGATACAAATTAAGGACACGTCTATTCTATCCACTGTACAATCATACTAATCTCTCTTTCTGTCAAGAATTTTGTGAAAATAAGTGAGGGAGTGAGTATAGAGACAGATGAGAAATGCACCGATCTCAGGACACATCGGCATGTAAAAATACAGAAGAGAAGAAAGATCTAGAAAATCTACCTTATATAAAATTGATACTGTTTCAACAGGGAACTGAGAAATGCAGATTTTAGAAAGATGAAAACGAGAAAGGGGAAATAATAATGACAATAATAAAGGCTTCAATCATTAAACCCTTATAGGGCATCAGGCAGGCACCATATTGAAAGCTTAGCAAATAGTCACACAGAAACATCCGTAATTTATTTAACAATTTAATTCATAAAAATCAGCTGCATTTTTTTCTAATGATAAGAGTGTGAGATAAAAGAGAATAATAGGTTGTCTCTTCACCCACCCCCACCCGCCCAACTCAAGACCATAAACTGGGAGATAAACCTATATTTATTACAAAGCAAATGTAATACATAAGCAGATATGAACTTAAATGATTCATTGCTGAATTTCATGAGGGCAGATTTTAATTTCTACTGAATTCTGGGAAATAAAATATCCAGTAGAGTAGCCACTGCTGCTGCTGCTGCTGCTGCTAAGTCGCTTCAGTCGTGTCCGACTCTGTGTGACCCCATAGACGGCAGCCCACCAGGCTCCCCCATCCCTGGAATTCTCTAGGCAAGAACACTGAAGTGGGTTGCCATTTCCTTCTCCAATGCATGAAAGTGAAAAGTCAAAGTGAAGTCATTCAGTCATGTCCGACTCTTCGCGACCCCATGGACTGCAGCCTACCAGGCTCCTCCATCCATGGGATTTGCCAGGCAAGAGTACTGGAGTGGGGTGTCATCGCCTTCTCCACAAATGATTCTAAAAAAAATGAAACAAAAGATCTTGAAAAATTCAGTTTAGTTCAGTCGTTTAGTCGTGTCTGGCAAGATCTTTGTGACTCCATGGACTGCAGCATGCCAGGCTTCCCTGTTTATCACTTGAAAATTAGCCTGACTTAAAATTAGTGTGTAGGGAATTTTAGGCAAAAAGAAAATGTGTGTATGAGAATGGAAGCTAGAATGATCAGAATCCAGAATCATTGTGCTGCATGTCAGAGTTTCTAGAACTGAGAATCTCATGGGGGTTAAAAAATGGTTAAAATAAATATGAATAGTTTGAGTGGGGCCAGACTGCAGAGACAGTTAAAAATTCACATAACATCTATTCTTTGTGAAAGTCAGACAAAACTTGAGACTTGTGAACTTGTTTTCAGACAAGCTAGAACTAACTTATTTCAGATATAGTGCCAAGATATGAGTCATATTTTCAATAAAATATGGCTGGGAACTAACAAATGGAAAGAATTCAGAACACAATTTTCTTAATTTATCATAAGAAAGGGAACACTGGGAAGACTTTTTTTTTTTTTAATTTAAGAAATCAGAGTTTGGTGTTTTTATTACTTACCAGATGAGCACACTACATTTCTTATAAAATATAACTTAATTATAAACGATTTGAAGTTTTAGTACAATAATAACTGCGCAAACCAATGTGGAATTTCATTATGTGTTATATAAAAAGAGTGTTGTCTTCGATATTTCCAACTTAAAAAAATAACAAAACCAGCAGCAAACAATATTTTTAAATTTCTTAGTCATATTTTCTTGTCCTTAAAGAAATATGAAAGAGAATTGTTGTTTTATGTTTAATGATTAATATAAAGAACCAAACATAAAACTAGATATTTGAAAATTTAAAAATTTAAATTGAGGTTGCTGCTGCTGCTGCTAAGTCGCTTCAGTCGTGTCCGAGTCTGTGCGACCCCATAGACGGCAGCCCACGAGGCTCCCCCGTCCCTGGGATTCTCCAGGCAAGAACACTGGAGTGGGTTGCCATTTCCTTCTCCAATGCATGAAAGTGAAAAGTGAAAGTCAAGTCGCTCAGTCGTGTCCAACCCTTAGCAGCCCCATGGACTGCAGCCCACAAGGCTCCTCCATCCATGGGATTCTCCAGGCAAGAGTAAGGGAGTGGGGTAAATTGTGGTTAGCTTTTTTCAAATGTTTAAGAATTATTTCTATATACAACCAACTTAACCAAAAATGAATATATAAACCTGGGAAAAACTAAAAGAATATATTATTTTGACAAAAAAATTAAAAAATAAAAAAATTTACTGTTTTTAACTAAATTCTAAATGTATCATGAAGCTGGTGTCTTCAGTTATTTCTATGTAGCCTGCTGCATATTTTCCCTAAACTGAATGTACTATATTTTTAAGAGAAAACACTGTGTTTTTGAGTGATGGTGGGAAGAAGTTATGCATCTCAGTTCAGTTCAGTTTAGTTGCCCAGTCGTGTCCTACTCTTTGAGACCCCATGGACTGCAGCATGCCAGGCCTCCCTGTCCCTCACCAATTCCCGGAGTTTATGCAAACTCATGTCCATTGAGTCGGTGATGCCATCCCACCATCTCATCCTCTGTTGTCCCCTTTTCCTCCTGCCTTCAATATTTCCCAGGGTCTATTCAGATGAGCCAGTTCTTCCCATCAGGTAGCTAAAGTACTGGAGTTTCATCTTCAGCATAGGTCCTTCCAATGAATATTGAGGACTTATTTCCTTTAGGATGGACTGGTTGGATCTCCTTGCAGTCCAAGGGACTTTCAAGAGTCTTCTCCAACACCACAGTTCAAAAGCATTAATTCTTCAGTGCTCAGCTTTCTTTAGGGTCCAACTGTCACATTCAAACATGAGTACTGGAAATACCATAGCCTTGACTACTTGGACCTTTATTGGCAAAGTAATGTTTCTGCTTTTTAATATGCTGTCTAAGCTGGTCATAATTTTTCTTCCAAGGATCAAGAGTCTTTTAATTTTATGGCTGCAGTCACTATCTGCAGTGATTTTGAAGAAAGTAGGGAAAACCAATAGACCATTCAGGTATGACCTAAATCAAATCCCTTACAATTATATAGTGGAAGTGATTAATAGATTTAAGGGATTAGATTTCATAGACGGAGTGCCTGAAGAACTATGGATGGAGGTTCATGACATTGTACAGGAGATAGGGATCAAGACCATCCCCAAGGAAAAGAAAGGCAATGTGGTTGTCTGAGGAGACCTTACAAATAGCTATGAAAAGAAGAGAACTGAAAGGCAAAGGAGAAAAGGAAAGATATATCCATTTGAATGCAGAGTTCCAAAGAATAGCAAGGAGATAAGAAATTCCTCAGTGATCAATGCAAAGAAATAGAGGAAAACAATAGAATGGGAAAGACTAGAGACCTCTTCAAGAAAGTTAGAGATACCAAGGGAACTTTTCATGCAAAGATAGGCACAATAAAGGAAAGAAATGGTATGGATCTGACAGAAGCAGAAGATATTAAGAAGAGGTGGCAAGAATACACAGAAGAACTGTACAAAAAAGATCTTCACAACCCAGATAATCACAACGGCATGTTCACTCACCTAGAGCCAGATATCCTGAAATGTGAAGTTAAGTGGGCCTTAGGAAGCATCACAAGGGCAAAGCTAGTGGAGCTATGCCATAAGGAGAAGCAAAGAACTATTACATGTAAATATTAAGTACCATTTTTATGTGATAAGTTTGTGGGATCAATATTAATATAGAGAATTTCATCACAATGAAGTGTGTTTCACAGAAGCTACCTACTTAAACTGACAAACATGATAAATTTAGCAGGATAAGAACTGTGTGACATTATAACTTCTACAGTAAGTAGTCTACACTCCATCTTTAAGACAGCATTTTAAAAACAGTCATATTGACCAATTACACATGAAAAAATAATTAAAGCAAAATATATGAGTTTATAATTAAGTTCTTATATGATTTTTTTCATATATTTTAATGCAAGTTGGTTAGACTCACAAATCTAAGCCTAGAAATCATACTTAATTAGCTCAGAGATGACACACTAATTCATCAGAATTTTTTCTATTTTTTATCAATAAAGATGAATATCCCATGTTTCTTTCTATTCTTTTTTTTTTTTCTCTGAGTTTTGCATTTTATTGAAATCTCATACATACATTGCTTGGATGTATAATTCTAAAACCATGTTTTTCCAAAAAACATTTTTATACTATATCATGGAATAATGAATATACCAGTGGAATACATAAGTCACTCAATTTGCTTCTCAATGTGTTAAACAGAGAATTATTTGCTCATTTGGTAAACTTTACCTCATTTGCTTCTTCACCTTCATCATAATCATCATCATCGTCAATAGCTTCTCCAGTAAAGTATAACAATGATCTTGGGGTTATACGCTCACGTAAAAAGTGACCAATTTCAAAGTCTGCAGCGAGGATACCTTCAGAATCATCATCCAGATCTCCACTCTCAGGAACTTCAGGAGGGGCAAAAAAAATTAGAGAAAGAGTCATCAGAAACTGTTTTGGTCACAGTATGAACTGTCCCACGTACCCTGTGTTTCTGCTTCTTAATCATTTTCAAAGTGATATTCTTCTCTTTTTTCCAATCTATCTGGCACCCTGTACAACCCACAATTTCTGGTCCATCAAAAGAAAACGGATCAGAATCATCTGGTTCTGACCCCATGTTTCTTAATTACTATGTTCATCTGGTATTTTCTATTTTTAGCAGTACTTCCCTTGAAACCCTTGCCCTGCATTACCTTTTTCCATGAATTATTTGTCAATCAGCAATAAGGAACTTCACTGAAATCCCACAACAGAAGTTCAAAAATCTGTTAACTTCAAGATTTTTTCTTATCCTCATGTAAAATGTTGTTTGTCTTTCTTATTTATAAAAAAGGAGAAAGAGTGGAGGGAGTTAAAGAGATTTTAGGTGTTAAGACTTGGATACAACGTAAGCCAGGGGATTCTCCAGTTTGATACTTTTGGGAGTCTAGATAATTAGAAATTGGGTATAAAGATTTTTTTTTTTTTCTCTACAAGTTCATAACAGACAAAAACCTGAAATGGCAGCAGTTATTTATCATTGACTGAGTACACAGGAGAATTTGCACAATATCTGCAACTACTGTCTGCAGAAAACTTGTTTTTTCAACTTCTTAAAGCTAAATGTTTAAAAGCACTTTATAAATAAAAAGAGGAGACTATTTTTGAAATAGTGTCTCCACACAGCACTTTTTTTTTTTTAACCTAAGACCATTCAATCTGACATATGTCAGGGGTAATTAGCAGTCTTAGCAGTCTTCTGCTAACAGAATACCTGGTGTACTTAGCAGGCATTTCTTGTTCCTCATTAACCAAATTATGTTCAGGTCATATATCAAATCTTTGACAATAATGCCACTTTCATGCTTAATTGGTTAAATAAATGTGTGATTTTGGTAACTGTACTGAGATACTACTGTAAATTCTTGTAACCGTGGCATTTGCCTGATGTAGACTGTGATGTCATTTGATCTATTGTATAGATTTAATAACACTAAAAATTAATGTAGCATTTGTTCCATATCAATGAAGATTCCTCCAGATGTTAATAACATTTTAGGTAAAATTCTAGTCAATATTTTGAACATTCTATTAAATGAAGTCATAGTATTTTTATGAAAAATATTATATCTGGCATTAAGCACAGAAAAATAAATTGATAACTTGTTTCTGAGAGGGGAGATCGAAATCTTGACATACGGTAATTAGCAGAATTTATATCTTGCTATGGGATATTTACAGTAATGACTGTGTTCTTAGAATACTTTTGGATCACAGCAAATATTGGCTCATAAAAAATCAAGAAAATCATGTTAGGGGAAGAGGAAAGATATTAATAGTAGTCTTAAAATTCTTGCTCTATGTTTTCTACTAATTAGCACTTTTCTAATGAGTGCTAACCAAATGAGACTTTGACATAAATTAGCAAAAAAGTTCTCAAAACCTTTTAAAGTAAAATAAATGACATATGGCAAAATGTTGATGTGGTAAGCACTTAAATGTATTAGTTATTAATATGAAGAACTTTAAACATATTAGATATCAAACCTACGTTAATACCAGGTTTATCACTAAGGATTACATTTGGCTGAATTTATCAGTAAAAACATGAATATAATATTAATAAAAATAAAGTTTACGAGTGGTGTGAGCAAGTTGTAAGTGTGTTCCCTATTCATCGGAAAGAACCCTGGAAGTAAGTAGTCCAGGGCTATATAGAAGTTCCACATTTACCATGAATACAGACTCATTCTCTTTTCTCTCCCATTATTCTAGATCAAGGATAGAAGACTTTTTATTAAGGGGTCAGGAATGAAATATTCTAGGATTTTCAGTCCACACAATTTCTCCCACAACTTACTAATTCTATTTCTGCCACAAAAAGTAATTTGCCAGTGTAGCATGAAACTACTAAATACCTACTAAAGTAGATATGATGGAAGGAAAGTCATGACCAACCTAGACAGCACATTCACAAGCAGAGACATTACTTTGCCAACAAAGGTCCATCTACTCAAGGCTATGGTTTTTCCTGTGGTCATGTATGGATGTGAGAGTTGGACTGTGAAGAAGGCTGAGCGCTGAAGAATTGATGCTTTTGAACTGTGGTGTTGGAGAAGACTCTTGAGAGTCCCTTGGACTGCAAGGAGATCCAGCCAGTCCATCCTAAAGGAGATCAGTCCTGGATGTTCTTTGGAAAGAATGATGCTAAAGCTGAAACTCCAGTACTTTGTCCACCTCATGCGAAGAGTTGACTCATTGGAAAAGACTCTGATGCTGGGAGGGATTGGGGGCAGGAGGAGAAGGGGACGACAGAGGATGAAATGGCTGGATGGCATCACCAACTCGATGGACGTGAGTTTGAGTGAACTCCGGGAGTTGGTGATGGACAGGGAGGCCTGGCGTGCTGTGATTCATGGGGTCGCAAAGAGTCGGACACAACTGAGCGACTGAACTGAACTGATATTCCAGTAAAACTGCTGTCAACTACAAATTGGCATTTGCCAAGGATATTTGCCATCTGCCTCAGCAGAGATTGAATCCCGTACTTCTGCAGCTGTTGACTTTCAACATGCCCTTGATGGCAGTTCAAGGTGGAGAGTGAGGCACTGTGTGCTCCATGGAAACTGGTGGAGTAAGTCTTTATGTAGTTAGATATTTTCATGAACTGATTTCATGATCCCAATCCTTGTATTTCCTCATACCTAGAAAAGCACTAAGTCCTTTCATGGTGATAGCAGCTTCTCCTGACTAGCAAAAGACCTTTTTTAAAGCAAGCATGTGATTACATTGAACTCCCCCTTCACTAATATCTTATACATTGATCTTCCCTCACTGCCTCTTTGGAGCAGTCTCTCAGAGCTATCTGAGGCTGCTGTCCCCATTTTGCCCCAAATTAAACTTAACTCACAACTCTGGAGTTGTGCATGTTTTTTGGTCAACACTGTATAGAGAAAAACAAATGATGGGATGGGTTTATCTCATGGATGATAATTATACTAAGCTCTCCTTCAGAATGTGGCTTTCATCCTCAAGGTCAATTCATGATTCAAGATGGCTGTCAGAGGTCTAAATGTAATATTCTAAGTGAAAGCTAGAAGAATTGCGGATACTAAAGGATCCAATGGGCTTCCTTCACAGAGAATAAGCTCTTTTTAAATTGAGTTTCAATGAGGACCTGCACAATATTTTTATTTATATCTCTGTTTAATAAATAATCTGAAAGATCTTTATTCTTGATTCCTAAAAACATAAGCACTACATGCTTAAAACTGAGAATTGGTTGGCTGTTGTCTCCAGTTCCTGGGAAGTAACCTCTAAATCCTTGGAATTTCCCCAGGGAAGTGTTTTTGTTACTTATGGTGGGTCCCTGGGACCAAATCTGATGGTTTATGTTAATGAGATTGCCTAGGGTGGTGGCTACCCATTACAGAAAGAATAAATATATGGTTAGAGATTTGGGGCTTTGAGCCATATCAGCCAACCTCCAGGAAAAAGAGAGAATTGGAGATTGAACTCAGCCATATAAACAATGATTCAATTAATCTTGCCTATAGAATGAAACCATAATAAAAACTCAGGACACTGATGTTTGAGTAATTTTCCTTGGCTGGTAATTCTCTGCATATTATCACACACTGGTGTGTCCAAAGGCACATCATGAAGACAACAAAGTTGTATATTTTGGACCTTCCCAGACCACATCTTATGCATTTCCCCCTCAGACTGGTTCTGATTAGTATTATTTTGTTTTAATAAATCTAATCATAAGTACAGTGTTCTCCTGAGTTCTGTGAATCATTCTAGAAAAAGTATTAAATTTGAGTGCATGGTAAAAACTCTTTAATTGTAGCTAGTGATCAGAGTGGGGATCTCTGAGATTGTGTCTGGCATCTGAAGTAAGGCAAAAGCAGTTTTGTGGAGGATGATGCCCTTAATCTGTGAAGTTTGGCCTGGATCCAGGTAATTAAGTCTCAGAAGTTATTGCAATCTCATTTGCCAGAAGTTAGTCATTTGACTACATCTAGATTTAAATCCCAGGGACAGGGGAGCCTCGTGGGCTGCCGTCTACGGGGTCGCACAGAGTCGGACACAACTGAAGCGACTTAGCAGCAGCAGCAGTAGCAGCAGCAGCAGATTTAAATTAGATTTTTAGACTCATATCTTCCATACTACCATTAGGCTTAGAATACTGCCCACATATCCTATAATTAAGCTAAATATTTGGGATTCTAGCTTGAACTAAAGGAGATCAGTCCTGAGTGTTCATTGGAAAGACTGATGTTGAAGCTGAAACTCCAATACTTTGGCCATCTGATATGAAGAGCTGACTCATTTGAAAAGACCCTGATGCTGGGAAAGATTGAAGGTAGGAGGAGAAGGGGACATCAGAGAATGAGATAGTTGGATGGCATCACTGACTCAGTGGACATGAGTATGGGTAAACTCCGGGAGTTGGTGATGGACAGGGAGGCCTGGCGTCCTGCAGTCCATGGGGTCTCAAAGAGTCAGACACAACTGAGTGACTGAACTGAATTGAACTGAACTGAAGCTTGAACTACTTGGACATCTTCCTTCTAAAAAAGGTCATCTTTCTTTTTTTTTTTTTTTTTTAATTTTATTTTTTTCTGAAAAAATTTTTTAATTTTATTTTGTTTTTAAACTTTACAAATTTGTATTAGTTTTGCCAAATATCGAAATGAATCCACCACAGGTATACCTGTGTTCCCCATCCTGAACCCTCCTCCCTCCTCCCTCCACATACCCTCCCTCTGGGTCGTCCCAGTGCACCAGCCCCAAGCATCCAGTATCGTGCATCGAACCTGGACTGGCGACTCGTTTTATACATGATATTATACATGTTTCACTGCTATTTTCCCAAATCTTCCCACCCTCTCCCTCTCCCACAGAGTCCATAAGACTGCATCTTTCTTTAATAATTAACTTCATCATGTTTCACTTTTTGGTTTGCCTCAGCTATCACAGTAACAGCAAGACTACATGGTCATCTAGCAACTCCTTTCATTTACTTCTCTTCATAAGTCTGTTGAAAAATTAAGAAATTTCTCATCTTCCTACTACCATATCTAAAAACCTCCTTTGGTCTGTACTCATATTTTCCTGTGATCCTTTGAATTACAAAAGTAACATAAGAAGTATTTGCTCTATCAAAAACAAGTTATCTTCCTAGTTTCCATGTTCCATTATTTATGACTTGTCAAGGACTTTGATTTAATTAGTGCATATATTCTCTTTATTACAATAATATTTTTCCAGCATGCAAATGTCCTTACTCCCTTCCATTAAATAAAAGATAACTAAATGAAACCGTAAACTTCTAGCCTTATTCTGCTCTAATTACTCTCCCAATCATCTGGTCCTGTTCTTAGTAAAACTTTGCAATATATGTGCCTGAACTAGCTGTTTACATTTCCTTCTTCCTACTTTACTGTGGTTTTTCTTCCTATCAATCCATCAGACTGTTCTTGGTAACACTGTTAGTGTCAATTACAAATTGGCACTTGCCGTCTACCTCTACCAAGATTAAATCATGTGCTGCTGCAACTGCTGATTTTTAACACCCTCTTCTGAAAAAAGTTCAGGGTGGAGAGCAGAAATGAGGTACTCTGTGCTCAGGGAACAACTGGCAGGACAAGCCTTCAGATAGATATCTTCAGGAGCCAAATTTATGAACCCAGTTCTTATATCTCCTCATATCTAGAAAAGCACTAAAATCCATGATGATAACTATTCTTCATGACTAGCAGAAAACTTCTGGAAAAATAATGTGAATGCATGCACTCTCCCTTCACCAAAATCACATATATACTCACCTTCCTCCCTACTTATTTGAAACAGTTTCTCAGAGATATTTGAGGCATTGTCACCTGGGCTGCAGTCCTCATTTTGCCCCAAATAAAACTTGCAACTGTCATGTTGCGCACTTTTTAAGTCAACGTTAGTGATCCCCATTATGCCAGCAGTGAAAGTAACCATTCTCTTCTATCTTGTATTTTATCAGCCCTTGACAGTGTTGATCCAGTTCTTATCTCTTGAGTAAAGTAGCATATATGTATGCTTTTCCTCTAATTTCACTTGTATGTCTGCCTAATTTCCAATGCTTCTGCCTCTTCCTCATTTACTTATTCTGTGGATCCAGGGAAACCCCATGATTTGTTCAGAATATATTCTATTATTTCTAGACATATGATTTTTAATAGGGAATTTCATCTATGCATCTGGCTTTGAAAACAATGCCAGCACAAACTGATCATCACATTTCAGCTATAGCTCTGACTTCTCCCCTGAACTTGAAACTTATTCCAAGCTTTCCATTAACTATCTTCATTTCTTCATTTGTAGTTCTGACAATATCTTAAATTTTACATGTTCAAAAATGGAGTATTTTTTTTCCTTTTTTAAAATTGAAGTTCAGTTGGTTACAATATTGTATTAGTTTCATGTGTACTGCAAAATGATTAAGTTATATATATTTTCAGAATTTTTTTTCCATTGTAGGTCATTACAAGATATTGAATATAGTTCCTTGTGTTACACAGTAAATCCTTGTTGTATTTATTTTATATATAGCAGTGTGTATCTCTTAATCCCATGCTCCTAATTTATCCCTCCCTCACTTTTGTAGTGAATAATGATGTTTATTTTCCATGTATATAAGTCTGTTTCTATTTTGTAAATACATTTTTATTATATTTCAGATTTCACATATAAGTTATATCATATAATATTTGTCTTTCTCTGTCTGACGTACTTCCTTTAATATGATAATCTCCAGGTCCATTCATAAAAACGAATTTCTTGATAACTTCACAACCAAACCTTTCTTATTCATTCTTTCATTCTTCATCTCAGGGATATCAGAATCATCCTACCAGTTGGCTAAACCCCAAACCTGAGAGTTCTGTTTGATGTATCACTTTCCTTCATGTCTCACATTCAGTTAAAGTCCTGTTGAAATAATGTAAAAAATGTTGAATGTTTCCAGTTCTCCCCCACTTCTACTGCCTCTATTGGTGCCCAAACTACTCTTGTCTTTTGCCTGAGAACTAAAATAAACTCTGTGCTTCCAGTTATTTAGGCCTATAAGCAATTATCCACAGTTTGTAATTTTAAAAGTTAAATTATATTGCATTATTTTCTTGATTAAAATCCACTAATAGTTCTTCCAAATGAAGCTAGTATAAATCAATGTTCCTATTTAATGGCAGGTTCATGCTTAGCTTTCTGACTTTTCCATTTTTTCTTTACTTACCTTATTCAAGTCAAATAACTTTTCTATTTTCTGAACATGTCAAATCATTCCTTTTTCAAAATCTTTGTGGCTAAAATATGTCTGAAATATTCTCCAGACATTCTCATGACTAAACTCTTAAGACCCTACCACCTCTGAGAGGTCTATATTGGCAAACATATTTAAAGTAACATCACCCCGCCCCCATCACTCTGTGATAACATCATCTCCTTTATCATCTCCTTAGCAGTTATCACTAAAGTTATTTGTTTTACTCCTTTATTTTATCTCTTTCTCCAATGGAAAAAATATTGAGAATCTGTAGTAAATTTGTTGAACTGTAGATTCTGATTTAGTAGGTCTTGGGTTGCATCTGAAATTTTGCATTTCTAACAAGATCCCCATTGAAACATATTTATCTAGGGATTTCATGACTCTCTTTTTTTTTTTTGCTATATCTTTTCTTAAAGGTTTATGATAGTTTATTAGTTAAGGGGTTACTTGTAGAACATAACTAGGTTAATTAACCATTGGGTTAAAAGCAACTTACAGATTCACTCACTCTAAACATACAAACTCTATATGGAACCCTTAGGAATGACTTCTAGAAGATTACCTAAGAAGTGCACCCCAAGGGAACTTAGTGTACTGCTAAGGTCAGAATGTTACCTTTGGAAAGAGGAAATAACAGTACAGTGGTTGACTCAGGAATCATGATCCAGAGTCATGATCTGCAAAGGGGAAAGCCATAATCACTGTTTCTGGCAATGCTGCTATGCTAATCACCTGAATAATGAATGACCCACGCTCTGTTTCTCATCTGTTTAATCTATTCTAATTCAAGATTTACCCAGTTATATCAATGTTACATTTAGGTTTCTTCTAGTTGTAAGGGAATCATAAAATTTGGCTTTTGGTTTTATAAGTTCTACAGTACCAAAAGACATTGTAGGAGGAGGTCAAAATGAATGTTAGCTAACATAACTTATCTGTTTAAAATAGCCCCAAGGCAGTGCTGTTTGTGTTTCAAGAATTTAGTTTCCATTGAAAAATTTCTTACAATTTTTAATTTACTGTGCTTCTAGTTTCTCCCTCTAGTTTCAATATGTCTCAAATTAGAATGGAATATGGGTCTGAATACCAAAAAAAAAATATTGGGTATAAAATGGGATATTTTGTTCTAAGTACATCCATTCCTTCCAACAGTCTAGAGGTTTGTTATGTCAAGCTCAGAGTGGATTATTTCACAGGAGGATTACCCATATTCCATGTGAATATCAATTGAGGTACCCGACTTCAAAAGTCTATCCATTAAAGTTTAAATGTCACAGTTATGAGATATGCTTTTGGCTTAGATCAAGTGTTGTATAGGGGCTTCCTTGATGGCTCAGTGGTAATGAAATCACCTGCCAATGCAGGAGGTGCAAGAGACACAGGTCTGATCCATGGGTCGGCAGGATCCCCTAGAGTAGGAGATCACATCCACTCCAGTATTCTTGCCTGGGAAATCCAACAGACAGAGGAGCTTGGTGGGTCCATGGAATTGCAAAGACTCAGACAGAACCGAGTGCTATACAGTATTCAATTCAGTTCAGTTCAGTCACTCAGGCATGTCCGACTCTTTGTGACCCCATGAAGCACAGCACGCCAGTCCTCCCTGTCCATCACCAACTTCCAGAGCCCACCCAAACCCATGTCCATGGAGCCAGTGATGCCATCCAACCATTTCATACTCTGTCGTCCCCTTCTTCTCCTGCCCTCAATCTTTCCCAGCATCAGGGTCTTTTCAAATGAATTAGCTCTTCACATCAGATGGCCAAAGTATTGGAGTTTCAGCTTCAACATCAGTCCTTCCAATGAACAGTCAGAACTGATCTTTAGGATGGACTGGTTGGATCGCCTTGCAGTCCAAGGGACTCTCAAGAGTCTTCTCCAACACCACAGTTCAAAAGCATCAATTCTTCAGCGCTCAGCCTTCTTCACAGTCCAACTCTCACATCCATACATGACCACTGGAAAAACCATAGCCTTGACTAGACGGAGGTTTGTTGGCAAAGTAATGTCTCTGCTCTTTAATATGCTGTTTAGGTTGGTCATAACTTTCTTTCCAAGGAGTAAGCATCTTTTAATTTCATGGCTGCAATCACCCTCTGCAGTGATTTTGGAGCCCAGAAAAATAAAGTCAGCCACTGTTTCCACTGTTTCCCATCTATTTGCCATACAGTATTATGTTTATAATTACAGAATGTAAATTTGAACTAAAGTCTAGTTTGGTTCAATAAAAACAACTTGTGTCTTCAGGAATGAAGCATGTTATCCTTCTGACATCTATGTATGAGAAGAAGCAAGAAGTATTCCAACTCAGTTGCTGAATTGAACTTTGATATCCTTCGCTTTTATTGGAGCTTCATTACCTAGGCACAATTGTTTGGAGTCATTTCCCTTGTAACTTTCCAATTCATGGTTGTTCTTTCTGTTACAGCCATCTCCTAACCTGAGTCATCAGGTTAGCATAAACTCTCAAGCATCATCTAGGAACCCACCATGAATAACAGAGACACTTCTATAACCCGTGAGATTTCAAGGGTTTAGAGGTTATCTCCCAGGATCTGGGACACAGAACATAACTCTCACTGGGTAAAGCTCATTCTTTACTACAGAGCCACATTTTCTGTGAAGCCCTTCCTGATTTTCTTTCTTATCCCTAGGAGAAGTTACTGTGCCCTTCTCTGTGCTACTAAGGTATAGCGTATCATTCTCATATTACAGATAACCTTAAATGAAACCAACAGTTAATAGTTGCTTGTTCATGCCTCTGTCTCTTTTGCCAGATGGTGGGTTCCTAGAGAGCAAGAACTGGTTGACCTGGATATTCTCAGAACCTACTATGGATCCTGGAACATGAAGTAACCTTTTTGTCTCTCTTTCTCCTTGTTCTTTCTATGTACATGCTTGCACATGAACAAACACATGGGAGAATGTAGGCTGTTCTGAAAAATTTTACCATTCCTACATGTGTGAATAAAATAAAATTCTTAAAAACTAAGCCTTGTTGCAAATTGTATCATTCAAAATGATGTTTTTCTTTAGTTTGGGCATTTAAATCGATAGCTCCCATTCTACTGATGATGTTGATTAAAGGAGGCACAGGTACGGAAAAACGGAAGAAGGTACATGCGTCAGGTGTTCCAGCGATGCCTGAACCACACAACTAGCTCACACTGTAGAGCATGCGCTGAAGCTTCTAAATACAAATAAGTTCTTTCTCTAGAGTGCTTTCCTTTCAGAGCACAATTTGACCGGGATAATTGACTTACTGGCAAAGAGTTTTGATCTAAAAATTGAGTGCGCTTTTCTATAATTGGCTTTAATATAGTTGTAAAACAGAAAGGTAAAAGCTTTCTTTCAAGAAGACTTGGAAAAGTACTAATGCAGTAAACAGCACACTTGATACTTTTATTAAAGCTCTTTGCTTAAATGGAAATTGACTATATAACCATGTTTTCACACTCTGAGCTTTTTAACATCTGAGTAGTAACACAGACAATAAGATTTTGCATATTGAGGTTTTATGGAAATAGAACACTATTCTATTCTATTTTGAACTATTCTATTCAGTTCAAACATGAGAATATCTATAAATGGGAATTTAATTACAGTAAGATTATGCCAACACATTTTGTAGTTTTTGTGACTATGGAAAAAACAATCTATACCTAATATTATGAGAAAATTCAAACCTAAGTACAGATACCCAAAGAAAAGCTAATAAATTCTGATGCTTAAGTCATTATAAAAGAGTTCAGTTCAGCCTCTCAGTAATGTCCGACTCTTTGTGACCCCATGAATCTCAGCACGCCAGGCCTCCCTGTCCATCACCAACTCCCGGAGTTCACTCAGACTCACGTCCATTGAGTCAGTGATGCCATCCAGCCATGTCATCCTCTGCTGTCCCCTTCTCCTCATGCCTCCAATTCCTCCCAGTTAACACTTACTATATAATATAAAATTAGAATTAATTTATGATACATTTTAAATTATGTTTCACAATTTCCTTGCTTTCAAGGTCTCATATGACCCAAATATGGATTTTTTTTAAATAAAAAAAAAAAAAAAGCATCCATCTATAGACTGAATCGTACCTCGCCCCCTCCAGAAATTCATATTTTGACGTCCAACCCTCAAGATGACTATATTTAGAGATAAGGCTTTTAGGAGGTAATTAAGATTTAGAGGAGGCTATAAAAGTAGGGCCCTGATCCCATATCTTTAAAGGCCTTGTAGAAGAAGAAAGATCTCTTTCTTTCTGTGTTTCTCCCTCTCTGTCTCTCTCTTCTCCCCAGATCCATCAAGGAAAGGTATATAAAAGAATAGCAAGAGGGAAGATATCTGCAAGACAGGAAGAGGAATATCATCAGTAACCAAATAGGCTGGCACTTTGATCTCGGACTTCTCAGTCTCCAGAACTTTGACAAATAAACTGCTGTTTCTTAAGCGACCTAAGAAAATTATATGTCAATATCACTGATGATCATAGATGTAAAATTCCTCAACAAAATGCTACTTATCCAAATTCAACAATATATCAAAATGATCACACACCATAACTAAGTGGGATTTATGCCAGGATGCAAGGATTTTTTAAATATGGGTAAATTGAGCATATTTCAAAATAAATTTTACAGTAGTAAATATCCTTTCATGTGTTCTTAATTTGGGTTTAAACCTGACATGGGGTTAGGAGGCTGAGTTAAAGATAAAAGTATATACTGTTAGATATATGACTCGCAATGGTACGGAGGTTTTTAGGAACATTGTAGTGTGATTAAGCAGTGGAATGTGCTCTCTTACTGTCAAACAGACATAATTTAAGAAAAAAAAGAAAAACATGCAGTGAAGGGGGAGATCATTTATAAATGTATTGTCTCATTTAATTCTTATAAATAATCTTACAAAAGTAGTATGTGGCTCATTGAATAGTAGCTCAATGCAGAATCAAGATGTCTTCTATTTGTTAGCTATGTCACCTGGAGGAAATTATCCAACCGTCATAAACCCCAGGTTTCTAGTAAAGTAACGGAGAGAATAATAAGCTTAATCTGCTTTTTATATGTAACTATTTTACAGAAAGGAAATGTAACTCAGTGTGTCAGTTACTTTGTGACAGATCAAAAATTCAGTACCAAACATTCTGAATTCAAAATTCTGAATTTCTATTAAAATAATTACTAGTCCTCTCAGATAGGATACATAGATAAATCCCAAGCTATAAAAATTTAGACCTACCTTGGGATCTATGGATAGGGGCTTCCCATTTGGGACAGTGGTAAAGAATCTTCCTGCTAATTCAAAAGGTGTAAGAGATGTGGGTTCGATCCCTGTGTCAGGAAGATCCCCTGGAGGAAGAAATGGCAACCCTCTCCAGTATTCTTGCCTGGAGGATGCCATGGATAGAGGAGATGGGGGGGGGGGGGGAGGGCTAGAGTCCATGGGATTGCAAAGAGTAGGACATGACTGAGCAACTGAGCACTTGACCACAGAAAGAATAACCTACATACTCATTTAGGTATGACCTAAATCAAATCCTTTATGATTATATAGTAGAAGTGACAAATAGATTTAATGGACTAGATCTGATAGACAGAGTGCCTGATGAACTATGGATGGAGGTTCATGACATTGTACAGGACACAGGGATCAAGATCATTCCCAAGAAAAAGAAATGCAAAAAATAAAAATGGCCATCTGAGGAGGCCTTACAAATAGCTGTGAAAAGAAGAGAGGCAAAAGGAAAAGGAGAAAAGGAAAGATAAACCCATTTGAATGCAGAGTTCCAAAGAAGAGCAAGGAGAGATAAGAGAGCCTTCCTCAGTGATCAATGCAAAGAAATAGAGAAAAACAATAGAATGGGAAAGACTAGAGATTTCTTCAAGCAAATGAGAGATATCAAGGGAACATTTCATGCAAAGATGGGCTCAATAAAGGACAGAAATGGTATGGACCTAACAGAAGCAGAAGATATTAGGAAGAGGTGGCAAGAATACACATAAGGACTGTACAAAAAGATCTTCACAACCCAGATAATCACGATGGTGTGATCACACACCTAAAACCAGACATCCTGAAATGTGAAGTCAAGTGGGCTTGAGGAAGCATCACTACAAACAAAGCTAGTGGAGGTGATGGAATTCCAGTTGAGCTCTTTCAAATCCTAAAAGATGATGCTGTGAAAGTGCTGCACTCAATATGCCAGCAAATCTGGAAAACTCAGCAGTGGCCACAGGACTGGAAAAGGTCAGTTTTCATTCCAATCCCAAAGAAAGGCAATGCCAAAGAATGCTCAAACGACCGCACAATTGCATTCATCTCACACTGGCACCCCACTCCAGTATTTCTGCCTGGAAAATCCCATGGATGGAGGAGCCTGGTAGGCTGCAGTCCATGGGGTCGCTCAGAGTCAGACAGGACTGAGCGACTTCACTTTCACTTTTCACTTTCATGCATTGGAGAAGGAAATGGCAACCCACTCCAGTGTTCTTGCCTGGAGAATCCCTGGGACGGTGGAGTCTGGTGGGCTGCCCTCTATGGGAACGCACAGAGTCGGACACGACTGAAGTGACTTAGAGCATCAGCAGCAGCACACCCTAGTAAAGTCATGCTCAAAATTCTCCAAGCCAGCTTCAAAAATACGTGAACCATGAACTTCCAGATGTTTAAGCTGGTTTTAGAAAAGGCAGAGGAACCAAAGATCAAACATCCGCTGGATCACGGAAAAAGTAAGAGAGTTCCAGAAAAACATTTACTTCTGCTTTATTGACTATGCCAAAGCAGTTGACAGTGTGGATCACAATAAACTGGAAAATTCTGAAAGAGATGGGAATACCAGAACACATCTTGAGACATCTATATGCAGGTCAGGAAGCAACAGTTAGAACTGGACATGGAACAACAGACTGGTTCCAAATAGGAAAAGGAGTAGGTCAAGGCTGTATACTGTCACCCTGCTTATTTAACTTATATTCAGAGTACATCATGAGAAACGCTGGGCTGGATGAAGTACAAGCTGGAATCAAGATTGACGGGAGAAATATCAATAACCTCAGAGATGCAGATGACACCACCCTTATGGCAGAAAGCTCAACATTCAGAAAACTAAGATCATGGCATCCGGTCCCATCACTTCATGGCAAATAGATGAGGACACAGTGGCAGACTATTTTTGGGGGCTCCAAAATCACTGCAGATGGTGACTGCAGCCATGAAATTAAAAGACACTCCTTGGGAGGACAGTTTTGACCAACCTAGACAGCATATTAAAAAGCAGAGACGTTCTTTTGCCAATAAAGGTCCATCTACTCAAGGCTATGGTTTTTCCAGGAGTCATGTATGGATGTGAGAATTGAACTACAAGAAAGCTGAGTACTGAAGTATTAATGCTTTTGAATTGTGGTGTTGGAGAAGACTCTTAAGAGTCCCTTGGACTGCACAGAGATCCAACCAGTCCATTCTGAAGGAGATCAGTCCTGAGTGCTCTAGCTTGTTTCTTTTCTTGAAATCTTGGTAATTAGAAAATAATATTGTTTGTATCAGTTCTGAGGAAGAGGGGCAGAATGTCTAGAATGTGTCTGGAGGAGACATAGAGGATGACCAGGAGATAGATTGGAAGGATATTGAGATGGTGGAGTGAGGGAAAGGGAAGAAAGAAAAAAGGTAAAGGAATGTGTCAAACTGAGGGAGGAATGTGGTGTAAGATCAATGGGGTAGGTTTTGGAGCCATACTTTCTTGTTCCAAATCCCTACTATTTGAACTTGGGGTATAAATTTCATGAGCTTGTATAGGTAAATTGCATAGCAAAATGCATGACATATAGTAGTAACCATTATATAAAGAGTAGTTTTAAAAATAATCTTTTAAAAATGAGGTCAAATTAGTTTTTAGTATCTTATTATGGGGAAAATGTTTATTTCATAAAAAATTACATTATGGTTTGAGTTGTGTTCCCCCAAAAGACATGTTAAATTCTTAAGCCCCAGTACATCTTAAAGTGACCTTATTTGGAAGTAAGATATTTGTAGATTTGATTAAGATAAGGAGGCTCCTTAAGACTGAGCCCTGACCCGACATAACTGGTACTTTTAAAAGAAGAAGGAAATATGGACACCAAAACACACAGCAAAAGTAACAAGTAAAAAAAACAGAGGCAGAGATAAAAGTAATACATCTACAAGACAAGAAATGCCAGTGATTGCTGGTTGTCACCAGAAGCTAGGGAAAAGGCATAAATCCCCCCTTCAGAAGCCCTCAGAGAGAACCAGCAGTGTCAAAACTTTAATTTTCAACAACTTCTAGCTTAAGGATAACTTCCATCATTTAAGTTTTCTATTTTGAGATACTTTGTAAAAGAAGCCCTAGGAAATGAAAGCAATGAACTAACATTAATCACTGAATCTGATATGACTAATATTTTTTATTCCAAGACAATCTTTTAAATGATCAATGTGCCTTACAAATTTAAAGAAAGATATGAATAAAGATATATTTATGGCAAAAGTCAAAGGAAAACTACTAAGTTTAAAAGTTTGCTTCTATTTTCAATGAGTTGCAGAACATGTTGATTATGTTTGGTACATTAACTCTGACAAAATGAAAAGCTTGTCCTTGAATTAAAAGAAAGATTCTGAGTTATGACTCTTTTTCTTCTATTTGAAATTTAAGATGGCACTACAGGTAGTGCACATGGTATGTGGTAAGGTTTTCTTAAATACCAATTAGTGTAGAATTTTATTTGGAAGTATGTGTGTAAAGAAGGAGTCTAATAAGTAGAGATGACTGGCAAGTATTTGATCTGGGAAGTTTTATTACCTTGAGCAAGTTAACCTGTCTGTGCTTCAATTTCATCTTTTATTAAAAGTGGTGGTCCTCAACTTAGGATAGTTCAATTTGTGATTTTTCAACTTTGCAATGCTGTTAAAGCAATACTCCTTCAGTAGAAAACATACTGTGAATTTCAAATTTTGATCTCTTCTCAGGGTAGCAATATGCAGTATAATATACTCTTGTGATACCAGGCAGGGGCAGCAAGCTGCAGCTCCGAGTCAGTCACATGATCGTGAGGGTAGATAAATAGCTGATACACTTATAATCATCTGCACCCACAAAACCATTCTATTTTCAATTTAAGTACAATATTTAATAAACTGCATGAAATAGTCAACATTGGGTTATAAAATAGCCTGTGTTAGATGATTTACCCCACAATAGGCTAATGTAAATGTTCTGAGTGTGTTTGAGGTAGACTAGGTGAAGCTACAAGAAGGCAATGGCACCCCACTCCAGTACTCTTGCCTGGAAAATCCCATGGATGGAGGAGCCTGGTAGGCTGCAGTCCATGGGGTCGCACAGAGTCGGACACGACTGAGCAACTTCACTTTCACTTTTCACTTTCATGCATTGGAGAAGGAAATGGCAACCCACTCCAGTGTTCTTGCCTGGAGAATCCCAGGGATGGGGGAGTCTGGTGGGCTGCTGTCTATGGGGTCACACAGAATCAGACACTACTAAAGAGACTTAGCAGCAGGTGAAGCTAAGATTGGTAGGTTAGGTGCATTAAATGCATTTTCAACTTATGATAGTTTCAATTTACAATGGGTTTATTGGAGCATAATCACATCCTAAGTCTAGGAATATCTGTATTTCTTTCCCACCCATGGACAAATAAAGAATGACTCTTTGAAAAAGAGAAGGCTGGCTTTATCATTAATGAGCAAGAGGGTTTGTTTGATGCTTCATTCATTAATTCATATATTCAACATATTTATTGAACTTCTAGCTACATGTTCAGCATTTTGTAGACTGGAAATAGATTAGTGAATGAAACATAAATATATTTGATGCCATATGGATTATAGTTACCTACACTAAGTAGAGGGGTATTAAGGAATACCCCTTGTCCAAGGTAAGGAGCAATGGCTGCCCTTTGCTGGTAGCCGTGAAGAGATACCCCATATCCAAGGTAAGAGAAACCCAAGTAAGACGGTAGGTGTTGCAAGAGGGCATCAGAGGGCAAACACACTGAAACCGTACTCACAGAAAACTAGTCAGTCTAATCACACTAGGACCACAGCCTTGTCTAACTCAGTGAAACTAAGCCATGCCCATGGGGCAACCCAAGATAGGCGGGTCATGGTGGAGAGATGTGACAGACTGTGGTCCACTGGGGAAGGGAATGGCAAACCACTTCAGTATTCTTGCCTTGAGAACCCCATGAACAGTATGAAAAGGCAAAATGATAGGATACTGAAAGAGAAATTCCCCAGGTCAGTAGGTGCCCAATATGCTACTGGAGCTCAGTGGAGAAATAACTCCAGAAAGAATGAAGGGATGGAGCCAAAGCAAAAAGAATACCCAGCTGTGGATGTGACGGGTGATAGAAGCAAGGTCCGATGCTGTAAAGAGCAATATTGCATAGGAACCTGGAATGTCAGGTCCATGAATCAAGGCAAATTGGAAGTGGTCAAACAAGAGATGGCAAGAGTGAATGTTGACATTCTAGGAATCAGCGAACTGAAATGGACTGGAATGGGTGAATTTAACTCAGATGACCATTATATCTACTAGTGCAGGCAGGAATCCCTCAGAAAAAATGGAGTGGCCATCATGCTCAACAAAAGAGTCTGAAATGCAGTACTTGGATGCAATCTCAAAAACGACAGAATGATCTCTGTTCATTTCCAAGGCAAACCATTCAATAACACAGTAATCCAAGTCTATGGCCCAACCAGTAACAGTGAAGAAGTTGAAGTTGAACAGTTCTATGAAGACCTACAAGACCTTTTAGAACGAACACCCAAAAAAGATGTCCTTTTCATTATAGGGGACTGGAATGCAAAAGTAGGAAGTCAAGAAACACCTGGAGTAACAGGCAAATTTGGCCTTGGAATACGGAACGAAGCAGGGCAAAGACTAATAGAGTTTTGCCAAGAAAATGCACTGGTCATAGCAAACACCTTCTTCCAACAACACAAGAGAAGACTCTACACATGGACATCACCGGATGGTCAACACCAAAATCAGATTGATTATATTCTTTGCAGCCAAAGATGGAGAGCTGTATACAGTCAGCAAAAACAACACCAGGAGCTGACTGTGGCTCAGACCATGAACTCCTTATTGCCAAATTCAGACTTAAGTTGAAAAAAGTAGGGAAAACCACTAGACCATTCAGGTATGACCTGAATCAAATCTCTTATGGTTATACAGTGGAAGTGAGAAATAGATTTAAGGGCCTAGATCTGATAGATAGAGTGCCTGATGAACTATGGAATAAGGTTCATGACATTGTACAGGAGACAGGGATGAAGACCACCCCCATGGAAAAGAAATGCAAAAAAGCAAAATGGCTGCCTGGGGAGGCCTTACAAATAGCTGTGAAAAGAAGAGAAGCGAAAAGCAAAGGAGAAAAGGAAAGATATAAGCATCTGAATGCAGAGTTCCAAAGAATAGCAAGAAGAGATAAGAAAGCCTTCTTCAGTGATCAATGCAAAGAAAGAGAGGAAAACAACAGACTGGGAAAGACTAGAGATCTCTTCAAGAAAATCAGAGATACCAAAGGAACATTTCATGCAAAGATGAGCTTGATAAAGGACAGAAATTGTATGGAGCTAACAGAAGCAGAAGATATTAAGAAGAGATGGTAAGAATACACAGAAGAACTGTACAAAAAAGATCTTCACAACCCAGATAATCACGATGGTGTGGTCACTGACTTAGAGTCAGACATCCTGGAATATGAAGTCAAGTGGGCCTTAGAAAGCATCACTACCAACAAAGCTAGTGGAGGTGATAGAATTCCAGTTGAGCTATTCCAAATCCTGAAAGATGATGCCGTGAAAGTGCTGCACTCAATATGACAGCAAATTAGGAAAACTCAGCAGTGGCCACAGGACTGGAAAAGGTCAGTTTTCATTCCAATCCCAAAGAAAGGCAATGTCAAAGAATGTCAAACTACTGCACAATTGCACTCATCTCACATGCTAGTAAAGTGATACTCAAAATTCTCCAAGCCAGGCTTCAGCAATATGTGAACCATGAAATTCCTGATGTTCAAGCTGGTTTTAGAAAAGGCAGAGGAACCAGAGATCAAATTGCCAACATCCGGTGGATCATGGAAAAAGCAAGAGAGTTCCAGAAAAACATCTATTTCTGCTTTATTGACTATGCCAAAGCCTTTGACTGTGTGGATCACAATAAACTGTGGAAAATTCTGAAAGAGATGGGAATACCAGACCACCTGACCTGCCTCTTGAGAAATTTGTATGCAGATCAGGAAGCAACAGTTAGAACTGGACATGGAACAACAGACTGGTTCCAAATAGGAAAAAGAGTTCATCAAGGCTGTATATTGTCACCCTGTTTATTTAACTTCTATGCAGAGTACATCATGAGAAATGCTGGACTGGAAGAAACACAAGCTGGAATCAAGATTGCTGGGAGAAATATCAATAACCTCAGATATGCAGATGACACCACCCTTATGGCAGAAAGTGAAGAGGAACTAAAATGCCTCTTGATGAAAGTGAAAGAGGAGAGTGAAAAAGTTGGCTTAAAGCTCAACATTCAGAAAACGAAGATCATGGCATCCGGTCCCACCACTTCATGGGAAATAGATGGGGAAACAGTGGAAACAGTGTCAGACTTTATTTTTCTGGGCTCCAAAATCACTACAGATGGTGACTGCAGCCACCATCTGCAGAAATTAAAAGATGCTTACTCCTTGGAAGGAAAGTTATGACCAACGTAGATAGAATATTGAAAAGCAGAGACATTACTTTGCCAACAAGGGTTCGTCTAGTCAAAGCTATGTTTTTCCTGTGATCATGTATGGATGTGACAGTTGGACTGTGAAGAAGGCTGATGCCAAAGAATTGATGATTTTGAACTGTGGTGTTGGAGAAGACTCTTGAGAGTCCCTTGGAATGCAAGGAGATCCAACCAGTGCATTCTGAAGGAGATCATCCCTGGGATTTCTTTGGAAGGAATGATGTTAAAGCTGAAACTCCAGTTCTTTGGCCACCTCATGAGAAGAATTGACTCATTGGAAAAGACTCTGATGCTGGGAGGGATTGGGGGCAGGAGGAGAAGGGGAGACAGAGGATGAGATGGCTGGATGGCATCACTGACTTGATGGACATGAGTCTCAGTGAACTCCGGGATTTGGTGATGGACAGGGAGGCCTGACGTGCTGTGATTCATGGTGTTGCAAAGAGTCAGACACGACTGAGCGACTGATCTGATCTGATCTGACACTAAGTATTGAATCAATGATGTCCTTTCTTGTGATTCAAAACTTTGTGGAAACAAAGTACATGATTCCTCACAATTTATTCATCAATGCAATAACCTTAGTAAAATGATGTTTCCTAATAGAGTCAAGCATACTGAAGACATCAAATTTCTTGTCAAGGGATTTTGGCAGGAAATCATCTAGTTCAATTCCCTAATTACACAAGCCAGAGTTGAAGCCCAGAGGAATGAACTGTTCTGTATCAAAGCTAGTCAATGTTAAAACTGGACCTAACACCAGACATTACTGATGCCCAGTTAAGACTCTGCTCTCCAAGATGGGCAACCACATCACTATTCATTGACGGTACTGAGCCTGCCACTTCAATCACCAGTATGTTCTGTTAGACTAGATTAGCCAAGTGGATTTCCCTGGATTCATGCTAAGCAGGATACTTATATCATCCTAGAGAGAGGGATATAATGCTGTGATTCTAGTTCAGTTAAGTCTGTAGATCCATGCTACCTTTTCCACAAGCAGTTCAAGAATTATTGTGAGTAGTGTACACAACATTGAAAAGTTTATGCCAGCAAAGAATCATGCTTTGAAGAGATTTTTCTTGGTTAAACTATAAGTGCCTTGTGTTTGGGGTATAGAATATGTGAAAATTATCATTCAGTTGACAGAATTTTAACTAATGAAACAAGCATAATGTTACTAATACTCCCTTAGAAGTTTTTTTTTAACAGTACCCTGCTGAATTGTCCAGGACAAAAATAAAATACAGCTTTCTTTAAAATGAAAAATGAATTCCTTGTATCACTGATAGGTTTATTATATGTATTATAGAAACAATGAAATGAAGTATGCTATTATATATTAGTGAGTCCACTACAAATGTCAAGAAAAACAATTTTAACACAAAATGTGCAAAGACCAATCAAAAATCTGAGAAAGTGAAACTAAAAGCCTATGAATTTTAGTAATATTAAATTAAAATATACATGTGTAAAACAAGGCCTTAAAGCATCATGTCATATCATATCAACACATTTCTGTATATGTAGTCAGTTTAATTTTCATTAATAGAAAGTCATGCATATTTATTCATATTTTGAAAAAACTTCTCTAGTAGATTGGATTGTGTGATTTTTAAAAATATGATTATGTGTTAAGTTAAAAAAAAACTTTACAAAAATGTTTATACCACTGTCATGTTCCCCAAAAACTGTCCTAAGAAGCACCCCAACTTTTTTCAGAACTTATATTGTTTGAAAATGCTACCATAATTAATATCAAGAATACAATGACTTCTGTTAAAAATAAGTAGTTTTATACATAAAGCAAAAATTGGCAAGTATGAACAAGTTTGCTGGCGTTGCAAAAAAATGTAATAAATCATTTTGCATTGCTGTAGAATGCTCATTTTCGCCATAAAGAACAAAAATTTCCACCAGAAAAATTCTTCCAATGAATTACACCTGAGTACTCATTACTGCAATAAGGTCCCCAAAGAAAATTCAGACAAGCTGACTCTCAACACTGTGAATTGGAACACCCAAGGGGAGTAAGATGAATGAGGCTTCTTCACTTTTGGTTTTATTAAACAATAGACACAGAACCCAGTTAGAAAGAGGAATACATAAACTTTTCCCCCTACAAGTTAAGACACAATAAGATAATAATTATAATATTGGGGGAAAAAACAAATCCAAAACCCAAACCAAAAGGCAATAATAAATCTCATTGGTTAGAAGTATTTTTCAAAACTTTGGATAGGAATTTAAAAGTCACTGAATTAATTAAGATTAATAAATGGCTTAAGAAACTTTTTTCCTGATTGTACTTTTTATAGACTTTGTGAAAAGAAGTAGTGGTTCTTTTTAATTTTTCATTTGATTAAGAACCCATACATCTTGATTATATAAAGAAAAATACATCATTTTGTCTAGATAATCAAAATTATTTAGAATCAACATATGGCATACAATGACCGCAGAGCAATTTTATTTGGTTTGATAATTTGATAGATTATCTGAAGAACAAACTTATTACTTACAGAATTGTACAAATATTGGAGAAGTGATGTTAGAAGATAGGGAGTAGAAGGAATAAAACCATTATATTCACTCTCAAACAATACATATTTGTATAATTAGCTACACAAAATGGTGCAGTGGTAGAGAATGTACTTGCCATTGCAGGAGGTGCAAGAAACACAGGTTTGATCCCTGGCTCCAGACAAGGCAATGGTACCCACTCCAGTACTCTTGCCTGGAAAATCCCCTGGTTGGAGGAGCCTGGTAGGCTGCAGTCCATGGGGTGGCTAAGAGTCAGACACGACTGAGCGACTTCACTTTCACTTTTCACTTTTCACTTTCATATATTGGAGAAGGAAATGGCAACCCACTCCAGTTCTTGCCTGGAGAATCCCAGGGGTGGGGGAGCCTGGTTGGCTGCCGTCTATGGGGTCACACAGAGTCAGACACGACTGAAGTGACTTAGCAGCAGCTGCAGTAGCAGCAGTACATATATCGGAGAAGGCAATGGCACCCCACTCCAGTATTCTTGCCTGGAAAATCCCATGGATGGAGGAGCCCGGTAGGTGGCAGTCCATGGGGTCGCTGAGGGTCAGACTCGACTGAGTGACTTCACTTGGGAAGATCTCCTGGGGAAAGGAATAGCTACCAATTCCAGTATTCTTGACTGGAGAATGCCATGGACAGAGAAGCCTGGCATATGGTTGGAAAGAGTCAGACACAACTGAGCACACACACTTCAAAACTATTCAGTTCAGTTCAGTTCAGCTCAATTGCTCAGTCATGTCGGACTCTTTGTGATCCCATGAATTGCAGCATGCCAGGCCTCCCTGTCCATCACCATCTCCTGGATTTCACTCAGACTCACGTCCATCAAGTCAGTGATGCTATCCAGACATCTCATCCTCTGTCGTCCCCTTCTCCTCCTGCCCCCAATCCCTCCCAGCATCAGAGTCTTTTCCAATGAGTCAACTCTTTGCATGAGGTGGACAAAGTACTGGAGTTTCAGCTTTAGCATCAGTCCTTCCAAAAAGCACCTAGGGCTGATCCCCTTTAGAATGGACTGGTTGGATCTCCTTGCAGTCCAAGGGACTCTCAAGAGTCTTCTCCAATACCACAGATCAAAAGCATCAATTCTTCAGCCCTCAGCTTTCTTCACAGTCCAACTCTCACATCCATACATGACCACTGGAAAAACCATAGCCTTGACTAGATGGACCTTTGTTGGCAAAGTAATATCTCTGCTTTTCAATATGCTATCTAGGTTGGTCATAACTTTTCTTCCAAAGAGTAAGCATCTTTTAATTTCATGGCTGCAATACATATGTATAATCAAGAGAATTATTATGGGCCTCTGCTGCTGCTGCTAAGTTGCTTCATTCGTGTCCGACTCTGTGCGACCCCATGGACTGCAGCCCACCAGGCACCCCCTTCCCTGGGATTCTCCCGGCAAGAACACTGGAGTGGGTTGCCATTTCCTTCTCCAATGTATGAAAGTGGAAAGTGAAAGTGAAGTCGCTCAGTCGTGTCTGACTCCTAGCGACCCCGTGGACTGCAGCCCACCAGGCCCCTCCATCCATGGGATTTTCCAGGCAAGAGTACTGGAGTGGGTTGCCATTGCCTTCTCCTTATGGGCCTCTACTTTTATATAATTATGCATTTCTAAGTATATATGTGAAAGTGGAAAATGTAGAGGTCAAAAATTATATTTACTTACTAGAAAATAGCTTCTATTAACAATGAAGTAAACATCACATAAAATTTATATTATATTATGTATATTAAGTGCAAATGGTAGTTATTTTAATGTTTCACATACCGTTTTAAATTGAATTATTTTTCTTCATATTTGAACAAAGAGTTGATCAACTATGCTTAGCTACGGTCTTGATTTCAGCACTTAACTTAAAAAATCTTTACAGCACTTAAAAAATCTTTACAATTTTTACCCTAACTGGTAATTTCCATCTTTGTCTAAATTAAGATGTATTTATGAACACTAAAAGCAAGGTTAACCCTGATCAAAAGAAGTGTTAGTCAAAATTTTAGAAGCAGAGACTTGATTGAAATAATGAAGTATTATTTAGAGCTTTGTCAGAATTAGAGCCCAGAAGATACATATTCAAGAAGCACTTGAATTGTGTTCCACCAAACTACAAAATGGAAAACTACAAACTACAAAATGCAGCAAACTACAAACTGCAAAATACAAACTACAAAACCACTATAAAGGTAAAACTCTCAAGGCCACCATTAACTGTATGCATTATATAATTCTTTTCTGTCAAGAACTATAATTGGAGCTGGCTAGAAGTCAGGGTGCTTAGTAAGCAAGGATTATTTGGGATCAGAAATAGTTGCATCCTTCCAGTGGGGGACCATCAGAATATAAAACTGCAGTTGGTGGATGAGGTGCTCAGTATGGCTGGTGGTGTCCTTAGGTTTGATAAAGTTCAGAGAAAATTCAAGTTCTCTGTGGTAAAAAGAAGTGTCTGAGATCAGACCCTTGATTGCCACCAACTCCATTTTTGTATGCCTGACCTGTGTAATCACAGGTCATTGTAATTTTGTAATTACATTGTAATTTTCATCTGTCATCAGAAGTATAAAGAATGAGGAAAGATGTACTTACTCATGTATGAAATCTTGAAGTAGGGCACACCTAAGATTATTTTTCTGTAGCTCAACAAAATCCGTCCATTCATTATGAGCCCACGTATGATTTTTTTGGCACTTTCCTAAAGCCACATGATGGCTGCAGCTGTTTTCAACCAACATATCCTTTCAGAAAATAGTATGTCAGAAAAAAGGAGTGCTTGTACATCATGTCCATTTTCCCATAAGTCATTCAGAAGATTTTTAAATCACATATTGTGGATTCATCTGGTTCATATGTCTGAACTACCATTTGACACAGAGAATGAGAACTCGACTTCTGGCTCCTATCAAACAAGATTTGCACTTGACTGCATGCCCCAGTTCTCCTGAAAGATAGAACTTTCAGTTTTTACAAAATCTAGTGAGTCTATAACAGTACTTAGATCTACGATTGTTGGCATCATCAAGATCATTTTTCAACAGAAATTTTATGAGGTAGTAAAAGCAAAATATAGTGAAAATCCAAGTAATTACATAAATAAACATAGACCAAGAAGGCAATATTGTGAAATTGAAACTTTGGCTGACAGAAAATATCATTTCAGGTTAGCTTGAAATTTTGTATATATGATCCATACATAAGTTTAAATTTAATTTATGGCAGTGAGTTACAAATTGTGTATTGTATAATATAAAATCATAAAAGAAAATTTATTATATTAGTAATTATGCTAAAGTCATCTGTTATTTTATTAAAATATGTTATTAATTTTTTTAAAAAAAGTTGAAGTCAAATGTCAACCCATGCTGTTTTTAACATCTTAAATAAATTTCTATGAGTAAGTAGAACAATGTACTCTGGGATTCTATTGTGTGCTAAGTCACTTCAGTCATGTCCAACTCTTACAACCCCACAGACTTTAGCCTACCAGGCTCCTCTGTCCATTGGATTCCCCAGACAGAATACTGGAGTGTGTTGCCATGCCTCCTTCAGGGGATCTTTATTTCCTGTTCCTGCAACATTTTAGTTTTCTTTTTACACTTATGTCTTTATGAACCAAAGAAATACATACTAATTGATCATTATGGGTGAGATAGAGAATGGGGCTACAGGTGCAGCCTATGTTTTTATGATCCACACAGTCTATTAGAAGAAACAGAGAAGGATACCATTTGAATAGAATAAATTAATGTGGGTATTACCACAGGATATATAGATATGCTGTGGAAACACCGGATAGAAGCCACTCATTTGGTCTGCAGGGCCTCTGAGAAGGTGTCTCAGAGGAAACATGATGTATAAATAAATCTTAAGATTGAGTTGCCAGGTGAGTGGGGGAGATGAATAGCATTTCCAATAGATAGAATAACACAAGCAATGTTCTAAAGGTAGAAAAGAACATTGCTGTTTATGAAGACAATTTAATATGGCCGGAGAGCAGGGTTTTGAAGGGAAGATGTGAAAATATATCTGGAGATACAATATATTTGCAGTCAGATAAAATAAGGCTTTTGGAGCTCTTAAAGCATTTGGACTTCATTCTAAGGACAATGGGGGCATCATGTAACAGTTTAAATTAGCTGAGTGGTATAAGAAAATTTGTATTACAGAAATAGTCCTCTGACTGTATGAGGGCAGGATTATGGTATACAAAGCTAGTGGCACAGTGGTAAAGAATTGGCCTGCCAATGAGGATGACACAAGACACATAGGTTCAGTCTCTGGTTCAGAAAGATCTGCTGGAATAGAAAATGGCAAGCTACTCCAGTATTCTTGCCTGGGAAATTCCATGGACAGAGGAGCCTGGCAGACTACAGTCCATGGGGTGGAAAAAAATAGGACAAAACTGAGCAACCAAGCACACGCAAATTTAATAGGCTGTTTTAATAACCCAGATTAGGCATTATAGTATTCTAAACAAGGGAAGAGATCATAGAAGTAAATATACTAGAGAAAAGCATCTTTAATATAGAGTCAAGCATCCTAAAACTTTAGAGGTTGAATAGACATAAAGGGTGAAGAAAAATGAAGAGTTAAGACTGACTTCAAGCTTCCTGGTATGGCTTACAGTTGAATATTCGTGTTAGTCATCAAGATATGGAACTCAGGAGAAGTCTGCTGAGTATAACTCATCTTCTTTTTAGTATATGAAATTTATGGTACTTGTGTGCACACATGCATGCTCAGTTGTGCCCAACTCTTTGTAACCCCATGGACTGTAGCCTTCCAGGCTCCTCTGGCCATGGAATTTTCTAGGTAAGAATATTGGAGCATGTTGGTATTTTCTCCTTCAGGGGATCTTCCTTATTCAAAGACTGAACCGATATCTCCTGCATCTCTTGCATTGGCAGGCAGATTCTTTTACCACTGCAACATGTGGGAAGAGGTGATTTCAAAGTACAGACTTCCTGAATTTTTTAAATATAAAGATCCAGGGCCTAAAAGAGAGGTCAGGGATAAAAATTCAATTATGAGCCAGCTGGTATGGACATATTTCAATATTAAAAATTTAGATCACATTGTCTAGGAAAGATGTGTGGTATATCTAAGAAGAGAAGAGGAGAGCAGAGAAATGGCTGCTAGATAAAATTACAAAGACATCAAATATTTGCCTATTAAAACAAAACAAAAGATATTTGTCTACTACATAGTTTCCTTCTTTTGCTGTTAAAAATATGGCCACAAATTTGGTGGCAAAAAATAATATAAATGTATTCACTTATAGTTCTGAAGGTTAAATTTGAAGTTAGGATCACTGAATGACCAGATAATCTTTTATCAAGATATATGCTTGACATATTACATGTACTCCCAAGCCTTAAAAACCATATGTACTGACTCTTCTCCCACCTATGGAGTAGTTCATGAGAAATGAGAGGCTGTCCTCAGTAGGCTATAGTCCTCAGTAAGGTCCCTAAATAAAATGGAAACTCACAGTTCTCACATTCTGCATGTTTTTTTAATTTCAGTAGACATAGCCAATTAACATTCCAAAGAATGTCAAGTGATTATGCTGTATTTGTATTTGAAATTAAGAATTGAAGTTAAAAAAAAAAGGCATTGAAATATCAAATTGAGTGATTTCATTAATCTTTAAACTAAAATGTCCTCTTCATTCATGAGGACTATGATATTTGTAGCAGGAAAAAAAATGTCAACTGTATTTTCATTTGAATTCTAGAAAGATAAACTGAATTCTGTGAAGAAGGAAAAATAATTTTCCTTTTACTGCTCCAAGTTCTTGGCTGAAATTACTGTATCATAAAAGACAGATTAATGGGATAAAACACATAGAAATTTAATAACATGAGTACCTCCTGTATACATGCTACTGCTGCTGCTGCTAAGTCAGTCGTGTCTGACTCTGTGCGTCCCCAGAGATGGCAGCCCAGCCGGCTCCTCTGTCCCTGGGATTCTCCAGGCAAGAATACTGGAGTGGGTTGCCATTTCCTTCTCCAATGCATGAAAGTGAAGTCGCTCAGTCATGTCTGACTCTTAGCGACCCCATGGACTGCAGCCTACCAGGCTCCTCCGTCCATGGGATTCTCCAGGCAAGAGTAGTGGAATGGTTGCCATTGCCTTTTCCTTCTGTATCCATGGAAGACAGTAAAACTGAGTATCTCATAGAAATGGTCCAAGTGACCACCTTAAATATCAACTGTAGCTAAAGACAAGAGAAGATATTAGGGAAAGGAGGAGGCCAGCTATGGGAAGTTGCCTGGCAAAGCATGATAATCAGAGTCATGGTTGTTATGTAGCTTTAATGCCTTCTCCATTGATAAGAATTTCTGTTGGTGTTGTTCAATCACTCAGTCATGTCTGACTCTTTGTGACCCCATAGACTGCAGCACCCCAGGCTTCCCTGCCCTTCACCGTCTCACAGAGTTTGCTCAAACTCATGTTCACTGAGTCAGTGATGCCATCCAGCCACCTTATCCTGTGTCATCCCCTTCTCCTACTGCCTTCAATCTTTCCCAGCATCAGGGTCTTTTCCAATGAGTCAGCTCTTCGCATCAGGTGGCCAAAGTATTGGAAGCTTCAACTTCAGTATTAATCCTTCCAGTGAATATTCAGGATTGATTTCCTTTAGGATTGACTGATTTGATCTCCTTGCTGCCCAAAGGACTATCAAGAGTCTTCTCCAGCACCACATTTCAAAAGCATCAATTGTTTGGTACTCAGTCTTCTTTATGGTCCAACTTTCACACCCATACATGATTTCTGGAAAAAACATAGCTTTGACTATACGGAACTTTGTCAGCAAAGTGATGTCTCTGCTTTTTAATATGCTATCTAAATTTGTCATAATTTTTCTTCTGAGAAGCAAGTGTCTTTTAATTTAATGGCAGCAGTCACCATCTGCAGTGATTTTGGAGCGTAAGAAAATAAAATCTGTCAGTGTGTCCACTTTTCCCCCTTCTATTTGTCATGAAATGATGAGACTGGATGTCATGATTTTCATTATTTTTTTGAATGTTGAGTTTCAAGCTAGCTTTTTCACTCTCCTCTTTCACCCTCATCTAGAAGCTCTTTAATTCCTTTTTACTTTCTGCCATTAGAGTGGCCCCACCTGCATATCTGTGGTTTTTTATATTTCTCCTGGAAATCTTGATTTCAGCTTGAGTCATCCAGCCAGGTATTTACATGATGTACTGTGCATATAAGTTAAACAAGCAGGGTGACAATAAACAGCCTGGATATTCTCCTTTCCCAATTTTGAACCAGTCCATTGTTCCATTTCTGGTTCTAACTGTTGCTTCCTAACCAGCTTTCAGAGAGACAAACAGCCTTACAAATGGAGATGTAAGGCTGCTACATGTAAATGACTGTTACAAAAGGGTAACTTCTACTTGGCTTCAGATCTTCTTAAAAATAATCTGCCTAAAATAATTATTATACCAAACAGACATGTTTTGGAATAATATGTTATTCTGTCCCCTTCAGTTCAATGCTTCCCTGAACTCATGGTTCTTGAATAGAATCCATGTCTGGTTTTATTTCTTTTTTTAGTTCCACTAAAACATATAGTCCAAACGCAGAGATATTATTGGTATCTCATGAAAAGGATGTCTTTTCTTATCAACATTTTATCTTCTTTAACCTTAGGCTTTTTTCTTTAACCCAGTGCTTTTTTCTTCAACCCAGTGCTTTTTTCTTCTTTTCCTGTTGCTCAATATTCTGTAATGAGTACTCAACTACTTGTTGAATTTAATGGTGATTGTCAAATACAGCACATCAAAATGTGTTTTAATTGCCTGTTAACATGTTGGATAATAATGATTTTCATTTACTTGTGAGAACTCCTAGAAATGCAATGTTCTCTCAAGGAATACATTTAGAATCTGCTTTTAAAAAAAAGGAAAAACACCAATACAGTATACTAACACATATATATGGAATTTAGAAAGATTGTAACAATAACCCTGTGTACGAGACAGCAAAAGAGAAACTGTTGTATAGAACAGTCTTATGGACTCTGTGGGAGAGGGAGAGGGTGGGAAGATTTGGGAGAATGACATTAAAACATGTAAAAGATCATGTAAGAAACGAGTTGCCAGTCCAGGTTCGATGCACGATACTGGATGCTTGGGGCTAGTGCACTGAGAGGACCCAGAGGGATGGTATGGGGAGGGAGGAGGGAGGAGGGTTCAGGATGAGGAACACATGTATACCTGTAGCGGATTCATTTTGATATTTGGCAAAAATAATACAATTATGTAAAGTTTTAAAATAAAATAAAATAAATAAAATAAATAAAAAAAATAAAAAAAAAAAAGAGATAAGGAATAAATCTGAAGCAGAGAGGCTTAGATGGAGGGAAGGCAGTGAGTGGTTATTTATGGTCACCTGAGTGTTGAATGGATAAGGATTCAGGGAAATGAAAGCAAGATGAAGAATAAAAGGTGGGAGGGAGAAGTGAAAATGGTTGGAAAGAGTGGTTTCCCCTGGAAATCAAACAGTAGGAGTCATAGCACTGCTATGTCTCTCTTACTTAAATTTAGGGCTCCTTCTGTAAAGCCTCCTGGGTTTTCCCTACCTGCACTGATGTTTTCCCCATTAAAACTCTCAATCTGTTCAAGCTGTGGGGTGAAGGAGAGTGTGTTATTACTCTGCTGCTTAAAGGGAAATTAAATCGGCAGTTGCTTCCAGAAAAAAAGCAAACCAAATAGTTTTCTACCACAAATGAGAATACAAGTGAAATAAGTCAGTATAAGACTGCTCTGAGCACAAACATCCCTCTGCTTATACCTTTTAAAAACAACCATAAAAGAGTATTCATTCACCAATGCAACATTCTTTGGGATTTAGAAATTGAGTTTGTACTACTTATTATGATGAAAGAATCTAAACATAAATCGAGTTTTTAATAATCATTAATTTAATCTTTCTTTGATAGATAAGAATGATATCCTATGGAGATTAGGAATATGAACTCCTAGCTCTCTGTCCTGTACTCTTCACTGCATGAAAGTGAAAGGGTTGGTCTCTCAATTACAGCCCACTAGGCTCCTATGTCCATGGAATTCTTCAGGAGACAGTATTGGAGCAGGTATCTAGTCTCTTCTCCAGAGGATCTTCTTGACCCAGGAATTGAACCCATGTCTCCCATATTGCAGGCAGATTCTTTACTTTCTTTGAGAACATGGAAGCATGCAATAGGCTATCACAATTTTCCAATGTTTTATTTATACTACTTCTGTGTCTAGATAATTACATAATTGTTTCATGAAATTTTATAGACTTTTAATATTTTTGGACTTCGCTGGTGGTTCAGATGGTAAAGCATCTGCCTACAATGTGGGAGACCCAGGTTCAATCCCTGGGTTGGGAAGATCCTCTGGAGAAGGAAATGGCAACCCACTCCAGTACTCTTGCCTGAAAAATCCCATGGACGGAGGAGCACGGTAGCCTACAGTTCATGGGGTCACAAAGAGTCGGACACAACTGAGCGAATTCACTTCTTCACTTTAATATGTTTAGATATTTTATTCTCATGGATAATATAAATGTTCTTTTTTATATATAATTGTGACCTAGGCAGTGTCATTCACTTAATAATCTCAGTGTGTTACATCATCTAGTGTATTACATCATCTGCACTATCTGTGCAACTCTGTGGTAGCCCTGCTACATCTTAATTTTTTATTTTGCAAACCCAGAGGTATATAAAGATGAACACTTCTGGGTGTGTGATTGAAGCAGACTAAGTATATGCACAATTATTGTATGAAGGAAATACTTGTAGTTCACATGAAAGTTGGTGGTACTACTTATCCCCAATAGATATATTACTAGTTCCACGTTACCAGATCTACACATTTCTCAATGGAGTACAAAAATCTGTGATTTTATTTTTATTTATTTATTTTTTAAAATCTGTCATTTAAAAACTTGATTCAGTTAGTAAAATACTGTATTGGTCAACATAAAATACTTATGAAATAAAATCTGCAAAAGGAATTCAAAATATATGCTTTGAGTTTGCAACCTCTGATTCAGCCATTTTTCTGGTATTGTTTTACCTGACACAAGCTGACATTATGAAGTGTTGAATAACTTTGAGGGAGGGGAGCAAAAGAGGTAAATGTTAAAGAAGGGTCAGAACCCCATCACTAAATATGATAAGAGGCCTGATGATTTCAGGAAGAAAGCTCTAAACTTTCTGGAATGGAGTAGAACATCTGAGAGGGATGCCTACTCGATAAACTTTGGAAGGTTAAGCTATAAATTTTAAGTCTGCTTTGTCAAAGATCTGTAAATACTAAAACCACTAGGCAGCACGCTCTCAAGAGATGATGCAGACGTCATAAATAATCATAAAGAAATGATTCATGTTGATAAAAATCCTCAAGATCCTTCATAAAGTGTCTCTTCTATCTTAAATTAGTTACATTATGCTGAATGAGATGGAGGAATCCCCCAATTATGACTGAGAATTGTGAGTGAGATGCTTAGTTTATTAATAAATTGCATTATATTTAATGAGCAATTGTATTACTTTGCTAGGGTTGTCATAATGAAATACCACATACCGGGTAGCTTACACAAGAGAAATTTATCTTCTCACAGCTCTAAGGCCACAAATCCAAGATCAGGGTGCCAGCAGCATTGGCTTTTTATAAAATTTTTGATAAGGTCTGCACTTTGTAGACAGCCTTGTCTCTGTCTACCTCTTTTTTAATTAAAACATCAGTCCTGTTGGATTAGAGTCTCACCTTATGATTTCATTTAAACTTAACTTCTATCTTAACAGTCTTATTTCCAAATACAGTCACACTGGGGTTAGGGCTCTGAACTTTACACTTTGGGAAGACACAATGTAGTCCATAATGCCCATAGTAGTTTGAATGAAAGAAAGCATTTAGCTTGCCTCCACCCTCACACACACACACACACACACAAACGTTTAAAAATAATTCTGATACAATAAGAACAGAGGTCCTTATTGTATAAGAACAGAGGTCTTATTGTAATAAGACCAGAGGTCCTGAATATTCATTGGAAGGACTGATGCTAAAAATGAAACTCCAATATTTTGGCCACCTGATTTGAGGAACTGACTCATTGGAAAAGGCCCTGATGCTGGGAAAGATTGAAGGCAGGAGGAAAAGGGGACAACAGAGGATTAGATGGTTTGATGGCATCATTAACTTGATGGACATGAGTTTGAGTAAATTCCGGGAGTTGGTGATGGGCAGGGAAACCTGGTGTACTGCCGTCCATGGGGTTGCAAAGAGTCAGACACGACTGAGCAACTGAAGTGAAGAACAGAGGTATAAGTACAAACAGAACAGAAGAATATTATGGAGGTGTAATGAATGAGTAGTTCTATAAAAGTTGGAAACTATAAAAACTATAAAATTTGGAAAGTAAAGAAATGTATAATAATTGACAATACAGCATGAAGTGATCAAGTTCAACTTCCTGTAAGGCAGGTGTCAATAAGACGCAAGAAAATTTTCTACAGAAGCCTCAAAGCCTCCACATTTGGAGGCACCAGTACTTCTGAAGGCAGAAGTTACGGATATAAGGAGGCTGAAAAAGTAGGATTCACTATACAATTTTACTACACGAGAAAGTATACAAGTACATGTTCAAAACATTATTCTTTATTCATGAAGTCAAATTCCTACCTCTCTTCTGACAAGGTTAGGGAATTTTTGCATTTTATTAAATTTGAGAAATTTCAGACTTGAACACACATGTCATCATCAAGAATGACATTAGGGTATGAGACTGGAACATGGTATTCTTTTCTGAATAATGATAACCTGCATTTAAACAAAATAATTTTATGTATTTATTTTTGGCCACACTGGGTCTTTGTTGACTTATTCAGGTCTTCCCTAGCTGCAGTGAGGAAGGGGTACTCTTCATTGTGGTGCACAGACTTCTCATTGCAGCAGTTTCTCTTGTGGAGCGTGGCTCTAAGCACACAGGCTTTGGTAGTTGCAGCACCGTGGGCTCAGTTGTTGTGGCTTATGGGCTTACTTGCTCCAAGGCATGTGGAATCTTATTGGACCAGGGATTAAACCTGTGTCCCCTGCATTGGAAGGCAGACTCTTCTTCACTGAGCCACCAGGGAAGTCTCAATAACCTGCATTTTAATTCTCCTTTTCTTATCCCAGAATAATGACATACAGAATTATACTCAAGACAGGAAACTGAAAGTATACGTTCTGAAGTAATGGACTGACCTAAGAATATAACCCCCACACCAAAATCAGATAATTTGTGCATCCTACAATAAAATGATTGAGACACACTAACAAAGAAACATCATTATCACAAAGCATCCACTCAACTTTTGGATGCCTTCTTAAATATTAATATGGAATAAATTACCAGGGATTAGAGGACAATTCATAGGAGAACTTTTTGTTTCTTCACCATCCCTTAGCAGTGGAGTGTTTGGCTAGAATAACACTGCATTTCTGCACAATTATTCTCACTTCTCTCCACGATAGGAGAGGAGGCTTTTATAAGTGATTAGCTAGAAAGAGAAATTGTCAATAAGAATACTTTTTTTCCTCATTTGTTAGAAGAGAAAACTTGTATTATTCCTCAGGATTTTAGTCTAGGTTGAGATAAGATTGTGTATGTTAGTTGCTCAGTCATGTCCAACTCTTTGCAACCCATGGACTGTAGCCTGCCAGGCTCCTCTGTCCATGGAATTCTCCAGGCAAGAATACTGGAGTGGGTTACCATTCCTTTCTTCATGAGATCTTCTTGACCCAGAAATCAAATCTGAGTCTTCTTTACTGTGGGTAGATTCTTTACCATCTGAGCTACCTGGGAAGCCTAGGTAGAGATAAGATTAGATACTTTCAAATATGAATGTGCAAATTTATATTTGCCATTTTTTAAAAAATACAAAGCTGCTGATTTTCATGTGAGCTACAAAATGGTACAAGTTCTTGGTATTAAGCCTGGTAATCAGCCCTACATCAACTTCTGAAAATTAATTACATCTTCCAAAAGATAATTGTCATCAGCCCAAGTCATCCTATGGCAAAAGGTAGTAGAAATAGCTACTGTGGCACACTAGTGAGAATGTCTTCTCGGAGCAGAGTGTAGCTGCTCTGTCACTAGATCCATCTTCTAACAAAAATAATGGAAAATCAGCACTGGAGTGCCAAACATATGGACCTCATAGGGAAAATGCATGATGAATATTAAATAAGCTCTATGGGGAGAAAGGTCAACTGCAGTAAGGCCTGGGACCTGGGATTGAAATCAATAATACAGTCAAAATTTGTAAAAATATACGAGCAATTAGAAAATCACCCTGTAACTCTTAAGCTGGTTTTTATAGGTATATTCCCCCCTCCCCCATTATTCTACACTTTCCCAAAATGATATAGTAAACACAAAAACGCAAAATACCTCTCAAAGGCTATGGTTTTTCCAGTGGTCATGTATGGATGTGAGAGCTGGACTATAAAGAAAGCTGAGTGCTGAAGAATTGATGCTTTTGAACTGTGGTGTTGGAAAAGACTCTTGAGAGTCCCTTGGACTGCAAGGAGATCCAACCAGTCCATCCTAAAAGAGATCAGTCCTGGGTGTTCATTGGAAGGACTGATGCTGAAGCTGAAACTCCAATACTTTGGCCACTTGATGTGAAGAGCTGACTCATTTGAAAAAGACCATGATGCTGGGAAAGATTGAGGTCAGGAGGGGAAGGGGACGACCGAGGATGAGATGGTTGGATGGCATCACCAACTCGATGGACATGGGTTTGGGTAGACTCCAGGAGTTAGTGATAGACAGGGAGGCCTGGTATGCTGTGGTTCATGGGGTCACAAAGAGTCGGACACAACTGAGCGACTGAACTGAACTGAACTAAAGAATGTTCTACACAGAGCTGAATCTAAAGTAATGGACTCTCACCAACTGGTACACATTGGTTGATAATCTGCTGAAGCTGAAAATTACATTTTTTCATCTGTCTTTTTATACTTTAATATGACTGAATCATTACTTCACACTTTGGCAACTATAAGTATTGCGTTCTGAGAACATAAGTTTACCATGAAAGCCTGCTCCAAGAACAAAGCATTTATTTTTTCTGAATGGGTTGCATAAAAGGCCAATGCTAAATAACATCCTGTAAACTGTTTCTACTATTTGAAAGTAAAGTTTGTAAAAGATGTTGCCTTGGTTTACCACAGTACTGGATTCCTTGAATTAGCTGCCCTTTTTGGTGATAGACAGTCCAAGTTACACATCTAGAAACAATCAATTTATGCCTGAAGATTTGAATCCCTTTTAAGTGAGATTAAGTAGAAATGGAAATTGGGAAAGATAGCACTCAGCCTTTATTTATTTTATTATTATTATTATTATTTTGTTCAATTTTTAAGCATCAAGTATATAATTTAAGATTTAATTTCAGCAGAATTTATTTGTACTTAAATTGAAGAAGGTTTAATTTGTAAAGTTTATCTTTTTTTCTTGTATATTCCACAATAGGAATTGGTTAGCATTCAAGTTTAAAGGATCTCTGTAATACTGAAGATTTATTTCATTGCTTCTTCTAATAGGCTGTATTGGATAATTTAGCTGGATTCAATCTGGGCTGCATAACAGAGTGAATTTTCAGATTAGGTACAGGGTTGACTAGAAGCTAATATATTTAATGTCCAATCCTGATCCATTTCATAGGCAAAATCTATACTTCCAATCAGTTTCTTGGATGCATATCCAAAGCACATTTGTCACGGATGTAATTTGTTATGAAGCTTATAGAGCTTCATGTTAAGGGACCTTCACTTGCATGGCTCCTTTCCAAAGCCTTGAGAGGAACCCAGCAATGTGTTCACCTGGACAGATATTTTGGCAAGATTTTCAGCATTAAATATATAGCCTGAAACCAGGGAAGACCATTTTCTCCTTTCACTTTGACTCATTTTCATTCTAGGTTCCCTTCTATTAAGTAGTATTTAAGATCTTGGCATTTGGTCCCATCACTTCATGGGGAATAGATGGGGAAACAGTGGAAACTGTCAGACTTTATTTTTTTGGGCTCCAAAATCACTGCAGTTGGTGATTGCAGCCACAAAATTAAAAGGCACTTACTCCTTGGAAGGAAAGTTATGACCAACCTAGATAGCATATTGAAAAGCAGAGATATTACTTTGCCAACAAAGGTTTGTCTAGTCAAGGCTATGGTTTTTCCAGTGGTCATGTATGGATGTGAGAGTTGGACTGTGAAGAAAGCTGAGTGCCGAAGAATTGATGTTTTTGAACTGTGGTGTTGGAGAAGACTCTTGAGAGTTCCTTGGACTGCAAGGAGATCCAACCAGTCCATCCTAAAGCAGATCAGTCCTGGGTGTTCATTGGAGGGACTGATGCTAAGGTGAAATTCCAATACTTTGGCCACCTCATGTGAAGAGTTGACTCATTGGAAAAGGCTCTGATGCTGGGAGGGATTGGGGGCAGGAGGAGAAGGGGGACGACAGAGGATGAGATGGCTGGATGGCATCACTAACTCAATGGACATGGGTTAGAGTGAACTCCGGGAGTTGGTGATAGACAGGGAGGCCTGGCGTGCTTCATGGGGTCACAAAGAGTTGGACACGACTGAGCGACTGAACTGAACTGAAGGATCCACAGGTATTTCTTCCATCTAAATACAAAGAAAACAATTTTGAAATACATTTAGTGTAAGTTTAGAGAGATTATAGGTGTGGGGTTTATGGAAATGTTTTTGCAGCATTAAATTACTGCTAGATGCCCTGCTACAGAAGTGACTTCCAGGAATACTGGAACTGCCCACAGAGCTGACTCACTAGGCATGGTAGCAAAATACAGAGTGAGAGGTAATACAATTCAAGTGCTTCCAGGGATGTCAATACCAGAAGCATATAGGTGGAGGAGTAATAGATTCAGATACATAGAACACAACCAGTGCTGACAGTTCAATTATTAGATACAAGGGGAATTTGCTTACCACTGTCTATTCAGAGTTGAAGCTTTCTCATGTCAGTTAAAATAATTGATAATGAAGCAAAATCAATTATATTTACAGTGTATAGTTTATGTTTTAAATATAAATTGTGCAAATAAATTAATCAAAATTCATGTTTTTTCTTTAGCTATAAAAACAACTGGTTAACAGCACATGTTTTATGTATCTCAAATATAAATACTCAAAAAATCCATTCCTATCAACCATGAAAGCAAAATAAGGTTGAAAAATTTTCCTTTATTTCTATATAAAATTATACTACAATTATTGCCATAGAAATGGGAAATGAAGGAGAACAAAAGAAAAATTCAATGTGATAACTTATAATATCTCTTTAGAGATATACTAGAATATATTTTCATAATAAAAAGAATCAAATTTTATATAAATATACAGAAAATAAGAAATATTAGAAATATGAATACAGTAGGAACTTCTGAAGATGTTAAACATGAAAGGGGAAATATAAATGGCAAAGGAGGATTTTTAAGATAAATGAGAAAAATCTTAAAGCAGAACAAAAATGCATATATACGTAATAGAAGATAAATATTGTAAGTATTTTAGATATTAAGAGAGAACAGAAAATGAGAGAAAAAGTATAAAATAATTTTAAAAATTTTCCCAGAATGGATGAACATAAATATTTATTTTTAAAGCACCAAACAAATAGTAGTCACATTAGATGGAAAATGTAAACACAGTAAAATACAATTTATGAAATTTCTAAGCACTGGGGATGAAAATAATGGCTTACTGAAAAGAGAAAAGCTTCTGGAGAGAGAGGAAAAAATGTTTTCCTATAATGGTAGAAGCATCAGAGTGGCATTGATCTTTTGAAAAAGGCTAGATACTACTTTTAAAAATCCTGAAGAGATACTGTTTCCAAGCTAGAATTCTATATCTGAACAAATTTTCAATCAACTTATTTCATGGATTGATCAAAAGTGTTTTCATACAAAGTTTCAAAAATAAAGTTCTTTTAAGGTACTCTTTCTCTTTCAAGAAGGTATCAAAAGATGCTCTCCAAAAAACGAACGAAAAAAAAAAGGTTCTGGGGTCCAGGGAAAAAATAGATTCAGCATGGAAAATATAAAGGAAATGATGATGGTAATTTTTGTATGGTAGGTGTAAAAATAATCTGAGTTTAGAAGATTTACTAAGTGAAAAATAATCACACTGTATTTGTGTCTCAAGAATGAATGTATCAGATATCTATTTCTGCTATAACAAATCACCACAATCTTATCAACTCAAAACAACACCCATTTACTATTTTTCAGCTCTGTAAGTAACAGTGCTTGAACTAGGTTAGGGTCCTAAGAATCTATCTAGGATCTCTGTAGGCTAAAATCAAGGTGCTTATTTGTTTGAACTCAATCTAGAGGATGTGGGAGAGAATCAGCTTCCAGGTTCTCATGCTGTTGGTAGAATTTAGTTATATGCTGTTTGTAGAATTGAGGTGCTCACTTCCTTTTGATAGGTTCCATTCTCATCTTCTTGAGGCCACTTTCATTGCTTAGTTCCTGGTACTCTGTGGTCAAGCTGGTAATGGTGGCTTGAGTCCTTTGCACACTTCAAATTTCTCTGTTTTCTACTTCTGTCTCATTTTTTATGCCTTCTTGTCTGCTGTATCTCTTTGAGTAAGTATTCTACCTTCCTTTTTTGGCTTTAAAATCTCATATAGTTCCTTGTGTTTATCTAAATAATTCAGTATTATCCCCCTGCTTTAATGTCAGCTGATTAGCAACTTTGCATGTTGTCTACAAAAACATTTCACAGCAGTAGCTAGATTAGTACTTGATTGAATAACCAAATGAAAGGATTCTTGGGGGAACATCTTTAGAATTGATTCTGCCTGCCGCAGTGAATAGCAGTTGAATCATCATCATAATAATATAAACACTGGCTACTGATTTTGGTAAAATTCATATGTAACATTTTTGAGAGGATTAGATAGGAAATAGTTTTACATAGATTCATCATTTGGGGGATGGGGTAAGTGGAGGAACTGTAAGGTACTCTCAAATAAGAAATTACTAACCCTTGCATTCCTATACACTAATAATGAGAAAACAGAAAGAGAAATTAAGGAAACAATTCCATTCACCATTGCAACGAAGAGAATAAAATATTTAGGAATATATCTACCTAAAGAAACTAAAGACCTATATATAGAAAACTATAAAACACTGGTGAAAGAAATCAAAGAGGACACTAATAGATGGAGAAATATACCATGTTCATGGATTGGAAGAATCAATATAGTGAAAATGAGTATACTACCCAAAGCAATTTATAGATTCAATGCAATCCCTATCAAGCTACCAACAGTATTCTTCACAGAGCTAGAACAAATAATTTCACAATTTGTATGGAAATACAAAAAACCTCGAATAGCCAAAGCGATCTTGAGAAAGAAAAATGGAACTGGAGGAATCAACCTACCTGACTTCAGGCTCTACTACAAAGCCACAGTTATCAAGACAGTATGGTACTGGCACAAAGACAGAAATATAGATCAATGGAACAAAATAGAAAGCCCAGAGATAAATCCACGCACATATGGACACCTTATCTTTGACAAAGGAGGCAAGAATATACAGTGGATTAAAGACAATCTCTTTAACAAGTGGTGCTGGGAAATCTGGTCAACCACTTGTAAAAGAATGAAACTAGAACACTTTCTAACACCATATACAAAAATAAACTCAAAATGGATTAAAGATCTCAACATAAGACCAGAAACTATAAAACTCCTAGAGGAGAACATAGGCAAAACACTCTCTGACATACATCACAGCAGGATCCTCTATGACCCACCTCCCAGAATATTGGAAATAAAAGCAAAAATAAACAAATGGGACCTAATTAAACTTAAAAGCTTCTGCACATCAAAGGAAACTATTAGCAAGGTGAAAAGACAGCCTTCAGAATGGGAGAAAATAATAGCAAATGAAGCAACCGACAAACAACTAATCTCAAAAATATACAAGCAACTCCTACAGCTCAACTCCAGAAAAATAAATGACCCAATCAAAAAATGGGCCAAAGATCTAAATAGACATTTCTCCAAAGAAGATATACAGATGGCTAACAAACACTTGAAAAGATGTTCAACATCACTCTTTATCAGAGAAATGCAAATCAAAACCACTATGAGGTACCATTTCACACCAGTCAGAATGGCTGCGATCCAAAAGTCTACAAATAATAAATGCTGGAGAGGGTGTGGAGAAAAGGGAACCCTCTTACACTGTTGGTGGGAATGCAAATTAGTACAGCCACTATGGAGAACAGTGTGGAGATTCCTTAAAAACTGGAAATAGAACTGCCTTATGATCCAGCAATCCCACTGCTGGGCATACACACTGAGGAAACCAGAAGGGAAAGAGACACGTGTACCCCAATGTTCATCGCAGCACTGTTTATAATAGCCAGGACATGGAAGCAACCTAGATGTCCATCAGCAGATGAATGGATAAGAAAGCTGTGGTACATATACACAATGGAGTATTACTCAGCCATTAAAAAGAATACATTTGAATCAGTTCTAATGAGGTGGATGAAACTGGAGACTATTATACAGAGTGAAGTAAGCCAGAAGGAAAAAACATAAATACAGTATACTAACGCATGTATATGGAATTTAGAAAGATGGTAACGATAACCCTGTGTACGAGACAGCAAAAGAGACACTGATGTATAGAACAGTCTTATGGACTCTGTGGGAGAGGGTGGGAAGATTTGGGAGAATGTCATTGAAACATGTGAAATGTCATGTATGAAACGAGATGCCAGTCCAGGTTCAGTGCACGATGCTGGATGCTTGGGGCTGGTGCGCTGGGAAGGCCCAGGGGGATGGTATGGGGAGGTTGGGAGGGAGGAGGGTTCAGGATGGGGAGCATGTGATTTTTTTTTTAAATAAAATTTAATTTAATTTAAAAAAAAAAAAAAAGAAATTACTAAATTTAAGAACACTTGAAATAGAAGTAAATCAATTATTGATAGAAATATGAAAGTAAATACTAAGGCAAATTAGCTAGTTACTCTTACTAAGGAGTAAGAGGGTGTCCCTGATAGCTCAGTTAGTAAAGAATCTGCCTGTGATGCAGGAGACCCCGCTTCACTTCCTGGGTGGGGAAGATTTGCTGGAGAAGGGTTAGGCTACCCACTCCAATATTCTTGGACTTCCCTTGTGGCTCTACTGGTAAAGAATTTGCCTGCAATGCAGGAAACCTGGGTTTGATCCCTGGGTTGGGAAGATCCCCTGGAGAAGAGAAAAGCTACCCACTCCAGTATTCTGGCCTGGAGAATTCGCAAAGAGGTGGACGTGACTGAGTGACTTTCACTTTCACTTTCAAAAGAGTAGGCCAATAATGGTGAGGGTTAATGGACAGAAGACTACTTTTATAATTATAAACCATATAAAACTATTTTAATTTTGTAAATTAAGTATTTTATTTTGTAAATTATTATGTTAATAAAAAAGCAGAAGATACATTGGAAACTGTTAATTCTTTTAATAGTTACCAACCCATCTTTTTAAACCATTATATGTGGGTTTCTTTTGAAAGATTATGGGCTATGTTTTATCTCTTTTCAGATATCCCATTTTGCTCATGAAAATTGGCATGTGTTAGTAAAAGTGGATGATGGTGGTCAGTTTATATGTGTACAAAATTTGCATGCTCAAATAAAGACTGAAATCTTGGTTGCATTAGCTTTCTTATAAATGAGCTATACTCTAAATTGGTTGACTGAGTTTGAGAGCACTGAGTTAATGAGCCAAAGTGATATATTTAACTAGTTTACTTAAGTAATACAATTTGCTTAAAATATATTTGAAAAGACATTTAGCATTAATTGGTCCAAAATTTAAGTCCTAGGACTGATTACTATTTTGTAAGTGATAATAGCTGCTATAGCTCCATGATAAGTAGATCATGCCTCTTAAGGGAAATAAAACCCAGTCCAGGCTCTATCAGGAGACCCTTTTATAATCATGAACATTGTTTTCTAAGAGTGGTTTTGTTGTTTAGTCGCTAAGTCATGTCCAACTGTTTTGTGACCCCCATGGACTGTAGCCCATCAGGCTCCTCTGTCTGTGGGATTTCCCAGGTGAGAATACTGGAATGGGCTGTCATTTCCTTCTCCTGGGGATTTTCCTGAACCAGGGATCAAACCATATCCCTTGTATTGCAGGTGGATTCTTTACCACAGAGCCACCTGGGAAGCCTTTTAAGAGTAGAAGATTATTATGGTAGATTTCACAGAATGAGAACTTTTATTAAAAAAAGATAAATTTACTAATTTTGGGGGCATAATCTCTTGAGCAAGGCAATAACATTTTTTGAAAATGATTATTTTATGAGGAAACCAGAGAACTGATAATTTTCCAAGGTTATATAGCTGAAGAATATTTAGATATTTTTGAAAAGCATTGCTTTGCAAAAGTATTTACATGTAATTTATCTCTTTTATTTTTAAATTTTCAAAATTCATTGAAGAGTTGCATATGCTTTCTTATTGACAATTAAAGCAAGCCAATTTATTCTAGAATTATCAGATATTTATTATTCATGGTTCCAAGCAAAATTTAAATTACTAGAGATGCCAGAAATTTCTTCAGGTAAATTTCTGCAGTAAATATTCAATGTTTAAAATGAGCTATTAGTCATATTTAGTAAAAGAAAACAGATGCAGCAATTAATTCCTTGTTTAATGTGTATTGAAATAGTAACATAAAATGTAGATGAGTTCCATTGTTTGGTGTCTCAGTAATATAGAAACTATGAAAAACTCAGACTAAGCATTAATCGTTCATGGGGCAATTAATTTTAATTAAGGCAAGTACAGAATCCCATATGGTTTTAGACATCATCTATTCATTAATGCAAACAGTCTGAGAGGAACCATTTGGAACGTTTTGGTTGATAGCAATGGTGGACAGCCCTAAAGAGACCTGGTTAAACATCCTCTAATTTTAATCCTGCTGTGCATCAGTGGGCAAGAATCCATGTAAGTCTTTGGCATGATGATGTGTGTTGAGAGGAATTTATCATGTCCATTATTCTTGAAAATTCATAACACACCTTGCTTTCTTTTCACACATGCACTTTTCACACGTTTTTCTGATATATACTGTCTTAGCATTGCTTTGAATATGTATATATTCTTTCCCATGCATCCATAGGTATACATATGAACTCATTTATGTTACTAATATTACCTGAATTCTACGGTCTCTCCTTTTTTTTTTATATGTGCTGTTTTGTGTGTATTATTTATTGCTGTGTAACAAATTACCCCCAAAATATAGAGACTTAATCCAACTATCCTTTGTATTATGTCACTTATTTTCTGTATATCAGGAATTCAAGAATAAAGTAGCTTGTTAGTCCTGGCTGGGAGACCTCTCAGGAGGTTGAAGTTAAGATGCTCACTAGGACAGCAGTCACCTTAAGGCTTAAATATGCCTGGAAGATCTTCTAGAGATGGCTCATTCACATGGTTGTTAGAAGAAGACTTCTGTTTCTTACTTGAAAGTAAAAATGCTACTCTGTCATGTCCAACTCTTTGTGGCCCCATGAACTGTATGTAGCCTACCAATCTCTTCTGTCAGTGGAATTTTCCAGGCAAGAATATTGGAGTGGGTAGCTATTCCTTTGTCTGGGGGATCTTCCCAATCCAGGGATCGAACCTGGGTCTCCTGCATTGCAGGTAGATCCTTTACCATCTGAGTTACCAGGGAAGACCTATTTCTTACAGGAATTGTCAAAAGGTCTCAGAACTTTGGGATGCAGATTTATCTTTAGTGGCTTTCTACCATGAAAGTGAAAGTCACTCAGTCACATCCAACTCTGTGACCCCATGGACTATACAGTCCACGGAATTCTCCAGGCAAGAATACTGGAAAGGGTAGTCTTTCCACTCCAGGGGATCCTCTCAACCTAGGGATCAAACCCAGGTCTCCCACATTGCAGGCGGATTCTTTACCAGCTGAGCCACAAGGGAAGCCCAAGAATACCAGTGTGGGTAGCCTATCCATTCTTGAGCAAATCTTCCTGACTCAGCAATCAAATTGGGGTCTCCTGGATTGCAGGAAGATTCTTTACCAGCTGAGCTGGCTTTCTACCAGGCAGCTAGATTTTCCTAGAGCAAGTGATCCCAAAGAACAAGAAGATGTGATACCTTGTATAACCTAGAATTGCATGTTCACAGTAGCTTATTGACAGACCTATTCAGTGTGGGAGGGATTGTATGGAGGCATGAATATCAGCAGTTAGGAATCATTGTAGGCATCTCAAGAGTATGACTAACACAATGCTGAAATGTATGGACTTACAATGAGAACTTTAAGCCTGAAAGTCATACATTCTTCCTCTCTCTACCAAAGCATGTATCACCAAATAACATCATATAAATGAGGAGCTTTTCACAGTAGATAAATTACTCTCAGTTAATATACCAATGTGTAGCCTGAACTTCTTCATTCTGTAAGTTTGTAATGAGTAAAAAGGAAAAAGCTCAATACCAAGCATAAGTATCATATTAAAGAGAATGCATTTTAGATGGTTACTTTGCAAAAGATATTGGATTTTTGGCTATACCAGCCTAAAATACATTGTTTATTAAGATTTCTGTTAATTTTGAGATATTGTTTAGTTATTAATGGTCTTTTATTTGAAAGATACAAAAGACCATCAACTTGAAATAGCTAAATTCTTGTACAGAATAAAAACACTTGAGAAACATTTTCTGATGTGTGGAGGTAAGGTTAAAAGTACTTTAATAATAATAGCAGCTTTTTTTCTTAGTAAGTCATGTATTAATAGACTTTATGCCAGCTTGCCCTGCATATCAGTAAGCACTGTTAGCATTGCTTTGATGCTATTACTTGGGACTTTATTATTTCTGAGAGTTTAACTCTAAAATTTCATAAATGTCATTTTTTTAGTATTACAGTTAGAAAGTGTTACTTTTGAACAGTAATTGCCTTTATTCTCTCAGTCTCCTGACTAAAGTGATCCTTTTATACTCAGAAAAAATAATAAAAAAAGAAAATAATCCAATGACTGTTGAAGTGTTTTGAAGCATAAAATGTAGTAGGCATTTTATTGAATGCTTTTATTCCATTCAGTTAGGTTTAGTTCTTTCAAATGCTAATATGAAAGTGTACTAACTCAAAAAATCCACAAAAAATTTGGAATTACATAAGAGAAAATTTTTATAGATTAATTTCAGTAACTAACTAGTCTAGATTACTTAGGTGAATTTTGATGGGGTTTATTAGAATAGTTGAGGTAAAAATACATTTCATTTAAAAACAAAAATAAAAATTACTTGATCCCTAATTTTAAATATTTTTTATTTATCTATATTTACATTAAAATGACCCCTCCATTATTTTAACACATCTATTAACACTTCTTACCCAAGAACTCTGTTACTCTGTGAATGTGAGTACCATAAATGTACTCTTTAGCTGGTATAAAACTCTCAAGATCCAAGGTTAATTTCCTTGTATCAAATTATGATGCTTGTATACATGAGTATAGAAGCTTTAGCACTAATAAAAGAATGTTTATTTTGATATTGTGGCTTTTTTCCTTCTAGTTATATAAGGTAACTATATTAAAAATATAGACAGATCAGATCAGATCAGTCGCCCAGTCGTGTCTGACTCTTTGCGACCCCATGAATCACAGCACTCCAGGCCTACCTGTCCATCACCAACTCCCGGATTTCACTGAGACTCACGTCCATTGAGTCAGTGATGCCATCCAGCCATCTCATCCTCTGTCATCTCCTTCTCCTCTTGCCCCCAATCCCTCCCAGCATCAGAGTCTTCTCCAATGAGTCAACTCTTCGCATGAGGTGGCCAAAGTACTGGACTTTCAGCTTTAGCATCATTTCTTCCAAAGAAATCCCAGGGTTGATCTCCTTCAGAATGGACTGGTTGGATCTCCTTGCAGTCCAAGGGACTCTCAAGAGTCTTCTCCAACACCACAGTGCAAAAGCATCAATTCTTTGGCACTCAGCTTTCTTTATAGTCCAACTCTCACATCCATACATGACCACAGGAAAAACCATAGCCTTGACTAGACGAACATTTGTTGGCAAAGTAATGTCTCTGCTTTTGAATATGCTATCTAGGATGGTCATAACTTTCCTTTCAAGGAGTAAGCGTCTTTTAATTTCATGGCTGCAGTCACCATCTGTAGTTACCTTATAGGACATTCTAAATTTCTGAAAAAAAAAATTTACTTATTTGAATATAATATTTGAATATTCTGGTTAATCGGAAACACTAATCCTAAATTTTATTATTTAATAATTTTAATAACAATAGCCAGGAAATAATATTAGAAATATTGATAGGCATTGTATTAATCTTCAAGCTAGGCTTCCACAGTACGTGAGAACTTCTAGATGTAAAGCTGGATTTAGAAAAGGCATAGGAACCAGAGATCAAAGCGCCAAATGTTGTTGGATAGTAGGAAAAGCAAGAGAATTCTGGAAAAACATCTACTTCTGTTTCACTGAATACACAAAAGTCTTGACTGTGTAGATCAAAACAAATTGTGGAAAATTCTTAATGAGATGAGAATACCAGACCACCTTATCCGCTTCCTGAAAAACCTGCAAGCAGATCAACAAGCAATAGTGAGAACTGGACATGGAACAATGAACTGGTTCCAAATTGGGAAAGGATTACATCAAGACTGTATATTGTCACCCCTCTTATTTAACTTATATACAGAGTACATCATGCGAGGTGTTGGTGCTGGATGAAGCTCAAATAGGAATCAGGATTACTGGGAGAAATATGAGTAACCTCAGTCATGCAGATAATACTACCCTAAAGGCAGAAATTGAAGAGGAACTAAAGGGCCTCTTGAAGAAGGTGAAAGATAAGAGTGAAAAAGCTGGCTTACAACTTAACATTCAAAAAACGAAGACATGGCATCTGGTCCCATCACTTCATGGCAAATAGAAGGGGAAAAAATGGAAACAGTGACAGACTTTATTTTCTTGGGCTCCAAAATCACTGAAGATGGTGACTACAATTATGAAATTCAAAGACACTTGTTCCATGGAAGAAAAACTATGACAAATCTAGACAGTGTATTAAAAAGCAAAGGTATCACTTTGCAGACAAAGATCCACATAGTCAAAGCTATAGTTTTCAGTAGTCATGTACAGATGTGAGAAAGTGAAAGATGCTCAGTTGTGTCTGACTCTTTGTGACCCCATGGACTATACAGTCCTTGGAATTCTCCAGGCCTGAATACTGGAGTGGGTGGGTAGCCATTTCCTTCTCCAGGGGATCTTCCCAAGCAATGGGTCGAACACAGGTCTCCCACATTCTGAGTGACTGAACTGAACTGAACTGATATTAATATTGTTTATGTGTATATGAGAAAGCCAAATTTTTAAATACAGAATTAAGTTTCAGTTCAGTTCAGTCACTCAGGCGTATCCGACTCTGCTACCCCATGAATCACAGCACGCCAGGCCTCCCTGTCCATCACCAACTCCCGGAGTTCACTGAAACTCATATCCATTGAGTCAGTGATGCCATCCAGCCATCTCATCCTCTATCGTCCCCTTCTCCTCCTGCCCCCAATTCCTCCCAACATCAGGGTCTTTTTCAATGAGTCAACTCTTCGCATGAGGTGGCCAAAGTACTGGAGTTTCAGCTTCAGCATCAGTCCTTCCAAAGAACACCCAGAACTGATCTCCTATAGGATGGACTGGTTGGATCTCCTTGCAGTCCAAGGGACTCTCAAGAGTCTTCTCCAACACCACAGTTCAAAAGCATCAATTCTTTGGCACTCAGCTTTCTTCACAGTCCAACTCTCACATCCATACATGACCACAGGAAAAACCATAGCCTTGACTAGACAGACCTTTATTGGCAAAGTAATGTCTCTGCTTTCAAATATGCTACCTAGGTGGTCATAACTTTCCTTTCAAAGAGTAAGCGTCTTCTAATTTCATGGCTGCAATCATCATCTGCAGTGATTGTGGAGCTTCAAAATGTAAAGTCTGACACTGTTTCCACTGTTTCCCCATCTATTTCCCATGAAGTGATGGGACCAGATGCCATGATCTTCATTTTCTGAATGTTGAGCTTTAAGCCAACTTTTTCACTCTCTTTCACCTTCGTCAAGAGGCTTTTGAGTTCCTCTTCACTTTCTGCCATAAGGGTGGTGTCATTTGCATATCTGAGGTTATTGATATTTCTCCTGGTAATCTTGATTCCAGCTTGTGCTTCTTCCAGTCCAGCGTTTCTCATGATGTACTCTGCATGTAAGTTAAATAAGCAGGGTGACAATATACAGCCTTGATGTACTCCTTTTCCTATTTGGAACCAGTCTTTTGTTCCATGTCCAGTTCTAACTGTTGCTTCCTGACCTGCATATAGGTTTCTCGAGTTTCAGTACTAGAATGAAATTTTTACTACTATAATTGTGAAATTATTGTGGCATCATCAACTCAACGGACATTAGTTTGAGTAAACTCAGGCAGGTAGTGAAGGACAGGGAAGCTTGGAATGCAGCAGTTCATGGGGTCACAAAGAGTCAAACATGACTGAGCGATTGAACAACAATAACTGTAATTTAAAGTAATTAGTTAATTCAATTTAAACTTTTGAGTATACAGAATATAATTGAAAGAAACAAATTGGCAATGATTTATTATGTACCATAAGCTAATTATATTAATCATTTTCTTTGAAACAATAAACTCCAGGAGCTTAGAACAGTTAGTTATCTTAACTATACCTGTCCAAGTTTCCAACAACTTTATGCAGGTAACTTTAAAAATAAATCATCAATATGAAATTAAGCTGCAGAACTTAAAACAATGTTGCCAAGCATATAACAGAAATCTATTATCCACTTCATATATTTGAGACAACACAGTTGTGTTTGAATTTCAGAAAAATTTAAAGAAAAATGTATGCATATGTATGTTTGCCATTAGCTTTTATTTCTCAAATAATAATTTTATATGCATTTTTAAAATATTCTTTTCCATTTTGGTTTATCACAGGATATTGAATATAGTCCCATGTACTCTATAGTAGGACTATGTTTTTATTTACCCATTCCAATGTAAGAGTTTGTATCTACTAATCCTAAATTCCCAGTCCATTCTTCTCCCTTCCCTCTTTCCCTTGGCAACCACAGGTATGTTCTCTATGTCCTTTTCAATGTCCAGAATTTTAGAAATGTCAAATGCTAAATTTGGTCTTTTGCTGTGTTCAGAAAAAAATTTAAGATTAAAGTACACTTTTTAATATATGAGTTTGCAAATGATCAATAATTCACATAAAAGCAAGATACCTCAGAGTGTTATGAATTTTATTAACCTTATTTCATTTAGAATGTTGGAGCTTTAAGTATTTTATACTGCCACAGAAGGAAATTTTATATTTATGCCTGATTTATCAAAAAAATTAACTAGCTGTAGGTGAATTATTATTTTCTGAAATATTTTGACTTTTAGCCATATAACTACTGCATTTATTTTAGGTTTTATGATAAGATATTGAATATGAAACTATTTGTCATTTGAAATCAACAGCTAAGCAGTCATGCTGTAAAAATTCTGTTTATTGCATTTAATATTACAAAGAGGGCCTAAATCAAAAAAATATTTTTCATTGTAAACTTGTTTTATTGTGTTGGCAACTAGTATCAAGGATATAATGCTTTGTCTTTAAACAATTTATTTGAAAAATAGAATTTAAGTAGGTAACAGTTCTTATGATTTGGAAAAGTTTTTGTAATTATATATTGTGATGCTGCTTTAAATTATTCAGCATTTTAAAAACTATCTTTAAAGTATGTATTCTCAATTTGTACTACTTATCAATTTGTTTATAAAAAGCTTTTTCTTGAATGTTTGTGGTTTAATGATAAAAAGAGTGTTTTATCATTTTTATGTTTATTTTACTTGATATTAAAGATTAATAAGGAATAATATTAATGAATAAGGATTAATAAGTTCAGTTCAGTTCAGTCGCTCAGTCATGTCTGACTCTTTGCAACACAATGGACTGCAGCAAGCCAGGCTTCCCTGTCCATTACCAACTCCTGGAGTTACTCAAACTCATGTCCATAGAGTCAGTGATGCCATCTGAATATCTCATCCTCTGTCATCCCCTTCTCCTCTTGCCTTCAATCTTTCCCAGCATTAGGGTCTTTTCAAATGAGTCAGTTCTTCACATCAGGTGGCTAAAGAATTGAAGTTTCAGCTTCAGCATCAGTCCTTCCAATGAATATTCAGGACAGATTTCCTTTAGGATGGACTGGTTGGATCTCCTTCCTATCCAAGGGACTCTCAAATGTCTCATCCAACACCACAGTTCAAAAACATCAGTTTTTCAGTGCTCACCTTTCTTTTTAGTCCAACTCTCACATCCATATAGGACCACTGGAAAAAGCATAGCTTTGACTAGATGGACCTTTGTTGACAGAGTAATGTCTCTGCTTTTTAATATGCTGTCTAGGTTGGTCATAACTTTTCTTCCAAGGAGCAAGCATCTTTTAATTTCATGCCTGCAGTCACAATCTGCAGTGATTTTGAAGACCCCCAAAATAAAGTCTGTCATGGGACCGATCTTAGTTTTCTGAATGTTGAACTTTAAGCCAACTTTTTCACTCTCCTCTTTCACCTTCATCAAGAGGCTTTTTAGTTCCTCTTCACTGTCTGCCATAAGGGTGGTGTCATGTGCATATCTGAGGTTATTGATATTTCTCCTGGAAATCTTGATTCCAGCTTGTGCTTCTTCCAGCCCACCGTTTCTCATGATGTACTCTGTCTGTAAGTTTAATAAGCCGGGTGATGATATATAACCTTGACATACTTCTTTCCCTATTTGGAACCAGTCTGATGTTCCTATCCAGTTCTAACTGTTGCTTCTTGATATGCATACAGATTTCTCAGAAGGCAGGTCAGGTGGTCTGGTATTCCCATCTCTTTAAGAATTTTCCACAGTTTGTTGTGATCCACACTGTCAAAGTCTTTGGCATAGTCAATAAATCAGAAGTAAATGGTTTTTTTTCTGGAGGTCTCTTGCTTTTTTGATGATCCAATGGATGTTGGCAATTTGATCTCTGTTTCTGCTGCCTTTTCTAAATCAAGCTTGAATATCTGGAAGTTCACATTTCATGTAGTGTTGAAGCCTTGTTGGAGAATTTTGATCATAACTTTGCTAGTCTGTAAGATGAGTGCAACTGTGCAGTAGTTTGAGCATTCTTTGGCATTGCCTTTCTTTGGGATTGTAATGAAAATAAGGTAAGGTCTTATGAAAAAAATAAGATGAAAAATAAAGTTAGGGTTCTAAATTTGATCTCTCAATGGAATATCAACATCAGTCTTTGGAAATACAATTTGTTAAATATTGCTGTGTAATGAAGATATTAAATAAATATTAAAGAAAATAGTTTTCTATTAATTATATAATATATATATATATATATATGTATATAAATGTCCTAAAATAGACAAACCTGGATACATATGTATTTGAAAAACATAATTATTTAATTATCAAAAATTGATCATATCACATCCAGACTAGAAATCAAAACAGAAACGTTCAAGGTTAATAAGGTAGCTGTAGGAGAATGACAAGGGGAAAAGGAAAATGGTAAGGTCAGTGTGATGTATGAGTTTCCTTTTGCTGCTAAATTACTGAAAACTTAGTGGTTCAAAAGAGTACATATTTATTTCTTACAGTTCTGGTAGCCAAAAGTCCAAAATGGATTTGGCCAGAGGTCAGGAGGGGTGGTGGTGAGGAGACAGGCCTTGTCTAAGGTAAGGAGCAGCAGCTGCACTTTGCTAGAACAGCCGTGAAGAGATACCCCACGTCCAAGGTAAGAGAAACCCAAGTAAGATGGTAGGTGTTGCGCGGGGCATCAAAGGGCAGACACACTGAAACCATAATCACAGAAAACTAGTCAATCTAACCACATGGACCACAGCCTTGTCTAACTCAATGAAACTAAGCCATGCCATGTGGGGCCATCCAAGATGGGCGGGTCATGGTGGAAAGGTCTGACAGAATGTGGTCCACTGGAGAAGGGAATGGCAAACCACTTCAGTATTATTGCCTTGAGAACCCCATGAACAGTATGAAAAGGCAAAATGATAGGATACTGAAAGAGGAAATCCCCAGGTCGGTAGGTGCCCAATATGCTACTGGAGCTCAGTGGAGAAATAACTCCAGAAAGAATGAAGGGATGGAGCCAAAGCAAAAACAATACTCAGTTGTTGATGTGACTGGTGATAGAAGCAAGGTCTGATCGTGTAAAGAGCAATATTGCTCAGGAACCTGGAATGTTAGGTCCATGAATCAAGGCAAATTGGAAGTGGTCAAACAGGAGATGGCAAGAGTGAATGATGACATTCTAGGAATCAGAGAACTGAAATGCACTGGATTGGGTGAATTTAACTCAGATGACCATTGTATCTTCTACTGTGGGCAGGAATCCCTTAGAAGAAATGGAGTAGCCATCATGGTCAACAAAAGAGTCTGAAATGTAGTACTTGGAAGCAATCTCAAAAATAGCAGAATGATCTCTGGTCGTTTCTAAGGCAAACCATTCAATATTACAGTAATCCAAGTCTATGCCCCAACCAGTAATGCTGAAGAAGCTGAAATTGAACGGTTCTATGAAGACCTACAAGACCTTTTAGAACTAACACCCAAAAAAGATGTCCTTTTCATTATAGGGGACTGGAATGCAAAAGTAGGAAGTCAAGAAACACCTGGAGTAACAGGCAAATTTGGCCTTGGAATATGGAATGAAGCAGGGCAAAGGCTAACGGAGTTTTACCAAGAGAATGCACAGGCCATAGCAAACACCCTCTTCCAACAACACAAGAGAAGACTCTACACGTGGACATCACCAGATGATCAACACCGAAATCAGATTGATTATATTCTTTGCAGCCAAAGATGGAGAAGCTCTATACAGTCAGCAAAAACACGACCAGGAGCTGACTGTGGCTCAGACCATGAACAACTCCTTATTGCCAAATTCAGACTTAAATTGAAGAAAGTAGAGAAAACTACTAGACCATTCAGGTATGACCTAAATCAAATCCCTCATGATTATATAGTGTAGGTGAGAAATAGATTTAAGGGACTAGATCTGATACATAGAGTGCCTGATGAACTATGGAATGAGGTTCGTGACATTGTACAGGAGACAGGGATCAAGACCATCCCCATGGAAAAGAAATGCAAAAGAGCAAAATGGCTGTCTGGGGAGGCCTTACAAATAGCTGTGAAAAGAAGAGAAGTGAAAAACAAACGAGAAAAGGAAGATATAAGCATCTGAATGCAGAGTTCCAGAGAATAGCAAGGAGAGAAGAGAAAGCCTTCCTCAGTGATCAATGCAAAGAAATAGAGGAAAACAACAGAATGGGAAAGACTAGAGATCTCTTCAAGAAAATTAGAGATACCAAGGGAACATTTCATGCAAAGATAGGCTCAATAACAGACAGAAATGGTATGGACCTAACAGAAACATAAGATATTAAGAAGAGGTGGCAGGAATACACAGAAGAACTGTACAAAAAAGATCTTCATGACCTAGATAATCACAATGGTGTGATCACTCACCTAGAGCCAGACATCCTGGAATGTGAAATCAAGCGGGTCTTAGAAAGCATCACTATGGACAAAGCTAGTGGAAGTGATGGAATTCCAGTTGAGCTATTTCAAATCCCAAAAGATGATACTGTGAAAGTGCTGCACTCAATATGCCAGCAAATTTGGAAAACTCATCAGTGGCCACAGGACTGGAAAAGGTCAGTTTTCATTCCAATCCCAAAGAAAGGCAATGCCAAAGAATGCTCAAACTACTGCACAATTGCACTCATCTCACATGCTAGTAAAGTAATGCTCAAAATTCTCTAAGCCAGGTTTCAGCAATGTGAACCGTGACCTTCCAGATGTTCAAGCTGGTTTTAGAAAGGCAGAGGAACCAGAGATCAAATCGCCAACATGCACTGGATCATAGAAAAAACAAGAGAGTTCCAGAAAAACATCTATTTCTGCTTTATTGACTAGGCCAAAGCCTTTGACTGTGTTGATCACAATAAACTGTGGAAAATTCTGAAAGAGATATGAATACCAGACCACCTGACCTGCCTCTTGAGAAATCTGCATGCAGGTCAGGAAGCAACAGTTAGAACTGGACATGGAACAACAGACTGGTTCCAAATAGGAAAAGGAGTTCGTCAATGCTGTGTACTGTCACCCTGTTTATTTAACTTATATGCAGAGTACATCATGAGAAATGCTAGGCTGGAATAAGCACAGCTGGAATCAAGATTTCTGGGAGAAATATCAATAACCTCAGATATGCAGATGACACCACCCTTATGGCAGAAAGTGAAGAGGAACTAAAAACCCTCTTGATAAAAGTGAAAGAGGAGAGTGAAAAAGTTGGCTTAAAGCTCAACATTCAGAAAAAGAAGACCATGGCATCTGGTCCCATCGCTTCATGGGAAATAGATGGGGAAACATTGGAAACAGTGTCAGACTTTACATTTTGAAGCTCCACAATCACTGCAGAAGGTGATTGCAGCCATGAAATTAAAAGACACTTACTCCTTGGAAGGAAAGTTATGACCAATGTAGGTAGCATATTGAAAAGCAGAGACATTACTTTGCCAATAAAGGTCTGTCTAGTCAAGGCTATGATTTTTCCAGTGTCATGTATGGATGTGAGAGTTGGACTATAAAGAAAGTTGAGCGCCAAAGAATTGATTCTTTTGAACTGTGGTATTGGAGAAGACTATTGAGAGTCACTTGGACTGCAAGGAGATCCAACCAGTCCATTCTAAAGGATATCAGTCCTGGGTGTTCTTTGGAAGGACTGATGCTAAAGCTGAAACTTCAGTACTTTGGCCACCTCATACGAAGAGTTGACTCATTGGAAAAGACCTTGATGATGGGAGAGATTGGGAGCAGGAGGAGAAGGAGACGACAGAGGATGAGATGGCTGGATGGCATCACCGACTCCATGGACGTGATTTTGAGTGAACCCTGGGAGTTGGTGGTGGACAGGGAGGCCTGGCGTGCTGCAATTCATGTGGTCACAAAGAGTCGGACACAACTGAGAGACTGAACTGAACTGAGACTAAAATCAAGGTGCTGGAAAGGCCATATTCCTTCCTGGAGATTTTAGGAGGAAATCCATCCTTTTTGTTTTACGTGTTTTCTAGAAGATCTATGCATTCCTTGGTTTATGGACCCTTTCCGTATTCAGTCACTGATAGCTATTTATTTCTCTCATCTCGTCATTCTGGCGCTCTTCTTCTGCTTCCCTCTTCCATATTATGGACTCTGATGATTATATTAGGTTCCTTGTCATAATCCAGGATCATTTCTCCAACTCAGCATTATCTGATTACCCACCTTAATTTGATTTATGTTAATTTGATTAATCTTAGCTGTCCCCTATCATGTAACCTAGTATATTTATAGGCTCTGGGTTTAAGCTGTGCAATTATTTTTGAACAATTTTTTTGCTTACCATAAGTGATGGACTATAAACACTAGCATCATTAGGCACAGAAGAAAAACAATAAAAGGCTGAAAAATTGTATATGTTAAATTCTAAGTGCCTTCAAATATCTTGAGATGGGAAAATATAAAAATTCTGGGTTAAAGGTGACTTTTCATGTTTCTTAGGTTTTCATTTTTGTTTTCCTCAGTCCAGTGATAATCGCTATGTTTTAGTGTCTGAAACCTAAAATTCCATCATTATTAATCTGTGAGTCCGTCTTCTACCATCTTCCTTTGCTGATCAAGGTTATTAATGTTTAAAGCAGCCAGAGAGAAAATAAAATATATGTGATCACTCTGGTGTAGAATAGTTTGAACTGTTCATTTGTCAGCTTCTTTGTCAAAACTTTGACCTAATTAGTTGGCTACTTTAACAGATCTCAAAAACTAATGAAATTATGGCCACATCTTGATAACAACCTTAACTTATCGCCAGTAGCTTATTTAAGCATTCCTTATTTGCATATGGTTGAAATCTAATATTTGATGTAGACTATATCTACTTTACTTCATAATTTTTATAAAATCAAGTTAAACTTTTATAAATCAAGTTAAATTTTTATAAAATCAAGGATAAAAAGTTATGTCTTTTTTTGGATTACCTTAATACCTCCCCCAAAGGTCTCATTCTTTTATTGCATTAGAAACCATTCTGTATCTGGAAAATATGTACAGCATTTTGTCCCTACACTTAATTATAAACCATTAACCATATATATATATATATATATATATATATATATACACATACATACATACACACACATACGCATACACATGCACACATGCAAGCAAACACATATATTATCTTTTACATAATCAGAGAATTTCAGAATTTAGGTACTGAAAGAGAAATAATGGAGTAAATAAGCCAAATCTAGAGAAGAAAAAATGTCTACATCAAATTAAATTTAAAAACCTGTGCCTCACTTTCTGAGCCTATATTGCATTTTATTCTCAGCTCACCTTAATAAAATAATATCATTCTGAAAAGGGAACCCTCCTACACTGCTGGTGGGAATAAATTGGTGCAACTACTATGGACAGTAACAATGGAGATTCCTTAAAAACTAAAATTAGAGTTACCATACGATCCAGCAATTCCACTCCTTGATACTTATACAGAAATGATGAAAATTCTAATTTGAGATACTCTGCTCAATACTCTATAATAACCTAAATAGGAAAATAATTTGAAAAACAATAGACATGTATAACTGAATCATTTTTCTGTATACCTGAAACTAATATAGCATTGTTAATCAAATATGAAAAGTTAAGTGAAAGTCTCTCATGAAGAAAGAATCATGTCTGATTCTTTGCATCCCCATGGAGACCTCCAAGGCTCCTCTGTCCATGTAATTGTTCAGAGAAGAATATTGGAGTGGGTTACCATTTCTTTTTCCAGGATGTCTTCCCAGCACAGGGATTGATCAGGGTCTCCTGTCCTGCAGGCAGATTTTTTAACCCTCTGAGCTCCCAACTCCAATATAAAATAAAAATTAAAAACAATTTAAGGGATAGCAAAGACACTTGTGCCCCAATGTTCATAGCAGCACTACAGTACCCAAAACACAGAAACAACCTAAATATCCACTGACACATTAATGGATAAAGAAGATGGGGTATGTACTTACAATAAAACATTGTTTCTCAGTGGTTGTGTTCAACTCTTGGTGACCCCATGAACTGTAGCATGCCAGGCTCCTCTGTCCATGGGAATTTCCAGGCAAAAATGCTGGAATATTATTCATCTTTAAAAAGGAATGTAATAACACCGTTTGCAGCTTCATGGATAGACCTAGAGATTAGCATGTCAAGTGAAGTCAGACAGAGGAAGACAAATAACATATGATATCACTTAGATAAGGAATAAAAATGGGCTTATTTATAAATAAGCTATGAACTTATTTACAAATCAGAAATAGACTCAAAACAAACTATTAGTTACCAAAGCAGAAATGAGGAGAAGAATAAATTAGGAATTTGGGATTAACAGATACAACTACAATACATAAAACAGATAAATATCAAGGGCCTACTGATGTTAGAGTGTGGGTGTCTGAAACCATTTTAGATTTTTGCCTGTGTTTGGTTTAGGCTCCTGGAATTAGATTATAGACAACAAAAAAGTGAAAGCATTCATGTTTTCCCATGCTGCCTTAGATATTGATAATTTACGGTTTCTAATGTATAGATGCTAGAAGGAAAGATTTAGAAGAAATCACATTTAATATTGGCTTTCTGGAAGGCACAAGTCTCATAGGTCTCCTGAATTTTGTAGTATATACTTGTGATTTATCAGATAATGGAATGGCAATGTGAATCTAGGGACCTCAGAAAAGGCAAACTTTTGTGTAATTCCAGTTTCTCACTATGAATTGTACAAAAACAAAACAAAACACAACAAAGCACAGAGGTGAGATGGGACATTTGGAACTGAGAGGTAGCTAGGAAAACAGTTTAATACAGGCAAAAGATCATTTATAAAATTCCATGTTATATTTCTTGTTCTCAGTCAGGTTTGAGACAGAGCAAAGCCTCATCTATTAGTAGACTGTCAGACATATGAGATCAATTACCTATGCTAAGGTTTTCTTAGAAAAATCCTCTTCACCATTGTACCCCAATGTCCCAAAGGGCAGTGGTTATAAAAGCCAGTGCTAGTGTTGCTAATAAGGTAGTGCAATGAGATGTTCTTATCAGAAAAAAAAATGTGTTTTAATGGAAATACAAATACTTCATAGCTACGTATCCATGGTTAATTTACAGATATACTCTAGGCCTCAGTTCTTTCATACAGAGAATAGAAAAAATACTACTGTTCTCATACAATTTGTTAAGAATTAAAGTTACTAACTATATAAAATGACGTGTTCTGAGTACTTACCCAGTATTTATTTGCCCATTTTCTTTTCTCTTTTTCTGAATAAGTGATTGTTGTAGAGCACGTCACATGTATTGTGTTAGTCACTCAGTCATTTCTGACTCTTTTTGACCCCATGGACTGTAGCATGGCAGTCTCCTCTGGCCGTGGAATTCTCCAGGCAAGAATACTGGGATGGGTAGCCATTTGTTTCTCCAGGGGATCTTCCTGACCCATGGGTCATTGCAAATGGATTCTTTACTGTTTCAGCCACTTGGGAAGCCCAAAATATACCAAGGTAGGGCTCAGTGATTTCACAGCTTATTGAAGAGTCATTTGTGAATAAACAGTGGGACATGGAACAACAGACTGGTTCCAAATAGGAAAAGGAGTACATCAAGGCTGCATATTGTCATTCTGCTTATTTAACTTATATGCACAGTACATCATGAGAAATGCTAGGCTGGAAGAAGCACAAGCTGGAATCAAGATTGCTGGGAGAAACATCAATAACCTCAGATATGCAGATGACACCACCCTTATGGCAGAAAGTGAAGAGGAACTAAAAACCCTCTTGATGAAAGTGAAAGAGGAGAGTGACAAAGTTGGCTTAAAGCTCAACATTCAGAAAACGAAGATCATGGCATCTGGTCCCATCACTACATGGCAGATAGATGGGGAAATAGTAGAAACTGTCAGACTTTATTTTTCTGGGCTCCAAAATCACTGTAGATGGTGACCGCAGCCATGAAATTAAAATATGCTTACTCCTTGGAAGGAAAGTTATGACCAACCTAGATAGCATATTAAAAAGCAGAGACATTACTTTGCCAACAAAGGTCTGTCTAGTCAAGGCTATGGTCTTTCCAGTAGTCATGTATGGATGTGAGAGTTGGACTGTGAAGAAGGCTGAGCGCTGAAGAATTGATGCTTTTGAACTGTGGTGTTGGAGAAGACTCTTGAGAGTCCCTTGGACTGCAAGGAGATCCAACCAGTCCATTCTGAAGGAGATCAGCCCTGGGATTTCTTTGGAAGGACTGATGCTAAAGCTGAAACTCCAGTACTTTGGCCACCTCATGCAAAGAGTTGACTCATTGGAAAAGACTCTGATGCTGGGAGGGATTGGGGGCAGGAGGAGAAGGGGATGACAGATGATGAGATGGCTGGATGGCATCACTGACTTAATGGACGTGAGTCTGAGTGAACTCGGGGAGTTGGTGATGAACAGGGAGGCCTGGCGTGCTGCGATTCATGGGGTCGCAAAGAGTCAGACATGACTGATTGACTGATCTGATCTGATCTGATGATCAACTGTCCCAGAATTATACATAGTAGGAACCCATCCCAAATACTTATACATGGCTATTTCAGCTTACATTTAAACTGATTAAGTTTAAAAACCAATCCCTAAATTGCATTGGCCACATTTCAAGCGTTCAATAGCCACATATGCCTAGTGTTTACTGTATTTGAAACTTTATATAACACTTCCTTCCCTGGAGAAAATCTCACTGGGTAAGGCTGAATTTAGTATAGCTAATCTTATGAGGCACTGAGGAAGGCCCAGGGCTTTTGAACTGTGGTTCTGGAGAAGACTCTTACAAGTTCCTTGGACAGCAAGGAGATCAAACCAGTCAATCCTTAAGGAAATCAACCCTGACTGGTGACTAGAAGGACTGATGCTGACCCTGGAGCTCCAATACTTTGGCCACCTGATATGAAGAGCTGACTCACTGAAAAAAAACTCATGCTGGGAAATATTGAGGGCAGGTGAAGGTACTACAGGATGAGACAGTTGGATGGAATGATTGAGAAAATGGACATGAGTTTGAGCAAATTCTGGGAGATAGTGTGGGACAGGGAAGCCTGGCATGCTGCATTCCATGGGGTCACAAAGAATCAGACAAGACTTAGCAACTGAACAACAACAAATCTTATGTAAGTGTGCTCCATTATGCCCCTTAGGAAATTCTTTTACCCATTTCTTTGTTCACTCATCTGTAGGATGACCAACTTGTCCTGATTTCCCCTAGACTTTCCCTGTTTTAGCAGAGAAATGACACAAATCTTCCCAGCTCTCATGGAGATTTACATTGGGGATTTTACAGTGATTAATTCTTAAGTATGTCCTTGTTTATGTCTGTGATAGTTTACTCTAGAGTACTAGGATTTTACATTGATTTCCTACCTTGCACCTTGATCTTTCATGTGTTTGCTACTACTTCATTTCTTCATTGTTCTATGAGAAATATGGTCTTTCTTCATGGACGGGATTGTGCTTGTAATGTAAAATCATTTTCAGCCTCTTTCTAACTGGACTACAAAATGCAGACATTTCATAGAAAAATTATATATTGTCTTTTTGTGAATAAACTAGTATTTGTAGATTTGACCACTTGCTGGTGTTTACCTTGATTGTTCTGTGCTCATGTGCAGCTTGATTGACAACTCTTATACAGATGATTGCCTGAGTAAACCAAAGTGACTTATTCTCATGGATATTAAGGCATCAGAATTTCTATTTGATTTTTCTCCATAAATGTTTTCAATCTTTCTGGTATCAAATCAAACTAAATCTTTTTTCTATCCCATTTTGATGTGACAGAGGCAAAAATGTTCTGTCACTGTAACATTTAAGTGGGCAATTGCACAATGATTCTCTTTTTTCCACTTTGGCCACAGGTAAGAATTTTCTTTATAATAGTAGTAACACATAAGGTGTTCAAAGGTTCATAGCCTATATTATTGGAGAGGAAGAAAATTTTGAGATGTCCTAAATCACCAGAAAGCAAACTGCATATTGGAATGGGATGGACAATGGCTGAGCAAAATTTGTGATATAAACTGATCATCAATAGTAGGAGCTTATATCATTTAGAATAGACTAAGTTGCAAGAAAATAAAATAGAACTACATATATTGTGACTCAATAGGATAATATTTTAATTTTGCTTTCATAACTCTCTTGGGGGATGTCTAGGTCTATAAGAATTGGGGTGGGGCTAGAGCTCATCATCAGTTCATTTAGGCACACAAGTAGATAGAGGTTCATCCATCTTCAATGACCTTTCAAGGTAACCATGTTTGCTCTGGTTATCTACTACTACATAAAACACTATTTCAAAACTTAAGGGTTGAAAAAAGAAACAAACAAAAACAAATTCACAATATACCAATAGCCTCTGGATTCACCTGGTCAATTCTTCTGCTGGTTTCATCTAAGCTCACTGATGTGACCGCTGCCATTTGTAGTGTCAGTTTGGTCTTCATTCACATGCCCAATGGCTGAGATGGAAAAGCTAGGATAGTTCAAGGCTGGCCAGAAACCCATGATGGCTGTATTCATGTGTCTGACAGCTCAGATGGCATTGCTGGACCAGCTGAAGGATGGCCAGGAATTTCACTTTCTTCACACTGTCTCTCCAGTAAGGCAGATGAAACTCTTTACACAGAGGTGGCAGATTCCAAGATGGTAAATGTTGGAGTTAATGGAATTCCTAGAGGCTAAATATTGAAATAGGACACACCATAGCAGTGATACTTTTATTTGCCCAAGCAACTCACATGCCCATAAGAAGTGTTCATCCTGATGGAAAGAGTTGCAAGAAATCTGTGACCAGATTTAATACCCAAAGCAACTGTCTCTACTCTGCTAACTGAATGGAGAATGATGATGAGAAGAACATAATGAGTTTTAATGAGTAGGTCTAGAAGTGGCACAAATTATTTCTATTCATATTCTGTGGCCACAGATTCTTCCCATTGTTGTCTGCATGTCACATTTGTAATGAAGATTTTCAGTTTCTCCCATAGTGAGGTCAATTATATTTCTATGGATCTTAAATTTGGGTTTGGTTACTGGATTATATTATGGGGCTTCCCTGGTGGCTCAGATGGTAAAGAATCTGCCTGCAATATAGGAGACCCAGGTTCAATCCCTGGGTCAAGAATATCCCCTGGAGGAAGAAATGGCAACCCACTCCAGTATTCTTGCCTGGAGAATTCCATGGACAGAAGAGCCCAATGGGCAACAGTCCATGGAGTTTCAAAGAGTTGGATATGTCTGAGTGACTAACACTCTTCATTGGGTTATATTATACTTTTTTGAACAAGGGATACAAGGAGAAACCTGAAAACCTGACTGAGCTTTGAGGTTTATCTTCTCTTGGTTCTCTTGGAAGATTCTGCTTACACTATTATCTGAAGTCTCAGATAATCTGTCGGATTCTAAGAGAAAGGTGACTCAGAATTTCCCCTTATACCAGAAGACAGCTACAAAACCTTCAGAAGGAGATTCACAGAGCAATGAGTGAACTCAGCAAAATCAAGAAAGATTCACAGTTGAGTCTTGTCTAATTCATTAACTTATAGAATCATGAGCTAAACAAATGATTGTCTTAAGCCACTAAATTTAGGAGTGTTTGGTTGCATACCAAAAGCTAACTAATACATACTCTATTATTTAGGACTCAGTTCAACCTAACTTACAAATGAAGCTGAAATGTGTATATTTTAATTGTGTGCTATGGACAAAGAGAAACTCTCATTTAGATAAAGTAAGCAGGCTGCCACAATGCAAAATCTTATTCATCAAATATCTATTTGTACCCTTCTTTTCATGCATTCACAAAAATGCACTCAGTCTTCTCACCAGTTCCATCCAATTACTGCATTAATCTAAAATAAAGAAAGGCAAAGCGGAGTTTGCTGGTACTAGCATGTTCTTCACATATTGCATGATATGGTTTTAATAGTAGGAAAACTCATAAAAATGCAGATTATCTTTCTCTGCAAATTTCCCACTTCTGATACATAATTGCAGAGCAATAAAAATAGTATATAATAAAAAATCTTATTTATAAAGGGAATCAAAATAAATACATAACAGTCATTCACCCATAGAAGTGACATAATAATGCTGAGAAACTGAGAAAATATTATATGACCCAGATTTTTTTATACCCTGGATCTTCTCCTTATATGGAAGTTGCTTGTTCATGCTTTTATGTGGCACTGGCTCCATACTCTGGGTAGTTATTTCTTGTCCATTATTTGTAGGATCACATTTGTAGTAGTCATTAAGGAATAACTTGTGCTAGTTTTATTCTATCTAAAATGCATGTTTTTGCAGTCACAAAATTTCAAAAATCAGGCTCATGGTTTGTCTCAAAAACATCTCATGTTTCTGATCTTCTTTGCTTACTTTTAGTATCATATGCCAGTAATTTTCTTTGCATTTATTTCCAAGAAGAAGTTCTTAGAATCATTCTTGTATTTGCCTCTTTTTCCTCTTGCCTGTTTCACTTTAACAGGAGTCATTCAACTCTTACACCATATAAAACAATATAACTGGATAGAAAACTTTCTAGCCTACCATTGAGGATCCAAGAGCAGTTATTAACTTTACCACCTTTGCAAAACTGTTAATTCCATGATTCTTATTTCCTATAGCTCGGCTCTGAAATAACCAATTCTTACCTGGATAATTTGTCTTTATTAAAACCCTACTAAATGCAGCAATTGAGTCAACATACACTAAAATTTTATCTGGATGAGTGCTATCTGATCACTTATCCTGAACTACAGAAATGGTAGACTCTGAGTTACTGAAATCATAGTTTTACAAAGCGTTTTAAATCAATGTATGCCATTTTAATTCCTTCTAGTCTTTGGTATCATGTTAATAATTGCCTGCCATAAAACAACAAATACTTAAATATAGATTTAAATATTAATTAGTGTAGGTTAGGTAACACCAATCAGATTCAAACTTATAATGGTTCTATGCAATAAAAATGTATTTCTTGCTTACGTAAGAATCTTGGGCAGTATCCAGGTATTGAAGTGTTCTGTTTTACATATTCAGAGACTCAGGATAAAGACTGTATTATCATCTTCAACATGTTACTTCCTACTTCACCATCAGTTTCTCTGCCCATTCAGAAGAAAGAGGAAGTAGCAAGAAGAAGTTTAATGGGAAGTTTACTTGGGGAAAGGGGAGAGAAAAATCAGCTTTTATTTTTCATTGGCAAGACCAGGAGTACATGATCACACCAAACTTTAAGAGGGCTTGAGAAGTCTAGTCAAACTGTTTGTCCACAAAGAAGAGCCATGTTTAATAATTGTTAATCTCAATTAAGTGGCTCAGATCGTAAAGAATTTGCCTGCAACACAGGAGACCTGTGTTGGATCCCTGGGTCAGAAAGATCCCCTGGAGAAGGGAAAGGCTACCCACTCCAGTATTCTTGCCTGGGAAATCCCATGAACAGAGGAGCCTGGTGCGCTACAGTCCATGGGGTCAAAAAGAGACATACATGACTGAATAACTAACACTTTCACTTTTTTTTCAATCTTGTCCTGTTTAGGGAAAATATAGGTCAACTCAACATTTGTTCTTTCCATTTTCACAGCACCTATCAAATAGTTCTTACCAGGCTTTTCCTGCTTTGGTATAAGGTCATAATTGCTCAGTCTACTATTCCATTTCCCACATTCTCCTCCTCCCTTTAATTTCTTCCTATGATAATTGCAATCTTGTACTTGAGGTAGTCAGCTTCTTCTGAACCCTTTTATCTTGGGTTAGATCAGGCAATTTTGCTAATAGATTCCATCATATGAGTTTATTTATGGTTTCACTGTAATTAATTTATCTTCCTCCTTACTCTGAGGGAGTATTTGAATTGAGCTTGTTTAACCTGAAATGATTTGGAGAAGGAAATGGCAACTCATTCCAGTGTTCTAGCGAATGCCAGGGACGGGGGATTCCGTCCTGGGAATCCATGGGCTGCCTTCTATGAGATCGCACAGAGTTGGACATGACTGAAGTGACTTAGCAGCAGCAGCAGCAGCAAGCTGAAATGATATCCTCACACACTGCTTTTATCCTCACTGGTAGAAGCAGTGATGCTATTCCTAAGCAGAAGACTCTGCAAATCTTATCCACTCATAAGCTATGAATTAATATATCTTGTAACACAGGTCATGTGCATCCCCAGACTACACTATTAGGAGTCTTATAGGACAATTTCACACCTGGTGGAGTTTGTTGGCTACTTATTGAATCTTTTAGCAACTTCTTAGAATTAAAAAAAAATGTTACACTAAAGAACTGTACACTGAAATCATCAGTAAAGAAAATATGGCTTTGTCAATGAATTTTTTTCTACTTGAAACTGTAAACAAAAGCAACTGAGTGAACTAATGTGGAAGCTTTCAAAGTTGGAAAACTGTATAAAGTAGGAATTTATAAAGGGATAGTTTAGGATTCCAGGAGAAGCCTAGCACCATAAATCATTCACAATCACCTAATAATGCTTTCTGCTTGATAAATACCAATTTTTTTTTATGGTAAACAGGTTCATTTTGACAATAAAACCTGAATGCCATGTAGGGACAGATGCAAATTACTGACACTTAATTCAAATTTTCTCTGAGCAGAGACTAAAATAGCAAGCTCCAGAAAAATGAAGTCTGAAGGAACAGGCAAAGAACAGAAATCTAACGCTTCAGTTCAGTTCAATTCAGTTCAGTCACTCAGTCGTGTCCGACTCTTTGCGACCCCATGAACTGAAGCACTCCAGGCCTCCCTGTCCATCACCAACTCCTGGAGTTCACTCAGACTCACGTCCATCGAGTCAGCGATGCCATCCAGCCATCTCATCCTTTGTCGTCCATTCTCCTCCTGCCCCAATCCCTCCCAGCATTAGAGTCTTTTCCAATGAGTCAACTCTTCACATGAGGTGGCCAAAGTACTGGAGTTTCAGCTTTAGCATCATTCCTTCCAAAGATATAAATTCAAAAGCCTTATCTTGGCTAAAAATTACAGTTGAATACCTCAGAAATTGATCAGAAATGAATAGAATAGAAACATATTCAGTTTTTCAGATTTTATTGTCAGAGACAGCTGAGTTCAGGCTGTTAAAGTGTGTGATTTCTTCATTCTTAAAACAATCCCTAATCCTAAAATTTAAATAAACAAGAATAGGCCTATGAAACAGAAAGACAGGGGAAACACACACACACACACACACACACACACACACAATGGCATGGAGATTGAGGCAGTTATTCAAAAAACTTATTTAGAAAAGGAGAATCACTGAGAATGAACTGCAATGGGCAAGGCAAATTCTTTCCCAAAACAATAAAAGCCCCAAATTTTAAAACAAAATGGAAAAAAAATAAAAGACTTAAATAGCAACTCAGAAATAGCTTGTTTTTCCATTCCGACACATAATGATACCTGCTATGAACTAGTGTCCATTATGTGTTTAAAAATGGGAGCTTTTATTACACTTGCCTTAAACATTGTCCATATAAATATATTGGATATCCTGGGCTTAGTTTATCACTTAATGATAAGTTATCAGCTTTTGGGTAATTATGGTCAGATTTTACAAAGGATCCTCCCTATCATTCAGAGATCATGGGTATGAAATTAAATCAAATAGCAGCTCAAATTTTAAAAGAATTTAAGTATATATATTTATGGTGGTTTAGTTGCTAAATTCGGAGAAGGCAATGGCAACCCACTCCAGTACTCTTGCCTGGAAAATCACATGGATAGAGGAGCCTGGTAGGCTGCAGTCCATGGGGTCGTGAAGAATCAGACACGACTGAGTGACTTCACTTTCCCTTTTCACTTTCATGCATTGGAGAAGGAAATGGCAACCCACTCCAGTGTTCTTGCCTGGAGTATCCCAGGGACGGTGGAGCTTGTGGGTTGCCGTCTATGGGGTCACACAGAGTCGGACATGACTGAAGCGACTTAGCAGCAGCAGCAGCAGTTGCTGAGTATGTCCAACTCTTTGTGACCCCTTGGACTGTAGCCTCCTAGGCTCCTCTGTCTGCAGGATTTCTTAGGCAAGAATACTGGCATACATTGCCATTTCCTTCTCCAGGATACATATTTATATCCATTGACATATTGTTAAGTCACTAATGAGAAGTATTATTTTTAATTGGGTAATTAAAGAATCAGACTGAGATTAATATTTATTGGTTGCTTTTCTCTTAATAATAGTTCGTATTTTCCAGCCATGTAGTTTTACTAAGATTAATCCTTCCCACCATGTTCAGAAATATGACTGATTGGCATAATCTAATTGAAATACCCCATCCCATGATTACAAACCCAATAAGATTCATGAAACTTCAGTATCTCCTTACTGCTAGATTTGAATATGTGAGTATGCAGCCTTAGGAAATATTAGAAAGATACCTATCAGAAGTAAGATGGGAATTTTCCAAGAATGGATCCAAAATCAGTTGTTGAAAAGATATCAAGATGCCGAGTAGGAGGACATTGGACTCACTTCCACTCACAAACATAACAAAAGTACAACTAAATGTGTAGAGTGAATCTTGCTAAAATCTACCTGGGGACTAGCAGAACAGATGTTCTACCACCAAGACTGTAAAGAAAGATCAATATAGAATGTAACTGAAAAGAAGCAGAAGCAATCTAATTGGGGTCTGCAACCCTAGAGAGGGACACAGAACAGGAGTATATCAGAGGCTACATGATCCAACTTCTATTACAGGATCAGATCAGATCAGATCAGTTGCTCAGTCGTGTCCGACTCCTTGCGATCCCATAAATCAAAGCACTCCAGGCCTCCCTGTCCATCACCAACTCCTGGAGTTCACTCAGACTCACGTCCATCGAGTCAGTGATGCCATCCAGCCATCTCATCCTCTGTCGTCCATTCTCCTCCTGCCCCAATCCCTCCCAGCATCAGAGTCTTCTCCAATGAGTCAACTCTTCGCATGAGGTGGCCAAAGTACTGGAGTTTCAGCTTTAGCATCATTCCTTCCAAAGAAATCCCAGAGATGATCTCCTTCAGAATGGACTGGTTGGATCTCCTTGCAGTCCAAGGGACTCTCAAGAGTCTTCTCCAACACCACAGTTCAAAGGCATCAATTCTTCAGTGCTCAGCCTTCTTCACAGTCCAACTCTCACATCCATACATGACCACAGGAAAAACCATAGTCTTGACTATATATCCAAAGGAAAAAAAAATACTGATAAAAAAAATGCATGCATGTATCTCAGTGTTCATAGCAGCACTATTTATGATAACCAAGAAGGCAGCAATCCACATGTTTATCAACAGATGAATGGATAAAGATTATATATATATATATATATATATATATATATATATATAAGGAAGGAAATGAAAGAATGAAATTTTGCCATTTGCAACAGCATGAATGGAATGGACCTAGAGGACACTGTGCTTAATGTAAAAAGTCAGACAGAGAAAATAAAATACCTTATGTTTCCACTTATATGTGGAATCTAGAATATAAATCAAATTAATGAAAGCAAAACAGAAGCACTCATAGAGAACAAAATAATGGTTACCAGTTGGTAGAGGGCTATAGAGAGGGAAAAGCTAGGGCAAGGGGTTTAAGAGGTACAAACTACTAGGAAATACATTAGTGAGTGAAGTGAAGTTGCTCAGTCATGTCCGACTCTTTGTGACCCTGTGGATCGTAGCCTACCAGGCTCCTCCATCCATGGGATTCTCCAGGCAAGAATACTGGAGTGGGTTGCCATTTCCTTCTCCAGGGGATCTTCCTGACCCAGGGATCGAACCCAGGTCTCCCACATTGGGGGCAGATGCTTTAACCTCTGAGCCACCAGGGAACTACATTACACCAGGGAAGTAAATACATTCAGTTCAGTTCAGTTGCTCAGTCGTGTCCAACTCTTTGCGACCCCATGAATTGAAGCACACCAGGCCTCCCTGTCCATCACCAACTCCTTGAGTTCACTCAGACTCATGTCCATTGAGTCAGTGATGCCATCCAGCCATCTCATTCTCTGTCATCCCCTTCTCCTCCTGCCCCCAATCCCTCCCAGCATCAGAGTCTTTTCCAATGAGTCAACTCTTCACATGAGGTGGCCAAAGTACTGGAGTTTCAGCTTTAGCATCATTCCTTCCAAAGAAATCCCAGGGCTGATCTTCTTCAGAATGGACTGGTTGAATCTCCCTGCAGTCCAAGGGACTCTCAAGAGTCTTCTCCAACACCACAGTTCAAAAGCATCAATTCTTCAGTGCTCAACCTTCTTCATAGTCCAACTCTCACATCCATATATGATCACAGGAAAAAACATAGCCTTGACTAGACCGACCTTTGTTGGCAAAGTAATGTGTCTGCTTTTGAATATGCTGTCTAGGTTGGTCATAACTTTCCTTCCAAGGAGTAAGCGTCTTTTAATTTCATTAGAAATATGATTGAAGTGAAAGTGAAGTTGCTCAGTCGTGTCTGACTGTTTGCGACCCCATGTTCTGTAGCCTACCACCCTCTTCCATCCATGGGATTTTCCAGGCAAGAGTACTGGTGTGGGTTGCCATTTCTTTCTCCAGATGATCTTCCCACCCAAGGATTGAACCCGTGTCTCCTGCATTGTAGGCAGATGCTTTAGCATCTCAGCCACCAGAGAAATCAGGTGCCTGAAGAATATTTGTGACAAAAGGAAGAGAACAGGAGAGAAACTAAGATTTAGTGACAGCTCCCAATTACCATGCAGTATGTTACTTTATTTCTCACCCTTGATTTCTGCTAATCTTCACTATTACTCTCCAAGTAGGTGTGAAGATTTTCTTTGTTTGCATATATTCAACAAATATTTGAGTCTTTACTTGTGTCACATATTTTTAAGGATATATAGTTGGGTACACCGGGGAAGGCAATGGCACGCCACTCCATTACTCTTCCCCGGAGAATCCCATGGACAGAGGAGCCTGGTGGGCTGCAGTCCATAGGGTCTCTAAGAGTCAGACATGACTGAGCAATTTCACTCTCATTTTTCACTTTCATGCATTGGAGAAGGAAATGGCAACCCACTCCAGTGTTCTTGCCTGGAGAATCCCAGGCACAGGGGAGCCTGGTGGGCTGCCATCTATGGGGTCGCACAGAGTCGGACACGACTGAAGCGACTTAGAAGCAGCAGCAGCAGCTGGGTACACAAAAGTTACAGTCCCTTTTTTTGCATATTAAACTTCAGATGGCTAACTACCTTGCCCTGGATTTTGGAAAATAGTGTCCCTCCCTATACCCTTCTCCAAATAGAGGTAGGAGAATCTTGTGGGCAGAGGAGCCTGGTGGGCTAGAGTCCATAGAGTCGGAACGCAAAGGGTCAGACACAACTGAAGCGATTAAGCATGCACACATGCAGACTGTAAAGTTAGTAATTATAGAGCTGAGATTTAAAGCCAGATATCAATAACTCCAAAGCTAAACATCTTTTTACTCCACTTAAGATACCTTCCGGCAGCATATGGATACCATCCGGTAGGAATGGAGCCAAGGCAAAAACAATACACAGCTGTGGATGTGACTGGTGATAGAAGCAAGTTCCGATGCTACAAAGAGCAATATTGCATAGGAACCTGGAATGTCAGGTCCATGAATCAAGGCAAATTGGAAGTGATCAAACAAGAGATGGCGTGAGTGAATGTCAACATTCTAGGAATCAGCAAACTGAAATGGACTGGAATGGGTGAATTTAACTCAGATGACCATTATATCTACTACTGCAGGCAGGAATCCCTCAGAAGAAATGGAGTAGCCATCATGGTCAACAAAAGAGTCCTAAATGCAGTACTTGGATGCAATCTCAAAAATGACAGAATGATCTCTGTTCATTTCCAAGGCAAACCATTCAATATCACAGTAATCTAAGTCTATGCCCCAACCACTAATGCTGATGAAGCTGAAGTTAAACGGTTCTATGAAGATCTACAAGACCTTTGAGAACTAACACCCAAAAAAGATGTCCTTTTCATTATAGGGGACTGGAATGCAAAAGCAGGAAGTCAAGAAACACCTGGAGTAACAGGCAAATTTGGCCTTGGAATACGGAATGAAGCAGGGCTAAGACTAAAAGAGTTTTGCCAAGAAAATTCACTGGTCATAGCAATTACCCTCTTCCAACAACACAAGAGAAGACTCTACACATGGACATCACCAGATGGTCAACACCAAAATCAGATTGATTATATTCTTTGCAGCCAAAGATGAAGAAGCTCTATACAGTCAGCAAAAACAAGACCAGGAGCTGACTGTGGCTCAGACCATGAACTCCTTATTGCCAAATTCAGACTTAAATTGAAGAAAGTAGGGAAAACCACTAGACCATTCAGGTATGACCTAAATCAAATCCCTTATGATTATACGGTGGAAGTGAGAAATAGATTTAAGGGCCTAGATCTGATTGACAGAGTGCCTGATGAACTATGGAATGAGGTTCGTGACATTGTACAGGAGACAGGGATCAAGACCATCCCCATGGAAAAGAAATGCAAAAAAGCAAAATGGCTGTCTGAGGAGGCCTTACAAACAGCTGTGAAAAGAAGAGAAGCGAAAAGCAAAGGAGAAAAGGAAAGATATAAGCATATGAATGCAGAGTTCCAAAGAATAGCAAGAAGAGATAAGAAAGCCTTCCTCAGCGACCAATGCAAATAAATTGAGGAAGACAACAGAATGGGAAAGACTAGAGATCTCTTCAAGAAAATTAGAGATACCAAGGGAACATTTCATGCAAAGATGGGCTCGATAAAGGACAGAAATGGTATGGACCTAACACAAGCAGAAGATATTAAGAAGAGGTGGCAGGAATACACAGAAGAACTGTACAAAAAGATCTTCACGACCCAGATAATCACAATGGTGTGATCACTCATCTAGAGCCAGACATCCTGGAAAGTGAAATTAAGTGGGCCTTAGAAAGCATCACTACGAACAAAGCTAGTGGAGGCGATGGAATTCCAGTTGAGCTATTTCAAATCCTGAAAGATGATGCTGTGAAAGTGCTTCACTCAATATGCCAGCAAATTAGGAAAACTCAGCAGTGGCCACAGGACTGGAAAAGGTCAGTTTTCATTCCAATCCCAAAGAAAGGCAATGCCAAAGAATGCTCAACTACCACACAATTGCACTCATCTCACATGCTAGTAAAGTAATGCTCAAAATTCTCCAAGCCAGGCTTCAGCAATACGTACACTGTGAACTTGCTGATGTTCAAGCTGGTTTTAGAAAAGGCAGAGGAACCAGAGACCAAATTGCCAACATCTGCTGGATCATTGAAAAAGCAAGAGAGTTCCAGAAAAACATGTATTTCTGCTTTTTTGACTATGCTAAAGCCTTTGACTGTGTGGATAACAATAAACTGTGGAAAATTCTGAAAGAGATAGGAATACCAGACCACCTGACCTGCCTCTTGAAAAATCTGCATGCAGGTCAGGAAGCAACAGTTAGAACTGGACATGGAACAACAGACTGGTTCCAAAAAGGGAAAGGAGTACATCAAGGCTGTATATTGTCACCCTGTTTATTTAACTTCTATGCAGAGTACATCATGAGAAACGCTGGACTGGAAGAAGCACAAGCTGGAATCAAGATTGCTGGGAGAAAAATCAATAACCTCAGATATGCAGATGACATCACCCTTATGGCAGAAAGTGAAGAGAAACTCAAAAGCCTCTTGATGAAAGTGAAAGAGGAGAGTGACAAAGTTGGCTTAAAGCTCAACATTCAGACAACTAAGATCATGGCATCTGGTCCCATCACTTCATGGCAAATAGATGGGGAAACAGTGGAAACAATGTCAGACTTTATTTTTGGGGGCTCCAAAATCACTGCAGATTGTGACTGCAGCCATGAAATTAAAAGATGCTTACTCCTTGGAAGGAAAGTTATGACCAACTTAGATAGCATATTCAAAACAGAGACATTACTTTGCCAACAAAGGTCCGTCTAATCAAGGCTATAGTTTTTCCTGTGGTCATGTATGGATGTGAGAGTTGGACTGTGAAGAAGACTGAGCGCCAAAGAATTGATGCTTTTGAACTGTGGTGTTGGAGAAGACTCTTGAGAGTCCCTTGGACTGCAGGGAGATCCAACCAGTCCATTCTGAAGGAGATCATCCCTGGGATTTCTTTGGAGGGAATAATGCTGAAGCTGAAACTCCAGTACTTTGGCCACTTCATGCGAAGAGTTGACTCATTGGAAAAGACTCTGATGCTGGGAGGGATTGGGGGCAGGAGGAGAAGGGGACGACAGAGGATAAGATGGCTGGATGGCATCACTGACTCGATGGACGTGAGTCTGAGTGAACTCCGGGAGTTGGTGATGGACAGGGAGGCCTGGAGTGCTGCGATTCATGGGGTGGCAAAGAATCGGTCACCACTGAGCGACTGAATTGAACTGAACTGAACTAAGATACCCTAAGTAAACCACGAAGAACATTGAGGTTCAGTCTACTCTATGAACCCCAGAAGGTCAGAGGACTGATCTTAAGGCTGCAAGAACTAACGCATAAGCTTTAAGTGTATAGACTTCAAAAGCAGAGATAAATTATGAAAATTAAATTCACATAAATTTTTTTAAATTTTATTTTATTTTAAAACTTTACATAATTGTATTAGTTTTGCCAAATATCAAAATGAATCCGCCACAGGTATCCAAAAATGACTCACAATTTTTATTTTAACCTAATAATTGAAAGAGAGTTCAGGCAAGAAATCTAAACATTGGTGTTTTTACCTACTGTATAAATTCTTTCTGCAAGGTAGCTGCATATATATTTATGTGTGGTAATTAGTTATTCTCTCAGGAATAACATGAGTGCTGAACATTGCAATTGAACTTTATGTACATTTTCATATAATAAGTTCACTAATATCCCCAATGACAGGTATGCTGTTATAAATATATTTAGAGGTAAATTATTCAAATAGTTCCTATAGGCACTGAGATGTTAGAGAAAATTACAAAAAAAATCATGAATTTTTAAATTTTTGGAGCTTTTATTTTTGTTTTTGGATATTTGATAAACAGGTGAATATTATTAATATTATGCTATATATGAATGCCACTGACTCAGCAATGCCCAGGCAATGAAGAACTTCTTATATTTGTATTTTCAATTTGATTACATTTTCAATCTAGTAGGAAGTGAAAACCAAAAACTAATGGTTATCACCTTTGATGTACCTTAGGAATTTGTTGTAGAAAGCTTTCCAAAAGTAAGTAATAACAAATTGTTTCTGTCCTGTATTCTTTCAAGTTGGGTTTCTCAGGTGGTGTTAGTGGTAAAGAAACCTCTTGCCAGTGCAGGAGATATAAGAGATGCGGGTTCCATCCCTGGGTCAGAAGATCCCCTGGAGGAGGGCACAGGCAACCCACTCCAGTATTCTTGCCTGGAGAATCCCATGGACAGAGGAGTCTGGCGGGTTGCAGTTCAGTGAGTCGCAGAGTTGGATGTGACTGAAGCAACTTGTCACACATGCACACATTCTTTCAACTATGATAAAAATAATCCAGTATTTAAATTTCAAGAGTTTATTTTACCTGAGTCAGATCTAATTTTCTTAAATTTTATGAATTTAATCAGTTATCTTATAAAGGAAAAAATCAATTTAAGGAAATAGAATTTTAGAATTCAGACAATATATTGAGTATTTTTATTATTAATACTCAAGGAAACTTGAGTAGATTCATAATTAATTCTATAAATATATTTGCTTATCTAGAAAGCTGCTCATGGGTTATGTACATGTTTATTTAACTTCTGGATAACATAAACTTTCTTGCATAAATTCAGATTAAGGTAGAAATTCTCAGTGAACTGACACTTAAATATGAACTGGTAGTATAAGGTGTTTATTAAGTGTCAAGATGGTCATTAAGAAAATGAATGTGCAAATCTTATGTTTGGTACTCAGTAGGTATATATTTTTAGACATGTGACAACTTTTTTAAGCCTCTGTCTCCCCATGTGTTAGTCATCTTAAAGATTTTGTGTTGAGAATAAAGAAGGCACATATCTGGCACAATGCTGGGACTAAGGAACACTCAATGAGTTTATTTTCACATTTATATATAGAGAATTTGGGTATATATTTAATTTCTTTTTAAATTGAAGTATAGATGATACGCAATATTTTATAGCTTACAGATGTACAATATAGTGAGTCACAATTTTTAAAAGTTGTATTCACTAGTTTATTGGATTTATATTTTTAAATGATTTAATTTTACTGGGATAAAGTGAAGAAAATAACAAATATTGCCTTTAAATATTTTATATTGAATTAACCCAGACAATAGAATTATTCTGTATCCCAAGTCAGTAAAATAAATTATACTTTAGTTCAATAGTAAAAGGAATTCATTTCCAGTTTGATAGCTTCACATAAATTATATGAAAGCATTCTAGGGCATACAAATGACTGAAAAATGTGAGAACTTTCATAATTATAAATAAAATTTTAGGTATATTTGAACCAGAACATGCAGCTTTTTCACTGACCAGAGGTCAATGAATAACAAATGCCCTAAGAAAAGAGCTATACTTGATTTATTTTTTTCTGTTCTAGGAACCATTATTTCTAGCTGCTTAATGCTGAACAGAGAATAGTGACTCCTTTTGCAGATGAGTGGGAAAATTTATACATCTGAAAGGTTAATATTTCCATTCTCTTGGAATCTGCCTCTATGTAGCCCTGAGCATCCTTGTCTACATTTTCTTTACTACTCCTAGATTGCCATTGTTATCTGTGTCAGGGATGTGGAATTCATAGAATGAAGCCTTTTCCTTTTAAAACAAGAAGTAATTGCTTTCTTTTCTGTTTTAGATGTCATTCATCATGAGTATAAAGGAAAAATGCAAAACTAAGGTCATTGATTTCTGCATTGAAGAACTATCAGTACCAATGATTTATATCACAGTATTATTACTTGAAAGATGTCAAATGATATCTGTGAAATAATTCAGAATGGTTTAGTCATTTTCAATTGCCAGCTGTATGAGAGTTATGTTCTTAGGTAGCATAAAGTAGGCCACACAGATTTCCTGTTTCAGGAAAGCTTCTTTTCTAACTCCTCTAAGTCATCATGGTAAGAGAAAATAATTTTTTTGATAGGAAATAATAACAACATCCTAATTAAGACACTGAATGCTGTTTAATTCCTAGTGTCAGCTGGTGCTATTTGCCCTGTGCCTGCGTCACAGTTTCTACTAGTTGATACTCTTTCCTATTTATTAACTTTGATCATTCATATCCATTTGGCAAGTTGTACTGTGGACTGATCTGTGATACAGTTTGGCACCTTGAATAAATATACTCACGTTAATCTCTGATGTGATAAAATGATCTGTTTTTTATATCACATTCCAATGAGACTGCATGCCATTCTCAGAGAGATGTGATTTTGAACTGGTAAGACATGAGAAATTGGCATTGGGAATAAGTAGCTCTCAGGTCAAAGTCATCAAACCGGTTTTATTTATTTATTTTTTTGCCACTTTTTGGCTGTAATTCTTCTTTATTCCAGATGGCTTTGTTTTTTAGATGTTTGTGAAAATAATAGATAAGTATTTCCCATCTGAAATTTTTCTTGCGTCTTATCCTGTAATGTACCTTGTCCAAGTTTCTAAACAGGTGAGGATAGTTAATTTGTTCTTATAAAGAGTTTGTAGTTTATTTTGTACTAAATTAAATAAATTAATCAAAATTAAATTAATTAAAATTAAAATTAATTAAATAAATTAAATTGTACCATCATGGTATTTGATTTAACCATAAGTTTACCTTATTCATTTCTGTAGTAGTTTCTGTTGTGCTAGTCTATGGAAATGTAAAGATGAAATGATATAGTCCCAGGTTACAAAGTTTGTGCATATGAAGCCCAGTAACTATAGTACGTGTAATAATTCTACATTAGCACTCTGCATTGGATTTAATACACATATAGAAAAGTACAAAGATATATTTAGGTATAGAATAATGAAGAAATGCTTTATTGGAGGGAAATTAAAAGATTTAAGGATGAAGGTGTTTGAGCATCAAGAATGTGAGAGGAGTTGGAAAGGAGAAGAGTTAGAAACATACGAAGGACTAAATAAAATCATAAATGTGTTAATAAAGTTTTTGTTTTAACACTCAAAATTTGCATATTAATTTCTTATCAAAGTCTTCATTTTAATATGGAAATGCAATTAGATATTTAAGAATTGAATTAGATACTTTAGATTGAAACCTTCAAACTTATTAATATTTGGGGACACATTTATGACTCTAACTTTATTATTAGAAATTTACAGAAATGTGACATATATCAATTATTATGCTGGGAGTAAAAATATCCACAATAATCTAACCATGTGTGCATGCATGCTCAGTCATGTCTGACTCTTTGTGATTTCATAGACTGTAGCCTGCCAAGCTCCTCTATTCATGGAATTTTCCAGTAAAGAATTCTCCAGTGAAGAATACTGGAGGGGTTGCCATTTTCCACTCTAGGGGATTTTCCTGACCCAAGGATCAAACCCGCATCTCTTGCATCTCCTGCATTGGCAGGCAGATTATTTACCACTGCACCACCTGAGAAGCCCCAGTAAGGCCATAAACATCTATAAAATGAACAGTATATTGAGTATGGCCGTTTATGAATGGACATAAGTTCTTGCCCTATTCCTGGTAAAATTCTCCTGAATCTCTCCATTCAGGCTGAGTCTGATTCAGCTCTACTGGTGTTCATATGCAGTTCTGTAATTCTAGGTTTATATGAGATATATAATGTAAACTTTAATAGCTGAAAGTGCTATTTTTTCCAAATGTTTTCCAAATATCAAATTTCTTATTTATTCCAGCTAAGGGTTCTAACAATTTTCTAACAACTTTCCACATATTCATAAAAAATTTAAAGAAAGGAATGAGGAACTAGGGATCTGTAGGAATTTCCACAAAATATTTTAAGAAATTCACCCATTTACTAAAAAAAAAACTTTCTACAGATCTTGTATATTCCCAGTTACCTACCAAGCTAAGACTCTGTAAAGGTTATGTTCTCTATTACTAGGACAGGTTTAAGGTATTAATAAATCTTGTTTTATTAACAAATTCCCTGGTGATAATCTCGAGAGTTCAATACAGGAAATGTTATGGCTGTGGTGTGGCGCATATATGATTTGAATGATCTGTTTGACATCAAGAGGTACTTGAAAATGTGTGTGGAGAGCTCAAGAGTTGATAAGATGATATAATAAGGCTTCCAATAAACCAACATCATATCATTTAGATAGACAAAGTATGGGTTCAAGTAAAAAAAATTGTAAACTAATAATGAATATATTTTTTATAACTTTCCGTACCAAACTTCATGGACAACTTTCGTCTTTGTACATCCTCTACTTTATGAAGGCCTGCCTTGTCAAGCTCATTATCAGTTTATCAGTTCCATGATTTGGCTATTAAGAAAAAAAGCATTCTGTATCTATCTATGCTTGTATAAACTTGCAGCTTCTTATCTTATATGTATTAAAATACAGTGCTATTACTCTTGTTTTTCATACTCAGATTGGCCCAGATGCCCAGTGAAAGCCACTTTAAGCTGGCTTCTGTGTCCTTTTTATGTGACCCCAAGATTATTTGAGTACTTCCTTAACATCTGGTGCAGTTCAATGATAAGGATCATGTTATAGTTTTCGTGGGATAGCATTGGAGTTCTGTTATGTTTGGTTGGTGGTGGTGTTTTTAGTGGAAAAATGTATTTGGAAACCAAGATCAAGGTGCTAGTAACACTTACATTATTATTTAATTGATTTATGATATAAGAGCTTGGGTACTATTCTACTGTATATATGTAACATGATTTATAAAGCCAGCCTTCTGTTAATAGACACTTGGAGTGTAATAGTGCTTCTCACTATTACAAACTGTGCTGCAGTGAATATTTTTGCATATATACATAGCAGTATTATTAATGTCATAATTGAGAACTAAGCTAAAAAATTTCATCAGGTGCAACCTGATATTTCCTCATGTCATCTAACTTAATCTATTCTGTACTAATCTTTATCTTTCAGGGAAATTATATCTTGGCACTGTTCATAAGGCCCCTAACCCAATTTTCTAGTGTTTATAGTCTGGTTATCCTTGGTATAATTGTTTTTAAGATAAAGGGGAGACTTAAAACTTAAATGACCACAGCCTGGTGTCAACCATGTAAATCCATCCCATAACTATGGGAGATTTTATTCTCTGGCTGAATTTTTTCTTGTTACTCAGATTGAACTTAACATCAGAGGAAAATTTTCATTTTTGGCCAGAGTCAGAACAAGTATTATTAATTGGCCAGGTGAGAGGATCCCACCTAGTAACATCAAGAGTAGCCTGAATAGAACTGAACTTTCTTTTTTCTAAAACAAATTCCCTAAGGGCCATCCAATTGGAGCCTTGAAGTGGAGAAATCCACCAGGTAATCTAGAAGTGCCCAGATACAGGTAAGTGCCCACAAACACAACAATTGGACTGATTTTTAAAACTAGCATAGGATTGTGTCCATGATAGAAAAACATTTAATTTACATGCAAAGGTCCAAGAAGACAAGAAAACAATGATCATAGGAATCAGGTCCAGCATCTTGGGTAATTTGTCTATTTCCGATGTCATCTTCTTCTCATCCTGGTGTATGTGTAGGTTTCTCTGTTTGAGCATTATTTTAAGGCGAGTTTGAGGTTGGTAGTTCTCTCTATAGATCAGTCCTGTGTAGGGGACTTGGAAGTGGGAATTAATCCAAGAGTCAATTTTCCCTTCAATTTTACTGTGAGTGAGTAGTTAAGAGTACCTAATAAAGGTCCTTCCATTCAGGTTGGACTGAGTCCTTTAAATTTTGCTTTTCCTAGAACACATAATTCCGTGGTTGCAGGTCATGGGGCATCTGATCTTTATCCAAAGATTAATGAGATAAGCTTCAGAAACAAGAGTGTCTTTTTAATAATTTGATGAAACTTTACGTTAATATAGTATAACAGTAAGGAGCTATCCAGGAATGAGTCAGTAAATGCAGACCTCCATTAACAAAATTTGGATTTAACATTCATTGAAAGATAATCTTTTTTTTTTCCTCTAAAGTTACCTTTATTTCTGCCAAATATATCCAAATTAAGACTAATTTGTTGCAGAATAGTCTGGTCTCAATAAACTTGACCTGATTAATTTGGCTATAACTATATGATTAAATAATAAATAAAAAATATATGATTAATTGTAGTTATATCCAAATTAATCAGGTCAGGTTTATTGAGACCAGACTTATTCTGCAACAAATTAGTTTTATATGACACCACCCTTATGGCAGAAAGTGAAGAGGAACTAAAAGGCCTCTTGATGAAAGTGAAAGAGGAGAGTGAAAGGTTGGCTTAAAGCCAAACATTTGTAAGACGAAGATCATGGCATCTGGTCCCATCACTTCATGGGAAATAGATGGGGAAACAGTGGAAACAGTGTCAGACTTTATTTTTTTGGACTCCAAAATCACTGCAGATGGTGACTGCAGCCATGAAATTAAAAGACGCTTACTCCTTGGAAGGAAAGTTATGACCAACCTAGATAGCATATTCAAAAGCAGAGACATTACTTTGACAACAAAGGTTCGTCTAGTCAAGGCTATGGTTTTTCCTGTGGTCATGTATGGATGTGAGAGCTGGACTATAAAGAAAGCTGAGCATGGAAGAATTGATGCTTTTGAACTGTGGTGTTGGAGAAGACTCTTGAGGCTCCCTTGGACTGCAAGGAGATCCAACCAGTTCATTCTGAAGGAGATCAGCCCTGGGTGTTCTTTGGAAGGAATGATGCTAAAGCTGAAGCTCCAGTACTTCAGCCACCTCATGCGAAGAGTTGACTCATTGGAAAAGACTCTGATTCTGGGAGGGATTGGGGGCAGAGGAAAAGGAGATGACAGAGGATGAGATGGCTGGATGGCATCACCGACTTGATGGACGTGAGTCTCAGTGAACTCCGGGAGTTGGTGATGGACAGGGAGGCCTGGCATGCTGTGCTTCATGGGGTCCCAAAGAGTCAGACACGACTGAGGGACTGAACTGAACTGAACTAATAATTAATCATATAGGCTTTTGCTTTACTATATTTTTAATTGAATTTATTTTTATTTAAAGGATAATTGCTTCATCCTTTGGTTAGTTGGTTTCTACCATACATCAACATGAATCAGTCATAGGTACACATATGTCCCCTCCCTCTTGAACTTCCTTCCCACCCCCAACTACTTCCCACTCCTCTAGGTTGTTATAGAGCCCTCGTTTGGGTTCGCTGAGTTTTATAGCAAACTCCCATTGGCTCTCTCTTTTACATATGGTAAGTGTATATGTTTCTATGTTACTCTCTCATATAAGGAATCTTAGACTGAGGTTTTAAAAGTTGTCTCAGGGCTAGGAAAGTCACAGCAAGTGGGCTTATTTCTTTATAGATGTAGGTCAATTAATTCCTTTTAAAGTCCCCAAAATACCTTAAAATTTCTATACCTGTTGATGAAGTAGCCTTCCTAATTATCTGTGAAGAATCTGTATATTTCACAATTGCAAAGTATATATGGAATATAATACTTTTTCTTTAAATTTGAATTTTTATTTCTGGCTTTATTATGCTAAATTTTTATGTAAGAAAATAATGATAACCTTAAAATAACTGCTTTCTTCCTGGGACTTTTAAAACAAATATATACTTAGCAGTAGTTCTCAGGTTCCATATACATTCTGTTTCAAGTGCAACACCAAAAAAAATACATTATATATTCCCTTTGGTTTTAGCTTCCTGCTAATTTTTGTCTCTCTTATATATTCAATTTTATTTAGCTTTCATTTTATGTCAGATATTTTATACAAATATTAGGTTACAGCTCATGGACACTTAGCATTCTCTGAACGTATTTCAAGAATTTAGCAAATGATGTGATATTTAGAATCTTTGCTTTTCCCATATGTCTGTACACATAAAGATGTTTTCTTAGAAGAATTAGCTATAATTTTGGATTTTGTGCTCTCTCTCTCATGTACATGTATCCCCCCATCCCAAACACCCCTCCCACCTTCCTCCCATCCCATCCCGTCCCTCTGGGTCGTCCCAGTGCACTGTCTTTGAGTGCCCTGTTTCATGCATTGAACTTGGACTGGTCATCTGTTTCACATATGGTAATATACACGTTTCAATGCTATTCTTTCAAATCATCCCATCCTTGCCTTCCCCACAGAGTCTGTTCTTTATATCTTTACATCAAAATTTGATGATTTGGAGCTATTATATTCTATGGTTTCTGAGTTTTTAAAATTTTATTCCAAAATGAACTAGTATTTTCAGGAGATGGAAAATGTATAAATTACTATTGTGGCTGTGACATATAAGCAAAAACTTGATAGCTTACGGTAACATAGATCTGGCTTTCAGGCTTTCAAAATAGGTTTCATAATGCTAAAATGAAGATTTCACTAGGGCTTCATTCCTTTTTGGAGGCTCTAGAAGATAATGTTTCCTTGTCTTTTATAGTTTCCAGAGATTTCCCACATTCCTTAATTCATTATCTCATTTCATCTTTAAAGGTCACAAGGATCATTTATTGATAAGTTTTTCTCCTATCACATTGAAAGTGAAAGATGTTTAGTTGTGTCCAAATCTTTGTGAATCCATGGGTGATATAGTCAATGGAATTCTCTAAGCCAGAAGACTGGAGTAGGTAGCCTTTTCCTTCTCCAGGGGATCTCCCCAACCCAGGAATTGAACTCAGGTCTCCTGCATTCAAGGTGAATTCTTTACCAGCTTAGCCACAAGGGAAGCCTTATCATATTACTCCTACACAGACTCTTTTCAGCCTCCCTTTTCTACATTTAAGGATTCTGCCATTACATTGGACCAAGCCAGATTATCTTTGATAATTTCATTATGTCTGAAGAACTATGGACAGAGGTTCATAACAGTGTACAGGAGGTGTTGACCAAAGCTATCCCCAGGAAAAAGAAATGCAAATGCAAATTGGTTGTCTGAGGAGACCTTACAAATAGCTGAGCAAAGGAAAAGTGAAAGACAAAGGAGAAAAGGAAAGATATACTCATCTGAATGCCAATTCCAAAGAACAGCAAGGACAGACAAGAAAGCCTTCTTAAGTGAACAACGCAAAGAAACAGAGGGAAAAAAATAGAATGGGAAACACTAGAGATCTCTTCCAGAAAATTAGAGACACTAAGGGAACATTTCATGCAAAGATGGGCACAATAAAGGAGAGAAACAATATGGAGCTAACAGAAGCAGAAGAAATTAGGAAGAGGTGGCAAGAATATACAGAAGAAATGTACAAAAAAGGTCTTAATGACCCAGATAAACATGATGGTTATCACCTAGAGCCAAATGTGAAGTCGTCTGGAAGTCAAGTGGGCTTTAGGAAGCATCACTACAAACAAAGCTAGTAGAGGTGATGGAATTCCAGCTGAGCTATTTCAAATCCTAAAAGATGATGCTGTTAAAGTTCTGCACTCAATATGCTAGCAAATTTGGAAAATTCAGCAGTGGCCACAGGACTGTAAAATGGTTTCATTCCAATCTCAAAGAAGGGCAATTGCAAAAAAATATTAAAACTACCACACAATTGTGCTCATTTTACATGCTAGCAAGATAATGCTCAAATCATTCAAACTAGGCTTCAAGAGTACATAAACTGAAAACTTGCACATGTAGAAGCTGACTGTAGAAAATGCAGAGGAACCAGAGATCAAATTGCCAACATCTGTTGGCTCATAGAAAAAGCAAGAGAACTCCAGAAAGAAATCTACTTCTGCTTAATTGAGCATGCTAAAGCTTTTGACTGTGTAGATCACAACAAACTGGAAAATTCTCAAAGATTTGAGAATACCAGATCACCTTACCTTCCTCCTGAGAAAGGTCAAGAGGCAACAGTTAGAACCAGACATGGAAAAACAGACTGCTTCAAATTGGAAAAAGAGTATGAGAAGGCTTTATATCACTCTGCTTATTTAACTTAAATGCAGAATACATCATTCAAAATTCTGGGCTTGATTAATCATAAGCTGGGATCAAAATTGCTGGGAGAAATATCAATAACCTCTAATATGCAGATGATACCACCTTAATGGCAGAAAGTGAAGATGAACTGAAAAACTTCTTGATAAATGTGAAAAAGCAGAATGAAAAGGAGGGCTTAAAACTCAACATTAATAAAAACAAAAAACAAAGGAAACTAAGATCATGGAATCTGGTTCCATCACTTCAAGAAAAATAGATTGGGGAAAATGGAAACAGTGACAGACTTTATTTTCTTGGGCTCAAAAATCACTGTGGACAGTGACTGCAGACATAAAATTAAAAGACACTTGCTCATTGAAAGAAAAGCTATGAGAAACCTAGACAGTGTATTAAACAAACAAAAAACAGACACATCACTTTACTGACAAATATCCATAACTCAAAGCTATGTTTTTTCCACTAGTTATGTACGGATGTGAGAAGTGGACCATAAGGAAGGCTGAAGCTGAAGAATTGATGCTATTGAACTCTGATGTTGGAGAAGACTCCTGAGAGTCCCTTGACTAGTAAAGAGCTCAAGTCAACCCTGAATATTCATTGGAAAGACTGATGCTGAAGCTGAAGCTTCAATACTTTGACCAGCAGATGTGAAGAGCTGACTCTATGGAAAAGACCCAAATTCTTGGAAAGATTGAAGGCAGTAGGAGAAGGGGCTACAGAGAATGAGACACTTGGATGGCATCATTGAATCAATAGACATTATTTTGAGCAAACTCCAGGAAGATAGTGAGGACAGGGAATTCTGGTGTGCTACAGTCCATAGGTTTGCAAAAATCAGACACAACTCAGAGACTGAACATCAAATCTCCTTATGTTAAGGTCATTTGGTTAGTATCCTTAAATCCCTTTGCCAAAAAAGGGATAGAATTCACAGATTCTGGAAATTCAGTTCAATTGAGTTCAGTTCATTTGCTCAGTCATGTCCAACTCTTCGCAACTCCATGGAGCATGCCAGGCCTCCCTGTCCAACACCAACTCTCGTAGCTTACTCAAACTCATCTCCATTGAGTCAGTGATGCCATCCAAATATCTCATCCTCTGTCATCTCCTTCTCCTCCAACCTTCAATCATACTCAGACTCAGGATCTTTTCAAATGACTCAGCTCTTTGCATCAGGTGGTCAAAGTATTGGAGTTTCAGCTTCAACATCAGTCCTATCAATGAACACACAGGGTTGATCTCCTCTAGGATGAACTGGTCGGATCTCCTTGCAGTCCAAGGGACTCTCAAGAGTCTTCTCCAACACCACAGTTCAAAAGCATCAATTCTTTGGCACTCAGCTTTCTTCATAGTCCAACTCTCACATCCATACATGACTAGTGTAAAAACCATAGCCTTGATGAGATGGACCTTTCTTGGCAAAATAATGTCTCTGCTTTTTAATATGCTGTCTGGAAGTTAAAACGTGAATGGCTTTGGGATGCCTTTAATTCTATCTCTAGCAGAAGAAACCTAGACATCGTGTTAAAAAGCAGAGATATTACTTTGCCAACAGGTCCATATAGTCAAAGCTATGGTTTTTCCAGTACCAATGTATGGATGTGAGAGTTGGACCACAAAGAAGTCTAAGCACCAAAGAATTGATGCTTTTGAACTGTGGTTTTGGAGAAGACTCTTGAGAGTCCCTTGGACTGCAAGAAGATCAAACCAGTCAGTTCTAAAGGAAATAAATCCTGAATATTCATTAGAAGGACTGATGCTGAAACTGAAGCTCCAATACTTTGGCCATCTGATATGAATAGCTGACTCACTGGAAATGAGTCGAGTGCTGGGAAAGATTGAGAGCAGGAGGAGAAGGGGGCCACAGAAGATGAGATGGTTGGATGGCATCACCAACTCAGTGGACATGAGTTTGAGCAAGCTCTGGGAGATGGTGAAAGACAGGGAAGCCTGGCGTCCCAAAGTCCATGGGGTTTCAAAGAGTTGAACACAACTCAGCGACTGAACAACAACAACAGAAGAAAGTGATTATTTTTCTATCTTCTAAAATACATATTCAAACTTTATCCTAAAACTATTTTAAATATACCATCATTTGAATTAAAATATTTAATAAAAATGAGTCAGAACAGCTGGAGGGAAGAGGACTTATAGAACGGCAGTGTAAATAGCTCAGTAACTCTCTCCACAGCAAAGCAACAATTTAATCAGTGAATTATAATTTTAAAAGATCTTTCAATTGGCTCCAAATGGGGGCATTTATATATATGGGAAATATATTAGTGTTTATGTAGGCCGAAGTTTAGAGTGGGACAGAAATGGAAATTGACTGCTAAGTAGCCCAGGATTTCCTTATAGAAATGAAAATGTTATAATATTTGATTGTGGTAATGTTTGAATAATCCTGTGAATTTGCTGAAAATATTGAATTACATAAACTGACAGTTACATGGTATAAAATTTATATCATTCTATTTCCTTCCTTACCAGGATACAACTCCAGTATGTTTAATTTTTTGCCTCTTATCTCTATATTTGATATTAAATTTTGACAAAATTCATTTCTGGTTCTGTTATAGATAGTTTCTTATTTTAAAATATTCTATTTATTTCCAAAAATTCAATTTTGAACCAGTTTGATTTAAAAGAACAGATAAAAGGCAACAATCAGATCAGATCAGATCAGATCAGTCGCTCAGTTGTGTCCGACTCTTTGCAACCCCATGAATCGCAGCACGCCAGGCCTACCTGTCCATCACCAACTCCCGGAGTTCACTCAGACTCACATCCATCAAGTCGGTGATGCCATCCAGCCATCTCATCCTCTGTCGTCCCCTTCTCCTCCTGCCCCCAATCCCTCCCAGCATCAGAGTCTTTTCCAATGAGTCAACTCTTCGCATGAGGTGGCCAAAGTACTGGAGTTTCAGCTTTAGCATCATTCCTTCCAAAGAAATCCCAGGGCTGATCTCCTTCAGAATGGACTGGTTGGATCTCCTTGCAGTCCAAGGGACTCTCAAGAGTCTTCTCCAACACCACAGTTCAAAAGCATCAATTCTTTGGCGCTCAGCCTTCTTCACAGTCCAACTCTCACATCCATACATGACCACAGGAAAAACCATAGCCTTGACTAGATGAACCTTTGTTGGCAAAGTAATGTCTCTGCTTTTGAATATGCTATCTAGGTTGGTCATAACTTTCCTTCCAAGGAGTAAGTGTCTTTTAATTTCATGGCTGCAGTCACCATCTGCAGTGATTTTGGAGCCCAGAAAGTGATATTTTATATAAATATGAATAAATTCTGGACTAATACAAAGGCGATTATACTTTTTACATTATGTATGAGCAATTTAAATGCAAGTGAACCAGGTTCACAATACCTTGGAATGGAGAGAAAGTTTGAAATAGCTCAATTACCAGAACTTACACAAATTTTGCTTATTTTGCCAAAAATTCCCAAAATGAATCCTACAAAAGTCTTGTGGTCAATGTTTTGTTGTTAGAATAACTACATATTGAATAGATAAGTAAAGATAATTATTACATAAAAATATTTGGTAATGTTCATTTTAATGCAAGTATCTCATCCCAATAATTTTCAGTTTTTGTTAATGTTAAAGCTACCTTTTTTCTTATTATACTCAAACTTCTTAGCTCTTCATATGAGGACTTCTGAAGCAAAATTTCATGTAATCAGCAAAAATAGCATAATTTAAAAACACATGATATGGCATATAATATTAAATTAATCTGAGACCTGAAATAAATATAAATAAACAGAGGTTAGGAATTATTAGATATTTTCCAAGCACTATTATTTGGTAGTATTTTTAGAGCATAACTATACTGGTTTATAGGTCAGCATCCTACTCTTCAGTTAATTAAAAGATAGTTAATGATAAAAATATTATGAGAAAATTCTTAGATTGTTATTGGTAGCTTTTATATTAAATAAAACATACTGAGCAACGAAAAATATTATATTTTTTCTAATAGCCTACTTGTTCCTTATAAAAGATTTTACAGAAGAAAAAAATAATTGGAAACACTCTCAGAAGAAACCTACCAAAGAAGTTTGAATGAATGTTTAACCAGGAAGGTCAAGTTTTGTTGTTATTGTTTTGTTGGTTTACTAGAGTTAACTGTTCGAATTTATTTAAAATCTTCAAGAGCACATAGCAAAAAAGAACAATAACATCTAAAACATCTCATTTGAATATACATATTGATCATTTATGTTTTCCAAAAAATCACTGAAAATGTACTCAAAGATGAAAAAATCATTAGACATCAATATTAATAATCACATCAGAAAAATATTTTTTTTTTAAATAAGTAATCCTGGACTTCCCTGGTGCTCCAGTGATTGAGACTCCAAGCTTCCAATGCAGGGAGTGCAGGTTGGATCCCTGTTTAGATAACTAAGATCCCACAAGCCATGCAGCATGGCCAAAAGATACACACACACACACACACACACACACACACACACACATATATATATATATACACATATATACATATATATGTATATGTAGTAAAATTAAATAAGTAGCACAGACATGAGTGATAACTGACTTAGGCATGTAGGGGAAGATATAATTTAGTTGACTACAGAGGAAGAAAAAATTGTGAACTCAATCAAATTGTCCCACAAAACCTCTTTAGAAGCTCAACTTTTAGACAAACCAGGCCCCACAGACAGCAGAGGAGGATATCAGTTTTCAAGTAGAAAGATCAACTGAAACTAGGTGTTCTCAACACAGTCCTTCCAATGAACACCCAGGACAATCAGGGAAAATCAACTCAACTGTAGAAAACCATGATCTGCTGCTTTTTTATATCATGCAACCAAACCACCACTATTACCCCTCCCCACACACTCAAGTCACTTTCTAACTTCCCAGTCACAGACTAGAGACACATTCTTTACAGAAAGTGAACCAGAGTGGCACAGCAGAACTTTTCCAGCAGAAGTTTAGAAAGAGGCATGGGATTGAAAGGCAGGGGATTCAGAAGAGTAAAAATGTTAGTTGCTCAGTTGTATCTACTTCTTCGTGACCCCATGGACTGTAGCCTGCCAGGCTCCTCTGTCCATGGAATTCTCCAGGCAGTGGGTAGTGGGTAGCCATTGCCTTCTCCAGGGGATGTTTCTGACCCATGGATTGTACCGAGGTATTCTGAATTGCAGGCAGATTCTTTACCATCTGAGACACCTGAGCCATCAGGGAAACCCAAGGGGATTAAGAAAGGCTGACTATTTAAATGAAGGAAACATAACCTCCTTGCTTTTCATTGTACTTTCAGAATGCAGCTAAATATATACCAACTTGTACACACAAACATACATACACGCACACACAGATAACAATGAAAGCAAAGCAGAGAAATCTTCTTTAAGGAAACTGAAAGTTCCATCACCAGTGTCAATATTTGCCAAATTGCAAGCTCTACAACTGTCTCGTGCCTTCCTGGAGTTGCACATATATGTGGGAATATGACTCTCAAAATAAAATAGTAATTCTAGACAGGGAAGATGGTATGCATTTTCTGTATTCTTGGGTGGTTTTGCTTAACCTTTATCAAGTCTACAACTCTTGCCTGTACCACATTTATTATGAGTGTCTCATGCATGGCTTCATGTTGCTTCTCAATTTCCTTTGAAAATGCTGTCTGCTCAGCCATGGAAGAAAAATCTAATCATTTTCTTTACATATACATGAAAACCAATTTTATTTCCATGTTATCTTTTGATATACGCTAAGAATGTGACTTCTTTTTAGTGGACTCTGTACAGGATACATGTCTTCAACATAATGTCCCTGTGTTTTAGGGTCAGCAGTAAACCATGCAGAGTGGCAATGCAAATGTTATCCTATCATGTTTGTTTTAGGACTAGGAAAAAGGAAATTTACTAGATATCAATATTTCCATGAATAACAATTATGAGGAAGAAGTCAACAGAAAAATTGCTTTGGCATGGAACACATGACTTTAATTTCATGAAACATTCATTATTTTAATTTCATGAAAATTAAAATACCCTGAACTACAAGGGGAGTGGAATCTGTGCAAAGAAAGTAATCACATATATGTAGCTAATTGCCTCACTATTTAAACCATATACTGTTCTTTTTCTCCTTTCAACACATGGTCCTCTTGCAGCTACACAATTAAAAGAGTCTCAAATACTTAATGCAGTAGCTAGTTTCCAAAAAGTGTCCCCAATGAAACAATCACCACTAGTGCTGTTGTTGTTCAATCACCAAGTCATATCTGACTCTTTGCAACCCCATGGACTGCAGCATGCCAGGCGTTCCTGTTTCTCATCATCTCCTGGAGTTTGTCCAAGTTAATGTCTATTGAATTGGTGATGCCATCCAACCATCTTATCCTCTGTCACCCCCTTCTCCTCTTGCCTTTAGCCTTTTGCAGCAACAAGGTCTTTTCCAGTGAGTCACCTCTTTGTATCCGGTGGCCAAATATTGGAGTTTCAGCATCAGTCCTTCCAATGAATATTCAGGGTTGATTTCCTTTAGGATTTACTGGTTTGATCTTCTTGCTGTCCAAGGGACTCTCAAGAGTCTTTTCCAGCACCACATTTCAAAAGCATCAATTATTTGGTGCCCAGCCTTCTTTACAGTCCAGCTCACACATCTGTACCTGACCACGGGAAAGACTCCAAAATCACTGCAGATGATGATTGCAGCCATGAAATGAAAAGACGCTTGCTCCTTGGAAGGAAAGATATGACCAACCTAGATAGCATATTAAAAAGCAGAGACATTACTTTGTCAACAAAGGTCTGTCTAGTCAAGGCTATGGTTTTTCCAGTAGTCATGTATGGATGTGAGATTTGGACTATAAAGAAAGCTGAGTGCCAAAGAATTGATGCTTTTGCACTGTGGTGTTGGAGAAGACTCTTGAGAGTCCCTTGGACTGCAAGGAGATCCAAGCAGTCAATCCTAAAGGAGATCAGTCCTGGGTGTTCATTGGAAAGACTGATGCTGAAGCTGAAACTCCAATACTTTGACCACCTGATGCAAAGAGCTGACTCATTTGAAAAGACCCTGATGCTGGGAAAGATGAGGGCAGGAGGAGAAGGGAATGACAGAGGATGAGATGATTGAATGGCATCACTGACTCGATGTACATGGGTTTGGGTAGACTCTGGCAGTTGGTGATGGATAGGGAGGCCTGGCGTTCTGTGATTTGTGTGGTCACAAAGAGTCAGAGATGACTGAATGACTGAACTGAACTGAACTGGAAAGACCATAGCCTTGACTATATGGACCTTTGTCAGCAAAGTGGTATCTTTGCTTTTTAATATACTATCTATGTTAGGGTCACAAAAATTTGTATATGACTGAAGTGACTGAACACACACACATGCTGTTTGTTATAGCTTTCCTGCCAAGAAGCAATCCTCTTCTAATTTCATGGCTAAAATCTCCATCCACTGTGATTTCAGAGCCCAAGAAGAGGAAATCTGTCACTGCTTGCACCTTTTTGGTGGCAGCTTTCCTAGTGGCTCATATAGTAAAGAATCTGCCTGTGTTGTGGGATACCTGGGTTCAATCCCTGGGTTGAAAAGATCCTTGGAGAAGGAAATGGCATCCCATTCCAGTATTCTTGCCTGGAAAATTCCATGGAGAAGAGCCTAGTGGGCTACAGTCCATGTGGTCGCAAAGTTTCTGACACAGCTGAGAGACTAACACTTTCACACATTCACATCCAGTTGCATCATCCTCTTTCATGATGATTGTTGCATGATTCTGTGACTTATTTTAATCTCTAGAATGTTGTGATAAAACACTTTGTCAGTTTTTGTTTTTAAATCTTAAAATCTTATATCCTTTTGCTTTTGTGCTTTTGGAATCTCTGAGTTACCATGCAAATTGTTTAGCTGTCATACATAGAGGGGTGATATGAAGAGGTTATGATGCTACATAGAAAGGGAGAGAGGACCAGCTGCCCAGTGTTCAGGTGGCCCAAAGGAGCCTCCAGATGACTCCAGCTTCAGCTGCTAGCTGACTGAGTCAATAAGAGACTCACTCAGTGAACCCTTCCAAGTTCAGTCAGCCATTGCACTTTGAGACAGTCTCAGTACATAACTGCCATAAATCCAAAAATCATATTTGCCCTCTTAGGATCTTAATATCTTCCCAATTACTTTATAACAAATATACCCTTACAATTTAAACAATCATTTTTGTAATTTTATCAAATTACCAAAAAAATGTAATACAATTATGCTATGCTCCCTGATGTATATGTGGGGCACTTAGCTAACCACTCAATTTCCTTCTCTCTGTAATAGTGTTCATTTTAACAGTGTTTTTGGCATAAACAACAAGCATCTCTAATTTAGCCACTATGTGGATTGAAAAATAGAAAGGGAGGAAAGGCAGGGGACATTTGATTTTGACATGGCTATTCTTACTTTTCCCCATGCCTCTTCTTGCAATTATAGACAGAAAAGAATTATTATTTGATTTATGTGCAGGATAAGCCAGATTAAACCAGACTCAACATTCTGACTTGATTCCCATCATCTCATAGGAACAAACTTCCTAGTGTAATGTTTTCTTGTTAGAGTCAATTCTGGACTTCGATCCAAAGTAGCAAATATTTACTGAGAATTTATATATGTTTGTCCAAATTTGTATTCAAAAGGAAATTCAAATGTGAGTATTACATCATCAGATCAGATCAGTCGCTCAGTCGTGTCTGACTCTTTGAGACCCCATGAATTGCAGCACACCAGGCCTCCCTGTCCATCACCAACTCGCAGAGTTCACTGAGACTCACGTACATCGAGTCAGTGACGCCATCCAGCCATCTCATCCTCTGTCGTCCCCTTCTCCTCCTGCCCCCAATCCCTCCCAGAATCAGAGTCTTTTCCAATGAGTCAACTCTTCTCATGAGGTGGCCAAAGTACTGGAGTTTCAGCTTTAGCATCATTCCTTCCAAAGAAATCCCAGGGCTGATCTCCTTCAGAATGGACTGGTTGGATCTCCTTGCAGTCCAAGGGACTCTCAAGAGTCTTCTCCAACACCACAGTGCAAAAGCATCAATTCTTTGGCACTCAGCCTTCTTCACAGTCCAACTCTCACATCCATACATGACCACAGGAAAAACCATAGCCTTGACTAGACAAACCTTTGTTGGCAAAGTAATGTCTCTGCTTTTGAATATGCTATCTAGGTTGGTCATAACTTTCCTTCCAAGGAGCAAGCGTCTTTTAATTTCATGGCTGCAGTCACCATCTGTAGTGATTTTGGAGCCCAGAAAAATAAAGTCTGACACTGTTTCCACTGTTTCCCCATCTATTTCCCATGAAGTGGTGGGACTGAATGCCATGATCTTCGTTTTCTGAATGTTGATCTTTAAGCCAACTTTTTCACTCTCTGCTTTCACTTTCATCAAGAGGCTTTTGAGTTCCTCTTCACTTTCTGCCATAAGGGTGGTGTCATCTGCATATCTGAGGTTATTGAAAATACTCCCGGCAATCTTGATTCCAGCTTGTGTTTCTTCCAGTCCAGCGTTTCTCATGATGTACTCTGCATATAAGTTAAATAAACAGGGTGACAATATACAGCCTTGACAAACTCCTTTTCCTATTTGGAACCAGTCTGTTGTTCTATGTCCAGTTCTAACTGTTGCTTCCTGACCTGCATACAAATTTCTCAATAGGCAGGTCAGGTGGTCTGGTATTCCCATCTCTTTCAGAATTCTCCACAGTTTATTGTTATCCACGCAGTCAAAGGCTTTGGCATAATCAATAAAGCAGAAATACATGTTTTTCTGGAACTCTCTTGCTTTTTCCATGATCCAGAGGATGTTGGCAGTTTGATCTCTGGTTCCTCTGCCTTTTCTAAAACCAGCTTGAACATCAGGAAGTTCACGGTTCACATATTGCTGAAGCCTGGCTTGGAGAATTTTGAGCATTACTTTACTAGTGTGTGAGATGAGTGCAATTGTGCAGTAGTTTGAGCAATCTTTGGCATTGCCTTTCTTTGGGATTGGAATGAAAACTGACCTTTTCCAGTCCTGTGGCCACTGCTGAGTTTTCCAAATTTGCTGGCATATTGAGTGCAGCACTTTCACAGTATTATGTTTTGGGATTTGGGATAGCTCAACTGGAATTCCATCACCTCCACTAGCTTTGTTCATAGTGATGCTTTCTAAGGCCCACTTGACTTCGTATTCCAGGATGTCTGGCTCTAGGTCAGTGATCACACCATCGTGATTATCTGGGTCATGAAGATCTTTTTTCTACAGTTCTTCTGTGTATTCTTGCCATGTCTTCTTAAATTCTTCTGCTTCTGTTAGGTCCATACCATTTCTGTCCTTTATCGAGCTCATCTTTGCATGAAATGTTCCTTTGGTATCTCTGATTTTCTTGAAGAGATCCCTAGTCTTTCCCATTTTGTTGTTTTCCTCTATTTCTTTCATTGATCGCTGAAGAAGGCTTTCTTATCTCTTCTTGATATTCTTTGGAACTCTGCATTCAGATGTTTATATCTTTCCATTTCTCCTTTGCTTTTCGCTTCTCTTCTTTTCACAGCTATTTGTAAGGCCTCCCCAGACAGCCATTTTGCTCTTTTGCATTTCTTTTCCATGGGGATGGTCTTGATCCCTGTCTCCTGTACAATGTCACGAACCTCATTCCATAGTTCATCAGGCACTCTATGTATCAGATCTAGGCCCTTAAATCTATTTCTCACTTCCACCGTATAATCATGAGGGATTTGATTTAGGTCATACCTGAATGGTCTAGTGGTTTTCCCTACTTTCTTCAATTTAAGTCTGAATTTGGCAATAAGGAGTTCATGGTCTGAGCCACAGTCAGCTCCTGGTCGTGTTTTTGCTGACTGTATAGAGCTTCTCCATCTTTGGCTGCAAAGAATATAATCAATCTGATTTCAGTGTTGACCATCTGGTGATGTCCATGTATAGAGTCTTCTCCTGTGTTGTTGGAAGAGGGTGTTTGCTATGATCAGTGCATTTTCTTGGCAAAACTCTATTAGTCTTAGCCCTGCTTCATTCCGTATTCCAAGGCCAAATTTGCCTGTTACTCCAGGTGTTTCTTGACTTCCTGCTTTTGCATTCCAGTGCCCTATAATGAAAAGGACATCTTTTTTGGGAGTTAGTTCTAAAAGGTCTTGTAGGTCTTCATAGAACCGTTCAACTTCAGCTTCTTCAGTGTCACTGGTTGAGGCATAGACTTGGATTACTGTGATATTGAATGGTTTGCCTTGGAAACGAACAGAGATCATTCTGTCATTTTTGAGATTGCATCAAGGACTGCATTTCAAACTCTTTTGTTGACCATGATGGCCACTCCATTTCTTCTGAGGGATTCCTGCCCGCAGTAGTAGATATAATGGTCATCTGAGTTAAATTCACCCATTCCAGTCCATTTTAGTTCACTGATTCCTAGAATGTCAACATTCACTCTTGCCATCTCTTGTTTGATCTTGTATTACATCATATATACCCACAAAAATTTCAATACTTAGCCTAATATTTCCTAAACCAGTGAGCCTCATCACATGACTTTTCCATAGATTCTCAACATTCCAGATTGCCAGAGTAGATGTAGAAACTTAAATGAGGTGGGAAAATTTGCTTGATGTTGGCTTTACATGTCTTTATAACTCCTGGTAGCTCAAACAGTAAAGAATCCACCTGCAGTGTGGGAGACTTGGGTTCGATTCCTGGATTGGGAAGATCCCCTGAAGCGGGGCATGGCAACCCACACCAGTATTCTTGCCTGGAGAATCCCCATGGACAGAGGAGCCTGATGAACTACAGTCCATGGTCTCGCAAAGAGTCGAACATGACTGAGTGACTAAGCACACGCATAACTACTCTGGGGCTTCCAGATGGCTCAGTGGTAAAGAATATGTCTGTCAGTGCAGGAGATACAGGAGAAGTGAGTTTGCCCCCTGGATCGGGAAGATCCCCTGGAGGAGGAAAGGGCAACAATCTTTGGTATTCTTCCCTGGAGAATCCCATGGATAGAGAAGCCTGGGGCCACAGTCCATGAGGTCACTAAGACTCTGACATGACTGAGTGACTGAGCATGAATGCATAGCTATTTCTGCACAGTAGTTAAATTTTTCCAAGTACTACTACCGCAGATAACATGATCAGAGTGCAGTTACTGACGTTAACTATTAATCAAGACTAATGGAAATGGATGAATACTATACTGAAGTGCACGCTCTTTTACACATTGCATGCATGCTATGCATGCTAAGTCGCTTCAGTAGTGTCCGACTCTGTGCGATTCCATGGACAGCAGACCACCAGGCTCCTCTGTCCAAAGGATTCTCTAGACAAGAATACTGGAGTGGGTTGCCATTTCCTTCTCCACTTTTACACAAAGTCACTTTAAATATTGATATGAGGATTCAAAAAAAAGTTGGGTAAGGCCTTCTTTTGTAGTCCAGTGATTAGGACTTTACCTTTTAATGCAGAGGATGCAGGTTCAATCCCTGTTTGGGGAACTAAGATCCCACATGCCTCATAGCCAAAAAAGCAGAACATAAAAACAGCAAAAACAATACTGTAACAAATTCAATAAAGACTTAAAAAAAAAAGATGGGCAAGAACCATAAGGCAGCACAAGTATACATTAAAATCTTTCAAGCAATTCAGATGTATGAAAAGTTGGATATAAAATTATTATTGTACAACTCAGCTTTCATATATTATAGATGCTTTCTTGGCATTCAGCCTGGGGATGGATGGTCAATGGGATGTGAGTCATCCCTCAATGATGTATTATTTGGCCAAACACATAAAAGTAATTGCTGAAACCTAAGACACTCTGAGTTCCATTATTTTCCCCCACAAGAATTTTGGCAGACTCTCCAACTTATTCTGTAGTGGTCAGCACAGTCAATGACTGAAATAACCACTGGAGTCACCTTGAGTTCACAGTGCCACTCTTCCCCATGAGGCCACTTTCTTTCCTGGGTCTTCACTGAAACCCCTGCCATTGTTGTGCCATCTTAGCTTTTTATTTACTTGGTGGAGTTTCTCTGTACTCTGTGGTGAGAGAGTCTCTCCTCCTTTCCCCACTCTCCCCACAAGAGCAGACCCCATCAGCTCTCGCTTTCCCTCTTGAAGAAGAAAATAACATAGAAAGGCTGTTCTTGCCTAGGGAGAAATAGTTACTTTTGTTTCTTTTCCCCTTTCCAGTTTTTGTGTCTGACTCTTTGCAACCCCATGGACTGAAGCTTGCCAGGCTCCCCTGTCCATGGAATTTTTCTGGCAAGAATACTGCGGCGGGTTGCCATTTCCTACTCCAGGAGATCTTCCTGACTCAAGGATTGAACCTGTATCTCTTGAGTCTTCTGCATTGGCAGGTGATTCTTTACCACTGTGCCACCTGGAAACCTTAAAGGGACTAAAATATTTCCTTTTTGAATGATGGAACAAATCCTCTCTCTGTCTCTCTATCTCCATTTCTCTTTCTCTCTCCAACTCTACCAAGGGGATTTTCCATCTGCCTCACTCCATTTTCCTCTTGCTCTTTCTCTCTCTCTGTTTCATATTCATGCACATGAATATTTCTTGCATTCTCATGTACTTTGTGGCAAACATCAGGTGAGGTACATTCACATATATTAATCTCAGTTAAACCACACAATCTTGTTGAACTTTATGAAGGATTATATTACTGAGAATCTTTAATATCAGAAATAGAGCAATCGAACACTTTATGGTATGCAGTCTGGCTCATGCTAGGAAGTATTTGTTGTTGTTCAGTCACTCCTTCATGTCCAAATCTTTGGATCCCATGGACAGCAGCAAGCCAGGCTTCCCTGTCTTTTTCACCATCTCCTAGAGCTTGCACCCAACCATTTTGTCCTGTTTTTCCTTCTCCTCCTAGGGAGTATACTATCTACTAAGAAAATATATAGTTTGCTTGAAATTTTAAGAGTGTGAGTGGTTCAAACCAGTGTTCTTTCGTAGTTTAGAAAAGGAGAAATCGGTCTGAGCAAAGCTGTACTGTAGCTATCATGACAGCTTGAGTTAGGTCTTGAAGAATTGGTAAGATGTGATAGAAAAAAAAGGGACACTGAAATGAAGTGAAATGTGGCATGAATCAGGTTGGGGATGAAGCAGTTGCAAAGAGTTAGGGTAGCATAATGCAGTGGAATAAGCTCTAGTCTTAAAAGGAAAAGATAAAATATTGATGCTGCTGTGTCAATAGAAGGACTAATAAAATTATTTATCAACCTGACCCTTCTTCACCTGTTATATGAAGTATAAACAATTTCATAAATACTAATTCTCTTAACACTTCTTGGGGAACATTATGATCATAGCTCTACTCATTATTTTAAAATATCAGAAAATATCAGCTTTGTTGAATTGTTTTTGTCTTGTTTTTGTGTTCTACCTTGTCTGATGAGTACAGAGAATAGCTGAACTGTTGGGAATATTGTGTGAAATGTTTGCCATAAGGAGACAGCTTGTGAATCTCTTCACTGATTTGCCCCCAACAAACTCATCTTCTTTATGGCCCTGCATATTGTTTCTGAACTTCCCAGGTGGCTCAGCGGGTAAAGAATTTGCCTGCAATGCAGGAGATACAGGCAGATGCGAATTCGATCCTGGGTCCAGAAGATCCCCTGGAGGAGGGCATGGCAACCCACTCCATTATTCTTGCCAGAAGAATCTCATGGACAGAGGAGCCTGGTGGGACCTGCCTATATGGTCGCAAAGAGTTGGACATGACTAAAGTGAATGAACACACACACATTCATTCAGATGACAGACAGATGGATGGATAAATTCATTCTGTGTGCTGATCAGGGCAGATATCCACAGAAAAGAAACTGGAAAGCAGACCTTCAGTTTTTATGTATTCTATTATCTCTTTATCTGCTGTCTCTAAGAACCCAAACTTTAGAAAAATTTTGCTACCCACCTCACAAAAACACACAGCATGCTACATTCATAAAAGTGTGTTCTTATAAATATAAGATATAAACTGAATAAAAGGAATTGGAAAATAAAGGTAGAAATAGGTGAAAATAAATGAGGAGATGTCACCCCTTTAAAATTGTGTAATCCTATTATAATATCAAGTGAACAATTAAAATTTTCTTTTTTTCCCCTCAAGCTACTTCTTTTTTTTTTTTTTTTTTTATGGAAAACTGGTTTTGTTGTTTCCTATTTTCTATACTGGTCAGATCAGGTCAGATCAGTCGCTGAGTCATGTCCGACTCTTTGCGATCCCATGAACCGCAGCACTCCTGGCCTCCCTGTCCATCACCAACTCCCGGAGTTCACTCAGACTCACATCCATCGAGTCAGTGATGCCATCCAGACATCTCATCCTCTGTCGTCCCCTTCTCCTCCTGCCCCCAATCCCTCCCAGCATCAGAGTCTTTTCCAATGAGTCAACTCTTCGCATGAAGTGGCCAAAGTACTGGAGTTTCAGCTTTAGCATCATTCCTTCCAAAGAAATCCCAGGGCTGATCTCCTTCAGAATGGACTGGTTGGATCTCCAAGACAGGGTCAAAAAGCTTGTGTGTAATCCAATTGAAATTCTAGTTATAGAAGAAATACATGTAAATTCTCTAATTTTTATCCTTTTATGTTTCTTTACGACCAATATTCACCTGCCCCAAATTTCTTTTAAGTATTGAGAAGATACACTTGGTTATGAAGATAAAAATCTTATCTGTAGGTGAACTAAATCTGGCAATTATTTTTTATTTCCAACTAAATCTTGACTTTCCCAATTAGTATAACACAGATAAACTGCTGACTTTCTTGTTCTGAACAGTAGAAAATCCCTGACTTCACCAGAGCCTCTTAAGAAATACTTCTTTATGGTAATATTTTCAAAACATTTAGGTTAATAAAGGCAATTTTTTGAGCCATAGCTAATAATATTTGAAAATAGGTTGAAACCAGAGGACTGATCATGTTCTGTGTTTTTTTTTTTTTTTCTTGATATTTTTCATAATATTCAGTGGTGAATTTAACTCTCTTTCATATAGTTCCACTATAGTGATCATTTGGTACCTTAGCATCTTAAATAGCTGCAAGATAATTGCATAAGGCATATTGTTTCAAAATTACTTTGAAATAAATACATATCTTGAGGCAGACTGTATTAATATGGGGTCCAAGTATGCAGACCTGAATCCAAGATCATGAAAAGTTCTTAGGTACTATCCTTACTTCTGCCATATATCAATCTTTTCTGCTGATGAAGCAGTTAGTAGGATTATGGTTCAGGTTTGATCATGGATGTTAATAAATAGAAAGTACTCTATGGGAAAGGCTGGTTACTACAGACATGGCTGACTAATTATCTGTTAAAGAGTTATGGGCTTTTCCTGCATTGTCTGAACAGAGTATTTATGGATCCACCATTAAACTATACTGGGTGTCACCAATAGGTGATCAATTTTAGAAAACATAGCTAGTATCTCAGAACTGTCATTATAAAACATTGCTCTTTCTGTTGCTTTCTGTCTAAAAGTTACACAATTGTTTGTCCTATCATAATTTTATTTTCTCTTTAGCATGGTTTATCAATGGATAACTTATTATCTGGGCTTCTCACCAGCTATTTGATTTTTTGTTATCTATACCTTTCGATGGGCTTCCCAGGTGTTTCAGTGGTAAAAAATCTACCTGCCAATGCTGGAGACCCATGTTTAATCCTTGGATTGGAAGATCCCCTTGAGAAGGAAATGGCAACCCACTTCAGTATCCTTGCCTGGGAAATACCATGGACATAGGAACCTGGGAGGCTACAGTCCATGGGGTTGAAAAGAGTTGGACATGACTAAGCAACTAAAACAACAACAACATACTTTCTAATACATTCTATGAGTTAGGTTTATCAAAAGCTTGAAAATGAGTATACTACCCAAAGCAATTTATAGATTCAATGCAATCCCTATCAAGCTACCAACGGTATTCTTCACAGAGCTAGAACAAATAATTTCACAATTTGTATGGAAATACAAAAAACCTCGAATAGCCAAAGCTATCTTGAGAAAGAAGAACGGAACTGGAAGAATCAACCTACCTGACTTCAGGCTCTACTACAAAGCCACAGTTATCAAGACAGTATGGTACTGGCACAAAGACAGAAATATAGATCAATGGAAAAAAATAGAAAGCCCAGAGATAAATCCACGCACATATGGACACCTTATCTTTGACAAAGGAGGCAAGAGTATACAATGGATTAAAGACAATCTCTTTAACGAGTGGTACTGGGAAAACTGGTCAACCACTTGTAAAAGAATGAAACTAAAACAGTTTCTAACACCATACACAAAAATAAACTCAAAATGGATTAAAGATCTCAACGTAAGACCAGAAACCATAAAACTCCTAGAGGAGAACATAGGCAAAACAGTCTCCGACATACATCACAGCAGGATCTTCTATGACCCACCTCCCAGAATATTGGAAATAAAAGCAAAAATAAACAAATGGGACCTAATTAAACTTAAAAGCTTCTGAACAACAAAGGAAACTATTAGCAAGGTGAAAAGGCAGCCTTCAGAATGGGAGAAAATAATAGCAAATGAAGCAACTGACAAACAACTAATCTCAAAAATATACAAGCAACTCCTACAGCTCAACTCCAGAAAAATAAATGACCCAGTCAAAAAATGGGCCAAGGAACTAAATGGACATTTCTCCAAAGAAGACATACAGAGGGCTAACAAACACATGAAAAGATGCTCAACATCACTCATTATCAGAGAAATGAAAATCAAAACTACTATGAGGTACCATTTCACGCCAGTCAGAATGGCTGCGATCCAAAAGTCTACAAGCAATAAATGCTGGAGAGGGTGTGTAGAAAAGGGAACCCTCTTATACAGTTGGTGGGAATGCAAACTAGTACAGCCACTCTGGAGAACAGTGTGGAGATTCCTTAAAAAACTGGAAATAGAACTGCCTTATGATCCAGCAATCCCACTGCTGGGCATACACACTGAGGAAACCAGAAGGGAAAGAGACACGTGTACCCCAATGTTCATCGCAGCACTGTTTATAATAGCCAGGACATGGAAGCAACCTAGATGTCCATCAGCAGATGAATAGATAAGAAAGCCACGGTACATATACACAATGGAGTATTACTCAGCCATTAAAAAGAATACATTTGAATCAGTTCTAATGAGGTGGATGAAACTGGAGCCTATTATACAGAGTGAAGTAAGCCAGAAAGAAAAACACCAATACAGTATACTAATGCATATATATGGAATTTAGAAAGATGGTAACAATGACCCTGTGTACGAGACAGGGAAAGAGACACTGATGTATAGAACAGTCTTATGGACTCTGTGGGAGAGGGAGAGGGTGGGAAGATTTGGGAGAATGGCATTGAAGCATGTATAATATCGTGTATGAAACGAGTCGCCAGTCCAGGTTCGATGCACGATACTGGATGCTTGGGGCTGGTGCACTGGGACGACCCAGAGGGATGGTATGGGGAGGGAGGAGGGAGGAGGGTTCAGGATGGGGAACACATGTATACCTGTGGCGGATTCATTTTGGTATTTGGCAAAACTAACACAATATTGTAAAGTTTAAAAATAAAATAAAATTGAAAAAAAAAAGCTATGATTTATTTACCTAATATTTCCTATAAGTTTCATCTCTTGGTAAATTTTGCTTTCTTTAACAAGATTGACTGGTATAAAAAAAAGTCTTGCACTATAATCACCCCAAAAATAATAATAAATGATAATAATAACAAATTTTGGTAGAAAATTATCTCACAATGTTGGCAAATAGTACCTTTTGTAGAGGATTCAGGTCCATTTGCAAACAAACTAATTTTTGTTTCTCTCAATGTTACTCTGATATATTACATTTTTGAACAAGGATCACTAAAATAAATCATAGTAATTTATCTCTGGGCTTCCTAGGTGGCTCAGTGGTAAAGAATCCAACTGCCAATGCAGGAGACTCAGGTTTAATCCTTCGTTGGGGAAGATCCCCTTGAGAAGGAAATGGAAAACCACTCCAGTGTCCTTGTCTAGAAAATTCCATGGACAGAGGAATCTCACAGGCTACAGTCCATGGGATCACAAAAGATTCGGGCACAACCTAGAGACTAAAACAACAGAAACAAATTAATGCAACATAGCATAAGATAGAATCTGATAATTAACTACTTCATGATCTCTGAATATATATACATATATATACATTCCAACAAAGCCTTTTCCTCAAGGTTTTCTTTACTTCTACTAAATTTTAGACAAACTTCTTTCTGACTGTAGGTCTCAGCTTCCCTCTTCTGAGAGTGTTTACTCTACAAAACTTGTAAATTCTTTCTTTGCCTCTTTACAATGTAAATCTTCTTAGAAGCCTGAGGCCAGTTCTACCACCCAAGGACGGCTTTGTCAAGGGGCCATCTTGCCAGTACATGAACCCTGAATTTCCAGATGTTCAAGCTGGATTTAGAAAAGGCAGAGGAACCAGAGATCTAATGGCCAACATCCATTGGACCATTGAAAAAGCAAGAGAGTTCCAAATAAGCATCTACTTCTATTTTATTTACTATGTCAAAGCCTTTGATGGTGTGGATCACAGCAAACTGTGGAAAATTCTTCAAGAGATGAAAATATGAGACCACCTTATCTGCCTCCTGAGAAATCTGTATGCATGTCAAGAAGCAACAGTTAGAAGTAGACATGAAGCAACAGACTGGTTCCAAATTGGAAAAGGAATACGTCAAAGTTGTATATTGTCACTGTGCTTATTTAACTTTTATGCAGAGTACATCATGTGTAATGCTGGGCTGGATGAAACACAAGCTGGAATCAAAATTTCCAGAAGAAATATCAATAACTTCAGATGTGCAGATGATACCACCCTTATGACAGGAAATGAAGAGGAACTAAAAAGCCTCTTAATGAAAGTGAAAGAGGAGAATGAAAAAACTGGCTTAAGTTCAACATTCAAAAAACTAAGATCATGGCATCTGGTCCCATCATTTCATGGCAAATAGATAGAGAAACAATGCAAACAGTGGCAGACTTTATTTTGGGGGGCTCCAAAATCACTGCGGATGGTGACTGCAGCCATGAAATCAAAAGATGCTTGCTCCTTCTAAGAAAAGCTATGACCAACTTAGATAGCATATTAAATAGCAGAGACAGTACTTTGCCAACAAAGGTCCTTCTAGCCAAAGCTGTGATTTTTCCAGTAGTCATGGGTGGATGTGAGAGTTGGACTATAAGGAAAGCTGAGTGCTGAAGAACTGATGCTTTTGAACTGTGGTGTTGGAGAAGACATTTGAGAGTCCCTTGGACTGCAAGGAGATCAAACCAGTCAGTCCTAAAGGAAATTAGTCCTGAATATTCATTGGAAGGACTGATTCTGAAGCTGAAGCTCCAATACTTTGGCCACGTCATGCATAGAGGTGACTCATTGGAAAAGACCCTGATGTTGGGCAAGACTGAAGGCAGGAGTCGAAGGGGATGACAGGATGAAATGGTTGGATGGCATCACAAACTCGACGGATATGAGTTTGGGCAAGCTCCAGGAGTTACTGATGGACAGGGAAGCCTGGTGTGCTGCAGTCCATGGGGACGCAGAGTCTGACATGACTGAGTGACTGAACTGAACTGGGAGCTATCCCTCTGAAATGGAATTCTCAAAGGTGATAGTGCATTTAATGGTAAGTTTCTGTGTGGGTTCACGGGTGGGAACAAGGACTCAAACAGAATGAGCACTCTAAGTTGTAAAGCTGCTTCTTGTTCTGAAAGAGTTTGTTTTTCCTCTCAGAAATTCTCATTAGCACACACAGAATGGCTTAAGATTTTCTCATTCCACCCCATCCCACCTATTCAAGACTCTCCATAACAGTGATGGATCTAGAGACTGTCATAGTGAATGAAGTAAATCAGACAGAGAAGACAAATATCATATGATATCACTTATATGTGGGATCTAAAAAAAATGGTATAAATGAATGTATGTACAAAACATAGCTAGAGTCATGTATAAAGAAAACAATTTTATGGTTACCAAGGAAGAAGGGGGAAAGAGATAAATTGGGAGACTGATATATATACAATTATTATTGTTCAGTCACTCAATCATGTCCGACTGCAACCCCATGGACTATAGCAAGCCAGGCTTCCTGTCCTTCACCAACTCCCCAAGCTTGTTCAAACTCACGTCCATTAAGTCAGTGATGCCATCTAACCACCTCATCCTCTGTTGTCCCCTTCCCCTCCTGCCTTCAATCTTGCCCAACATCAGGGTCTTTTCTAATGATTGGCTCTTTGAATCAGGTGGCAATTGTATTGGAGCTTCAGCTTCAGCATCAGTTCTTCTAGTGAATATTCAGGACTGATTCCCTTTAGGATTGACTAGTTGGATCTCCTTGCAGTCCAAGGGACTCTCAAGAGTTTTCTCCCAACACCACAATTCAAAAGCATCAATTCTTTGGCACTCAGCCTTTTTAACGGTTCAACTCTCATATCCATACATGATTACTGGAAAAAACATAGCTTTGACTATACAGACCTTTGTTAGGAAATAATGTCTCTGCTTTTTAATATGATGTCCAGATTTGTCATAGCTTTTCTTGCAAGGAGCAAGCATCTTTTAATTTTGTGGCTGCAGTCACCATCTGCAGTGATTTTGGAGCCCAAGAAAATAAAGTCTGCCATGTTTCCATTGTTTCCACATCTATTTGCCATGATGATATGCAATTAGATGCCATTATCATTTTTTGAATGCTGAGTTTTAAGCCAGCTTTTTCACTCTCTTCTTTCACCTTCATAAGAGCTTCTTTAATTCCTCTTCACTTTCTGTCATAAGGGTGGTGTCATCTGCATATCTGAGGTTATTGATATTTCTCCATGCAATCTTGATTCCAACTTGTGTTTCATCCAGCCTGGCATTTAGTATAATGTACATTGCATATACTTTAAATAAGCAGGCTGACAATATACAACCTTGAGGTACTCCTTTCCCAGTTTGGAACCAGTCCTTTGTTCCAGGCCCAGTTCTAACTGCTACTTTTTGATACACAGTACTATATATAAAATGGCTAACTAATAAGGACGTACCGAGTGGCACAGACTTTATTTTCTTGGGCTCTAAAATCACTGCAGATGGTGACTGCAGTCATGAAAATAAATACTCTTGGTCCTTGGAAGAAAAGCTATGACAAATCTGGAAAGTTTATTAAAAAGCAGAGACATCACTTTGCTGACAAAGGTCCATAGTCAAAGCTATGGCTTTTCCAGTTGTGAGAGTTGGATCATAAAGAAACTTCAGTGCCGAAGAACTGATACTTTTGGACTGAGGTGTTGGATAAAGTTCTTGAGAGTCCCTTGGACTATAAGGAGATCAAGATAGTCACTCCTAAAAGAAATCAGTCCTGAATATTCATTGGAAGGACTGATGCTGAAGCTGAAACTCCAATACTTTGGCCACCTGATGTGAAGAAATAACTGGAAAAGACCCTAATGCTGGGAAATATTGAAGGCAGGAGGAGAAGGTGACAACAGAGCATGAGATGGTTGGATGGTGTCACCGAGTTGATCGACATGAGTTTGAACAAGCTCCAGGAGTTGGTGATGGACATGGAAGCCTGTCATGTTGCAGTCCATGGAGTTGCACAGAATTGGACAGGACTAAGTGACTGAACTTAACTGAATAACACAGGGAACTCTACTCAATACTCTATAGTGACCTACACTGTATATTAATGAAAAAGAGTTGATATATGTATATGTATAACTGATTCACTTTGCTGTACAGCAGAATCCAACACGACATTGTAAATCAGCTCTTAGGAGAACCGCTGACTGAAGCTGCCCACCCTGCCCAGGCACCACAGTAACAATTTGCATGAGTTATCTTATAACAGGAGAATAGGAGGTCCCAGTAAGGAACCTGGAACTGACAAGCCACCACCAATGAGAATAATTTGGGAAAGGGCAAAATGAGACAGAAGATGCCAGTCCATAGATCCTACTGACCTCCCAGAATTTTTCTGACTGGAATCCATCTTTGCTGAACAATGAGCAAGCCACCAGTAAGGACTTTGATTAAGGATGATTGGTCAGAGACAACCTGGAAAGTAATAGATAACTTGGTAGATAGACAGAAAATAATATTAGATACAGAAAGTGAGAAAATGCCAGGGGTTCAACATTCCAGAGTTCACATCAAAAAGTAGGATTACAAGCATCAATTCTATCTAACTGTTCTTTGACCAGAAACTGATGGAGTGACTCAAGGTTTGCCTCTCCTCCACTGACTGCATATCTTCAGGCAAAATCTAGTGGATGTTTTGAGAAGCAGTCCTAAGACCAATTGATCTACTGACATCCACTACAGAGGCAGAAATGCACAAGCCATTCACCACAGAGAAGCTCACCACTGCTAGCTTATGCACTCAGAATGGTCCCCAGGATGAAGGAGATCTTGAATGATGCAGCCCTGAGCACTGCTGAGCCTAGCATAAATTCATCAATACTATTTATACTACCACAAGACATTCTGAAATGCACATCCCAGGCTTTTCTCCAACAAATTCAAGCTAATGGGGCTCAGAAACAGTCAGCTCAGGTGACTAGACACTCAACCAGGGTAGAAGAAATGGTTACAGCTCCTCAAGTGTCTGTGGAAGCCGAACAACTGTCATGAAGTATTTTCATGTTGGAACAGAAGCCAGTGTTCATCAGGGAAGTAGACTGGTCCATTGCAATCAGGTATTTCACCTCCTTGAGACCTGCATGAGAGGATAAGCAAATGTAGCTTGTTTTCAGACTGGGATGCTCTCAGATTGCCTCAGTCTCTGTCTTCCATTTACATCTCCATCAAGCTGGACAAGTCTGCCAATTTCATGGACATTACTATGCTGCTAGGTTTCTTTGCTCATTGACCATGGTCACATGAGTGAACATCTGGGCTGGAGACTCACCAACCTGGATCCCAATCTATGCTTTTTGTCAATGTAATATACTTTGATTTTCCCTTGGTCAGAGTTCCCGTGAAACTTAAAGATTAGAATTGAGTCCTGGGTTATAAATCACAGAAGGTGTTCCTCCAGTTATGGTGAAGTGTATGTTTCATAGAGTTCCTGTACAAATGTTGATATTAAACTTGTTACTCAGTTCAGTTCAGTTGCTCAGTCATGTCTGACTCTATATGACCTCATGGACTGCAGCATGTCAGGCTTCCTTGTCCATCACCAACTCCCAGAGCCAACTCAAACCCATGTCCATTGAGTCAGTGATGCCATCCAACGATCTCATCCTCTGTTTCCCCTTCTCCTCCTGCCTTCACTCTTTCTCAGCATCAGGGTGTTTTCCAGAGTCAGTTCTTCGCATCAGGTGGCCAAAGTATTGGAACTTCAGCTTTAGCATCAGTCCTCCCAATGAATATTCAGGACTCATTTCCTTTAGGATTAACTGGTTTGATCTCCTTGCTGTCCAACGGTTTTTCTTCTCCAACACCACAGTTCAAAACCACCAACTATTTGGCACTCAGCTTTCTTTATGGTCCAACTCTCATACCCATACATGACTACTGGAAAAACTATAGCTTTGATTAGATGGACATTTGTTGGAAACTTTTTCCTATTGGTGTTCAATATGGTGAAAAATGGCAGGGTGAAAAATGGCAGGGTGAAAATGTAAGATTTAATCTTATTTAATCCTTTGTCTTTTCATTAGAAAAGACACTGTTGCTGGAAAAGTTTGAATGCAAAAGGAGAAGAGGATAGCAGAGGATGAGACAGTTAGATTGCATCACCAACTCAACGGACATGAATTTGAGCAAGTTCTGGGAGGTAGCTGAAACTCCAATACTTTGGCCACCTCATGTGGAGAACTGACTCATTGGAAAATATCCTGTTTCTGGGAAAGATTGAAGGCAGGAGGAGAAGGGGATGACAGGATGAGATGGTTGGATGACATCACTGACTCAATGGACATGAGTTTGAGCAAGCTCCGGGAGTTTGTGATGGACAGGGAAGCCTGGTATCCATGTGGTTGCAGAGTTGGACACAATTTAGAGACTAAACTGAACTGAACTGGGAAATAGTGGAGGACCGGTATGACTATGGGGTCACATTGAGTCAGACATGACTTTGTGACTGAACAATAACAAATTTTAGTTTGAAATTTTTACTTCTCTTATTACTTAATTGAAACTCGTTATGATCATCTTAGTCCAAATTATGTAAATTAATTATTCCTCAAACTCCAAGAGTCAAATACTTCAGGAAGAGAGTAATTTTTTTTTAATGTGTTGTTTTTTTTTTTCTCTTTTCTCTATCCTTGTATCCAAGCTGTGTATTGGCCACAATAATGTAACCTCAATTCATCAGCTTGTATTTACTATTAGCATAAAGGCCTAAGTCAACAATTAATATCTAATATGAAAATATTATTTAATTTGTCCAAAATATATTCTATCATGGTGACTTTCTATAACACAGCAAAAACTTGTTATTTCACATGAATGTAAAAATGTTATACTATGACCCCCTCCTGTTCAGCATAGTGAATCAGTACACTTAGCCACAGCCCTAATGAGTGCTTACAATTAGGCTATACAAAACAAGAGACTTTATCAATAAGGGGCACCCAGGTGGAGAGTAGGAGGGTAAGGGAACCCAGGAAGACTGCTCTGCCACATGCCTCAGAGTCTTGGATTTTATAGTGATGAGATTATTTTTCCAGGTTGTCTGGATGCTGGGCAGGCTGCTTGCACTTATCCAAGTTTCAGAAAATAAAATATGCCTTTGGAACTCCTCTTTACTAGTATATCTGAATAATGATTGCATCACTGAGATGAACCACTCAGTTATTTATAGTTTGTGTGTCTGGTTCACCCCTCAGGAATTTTCAGTGTAACACTGTATATCTATCTTATGAATTATATAGATAAAAATATTGGCAAGAAGTGGAGAATGTCCTTGGCATCTTCCACAGTAATGTAAGCACAAGACCTTTGCCAAAGGAGAGTTAGGAGAAGGCTGCCAACAAAAAGATAACTCTGACATTTCCTCAAAATGCTGAAATCCTGCCTAGAATAAAGCAATTAATCATCCAGCTCTGCATTAAGCATCTATTTAATTGCATTCACCATTGCACTGAACACAGTAAGCAAACTGGAAAAAAGAATGAAGTAAGCCCTCCATTGAGATGCTTAAAATTGAATTCAGGAAACATAATGCATTCAATAACTGCTGCTGCTGCTGCTGCTGAGTCGCTTCAGTCGTGTCCGACTCCGTGCGACCCATAGACGGCAGCCCACCAGGCTTCCCGTCCCTGGGATTCTCCAGGCAAGAACATTGGAGTGGGCTGCCATTTCCTTCTCCAATGCATCAAAGTGAAAAGTGAAAGTAAAGTCGCTCAGTCGTGTCTGACTCTAGCGACCCCATGGACTGCAGCCTACCAGGCTCCTCTGTCCATGGGATTTTCCAGGCAAAAGTACTAGAGTGGGGTGCCATTAGCCTCACTTATACCATCCTGAATATTTCAGCATTAGGTGCAAGAAAACAGACATCAGTGTGCTCCAAAGTAATTTTCTGAAACATTAACTTTATAGTAGTGTAGAGTATGGACTGACAGAAAGAAAAAAAATCTGTGGAAGAGACATACCTTCTTATAAAGCAGACTGGTGAGAAGTTCCTGGGAAGAGATAATGAAGGACTGAACTAGGGCACTGGCAGTGGAAATGGAGAGGAAAAGCCAGATTCAAGAGATATTTATGGAGAAGGATTAGTAAGTGAATAAGTGGATGTGTGAGATGGGAGAGACTTCAGGAGTCAAGGTTAGCACTGAAGTTTCTATCTTGGGAAACTGGGTATCTGTGATGCTTCCTGAGATAGAAAGACCAATTGACTCTCTTCAAGATTCCGTGATGTGCAGGTTCTCAAGCAGTTCTACTGTGCTCATAGGGTGAGTTCATCCCGATACCTCAATTACTGTAAGTAAGGCAGGATCTGTCAGTTACAGGAAAAATGATGGCTTCAGTCCCAGGGTCTCTCCTTAAAGGAGAAAGCATATTTTCACTCTGCTAGAGCTTTAGGTAAGCATGGAGCAGAAAGTTTCACATCATTTAACATGAATCTTCATATTTTATTCTTTCTTTCCTTGCCATGCATGATTCCATAGTTTTAATTCTTTAAATAGATTTGCTAGTCCTATGTCATTTTATTTTATAATTACAGGGGCAGATTAAGCCAAGGCTGTAGTTTTACAATTATATGACTACTATTATATGATAATTTCTGCTGAAAGGCATTTGTTCATTTTAAGGATTACTTATAGAACAAATAAATGAGCTATTCAGATTAATTTATGATAAAGGAACAAACTCCTTTTACAGCACTGGAATAAGAGGACATTTTAGTGCAAGTGTCACTTCTTTTACAAACTACCTGTGCCCTTTGGGTCTGTGGCCATGCACCCTGAATGCACTCAATCTCATCTGATCTCAGAGACTAAGCAAGATCGGGCCTGGTTAGTACTTGGAATGGAGACTGCCTGGAAATACTGGGTGCTATAGGCTTTGGAGACTTCCACAACAACAAGAAAAACTTTCCTTCCATTCTTCTTATGTTCCCAGACCTTTTAATCTCATGTTACAAACAATCTACTTCCCTCTTCCTTATCTGTCATCTTTTAACTCCTAGGGTACTCTACCTAACACTTTTAAGATTTTATCTCCTGGCTCAATCATGTTTCCTCTCCAATGCCATGCATACATGGTCACTTCAGTCGGGGCTGACTCTTTGCAACCCTATGAATTGTAGTCTGCCAGGCTCCTCTGTCCATTGGATTCTCCAGGCAAGAATGCTGGAGTGGGTTGCCATGCCCTCCTCCAGGGGATCTTCTAGACTCAGGGATTGAACCTACATCTCTTATGCCGCCTGCATTGGTAGGTGGGTTCTTAACCATCAGCACCACCTGGGAAGCCCCCTCACCAATACCATTTCTTCAGTAATCAACGTCTGGATCCCTAGTCCCAGAATCTCCTCCTCTCCTTATATTTTGTCCTTTATCCCAGTTAACTCACTCAGTCCCATGCTGTACCATAAGCCTGGTGATCATTCATAAAATTGATATCTCAACTTCAAGCCTTATATTTCTGACACTATCTCCTATAGTTTATCTCACTCTCTCAGAACCTCAATCCATAATCCTCTGCTCAAAAATATCACATCAATTGATGTAACCACTTTTTAACCATACTATGTCCTCTCTAGCTTTGCCTTTCATGGATTTCCTATTAAATAATTCTTGTGAGTACTGACTCAGTTCTTTGTTCCCATCTTGTTTTTGACATTTTTTGCTTAGTCATAATCCTGGTCATATCAAAGTATAATCCTGGTCAAATCAAACTCTTTCCTATTATGCATCTTCAGCTGTGGAGATGCAGATATTTGGAGGAAAAAAAAAAAAAAAAAAAGCACAGACACACTGACCAGGCTCAGCTAAATAGTGAATCAATAACAGCAGTGGGATGTTCAGTGATAATACTGGATTTCCCTGCCTTTTTCTTTCCCACTTTCCCAGTGGACTGCTTCATGATGTCCAGTCTTCATTCAGACTTCCTGTACTTCCTCATCCTTTCTCACATGTAGTAAATTGGAGTCATAATTCACTGAAACATGCAGAAGAAATCTTGCCAGTGTTACTAGGACACACCTAACAACTCAGCTGCATCCCTGACCCTTTTATGGTCAGTAGTACACCATTCATTTTCTTAACTAGTGCTAACCCTGCCTTCAGTGAACTAAAGCACATCCTAAATCACTCATTTTGGATTCCTGTTAAAAAAATTATTTTCTTCATCTTCTCCTGCTTATAGTTTAGACACAAGAAAATATAGTATAATTTCTCCTTTGTTAAACAAAATAACACAAATAGAACTTCTCCCTTGGCACCAAGTCCCCGATGAGGTATCATCCTATCTCTTTTTATGACAAAATTCTTTAAAGTGATTGTTTCCATTTTATCTTCTCTCATTTTCTCTTGAACTTGTGCCAACTAGGTTTCATCTTCATCTATTCAACAAAACCTGATCTATTTAATGATACAAAATGACTTTCATCTTATTTGACTTTCAGCCCTACTTGCATAGTTGATCATGCTCGCATCCTGGAAATGTTTTCTTCATGTGGTTTCCAGTATGCTTCATGTTTTTTTTTTTTTTTCAATTTTTTCTATTTTATTGGTAAATAATCTTCATTCAGTTCCTTTTGATATTTCTTCTTGAATGAATTGATATTGTAGTGCTATGAGAATCTGTATTTGAGCCACTTGTCTTTCTATAAATCATTATTTCTTTGGTTATTTCATCCAGGTCCATGCATTTTTTTTTTAAACAGGGTACAGTTGCTTTGCAATGTTGTGTTAGTTTTTTCTGCACAGTGAAGTCAGTCAACTATGGTGGTGGTTTAGTCACTCTGTCTTTTCCAACTCTGTACAACCCCACGAACTGAAGCCTGCCAGGCTCCTCCATCCATGGGATTCTCCATACAAGAATACTGGAGTGGGTGGCCATTTCCTTTTCCAGGGAATATTTTTGACCCAGGAATCAAACTCATATCTCTTGCATTGAAGGCAGATTCCTTACTGACTCTGCTACACGGAATTAAGCTATATGTATACATATATCCCCTCCATCTTGGACCTCCTTCACATCCCCAATTGAATCCATCTAGGTCCTTGCAGAACACTGAGCTGAGCTCGCTGTGCTATACAACAGGTTTCCATGCCTATAAAAATATGTGAGTGAGTGAGTGATAGTAGCTCAGTTGTGTCTGACTCTTTGTGACCCCAGGGACTATAACCTGTCAGGCTCCTCTGTCCATGGAATTCTCTAGGCAAGAATACTTGAGTGGGGTGCCGTTTCCTTCTCCAATAAATATATGACTAGATGGTATTTGTGAAACTTCAGCATGTACTAAGTTACATGTCTTTAAAGATAGAAATTTTCACTTTTGTTACCTCTAATTATTGATTCTCAAATTTAGAGCTGTGTAATTGACCTTTCTCATGGATTCTAAATTTGATTGTCCAATTTCCTATTAAATATCTCCAATGTATGTGTAATAAACATCTCAAATTTAAACACCCAAAGCCTAGCACTTGATAACAATGATAGTTCCTACCCATATAATGCTTACTAGATACCAAAAATATACTGCAATGATTTTACATATATTAGTTGACTTATCTCTATGAAGTATTTGCTATTATAAATGAAGAAATTGAGATACAAAGTTGAATAAATCACCCAAGGTCATACAGATTATAATCAATGTTTGGCACAAGTAGATGCCAGAGAGCATGTATAGTGTGCTGCTTCTCTGATATTTTCCCATAACCCTCATTAGTATATATTGTTCCCCATACCAGTAGATGGGAGCATCCATCCTTCCAACTACTCAAGCCCAAATTTTGGAGCCTACTTTGATGTAGTTTCACAGCTCTTAATCCCATCAGTTTTTTGTTCAGAATCTGTTTATTGTTATTTAGTCATTAAGTTGTGTCTGGCTCTTTTGTGACCCATGGAATAGAGCCTGCCGGGCTTCTCTGTCCATGAGATTTTTTATGCAAGAATTCTGGAGTGTTGTCACTTCCTTCTCCAGTGGATCTTCCTGACCCAAGGATCAAACCTACATTTCAGGCATTGGTAGACAGAATATTTACCACTGAGCCCCATGGGAAGCCCATTCAGAACCCCTTTGCTTCTCATGAACAAAGCTAGTGGAGGTGATAGAATTCCAGTTGAGCTATTCCAAATCCTGAAAGATGATGCTGTGAAAGTGCTGCACTCAATATGCCAGCAAATTTGGAAAACTCAGCAGTGGCCACAGGACTGGAAAAGGTCAGTTTTCATTCCAATCCCAAAGAAAGGCAATGCCAAAGAATGTCAAACTACCGCACAATTGCACTCATCTCACACGCTAGTAAAGTAATGCTCAAAATTCTCCAAGCCAGGCTTCAGCAATATGTGAACTGAGAACTTCCTGATGTTCAAGCTGGTTTTAGAAAAGGCAGAGGAACCAGAGATCAAATTGCCAACATCCGCTGGATCATGGAAAAAGCACGAGAGTTCCAAAAAAACATCTATTTCTGCTTTATTGACTATGCCAAAGCCTTTGACTGTGTTGATCACAATAAACTGTGGAAAATTCTGAAAGAGATGGGAATACCAGACCACTTGATCTGCCTCTTGAGAAATCTGTATGCAGGTCAGGAAACAACTGTCAGAACTGGACATGGAACAACAGACTGGTTCCAAATAGGAAAAAGGAGTACATCAAGGCTGTATATTGTCACCCTGTTTATTTAACTTCTATGCAGAGTACATCATGAGAAACGCTGGGCTGGAAGAAACACAAGATGGAATCAAGATTGCCGGGAGAAATATCAATAACTTCAGATATGCAGATGACACCACCCTTATGGCAGAAAGTGAAGAGGAACTCAAAAGCCTCTTGATGAAAGTGAAAGTGGAGAGTGAAAAAGTTGGCTTAAAGCTCAACATTCAGAAAACAAAGATGATGGCATCTGGTCCCACCACTTCATGGGAAATAGATGGGGAAACAGTGGAAACAGTGTCAGACTTTACTTTTCTGGGCTCCAAAATCACTACAGATGGTGACTGCAGCCATGAAATTAAAAGACGCTTGCTCCTTGGAAGGAAAGTTATGACCAACCTAGACAGCATATTCAAAAGCAGAGACATTACTTTGCCAACAAAGGTTTGTCTAGTCAAGGCTATGGTTTTTCCTGTGGTCATGTATGGATGTGAGAGTTGGACTGTGAAGAAGGCTGAGCGCCAAAGAATTGATGCTTTTGAACTGTGGTGTTGGAGAAGACTCTTTAGAGTCCCTTGGACTGCAAGGGGATCCAACCAGTCCATTCTGAAGGAGATCAGCCCTGGGATTTCTTTGGAAGGAATGATGCTAAAGCTGAAACTCCAGTACTTTGGCTACCTCATGCGAAGAGTTGACTCATTGAAAAAGACTCTGATGCTGGAAGGAATTGGGGACAAGAGGAGAAGGGGACAACAGAGGATGAGATGGCTGGATGGCGTCACTGACTCGATGGACATGAGTCTCAGTGAACTCTGCGAGTTGGTGATGGACAGGGAGGCCTGGTGTGCTGCGATTCATGGGATCGCAAAGAGTCGGACACGACTGAGCGACTGATCTGATCTGATCTGATCTGAACCCATTGTCATCACTTGGGCCCAAGCCATTTTTGCTTTTCATTTGGATGACAGTAATGACTCTTGTGAGCTTCCCAGGTAGCACTAGTGGTAAAGGACATGTCTACCTATGCAGGAGATATAAGAGATGTGAGTTCAGTTCCTGCGTAGGTAAGATCCCCCTGGAGGAGGTCATGGCAACATTCTCTGATATTCTTGCCTGGAGAATCCCCATGGGCAGAGGAGCCTGGGGGCTACAGCTCATAGGGTCACAAAGAGTAGGACATGACTGAAATGACTTACCATGCATATATGCAATAGCTTTCATACTAGTCTCCTACTCTCAAGTTTATCTTTTACTAGTCTTTCCTCATCACAGCAATGATATTGGGACATTCCTATGAATGTAAAAGGTCACAGTATTTTTGTGTTTAAATCCTTTTAATGGCTTACCATTTGGCTCAGGTAAAAGTAAATACAATTATTGTGTCTTTGAGAGGTCTTAAGTAGCAAATTTAAGGGAAAGTTACAGATATTTTCAGTGTACTCCATGCCTCCAGCTGACTCTGACAATATCAACATCCCACATCAGAGTTATATATATTACAATTGATGAACCTATATGGACATATCATAATCATTCAAAATCCAAAGTTTAGCTTAGGTTTTACTCATTGTTGTATATTCAATGTATTTCAACAAATGTTAATGACATGTAGTATATAGTATTACACAGAGTATTTTAATTGCCCTAAAAACTCTCTGTATCCTCCCTATTCAGGTCTCAAGCTCCAAACTCTGGCAACCTCAGATTTTTACTGACTTTTCTACTTTTTTACTGTCTTTCCCAGTTTTGTTTTATCCAGAATGTCACATAGTTTGAATGAAAATTTTTAGCCTTCTCACATAGATGTATTTCACTTAGTACTATACATATATTTCCTTTTAATGATATAATAGTTTTTGTCATTGAATACTATTCCATTATCTGATTTTATCACAGTTTACCAATCTCCTGAAGCATATTTAGGTTGTTTCCAAGTTTTGGTAATTATGAATAAAATTGCTATAAATAGCCATGTGCAAATTTTGAATATGAATTTTTAGCTCATTTGGATAAATATGAAGGAGTATGATTGCTGGATTGCATGGTAGGAGTATGTTTTACTTTTTAAGAAACTGCCTTTCAGAGTGGCTGTACCATTTTGTATTCTCACTAGCAATGAATGAGAGTTCTTGTTGCTCCACATCTCATCAGCATTTGGTGTTGTCAGTGTCCCAGATTTTGCTATTCTAATAGGTGTATAGTGAAAGAGGAGAGTGAAAAAGTTGGCTTAAAACTCAACATTCAGAAAACTAAGATCATGGCATCTGGTCCCATCACTTCAAGGCAGATAGATGGGGAAACAGTGGAAACATTGTCTGACTTTATTTTTTGGGGCTCCAAAATCACTGCAGATGGTGTTTGCAGCCATAAAATTACAAGACACTTACTCCTTGGAAGGAAAGTTATGACCAACCTAGATAGCATATTCAAAAGCAGAGATATTACTTTGTCAAAAAAGGTCCATCTAGTCAAGGCTATGTTTTTTCCAGTGGTCATGTATAGATGTGAGAGTTGGACTGTGAAGAAGGCTGAGCACCGAAGAATTGATGCTTGTGAACTGTGGTGTTGGAGAAGACTCTTGAGAGTCCCTTGGACTCAAAGGAGATCCAACCAGTCCATCTTAAAGGAGATCAGTCCTGGGTTCATTGGAGGGACTGACGTTGAAGCTGAAACTCCAATATTTTGGCCACCTCATATGAAGAGTTGACTCATTGGAAAAGACCCTGATGCTGGGAGGATTGGGGGCAGGAGGAGAAGGGGACGACAGAGGATGAGATGGCTGGATGGCATCACCGACTCCATGGACATGGGTTTGAGTGAGCTCTGGGAGTTGGTGATGGACAAGGAGGCCTGGTGTGCTGTGATTCATGGGGTCACAAAGAGTCAGACACGACTGAGCGACTGAACTGAACTGAACTGAACAGGTGTGTAGTGATGCCTCATTTCAATTTGCATTTCTCTGATGACATATGATGTGGAACATCTTTTCATATGTTTATTTCCCACATGTGTATCTCCTTTGATGAGCTGCCTGTTAAGGTTTTTGGTCCATTTTTAATTGGGTCATGTATTTTCTTATTGATTTTTAAAAGTCTTTGTATATGTTGGCCAGTCATTCATTTTCAGTTGTGTCTGAAAATATTTTCTCCCAATCTATGCCTGTCTTTTCCTTTTCTTTACAGTGTTTTTCTCAGAGCAGTTTTTGATTTTAATAAAGTCTAGCTTATCAATTAGTTTTTTCATGGATTGGTCTATGAAATGTGGTCTATCTAAAATGTCATCACCATACCCAAGAGTATGCTGATTTGGCCTTTTGTTATCTTATTCTATTGCATTTTATATTTAGATCCATTTTGAGCCAATTTTTATGAAGAGTAGAAAATTTGTGTTTAATTTTTTTTTTTTTGTATGTATGTCCAGTGGTTACTTTTATTGAAGACTATCTTTGCTCCATATGGTATTTGCCAAAGACCAGTGGAATAAATTGATGTGGGTCTATTCTGGGCTGTATATTCTATGCCACTAATCTATTTGCCTACTCTTTCACTAATATCATACTATCTCAATCACTGTAACTTTTTGGTCCATCTTACAGTGGGGTAGCATTAGCTCTCCAACTTTATTCTTTTCCTTCAATATTGGATCTTTTGCCTCTTTATATTAAACTTTTGAACCAATATGTTGATATGCATAAAATAACTTGCCAGGATTTTGATTAAGGTTTCATTGAATCTATAATTAAAGCAGAGAAGAACTTAAAGCTTGTCAATATTTAGCATTCTTCTCCATGAAAAATTTCATTCATCTCTTTTATAATTTTTATTTTTTTGCTCACTGTGCTCTGGTTCCTCAGACTCTCTATTGGGTGCTGAATATGTGATGTGTGCTCTTACCTCAGGGTCTTAGTCCTTACTCTTCCATCTTCTTGAAGAGTCCTATCTCATACATCAGCACAGTCTTTGATCACAAGTCATCCTCTCAGTGAGACCTTTGTTAATGCCCTGTGATACTCAGCACAACTGATTTAAATATTTAAACAGAAAAGAATTTAACACATGGGAATAAGTTTAGAAAAATAATTTTGAGAGGCTGTAGTCTGTGCTTGTAGATTTGCTACATAATTGATCTTCCTAGAAGACAGGGAGAATAGTCTGCCAATACCTTAAGATGACACAGTCATGCTTTTAAAAGATACAAATACAAGCCAAAGATTTCAAGCCCAGTGCCAATGTACAAACTGTGGTAGTGTGTGAATTGTAGCTGAGTCCAAATTCCACTGGAAAGAGTGCATTTATGTTAATAATATTTTCAAAGACTTGGGAAAGAAGAGTGGCAACCATCGTTTTTATAAGCTTTGTATTATTTTCCAAAACATTATATCACATTTTTCATGAGGACCCTATAGTTTCTTGAAGCTTAAGTAATGACTGGATTAGCCAGATTTGTATAGACAAAAGATCAATGCCTTAATCTACTGTAGGCCAAAAGTCTAATCGATTAAGACAGTTTCCAACTTGTCAAGTAGAATGTATGGAATAAGACAATTCAAAAGGGATCATTCAGATGAGTTTTTAAAAGTTTTTATTTTGAACTGTTCCTCAGAAGAATCCAAGAACCAAGACAAACATGAACTGGAAATCATGAAGTTTATAGATTTCAGTGGGCTTCCCAGGTGGCGCTAGTGGTAAAGAACGTGCCTGCCAATGCAGGAGATTTAAGAGTCATAGATTAGATCCCTATGCCAGATCCCTTTCTGGATCCCTGGGCCAGAAAGATTTCCTGGAGGATGGCATGGAAACCCACTGCAGCACGCTTCCCTGGAGAATCTCATAGACATAGGAGTCTGGCAGGCTGCAGTCCATAAGGTTGCAAAGACTAGACATGACTGAAGTAACTTAGCGTGCATACACACAGTTCAGTGAATCTGTCCTCTCAACATGCTTTCAAAATCTGTTTTTCAGTTATGTGAGTTTTGGTAGCCCCTATTACCTGATATGGTTATGATGCTCATTTTCTACCTTGTGTCTTATTCTTTGCCCTTGGCACTGACTATTTTGCATTCTCCCCATGTTTCTGCTAGCAATAAGCTTAAACCTTTGCTGTCCAGTGGAGAATCTGGCCAGTGAGCTCAAATGTTGTTTTTCTCTAGATTTGACCTTGGGAATCTGCTTTACTTGGAGTAGGAGACTGCAACCAGAAGTCAGATGACATTTCCCATTCTTATTATTGTGGTCTTACTTACTTGGAGGTTGTTTGTCCTTTGAAGAATTCCTGTCTGAAAGCTCTCTGGAAGCTTTGCTTAGTTAATTTTTAACTTTTATTTCACTTTCAATTGGTTTACACCTCTGTTATTTCTTTAGACCTTGAATGTCAACAAGGATAACATTGAATCCTTAAGAGGATAAGATAAAAGCAGTCTTCAGTTGAAATTATTGATATAGCCTTAAATTTGTGGTCTTAATAATTGCATTGAAAGACATAGTTAGATGATCATGGTCATAATCAAAAGGAACATGAGGCCAAGTATTACAAACATTAGGTAGTTGGAACTTAAATTAGAAGTGGTTAAAAGAGAGGAAAAATAGTTCCGAGGTATACTCATTTTTTTTTTCCCCCGTCACTGAAAGCTTCAATTTACCAATGGATAGATAACAAAGTATTAGCTACATTTTGGTTTTGCTTATTTAGAAAAGAAAATTTTTAGAATGCTGAAAAGGGTAAACAAAAAACCATAGATTTCAGCTTGCAAACCCAAGAGATTTGCATCAGGAAGTGCTAGTGATAGGAAATCTGAGGTCATGTTTTTATTCTTTTTTCTTAATGCAACCAACCTTTTCCCAATGGAGGGTGGAGGAGGTGGGGGGGGTGGGGGAAGCCAGGTATCTAAACAAGGGATTTGAGGAACTGAAGAACAAAAGCTGTAGGATCTTTCATCATTTGGCTCTTCGATAGTGTCAGCAATATGAAAGAATATGTCCCATTTGCCCCAAGCTAAATGGATTTCTGAGTGAACAAGGATGAATGTGAAATCTGATGTCACTCCAGACACTTCTAGACTGTTACAATAGAAACTGAAAATATCTCAAAATCATCCCCTGCATTACAAAAGCACACTACAGTCTCCAGCAAAAGATTATTTCAGCTGTTTTAAGGGCATGCATATGTAGTAGATAGGTAAGATAACAAATAACAGATGGAAAATTCATTAACTACATTGATCCTGCATAATACAGAGTAACTCCAAATAAGTTCAAATGAATTTGCAGCCAAACATACATTTTTATCTCCTTCACTTTTTCAGTCTGTTCAAGAATGGAAGTTGATAACAATAGATTGATGTGTCCTGTAGAAATCTGTGGCTTCCTATGAGAATTCTTGATTATGACATTTTATGAATTTAATTAAATATAATAAACTGCTGGTGCCTGATGCCTGTGTGCTCAGTTGTGTTCAGTCATTTCAGACCCCATGGACTGGCTTCTCTGTTTATGGAATTTTCCAGGCACGAATACTGTAGTGGGTTGTCATTTCCTCCTCCAGGGGATCTTCCCAACTCAGAGTTTCAACTCGCATTGCTTTGCCTCGTGCTTTAGCAGGTGGATTCTTTACCACTGTGCCACCGATATTTATTGTTGCTGTTCAGTCTCTAAGTTGTGTACAGCTCTTGGTAACCTCATGGACTGAAGCATGCTAGGCTTCTCTGTCCTTCACCAACTCCCAAAGTTTGCTTAAATTTGTGTCCTTTGAATTGGTGATGCCATCCAACCATATCATCCTCTGTCGCTGCCTTCTCCTCCTGTTCTCAATCTTTCCCAACATCAGGGTCTATTCCAATAAATCAGATCTTTGCATCATGTGGCCAAAGTACTGAATTTTCAGCATCAGTTTTTCCAATGAATATTCAGGGTTTATTACCTTTATGATTGACCAATTTGATCTTCTTGCTTTCCAAGAGACTTAAATAATATAAACTGTTCAGTTCAGTCACTCAGTCACGCCTGACCCTTTGCACCCCCTGGACTGCAGCACACCAGGCTTCCCTGTCCATCACCGACTCCAGGAGTCTACCCAAACTCACATCCATTGAGTTGGTGATCTCATCCTCTATCGTTGCCTTCTCCTCCTGCCCTCAATCTTTCCCAGCATTGGTGTCTTTTCAAATGAGTCAACTCTTTGCATCAGGTGGCCAAAGTATTGGAGTTTCAGCTTCAACATCAGTCCTTCCAATGAACACCCAAGACTGATCTCTTTAGGATGGACTGGTTGGATTTCTTTGACCAACCTAGACAGCATATTAAAAAACAGAGACTTACTTTGCCAACAAAGGCCCATCTAGTCAAGGCTATAATTTTTCCAGTGGTCATGTATGGATGTGAGAGTTGGACTGTGAAGAAAGCTGAGCGCCGAAGAATTGATGCTTTTGAACTGTGGTGTTGGAGAAGACTCTTGAGAGTCCCTTGGACTGCAAGGAGATCCAACCAGTACATCCTAAAGGAGATCAGTCCTGGGTGTTCTTTGGAAGAACTGATTTGAAACTGAAACTCCAATACTTTGGCCACCTGATGTGAAGAGCTGAGTCATTTGAAAAGACCCTGATGCTGGGAACAATTGAGGGCAGGAGGAGAAGGGGGTGACGGAGGATGAAATGGTTGGATGGCATCACCGACTCAATGGACATGAATCTGAGTAAACTCTGGGAGTTGGTGATGTACAGGGAAGCCTGTCATGCTGCAGTTCATGGGGTCACAAAGAGTCAGACATGTCTGAGCAACTGAACTGAACTGAACTAGGTTGGTCATAACTCTCCTTGCAAGGAGCAAGCATCTTTCAATTTCATGGCTGCAGAGAGAGTGGGGCAAATTGAGAGGAAAACATGGAAACATATACATTACCATATGTAAAATAGAAGCAAGTGAGACTTTGCTGTGTAAAACTGGGAGCTCAACCCAGTGTTTTGTGACAATCTAAAGACTGTTTTTGGTAGGGAGATGACAGGGGGCTCAGAAGGGAGGGGACATTTGTATACCCATGGATGATTCATAGTGCTGTGTGGCAGAGACTAACACAATATTGTAAAGCAATTGTCCTCCAATAATCGTGTCTTGTTCCATACATCTCAATATTGTACAATTATAATCTTTGATAATTAAAAATACAGAAAAAAGAAAAAAAACTACAGTAGACAGAATAATAGCCTCTTAAAGATAGCCATATCTGAATCCCTAGAATTTATGAGTAAGTTATCTAATGTGGCAAAGGGAAACTAAATTTAGAGATGGAATTAACTTTGCTAATTAGCTGACTTAAAAATAAGGAAATTATATTGGATTATGTAAATAGGCCCTGTGTAGTTCAAGAATACTTAAAAGTAGATAAGGGAGGTAGAAGTGGAGGTCAGATTACTATGATGTAAGAACTGAACTCACTATTGCAGGTTTTGAAGATAGAGGAAGGGAGGCATCAGTCTTGAATATTCATGGGAAGGACTGATGCTGAAGCTGAAACTCCAATACTTTGGCTACCTGTTACAAAGAGCTGACTCATTTGAAAAGATCCTGATGCTGGGAATGATTGAAGGCAGGAGAAAGGGATGACACAGGATGAGATGATTGGATGGCATCACCAACTCAATGAACATGCATCTGAGTAACCTCCAGAAGTTGGTGATGGACAGGGAAGCCTGGTGTGCTGCAGTCCATCAGGTTACAAAAAGTTGGACATGACTGAAAGCCTGAACTGAATTGAACTAAAGGGATCCATGAGTCAAAGAATGCTGGCAGCCTCCAGAAAAGGTCAAAGAAAAGTTCTCAAGAGCTTTTGGAAAGAAATGAACCCTGTTGACACCTTAATTTTAGCCCAGTAAGACTCATGCCTATCTTCTGATCTATAGTAATCTAAAACAATAAATTTATGTTATTTTAAACCACCAATTTTATGGTAATGTTTTGCAGCAAATTGGTACAGTAGTAGGAAGCTAATACTGAACAAGGAAGCTATATGTGTTTGGTTTTATTGTCATATGTTCATTTGCAAGGAATAAACTAGGTTATATCAGAACTTAAATCTGAAATGAATGCAAATTATTTAGGGTGATATTTATTTATCAAATGTACACTTTTAGGACATTCATCTATTTGTTCTACCAGGTGAATTGTAAATTGATCATGCACTGTACCAGGAATCATGGAAGACAATCTGGATACAAAAATAAAATGAATATGAACTGTACCTACCTTCCTGGAAGTTAGAATTTTACATTTTTATCAACAGTTGAGAAAAATGTTGTCACAAATATGCCATCAAATATTAGACTTTAAAATTAAAGTTAATGGCTTATGTTTGCAAAGTGAGTACATATTAGAAGGCTCTTCTAGCTATTCCCCTCCAAGCTGTCATTCAATTATTCAGTCTCCTTCTGTTCTGTGGCTCCATCATCAGTGAATGCACCTCCTCGAGTAGGCAAACCTGAATCTCTTTCTTGGCTACAAACAGTTCTAATATAGGATGTACTGAAACATTCAATCCCCTTCACTTATTAAATTATCCTAAAATATAAGAAAAAATTTACTTACTCCATCTCCCTCCCAATAGTGGAAAAGGTACAGTCTAATAACCTGGTTTTAGAAAACACAAGGAACCAGAAATCAAATTGCCAACATCCTCCGGATCATCGAAAAAGCAAGAGAGTTCCAGAAAAAAAAACATCTATTTCCGCTTTATTGCCTATGCCAAAGACTTTAACTATATGGATCACAATAAACTGAGGAAAATTATGAAAGAGATGGGAATACCAGGCCACCTGAGCTGCCTCTGGAGAAACCTGTATGCTGATCAGGAAGCAACAATTAAAACTGGACATGGAACAATAAACTGGTTCCAAATAGGAAAAAGAGTATGTCAAGACTGTATATTGTCACCCTGCTTACTTAACTTATATACAGAGTATATCATGAGAAATGCTGGACTGGATGAAGCACAAACTGGAATCAAGATTGCCAGGAGAAATATCAATAACCTCAGATATGCAGATGACACCACCCTTATGGCAGAAAGTGAAGAAGAACTAAAGAACCTCTTAATGAACGTTAAAGAGGAGAGTTAAAAAGTTGGCTTAAAGCTCAACATTCAGAAAACTAAGATTATGGCAACCAGTCCCATCATTTCATGGCAAATAGATCGAGGAACAGTGAAAACAGTGGCTGACTTTATTTTTTGGGGCTCCAAAATCACTGCAGATGGTGATTGCAGCCATGAAATTAAAAGACACTTACTCCCTTGGAAGGAAAGTTATATGCAACCTAGATAGCATATTAAAAATCAGAGACATTGCTTTGCCAACAAAGGTCCATCTAGTCAAGGCTATGGTTTTTCCAGTGGTCATGTATGGATGTGAGAGTTGGACTATAAAGAAAGCTGAGCACTGAAGAATTGATGCTTTTGAACTCAAACAACTAATCTCAAAAATATACAAGCAACTCCTACAGCTCAACTCCAGAAAAATAAATGACCCAATCAAAAAATGGGCCAAAGAACTAAACAGACATTTCTCCAAAGAAGACATAAAGATGGCTAACAAACACATGAAAAGATGCTCAACATCACTCATTATCAGAGAAATGCAAATCAAAACCACTATGAGGTACCATTTCACACCAGTCAGAATGGCTGCGATCCAAAAGTCTACAAATAATAAATGCTGGAGAGGGTGTGGAGAAAAGGGAACCCTCTTACACTGTTGGTGGGAATGCAAACTAGTACAGCCACTATGGAGAACAGTGTGGAGATTCCTTAAAAAAACTGGAGATAGAACTGCCTTATGATCCAGCAGTCCCACTGCTGGGCATACACACTGAGGAAACCAGAATTTAAAGAGACACATGTACCCCAATGTTCATCGCAGCACTGTTTATAATAGCCAGGACATGGAAGCAACCTAGATATCCATCAGCAGATGAATGGATAAGAAAGCCGTGGTACATATACATAATGGAGTGTTACTCAGCCATTAAAAAGAATACATTTGAATCAGTTCTAATGAGGTGGATGAAACTGGAGCCTATTATACAGAGTGAAGTAAGCCAGAAAGAAAAACACCAATACAGTATACTAACGCATATATATGGAATTTAGAAAGATGGTAACAATAACCGTGTATACGAGACAGCAAAAGAGACACAGATGTATAGAACAGTCTTTTGGACTCTGTGGGAGAGGGAGAGGGTGGGATGATTTGGGAGAATGGCATTGAAATACATATAATATCATATATGGAACGAGTCGCCAATCCAGGTTCGATGCATGATATTGGATGCTTAGGGCTGGTGCACTGGGATGACCCAGAGGGATGGTATGGGGAGGGAGGAGGGAGGAGGGTCAGGATGGGGGACACATGTATACCTGTGGCAGATTCATTTTGATATTTGGCAAAACCAATACAATATTGTAAAGTTTAAAAATAAAATAAAATTTAAAAATTAAAAAAAAAAAGAAGACTCTTGAGAGTTTCTTGGACTACAAGGAGATCCAACCAGTCCATCCTAAAGGAGATCAGTCCTGGGTGTTCAAGGGAAGGATTAATGTTGAAGCTGAAACTCCAATACTTTGGCCACCTGATGCAAATTGCTGACTCATTTGAAAGACCCTGATGCTGGGAAAGATGGGGGGCAGGAAGAGAAGGGGACAACAAAGAATGAGATGGTTGAATAGCATCACTGACTCAATGGACATGAATTTGGGTAAACTCCAGGAGTTGGTGATGGATAGGGAGGCCTGCCATGCTGCAGTTTATGGGGTCACAAAGAGTCAAAAATGACTGAGCAACAGATCTGACCTGACCCACATTTATGTGGAGGATAAGTGAAAATAATTTTGACCATCTATTATTGGCTATTTAAGATCTTTGATATAACTTTTATGGGAAAAATATAGCTAAAACACATGTATTAAAAATATATTAGCCTATAAAATGCTTCTTAATATAACAGCTATTTTGGAGATAAACATGGTTATGGAAGCTTAAAAAATCTTCTACTTGTGAATTTAAAAATACTTTTTTTTCTACTTCTATTAATTTATTTTGATTCATTTTGAGTCCTTGCAAGCTGATATTATGCGGTCAATAATATTCACATCACACAAATAACTATATACAAAACTTGTTTTATTATGGGTAGTATGTCAAATCTAATATAAAATTAACCTGGATATGTGGGATCAATAGAAATTAAACTAACTAAATATCTTTATGAAATTCATAAGATTAGAAATCTTTTAAAGAGACTAATATATTTCTGGCCTTTTCCAAGTTTCTTCGGAACAAATGGAACATAGAAAATCGGTTTTTTTCAGTGGATAAATTTTGCCACCATGTCTTTGGCTTTATAAATCTCTTAAATAAAGTTCTGAATACTTGTATATGATTATGCTGTTACAGTGTTTCTTATCACAATATATTAATATTGTGATATTGTTCTATATGTTTATTTATATGTTTAATATTCCTGTTATTTTTTTGCATGTAACCCTCTTTTTTGTAAGGTAAATGTGATATGTACTCCTTATGAAGGCAAATGAGATTGTCAAAGTGTTTTTGAAGAGATGTGGAAGTTGCTTAAAGTGGTTTTTAATCCCTTTAGGCTCACAATCACATCATTCTTAGTAGGTGTCAGTGTGTGTATGTGTGTGTGTGTATGTGTGTGTGCGCGTATGCATGTGCATGCTCAGTTGTGTCCAACTCTTGGTGACCCCATGGACTATACCCTGCCAGGCTCCTCTGTCCATGAAGTTCTCCTGGCAAGACTGCTGTACTGGGCGCCATTCCCTTCTCCAGGGGATCTTCCTAACCCAGTGTTCAAACTAGTGTCTTTTGCAGCTCCTGCATTGACAGGCAGATTCTTAACCACTGCACACGTAGAAAGTCCAGTTGGTGTCTGAGAAAGTAGTCAAACACAAGTTTGTTTGTCTTTGGTGCATACAGTGTTCTTCTTGTAATTCCAAACTGCCTGGGCAAAATCTTTAAACATTAATCCTTGAAGAATAAAAGAGTGTCAAAAACTTATTGAAAACCAGTATTTCAGATACCTATTTACAGTTATAATTTAATACTCAAAAAACTCTCATATTAGGATGACTCTGTTAATAACTCTCAAACCACACTTGAGATTAAATATAAACATTGAACATGTATGAGCTCAACTGCCATTTTTTTTCCTCTTTTTTGTCTAATTACCACAGACAGCATATTTCTGCCTCAAAGATCTTACTCCCTGCTCCCTGCATCTTGAAAGCTCTTTTTCCATAGTTTTTGTGTCTGCTTGGTCCTCATTTTTCCAGCCTACATCAGTTTCTCCTTGGAGAAGCTTCACCTGACTTCCCTAAATACTCTTCCCCCTTTCACTTTTTATTTACCATATGGGAAAAATTGTCTCTCTATCCATCTATGTATTTAATTATCTACTACCTGCCAATCTACCTACTCTATGCAATTTCCCCCACAACTGGGGTAGAAAACCCATGAAGCAAAACCTTTACTTTTTTCTTCCATATCCCAAGCATATAGAACAGTCAAAATATATTTGTTTAGAGGAGGAAATTTGTCCAGACGGAAAAAAAAAGAAAGGAATTTCAATAAAGCTCAGGAGCTGATTGAATGAATGAATGACTGTTGTGATAGCTATTTACTACTGTCTGACTCCAAATACTTCTTCGTTTACTATTTCATTGACCTTTTAAAAGTTTAAGATTGTTTTAGATAAAGTATATTGATTTGATATTCATTCAAAAAGGAATATGCTATGAATATAGGAAGAAATATTTTCCATATTGATTAGGCTAGTGTTATGAACAACACACTACCCCTCCATACATGATATTATAGAGAAGAGCTTGTATTCTTCTCTTGTTAAAGGATTTACATTTGATTATAAAATGTATAGTGAAAATTTTAATTTTTTTCTTTAAAATTCCATGCATGACTTGTTAAAAAATAGTCATTTGGTAGTCACTAAATAAAATTTTCATATTGATAATGTGGTTGGTAAATGGTAGTGAACATCAAAGAGGCTTGAAAATATAACAGTTTAATACATTCATGTAATGAAAATTCTCTTTCAATGGCTATGTGTCTCCTCTTTTTCTTACCATTTTTATCATTTAAACTTTAAAGCTTCTTGTGGTGTAGTGCCTCAGGATATGATTTTTTCTTTTATAAATAAATGATGCCCAGCCTAAAGTGATGAACTATTGGGTAAATGAAAAGAGACATGATAGACCACTTGACTCTTAAAAGTGCTGGGAGCTAACAAAATGTATAATGACATGAAAAAAAAATAGTCCTATAGGAAGTATAATTGGTCTAGAATAAACCCTGACATTTAAAAATTATTTTTAGTCATCAAAATACTGTGTTTTGTTAAATAACTGCTGTTGCTAAGTCGCTTCTGTCGTGTATGACTTTGTGCAACCCCATAGATGGAAGCCCAACAGGCTTTTCCATCCCTGGGATTCTCCAGACAAGAACACTGGAGTGGATTGCCATTTCCTTCCCCAATGCAGGAAAGTGAAAAGTGGAAGTGAAGACTCTCAGTCATCCCCGACTCGTAGCGACCCCATGGACCACAGCCCACCAGGCTCCTCCATCCATGGGATTTTCCAGGCAAGAGTACTGGAGTGGGTTGCCATTGCCTTCTCCGTTTGTTAAATAAAGTGATACGTAAAAGAATAAATACTTTCTGCCAGTATGTCACAAGAACTATAAATGGGGATACTGGAAAATAAAATGAATAATAACAAATTGAGCAGATACTCCTTTGGTTTATAGGCAACCTCTTGCTTCACTGTAGTTTTTGTGTGTGTGTGTGTGTGTGTGTGTGTGTTTGTTAATGATTGTAGTGAAGATTAGTGTTTTTATGGGTTTTACATGCCTTGAAATCACATCATAGTAAATCATAGAAATAGCATAGTGAGGTCACAAAAATACAAAGCAGAGTATTTCTTTTTTATATGGGTACTGGCTGAAGGCAGTTGAATTTTTTTGCTAAAATTTTAGAAATATTTTCTAGTTTTCTCAAATCTTAATTTTTTTTTAATGGAGAAATAAATAGTCCAATTACTTGTCAACTACAACTAAGATCATGGCATCCAGTCCCATCACTTCATGGCAAATAAATGGGGAAACAAAGGAAACAGTGAGAGACTTTATTTTTGGGGGCTCCAAAATCACTGCAGATGGTGACTGCAACCATGAATTTAAAAGATGTTTCCTCCTTGGAAGAAAAGTTATGACCAACTTAGACAGCATATTAAAAAGCAGAGACATTACTTTACTAACACAGGTCCATCTAGTCAAAGCTACGCTTTCTCCAGTAGTCATGTATGAATGTGAGAGTTGGACGATTAAGAGAGCTGAGTGCTGAAGAATTGATGCTTTTGAACTGTGGTGTGGTGTTGGAGAAGACTCTTGAGAATCCCATGGACTGCAAGGAGATCAAACCAGTCAATCCTAAAGGAAATCAGTCCTGATTACTCATTGGAAGGACTGATGCTGAGACTGAAATTCCCATACTTTGGCCACCTGATGCAAAAAACTGACTCATTGGAAAAGACCTTTATGCTGGGAAAGATTGAAGTTGGGAGGAGAAGGGAATGACAGAGGGTGAGATGGTTGGATGGCATCACTGACTCCCTGCTCATGAATTTGAGTAGGCTCCGGGAGTTGGTGATGGACAGGAAAGCCTGGTGTGCTGTAGTCCATAGGGTCGCAAAGAGAAGGACATGACTGAGTGACTGAACTGAACAGAGAGAGGATTTAATGTTCTTTCAAAGCACATAAGCACTATGCACAATAAGTCTTCAAAAGTTTTTTCTGTCTACAGTGTTCTGGATATCAATCAGAATACAGAGTGATATATTTAACAGCAATTTAAAGAAGAACAGTCCTCTTAGCAAAGATTGCTGAAAATATGTGTCTATATCAAATAACTGTATATCAATTTTCATCTCCCTAATGACTGGACATGAGTTTGAGTGAACTCCAGGAGATGGTGATGGACAGGGAGGCCTGGCGTGCTGCGATTCATGGGGTCGCAAAGAGTCGGACACGACTGAGTGACTGAACTGAACTGAATGATTTATATTGCTTCAAACAGCCTTGTTTCTAACTGATCTCCATCTAATCTCCAATAGTGTTTTAGCTCCAAGTTTTTGTTCTTTTACTTTTCTATGCTCTTACGTGTGTGTGTGTGTGTGTGTTTCCCTCTTTCTTTTTTCGAAATTACCAAGCATTTAACTTGATTCTAACACTATCTACTTGGAGATAACATCACATCCTACAGGTTAAGGGCTAAGTTCCACAAAATTCCCACTTCAAACACCAATTGTAAATCCAGATTCTCATCCATGCTTCTATCCAACTGAATAAGTCTTTTTTTCAGATTTAATTAATTTTTTCAGAGAACTCAGAGAAATGGGTTACTTTCTAGATAACCAGTTTGTGGTGTTGGAGAAGACTCTTGAGAGTCCCTTAGACTGCAAGGAGATCAAAGCAGTCAATCTTAAAGGAAATGAGTCCTGAATATTCATTGGAAGGGCTCATGCTGAAGTTGAAGTTCCAATACTTTGTCCACCTTATGCAAAGAACTGACTCATTGGAAAGATTGAAGGCAGGAGGACAAGGAGAACAGAGGATGAGATGGTTGGATGGCATCACCAACTCCATGGACATGAATTTGAGCAAGCTCCAGGAGTTGGGCATGGACAGGGAACCCTGGCTTGCTGCAGTCCATGAGATTGCAGAGTCGAACATAACTGAGTGACTGAACTGAATTACACCAGTTTGTTATAAAATAATATAACTCAGGAAGAGCCAAATGGAAGACATGCACAAGGCAAGGTATGTGGGAAGGAGCTTGAACTTTCCCAGCTTTGTGTCTCCCAGTGGGTCATTCTTCCTGTTTATCCATTAATTCTAGGAGATTCTGTTTTGTGGCCCTTCTTGTTTCTGGAATCCATCTGTATTCCTTGCCTCGTGGCCCTTTCTTTCTTCAAGGCCAGCACCAGCAGACTGAGTCATCTCCTATCACATTATTCTGACCTTATTGGGTAGATCTGCATAATCCAGGATATTCTCTATTTCTTAGGTTAGCCACTTAGCAAATTTAATTTGATCTGCAGACTGAAGTCTCGTTTGCAGTGTAAGGTAACATACTCCTATGGTCTGGGAATTTGGATGTGCATATTTCTAGAGGGCCATTATTGTGCCTACCATAGCATTCACAATGTGTGTTTGATAATGTCTGCTTGTCATATTACACAGTACTTTAGGGAGATGATCTGAGCCCAGCTGTTTATTTGAAGTTGATGGGGAAGACAGAACTATATGTTTGGCACCATTAAAGAATCTGCCTGCAATGCAGGAGATTCAGGTTCAATCCCTGGGTCAGGAAGGTCTTTTGGAGAACAAAATGGCAACTCTTTCCAGTATTCTTGTCTGGGAAATCCCATGGACAGAGGAGCCTAGTGGGCTACCATCCATGGGGTTGCAAAAGAGTCAGACATGATTTAGCAACTAAACAACAACATAGCAAGATAAGTTAGCAAATGTATTATTTTGAATTCTGAGATATTGGCTGCTGTTTTTATTAAAACTTGGATTTTTACATCATTTTAAGTTTCCAATAAAATTCAGATGAAGGTATGGAGATTTCCCAAATAACCTCTGCCCTCACACATGAAACCATAGAAAACAGACACAGTAGATTAAAAATAATAATAATGATAGATTAAGAGACCTGACTTTTCATTAGATAGAATACATGCCAGAAGTCAGCGGAACAAATATCTTTAAAGTACAAGTTAGAGGAATTCCTTCATATGGGAGAAAAGTTATGCCAGATGAAAATCTGTATTTTACAAAGTAATAAAAAACACCACATAAAAGTAAGAATGTGTGGAAATACAGACTCTTTTTTTCCAGGGCTATTATCAATTTGAATATTAAAGAATGATAATTTCATTAGTTGGAAATGTTTTAATTGGCCAACATCAATCCATTTATTCTTCTATATAAGTTCATTTTTAATGAATTCAACTTTCTTCAGGGATCAACAAATTTACTTAATTTAAGAGATTCTTAAAAGTCAAGCTTTGATGAAAATATATTTCACATTGCTAGCCATCTTAAATGTAAAGAAGACATATTAAATGTGATTCAAATCAACTATACTTCAATAAAAAATTGATTAAAAGTGATATCAGTCATATAAGCACCCCATTAACACCATAATTTATTTTTAAATGTCATAGGACTGACTTTCCATTAAGTGCATGTGCACGTGTGCTCAATTGCTCAGTCTTGTCTGACTCTTTTCAACCCTATGGACTGTGGCCCAGCAGGCTCCTATGTCCATGGGATTTCCCAGGCAAGAATACTGGATTGGGTTGCCATTTTCTTCTCCAAGAGATTTTTCCAACCCAGGAATGGATCAAACTGGCATCTGCTGCATTGGAAGGCAGATTATTTACCACTGAGAAGCTCCCTTTACATTAAGATGTTAAAGTATATAAGTTTACTTGGATTTAGGTTAAATGCTCTAAGATTATTGAAGTATTTGTGTATTCTTTGAACAGTTTATTCCATACTTGTCTAATATTTTTTTTATTATGACTATTACCAATCTATAGAAAGTGAAAGTGTTACTCACTTAGTCATGTCCAACTCTTTGTGACCCCATAGACTGCAGCCCTTCAGGCTCCTTTTCCATGAGATTCTCCAGGTAAGAATACTGGAGTGGGTAGCCATTCCCTTTTCCAGGGGATCTTCCTGACCCAGGGATGGAATCCAGGTCTCCTGCTATGCAGGTAGATTCTTTATCCTATGAGGCACTGAGGAAAGCTAATATAGATCTAACAACTCTTCAGATCTCAAACCTCTTTCTTTTTCCTATGTACAATTTGCTTTTGACTTGAAAACAAACTAATCAGACATGTTAAAATTTTGTGAAAGATGAATCACCTTTAAGTATGTATGTTCTTATGAAGTCTTCAATGGTCAAAAATGCAGGGACTCTGCAACAGACAGTCCTGACATTTAGAAACTTTTCTTTTGTAAGTATCTAAGATTCTTGATCATAGTTCTGGGCTTTATAGAAATCTGAAAGAGTTAGAATTACATTATTTTGTATAAGCAAATTCTATACACAGAAGAAATCAGCATTTACAAGTTTTTATTTGTGTTCTACACACTTTTATAATCCTTTAACCAGTTAATATTTCTGGAGTTAACAGAGGTTACATGTTGTTATTACCTAGCTAACATGAAAATACTACATTATGATACACTTAGCTTCTAAAAGAAATAAATGAAAATAAGAAGATTGTCCTTCTCTACAAAGATTAGATAATTTAGTACTGTTATTATTGTTTAGTTGAAGGCAAAAAATAGATTACAGTGGTCCTAAGTTGAATCCATGTCTTCTAATTTTCCTAAATTTGTTTCCTAAGACATAGTTATCTACTTAATAAGTGTATGTTGATATACAGACATTTTTTCTAAGGCAAGGTTTTAAGCTTGGTTTTTATAGTCAGAAAGCCTGAGATTCCCTTTCTCAGTTTTAGTTTTCTTTAACTATACAATGGTTAAAGTAAATGGGAGAATCAGTACTGGATATTTTGATGTTACTGCCTGTGATGTACTTGACAGGGAACATGGAGCTGAGTTTGTTAGCATTAAGCTGGTGGAAGTGACTTTCAGAGGGATGCAACTACATGTGGAAACCCAGGGCTTCCCTGATGCCTCAGAAAGTAAAGAATCTGCTTGCAATGCAGGAAACCTGGATTTGATCCCTGGGTTGGGAAGACCCCTTGGAAAAGGAAATGGTAACCCCCTCCAGAATTCTTAACTGGAGAATTCCATGGACAGAGAAGCCTGGTGGGCTATAGTTCATGGGACTGCAAAGAGTCAAACAGGGCTGAGAGACTAACGCTTTCAAAATAATTCTACTCATTGCTTTCCCATGAGTCTTAGTGTTTTTTTTTTTTTTTAATACAGAATTGTCTCTAATATGAATAATATATATAAATGCCTAATCAAAAATAGAATCAAACACAGTCTTTTCTTTCTGCTTATTTAGGATGCTGTCCAATTGGGAAAAGCAAATAATTTTATTCCTTTACTTCATTTTTACCTACACTTTTAAATTATTGTCTGAAAAGTTTATTGACTTTATTGAAACTATGGAGTTGAACAGGTCATAGCAAGAATTGCTCTTACTGCCTATAATAGCTTGAGGCTTAGGACATAATGATTTACAAAGACATGATTGGATCAAAGGTAAAATAACGACAAGTGAAAAAGTGAATGGGATTCAAGCATTGATTGAAACTCTTCTTTCTTTCATTTTTTTTTTTTTTTCAAAATTATATGAGAGTTTCTGGTTTCTATGAAGTTGATTTCAGTAAATCCAGAAGGTCAAATTGGATTGAGAGTAAAATAATTCTGGCTAGATATATATCTTTGTACATGAATGTCTAGTTATCTTAGCGTAATATTACACTAAAGTGTTTTTTTTTTCATTTTAACCTCAAATTGTAATATTGCTTCTTCAGTAACTTCCTGAGTACCTATCTATCACTATTATATCTAGCAAAGTAACATATGTAGGTTTTATTAAAATCTATAAGAGTTAAGTACATTATGAATAGACTCATTTTTGAAAAAATAACACTTTACTTCATGATTCCGAGATGCAGAATTTATGAAAACTAATGAAAAGACTTAGACTAAAGAATTGATAATGCTGGTCTAATCAGATTTTTTCACATGATAGAAACAGCAAATTATTATACAGAGAAGAGGCGTATATACAAAGTTTACTTGTAAATGTTAAATGCATGTTATATATATTAAATACATTGTATAGGTTAGATATACACATACATGCCAAATTTCTAGTGACAGCATATATTACAAGCTTTAAAGCATTTTGTTGTGACAAATTTGATTTATTCAAAATAGACTTATATGCAAGTGTATGCAGTATTGTGCAAAATGTTTTTACCTTTTAGAATGAATGCTCATGAAATGTAAAGGGGGGAAAAAGGAGCGCTGGAGTAAAGGTCCAGATACCTGGAATCATGAACAAGTTTACATATATTTTGATATTTTAAAAGGTGGCTTCCTTATTAGCCCTGTGTCTCTCAATAGATGATAGTATTTGTGTCATTTTATTTTTTCATTGTTATTATTTGCAATTTGGGTAATAATGAAAATACTTTTAAGAGTGTTCATAGGATTCTCCAGGCAAGAATACTGAAGTGGATAGCCATTTCCTCCTCCAGGGGATCCAGTAAATAGTTTGGAGAATCCAGAGACAGTGTTGTTAAAGCAAAAGTTAAGCTGGATAAAGTTAAACAGAATATTGAAATCTGGGAGAGAGAAGATATCTCAACTGGAACTCAGTTGAAACAGAGACTGGGAGAATTTTTAAGGTCCCGGGACGAGCAGAAACACAAGCCACCTGTTTGCTAATTAACATTCTGTACAGAAGAGGTACATTTTCTTGTGTCTTTGTGACAGGAGGTAGTTTGCTGTACAATTTGGAACAAGATGCCCACAAAAGTTAGGCTCTTACATTTCAACACAAAACTGAAAGATTAGGGGGTTATCTCCCTCAGTATTTAGGTTTCCTTGATAGCTCAGTTGGTAAAGAATTCACCTGCAATGCAGGACATGCCTGTTTGATTCCTGGGTTGGGACGATCCACTGAAGAAAGGGAAGGCTACCCATTCCAATATAGTCCATGGGGTCGCAAAGAGTGGGACACGACTAAGTGACTTCCACTTTCCTTTAATATTTACATTCAAAGAAATGTATCTCAGATCCTTGTGGAAGGCATGTAGGGATTGTAAAACTCTAAGAGATCTTTAAAAAGAGGTCTCTCAAAGAGGGGGAAGGGAATTTACAATGACAATTTATTAGAGAAAACACTCTATGAAAAGAGAGGTTAGGACTTTGAATCAGGAAGAAAGCTGTCCCAATTTTAATTACCTCAAGGGGAACTTTCAGTAATTATAACCAGTATTATTGGTGTAGACCATTGGCTAAGATTCTGCTGGTAGCTTCGCTGGTCGCTGGTAGAGACCACTCATAAGTTGAGGCTATATTAGGAGAGAGATAATAGTATGATATAGTATGATATAGAGAGATAATAGTATATATAGATAATATACTCTGAGACTTTGTGTTGACAGACAATCTTTTAGACTTACAGTGAAACACTCTTTGGGTACTTCCAGGAATAAGTAGGGCAGAGAATTACTAACAACTCAACAATTAAACCAGACAAGAGCTGTGCTGATATACTTTGTGTCTAAAAAGAAAACCAAGTTATTTCACAGTCATAAGCTAGGTAGGCCTGGAATTTGTATAGTAAATCACACTGTTCTATGTTCTTCTATTAATGTTGGATTGTGTAAGGTGAATTATGCTCAGCAAAGCTGATTTCTTTATTATCAAATCATGGATTTCCAGTTACAATTACGTAAAGTGGGCTTCTCACATGGTGCAAGTGGTAGAGAATTCACCTGCCAATGTAGGAGCCTCAAGAAAGCTGGTTCAATTCCTGGGTAAGAACGATCCCCTGGAGTAAGAAATGGCAACCTACCCCAGTAATTCTTGCCTGGAAAATTCCATTGACAGAGGAGCTTGACAGGCTACAGTCCATGGGTTTGCAAAGAGTCAGACATGACTGAGCACGTGCACATGCGCAGACACACATGGACATTATATAAAGAATCTTCTTATATAGTTATTACTTGTCTGCTAGAGACTACATAGGGGTACTTGTATAAGTAAACCCAACAATTGAACTTCCTCCATCATTTAAATCATTCTTTCTCAGTTATTCTAATCCTTTTTTAACATAGCATGAATTAGAAAAGAATTGTCTCTTTTTGTTAGAGAAGCAAGAACTAGACCAGATTTAAGGGACATTGTTAATTGCTGGGTAAAGAAATAAGCCGTTCTTAGTGGAAATGTCTTTCTTGTTTAAGAACTGAACAACAGTCTAAAATAGGTTTCTTTTGCATTGTGGAATTTCTCTGTGTATTTAACATACTCTTTAAATCTCCAAGAGAGAAATTTAAGATAAAATTTCTTAACTTATTTAATCACAACATTTGTTGTCTTAAAGGAGGCTTAATACACTGTAGAACCAGGATTATGTGGCCCACATTTAGGAAAATGATGTAGTTCAAATCCCTTAGCATCAATCCATAGAGAGAAATTTTTAAAGTTTAAGTAGTGGAGCTGACACAGCAAGTAACTTGCAAATAGAAAAAGCAAACCCCGACATATCAACGGCCAAGTGCTCTTGCCTCCTTCTGTATTAAAGAAGCTGGTCTGTAATATAAAAGAAAGAAAGATGCTTACGTTTGGAAAGGAAAGAAGCAAAAATCAGAACCCAAAAGACTCATTGATGGTCAAGTTCCAATTGATGGCCTTTTTTTTTTTTCTTTTCCTGTTTGGGGAACTTCTAAATTTGTTCTACATGTTGCTGATTTGAATTTCTGCAGCAAGAAATTACTTTTTTTTTTCTGCCTCTGCTGATGGCTTAATTTTGCTACTATGTGTTCCTTGCATTTCCAACTCATTTTTTAAAATCCCTGAATCTCTTTGAATTCACACTGAATGTTTATAGATGATTTCAAGTACTATAATGTTTTGCCTTAAAATGTTTATAAGAAGTATCCATTGTCAGTTTGATCTCTTAGAGTTCAGGATACATTACAACAAAATAAAATAAATTCTACATTTTATTTATTCTAAGATGCACATTTTGCAGTTTATGATATACAATTGCTCTGCTCTGGTGGCAGTCAAATATAAATGGGTCTATGAGTGTATGAATATCAAAACCATCTGTATCCAAATATTCAAATTACATTCCAATGGTTTCGAAAAAATCATATGGTTAATAGTGGAATTGTCTTTCCTCAAATAGGAATCATTGGTTTCTGGAGGTGATAAATCAGACCTATTTAGAAACATGTCAAGGTTGGAACCAAACGGTAATGAAATCTCCTTAAAGACAAAATTAGCTAAGGACACAGGAATAATGGCAGCAGCCCTTTTACGGATTATTTTAAGAAAAGCTTTATCCTAGTGGTCTTGATAGCATTCAGGATGGCATTATGTTTAAAAGTATGGATATGAAGTGCATGAATTAAAGATTTTCAGAAATTTGTACGTTGATGGTGAGAGTTTTCGGAAATCTTAATTAAGTTAATTTGCTTATATTGCCTTTTTAAAGCAAGTGCAACAGTCTTATACGGTATGGTGCTGTGTGTTCAGTCATGTTCTACTCTTTGTGACCCCATGAACTGCAAGCCCATCGAGCTCCTCTGCCCATGGAATTTTCCAGGCAAGAATACCAGAGTGGATTGCCATTTCCTGCTCCAGGGGATCTTCCTAACACAGGGATTGAACCCATATCTCCCTGTGTCTACTGCATCGGTAGGCAGATTCTTTACCATTGCTCCACCATATGATAACTATATAATTAATTATCTTTCAGAAAATAAAATATATGATAAAAGAGACTATTTCATAGTTCAGTTGGCAGAAGTTTTTCCTTTGTTCAGTTGTTTTTAAAATAGTATTGGCCATTAAAGTTAATGTTTACTTTAAAGGCAATAAAATGTATAAATTGTAACAAAAATCAGCATGTTTATTTTTTATAAAATATGAATTAAAAAAATAATATATCTTCTCAGTTCTTAGAATATTGATCAAAATGAGAAAATCTTTAAAAATACATTAAATATTCTAATTTAGACTATTACAGGCTAAATAAACTTTTTTCCTGTTCAGTTACTATACAAATTAAATGCTTCATCAATCATACCTCCAAATTATTTTCTCTAGAACTCCGGTGCTTCTTATAACATTTAAAAATTTTTATGTATGAGCAAATATTTCTATGCAAAAGTAAATAACAAAATTGTATTCAAATACAATTTTTTTAAGAGGGGAAGCAAGAAGTAGGACTTGCATAAATGCATCATGCATCTATATAAAATTACATAGTGTTATTCTGGTGGTAGGATAAATATAAAGATCAGTGAAGCAAAATTTAAAAAAAAATTAAATATTATATGATAAAGTTGGTATCTTAAATTAGTGCAGAAGGAATATACTATCCAGTAAACTTTTTTTTAATTACTGTATTTCTTATGTAAAAGTAATTCATATCAGTAGCTCATATTATTTTCAAAAAAAAATTTGCAAGATCTCAGCATATAAAAAATTATAAAAAATAAATATATAAAAATATATTTGGGGGCAGGCCATCTAAAACAAAACAAAAGAAAACAATACATTCAAAAGCTAGAAAGGAGACAACAAAACTTAATAAATCAAAGCTTCAATCCTGTAAACAACCCAATTTTGGAGAAACTATTTGCATTGTACATCAGGCAGAATACATAAAAAATTCTTATAAATCAAAATATAAATTGGAAGACATTTGAAAAGCTTATCTTAAGAGGAAATGCAAATGACCAGTGAGAGAGTGAATGTTAGTAGCTCAGTCATGCCTGACTCTGCGACCCCATGGATTGCAGCCCACCAGGCTCCTCTGTCCATGGGATTTTGCAGGCAAGGATGCTGGAGTGGGTTGTCATTTTTTTCTCCAGGGGATCTTCCTAACCCAAGGATCGAACCCAGGTTTCCTTCACTGCAGGCAGATTCTTTACCAACTAACTTAGGAGGGAAGCCCCTAATGACCAGTAATGATATGAAAATAAGTTCAACCTAAATATTAATGGAGAAAGTATAATTAAAACTAAAGCAGTTGGAATTTTTCACCAGTCAGATTAGCAAATAATTTTAAACGTGATGATGTCAGATGCTGACTACAGTGTAGAAAAATCTGAACTTTCATATACTGCTATGGAATTTGCAATTTTTACCAATTTGGATTGCAATCTATTAGTATCTATATTTTCTATGCTGCTGTAACAAATTACCAGGAACTTGGTGCTTTAAAACAACAGAAATTATCTCACAGGTCTGGATGCTAGAAGTCCAAAATAAATATTACTGGGCAAAATCAAGGCCCCCAAATGGAAGAATGTGAAATTCCTTTTCCAGCATAGCACATATGATTCACCTAATTCTATACGGTTTATTGGTAGGGAAATATACCCTCTAGAGGCTCTCAGAGAAAACCATTTCTAGGTCTTTCAGCGTCTCTGGCTGCCAGCATTCCTTGGCTTGTAGGTGAATCTCTGCAGTCTTTCAAGGCTAGCATCTTCAAATTTCTCTCTGCTTCATCTTCACTTCCTCTCTGTGTGTTTGTGTGTAAAACTCTCCCCTTTTCCCCCCATTTTAACAATAGATGCCTTTAGGTCTCATCCAGAAAACCCAGGATAATTTTCTCATCTCAAGATTCTTAATGGAATATGTAAAATATACAAAACCTTTCCATATATATGCTGACATTTATAGGTACCAGTTGAGTACCTATATATACCTATATATACCTCGAGTCACTAAATTTAAGACTGGAGTCACTGGAATCATCTTCAGTTTCCCTGTCTCTCATGTTTCACCTTTAGTGTGTTGGCAAATTATTTTGGCTCTACCTTCAAAATAATTCCAATCCTCTACTGCACTGGTTTAAGCCACTATCAATACTTACCTGGATTACTGCAGTAGCTTCTTAACTGATCTTTCTGTTTGTATTCTTGTTTAGAGGTAATCAATTCTAATACACAAAGTCATCCTTTAAAGTTTTAAGGCAGGTTGTGGCAATATGCTAATTAAAAGTTTGCAAGAACTCCTCTTCCTAATGGGAATAAAAACAAAGTCACTACTGCTGCTGCTGCTGCTAAGTCACTTCAGTCGTGTCCGACTGTGTGTGACCCCATAGACGTCAGCCCAGCAGGCTCTCCTGCCCCTGGGATTCTCCAGGCAAGAACACTGGAGTGGGTTGCCATTTCCTTCTCCAATGCATGAAAGTGAAAAAGTGAAAGTGAAGTCGCTCAGTCGTGCCCAACTCTTAGCGACCCCATGGACTGCAGCCTACCAGGCTCCTCCATCCATGAGATTTTCCAGGTAAGAGTACTGGAGTGGGGTGCCATTGCCTTCTCTGAAAGTCACTACAGTGGTCCATAAATCTGACATAATCCTCTTCTCATTCCATAACTCTGATCTCCTTTCTTACCACCCTCCCCATTCATTCCACTCATTTCACTCTTAGCTACACGTCCTTGCTGATTCATTTCAGGCATATCCTTGATTTAGAGCTTTAAATTTTATACTCTTCTGCTCAGAATTTACTAACACCAGCTATCCACTTGAAAAACAACCTCACTTACAGAAGCCCTGACCCAATTGTCACTCTATGATGATATCAACCTATGGCATCATATTTAAATCTGAAATTCCTTTCCTGACATAGCACATATGATTCATATAGCGCTTCTTTTTTCACCTTTATCCCACCATTCTTTCCAGTTTCTAGCAACTGAAAATTTATATCTTTGTTATTTTAATTGTGGATCATCTAATTTCCACTAGCAGAGTAAAATTTCCATTAGAGCAAGGATCAATTTTATTTTACTGGCATATGCCCCCAAAGGAGAACAATGTTTCATATAGAGTAGATTTTTAATATGTGTATAAGTTAACAGATTGTTCAGTGTTACCATGTGACTTACAGTGGCATGTCATTTCATTTTGTGTCTTCTTATTAAAAATATTTGTACTTTTTAATTCACAGTTGTAGCTTCTTCTCACATTTGAGCCATTCTTTGATGTAAATCTCCAATGACTCAAGCTACACAGGAGCAGTACTCAGAGAAATGTATTTTCTTTTAAAGCTTCATAAGTGATTCTATAGTAAACTCAGATTAATTAGTTCTTTTAATTGTAAAATTCTAAGGTGATTTCCTCTTTAAACTGCTCTACTTTACATATATACATATCAAAAAGTACTTTGGAATTTCTGTTACAGAAATAAACAAACATGTTTGGACAAGAATATCAGTGAAATTATAATTAGAAAGAAAATTCACAAAATTTTAAGATAAAAAATATAGACAAGGAGGCTTCCCTGACGGCTCAGATGGTAAAGAATCTGTCTACAAGGCAGGAGACCAGGACACCTGGGTTGGGAAGATCCCCCACAGAGGGGAATGGCAACCCACTCCAGTATTCTTGCTTGGAAAATCCGATGGACAGAGGAGCCTGGCAGGCTACAGTCCACGGGATCTCAAAGAGTCAGACACGACTGAGAAACTAACAATAAAGATATAGAAAACTAGTATGTGTAGACTTTCTTACTTAATACTTTTACTATTGATATTTTACTTAATATACTTACTTTATATATTTTCTGTAAGATAATTCAATATATCAAGGTGATATAAGTTAGATGAGCATATACCATTTCAGACATAAATAATGACAAGGAAGATTTGTTCCCTTTTCTCAAGGACATTATAATTCATTGGAGGGAAGTGCTTTAAATAGAAGCCTCATATGAAATAGGCGCTCTTACAATGTGGGCATATTCTGTTGTAATATCAAAGGTGACAGAATTGTTTTATGTAAGCTTACACATTAGGAAATTCATTGTTAAAATATATTAGTTACAAAAGAGGGCCAAAGGCATTCTGAGAGAAAATAATCTGAGAGTGCAATAATCGTTGAACAGAGGTCAATATAGCTTAAAGATGGGATATATATATATATATATATATATATATATATATGTATGTATAGGATACATGTTGACATATTGAGAGGAGAGAGAAAATTGGGACCAGGATTACCTAATTGGGAAGTGAATCTGCTATAAAACTCTGCAAGATTTTAGTTCTTTTTTTTACAGCTTTAGAAGCAATATTAAAAGTTGAATTTCAAAAACCTCTTAATTATAAATCTTTTCTTTTCTCCATAAACATATAATTATTTCTCTGAACAAAAGCTTAATAATTGCTGACAACTGTCAACCAAGCAGCACATTTTGCTATTCTGTTTTCTGTCAACAAAGAATGGAGATGTTTGAGCAATAATATTTCATATAAAATTATACTCTTTCAGAATTGCAGACTCAAATCCAGAGACAACCACCTTGAGTTAAGAAAATAAAGCATACATTGGAACCAATTTCAACTTATTTAATGCGCAAATTGTTTAGCATATTGCCCAAACATCAAGAAATATCAGTACACAAATATCAGTATATGTCCACATATGAATGTTCTGAGCATTTTCTACTGTTTGTAAAAATTAAGCAGTAGAGAACAATTACTGAGAGTAGGACATAGAAACCTGAAACAGTATTTCCACTGAAAAATACATAAATAATATTATAAAGACTTCTCTCTTTCTCTTCCCTTCTTTCCCCTTCCAATCTAATGCTACTGTCACACTGACATCACAAAGATGTTCAAAATAGCAAAGTGTATTAGCAGTTTGTTCTTCTTTTTTTTTTTTACTTAAATGTTCTGTATTTTTGAGATCAAATGGTTTTACCTTTTTAAAATCATTGAGCTAAAGAATCTTTTGTTGAGCTCTTGTAAGTCAAAAAAGTTTTTGGTATAAAAGTGATAGCATTTGCTGGAGGGTAGCCACTGGGGATGGGGCTAGAAACCACAACACTAACTGATCCAACTCCTAAAAAAATGGTTCTATAAGTTATCAAAAAAGTATTTTGAGAGCAACTGGGGATACAGTTTTATAGGCACAAAATTGTGTGCAAGAGGATCTTCTTAATCAAGACCCAGGGGGAGACGAAGACTAGTGAGAAGTTCTTTGCTAAAGGCACAAAGGACAGAAATATTACATCTCACCTTGCTGGAAGGCACAGGGAAGAGAAAATGTGGACACTGATACAGTGATTTTTATCATGAACATACTGGACTGTAGCAAAGCATGCAATTGTATTATTCAAGATTCTCCAGATAAACAGAAATATGATAGAAACAGAACCTATAGGAAAAAATTATACATATGGAGACAGAGAATTTATTTTAATATATTGGCTTAGTAATTATGGGGACTGGCAAGTACGAAATTCATAGGGAAGGCATATTTCCATCACAGGTTGGATATTCAGGAAATTATTAATGCTGCATTCTTAAATATGAAGCCAGAGGGTGCCAGTCTGGAAACTCAGGAAGGGGTCCTATGTTACAGTCTTGGGAAAATTCCTTCTTTAGGAAACCTGTCTTTATTCTTCAGGTTTTTGACTGATTGGATGAGGCCCACCAATATTATGGAGGATAAGCTGATTTACCAAAGGCCACTATTGAAATGTTGTTGTGGTTCAGTCACTCAGTAAGTCCACTCTTTGCAAGCTCATGGACTCCAGCACACCAGGCTTCCCTGTCTTTCACTAACTCCCTGAGTTTCCTCAAACTATGTCCGCTGAGTCAGTGATACTATCCAACCATCTCGTCCTCTGTCATCCCCTTCTCCTACTGCCTTCAATCTTTCCCAGCGAGTAACTTGTTCGCAACAGGTGGCCAAAATATTGGAGAGTCAGTCTCAACGTCAGTCCTGCCAATGAATGTTCAGGACTGATTTCCTTTAGAATTGGATGGTTTGACCTCCTTGCTGTCCAAGGGACTCTCAAGAGTCTTCTCCAACACCACAGTTCAAAAGCATCAATTCTTTGCTGCTCAGCCTTCTTTAAGGTCCAATTTGCACATCAGTACATGACTACTGGAAAAACCATAGCTTTGATTATATGGACTTCTGTTGGCAAAGTGTTGTCTCTGCTTTTTAATATGCTGTCAGGGTTGGTCATAGCTTTTCTTCCAAGGAGAAAGTATCTTTTAATTTTAGGACTGCAGTCACCATCTGCAGTCATTTTGGAGCCGAAGAAAATAAAGTCTGTCACTGTTTCCTTTTTCCCCCCATCTATTTTCCATGAAGTGATGGAACCAGATGCCATGATCTTAGTTTTTTGAATGTTGAGTTTAAGCCAGCTTTTTTTCACTCTCTTCTTTCACCTTCATCAAGAGGCTTTTTAGTTCTTGTTTACTTTCTGTTATTAGGGTGGTCTCATTTGCATATATGAGAATATTGATATTTTTCCTGGCAATCCTTACTCCAGCTTGAACTTAATCCAGCCTGGTATTTTGGATGATGTACTTTGCATAGAATTTAAATAAGCAGGTTGACAATATATAGTCTTGACATACTACTTTCCCAATTTTGAACCAGTTCATTGTTCTATGTCCAGTTCTAACTGTTACTTCTTGACCTGCATACAGGTTTCTCAGGAAGCAGGTAAGTGGTCTGGTTTTCCCATCTCTTGAAGAATTTTCCACAGTTTATTGTGATCTAATCAGTCAAAGGCTTTAGCAAAGTCAATGAAGCAGAAGTAGATGTTTTTTTCTGTAAATGTTTTTCTGGAATTCTCTTGATTTTTCTGTGAACCAACTAATATTGGCAATTTTATCTCTGTTTCCTCTGCCTTTTCTAAATCCAGCTTGAACATCTGGAAGTTCTCAGTTCATGTACTACTGAAGCCTAGATTAAAGGATTTTGAGCATTATCTTGCTATCAAGTGAAATGAGGGCAGTTGTGTGGCAATTTGAACATTATTTGGCATTGCCCTTCTTTGGAACTGGAATGACCTTTTCCAGTCCGGTGGCCACTGCTGAGTATTCCAAATTTGTTGCCATATTGAGTGAAACACTTTAACAGCATCATCCTTTAGGATTTCAAATAGCTCAGCTGGAATTCCATCATCTTCTCTAACTTTTTTTTTTTTTTTTGTAGTAATGTTTGAAATGTTAATTCTAACTGAAAACTAACTTCAGAGCGACATCCAGACTAATATTTGGCCAAACAACTGAGCACCCAGCCTAGCTAAGCTGACAAATTAAATTAACCATCATGGCATTAAAATTTAAAAGATCTAAGATTCAAACTAACATTTCCTGACTTATCCAGCTTGATATAACCAATTTATCTAATAATTCACCCATCATTTGAGTCAGCTAGTTCAACTTAACTCTTTCTCTGAGCCTCAGGGTAGTCAATAACTCAAACAAAGTTTCCACTATCAGTTATAAAAAGTCGGGTTATTTCTTCAATTTGATTCCCAAATTCTACTTTCTCACACTTGGATTTACATACTCCTTATACGTATGACACCACCGTTGTGGCAGAAAGTGAAGAGGAACTCAAAAGCCTCTTGATGAAAGTGAAAGAGGAGAGTGAAAAAGTTGGCTTAAAGCTCAGCATTCAGACAACTAAGATCATGGCATCTGGTCCCATCACTTCATGGGAAATAGATGGGGAAACGGGAAACAGTGTCAGACTTTATTTTTCTGGGCTCCAAAATCACTGCAGATGGTGATTGCAGCCATGAAATTAAAAGATGCTTACTCCTTGGAAGGAGAGTTATGACCAACCTAAACAGCATATTCAAAAGCAGAGACAATACTTTGCCAACAAAGGTCCGTCTAGTCAAGGCTATGGTTTTTCCAGTGGTCATGCATGGATGTGAGAGTTGGACTGTGAAGAAGGCTGAGTGCCGAAGAATTGATGCTTTTGAACTGTGGTGTTGGAGAAGACTCTTGAGAGTGTCTTGGACTGCAAGGAGATCCAACCAGTCCATTCTAAAAATCAGCCCTGGGTGTTCTTTGGAAGGAATGATGCTAAAGCTGAAACTCCAGTACTTTGGCCACCTCATGCAAAGAGTTGACTCATTGGAAAAGACTCTGATGCTGGGAGGGATTGGGGGCAGGAGGGAAAGGGGACGACAGAAGATGAGATGGCTGGATGGTATCACTGACTCGATGGATGTGAGTTTGAGTGAAGTCCAGGAGTTGGTGATGGATGGGGAGGCCTGGAGTGCTGAGATTCATGGGGTCACAAAGAGCTGGACACGACTGAGTGACTGAACTGACCTGTACACGTGGTCTTCCCTCCTAGGTTTCTAATCGCTGTTGCTTTAACTGTATCTTGACCAGAGGACACACCATGAGCCTGATGAAGACCAGGCTTTTGCCTTTCTTGGATACAACTCCAACTCAAATGTATTCATACCTCAGAATGAATGCTCAGTACATGTCCGGGTAAAGATTTTGTGTTTTTTCTGAATCATTTGTGTACCTTTGCTACTGAATTATTATAACGTTGCTTTTTATTTTGAAAACTTGTATTGAAATTATGCAGTAGCATCAGTTTGAATCCTTTTTCAAAAGCCACTTTCTTTAGCCTTTCAAATGTAAACTGAAGCCTACTTGAGGCACTATTTACCATGTTTTGGGAACAGGATGTACTTTAAAATTTTGCTGCAGCCTTTCATTATGAACAATTTCCTCTAAGTAATGTTTGAATCATAGGATAATTATTTGAAAAAGAGTTGGGAGAGTGGAAAAAGCTTTGTCTTTTTAAGAGCAATTCTCTTCATTTTAATTTTGAAATATCTCCCAAGCTCCAATTTTTATTGTGTATATTACATATATATAATGCAATCTTATTTTTACATTATACATGTTAGGCTTATATCATAAATATTATATTTACAACTTATATGTGCACATATATGTACATTGCATAAAATATATTTGTTTTTAGTGCTAGGAGATGAATATATGTTCCTTAGATAGCTAAAGAAAATTTGTTTTTAGTGCTAGGAGATGAATATATGTTCCTTAGATAGCTAAAGAAATGCTTGTGAAAGAATGAAACTAGAACACTTTCTAACACCTTACACAAAAATAAACTCAAAATGGATTAAAGATCTAAACGTAAGACCAGAAACTATAAAACTCCTAGAGGAGAACATAGGCAAAACACTCTCCAACATACATCACAGCAGGATCCTCTATGACCCACCTCCCAGAATATTGGAAATAAAAGCAAAAATAAACAAATGGGACCTAATTAAACTTAAAGGCTTCTGCACAACAAAGGAAACTATTAGCAAGGTGAAAAGGCAGCCTTCAGAATGGGAGAAATAATAGCAAATGAAGCAACGGACAAACAACTAATCTCAAAAATATACAAGCAACTCCTACAGCTCAACTCCAGAAAAATAAATGACCCAATCAAAAAATGGGCCAAAGAACTAAATAGACATTTCTCCAAAGAAGACATACAGATGGCTAACAAACACATGAAAAGATGCTCAACATCACTCATTATCAGAGAAATGCAAATCAAAACCACTATGAGGTACCATTTCACGCCAGTCAGAATGGCTGTGATCCAAAAGTCTACAAGCAATAAATGCTGGAGAGGGTGTGGAGAAAAGGGAACTCTCTTACACTGTTGGTGGGAATGCAAACTAGTACAACCACTATGGAGAACAGTGTGGAGATTCCTTAAAAAACTGGAAACAGAACTGCCTTATGATCCAGCAATCCCACTGCTGGGCATACACACTGAGGAAACCAGAAGGGAAAGAGACACGTGTACCCCAATGTTCATTGCTGCAATGTTTATAATAGCCAGGACATGGAAGCAACCTAGATGCCCATCAGCAGATGAATGGATAAGAAAGCCATGGTACATATACATAATGGAGTATTACTCAGCCATTAAAAAGAATACATTTCAATCAGTTCTAATGAGATGGATGAAACTGGAACCTATTATACAGAGTGAAGTAAGCCAGAAGGAAAAACACCAATACAGTATACTAACGCATATATATGGAATTTAGAAAGATGGTAACAACAACCCTGTGTACGAGACTGCAAAAGAGACACCGATGTATAGATCAGTCTTATGGACTCTGTGGGAGAGGGAGAGGGTGGGGAGATTTGGGAGAATAGCATTGAAACATGTATAATATCATGTATGAAACGAGTCGCCAGTCCAGGTTCGATGCACGGTACTGGATGCTTGGGGCTGGTGCACTGGGACAACCCAGAGGGAGGGTAGGGGAGGGAGGAGGGAGGAGGGTTCAGGATGGGGAACGCGGGTATACCTGTGGCGGATTCATTTCGATATTTGGCAAAACTAATACAATATTGTAAAGTTTAAAAATAAAATAAAATTAAAAAAAAAAAGAAATGCTTGTGCTTCAATTCACATTGATTTTACTCTAATTTTAAAAACATAATAGTATACAGTGACTACAGCACACATTGCTATATTTAAAATGGATAACCAACAAGGACAGGAAAATATGTTCAATATTCTATAATAACCTAAATGGAAAAATAATTTGAAAAAGAATATATATGTATATATATATGTATATATCACTGAATAACTTTGCTATACACCTACCTGAAACTAATACAACATTGTTAATCTACTATACTCCAATATAAAATAAAAATTTTAAAGCTGCTGATAAAGTTCTTGTGATTTTACATTTCATTCAAACCTCTTAATAACTTTTGAACATTCCAGCTGTGAACATTTATATTTATCTGTCTCTGGCCTAGGTAAAAAATAAAATAAGTATAAACACCAAGATTTAGAGACTTATTTTATTTCTTTTCTTGTGATACAAATATTTAACACCATGCTGAAATAGGAACTTTTCTACGACATGAGTTTGGAGAGGAATAAATGAGAAAAATCTTGGAAATATATTAGACTGTTGCTGGTCATTCAGTTAGTATTCGTTTAGCTTAGCTCAATTTAGTCACTCAGACATGTCCAACTCTTTGTGACCCCATGGATTGAAGCACACCAGGCCTCTGTGTCCATCACCTACTCCCAGAGATTACTCAAATTCATGTCCATTGAGTCAGTGATACCATCTAACCATCTAATCCTCTGTCATCCCCTTCTCCTCCTGCCCCCCATCATTCCCAGCATCAGGGTCTTTTCAAATGAGTCAGTTCTTCACATCACACAGCTAAAGTATTGAGGTTTCAGCTTCAACATCAGTTTTTCCAATGAGCATTCAGGACTGATCTCCTTTAGGATAGACTAGTTGGATCTCCTTGCAGTCCAAGGGACTCTCAGAGTCCTCTCCAACACCACAGTTCAAAAGCATCAATTCTTCAGTGCTCAGCTTTCTTTATAGTCCAACTCTCACATCCATACATGACTAGTGGAAAAAACATAGCATTGACTATATGCAACTTTGTTGGCAAAAAAAATGTCTCTGCTTTTTAATATGCTATTTAGGTTGGTCATAACTTTCCTTCCAAGGAATAAGTGTCTTTTAATTTTATGAATGCAGTCACCATCTACAATGATTTTTGAGTCCCCAAAAATAAAGTCATCCACTGTTTCCACTGTTTCTCCACCTATTTGCCATGAAGTGATGGGAACAGATGCCATGATCTTAGTTTTCTGAGTGTTGAGCTTTAAGCCAATTTTTTCACTCTCCTCTTTCACTTTCATCAAGAAGTTCTTTAGTTCTTCTTCACTTTCTGCCATAAGGGTGGTGTCATCTGCATATCTGAGGTTACTGTGCTTCTACTGACAATCTTGATTCCAGTTTGTGCTTCATCCAGCCCAGTGTTTCTCATGTTGTGCTCTGCATATAAGTTAAATAAGCAGGGTGACAATATATAGCCTTGACATTCCTTTTCCTATTTGGAACCAGTCTGTTGTTCCATGTCCACTTCTAACTGTTGCTTCCTGACCTGCATATAGGTTTCTCAAGAGGCAGGTCAGATGGTCTGGTATTCCCATCTCTTTCAGAATTTTCCACAGTTCATTGTGATCCATGCAGTCAAAGGCTTTGGCATAGTCAATAAAGCAGAAATAGTTTTTCTGGAATTCTCTTGCTTTTTTGATGATCCAGCAGATGTTGGCATTTTGATCTCTGATTCCTCTGCCTTTTCTAAAACAAACTTGAACATCTGGAAGTTCATGGTTCACGTGTTGCTGAAGCCTGGCTTGGAGAATTTGGAGCATTACTTTACTAGTGTGTGAGATGAGTGCAACTGTGTGGTAGTTGGAGCATTCTTTGGCATTACCTTTCTTTGGGATTGGAATGAAAACTGACCTTTTCCAGTCCTGTGGCCACTGCTGAGTTTTCCAAATTGCTGACACATTGAGTGCAGCACTTTCACAACACCATCTTTTGGGATTTGAAATAGCTCAACTGGAATTCCGTCACTTCCACCTGCTTTGCTTGTAGTGATGCTTCCTAAGGCCCACTTGACTTCACATTCCAGGATGTCTGGCTCTTGGTGAATGATCACACCATCATGATTATCTGGGTCATGAAAATCTTTTTTGTACAGTTCTTCTGTGTATTCTTGCCACCTCTTCTTAATATCTTCTGCTTCTGTTAGGTCCCTACCATTTCTATCCTTTATTGAGCCCATCTTTCCATGAAATATTACCTTGTTATCTCTAATTTTCTTGAAGAGATCTCTAGTCTTTCACATCCTATTGTTTTCCTCTATTTCTTTGCAATGATCGCTGAGGAAGGCTTTCTTATCTCTCCTTGCTATTCTTTGGAACTCTTCATTTAAGTAGGTATATCTTTCCTTTTCTACTTTGTTTTTGCTTCTCTTCTTTTCACAGCTATTTGTAAGGCCTCCTCAGATAGCCATTTTATTTTTTTGCATTTCTTTTTCTTGGGGATGTTCTTGCTCCCTGTGTCCTATACAATGTCATGAACCTCTGACCACAGTTTATCAGGCCATCTGTCTGTCACATCTAGTCCCTTAAATCTACTTGTCACTTCCACTGTATATTCATAAGGGATTTGATTTAGGTCATACCTGAATTGTCTGATGGTTTTCCCCACTTTCTTCAATTTAAGTCTGAATTTGGCAATAAGGAGTTCATGATCTGAGCCGCAGTCAGCTCCTGGTCTTGTTTTTGCTGACTGTATAGAGCTTCTCCATCTTTGGCTGCAAGGAGTATAATCAATCTGATTTCAGTTTTGGTGATGTCCATATGTAGAGTCTTCTCTTGTGTTGTTGGACGAGGGTGTTTGCTATGACCAATGCGTTCTCTTGGAAAAATGCTATTAGCCTTTGCCCTGCTTCATTCTGTACTCCATGGCCAAATTTGCCTGTTACTCCAGGTGTTTCTTGACTTCCTAGTTTTGCATTCCAGTTCCCTATAATAAAAATGACATCTTCTTTGAGTGTTAGTTCGAGAAGTCTTCTAGGTCTTCATAGAACCATTCAACTTCAGCTTCTTCAGCATTATTGGTCAAGGCATAGGCTTGGATTACCGTGATATTCAGTGGTTTGACTTGGAAACGTTTTGGGACTGCATCCAAATACTGCATTTCGGCCTCTTGTTGACTATGATGGCTATTCCATTTCTTCTAAAGGATTCTTGCCCACAGTAGTAGATGGTCATCTGAGTAAATTCGCCCATTCCAGATCTTAGTTCGCTGATTCCTAAAATGTCAACATTCACTCTTGCCATCTCCTGTTTGACCACTTCCAGTTTGCCTTGATTCATCGACCTAACATTCCAGGTTCCTATGCAATATTGCTCTTTACAGCATCAGACCTTGCTTCTATCACCAGTCACATCTACAACTGGGGGTTGATTTTGTTTTGGGTCTCTTCATTCTTTCTGGAGTTATTTCTCTGTTGATTTAAAGTAGCATATTGGGTACCTACCAACCTGGGGAGTTCATCTTTCAGTGTCCTATCTTTTTGTCTTTTCATACTGTTCATGGGGTTCTCAAGGCAAGAATACTGGAAGTGGTTTGCCATTCCCTTCTCTAGTGGACCACATTTTTTCAGAACTCTCCACCATGATCCATCTGTCTTGGGTGGTCCTATACCACATGGCTTATAGTTTGACAAGGCTGTGGTCCATGTGATTAGATTGGTTAGTTTTCTGTGAAGGTGGTTTTCAGTCTGTCTGCCCTTTGATGGAGAAGGATAAGAGGCTTATGAAAGCTTCCTGATGTGATAGACTGACTGAGGGGGATACTGGGTCTTGTTCTGATAGGCGGGGCCATGCTCAGTAAACGTTAATCCAATTTTCTGTTGATGGGTAGAGCTCTGTTCCCTCCCTACTGTTTACCTGGGGCCAAACTATGGTGGAGGTAATGAAGATAATGGTGATCTCCCTCAAAATATCCCAGGCATGTACTGCTACATTCCATGCCCCCAACCCTGTAACAGGCCACCACCGACCCACGCCTTCACCAGAGACTCCCGGACACCCACAAGCAAGTCTTCTGTGGGGTCATTGTTCCTTTCTCCTGCGTCCTGGTGTACAAGGTTCTGTTTTGCCCTCCAAGTGTCTATTTCGCAGTTCTATGTAAGTTCTGGCAGCTCTATAGTGGGGTTAATGGCAACCTCCTGCAAGATGACTTATGCCATACCCACACCCAGAGCCCCTGTCCCTGCATCAGACCACTGCTGACCTGTACCTCCACAGGAGATGCTCAAACACAGTTTTGTCTCAGTATCTGTGGGGTCCCTGGGTCCTGGTGCACACAAGGTTTGTTTGAACCCTCTGAGTGTCTCTGGCAGGAATGCGGATTGATTCTAAACACGAATTCACCCCTCCTAGCATCTTGCTGGGTTTCTCCTTTGCCCTTGGACATGGGGTGTCTCCTCACAGCCACTCCAGTGCCTACCATCTTACTGGGGTTTTTCTGACCTTGGACATTGGGTATCTCCACATGGCTGGTACAGTGAAGTGCAGGCGCTGCTCCTGACATTGGACGTAGGGTATCTCCTCTCGGTCGCTCGCCGCTCCAGTGCCACACAGCTGACACTAAATATTATCATTCACTAAATATTATCATTTGTTAAATATTATCATTAACTTTGTTATTGTAGACTTTATTAAATTTTTTTTGTTAGAAAGTAGCATAAAATATCATGGTCTAACTTAAACGCTGAAGTAACATTGTTATAAAGATTTAAAGGATTTCATTGGAAAATAAAGCAGGTGCACTCATCTGGCTTCAGAAACCACAAGAACCCACAAGTGTTAAGGACATTTTCCTTTATTGCGTTTTTCTGTTTATCCCCTTGGGCCTTCTTCAGTCTTTTCTCTTTGGGCATTTTCTCAGCTCCTATACATGTTTTTTGGTTATTCTGTGTCACTACTACAAACTCTCACTTAAGAAGCACTGATTGGCCCTATGTGGCTTAAAAATTTAATCCTTGACTAAGAGCTACTGTGGCCTCCTGCTTAGGGTGTTTGTGAGGATCATTTAAGCAGATGAAATAGATGCATAAAGTACTCAAAGACATATATTTTTTGGCATTTGTACTATAGACACTGAAAGCTCCTGAGCTTCAAAATTCCTGTCCTTCAAAATCTTTACTTCTTTCCATGCCAAACAAAGCTAATTGTCATAGGAGATGGGTGAAGGTTATACCACTTTAAATTTAATAATGAAGACAGGTAAGGAAAAAATTCAGTGTAGTATAACAACACAGTACCAGTGACATTAAACCACATTTTAAATAAAAATCTAGGTAGTTATGCGTTTCTATAATCCATGGCAAAGTCCCAAGCCTGGATTTCAGATCAGGAATATGCCTTTATCATCAAAGTTTATCTCAGAATAGAATAATAAGTTGCTCTTTCTCTCTCTTCATGCAAACAAGACATATTTCCCCCCTATTAATTGTATATTTGTGTGCAATTTTGAATTGTCAGCTTAATCTTGCTCTCTCTTTTTTTTTTTTCAGTTTACTCAAAGAGGAGATAGAAGGAAAATGAATTGCATTTTTGTAAATAAAGACTAATCTTGATTTTTTCCAAGTAACTACATCCTTATTCATAAATTGGATTTTAATAAAAGAGAGGAGGGCAACTTGACTTTTTTGTGATTTAAATAAATCATCTATCCTATAAAAGTTAAAAATCACACACACCATGTAATCACACAGAAAAGAAAAGCAAATAAAAAATGCAAACAGTGGTAGCAGACAGCACAATTATTCATTGCCAACCCACAGAAAGAAAATGTTAGACACTCAGTCATGTCCAGTTATTTGCAACTCCATGACTATAGCCCATCAAGTGCCTCTGTTCATGGAATTTTCCTGGCAAGAATATTGGAGTGGGTTGCCACTCCCTTCTCTGGGGCATTTTCCTGGATTGAACCCAGTCTCCTGCATGGCAGGCAGTTTCTTCACCATCTGAGTTACTAGGGACCCACAGAAAGTAAATACTTATTCCAAAAGGGTGAGGTCTTATTTCCATTCTTCAGGTTGTCTTCACAGCTAAGACCCAGGGTCATTACATATATCATAATGGTCAGGGAAACTAGAAAGGATAAAGTAGCATGACTAATCAGCTCATCATAAGTTGATGCTAATGCAAGAATATACAGAAAGGATAGTTTTAAATGAGATTTTAAATTTTATCATGCTTATAGACTGTGTTGAGTGAGATACTCTTGATCAGACTTTAAACATTGGCACTATTGACATTTAGAGATAGATATTTCTCTAGTATGAGGAAATGTCCTATTCATTATAGGATGTTTAGCAGCATCCCTGGCCTCCACACATAGATGGCAATAGCAACCACCCCTTTCCTCCCTCCACACTTGTTATAACAACCAAAATTTTCTGTATACATTACTAAACTAACCCTAGGGGGAAAAATTAATCCATTGTAGAATCACTTTTTTAGAATAATTCCAAAATTAATCTTAAAAGTTAAGCCATGTGACTAAGGATAAAATTATGAAATTAATGTTATCATTAAATAAGAAATTATGATGAAATTAATGTTATGTTAGATTTGTCAGAAAACAGATATGATATATACTTCTTCAACAATCATTATTTTTTGAGACGATTAATATACAGGTCTAAATCTACCATGGGCTTCTCAGGTGACTCAGTGTTAAAGAACCCACATGCCATGCAAGAGACACAGGAGATACGAGTTTGATGAGTTTGATGCCTGAGTCGCAAAGATCCCCTGGAAGAAGAATTGGCAACCTACACCAATATTCATACCTGAAAAATCCCACGGATAGAGGAGCCTGGCAGGCTACAGTTCATGGGGTTGCAAAGGAGTGGGACGCAACTGAGCATGCACCATGCAACATCCACATAAAACCTGCCAAAAATCTCTGAAAAACACTACAATAAAAATTTTCAAAATTTGTATGAATGTTTCACTAGCATATGAAAAGCTGAAAAACTTCTGTAAGTAAACTTTAAAACCCAGAGAACGTGCTTTCTCCAAAATATAAAAGAGCTTGTCAAATATTTCAAGAAAGAGAACGCAAAGAAGCTACACATTTTTCACAGTATTATCAGTTTAGAAAGATAAATGACAAAATATACTCTAATTATATCAATTAACCACAAATTGAATGATGAGTCTTGTTTGAAACCATTTATTTTCTACTTTATATAAAGGGCAGTGGTTAAACAATAACTATTCTGACATGAAAACCATGAAGAAAAGCTTGTTTATAATTACAACTCTGGACTTAAAAAAATAATCAATAAATTATATGTTGAGAGAGTTCGTGTTTATGGACAGATTGGGAAGAAGTTCATTTATGAGGGACATGGTGAGGAAGACATTGTAAGTTATTATTTGCAACATTTTTAAGGATTTTTCCATTCCCAGCCAATATAATGACCAATCCAGTTAACAGAGATTGAAGACATATTATTAATTTCAGATATACATATATATGTTTACATAGCCAAGTTAGCATTTTCATTCTGAAAAAAAAGTTTTTTTTTTAAAAAAGCAATACAAGCTTTGTTTATCTGTTTTTTAATCTAATAACAAATAGTTTTAATGGATTGACATTACAAAGAATCAAGGAAAAAGAATTTTTGTTTCATATATGATGTTCATCAGCAAGTAAATTATTTTGAATAGAACTATTCAAAAGATAACCTATTTCTCTAACTGTAAAAAGTTCAAAGAAAGTGGATAAAAGACAGTAAAATCCTTTCCAAAGAATTTATAATCCATGTACTGATTTCTTATTTCTTTTATGCAAGCCACATGTCAAGTCAATTCTTCAATATGTTCTTCTCTGGTTAGATCTTAAAAAAAAAAAAAAAAAAACAACTTTATATAAGCCTTTAACAAAACTAAAGATAGTTCAACTTGGTCATGACTTGAAGAATTCTTCAACAATAAGAGCGGTGTCTAGTATGGTCATGTATTTTTGCTATTAACATAACTAATCATAAGAGATAATAACAAGGGGGGATGGTTGCTCATCGTAGAACAAAAAAATATCAGTCAATTATTTATGACTAGATTGAAAGATTTTTCAATTCATATAAAACCTGAAGTTTGCCTTTCACCAAAAATTCATGGGCTATAAACCCCTTCTACCGGTCCAGCACTACAAAGATCAATTCCTTCAAATCATACTTCAGACCAGAAAAATATTTTTGAAAAAGATGGAAAAACACTCTGAAGTTGGCATTTTGAAGAGTACAAACTAAAAAATTTACCATGGATAATAACTGTGTTAATACAGAAGATGAATAATTAGAACTATCAAAACAAAATTCACATTTGAAATATAAAAGAATAACAACTGAAGAAAGAGGAAGATAACTCTGCAATCAAATAAAAAATATCTTATAAAAATAAGAAGGGAATGAGGCAGGAAAAACAATAAAGAGATCATTACATTTTTAAGTAGCTACTCAGATCATGACATCAATGTATTATCCAGAACCAGATGAGAAAACGAAAACTGATTAGCTTATAGGCACAACTTAAATCACATCTAACTGAGCTTACAATTGAAATAAATTGCACCAATTTTAGATTTGATAATTTTTGAAAAACATGCACGTGTTTTTCATATATAAATATATGAAATTATATTTATAAATATTATACATATATATGCATATGCAATACATATATACATACATACATATATATATATATATATATACAATATAAGTTCTTAAACAGATAAATCATACATTCTAACTCGATTGTGAGGATTTGACAATATGTGAAGAACCCATTTGAAATTTTATAGATATTTGAATGAAGTACACTAGTTGAGGCTATTGCACCAAAGACTGTGGTACTCAGAATGGAAAATTCAAGGATATTATCCCACAGAATTATTGCATAATAAAATAATCTTTATGTGTTTTCTGTATTATATCAATGTTTCTCCAATTGTGCCACCACAAGCAACAGTGGCACCTGGGGAATTGTTAGATATATAAATATCAGGATTCACTCTGGTCCTGCTAAATCAGTAACTCTGTGGTCAAGGTCCAGTGATCTGGGATTTAATGAACACTTAGGATGACTTTGATACATGCTACAGCTGGATGGTATGATCACTAACCTACAGCCAGACATCCTGGAATGTGAAGTCAAGTGGGCCTTAGAAAGCATCACTACAACCAAAGCTAGTGGAAGTGATAGAAATCCAGTGGAGCTATTTCAAATCCTGAGAGATGATGCAGTGAAAGTGATGCACTCAATATGCCAGCAAATTTGGAAACCTCAGCAGTGGCCACAGGACTGGAAAAGGTCAGTTTTCATTCCAATCCCAACAAAAGGCAATGCCAAAGAATGCTCAAACTACCACACAATTGCACTCATCTCACACGCTAGTAAAGTAATGCTCAAAATTCTCCAAGCCAGGCTTCAGCAATATGTGAACCATGAACTTCCAGATGTTCAAGCTGGTTTTAGAAAAGGCAGAAGAACCAGAGATCAAATTGCCAAGATCTGCTGGATCATCGAAAAAGCAAGAGAGTTGCAGAAAAACATCTATTTCTGCTTTATTGACTATGCCAAAGCCTTTGACTGTGTGGATCACAATAAATTGTGGAAAATTCTTCAAGAGATGGGAATACCAGACCACCTGACCTGCCTCTTGAGAAACCTATATGCAGGTCAGGAAGCAACAGTTAGAACTGGACATGGAACAACAGACTGGTTCCAAATTGGAAAAGGAGTTTGTCAAGGCTGTATATTGTCACCCTGCTTATTTAACTTCTATGCAGAGTACATCATGAGAAACACTGGGCTGGAAGAAGCACAAGCTGAAATTAAGATTGCCGGGAGAAATATCAATAACCTCAGATATGCAGATGGCAGCACCCTTATGGCAGAAAGTGAAGAGGAACTAAAAAGCCTCTTGATGAAAGTGAAAGGGGAGAGTGCAAAGGTTGGCATAAAGCTCAGCATTCAGAAAACGAAGATCATGGTATCTGGTCCCATCACTTCATGGGAAATAGATGGGGAAACAGTGCAAACAGTGTCAGACTTTATTTTGAGGGGGCTTCAAAATCACTGTAGATGGTGACTGCATCCATGAAATTAAAAGACACTTATTCCTTGGAAGGAAAGTTATGACCAACCTAGATAGCATATTCAAAAGCAGAGACATTACTTTGCCAACAAAGGTCCGTTTAGTCAAGGCTATGGTTTTTCCAGTGGTCATGTATGGATGTGAGAGTTGGAGTGTGAAGAAACCCGAGTGCCGAAGAATTGTTGCTTTTGAACTGTAGTGTTGGAGAAGATTCTTGAGAGTCCTTTGGACTGCAAGGAGATCCAACCAGTCCATTCTGAAGGAGATCAGCCCTGGGATTTCTTTGGAAGGAATGATGCTAAAGCTGAAACTCCAGTACTTTGGCCACCTCATGCAAAGAGTTGACTCATTGGAAAAGACTCTGATGCTGGGAGGGATTGGGGGCAGGAGGAGAAGGGGACGACAGAGGATGAGATGGCTGGATGGCATCACTGACTCGAGGGACATGAGTCTGAGTGAACTCCGGGAATTGGCAATGAACAGGGAGGCCTAGCATGCTGTGATTCATGGGGTTGCAAAGAGTCGGACACGACTGAGCGACTGAACTAAACTGAACAGTTGGAAACCAAAGGTTTATAAAATAGTTTGTGACATACTAATCCCCCAAAACATATTATAAAGAAGCTTGATGCAAAACGTGCAGTATCACATAAAGTAACCTGCAACAAACATAATAGTTCTGCCCTTCTGTAATGCTCTAGTTCATGGTTTTTAGCATATTTAAACTAAAGAGCTCCTCCTCAGTAACAAGGGTTCTTAAAATTTCCTACAGAAAGATGTTTTTGGGTGGAATCTTTATAAAGTACCCCAAAGGTAACACATGACATAGGTTGGGCATCACTTCCATTGAGTAGATGGCTGGGTCAAAGAACAGTTTGACTAAACAAATGAGTTTTCCACTCACAACAAGAATAGGCATTTAGTGCCATTCTATTAGATTCCAGGCAAGTTAATTTTCCATGTTTTTGAGTATAAGGAGATTAGCTGGAATGGATGCTGAGCCAGCAAGGTTCAAGCAGTGGTTACTCTTCTTGGCAGCTTAACTGGATGAGATCCCAGGCTGAGATCTCCTAATATTGGGGCAGTTCATTTCTTTTTTATTTATCCCTTGAATACCTATAATATCCATTATATACATCTATCAGAAAAGCCCTTCATGTTCAGTCAAAGAGCTCCTTAATGGCCCACTAAAATCAGGGCATTTTAACACACTGAATCTTTAAGAACAGCCAAAACAAAACAAAAAAACCTATATTTCCCTTCTTGTATTATTGGAAGTATTAAGTCTTCATATTACACATTTGGTTATTCAGTGTGGATTCATTCTGCACTAGAAAAAGTCACTTTTATTATAAATTGGGCAAAGTCAGTCTTTTGAATGAAACAAAGGAAAAGGAAAAGTGCCTTTATATATATATATATATATATATATATATATATTAATTGTGCAAAAGTAGTTTTGTACACAGTACTGTATAAAGTACGGAGAGGGTAATGGCACCCCACTCCAGTACTCTTGCCTGGAAAATCCCATGGATGAAGGAGCCTGGAAGGCTGCAGTCCATGGGGTCACGAAGAGTCGGACACCACTGAGCGACTTCACTTTCACTTTTCACTTTCATGCATTGGAGAAGGAAATGGCAACCCACTCCAGTGTTCTTGCCTGGAGAATCCCAGGGACAGGGGAGCCTGGTGGGCTGCCGTCTATGGGGTCGCACAGAGTCGGACACGACTGAAGCGACTTAGCAGCAGCAGCAGCATATAAAATAGAATGTAATATGCGGGATGTTCTTGGAGATCTACTGTATAGCACAGAGGACTATAGTCAATATTTTATAATAACCCATAAGGGAAAAGAATCCAAAACGGTATGCGTGTGTGTGTATATATATATATATATATATATGTATATGTAACTTTGTTGTCTGCCTGAAACTAACACAACATTGTATATGAACTAAACTTCCAGTTAAAAAAAAAAATGGCTCTTCATACTATGCATGAATAAAAGCACATGTTATAATTAAATACAGTCATTTAAAGTTAGCTTTGGCATGAACTTGGGCAAATTCTTGAAGTTGGTGAGGGACAGGGAAGTCTGGCCTGCTGCAGTCCATGGGGTCATGAAGAGTCAGACAGGTCATGGTGACTGAACACCAAAGTTAGCTAGAAGAGGAAAGAGAATGGAAACAATAGAAGGATATCCAGTTAGTTGTTACAAAGTTCCAGACTTGAGGTATTTGTGCCATGAGATTGTCTATTGTGAACAATACAAAAGAACATTAAGTTAATTAAATAACACTTTCTAAGTGTCCATTATGTACCACACTGTGGTGTTTGGATTCTTGCACACATTCTCTTATTTAGTGTTCATAGCAATTCTTTTAGATAATATTATTGCCACTGTGTACAGAGATCAAGCAAAGTTCAGAAAAGTTAAATGAAATAGAAAGGGTTTTAGTATTTATTAGAACCAAATTTTTTGTTTTGTTTTGTTTTTTAACCATAATGGCCTGACTTGAAAGATTATACTCTTCCTCTAAATTAGAGTTCTGCAGACGTTTCCTATAGAGGGTGAGATAATGAATACTTAGACTTTACAAACTATATTGTAAACTATATAAAACAAGCTGTAAGCCATATTTGACCAATGCAGCACAGTTTTCAACCCTGCTTCAAAAAATATTGTATATATCAAGCTTGGAGTGAAAACAAGCAGTACCCTATCTAGATTTCCATCACCAGCCACTGCACTCATCTCCCAATTCTTAATTGGTCACAACTTCATCCTTCCTTGGGGTATTTCTCTGTTGGAACACTTCAAACTTTAAGTTCAAGAAGTACTGTGAATGCCAAGTAAGCTCATCATTATGCCAAAAATCAAAAGCAGAGGGAAAAATCATAAAAGGCATTTTATTACCAAGGAGAATCAGTAATATTAATAGCTGGCATCAATAGAAATGATGAAAATGGGCAAACAATAGAGTAAAATGTTTTAAATATGGAAAGAAAATATGTATCAAACTAAAATTTTACATCTACAACAAATAATGCTGAAAAGTGAAGTCAAAATAAGGATGCATGTATGTAAACACAAACTTAGGGAATCACTTACCTGCAAAGCTTCACCTACAGAAATATTGAGACAAATTTATTTTTAAATTAAACATCTGAACAAATCAGGAAATGAGTCATGCAAATATCTTGGGAAGAGTACTCTAGGCACTGGAACCTAGCCAGTACAAAAGCCTTAAGGTGAGTTTATGAAAGATTATGGTTTGAATGGAATAAACAATTGGGAGATTAATGAAAGATGAGGTTACAGGAGAATTTTGCCACCATGATGTTTGCTCCAATTACATGGAAGACAGAAGAGGGTTTTGATCAAAGGGATCAAACAATCTGGCTTATGTTTTAAAAATTTTTCCTTTATTATTGGAACTAAAGGTGAGATGTATCTTTCAAAATTTTAAACTGATATGGACAAAATGTAGCTTGTTAATAAGACTACACCCATATCATCACATGCAAACCACACATATTATACAAACACACACAAAACATAGTACTTAGTATGTCATGTCAGCTGGTAAACTGACATGCAAATTCATGTAATACCTAATATTTCAAATAATTCCATGTGTACCGATCTATTTTTCCAAGTAAGTTTTACTGTGTTAATTTAATAATGTAAAATGGAGAGTTTTAATGTGATCTGTTAGAGACAACCAAACTAATGGAAAGACAAAATGTAATATTTGTTATGAATGTTGTCTAATTCTATTTCCACAAAGTCATATTGCCATATATTTGATATTTATAAAATATTAAACTATATTATGTAAGTTGAAAGAAATGAGGAAATATATAGTCAACCATATTTGAATTTTAAAACCTTTTTGAAGACTTTACTATTTAATCATACAATGAGAATGCACATATGATAAAATCTGAACCAATGTTTTATAACTGACATTACATTTAAATTTTACCAAGGACTACTAAAGTTTGCAGTATAATTACACAAAAGTGAAAAATATCAAATTATTAATTATGTTTCAAAGTAGCCATTTATTTTTCTCTTTAAATTTCAGAGACTGAATTTAAAATTCCTTGTTTGATTTTCATTTTTAAACATATTGATCTATGTAGTCATACATTATTAAACAAGTTACAAAGTAATAATAATTGTAGAGATACTCATAAGGCAGGGCTCAGCAAACATTTTCTGTGAAGGATCAGTTATAAGGTAGCTGTTTCAATGACTCAATTCTGCTTTTATAGCACAAAGCATCATAAAATAGGTGTAAATATATTACATTGCTGGTTTTGACTACAAATTATTTTAAACAGCAGATGACAGGCTGAATTTGACCAGTGGGTATAATTTGGAAATTGTACCATGTAGCATTAAGAAATAACCAATCAGTGTACTTGACTAGAACTCTTATTGTGCAATAGGGATTTGTTTTTGCAATAATTGTGATACAATTTGATGGAGATTGAACATTTTATGGTCATTGACTTCAGAAAAACCTCTTAAAAATGAAATTAATTTAAATATTTTATTTTTGAATTTGAATCATGAAATTTTTGTAATATTTTATCAACAACATCAAGCATTAACCACCAAAATATTTTCCATATATTTGTCTAGCTTTCAAGGAAGATACACACAAAAGTAAGCTGGAAAACAAAGTAATTGAATTAATATTCATGTTAAATAAATTTGTATTAATCAGATATATGATATCTTGACCAAACCTAGCCTAAATAGATTATTAGCAATGATTAAGAAGGAATGGGTTAATACTATAAAAATATTCACTCACAATCAGTTTATACATGATTCAATGCCATTCTCTCAAATCTTCCCACCCTCTCCCTCTCCCACAGAGTCCATAAGACTGTTCTATACATCAGTGTCTCTTTTGCTGTCTTGTACACAGGGTTATTGTTACAATCTTTCTAAATTCCATATATATGCGTTAGTATACTGTATTGGTGTTTTTCTTTCTGGCTTACTTCACCCAGTATAATAGGCTCCAGTTTCATCCACCTCATTAGAACTGATTCAAATGTATTCTTTTTAATGGCTGAGTAATACTCCATTGTGTATATGTACCACAGCTTTCTTATCCATTCATCTGCTGATGGACATCTAGGTTGCTTCCATGTCCTGGCTATTATAAACAGTGCTGCGATGAACATTGGGGTACACGTGTCTCTTTCCCTTCTGGTTTCCTCAGTGTGTATGCCCAGTAGTGGGATTGCTGGATCATAAGGCAGTTCTATTTCCAGTTTTTTAAGGAATCTCCACACTGTTCTCCATAGTGGCTGTACTAGTTTGCATTCCCACCAACAGTGGAAGAGGGTTCCCTTTTCTCCACACCCTCTCCAGCATTTATTGCTTGTAGACTTTTGGATCGCAGCCATTCTGACTGGTGTGAAGTGGTACCTCATAGTGGTTTTGATTTGCAATTCTCTGATAATGAGTGATGTTGAGCATCTTTTCATGTGTTTGTTAGCCATCTGTATTTCTTCTTCAGAGAATTGTCTATTCAGTTCTTTGGCCCATTTTTTGATTGGGTCATTTATTTTTCTGGAATTGAGCTGTAGGAGTTGCTTGTATATTTTTGAGATTAGTTGTTTGTCCGTTGCTTCATTTGCTATTATTTCTCCCATTCTGAAGGCTGTCTTTTCACCTTGCTTATAGTTTCTTTTGTTTTGCAGAAGCTTTTAAGTTTAATTAGGTCCCATTTGTTTATTTTTGCTTTTATTTCCAATATTCTGGGAGGTGGTTCATAGAGGATCCTGCTGTGATGTATGTCAGAGAGTGTTTTGCCTATGTTCTCCTCTAGGAGTTTTATAGTTTCTGGTCTTACGTTTAGATCTTTAATCCATTTTGAGTTTATTTTTGTGTAAGGTGTTAGAAAGTGTTCCAGTTTCATTCTTTTATGAGTGGTTGACCAGTTTTCCCAGTACCACTCGTTAAAGAGATTGTCTTTAATCCATTGTATATTCTTGCCTCCTTTGTCAAAAATAAGGTGTTCATATGCACGTGGACTTATCACTGGGCTTTCTATTTTTTTCCATTGATCTATATTTCTGTCTTTGTGCCAGTACCATACTGTCTTGATGACTGTGGCTTTGTAGTAGAGCCTGAAGTCAGGCAGGTTTATTCCTCCAGTTTCATTCTTCTTTCTCAAGATTGCTTTGGCTATTTGAGGTTTTTTGTATTTCCATACAAATTGTGAAATTATTTGTTCTAGCTCTGTGAAGAATACTGTTGGTAGCTTGATAGGGATTGCACTGAATCTATAAATTGCTTTGGGTAGTATACTCATTTTCACTATATTGATTCTTTCAATCCATGAACATGGTATATTTCTCCATCTATTAGTGTCCTCTTTGATTTCTTTCACCAGTGTTTTATAGTTTTCTATATGTCGATCTTTAGTTTCTTTAGTTAGATATATTCCTAAGTATTTTATTCTTTTCATTGCAATGGTGAATGGAATTGTTTCCTTAATTTCTCTTTCTATTTTCTCATTATTAGTGTATGGGAATGCAATGGACTTCTGTGTGTTGATTTTATATCCTGCAACTTTACTATATTCATTGATTAGTTCTAGTAATCAATGGTGGAGTCTTTAGGGTTTTCTATGTAGAGGATCATGTCATCTGCAAACAGTGAGAGTTTTACTTCTTCTTTTCCAATTTGGATTCCTTTTATTTCTTTTTCTGCTCTGATTGCTGTGGCCAAAACTTCCCAAACTATGTTGAATAGTAATGGTTAAAGTGGGCACCCTTGTCTTGTTTCTGACTTTAGAGGAAATGCTTTCAATTTTTCACCATTGAGGATAATGTTTGCTGTGGGTTTGTCATATATAGCTTTTATTCTGTTGAGGTATGTTTCTTCTATTCCTGCTTTCTGGAGAGTTTTTATCATAAATGGATGTTGAATTTTGTCAAAGGCTTTCTCTGCATCTATTGAGATAATCATATGGTTTTTATTTTTCAATTTGTTGATGTGGTGTATTATATTGATTGATTTGTGGATATTGAAGAATCCTTGCATCCCTGGGATAAAACCCACTTGGTCATGGTGTATGATCTTTTTAATGTGTTGTTGGATTCTGATTGCTAGAATTTTGTTAAGGATTTTTGCATCTATGTTCATCAGTGATATTGGCCTGTAGTTTTCCTTTTTTGTGGGATCTTTGTCAGGTTTTGGTATTAGGGTGATGGTGGCCTCATAGTATGACTTTGGAAGTTTACCTTCCTCTGAAATTTTCTGGAAGAGTTTGAGTAGGATAGGTGCTAGCTCTTCTCTAAATTTTTGGTAGAATTCAGCTGTGAAGCTGTCGGGACCTGGGCTTTTGTTTGCTGGAAGATTTCTGATTACAGTTTCAATTTCCATGCTTGTGATGGGTCTGTTAAGATTTTCTATTTCTTCCTGGTCCAGTTTTGGAAAGTCGTACTTTTTAAGAATTTGTCCATTTCTTCCACGTTGTCCATTTTATTGGCATATAATTGCTGATAGTAGTCTCTTATGATCCTTTGTATTTCTGTGTTGTCTGCTGTGATCTCTCCATTTTCGTTTCTAATTTTATTGATTTGATTTTTCTCCCTTTGTTTCTTGATGAGTCTGGCTAATGGTTTGTCAATTTTATTTATCCTTTCAAAGAACCAGCTTTTGGCTTTGTTGATTTTTGCTATGGTCTCTTTTGTTTCTTTTGCATTTATTTCTGCCCTGATTTTTAAGATTTTTTTCCTTCTACTAACCCTGGGGTTCTTTATTTCTTCCTTTTTTAGTTGCTTTAGATGTAGAGTTAGGTTATTTATTTGACTTTTTTCTTGTTTCTTGAGATATTCCTGTATTGCTATGAACTTTCCCCTTAGGACTGCTTTTACAGTGTTCCACAGGTTTTGGGTTGCTGTGTTTTCATTTTCATTCATTTCTATGCAAATTTTGATTTCTTTTTTGATTTCTTCTATGATTTGTTGGTTATTCAGCAGCATGTTGTTCAGCCTCCATATGTTAGAATTTTTAATAGTATTTCTCCTGTAATTGAGATCTAATCTTACTGCATTGTGGTCAGAAAAGATGCTTGGAATGATTTCTATTTTTTTGAATTTACCAAGGCTAGACTTATGGCCCAGGATGTGATCTATCCTGGAGAAGGTTCCATGTGAGCTTGAGAAAAAGGTGAAATTCATTGTTTTGGGATGAAATGGCCTATAGATATCAATTAGGTCTAACTGGTCTATTGTACCACTTAAAGTTTGTATTTCCTTGTTAATTTTCTGTTTAGTTGATCTATCCATAGGTGTGAGTGGGGTATTAAAGTCTCCCACTATTATTGTGTTATTGTTAATTTCTCCTTTCATACTTGTTAGCATTTGTCTTACAAATTGTTTTGCTCCTATGTTGGGTGCATATATACTTATAATTGTTATATCTTATTCTTGGATTGATCCTTTGATCATTATGTAGTGACCTTCTTTGTCTTTTTTCACAGCCTTTGTTTTAAAGTCTATTTTATCTGATATGAGTATTGCTACTCCTGCTTTCTTTTGGTCCCTATTTGCATGGAAAATCTTTTTCCAGCCCTTCACTTTCAGTCTGTATGTGTCCCCTGTTTTGAGGTGGGTCTCTTGTAGACAACATATGTAGGGGTCTTGTTTTTGTATCCATTCAGCCAGTCTTTGTCTTTTGGTTGGGGCATTCAACCCATTTACATTATTAATTATTGATAAGTATGATCCCGTTGCCATTTACTCTATTGTTTTGGGTTCAAATTTATACACCCTTTTTGTGTTTCCTGTCTAGAGAATATCTTTTAGTATTTTTTGGAGAGCTGGTTTGGTGGTGCTTAATTCTCTCAGCTTTTGCTTGTGTGTAAAGCTTTTGATTTCTCCTTTGTATTTGAATGAGATCCTTGCTGGGTACAATAATCTGGGCTGTAGGTTATTTTCTTTCATCACTTTAAGTGTGTCTTGCCATTCCCTCCTGTCTTGAAGAGTTTCTATTGAAAGATCAGCTTTTATCCTTATGGGAATTCCCTTGTGTGTTATTTGTTGTTTTTCTCTTGCTGCTTTTAATATTTGTTCTTTGTGTTTGATCTTTGTTAATTTGATTAATATGTGTCTTGGGGTGTTTCACCTTGGGTTTATCCTGTTCAGGACTCTCTGGGTTTCTTGGACTAGAGGGATTATTTCCTTCCCCATTTTAGGGAAGTTTTCAACTATTATCTCCTCAAGTATTTTCTCATGGTCTTTCTTTTTGTCTTCTTCTGGGACTCCTATGACTCGAATGTTGTAGTGTTTATATATTGTCCTGGAGGTCTCTGAGATTGTCCTCATTTCTTTTAATTCATTTTTCTTTTTCCCTCTCTGGTTCATTTATTTCTACCATTCTGTCTTCTAATTCACTAATCCTATCTTCTGCCTCTGTTATTCTACTATTTTTTGCCTCCAGAGTGTTTTTGATCTCATTTATTGCATTATTCATTATATATTGACTCTTTTTTATTTCTTCTAGGTCCTTGTTAAACCTTTCTTGCATCTTCTCAATCCTTGTCTCCAGGCTATTTATCTGTGATTCCATTTTGATTTCAAGACTTTGGGTCAATTTCACTATCATTATTCGGAATTCTTTATCAGGTAGATTCCCTATCTCTTCCTGTTTGGTTTGGTGGGCATTTATCCTTTACCTTTACCTGTTGGGTATTCCTCTGTCTCTTCATCTTGTTTATATTGCTGAGTTTGGGGTGTCCTTTCTGTATTCTGGCAGTTTGTGGAGTTCTCTTTATTGTGGAGTTTCCTCGCTGTGTGTGGGTTTGTACAGGTGGCTTGTCAAGGTCTCTTGGTTAGGGAAGCTTGTTTCAGTGTTCTGGTGGGTGGAGCTGCTGGATTTCTTCTCTCTGGAGTGCAATGAAGTGTCCAGTAATGAGTTATGAGATGTCTATGGTTTTGTAGTAACTTTGGGCAGCCTATGTGTTGGAGCTCAGGGCTGTGTTCCTGTGTTGCTGGAGAATTTGCTTCGTATGTCTTGCCCTGGAACTTGTTGGCCCTTGTGTGGTGCTTGATTTCAGTGTAGGTATGGAGGTGTTTGATGAGCTCCTGTAAGTTAATGTTCCCTGGAGTCAGGAGTTCCCTGGATTTAGGGTTTGGACTTGATCCTCCTGCTTTCAGTTATTGGTCTTATTTTTACAGTAGTCTCAAAACTTCTCCTTCTATACAGCACCATCAATAAAACATCTAGGTTAAAGATGAAAAGTTTCTCCACCATGTGGGTCACCCAGAGAGGTTCACAGTGTTACACGGAGAAGAGAAGAGGGAGGAGGGAGTTAGAAGTGACCAGAATGAAATGAGGTGGAATCAGTAGAGGAGAAAGTGGGCTAGCCAGTAATCACTTCCTTATGTGCACTCCACAACTGGACCACTCAGAGATGTTCATGGAGTTATACAGAGAAGAGAAGAGGAAGGAAGGAGACAGAGGTGGCCAGGAGGATAAAAGGGGGGAATGAAAAGGGGGGAGACAGATCCAGCCAGTAATCAGTTCCCTAAGTGTTCTCCACTGTCTGGAACACACAGAAATTCACAGAGTTGGGTAGAGTAGAGAGGAGTTAGGGAGGAGACACAGGCGACCTGGTGGAGAAAAAGGAGAGTCCAAAGGGGGAGAGAGCAGTCAAGCCAGTAATCTCGCTCCCAAGTGAAAAATGGGTATTGAAGATTGGGTTCTTAAAGGTACAAAATTGGTAACAAATACCTAAAAGCAAAAATTAAAAATCTAGAGTAGAGTTTGCAATTTCAAAAATACAATGTTAAAGAAAGGAAGAAGGAAAAGAATGAGAGAAAAAAAAAACAAAGTCACAAAAATTATAAAGAAAACATAGGGAGAAAATTGATAACAAATATGAAAAAGCATAAATTAAAAATCTAGAGTAGAGTTTAGAATTTCAGAAATACAATATTAAAGAAAAGAAAAAGAGAAGGAAAAAAGTCCCAAAATTATTAAAAAAATATAGGTACAAAATTGATAACAAATACCAAAAAGCTCAAATTAAAAATCTAGAGTAGAGTTTGGAATTTCAAAAATACAATGTTAAAGAAAAGAAGAAAAAAAAAAAGAGAGAGAAAAAAAAAAAAAAAAAAGGTTACAAAAATTGTAAAGAATATATATGAAGTTTGCTTTAAAAAAAAATAGGGTCGTTCTTTTTTTTTTTGCATAGTAATAGTAGGTTATAAAAGTGAAAATTAAAGGAGTAATAGAGGACTTAAAATTTTTTAAAAAATTTAAAAAAGAAAGAAAGAATGATTGTAAAAATAGTAAAAATATATCTAGGACTTTCTCTGGTGTTGTGGATATTGTGGGGTCAGTTCATTTTCGGCCAGTTCCTTGGTCCAGCTTATATTTCTCAAGATCTATAGGCCCCTTCCTATGTAGTCGGTACTAACGACAGGGTTTTAATCTATTTCCTGTGGCTTCCAAGGCGGTTCCCTCTGTTATAGCTTCTTCTGTTTGCTGGTCTCTTCAGTGTCTGATTTCTGCCCTGATACAAAGGGGGCGGTGGTGGACACTTTTTTTTTTAGGCTCACTTGTTCAGTCGCGCTGTGGGGAGGGAGGGACGCTGCAAACAAGTAACACTGGCGTGTGCTCACAGTGCCTCAGCCACACTGGGCCTGCCCCCACTCACTGCACGTGTAGCCTCCCTGCCCACACTGCTCAGGCTCTAGGTTGCTCTGCCGGGAACCATCTGAGGCCGGCCCTGGGCTGCTTGCACCTCCCAGGTCTAAGCCGCTCAGGTTCAGGCACTCGGGTAGTCCTCAGAGGCGCAGACTTGGTTGGGCCTGCTTTTTGTGCCCTTCTCAGGTCCGAGCGGCTCAAGTGATGAGGTGTTTGGTGAGTGTGGGTGCTGTCACTTATCGCCTCCCTGCCACTCGGTTTTCTGGGTGTACAACCGGCACACCTTCTCAGGCAGATGTTGACTGTCCAGAACCCCAAGAAGTCTTAGCAAAGAAGCCTGCTTACAGTTTTGTAGATAATGTCTCTCTGGGGCTGCGATTGCCCCCTTCTGGCTCTGGCTGCCTGTCACAGGAGGGGGATGACCTGCAGCTGGCTATCTCTGTTCAGTCCTTTGTTCTGTGCACGGGCCTGGCAGTGTCTCAGGTTAGGGCTGGCTTTTCGGGTGGTAGTTATCCCACAGTCTGGTTTGGTAGCCCAAATTAGTTTGCTCAGGTAGCGCTCGGGGCATTCAGGCCAGATCCTTACTCTAAGCGATGCATCCCACGCCTCCCCGCCCAGTTCCCACTTGCTAGTGGTGGGTGCCGGCATCTGCGCTGCTTCTCCGCTAGGGGAGTTACTGTGGGGCTCGTAATCTGTGGGTTTTAATTGTTTATTTATTTTTCCTCCCTGTTATGTTGCCCTCTGTGCTTCCAAGGCTCGGCACAGACCTGGCCGTGAAAGTGTTTCCTGGTATTTGGAAACTTCTCTCTTTTTAAGACTCCCTTCCTAGGACTGAACTCTGGCCCTCCCTCTTTTGTCTCTTTTTTGTCCTTTATATTTTTTCCTACCTCCTTTCAAAGACAATGGGTTGCTTTTCTGGGTGCCTGATGTCCTCTACCAGCATTCAGAAGTTGTTTTGTGGTATTTACTTGGCGTTTAAATGTTCTTTTGATGAATTTGTGGGGGGAGAAAGTGGTCTCCCCATCCTATTCCTCTGCCGTCTTCCATGCAAGGACCTCCTCTTTCACTTTCATCAAGAGGCTCTTTAGTTCTTCACTTTCTGCCATAAGGGTGGTGTCATCTGTATATTTGAGGTTATTGATATTTCTCCCAGCAATCTTGATTCCAGCTTGTGCTTCAGCCCAGCGTTTCTCATGATGTATTCTGCATATAAGTTAAATAAGCAGGGTGACAATATACAGCCTTGACAGACTCCTTTTCCTATTTGGAACAAGTCTGTTGTTCCATGTCCAGTTTGAACTGTTGCTTCCTGACCTGCATGCGGGTTTCTCAGAAGGTGGTCTGGTATTCCCATCTCTTTCAGAATTTTCCACAGTTTATTGTAATCCACAGAGTCAAAGGCTTTGGCATAGTCAATAAAGAAGAAATAGACGTTTTTCTGAAACTCTTACTCCTTCGATGATCCAGCAGATGTTGGCAATTTGATCTCTTCTTCCTCTGCCTTTTCTAAAACCAGCTTGAACATCTGAAAGTTTACAGTTCATGTATTTTTGAAGCCTGGCTTGGAGAATTTAAAGCGTTACTTTACTAGCGTGTGAGATGAGTGCAATTGTGTGGTAGTTTGAGCATTCTTTGGCATTGCCTTTCTTAGGGATTGGAATGAAAACTGACCTTTTCCAGTCTTGTGACCACGGCTGAGTTTTCCAAATTTGCTGACATATTGAGTGCAGCACTTTCACACCATCATCTTTTAGGTTTTGAAAAAAAGCTCAACTGGAATTCCATCACTCCACTAGCTTTGTTTGTAGTGTTGCTTCCTAAGGCCCACTTGACTTCACATTCCAGGATGTGAAATTATGGAGCCACAAAACAGAAGCATTCTGAATTGCTGGAGGAATATTACCCTATAGACTCCCTTGGACAAGCAGTGCAATTTGCACAAGTGAGAACTAAATTTTCCTTATATTGTGATCATGGTCTGCCTGCTACCACGTTATAGTCTCTTCCATCATAACTAGTACGGTGTAGATATTGAAGAAAAGATTTTTAAAGCAGTGAAACAGAATTAAAAAAAAAAAATAAAACACCCTAAACATGTGATACATATGAATTAAATGACATTTTTGTTTACACAGTAATATTTAATCTGCTTCTTTGGTTAACATTGACTCCTGATCATTTTCCAAGCCATTAAATATCATTCTACAATATAATGTTTGATAATTGCATAGTCTTATATAGAACAGTCTATGAAAATTTATTCAATCATTTTCTATTCTTAGACAGTTAGGTGGTTCACAAAAATTTTCCATTGCAAACTGTATTGGGATGAACAATATGGTTAGATCTTATATCCACAATCACTTCTATGAAATAAATGCCTAGAAATAAAATTTCTGACATGAATGCTAAAGAAATCATGACTTTTATGTAGACTATTTGTCATAAATGTACTAATTTAGACCACCACTTATAATTAAGAGCAATTTTTGTCACTACTTTAAGTCAATTTAAAAAATTTAATTTCAATAATGCTAATTATGTAAGAAACTGAGCACTTTATTTTTTCCATGTGCAAACATTTTTAACTCTGCATCTTATATGTATTTTTAATTATATTTATTTTTAATTGATTGATGATTGTTTTACAATACTGGTTTGATTTCTGTTGTACATCAACATGTATTAGTCATAGGTATACATATGTCTCCTCCCTACCTGAACCTCCCACCTTCCACCCTTTCCCACTCCTCTATGCTGTTACAGAGCCCTGGTTTGCATTCCCTGTGTCATACAACAAATTTCTGCTGTCTACATATTTTACATATGGTAATGTATATGCTTCCATGCTACTCTCTCCATTCACCTCACCCTCTTCTTCCTCTCCCCCACTCTTGTTCATAGGTCTGTTCTCTATGTCTGCATCTCCATTGCTGCCTTGCAAATAGGTTCATCAGTATCATCTTTCTAGATTCCATATATATGCATTTATATATGATAATTGTTTTTCTCTTTCTGACTTACTTCACTCTGTATAATAGGCTCATAGTTCAACCACCTCATTAGAACTGACACAAATGTGTTCCTTTTCATGGTTGAGTAGTTTTCCATTGTATATATGTACCACGGTTTCTTTATCATAGGCATATAGGTTACTTCCATGTTATAGCTATTGTAAGCAGTGTTGCAATGAACATTGAGATGCATGTATTTTTTTCAGTTTTGGTTTCATCCAGGTATATACCTAGAAGTGGTATTGCTAGGTTATATGGTGGTTTTATTCCTAGTTTTTAAAGGAATCTCCATACTGTCTTCCATAGTGGCTTTATCAATTTACATTACCACCAGAAGTGCAAGAAGGTTCCCTATGCATCACACCCTCTCCTGCACTTGTTGCTTGTAGATTTTTCATGCATACTTTAAAATTCAAATAAACATGCCAAAAATTTTTCAGGAATGTTGGGAATTGGCTTCAATTTAATTCAACTCAATATCTGTATATTAAGTACTTACCAATGTTTGGTCATCTCCAAAGCACTGAGTGACTCAGTGTTAGAGTATTGTATGAAAATTTCAACTCAAAATCTTCAACTAAACTTTCTTAAAATAGACATTTTTAAAATTGGGTCAATCAAGTTCTAAGTCATTTACAATTCAATTTGCTCTTAAAATTATATATTAGAATCTGTAACCAAGCAATTATATGTATAATGCCTATAAAATTTTTTGAAAACTCCTTTTTTTATATATTTAAGTTATATGACTGTCAATACATTTATTTTTATTTTTATCTACACGTACTAGGCTTCTCAGGTAGCTCAGTGGTAAAGAATCTGCCTGCCAATGCAGGAGATGCAAGTTCAGTTCCTGAGATAGGAAGATCCCCTGGAGAAGAAAATGGCAATCCACTCCAGTACTCTTGTCTGGAAAATCCCATGGACAGAGGAGCCTGGTTGGCTACAGTTCCATGGGATCACAAAAGAGTCAGATAGACTTGGCAACTAAACAATAAAAACAACTAATCTCAAAAATATACAAGCAACTCCTACAGCTCAACTCCAGAAAAATAAATGACCTAATCAAAAAATGGGCCAAAGAACTAAATAGACATTTCTCCAAAGAAGACATACAGATGGCTAACAAACACATGAAAAGATGCTCAACATCACTCATTATCAGAGAAATGCAAATCAAAACCACTATGAGGTACCATTTCACACCAGTCAGAATGGCTGCAATCCAAAAGTCTACAAATAATAAATGCTGGAGAGGGTGAGGAGAAAAGGGAACCCTCTTACACTGTTGGTGGGAATGCAAACTAGTACAGCCACTATGGAGAACAGTGTGGAGATTCCTTAAAAAACCGGAAATAGAACTGCCTTATGATCCAGCAATCCCACTGCTGGGCATACACACTGAGGAAACCAGAAGGGAAAGAGACACGTGTACCCCAAATGTTCATCGTGGCACTGTTTATAATAGCCAGGACATGGAAGCAACCTAGATGTCCATCAGCAGATGAATGGATAAGAAAGCTGTGGTACATATACACAATGGAGTATTACTCAGCCATTAAAAAAATACATTTGAATCAATTCTAATGAGGTGGATGAAACTGGAACCTATTATACAGAGTGAAGTAAGCCAGAAGGAAAAACATCAATACAGTATACTAACGCATATATATGGAATTTAGAAAGATGGTAACAATAACCCTGTGTACGAGACAGCAAAAGAGACACTGATGTATAGAACAGTCTTATGGACTCTGTGGGTGAGGGAGAGGGTGGGAAGATTTGGGAGAATGACATTGAAACACGTAAAATATCATGTATGAAACGAGATGCCAGTCCAGGTTCAATGCACGATACTGGATGCTTGGGGCTGGTGCACTGGGACGACCCAGAGGGATGGTATGGAGAGGGAGGAGGGAGGAGGGTCTAGGATTGGGAACACATGTATACCTGTGGCGGATTCATTTTGATGTTTGGCAAAACTAATACAATTATATAAAGTTTAAAAATAAAATACAATTAAAAAATAAATAAATAAATAAACAAGAAAAAAATCAGGTGTCTAGTATTGTCAACTTCATTTCAGAAACTGAATACTTGAACAAAATCTGTAATCAATGTTCAGGGAAAAGTTTTTGATTGTCTCAGGTTGTATCAAGTTTCTGTCTCTGATGGTATCAACTGTGGCTACAAAGCTGGGTTGTATTGTATGAAAGCAACTTTCCTTGAGGTGTTTTTCTCAAAACTGATGCATGCACAATGAGCAAGAGAAAGCATTCCTGACCATGTGCCACAAAACCCAGCACCATGGATGTTTAATGATCATCCTTCTAATGTATTATATATCTTTCCTCTCATTACAAACACCATGTTTTGTATTATTAAGAATACACAGAAGAACTGTGCAAAAAAGATCTTCATGACCCAGATAATCACGATGGTGTGATCATTCACCTAGAGCCAGACATCCTGGAATGTGAAGTCAAAGGGCCTTAGGAAGCATCACTACAAACAAAGCTAGTGGAGATTATGGAATTCCAGTTGAGTTCTTTCAAATCCTAAAAGATGATGCTGTGAAAGTGCTGCACTCAATATGTCAGCAATTTGGAAACTCAGCCATGGTCACAGGACTGGAAAATGTCAGTTTTCATTCCAATCCTTATGAAAGACAATGCCAAAGAATGCTCAAACTACAGCACAATTGCACTTATCTCACATGCTAGTAAAGTAATGCTCAGAATTCTCCAAGCCAGGCTTCAGTAATACATGAACTGTGAACTTCCAGATGTTCAACCTGGTTTTAGAAAAGGCAGCGGAAGAAAAGATCAAATTGCCAACATCTCTTGGATCATCAAAAAAGCAAGAGAGTTCCAGAAAAACATATATTTCTTCTTTATTGATTATGCCAAAGCCTTTGACTGTGTGCATTACAATAAACTGTGGAAAATTCTGAAAGAGATGGGAATACCAGACTACCTCTTGATAAACCTGTATGTAGGTCAGGAAACAACAGTTAGAACTGGAAATGGAACAACAGACTGGTTCCAAATAGGTAAGGGAGTCTGTCAAGGCTGTATATTTTCACCCTGCTTATTTAACTTATATGCAGAGTACATCATGAGAAATGCTGGGCTGGAACAAGCACAAGCTGGAATCAAGATTGCTGGGAGAAACATCAGTAACCCAGATATGCAGATGACACCAACCTTATGGCAGAAAGTGAAGAAGAACTAAAGAGCCTCTTGATGAAAATGAAAGAGGAGAGTGAAAAAGTTGGCTTAAAGCTTAACATTCATAAAACTAAGATCATGGCATCTGGTCCCATCACTTCATGGCAAATAGATGGGAAACAGTGGAAACAGTGGCTGACTTTATTTTTTTGAGTTCCAAAATCACTGCAGATGGTGACTGCAGCCATGAAATTAAAAGACACTTACTCCTTGGAAGGAAAGTTATGACCAACCTAGACAGCATATTAAAAAGCAGAGACATTCCTTTGTCAACAAAGGTCTGTTTAGTCAAGGCTATGGTTTTTCCATAAGTCATGTATGGATATGAGAGCTGGATTATAAAGAAAGCTGAGCACAGAAGAGTTGATGCTTTTGAACTGTGGTGTTGGAGAAGACTCTTGAGATTCCCTTGGACTGCAAGGATATCCAACCAGTCCATCCTGAAGGAGATCAGTCCTGGGTGTTCATTGGAAGGACTGATGCTGAAGCTGAAACTCCAATACTTTGGACACCTAATGTGAAGAGCTGACTTATCTGAAAAGATCCTTATGCTGGGAAAGATTGGGGGCAGGAGGAGAAGGGGATAACAGGATGAGATGGTTTGATGACATCACCAACTCAATGGACATAACTTTGGGTAAACTCCAGGAGTTTGTGATGGACAGGGGAGCCTGGTCTGCTGTTGTTCATGTGTTCGCAAAGAGTCAGACACGACTGAGTGACTGAACTCAACTGATCCTTGTCATTTAACGTCTTTATGCCTTATCTAGCAAACAATCATCTACCTGATGGTGTCACCTGTGGACGTCTTTTTTACTAATATATCTCTTAAGCCAGGTATGCATGTGTTCTCAGTTGCTCAGTCATGTCCAATTCTTTACAGCTCCATGGACTGTAGCCTACCAGACTCCTCTATCCATGGAATTTCCCAGGCAAAAATATTGAAGTTAGTTGCCATTTCCTACTCCAGAGGATCTTCCCAATTCAGGGATTGAACCCTTATTTCCTGTATTGCAGGTGGATTCTTTACCACTGTGCCACCTGGGAAGCCCAAAGCCAAACATACCATCTGACAAATGGTAAGTTCTTGATAAATATATGTCAAATGGATGAGTAAATAATTGTTGGATATCATTATAGTAAAGCATATAGGTGCCTGCATTTTTTACATTTTCTCATTAGCATATTTTGACAGTAAGTAGTATTCAAATAATTCAAATAGATTAAGTGTATATTTAATGAGTACTCACTATACATAATATTAGAGCCTTACATACTAAGGATATAGAACTAAATAGATACTTTCTCTGCTCTTAGGAGGGGAATAGCCCAGTAGGGGATAGAAACTTTTAGATACACATACTGTATGTGGTGATAAGGAAAGTTGAAGGATGCTGTGCCAGATAATCAAAAAGAAGTTCAACTCAAAAATGGTTTATTCAATGAGCTAGTCCAATCAGCCAAGTAAAAGACATGGTCTTATAATAATTTTTATTTTAAAAAATGATTTTAACGTGTCAACTTAGCTTCCAAGTTCTTTGCGGTGAAGCTACACAGAAAAAGTAATATACCAAGAGTACCACATATGTCTATATCCGTCACTCTGCATTTTTTATGTCCAAAATATATGTATTTTTGAGGAACTGTATTTTAGTTCTTGAGATGACCTTGCCAATTGTTCTCATTTTTGTCAGACTTTGCATTTTGATGAAATATGTATAACTCTGCCCAATTCCGGACCACTATACTGCATATAAAGTGACTGAGGGCAAGTTTGTATACAGAGAACAAAATTTTCTTCTGTTCAAAGTTATCTAACCCTCTGAGTTTGAAGTAAGTTTATATTCAGCAAAACTATAACTGATCCAAATTATCTACTACATTACAGATGTCCACTGTCAGAATTCAGTTAATCAAAGCAAGGTGTTTTACTCTCCTCCCTCATCAGTGGAGTGTGTGTGTGTGTGTGTGTGTGTGTGTATTATATATATATATATATATATATATATAATATCAAAGCAATCAGCAATCACGAAAGGAGAAATAGAGTGGTTTCATAAGAATCTGAGGGTCTCTAATTCTGAGACTCATTCACTAAACAGATTTCTGTATGCTTTTTAAATAGTGTATAAGTTTTGTCTGTAAATCAAATACAGCAGGCACAGTAGGTTTGAATCTTGATATAAGATGTAAACTAGGAACAAACATTGCTTTAGCTTTAGTTAACAGGGAGTTCTCATCCTCTCCCTTTACTTTTCCTTCCCCTATCCACCTCTTCCCTCTACTTCCCCTTCTTTTTCCCCTCCACTCCTCTCCTCTCCTCTTTCTTCCTCCTCCTCTTCTTCCTCCTACACTTCCCCTTGTCTAATAATTTTTCTAAATCCTAGCCAAATAAATTATTTAAAACAATTTCTTTTTTAATTAGGAAAATATATCCACAAATCCATAATCATCACCACACCATGACAAAAGTATCTATTTAATACTTTAACATTTGTTCATTAGAACAGAGACTATTTTGTGGTGAGAAAAAGATTTTTAACCCAAAGCTCTGGATTCAGAAACTGCCTCTATTAGTTGTTGGCTCTTATTTAGGAAATTCTAATATCTCCATACTACAGTTATCCAGCTCTAAATAATATCTATATTATAAGATTGTTTTGCGAATTAAAGTTAATAGACAGTAGACATCTAGAGACTTCATATCATATTTACAAAAAAATGCTTTACCATACTTATATAAACAGGAAAGGATTTTATTTTTTTTTTGAGCATGTAAGTAAAATATCTACAAATTATTCTGCATAACATTGATGATTCACAGTAAAAAGAGCCCAAAGGACAAATGATTACCCAGAAAGAGAAAAAGCTAAGAAGTAGACAAAATTCTACAGTATTCTAGAGGACTTCTTTCCTTTTCCTTTCCTCACAAATGTGAATTCTGAGGTCAGAATATTAATCTCCTGATTTAATAGATAAGTGCTTTCATGAAAATGTTAAAATATTAATTTCAGAGACACTGTGATAAGGGCGTCAATAATTTTTTACCATGTGAATCAATATTCTCTAGTACAACAGAGAGATAGGAATCAATACATATTAGTTTAATGTCAAAGCTAGACATGCAGTTTTAAAAATAGGAAATTGCCTTCTGAGTGCAAAATAAATTTATTTTTTCTTAAAGTGAAAGATCTTTTCAGAGCCCAAGTCATGCCCTTGTGATTCTCTCAGTATTAACATTTTGAATTGTTAGTATTTTTGTTTCTGTCATTTATAATATTCATTTATTAAGATTTTTATTCTTCCTTTGTCACAGAACTTTCTTTTTCACAAGAAGCTCCCAGTGATAAAATGTGTATAATTGTTTGTTATATTTGTGACATCATAATGTGATAAATTAACTGATTATATAAGCCACATTTTCCTTTAAGGTAATTTGCATTACAAGTAACCTCACACTTTACCATTATAAAAAGATATTCGATGGAGGTTTGACACTAATTTGGACTACTACTTAAAGAGAAAAAAGGAAAATAATAGTCTTCCAAATTGAGCCCATACAGACTTGCCAACATCAAGGCCAGATGACTTTCTCTAAGAATTAGCAACATGTGTATGAAGAGACTATCACTGGTCACCAATTCAAAGCCCACCCTCCCTGTTCATGTAGAGAAATACGCAAGGGAAGGGCAGTTCTGTAGCAATATTTCACTCTTTCCCCATCCAGCTGGAGGTGGGTGGCTCTGAAAGGCAGTCGACATGATGATCTATGTTTGTACTTAACTATGAATTGAAGAGAAATAGCAAACTGAATGTAGCTGCCTGAGCCTGAAAGGTTGATATCCCTCCATTTGAGATATACCAAGAATGTGTGGAAATTCTGTGAATCAATAGTTATTACTGCAGAATCTTGTTTTTTTGTTGTTGTTCAGTCACTAAGTCATATCTGTGGAGTCAATTGTTACTCCATTGACTGCAGCATTCCAGGCTTCCCTATTCTTCACCATCTCCTGGAGCTTGCTCAAACTCATGTCCATTGAGTCAGTGATGCTATCCAACCATCTAATCCTCTGTCATTCCCTTCTCCTTCTACCTTCAATCTTTCCCAGCATCAGGGTCTTTCCTAATGAGTCGGCTCTTCGAAACAGGTGGCCAAAGTATTGGAGCTTCAGTCTCAGCATCAGTCCTTCTGATGAATATTCAGGACTAACTGATTTGATTTCTTTGTAGTTCAAGGGATTCTTAAGAGTCTTTTCTAACACCACAATTCAAAAGCATCAATTCTTTGACTTAGTTGGAAACTTATATCAGTATCTGTCTCAGAATTTTGAAAATTAAAGTCTTACTTAGTTGGAACCTTTTATCAGTACCTGTCTCAGGACCACTGTCTACTTGCCCAAGAGACAAATACATACATATACAAAGATGATGCTTGTAGCTGAGACAGTAACACTGATTGGAAGAATAAATCAGACCTCGACAAAGACATTGAGACTGGGGAAGCCTTGAAGAACTTACACGTACTTCTAAAAATATTCCAGCATTTGGACACTTGCCTCACAGAGGGTTCTGACAGTGAATCATTATTAACCAGAGATTCAAAGAAAAAAAAAAACTGAACGAGAGAATTGCAAGGTTTTCTAGTTAAATAAAGAAATAGTGCACCTATAAATGCCCCTCAAATCTTCAAGTAGGGGGCAAGGTCAAAAATAAACAGCCAAATAAAACACATATAAGTGTTATCAAGTCATAAACCAGGGTTGTTGCTGTTCAGTCACCAAGTCATGTCTGACTCTTCATGACCCCGTGGACTGCAGCATGCCAAGCCAGGGTAACAAATTGTTAAATATCATTTGTCCTATTTTTCTACCTGATAGGTATACCTTCATAATGATAAAATTTTAAAATATGGATGAGGCTATGTATTTCACAAAAGAAACTGAATTTAATCATTATTGTGCCTGTCTAAATAGTCTATAAATGGCAAGTTATGTTTAATATAATAAATTACACACATAATTCATAATTTCTGTATTTATTTCACATGTTCTGTCATTTGCCTCTTTTCAAAACAACAGTAAATATGTTATTATAATCAAAATTTTCCCACTTATTTTAAAATAATAATAAAAGTATAAAATAATTTAAAAATAATATGTGATAGTATGAAGAGTATAAAATGTGAATAAGTATACAAATGAAAATTAGGCTAAAAGTGAGTAATTAAATCACATGTATATGTTTCAAAAGGTTGTTTTTCTTTAAACTTGTTCACAATTTTCTATTATTGTTAAAAAACTAAATATCAGTAATGAATATGAAAATGTTTTATTTTAAAACATTAATTATAAATTTAAAAAATTCCTCTCAAATATTTCAAATAATTAAAACATATAGCAAACTAGCAATGCATTGCCAAGTTTAATAAATTGACATTTTATAAATAATGCTTATTTTTAGACACACACATAAATATAAACAAATGTAAAGGCAATATGTATTTTTAATATTAAAATGTTTCTAACTCTTTATTTGTTATCTTTGAATGTATCTTGTTAATTCTGAATAGAATTCTATTCACAAGTCTATTCACAAATAGAAACACCAAGAGAACCTAGAAAACAGAAATTTTTCACTGTTGGGGAAGGATTCATTAAGCAATAATCTATTGCACTCATGCTATTTGAAACAAAGAGTGTGACAGGTTAATAAGTCTTTTTTGCTTACCGAAGCATTTCCATTATGCAAATATCTGAAATTCAAACTATTCATTGAATAACTCTGACACTGGAAATAGAATATATAAACTTTAAAGGCACTGGAATGTAGGTACCTTTACCTTGAAAGATACACAGCAACAGAGATGGAGAAGTGTTTCTTTGAGTTCTCAGCAGTGTTAGAAGTGTAAATGCCTTGAGATACAGGTTTTGCCAAGTCAATATTGAGCCAGATCTTGCATAAGCAGGCTGTATATATTCTGTAATATGTTTGTTGCATTTTTAAATTATTTTGTGTATATTTTGTATGGTATGCAAGGCACAGGACAGTTGTCCTAATTGTTAAGTCCTGATTGTGAAAATGGTGTTGGTTGCCCCCTTTTCCTTTATTCTTGCTCTCTGCTCCTTACGCTTTTGTGGAGATTGAGAAATGGAATGAGTGGAAGAACGGTCAGGTTCCTCCCTCCTCCCCAAGTCTATCAGGGCACAATCTCAGCTGATAATTGGTCAAATAGAAGCAAAGTTGAAGTATTTTGTTATAAAGGTGTAAGAAATAAGATGTAATAAGTCATGGTTCAAAGCAGGAACTAGTGCACTGTAGAGAGAAATCTTCTGAAGGCTCTCTGAAGAACTCACTTATGAACCCTCCTAGACAGCCAACATTCAGACCAGCACCTGGACAGATTGCATGTGATAAGCAGAAGAGAAATGTTATTAACCTCTACTAAGTAAAAATCAAAATGAAATAAAACACCTGGTTGACATTTTCACTTTCATTCTTGCTTTCCTAACCCCAAATACCTTCACTATAAAAGAAACAGAATTGAAGAGTTTTGAAAAAAGAGTAATGTCAGGACTAGGCAGACATCAGATGACATCCTTTTCTTCTCTTGTTGGCTGATCTTGAATCCATGATCAGACTTGAATTTGAGGAAAGGCAAAAACTTAATGCTGAGTTTGAATTTAAAGTTGAAATTTAAGCAAACTGTTCTTTTCCACAGTATGAAATATTTTGAAATTTAAAAATAAAAGTTATTCCACTTAACAGCAAGAGGAATCTGATATATCATGTTTGAATAATTCTAGATAAATTTGTTTTTCTTATTATGCCCATTCAATAAAGCAGTGACATACTTAGTTAACTCCCAGACAGTTAGACTTTTCTCAATGTTTTACCATTACTATGATGATATGATGAATATCTCTTTTACTCAGTGTGTTTTCCTTGATAATCAAAAAAAATTCTGAAATAATTTTCTATAATATTTAACTATCTTGATGATATTACCAAAAGGATTCTGATGAACTAAGGGAAGAAAAAAATTAACATAAGGTTAAAAGTAAGCAAAAAATAAATGAAATATCCAAAGAGAGAGAGCTAGAAGAAACATGGAGTGGATGAATGGTTATAGATTTTGAAATTCCACATAGGTAGCTCACTCTACAGTTTTTGCTTCAAGAAAAAAACTAATATTTTAAAGATGTTTCTCTCTTAAATACATAAGGATACATACCAAATTGTGTGCAAACCTATAGTAACACACACTCGAACACACACACACACATATATATATACACACACACACACATATGTATACACACACACACATACATACACATAGTGGGCTATTAAAGATAATAACAAATACTGGGGATAGCACCTCAGGGGGAAGTACAGTAAGTTTCTATGTAAATAAGATCTGCATTTTTCACTTATCCATAGGGAAATCCCAGAAGTATCAGTTTTCTTTTAATGAGACATATACCCTTCTACAGAGAAAAGAATAATCAGCTAATGAGAACCATTCTATAAATCTGACTCAGTGCTTCCATATATGACTTCCTACAGGGGGTGAAAGAACAGGTCAGCTGCTTGACTTGCAATCAAGTGACCAAGACACATTTGTCTCTCTACTATTAATTCTGTGTGGAACTTTGGTTGCACATTAGCTACTTTGAACCCAATTTCACTTAAAATGAATTTGATTTTATGGAAAAGTTAGAAATTACATATAGTACTAATTGTTTCCGTGAGGGATATTTGGTAAACAGGATTTAGTCCCTGCCAATTAGGAAGGTAGACATGAAAAATAGATAGAGAGTAATACTAAAACATTTTTCTATGTCTATACCCGAGCAGTAACGCTGAAGAAGCTGAAGTTGAACAGTTCTATGAAGACCTATGAGACCTTCTAGAACTAATACCAAAAAAAGATGTCCTTTTCATTATAGGGGACTGGAATGCAAAAGTAGGAAGTCAAGAAACACCGGAGTAACAGTCAAATTTGGCCTTGGAGTACAGAATGAAGCAGGGCAAAGGCTAATAGAGTTCTGCCAAGAGAATGGATTAGTCATAACAAACACCCTCTTCCAACAACACAAGAGAAGACTCTACACATGGACATCACCAGATGGTAGACACTGAAATCAGACTGATTATATACTTTGCAGCCAAAGATGGAGAAGCTCTATACAGTCAGCAAAAACAAGACTGATAGATGACTGTGCCTCAGATCATGAACTCCTTAATGCCAAATTAAGACTTATATTCAAGAAAGTGGTGTAAACCTCTAGAGCATTCAGGTATGACCTAATCAAATCCCTTATGACTATACAGTGGAAATGACACATAGATTTAAGGGACTAGATGTGATAGACAGAGTGCCTGATGAACTATGGATGGAGGTTTGTGACATTGTACAGCAGACAGGGATCAAGACGATTCCCAAGAAAACAGAAATGCAAAACAGCAAAATGGCTGTCTGAGGAGGCCTTACAAATAGCTGTGAAAAGAAGAGAAGCGAAAAGCAAAGGAGAAAAGGAAAGACATAAGCGTCTGAATGCAGAGTTCCAAAGAATAGCAAGGAGAGATAAGAAAGCCTTCCTCAGCAATTAATGCAAAGAAATAGACCAAAAGAACAGAATGGGAAAGACTAGAAATCTCTTCAGGAAAATTAGAGATACCAAGGGAATATTTCATGCAAAGATAAGTTAGATAAAGGACAGAAATGGTATGGACCTAACAGAAGCAGAAGATATTAAGAGGGGTGGCAAGAATACACAGAAGAACTATACAAAAAAGATCTTCACTACCCAGATAATCACAATGGTGTGGTCACTGACCTAGAGCCAGACATCCTGCAATGTGAAGTCAAGTGGGCCTTAGAAAGCATCACTACAAACAAAGCTAGTGAAGGTGATGGAATTCCAGTTCAGCTATTTCAAATCCTGATAGATGATGCTGTGAAAGTGCTGCACTCAATATGCCAGCAAATCTGGAAAACTCAGCAGTGGCCACAGGACTGGAAAAGGTCAGTTTTCATTCCAATCCCAAAGAAAGGCAATGCCAAAGAATGCTCCAACTACCACACAATTGCACTCATCTCACAGACTAGTAAAGTAATGCTTAAAATTCTCCAAGCCAAGCTTCAGCAATACGTGAACCATGAACTTCCAGATGTTCAAGCTTGTTTTAGAAAAGGCAAAGGAACTAGAGATTAAATTGCCAACATACTCTGGATCATCAAAAAAGCAAGAGAGTTTCAGAAAAACATCTATTTCTGCTTTATTGACTATGCCAAAGCCTTTGACTGTGTGGATCACAACAAACTGTGGAAAATTCTTCAAGAGATGGGAATACCAGACCACCTGACCTGCCTCTTGAGAAATCTGGATGCAGGTCAAGAAGCAACAGTTAGAACTGGACATGGAGCAACAGACTGGTTCCAAATAAGAAAAGGAGTACATCAAGCCTGTATATTGTCACCCTGTTTATGTAACTTATATGCAGAGTACATCATGAGAAATGCTGGGCTGGAGGAAGAACAAGCTGCAATCAAGATTGCTGGGAGAAATATCAATAACCTCAGATATGCAGATGGCAACACCCTTATGGCAGAAAGTGAAGAAGAACTAAAGAGCCTCTTGATGAAAGTGAAAGAGGAGAGTGAAAAAGTTGGCTTAAAGCTCAGCATTCAGAAAATGAAGATCATGGCATCCAGTCCCATCACTTCATGGCAAATAGATGGTGAAACAGTGGAAACAGTGGCTGACTTTATTTTTTGGGCTCCAAAATCACTGCAAATGGTGATTGCAGCCATAAAATTAAAAGATGCTTACTCCTTGGAAGGAAAGTTATGACCAACCTAGATAGCATATTCAAAAGCAGAGACATTACTTTGCCAACAAAGGTCCATCTAATCAAGGCTATGGTTTTTCCAGTGGTCATGTATGGATGTGAGAGTTGGACTGTGAAGAAAGCTGAGTGCGGAAGAATTGATGCTTTTGAACTGTGGTGTTGGAGAAGACTCTTGAGAGCCCCTTGGACTGCATGGAGATCCAACCAATCCATCCTAAAGGAGATCAGTCCTGGGTGTTCATTGGAAGGACTGATGTTGAAGCTGAAACTCCAATAATTTGGCCACCTGATGTGATGAGCTGACTCATTGTAAAAGATCCTGATGCTGGGAAAGACTGAGGGCAGGAGGAGAAGTGAATGACAGAGGATGAGATCGTTGCATAGCATCACAGACTCAATGGATATGGGTTTGGCTGGACCCCCGGAGTTGTTGATGGATAGGGAGGCCTGGTATGCTGTGGTACATGGGGTCACAAAGAGTCAAACATGACTGAGATGACTGAATACTAGAATTAGAAAAAGCAGTAGCATAGGCCTCAAATTCCCTAAAGTGTGACTAAACCAGCCTGAATACAAATATGCAGGAAATGCAGGGTTACTAAATATAAGAGAGTAAAGAAGAAGAGGGGCAGATGGGAAGGTCAAAGAGGGGAATAGCATCAGTTCATATTGGGGATGAGACGGTAAAGAATTCACTTGTAGTGAAGGAGTTCATTTCAGTCATTCAGTCGTGTCCTACTCTTTGCAACTCCATGAATCGCAGCACGCCAGGCCTCCCTGTCCATCACCAACTCCCAGAGTTCACTCAGACTCATGTCCATCGAGTCAGTGATGCCATCCAGCCATCTCATCCTCTGTCATCCCCTTCTCCTCCTGCCCCCAATCCCTCCCAGCATCAGAGTCTTTTCCAATGAGTCAACTCTTCGCATGAGGTGGCCAAAGTACTGGAGTTTCAGCTTTAGCATCATTCCTTCCAAAGAAATCCCAGAACTGATCTCCTTCAGAATGGACTGGTTGGATCTCCTTGCAGTCCAAGGGACTCTCAAGAGTCTTCTCCAACACCACAGTTCAAAAGCATCAATTCTTTGGCACTCAGCCTTCTACACAGTCCAACTCTCACATCCATACATGACCACAGGAAAAACCACAGCCTTGACTAGATGGACCCATGTTGGCAAAGTAATGTCTCTGCTTTTGAATATGCTATCTAGGTTGGTCATAACTTTCCTTCCAAGGAGTAAGCATCTTTTAATTTCATGGCTGCAGTCACCATCTGCAGTGATTTTGGAGCCCAAAAAATAAAGTCTGACATTGTTTCCACTGTTTCCCCATCGGTTTCCCATGAAGTGACGGGACCAGATGCCATGATCTTCATTTTCTGAATGCTGAGCTTTAAGCCAACTTTTTCACTCTCCTCTTTCACTTTCATCAAGAGGCTTTTGAGTTCCTCTTCACTTTCTGCCATAAGGTGGTGTCATCTGCATATCTGAGGTTATTGATATTTCTCCCGGCAATCTTGATTCCAGCTTGTGCTTCGTCCAGCCCAGCATTTCTCATGATGTACTCTGCATATAAGCGGGGTGACAATATACAGCCTTGACGTACTCCTTTTCCTATTTGGAAGCAGTCTGTTGTTCCATATCCAGTTCTAACTGTTGCCTCCTGAGCTGTATATAGGTTTCTCAAGAGGCAGATCAGGTAGTCTGGTGTTCCCATCTCTTTCAGAATTTTCCACAGTTATTGTGATCCACACAGTCTAAGGCTTTGGCATAGTCAATAAAGCAGAAATAGATGTTTTTCTGGAACTCTCTTGATTTTTCCATGATCCAGCAGATGTTGGCAATATGATCTCTGGTTCCTCTGCCTTTTCGAAAACCAGCTTGAACATCTGGAAGTTCACGGTTGACGCATTGCTGAAGCCTGGCTTGGAGAATTTTGAGTATTACTTTACTAGCATGTGAGATGAGTGCAATTGTGTGGTAATTGGGGCATTCTTTGGCATTGTCTTTCTTTGGGATTGGAATGAAAACTGACCTTTTCCAGTCCTGTGGCCACTGCTGAGTTTTCTATATTTGCTGGCATATTGAGTGCAGCACTTTCAAAGCATCATCTTTTGGATTTGAAATAGCTCAACTGGAATTCCATCACCTCCACTAGCTTTGTTTGTAGTGATGCTTTCTAAGGCCCACTTGACTTCACATTGCAGGATGTCTGGCTCTAGGTCAATGATCACACCATCATGATTATCTGAGTCATGAAGATCTTTTTTGTACAGTTCATCTGTGTATTCTTGCCACCTCTTCTTAATATCTTCTGTTTCTGTTAGAGACCCTGTTTCTATTCCTGGGCAGGAAAGTTGCCCTGGAAAAGGGTGCAGTTACCCCCTCCAATATTCTTGCCTAGAGCATTCCATGGACAGAAAAGCCTGATGGGCTACAGTCCATGGAGTCGCAAAAAATGGGTCATGACTGAATGAGTAACAGTTTCATTTTCAAGCCTTATTCAAACATTGGTCTTTGTTGTCATTGTTGTTGGGTGAATAGGCATGTATTTGAAGGCTTTAAAAGAATGCTGCTGCTGCTACTAAGTCGCTTCAGTCGTGTCCAACCATTTGCGACCCCATAGACTGCAGCCCACCAAGCTCCCCGTCCCTGGGATTCTCCAGGCAAGGACACTGGAGTGGGTTGCCATTTCCTTCACCAATGCGTGAAAGTGAAAAGTGAAAGTGAAGTCACTTAGTCACATCCGACTCTTTGTGACCCCATGGACTGCAGCCCACCAGGCTCCTCCGTCCGTGAGATTTTTCAGGCAAGAATACTGGAGTGGGGTACCACTAGCATGCTCTAATCTATGTTTTATCAGTCTTATTCTTTCCGCCACCAAGGGCTAAATTGAACAGTAAAAAAAAAAAAAAAAAAAAGACACATTAAGAGGTATATTTAATAGTATAGTTAAGAGATGATGGTAGCTTAGACCAGCATTATCAGAAGTGGTGACTGTGAGCTGTGGTCAGATTCACAATTCACTTTGAAGTCAGGGTGACAGGATTTGCTGATACATTGGATTTACTTATTGACAGAAAAGAGTGAAGAATACATTCAAGAGTTTTTGATCTGCTATATTAAAAGGATGGAATGGTCGTTAACTGAGATGGTACAAACTGTGGGAAGCTTGTTTCAATTGACAAAAAAAAAAAAAATCAGAAGGGGGAGAAAGAAATGGATACAAAAAAGGAGATTCTAGGCAAAGAGAAAAATAGAGTAAATATGGAATAAATGGTAGCATGGTAGGAAAGATAAAAATACAGCTTATTTTAAAATCTAAGTGAGATGTTATATCAGGAATGCATAATGCATGTGGAATGATAGTGTCTGATACTGATAGTACATTATGAAGAACCCAGAATATTTCCAAAGGACTTCCCACTTTTTGAAAGCCACTGAGAGCAATTGGCTTTTTGAGAATGAATGATCATGGTTTGAATTTCAGAGAGACAGTCTCTCAATATCCTGTCTGAAACAGGCCAAATGTTTTTGATGACTAAGATTCTAAATGTTAAAAGATTCAATAAATGCTATAAATAATTTTAAACACTGATGAGTATTGATAAATTGACTCTCTGTGATTATTCCAATAAAAATGTGTACATGGTACCCTTGAATATTGGACAAGATTTTTTTAAATCACAATTCATTGTCATCTTTTATACAAATTGTGTAAGTGCTCATACAATTGAGTGTCAGCATATAGCCATATATCTGAATTAGACACTTTCCAATTATTGTAAATTGTTTTGATATATATTTTAATCTCTTTTTCTGCTGGTATGATTAATCATTTTCTTTTTTTGTTTGTTTTTTAATATACATTTATTTATTTTAATTGGAGGTTAATTACAATATATGAATATATCGTACATATGGAATATATTTTCTGATTAATTTTTTCTTTCAATTTTTCAAATGTTCATAGTCAAATCTACTAATTTGTTGCTAAGGACATTTTTTTGTCTTTAGGGTTATGCTTATTGTTACTAAAATAGATGTGTGTTTAATAGTAATTAACCCAGAAAAAATTCAGTTAAAGAGAACAAAGAAATGCCTACAAAAATACCTCTATAGAGGTATACACGCAAACATAGAAAGAAGAAAAAAAGAAAGAAAAATGAAAAAAGAAGGGAAGGGTAAAAGAAAGGGTAAGAAAAGTCTTTATATTCAGTCTTCCCAGGTGACTCAGTGTTTAAAAATCTGCCTGCCAATGCAGGAGATGCAAGAGTGGTTGGGAAGGAAATGGCAACCCACTCCAGTATTCTTGCCTGGAAAATCCCATGGACAGAGGAGCCTTGTGGGCTGTCATAAAGAATTGGACATGACTGATGTGAATGAGCATGAAGCAAATATGCAACATAATATTTTTTAAGTTAAACCTTATAGGAATATGAGGAAGCATAGAAAAACATTGCAGGAAAATCCAATTCAGCTCTCTCAGCCACATAGCAAGTGAACAAAAAGTGTTGAGAAGATATACATAGCATAAAAATAAATTTAGACCCTTTCACATTCTAAATCCTGAGAAGCTACCATGCATTGGACACAACTTTGTACCATATTTTAAATCCTAAGCAAACCTAGGAGGTAATTGAGGCTTATAGCAATTATGTAAATTACTCAACATTCTTAATAAGTGCAATAATATGAACACCAATCTGAGTCTTCTCAGTCAATTGCGCACAATACTCTGTCTTGCCTTTGGATGGAGTAAAGCAAAGAAATGCATTTTACTCACATGGATAAAGATAAAACATATTAACTTATACTCTCTTAAAGAAAAAAATATAGAGAGTTTTGAGTTTGAGTCATTTTTTCAGTAAGTTACTCCTAGCATATTTTAACCCTAAAACAGTACATGAAAGAGTTCTACTTAGTTTTTTTTCTAAATTTATTTTCAAAAATACACAAGTTTCTTTTAGGATGAGGTATTTCTTAGCATATGTAATTTAAACACAAATATATTAGATATTAAGTTGCCATTTCTAACAGAATACTACATGTAAGGTATAAGGAAATTATACTCTAATATTTTCCTGATGAAAGGTTGAGGAGAAATAGTAAATTGAAAAAAAAACGAATCTTTGTTCAGTTCAATTCAGTTCAGTTGCTCAGTTCTGTCTGACTCTTTGCTACCCCAGCCGCAAATTGCAGCACTCCAGGCGTCCCTGTCCATTACCAAATCCCGGAGTTTACTCAGACTCACGTCCATCGAGTTGGTGATGCCATCCAGTCATCTCATCGTCTGTCTTCTCCTTCTCCTCCTGCCCCCAATCTCTCCCAGCATCAGATTCTTTTCCAATGAGTCAACTCTTTGCATGAGGTGGCCAAAGTACTGGAGTTTCAGCTTTAGCATCATTCCTTCCAAAGAAATCCCAGAACTGATCTCCTTCAGAATGGACTGGTTGGATCTCCTTGCAGTCCAAGGGACTCTCAAGAGTCTTCTCCAGTACCACAGTTCAAAAGCATCAATTCTTCCGCACTCAGCTTTCTTCACAGTCCAACTCTCACATCCATACATGACCACTGGAAAAACCATAGCCTTGACTAGACGGACCCATGTTGGCAAAGTAATGTCTCTGCTTTTGAATATGCTATCTAGGTTGGTCATAACTTTCCTTCCAAGGAGTAAGCATCTTTTAATTTTATGGCTGCAATCACCATTTGCAGTGATTTTGGAGCCCAAAAAATAAAGTCAGCCACTGTTTCCACTGTTTCACCATCTATTTGCCATGAAGTGATGGGACTGGATGCCATGATCTTAGTTTTCTGAATGTTGAGCTTTAAGCCAACTTTTCCACTCTCCTCTTTCACTTTCATCAAGAGGCTCTTTAGTTCTTCTTCACTTTCTGCCATAAGGGTGGTGTCATCTGCATATCTGAGGTTACTGGTATTTCTCCCAGCAATCTCGATTGCAGCTTGTTCTTCCTCCAGCCCAGCATTTCTCATGATGTACTCTGCATATAAGTTACATAAACAGGGTGACAATATACAGGCTTGATGTACTCCTTTTCTTATTTGGAACCAGTCTGTTGCTCCATGTCCAGTTCTAACTGTTGCTTCTTGACCTGCATCCAGATTTCTCAAGAGGCAGGTCAGGTGGTCTGGTATTCCCATCTCTTGAAGAATTTTCCACAGTTTGTTGTGATCCACACAGTCAAAGGCTTTGGCATAGTCAATAAAGCAGAAATAGATGTTTTTCTGAAACTCTCTTGCTTTTTTGATGATCCAGAGTATGTTGGCAATTTAATCTCTAGTTCCTTTGCCTTTTCTAAAACAAGCTTGAACATCTGGAAGTTCATGGTTCACGTATTGCTGAAGCTTGGCTTGGAGAATTTTAAGCATTACTTTACTAGTCTGTGAGATGAGTGCAATTGTGTGGTAGTTGGAGCATTCTTTGGCATTGCCTTTCTTTGGGATTGGAATGAAAACTGACCTTTTCCAGTCCTGTGGCCACTGCTGAGTTTTCCAGATTTGCTGGCATATTGAGTGCAGCACTTTCACAGCATCATCTATCAGGATTTGAAATAGCTGAACTGGAATTCCATCACCTTCACTAGCTTTGTTTGTAGTGATGCTTTCCAAGGCCCACTTGACTTCACATTGCAGGATGTCTGGCTCTAGGTCAGTGACCACACCATTGTGATTATCTGGGTAGTGAAGATCTTTTTTGTATAGTTCTTCTGTGTATTCTTGCCACCCCTCTTAATATCTTCTGCTTCTGTTAGGTCCATACCATTTCTGTCCTTTATCGAGCCCATCTTTGTATGAAATGTTCCCTTGGTATCTCTAATTTTCTTGAAGAGATTTCTAGTCTTTCCCATTCTGTTCTTTTGGTCTGTTTCTTTGCATTGATCGCTGAGGAAGGCTTTCTTATCTCTCCTTGCTATTCTTTGGAACTCTGCATTCAGACGCTTATGTCTTTCCTTTTCTCCTTTGCTTTTCACTTGTCTTCTTTTCATGGCTATTTGTAAGGCCTCCCAAGACAGCCATGTTGCTTTTTGCATTTCTTTTCCCAGGGGATGGTCTTGATCCCTGTCTCCTGTACAATGTCAAGAACCTCAGTCCATTATTCATCAGGCACTCTGTCTATCAGATCTAGTCCCTTAAATCTATTCCTCACTTCCACTGTATAATCATAAGGGATTTGATTTAGTTCATAGCTGAATGGCCTAGTGGTTTTGCTGAATCTTTGTAGAAGTTTACTAATTCTGTAATTTCCAAGTAAGAGAATGCTGATACAATATATGATTTTTTAACTTTTCCAACCTAATAGTGAAAAGGAGTTATTTTATTTAGTTTTATTAAAATTAAAATCCAGTCTATAAATTTTCCAGTGAGTACTGGTATGTCTGTATGCTGCATGCTTTTCTTATTATTTAAAATATGACTTTATGAAATTTTCAGTTTAACAATTAGTGATTACAATTTCTTTGGAACATTTCTCTTGAGAGCTTTCCAAGTAAGTAGAAGCATGAATCAAAGATTTAGTAGTTCTCCATGTGCTAATGTCCATAAATCTTCACAACATATTAATGAATCTTGAAAATCACCAAGTAGATCTCCCATCATATTTAATGTGTGGTAGAGTATAGACAAAAATCCAAGAGCTATATTTCTGGACTTTTGTTCATACATATTGCATGATTTGGATGGTCTGGAATCTGATTCATTTATTTTATTCTCTTACAGAGGCAATTGGGTGTCTGGTAAGTGAATTTTTCTATGGAAATATTTATTGTGAAACAGAAGCATGAAAAATATCCAAAAAATCATCCAGATTGGTATTTGCATGTGGGCAGGCTTAATCCCTTCAGTCCTGTCGACTTTTTGCAATCCTATGGACCACAGCATGCCAGCCTCCTCTGTCCATGGGATTCTCCAGGCAAGAATACTGGAGTGGGTTGCCATGCCCTCCTCCAGGGGATCTTTCAGACCCAGAGAACCGAACCTGCATCTTCTGCATCTCCTGCATTGGCAGGCAGGTTCTTTACCACCACCACCACCTGGGAAGCCCAGATTGGTATTTACAATCAATTAAATCATTTCCTACAATTTCAGGCTGATGCTTAACAAAGGAAGGAAACTCCATATTTTTATGGACATTATATTGGCAGTTGAGATGGAAAATATGTTAGCAGTGCATGGCTAAATTCATGTTTTCTTATTAAGACTGACAGACATTTCTAACTATAATTTGCATTGATTAGTTATTTAAAAGGAAAGTGTTGCTGGGTTTAATTATTACATGTATAATTGGAAGTTGCATGAAAGACACCATATATCAAACTTCGAGTTCAATTTGGCAATTTTTTCTCATTTCATCAGGTTTTCTTATTTAAATCTCCATTTTCTTTCAGGTATCTAATTAGCTATAATTGGAGTCATCACCATTCAAATACTCTCAGAAGACCTTGAATATGCACAGTAGAAAGAAAATAGTTTCAACTTGACAGTTCTAACATAGTGTAAATTAAAATACATGTTGCAGCCACCTTATCTGGGAGTGGGAAGTAGGGAATTCATTCATCCTGTAAAGATATTACTTATAGGAAATTATATAATTATAAGCATAATAAAATAATGTAAATATGGGAAAATAATTTTCAACCAGTCCATACTAAAGGAGATCAGCCCTGGGTGTTCTTTGGAAGGAGTGATGCTAAAGCTGAAAGTCCAGTACTTTGGCCACCTCATGTGAAGAGTTGACTCATTGAAAAAGACTCCGATGCTGGGAGGGATTGGGGGCAGGAGGAAAAGGGGACGACAGAGGATGAGATGGCTGGATGGCATCATCGACTAGATGGACGTGAGTCTCAGTGAACTCCGGGAATTGGTGATGGACAGGGAGGCCTGGCTGCTGTGATTCATGGGGTCGCAAAGAGTCGGACACAACTGAGCAACTGAACTGAACTGAATTTTTAATAAACACAGCTTCTAGATACATCTAGTCTGTTCAGAAAAGAGAACAGTATCCTGTCAACTTATAATTGCTGTTCAAACTGTGATTAGTTTTATATTCAAACTCATCTCTAATAATTTGTATGTAATTACTCCTGTTATTTATGGTCAAATTTTTACATACATATTGTATCAAATGTCTCATTATTTTAATTTTCACATCTAGGAGATGGTATAGGTGTCAGAACTGTGTAAAACTTTTTGAAATCTCTCCTGTTTCTCAAAAGTCCAAATTCCGAATATGGAGGTGAAAACTTCAATTCATACAGATCAACATCACAAAAGCAATGTTATGAGCTGTTTATATTTATCTTTTCTTCAGATTATTTTTTAAATTTAGCCGTGGAATTTCTGGATATTCTCTTGTGAAACTAGGGTGAATGTGTGAAATCCTTAGGCCAGTTTCCATTGCTCTGTGTTTACTTTGAAGCAGAAGTTCCTTAAGTGAGTTATGGGACCACATTAGAATCATGGTTTCTAGATGGAACAATCTTCTGAAACATAATCCAGTAATTTCCACCCTGAAGACAAAAGACAGGATAACAATGGGGGACATAGCCAGACTTTAATGGTTTTAGAAATCTGGATCACTTTCATCCAGACATAAATTTTCTTGTTTTCACTTGCCTCTCTGTTTTACCTCTCTATATACACTATTCACTCTATTGTCTTCTTAAGATCTCTGTTTTAATTTTTGCTCTCTAGTGTTTTCCCCTCCTAACATAAGAAATCTGATTGTATGCCATTTTTCTTGGTTATTGGTATAAATAGGGATCATATTCACCTCTAAACTTTTCATCAAGATTTTTAAAAATTATCAGACTGCAGAATAAAAGAAGTAAAATCCCCTTCAAGCTTAAATTTTCATTGGTTCAGTATGATAAATTGCTATGAAGCTACTGGGTCAGAGTTGAATTTAGAAAAAAAAATATATATATATATTTTTTTTTTTTTTTATTATAAAATGTGGCACGCTGGTAAAGAGTCTGCCTGCCAGTTCAGGAGATGTAAGAGACTTGAATTTTGATCCCTGGTTGGGAAGATCTCCTGGAGTAGGAAATGGCAACCCACTCCCATGTTCTCGCCTGGAAAATTCCATGACAGAGGAGCCTGGCGTGTTACAGTCCATAGGATTGCAAAGAGCTAGACACAACTGAGCACATACACACACACTTACATAAATATATAAATAGAAATACATTTAATTTCCAACTTAATTGTCCTCATTTAACAAAAAACAATTATATTCAAGTATTTAAGAGGATGTGTAAAATTGAGAAGTAGGCATAACCCAGCATTGAGAGAATTTTTTATGATTCCTCAGTTTCAAGCTATGATCTTTCTCTCGTTTCATGTAGCTTTGGCTGAATAACTTACCCTGAAGCTTCATCACTTTTATTGGCTAAAGAAGAAATACATCTAAGGAGGAAATACATACCATCCTTGTATATTTCACCTATTAAGAAAACATAACATTGTAGAGCCAAAATAACTATATTCAGCATCCTATAATAAACCATAATGGAAAAGAAAAAAAAAAAAGAAAATGCAACATAAATTTATATAGTCTATAATTTTATATGTTATTCAAATATTTTCAAATTATAAGTTAATCTTTTTTCCCCCAAAGAAAAAACTGTTTCTTCAGAGTCACAGTGACTGAATCTTCGAGGAGGAGCAGAGAATTAGAACTTGTACAAAATTATCTCTTTCCTACTCAGACATCAAAGAGATAATGTCTTTCCCAACTAAAGAATGAGAGAGAGGAAGAGAAACATAGAAAGAAAAAATGAAGAGAGAAAAGAAGGAGAAAGAGAGAACAGTGAATTGGGCTATAATATAGTCAAAGTTTTTTGAAAAAAAAAGTAACACATCTTGGTTTGAGAGAAACCTGCTAACAAAATAATAGGTTCTATTCAGAAATGATTTATCTATTGTACAAATACTTTATTTCTTATGAAAAAACTGTATTTTCTTTTTATTCATATAAAATATACTTGTTATTTTGAAGTTGTCATTATATGCTGATTATTTGACCCCATTTCAAAAAGGCAATTTAGAAAGATATTCTTTATACAATAGTCTAATTAATCCAATTGACATAGCCATGTTAAAATATTAAGGTGGAATACATAGAGCAGAAAAATGAAATATTAAACTAAGGGATTTACATAATCTTGGGCACAGATGCCAGATTTCAAAAGCCAACATCACCTTTCATAATTGAAAGCAGAATACCTTTGTGAAGAATCATCTATTAAAACCAAAGTACTATTTCAATAAAGCATTAAGATTGCTGCATAGAAAGCCCCTTGAGTAGCTCTCTGAAATAACAGTGGATTGCTATTCTAATCCACAGTGGAACATGTTAATAAGTGTGATAAATGACTCACAGGGAGCTTCAGATTTCAATGTCATTGGAATTAGAATCAAGCAAAGGCTGGCCCTGGGTGATGGATGTAGAGGATTTTCGTGGTAAACACTTGCAATGTCAGGACAATACCGGCTTATGGAACACTCAGAGGCAAAATTCATGTCCATTTGTCAACTTGTTGCCTAAGGATAAAAATGTAGACAGAAAACTAGTCTTGAACAAGTAATACACTCCCTCACATTTCATAATCCTTCAAAATGATACAAAACAGAGAAATTAAAGGACATAATTTATCAAGTTAAACCACTTTACACTTAGAGACATAACCTTGATAATAGAGTGGATTAGGAAGATACAGTACAATCAACTGAATTGATATTATTGCCATATTTTCCTTCTTACTTTTTTTTTCTTTAGTTGTGCAAGCTTTATGAAGGTGTAAATGTATGTGCTGTGCTGAGTTGCTTCAGTCATGCCCAACTCTTTGAGACCCTATGGACTGTAGCCTACCAGACTCATGTCCATGGGATTTTCCAGGCAAGAATACTTGAGTGGGTTGCTGTGTCCTCCTGTATGGGATCTTCCCAACCCAGGGACTGAACCTGTGTCTCTTACATCTCCTGCATTGGCAAGCAGGTTCTTTACCACAAGTGCCACCTGGGAAGTCCATATACATGTATATGTGATGCTATTTTTGGTTTTATTTTCTAAAGAGATACAGATCACATATATACAGACAAAATTTCTTTTGACTGTTTCAACTGAGACAGATGCAGAGTAAGGATATTATGAAATTTTTAAAAATTCATGACACTCTATAGAATAGTGGAGTATTGTACTTTAGTATTTAAATAAAAGAAAGACTTGCATTATGTATATTATATTTTCAATGATGTACTTGGATATTATTGAATGTTCCTTAGGAGACATGCTTCTGATTTATACTTCATTTTCTAAGTTAACATTTTCCTCACTATTTTTCCAACATGTAGTCTATATCACAGAAATACACAAAGTACCTAGATCTGTATGAAACTGAAAACAAACAAACAAACGTAGAGGGCTAAACCGAACAACAACAACAAAAAAAGGGTTGATAAAACTAAATAGAGAAAATGCCTTCTCAAATGTTGTTATTCATGAAATCACAAAACACCACCAATTTCAAAAATAGTATGATGAAAATATTATTTACCTTTATAAATAACATTCACAAAATTGATCAAAATAAAATAACTTTAAAATATTTTCTTTAATATATGGGCAGTTTTCAACATTGTTTTTGGTCATTGCCATTTCACCAAGGCAGTGCTTTCCAAACTGTCACATGCATAGAATCTTAGTCAAATAAAGATTGTGATGCAGTTTATCTGCTTGGTGGGAACCCAGGTGCTAATTTCCACACAAGATTTTTTGGTAAAACTGTTTTTCCTATAGTGCTGGTCTCATCTTGGTGAGCTAGTCACTAAAGGCACATCCTTGAATTCAATCAGAAGGTAATATTCAAGAGAGTTTTCAAGGAGAGAAAAGCTATTGCTCTATGGTGGCTACAATTACATGAATAAAGAATATACTAATGCTGAGTCCCTTTTGGTTTCAATTAATGTCCAAAAGTGACAGAAAGTGAGGGTCATGGTTATAGGTTTTGACTACACAATCAGATATTTGGATTTGAGTCCCATCTTCTCTCTTAACTAGCCTTTGGACTCATGCTTATGATTCCTCTTCTGTAAGCCTATAATACCACTAAAAGTTATTTAATTTAGTGTTTGTGATGGTTAAATGAGGCAAAACCTATAAAATATTTAACTCCTGGCATATGATAAACCCTTATTATTATTTGTATTAAGAGGTAATGCTACTGACTTTGTAAAAAGAAAACTTGTATTTTAATTTTTGTTATTCCACTTAAGGATTAAAAGACCCTTAATCCTTTAAAAGTATTTTAAGTCTTCTGATCTCAATTTCATCAGTTATAGAATGTGAATAATTATATGCATTTTAAGGTGACTGCCACCTGACATTAGTTGTAAAGAACCCAGCTGCGAATGCAGGAGATGTAAGCAACATGAGTTTGATCACTGAGTCAGGAACACTCCCTGGAGGAGGGCAAGGTAACTCTCTCCAGTACATTCTTGCCTTGGAAATACCATGGACAGAGTGGCCTGGCAGACTACAGTCCATAGGTTTGTGAAGAGTTGGACCTACCTGAAGAGACTTAGCACACACGTGCATTTTAAAGGGCTAATGAGATGAATCAGTTCAGTGGAGTAGGTCAGTTGTGTCCAACTCTTTGTGACCCCATGAGTTGCTGCATGCCAGGCCTCCCTGCCCATCACCAACTCCCGGAATTCATTCAAACTCACGTCCATTGAATCAGTGATGCCATCCAGCCATGTCATCCTCTGTCTTCCCCTTCTCCTCCTGCCCCCAATCTCTCCCAGCATCAGAGTCTTTTCCAATGAGTCGACTCTTCACATGAGGTGGCCAAAGTACTGGACTTTCAGCTTTAGCATCAGTCCTTCCAAAGAACACAGAGGACTGATCTCCTTCAGAAGGGACTGGTTGGAACTCCTTGCAGTCCAAGGGGCTCTCAGGAGTCTTATCCAATACCACAGTTCAAAAGCATCAATTCTTCAGCACTTAGCCTTCTTCACAGTCCAACTCTCACATCCATACATGACCACAGGAAAAACCATAGCCTTGACTAGATGGACCCATGTTGGCAAAGTAATGTCTCTGCTTTTGAATATGCTATCTAGGTTGGTCATAACTTCCCTTCCAAGGAGTAAGCATCTTTTAATTTCATGGCTGCAATCACCATATGCAGTGATTTTGGAGACCCAAAATATAAAGTCTGACACTGTTTCCACTGTTTCCCCATCTATTTCCCAGGAAGTGATGGGACCGGATGCCATGATCTTCGTTTTCTGAATGTTGAGCTTTCAGTCAACTTTTTCACTCTCCACTTTCACTTTCATCAAGAGGCTTTTGAGTTCCTCTTCACTTTCTGCCATAAGGGTGTTGCCATCTGCATATCTGAGGTTATTGATATTTCTCCCGGCAATCTTGATTCCAGCTTGTGCTTCTTCCAGTCCAGCGTTTCTCATGATGTACTCTGCATAGAAGTTAAATAAGCAGGGTGATAATATACAGCCTTGATGTATTCCTTTTCCTATTTGGAAACAGTTTGTTGTTCCATGTCCAGTTCTAGCTGTTGCCTTCTGACTTGCATATAGGTTTCTCAAGAGGCAGATCAGGTGGTCTGGTATTCCCATCTCTTTCAGAATTTTCCACAGTTTATTGTGATCCACACAGTCAAAGGCTTTAGCATATAGAACACTACATATGAAAATATTTTATAAACCCTAAAATTATGAAACTTTTAAGTATAATTTCTACTCCTTGAGTATTAAAGTTTTTGAAAGAATCGTTTAAATTCATTAAGTGTTGGTAGAAACACAGTAACACCATGTAATTTTATTGATACAATATATAAAGATGGGCTTGATAAAGGACAGAAATGGTATGGACCTAACAGAAGCAGAAGATATTAAGAAGAGATGGCAAGAATACACAGAAAAACTATACAAAAAAGATTTTCACCACCCAGATAATCACGATAGTCTGATCACTGACCTAGAGCCAGACATCCTGGAATGTGAAGTCAAGTGGGCCTTAAAAAACATCACTACGAACAAAGCTAGTGAAGGTGATAAAATTCCAGTTGAGCTATTCCAAATCCTGAAAGATGATGCTGTGAAAGTGCTTCACTCAATATGCCAGCAAATCTGGAAAACTCAGCAGTGGCTACAGGACTGGAAAAAGTCAGTTTTCATTCCAATCCCAAAGAAAGGCAATGCCAAAGAATGCTCCAACTACCACACAATTGCACTCATCTCACATGCTAGTAAAGTAATGCTCAAAATTCTCCAAGCCAGGCTTCAGCAATATGTGAACCATGAACTTCCTGATGTTCAAACTGGTTTTAGAAAAGGCAGAGGAACCAGAGACCAAATTGCCAACATCTGCTGGATCATGGAAAAGCAAGAGAGTTCCAGAAAAACATCTATTTCTGCTTTATTGACTATGCCAAAGCCTTTGACTGTGTGGATCACAACAAACTGCGGAAAATTCTGAAAGAGATGGGAATACCAGACCACCTGACCTGCCTCTTGAGAAATCTGTATGCAGGTCAGGAAGCAACAGTTAGAACTGGACATGGAACAACAGACTGGTTCCAAACAGGAAAAGGAGTAGGTCAAGGCTGTGTATTGTCACCCTGTTTATTTAATTTCTATGCAGAGTACATCATGAGAAACGCTGGACTGGAAGAAGCACAAGCTGGAATCGAGATTGTCGGGAGAAATATCAATAACCTCAGATATGCAGATGACACCACCCTTATGGCAGAAAGTGAAGAGGAACTCAAAAGCCTCTTGATGAAAGTGAAAGTGGAGAGTGAAAAAGTTGACTGAAAGCTCAACATTCAGAAAACGAAGATCATGGCATCCGGTCCCATCACTTCCTGGGAAATAGATGGGGAAACAGTGGAAACAGTGTCAGACTTTATATTTTGGGTCTCCAAAATCACTGCATATGGTGATTGCAGCCATGAAATTAAAAGATGCTTACTCCTTGGAAGGGAAGTTATGACCAACCTAGATAGCATATTCAAAAGCAGAGACATTACTTTGTCAACAAAGGTTCGTCTAGTCAAAGCTATGGTTTTTCCTGTGGTCATGTATGGATGTGAGAGTTGGACTGTGAAGAAGGCTGAGTGCCAAAGAATTGATGCTTTTGAACTGTGGTGCTGGAGAAGACTCTTGAGAGTCCCTTGGACTGCAAGGATATCCAACCAGTCCATTCTGAAGGAGATCAGCCCTGGGATTTCTTTGGAAGGAATGATGCTAAAGCTGAAATTCCAGTACTTTGGCCACTTAATGCGAAGAGTTGACTCATTGGAAAATACTCTGATGCTGGGAGGGATTGGGGCCAGGAGGAGAAGGGGATGACAGAGGATGAGATGGCTCGATGGCATCACTGACTCGATGGACGTGAGTCTGAGTGAATTCCGGGTGTTGGTGATGGACAGGGAGGCCTGGCGTGCCGCGATTCATGGGGTCACAAAGAGTCAGACACCACTGAGCTATTGATCTGATCTGATATATATATTTTGTCTCACCCTATTAGAGTTCCCTAATAAAATTGTGACAAAATATAGGCAAATGAGAAACTAGCAAATATTACACATATTTTATTGCTAATTAGAAATCGATATTGGAGAAGGCAATGGCACCCCACTCCAGTACTCTTGCCTGGAATATCCCATGGATGGAGGAGCCTGTAGGCTACAGTCCATGGGATCGCAAATAGTCGGACACGACAGAGTGACTTCACTTTCACTTTTCACTTTCATGCATTGGAGAAGAAAATGGCTACCCACTCCAGTGTTCTTGCCTGGAGAATCCTGGGGATTGAGGAGCCTGGTGGGCTGCTGTCTAGGGGGTCCCACAGGAGTCAGACATGACTGAAGCAACATAGCAGTAGCAGAAATAGATATAGAAGCAAAAACATGCCCAAGTAAATGTCTTTACTCATAAATAAAAATAAATCTATGCTAGTAATACTAGATGTCTCTTTATGTGATTACAAATATACCATGCATTTATTTGGGAAAAATAAAGGAAATTGTTTTTTTCATATTTGAGCCCTGACAAAGGAGACACTCAGTAAATAGCTATTGAAGAATGAGTTCAAAAGTACAAACTTCAGTTCAGATCAGTTGCTCTGTCATGAGCAACTTTGTGACCCCATGGATTGCAGCACGCCAGACTTCCCTGTCCATCACCAGCTCCTGGAGCCTACTCAAACTAATGTCCATCGTGTCGATGATGCCATCCAACCATCTCATCGTCTGTTGTCCCCTTCTCCTCCTGTTCGATCTTTCCCAGCATCAGGGTTTTCTTCCAGTGAGTCAATTCTTCACATCAGGTGGCTAAAGTATTGGAGTTTCAGCTTCATCATCAGTCCTCCCAATGGATAGTCATGACTGATTTCCTTTAGGATGGACTGGTTGGATCTCCTTGCTGTCCAAGGGACTCTCAAGATTCTTCTCCAACACCACAGTTCAAAAGCATCAATTCTTCGGTGCTCAGATTTCTTTATAGTCCAACTCTCACATCTATACATGACTACTGGAAAAATAATAGCTTTGACTAGATGGACCATTGTTGGTAAAGTAATGACTCTGCCTTTTAATATGCTGTCTAGGTTGGTCAGTACATCATGAGAAACTCTGGGCTAGAAGAAGCTCAAGCTGGAATCAAGATTGCCAGGAGAAATATCAATAACCTCAGATATGCAGATGACACCACCCTTATGGCAGAAAGTGAAGAGGAATTAAAAAGCCTCTTGATGAAAGTGAAAGATGAGAGTGAGAGAGTTGGCTTAAAGCTAAACATTCAGAAAACGAAGATCATGGCATCTGGTCCATCACTTCATGGGAAATAGATGGGGAAACAGTGGAAACAGTGTCAGACTTTATTTTTTGGGTCTCCAAAATCACTGCAGATGGTGATTGCAGCCATGAAATTAAAAGACACTTACTCCTTGGAAGAAAAGTTATGACCAACTTGGATAGCATATTGAAAGGCAGAAACATTACTTTGCCAACAAAGGTCTGTCCAGTCAAGGCTATGGTTTTTCCATTGGTCATGTATGGATGCAAGAGTTGGACTGTGAAGAAAGCCGAGCACCAAAGAATTGATGCTTTTGAACTCTGGTGTTGGAGAAGACTTTTTTTTTTTTTGGAGGAATTTGTTTTATCTTTGTGTTTTAAAAGAGCATGTTGACATACAATAAAATAAAACAAGTAATAGGGAAGGGATTGAATGATAAACAGGTAAAGGTGGTAAATTTATAATAAGAAGCACAGACTTGCTTTCAACTGTGGTGAGAGTCCCTTGGAATGCAAGGAGATCCAACCAGTCCATTCTGACGGAGATTAGTCCTGGGTATACTTTGGAAGGAATGATGCTGAAGCTGAAACTCCAGTACTTTGGCCATCTCATGGGAAGAGTTGACTCATTGGAAAAGACTCTGATGCTGGGAGGCATTGAGGGTAGGAGGACAAGGGGACGACAGAGGATGAGATGCCTGGATGGTATCACCAACTCGATGGACATGAGTTTGAGTGAACTCTGGGAGTTGATGATGGACAGGGAGGCCTGGCTTGCTGCAATTCATAGGGTCACAAAGAGTCCAACACGACAGAGCAACTTAACTGAACTGAATGCATACATATAAATTATGTTTCTTGCAATATTATTTACAATAGTGAAAAATACCAGTAATGTATTACCTAATATATTACCTAATTACCTAACTACCTAAATGTTCCTTCAAAAGAAGGTGAAGGGAAGATGCTCAGTCATGTCTGACTCTTTGCGACCCCATGGACTATAGCTTAAGACCTTCATAAGGAACTTATGGTATATTTGTCATATGGGATATTATGCAGGAGCTAAGAAAATGATATGCCATTTGTTGTGCTAGTTTGATGAGTTATAGAGTGAAGTGGATCTATAAGTCTAAAATTATCGTTTAAACTCTGTGTGTATTTGTGTGTTTGTGGAAGAAGATCTGAAATGATATAAATAAAATTTTTCATTGTAGAGACTTATAGTGGAAATGGTTGAAGCGCTGAAAGGACCAGTGGTGACAAAAATGTAAACATTATTAACATTCTTTTTATGAAGTGTTTTTATGACTTGAGTTTTCTTATGCATTACTTTTATTATAAAATATGGATAATTATGATACTAAATCTATATCAGTGATTTTTAAAGAATTATACTTGGACACATACTTGGCAGAAATTGAAAAATAATTCATATAATGACGAATTTATCCAACCTGAATGAAATGCACACAGTGGAAACTGTCCTCAGTACAAAAAAAAAAATTGTGAAAAATAAAATTTGCAAATATAAATGAAAAGGAAAAGTGTTGATTATGAAAATAAAATATTAAATAAAATAAAAATTTTATTTCAATTATTTTTAATAAATATATTTAAAAACTATAGCTCTTCCCCAATGGACAGTATCAAATCAGCTGATATCACTAATAAAAAAAATTTGATTCTCTGTCAATATGCAAAAGTTTACTTATTTAGAAAATAAAAGATTAAATCTTATCATTTAATATAAAGATTTTGCACTTCTATGAAGAAAAGCATGATAGTTTCTAATAGACCTGAGTACATCCATCACTTGAAATTTCCTCACAGCATTACTGACATTAATTGGAATTAGTTCTCTGGAAAAGCAAGAACTAAGTGTCTCGTGCCAGAAGATACAGAACATAGGAAGATTAAAGAGAGTGCCCATAAAATGTGAAGTAAGGAATTCTGCTTTTGCCATAGACTTAGTTTTGCAAAATGAATAGGCTAAAAAAAAAAAACATTATTTTATTTTGAAAGAAAATAATTGGGGAAAAAGAAGCAGCTTGACATACTAACTTTTTATAGTAATCTAAAAGATTGCATCTTTAGAGCAGAATAATTTAAGCCTGGGCTTCTTGCTTAGCCTTCATTAATTAAACCCTTCACCATCCTACATAAAGTATCTTAATTTATTAACTCAGTTTGTGTGGAAAAATTTTTCCAGTACATCCAATTGAGTGGAGTATGTTATTCCATTAATCACATATTTTAAAAATTTTACAATAAAAGTTTTACTGTTCATGTAAAACTAATTTACTTTGCTGCTGTTAAGCAAAGTTTTTTGGTGAAAACCCAGAATATAATTGTAATTACACACTCATTTCATACTTCATTTCTTCTTGTTGAGATTTATTTTCTGTGAAATTAACCACTTCCCTCAAAGAGGTGTGATGTTTGTTTGTCTTTCATCATTCACATTTAGAATCTCTCTTTCTTTCTCACTCTGTCTCCCTCTCTCTCTCCTTTCCTACCTTGTAAACTCTCCTTTATTCAATCATAAATTTTTTTCAGGTTCTTTTTTTTTTTTAATACAGATTTGTATCTCATGTAAGGAATATCAGATCTCTAGAATGAAGAATACAAAATTATCAGCTAAATGTAAATAAGGAAGAAATCAGATATTTATGGTAATCATTGAAATAATTATTAAATATAAATATATAATTTATAATATCAATTTTTGATAAACAAAATTTTGAGTTCTTTTCTCCCACATAGAATAGATTTTAAGAATCACAAGATTCATAAAATAATGTTTTGTGGCAACTGGCTCTAAGAATGTGCAACCTCCCCTTTAGATGGATACTTACCATCATAATCAGATCCATTTAATAACAGAAAAGGCAAGATAAAAATGAACTGAGTGTTTAGGACTTGCTATTTGGAATATCCCATGTAGAAAATATGTAAAAGTGCAAATGTCCTTAATAATATTAAAATATGACTTAAAAATTACTGCTATTATTATCAGCACTGCTAGATCATAAAAACAGCTAGAGAATTTCAGAAAAAATATCTACTTCTGCTTCATGGACTGCACTGAAGCCTTTGACTGTGTGGATCACAAAAAACTGGAAAATTCTTCAAGAGATGGGAATACCAGACCACCTTGCTTGCCTCCTGAGAAACCTGTATGCAGGTCAAGAAGCAGCAGTTAGAACCATACATGGAACAAGGGACTTGTTAAAAATTGGGAAAGCAGTATGTGAAGTATGTCTAGCAAAAGCTATGATTTTTCCACTAGTTATATAGGGATGTGAGATTAGACCATAAAGAGAGTTGAGAACTGAATAATTGATGCTTTTGAACTGTGGTGTTGGAGAAGACTCTTGAGAGTCCAGCAAGGAAATCAAACCATTCAATCCTGAAGGAAATCAGTCCTGAATGTTCATTGGGAGGACTGACGCTGAAGCTGAAACTCCAATACTTTGGCCACCTGATGGGAAGAACTGACTCACTGGAAAAGACCCTGATGCTGAGAAAGATTGAAAGCAAGAGATAAGGGGACAACAGAGGATGAGATGGTTGGATGGCATCACCAACTTGATGGACATGAGTTTGAGAAAGCTCCAGGAGTTGGTGATGGACAGGGTAGCCTGGCATGCTGCCATCCATGGGGTCACAAAGAGTCAGACATGACTGAGCGAATGAACTGAAGAGTATTAAAGTTTTTCTTTTTTTTTTTTTTTCTGATATTGGTATAGCTGATTCAGTTCTCTTATTAATTTTATTTACATGGGGTATTTTTTCCCACCCTTTTGCTTTCAATCTGTGGGTTTTTCTGAATCTAAATTTTATCTCTTACAGACAGCCTGTATTTAGATCTTGGTTTTTTTTTTTTTTCCATTTTTTTATCCTGACAGGATTGCATTGTATAGAATTTCACATTTAAAACACTTATTGATACAGTTAGAGTTACATTATGTATGTCTTTTGCTTTTTGTGTGTTTTTAAAGACTTCCTTAACTGGGCTTTCCTGGTGACTCAGTGGTAAAGAAACTACCTACCAGATGTAGGTTTGATCTCTGTGTCAGGAAGATTCTCTGGAGAAGGAAATGGCAACCCACCCACACAGTATTCTTGCCTGGGAAAGCTCATGGACAGAGCAACCAGGTGGACTACAGTCCATGCGGTCACAAAAGAATGGGACACAACTTGGTGACTAAACAGCAAGATAAGGCTTCCTTAACAACTGGCTTTTATACTAAATGAATATTATTTAATGTTAAATTTAATTCTTTTTTAAAATTATATTTTTATTAGTTATTTTCTCATGGTTTCTATTGGGATAATGACATGAAGCTTAACTGATTAGATTCACTTCATATTAAAGCTAACTTGATTCCAGTATAATATAGAAACTTTGTTCTTACCTAGGACCAGTCCCCCATGTATGTATATGTGTGTGTGTGTGTGTGTGTGTGTGTGTGTGTATATATATAATTGTCAATATATATATTTGCATGCAATATAAACCCAATAATTCAGTGTTATGATCATTGCTTTATAAAATTTAATAATTTTAAGATATTAAGAGACTAAAATTTTTGTAGAATCAAATATATTAATTGATCAGTTTATTTTTTTTTTATTTCTTGTGATTGAAGTATGTTCTCACATAATTTCCTATAGCCTGAAGAAGTCCCTGTATTTTCTTGTAAGGCAGGTGTACTAGTAACAATGTTTTTCATTCTTTGTCTAAGAGTATCTGAATTTTACTTTCATCTTTGAAGGCTATTTTGCTATATATATATTTCTGTGTTGACAAGCTGCTTTATTTGCTTGCTTTTCTTTCTGTCCTTTGAATGTGTCATTCCACTGTCTGAAGGTTTCCATGGTTTCAGATGAAGTCATTCATTAATTATATTGAGTTGTCCTGGTACACAGTGAGTCATAATTCCCTTTCCTTTTTACAAATTTTTCTCTTTCAACAGTTTGACTATGATTTCTTTGGATGTGGATTTATTTGCAATTGTCCTAATTTAAAGCTCTCTTCAAGTGTACATTAACATGTTTTTATCAAGTTCTTGATCATTATTTTTTTTATATTTTTCTGCTCTATTTCCTCTTCCTCCAGGTAGCCCATCACAGATTCCTGTTAGTTTAATTGAAGGTTCAGTATTTATCCAAGTTAGATAGCTTTCATAGAAATATATGGTCTGTTTCCTGGGCACTGAAATGGTTGTTTGTTTATCAATTTTGTCCTGCTTTATAAGCTGCTTTTAGGGACAGGATTTTACAATGTATGATCATAGCAATAGCTAACATGACCCACTAAAAATGTTTAAAAATATTTGTACAAAGAAATTCTTTGGTTGTATATACATATGTGTGCATTTCTATATGAGTTTAAATTGTCAAACTAGAAATGATTTCTTTTGAAGATTTACATAATGAGGAGAGACAATATCAAATGTTGATGTTTTCAACAGATTGTAGCTAAATGAAGATTATGAGTGAAGTGAATCAGAAAGAGAAAGATAAATACCGTATTCTAATATGTAATATGGAATCTAGAAAAATGGTACTGAAGAATTTATTTACAGGGCAACAATGCAGAAATGTGAACCATGAACTTCCTGATGTTCAAGCTGGTTTTAGAAAAGGCAGAGGAACCAGAGACCAAATTGCCAACATCTGCTGGATCATGGAAAAAGCAAGAGAGTTCCAGAAAAACATCTATTTCTGCTTTATTGACTATGCCAAAGCCTTTGACTGTGTGGATCACAATAAACTGTGGACAATTCTTCAAGAGATGGGAATACCAGACCACCTGACCTGCCTCTTGAGAAATCTGTATGCAGGTCAGGAATCAACAGTTAGAACTGGACATGGAACAACAGACTGGTTCCAAATAGGAAAAGGAGTAGGTCAAGGCTGTATATTGTCACCCTGTTTATTTAACTTCTATGCAGAGTACATCATGAGAAACGCTGGGCTGGAAGAAACACAAGCTGGAATCAAGATTGCCGGGAGAAATATCAATAACCTCAGATATGCAGATGACACCACCCTTACGACAGAAAGTGAAGAGGAACTAAAAAGCCTCTTGATGAAAGTGAAAATGGAGAGTGAAAAAGTTGGCTTAAAGCTCAACATTCAGAAAACTAAGATCATGGCATCCAGTCCCATCACTTCATGAGAAATAGATGGGGAAACAGTGGAAACAGTGTCAGACTTTATTTTTCTGGGCTCCAAAATCACTGCAGATGGTGACTGCAGCCATGAAATTAAAAGATGCTTACTCCTTGGAAGGAAAGTTATGACCAACCTAGATAGCATATTCAAAAGCAGAGACATTACTTTGCCAACAAAGGTCCATCTAGTCAAGGCTATGGTTTTTCCAGTGGTCACGTATGGATGTGAGAGTTGGACTGTGAAGAAAACTGAGGGCCAAAGAATTGATGCTTTTGAACTGTGATGTTGGAGAAGACTCCTGAGAGTCTCTTGGACTGCAAGGAGATCCAACCAGTCCATTCTGAAGGAGATCAGCCCTGGGATTTCTTTGGAAGGAATGATGCTAAAGCTGAATCTCCAGTACTTTGGCCATCTTATGTGAAGAGTTGACTCATTGGAAAAGACTCTGATGCTGGGAGGGATTGGGGGCAGGAGGAGAAGGGAATGACAGAGGATGAGATGGCTGAATGTCATCACTGACTCGATGGATGTGAGTTTTAGTGCACTCCGGGATTTGATGATGGACAGGGAGGCCTGGTGTGCTACGATTCATGGGGTTGCAAAGTTTTAGACACGACTGAGGACTGAACTGAACTGAACTGAACTGAAGTTTCCTTAATACTCTTTTCAGCAAACACTGCTAACTGATTTCTTTACTTTGGTTCAATTTAAGATCCTCATTGCAATTCTCCAGATTTAGCATAAAATTTGGAACCAATTCCATTCCTTGCATAGTTATGATAATATTCATGAGTAAAAGAAAACTAGCTACCATTACTGCCTGCTCCTTACTTTCTTAGTATTAATTTGTTTATAGACAAAATTGGCTTTGGGGACAATAAAAAAATAAGGACATCAGAAGAATATTAGGATTTATTTTATTGGTGACTAAAAGTGCCATAGTTGTGTGTAGGCATCTATTATTTGTTAAAATAATTTCTCATAGTTCTATGAAAATAGATGTACATATTACTTAATATTATATTAGATGATTATTAAAATATTTAACAATGCTAAAATAGAGGCAATATATTGATACATGCTATAAATTAAAAACTATCAATGGAGTTTATAAGGTCCAAGCAAATTCTAACAGTCTTTCCATCTTTCACGACAACATGTCCTCAGTTCTTCAGATGATGAAAGGCCATAATCTGAGAAATGTAACTCAGAGCTTTTACTTTGATTACCAAGATTTTTAACTGGCAGTACATGAGCAAAATCCCTCAATTTTTTTAACCTAGTTTTTCCATGAAAACATGACATATTGGTCAAAATTGAGAGTTCAACTTTAGAGAATATATTAATAATTTAAAATTGTATATATATATATTAACTTTCCATGCAATTTTCATCCAATGAAGAACTTAGAAGAGATATTTATGGAAAAAAATCTAAAACTGAATAATTCTGCAGAGTTGCTAGCTCATACTTTACACTTATTTTGCATTTAATATCATTGCAAATTAGAATAATCTCCCTACAGCCATAGATATAAAGTTGAAATTATTTGCATTATAAAATCACCTTTAAATATCTTAATAGATGGTTCAAGGCAAAATAAACCTATTAGCTCTATAAAGGGTGATAAATGAGACTGTGTGCATATTATAATCATGTAATTGAAAGGGTGTATTAAGTCTATGCTTGGAGAACTACTGAGTTGGAACCTTAAGATATGAGAGAAAAATGAGAAGGGATTCTGGGAATTCAATTTGCTTGGGGGAAAAACAAGGAAAATTTAGTTAAGATAGTTGTGCTTAACTGCAATTTAAAAATGATTCCTAGATTTTAAATCTTAATAACATGTATAATGCGTGCTTCAGTAATTCAACATACACACATTCTCCAATACATCACCAGGTATGTAAAAGGAGTTTAAAAAATGGAATTTTTTTAGCTGCAATTATTTAATAATAAAAAGCTAGTATTTGTATTGTGCTCAAATTTTGTTAACTCTGTATATTACATTGTCAAACCAAACTCTCCCTATTAAACTAAGTGGTTAGTATTTATTATCATGTTTACTTTAGAGGTCAGAGACTGGAGGCCTATTCAGGTCCTCAATAGGTGATAAATTATGCAAAAACATGATGAAATAAATACAATGCAGTCACTAAAAATCACATTATAAAGGTATATTTAATTCTTGGAAAATATTTCTAATTGGTAAATAAATAATTAAAATAAATTAACAATAGTTATTAGTGAGTTTTGACATTATGAATAATATTTGACACTTTGTGATCAATCATTCATTTGTGTTTGACTCTTTGTGACCACGTGGACTATAGCCTGCCAGGATCCTCTGTCTGTGAGATTTTCTAGGCAAAAACACTGGAGTGGGGTCAATTTCCCACTCCAGGGGATCCTCCCCACCCAGGGATCAGGAATTCATGTTTCCTGCGTTGGCAGGTGGATTCTTTTTCACTGAACCATGTGGGAAACCCCTTTGACTCTACTATTTTTTATTTTCTAAATTGTCTACAATTGACTTGTACACCTTTCCTAAGCAGGAAACAATTTCATTTATTATTTCACAAAAACAGCCTTGTGGATAATGTTTTAGACCAAAAAATAAGAACTTTTTGCCCACTATATTCCAGGTGCCATTTTAAATGCCTTGCTCTTCTCTTAACTTTCTGTGCCTCACAATAATTTGATGGAGTAGATACTATCATTTTTATTATTATCATTATTTTGCAGTTGACAAACTAAGGAACAGAGAAGTTAAATGACTTGTTTAAGATCACAGCTAAAAAGCAGCAATGGAACTTCAAACAATGAAAACACTTTTATACTACTCGACTAATCTATCCAGCACTAAAATATTATCAATCTTTATCTCCACTCTGGTTTTTTATACACTATTTCAATCAGACTTGAATACTTGTCTTTAAAATGCTACTTTCACACTTGCAAGTGGCAGAGTACAAAATGGAAGCAGTGTGATGCAGGATATGCGTCAAGCACAAAGAAAAGCTACATGAAAATTAGAATCATCATTACTTTTTCTTCTTTCCTGCTGAACGCTGGATTAACTTATCGTACCTCAGTGGCACTGCCAAGAAGAAGGGTCATAACATTGTGAGTCTCAGTTGACTGATATCTCAGCCCTTTTGCCCTTTTAACACAATCACCCTTTCCATTACTTAGGGATTTCATTTGATATTCTCCACTGTTAGAATCATTGTAACAACAGGAGGAGGCAGAATTAACAGTTATTGATAGATATCTGCTCATTTCTCAAGTTATTTTTCCTTAAAATTAAAGGACATTTCATATATGTGAAAAAAATGAATATCTTATTCTATATGTTTAAATGGATTTGGAATCTGCAGTTTATTTCATTTCTTAACAAGTCATTCAGTCCAACCTATGATATGATTAAAAGAGCAAAATTACCAATAAATCATAAGCCCTTGACTTTGTAAAGTTACTTAATGTTTTATTTTTGCTGATGCTTCTGAGAGCTAGTTAATGTGAAAGTTGGTTTTAGAGTTGTTAATTTATGAGATAGAAATCTACAGATTTTTAAAGAACAAATGCATTGTTATCACATATTTAATTCACTAAAATTAAATAGTATTAAATATTACCAATTTATTAAATGAGCATTAAAAACTGTTTTATGCTTGTGCAAAAAATTTAAAGGAAAATTTTAATAGAGACATATTTTAGTTAATGTTCAGAATAAATTCAAATATTAGTTCTGTGATTACTAGTTGTTAGTCACTCAGTTCTGTCCAACTCCTTGTGACCCCATGGACTGGGGACTCACCAGGCTCTTCTGTCCATGGGATTCTCCAAGCAAGAATACTGGAGTTGGTTACCATTTCCTTCTGCAGGAGATCTCTTGGAGAAGGTTTCTTCCTGATCCAGGGATAACACCTGTGTCTCCTGCATTTCAGGCAGACTCTTTACTGTGTAAGCTTCTAGGGAAACTTTGTGATTACTAGTTAAAATCAATCAATAAACACTGTCAACTTTGTCTTAAATGAGTATTTATATGAACTGTCTCTCATGCAATTAAATCTCAACTGTGAAAATAGAATACTTAAAATATCCACAAACCAAAAATTAAATTTTTGTAATTTAAGTTTAATAATTTCATTATAAATAGTAATTTCTTGAAGGTTAAAATTTGCTTGTCAGTCATCTCTATTATCAAGAAGATGAATGAAAATTTTAATTAAATAGCTAATTCCAAAAAATGACATGATATTTTATTTTAGCTCAACTACAATTTTCTTAAAAGTTTAAGATTAGTATCTTCAAACTATCAATCTCAATATTTGAAGTAAAATATATAGCAAAAGGTAATGTTTCAGACTTGCCCTAGAAAAAGTTAACTCTTTCTGAGAAGGTTTAAAATAGTCTTTTCACAAGATTTAGATGTATCCATTTCATAATGAAATGCCATAAATCACCTTGATGTTCATCATCATACAAAATAGAACATTCTTATACTTTTCCTTCTTCAGTGTTAATCATATTATATTTTATATTATTAGAATTAACCTAAAGAGAAATTTTATACTGATTCAGTATAATTAAAATAGATGCATATCAGCTTAGAAAAAATAAGAACTATTATTAGTATATTGGTATAATTATTAGATTATATCAATGCTCCATTTCACCATATTTTAATATTTAATGGTTGGGACAAAAATATTTGTAGGCAAGAAGAAGGGAAAGGATGAAATTAGCGTAAGATTAAAGCAAGGAAAGTGTGAAATTATGTAAATGAGACTTTTTTTATTTGAGGAACCCATAAAAAAGTTGTTTGATAGTCAAGTATAGAAAAATGTGAAAGTGAATCTGCTTTTAGATATAAAGTTAATGACCACATTGAAGCAATCAGAGCCTTACTCTATTCAAATATATATTGAAATCAGAAGCTAGAGGCAAGTCACACTTCCTTAAAGATGCACATTTAGAATCAGGCATCTTACCTTATAATATTTGATTATCTTTTACCACTAATTATGTCATTGGACTAAACATAATAGATAAACCTTCACTGAAATGAAAATCAATATTTCAGATAGTCCCTTACTTTCTCATTAGCTGGAACTATCCATATGGCTGCCTCACAGCATGACATCTGGATCCTCTTTGAGCCAGTTAGAGACAGAGAGGAAGTGAATAAGAGAGAGGGAGGGTCCAAGATGAAAATTGCACTGTTTTATAAACTAGTCAAATAAACAATGCCCTACTGCTTCTTTTATGCTCTATTTAATTATTAGTAGTGAGACACCAAATCCAGACCAAGCAAGCAGAAGGGTTACCAGTAGGTGGAAGTCACTGGGGGTCATTTTATAAGATGCCTGCCACACTAATCCTTATGTCTGCTTCTACCAAACCACTTGACAAAAATCCAAGATCATGGCTTAGCATAGTTTAAATTTTATACATAACATTTGAGAATACAAAAGAAAGCATCACAAGTGAATTACCTTATCTCTACATTTTACAAATCAGGAAGCTGAGAATCGGAGAAGAAACACAAGTTGAAGTAGAGCTAAAATGAGAATAACTTGCCAGTGGTTTTCTTCATTAAACTGTCCTATCAGTTGTCAACCTCTAAAAATTATTTTGAAATCATTTTAATTTACTCAATAATTGTCAAGATAGTTTAATGAGTTCCCATAAAACTTTTACCCAACATTCCCTAATACTAACCTTGTCTGTGAAAGTCACTCGGTCGTGTCCGACTCTTTGTGACCCCATGGACTATATAGACCATAGAATTCTCCAGGCCAGAATACAGGAGTGGATAGATGTTCCCATCACCAGAAGATTTTCCCAATCCAGGGATCAAACCCAGGTCTCCCACGTTGCAGGCGGATTTACCCACATTGCAGGCAGATTCATTACAGACTGTCAGCAATGCAGACAAATACTTAAAATTATAAACTTATCAGACTTTATTCACATTTTGTTAGCATTTAAATACTTTATTTAGGGACTTCCCTGGTGGTCCAGTGGTTGGGACTTTGCCTTCCAATGCAGGTAGTGTAGACTCAATCCCTGATCTGAAAGCTAAGATCTCACATACTTTGCAGTCACAAAACTAAACATAAAACAGAAGTGATATTGTAACAAATAGAATCAAGACTAAAAAATGGTCCATATATAACAAAAAAACTTTACTCAGATTTTATTATATTTCCCACTAATGTACTTTTACTATTAAAGCATGCAGTCTAGGACACCCTATTGTGTTTAGTAATCATATCGCCTTCATCTCCTCCCATCTGTGATGAAATCTCAGCATTCCCTTGCTTTTCATGACTTTGAAATTTTTGACGCCTTCTTGTATTTTGTTGAATATCCTTTGATATGCGTTGGTCTACACTTTCTTATGATTAGTCTTGGGTTAGCATTTGCAGGATATGATTCAGCAGTGGTGAAATGATATTATCATCACACATATCAGGTAATATATAATAACATTATGACTTATGACTTGATATCTTCCACCACACACACAGCACAGACACACACACACACACACACGGAGATGATTAGGGTAAAAACATTATTTATAAATACTCACAGAAAGTTGTGGCATTTTACTAACCAAATGAAGCTGTCAATATTTATAAGCATATTATGTATACACAATTAGAGTGTTTGAACTGAAAATAAATAGTAATAAAGCTGCTGTTGATTGTGCACACTTTGACTTTGACTGCCTGTGATCAGACATTAGACATAGCTTTGGAATAACTATATTTTAAATGGGTCCTCCACATATAGACTAAGAAGAATTTTTGTCAATAAATCCTCTGAAATTTAAATATATTTTGTTTAATTCAAGTGGGATCTATTAATAAAATTGTTCAATAAATTGAGTGGCATGAAACTTGTGTTTTGGAAATACCAAACAAATAAAACAATAAAAATTTATGTGGTATACAGATTTAATTTTGAACATCTACATGTGTGCTTTGGCATATCTCTACCTGTAGAAAGACTTTTTGATGGGATACTTCATATTTAATTTATATTCTACCCTGACATGGGATCAAATAAAGATATTTTATGATTTTGCACTTATGTTTGGCAAAAGGCATAACAAAAAACATTTAAGTAAGTCATTTTATGGGGTCACAATAGACAATTTTGTCTTATATTAGTTAAAAACAGTAGTGTTCTGAATGAAGAAGACAGTACATATGAAATTGTTGGGACTTATTCACCTGCCATTGCAAAAAAAAAAAAAATGAAATTGAAACTGCTCTTCATTTTTTAAATGTTTGGTTCAAACTGGTTTTAGAAAAGGCAGAGGAACCAGAGACCAAATTGCCAACATCCGCTGGATCATGGAAAAAGCAAGAGAGTTCCAGAAAAATATCTATTTCTGCTTTATTGACTATGCCAAAGCCTTTGACTGTGTGGATCACAATAAACTGTGGAAAATTCTGAAAGAAATGGGAATACCAGACCACCTGACCTCCCTCTTGAGAAATTTGTATGCAGGTCAGGAAGCAACAGTTAGAACTGGACATGGAACAACAGACTGGTTCCAAATAGGAAAAGGAGTACCTCAAGGCTGTATATTGTCACCCTGCTTATTTAACTTCTATGCAGAGTACATCATGAGAAACACTGGGCTGGAGGAAGCACAAGCTGGAATCAAGACTGCTGGGAGAAATGTCAATAACCTCAGATATGCAGACGATACCACCCTTATGGCAGAAAGTGAAGAGGAACTCAAAAGCCTCTTGATGAAGGTGAAAGAGGAGAGTGAAAAAGTTGGCTTAAAGCTCAACATTCAGAAAATGAAGATCATGGCATCTGGTCCCATCACTTCATAGGAAATAGATGGGGAAACAGTGGAAACAGTGTCAGACTTTATTTTTTGGGGGGCTTCAAAATCACTGCATATGGTGATTGCAGCCATGAAATTAAAAGATGCTTACTCCTTGGAAGGAAAGTTATGCCCAACCTAGATAGCATATTGAAAAGCAGAGACATTACTTTGCCAACAAAGGTCCGTCTAGTCAAGGCTATGGTTTTTCCTGTGGTCATGTATGGATGTGAGAGTTGGACTGTGAAGAAGGCTGAGTGCCGAAGAATTGATGCTTTTGAACTGTGGTGTTGGAGAAGTCTCTTGGGAGTCCCTTGGACTGCAAGGAGATCCAACCAGTCCATTCTGAAGGAGATCAGCCCTGGTATTTCTTTGGAAGGAATGATGCTAAAGCTGAAAGTCCAGTACTTTGGCCACCTCATGTGAAAAGTTGACTCATTGGAAAAGACTCTGATGCTGGGAGGGATTGGGGGCAGGAGGAGAAGGGGACGACAGAGGATGAGATGGCTGGATGGCATCACTGACTCGATGGACGTGAGTCTGAGTGAACTCCGGGAGTTGGTGATGGACAGGGAGGCCTGGCGTGCCGCGATTCATGGGGTCGCAAAGAGTCGGACACGACTGAGGGACTGAACTGAAGTGAACTGAAGAGAAAGAGAGTAAAATAGAAAGAGAAAGAATTATCTCAGTTAAAAGCGTTTTGGTATAAATAAAATCGGTAATTAGATATAACAGCATTTTCAATTTTATTAAGTAAAAAGCAATTTTGGAGAGATTATGGATGATTTTGTAAAAAGAAGGAGAAAAACTATATTTTAGAAAGTGTTTTTCAGAAAAAAAAATGACAGTTGCAAGGCATACTGGGGAACTGAAGTGTGTTAATATGTAACTATGAAAAAGTATATGCTTATTTCACTTTTAATATAAATGGACACCTTTTGCTTTAATTCATATACAACTGTAGCAATGTATACATAATTAACATGAATATATATTATTTAAAAATGATAGCTGACCACCAATAAAATAAGACCAAATAGTCAGTGAATAAATACCTTAATTAGAAAATTTCACTTGTACAATATCTTGGTTTGAACAGTAAAATATACACCTGCTGTATATATAATTATTAACTTTTATCATTTTATGTAGTTACAGGTCTTTATGATTCTCCTTTCAATGATTAACATTTTCCTTAGAACGTTTTATTATTAGATTCTTCTCATTATTACAACCTTACTCAAAGGTCACCTCTGCCTTTCATCAGTCATATTGTATCACATTGTCCTTTTTTTTTTTTTTTTTTTTTTTCATTACTAGTCTTCTTATCTGAAATCATCTGACCATGTTTTTGTGTATTATCTCCTTTCACTGCCATGGAACAATGGCAAAGGATTTTTCAGTACCATTCCATGATCTGTTGCTCTACCTGGAATAATTATTACCTGAGAGAGAAAATAAAAGTTGCTCATCTACTCCAGACCATCATTATCTATGTAAATGAATGGAGAATTTTCTTAAAATTTTATTACTGATTAATCTACTTACAAAGCAATAACTTAGTAATATTTTATTATCTATTTGCATTCCATTTATAGATACACCACTGGAAAGTGTAGATTTCAGAAATCTTACCTCTACTGCACCTTGATATTTTTACAATTTTGTGATGCTTTTTCCTCATTCTACTCCCTGTGCTCACATGCCATTAACCCAGTATTCCCAACATTTTCATCTTAAATTAATTTTACTCCTTTTTAAAGAATTTTGGTCTCTATTAATCTTACTCATCTTTAAATTTTAATCGCTCAGGGTTTTAATTGGAGAATAATTACTTTACAATATGGTGGTGGTTTTTGCCATACATTGACGTGAATCAGCCACGGGTGTACATGTGTCCCCCTATCCTGAACCACCATCCCACCTCCCTCCCCACCGCACCCCTCTGGGTTGTCCCAGAGTATATAAGGATAAAAAGCATCAAAAAAGTAAGAGAGTTCCAGAAAAACATCTATTTCTGCTTTATTGACTATGCCAAAAACTTGACTGTGTGGATCACAACAAACTAGAAAATTCTGAAAGAGATGGGAATACCATACCACCTGACCTGCCTCTTGAAAAATCTGTATGCAGGTCAGGAAGCAACAGTTAGAACTGGACATGGAGCAACAGACTGGTTCCAAATAGGAAAAGGAGAACGTCAAGGCTGTATATTATCACCCTGCTTATTTAACTTATATGCAGAGTCCATCATGCGAAATACCAGGCTGGATGAAGCAAAAGCTGGAATCAAGATTGCCGGGAGAAATATCAATAACCTCAGATATGCAGATGACACCACCCTTATGGCAGAAAGCGGAGAAAAACTAAAGAGCCTCTTGATGAAAGTGAAAGTGGAGAGTGAAAAAGTTGGCTTAAAGCTCAACATTCAGAAAAAGAAGATCATGGCATCCGGTCCCACCACTTCATGGGAAATAGATGGGGAAACAGTGGAAACAGTGCCAGACTTTATTTTCTTGGTCTCCAAAATCACTGCAGATGGTGACTGCAGCCATGAAATTAAAAGACGCTTACTCCTTGGAAGGAAAGTTATGACCAACCTAGATAGCATATTAAAAATCAGAGACTTTACTTTGTCAACAAAGATCCATCTTGTCAAGGCTATGATTTTTCCACTAGTCATGTATGGATGTGAGAGTTGGATTATAAAGAAAGCTGAGCACTGAAGAATTGATGCTTTTGAACTGTGGTGTTGGAGAAGACTCTTGAGAGTCCCTTGGACTACAAGGAGATCCAACCAATCCATCCTAAAGGAGATCAGTCCTGAATGTTCATTGGATAGACTGATTTTGGAGCTGGAACTCCAATACTTTGGCCACCTGATGCAAAGAGCTGACTCATTTGAAAAGACACTGATGCTGGGAAAGATTGAAGGTGGGAGGAGAAGGGGATGACAGAGGATGAGATGGTTGTATGGCATCACTGGCTCAATGGATATGAGTTGGGTGATGGACATGGAGGCCTGGCATTCTGCAGTCCATGGGGTTGCAAAGAGTAGGATACGACAGAGTGACTGAACTGAACTGAAGGACAAAACTCACTCAGGAGTATCTGGTGGGATATTTATACTCTATAAAACCTATAAAGTGAGAGTTACCACTGAGCCACCACTTGAAATAAACATATAAGTTATTAAATATTTAAAGAATCCCTCTGCAATGCAGGGAATGTGGGTTTGAATCCTAGGTCTAGAAGATCCTCTCAGAAGCAAATGGCAACCCACTCCAGTATTCTTGCCTAGGAAATCTCATGGACAGAGGATCCTGGTGGGCTACAGTCTAAGGGGTGCCAAAGAGTCAGACATGACTGAGCACACACATTTCAACCAACATTTTGAACCTGGCATAGAGGAGGAGCTGCTCTTAAAAATGATTTCCTTCATAAATGTAAATGTCTCTTACAAAAGGATAACTCTGTTTTCAGAGCTTCTTCTGTGTCTATAGTTTCCCAAAAATAATCAGCTGAAGATCATATGCCAAAAGGACATACTGGCATAATTTGCTACTTTACGTATATATATTTTTTTCCATATGTACTTTTATTTTTTTTCTTTCTTACACACACCTAGCTATCATCAGATTTTGGGCTTGGTTAGTTTTTCACCTATCTGTGCTTAATTGGACATTAGTTTGTTTGTTTATTTTTAAAGTTTAGGTTCAGGTTTTCTTGTTTTTTAAAAAACGATATTTAAAAATTTTTTATTTATTTGGCTGTGCTGGGTCTTCATTGCTGTATGGACTTTTCTTTAGTTGCAGCACATGGATTTCTCATTGTAGTGGCTTCTCTTGGCTCAGTAGTGTGCTTCATGGACTCCAGAGCACTGGCTCATGAGTTGTGGTTTGTGGGCTCTAGGGTGCTGGCTCAGGAGTTATGGCACATGGGTTTAGTTGCTCTGCCACGTGTGAGATCTTCCTGGATTAGGGATTGGATCCATGTCTCTTGCATTGGCAGGTGGATTCTTTACCATGAACTATGAGGGAAAACCCCTGCTACCTTTCTGATGAGAATAAGACTCATCTGACTACTGTGCCATTGCTGTCTTTGAAAATGGAAGGGGATAATAAGTTGTTGAACTTGGGCAGCCTTTAGAACCTGAAAAAAACAATAAAACAGATTCTTTCATAGAGCTTCTAGAAAGCAGAACAACATTGCAGACACCTCTATTTTAGTCTAATGAAACCATTTCATGCTTTTGATGTCTAGGAATGTAGGATAATACATTTGTATGTTTCAAATCACTGTGCATGCATGCTAAATGCATCAGACTTCAGTTTTGTCCGACTCTTTGTGACCCTATGGACTTTAGCCTGCCAGATTCCTCTGTCCATAAGATTTCCCAGGCAAAATACTAGAGTGGGTTGCCATGCCCTCCTCCAGGGGATCTTCCCAACCCAGGAATTGAACCTGGGTCTCTTATTTCTACCTGCATTGCCAAGCAGTTTCTTTGCCACTACTGCCACCTGGGAAGCCCTTAAACCACTGAATTTGGGCTGATTTGTTACAGCAATGATAGGAAGCTAACAAAGTACTAAAACAATAGTCAGTAAATATAATCCCACTGAGAAGCCTCACTTTTTTGCATTTTTTTACTTTTATGTTACCTTGAAAGTGCTTATCAAAGGTTAAAACTATTTTCCTCTTTTTGCTTTGCCAAACAACTTATCAACATTCAGTATACTTTAAATAACTGACCCAATAACTTTTAAGGATAAGCAGCTTTATATTGATGATGCTTTGTTCTGAATTACTGGTTAGAGTTGAATGGTCATAGATATTTTAAAACAGCTCGCTCTCTCACTGTCACACACACACAATTTTGCCAAATATTAAATGTTCTTGATGTTAATACATACATATATGTTGAGGAAAATATTGTAAATGTGATAAATTATTGCCAGTGAAATTGTTGATTTGTGATTCAGAAACTAGCAAATTGGAGATAACATAGCTCGTCAAGAAAAATAATATTGTCCATCAACTTTCCAATAGCAAAATAAAATGCTGACTAACATCCATGGAAATAGTTGAGAGCATTTTCCCTCCTCTCTTTGCCTCAGAAAATGATGATTCAACTCATCAGTAAAGTGAGAATTGTTCTTTCTCCTCACTAAGAGATAAGGAAGAGAAATGATGAGACAACACAGCCATGTTTATTTTGGCAGAAAAACACAGCTGCAAACTGTAACAAAAATTGCTATCACTTTTTTATTTTTTTTAAGTAACAGTACTTGCTACCTATTCCTTTTCCTCTAGAGCATAGATTTTTCTATCCATTTTTTTCCCCTCACTGCTAGCTGACAAAGGCTGTGGGCAGAACTAAATTCACATCTCACAATTCTCATCACCCCTCCCTGACAAAGATGCACACTCCGTATGTTTGATGTATTATTTCCTCCACAGAAAACAACCCTGCCTCAAGAAACAAAATATGATACAAAAGGCTCAGCTTTGCCTGGCAGACAAGAAACAAAACTTTATGAAAATGAGGCCAGTTAGGGAAAATAATAGCAGCTCTATACACATTGGGATAAAACTTTTTAAAAAAGATGTATAATATCTAGCTGAGGTAATTAGTAAAAACAAAAAGTAAAAACTTTTGTTTCTACTAATGACACTGGAGGTAATTGATAAAAACAAAAGCTCTTTAGATATATATGTGTATATATATATATATATACACACATATATATTTATTTTATATAAATATATAAATAAATATATATATATATATATTTTTGATGACTCAGTAGTAAAGAATCTGGCTACAATGCAGGAGACACAGGAGATGCTGGTTTGATCACTGGGTTTGGAAGATCTTCTGGAAGAGGAAATGGCAACCCACTCTAGTAATCTCACTTAGAAAATTCCACGGACAGAGAAGCCTTGAGGGCTACAGTCCAAAGGGTTGCAAAAAGAGTTCACATGGCTGAGCATACAGCATATATATGTATATATATATATATATATATATATATATATATATTTGTTTTGAAAACTCACTCCTTCCGACAAAGGGCAAGGAGAGATTAAAGAAAGAGGCTGGCTACTCCAGATTGGTAGGTGACAGAGTTAATATCAAGGCAACTTATAAGATGCACAGATCTCTTCTCCTGGCCTCCAGAATATTAAAAGTTCACATAGAGACCTTAACTGGATTCAATCACATATACTGTTCAGATAGTATCAACACTTTGCTCTCTCATGGCTTCTTGCTTAAAAATGGCTCCTACTGTGGGAACAGTGGGTAGAACATACATTCCAATGGCACAGAGTAAGGAGCCCCCAATTGCTCAGGTCCAACTCAGAGAGGTCATGTCCTCTGGATAATTTCCTCCAACACCCTATGCCTCCTAACTGGCTCTTGCAATCTTACACATCTCCCATCTTCTGCAGTGTGCCCTGAGTGCTTGGCAGTGGGGTTCATTAACTTGGAGGTGGCTTTTTTGGCATCTATCTAGCTTCATAGCAACAATATAGGCACCTGAAAGAGGAACACAGATCTAGATGATTCCCCAAATAAGTAACAGTCCTGAGGGCAAACTAGAGTATCTTGGCTCTCATTCCTGCTGTGAATATGGTCCCATCAGAACCTTTCAAGACAGTCGCATTGGTGGTTTGTTTCACCCCCAAATCCCTAAAAGAGTGTTTACTTTCTCTATAGTGCACTTTCTCTATAGATTTCAAGTGCATCATATCCTCAGGGAGACTGTCCTCATTGGGTCAAGCTTTCCTGCAGTCTAGAATAATCCAGTGTATAAGGGAGTGAGTACCTTGAAGCCACAGAATACCATGTAGATATTGTAGGAGGGCACAGTAAGTGGTGATGTTGCTCATTTTTTTTCTATTTCTTGCCCAATCAGATAAATGTCATTGCTCCCCTCCCACCGCATAGCCAGGACAACCATTCAGGGGTCCTAGTCCCTATCTTTTGCTGGAACATTGGAGATATTTCAGTATACTCAGTGGGTATATAGTCTTTCATGATTGTCTCCTGAATTGGGGGCTGCACCCCTGACTGGGATTGCTGCTGCTGTGCTTTTGCTTTCCTCTGTATCAGTGGTCAGATGGCAGGGGGATTTCTACCATTTAATTGTCAAGCACCACAGCATCTTCCCCTTCACTCTCTTCACTTTCCCAGGGATTCTACCCGTTAACGTCCTGATCAGAGTTTATCACAAGCACTTGAACCTTAATCCATTGCATTTTGTTCCCTCCTAGATTTTCAAATGATCTAAGTTCTAGGGTCTCCAATTTATTATCCTGCTCTCCCACCTTGTCTGTTAGTCCTGAAGTCAGCAGAGCAGTAGACATGTGCACATCCATCTCTATCCTCAGCTCTTTTTCCAACTTTCTAGCTGGAACTTCAATCTCTTATTGGGCCTAGGTGTGCAGCTGGTCTGACCGCAGTAGAGGCCATCCTTGCACAGCTATTCTTTTCTTTTTTTTGCCCAAGTGCTGTGTGTTGTGCTCAATTTCTCAGACAAGTGCATCAAAACAGCCAGCATGTTGAGGACATTCCCATGCTCATAAAGCAGCCCACAAGTATCTAATACACAGGCCTCCTCTCCCTACATAACAGTCAACATTCAACTTGGAATTTCCCTCATGGATGCCTCTTTCTTAAGGCCCATTTCTTGATATCCTGACTGCCTCAACATCTGTTGGCTTGTAAACTAGCCCCAATACACAGAGGGTAAGGAAATATTGAAGGAAGAGGCAAGCATCTAGATTGGTAGGTAGCAGAGTTCCCCTCCCTAGTGCCTCAGGCAGTAAGAACTCTGCCTGCAATTCAGGAGACCTGGGATCAATCTTCAGTTTGGTAGGATCCCCTAGAGAAGTGAATGACAACCCACTCCAGTATTCTTACCTGGAGAATCCCATGGATAAAGGAGCCTAGAAGGCTACAGTCCATGGGGTCGCAAAGAGTTGGACACAACTGAGCAATTAATACTTTCACTTTTCAAGGTAAATAGTAAGGAAACTTACAAGATGAGTGTGTCTTCCCACCATCCCAGCAGAATATTATCTGTTCAGTCATATGTAACCAACAAGAGGGCCTCAACAACATCAGTTCAAATCAGTTGCTCAGTCGTGTCCGACTCTTTGCAACCCCATGAACCACAGCACACTGGGCCTCCCTGTCCATCACCAACTCCCGAAGTCCACCCAAACCCATGTCCATTGAATCAGTGATGCCATCCAATCATCTCATCTTCTGTCATCCCCTTCTCCTCCTGACCTCAATCCTTCCCAACATCAAGGTCTTTTCAAACGAATCAGCTCTTCACATCAGGCAGCCAAAGTATTGGGGTTTCAACTTCAACATCAGTCCTATCAATGAACACACAGGACTGATCTGCTTTAGGATGGACTGGTTGGATCTCCTTGCAGTGCAAGGGACTCTCAAGAGTCTTGTCCAACACCACAGTTCAAAAGCATCAATTTTTTGGTGCTCAGCTTTGTTTATAGTCCAACTCTCACATCCATACATGACTACTGGAAAAACCATAGCCTTGACTAGATGGACCTTTGTGGACAAGGTAATGTCTCTGCTTTTTACTATGCTGTCTAGGTTGGTCATAACTTTCCTTCCAAGGAGTAAGCATCTTTTAATTTCATGGCTGCAATCACCATCTGCAGTGATTTTGGAGCCCAAAAAATAAAGTCAGCCACTGTTTCCACTGTTTCACCATCTATTTGCCATGAAGTGATGGGACCAGATGCCATGATGTTCATTTTCTGAATGTTGAGCTTTAAGCCAACTTTTTCACTCACCACTTTCACTTTCATAAAGAGGCTCTTTAGTTCTTCTTCACTTTCTGCCATAAGGATGGTGTCATCTGCATATCTGAGGTTATTGAAATTTCTCCCGGAAATCTAGATTCCAGCTTGTGTTTCCTCCAGCCAAGCATTTTTCATGATGTACTCTGCATAGAAGTTAAATAAGCAGGGTGACAATATACAGCCTTGATGTACTCCTTTTCCTATTTGGAACCAGTTTGTTGTTCCATGTCCAGTTCTAACTGTTGCTTCCTGACCTGCATACAAGTTTCTCAAGAGACAGGTCAAGTGGTCTGGTATTCCCATCTCTTTCAGAATTTTCCAAAATTTCTTGTGATCCACACAGTCAAAGGCTCTGGCATAGTCAATAAAGCAGAAATAGAACTCTCTTGGTTTTTCAATGATCTAGTAGATGTTGTCAATTTTTTTTAATTAATTTTATTTTATTTTTAAACTTTACATAACTGTATTAGTTTTGCCAAATATCAAAATGAATCCATCACAGGTATACATGTGTTCCCCATCCTGAACCCTCCTCCCTCCTCCCTCCCCATACCATCCCTCTGGGTCGTCCCAGTGCACCAGCCCCAAGCATCCAGTATCGTGCATCGAACCTGGACTGGCATCTCGTTTCATACATGATATTTTACATGTTTCAATGCCATTCTCCCAAATCTTCCCACCCTCTCCCTCTCCCACAGAGTCCATAAGACTGTTCTATACGTCAGTGTCTCTTTTGCTGTCTCGTATACAGGGTTATTGTTACCATCTTTCTAAATTCCATATATATGCGTTAGTATACTGTATTGGTGTTTTTCCTTCTGGCTTACTTCACTCTGTATAATAGGCTCCAGTTTCATCCACCTCATTAGAACTGATTCAAATGTATTCTTTTTAATGGCTGAGTAATACTCCATTGTGTATATGTACCACAGCTTTCTTATCCATTCATCTGCTGATGGACATCTAGATTGCTTCCATGTCCTGGCTATTATAAACAGTGCTGCGATGAACATTGGGGTACACGTGTCTCTTTCCCTTCTGGTTTCCTCAGTGTGTATGCCCAGCAGTGGGATTGCTGGATCATAAGGCAGTTCTATTTCCAGTTTTTAAGGAATCTCCACACTGTTCTCCATAGTGGCTGTACTAGTTTGCATTCCCACCAACAGTGTAAGAGGGTTCCCTTTTCTCCACACCCTCTCCAGCATTTATTATTTGTAGACTTTTGGATCGCAGCCATTCTGACTGGTGTGAAATGGTACCTCATAGTGGTGTTGATTTGCATTTCTCTGATAATGAGTGATGTTGAGCATCTTTTCATGTGTTTGTTAGCCATCTGTATGTCTTCTTTGGAGAAATGTCTATTTAGTTCTTTGGCCCATTTTTTGATTGGGTCATTAGCCAAAGCGATCTTGAGAAAGAAAAATGGAACTGGAGGAATCAACCTACCTGACTTCAGGCTCTACTACAAAGCCACAGTTATCAAGACAGTATGGTACTGGCACAAAGACAGAAATATAGATCAATGGAACAAAATAGAAAGCCCAGAGATAAATCCACGCACATATGGACACCTTATCTTTGACAAAGGAGGCAAGAATATACAATGGATTAAAGACAATCTCTTTAACAAGTGGTGCTGGGAAATCTGGTCAACCACCTACAAAAGAATGAAACTAGAACACTTTCTAACACCATATACAAAAATAAACTCAAAATGGATTAAAGATCTCAACGTAAGACCAGAAACTATAAAATTCCTAGAGGAGAACATAGGCAAGACACTCTCTGACATACCTCACAGCAGGATCCTCTATGACCCACCTCCCAGAATATTGGAAATAAAAGCAAAAATAAACAAATGGGACCTAATTAAACTTAAAAGCTTCTGCACATCAAAGGAAACTATTAGCAAGGTGAAAAGACAGCCTTCAGAATGGGAGAAAATAATAGCAAATGAAGCAACCGACAAACAACTAATCTCAAAAATATACAAGCAACTCCTACAGCTCAACTCCAGAAAAATAAATGACCCAATCAAAAAATGGGCCAAAGATCTAAATAGATGTTGTCAATTTGATCTCTGGTTCCTCTACCTTTTTTAAAACCAGCTTGAACATCTGGAATTTCACAGCTCACGTATTTCTGAAGCCTGGCTTGGAGAATTTTAAGCATTACTTTACTAGCTTATGAGATGAGTGCTCTCTTAAGGTTGTGTCCTTGGAAATGGCTCCTGCTGTGAAAGAGTAGGTAGAATGTGTATTCCAAGGTCAGGGGAGGGCATAAGGAGCATCTGATTACCTCAGTCCAGCTCGTGGGTCAATCAATAGTCATGTTCTCTTGATGACCTCCTCTAAAAAGAAAATGATTTAATAAAATACAAATTCTTAAGATTTTTCATGTCAAAAGTCCATTTGACAATCTGATAAAGTTTATGAATACTGTTTCTGCAAGTCACACAGTTTTATAAACACACACATACACACACATTTGGCAGATTATTTATACATCAGTTCTTGGAACATCAGTGTTTTATCTAGAGAATTTTTAGGTATCCAACAAGCCTAGACTAAGACCACTAGTTGAAATAAATGTGTTACTGTTTTTTTTTTTTTAATTGAATGTTATTCTAGATCTAAAATGGTTTGCTATTCTAGTAAGCTAAATTCTAAATAATACATTAATCTGAATTATATTATAACCTATGAGTGTTTCATATTAAAAAGAAAAAGAAAAAACAAAGTAATCACCTGAAGAGAATGTGAAGAGGCTCCAAACATTTTGTCAGTATCAAAATAGTGTCTTCTTTAATATGAGGGAGAGATCAAAAAGAATGAGATGCTGCCCACGATGCATGATACAGGATGCTCAGGGCTGGTGCACTGGGATGACCCAGAGGGGTGGGAAGGGGAGGGAGGCTGGAGGGGGGTTCAGGATGGGGAACACGTGTACCCCCGTGGCAGATTCATGTCAATGTATGACAAAACCAACACAGTATTGTATAGTAATTAGCCTCCAAAAAAATAAATAAATAAAGTGAAAAAAAAATCACAGGTTGGAAATTTTTGAGGTTCTGGATAAAAGGACAGAACCATTGATTGAGACGATTTTAATAATGCGAGGGTAAAGTATGACTCATCATTGGAAATATCAAGATCATATGCAGATTAAAATGGATGCAGCAAAAACGAACAGAATATGTTCTTGAGAGTGTTGATAAGGTTCAGATGAAGCACTACTTAAGGATTTGGGAAAATAGTTCATGGATTTGCCACATGCTATTTGGTACAGATTATAATTCCAGACAGATCTATACAATACCACTTAACTGAAAACATCTGAACTGTGGTTGGAGCAGTACAGCATGAAGCAGATTCTGGAATCAATTTGACATGCTTCAACTCTGCTGTGTAAGCACTTTCTTAACCTGAAAAGATAATTTCATCTTGCTAAGTCTTGGCTTTCTCATCTGTAAAATTGGTCATAATTGCACCTATGTCATAGCATTATTCAAAGATAAGTAGAACAATGCTTATATAGGATTTAACATAGTACCTTGCAACATAGAAGGTAGAAGAAATATATAGCTATTAATATAATCATTATATAAGAGGGATGAAACTAATCTACAGCAAAGGAGATTATCTTTTTAATCTATTTACAATTGTTAGGATAATTATATTTTTCTGGCAATTTAATCTTGGTACTATGTTCTTAATTTCATTCACTTATTCTACGGATGGGCTTCCCTGGTGGCTTAGCGGTTAAAGCGTCTGCCTGGAATGCCGGAGACCCAGGTTCAATCCCTGGGTCGGGAAGATCCCTTGGAGAAGGAAATGGCAACCCACTCCAGTACTCTTGCCTGGAGAGTACCATGGACAGAGGAGCCTGGTAGGCTACAGTCCATCGGGTCACAAAGAGTCGGACACGACTGAACGACTTCACTTTCATTCTACTGGTATTTATTCAGCACTTATAATGAACCTACAAGTTTCTAGGCACTGTAAACTAGTGAAGAAAATAAAGCCCCTGACTTCACTCTTCCTTTATATTTTAGAAGACAAATAGTAAACAAACAAGTACATAGAAGTGTAGGATGTCACATGGTTATGAGTGATTTTGAGAAGATTAAAACACCGAAAAGGGTGTTTGGAGAGTGAGTGAGTTTGGCAATGCCAATTAGTTTATAATGTTCAGAAAAAAAATTCATTGTTGCCTTGTATCAGAGGAATAATATGATCCAAAATATTTTAAAAGGATCATACTGGCTACTGTGCTGGAAATAGATCGTTTCAAAATTAGTTATGAGGCTATTGCAAGAAATACTAGGTAATCTGATGCCACCTTAGACCCAAGTGGTAGCAGTGAAGGTAATGAAAAATGATAAGTTATGTATATACCATAAAGGTAGAGCTGAAATTATTTGATTTATATTGGTCAGATACATGTGTGTGAAAGAGAAAGGGAAGTAGAGAGAATAATACATTCAGTCACTTGGAAAATGTAATTTGTAGCCAATTACTTATACTAATGATGACGTCTATAATCAAGTCAGTGTCCTAAGCTATAACAAAATATGACAGTATCAATTAAAAGTGAGCACAGTTATCATAGTCAAATCAGAAAATAAGTGCATGAGTGGGCTTCGCCTGTGGCTCAAACGGTAGAGAATTTCCCTGCAATGCAGGAAACTCAGGTTCGAATCCTTGGTCAGGAAGATTTCCTGGAGAAGGGAATGGCAACCCACTCTAATATTCTTGCCTGGAGAAGTCCATGGACAGAGAAGCCTGCTGGGCTATAGTCCATGGGATCACAAAGAGTGGGACACGACTGAGCAACTGTCACTTCACTTCACTTCACTTGTACTATTAGTGCAAAAAAGTTTGTGATTGTTTATGCAGACTTTTCCACCGTGTGACTGTGAGTTAGAGCCCATTCTTCTTGCATTTCCTGGGGTGACATTCTCTCTGATTTTAAGTTTCTTTAAATATATTTAGAATGTACAAATTTTATCTTTATGAAAACTAATGTTTAGATAACCAAGTTGAACTAAGAATTTATTTTTCCCTTATTATAATTTTTTTTATCTCACATTTCTTGGGAGGTGTGCTGAAACATACAATATTAACAAAAGCTTGTGACAAACTATTAACTTGTCTTTAAAAGAAGAAACCAGTGGAAGAAAGATGTTACCAAGAAGCAGTGAAGAATGCTCATTATAGACAAAGAAGGGACAGTCTGTCCCACTACAAATATATATTTAATGTTTGTGTGTGTGTTAGTCAGTCAGTCATGTCTAACTCTTTGTGACCTCATGGACTGTAGCCCATCAGACTCCTCTGTCCATCAGATTCTCCAGGCAGGAATACTGGAGTGGGTAGCCATTCCATTCTTCAGGGAATCTTCTCGATCCGGGGATCAAACCCAGATATCCTGCATTGCAGGCAGATTCTTTACTGTCCAAGCCACCAGGGAAGACCTCTATTATCTTTAGTGAAATATTTCCAAAATTCACCCAAGATTTATTGTTGTTGCTTAGTCACTCAGTTAAGTCTGATATTTTTGTGACTCCATGGACTCCTCTGTCCATGGGATTTTCCAGGCAAGAATACTGAAGTGGGTTGCCATTTCCTACTTCAGGGGATATTTTTAACTCAGGTATCGAACCCAAGTCTCCTGCAAGTCTCTTGCACTGAAGGCAGATTCCTTACCCCTGAGCCACATGGGAAGACATATCTAAGATTGCCGTCAACTATTTCAACCTGTTTTCATTTGCCAATTCCATCCTATTAACAGTATTAGGAAAAATCATCATGTTTACATCTGGAAGGAATAGGTAATGTATTCTGTGAATTTATTTGGATGGAAAAACTATTACTAAGCTCTTACACAAGACAGCACTTGCTTTATTATTTTCTAACAAATGAAAAAATACATTGTTTTCCTTTTGCCTCTGTGGTCTCTCTTAAATAACTTTGCTTCTTCCATTTGTATGGAGATTTCAATTTAGCTTTCAAATCTCACACTCAAAATTATGAAAAGGGATTGCTATCACTTGTTCTAAATATCTTTAGCTAGACAAACATATGAAGAAATCTGACATGGACCAAAAAAGAGCAAAGATAAAAAAAAAAAAAAAAACTCTTTTAGAATCCTTATTCCATTGTCTGCTCTGCTATTCTAATATAAAGTGTTTGGAAAATTTACTTGCCTGAGTATTCACAATGTGTTCTTTATTTAATTTTTCCCTTTCAGAAGGACTTCCAAAAGTTGGAGTAGAATGCTGATTTTTTTTTTTTTTAACCTACCACTGGAAAGATACTAAATGCCTGACTGCAGCAGGAAAATTCAGCATTTTGCTGGAAATGTGATATCTGTTATGGAAGTACTCAAAAATACTGATAGATTTGCTTCTGGGCTTTCAGGGATTTTGATCATGTTTCTAGTATGTGCTTCCTTCCTTGTACTTAGAACTTCTCCCATGGCTCTGAGAAGAACATTTGCAAACTCAGTGTCTTTCATGATAATTTTTCAGCCTTTCTACCCTAAAACATTTTTAGCAAAGTGTGCAATATCTCCTTTTTTCAATTATCAATGTAGACAGTACAAGCTTTTGTGTTCATACTGCCTTATTGATGCCTAGAATCTCTTTGTTTTATAAAAGTAGTATCTACAAAGCAATTATTGCGTTCAGTTCAGTTCAGTTCAGTCGCTCAGTCGTGTCTGACTCTTTGTGACCCCATGAATCGCAGCATGCCAGGCCTCCCTGTCCATCACCGACTCCCAGAATTCATTCAGTCTCATGTCCATGAAGTCAGTGATGCCATCCAGCCATCTCATCCTCTGTCATCCCCTTCTTCTGCCCCCAATCCCTCCCAGCATAAGAGTCTTTTCCAATGAGTCAACTCTTCGCATGAGGTGGCCAAAGTACTGGAGTTTGAGCTTCAACATCAGTCCTTCCAATGAACACCCAGGACTGATCTCCTTTAGGATGGACTGGTTGGATCTCCTTGCAGTCCTAGGGACTCTCAAGAGTCTTCTCCAACACCACAGTTCAAAAGCATCAATTCTTTGGCACTCACCTTTCTTCCCAGTCCAACTCTCACATCCATGCATGACCACTGGAAAAACCATAGCCTTGATTAGATGGACCTTTGTTGGCAAAGCAATGTCTCTGCTTTTTAATATGCTGTCTAGGTTGGTCATAACTTTCCTTCCAAGAAGTAATTGTCTTATATTTTGCCTATCAGAAAACTGAAATCCAAAAGGAAGTGTGTTAACTTCTATTTTCGGTGTTAACATTTTAAAAGAACTCTAAAGTGAAAAAATAGAAAGCATTTAAAACATAAATCAGCCTATTGAACAAAATCAATGAGTGATCCTCCTCTATGTATAGCAGCAGTACAAGTACAAAAATCATAAATAGAGCATTTAATAGATTAAATACAGATTTTTGTATTTTCTAATCATTTAAAATAACTCAGGTACAAATTGATTTCAGCACATTTTAATGTAAGAATGAGTATGAAATTAATTCATGAACATTTAAATCACTATAATCATGAAATTAAATAATTTTTTAATGCTTGACATCTCCTCTAGACATATCTTGATATCTTTAAGTTAAATCAAGCATATTAATAACATAATCATTCAGCACTGTGATTTTATTCTGTGAGGTGTATAAAAAACTTTTAATTCATATTCATATTTTAGCTTTGGGTTTAAGTTTAGAAGTTTAAGGAAAAGTGGGATTTTTTTGTCTAGTTTTTCCCCCTTGAGATAGTTCTTTGAAGAAATGTATTGGTTTATAATTGTACTTTGTAAACTTTAGTAACTGGTCTATTTACTTTTTGTCAAACTTAATAAACTATAGAGGTTAGGCTTCTTTGGTGGCAAGTAACAGAATAAATGGGCTTTCCTGGTGGCTCAGATGGTAAAGAATCCACCTGCAATGCAAGATACCTGGGTTCGACCCCTGGGTTGGGAAGATATTCTGGAGAAGGGAATTGCTACCTACTCCAGTATTGTCTCGAGAATCCTGTGGACAGAGGAGCTTGCTGAGCTAGTCCACAGAATCGCAAAGAGTCAGACACAACTGAGCAACTATAGATATTTAAAGAACAAAATAAACAAACTAAGAAAACTACCTATCTTAAGAGACAGTAAGATTTATTACAAAGGTTTTGGTCAAGGTCAAGGAAGAGATGTGACTTGTAGAAATGAAGTAACATCTCTCTCTCTCTCTCTCCCATTTATTTATTCTAATACCCCTCACAGAACACTGGTTGAATCACTATTCATTTACTTTAGATTACTCAGATGATAAAGTTTAGTTTGTTTACAGATTTAACTTTTGTGATGGCTAATTTTATGTGTTTAGGCCATGGCACCCAATTCTTTGGTCAAATGCTATTCCAAGTGATACTGTGAAGTTATGTTTTAGATATGATTAACATTTAAACAGGTAGATTTTGACTAGAACAGATAGATTTCTATAATATAGGTGGGCCTCATCCAATAAGTTGAAGGTCCCAAGAGCAAAGACAGAATCCTCAAAACAGACGAAATTCTCAAGTCTGCAAAATGGAAACCCTGCCTGACTTTCCAGCCTACTGGAGAATAGGTTTATTTATAAATCTACTATTTGTTTTCTTTTCTTAAGAACTTAAAACACATCTAGCCTAACTTGCTCCTGAGTACTAATGCAAGGCTATTTCTGACTACTTTGATTAAGCATTAAAATTTAAAGAAAAAAATATTGTGTCTAATTTTAATTGTTATACAATGAGATTATCCAAGCAATATTGTTCAAAATTCAATTTCTAAAAAGAAATTTCTTGAATGTAAACTCTAAATTCTCTACTTACTGGTTGTCTATTTTGGATAAATCTCAGTAATCTTATTATATAATAGTGATAATAACAATAATGCAAACTTTATGAAGTTGCTAAAACTTTTAAATGAAATAGTGCATATGAAGTGATTATTAGAGTAATAAAATGAACTGGGAAATTTTCAGTAAATATTTACTTCTATAATTCTAAGATGCTTTCTCTATAAGTCAATATTAGGATAAGAATAAATATAATAAGAAATTTATGTATTTTATCAAGGTTTATCTTATATGCAATAACCATTTTTTTCATTTAAAAATGTTAGAGTAATCTGCCTGTAATATACAAAATAAAAATTGCTTTAATTAATTTTACCATTTTAATTTTACACATTTTTACTTTTATTTAAATTAATGAACTAACTGCTCATAAGTGTCCATGCTAAAATCTTTATTTTTTATTGACTGTGTGATCTTATAATAAATAGAAAATTCTGTCTCAAAAAAGTCATCATACTATATTCTTTTACTATAAAAGCATCCTTGGTGTTTCAGATGTGTTTAATAAATGTTTTCTCTTTGTGTCATGCTGTCTTTCTTAACATGATGTTATTTAACTAGAAAAAAATGATTTTGCTTATTATATACTTAAGCATTCACAGAAAAGAAGATTTATAAGGTAGGTTTCTCTTGGCCTATACCTAGATTAAAAAATTGGAAAATAATTCTTTGGTCATTTATTTTTATTTTTATCATTAAGATTTGTTTTTCTAGGCACTAAGTTCTAAATTCTCTTGTTTCATCTCTTGACCAAGTGATGTATCTTTTAACATCAGTTGGGTTCACAATACCTAGATTTCATTTTCACAGTTAACATTCACCCCAAATTACCTGTGATATGTCAAATATTCACAACTAGGATTATGTTGAAAATGGGTTATAGGCAGACATTAATTCTAGAACTGTCATTAATCTACTCTAGAGCTCATTAACCTTTAAAAGTTTGTACATGATTTCATAATTATATTGCAATGGGATTTTTATTTCTCTTCTATTTCATCAGGTTGCCCCTTCCTATGTCCCACTATGAGAGTGAATTTTTTTTTAAAACTCCTTGACTCAGCAAAGCATTTGACAGCACAGAAAAGTAACATATGAAGCAAAGAATATTTATTTTCATCATCCATATCTTTAGCATTTCTTGAAGACATGGGAACAAAGAAATATGCATTTTTGTGCTTAGAAAATCATATAAAATAACCAGAAAAATAAAGGACAGTAGAATAATATACAACTTGCATAATTAGTTTTCCAGTTTATTGAAAACCTAGTTCTCTTATAAAGTCCATTCATGTTTTAAATCATCTATAAAGTTTTACTCACTTGTAGGATTTCCTTTGTGACTCAATGGTAGAGAATCTGCCTGCCAAGCAGGAGATGTAGCTCTGAGCCCCAGGATGGGAAGATCCCCTGGAGAAAGAAATCGCAGCCCATTCCAATTTTCTTGCCTGGGAAATCCCATGGACAGAGGAGCCTAGCGCTCTACAGTCTATGGGGTCACAAGAAGTTAGACATGACTTAGTGACTAAACAAAAACAACATCTATACATTAAACTTTTGAGTTTTTTTTTTCTTAAAACATTAGTTTCCAATATCAGGATGATCTTTTAATCCTCTAGAGCTCATTTGAATATGTTCTAATGGAAGATTTAATTCCCTAATCAGAATATCACAACAGTAGATTAGACATTCTGTAAGTCCACCGACAGTAGAATGGCAGAAATATTTCTGGCAGAGAAGGCAAGTCAATGTACAGAGTAAGTTCCATTTCAGTAAGAACAAAACACTGTTCCTTCCATGATGCAAACAGTTCAGTGTAATCAACCTAGTAGCTAACTGACCACCTTGGAGAAAATGTAATTTCAGGAACTCAGTGTTTTTCTCAGAAGCTGGCAGGCTGGGCACTCAGCAGCAGATACAGCCCAAGTGTCCTTGGTGCCACCATGGCTAATTTATTCATGAGTCCATTTGGGGATGACAGGGTGACTGTGAAAAGTGGTATCCATAAGATGGGCCACTCTGTCCACTTGATTATTAAAATCCTCCTCTCCTGAGGTCAGTCTTTGGTGAACATTCACACGGGATACAAATATAGTCACTTATTTCCCCATTCAGAGAAATATTAGGTTGGTGCAAAAGTAACTGTGGCTTTGCATTGTTGAATTTTGCCACTTGATATTGCAATACATTCTTAAATAAATGTGGTTATGTTATACATAATTTTAATGCATATGTCTTGCTTTGTTTTTATACTAGTGACGTAACTTGCTGTTCATTTTATTTTAGACTACCAGAATTATTTTAGACAAAAAAATAATTTCAAGTGACTTTTTTATTAAAGTTCAAAATGGGTCATAAAGAAGCAGAGGCAGTTCACAACATCAAAAATACATTTGGCCCAGGAAATGCTAATGAATGTATGGTGCAGTGGTGGATCAAGGAGTTTTACAAATGAAGTGAGAGGCTTGAAAATGAGGAGCTCAGTGGTTAGCCATTGAAGTTGACAATAACCAATTTAGAAGATCATGAGAAGTTGCCAAAAATAAAAAATAAAAAAAGAACTCAGCATTGACTATTTTACGGTTATTCTTCATTTGAAGCAAATTGTAAATGTGAAAAACCTTGATAAGAGGGTACCTCATCATGACCACAGATCAAAAAGTTGTTTTGAAGTATTGTCTTTTCTTACCCTATTCAACAACAATGAACCATTTCTTGATCAGACTGTGACATGAGACAAAAAGTGGAGTTTATACAACTGGAGATGACCAGCTCAGTGTTTAGACCAATAAGAAGCTCCAAAGCTCTTTGCAAAGACCCAAACTTGCACCAAAAAATAGGTCATGGTCACTCTTTTGTGGTTTGCTGTTGGTCTGATCCACTACAGCTTTTTGAATCCCAGAGAAACCATTACATCTGAGAAGTATGCTCAGCAAATCGATGAGATGCACTCAAAACTGCAGTGTCTGCAGCCAGCACTGGTCAACAGAAAGGGCCCAAATCTTCTCCATGACAACACCTGACCATGTGTCACACAACCAACGCTTCAAAAGTTGAACGAATTGGGCTATGAAGTTTTGCTTATCCACCATATTCACCTGACCTCTCACCAACAGACGACCACATCTTCAAGCATCTTAGCTCTGTTTTTCAGGGAAAGCACTTCCATAACCAGGAGGAGGCAGAAAATGCTTTCCAAGAGTTCACTGCATTCCAAACAAACTTATTTCTTGCTGATAAAAATGTGTTGATTGTAATGTTCTTATTTTGATTAATAAAGATGGTTTGAGCCTGGTTATAATGATTTAAAATTCACAGCCAAAACCACAATTACATTTGCACCAACCTAATATATTCAAATATCTCTTTCTTAAATTTCATTGTCACTAATTTTCATGCCTCTTCCACTTCACTGATCATCTAGCCAAATCATGGGCTATAGTCCAGAAATCACTATGTAATCACACACGTGGCCATTTTACATCCAAGCAAGTGATCACTTTTGTATGTTGTTGTGACATATGAAAGAAAGTCCTAACTCTTAGGTCATACCTTCTGTCTTCACAACAAATTCCCTTCCTCGCTCAGCTTAATTCCATGACTCTTAAAACCAACTGACATACTTATGATTTAAATTCCCAATCTGATAATTGTTCTGTCTTTATTAGAATCTAAATATTACACTGCAAAGAATTCCTTTTTTTTGTTTTGTTCACTATTATGCTATCAATATTTAAAGTTTGGTATGTAGTAAGACTTTTTAAAAAAAAAAGTATTTAATCAATGAACCTCAAAGCTTTAATATCTACCACTGTGTTCTAAAAGTCTCGGTGCTTTCAGTTTTACCTCTTCAAGAGCAAGATCTGATAGCTTTTCAAGACAACTTTTTGAGGTAGATGCTCATCTAATAAATTGATTGCAATCCCATTGAATCAAGTGCTTACTCTGATTCAATCAACTCATGCCCATAGTTAAAGCAGTAGTTTACATAGTACCTAGAATACTTCTATTTTCTGCACAGTTAAGTAACACTTCTCTAAAAGATTCTGTCACCTAGTAAAAAGATATTAAAAATATTAGTTAGCTCTTAACTATGCCTGTTCCATCCTATTCTGTGTTTAAAGAGTCCCATTTCATTAGAAAATAAAAAGATGGGTAGAGGAAGCATCATGGGAAGGAATGGTGACAAACACACTCAGACGCACATATTCTTTTTAAATCCAAAATAAGAATTCTTGAAATTCCCTTAAAAATATTGAAACTATAGTGATTAATTTTATAATAAACATCTCCAAAAAATAATTAATGTTATGTCATTAGATAGTTTATGGCAAAACAATGTTTGTCTTGATACTCTTTTGAAAAGAATGAGATTATCTCTCCTAGGTATCTTGTAGGAATTTTTGAAAATGAATTCCTAACATTCTTTAAAAACATTAGATTATATTTTATAAGTCACTTATGAATGTATAACACAAAATTTGGAACACAAACTTTTGATACTGCTTTCAAGTAAGAGTTAATGACTGCAGTTATAATTATAAATGAATAGCAAAATTAAAATATTTTTACTTACATATCTGTTCACTTAGGATGGATAGCATAAGTTTCAAATAAATTAACATTTAAAAATAGTAAAACATCAGTTATATTCCCTATTCAAAATATTTCAATATTACTTTAAAATATGTGATTGACAGTATGAATACAAGGTATTTATTGAATACCTACTATGTATTAGATAATGTTTGATACACTAAGGAAATATCAGGATGAAGACAGACAAAAATCTTTACCCGACATGACAGTATTATTTTTGGAGTGGGAGTGCTGAATGCATGTGTGCATGCTACGTTACTTTAATCATGTCTGACTCTTTGTGACCCTGTGGACTGTATCTGCCAGGTTCCTCTGTCCATGGGATACTCCAAGCAAGAAGACTGGAGTGGGTCTCTGTGTCCTCCTCCCAGTGATCTCCCCAACTCTAGGGATCAAACCAGCACCTGTTATGTCTACCTGCATTGGTAGGCTGGGTCTTTACCACTAGAGCCATCTGGGAAGCCCCAAGAGTGATGAACAGATGATATAAATAGATGAATAGATAAATGTCTTCAGAGAGCATTAGGGATATTGGAAAAATTAAGTAGGGAGATGTGGTTAAAAAAAAATGATATCTACTATGCTTTTTATATGTGTCCTGTGCATAGTCGCTCAGTCCTATCTGATTCTTTGCAACCCCATGGACTGTAGCCCACCAGGCTCCTCTGTTCATGGGGATTCTCAAAAGCAAGAGTAGTGGAGTGGGTTGCCATGCCCTCCTCCAGGGGATGTTCTCAACCCAGGCTTTCAACGCAGGTCTCCAGAACTGCAAGTGGATTTTTTACCACCCAAACCACTAGGGAAGCCCATTTTTTATATATAACATAGTCCATAAAAGTCTTTATGAGAAAATAATGTTAAACAGAATTTGGAAAGAAGTGGGAGGGCAAAGGATGAAGGATATCTGATGGAGGTGTCATCTGGGCAGAGCAAACATGGGTTCAACCAAGACTCAAGCAGGCACTATATGTTTTTAGGGAAAGAACAGAAAGAATGAGATCTCAATTTTTATATTAAGAATAAGAATACAGTTATTGACTGTGTTCTGAGTATGCTACCCTGAGGTAGCATAATTATGAATAAATTACTAAATTCTTTGTTATGGGGAGTTTGATACTTAAAGGTTTGTTAATATGGTGGCAGGTGAAAACAGTAATTGAATCTCTTTTTTGTCCAAAATTTCAGAAGACCATTCATTTAAAATATGTTTGAGTGAGCATGTAATAAAGTGTTGTTTTGAGGATCATAAGTAATATCAAATTAATAATACCCATTTATTGTTATTATAGGATCTAAAACATCATTATAAAGATGAAATGTATGCAGATGGTTGTATAGCCACACAGAAAACCATATTATAGATGCTGAATAGTAGCTATATATAACAACTGTATTGAATATAAAGAGAACAAACATATAAAGCAAAGATAGTCAAGGAACAGTGTATCAGGAAAAGTGACAATGTCCAATATTATTAGAAGAATGTAGGCTCTCTAAGAATTTTCTTGAAACCATAAATTTCAAAAGAGGAGGAAAGAAGATCTTTCACTTACTAAATCAATTTGTGTAGTTCTAGAAATCATCTTAAAAGTGAGAGAAAGTTTATGAATTGTTATAGAAATTTCCAAAAACTGTCTTTCAAAAACAGTTTTAGAAACTGATGAAACTACACGAAACTTTAAAAATCATATAAAGTTAATCCCTACTTCTGGTTATAAAGAGCAAACAGAAAAACAAGATTCATTGCAAAATATTTGCCTATATAAATTGGTCCTTTCTTTATCATGTAACCTTATAAACACATATCTGAAGGTGGAACATGTGAATTCACGGGTAGCCCTCTATGTCAAAATGTTCACATCTTTCAGCTCCTTGATGCTAAGGACCAAATGTTAGTTACCTTTTTAACCACAGTCTCACAGTAAAGTCTGCACAAATTGACATTTAAGATGCTTATTGAACAAATGAATACAGTGAAGCTTAAAACTAATTTTGATTTCATAGGAATCCTGACTTTCGCTCCTCTAATTGTGTGAAGTGATATTTTTTCTCGGAGGTTGGATGGTTTTTCAAATGAAAACTTGTATCCACCTCACACCTGTCAACACTTTTTAATATTGTGTGAAATAAAGTAGAATGACAAAGGCTGGAATGTGATATTTACACCTTGTATAAAAGAAAGGGAAGGCTGGGCATTTGAGAAGGTCTCTTTTTGAGGGACTTCTAATGATAATTTTAAAATATACCACTTGTCTGCTTTTACCATTTCAAGAAATGTAAGTATAATATTCTATATATACTTATAAATATTTAGGTTCAAAATTATTTTTAGCATAGCTAAATTTAGACTACAGTAAAATCAAATATTTGTAGAATAACTAGCAAATTCTGAGTTAGTCACTGTAGACAAAAATAAGACAAAATTTCAGTATTTAATAAACCAGTTTTTAAAAGTTACTTGGGGGGGCACCATATATATATATATCTATCTATCTAGAAAACTTAGGTTAGAATATAACAAAATGTTTGAACTAATAATAAAATTATAAAGAGATAGAGAATTTAAACATATATTGCATGTTTTATTTTTTTTTATTCTTAAATTTTCAAACATACTGTTTATTTTTATGCTTTTGGTTCTTTTACTTTTGTGTCTCATTGAGTGTTTTACATCAACAGTGAAACATTATCTTTAGGTGTTCTCTCCTTAAGACTAAAATTCTAACATTCTGTTACTCATTTTCATCTCCAATCCATTTCAACACACCTGTCTATGGTGTTCTTTAGTCCTCTCTCATTTTCACCTCTTTGCCCTTTGCCTCTAAATTCTATGAGTACTTCTCAAATCTGTCCTTCATGTTCTATAATTTAAAAAAAAAATCCATCTTTTTCCTTTTACAGTTTGATTCTCAGTGACACAGCTTGTCTGGCTCCTATTTCTGGTTATGACTATACAAGCAGACATACTAGATCTCACTTCTTTACAGTTTAGGTGAGACATCCCCCATTTCCTGCCCACCAAAGTGGTTTATAATGTCTCCTTCCATAAATTCATTCATTCTAGTAATTACTTGCTTCATGTTTGGTTTGTTTCCCGAAACTGACAGATCTACAAGTGTAGGGTCTTTGTCTATTGCATGTTTTAGATTGAAGTAAATGGAAAAAGATTTAAGAAAAAGAGATGAACTTTTGACTTGAAAGTACAATAGTTTTGAAGGGGAAAAACATGAATATATTCATATAGATAAGAAAAATCTTCCAGTAGTAAACTCTAGTATGGGAAAATATATCTATCAAGTCATATAATAAACCTATATTATATTTGAAAATATTTTCAAACTGTGTTATGTTGTCTTCCTCAAAATTCTCCCTCTTATGTTACATTGACTTGGACCAAAGTATTTACAACAGTATTAGTTTCTGGATATGTACTAGAGAGGAGCAGGCTAGAGAAGTCATTCATTCAGAAACTATTAATTTGCTTTTCCAGACACTAGAACATACCAAAGAACAAAAAATATCTCTCAGCCCTCTTAAAGTTTACATGCTGACAATGAATCAGAAAAGATTTTCTTTAAACATTAATATAGTAAATATTTTCAGCTTTTTGAGTCTTATACTGCTGCTTTAAATACTCAATCTGCCATTGTATCACAAAAGGAGCCCTAGCTAATAGATAATTAAATGTGTACAGCTGTGTGGATGCGTGCTAAGTCACTTTAGTCATGTCTGACTCTTTGCAACCTTCTGGACTGTAGCCTACCAGGTTCCTCTGTCCATAGGATTCTCCAGGCAAAAATACTGGAGTGGATTGCCATTTCCTCCTCCAGGAGATCTTCCCAACCCAGGGATCCAACCCACATCTCTTACCTCTCCTACATTGGCAGGCAGATTCTTTACCAGCAGCATCACTTGGAAAGCCCATGTGTGTGGCTATGTTCCAATGAAATTTTCTTTATAAAAACAGACCTTGGGCTGGACTTGACCTATTGGGATACAGTTTGCTGACATCATGGCTCAGACGGTAAAGCGTCTGCTTGCAATGCAGGAGACCTGGGTTCGATTCCTGGGTCGGGAAGATCCCCTGGAGAAGGAAATGGAAATCCACTCCAACACTCTTGCCTGGAAAATCCCATGGACGGAGGAGCCTGATAGGGTACAGTCCATGGAGTCGCAAAGAGTCAGATGCGACTGAGCGACTTCCCTTTCACTTTCACTTTGCTGACCTCAGTTCTAGCAATATATTTTATAATATTATAATATGCTGGAGAAGGAAATGGCAACCCACTCCAGTGTTCTTGCCTGGAGAATCCCAGGGACGGGGAAGCCTAGTGGGCTGCCATCTATGGGGTCGCACAGAGTCGGACATGACTGAAGCGACTTAGCAGCAGCAGCAGCAGGAGGTGACAAGTCATAGGAAAAAACAGAATGGACAGTTAGGAGAATGGAGGTATGAAAGTAGATGAAAATAGTAAATATAATGGTCAAGGTGGGCTTCATTAAGAAAGTACTGTATGTGCAAAGAATTGAGGGAAGTGACTGAAGAAACCATGCATTCACTGGCAGAATTGTTCCAGGTGGATGGAAACCTCAGTGCACCGGGGTATTGCCTGTCTTGTTTTGGGATGAGCAAGGAGGCCATAGTTACCATAGTGAAGTGACAGAAAGGTAAAACAGAAGATGCGATCAAAGAATTTTCTGTGTGCAAGACTACATCTTCATATGCCAGTGCACAGTTGCTTGTTTTTATGCTAAGATAAATTAATAATAAAAATAAAATTGTGCTTATTCATAATTTTATATCATAATTTTATTTTCCTCAATTGCTAAGGTAAATAAATTAGATAACGGTAGTATATAGTATGGTGGTGGTTTAGCTGTTCAGTCATGTCAAACTCTTGCAACCCCATGGACTGTATGCAGCCTGCCAGGCTCCTCTGACCACAGGATTCTCCAGGCAAGAATACTGGAGTGGGTTGCCATTTCCTTCTCCAGGTAAATAGTAACCTGTTCCAGTATTCTTGCCTGGAGAAGTGACCCTCCTTGTGAAGAAGTCCTGGCTACTCTAAAGGAGAATAATTGACACGTGGTCTCCCCATGTTCCCAGGTGATAGGAAACCAACTACCAGTATGTGAGCAAGGCCCTCTTGGGCAATCCAGCACTCAGTCTGCTGTAGCACAAGAGTGGAACATCAAGGTTACAAATTTTATTTCAAGTAATTACAAAAATACCTTCCTGTCTTTATGGTGGACCTTATAATTATTGTGTTGGGAATCTAAACTAGCACTTTTTTCCCTGTCATGTAAAACACTTGATTAGGATAGTCTCTTTCATGGAGTTTAATATCTGTGGAAAGTGAGTGAAGTCGCTCAGTCGTGTCTGACTCTTTCTAACCCCATGGACTGTAGCCTATCAGGCTCCTCCATTCATGGGGTTTTCCGGGCAAGAGTGCTGGAGTGGATTTCCATTTCCTTCTCCAGAGGATCTTCCCAACCCAGGAATCAAACTTGGGTCTCCCACATTGCAGGCAGACGCTTTGCTGTCTGAGCCACCAGGGAAGCCCTGTGGAATATTTGTGGAAAATGGGGACAAATTAAGATGATAAGTGTAGCACTTTTTATTTATGTTGTCAATTATTGTTTTAGCTAAAAATTTCATTTGGGTTTTTCCGTGTTCGTGTGTGTGTGTGTGTGTGTGTGTGTGTGTTTGGTCACTCAGTCATGTCCGACCCTTTGTGACCCTGTGGACAATATCCCACTTGGCTCCTCTATCTATGGGATTTTCCCAGCAAGAATGCTGGAGTGGATTGCCATTTCCTCTTCCCAGAGGATCTTCTCAGGGATCGAACCCACATCTCTTACTTCTCCTGAACTGCTGGTGAATTCTTTGGCACTGAGCCACCAGGGAAGCCTGGGTTTTTCCATTAGCTGGTTCAGAAAAAAACAAATGAACCTTTTGGCCAACCCATCCAAAATTTCATGTAAAGAAGTTCAAACGTTATGTTTCTTCAAAAGAAATAATTTTAAAACACACTATTCTAATTTTTTATTCAGAAAAGATACTGTGAATGCTATATATGGAAAATTTTTACTGTTTTCAGTAAATACCAATATCAGCATAAATGTGCTATGTTCTGATTATGAAGATTTTTATATATAATTTAATAGTAATTAATACCTTAGGACTGTTACTCTTTATCACTGAATATCAGTGCTATTTCCTATGTTTCCCAGAAGGAAAACACTGTCATAATAGAGGTAAATGCTTGTTTAGGGAATTTTTAATGTGAAATGCTGCAAACTATTTACAATTTGAAACCACAATCAAGTAACAAACAAAAGGATATATTTAAAAAAGACTTCATTCACCCAATTCAACTTGAGCATTTTACTGTTACCAGAACAGAAATTCCATAACAGCCAGGTCCAGGATCTCTGTTTGTATTACTCACTGATATATTTCAGGCAGCAACACTTAGGCCTGTTCTACAGAAAATGGTGTAGCAGGTGTTTTCGGTCACATCCCTTTGGACAGTTTCTGATTTTATCTCAACTGTATAAAGATATTGTTTCACTTTGGCTATAAGTATCAACCTCAAGCATATCAGTTTTTACACAGTGTGGCGCAGTACCCAAAGCCGAATCTCTAGACCATGCTGAAACTGCTGGCCCAGAAGTGCAGGACAACTCTCTAATGTTAGCAAGTGAAAACTGTTTGGATAATTCTCCAACCTTGCATCTTTCAACTGGATGCTTCTGGAAAGCATTCAGTGTGCTTTTCAACAAAACACACTATCAGTAAAGCATATGACACCACCTTCCCACACTTCACCAAGTCTTAGTGTTAGGTGCTTTATATTTGGGGGCAGGTATGGATGTGAGAGTTGGACTATAAAGAAAGCTGAGTGCCAAAGAATTGATGCTTTTGAACTGTGGTGTTGGAGAGGACTCTCGAGAGTCCCTGGCACTGCAAGGAGATCCAACCAGTCTATACTAAAGGAGATCAGTCCTGGGTATTCATTGGAAGGACTGATGCAGAAGCTGAAACTTCAAAACTTTGGCCACCTGATGTGAAGAGCTGACTTATTTGAAAAGACCCTGATGCTGGGAAAGATTGAGGGCAGGAGGAGAAGGGAACGACAGAGGATGAGATGGTTGGGTGGCATCACCGACTCAATGGACATGAGTTTGGGTAGACTCCAGGAGCTGGTGATGGACAAGGAGGCCTGGCCTGCTGTCATTCATGGGGTCACAAAGAGTTGGACATGACTGGGTGACTGAACTGAACTGAACTGAACCTGAACTTAGTAAACATTTTGTCTTATTTTGAAAATGCATTTAAATTACATAGGAAACTCTTCATTTCTGGAATGCATTCCCCTAGTCAAACTGGCCATCTTCAAATTCACATAAAGAGAGAATCTCATAAAACATATACTCTAATAACTGCAGTAAAAGTTTGGGATAAGTGCTTCTCTTTATACTTTTAAAGGAGAAACAAGTTTAAAAGAATAATGGCATGGGAATTTTCAGTTTTCCTTTTTCCAGTTATTTGGAAAATACTATATAGGTCAGCTATTCAGCAATTGAATATATGCCAACAATATAGCATCTATTGGTCAAATGAAAGTATAATTGCTACCTCTCTCTTTACATTTTAATGAGTGTGCTAATTATTTTTTAAGCGAATGTTAATTGAACGCTTTTCTTTTTTTTCTAGACACTGGGATTGATAGATATCACCTAATACTCAAGAATTTATGACAATGTGAGACTGGGACACATTTTTTTAATCAAAATATAATAAATGAATAAATAATTTATTTACAATATATAAATACATATTCACATTTTATGAATATTTATCCAAATAAAGCTGTCAGTTTTATAAGTATAAATGTATAGAATTATTTTATTAGTGGTTTATTTAGAAAAATAAGTGGATAAAAATTGCAACTTATTATGTAGTAGAGATATAATACATGTACACGTAATTAAAATTTAGCTCAATACGGAGAAAACTCACTGGGAAGGAAACAAACATATTTAGACATAGATCATGGGCTGAAAAAATCAAAAGAATTTTCATTGACACAAGGTGAGTAGTCAGTGAAACCCAAATGAAGAGACTTTATTGAGACTGAGCTTATACTTCAGTGTTATATTTCAAGATAATGTATCCTCAGTTGGGACTACAGATTAATTCTCCATAATGAGTATCAACAGATTAATCCTTCCAGAATCAGTGTACAGATCAAATTTATTTATTGCTAAAATTAAGTTTTTTACATTTGTACATTATCATACTGTTAAGAATATGAAATAATGTGTTTGTTTAAAAGTGCATCAATTGATTTGTCAAGGATTGGTATTCTCTTTGGATTAAAAAAAAGAGGAAACAATATGGTAAGCCTAAAACTGCTTTCAAATCTTACTAGGATCGGCATATATTTGAATTAGTAACCGTAACTATCATATTCTGCTGTGATCTCTTGTTTAGCTGGTTAGCCACATAAAATTATTTTTAGGTACTTACCTAGCATTCTCACATATAAATTTCTTCAGCACATCAACATAAAAATAATTTCATCAATCTCTGCAGTAAATTGTGTGTGTGTGAAAAATTATATTTACTATTTGTGGAATGTTGAGTACCTTACATTCTGCTATTTTCTGGGGATACAAACTTGAATGAGGTACAGTTGCTTGGCTCAATATTTTTTCAGTCTAGTAGGGTAGTGCAGACAAGGTAATAGGAAATTTTGGTGGTTGAAATGTTACGATCTGTCCAAATACTAAATACTGTGGGACTATATAAGAGAGACATTGACCCTCATTTCAGCGTATCTGCAGGACAATTGTTGAAACCTAGGTGATTTGTGGATATGGACAGGGTGAAAGAGAAGAAAATGATAGTTAAGGATAATTGAACATATTTTATGAAAGTTGGAGGCAGGATTATGGAATATTTGGTGAGTTAGTAATTTAAAACAGTTAAAGCCAAGAATTTGAAGTGGTGAGTGGTGAGACAGGAGGCTAAAAAATCAATGAAATCAATTATAGATAGATTTATGACTATTCAAAATGTTCTTATTCTGTCCTGAAAGCAAAGAGAAAACACCAAAAGATTTAAATATTCACTGAGTGTATTTTAGTAGCAAGTATTTAGCATTTAGTCTATACTTTCATCCAGGGGATAATTTTATCATTTCTGAGAAGTGATATTCTGGTCTTGCCTTGAATAATTCCAAGCATTGTGCATGTGTGCTCAGTTGTGTCTGACTCTTTGCAGCCCCATCGACTGTATGTAGCCCACCAGGCTCCTTGTCCATGGGCTTTTCCAGGCAAAATTACTGCAGTGGATTGTCATTTCCTTATCCAAGGGGTCTTCCCAACTTAGGGAAGAAACCCAGAGATCGAACCCATGTCTTCTGCATTGTCAAGCAGATTCTTTACCATTGTCCACCCGGGAAATCCTACAGGCAATCACAATAATACAATGCAGCCCAACTGACTTGTGCAAAATTATTATACACCGTAAGCAGCAATTAGAAAGGTTTATACTTGGAAATAGTTCATAGAGTAATTTCTTTGAAATACAAAGGAAATTTTACCGATTATTGCAATTGATATGTAAATATGATCTTTCTCAAATCTCTTTTTTTACTGTATTTTAAGTTTATAATGCCTGGAAATATTCAAAAAAGCACTAAAGAATTTTATTTTGACATCATAAGCTTTTACTAAAGTCATGTTCTATGTCTCGAGTGATAATTCTCTTTCCAGGTCTATGTCAGATGCCATGTTAAAGAAATAAAGCCATGAACAAATACCATGCACCATAATTAGAGTATACATAGTTTTATAGGGAACTTGCCAAAAGATAAATCTTTGCATAATCTAGACTTAGTAATGCATCACAGGTAAATACGTTAAACCAGAATGTTTATAATCTGTGAATTTAAAATTATCTTCTAGAGACAAGCAAAATCAGAAGAAAAAACACTTTATAAGTCATAGCGTTGAAATGACGTTTTTGTTTTTTTTCTTCAAAATCTAAAAGCAAAAAAGACATAAGACAAACATTTGTTTACTTCTAACGGATATATTAAAATTGCATTATAAGATTACTGGTGACAATATCTTAGGTTTAGAATGTTGCCCAAAGTGCCTACTACAATGCCTTATACAATTGCATTATTATAGATGCTCCATATGTACACACATAATTTGATAAGGAATAAGAAGAAGAAGAATCAATTTAAAAATTAAGGAAGAAGAGGAGAAACAATTTAAGATGTTTGGTGCATATAAATTGCTTTATGAATTAACAATGCATATGGAAAAGTATTTGCTCTTCCAGGAAAACTCATTGAAGTCTAAGAAAGTAAAGATAATTGTGGAAAAGTGTTGCTTTTCTGCATTTAAAGTCAGCGTAGCATAGTGACAAAATCCCTTTTCTCTTTCTTCTTTTTCCTCTTTAGGTATTGGATTAGCAACTTTAAAATATAGAATATTGTTTTCATGAACCTCTTACTCCTGTGCTGTTAGCACTGCTGAGCAAGTCTCCTTTGAAATCAACAGGAGGGTCAAGTACAAAGAGACATATGAACGTGTGCTAGGATATAAAAATGTGCTGCATATTCTTTCATTTGATTAAATACTAAAATGTGAGATATTCTAAGTAGAAATTTTGATACAACTATCACATGATTCAACAAATTTTTGATGTATAAATTAGGCAAATTAGAAAGCTTCATTAATTATCTATGCCTTTTAAGTTTTATGTGTGTGTGTACTTACTTTTAATTACTCTACATATATTTGCTGCTGCTGCTCCTAAGTCGCTTCAGTCGTGTCCGACTCTGTGCGACCCCATAGATGGCAGCCCACCAGGCTCCCCCATCCCTGGGATTCTCCAGGCAAGAACACTGGAGTGGGTTGCCATTTCCTTCTCCAATGCATGAAAGTGAAAAGTGAAAGTGAAGTCGCTCAGTCGTGTCCGACTCTTTTCGACCCCACGGACTGCAGCCTACCAGGCTCCTCCGTCCATGGGATTTTCCAGGCAAAAGTACTAGAGTGGGGTGCAAGCTAAGAGGCGTAATTAGCTTGAAAGCTCCCTTCTGGTCCGCAATGGGGCTGAAACTGGGACTTTGTCGAAATTACTTGACCTCTTGGGAGCATTTCCTTAATCAATTGCATGCATGTGAATATAAATATGTTCTATTTCAGAGAAACCAGACATTGGCATTTTTATATATCATCTATAAAGTTTGGGAGACTACTAATGATGAGGCAAGATATTTATTCAGCAATTCTTTGCAACACATTCATCCCTAAAAGTGTGAACTCCAGCCATAAAAAACAATTCAATTCACATTTCACAATAAAGTAAATATATCTAGATCCGGTTTACACTTCTATACCTATAAGCATCTTATCTACAAGGTGGAAAATTTTGTTATTTTTGTTTTCAATTCAATTTTTGTTTTCAATTCAATGATTATCACATGACCTTGAGATGGATAATCCCAAAAGACCTTGGTCTGGGACCCTCCTCCTGGTACTAGTAGCAGAAAGTCAGATTTTATGAATGAAAAGTTTTATAGAGTGGTTTCACTGACCACATTTTTTAAAAATTACTTATTGCCTAAATTTTTATTGTTCTTATTCTATTCAAGAGACAGCATTATAAAATGATTTTTTTTTAATCTCTAAAGAAAACTTTTATACCTTGTAAGTTTCTAGAATAGTTTAAGTGTGATTCTGGTTAACTTTGTCACCATCTCTCCAAATTGTAGGTTCAATCCCTGGGCCAGTAAGATCTTCTGTAGAAGGAAATGACAACCCACTCCAGTATTCTAACCTGGGAAATCCCATGGACAGAGGAGCCTGGCAAAGTGCAGTCCATGGGGTCACAAAGAGTCAGACACTACTTAATGATAGACTTTAACTTTTTCTAAATTATAGCTGCTTATAAACAAACAAGAGAAGGCAATGGCACCCCACTCCAGTACTCTTGCCTGGAAAACCCCATGGATGGAGGAGCCTGGTAGGCTGCAGTCCATGGGGTCGCAAGGAGTTGGACATGACTGAGCGACTTTCCTTTTACTTTTCACTTTCATGCATTGGAGAAGGAAATGGCAACCCACTCCAGTGTTCTTGCCTGGAAAATCCCAGGGATGGGGGAGCCTGGTGGGCTGCCGTCTATGGGGTCACACAGAGTCAGACACGACTGAAGTGACTTAGCAGTAGCATAAACAAATGAAACAAAAGTGGGGTCTACTGAAATAAATGGATAAATTGTATGAGTTTCTTTAAAGTTTATAAAAGCATAAGATAGTGTTTCATTCCATATTATCAATATACAACATTACTGAGAGTTTCTTTTTTACTGAAGTTGATTTACAATAATGTGTTAGTTTCAGGTGTACAATGAAGTGGACAGAGGAGCTTAGTGGGCCATAGTGCAAGGAGTTTGCAAAGGCTTGGACATGCTTGAGCATGCATGCATGCATGCATATCATGTACAGTAAAGTGCAGAGTAAAGTGAATTATACATTTTTTCAGATTATTTTCCAGTATAGATTATTAGAAGATGCTGAATATAGTTCTCTGTGCTATACAGTGAATCATTGTGGCTTATTGCTGTATATACAGTAGTTTGTATCTGTGAATCCCATACTTCTAATTTATATCTCCAGCCCCCAGCACTTTCCCATTTGGCAATTATAAGCTTGTTTTCTACATCTGTGAGTCTGTTTTGTATAGATTCATTTGCATTAATTTTTAGATTCTACATATATGTGATACAGTATGAATTTGTCTTTCTCTGACTGACATTATTTAGTATGGTATTCTATGGGTTCATCCATGCTCCTGCAATATGTAATTCTCTTAAATGAAATGGCACAATTTCATTCTTTTCTATGGTTGACTATTCCATTATGTATATGATTTCTTAAGCCAATCATCTGTTGATAGGCACTTGGGTAGTTTCCATGTCTTGGCTATAGTAAGCAGTGCTGCAATAAATATTGGGGTTCACATATCTTTAAAATTAGAGTTTTCTTCTTTTCTAGACATTCAGGTGGATCTAATGGTAAAGAACCTGCCTGTCAATGCAGGACACATAAGAGACACGGCTTTGATCCCTGGGTCAGAAGATCCCCTTAGGAGGGGATGGCAACCCACTCCAGTATTCTTGCCTAGAGAATCCCATGGGCAGAGGAACCTGCAGGGCTACAATTCATGGAGCCACAGAATCACGCAAGACTGGAGCAACTTAGCATGCCGCACATCCATCTCTTGCCACATAAATTTTGTGCTATTTAATATAGTTGTTCCAACATGTTTCATCTAGTACACTATATGTTTAAGTTGATACAAATAACCAAGTTACTTTTCTACATGAAATTTCTGTGCTACTTTTATGCATTAAGTTACAGTTTGACCAGTAATTTCTTGAGGATATAAAAGCTATGAGCACACAGAACCTTAAAAATGCAACTGGTTATTTCACTTATTGAATAATTGTATAGTGAAGTTTTGCTTTTATTTCATTTATTTTTATAATTGTTGTAATCTCATCACTAAAGATCAGAATTTGTATCTAAATATGGTGATTATTCACTGAAATTCATACAAAAACAGAAAAACAAAAATAATTCCCTTCCGTATCTTCCAAAGAAACTACCAAATTTCATATAGGACACTGTACTTTAACATTTATGTAATCTTCATTAAGAAATATTTTAAGTGAAAATAGAGACTCCATTTTCTTTTTTTCATTTATCTTATAATTCATCTCATAGGGAAAAAAAGGGGGAATGGAAGATAAAATATTTTAGCATATTTTAAAATGTTTTTTAGCTTAATATGTTGAATTTTAGAGTAAAAATAAGATACTAGTCTACAGATTTCACAAATAACAGATTTGTGGGAAAGAAAAATAGATTAAAATCTTTAAACCTTTGGCAGGTCACACAAATCCTAGTTAAAACTGATACAGTCAGAGAGAATGGATGTATATTATATGCAAACTTACATGACAAAAGGAAACTCAACCATAAAACCCATAGCAGGGATTGCCAGCACCCATCAATAATAGTTCTGAGAGCTAATCTTGGTGCTTAGCTGGAAAGTACTGCATCTCTAACTTTTTAGATGTAGCTATGTGACTCAATTTTTGTCAATTGTCAATAGAATGTATGAGTGAACTTAATGGGCATTATTTTCAGAACCACCTCCCACACACTTTCCTTCCATTCTTGGCTCTCTTTCTCTATTGGCTGACTAAATACAGAGGACACTAAATACACTTAGAGGGGTGGAGATACAAAATGGAAAAAAAAAAAAAAAACTTGCCCATATATAAAGCAGAGGCTGGCCCCCTGAATACTTCTTCTTTCTACTTACATTAGATGGTATATTAAATTAAAAGTACATCTTCATGGCAATAAGCCAGTGAAATACCAGAATATTTGTTACTGCAAATAACTCTGTTAAAAGTTACCACCAATCTCTGACAAAAATGCTCTTAGATTTTGGCCTGGTAGAATATACATGTGGATAATATAAATTCATGAAAATGAGCCTAAAGTCCCAAATTCTAACCTCTTATCACTCTAAATAGGCTCCTTTAATCCATCTTCCACAGATGGTCTACAGAGAGATTCAACAAGATGGGTATCAGCATAATCATGACCATACAAACTCTTTTCCACCATTCCCTTTTAAATAAGAAATAAAGGCAATGGAAGACAAATATGAAGAAAAGTATGCTCAAATGACTCTTTGCTCAGAGGTACTAAGCAGAGAATATCCCATGTAATCACACAGGCAAGTCAAAAGATAAATCTTTTTAAATTTGGATTTTTAAATTTGGGTTTCAACAGTACAGATGCCTTGAACAATTATGCCTTATCTTTATAAAGATGTTTGAGGTTTGAGATATTGTTCCCTATAAGGATGTATTTGGTCTCTATAAGGTTTTTTGAATAAGCTGAGCAGGAAGTGTTTGCTATCATAGAAGGCTGCCTTGGCTCATAAAACCTTTTTAGACATCTGGGTTTAGTAGGTTCAAATCATTGAATGATAGCTATAGTACAAGCTGGGTCTATAGCTGGCAACAACATTGCAGATTTGCCAAACTTGAAAGGAGAAGTATTAACATCTGAAGAAATCATTCCATAAAATATAAAATCCCTGAGGAACTAGAAGATGTTTACCTTAAGCTTTCAAAGAAAGAAAGGGCAGTGAATTCAAGAGAATTAACTCAGGTTTAACTCAACCTAAATTAACTCAAACTTTAAAACTAGGAGACCTTTCGAAAAAGAGTTTGGTATCAGATTCTGTACCCACTGGCAGAAATTAAGTTTTTAAAGATATCATCACTAAATTCTAATTTTAAAAATGAAATATAATGAGTTTTCAAAATAGAAACATTTATTTGATATCGCCTGATGTAAATGTGTCAGAAACTAAGTGTCTATTTTCACAAGGTTTATATTTTAAAATGCCATCTTTTTATGATCAGAGCTTATAAAACACATGTACCCTAAATTCAGAAAATCAAATTGAATTAGAAGAGCCAAGATACAAAGAACTAAATGTTGCAAGTAAAACTGGTGTTCAAGAAATAAATATATTTAACATTCTGTTTGTGAAATAATAATTTTGCTAATGTTATCTAACCAGATAAAATTAAAGCTAAAATTTGAATTCAAGAAATAATGTATGGTAGCATGGCACAACTGGATATTTTTCAGTATTTGGTATCCCATAAAATATATGATTCAACAAAAAGATGTAAAGATCTGAAAAGAAGATAAAAGAAGAAAGATATATGAGGGTAATTTTGAATAGGAAAAATGTCATAGTTCCAAGAGAATCACTCTTTATTCAATTCTAAAAACTGACCACGACCATGATCATTTATCATGTAAACTTTAATATCATTCACTGTCTTTATGCTACATAATTATATTTTCTACCAAGGGGAGAAATTCGTTAAATGTATTGTTGCAAAGATATTCAATAGTATTACTCTTTTAAAATGAGGCTTTTAGTGTTCCATAAGCACCAATGATAAAAAATATTACACATTTTCTATGCCACATTATTTTGGAAATGGCAATGGCAACCTGCTCCAGTATTTTTGCCTGGAAAATTCCATGGACAGAAGTGCCTGGTGAGCTAAGCCCATGGAGTTGCAAAGAGTTGGATAGAATTCAGTGACTGAGAACATGCCACATTATTTATCAAATGAAGAAATTATAATAAGCTATTTTTTAAATGTCTTGCTACTTTGTAATTTTATTTTTGCAAGATTTATAGTGAAAAAATTATTGGAAAAAAGTTGCATTCCATTATGGTAATATGACTTGGCAGTGATTGGTTTATCCAATCTGATTATAATAAAAGTGTGAAAAATCTATGCATTGGGCCCAAATGAAGAAAGTCTACTAATACACACACACATATATATATTGCTTGCTTATTACCTGTAAGCTAGCTACATTTTTCTTTTTAAAGGTCAATCAATGACAGCATGAACTTTTTCTTTTCCAATACTGAAAAGCAGCAATAAATTGCTTTTACTATCCATAGTGGAACTGTATACTCTTGGATAAGTTTTAATTCCAAAAATCACAGCAAGTGACCTTCTTTATAATATCACTATTGTTTGTCTAGTTTCAACGATAGTCTTGTGACAATATCCTCAAGTTTTCACAATTCTGGTATTTCTTGTCAAGTTGTCAGTCACAACATGAATTTACATTAAAGCAGATTTTTCTTCAAGAACTTTGAGTTAAAAGTTCAAATACAATCTAATATGACAGAACTCTATAAAATGCAAGATGTGTCACACAGATTTTTTTTTTAATTTAGATAGGTAAACACTTGAAGAAATTGAATAGAACAAATACATACTTAATCCATTTGAACTTTTCTAAATAGAGTTTGGAATATTCTATTTCCAACATGCAGACTCATTCTTCTTCTTCCTTGGTCACATCACATAGCCTGTCAAATAGCATGTATGCTGAATGCAATTTGTAAGACTGATACTGTCCAATCAGTATGAACTATCTGCAAACACTCTGCAAAGGAAATTGCCTACTACCTAGGTCAGAGTTGATAAAGAGTTTACGAAGATAATTTAGCTTATTTATGTATTGGCCAATGCATTGTCCTTAAAAGAAAAAGATGTGAGCGAGAATTCCAACTAATCTTGTCTAAGTTAATTTCCCCTAAGGTGAAATTGCTTTAGGATGATTTTGATCAGACCCTTTAAAAATGTAGCCCAATGATTGTTAGATATGACATTTATCAGAATTGCTTACAAAACTTTTGGTTATAAAATGGATACCTGAGCTTCCAAATTGAATTTAATGAATTTAAAACAATAAGGTTGTGGGGTGGGGAGTGACATAAGGGTTTAAAAAAAAAAATCTTCACAGTTTATTCTTTTTTTCATCTAAGGGCTAACATTGCTGATTTAAAAGACAATATAGTCAGTATTACACATAAGCCATTTATTCAACTCTGTAAACAATTTAGTGAAAGTAGCTCAGTCCTCTCTGACTCTTTGCGACCCCGTGGACTATACCCATGGAATTCTCCAGGCCAAAATACTGGAGTGGGTAGCCTTTCCTTTCTCCAGGGGATATTCCCAACCCAGGGATAGAATCCAGATCTCCCACATTGCAGGCAGATTCTTTACCAGCTGAACCATCAGGGAAGCCCAAGAATACTGGAGTGGGCAGCTTATCCTTTCTGCAGTGGATCTTCCTGAACCAGGAAGCCAACTGGAGTGTCCTGCATTGCAGGTGGATTTTTTATCAGCTGAGCTATCAGGGAAACAAGTTAAGTTTCTAATAATTCTTTCTTGACCCAGTAATATAATCATACTTTTCAACTTATTAAGAAATTAGACTCTTTGCTTATCTTCAAATTAAATCAGATCCTAGTTATGAGGAGTTTATAGCCAGAAAAGTAGAGGAAATATCATGGACTTTTGAAACAGATGGACTTGGCATTTAAATTTTGATTCCTGTATATTAATGTTAAGCTATATGAAATCTGAGTGTTATCCAACTTCTCTGAGACTCAGTTGCCTCAAAATAATGTTTATTCAGGGCTTCCCTTGTGGCTCAGTTGGTAAAGAATCCACCTGCAATGCGGGAGATATGGGTTTGATCCCTGGGTTGGGAAGATGGAGAATTCCATGGATTCACAGAATCTGGACATGACTGAGTGACTTTCACTAAACTAATGTTTACACAGTAGAGCTGCAATAGTAATTAAAGGAGATAATACATATAAATCAATTATCATAATAACTGCAACTAACAGTCATTTGAAGGATGGTAATTTCTGCTAATATATTATTCTTTCTCTGTCCTAGAAAGTAAAGCTAACCAAGCATTCTAGGCTTAATATAAAATATATAATCACATAAATTGTTTAATTTTTTCCCTTCCAAATATCCATTTAACTTGCTACCTCACTTTTTACTGGAATTTATTAAAATAATAGCCTTTTAGTAAGAACTTCCTTAGTCATCCTATCTGAAATTATACCTCATTCCCTCCCTCTCCTTTTCTCTAAACTATTTTACTCCATGTTTTTACCATTGCCTAACATTCTAAATGGGCTCCCCAATTGGCTCTAGTGGTAAAGAACCATTTGCCAGTGTAGGATACGTGCGGATCCTTAGGTCAGGAAGAAGCCTTGGGAGAGGTAATGGCAGCCCACTCCAGTATTCCTGCCCAGAGAATCACATGGTCAGAGAAGCCTGGCAGGCTACAGTGCATAGCAAAGATTTGGAAATGACTAAGTGACTAACAATTTCACTTTTCTTTCTTGAGGTCCTAGAAGTTATAGTTTACATTGATACACCAAGAATAACCTATAACATGTGGTTTCTCAACTTCATGTGCTCATGAATTATTGGGACATCTTTTTAAAAATGAAGATTCTTATCCAATGAATTTCATGTGGCAGTTAAGATTCTGCATGTCTGTGAAATCTCATCAATGCCACTATTACTGGCCCTCAGATCTCACTCCGAGTAGCATGATTACAAAATATTGCAGATTGTTTAGAAGAAAGATATGTGAAGGGTATCTTTTGAACAACCACTGATTTTTAAGTTAGAAAAATGATCCAGTAATCATTAAGTCTAATCTTTTTATTTTTTCTTTAGTTTTGATTTCCTTCAGTATTGATGTGTTTTACCTAATAAAGTAAGTCGTTTGAGGTGTTATTAGGTCAATAGAGTAAGTCCATAGCTAACCTTTAAAGAGCAAGGTTAGCTATGGATTTTGTATATCTACAAGTCTCCTAGTATTTCAAGTAGGAGGCTTTAAATTCAACAAGGCTGAGAAGACAAGGATATATAGGCAATGCTAAAAGTTAATATGCTTAAATTTCCAATGGAGTACTATAGCAAAAGGAAGTTGGAAATTATATCACAGTTGCAGGATAATGTAGAAGTAGAAATAAGAAAGTATATCTGTTCCTGGTAAAGTATTACCAAACAAGCACATATTAAATTGTCTATTTTTGTTTTAAAGAAATATGGTGTGGAGCCCAATTTCTCTGATTCCTTAGGGCAAACAGATAAGATTTTCTATGCCACATCCCTAATAAAATGAATCTATATGTATCTGAGCATTTGTGCTAAGACACTTCACTTGTGTCCGACTCTGTGACCCTATGGACTGTAGCCCATCTGGTTGCTCTGTCCATGGAATTATTTAGGCAAGGATGCTGGTGTGTGTTTGGAGAAGGCAATGGCAACCCACTCCAGCACTCTTGCCTGGAAAATCCCATGGATGGAGCCTGGTAGGCTGCAGTCCATGGGGTCGCGAAGAGTCGGACACGACTGAGCGATTTCACTTTCACTTTTCACTTTCATGTATTGGAGAAGGAAATGGCAACCCACTCCAGGGTTCTTGCCTGGAGAATCCCAGGGATGGGGGAACCTGGTGGGCTGCCATCTATGGGGTTGCACAGAGTCGGACATGACTGAAGTGACTTAGCAGCAGCAGCAACTGGTGTGTGTTGCCATGCTCTCCTCCAGGGCATTTTCCCTACCCAAGAATCAAACCTACCTCTCTTAACTCTCCTGCATTAGCAGTCAGGTTCTTTACCATTAGGGCCACCTGAGAAGCCCCCTATATGTATCTACTTCTTCTTATCTCGGTTTGTAACAGGATGCTTCCAGAAGGAACAGGATATTTCCTTTGCTCCTACCTTTGTATTCCCACCTGCCAGCAGATGACTAAGATTACACAGTCCAGAGTTATGTGGCAATGAATTTATTGTCTCAAATCACTGCAGATGGTGATTCCAGCCATGAAATTTAAAGATGCTTACTCCTTGGAAGAAAAGTTATGACCAACCTAGATAACATATTCAAAAGCAGAGACATTACTTTGCCAACAAAGGTCCATCTAGTCAAGGCTATGGTTTTTCCAGTGGTCATGTATGGATGTGAGAGTTGGACTGTGAAGAAAGCTCAGTGCTGAAGAACTGATGCTTTTGAACTGTGGTGTTGGAGAAGACTCTTGAGAGTCCCTTGGATTGCAAGGATATCCAACCAGTCCATTCTGAAGGAGATCAGCCCTGGATGTTCTTTGGAAGGTATGATGCTAAAGCTGAAACTCCAGTACTTCGGCCACCTCATGTGAAGAGTTGACTCATTGGAAAAGACTCTGATGCTGGGAGGGATTGGAGGCAGGAGGAGAAGGGGACGACAGAGGATGAGATGGCTGGATGGCATCACTGACTCGATGGACATGAGTCTGAGTGAACTCTGGAAGTTGGTGATGGACAGGGAGGCCTGGTGTGCTGTGATTCATGGGGTCGCAAAGAGTCGGACATGACTGAGCAACTGAACTGAGTGACCACTATGAAGTCTTCTTTGCTCTATCCTCCAAATAATGATGTTGTTGTTGTTGTTTTTCTGATGGTAACTCGTGTCCGACTGTTTGTGACCCCATGGACTGTAGCCTACTAATCTCCTCTGTCTTCCACAATCTCCCAGAGTTTGCTCAAATTCATGTCCATTGAGTCAGTGATGCTATCTAACCATCTCAACCTCTCTCACCCTCTTCTCCTTTTGCTTTCAATCTTTCTCAGCATGAGGATCTTTTCCAATGATGTATTTTTTCCTTTTATGCAGCCAATTTACAGTTCTTTTTTCCTTCTCAATCTTAACTTTCCAAGTGCTATTTCTATAAGTAGTAGTTAGGAGGGATGAATTATGATTCTCAAACTCAAGTATATAGCCTAACTTCTGATTCCATGCTTCCTTTTTTATTTTCTGGAAGAATCCTTCATCCCTTTCTGTTATCTTCGATGGCTGTGATTGTGCCACAGTTCTGTGATCGTACTGCCAAAACCTAGATGGGTAGAGGTCATGAAAGCACTAGTTTCTCTCTGGGGCTCTCTTTCTACACAGACTGCTTTTGTACATTTTATGTCCGTTCCGCATAGCACTTAAAAGTTCATTTATTTTTATTTTTATTAAAAATATTTTTTCGCCTGTTGTCCTCAGTTTTTATTCCAGCTTCCTTAAATACCTTGAATTTTATGTATACTTCTTAATGGAACTTGGTACAGCACCAGGTTGTAAGTTGATAAAACAAATTTGTAAAAGTTTAAATGTCTAGAAATAGTCCTGTTTAATTATTTATTAAATATATATTTTATGTAAATTTTATTAAAGAAATATAATGACATTTGGATGTTGAATAAAATATATCACAGATAAAAGTATCTCTACTTAATTTCAAATCCTTAATTATTTAACATTAAATATGAACAACCATCTTTTTAAAAGCAGTATAATCAATTTTGCATGTTAATATGACACAAAATTATATTTCTTTTGAATTAGAAGGTAAAAGAACAATAAAAAATGAGCAATTATATCTTTGGGATTTACAAAATAAAACTAATTAAATAGTTGGACTTAACTATGTACAATATATTAAAACAATTGATTCAAAATGTCTACATCACAGAAATTCATATAAATACAAATCTGGTTTCTGACAAGCAGCTTAACAATGGCAAAGGAAATCAAATTTCTAACAATTATAGTGTCTTATATTGTAGTATTAGATATTTGAGTACATCCATTGATTTTCTTTTAAGGCACTGACAGTCACAGAAGAGCAAAGAAATTGCAGGTGAAAACTAGCTCCTTAAAATTGTTCAAGGTCATCTCTGAAAATGGAGAAGCTGAGTAGTAAGTTCAGAGGGCTGAAGCAAATTTTTAGAATGGTCTGGCCACTATGTCTTTTGAATAGGATAGCAAGAATAGGATATTAAAAATTATCTTCTCTTCATATTTTATTTACATATTTAGTTTATTTATTATTCCTTTATCATTAGTTTAATTGTGCTAGAAACAATTTACCTAATGCCGTCAGGTTATTTGCTCTTGGATTTACCTGATGCAGAGTTTAAAATGTCTGTGAAATAGGGTGAGAGACGTGCTTTAAGACACATTCTTATTCTGAAGGATCTGAGTCTAGTGTGTATCATTTATTATTCCCCATCCTGATGTGGTTGTGGTGATACACTTGCAATATTTATAAGGCTCAAATCAGCAATGGAATAGATATGAGAGAATGGCTTTCTGACCCCTTCATTTATCTCTTTGATTCTTCCCAATTTCTTAGGAGCAAAAAAGATTTCTTCCTCCTCCCCACTTCTCTCTTCTTCTGGGTAAGTTAGTAGGAATTAAACATAGACTGACTATCAATGCTAATTTTGTTAACATGGAAATTAAATTTAAAATTAGCCTTCTGTTTTATTCTTGTATAAAATGTCCCAACAATAATCCTTTGTTCCCAGGGGCAGATGAGTTCCTTCAAGATCTAGGAAAATGTTTTCATGAGGACAAGGATTTTGTTTTGGTCACTGATTTAAATGCTTTCTTGGTCACCCAAGTAGAGTAGAGACGACTATTGCTCACATATATCCTTTTCTCCTCCTGGGCATATCAGTAGCCCCACATTCAAACCAGTTGGTGTAGGCAAAAGTGATATGTGTCCTTTCCAGGAGAAAAATACTATAGGTTTATAAGACCAGTGCTTTTTATCTTGCTGTGGCAATCTTGGAGAGAGGCTTTGCTGAGACTATGAAGTTACAAGATTAAAAATACATCATTACACACTAGAGCTGCTGCATCATTGCACACTCTACAGTTGCCTTAGAGATTTGCATAAGTAAGAACAAACTGTTGCAGTGTTAAAGTTGGAGTTTTGCTGTTGTTTTTCTTTTTTTTTTTTCCACAAGATAAGATAGCATATTCTGACTCTCATTCAGTTCAGTTCAGTCTTTCAGTTATGTCTGACTCTTTGTGATCCCATGGATGGCAGCATGCCAGGCCTCCCTGCCCATCATCAACTCCTGGGGTTTACTTAAACTCATGTCAATTGAGTCAGTGATGCCATCCAACTGTCTCATCCTCTGACGTCCCCTTCGCCTTCTGCCTTCAATCTTTACCAGCATCAGGGTCTTTTCAAATGAGTTAATTCTTCACATCAGATGGTCAAAGTATTGGAGTTTCAGCTTCATCATCAGGCCTTCCAAAGAATAGTTGGGACTGATTTTCTTTAAGATGGACTAGTTGGATTTCCTTGCAATTTAAGGGACTCTTGAGAGTCTTCTCCAATATTACAGTTCAAAAGAATCAATTCTCTGGAACTCAGCTTTATTTATAGTCCATCTCTCACATCCATAAATGACTACTGGGAAAACCATAGCTTTGACTAGAGGGACCTTTGTTGACAAAGTAATGTCTCTGCTTTTTAATATGCTGTCTAGTTTGGTCCTAACTTTTCTTCCAAGGAGTATGCATCTTTTAATTTCATGGCTGCAGTCACCATCTTCAGTGATTTTGGAGCCCCCCAAAATAAAGTCTGGCACTGTTTTCACTGTTTCCCCATCTATTTCCCATCAAGTGATGAGACCAGATGCCATGATCTTAGTTTTCTGAGTGCTGAGTTTTAAGCCAACTTTCTTCTCCTTCTCCTTTCTTTTTTTTTTTTTTTCTATTTAGTTTTTTTTTTTTAATTTTATTTTATTTTTAAACTTTACAAATTGTATTAGTTTTGCCAAATATCAAAATGAATCCATCACAGGTATACATGTGTTCCCCATCCTGAACCCTCCTCCCTCCTCCCTCCCCATACCATCCCTCTGGGTCGTCCCAGTGCACTAGCCCCAAGTATCCAGTATCGTGCATCGAACCTGGACTAGCAACTCATTTCATACATGACATTATACACGTTTCAGTGCCATTCTCCCAAATCTTCCCACCCTCTCCCTCTCCCACAGAGTCCATAAGACTGTTCTATACATCAGTGTCTCTTTTGCTGTCTCATACACAGGGTTATTGTTACCATATTTCTAAATTCGATATATATGCGTTAGTATACTGTACTGGTGTTTTTCTTTCTGGCTTACTTCACTCTGTATAATAGGCTCCAGTTTCATCCACCTCATTAGAATTGATTCAAATGTATTTTTTTAATGGCTGAGTAATACTCCATTGTGTGTATGCACCACAGCTTTCTTATCCATTCATCTGCTGATGGACATCTAGGTTGCTTCCATGTCCTGGCTATTATAAACAGTGCTGCGATGAACATTGGGGTACACGTGTCTCTTTCCCTTCTGGTTTCCTCAGTGTGTATGCCCAGCAGTGGGATTGCTGGATCATAAGGCAGTTCTATTTCCAGTTTTTTAAGGAATCTCCACACTGTTCTCCATAGTGGCTGTACTAGTTTGCATTCCCACCAACAGTGTAAGAGGGTTCCCTTTTCTCCACACCCTCTCCAGCATTTATTGCTTGTAGACTTTTGGATCGCAGCCATTCTGACTGGTGTGAAATGGTACCTCATAGTGGTTTTGATTTGCATTTCTCTGATAATGAGTGATGTTGAGCATCTTTTCATGTGTTTGTTAGCCATCTGTATGTCTTCTTTGGAGAAATGTCTATTTAGTTCTTTGGCCTATTTTTTGATTGGGTCATTTATTTTTCTGGAGTTGACAGTTATCAAGACAATATGGTACTGGCACAAAGACAGAAATATAGATCAATGGAACAAAATAGAAAGCCCAGAGATAAATCCACGCACATATGGACACCTTATCTTTGACAAAGGAGGCAAGAATATACAATGGATAAAAGACAATCTCTTTAACAAGTGGTGCTGGAAAAACTGGTCAACCACTTGTAAAAGAATGAAATTAGAACACTTTCTAACACCATACACAAAAATAAACTCAAAATGGATTAAAGATCTAAACATAAGACCAGAAACTATAAAACTCCTAGAGGAAAACATAGGCAAAACACTCTCTGACATACATCACAGCAGGATCCTCTATAACCTACCTCCTAGAATATCGGAAATAAAAGCAAAAATAAACAAATGGGACCTAATTAACCTTAAAAGCTTCTGCACACCAAAGGAAACTATCAGGAAGGTGAAAAGACAGCCTTCAGAATGGGAGAAAATAATAGCAAATGAAGCAATGGACAAACAACTAATCTCAAAAATATACAAGCAACTCCTACAGCTCAACTCCAGAAAAATAAATGACCCAATCAAAAAATGGGCCAAAGAACTAAATAGACATTTCTCCAAAGAAGACATACAGATGGCTAACAAACACATGAAAAGATGCTCAACATCACTCATTATCAGAGAAATGCAAATCAAAACCACTATGAGGTACCATTTCACACCAGTCAGAATGGCTGCGATCCAAAAGTCTACAAGCAATAAATGCTGGAGAGGGTGTGGAGAAAAGGGACCCTCTTACACTGTTGGTGGGAATGCAAACTAGTACAGCCACTATGGAGAACAGTGTGGAGATTCCTTAAAAAACTGGAAATAGAACTGCCTTATGATCCAGCAATCCCACTGCTGGGCATACACACTGAGGAAACCAGAAGGGAAAGAGACACGTGTACCCCAATGTTCATCGCAGCACTGTTTATAATAGCCAGGACATGGAAGCAACCTAGATGTCCATCAGCAGATGAATGGATAAGAAAGCTGTGGTACATATACACAATGGAGTATTACTCAGCCATTAAAAAGAATTCATTTGAATCGGTTCTAATGAGGTGGATGAAACTGGAGCCTATTATACAGAGTGAAGTAAGCCAGAAGGAAAAACACCAATACAGTATACTAACGCATATATATGGAATTTAGAAAGATGATAACAATAACCCTGTATATGAGACAGCAAAAGAGACACTGATGTATGGAACAGTCTTTTGGACTCTGTGGGTGAGGGAGAGGGTGGGAAGATTTGGGAGAATGGCACTGAAACATGTAAAATATCATGTATGAAACAAGATGCCAGTCCAGGTTCAACACATGATACTGGATGCTTGGGGCTAGTGCACTGGGACGACCCAGAGGGATGGTATGGGGAGGGAGGAGGGAGGAGGGTTCAGGATGGGGAACACATGTATACCTGTGATGGATTCATTTTGATATTTGGCAAAACTAATACAATTATGTAAAGTTTAAAAATAAAATAAAATTAAAAAAAAATGGGACCTAATTAAACTTAAAAGCTTCTGCACATCAAAGGAAACTATTAGCAAGGTGAAAAGGCAGCCTTCAGAATGGGAGAAAATAATAGCAAATGAAGCAACTGACAAACAACTAATCTCAAAAATATACAAGCAACTCCTCTTTTACTTTTGTCAAGAAGCTATTTAGTTCTTCTTTGCTTTCTGCCATAAGGGTGGTGTCATCTACATATCTGAGGTTATTAATATTTCTCCTGGCAATCTTGATTCCAGCTTGTGCTTCATCCAGCCCAGCATTTTGCATGATGTACTCTGCATATAAGTTAAATAAGCAGGGTGACAATATACAGCCTTGACATACACCTTTCCAGATTTGGAACCAGTCTGTTGTTCCAAACAAATGATTTTGTTTTTATTTCTAAGTGTTTCTTTAAATTCTATGAGCCTAATGTCTCTTGCACACAGATTTCCTCACTCTTGAATAATAAATAATCTTATGGTCACTGTATATCACAAAAGTGAGTGAAGTCACTCAGTTCTAACTGTTGCTTTCTGACCTGCATACAGATTTCTCAGGAGGCCAGTCAGGTGGTCTGGTATTGCCTTCTCTTGAAGAATTTTCCACAGTTTGTTGTGATCCACACAGTCAAAGGCTTTGGCACCATTAATAAAGCAGTAGTAGATGATTTTTCTGGAACTCTCTTTCTTTCTCAATGATCCAGCAGATGTTGGCAATTTGATCTCTGGTTCCTCTGCCTTTTCTAAATCCAGCTTGAACATCTTTGAGTTCATGGTTCACATACTGTTGACTCTCATTTCAAGGATCTAAAATAGTGCTTGACACAAGTAAGTATGTGCTAGTTTACTATATCTACATAACAAATTGCCGCAAATTTGATGACTTGGAGCAACGTTCACTTATTAGCTCACAGTCTATAGGTCAGTAGTTCAGACTGCCATTAGTAGGTTCTCTGCTCAGAATATTATCAGACTGAAATCAAGATGTTGACCAGGCAGAGTTTTCATCTGGAACCTCTGGGTAAAATTCAATTAAAAGCACATTCTTGTTGAAGTAATTCAGTTTCTTGTAACATGAAGGTGCCTGTTTCTTTGCTGCTAATCAGGATCACTCTTAGATCCCAGAAGTTATTGCATTCTTATCCATGTGCCCCCTCCCCTCATCAAATCAGGAATGATGTATCAGGTATTTCTTGTACTTTGTGTCTCTGAATTCCCTTTTCTCTAGTCTTTAGGTGCATATTTAAATGGCCCATGTAATTAGGTCATATCAACCTGGATAATCTCCTTTTAATTAGCTCAAGGTCGACAGATTAGTAAACTTCATTACAATCTCTTTTGCCATGTAATGTAATATAACCATAGTAGTTGCTGCTGCTGCTGTAATTCACTAAGCTGTGTCTGACTCTTTGTGACCCCATGGGCTGAAGCCCACCAGGCTCCTCTGTCCATGGGATTTTGTTGGCAAGAATACTAGAATGAGTTACCATTTCCTTCTCCAAAGGATCTTCCTGACACAGGGATTGAATCCTCTTCTTCTGCTTAACAGGCAGATTCTTTACTAGTGAGTCACCTGGGAAGCCCATGACCACAGTGGTTATAACCTCTTAAATTCAGTTTCCAACACACTCAAGGGAATAATGAGAATATATTAAACAGAGAGTCATAATGAGAATATATTAAAGAGAGAGTCTTTAGGGGTCATCTTAGAATATTTCCTACTGCAAAGTACATGGAGATTTTTTTCTTGGAGGAATAAATGAAATGAAAGAAGATGATAGAATAAGTGTATGGCCATGCACCAAAAAATCAAACAGGGAAAATATACCTGCAAATGCATATACACACACATGCACACACACATACATATGCACACACACACATATACCCATACATATAAAATGCCATTAGGATTACTAAAAAATCAATTCTGTTCTAAGAAATACTGCATCTAAAAAATAAATTTTTAATAAAAATGTTCTCTGAAAATCAGAGAATTTCTAAAATAATTTTTAGAAAATCATCTCTAAAAATTAGCTCTGAAAATCACTTACAGGACTGAATACAAGTTCCAAGGTGATCTCTCCTATTAATAATTCAGATCTTATGTAAAAGTCACTTCCAGGAGTCCTTCTGAAACCCCAAAGACTCAGATGTTATGAATTTATGCCATAGCATTCTGTACAACTAGACTTATAACTAACTCATCACACTTTGGACATGACTTCTTAATCATCTGCTCAGCACTGTATCCCTGATTGTTGCTAAGTCACTTCAGTCGTGTCCGACTCTCTGTGACCCCATAGACGGCAGCCCAACAGGCTCCCCCCGTCCCTGGGATTCTCCAGGCAAGAACATTGGAGTGGGTTGCCGTTGCCTTCTGCAATGCATGAACGTGAAAAGTGAAAGTGAAGTCATTCAGTCATGTCCGACTCCTAGCAACCCCATGGACCACAGTCCACTAGCCTCCTCCGTTCACGGGATTTTCCAGGCAAGAGTACTGGAGTGGGGTGCCATTGCCTTCTCCGTCCTGAATGTTAGCACATTGTATTTATTGGATACATCATGTCATGGTTTTCATAAAGCCTTGATTTTTTGCCCTTTTTCTTAACTTCCTCAATATTAGTTCTTAAGTTCTTATTATTAAGGTTTCATACTATACTGCAATTACTTTAAGAGTGCTATTTTTTTTCTCACATAGATTATATGTTCTTTGAAGACAGATATTATTTCTTTTTTTCTCCTTTCTAGTCTCCACAGAATCAACATCATCATTAGCAGATATATTCCCTAGGGATTTGTTGTTTGGTTGATCAATGAACAAGAGAGCATTTAACAAAGCAAATTTTATGTCTCAAAATAATTTACAAAATTAGATGTTATATAAGTTGTTAATTATGGAATAGAATGCAAAATTAGTAAGAGAAAGTAGAAAATCTGTATAAGCTAAAGTTTTTAGGGAAGATATTTTGTAAATTTTTATAGCATAAATATCTATAAATCAAACAGATGAACATTTTTTTAAAAGTCATCCACTTAAAAAAAACCTGGTGCCCAAAGCTGGAAAACTTAAAAGATTGAAATAATTAATGTAATATTGGATTCTAACTCAAAGCATGTCAAATATATATGTGCCTATGTTTATATAAGTAAATTATTGATAAAATAAATATATGAGGAGAGGGAAATGTTTTCTTTTCAGAGGATATCTAAATAATACTCATAGGTATCTTGCCTCTTCCAGTAAGTGATACTCAATTTTCTCCTTGATTGTGAGCTCGACTTCAGGACTTGTTTGCAGAGAATATACTATGCATCAAGCATTGTACCAAGCATTTTATGTAAGTACATAGCAACTTCATAACAAGGAAATCTAGAAGACACTGCCATAACCAAATAATCACCAGTAGTAAGTCCTATAGATGACATCAGAGTGTGTTGGAAGGGCACTTTAGCTCTGATTTCTGCCCCCAAACATAGAACACTAGCCTAATTATGAGAAATTAAATGACATTCTGCAAAGTAAATTGTCAATATTCTTCAAAATTCTCCAGGTCAGGTCAGGAAAAATGAAAAGACTCCTAAACTGTTGTAGACAGGAGGAGAACACGGAAACATGAAAATGGAATGTAATGTAGTATCCTAATCCAGATGGTGGAACAGTAAAAGGATATTATTGGGAATATCGCTAAAATCTGTTTTAAAATCTGAATAAAATCTGGTGTTTAATTAATACTAATGAAATAGTATTATTTTCCTAGTTTTGAAAAATGTAGAAGGTTATGTAAGATGTTATATAACAGAGGAAATTTGTCAGTGGGCATATAGAACTTTCTCTACTCTGCAAATCTTCATAAATCTAAAATTATTACAAAGCCAAGTCTAAAAGTTTACTAAAATTATATATCTATCTCTAGCCATATGTATGTATTATTTTATATATCAGTTCAGTTCAGTCACTCAGTCATGTCTGACTCTTTGCAACCCCTTGGACTGCAGCATGCCAGGCTTCCCTGTCCATCACCAACTCCTGGAGCTTGCTCAAATTCATGTCCATTGAGTCGGTGATGCCATCCAACCATCTCATCCTCTGTCATCCCTTTCTCCTCCTGCTTTCAATCTTGCCCAGCATCAGGGTCTTTTCTAATGAGTCAGTTCTTCGCATTAGGTGGCCAAAGTAATGGAGTTTCAGCTTCAGCATTAGTCCTTCCAGTGAATATTCAGGAATGATTTCCTTGAGGATTGACTGGTTTGATCCTTTAGGATTGACTTCTTTGTCCTGATAATATATATCGAATATCCATAAATATGTATTTTTTGTAAAATATATTTTAAACATGAATATATATATGTATCTATACATATCTAATCTAACTCAGGAATTGTTCATCTTAAACTCGAATTATGGAAGGTGTTTTGTTAGCATTCTTAATTCTGAAAAATCTATCTCAGGTACTAGAGAACTGTGACTTTAAATAGAGATGGAAGCAGACATTCCATAATTGATTTGTGATAATTACAGTTTTTTATAGCCTTTTGTTGAAAAAGACTCCCTTAAAAGAGCCTTGCAGCAAAAGTACATGACCACACAGTGTACACACTTGCACATACCTACAGAATTAACTCAATAAAACCTAGGAGACTTACTGAACTAGAATCCCTGTTTCTCATAGCAGCAAAGTGCTCATTAGCAAGGTCTTTCTTTAAGCCTCAGGTTTATTATCTTTAAATGGAGACAAGGATATTTCCCACATCACAGTATTATTCTAAGATATAAATGGGATCATACGTGTGGAATGCTTAGAATTTTATACATAGGAAGCACTTGTTCAAAGGTTAGATATTAATATAATTATTTTTGGCATCTAATCTGGGTGTACTATGTAATATTTTTTTTCCATTTTTTCATAGAATAAGACTGGTAATTAATATGCTCTGAGAAACAATTAAATACCACATATTATGCCAAATAAATTCTTATTTAATTCTCTTCACAAACAAATAAATTGGTATAGCTCCATTACATGCATGAAGAACAGTGACTTAGAGAATTTAAGTAACATATTCAGATTTGGAACAGCAGTAGAGAAAGGAGATGGATGCTTAATTTGGCCTGCTTAACTCTGAAATCCACATGTACTACAGCAACTTTATTTTACTGATAATATTTTATTATCTTTGGATTCAAGGTAATTAGGTTAAATGAAAACTAAATAACTAAAATTATGACTGGCATATAGAATACCCTCAGTAAAAGTTTGTTATATTTTTTATTTATAACAGTTAATATAGCCTAAATAGAATCAGATTATTTTCATATAAAATGATATTGCTATCTCATAAAATAGTTTTTCAGCTCCATATATTTGTTTTAGAAAGTTTTAGTATTTCTAATCGCCTTCAGTCTTATTTTGTTGTATTAAAAGATAGCTTTTGGAGCTTGCATTCTTGTCATTTACTGAATTCTTCTCCTTTAAAAAATCGAATTATATTATCCATAAAAAAATAAAGAATACGCAGTAGAAAGCATAAAGACATTTAAATTAAAGGTTGATAAAAACTTTATAGATTGTGAAAAGTAATTTTTCCTGAAAAATACTTTATCGTAAAGAAAATAGATAAATATGCCATATAATGGATAGTTTGTGTAGTATATATCACAACTAGGAAGATTATTCAGGAAAAAAATGGAGCTTATTTTAAGAATAGCACTGGTTTGTTTTGAGAATTCATACATGCTCTGGAAGTTTTGGCAGAAGTAACATATAAGACATTAGGAGAGAGAGATCTCTGGAGCCCTTTCCAGCTCCCCAGTTTTCAAGTGTGGTAGCTAATGAGTAACTAATCGGGTAGCTAATGTTCTCTTAAGCACTCTTTTCCAAGGGTTTCATCCAGAATGATTTTCACAATACGCAAACCCAAATCCTGTGGGATTTGCTTGCAATTTGTTCACAGGGTGTCTCTCCCATGTGTTCAAATGCAAGTCCTTCAACTACTACATAAAAGCTACTATTTTCTTCTTCTCTTCCGGAGAAACTGGATGCTGAAATTTGACTTGCTGATAAGTCCAGCTATGGGGCCATGAGAGAACTCTTCAGCATCAGGGCTTCCCTGGTGGCTTAGCAGTAAAGAATCTGCATGCCAATGCAGGAGACACTGAGATGTGGATTTGGTCCCTGGGTCAGGAAGATTCCTTGGAGAAGAAACTGGCAACCCACTCCAGTATTCTTGCCTGGGAAATCTCATGGACAGAGAAACCTGGTGGGCTACAGTCCATGGGGTTGCAAAGAGTCAAACATGATTTAGTGAGAAAACGTGAACAACTAAGTCCAGCAGTGGGGGCCTTGAGAGAATTCCTCAGCATCTCTAGGCTGTGGGGAAACACTTTCTATCAGTTTCGTATTATGCGTCCTCACATGAGAACCATCCTATTTTTTTATGTCTCTGACATCACAGAGCTTATTAAACTGTCACTTAGCTTTCAATTAATTTTTTTTCTTTAATAGAAAATTATTTAATTAGTATACATGTGTTCCCCATCCTGAACCCTCCTCCCTACTCCCTCCCCACACCATCCCTCTGGGTCGTCCCAGTGCACCAGCCCCAAGCATCCAGCATTGTGCATTGAACCTGGACTGGCCACCATCACCCTAATACCAAAACCTGACAAAGATCCCACAAAAAAACAAAACTACAGGTCAATTAATTTTTTAACTCCTCCCAAATTTTTGTTTCTCCACTTTTCATGACTCAAACATAGCATCATGACTGAAATTTATGAAATTTCATAAATGTATATGTCTCCTGTGCAAACAGGAAGAGAAATTTTTATGTCTCCTATGCAAGCACATAGATGGTCTTTTAAGATGAGAGGCGCTAATAACTGAAAAATACTTTTCTTAATTTTTCTTATATGCAAAAGCCAAGATGAAGCCAATTGTTCTATGCAAAACTAAATCAACAAATTTAAAATTTTAAAGTGCTTAAGAATAATTCCTAAGTGAAAATTAAAGAGGAGGAGGAAAGAAGAACCAAAGAACATGTAAATGTGGAAAACACAACTAGTTCAATTCTTTCTCTGTTTATTGTCAGGTTTTTAATAGAAACATCCCTTCTCAGTTTCTCAGATAAAAACTACAGAAAATAACTATTATTCAGCTGTGTTTTGGTGAATGGATTTTTTTTAGGAACACCTGCAAAGGTGCTGAGTTTTACATCTAGGCATATACAAAGGACTCAGGTACATAAAAGCTGCAGAGAGAGGAGAATTGATACATTTTATAAAAATGACAGATATAAGAAATATCCATCTTCTCCAATGAATAGGATTTTTATAATCAGGTCAGCTGTGTTTTCTTGATCTCTTCATTTTGCTTGTGTTCAATAACAGGAACTGGAGAAGAGAATGGCTACCCACTCCAGTATTCTTGCATGGAAAACTTTATGGACAGAGGCCACAGTCCATGGCATCGCAAAAAGTTGGACACGACTGAGTGACTAACAAATAACAGGAAACTCATCAGTCTCATCTTCAAATAGATTCATGTGTATACCTGTGTTCAAATAGAAGTCATGCATGTAGTTTAAGCTCTAGAGAGTGAACCTTGCTCAAAGAAATAAGTATTATGAACAACTATAGTTGTGAACAGTTTAGTTCACAGACAATATTTAAGGTATTTCTTACACAGAATAAATTCTAAAATACTTAAAAATATATCTATATGAAACATTTCTGTTCATACTATAGATTTTACAAATAAGCAATAATAAAGTAATGAAAGAATTAAAAAAACATACACACAAGATCTGTTTTCACATAAGTACACATACCCCAAATTTAAAAAGTTAATACTATTAGTTTAATTTTGTTTTTGCTAGATAGTTTTTAAAGTGTTGCGGGATTGTCTCTGTTTTATTTTTTCAGAATAGACAGTTATGTCATGGACTTATGAACAAAGATATGTGCAGTACTGTACATTCTCAGCACAATGTGGTTCAGAAAATGTTAGAGGAACGAGACTCCCACTCCCCCATTCCATGTAGAGTGGCTGCTCTCAAGGCACACCTGTTACCCTAGCTAAGAGGAATATATGGAGGGCTAAGGCACTAGGTGTAAGAGAATCTGGGCTGTGAGATGGTAATGAGTCCAGGATGTAGACAAGGAGAATCTACTTAACCTTCAGTGGAGAAATGGAGAGAAAGCAAGCATCCCATTAGGTTCCCCATATTTAAACACCTTCCTATAGAGAACAGTAATAGTTGGACATGTGCATGTATGGTAAGTCACTTTAGTCATCTGTGACTCTTTGCAACCCTCTTGACTGTAGCCTGTCAGGCTTCTCTGTCCATGAGATTCTTCAGGCAAGAATACTGGAGTGGGTTGCCATGCGCTCCTTCAGGGGAATAGTTGGACAACATTATACAAAAAATAGTGTCCACCAACAGAGGAAGGGCTAACAAGCTTTATCTGTAAAGTGGCAACACACATCTCATCTCTTTCCTCTCCACTGCAACAAAGTGAAGACACTGAACCTTAAAGAAAGAGATTCTCACCTCAATTCACTAAAGATCCTGGATTTTGAAGAGGAAACAGGAGGCATCTTAGGCAAATCAAAGTTAGACTGAACTCTTCTTGTCCTTTCATTCAATCAACTGTTGCTCTGGAAAATTTCTGTGATTATACAAGATTTAAGTTAGTTCAGTGCTCGAATTTCAATAGATAACATGTTACATATCTCTGTCCTTTTTCTTCTCATCTCATTGTGTTAGCTTTCTTTATTCTACATTGGAAAATACTTTTGGGGAACCCTCCTACACTGTTGGTGGGAATGTAAACTGGTATAGTCACTATGGAGAACAGTTTGGAGGTTCCTAAATAAACTAAAAATAGAGTTACCATATGATCCTACAATGCCACTCCTAGGCATATATCCAGAGAAAAACATAGTCCAAAAGGATACACACACTCCAGTCTTCATTACAACACTCTTTACAATAGCCAAGACACAGAAGCAACCTAAATGTCCATTGACAGAGGAATGGATAAGGAAGATGTGGTACATTTATACAATGGAATGTTCCTCAGCTATTAAAAGGAATAAAATAATGCCATCTGTAGCAAGATAGATGGATCTGCAGTGAAGGTCACTCATACTGAGTAAAGTAAGTCAGACAGAGAAAGAGAAATATTGTATTAATATGATATCACTTATAATTGGTACACACAAAAAATGATACAAATGATCTTATTTATAAAACAGAAACAGACTTACAGACTTAGAGAACAAATTTATGGTTTTCAGGGTGAAGAGTGTGGGGGGAATGGATAATTAGGGAGTTTGAGAGTGACATATACATGCTGCTATATTTAAAATGGATAACCAACATGGACTTACTGTATTAAGAAAGGAACCCCTGCTAAATACTCTTTAATAACCTAAATGGGGAAAGAATTTGAAAACAAATAGATACATGTGTATGTATAACTGAATCACTTTGCTGTACACCTGAAACTACTACAACATTGTTAATCAATTATATTCTAGCATAAAATTAAAAGTTAAAAAATAAAGCAAAATAGATTAAAACCAAAAAAAAGAAAAGACTTTTTTCTTTTCTCAGTTATTGTTCAGTACCTTTTGCTTCTACTTGACTCTCCAAGTTCTGCCAGGGCTCCCTCCATGCCAATCACCTAGTATTCCTGGACACACATTCTCAGTGAGACACTGCTTTATCCACAGAAACTAAAAGATTGATGCAGGATAGACAAATTACCCTTCTACTCTATTTTCCTATTTCTTTATTCATGACAAGTCCATCAATCAAGAAGCTTTGCCTGTGTTTCATATTGATTTTTTGAAGGATTAGAGTTGTTTAATGAACTTTTATAAAGAAATAGACACAACTGTAGGCAGTGTGACTTTTTTTATTCTTTTAAAGGCAATACTTCAGGAGATTAGAATAGAGGTTTAAGCAGTGAAATAACATGGTCAAATTTCACTTAGGAAATAGAAACAGTAATAGAGAAATGACTGTATTACCAAGTGTAAGAGTAAAGTTAATGAAAGATAACTTTGTTCATAAGGAAGATGCATATTTGCAAGTAATAAATATGTCAAATCAGTACATTTTAAGAATTTATTACTACAAATAAATTTATTAATATTAACAAATTCTTAAAATGTGATCTTTTTTAATATCTAAGATCACAAAATCTATTCCCAGAAACATTCACAATTTTACAATTTTAATGTTGTATCCATCTCATTTTCCTTTGGAATCAATGAGGATAACTTTGGCTGAAAGAAACATCAAATTGAAATAATTCAAATAAGATTAAAAACTCATTGTCATACTTAACATTAAATTCCAAGGTTGGTGATATGATCTCTCAAGAATATTACAATGGACATCAGTACTTTTTGTCTTTCTTTTCTGCCATCCTTGGCATTCCAGTTTGCATTTGGAATAGTCCTCTTTATGGTTACAAGGTAGATGCATCAAATTCCTTAATAGCATTCATATCTGAAAAGGTCCAGCTAAAGAACAATGATGATTTTTCTATGTGTGTCTTTTCTTTTTTTTTTTTTTTTAACCAGGGAAGAAACATTTTCTAGAACCATTCTTCTCCTCCTCCAGACAGGTAGGTAAGTAAGTTACTGTCACTCAGTTGTGTCTGACTTTCTGCAACCCTGTAACCTGCAGCCCGCCAGGCTCCTCTGTCCATGGCACTCTCCAGGCAAGAATACTGGAGTGGGTAACCATCCTCTTCTACAGGCCAGACAACTTTATCCCATGTTTAAGTGCTAGAATTGGCTCATATACCCATTTTTCAATTGACCTTTTAGAAGAGGAATTAAATTTTTATTAGGGAGTTAGGATGACTCATATAGAGCTGTGCAAAAATTTAAACAAAATTGAGACACTTCTAGCCAAAAACAAGAATAAATAGTGAGTAAATTGATACTCAATAGTTACTGTTAAGCCATGTGAAAACAATATTTTAAGAAATCCCCAGCAGAGAAATGCAAATCAAAACCACTATGAGGTACCATTTCATACCAGTCAGAATGGCTGCGATCCAAAAGTCTACAAGCAATAAATGCTGGAGAGGGTGTGGAGAAAAGGGAACTCTCTTACACTGCTGGTGGGAATGCAAACTAGTACAGCCACTCTGGAGAACAGTGTGGAGATTCCTTAAAAAACTGGAAATAGAACTGCCTTATGATCCAGCAATCCCACTGCTGGGCATGCACACTGAGGAAACCAGAAGGGAAAGAGACACGTGTACCCCAATGTTCATCGCAGCACTGTTTATAATAGCCAGGACATGGAAGCAACCTAGATGTCCATCAACAGATGAATGGATAAGAAAGCTGTGGTACATATACACAATGGAGTATTACTCAGCCATTAAAAAGAATACATTTGAATCAGTTCTAATGAGGTGGATGAAACTGGAGCCTATTATACAGAGTGAAGTAAGCCAGAAAGAAAAACACCAATATGGAATTTAGAAAGATGGTAATAATAACCCTGTAAACGAGACAGCAAAAGAGACACTGATGTATAGAACAGTCTTTTGGACTCTGTGGGAGAGGGAGAGGGTGGGGAGATTTGGGAGAATGGCATTGAAATACGTATAATATCATATATGGAACGAGTCGCCAGTCCAGGTTCAATGCACGATACTGGATGCTTGGGGCTGGTGCACTGGGACAACCCAGAGGGATGGTATGGGGAGGGAGGAGAGAGGAGGGTTCAGGATGGGGAACATATGTATATCTGTGGCGGATTCATTTTGATATTTGGCAAAACCAATACAATATTGTAAAGTTTAAAAATAAAATAAAATTTAAAAAAAATAAAGGATAAGCAAAGAATGAGAAATGAGATATAGAATTATAATAAGAAGAAAATGGAGTGGTGAATGGAAATCAGATAATACAAGATCTCTCAACTTCATGGTGAAGAGTGTGTTCAGAGTGGTCATGTGCTTTAAATCCTTCAAATAAAATAATAAATATGAGCAGAAGGAAACTCTACTAAAATACTGTTGCATAAATACAAATTTTACTTTTTTATATTATTGAAAGTAAAAATATTTCACCAAAGAAATACTCACTCTGTCTCCAGGAAGTCCATCCTCCCTACTCCTCTACACTTCAGTATTTGGTGTCACATACATGCCCAGTTATGTCAGACCTCAAGATTTATTTATACCATTAGTGAAAGCTCGAATACTCCCCTTCCTTTATTACATTTATTTAAACTCCAGTCCTTTTTTAGTGACAACTGTGAGTTCCAATTCTCTGTATACAAAGTCTAAAATGAGTTGCTGTTCCCAGTGAAACTTTCTTTGATTACCACAAACCACATTATCCTCTCTGGGGTGGCGTAGAAACTGAGAAATTAAAGAACAGTGACCTGATTTTTGAATTTCTCATCTGATGACTGTTCTTATTATCTTAGTCAGTTCAATAACTTGTCCTGGCCTCAGTTTCTTCATTGGCAAATTAGGGATTCAAAATTCTGCTTTTCTAGAAGAGATGTTTTATAGATTTAAATTGGGTACTGTATGTATTAATAAAATGCTTGGTACAATCACTGACACATAGTAAACTTTTGTTAAGTGTTATTAATAAACAAAATACTGTGCATTTAAGGACAACTTACTACTTTTCAGTTTTGTACTATTTATTCCTCCTTTCTTTCCAGTCCTCACTAGCAGTTTCACAAATGGAAGTTCATCTCTCTAGCTAAGATGAATGGATTGACACAGCTAAGAGAAGTGGTTCTCATGCTTCATTGTGCAGAATTATGGCCTAGAAACTTGGTTAGAATGGAGATTTTCCTGGCTTTCCCCTAGAGATTTTGACAACAGAATAATTATGTTTGTGGCCAAAATATGCATGTTTAACAAATAGTCTGGCTGCTTCCAAACAGGGAATCCATGGATGGCATGCAGAGAAGCACTATCTGGCAATGGGATAAGGAATATGCTTTGATAAAAACTTGCTGTGAGGTATAAAACAATGAACTCAAAGGTTTTCATGCATGTCATGTTATAAACCACAGAGTCTTGAAGTTAAAACATGTCAGGAAGATAATCTCTCCCTTTCGTATGTGAAATCAAATTGTATATGCTAAAATGATGTCCAAGTTTGAGTTACTATAATTCTAACGTCTTTGAAGAAAGTCATGGGGTTTTTTTGTGTCACAAAATAGTAGATAGTTAATAATAATGTCTTTATCTATTGATTTATCATCACATCACAAATAAAGCAGACAAACTTCACTTTAAGAAAACCTCATATTGAAGTGTCAACATATTCTAAAACAAAGAATAACAGAGAATTAAACAAAGATATCGTGTAAATATCCCAGTATAAAATGATCCTTTAGTGTAGTTTTTGGTAGTTTGCCTGGTTTCTTTTGTAAATGCAGAGTAATAGCCTTTCTAATACTTCTCTAAAATATTATGAACCATTTTTATAGGTTTTCGTAACCAATCATAGAAGCAAAGACAATACAAATTTAACATAGTGAGTAGGTCATACATTCCCTCCTGAGACACATTATTCCCTGCATTACATTTGTTTAACTCTCCAGGGCTACATTTTTCCAATAATATGCATGGATAGTTCCATTATCATCCAAGGTAGTTGAACATTAATGAATCACTCAGCATAAGAAGAATAATGTCCCATATCTTTCTGAATTTTCTAGGAATTCATCTAATAGTAGCTGGGTAAGCATAAAATAATCTTCCCTGAATGATTATTTCTTTCTTTTTTTTTTTTTATGCTCTGGCTCACATATATGCATCAGTGTGCAAAGTACTACTAAATATTTTGGATTTTTAAGAGAATGTCTTCATCTGAGAAATATGTTTGTTTGTTTGTTTTACTGCCATGCTGTGGAGTACGTGGATCTTATTTCCTTGTCCGGATATCAAACCCATGTCCCCTGCAGTTGAAGCACACAATCTGAGCTACTGGATCACCTGGTACATAGATTCTTGTTCTAGTATTTTCTTTGAATGTAAACAGTTAACAGTGATATGTTTTATTTTCTCCTCTGTGCTTTGTGCACAGTCAGATAAAAGAGATATAGGTAAAAATCTCTGGAAATCATGACAAATGTAAGAATGGAGTTTGTTTTTTATTAATCAGAGAGAACTCTTGATTTACAGCACTGAGTTTAGAGAACGACTACCATTAGAATGTGCCTTTACTTTTGACATACTGTGATCATGAGTTTCTTCATAAAGTACACATCAATGTATTTTTCAAAGCAGAATTAGATGTAACATTTGAATGGATAAAGAACACAGTTTCCCATTTTCTTGATGTCTCACAGTGATTGAGATTTCTTACTACAGAATATTAGGAAAGTTTCTCCAGCAAAAAATGTACTTACACATCCCTTGACTTACTTCAAGGATGATCTTCAAAGATTTCTGCTTAGTGATATTATTGTTGTTCAGTCACTCAGTCATGCCCAACTCTTTGTGATCATATGTACTGTAGCATGCCAGGCTTCCCTGTCCTTTATTGACACCTGGAGCAAGCTAAAGCTCACAGTTATTGAGTCAGTGATGTCATCAAACCATCTCATCCTCTGTTGTCCTCTTCTCCTGCCTTCAGTCTTTTGCAGCATAAGAGTCTTTTCTAATGTGTTGGCTCTTCCCATCAGGTGGCCAAAGTATTAAAGCTTCAGCTTCAGCATCAGTCCTTCCAATGAATATTAAGGATTGATTTCCTTTAGGATTGACCAGTTTGATCCGCTTGCAGTCCAAGGGACTCTCAAGAGTCTTCTCCATCACCATAGTTTAAAAACATAAATTTTTCAGGCTCAACCTTCTGTATGGTCCAACTCTCACATCCATACATGACTACTAGAAAAACCATAGCTTTGACTGTATGGACCTTTGTTGGCAAATTAATGTCTCTGCTTTTTAATATGCTGTCTAGGATTTTCATAGTATAATTCCTTCCCTTTCAGTGTGAATTAAATGAGATATCACCTCCCAAAGCATTCCAACTTCAGTTTCCACATAAGTCCTTTTAATGAATATTCAGGGTTGATTTCCTTTAGGATTCATTGGTATGATCTTCTTGCTGTCTAAGGGACTCTCAAGAGTCCTCTCCAGCATCACAGTGGAAAAGTATCAATCCTTTGGTGCTCAACCTTCTTTATGGTTCAACTCTCCCATCCATATGTGGCTACTGGAAAAATCATACTTTTGACAATATGGACCTCTGTCAGCAAAGTGTTGAGTCTGTTCTTTAATATGCTGTCTAGGTTTGTCATAGCTTAATTTCCAAGAAACAAACATTGAATTTCATGGCAGCAATCACTGCATCACTGCAGTGATTTTGAAGCCCAAGAAAATAAAATCTGCCACTGTTTGCACTTTTTCCCCATCTATTTGCTATGAAGAGATGGGACGGTATGCCAGGATCTTAGTTTTTTTAAAGTTGCATTTTAAGCCAGGTTTTCCAGTCTCCTCTTTCACCCTCATCAAGAGGCTGTTTAGTTCCTCTTCACTTTCTGCCATAAGGGTGGTGTATTCCACATTTATGAGGTTGTTGATATCTCTCCCAGCAAATTTGATTCCAGCTTGTGATTCATCCAGCCTCGCATTTCACATGATGTACTCTGCATGTAATTTAAAGGTGTTTTATTAAAGTTAGTTCAGCCAGATGCAGTATTATTTCTCTGAACTTCATCCCATGAAAAAGTAAAACATGCTTGTATTCCTGTGCTTTAGTTTCTATATTTTTCTGTTCATAAGTTACCACCTCATTTCTCTACGGTTTTATGATCATCCAAACCTGCATTTTTTTTTCCTGTATTGCCAATCAGAAAAAAATAATGTAACACCTTTACTTCTATCCATATCATTCCAAGTATCCCTTCTAAGCTTCCAAAAACCTTTCTAGAGAAATCACCCACATGCATACAAACACACACATATGCACAGTTCAATGAAAGTGTTTTATTTTAGCAAATACAACATACACACAGAAATTTATAGGTGGAAAGAGTCAAAGCATGTGTTAAATAAAGCTGGAAACCTCAGGAAGGAGTGCTCACACATGGCGTACACCAAGGAAGACTTGATTTTTCCATCACACTTATATGATAGAACATTGTCTCAAAATTGTTGTGTTTTTTTTAAGAGTTTATTTGACCAAAAGTCATTTTCAATTGGGCAGCACCAAACTAGAAGTTGTTAGTGCTTCTAGTAGCCACCAAGTGCTCTACCAGTAGCAGCCAAGTATAATCCATTATGGAGAGGGTAGAGAAACAAAGAAAAGAAATTGATGGACTATTATTTGAAGCCTAGTTGGCTACTTGTGACTGATTGCCCTTATTGTTTTGATTTTGTAACCTGGAGGAAATCACAGGCATGGATTTTGGTTTGTTTATGCAGGCCATAGGCAGCATGAGAGCAGCCTCATTCTAATGATCCCTTTGTTGCTAATTTTAATGTGATCTGCTGATACAGGAACTATTACAGACATCAGACATTACACAAATGTGTAAAGATCTATCTTTACACCACCATTCAGTTCAATTCAGTTCAGTTCAGTCGCAGAGTCATGTCTGACTCTTTGCCATCCCATGATTCGCAGCACGCCGGGCCTCACTGTCCATCACCAACTCCTGGAGTTCACCCAAACTCATTTGCATTGAGTCAGTGATGCCATCTAGCCATCTCATCCTCTGTCGTCCCCTTCTCCTGTCCCCAGCCCCTCCCAGCATCAGGGTCTTTTCCAATGAGTCAACTCTTCGCATCAGGTGGCCAAAGTATTGGAGCTTCAGCCTCAACATCAGGCCTTCCAATGAATATTCAGTATTGATTTCCTTTAGAATGGACTGGATGGATCTCCCTGCAGTGCAAGGAACTCTCAAGAGACTCCTCCACCACAGTTCAAAAGCCTCAATTCTTCGGCACTCAGCTTTCTTTATAGTAAAACTCTCACATCCATACATGACCACTGGAAAAACAATAGCCTCGACTAGATGGACCTTTGTTGGCAAAGTAATATCTTTGTTTTTTAATAGTCTATCTAGGTTGGTCATAACTTTTCTTCCAAGGAGTAAGTGTATTTTAATTTCCTGGCTGCAGTCACCATCTGCAGTGATTTTGGAGACCCAAAATATAAAGTCTGACACTGTTTCCACTGTTTCCCCATCTATTTCCCATGAAGTGATGGGACCAGATGCCATGATCTTCGTTTTCTCAATGTTGAGGTATAAGCCAACTTTTTCACTCTCTACTTTCACTTTCATCAAAAGGCTTTTGAGTTCCTCTTCACTTTCTGCCATAAGGGTGTTGTCACCTGCATATCTGAGGTTACTGATATTTCTCCCGGAAATCTTGATTCCAGCTTGTGCTTCTTCCAGCCCAGCACTTCTCATGATGTACTCTGCATAGATGTTAAATAAGCAGGGTGACAATATTCAGCCTTATAAAGACATAATTCGTAGGTTATAGTACTTCCCCAAAGGTGCACATACACAACTCTATCATGGTTCTAGGAGTTCAGGCTCAGAGATGTAATGGTCATATAATTGCACAATATAAATGACATCATTGGTGCCTATTGAAAACATTTCCATGAATTCCTATTGTATTTAAGTTTTAATCTAAATCATTTAGCATTTTCCTTGCCTCCAAGCGTGATATCAGTTCAGCAATCCCATCTGTGGCAGTTGACTTATCATTGTGTTCTGACTACGCTGTTTGTTTCTCAGTTTCTTGAAAAAAAATTTCTTTCCTTACCATTTCTCATCTGATATTTTCTGAATATTTAGTCTTCTCAAAACTCTGACTCTTTGCTTATCATATAAAATCCCTGTTCGCTGTTCAGATATAAGCATAAATACCAGTTTTTAGAGAAGCAGGGAGCTCATTACTGTCCTTAGGTACACAATTGCTTAGTATATTACAGCTGCCTTTCACAGTATTATTAGAAAACTACTAGCAACTGTTTCCTGAATTTTATTTTGTACCTCATTTACTTACAGTTTCCTCTTAGCCTTATATTTCTATTAGTAGATAACACTTCTATATACTATATACACTTCTATATACTATGTTCTTTTTTTTTTATTTTAACTATGTTCTATATACACTTCTATATACTACATACTATATACACTTCTATATACTATTTTGAATAAATTGAAAAATACAGTTAAAATTTTCTTTTATATCAGTTTCTTGATAGTCATAGTAAAAGACACATGACTTTTGAATTTCCAGTGCCATATATTTTTGAACAATAAAATGACTTAAAATTTCAAACTTGACTTTTTAATAAAATGCATTTAATTGTTGTTCAGTCACTCAGTTGTGTCTGACTCTGTGTCTCCATAGAGTACAGCATACCAGGGTTCCTTGCCCTTCATTATCTCCTGGAGTTTGCTCAAACGTATATCCATTGAGTTGATGATGCCCTCCAAACATCTCATCCACTGTCATCCCCTTCTCCTCATACCCTCAATCTTTCCCAGTATCAGTGTCTTTTCCATTGAGTCAGTTCCTTATATCAGGTGGCCAAAGTTTTGGAGCTTCATCTTCAGTCCTACCAATGAATATTCAGGATTGATTTCCTTTAGGATGGACTGGTTTGATCTCCTTGCTGTCCAAGGGACTCTCAAGAGTCTTCTCCAACACCACAATTTGAAAGCATCAATTTTTCAGTGTTCATCCTTTTTAATGGTCCAACTTTCACATCTGTACATGACTACTGGAAAAAATATAGCTTTGACTATACAGAGTTGGATGGTGAAGAAGGCTGAGCGCTGAAGAATTGATGCTTTTGAACTGTGGTGTTGGATAAGACTCTTGAGAGTCCCTTGGACTGCAAGGATATCCAACCAGTCCATTCTGAAGGAGATCAGCCCTAGGTGTTCTTTGGAAGGAATGATGCTAAAGCTGAAACTTCAGTACTTTGGCCACCTCATATGAAGAGGTGACTCATTGGAAAAGACTCTGATGCTGGGAGGGATTGCGGGCAGGAGGAGAAGGGGACGACAGAGGATGAGATGGCTGGATGGCATCACTGACTTGATGGACGTGAGTCTGAGTGAACTCCGGGAGTTGGTGATGGACAGGGAGGCCTGGCGTGCTGCGATTCATGGGGTTGCAAAGAGTCGGACACGACTGAGCGACTGAATTGAACTGAACTGAGTGACTGAACTGAACTGATACAGATCTTTGCTGGCAAAGTGTTGTCTCTGCTTTTTAATACACAGTCTAGGTTTGTAATAGATTTTCTTCTAAGGAGCAAGAGTCTTTTAATTTCATGGCTGCATTCACCATCCACAGTGATTTTGTAGCAAAAGAAAATAAAGTCTGTCACTGTTTCTGTTTTTTTCCCCCATCTATTTGCCATGAAGTGATGGGTTCAGATGCCATGATCTTAGTTTTTTGAAAGCTGTATTTTAAACCAGCTTTTTTTACTTTCCTCTTTTGCTTTCATCAAGAGGTTCTTTAGTTCCTCTTTACTTTCTGTCATTAAAAAACTCTCTTAAACAACAGTCTTAGTAGAACTTGAAAAATGAAAAATGATGTAAGGTAAGTTTCCTGCTCCAAATATATATATTCTGCGGTGGGTTGGAGATCACAGAATTGAGGAATCATATGTTTGGTTCACTGACAATTGACCATATACATTGGCCCTGCATGTGTGTGTGCTGTCACTTCAGTCATGTTCGAGGCTTTGCAACCTCATGGACTGTAGCCCCCACCAGGCTCCTCTGTCCATGGAATTTTCCAGACAAGAATACTGGAATGGGTTGCCATGCCCTCCTTCAGGGAATCTTCCCAACCCAGGGATCAAACCCACATCTCTTATGTCTCCTGAATTGGCAGGTGGGTTCTTTACCACTTGTTCCACATGGGAAGCCCATACATTGGCCCTATCTAGGGCCCAAAACTGTAGATTGAAAGATGACGAGTGCAGTAGTAATTAAAAAACGGTACAAGAGCCCAAGAGCCCAGTGTGAGACTCAGACCTATCACTCCTGGGGAGAATCTCTGCAATTGTGATTACAGTTCTGTTTATTGGTATCATACCCCGGGAATATGGATACTGACCATAGTTTCCCCACCTCTTCTTCCCCATATCATTATGTTTCCATCTTTATAACCTTTATAGGGGCAAATTTTTTTGGCCAGTGCTCAAGTCATTCTCATTGATAGTTGCTCTGTAAATAATTCTAATAGCAGTGTGTTCATGGGAGGAGGTGAGGTCAGCCAAGTCTTTATATGACTTACTAAAGAACACTGAACCTGTCCATATTACTTAGAAAAATCAGAGTGATATAAGTTTTAATATCTTAAAGGAAAATTTGATAGATCCCCTTTACTTGGATACCCTAATTATAACTCTTTCTTCTTTTGTATATGGAAAGAAAGGAAATGCCCTTAGGGTGTTCACCTAAAAACATGAGGATCACCATCAAGCAGAGTATTGTAGCTAACAAATAGACCCTTTGGCAAGAGGATATTCCCTTGCCTCAGAGCTAGTCCTACTGCTGTAATTTTAATGCTGCTGGAGAAATGATCATAGGGTGACCTTTAACCATTTTGTAACCCATGCAGGAAAAGCCCTCCTAAATTCTCATCACACTCAGTGCATTTTGCCCAGTTGCCTTACCTCCTATGAGATTCTCTTACTAACTGTTCCTCATTTAACTGTTTGTCACCCTAATAAGTTTATTCCTGCTGCCTTTCTTCCTTCCCCTACAAAGGAGACTACTCATGACTGCTCAACACTGACAGATCACCCTTTGACTATATACAACAACTACTGGAAAAACCTTTAGACAATGCCGATTTCTCAGGGTTCACTGATGGTTCTCATTTTAAAGATGGAAGTGGCAAATGTTATGCTGACTATGCAGTATCAACTCTTAAAATAACTGAAGAGGAACATTGCATTTGGCTACTTTGGTCCAACATGACAAGCTATATGCCCTCTCACTGTCCTGTATTCTGTTGTTCAGTCACCAAGTTGTGTCCGACTCTGTGACCCCATGGATTGCAGCACACTAGGCCTCCCTATGCCCCATCATCTCCCGGAGTTTGCCCAAGTTCATGTCCATTGAATTAGTGATGCCTATATTCTAGCCAAGGGAAAAATAGCCAATATTTACACTGAAATTATATAGGCCTTTGGAGTATCACAAAACTTAAAAATGTTATGAAAACAAGGTGGATTTTTTACGTTCAACAGGGATAAAATTTTCAGTTCAGTTCAGTTCAGTCACTCAGTCGTGTCCGACCCTTTGCAACACGATGAATTGCAGCACGCCAGGCCTCCCTGTCCATCACCAACTCCCGGAGTTCACTCAGACTCACGTCCATCAAGTCAGTGATGCCATCCAGCCATCTCATCCTCTGTCGTCCCCTTCTCCTCCTGCCCCCAATCCCTCCCAGCATCAGAATCTTTTCCAATGAGTCAACTCTTCACATGAGGTGGCCGAAGTACTGGAGTTTCAGCTTTAGCATCATTCCTTCCAAAGAACACCCAGGGCTGATCTCCTTCAGAATGGACTGGCTGGATCTCCTTGCAGTCCAAGGGACTCTCAAGAGTCTTCTCCAACACTGCGGTTCAAAAGCATCAATTCTTCGGCACTCAGCCTTCTTCACAGTCCAACTCTCACATCCATGCATGACCACTGGAAAAACCATAGCCTTGACTAGACGGACCTTTGTTGGCAAAGTAATGTCTCTGCTTTTCAATATGCTATCTAGGTTGATCATAACTTTTCTTCAGAGGAGTAAGCGTCTTTTAATTTCATGGCTTCAGTCACCATCTGCAATGATTTTAAATGGCTCCAAAATTCATTAGATGCCATACTCCTACCCTTTGGCTATTAAGAAGCCTAGTGATGCTAATGTTGATTATAGAGGTGAATAGATGTTCAGTTTCTTCCTCTTGAATTATGCTGTAAATTAGAAAACATTATCTAAGAGGAACTATGAGTCTAGTGAATAAATATCCCTGTCTCCTTCAGTTCATTTATCCACTATCTTTCTGTGATAGTGGATAAAGCAAAAGAACAAATTTGACACACACATGAAATCCTGATTAGATGGGAAAATGCCATTCAGATTTTGCAAATTTCCTTCAAACTTCTATGATAAGCAAAAATAGAAATACTTTGAAAAACTAAAATGGTTGTTAGAGAAGAAGGATATTTACCAGTTCTTATTTTCATTATACATGTACATCTCCCAGAGAATAAATGTGAAAGATGCATCAAAGATTTTTATTTTACCATTTGAAATACAAAATTATTCTCAAATCAAAGTTGAAATAGAAGAAATACATGTAGTTTCAGCTAAACTATCCTTTTTTACCTATCCTCTTATATCAAGATAGCTGTAAAAATGATCTTTTTTGGAGTTTTATTTATTTAGCTCTTCTAAATTTTAATTTTTCCAACTCTTCCAATCTAAAAATACTCACTGTCTAATTTTAGTCTTAATTCTTAGAATATATATAAATATTAGCTAATTGTATATTTATAAACATATATTTTCACTTAATAATTTTTTTCTTCTCTGTCCTAATTAATTTTATCTTGAAATAACCATGGTAGACAGCAAAACTAACCACAGAATCTTCTCTTTTCTTAAATATATGGAGCTTTTCTCCACTCATTTAATCTGGATAGGACTTGTGACTTACTTTGGCCAAAGTATGGTAGAAGGGACAATATATGAATTTAGAATCTAAGCCTCAGGAGACTTTGTACAGTTGCCTTCTCTTTCTCAAAACTCTAGTAAGAAGCACTAGACAGCCCTGTTTGAGGGTGATAATCATCGTTGAGAAAGGCTGCCCCATTGCCTCTCCATAAAACTATAGAAGATCTCCGAAAAAAATCTAGTCCATCTGATCACAGCTAATGTCCAGCTGATCATACCTGCATATGAAACCCCAGTAATATTCCATATGAAGAATCACTTAGCTGAGCTCATCCTTGCAGGTTCATGAGATTTACAATTTGGTTATGACAAGCAGGATTTCTCACTTGTCTGATATACACACATTTCATCCCTGGGATTTTAAATTTGATGGATTTTCCTTCCATAATTAAGTTTTGCTGTTTGACAGCTAACCTTCAGAAATTATCTGGATAAGCCCTTTAAAAGTTTTCTATAGCTATTCTCAAAAGAGAATGCTTAATAAGATCAAAGCAAGAGAGGATTTTAATTCAGGGGAGTTGCTTAATGGCTAAGTCAGAAGGGACTGCAAAGCAAAGAACTGAGAACGACTTCTAGAAATTGGAAGCAGTAACTAATCAATAGCTCGTAAGAAAATGGGGGCCTTGGTTCTGCACCTACAAGGAACTGATTTCTGCCAACAACCTGAGACATCTTGAGAGTGTATTTTTCCTGAGTCAAGCCCCAGGTGAGGACACAGTCAGTCCATAATTTCCTTCAGCCTTGTGAGACCTTGATTAGAGATATAGCACACTGGACTCCTGACATGAAAATTGTAACAAAATACCATTGTGTTAAGTTGCTAAATTCCTGATAATTTGCTGTATAGCCATAGAATCCTGATTCATGAATTGCTTTAAATTTCTAAATTATATTCCTCACTGCAAAACAAAATCTAACTGATATACACAGTAAAAATTATAAGCTTGGAATAGTTGGAGGCTAAGCTTTGTATTAGCTAGGTGAGACCTACCTCTCTGAAGTAGGACTATCAGATCAGATCAGATCAGATCAGTCACTCAGTCGTGTCTGACTCTTTGCGACCCCATGAATCACAGCACACCAGGCCTCCCTGTCCATCACCAACTCCCGGAGTTCACTCAGACTCAATGTCCATCGAGTCAGTGATGCCATCCAGCCATCTCATCCTCTGTCATCTCCTTCTCCTCTTGCCCCCAATCCATCCCAGCATCAGAGTCCTTTCCAATGAGTCAACTCTTCGCATGAGGTGGCCAAAGTACTGGAGTTTCAGCTTTAGCATCATTCCTTCCAAAGAAATCCCAGGGCTGATCTCCTTCAGAATGGACTGGCTGGATTTCCTTGCAGTCCAAGGGACTCTCAAGAGTCTTCTCCAACACCACAGTTCAAAAGCATCATTCTTCGGCACTCAGCCTTCTTCACAGTCCAACTCTCACATCCATACATGACCACAGGAAAAACCATAGCCTTGACTAGATGGACCTTTGTTGGCAAAGTAATGTCTCTGCTTTTGAATATGTTATCTAGGTTGGTCATAACTTTCCTTCCAAGGAGTAAGTGTCTTTTAATTTCATGGCTGCAGTCACCATCTGTAGTGATTTTGGAGCCCAGAAAAATTAAGTCTGACACTGTTTCCCTATCTATTTCCCATGGAGTGATGGGACTGGATGCCATGATCTTTGTTTTCTGAATGTTGAGCTTTAAGCCAACTTTTTCACTCTCCACTTTCACCTTCATCAAGAGGCTTTTGAGTTCCTCTTCACTTTCTGCCATAAGGGTGGTGTCATCTGCATATCTGAGGTTATTGATATTTCTCCCAGCAATTTTGATTCCGGCTTGTGTTTCTTCCAATCCAGCATTTCTCATGATGTACTCTGCATATAAGTTAAATAAACAGGGTGACAATATACAGCCTTGACGAACTCCTTTTCCTATTTGGAACCAGTCTGTTGTTCCATGTCCAGTTCTAACTGTTGCTTCCTGACCTGCATACAAATTTCTCAAGAGGCAGATCAAATAATGAATTCTTAAATGTTCATGAAGAGGTAGTAATTCTTCTGTCCTACCTCTCTTTTAATGAAACAAATGTTCTCTTCTTGGATATGTTTTTCTCAATCATTACAAAGACAAAAATAGTTATTAATAACATAGTTAATATTAACTGAAAGGCAAATAACCTGTTTTTTTTTAATGTTTTTCATTTTATCCTCAATATTTCCTCTGAAGTTAATCATGGTAACTGTCATTCTAGTGTCATCTGTAAGTCACTTCAAAAGATTCCAATTGGCCATTCACATATCTGGCTTCTACCTCCATTAAGATTCTTGTTTCTCCTTTGCCTTTCAAGTATCAGCTTAGGACAGTAAGTTAACAATAAAGTTAATCAATAAAAATGTTGCTAAAGTAATTTTGAAATTTTTTTTCAGAAAAGAAAAAAAATGAAATAGTAGTTCTTGGCTTTCTGCCAAGAAACAGCAACTAATATATGTAATATAATGTAATAGAAAGGAAATGAAAATCAGTGATTTTAGCTTATCCATGTCTTTTGTCTTGGAATACTCTAGATGACTGAGCATAAATCAATCTAATCTAGTGAGACTAAATTACAAACAAATGTTTAAAAGGTTTATTAAGGCTATTCTGTGAGAGATCTTCATAATAAATACTTTCTCCTTAGTATGTCCATCTTTGCCCATTAACCTCCATAGAAACAAATGTTGGGAGCACTAAGAATAAAAACAGTGAGAAGTTCTTAAAAACATTATATGCCATACAATTTAGAAGTGAGTCCCAGAGTAATATAGCACAGGTAAATTGGGGTTGTAGGAAATCCTGAGAAAATATCGAATGTTACTTATTATTTTAGAGGCAAAAGATGATTTACATATATCTCTCTCTATATATATTATATATGTGTACATATATATCCTGTGTTACATGAGTCTGAAAAATTTCCTCTTCTAATGTCTGTTATTATACCCTAGAAATATGCCTATTTTATTACTGCTTATTTACTCTTGCCTGAAAACACGCCTTTAACCCCAGCTTACAGCCTGATACAAGATTTCAAATTTATGAACTTAAAATTCATAAATATAGGAGAATTTCTTTTGTTAGCTTAATTATAACTGTGAATATTCTGTTAAATGCTCAGAATGATAAAATGAGAGTTAGAATAAGCCAAATGAATACTTCTTTTTGGTAGACAGTCTATTATTACAAACAAGTTTTAACTGTATTTCTAACTTACAGTGCAGACAACCATCTATGGCCCAGTAGGCAAAAACTAAAACAGCTTATGTTTTTTACTTGTTCAGGTTATGCCTAAATAATCTGTGTCATTATATTTCCAGATGCATATAATTTTCTGGCTCTTTTTTTTTTGTTTTTCCAAAACTGACCACAAAAAATGTTGTAACACATACAAGAGAAATACTCATTCAAATCTAAGAAAAAAGTGAACTCAAATTTAACTCAGAATTTTTTCCAGTGATATGTTGAAATAATTAAAGAAAATGAATCATTAGAAGACAAGACAGCATATATCGTAGTCTTCAAAATTTGTGTGGGAGGGAAGCAAACCAAGGAAAATTAAAAAATGCTTCACTATTTATGAAATTATTTTCTTAAAATATCATATTAAATAAAGAACATAGTTTCTGTCATATTAAGAAGACTGACCACAATTCACCTTTTCTACAACACATGAAAATATTCCAAATAAAACCTCAGTAATTTAGAAAAGTGCTTTAAAAAATTGAAGATAGAATTATCATTCTGAAAATGGCTAGAGTGGGCTCTGGGAAGAAGATATCAAAGAGTTCTGTATAGAAATGAGACAGAAATATTTCACATTATTGGTAAGCATACTGTTTACATTTTAATAATAAAGATGATGATGGCAGTGTTTAGCATTGCCAGCCACCATTTCAAAATCCACACATATGGATTATCTTTAAGCAAACAAACAAAACTGAGAGTACCTGGCCACATCGATCGGTAGCATTCTCAGATAACACAAGTAAACCTGTATTGAAAAGCTGCTTTGCCTTTAAAGAGGGCATGCTCATATTCATCAGAGCCCTCAAATTTCCTTTTGAATTATTTAGGTAATTTTTATTTTGGCTTGTCCCAGATCCATTTGAGTATGTCATTCTTAAGGGAAAATACTTGGACTAGGAGTAAAGGTATGTGATTTCTAGTCTAGTCTTTCTATCTTTCCACCATCTGATCCTACTTTAATTTCTTTTAAAAAATTAACTATTTATTTAATTCATTCATTCATTTATTTTTATTTTTGGCTGTTCTGGGTCTTCATTGCTTTCTCTAGTTGTAGTGAGCTGAGGCAACTCTCTGGTTGTAGTGCACAGACTTCTCATTGCAGAGCACAGGCTCTAGGGCATGTGGGCTTCAGCAGCTATGGTGCACAGGCTTAGCTGCCTCATAGTATGTGGGATCTTCCAGGATCAGGGATCAAACTGGTGTTCCCTGCATTTCAAGGTATATTCATAACCACTGGGTCACCAGGGAAGCTCTAATCATGCCTTTATTTCTTCAGGAAAAATGAATCAAGCTTCTCTTGTGTGTTAGCCATTGCACTTGGTGGTATGTATACAGCAGTGGACAATATATAGCATTTGTCCTCAATCAGACTACAGTTTAGTCGGGAATAAAGACTGATACAAAACACTAATAACACAAAGTGATGGTTACCATGTAACTGTCCTGTGTTAAAGTTTCAAACAAGGGACAAAAGTCAATATTTTGGCTTAAATTTTGTTGTATCCAAAACTAAGAAATAGATGCATAGGAGAGGAACAAGACAGCCAGATGAAGATTTCAATACAAAAATAACAGTATGTAAAGGTATAATGATAAGATAATAGAAGGAATTTTCAGAATGTGTGTATTTGGTGAAAGATGAGCACAGAACAAAAAGAGGAATAAGTCATTATAATGAATTGAGATCTTATCCAGAGGGTATATAGAAATAAACCAAGGACCTTAAGTAGTGGAACATCATGTCAGCTCATTAATAACTGTGTTCGTAAATTTCCTAATGAACAAGTCTTCACTTGCTTCATATATAATCTGTTTTCTATTGAACAGTAGCTTTATACTATTCTCCACAGAATAGTATGAATGCCAACATTTTAGAAAATTCTTTGGTTTAAAAAAAAATTATTTCAATTGTCTGATTTGTCTCTTAATCACTTGGTAAGGTCCTTCCTGTTAAAACCTGAATAGTGCTGCTCTTTGGAAGATCATCTATCACCTAATATGTGCTTAAATGGTTGTTGAACTACTACAATATACTGTGGTGTTTCCATTCTAGGATCTAGATTGGGAGGCTGCTCTACTCGTAATGATTTATTTCTCCCAATGTCTGCCTTAGCTACTTCTGCTGGTACTTAGAGGTATTTTTTAATTTGTTTATTGTAAAGTTGTCAAAGTTCAGTTCAGTTCAGTTCAGTCACTCAGTCATGTCCAACTCTTTGCAATCCCATGGACTACAGCATGCCAGGCTTCACTGTCCATCACCAACTCCCAGAGTTTACTCAAACTCATGTCCACTGAGTCGGTGATGTAATCCAACAATCTCATCCTCTGTTGTCCCCTTCTCCTCCTGCCTTCAATCTTTTCTAGCATCAGGGTCTTTTCAAATGAGTCAGCTCTTCGCATCAGGTAGCCAAAGTATTGAGTTTCATCTTCAGTGTCAATCCTTCCATGAATATTGGGGACTGATTTCCTTTAGGATGGACAGGTTGGATCTATTTGCAGTTCAAGGGATTCTCAAGAGTCTTCTCCAACACCACAGTTCAAAAGTTTATTAATTAAAGTAAAGTTTAATAATTAAAATAAATAAATTTTAAAAAAAAAAAAAGCATCAATTCTTCGGTGCTCAGCTTTCCTTATAGTCCAACTCTCACGTCCATACATGGCTACTGGGAAAAACATGAAGTGAAGAAGTGAAGTCACTCAATCGTGTCCGACTCTGTGACCCCATGGACTGTAGCCTATCAGGCTCCTGCATCCATGGGATTTTACAAGAAAGAATATTGGACTGGGTTGTCATTTCCTTGTCCAGGAGGTCTTCACGACCCAGTCTCCTGCATTGTAGGCAGACATTTTATTGTCTGAGCCACTTTTAAGACTCATAAAAACCATAGCCTTGACTAGAGGGACCTTTGCTGGCAAAGTAATGTCTCTGCTTCTTAATATGCTGTCTAGATTGGACATAACTGTTCTTCGCAAGGAGTAAGAGTCTTTAAATTTCACGGCTGCAGTCACCATCTGCATTGATTTTGGAGCCCCCCAAAATAAAGGCTCTCACTATTTCCACTGTTTCCCCATCTATTTGCCATGAAGTGATGAGACCAAATGCCATGATCTTCATTTTCTGAATGTTGAGCTTTAAGCCAACTTTTTCACTCTCCTCTTTCACTTTCATCAAAAGGCTTTTTAGTTCTTTGCTTTCTGCCATAAGGGTGGTGTCATCTGCATATCTGAGGTTATTGATATTTCTCCTGGCAATCTAGATTCCAGCTTGTGCTTCCTCCAGCCCAGCATTTCACATGATGTACTCTGCATATAAGTTAAGTAAGCAGGGTGACAATATACAGCCTTGATGTACTCCTTTCCTGATTTGGAACCAGTCTGTTGTTCCATGTCTGGTTGCTTCTTGACCTGCATACAGATTTCTCAAAAAGCAGGCATCCTGTTTACTCCTTTATCCTACAATAAATTATTATTTTAACACCATAAATTATTTTGTCCATTTTTGAGCTTCTTACAAATATAATCAGATAGTAATTTATCTTGTTAAACATTAGGTTTAAGTGACTTGTCCACATTGTTTATGTTCTACGTTGTGCATGTCTTGTCACCGTGGCCTTAATTATTTTTTCCACAAAGAAAATCCCTTAATATTGTATTTATAGCCATTTATATTTTTATTTTTAGATTATTTACTCATCACTAGAATATAAATGTTTTGAGAACAAAAGATTTTTTAATTTTTCCAGCTATATGGCCTTCTTAAAGATCATTTCCATACCCACTGAGATCCATGTCCATGTAAATGAATGAACATATAAATGGTGTAGTTCCAAAATTTTTACATTCCTTTCTTTACCAAAATACCACTCTCATAGGGAGAATCTTAAAGTGTTGGAGAACAGGACAATGAATGTTCATGATTGTCATGCTCAAAAAGTTAGAAGGCTAGATTTAGAAAGCAGAGAACCAGAAATCAGAAAGCACAGCAGTAAACAGTAGTGACTAATGGAATATAAGTATGCATAGGTAGAAAAGGCAACATACAGAGTGATAACAGCACAGAGACAACAGAAGACACTGAATTGGTCCCTATTAGAGTAAAACTTTGTTGACAACTGATACAATTCCTTAAAAATTGTATTTTATAAGTTGAAAAGTGTTCATTGCTCAGTCATGTTTCTCTCTCCATGGAATTCTCCAGGCAAGAATATTGGAGTGGGTTGCTATTTCCTTCTCCAAGGGATCTTCCTGACCCAGGGATTGAACCTGGGTCTCCTGAATTGCAGGCATGTTCATTACTGTGTGAGCCACCAGAGAAGCCCTTTTGTAAGTTGTTGTAAGAACAAATACCTAGAGGAAGAGGGGAAAGGCTTAAAAGGATGCAGAGATCCAGGAGATGGTAGAGTGACCAAAATGTAAAGGCCAAGAAAAAAATGCTGTCAGCGTCATGCAACTTTGTCATATTGTTATTGTTTGGTCGCTCAGTCTTGCCTGACTCTTTGTGACCCCATGGATTGTAGCCTGCCAGCCTCCTCTGTCCATGGGATTTCCCAGGCAAGGATTTTGGAATGGGTTGCCATTTCTTTCTCCAGGGTATCTTCTCAACTCAGGGATGGACTGTCTGTCTTCTACATTGGCAGGTGGATTATTTACCACTGAGCCACAGGGGTTTCCCTGAACTGAATCATGGTACCATTATAACATTCAGTTCAGTTCAGTTCAGTTACTCAGTCGTGTCTGACTCTTTGTGACCCCATGAATTGCAGCACGCCAGGTCTCCCTGTCCATCACCAACTCACAGAGTTTACCCAAACTCATGTCCATCGAGTCGGTGATGCCATCCAGCCATCTCATCCTCTGTCATCTCCTTCTCCTCCTGCCCCCAATCCATCCCAGCATCAGGGTCTTTTCCAATGAGTCAACTCTTCGCATGAGCTGGCCAAAGTACTGGAGTTTTAGCTTCAGCATCAGTCCTTCCAATGAACGCCCAGGACTGATCTCCTTTAGAATGAACTGGTTGGATCTCCTTGCAGTCCAAGGGACTCTCAAGAGTCTTCTCCAACACCACAGTTCAAAAGCATCAATTCTTCAGCACTCAGCTTTCTTCACAGTCCAACTCTCACATCCATACATGACCACTGGAAAAACCATAGCCTTGACTAGATGGACCTTTGTTGACAAATTTTTTAATATGCTATCTAGGTTGGTCATAACTTTCCTTCCAAGGAGTACATGTCTTTTAATTTCCTGGCTGCAATCACCATCTGCAGTGATTTTGAAGCCCCCCCAAAAATAAAGTCTGACACTGTTTCCACTGTTTCCCCATCTATTTCCCATGAAGTGATTATAACATTAGAGCTATAAATTCTCTCTTATGGGGTGGGGTGAAAGGTATTTATAATGTTTAATACATGGCACAGAAAGTGAAAGTGAAGTCACCAGTCATGTCTGACTCTTTGCAACCCCATGGACTGTAGCCCACCAGGCTCCTCCATCCATGGAATTTTCCAGACAAGAGTACTGGAGTGGGTTGCCATTTCCTTCTCCAGAAAGGGCTCAGACCCTGCTTTCAAACTAGAAAATGTAGGTTTGGCTCTTTTATCTAATTGGTTTGGTGGTCAAGGCCAAATAATATTTCCTCCTTGAGCTTCAATTTTACCTTGGAATTTTTTTTTAACAATAAATTCTCTGAGAGCCTTTTCAACTTTAACTGTCTAAAATTCATGTATGAATAGTCAAAGTCAATGCATATCTTCTCTTCTAGTAATTCTTAGGTGCAACATATTCTATGATATCAAACTTAATACCTTCCATATAAGCCTGAAATACTAGAGTTTCCACAGGGGAATCAATAGGCAATGATAGATAGAGCAGGATGTCACTGGCATAACAGTGATGAGTCAGGCTATTCTGTTGGAAAATTGAAGTCCATGATAGATAGACAGTGAGGAATTTCTTTGGTGAGCAGGCAATATCTCATGAAAAACAGATATCCCAGTCAGATACACTAATATTCTGAATTCTAAAACCTTAAAACCTTATATTTTTCTGGCCACTTATCCCCAAGCTAATTAATATGTATAAAAATATAATGTATGAAAATGGGTTAAAATATGATCCTAAAAAAGACTGCAATTATTTGGCCAATCTATTTAAAATTTGTCAGTTTAAATTATTCATTTAAAAGGTCAATATCAGAAAAAAAAATAGAAACTTGGCTTTGTTAAACTCTTAGTAATTAATAGTCTTTTACTCTGTTTGTTAAATAGACCCATGTCCACTGTGAAATATATAGAGAGAGAAATGCAATTAAATAAATTAGACTAAAAATCCACTAAGAAGAGTCATAAACTTCATCGGTAAAATTTTCTCAATCTTTCCTTTGTGGCAGAAGAATATCAATTATATACACACACACGTGTAATCCTCTTGCCTTGAATGTGAGAAGGACTTGTAATTTCTTTTCAATCTACTAAAGATGGAAAAGGTGATGGGATGTCACTCCCTTTATGTTCTATCATATTGTACGGGTATCAGGATTTTACTTCCATGGTCAAATTATGACAACTGCAACAATGTTAAGAAAAATAAATTCTCTTCTTGGCCTTGAGGGAATAAACTGCCATATTGTGAGAAGGCCATGTGGTAAGGAGCTGTGGGTACCCTCTAGAGATTGAGAGTGGCCTTCAAATAACAGCCAGCAAGAAAACAGGATTTGCATTTCCCCAGGGCCAAAGAAACAGATGTTGCCAATAGCATGACCGAGCTTGGAAGTAGATTCTTCCCCAACCAAGCATCCCAATAATCTTGCTCACCTGGTTAACATCCTGATTGCTGCCTTGTAAGATACAGAGCAGAGTACTCAGCAGTCACGCCCAGTATTCTCTCCCACAGAAACTGTGAAATAGTGTGTAGTTTTTAGCCCTGTTTGTTGTCATTATTTATGCACCAATAGAAAATTAACACATCCATGTCAATAAATGTTATTTTAAATATATCCCATTGTCAGGGTGTAAGGTAAAAGGGTTGTATAGAAACAGGATATACATAATGGTGACAACTTGTTTACATCTGCATCTGAGACTATTTCATTAATCCACCCAATTTTATTGTCTGCTGCTGGTCCAAAATCACTGTGTATCAAACAGGTGATGAGGTGTGTCCAAGTAGAAGGTATTTGTTCATTGTTTCAAAGATCTTACAGTGTGGTGAGAGGATAAACTTCCAATTATGGAAGAAAAGATAATATACCAAAGAGGAAATATGGATAAATGATAAAGTATAATTGAGGATGGGTTGTCATCTACATGCAAATATGTTATTAGTTTGCCACCATTGGTTGTAAAATGTCACAGAACCTATTTAACAGGATATTTATTGAAAGTGATTATCTTAAACTCATGAACTAGGATAAAAATGTCTGTTGCATGCAACCAAAATTCAGTTTAAGTTTTTGCCTTTTTTTTTCATTTTAAAGGTGAGATTCCAAGTTAAATATGACAGGAATTCCTAATAGTGTAGATTAGATATGAGGCTGATCAGTCTAAATATTCCATCTGCAACCTGTTCATATATAATGAAAACAAATCACTCCCCACTTAGGTTCAGTACACTTCAGTCGCTCACTGAAGTCTGACTCTTTGTGACCCCATGGACTGCAGCACACCATGCTTCCCTGTTCATTACCAATGCCCAGAGCTGCTCAAACTCACGTCCATCTAGTTGGTGATGCCATGTAACCATCTCAATCCTCTGTCATCCCCTTCTCCTCCTGCCTTCAGTCTTTCTCAGCATCAGGATCTTTTCCAATGAGTCAGTTCTTCACATCATGTGGCCAAAGTATTAGAGTTTCAGCTTCAGCATCAGGCCTTCCAAAGAATATTCAAGGCTGATTTCTTTTAGGATTGACTGGTTGGATCTCCTTGCAGTCCAAGAGACTCTCAAGAGTCTAGCTTGGTCAAAACTTTCCTTCCAAGGAGTAACCATAGTTCAAAAGCATCAATTCTTCAGCATTCAGCTTCCTTTATACTCCAGCTCTCACATCCATATATGACTACTGGAAAAACCATAGATTTGACTAGATGAACTTTTGTTAGCAAAGTACTATCCCTCTTTTTAATATGCTGCCTAGGTTGGTCATACTTTTCTTCCAAGGAGCAAGCATCTTTTAATTTCATGGCTGCAGTAACCATCTGCAGTAATTTTGGAACCCAAGAAAGTAAAGTCTGTCACAGTTTCCATTGCTTCCCCATCTATTTGCCCTGAAGTGATGGGACTGGATGCCATGATCTTAGTTTTCTGAATGTTGAGTTTTAAGCCAAATTTTTCACTTTCATCTTTCACTTTCAAGAGGCTCTTAGTTCTTATTCTCTTTTTGCCATAAGGGTGGTATCATCTGTGTATATGAGGTTATTGATATTTCTCCCAGAAATCTTGATCACAGCTTGTGCTTCATCCAGCCCAGCATTTCACATGATGTACTCTGCATATAAGTTAAATAAGCAGGGTGGCAATATACAGCCTTGACATATTCCTTTCCTGATTTGGAACCAATCTGTTGTTCCATGTATGGTTGTAACTGTTGCTTCTTGACCTGCATACAGATTTCTCAAGAGGCAGATCAGGTGGTCTGGTATTCCCATTTCTTGTAGAATTTTCCACAGTTTGTTGTGATCTACAGAGTCAAAGGCTTTGATGTAATCAATAAAGCAGAAGTAGATGTTTTTCTGGAACTCCCTTGCTTTTTTGATGATCCAACAGATGTTGGCAATTTGATCTCTGGTTCCTCTGCCTTTCCTAAATCTAGCTTGAACATCTGGAAATTCACAGTTGACATACTGTTGAAGCCTCCCTTAATGAATTTTGAGCATTACTTTGCTAGTATGTGAGATGAGTGCAGTTGTGCTTAAATTCTTTGGTATTGCCCTTTTTTGGGATTGGAATGAAAACTGACGTTTTCTAGTCCTGTGGCCACTGCTGAGTTTTCCAAATTTGCTGGCATATTGAGTGCACCACTTTCAAATCATCTTTTATGATTTGAAATAGCTCCACTGGAATTCCATCACCTCCAACAGCTTTGTTAGTAGTGATGCTTCTTCAGGCCCACTTGACTTCACATTCCAGGACGTCTGGCTCTAGGTGAGTGGTTAGATATCTAGTGGCTCTAGATAACCATTGTGGTTATCTGGGTCATGAAGATCTTTTTTGTACAGTTTTTCTGTGTATTCTTGACACCTCTCCTTAATATCTTCTGCTTCTGTTAGGTCCATACCATTTCTGTCCTGTATTGTGCCCATCTTTGCATGAAATGTTCCCTTGGCATGTCTAATTTTCTTGTAGAGATCTCTAGTCTTCCTCATTCTATTGTTTTCCTCTATTTCTTTACATTGATCACTGAGGAAGCCTTCCTAATCTTCTTGCTATTCTTTGCAGCTTTGTATTGAAATGGATATATCTTTCCTTTTAATTTTTGCCGTTTGCTCCTCTTCTTTTCTCAGCTATTTGTAAGGGCTCCTCAGAAAACCATTTTGCCTTTTTGCATTTCTTTTTGTTGGGGATTTTCTTGATCACTGCCTCCTGTACAATGTCACAAACCTCTGTCCATAGTTTTTCAGGCACTCTGTCTATCAGATCTAATTCCTTGAATCCATTTGTCACTTCTGAAAGGTTGTTGTTGAATCACGCGAATACACCGGGATTCTTGGCCCCCGGAGGAGAAGAATTCAATCTGGGGCCAGAGACGAGGCTTGATCACTCAGAGCTTTTGTGTAATAAAGTTTATTAAAATATAAAGGAGATAGAGAAAGCTTCTGACATAGGCATCAGAAGCAGGCAGAAAGAGTACCCGCTTGCTAGTGTTAACAATGAAGTTATATAATCCAGAGAATGTCTGGAGGTTGTAAAGACCTCATCAGACCAACTCCCATAATTTACATTTTAAGATAACACTGTCTTCAGGCAGGATACATCCTTGTAAAGACCAGGTCTACTCCCATAATTTACATTTTAAGATAACAGAAGGTTTAATCCAAAGACTGTCCTTAGGCAGGATACATTATTGTTATATAATCCTAAGGAATGTAGAGAAAGGAAAAAAAAGTTTGTCCTTTCTTCCTCCTTGAGAATTCCAGACCCCTCTCTCCTTGGGACCCCTAGACTCCCTATCAACCTGCCTAGGAAATGACTCTCTCAACTTCCACTATATAATTGTAAGGGATTTGATTTAGGTCATACCTGAATGGTCTAGTGCTTTTCCCTGTTTTCTTCAATTCAAGTCTGAATTTGGCAATGACAAGTTCATGATCTGAGCCACAGTCAGCTCCCGGTCTTGTTTTTGCTGACTGTATAGAGCTTTTCCATCTTTGGCTGCAAATAATATAATCAATCTGCTTTTGGTGTTGACCATCTGGTGATGTCCATGTGTAGAGTCTTCTCTTTTGTTGTTGGAAGAGGGTGTTTGCTATGACCAGTGCATTCTCTTGGCAGAACTCTATTAGCCTTTTCCCTGCTTCATTTTGTACTCCAAATTTGCCTGTTACTCCAGGTTTCTTTTGACTTCCTACTTCTAGTCCCTTATGATGAAAAAAGAACACTCAGAGGGATCAAACAAAACCTTGTGTGTACCAGGACCAAGAGACTCCACAGAGACTGAGTTAGATCTTGTTTGAGTCTCCTGTAGAGGTAAGGGTCAGCATTGGCCAGTTGCAAGGGGCAGGGGCTCTGGGTGCAGCTACCTGGGTTACACAACCTGTGGCATAAGCTCTCTTGGAGGAGATTGCCATTAACCCCACCACAGACCCACCAAGCAGACAACCCACAAACTGCAGAATAATTATATCAAAGAAATTCTCACACTATTAAGAAAGTTCTAGGACCCACAACAATAAACTGTGGAAAATTCTGAAAGAGATGGGAATACCAGACCACCTGACCTACCTCTTGAGAAATCTGTATGCAGCTCAGTAAGCCACAGTTAGAACTGGACATGGAACAACAGACTGGTTCCAAATAGGAAAAGGAATGTCAAGGCTATATATTGTCCCCCTGCTTATTTAACTTATATGCAGAGTACATCATGAGAAATGCTGAACTGGAAGAAACACAAGTTGGAATCAAGATTGCCGGGAGAAATAGCAGTAACCTCAGATATGCAGATGACACCACCCTTATGGCAGAAATTGAAGAGGAACTCAAAAGCCTCTTGATGAAAGTGAAAGTGGAGAGTGAAAAAGTTGGCTTAAAGCTCAACATTCAGAAAACGAAGATCATGGTATCCAGTCCCATTACTTCATGGGAAATAGATGGGGAAACAGTGGAAACAGTGTCAGACTTTATTTTTGGGGGCTCCAAAATCACAACAGATGATGACTGCAGCCATGAAATGAAAAGATGCTTACTCCTTGGAAGGAAAGTTATGACCAACCTAGATAGCATATTAAAAGCAGATACATTACTTTGCCAACTAAGTTCTGTCTAGTCAAGGCTTTGGTTTTTCCAGTGGTCATGTATGGATGTGAGAGTTGGACTGTGAAGAAGGCTGAGTGCTGAAGAATTTATGCTTTTGAACTGCAGTGTTGGAGAAGACTCTTGAGAGTCCTTTGGACTGCAAGGAGATCCAGCCAGTCCATTCTGAAGGAGATTAGCCCTGGGATTTCTTTGGAAGGAATGATGCTAAAGCTGAAACTCCAGTACTTCGGCCAGCTCATGCAAAGAGTTGACTCATTGGAAAAGACTCTGATGCTGGGAGGGATTGGGGGCAGGAGGAGAAGGAGATGACAGAGGATGAGATGGCTGGATGGCATCACTGACTCGATGGATGTGAGTCTGAGTGAACTCCAGGAGCTGGTGATGGACAGGGAGGCCTGGTGTGCTGTGATTCATGGGGTCTCAAAGAGTCGGACATGACTGAGTGACTGAACTGAACTGAACTGAACTGATGACCCACAACAGATTTCCCAACCTGGGGATCTGGCAAAGGGGCTGAGAACCCCCAGAGAATTTGACTTTGAAGGCAATGGGATTTGATTACAGAACTTACACAGGACTGGGGAAACAGACTCTTGGAGGGCACAGACAAAATCTTGTGCACATAAGGACCCAGGAGAAAGGAGCAATGACCCCACAGGAGACTGACCCAGGCTTGCCTGTGAGTGTCCAGGAGTCCCTGGAGGAGGCATGGGTCAGCAGTGGTCTGTTGCAGGGTGGGAGGCACTGAGTGTGGCAGTGCGAGGTGGGAACACAGTCCTGCCAAGCAACAGAAAATTAGATTAAAGATTTACTGAGAATGGCCCCGCCCATCAGAACAAGACCCAGTTTCCCCTACAGTCAGTCTCCCCCATCAGGAAGCTTCCATAGGCTTCATAGTCTTCTGTCAGAGGGCAGACAGAATGAAAACTACTCAAGTTAATTCACTTATTTTAAAAATACTTTTTTCTCATACTGTATAAGAATAAGGGAAATCATGCATGCAGTCATCTGACCTGTGCAAACAATCCCTTACCAAGAGATAAAGAGACCACACAGCTTGTGCTGGGGTTATCAACTTTGTGCCTTGTTTTATAGTCAGTGGGTGTAGCTTTGTTCTGCTTACTCATATGCCTCAGTGGCTCTCTGACTTTTAGTATTTCAGACTTCATGGGGAAGGAAGAGGTGTCCCTCTTTTCCAGCACTAAGGAGTGCATATAGACCAATTGCTCTGCATCAGTTTGAAGGGGTACTGGGACAACTGATGTATATTTGGGTGTTGCTAGTCACGAGGGACCAATGAACCCTATCAGAGTTGATCTTGCTCTTTCACTTCCCTGTGAGTAAAGGCATTGTTCCATCCAATGCTTGACTGTGTTGTGTTTTCTTTGGACATTGTGATGCCAAGATGTAATGGGTAGGCATAGTTGGACTTCTAATCCTGGAGGGTGCTACTGTGATGATGTTTGCTATACTTCATGTAGTTGAAGTCCTTTCCTGGCATTGGTAATCAGTCCACGTGTTCTGCTTGGTTAAAAAAAAAATCAGGAAAATTGTGACAAATCTATTTGAGATACAGTTTGATCCACCAATCTGTGAAAAGCAATAGCACATCCATGGGAAGAAGAGTTACATGAAAATAATATTATTGAATGAAAGACGTACTTATGAGATAGTCCGGATTGGAATCCAAGCTCTTTCATTGTCTTGCTGTAACCACTGTGTAATTTAAAATATGTTCAGTCATAAAATAAGATTATTTTTAATAAGCTCAATACTTAGTAAGAGCTCCACAATTACAAACTCTTTTGTTTTTCCCAAAGTAAATAATCTGAATGCATATAATAAAATATATCATATACAATAAAAATTATAAACAATTACATTGTTTTTCCAAAAGTAATATAAATATATAGTATTACATATGTACACATAGGCTTCTCTGGTAGCTCAGTCAGTAAACAATCTGCCAGCAATGCAGAAGACCTGGGTTTGATCTTGAGTCAGGAAGATCCCCTGGTGAAGGGAATGGAAACACTCTAATATTCTTGCCTGGAGAATTCCATGGACAGAGGTACCTGATGGCCTATAGTCCATGAAGCTGCAAAGAGTTGGACACGACTCAGTGACTAACACAGACACACATGTACACACAAAGATTTTTCAAGAATAGCGTTTTCTTGATTTTATACTCTTTTTAAAGCTTCTTCTAACCTTTCTAATTTATAAACATTTATGAGGAGAAAAACAAGTTAGATAAAAAGTGTTATTCTAATAGCTGGGTATATTCTATTAGAATATGTTAGTAGCTTTAAACAATCTCTGAGGTTATTCTAATTCACACTAAATAAGTGGCATCTTCCAATGTGTGAGTTGGTCTAAAATCATAAGTTTCAGTAATTTTTTTTGTCAGAAAAGTGTAAATTGAACATTCACATCCTCTCTCTTTTAAAATCATTTCCAAAAGGTGAATTTGTATAACATAAACACTACATCTCTGATGATATCATTTCCATTTTACAAATATGCAGAAAGGAACATGGCATCTTTTTTTAATTCAGGCACCCTGCCTCAGCTCTTGGAACCTGTTGAGTGTAGCCATGCACCAATTCTAAAATCATTGCCTTTGGTAGGAAAGTAAGCCTTTGCCTTCATATCTGTGCAAATACCAGAAACTGAATCTTCAAGCCATTGACTTCTGAATTGAAAAGCAATGTGGATCACAGACTTGGAATGGTCTGCCTGGATTTAAGCTCCAATTGCAGCATAGGAACCAAATATTTCCTTTGCTGTGTTGAAAATTGTGAGCTATGCTCTATGACAAATATCATTTTGATTAAACACCCACTCACATTTGTCAAGGTTCTGTCAAGTGAAAATTTCAGATTCTAAGGGGCCTCTTATCCTCCAATTATTTTGTTCAGAACATTTGGTGTTTTGATTTCTGGGAAAGTTTGCTTTCCTGCAGTATGAATGAGTCTTGCCAAGTACTGAGATGATTAGTACCAACAATAATAATTGAGCCATCATGAAAGGGGAACATTTGAATATGGATAGATTCTCAGTCCTTGCTTTATTAAAAAAACAACAACAACAACAACAACTCTTCTATGGAAACCAAGAAACGATCACAGCTGTTAAACTGAAAATTCTGTTTTGTTATTAGAAATTTCAAGAAAATAAAATTCTGACATAATAATCTAGGGCTTTTTAAAAATGTAAGGAAAATCATATCATGATTCTGGGCTTGGCCACTTAAAGTGAGCAATTAATTTCATAAGATAGAGCTTCCATTAAGTATTTCTTGAATTAGTGTTAACATAGACATAGATGCATATAAAAGGGAAAAATGTTCAACTCCACAAGGTGAACAGTATAGTGTTAGTTTCTAATTGATTTATTGGTATTTGGCAATCATTTTCAAGTTATGCTATGATGATTAGAAACTGAAAGAATTCTTTTGTTTATGTTATAGTCATCTGCAATTTCTTGAGTTCATTTCCAGGATTTCTTTTTCCATTTTTAATTCTACCAAGTATTTAAATAGAATAATGTTTTCTTGCTATGTTTTCAGGAAAGAATACATCCACAAAGACCAAAAATATATTCATTTATATTCATTCATTAACTCAATAAACATTATCATGACTATATACAAAGACTGTGTTAGGTAAAATAAGTATATTGTGACTCTATCCTCTATGGAAGTCTATACTCTGATGGGGGCATATAAATAATAACAAATGTATGCAGTGGAAGTATAAGAGACCATGAGAGTCTATGATACAAAATCTTAGTATGATCTTGGGGTTCAGCAAAAGATTATTTAAGGAAATAGGGCTAATTTTTTTTTTTTTTTTTTTTTTTGTGAGTACGGTAATAGAAAATTGTCTGCATGGCAGGATATAAAGTTCTTTCAAAGAGCCTGAATCAAGTAGAGATATGGTCAAGTCAAGGAATTATTGATTTATTGACTTGACATCCAGAAAATCACATGAGAAGTTCATATTAAAATATATAGAAAAATATTTTCTGTCAAATTTCCATCTTTCAATGATACTGCCATCTATGGTTCCAGCAGTTATTTTTATTCTAAGCAACCAAGAGTCCCTCTTGGTATCTGCTTCCTTGGGATGTAGTTGCTATGGCTGGTTACAAGAACCCTAGGTAAGCACAGTCTCTCTTCTTTTTCAGTAAACATAGACTCTTATCATGAATTCTTGTCCACTAGGACAACTCTTAAATGATCAGTTCTGTTCTAGTCCTTCTAAATAGCAGTTTTGAAGAGAATTCAAATTTTCTTCTTGTCCAACCATAGTAGTAAATTATTTAGAAATTTTTCAAGACACTATATGGTGTGATCACTGACCTAGAGCCAGACATCCAGGAATGTGAAGTCAAGTGGACCTTAGAAAGCATCACTACGAACAAAGCTAGTGGAGGTGATGGAATTCCAGTTGAGCTATTCCAAATCCTGAAAGATGATGCTGTGAAAGTGCTGCACTCAATATGCCAGCAAATTTGGAAAACTCAGCAGTGGCCACAGGACTGGAAAAGGTCAGTTTTCATTCCAATCCCAAAGAAAGGCAATGCCAAAAAATGCTCAAACTACTGCACAATTGCACTCATCTCACAGGCCACTAAAGTAATGCTCAAAATTCTCCAAGCCAGGCTTGAGCAGTATGTGAACCGTGAACTTCCTGATGTTCAAGCTGGTTTTAGAAAAGGCAGAGGAACCAGAGATCAAATTGCCAACATCCGCTGGATCATAGAAAAAGCAAGAGAGTTCCAGAAAAACATCTACTTCTGCTTTATTGACCATGCCAAAGCCTTTGACTATGTGGATCACAATCAACTGTGGAAAATTCTGAAAGAGATGAGAATACCAGACCACCTGATCTGCCTCTTGAGAAACCTATATGCAGGTCAGGAAGCAACAGTTAGAACTGGACATGGAACAACAGACTGGTTCCAAATAGGAAAAGGAGTTCGTCGAGGCTGTATATTGTCATTCTGTTTATTAAACTTACATGCAGAGTACATCATGAGAAACGCTGGACTGGAAGAAACACAAGTTGGCATCAAGATTGCCTGGAGAAATCTCAATAACCTCAGATATGCAGATGACACCTTCCTTATGGCAGAAAGTGAAGAGGAACTCAAAAGCCTCTTGATGAAAATGAAAGTGGAGAGTGAAAAAGTTGGCTTAAAGCTCAACATTCAGAAAACGAAGATCATGGCATCTGGTCCCACCACTTCGTGGGAAATAGATGGGGAAACAGTGGAAACAGTGTCAGACTTTATTTCTCTGGGCTCCAAAATCACTACAGATGGTGACTGCAGCCATGAAATTAAAAGACGCTTACTCCTTGGAAGGAAAGTTTTGACCAACCTAGATAGCATATTCAAAAGCAGAGACATTACTTTGACAACAAAGGTTCGTCTAGACAAGTCTATGGTTTTTCCCGTGGTCATGTATGGATGTGAGAGTTGGACTGTGAAGAAGGCTGAGCGCCAAAGAATTGATGCTTTTTACTGTGGTGTTGGAGAAGACTCTTGAGACTCCCTTGGACTGCAAGGAGATTCAACCAGTTCATTCTGAAGGAGGTCAGCCCTGGGATTTCTTTGGAGGGAATGATCCTGAAGCTGAAGCTCCAGTAGTTTGGCCACCTCATGCGAAAAGTTGACTCATTGGAAAAGACTCTGATGCTGGGAGGGATTGGGGGCAGGAGGAGAAGGGGATGACAGAGGATGAGATGGCTGGATGGCATCACATGGACGTGAGTCTGAGCGAACTCCAGCGGTTGGTGAGGGACAGGGAGGCCTGGCGTGCTGTGATTCATGGGGTCGCAAAGAGTAGGACACGACTGAGAGACTGATCTGATCTGATCTGATATCGCTATATTGGGGCAGGCTTTACACATTCACAATCTGTGGGCTAAAAACAATTTGCAAAAATGTTCAATATGGACTATATGGTGTTGGGATACACAAAATTAAAAATAATTACTTTCTAAATATGTAAAAGCATATTGATTTGGCAAAAGACCACAATAGTCAGCATAATATTGAACAAGAAGTACCAAGTTTGAAGATTGATACCGCATGACCTCAAGACTTACCATAAAGCTATAGTAATCAAAGTGGTATGGTACTTTCAAGAAGATAGACACATAGATCAAAAGAAGTGAATAAATAGATGAGAAATAGATGCACATACATAGCCAGATGATCTTTGAAAAGGGATAAATGGCAGTTAAATGAGTTAAATGCAACAAAGATAGTCTTTTCAATGAATGTTGCTAGAACAACTGCACATCCACCTTAAAAAAGAATCTAAGCACAGATCTTACACTTTTCATAATAACTAACTCAAAATAGATCATAGATCTAATATTATAAAGTTCAAAACTGTAAATATCCTAGAAGATAACATAGGAGAAAATCTAAACATCTTTGGGTATGGCTATGACTATTTAAATATAACACCAAAGGCATGAACCATGACAGAAAAAAAAGTGTTAAGCTGGATTTCATTAAAATTAAAAACCTGCTCCGTGAAATACAATGTCAGGAGATTAGAAACTAAGCCACAGGTTGGGAGAAAATATTTGCAAAAGAACATCTGATTAGCAACTATTATCCAAAATATACAAAACTGAAAGTGAAAGTCACTCACTTGTCCAACTCTTTGACAACCCATGGACTATAACCTGCCAGGTTCCCCTGTCCATGAAATTCTCCAGACAAGAATCCTGGAGTAGATAGGCAATCCCTTGTTGAGAGAATCTTCACTACCCAAGGATCAAACTCAGGTCTCCTGCATTGCAGGCAGATTCTTTACCATCTGAGTCAAAGGGCACTTCAAACTAAACAATAAGAAAATAGATGGCCCAATTAAAAACGGGTAAAAGACATGAACAGACATTTCATCAAAGAAGACAGAGCAGATAGCATATGAAGTGGTGCTCAGCATCATATGGCATTAGGGAGCTTCAAATTAAAACACTAGGGTGATATAATTACACGTTCATTAGAAAGAATGAGATTGAAAACACGCAACTACGGTGAGCATTTAAAATACAAGAACTCTCATTTATTCATTGTTTGTAAAAAAAAGCAAAATGATAGAGCCCCATTAGAAGACAGTTAGGCTGCAACTGCTGCTGCTGCTGCTAAGTTGCTGTCGTGTCCGAGTCTGTGTGATCCCAAAGATGGCAGCCAACCAGGCTCCTCTGTCTTTGGCATTCTCCAGGCAAGAATACTGGAGTGGATTAAATTTCTTTCTCCAATGCATGCATGCATGCTAAGTTGCTTCAGTCGTGTCCAACTCTGTAAGACAGAGTCTTCTGTGGGACAGAAGCCCAACAGGCTCCTCCATCCACAGGATTCTCCAGGCAAGAATACTGGAGTGGCTTTCCATTTCCTTCTCCTTACAAATGTAAATATTCTTTACAAAAAACAAATGTGCTTCTTGATATTTACACTAAGGAGTTGAAAACTTTGTCTACGCTAAAACCTACACACATGTTTGCTGTAGTTTTATTTATAATTTCCAAAATTAAGAAGCAACCCACATGCCCTGAAGTAAATGAATGTTCAAACAAACTGTGGTACATGCAGATAAGGAAATATTCATTCAGTTCAGTCGCTCAATCATGTCTGACTCTTTGCGATGCCGTGAACTGTAGCACGCCAGGCCTCCCTGTCCATCACCATCTCCTGGAGTTCACTCAAACTCATGTCCATTGAGTCAGTGATGCCATCCAGCCATCTCATCCTCTGCCATCTCCTTCTCCTTCTGCCCCCAATCCCTCTCAGCATCAGAGTATTTTCCAATGAATCAACTCTTCACATGAGGTGGCCAAAGTACTGGAGTTTCAGCTTTAACATCATTCCTTCCAAAGAACACTTAGGGCTGATCTCCTTCAGAATGGAATGGTTGGATCTCCTTGCAGTCCAAGGGACTCTCAAGAGTCTTCTCCAACACCACAGATCAAAAGCATCAATTCTTCAGCGCTCAGCTTTCTTCACAGTCCAACTCTCACATCCATATGTGACCACAGGTAAAACCATAGACTTGACTAGATGGACCTTTGTTGGCAAAGTAATGTCTCTGCTTTTGAATATGCTATCTAGGTTGGTCATAACTTTCCTTCCAAGGAGTAAGCGTCTTTTAATTTCATGGTTGCAATCACCATCTGCAGTGATTTTGGAGCCCAAAAAAATAAAGTCTGACACTGTTCCACTGTTTCCCCATCTATTTCCCATGAAATGATGGGACCAGATGCCATGATCTTCATTTTCTGAATGTTGAGCTTTAAGCCAACTTTTTCACTCTCCATTTTCACTTTCATCAAGAGGCTTTTTAGTTCCTCTTCACTTTCTGCCATAAGGATGGTGTCATCTGCATATCTGAGGTTATTGATATTTCTCCCGGCAATCTTGATTTCAAATTGTGCTTCTTCCAGCCCAGTGTTTCTCATGAAGTACTCTGCATATAAGTTAAATAAGAAGGGTGACAATATACAGCCTTGACATACTCCTTTTGCTATTTTGACCAGTCTGTTGTTCCATGTCCAGTTCTAACTGTTGCTTCCTGACCTGCATATTGGTTTCTCAAGAGGCAGGTCAGGTGGTCTGGTATTCCCATCTCTTTCAGAATTTTCCACAGTTTATTGTGATCCACACAGTCAAAGGCTTTCGCATAGTCAATACAGCAGAAGTAGATGTTTTTCTGGAACTCTCTTGTTTTTTCTATGATCCAGCGGATGTTGGCAATTTGATCTCTGGTTCCTCTGCCTTTTCTAAAACCAGCTTGAACATTTGGAAGTTCATGGTTCACATACTGCTGAAGCCTGGCTTGGAGAATTTTGAGCATTACTTTAGTGGCCTGTGAGATGAGTGCAATTGTGCAGTAGTTTGAGCATTCTTTGGCATTGCCTTTCTTTGGGATTGGAATGAAAACTGATATTTTCCAGTCCTGTGGCCACTGCTGAGTTTTCCAAATTTGCTGGCATATTGAGTGCAGCACTTTCACAGCATCATCTTTCAGGATGTGAAATAGCTCAACAGGAATTCCATCACCTCCACTAGCTTTGTTCGTAGTGATGCTTTCTAAGGTCCACTTGACTTCACATTCCTGGATGTCTGGCTCTAGGTCAGTGATCACACCATCGTGATTATCTGTGTCGTGAAGATCTTTTTTGTATAGTTCTTCTGTGTATTCTTGCCACCTCTTCTTAATATCTTCTGCTTCTGTTAGGTTCGTACCATTTCTGTCCTTTATAGAGCCTATCTTTGCATGAGATGTTCCCTTGGTATCCCTAATTTTCTTGAAGAGATCTCTAGTCTTTCCCATTCTGTTGTTTTTCTCTGTTTCTTTGCATTGATCGCTGAGGAAGTCTTTCTTATCTCTTCTTGCTATTCTTTGGAACTCTGCATTCAAATGCTTATATCTTTCCTTTCCTCCTTTGCTTTTCACCTCTCTTCTTTTCATAGCTGTTTGTAAGGCCTCCCCAGACAGCCATTTTGCTTTCTTGCATTTCTTTTCCATGGGGATGGTCTTGATTCCTCTCTCCTGTACAAGGTAAAGAACCTCCATCCATAGTTCATTAGGCACTCTGTCTATCAGGTCTAGTCCCCTGAAATCTATTTATCACTTCTACTATAATCATAAGGGATCTGATTTAGGTCATACCTGAATGGTCTATGGTTTTCTCTATTTTCTTCAATTTAAGTCTGAATTTGGCAATAAGGAGTTCATGATCTGAGCCACAGTCAGCTCCTGGTCTTGTTTTTGCTAACTGTATAGAGCTTCTCCATCTTTGTCTGCAAATAATATAATCAGTCTGATTTCAGTGTTGACCATCTGGTGATGTCCATGTGTAGAGTCTTCTCTTGTGTTGTTGGAAGAGGGTGTTTGCTATGACCGGTGCGTTCTCTTGGCAAAACTCTATTAGCCTTTGCCCTGCTTCATTCTGTATTCCCAGGCCAAATTTGCCTGTTACCCAGGTGTTTCTTGACTTCCTAATTTTGCATTCCAATCCCCTATAATGAAAAGGACCTCTTTTTTGGGTGTTAGTTCTAAATATTATTCAGTACCAAAAATAAATGAGCTGTCAAATCCTAAGAAGATATGGAGGAAATTCTGATGTATATTACTAAGTGAAAGAAGCAAGGTAAAAGACTTACATACTGCTTCATTCTCACTATACAACTGGCATTCTTGAAAAGGCAAAAGCTGTAGTTACTGGGATTAAGTAAACAGAAGGGATGATTATGCAAAACACTGAGGATTTTTAGGGCATTTTAATTTATTCTGTATATTCATGTAATGCCATCATACATTTGTTCAAACCCATAGAAAATCAAGACTAAGAGTGGAAGCTAATGTAAGCTATGGACTCAGGTTAATACTGAATGATTTACCAATTGACTTTCTTTTTTTTTTTTTTTTTTTTTTTTTTTTTTTAATATTTTATTTTATTTTTTAACTTTACAATATTGTATTGGTTTTGCCATATATCAACATACATCCACCACAGGTATACACGTGTTCCCCATCCTGAGCCCTCCTCCCTCCTCCCTCCCAATACCATTTTCTTGATGATTATGTTGTTGTTGTTGTTGTTCAGTTGTTTAGTCCATGGGGTTGACTCTGCAACCCCATGGACTGCAGCACACCAGGCTTCCCTGTCCTTCTCCCAGAGTTTGCTCAAACTCACATCCACTGAGTCAGTGATGTCATCCAACCATCTTGTCCTCTGTTGTCCCCTTCTCCTGCCTTCAATCCTTTTTTAAAAAAATTTTATTTTATTTTTAAACTTTACAAATTGTATTAGTTTTGCCAAATATCAAAATGAATCCGCCACAGGTATACATGTGTTCCCCATCCTGAACCCTCCTCCCTCCTCCCTCCCCATACCATCCCTCTGTTGCAGCTGTTTAGCTGCTAAGTCATGCCCGACTCTTTTGGATCCCTTGGACTGTAGCCTGCCAGGCTCCTCTATCCATGGGATGCCCCAGGAAAAGATTACTGGAATGAGCTGCCATTTCCTTCTCCAAGGGATCTTCCTGACCCAAAGGTCAAACCCACATCCCCTGCACTGCAGGCAGATTTTTCACCCCTGAGCCACCAGGGAAGTCCTTTCCATCTTATTAAGTGATCCTAATTCTATTCTATTTGTGCCTATAGTTCATGTTTACATTATGACATATTTATTTATGACCTGCAATGTCTCTCCTCTTCATGTAAGTGCTTGAGCACTGATTTTATATTGATTTTAATCAAATATTTAATTTATTTCCAGATTTTCCCCACCCAATCACATGCTTCATAAGTGAAGGTTTCTAAGGCATATGCACCCAGCATAGTGTTTGATATGCTAGAGTCTTCCAAGATAGAAGCATAAGTTAAGCTTTAAAGTAACATTGGACTATACTATCTTCTTTATTTTTTATTTTGTCACTTTCCATATAATAAAATACAAATATGTCTACTAATGAATATTTAATTATATTTTCACAGGTAGGAGTGCTACCTATCTTATATACATGAAGAAACCTAGAAATACAATAGATGCATTACTGAGGATTAAAGTGTTAGTTGTTCAGTTGTGTCCAACTCTTTGTAACCCCATGGGTTGTAGCCCATCAGGCTTCTCTGTCCATGGGATTCTCCAAGCAAGAATAATGGAGTGGGTTGTCATGCCTTTCTCCAGGGGATATTCCTGACCCAGGATTGAACTTCTGTCTCTTGCATTGCAAAGGGATCCCTTACTGTCTGAGCCACCAGGGAATCTCCACTGAGGGTTAACAGATTGGTAACTGACAAATTGGTAACTGAAGGAATGATGCTAAAGCTGAAACTCCAGTACTTTGGCCACCTCATGCGAAGAGCTGACTCATTGGAAAAGACTCTGATGCTGGGAGGGATTGAGGGCAGGAGGAGAAGGGGACAACAGAGGATGAGATGGCTGGATGGCATCACTGACTCGATGGACGTGAGTCTGAGTGAACTCCAGGAGATGGTGATGGACAGGGAGGCCTGTCGTGCTGCAATTCATGGGGTCACAAAGAGTCGGACACGACTGAGCAACTGATCTGATCTGATCTGAACCATGATCAAAGATCTGGTATCAGACTTGAAACTCTGAGATCAGAATTTTGTAATGGAAGGTGAAGTAAGGATCACTGCCTCACAAGAGAACAACCTGTTCTTTTCAGTTTTCTCTAATGGATTGAATAATGAACCATACGGTGTTTCATATTATGAAGGTTGTTATGAAATATTTCCTTTTTTCTATGAGAGAGGAAAAAGAGAAAATCCTTAAAAATATGAATATAATTAGATGAAGCACACTGCTACATTTTTGCATTTGTTTATAATTCTATGCATGTCAATTAAACATTAACCTAACACATAAAATAGCTTTGTCTTAATAAGCAAACGGCTATAATTATAATAACACAATTTGCATACAAACATGAATTACAGAATAGAAATGACAAATTTAATCTTCTCATTAGTGACTCTGATAATTGCTGATGTCAAATGTTATTAGTATCTTTTAAACTAGCTTTTAAAAAAGAAATTTTCCAAAATTATTATTATTGCTACTTCACTACTACTATCCTGATTTCTATTTTACACCATTAAACATGTTAAGGTATGTTTCAAGATTGATGTGAAGAGTTTTATAAGTATTATCTTATTTACCTTCAAACTGGAATGATGATGTAGCATTTTGAAAATCATTGTGTATAGTCTCAAATAGGAATAAAGCTAAAATTTGGTATGGGTTTCATTCCATGATTTCTATAGTGACTTTACAGATATCTTCAGATATTTTAAACTCTAATATTCTTCTATTGAGGTCACTAAAATTAAACCTGTTTTGCAATGTATTCTAGGCATGGGATCATAACCGTAATACAAGAGAAAAAGCTAACTCATAGTTAATTTTTTAAACTGTGGATTGCATAGTCTTAACAATCATTTTTATTGTGTCACGGTTTTTTGAAATGTTAAAGGTAGTTTTCTGCCTATTTTCAAGGATTAAACCCTCAAGATTTATCCTTTAGATCAAAAGTTTCCAAGGACAATTTTGTTGCATATGCAAAATTGTTTTCTTATGGGAAATAAAAAGAAAGTGACAAAAATAAGATCTCTTTGAAAATTTCATCTGAATGTGAAACTTGTCGTTGAGTTCTTACTTCCTTTACAAGTCTCAAAGTTTATAGGAACCTATATATTATGAAACAATCCTTTTGGGATATAAGTAAATCCTCTAACTCAGCACAACCCCACTGATAATTCTGGACTGTTAGATATGTGCAATTCTTTTGTTCTTTCTTCTCAGCAGTTATCCCCACTGATACCGTCAGCGTTTCATCTCAGCGTGAAATAACATCTGAAATAACATCAGATAATACTGCACTCTGAAAAGTAGATAAAATGAGGACTCTCAAATGAGAATGAATTAGAAAATTCCCAACAGTAGCAGTCAGAAGTTAAAAACATGAAACTGACAAATGTACTGCAGAGGGGGTTTACAAAGGGTTTTCCACTCCAACTTCTTATTCATCACATATTATTAGTACTGGAAAGTGTCAGTCAGACAGCAAAAGATAAAGCTGGCCATAACGGGTTTATTATTTGAAGGAAAATCAACTGTGTAGTAGATATGCATCTGATGATAGTTTTTAAATATAAAAACAAATAAACAAGGCATTTTCTCAAATTGTCTGAAAAGTTTCTGCCTCATTAGTTGGGTGGAGATGAAAGGAGGTCTTCTTTTATTTCCCTATGATACTGAGAATTTTCTGAGAGTTTTTTGTTTTTTCAAATACCTGGGGAAGAAGTTGTGAGAATATTTTGTAACATATACAACCTTCCTGTTTAATATTTATTCATATAATATACTAAAATATTTTCCTGAAGGATATATAATTAATTATGGGATTATCTTTTTTACCAACTTTATTGAGATATAATTGACATATAACAATGTATACATTAATGTGTACATGTTATAGGATTCTTTTAAAAACTTTAACAAAATTCCTCTTAAACTGTGATTCATGTATTTTAACCCTTGGTATAATAGTTGAAAACCAAAGAAAATTTGCCCTGTGTATTTAATTTACAACTTTCCAGGCAAAGAATCCACCTGCCAATGCAGGAGACTCAAGAGACAAGACTTCGATCACTGGGTCAAGAAGATCCCATGAAGCACGAAATGGTAGACTGCTCCAGTACTCATGCCTAGAAAATTCCTTGGGCAGAGAATCATGGCAGGCTACAGTCCATGTGGTCACAAAGAGTCAACCACAGCTGAGCAACTGAGCACATTTGCTTCATAGTTGATTTTTTTCCCCTGAAAGCACCATTATTGATTCATGTCTATTTCAACAGCTTGAGAAGATGCAAACATATACATATCAGCAGGATCCAACCATTTAGTACCAAATATTTTATCCACAAAACATAAACAAGCATAATTCACCTTCATTTTTTAATGAGTTGAAATTTTTTGGTTTCATCACTATAAGTGTGATTGAATAGCCCAACACATCTCAGTTCAGACAGTGGCTTTTCTGGAGTTCCTTCTCTTGATCAGACACTGTAAGAGTAGCACACACACAGAAGATTTATGCCATAAGTTCAGTTCAGTCACTCAGTCATGTCTGGCTCTTTGCAACCCCATGGACTGTAGCGTACCAGGTGCCCCTGTCCATCACCAACTCCCAGAGCTTGCTCAAACTCATGTTCATCAAGTCAGTGATACCATCCAACCATCTCATCATCTGTCATCCCCTTCTGCCTTCAATCTTTCTCAGCATCAGGGTCTTTTCTAATGAGTGTGTTCTTCATATCAGGTGGCCAAAATATTGGAATTTCAGCTTCAGCATCAGTCCTTCCAATGAATATTCAGGACTGATTTTCCTTAGGATTGACTGGTTTGAACTCCTTGCAGTCCAAGAGACTCTGAAGAGTCTTTTCCAACACCACAATTCAAAAGCATCAGTTTTTTAGCACTCAGCTTTCTTTATAGTCTAACTCTTACATCCATACATGACTACTGGAAAAACCATAGCTTTGATTAGGTGGATTTTTGTTGACAAAGTAGTGTCTCTGCTTTTTAGTATGTTTTCTATGTTGGTCATAGCTTTTCTTCCAAAGAGCAAGCATCTTTTAATTTCATGGCTGCAGTCACCATCTGCAGTGATTTTGGAGCCCCCAAAAATAAAGTCAGCCACTGTTTCCATTGCTTCCCCATCTATTTGCCATGAAGTGATGGGACCAGATCCTGTGATCTTTGTTTTTTGAATATTGAATTTTAAGCCAACTTTTTCACTCTCTTTAACTTTCATCAAGAGAGTCTTTAGTTACCCTTTACTTTCTGCCGTACAAGTGGTGTCAACTGCATATTGATATTGAGGTTATTGATATTTCTCCTGGCAATCTTGATGCTAGCTTGTTTGAAGCCATCTTGTGCTTTATGCCATTTGCCACATTTAAAAAAAATGAATTTTACATAATTAAGCCAGTATTACAATTAAATGTAAAATGTAACATGATTATACAGAGTGAAGTAAGCCAGAAAGAAAAACACGAATACAGTATACTAACGCATATATATGGAATTTAGAAAGATGCTAACAATAACCCTGTGTACGAGACAGCAAAAGAGACACTGATGTATAGAACAGTCTTATGGACTCTGTGGGAGAGGGAGAGGGTGGGAAGATTTGAAAGAATGGCATTGAAACATGTATAATATCATGCATGAAACGAGTTGCCAGTCCAGGTTCGAAGCACGATACTGGATGCTTGGGGCTGGTGCACTGGGACGACCCAGAAGGATGGTATGGGAGGGAGGAGGGAGGAGGGTTCAGGATGGGGAACACATGTATACCTGTGGCGGATTCATTTAGATATTTGGCAAAACTAATACAATTTGTAAAGTTTAAAAACAAAATAAAATTTAAAATAGTCTCAAAAAAATAAATAAAATAAAATGCTCATAGTATTCTGGGAGCCCAGAGTATTAGTCAATATTCTAGTGTAAAACAGACAAGAGAGAGAATTCTATGGAATGTGAAGAATAAGACAATACATAAATTATATATCAAATTAGTTAACAAAATGTAAGTTCGGTGAACTCCCTTGGTGCACACTGGATAGGAATCTGCTTGTCAGTGCAGGGGATATGGGTTCAATCCTTGGTCTCGAAGGATTCTGCATGCCTCATAGCTGCTAAGCCGTGTGCCTCAACTACTGAGCCTGTGCTCTGTAGCTCACATGCTGCAATTACTGAAGCCCACATGCCTCGAGCCTGTGCTTCAAAACCAGAGATACCACTTCAGTGAGAAACCTGTGCACCCACAATGAAGAGTAGTCCCTGATCTCTGCAACTAGAGAAAGCCCATGTGTAGAAATCAGGTAGATACCTTAAATAAAGTTATATGAAAATTATATAATATACATATAATAAGCTAAAATATATTGCCATATTTTAATATTATGTATCATCTGTAATGTTTCTCTAAACAGTTAAGCCGAATAATCTGTGTGTCCTAAATCATTGTATCACCATTATTTATTTAACAACTACCTCAAGCATCATACTGCATTATATATTCCAATTGTTTATTTAGGCTTCATGGCATATGTATGAAACAGATGCTTTCTTCACTCTTTAGAAGACAAAATTGAAGATGCTCAGTGAGATTAAAATCAAATGTCCTCTGAAAAGCAGAGCCAGAACCTTCTCTAGATTTGTCTAACTTCAAAACTCAGAACACTAACACTTTTTGCCTTTTACTTTCACTATGTAGATACATAGGACTGAAGATTTCCTAGTTCTTAACAATTGTAAATGTACTTGATAGATCTTTACACCTGCTAAATCTACCTGGAGCACATATAAATGGACTTGTTTCCCCAGCAATACTTCTATTGCTTCAGGACTCTCATAGCACTACTTAAGTTAATATATTGTTTTAATTCCAAGGATTTATATCTAAGAGCATTCAGTTTAGTAGTTCATGGAATGTCTCCATATTCTGATAAATTCAAGTAAAACTATTCTTTATACTTATTACACCTGTAAACTATGAAAGATAAGCTTCTGTTGATTTTAAATTTAGTATTTAATGTGGGCTAACTGAATTTGAAGGAAGGGTGGAGAAAGTAAACAAAATGGTATATTGTCACCCTATCATTTCCAGGAGATTATGCTTTCTACTTACTCCCTGGTGGTGTGCTGCAGTCCATACAGTCACAAAGAATCGGGCATGACTTAGCAACTGAATAATTCTCAAGGATCTTATAAAACATTATTTTTTTAATGGGAACACTATAGATTACACAGGTTAAATTACCTTAGGTCATAAGTGGTACCCAACTAAGTCTCAAAATGACCTGAAAACTTAGCTGATTTAATTGATAAATAATTTAGAAGCACAATAGAAAATAGAATACTATATACTTTTTGGAATTCTTACTGTATTTGTGCATACATGACAGACCAGCTTGATAAAAGTTTGTTCAAAACTCACAGATATTTAATAATAAATATTCCCTTTGAGGGTTCAATGCAAATACCACCCTCTGCCAGCAGGTTCCTCTGCTAAAGCTCAAAGGCTCAAATCTAGATTTTACTGTTTTTAAGATTTCTACCTCTTCATCCAAACACAATATTTCTAAGACTTGTAGACAGGCCTATAAAAGTGAACAAGAAAAGGGGATTATTATTTTATAGCAGTTATAAATAGAGCTTGGAGGAATGGTGAATACCTGCCTCAAGAAATCTTATAGATTTTGCCCAGTTTTTAAAAGATTGATTCTCTCTTTCTCTCTACCTCTTTTCTCCTTTTTCTCAGGTACACACACTGACTTTGCTGACAGTATTTTCTGTGGTGACTGAAAGTACTTCTGGAAAGATCTAAAACAAAAAGAAGACTATAATTGCTTTTAAAATGAGACTTTAGAAATAATTATAAACTAATTTCCAAGTAAGACAACAGGACACTATCACTCCTTTCCTTAAAATGGATCTTAAAGATGCTTTTACATGTTTTTGTAGATGATAGTAATGTCACCCTTTCCTCCTTCCAGCTCCAGCTCTGCTGTCTGTGTTCTACAAGATATCTTTTCCAGATATGGCCCACATCTTCTCAGGAACCTTCCAGAGAACATTTTAAATAGCTTACCCTTTTAAACTAAAATAGTTAGTTTTCATTGTCTTGTATATCAAACAAAAACAACAAATCATTAATATACCCAAGAAAAAGGCAGATTATTGAATGTTTGCTCCATTGTCTACATGGATTGGACTCATAAGCTTTCTTATCTAATGGAAGGTAAAGTGTGATCCTTGGTGGATTTCTTCCTGAGTCACTTCAGGAATCTTCTTTTGTATTGCATTTGGGTAAACCATGCTGTCTGAGTAATGATTCTCTTCTTGCTTTTATTCTTTATCTCTGAATTTTATTCATCTCAACCTTTACTAATGCTTATATCCTCCAAATGTTTACTAAATCATCACCTGTTCTACATATTCTGGTTATAACTGAACATTGTCCCCAATCTTTGGGAACTCAGTGTCAACCCATAGTAGATGTGGTTTCCAAGAAGTATACTTAACTTATGAACATGTTCTCCAGGGACTAGTATTTTCTTTTATTTCTGCCCATGAAGTAGTGTAATCATTTTCCAATGTCAATGATAACAGAAAGGCTAAATGAAATGTAAAGGTTAAAATTTTTTTTAAAGTTATTTGACAGTAATTATAGATTCTTAATTCTAGAATCTAGAATTATAGAAGCAAAAGGCAAAAGAGAAAAGGAAAACTATACCCATTTGAATGCAGAGTTCCAAAGAATGCTTTCTTCCATGATCAATGCAAAGAAACAGAGGAAAAAAAATAGAATGGGAAAGACTAGAGATCTCTTCAAGAAAATTAGAGAAACCAATGGAACATTTCATTCAAAGATGGGTTCAATAAAGGACAGAAATGGTATGGACCTAACAGAAGCAGAAGATATTAAGGAGAGGTGGAAGAATACACAGAATAACTATACAAAAAAGATCTTCATGACCCAGATAACTACAAATGTAATCACTCAACTAAAGGTAATCCCTCAACTAGAGCCAAACATCCTGGAATGCGAAGTCAAGTGGACCTTAGGAAGCATCACTACGAAGCTGGTGGAAGTGATGGAATTCCAGTTATTTCAAATCCTAAAAGATGATGCAGTGAAATTGCTGCCCTCAATATGAGAGCAAGTTTGGAATATGCAGCCATGGCCACAGGACTGGAAAAGATCAGTTTTCAGTCCAATCCTGAAGAAAGGTAGTGGCAAAGAATGTTCAAACTACCATACAACTGTAGCCAAATCACACGCTAGCAACATAATGCTCAAAAATCTCTAAGCGAGGTTTCGACAGTATGTGAACCATGAAATTCCAGATGTTCAAGCCAGATTTAGAAAAGGCAGAGGAATCAGAGATCAAATTGACAACATCTGTTGGATCATCGAAAAAGCAAGAGAACACCAGAAAAAGCATCTATTTCTGTTTTATTGAATACACCAATGCCTTTGACTGTGTAGATCACAATAAACTGTGGAAAATTCTGAAAGAGATCGGAATATCAGACCACCTGAACTGCCTCTTAAGATATCTGTATGCAGGCCAAGAAGCAATAGTTAGAACCAGACATGGAACAACAGACTGGTTCCAAATCTGGTAAAGAGTACATCAAGGCTGTATTTTGTCACGCTGCTTATTTACCTTATATGCAGAGTACATCATGAGAAATGCTGGACTGGATGAAGCACAAGCTGGGATCAAGATTGCCAGGAGAAATATCAATAACCTCAGATATGCAAATGACACCACCCTTATGGCAGAAAGTGAAGAACTAAGGAGCCTCTTGATGAAAGTTAAAGAGGAGAGTGAAAAAGTTGGCATAAAGCTCAACATTCAGAAAACTAAGATCATGGCATCTGATCCCATCACTTCATGGCAAATAGATGTGGAAATAATGGAAACAGTGAGAGACTCTATGTTTGGGGTTCCAAAATCACTGAAGATGGTTACTGTAGCCATGAAACTAAAACAAACTTGCTCCTTGGAAGAAAAGCTATGACCAACCTGCTGCTGCTGCTGCTAAGTCGCTTCAGTCGTGTCCTACTCTGTGCGACCCTATAGACGGCAGCCCACCAGGCTCCCCCATCCCTGGGATTCTCCAGGCAAGAGTACTGGAGTAGGTTGCCATTTCCTTCTCCAATGCATGAAAGTGAAAAGTGAAAGTGAAGTTGCTCAGTCATGTCCCACTTTTAGCGACCCCATGGACTGCAGCCCACCAGGCTCCTCCATCCATGGGATTTTCCAGGCAAGAGTACTGGAGTGGGGTGCCATTGCCTTCTCTGATGACCAACTTAGAGAGCATATTAAAAAGCAGAGGGTGGGGAGATTTGGGAGAATGGCATTGAAACATGTATAATATCATGTATGAAACCAGTCGCCAGTACAGGTTTGATGCATGATACTGGATGCTTGGGGCTGGTACACTGGGACGACCCAGAGGGAGGGTATGGGGAGGGAGGAGGGAGGAGGGTTCAGGATGGGGAACACAGGTATACTTGTGGCGGATTCATTTCGATATTTGACAAAACTAATACAATATCGTAAAGTTTAAAAATAAAATAAAATTTAAAAAAAATAAATAAAATAAAAAGCAGAGACATTTCTTTGCCAATAAAGGTCTGTATAGTCAAAGCTATGGTTTTTCCAGTAATCATGTAGGGACATGAGAGTTGGACTATAAAGAAAGCTGAGTGCTGAAGAATTGATGCTTTTGAACTATGGTGCTGGAGAAGACTCTTGAGAGTCCCTTGGACTGCAAGGAGATCAAACCCGTCAATTCTAAAGGAAAGCAGTCCTGAAAATTCATCAGAAGGACTTATGTTGAAGCTGAAACTCCAATAATTTGGCCATCTGATGTGAAGAACTGAGCCATTTGAAAAGACCCAGATGCTGGGAAAGATTGATGGCAGGAGGAGTAGGGGATGACAGAGGATGAGATATTTGGGTGGCATCACTGACTCAATGGACATGAGTTTGAGCAAGCTCCAGAAATTGGTGATGGACAGTGAAGCCTAGTGTACTGCAGTCCGTGGGGTCGCAAAGAATCAGACATGACTAAGTGACTAAACTGAACAGAACTGATAGAATCTTAAAAAGCTGTATATATTTTTAATATTATTAATTATAAATTATCCCAAGATAATCATTCAAAATAGAATAAAACCATAGTATCTGAAGATATCCATTCCAATTTTATCTTCTGTTTAGAAGCAGCTAGCCCTTGAACAATATTAACATGGTTAAAAAAATTGTATTACAGTAATAATATCTATTAAGATAATGTAACAATGTAAAAACATTTGATCTGTGACTACTTCCAAATAAACCATAAATTAATGCATATAGGCAAAAGCACATTAATATGAACAGTGAAATCTAGAACAGAATATTAGTAAAAGTGAATAGTTGGTATGACAAGGTGCAATTGTGATTAAGGTTTTTAATTTCAATTCTGTTGGTATAATGTCATTTATGAATATTAAATGGAATGATTAACAAATTCAACTGGGTAAATTACTTTAGAGAAATATTCCTTAAGCAAATTTTAACATATAGTGTGTACAAGCTAAACACTGACTACAAAGATAATCATCTAAAATAAAATCATAGCAAACATACAAGTAACTAATTCTGAACCACTGCATGAAATATCTTTATAATAAAAACCTCAGAATCTGTGGTGATTTATCCATAGTACATACCCTTGAGCAGTTCTTGTTTTTCTTTAATCATGTTATTTGTTTATTTGTAACAACTTAATTCAAAATTGTTTATTTCTGTTGGGTTTTTGTCTTTTCAAATTTTGAGGTAACATAACAAGTGTAAGTAGATTTGGTTGCTAAATAAGTATAGTACAGTCTTTTGTACTTCTATAAAAATCACACGTCCACTTATGCTGAAAGAAAATGGACATACAATTTTATATATAGGATTTGCTCAGTGTCTTGATTGTTTTATGAATCCTTATGAAGCTACACAGATTCCAACTTAGTCCATGAAAACGGCTATACCAAAATAACATAGACTGAGTAATTTAAACAGCAAACTTTTATTTCTCACTGTGTGGAGGCTGGAAAGTCCAAGATCAATCACCAACAGATTTGGTGTCTGATACCTGCTTGCTTACTGGTTTGGAAACAACTATTTTTTTAAGATATCCTCACATGGTGGAAGTAGCAAGGGAGCTTTCTGGGGTCTCTTCTACAAGAACACTAATCCCATTTTGAGTATTCTACCCTTATGACTTAATCACCTCCCTAAGGCCCCATCCCTAATACCGTCATCTTGGGGTTGAATTTCAGCTCATGACTTTCTGGAAAACACAAACACCCTGACCTTAAATCAAGTTTACTTACTCTGGGTGTAAAAACTGAAGTACCTTTCATCATACTGTTCCCTGAATATCTGTTTTGGGCCCAAAATTATTCCAGATTCTGGTTATTCAATGGTTAATATGACAAACAAAATGATGGCTTTATGAAACTTATACTACATTAATGGGACAAATAATAGAGAAATGCTCCAAGTAAATAAACATGACTTCAAAGAGTGGTAACTACTATGAAAAATAAAACTATACAATATGTGGAATGATTTTCTTTTCATCTTTGAATTAATAGGCTAAAATCACATCAAGTAATGAATTTACACTAAAGTGTTATTGCAGTCAAAAGTACATGGTAGAAGTTTAGAACATCTTTTTTCACTTTTAGAAAATTACTTATGTTTGCCTCAGCTTACAGCAAATTAACAATGAGATACATAAAAAAAGACAAATGTATTTAATGATTGCAAACTTAAAAATATCTGTGGAATGGATACACAGAAAATCCTTAAAGTTGTTTTATATGTCATTAACTTGCAAACATCTTAAGATATTACAACTGAACATTGAAGATCATTAATATGCATATTGCAATTTGGAGTGGACATAATTTGAACCATCCATCATACAATTTGATTACTGTTTTAATATTTCTCCTTTTTCATTAGGCCTATTGGTGTATACTAGTCATATCTAACACTATCTCTGAATTTATTAAGTACGACATCATTCATTTGACATCAAAAATATATTGTGGTATAGCTGCCCCACTTTAATAAATACCAAAAGTATCCTATCTTCACAGGTTTCATAGAAAGCACTGCCTCATTTTTGTGTAAGTCAAATGAAAACAGAGTTATGAGGTACAGTAGTTGAACTTTTACCATGATTAAAATAAGTTGTACACTTCAGTGTGGTGTACACTTCAGGTGTACACTCATGTGGGAACCCAGTAGAAGGACCAGTCTAGCTTGTGATTTCTGAGTATGCATTTTGGGTGCAAACATTCTGAATCTGAATAACAAGGAGAGATAAGAAAGCCTTCCTCAGTGGTCAGTGCAAGGAAAGAGAGGAAAACAATAGAATAGGAAAGACTAGAGATCTCTTCAAGAAAATTAAACGTACCTGTGCATGAAAAGGGAACATTTCATGCACAGATGGGCACATTAAAGGACAGAAATTGTATGAACCTAACAGAAGCAGAACATATTAAGAAGAGGTGGCAAGAATACACAGAAGAACTGTACAAAAAAGATCTTCAGGACCAAGATAATCACGATGATGTGATCACTCACCTAGAGCCAGACATCCTGGAATGTGACGTCAACTGGGCCTTAGGAAGCATCACTATGAACAAAGCTATTGGAGGTGATGGAATTCCAGTGGAGCTATTTCAAATCCTAAAAGATGATGCTGTGAAAGTGTTGCATTCAATATGCGAACAAATATGGAAAACCCAGTAGTGGCAACGGGACAGGAAAAGGCCAGTTTTCATTCCAATCCCAAAGAAAGGTAATGCCAAGGAATACTCAAACTATTACACAATTGCACTCATCTCACACGCTAATAATGTAATAATACTCAAAATTCTCCAAGCCAGGCTTCAACAATACATGAACCATGAACTTCCAGATGTTCAAGCTGGTTTTAGAAACTAGAGAAATCAGAGATCAAATTGTCAACATCTGCTAGATCATTGGGAAAGCAAGAAAGTACCAGAAAAACATCTATTTCTGCTTTGTTGAATATTCAAAGCCTTTGACTGTGTGGATCACAAAAAAAATGTGGAAAATCCTTCAAGAGATGGGAATACCAGACCACCTGACCTGCCTCTTGAGAAATCTATATGCAGGTCAGGAAGCAACAGTTAGAACTGCACATGGAACAACAGACTGGTTCCAAATAGGAAAAGGAGTGCGTCAAGGCTGTATATTGTCACCATTCTTATTTAACTTATAGGCAGAGTACATCATGAGAAACACTGGGCTGGATGAAGCACAAGCTGGAATCAAGATTGCTGAGAGAAATATCAATAACCTCAGATATGCAGATGACACCACCCTTATGGCAAAAGAGAAGAAGAACTAAAGAGTTGATGAAAGTGAAAGAGGAGAGTGAAAAAGTTGGCTTGAAGCTCAACATTCAGAAAACGAAGATCATGGCATCTGGTCCCATCACTTCATGGGAAATAGATGGAGAAAGAGTGGAAACAGTGGCAGACTTTATTTTTTGGGCTCCAAAATCACTACAGATGGTGACTGCAGCCATGAAATTGAAAGACGGCTAATTCTTGGAAGAAAAGCTATGGCCAACCTAGACAGCATATTAAAAATCAGAGACATTACTTTGCCAACAAAGGTCCATCTAGTCAAGGCTAGATGGTTTTTCCAGTGGTCATGTATGGATATGAGATTTGGATTTTAAAGAAAGCTGAGCACCGAAGAACCGATGCTTTTGAACTGTGGTGCTGAAGAAGACTCTTGAGAGTCCCTTGGTCTGCAAGGAGATCCAACAAGTCCATCCTAAAGGAAATCAGTCTTGACTATTCATTGCAAGGACTGATGTTGAAGCTAAAAGTATAATGCTTTGGCCACCTGATATGAAGAGTTGACTTATTTGAAAAGACCCTGATGCTGGGAAAGATTGAAGGAGGGAGAAGACGGGGACAACAGAGGATGTGATAGTTGGATGGCATCACCAACTCCATGGACATGAGTTTGAGTAGGCTCTGGGAGATGATGATGGACAGGGAGGCCTTGTATGCTGTAGTCCATGGGGTTGCACAGAGTCGGACACAACTGAACAACTGAACTGAACTGATTTTGAATCTGAACCCTGATATTGCTATTTAATTCTTGAAAAATCTTGAGCAAATTCTTTGTTCCTCAGTATTCTCACTTATAATTTGGATAAAATGTTAATATCTGCCTCACAAATATTGAACCTAAAACAGTTAGGAAGTTATATGAAGAATAGAAAATGGTTTATGTCTTAGTGATTGTGATGGTTAATTTTGAGTGTTAAGTTGACTAGGTTGTAAGCATGGTCTAAGGAGATGTGTGTACGTATGGAGTTGACTAAAGGACTCAGTTAATTTTCCTTGTTTTTTTTCCAAGTTAATTTTCCAAGGCTAAGGGATAACCAGACAACTGGTAAAATGTTATATGTGGGTGTGTCTGTGAGGATGGTTCTGTAAGAGATTGGCATTTGAATCAGTAGACCTAGTAAAAAAAGGTCCACCCTCACCAACATGAATGAGCATCATCCAATCTTTGAGGGTTCAAATAGAACAAAATGGCAGAGGAATGGCAAATCTCTATCTTCTTGAGTTGGAAGTCCACCTTTTCCTACCCTTAGACATTGCAACTTCTGTCTTCAGAATCTGAGACTTAAATTAATCACTCACCCTCATTTGGTCTTGAACTGGGACACCACTTGTTCCTCTGGTCCTTCAGCCTTTAGAGGACGTGACTGAATTACACCACCACTTTCCTAGAGCTTGCAGATTACGTACAGCAGACAATGCAAATTTCTAGCGTTTTTAACCACATGAGCCAATTCCTGCAATGTCTCCTCCTATTTATATCTACTATATGTCTACCTATTTATATCTACTATAACTACATACATATAACACATTGTTTCTCTTTTTCTGGAGAACCCTGACTAATATGGGGATTATTATTCTTTAATTCAGTCTGAGTATCTGACCAAACTTCCATGGGTAATTATACATAATACTGTGTCATGCTGATGATGCAGAGTTCTGTGTATACCACAGAATAATGGAATGAGAAATAAACCTAGAGAAATAAACTAGGGTCAGATTAAAGCTGTTTAGAATATTTAAAAATTAAATAGTCAAAAATTGAATATGTGATATATTTAAGTTGCTACATAGAAACAACAACTACAGCTGCTGCTGCTGCTAAGTCACTTCAGTCGTGTCTGACTCTGTGCGACCCTATAGACTGCAGCCCACCAGGCTCCCTCATCCCTGGGATTCTCCAGGCAGGAACACTGGAGTGGGTTACCATTTCCTTCTCCAAAGCATGAAAGTGAAAAGTGAAAGTGAAGTTGCTCAGTCATGTCTGACTCTTAGCTACCCCATGGACTGCAGCCTACCAGGCTCCTCCGTCCATGGGATTTTCCAGGCAAGACTACTGGAGTGGGTTGCCATTGCCTTCTCTCAAATATAGCTACTACTTAGCTATAGAAAAAAGGATAAATTAAAAATTCTTAGGGACTTCCTTTGTGGCTCAGACAGTAAATAATCAGCTGAAGTGAGGGAGACCTGGATTCAATCCTTGGGTTGGGAAAATCCACTGGAGGAGGGCATGGCAACCCACTCCAGTATTCTTGCCTGGAGACTCCCCACGGACAGAGAAGTCTGGCAAGCTATATTGCATGGGATCACAAAGAATCTGACATGACTGAGCGACAAAGTATGTAAAGTATAACAATTTTTATAAGGAAAAACTTAGAAAAAAATAATTTGGCCATGGTATGAAGGTTTAAAGACTGAGAGCTAGAATCTAAAGTCACAGCTATTAAAATCATCTAGGCAAATGATAAGAATATGAGCAGGGCAAAGGACTGAAGTGATAGAAGTGGTGATAACAGAGACATTTCAAAAGAGTGTGGCTAGAGTACAGTATTTTATACTTTATTACATTTTCAGCCCTGAGCATAATGCATGTTCACATCATTTTAGTTGTCATGCTGAATTGTGAGCATTGACTATCAGAGATGAGAGAGAAAAAAAAAACCTTATAGATAGATCTGCAGTCTCTTCCTGGGCATCTAGGGGGCCAATGGTGTCATTGATATAGATTCTGAACACAGGCAGAAGAAAAGCCTTTTCGAGAGAAATAAGAAACAAAGCTTTTGAGTTTTAGGTAAGTTTAAAACCAAATAATTTGGTATATCACATGTGATGTATGTACTGTAAGTAGCTCTGTTTAAATAGCTAATTTAATTTACTTCAATGAGCTAAATCAACTTAATTTAGCAATGTGTTGGTGATATAAGTCCTCTAATCTTTGCTCTTTTATGAGAAAAAATGGACATATTTATTAACTAATTTTAATTTGGTGAGTACCTGTTTTAATGGAATATATTACAAAGTTCTATAAAAACCCACCCTGTTTCAGGCGCTAGTGATATAGAACCCACCTGCCAATGAAGAAGACATAAGAGAGGCGGATTTGATCCCTGGGTCTGGAAGATCCCCTGGAGGAAGGCATGGCAACCCACTCCAGTATTCTTTCCTGGAGAATCCTATGGACAGAGGAGCCTGGTGGGCTACACTCCGTAGGGTTGCAAAGAGTCTGACACAACTGAAGCGACTTAGCACACACTCACACTTTCGATGGGAGAAAAAAGTTGGAGAGCCGAGAACATCAGGAAGGACTTTTTTGTTTAAAACCATGCTTTTAAGAATGGCTTGAAGAGTACAAGGTCAGAAGTGGTGGAGGGGAAGAGGACCAGATGGATTTCAAGAAAGCTAAGTTTTAAACATAGTGTACACTAGGGTTATAATGAGAAGAGTAAAATTTTGTAGTGTCTGCATTTATTTTTGTGGTGTATTTTTCATTTCTATTTTCTTCTTAAATAAAAGGAAGAATTTCACTTTGATCCACTAAAAAGCTAGTTAATGATTATAATTCAGTTGCTAGTGCAGGGCAATAGCTATTTATACAAATTATTACCCTAAACACCTGCTCCAGTTTTTCATGTATTATGCTAACAGTGTTTTTTGTCTTAATTAAAAATGTTAATTAGTGGTGATATAAACAACAGAAGAAGAGCTGGTAACATATGCACAAGAATTTTACAATATGTGCATAACTTTTTTCAAACTGATGAACTAAGCATGAAAGCAATCTAAAACACTTATGAACAGTTGCAAATATTCAAGTGAATCTGAGAATATTCTCTGAGCATCAGGCTAGGTTAACATATGATTGTTCTCTGCTTTCACATATTTTGTTTCTAACCTAATTATTGTACATTTATGAAATTGAACACTACTGTCCCCATTTAAATGTTTATATTTAGATTCCTAAGTTGATTTCTCAGCATGTTTTTTTTTTTTTTGCATGTTCATTTTTACCAATCTTATCAATTCATCTGCAAACCATTTCCTAGGATATTTAGAAATCTCACTTTAAAATTCTCCCACACAAACATTGGCAGATGCCTACTTTATTGATTAATTTAAAAATAGGAGATAGGGAAATGGGGGACTGATGGTTTCTAATGGCATAAATAATCTTTTGTTCTGTTCCTTGTCCTTTGAGAAAAGAAGTCACAGGTGGCAAGCATGATTTTCTATGCAATTCAACTACAGTTAGAATAATGCTAAATGAAGAAAATAAATTAAATTTCTGATATTCTTTTTCAAGTATCTTAACACAACTTTCCTCCAATAAGGCCACCCTATCAAAATATTTGTGATTGCTTTATAATCATCCCAAACCAAATAAACAAGCAAAACTTAAAACTGAACAGTTAAAAAAGAGTGGGGAATTAAGTTACAAATTTTGTCTTTCTTATCTACATAGTGACCAACATATATATATTTGATATGTCTTTCAACTGTACAAATTAAAATATTTTCTTTGTTTCTTTTAGAGAATTTGTATCCTATAGCATTTATTAAAGGATGAATAACTGAAATAATGAATATGGCAATTCCATATTTTTATTTCAGCAATCTCCCCTTTCACAACAATTTGAGGAACTACAAAATTAATGTATTTTGTAAATGTATTTTTTTTACATATTTCCAAATTATATTTGTTTTTCAGTTACTTAGTTGTGTCTGATGGAGAAGGCAATGGCACCCCACTCCAGTACTCTTGCCTGGAAAATCCCACAGACAGAGGAGCCTGGTAGGCTGCAGTCCATGGGGTCGCTGAGAGTCGGACACGACTGAGCGATTTCACTTTAACTTTTCATTTTCATGCATTGGAGAAGGAAATGGCAACCCACTCCAGTGTTTTTGCCTGGAGAATCCCAGGACAGGGGGAGCCTGGTGGGTTGCCGTCTATGCAGTCACACAGAGTCAGACAGGACTGAAGCAACTTAGCAGCAGCAGCAGCAGCAGCAGCAGTCATGTCTGACTCTTTGTGACCCCATAGGCTGCAGCATGACAGGTTCCTCTGTCCTCCACTATCTCCTGGATTGCACTTAAATTCAAATTCGTATCAATTGAGTCAGTGATGCTATCTAACCATCTCATCCTCTACCATCCCCCTCTCCTTTTGTCTTCAATCTTTCCCAGCATCAGGGTCTTTTCCAATGAGTTAGCTCTTCACATCAGGAGGCCAAATTATTGGAGCTTGAGCATCAGTCCTCCCAATGAATATTCAGGATCGATTTCCTTTAAGATTGACTGGTTTGATCTCTATGTAGTCCAAGGGACTTTCAAGAGTCTTCTCCAGCACCACACTTCAAAAGCATCAATTCTTCTGCACCTAGCCTTCTTTATGGTCCATCTCACACAATTGTACATGACTAATGGAAAAACTATAGTTTTAACTTTATGGATCTTTATCAGCAAAATTATGTTTCTGCTTTTTTATACACTATCTAGGTTTGTCACAGATTTCCTTCCAAGGAGTAAGCATCTTTTAATTTTTTGGCTGCAGTCTGGGTCCACAGTGATTTTGAAGCTATGATCTATCCATCTTGGGTGGCCCCACACAGCATGGCTCATAGCCTCACTGAATCACACAAGCTGCTTCACCATGATAAGGCTGTGATCCTTGAAGGGGAAACTCCAAATACAATAAGTTAAATAAGTAAATTAATGTATGGGCTCTTTTTAAAACAGAAATATCCCATCTTATTGGAGACCGTGAACAGTGATAGAAAGCACAATGGAGTTTATGAGTTCAAGCCTCCGATCTCTTGTGGGTCTTCCTGTGGCTGGGTTTCCTTTTCCATTGGTTTCCACTCAAATATTACATTTGTACTGAGTCTTTCTTCATAACCCAGTTCCAAGTACTTCCCTCTTTGCTATGTATCCATACATAAGCCTCCATGTACTTACTATCACATCCCTCTGTGCCATTTTTCTCTGTAGCCCTTCCCAATTTATGAAATGGTTGTGTTTATTTGTTGGCTGGTTTATTAAAATGAAAGATCTATGAGAGCACAGACCTTCTCTATTCCCTTTATTCTAGATTTTCAGTTCATAGAACTGTGCTGGCTCCTAATTGAATGCTTTTTTTGAACAGGAGAACTGCCAATTACGTATTGATGAAGTAACAGAAGCTGATCTGATGGTGAAGTTGGATGGATTCATCTTGACCATATTTACCCACCCAGATTTAGATTTATGAAAAATTAAAAACAGAGCTCTAGAATCCTAAAGTCCTTTATTCTTAACTGTAAACTGTTTTTTTTTTCCAATTATAGATTAAGATATAAAATTCATATCATTGATTACAACAAAGTTGAGAGTAATATAGATTATTGGAATCATGAGTCCACAAAGCTTGAGCAGGTATATGAGGGAATGAGAACAACAGGGTAGCATGAAATGAAAAAGGGATGCAACTGGCTTTATGCTTAAGGCTCTAAAGTAGAAATAACTCATTTCTTATAACATTATATGTATATGTATATATGTAAATATAAATATAATTGGAAAATATATATGTAATCTAAATTTCTGCATATAATTTCTACATAAAATTTTGTTGTATCTATGATGTTACCATTTGTCTTATTCTTAATTTTTACATATAGTACTTTATAATATATTTTATATTTTGTATTATACATAAATCAAATTTAAATATGTATACATATATATATATAATGTTCTTTCATACACAGAGAGAGGGAAATAAAAACATTTTAAATATAAGGATGCTATTTAGAAAACAGATATACCTAGATTATGGGAAAATATATACTGGCTTTCGTGAATGTTAACATGGTAACTCCGATAAATTACATGAACTAGAAAACTTGAAAATAAGTGAAGATGTCTTAGTTTTCCAATTTCTTCTGCCCTTTGACTCAAAAAGTCATATGTATCATGAAAATTTGGGAGATGATGTCTGTTTTCTTAATAATTCATTCAATGTTTTTCAATAACTCACAGTAATTATTCCTTCTCTTAACTCATCTGATTAAGAATCCAGACAAGGGTCCCTTAGTTTTCTACATTTTGTGAGAAATAGTAAGAAAAATATACCTACTTTGTGGGAATTTGTGTATTCTTAGTTGTGTAGGACTTTCTAGGACATGTGACCAACTTGTAAAGGAAGTAGGCAATAGAACAGATTTTGAAAGCACAGCATACTTGGTATTGTACTTTCTGTTTATTACACTTTGGAGGGTACCAGAGGACAAGCAAATAGAGATACAAGAATGATAAAATGATAGTATGCAATTTGAACAGAAACAATGTACACTGTAGTTTATTCTAGCTATAGGTATAATAATGTGATTGGAAATATAAATGAGTAGGCAACTTAAATCCAAAGGAGGGAGTTGGCCAGGAAGATATAAATACATGACATTTACAAATGACATAGAACAAAATTTCCTACAAGAAAGGCATTTTGTGGATCACAATAAACTGTGGAAAATTCTTCAAGAGATGGGAATACCAGACCACCTGATCTGCCTCTTGAGAAATTTGTATGCAGGTCAGGAAGCAACAGTTAGGACTGGACATGGAACAACAGACTGGTTCCAAATAGGAAAAGGAGTTCGTCAGGCTGTATATTGTCACCCTGCTTATTTAACTTACATGCAGAGTACATCATGAGAAACACTGGACTGGAAGAAACACAAGCTGGAATCAAGATTGCCACGAGAAATATCAATAACCTCAGATATGCAGATGACACCACCCTTATGACAGAAAGTGAAGAGGAACTCAAAAGCCTCTTGATGAAAGTGAAAGCGGAGAGTGAAAAAGTTGGCTTAAAGCTCAACATTCAGAAAATGAACATCATGGCAGCTGGTCCCATCACTTCATGGGAAATATATGGGGAAACAGTGGAAACAGTGTCAGACTTTATTTTTCTGGGCTCCAAAATCACTACAGATGGTAACTGCAGCCATGAAATTAAAAGATGCTACTCCTTGGAAGGAAAGTTATGACCAACCTAGATAGCATATTGAAAAGCAGAGACATTACTTTGCCAACAAAGGTCCGTCTAGTCAAGCCTATGGCTTTTCCAGTGGTCATGTATGGATGTGAGAGTTGGACTGTGAAGAAGGCTGAGCCCCGAAGAATTGATGCTTTTAAACTGTGATGTTGGAGAAGACTCTTGAGAGTCCCTTGGACTGCAAGGAGATCCAACCAGTCCATTCTGAAGGAGATCAGCCCTGGGATTTCTTTGGAGGGAATGATGCTAAAGCTGAAACTCCAGTACTTTGGCCACCTCATGGGAAGAGTTGACTCATTGGAAAAGACTCTGATGCTGGGAGAGATTGGGGGCAAGAGGAGAAGGGGACGACAGAGGATGAGATGGCTGGATGGCATCACTGACTCGATGGACTTGAGTGTGAGTGAACTCCGGGTGTTGGTAATGGACAGGGAGGCCTGGCATGCTGCAATTCATGGGGTAGCAAAGAGTTGGACACGACTGAGTGACTGATCTGATCTGATCTGATCTGATGATGTAAGTTTCTGATTTAATAATTAAATATTATTATATTATTTCTCTCAACCCACTCCAGTACTCTTGCCTGGAAAATCCCATGGACGGAGGAGCCTGGAAGGCTGCCGTCCATAGGGTCTCTAAGAGTCAGGCACAACTGATTGACTTCACTTTCATTTTTCACTTTCATGCATTGGAGAAGGAAATGGCAACCCACTCCAGTATTCTTGCCTGGAGAATCCCAGGGACAGAGGAGCCAGGTGGGCTGCCCGTCTATGGGGTCACACAGAGTTGGACATGACTGACATGACTTAGCAGCAGCAGCAGCATGCATTTTTTCTGTTTTTCAAAAAGCATTATATATCTATGATTTCTCCATTATGCTTATGCATCTAAGTCACAACTTCTAACTTCTTTATAACATTCCATGGTGTCATCTGCCATATTTTATCCATCCAGTATCCAAAAGATGAGCAGTCAATTTGCTTCCAATTCTTATCCCTGGCAAAGAAAACTGCTTCAGTGAATAACCTTGCACATGTCTCTGTATGGAGCTTTGTAGACTGACTGCCAATGCCCACAGTCTTACCAGCAGTGAGAGTCACATCCCCACTAGTGCTTGACATTTTCCAGCTTTTTTATTATGGCCAGTCCAATAGGCAAAGCCATATTTTTCTGCTTTAATTTTCTTTCCTCTGCTTACTTATAATTATGAACATTTTCATATATTCATTAGCTCTGGCAGGTTTTTCTTCTGTATTTTTTTTTTTTTACTTCTTTGCATTTTTAAAGTATTTTTATTTAGTCTTTTCTTTGTTGATTTGCAGAAGTTCTCTGTCTATTCTGGATGAGAATTTGTTGTCATTTATAGATAGCTAGAGCATATTTTCATATTTTCTTATATATCTTTTCACTTTCACCATTCTTCTATCCTATGAACAGAAAAATAAAAATCTGATGTAATCTATTAATCATCTTTGGCTTCAATTTTGTGTTTTGAAGTTTCTTTTAAAACAATCTGTTTCCAATCTAGGACAGAAAAGTAGTTTACATGTTTATTAATTATATAGTAAGTCTTTAATCCAACTAGAATACACTTGCATGTAGAAAATAGAATCCAGTATCATTCAGAATTTTAGAAAATAATGCAGTGTTACTTTTCTTGGTATGCTAATCATTTTTCTAATACCATATGCTAAACTTTATAAAATTTCCCTAGTATACAGCATTGGTGCCCCTTTAGGATATTATAAATTTGCACTGTGCATCTGTCTACTGTTTGCTCTTTGTTTTTCCAATAGTTTTTTTTTTTTTTACTGGTTAAAACAGTTTATTATTGCTGTTGTCATTAATATTATCACTGTTCTGATTTGAAAGTATTTGTCACATCTCCAGAAAAGTCACCGTCTTTATTTCCTTTTACAAAATTGACTTAGTTACCCACTGTTCTGTATTTCTATGTATATAACTGTAAGTTTATAAAGGATCTTACAAATACAAATGTAATTGATTTTGGGATTGCTTTGTGTAGATAAATCATCTTTTTATACTATTAAGTTATCTTCTCTAAAAATATGAATAATCTCCTCATTCTTTTAGATCAGTGGCGGTCTTGTCCTTTTGGAGACATTTGGCAATTTCTGGAGATATTTAGTATTTTTGTTGTTACATCTGGAGAGATACTACTGAAACCTAGGCAAGGATGCATATCCTACAATGCACAGGGCTATTCTACCTGAAAAAGAATTATGCTACAAAGTGCCATTAATGCTAATATTGGGAAACCTTAATTTAAATCATTGTCTTTCCTTTATTAGATATTTAAAGGTTTTTCATGAAATGTCTATTAATTCTTAGTAACATAGTTCCTAAATATTTTACATTTTTACTTGCTCTTTGTATATCTTACTCTCATTTGTATTTTCCAGCATGTAATTGCTGCTGTAGAGAAACAGTACTGAGTTGAGCATGCTAAGTTTTTATTTCATTTCTGAAGTCTTGTTAAACTTTTAGTTAACTCTAATAGCTCATTGATTCTATTGGCTTTTCTAGGTAAATTAGTCTATCATTTTCAAATAAATTAAATTTCTCTTTTGCTTCTTTATGGATAAGATTGGTTAGGATCTTTATTACAATGTAGTAGGAAAGTAACATTAGACATTCTTTTCTTTATTCCTGATGTTAAAAGAAATACATATAAAGTATACTTATTAAGTATAATGTAATATTTGTTACCAGGTTTTGGTAAATAAAGTCAACTTCTATATACTTAAGAAGTATCTATTCTTTTACTAAGCATTTGTATCACAAATAAGTGAAGAACTTATTTGTGTTATTTTTCTGAAAGAATTTATTAGTGCACTTTCTTTGCTTCTAATAGTCTAATAGTCCATATTAGATTTTTTGCAATAGTCCAAAATAGATTTTCTTCCCTAATCTGTTAAGATTATCAAACACAGTAATCCATTTTTTTTCCTGCTATTGAAACATTTTCACATCTGTGGAATAAAGCTCTTTAACCATAAAGTATAACTATACTATTAGAATCAATTACTTAGTAATTTCCTTTGAATTTTAATATCTGTATTTCTCAGTGAAATGGGCCTGTACTTGTTTTTGTTTGTTTAGCCTTGATCTAGTTTTGGAAACATAATTGTAGGGCCTTTTAAATTAATTGATAAATGAAAATTTTTTAATATTATTGGTACAATTTAATTAAAATTAATTGTACCTTGAAAATTTTATAACTCAAAATTATCTGTTTGAAATGACTGAATGAAATTTTGAGATATCTAATTTAATTTCTTTCACATTTACTTATTCATCTTCTATTATGCACTAATCAATATTATACTAACCATGATCCCCAGATTTTGATAACAGTTTTATTATAATTCAGTTTTAAATAGTTCTAGATTTCATTTGTAACCCTAGTGTGCTTTTATATGTTATTTTGTTACCAACCACTGAGACCTAGCTGAAACACATAAAGTCAGGTTATGGACTATTAGAAGCAAAGAGAGTGCCTTGGCTTGAAAGCAAGGGGAAAGAGGCAACTCGAAATAGCGCTCCTCAGTATTGGGAGTCAAGCAGTTTTCATAATAGAGCCGCTTTGCCAGATGAATTCTTAAAGAACTCAAGCGAGTGCATGTTAAGGCTTTAAAATATGCTAAATTGACTGACAAAGAACAGGGAAAGAAGGAAATTCCAGGTCAATTCCTAGATAGACTACAGGGCTTGGTGGCTCAGCTGGTAAAGAATCTGCCTTCAGTGCAGGAGATCTGGGTTCTATCCCTGGGTTGGAAAAATCCCTTGGAGAAGGGAAAGGCTACCCCCCAGTATTCTGGCCTGGAAAATTCCATGGGCAGCATAGTCCATGGGGGTCCCAAAGGGTTGGACACAACTGAACAACTTTAACACACAAAGGGAATGATTTTCATTAAGCTGGAAAGAGTAAATGTTCATTGAAGAATTCTAAGACTAAATATTGATTAGTGACTACAAAGGGGAAGAGAGGAAGGAGATAACATTGAGATGTTAGTAGATGCCATCTATTGTATTTTATGATACACTTGTAAGCACTAACTGCAGAAGACACCATTAAAGAGATATGTGTTAATAAAGGTACAAATGCTTTATATTTTGAAAACTTTGATTTGACTCCTGTTTTGTAGTAGGCATGAGATATGGTGCTTAGATCACCCTTTAGGAAACAATTCTAGCTTCAAGGATTAGTCAACAAACAGCCTCCACCTATCAGCTCCTTCTGGATCTCCAGAGGGCCACTTCATTTGAAATGGTAGCCTTTTTTGGGTAGTCCATAGCCCAGGGGCAGGAAGACCTAGATGTTTCAGCCAACAAAGGAGAAATTCTACATGCAGTATTCCTCTAGAACTCCTATGTCAAGTGCTTGTTCCTGCATCACAGTTGAACTTCTTCCTTGATGCAATCTTGCATCCTCCTACAGCTTTTCAGATGTACCAATTCCTTATAAACACCTTACATCCCTAACTCTGCCTGGGAAACCACCTAGAGGAAACAAACCTGCTCTGTGTTGGACAATGAATTATAGAGGACAACAGCATCTGTTAGGAGATCATTATAATAGGCTGCTGCTGCTGCTACTGCTAAGTCACTTCAGTCGTGTCCGACTCTGTGTGACCCCATAGACGACAGCCCACCAGGCTCCCCCGTCTCTGGGATTCTCCAGGCAAGAACACTGGAGTGGGTTGCCATTTCCTTCTCCAATGCATGAAAATGAAAAGTTAAAGTGAAATCGCTCAGTCGTGTCCGACTCTTAGTGACCCCATGGACTGCAGCCTACCAGGCTCCTCCGTCCATGGGATTTTCCAGGCAAGAGTACTGGAGTGTGGGTGCCATTGCCTTCTCCGTATAATAGGCTAGATGGAGGCAAATACGTGGAAGGGATCTACTTTATTGAAATTTTCAGTTCTCAATTCTAAAAGTTGATATTTGCCAGAAGAAGAAAATCAAGTCATTAACCCATGTTTTAATCATATGACAATTTTTTTCTTTTTTTCTTTTTTAATGTAGAATAGACCTTTATTTTCTGGTGATGATATTTTATTTTATTTTATTTATTTTTATTTTTTTATTTTAATTTTATTTTTTTAACTTTACAATATTGTATTGGTTTTGCCATATATCAAAATGAATCCGCCACAGGTATACATGTGTTCCCCATCCCGAACCCTCCTCCCTCCTCCATCCCCATACCATCCCTCTGGGTCATCCCAGTGCACCAGCCCCAAGCATCCAGTATCATTCATCGAACCTGGACTGGCGACTCATTTCATATATGATATTATACATGTTTCAACGTCATTCTCCCAAATCATCCCACCCTCTCCCTCTCCCTTGGACTTTGGACAATTTTTTTCTTGAGTTTTGGCTCAGAATTGGTGGCTCACATTTGCAAGATTCAAGTGTTCTGTTTTAGATAGAATTTTACTTATGTGATGCTTATGTCTTACGCTAGTTTGATCTCTTTAAAAACAAAAGTTGAATATCTTCAATGTTTGGTTTATGGCCAAAGTAGAGCTGGTTTCCTTTCATCCTCTGTTGTATGAAATACATCATATTGACCATCTTGTTTATATTAATTTTTTATTACTCTACCAGGGAAAGGAAAGTTTTGTAAGTCATTGGCATGTTATTATTTTCCTTTACAAATAAGTAATATCTTTGTATAGTGACAAATTACTGTAAACAATTATACTTTTGTATCTGTTTCAGTTCAGTTGCTCATTCATGCCCTGACTCTTTGGGATCCAATGGATGCAGCATGCCAGGCTTCTCTGTACATCACCAACTCCTGGAGCTTGTTCAAATTCATGTCCATTGAGTCGGTGATGCGATCCAACCATCTCATCCTCTGGCATCCCCTTCTCCTCCTGCCTTCAATCTTTCCCAGCATCAGGGTCTTTTCCAGTGATTCAGTTCTTTGCATCATGTGGCCAAAGTATTGGAGTTTCAACTTCAGCATCAATCCTTCCAATGAATATTCAGGACTGATTTCCTTTAGGATGGAATGGTTGGATCTCCTTGCAGACCAAGGGACTCTCAAGAGCCTTCTCCAACACCACAGTTCAAAAGCATCAATTCTTAAGCATTCAGCTTTCTTTATAGTTCAACTCTCACATCCATACATGACTACTGGAAAAAACATAGCTTTGACTAGATAGACCATTGTTGGCAAAATAATGCCTCTGCTTTTTAATATACTATCTAGGTTGGTCATAGATTTTCTTCCAAGGAATAAGCATTTTTAAATTTCATGACTACAGTCACTATCTGCAGTGATTTTGGAGCCCAAAAAAATAAAGTCTGACACTGTTTCCATTGTTTCCCCATCTAATTTCCATGAAGTGATGGGAAGGGATGCCATGACCTTCATTTTTAGAATGTTGAGATTTTAAGTCAACTTTTTCACTCTCTTTTTTCTCTTTCATCAAGGAGCCCTTTAGTTCTTCTTTGCTTTCTACCACAAAGGTAGTGTCGTCTGCATATCTGAGGTTATTGATGTTTCTCATGGCAATTTTGATTCCAGCTTGTGTTTCAGCCAGCCTGGGATTTTGCATGATGTACTCAGCTTATAAATTAAGTAAGGAGGGTGAGAATATACAGCCTTGACATACTAATTTCTATTTGGAAATAGTCTGTTCCATGTCTGGTTTAACTGTTGCTTCTTGAACTGCATACAGATTTCTCAAGAGGCAGATCAGGTGGTCAGGTATTACTATCTCTTGAAGAATTTTCCACAGTTCGTTGTGATCCACAGAGTCAAAGGCTTTGGTGTATTCAGTGAAGTAGAAGTAGATGTTTTTCTGGCATTCTCTTGCTTTTCTGATGATCCAGTGGATGTTAGCAATCTGATTTCTGGTTCCTCTGCCTTTTTTAAATCTGGCTTAAACATCTGTAAGTTCATGGTTCACATACTGTTGAAGCCTGGCTTGGAGAATTTTGAGCTTTACTTTACTAGCGTGTGAGATGAGTGCAATTGTGTGATAGTTTGAGCATTCTTTGGCATTGCCTTTCTTTGGGTGATTGTCTGAGCATTCTTTGGCATTGCCTTTCTTTGGGATTGGAATGAAAACTGACCTTTTCCAGTCCTGTGGCCACAGCTGAATTTTCCAATATTGCTAGCATATTGAGTGTAGCACTTTCACAGCATCATCTTTTAGGATTTGAAATAGCTCCCCTGGAATTCCATCACCTCCACTAGTTTGGTTTGTAGTGATGCCTCCGAAGGCCCACTGAACTTTGCATTCTAGGTTGTCTGGCTCTAGTTGAGTGATCACCCCGTCGTGGTTATCTGGGTCATGAAGGTTTTCTTTGTATAATTCTTTTTTTTTTTTTTTAATTTTAATTTTATTTTATTTTTAAACTTTACATAATTGTACTAGTTTTGCCAAATATCAAAATGAATCCATCACAGGTATACATGTGCTCCCCATCCTGAACCCTCCTCCTTCCTCCCTCCCCATACCATCCCTCTGGGTCGTCCCAGTGCACTAGCCCCAAGCATCCAGTATCGTGCATTGAACCTGGACTGGCATCTCGTTTCATACATGATATTTTACATGTTTCAATGCCATTCTCCCAAATCTTCCCACCCTATCCCTCTCCCACAGAGTCCATAAGACTGTTCCATACATCAGTGTCACTTTTGCTGTCTCGTACACAGGGTTATTGTTATCATCTTTCTAAATTCCATATATATGCGTTAGTATACTGTATTGGTGTTTTTCCTTCTGGCTTACTTCACTCTGTATAATAGGCTCCAGTTTCATCCACCTCATTAGAACTGATTCAAATGTATTCTTTTTAATGGCTGAGTAATACTCCATTGTGTATATGTACCACAGCTTTCTTACCCATTCATCTGCTGATGGACATCTAGGTTGTTTCCATGTCCTGGCTATTATAAACAGTGCTGCGATGAACATTGGGGTACACGTGTCTCTTTCCCTTCTGGTTTCCTCAGTGTGTATGCCAGCAGTGGGATTGCTGGATCATAAGGCAATTCTATTTCCAGTTTTTTAAGGAATCTCCACACTGTTCTCCATAGTGGCTGTACTAGTTTGCATTCCCACCAACAGTGTAAGAGGGTTCCCTTTTCTCCACACCCTCTTCAGCATTTATTATTTGTAGACTTTTGGATAGCAGCCATTCTGACTGGTGTGAAATGGTACCTCATAGTGGTCTTGATTTGCATTTCTCTGATAATGAGTGATGTTGAGCATCTTTTCATGTGTTTGTTAGCCATCTGTATGTCTTCTTTGGAGAAATGTCTATTTAGTTCTTTGGCCCATTTTTTGATTGGGTCATTTATTTTTCTGGAGTTGAGCTGGAGGAGTTGCTTGTATATTTTTGAGATTAGTTGTTTGTCAGTTGCTTCATTTGCTATTATTCTGAAGGCTGTCTTTGTATAATTCTTCTGTGTATTCTTGCCACCTTTTCTTAATATCTTCTGCTTCTGTTAGGTCCATATCATTTCTGTCCTTTATTGTGCCCATCTTTGCATGAATGTGCTTTTGGTATCTCTAATTTTAATACTTTTGCATAATTGATATATGTATTATTAATTATGCTACAAAAACAAGTAAGCAAAAGTGATCATATTTGTATTTACCAGAGGCAGAGGTTAAGGGGGTGGGGAATTGAATGAAGAAAGTCAAAAAGTACAAATTTCAGATTATAAGATAAATTAGGATTGTAATGTACATGATAAATATTATTAACAGTGCTAGTGTTGCTTAAGAAAGTTAAGAGAGTGGATTTTGGAAGTTCTTACCAAAAAGAAAAAGTATTTTTTTCTTTTATTTTTTATCCATATGATATGATGAATTTTCACTAAAATTATTGTGGTAATCACAACACGATGTATATAAGTCAAATTATTATGCTGGACACCTTAGATTTATGCAGTACTGTATGTCAATATCTCAACAAAACTGGGAGGAAAAATAATAAGCAGTATATTACTCAAATTACTTCCTTTCTTAATTTCACATTATTATATCATTTTATATACTTTGTCTCAGTATATTAAATCAATTAAAATAATATTTATGTTTCTAGCAATATATGTCCTCTTGGAATCCTGATGTCAACATCATACTTCTCTGGAATAGGTTCAAGTTTATGGCTACCTTGCTTGAAAATACTTTATGAAAAACAAAATCAATGCACTCGTAAGAGTCTTGTCAAGAGTCAGTTAAGTGGCCAGAAAAAAACTGCTTCTGAATACCAAAAGCTGAGTAAAAGTAAACCATGATCTCATGCCAGAGTAAGGCAGTAATAGCTTAATGATGCAATCTCCTAAGACATTCTTGATTATTTTACCATAATAGAGCATCATGTCCATAGCTTTCAAAAGTGACTTCCCAGAATTGCTATCAAGCTCACAAAATTTAGCTGATGTTAGTAATATGCAACAATCTTCAAGTTCTATAAATATAAGAATGTGTAGGGATTATGTCATAGAATGAGCCCAATAAACTTAACTCAAAATAAGTAGATATCCATTGGGCCTAACCACTGAAACTAAAATAGTAGTGATCACCAGTTGAAACTAAAATAGTAGTGATCCTATAACTTTGAACAATCATGGATAATGTATATCCTTGAAGAAAACTTTTCAAAATGAACACAGAATTACTAACTTCAAGAATATACATTTAATTATGGAATATGAAATATATTTATAAACAATCATGGCATCAGATAGATGAATATAGATAATCTAAGAGGGATTCCAATAGCTGTAGGAAAACAAAGTCAACTGATGGTCCTTGGGATTATTCTTTGCTCCTTAAGATACAGCAACTTGTTAAACACGTGATATAGAGACAGCTCTACCAGAGACATCTGTTCTGTAGTGTAAAGAAAGATAGTAAAAGAAAGTGAAATTGCTCAGTCGTGTCCGACTCTTTGAGACCCCATGGACTGTAGCCTACCAGGCTCCTCCGTCTATGGGATTTTTCCAGGCAAGAATACTGGAGTAGGTTGCCGTTTCCTTCTCCAGGTGACGTCCTGACCCAGGGATCAAACCCTGGTCTCCCGCATTGTAGGCAGAAGCTTTACTGTCTGAGCCACCAGGGAAGTCTGTAGTGTAAAGGAATTGCTAAAAAGTGACTGCTTAGCCAGAAGCTATATTTGCAAACCATGTGGGACAGTGTTATGAGTTTTTTTATAAAACCTCTATACTCTTAGCTGCTATTGACCAAATGTTAACACTGAAGATTTCCTTAGAAATCACAGTTTTGAGATGGCAGAAACATAGCCCCATTGAGTTCTTGAACCTCACTGAGTTCAGCACACTGCACCACAGGAACTTCAAAATTTAAAGATTATAATTAAGAATAAGGTTAAAATAAATTGTCAAGTGATTCTACCTGTTTATGAGTGTATATGTATACATAGAGAGATGAATGTATATGTATACATAGAGCGATGTATATCATAGCATAAATATGATTGAATATATATATATGTTGAATACACACACACACACACAAAAGATCTGATTGCTTCTTCAGTATTTCCCAAACTAACATTTTTGTGTGTGAAGAATTCCTAAGCTTAAACTTCTTCAGAGATGTTTAATATACCTTGGAATGAGAACAAGCGATCCTTCCCACTTGCTTTTATCTTCCTCTTGTTCTCATCTACTACACTTTCATCCCCTTACCACACATCTTGTTAATGCAGAGAACTACATATGCTTCACAACAAAAGTCTTTTCATGCAACTCTGTATCCTCAACAGCTGGCATACCATGGTCCCTAGTAATTTAATGAATGTTTTGATTAAATGAATAAATTTGTGAATAAATAAATCATAAGATCAGTGAGTTTCTAGTTGTTCCCATTTATCTCTATATGTTTCTTGACATTTTCTGCTCACTGGGATTGCAGATATTTTCCAAAAAGTTTGCTTGCACTGTTCGTATTGGCAGAAGGGAGGCATGCCTTAAGTATAAACTTTTAAGGACACCTGATGAATTCACTCTTCATCTTGACTATTTCATGGCATCCTTTCTAAGAATCGTATCTTTCTTTCTTAGTATTCTTAAAAGCAAGAACATCTTTCTCTTAATGGTGTAGTCAGTTGAATAACTCAGCTTGTATTAATAGCATGAAAAACAGAAGAGGTTCTACAGTTCTCTGGTTTTTGAACTTGCTGAAAGAGGAAACACAACTATTGTGTCTATTTAGTTTCATTTGTGGCTGGTCAGTCGGAAACACTATTGCTGCCTCTCAACTAGTAACATTTCCTAATAGCACTCAGTCTATAATAACATCCTTACAATATGCTTCTATACCTTTTAATCAAGATAAGTTGTTTTATAGGGCATTTGTATAAAATGTTTATAATATAATTATGCAGGTGGATTACACAAATAATAAAATCTCAGTAGACCACTTCAGACTCAGGGGTCAGCAAAACGTTTCTGTAAAGGACAAAATACAAAGTATTTTAGACTTCATAGGTCATATTGTCCCTGTCACAATGACTCAACAATGTCATTACAGTTCAAAAATAGCCAAAGAAAATGAACAGGTTTGGTTATATATCAATGAAACTTTATTTCTAAAGATAGGCAATACATTAGATTTGGCTCATAGCCATGAATTGCCAATCCCTGCCCCAGACCATTTTATTAAACTAGGAAATGATTATTGTTAGATACAGTTTATAAGTCGTAAAACATATCTGAGCCTAAGGTCCAAATAGATTAGGTTTAATTAGTAGAAGTAGATTTTGTTGTACCAGCAATTTAAGGAAAACATGTATAACTAACAAGATGTTCTGACACATAGAAAGCAAATAAAACCTGTAGTGTTTTGACTCTGTCAAAACCATAGGAATGAGGTGATCAAATATCACATATGACATCCTATAAGAAGAAGCATGGAGTCTAGTTGAGAATACTGTTTTCCAGCCTCAATTCTCTTTGTCCTGATTACAAAGACTTTTATATATGTTAATGCTACTATAGTGAGGAAAGCTTCAGGCAAATTAATTAAACATTAATTAAAGGGAGAAAAATACATGGTATGACAAACTCTACCTCGGGGAAGCTTTGTGGGTTTGTTTGAAGAGGCCATTGGAGTGGAAAAAGTATATCATAAAAGATGATAAATTGAGTATAAAAGATAGTAAACTTAATATGTGAGTTTATGAGCATCTTAGACAGATCTGCCAGAGCCTCTATTGAAATGGTCTTCATATAGCCAGTTTAAGCCACGTATCAGTGCATTCACTTTGCTCAGCTGTTCAACACAGTACTAGTACTATATGAGGGGAATCTCCAGGAAAGGCCCATTCTCTTGTTTGGTGGCTTTGGTGAATTAGCTTGGAACATGCAAGAGTAGAAGTTTGTCACCTTGTTGTTTGTCCTATTGCTGCTATCAGGAAAGGTCAAAGCATCCTAATGAGTAGAGTGAGTGAATGAGTGAGTGAGTGATAGTCGCTCAGTCGTGTCTGACTCTTTGGGACCCCAAGGACTATAGTCTGCCATGCTCCTCTGTCCATGGAATTCTCCAGGCAAGAATACTGGAGTGGGTTGCCATTTCCTTCTCCAGGAATGAATAGAAGGCAGATTGAATAGAAAATCAACAATAAATAATTAGCTTCCCATTTAGAGTTCAAAATCTCTGCCTCTCATCTAGTTCCTCTGCATTAATAAAATGAGAAGTCACTGGGATAAAAATCTAGAAATTGAATTGCTAAAGGAGCTAGGTTTTTTATTAAAGGCCAAATATATGTGATTCAGGGAAAGTCTTCTTAATATAAGTCTTTTCAAGCGCCCATGCTACTTCTTCTTTCAAGAGACAGTAAAAAGTTCTTGCCCACTAAGTTTCATTTTTATGTAGTGATGATTGAATAAAGATTCATTTCAGGTCAGACAGAGTTCCTCCTTGATAACCTGTCATGAATCTTGGAGGCATGGATAACATTATTTCCCACTGAAATAATATGATCATGTCTCCTTTCAAAACTTCATGTTGTACCAAAATCTCATTCAGGAAGTGGCATGCTACAGTATAAAGAGTACTGCATTGAGAATCATAAAAATGTCTTTTTCTCCCCTTACTGTGGAATCTTGTGAAAATTCAATCACTCTTCAAAATCCAAGTCTCTCATTGACTGATTAAGTCAGCCAACATTTTATAGTGCCCCTATGTCCTGGGTAATGTGCCTTAGTCACTGCCTTCAAGAAACTCAACATCCAGTAAAAGGCATAAGTAGAAGTGACAATCTTAATTCAAATTATTATATATCCGTGAGTCTAGCAACATATTATTTTTTAAAGATTTTTTTTTTGCAGTGAAAACAGCACCCGCATTTATTTTACAGATTTTAAAAGTGCTATCATAAAAAGAAAATTCTGATGAGTTCATGTTACAAAGAAACATTATTTTGAAATCATGATGTAGCTAACCACATAAAAACAGAGGAAACTAAGGTGTTGCCTTTAACCACAGGAATGGTAAAAATATGGCAAAATTCAAAATTGAATGAACTGAAAAAAGAACAAAATCCACCAAGAAAAGTAGGTTGAAAGGGATAAACTCATGTTTATAAAAATAAGAGGTTATGTTTTTATGGCACAAATATGCATGTAGAAGAAAATTATCAAAACTTTGCTAAGCTATTGTGCATTATTATTATTATTATGAAACATGTTTTCTAGCTGAAAATCATCCTTAAAAAATAGCATGCATAAACATCTGAAAAGCTTGGCTTTACCTCTGTTTATAAAGCCAGGCTTTTCAGATATTTATGCAGAGAAATTATTTTACCAACAAAGGTCCATCTAGTCAAAGCTATGGTTTCTCCAGTAGTCATGTATGGATGTGAGAGTTGGACTGTGAAGAAAGCTGAGCGCTGAAGAATTGATGCTTTTGAACTGTGGTGTTGGAGAAGACTCTTGAGAGTCCTTTGGACTGCAAGGAGATCCAACCAGTCCATCCTAAAGGAAATTAGTCCTGAATATTCATTTAAAGGACTGATGCTGAAGCTGAAACTCCAATACTTTGTCCACCTGATGTGAAGAACCGACTCATTGGAAAAGACCTTGATGCTGGGAAAGATTGAAGGCGGGAGGAGAAGGGGACAACAGAGGATAAGATGGTTGGATGGCATGACTGACACAATGGACATGAGTTTGAGTAGGGTCCAGGAATTGGTGATGGACAGGGAAGCCCGGTATGCTGCAGTCCATGGGGTTGCAGAGAATTGGACACGACTGAGTGACTGAACATCTGTTTACATTTTAATCCACCATTATAGTCTGGAAGATTTAGTGTTCCGTCAATTTTTTAGAGAAGGAAAAATGATATGAAATCTAAATGATTTTGTTAAAGAATCAAATACATAATTGCTAGGTATCCCCAAAAAGAATTACATAATGTTCTTGGTTCAAACACTAAATGCATATCTCACATCCTCAAATAGTACACACCCTGAAGAACTAAAAACACACGAGATCTAAAAATTACTGGTTCCTCTTGCTGTAGGTTTCTTTTCTTTTAAGTAAGAGTTTCTATCCTGTCTTGAGACATCAAAAAGTCGTATATATATATATTACAGTCAGAGATATATTATAGAGGTATATATTATAGGAAGTATAATTGTAGTTAGAAACTTTGAGTTACTTCAGGGAAATTGTGTTGAAATGGGATTCTCTAGGTATTTCATTGCTTATGGGCTAACAGCATATATTGTATAGACTTGCATAGATATCATAAATACTAAAGTACTAATGTAATCTGCCTTGTGATGTTCTGTTATCAGGTCTAATAAGGAAGTGTGGAGATTCAGTGTGAAACACATGATTTTTCAATTTACAAAATTAGTGTAAAATACAATTATAAAATGTCATATTTTCCCTTCAAGTTCTCTATATATTTGTATCTGACTTTTTAAAAAGTTATATTGTGATAGAAAACCTGTGTGCATGAAGAGATATGGGTGGTCGAATGGAAAAGAATCTGTTGATCACTTTTAAACAGAAATAGAGACATTTTAGGAATAAATTCAATATTGGGCTATAATAATTGAGTGTGCATGCATGCATGCTAAGTTGCTTCTGTAGTGTCCAACTCTTTGCAACTCCATGGACTGTAGCCCATGAGGCTCTTTTGTTCATGGGATTCTCCAGGCAAGAATACTGGAGTGGGTTGCCATGCCCTTTTCCAAGAGATCTTCCTGACCCGGGGATGGAATTCCAGTCTCCTGCCAGTCATGTGTTGCAGGTGGATTCTTTACTGCTGAGCCACCAGGGAAGCCCTTATTAAGAGTAAGAGTTTGTTTAAATCTCCCTGGGCTTAAAATTAAAGAACATTTTGCACCTCAATTTATTCAGTTTCCAATGCCTAAGAATTCTGTTAGAATGTTTAATTAATACATAATATCTCTTAATCTTTAAATCATGGGATTAATTAATATTTATACCCATTTACAGACAAGTAAAATGAAGTTTTAAAGAGCTAAACAGCTCAATACTAGGCTTCACAGCCAATAAATTACAGAGTTGGAATTTTAACTTCAGGTAATCCTGACAATAAAGGTGATGCTCCCCAAAATATGACTATTCTGTCTCAGAAATTGGGGCAAATAAAGGAGGCTAAATATCTGGTGAAAACAATTTATGTCTTCCTGTTGCTTGTATGGGGTGGTGGTAACATGTATCTCCTACAATAGAACTTCCTCTGAGACAGATGCAGAGAAATAACTGAGTCCCAGATTTTCTGTACAAAATTTAAGATCATCCTCTGAAAGAAGAAAATCTAAACTCAGATACAGGTGTGAGAACCTCCCAACCTGTTTGATAAAGACACTTTCCTAATCAAGTGTTGAGGGAATGGTTAAAACACCAGCCAGTTGGAACAGTGACTGAACAGGTGCAGCAGCAAATAGCCTGAAAATGAGCAGGACTCATTTCAGAAGTTTTTGATTATCCTGAGTGCAGGTCATTTCCAAAGTTGATTTTTTTTTCTCAAATTCCTTGTGTTGCTATAGTTTTCCATAGAGATAAACCTTGCAAATGGCAAATATGAAAGGTCAATTTAGTTGAATGGAAGTCATTTTACTTGCTTACCAATTATTTCAGATCAAATCCAGGAAAGATAAAAGAGTCTAATACATTTGGTCCCAATCCATCTTCATGATCTTTTTGGAATGATTTGTCCCCATGGTGTAATATGGCCAGTGTCTAAAAGTAAATATTTATTATATAAATATAATATATTTATATTTAAATATAATTATAAATTATATTTAATTTATATATTAAATATATATATAATTTATTATATATTTAATATATAAAATATATTAAATTTATAGTCTATTTCAGTCTATTATCAATATGAATCAGGAAATTTGAGTCCTTGTTCAAGGCACTGCAATATTTGCTCTTGTAAAAGTAATAATGTTTTTACTGATGACAGCTGTATTCTCTGACTCTGGCAGTCTTAGAGTAGGATATTATTCATCCTATTTCCTGTCCATGATTTTAACAATGATAAGGATTCACCCAAACTGATCAAATACTGCAACGAAAAAAGGAGAAAATTCTGACAAGGAGTTTTACCTCTCAAGCACACTTCAGACACACTGTACATTGAAGATTTACCTGGTCTGATTGATAATGTAGTATCACCTCACGCCTTAAATATTGCACCTCAGACAATCTACATTGTCTAAATTGCCATGTATACTAAGAGGAAGATTAAATAAATTGCCCACTCTTTGCAGTCCTATCTCAATTCTCAGTGTTAAAACACTCTGTGAGATGCTGGCAGTGTGTGTGTGCACACAAAAGAAAACGAATGCTGAACTAATGGAACAACAACAACAAAAACATGGAGCGGTGGATTTAAATTTTTATCCATTTTACATTTTGTTAACTTGAGCTTCCAAAGATCAATGAACTTCCTACCCTCCCCAAAAGGACAAACAAATTACTGAACATAAATTTATTTTAACCAAACAAAGGAAATACCTATAAATCTGTAGAAGTGTTTTAAAGTGTCTTTTTTTGAGGACTAAAAATATTGGGCTTCCCTTGTAGCTCAGACAGCGAAGAATCTGCTTGCAATGCAGGAGACCTGGGTTAGATCCCTGGGTCCGGAAGATCCCCTGGAAAAGGGAATTGTAAGCCACTCCAGTATTATTGCCTAGAGAGTTCCATGGACAGACCATGGGGTCACAAAGAGTCAGACATGACTGAGCAACTAACACACAAAAATATTACACCATTTGAATTACGTTATTCCCTTGAAGGATCATTATTTTTTGCTCTGTTTCACATGACCATACTTTAACATTTTTTTAAATAATTTAACTGATTCCATAAACCCTACATGAGGAAACCTGAGCATATTAGCATGATATATAACTGTGCCCATCTCAATCCGGTTGAATGGATTAGTGGAAAGAGATTGAATCTTGAAGTCACACAGACTAAAGTTTAAATTTAGTGATGATATTTAATGAAAATTGACCTTGAAAAAATGACTTAAAATCCTTGGATCTCAGGTGTATTATTTATAACACAGACTGAAAATCCTCTGTGTAGGATTCTTGTAGAGAATACACCTCATGCAAATTTGATGTTCCTTAGAATTGTTCACTTTTCCTTACTACTGCTTCCCTCATTTTCTAGTTTTTTTCAGCTTCAACTCCTAGTCTCCAATGATTTTGCTCTACACTCTAAGAAATAATTACGTTTTCATGGACATGATAAATGTTTCTATATCTCTCTGAAGTTACTCTACTTTCTTCTTTGGATGAAATAGCCTTCAGTATCTAGTAACCTCTACTTTTTCCAATGTCAAGATGAAATGCCAGTCCTTCAGTGAAATCTTTCTTGAACCTGCAAATATAAGTAATCTTTTCCTTTTAATTGTTCCCATAGCATTTATATTTCTACTTTTAAAATTTTATTTTATTGAAGCATAGTTGATTTATAATGTTATATTAATTTCTGCTGTGTAGAAAAATGATTCAGTTTATATGTATGTATATATACATACACACACATATGTATATATGTGTGTGTGTGTATATATATATATGTATATACATTCTTTTTCATATTCTTTTCAATGTCTGTGTGTTGCTTATGACAGCATATTGAATATAGCTCCTTGTGCTACACAGTAGGACCTTGCTGATTATCAATTCTATATATAATAGCTTGCATCTGTTAATCCCAATCTCTCAACCCAACCCTCTCCCACTCTTCCTCCTCCTTAGCAACCAAAAGTCTGTTCTTACCATAGTATTTTTAAATACCTCTACTACACCACTAATGGTACTACAAAAACAGTACTTTATTTTCAGTCCATAATGTCCAGTTATAAAGTAAATTTTAAACTATAGGAATAGGATTTTTATTGTATATTTACTTATACAAACAAAAATCCATTGTACTAAGAAGAAACTGCTTTTTAATGTTTGTTCACTCAGTAAAAAAGTTATTGAGAATAAGCAGACTGTTTAAAACTATTGATTGTCCATAATTTGTGTAGTTCTTCAATGTTAAAGTATTTTGCAAAATAATTTTTATAATTAGACATAGTTTAAAATACACAAAAATATTAAACAATTATGTTTGCTTCTGAATTTTCTGATTTAATTGTGAAAATCTAATTCTTAGTTTTAATAAATAATTACTCTCTCTTTCTGTAACTATTATGAATACATAATTAATCATTAAAAAATTCAAATTTTATCTTCTGAATTTTTCATAGGTTATTAATACCACTCTGTTTTTGTTTCTAACATTATAATACTTAGCATCCTCTGTACTGAAAGAAGACTCAGGTGTAATAGAATACCATCCTTGTTTGTAATAATTGAGAATGAAGAGTTAATAAGAATCTTTCCATTGTTCTGTATATTCTCTGGGTAATTTTTAATCTCGGAAACAGATAAGATGTTTTGTGTCAACTATGTGACTCTGCAATATTCAAATTAGATCAGATCAGTCGCTCAGTCGTGTCCGACTCTTTGCGACCCCATGAATCGGAGCGCGCCAGGCCTCCCTGTCCATCACCAACTCCCGGAGTTCACTCAGACTCACGTCCATCGAGTCAGTGATGCCATTCAGCCATCTCATCCTCTGTCGTCCCCTTCTCCTCTTGCCCCCAATCCCTCCCAGCATCAGAGTCTTTTCCAATGAGTCAACTCTTCACATGAAGTGGCCAAAGTACTGGAGTTTCAGCTTTAGTCAAAGTCAAAGGCTTTGGCATAGTCAATAAAGCAGAAATAGATGCTTTTCTGGAACTCTCTTGCTTTTTCTATGATCCAGCGGATGTTGGCAATTTGGTCTCTGGTTCCTCTGCCTTTTCTAAAACCAGCTTGAACATCAGGAAGTTCACGGTTCACATATTGCTGAAGCCTGGCTTCAAGAATTTTAAGCATTACTTTACTAACGTGTGAGATGAGTGCAATTTTGCGGTAGTTTGAGCATTCTTTGGCATTGCCTTTCTTTGGGATTGGAATGAAAACTGACTTTTTCCAGTCCTGTGGCTACTGCTGAGTTTTCCAAATTTGCTGGCATATTGAGTGCAGCACTTTCACAGCATCATCTTTCAGGATTTGGAATAGCTCAACTGGAATTCCATCACCTCCACTAGCTTTATTCTTAGTGATGCTTTCTAAGGCCCACTTAACTTCACATTCCAGGATGTCTGACTCTAGGTCAGTGATCACACTATTGTGATTATCCATGTCATGAAGATCTTTTTTGTACAGTTCTTCTGTGTATTCTTGCCATCTCTTCTTAATATCTTCTGCTTCTGTTAGGTCCATACCATTTCTATCCTTTATCGAGCCCATCTTTGCATGAAATGTTCCTTTGGTATATCTGATTTTCTTGAAGAGATCTCTAGTCTTTCCCATTCTGTTGTTTTCCTCTATTTCTTTGCATTGATCGCTGAAGAAGGCTTTCTTATCTCTTCTTGCTATTCTTTGGAACTCTGCAATATTGCTTTAGTTAAAACAACATCTTTGTTGGGAAAACTATAAGCTCCTGGCAGAGGCTCCTTGTTTTGAATCTCTCTGAGAGTAGAGTCCTTTATAAGTGGGCACAAACCTTTTAAATAGTTACATAAAATTAGAAGCTGTATCTATGGAATTGTTTCAAGACATATCACCCTTCATGGCACCTGAGGCTTTTAAGCATAGTGGCTTCCATGCCCACCACTGGATTTTAACATTTTCATCTGGGTCAGAGCTTCTAAACAGGTGGCTCCCAGATAGCCCTATGCTCTCCTGTGGGATACTGCAAGGACTGCCATTCAGACAGCATTTGATATTGCCTTGTTGACAAGATGTAGCTCCTATGATTCATACTTCTGAGTATACTGGTCCCAAGCATAGTCCTCTGATTTTTAAAGTCATTGTCGTGGCTCTAATGACTAACATACCACATAATAACATATCACATAATTATCAACTGGAATCAATGTACTTTTATCAAATGATTTAGCAAATTCTGAAACAAAAGTAGAGGTTTTATTTATATGATTCATTCCATATTCAAAATTTTCTTTTAGATTCCATAGTTTCTCTTGATTATAAGTGTTACTTTCATTTTTGAAGAAATTTAGCATCTTGACACTTTAAAAAATGTATCCTTAATTTAATGTCTATTACTTCAGTATCCAGTCAAGTTTCAGCATTCAAATTTCCAAAATATTTTCCAAATTTTGATTTTCAAATGACTATAAAAGGAAAACACAGTGATAGAAACAGCTATTATATTTTAATTATTGTGTTTTCTTTTATTCATGAGTATAAAAATCACAGATCTTTTCATGGAGGAAAAAGAAAGTCCAACAAGTATCATAACAGAAAAAAGCCAAGGGTAATTCATTTCAAATGAAATTTCAGTGGTGAACAGAAGCAAGGAAACAGACATATAAAAGCCATGCTTACTAAGAAATGATGGTAATCAACTTGACATGGACTATGAGTTGTATAATAATGTAAAGGGAAGTAAAGACAAGGACTTACATACTTACTTTGCAATAAATTAGCATTCAATATCAGACTAAAAAGTTTGCATATTATCTTTTGTAAATGTTTTCATCACTAAATCATATTTTGAAAGATTGAAGTAAGAAGCTTATAAGATTAGAAATAATTTATTAATAATATTTACAGGATATTGAAGGCAGATTTGACTATGTGGATCACAATAAACTGTGGACAATTCTGAAAGAGATGGGAATACCAGACCACCTGATCTGCCTCTTGAGAAATTTGTATGCAGGTCAGGAAGCAACAGTTAGAACTGGACATGGAACAACAGGTTCTAAATAGGAAAAGGGGTATGTTAAGACTGTGTATTGTCACCCTGTTTATTTAACTTATATGCAGAGTATATCATGAGAAACGCTGGACTGGAAGAAACACAAGCTGGAATCAAGATTGCCAGGAGAAATATCAATAACCTCAGATATGCAGATGACACCACCCTTATGGCAAAAAGTGAAGAGGAACTCAAAAGCCTCTTGATGAAAGTGAAAGTGGAGAGTGAAAACGTTGGCGTAAAGCTCAGCATTCAGAAATCAAAGATCGTGGCATCCGGTCCCATCACTTCATGGGAAATAGATGGGGAAATAGTGGAAACAGTGGCAGAATTTATTTTTCTGGGCCCCAAAATCACTGCAGATGGTGACTGCAGCCATGAAATTAAAAGACGCTTACTCCTTGAAAGGCAAGTTATGACCAACCTAGATAGCATATTCAAAAGCAGAGACATTACTTTGCCAACAAAGGTTCGTCTAGTCAAGGCTATGGTTTTTCCTGCGGTCATGTATGGATGTGAGAGTTGGACTGTGAAGAAAGCTGAGCGCCAAAGAATTGATGCTTTTTAACTGTGGTGTTGGAGAAGACTCTTGAGAATCCCTTGAACTGCAAGGAGATCCAACCATTCCATTCTGAAGGAGATCAGCCCTGGGATTTCTTTGGAAGGAATGATGCTAAAGCTGAAACTCCAGTACTTTGGCCACCTCATGTGAAGAGTTGACTCATTGGAAAAGACTCTGATGCTGGGAGGGATTGGGGGCAGGAGGAGAAGGGGACGACAGAGGATGAGATGGCTGGATGGCATCACTGACTCGATGGACGTGAGTCTCAATGAACTCCGGAAGTTGGTGATGGACAGGGAGGCCTGGCGTGCTGCGATTCATGGGGTCGGACATGACTGAGAGACTGAACTGAATTGAACTGAAGACAGATTTGTAGCTGGAATAATTTTAATAGTATAAATAGTAATACAAATTTGAAGAGTTGCAAATAGAAGGCATTTTCTTTCTCTCTCTCAAAAACTGAAGTACTAAATGGATATTCTGCTCTGAACTTTATGAGAAATCTTGCTGTTTTCATTTTGCTTTTTGGGTTCTATTAAAACTCTTAGGAAATTGATATGTGGGCCTCGTATATTTAGATAAAAATATGAACTAGTGACAAATATGTTCCTTTGGACAAACTTAATCATGATTCCTCATTGTTGATTCTGCTGAAACAATTTTAATTGATTGGCTATTTCATTGAAATTATTACTTCCTAAAACAATTGTCCTGATCAGAAAACTTTGCACAGTGTCAGGCAGAAAGGAAATGTGGTTAAGTTTTAATTATCTATGTGTTGAACTTGCACAAACACATTTTTTTTTTCTCATTAGAGACTTGACTAGGAATTCTCAAGTTTTGATGAGTTTTTGCAATATCTTTTTCTTATTTCTTGCATCTGTCATCTTCTTTATTCTCCAAACTTTATCAAACAAAACAGAGTATTTTTAAAATCAATATTCAAATGTCAATTAATGCATAAATTATAGGTATACAATCATGTTAAATTATTTTTGTTTTGAAGTTCGTTAAATCTGATTTTTAATATGACTGAGTTAATATAAATATATTTTTAAATTGTGTACTTAGAATATTTTAAATGGGTAGGTTTCATTTATAAATTTTTCTATAGTCCTCCATTGGACTATATGGGGGCTTCCCAACTGGCACCAATGGTAGACAATCTGCCTGCCAACACAGAAGATGCAAGAGATGCAAGTTCAGTCTTTGGGTTGCAAGATCCCTGGAGAAGGAAATGGTAACCCACTCCAGTATTCTTGCCTGGGAAATTCCATGGACAGAGGAGCCTGGTGGGCTACAGTCCATGGGGGTCACAAAAGTTGGACATGAATGAACTACTGAGCATGCACATACACATTGGACTATATAGTTTTCTCATATATGTTACAAATATAATCTAGACATCAATACATCGCCACTCTCAAAGAATAACATTTGGTATGTTAATAACTTTTGCAAAGAGTATCATCTTGATGAATTAAATATATAAGACACTGAATATTTAGCAGGATAAAAAATAAAATGCGTAATCTGCTAATTTTAAAATTATTTTTTCAAGATAATCATCATCATTTGTCAGAATACTAAAAGTAGAGATGGAACTCAGTACTAAATAATAATCACATATTCAGTATCTTCATTTGGGTGGTGGTATTGTAAACACAATGAATTTCCACCATAGAAAAAATGAAAAGTATTTAAATGTCAAATTAAAACCGTGACTTTAGTTGGAATTTGGTGAAAATCTTAATCAAATTTAAGAAACTTTATGATTTCTACTTGTTTAACTGAGGTTGTCTTAGTCAAACGTAATTCTGTGAGATATAGAATTCTAAATAAAACTTCAAAACATAATTACCTCTGTATCTTTCCTTAAAATAACATTAATTAGTTTTTAATATGGTATTTATTTTTTAATTTAAATTTATTTAAATGGGGGCTAATTACTTTATAATATTGTATTGGTTTTGCCATACATCAATCAAAGTCAAATGAAGATTTAAAATTGCAAAATGTAATTTCTGTTCAAAATGGAAATATCATTAAGTTCATTCTACCTAAAAGTAGAATAATTTATTGTTTCAGTTTTAGCTTATTTTTTATTAACTGGTCCTACAAGTTTCCTACTGGATTTTATTTATTACTGAAACTTGCTTATCTACTCCCATTACAGCATTCATGAACTCATAAAATTCTAGGGGCTACCCAATATAGACAAATTTCCAAAGTGAATGAATGCATCTGAAAGGTACATAATGGAGGTGTCATGGAGAAGTCCACAAGAAGTTCATTCCTAGTCATTCTTTAGCTTTCCTTTTAATCTTGCTTTCCAACAGAGAGGGGAGTCAATCTTTTATTCCTCATGCTTTTCCTCACAACTTCCACTGGCCCTTTTGTTCTGGCATGTTCACCTCTCCAGAAATGTTGATAAACACTGGTCTCTCATGTGCCTGATACAGTATGACTTAGACCTCAGATTTCCTATTTTATAGCAGAATAGAACTGTTTGCATTCCGAATAATATAGCATTATATTGTATCAGTTCAGATCAGTCGCTAAGTCGTGTCAGACTAGTTGCGACCCCATGAATCACAGCACGCCAGGCCTCCCTGTCCATCACCAACTCCCAGAGTTCACTCAGACTCATGTCCATCGAGTCAGTGATGCCATCCAGCCATCTCATCCTCTGTCATCCCCTTCTCCTCCTGCCCCCAATCCCTCCCAGCATCAGAGTCTTTTCCAGTGAGTCAACTCTTCGCACGAGGTGGCCAAAGTACTGGAGTTTCAGCTTTAGCATCATTCCTTCCAAAGAAATCCCAGGGCTGATCTCCTTCAGAATGGACTGGTTGGATCTCCTTGCAGCCCAAGGGACTCTTAAGAGTCTTCTCCAACACCACAGTTCAAAAGCATCAATTCTTTGGTGCTCAGCCTTCTTCACAGTCCAACTCTCACATCCATACATGACCAAAGGAAAAACCATAGCCTTGACTAGATGAACCTTTGTTGGCAAAGTAGTGTCTCTGCTTTTGAATATGCTATCTAGGTTGGTCATAACTTTCCTTCCAAGGAGTAAGCGTCCTTTAATTTCATGGCTGCAGTCACCATCTGCAGTGATTTTGGAGCCCAAAAACATAAATTCTGCCACTGTTTCCACTGTTTCCCCATCTATTTCCCATGAAGTGATGGGACCAGATGTCATGATCTTCGTTTTCTGAATGTCGAGCTTTAAGCCAACTTTTTCACTCTCCATTTTCACTTTCATCAAGAGGCTTTTTAGTTCCTCTTCACTTTCTGCCATAAGGGCAGTGTCATCTGCATATCTGAGATTACTGATATTTCTCCCGGCAATCTTGATCCCAGCTTGTGCTTCTTCCAGTCCAGCATTTCTCATGATGTACTCTGCATATAAGTTAAATAAGCAGGGTGACAATATACAGCCTTGACGTACTCCTTTTCCTATTTGGAACCAGTCTGTTGTTCCATGTCCAGTTCTAACTGTTGCTTCTGGACCTGCATACAGATTTCTCAAGAGGCAGGTCAGGTAGTCTGGTATTCCCATCTCTTTCAGAATTGTCCACAGTTTATTGTGATCCACACAGTCAAAGGCTTTGGCATAGTCAATAAAGCAGAAATAGATTTTTTTTTGGAACTCTCCTGCTTTTTCGATGATCCAGCGGATGTTGGCAATTTGATCTCTGCTTCCTCTGCCTTTTCTAAAACCAGCTTGAACAATAGGAAGTTCACGGTTCACATATTGCTGAAGCCTGGCTTGGAGAATTTTGAGCATTACTTTACTACTGTGTGAAATGAGTGCAATTGTGCGGTAGTTTGAGCATTCTTTGGCATTGCCTTTAGCTGAGGCTAAATTTTGTTACTTGTCTCTGACCCAGAGACTGGGAAAATAATTGCCTTCATTTGGAAAGCAAAATGACTAGGTTCATTTCATGTGGTGGAAAAGGTGCAGGAGGCAGAATTCTAGATTGTAATACACCTAGATTTCAGTCTCCAAACCCATAAAACAGGTTTTTAGAAAATCATATTTATTGAAACTTTATGTATCATCCTAAATTATTTCTGTAATCAAGGATGATATAATTAATTTTAACATAATAATATATGTTTATGGTAAGCTAAGTAAGGATGCTCTGCTAGTGGTGGTATAATTTCCCTCTTTAGTTCTGTATTTATGGTTGAGGATGATGCTTGTTTCCCATGGAAAAGAACACCTAAATCATATCCTGCTGGAAGAACAGTTAAACATCCCTAAGAAGAAGTGAGCAAAATCTAAGGCCATGTATAATAATTATGCATTAGTTATGTACTTAAAAATAAAATGTCATATTGAACTTTGTTAATTTAAACTCCAAAACTTTACTATCACTAAAAGTTCTACTTCTTTTCAACATATAGAAACACTAAAATTAATTAGCTATTTCAAATGACAACAAATATAAAATTGTGTCTACATCTAATTATTTACTTTTCTTACTATAAATTTGCTGTCATTTGTTGCTTTCTACTTTATACATATCTCACGACACTTTTGAAAACCTTTCATTATAAAAAAAATTCAAACATATACAAAAATAGAGAGTATTTTTTTAATTTTATTGAAATAGAATTAATTTACAATCTTGTGAGTGGAGAGCATTATAAATGAACTTCCATATGCACATCACCCATCAGTTGCCAATTCAAGGTTAATTTTGTTCCATTTCTATCTTTACTTAAAGCAAATTCTCAGACATTGTATCTTTTTATCCACAAATGTTGTAAAACACTTTTTTACAACCAATAAACTTATTAAAAACATAATAATAGTATCATTATTAAACTTTCAGTAGACTAAGAATTTTTTCATATTATCAAATATGATAGCGGTCAACTTTTTTCATTACCCTAAAAGTGCTTTTTGAAAAAACAGCAATTTGCTGGAATCAGGAAGGATATACAGATTGGATAAATCAATACAGCACGTTGAATTTTGTTAATATATCAAGAAAATCTCTAAATATATAAATAACTCCTCATCCCCTTTTGGTTTTCCTTGCAATCTATTTACTAAGGAAACTGGGTCATTTTTCCTGAGGAGTTAGTATATTCTGAATTTCACAAATTGTTTCCCCATAATATCATTTAACATGTTCTCTTGGCTACCATATTTCTGTGGAATGGTCAAGGTCTAAAAACTTGGTCTATTCAGTTGGATTTTTTCTTTCTTGGTGTGTGTGTTGGGTAGGGGTGATATTGTGTCCTTCCATCATAAGGATACATGGTACAGTTGTCTGTCTCTGTATTGGTCACCACTACGCCCACTGCCGACATGCACTATTTCTCTAGGAGTTTGAAAATGTCACATTCTAATTTCATGAAATTTTCCCTTACTATATAAGTTGAAATATACTGAAGAGTGAGTTTTTTATCATAAAGTATTCAGTTATGGTGACATACAGGTTGTGGAGGAAATGCAGTGAAATGCCTGATTTTCCCATTTTCCCTTACTTATCATCTTAGAATAATGATTTACTGTTTTCATCTCTTTAAGGTGAAAGGTTATTTTAACTTGGAATTGTCATTGTGAAATCATGGATTTTTATATGCTTTATAGGTTTTAGTCACGATTCTTATTGATGCTTTGTGGAATGTATTATTTGTTTGTAATTATTCATTCATTCCCTTTCATTGGTATCTTTGTTATTCCTGCCTGGGCTTCCCTCATGGCTCAGCTGGTAAAGAATCCGCCTGCAATGTGGGAAACCTGGGTTTGATCCCTGGGTTGGAAAGACCCCTTGGTGAAGGAAATAGCTACCAACTCCAGTATTCTGGCCTGGAGAATTCCAAAGACTGTATATCCATGGGGTCGCAAGGAGTGGGACACGACTGAACGACTTTCACTTTCACTTTCTCTGTCTCACTGACTTTATGTTTTGCCTCCTAGCTTACTCTGGCCAGTGGAATGTGAATAGATTTGAGTTTTGCCATGTTCTACCATATCTTTTAGAAGCAATGGAAGCTTCTGCCATCTGTTATTTTCTTTTCTCAGTCTTAAAGGACTAGAACAAACATGGATTCATTTCTAATTTTCTGGACTTATAAGTCAGTGCCATTCCCAATGGATTTCTTGGACTTTGTTATCAAAAATAACACAACAGTTGCCTTTTGTCTATGAATACATACTATATCTATCTCTATATAGTATGAACATTTAACAATTGAAGTATCAAAATTTATCTACAAAAAATGCTTATTTTATATTTATATATGTGTGTGTATATATATATATACATTCAGCAATAAAATATGACATCATCTTTCCTCCTAAATAATCTTCAACAATGCTATAACCACACTTTTTAGCTTAATCAATTTAATAAGTGAAAGATAGTCTCTTCTTATCATTTTAACTTGTATATTTCTAACTACAGGCAAGTTTGTAATAAGTCATATTTAAAGCATGTAGGATGTGTGTATTTGTTTTTAAGCAATCATCTTCTGTACTAGAATATTTCTATTTCACAATAAAATTTACTTTGGTGTGCTTTGCAAAAAAACTTTTCCATGTTCATAAAGAAAAATAAATAAATGACATAATTTTAATAAAGAGGAAAGTATCAAGGGACTCATACTACTAGATATTAACATGTTTCATGAAACTACAGTAATGAAAATTTTCAGCATCTAGAGAGAAATAGAAACAATAAAATAATATAAGATCAGATACAGGAAAAAAGTATAGTTCAAAATTTCACACATTGACAATGCCTTCTAAAATAGTGGGGGAAAAATGGAACTTTTAAATTAATATTGAAAGTGATGCACCTAAAAATACAAAGAAAAAAATTAAATAGATAAAACATGGTGAATATAGAATTAAATGTAGGTAAGTATAAATAACCTGGAGGAGGACATGGCAACCCACTCCAGTGTTCTTGCCTAGAGAAGCCCCATGGACAGAAGAGCCTGGAAAACTATAGTCCATGGAGTCGCAAAGAGTTAGACACAACTGACCAACTAAACAAATATAGGTAAACTAATAAATTTATTAAATATTCAGTTTAAGTTTGGGGACTATCTAAGTTTAAAATTAAGAAATCCTAAAAGGAAAAATGGTTCAATCTACTGATTTTTCCCCACCAGTGTATAATTATAATTTATTACTTTCTATTATAATAAACTAATATAGCATCATTGACTTTTCACTATCTTTCATCTTTCATAAACTCCCTCATCCTTCTTCCCTCCACAGGAAAAGATTTTTCAGTTACTTTCACTTTCAGTCTCTATGTCCCTTCTCTTCCCTCAACTATTTATCTATTCTCATTGATGTTTTAATAACACCACTGTCCTGAAAGTGTTCTTTACAAAATTTCCAATGATATCTATCTGACAAGCGCAAAGGACACTTCTCTGTTCTAAAACTTTGCTTTAGTTTCACTGACACCATACTCACCAGAATTATTCCCTAAGTTTATAGTCAGTCCTTTTCAGTTTCATTTCTTTGCTCTCCCTCTTCTACCTGAGCTCCAAATATTGAAATATCTTAGGAATCAGTATTGGTCCTCTTCTCTAACCAACTATCATGGAGGTAGTCTATTCTTTTTCCGTACTTTTACACATCATCTATATGCTAAAGACTCCCTAATTCGTAACTCTACACTTGGCCTCTTCCTTGAGTTCAATAATTTTATATCCAACTTCTCATTTGACATATTAATCTACATGTCTAGAAGGGATTTCAAAACTTATACCTAAATTAGAAGCCCTGATTTATGCTTCCAAGTCTGCTGTAATCTAACTCATTTCAGGGACAAAAATAATCAGTATTCCAAATAGCTCAAGACACAAACTGATTTCCGGCTTTGATTCTTTACTTTCCCTCATTTTATATATGAAATACATTTGCAAAACTATTATTTCTACATGGAAAATACATTTTATATTTTTTTCCTGTTTTTCTCTATCCCCACTGTTAACGTCATTCCATATCTAAACAATTGTTGCTAAAATTCCTCAATCTTTATGCTTTCATGGAGAATTGTCCTTTCATTAATGGAGACAATTTTATAAAAGATGCCAGTAGCTCTATAGGATGGTATGGCCCCATGCTTCAGGATAATACAAATATCATGGTGCCGTTTACAGCCATAGCTATCTCTGGAATTAGAAAGACTCTAATCTATACTTGGAAACACCTCTTTACCTATTGTCTTCCCTGTCCTGTCTGGTTTCACAAGTTTTTTTTACAGTTTTCTCCAAAATGTACTCCGCTAAGAAGTCACTTGTGTAATAATCATCTATAATCCCTGGCTCTGTTTCTAAGCAAACTGGCTTGGACCTCATCCTTAACAGTGTAATTAGATAAAGTTCAAAGTGACAAAGCAGCATGAAATTGGAAATGGTTTTTGACTCTTTGCTTTTTATCATTTTTTTAAATTAATTAATTAATTGTTGGCTGTGCTTGGTCCTTGTTGCCACATGGGCTTTTCTCTAGCTGCTATGAGCTGGGGCTACTCACTAGTTGCAGTGTGTGGGTTTCTCGTTTCCATGGGTTCTCGTTGTGGAGCACCGACTCTAGGGACCGCGGGCTTCAATAGTTGTAGTTCCTGGGCTCTAGAGCACAGGCTCAATTGTTGTGGCTGGGCTCTTCCTAGATCAGGGATCGAACCTGTGTCTCCTTCATTGGCAGGTGAATTCTTTACCACTGAGCCTCCAAGGAAGCCCTTGTTTTGTTTTTAATAAAGGCTCCAGATATATGACTGTTCTTCATTTAGCCAAATGAAAATTATTACCTAAAAGAAATAATATTTTAAAAGTTATAGAGGCAACAAAAATATTACATTTGGGGAAAATTAATGTTTAGTGGATCAGGAAATACCATGGTAAGAAATAGCAGGAAGAGGTGGCACTAGAGTGGAAATTAAGGGAAAGCTAGGTAAGCTGTATGGAGCAGAGACTTAGCAATTGCTTAAATTGTTATTGACATGATTAAAATTTTAAATTAGAATGCTATTTCCATTGTTCCTTTCTGTTCTGGTAGAAATTCTTCAGAAATATTGACATCCTGAATCAGAAACAACCTTGCCTTGTCCCGAAGCTGCCTTTGACAATATCATTAAAACTCTTGCTTTCAACATTTCTATTTCTTGTTTAATCTGGATTTATTTACTTTATGCTCTACCTTACCCCATAATTATCATACTGTCTTTGAGGAAGAGAACTTGCTATCTAAGTTTTTATTTTGTATGTTTAAATAGTATTCCCAGTGTCTGAGATCTCATACACTGCATACTAAACAATCAGTAGAAACATATGGGTTTTGTAACTATTTTGAGCACTTGAAATTATAACACATTATTAATAGAATGCAATTAAGTATTTCTTATCCAGCAATCTATTTAAAAATAAAACAATATTGGAACAAGAATTAAAGATATAAATTAATTAGAGTTTTCTGACAGAATTATAACTATCACCAAAAGAGTCATTTTTTTTCTACCCCTTAAAATATATGCTTATGTATTTTTTTACATTGATTTTGCACTAGAGACTTCAAGTTTCAGAGTATATTCTGTTCTCCAGAATGGAAGTTAAAAGTCCCTAAGAGGCTTGTCTTGATAGCTGAGAACTTTATAGAGGTTTGAATTTTGTTTAATCCTGAAGAAGCCAGGGGTTATTTTCATCTATCAACTGTATGATCTTTCTGAGCAGTAGGGCCTTTTTGTCTTATTTTTATTAAAAAAAACAAAGATGATATTTAAATTTTCTGTGAATTTCCTGGTGACTCTAAATACTCTTAATTACTTCTATTTTTATTAGTAATTACTTGAAATACATAAGTTGTCTGTGTTTAGACTACTTTGGATATAGTCTAACAGTCATCCCAAGACAAGACATAACAGTAGAAAAAGTGGCTTTTAAAAATCAAATAGAAAGTACATAGAGAAGTTTTGCATACCATCTGCCTTGCAGAAAAAGTATAAGAAAATGATGGACAAATTAGAATTTAAATTAGGTAAAATTCCAAAGAAAAATGTTCTTATTTATGATAACTTTTGCCTTTTCTTTCCCAAGCTTATTAACTTTCACTCAGCTCACTGTCTGTGCACATATCTCAAGTCTGATCTGTTCAAATGTGAGCAATGAAAAATATGTATCATCTTAATATGTTTACTTATTCCAGATTTATTATAAAAGCAAATGCACACAACATTCAGACAGGAAATGTATATTCCAGAGCATGTTGGAAGAACTGGGGAGTTTTCTTTAGATTAGCACATTGACAGTGAAAGAATAATAGGAACACAGAAATGTAGAAGCCTGTCATCTTTTTAATGGAATAAAAAGAGGTTTACAAACATCAGTAATTGCCCTCAAAATTTGCTATTCTTTTTAACAGTATCTGTTGATTACACTAAACCTAAATCATCATGAAAAGATATATTCATATGGATTTTAATATATTTTATGGAATTTCTTTTGCAAATTATTTATGTCATCCTGTGGAATAAGAACAATTTATTTACAAGTTAAAAAAACAAGAATACTTCATCTTTTTTTTAGAAAGTTATAATCTATGTATTATTAACATATAATTTTTATGGCCCCATAATTTATTTTTCAATGAAATAAAACTACAAAAAAATTAAAAGCACTCAAGAGATGGAAAATATATGTGGTAATATATAAAATTATATCAGAAGTTATACTTTTAAAGTAGCATTTTTTTCTGACATTGTAAACTTGTTTGAATTATATAGTTTCAAAGTTTCCCCAAAGATTATAGGTGGTAATTAATTCAATTTAGCTTGCTAGAGTTACACACAAAGCACCACAAACTGAATGGCTTAAACAACAAAATGTATGGTCTCACGGTTCTGAAGGCTAGGTGTCTAAGACCAAGTTATTGACAAGACTAGTTCCTTCTGAAGACTTGAGGGAAGGGTCTGTCCCAGGCTCCTCTCCTTGGTGTCTAGATCACTGTTAGGCTTTGTCTCCACTTCATGTTAGGCTTTGTCTAAGTGTACCTGTTCCCTATTTCCTCTTTTTATAAACACAGTAGACATATTGCCTCCACTTGGTTTCTTTGTCTCCACTTGGTTTCTAGATCACTGTTAGGCTTTGTCTCCAATTCACCTTAGGCTTTGTCTAAGTGTATCTGTCCCCAGTTTCCTTTTTATAAACACAGTAGACATATTGGTTTGGGACCACCTCCTCCTTTTGTCACTTCAGTCATGTCTGACTCTTTAAGACTCTATGGACTGTAGCCTGCCAGGCTCCTCTGTCCACGGGATTCTCCAGGCAAGAATATTGGAGTGGGTTTCCATGTCCTCCTCCAGGGGATCTTCCCGGCCCAAGGATCAAATCCACATCTCTTGACTCCTTTGCATTGGAAAGCAGATTCCTTACCACTGAGCCACTGGGGAAGCCCAACTAATGACTTAATTTTAACTTGGTTACCTATATAAAGACCTTATCTATAAATAAGGTAAATTCTGAGGTACTGAGAGTTAGGACATCAACATATAAACTGGGGAGATCAGATCAGATCAGTCGCTCAGTCGTGTCTGACTCTTTGCGACCCCATGAATCACAGCATGCCAGGCCTCCCTGTCCATCACCAACTCCGGGAGTTCACTGAGACTCACGTCCATCGAGTCAGTGATGCCATCCAGCCATCTCATCCTCTGTCGTCCCCTTCTTCTCTTGCCCCCAATCCCTCCCAGCATCAGAGTCTTTTCCAATGAGTCAACTCTTCACATGAGGTGGTCAAAGTACTGGAGTTTCAGCTTTAGCATCATTCCTTCCAAAGAAATCCCAGGGCTGATCTCCTTCTGAATGGACTGGTTGGATCTCCTTGCAGTCCCAGGGACTCTCAAGAGTCTTCTCCAACACCACAGTTCAAAAGTATCAATTCTTTGGCGCTCAGCCTTCTTCACAGTCCAACTCTCACATCCATACATGACCACTAGAAAAACCATAGCCTTGACTAGATGAACCTTTGTTGGCAAAGTAATGTCTCTGCTTTTGAACATGCTACTAGGTTGGTCATAACTTGCCTTTCAAGGAGTAAGCGTCTTTTAATTTCATGGCTGCAGTCACCATCTGCAGTGATTCTGGAGCCCAGAAAAATAAATTCTGCCACTGTTTCCACTATTTCCCCATCTATTTCCCATGAAGTGGTGGGACCGGATGCCATGATCTTCATTTTCTGAATGTCGAGCTTTAAGCCAACTTTTTCACTCTCCGCTTTCACTTTCATCAAGAGGCTTTTGAGTTCCTCTTCACTTTCTGCCATAAGGGTGGTGTCATCTGCATATCTGAGGTTATTGCTATTTCTCCCGGCAATCTTGATCCTAGTTTGTGCTTCTTCCAGCCCAGCATTTCTCATGATGTACTCTGCATATAAGTTAAATAAACAGGGTGACAATATACAGCCTTCACTTACTCCTTTTCCTGTTTGGAACCAGTCTGTTGTTCCATGTCCAGTTCTAACTGTTGATTCCTGACCTGCATACAAATTTCTCGGGAAGCAGATCAGGTGGTCTGGTATTCCCATCTCTTTCAGAATTGTCCACAGTTTATTGTGATCCACACAGTCAAAGGCTCTGGCATAGTCAATACAACAGAAATAGATGTTTTTCTGGAACTCTCTTGCTTTTTCCATGATCCAGTGGATGTTGGCAATTTGGTCTCTGGTTCCTCTGCCTTTTCTAAAACCAGCTTGCACATCAGGAAGTTCATGGTTCACATATTGCTGAAGCCTGGCTTGGAGGATTTTGAGCATTACTTTACTAGCGTGTGAGATGAGTGCAATTGTGTGGTAGTTTGAGCATTCTTTGGCATTGCCTTTCTTTGGGATTGGAATGAAAACTGACCTTTTCCAGTCCTGTGGCCACTGCTGAGTTTTCCAAATTTGCTGGCATATTGAGTGCAACACTTTCACAGCATCATCTTTCAGGATTTGGAATGGCTCCACTGGAAATCCATCACCTCCACTAGCTTTGTTCATAGTGATGCTTTCTAAGGCCCACTTGACTTCACATTCCAGGATGTCTGGCTCTAGGTCAGAGCACCTGATTAAATTCATAGCATTTAATCTTTTCTGTAACTAAAGGAATGTGTGGTATAAGTCATTCTTTATTTTAAAGAAATTTTATTTTTAGCAGCTGAAATAAATAATACTCTTTGGTCTTATATGGCAGAGTGGTCAAAATGTACCTAAGAGAAAGGAGAGAAACCAGACAAAACTGAGAAATCTAAGAGATAAAACACTGCTGCATAAACTTACAATTTGTTCTTTAAAAATCCCATTTTTAGTGGCCAAAGAAATTTTACTTTCTGTGCATAAATTAATTCAAATAAGAAAAACAATAATTAAAACAATTCAGTATTGGAATACCCATTTTGAGTTGGTTTAGTAAGTAATTTTTTAATGGTCAAGCATAATTTTTTAAAAAATGCACTTTTACCATATATATGTCACAATAAAGGCATGTTATTAATATTTAATCTTGACTACTGATTTGTATTTGGATAAATCATTGCATGTAGCATATTTTATCACAATAATTCTGACGGTAGAATCAGAGTTAATTTTTAAATCTGTTTATAATTAAATGTTTTTTATAATAAAGTCCAAGTAACACTAACAGTTTTGGTGTTTTACTATAAATATCACACATTCAAAGTCATAGGTTTTTATAGCAATAGATTATGCTTTCCTTAGTCTTATCATGCATGTTTAATTGCACATTGCAAACATGCTTTTTGTACTGTCAGTGAAATTCTCTTCATATCTTACAAATCAAATGTTTAGTCAAAGAAAAATAATGCTTGACAAGGAATGTCACATAGATATGCTGTTAAATGAGACGTTATGTAATTCAACCTTGATGAAGGGCTTTATGCAAAATTCATAACCTCCATTTGAGTCAAGCACTTGTATATTCATTCATCAGATAAGTACCACCTTAAGCAGTCTATTTTTTATAGCTATGATCTCTGACTTACTTCTCATCTTTTTAAATAGTGATGATAGAAAATGCCTCCCAAATACTTAGAGCATTTTATCCTTGGTGACATTGTATCACCAATTCACTATTGAACAGTAGCTAAGTAGACTGTAAGAGAGAGGGATATAAGAAACTAAAAGTAGTGAAATCTAGGATCAGATTTGCATGTAGGTTAGTCAAATTCAACTACAGCAGCACCACCTATTGGTGATATTTATCAGTGTAAATTCTAAATAATTCTGCGTGTGTTAAAATGTATTTTCAATTAATATACATATATTTTCTTATACTTATTGCATGGATTATTGGCTAAACAATAATTGTCAAGTGTGTTACTTTTTATGAAGAGGTATACCTAAATATTTCTCTCTCGGTATGACCTTCAGTTTTGTATTCTGAAAGAAGTATTCAATGTGCATTCTTACACATTAAATATTGTTGGATGAACATTTCATTGTGGATTCCAGCATGAATTTTTTCCTTAATATAATATCATTTTTCCACTGCTTTATTTTTTAGGAACAATTAAAATTATTGTTGGTCTAAAATCATTGTAAACTCATTCTGTTGTATTAAGAAACATTCTTTCAGAAGCAACTGAATTTTTCCTGTTAACATAGGAAATAATATAATATCATTTTAAAATAAATACAAGGCTTGAGACTTTATTTTTTCCAGGAAAACTAATACTATTTAATATTAAAGAAGGAAGTTCATTTAGAACCTTCTGCTAGACATTTTTGAAGTTTTATTTTTTTAGGAACTAATCTTTTTTATTTTTTCTTAATTTTTTTTTTCCTTTTTTTTTTTCAGGTCTAAAATCATTGTAAACTCACAGGATAAGTCTGTTGTATTAAGAAACATTCTGACTATAAACAGCAGAAGCTGAACTGAGTGTAATTGTTCCTGTTAACATAGGAAATAATACAAATGGCCCTTACTTGTGAGAACATAGTTAAAATAAATACAAGGCTTGAGACTCTTTTTTGGATGTCCATATATGATAAACTATAGTACAAAATACTATTTAATATTAAAGAAGGAAGTTTCAATTGTATAAGACACCTAGAGTCTGCTAGACATTTTTGAAGCACAGGAAATATGGGAGTTGCAGGGAATAAAGTGGGACAAAATCTTTGATAACATTTGTGAGAAAACTCAAAAATGACCATTAATGATTTTAGGCTATATAATGGAGCCCCTAACACTTTTTCACACAATCTAAGCTGAGCAAATTAGGTTTAATTTAGTAATCACAAGTTGATTTCATAAACCCTCATTATAGTAATGTGCAAGTTTAAAATAAAGTACCTTTTTGTATGGTTGAAAGTCATATAAAATATAAACATTTTCTTCCATAATTAGAAAATAAAGGTCCAATATGTAAAAATGGACTTCCCAGGTTTCTCAGTGGTTAGAATTTGCCTGCCAAAGCAGGAGATGCAAGAGACACAGGTTTAATCTCTGGGTCAGGAATATCCCCTGGAGAAGGAAATGACATCCTGCTCCAGTATTCTTCCTGGAAAATCCTGTGGACAGAAGAGCCTGGTGGGCTACAGTCCCTGGGGTTGCAGAGTGGGACATAACTGAGCTACTAAACAACAAAACAACAATATGTAACAAAGCTCTTAGTATTCAATACTTAGAATTTTAGCTGAAGCATAATCAGAAAACAAGTACAGATAATTGTTTTTAGGATCATTTTTCTTTTGGTAAGAATACAGAATTAGTAAAATGGCTATGAAGTTTGTCTAAAATAAGAGGCATAAGTTTGCATAGAAAAGATTTAAAAATTGTTGAGTGAAATGACTAATATGAAAGTCTTTAGTCCAAGAGCGAGAAAAACCCAAAAATTATTTTTTTTTCATTTGCTGCAAATGCAGGGTGCTACACTTGACATGGCTTGCATGATATCTGAATGTTTTATTCACATATATTTGTTTATACACAAAATCTCTGTTTGCTAAGGAACAAAAGCCTGCAACATTGATTATTTTTCAACAAAAGAGAAAAACAAAATGATACTGTTATGAAATGAATTTGTGTTCCCCTAAAATTCACATGTTGAAATCTTAACCCTCAATGTGACTATATCTGGAGACGGAGCTTTTAAACTTTAATGTATCCTTTTATTTTCATGTTTGGTTATCATGAAGTCTGTTAAACTGAGTCCTTGTCTCTAATTACACATCCTGTAAAATTCAGATATATTCCAAACATGTAATTCATTAGATATTCTTCCACAAAATGGACAAGACCAAGGATTTTTGAGACAAATCAGTTTGGAGGTATGAAAAGGTATTAACACACACACATACAGAAATTTAGCCTCATAATTAAAAGAATTAGTTGGATGATTTGGGAGAATGGCGTTGAAACATGTATAATATCATATATGAAATGAGTTGCCAGTCCAGGTTTGATGCACGATACTGGATGCTTGGGGCTGGTGCACTGGGATGACCCAGAGGGATGGTATTGGGAGGGAGGAGGGAGGAGGGTTCAGGATGGGGAACACATGTATGCCTGTGGAGGATTCATGTTGATACATGGCAAAACCAATACAATATTGTAAAGTTAAAAAATAAAAATAAACAAAAAACAAACAAACAAAAAACTAGTTGGGATTAAAGATTAGGAATGTTTTTCTGTTATCTTGTTTTTTTTTTTTTTAAAGTATAGTTGACATAATTCTTGTTAGTTTCAGATGTACAGCAAAGTGATTCAGTTATATACCTATACACATACACATATATAATTTTCAGGTTGTTTTCCATTATAGGTGGTTAAAAGACATAGATATAGCTCCCATGCTACGTAGTAGGTCCTTGTTCATCTATTTTTAATTAATTTTATTGGAGTATATTTGATTCATAATGTTGTGTTAGTTTCTGCTATACAGGAAAATGAACAAGTAAAGACTGAGCTTTTGGTTAATAGTAAAAGTTAAAAGTCTGCTACTTCTCACTGGGTGATCATGGGGCACATTTTCAAGTTTGAGTCTCATTTTTTATCAGAAAAAAAATGGCTTTTCTTGATACATTTCTCTTCTTTTTTTAATTTTGGGGAAGAAAAATGATATGGCAAGGAATATTTTTGAGTCTTTCATTCAAGAATGAGAATAAATGGCTCCAGGCTGCCTCTTACTTCATTCTCTAGCACTTTCAGAATTGGATATTTCTAAAAAAGAATCAGACATACTATTTTTTGAACCAAACATTTCCTCATAACGTAAAAATTTCTATCATGATATTTTGATCCTGATTATACAATTTATTTGACTCATAGTATGTAAGTCTCATAGATATTACATTATGCTAACTATAAGTTTAGTATATTGTGCCTATATTTGTATCAAACAGAACACAGATATTGACAGCCTTAACCCTAGATTGTGGCCATTCATTTATTCCTGAAAAATATTTGTGCTTTTAATTTTACGTCTTTAATTCTTGAGTAGTCATTAATCTGAGAACGAAAATGTCTCTCTCTTCAGAGAAATTAATGTGAGAGGGTACTTTATTTCTGTAACCTGTGCATTTTAGCTCCAATTGCATTAAATGTATTTTCGTTCTCAAATAAGGATCCTCTGGTTTTCAGTGTTTCTTGGTATTAATGTCACATTGATGTTTTTTGAGACTAAGTCAAATTTTTCCAAGCATTTAATATTTGGGTAACTTTGAATCTATCATCCTCTTTTAGTGAGTAAATATGTTTCAACCATTCTTTGCTCTCAAAATTCTAATTCAAGTCATTTTCATGAGTACATTTCACCAAGCACCCCATATAATAAGCATGAACTGCCAATTCCCTGTAATTTTCAGACAATTTCCATATGTTATACCATTATTGGAGAAGGCAATGGCACCCCACTCCAGTACTCTTGCCTGGAAAATCCCATGGGCGGAGGAGCCTGGTGGGCTGCAGTCCATGGGGCCGCTAAGAGTCGGACACGACTGAGCGACTTCACTTTCATTTTTCATTTTTATGCATTGGAGAAGGAAATGGCAACCCACTCCAGTGTTCTTGCCTGGAGAATCCCAGGGACGGTGAAGCCTGGTGGGCTGCCATCTATGGAGTCTCACAGAGTTGGACAAGACTGAAGTGGCTTAGCAATACCGTTATTATGTTCTTGTAGGCTAATTGGTAATTATACCCAAATTAGGGTACTTGGAAAAGTTGCTCTTAAGAAAAATTATCTTTAATTTTTCTTGATAACCTTTTTTCCATTAGATATTTTATAATTCATTTACATCATATGCAAGACCAGTTAGTCTCTTTAATAATGTATTCAGGACACAATAACTAAAATTCTTAGTGATATTGATATTACATGGATCTAAAAAACATGACCAGTCTGGAAAAGATTCTCATTTCCTCCCCTTCCCCAGATAAAAGTTGTAAAAATAATTCAAAATATGTATTACCAAGAAAGTACATCAGCAAATAAAATCCTTGTCTACTCTTGGGTTTATATTCTGTGTAAGAAATGGATGTAGTTGTATAAATGCCCTCCAGTGAAAGACCACTGGGAATAAACTGGTAGTTGAACACTTTGGGTTTATTACGCATTACATATATGGGAGCGAAGACTTAGAATTAGGGTTTCTTTGCTCCTAAGTGATGTCAATCAGAAAGTGTTCCCCTCCCCTACTCAGCTCTGCCAGGAATTGAAGGTCTCATGGAAAGGGCAGTATAAGGAGATTCTCACCAGCCGTGTGACTGTAGAGAGCCTCGGTTTCCTCATTTAAACATGAATCTTCTTCCCAGGTGATGCTAGTGGTAAAGAACCTGCCTGCCAATGCAGGAGATGTAAGAGATGCAGGTTCAATCCCTGGATCTGGAAGATCCCCTGGAGGAGGACACAGCAACCCACTCCAGTATTCTTGCCTGAAAAATCCCATGGACAAAGGAGACTGGCAGACTACTGTCCATAAGGTCCCAGAGAGTCCTAAACACAAAAACACAACTGAGGTGACTTAGCACATACTCCCAAGGTGAATCTAAATGTGGACTACCCACAGTTTGTAAATACCCACTTTACATAGTGAAAGACCCATAGTTTATGTGTTCAATAAAAGATACTAATCACTGTTAGAGGCAGCACCTGCTTCTCAATGAAGGCCACATCCCACCTCTACCATCCTTAAGCCCCATATGAGAGTATCTTCCTAGATCCCCAAATCTCACACCAGAAAGACAAATAAAAGCTTGAAGACTGTGACAGAAGAGTGAAACATTTGAGGGCTGGGATCAACTTCATTCTATTTGCACATTTGGTTTGGCTGTGGCTTATGGGTCTCAGGAAAAGAGGCTTGCTGCCTTGGGAGGTACTGAACTCTGCATTGAACTAAATGATGGTCACAGTGTGACTTGCATGGGAAAGTTTGGGATATCTCAGTAAGTGGATGTTACAAAAGACTTACTAGATTTTGCTTTGTGTTAGGTTATTTGGGAGAAAATATTAGGATAGATCTCTGTTCTGGCTTTGATGGTGTTGCGAAGCAGGGATCATACTTCAGTTTGGTATCATAACAAATATTACCTAGAAGATAGAAAAGTTAAAGTTGTAATTGGAAAAGAAGCTGCAGTCACTCAAATTGGGATAAAGGGATGTTTGGTCTTCTTGTCTGTGTTCATGAGCAATAGTGGAGAAGTTTTATTTTTATCTTGATCCACCAGGGTTAGAGAATGGCCTAGCTTGATGTTGATGTTGTGTGAAATTGTGTACGTTCAACAGGTAGACGCCAAGATCTAACCATGAGTACCAGGCCAGCTCACAGCAGCACTATGGTCTAGCAAGCAGTACCAAGCCAGCACCAGGTGTCAGGGAGTTTTCTCTTTCTCAGTAACTACAATGGCAATAAGTTTTCAGCCTTTTGTACAATAAGCTCAAACATGTTTGTCAGAACCTAGAGACAAAATAAAGAGAAAGTTCTCATTTGGTAAACCACTGTTCCCAAAAATTTTAGAGCAGTCATACTGACTTTTTTCTGTCTCTCTGTAATGCTCAGCCATTTCCCAAACTTAGGACATTTTTATTATCTCTACCATAATTCTCAAATTCTATGCTTGTATTTATTACTCATGTTTTGCTTAAATATCTCAACAATATTTATTTCATATACAATCAAAAATACACTATTGATGTATGTATGTGAATGTGTCAATCACTCAGTAATGTCCGACGCCTACGACTCCATGGACTGTAGCTCACCAGGCTCCTCTGTCCACAGGGATTCTCCAGGCAAGAATACTGGAGTGGGTTGCCTTCTCCACACTGTTGATACTATGTATAACATACATAATTAATGAGAACATACTGTATAGTACAGGAACTCTATCCAATGTTCTGTGGTGACCTAAATGGAAAGGAAATCTAAAGAGGAGATATATATATATATAAGTATGGGCTTCCCTGGTGTCTCAGGCAGTAAAGAATCTGCCTGCAGTGCAGAAGATCCAGGTTCAATCCCTGGGTCAGGAAGATCCCCTGGAGAAAGGAATGACAATCTATTCCAGTATTCTTGCCTGGAGAATTCCATGGACAGAGGAGCCTGCTGAGCTACAGTCCATGGGGTCACAAAGAGTTAGACTTGACTGAGTGACTTTCACTTTTCATGTACATGGATAGCTGATTCACTTTGCTGTATAGCAGAAACTAACACAACATTGTAAAGGAACTATACCTCAATAAAAAGTAATTTAAAAAGGAAAAAAAAATAGCCCCAACTTTCATTTCCTATCCATTACACTTTCTTTTCATTATCTTAATAATCTCAGAAAATGTCTCATTTATTTAGTTTTTACTTATTTTGGGAAGGTCACATTTTCCCCAAAGGATAAGTTTCATGCATTCAGAATTCATGTAAATTGTGTTTACTATGCTTTCCTCTTGCACATTACAGGTTCTCATTAGACATTTGATGAATAAATCAATACAAAAAGCAGATTTAATTGTTAAGTATATACTTTTCTGAAGAAGAAACTTTTCTGAGTTAAAAGGAAAGTTTTCTGTGTAGCAAATGAATATATAAATTCCACCATCCTAACTTGAGTTTTTAGAGTCAAATATTTTCTAGGAAATAGAGTGCAAGGAGAGAGAATCATTGAAGCTGAACCATGTGAGCATAATTTTGAACACTAACCTATATTCTCTTATTTCTCTTCCAGGGTTATGTATCAGAAGCAATTAAAGTTAATTAATTTATATTTAAAGGAAAGAGTTAATCTCATGGCACTCTCACAATTACAGGCTACAGATTTCCACCTAGGGGTATTCACAAGCAAACTTGAGAAAGTAATTCAGTTGATTATGTATAATACATCCAACAAATGACATTCTAGGACAATCTGACCTGCCTAATCCTGCTGCAGGCAGCTCAGACTTAATGTAAGGAGAGATAACAAGACTAAAGGGCATTTTCTTTCCTATTTGCCATAAGAGCCTACCACGAGCTTTCATCCCAGTGTCAAAATCAAGCAGGCTCTTACAGTCCTTAGAAGTCTGTAGGCACAACTAATATTTCTGTGATTATTTAGCTGGAGAGTTGACTACGATCATGGTATTGTAGTCATGTGATGGACATATTTTACTTAGACTCTCACATTAGGACTTAATCTCATCCATAGTTTGCAGCTCCCTTGAAGACCGTGTTGCAACAGAGTTCTGTTAAATGACATTTTTCTATGACATTTGTGCATGGTCAGTTCATGTTTGTAACTATCTTCCCAAGATTGTTTATATAACAAGCATTCTTAGAGGGTACAAATACAGTCTCCCTCTGAGGAGTAGGACAGATTTGATTTCTGACTAAAATGATAAAGATAACGTCTTCCTCTGGGGTAATGGTTGGACAGTTTTGCTGGTAATTCTTTTTAAAGAGTCAGGATTCTCTGTTTAGCATTCAGTGGCTGATACACACTCATTGTACCTGTGCCTGCCTCCACATCATCCCTGTGGGACCTGGTGAAAGGGTGCAAGGAAAACCACTGCAAACAGGAAGTTCATGCACTTTATTGTGCCATGAGTAATAAAGCCCTTTGTCTCATATTTAGTACATCCATGCCTTCTGTTACTACCTAAGAAACTGTAGGAAGATCATACAGGGTAGATAAAAACAAATATGAAACAATTAGTCAGAGAAATATATTTCAGCTGTGCCTTAGGCTTCCTTCTTATCTGTCTGGATTTTTTCATTATAAATATTTGTTAATATTTAATAAATATTATAAATGTATAATATATAATAAATATTTGTATAAAATATTATTATTCATTATATAAAAGTGAACATGTGCTTGTGCACAGTCGTGTCCGACTCTTTGCAATGCCATGGACTGTAGCTCACCAGACTCCTGGGTCTATGGAGTTTTCCAAGTAAGAATATTGGAGTGGGTTGCCATTTCCTGCTCCAGGTGATCTTCCTCACCCAGGGATCAAACCTGTGTCTCTTGCATCTCCTGAATTGGTAGGAGGATTAGTTACCACTGTGCCATAAAATGCTGGTCATATATATTGCCTCAGTATAGGTAAGATCATTTGGTGACTGTTTATATTTCTAGACAATTTTAGCTATAACTGCATTGGTTTTTTTCCTCATTCAGGTAAATAAGGAGATATAGATGATTAAGTGAGATAAGATATTATTGACAATCTTGAATTATTTCTAGTCATATAATGAAAAAGTAATTGAATTAACATTCAATACTTTGATGACTTCTGGGTACAGATTATTTGTTGCTAATCTTGCAACTAGGTACGACACATGCTACAAAAGTTCAATTGAAAAAATATGGACCAGGCAATATCTAATGTTTCTCCCAATACTGTAATTACTCTGTGCACTAGTTTCTAGTAGAAATGTACAGTCTTATTATGTCCAAAGTGCAGAAGCAAATGCATCTTTTCTACTTAGTTATCTACTTAATTTGGGACATATCTTGCTTATTTTTGTAGCTAATGTCAAACACATTATTTAAGTCATCACATTTGTCTTTGTTAAAATATACATGGAAGAGTCCTATACCTAGCCATAAAAATGAGCCTCCTTATTATTCCATATATTTTCACAAATATTCATTTCTTATAGATGCTGTAAGTGGGACCTCCACTTGTCACTTAAACAATTATTCATGGAATCCTGAGCTCCTCCTCTAAGACTGGGGATTAAATATAACTTTAATATTGGACAAAAGAGTGTTGATGCACAGTGGGCAGTGCACAAAAAAAGTCACTGAAGATGGTTTAATTGCTGCTGTATGGCCATGTACCACAATTCTTATTTTAATGTAGGAGTCACTATGTGGTTATATTTTTGAAATAATGGAATTTTGAAAGAAAAAAAAATACTGAAAGCTGAGGTTTGAAAAAACCCATAACTCAGTTTTAAATATTGTCTCTATATGATTAATCATTGAGAAGTGGTTATAAGTTAAAAAAAAAAAAAAAGTTAGCCATGGCCATCTGCTTACAGAATGAATGTCAAACTATGAAGACTACAAATTTTGTTTCTTTTAAAAGAACTTGTAACTCTATGCTATGCTGTTAACATAAAGTTCCTAACAATGAATTATGTCTGCTAAAATATCAAATATATTTATATATTCAACATCATCATAATAGGAAATTTAGCTCTCAGTTTGATATGTCTGACACCAAAATGGAATTTGTGATGACCTAGAACATATATAAGAAAATATCAATAGCCTCTTTGCAAATAAACACAGGTCATCATATTTTAAGCCATTAAAATTTATAATGCATCAAATATACCTTAATATGATTACTTATAGCTGAAATAAACAACAATTTGCAACCACATTTGTGTGTGTGTATAAAGATGAAGTACAGAAAGAAAAATTCTATTAAAATTCTGTAAATGTGAAATACAATAACTTTTCATCAATATAGAAATTTGCATTTAATTATTATTTAAGAAGAGTGCTTAGAAGCAACAGCTTCCTGTGTTGGCTTTGTCACTAACTGTAAGATATGGAGAACTAGAAATTACATTTGGTTCTACATAATACAAGTCTGGAAAGAAAAAACATAAGCTTCATTTCATTTTCTGCAAATCTCTTTTAAGTGATTAGTTGTTACTTACTTCATGGATAACTTCTGGAGATTTTTGATAATAATAGTATCTTTAAAATATCTCAGTTCAGTCGCTCAGTTGTGACTGACTCTTTGCGACCCAATGGACTGCAGCATGGCAGGCTTCCCTATCCATCACCAACTCCCAGAGCTTTCTCATACTCATGTCCATTGAGTCAGTGATACCATCCAACCATCTCATCCTCTGTTGTCCCCTTCTCCTGTCTTCAATCTTAACCAGCTTCAGCGTCTTTTCAAATGAGTCAGTTCTTTACATCAGGTGGCCAAAGTATTGGAGTTTCAGCTTCAGTATCAGTCCTTCCAATGAATATTCAGGACTGATTTCTTCTAGCATGGACTGGTTTGATCTCCTTGCAGTCCAAGGGACTCTCAAGAGTCTTCTCCAACACCACAGTTCAAAAGCATCAATTCTTCGGTGCTCAGCTTTCTTTATAGTCCAACTCTCACATCCGTACATGAGTACTGAAAAAAAACCATAGCTTTGACTAGTCATCAAAGTAATGTCTCTGCTTTTTAATATGCTGTCTAGGTTGGTCAAAGCTTTTCTTCCAAGGAGCAAGTGTCTTTTAATTTCATGGCTGCAGTCACCATCTGCAGTGATTTTGGTGCCGGGAGCCAGCACGGGAGTCCCCATCCATGACAAGGTCATGTGGGAGAGTTCTGGTGGGCAAGGCGAGCCAGAACTTGGGGGGTGCCCCTCTGGGCCTGCCTGAGTGTCTACCTCAAAACCAGAGTCTGTCTGTTTTACTGCTTCATGACTTTCACCAACTCCTCTGACAGTCACGGGGGCTATCCCTGACCACCTTTTCTCTGAAGGAAATCAACAGAGCTCTAGCTAATTAGCCTCCTGGACGTAATAGGAGTGTTTCAATCCAATCCCTTCAGATGGCTCTCTAATTTCCCTGACAGGTTTACCCAGACTCCTACAGCTACGCATATGATTGTTTACAGTCTCCCAACCGCGGGAGGCACGGGAAGCTTAAGATATTCAAATAGTATAGAGCCTCTCGGAGAGTTAGAAATTGTTAGAACTAGTAGAAGATTTCACTGTTGAGCCAATGCTTGCTGCCAAGTTTCCACATCCCCTGTATTGTATCCTTGGAAGTGTATTAATTAATATAGTTGGTACATAGAAAAAATAAGTAGTGGCCTTGGTGCTAACAACTATAGACCCTTAAGGTAATAAATTCTTTCCTTGCTGTAAACCCATTGCGCCTCTGCCCTATAGGAATGCAACTTTATCTAACACCTTCGGAGAATGGTGCCAAACTTTAAAATAATTGCTCTTAGAGAAATAAGTCTTATGGTTGACAAACCTTTATCAGAGTCATAAAATGTTAACAGGCCTTCTGGCCAGAAGATGATGTAAATCACCTAAACCATTTGTATACAATAAGTTTGCAGAAAAGAAAGCCTGGTCTCAATAAGGATCAAAGACAGCTGACTTTGCATGATTTCACACCCCCTATTATCCTCTATGCACAACTTAAGGTATATAAGCTCCCTTTAAAAATAAAGCTATGGGCTTTGCTCAAAGCTTGGTCTCCCCGTGTTGTTCTTTCTTTTTCCTTTTCCTTTTCAGGCTGATTTCCCTGAAGCGCAGGGGCCCTCTGCGTTCACTTTCCTGCCTGGGCTTCTAAGACCCACTCGAGAAAGTGCGTAAGTTGGGGCACCTTATGCGATTCAAGAGGGCGCCTGCGGCCTACGTGAACAGGGCAAGTCCCGTGCTGGGGCTTTATTGGCTTTCTGTGTAAACCAAGAAATATAAGCCTCTTTTCTCTCCTCTATTTTCTTAACTGAAAAATTCTTTCCCTGTCTCTTTCTTCTTTTATCTATTATTTATCTTTTAATCGCTGACACCGTCCTCCTGAGGGAATCCCTGGATCCAACCGCGGCTGGACCCCAGAATTTCGGATCCCAAGAAGAGAAACTCTGTCATTGTTTTCATTGTTTCCCCATCTATTTGCTCTGAAGTGATGGGACCAGATGCCATGATCTTGCTCTTCTGAATGTTGAGCTTTAAGCCAACTTTTTCACTCTCCTCTTTTACCTTCATCAAGAGGCTCTTTAGTTCTTCACTTTCTGCCATAATAGTAGTGTCATCTGCATATCTGAGGTTATTGATATTTCTCCTGGCAATCTTGATTCCAGCTTGTGCTTCACCCAGCCCTGCATTTCTCTCCATATAAGTTAAATAAGCAGTGTGACAATATACAGCCTTGATGTACTCCTTTCCCAATTTGGAACCAGTCCTTTTTTCCTTGTGCGCTCCTGCTGCTGCTATGTCACTTCAGTTGTGTCCGACTCTGTGCGACCCCATAGATGGCAGCCCACCAGGCTCCCCCATCCCTGGGATTCTTCGGGCAAGAACACTGGAGTGGGTTGCCATTTCCTTCTCCAATGCATGAAAAGTGAAAGTGAAAGTGAAGTCGCTCAGTCATGTCCGACTCTTAGCGACCCCATGGACTGCAGCCTACCAGGCTCCTCCATCCATGGGATGTTCCAGGCAAGAGTACTGGAGTGGGGTGCCATTGCCTTCTCTGATGTGCGCTCCTAAACAGGGTCAAAGTTTGAAGTAAGAAGGGGTTCAGTAAGTTACGTACCAGGTATGAAACAGTTCCCTCATACTTGTATTTTTCTCCTCTTCTCTAAGAAGCCAATGCTCAGCTGATACCACTAACTCTACTCTCAGTTTCCAAGTGGTCTCACTTTTATGGAAGCCACCTATCCAGTCTATATATTTTTATATTCATTAACCTAAATTTATCATTGTTGCTATCATCCTTTTTTGTTTTCTTTTCTTTTAAGCTTCCTTTTAAATCAATTTCCATATGGATAAAGAAAAGTGTGCATGTGTGTTCAGTTGTTTGGGACTCTTTTTGACCCCATGGACTGTAGCCCACCAGGCTCCTCTGTCATGGAATTTTCTAAGCAAGAATACTGGAGTAGGTTGCTATTCCTTTCTCCAGGGGAATCTTCCTATTAGTGTCATTAGCAATTCCTCCTAAGATTCCATTGAAGAAGAGGATACTAGTAACCTTAGATGAGAAGTAAGCAAGTAAATGAATGATCCAAATCATCAAGGGCTTCCCTGGTGGCACAGGCGGTAAAGAATCTGCCTGTAATGTGGAAACTCCACCAGGGTATCTTCCCTACCTCTTCTGCCAAGGGATCTTCCCAACCCAGGGATCTAACCCACATCTTCTGCATTGGAAACTGGATTTTTTTTTTTTTTCACCACTGCGCCACCAAGGAATCAAAGAAAAGTTAAAAGAAACTAATTCCCAGAAGGTTTGTAATCCTTTAGTTCAATTATAGGGATATTAAAGCCAATCATAAATGAAGAAAAAAGGAACTGATATTAAAAAAAAAAAAATTGAACAATAGTGAAGTACCACTTCATCACAATATGGCAAAGTAATCATTCATGTCTAAATTCTGTCTTTGATGGGTCATTCATGGGCCCTCCATGAAGGATACAGACTTTAATTAGTATTGTTCTAGGTCCATGAAATAGATCCAACCACTGAAACATGTGAACAGAGGAGTGTCTTCCTAAATGAGCTGAAAGCGAAAGTCACTCTGTCATGTGGGACTCTTTGCGACCCCATGGACTGTACAGTCCATGGAATTCTCTATGCCAGAATACTGGAGTGGGTAGCCTATTCCTTCTCCAGAAGATCTTCCTGACCCAGGAATTGAATCAGGGTTTCCTGCATTACAAGTATATTCATTACGAACTGAGCCATCAGGGAAGTCCGAAATTCACTGGCAGCCTTTCAAAGAGTTTAAAGCCATGTTGGACACTCACCTTAATGTGCAAAGGCCTATGATGGATACTATTACTAAGTACAACTCTGTGTGTGTGTGTGTGTATGTGTGTGTGTGTGTGTGACTCAGTTGTGTCTTACTCTGCAACCCTGTGACCTGTAGCTTTCCAGGCTCCTCTGTCCATGGAATTTTTCAGATAAGGATACTGGAGTGGGCTGCTACCCGCTTCTCCAGGGGATCTTTCCAACGCATGGATTGAACCTGAGTCTCTCACAGTACAGACAGATTCTTTATCATCTGAGCCACCGGGAAAGCCCACAATACTTTGGATCACTCATTTACTTGCTTGCTTCTCATTCCAGGTTGCTAGTACCCTTTTCTTGAATGGGATCTTAGGAGGAATTGCTAATGGCAGTCGTAGGCCACAGGTTATAGAGTGTTCTCCAATAGCATTTAATAGCGATGTGGACCTCTTATCAGGCACTAGACCTTTGTACAAATATGAAGAATCACTGGTCAGAGATATTTTGCTTTTATTTTGTTGATTATGCTGTGTTCACCTTGAATGGATACTGAATTTGAATGGAAAAAATAATTCTCATTAAGGAAAATCTTATATTTCAATTTAAACAATATTTTCCCCCAAAACAATAATTATGTGTTCTCTTTTCATATCTCAACTGTATTAATATGAGAGCCCTATTTTGAATACTTCAATGAAATGGATTTTAATATCTTACCAACCAAGTTTTTCTGTGACTCCCAAGGTGATAAATGTAAATCATAAAATACTTTTTTTTATGCCTTATCGTGTTCCAAGAAAAATATATTATCACAAAGGTATAAGCAATTGACAATGTGAAAAATATTTTACAAAATTAAAAAATGATGAAACACTAGAAGCCCAAACATAGGGAAAAAAATGTTCATTGGAGGTTATCTACAAATTGTATGTTATGGACCATTATGCTCCTATATGGAAGATAGGCCAAATTTTCTAATAGTCTTAAGGAAGGAGAAAACCCAGTAAATGATAGAATTGACAGGATTCATGAGGTAAAACAAAAGTTCATGAAAAGTCTAATTGTTCATGAGTGTGAGAAAAGGCATAAATGATTCCCAAGAATTCTTATAGGTAGGTATTTCATAAGTTAATCATATAAAACTTATATGATTCATTTATAATTTAGTATTAAAAATTCTTAACAGATAAGGGAGATCCTAGCTCAGCTTTTCCTGCCAAAACTTAAGTAGTATTAATTTAAATATGATGGTTCTAAAACTGATGATTTCAGATTAGTTAGGCTATAGATGAATTGAGTTATATTCAAAGCTATGGTTTTTCCAGTAGTCATGTATGGATGTGAGTGTTGGACCATAAAAAATTCTGAGGACCAAAGAATTGATGCCTTTGGACTATGGTGCTGGAGAAGACTCTTGAGAGTCTATTGGACTGCAAAGAGATCACATCAGTCAGTTCTAAAGGAAATCAACCCTGAATATTCATTGGAAGGACTGATGTTCAAGTTGAAACTCCAGTACTTTGGCCACCTGATGTGAAGAGTTGATTCATTGGAAAATACCCTGATTCTGGGAAATATTGAGGACAGGAGAAGGGGACAAAAGAGGATGAGATGGTTGGATGGCATCACTGACTCAATAGATACGAATTTGAGCCAACTCAAAGAGATATTAAAGGACAGGCAAGCATGATGTGCTGCAGTCCATGGGGTCACAAAGAGTCAGACACGATTGAATGACTGAACTGAACTGAGAAGTATTGAGTTAATATCTATAGGTAGAAACAAGGAATGCAACTGTCTGTGTTTTTATCATTTTTCACCAAGGATAAATTTTTTTTTAATTTATTAACTTTTAGTTGAGGACTTCCCTGGTGGCTCAGACTATAAAGAATCTGCCTGAAATGGAGGAGACTCAGGTTTGATCCCTGGGTTGGGAAGATCCCCTGGAGAGGGGAATGGTAACCCACTCCAGTATTCTTGCCTGGAAAATTCCATGGACAGAGGAACCTGGTGGGTTACATTCCATACAGTCACAGAGAGTCTGACATGACTGAATGACTAATACACACACACACTCTTAACTGAAGGAACATTGCTTTACAAAATTATGATGGTTTCTGCCATATGTCAACATAAATCAGTCATAGGTATACATATCTCCCCTCCCTTTTGAACTTCCCTCCCACCTCCCACCCAATGCCACCTCTCTGGGTTGTCACAGAGCACCAGTTTGAGCTCTCGGAGTCACACAGCAAACTCCCACTGGCTATCCCACTGTATCTATTAAAATAGTGTTCTATCACCATCTTCTCATTGTTTTACTTAGGATGACAAATTCCAGTTTTTCTAGGACTTTCCTGTTTTATTCTTGCAAACCCTCTACATTTGGACAAGTAAGGATGTTGCCACATTGGCAGTGACCCTTAACAAACTGTGCTCTTTGCCTGGAATATTTTTTCTAAACTTTTTTTTTTTCTTTTATCATGCACCATAAAACCACTGCTGTGCAGATATTTACTAAAATCCAAGAACTATTTATTTATACTCCCACACCTGTATTTCATAGATATAGCTTATAAATCCCTTGAACACTTGTTTCTTTTTTTTCTCTTTTTTTAAATTTTATTTTATTTAACTTTACAATATTGTATTGGTTTTGCCATATATCAAAATTAATCTGCCACAGGTATACATGTGTTCCCCATCCTGAACCCTCCTCCCTCCTCCCTCCCCATACCATCCCTCTGGGTCGTCCCAGTGCACCAGCCCCAAGCATCCAGTATCATGCATCGAACCTGGACTGGCGACTCATTTCATATATGATATTATACATACTTCAATGCCATTCTCCCAAATCATCCCACCCTCTCCCTCCCCCACAGAGTCCAAAAGACTGTTCTATACATCAGTGTCTCTTTTGCTGTCTTGTATACAGGGTTACTGTTACCATCTTTCTAAATTCCATATATATGTGTTAGTATACTGTATTGGTGTTTTCTTTCTGGCTTACTTCACTCAGTTTCATCCACCTCATTAAAACTGATTCAAATGTATTCTTTTTAATGGCTGAGTAATACTCCATTGTGTATCTTTCTTGTGTTTCTATATCTAACTTTCCATCTGGCTGAGTTCAAGTACTATGACTTACCTTGAGAACTCCAAAAAGTGTTTCACAGAGAAAAATTATTTCACAAATGAATTTTATAAGCAATGTAATTCATCAATTCATTCTAGAATGTATTCATATTTTAAATGTATTAAAAACTGTTTTGAAGCAATTTGGGGAGAGCAGGCTGATCTAGTCATATAATCTATGTGAAAAGCTCTAGACTTGCAAGCATGTATGCAGATGTATGATGAACTAAGAATCCATAAATAGTACTGTATGGGATGAAAACCACTGTGTTTGATAACACATACTGCATAGATGGGATAGTGAGGAATTACATCAAGAAATAGTTAGACACTGACTTTTCCTAGGTGGCCCTAGTGGTAAACCTCCTGTCAATGCAGGAGACATAAGAGACATGGATTAGATCCCTGGGTTTGGAAGATCTCCTGGAGAAAAGCATGGCAATCCACTCTAGTATTCTTGCCTGAAAAATCCCATAGACAGAGGAGTCTGGCAGAATACAATTCATAGGGTCACAAAGAATAGGATATGACTGAAGTGACTTAGCACACATGACTTGTAGAAAAGAAGTTACAGTTACCTGTAGGGAGAAAAACAAACAAACAAAAAAAGATCTATCTGAACAAATCACCCATGCATTCTTTTCTCCCAAACAGGACCAGAGACTACACCTGAAAATGTGTAGATTCCCTATAAAGCACATAAAAATATTAGGGAGCAATGAATCACTCTCATGGCCTGGCTGTACTGTACTTAGTCACTCAGTCGTGTCCAACTCTTTGCGACCCTATGGACTGCAGTCCATTAGTCTCCTCTGTCCATGGGATTCTCCAGGCAAGCATACTTCACCTTATAATTCACGTAATGTAAAAATATATAAATTAGCAACCAAATTAATAATTGGAGTGTAGGGGACTGTATTGAGTCAGATGGGAACCATTCTCTATTTTTTAGTTATAAATTTGTCATAATTTACATTAGAAAAATATTTCCTGTAGCTCTGACTTGTTTTTGCATTTATCAAATTGATTCAGTAAGCTTTGAGTATCACATATCTGCCAGACAAATTACTGAGTACTGTAAAAACAAAGATAATAAGAAAATATCCTATTTAAATGAACAGAGGTATAATAAAAATACACACTTATGAAGTGCATCCATAGTACTCAAGGATGATACACATGATGACATAGTTCTGTATGCATAAATAGTTTTTGAGATATTTATCACTGTTGTACTTTTCATATTGTTGAAGAAACTAGAACGTTGAAATTTAAACAACAATAAAATGTTTAGATAGCTATTAATTGGTAGAGCCAAAATTTAACCCAGATATTTATGTTTCAAAGTCTGCCTACACACTTAATTACAAAAATGGTATGTATAATAATGACTCTGAGCCTCTCAGCTGTGGGACTGAATCAGCTCCTAAGTCTGTACTCAGTCGCTTAATTGTGTCCAACTCTTTGCTGCCCCATGGACTGTAGCCCACCAGGCTTCTCTGTCCATATAATTTTCTAGGCAAGAATACTGGAGTAGGGTGCCATTTCCTATTCTAAGAGCTCTTCCCCATTCAGGGATCAAACTGGTGTCTCTGTGTCTCTTGCATTGGCAGACAGATTCTTTACAACTAGTGCCACCCGAGAAGCCCCATATATAATAATCAGATCAGATCAGATCAGTCACTCAGTTGTGTCTGACTCTTTGCGACCCCAGGAATCGCATCATGCCAGGCCTCCCTGTCCATCACCAACTCCCGGAGTTCACTTAAACTCACATCCATCGAGTCGGTGATGCCATCCAGCCATCTCATCCTCTGTTGTCCCCTTCTCCTCCTGCCCCCAATCCCTCCCAGCATCAGAGTCTTTTCCAGTGAGTCAACTCTTCGCATGAGGTGGCCAAAGTACTGGAGTTTCAGCTTTAGCATCATTCCTTCCAAAGAAATCCCAGGGCTGATCTCCTTCAGAAGGGACTGGTTGGATCTCCTTGCAGTCCAAGGGACTCTCAAGAGTCTTCTCCAACACCACAATTCAAAAGCATCAATTCTTCAGTGCTCAGCCTTCTTCACAGTCCAACTCTCACATCCATACATGACTACTGGAAAAACCATAGCCTTAACTAGACGAAACTTTGTTGGCAAAGTAATGTCTCTGCTTTTGAATATGCTATGTAGGTTGGTCATAACTTTCCTTCCAAGGAGTAAGTGTCTTTTAATTTCACGGCTGCAGTCACCGTCTGTAGTGATTTTGGAGCCCAGAAAAATAAATTCTGCCACTGTTTCCACTGTTTCCCCATCTATTTCCCATGAAGTGATGGGACCAGATGCCATGATCTTCATTTTCTGAATGTTGAGCTTTAAGCCAACTTTTTCACTCTCCACTTTCACTTTCATCAAGAGGCTTTTGAGTTCCTCTTCACTTTCTGCCATAAGGGTGGTGTCATCTGCATATCTGACGTTACTGATATTTCTCCTGGCAATCTTGATTCCAGCTTGTGTTTCTTCCAGTCCAGCGTTTCTCATGATGTACTCTGCATATAAGTTAAATAAACAGGGTGACAATATACAGCCTTGACGTACAGGTATGTATAATAAAATATTATTATTTTCAAGTGAGAAGCATATAAAATAGAAACAACTGTGGAATACATTGAGGCATCAGTCAGGTAATCCAAATGAGTAAAATGAACTGGCTATGAATCAACAAATTATTATAGTACTAGACCTCACTGTAGAGGATTCAAGTGATTGTGGTTTCAGTTCAGTTCAGTTCAGTTCAGTCACTCAGTCATGTCCGACTCTTTGCGACCCCATGAATTGCAGCACGCCAGGCCTTCCTGTCCAACACCAATTCCCAGAGTTCACCAAACTCATGTCCATCGAGTCAGTAATGCCATCCAGCCATCTCATCCTCTGTTGCCCCCCTTTCCTCCTGCCCCCAAACCCTCCCAGCATTAGAGTCTTTCCAATGAGTCATCTCTTCACATCAGGTGGCCAAAGGTTTAGACAATGACAATTAAAGGAATACAGGCCTAATCTTATCAGAACTTCTAATTTTTCAAGACAAGTCAGAAATTCAGATTTTTATATCAGCTCCCTTTATGTTTAACTGTAGGAAATTAATTAAAATTAATGTGTCTCAAACAATATTAGAGAATGCATCTGTGATCCAGAGATAGTTCACAAATAACCAGATTGTTTCCTTTGAGATAAAAGGCACAGGCCTATGTGTATGTATGTACTTGCAGGAGGCATAGAGGTCAGAGTTTGGTCACATCTACTGAACTTAAGAAGTTATGGAATATCTGGAGTGATACTTTCAGGGAGGAGTGAAAAAAAATGTTAGAAAGGCCACCAGAGGTAATTTTATGCAGATATTTTCTTTCCTGGAGAATATCTAATACTGTCTAAGATGGAATATAAGAGGAGGAATAAGAAAGGATTGGACGTAATTTTTTAAGTTCTTTAGTAATCCCTAAATATATTTAAAAAAGTGTATTTTCATAGTCTTCTGAATATTTCCCTAAGGCTGCTGTTTTGTTTTGATTTCAGATTTATAACTCCTGGCAACCTTTATCAAAGCAAAACTATATGATATTTTTATTATTCTTAGAGTTAGTCACAACATGTGCCACCATCATTTAAATTACTTGGGATAAATAGAATTTTGGAAATGTCATTTCTAAAAAAGAGACTCTAACAAAATTTCCAATAATCTAATTCATAATTTTTGAGTATTTGCAATAGTAAAATATTTCACTCAACTTTAAAAAGCTTAAGTTGTAAGTTAAATGAAGCTGTAGTTTGACTCATATTTCTTCAGAAGTACCCTGATATTACAGCCTTTCTGTTTCAACATTTAATTCCAGTGCTACTGCTTGAAGTCTTGTTGAAATCACCTTCAATTGTTTGTCCTCTTCCTCCCCTTCAGATGAATATAGAAACGGTTATGAGCTTTCTCTTGAGATTTTTCATGAAAAGGATCTAGAGATAAAAAGGCTCTTGTTGTCCCATATATCTTCTTCTTTAGCAAAGTTTTATAATTGTTAAAGTAAAACTTTCAATGTATTTATGTGATAGGCCAGTAAAATTAATAATTTTTCCCTTCCCCTTGGTGGTTATACATTTTCCAGTGACATATGGAAGGTGATTTAAATTGTCTTTAAAGATATTTAACTTTAATATATCAGGCTTTACTTTAATGAAAAGGTATCTTATAAGTTGAAAGAAAATTCTAGGGAGAACAAAAATAATTGAGGCACTAGATAATTTTTAAACATAATTTCAAAAATGAGGACGGTTATTCAGACATTAGTGGATAATTAATTTGGAATGTAGCACTTAAATGGAATAATTTCCTTTCCACAAAACACCTAAGTGCTATTCAGAAGATGTACGGTTAGCAGAACAGGTAGCAGAAATAAACTGAAGACAAATCAGAAAAGAAGATATTTTCTGAAATAAATGAGCTTGCTCTTGACTTATGTTAATAGACCTATGTCTATTGCCAATATATCCTAAATAAACTGCATTTTCCACATTAGTTTTTCTTCAGACCAAGTGATATAGAATTAAAATATTGATAAGGCATATTTCAAGTGTAGTTAAAGAAAATAATCCAGAAAAGTATGGATGATTTCCCTTGGTATAGCAACCCTTATTTGCAATCTATGTGATCCAGCACAATTTCTCATGTGTATGTTTGAGGCTGCAGTACAATACTCAGGGTAGCCTGTAAGTAGCTACAACAAGTGGCATAAGGTTGGGAGTTAATTCCATATGTGTTGAAGTCAAATAACCCTGGTCTAAATTTGATAGCTATGTGATCTGGGACAAGTTGTTGGTCTCCCTTCTTCATATCCTTATATCTAAAATACTGATAATAATTTTATCTTCTCTTTAGATTTTGCAGAATGGGATAGCACAATGCTTACACAATAATATTTATTTACTATGCACTGGAGAAGGAAATGGCAACCCACTCCAGTGTTCTTGCCTGGAGAATCCCAGGGACGGGACATCCTGGTGGGCTGCCGTCTATGGGGTCGCACAGAGTTGGACACTACTGAAGTGACTCAGCAGCAGCAGCAGTGGTTACTTCAGTTAGTTTTAATAGAAATATTGACTTCCCTGATGACTCAGCAGCAGAGAATCCTCCTATCAACGCGGGAGAGGTGAGTTAGATCCTTGAGTTGGGAAGATCCTGGGAAGGAAATGGCAATCCACTGCAGTATTCTTGCCTGGAAAAATCTCATGGACAAAGAAGCCTGGTGGGCACAGTTTATGGGGTAACAAAGAGTTGGACATAATTTAGCAATTAGACAACAATAAGTATTATGTATGCACATGTTTTATAATAGTTAATATATAATATAATCAGTTCACACCTATTAGAATGTTATCATCAAGAAGACAAGAAGCAGTAAATGCTGACAAGGATGTGGTAAAAAGGTAATCCTTATACCCTATTGCTGAGAATGTAAGATAGTCCAGCCTTCATAAAAAACAACATGGAGGTGCCTCAAAAATTGAAAATTGAGCTACCATATGATCCAGAAATTCTGTTCCTGGGTACATAGCTGAAGGACATGAAAACAGGATTTTTATAAAATATATATACACCATGTTTATCACAGCATTATTCATAATACCCAAAATATGTGAATAACCCATATCTGAAGACCTATCAATCGATAAGAAATGTAAATATGCATAATAAAATATTCAGCTATGAGAAAGGAGGATATCCTCTCATTTACAATGACATTAATGTATATTAAGCACATTGTGTGAAGTGAGACAGAAAAAAGCAAATACTATATGATATTACTTATAAGTGAAATCTAAAAACATCAAACCTCTAAGAAAGCAGTGTAAAGTGGTGGCTACGAGAGGATGAGAAATGAAGGGAGAAGATTGATGAGGTTTATGGGTACAAACTTGTAACAAGTAAGAAAAAAACCATAAAGATCTACTGTACAGTATAATGAATATAGACAATAAGATTATAATGATATAATATGATAGATATTACTTCAATGACAATCATTACAGTACACAAATGTATCAAAGTAACATGTTGTACACTTTAAAAAATGTTAACATTTCAAATTTGTCAAATTAAAAAATGAGTAATGTTATGATTATGTCATCAGTATTCCTCTCAGAGTAATCCCCCACATTCTCACAGGATCATATTTCTAAACTTTTGGAATCCATATTTTTTGTACAATTTGATCAGTTATGACAAAATTCTGTATGATAAAAATATTTTAGTAGGAGAGATAAAGGGGGAGAGATGCTACAAACTCCAAGGAATATTGAAAGATTAAGAATGACACTCTAAACTATGAAGCAGGACCATGAGCTATTTTATTTTAAAATACTGTAATACAATTTTAGCAATAACTTATAATTTTAACTTTATGTTGAAGTACAATAAAAATAGAAAAAAGAGCAAAGACCCTACATCAACAGCTTAGTAAATTTTTACCAATTAGATCAAGGAACAAAATATTGCTGCATCCTAGAAGTCACTATTTTTTCTCCCAGATTACCTTTAACAGAAGTTATAATAATAGCACAATGTCTAACATAATGGCTTAGATTAACTTGCCTTTTTTAAATATTAGATAAATAAAATCACACAGTTTGTGTTTTGTGTGTTGGTTGATCTGGTTGCTTTTCACTCAACATTACACTTGTTCATGATATATGATCTTGCCTGGAGAATCCCAGGGACATGGGAGCCTGGTGGGCTGCCATCTACAGGGTCACACAGAGTCAGACACAATTGAAATGACTTAGCAGAGACTTAGCAGATGAAGCTTTGAGTTGTTCATTTCAATTGTTATAGTATTTCATTATGTGAATATATTACAAGTTATTTTTTCATTTAACTTTTTATGGGGCTTTTGGATTATTAAAAAGATGTGATATTACACATAGTACCTCAATGTACATCTTTGTTCATGGTTTTGAATGAACACATGTGTATATTACTATTGGACAAATACCTAGAAGTATTGTCTAGGACAAATACCCTAGAAGAATCTCTGGGATGATAGTGTCTAAATTTCTGTACAGAGATTTTTTTCTCTTTCTTCATTAGACCTCTTCTGATATACCATCAAAGTAGGATATAGTTCTGAAAGCATAGATTAGGGAGTTAGCAAAACTATTCAATTTATGTACTCATTTATTCATTCAAATGTTTATTTAAATAGTTAACAAATAATGAATATTTTCTAGGTCTGATTCATATCTCTTAATACCAGGAATATGAAGCTAAATGCATGTAGAACTAGACTTTGATGGTCCCATTGTCCTGTTAAACAAAGAGAAAAATTCAGATATTATTGTAGCTCAGGGAGATAAGTATAATATTAAAAGTATAAGTAACATGAAATGAAGGTAAAGAATATTCACTTTTGGTTTAAGGGAGTCAAAGAAGGCATAGTATAGAAATCAACTTTCAGTTGACAAGGTTGTCTTTGGAGTGAGACAAACAAAGAAAGGGGATCAAGGGCATTTAGCTGAGAGGAATAGTACATAAAAATTGCATCTATATAGAGGCCCTGTTGAAATAGTGATAAAATTTAAAATGATCATTTTGTACATTCTAAGAGAATAGTGCTAGATAGAGCAAAAAAGGCAAATTATAAAGGATTTAGATATTGTCCCATGAGCAAAGGAAAGACAAGATTTTTTTTTCTTAGTAATTGAGGGACGTGATTAGATTTAATTTTCAGAGACAATAATTCAAACAAGCAAGTTCGTGGGAAATGACTTTTCTGAATATGTATTATTACCTATAGATGCATTCAGGCATTCAAAATATCACATTATTATGAAATCATATTCCGTTATATGTATTTCTTATAGAACAATTATCAAAAGAATATCTTAAATTGATCTCAGAATCATCTTTTATAGAATCTTCAAACTATTCAAAACATCAGCCAAGAAATAATGTATCTGAAATTCCTCCTCGCTGCTGCTGCTGCTGCTGCTGCTAAGTCGCTTCAGTCGTGTCTGACTCTGTGAGACCCCATAGACGGCAGCCCACCAGGCTCCCCCATCCCTGGGATTCTCCAGGCAAGAACACTGGAGTGGGTTGCCATTTCCTTCTCCAATGCATGAAAGTGAAAAGTGAAAGTGCAGTCGCTCAGTCGTGTCCGACTCTTCGCGACCCCATGGACTGCAGCCTACCAGGCTCCTCCGTCCATGGGATTTTCCAGGCAAGAGTAGTGGAGTGGGGTGCCATTGCCTTCTCCACTGAGGTCTTATTTTAACTAATGAAAGTACTTTAGTAAAACTTTGTCATTCAAAAATCTTAAGAATAAATTCATCATCAGTACATTGAGGTTATCATACTGATTCAAACCATAGCATCGGGCCTGATGAATACCTGAATGCAATAACCAATAAAATAACATTTGGAAAATCAGAAAGTTCTATAAAAATGGAAGGTTTGAATCTATTACTGTAATGGATAATTAAATAGGTATTTACACATAACAATTGTCTACTGAAATAGTGACATAAGCCAGAATATTTAGAATCAAAAACTTTCTGAATAAAAAAAAAAAGAAAGTAAAAATGTTCAACTGTGTTACAAAATATGGATTCTTCTAAGTTCTTGTAATTAAGTGTGTGTGTATGTGCTCAGTTGCTTCAGTCCTGTCCTATTCTTTAGGAAGCTATGGACTATAGCCCACCAGGCCTCTCTGTCCACAGGATTCTCCAAGCAAGAATAAAGGAGAGGGTTGTCATGCCATCCTCCATATCTTCCTAACCCAGGGATCAAAGTCTCATCTCCTGTGTTGCTGGTGAAATCTGTACTGCTGAGCCAATGGGGAAGCCTGTAATTAAGTATAACTAAGTTCTTTTAGTATCACATGACATAAAAAAACTCCAATTAATTTAAACTAAATGATAAATTGGTTTCTACTATCATAATATATAGAGGCTTCCCTGGTAGCTCAGCTGGCAAAGAATCTGCCTGCAATGCAGGAGACCCCAGTTTGATTCCTGGGTGGGGAAGATGCACTGGAGAAGAGATAGGCTACCCATTCCAGTATTCTTGGGCTTCCCTCATAGCTCAGACAGTAAAGAAAGTGCCTGTAATGCAGGAAACCTGGGTTTGATCCCTGGGTTTGGAAGATCCCCTGGAGGAGGGAATGCCTACCCACTCCAGTATTCTGGCCTGGAGAATTTCACGGACAGAGGAGTCTGGCAGGCTACAGTACATGGGGTCACAAAGAGTTAGACATGATGGCAACTTTCACTTTCACCAGAATATATAGTATCAGAAAACTAAATGTAGTTAAATCACTGTAAAAACTCCAGTGATTCATTAATGTTGTCTCTCTCTTCTGCTTTCTTCTTTGTATATTTTGTCTTCTGCAGCTCAGGACCTATATGAGCATCTACATTGTCCTCAATGAAAATAATTTTAGGAGGAAATCTCTTTTTTCTTTAGAGATCCAGGAAGGTTTTAACTGGCCTTGCTTTGTCTGAGAACTTCACTAAACCAATCACTGTGATGGGAACAATACCTTGTCATAACTGGACAAATCTGAAGCATGTGCTTTCTCCTAATCCAGGGGATGATAGGGGCCTGACCAGAGCCACACTGATTGGATATGGTGGATGGATGATAGACCAGAGTGATGTCAAAAATGTATACACACACACACACACACGCACACACACACACACACACTACACACACTACAGTAGGATAAGCACATAATAAAGTATAAAATAGAACAGCATAATTTGAGTTTATATTATCCCCAGAATTATACAGATCTCAAGATTTACAATTAGAAAACCCTTGCTTTAAATTCCACTCTGTCATGGTATGAAGCAGGTTTCTTTTTCTCTCCCCATCTATCAAGAGTTTAAGAAATTGGCTCATGATGGTTGTAGAGCCTGGCAAGTTCAAAACTCTGCAGAGCAGGCTGGCAGGATGGAAGTTGGGAGAAGAGCAGCAGTTCAAGACTGGAGGGAGTCTGCTGGCAGGCTTCCTTCTTCCTCAGGGGATGACAATCTTTCTCTAAAGACCTTCAACTGATTGAATGAGGCTTACCCACATTATGGAGAATAATCTGCTTTACTAAAGTCTACCGATTTACATACTAATCCCATCCAAAATAGAACTTCACAGAAACTTCTAGAATAGTGTTTTACCAAATAGTCAGGTACTGTGGTTTAGTCAAGTTCACATAAAATTAATCAATTTAGTCACTATATAGAATATAGGGAAAATTTATTTCACTTAGCTTCAGTTTCATTTCTTTTGTAATGTGCTTGATATAACTTACTTGTAGGACTATTAGAAAATTAAACAGAGGTATAAGTCCTATTAGCACAGTGCAACCAATAAATTTTTGCTATTGCTGCATTTGAATTTAATTAACATACTTTTTACTAGCTAATCTAATGCCATACATTTTTGTGTGCACTAGGTAATCTATGGTTTCTATGGTTTTTATTTCAATACAGAAAAAAAAAAAAAAAAAAAACTATTGATGACAAAGACACAAAGTGATAGTATTTGTTTATCAACTTAAAGGGCCATTAATTGTGAGAAAACCATTTATAATACATTCCCAGTTGCAATCCATGGTGATGTATTGTAAACAGACACCAACATAGTTTACTGGCTTTAGTATCCATGACTGTGTACAGGCTAGTAAAAATCAATGAAGAAGAAAGGGAAAAAAGACCTGATTAATAACAACTATGACATGTATTGATTATAATGACAAACGCTGTAAAGAACTTTTCAAAGGAGATAATTTTAAAAATAAGTAAAATTGCATAATAATAATGTAATATTTACTTAGCTGACACATTTTCTAGCACATCTACTCTATCACAGTATTTTCTTAGGCCATTATAGTATATGTATTCAGTTAGCAGATATTTATTGAACAGCTACTTTATATTAAACCTACAAGCTTCCCCAAAACAAAAATTAAGCCACAAAGCATCTTGTCCTTAATACTCCCAGAATTCTATGATATACACTTGGTGATTTATCAGACTTTTTTTTTTTTCTAATGTAATAAGACTTGTGAAGTAACACATAAACAAATCCCCAGTGCTTTTCTTTACATGATAAGACAGGCAAACTTTCTATAAGTTATAGCAACTTAGAGGCTATCTTTTCCTCTTAACACAGCCTAGAGGCAAGGTTATGAAAGCAGAGAACAACTAAAGGCATTTCTGTCCTTAGGCAGTTTTTAACTATTGGGGTTAAAGACCAAACTTTCCAGAAGCCCCAAGGAAAGAATGCTTGCAAAACAGACCTTCAGAAAAAATTCAGTACTTATTTTGACACTCTAAATGTTAGAAAATGTCTTCTCCTTCATGGAATGGAGAGCTGCTAGTTTTATGAAGTTTGGTGATCTATTAATAATTTTCAGTATTTGGAAACATAAATTATCTGCAGATAAATAGAAAAAGACCACAGATGAAAATTTGTGTAGTAAGTCTTATACTTGTTCTTTTATTCAGCATAGTTTCTGAACATTTATTCTGTATGAAGCCAGTACCTCTGCTTTAAGGATTCTTCTTCTCTTTGTTTATGAGTTAGGGATCCTCCCTCCTCCAGGGTTGTAGGGATAGCTGAATGTAAGACTCATGACCCTGGACAGGTGAGATAGACAGCAGTTTATTTGTTACATGTAATAATGAAATGGGAATCTGAGATCTTTGTCCACAAAGCTGAAGAATGGAATCCACACACACACTCACACAGGCAGTTTTGTTTTAGAGACTAGAAGTACAAAATTCTCAGCATAGACACTGAGAGTGGGAACAGTGTCCTGAAACAGTGGGAATCACAATTTATAACTTTGTCAACTACTGCACAATTGCAATCATCTCATACGTTAGTAAAGTAATGCTCAAAATTCTCCAAGCCAGGCTTGAGCAATATGTGAACCGTGAACTTCCAGACATTTAAGCTCATTTTAGAAAAGGCAGAGCAGCCAGAGATCAAATTGCCAACATTTGCTGGATAATGGAAAAAGCAAGAGAGTTCCAGAAAAACATCTATTTCTGCTCCATTGACTATGCCAAAACCTTTGACTGTGTGGATCACAATAAACTGTGGAAAATTCTGAAAGAGATGGGAATACCAGACCACCTGACCTGCCTTTTGAGAAATCTGTATGCAGGTCAGGAAGCAACAGTTAGAACTGGACATGGAACAACAGACTGGTTCCAAATAAGAAAAGGAGTACGTCAAGGCTGTATATTGTCACCCTGCTTATTTGACTTATATGCAGAGTACATCGTGAGAAATGCTGGACTGGAAGAAGCACAAGCTGGAATCAAGAATGCCAGGAGAAATATCAATAACCTCAGATATGCAGATGACACCACCCTTATGGCAGAAAGTTAAGAGGAACTAAAAAGCCTCTTGATGAAAGTGAAAGAGGAGAGTGAAAAAGTTGGCTTAAAGCTCAACATTCAGAAAACGAAGGTCACAGCATCTGGTCCAATCACTTCATGGGAAATAGATGGGGAAATAGTGGAAACAGTGTCAGACTTTATTTTTTTTGGCCTCCAAAATCACTACAGATGGTGATTGCAGCCATGAAATTAAAAGATGCTTACTCCTTGGAAGGAAAGTTATGACCAACCTAGATAGCATATTGAAAAGCAGAGACATTACTTTGCCAACAAAGGTCTGTCTAGTCAAGGCTATGGTTTTTCCAGTAGTCATGTATGGATGTGAGAGTTGGACTGTGAAGAAAGCTGAGTGCCGAAGAATTGATGCTTGTGAACTGTGGTGTTGGAGAAGACTCTTGAGAGTCCCTTGGACTGCAAGGAGATCCAACCAGTCCATTCTAAAGGAGATCAGTCCTGGGTGTTCTTTGGAAGGAATGATGCTAAAGCTGAAACTCCAGTACTTTGGCCACCTCATGTGGAGAGTTGACTCATTGGAAAAGACTCTGATGCTGGGAGGGATTGGGGGCAGGAGGAGAAGGGGACGACAGAGGGTGAGATGGCTGGATGGCATCACCGACTCAATGGATGTGAGTTTGAGTGAACTCCGGGAGTTGGTGATGGACAGGGAGTCCTGGTGTGCTACAATTCATGGGGTCGCAAAGAGTCGGACATGACTGAGCAACTGAATTGAACTGAAGGTAATGTGTTGGAATGTATCTATATGTTTCCCTGGGTTATCTGTATAGCTTCCCACATCTTGTTTGATCCATCTTAGTTCTAAGAGGGAGAAGGGCTTATGGACAGGCTTGGTCCAAATTCTCTTCCAGTTTCTACTAAGGGACATATTCAAGTTGGCTTTTGTGGAGGGGTGCTCGCAGATATGGGGGCAAGTTTGAATACAAGTAAGTGAGAGGGTAACAGGCAGAAAGGCCAGGGGTCTCCAAACGGAGGAAATAGGCTGCAAGTGTCAGATATTTTTATCTCTCTTAAACGGCTGCTGCTGCTAAGTCACTTCAGTCGTTTCTGATTCTGTGCCACCCCATAAACTGCAGCCCACCAGACTCCGCCATCCCTTTGATTCTCCAGGTAAGAACACTGTAGTGGGTTGCCATTTCCTTCTCCAATGCATGCAAGTGAAAAGTGAAAGTGAAGTTGCTCAGTTGTGTCCAACCCTCAGCGACACCATGGACTGCAGTCTTCCAGGCTCCTCCGTCCATGGGACTTTCCAGGTAAGAGTTCTGGAGTGGGGTGCCATTGCCTTCTCTACTCTTAAACAGCAGGAGGAAACAAACTAGGGATATTTGGATAATTTTTTTTTTCCCTTCTCTATACAAATTTAAAAGGAGGTTTCTCTTAAAATACTGTGTTGCCTTAATGACACATGGTTTCACCAGAAGTTAACTATTCTCAATCCTTGAATTAACCAATGCATTTTTCATATGGAAATGTTTGTCTTAAGCTATTTTAATGTACTATGCATTTACCTCAGACTCTATCTTCAAGTCAGTTCCACCTAATGGTTCAGAACCTACTTGACAAACCATTATGTTATACTCAGACATTGTTTCCCTAATCTATGTAAATGAACCTATTTGTATAGTAATCTGCCTTTCTACAAGATTCAAGTCAATTGTTTTATGGCCCGAGATGAATCATCTGGTGCCAAGATTATCCTAAAATACATTTTATGGATGAGGGGCCTGGTAACATTCTGAGTTTTAAGATATTCCTTTCTTTCATTAACAGACTGCTAGTGACTATATAACATCCAGCTGAAGACTAGCAGGGGGGTACTCTTTCTGCCTGCTTCTGATGCCTATGTCAGAAGCTTTCTCTATTTCTTTTACACTTTAATAAATCTTTATTACACAAAAGGTCTGAGCGATCAAGCCTCATCTCTGGCCCCAGACTGAATTCTTCTGTTCCAGAGGCCAAGAACCCCAGCATCTTTTCATGGGTCAGCAACAACCTTTCAGAAGGAGCACCAGGAGAGCCATGGGAGGTGAGCCTTCATGGGCGGCTTCCTTCTCTTGGTTGTCTGTGCCTAACACCATTTGGCTAGTAGGCTCACTTTTAGGGCATACAACAATCCTGTACTTAAGACAGAGTTCTTTCATATTTCTTAGTCGGAAGAAAATCTGGACATAGGGGATCTCTGTCCATTTCTCTTGTCTTTTGCAGAATAAGTCTAGCTGCAGGATGGTATTGTAGTTTAAACTCCCATCCTCAGGTGAGTGTTCCTTGTCCTCCAGAGGATATGGTGACCATGCAGTGGCAAACAATAATTTTAAGTCACTTCTCCTTAGGGTTAAAGAATCAAATAACTTCCAGTTATGAAGGATGCATCTCAAGGACATCTGTTGGAAAGTGGATTGGTTATTTCCCATCTGAAAGACAGTGATGACAGGGAGGAAAAGAAAAATACTAATAGGCCTCCTTCTATTTCCATGGGTGGACTTCCTTAGGGGAAAGTTTTTTGAAGCTTATCCTATCCAGTACTGTTGCAACCTGAGAGCCAGGAGTCCTCAGGTCAGGATGTAGATCCCCAAGCATGAGAGCCTCCTGGAGAGTGAATCCCCAGGCAGGTTGAGGCAGGTCAGCCTCCTGAAAATTGTGTACCCGGGCAGTTGAGGCATGTTGACGTCCTGGGACCCCTGGATTGGAGGATCCCTGAGCAGGCTGAGGCATAATAACCTTTTGAGGACCAGATTTCTAGGCAGATTGATCTACTGGGACCTCAAGACTGGAGTTGGGAATCCCCAAGGTCTCCAGCATGATCAGTGCTGGGGGCAGGGAGGCAGAGGGATTAAGGGGTTGCAAACTTAACTCAATACTGGTTTGTGCACAGCAGATGGGAAGAGCTAACATGATGTAAAACAATCCAAGCCTGTGCTCTGAGACTGGGAACCTGGGGAAATAGCCATAAGCCTTATCCTCTTATTTCTCTGAGGGAATGTAAGTTACTGATTTCCTCCCTTAGTCCTCCATAAAACAGCTTAGGGTATTTCCAATGGTAAACATCTCATTGTCATAAATCTGCTTTAGGAAATAACAGAAGTAATGACAAAGGAGAGGGTTATCTGGTCCTGTGTAGAGTCTTCTCTTGTGCTATTGGAAGAGGGTGTTTGCTATGACCAGTGCATTCTCTTGGCAGAACTCTATTAGCCTTTGCCCTGCTTCATTCTGTACTCCAAGGCCAAATTTTCCTGTTGCTCCAGGTGTTTCTTGACTTCCTACTTCTGCATTCCAGTCCCTTATAATGAAAAGGACATCTTTTTTGAGTGTTAGTTCTAAAAGGTCTTGTAGGTCTTCGTAGAACCGTTCAACTTCAGCTTCTTCAGCATTACTGGTTGGGGCATAGACTTGGATTATTGTGATATTGAATGGTTTGTCTTGGACCGAACAGAGACCATTCTGTCATTTTTGAGACTGCATCCAAGTACTGCATTTCGGACTCTTTTGTTCACCATGATGGCTACTCTATTTCTTCTAAGGAATTCTTGCCCACAGTAGTAGATATAATGGTCATCTGAGTTAAATTCACCCATTCCAGTCCATTTTAGCTTACTGATTCTTAAAATGTTGACGTTCCTCTTGCCATCTCCTGTTTGACGACTTGATTTGTCTTGATTCATGGACCTAACATTCCAGGTTCCAATCCTCTATACAGCATAGAACCTTGCTTCCATCACAGTCACATCCACAACTGGGTATTATTTTTGCTTTGGCTCCCTCTCTTCATTCCTTCTGGAGTAATTTCTCCAGTGATATCCAGTAGCATGTTGGGCACTTATCGACATTGGGAGTTCATCTTTCAGTGTGCTGTCTTTTTGCCTTTTCATACTATTTGTGGGGGTCTCAAGGCAAGAATACTGAAGGGGGTTGCCATTCCCTTCTCCAGTGGGCCACATTTTTTCAGAAGTCTCTGCCATGATCCATGCGTCTTGGGACATCACCAGATGGTCAACACTGAAAGCAGATTGATTATGTTATTTGCAGCCAAAGATGGAGAAGTTCTATACAGTCAGCAAAAACAAGACTGGGAGCTGTCTGTGGCTCAAATCATGAACTCCTTATTGCCAAATTCAGACTTAAGTTGAAGAAAGTAGAGAAAACCACTAGACCATTCAGGTATGAACTAAATCAAATCCCTAACGATTACAGTGGAAGTGAGAAATAGATTTAAGGGATTAGATCTGATAGACAGAGTACCTGATGAACTATGGCAGAGGTTCTTGTCATTGTACAGAAGACAGGGAACAAGACCATCCCCAAGAAAATGAAATGCAGAAAAGCAAAATGGCTGTGTGAGGAGGCCTTACAAATAGCTGTGAAAAGAAGAGAAGTGAAAATGAAAGGAGAAAAGGAAAGATATACCCATTTGAATGCAGAGTTCCAGAAGAATAGCAAGGAGAGACAAGAAAGACTTCTTCAGTGATCAGCGCAAAGAAATAGAGGAAAACAATAGAATGGAAAAGGCTAGAGATCTCTTCAAGATGATTAGAGATACCAAGGGAATATTTCATGCAAAGATGGGCACAATAAAGGACAAAAATGGTATGGACCTAAAAGAAGCAGAAGATATTAAGAAGAGATGGCAAGAATACACAGAAGAAGTGTAGAAAAAAGATCTTCATGACTTATATAATCACGATGGTGTGATCACTCACCTAGGGCCAGACATCCTGGAATGGGAAGTCAAGTGTGCCTTAGGAAGCATCATTGTGAACAAAGCTAGTGGAGGTGATGGAATTCCAGCTGAGCTATTTCAAATTCTAAAGTATGACGCTGTGAAAGTGCTGCACTCAATATGCCAACAAATTTGGAAAACTCAAGTGGCCACAGGACTGGAATTCCTTCCAATTCCTTCCAGGCCACAGGAATTCATTCCAATTCCAAAGAAAGACAATGTCAAAGAATGCTCAAACTATGGCACAATTACACTCATCTCACATGCTGGTAAAGAAAGGCTCAAAATTCTCCAAGCCAGGCTTCAACAATATATGAACCGTGAACTTCCAGATGTTCAAGCTGATTTTTAAAAAGGCAGAAGAACCAGAGATCAAATTGCCAATATCAGCTGAATCATCAAAAAAGCAAGGCAGTTCCAGAAAAACATCTACTTTTGCTTGATTGACTATGCCAGAGCCTTTGACAGTGTAGATCACAATAAACTGTGGAAAATTCTGAAAGAGATCAAATACCAGACCACCTGACCTACCTCTTGAGAAACCTGTATGCAGGTCAGGGAGCAACAGTTAGAACTGGACTTGGAACAACAGACCAGTTCCAAATAGGAAAAGGAATATGTCAAGGCTGTATATTGTCACCCTACTTATTTAATTTATGTGCAGGGTATATCATGAGAAATGCTGGGCTGGATGAAGCTCAAGCTGGAATCAAGATTTCTGGGAGAAATATCAATAACCTCAGATATGCAGATGTAACCACACTTATTGCATAAAGTGAAGAGGAACTAAAGAGCCTCTTGATGAAAGTGAAAAAGGAGAATGAAAAAAGTTGGCTTAAAGCTCAACATTCAGAAAACAAATATGATGGCATCTAGTCCTATGACTTCATGGTAAAAGATGGAGAAACAGTGGAAACAGTGACAGACTTTATTTTGGGGGTCTCTAAAATTACTGCAGATGGTGACTGCAGCCATGAAGCAAAAACCACTTATTCCTTGGAAGAAAAGTTATGAACAACCTTGGCAACATATTAAAAAGCAGAGGCATTACTTTGCCAATAAAGGTCCATCTAGTCAAGGTGATGGTTTTTCCAGTAGTCATGTATGAATGTAAGAGTTGGACTATAAAGAAAACTGGGCACCGAACAACTGATGCTTGTGATATGTGGTGTTGGAGAAGACTCTTGAGAATCCCTTGGACTGCAAGGAGATCCAACCAGTCCATCCTAAAGGAAATCAGTTCTGAATATTCTTTGGAAGGACTGATGTTGAAGCTGAAACTCCAATACTTTGGCCACCTGATGCAAAGAGCTGACTCATTTGGAAAGACCCTGATACTGGGAAAGATTGAAGGTTAGAGGAGAAGGAAACGAAGGAGGATGAGATGGTTGGGTGAGATCACCGACTAACTAAACATGAATTTGAGTAAACTCTGGGAGTTGGTGATGGGCAGGGAGGCCTATTGTGCTGCATGCAGTCCATGGGGTCACAAAGTCGGAAACAACTAACCTGAACTGAACTGATCTGGTCCTGTTAGGGGTGTTAGGAATAGAGTAATAATAAGTGGGGTGGACCGATGTTGCCTAGAAGGGGCAGGGTCCTGCTTGTAGTAGTTAGTAAGTGGCTTAAGAACAAATTGTTAAGAGGAAACAGAACAGATTTTCCTTAATAGTACAGTGGAGATTTATTCCAGGGGCCTGCAGGGCTAACACCCACATTGGCAAACATTATCCTTGGAAGCCCAATTGCCCTTGAAGGGATGGACCAACAGATGGACTTCTAGCAGGCATTGTGTGCCTGTCACCTGCCTTAGCATGTTCACTGAGAGATGGTTTTGTTGCACTTGTTGTAGGAAACATGGAAGATGAAGGCCTGAATGTCTAGAAGGATTGGATATTATATAGTATTTCCCTCCCAAGGGCCAGCTGTTTTCTGGTTGTCCTTCCAGAAGATTGTAGAGGTAACATTGTGGACAGGAAGGAGCTTAGAAAAAGAGCATGAAATAGTAGGGGCAGTGGGCGGGGGGCACAACTTTTGAAAGAATCAATTGCCCAAGTCTACAACATAAACCAATTAAAATCAAATGGGTCCCAGATGACAAGTCAAATTCAACTAAACTTTGATCCTCAATCTGCAAGCTAAATGATATACCCAGAGGTGCCAGGACTGTTCCAAGGCACTGTCAAAAGATCAAGGAGTGGATGATTCCCTAATTGTTGGAATGATCCTCCCGCTCATTAGCATATGAAATCACCTAGCTAGCAAAATCTAACCACACCACCTTCCATGACTGCTGTGTAAAACTTGGCCCTTAGAAATATAATAAGTGACTCCACTTAGGGTTTTTACTTTGGATGATAATCTCAATTTTAAGATCCAGGGTCTTTATCTTCTAAGGGCCTCTGTGATGGCCCACACTCTTGGAGTGAGTTTTTCTCTGAACCCAAACAAATCTACCTCTTACTTATCCTTGTGTCTCTCACTGAATTTTTGCAATGAGCCATCAAGAACTTGAGCTTCATTAGGTCCTGAAGTCAAGCACTGAGGGTTTTGGCTGGGCTCAAGTCCCATGAGAGAGGAACTGAAAAATGGAAGGAAAAAGCAGTAGGAAAAACGTGCTGAGGAATCACCTTCATAACCTACCAGAAAATCTGCTAAATACATGAACTGTGCTCACAGTTTTCATTGGCCTGATCCTTGATGCAAAGATGATTAAGGACAGAAGAACCCCCATCTGCTTGGACAACAGCTACTAAGTAGCCCCTGCCAGAGCCCCTCAATTACACCTACTGCTGCTCACCTGTTCATGGGGGGTTCAAGGAAACAAGAAACAGGAGATTGTAAAGGAATTGAGATTTTGTTAGCCATACGTTCTTCTAGCGATAGGAGTGAGGACCTCCTACCTTAACTTGAGATCTGGAATCTGAAACCGAGCTGCATGAGCTTTCTGCTGAGTTTGTTTTTGCTGTCCCAGTTTCCACCATGCTGGGCTTCTTGTTGCTCCTTGTCGCTTCCCCTGCACTGGGTTTTCCTTGTGTTCAGCTTCCATGGCTGGAGCTTTTGCAGAGTTTGTCTTCTGCTGTGCTTGGCTTCTGCCTCACCAGGGCTGAGCTCACCAGGTTATTTCAGGCAGGTTAAATCCGAGTCATGGCACCATATATGTCTACAGAATGTGTGATTTACTCGGTTCTTTCTGGCCACAGGAAAAATTTGAAGCAACGGATGGACCAGTGTTATAGCTCAGTTTTGTTTGGCAAACAAAGGAAAATATATCCTCAAGGCATGAGGGTGGGCCGACCCAAAAGATGCAAAGAGAAGGGAAACCCCCAGCTCAATTTTGGCTCCTCTTTTTATATGTTTTTTCTCTTCCTCCTGAGCCTGCCCTATGTAAATTGGGCTAGCCGGCAGGGCTGTTTGCTTTACCTGAGGTTCTCACTCTGGTCTTCTGACTTTCCTTTGTTCTATTTTTGCAGACTTTCCCCTTCTTGTCTTTTAGTCACCGCCAAAGGCAGTTGACTGGACTCCTTTTTCCGATTCCAACTACCTAATGGGCCTGCCCTCGTTTTAAAGAGCTTCCCAGGTGGTGCAGTGGTAAAGAATCCTCCTACAAGCTGGAGATCTGGGTTCAGTCCCTGGATCTTCTTGCCTGGAGAATCCCATGGACAGAGGAGCCTGGTAGCTTCCAATCCATGGGGTTGCAGAGTCTAATACAATTTAGTGACTGAACATGCATGCATCTTTTAAAAATCTACCTAGTTCTTGTGCCTATTATTCTTCTGTGTCCTTTTACAAACTACTTAGCAATGACCCCTGAAGAATTCAGAATTCTTTATTTCCAAGGAATTAGCAACAATGTTGAACTTTCTAAGAGACTGGCAGGAGATCACACAGAATAACGAAATTTTGAATCCTTAGAAGCGGAAGAAAAAACCCTGCATTAACTTAAAAGTTAATGGTGAGGGTGGCTTTTGGTGTTTAATAATTATTTTAATTGGTTTGTGTTAGGAGCTGTTTTTAATGCTCTCAGAGGTAAATGAAGGTCTTAGAGGCTCTCAGATTCTTAGGAGAGTCAAAGGTAAGAAAAAGAAAAATAGAGGAAACAAAAGAACAAAGAAAAGGCAAAAATAAAAAGAATAATCATGTGAAAACTAAAGAACCACAGTGTAAGAAAGCACAGAATAAATAAAGTTTCAATACCTTTTCCCTGCTTTACAACTGAGAAATTAAATGAAAATCTTTCAAATGCAAATGTTACTTTGTTCCCACCACTTTACATCCCAAATCAAGTCCTGAGGAAATATAAGGTGTTCCTTTTTTCTAAGAGTACATTTAAAAGACACTATAAACTCTCCTAAAATATTTTATGGAATTCAAGGTGTACATCCTTCATATTAAACATACATGAAATCCAGGATATTTTTACAATTACAATCATCCAGGCCAAAGTTGTTGATGCTACTGTCATTGACCAAGCAGATGCTTGCAAATCCAAATTTGCAAGGTAGATTTTATCAGTTTGGAAGAACATCTCGAAGAAAATGGTGGAATACTCATTTAAGACATGAGTATTCTACTTTGTAGATGCTTTGATGGCACAGAGAATCATGCTACATGGAAAAACTTACATTGATGACTCTGAAACAATGTAATTCAGTAATATCAAACTCTGAATAAGAAGATATTTTTGGAATGCTTTAACCACTTTATTTCACTTATGTGTGTGTTTGTGTGCTCAGTCCTTCAATAGTGTACGACTCTTTATGAACCCTTGGACTGTAGCTTGCCAGGCTCCTCTGCCCATGGAATTTTCCAGGTAGGGATATTGGAGTGGGTATTTCTGCTTCAGTGATTCTTCCCAACGCAGAGATTGAACTCAAGTCTCTTGTGTTTCCTGAACTGGCAGGTAGATTCTTTACCACTGAGCCATTGTATTTGTTTTATATGTACTCAAGTTTGGTATATGATAAATGCAAACATAAAAATGAGTCTAAAAATAGAAAATAAAAATTCTAAATAATAAGAAAACATTGTGTTCTATTTTGATTGGCCCTATTTTTTTCTTAACACCACTTAAAATAATGCTTGGTCACAAAATTAACCTTATATTTGACGAGAGCTGGTTTTTTGAACCTTCATTTTGTAACTACCTTCCTTCTTTTCAGATCAAGCATAAGATATTGTCATGCTATATGTATGACAAGAGAACAATAAAATATCTACCATTTTTGAAACATACATTTTTATATGAGGCATAAACATGAGTAAGTATTTTCAAAACATGCTGTGTTTAGTTACTCAGTTGTATCCAACTCTGTGACCCCATGGACTGTAGCCTGCCAGGCTCCTCTGTCCATGGGATTCTCCAGGCAAGAATACTGGAGTGGATTGCCATGTCCTACTCAGAGGATCTTCCCAACCCAGGGATCGAACCCAGGTCTCCCAAATTGTGGGCACTTTCTTTATCGTCTGAACCACCAAGGAAGAAGAATACTTGTCCTTACTATATATATATAGCAATTATCCTATCTGTAAATAACCAGAAAACTCCCATTTTGTTATCAGTACTTGGGGTGGGGGTGGGGGAACTCATTATTTTAAATATTTGCAAACAGATAGAGATGCCTTAAGGGAAGGCAATGGCACCCAACTCCAGTACTCTCGCTTGGAAAATCCCATGGATGGAGGAGCCTGGTAGGCTGCAGTCCATGGGGTCACTAGGAGTCGGACACGACTGAGCGACCTCACTTTCACTTTTCACTTTCATGCATTGGAGAAGGAAATGGCAACCCATTCCACTGTTCTTGCCTGGAGAACCCCAGGGACGGCGGAGCCTGGTGGGTTGCTGTCTATGGGGTCGCAGGAGTCGGACACGACTGAAGTGAATTGGCAGCAGAGATGCCTTGCATATTTGTTACTTTTTCTTTTTCTTTCTGGTTTTCACTTAAATGCTATGCTAAGTTACTTCAGTCGTGTCCGACTCTGTGCGACCCCATAGACGCCAGCCCACCAGGCTCCCCCGTCCCTGGGATTCTCCAGGCAAGAACACTGGAGTGGGCTGCCATTTCCTTCTCCAATGCATGAAAGTGAAATGTGAAAGTGAAGTCGCTCAGTCGCATCTGACTCTTAGCGACCCCATGGATTGCAGCCTAACAGGCTCCTCCGTCCATTGGATTTTCCAAGCAAGAGTACTGGAGTGGGGTGTCATTGCCTTCTCCTTGGCCAATTATTAAATATTGTCTTTAAAATGTGCTTTTTGTTATGTTTGTTTGTTTTAGGATGATTTAAGAAATGTGGTTGAAAAGTAGAGATCATAATCACAAGTGTTGGGGAAGAAAGGCACTTTCTCTAGCCTTCTGGATTCTTTGGCTGATGTAAATAATTAAATTAATATAAGACAGATGAACAGAAAAAAACTAACTAAATTTTGTACATACAGGATACCTAAAATATAAGACCCAAAGGCAAGTCAGGCACTTGAGGCTTAAATGCTGTCTTGAGCTAAGTACTAGCATATGGCCTAAAGCTTCAAAGGAGAGGAGGGTAATTCAAGGGATGGTAGGAAAAACAGATATTAAGAAATTAGATGCTTGCCCTGTGGCACAGATAGGTCATACAGATAAAAGTTATCTTTGGTAATCTCTCTCTCTCTTTCTGAGTCAGGCCACCATCAGTTCAGTTCAGTCACTCAGTGGTGTCAGATTCTTTGTGACCCCATGGACTGCAGCACGATAGGCCTCCCTGCCCATCAACAACCCCTGGAGTTTGCTCAAACTTATGTCCATTTAGTCAGTGATGCCATCCAACCATCTTGTCCTCTGTCGTCCCCTTCTCCTCCTGCCTTCAGTCTTTCCCAGCATCAAGATCTTTCCAAATGAGTCAGCTCTTCACATCAGGTGGCCAAAGTATTGGAGTTTCAGCTTCAAATCAGTCCTTCTGATGAACATTCAGGACTGATTTCCTTTAGGATGGACTGGTTGGATCTCCTTGCAGTCCAAGGGACTCTCAAGAGTCTTCTTCAACACCACAGTTCAAAAGCATCAATTCCTCGGCACTCAGCTTTCTTCATAGTCCAACTCTCACATCCATACTTGAGCACTGGAAAAACCATCACCTTGACTAGACGGACCTTTGTTGACAAAGTAATGTCTCTGCTTTTTAACATGCTGTCTAAGTTGTTCATAATTTTCCTTCCAAGGAGTAAACGTCTTTTAATTTCATGGCTGCAGTCACCATCTGCAGTGATTTTAGAGCCCCCAAAATAAAGTCTGTCACTGTTTCCACTGTTTTTCCATCTATTTGCCATGAAGTAATGAGACTAGATGCCATGATATTTGTTTTCTGAATGTTGAGCTTTAAGCCAACTTTTTTACTTTCAGGCCAACTTATCTACATTATTTTAGGTAACTGAGGGCTAGGTGAAAAACTCTTCCTGCAGTCTTCTCATCCTTGATGAACTGTCTTCAGCCCAAGATAATCTCCAAATCAAAGTGGAATGTTTTAGGGAAGCTCATTCTGAATCCCTTCACAGGATATGTCTTCAACACTTCTAACATATTTTCCAAGTCTGTAGAGGTCAAACTGGAAGTAATTCTTCATCCTTTCAAATGTATGTTTTATTTTCCTAGCTGACATCTGTTTCCTTCTTCCAGTCCCACTCAACTCCACTCCTACTCCTCCAGTCCCTGGCATGCTTTCATAGCTTTCCTGATTACCACAGATAAAAGGTTTATCTTTTTGCCTGATACAAATTTCAGTCCAGAAGTATAAAATCTTCACAGTCTCATCTGTATACTTATCCCTTGTGTACCTTGAGCCAATTTCACCCCAAGAAACCTACAGTTGGAAGAAAGCAAAGTTGTCACCTCCCTTACTCTATTTCCCAGTTCATCTCCTCTTTTCCCCCCTTAACAGCAGTTTGATGCAGTGTTTCTACAGAAGGGAAAGAAAAAGGAGATAAATGTTTTTAATGAACTTCTACAGTTGTAATCTGGGAGTGCCTGATACCAAATATTTATTGAAGGTTTTATTCAAGGGGAGCTTGTGCTATTTCACTCATGCGTGCATCCATGCCCACAAACACACACACATACATACATACATATTCACTCTTGGGGATCTCTTGCCTGCAGTTCTTTGGCATTCGGAGTACCATCCAGCTGGCACCAAACAACCCATCAGCTCTGTACTGATTGTTCCACCTCAAGTCACTTTTTGAAGAATTCATGAAGCATCATGAAAATGTTATGGATAGACCTACTTTTTTTTCTTCCCAAAGTCAGTTCAGTTCAGTTCAGTTCAGTCACTCAGTCGTGTCTGACTCTTTGGGACCCCATGAATCGCAGCACACCAGGCCTCCCTGTCCATCACCAACTCCGGGAGTTCACTCAGACTCACATCCATCGAGTCAGTGATGCCATCCAGCCATCTCATCCTCTGTCATCCCCTTCTCCTCCTGCCCCCAATCCCTCCCAGCATCAGAGTCTTTTCCAATGAGTCAACTCTTCACATGAGGTGGCCAAAGTACTGGAGTTTCAGCTTTAGCATAATTCCTTCCAAAGAAATCCTAGGGCTGATCTCCTTTAGAATGGACTGGTTGGATCTCCTTGCAGTCCAAGGGACTCTCAAGAGTCTTCTCCAACACCACAGTTCAAAAGCATCAATTCTTCAGCGCTCAGCCTTCTTCACAGTCCAACTCTCACATCCATACATGACCACAGGAAAAAACATAGCCTTGACTAGACAGACCTTTGTTGGCAAAGTAATTTCTCTGCTTTTGAATACGCTATCTAGGTTGGACATAACTTTCCTTCCAAGGAGTAAGCGTCTTTTAATTTCATGGCTGCAGTCACCATCTGCATCTTCCCAAAATAACCCACAGTAAATTCTGTCTCAGACAATGTTGTTTAACCTGGTAGAATCTGTAAGTGCAGCCTTTTACTAATGCAGTTAATGTTTCTCTTTGTTCTTTTGTCCCAGGCTGAGCTAATCAATCTACCCAATTGAGAATTTTACTTGGCATATTCCAAATATCACTTCTTGCTTCCTCAAACTCTACAAAGGGGTCATGATGGACTTCCATATCTCTAATGAAATTTTTGCTATCAGTTTATTCAACACTCCAGTGAATTTTTCAAATTAAGTAGCCTGCTGCTGCTGCTGCTGCTAAGTCACTTCAGTTGTGTCCAAGTCTGTGCGACCCCATGGACGGCAGCCCACCAGGCTCCCCTGTCCCTTGGATTCTCCAGGCAAGAACACTGGAGTGGGTTGCCATTTCCTTCTCCAATGCATGAAAGTGAAAAGTGAAAGTGAAATCTCTCGGTCGTGTCTGACTGGTAGCGACCCCATGGAGTGCAGCCTACCAGGCTCCTCCGTCCATGGGATTTTCCAGGCAAGAGTACTGGAGTGGGGTGCCATCGCCTTCTCCTTTAAGTAGCCTGCTGCTGCTGCTGCTGCTAAGTCACGTCAGTTGTGTCGGACTCTGTGCGACCCCATAGACGGCAGCCCACTAGACTCCCCCCGATCCTTGGGATTCTCCAGGCAAGAACACTGGAGTGGGTTGCCATTTCCTTCTCCAATGCAGGAAAGTGAAAAGTGAAAGCGAAGTCGCTCAGTTATGTCCGACTCTTCGAGACCCTGTGGACTGCAGCCCACCAGGTTCCTCCCCCCGTGGGATTTTCCAGGCAAGAGTACTGGAGTGGGTCACCAGTGCCTTCTCCAGTTGTAGCCTAAGTTATTGTAAAAAATATTCTTAGCGAAACCATTCACTATCTGTATTCTGTTCTTTGTAACATCCATTCAAGTACCTAGTTTTAGAACGTGTGATCATTTATCATCTAACCAATTATTCTGATCTTTGTAGGTTTCTCCAGAATTAATGAAACACCCCAGAATACTCTGATTTACATGTCTATCTTCATTTACCTATCTCTATCCATCCATTTATAATCTATCAATCAATTTTCATATCTCTATGGAGATTTATAGATGTGCATGTATGTTTGGTTATAAATAAGCAATTAGAAATAGAAAGATGAAAAAAGAGGAGAAAGAGGAAAGGCACAGTAGGGGATTAATGAGAAGAAAAGAAGAAAAATGTAGAGAAAGTGTTGGGGGCCAGCGTGAGGCACTCCGCCCGTGGCAAAGGTCATGAGGAAGGAGGCTCGACATATGCAAAGGTGGGATCGAGCCTCAGGAGTCCCCCTGAAAATCCTCAAACATCTACCCCCATAACCAGAGCCTGCCTACTTTACTACTTTGTGCTCTCACCTACACCTCTGACTTTACGGGGGGCTGTCCCCCACCACCTCTTTCAGAGAAGGAGTTAACCTAGAGCTCCAGTTAATAAAAACTCCTGGGTATGACAAGAGTGCTTTAACCTACAAACTCCTCTGAAGGTTCTCTGGTCTGCCTGACAGGCTTGTCTGGCCACATGTGATTGCTCACAGCTTCCCAACCATGAGAGGCACAAGATGCTTTAAACCGTCTAAAAACAGGTTCCTTAGAAAAGTTAGAAAACCATTAGTATAAGTATAGTGGGCTGATTAGAAATTGTATTGGTGAAGGGTTTTTCATTTGTTGAGCCAATGTTTGTTGCTAAGTCTCCACATCCCCTGCCCTTACACACGTTAATGAATATATAGAAGAAATAAGTATTAACCTTTGATATTAATCACGTTAGACCTTAGCCTAAGTAAATTCTTTCCTTAATTAAAACCCACTACACCCTCACCCTATAGGAATGTAACTTTATCTGGTACCTTCGGAAGGTGGAGTCTTTTTTAAGAATAATCACCCCTGGAGAAATAAGTGTCCTGGTTGACTGACCACTGTCACAAGGAGAGGGTCATAAATTGTCAGCAGGCCCCCTGGCCAGAAGATGATGTAACACCCCTAAGACCTCTGTATACATTTGTATGAAGCACCTGACTTTGATAAAAATCAGGACTGCTGACCCTGCATAACATCTCAGTGTATAAAAGTAGACCATGGAAAATAAAGAATTGGGATCAGTTTCTCAAAATACTGGTCTCCCCATGTCGCTCTCTCTCTCAAACTCTGGCTGAGTCTCCATCTGGAGCGTGGAACCCACCAAGCTTATTAATTTTGCCTGGGCTTCTAAGATCCGACCAGGGAGGCCTCAGTGTCTCCTCTCCTTTGGGAGAATGGAAGGACTCCTGAGGCCTACATAAGTGGTGCAAACTTCTTGCCTTGAAGTTTTATTGGTCTCCCACGTAAACCAAGCTACTTAGACTCTTTGCTCCACTGAATTTTCGTACTGAGCTGTCCTCATTCTATTAATCTTTACATCCCTAATTAATATCTAATTGAAGCTATTGTATCCTGATCCTCGCCAATGCTGTTCCCGCTTCGAACTCCCTGGATCAGCTGGGGCTGGACCTCGGCAAGAAAGTGCTGTTGTTTAGCTGCTAAGTTGGGTCAGACTCTTTTGCTACCCAATGGACTGTAGCTCATCAGGCTCCTTTGTCCACGGGATTTCCCAGGCAAGAATACTGAAGTGGGTTGCCATTTCCTTCTCCCGGGAATCTTCCCTATCCTGGGATCAAACTTGAGACTCCTACTTGCACACAGATTCTTTACTGATGAGCCACCAAAGAATGTCATAGAAGGGTGATTTTTCAGCTTCCCTCTAGTGAATGCTTTTTACACCCTCTTGACTCTGAGTTTTATTCTTTTCTCAAGAAACATGGAAAATATTTGTTCCATTGCCAATAGGTTAAAAACTAAATTCTGCTTCACAAGCATAAAGTTATTAAACAGTAATCACAGGAAATCTAAATTCTGCTTCAGAGTTGTAACATGATTAAACAGTAATCCAGGGAATCTGAAAAAGTGGCAAAATAAGCTCCCTGAATTTCTGGAGCCCTCACTGGGCTTCAAGATACTTCAGTTTCTTTTGCTCCACTATGAGATCTAGAGTCTCTCTTCAACTAGGAATTAGGAATTTCATGATCAAACTAAAGGAAAAGACAGTGTGCTGGCTGACAAAGCTAACCAGCCAATGCGAAACTGCAGGATCCAGGAGAAAACGCCAACCACCTTGTGGTAAAAGGCCTGGTAAAATGAGACAAAATTAGCAGCAGAACAGATTACTGCTGAAGGACTGAAACACCTTCACAACTGATCACTGAGAGATAATCAGAGGTCATTGTAAAGCAAATCGTTGAAAATGCATAACCGTTGAGGAAAAAATGTTGAAAACTCCCACCAATAGATTATTATGAACTATGAATTTTACAAAGCATTCATTATTAAGTATGCTGTGCTGTGTTGAGCTTAATTGTTCAGTTGTCCAGCTCTTTGCAACTCCATGGACTGTAGCCTACCAGGCGCCTCTGTCCATGGGATTTCCCAGACAAGCATACTTTTCTTCCCCAGGGGATCTCCCTAACCCAGGGATCGAACCCAAGTCTCCTGCATTGCAGGCAGATTCTTTACCCTCTGATCCACCAGGGAAGCCCAGTATTAAGTATGTTAAAGATAAATAAGATTTAGTCCTTCACTCTAGGAGTTATAGTAAAAGTGTTTTAAAAAAACCCTTGTTTTGCAGTAGTAGCTGTTTTAAGTTTGGACTGTGAAGAAAACTGGGTGCCGAAGAATTGATGCTTTTGAACTGTGGTGTTGCAGAAGACTCTTGAGAGTCCCTTGGAGTGCAAGGAGGTCCAACCAGTCCATTCTAAAGGACATCAGTCCTGGGTGTTCTTTGGAAGGAATGATGCTAAAGCTGAAACTCCAGTACTTTGGCTACCTCATGTGAAGAGTTGACTCATTGGAAAAGACTCTGATACTGGGAGGGATTGGGGCAGGAGGAGAAGGGGACGACAGAGGGTGAGATGGCTAGATGGCATCACCGATTCAATGGATGTGAGTTTGAGTAAACTCAGGGAGTTGGTGATGGACAGAGAGGCCTGTCGTGCTGCGATTCATGGGGTTGCAAAGAGCCGGACACGACTGAGCGACTGAACTGAACTGAACTCCTAACACTGGCTAACCTGATTAATTTTGGAATCCTTATTTGGAACCGCTTCAGACTCATGAGACTTATCCTTGTGAGAAATTTGTCAAGACATTGCATCATATTTCTAAGAGTTTATTTCTCCAAATCAAATGAAGAATATTACCTATTCTATAAACAATTTAGATCTTTCAATTTGCTTTATATGTATTTTTTTCAATGTCAGAATCTTATCTATTTTGCCATTATACTAAATTCAAAATAATGAAGTGCATATACACAAGAAAATAAATTGAACTAGATTATAAGAGGATCAATCTACACACATTTACTTTTCCCTTTAAATTAAACATTCTAATGTTTCTTAGCAGTTACCAAAATTGATATGAGTCATCCTAATGGTTTTGCATTTAAAGCATGTTCACCAATATTCAACTGACATAGGTGATTAGCTTACCTGAGGAATACGAATAATAATATGCTATGGAACTTGAGAAGGTGAAGAAAAAGTGTATTTCTTATAAATAAATTACTTAGTTATGTATTATTTATGTTACACAAATTTAAACAATGTATAATACATGAGGAGAAATTTACTATATTTGGAGCAAAAATAACTGAACAGTCTCTTAGGACCTTTATTAATATTTCAATATCAGTATTATTCTCCTGTATAATTGATTTTTGGGAGAGAATTTTGCATATGTTTTCTGAAATCTAGGACAGAAGCTCAAAATCCTTAGAGTATGCATGAGTTTGATATCACTTGCTTTGGGACAATTTTCTGAGTCTCAGACCAAGATAAGTGAAGTTGCTCAGTCATGTATGACTCTTTTTGACCTCATGGACTGTAGCCTGCCAGGCTTATCTGTCCCTGGAATTTTCCCAGCAAGAATACTGGAGTGGATTGCCATTTCCTTCTCCAAGGGATCTTCCTGACCCAAGGATTGAACACTGGTCTCCTGCACTGCAGGCAGAATCTTTACCATCTGAGCCACTAGGGGAGCCCTTAGCTATTGTTAAACTGGGAGACACTTTCAACAACTTTCAAAATGACCTTTTCTAAGAGTCTTTACACAGGTTCATATCCTTTACTTCATATACAGACATATGAAAAGAGAAAAGGATCAAAGCCTGCTGCTTTCCCTTATATTCCAGGTCTCATGGCTTTTCCATTTCTTGTTTGAGGGGAGGAAGAAAGAGGGGTTAATTCCAATTTCTATTACAGGAGACTCTTGGATAATTACTTTTAAAATGAAAGAAATCCCAAATAATAATGCTTTGATTAATGATCTGGAGCACTGAATTTATAAGCAATCCCAAGAAACATTTTTCTGCTTAAACCAGTATTTTGATCTCTGTTTTGAAAAAGCAGGAAATGAGTGACAAAGATTTGCAAAGCTAAGATGAAATGCTTTGTGGGCAAAAATGCGTTTAGTAAATACTTGTGAAAAGAATGTTGAATTACAATAATTTATTGGATTTCTACGAATGAGAGGCATAGGTATTTAACAGATAAAAGAAAACAACTAGGATACCAATTCAGTACTATAAAACAGTAAGTGGATCAAGAATTGTAACCCAACTCTATTCTACTTCCCTGATCATTCCTTACTTCATTGGCATAATTGTAAGGGCATTAGAGATAAGGTAAACTGCTCTTCTAGTGTATCCTAAAATTTTCAATCTTAAAATTGTAAGTGATAAATCTAATTCTCTAATTATAGAAATAATTATGTTACCGAGTTCAAGCTCATACTGTGCTCCACCAAAAAATCAAGTGCCGATAGACCAATTAATCAAGAGATGAGCTGTTGAGGCAATAGTGACTTTATTCAGAAAGTCAGCAGCTTGGGAAGATGGTGGACTAGTGTCCAAAAGAACCATGTTGCCTGACCTTGGATGCTAGTATTTATAGAACAAAGAAGGGGAGGTGAAAAGGTCAAGTAAAAAAGGGGACATATTGCAAATATTTCCTGTTTCTGGCCAGGTTCTGGAAGGCATGTGTCAATTTCTCCTCTCCTGTGGCCATTCACAATGCATTCATAGGTGGGCCTCATCAGGATGTTTCTTATGAGCTAAACAAAGATATTTTGGCTTAAGGCTCAGGCACGGGAGCTAGAGTTCGTGAAGATGGGCAGTCACGTATAATTTAAGCCATAGACAACATCTCTTTAGTGATTCAGTTCAGTTCAGTTCAGTTCAGTCGCTCAGTCATGTCTGACTCAGTCTGTGCGACCCCATGGACCACAGCACTCCAGGCCTCCCTGTCCATCACCAACTCCCAGAGTTTACTCAAACTCATTTCCATTAAGTCAGTGATGCTATCCAACTATCTCATCCTCTGTTGTCACCTTCTCTTACTGCCCTCATCTTTCCCAGCATCAGGGTCTTTTCAAACGAGTCAGATCTTCACATCAGGTGGCCAAAGTATTGCAGTTTCAGCTTCAGCACCAGTCCTTGCAATGAATATTCAGGACTGATTTCCTAAATATGAGGTTTAACCTCCTGTCCATCACCAACTCCCAGAGTTTACCCAAACTCATGTCCATTAAGTCGGTGATGCCATCCAACATCTCATCCTCTGTTGTCACATTCTCTTACTGCCATTATCTTTCCCAGCATCAGGGTATTTTCAAATGAGTCAGATCTTCACATCAGGTGGCCAAAGTATTGGAGTTTCACTTCAATATCAGTCCTACCAATGAACACCCAGGACTAATCTTCTTTAGAATGGACTGGTTGGATCTCCTTGCAGTCCAAGGGACTCTCAAGAGTCTTCTCCAACACCACAGTTCACAAGCATCAATTCTTAGGCACCCAGCTTTCTGTATAGTCCAACTTTCACATCCATACATGACTACTGGAAAAAAAAAATAGCTTTGACTAGATGGCTTTGTTGGCAAAGTAATGTCTCTGCTTTTGAATATGTTGTCTAGGTTGGTCATAACTTTCCTTCCAAGGAGTAAGCATCTTTTAATTTCATGGCTGCAATCACGATCTGCAGTGATTTTTGGAGCCTCCCCCCCAAAATAAACTTAGCCACTGTTTCCATTTTTTCCCCATCTATTTGGCATGAAGTGATGGGACCAGATGCCATGATCTTAGTTTTCTGAATGTTGAGCTTTAAGCCAACTTTTTCACTCTCCACTTTCACTTTCATCAAGAGGCTTTTGAGTTCCTCTTCACTTTCTGCCATAAGGGTGGTGTCATCTGTATATCTGAGGTGATTGATATTTCTCCCGGAAATCTTGATTCCAGCTTGTGCTTCATCCAGTCCAGCGTTTCTCATGATGTACTCTGCATATAAGTTAAATAAGCAGGGTGACAATATACAGCCTTGACGTACTCCTTTTCCTTTTTGGAACCAGTCTGTTGTTCCATGTCCAGTTCTAACTGTTGCTTCCTGACCTGCATACAGATTTCCCAAGAGGCAGGTCAGGTGGTCTGGTATTCCCATCTCTTCAGAATTTTCTACAGTTTATTGTGATCCACACAGTCAAAGGCTTCGGCATAGTCAATAAAGCAGAAATAGATGTTTTTTATGAAACTTTCTTGCTTTTTCGACCACCCAGCAGATGTTGGCAATTTGATCTCTGGTTCCTCTGCCTTTTCTAAAACCAGCTTGAACATCTGGAAGTTCACGGTTCACATTTTGCTGAAGATTGGATTGGAGAATTTTGAGCATTTCTTTTCTAGCATGTGAGATGAGTGCAATTGTGCTGTAGTTTGAGTGTTCTTTTGCATTGCCTTTCTTTGGGATTGGAATGAAAACTGACCTTTTCCAGTCCTGTGGCCACTGCTGAGTTTTCCAAATTTGCTGGCATATTGAGTGCAGCACTTTCACAGCTTCATATTTTAAGATTTGAAATAGCTCAACTGGAATTCCATCACCTCCACTAGCTTTGCTCATAATGATGCTTTCTAAGGCCCACTTGACTTCACATTCCAGGATGTCTGGCCCTAGGTAGTGGTCACACCATCGTGATTATATGAGTCATGAAGATCTTTTTTCTACACTTCCTCTGTGTATTCTTGCCACCTCTTCTTAGTATCTTCTTTTAGGTCCATACTATTTCTGTCCTTTATTGTGCCCATCTTTGCATGCAATGTTCCCTTAGTATCTCTAATTTTCTTGAAGAGATCTCATCTTTCCCATTTTATTGTTTTCTTCTATTTCTTTGCACTGATCACTGAAGAAGGCTTTCTTATCTTTGCTTGCTATTCTTTGAAACTCTGCATTCAAAAAGGTATATCTTTCTTTCTCTTCTTTGCTTTTTGCTTCTCTTCTTTTCACAGCTATGTGTAAGGCCTCCTCACACAGCCATTTTGCTTTTTTGCCTTTCTTTTTTGAGGGAGTGGTCTTGACCCCTGTCTCCTGTACAAGGTCATGAACCTCCTTCCATAGTTCATTAGGCATTGTGTCTATCCTAGTCACCTATATCTATTTCTCACTTCCACTGTATTATCACAAGTGATTTAAGTCATACCTGAATGGTCTAGTGGTTTTCCTTATTTTCTTCAATTAACTCTGAATTTGGCAATAAGGAGTTCATGATCCGAGCCACAGTCAGCACCTGTTTTGGTTTTGTTGACTGTATAGAGCTTCTCCATCTTTGGCTGCAAAGAATATAATCAATTTGATTTCAGTCTTGGCCATCTGGTGATGTCCGTATGTAGAGTCCTGTCTTGTGTTGTTGGAAGAGGGTGTTTGCTATGACCAGTGCATTCTCTTGGCAAAACTCTACTTAGCCTTTGCCCTGCTTCATTCCGTATTCCAAAGCCAAATTTGCCTGTTACTCCAGGGGTTTTTGGACTTCCTACTTTTGCATTTCAGTCCCCTATAATGAAAAGACATCTTTTTTGGGGGGTTAGGTCTAAAAGATCTTGGAGGTCTTCATAGAACCGTTCTACTTCAGCTTCTTCAGCATTACTGGTTGGGACATAGATTTGGATATAGTGATATTGAATGGTTTGCCTTGGAAATGAACAGAGATCATTCTGTTGTTTTTGAGACTGCATCCAAGTACTGCATTTTGTACTCTTTTGTTGACTATGATGGCTACTCCATTTCTTCTAAGGGATTCCTGCCCTCAGTAGTAGATATAATGATCATCTGAGTTAAATTCCCCCATTCCAGTCCATCTTAGTTCGCTGATTCCTAAAATGTCAACGTTTGCTCTTGCCATCTCCTGTTTGACCACTTCCAATTTGCCTTGATTCATGGACCTAACATTCCAGGTTCCTATGCAATATTGTTCTTTACAGCATCGGACCTTGCTTCTATCACCTGTCACATCCACACCTGGGTGTTGTTTTTGCTTTGCCTCCATCCCTTCATTCTTCCTGAACTTATTTTTCCACTGACCACCAGTAGCATATTGGTTACCTACCCACCTGGGGAGTTCATCTTTCAGTGTCCTATTTTTTTGCCTTTTCATAATGTTCATGGGGTTCTCAAGGCAGGACTACTGAAGTGGTTTGCCATTCCCTTCTCCAGTGGACCACATTTTTTCAGAATTCTCCACCATTACCTGACTGTCTTGGGTGTCCCTATACCACATGGCTTAATTTTTTGCATTAGACAAAGCTGTGGTCCTTGTGATCAGATTGGCTAGTTTTCTGTGATGTAGTTTCAGTATGTGTACCCTCTGATGCCCTCTGTCAGTGCCTACTGTCTTAGTGGGGTTTCTCTTACTTTGGATGTGGGATGTCTCTTCACTGCTGCTCCTTACCTTGGACGTGGGATATCTCCTCACAGTTCCCGCTCCTAACCTGGGACATGGGGTTTCTCCTTTCTGCTGCTGCTCCTGACCTTGGACGTGGGGTATCTCCTCACAGTTGCTGCTCCTGACCTTGGACGTGGGGTATCTCCTCACAGCCCCCACTCCTGACCTTGGACATGGGGTTTCTCCTCGCTGCTGCCACTCCTGACCTTGGATGTGGGGTATATCCTCTTGGTCACTCATCTCTTGAGTGCTACGCAGCCACCACTGGCTGCTCCAGCAGCAGGCAGACGCCACGTGCCACTCCAGCACCAGGTCTAGTGATTAACTTGTTGGAAAACTTCCCTGGTGGATCAGATGATAAAGAATCTGCCAGAAGACCTGAATTCCATTCCTGAGTTGGGACAATCCCCTGGAGAAAGGAATAGCTACCTTCTTCAGTATCTTTCCTGGACAATTCCATGGACAGTGGAGCCTGGCAGGCCCCATTCCATGGGGCTGTGAATAGTCAGACATGACTGAGCAACTAACACTTGTAGAAAAAGGAATAAGGATTAAAGTATAAGAAACTGATCCAATGTGGAGTCAGATTTGTTCTTCCCTATTACAATTTCATTTCTCTGAGGAAATATTTTGGCATTTATAAATCACATCACTGAGTATGCAGGTTATATATATATATATATATATATATATATATATATATACTTATAAGTTTATGTCTGAATACATTGCTTCAACTGGGATATATAAGTAGAAATAAACTCACAAAACAGTACAGAATAAATACCTAAACATGCTTAAGAGTGCAAAGAATTTTGTCATAATTTTTTTCATGAGTTTTGAAGAATAACTGTCTGTAGATTCAGAAGTACCCAAATTGTAGCTTTTCCTTTTTCATTTTCTTCCACCATTATTTATCTTGGTATAATTCATTTATTAATTCATATATTCAACAGATATTTATTGAGCACCTACTCTCAGCTAAGCTTTCAAGTGAGTGTTGGGAAAGTCAAGAATTAACCCTACAGAAATTTCATTTCTGCTAGAGATACAAATAAATCTTGTTAGATGTGAGAATAGAGCTAGAATAGGTTCAAGTTCAGAAGTACAGAAATTAATTGGGTACATGGGCAAAGAACCCTGAGCTTACATATGTGAACAATAATTTGGATCAAGAAATGAATAGTTATCCTAAACCTATCTTGGATACAGAATATGAAACTTTGTAATGAGAATATGTCTATGGTGACAAAAGCAATAATGGCATGTCAGTTTATAAATGACTGAGAACATAAATGAATTTCAAAAACCAGGAATTTCTAATAAAATATTGCTTTTCATTAAACTTTTTTTTAATTTAACATGGCCAATAGTTTTCTTAACTCTATTATGAATCCTAGATGAAATCTGAAAGAAGAATAAAGTTATAACTTATTTTAAAAATCACAAACACCATTTCTTTCAATCTTTTATATTATCTCCTGAGATCTCATTCAAGCACTAAGAGGAACTGACCCTACTCAGCTGCTAAGAATTGACAAGCTCACAGCTCAAGATGGTATGTCTTTAGAAAAATGATACTTTATTACCTTTATATTCTTAGTACAAATGTCTCAATAATGTTCTCCAAGTTTCCATCCTTCTCTTTGAAACTCCTCAGTTCTCCACATAATTTTGAAGAATGGTTGTGTTAGATAGGCAGGCCAAAAGTCAAAATGTAAGAAAAAAAATGTTCCACACTTCAGTATGTCATTCTTACCAGCTTATGATCCTGGTGTTTAAGTGTTTTTGCTCTAGATTGTTAGCTAGAATTTAAACAATAGATAAAGGGGAAAATGTTGAATAAATAGTATTACAGATATTGCATAGTATAAAATACTTTTGTGTTAGCAATAATTTCCAATACCAGATGTAGTAACATATTTATGGGATTTCTATGATCTGTCCAAGTGGGTTTCTGTTGGACAGGGATTAGGATGGGGGCTGGGAACTAGAAAGTTCCCCAGATCCGTTAGAAAATATTGGGCAAACACAATCTATTTTAAAAACATAGTTAAGTGAGACACCTTTACATCAAGGCCCCATTCCAGATTTTTTCAATGTTGAGTCTATAGCTTAACATTGATTACAGACTCACCTTTTTGTTGGAATTGCACTTCATTTATCCACAAGCAAAGTTTTATTGATCTAAGAAAATATATAGGAAATAAAATTATAACAAGAAAACTCCAACCATTTATATTTGCTTTTCTAAATATAAATTTATTTATTTTAATTGGAGGCTAATTACTTTACAATATTGTATTGTTTTTGCCATACATTGACATGAATACACCATGGGTGTACATGTGTTCCCCATCCTGAACCCCCCTCCCACCTCCCTTACCATGTGTGTTACCTTCTTGCCCTTCTATTCCATCAGGTAATTTGCTTAGAAAATCAATTTTTTAAAAACAAAATTTCTGGATTGAGAGAGGTGCTCCTCTTATGATTATGCGTTATATTTAGGTTATAAGTTCAGAAATCTTGGACACTTTGAAAGCAAAAAAAAAAAAAAAAAGTACAATTCCATAGATTCTGTGCTTATTGGTAAAGGTTTGAATTCATCCTCGTGGGCCTGAAAGTTCTCTTATACAGAAAAATGCATTAGGGATCCCTTTGGCCTTTTTAATGTGAAATAAGCTATTTTTATGACACAGATCAATGAGATGTTAAATATATTTTATATAAGTGTGACAAGTTGTTTTCATTGTGAGCGTATTTGCATCTCTACAGAAAACTATATTATCTGAAACAAGGCCTAAGAAATGGAATATGAAGAAGTCTTGTATGATCACCGTCTTGAGATATGAAGCATGAACATGGGTCATCCTGTTAATGAAGGCAATTTCCACAGACTTTGTCATTATTTTCCTGTGTATGAGTGCATGAGAATTAAAATAAAACACCATATTTTGTCTACACTGAATGAAAATATACAATGACTGAAACGAAGCTAGTACTGGTCAACATCATCTGCCATATATATTTAATTTCTAAATATTACCAAATGTGTCCATCTGTAATGTTTCAACAATATGAGGCAATTATGACTAGGCATCTTTCATTTTTGAGTGATTATTAGAGTAAAAAGCAAATGAAAAATAAATTCCCATTCTGCTTTAATAGCTTTGTGGAAAATGGCCAGAGGGAATCTACTAAGATTTGTTATATGGGAACAAAGTACATAGGCAGAAGTCAATGAGTATGCAATAAAAAGTTAATCCCAGAACAGAGAGGAGGAATAGGTATTGGGTTGCTCATCAACTTCATGAGCATACTGCAGCCAAAATCAAAACCTCAGACTTTCTGTAGGCAAGAGCCTTCCCAGGTTCACAATGATACCAAGCCACAATCCAAGGGTGTCACTAATATTATGTCCGTTGTTAGCTCTGGAACTGGAAGATATTATGACTTGTGACCAGCAGTAAGTATAAAGAAGGGTAATTAATGTCTATCTATAGTTTCTGTTTATATCACATGACAAATTGGTCTAAAACTGACTTCTAAGTAATAGAAGCAAAACTATCTAAAGGGGATGTCATTTTGTAATGAGCTGAAGAGTGAGAATATTGCCATTGCTATTTCTTCTTATTCTCCTTGAATTTCATAAATAGTTATGTATGTGTCTAAAAAGAAGGTCAGCACTGGCAGTGAAAGTGTCTATCACCTTTAGATGAAATTAGTGTTTTGATCAGATCAGTCTTGTTGGAGATGAACATATGTAGCTCATGGACAGATATTTAGGTGAGAGGTGGATGAAAACTATAAAAGACAATCAGGAACATTTAGGGCTTAATATTTAGTACCTATTTTAAATCATTGTTATATAATACAAAATTAATTCAAGTATGTTATGAGGCACAAACCATAAGAGTTTTGCATATCAAATTCTTATGTCAATTTTTACAAATGAATATATTACATGCTTTTGAATCTTTATTAGGTCAATATTAAAGTATTACAAGCATTTTTTTCCTGATAAAATACTAATTATGCAGTGTGAATAATGGCTTACATAATTATTTATATGAATTCTACCCAAATCATCCTCAGATTTCACTGGAATTGTGCATACATTAAAACATACATTTTAAAAAGTGGGAGGAAGTCCCATGTATTGGGTGGTAGGACCAAAACACTGAAGTTTCCAATCATCATTTGTCCCCATATTCTCCCTCTTCAGATTAACCAAAATTTTTGTTAATGGCTCCTTGTGAATAGGTATTCTACTTCAGTTTTCAAGTTTCCTCATTGGAAAGTTTGAAGGACACTGGGTTTCATAATACCAAAAGGAAAGAAAATTGAATATACCCATCACTGCCATCTGAGATTAGGTTTAATATCCACTATCTGGCTCCCTCCCAATCTAGCTCCTATTCTTCAGAGTGGAGTCAGCTGGCCCAATCAATTTATTTGAGAAGTGCTTTATTATGTTATTTAAAAATAAATCAATAAATATAGTTAGGAGAATTTGACTTGTTTTTTAAAGATTTCTTAGATTACTTAAATATTCTGATACAGATCATAAATATATAAAAGGGAAAAAAATTGTCAGTGTTATCTCCCCAAATTATTTCCTTGTTAGACTCTGTTTTCCCATTTTTAACAATTTTTCTAAAAATATCCTTAAGGTTAGTGATCTGTGAAACAAACTTCTGAATGCCATGCCATAGGTAAATATCGAGTCTATAGTAAGTTATCTCTCTTTCTTTCTCTCCTTCCTCTCTATTTATCTGATATCACGTCCAGTAATTTGATAATTTGAATCCAGATAATGATCAAGATCATAATATTATGGACATCAGCTCCCTGTGAACTGCAAAGTGTTCACACAATGACTTTTACCCCATCTCCAGAAAGGATGTTACAAGATGACATCATTTAGTCATATTGCTTTGGAAGAGCCCCAGCATTTAAAAACTTTGTAGGGACTGTATGTCATCCAACTTCCCAGTAAGGATTCCCCATGTTTCAAATTTATGATTTATTAGGGAAATTAATGTGGACATAATTCAATGGATTCCTGGAAATTCTGCAGAGAAGTTTAAGCATATCCCCAGGTCAGTAGGTGCCCAATATGCTACTGGAGATCAGTGGAGAAATAACTCCAGAAAGAATGAATGGACGGAACCAAAGCAAACACAACACCTAGTTGTGGATGAGACTGGTGTTAGAAGCAAGGTCTGATGCTATAAAGAGCAATATTGTATAAGAACCTGGAATGTTAGGTCCATGAATCAAGGCAAATTGGAAATGGTCAAACGGGAGATGGCAAGAGTGAATGTCAACATTCTAGGAATCAGCGAACTAAGATGGACTGGAAAGGGGAAATTTAATTCAGATGACTATTATATCTACTACTGTGGGCAGGAATCCCTTAAAAGAAATGGAGTAGCCATCATAGTCAACAAAGAGTCCGAAATGCAGTACTTGGATGAGATCTCAAAAAAGACAGAATCAGCTCTGTTCATTTCCAAGGTAAACCCATTCAAAATCACAGTAATCCAAGTATATGCCTCAACCAGTAACATGGAAGAAGCTGAAGTTGAATGGTTCTAAAGAAGACCTACAAACTTTTTAGAACTAACACCCCGCAAAAATTTCCTTTTCATTTTAGGGGACTGGAATGCAAAAATAGGAAGTCAAGAAACACCTGGAGTAACAGGCAAATTTGGCCTTGGAGTACAGAATGAAGCAGGGCAAAGGCTAATGGAGTTCTGCCAAGAGAACACACTGGTGATAGCAAACACCCTCTTCCAACAACACAAGAGAAGACTCTACACATAGACATCTCTAGATGGCCCAGACTGAAATCAGATTGATCATACTCTTTGCAGCCAAAGATGAAGAAGCTCTATACAGTCAACAAAAATAAGACTGGGAGATGACTGTGGCTCAGATCATGAACTCCTTATTGCCAAATTCAGACTTAAATTGAAGAAAATGGGGAAAACCACTAGACCATTAAGGTATGAACTAAATCAAATCCCTTACGATTTTACAGTGGAAGTGAGAAATACATATAAGGGACTAGATCTGATAGACAGACTGCCTGATGAACTACGGAGGTAGGTTCATACCTTGTACAGGAGACAGGGATCAAAACCATCCCTAGGAAAAAGAAAGGCAAAAAAGCAAAATGGCTGTATGAGGAGGCCTTACAAATAGCTGTGAAAAGAAGAGAAACTAAAAGCAAAGGAGAAAAGGAAAGAATTACCCATTTGAATGCAGAGTTCCAAAGAATAGCAAGGAGAGATAAGAAAGCCTTCCTCAGTGATAAATGCAAAAAAATAGAGGAAAAAAATAGAATGGGAAAGACTAGAGATCTCTTTAAGAAAATTAGAAATACCAAGGGAACATTTCATGCAAAATGGGCAAAATAAAGGACAAAAATGGTATGGACCTAACAGAAGCAGAAGATATTAAGAAGTGGTGGCAAGAATACACAGAAAAAGTATACAGAAAAGATCTTCACACCCCAGGTAATCATGATGGTGTGATCACTCACCTAGAGCCAGACATCCTGGAATGTGAAGTCAAGTGGGTCTTAGGAAGCATCACTATGAACAAAGCTAATGGAGGTGATGGAATTCCAGTTGAGGTATTTCAAATCCTAAAAGATGATGCTGTTAAAGTGTTGTACTCAATATGCCAGGAAATTTGAAAAACTCAGCAGTGGCCACAGGACTGAAAAATGTCAGTTTTTCCAAAGAAAGGCAATGCCAAAGAGTGCTCAAACTACCACACAATTGCACTCATCTCACACACTAGCAAAGCAATGCTCAAAATTCTCCAAGCGAGGCTACAACAGTATATAAACTGTGAACTTCCAGATGTTCCAGCAGGTTTTAGAAAAGGCAGAGGAACCAGAGGTCAAATTGCCAACATCCACTGGATCATCAAAAAAGCAAGAGAGTTTGAGAAAAACATCTCTTTCTGCTTTATTGACTATGCCAACGCCTTTGACCATGTGGATCACAATAAACTGTGGAAAATTCTGAAAAAGATGGGAATACCACACCACTTGACCTGCCTCTTGAGAAATCTGTATGGAGGTCAGGAAGCAACAGTTAGAACTGGACATGGAACAGCCGATTGGTTCCAAATAGGAAAAGGAGTACATCAAGGCTGTATATTGCCACCCTGGTTATTTAACTTATATGCAGAGTACATCATGAGAAATGGTGGGCTGGAGGAAGCACAAGCTGGAATCAAGATTGCTGGGAGAAATATCAATAACCTCAGATATGCAGATGATACCACCTTTATGGCAGAAAGTGAAGAGGAACTAAAAAACCTCTTGATGAAAGTGAAAGAGGAGAGTGAAAAAGTTGGCTTAAAGCTTAACATTCAGAAAACTTAGATCATGGCATCTGGTCCCATCACTTCATGGCAGATAGGTGAGGAAACAGTGGAAACATGGCTGACTTTATTTTTGGGGGCTCTAGAATCACTGCAGATGGTGATTGCAGCCATGAAATTAAAAGACACTTACTCTTTGGAAGAAAAGTTATTACCAACCTAGACAGTGTATTAAAAAGCACAGATGTTACCAACTTTGCCAACAAAGGTCCTTCTGGTTAAGGCTATTTTTCAGTAGTCATGTATGGATGTAAGAGTTGGACTATAAAGAAAGTGAGTGCTGAAGAATTGATGCTTTTGAAATGTGTTGTTGGAGAAGACTCTTGAGAGTCCCTTGGACTGCAAGGAGATCCAACCAGTCCATCCTAAAGGAGATCAGTCCTGGGTGTTTTTTGGAAGGACTGTTATTGAAGCTGAAACTCCAGTACTTTGGCCACCTGATGCCAAGTACTGACTCATTTGAAAGACCCTGATGCTGGGAAAGATTGAGGGCAGGAGGAGAAGGGGATGACAGAGGATGAGACTGTTGGATGGTATCACTGACTCAATGGACAATAGTTTGGGTAAACTCTGGGAGCTGGTGACGGACAGTGAGGCCGACATGCTGCAGTTGATGGGGTCTCATAGAGTCGGACATGACTGAGCAACTGAACTGACTGACAATGCATAAATACATCAAGAAGAAAGAAATGAGAATACTGGTATGCATTCTTCAACTCTCAAATACCATAAGATACTTTCCCTTTCCAAAAATAAATATCATTTTTCAAATCTTTTTACTGGATTTAACTCAAAGATGTGTTTAGACTAAGAAGATATTATAGAATTACTAAGCCGAATAGATTTTTTCCCCCTAATCAGTAGTTTAAAAAAATACACAAATAATAGAGTAGCGTGAGACAAGAGCATTTCATCTCTAGGTAGAAACTGTGAAGATAAGACTGTGCTCTGAGAGCTGCAAGAGAAAGGCAGAAAAGTAGGAGAGTGACCATCAGAGATTTTCAATTGAACCCAATAGCACAATAGTTTCACTTCACTAGCGTACAGTGCAGGCTACAAAAAATGGTCAAAAAAAATTTACCTTCCATATATACATGTCCTTTTGCAAAGTAATTTTAAAGCTGTTCCAATCAAGAGATAAAGATTATTTCTTCACTTTTTATATCTGGATGTTTCCACGTATCTTGTCTTGCCTCATGGATAATAGCAAATGTGATACAGCAAAGGTTTGAAAAGAGTTCGGAGCTCATTTTGTCTATGCTTAAACTGCCATGTAGGGAAGGAAATGGCAACCCACTCCAGTATTCTTGCCTAGAAAGGGACAGCAGAGCCCAGCAGCCTATAGTCAATGGGGTCATAAAGAGTTGGACACAAATAACCAACTAAGGGGGCTTTCCAGGTGGTACTAGTGGCAAAGATCCTGCCTGCCAATGAAGGTAGACCTAAGAGATGCAGGTTTGATCCCTGGGTTGGGAAGATCCCCTGGAGTAGGAAATGGCAACCCACTCCAGTGTTCTTGCCTGAGGAATTTCATGGACAGAAGATTCTGGCACGTGGCAGTCTATAGGGTGGCACAGAATCAGACACGACTGAAGTGACTTAGCACACATGCGAGTGACTAAAAGCAAAACGGTCATGTAACCAAAGCAGACTTGGCTCATTGGAGGTTGAGACACCACCGGTAGTTTAGATGAACGATCCCACCTGCAGATCCACTATTCCTGGCTTGTCAGTCATGTGACTGAAGTGCTATGAGATCTAACAACCAGCCAACCTGACAGCTGACCACGTGTATGTGAGAGAGACCAACATGACCAGCAGAACTGGCTTAGATCATGAGAATATCAAGACAATCCTTGAAAGCATGAGCTAAATAACACTGTTACTATTTTAAATCATTATATTGGAGGGGGGTAGTTCGTTATATATCCAAAGCTAACTGCAATGCTTGTTTAGTTAATACAGCAATGACAGTGGCTGTGTTTACTAAATCCTGTTTTATTTTTGTTTTTCATAATTCACAGGGAGAATAAATTGCTCACCTGCTCTTGTTGTTAGTTTGGTGCTAGATGAGAGATTCTGGCAAATATCTTCCACTGCTGCTCAATTTGGAGAAGGCGATAGCACCACACTCCAGTACTCTTGCCTGGAAAATCCCATGGATGGAGGAGCCTGGTAGGCTGCAATCCATGGAGTCGCTAAGAGTCAGACACGACTGAGTGACTTCCCTTTCACTTTTCACTTTCACGCATTGGAAAAGGAAATGGCAACCCACTCCAGTGTTCTTGCCTGGAGAATCCCAGGGACGGGGAGCCTGGCGGGCTGCCGTCTATGGGGTCGCACAGAGTCGGACACGACTGTAGTGACTTAGCAGCAGCAGCAGCTGCTCAATTAAATTAAAAGTTACATTTTTATAGTTAGATTTCAAATTAAAAACCTCTGTTTGGAAGGAGGGTAAAGTTAGATACCTTTTAGGCTATTGGCTACAAAATGTAAAATACACTTAAGAATAGATTTTAATATGATAATTGATCCTTCCAAGGCAGTACCTGCTAAAATGACATGTAATTACTACCTAGAGACTTAGCTCCAAGCTTTACTGCAAGACCCAGAAATTTTTGTTGAATATATTAGGAGAATAATTTACTCAACTAATAATAATCCTTAATGGTTAAGAAATAAATCAGGACACATGATATATTTTCTTTACTTCTCCTAAATTCAAAGATGAGTATGTTTACTTCAGCACTAAGTTGCAAAGAGTCAGACACGACTGAGTATGTGTGCTCACACACACACAGACACATACAGCATAGTAGATCAACCAAATTACTAAAAGTAATCTCAAGGATTGATGCTTTTGAACTGTGGTGTTGGAGAAGACTCTTGAGAGTCCCTTGGACTGCAAGGAGATCCAACCAGTCCATCCTAAAGGAGATCAGTCCTGAATATTCATTGGAAGGACTGATGCTAAGGCTGAACCTCCAATACTTTGGCCACCTGATGTGAAGAACTGACTCATTTGAAAAGATCCTCATGCTGGGAAAGATTGAAGGCGGGAGGAGAAATGGATGACAGAGGATGAGATGGCTGCATGGCATCACCAACTCAATGGACATAAGTTTGAGTAGGCTTCTAGAGTTGGTGATGGACAGGGAGGCCTGGCGTGCTGTGGTCCATGGGGTCGCAAGGAGTTGGACATGACTGAGCCACTGAACTGAGCTGAACTGAAGTGAATCATAAGGAATCTGGCTGGAATAACAGCAGAGGATGCTGTTCTATTCCAGACTAATATTCTTCTTGGAGGGTGAATCTAAAGGGGCCAAAGAAGAGTTTTGATTTTCCCTATTTTCCACTGAAGTCTAACTTAGAATGACCCCTTAAGAAATTTAAACTTGTTCCCTAATAATCATTAGAAACATTCATTTAATTCCTTTATAGAATCCAAAGGAAGGGGGAAAGACTTGGATATGCGGAAAACAAGAATTTAGAAAAATAATGGGACTATAAAAATTGGAAAGTTGAACACTCGTGGGGAAATAAAAATTGATTTTGAGAAAGATAGAGTTTCTATTCCTTTAATTCAAATAAAAAATGTGCAGGCTAGATATTGGCAGTGGTAGGAGTTTATGGGAATGAGCGGGTTTTAATTGCTAGGAAATACAGCCTTCCTAATTCCAGGGTTTCTTGCACACTAGGTAAAGTATTGCATTTGGGACTTGGTCAAGTACAAACAGCCTGCTCTTGTCTCCTCTTTTATCAAAAAGTATTAGTTTCTCATCATTTCTTAAAAGATTAAATTCTAACTTCTTTTCCAGTTTTTAGATTGCTTTAGATTTGTATTTCATTTTCTAAATAGCTGTCCAGAGATGAATGTTCCCTGAGTTTTTAATAAGTATCTGGAACAACCATTGAAACATTCACTTTAAAACAATAATAGAGATGTTTAAAAAACCATAATTGGATGCTCTTCTTTCAGAATATGTTTTTTTAAAAAAAGTTTTATTCAGGGCCTCAGGGGGTAGCTTGAGTACAACTTGGGATATACACGTTACAGTTTACAATTTTTTTAATTAAAGAAATTCCCGTTTTATTATTTTTATAGATTGATGTTTAGTGAAGTCTATTAGGAATAAATCCAAATAAAATGTATTCCATATGAAAATTCTATATTTAGTATAAGATTTACACTAATGGTAATAAAGCTTAATTTTCTGGGCCTCTCACTTGTACAAGCCATTTTCGAGACTCTGAACTTCACTTTGTAGTTTTAATTCTTTATTCATTTGTTAAAGGAGGATACTAAGAATTGCATCACCCTGCAGAGGCTTGATCTGCTGGGGTAAATAATCACTAATTATCAGTGAGTTATCAGTGTTCTTATCCATTCCACAGCTAATATTCCTAACACCTCTGTATAGATCCCTTTGTCACTACTAACTTTAGAAATATATATATACATATATATATATATATATATATATATACATACTTTGAGGTCCAAAGTCTGGACACCATTACCCTTTTTTTATTTCTATATGACGCCCCCTTGTCTCCTCAGTCTACAATTCTTGTTCCCCATTCCTTAGATCCTACATTTTTTTGGTAGAATGTTATCCTTGCAGATGGTACCCATACTACAGAAAGAATAATTCATTGAAAATCATGGCTGTAAAACTTCTCAAAAATCAAGTTTAAATTCAGCTATCATTGAAAAACCTCTTACCATGCGATCCATACTCTGCTACCTGTTTTCATTGCCCACAGAGTTAATCTGCACAACTGCAGGAGCAACAATAATTGGGAGGGTGCTCAGTTATGGCCAACACTTTGTGACCCCTTGGATTGTAGCCCACCAGGCTCTTCTGTCCATGGAATTTTCCAGGCAAGAAATACTGGAGTGGGTTGCCATTTCCTATTCCAGGATATCTTCCCAACTCAGGGATTGAACCAGCATCTCCTGTCTCTTGCATTGGCAGGCAGATTATTTAACACTGTGCCACCTGGGAAGCCCCAAATTTGTGTGGGGGGGTATTGATAATGTCACAGTAAGTAACTCTCAGCCTTACCATGGGCTTGTATTCAGAGTCTAATTTGTCACCCTGTTTATCTGACCTAAGGCACTGTTAGGGAGAAGGCAATGGCACCCTACTCCAGTACTCTTGCCTGGAAAATCCCACGGAAGGAGGAGCCTGGTGGGCTGCAGTCCATGGGGTCGCTAGGAGTCAGCTAGGACTGAGCGACTTCACTTTCACTTTTCACTTTCATGCATTGGAGAAGGAAATGGCAATCCACTCCAGTGTTCTTGCCTGGAGAATCCCAAAGACGGGGGAGCCTGGTGGGCTGCCGTCTACGGGGTCGCACAGAGTCAGACACGACTGAGCGACTGAACTGAACTGAACTGAAGACACTATTAAGTCTTTTCAGGAATTTTGCCCTAGTCCACTAGCATCCCTGCTTCTGCCCTTGACCTTCCACAGTCTCTTTCCCACCCAACACTGGGAAGTGATACAGATATAAATTGAATTAGTTTGTGTCCCTCTTATGTTAACAATCATTCAAAGGTTAGTTGTCTGATCCAAGTGAGACCCCTCAAGTCCCTAAAATGGCCTACAGACCCCTGCCTCTGTATGACATTACCCTCATGCCCTGTTCCCTTCCACCAAGAGTTTCCTTGGTGGTTCAGCGGTAAAGAATTTGCCCAGAATCTGCCTGCCAGTGTAAGAAATGGGTGTTCCCTGGAGAAGGAAATGGCTACCCTTTCCAGTATTCCTGCCTAAAGAATACCATGCAAAGAGGAGCCCAGTGGCCTGTAGTCCTTGGGGGTCACAAAAAAGTCAGATACTACTTAGCACTTAACAACCGCCCAACCACATGCACTTCTTCTAAACATCAGAAATATGCACCTGCTCCAGAGCTTTGTAGGAGAAGGCAATGGCACCCTACTCCAGTACTCTTGCCTGGAAAATCCCATGGATGGAGGAGCCTGGTAGGCTGCAGTCCATGGGGTCGCTAAGAGTCAGACGCTACTGAGCGACTTCACTTTCACTTTTCACTTTCATGCCTTGGAGAAGGAAATGGCAACCCACTCCAGTGTTCTTGCCTGGAGAATCCCAGGGACAGGGGAGCTTGGTGGGCTGCCATCTATGGGGTCGCACAGAGTCGGACACGACTGAAGCGACTTAGCAGCAGCCAAAGCTTTGTACTTCCCATCCCCCCCTTACCGGAATTCTCTTTCCCTGGTTTTCTGTATGCTTTCTGTTTAGTCTTCGCCAAAATGTCATCATCTTGCTGAGGATTTTCCTGGTTCACACATAGGTTTAACAATGTACATCACTTCCTCTCTCTCTCTTTCTCTCTCACACACTCACATATTCCCTAACACCTTTTCCCTATAAACTTTTTCCACAGCACTTATCAGTATCTGACTCAGTTTTAGTTAATATTTTTGTTTAAAGTACTAGAATAAAAGCTCCCGTCTATCCTTCACCATTTTATCTCTATCACATAGAACATAACCTGACTCACAGTAGGGACAAAATCAATCTTTTACGATTAGATGAATGTTACAGCTAAGTATTTCTGTACAGAGTGGAATAGTTTTTCATGTTTAATCATTTGAAAATTAATTTTTTTTCTGATGAGTTTTATTAATAAGTTACTGTACATTAATTTTTAAAAGAGAGCCAGCACTAGAGATAAAAATAAGGGGGAGAGAGAGAAAGAAGAAGAAAAAAAAAAAAAAAGAGGAGGAGGAGGAGAAAGACTGAGGAAGAGAGAAAGATTTTCACTAGGAGGCAAGAAAAGATATGTGAGGATTAAGAACATGGATTCCAAATGTATGAGTTCAAATCCTGCCTCTGATCATATTGCTTGACTTGGAACAAGTCATTCACCTTTTTATATTTCAGTTTCCATAAACTTAAAATGCGGATGATCTGGGTACTTCTGTTTTAGTTATGTATTTATTTGTTTCATAATTCAAGGCATTAATACACTGACATATGGTAACTACAAAACAAATGTTTAACTATTATCTTCAGAATAACATCTTGAAGAATATATAATGAAGAAGGACCCAATCTCTCAAAGGTCAGAATCCTAAATAAGTGTGTGTATTAGCAATAAATCAAATACAACTCCCTCGAGTATTGTTGAATACAGATCTCCAGAATGATAGTTCTTTACTAACACTTGCAGTAAGATGATCCTTGTGTGTGTTATCATTAGCACACGCTCAATTCTATAATGAGGACAAGTACTAATTTGCTTTATCCCTACAAAAAAACCTAAGGGGTAACTGCTATCATTTTCCCTCTTTTTACAAATGAAGTAATTGGAACATAAAAGGTACTTAACTTGTCTGAGTCAGGATTGAAACTCATGTATTATATGTAACTTTTTAAAATCTACTACATTCTCAATTATATTATATTTGATTCTTTGGACAATTACAGAGCAGTGATTTAAAATTGATTGCATCTGTTTATATGTGATACACCTACTCTTTTACAAACATTGCATATTCATTCTGCCCTTATCTGATGATAGCAGAGTTTTAAGTGGAATTTTCAAAAACCATCTTTAGAAACTTCTGCAAAAAGATATAAAGACATCTTAAGAAATTCTATTTGGATAATTTCCATTTCTTATCATTTTCCTACTTTTCTTTTGGTATAATTTTCAATATTAATGGGCACAATGTCAATGCATTGAACATACTCTTCTGACTACTTTATACTGTAAACACATGCACATTTATTTTGTTATTGCATTATTGTTTTCTAAGATTAAGGATATAATTCTGTCATCTTTCATTACATGGTCCAGAAAAGTTTGACCTCTGTGTATATTTTTCAAATACAGATCTGCTACCATTATTCATACCAGAAAAACATCAACTTGACACTTTTTTTGATTATTCTCACCTCACTCTTTCTTGTGGCTCCCCACTGGTTAGGCTTACAAACTGTAGAGTAGTATAGATACCTGGGAAAAATCATTTCTATCTACATAACTTCACCAAAGATGTGTGTATGATCCTAATAACCTCAAACTCTATGTAAGTTCTAAAGAAACTATTTAAAATGCCTCGTCTTTCTGTATATTCACTTGCAGGGCAAAAGTAGACATATATTTCCTTATTTTGAGGGCATTATAGAACCCCCGTGTTCTTCATTCAAAATGCAATTGGGTAAATGGATCTATTAAAGAAAACTAAATTGACAGTCCCTGAATTTAAAATATTAGGGGATTTTGGTTTTAGTGATTTATTTATCCAGTCATTTTATCTATATTATTATGAACCCCACGCTACACATAGATGCTTCCAGATTATTAGAGGTTAAAGTGAATCTTAAAAGATAGAAAAGTATGATTACTGTGAAATACATAGAAAAGTCAACTATTCATTTCGGAGAGAATGAAAATAAAGCTTTCTGCAGCTAGAAGATGAATAGGAATTTACCAGATAAAGGCATTTTGGGATGGGAGTGAGACGTTATAACCAAGCAGAATATGAAAGAACCTGCATAAGAGAAAGAACAAAGTAGAGGCAGCTGAGAAAGAGAATGTCAAGGTCAAAAACCAGTTTATTAAATCCTACAGTGTAAAAATAATTCATCTACTCTATCAGTTCCTGAAATAATTCTGGCTAAAGTGGGAAAGATATTGAGAGGCCAGTGTTAACCAGGGCGGATGTGGTCTAGTATACATTTTGTTGCCCTAAATCCAGTTCCTAATGTTTCTAACGTAAAGTAATTAGCATTCACATGCCACCAAGTTTCCTACCACAAACACGTGTCCAGTTTTCACATTTCATCCATTGATTCTCTACCTGCTTTTTTTTTATTTTTTAACTTTACAATATTGTATTGGTTTTGCCATATATCAACATGAATCCGCCACAGGTATACACGTGTTCCCCATCCTGAACACTCCTCCCTCCTTCCTCCTTCCTCCCCGTACCATCGCTCTGGGTCGTTCCAGTGCACCAGCTCCAAGCATCCAGTATCGTGCATCAAACCTGGACTGGCGACTCATTTCATATATGATATTATACATGTTTCAATGCCATTCTCCCAAATCATCCCACCCTCTCCCTCTCCTACAGAATCCAAAAGACTGTTCTACACATCAGTGTCTCTTTTGCTGTCTCGTATACAGGGTTATTCTTACCATCTTTCTAAATTCCATATATATGTGTTAGTATACTGTATTGGTGTTTCTCTTTCTGGCTTACTTCACTCTCTATAATAGGTTCCAGTTTCATCCACCTCTTTGCATTCAGTTATCAACTCATCTTATGAGTAAACAAAGCAAATACCCAGTGAATTCATGCTATGAGCCACAGAAGAGATAAAAATCCTGGCTATGGTGGAATATTTTAGTTATAAAGACTAACATAAGCAGGTATACAAATTATATGTATATAAGTATATGATATCATTATAAACATGTACATATAAATATATAAATTTTACTGTCCCATTTCCCATTGATAGAGGACTGTCTTGAATCCCTGGAGCCAGAATAAGACATTTTCTGTTCCCAGGATAATTTTTTTTAGAATATTGAGCTTCTGGAGTAAACAGACACCACAAAGGGACATTCTAAAAACACAATTTCCAATTGGTAGAAACGTTTCCTAGTTTGTTCTTCCTTGCTTATTGACATGGATTTGGTTTAGCTTCTGGTGATTCCAATACTAATCACACCCCTCTGGGAACCAACTGACTTTAAAATATGTCATTTTAACCACTTCTACTACAATTTCCTGCTACCTATCTAGTCAGTTCTTGTGTTCCTTGAAGTTCAAGCATGCTTAATATCCACACTTGGTCAGGTTACTTCCACATGATTTCCCTCTGGCCAATAAAATCCAAGAGCTTTTTCCCTGGTATTAAGGATGGTATTGCTCAGGAAAGTTCAGTTATTATGCTGCAAAGCCAAATTAACTTCTAAATTTCTATTTTTTTAGTTCAATCTTTCATCATTAAGTAAATTAACTGTAGGGTTGTTTTAATATAATTTTATTTATCCATTTATTATTTTTGACTGTGCTGGGCCTTCACTGCACAGGCTTTTCTCCATTTATGATGCTCACACTTCTCATTGTGATGACTTTTCTTGTTGTGGAGCACAGGCTCTAGGGCTCATGGGCTTCAGTACTTGCAGCATGTGGGCTCAGGAGTTGTGGCTTCTGGGCTCTAGTGAAGTCAACTGGAGTGAAAGTCACTCAGTTGTGTCTGATTCTTTGCAACCCCATGGACTACAGAGTCCATGCAATTCTCCAGGCCAGAGCATTGGAGTGGGTAGCCTTTCCCTTCTCCAGGGGATCTTCCATGTCCAGGGTTTGAACCCAGGTCTCCTGCATTGCAGGCATATTTTTTACCAACTGAACTCTGGGCTCTAAAGCACAGGCTCAATGGTTGTAGCACATGGGCTTGGTTGTTCCACAGTATGTGGGATCTTCCTGAATCAGGAATTGAACCCATGCCTCCTGCATTGACAGGTAGTTTCCTTACCACTGAACCAACAGGGAAGACCCTAACTTCCAAATTCCTGTGGCATAATAGTCATAGAAAGATTTACTTCTCACTACTTTACCAATCTAATTCAGGTTGCTGAGGACATTGTTAGTCAGTCAGGGTCTCAGGATAACAGAGGATCCACCATCTTTTAATGCTAATACCTTAACACACAACAATATCCCTGACAGTGGAAGAGAAAGCAAGAAAAAGTCATGTCTGTTCTTCATTGCCTGGAACTAAGTGTATGTATTCTGTTTTTAAAAACTTAAAAGGTCTAAATTTAGGCAACCCAATTTAATTTGAGACCCAGTATGACCAATGTTATATATAGCTGCCCATTTCTTACATTTATATAGTCTTCAGAAAGTGTGTCTCTATGTTTTCTTCCACTTTTTTTCTTTAATAAAATCATTTTCAACCAATAATTTTTATGCCTATTTTGAAGAAAAGACTTCGCATACACACATATACCTCAAAACCAGGACTATTTTCTGTTGAAATAAATTTACTTCTTTTTCCATTATACTATATCTACTGTACTTTGAGTCTGATCATTAAACATATGTAGAGCCATAGATTTTATGAAGCTTGATGAGACCTTTCAAATAATCTAGTCACCCTCATTTTACAGATGAAAATACCAAAGGCGAGAAAGGTTAAGTGACTTACCTATTGTACTCACGTGCTGACTTCCACTCATCTAACTTCAAAATCCGTGCTCGTCCTACTACTCCACAATAACAGTAGGTTAAGTGCTATGAGGTATAAGACACTCAGTATATATATATATATATATATAGTCAAAAGAGGTTTTATAACTGATGTATTATCTAACATCCTCACTAGCTTGGTTGGAGACCTTCATTCACACTTTATGGGATTTCCATTATTACTTTAGTGTCAAGGTTACGGACCAAATTAACGTGAAAACATGCTGTTCTTCTCTTCTATCCTTATACACCTCAGAAGCCTCTGCCCTAAAGTTAGCAGCTTGCATGCCCATTTCTGTTTCAAATTGGCTCCTCAGCAAGAAGTGGTTCATCAATGGTGATATTTCCAGGATTTGAGCTTGCTAAGAAATTGGCAGCCCAGTCTTTTTATAAGGCAGCTTTCCTAAAGAGCTTATACCATGGAAGGCAGGAATAAGTGTTTACACAAGGCACATTTTGAAAAATATCTACTTGTTCACTCTTACATTCCTGTACCAAAGTCTTCTCAAGTTCAGGCTCATTGCAAACTCTTGGCTCCTGGTGTATACAGAGTTATATTAAGAAAGTTAAAATCCTCTACCTGAAAATTCAAATGCTCTGAATTCTAGTATTCTTCAAGTGTAACTTTGTTTCAATTAAGGGTGCTGAGGATGACATATCCAGAATGAAGACTCATTTTCTCACTTTCTCTTTTTTCACTTTTCCGTGATTGACTCCTTCTTACTTAGATCTATTAAAGTCTTACCTTTGGGCAAAAATTGATGCATAATTTGCAATTTTTCTCATGAAATTGTTCAGTTATAACAAGCTAATACTTACAGTGTATTGAAAAAATAATAAGAAATTTCTACATAAGTTTTTAAGGATATCAGTGGTACACATAAGAGGCACAGAAAACAACACTTTTTTTTCAGAGAAAGCAGAGAAACAATTATACAAGTAAGAAATTTGAAAGCAATTAGTGATATCTGTTGAAAATTTAATGTACCAAATATTTGCTATGGGTAAAATTTGATATTTAGTCTTCAGTGAGGATTTTAGTAGCTTTATAATCTACCTTAGTTCTACTGGATGTTACTTCATAGAAGTAATATATTATTATCCTTACGAGGATAATAATGCAAATCCATTATTTGCATTATATAAAAGTCACTTTTCTAGAATTAATGTTACTTACTATTGGGAGGTCTTCTCCACATCTTTAGAAACCATACCTTAGTTATATTTAGGAAAGTTCAGTAAACTTAAGTAGAGTACAAGACAGTGTTCCCTAAAGGATGACTATGTATACAATTAGCAATGGCTCAGACAGTAACGAATCTGCCTGCAGTTCAGGAGATCCAAGTTCAATCCTTGGGTTGGGAAGATCCCCTGGAGAAGAGAATGGCTACCCACTAAAGTATTCTTGCCTAAAGAATTCCAAGGACAGAGGAGCTGGGCAGACTACAATCCATGGGGTTGCAAACAATCATACTTGACTGAGGGACTAACACTTTCACTAAACTTTTTGAGATTTTTGTAGGTGTTACACATGAATATTTTAAATTATTAATTATCATTCTGAATTGATTTTATGTGTATTTGAAAAAATAGTAATATACAGTGTTCAGGTTGTGACAGGTGATTACCAGGTTTTTAAAAAAACTGTTTAGTAAAAGAAATATAAAGATTGTGGATGGAGTTCTAAAAATGGAATGATGAAACACACAGGGTTAAGCAGGAGAGAGAAAGTCATTCCTACCCTGAGGCTGAAGAGGCAAGTGGAAGGAAAGACAGACAGATCAGTGGCAGTAGAAGGGAGCTGTGGCCTTGGGTGTAGAGAACTGGCCATTGACTTCTTGAGAACCAGTAAAGCAAACCAGGACAAAAAGTATTCAGACCTTGCCTTTTTCCCACTTCTGCTCTCCCAAAGCTGAAGTCATACAAAAACTGGAGAAAGAGGGGGTTTGACGGATGTGGTCCATGGCTGTATAGAGAAATGTATAAAAGAGTAGAGAGCTAATTAATATTATCTCAGTTTGCCTCTTGAGCAAATATTCTTAGTTGGCTCTCTACACATATAAAGGAATCTTTATTAGTATAGTCAGAAAGAAATTTTATTATATAAAATTATAGTCAGAACTATTATAGTAGTTATAGTTAGAAAGTAAACTTTTTTCTAAACATTTCATTGAAAACTCTGAATGTGAAATCACACACACACAAAAAATGTGTGTGTTAGATGGAGAAACAGTGGAAACAGTGTCAGACTTTATTTTTGGGGCTCCTAAATCACTGCAGATGGTGACTGCAGCCATGAAATTAAAAGACACTTACTCCTTGGAAGGAAAGTTATGACCAACCTAGATAGCATATTCAAAAGTAGAGACATTGCTTTGCCAACAAAGGTCCGTCTAGTCAAGGCTATGTTTTTTCCTGTGGTCATGTATGGATGTGAGAGTTGGACTGTGAAGAAGGCTGAGCACCGAAGAATTGATGCTTTTGAACTGTGGTGTTGGAGAAGACTCTTGAGAGTCCCTGGGACTGCAAGGAGATCCCACCAGACCATGCTGAAGGAGATCAGCCCTGGGATTTCTTTGGAAGGAATGATGTTGAAGCTGAAACTCTAGTACTTTGGCCACCTCATGCGAAGAGTTGACTCACTGGAAAAGACTCTGATGCTGGGAGGTATTGGGGGCAGGAGGAGAAGGGGACGACAGAGGATGAGATGGCTGGATGGCATCACTGACTCAATGGACGTGAGTCTGAGTGAACTCGGGAGTTGGTGATGGGAAGCCTGGCGTGCTGCAATTCATGGGGTCGCAAAGAGTCGGACATGACTGAGCGACTGAACTGAACTGAACTGATGAGTTATTTTATATGTGATGGTGGGAATATTTTTATAATTCCTTTTTAAATTGTCAAATAACACATGGAAAATCTTAAACAGGGTGTAGATCTTTGACTTTATTACATCTTTGCTTCCTTATAACCCTTTTTCCCCCTGAAATTTACTAATTTATATATAGGACACTTTGCACAACAACTATAGAAAATATATAATTTTCCAGCACCCATGGGAAAGTTATAAAGATGCAGTACATGTTTTGGATAACTATAGAGCCTGATTTGCTCAAACTGTTTTCTGGAGGGTTGGCTGGTTAGTATCTCTTTCACAATCAAAAGTGTAACCAATCAGAAATTAAGTAATATTATCACCTTATAGTTACTGAAACATGTAGTAGGTTTAATTTCTTTTTCTTTTTTTCAAGTATCTAGGCCACACTCTCTAACCATGATTCAGGGAATGCAGAAATTGATAAACAAAAGATAATTTAAAATTTTCTTGTAAATAATCCATACTCTAATAAAATGTTTAAAATAATAAAAAATAAAATCCAAAATTCTGAAAATTAGTGAACACTTCTAAATTACAGATAGTTTGAAGAAAAAAAAATAACAGTGCAAGTTAGCAAGTATTTTGGAATAAATGATAAAAATATCATATGTCAAAACATCTATTGATTGTTTTTAGTGACTAAGCATGATCAACTCTTTCATTACCCTAGGGACTGTAGCCTGCTAGGCTTCTCTGTCCATAGGATTCTCCAGGCAAGAATACTGGAATGCATTGCCATTTCTGTCTCCAGGGAATCTTCTCAACCTGGGGATCTAACCTGCATCTCCTGTAGTGGCAGGTGGATTCTTTACCACAGGGCCACCAGGGAGACTTAGAAATAAGGCAGAATTTAAGAGGAATACATAGTCATAAAGCTTATACAGGTAACTATAAAAGTAAAATTATAGATTAAACATTCATTCAAGAAATTAGAAAAAACTATTATAGAAAATGTTATAAAAGCAAGAAAAATTAAGAAGAGAGTGCAAAGAAATAACAGAGGATAAAAGAGTTGGCACAGAATTTAGTACAGGAATAAAAAGGAAAAATACCTCAGATATTTCAAACATTAAAAGTGTGTTAAAATAGAAAATTTTAGAAATTATAAAGCATTTTGAATATTTAAATTAATATACAAAAACAATTGAAATTTTAAGATTTAAAATATATCAAATTTATCATTAAATCAGTGGACTCATGTATTTGCATGAAATAATTTATAGCTGATAAGATTTCACCAGTAAGGTTTTCCAAACTTGCAACAACAATTTATTTCCAATGTTATAAAAACAATTTAAAATTAAAACATTAAGAGGCCTTTTCAAACTAATTTTAGGCTACCTTGATATCAAAAGTTGATGCAAAGGCCTCAAATAGTGTATCAATAAATGGTTGTAGCAATACATAAAAGGATATTATATCATAATTAAATTTATCTGATGAGGGAAAAGTTAATTTAACATTAGAAAATTAAAGTTTAACCATATTAAAGACTAGTGTTAAAAAAAAATGAAATAGCCTTTTGAATTGATGCCATAAAAATATTTAAAAATTAAGTAAGCATTCATGCTTGTTCTTTTTAAAAAGTGAAAACCTGAGAGACTTTTTCAAAAAGTGATAGAAAGTATCCTCAAAAGTTATAACAAATAATATTTAATGGTAAAATGTTCAAACCTTTCTTTTTTATATCCAGTTTAAAGCCCAAATATCTGCTGTTACCATTTTTATTTGACATTTTACTTCAAAATATAGCCAGCACATTAAATGTAAGTAATTAAAATAAATGTTATAGAAGTTTGAAAGGAAGAAATAGTCCTTTAATATTCACAGATGATATTAATTCATACATACAAATTCCCAAAGCAAAGAATAGATAATATTAGAATTAATGACTGAACTCAAAAGTATTGCTGGGCATAAAAGAGTAAAGAATCTCCCAAAAGAATATTATTTTCCAGCATCAAGTGGTCAGAAAATAAATGGCTAAAAAATAAAATTTTTATAATGACACCATTACCATTGTTGCAAAATGATTGAGTATCCAGGAAAAAACTTAAGGCCTTTATGAGAAAATTATAAAAATATTTATGCAGTATACAGGAAGCTTGGGGCTGGTGCACTGGGATGATCCAGAGGGATGGTATGGAGAGGGAGGTGGGAGGGGGGTTCAGGATTGGGAACACATGTACACCCATGGCAGATTCATGTTGATGTATGGCAAAACCAATACAATATTGTAGAGTAATTAGCCTGTAATTAAAATAAATAAATTTAAATAAAGAAAAATTCTAAAAATAAAAAGAAATTTATGAATTAAAATATTCATTAAACGTGTTATTTGAAAAATTGTCATAATTCAATATGTAACCTGATTGTACTATGCATTAAAATAAATATACCAGTATTTTGTGTGCCTTGGAATGCTGATTTTAAGTTTTATTTCAAATATAAAAGAGCAAGAATAGCCCAAGATATGCCTAAAGAAGATCAAGTGAAAAGACCTGTCCTATCAAGATACACTGAGTAACTAAGTTTGTGAGACAGAGCTATAAAGATTTTCAGAGATAATAAAATATACAAAGATATTTTCATAACCTCATTCTGAAAAAAAGACTTCTTAAGCAGGGCAAAAAACATCAACCATACATCAAAGAATTATGATGTATGTAACAAAATCTGATTATGTTACAAGTAAGTACTTTTGGTAAAAATCATTATAAAGGAAGTTAAAAGACCTAATAATACATATGGTGGGAGAAGACAAATATTGAAATATAAAATGACTCTCACGATAAGACAAAGAATCCTTTTTAAAAAGAGGGGCAGAAAACTTGACCAATCACTTCACACAAAGGGGACATATAAAAGGCCAATGAAGGTATAAAAATATGTCCATTCTCATTTATGATCTGATAAATACATACTGAGCCTTCCAAGATAGCCCTAGTGGTAAAGAACTCACCTGCAAATGCAATAGATAAAAGGGACCTGTGTTCAAACCCTGGGTTGGAAGATCCTCTGGAGGATGAAACAGCAACCCAGTCCAGTATTCTTGCCTGGAGATTCCCATGGACTGAGGAGCCTGGCGAACTATATGGTCCATAGAGTCACAAAGAATCGGACACAACTGAAGCGACTTAAACACAAATACATGTTGCAACCACAGTGTAAAACCTCCACAAACAATTTTAAGAAGTTTGAAAATACCAAGTGTTGATGTGAATGCAAAGGTACCATAAATTACAGGTCCCAGTTCTTTGCTCCTCCCTATATACATGTCTTTGCCATAACCAAACAGTATTTCCCACCAAAGGTGAACTATCTTTCCCCACTTCTGATTTTTGATTAGCCTGATGCCTTGCTTTGGTCAGCGAGATGTTAGTAAAAGTTATGTTAGCAGAAGTTTGAAAGTGTGTGTGCTATTGCCTTGCTCTCTCGTGCATCTGCCATCACTATTGGAAATGGAAATGAAGAACACACGAAACAGATTTAGACCCACAAAACTACAGTGGGAAGCAGAGATAACGCACTGAATATAATGAGAATAAATGATTGCTGGGCTCAGTCACTGTGTTTGAGGTGGCTTGTTTAGAGCATCCTTGCGGCAATAACGAACCAATGTAGGTGCAAGGGGATCTTGCACAAAATTATTGTGGCATTATGAAGTGGTATAAATATTTTAGAAAAATAATTTTTCTAAATTACCCTCTTACACTGTTGGTGGGAATGCAAATTAGTACAGCCACTATGGAGAACAGTGTGGAGATTCCTTAAAAAACTGGAAATAGAACTGCCTTATGATCCAGCAATCCCACTGCTGGGCATACACACTGAGGAAACCAGAAGGAAAAGAGACACGTGTACCCCAATGTTCATCGCAGCACTGTTTATAATAGCCAGGACATGGAAGCAACCTAGATGTCCATCAGCAGATGAATGGATAAGAAAGCTGTGGTACATATACACAATGGAGTATTACTCAGCCATTAAAAAGAATACATTTGAATCAGTTCTAATGAGGTGGATGAAACTGGAGACTATTATACAGAGTGAAGTAAGCCAGAAGGAAAAACATAAATACAGTATACTAACGCATGTATGTGGAATTTAGAAAGATGGTAACGATAACCCTGTGTGCGAGACAGCAAAAGAGACACTGATGTATAGAACAGTCTTATGGACTCTGTGGGAGAGGGTGGGAAGATTTGGGAGAATGTCATTGAAACATGTGAAATGTCATGTATGAAACAGATGCCAGTCCAGGTTCAGTGCGATGCTGGATGCTTGGGGCTGGTGCGCTGGGAAGGCCCAGGGGATGGTATGGGGAGGTTGGGAGGAGGAGGGTTCAGGATGGGGAGCATGTGATTTTTAAAAAATTAAAAAAAAAAAAAAAAAAAAAAAAAAAAAATAAGTTTTTACTATTTATCAAATATAAATACATAAGTATTCCTCTAAAACCCAGAAATTTCACCCCTTTGGTGAATACTCTGGAGAAAGTCAGAATACATTGAAAAAAATGTTCAAAACATTATCTGTAGTAATTAAAACTGGAAAAATTCTAGATAAAACAAATAAATATATACCTTGAAATACATTATAAAATGAAATACAATATCATTCAGGAAAAAAACCTCTTTGTTATGCATATAACTATGTATCCTATAAACATAATATTAAATAAAAGAATGTTACTCTACAGAACATTTTGATTCAATTTTATAAAATAAAAAACACATAAAACTATCATTCTCAGGAATGCATATATAATGCATGTATATAAATAATATTCATCATTTTATTGGCTCTTCTGCATCTTGGATGCCTTCTCTTCAAGGAATGGAACTTCCACATTAAGAATTTCTAAGTACCCGACTCTCAGTTGAGAATGTACTTCTCAACTATCTATCACTATCCTGACTTCGAGGTCATGAGTATCTAATCTAGGCTCAACCAGCATGACACTCTGCCTGGAACTTCCAGTTTCAAGTTGCATGGGTGTGTGCTAACTCAGTCACGTCTGTCTCTTTGCGACCCTAAGGATGGTAGCCTGCCAGGCTCCTTTGTCTTTGGGATTCTCCAGGCAAGAATATTGGAATGTCTTGCCATTTTCTCCTCCAGGCGATCATCCTGCCCCAGGGATTGAACTGATGTTTCCTGCCTCTCCTGCATTGGCAGGCAGATTCTTTTTACAACTGAGCCACCTGGGAAATCCAAAGTAAAAACAGGGCAGTGAAAAATGTATGCTGTTACAAAACCAGTATTTCCAGTGACAGTAGTTTCCATGACAGCGTCTTTCTTTGGCAAGGTTTTGGCTGGCATTCTAGTAATCTAAAGTCCTTTGAACTTTGTAATTTTGTTTGTTTTGCTTTGTTTGTCACCATAAGTCATCAGTCTCCTAGAACTTTTCTGTGTAAAACACTACACTTCCAATAAAGTCTTCTTTTACAATGAGCCTGGGGTGATTGCTAGGGACTGCCACTAAGAAACCCGTGAGATATTATCTTACAAGACTTTAGGATGGGAAAAGACTGCTTGGGATCTTTCTTTCAAGTTTGGGTCAACAAGGTACTTAGAAAAGAATATGTCCAGCTAAATATATGCCACCTCACTACCAGGTATCTGAAGCCCTGGATAAACCTAGGTCAGTGATTCAATTTTTCTTTATTAGACACTATTCTCTATATTAGTTTGAAACTGTAATCCGAAGTGAGCAAAAAGGCCTTTGTTTTTCTGTTCAGAATGTGCCATGAGGTTTGCTCTGAGCCATCTTCCACATCACAAGGAATTGCCTCATTAACTTCGATGACATTATAAGAGCAACTGTATTACCTCATGATGCTGGAAAATATACTCAATAATCATTCTACTGCTTTACTTTAGCATCTGTGATTTCTGAAAGGAAATGTGTCCCTTTGAAACTGCTATATCCTTCTATTTCTCATGTTTAGTAATACAAAACCCTTTGAAAGGCCTGGAAGGGTTTATAAACCATGATAATTTGTAACAAACACAAACATAAAAGAAACATGTGTTGTAGAACAGAGTAAATTCACATGAGACACTGGTTTCACATCTATTTTGACTATAGCAGCAAAACAAGAGTATCAGAGAATCAACAAAGGGAAAACAAACGGCAGGGGAAAAAATACAAGCTGACAAACAAGTCTGAACATGGAATAAATGCAGCAACACAGAAAAAAGCAAACTGAAGTAAGACAAATGAGGTCTAAAATAAACAAAGGTAGCCCATCATGAAAACAATTGATAAAAACAAAAACTAAATAATCTAGCCAAGCTGAATAATACAAACGAAAAAAAGAAAGAAAATTTAAATTTCAGATTTAATTTTCTCAAGCAAGAAAGGACACACTAGAAGAAGAGGGGAAAAGAGACACTAGGAAAAGAAAAGGGATATTATATTGTGTGCAAGTTCTACCCCATAAATCTTAAAATACCTGAGAGACTTGAAATATTCTCACTCTTTAATAAACACATATAGAAACATATTTTGCTGTTCTCAAACTGTACTTTCTCACTATTACTGCCTTTGGGAATAAGGGGCTCAAAGCAGAAAGAATTTCAGGTTTAGTTTTCAGGGTTAAGTTTCCATAAGTACTTACAGACAGAAAACAGGTCAAAGAAGAAGGGCATGGCATGGTAGCACATTCTGAAAATAAATGACCCCCATAATGAATAAATATTTTCAATAATAAATTTGGTCATATATTTAATTGGTGAACACTTTCCTTTAAAGTAGTGGAGGCTACTCTAACCATAGGTAATTTCTAAGAGGTCTAATAAACAACAATAAACATGAGTATTTATATTCAATGCTTGAGAATTTTCAAAGCAATCTCACAGATGCTAATAGTAACCTCATTATTACAGGTTCTCACATTGTTTCCACATAGCTGATAGAAACAGATAAGTGGTATTTCACATAAATACTGTGACATTTTTGGCAAACTTTCTCAAGTGAAATTTATGAGAAATTAAGTCACAGAGGAACCAGAGATCAAATTGCTAACATAGGCTGGATTATTGAAAAAGCAAGAGAGTTACAGAAAAACATTTGCTTCTGCTTTACCGACTATGCCAAAGCCTTTGACTGTGTGGATCACAATAAACTGTGGAAAATTCTGAAAGAGATGGGAATACCACATCACCTGACCTGCCTCTTGAGAAACTTGTATGCAAGTCAGGAAGCAACAGTTGGAACTGGACATGGAACAACAGACTGGTTCCAAATAAGAAAAGGAGTACGTCAAGGCTGCATATTGTCACCCTGGTTATTTAACTTATATGCAGAATATATCATGTAAAATGCCAGGCTGGATGAAGCACAAGCTGGAATCAAGATTGCCGGGAGAAATAGCAATAACCTCAGATATGCAGATGACCCCACCCTTATGGCAGAAAGTGAAGAAGAACTAAAGAGCCTCTTGATGAAAGTGAAAGACGAGAGTGAAAAAGTTGGCTTAAAGCTCAACATTCAGAAAACTAAAATCATGGCGTCCAGTCCAGTCACTTCATGGCAAACAGATGGGGAAACAATGGAAAAAGTGGTTGACTTTATTTTTCTGGGCTCCAAAATCAGTGCAGATGGTGACTGCAGCCATGAAATTAAAAGACGCTTACTCCTTGGAAGGAAATTATGACCAACATAGATAGCATATTCAAAAGCAGAGACATTACTTTGCCAACAAAGGTCCATCTAATCAAGGCTATGGTTTTTCCAGTAGTCATGTGTGGATGTGAGAGATGGACTATAAAGAAAGCTGAGTGCCTAAGAATTGATGCTTTTGAATTGTGTTGTTGGAGAAGACTCTTGAGAGTCCCTTGGACTGCAAGGAGATCCAACCAGTCCATCCTAAAGGAGATCAGTCCTGGGTGTTCATTGGAAGGACTGGTGTTGAAGCGGAAACGCCAATGCTTTGGCCACCTGATGTAAAGAGCTGACTCATTTGAAAAGACCCTGATGCTGGGAAAGATTGAGGGCAGGAGGAGAAGGGGATGACAGAGGATTAAATTGTTGGATGGCATTACCAACTCAATGCACATGAGTTTGGGTAAACTCCGGGAGTTAGTGATGGACAGGGAGGCCTGGGGTGCTGCAGTTCATGGGGTCGCAAAGAGTCAGACACGAGTGAGTGACTGAACTGAACTGAAAATTATTTATAAGAACTTTATCTTTTTTAAGATTTTTTTTTATGTGGACCATTTTTGATGTCCTTTATAAAATTTGTTATAATATTGCTTCTATTAAGTTTTTTTTTTTTTTTTTTGGCCTCAAGGCATATGGGATCTTAGCTTCCTGAACAGGGATGGAACTTGTACCCCCTGAATTGGAAGGTTAAGTCTTAACCACTGGACCACTAAGGAAGTCCCTTGAACTTCGTTCAATAATACTATTCTAGATGTAAAGGATAGAAGAAAACTAGTTACATACAAGAGCTGACTTAAGACATGTTTCTCAAAGATTCTCATCATCATGTAAGAACTTGTTAGAAATGCAAAATATAAGTTTCCGTCTCAGACCTAATGAATCAGATATTCTGAGGGGTAGAACTAGGCAATATGTGTCTTCATGAGAACTACAGAAAACTCATATGCTGAAATTCATGTATTGGTTTATGTTTAATCTTTTATTAATGTTTACAATATTTATTAAAGATTTATAATATTATATTAGTTTCAGATGTACAACATAGCAATTCAACATTCTACAGATTATACAGCATTTAAAGTTATTGCAAAACAATGGCTGTGTTTCCCTGTTCTGTATCTTTTGAGCTCATTCCTCTGTCTTGCTCCTCACCCTTTCCCACTCCTTACTGGTAACCACTAGTTTGTTCTTTACATCTGTGAGTCTGCTATATGCTTTTGTTTGTTTTATTTTTAGATAACATATAAAAGTGATACTATTCAGAATTTATTATTTGCCTGTCTATGTCTAGAAAGTCCATGTTCATTTTACTGCATTTACCCCTGAGATTATGTCATTTAACTAGGTGTCAGAAAGAGATGATATGAAGACTACTAAAACCAATGACACTGGGGTACATATACCTTTTCAGATTAGTGTTTTCATTTTCTTTGGATATATATGCAGGAAGTGGGTTGTTAGATATATGATAGCTTTATTTTTAGCCTTTTTGAGGGAACACTATATTGTTTTCTGGGCTTCCCTGATAGCTCAAACTGTAAAGAATCTGCATGCAATGCAGGAGATGCAGGTTTGATCCCTGCATCAGGAAGATTGCCTGGAGAAGGGAATGGCTACCCACTCCAGTATTCTTTCCTGGAGAATCCCATGGACACAGGAGACTGGTGGGCTACAATCCATAGATGTCCCAAAGAGTCAGCCACGGCTGAGCGACTAAGCACATACTGTTTTCCATTGTGGTTACACCAACTTATATTCCCACCATCAGTGTACAAGAGTTCTCTTCTCTCCATATCCTGGTCAACTTTTGTTATTTGTGAATTTTCGATGAAACCCATTCTGACAGGTGTGAGGTGATATATCATTCAGGGATGGACAATACAATTTATGTCAGAGAGTGTTCTACCATGTTCTTTTCCAGGAATTTTATGGTTTTAGGTCTTATATTTAGACCTTTAATCTACATTGAGTTTATTTTTGTATATAGTGTAAATAATTTTCTAATCTCTCATTCATTACATTTACATGTAGCTGTCCAGTTTTCCCAACATCACTTATTGGAGAGACTGTTTCTCCATTGTAAATTCTTGTTCCTTTGTCATAGATTAATTGACTCCGAGTGTATGGGTCTATTTCCAGGTTCTTATTCTATTCTATTGATATATCTATTTTTGTGCCAATACCATACTGTTTTGATTACTAAAGCTTTGTAGTATAGTCTGAGGTCAGAGAGAATGATATGTCCAGTTTTGTTTTGTTTTTCCTCCAAGATTGTTTTTGCAATTTTGTGGTTTCTTATAAATTTTAGGATTATTAGTTCCAGTTCTATAAAACAGTATATGGGTATTTTGATAGGGATTGCATTAAATCCTTAGATTGCTTTGGGTAGTGTGTACATTTTAGCACTAATACTTCTAATCCAAGAATATGGTATATCTTTTAATTTATTTGAATAATTTTCAAATTCCTTCATTAATATTGTATCATTTTCAGAATATAAATTGTTCACAAACATGGTTAAGTTTATACCTAGGTATTTTCTTCTTTGTGATGTGATTTTTAAATGGATTTTTTGCCTCTGCATTCTCTCTCTAATCATTAGTAGTGTACATAAAGGCAACATGTTTCTACCTATTAAACATGTAAAGAAGAGCTAATAACTATCCTAAAACTGTTCCAAAAAATTGAAGAGGAGGGAACATTCCCAAAGTCACTCTAAGAGATCACCATCGCCCTGATAACAAAACAAGACAAAAACACTACAAAAAGGAAAATTACAGGCCAATATCTCTGATGAATATTCATACAAAAAAAAAAAAACTTCAACAAAATGATAGCAAAACAAGTTCAATAATACATAAACAAGATAATATACCATGAACAAGGTGTATTTATCCCAGGGATGCAAGGACAGTTCAATATTCTCAAATAAATCAATTTGATATACCACATTAACAAATGGAAATATAAAGATCACATGATCAACCAAACACACACAGGAATAGATCATCCTTTTGAAAAATTCAACATTTATTCATGATAAAACCTGTCATCAAAATTGGTATATATAACATAACTATTACAATAAAGGCCACTTACGACAAACCCACAGCTAATGTCATACTGAATGATGAAAAGCTAAAAGTCTTTTTCTTCTAAAATCAAGAACAGGCCAAGAATACCTACTCATCACTTCTACTTAACATATTGATTGTATTGATCAGTGAGCTGGAAGACAGGACAAAAGAATTTTCCCTAACTGAAATCCAAAGAAAAATAATAATAATAAGAGAAGAGGGAATTACTTGGTAGTCCAGGGGTTAGGACTTGGTGCTGTCACTGCCACGGGCCTGGGTTCAATCCCTGGTCAGGGAACAAAGATCCTATAAACTGCACAACACTGCCAGAAAAGTAAATAATAATAAAATAAAGACAGAACAAAAGAAAAGAATAGAATATTCAAGAACTATGGGACCATTTCAAAAGGTCTAACATTTGTCTAATTAAAATAGAAGGAGAATAAACTTCACATTGTCTTTTAAGAGTTTTGTAGAGTGCATACTCAACACTTCTGCATTTTCTCTGTTGCCAAAATTTGATCCTATAACCTGCAAAGGAGATTGAGAAATACAGCCTTTTAGCTGGGCACATTGATCAGTGCTCTATTACACAGGAAATTTTAGATAATAAATGTTGCCTTTGGAAAAGTCTATTCCATTTAGCTAGAAGTAATGAAGTGGGAGTCAAACAGTTAGTTTCTAGAAACAACTTTTGCCACTCTCAGGTTGAAGAATTTTATACTGTTATGTTTATCTTCTACTATTACAAATAGCTGTGAAAAGAAGAGGAGCGAAAAGCAAAGGAGAAAAGGAAAGATATAAACATCTGAATGCAGAGTTCCAAAGAATAGCAAGAAAAGATAAGAAAGCCTTCTTCAGCAATCAATGCAAAGAAATAGAGGAAAACAACAGAATGGGAAAGACTAGAGATCTCTTCAAGAAAATCAGAGATACCAAAGGAACATTTCATGCAAAGATGGGCTCGATAAAGGACAGAAATGGTATGGACCTAACAGAAGCAGAAGACATTAAGAAGAGATGGCAAGAATACACAGAAGAACTGTACAAAAAAGATCTTCACGACCCAGATAATCACAATGGGTGATCACTGACCTAGAGCCAGACATCCTGGAATGTGAAGTCAAGTGGGCCTTAGAAAGCGTCACTACGAACAAAGCTAGTGGAGGTGATGGAATTCCAGCTGAGCTATTCCAAATCCTGAAAGATGATGCTGTCAAAGTGCTGCACTCAACATGCCAGCAAATGTGGAAAACTCAGGAGTGGCCACAGGACTGGAAAGGGTCAGTTTTCATTCCAATCCCAAAGAAAGGCAATGCCAAAGAATGCTCAAACTACCGCACAATTGCACTCATCTCACACGCTAGTAAACTAATACTCAAAATTCTCAAAGCCAGGCTTCAGCAATATGTGAACCATGAACTTCCTGATGTTCAAGCCTGTTTTAGAAAAGAAAGAGGAACCAGAGGTCAAATTGCCAACATCCGCTGGATCATCGAAAAAGCAGGAGAGTTCCAGAAAAACATCTATTTCTGCTTTATTGACTATGCCAAAGCCTTTGACTGTATGGATCACAGTAAACTGTGGGAAATCCTGAAAGAGATGGGAATACCAGACCACCTGACCTGCCTCTTGAGAAATCTGTATGCAGGTCAGAAAGCAACAGTTGGAACTGGACATGGAACAAGAGACTGGTTCCAAACAGGAAAAGGAGTACGTCAAGGCTGTATATTGTCACCCTGTTTATTTAACTTATATGCAGAGTACATCATGAGAAACGCTGGACTGGAAGAAACACAAGCTGGAATCAAGATTGCTAGGAGAAATATCAATAACCTCAGATATGCAGACGACACCACCCTTATGGCAGAAAGTGAAGAGGAACTCAAAAGCCTCTTGATGAAAGTGAAAGTGGAGAGTGAAAAAGTTGGCTTAAAGCTCAACATTCAGAAAATGAAGATCATGGCATCCGGTCCCACAACTATTTTCTATGGGAAATAGATGGGGAAACAGTGGAAACAGTGTCAGACTTTATTTTTCTGGGCTCCAAAATCACTGCAGATGGTGACTGCAGCCATGAAATTAAAAGACGCTTACTCCTTGGAAGGAAAGTTATGACCAACCTAGATAGCATATTCAAAAGCAGAGACATTACTTTGCCAACAAAGGTTCGTCTAGTCAAGGCTATGGTTTTTCCTGTGGTCATGTATGGATGTGAGAGTTGGACTATGAAGAAAGCTGAGCTCTGAAGAATTGATGCTTTTGAACTGTGGTATTGGAGAAGACTCTTGAGAGTCCCTGGGACTGCAAGGAGATCCAACCAGTCCATTCTGAAGGAAATCAGCCCTGGGATTTCTTTGGAAGGAAAGATGCTAAAGCTGAAACTCCAGTACTTTGGCCACCTCATGCAAAGAGTTGACTTATTGGAAAAGACTCTGATGCTGGGAGGGATTGGGGGCAGGAGGCGAAGGGGACGACAGAGGATGAGATGGCTGGATGGCATCACTGACTCGATGGACGTGAGTCTGAGTGAACTCCAGGAGTTGGTGATGGACAGGGAGGCCTGGCGTGCTGCGATTCATGGGGTTGCGAAGAGTCAGACATGACTGAGCGACTGATTTAATCTGATCTGATTATGAGAGATGCCTAGTCATTCCTTCTATATAAATGAGGTTGGTCTGGTAAGTGCATGCGTGCTAAGCTGCATCCATCATGTCTAACTCTGTGCAACCCCGTGGACTCTAGCCGACCAGCTCCTCTGTCCATGGTACAGTCATGTGCAAATCTGTATGAACTGCATAAAGATGAGTATATCTCTCTCAGTTGTGTCTGATTTTTCGCAACCCCATGGACTGTAGTTTGCCAGGCTCCTCTGTCCATGGAATCCTCTAGGCAAGAATACTGGAGTAGGTATCTGTACTCTTCTGCATGGGATCTTCCCAACCCAGAGATCAAACCTAGGTGTCTCGTATTGCAGACAGACTCTTTACTGTCTGAGCCACCAGGGAAGACCATATCTCACCTTAGAAATACTGATTTCTATTCCTCATATCAACATGGTTGATACTGAGTGGAAGTCATACTACAGTGCTGAAAAAATTCAGAGGATTAAGTTGTATTGGGGGACCAATCCCAGGCATCCAATATGTAAACATCGAGAGTAGGATTTGTTGTCAAGTCTGTTGAACCATGGGGCTTCCCAGGTGGCTCAGTCGTAAGAACCCACCTGCCAATGCAAGGAGACATGAGAAATGCTGTTTCAATCCCGTGGTCAGGAAGATCCCCTGGAGAAGGGCACGACAACCCACTCCAGTATTCTTGCTGGGGAATCCCATGGATAGAGGAATCTGGTAGGCTACAGTCCATGGGGTCACAGAGTTGGGCATGACTAAAGCAACTTAGGATGTGTGCATGCACTGTTGAAAAACATGGGAGGAAAACTTTTTTTTTTTTTTTTTTGAGACCACTTAATTTAATTTTATTTATTTATTTTTCATTAGACTTAACTCTATTCATTATTTTTATTATTTTAATATAAATTTATTTATTTTAATTGGAGGCTAATTACAATATTGTATTGGTTTTACCATACATCATCATGAATCCACCACAGGCGTACATGTGTTCCCCACTTTAATTTGGGTGGAATACCAAGTGGATTAATGGGAGAAAAATATTTAAAAGGGAATAAAGAAAAAAAAAAGAGAATGTTTCAAAGCTAGAATTCATAAAAATGCAGGCAACCTTTCAGTTCAGTTCAGTACAGTTGAGTCCCTCAGTTATGTCCAACTCTTTGCAACCCCATGAATCGCAGCATGCCAGGCCTCCCTGTCCATCACCAACTCCCAGAGATCACTCAAACTCACGTCCATCGAGTCAGTGATGCCATCCAGCCATCTCATCCTCTGTCGTCCCCTTCTCCTCCTGCCCCCAATCCCTCCCAGCATCAGAGTCTTTTCCAATGAGTCAACTCTTTGCATGAGGTGGCCAAAGTACTGGAGTTTCAGCTTTAGCATCATTCCTTCCAAAAAACACCCAGGACTGATCTCCTTTAGAATGGACTGGTTGGATTTCCTTGCAGTCCCAGGGACTCTCAAGAGTCTTCTCCAGCACCACGCTTCAAAAGCATCAATTCTTCAGCTCTCAGCTTTCTTCACAGTCCAACTCTCACCTCCATACATGACTACTGGAAAAACCATAGCCTTGACTAGACAGACCTTTGTTGGCAAAGTAATGTCTCTGCTTTTGAATATGCTATCTAGGTTGGTCATAACTTTCCTTCCAAGGAGTAAGTGTCTTTTAATTTCATGGCTGCAATCACCATCTGCAGTGATTTTGGAGCCCCCCAAAATAAAGTCTGACACTGTTTCCACTGTTTTCCCATTTCCCATGAAGTGATGGGACCAGATGCTATGATCTGGTCAAATTATTTAAGTTTGCATTTTATGGGAAATGTGAAGCTATCCAACTTTAGAGTAGGTTGAAAAAGCTGAGAAGTTTTCACAGTAAATAAATCACAAAAACTGGCTTTAAAAAGAAGAAAACTGAAGATAGAAAATTCTGTTGGGGGAATGGCACATTTATAGTAGAAGTAGTAGATAAAGTAATACATAAATGTGAATCATGTTTAAGGCAACATCTGTCTACTTCCCTAATTTAGCTATAGACAATGTTTGAAAACAGCCAGGGCACCCAAAATCTATACCTCACTGGAAGTTACCTTGAATTCCACATTTGACTGTATACTGAAAAATATATTCTAGAATTTTAGATGCACTGCAAAATTTACCTTATTCTTACTAAATTATTTTTTGGAGGGAAGAAGTTATTCATTTTATTCCTTTCTTTGCCTGAGATTGGAAAATATCAATTAATCAATCTGAAGTTCAGATCCTCTTTGAACAGTTATTTTGAGAGTATGCAGTATACTGGGAAAAAGAGAGCTCACTGTCTGCTCACTTACTCACCAGAAGTTTAACATGTTGAGAAGCATCTTGTAGTATTTGGAATTTATCCGTCATTAAACATAAATGAGAAAGAGACTGTGATACACAAATGTGCCAGTGCCAAATGGATGCATGTATTAAAGACACTGTAACCATCTGGACTCAATATGGGACCCAGAATGTTCCCATTTATCAAATTATAATTCCCATACAATATTTTATATCTGTAATTCAATGTTGATGAAAACAGAATTATTTTCAATTTGTCCAAGTGGTTTTCAGGAGTAGTGTAGAAACTTAGGGCTTTGCTGGTTTCTCAGATGGTGAAGAACACACTTTTCAGCACGGGAAAAGATTTGTGACCCATAAAGAACTTTACAAAAATGCCTTTGACTCTGTGGAATGAAGAAACATAGGGACAAATGTTAGTCACCATCAGAGAAGCATGCAAAACATTTAAGAATTTACATATTTGATGATTATTTTTACCTTCAGCCATCTGAATTCATTCTCCCAACCTTTAAAATGCTTCCCCTTATTAATTATTTGAATATGAAGTAGATTGCAAAGTTGAATTCAATTTTTCCATATCCATACAAATTTATCACTTTCTCAGTGGCAATCATGTGTTTCATATCACATGTGTTTTATTATCACTGCAATCCCATTAAAAAAATATTATTTATCCATTTTTAACAAAAATGAAAACTATGTCAAAGAAGTTAAATATCATCCTTAAGATAACACATCTTTTTTTAATAGAACAGTTGGAATTTATTTCTAATTTAGGATTTTCCAAATTTTATATCCATTTTACTGCATTTACCCTCCAGATTATGTCATTTAATTTGGTGTCAGTTAGAAGTGAGGCAAAGCTTACTAAAAACAATGAGCTTTTACCAAGAAAAGGCTCTTCTTTCAAGCAATGAAATGAAAGGGTAGGATCAGAGATCTTGTTGAGGAAGTAGTCATCACTCTCCTTTGTTTTTTCCTTTTTGCCAGCACTTTAACTTTTGTAACAGAGAACAAACCTGACTCCTTTATCTCCAAACCTTGTGCTCCTTTACCTGTGCCTAGTCATGCTGACTCTACAATGTTTCCCATCATGCTGATTCTCCAATGGTTTCCCATCACAGGTAGAAAAATACTCAGATTTTCTCTTGAGCTAACAGGTTCTGACATGAGCTGTTCTCTGATTGCTCCCTTACTCACTTCTTACTTCTTTCCTTATTGAGTTCTTGCCAAAAATTTAACATACCAAAAAAGCATACTTTGGGGTCATGGTGCTTACTTATATCCATCCTCTTCTAGCTAGCTCCATGACTGATTCTTCTTTCATATACATGTCAGATCAAATTTGTTATCATGAGAAAAGACTTTTCTGGGGGCTCAAATTAAAGAGAAATTCTCCATACATGAATAACTTCTAACCCCATGTCCAAGGAGCAGTGGCTGTATGGGCGCAAGAGGGCCTAGAGAAGCTATCCCACGTTGAAGGTCAGGAAAGGTGGCGGTGAGGAGATACCCCTCGTCCAAGGTAAGGAGCAGTGGCTGCGCTTTGCTGGAGCAGCCATGAAGAGATACTCCACGCCCAAGGTAAGAGAAACCCAAGTACGATGGTAGATGTTGCAAGAGGGCATCAAAGGGCAGACACACTGAAACCATACTCACAGAAAACTAGTCAATCTAATCACACTAGGACCACAGCCTTTTCTAACTCAGTGAAACTAAGCCATGCCCATGGGGTACCCAAGATGGGCAGGTCATGGTAGAGAGATCTGACAGAATGTGGTCCACTGGAGAAGGGAATGACAAACCACTTCAGTATTCCTGTCTTGAGAACCCCATGAACAGTATGAAAAGGCAAAATGATAGGATACTGAAAGAGGAACTCCCCAGGTCAGTAGGTGCCCAGTATGCTACTGGAGATCAGTGGAGAAATAACTCCAGAAAGAATGAAGGGATGGAGCCAAAGCAAAAAGAATACCCAGCTGTGGATGTGACTGGTGATAGAAGCAAGGTCCGATGCTCTAAAGAGCAATATTGCATAGGAACCTGGAATGTCAGGTCCATGAATCAAGGCAAATTGGAAGTGGTCAAGGAAGAGATGGCAAGAGTGAATGTCAACATTCTAGGAATCAGCGAACTGAAATGGACTAGAATAGGTGAATTTAACTCAGATGACCATTATACATACTACTGAGGGCAGGATGCCTCAGAAGAAACGGAGTAGCCATCATAGTCAACAAAAGAGTCTGTAATGCAGTACTTGGATGCAATCTCAAAAACGACAGAATGATCTCTGTTTGTTTCCAAGGCAAACCATTCAATATCACAGTAATCCAAGTCTATGCCCCAACCAGTAATGCTGAAAAAGCTGAAATTGAATGGTTCTATGAAGACCTACAAGACCTTTTAGAACTAACACCCAAAAAAGATGTCCTTTTCATTATAGGGGACTAGAATGCAAAAGTAGGAAGTCAAGAAACACCTGGAGTAACAGGCAAATTTGGCCTTGGAATACGGAACGAAGCAGGGCAAAGACTAATAGAGTTTTGCCAAGAAAATGCACTGGTCATAGCAAACACCCTCTTCCAACAACACAAGAGAAGACTCTACACATGGACATCACCAGATGGTCAACAATGAAATCAGATTGATTCTATTCTTTGCAATCAAAGATGGAGAAGCTCTATACAGTCAACAAAACCAAGACCAGGAGCTGACTGTGGCTCAGATCATGAACTCCTTATGCCAAATTCAGACTGAAATTGAAGAAAGTAGGGAAAACCACTAGACCATTCAGGTATGACCTAAATCAAGTCCCTTATGATTATACAGTGGAAGTGAGAAATAGATTTAAGGGCCTAGATTTGATAGATAGAGTGCCTGATGAACTATGGAATGAGGTTCATGACATTGTACAGGAGACAGGAATCAAGACCATCCCCATGGAAAAGAAATGCAAAAAAGCAAAATGGCTGTCTGGGGAGGCCTTACAAATAGCTGTGAAAAGAAGAGAAGCAAAAAGCAAAGGAGAAAAGGAAAGATATAAGCATCTGAATGCAGAGTTCCAAAGAATAGCAAGGAGAGATAAGAAAGCCTTCCTCAGCAATCAATGCAAAGAAATAGAGGAAAACAACAGAATGGGAAAGACTAGAGATCTCCTTGAGAAAATTAGAGATACCAAAGGAACATTTCATGCAAAGATGGGCTCGATAAAGGACAGAAATGGTATGGACCTAACAGAAGCAGAAGATATTAAGAAGAGGTGCCAAGAATACACAGAAGAACTGTACAAAAAAGATCTTCACAACCCAGATAATCATGATGGGTGATCACTGACCTAGAGCCAGACATCCTGGAATGTGAAGTCAAGTGGGCCTTAGAAAGCATCACTACGAACAAAGCTAGTGGAAGTGATGGAATTCCAGTTGAGCTGTTTCAAATCCTGAAAGATGATGCTATGAAAGTGCTGCACTCAATATGCCAGCAAATGTGCAAAACTCAGCAGTGGCCACAGGACTGGAAAAAGTCAGTTTTCATTCCAATCCCAAAGAAAGGCAATGCCAAAGAATGCTCAAACTACCACACAATTGGACTCATCTCACATGCTAGTGAAGTAATGCTCAAAATTCTCGAAGCCAGGCTTCAGCAATATGTGAACCGTGAACTTCCTGATGTTCAAGCCTGTTTTAGAAAAGAAAGAGGAACCAGAGATCAAATTGCCAACATCTGCTGGATCATGGAAAAGTCAAGAGAGTTCCAAAAAACATCTATTTCTGCTTTATTGACTATGCCAAGCCTTTGACTGTGTGGATCACCATAAACTGTGGAAAATTCTTCAAGAGATGGGAATACAAGACCACCTGACCTGCCTCTTGAGAAATCTGTATGCAGGTCAGGAAGCAACAGTTAGAACTGGACATGGTACAACAGACTGGTTTCAAATAGGAAAAAGAGTACATCAAGGTTGTATATTGTCATCCTGTTTATTTAACTTATATGCAGAGTACATCATGAGAAACGCTGGGCTGGAAGAAGCACAAGCTGGAATCAAGATTGCCAGGAGAAATATCAATAACCTCAGATATGCAGATGATACCACCCTTATGGCAGAAAGTGAAGAGGAACTCAAAAGCCTCCTGATGAAAGTGAAAGCGGAGAGTGAAAAAGTTGGCTTAGAACTCAACATTCAGAAAACAAAGATCATGGCAGCTGGTCCCATCACTTCATGGCAAATAGATGGGGAAACAATGTCAGACTTTATTTCTGGGGGCTCCAAAATCACTTCAGATGGTGACTGCAGCCATGAAATTAAAAGACGCTTACTCCTTGGAAGGAAAGTTATGACCAACCTAGATAGCATATTCAAAAGCAGAGACATTACTTTACCAACAAAGGTTCGTCTAGTCAAGGCTATGGTTTTTCCTGTGGTCATGTATGGATGTGAGAGTTGGGCTGTGAAGAAGGCTGAGAGCCGAAGAATTGATGCTTTTGAATTGTGTTGTTGGAGAAGACTCTTGAGAGTCCTTTGGACTGCAAGGAGATCCAACCAGTCCATTCTAAAGGAGATCAGCCCTGGGATTTCATTGGAGGGAATGATGCTGAAGCTGAAACTCCAGTACTTTGGCCACCTCATGCAAAGAGGTGACTCACTGGAAAAGACTCTGATGCTGGGAGGGATTGGGAGCAGGAGGCGAAGGGGACGACAGAGGATGAGATGGCTGGATCGCATCACTGACTCGATGGACGTGAGTCTGAGTGAACTCCGGGAGTTGGTGATGGACAGGGAGGCCTGGCGTGCTGTGATTCATGGGGTTGCAAAGAGTTGGACATGACTGAGCGACTGAACTGAACTGAATCAATAAACTATTAGTACCTTGGGAGCAAGTATATTATTTATACTGACTATGGTACCTGACATGTAAGAGATGCATAATAAAGTTTTCAACCAATACACAATTAATAGTGAATATAAAAGCTCTATGGGCTGCCTAGGTGGTGCAGTGGTAAAGAATCTGCCTGTTAATGCAAGAAGAGGCAATAGTCATCTAATTCCTGGGATGGAAAGATTCCCTGGAGGAGGAAATGGCAGTCCAATCTAGGATTCTTGCCTGGAGAGTCCCAGGAGAGAGGAGTCTGGCAGGCTACAGTCCACAGCATCTCAGAGACTTGGACACAACTGAGTAACTGAGCACAAACATACATACAAGTTCTATATAGCAAAAAAAAAGGAAAGGAAAATGAAAAAAATCCATTATGAGTCACCAGTCCAGGTTCAATGCACGATACTGGATTCTTGAGGCTGGTGCACTGGGACGACCCAGAGGGATGGTATGGAGAGGGAGGAAGGAGGAGGGTTCAGGATGAGGAACACATGTATACCTGTGGCGGATTCATTTTGATATATGGCAAAACCAATACAATATTGTAAAGTTAAAAAATAAAATAAAATTTAAAAATTTTTTAAAAATAAATAAATAAAACAAAAACATTCAATTTAGTTCAGTATCTCAGTTGTGCTCAACTCTTTGAAACCCCATGGACTACAGCATGTCAGGCTTCCCTGTCCATCACCAACTCCTGGAGATGGCTCAAACTCATGTCCATCGAGTTGGTGATGCCATCCAACCATCTCATCCTCTGTCATCCCCTTCTCCTCCTGCCTTCAATCTTTCTCAGCATCAGGGTCTTTTCCAAAGAGTCAGTTCTTCATATCAGGTAGCCAAATTATTGGAGTTTCAGCTTCAGCATCAGTCTTCCAAGGAATATTCAGGACTGATTTCTTTTAGGATTGACTGGTTGTAACTCCTTGCAGTCCAAGGTATTCTCAAGAGTCTTCTCCAGCACCACAGTTCAAAAGCATCAATTCTTTGGCACTCAGCTTTCTTTATAGTCCAACTCTCACATCCATACATGACTACTGGAAAAACCATAGCTTTGACCAGATGAAACTTTGTTGGCAACGTAATGTCTCTGCTTTTTAATATGCTGTCTAGGTTAGTCATAACTTTTCTTCTGAGGAGTAAGCATCTTTAAATTTCATGGCTGCAATCAGCATCTGCAGTATTTTGGAGCCCAAAGAAATAAAGTCTCTCTCTGTTTCCACTGTTTCCCCATCTATTTACCATGAAGTGATGAGACCAGATGCCATGATCTTAGTTTTTTTGACTTGTGGTAAAGGTGTAAAAACAACAACCAAAAAGATACTATCATTCACAGAAACTAAAAGAGGAATTTAGAATTCAGATATTTTCTGGATTCTTTCCCACATGATTCCTTCTTGAAAGGAAGGTATTACAATATTTTCGTTCATAGTCTAGGACAAATATTTAATCATGATTGTGATTTGATGTGCTTATCTTATGGTAAAATGTCATGAAGGGGATAGAACCTTTTCTGATGTCTCTATTTCCACTGCACCAATTCTTCAGAAAAAGTCATCTGACCTATGCTCTTTGCAGCAGATTTGCTAATTTCTACTCCTTTTTTTCCCTCCATTGCACCAAAGCGGTAAAGGGCTAGTTGTACCCTGTTTGTTTTGGGCCTTGCAGTTTCCCATGACAGGTCTTTGTTAAATTCCAAAGTTTATTTTGGAGGTTGGGAGTGGTAAAATAGATAAACAACCTTATGTTTATTCAATGTGGGGTGCATATGTGGCCCAGTGTTCAATGCAGTCCAATCTAGCTCACCAGGAAGACTGTGCATTGATATTCCAAATACATATGTAGAAAGGATAAAATATTATTGTCTTAATGCTGTCATTTTCTCTTATTTTTTCATTTCTTTTCTTACTGGGGGAGCTATGGTTGAAAATAGCATTCCAGTATTTCAAAGTTTTCCTCAAACAGTATATAATAGAATTATGAACTCTCCTATCAAACCCAAGCTCTCTGTGTGTGTTTGTTCCCTGTGTGTGCTTGTCTGTTTGTATACTCAAGAGAGAGAGAAAAAAAAAAAAAAGATCTTGTGACATAAAATTTTTGGTACATTAACTGATTGAAAAGTTGAAAATTACTTTGAGAGTTACATGTATTAGATATACAACTAAGAAATGAATATTGAGAAAGAAAGAAGCACAAAAAAAGGAAAAAAAAAAGACTGGTAATACCAAGGGTATCTTTATCAGACTAATTTGTACCATTCATAATGGCACCTAGCCATACTCTGCTGCTGCTAAGTCGCTTCAGTCATGTCAGACTCTGTGCGACCCCAGAGACAGCAGCCCACCAGGCTTCCCCGTCCCCGGGATTCTCAAGGCAAGAACATTGGAGTGGGTTGCCATTTCCTTCTCCAATGCATGAAAGTGAAAAGTGAAAGTGAAGTCGCTTAGTCGTTCCTGACTCTTAGCGACCCCATGGACTGCAGCCTACCAGGCTCCTCTGTCCATGGATTTTCCAGCAAGAGTACTGGAGTGGGGTGCCATTGCCTTCTCCGTGCCATACTCTACTCTCGAAGAATTCAGTTTATCCTTTAAGTCCTGACTCAGTTACTCTAAAACTGTGTCTAATTTCTCCAAAAGTATGTGCATCATACAAAATAATTCCAATACTCCCTATATTGCATCTGACTTTGATCCTTCCTTTTAAAGTTAATTTAAATTTTTCTTATGTAACCAAATTAACTGGCAATTTTGGGGCCATTTAGTCTACAGATAGATTATAAACATCAATATCTATATAGATATGTTAATAGATACAATTTACCCTCAAACAACATGGAGGATTAGGAACATGAAGAGAGTCAAAAAACCCACCTATAACTTTAGAGTTGGCCTTCATATTCCCAGTTCAGCATCCATAGATTCCACTAACTGCTAATCATGTTAGTTAGCTGCTACGGTATGTACTTAGTGAAAAAAAATACATGTGTAAGTGCACCCACAGTTCAAAACCATATTGTTCAAGAGTCCACTGTATAATCAATTATTTTCACGTTACCAAGTCATTCCTCATAATTGCTATCTTAAAATTTTAATCAGTCACTTAAATTTATCACACTCACTGTTTGTGAGGTTATTGAGAGTTAATGGAACAATTTGGTTTTGTCACATTTATGCCCATTAAAACTGCTTTCAACACAGGTGACACTCAATAAATGTTCTTTGAATAAGTAAACAAATTATATTTCTGCTTCTTTGCCCATACTCTTAGCAGAAGCCTTATCATCATTCCTTTCCAAGGAGTTCACATTCCACACACACACACACACACACACACATATATATATAAATCCCAGTAATAGCTATCTGAAAGCTTCCATATACCATTAATTCCCTCAAGATCTTCCCATACCAACTCACTGACAAGTATGATATTATCTGTCCATAAATGCATAATACCCTTGAAAGAAAACATTTGCAAATTTCCTGTAGTTTCAAGTATTGTAGTCTCAAACAGTGTTACAGAATTAGAGAAGATTTATGTATCTTTTTTAATCCACATGTCATTTGACATCCATTTATGATGGATCATAGCAAAGAGTCTACTTGGTCTAGAGTTATGTAAAATTGAATCACTTATTTGATAAGGAAATTTCAGGAACACATGAAATACCTAGATACTGCTCTCAGCTATGAATAAAATAGTCAACATAAACTGAAAAGAAAAAGTGAAGTAGTGTTTAAAGGATAAAAAATAATACTGTGAATATTTCATTAATAAAATTGTCTGTATGTCAAGTACTTCTCTGACAGTAGTTGAAATGAAAAAATTGTCCATGAGAAAGAGATCACTGAAAGTATCAGTGACTGTGGCAGAGGATAATGATGAGGAAATGTGGATATACATGCAGAAAAATATAATAAAGTGAAAAGAAAGTAAGAACTCAATTAGCTCTTGGTAGGAATTAAATGGCTTCTCTCATGGGTCAGACAGCAGAGAATCCATCTGCAATGCAGGAGACCCAGGTTCAATCCTAGGATCAGAAAGATCCCCTGAAGAAGAGAATGCCAACGCACTCCAGGATTCTCGCCTGGAGAATCCCATGGACAGAGGAGTCTGGTGGGCTACAGTCAACAGGGTTGCAAAGAGTCAGACAAGACTGAGCAACTAACACTTTCACTTTCAGGAATTAAATATGGGGCTTCCCAGATGGCGCTAGTGTTAAAGAACCCGCCTGTCAATGCAGGAAACATGAGACATGGGTTCAATCCCTGGTTCAGGAAGATACCCTGGAGGAGGGCATGGCAACCCACTCCAATTTTCTTGCCTGGAGAATCCCATGGACAGAAGAACCTGGCGGGGTATAGTCCAGGGTCGCAAAGAGTTAATAAGACTGAAGTTACTTAGCACACAGCAGTAATTAAATCCATGAAAGAAATGACTAGAGAGCTAACCTCTTAGCTCATTTTAAATATGCAATACAGTATTATTAACTATCATCACTATACTGTCTGTCAGATGTCCAGAACTCATTCATCTTGCATAACTAAAACTTTGTACCCTTTGACAACTATTTCTCATTTCCCTCTCCTTGCATCCAAACCTGGCAACCACTATTCTACTTCTAGGAATTTGACTATTTACATCCTCCGTATAAGTGAGATCATGCAGTGTTTGTCTTTCTGTATATGGCTTACGTTAAATCTTCTACACACACACACACACACACACGTGATATATGACACAGGAATAAAAGAACAATTCTGACTCTGTGAACAGATGGCTATTGTGACACAAAAACGAAAAATAAACTCATTTTGAAGGAGATGGGAAACATCCTAAAGCTAACATTATTCAAGAAGTTCTTAGAAACTACTGAAAACACAACATTATTGGGCTTCATTGAGAAAGTATCTGTTCATATGTGCTGTATGTAACATTGCTATATGAAACAATTGCAGTTCAGTGATTAAGTAGCTTCTCATTTTTATTTTATGGGGAAGACTTTGGATGTAATTCTAGATCTGATTCCCAAACTTTGCAAATAAGTTCATTATTTTGATTTTTCTTCAAAGAATACAATTACATCATTCCATAATCGTAAAATTACTTATTGTTTTAAAACCATTTTTCTATGTAACATGGCAGATAGTGGAAATCACATAGAATTTAATATCAGAGACCTAGATTTAAAGCTGAGTTTTGATGTTTGATAGCTGTGGATCTTAGAATATTAACCTCTCAAAGCTTTTGTTTCTTCATGTGTAAGTGGATTTAACAAGGTGTAGTCACAAAATTATTTGAATAATGAGGAGTGATAGGTTTAAGAAGCATTTTTAAACTAAATGTTACAAGATATATTTCCTACTATATTTACATAAGAAAATGAAAGACTTGGTAAAATTTCCATAAAATGCCTGATTAAAAAAAAAATCAAACAGAATAAACAGTTATTCTGCTTAACAGAATGATATGGCCATTTCAAAAGAATCACTTTTCTAAATCATGCTGCTAAAGCAGAGTTGTACTTCTTCGGGTGAGTTTCCATAAGAGCTACTTTCTGCAAGATGCTTTATACATATTTGCGTCCCTTTCCTAACTACCTATTAAAGACATAGAGAGGCTGGCATCCTTAAAACACTTCTTATTTCTCTCTCTCCTTCCTTATGACTCTTTACATTGGATGAGATGCTAATCAAAATGTAGGACATGGTGGGTATTTTTCTTTTGCCGTGGAAAAAAAAATAAAAAACACAGTGTCAGTCATTGACAGTCTTTAAAGAGTGTCTTCTGTTGACTGACAACTTTTAAGCCAATTCTATTTTGCCTGAGAATGCCTGAGATATCAGACTTCATAGTTAAGGATGCTATTTAGGAACTCTAGGAGTTTGTGATGTTCTTACTGCTCAACAAGTGTAAGTAAGAGCTCCCACAAGGCTGCTGTAAAAAGAAAATCCCTTTTTCTTTCCACTTAATCTCCCATTTCCTCTCCTGAGCCTTTGCTTCATGACCACTTTAATTCTTTGAAGATTGTTTTTCTGCCTGCACACCCCCCCCCCCCCGCCCCATCCATGTGAATCACAGCAAGCCAAATTCTGCTCTTGCAAGTACATGAAAGTCAAGGGGAGCTGCCAGCCTGTATCTAAAGGATGGATTTAGCACTGTCGGTGGTGGCTGTTCTCTAACAAGTGTAAACAAAACCATCAGCAAAGTTAAGCTAGGCAAGTGTTCAGGAGTTATGTTTTAGCAGAGTAACCAAACAAAGATTTTTATATGGCATTACAGACATGATTGTATTTTTTTTCTTTTTATTTTTTGCACTTCCAATTCTACTGTGATTTTTATAAACTATAGATTGCTTAAAACATTGAAGACTTCTTGAAAAATATCATTATCTTATAACAATATTCTTACTGTGAAGTGAAGTGAAATGAAGTCTCTCAGTAGTGTCTGACTCTTTGTGACCCCATGGACTGTAGCCTACCAGGCTCCTCCGTCCATGGAATTGTCCAGGCAAGAGTACTGTAATGGATTGCCATTTTCTTCTCCACAGGATCTTCCCGACCCAGGGATCAAACCCAGATCTCCCACTTTGCAGGCAGATGCTTTACCGTTTGAGCCACCAGGGAAGCCCATTCTTACCGTAGAACTTCATATTTGAAAGTACTTTCAAAAAGCCTTTTTCTGGACTTGAATCAAGATGGCAGAGAAGGAGGATATGAAGATCACCACTCTCCATGAACATATTAAAAATACATCTACATGTGGAACAATTCTCACTGAAACCTAACTGGAGGCTGTCAGAAAGGCTGTAAGAAAGCTACTTGCAGAATCAGGTAGGAAATGAAGAGAAGCAATCGAGGGTTCCTGGGAGGAAACTCAGAGGAAAAGGGAGATTACATGGGCAAAGACTATCCCTGGGGAATAAGTGGTTCAAGCCACATATTGGGTGCCGTAGGCTGGGGTTCCACAAAGGAAAAATGAGCCCCCTAGCCTGGTTGGAAGCCTGATGAGACTAATAGGAGGGCTGTAGGAAGCCTGGACTCTGCTCCTGAGGAGTCCATAGATAACTGATTGTGCCTAAATTGAGGAGGAGAGGAAGACTTGAGACCATGCAGCTGGCTTACTGCTTTTCCACAAAGCTCCCTGGCACATGCCCAAGCATGAGCCTAGTGAATGCTGTAGTGCCACTTGCTTTACATTGCAGTTCAACACTGGATCGACCCCGCTAGTACAGGCAAATACACAGTAAAGGCTGAGAATAAACCACTTAAATAAGTATAAAGATTAAAAGACAAAAATTATAAAATCAACTGTCACCACAATAAAGGGATAAATATGAAGACTTAAAATATGATAGCAAAAACACAATGTGAGGGTTAAGGGGAAAAAAATGTAGATCTTTTGGAATGTGATTGAACTTAAAGGATTACCTGTTTAAAATAAATAGATATAGGTCAACATATAGGAACCCCATGGCAGCCACAAATCAAATTTTGGGACACAAAATTTAGAGAGAAAATAAGACAAGCCAACAAGCATACCACTAAAGCATATCATCAAACTGAAGGGAAGAAATTGAAAGAAGAATAAAATAGGGAAGGCCTACAAAAACAACCAGAAAACAAGTCTAAAAATGACAATAAGCACATATCTATCAATAATTACTTTAAATGTCAGTGGACTAAATGTTCCAATTAAAAGGCATAGAGTAACTGATTGGATTAAAAAAGAAAAAAAAAAAGACTCCTTACTTTAGCAGGAAAGAGTTAGCTACTCTAAGAAATGCAGCCTTTTCTGAATGTCTGGCTATCTCACAGTAAGTGCAATTTTTCATCTTTGTCTTCTATAATTGTCTGAATAAATTATTGTAAGTTTGGCTGCTGACACCTTTTAAACTTAATCTCTCCATCTTTCCTTTTCTGCCCTACATCTCAGAAATCTGGTAAGACAACCTGGATCCTCCCTTATTTGATACTGATGGGATTCAAACCACATGACTGATACCAACACCTAACTATCATAAAATTCTCATTTCAATATCCTTTCTCTGTTCTCTCAATACATTTTACACTTACTAATAAGCTGCCCTGTTCTCTCTAGAAAGCCCAGTTATTGAATATTACATATTTCGTAGTATCCTGGTGTGTGTATGGCACCATCATCAGCCTCAACAAGCAAATCACATTTTGGGTAGAGTTATGGTGGTTCAGAAAGTAAAGAATCTGCTTCCAATGCAAGAAACCTGGGTTCAATCCCTAGACTGGGAAGATCTCTTAGAGAAGGGAGTGGCTACCCATTCCAGTATTCTTGCTTGGAGAATTCCATAGACAGAGGAGTCTAATGGGCTACTGTCCAGGGACGTACAAAGAGTTAGACACAACTGAGTGACTAACACTCTTACTTCACACCTATTTCTGTGAGGTGGCTGCAAAATCTTCCCTCCAGCTTTAGGAAATTAAGATATCTTTGCATCCTCTCAAAGAGGCCCCTTGACTCTCACATTTTTGTTATATTTTGTGAATAATGGACACAAATCCATGGCCTTAATAGTATCCATCCAATTCCACAGGCCATATGGGTATTATTTCCTTCAGATTTATCAAATATCAGAGAGATTATACAAGGCAAAACATTTCTTGTACTTCTATCTTGACCTAGTTTACATAAGAGGAGTTTCACCAGTCACACTGCGGGAGCTTGCCAGGGACCATCAGTGTTTCACAAAGCACCTGTCATAGGTCATCATTGCCATCCAGCAAATAAATTATACCAACTTAGCAACCCATCCTTAAAGTGCACTTTCTTGCACTATATCTGATATCAACTGTCTTAAGTTACATTTTCCAAGCCTCAGATGAGGATTCTTGTACAAAACTTTTTTTCAAGGATGTGATTTGGGTAAAACATAGAAGGGAAGGTGGGAATCAGAATTGGTCAAGATAAGGAGCTAGGTGAAATGTGTGCTCCCAGCCTGATCCCACGGGAAGATCTGGAGCATGAATTGCACCACAGGGTTGTTACTCTCATGAGACCAGGAGGATGAAATTTACGCCCTCATACCACCGCTCATTGGTTGTCAGCTATCCCTCCTGCAAGGGGTAATTTACCTTCTGGTCATATCTGAGCCAGGTGACATATACCACTGAGGGCAGTTTTCCAGGATGAACAGCTAAACTCCATAGTGGCAGGTGGATGGATGCATCAGCTGATAAAGGAGGACCTGTGTGTGACATCAAGAACATGTCTTACATTACTAGACAAATGTAAGGTAGAAGAATACTCCAGTGAGGTAGTGTAAAACCACTCACTTAGCCTCTTCCAAGAATAACAAAGACAGTTCTGCTGTAGCCAAGCAGAGATGAGGAGAGCAATCTGATATGAAGCGGAAGAGGTAGACAGAGGCTATATACAATAAGTTTTTGAATAGGCTGGGGAAAGAGTTTGATTTATATCTAAACTATGTAGAGAAGGCTTCAAAAGATTTAAGACAAAGAATGAAACATTCTCTTTTATTTTTTTAACTTGGAAATTTTTTTTAACGTTTATTTACTTTTTTTAATTTAATTTTATTTTTTAACTTTACAATACTGTATTGGTTTTGCCATACATCAACATGAATCTGCCACAGGTATACAGGTGTTCCCCATCCTGAACGCTCCTCCCTCCTCCCTCCCCGTACCATCCCTCTGGATCATCCCAGTGCACCAGCCACAAGTATCCAGTATCATGCATCAAACCTGGACTGGCGACTCGTTTCATATATGATATTATACATGCTTCATTGCCATTCTCCCAAATCATCCCACCCTCTCCCTCTCCCACAGAGTCCAAAAGACTGTTCTATACATCAGTGTCTCTTTTGCTGTCTCGTATACAGGGTTATTGCTACCATCTTTCTAAATTCCATATATATGAGTTAGTATACTGTATTGGCATTCTCTTTAATAATTGATCCTTATAAGAGAGTTAATAAGCCTTTGTTACTGAAGCTCTTTTCTAAATGGAAAGGACTAAAAGATTTTTCAAAGGGGGAAGCTGCAGAAGAGGAGGAGAAAGGACATAACCTTTTTAAACTTTTAATGTCTCTTTATCAAGATGAAACAGAAAATAAGAAATGAAAAAAATTGTTAAAAAAAGAATAAATTGACAATACATTTCTTAATCAACATGGTGAAGCAAGATCAGAAAAATAACTGACTTGAAATAGGACGTTAAAGAAAAATTGACATTCTTTGCACATAGTCAGTTGGGCAAATCACACTTATTACATATGCAAAAACATATCTAAATATATCTCAGTCTTGAAGGGCATGTATTATATCATTTGAACCGTCAAGAGAAGCTTTTTTGGCATTGAACTGTGACAGAAAGTTACATACTTTATATAGTACAAAATCTCACACACAATGAAATTTCAATATATATGCAAAATTTGTTCATGAGCTTTATTTCACAAAAGACAGGAAAAAATAAGAAGCATATTCCAAAATGCTTCTATTAGTTCATTTTGTGACTATCATTACCATACTATGTCTTTATTAAATTGAATATTACTTTGAAAAAATATATTTTTAAGAAGAACTAATATTTAAGTGATGCTATGTCCAACTAATATAAATTTTTCATTTTAATTGAAAATGATAGTTTTCATAAATTTTTCTCATTTTAGCCTAATCATTTAGAATATGTCAGTAGTTTTACTTTAGAGAGAAAGAGAATATTCTAATAGTGGAGATAACAAAGTATTAGTTTGCCCCTTGGACGAAAAGCTATGACAAAACTAGACACCATATTAAAAAGCAGAGACATCACTTTGCTGACAAAGATGCATATAGTCAAATCAATGGTTTTTCCAGTAGTCATGTATGGATGTGAGAAGTGGACCATAAAGAAGGCTGAGGGAATAAGAATTGATGCTTTCAAATTGTGGTGCTGGAGAAGACTATTGACAGTCTCAGACAGTAAAGAAAGCAAATGCATCAGTTCTAAATGAAATCAATTCTGAATATTCATTGGAAGGAACAATGCTGAAGCTGAAGCTCTGATACTTTGGCCACCTGATGCAAAGACTCAACTCATTGGAAAAGACCTGGATGGTGGAAAAGATTGAGGGCATAAGGAGAAGGGGACAACAGAGGATGAGATGGTTGGATGACATCATCGACTCAATGGACATGAGTTGGAGCCAACTCCAGGAGATAGTGAAAGACAGGGAAGCCTGGCATGCTGCAGTCCATGGGTCATAAAGAATCAGACACAACTGAGCAACTGGACAAAGACCACAACAGGAGCAGGTACTGATGGTATGTAACGTATAACAAGTTAACTACTGAATAAAATACAAAAGAATAAAATTTTGAGAATTTACCTAGACAAATTTATGACTTTAATGTTACTTGATAGCAAATCAATTTCCTGTTTAATGATAGACTTATAGTAGAGAACAAAATGAATATATGAGAAGTATGCCACACTATTAAATTCAAACAAAATATACAACTTTTTTACTTTTTTGTGTAGCAATCTACATATATTTTGTATATATTAATACATTGGATATCACTTTAATGACTGCAGTGTTATTTATTTAATTGAAATTATCATGTTTTTAATTACTTGCAATCACTCTTTATTATGTTTCAGTCTATTAAAACCTAGGTCATAAAGATAAAAGAGAAATAAGAAGCTTTTTCTCCTCTTAGAATATTGATATTCTAAAATTAATGATTCTAAAGGGGATGTTGGCATCCCAGGCTGGAAACAGATCGATGATCATGAATGTGAAATCTAAACTATAGTATTTTGAACTGAACTGTGAAATAAGTGAAGTTTCACAGATAATGAAAAGAAAAAATATATTTGGAACCACATTTTTCCTGCGCTTCCTCCTTACAAAATACTTACTGACTCTTTTGCATTATATACTTGCTTTAGGAAAGAACTGAGATTTTGCTATCTAAAGAAATGGCCAAGATTTTTAATCAAGCTAAAATTTTATGTAGCTCAGCATTACAGAAAGAAACTTATTTGTAAGCTGATTTTTTTAGAACACATTTTTTCTATAGACAATAACCCAGCCTTCCATCTCTGAGTTTAATTATGTACATTTTATGTAATTCTAGGAGACAATTTAAAAAGATAGATGCAATATTCTGATTTATGTTAATTGAGTTTTAGAAGGCAAAAATACAGTAGATATTTTATTATAGTAAAAAAAAAAATCCAAATATTATGGAGTAAACTCAGTCCTTCTTTAGGACTCATTTATAAGGAGTCATTTATACTTCTTTATGGAGAAGGAAATGGAAACCCACTCCAGTATTCTTGCCTGGAGAACTCCATGGACAGAAGAGCCTGGTGGGCTACAGTCCGTGGGGTCGCAAAGAGTTGGACACAACTGAGTGACTAACTTTATATACTTATATATAGGGAGTGAGTGCTTTCCAGGTAGCTCAAAGTGTAAAGAATCTGCCTGCAATGCAGGACCAGGGTTCAATCCCTGGGTCAGGAAGATGCCCTGGAGAAGTGTATGGCAACTCACTACAGTATTCTTGCCTGGAGAATCCTATGAACAGAGGAGCCTGGCAGGCTACAGTCCATAGGGTCACAAAGAGTCGGACACCACTGAGAGACTAACACACGTACATTAGGACTGAAGTCCTTAAAAAATGAGAAATTCCGATCAATAAACACAGAGTGAAGATAATGAGAAGAGACAAATGGGAAACACCATGTGAATTTGGAGGCCGAAGAGAGTTGTGCTAATACAAACCAAGAAACATCTGGGCCTATCGGAAGGTGGAAGACATAAAGAGAAATTCATTCTGAAGGAGATCAGCCCTGGGATTTCTTTGGAAGGAATGATGCTAAAGCTGAAACTCCAGTACTTTGGCCACCTCATGTGAAGAGTTGACTCATTGGAAAAGACTCTGATGCTGGGAAGGATTGGGGGCAGGAGGAGAAGGGGACGACAGAGGATGAGATGGCTGGATGGCATCACTGACTCAATGGACGTGAGTCTGAGTGAACTCCGGGAGTTGGTGATGGACAGGGAGGCCTGGTGTGCTGCGATTCATGGGGTCGCAAAGAGTCGAACACGACTGAGTGACTGAACTGAACTGATACATTTTGGAGACAGTAGGGCCTGCCACCCCTTGATTTCTGGTTTATAACCTCCAGGAAGTGTTAATTGCTCAGTCATATCTTTGCAACTCCATGGACTATAGCCTTCTAGGTTCCTCTGTCATCAAATTCTCCAGACAAGAATACTGGAGTGGGTAAGCATTCCCTTCCCCAGCATATCTTCCTGACTCAGGGATTGAACATAGGTCTCCTGCATTGCATGCCAATTCCTTACTGTCTGAGCCACCAGGGAAGCCCATAACCTCCAGATTTGTGAGACAAATTTCTATTGTTACACCACTCAGTTCATGGTGCTTATAAACTACTGCTGCTGCGGTTGCTAAGTCGCTTCAGTCATGTCTGACTCTCTGCGACCCCATGGACAGCAGCCCACCAGGCTCCTCTGTCCACGGGATTCTCTAGGCAAGAATACTGGAGTGGGTTGCCATTTCCTTCTCTGGCTTATAAACTAAGAGTAGGAATATAATTCTGATAATGAAATTATGATTTTATAGTACAATCCAGGAAAATAATACACACACACAAGTCAATTCATATTTTGTCTCAGTTAAAACTCTGAATAAGCTAGTTGAGAAATCATGTGTATTTTCAAAGGAACCAAATACCTGGGTAATTGTCTATGATATTTCAACCAATCTCACCCATATTCGTAAAAATTAATATAAAATATTGTTTGAAATGTTAACATTATTAATTTTCACTTAAGTGTTTATATATCATGCTGTTGGAAAAATTCACTAAAATTCCTAAGCATTGAACCTGAAAGACTTGGCTAGGATTGTAGTACAATCTCCCACTTAGTAAGTGTGTGGCCTAACTAATGTGTATTATTCCTACATGCAAAATTAGCACTCTGGTGAAGAAAGTATCCCTTAGTATAATCTTTTCTCCTTATTTCACATTCTAGTACTAGACCAGGAAACCTAAACTACAATTCACAATTAGTCAGAGGCTCGGTGTGGAAAAGTCTGAGTGTTAAAATATTTCAGAGAGATCCAGTCATATGAGGAGGCTGTGTGTTAGTGAATTTTACCTACAGGAGCCCTGCCAGGTTCAAACAGTGAATATTAGAGGGAAACACACCAATGCTTCTGGCAGTGGGAGAGGAAAAGTAACCATTTGAAGCTGTCAGATTATTATGTTTTGCCTAATAAGACCAGACCACAAAAAAACAGAACAAAACAAACAAAAAAAAAAACTGTTTTACTAAAGACTAACCTGTACATGCCTGGGTGCTAAATCTCTTCAATTGTGTCCCACTCTTTTTGACCCTGGACTTCCCTGGTGGCTCACATGGTAAAATCCATCTGCAATTAGGGAGACCTGGGTTCAATCCCTGGGTTGGGAAGATCCTCTGGAGGAGGACATGGTAACCCACTCCAGTATTCTTGCCTGGGAGAATCACCATGGACAGAGGAGACTGGTGGGCTACAATCCATGGGGTTGCAAAGAGTCAGACACAAATGAGTAACTAAAGCACTTTTCAACCCTATGGATTATAGCCTGCCAGCCTCCTCTGTTCATGAGATTCTCCAGGCAAGAACACTGGAGTGGGTTGCCATGCCCTCCTACAAGGGATCTGTCCAACTCAGGGACTGAATCTATGTCTCTTAAGTCTCTTGCATTGGCAGATGGTTCTTTACCATTAGCACCACCTGAGAAGCCCCAAAGGCTAACCTACTGGGATTTTTTTATATCTCAATGACCCAGGGGAAGGGAAGTATCCAATTCCAGGCTCCTAGGCCACTACATGTGGAGAAGGAAATGGCAACCCACTCCAGTGTTCTTGCCTGGAGAATCCCAGGGACAGAGGAGCCTGATAGGCTGCAGTCCATGGGGTCGCTAAGAGTCAGACACAACTGAGTGACTTCACTTTCACTTTTCACTTTCATGCATTGGAGAAGGAAATGGCATCCCACTCCAGTATTCTTGCCTGGAGAATCCCAGGGATAGAGGAGCCTGGTGGGCTGCCATCTATGCGGTCGCACAGAGTTGGACACTACTGAAGCAACTTAGCAGCAGCAGCAGCAGGTCACCACATGAAGAGGAAATTCTGAATTTCCACCCCTTCTATCCTTCCCATAGAGGAGCACTTACCTGTAGAAGCACAGAGTCAATAGAAGACAAATCTAATCATTGAACTATAAAAACACTTCCCCTTGCCCTATACTTTACCTCCACATTACTAAAGATCTATTTACTGAAGCTCTTTTACCATTTCAGGCTTTCACAAAAAATTAACAAGGTGTAATAAAAGATAAAAATCATAGTTTGAAAGAACAATCACCAGAACCAAACTCAGACATGACAGCGATGTTGGAATTGTCCAGTCTATAAATTAAAACAACTATGATTAATAAATTAAGGGTTCTAATGGAAAAAAAAATAAGACGTGTAAAAATAGATGGGCAATTGCAAGCAGAGAGGTGGACAGGAGTGAGTAAATAGGGGGAAAGAAAGGGAAAAGTTTCAAATGATATATATTCTATGTGTCCAGATTTTATAAGCAGTTTTCTGTTAGTCTGTTGCTATTTTTTGTTTTTATATGCATTATTTCATATTATTGTTTTATATGCATGAGTGCTTAGTCACTCAGTCATGTATGACTCTGCAACCCATGGACTCCTCTGTCCTTGGAGATTCTCCAGGCAAGAATACTGTAGTGGGTTGCCATTTCTTCCTCCAGGGGATCTTCCTGACCCAGGAATCAAACTGGTATCTCCTGCATTTTCTGCATTTTCTTGCAGATTCTTTACCACTGAGCCACCTGGGAAGAACCATTGTTTTATATATATGTATTCATAAACATTCATTAATTTATTACTTATTCATATTATTTCTATATAGTATTTATATACTTCATATACTATCAATATTTCTTTTATATTGTACATATTTCATATTTTACATTAGCTCTGTATTTAATAGCCCTTAAAGTATTTTAGAAATGTGCGTGTGTGTGCTTAGTCCCTCGGTCATGTCCAACTCTTTGTGACCACATGGACTCTAGCCCATGAGCCTCCTCTGTCCATGCAGATTCTCCAGGCAAGAATACTTGAGTGGGTTGCCGTGCCCTCCTCCAGCGGATCTTCCCAACCCAAGGATTGAACCCAGGTCTCCCGAATTGCAAGCAGATACTTCACCATCTGGGCCACCAGGGAAGCCCTGGTGAAATAATATTAAAAAAAAAAAAAAAAAAAAAAAGCTCTTTTGAAATAATTCGGTATTTAACTTGGCATAAAATGCCATTTAAAGAAGGCTATTTAACTAAGAGTCTTCTGTGTAAAAAAGTGTTGGATATAATGATCACTGTGAGCATTTTCAGTTTTAAAATGACTTTAGCTATGCTTTGCTTTGTATCCTTTCAACTTTTAGTAATTATGATACAATTCTACAAAGTGTCTTCCAATGTGGAATTTATATCCTCATTTTAAAGATGAAGAAACTAAGAACTTTCTAAGTTCATGACAGTGAATGTTTGTAGTGGGGCTCAAACCTTGCAACTTGAATATCAATGATCTGCTATGTGATATATAGTACAATGACAAGGAACACAGAAATTTAGGTCATGTAGATGTGACTCCAAACACTGTTTTTTCTACCCCTTAACTAGATGTGTCCTTAATCAATTTTTTTAATCTCCCTAAGTCTCAATTCCCTCATTCTTATAAGCAGACATTTGCAGAACAAACCATTGTTTTCTGCTTCCTCCCTAAATAAGTTAAAACTCAGAGTTTACTATTTGCATAGGAATCTAGGAGGATTTATTCAGCTGCAAAATAAATAACCAGTTCTCTTTATTTTATACCATGTGATTGGATTTTATTGGCTTCAAATCATTATGGTTTTAAATGCATGAGGTTTTTTTGCATTTAATTATTTTTAAATTGCTAGAATATGGATTTTTTTTCCAGTTTATGCTCAGGTTAATAATGCCATGTGCAATGTTTGTCATTTTAATGGCTTTTAATTGTCCTTTGGTCAATGTAAGCATACGTTAAATGTGACTTTCTTATAGCTTGCCCACATGCAGCTATCGTAATTGGAACTTTCAAATATGCAGAGAAAGTTGGATAGCAAAATTATAATTAACTACTTTCTACTTGTGTTTTACTCTTGGTTAATTGTCACAGGTAACTTAAGATATGCTGCTGCTGCTAAGTCACTTCAGTCATGTCCGGCTCTGTGCGACCCCATAGACAGCAGCCCACCAGGCTCCCCCGTCCATGGGATTTTCCAGGCAAGAGTACTGGAGTGGGGTGCCATTGTCTTCTCTAAATGTAAGACATAGATTTCTAGAAATAAATAGTCTCATAGAGACCACTAACTCTTCATCATACAGAAAATACATTAAACATTAAATTTAAGATATATTTATGGATTTGAGAGAAAAATATAGAATAGTTCATTTGTGGGTCTGTACCAACTTCCAGCACTTCATTTATTATACATCTCGTATCTCACCAATTAAATCACAGTCTACCACAAAAGCTTTTGTGAATTTCACATGTGACTTTGGTATTTTCCTACCAATGAAAACTATAGTGAACAAAAGCATAACGTATTTTATATGTAAGACTGAGGTCTCCCAGTACTCTAAGTTTATACTTCATATTTCCTTGAAAGATACAAATGCTCTTCAGTTTTAACCCAAATTTTGTTAAAATCAACCATGTCAATCAATGCAGGATCAGATTTGTCATATTTATAAAACTTCTTTTAAATGCTTGTTGTTGTTTATTCACTCAGTTGTGTCAGCTCCTTTGTGACCCAAAGACTATAGCCTGAAGGATCCTCTGTCTATGGGATTTCCCAGGCAAGAGTACTGGAGTGGGTTGCCATTCCCTTCTCCAAGAGATCTTTCTAATTGAATCTGAGTATTTAGTTCTAATTCCACCACAAGTGGAGTACCAGTGGTAACGCCCTTGTATATGCAGCTAACTCTTCTTCGTTCTTTTTCTTCTGACTGTGTGTGTTTAGTTGCTTAGTTGTGTCTGACTCTTTGTGACTCTCTGGACTGTAAACCACCAGGCTCCTCTTTCAGTGGGATTTTTCAGGCAAGAATACTGGAGTGGGTTGCTGTTTCCTCCTCCAGGGGATCTTCCTGACCTGGAGATCTTCCTGATACAGGGATTGAACCAATATCTCCTGGTCTCCTGAATTGCAGGCAGACTCTTTACCCTCTGAGCCATCAGAAAGCCATATGGCTAAACATAAAGATTTGACATTTAAAATTGAATTAATTATTCCAAAAATTCTTCTCATAATAAGACAGTATTATAGCATATGAGGATTTACCTGAAAATAATATGGAATTAAACTTTAAATCTCCATTATAATAACATTAGTGGTAAATGCTTTTATGAAATGGATAATTTGAGTTGATAAGCAGTTCTTGCAGACCATCATATTTGATTTTTTTTAATCCCAAAACCTCACTGGAGTGAAATTTTATACAGATAGCCTCTTGCAATCTTGAAAATACTAGCTCTTATGAAAGGTTCGCTTCACTGCCTTTGTTTTACAGTCATTTATATCTTGTGCTGCACCTTCCTTAATTTTTAAAAAATATGATAATCAAATTGATGAATTTCCTAAAGACCTACAAAATCTGGCATTTAAAATAAGTCAGTATAGAGACATTTTGAGCTTTAAAATTACCATAATAACTCACATTTGTATAACACTTTACAATTTTAAAAGTCCTTTAACATTTTATATAATTTAATTCTCAACTCAAAGCTGAGAAATGAATACAGAACGTCTCAATCATCTCAAATTTAAATATAAAACATTGAAGCACATCTTAGGAACATTTTAAGCCCTAGTTCACAAAATATTTACGTAAAATTTGTTTGACTAAATTTTCTCCCAAACTCCTCTTTCCCTCACATTGCCAGACTGCCTTAGGTCTAATATTACTTCTTAACTTTATGATTAAAATTAAATTATTTCACCTGTTTTTAATATGTGAGATGAGACCTTTATGAAAGCACTGCTGCTGCTGCTGCTGCTGCTGCTGCTGCTGCTAAGTCGCTTCAGTCGTGTCCGACTCTGTGTGACCCCAGAGACAGCAGCCCAACCAGGCTTCCCTGTCCCTGGGATTCTCAAGGCAAGAACACTGGAGTGGGTTGCCATCTCCTTCTCCAATGCATGAAAGTGAAAAGTGAAAGTGAAGTCGCTCAGTCGTGTCCGACTCTTAGCAACCCCATGGACTGCAGCCCACCAGGCTGCTCTATCCACAGGATTTTCCAGGCAAGAGTGCTAGAGTGGGGTGCCATTGCCTTCTCCTATGAAGGCACAGGTTAATAATAATAACTCTTGCCATGTAAGTTTTCAGCAAGAACTTTTAAGTGCTTTTTTCGCATTGTCTCATTTAATACACACAACATTCCATTGAGGTTAGTATTTTTAGTGAGAAAAGTGAGTTTTGGAGAAATTAAGCATATTACCCAAAATCACATAAACAGCAAATTGAGTTGGAAATTGAACATGGTCAAGTCGTCTCTATATTTCTAGTTACATGTATCAACAACTGCAATAAGCTGCAAATACCATTTAATTTCATTAAAAGATCAAAATTATAAATTTCCTGACTAAAATAAATGAAGCATGGCCATTTCTCTCCCATCTGATAAAAGTTCAACATTTTTTTCTCTGGGAAAATTTATAGAATACGAAGAGTTTTTTTTATCTTAAAATAGTAACAAAAAGAAACAGTAACTTAGAGAGTTAACCATTAATCTAGAAAGAATCTTAAAAGAAACCTAAGATACATTTGTAGGGGGGAGACGCAAAAACGAGCTGATGTCAGAAGTTAAACATTTTGATACTAGTATATGGAGCTCTTGGGCTTACTGGGTGATGCTCGTGGTAATGAACCTGACTGCCAGCGCAGGAGAGGAAAGAGACATAGGTTTGATCCCTGGGTTGAGAAGTTCCCTGGAGTAGGACGTGGCACTTCAATTGTATTCTTGCTGGAAAATTCCATGGAGAGAGGAGACCGGTGGGTTACAGTCTATGGAGCCATAAAGTCAGATCTACAAATGGAGCTCAGTCCTAAATTTCAGTGCACAGAATGAGGAATTCAAGTTACTTAATTTCCACAGTTACATATGAACTGACATTGGAATTTTTTTCCTGTAACCTATCTTGTTGGTTTTTTTTTTTTTTCTAGAAAGTCCATGGAAATGATATGTTCCATTCACCTATCAATTAGATACTTCATTGCCTCCAACCTGGACTGGAAACAATTGAGTTTCATTATCCTTGATTGAATACTTGGACAGTTACCATCATAGCCCTCCACCTTTGACGGTATCATATCATCTCATTTGATTGTGTTTTATTTTATTGTTGCTAAATTTTAGTCATATACCCATTACACTGGGCCTCAGGTCACTTTTCTACTTTGTTTTATCTCTCAAGGTTTCTCAGGATACCTTATGACTATATATATCTATACACTTTCCTTTATCATCATTGTTTCTTCCACAGTTTTTCAGTATCTTCCTTCCTAACTAACCACAAAAAAACGAATTGTTACTGAAAGACTCTCCTTTATACCCTTGACACTAATATAATCAACAGATACAGTTCTAAATAATTTTAATTATTACATAATATTCAAAATGCATATATATTTAGTATATATAATTTAATATTTATGGGTGTCCCTGGATAGCTCAGTTGGTAAAGAATCTGCTTGCAACGCAGGAAATGCTGGTTTGATTCTTGGGCCTGGAAGATTCACTGGAGGAAGATAGGCTACCCACTCCAGTTTTCTTGGGCTTTCCTTGTGGCTCAGCTGGTAAAGGATTTGCCTCTAATGTGGGAGACCTGGGTTTGATCCCTTGGTTAGGAAGATCCCCTGGAGAAGGGAAAAGCTAACCATTACAGAATTCTGGCCTGGAGAATTCCATGGACGGTATAGCCCATTATCTAAATATAAATAATTTAATATCTGTATTTTATATTATATATAAATGAAACATAACAACCATTCCCATATTGATAAGAATTTGTTTTGTTTCTAACATTTCACTAATTTAAAAAATGACAGTTGCTTATATGTATATATTTATATATTACTATCTCTATTTTTCAGTCTATACATATTTCTATCCCTATATATCTATCCACATACACACACACACACATATATCTACATAAATGTGTGTGTGTATAATCCTGAGTGCTGATTTAAAAAAAGGTGACTTGCTTAAACACTATATTTCTGCATTGTAAAAGGTGTACTTGTGAAAAAGCCAAGTAATTCTACAAACAATTCTCTTCACAATCCTTTTCCCCAGCTCTCTCTCAGCTAAATGGATTTGTGGAGTACTTGTGATAGTCTACTCTCATATTTTGGATTTTACAGGGCAAATTCTTAAATAAATTATTGAGCATTTGTTTGATTCTGAAGCTGTGCGTTAGCTGAGCTGTGAAAGTAACATGCACTGAAAAGGTCCTTATAATAACAGAGAATTTTAGGTTACAAATAATTTCCTTCTGCATTATTCATTTAATTTTCACCAGAAACCTGTGCCATAAGCAAAGCAACATAATGATGTCCATTTTATAGTGGAAGACACTGAGTGGTGAAGAAATAAATTCCCTGCACAAGGTCAGAGGAATTGAGACTAGGAGTCAAACATTTTTTTCTTTCTTTCTTTTTTTTTTTTTTTTTATAACTTACAGCTACATATTCTACAAACACAAGGAGAACAACTTTACTAATTTCTAAAAATAGAAAATGTCTCAACTAAAAGTTATTTTATTCACAATCTATTAGGTGCTTTATTTTTTAGCCTATAGAATATATGATTAGAAAAATGTGTCTTTTGAACTATCCACAGAATATTTATTCCAACAGGGACATAAGAGATCTAGTCTCCCCCTTTAAGTCTATATATAGGAGCAAGAGGCAAGTGGATTTTTTTTCCTTATTTTTTTTTTCAGCTAGTCAGTATCCAGCATTAGAAAATCGATTTCCTCAAATCCAATGTTTTTGAATCTACTCCCCCACTGAGTTTTAGTTCTTTAAAAAGTAAGTTGCTCCCATTCAGACAGGACTTACTGATTACCCCTTCAGAAAAAGCTATTTTTATGTCTAAAACATAATGATAAGTTTCGATTGGTAACGTAAGGAAGAATGGACCACAATTTATTATGAATCTAATGAATTATCCTTCACTATATTAGCCAATTTTTATCATCTTTTAATGCAAGTAAGTCACTGTTCAGTACTTCCGCTTAGTTTGTATCTCATAGAATTATCCAGATGACTGAATCATTACATAAAAATGAATATTTCATTTTCATAATATGAAAAAATACGCTTTTCTTGGAATGTTTGCTGTACCTTTTAATGAAAATTGTCAATATTCTGTAAGCTATAGCTTTGATTTTTTATTTCTCTCTATAAGACAAATTTATGAAAAATGACTTATATAGTTCTGCGTTATTACTCTAAAAGGAGTTGTTAAAATTACCCACCTCTTTAACCACTTACGAGAAATAGCTATTCTGGCCTTCTACATAGCTGATGTGCAGGAAAGTGATTCTTGGTTTTTGCCTGTCAGATGCTCTCATGGGGAGAATAAGTCTTTCCAGTGCTTTTCTGACAAAAGGGACAGGAAGGGTCTATTTTTTTAGAAGCAGCAGTGACCAAGGTCTAGTGGTAACTTTTGTGATGCTGTGATTCTAGGTGTCTGTAAGAGACAATAGCATTTCACTGGGCCCCACAGGAGTCATCTAATGGTATGATTTGACCATTATTTCTGGCTGCATGACCCCAAAGCCTATTTCTCTGTCTTTTGGGAGATTCTGTGAGCTATCAAACATTCTTTATTATATTCACATTCTCAAAGAACCAGCTGTAGGGGATTTATACTTTTTTATTTATTTTTTTTTCAACTAAGACCCCAACTGATATAAGAGTAACAAATCAATATTCAGTGGCCCTCAAAGCTGTCATCATCTACTAGATTTTCAAGCAAGCTGTGGCAACTGGGTTTGTTAAACTCATAAGCAACAATATTTTTTAGCTATATTCTGTGTTTGATGTGAAAAAAAATAACGAGAATTTTGAAAGATCTTAGCTTTGAAGTTGTTAGTCTAGAAAAATAGACAAAAATATGTTTCATTGCTATATAGCATGGTATGTTCTATGTTAATGCAAACTTCAGTGCATTCTGGAAGCATAGAAAACACCCAAAACAATCTGGATTTGGGGGAAAAAAGGTATAGTATTTCTCTAGATGCAAAACCCTTAGAAAAAGCATTTTAAGAAGACAAAAGAGCATGAAGAAACTCATATAGATTGAAAGTGAATAAGGTATTGACAATTCAATATATAGTCCTATAATGTAAAAATCAAGGATATAATTAGAATATCAGGATATGACAGGAAAGCAGTGAAAGGCAGTTTGACAACGGATAAAGAAGATGATGAAGGTCCTTAAAAATTTTGATAAGCATTTTGAATATATACTATGGTAGACTTCAATGCGGAGAAGGCAATGGCACCCCACTCCAGTACTCCTGCCCGGGAAATCCCATGGACAGAGGAGCCTGGTGGGCTACAGTCCATGGAATCGCTGAGGGTCGGACACGACTCAGTGACTTCACTTTCACTTTTCACTTTCGTGCATTGGAGAAGGAAATGGCAACCCACTCCAGTGTTCTTGCCTGGAGAATCCCAGGGACGGGGGAGCCTGGTGGGCTGCGGTCTATGGGGTCACACAGAGTCAAACACGACTGAAGTGACTTAGCAGCAGCAGCAGCAGACTTCAATGACCCCTCTCAAGATACCCACACCCTAATCCTTAGAATCTAGGAATATTCTACTTAACATGGTAAAGATAATTTTACATATGTAATTAAATTAAGGTTCTAGAGATAAGCAGATTTCTTTTGCTAATCGGGTATATATATAATATATTAATATATAATATTAATATATTAGCCTACACTATTAAATATATTAACTGTAATCAAAGGGATATTTTTAAGGGGACAGCAGACATGTGACTATTAGTAACAAGAGGTCAGAGTAATGCTAGGAAGGGTCCAAGAATCAAGGAATAAAAAAAGTCTCTAGAATCTGAGAAAAATAAGGAAAGGGATTTTCTCTTAATGTCTCTGAAGTGAATACAGCCCTGTCACCACCTTGATTTTAGATTTCTGACTTCCAGAATTATAAAAAGAATAAATTTGGGTTGATTTAAGCTGCTAAATTTGTGAAATTTTGTTACAGCAGCCATAGGAAATTATCATATGCCCCTTACAAGATAAAGGTACATTATTAACATTTGTAATTCAAGTAAGAAATATGCCAGATCCTCATTTTATAAAGTTGAGTTGAATAAAGTATGGATGCTTAATTAGAGGGACATTTAAAGTTAGGAAAGATAGATGACATTTGCCATAATTAGTTGAAATTCTCTGTAGATGATAAAAGAAAGGAAGGGACAATTGTGAAAAATATTATAGTGGTAGAATTTACTGACATAAAAAATATAACAGGCTAAATAAGAAGGAGATATCCAGGATAAAAAAAAATGTTATATGAACTATAATGAACATTTATAGTATGGGACATACTCTATAAGAACTTCACAAGCATTGCCGTATTTGCTTCTTATTTTGGCTCTATGAATTTGATATTATTATCATCATTCCATTTTATAAAAAGAAAATTCTGGTTTAGCTAGACAGAATAACTTGTCACAAATCATAGAGCATCCGAACTGTCATATTAATAAGAATGATAGGAATTCTGATAGAAATGAAAAAAGCGTGACTGGGACAATGGTTCTACTGAGTACATAAACACAGACTTGTTTACTTCAGGAAAGAAATGGGACATCCAAACACTCTAAGGAGCTGGCTTTGCATAATGCTTCCCTTGCTAATACTAGTACTTACAAATGTATAACTTTGGGGGAAATATCAGTCTCCTGAAACAGGGCCCCAAGGGACTGCCAAGCATTTGTGAAGCCAGCATTCATTCCTTATGCCTAGACAAGTTGTACAGAAAGTGTCTAGAAAGTGACATAAATACCAAAAAGTTTCCTCAGGTTCCATTATGTTACATACTTGTTAATCCATACTTAAATTTGTCTTCAGTTACAAAATCATACTAGGCAAGGGGCCATAAACAATGCCACATATAATTTTGCATTCAGCTTATATATTTTCTGGTGATGAAAGATATTAGCAAACAATCAAGTAGTGAGGAAATCTGTTCATCTCTGGAAAATCAAGGTGGTGTCAAGGTTAAAGATTTAATAGAGGAAAGGATATACATACATATAATTGTGACTAACTTTGATTTGATAGAAATTTGTCTAGAAATCTTCTATAGGTGTATTCTCTGAGCCTAGAAAGAGACTGAAATTTTAAGTAATAAAAAACCTTTGAAAGCATTTTTTAAAACTGTACAGATGTTTTTAGTAGACTTAATGTTTCAAGTGAAAGATGGCTATATTTTAAATATATTATGTTAAAACATTATGGAGAAAACCATCTTATAATTTGTGACCTAAATGGAGAGTACTTATGAATAAATTTCAGAATGTTTGACCTAGAAATTTTCTTTCTGACTTCCAATCTATTCTAAAGACAAATTTGGGCCAATAAGTCTATGTGATCACTTTGTGCTTTCACTGAAGGTTTGTTTGTGATAAAATCAGGGCATATTCTTTGGTCGTTGCATGGACATAAGTTTTAAATGGCACAAAATATTGAAAGAAGATATTACTCTGATGAATCACCCAATAAAATCCTTAGATAATGTAATGGAAGTATTTTCACTAAATACGTGAAAGAGTGATTTGGGAAAAAATAATATTCTGACTAAAATGCCTTGAACATTGTGGCGGATTAAATGTGACTGTAAATTCTCCCATTGAAGGATGGAATTTTTCTCTATCTCCTTAAAAGTGGTAAAGAGATACTTTTCACGCATTGAGTTATGACTCCTTTGACCAATAGAGCACAGTGGAAATGAAAATCTAGTTCCAGCCCATTTACAGTTTCTTTCTTGCTCATGATACCAAATGAAAGTTTGTCTGCCAAACTTTGTGAAGCCAATGAAGCCAAACAATCCAAAACAATGAAGTCTGTAGTAGAGTAAGGTTTATTTCAGGGCAAAGCTAGAAGAATGGGTTACTCATGCTCATAAAACCTCAAACTTCCTGATGTTTTTTTGGGAATAAATTTTTATAGGCAAAATTGGGGGTGAGGGCTTCCTAGTGTGTGACTTTCTTCTGATTGGTAGACTGTGAAGTAAGAGGGCAGTGTTCCAGGAAGCTTGTGCTCAGTCTGAATTCAGCATCCTCCACCTGGGTGGAAGCCTTAGTTCCTCCAGAGAAACTCAAAGATAGATACCCATATCCCTTGTGGAAGAAACAGGATCCTGCTTGAATCTCTGCACTACAGTTTCTCTACTTAAAAAAAAAAAAAAAAAATTGTAATATAGTTGATCTACAATGCTGTGTTTGGAGAAGGCAATGGCACCCCACTCCAGTACTCTTGCCTGGAAAATCCCATGGATGGAGGAGCCTGGAAGGCTGCAGTCCATGGGGTCGATGAGGGTCAGATGCGACTGAGCGACTTCACTTTCACTTTTCACTTTCATGCATTGGAGAAGGAAATGGCAACCCACTCCAGTGTTCTTGCCTGGAGAATCCCAGGACAGGGGAGTCTGGTGGGCTGCCGTCCATGGGGTCGCACAGAGTCAGACACGACTGAAGTGACTTAGCAGCACAATGCTGTTAGTTTCTACTGTACATCAAAGTGAATCAGTTATATGTATACACATATCCACTCTTTTTTTAGATTCTTTTCCCATATAGGACATTACAGAATATTGAGTAAAATTCCCTGTGCTAATACTGTAAGTCCTTATACTTATCTATTTTATATATAGTAATGTGTATATGTCAATCCCAATATCCCAATTCATTCTTCCCCCTCTTTCACCCCCAGAAACTATAAGTTTGTTTATGACTTTATTTATGTTTTGTAAAAGAATTCATTTGCATCTTTTTTTTTATATATTCCACATATAAATAAAATCATGTGTTGTCTTTCTCTGACTTACTTCACTCAGTATGACAATCTCTAGGTCCCAAATAGGAAAAGGAGTATGTCAAGGCTGTATGTTGTCACCCTGCTTATTTAACTTATATGCAGAGTACATCATGAGAAATGCTGGGCTGGAGGAAGCACAAACTGGAATCAAGATTGCTGGGAGAAATATCAATAACCTCAGATATGCAGATATGCACCCTTATGGCAGAAAGTGAAGAAGAAAAAAAGAACCTCTTGATGAAAGTGAAAGAGGAGAGTGAAAAAGTTGGCTTGAAGCTTAACATTCAGAAAACGAAGATCATGGCATCTGGTCCCATCACTTCATGGAAAATAGATGGGAAAACAGTGGAAAGAGTGGCACACTTTACTTTTTTGGGCTCCAAAATCACTGCAGATGATGAGTGCAGCCATGAAATTAAAAGGCACTTACTCCTTGGAAGGAAAGTTATGACCAACATTGACAGCATATTATAAAGCAGAGACATTACTTTGTCAACAAAGGTCCATCTTGTCAAGGCTATGGTTTTTCCAGTGGTCATGTATGAATGTGAGAGTTGGACTATAAAGAAAACAGACAACCAAGGAATTTATGCTTTTGAACTGTGGTGTTGGAGAAGACTCTTGAGAGTCCCTTGGACTGCAAGGAGTTCCAACCAGTCCATCCTAAAGGAAATCAGTCCTGAGTGTTCATGGGAAGGACTGATGTTGAAGCTGAAACTCCAACTTTGGCCCCTGATGCAAAGAGCTGACTCATTTGAAAAGACCCTGATGCTGGGAAAGATTGAAGGCAGGAGGAGAAGGGCATGACAGAGGATGAGATGGTTGGATGGCATCACCGACTCAATGAACATGGGTTTGTTTAAACTCCAGGAGTTGGTGATGGACAGGGAGGCCTAGCATGCTGCATGCAGTTGCAAAGAATCAGACACGACTGAGAGACTGAAGTGAACTGAACTGAGGTCCATCCATTTTGCTGCAAATAGCATTTTTTCATTTTTTTATTATGGCCAAAAAAAAGAACAAACTTATGCCCTGTAGTTTCTTGATTTTTCCTCCTTTGCTTCTGAATTCCCTTACCTCCCTGACTGACAACATTTTGAATCTACTCTTTAGTATTCAGGAAAGTCTAGAAACCTTTTGCCTGGATGTACAAAAGGGGACACAGAAAGACTTTATTGCCCAGGAGGACACCATAAGGAGCTGCTTAGTTACACACTTGAAGCTCTGAGTCATTGCATATGGAGCTCGAATCCCCTGATGATGAGGCCATGAAAAAAAGATATGAAACTACACGAAGAGAAGAGTTGCTTCTTTGATTCCTATCTTTCAGTAGTTCACTTTAGGCCCTAGACCTATTGAATGAAGGCATCTTAAACACCCAGGCCAGAGTAGCTACCATCTAAATGCCACCTAATGCCCCTGATGATGCAACATGGAACACAAGAAATACCATCTGATCCCTGCTGACTTTCATGATCTAAAGCATTGTGAGACATAATAAAATGATAGTTGTTTCATGCCAATAATTTTTGAGATGCTTCCGTACAATTTGCATAGCTTCACTGTTTCTCCCTTTCAGCTATAAAATAGACAAGAATCCAAAAAGTTTCTCATGAAACTTAATTGAATTAGTGCAGTGTAAAAGTTTAGATTGTCATCTATCAATTTTTACCATAGTAACTGACACTTAGCAATAATAACTAACTTTGGAACAATTCCTAGTTGCTAGGCACTGTGGAGACTCAGTAAATAGCTGTCCCTCATGAAGAAAAATTACACTGCTAAATCTCTGAGGTTGAATAAGCACTTTAATTTTTCTCCACTTGTAGGAGTAAGTTTACATTGACTCTTCTTAGTTCAATCATCTTGTTTTGTTAAAATGCAACCCCTTTTTCAAAGCAGTTAATCATCTATAGGAAAGCTCACCATCTACTTTTATGAGTGAATGTACCACTTTGACTACATAAACCAAAACACTTAACATTTGTAAGACAAAATTTATAAATACTTTCTAAGCATGTCATATATTTTTCATCTAATAAATAAATCTTATGCAGCATACAGTGAAGAATTATCCCATTTTGCAGATGAAAATCATGAGCCAGGGATGGATGTGATATGTGAAGATCAATATTAACTGTATGAGCTGAGAAAAGTTAAGACCTGTTTCAGCATATTTTGCAGTATTCCCTCTTTGCTCTAGCATAACAATTTGAGCTAAACAAATTGTGTTGTGCCTTTTCAAATTATTTTCCTCATTTTTTCAACATATGGATTATTTTCTTCTGAAAGATGGATTTTTATTGTCGGTTAGTCACTAAGTCAAGTCTGACTCTCTGCAATACTACAGACTCTAGGCTGCCAGGCTCCTTTGTCCATGGGATTTTCTAGGCAAGAATACTGGAGTGAGTTACCACTTCCTTCTCTGGGGGATCTTCCTGACCCAGGGATCGAACCCAAGTTTCCTGCGTTGGCAGGCAGATTCTTTACCACTGAGCCACGAGGAAAGTCCATAAATATGCATATCAATATAAAATATGAATTTCAGAAATGCAATGTTGCATTATTTTAGAAATCTCTAAACAAATATTGCATTTGGATACATGAATTCAAATGTGAAATTCCAAAAACAATACCCAGAGAAAAACCTGAGTAAACAATGCCAGCCTTTTTTGGACAAGTGTGGTTCAAAGTTCTCTGTTCTAAGAGGAAAAAACAGTCCCACTTAAAGTGCCTTAACATGGATGCTTAATGTGAAACAAGTGTCGTTTCCAGGCAACCTCTGAGCAGGTGTTTAAAATTGTTCTGGCCCCAGAATAAGTGTTCCTGCTGTGGTATCACAGTCTTGAAAGGCTCCAGTGGAGTTTGTGGCTAGAATTATATCAAAAACACGTAAAAATGTGTTTTTCAGTAATGCAGGAGACTAAACAAAGTAGTCAGTTTTTTGAAAATCCTGGTGTAAAATTTAAGATTAAAGTAACTTTCATTTTATCAAATCCTACACTAATATGCACTAAGTGTAAATTAATGGGATCAAAAAGAAAATATGAAATAACTAAATGACTAGAAAGAACATACTCAGTATAAAAGTATTTCTTTAACACCTCCAAGTTTTTATTTTTAATTTTAAAATTTATAGTAGGGGAGAATGAGGCAGTGCCTATGAGTGAAAGTGAATGTGAAGTTGCTCAGTCCTGTCTGACTCTACGAGTGCCCACTGCCAAAATAAATTTCCCAATTTGATGACCACGTGATTCAAAAAAGTATGCCAAAACTAATCAACATGTCTAAGGATTTTGTGCCCACAGAACATGATACATATTATTTAATCCTTTGCAATTTATGGGGCTTTCCTGATAGTTCAGTTGGTAAAGAATCCCCCTGAAATGTAGGAGATCTCAGTTCAGATTCCTGGGTTGGAAAGATCCCCTGGAAAAGGGATAGGCTACCCACTCCAGTAATCTTGGGTTTTCCTTGGGGTCGAGCTGGTAAAGAATCCACCTGCAATATGGGAGATCTGGGTTCAATTCCTGGCTTGGGAAGATTGCCTGGAGAAGGGAAAAGCTACCCACAGCAGTATTCTGGCCTAGAGAACTCCACGGACTGTATAGTCTATGCGGTCGCAAAGAATTGGACACAACTAAATGACTTTCACTTATAATATATTTGCAGCCCTACAAATAATAACTACAGTATTTGGGCAGTTAGTTTTCCATATAAATGAGACTAAAAATAGAGCCTACTTCAGAAGTCAGTAATAAGTATTAGTAAAATATCCTTGTAAATTTGCAGCATACTGTTCAACACAAAACACAAAGAGAGCTAGTCTAAACAAGTAGAAAGGCTGTGTAGACAAGATTGAAGAACATGGAATTAAACAGACTAGATCAAAATCCAGGTTCAACACCTTAAGAATTATAAGTGAAAGTAAGAAAGCGTTAGTCCTCAGTCACGTCCAACTCTTTTGTGACCCCATGTACCATAACCCTCAAGGCTCCTCAGTCCATGGAATTCTCCAGGCAAGAATACTGGAGAACAATGGCAATTCCTTCTCCAAATAATTATAACTACAAGTAAATCAAGTACTTTTTCTGATTTATTTTCCTCATTTGAGGAAAAGACAGTTTATCTCATAAGTTTGTATTAAAAATTAAGTGATGTTGGGACACATGGAAAAATTCTTGGAGCATGGTAAAATCTTAATATGTGTAAGTAACTGTTATTTTAAGTGAAACAGCTATTTTTTTTACTCCAATCCAAAGTTACCATTTAATTCAATTTTTACATTAAATTAAGCAATTCATAAAAATACTGTCTTTTTGAATCATGTAGAGAAAATACTTTTTTTTCCTCATTTTTGGACCCTGGGTGACACTTAACCCTTTGGAATATATCATACACAATCTGAATTAAGTATGTATTCTGGCAATGGTGATAGTATGAACCCTGTGGTAATGTTCAATTTTAGATTATAATTAAATACTCCATTTTGTTTTGCTATTCACAGACCTATTTTGTTTCCTACCTAAGGTTCCGTAGGTTCCATATGTGCTCAGTCACTCAGCTATGTCCCACTCTTTTCAACCTGTTGGATTACAGCCTGCCAGGCACCTCTATCCATGGGATTTTTCAGTCAAGGATACTGGAGTAGGTTGCCATTCCCTTCTCCATGGGATCTTCCCTACCCCATACAACCTGCATTTCCTGCACCTCATGCATTTCGGGTGATTCTTTACTGCTGAGCCATCGAGGAATCCAATAACATTTACTTATGACTAAAGTAATATTCACAATGCCGTCTATGGGGTCGCACGGAGTCGGACACGACTGAAGCGACTTAGCAGCAGTAGCAGCAGCAGCAACAAATTTAAACATTAATACTGTCTTGTTCTGTTATTATTTTACTAAATCAAAATTACTTAACAGACACTGCTTATAAACCAGAGACTGGAATATATACTATGAATACAATGGAGGGAAAAAAAAAATCTTCCCTCTCCTGTTTATTAATGTTTTCCAAGGGCCCAAGTGGCACAAGAGCTCTCCCCCCTATGAAACAAGCAGTCAGTGTGGGCACAATACTAATTCATTTTAACTGTCCTTACTCAAAATACAAACTAGGATTTTATAGTACCTGAAATTGAAACCATAGACTCCCCTGGGCTGATTAACTTTTTCCAAAAATTCATTTGTAACACTATTAGATTATATTCTTAGAGAAGATACTATATATAGTGATATGAGCAACAGCTATGCTTGTAAATGCAATACATTAATTCATATGAGATCTCCATGTAGCCCAGGTGGCTCAGTGGTAAAGAATCCACCTACAATGCAGCAGACAAAATGACGCAGGTTCAATCCTGGGGTCTGGAAGATTCACCTAGAGGAGGGCATGGAAACGCACTCCAGCATTCTTGCCTAGAAAATTCCATGGACACAGGGGCCCCATGGTCTACAGTCCATGGGGTTGCAAAGAGTTGGACATGACTGAGTTCACCCATGCACACTCCATGTAACAAAGAGCCCAGTGGATAGTAGATGTTTAAAACAATGTTGATGGAGTGGGGAAATTGATGAATGTTTTTAGTAAAAGCAACAACAACCATCCTAACAATTTTCTATTCAGTGATTACGCTTCACACATTCTATTCCTAAACTTTACTGCAGCCTTGATATTTAGTTATTATCTGAATTTTATATAAAATTGAAATGAAGGCCAGAAAGTTTTAGAATATGTCAAATCAACGATAATAATAAGAAACCAATTGTTTCATCTTGAAATTAAGGAAAATATGCATAGTGAGCATTCAGGATATTCTGTAAAGATACATGCTTTGAATGTACAGCTATGAACTAGGTAATAGGCAAGATGAAAATAGGATGTAGGATGCTCTATTACAGGTATCCCTGTATCAATGTGGAGAGATCTTCATTCGAAGACTCTAGATACCAGATGGCTCAGAGAGCCACAGGGTTGACCTCTGCCTGAGTCCCTTCTTTACTCTTGGATATAACCTCACTGATGTCAAGTTCTATTTAGGTATCAAAAGAGCTGAATGCCTGGAAAAATTAAAAGGCAAAAATAAGTTTTTGAGATTGAACAGATTACTCTGTCACCCAGAACTACATATCTGGAAGCCAAATCTTTTCTCGCTGAGACATTTTTTTGTTTTGCTTTGTGTTGTTTCTATGGCTAAACAAATATTCATCTTACAGAGAAAGCCTGCATGGATTCCTGTAACAATAAGCAACCTATATGAAATATTCACGAAAGTGCATGGAATGTTAGGTAGTAAGTGTTTTGGACAGTTCATGAAACTGATGAAAACTGATGTAAATTTGGTTATATTAATATTTTTTCCTTTCAGCATTTTTAAGAAAATATTCTTATATTAATCAGAAGCTCAAAAGATTTTGTAAACTAAGTACACTCTCTTGGGAGACTTAAAGTGATAAATGCTTTTATGTGTGGTGTATGATAGAAGCACACATAGGTTGCCATGGAATTTGAAATTAGAGTCATCTGGTTTAGACATAGACATCGCAGAACAATTCTAGCAAAAGGTAACACTTAAAATTACCTTTAAATGATGAGTGGGAGTTAACTGGTTGCTTAAAGATGTCACGAACACTTTGTGAGAGAAAAAGCAAGTGCAAAGAGATAATTGCCAAAGAGCCTGATTCTTCCTGTAAATGGCAAGCTGTCCATTATGGTTAGAATTAACTGTGGAAAGAGAATCATTGCAAAAATAAAAGCCAATTTCTTCGTTTATCCTGATTATTGTAAGCCCCTTTAAGAAACAGAACCTCATAATCTGATAGCCTATGGCTTAAGCTATTTAAATATCAATGATAAAATCAAGTTGGAGTGGGCAAGGAATCAAGACACTCATTTTGCTTTAGGGGAAATATATTAAGTTTGAGTAAGAATTTCATAATTTAAAAATAAAAAAAATTAATGTTCAGATTATAAAATGAGTCTTTAAAGCCAAAGATAGAAAATCAGGCACTCAAAATAAAGCAATAAAACTACTTTTGGAAAAGATTTTGCTATCAAAAATGGTAATTAATATAAAGAGCTTCTGGTTTGTGCTCCTAAAAGAAATAAATGAACTTTATGAAACAACAACAACAAAAAAATATAGACAAGAAGACAAGACCAAAGATTTGATTGAAATTATAAAATTGGGGAAAATACTAAAAACTTAAAAAATAAAGTGACAATACAAGTGAAAAATAGTAAAATTAATTTTAAATGTTTTGTAACTTGCTAGCAACAGAATCAATTATGTAAAAACTCAGGTGATGTAGAAAACAAACCAGAATTGTTAGTTGAGAATTCATGTTGGGAAGTTGAAAGGTTAATGATCATCTGAAGGAAGAAGATGAAACCTAGGTGAGTTAGGGTTAGCATTAGAATTAGAATAGGACTTACTTAGTGCGAGGATTAAGATAGTGTTAGCTTTGGAACTGTATCAAAATCACTAAAATTACCTGAAGAGTCAAGAGTAAGCAGAGAAAATTAAAATACTCAAATTATTATAAAGACAATATTTTCTGAGTTGAAAGCAATGACTCTACGGATGAAACCATTCCTTGATTTACATGACTAATTAAATAATGAAATCAAAACCACACTGTGAATATCTTAGTGAAATGCTTGATTTTTAAGGAAAACAAAGAAAATCTAACATCCAACAAACACATACACAGAAGAAAAAAAGTTTGTAAATATTAAAACGAAATCACTAGGCTCTGAGGTATGATTTTTCATAGAATCAGTTAATTTTCACCTAATGGAATTATTTTTCTTAATTGGGGGATTTGTGGAAAACATTCCAGTTTGTTTTCTGAAATAAGCATAATCCTGATATCAAAAGTGGCTAACAATAAGTACTTTATAATGAACATGACTGGATTCAGTCTGGCTTCACTCTTTATTCACTTTTCAAATTTTATTTGCTTTGTAACATTACAAATGTACTAGTCCTTTCAGATTGCCATAAATATAACAAAAATTGAAAAAATAAACTGAGTGGTATAGACAACAGAGATGTATTTTCTCACAATTCTTGCACCTGGAAGTCTGAGATAATGGCAGCACAATGAGGCTCTGGTGAGATCCCTCTTCCTCACTTGCATATGAGGCAGAGAGAGAGCTCTGGTGTCTCTTCCTCTTCTTATATCTCTAATTTTATCAAAAGGGCCTCAACTTCATGACCACATCTAAACCCAATTATCTCCCAAAGGCCTCGTTTCCAAATATCATCACTGTGGGTATTACAGTTTCAACATATGAATTTTTCAGACAAATTTCAGTCCACTGCATTCACCTTCTTCATATATAAACATGAAATATAAATAGAGCATCTTCTTTAGAGGGCTGTTGTGAAGAACAAATGAGGTAATAGATGCCATGGAATTAGAAGAGATGTTAACACACAGTCAATACTACATGAGTGTTGGCTGATATTGTTAATTATCTGGCATGATCACTTATGTACAGATATAAACAAGATGTTTAACAAAATACAAGCAACTGAAACCTAGAAGTTATTAAAACAGATGATCAAAAATCAATTTCTTGAATTCAGAGACTTTTATCATTTATTTTATTAAACTGTATAATTCATCTTATTACTAATTTCACATATACTATCCACATCATCATATTTCGGGATAATAGAAATACAACCAAAGGGCATTTATAATATGACTTACAAAGAGAGAATATTAGAGAACTGCTTTGAGGCATTCTCATAAAAAGAAGGAAAAAGATAAATATCCCATCGTTAGCTGGTATTATTTAATTCTCTCTCAAAAGCGTCAAGCCTTGAAGTAATAAAATGCTACTGTATTAATTATTTTAAAGAAAAACATGTCTAAGGGTATAATCATCAGTATAAGTTGAAAAATTATTAATTTAAGTAAAATGATTATTTTACTGAGAATCAAATTAATTGTAGCAATATGTAGCAAATAATGTGTATATAACACTTTTGTCTCAGAAAAAAAAATAGTTCTTTATGATATGAACATCATGTGGACAAAGCACTCACTTTTCTCTGTGATTGAAGTAGAAGTTATCATATCAAAAGAATGACTGAGTTAAACAATGGAATTATTTTTGTCCTTTATTTTCCTCTCCATTTCCTGACTTTCAGTATTGAAAGACACAGATATTTTGAATAAAAAATCTCAATTAATTGAGTAGTAAACATATAAAATGGCATACTACTTAATCTCATTAGATTTATTTGAATAAAAGCAAGCATAGAAATGCAACTTTTGATATCTGTATATCTGGCATTAAAACAAAATTGCTAATGTACTTTTAATACAGCAAAAACAACAAGATATTTTAAGGTACAAAAGAAAAGATATTTTCTCAATGATGCTTATATTAATCCAGCAGTTTATGAAACTGAAAAGGCAATCGTATCAACACCTAAAGAACTAACTTCTGTAAAACATCAGGTAGTCTGTATTTTTAAATCAAAGTATACTTGTTTTATGGATATGCTTAATAATAAAGAGAGACTAAAGAAGGCAGAGAAAGTATTTTTTAAGTTAACTACATATTTCAAAAAACCCTAGCTATATTGTTTAGTATTTTTAATTAATGAAGTTAGAGAAAACACAATTCCTACTTCAGAACATTTTAATTTTTTACACATTTTTTTAATGATGCATATTAGACACTTTGGCCTTTTATTTTACATTTCAAAGATATTTGTAACAATCGAAGCATAATAAAACATTTTCTCAAATATGATAAAATCTTTCAGTTCAGTACTAAATTTCAGAATGATGGAGAACAGCATAAAGACAGAAACACATTGCTATTCACAAATGTAACCAACATCAATCCTGGTTAAATTGTATCTCTCTAATATATCTATTGGAGAAGGAAACATCAACCCCCTCCAGTATTCTTGCCTGGAGAATCCCATGGACAGAGGAGCTTGGGGAGCAACAATTCACAGGCTTACAAAGAGTTGGACATGACTAAGCAACTAACACACACACACAAAATTTTTCCAACAAACTGTATAAGGTCTTCATTACATCTCACTGTAAATTCTTTTCTCCTTTCACTTCTCTCTATTCAGACCTATCCTCTTGAACTGTGTAGCTAAATTCATAATGTAAAAAAAAATTGTTTTCAACAACAAAAAGGTAATAGTAATAGTCTCACTTCTTTCCACTAAAATTCCCAATTTTAGCTATTTCCAAGCCAGAAGGTCACTTACTAATTGTCTTTGGGAAATCATCTATAGCTGCAGACCACTTTTCAGAAGGAAAATGTGTAAGGTCCAGCCTACTTTCACACTGTTGAAGTCTCTGAGTGTCAGTCTCTAAGCTGAAATGGCAGGACCATTTCCTCAGTGTCCAAAGGCCAGACAAGTAGAATTTTGACCAATTTCTGGTCCCTTTCTTTTAATGTTGTTATCTAATTGCTTTGACTTATGAACTTGAGCTTTTAAATGTATTGGCATTTTTGGCAAAACAGAAGAGGTATTTCACAGTAAGAAAAGCCTGGAGGTGGGTGGTAGATAAGAAAATCAGCAAATTTTCCTTTTATCAAAGGAGGCCCAGGCAGGAAAGCAAAACAGAAGATATGGCTTCTAGATGAAAAATTTTATATAGTTATACACTAGCTAAGTCATGTTGGAGTTTAGATAAAACAATGAAATCACATAACTTCTGAATTATGTAATTTATAAATAATTACTAGTATCTCTGCTAATTGGAAGAAATTTTACTCAATAATTATATCTTGCATGCCTAATTAACTTGCATTTTTCTGTTTGCATGCTGGGTTAAGAATTTTTGTTCTTATGTGTTTGGGCTCATTAAAATGCTTCATATTTATTAAAATTAAAAGAATAGTCTTTTGATTTATTCTTTAGCCATGAACATTTATTAAAGAGAAACAAAATTTTTGTTCTGTGATCTATTATTAATTATAGTGTAATTATTGAATGATGAATAATTCTGAGAAAGGGATAATATGAATGCCTGTAGGGGGAATGTATTTCACTGACTAAAAGCATTGCAGATTTCTTTCTTTGATAGTTACCAAATAAACTACATTAATTTTTAGAAGATCCATAAGTATTAGTCTTAAATCTTTTATTCTAGGATGCTTATTGACACAAATAACAAAAGAGCATGAATGTCACCAGTTTAACCTATTTTTAAATTATTGCTTAAAGTATGCTGTGAACTTTTTATTCCTTGTGACAAAAAGTTTCAGGCGGCAATATTGGCAGCTACCCCAAACTAGCATTTGTCTTCACCAGAGACTTGTTAAAAAGTAACACATGGAAAAGAGAAAATTTGTAAAAGAGAATTAAGGAATACTATTCACAGTGATAAAAATTTTATATAGTTTTAGAAAATATATATTGGTGTGATTCTCATGCATGAGAACAACTTCATCATTTTTGTTCTAATGCTAATTCATTAATTCTAATGCATTAAGAATTCTTTAGCAGTTCTAGGACTAAGTCAAAGATAATCTACTATGGGATTCTATAATTAATATAAATAATATTACTGATATACCTACAGATAATAATGTATGGACTTCCCTGGTGGCTCAGATGGTAAGGAAATCTGCCTGCAATGCAAGAGACCTGGGTTGATGATACATTATATATATCTGAATATGCTACTTTTAAAAAAGTATAAAAATGGTAAATTTAGGACTTATTAAAACAAATGAATACCCAATGAATTCAATGAAAAGCTAATTTCACTCAATATAATAAACTCCTTCATTGTTTTCTTTTCAATCTTTCAATTAGCTATTTACTAATAGGAAGTATTTGTTGTAGGATATTTTCCTCCAAATTCTTTTTTTATTATCCCAAGAAATACAACCTGATTATCATCAAACTAAGAGCATAAACTGCTAATTTGAATTCTTTTCTTGAACCTCATGCTCTGAATTTTAGCAATACCACTGAATATGTTCTTAAGTCCTCACTGATGAAATAGTCTTCAGTGATATTATTAGTAAACTAGCTTTTTAAATTCTGTATATTTATTGGAAATATTTAATATAAAGACTAACATAAAAGGATTAAAATATAACATGAATCAAGCAAAACACAACATTGTCTATTCAAGATTATTTGTGTGATAACACAAACCTTGTATCTTTCTTTTTCCATCTTCAGTAGTTTTCTTTTTTATTTTTCACCAATAGCAGCAGTAATATAAGTTATTAGTGAGCACTTATCATCAAAATGTATAATCATAGAGAACACAAAGTAGTAGATAAACAAGAGATGAGGGATGAATTAGGTGGTAAAGCATAAGTGTATAATCCTCAGTTTCAAAATGTTGACATAATATGAAAGTGATATGTTTGCCTCAATTTATGATCTAGAAATGAAAAAGATACTGTTACCCTAATCTTAAAAATTAAAACAAACCAGATAAGATATACATTTATAGTTTTGGGGTTTTGTTTTTGCTTTTAATTATCAGGAGAATGAAAGTTAACAGGGCTAACTTCAGAAAGTGATGAGCCCTTGGGAGAGAGGAGACCTGCATCTGTATTGTGTGTGTAATTGAAATTTAAAATAGCACCATTTACAATAACATCAAAACACATGAAACATTTGGGGAAAAATCTTACAAAATATGTGCAAAATTTGTATATTACATGCTGTAAAATTTGATTTGAAAAATCAAAGAAAATTTAAATAAATGGTGAGATATACTTCATTCATGGATTATGAGGAGTATTTATAATATTCTCTTCAAACTGATGTACAGTGTAGTTCCAATCTAAACACCAGCAAGCTTTGTTTTTTTTAAACTGCCAAAACATTTCTAAAATTTATATAGTGAAACAAAGGATTTAGATTAGCCAAAAAATAATTTTGACAATGAGAAATGAAGTTGTAGTATTCACACTACTTGATTTCAAGACTTTCTTTAAAAGCACATTATTCCAATAGCATGACATGGTGGAAACAGAGATCAATGAATGGCATACAGAATTGAGAAATAGAACCACATATTTGTGGTCAATTAATAGCTAATAAAGAAAGAAGAATTCTCAACTTATGAGGCTGATGCATTCAGGCAACAACATAACAAAAACAAAAAGACTTGAAGCGAATCATAGGTTTAAAAAATAAAAATAAAAATCTTCTGGAAAACAAACAAAAAATCTTTGTGATCCTGGGTTAGACAAATATTTCCTAGGAGAGAAAAAGTACTAATAATTTTTAAAAATTCCATAAGTGGACTTCAGTAAAAATTTGTCTCCTGTTCAAAAGACACTGTTAAGAGAAAAAAAAGTATCCAAAACATATTTTTGATAAAGTAATTGTGTCCAAAATATATAATGAATATCAAAGTTTTAATAATAAATAAGTCTAATTTCTTTTGAGAATTTTAGAAATTTTAATACAGTTCAAATCAGTGTGTGTGGTTTATTTCAGTTCCTTCACTGCCAAACCTGGAGTTAGGGACTGTTTCAAATTCTGCACTTTCTTTTTGTCTGTGATGAACAAACAGGTGTAAAGGTATATGCTGCATCCAACTTTAAACTTCACATTATCTGTTTTTCTTGATCTTGACAGACTTAGCATCCTTTTGCCTGACTGTGAGCAGAAAGTCTTTGATTTCCTCAATTTTGAGAGGCATGGTGATGAGGTACAGAGAGCACAGCTGGAACAAGGAGTTGGCAAGAAGCAAGGAGAAGGGAAAAGTACGAAAGTGTAACTTTAAAATGGATAAGAGATCTGAGCAGACACTTCACTAAAGATATAATATACCATATATTCATGGGGGCAAATGGTTTAGTGAACAGATGTTTGACATGATTGGTTATTAAGGAAATACAAATTAATTTTTGCAATAATTAATGAAAATACATACAGAGCATATAAGACATATGTGGTCTTATACATACGTATAAGACGTATGTATATGTTTGCACATCTTATAAGACACATGTTGCATTTAAGACACAATTAATGTATAGATAAATTCCTCATTCATTTGTAATGAAGTACCATTGCATATGGACCAGAATGGCAAAAAAAAAAGCAAAACAAAAGGACTAACATTGGCATGGGCACTACCAGTGTGTTGACAATGATGTGGAACAATTTGAAATTTTTGACATTTCATATGGAAATGTAAAATAAAATAACCACTTGGAAGATGAATGTGGTAGTTTATTATAAAATTGAACATGTATAATTACCATGCCACCCAATAAACCTACCCCTCAGTACTACCTAAGAGAAAACTCATGTCTCCCAAAGACCTGTATATAAATATTTGTAACAGCTTGACTTATATTCTCCAAAAATTCCAAAACAATCTAAATATCTGTTATTAGTGACAGGAAATTATACTACATTTTTAAAATTCAATACTACTAAGCAGTAAAAAAGGACCAAACTGCTAATAAATGCAAAAACATGAATAACTTTCAAAAGCATCATACTTGATGGAAATAAAACAGACACAAATTTCTACATATTATTAATATCTGATCAACTTATTTGACATTCCCGTAAAAGCAAAACTATCAGGGAAAAAAAAAAGTCTCTAAAGTATCCTCATATGTCTATTAAATAATGAAAGGGAAGATGGCACATCAACAAAAATAAACCACCTATTCTTAAAAAAAAAATCCCCTCAGTTTTAGAATAAATAACTTACATCAATATTTAATAATGCAAAAGAACTCTAACAATAATGGTGGTGGTTGTTTAGTCTCAAAGTCACGTCTGACTCTTGGGACCCCATGGAAAGAAGAGCCTGGCAGGCTAGAGTCCCTGGGATTCTCCAGGCAAGAATACTGGAGTGGGTTACCATTTCCTTCTTCAGGGATCTTCCCAGCCGATGAATCAAACCCTGGTTTCATTCATTGTAGGTGGATTCTTTACCAACTGAGCTACAAGGGAAGCCCCAACAGTTATAGTTAAAGAAAATAATTTAATTTAGCCTTAGATTTTGCTGAGGACTCCCCAGTTAAAATCAGTACTTTTAATATTTCTTAAACTTTCTATTTTTATTTGTAATTCTGTCAGACAACTATACCAAACTCACATTAGATTGGCAGTTATAAAAATATTCAAAAATTTGTTGATTACTTAAATACTTTAATGATGTTAAATTTGTAATTAATTTTAAAATATATTAAAAAGAATTGGCATTGATATTATAAACAAAGTCATTTGTAATAAGGGATTACATAATATTGTAAGAGAAACTGCTCTGGCCTGTGGTTGGTTTTATTGAGTTATTTGAAGTATGCTCTCAAGTTTTTATTTATGCCTTATTGCAAATATGGGTTTCCCAGGTAGAACTAGTGGTAAAGTCTTCTGCATGCCAATGCAGAAGACTTAAGAGACTCAGGTTCATTCTCTGAGTCAGGAAGATCCCCTGAAGAAGGGCATGACAACCCATGCCTGCAAAATTTCATGGACAGAGGAACGTGGCAGACTATGGTCTATAGGGTTGCAAAAGTCAGACACTACTGAAGCAAAGTAGCATGCATGTATTGCCAATATAAATATTTTTACATTTTGAAACAGGTATTTTCATTTAAAAAATGTGTTTGCATATTACTGTATGGTTTATGCATTCACATCCTATCAAAAATAATTTCTGCCTATTTTATTCTTTTTAATTTTATGCAAAAATATAGTTTAAAAAAAACATGAACTTACTAACTGATTGAATAGATTAAACATAATTCTTAGGATCCTTTTAAACAAGACTTTACATTTACTGGACCACTGTATTCTATCACAAATATCAATGGTGTACTGAAGCCAGCCCACTCTGCCTCAAAAAAAATTGATCATTCATTTTTCAGGAAATTTGCTTGTTAATTGCTATATACAGACATTAGTAAAGGTGGTTTGTTGTTGTTTAGTTACTAAGTATTGTCCAACTCTGCAACCCTATGGACTGCAGCACGCCAGGCTTCCCTGTCCTTCACCATTTCCCAGAGTTGTTTCAAACTCCTGTCTATTGAACCAAGTTAGTTATGCTGTCTTTGGAGAAGGAATTAGCAACCCAATGTTCTTGCCTGGAGAATCCCAGGGACGGGGGAGCCTGGTAGGCTGCCGTCTATGGATTGCACAGAGTTGGACATGACTGAAGTGACTTAGCAGCTGCAGCAGCAGTTATGCTATCTAATCATCTCATCCTCTGCTGCTGCTGCTGCTGCTAAGTCGCTTCAGTCGTGTCCGACTCTCTGCGACCCCATAGACGGCAGCCCAGCAGGCTGCCCCGTCCCTGGGATTCTCCAGGCAAGGACACTGGAGTGGGTTGCCATCTCATTCTCTACTGCCCCCTATTCCTCTTGCCCTCAGTCTTTCCCAGAATCAAGGCCTTTTCCAATGACTCGGTCTTTTGTATCAGTTGGCCAGGGTATTGGAACTGTAGTTTCATCACCAGTGTTTCCAATGAATATTCAGGACTGATTTCCTTTAGGATTGACTGGTTTAATCTCCTTGCTCTCCATGAGACTCTTAAAAGTCTTCTCAAACACTGCAATTCAAAAGCATCAATTCTTCAGCACTTAGCCTTCTTTATTTTATTTATTTTTTTAATTTTTAATTTTTCTTTTAAGTTAAAAAAAAATTTGCCATATGTCAACATGCATCTGCCACAGGTGTACACATGTTCCCCATCCTGAACCCTCCTCCCACCTCCCTCCCCATACCATCCCTCTGGGTCATCCCAGTGCACCATCCCCAAGCTTCCTGTATCCTGCATCAAACCTGGACTGGCGATTCATTTCTGATATGATATTATACGTTTAGCCTTCTTTAAAGTTCAACTTTCACATCCATGCATTTACATAATTAATTATATAAATTTACTCTTAAATAACATTAAGAAATAAAATAATACCTCAAAACTTATCACTTTCTAATTGTTTTTTCTTACATTACCTTATGTTTATGGTTATTTACACATAATTCATGTATATAGTAAAATAACATATACTGATGTGCCATTGTACAACTTTCTCAATTCCACTTTCAGCAATGTCACACAGGTAGCTAGAATTTGGCTATTGTAGGAATATTTACATCATAAAGAAGGAAAAAAATAACATGAAAATATGGGGGAAAATGAAGGGAAAAATGGGTGGAGTAACCCCAAAATTGAACATTAAAATACAAAAAGGTTTAAATATTTGCACATACTAACTGTAATCCTAGGTTAATTCCAAGGTCAGTCCAGCCTAGTATTCAGTTTCTAACAGATTGAGTATTGACTATCATCCCTGGAGCTCAATTTTAGTGCTAGAGGCAATATTAATATTTTTTTTAATTTATGAAGTACATATTTTACATGCATGCTTGCATGCTCATCACTCAGCTGTGTCTGACTCTGCTATCCCATGAACTGCCACCAGGGGATTCTCTGTCCATGGGATTCTCCAGGCAAGAATACTAGAGAGGGTTGCCATTTCCTCCTTTAAGGTATCTTTTGGACCCAGGAATTGAACCTGGGTCTCCTGAGTCTTCTGCATTGGCAGGTGGATTCTTTTACCGCTGAACAAGCTGGGAAGCCCATACATAGTTCACAATTATGAGATATTACAATTAGCAGTTGAAGGGGATTTCTCCTCAAACTAATCATGCTTACTAAGTGGCTGCTAAATTTGTTTTTAAACTGCTGAAGAAGTGAATATATAATATGTTAGCATGTAGATATAATTAAATAAGAAAATGACACAATCTCTTGAATTATTATTGAAAGATTGTATACTGTTTAAATTTTGGCTCATTTGGTCCATGTAACCACAACTTAGTTAAGGCTCTCTTTAAAGGCTCGGGATGGGCTTCCCAGGTGACTCAGTGGTAAAGAATCCACCTGTCAATACAGATGATGGAGGAGACCTGGGTTTGATTCCTGGGTCTGGAAGATCCCTTGAAGGAGTAAATGGCAACCCATTCCAGTATTCTTGCCTGGAGAATTCAATGGACAGACGAGCCTAGTGGACCACAGTGCGTGGGGTCACAAAGAGTCATACTAGACAGCCATTAAGCAGCAGCAAAAAGATTAGAGCTATCCCAGCTCTAACTGTAATACAAACTAGCTCTGTCATTTCTCAAGCTATCTAATTATTTTACATATTTAATTTTATTTCCTGTGTGTCACCACTTGTAAAAATGTTTAACTAGTTACAAGTCTGTATGCATTTATTTGTACATAATTGTATCTATCTTAAACGTCAATTCCTGCATAATTTGCAGTGTTCTCCCTGCTTTGATATTTTGAAGTTTAATATTAAAAGAAAGTTAAAATTTCCTTGAACTAAGTCATTTATATTGTTGTTTTAGTTTTTTATCATGCCCTGAAGAATCCAATTCTCATTGGCATACTCTTATATTAATATATTGTATTGTGCTCAATCCCTCAATTGTATCTGACTCTGTGGCCCTGTGGACTATAGCCTGCCAGGTTCCTCTGTCCATGGAATTATCCAGGCAACAATACTGGAGTGGGTTGCCATTTCCTTCTCCAGGGTATCTTCCCAACCCCAGGGTCAAAACTGTGTCTCTTGTGTCTCTTGAATTGGAAGGTGAGTTCTTTATCACTAGCACCACCAGGAAAGGCCCCGCATACTCTTATAAGAACTAAGCATATAATACTTATCATGTTCAGTATTATAAACTTTACTGAATGGTCCTCAAAATTGGATTTACACAAAAATACTTCCTTTATTTTGGAGCTTAATACAATCTTTTGTTTTATCAAAATTGAAGCCACATTTTAAACATTGTATTATCACTATTAATAATAGGGGAAAACATGCTGATCTTTTTGACTAAAATAAGCCTAATCCAAAAATAAAAATGAGTCACTGACTCTGACAGACAGCCTCAGATTGAACACAACAGAAATACTACTGGAGAGATGATTCATTCAGGAGCCACATAAAAATATAAGGCAACTCTAGGTATCTTAAATAAGAAAAAAATTAGATACATATAGCACCACTGAAAAGGCTAGGTAAAAAGGTTTAAAAGCCCATGGAAGTTTCCATCTTTTTTTTTTTTTTTTTGCCTGCAATATGATAGTGGGTGATCCAAGGATCACTTCAAGGCAAATCAGTCAGTCAGTTCAGTCACTCAATCATGTCTGACTCTTTCTGACCCCATGGACTGCCTTCCTTGTCCATCACCAACTCCCGGAGCTTACTCAAACTCATGTCTGTCGAGTCAGTGATGCCATCCAACCGTTTCATCCTCTGTCATCCACTTCTCCTCCCGCCTTCAATCTTTTCCAGCATCAGGGTCTTTTCAAATGAGTCAGCTCTTCGCATCAGGTGGCCAAAGTATTAGAGGTTCAGCTTCAGCATCAGTCCTTCGAATGAATATTCAGGACTGATTTCCTTTAGGATGAATTGGTTGGATCTCCTTGCTGTCCAAGGGACTCTCAAGAGTCTTCTCCAACACCACAGTTCAAAAGCATCAATTCTTTGGTGCTCAGCTTTCTTTATAGTCCAACTCTCACATCCATACATGACTACTGGAAAAACCATAGCTTTGACTAGATGGACCTTTGTTGGCAAAGTAATGTCTCTGCTTTTTAATATGCTGTCTAGGTTGGTCAGTTTGTAAAGAATCCGCTTCCAATGCAGGAGACCCAGATTCGATTCCTGGGTTGGGAATATCTGCTGGAGAAGAGAAAAAGCTACCTACTCTAATATTCAGGCCTGGAGAACTAGCCCATGGAGTCGCAAAGAGTCAGACAGGACTGAATGACTTTCACTTTCATTTTTAGGGGTTTCCCTGATAGCTGAAGGCAAATAGATCCACATCAAATAGATTCATATCATCACTTCATGGTAAATGGATGGGGAAACAATGGAAAGACAGAGACTTTATTTTAGGGGGCTCTAAAATCACTGCAAATGATGACTAAAGGCATGGAATTAAAAGACGCTTGCTCCTTGGAAGAAAAGCTATGACCAGCCTAGACAGCATATTAAAAAGCAGAGACATTACTTCGCAGACAAAGGTCCATCTAGTCAAAGCTATGGTTCTTCCAGTAGTCACGTATGGATGTGAGAGTTGGACCATAAAGAAAGCTGAGCACCGAACAATTGATACTTTTGGACTGTGGTGTTAGAGAGAAGACTCTTGAGAGTCCCTTGGACTGCAGAGTTCCAACCAGTCAATCCTAAGGGAAATCAGTCCTGAATATTCGTTGGAAGAACTGATGCTGAAGCTGAACCGCCAATACTTTGGCCACCTGATGTGAATAACTGACTAATATGAAAAGACCCTGTTGCTGGGAAAGATTGAAGGTGGGAGGAGAAGAAGGGGATGACAGAGGATGAGATAGTTGGATGGCATCACCGACTTGATGGACATGAGTTTGAGCAATCTTTAGGAGTTGGTGATGGACAGGGACGACTGGCATGCTGCAGTCCATGGGGTACAGCGTCGGACACAACTGAGCAACTGAGCTGAACTGATCCAAAGAAAGAAGCTCCTTCCTGGCAAAAACTAACCATGGGAAAACCTAACACTGACTTCTTTGTAGACCATGTACCTGTTGCAACTTGCATTTGAGAATAATGATTTTTCAATTCTAAGTTTCCAATCTCACAATAATGTCTCTCAGTGACTTGTAATAAGAATTTGCCTGCAAGATGATCTGGGAAATCTAGCTTTCAGGGTTTTACCCCTTGAAGTACAGAGAATAATTTGCAGTATTTCCATAGATATTTTCATATGAATTGAGATATGATTACTGTTTAATCTTTTGTTTTATCTTGATCAAGATAAGATTGTTATATCCTAGAATAAATACACCAATTACATAGTTCAAAGGTAATATCATTAATTGTTTACACTTTTAAAACTCCTGTAGTATTTTTATATTATAGAATTCTTTTCTCCTCTGGTAAGCAGGAGGATAATGTGTAATATCCATCTATATACAACTGTTTCCATGAAAACTCTTCTTTCTTAATTTTCTCTCTTAATTTATTTCTTTGTTGATGTTTTTCAATATTAGTTTTATTTGTTATTATTATTGTTTTAGTTCTGTTTTATATATGTATCATTTTATTATTGGTGCTTCAATATAGTTATTGTTATTCTTTATAGAACTATTATTGAAAATTGTGTGTAATATTTAAAATAAAATATAGAAACTATCAGTTTAAAATATCATTTAATTTAACTTCCATAGTAAGTTATTTAATTTTAAAGTATTTTAAAAATCTAATTATTAAAAACTGTAAGATATATATCAATAATCTCCAGTGGCTCCAGACCAGATATTTTTTCAGTTAAATCACGACTTGATCATTTTCAGATTAGAAAATTAAACTTATGCTGCTATTAAAATGAAAATAAAGAATATTAAATCATATTGGCTACTATTTAAATTTACCCAGTATCATTCATAGGCACTTCTGTGAATTAGTTTAGGAAGCTAAAATTCATTTATCATTTTTTTTGTGGAAAATGGATTATAACCTCAAATTAATTTGGGGAACATAGCCTCTTTATAGCTTCTATTCATACTTGAGAATTGCTAGAATTGTAATAACTAGAAATTAATACTTTATATTTTCCCAAATAAATTGAAACCTTGATGGATTGAAGCTCCTATGATTATCCCAAGACAATAATAAATAAATCCCTTATCAAGAGAATTATTTTAAAATTAAAATGATGATTGAATAAAACTCACACTAGTGTCCTGACTTTACAAGAGAGTGATATAAATAACTGCGTGTTTTATGTATGTCTGAGGGATTTATGCAAAATTAATGCAACTGATATTCACTCATTCATTCTTTCTCCCTCTCTCTCTTAAATGTATATTCTACAGGGTCCGTATCTATGAACCATTCACAATGGAAGAATTAAGGCTGTGATAGGCCTACTTAGAAAATATTAAATAATTGTACTTGAGTAAGTTTGTTTTTCTTTAGAAGTGTAAAAATGCAATGACAGTTTTATTGTCTTCTCCTTTCATTAAATAAGCACCATTTGATGACACTTTTGCAAATAGTCATATAACTGCAAGACTTCTAACATTATTTTCAGCTGCTGTAGATACTTTTTAGCTCTTATGTAATTTCTCCATAGAATCTAATCCTGAAAATCTTGTCTAAATCACATTTTTCTCTTAACTTCCATATGATCACCTTATCTTTCTCTACCACCCAACTTGTCATTCCTCCTCCTGCTGGTTCTTTGTTATCCTCTTGTTCTGCTACCCTCTTTAAATAATGATATTTTCTATAAAATTTAATATCTGATGCTTTCCTGTTTCCTCTAAAATGCATCACTAAATTCTTTCTGAGATTTACATCTTGACTCATCTTGACTTCTCGATTAAGATACACAGCACCCTGTTTGTGTAGCTGCTCTAGTAAGAGGATGGGAATGTGGACATCCTTGTCTCCTTGCTTTTCATGTCTGAGGTCTGCTGAATCATACTTTTACATTTGTTTCATTTCACTTTCTTTTCTGTATTTATCTAGACCCTGTTCCATGCCTACATCTGGTCTTACCTGGATAAAATAACTGATCCCTCTGAATTTATTCTTACCTTATTCCAACTTTCTCACTGATGCAGAGTGCCTTTGCATAAGTGTTTATCTGTCACTTGTCTGCCTTAAAATTCTTTCTTGAGCTCCAATGGCTTTCAGGAAAAAAAATAAAAACTTTTCAAACTTATCATCAAGACCTAAAAGTATCAAATTCCTAAATTCTCTTCAATGCCACTAAATCAGAACACATTAGTCCTCCTATAAATGCACTCAGAATTTTCACTTTTGTGCTTTGTTCACATTATCCTTTTGCTTGACATACCCTCTTTTTTCTCCTCCTTGAAAACATCTACATTTTTACTGAGAAACAGCTGCAACAACACTCTCTCTTTGGAACATGTGCTCATTTCCACCAATGCTGTGGGCCCTTCCTTTGTCTCTCGTCTCTAACATTCTGTAAATATCATCATAACACACCAAGGTTCATTGTAAGTTTTGGCTTTCTTCATATTCCCTGGACAAGACTGTCATTTCATAAAAGTAAAGATCTTTATTCATTTCCAAATGCTATTCATTTTAAGAAGTGCTTGATTTAAAAGAGGGCCTTCCTATGTTTATGGATCTAAAATTCATAACAATATGGTTCCTAAAACAGATATTCCCATTGCTAAGATTATTAAATTAGGGCTTAGAATTCATACATAGTATTTATAAGATCAAACAACATGTAGAATTTAAATTCAAATTTTTGTCTTCTATATCAGTCTGGCAAATCTGTCATTTTTGTCATTCATTTTCTCTGAAAATTTTAATTTTTTGAGTAGTTTATTTCTTTTTATTTTCTTTTTCTGTGTGCATGTTATTATTTACACTAATGGTGGTCCTTTAAATAAATTTCACTCTAAGATGATATAAAAAGTCCAAGTTATCTAAAAATCTAATGCTTTTCTTTGAATTGCAGAATTTAGTCACTTGTATATAACAAAAGACTCTACACATGGACATCACCAGATGGTCAACACCTAAATCAGATTGATTATATTCTTTGCAGCCAAAGATGGAGAAGCTCTATACAGTCAACAAAAACAAGACCAGGAGCTGACTGTGGCTCAGATCATGAACTCCTTGTTGCCAAATTCAGACTTAAATTGAAGAAAGTGGGGAAAACCATTAGACCATTCAGGTATGACCTAAATCAAATCCCTAGGATTAGACCTTGGATTAGAATTTGACCTAAATCAAATTCCCTTACAGTGGAAATGAGAAATAGATTTAAGGGACTAGATCTGATAGACAGAGTGCCTGATGAAGTATGGATGGAGGTTCATGACATTGTACAGGAGACAGGGAGCAAAAACATCCCAAAGAAAAAGAAATGCAAAAAAGCAAAATGGCTGCCTAAGGAGGCCTTACAAATAGCTGTGAAAAGGAGAGAAGTGAAAAGCAAAGGAGAAAAGGAAAGATATAACCATTGGAATACAGAGTTCCAAAGAACATCAAGGAGAGATAAGAAAGCCATCCTCAGTGAACAGTGCAAAGAGACAGAGGAAAACAAAAGAATGGGAAAGACTGAGATCTCTTCAAGAAAATTAGAAATACCAAGGTAACATTTCATGTAAAGATAGGCTCAATAAAGGACAGAAATAATATGGACCTAACAGGAGTCTTCTCCAACACCATAGTTCAAAAGCATCAGTTCTTTGGCGCTCAGCCTTCTTCACAGTCCAATTCTCACATCCATACAAGACCACGGGAAAAACCATAGCCTTGATTAGACGGACTTTTGTTGACAAAGTAATGTCTCTGCTTTTGAATATGCTATCTAGGTTGGTCATAACTTTCCTTCCAAGGAGTAAGCGTCTTAATTTCATGGCTGCAGTCACCATCTGCAGTCATTTTGGAGCCCAGAAAAACAAAGTCTGACACTGTTTCCCCATCTATTTCCTATGAAGCGGTGGGACCGGATGCCATGATCTTCTTTTACTGAATGTTGAGCTTTAAGCCAACTTTTTCACTCTCCACTTTCACTGTCATCAAGAGGCTTTTGAGTTCCTCTTCACTTTCTGCCATAAGGGTGGTGTCATCTGCATATCTGAGGTTATTGATATTTCTCCCAGCAATCTTGATTCCAGCTTGTGCTTCCTCCAGTCCAGCATTTCTCATGATGTACTCTGCAAATAAATTAAATAAACAGGGTGACAATATACAGCCTTGACGTACTGCTTTTCCTATTTGGAACCAGTCTGTTGTTCCATGTCCAGTTCTAACTGTTGCTTCCTGACCTGCATACAAATTTCTCAAGAGGCAGGTCAGGTGGTCTGGTATTCCCATCTCTTTTAGGATTTCCCACAGTTTATTGTGATCCACACAGTCAAAGGCTTTGGCATAGTCAATAAAGCAGAAATAGATGCTTTTCTGGAACTCTCTTGCTTTTTCCATGATCCAGCGGATGTTGGAAATTTGATCTCTGGTTCCTCTGCCTTTTCTAAAACCAGCTTGAACAACAGGAAGTTCACGGTTCACATATTGCTGAAGCCTGGCTTGGAGAATTTTGAGCGTTACTTTCCTAGCGTGTGAGATGAGTGCAATTGTGTGGTAGTTTGAGCATTCTTTGGCATTGCCTTTCTTTGGGATTGGAATGAAAACTGACCTTTTCCAGTCCTGTGGCCACTGCTGAGTTTTCCAAATTTGCTGGCATATTGAGTGCAGCACTTTCACAGCATCATCTTTCAGGATTTGGAATAGCTCAACTGGAATTCCATCACCTCCACCAGCTTTGTTCGTAGTGACGCTTTCTAAGGCCCACTTGACTTCACATTCCAGGATGTCTGGCTCTAGGTCAGTGATCACCCATCGTGATTTTCTTGGTGGTGAAGATCTTTTTTGTATGCTTTTGAACTGTGGTGTTGGAGAAGACTCCTGAGAGTCCCTTGGACTGCAAGGAGATCCAACCAGTACATTCTGAAGGAGATCAGCCCTGGGATTTCTTTGGAAGGAATGATGCTATAGCTGAAACTCCAGTACTTTGGCCACCTCATGTGAAGAGTTGACTCATTGGAAAAGACTCTGATGCTGGGAGGGGTTGGGGGCAAGAGGAGAAGAGTACGACAGAGGATGAGGTGGCTGGATGGCATCACTGAGCCGATGGACGTGAGTCTGAGTGAACTCCGAGAGTTGGTGATGGACAGGGAGGCCTGGCGTGCTACGATTCATGGGGTCGCAAAGAGTCGGACACGACTGAGTGACTGATCTGATCTGATCTGAACAGAAGCAGAAGATATTAAGAGGTAGCAAAAATACACAGAACAAGTATACAAAAAATATCTTTATGACCCAGATAATCATGATGGTGTGATCACTCACCTAGAGCAAGACATCCTGGAATGTGAAGTCAAATGCACCTTAAAAAAGCATCACTACGAACAAAGCTAGTGGAGGTGATGGAATTCCAGTTAAGCTATTTCAAATCCTGAAAGATGATGCTGTGAAAGTGCTACCCTCAATATGCCAGCAAATTTGGAAATCTTAGTAGTGGCCACAGGACTGGAAAAGGTCAGTTTTCATTCCAATCCCAAAGAAAGGCAACGCCAAAGAAAGCTCTAACTACCACACAGTTGTACTCATCTCACATGCTAGTAAAGTAATGCTCAAAATTCTCCAAGCCAGCCTTCAGCAATACGTGAACCGTGAACTTCCAGATGTTCAAGCTGGTTTTAGAAAAGGCAGAGAAACCAGAGATCAAATTGCCAACATCCTCTGGATCATGGAAAAAGCAAGAGAGTTCCAGAAAAACATCTATTTCTACCTTATTGATTATGCCAAAGCCTTTGACTGTGTAGATCACAATAAATTGTGGAAAATTCTGAAAGAGCTGGAATACCAGACCACATGACCTGCCTCTTGAGAAACCTGTATTCAGGTCAGGAAGGAACAGTTAGAACTGAACATGGAACAGACTTGTTACAAATAGGAAAAGGAGTACATCAAGGCTGCATATTGTCGCCCTGCTTATTTAATTTATATGCAGAGTACATCATAAGAAACGCTGGGCTGGAGAAAGCACAAGCTGGAATCAAGATTGCCAGGAGAAATATCAGTAACCTCATATATGCAGATGACACCACCCTTATGGCAGAAAGTAAAGAAAAACTAAAGTGCCTCTTGATGAAAGTGAAAGAGGAGAGTGAGAAAGTTGGCTTAAAGCTCAACATTCAGAAAACTAAGATCATGGATCTGGTCCCATCACTTCATGGCAAATAGATGGGGAAACAGTTGAAACAGTGGCTGACTTTATTTTTCTGGGCTCCAAAATCACTGCAGATAGTGACTGAAAACATGAAATTAAAAGACGCTTACTCCTGGGAAGAAAAGTTATGACCAACCTAGATAGCATATTAAAAAGCAGAGACATTACTTTGTCAACAGAGGTTGTCTAGTCAAAGCTGTGATTTTTCCAGTAGTCATCTATTGATGTAAGAGATGGGCTATAAAGAAAGCTGAGCACTGAAGAATTGATGCTTTTGACTGTGATGTTGAAGAAGACTCTGAGAGTCCCTTGGACTACAAGGATATTCAACCAGTCCATCCTAAAGGAGATCAGTCCTGGGTGTTCATTGGAAGGACTGATGTTGAAGCTGAAACTCCAATAATTTGGCCACCTGATGCGAAGAGCTGACTCATTTGAAAAGACCCTGATGCTGAGAAAGATTGAAGGCAGGAGGAGAAGGGGACAACAGAGGATGAGATGGTTGGATGGCATCACCGACTCAATGGACATGAGTTTGGGTAAACTCCACGAGTTGGTGATGGACAGGGAGGCCTGGCATGCTGCAGTTCATGTGGTCACAAAGAGTCTGACATGACTAAGAGACTGAATTGAACTGAACTGATATATTCTATTTAATACCAAGGAGGAATTTGGTTACCAATCAAATTTTTTCTTGAAAATTTGAGGATAAAATTTCATGCAAATTATGAAATCAGTCTTAGCTACCAAAATGTGAAATTTTATAACCATATCTTATCATTTCACTAACAGAAAAAATCAATCTGATTCAGTCCCCCTACAAAGCTAGAAGAGAAATCTATCATTTCAAAGCACTTTCCATTCTTCAAAGAATAGGCTGACAAAGTTATTTTCAATGTATGCAGGATTTATTGATAATGAAACCAAGTAGGAATAAATATAGAATTATTAATGGAAACATTTTTTTAACCATACAAATTTCATTTTGATGCTGTTTAATCCATTGTTAAAATCTATTTATGTAAACCTTGTCTATATAAACTATATCAAGGGGAAATTTTGACAGCTTTGAATCATCATCATAAAGTAATAAATGATTCCTTTGTGTGGTTTTGAAATATATTCAAGATTTAAAACTTAAAAGGAAAACATAACATCAAATGCATAATTGCTGCAATATTAAAATTAATGTACATCTTCCCATAGTGGCAATTTTTAAAAAAAAAACAACCACTTACTCATGTTTCGTTGTAAATCTTACCTCATTTTATGTGCATATATCTGTTCTTCGTATAGAATAAACTTTATTTTATTGTAAGCATTTGCATATAACTTGTTGCCAAAATCAGTTAATTTTTCTTAGAAATATCTTTTTTTCCTTTGTGAACATAGATAAACTACATACCCCATTTTCCTTAATAGGAGAGAACAGATAACTGTGTCCTGTCACATGTTACAAGTGCAGATTTCTAGCACAATCATCTGCTCTTATGCCTCCTCTACTCTGCAGGATGGAGAAGGAAATAGCAACCCACTCCAGTATTCTTGCCTGGGAAACCCCATGGACAGAGGAGTCTTGTGGGCTACCCTCCATGGATTCACAGAAGTTGGACATGACTTAGCAACTCAACTACCACTACCACCTCTCTTCAGAGATGCAGGGAAGGACTTTAAGCCCAAACGAAAGGTTTCATCACATCAACTCTTAAATCTCTTAATCATAGACTACAAAACAACTGTTCTGGAGGACTGTCCATATATCCCAGACCAGAAACAAGATAGTATTGTGCTTAGCCATTGACAGTATGGAATTGTTTGTTGTATTATTTAACATAATTTTATTAACACAGAAGGAGGCTACTAATGTGACCTGCAATTAAATAAAAATATATACTAAACCACACAGTTCAAGTCACCTACAATGATATGAATGTCAGACCATGTGTTCACTGAAGCTCTAGGGGCAAATGATAAAAGGCACAGTTTAGAATGTGTGTTGAGTGTTTGTAAGGCATGTATCACACAGTATAATTAGACAGAGATGAGTTCACACAGCAACATGACAGCTGAAAAACAAAAATGAAATTGAGTAGAAAATGACCAGAAATGCCTTGAGGGACTGGAAAAGCTGACTGTTCAGACTTTAAGACCTAACAAATAAGGCTGAGAACAGTTTTGAGTGAGGAAGAACTTAAGATTTTACTTTGGATCAAAGATCAAATCAAACATGGGCCCACCCAAGCCTATTTTAGATAACTTCCAGATAGCTTCCAAATATATGAAATAATTTCAGAATATCTTCTTTAAGTTATGGAAGATCTGTGAGATAGGTACTAATAAGAAAAGCAATAAGCAAAGCAATAAATCAGTTTTAAAAGACTTGAGAGGAAGAAAAAATACCTGACAACTGGTGCATTGAACTGATTAGAAACAATTAATCCCAGCAAATATCAAATTTTTTAGTTAATTGTGGTCTAAAGAACTACAAGGCTATGCCTATAAAACTTTTGTTTACCTGAAAAGCAGTTGTAGTGGCCATGACTTTGCTCCAGCAGTAAGTTCTCTGTCAATGCAGTGTAGTACAACCAGAAAGTTTACAAAGCTTGCTTCTGAAGGAGCCAAACAGAATAGTACATACAGACAGACCCAGAGATCATGCAGAGTAGGGAACAGAGTGCCTAGCAGAGAGTGGCATCAGTTTTTCATCAAGATGAGAAGGCTTTCACCTTCTATGCCCTGCAGGATTCTCGCATTGCTGTGGATCAGTGCACTCCTGTGTGTTCCCTAGTTTTCCTCCTTTTAAAGGAGTTTGAATTCATTCCATGTTGAATGTATGGTTGGGGATTGGGTAGAGAGTTGAAGATAATTTGTCTTTTTAGTCTTTCTAATGCCAAACCACAAAGAGCAATGTGTGATTTATCCCCATAAGACCTTAGACTTTGAAATGGCTGCAAAGACTCAATGGGATCTTTTTTTTTTAATTTAGTTTTTCCTGTGCCAACTATTATATGTTGATCACATTGCAGACTTGCATGCTCCTTTTACTTTGTCTCTGTGCAGTAGAGAAAAAACACTTGGAAACCATACTTCTCAAACTCCATTGCTGGTGAGCTCTGGTCTAGATTCCTGGAAACACTTTCAAAAGTAAGATGTGTGGGAAGAGAGCAGGTGTGACTTTTGAGAAGCTTCTGCTTTAGCACATAGAGACTATAGGTGCTGTGATCAACTGCAATTGTGAAAGAGGTTACTTCAAATCAGAAGCTTTCTGATTTTACTGAAGTCAGCTGCAATTATTTCTGACATTTGTTCTCCAGTTATTTTTTTAAAAAAACTTAGGTATATATTTCCCTGTATTCAATAATTTCTTCTCTTGTAAATTCTGGAGAGGTTTCAATTTCCTGATCATCCTGGATTGGTAATATCTCTTGGGTAAAGGATGTCTACTGTATGTGTGCGAGACGTGGAGAAGAGATATTTTATGTCACAAAAGGTGGGATGTGGCAGACTCTGCTCAACAAAGCACTCTCCTCTTTGTCCTAAGCACTGAGCTAACCTACATTTCCTAGCCATCCTTGTGATCATGTGACTGCTTTCCAACTGATGTGGTATACTGGCCGAAGATCCATGGGGAACTGTAAAATCTCAGGGATATTGTAGAGCCAATAGGTGGAAAAAGCCTGAGTTTGGGTCACTGCTTGAAGGATAGCCACTCCACCAGGAACCTCTGTGTTAAACACTTTATGAGTAAAAATAAACATTTATCATTTAACTCCACTTATTTTATTGCAGTCGTTATAAAAATAAATCCATCATGATTAATACCCAAATATTTAATTTAGAATTCATGTTGAAGTAGAAAACATGAGGCATAATTGCTGTCATTACTATAGAATGCATGCCTCCTTATTGGGAAAATTTCAATGGGTGAATGTTCGATGATTTAACAAAATCTTGCCATAAATTTGGAAGTTGGGGAGGAGGAGAGAAGTAGCAGTGACTTGAAAACCCTCAGCTCTTTCTTGTACCAGTCAGGACTGAAATATAAACAGATTCAGAGATAGACAATGCTATTAAGATTCAGGTTTCTATGTCCCCAACCAATTTTACTCCCTGCTTTCTTATAAAGTTTGAAGTTCTTTGCTCTTCAGTCTTCTTGTTTAAACACACGCCATCCTTACTGTTTCTGTCATAATCAAGAGGCAGCAGTTAAGTGGAAAGAATGGGAAATTTGGACTCAGCAAATCTGTGGATCTGAGAATGAATACAGATCTACTCAAAAAAGGCAGAGAAACCAGAGATTAAATTGCAAACATCTGCTGGATCATGGAAAAAGCAAGAGAGATTCAGAAAAACATTTATTTCTGCTTTATTGACTGTGCCAAAGCCTTTGACTGTATGGATCACAATAAACTGTGGAAAATTCTTCAAGAGATGGGAATACCAGATCACCTGACCCGCCTCTTGAGAAACCTGTATGTAGGTCAGGAAACAACGGTTAGAACTGGACATGGAACAACAGACTGGTTCCAATAGGAAAAGGAGTACGTCAAGGCTACATATTGTCACCCAGCTTATTTAACTTATATGCAGAATACATCATGAGAAACCCTGGGCTGGAGAACGCACAAGCTGGAATCCAGATTGCCAGGAGAAGTATCAGTAACCTCAGATATGCAGATGACAGCAAAGTGAAAAAGAACTAAAGAGTCTGTTGATGAAAGTGAAAGATGAGAATGAAAAAGTTGGCTTAAAGCTCAACATTCAGAAAACTAAGATCATGGCATCCAGTCCCATCACTTCATGGCAAATAGATGGGGAAACAGTGGAAACAGTGAGAGACTTTATTTTTCTGAGCTCCAAAATCACTGCAGATGGTGATTGCAGCCATAAAATTAAAAGACACTTACTCCTTGGAAGGAAAATCATGACCAGCCTAGACAGCATATTAAAAAGCAGAGACATTGCTTTGCCAACAAAGGTCCGTCTACTCAAGGCTATGATTTTTCCAGTAGTCATGTATGGATGTGAGAGTTGGACCATAAAGAAAGCTGAGTGCAGAAGAATTGATGCTTTTGAACCGTGGTGTTGGAGAAGACTCTTGAGAGTCCCTTGGACTGCAAAGAAATCCAACCTGTCGTTTCTAAAGATCAGTTCTGAATATTCATTGGAAGGACTCATGCTAAAGCTGAAACTCCAATACTTTGGCCACCTGATGCGAAGAGCCGAATCATTTGAAAAGACCCTGATACTGGGAAAGATTGAGGGCAGGAGGAGAAGGGGATGACAGAGGATGAGATTTTTGGATGGCATCACCGACTCAATGGACATAAGTTTGGGCAGGCTCTGGGAGTTGGTGTTGGACAGGGAGGCCTGGCGTGATGCAGCTCATGGGGTCACAAAGAGTTGGACTCGACTGAGTAACTGAACTGAACTGAACTGAACTCTGCATCTTACCACCATCAGCAAATCCTTAATTAGTAAGGATTTCCAGTTTTCATTTACTGTTATGTGCAATAGGGCTGATAGTTACATTTAGAGTGTTTTCAAAAGATTTAACTCTAAATGAGTTAACATCTATCTAAAATAATCATATCATATAAATAACTTGGGGAATAGTATTTTGTTCTGTTTTCATTTATAACCTGCGTCTATCGCTCTTTCTTTAATTATGATGCGGTTTAGCAAGTGGACATAGATCATGTTACATTTAATTATCAGCTTATCAATACCAGTATGATACACTGGAAAACTAACCTGAGATATGCTAATGTTAATGATAGATTCTTCAAATATAAAACAAGAATAATAATTCTTATCTTGTGGAATAATTGTGAAAATTAAAGCTAAATAGATAATAAAATATCAATTTATAATTTTCTTGTTTAAAACTTTTGAAAGAAGTGATATATTATTGTATTTGTAATGCCTAGAATAGTGCTAGACTGCAAAATAAATAATATATGATTGAACTGATGTAAATTAACTGATTTTAAACAAACCTGCTTTGCTAAGACTTTGGCTTATTTTTCTATTCCTGTGTTCATATATTTTGACATTTATCTTCCTTCAAGTCATACTTTTCAAGATATGAACACAATTGTGTTAATTTCTCAACCCTTCATTGTTTCAGAATGTGTGACAGTTCCATAAAAGATGATCTATGAAAAAACTAAGTCTAGGCTCAATTAAGTTTAGGGTACACTACCTGGGCTATTTTACCCTTGGAGGTTGATGATGCTCAGGAAGATTATGAAGGGCTCTGTAAATTATAGTAACTAAGAATATTTTTTTCTTAACTCAAAGTTTCTCAAACATGTCAGACAAATAAAACATTCCCATCTTCATTATCATCACTTGTTTCCACACTTCCCATCACAATCATGAAGTGCTTATTAACCAATTTCCAGAGTTAATATAATATGAAGACGCAGTCCTGGACTAAGCCTAGGAGAATCTCCTACCTGAGGGATTGCTTTTTTAAGTAATGTCACAATTTTTTAAAATGACCTGCACATCTACCTATGTTGTATTCACTAGCCATAATCACTTGTGTATCATTTCCTGGCAATAGAGAGTAACACTGTTGCTCTTGTCTTTTCATACCAATATAATAAGGTACACTTTGAGTAAATATTTCTTTATTTAACACAGTATCTAAGCACTTGAAAAATACTTTCTTACAATTTACTGAGCATGCACATATTTATAAAACAGTGGCATATAAAGTGAAGTTCGCTGTCATGTCCAACTCTTTGCGACCCCATGGACTATATAGTCCATGCAATTCTCCAGGCCAGAATACTGGAGTGGGTAGCCTTTCCCTTCTCCAGGGGATCTTCCCAACCCAGGGATCAAACTCAGGTCTCCCACATTGCAGGTGGATTCTTTACCAGCTAAGTCACAAAGGAAGCTTGCTGCATATAAACATTTGATCAATTATCACTTTTAGTTACTATTATAGAATGTTCCCCAGAGGCTTCTTCTACTTCTCGAATTTTCCATAAATCTTTAACAATTTAAAAATTACCCAAAAACTTACATCATGACATTTAAATAGCAAAAATCTCTATGTAATACATATTTTTTAAGCAGAAATAAAGGTAGTTTGAGCATTCCAGGCAAAGAGATGTTAATATATTCATTAAACATGTTTAGGTAACTCAAAACATGTTTTTACCCATGTGCAAATACAAAAGTTTGCACAATGTTTGTGATTCAAACTTCTTTTGTCCGTTGTTCACTGATGAAACAAATATACAAAAGGATGACTGCATACCAGGCATCATGCCAACAATTGGGACTATGATCATAAATAAGGACCTTTCCTATGATTAATCTTATAAATTAAGCTTTTACTTTGCTAAATATTAGTAAAGAATACACCCAAGCAACGAGATACTGTGTGTGACAATGATCTCATGGAAGATGCAGTCTGATACAAATAGGAAGGACAAAGGATAAGGGAGAGGTCAGAGCTAAAATGATGTCAAAGCTGAGATACTACGTTGAGATCTTAAATTTATACGGGAGCATGTGTGCAAGAGATGATGATGCTTAAATGCTATATTTGAATAGCATGAGGCATGTGTGTGCTCAGTTGTATCCGACTCTTTGTGACTCCATGGACTGTAGCCTAACAGTTTCCATTGTCCACGGGATTATCTCAGCAAGAATACTGGAATGGGTTGCCATTTTCTACTCCAGGGATTTTCCTGACCCAGGGATCAAACCCACATCTCCTGGGTCTCCTGCATTGGCAAGTGGATTCATTTACCACTGTGCCGCCTGGGAAGTATTTGAAGTAGTAGAAAGAGCAATTCTGGTGGTGAAAAAATAAAACTATTTTGGAATTGCAAGCTCATGTAATTAAACTTTTTAAGAAGTCTGATTTAAATATAGAGAAAGTGCAAATTACAAGATAGGCAAACAGAGCACAAAAATGCAAGCTATCTAATTTGGACTCCATGACAGAGAAGGTGGGAAGTAACTTAAGAGTTCAAAAGCATCAATTCTTTGGCACTCAACCTTCTTTATGATCCAACTCATATCAGTACATGACTACTGGAAAAACTTATAGTACAGCATGTTGGTGAACCTGACCCATGTACACTTAGAGTTCTTTATCATATTTTATATGTATGAATATTTCATTTTTTGTTTATCCTTTCTCACACTGGCAGAAAACTGGATTATTTCCATACTTTTTCCAAGAATATTCTTGTCCATATATCCTTCTTTATATGTTAAAATTGGAATATAATTTCTGTGTCCCATTTTATATGAGGTTTAACTTTATGGGATGCTGTCTGTTTTTCAAAATATTTGCAACAGTTCTGCTTCAATATACAAGAGATCTTATGACTGACATTCTCTCCAATACCTATTATCATCATAATTTTTATTTTTCCCAATTGATTGTATAGAATATAGTCTTAGTTTTTATTTCCCATGTCATTAATAATACTGAACAATTTTTCATATTTCTTGACCACAAATATTAATCAACAAATAAGACAACATTATCAACCAAACCCTTGTGTTCAAGAAGTTTCTCATTACATGGATGATACCAAAAAAAAAAAAAAAATTAGGGCTTTATGCACTATGCAGAAGGCAAAGAGCATTGATGTGGTGCTTTGCTTTAGACTTTGGGTCTTGGACTAGGCTTTCCTAAAACCATGGTGTTTAAGCAGAAAATTGAATGATGAGAAGGGCTACTCTCCAGGCAAGAATACTAGAGTGGATTGCCATTTCCTTCTCCATAGGATCTTACTGACCCAGGAATCAAATCCAGGCCTCCTTCATTGCAGATGAATTCTTTACCATCTGAGCTATAAGGGAACCCCATAATATATAGGGGAAGGCTAATTCAGGGTCATGTAATAAAAAATATAGAAGTCCTGAGATGGAGATAAGTTAGATGTGTTTTAGGAAGAGCAGAAAAACTAGTATAGCTTGATTGCAAGGAAGAAATTATGTTTGAGTCAAGCAACATCAAACCAAAAGTTGTTAGAAATTGATTATGAACCCTATACCGACAGAAGCTAGAGGAAAATTTCATCCAGAGCAGAGAAGGAAGCAAAGCCAGGAAGTTATATGATTGGCTATAAATTAAGCAGTTGCTTTATTTCAGAAAACCTCGTTGCCTTTAAAAGAAAAAGAAGAATGAAATAATAGAAGATGAGTTCAAAAAGGATACCTGCAGTATTCATCCAACAGAAGTTTATTTAATGCGTATCATCTATCAGTCATTGTTTCCACAGGAAAAAGCCAGACCCATATCCTACTCTCAAAAAAATGTTAAAGAACAAGTAAAAATGCGACAGAAATGGTATGGACCTAACAGAAGAAGAAGATATTAAGAAGAGGTGGCAAGAATACACAGAAGAACTGTGCAAAAAATATCTTCATGACCAAGATAATCATGATGGTGTGTTCACACACCTAGAGCCAGGCATCCTGGAATGTGAAGTCAAGTGGGCCTTAGGAAGCATCACTACGAACAAAGCTAGTGAAGGTGATGGAATTCCAGTTGAGTTATTTCAAATCCTGAAAGATGATGCTGTGAAAGTGCTGCACTCAATATGCCAGCAAATTTGGAAAACTCAGCAGTGGCCACAGGATTGGAAATGGTCAGTTTTCATTCCAATCCCAAAGAAAGGCAATGCCAAAGAATGCTCAAACTACTGCACAATTGCACTCATCTCACACGTTAGTAAAGTAATGGTCAAAATTCTTCAAGTCAGGCTTTAGCAATACGTAAACTGTGAACTTCTAGCTGTTCAAGATGGTTTTAGAAAAGGCAGAGGAACCAGAGATCAAATTTCCAACATCTGCTGGATCATGGAAAAAGCAAGAGAGTTCCAGAAAAACATCTATTTCTGCTTTATTGACTATGCTAAAGCCTTTGACTGTGTGGATCACAATAAACTGTGGAAAATTCTTCAAGAAATGGGAATACCAGACCACCTGACCTGCCTCTTGGGAAACCTGTATGCAGGTCAGGAAGCAACAGTTAGAACTGGACATGGAACAACAGACTAGTTCCAAATAGGAAAAGGAGTAGGTCAAGGCTGTATATTGTCACCCTGCTTATTTAACTTCTATGCAGAGTACATCATGAGAAATGCTGGGCTGGAAGAAGCACAAGCTGGAATCAAGATTGCTGGGAGAAATAGCAATAACCTCAGATATGCAGATGACACCACCCTTATGGCAGAAAGTGAAGAGGAACTCAAAAGCCTCTTGTAGAAAGTGAAAGAAGAGAGTGAAAAAGTTGGCTTAAAGCTCAACATTCAGAAAACTAAGATCATGGCATCTGGTTCCATCACTTCATGGCAAATAGATGGGGAAACACTGGAAACAGTGTCAGATTTTATTTTTCTGGGCTCCAAAATGACTGCAGATGGTGACTGCAGCCATGAAATTAAAACACACTTACTCCTTGGAAGGAAAGTTATGACCAACCTAGATAGCATATTCAAAAGCAGAAACATTACTTTGCCAACAAAGGTCTGTCTAGTCAAGGCTATGGTTTTTCCAGTGGTCATGTATGGATGTGAGAGTTGGACTGTGAAGAAGCCTGAGTGCCGAAGAATTGATGCCTTTGAACTGTGGTGTTGGAGAAGACTCTTGAGAGTCCCTTGGACTGCATGGAGATCCAAGGCATCCCTTCTAAAGGAGATCAGTCCTGGGTGTTCTTTGGAAGGAATGATGCTAAAGCTGAAACTCCAGTACTTTGGCCACCTCATGTGAAGAATTGACTCATTGGAAAAGACTCTGATGCTGGGAGGGATTGGGGGCAGGAGGAAAAGGGGACGACAGAGGATGAAATGGCTGGATGGCATCACCAACTTGATGGACGTGAGTTTGAGTGATCTCTGGGAGTTGGTGATGGACAGGGAGGCCTGGCGTGCTGCAATTCATGGGGTCGCAAAGAGTTGGACACGACTGAGCAACTGAACTGAACTGAACTGAAAAATGCAAAGAATAATTTCTTTTTCTTGCAGGTTTTGTTACCATTTTCTCTGTGCCTCACTTTGCAACAAATTATATAGTTCTTGCTCCAATAACTATCTTTCTGCATAGACTTATGTGATAACCATTAATGTTGATGAAATTAAAAATATATTATTATTCCTATAAAAGAGAAAACAGGAATAAACTGATTAGTAAACTTGATTATGCAACATAATTATTAATGCAAAGAAAATGAGAATGATATTCAGATCTGCTCCAAGGCTAATAGAAGTTGAGAGATTTTCTTGGGTAAAAATATTATCACCAAGGACAAATTTTCAGAGTGATCAATTTTGTAGGCTATGAATTTTCCAGGTAGCAAAGTGTTTACGCTGAACATGGCATTTGTTGTACAGGCAGAAAGGAGGACCAGACTGATTTTTTATTTTATTTTTTCTTTTTCTTATAGTCATTTTACTCCTACCTTCACTTATTCTTAGCTGAGACTTTGGAGATGGACAACAGATGACTTGAAGTGGAATTTTGCTTTCTTTTGTAAAGATCTGAAGAGTTATTTTACTTTTGCCAAATAAGCTTTCTTTTCTTTTTTTTTTTTTTTATGGCCATGAATATAAGGGGTAGGAGTGTAAGCATAATAACTTGCTCAGAAAGGGACTCATTAAATTTTTTGAGGCTAATAATGCATATATTTATATTTAAAACAATGGAAATTCCATGCAGCTTTTATTACCTCGGATGATCAAGCCACAGAGGAAGGCAGAGTGCTAGCTCACTGCATTCTTGTGATAAATGTGAGAAAACAAATTTGTTTTTTATATCAAATCTTGTAGTTGAAAATAAAATACAATCCAGCTTTCAGCATAAAGAAGATTATACTTAGAATGGCTGAAAATTTTTTTTAATTTTTCAGCATTTCAGTTATGCCTCCTAATGGTCTTTTGGGATATCATTTATCATTTAGAACAGTGCACCCTTAGAAATAATACAAAATTGGGGTATATGCAGTTTGAATGTAGAATGTAACTTATATATGGAGATTTTTTTATTTTTTTCAGTAATTGATATGATCTTAATTCTTTAAATTTTGTTTATAATGTCAAAAGAAATGTCTGTAAAATCACTATGATAAACATGAATCATGTAAACTTTGTGCTCTGTGACAAATTCTAGGTCAATTCCTTACTCCTAGTATACCTAAAAAGTGGTCAAATTGAAAAAGGAGAAACCCTTTATCCTCATATAATCTTAATTTTTAACATTAGTATCTGTTGGTCTAGTATACTTATAAAACATAGACACACTGCTGTGATTATATTTATTGAATATATGTTAGATACTTGTCACAATACATGATTTCCTTTAATGCTGACAGCATTGCAATTTTAGTTTTATTGCATTATATATTTGGTAGCAGAACCCAGAAGAAACCAGGCCCGTTTGACTCAAGATGCTTTTTCCACATTATTCTGGTACATAATAAATATGGTGATTCTGATGATCATCAGCGTAAGGAAGAAAAAAGAAGGGGAAGAAGCAAGAGAAATGGGTTGGATCCCTGAGTCAGGAAGATCCCCTGGAGGAGGGCATGGTAACCCACTCCAGTATTCTTGACTGGAGAATCTCATGGACAGAGAAGCCTGGAGGGCTACAGTCCAAAGGGTCACAAAAGGTCAGATATGACAGAAGTGACTGAGCATGCATGCCCCATACAGGAGCATATTGGAGAAAAATAGGATTTTGCTTGTAGCTGTTGTCATGTTCTAAACATGCATTCATGAAATCTGTTGCTAACCATGAGCCATTACTGCAAAGGAAATAAGTTTAATCACATAGTTAACTTTATATAAATCTTATGTGTACAATACTAAAAAATAATATTTTGTAAGCAAAATACAAACTTAAATGCCAATTTTTGCACATAATTCTGTGTAGTGCCATTAGCCTCACTAGTACAATCAAATACATTATTTGAATACTATCCAGTAATGTTTACTGGAATTTTATAGTGTTTAAAAATTTGCTCTAGGCAATACTTCTTTGTAAATGTATTTAACAGAAGAAATGCAAAGAAGCTGTGAATGTTCTTGTGGAATCCTCTTTGACACACGAAATTAAAAAATTGATCAAAGTTCTGAATTAACAAAAGCAGTATTAATTTCAAAGGTAGAACCAAACTCAGTATAAGCAAATATTTTTATCATAAAAATAAAAAAGAGCTTGTATGAAGCAACATGCATGCTAATAATGAACATGAAGATACTTTAATATACACACTTAAAAATTCAGTCAACAGAAGATGGAAAAAAAAGTACATCTCTGAAATATTTGCTTTAAACAAATACCAAATAATTAGAAAGATCAATTAATATTTTCCATGCTTAAGATCGTTTTGAAGAATAATAAGTGATTATTTTAATTATTTAATATTATAGCTTCATCTTTTGATTTTTAAATGATTTTAATTTGGTATTTCAAAAACTTTGCCATTTTTATGTGCTAATATTCCCTCTTCTGGGGCTTCCCTCATAGCTCAGTCGGTAAAGAATCTGCCTGCAATGCAAGATATCCAGGTTCAGTTTCTGGGTCGGGAAGATCCCCTAGAGAAGGAAATGACAACCCACTCCAGTATACTTGCCTGGAAAATCCCATGGACAGAAGAACCTGGTGGGCTAGTCTATGAGGTCGCAAGAGTCGAACATGACTTAGTGACTAAACCACCACCACCATTCCCTTTTCTAATGTTTCTACTAACAAATATCTATAGCGTATATAGGAGCTTCCCTGGTGACTCAGACGGCAAAGAACCTGTCTGCAGTGCGTGAGACCTGGGTTCAATCCCTGAGTTGGGAAGACCCCCTGGAGAAGGGAATGGCTACACACTCCACTATTCTTGCCTGAAGGCTCGACCCCATGGACTGTAGCCTACCAGGGTCCTCCGTCCATGGAATTTTGCAGGCAAGAATACTGGAGTGGGTTGCCATTTCCTTTGCCAGGGGATCTTCCCAACCCTGGGATCAAACCCGGGTTTCCCGCATTGTGGGCAGATGCATTACCGTCTGAGCCAAGATAGAGGAGCCTAGCAGGCTACAGTCCATGGGATCACAGAGTCGGACATGACTGAGCAAGTTATACCACCACCTATAGCATATATGGATAATTTTCGTTTTATTGAAATAGATATCCTTATCACAAAATATATCCCATAATCATAATGATAAGCTATCTATCTAATTAAAAAAACAAGACAATAAGCCCTAAATGGAGTTGCTTATGCTTAGCTCTATGTCACTAAACTGTGACTTAACCTAATTTTTATGTCATGGTCCTGATAGACCCCTGTCATTATCTCAAGGAAAATAACTTTGCAACAATAAAATCCTTGTTTGCCTAATGTGACACTATTGTTTTATTCCCCTCTGACTATAAATGTCTTTCATTTTGTTTCTTAAAGGAACTTTCTATCTGCTAGAATGGATGCCTTATTCAAATCAAATTTTTGGTCAGATAAACTCTCAAAATTTTAATACACTTCAGCTTATCTTTTAAATATGAGTATACACATATATCGGAGAAGGCAATGGCACCCCACTCCAGTACTCTTGCCTGGAAAATCCCATGGATGGAGGAGCCTGGTAGGCTGCAGTCCATGGGGTCTCTACAAGTCGGATATGACTGAGCAACTTCACTTTCACTTTTCACTTTCATGCATTGGAGGAGGAAATGGCAACCCACTCCAGTGTTCTTGCCTGGAGAATTCCAGGGATGGAGGAGCCTGGTGGGCTGCAGGCTATGGGGTCGCACAGAGTCGGACACGACTGAAGCGACTTAGCAGCAGCAGCATACACACATATATATAATTGTAGCTGTTGTCATGTTCTTTTTTTTTTTTGTCATGTTCTAAACATGCATTCATGAAATCTGTTGCTAATGGTGAATCATAACTGCAAAGGAAATAGATTTAATCACATAGTTTTATATATATATATATATATATATATATATATGTAGCCTCAAATTTTAATACAATCCTATCACCCTCTACCATAGACTGACTTGTCATTTGTTATTATGGTCATTCATTATTACTTAAAACATGTAAATAAAATGATGAGAAAGCCCAGAAAATCAATGATTTAGGATTCCTGAGAATTACCAGAAATCCCAATTTATTATTGTTAAATCCCAAAGATTAATAACTGTCCAAAATTTGGAAAAATTTTAAAATGTAAAGTTATAAGTTAATGCCATTTTATTTCACTTTCTACATGCACTATAACTTAGAGCAAATCTATAAAATAAGCATCTCTATTATCCTTATTATACTTATGAGAAAACTTACTTCAAAGAAGGTAGAAAGTGAACGTGTTAGTCAGTCGGTCATGTCTGACTCTTCACAGTCCCATAGACTGTAGCCTCCTAGGCTCCTCTGTCCCTGGAAGTCTCCAAGCAAGAATACTGGAGTGGGTAATAATTGTCTTCTTCAAGGATCAAACCCCGGTCTCCCACATTGTAGGCAGATTTTTTACCATCTGAGGCACCAGGGAAGTCCTTAAAGAAGGTAAGTCACTTGCTTAGAACTACTCCTCTGGTAAGGCCAGAATTTGAGCCAGGTGTGCCTGACTTCAACACCTTTACAAGTAACTGTTGGCATACAGTGACATTAAACATGCAACTTCATGGTCTAAGGCTGAACTCTGCTAACTGGACAAGTTATTTGTCTTTCTAGGGAATGCTTGCTAGCATTTGAATATCTTCATATTCTTTAATCAAGCTACTCACTTTCTTTAATTCTCTTATCCAAACAATGGTTCCTCCATCAACCCTGACACCTGCATCAGATATTTGGAAAACTTCTAGATTTTGATCTCCCCCTCAATTTTCAGTAATTCCTTAAGTTTTAAGAATTTAGCACCTCAAATAAGATCTTCCTTTATTCTCCATTGCAAAGATACCGTCAGATTCTCTTAACACAGACATAATAGCAAACTCTTAATCTCCAATCCATGCTCTCTGAGCTCCAAAATGATTTTGAGATAGTACATGTATAATTTATTATATCAGCCTTTCTTAAAGGGAAAATATCCTTGTGTTTCTGTGATAGATTGCATTATTACTACTCACCAGATATTGACAGTTCCCTTGTCATGACACCCTTTTCTTTTGAAATCACTAATGGTCACATGACTTGCCAATTAAATATGAGCAGAAAGGGCATGTGTCATTTATGGCTAAAAGGGTTAAGATCGGTGCCACCATGAACACTAGTATTGAGCCAGAGAAATGTTTCTTGTTAGTCTGAGTCCGAGTGAAGACAACATGGCCCTGGGTGGTGAACCGAATATGTTTTGTGTGGGGAAAATATTTTGTGGTCTTAGTATGAAGAATAGAGTACCTTTCTGTGACAGTATAACCTAATCTATCATGTTTGCTACAGTTGTTTGCTTCAGTTGCTAAGTCATGTCTAACTCTTTGTGACCTCATGGACTGTAGCCCGCCAGGTTCCTCTGTCCATGAGATTTCCCAGGCAAGTATACTGGATTGAATTGCCATTTCCTCCTCCAGAGGATTTTTCTGACTTAGGGACTGAATCCATGTCTCCTACACTGCAGGTGGATACTTCACCAAAAAGCTAGCAGAGAAGCCCACTGTCTGCAACAGTACACATCACTTATAAAATCAATAATACTCCTACAGTTTGGTATGCCAGATCTTTTATCATATGACTCCTGTTAATATTTGTAATTTTATATCTAACATTCTTTCCCTGTGTCCCTGCACTCTCAATGACATTTCAAACCCTTACGTTTTTTACACTTCCATGATTTACTCATATTTTAACATATCCTTGTACTACCCATATTTCACAATATATTTTCCTCTGTGAAATCTTACCCAAAATATTTAATCCAGACCATCATCAGTCCTGTGATCTCAATATGACCCACATCTGCCCCAAATACTTTATTAAAATTATACTATTGTAATATGATTGATGTATGTAGAGCCTTAACTAGAGAGAGTACAGCTTGTTGAGGACAGAGATTGTTTAATTCACTTTTGCATTACCACTTCCCATCACTATTGTATACCAGCATGGTATTGTATACTGTGCAGCTATTCAAGAAAATATTATTGAACATGTAAATGATCAGTAAACAACAAATTTTGAGATTAAATATTAATTCTTATTAGTAAGCAAAATTCAAACATATAATAATGATGTAGTAGGTGTGGGTTTTGTGCTTTTCTGGTGGCTCAGCAGTATAGAATCTGCCTTCCCATGCAGGAGATGCAGTTTTGATCCCTGGGTTGGGAAGACCACCTGGAGAAGGAAATGGCTATCCATTCCAATATTCTTGCTGGAGAATTCCATAGACAGAGGAGGTTGGCAGGCCTCAGACCATGGGGTCACAAAAAATCAAGCATGACTTAGCGACTAACCAACAAAAATAAGGCATGATGATATTTTTAATCACCTACCCCACTTTAAAGACAACAACATAGGCCAACAACTTTCCTTTCAAGACCTTCACAGCATATTAAATGAGCTGACATGCCATAATTTCAGCTTTATCCAGCAAATACCTTTCATTGACAAATGCAAAAATCATTTCAATAGTTAGGAATTTTATCACTGAACAGGAGGAGTTTTTAGAACTATTTATCTTTTCTGTACTGTTGCAGAATTTGTGAGCTCCTTGACAGCCCTATAGTTAATGAACTGGAATCCCATTCTCTGTGTTCTAGAATTCCGTCTTTCTTTCCTACCCTTCCAGCATATTTTTTCTTTCTTGGTGTTACAGTACAAATCTATACAGGAGTCTGCATTTAATCTCCGTATCTCATCTTTCCAATTCGTCTTGTTGGAAAGAATTCAACATCCTATAATTTTACTCTCCATTGAACTAGAATAATTTCTACATTTAGATTATTCAGATCCATTAACAGAACTTTGTTTCCACTAGCGTTTAATTCTACTATAATCCACTGTCAAATGCATTAAATAACAGCATCTCACACCCCTCAGTGGCAAAGACAAACGGGTGAGGAACAGTAAGTGTTTAGAAATACTTTTCTGAACCACTATAATAATCATGTCATTATTATTGAGCCGTCATATGTACAGTCCAGTTTATGTGAAATCAAAGTCAGTTGCTCAAATAATAGCCTTTGCTATACTACACAATGCTAGTTGCAGCCTCACAGGAAGGAAAGACTAGACAAGGTTGCTTACTCTTCACAATAAGTATTTCGTCCTCAGTATATGATGATCAGAAACTCAGAAAATCTAGGTTCCAAGAGATAGTCGTGTTCTTCTCATACTTTGAGATGTGAAGCAAGAAACTTCCAAGGAGGACATATGTCAATTTTTTTTTCTTTACTGACTTGACTTTTTAAGAACAGTTGTACATTCACAGCAAAGTTGAAGGTACAGAGATTTCCCATAGGCTCTGCCCCAACACATACATAGCTTCTCCCATTATTAACATATCTCACCATGAAGCGGGGCTTCCCAGGTGGCACTACTGGTGAAGAACTCTCCTGCCAACACAATAGACATAGAAGACGCCGGTTCAACCCCTGGGTTGGGAAGATGCCCTGGCGGAGGCCATGGCAACCCACTGCACTATTCTTGCCTGGGAAATCTCACAGAAGAGCCTGGCTGGCTACCGTCCATGGGGTTGCAAAGAGTTGGACATAACTGAAGCAACTTAGCATGCACACACACATGGTAAATGAATGACACCTTTTTATGCCTGTTTTATCCTCCTGCCTTGGATATGAATATTTATGTCTTGACCTATGATAATAAATGCCACACCTTGGGTGGCTGGTCAGTGAAGGAAGAACCCCATGCTTCAGAGGTCTTTTTCAAACAAAATTAACATCTAAGCCTGGACTACTAACATTCCAGTCTCGTCCCTGTACTTTATATTTTCATCCTATCTTCACAATCAATACCCAGGAACACAATCAGTTGTCCAACTCTTCTATTTCTACACTTATATCTCTCAAAATCTCAAAACTTCTCTTTTCCATGTCTGCTGGGACTATGAGAATCCTGAGACTGTTGTTTGCTTGTTTTAATGTGAATGCTCCACTCTCTCCAGCCCCTCCACATGCCAGTCTTTTCTGCTCAGTGCCAGTAAATCTATATACCTTCAGCATTGCTAATTATGTCACACTCATTCTCTTCCAAGATGACTTCTTAATGATGATAGCATAAAACTCCAACATTTTAGCATGCACTTAAAGATGCTTTCCTTGTGGCTCAACAGTAAAGAAGCTTCCTGCAATGCAGGAGACCCCGGTTTGATTCCTGAGTTGAGAAGTTCCCTGAAGAAGAAAAAAAAAAGGCTGCCCACTCTAATTTTCTTGCCTGGAAAGTACTATGGTTAGCGGACCCAGTGGGCTACAGTCCATGGGGTCACAGGGAGTCGGACACGATTGAGCAACTAACACTTTCACTTTTCAAAGATGCTTCATTGTTCTACCAGAGTCCTCCTTTATTAAATCTTTCTTGCCAACCTTTTGCTATTCCTTTCACTCAAGATCCTTTGTTATTTCTAGAATACGTTAATATTTTCCTAATCCTGAATATATAATGATATTCATATTTCCTTGCTAAATTGTACTATCTGTATAGAAACCAGTCTGATCCTTTTTAAGTGTAAATCTGTTATGTCCCTGCTTAAAAACCAGTAATTTCTCTTTATGCTTACATTTTCAAATGCCTTAACATGATTCTGTGACCTGATTCCTACTTGCTTTTTTGGTTTCTTCTCACATGTACTCACTTCTCTCATCCTATAGCCATATTCAGCTTATAGAATAGATCCTCCTCTTTCCTGCCTCAGTCTGCAACATAAAGTGTTCTCTCAGTTGCTGGAATATTCTTCTCTTCTCTATTTTTCTAATCAATGTGTACTAATTTCTCTAGTCTTAATTTCTACGTAATCAGAGAAGCATTCCTTGGTTATCACATCTTCCAACTTAGTCCTAACTGCTATTATAAGATCTTATAGTAGTTTTAGTTTATCTCAAGTCTTAATACATCTTTTCTGTAAAGAATCAGAGAATAAAATATTGGGCTTTGTAGGCTATAACACCTCTGTCACAGCTACTCAACTGTGACATGAAAGCACAAACTAAGCCATAAAGGATAGATAAGTGGATGGACATGATGTGCATCATCAATCTCTGCATATTGGGCTTTTAAATCTGGAAAATTCTTTGTTGTGGAAACTGTCCTGTGTATTGCAGAATGTTTAGCAGCCTTCGTATTACACTCACTGGGTGCCAATAACATCCTCAAGTTGTGATAATCCAAAATGTGTCTAGATATTGTGTATTGTGAGATTTTCTCTGGTGGGGGAAAGGGAAGGGGAGGGCATGGGTGAACAAAATTGCCCTCACTTGAGAACCAAGAAAATAAAACTTCATTTACAGTAACAGTTTAGGTTTGGCCTGGGACACGGAATTAGTCAACACTTGGTTTATAGTGCTGTGATCACAGAAAGATGTTTGGTGTTTATCCCTTGTTCCTGACATTAAGCTCCTGAATCCCTTGCAGTGTCCCAAATGATGGGGTGATAAGAACATATTTAGTTCTAATGAAGGAACTTTTGAATAGCCTACGTAATCTCAGGATTAGTTTTGACACCAAATACGCAAAGTGGTTAAAGGATTTGCAACTTCATTCTCACTTCTGACCCCTAGGGAGACAGGGAGGGATAGCCATGTAGGGATCTCTACAAAAATTCTTAAAGGGCAAGTTTCAGAGAGCTCCTGGGTTGGTGAATACACTGAGATGCTGAACCGATATTCCTAGAGGGGTCATGGAAGCTTAGCACGCGCACGCACGCACACACACACACACACACGTGCGTGCACTCATACTTTGCCCTATGCATCTCTTCTGTTTGGCTACCCCTGACATGTATTCTTTATAGTAAACAATAAACTTAAGTAAATTATTTCTCTGAGTTCTCTGAGATGTTCTACTAAATTGTTGACACTGAGGAGGAAAAGTAGTGAAAGTAAAAGTCACTCAGTGATGTCCGACTCTTTGCAACACCATGGAGTATACAGTCCATGGAATTCTCCAGGCCAGAATACTGGAGTGGGTAGCATTTCCCTTCTCTAGTGGATTTTCCCAACCCAAGGATCAAACCCAAGTCTCCCACATTGCAGGTGGGTCCTTTACCAGCTGAGCCACAAGGAAAGCCCAAGAATACTAGGGTGTGTAGCCTATGCCTTCTCCAGTGGATCTTTTCAATCCAAGAATCGAACTGGGGGTCTCCTGCATAGCAGGTGGATTCTTTACCAACTGAGCTATTAGGGAGGATGCTGAAGAGGGGTTCATAGCATTTAGCCAGTCTGGTCAGAAGAGCAGGTTGCAGGGCTGGAGATAAGGATGTGAGGTGGAGACAGCTTTATCAGATTGAACAATTTAAATTGTAAGATCTGATATGAGCTCCAGGTAGATAATGTCAGAATTAAATTGAATTCTTGGGTACCAGTTTGTCAGGGAGTTGAAATAATGTTGAAAAAGACTTCAAATTTTTGATGTTGAGAGGAAAAAACTGTGTAATTTGGTCTCAGAAATGTGAGTTAGAATAGATTAAGTACTACCTGCAATTTTCATTTACATATTTTTGAAGGGAAATATATGAGCATGTGCTATATCTGATTCACTACTACATAGCCCTTGATTATCAAAAAACTAGGCTGCTTCTAGTCTTCAATAGGTATTTGATCAAAGAATTAATGAGATCACTAATAACCTTTTCAGGAGAGCTGCAAGGTCAAATGACAGAATTTCAGGAGCTAAAAGATAGATTATACAGCATTAAGGGAGTTAAGATAGAGTAAACCATATGTTCAAGGAGTTCAGAAAAAAGGAAAAAACATTACCAGCTATAGACAAGATCTAAGTGGTAAAGGGTTATTTTAAGACAGGAGAAGTATAAAAAAGGTAGCTCCAATAAGAAGGGGAGAAAAAGAAAAAAATCTAATAAGTTGCTAGCAGAAAGGAGTGGAATGGAGGCACGCAGTGAAAAAAAAAACCGTTCTCAAGACGAGGGCTTCTCAGAGACAGAGACAAAATCGGTACACCTTTAATATGAATTTCAGGCTGTGTTTTCTTTTCAAAATTTTTAGTCTATTGACTATGAAAAGGCAAAATTGCCTTCAGGCTAGAGAGGCCTATTAACACTCCCATCAGGGACAGTCTTCAGCTCACTAGGCAAACCAGAGAGGGAGAAGAAATCTGTATCTAAAGAGAATACATTTATCATAGTAACGGCCCCTTAGGCCAAGACCATTTTCCTGAGACAATTCTCACAGAAAGAGCAGGGTCACCGTGCATGCTTGGGAATGTGGGAGGCAATGGTGAGCCTCTGTTCACCTCAAGCTTAAGTTCTGTGTGAGCCACAGACTTGTGTGCATTGCATCCACCTACATAAATGAATTACTTTTGACTCTCTCTATTCAATCATTATTATATCTGGTAAAAAGAATTTATTTCAAAACAGCTAAATTGCATGCCTACTTGTACACAGGTATTTTTCTTTATGCTATTTTATAAGGAGTGACTATTATTATTGAAATGAAAGTGACTAGTGATGAATCAGGCATAAGTACTCATAAGTATCAGTGAATGTTTTTTCGGGATCCACATCTCTATCTCAGTCTCTATTGTTCTAATAAAGGTATCGTCCTCTTTATTTTATTTCATTCCTTTCCCTTCTATGTTGCTTTGTATTTCTTTTCTTTTTGTCTTAGAAAATAAATCAAGAAAAACACATATGAGGAAAAAAAAAACTTTGGGAACAGAAGACAATGATTCAAACAGTAATTATATTTCTAAGGTTTCTAGATCCTTTTTTCAGCTTTGTGTGTGCTAAGTCACTTCAGTCGTGTCTGACTCTTTGCAACTGTATGGACTGTATAGCCTGCCAGGAATCCACCAGGCTCCTCAGTCCGTAGGATTCTCCAGGCAAAAATACTGGAGTAGGTTACCATTTCCTCTTCCAGGGGATTTTCCCAACCCAGGGATTGAAACTGTGTCTCTTCTGTCTCCTGCATTGGCAGGAGGGTTCTTTACCACTAGTGCCACCTGGGAAGAAAGTTCAGTTACTTTAACAAATGGGGGTAATATCAATATTCCCCACACTGTTTTATTTGTCAAATATTTCAATTCATCCTTCCATCAATATTCATAGTAGGGCTGCATGGCTTGAGACTCTTGTCTGGAACTATGTACCTGTTCTAGTCAATGAATTTTTAACACAAGTGATGCATCTCACTTTCAGGCTAAAAATGTAATGATCGTGTAAGACCAACCAGTGCTCTATTTTCATACTTCTCTGGAAAAGGAAGGAAATTTTTTATCATATGCAACTCTGAGAGAATCATTTCATATTTTCCTGTTCCAGTAGTCTGAGTACCCTAGCTAACTTTCCAATATTTCCAGTAGGAAAACAAACCAGTGAATCAATCAGTCAAGAAACACAAAACTTTTCTTATTATAATTTACTGTGTTTTTTAAGTTGCTATTAAAACCTGACCTCACTAATCTTGATAAGTACACAGATTAGTACAGGAAATGGGGCATAAAAATAATAATTTACCTAAAACTTATTTTATTGTCTTTAGAGTCAGGTGGTAGACCTGTTAGTGAAGGCTGGAACAATGGTTGCTTGTGTCATGGGACTATTTGGTCCAACTTTAATCCGTGACAACTTGCAGGGAGAGATAGCATCTAACGAACTTGAAATTTTACAGAAAGAATTTGGAAAACATAAAATATTAATAGCAGTTACACTTTCCCATTATTTTGCATTTTACGAGGTAGTCCAAGAAAGAGATGCTCTCAGAAAAAAAAAAAAAAATTTAAAAATAGGCCAGTCGCAAATATGATTAAAGGCAAACAAAGAGAGCCCAGAAGTTTGGTTCTTATTGAACAGGAAGAGGCAACTTTTGTCCCACTATACGTCATAAAAGAAAAACTTAGGAAATAGTTTGAGTCACAAGGACTGATTAAAATCAAATCCCCTGGCAATAAATGGGTTCAGATGATGCACAGTGAATACTTCCAAGTGAAAAATTGCTCAGGGGAAAACACTGAGAATGTGACTTTTCCTTGAAAGACTAAAAGACTCAGAGCAACTTACAGTTGATTCCAGGGAAAGTGGCATAGATGAAACAGAACAGAAAAATAGTAATAAGACTAGTACATGGAGTTAATTAGAACCAAGCTGATAATTAGCCAACTATAGTTTTGCAACAGTGTAACCAACCTGGACTGTAAGAGATGACAATGATGTGAAATTTAAAATAACCTTTTTTTTTTTTTTTCCTTCTAAGTTTAGTAGAGCTGTTGCAGTAAAGTACAACAAACTGAGTACTCACATGGCAGAAATTTATTGTCTCACAGTTCTGGAGGCTAGAAGTCCAAGATCAAGGTGCTGGAAATGCTTATTCTTTCTGATGACTATGAAGGAAGGATCTACTCCAGGACACTCGTTGTCTTGTAAATGGCTATCTTCTCCTGTGTCTCTTTACATCTTCCCTCTATGTGCATTTGTCTCCAGATTTCCTCTTTTACAAGGATAACAGTCACATTGGATCAGGGGCAGACCATAGATTAGTCATGATTTTCTCAAGAAATTATATATATATATATGTATGTATGTTGTTTTGTTGTTGTTCTTCAGCTAAATTATATCCGACTCCTTGGGACCACATGGACTGCAACACACCAGGCTTCCCTGTCTTACACTACTTCCCAGAGTTTGCTCAAACTCATGTCTGTTGAGTCAATGGTTCCATCCAATCATCTCATCCTCTGCTGTCCTCTTCTCCTCCTGCCCTCAATCTTTCCCAATATCAGGGCCTTTTCTGATGAGTCAGCTCATCAGAAAGTATTGGCGCTCCAGCTTTAGCATCAGTCTTTCCAATGAATATTCAGAGTTGATTTTCTTTAGGATTGACTGGTTTGATCTACTTGCTGTCCAAGGGACTTTCAAGAGTCTTCTCCAGAACCACAATTTGAAAGCATTAGTTCTTTGGCACTCAGCCTTCCTTATGGTCCAACTCTCACATCCATACCTGACTACTGGAAAAACTGTGATTATATAGGCCTTTGTCAGCAAAGTGATATCTCTGCTTTTTAACAAGCTGTCTAGGTTTGTGATAGCTTTGCTTCCAAGGAAATATAAATATTTCTTCCAAGGGAAAAAAAATATATATATATAGTTACTATATATATATATACTATATATATATAGTAGTTAGTTGCTCAGTCATGTCTGACTCTTTGTGACCCCATGGACTATATATAGCCTGTCAGGCTCTTCTGTCCATGGAATTCTCCAGGCAAGAATACTGGAGTATGTTGCCATTTCCTTCTCCAATACACACACACACACACACACACACACACACACACACACACACACACATATATATAGTGCAATTATGAAGGCCAAGATGATCTTTCTGCAAGTTGGAGACCCAGGAAAGTCTGTGGTATAGTGCAAATTCCTGAGAACCAAAAACCAATGGTAAAAATTCTATTCTGAATGAGAAGTCCTGAGAACCAGAAGTACGAAGATTCCTCTTTTCTTCTGCTTTTATGTCCAGTTCAGGTTCTCAGTGAATTGGATAACACCCACGCACATTGGAGAAGACAATGCCCTTTACTCAATCTACTAATTCAAGTGTAAATCTCTTTCAGAAGGACTCTCATGAGTCTATGGTGAGTCTCTCTGAGTGCTTCGTTTTTCACCCTACCCTTGGTATGCAGTTTTGAATTTTTTGCTTGAAGGATATCATACACAAGGAAAGGACATTTTCAGTTCAATGAGTATTTCTATACCTTATACACAACTGAATTTTCTCAATCTAATCCTTGCTGTAAATCTGTTATATATTGCATAGTTTTGTTTTGTTTTGTTTTTTGCTAGCTCTTCAATCAAGACATGTTCTTCTTTTCAAATGGACTGACTAGTATAATTCTTAGCTAAGCTACTTCTCCACTGAAGAAGGTGTTGTCATTAAACTTCAGACATCTTCAGTTTTCCAAAACTGAAAAAGAAAAATATAAATAATATAACAGTTACAGCTCAAAATAAAATTCCTCTTGTACTCCCTGTCCTTGAAATAAAGGGTGTTTTATAACATAGTTGACTTTTTGTCAGTTCAGAGTCTGTCTGACGGTTGGGTTGTACATCTTTAAAGTTTTCCTCCTGTTTTTATAGAGATATAGATTGATGTATAAATATTTTATGTGGATATGAACATTTAAAGGAATTACCTTTTCAAACTATTTTTAAAATATTGTCCACTTGAAAACAACTAAGGTAATTCACATACCTTTGAAATTTATGATTATGATTTTCAAATATATGTCTTTCCTATGTAATTTATAATAAAAAATAATCTCCCTAAAATATAAAATATTAATTTTACATTTTTCTTAATTAAAATTATATTTGTAGCAGTCATGTTATAAAATATATAGTCATGATTAAAATGGCAATTAAAAAGTTTCAATGAGTTTTTAAAAATAAACAGAAACTATACCAATATATTGGCCACCTCATGCGAAGAGTTGACTCATTGGAAAAGACTCTGATGCTGGGAGGGATTGGGAGCAGGAGGAGAAGGGGACGACAGAGGATGAGATGGCTGGATGGCATCACTGACTCGATGGACATGAGTCTCAGTGAACTTCGGGAGTTGGTGATGGACAGGGAGGCCTGGCGTGCTGCGATTCATGGGGTCGCAAAGAGTCGGACACGACTGAGCGACTGATCTGATCTGATCTGATCTGATACCAATATAACATTGTAAAGTAATTAGCCTCTAATTAAAATAAATAAATTTAAATTAAAAAAAATAAGTTTGAATTACAGAAAATCTAAAAGCCAGTTGTTAAGACAAATGTCTATATTATACTAAGGACATAAACCACTCAAAAATCTTGGTGAGTTATATAGCAAAGTCTTATGTAGCCTGAATGATATATGTCTGTCATGGATTTGGCTTCATTGTCACTAAACAGTCAATATCTCTAATAGTTACTGATGAAACATGCATCACCTTAAAGGTTACCAAGCATGGTGCTAGACAGAAAAAAGAGCTCCTACATCAGCAATTAAGTAAACATAACTGCCCTGCTTATTGACCAGAACCAGACATGTAGTCCCATCCAGCCTTAATGGAGGTTGGGAAGTCCCTCCTTTCATCTGCTCAGAAGGTGAAGAGGACCTTTCATCTGCTAAGAAGGTGAGCAGAATAAATTATTTACACATTGGAGAATGAATTTGGAATTAGAAGTCCTACTTTTTAATTCCATTATCACCAATCACTAGATAATTTACATTAATAAAATTACCATATATTTGCTACTTCTTGCTCTTCTGTAAAATGATCATCTTATTCAGACTCATGGCATTAATTACCATCAATGCATGGCTGACTTTCAATTATGTATGTCTACATAGATCTCTCCCTAGACCTTCACAAAACAAAACTCAAAAGCCAGCTTGACATTTACACTTGGTCATGTAATTAGCATCTCAAACTTATAATTTTCATAACTGACCTCTTGATATGCTCCTCCTCCCCATTACCATGTATCTTCAACTGCATTCTTTATCTGAATTAATTGAAATTCTATTTTTCTAATTGTGCCAGATCAGAAACTTGGGAGTCAAATTTGACTCCATCTTCTCTCTTTCCATACTGTATCTGGTTTCTCAGCAAATATTTACAATAACCGTTCAGAACGTATTCAGAATTTCACCACCTCTCACCAGGCCTTCAATCCCACATAGATCCAATTCTCTACTAAATTGCATTTGAATTATTTCCATACACTCCTAACTAGTTTCCAAATTTATACCTTTTCTCATATTCTCAGGGCTTCCCTTGTAGATCAGTTGGTAAAGAATCCATCTGCAATGCAGGAGACTCTGGTTCAATTCCTGGGTCAGGAAGATCCACTGGAGAAGGGATAGGCTACCCATTCCAGTATTCCGGCCTAGAAAATTCCATGGACTGTATAATCTATGGGGTCACAAAGAGTTGGACACAACTGAGAGACTTTCACTTTCACTTTTTCAAATTCTCAACATAGTAGCCAGAAAGAGTATATTCATGTGTGAATTAAATCAAGCCAAATTTATGCTTAGATCCCTCTAATGGCTCTTTATCCACTTAGATTAAAAGTAGCTATTGTGTTAGTACATTCAGACTACTCTTAAAAAAAAAAAAAAAACTACCAAACTGGGTAGCCTACAAACAATATAAATTTATTTCTCACAGTTCTATAGGCTAGGAAGTCCAAGATCAAAGTACCAGAAGATTCAGTGTCTGGTGAGAGCCCATTTCTTCATGACCATCTTCTTGTTCCATACATATGGCACAAGGGGCAAGTGATCTCTCTTGGCTCTTTTTCATAGCAATTCTTGTCTGGTTCATGAGGGCTTCACCCTTATGACTTATTTACGTCCCAGAGCCCACTTCAAAATATCATTATATTGGGGATTATATAATATCAGCACGTGAATTTGGAAGGACTAAAACATCAGGCCATGGCAAACATCTATGATCTACAAGGCCTTACCAAATATGACTTCTATAAACTCTGATTCCAATTCTGTGACTCTCATCCCAATTGTCTCTGTGCAGCTACAAGGGTCTCCTTAAGTTTCTCAAATATGCCTAGGTCTCTTTGTCAGACATTTTGCCCCTGTTTTTTCCCTTTTCCTAAAAGGGTCTTATGGATAGCACCATGAGTTCCTCTTCCATGGAGTCAGGTCTGTTGTCAAAATTACTCTTCATTAAGTCACTATGGGCTACCCTATCTAAAATATACTTCCCAGTCCCTCAGTAAACTAGTTTTTTCATCATTGCCTTATACATTCTACTTAGTACTTATTACTCTCTAAAATACCAAATAATTTCTTTTTTTTCCAGTTTTTGTCTAGCATCAATATAATTATATACAAAAAAAAAAAAAGGATTTTGTCTGATTTCTTCACTGAAGAATTCCACAAATGTGAAATGATGCTCAATCATGTTTGACTCTTTGCCAACCCATGAACTATAGCCCACCAGGCTCCTATGTCCATCGGATTCTCCAGGCAAGAATACTGGAGTGAGTTGCCATTTACTCCTCCAGGGGATTTTCCTGATCCAAAGATCAAATCTGCATCTCCTACATTTCCTGCATCGGTGGGCAGATGCTTTACCTCTGAGTCACCTGGAAATGCCAAAATATTGTCTACAGCTAATTAAACTCCTTTAGAGATCTTTCCCAAATCCTTAAACAATGGCTCTCATCCAGTTTTTACAAAACAGCATATTTGTATTTTTGACTTTATCTATGTAAAACTTGGGTAAGTATATTTCTTTTGTAAAAGCTTTGTTTAGTTTGAATATCACAGTTAAGCTAACTTCTTTGATAAAGGCTATATTTTTCTTTGAATAGATTTTCCACAAAGCTAGGACATAAGTCCCCCTAGACATACTGAAATCAATCAAAATAGATTATCTTTTTTAAGTCAGAAGTGAATGATTTAATTTGAAAAAGACTGTGTGCTCATCAGCAGAAGGGGGTACTTAATTGAAAGTTATATTCACCTTATAGAAATAAAAGCATTTTTGGCCCCTTCATATTAATGATTCTGTATGTTTCTAACTCATTGTAACTCACTAAATATTTGTTTAAATAAATATTGCTACTCTTCATAGAACTTGCCAAACACTGAGCCAGAATATAGTGATTTACCCAGATACTATTTCCCTCAGTCACAAAAGAGATCCTTCTTCCAGATACCATGTAAAGATTCTTTGTCATATGTACCATGAATAGAAAAAAATTGGAAAGCACTAATCTAGGTTATTTTCTTTGGATTTGTAAAGCAAATAGTCTTAGTTGCAAATTCCTCTCAAATAATTTAATAAACACCAGGGAATTGAGTGAAACAAAATATAGTAATACAAACCAAAATTTAAATATTAATTGAACCTACATGAAGTTTCTCATGTTGATAGTTTCTCATGTTGATAGTTTATAAATGAAAATGCAATTATGGTAATTGCCATACACACAAAGAACATTGACTGAAAATCTTTATAATTCATTCCTAGCTAATTTCAGGCTATTTGAAGGTCCTAAAGGGAAGTATCTGTGTGCCTACCAGATAGTTTGTGTCACTAATGAATTAAGTACAACCAGAAATGAAAATAGTTTTATCTTTTGTAGATAACTATGGATAGCAATAGTCATGGTAGTGCTGGGCTTCATTAATTAACAAGCTCATGAACATACCTCTGGGCTTGTGGATATTCGGCCACTTGTTTCCATGCCCCAAATTGATCACTATGATCACAATTCTCATACTTGTGTTACTGCCTGTTGTACTTGACCATCTCTCTGACATGTACCCTCAAACCATACTATCTTTTGTAATAAGTCAGTGTGGTCTTCAGAACACACAATCATTCCACCAGTGCATTTCTTATATGCAGAGCTGGAGGAAGCACAAGTTGGAATTAAGATTGCTGGGAGAAATATAAATAACCTCAGATATGCAGATGACACCACATTATGGCAGAAGTGAAGAAGAACTAAAGAGCCTCTTGATGAAAGTGAAAGAGGAGAGTGAAAAAGTTGGCTTAAAGCTCATCTTTCAGAAATCTAAGATCATGGCATCCGGTCCCATCACCTCATGGCAAATATATGAGGAAACAGTGGAAACAGTGGCTGACTTTATTTTTTGGGCTCCAAAATCACTGCAGATGGTGACTGCAGCCATGAAATTAAAAGTCACTTACTCCTTAGAAGGAAACTTATGACCAACCTAGATAGCATGTTAAAAAGCAGAGACATTACTTTGTCAACAAAGGTCCGTCTAGTCAAGGTTATGGTTTTTCCAGTAGTCATGTATGGATGTGAGAGTTGAACTATAAAGAAAGCTGAGCACCAAAGAATTGATGCTTTTGAGCTGTGGTGTTGAAGACTCTTGAGAGTCCCTTGGACTGCAAGGAGATTCAACCAGTCCATCCTAAAGGAGATCAGTCCTGGGTGTTCATGACTGATGTTGAAGCTGAAACTCAATACTTTGGCCACCTGATGAGAAGAACTGACTCATTTGAAAAGACCCTGATGCTGGGAAAGATTGAGGGCAGGAGGAGAAGGGAACGACAGAGGATGAGATGGTTGGATGGCATCACCGACTCAATGGACATGGGTTTGGGTAAACTCCAGAAGTTTGTGATGGACAAGGAGGCCTGGCATGCTGTGGTTCATGGGGTCACAAAGAGTCAGACACAACTGAGTGACTGAACTAACTATCTAAGTACATTTCTAGTATATTAACACATAAGAATTGCTTAGTTATAATTCAAGAGGCTATGAGATTTACAGCCGCAGAATATTTGAGCAAAGTGCTTTTCCAGTATTATTTCTCATTTGATGCCCATCAGAACCAAAAAAGTTAGGAAAAAGTAAATATTCCCCTTCAAGTTTCACAGCTGAGAATGGTAAGGAAAGTCTTCTTTTCTTCTCCTTACCATTAATCTCACCATATACAAGAAATGATTAGGAATAAGGAAGGTCTGGATATACTGATTCTGGAATTTGGGTCCCGTTGCTTAAAATCCACAAGTCTGTGCTTCCTTGTCTGCCAACTAAGATTTAAAAAGAAAAGTTTCCTCATAGGGCTATTGTGAACATCACATAAAGTGATTTTCATAAAGTCCTTAGAATAGGACCTGGAACAAGTTATGCAATGTGTGAGTGGACTTTATTGATATTAACAGAATTTCCCACATATAACCTCCAATTTCAATGGTCTATACTTATACAACTGGGCAAATCATTTACTTGATTGATCAAATCTCTTTTAATTATGACATTTTTATTTAAATGTGTTAAAAATCAAAGGCTTACTCCCTTCCAGCAATAAATCTGTCATAAACAGAGCTATTTGCATGTCACTAATCTTACACATTGTTAGACTGTTTCTTTCTCAAGGCAATCTCATTTCCAGGTTTTTGAGCCTTACCTTCCCCTTGATTTATGCTATCCTAACCTACCTACACATCATTTATTGCCCAAAAGAAGGAAAAATAATATTTGGATTTAAAGTGAGATGTGAAAGGTCGAAAGTTAGAGTAGAATAATTCACATTGGGCTATAATGAGTCCATTTTTGACAGACTGTGGGATCATTGGATGTGAGAGAAGCACCAATTCAGCTAGGTCTTAAGATTTAGATGTCTCTGATTCATGTCGTACCATGTATCAGTTTGACAGTCAGACAAGCCATATCCAAACAGAATCCAGTTTCAGAGCCTTAAGAAATTTACACATTCCTAATTAGTGGAAAAGTAGTAAAATATCATGTCTATACTGCCCTCAGGAAAAAGAAGAAATGCAATTTGGTAATTGTCAACTGCCAGAATATGCCCTTTACTTGTCAGTCATCCTAAGGAGAGCTGTGGTTACTAATTTGGTCCTTTAGTACAATAGAAGAAAGTCAATGAGTAAAACTATTTTCACAAGTGAATTTTATAATTCAACAGATATCAGAAACAATTACCATTAAATCATTCACATGACGTCACATTGAATATTGACATCTGGGTAAATGTTTACAAAGATTTCATTTGTGACCTTGAATAGTTTTACCAAAGATATTAAAGCAATGTGAGTTTACCAATGTAGGGAGGTTGTCCTCAGCATGACTTACTTATGATTATCCATACTAAGTCTGTACTTCACAAGGCTATGAAGAAACTTAAATGAAAACAGTCTAATTGTGCAACTAAGGAAGATATATTCTGATGCAAATTAGTTTCTTTTTTAATATTAGAGAAGAAACAAATTCTTGAATTCTACTAAACTGAGGGAAGATTCTGTTCAACTGTTCAAAATGCTTTCAGAAAATGCCGAATAAGTTAGTTAAATGCTTGCAGAGAAAATATGTAGATCAATGCTACTCTGAATCTGTTTATCAACTTCAGCTGAAACTCCAAAATTAAATTCCAGTCTGACTACATTTTTTTTCTGATAGGTTCTGATGCACTGACCACATTGACAATTTCTAATCTTCTGCATGTTCCATTTATAAACTCTAACTCTTCTCTACTCCCAACTCTTGGCAGATGATCACCTCTCATAATTCACACAGAAATCTGAAGCCACTGACTCACTACTTCTCCAATTTCAGGCCAAAAACTCAGCAATTCACTTAAATTCCCTTGTCTAGAGCTGTCTTATTTTTTTAAACACAATCAAGTTACTACCATATTAAAAAAAAAAATACAAAACTGAGATGCTAATGAATTTCTCAGACTCCTAAAACTGTTACTTTTCTCCTTCCATTCATAGTCAAACTGCTACAACTATCTCTATTAGCTATTTTTACTTCTTTAATTTGGATTAATCTTTAAATCACTGGTTCTGACTCTCACACCTAGGCAGCTAAAATGCTTATTTTGTTTGGGAATGGTGGCTTGAAGTCATGATATGCAAGCTTCCTGGGGAAGATGAGGTACAAAGTTAAATAACTAATACTTCTCAGTGTCAAGACCTACTACAAAGTTACAGTAATCAAGAAAATGTGGTAATGGTAGAAGGATAGTCATGGATAAATGGACAGATTGAAGATCCAGAAATAAACACTTTCACTCATGGTAAATTGATTTCAACAAGAATAGGATACTAATGAAGACAATTCGGTAAGGAAAAGAATAGTGCTGAATATTCACATGCAAAAGAATAAAGTTGGATTCCTCCCTTATACTTCACCTGAAAATTAACTCAAGATGGATAATAGAAATACACAGAAGAATAAAAACTAGAGCATTGTTAGACAAAAATATAGGCATACATTTGACCTAGGTTAGTCTGAACCTGATTAGATATGACACCAAAAATATATGACAAAAAAAAAAAGATAAATTGGACTCTATTAAAAAAAAAGACCTTAGTACTATAAACAATGCCATTAAAAATATCAAAATATACACACATAAGGAACATATATTTAAGGCATATGTCTGATGAAAAATTGTACTCAAAACATATCTAAAAATTCTTACAACTCAATAATACAAAGGTAAATAATAATAATGTTATTACTCAACAACATAAGGGAAATATTTTTAAAAATAGATGAAGAATCTGGTTATAAAACGCTCCAAAGAAAGCACACAGATGGTCAATGAGCACATGAAAAAAATGTCCAACAGCATTATCTGTTAAGGATATGAAAATCTAACCACAGTCAAATACCACTTCACATATCCCATAATAAGTATAATCAAAGAAGCTAGATAATAAATTGAGTCAAGGAGAGGGAGAAATTTAGAATCTTCATACATTGCTATTGAGAATGGAAAATGATAAAGCTGCATTAAAAATCAGTTTGACAGTTCTCTAAATGTTAAACATAGAGTTGCTATGTGATCTAGCGATTTCATTTCCAGATATGTATCCCAGATAAATGAAAACACAGTCTATGCAAAATGTGTATACTGATGTTTATAACAACATCACTAAGCCAAAGTTAAAAACAACCTAAATATTCTTTAACTAACAAATTGATAAATAAGATTATAAAATGTGGTGAATTTTTATGATGGACTATAATTCACCAATAAAAGTACTGGAGTACGATACATGCTACAACATGGATAAACCATGAAAACATTTATATAATATAGATCTTAATGTGACATAAAAATTATTCCAAGTTTTAAAGATTTAGCATAAAAATTACTAAGTCCTTGCCACCAAATGATACATTTTAATTAGCTTTTAAACAATTTTATATCATTACAAATTTTGGACTTGCATGAGAGGTTAACATTTCAAAATAAAATAAAGTATATCACATTATTTATAGTCTATATAGACTTCCATGGTGGTTCAACAGTAAAGAATCCATCTGTCAAGCAGAAGATGCAGGAGATGTCACGGGTTCGAGTCCTGGGTCAGGAAGATCCCCTGGAGGAAGGCATGTAAACCCACTCCAGTGTTCTTGCCTTGGAGGTTCCCATGAACAGAGAAGCCTGGAAGGCTACAGTCCATAGTGTTGCACAGAGTTGGACATGACTGACGCAACTGAGCACACACATAGTCTATATAGGGCTTCCCTGGTGCCTCAGTTGGTAAAGTATATGATTGCAATGCAGGAGACCCGAGTTTGATCCCTGGGTCCAGAATATCTCCTGGAGAAGGAAATAGCAACCCACTCCAATTTTCTTGCCTGGAGAATCCCCTGGACAGAGAAGCCTGGTGAGCTACAGTCCCTGGGGTCACAAGAGTTGGACATGACTTAGTGACTAAACCACAACCGTGTTCCTTATGATGTCCAGTTTGCTTACAATTACCTTGCTAATTCATCAAAACTTCCCATGAAGAATTTAGCAATTTTTGTCCATCATGCAGAAATTTTGCTTTTCAGTTGCTAAGTGGTATACGATTCTTTGAGACCTTATGGGCTATAGCATGCCATATGCCTCTGTCCTCTGCCATTTCTTGGAACTTGCTCAAATTCATGTCCATTGAGTCAGTGATGCAGAAGGATATATGGAGGCAAAGTACTATAAATGATCATCTCCAAGTGCTAATTAAGTTGAATAATTATTTATGTGATATTTTCTAGAAATATAATTATAATTATTCTAAAAGAGAAAAGCACTTTTATCCATAGTACATAGATGGAGAGGAGAATTAAGGCAATTATTTAAATAAGGAAAGGAAAAGGGAAAATATTTTCAATTTTCTAACTTTGGGTTGAGATCTTTTTTAGGTCTAGAATCACAGAAAAAATTACCTCATTTCTTTATTTCGCTTTGCCTGTGTATATTTGAGTTCAGTAGCATGAAGTTTCAGTCAGTCAGTTCAGTTGCTCAGTTCTTCCAATTCTTTGTGACCCCATGGACTGCAGTATACCAGGCTTCCCCATTCATCACCAATTCCCAGAGCTTGCTCAACTCATGTCCATCAAGTCAATGATGCCATCCAGCCATCTCATCCTCTGTCGTCCCCTTCTCCTACGGCAACCCACTCCAGTATTCTTGCCTAGAGAATCCCAGGGATAGGGGAGCCTGTTGGGCTGCTGTCTACAGGGTCACACAGAGTCGGACACGACTGGAGCGACTTAGCAGCAGCAGCAGCAGCAGCAGCAGCATCAGGGTCTTTTCCAAAGAGTCAGTTCTTAGCATTGGGTAGCCAAAGTATTGGAGTTTCAGCTTCAGCATCAGTACTTCCAATGAATATTCAGAACTGATTTCCTTTAGGATAGACTGGTTGGATCTCCTTGCAGTCCAAAGGACTCTCAAGAGTCTTCTCCAACACCACAGTTCAAAAACATCAATTCTTCAGCTTTCTTTATAGTCCAACTCTCACATCCTTACATGACTACTGGAAAAACTATAGCTTTGACTAGACGGAATTTTGTTGGCATTGTCTCTGCTTTTTAATATGCTACCTAGGTTGATCATAGCTGTCCTTCCAAGCAGCAAGTGTCTTTTAATTTCATGGCCGCAGTCACCATCTGCAGTGATTTTGGAGGGCCCAAAAATAAAGTCTTTCACTCTTTCCATTGTTTCCCCACCTATTTGCCATGAAGTGATTGGACCAGATGCCATGATCTTAGTTTTCTGAATGTTGAGTTTTAAGCCAACTTTTTCACTCTCGTCTTTCAATTTCATCAAGAGGCTTTTTAGTTCCTCTTCACTTTCTGCCATAAGGGTGGTGTCATCTGCGTATCTGCAGTTATTGATATTTCTCCCAGAAATCTTGATTCTAGCTTGTGCTTCATGCAGACCAGCATTTTGCATGATGTACTCTGCATATAAGTTAAATAAGCAGGGTGACAATGTACAGACTTGACATACTCCTTTCCCAATTTACCCTTATTGAAAAGTATCCAAATGATTGCTATACATTTTACCTTGCCAAGCCCCTTCATCCAAATAAATAGAGAAAATATTTGGATCCATAATTGGGACATTTTATAACCCTCATATTTCTTTTCCTTGATAAATGTTAATTAAATTTATTGTTATTGTTCAGTCACTCAGTCGTGTCCAACCTTTTGCGACCCGGTGGACTGCAGCATCACAGGCTTTCCTATCTTTCACCATCTCCTGGGGTTTGCTCAGATTCATATCCATTGAGTCAATCAAGCCATCCAGCTATCTCATCCTCTGTCATCCCCTTCTCCTGGCTTCAATCTTTCCCAGCATCAGGGTCTTTTTCATGAGTTGGCTCTTGGTATCAGGTGACCAAAGTTTCAACTTCAGCATCAGTCCTTTCATTCAATATTCAGGGTTGATTTCCTTTAGGATTGACTGGTTTGGTCTCCTTACAGTCCAAGGGACTCTCAAGAATCTTCTCTAACACCACAGTTCAAAAGCATCAATTCTTCGATGATCAGCATTCTTTATGGTCCAACTCTCATATCTGTACATGACTACTGGAAAAACCATAGCTTGGACTATATGGAACTTTGCTGGCAATTTTTCAATATAGACTTTGATTCTAACAATGCATCAAAAGAGGTTGAAAGTAAGCTTATCACAAGAAAGAAAACTATACCATTTTTCCAAAAGATTACTGACATGCATTTCTACTCAACAAATATTAAGTAGTCTAAACTTCCTCAGATGTGGTCAGAATGCAAATTAGATGGTTCTCAGTCACTTCAGTTGTGTCCGACTCTTTTGTGATGGCATGGACTGTAGCTTGCCAGCCTCCTCTATCCATGGGATTTCCCAGGCAAGAGTACTAGAGTGTGTTGCCATTTCCTTCTCCAAAATTAGATAGTAGATCCACACATTTATCTATGTAAACTAACCAGTAGAAATTCTCTGGATTTTTACACAGACTGAAAACAACTCAGCTTTCTACTGCAGTTTGGTATTTAGTCAACATTTCAGGTTTTCTCTGAAGGTCAGGGAAAACTAATGACTAAAGATGGGTAGAAATAATTGAGATTTTTTTTTCCTCTAAAGGATACAAGACAAAATTATCTTCCAATAAGAAATGAAAAACAAAAGATAGGTTTTACATATGGATTATCTAGATTTATTACCTACTTTGAAAAATGTTCTATTTCATTCTTCACTCAGTTTAGAGAAAGATAGACCTTTTAAAAATATGGCTAAAAATGAATTTCAAATTTACATTCTCCTTCAGCCATTGTAAAACTTCAAAGTGCAAAAGAACTGAATCAGTGCTTTTGGCACTAAATTACTTATGTTCAAAGTTTCAATTCAAATTATATTGAAATTGACCAAGTCTATTATATATGGGTTTTATATGGACTATGCAAAAAGCATTACTTTTACATTTTGTTTTGTTCTACTATCTCTATGACAATTGTAATTTCAAAAATATCATCATATCTATTCCATATTTATGGACATGTAGAGAAAAATAACTTTTTAAGGGTTGTTAAAACAGCATACTACATATTCATATACAAAATATTGAGAAATTACCTTCATTGAAACAAACTATAAAAGCCTTTAAAGCTTTCCAGTGATAGACTTGGTAGGCCACACAGCCAATGTAAAATTGGATTCAGTGTGATTATTTCTGGGCAATAATTCAGAGCAAACAACATCAAGGAAGGCTTGCATAAATCCGGATGGAAAAAGTGGATTTAAATCAAACTAATAGGTTGCAAAACATATGAAATACGCTTTGTACTGTGCCTTGGAGATACATGGCCAAATCCATATTCAAAAAGTAAAAACAAACCAGAGTGATTTGAAGAATAAATTACTTGTCATCGTGATCTTTAAAAATGCCAGAATTTAATGCAAAAATATAATCCTAACATTTATTGCAGCAAAAATAAATGTCAACATATTAGACTTAACTGGCAAAGCCTTGTGGTAGCATTTCTACAGAGTGAAAGGAACATGACAAGCTGTATTTCACATTTATTAGAATGAGATTTGGTCTTCTTTATCATAAGTAGTAGATTTAAACACTTTATTTTAATTTACTTCATGGTATTGAGGAAAACACTGACTCAGATAAGAAAAAAAATGCCATATAATCTTGTTCACTGGAGAAATCCATCAATCTCAGAAGCTAAATATATATGATGACAACACCAAGCCTTTATAGTTAGAAAGAGGAATTGAGTACTAAATGGCTGTGACATATTCCATGTACCAGGAAGCATATGTGACTGGGAAATCCTGTGTGGATCATAGTCATATATAATATATAGAGTAATTTTATGTATCTTTGCTTCATATTGTTGCAAAGCTGACAGTAAACAGCACCTCGGCCTAAGTATATCCTTAACTTATCCTACCCAAACAAGCTCCTTTTTGTAGCAGTTACAGTTTATATATATATATAAAATATGTAATTGTTATTTGAGTGTCATTCCTCAAAATAAACAAGATTTCTGAGCTTTAGATATTTGATATTTTATAATCTATTTTTTTTAAATGTCCCCTGTATACACAAAAGGAAGAGAATATCCATAAAATTTAGAAACTATGGATAAAATGGTAAGCATACTTTCTATAAACTTGCTAAAAATTGAGTATACCAACGTTCATCATATTAAAATTAAAATGTGTAGAGCACACTACATAAAGCCAATAAGTACGTAAACACAATAAATATGTATATATGCAAATCCAAATGTTTGCATACACATTTAGTGTGCATAGATAAGTACATAAATACCTTTTCCAGGAGGGCAAAACTAAGTTTTTATTTGCATGAAGGAATGTGCAATTATACATGCAAATCTTGAAATGTCTAGTATGAAAATTAGTAATTTCAACACACTGCTCTCTGCAAAGATATTTACATTTAAATATGAATCCGCTTAGCAGTTAGGGAGTAAACAAAATTCCACATGTCTAAGCATAAATGTGTTTTATATAAATATCCTAAATGTTGAAAAACTATGCTATTATATGCATTCAGCATATGCTGCCATGCTGCCACTAAACACCAACAAGAAATTAATTAATGTATTTTGAAATTTTCTAACCCAAATACCTACTATGGATTTTTTTTTATTTTAAAAAATCACTACTTAGAAATAAAGACCTTAAAAATAAACATTTTATATACTTTTGTTTGAACACTTATTGTTAATTTTAATTGCTCAATTACTGCTCTAAACAGTATTATCAGATAGGGAATCTACCTGATAAAGAATTCCAAATAATGATAGTGAAATTGATCCAAAATCTTGAAATTAAAATGGAATCACAGATAAATAGCCTGGAGACAAGGATTGAGAAGATGCAAGAAAGGTTTAACAAGGACCTAGAAGAAATAAAAAAGAGTCAATATATAATGAATAATGCAATAAATGAAATTAAAAACACTCTGGAGGCAACAAATAGTAGAATAACAGAGGCAGAAGATAGGATTAGTGAATTAGAAGATAGAATGGTAGAAATAAATGAATCAGAGAGGATAAAAGAAAAACGAGTTAAAAGAAATGAGGACAATCTCAGAGACCTCCAGGACAATATTAAATGCTACAACATTCAATCATAGGGGTTCCAGAAGAAGAAGACAAAAAGAAAGACCATGAGAAAATACTTGAGGAGATAATAGTTGAAAACTTCTCTAAAATGGGGAAGGAAATAATCACCCAAGTCCAAGAAACCCAGAGAGTCCCAAACAGGATAAACCCAAGGAGAAACACCCCAAGACACATATTAATCAAATTAACAAAGATCAAACACAAAGAACAAATATTAAAAGCAGCAAGGAAAAACAACAAATAACACACAAGGAATTCCCATAAGGATAACAGCTGATCTTTCAATAGAAACTCTTCAAGCCAGGAGGGAATGGCAAGACATACTTAAAATGATGAAAGAAAATAACCTACAGCCCAGATTATTGTACCCAGCAAGGATCTCATTCAAGTATGAAGGAGAAATCAAAAGCTTTTCAGACAAGCAAAAGCTGAGAGAATTCTGCACCACCAAACCAGCTCTCCAACAAATACTAAAGGATATTCTCTAGACAGGAAACACAAAAATGGTGTATAAACTCGAACCCAAAACAATAAAGTAAATGGCAACGGGATCATACTTATCAGTAATTACCTTAAACGTAAATGGGTTGAATGCCCCAACCAAAAGACAAAGACTGGCTGAATGGATACAAAAACAAGACCCCTACATATGTTGTCTACAAGGGACCCACCTCAAAACAGGGGACACATACAGACTGAAAGTGAAGGGCTGGAAAAAGATTTTCCATGCAAATAGGGACTAAAAGAAAGCAGGAGTCACAATACTCACATCAGATAAATTAGACTTTAAAACAAAGGCTGTGAAAAGAGACAAAGAAGGTCCCTACATAATGATCAAAGGATCAATCCAAGAAGAAGATATAACAATTATAAATATATATCCACCTAACATGGGAGCACCGCAGTATGTAAGACAAATGCTAACAAGTATGAAAGGAGAAATTAACAATAACACAATAATAGTGGGAGACTTTAATACCCCACTCACACCTATGGATAGATCAACTAAACAGAAAATTAACAAGGAAAAAAATTTTAAAAAAAAAATAAATAAATAAATAAATAAATAAATTTAGCTCCAAAAAAAAAAAAAAAGAATGTCGAGACAGGGAGGAGTGGGTGTGGCTATAAAGGGGTACATGGAGGGGAGGGGCTTCTGGCTGTGCTGGAATAGTTATGAATTTTGATTGCAGTGATGGTTGTAAGAATCCACTAATGTCCTAGAAGGGTACTCAGGACCTCTCTGCACTATCTTTGAACTTCCTTTGAATCTACAATTGTTTAAAAGTTAAGAGCTAAAAATATTGATAATAATAAAGATTGTAGGAGTCAAAAAAAAAAAACAGTATTATCATTTCACATTGTAGTATCACAATGACAAAGCATTGTCCTTCACATTGTTTGGAGCAAAATTGAGAAGTTTATAACACAAACTAGGAGTATAATGTGCCCAACATTATAATTTTTTTTCCCTTAGTTTATATATATTCTATATATTCTTCTGCCAAATTAACATGTTATAAAAATAATAAATAAATTATGTTATAGAAATGTCTTTTGATAATGCAATTCCATCCATCATTTACAACTTCTTGTTTTTACTTTTGAATCATATACGTAGATACTAGACCCTGCGTTATGAGTGGTAGTAGGGCTGTGGAGGCCATCTGTTTCTTAATCTTTGGGGCAGCAGGTAGGTAATTGTCAATATAAAGCATAAAAGTACTCGCAACAGTTAAAAGCAATTAACTAACTGAAATTTTCAAACCGTGACTAAAGTGCTGGAGTGGGTAATCATTCCCTTCTCCAGGGGATCTTCCTGACCCAGGGATCAAGTCTGGATCTCCTGCATTGCAGGCAGATTCTTTACTATCTCAGCCACCAGGGAAGCCCTAAATATGTATTACTAAAGGGAAAAATTAAATGAAAAATAAAATATATAGTTGCCAAATAAAAATGCAAATAAACACAAGAAAAAGAGTAATAACCATTTACAAGAACACAGATCAACATATAATGCATTAAGTACATCAGGATGGTTGCCTGTGAAGGGTGGATAGGGGGTGGAGGGATAAGGATAAAGAAAACTAGAGATAAACTTTGAAAGAATAAATGATAATATTTCATGCACTGAAGGCATATGATTTATTTATTACTCCAAACCTGAGGTCCAACAAAAGGAAAAAAAAATCTAATCTCTCCAAAATGTTTATTTCTTCAAAATATCTCATCATAGGTACTGCCATTGTCCAAGCCTTTCTTATGTCTTAAATGGACCACTGAAGTAAATATTTTACAGCTTCATCTTTCACACTTTTATTCCTGTGATCCTTTCTTCACCCAGCAACCATAGTGAGATTTTTTTAAACTTAAATCCTACCAGGTCCCCTTTACTTCCTTGTTTAAAATAGCTGATAGGATTTCATATTAGATTATTTCAAAGTTAAGCTGATTGGTACATGTAGCAAAACAGATCAAAACCATGGGAGAAATATTGGGGATCTCCATAGGAAGAAGGGACTTGTTATAAAATCTGGACTTGTGTTGAATGATTTTAGGAAAGGTTCATGGAAGCAAACTTTGCTTTGGACAGGGTACTGGCCAATTTTATCATTCATTGATAATTTCCATCTAGTTGGTAGAAGAATGCAGAAAAGTTAAAGCTGTACCAAATTATTTACCAGAAAGAATGAGCAGATACTCATGTTAGTCTAGTGAGAAGATGCTTGGTCATATCTGTGATTTGCATTGTTATTGGCTTTGTCTAAGAAATGGTTTTTTTCTTTTGTCTCATCCCATCACAATACAGAGTCACAGAATCACCTTACTTGAACTTATTTTTATGTTTAACAGGAGAAAAGCCTAATTTTTAATGCCATGACAAACAGCTCAAAGGTTTCTTTTTTTCCTCCCCTTTTCTTTTTTTTTTTTCAATCAAGGCAGATGAAGTTAAGTGCAGGACATTAATTCAATATATGTAGATATTTACCATTGCCAACATTGTTCTGGAAGGTGTCAAGAGAACACAGTGTACAGTTACACGTAATTTGGCCTGCTTTGATCTTTTTGTTGCAGACTGAATATTTGAGTTACCTCGTGTGTAAATGGTGGCAGAATCACACTCAGCACTCTGGAGAGAATTCCTCAACCAACGGTAACACAGACAATTGCCAAAAACAAAGTGGCCATCACTCTTTGTAACTGATTCTAAAACCAGGGTCTTATACAACCAAACCCAGGCAATGAAAATATGTCACAAAATGCAGCTGTGACTTCCCTAGTTACAGAATTGTAGAAACTAAGAATAAAGAAAAAAAAATAATTTATCCATAATAGTGATAAAAAGAGAATCAGTAATGGTGAATATACAAAAATGATTATAAAATATATAGCTGAATCATAATAATTGCAGAGTAGGTTTCCCTCGTGGTTCAGAGGGCGAAGAATCTGCCTGTAATGCAGGAGACCTGGGTTCAATCCCTGGGTTGGGAAGATCCCCTGGAAAATGGAATGGCTACCCACACTAGTATTCTGGCCTGGAGTATTTTTGGCCTGGACAGAAGAGCCTGGCAGGCTACAGTCCATAAGGTTTCAAGGTCTGACGTGACTGACTTTCACTTTTCAAAGAACAATGGAAGGAAGCAATGATATCTTAATCTGAGTGATGAACAAGATAATAGGATTCTAGAAATACATTATATTTTGAATGGCCCAATGTCCTTTATGATGTTTGCGGAGTTTTCTGCTCTTATTTTCTGTCTCCTCCCTCTAGACTGCTAATACTACAGATAGCCTGAATAATCACTAGTACATCTCTAGTATGGAGAATATACCAGGTAATACTGATCACTAAATATTGAAGAAACACAGAATGAAGAGTGTGTCTCTCTTGCTGAAAGAAACTAAAACACAACCTACATCATGATTCATATTCACATAGAATTTTCTCAGATATAGTTTTCCATCTCCAAGATTAAAAATCTGCATAGATTGTGGGAAATGAAGTTGAACAACTGCAATTGCATCTTCATGAAACTGCCTTTTAATACATCCTATATCATATTGTTACAGTTCTTCTGTGATTCACATATAAACACCAGATTGAAGATACCCATTACCCTTTCTAGGCATCAGTAGCCATAGTTTAAGGCTACATTCCTTACGTGGAGCATATCTATGTTATTTTGTGGAATTTGCAAGCTATTTCACCAGAGACTCAAGTTTTATCTTGGTTCCTAAGAGCCTCAGTTCACAATGAAAAGCTTAGGTAACCTAAGGCTAAGAGAAACTGAAAAAATAAACACACACAAACATAAATGCAAAATCATGCCACCTGCATATATCAAAATTACTCACTTATCAGTCTTCATAATTGAAATGAAGTAGGTCTGGAGATATTGCAGAATACCTAATTAAAGAATAATTTTCAGCAGTGGGATTGCTTGTCCCTAAAATCTATAATCACAAACTGTCAGAGATAAAATGGATAAGACACATTATGTGCACCACTCATTCATTTTCCAGCTGAAAAAAAATCAAGTGACCTGATGTCATATTCCAAGTACAATTGGTAATTCCAACTGATGTGATTACCATCACCCTGCCTGTGTTAACTTATTATACTATATATTTTCCCTCTCTTCTTTCTTCCATAAATATATGGTGTCATCTGCCTACCCTAATTGGCTTTGTTTATTGTTGAGGTTTAGATGACACATCTCTCTGTGTATGAGCCTTCTATGAGTGGTTTTAATGACTGAATTAACAGAGGTATGAACAACTCTTCAAAAAATATCTGAAAATGAGTAACATTTAGTAAATTTTAGGTGTCATGCATGTGTGTGTGCTAAATTGCTTCAGTCATGTCTGACTCTTTGAGACCCTATGGACTGTACGTAGCCTGCCAGGCACCTCTGTCCACTGGATTCTCCAGGCAAGAATACTGGAGTGTGTTGCCATGCCCTCCTCCAGGGGATCTTCCTGACCCAGGGATCAAATCTGCTATCTTGTGAGGCTCCTTCACAAGATGGCAGGCAGATTCTTTGCACTGAGCTACCAGGGAAGCCCTTTAGGTGCCATAATTATGCCTAACTCAGACTGTGAGATTTCTATACCCTTACCAGAACATTTACTGTGTCCCTTCTATGATTTATAACCTCAGGTATGCTGATGACACCACCCTTGTGGCAGAAAGCAAAAAGGAACGAATGAGCCTCTTGATGAAAGCTGAAATAGGAGTGTAAAAAGTTGGCTCAAACTCAACATTCAAAAAACTAAGATCATGGCATCAGGTCCCATCACTTCATAGCAAATAGATGGGGAAACAATGGAGACAGTGACAGACTTTATTTGCTTGAGCTCCAAAATCACTGCAGATGTTGACTGCAGCCATGAAATTAAAAGACACTTGCTCCTTAGAAGAAAAGCTACAACAAACCTAGACAGCATATTAAAAAACAGAGATATTACTACACTGACAAAGGTCTGTTATAGTCAAAGCTATGGGTTTTCCAGTAGTTATGTATGGATGTGAGAGTTGAACCATAAAGAAAACTGAGCACTGAAGAACTGATGCTTTTAAACTGTGGTATTGAAGAAGACTCTTTAGAGTCCGTTGGACTGCAAGGGGATCAAACCAGTCAATCCTAAAGAAAATCAGTACTGAATGTTCATTGGAAGGACTGATGCCAAAGCTGAAACTCCAATACTTTGGCTATCTGATGCAAAGAACTGACTCATTGCAAAAGACCCTGATTCTTGAAAAGATTGAAGGCAGGAGGAAAAGGGGATGACAGAAGATGAGATGGTTGAATGGCATCACCAACTTGATGGACATGAGTTTGAGCAAGCTCTGGGTGTTGGTGATAGGCAGAGAAGCCTGGAGTGCTGCAATCTATGGGGTCACAAAGAGTCGGACACTCCTGAACAACTGAATTGAACTGAACTGAACTTCTATGACTTGCCATTCCAATTGCTGGAGAAATAAAAGGATTATCCACTGTCCATTCCAATGCAACTGGAATGGACAGTTGGAAGAGTTAAATAATAAGCTGGCAAATTCATGCAAGCATGAATATCTGCAAGAAATTATAAAAATGTAGTGTAAAAGTGAGTGTTTTAGTTCAACTATGTAAAGAGAATACTTATGGATGCTGAGTAGCCAAAGGAATTATACCAGTTATTTCACAGATATCTAGTCTTATGATTTCCTTTTCTCTGTTTCATTACATTAATTTGCTCATTTTCTAGTTTGGGGTGATAGAAACTTAGACTAAGACCTTTCCTCTTTTATAATGCAAACATTGAGTATTATAAATATCCCTTCCAGTTTCACTCTACACATGTTAGTTTATTTTCATTCTTATTCAGTTCTCTGGTTTTTTTTTTTTTTTTTTTTTGAGACTTCCTTTTTGAGTACTAAGAGCAATGTTCTGCATATATGAAACATAGGTTTGCTTGTGTCATGGAACTTGTGACAAAATAGTTTGAAATTACACACTGCAAAAACTTTACCCTAGAACTCATTGTTGTTGGATAAGGCATTGTCTTATCTGGGAGATGCCTCACATGACGTCCAATCAAAACCCAATATTGAATTAATGTTTTATTTAAGTGACTCAACATTTTAAAATAAAAAGGAGTGTTCATATGGATATAAGACAGACTGTGGTGGAATAAAGTAATAAAGAAAATTCTGGATTAGTTACTAGTGAAACTGGACTGTGGCTGATACTTTCATGAAGATAGTGAATGTGACATAAGATGGTAGCAGACATGAGATAATCTATGAGTACTGCTCTGAAATAATTGGTCTGGGGTAGATGAAGATATAGGTTCCTCTGACCTAGGAGATATCTGAATGGGATAGAACCTTGGGAATGTTGAGAAACACTGATATAGAATTTTTACAGACTTGAAGGTATGCAAGAAAATAAATTAGTTTGAAATCATTTTGGTGGCTGGTTAGTGTTTTTTTGACCTGTACATATTCTGAGACTGAGTCATATGTAAATGGCTGTGATTCAGGGGATCCAGAGAAACCCTGAAATATGGCCTTAGGTAATAAGGGTTGTCATTCTGCAGAGAGGACTTTCGGTTAAATAAGAACCCAAAGTCTTTGAGATAATTTAAGCAAGGATGTTAAGAGGAGAAATATTGGTGAGCCAGATGAGGCTTAATATGATGTCAGATGATTCATACTTAATTCATGATAATTATCTCAAATTCCATCTAAGTTAAGGGAGCCTAAATCCATGTCATTGTGATACAAAGTCAAACAATGAATAAGACTGTGTACATTTTCTGAATTTCAGTGGCCCAAAATCTATTTCAGTCAAAGAGTATTGGGAATAAGCTTCTAGTTCCAATATAGTTCATATTCAATCAAACAGGAATTTTATTTTAAATGATTTCAATATTTAACTTGTATAGTAAAAGTCTAATATTCATTCTATCAGATCTTTTGTCCTTTTGACGTATCAACTGATCTTCTTTTTATTGCTTATGGTTACCCTTCTTTAAAAACTGATTGAATCATGCATGTTGTTAGTTCCCTAAGTTAACTATTTCTCAATTACCTTATTACATGTAAAAGTAATCTGTACTTGGCATGGAACTATAACATAATACTGTAACATTAACATCACATTTTTATTTAGCACAGGCAAAGTTAACTTATATAAGCAGTGTTAGGCTAAAAAGTTCAAATGGACTTAGAAAAATATTTTTAATTTTTCCTGATTTCAAAATTAATACTTGAGAAAATCAATTATATTGCATTAAGAATATCTTATATGCCCCAATCATATCACCAATCTTGTGAACACTTTTAAAAATATTTTACATTCATTTTTAGGTTTGAATAATAAAAATATTCATCTCTTGCTGTTAAGAAATATGTGTGGTCCTTTCAAATAATGCTATCCATAGTTGATATAGGATAAATCTGTGTTTATACACAAAGACATATAAATGCAAATATTATGAGCAGAGTTTTTCTCTTAAGTATTATTGTGTGTGTGTGTGAGAGAGAGAGAATTCACACATGTGCTCAATATTTAATGCCTTCATTTATGCTATCACCATCAATCAAACCAGCCCTAATATATACAGAAAAGTTATTTATCTCCAGACTAGCAATTACATTACTGCACTGATAGCACAACCATTCACATCCACTTTCTTTCTCAGTATATTCATTTCTTTTCCTCCACCTCCCAGCACAAGGCTTCCTCATCACATTCTAAGTGTACATGCCAAAAGCTTATCTAGTGTGTCTCTTTTCTATTCTTATTTGACAAATATCAATTCTGAATCACTACCCTTGTTTGTGTCAGTTCTTGTCATATCTCTCATGCTGGGGATGCCAGTAAAGAAACAAATTTACATTATGAAAACTGGGCACGTTTGCGTTTTGTGTCTGCTTGACTGGGCATTGTTACCTCTGGTTGCTGTATCCTTTGTCATTGAAATAACTGTTGTCTTATAGTACAGGAAGTCTTCATCAGGAAAGAAGCTGTTTTTGAATATGTTTTGAAGTCTACAGAGTAGTAATAATACTCTGTAGTACTACAGACTAATCCAATTGGAAGAAAAATGATTGGGAATCATTAAATTGTCTCTAACATTTAGAGGGCTGTGACGACTTGATCAGCTTTGTCACATAAACATTAATGCTTTCTCCTTCAAACTAGCTGGGGTTTGTGAAATCTCACTCTGACTGTCATTAAAGGCATCACCATTTCATTGAAAATTCTCACTGCACCATTCCCAGGGGCTTTCAAGTTTCTGACTAGAATGTGTGCTTCTCTTATAATTAGAATGTAGGGCAGATCTAAAGTTATTTTTTGTGGGTTTCAATCATTTTTCTGCTTCTACTTAGAAGCCTGACACTGAAAATCCTTAAACTCACATGTTGCATAAGAATAGTATTTTTTTTTAATAAATAAATTTCATAGGTTCCCTTCCTTCCTTTGAATACTGGCATTGACCAAATGCAACTAAGGTAAAAACTACATTGATTTTTCATCCAGGAAAGTCCTTCTGGCTCTGTAATAAGTACCTCAAGAGGACAATTCTTTGGATGAAATCAAGAGTAAGTTGGCCTCAACTTTTCAGACACAGGAAAGATTTTCCAATCTTCATAGATGGAATTGTTTTTAAAGGGACCTAGCAACCCACTCCAGTGTTCTTGCCTGGAGAATCCCAGGGACGGAAGAGCCTGGTGGGCTGCCATCTGTGGGGTCTCACAGAGTCGGACATGACTGAAGTGACTTAGCAGCAGCAGCAACTCACACTAACCCAATAGAAACAACTGATGTAAAAATCCAGAGATTCAATCTCTTATATCCTTAAAATGATACAATTGGCAAGCTAGCAAATGTCCATGGTGGAGATCAGTGCAAGATCTTTCAGTGAGAAAGCTCTATAGAAAAGAAACTTATGATTGATACATTATATGTTTAGCACACAATCATAGCAAGGAGAAGCCCTTAAAGATTTTAATGACCAGTGTCATCAAGTCATTTGTAATTTCTGTCTTTTCTGTGGGAATAATTCTGCTAAGCAGACTGGAAGACTATTTCAATTTACATGAAATATCTCCTCTTGACATTGTAGATACACTGACATACCCTTGCTAGATGGAATACCTGTTTTAAGATGTCATGATAACTTCTTTCTGTCTTTCTAAGGACAGAGTCTTATTCAATTAACTTGAGTAAACTTATTAAGCAATTTTAACTTCAAAGCTAATTAGGCAATACTTTTAAAAATCAGTTCACCTTTACTTGATAATTTCCTTAGCTATATACCCTATTGAATAGGATAAGGTTTATCATCCAAACTGAGACCCTGTTTTGCTAGAAATACCACTGTAACTAGTTTTTCCAAACAAACTAGTATATAGTATTAACTTGCATGCGCGTGTACATGTAAGTTGCTTCAGTCCTGTCTGACTCTTTGTGACCTTATGGACCACAGCGCACCAGGCCCCTCTGTCCGTAGGATTCTCCAGGCCAAAATGTGGAGTGGGTTGTCATGCTCTCCTCCAGGAGACCTTCCCAACCGAGTGATCAAACCCATGTCTCTTATGTCTCCTAAACTGGCATGCAGATTCTGTACCACCTGGGAAGCCCATATAGTCTTACCTTACTTGTAGGTAAGACTATACTTTTTCAGATCACTAACCTCATCTGTAGAGTTTCGTTGTTTCCTCTGTTTATCTCAAATTCTGATACTGAATTTTTCTCATTCTTGACTTTTTAATGACTATTGCTCTTTCCTCTATATATTTACTTTGGACTTATTGCACACTGTTATTCATTCCTTTTTTTTTTCTTTTACTCATATCTTTCTTATTTCAATAGGTTGCTGCAGACATTAGGATTTAAATGTATAATCATAATTGTTTGGTTGCATACTAATACCCTTGCTAAGATGTCATATTCTCTCCCTTTCATCTGAAAACTTCTTTTAGAGAAACAAGTACTGGGACAACCTCAACACATATATTCCAAGTCATCCCAAAATGTTTTTCCCTTGGTATAGACAGTTCTATGTACTCATATTATAATTAGCTGGGGCATTCTTCCTAATAATTACTAAGCGCTGGAGGAAGATGGAAAGTATTTAATGGTTACAGAGTTTCAGTTTGCAAGATTTGTGAATACCTAGTCACTGAATTATATATTTAAAAATGGTTCAAATATGCTATGAATATATAAATAGCATGCCCTATCTTAAAATATTGGCAATTCATTCATGAAAAAAAAATGTGTAAGAAGAGTCGGATCCAAGTGTTTTAGGGACTGATGCTGATGAAACATAGTAATGGGTTCCTTAAAACAAGGCTAAACCATTGAATATGTTACTGATAGGGGAGAGCATCTGTTTTGACTTATCGAAGGGAAACAAATTCTCAACATTTATGCACTTGATTAAATGAACTTCACACTGGTTAGATTCTGTTCCAAGTAATTAAAAAAAAATTTCCCATTTCATTACTTACATAATTCAGACCTTAGTTCTGTAGAACATTTTCAGGTGATTTCTAATTTTGCAAAATCATGTAAAAATTCCTGAAGCCTTTCTATACGAGCTGGTAATACTAGTTAGGGAAGTGATTGCAACTCCATGGAAATAGTCACCTAAACTTATAAAAAATGTATCCTTCTTTAGCAGAATCTCTTTCACAGATTTTCAAAATATTCATGGCTACCCTAAGTTAAGATGACATCCTGAGGGAAAGTGAAACAGAAGAGAGGTCTCAGTGGAAAGAATTATTTCTCTTAACCAACTGAAAAAAAAAAAAAAAGGACTCTGTTAAAAATAAACAAATTGTAATTCTGAGAGAGCAGTACCCAACAAAACAAAGGGTAAAAACACACTGTAGAAAGTGATTTAATTAGCAGTTCTGAAGATACATAATATTAAACAATTTTGCTTGGATATTAAGATACAGATATTGGTATAACCTAGAACAAGACTAACGGAAATTATAATTCCATGAGATCTTTGGGTCAGGAAAAAAGGGGAGGAGGAAGAAGGAATAAAGAGAGCTTTATATACAAAACATAGTTATTTAACAGAGCACTCACGATAAAGCAGGTGGAAAGAGATTCTGAAACAGAAGGCCTGTTTAGTGAAGCAATGGTAATAGGACAGGGAATGCATGAACTTGACTGAGTACTTGACAGAGAAGGAATGCCAGATTTATGCACTAATGTGCAAAATATAACAAGGAGGTACTCAGAAGAGGATGGGGGAGATAATGGCACCCCACTCCAGTAATCTTGCCTGGAAAATCCCATGGACAGAGGAGCCTGGTAGGCTGCAGTCCATGGGGTCTCTAAGAGTCAGGCACGACTGAACGACTTCACTTTGACTTTTCACTTTCATGCATTGGAGAAGGAAATGGCAACCTACTCCAGTACTCTTGCCTGGAGAATCCCAGGGATGGGGGAGCCTGGTGGGCTGCCGTCTATGAGATCGCACAGAGTCGGACACGACTAAAGTGACTTAGCAGCAGCAGCAGCAGAAGAGGAAGAAATGAATGGAATCAAGATTTACTTGCCAACTACACTTTCCATCTTGTTAACATGACAATGTATAATAAAGTACAATTATTCATAAACACTAATTAATCAACTTTAAAAAAGTATAACCTGGTGATATGGAGCATGGATAATTGAACTCTTTTCGATTTATAGATAAAGCAGAATTATTTAATAGGCTGAGCATTCAAGCTCTTAACAAAACCTGTATGTCCTGGGAAAGAGAAATGCTATCCTGAATACTATTTTTTAAATTAATGTTTTTATATTTTTTACTAGCATATATTTTATGCTTATGTTCAAGATACTACAACTGAAGTTCTTAGACAAAAGCTAAAAAGTTGATGACTATGATACAAAGATTTGAGGATAACTTACATTTCATGGGCTTCCCTTGTGGCTCAGTGCTAAAGATTCTACCTGCAGTGCGGTAGGCACAGGAGACCTGGGTTTGAGTCCTGGGTCAGGAAGGTGCCCTGGAGGAGGGCATGGCAAACCACCCAGTATTCTTGTTGCCAGAATCCCATGGACCCAGGAGCCTGGTGGGCTGCAGTCCATAGGGACACAAAGAGTCAGACACAACTGAAGTGACTTTAGTATGTATGCATGCATATTACATACTATTCCTCGTTAGTGGAAAATTATGCAAATATTCATAAAATCATAATAGAAAATTTAGAAGAAAATAAATTTTAAGCAAAAATGCAAGTCATAAACAAAAATTATTGAACTGGTATTTGCTTAAGAGGCGTTTCCATGGTAGCTTAAGTATTTTTTCCTATTGTTTCTTAGAATGTGATTGATCTTGCTATGGAAAGAGAAATAGTATTTCGGATTGTAGGAGTGGAGGGTATATTCCTTCACAGGTAACCATGACAGTAAAATCAAAATTCAGAGATCTCCTGGAAACAATTTATTTCTGCTCTAGCAGGATAGATTATTTTCCTCAGAATGGATGACATGAAGGGAGTATTGGCAAAAAGACTCCTCAAATATAAGCACGCACTGACACTCTAGATGGAGAAGGCAATGGCACCCCACTCCAGTACTCTTGCTTGGAAAATCCCATGGACGGAGGAGCCTGGTGCTGCAGTCCCTGGGATCGCTGCGAGTCAGACATGACTGAGTGGCTTCGATTTCACTTTTCACTTTCATCATTGGAGAAGGAAATAGCAACCCACTCCAGTGTTCTTGCCTGGAGAATCCCAGGGACCAGGGAGCCTGGTGGGCTGCCGTCTATGGGGTCGCACAGAGTCTGACACGACTGAAGTGACTTCGCAGCAGACACTCTAGAAATAAGAGTTAGGTTCACTTCTAGGCATCTTCATTTATTTATTTATTTTGTTCCATCTTGTCACACACTTTTATTTCTATCATTAGATCCTTAAAATATCACCTTTTGAAACTTCCTAACAGTTGGGTAGATCAGATGCTCCAGGCTTTTATTCCTTCAATAAGCAGACAATGACTAAGGTTATCTTGGCCAAGATATCACATATGAGTAGTAACTGAAAATGGTGAGAGTCAAATTGCTTGACTCTCACCTAAATAAGATGGGAATGGCAACCCACTTCAGGATTATTGCAGGAGAACTCCATGGATAGAGGAGCCTGGCAGGCTACAATCCATGGGTCAACAAAGAGTCAGACATGACTTAGTAACTAACACAAATGCACATGCACAAATTGCTTACAGTCTATTCTCATGAAAAAAATAATAATAATTACAGCTTATTTGAGATTATATCTGAAGTTTTATATTTTTTAGATTTTGGCATAATGATGCTGTGGTTTTATGATGATGATGATCTTTGTGGTTTGTGTTGAGAATCTTGGGTGTTAGGTGGTAGAAGGTGCCTGTATCCATTACTTTGGCAAGCCTATGCCAAAACATAATCGTTTAAATATTTTTGGATAGTATTCTGATTTAGTTCATGGTGATCATTGTAAGAAAACTGAACCTTAACATTATTACTAAAATATGGATATTTTTATCCTTCCCTTTATTATTAAAATTTTACTAACGTGGTTTGCAGAGATTACTTTTATGTTTTAGTTATTTATTAGGTTAAAAAATAAGTGAGCAAACAAACATTTGGATATAGTAAAGATAATCCTTTTTACTACAGTCATCCATTAAATATAAGATTTGAAATATAGACTTTTTCAGAACTGTAAGTAAAAAATCAAGCCTTCATATTTCACTTTCCTCAGAAAAACAAGTATTGATTATATACGTGTTTGTGAAAGTGTCTCAAAAAGTTGGAGCTTTTGAGAATCTGCCTAGACATTTAGGTATTAATTACTTTGTGATCTTTTTGTAACACAAAAGCTGATTAACTATTACTATTAATACTAGAAATTATTAGATACTAATAATTTAGTATCTAAATTTATTACCTGGTAGATACTAGAAATTTTTTCTCATACTAGAAATTATTCTGTGTGCTTCCAGATGAGTGTGATCTAGTATGTCAGGTAGTAATTTAAATAATTTCTCTTGAATTTAGGAATTAAGTGTTTCTTATCAATAAGTAGGTTCATAATGATACCAAAAGATCATACAGACACATGACAGTCCTTATTAGAGGCTCTATATTTTTATTATTTTTATAATAAATAATAAATATATATAAAATATATATATTTTATATAATATATTATTATATATTTTTAAGACATTTTAATTCTTAGATTATTGTTGATTTTGCATCATTGGCATTTGTTCTCTGGAAAGATAGACATAAAGGTATGTTTTAAATTAGTAAAGAAAATGGTGCAAACTGAAACTGCTAGCAAAACACAATAAGCATTGTCTTTTTAAGTAGTACATAATGCATGAAGTTTATTTTTTTTACTTATTTTTCTTTTATCATTTTTTCTTTTGCTGATTTTTCCCCTTCATTCTTTATTTCCCATACGTATTTCTATTTCCTGAATTAACTTATGGGGATGTGTCTCAAGAAAATGGATGCATAATAGACAGGAAAATGATAATGTTTGAGAAAATAATTGGATGTATATTTTTTCATAAGTATATATGTTGCAAAGGAATTTCAAAATGTAATAAATGAAAATATTTGTAATAAAACACATAAAGTTTTTGACCATAAATAATTTCAGAGTTCATTTTTTTTTTGCCACAGATTTGCTGACCAGTCATTACTGGAATCCAATGATCAATTTTAACTGCTATATTTATTTCATTCAAGTGAAAAATATATTTGAATTTATTCCTCATTATATTTTTTAATGTATTATAAAGCATGAGATTTTAATCATCACAACATCTTCTTTGCTCTCATTTTCACAGGGATTCCACCTCTTAAAATCCTAATCAGGCTTTGTCACAGATCTTAAACCAAGTCAGCTTGCTCCCTCCACACTTTGCAAAATGGCATCTAAGGTCTCCAATTTATTATCCTCCTCTCCCACTTTATCTCCTAGCCCTGAAGCCAGCAGAGCAGTGGACACCTGAACAGTCTTCCCTATCCTCAGCTCTTCTTCAAACTTACTAACTAGAAATTCAACTCTTGTTGGGCATTGGTTTCCAGACAGCCTGCCCACAGTAGAGACCACCCAATGCAGCAGTGGTTCTTCCCCCGTCTTTGCTGCAGCGTTAGGTGCAGTTCCTCAAATACGCATTTCAGACCAGCCAGTATTTCAGGGCCCTCACACTCACATGGAAGTCCACAGGCATCTAAAACCTATGGACCACCCCTCCCTGCATTGAGGTCGATGGCTAACTCAAGATTTCTTTTGTGGATGCCTTTTCTCAAGGCCCATTTCTTCAGTTTCCTGACTGATTTGCCAATTGTTGGCCCCCACGCATGGAGGTTGAGGAAAGATCACAAAAAAAAGAGGCAAACCACTCCAGATTGGTAGGTGATAGATTCAATAAGCAAGGGAACTTACATACAAAGTTTGTCTTGGATGACTACAAGATGAATAGAGCTCCACACACACCTGCTAGAATCTAAAAGTTTATATATGATTTTAACTAGGTTTAGTAACATGCACCATCAAGATGGTCTCAACAACACATTGCTTGCCCAAGGCTGGGTCCCTGAAAGCGGGTCCCACTATTGGAATGGTGAGCAGAATGTAATTACTAAGGCTAAGGATAGGGAAAAGGGAGTGAGGAGACTTTGATTGCCCAAGTCCAGCTCTTGGGTCATCTGCTGGTCATGTCCTCTTGACAACCTTTTCAAAGATTTAAAGATTCTGTTGCTATTTGAGAAGGTCAATTTAATTTAATGTACAGTATAAAATATGGATTCTAATCAGCTTTTTTATAGGGTAAAAAGATTTAGTTGAAGTTTGCTGTAATGACTTTATGGTGAAAATCTTAAGGTAACAAAGGTAAGAGGTTATCCTACAGTGAAACTCATCAATCAGACTATTATAGTTGGAGGCTGCATCAAATGACAGTATTTGATAGAAAACTACACATATGATTATGACAATAAGAAAGGGGTCAGCAGTCAGAAAAAGCACGTCAAATAGCAAAATATAAAGAGTGATTTCAAAAGTATTCAGTGCATATCAAGACAAAGAACATTTTACATATGACACTTAACAAATGCTTATTTTCAGTAATAACAAAGAAAAAAGTATGAAGATTATAAAATCCAATATTTTCAACAGTTTTTTAAAAAAAGACATTATTATTCAATCAATAACACATGCATGAAGAATCTACATGTTGTCAGCATCTGTAATTGCGTTAAAATTGATTAAACTTATCTAAGAAAATAGTCTCCTGAAGTTACATAAAACATAATACATTCAACTGCTCATTCAATATACATTCATGCAGAGCAACCATTTTACTAAACCCACATAAAATGCTTAATCTGAAATAGGATTCAAAAATTTCAACTAAAAAGTTACTAGAAGTCAATATGAAAGAAATTGAATAAATGCATCTGGAAGTAATTTCCAAAAGAACTGTAGAACAAAACTGTAAGAATTGCATTTATCCTTAAAATAGGTTAGATTTGAAACTTTCAAAAAGAAGTGCTATACTTTGAACATTGAGTATAAAAAGTTGGAAATATAAATACCACTAAGTCTAGAGAAGCATAAAAATTAATCTGCCTGAGTTAGAGAAATATGGAATATTAAATTTAAGGAAAATGTACCGTGGCCAAGGAGCTCTTTATTAAAATCAAGATATTTGTATGTATTGAACTGCATATAAAGAGGAAATTTTGATTTTTCGAGGTTTTCATTTTACTATTAATGATTTATGAGTAAGAAAGTTGGTCAACAATGCATGCCTCAAAAACAACAAGAGGCATGTCTTGTTCTTCAGGCCACAGAGTACTATGGAGAGAAATTATCAAGTATTTGGTATTTAAAATATATATATATCAACAAACAGGAGTTGGAAATGCATCAGTACCACTATGTACAAAGTAAAACAAGCATGAGAAAGTTAAATAACTTAAAGACAAAATAATATACATTATGAGCTGAACAGTTTCCCCATAAAATTCATATGTTGAAGGTTTAACCTCAAGTACTTTAGTGTTAGGTGTTCATTTGTGTCCAACTCTGTGTGATTCCCAAGGAGTGTAGCTCACCAGGCTCCTCTGTCCATGGAATTCTCCAGGCAAGAATGCTGTAGTGGGTAGCCATTCCCTTCTCTATGGAATCTTCCCAACCCAGGGATCGAACCTGGGTCTCCCCTATTGCAGGCAGATTCTTTACCATCTAAGCCACCAGGGAAGCCCCCAAGTATTTTGGAATGTCTGTATTTTCAGATATGTCCTTTAAAATAGAATTAAAGAAAGGTTATTAGGGTGGATCCTAGTCCAGTGCACAATCATGGGCCATAGTATTACGAACTATGTATATTTAAAACTGAGGATAAATGAGTGAAATAGAAAGAGTTTCTCTCATGGTAGGCTAAATTATACTTTGTAAGGAAACAATTTTACTTAAAAATAACTAACACATAACAAAATATTTAGAAAATGTCAAAATTTCTAAATAACAAAAGGCAGTCAAATATTCCACACAATTGATCAAATTCAAATGAATTCCTGGAAAAATAACTTTACATATTATTTGTCTTAGTTAAAACAGTATATCCTGATGACTCCAATTGAGTAGTTTTGGTCAATAAATCATATATGCAATGATCATTGGTGGTTTAATCACTAAGTTGTGTCCAACTCTTGTGAACACATGGACTGTGGCTCACCAGGCTCCTCTGTCCATGGGATTTCCCAGGGAAGAATACTAGAGGGGGTTGGCATTTCCTTCTCTAGGGGATCTTTCTGACCCAGGGATTGAACCCACGTCTCCTCCTTCATTGCAGGCAGATTCTTACTGACTGAACCACCAGGGAAGCTTGCAAAGACATACTAATTGAAAAATGGGACGCCAACTTTAAAGGTAGATTCTTTACCACTGTGCCACCCCGGAAACCCTCAGAAAGATCATTAACTGAATTAAATTTTATTGATACTCCATCTCTTATTTAAAACCCAACAAAATAACCTTTAAAAAATTAGGTCCTTGTTCTCCTTCTCCTTCTTCTTTCATTCCTTTTTGTTTTTGAAAGACTGGGTATTTGGAACACTAGTTTGGAATAAATTATGAAGGAGGTAAAATAACCCCATTGCCATGTATTCACATTTTGGAATGTGATTCTGTTGAGATGTTTGCAGATGACAATATTTGACAGGAAGTCAGAGTTCAAAGTACTTTATAAAACTGTATCACTTGCTTGCCTTGTGCTATTTATTTAAACACTTAGTGTCCCATTTCTCAATCAGTGCAACCTCTTTTTGCCATGTGACCCCAGGGTCAGGATATTATATTATCATAAAAGCTCATGTTCATTCTGCATTTGACTTAAACTCTTTGATAATTTTTTTGACCTTTTGTCATTGTCTTCAGACAAAGAGACTGAAGCTAAATGACTTATTCAAGGGCACTAGGCCAGCCAGCCTTATGCTATTGATTTAGATTAATAGTTTTTATTTTCCCAGTTGGACTGACCCCGTGAGCCTTGTCAACTCTAATTCCATTTCCATAAAATAGGGATAATAATGTTAACACCTAGATCAATTGAGTGTCTCAGTAATTATTCTCTTACACATGCGAAGTACTTTGAGCATAGAAAGTGAAGTGCAGTCTTTTAAATCACAAGCTGCTTAGAAGAGATGGCTTGAGAGATATTATAGGTCTGTTTGATTTTTGGATGAGCTGACACTTGGCAGAGGAATTAGATTTATTCCCTGTTGCTCAATATAGTGACTTTTCTTTCCTGGGTTGTTGTTTTTGCTCTTTTATAAAATCCAACAGAACTGAAGTATCTAAACATTACTATTGTGTCAGTTACCATGAAGGACTAGGTTACTATTTATTGAAATATTTTGACCGCTCTTTTTAGTAGTCCAATCCTCTTTGCAACAATTTAAACCCTCTTATTCAGAGAAGGCGATGGCACCCCACTCCAGTACTCTTGCCTGGAAAATCCCATGGACGGAGGAGCCTGGTAGGCTGCAGTCCATGGGGTCGCTCAGAGTCAGACAGGACTGAGCGACTTCACTTTCACTTTTCACCTTCATGCATTGGAGAAGGAAATGGCAACCCACTCCAGTATTCTTGCCTGGAGAATCCCAGGGACAGGGGAGCCTGGTGGGCTGCCGTCTATGGGGTCGCACAGAATCGGACACGACTGAAGCGACTTAGCAGCAGCAACATTCAAAGGTATCTTTTCTTTTTTTTTTTTTGAGTTACTTTTGAAATTATTTAATACTCACTTATTTAATTACTGTTTTTTTTACAAATTAGGTTTACTTTTAAAATTCTATCATTTTTCTCTTCCTTCAGTCATTTACTAATTTACAAATCCTATAGGACAAGAATGTTTGTTTATTGTTATCATTGTGGCAGTGATGGTAGCTGTTGATGTCATTATTATGATTAAGATTATCAATATCTTATGGGTATACATTAAACTTCTACATAATGTCTAGCTATGTTGGTGAAGGGCACAGAGTTAGGAGCAGCACCAGTGATTCTTTCCTAACACCATGCTGTTTATCATTATCTATCTATATATTTCTGACTAAAATTTTACTTCTCCTCTCTTTACATTTTTTATTTCAATTTTCCTTTTGTGGGAGTGTATCTGCAATTTGATACCTTTTCCAAAATAGAAAATTGCTTGTAGACTTAAAGTGCAGTTTGGAAATATAAGATGTCAATTAAAATGTCTATTTCTCAGAAATGTTGTATGATTGTCCTAAGTTAGCAAATCACACAGGATCATTTTACTTTATTTTCATTTCCTGAATAATCTCACTTGTGACAATTAGCTCAGATAATGTGCACTGTATCATTTGCATTATATTGCAAAATATTATTTCACTTTTACTTTCAGTATTGCCTCTGCTATGACTCATATATTTCCATCAAACATGCATTTAGCTTATGTGTAAAATTAGATATTGTTCCTCAAAAAAGAAAAGGGCTTTGCCCATGACATAAAACTGGCAAATTGCAGTATATTTTCTGACATAGTCTCAAGCATTGTATTATGCTCAGCAAAAGCTCAGCACTCAGTTACAAACTGCTCATTTACCTGTGCTTCGCAAATGTAATAATTTGTGTCATGGCATCCCCTAGAGAAGTTGGTTAACTAATCCAGATAGAGTTAATACTTTTAATCCATATTTGACCAAAAGAGTGTTCTATTGTTTTCAGTTTATTTTACAGACATCTATAAAATATATCTGCTGCTGCTACTGCTAAGTCACTTCAGTCGTGTCCCAGTCTGTGCGACCCCAGAGATGGCAGCCCACCAGGCTCCCCCATCCCTGGGATTCTCCAGGCAAGAACACGTAATAAAAATTAATGATTTGGAGTTTCCAAATCATTTAATGTTAACATTTCTTATATTTTTCACTCTAACAACTTTATAAACCAATCTCCCATGCTATACAGTAGCCCACCTTCAGTTTGAAAATAACTTAAAAAAAAAAATTCAGTTGGAAATGGAGAGTTTTAGAAGTCCCTCAATTTTCTAATTATTTTAAAAATAGGTGTCAAAATTTCCTTTATCATCCCAATTTAAGAACTAATATGAAAGTTTTAAGTAACGTTCTAATACTTGCAACTCTGTTTTAAGTGTCTGAATGATTTGTGCTATACGTGTATGTGTGTGCATGCCAAGTCATTTTGATCATGACCAGCTCTGTGCAACTCTATGGACTGTAGCCATCCAGGCTCCTCTGTTCATGGGATTCTCCAGGCAAAAATATGGAGTGGGTTGCCATGCCCTTCTCCAGAGGATCTTACTGACCTGGGGATCGAACCTGTGTCTCTTAGGTCTCCTGCTTTGGCAGGCAGGTTGTATTTGCAGTGTAATGAGAATGCTACAGTACACATCGGAAAACCTAAACATGCTGCTCGGTTTAGTTCAGTTCAGTCACCCAGTCATGTACGATTCTTCGTGGATCCATGGACTGCCGCATGACAGGCTTCCCTGTCCATCAACAACTCCCAGAGCTTACTCAAACTCATGTCCATCGAGTCAGTGATGCCATCCAACAATCTCATCCTCTGTCGTCCCCTTCTCCTCCCGCCCTCAATCTTTCCCAGCAACAGGGTCTTTTCCAAGGAGTCAATTCTTCGCATCAGGTGGCCAAAGTATTGGAGTTTCAGCTTCAACATCAGTCCTTCCAATGAACACCCAGGACTGATCTCCTTTAGGATGGACTGGTTGGATCTCCTTGCAGTCCAAGGGACTCTCAAGAGTTTTCTCCAACACCACAGTTCAAAAGCATTAATTCTTCAGTCCTCAGCTTTCTTATAGTTGGACTCTCACATCTATACATAACGACTGGAAAAACCATAGCTTTGACTAGATGGACCTTTGCTGGCAAAGTAGTATCTCTGCTTTTTAATATGCTGTCTAGGTTGGTCATAACTTTTTTTTTTCCCCAAGGAGCAAGTGTCTTTTGATTTCATAGCTGCAATCACCATTTCCAGTGATTTTGGAGCCTCAAAAAAGATAGTATCTCACTGTTTACATTGTTTCCCCATCTATTTCCCATGAAGTGATGGAACTGGATGCCATGATCTTAGTTTTCTGAATGTTGAGCTTTAAGCCAACTTTTTCACTCTCCTCTTTTACTTTCATCAAGAGGCTCTTTAGTTCTTCTTCACTTTCTGCCATAAGGGTGGTATCATCTGCATATCTGAGGTTATTGATATTTCTCCCAGCAATCTTGATTCCAGCTTGTGCTTCATCCAGCCTGGCATTTTGCATGATGTACTATGCATATAAGTTAAATAAGCAGGGTGACAATATACAGCCTTGACGTACTCCTTTCCCAATTTGGAACCAGTCTGTTGTTCCATATCCTGTTCTAACTGCTGCTTCTTGACCTGCATACAGATTTCTCAGAACATGCTATATATTTTATTAAGTGTATATTGCAATGAAATATATATTACATCATAATTAAATACAATGCACAAATGTACATTATACCGAATTTCAAATCAATGATATACATTATGTACCAGATTAAGTGCATAATACAATTAATGTTTTATTGAAATTGTATTTAAATACAAAAATCTGTAATTTATCAGCACCTATGTGCTATCTATCTATAAGGATGGTGTGAACTTTGTGGTGCTTTACATTAGTAAAAATCCTGTTTAATGAATGATTTCCATGAGAGAACAAAGAATAAATTACATTCTGAATATTTCAAAGAGTAGAAAGCAACATAGCTTTTCAGTTCCTCACCTTCAGGTGTATAAATTTATTCTTCTTGTAATAGGAACATTTAGATCACTATTTTTAAAGTTAATTGGTTTAATTTTATGCTCCAATATTCTTGCCTGGAGAATTCCAAGGACAGAAGAGCCTGTCAGTCTACAGTCTATGGGGTTGCAAAGAGTCAGACACATCTGAGCAACTAACATCATATATTATACATGTAAGTCTTTACAAGTTATTAATTTCTGAAAATGCAAGGGAATGAATTAATGACATAATTTAGGTATTTGTTTCAATAAAAAGAGTGTTTTAACACTTCTTTCTTGTTAGAAATTATTTTTTAAATTTAAATATTAACAATAGCCACACTTGGTTTATGCTTTGCATTAGGTATAAAAAGATACTGCAATAACATGGAAGTTAATGAGATAAGCTGAATTTTATAAGCATAAGCAATAAGGTAAGTTTATTAATTTTCTATAAAGTTCAAATTGTTGAGTTTACCTCTACATTGGGCTTTAAAATATTCAAAAATAGAAATTTGATTAATGGTTTCTCACTTTCTACACACACCACTAACCAGACTAATCTTTTTCTGTCATTTATTCATGTGACAAAATAGATTTATTGATTCAACGCACCTGTATTGAGTCTTATAATTTCCTAGCTAGTTATTCAGTGGTTCCAGGAAGCTTAACTCCCACCTAATTTTCAGTCCTTTTCCATCTAAAATTTCCAACTTAACCACTTTTCCCTTTTACTGTCAAACCAACAGTTCCTCTTTGGTGAACTACAAATACCACATAATACTAAATATCTCATTTTTATTCCCACCTGCCTTTCCTGACTAATCTAATTTTAATCTATTTTGAGCCACAACACTTGGAGTATATAATCAAGTTTTGTTACCACATAATACATTTTAGTTGTTTATCAAATGTTAATTATATATTCAAACTTACAATACGAGTTTTGCATAAGCTTCTGTGGGAAAGGATCATTCATTCCGAATGTTTCTCTTTTCCCTAAGTAGAAAAGCATACATATAAAATCAATGTTGTTTGTATACCTTAAATCCATGTTTTCTATTATCACACTCCTTGATTAGTTAAGACCTTTATCATGCCACAAAGATTATGTTAAAAGCTTCCCATCTGATGGTTCTGTGGGCTCTTCCACACTGCCAACAAATCCTCATTACACACTCAAAGCTGACCTCTCCTTTATCTTTGCACCATACTCTGAAGACCTCCAGTACAGAAGAAAGGCCAAATCCCATACACAGTAGACCCTCCAACACTGGCTTGTGTTTTGCTCTTTTTTTACTGTTTTTCTCCAAAGGTGTACTGGATATTTTACTATCTTCAGAGAACATCTGTCCCCTTTCATTGTTTTGCATATTTGTTCACAATTCTTGCTTGGAATATCAGAGAAATTGAAAATAAAGAACCATGATAAAATAACTCTTTGATATTCTATAGCTTAAGTAGGATTAACGTTAAAACATTACTTATTGCTCTCCTTCAATGTAAGGCAATGTTATAACTTTCAGTCTTCCTTAAGTTCCTTATTTATGCAGTGAATATGCCCAGCAATAATTTATTTCTCCTTTCTTAAAGTACTTTGTATATATAAGAAGGTCTTAGACTTTTTGGTCTTATAACTTCTTCATATTTTTTAAAATTAGTAAAGTTGCCAGTTAGGTTTGTGTGAGGTATATGGATTGGTAAAGTAATGATGCATTAACCCCTTTAAAATAATAGATCAATGACATGATAATATAAGGCAATTTTAATGAAAATTAAGTATATTTTTTAGAGAGAAAAAAGCACAAAGAATGGCATTGTTATATTTTACATATTTTTTAAATATCTTGCTTAATAGAAGACATCCTGATCCTATTTGTTCCTAATATGTTGTTTTGGTTGGCATATGTGAAGAAACCTAGCCTCATACAGATAGATAATTTGTGGTGTTTAAAACTTCTACACAGATTTTTATTTCTTCTCAACATGGCAAATAACCAGTAAGCCTTGATTGTTGATCTCTTTTCTTACCCACATATTGATGCTGATGTCATATGATCATTTTATCTTATGGAATCAAAATTTTATGCAAAAATATAGAGAGGGGGAGATAATTCTCTGAATTATCAGCTCTGAATTGCTGAGAAAATCATATGAACAAACGTTCTTCTTCATTCTCGTATTACTCTGCCCTAAGGTCTTCATTATGCTTTTGATTTCCTGTGTTTATGTTACAGTTGACCAGTTTGTGTTTCCTTCAGGGCTGTTTTCTCACTCTAGATGATGACCTCCTACAGCTTTTGAGACCACTGGTTTGACCTTCTAAAATGTCTGTATGACTTAGTAAGACATGTTCTCACTTTAACACCTCTCTTCTCTCATTGAATGTCTCTGGCAGCCCACTCCCCTCCCTTTTTTAAACAAATAAAATAGTATCATTTTTTTAAATTAAATTGGGCAAAAAGAGATTGAATATCATAATATTATTAACTAAATTGGTTAAATTTAAAGAATTTTTAAGGTAGTAACTGTGGCCCTTATATCTTATGGTACTACAAGCATATTATATACATATATATATATATATATATATATATATATATATATTTAGTAAATACTTTTGGGTTGGTTGATATATGTGGTAGATTGGTTGCAATGATGGCCCTGTTAATGATCTCTTATATCCATACAACTTGATTTTGAAGTTTCTTCCTTCAGTAAATGAAATTAATTTTCCCACTTCTGAAATCTGTGTTTGACTTGTGTTTTTTTTTTTTTTTTTTAATGGAATACAATTAATGCTGTACAAATTCTGAGTTTTGTCCTTAAGAGCCTTGAAGACAAGGGTCTAATTTTTCTCCTCCCCTTCCTCCACGCTCTTTTTCTCTTCTCTCTCCCTTTGTCTCCCTTTCCCCCTCTTCCATCTCCACCAAGAGAAAAGTCTGGACTAGCCTGCTGCAGTATGAGTCAACACGAAAGAGGCTCTCATCCTACAGGCAGGTTACACCTAGAAGCAGATTGCAAACTCACCAGTCCAGTTTTGATGCACGATACTGGATGCTTGGGGCTAGTGCACTGGGACGACCCAGAAGGATGGTATGGGGAGGGAGGAGGGAGGAGGGTTCGGGATGGGGAACACATGTATACCTGTGGCGGATTCATTTTGATATTTGGCAAAACTAATACAATTATGTAAAGTTTAAAAATAAAAAAAATAAAAAATAAAAAAAAGACACATAAGAAAGAGCACTGAGACCAGAAGAACCACTAGAATGACCTCAGGCTAAACTGTGTTCAGTTGCTCAGTTTTGTCCAACTCTTTGTGACCATATGAACTGTAGCCCACCAGGTTCCTCTGTCCATGGGATTTTCCCTGGAAAGAATACTGGGGTGGGTTGCCAGTTCCTCCTCCAGGGGATCTTCTCAACTCAGGGATCTAACCCACATCTCCTGCATTGGCAGTTGGATTCTTTACTAATGAGCCATCAAAGGAAGTCTTGCAGGCTAAATTATTGATCAAGAAAATCATGACCAAATTATTAAATAACCAAAATAAATGGCTCTTACTTAAAGTATTAACATTTGGAAAGGTTTGTTACTAAGCAATATGTAAATGATACAACATTGTAGAGGGTTTTATATATATATATATATATATGTGTGTGTGTGTGTGTGTGTGTATAGTGGTTTCTTTTTCATATATTACTGTCTGGAAATTATATATTTTTGGCTTGAGATAAAATTGATTATACAGTGAAAAATAAACTTTCCAACCTTAAGATGTATAAAATTCTCGTTTCTTGGTGAATTTCATGTTCAGTTTATTTCAGTCTCTTGTTCAAAGTTATCCATGACTGCATGACTTTAGATGAATAATCTAAGAAAACTTTGTCTTAGAGGAAATGCTTTTATAAATAAACGTTAAATGCTAAAATTTTCTTTTCCAATTCAGCACCACTCCAGTGTAATTTATTCAAAATATTTTCTGATGCTATTCTACCTTTGGCCTCACAGTGTATTAGATATAGATAATAAAAGAAAGAAATAATGATCACTGGCAATGATTCTCATAATTCCTTAAAACAATAGTGATAAAATAAAATGATAAGTGGTAGACAATTAATTTCCACTTCCTATTCCCTCTTAATTTCTATTACAATAAAAATGGATCAATATTTAATTCATTCAACAAACAGTATATCCACCCTGAAACAGGTGTGGTCCAGGATCATAACAGCCTGTACAGTGGAAAACAAAATAAAAGTGGACTCTGCTATTATGGAGCTGATAGTAAAGCTAAGGAAAATAAACATCATTCAATAACTATACAAATTATATATCATAGTAAGAGCCACAAATGAAAATAATATGACCTATAAAAAAAAAAAAAACTGGGGGTGAGGTGGACTATAAATTGAGGATCCACGAAAGTGTCCTATTAAAAGTGACATTTAAAGAGAGTTAAATGTTGAGTAGGAAACAAATACATTGCAAATATAGGAAGATAATGCCAGAGAGAAGAAATAACACATGTAAATGCCTTAACTTGAGAATCATGTTGCTATTTGAAAGAAATAAAATATCAGTTTAGTTTTTGGAGTAAGAGATAATTGATGATCCATTAGTTTGGAGATGAAGGTGAACAATTGACATTGTGTTGCTAAGTATACCTTGATGAGGATTATATATAATATACTAAGTGCACAGTGAGTCAGTGAAGAGATGCAAGGAAGCTGGAGGTAAGATTCAATATATATCTTCTTTTTCTTTTAGTTGAGCATTTTACAGACCTACAGTTGATAAATCATAAATGTATATTTGTATTAGTAAGGATTCTTCAGAGAAACAGAAACAGTAGGAGATAGATAGATGATAAATTTATGATGAAGAATTGGCTGACATTATTATGGAGACTGAGGTCTCATGATTTGATGTTTGCAAACTGGAGATCTAGGAAAGCCAGTAATATCATCAGTCTAAGTCTTAAGGCCGGAGAACCAGGGGAACCAACCCATGTGGTATTAAACCAAATTTCTTAGTCAAAGGGCTGGAGAATGTGGGATGAGATGTCCCAGCCCAAAGAGGCAGGCGGGAAGGAAAACAGGATAAATTTCTCCTTCCTCTGCTGCTGCTGCTGCTGCTAAGTCGCTTCAGTCGTGTCTGACTCTGTGCGACCCCATAGACGGCAGCCCACCAGGCTCCCCCATCCCTGGGATTCTCAAGGCAAGAACACTGGAGTGGGTTGCCATTTCCTTCTCCAATGCATGAAAGTGAAAAGTGAAAGGGAAGTCGCTCAGTTGTGTTCGACTCCTAGCGACCCCATGGACTGCAGCCCATCAGGCTCTTCCATCCATGGGATTTTCCAGGCAAGAGTACTGGAGTGGGTTGCCATTGCCTTCTCCGCTCCTTCCTCTACCAGTTGTTTTATTCAGACACTCAAGGGGTTGAATAATGCCCCTCCCCACATTATTGAGCCCACTGATGCAAATGTGAATCTTGTATGGAAATGGTCTCATATGCACATCCAGAATCTGCCCCCTCCTCCACCTCATGAGTATGACGCACAAAATTAACCATCACAGTATTCAAATAATAATAATAAAATGAACACACCTTTGTAAATTGTGTCTGTTGCCAGAGACCACCTTCAGTAGCTTCTTCCTATCTTTATCCCACCCTTTTCCTAGGGTCCATCATCCCCCTGACACTCAACATTTTAGATAAATTTTGTCTCTTTAAAATTTTATATAAATAACATCACATAGCAAATACTCAGTGTCTGACTTATTTTATTCTGTTTCTGCCTGCAGCAACAGTAATATACTCCATCTATTTTCTGTATAATATTCTGTATTCTAGCAATAGCTCTATTTATTTATTTATTCTATTATTGATGGGCATTTAGACACTATATTTTGTTTTTCTGTAAGGCTAATACATCCATCAACACTGTATATTTTGTTGCATCTGTACACACACATTTTTTTTTTTTTTTGCTGAATAAATACAGAAGAGAAAAATTGCTAGACCAAAGGGCATATGTATATTCAAATTTAGTACTACTAATAAAACAGTTTCCAAGGCCTGTTGTGCTCAATTGCAGTTCTGCTAGTGGAATAAAGTAAAAGAGAAATAAATTTACTATAGGGGAAAAAAATAAGAAAGAAACTTGTCGGGATTTTGTCACTGGAAGGAAAGAAAAAGAAATCTCTCCTGAGAATTCATACTCACAAACTGGTCCTCATCTGGATTTGCAGCTAGTGAGCTAAAACTTTCAAGTTGAGAATTTATTTTTAAGTGATTCCATGTAAGTCCCTTCAGGCACCAGGCAGAAGAAGCAAATGCAAGTACTCTCCAGAGAAATGCTTCTTTCAATCAGGCCTGACCGCAAGCCCATAAATAATGTTTCAGAAGAAATAAAATCAAGGTTAAAAAATCACACAACTAATAATAAAAGAAATGAGCATGAGCAAGAATTTGCAGAAAAAAGACACAGAAAAGTTAGATTGCCAAAAAGTACAGATTTGGGGGTTGTAAGACAAAATAAAATTTAATTGATTATGTATTATTTTAGATAAATAAAGCAATTAAAATATAAACACTTAGGAGACAAAGCAAATATCTAAGGAGACAAGAAAAAGGATCAACTAAAATGTAAACTGAATTATATAAATTTTGTAAATAGAATCACAGAAGAAAAAAAGTTAAATATTTTGAAAAGAAGATAAGAAATGCAGATGACTAAGAAGATATAACATGCCTAGATGCATAAGAAAGAGATGTTACAATATTCAAAGAGATAATGGTTGATAATTTTCTTCTACTTTGGGAATAATCCTCAGATTTAGAAATATAATCAGTTCTTAACAATTTTAAGTAAAAAGAAATCAGAACTTATACATGTTACAGTTTAATCTGAACAAAAGCTTAAAAAAAAAAAAAAACTTGAAAATTGTATAGAATGATAAGATAAATTACCTACAGAGGCACCATGAGAACTGACTTTCCAATAGTTAAAGTAGTAAGTAGAAGACATCATTTCATGCATTGTGCTAAGAGAAAGTAACTGTGAGCCTAAGAATGAATCCCAGTGGCTTCTTGGCCTATCTTCCAAGAATGAAGAAAAAATAAAAGCTTGATTGGATGAATCCAAATTTAGGTTTGTTCTCTCTTTCTTTTTTTTTTTTTGCTTTGGTTTCTATTGTTTTTATCACCAAACCCCTCTATATAAATATTTTCTAGGTTATGCACCAGATAAAGTGGAATAAATCCCAGATAGAAAATTGTTTGGCACATACATACACACAAAAATCATGAACCAAGATATTAGAAATATATGGGGACATATAAATAAACATTTCTTGAATAACTCAATGATAGTATCACCACATTTGAGGGGTATATTTATTTCTTTGAGCAGCTGTAGTCAAGTGCCACAAACTGGACTGCTGTAAACAACGGGACTTTACTCTTTCACACTTCGGGAGGTAGAAAGTTCAGAGCTCTCTCTGAAGTCTCTAGAAGATTATTGATTGCATGCCTTTCTCTTAGCTTCTGATATTGCTGGCAAATCTTGGCATTCTTTGGCTTGTAGACGCCTCATTCTTGTCACTGCTCTGTTGCCACATGGCATTCTCATTGTATGTCTGAGTATCTCTTCTCCTCTTGTAAAGAAACAGTTATATTTGATTTAGGTCTCACTCGTGGGGTTGCAAATAGTCTGACACGACTTAGCAACTAAACCACCACCCCTACTGCAGTATGAGGGCTTCCAGGTGACACTAGTGGTAAAGAATCACCTGCCAAGGCAAGAGACGTGGATTCAATCCCTGAGTCAGGAAAATCCCCTGGAGTAGGAAGTAGCAATCCATTACAATATTCTTGCCTGAAAAACTCCATAGACAGAAGAGGCTGATGGGTTACAGTCCATTGGGTTGCAAAGGAGTCAGACATGACTGAGCTACTGAGCAAAGAGAGCTACTGCTAGTATGACCTCATTGTAACTTGACTATATCAGCAGAGATTCTATTTCTGAATGAACTCACAGTCTCAGGTAAGGAGGATTAGAATTTAAACTTATCTTTTCAGGAGACACAATCAACTCACACAATGGATTAAAATAAGATGTAAAATCTAAGAATAGAAAAAAGAGGGAGAAAAGGAAATTACACTATACTGTTCTTAGGCCCTTGTAATATTCTAGAGAAGAATAAATTTATAAGTTTCAATTCAGTTCAGTCAGTTCAGTTGCTCAGTCGTGTCCGACTCTTTGTGACCACATGACTTGAAGCAGCCAGGCTTCCCTGTCCAGCACCAACTCCTGGAGTTCACTCAAACTCACGTCCATTGAGTCGGTGATGCCATCCAGCCATCTCATCCTCTGTCATCCCCTTCTCCTCCTGCCCCCAATCCCTCCCAGCATCAGAGTCTTTTCCAATGAGTCAACTCTTCGCATGAGGTGGCCCAAGTACTGGAGTTTCAGCTTTAGCATCATTCCTTCCAAAGAACACCCAGGACTGATCTCCTTTAGGATGGACTGGTTGGATCCCATTGCAGTCCAAGGGACTCTCAAGAGTCTTCTCCAACACCACAGTTCAAAACCATCAATTCTTCAGCACTCAGCTTTCTTCACAGTCCAACTCTCACATCCATACATGACTACTGGAAAAACCATAGCCTTGACTAGACGGACCTTTGTTGGCTAAGTAATGTCTCTGCTTTTGAATATGCCATCTAGTTTGGTCATAACTTTCCTTCCAAGAAGTAAGCATCTTTTAACTTCATGGCTGCAATTACCATCTGCAGTGATTTTGGAGCCCCCCCAAAATAAAGTCTGACACTGTTTCCACTGTTTCCCCATCTATTTCCCATGAAGTGGTGGGACCGGATGTCATGATCTTCGTTTTCTGAATGTTGAGCTTTAAGCCAACTTTTTCACTCTCCACTTTCACTTTTCATCAAGAGGCTTTTTAGTTCCTCTTCACTTTCTGCCATAATGGTGGTGTCATCTGCATATCTGAGGTTATTGATATTTCTCCCAGCAATCTTGGTTCCAGCTTGTGCTTCTTCCAGCACAGCATTTTAGACTTTATTATTTGAGCATTCATGATGAAAATATTACTTGTATGTAATTAATACATAATAAAAGATTAAAATCAAACTAAAGACATGTTTATGTTCTTATAAGAATGAAAGTTCTTAGCAGAGATCCTAAATAATAAATAAATAAAGGGGAAAAACCTAGATTTTAGAAAACTTTCTTGTGGTAACAGAGGAGTTATATGTATGTGCTTTGTCTTAAATATTCTAAAAGCAAGGAGAGTTGTTTTGTAGTTTTCATTGAATGCTTCATGTCATGATCATTAAGGAAAGAAAATGAAAGTTGTTAACAAAAAAATATTGCTAATGGTAAAGTAAAGACTGCATATTACTCAAGGTAAGACAAGTTTCTCTTCTATCTCTCTGCCATTGCAACTCAGGTACTATCACTATAAGGAGCATATAGAAAATTAAGAAAACTTTTTCACAAAGAATTTCTAACCAGGAAATTAGTTTTAATCACATTTTCACATTCCTATTACTATAAGTCATGCACTGGCATACAAAAATGACTTTGTTATACAGAAGTGTTCTGTAAAATGATATTTACATCAATTGAAATTTATATTAATCAAGTAAACAGAAAAGTAAATATTTTCTTCACGGTCTTTCCACCTGAACTTCACAACCTCTGCTCCACTTACCTGGCTTTACAGAGACAAATAGATCCATCTAAATTCTCTTGATCATTCTACTTGGGGACAATTGGAGCAAGCTTATTTGCTATTTTTACCTGCTAATTACCTATTTGCAACAGAATTTTAAAATATTACCCTAATTTAGATCCTTATTTCCTTTTGTTATATGCAATTCCCTGTTACTTTGTTTAAATAGGTTATGTCTTTGGTGGTAGTTGTCTGTGAATGAGATTCGCTCTGTTGGGTCATTGTTGTCTGTACCTGTTATTCTAATTTTAGGACACCACAGGCCATATGTGAAAGGGAAACAGCCTCTATAAATTTGGGTACTACAGTTTATGTTTGCCAGTTAACAAGGGACTTGGCTGGAAAATATGCAGTTTTGTGAAAATTCTTCCTAAGAGAACTGTTTGCTGAAAGGGATTGATAGGTTCTCACATGTACAAATTAGTTACTTTTGTCACATTTTATTTGTGGTTGGTCTCATTCTTCTTGTCAGGAATGATGATATCTGTTTTACACATAGGTCAGGGAGGAGAACAGGCTGGGAAAGGCTAGGTCTTTCTTCGTTAGCAGTTAGAAGCTGCTTGATGCATTAAGTGCCTATGAATAAATAAAACTACTATAATTGCAGAACCATTTTTAGAATTGCACATCCATTGAGGCATTTTGCCATGCAGCAATAAACTATCAGGCAGTACTTGAACTGTTTATATCAGTTAATTAGAAAATGGATATGAAAATGAATAGATTAATTCAACAACTTATGTAAGAAAAGCAATTGTATCTTAGCACCTCAAACCTCTACTATTTTCTTTTGTTTCCCCCCTTTATTTCAAGAACAACTCATATGTGAATTTCCATTATAAAGAAACAAGTAAAAACAAGTTATTTTTCTCGTTAACTGGTATCAATAAAATATTTTATTCCTGTTTCTTGAACACAATGGCTATATCATGCCTATCTATGTAGCTCACAAATGAGATAACCCTGATGGTTCAATGGTTAAGAATTCACCTGCCAATGCAGGGGATGTGAATTCAATGTCTGGTTGGTAAGAGCCCACATGCCACAGAGCAACTAAACCTGTGCAATGCAACCAAGACCCAGTGCAACCAAAAATAAAATAAATAAATAAATGTACAAGAAGCTCACAAATAGAATCTTAAATCATTTGTTCTGGCTCCTTCTCTCCCTCATGAAGAAATACAGCATGCCCACCAAAGAGCAAATTGGATAGTCATTCATTTATTTATTCCACATTTTCTTGAGTGCCAAGTGTAACAAGCACTATATAAAATTAATAAAATAGAGAACAATGACATGATGGTTCAGAGAGCTTGCTTTTTAGGGACTTCCCTGCAGGTCTAGCAGTTAAGAATCTGCCTGCCAGTGCCAGGGACACAGGTTCAATCACTGGAAGGGAAATAAACCCACATATCATGGGGTAACTAAGGGCTCACCCGACAAAATAAGATTATTTAATTAGTTAAGATACATTAAAAGTAAAAGAAATGTTAAGAAACTTATCCACACATTAAAAAAAAAAAGAAACCTTGCTTTTTAGATGAGCATTTATAACATAAACATAAAATATATGAAAATACTCATTCAACATGTGAGATAATATCAGATTTTAATTTGTACTATCAATGAAATAACAAATGTTTACATAAAAGGATATCAGTGAGTCTACTTTAGATGCAGTGATCAGGTAAAGCTTCCATAGAGATGGGTGTTTGCCTCATGAACAGTATTGAGTCACTCAAGTCAAAGAAACAGAAAGAAAAATCAAGGTCATGAGAGTAGGAAATGGATTCCCTGTCCTCATGTCTTATTCCTCAAGTGAAACTGATAAAATGTACTGATTATTGTTTAGTAAGAAAAACACAGAATCCCATATGGTTAGAAGACAGGCTAGAGATGTATAAGCAGAACCCAATAATAAGTGCTTTGGATTTTATTCTACATACTGCAGAAAACAGCTGAGCAACTTTAAGCAGGGGGGTCACCTGCTCTGACTTACATTTTGAAAATAAGGTATAGGTTGCTATGTGAAGAATGGATTTGTTCCGGAAAAGAGGAAAGTGGGAAATCAATTAGTGAAAAATGTCATTCATTAGGACAGTGGTAATTGAGATGGTGAGAAGGGTATATCTCAGGATTCGTCTTGTAAAAATTTAATAAACAGAATCTCAACTAAGTTAGTTTGAGACACCAGATGGAGATCTCTCATGCCTTACGAAGACAGCAGAGCCCAATAGGAAGAAGTACATCTCTTCTTTCCTGGGAAGAAGTAAGTCAAAGACAGGCCATGAACTCTGTCTTCTATAGCTCTCCCAACTTTTCCTCTCTATAAAAGTGTTCTACCCATCCCATGTGTGGCTTGCATAAGTCTCACCATGTTTGCAGATCTGGAATTGCAATTCTCTACTGATCTCAAATAAACTATTTTTCACTAGAGAAATATTTGGTAGTCTATTTGTCTCAGGTCAACAGTCTTCAGCAATTGTTTGGATGATATTGTCATTTCCTAAGATGAAAATCCTGGGCAAGAATTACATTGAAGGGAAAAGTGATGATTCTGTTTTAAAAATGTAAAGTTGGAAATATTTAAGATGTGTTCAAGTAGATCTGTCAAGCAAGCTGTTGTAAATGTAGTTCAAAAGAGATATATAGGCTAAAATATGTGTGTCTTGGAGTTATTGGCACATAGGTGATGTTTAAAGTCATGATATCAATGGGGTATCTTAAGGGGAGGAAATTCAAGGCTTAGGTATCAGGTCAAAACATGACCTCAGGGATAGACTGTGAAAAAGTAGCCATTGAGATGGGAGAGACCCTAGAAGAGTGTTCTATGATAAGGTAAAAATGCATTTCAAGAAAAAAGTGAGGGATTTATTATTTTGGACATCATTGACAGGTCAAATAAGATAAGGAACTAGAATCATTTAGTAAATTTGCTCCATGTAGAACCTTGCTAGGGCTACCAAAGCAAAGTTATCCAGTCACTGGGTAGATTCTGCTTTGCTGCGAGAGATTTACTCAGCATAGCATAGACAACTTAATTCATAAAAAGAGGAAATTGTATGTCAGTAACCCTTTAGTATGTCATAGGATGTCTCTTCCTTATGGTACACATTATAAGCAAAATATGTACCCTTTTGCTATTTCTCATGGTAACATTAGTAATCAATTCCAGATAGATTCTAATTTCATAAAATCTCTTCTAGGAAACCCAGAGAAATTTCTTTACTATAGAAAGGTAAATAAAATGAGTATGGTAACTGCTATAATCCAGTTTATACGTAACACACATTAGGACCACATAGCAGAGAATGAGAAATTCTTTGGGGCTACACTTCTGGAAAGACTTGCAAGATTAACAATATTTAACCATGCTGAGATTAGGTGATGAAGAAAGGCTTTCTACATAGCTATAAGTCAACATTTTTACCCAAAAGGGATTAGTGTATCTGATTTTATAAGGTGACTATGCCTTAGAAATTTTTGGAGGGTGGGGGTTGCAAAAGAAAGAGGACACGATTAATGAAACTTTGTCACAGTGAGCAAGCCATGTGTGCATGATGTTGTGTATAACTGTCTTTGTAATTAAAAGTTCACACTGTACATTAGTATATTCACTGACTACCTACACTTGATAGAAGAAGAAGAGAGAGAAGTTGCTCAGTCATGTCTGACTCTTTGCGACCCCATGGACTGTAGCCCACCAGGATCCTCGGTCCATGGGATTTTCCAGGCATGAATACTGGAGTGGATTGCCATTTCCTTCTCCAGGGGATCTTCCCAACCCAGGTCTCCCGCATTGTAGGCAGATGCTTTACTGTCCAAGCTACCAGGGAAGCCTACCAAGTAATACAAGGAGCTGTCTTGCTAGAAAAGATATTTCAGTGCATGAGAAAAGACCAAGAGTGGAACATAAATAGCTTTAATTCACCTAAATATAAATATTAATAAATAAAAAATTTATTAAAGAATTCAAAGATAGGACTTGAATTCTCTGAAATCAAATGTGAAATATTTTGATGAAGGACGCAAGTGCACCTGAAATGAATGTTCTGTTTTTAGGTAGAAGGTTGTACAAATGTCAACTATTTTGAGTTGTCTAAATACAGTAAAAGTACACTAGGTTGAGAGTACTTGGCTTCAAACACAAGTTTGGCATTTACTAAGTCTACAGAGAAGTCATTTTAGCTCTCAGTGTTTTATTTTCTCCTCTTTTTATCAAGGATGACATAATCTTCACAGAGTTGTCATGAACATTGCTTCAATTTTAAAAACAGTTCACTATAAAGCATCATACACATGAAATCTCTTTTTTAAGAATTCTCTGCAAATCAAATAAACTGATTCACTCTATAACACAGACACCAAAATACAATAATTTTCATATTGATGGGCATATGTTCAATCTGCTTTGGTCTATCAAACTTACAACTGCAACAGTCTCCATTTCCCTTTCCATAAAATTAGAGTGAACTTGGCTTCAAAGGGGCTACTCCCATCCCTTTAGTGTTCTTGTTTTTTCTTCATTGACATATAATCCAATGACTTTGGAAATTCTGCAATGGATTATGAGTGTTCATGTCATGGAGAATAAATGGCAAGTTATAATGGAAAGGACAACAGGAAGGAAATAAGAAACACTAATTCAAATTACAGATCTTGGGACATTCTTGGTGGTTTACTGGTTAAGATTCCACATTCTGATGCAGAGCATGCCAGTCCAGGACCTAAGATCCCACATGCGTCATGGCCAAAAACCTAAAGCATAAAACAGAAGCAATATTGTAATAAATAGACTTTAAAAATGATCCATGTCAAAAAAAGTCTTTAATAAAATTGCAGATCTTTTACTATTTAATTTTTGATACAAAGGAAGCATTATACAAAATCACTTTAGACTTTAATCCAATACTAACCCATAAAATGGGCCTCCCGGGTGGTGGAGTGGTAAAGAACCTGCTTGCCAATGCAGGAAACTCAAGAGACAAAGGTTTGATCCCTGGGTCACAAAGGTCCCATGGAATAAGAAATGGCAACCTGCTCCAGTAATCTTGCCTGGAAAATTCCATGGACAAAAGAGCCTGGTGGGCTACAGTCCACGCGGTCACAAAGACTTCGACACCATGGAGTACATACACAGCACTCATGCATTCCATAATACACACCTATGGCAAATTTCCTGTTGTATTTGAAATCTTGTTTTTTTATCTACAAATTGTGTGCTTAGTCGTGTAGTTGGGTCCGACTCTTTGCAACCCCATGGACTGTAGCTCACCATGTCCTCTGTCCATGTAGATTCTCCAGGCAAGAATACTGGAGTGGGTTGCCAAGCTTTCCTCCAGGGAATCTTCCCAACCCAGGGAAGATTCAAATCCGGATCTCCCACATTGCAGGCATATTCTTTACCATCTGAGCTGCCAGAGAAGCCCATCTACAAATTATCGAGTATTAATAATAAATTCATTAACTATGATAACATATATGACAGATGTAATATAGTTGTCAACAAATAATTAAGTCAATCTTAATTTTTAACTACTTTTTCCTGCTCTTCCATCTTCTATCTTTCTTTCCTTTCACCTCTTGCCTCCTTTTATCCTGAACTTCCTTCCTTCTTTCTTTATGCTGCTATTTATAAAACAGGAATATCAAACTATCTGAGCTCAAAAGTTTATTCCAGTTCAAAGACTCAATGATAAACTAAAAATGAATATGGAAAACTCAGAACTCTCATCATCTCTGAGAATTTGCATGATCATGTCATGGATGGTGCTCTATCCTCTACATAATTGCTTTCTGCCTTGGTATCAGAAGCAACTTAAATGAGCTAAAATAATAAACTTAAAAAGTTAGCTCTTTTCCTGTACCTAGAACATATTAAAAATACGAAGAAGAGTTTTGGTCAGATTCCCAGATAAGAAACCAGATTCAAAGAGGTCAAAGAAAAATTAGAGAAGTCTAATATTATAACAACAAAGCCTCTCTCCAGGGTTTTCTATGTTTCTCTTTGGTAAGGTTACAGACAGGAAATAGGTAGTTAACAAATCAAACTGAAGAATATAATTATTCTCATTATTTCTACCAATTATAGGTTGTAAAAATGTATGAAATACAAAGCAAAATTTCTTCTTAATTGTCTATGCAATTCTGAGCCAAATTTTCTCAATCTAAAATGTCTTAAAATATGAGTTAATTGTCAGAAGTCATAAGAACTCTTCTGAAGCATGAAGGTAGTGTTTTTATTTAACACTTTTAAGATCAAAGAATTATATGGCTAAGGGAGGAGGGAATTCTTATGTAAGAAAAGCCTGCAATATCTTTTTTAGAAAATAGGTTTTATAGCTGAAATGCCTGAGTTTAAAACCCACCTTAACCATTTGTTGCCCAAGTCACTTGCCAAGACACCTGACCCTTCTTTGTCACACTGACACCTACTATAAAGTGAAGAAAGGAACTGTATCACATGATTTTGTAATAAGGAATACAAATCAGGATATATATAGGTAAAGCACTTAACATATAGTTGCATCCATATTAAACAGTTGTTAAAGGATAATTTTGTAACTGAATCATTGGATTTTTATTTGAATGATCATAAAAGGGAACTCAGAGAAGGTAGATGACTTATTCAAGGTCACATTGCATGCTGGTGGTCTTTTAACTGTGTAAGTCACATTTCAGGGTTCATTACTGATAATTCACTTACATTTAAGGACATTGAACAGATACTTGCCATTAACAATAATACTGGGGTAGGTTGAGTTTCTTGAGTGTTTTTCCTCATCTTTTCCTTTGTAAACAATATGCAAGTCAACTATGAATTGTCTCTACTAATCAAATACTAGGAGAATATCATTTTGGAGATTTTCATCTGAAATGGTAGATTTTTACTTGAATTTAAAGAAAGAGGTGATACGTTTCTGTGTGTCCATCTGTATTCTATTTCTTTGTCTTTTGTTTTCAATATATATGACAAATGTCAGTGAGACTGCCTACAACCAGAGAATGGGTTAACATTCACTAGCAAACCAAAAATTACAAATATTATATTTGAAACATCAGGACTACCTAAGTATTTTTATAGCAAAGTTTAAGTAGCTGCTTACTTGAAAGTTATAGAAGTTAAATTATAGTTTATGAAATTAAATTATGATTTTGTTTATGGAATACTGTATGGATCAGCATACTGTTTCTCAGCCTGTAGTCTATGACTCAAGAGAATTAAAATCTCCTTGGCTGCTTTGTAAAAATGTATTTTCTTAGACATCTCCATTTATACACAGAATCAGACTGTTCTCATCATGGTTCACCTACTACCAGGAATTCCCCTGCTTATAAAAGTTTATATTCTTCTGGCCTAGTTCTCAAGGGCAATGTTATAGACCTGAGTTTAAATTCTGGTACCACACATGAGAGATATAGAATGTCAGGCAAATTAATCTAATTTCTACTTAGTTTTCTCATCTGTGAAAAAGAGACAAAGAGAGCATCTAATTCATGGAGCTACTGTAAATTGAATGAGCTAATGTATGGAACAATCACTCCGTAAGTAACAGCATATGGACCTTGGAAGAGCTTCTTCAGTGATTCTTTTCATTACAAACCATTGAGTTAAATTGTGATATCCCTAAAGACAACATCTGATTCACTTCACTTTCTATTTCAGTATCTAGAAGAAAAAGGAGTAAATTAGAAAAAGATCTGTTAATAATACAGATTATTCCATTTTTATTCTAATCTCTACCCTTATATCTGATCCCTAGGACGAAACATTTCCTAGATCTCTGGAATTATTGTGGATTGCCCTCATTCAGTACAAATACCAAAGAATCTTTGGTGTCATTATTCCTTCCCATCTATGAGTATCTTACAATGTATATCTAACAAAAACTAATCTTAGCAGATGCTTCTAAAAAATTGTTTCATAGTCTCATATGTAGAAAAATGTTATATCCACTATAAAGTCCCAGAAATGTATAATTCATATTACAGGTTCCAAGAAGTCTTATATCAAAGAAACTTGGTTTATTTCTTTAACTCAGGATTTCTTAAACCAGAATTTTTTCACTGTACAATACTTAAAAATATTTGAAAGTGTAAGTGATTATCCTAATACATTCTCTTGTTCATGTGATGTTTTCAAAATTATGCCTTTCCTCAGTCTTTTCTCTTTCATGTGTTCAGAAGCTGATATTGGAATTGTAATCTAGTGTATGGGCAGCCATATGTGTCTTGAAACCCTGATCCTTCACTTAGTTTTTAGTTATCTTAAGCAGGTTAACTTAACTCTCTAGACCTCCACTTTCACATTTGTAAAATGGAACTAATAACATCCAATTTTTAGTGCTTTTGTGAGGATTCTATTCCAGATGTGCTTAACGTACTTACCCCAGTCTAGTGGCTGTGAAAATGACCTGTTAACTTCCTTTGTATTGATTTCCATTGTTGCTTAGAATTCTAACAATAATGTGAAATGTCCTTTTTATCCCTGTCATAATAGTTTCAAATGACTACTTTTCTTTAAATCATTTCAAGTGTCCAATGCCAGGGACTGCACTTAACTGTCATAGTGAGGCAGGTCACTGCCCATGATCACTCAGAGAAAAAGAGCAGCTAAGAACTATTAGAAGCAAAACTCTTGGTCCAACATGGGGCCTTTTCCCTTATACTTGTCACTACTTCCTCTTTTGAAATGTTTGCTACCAATATCTACTAAATTCCAAGCCAAGAAGGAAATGAAAGTCAGGGTCAGAAAGAACATGTATTTTATATGCAACTTATTCTTTTGAGAGGAAATGTGGCATAGTTAGGTATTATCTTTCCATTATCACTTTCTCAAGCTTACTGCTGACTCTCTCAGGTGGCAAGAGGAAGTGGTAATTGGACAAAAATATTTTAACCCTTTTGGTAAGTTTTTTTTTTTTTAAGTAATAAAAACAGCTTTTTCTTGAGTTCTCCATTGTACACTAAAGGCAAAATGTCACCAAGAACAATAAGCAAAAATGATTGCTTTAAAAATTATTGGTCATGGCTCCTTTTAGAACCACTCACTGGTCATGTGATTTGGTATGAGTGGTACCAATTTCCAACTTGTACTCCCTTTATGACCTCCATTAGCACTCCTGGCCTGGATCACACATATTGTACCCTTAAGGTTTCAAGTGTGATTCATTCTGAAAGAAAATATTCCATATAACTGTATGAAAAGTTTATAATTAAGAACACTTTGACCAGACTTTTTCTAGGGCCTCGGGGGTGGGAAAACCTTAGTGACTTAGGTATCCCAAGAAATGGTTCAGAGTTCTTCAATCTCAATTTTTAATTTCTTTCTGTATATATGAATCATGTTTTGGGGACAGAGTCATATTAACCAAGTCATTACTGAAACAAAGGTCAGGTTTCTACTTCATTAATTAAGAATGATATATATAAACTTCTAAAAGATCTGAAATAATCTAACCTAAATTTTTTCCCAAATTATAATGCAAAATTTAATAAGTGAAGGATAAGAACTTTGATAGGAAGACAAATAATTTTATCTTGCTAATCATTTTTTAATTTATTTTTTATTGAAGAATAATTGCTTTACCAAATTTTGTTTTCTGTCAAATTTCAACATGAATCAGCCATACGTATACATATATCCCCTCCAGTTTGAACCTCCCTCCCATCTTCTGCTCCATCCCACCCCTCTAGATTGATACAGAGCCCCTAAGCCCTACAGCAAATTCCCATTGGCTATCTATTTTACATACAATAATGTAAGTTTCCATGTTACTCTTTCCGTACATCTCACCCTCTCCTCCCCTCTCCCCATGTCCAAAAGTCTATTCTTTATGTCTGTTTCTCCACTGCTGCTATGTAAATAAATTCTTCAGTATCATGTTTCTTTATTCCATATATATGTATTAGATACTTATCTTTCTCTTTCTGACTCACTTCACTCTGTATAATAGGTTCTAGGTTCATCCACCTTATCAGAACTGACTCAAAGGTGTTCCTTTTATGGCTGAGTAATATTCCATTGTGTATATGTATCACAACTTCTTTATCCATTCATCTGTTGATGAACATCTAGGTTGCTTCTGTGTTCTGGCTATTGGAAATAGTGCTGCAATGAACAAGGGATACATGTGTCTTTTTCAATTTTGGTTTCCTCAGGGAAACTAGGAGTGGGATTGCTAGAATAAAACCATATGGTGGTTTTATTCCTAGTTTTTTAAGGAACCTCCTTACTGTCCATAGAGGACGTATCAATTTATATTCTCACCAACAGTGCAAGAGCATTCCCTTTTCTCCAACTCTCTCCAGCATTTATTGTTTGTAGACTTTTTGATGATGGCAATTCTGACCCGTGTGAGGTGATATAACAAGTGGATATTTTTCAATAGTAAATACTGTAGAACTACACGGTTTGTGACCAGTTGAATCTGTAGATAGAGAGGAACCTCAGATATGGAGACACAACTATGAGTTATACAGGTATCAATCCCTACATTGTTCAAGGGTCAACTATACTTCATTTGTTCATGTATTTTTGCAAGAACATAAACATACGAAGTCATAGATGAGTCTGCAGTTTCTCTCTTGATCCAATAATATGATTCACAGAATAGAAATTTTAAAGTTTCTGCTGATATGGCCTAAATTGTTTCTTGACTTGGTCTTCCCTTTCAAATAATCATATTCATTTATCTCATACTTGGCACACATTTAATGAGCTCCTACTATCTCTTAGTAGGAGCTTCTTTACTAATTTCTAGGAACATAGAGATAAATAGGAAATGGTACCTAGCCACAAGAAAGTTAAAGTATCAGACAGAGTGTGGATTAGTCATAAGAAAGTTGAATTAAAGCTAATTACAAGACCATTTGATGACTGTTATGGTAGGAATAAGCATGGGGTTCAACATGACCACAAAGGAGTAAGATAATTCAGACTTGAGAAGCTGGGGAAGGTTTCATAGAAAAGGTAACATTTCAGCATGCCTGGTGGTAATTAGGATTATTTGCTAACAATGGAAAGTCCTGCTAATTTGTTCAACAAGAGAATGAATAAACACTAAAGTAACCCATTAAAACAAAAAGATAAACAGTGAAAAATATAGAAGGAAAGCAACCAGGATCACTCCAGCAATCTCAAAAGTAGGAATTTATGGAATTTGTCTATCTTGTGATAGTGATAAGATGACTTAACTCTGATGATATGCCAGTTCTTTGTTTGTCTTGTTTGTTTGTGTTTTTGTGAGTGTATTTCATTGTTAATTTACAAAGGTTTAATTACGGTCAGATGTCTATATCTGGATAAATAAGCTATGGCCAAAAAAGCAGAATAATAGAAGTGACTGGTGAAGACCTAAATCAGTATATTTGGAAAAATCTTGGTATGAGTTGACAGTCACTCAAAAAGATACCATTATGCTATATATTATGGTCTTACTAGTTCTCTTCATATTCTCAATGCCCTCAGTATAAATTTCAAGCAGCTTAATATATCTGACAAGGACCTTTACATACTGACTAGGGTTCTGCTAATCTTTCTGGACTTATTTCATTAGTCCACATCTTGAAATTTAAGCCCCAGGTAAACTGAGTGATTCTTACCAGGCACCATGAGTGTAGTTATGCTCTTTCTTTCCCATAGGCCTCTGTCTCTGTTATCACCTTGAAACATGCTAAAAGGTTTGAAATCCTCTTCTTTTTTGACTGATTTTTATTATTTTTAGCTCCTTCCTATGAGATCATTTCTAATAAGAAGACTTCCTTGACTACTAAAGAATGTTCATTTGAAGGAGTTCCCTGTTGGCCTAGTGATTAAGATTCTGCCTTCCAATTCAGGGGACTCAGGTTTGACCTCTGGTAGGAGAACTAAGATCCCACATGCCACAGGGTAACTAAAGGCTGTGTACCTCAACTAAGATTCAACATGGCCAAATAAATAAATCAATATTTAAAAAAAAAAAAAAAAAGAATGCTCATTTCAATTCCCACAGAGACTTATTCCCATCATACTGTAAATCCATAATCTGCCTTCCTTTGACATAAATCATATCCTGTTTCATATTATATTCCAAGAGCTTGCCAGAATTCTAGCACAGAGTTGTTACTCAATACTTATATATTAAATCATAAATATTAACAGCAGTTCTAAATCCCAATGTCTATTTATTTGTATATTTTTGATATTTTTCTACAAGCTATGTTTCTTTCACCACTGTATTGTGTTCTTACAGAACTGTGCTTGGAGTATAGTTTGATAAATATCAGATCAGATCAGATCAGTCGCTCAGTCGTGTCTGACTCTTTGTGACCCCATGAATCGCAGCACGCCAGGCCTCCTAGGTTGAATAAACACCAATGAAAATAATCTTGTGATATTAAAAAATGATGTGTTCTTGTGTAAACCATAGACTTACTGGTTGCGGAGACCCATCTGCCTTTACATCTCTACTTTCTCATGGCCTACAATAGTGCCTGGCACATAGGAAATAGCTCATACTTGTTATTGAATATATAGGTGAAACAGCATCAATACCAACATGTTAGTAATAGCCATAAAACTATTCTCATTGTGGGAATTTCCTGGCAGTCCAGTGGGTAAAACTTGCTGCTTTCACTGCCAGAGCCTATGATCATTGGTAAGAGGGAAAGAGTTATTCTTATTGTAAGAATTTTAAGATAATTTAAGATCAATATCAGCACAATGATCACCCAGGGTACTGTGTGGTAAAACAACTGTGCAGTGATGTGTAGAGTTTCCAAATTGAGAAGATGCCAATTAATCTGGCTTCATGGTCTGACACTTCTGGTTTTCTTATTTCAGTAATGACTTCATTTGGACTAGGAGTCATTAAGTATTGTTTATTACATATAATAAATATTAATATATTTCCTATAAAATATTTGGTTTGTAATTTATTTTTGTTTCTTAGTAAAATAAGAATCACAAATGATTGTCCTTACTCTTTTCTCAGCTAAGTTCAGAAAAGGAAACTTTGAACTACTCTAGATATGCTGAAAGGTTAAGGCTTTTGTTTTGATAGATGGGAACCCCTTTTCCAACCCCACTCTCTTTTTTCTTCCCCTTTTTTATCAAAGAGGCAAAATATCTCACCTTGATGTGGGTGCAATTGGCCATTTGAGCAATGAGTATATGTCATATAATTTTCTGTGAGTATCCACCAGGCAGGTTAGGCTTCCATGTACATCAATCCCAAGATCATATCCTTGAAGTAAAAATGATAATGGGAGGACAAAATTGACCTTGAGAGCAGTAATCTTAAGACTTTCCCTGAATATTACCAGAGGAAAACAGCAACAACAACAACAAAAATGTGTGATTTTTACAACTGAAATGGCAAGCACAAAAGGAAAGAAAAAAATGTTCAAAGTGGCAGGGTCTCTACCTGTTCAAATGCTTAAAATACATCTTAACACACAGTTTCATAAAAAACACTAAACAAGAGAAGAAAGGAGAAAAAAAAAATCCTTTTTTTTTTTTTTTTGTATTCCCTCAAGAAAGCATAAAAAGACAGATGGCCCAAATGAGAGGGTCCCCGCTCAGACAAGACCTTACTAATCTTATTTGCTTTGACAAAGGAGTGTATATAGTGAACTATGTGACAACTTTGTTCTCCCAGGAGAAAGGACAACAGAGAAGAGAGAAAGACACCTAAAAATGGCCACATCTTTGAAAACATGGGTTATAATGCTTCGTTTTGTTAAGTAGTGACAGAACAATAAGAATCTTTCCTTTTATAATTTGTGCTATCCTTGCTCAGTTATAAATCTGAAAACAAAAGTTCAAAGCAGTGCAATTTCTTTTTTTTTTTTTTTTTCCTTCTGTTATATAATGAGTGAACAACAAAGAAACTTGTTTTACTCTATCTCTGGGAAATGAATAAAGGTAAAAATAAGGAGAGAAAGCAGAAATAATCTAAACTAACAGAATCTTAAAATCTCACACAGAACCGTTGTTGGAGTTCAAATTTCCTCCATTACGAGCAACTAAAGACTGTCTTGGATTTCAGTCTTGCTCCAGAGTTTCAGCTCCTATAAGTCAATAATGTTTATGGAGTGAACTTCTGGACTAACTATAATAGCATGATCTTTTAAAACATACCTTCATGATTGGAAGATAAACCACTTTGCCCTTTCAAAGACTCAATAACACTTCCTCATACCATTCTTAGGGAAAATTTTGGATAGAAAACTGAATTTCAGAGAATCATGCACCCAATATCCAACTCATTCTTCTAAATATTCCAGAAAAGAAGCACCAAAAAGATTGTCTATAGCATGAAGTATGATATAGTGGAAAGACTGTTTTGTGTTTTCTTTTCAAATTCTGACTGTGACTCTTGGTTGTGCTGCCTTGCTCAGATTATTTAATCTCATTGCATTGTAAGTTTTTCAGATATAAAGATTATTTTTTTTAAATATATGGTTCAGATGTAGAAAACAAACATAGTTACTGGGGTGGGGGAAGGGGAAGGAGTGGGGTAAACTAGAAGACTGAGATTGACATATGCACATTACTATATATAAAATAAGAGCTTCCAAAGTGGCATGGTGGTAAAGAACCCACCTGCCAATGCAGGAGATACGAGAGATGTGGGTTCGATCCCTGGGCTGGGATGATCCCTCTCCAGTATTTCTTGCTTAGAAAATTCCATGGACAGAGGAGCCTGGCGGTTTACAGTCCATGGTATCACAAAGCGTCAAACACGACTGTGTACACACACACACATGTATAAAATAGATAACTAATACGGACCTACTGTATACGACAGGGACATCTACTCAATACTCTGTAATGGCCTATATGGGAAAAGAATTTGAAAAAGAATGGATATATACATATGTATAACTAATTCACTTTGCTGTAAACTTGGAACTAATACAACAATGTAAATCAACTATACTTCAATAAAAAAAAAATTTAAAAAGAATGCAGATTAAAAACTTGGCAAAAAATAAAATCTGTACTTTAGGGAGGGTGCTCTAAAGTTTAAATAACAGGGTAAGTATTGAACACAACACAATTTAGGGTTTTTCTTTATTACATATTAAAATATCAAATATTTGTGATACTTAAAAAAACTCTGAAATAAACCAGAGACAATGGCACACTTCCTTCCTTACTAATTAACAGACCCAACCAATATAGAGATAGGTCAACTCCAGCCTAGAGACCAAACACAGCCCTCATCTGACTTTGTACATAAGATTATTTGGAAGACAAGAATGCCCATTCATTTCTGAAATTTCTGTTGCTGCTTACATACTTCAGTGGCGTAGTTGTGTAGTTTCAATGGAAGTCATATAGCCCCCATGCTCAGAATCTTTACTATCTTCCCTTTTACAGAAAAAGTTGTGACCCTTAACCTGAAAACAGAGGAAGGAGAGGTTAGCAAAAATTCTAGGCAGTTTCCAAGATTCAGTTCAGTTCAGTTCAGTTGCTCAGTCATGTCCAACTCTTTGCAACCCATGAACCACAGCATGCCAGGCCTCCCTGTCCATCACCACCTCCTGGTGTCTACCCAAACCCAATTCCATTGAGTCAGTGATGAAATCCAACCATCTCATCCTCTGTTGTCCCCTTCTCCTCCTGCCCTCAATCTTTCCCAGAAGCAGGTCTTCTCAAATGAGTCAGGTCTTCGCATCAGGTGGCCAAAGTATTGGAGCTTCAGCTTCAACAAGTCCTTCCAATGAACACCCAGGACTGCTTTCCTTTAGAATGGACTGGTTGGATCTCCTTGCTGTCCAAGGGACTCTCAAGAGTCTTCTCCAACACCACAGTTCAAAAGCATCAATTCTTCAGCACTCAGCTTTCTTTATACTCCAACTCTCACATACATACATGACTACTGGAAAAACCATAGCCTTGACTAGATGGACCTTTGTGGACAAAGTAATGTCTCTGTTTTTTACTATGCTGTCTAGGTTGGTCATAACTTTCCTTCCAAGGATCAAGTGTCTTTTAACTTCATGGCTGCAATCACCATTTGCAGTGATTTTGGAGCCCAGAAAAATAAAGTCAGCCACTGTTTCCCCATCTATTTGCCATGAAGTGATGGGACTGGATGCCATAATCTTAATTTTCTGAATGTCGAGCTTTAAGCCAACTTTTTCACTCTCCACTTCACTTTCAGCAAGAGGCTCTTTAGTTCTTCTTCACTTTCTGCCATAAGAGTGGTATCATCTGCATATCTGAGGTTATTAATATTTCTCCCAGAAATCTTGATTCCAGCTTGTGCTTCTTCCAGCCCAGCATTTCTCATGATGTAGTCTGCATATAAGTTAAATAAGCAGGGTGACAATATACAGCCTTGACGAACTCCTTTTCCTATTTGGAACCAGTCTGTTGTTCCATGTCCAGTTCTAACTTGCTTCCTGACCTGCATACAGGTTTCTCAAGAGGCAGGTCAGGTGGTCTGGTATTCCCATCTCCTTCACAATTTCCCACAGTTTATTGTGATCCACACAGTCAAAGGCTTTGGCATAGTCAATAAAGAAGAAATAGATGTTTTTCTGGAACTCTCTTGCTTTTTCAATGATCCAGCGGATGTTGGAAGTTTGATCTCTGGTTCCTCTGCCTTTTCTAAAACCAGCTTGAACATCTAGAAGTTCACAGTTCACATATTGCTGAAGCCTGGCTTGGAGAATTTTGAGCATTACTTTACTAGCATGTGAGATGAGTGCAATTGTGCGGTAGTTTGAGTATTCTTTGGCATTGCCTTTCTTTGGGATTGGAATGAAAACTGACCTTTTCCAGTCCTGTGGCCACTGCTGATTTTTTCAAATTTGCTGACATGTTGAGTGCAGCACTTTCACAGCATCATTTTTTAGAATTTGAAATAGCTCAACTGGAATTCCATCACCTCCACTAGCTTTGTTTATAGTAATTCTTCCTAGGCCCACTTGACTTCACATTCCAGGATGCCTGGCTCTAGGTGAGTGTGAGTGATCACACTATCGTGATTATCTGTATTGTGAAGATCTTTTTTGTACAGTTTTTCTGTGTATTCTTGCCACCTCTTCTTAATTGTAAAAATCTAAAAGAAAGCCCTGATTTATATATATATATATATATATATATATATGCACACATACACATGCACACACACACACATAGAGAGAGAGATTTTAGTACAAGTATATTCAACTTGCTCTGAGACTAATATTTATTTAACATATTCACCTTCAAAGATTTTTTTCATTCAACAGTACAGATGGAAATGGAATATATGTATTTAGGTTCACTTTGCTGAACTTTTTTCAAAATATGAGTAATACCTTGACCTGTAGATAATATAAAAGCTTCATATACTGAAAAATAATCTTAACTAAAGCCAACCATTTTTATACTTTCTTAATCCCCTTTCGATTTCCATTTATCATCACCTCCTTTTGTCATAACTCCTGTCTCTAAATGGCAACTATCATGTTGATGAAAAAGTGTCACTTCTACTGCTGAAAGCAACCTTAATTATTCACAACTTAGTTCAAAATACTCATTTTAAAAGGAAAAACCTGATTGTCACAGAGATGATGTCAACCAGCTCTCTGTGCTAAGCAGCATCAGAGCTTAGAGGAGAATCCAGTCCCTGGGCTCTGGCTTCTGGGATCACTTAAAGATACCACAATATTTTCCAATCTGGCATACCTCTGTTCTTATCCCAGTATTTATATTCATATATTATCTTTCTTGGGCTTCCCAGGTGGCACTAGTGGTAAAGAACCCACCTGACATTGCAGGAGACGTAAGAGATATGGGCTTAATTTGTGGGTCAGGAAGACCCCTAGAGAGGGGAAATGGCTACAACTCTAGTATTCTTGCCTGGAAAATCCCATGGGCAGAGAAGACTGGCAGGCTATAGTCCATGGGGTCACAAAGAGTTGAATGCCACTGAAGCAACTTAACACGTTGAGTTATTTTTCAACATCTATCTCTAACTCCTCAACCCTAGCTTAAATAAGCTCTTTCAACAGAAGAGAGAGAGAAAAAAAAAAAATCAACTGTATTTCCCCACCAACATTAAAATGTCACTGTTACAATTTAGGGAAGAGCTGTGTGCACAAATTATTTTGTCTTTATTTTCTCCGTCTATATTATACATTTTCCATTTTGTTGTTCAGTGACTCAGTCGTGTCTAACTCTGTGATACCATGTACTGCAGCACACCAGGCTTCCCTGTCCTTCACCATCTCCCGGAGCTTGACTAAACTCATGTCCATTGAGTCGGTGATGCCATTCAACCATCCCTTACTCTGTGGTCTCCTTCTCTTCCTGCTTTCAATCTTTCCCAGCATCAGGATATTGTCTAAGGAGTCAGCTCCTCACATCAGATGTCCTAAGTATTGGAGCTTCAGCTTCAGCATCGGTCCTTCCAATGAACACTCAGGACTGGTTTCCTTTAGGATTGACTGGTTGGATTTTCTTGCAGCCCAAGAGAATCTCAAGAGTTTTCTCAAACACCACAGTTCAAAACCATCAACTCTTCAGCGCTCAACTTTCTTTATAGTCCAAATTTCACATCCATCCATGACTACTGGAAAAACCATAGCTTTGACTGGACAGACTTCTGTTGGCAAAGTAATGTCTCTGTTTTTTAATATGCTGTCTAGGTTGGTCATAACTTTTCTTCCAAGGAGCAAGAGTCTTTTGATTTCGTGGCTGCAGTCGCCATCTGCAGTGATTTTGGAGACCAAAAAAATAGTCTGCCACTTTTCATTGTTTCCCCATCTATTTGCCATGAAGTGATAGGACTGGATGCCAGATCTTAGCTTTTTGAATGTTGAGTTTTAAGCCAGATTTTTCACTCTCCTCTCTCACTTTCATCAAGAGGTTGTTTGGTCCCTCTTCACTTTCTGCCATAACGATAGTGAGGTTATTAGTATTTCTCCAGGCAATCTTGATTCCAGCTTGTGCTTCATCCAGCCCAGCATTTCGCATGACATATTCTGCATATAGATTAAACAAGCAGGGTAACAATATACAGGCTTGATGTACTCTTTCCCCATGTTGGAACCAATCTATTGTTCTATGCCCTATTCTATCTGGTGCTTCTTAACCTGCATACAGGTTTCTCAGGAGACAGGTCAGGTGGTCTGGTATTCCCATCTTTTTCAGAATTTTCCACAGTTTTTTGTGATGCACACAGTTAAAGGCTTTGGCATAGTCAAAATAAAGCAGTAGATGTTTTTCTGGAGCTCTCTTGCTTTTTCAGTGATCCAATGGATGTTACAATTTCATCTCTGGTTCCACTGCCTTTTCTAAAACAAGTTTGAACATCTGGAAGTTCTTGATTCATGTACTGTTGAAGCCTAGCTTAGAGAATTTTAAGCATTACTTTACTAGCATGTGAAATGATTGCAATTGTGTGATCGTTTGAACAATATTTGGCATGGCCTTTCTTTAGGATTGGAATGAAAACTGAACTTTTCCAGTCTTGTGGCCACTGCTGAGTTTTCCAAATTTGCTGGTATATTGAGTGCAGCACTTTCATAGCATCATTTTTTAGGATTTGAAATAGCTCAGCTGGATTTCCATCACCTCCTTTAGCTTTGTTCTTGGGGACCGGAGGAAAAGGGGACGACAGAGGATGAGATGGCTGGATGGCATCACCAACTTGATGGACGTGAGTTTGGGTGAACTCTGGGAGTTGGTGATGGACAGGGGGGCCTGGCATGCTGCAATTCATGGGGTCGCAAAGAGTCAGACACGACTGAATTACTGAACTGAACTGAACTGAACTGAACTGAATCCTGTACTTTCAATATCACGAAGCAGCCAGACAGAAACCATTCAGCAAACTGATCATTGATCCTGTTATTGCTCAGAGAAAGTAATTTTCAAATAATATGAAACTCTAATAGAAGAAAGAACCTAAAACAGTCATAGTAGGATCACATGTTCATAAAGACTTAAACCAAAATCTTGTGAATAACTAGACTTGAATTTACAATGTGATTATATGCAATGTGTTTTAAGCTACATTTAATTTGTTCTTACCATGTGCCAAAATGTAATTTTGAGTTCTTTACATATATTACCTCATTTAATTTTTCTTGAGATAGATACCAATACTGTACCCATTTGACAGATAAGAAAAACAATGCACAAAGTGCTTGATCTAGGACTTTGTTAATGGTGAGGATATACTGGAACTTAGTGGAGCCTCAGTTCAGTTCAGTTCAGTTCAGTCACTCAGTCGTGTCCTACTCTTTGAGACCCCATGAATTGCAGCACGCCAGGCCTTCCTGTCCATCACCAACTCCTAGAGTTCACTCAAACTCATGTCCATCGAGTTGGTGATGCCATCCAGCCATCTCATCCTCTGTCGTCCCCTTCTCCTCCTGCCCCCAATCCCTCCCAGCATCAGTCTTTTCCAATGAGTCAACTCTTCACATGAGGTCGCCAAAGTACTGGAGTTTCACTTTTAGCATAATTCCTTCCAAAGAACACCCAGGACTGATCTCCTTTAGATTGGACTGGTTGGATCTCCTTGCAGTCCAAGGGACAAATACAACCTAGTAATATGAATTATTTTGGGGGAGCAAATGATCACTTATGATGACCAATATATTTTATTCATCCATACATGTTCATATTTTCCATCAAAACCTACTCTGTGACAAGCAGTGTATAGCCTAGCAATGCATGAGTGATCAATAGACATGTCTTTGTCCTCATGGATATGGTGGATGGATTCAATGCAAAATAAAGAGAATAAGGAAAAAAAGAAAAGCAGAATGATTCTTAGAACTTTTATCTGAGCAATTGGATAGACATGGGCATTATTTATTGGAAATGGGTCACCAGAGCCTTAGTCAGACTCATTTTCAACGTTTAACTAATTGGCACGACTAGAAGTTTTTGTTGATGCTGTTTTTTTTTTTTTTCTTTTATCATAAGTTGGACACGATTAGTTACTGAAAAAAATATAAATCTGATAGTTCTCTTTTGTCTGTATCTTTTTGTATTCAGTGCTGAGATTCATTAATACATCAGAGGCAGGAAATCACTGATTGCCAAATTCTAACAATTTCATTTTCATTTTCATTTTTTTTCTGAATACTTTTATAAGAAGTCATGTTTTTTTTGTATTTGCTCTCTGAAATCTCTGCCTCCACATTTATGTAGTGACACCTGTTTTATTATGGGACTTAACCATTGTTTACTATATTCTCACTCTTTTACTGTTGTGTAGCCTTAGTTCTAGAAGTAAATATACATCTAATTCTCACTCTCAGTCTTTATGTCAGTGTGTCTATTCATTTTGTTGTCCAGTGCTCTTGCTCTATATATTTTTCAGGAATGGTGCATTGTAATATTTCCCAAGTTCTTGCATGTTGATAATACCTTGTCTCCACCCTATACTATGGAGAGTTACTTTTACCTTTTATTCAATGCAAATTCCCTGAACATTTTCTTCCATTAAACACCTGAAATACTGTTTTCTATTTCCTTGAGGCAAAAGCATTGTTCTTAAAAAAAAAAAAATTAAGAGTGTAACTAATTTTCTTGTAAATTTTTCCTCACTTTGCATAGATGCAAGTTTTTACTTTTCTAAATATATCAATAATTCTTAAAGAATATATATTTCTTAAAAACAGTTTCTACTGGACTATAACCAATTAACAATGTCATGATAGTTTCAGATGGACTACAAAGGGACTCAGCTATACATACACATATATAAACATTCTACCCCAAACTCCCCTCCCATGCAGGCTGCCATAAAGAATATATCTTGATTTGAGTTTTTCTCTGAGTAGTGTAGGCACATAGTGTGTACCCTTTCTTTTGTATGAACAATTTTTCAAAATAGTTTCAAGCAACTTTTAAAAATTGCTTAAAGGTCAAGAAACACCTGGAGTAACAGGCAATTTTGGCCTTGGAGTACAGAATGAAGCAGGGCAAAGGCTAACAGAGTTCTGCCAAGAGAATGCACTGGTCATGGCAAACACCCTCGTTCAGCAACATAAGAGAAGACTACACATGGACATCACCAGATGATCAATACTCAAATCAGACTGATTATATACTTTGCAGCCAAAGATGAAGAAGCTCTATACAGTCAGCCAAAATAAGACCGGGAGCTGACTGTGGCTCAGATCATGAATTCCTTATTGCCAAATTCAGAATTAAATTGAAGAAAGTGGGCAAAACCACTAGACCATTCAGATATGACTTAAACCAAATCCCTTACAATTATACAGTGGAAATGAGAAATAAATTTAAGGGACTAGATCTGATAGACAGAGTGTCTGGTGAACTACAGATGGAGGTTCGTGACATTGTACAGGAGACGGGGATCAAGACCATCTCCAAGAAAAAGAAATGAAAAAAGCAAAATGGCTGTCTGGGGAGGACTTACAAATAGCTGTGAAAAGAAGAGAAGTGAAAAGCAAAGGAGAAAAGGAAAGATATACCCATTTGAATGCAGACTTCCAAAGAGTAGCAAGGAAGAAACCCTTCCTCAGTGATCAATGCAAAGAAATAGAGGAAAACAATAGAATGGGAAAGACTAGAGATCTGTTCAAGAAAATTAAAGATACCAAGGGAATATTTTTACAAAGATGGATTCAATAAAGAACAGAAATATTATGGACTTAACAGAAGCAAAAGATATTAAGAACAAATGGCAAGAATACACAGAACAACTATACAAAAAAGATCTCCATGGGCCAGATAATCACGATGGTGTGATCACCAACCTAAAGCCAGATATCCTGGAATGCAAAGTCAAGTGGGCTTTAGGAAGCATCACTACAAACAAAGCTAGTGGAGGTGATGGAATTCCAGTTGAATTATTTCAAATGCTGAAAGATGATGCTGAGAAAGTGCTGCATGCAATATGCCAGCAAATTAGGAAAACTCACAGTGGCCACAGGACTGGAAAAGATCAGTTTTCATTCCAATCCCAAAGAAAGGCAGTGTCAAAGAATGCTCAAACTGCTGCACAATTGCACTCATCTCACACGCTAGTAAAGTAATGCTCAAAATTCTCCTAGCCAGGCTTCAGCAATACATGAACCATGAGCTTCCAGATGTTCAAGCTGATTTTAGAAAAGGCAGAGGAACCAGAGATCAAATTGCCAACATCCGCTGAATCATGGAAAAAGCAAGAGAGTTCCAGAAAAACATCTATTTCTGCTTTATTGACTATGCCAAAGCCTTTGACTGTGTGGACCACAAACTGTGGAAAATTCTGAAAGAGATGGGAATATCAGACCACCTGACCTGCCTCTTGGGATATCTGTATGCAGGTCAGGAAGCAACAGTTAGAACTAGACATGGAACAAAAGACTGGTTCCAAATAGGAAAAGGAGTACATCAAGGTTGTATATTGTCACTCTGCTTATTTAACGTATATGCAAAGTACATCATGAGAAATCCTGGGCTGGATGAAGCATAAGCTGGAATCAAGATTGCCAGGAGAAATAACAATAACCTCAGATATGATAAATGACACCACCCTTATGGCAGAAGGTGAGGAAGAACTAAAGAGACTCTTGATGAAAGGGAAACAGGAGGGTGAAAAAGTTGGCTTAAAGCTCAACATTCAGAAAACTAAGATCATGGCATCCAATCCCATCACTTCATAGCAAATAGATGGGGAAACAGTGGAAACAGTGGCTGACTTTATTTTTCTGGGCTCCAAAATCACTGCAAATGGTGATAGCAGCCATGAAATTAAAAGACGCTTACTCCTGGGAAGGAAAGTTATGACCAACCTAGACAGCATACATGGTCATGTATTGATGTGAGAGTTGGACTATAAGGAAGGCTGAGCACTGAAGAATTGATGCTTTTCAACTGTGATGTTGGAGAAGACTCTTGAGAGTCACTGGACTGCAAGGAGATCCAACCAGTCCATCCTAAAGGAGATCAGTCCTGGGTGTTCATTGGAAGGACTGATGTTGAAGCTGAAACTCCAATAATTTGGCCACCTGATGAGAAGAGCTGGCTCATTTCACCTGATGCTGGGAAAGATTGAGGGCAGGAGGAGAAGGGGACGACAGAGGACAAAATGGTTGGATGGCATCACCGACTCAATGGACATGTGTTTGGGTAGACACCAGGAGGTGGTGATGGACAGGGAGGCCTGGCATGCTGCGATTCATGGGGTCACAAAGAGCCGGACATGACTGAGCAATTGAACTGAACTGATTGTAGAAGACTCTTGAGAATCCCTTGGACTGCAAGTAAATCCAGCCAATCCATCCTAATGGAAATCAGTCCTGAGTGTTCATTGGAATGACTGATGTTGAAACTGAAGCTCCAATACTTTGGCCACCTGATGTGAAGAACTGACTCATTGGAAAAGATCCTGATACTGGGAAAGATTGAAGGCAGGAGGAGAAATGGCCAACAGAGAATGAGATGGTTGAATGGCATCACATACTCAATGGATATGAGTTTGAGTATACTCTGGGAGTTAGTGATGGATGGAGCCCTGGCGTGCTGCCTCCATGGGGTCGCAAAGAATTGGACACGACTGAGCAACTGAACTGAACTGAATTTTATCTATTTTTCTTTTTTCTTTTTTTGCTTTTAAAAGTTTATTCTTTGTCATGTTCTACCCTTTTCTACATATTATTATGGTGATTTTTCCCTATTGCACAATTTTTCTTTTCATTTTTTAGTATTTACTTCATTTTGAATATTTCTGAGTTGTTTGATTTTCATATCTTGTACAAATTTTTAAATGATATTTTTGTTGCTTTTAAATAGTAGATTGTTATAAAACTAGACCCCTATCTTATAGTGTTCACAAATAAATTAAAACTAAATAGACTATAATACCTGAAACCATGAAACTTCTAGGAGAAAACAGGAAAAATGCTTCTTGATATGAGTCTTAGTAATAACTTTGGATATGACCTAAAGCATAACAACAAATCAGAAATACACAAGTGAGACTACATCAACCTAAAATCTCTGAACAACAAAGGAAACAATCTACAAAGTGAAAAGACAACTAATGAAGTGGAACAAAAATATTCACAAATCATATATCTGAAGAGGGGTTAATATTCCACACGTCATCTGAATAAAGGTGTTAATGAGGAGAGATAGAAACCTGAGGATGCACTCCTTCACTCACTTGCTTTTCAAAGATTTTTAACAGTTCTAATTTTTGTAGCATCTCTGCCAAACACTGAAGTATGAGTGCTTAAAATATGAATGAAAAGTGTTACTGTCCCAAAGAGGTTCAGAATAACTAATATATTTTCATTATTTTAATCATCAATTACATAAATGTTCTACCAATATTAACTGATTGACAATCATCTTCCAAAACAAGCAGAAAAAAAATGCATGTACTTGATAAAAGAAATTCAAGAAACAACTTCCTTTATAAGAAATCTCAATATCATCAGGAAGAAAAGTCACTTTTTAAAACATTTTCTATTTTACCTTGTGGTATTTGAGTCATTTTCAAACTCTATTGGGTGTTTATTTTAGAGTTGTTATGGAGTTTAAATACAGAAATTTGTTCTCATCTAGACTTAGTGATTTTTATTCTTTTTTTTTTTTTCAATTATTTTCTCCCCCTCTAAGATGTAAGTTGTCTTAACAATCCTTCTGAGTCGTACAGGAGAGAAACAGTATGAGCAGAGAGAAGGTTGGTTGTTCTCTTCCTAAGGAACAGGGATTTTGTAAGTGAGAGCATACGACACAGAATCTCCCTGAAGGCAGAAGAGTAAGAGCTTTCCAACTTAGCTTTCCAACTCTGCATGTGAAATGATTCACTAATTAGTAGTCCTAAATGTTAAGGGAAGAGAAATGAAGAAATAAAAGCCACTTATACGGCGTTTTGTGTATGATGAAAGTGCTGTATGAAACTTTGCTTCTTCATGGAAAATACCATTCTGTAAAAATGTGGTCCTATAAACTGTTATTTAAGCGGGTTCCTACAGCTGCAGACTGATTAAAACCCAGCAGGTAAAGCTATAATAAACAAATGCCACCTGCTGCTGGAACAGGTGTCTGTGTCCTCATTTAGAAATGAAACTAAACGAGAGGATGCAGAGGGGTTAGAAGACAACATTGCCTGAGTTACTCGGAGCCTGGCATTCTGTAATTCATTGCTGTTTGTCCTTGAACTTAATGCTTGGGGGCTTTGATTTGTCAGGCTACTTGATAATGCCTTGAGGATTAAACTTCAATACAATTAAGAAGACCTATATCTTCTCCCGATAGAATTCCCACACTCAGTGCTGGCATTTTTTACCTCTTTGTTTTATTGTTGACCTGTCTTCACCCTGCACTACTTAGAAATCAATTATAGGACACAAATTATTGAGAACAGTTCTTTTCACCTCCTAAGAACAAATGAAAAGATACTTCATGCAGGATAAATTAAAGAACAGAATATATTGGATAGCATGCTATGAAATTTAATGAGTACCTTTTAAATATCATGTCTTATATGATATTAGGCTCTTCTCTCACTTTTTTTCTGTATTTCATTTCTCATCACAATTCTAACATTCACCATTTACTAGAAACAGAAAAAGGTTACTTCTATTGTTTTAAAAACTTTTGGCTTCTTCTTTTCTCCTTAAATAACATAAATTCATGAAAGTTATTTTAAAATGATTTTGAGAAAGTGTAACTGGAAGACTCAAGAACTCTTGGGGGGAATAATTTGCCCAACATGTTTGCAATGGTTGCTACTTTAGGATGAGTCTAAGCTACTTTATGATGCTAAAGCTGAAACTCCAGTACTTTGGTCACCTCATGCGAAGAGTTGACTCATTGGAAAAGACTCTGATGCTGGGAGGGATCCCAGTGGGGGCAGGAGGAGAAGGGGACGACAGAGGATGAGATGGCTGGATGGCATCACCAACTCGATGAACATGAGTTTGAGTGAACTCCAGGAATTGGTGATGGACAGGGAGGCCTGGCGGGCTGCAATTCATGGGGTCGCAAAGAGTTGGACATGACTGAGCGACTGAACTGAACTGAACTGAAGCTACTTTATAGATATTGTTATGAGATCAAATAAATAAGCAAATGTGATAATGTTTTGACTATTTCAAAGTGCTTTATGAATATAAAAGAAATTTGAAATTGAAGTTTTATTGGAAGCTCATTGGAAATAGACACATTTTGATATAAATTGTAAGACATTTGCCAAGAGCTTACAAATAAGGTAGGATAAATGTTTTGTGAAATTTAAAACCTTCTGGCAGGAAGTAGAGGTTGAGCAACTTGTGTGCCCAAATTTTCTCAGAGAAGACAGTATGAAGTGTTTACCTTTGACCATAATCAACAATCATAAGCAATAACAAGGCTTATACCTATAGCTTTATGGGAGGATGTTTTAGTTACAATAATGCTAGGATTGTTATTATAATGACATTCACCCTACACTTTCAGAGGATTAACAAAATGAAATTTTATTTCTGCTCATATTAAGTTCAGGTAGGTAGGAAGGGGGTTTCCTTCCTTGTAGTCATTTAGGGATCCAAGGTCTTTCTAGTGCATGGTCCTTCTAGACTCTTAGAATTTTTCTTTCCATTCAGCTGAGTGCTGGAAAGGCACATCTTCTTATCCACTTGGATTCAGTACTGATATATGTTGGGCCTTTTCAGATCATAAGGCCTGCATAGATGCAAAAGTGATGCCCAAAATGTAGCCCCTGGCTAAGACACCACAGTGAAGAAACAACTCTACAATATGAAAGAGGAGTATGACTCTTTGCTAGTTAGCTATTAATCTCCTCCACAAGGAAGCATAAACTAGTAAGATGGAATTTTAGGTTGTTTCAGGGCTGATGAAGATGTAAAGGATAATTCAGGAGAGACAGGTCCTCAGGGTTCTTAATAGAACGGAATGTGCAAAATGTCCTCCAAGTGGGTGTGTGAGTGAATCTCCAAGAAAGTCAATAAAAAAGTCAGCATTTAAATTGTTCAGTAACCAAAATAAACAGTTCAGTGTTAGTCTGACTATTCCATCCATGCTCTCCAAACTCTTCTCTTTTCTACTTCCCTCACCATCAACCCCAGGCCCTACACTGTTGAAGTAAAAAAAAAAGAAAGAAAGAAAAGTTGATAGCAAAATGTAAATAGAAAAAAAGTGGAGAGAGAAAAGGAGGTTAGCATCACCCCTCTCTCACTATAGTCCTTACAGAGTTCTCAATAGAGAAACTGAGAGTAGATGGTAATAAAGTTTAAGATTGTATTTTACTATTAATATATACTAGACTAGATATTAATTGCTACCCAGAGAACTTTTGATTACCTGAAAGTAATATAAATATATATGTATATACAATAAAATAACACTAATGTTTAATTTCAACCAGTTACTTGGGAAAACCCTGCTCCAGAGAAGGAATTTAAAGGAAGAATGAAAAAAAAAAAAATAGTGGATTTATGATTATATCCCCCAAACTGTGCTTTAAGCAGAGAATGGTATAAATAAGAAGTATTGGAGAGAAAATCTTTCATGAGTATACAAAGTTAGAGGTTGTGTTTGATCAGTTTTCTTGTAAGATGTGTACTGATTTCCATACCCATGTTGATATTGTTCAGTCGCTAACTAGTGTCCCTGTCTTTGTGACCCCATGGACGGTAGCATGCCAGGATTCTCTGTCCTTCACTACCTTCCAAAGTTTGCTCAGTTTGTTGTAATCCACACAGTCAAAGGCTTTAGTGCAATGAAGCAAAAATAGATGGTTTTCTGGAATTCTCTTTATTTTTCTATGATCCAATGGCAATTTGATCTCTGGTTCCTCTGCCTTTTCAAATCCAACTTGAATAACTGGCATTTCTTAGTTCACATACTGTTGAAGCCTAGTTTGAAGGATTTGGAGCATTACCTTGCTAGCATGTGAAATGAGCACAATTGTATATATTAGTTTGAACATTCTTTGGCATTGCCCATTGCGATTGGAATGAAAACTGACCTATTCAAGCTCTGTGGTCACTGATGAATTTTCCAAATCTGCCCACAAATTGAGTACAGCACTTTAACAGCAACATCTTTAGGATTTGAAATAGCTCAGCTGGAATTTTATCATCTCCACTAATATCTAGCAGAATTATATATAATTATATTTTAATATCCATTTTTTTCTTAGTGCAAAATAAATATTACTTAATCTTTGGTGATTTATGACTTTGAAAGTTTCAGAATCATTTAGAATAATGTAATTAGAGAAGAAATAGGATATATTAGAAAAATTGGCTCCTTTCTTAAGTCTTTCTTAACACATTTCTTTCTCTTTTCCAGTAGAAGTTATTATATTTTCTTGTCTTTGACTCTGTAACTTGTGTGTATCTATCCTTCCTGTTAAACCTGAGCATTTAGAAGGTAGTGATCTTTGAATTTCCTTTATCATCAACAGTTCCTGATATATAGAAGGTCTGGTAAACAGAGAAAGTCACTGATTTGAAAAAGAGGCTGAAAGTTGAGGTTGTATAATAAATCCCTAAACTTATCTTTTTTATTTTAATGAAGCACTTTTCTCTCTTAAAAGTAGAACACACAAAAAAAATCAGTTAATTGAGGCTTTGGATCTTAAGTTCCTATTAATCAAAGTTTTAATGAATATAGACATAGAAGATAGATGAAGACTTTGACAGAATGCCTCTCTTGGTAACATAATGAAGGTTAATATGTGAAAAGTCCCTATAGTAGAGAACCTGTGGGAGACAGAACTCACAAGCTCCCCTGCATAATCAGAATTCTGTTTCTTTGTCTTTCACAAGATAATTTCAGTGATACAGAGTTGAACAACCCTAAGGAAAGGATTATCCAAGAAGGAATGATATTTCCAATGGAGCATGCAGGCTTAGAAAAAAGTTAGCACACTTCAAGCTTGGTAGTGGTTAGGCCACATACTCAGAATTTCCTGGGTATACTTAAATTCTTCCAGTTTGTAAAATACGTGTTGTCATTTACCTTCAAAGTCAAGTTATAAAGAGTTTTATACACAAATTGAAAAAGCAGGCCCTGTTAATGAATTATTTTGTTATTAAACAACACAAGTGTCTTCTTATTACATTTTAAATTAAATTTACTTAAGATTCCTGATACTTTGCAAAGAAATCAGCATGAAAGAAGCTCCAAACTTAACATCTATTGCTATTATCAACCTAATTGATTATCTTAGGGAAGCAGGTTGTACAGAAAAGACAAAATATGATTTGAAAGAAGTATATTATCAAGATGTTAAATTAACTATGAAATAGTTGTAGAGCTTCTAAATGCTCAGAGTCCTTCTGTTAAATATAAAAAGAGAGTGAATGCAATATGCTCTATATTTTTCATATTTTTCTTTGTCTTTCAATTCAGTTCAGTCGCTCAGTCGTGTCCAACTCCTTGCGACCCCATAAATTGCAGCATGTCAGGTCTCCCTGTCCATCACCAACTCCTGGAGTTCACTCAGACTCATGTCCATTGAGTCAGTGATGCCATCCAGCCATCTCATCCTCTGTCGTCCCCTTTTCCTCCTGCCCCCAATCCCTCCCAGCATCAGTCTTTTCCAATGAGTCAACTCTTCTCACGAGGTGGCCAAAGTTCTTTGTCTTTGGAGGTCATCAAAATTATTTCTAGTCCTAATTTTCTTCCTATTTGGTAGCACATCAGAGTAGCTGCCTTGTTGAATTTCTCTGATGCTAGACATTTATGACATGCTGGACTTTAAGTGCTTGAGGCTGTTTCTAGCACATTCCCTAATTATGTTTAAATAGGAGCCTGCTCTTATAGTAAATCTGAATTTTTAGAGCAGAACAGTTAAAAATGCATTGATGCAAATCCAAGAAGAATAAAGTTAAACTTGAAGCCAGTTTAACCAAGTATAATTGTACAGCAGAGAAGCAATTAATTTTTCCATATTTTTCAGGGAGCATATTTCAGGGCTTCCATATTTTTGGCCTCCCTTAAATATATTTTCCTTTAACATAAATGCAATTCATCACTGGCCAGTACATTTCAAACAGACGACCTCAGCAATTTAAGTACAGACTTATTGGGCTTTGTTGTTCTTGTTCAGTGATGTAAGACACATAATTTGACATTTGCCATCATTCTGTCTACAACCAATACCACAAACCAAAAATGTGATTTTCTATACTAATTTTTTTTCTGAACCCAAATTTATGTTGCAAAATTATTGACGGTGCACTTCTATCATAGAAATAACATCAAAGAGAGAAATGAGACAGAGCCTTTAGTCTAAATCTTTTACCCAACTTATAGCATGCATTTAAGATGATCACTTAAACGTCTTTGAATCTTAGTATTCAGCTCAGTTCAGTTCAGTTCAGTTCAGTCTCTCAGTCGTGTCTGACTCTTTGCAACACCATGAATCGCAGCATGCCAGGCCTGCCTGTCCGTCACCAATTCCCGGAGTTCACTCAAATTCAAGTCCATCGAGTCGGTGATACCAACCAGCTATCTCATCCTCTGTCATCCCCTTCTCCTCCTGCCCCTAATCCCTCCCAGCATCAGGGTCTTTCCAATGAGTCAAATCTTTGCATGAGGTGGCCAAAGTATTGGAGTTTCCCCTTTAGCATCAGTCCTTCCAGTGAACACCCATCTCCTTTAGGATGAACTGGTTGGATCTCCATGCAGTCCAAGAGATTCTCAAGAGTCTTCTCCAACACCACAGTTCAAAAGCATCAATTCTTCAGTGCTCAGTTTTCTTCAAAGTCCAGCTCTTACATCTATACATGACCACTTGAAAAACCATAGCCTTGACTAGACGCACCTTTGTTGGCAAAGCAATGTCTCTGCTTTTGAATATGCTATCTAGGTTGGTCATAACTTTCCTTCCAAGGAGTAAGCATCTTTTAATTTCATGGCATAAAATAAGAATTTAGGTTGAATTATTTTTCCCGCAAATTGGCCAGGTGTTCTATGATAATGTTTATTTCATTACCACAGCTTTCTATGTATTTTCTTTCATTGAAGTATAACTTTATACAATAAGAGTGCCCAAATCTTCAGTGTACAATTTAAGGAATTTTTAAATATGCAAGGACCATTCAGATTGAAGCATAGATTTCCAGTCCCAGGGGGCTCCCTGGTTTCACTACTGAGTCCATATTCTTTAATAGTCTTTTAACTCCTGATACCATAGCTTAGTTTTGCCTGCTTTTGAACTTTATGTAAATGGAATCATTCAGTATGCACTTTTTTTGTCTTTGGCTTCTTTTGTTCAACAATATGTCTTTGTAAGTCATGTATACCCTGATCAGTAGTGATGACTTGTTCTTTTCCATTGTAGTCTTGTATCCCTTAGTATGGGATATTCATGTGCCCCACCAAGGCCACCTATATACTAGCCATCTCTTTCCTGTCCTGCTCAACCCAAATCAATATATTGACATGGTGGATCAGTGTAGTTTGCTCTGGCGGTTTCTAGGAGGTCCAGATCTCTTCAGACTCTATTGTAAAAGAGGACAGGTGAGTTAATAGCTCTGAAGTAAAACTGTAAATAAATATTATAGTCTGTCCCAGAGGAGTGCAAACTATTTCTGATCCCCTATTGTAACTGAAGTTCAAAACATATTTAACAAATCAATGGACACCTATCATGTTCCTAAAACATAATTAATCTGCTAGCTACCACAGCAGTTGCGGTTGGGAGCACTACTTGATTGAGCCTGTAATCATCTACTATCATTCTCTGGGACCCAACTGGTATCTGCAAAGGTCAGACAAGCAAATTAAATGGAGATATAATAGGGACCACCACTATATGCTTTAGTTATTTAATGGTGACACTAATCTCTGCTACCCCCACTGTCTAGGATGCAGTATGGTTTTAGATGTACTGTTGTGGTTGGGGAGAAGGGACAAGTTCTAAAACTTCTCCCTGACCTTCTTCAGTAAGATAATTCTTACATATAATTCAGAGACTCAGTGTGGGAATTATCCAAGTATAACACTTCCAGTTATGCAATCAGGGACTGGGAAACTGGCTAGTGGGTGACTCTATGGATCCCTTAGGTACACTATGTACCAGACTTAAGACTAGAGCCTCATGCATTACTTGGCACCTTCAGCTTTCCCTTTAATAAAAGCCTAAAGAGAGACTTTGAATCTCTAGACAAAAGACTTTGTGCCCACTCACCTTCAAATATATGGATATTTCCTTTTCTGTAGGACACGATTACCAGAATACATGGTCATAATTCCCTTTGTAGAAGGTCCTATGGTAGGGTTCTTCCTGTTACAGACTTGGCTGCTCTTCAATGATGGGATTCTGGACTACAAAATTTACTCAGTTCCAGAAACCTAGATTGTGACTTTTTTTTAGGTGGTGAAGTTGTATTCCTGTTTCCTGATCTTGCATTCTTGTCTTTCTTTATTTATTCTCTCTCTCTCTCTCTCTGTCAAACACCACCTTTATTAATAGTCTATTTTGTCACTAGCAATAGAATGACAGCTCTTCGATCCCCTGGGTCAAGCCCCCTTAGCTGTCCTTCTTATCTTGCTGATTGTTAATTTTGACCTCCTGACTTCTTGAGGTTAAGAGTCCATTTATTTCAAAGATATTAGAAACCCAGATGTGTAACCACCTGCCCTGCAATCAGCTATAGCCATGGGGTCATAGGTGGTTGACAGAGTCTTTAGCTAATACTAAACCAAAAACATGCCACACAAAATTGTAGGCTCTAGTTCCCAAGAATGGTGCATGCTTAATTAATAGGAGACAGTTACCACGGCAGCAATAGTCACTAACTATACTGAGCAGCAAGAGAATGCAGGGCTACATTAATACACTGCAGCAGGGAGGAATATCTGTGTAACACAGGTGAACCCCTTGGTGTCTCCACACTCCCTTATCATGTTGTAACTTTGAACAAACCCATGTGACAAACCTGGCCTAAGATGGTACTAAGAATTGAAAGTTTGTGCCACTCCCTGCAACTTCACATGTTGAAGCCTTAATCCTCAAGGTGATAGTATTAGGAGATGAGGTCTTTGCGAGATAATCAAGTCATGAGGGTGGCACCCTCATGAATGGGATTAGTGCCTTTATAAGACAACACAGGAGAGGGATGATCTTTCTTTTTCTCTTCATGTGAGCACATAGCAAGAAGGCTAACATCTGTAAACCAGGAAGAGAATTCTCACCAGAACTTGACCATGTTTGTACCCTTCCAATGTCCAGAACTGTGAAAAAATAAATGTTTGATTTCAAGCCACTCATCTGTACCTTGTTGTAGTAGTCCAAACAAAGATGAAAAGTTATGATTATCTAACATTAAGAACAGTCAGAAAAGAAGTGTTACAAAACCAAGTTAACTACCAAGACTGTGGAGGTGATAGCTGAAGGGAAAGCATTTTGAATGGCTATGGTAGGGTTGTAGGGGGAGTTTATAAGCACCTGTTGTGCTCATGATATCAACTACAGCAGCAGATCTGTACTTGGTCCCACTAACCTCTTTTAAGTTTCCTCTTAATAGAAGCTCATGGAAACTTTGGAGGAGCCGGCCATGAAAATTCCCCCCTTGGATCTTTTCAACAGCAGGAAGGGGATGGGTTGTTATGAAATTTATTTTAGCTGCTGCACTCTGAAATCCACTGCCAATTTTTCATCAACACCACAATGTCCCATTGTGCTTAGTTGCTCAGTCATCTCCAACTCTTTGCAACCCCACCAGACTCCTCGGCCCATAAGGATTCTACAGGCAAGAATACTGGAATGGGTTGCCATGCCCTCCTCCAGGGGATCTTCCCAACCTGGGGATTGAGCCCAGGTCTCTGGCACTGCAGGCAGATTCTTTACCATCTGATCAACCAGGGAAGCCAATAATGTCCCATTAGCTTCTTCCAACCATCAACTCAGCACAGCTCTCTTTCTGAGAGCCAACAGATTTTTCTGACTAACAGCTTAGGCTCAAGAGCACTGACAGCCTCACCAAACTTTTTTTTTTTTTTTTTAACCTCACTTCCTTCCTTTTTCCCTTTCTTAAGAGCAGAACTGCATCAAGTTCAGAAGGTTTTCCCCCCACCCCAAAATGGAGCACTCCTCATTTATCCTCACAGGCTTTTCCTTTCATAAACCTCTTGTATATTTTACCTCATTTTAGAGGCAGCTTCCTGGAAGACACAGACTAATGTATATGTGTTTTCAAACACATCCTTACTCATTATACATAATTTTCTGCAAAACTTCATAGCCATCATTGCATGTCAGTTAATCAGCTTTAATTTTTTGGATGTGTTTTCTGAGTTTTAGATGTACAATTTTTGGTTATTCAATGGCCAAGTCATGTCTGACTGTTTACACCGCCATGGACTACAGCACGCCAAACTTCCCTGTCCAGCGCCATCTCTCAGAGTTTGTCCAAGTTAATGTCCATTAAATCAATGGTTGATTAAATGGTTAGGTGCCATCCAACCACCTCATCCTCTGTTTCCCTCTTCTTCTTCTGCTTTCAATCTTTCCCAGCATCAAGGTCTTTTCTAATGAGTCAGTTCTTCTCATCAGGTGGCCAAAGTACTGGAGTTTCAGCTTCAGCATTGGTCCTTCCAATGAGTATTCAGGGTTGAATTCCTTTAGGATTGACTGGTTTGATCTCCTTGCTGTCTAAGGGACTCTCAAGAGTCTTTTCCAACACCAGAGTTCAAAGGCATCACTCTTCAGCACTCAGACTTCTTTATGGTCCAACAGTCACATCCATATACAACTACTGGAAAACTCATAGACTTAACTATACAGACATTTTTCATCAAAGTGATGTCTTTGTTTTTAATACACCACCTAGGTTTTTCATAGCTTTCTTCCCAAGAAGCAATTGTCTTCGAACTTCATGGCTGCAGTCACTGTCCACAGTGAATTTGCAGCCCAAGAAAACAAAATCTGTCACTGCTTCCAATTTTTTACCCTCCTATTTGCCATGAAGTGATGGGACTAGATGCCATGATCTTATTTTTTTTTTTTTAATATTGAGTTTTAAGCTGGCTTTTTCACTCTCTTTCAGCCTCATCAAGAGGCTCTTTAGTTCCTCTTGACTGTCTGCCATTACAGTAGTATCATGTGTATATCTGAGGCTGTTGACATTTCTCTGGGCAATCTTGACTCCAGTTTGTAACTCATGCAGCCTGATAATTTATATGATATGCTCTGCCTGTAAGTTAAATAAACAGAGTGACAATATACAGAGTTGTCGTACTCCCTTCTCAATTTTGAACAAATCAGTTCAGTTTCTTCTTGACCCACACACAGATTTCTCAGAGACAGGCAAAATGGTCTGGTATTCTCGACATATGGTAATAAAGATCAGATCAGTTCAGTCGCTCCATTGTGTCCGACTCTTTGTGACCCCATGAATCCCAGCACGCCAGGCCCCCCCTGTCCATCACGAACTCCCAGAGTTTACTCAAACTCTTGTCCATCGAGTCGATGATGCCATCCAGCCATCTCACACTCTGTCTTCCCCTCCTCCTCCTGCCCCCAATCCCTCCCAGCATCAGGGTCTTTACCAGTGAGTCAACTCTTTGCATGAGGTGGCCAAAGTATTGGAGTTTCAGCTTTAGCATCAGTCTTTACAATGAACACCCAGGACCTATCTTCTCCAGAATGGACTAGTTGGATTTCTTGCAGTCCAAAGGACTCTCAAGAGTCTTCTCCAACACCATAGTTCAAAGGCATCAATTCTTCGGTGCTCAGACTTCTTCAAAGTCCAACTCTCACATCCATAAATGACCACTGGAAAAACCACAGCCTGGACTACATGGACCTTTGTTGGCAAAGTAATGTCTCTGCTTTTTAATACACTATCTAGGTTGGTCATAATTTTCCTCCCAAGGAGTAAGCGTCTTTTAATTTCATGGCTGCAATCACCATCTGCAGTGACTTTGGAGCCCCCAAAAATAAAGTCTGACACTATTTCCACTGTTTCCCCATCTATTTCCCATGAAGTGATGGGACCAGATGCCATGATCTTAGTTTTCTGAATCTTGAGCTCTAAGCCAGCTTTTTCACTCTCCTCTTTCACTTTCATCAAGAGGCTTTTTAGTTCCTCTTCATTTTCTGCCATAAGGGTGGTGTCATCTGCATATCTGAGATTATAGATATTTCTCCTGGAAATCTTGATTCTAGCTTGTGTTTCATCCAGCCCAGCATTTCTCATGATGTACTCTGCATAGAAGTTAAATAAGCAGGGTGACAATATACAGCCTTGACGTACTCCTTTTCCTATTTGGAACCAGTCTGTTGTTCCATGACCAGTTCTAACTGTTGCTTCCTGACCTGCACATAGGTTTCTCCAGAGGCAGGTCAGGTGGTCTGGTATTCCCATATCTTCAAGAATTTTCCACACAGTCAAAGGCTTTGGCATAGTCAATAAAGCAGAAACAGATGTTTTTCTGGAACTCTCTTGCTTTTTTAATGGTCCAGTGCATGTTGGCAATTTGACCTCTGGTTCCTCTGCCTTTTCTAAAACCAGCTTGAACATCTAGAAGTTCACGGTTCACATATTGCTGAAGCCTGGCTTGGAGAATTGTGAGCATTACTTTACTAGCGTGTGAGATGAGTGCAATTGTGCGGTAGTTTGAACATTCTTTGCCATTGCCTTTCTTTGGGATTGGAATGAAAACTGACCTTTTCCAGTCCTGTGGCCACTGCTGAGTTTTCCAAATGTGCTGGCATATTGAGTGCAGCACTTTCACAGCATCATCTTTCAGGATTTGGAATAGCTCAACTGGAATTCCATCACCTCCACTAGCTTTGTCCATAGTGATGCTTTATAAGGCCCACTTGACTTCACATTCCAGGATGTCTGGGTCTAGGTGAGTGATCACACCATTGTGATTATCTGGGTTGTGAAGCTCTTTTTTTTTTATAGTTCTTCTGTGTATTCTTGCCACCTATTCTTAATATCTTCTGCTTCTGTTAGATCCATATCATTTTTGTCCTTTATCGAGCCCATCTTTGCATGAAATGTTCCCTTGCTGTCTCTAATTTTCTTGAAGAGATCTCTAGTCTTTCCCATTCTGTTGTTTTCCTCCTTTTCTTTGCACTGAATGCTGAGGAAGCCTTCCTTATCTCTCCTTACTATTCTTTGGAACTCTGCATTCAGATGCTTATATCTTTTCTTTTCTCCTTTGCTTTCCGCTTCTCTTCCTTTCACAGCTATCTGTAAGGCCTCCTCAGACAGGCATTTTGCTTTTTTGCATTTCTTTTCCATGGGAAATGTCTTGATCTCTGCCTCCTGTACAATGTCACAAACTTCTGTCCATAGTTCCTCAGGCACTGTGTCTATCAGATCTAGTTCCTTAAATCTATTTCTCACTTCCACTGTATAATCATAAGGGATTTGATTTAGGAATAACCTCAGATATGCAGATGGCAAGACCCTTATGGCAGAAAGTGAAGAGGAACTCAAAAGCCTCTTGATGAAAGTGAAAGTGGATAGTGAAAAAGTTGACCTAAAACTCAGCATTCAGAAAACAAAGATCATGGCATCTGGTCCCATCACTTCATGAGAAATAGATGGAGAAACAGTGGAAACAGTGTCAGACTTTATTTTGGGGGGCTCCAAAATCACTGCAGATGGTGATTGCAGCCATGAAATTAAAAGACGCTTACTCCTTGGAAGGAAAGTTATGACCAACCTATATAGCATGTTCAAAAGCAGAGACATTACTTTGCCAACAAAGGTCCATCTAGTCAAGGCTATGGTTTTTCCAGTGGTCATGTATGGATGTGAGAATTGGACTCTGAAGAAGTCTGAGCACCGAAGAATTGATGATTTTGAACTGTGGTGTTGGAGAGGCCTCTTGAGAGTCCCTTGGACTGCAAGGAGATCCAACCAGTCCATTCTGAAGGAGATCAGCCCTGGGACTTCTTTGAAAGGAATGATGCTAAAGCTGAAACTCCAGTACTTTGGCCACCTCATGCGAAGAGTTGACTCATTGAAAAAGACTCTGATGCTGGGAGGGATTGGGGCAGGAGGAGAAGGGGACGACAGAGGATGAGATGGCTGGATGGCATCACTGATTCGATGGACATCAGTCTGAGTGAACTCCAGGTGTTGGTGATGGACCGGGAGGCCTGGCGTGCTGCAGTTCATGGGGTTGCAAGGGTCGGACACGACTGAGTGACTGAACTGAACTCAACTTAACTGAATGGTCTAGTGGTTTTCCCTACTTTTTTCAACTTAAATCTGAATTTCACAATAAGGAGTTCATGATCTGAGCCACAGTCAGCTCCCAGTCTTATTTTTGCTGACTGTATGAGCTTTTCCATCTTTGGCTGCAATGAATATAGTCAGTCTGATAATCAATCTGATTTCACCACCCCTGACCCCATTCCCAAGGTCAGGGGTGGAGGCTGAGAGGTGCAACCCCACATCCAAGGAGTGGAGGCTCTGCATGTGCAGGAGGGCTGAGAGGAGCTACTCCATGTTCAAGGTCCGGAGGGATGGCCATGAGGAGATACCCCTCATCCAAGGTAAGGAGCAGCAACTGTGCTTTGCTGGAGCAGCGTGAAGAGATACCCCAAGTCCAAGGTAAGAGAAACCCAAGTAAGATGGTAGGTGCTGTGAAAGGGCATCAGAGGGCCTACACATTGAAACCATAATCACAGAAAACTAGCCAATCTGATCACATGGACCACAGCCTTGTCTAACTCAATGAAACTAAGCCATGCCATGTGGGGCCACCCAAGATGGGCGGGTCATGGTGGAAAGGTCTGACAGAATGTGGTCCACTGGAGAAGGGAATGGCAAACCACTTCAGTATTCTTGCCTTGAGAACCCCATGAACAGTATGAAAAGGTAAAATGGTAGGATACTGAAAGGGGAACTCCCCAGGTCTGTAGGTGCCCAATATGCTACTGGAGATCAGTGGAGAAATAACTCCAGAAAGAATGAAGGGATGGAGCCAAAGCAAAAACAATACCCAGCTGCGGATGTGACCAGTGATAGAAGCAAGGTCCAATGCTGTAAAGAGCAATATTGCATAGGAACCTGAAAGTCAGGTCCATGAATCAATGCAAATTGTAAGTGGCCAAACAGGAGATGGCAAGAGTGAACATCAACATTCTAGGAATCAGTGAACTAAAATGGACTGGAATGGGTGAATTTAACTCAGATGACCATTATATCTACTACTGTGGGCAGGAATCCCTCAGAAGAAATGGAGTAGCCATCATGGTCAACCAAAGAGTCCGAAATGCAGTACTAGATGCAATCTCAAAAACGACAGAATGATCTCTGTTCGTTTCCAAGGCAAACCGTTCAATATCACAGTAATCCAAGTCTATGCCCCAACCAGTAATGCTGAAGAAGCTGAAGTTGAATGGTTCTATGAAGACCTGCAAGACCTTTTAGAACACCCAAAAAAAGATGTCCTTTTCATTATAGGGGACTGGAATGCAAAAGTAGGAAGTCAAGAAACACCTGGAGTAACAGGCAAATTTGGCCTGGGAGTACGGAATGAAGCAGGGCAAAGGCTAATAGAGTTTTGCCAAGAGAACGCACTGGTCATAGCAAACACCCTCTTCCAACAACACAAGAGAAGACTCTACACATGGACATCACTAGAAAGATCAGATAGTAGATCCTAAATCAGCCTAAGAATAAAGGAGAAAAGAAGACAGAGGTGGTATAAAACAAGAGATAAATAAGCTTTCTCTTTTTTAACTGTTACAGGGTTGGTGTCTGACTGCTCAGTCACTTCAGTGTGTCAGACTCTTTGTGACCCGATGGACTATAGCCCACCAGGCTCCTGTGTCCATGGGATTATCTAGGCAAGAATACTGGAGTGGGTTGCCATGCCTTCTTCGAGGGGATCTTCCTGACCCAGGATTCGAACCCAGTGTGCCTACATCTCCTGCATTGCAGGCAGATTCTTTACCTGGGAAAGTCAAATTATTGGTAGGTAATTACAATTTTAACAAGTAATACTCTTTAAAAAATTGTTTTTTGTTTAGTAGTGCAGCATTATCTAAGGCAAATGATTTTCTTCTCTTGAATGATAGATTAAAAATGGCTTATTTTGTGAGATATGTACAGATTTTATTTAGTTTTTCAAAAATACATCATCACCTGCCTTTGAATATTTATATTTTTTGCCCAGTGCTTGAGGTGATTTTGTATTTTTTTTTTTCATTTTGTTATCACTTTGATTCAGATTCAATATTTTCAAAGCAATTGGTCTAGTTTTGAGGTTTAGCCATTTTGTGAAAGAACAAAATCAAGACTTCTTGTCACATAGTAAATGTATATATATGCAAACCTAAGATATACACACGTATACTTACGATCTGGTATTTTAGATAGATAGTAGATAATGAACACATACATGATACCTGCTTTGAACATATCAACAACACAGATTATTATAGAGAGGCTTGCAATATGCCTAAGGCCTCTAAACCTTTTTCATTTCACTTCGAATTCAGTGCTATTTTAATTGTAGACTATTATTTATTGCCTAGGTCCACCTATTTCTTGATTCTTTTCTAGATTAAATATATACTTTTTGATAAAGCTTTTAAGACTGAAAAATCCATTCCCCAAATATCCAGGCTCCACTTTTTTCAACACTCCACAAAAAATTTTCTTGATTTATAATCTGAAGGCTGCTTATGTCCTCTTGCTGCTTGTTCTATTCCTTTCCCAGAAAGAAAGAAAAATTGGGGAAAGAAACTGAATGTTTAGCCTAGGTCTTGGAGCATTTGCCCTCAGGACAAACGTTTTCTCTGCTCAGTCAGGTGGTAAATGCACCACAGCAAAATCTGTCCTTGAAAAGGAGGTCTTCAAAAGTCTAGTTGAGCTCGTCATGGCACATGTCTGTGTGTCTAATTCAGCACTGCGTTTTAGAGAATTGATTTGGCTACAGTGCTGAGACATGTCACCAAGTGAAGATGATCTGAAGCAAAGAAGACATATTAAACTTGTCTGATTTCTGTATTTATCTATCCAGTGAATTTGGAAATAAGAGAGAGAATTGATAATTTTAAGCCAAGTCTAAATGTCTGATAGTATGGCAGCCATGTTGGAATATATAGGCAAAAAGAATAAAATAAATACATTAAGGCTATAACTGTGAAAGGCAGAGGAAGCAGTATAACAGATGGAACACTGAGTAGTTGGAATAAGGATAGCAGTTGCCTCACTTCAAAGTTTGCCTTTTATGATAAAAGTAAACACTTCCTTTAACTACTGTTAGGCATTTTTTTTACCTTGTTAGAAGAAATTCTACAACATAGCTAAATTTAAAGTATATTTGGACTTGCAAGACAAATTTATATTTATTCATTCACTCACCCACTCATTCATTCTTTTAATAATTATTCCACTTTACATATTTTAGTTTTTAATACTCATCTCTTTTCACCAGAATGTAACTTAATTTCTGCTATGTGCTTAGGACACTTTCTGCTATAAATAGGTGTTTAATAAATATTGTTTGTTTAGTCACATAACTGCGTCCAACTCTTTTGTGACCCCATGAACTGTAGCCCTCCAGGTTCCTCCACACATGGGATTTCCCAGGCAAGAATACTGGAGTGGGTTGCCAGTTTCTTCTCCAGGGATCTTCCTCACCTAGGGATCAAACCTGTGTCTCCTGGAAGTCTCCTGCATTGCAGGCAGATTCTCTACCACTGAGCCACTGGGGAAGCCTGCTTCCTAAATAATCCCTGGGTAAACAAGTAATATATTATTTAATTAAATTATATGCTATTAATGAGGTATACAAAGAAAATATGAGGAATATACATGACAACCTAAATACAATTCAGGGTTATAGGAATGATATATTTCAGTTGTGAGTGAAAAGTATGAACATGGTACAATAAAAGGAATAGTTTTCCTCTTCTCAATTCCCTGATCTGAAACTACTCCTATGTCATCCCTGTGGGTATCAGATGATTATCTATTTTAATGACTTTTTGAAATATATATAATTGCATGCAGAAGATATTTAAATTGTACAATTTGATCAGTTTTGAAATATGTATAAGCTTATGAAAATCATCACCATAATCAAGATAGCGAATATTCTCATCACACAAAAAGGTTTTTTGTGCTCTTTTCTAATCCCATTTCTTTCTCCTGCTCTGTCTGTAGGTGATGACTAACTTGTTTTTGATCATTCTAAACAAGCTATAATTGTTTTATATTTATTTATAAATATATGTTGTTTTATATTGTTTATGACTATTTATGCTGTTTATATTTATTTATATTTTATTTAATACTCTAATTTTATATTAATGATTCATGTAGTACAAATTTGTTTTTGTTTGTTTTTTTTCTCTCAGCATAATAATTTTGAAACTCATAATCTTTGCTGTTGTGGATTAACATTTTTTAATTGCTGAAATATTCCATTGTAAGAATATACTATAATTTGTGGACATTGAATAGAATATATATGATTGTAAACAGCTGGATCATTTTTAGTTTTGAGCTATTGCAAAAAGTTACTATAAACATTCTTGGAGGAGGGAATTGCAACCCACTCCAGTATTCTTGCCTGGAAAATCTCACGGACAGAGGAGTCTCGCAGACTACAGTCTATGCAAAGGGTCAGACACGACTGAGTGACTAACACATAAGTAAAGTTGCTACAAGCATTCTTGTATAGTATTTTTTTTTTTACATGATTGAATATACCCTTTTTTTTCTCTTGACTAAATTGCTAGGCGTCAGTCACCTCAGTCAGACAATAGGATATGTCCACATTTTGAGAGACTGACCAATGTTTTCCAATATGATTGTACCATTGCACCTTCCCTTCACAGTGTGAGAGAGGTCCCACTGCACTGGATCCTTAACAACGCTTGATGTTTCCTTTTTATTTTTTTTTAAGTTTAGCTCTTTTTAAAAATGTATAGTAGCCTCTTACTGTGGTTTTAGCTAGCATTTCCTTGTTAACTAATTATTTCAACCATTTTTTTTACACTGTCATTTGTTATTTTTATTCTTTTATGAAGAGTCTGATGATCCCCTGGAAGAGGGCATGGCAACCCACTTCAGTATTCTTGCCTGGAGAATCCCATGAACAGAGAAACTTAACAAGCTAGAGTTAATAGGGTCGCAAAGAGTCTGACATGACTGAATTGACTTAGCATGCACGCATGCGTGAAGTATCTGGTAAAATTGTTAAAAATCAAAAGAACAATAAATAGAGATTTAAGGGTGGCGGCCCCTGTGAGAGATATAAAGGAAAATGTGATGAGAAAAGTGCATAATGCAGTTTTCTTAAGTATCATTAGTGGTTTGTTTGGTAAGTTTGATGATGGGGGAAATTTTTTAGTGTTATTCATGATTAACAGTTTATTTAAAAGATGAAAGAAAATTGTTGCTAACCACCATCTGGGAAATTGTCATGGGTAACTTCCATATCTGATACCTAAATGATATTTTGATAGAGTTTGTACACAAAGAGAGCTGATGAATTTATGGACTTAAATCTAAAAATAAAGTTTCCAATACTTAATTAATTTCTATGTAGTAAGGCTTTAATAAAAATCTTTTGAGTGTTTGAATGACACGTGTACATGGATATTCATTCAAGGGTCAATAATATTCATTACTGCAATACATTCTGAGAATATAGGACTATTTACATAGTTATAATTTTGTTTTGATAAGCAAAATAAAAATAACTGGAAATACAAAAGAGATGTCCTTTTTTCTCTTCAAGTTGAAGGACTGGATTCTTGAGCTTCTTATTATGATGTGTACTTTTGTGCATAAATCTTTGAAATTGACCAATAGAAAAATATGAACTCATGTTATCCCATATTTTATGGAAATTAGATGTAACAACTTGAATCCTTTAACACAGGACAAATGCAGGATACTTTTTGAGTCACAATGTTTTGCAGATCTTAAACGTTTGGATCCCATGTGTTCTACTCTTGACAGCTATGATGCTGAAGTGAAATAAATGCTACAAACAAATTCCTTGGATTTGAGTTTGAAAAAAAGTCATGGTTATTTCAGAACCTCTGCATTTAATGGAATAAAATGACCCTGCCTTCATAGGTTCAACTAAAAAGTGACCCATGCTTTGAGTAAAAGGAAAAAGAATAGAGAGTTAGGAAATATTGAGGTAACTCAGCTGATCACATTGGAAGGTGCTAAGTCCTCTGGGTACTGTCCCAGGTCAGAACTCCATTCCCATAGGCCCAGGTTTACTGGGGCCCAATATCTACTAGAGTCCAGTAACTAGTGATCCCTGTTCCAGCTTCACTTGTTCCTGTTCTGTGTTCCCCATACACATGCCTTAGGTGTCTCACATGTCTGCAATTCTACCTGTAAAAGTGTCTTGTGATGCCTCATGTCTAAGCCAATAAATATTACATTAGGAATAATGAGCAACTACACAAGACCTTCAGTTTCAAAGCCTACATTTTCAAGCATATGTTCTTCAAGAGAACTCAAAAATGCATTGACTGCCACTGTTCAATAAGAAAGGTACACTGTTTAGGTATGTTGATTTGAATATCAGATATTTATAAATATCTTATTGTGTAACTCTTTTTTCCTTTGAGAGATTAATATAAAATGTAGTGAATTGGGATGAAAAATTATATTTCCTCAGAATGAGCAAAAATGTATAAATTGGGGACTTCCCTGGGGCCTCTGATGGTAGAGCATTTGCCTACAATTCAGGAGACCCAGGTTTGATCCCTGAGTTGGGAAGACCCCCTGGAGAAGGGCATGGCAACCCACTCCAGTATTCTTGCCTGGAAAAATCAATGGGCAGAGGGGTGTGGTGGGCTACAGTCCATGGGATCACAAAGAGCAGAGCATGACTGAACAACTAATACTGGTGCTCCAGTGGTTAAGACTCTGAGCTTCCAATGCAAGGCACGCAGATTTGATCCCTGGTCAGGGAACTAAGATTCTACATGCTGCATGATGCAACCAAAGGAGAAAAATATATATGAATTTTATAATATTCATTGAGAACAGAAATTTATAATCAGCTAGTACAGCACCCATGCTCACCACATAAAGGAGAAAGTTGACACTGTGTGGTGGCTAGTGATGGATCAAAGATGTCAAAACCCTTAGGAGCAGAGCTAGAATTGGACCTGCTAGAATTCTAGCAGAGCTAGAACTGTTAGCTGTTCTAGCCAACAGTTGCTGGCATTCAGCATCTTATAGAACACTTTTGATTTTTAACACAAAAAGAAGGAAACTGAGAAAGAAATAGGCAACAAGAATACAGAAATACCTATCACCTTTTGCTTTTCTCTTCCTTTTAAAACTTGTTTCTAAAAATTGTTACTCTCTCTCATTTCTATTCACATAAAAATCAGTTTTCCTATCCAATATGTCTTAGTATAATAACTTACTGAAAAAATTCATACCCATGCAATTATTTCTAACGTCCTAGACAATGTTATTTTTAAAACTTAAGTGTTAAAAAAGGAAAGGCATTTATATTGCTGCCATATAGAGTAGATTAGAAAATAGTTTTGTACTTTGGAGAGTTAACAATATAAGTATACATACAGAAACGATACCTCAAAATTAGGTATTGTTTAACTGAAGCTTTGACAGCCCATTTCGTTAGTATTTTCACCGTAATAAAACCTCTTTTTTGGTAATAAAACCTTTCTGAAGGGACAACTGGTGGCGGGAGGAAAGTATCTTAGAAATGTTACTCGACTTTCTATAGTTATCTCTTTAAAAAGTAGCACTGTGTCTCAAACGAGGGATTTCACAAATTAACATTTTTGACTGACTCTACTCTCACAGAACAACTTAAAGTTTGACAGTTTCATGAATTGTAATGACTGAAATAATTGCAAGTATCCCTCGTTTTGCAAATTTTACTTCATGCATTTCACTTTTGCAAAAGACCTACATTAGCACCTCTGTTTGCTAACCAAAAAATCTGAAGAGAATATTCACTTTTATGAAAAGAAAAAAAAAAAAAAAAAGTAAAAAACTAAAGTAGCATTCAGTGTTTGTTTGGCAGTGAGCCATTACAAAGGCCATGTACATCTCAAGCCGTGAGAGTGGCACCACCAGGTTCCTTCCCCGGGAACCACACTCGGAGTCTTGGCACCCAGTCACCACAGCTTTGAACTGTGTCTGTGAGCATCTGTGCTTCATCTCGATTAATTTTGTGACACTCTTAGCAAGATGTGTTCTAGATATACTTGCTTTTTTCCTTTACTCCATTGTGGCTTAGGAAAGGTTTCAAAGGAACATTCTTCTTCAGAGAGTGGGGGATAGTTGTATTTGGTTTAACAATACTTGTATTTTTAACAAAAAAGACAAAACCTTACTGCAACAATGTTTGGGGATGAAAAATAAATGTTTTCAACATTCATTGTTTAAATACTTACAAGTATTTTAATCAATATAGAATTTCTCAGTTCCTCAGTGTGGAATTCTCAACGTTCCTCACTGTATCCTGGGAAGCCTAGTAAAAATGTTGTACAGTATACTGAAATCCATATGCTATCTCTATGTTTTAGTGCTATAACAATATATATTTAGTTTTTATATTCAGGTATTATCTAATATCTTTTCTCAGATAACTTATTTAATTTCTCCTTTTCTACCTCTTTCTCAAGTTTATTAAAGAAATTCAATTTCATCTTCTTTACTCTTCTGAATGTAAACTTGGATCTGACATTATTGCTCTATTTACCAAATTTACATATTTAATTTCTGCCTTCACACTTAAGAAGTCAATTGTCCTACATCTATAAAATATCTTATTGTCATTTTATGTCCCGGGTGAATATTTTCATTCTGATACCTGGTAGAATCTAAATAGCTGTTGAGTCCCAACTTAGCAGATATGACAAACTTTCCTAACTCTATTTTACACACTGCTTTCTATAGGTGAAACATAATCTTGCTCTGTTATTTTTTCTCATGTAAAATATGTGTCTCAGACCTGGTTGCCACTGGCAAGGTGAGCCATAGACAAGGACTGATTTTGTAGGAGTTTCAAAGACAGAAGTTGGAGAGTGGGGACAGTAAAACAGATACAAGGAAAAGTCTATAAGTATATTCTCCATTTAGTCAAACAGTAGGCAACCGAGACTCAATCTTGCTGATCTTTTGAGGAACTGTCTATAGCAAGAATAACGATTCACAGAAGCAAAAAGAGAGGGAAAAGTGCATTATTTGGCCACTAGCATCAATTGTTCAAGGATTGCTGCACAGTGTTCCCTAGAACTACCAAGACACATGTGATTGAAACCTGGACAGGCTATGGCAGCTGTCAAAGGAATTTGGGGAAAGATGTATGAAGTTGTGATTCAAGCTGCTGTCAGTTACAACTGTGACAAGCTGCTTGCTAAATAAAGTAAGAAATAATGTAAAAGATGTGCTGAAATGATGTGAGGTGGGACATAGTGATGTCCCAGAGGTGTAAATAATCCTTGTTGCTATTTAATGTGTCCTTAAAGCATAGTATGGTCCCAGGAGATAAAATCTTGATCTAATTCTTCGTATTTTTCTTTGCTGATAATATTCATTACATAGGAATTGTTGAACTGTTATTGTTTAGTCACTAAGTCCTATCTGACTCTTTTGTGACTTCATGGATTGTAGCCAGCCAGGCTCCTCTGACCTTGACATTTCCCAGGCAAGAATACTGGAATAGATTGCCATTTCCTTCTCCAGGGGGTCTTCTCAACCCAGGGATCAAACCCACATCCTCTGCATTGGCAGGCGGATTCTTTAACACTGAGCCACCAGGGAACCCTGGTTGAATACTCTCATTCATTTATCCACTGATTCAATTATAATAAAATTATTTAACATGTATAATATAGAAGTAATTGAATACTCACTTACTTTATCTTACACTGGGCTTCCCTCATAGTTCAATTGGTGAAGAATCCACCTGCAATGAAGGAGACCTAGGTTCAATCCCTAGGCTGGGAAGATGTCCTGGAGAAGGGAAAGGCTACCCACTCCAGTATTCTGGCCTGGAGAATTCCATGGCCTGTATATTTCATGGGGTCCCAAAGAGTCAGATGCAACTTTCACTTTTCATCTTATATTGCATGTTGCCAATTTTTCTTTGTATTTAAAAACAATTAGATCTTTGTTGCCGATTGTGTATTTCAGCTGGGATGTTTAAAAATAACCCCCGCCTCCCCAAAAAAATAAGCCAATATAGACTCCATTTCTATGAAAATGGAGTTGAAACCCTTATTTTATTCTTCCCTCTCAGTTCAGTTCAGTTCAGTCACTCAGTGGTGTCTGACACTTTGCAACCCCATGAACTACAGCATGCCAGACCTCCCTGTCCATCACCAACTCCCTGAGTTTTCCCACTGCTGCTACTGCTAAGTCTCTTCAGTCGTGTCCGACTCTACGTGACCCCATGGACTGCAGCCTACTAGGCTTCTCAGTGCATGGGATTCTCCAGGTAAGAACACTGGAGTGGGTTGCCATTTCCTTCTCCAATGCATGAAAGTGGAAAGTGGAAGTGAAGTCGCTCAGTCGTGTCTGACTCTTAGCGACCCCATGGATTGCAGCCTACCAGTCTCCTCCATCCATGGGATTTTCCAGGCAACAGTACTGGAGTAGGGTGCCATTGCCTTCTCCCACTAAGTACCACTAAAAATCATAGAAATTAAATCTTTTTTTTTTTTAGGCATGTCAAACACTTTATTATTTCAAAACACAACTTTTATAATTTATTTCTTAAAGACAGACTAAATATTAATGCAGCTATACTACTCGCTTTTATTATTATTTTCCTGTTATCTTTTAATATCACTTGATTTTAAACCTTTTTTTCTTTTTTTTTAAATTTTATTTTATTTTTAAACTTTACATAATTGTATTAGTTTTGCCAAATATCAAAATGAATCTACCACAGGTATACATGTGTTCCTCATCCTGAACCCTCCTCCCTCCTCCCTCCCCATACCATCCCTCCGGGTCGTCCCAGTGCACCAGCCCCAAGCATCCAGTATCGTGCATCGAACCTGGACTGTCAACTCGTTTCTTACATGGTATTTTACATGTTTCATGCTAATAGTAGATAAAACAAACATGAAAACTCTGAAAGAGGAAGAGAAGAAGGCAAGTGGCTAGAGATTTGGAGACCCAAGGAATGCTTTAATTGTAAGTTCCAAAGGTACCATGTCGATCTAAAAGAGATCCCTGATTTTACTTTCTTTCTTTCTCTGTTGATGTGTCTTTCTCAGCAGGTCTCACATAAATCCAATATTATTTTTCTATTACCTCTGAGATTCTTTCATTCTTCAATAAATTAGGTTCACTTAAAAGCTTCTGGAAGGAGAAACAATGAAAGGCTACCTAGGATCAGATTAGACTTTACAGTTCTTAACTTCCCTTGTTCATGTTGCCTTAAGTTGATCAGGAGCTACTGGTTTATAGTAAAGGGGTTTATCGCTGTGATTAAATTTGCTGTGATCAAAAAATCAGGAATGTTTTGCCTAAGCAATCCTCAATCCCCATTAAAATAGCCTTCAGGGCCAGGATTAAACTAGTCCTAGAGCATACTCTATTTAAAACAAATAGCTTGCTTAATCAAATAATAGCTCCCCTAAAGAGCTCACTCAGTGAATGAACCTTTTCCTCTTAGGATTCTCTTTACTGTACCCAGATGTAATTTCTTTGCCAACTGCCTTTGGCAATTTTTTTTTTTTTTTTGTCTTTTGTCTTAATGTACAGATTATAAAATACTATATTCATTTACCATAGTCTTCAGTGATTCCTCACTGAACAGTTTTCTGTTGAGTAATATTTTACCCTATGGAAATCAACTATTTTTCCTACCTGACCTAATGCACCTAAGCAATCATTTAAAATAAATTATATTGTGGTATATACAGGTTCAGTCAACAGCAACAATTTATCAAGTATCTCCCATTTCTTAAATGATTTTTAATTGACTTTTAATCAAGGCATTTACCTCTGATTAGTAGATACTTCAATAAGCATGGTAGCAGAACACATTTATCAAACAGAATATTTGTGCCACAGCACTTTTTGCCCACATAGGTGGTTAAGCCACATCAAACCACTTAGAAGAATCTCTACCACTTCAGATCCAGACACTTCAGATTCAGATCTATCCTGGAGTCATTTTTTGGTTCCTTTATTATTATTTTCTTTGTTTTTGACCACAACTGCCTCACAGTTGGGTGAACTTCACTCTTCACAATTAACTTATTCTTCTAGAGTTTGTTTCCCAATCAATGAAATAGTAACAATCCTCTATATTTTACAATGTTGTTAAAAAGATTCATTATGCCCCAAACAGTAGTGCATCATTCTAAGTAAATGTTTAGAGAATATATGGATCTCTTCTCCCTGACTCTTATTTGTCTATCTACTCATACCCTCCTTTCACTTCCCTGCCTCTCTCTCTCTCTTAAGTTCTTTTCTCTCTGTTTCCCCTAAAAATTATCATTTTGCTACTTCTGGATTTTTAACTTTTGTATTTTTAGCCAAATTTGCAAGGAACAATGACACAAGAATATAAGCTGTTTGTGATGATGTAACATATATAAATAGTTAGGCAAATTGTCTCAAATCTTGGTTTTGTTCTATGTCATGACAAAGAAAGAATCAAATTCATTCTAGTTGTGGCTGATTTTGGTTGTTGCTGTTGTAATTCTTGTGGTTGTGCGTGCTGACTCGTTTCACTCATGTCTGACTCTTTGTGATCCTATGGACTATATCTGGCCAGGCTCCTCTGTCCATAGGATTCTCCAGGCAAGAATACTAAGTGTGTTGCATATAGGGTCATTGTTATCATCTTCCTAAATTCCCTATATATGGGTTAATATACTGTATTGGTGTTTTTCTTTCTGACTTATTTCACTCTGCTCCAGTTTTATCCACCTCCTTAGAACTAATTCAAATGTGTTCTTTTTAATAGCTGAATAATAGGGATGCGGTGAGGAAGGAGGTGAGAGGGGGGTTTGGGATGGAGGACACATGTACATCCCTGGTTGATTCATGTCAATATATGGCAAAAAAAAAAAAAAAACACCAAAATATTATGAAGCAATTAGCGACCAGTTAAAATAAACAAATAAATTTAAAAAAAAAAAAAAAAACTAAGTGTGTTGCCATACCCTTCTCCAGGGGATCTTCCTAATCCAGGGATTGAACCTATGTCTTTTATGTCTCCTGCACTGGCAGGTGGTTCTTTACAATAGCTCCACCCAGAAAGCCCACTTTTTGTGGTTATGAGCCTTGATAATAATTTTTTTTTGCTTGTGTTTTTACTTAAGGGATCATCTTGGTAAAATTCTCTTCAGAAACATTACTTCTACGTTTGGTTGACATTTTACCACAATATTTGAAAAACTACTCATAAGTGTTATTTTTAGCCATTATTGCTACTGTGATTGGAAATAATAATTTAAATGGATTTCTTAAATTAATTTATTGCATAATACAATCCAGTCATTATATCAACATTACATATATTGCTGTATTTAAACCCTCAAAAATTTAAAGAAAGCAGAAGCTGAGTCTAAAGAGGTTTGAGTGCTGAAGAATTGATGTTTTTGAATTGTGGTGTTGGAGAAGACTCTGGAGAACCACTTGGACTGTGAAGAGATCCAACCAGTCCATCCTAAAAGAAATCAGTCCTGAATATTCATTGGAGGGACTGATGCTGAAGCTGAAGCTCCAATACTTTGGCCACCTGATGTGAAGAACTGACTCATTTGAAAAGACCCTGATGCTGGCAAAGATTGAAGGTGGGAGGAGAAGGGGACGACAGAAGATAAGATGATTGGATGGCATCACCGACTCAATGGACATGAGTTTGAGCAAGTTCCAGGAGTTGGTGATGGAGAGGGAAGCCTGGCATGCTGTAGTCCATGGGGTCACTAAGAGTTGGACATAACTGAGTGACTGAACTGACTGACTGAAAAGAATATAGTTAATGAATGGCACATCCAGAATTGCAACCCATCCTCAACCAATTGTTGTCCTCAATCAATTTTTTTAAAAGGATCATATGGTATTTAATCAAGGATATTGTCACTTAACGCCTTTGTCTCCTTTATTTTAACTTTTTGTTTTGCTTTTTGCCAGTAAATCTTGTCTGAATTTTTTGTGACCCCACAGACTGTAGCCTACCAGGCTCATCTGTCCATGGGATTTCCCAGGCAAGAATACTGGAGTGGGTAGCTATTTCCTTCTCCAGGGAATCTTCCTGACCCAGGAATGAAATCCACGTCTCCTGAATTGGCAGGCAGATTCTTTACCTCTAGGCCATTGTAACAATTTCACTTCAAATTTCTTTTATCCATTTTCCATAAATATTCAAAGTGAAACATTTAAAATAAAAGTCTTATTGTGACCTTTCTCTTTTTTCCTCCTAAAGTCCATCTATGGTCCCCTATTGTTTTGGTGTAAAGTCCAATTTTCCAAATTAGTGCTGGATCTCTCCATAAAATCTTCTCTATTTACCATCTATATGTGCCAAGTCAAACTATACACACTTCTTTCTGCAAATCATGATTCCTCAAGCTGGTTGACATCTGTACATGTTGCCCTCTGTCTGGATTTCTCCTCTAGCTCTCATTCCCTAATACCTACTCATCTTTCAAGACTAAGTCCATCTATTATCCACTCAAGGAATTTGTCTTTGATTTACAAATGGCAACCCACTCCAGTATTCATATCTGGAAAATCCCATGGACCAAAGAGCCTGGTGGGCTACAATCCATGGGGTCTCAAAGAGCCAGACACAACTGAGTGACTTCCGTGTGTGTGTACCCAGGCGAAGTGAGATGTACATAACTGGTTGCTCTCAGAACACCTGGAGTAAATTTCTACTTTAAGGTCAATTCTACTTTTGATGATTTTGCCTGTTGTATATAGTAGGATATGATCTGCTTGAAGGCAGGATTGTGTTTTATTCTCTTAGCACAATGCCTGCCCCTGAGTTTACAAAACAATCAGTTGATTAGAATTAAATGAAATTAAATACCTATTGGAAAAATACACTGCCAAATCAGAGCTATCAATTACTTTACTTGTTCTCTGAAATTTCTCTGTAAGACTGGAGCCACTCTGACACTGTAAGTGTGTAGGATAACTCCATCTCTACCAGTGGCTAAGACACGGATGCTCCTGACTCAAGGGTGTCAAGGATGACAAGGGTAATGAAATAAATAATACCCATATGCAAATTTTCAGACACACTCAGCCATGATCTTCAACATCAAGAAGACCAGAGGCATCAAAAGGATCCTTATACCATGTGAATTAGTCAGAAAGCAAAAACTAATGAGTAAAAGGTACCGCATCTAAAAAGGGCTTCCCTGGTAGTTCAGCTGGTAAAGAATCTGCCTTCAATGTAGGAGACCCTGGTTGGATTCCTGGGTCATGAAGATCTGCTGGAGAAGAGAACAGCTACATATTCCAGTATTCTGACCTGGAGAATTTCATGGACTGTATAGTCCATGGGGTGATAAAGAATCTGACAAAATGGAATGACTTTCACTTTCATCAAAGAAGATGCTAGTTTAACTGCTTTGTGGTATATTCTTCAAATTTGATTGTTTCTAGTTTGACACCCCTCATTCTATATGTATCAAGAATGCAACCCTAAAAGCAACTACTAAATATTATGATTGTCATATTTTTTACACATGGTTAAATTAGTTTTCATTCTTACCAAGCAAAAACATCTTGAGGTTATATTAACTAAAATTCCCACTCAATTCCCATTCTTTCAGCTGAAGTAAAATGCAGCTGTCAGTAGATATGGATGGGTGTTGGACGTAATTACATACAAGTCTACTACAGCAGAAGAATGCCAGCTTTTCCCTTGCCTAATAATTCTCATTATTCTGTTTTGGATCCTGTCCAAGTCTCTGAGGATAATTTTGAGAAGGAAAGTCCAAAATGGACACCACAGTTCTAGTCATCAGGTTTTTAATAAGAAGATGATTTCTCTAACTGAAGTTTACTCTCTTTTCTGCCCCTACAGTTTTAACCTATTTGAGAGGAATGGTGAAGGAGATATTTATAACATCCCTCTTTCTGAGTTTCTGCATTCAGCTTTTCCGTTATAGAATAGATAGCAAGTATACTGTACCTGACGCAACTGCCAGTGAGCCCTGTTTAACTCAACCTATCAGTTTGCGGTAATTAATGCAAGAGTAAGAAGGACTGGAAAGTTTGCAGACCAGCATTTCTGAAGCCTGAAATTCCTTAGTCAGTAAATGCATGTCTCAAATTGGTATATTAGGTTATCAAAGAAGTTTTAAAAACCTGGGGACTGAGAGTAAGCAGAATCTACACATTGTAATATATATCCTTGCATGCTAATGTATTTGTAGAATTTTGTTCACCAGTTGCTACAGATAATGTTCTCTAGACAGGCAATTATTATTACTATTTTCTTAGAACCATAGTAGATGATTTGTTTAGTTTTGACATAAGTTGGATTATTTGGATTCCACAATCCTACATTTCATATGCAGTACTGTATCTTCTTAAAACAAACTCAGTAAAGACAGATTTAATGCAGATTTGCACCCAGCAGTCTGTCAGCATTCTTAAATATTTTATTATCAGAACTAACAAAAATAATTTTCCAAGTCCCAAGTTTATGCTGTTAGCTGAGCTGAAATCACATTTAAAAATGATCCATACCTTTTTAGGTCAACATCTAAATGAAAAGAAAGAGAAAAGGCAAAGACATGGGACTTCAGACCACAAAATTTCCCAGTCCATGATTATATACTCTTACATCTCCTATGACATGACAGACACAAGACTGATCTAATTGGTTTTAGGAAAATATTTATAGGACACTGAGGTCTGGAACACAAAGACTTTCAAAATGTCTACAGTCAGTGCTTCTAGAGAGAGTATTTCCACATTGAAATTAGGTATTGCTGTTTAAAACAATGGTTGGGAATAGAATGAACTAAGGTGAATTGGGGAGAACAAATGTAATTATCTAATTTCAGTTTCAGTTGAACTTCATGCATAATATGCTGACCACTGTAATCAAATTAAAAATCAAAGACAGAGTCTCTTGTGTTACAGCTTCTTCAAGGACCTGTTCTCCAGTGGTTACCAATCTCAATCCTCAATAAAGCTATTGATACTGGAGAGGGGTTCCAAAAGGCCAGATATCTTAGCTGTTGAGGAAGCTGAAAATACACAAAAAAGACAGAAACACTATGGAAAATACAGAATATTGAAAAAGAACATTAATTTTTAATTAACTGACACTTCTCATTTTCCCAACTCTTTGTCTGGATAATGATTGCTTTTTCAAAAGATTTTGCAATCTTGATTTTACATTTAAAATATAAAGATAATGTATATTTTTCTCTTTGGGGATTGATCAAAATTGGTCTTTTGTTATCAACACATAAGTTTATTTAAGCTTTCTAATTGTATTACTGATGAGATGTTCACTTAAAAAAAATGTTAGTAAGTCAGGAAAACTCTATGAAAAAGAGAACTTCTGAATTAACTAGAAACATTATAGAACTGAATTACTCACTTACTACTTTACAAGTCCAATGATAAGAGAATTTTCCAGAGCTTCTTACTACTTTACAAGTCCAATGATAAGAGAATTTGCCAGAGCTTCTGTCTCTGAACATGTCCAAACTTGTTGTTTCTTCACTAGCCATACTTCTGGAGAAGGAAATGGCAATTCACTCCAGTACTCTTGCCTAGAGAATACCACGGACAAGGAAGCCTGGTGGGCTGCTGTCCATCGGGTCACACAGAGTCAGACACGACTGATGCGACTTAGCATGCAGGCATACATTGGACAAGGAAATGGCAACCAACTCCAGTAATCTTGCCTGGAGAATCCCAGGGACAGAGAAGCCTGGTGGGCCACCGTCTATGCGGTCGCACAGAGTCGGACACGACTGAAGCGACTTAGCAGCAGCAGTTGCAGAAACAGCAGCAGCAGCAGTCATACTTCTGGCTACTATTATAATCACACCTCAGATTATGAATTTTTGAGTCCTAACATAGGTTAATTGGCACAAGTGAAAGTCGCTCAATCGTGTCCGACTCTTTGCAACCCCATGGACTATACAGTCCCTGGAATTCTCCAGACCAAAATACTGGAGTGGGTAACATTTCCCTTCTCCAAGGGATCTTCCAACCCAGGGATAGAGCCCAGGTCTCCTGAATTGGCACAGTGCTTGGTATAAATGTTCATAGGTGCCGTTCCTATACTATTAATAAGATGGCTAGCTAACAATACCTACATGAACCATGTAAATATAACCCATTAAAATTAAATTAAATATATTTCCAGCTCAACATCACTTACATTAATCAAAAACAAAAATATTAATCTGAAAACAGAAAATAAAGGGAACTTGAGTAGAAGGAGACAGTATTCTTAACTGACTTCAGCTAAAATATTGCATTGTGAAGAACTTACAAATAAACAAAACCAAGTCATCACTAAGGTCCTTTCAAGGTTTTGGAAAGGGTTCATTTAAGTGGAGCCTTGAAATCTGTGCTTATTTAATTTCACAGTGAATCCATTTTTCATGCTATACTTTATTTAAGAACTACATGGTAGGATTAAAAGAGAGGGAGAGAAAGAAAGAGAAATAGGAATGAGTTAGTGTAATTGATGAAAAATGGGAAAATGAAAAGAGATAGAATAAACATCAAGACTTGGTACAGTACAAAGAGCTCTCAGCTAAGGATAATAATCATAATAATAACAATAACTAAAAATTTTGTGATAATTGCTATGTGCTTTTTTTGTTAGTGTGTTTTCTATCTCAGAGAAAAGACCCTAAATTGCTAGCTCTAACTATAATTAACATACTATGGACTATAATTAACATATTATAACATAATATAACATATTATGGACTCAATCTGTCATCTTATAAGCATCAAACCCCTGCTTTGTAACTGAGAGGACTTTTTACAGAATCTGAACTCTAGAAGTGAACAACACTCCATCCACATTTTAACTCATAATGAGGTTTTAGATTTGATTCTTAGAAGACACGGAACTCATATACAGTCCATCTGTGCATCATCTGTGCAAAGCTATTTCTTTTGGATTAATTCAACATGCTAAGTACAATTTCTATACTCATAGAAACACTTATGGGTAATTTATGGTGCATGCTGGGAGGGATTGGGAGCAGGAGGAGAAGAGGACGACAGAGGATGAGATGGCTGGATGGCATCACTGACTCGGTGGACGTGAGTCTGAGTGAACTCTGGGAGTTGGTGATGGACAGGGAGGCCTGGCGTGCTGCGATTCATGGGGTCGTGAAGAGTCGGACACGACTGAGCGACTGAACTGAACTGATTGTGTAGCATCTTGCTTGGCAAGTACATATAGGTGTTGTTGTTGTTGTTGTTGTTGTCTCTGTTATAACAGAAACATAAAGACAGTGGAATCTACAGTGATTTGAAAGTGCAGACTTCTAGTGGAAAACATTAGTGGCTGGTATCTTGCTTATAAAATTTGTGAGGGTATTTCCAGAAATACCCTTCTCACACTGCACTCCCACTAAGTAGGATTTTTATTGGATCGTAGTGTTTTTCTTGTTGTTACCATTGAACTGTTAACAATATCACTTCCCAAAATACAACTTTTGGGAAAAAGCACCTTCTAGAAATGATATTTCAAAAGTTTTGGTATATTAGCTTTTGGTTCAGATTTTGTTTTCTTTTTAAAGCAGAACATCCAAATTATTCCACAAAATATAATCACAGGACAGAAGATATGGTAGAAACTTAATAGCAAAATCATTTCTCATCTACCAGAAGGGTTTTCTCCTTTCCTAGGTGTTCAGATATGTGTACTCTGAGTCAGGATGGTTACATTCTCAGCACATCAGAAAGGAAGGACTGGAATATGGAAGGAAAAATGTCCCTAATGTTTACATGTGATATACATGTGATGTAATCATTAAAAAAAAAACAACAACAGCAACAACAACAAAACCCTTAATACTTCAATTAATTTCATTATGTTGTACCGGTTTTATTTTGAACCCTAAAAGCTATGATTCACCTTAGAACACTTTCCACATTATAGCTTTATAATTTACAGAGACTGTAAAGTGCATAAAGTCTTTCAGACTCACCTAGAATTGCTAATGCTGCTGCTACTGCTAAGTCGCTTCAGTCGTGTCCGACTCTGTGCAACCCCATAGACGGCAGCCCACCAGGTTCCCCTGTCCCTGGAATTCTCAAGGCAAGAACACTGGAGTGGGTTGCCATTTCCTTCTTCACTGCATGAAAGTGAAAAGTGAAAGTGAAGTCACTCAGTCATGTCCAACTGTTAGCGACCCCATGGATTGCAGCCCACCAGGCTCCTCCGTCCATGGGATTTTCCAGGCAAGAGTACTGGAGTGGGGTGCCATTGCCTTCTCCATTTTTGCTAATTGCAAACCCCCAATTCCCCAAAGTTTAACACTTTGAAACAGAATGAATGGCTTCAGGCTATTGAGAATTTGGAGGGGAAAATGTATATATTACATCCCCTTCTCCTGACAGATCACTTTAGAATGCCAATGATCACAAATCCCTAGAACCACTGCATTATCACAAATGAACCATCACAAAAAACTTGAATATATTTGAGTAGTTGTAAGACACATCATTTAAAGTAACTATTGTGAGGTGTCAAAATTTCCTTCAACTCCTTGTAAAAAACAAGGCAGTATATTTTCAGTAACCTTTATATTTTAATTTTTCATTAACTAATTTAATTCAAAGTTTTCAGCCAGAGCCACTAAATTAATCATAATAAAGATCTTCAGACTGGATGTGGTCTAGAAGATCAAAAGAAGTCAACTTCCCTAGCAAGTCACAGACACCAACCTTAGCCACTTAACACACAGCAGTACCAAAATTAATGCCATGATAAATATTTAAATTTAGCTTATTGATGAAGTTACTGAATACCTAAAGTTGATAAAACTTATTGAGAATAGTAAAAAAAAGAACACAATTTGAGTAAGATGCTAAAAGAAGTCTCTGATAGCAACACTTCATAATTTTATAGGTTTTGCAGTTCATTTAGGATGAATAAATTTAAAGTGTATAGGGAATAGGGGAAAGGATAGATTGATGCAATAGAAGGAAATGCAAACAAAGATGCTATAAAGAATATTTATGAAGGTATTTTCAAAGAATGCATTGCAATGTAGTGCTTCATAGGTACAATTCCAAATGTAAAAGTAAAACTAACAACAAAAATGTATACGAGTGAATATTGTTAATTAGCAGGTCATACTGAATTCCATTAAACACTGAAATGAATGTTTCCTAACCATGTCCAAGTCTGCAAAGCTTTTGCTTGTCTTTACTGTATTAATGTCCAAACACAAAGTAAAAAGATAACAACAACAAAAGGATGAAGAACAACCTCAAGATTAATTTTTTTAGAGCAATGGCACTTTTTTGTGTGCATCAAAATGTGGTGATTTTAATTCAGATTGTACTTATAAACAATTATTATATAAACAATTATTATTGTATTTATAAACAATAATAATATATCGCTAAGTCACTTCAGTCGTGTCCAACTCTGTGCGACCCCATAGACGGCAGCCCACCAGGCTCCCCCGTCCCTGGGATTCTCCAGGCAAGAACACTGGAGTGGGCTGCCATTTCCTTCTCCAATGCATGAAAGTGAAAAGTGAAAGTGAAGTCGTTCAGTCGTGTCTGACTCTTAGCCACCCCATGAACTGCAGCCTAACAGGCTCCTCTGTCCATGGGATTTTCCAAGCAAGAGTATTCTTTAAATAATAAACAATTATTTCAGTGATCCTACAATGCATGGAATAGGGCTATTAGAAAGTTCTATAATATTAAATTACCGTTAAAGTAATTATTTTGTCTATTATTACATTATTCATTTCAGTCGCTCAGTCATGTCCGACTCTTTGTGACCCCATGGACTGCAACACACCAGGCCTCCCTGTCCATCACTAACTCCCAGAGTTTACTCAAACTCATGTCCATTGAGTCAGTGATACCATCCGACCGTCTCATCCTCTGTTGCCCCCTTCTCCCGCCTTCAGTCTTTCTCAGCATCAGTTGTTCCAATGAATATTCAGGACTGATTTCCTTTAGGATGGACTGGTTGGATCTCCTTGCAGTTCAAGGGACTCTCAAGAGTCTTCTCCAACACCACAGTTCAAAAGCATCAATTCTTTGGCACTCAGCCTTCTTCACAGTCCAACTCTCACATCCATACATGACTACTGGAAAAACCTAGCTTTGACTAGATGGACCTTTGTTGGCAAAGTTATGTCTCTGCTTTTTAATATGCTGTCTAGGTTAGTTATAACATTCCTTCCACGGAGCAAGCATCTTTTAATTTCATGGCTGCAGTCACATCTGCCATGATTTTGGAGCTCCCAAAAATAAAGTCTACCACTGTTTACCTGTCTATTTGCCATGAAGTTATGGGACCAGATGCCATGATCTTTGTTTTCTGAATGTTGAGCTTAAGCCAACTTTTTCACTCTCATCAAGAGGCTCTTTAGTCCTTCTTCACTTTCTGCCATTAAAGGTGGTGTCATCTGCATATCTGAGTTATTGATATTTCAATTATTATTATTATGTATTAAAGAAAGTATATGATTCCTTAATTAATGAAACCTGCAAGTAGTAAGAACTCATTCAGGGGTTTGATGCTATTATAAATCTGTAAGTAATAAACAAGGTTGCCTAGAGTTTTAATTTCTCTCCTCTCACCTACTGAAGAAAGTTCTTAAATGAGCAGAAACTGTGAAAAGGCAGATAAATCAATAGAAGCAGAGTAACTTGATAATCAGCAGTAGCCAAAACGAGCATATGGGTCAATCCAGGATTTTTTAAAAGAAGTTCCCTTTAATCAAGCCAAAATTATACTTTTGATTTTTTATGAATCTTCTCTTTAAAATATTTTAATTCATTTCTAAATTGAGAATTTATAGCACAGATAACCATATTAAATTTCTAATTAAAATCCCAGTATGTTATTTGTATAACCATGACCTAAATTTCAGTGTAGTCTTTAAATTTTTAATGGAAAATGTATTCTTCATGTCTCTCTCAGAATAGTTTCTGATTTCACTTAATATCAACTCAGAACATTTTTGACAAAAACAAACACCATTCACAGAGTTTATTCTTCATAAAGCTGAAATTCAAAACCAAGTACTATAGATTCAGAGGGATATTTAGATGGAACAATGAAGTATTTGTCAGCTCTAACCCCTGATTCTAATGTATCTGAAATGTGCAAAAATAAACATATTTTGCTTCGGCTCCAGAGACAGCTGTGTGTTTACCAGAACCAATGTGTTTTCGTTGGAGTTTAGGAGGAGCACACTGAGCCACAGCAACGGTATATACTACGTAATGATAAAAAATAAAAGTGAGAGTGCTGATTACGTTTCAAGATTCCATAGGTACCTTAGTCTATCCAGGTTGGTATAAAAATATCATAAACTGGGTGGCTCACAAACTATAAATACTTATTTCTCATAGTTTTGAAGACTGAAAAGCTCAAGATCACAGCACTGACAGATCAGTATCTGGTGAGAGACAAACAGTGCCTTCTTTCATGTTCTCACATGGCAGAGGGCCTGGGGGAGCTCTGGGGTCTCTCTGGTAAGGGCATTAATCCTGTTTACAGAGATTTTACCATCATGGACTAATCATTTCTCAGAGACCCCACCTCCTAGTATCATCACCTTGGGTGTAAAGTTACAACATATGAAAAAGAACCCAGATATGCCTCCATAGCAATGGCACACTGGAATAGTTTAACAGGGAGATGGAGGGTGAGGATTAAGTCCTTGAAGTTATAATGAAAACAATTATAGAATTATGAGATCAGTGATACCACTTGAGGAAAGCTTACATTTATAGCAGTAACTGAGTTCAGTAGAAATGTGAGAAAGTGTGTGTTTGATCCCAAACCTATCTTGGCAATATTAAGCATTGGAGCCCAGATCTATGACACTGAAGAACCTCCTGCCTTACTTTAGGAGCAAATTGGCAGAAGGCCTGCATCTGGCTTTATATGGTAATTTGGTTACCTTGAAGGAAAACTTGATAAAGTTAAAAAGATAACTATATACTATAAATAAAAAACTGGTTTAGGAGCTAAATGAGCAAAATAATGAAGACATTCATTACCTGATGGACTTAAACTTGTATTTTTTTTTTTTCCTTCATGAAATGGCATGCATGTTTTGCAAATAACTTATTTCTCTATATAATTATTTTTAAATACTTATGGGTTTTGGAATCAATTTATGTTACTTTTGGCTGCACTGCTCATACTCATTTTTATGTTGACCCTGAAAGTTTTCAATCTTGAGTAGAGTACACAGCAAGAGAAGATCTATAGGCTGGATCAGTTTCCAAAATCATTAACTCTTTCACTAAGTCATTCTAAGTTACCAGTTTCCCTGAAGCTCAAAGTATCTTCTGCTGTTTGTTACATCATATAGAACCTATAGCAAGGCTCAGAATCACAGAAGATAGAATTATTCTTTTAAAAAAATAGCTCATGTTGCTTCCTTGGTGGTCCAGTGGTTAAGACTCTGTACTGCCAATGCAGGGGACTCAGATTCGATCCCTAGTGCCAGAACTAAGATCCCACATGCTATGCAGTGCAGCCAAAGGATAAACAAAGAAAATAAAACAACTATGAAAATATAGGAAGTATTTATAAATCTGAATCTTAAAAACTAATTTAAATAATAGCTTCTGATTAAATAGTAGACTCTGATAGAAAGGAAACAATGGACTGTGGATGCTAAGCAACCATCACTGGTTGTTATCTCTTTCTGGGACCCATCAATTATCTATAAGCAGCAAGATTCTATCTTCAAGTGAGAGTATATGTGAGGAATGAGCCTGAGTAGGTACTAAAGTCATATACGTATTTCATAGTCATGGAGCTCATCCTATCATCTGGCCTACTCTTGCCATAGTGTTGATTTTCCTTCAATCCACTTTCATAATCACATGGAGAGCTCCGTTTAACAATTTGAATATAGATTAGAAAAGTGGTGCAAATATACTTAATAAATACACATGCAACACAAACAGTAGCCTATTATGTAGCTGGCTTCCCTGGCAGCACAGTGGTAAAGAATCTGCCCATCAATGCAAGAGAGGTGAGTTCAGTTCCTGTGTTGGGAAGGTCCCCTGGAGTAGGAAATGCCAACCCATTCCAGGAGTCTGGCTTGGAAAATTCCAAGCATAGAGGAGCCTGGCAGGCTACAGTACATGAGGTCTCAAAGAGTCAGACACAACTGAGCAAGTGTTATGTGAGAGCATTCAGAAGTATCATAGAAAGAAAATGTGCTCAGTTACCCAGAAAATAGAAATGTTAAAACTTCTCATGAGCCAAATGTCAAGAAGTGCATCTTGTATTTTACTTTTCCAGGAAGAAAATTGGCATGTTAGAAACTATAGCAATTCATGGAAAAAGGTAAATTTTATGAAAATAATCAAGAGTTTTGAAGGAACAAGAATGAATTATTGATAGTAAGAAACTTGGTGGAAGGTGGATTAGAGGGTCATTTCTGGGTGGGTTCAGAATGTGAGAATATGTGGTTTGCAAATGCTCAGCAGTATAACTCTAACCACTGTAGAAACTTACTAAGTGTAACAGCTTCAACTGCTTTGGGGATGGGAGTCAGCAAATCCAGTGTTTTCCCAATGAAATTAATATCAAAAAGAACTATGATGGGTGAGAAAAAGAGGTAGGCTATGAGTAGTTTCAACAATAGCTTTCTCTTTAGCAAGACTAGACTGACTCTCCTGGTACTGAAGTATAAAACTGATACTAATTATCTTGAGTAGCAAACAACTTCACTCTCCAGCATGATTCCAAAACTGTATAATGGAAATGACAGCAATTCCCACCAAACAGGCTATCAGATCCATGTCTGACACATGGTATAAGCATTACCTATTATGATCATCATGCCTAGAGGTTCATATGCATTATAATCAGACACAGAAGAGTAGTAATTTACCCCTGATGGAATAACTACTTAAGTTCATTTTACCTGACATGCTAATAGACGACCAAAGCACAGCTTCAACAGTCACATCTACTTTGGGAATACAATTTTTTATCATAAGGTGTATTAAAAGATCTCTCAACTAACTAAAGTGGTGGCTGGAGGAAAAGAAAATGTGAAAGGGGGGATGTGAAAGAGGAGGGATGCTGTAATGCAAACTTCAATTGATTGATTCGTTGTAGAATGAGGAAGGTATTCTCCAACTGATTTCCACCTTTTTCCTTTCTTTCCCAATATCATGTGTAAAAACTGTTGGTAGAATTCACCTTTAATATATTTGATTATATGTTGCCAAAATAAATAAAGAGTTCCTGCATATTGATGTTGATATTGATAGAAACATTATGTGTTTTCCACTAGGGAAAAGGGAAGTCCAGGCCCCATTACCCCAGAGTTAGTTAAGCCAGAGCATATTTTGGGGAATATAAAAGGAAGAAAGATGTATATAAATATTTAGAGTTTAAAATAGTGAAGTGCAGCATTAACTTCTATTTGGTTTCGTTTAACTAGAAACTAAATTACCCCTCTACTTTCAAGAATTCCAAATATATGAAATTGGAAAAAAAAAGAAGTTTATGCCTTTCACTCTCAAAGCTAAAGGGAGCCAGTATTCATTCTCTTCAGCTGCTGGGAGTTGATGCATTGGACTATGGCATCGTCGCAGTCAAGCAGAGGTTCCCAACTGGTCTGGATCAAGTGCTATTGACAGAATCTTGTAACATTTCACGGAGATGATGTCCAGCATGGGTGTCTGTGTCCCCTGAATGATGAACCACCTAATGCCGTACACCCAATGAAAGAATTCTCTTTAGACTGTTTCTATTGTATAAAATGGGTAGATTTTTGGATGCCTGGTTTGAAGGCAGGAGGTAGATGCCCCTTAATCCAGGGTAAAGCAATTGGAGATTCATTCCCTGTGGATTGAAACTCCAAGACATGAATGAAAGTGAAAAGTTGCTCAGTCATGTCTGAGTCTTTGCGATCCCATGAACTATACAGTTATACAGTCCATGGAATTCTTTCCCTTCTCCAGGGGATCTTGGCAACCCAGGAATCGAACCCAGGTCTCCCACATTGCATGCAGATTCTTTACCAGCTGAACCACAAGGAAATCACAAGGGAAGACGTAAATAGAAGACAATTAAGGGAGGAGGTTGGGACCTGCCCAGACTGCATATTTCTTTTCTCGAAGTCAGGAGACCTCCCTGACCAAACATACACAGAAAAAAGCTCCTTGGAAGTCAAAGGGGAGTTATATCAAGGATATTCCCTGCCCATATGACTTTACAGTAAAATCCATCTTGGCTCAGAGAAGCAAGCTCACACATGGGAGGATCATGGATATATCAAGTACGGACTGTGAACCAGGCAAACTGAAACAATTAGCCAAAGGAAACCCAGAAGAAATGCTCCTTAAAAGAGATTCAAACTGCGATGAGGAAGCAATTCTGTAACTCTCTCTCCCTGAGTCTGTCCATGTGTTTATCCACATGTACTATACTCTTTTTCCTTTAATAAATAAGAAGAAAAAAGCACACAAGATAAAAAAATAAAAAGCACATTTTATTTACTTGCTTTACTGATTTCTGTCTATGTGGAAATTCTTTTCTGCAAAGCTGAAGGTCCTGGGCCCTGGTCACTGACCACTCATCTAGCAGCTAGGATCTAGTGTTTTGACCACAGCCACCTGACCCCAATCTCTGTCTGGGAGCACAAGCCCCACTCTTAGCTGTTGCAGGCAGAAGCCATCTGAGATCAATTTCACTTGGTTTCTTTCCATATTCCGACCCTGTTCTCTAAGTTTTCTCTGTTGACCCCTTGGATTACTTAAAATCATCATTGTATTGTTTACTTTCTTTTTTTTTTTTTAATACTGTGTATATTTCTTTTTTTTTTAATTTTATTTTATTTTTAAACTTTACATAATTGTATTAGTTTTGCCAAATATCAAAATGTATACCTGTGGTGGATTCATTTTGATATTGTTTACTTTCTATGTAAGTAAATCAAAGTTAATTTTGCTTATTACTGATTCTCATCAATAAATATATGATGTGGAATATAATCTATGAAGAATCTGGGACCTGACATCCAGCAGCATATCATTGGTGCTATTAATGGTTGTTATCCCATTGTTTTTATTTTCTATTAACACAATGGATACAGTAAATAGGTCTGCTAATGACACTATATCCAGTTAAGATAACACTAGTGAAAGTGGAAACTAGCAACTCAAACAAAAACAAAAGCTCAAAAAATAGGCAATATATAGTATTTTATTTTTAATTCATGTATAATCTAAAATAGGTGTTTTTGATCTATAGTTCTACCCTAATTAGTGAGTTTTTCCCAAATTTTTTCATTATACCTCTGCCAACTACAACACATCATAATAAAGATGCTGAACTTGTCTATATAAGTTGATGACATGATAGGGAGTATGGCAAAAATCTCACTTGGGCAGTTTCCATGGGCCAAGTCTGGAAGTGTTGCCTGTCACTTTTGCTTGCTGGACATCAGTGACACAACCTCACCATGATGCAAGCGACACTGGAAAATGCTCACTATCTATTTGCCTAAAAGGAGGAAAATGAATTAACAAAGGGTTAACATATCTCTGTGACAAATAATAATCATCCTTTTTATATCTTCTAGGAGCCAGTAGTGTACTAAGCAGTTTATAGCCATAATCTAACTCATTAAGTCATCACAACAACAATGAAAGGTAGACATTATTTTGCCCATTTTATGCATGATATAATTTAGGTTACAGTCAGTTCAGTTCCTCAGTCATATCTGACTCTTTGAAGCCACATGAACTGCAGGACACCAGCCTCTCTATCCATCACCAATTGTCCTGGAGTTCAATTCATGTCCATTGAGTTGATGATGCCATCCAACCATCTCATCTTCTGTTATCCCCTTCTCCCACCTTCAATCTTTCCCAGCATCAGGGTCTTTTCAAATGAGTCAGTTCTTCGCATCAGGTGGCCAAAGCATTGGAGTTTCAGCTTCAGCATCAGTCTTTCCAATGAATACTCAGGACTGATTTCCTTTAGGATGGACTGGTTGGATCCCCTTGCCGTCCAAGGGACTCTCAAGAGTCTTCTCCAACACCACCAGTGCTCAGCTTTCTTTATAGTCCAACTCTCACATCCATACATGACCACTGGAAAAACCATAGCCTTGACTAGATGGACCTTTGTTGGTAAAGTAATGTCTCTGCTTTTTAATATGCTGTCTAAGTTGGTCATAACTTTCCTTCCAAGGAGAAAGCGTCTTTTAATTTCATGGCTGCTGTCACCATCTGTGGTGATTTTGGAGCCCCCAAAAATAAAATCTGTCACTGTTTCCCCATCTATTTGCCATGAAGTGATGGGATCAGATGCCATGATCTTCATTTTCTGAATGTTGAGCTTTAAGCCACCTTTTTCAGTCTCCACTTTCACTTTCATCAAGAGGCTTTTTAGTTCTTCTTCACTTTCTGCCATAAGGGTGGTGTCATCTGCATATCTGAGGTTACTGATGTTCTCATGGCAATCTTGATTCCAGCTTGTGTTTCATGTAACCCAGTGTTTCTCATGACGTACACTGCCTATAAGTTAAATAAGCAGGATGACAACATAGAGACTTGACGTACTCATTTCCCGATTTGGAACCAGTCTGTTGTTCCATGTCCAGTTCTAACTGTTGCTTCCTGACCTGCATACAGATTTCTCAAGAGGCAAGTCAGGTGGTCTGGTATTCCCATCTCTTGAAAAACTTTCCACAGTTTATTGTGATCCACACAGTCAAAGGCTTTAGCGTAGTCAATAAAGCAGAAGTAGATGTTTTCCTGGAACTCTCTTGCTTTTTCCATGATCCAGCGGATGTTGGCAATTTGATCTCTGGTTCCTCTGCCTTTTCTAAAACCAGCTTGACCATCAGGAAGTTCAAGGTTCACATATTGCTGAAGCCTGGCTTGGAGAATTTTGAGTATTACTTTACTAGCGTGTGAGTTGAGTGCAATTGTGCCGTAGTTTGAGCATTCTTTGGCATTGCCTTTCTTTGGGATTAGAATGAAAACTGACCTTTTCCAGTCCTGTGGCCACTGCTGAGTTTTCCAAATTTGCTGGCATATTGAGTGCAGCACTTTCACAGCATCATCTTTCAGGATTTGGAATAGCTCCACTGGAATTCCATCACCTCCACTAGCTTTGTTCATAATCATGCTTTCTAAGGCCCACTTGACTTCACATTCCAGGATTTCCAACTCTAGGTCAGTGATCACACCATCGTGATTATCTGGGTCATGAAGCTCTTTTTTGTACAGTTCTTCTGTGTATTCTTGACACCTCTTCTTAATCTCTTCTGCTTCTGTTAGATCTATACCATTTCTGTCCTTTATTGAGCCCATCTTTGCATGAAATGTTCCTTTGGTATCTCTAATTTTCTTGAAGCAATCTCTAGTCTTTCCCATTTAATTTTTCTAAGATTGTACAGCATTGCATTAAAAGAACTGGAACATAGACACAGATGGTTCTATATGAAAAACTGATGCTTGTTACACTATGATACACTATTTTTTCATTTTCATCAAAGCTATTACATTTATCTCATCAAATATATTTGGAAGCAAAACCATGGTTGTATTAGCATTATTGTTAACTAAGCCCTTTTACCAGATGTCACTTGACCAAAAACTCAAATATGTTTCTTAGTAAACTTTGTACATAACAACAATTTGGACCAGAAATACATAAATTAACAGAATGTCTACATGAATGTATGTCTATTATTGTATGTCTACATGAATGTATGCTATATATTTTCAATCTTTACACTTTTCCATATTAAAAATCACTCATTTCGATATTTGGCAAAACTAATACAATATTGTAAAGTTTAAAAATAAAATAAATTTAAAAAAATAAATAAATAAATAAAAATCACTCAAACTGTGCCCCATAGTAGACTTAAATTTAGTTTGAAGGCTAAAGATTAATTATTGAATACCTCTATTTCATTTGACTTCCCTGGTGGCTCAGAAGTTAAGAATTCACCTGCAAACAAGGCAATGCAGTTTTGATCCCTGGGTCCAGAAGATCCCGTGGAGAAGGAAATGGCAAATCATTCCAGTATTGTTGTCCAGGAAATCCCATGGACAGAGGAGCCTGGTAGGCTATAGACAAAAACATTGCTAAAGAGTTAGACATGACTTAGTGACTAGACAGCAACAACAAATTTTTAAAAGAACATTAGAAAAATCCTGATAACTGAAATTTTATTTCCGGAGGCAAACATAAAGGTGCAAAGATATACTGTATGCTTTTTTCTAACCTCTCACCAAGACTATTCAAAATCAGTATGCCAGTTGCTTGTGAAATTTGCTTTTCTTAAAAAATTATTTAATGATATGTTTGAGTCAATTCCTTGGTATACAGAAAATGAGATTATTTTTGCCCTTTATTGGATGCTTGTAACTTTTATTTTCTTACTGTATCAACAGGAAAAGAGGAGTACACCTTTCACATCCACAAGTGAAAAATATGAAATGAACAAAGAGCCAAAAATATATCTTTTTCATAAAATATATTGCTCATTTTGGGAAAGGAAAGGAAGTCTACAGAGATTCAGCCCAGTAAAGACACTTCAAATGGGTTTTTATTCAGAAACAAGGGCTGTTGAAAGAATACATTTTCTGAATGGCAATTGAAACTTACATGGAATAAATGTAAACTCTCTCTGAAAGGAATATCTGATAAAGGAGTAAGTCTTATTATCCACGAAGCAGATAGTATAATACAATCCCAAAGTCTTCCATTTTAAATAATAGATTTTCAGTAGACTTCTTCAAACAATAGCTCAGAAGGTAATAGACTCCTTTAAATAAAGATATTACAAAAATCATTTTATGAAAAGAGAACAATCTTTGATGAGCAAAGTTTTTCAGTTTCTTTCTATTCTTAGTTTACTTTGCAAACTGAGATTTTGTAAGTTGATGGGAATTCATATGCAAATATAGATCTTTGGAGCCAGACCTTAAAAAGAAATGTGAATTATAAGGCTTTCTTTTTCATTCAGTCAGAATCATTATGTGCTCTTCCTTTTTTCATGTAATTAATAGAAAAGGTTATAGATTATCATTTTATTTACTATCTCAAATCATTTTCACACTTCTACAACTATCTTTGTGGCAGGGCTCTCCATGGTCTTTAGAGAACTACTCAGAAGAAGAAAAGAGAGAATAAAGTGGTATTATCCAACAACCACATTTGTATTCTATTTTTTCTCTTATGAAATACATAAATTATTCTAAAGCCAAAATTTCCATATCAATGAATAAACTTCCCTGAATAAATTGAACTTCTGTGTGCTAATTCTCCCATTTATTTTTTCTTTTGTTTTGCAGGAGAAAGGTACATTCGAGATTGAGTTTAGATGCCCTTTCCCCTAGCTTGGATCTATTATACACATACACAAAACACATCCATAGTTTATAATCTCAAATACTGTATAAAGGAAACTGATGTTTCTAAATAATATATGGAAATGGCTGGATAATTGTCTCTAAAGCATCTTGTTATGACTTCATTTTGCATTCTGATATGGATAAAAATCTAAATTGTTTCTTTTAATCTGTAATTGTAGATTGAATACCTCAGTATTTTGGTGATTTATACTGTGGGTTCTGGCTCTCTGTAGTATCTTCAATTCTTTCTAAGGTAACTGTAGAACTTGAAAGTTTAACTATCGAAATAAATATTGTAAACCCTAGAGGTAGAAAGTGAGTTTTCACTCCTCTTTCCTTTATTTGAAAGCTAAAATAACTGTTTGAACATCAGCTATATATACAGACCAATTTGAAACCGATACTTCCTATAAATCAGAACCTAGTAAGATAAAATACTCACTCCATGAAGTCCACTTTGCATCAGGCACACTTATTGATAGAAAATTTGAATGAGAAATGATGCGTAGGACTTCATTAGTCAGCAACCAATGAGCTTTTTCACAATGCCAATATGTCATTAACACCTTAGCAAAAATTGGTTTATTGGATTTATCAAGTTACCCATGAATTTCAAATTTATCATTTGAAAACTCACAAGGTTTCAATAATTAGACGGTTCATGCTTCTTAGAACATGTAATGCTCAAGATTAAGAACCTCCTCATAGGTAACTTGATAATTTTTACTAATACCTGCTTCACTTCAGTTCAGTTCAGTCGCTCAGTCGTGTTCGACTCTTTTTGACCCCATGATTTGCAGCACACCAGGCCTCCCTGTCCATCACCAACTCCTGCAGTTCACTCAGACTCACGTCCATGGAGTCAGTGATGCCATCCAGCCATCTCATCCTCTGTCGTCCCCTTCTCCTCCTGCCCCCAATCCCTCCCAGCATCAGAGTCTTCTCTAATGAGTCAATTCTTCACATGAGGTGGCCAAAGTACTGGAGTTTCAGCTTTAGCATCATTCCTTCCAAAGAACACCGAGGGCTGATCTCCTTCAGAATGGACTGGTTGGATCTCCTTGCAGTCCAAGGGACTCTCAAGAGTCTTCTCCAACACCACAGTTCAAAAGCATCAATTCTTCAGCGCTGAGCCTTCTTCACAGTCCAACTATCACATCCATACATGACCACTGGAAAAACCATAGCCTTGACTAGACGAACCTTTGTTGGCAAAGTAATGCCTCTGCTTTGGAATATGCTGTCTAGGTTGGTCATAACTTTGCTTCCAAGGAGTAAGCATCTGTTAATTTCATGGCTGCAGTCACCACCTGAAGTGATTTTGGAGCCCCCAAAAATGAAGTCTGACACTGTTGCCACTGTTTCCCCATCTATTTCCCATGAAGTGGTGGGATCAGATGCCATGATCTTAGTTTTCTGAATGTTGAGCTTTAAGCCAACTTTTTCACTCTCCACTTTCACTTTCATCAAGAGGCTTTTGAGTTCCTCTTCACTTTCTGCCATAAGGGTGGTGTCATCTGCATATCTGAGGTAATTGATATTTCTCCTGGCAATCTTGATTCCAGCTTGTGCGTCTTCCAGCCCAGCGTTTCTCATGATGTACTCTGCATATAAGTTAAATAAGCATGAACAGGATGAAAAGGCAAAATACCTGCTTAGTCAGCTCCAAAGTGTACAGCCTGCAGCCAGCCCTGCAAGGATTATCCACTGCACATGAGGACTATCGCTTGTCCTCAGCCTCCACAGTCCCAAAGAAATGAATCCTAGGAAACTATAAAAATAGGAAAAGCTAATACGGTATCTGCAATTTAAGGCTCACCATACTGCAGCTCAAGAATTATTTTATATAAAATCTTTAAGCTCCTTGTGCAATACCACATTTGCGATGCCTCAAGTGATGAACTCCCCACTTAGCCTCTTCCAGCAGGATGTGGGCACTGCAGGGTGTCTGGTGAAACTCATACTGATGTATTTGCCCCTCATAGTCTCTTTCCCTTTGAGATATCAATGATAGAATGTGGAAAGATAACTCTATCATAATCAAGGTAGTTTTATGACCTCCCCCTGAGCAGAGTATGAACTGTAGTTTTTTACATACTAGTGTGAGAAGTTCTTTGATTTTACACATGTGATTAAAAATCCTTGCTAGCATCAGATGTATAGGATGAGCTCATCATTCAGGATCCATTTATGCAATGAAAAAATCACTCCAGAGGACACAGTGGAAACATTACAAACTACTGCTATGAATATTTGTGTATAAGCCTTTGAATGTGTTTTCATTTTTCTTGCTTAAATACCTAGAAGTGGAATGATCAGATTATAAGGTGGGTTTATAAGCAAATAAACTATCCAACTTGGTCATTATCTTTGAACTGTTACTATATTACTAAGTACTCTTTTTTTTTTTTCCTAACCACATTACAGAGGTTTTTGAGCATTAAATCTTATGGCTGTGCAACAATTTATTACACTATTTTCCAAAGATTGAATATTTAGGTTAGTGTAATATTTCAACCCACTAAGTATGTATTATAGAAGAGTATATATAGAAGAGGTGGCAGGAATACAGAGAAGAACTGTACAAAAAAAAGATCTTCACAACCAAGATAATCACGATGGTGTGATCACTCACCTAGAGCCAGACATCCTGGAATGTGAGGTCAAGTGGGCCTTAGGAAGCATCACAAGGAACAAAGCTAGTGGAGGTGATGGAATTCCAGTGGAGCTCTTTCAAATCCTGAAAGATGATGCTGTGAAAGTGCTACACTCAATATGCCAGCAAATCTGGAAAACTCAGCAGTGGCCACAGGACTGGAAAAGGTCAGTTTTCACTCCAATCCCAAAGAAAGGCAATGTCAAAGAATGCTCAAACTACTGCACAATTGCACTCATCTCACACGCTAGTAAAGTATGCTCAAAATTCTCCAAGCCAAGCTTCAGCAGTACGTGAACTGTGCACTTCCAGATGTTCAAGCTGGTTTTAGAAAAGGAAGAGGAGGCAGAGATCAAACTGCCAACATCTGCTGGATCATCGAAAAAGCAAGAGAATTCCAGAAAAACATCTACTTCTGCTTTATTGACTATGCCAAAGCCTTTGACTGTGTGGATCACAATAAACTGTGGAAAATTCTGAAAGAGATGGGAATACCAGAGCACCTGACCTGCCTCTTGAGAAACCTGTATTCAGGTCAGGAAGCAACAGTTAGAACTGGACATGGCACAACAGACTGGTTCCAAATAGGAAAAGGAGTATGTCAAGGCTGTATATTGTCACCCTGCTTATTCAACTTATATGCAGAGCTGACTCAGCAGGTATTTTGCCTTTTCATCCTGTTCATGCTTATTTAACTTATATGCAGAGTACATCATGAGAAACGCTGGGCTGGAGGAAGGACAAGCTGGAATCAAGATTGCCGGGAGAAATATCAATTACCTCAGATATGCAGATGACACTACCCTTATGGCAGAAAGTGAAGAAGAACTCAAAAGCTTCTTGATGAAAAATGAAAGTGGAGAGTGAAAAAGTTGGCTTAAAGCTCAACATTCAGAAAACAAAGATCATGGCATATGGTCCCATCACTTCATGGGAAATAGATGGGGAAACAGTGTCAGACTTTATTTTTTGGGCTCCAAAATCACTGGAGATGATGAGTGCAGCCATGAAGTTAAAAGACGCTTACTCCTTGGAAGACAAGTTATGATGAACTTAGATAGTATATTCCTAAGCAGAGACATTACTTTGCCAACAAGGGTCCGTCTAGTCAAGGCTATGGTTTTTCCAGTGGTCATGTATGGATGTGAGAGTTGGACTGTGAAGAAAGCTGAGCGCCGAAGAATTGATGCTTTTGAACTGTGGTGTTGGAGAAGACTCTTGAGAGTCCCTTGGACTGCAAGGAGATCCAACCAGTCCATTCTGAAGGAGATCAGCCCTCGGTGTTCTTTGGAAGGAATGATGCTAAAGCTGAAACTCCAGTACTTTGGCCACCTCATGTGAAGAATTGACTCATTAGAGAAGACTCTGATGCTGGGAGGGATTGGGGGCAGGAGGAGAAGGGACGACAGAGGATGAGATGGCTGGATGGCATCACTGACTCGATGGACATTAGTCTGAGTGAACTCCGGGAGTTGGTAACGCACAGAGAGGCCTGGTGTGCTGCGATTCATTCAGTCACAAAGAGTTGAACACGACTGAGCTGAACTGAAGTATATATTAGTAAATAACATTTTCATTTATAAGTCTTTATCTCTGATTACTTTTTAAAAATAAATGACTATAAGTGAAATTACTAGAATTACTTGATCAGTATAGTAACATTTTTAAAGACTTTTTGTAGAGCAATTTTAGGTATAGAACAAATTTGAGAGTAAGATATAGGGATTTCTCATATATCCCTCCAGCCACATGCAAAGCCTCTTGCATTGTCAACATCAATTCTCAGAATGGCACTTTTCTTTTTTATATGAAGAATGATCCCATATTGACACATCATATTACCCAAATATGATATATATTAAGTATAACTTAAAGTATATCTTAATGTTTACCTTTAGTTATATTTTTAAGTCTCCTCTTATGAATATGAAATTGATTTTTGAAAGATTTTTAAAAAATGTATATTTTTAGAGTGAAAAAAAACCTGAATTAAACTTTTACCAAAACAAATGCTTTTCCATATTCGATGGAATTTCAGAATTAAAAGGAAAAATAGACTTTCTTCTCTAATCCCATGTTTTACCTAGTTCTTAAATAGCCTCTGTAAAATGCATAAAAGTACTTTTCTGGGACCTGCATGGATAGCAGAGTATATGGGTTTTGTCTGTTGCTGAACTGCATTAATAACTGCAGAGAGTTTCCTTCCAATGAGCAGTGATATGTTTCATTTGATCATTTCCCACATTTTAGCAAGTTTCACATAAACAAAAACTACAGTTCAGCTGAGGTTCTGGGCCAAATTCATATACTTCATGCAGTGTAGAAATGAAAACATGGAAATTTGCTGTGCTCCAAGAAATGTTCAGTTCTACCTGGACTTCACTACTTCTCCATTTTCCAGCTGTGTATCAGCCTTTCTTTGAGTAGTAAGAATAGTTTCCTAACTAACAGTGAATGTTAAATAACTTGCCTAATGTTTGGCACATTTCAAATACTGAATAAATACTGATGTAATTTCTATTAATTTTTAATAATTGCTATATTTCTTGTATGCATAGAATATGTATTTATAATTTATGTTTTTAGTTTTGAAAAAAATAAATTTGATAAGTTCTCATTGTTAACTCCTCTTTTTTGCTTGTTTTTGAGTTATTTTAACTGATCATTTGCTTTGATGCAATGAAAAAAAATACTACTTCTAATGTGATGGGTTAAATTTTCTGTGTCAACTTGAGTAGGCCATGGGATATCAAGTTATTCGGTCAAACATTATTCTGAGTGTTTCTGTGAGGATATTTTTGGATGAGATTAAAATTTAAATTGGTAGACTGTGCAAAGCGTATTGCCCTCCATAATGTGTATAGACCTCAACTTGTCAGGAGAAAACATAAATAGAACAGAAAAACTGAAAGTTCCCTGAGTAAGAGAGATTTCTTTCTGCCTGATTGCCTTTGAACTGAGACATTGGCTTTTTCCTACATTCATAGTCAAGCTGAAATGTTAGCTCTTTCAGGATCCTTAGATTTCTGGTCTATGAACTAGGAAAAACAAACATGGGGTGTCCTATATCTCCAGCTCCCTCACAAACCCTGCACATCTTAGGAATTGCCAGACTCTAGAATCATGTGAGCCAATTCCTTATAATTAGTTTTCTTACTGTATATTCTTTCTGAAGAACTCTGATAAATAAACCTAGTTTATATAATTCAACAGAATGAACTAACCACTGCATTTGTAAGTATAGAAAACACAGACTTGTAATTGCCTAACTTCCTTAGAATTAAGTCAGGAACTTAAAGGTTAAGTTTTTTGTTTCTTAATCTGTAACTGAAATTGGAGTAAGACTACAAAATCATTTCCCACAAAAACGCTAAAAGCAATCTATCTGGGAAAATAATGTGGTTACATCTAAGAAGAAAGCCTGAAGCTCTTATTTCTAGCCCTAAAAGCCATCCACTTTTCCTTCATGTCCATCTTGACTGAGAGCCTTAATGCTAGTTGTAAATCAGAGTAAATACAAATAGCAAAAAAAAAAAAAAAAAAACCCTTAGGACTAATATGAAAGCCATAGCTTGAAGAATAAGAAAAATTACTAGCTACTGAGAAAAGAATTCACTTCTCTGCAATTACTTGCTTGAAGAAACCAACTGGAAATCTGAATGATAAAATAGAGATTCACTCAACCTTGTTGTCATCTCCTTACCCACTCCCTCCAAACAAAAGCTTATTTAACTTTACAGAAAGAAAATTGACAATTTCTCCAGGTTGACCTTTACTTTGCAGACAAATTTCTTTTTAGTGGTAGGGTAGTCTTCCAAAGTCTCAAGAGACCGTTTTCAAGGAGACTTTAGTTTATTTTAGAGAGATACAGAGCTTTACTTTCCAACACTGTACTCGATTAAATGTATTCAAATATATTATCTCCTTTGAAATGTGTTTTTGAAATGCTTTGCAGCCTTCCTGCATTCATCTGTCCTGAAGTGGAAATTAAGTACACACTTCTCTGTATATTCAAAATATCTGTATATATCCTTCTTTTAAGTTCTTTGTATCATTATTATTTCAAAGAATATATCAGAGTGGCCTCACTGAGATAGTATAAAAATGATTACTCAGTTATGTTATTTAGGTAAATGGTATTTTATTCAAACTTTATACTGGGGTTTTAAAAGAATTTCATAGCACTTTAAAATACTTTCCCACAATTGAGATAATCCTTGTTTAAAACAGAAAGCAGAGAATTAAAAAGTACCATATTTCAATGTTCCATTTCTTGAAAATAAACATGGGTTTTGCTTTGTGTGGCTCCTAAGAAGTTCTTAGAACTCTTCATTCATCTTTAGTTCAATAAACATTTAATAGACGGTTTCTATGTGTAAAGAATTGTACTCTATCATTAGATTTATATATTTCAATATGCTTCTGCCATAGAACACAGATTTTATCCATCTCTGGATAACATGGTATTATATATTTTCTATCAATTATGTTATCATAAATCATTTAATTTTAGAGATTTACATCTTTAGATTCCCTGGTGGCTCAGTGGTAAAGAATCCATCTTCAGTGCAAGAGACACAGGAGATCCAGGTTTGATCCCTGAGTTGGGAAGATCTGCTGGAAGAGGGAATGGTAATCCACTCCAGTATTCTTGCCTGGAGAATCCCATGAACAGAGGAGCCTGATGGGCTACTGCCCATGGGGTCTCAAAGAGACAGACATGGCTGAAGCGACTGAGCACACATGGATGCATGCACAGCTTTACTTATTTCGACTCTTTAACAGTTAATTTTCAGGAATTCTTTCTAAAATCAATAGTTTATGTCAGTTCAGTATTAAAAAATAATAGTGATTTTCCTTTATATTCAGGATAAAGTTCAAATTCCTTACTGTGACTAAAACTCATTTCAGGATCTTAACATTTAGCTTCATCTCAATTTTTTCCCCAAATATATGTATTTGGGAATGTGTGTGTGTGTGTATTGGGAAATATATATGTATATGTACATATATATGTGTGTGTGTATATATGCATATATGTGTGTATACATATACATACATGCATACACATGTATGTGTATACACATATACATATGCACGTACATATGTGGCTTTACTGGTGGCTCAATGGTGAAGAATTGCCTGTCGATGCAGGAGATGTAGGTATGATCCCTGGATCAGGAAAATCTCCTGGAGAAGGAAATGACAATCCAAATCCAGTATCCTTGTCTGTAAAGTCCCATGGACTGAAGAGCCTGGCAGGCTACAGTCCATGGGATTGCAAAGAGTCAAACATGACCTAGCAATTGAACAACTGTATATATATATATATTTATATATTTATATATTCATCTATTTATATATATACATATACATTTAATATACACAGATAGATATAGATGGATGTGTAATGGTCACGAAAATATTTAAGCTGTAACCATCCTATAGCGTGGATTTTCCAAAATTGCCCATCATATCCTACAATTTACTTCAAGTCCTTAGGCAAGAAACAATGCTGAAGAGTAAGCCAGCTACAAATTTCACCACACAGGACTTCTAGAATCACACCTTCACTTGTTGAAACAGGTTGCCTACGTTATCTGTCAGGTTGGAATATGGTATCTGGAGGCACAAGAAATGGCTGATGAAATCTATTTCAACAATCTTTGTCTGTCTATGACTATTAACAGCAGAACTACAGAAATAATCTCATGAAACTAATTGCCTAAAATTATAATGAGTACAGTATTCTTCTAAGCTTTGTATATGTAAAGGTAACATCAGAATGTCAAATGATAAAAAGTTCTCAGATGTAAGGTAGTCCATAGAGAAAAGCCAATAAATGAAGAATCATAAAATGCTGACTCTGTGACTACAAGTCTAGGGGAAGGAGAACCTTTGGTATAAATACTGTTGAAGTGTGTTAGTTGCTCAGTAGTGTCCAAGTGTCCAACTCTTTGTAACCCCATGGACTGTAGCCCACCAGGCTCCTCTGCCCATGGAATTTTCCAGGCAAGAATACTGGAGTGTGTTGCCATTCCCTCTAGGAGGTCTTCCTGACCCGGGAATTGATTTTGGGACTCTTGCATTGCAGGCAGATTCTTCAGGTAAGTCAAATATTATTAGTCTGATATAAACTAAGGGAATATACTCATATGATCCAAAGTAAGCACTGTATAATTTTTGCCTTCTGGCTACAGATGCAGTTGAAGGAAGGACAGACAAAGATGGATTTAGATTTGGTCAGGATGTTTGCCTGCCATGTATTATGACATGTACGATTTATATCTAACTCTTTCAAAAAATGGGTGAAGAGAAAATTTTAAAAGAAATCTATTCTAGACACTTTATTAGCATACCAAATAATTTGATAGTATCAATATAAAAAAAAATCATTGGAAAGACTGGTGCTGAAGCTGAAACTCCAATACTCTTGAGCTCCAATACTTTGATGAGAAGGGCCTACTCATTGGAAAAGACTCTGATGCTGGGAAAAATTGAGGGTAAGAAGGGAAGAGGGCAACAGAGGATAAGATGGTCGGATGGTATCACCAACTCAATGGACATGAGTTTGAGCAAACTCAAGAAGATAATGAAGGACAGGGAAGCCTGGCTTGCTGCAGTTCATCAAGTCACAAGGAGTCGGACACAACTTAGTGGCTGAACAACAAAATTTCCATCCACACATAGCTATGGAGAGGAAAATTTAACTTTTATTAAAGAAGGACAAATATAACTTTCAGAGACTCTTGTGTTGGTAAATTTAAATTAATTTCACTTCTATAATTTCAAATCTATTCATTGCAGTTTTTTTCAGTGAAAGAGTAATATCAAAATATATTTATATATTTGATTATATTTGATTATATTTGATTTGATTATATATAAAATAATATCAAAATATATTTATCATAATTATAAATGATACTAGTAATTTTATTAATGAAATATCTTCTATGAGTTTTATTTTATAGCCAAATAAGCATACCTGTTTTTAAAAAATCTGTTTAACCCAAAGACTGGCAAAGTTTATAGCAACTACCTAAGACAATGCCCTAGTAAAAATGTCTATAATTCTGTTAATTGAATGTATACTTGGACAATTATTTAAATATAGACAAGGGTACTTACTGAAATATGCACACAATGTATCTGATTTTAAATCAGACTATTTTATACAGTCCTGGAAAATCCCATGGATGGAGGAATCTGGTAGGCTGCAGTCCATGGGGTCGCTAAGAGTCGGACACGACTGAGCGACTTCGCTTTCACTTTTCACTTTCATGCATTGGAGAAGGAAATGGCAACCCACTCCAGTGTTCTTGCCTGGAGAATCCCAGGGATGGGGGAGCCTGGTGGCTGCCATCCACAGGGTCACACAGAGTCGGACACAACTGAAGTGACTTAGCATAGCATTTTATACAATCTAAAATGGTCCAAATAATTATTGAGGTAGTTTCTAGAACTTAAATTAGGTTTTTTAGGGGAGTACCTACACTTATGGCCTAAAATGTAAATGTAATTTGGCCCCATTGGGCCATACGCATTTTCAGTATAACATAATTTAAACTATAATGTATGACTATTCATATGAAATTAGTTAATATTAACTCATTGCTGTGTAACTTGAATTTCTCTTCAATTTGTAGTATAAACTTGTTCATTATGTAGTAGCATTACAAAGTACTTCTGCTAGATGCCAGGAAGTCAAGGAAAACTTTTTAATATAAGAATTACTGTCAGTGTCTTTGAAAGAAGTGAGATCTAAAATAGCATCAAATAAGTAGAGCAAGTAGAACTCAAGTGTTCTTATAATATAATGATGTCTCAAAGACACATGGAAGCATTCCTAACTCTTGCACTTCACTATGTTTTAGCAGTAGGCTTATTGCCCTGACCATATGTACACACAAAATAATTGAGTATGTTGGAAAATACTTTCTGATATGACACTCACTTACAGAAATATCATAACCTCCACTTTCATTCACAGCAGGTTATAATCTGCTCTGTATATCATGGCATGAACTCAGTTTAGCATTCTGTTTAATAGACAAAATCATAACATATTAAATTTTAGTTGAAGCACAAATAAATTATACATTCATGAATATCTAAATAAACTACTTTTGTGCTCTAAATGTATATTTCTATTCTTCTTTTATTAAAAAAAAATATATATATATACACACACACACATACACACATATATATATTGAAAGCCAAGTAGGAACTATAAGGTATAAGGTTTGTTAGATGCTGGTATTTTGTAGATTAATAAGACATTCTCCCATCTCTCGATATGATTAAATGTTGACCAGGGATATTTCAGTAAACCCACACTTTAATAGAGTACATTTAGGAATCTCACAGTAATTTGCTGTTTCTATCGCTGAGAAACACAGCCAAAATTCATTTTCTAATGTCCCAATTAACACATATGTATTTGATGTAGTAGCTTCAGGGTACATTTAATTTCTGATAATGAAATAGTATAAACTCTTCCGAAACTGTGAAACTTGTTTAAATTTATTATTTTTAAACATATAAGCCTTTGAAGAAGCTAATTAAATCAATTAAACATTAAGATTGGAGCATTAAAGCATTACAAAAACTGTTTTCTTAGAACTCTAATAATTTGTGTCTCTCACAATCTATGAAGAAGTAATAATTAGCAATTCCCTTAGGGCTCATGAAAGAATTCCTTCAAAGGAAAAAATACACTTTAAAATATTATAATTTTTTATTGCCTTAAATTTACTTAGCATGAATGTCATTAATGCCATTCCAAACCTCTCAATCACTCTTACATTTAACATTTTCATAATATTCAGGTTAAAAAGTTACTGAGTCTGTCCTATTTCCATCATTCAGAGAGAGTTCTCTGTTTTATTTTGCTAATTTTAATTTGTTTTAATTTGTTAATCCTATGATCTACAACGGAGGAGGCAATGGCACCCCACTCCAGTACTCTTGCCTGGAAAATCCCATGGATGGAGGAGCCTGGTAGGCTGCAGTCCATGGGGTTGCGAAGAGTCGGACACGACTGAGCACCTTCACTCTCACTTTTCACTTTCATGCATTGGAGAAGGAAATGGCAACCCACTCCAGTGTTCTTGCCTGGAGAATCCCAAGGATGGAGGAGCCTGATGGGCTGCCATCTATGGAGTCGCACAGAGTCGGACATGACTGAAGCGACTTAGCAGCAGCAGCAGCAGCATGATCTACAATGTCTCTCTAGAAGTAGGTTTTAAAAACTGAATAGTGTCTTTCAGGTTTTGGGGGCACTATTATAAACATTAAGAAGTCATAATGTTCTAAATGATATTCTGGTGATTTAAGTAAGTTTCTAAAAGTAACTACTTCATTCTGTTTGGTAGTTAGAATAGGAAAAAGGATTCCAGAATGGCGGTGGCTAAAAGACAGGGAAGGGAAAACCTGCGAAAATAGAACAAAGGAAGGTCTGAGGACCGGAATGAGGACCTCAGGTAAATCAAACAGCAATCCTGCCTAGCCGAATTTACATACGGCAGGCCCAGGGGGAGGAGAAAAAACATAAAAAGAGGAGCCAAAGGGCAAGGGTGAGGTGGGAAGGGGGTGTCTCTCTCCCGCGGACTCTCTCTCTCTCTCTCCCTCCCTCCCTCTCTCTTCCTTCTCTTCATTTCTTTTGGGTCAGCACGCCTGCACACCTCAAGGATGTAATTTCCTTTATTTTCTAAGTAAAACTGAGCTGTAACACAGAGCTGTAATACTGATCTGTCCAAGAGCTGTGACACTGATCTGTCCAAGAACTATGACATGGTTTGTCCGAGGGCTTTAATGCTGGTCTGTCACTTCAAATTTTTGTTGTGACGAGACAGAACTGAGGAAATTACACACTCCCTCGACATCTATGGTGCCCTGACTCTGATTTAACCTGGCTGAAACAACCTCAGCCAGGCCCCAACAAGGAGGAAGCCAAGAACAGCAGGAGCCCAACTTGGCGAAAGCTCCTGGAGTGGAAGCAGAACACGAAGAAAACCCAGCGCAGGGGAAGTGACAAGAAGCCCAGCATGATGAAAACTGGGACAGTGAAAAACGAACTCAGCAGAAAGCTTTCAGGGCTCAGTCTCAGATTCCAGAAGACTCTGGCTAAGGTAGGAGGGCCTCCCTGCTATGGCTGGAGAGACATATGCCTAACAAAATGTTAATTCTTTTACAATCTCTCATTTCTTGTTTCTTCAAAACCCCCAGGTGAACAGGTGAGCAGCAGTGGATGCAACTGAGGGACTCTGAAGAGGCTACTCCTCAGTATGTCCCAAAGGCTCCACTATCTGCTGAGCCCCAGGAGCTGTTACCCAAGCCGGTGGGGTCTTCTGTCCTTAATCTTCTTTGTGCCAAGGATTAGGCCAATGAAAACTGTGAGCATAGATCAGGTATTTAGCAGATTTTCAGGCAGGTTATGAAGGGGATTCCTTGGCACGTTTTTTCCATTGCTTTTTCCTCCTGTCCTTCAGCTCCTCTCTCCTGGAACTTGAGCCCAGCCAAAACTCATGCATGATGCCCGGCTTCAGGACATAATGAAGCTCAGGCTCTGATGTCTCATTGCAAAAATTCAGTTAGAGACACAGCAATAGGTAAGAGGTGGATTTGTTAGAATTCTGAGAGAAGCACACTCTGCAGGGTGTGGTCCATTACAAAGGGTAAGTGTTTTGGCCATGAAATGTGGTCTGGCTAGGTTTTGCAAGCTGAGTGAATTCACATAATAATGAGTGGGAGGATCATCAAACCATTGTGGAACCACCCACTCCTCCATCTTTTAACAGCATCTTGGAACTGTCCTGCCACCTCTGGGTGTGTCATTTCGCTTGCAGATTGGGGATTAAGGTTTACTTGAATTTGACTTGTCATCTTGGACCCAACTGATTTTAATTGGTTTATGTTATGCCCTTGTGCTATGCCATTCTTTCAAAAGTTGTGCCCTGCCCCCTTCCCTCCTGTTTTATGCTCTTTTCCTGAGTCCCTTCCAGGCCCACAATGTTCCCTCTAGATATTCAGGCATTCATCTTCCATGGTTCCAACAACATGTGCAACATCAGCATCTCAGACAGACACACAATGCCTGCTAGAAGTCTATTTGTTGGCCTCTCTTCAAAGGCAATTGGGCTTCCAGGGATAATGTTTGTCACTTTGGGAATTATCCCTGCAGGCCATTTAGGCCCAAACCCTTACCACTCTTCTTCTAAAGTCACAAACATACCCCCGGATCACATCTCCACTCCACTTTTATGGAACATCTGGTCTGTTGCCTCTTATAAATTTGTTAAGCCACTTATTAACTCCTACAACCAGGACCCTGCCCCCTTATGGGCAACATTGCTCCATCCCACTTATTATTAAAATAATCTTAATGCCCCTAACAGGGCCAGATAACCCATTTCTTTGTCATCACTTCTCTTATTACCCAAAGTGGGTCTATCACAATGAAATGTTTACCATTGGAGACACCCTAACCTGCTCATATGGAGGACTAGGGGAGGAAATCAGTGAATTACAATCTCTTAGAGCAGTAAGGCAATGGCAACCCACTCCAGTACTCTTGCCTGGAAAATTCCATGGATGGAGGAGCCTGGTAGGCTGCAGTCCATGGGGTTGCGAAGAGTCGGACATGACTGAGCACCTTCACTCTCACTTTTCACTTTCATGCAGTGGAGAAGGAAATGGCAACCCACTCCAGTGTTCTTGCCTGGAGAATCCCAGGGACAGGGGAGCCTGGTGGGCTGCCGTCTATGGGGTTAAACAGAGTCAGACACGACTGAAGCGACTTAGCAGCAGCAGCAGCAGAGCAGTAAGAGGATAAGGCTTATAACTGTTTCACCAGGTTCCCAGTCTCAGGGCACAGACTTGGACTGCTTTACCTCATGATATTTATTCCCATCTGTGGTGAACAAACTGGCAACAAGTTAAAATTACAACCCCTTCATCCTATCTAGCACTGGTCATGATGGAAACCCTAGGGACACCCAACTCCAGTCCGGGGGTCCCAGGTCAACCTGCCTCAACCTGCCTAGGGATCTGGTCCTCAAAAGTTTGTCATGCCTCAACCTGCTCTGGGATCTGCCAGTCCAGGGGTCCCAGGTGGTTATCATGACTTGACCTGCCCAGGGACCCAATTCTTGGGAGGCCGACCTCCCTTGACCTGCCTAAGGATTCAATCTCCAGGAGACTGTCATGCTTCAGCTTGGTGGGGATCTGCACCCTGACCTGGGGATGCCTGGCTCTCAGGTTGCAACAGTACTGGGTAGGATAAGCTTCAGAAAGACTCACCCCTAAGGAAGTCCACCCATGGAAATGGAAATAGAAGGAAGCCTATTAGTTGTGGGACTATGTCCAGTCTCGGCAATAACTCAGGAGCCTAATGAGAACCCCATTGCCTTTCTGGAAATGCTAAAAGAGGCCCTCCAAAAGTTTACCAATCTGGATTTACTTAGACTCTTACGAGGGACAGGTGATTTTAAAGGACAAATTCCTGTCCCAATGTGCACCAGACATCAGAATCAACTTACAACAGCTATAGTAGCAGGATCCTGCTGTCTCTTTAGATGAGATGGTCCAGAGAGCCACCAATACATTTTATAACAAAGAACAGGCCCAGGAGAGGGAGAAAAGGAAAGAGACAAGGCATGCCCAGATGCTGGCTGCCCTCCAGGGAAATCCTATGGCAAACCCCAAGTCTTTGAAGGACAAGGCACAAGGCAAATGCCTAATCTGTAGACAGGTGGGGCTTTGGGCCAAAGAGTGCCCAAACTGTGACAAGTCTCCTAAAATGGCTTGATATAAATGCCATCAATTGGGACATTGAATAGCACTCTGCCCTTGGGACCCAAGAGCCTCAAGGTCAAGTGGCAAGCCTTCCCTCAGAATGTTTCAACAGGACTGAAGGGGCCCTCTCCAGCCAGCCTGCCTGTCACAGATAATCATCATGGGGCTGAAGCCAAGGGTGTAACTGGATGTGGCAGGTATGTCCGAGATTCTTGGTTGACACGGGGGCTACCTGTTCTGTCCTGACCTCCTATTCCTGAGCCTTCTCCTCCCAAACCTGTACCATTTTGGGTGCTATAGGAAAAACAACTACTAAAAGATTCACCAGAGCAGTTTTTTGTTGCTGTGATGGACAAATATTTTCCCACCAGTCTGGTGGTCCCTGCGTGTCCTACTCCCTTATTGGGAAGAGATATACTCACTAAACTGGGGACCACCCTTGTGATGGGAAGTTTTTCAGCCCCTAGAGCCCTACAGCTTCTGTTTACTACTGAAGAACCCATTACAGCCTCTCCAATAAAGAGGGGCCAAAAACTATGGGAGGACAAAATTAACCCCCAGGTGTGGGACCAGGGGACCCCTGGACAAGCCCACCAAGCTGAATCGGTCATCATTGTCCTCTGAGATCCCACTCGGTTTCCTAACTGGAAACAATATCCACTCAGAAGAGAGGCTCAGGAGGGATTACAGCCTCTACTAAATAAATTCCTTGCTTGTGGGCTATTGTGAAGTCGCTCAGTCGTGTCCGAATCTTTGCGACCCCATAGACTGTAGCCTATCAGGCTCCTCCCTCCATGGGATTTTCCAGGCAAGAGTGCTGGAGTGGATTGCCATTTCCTTCTCCAGGGGATCTTCCCAACCCAGGAAATGAACCCAGGTCTCCCACATTGCAGGCAGACGCTTTACCTCTGACTTAACGGGGGTTGCCACCTTAGTTCTGCAGACTAATTTGCCAGAAACCCCTTCATATACTGAAGGTGAGACTCTTAAAGCTAAGAGTGAGGGCCTTCAAGAAGATCATATGGAGTGGTTCCAAAAGGAGGGACTCCTTTTTCTGCCTGGGAGCCTCCAATGGAAGTTGGTTAACTCCTTACATGCCACCACTCATTTAAGGGAAAAGGCCCTCCAAAGATTACTAGAAAGGCCTTTCAGAAGAAAAGCCCTTCAAACGACTATAAGGCAAGTGGTTTCCTCTTGTCCCACTTGTCAATTAAACAACCGCCAAAGAGTTTAATTTAATTCAAAAGCAGAGACATTACTTTGCCAACAAAGGTCCGGCTAGTCAAGGCTATGGTTTTTCCTGTGGTCATGTATGGATGTGAGAGTTGGACTGTGAAGAAGGCTGAGCGCCGAAGAATTGATACTTTTGAACTGCGGTGTTGGAGAAGACGCTTGAGAGTCCTTTGGACTGCAAGGAGATCCAAGCAGTCCATTCTGAAGGAGATCAGCCCTGGGATTTCTTTGGAGGGAATGATGCTAAAGCTGAAACTCCAGTACTTTGGCCACCTCATGCGAAGAATAGACTCATTGGAAAAGACTCTGATGCTGGGAGGGATTAGGGGCAGAAGGAGAAGGGGACGACAGAGGATGAGATGGCTGGATGGCATCACTGACTCGATGGACATGAGTCTGAGTGAACTCCGGGAGTTGGTGATGGACAGGGACGCCTGGCGTGCTGCGATTCATGGGGTCACAAAGAGTCAGACACGACTGAGAGACTGAACTGAACTGAACTGAACTGAACTAAGGAGTTTAAAGATCCCAGCTGGCCCAGCCTGTCCAGTCACATGAGACCTACCCAGGAGAGGACTGGCAGATCAACTTCACCCAGATGCCAGTTTCTCAAGGGTATAAATACCTAATAGTCATGATAGACACATTCACAGGATGGATTGAAGGCTTTCCCACCAGGACTGAGAAAGCTGAGGAGGTGGCAAAAAACTGCTGCATGAAATCATTCCAAGATTTTGTCATTACAAAGTGACAATGGAACATCACTTACTTCTAAGGTCACCCAAGGGGTCTCTAAAGCATTGAGCATTAATTATTATCTCCATTGTGCCTTGAAGCCTCAGGAAAGGTAGAAAGAGCCAACCAATTCTTAAAATCAATGATAAAAATTATAACCCAGGAGACCTCCCTGGGATGAAAGGAGGCTTTACCAATAACACTCCTCCGCACCTGTATTGCCTCTAAGGAACAGGTTGGTCTTAGTCCTTATGAGATGCTATATCAGAGACCTTTTATTTATGTCAATGACCTCTTCCTAGATCCAGAGGCTCAGACCCTCCCATCTTATTCCATGGCCATTGGGTAATTCCAACATGATATATGCTTGTAAGGTATGAACCAAGATGAACCAGGGCCTGAAAGATTCTAAGGAGTCACCACTATATGCTCCATGGACTCAAGTCCTAATTAAAGTCTAGAAAGATGGGTCCTCAAAGGCTTAACCCAAGTCCACATGGAAGGGCCCCTACCCTGTAATACTTTCTACCCCCACAGCAGTCAAGGTGCCAGGACATGACTCCTGGATTCACTACTCATATAAGTCAAGCCATGGAAGAAAACAGAAGAGGACACTCAATACACCTGTGAGCCCCTGGGAGATCTCAGATACCTATTCAGAACTACAAATGAGTGACATTCTAATAAAACCCCCAAAATCTAGTTTCTGGGGATAAGATTTCTCAGGACAGCTCTAAAGAGCCAACACAGCTTGGCAGGGGTTGTACTCCAAAACAGACAGGAGATAGATCTTCTGATCCCTGAATAGGGAGGGACTTGAACCATCCTGGTGATGGAAATTTGGAGTTGGCTAATGCCCCTACTAGTCCCTGTTATACCATATTGATGCCGCTTATGGTTGCTCCATGTATTATCAATGGTCTAACCTGTTTTGTCTCTGCCCAGGTCAACAAGCTAAAGCATGCAATGCCAGTTCAAAAAGGATATATAAAACTACAGCTGCCCACAGAAAATATCACTCACCTTTAGATGGACACTGCTATAAGGACTCTGAGGTCTGAGACCAGCAAGTGGGTGAGGCCCAATGCCCCTCACTGTACCGATCCAGCAGGAAGTAGCCAGAAAGACCTCGATGCCCCTATCCCCAAAGAATTGGGCCTCCCATCTCTTAAGGGGGAAATGTTAGGTAGTTAGAATAGGAAAAAGGAGTCCAGAATGGTGGTGGCTAAAAGACAAGGAAGGGAAAAGCCTGAGAAAATATAACAAAGGAAGGTCCAAGGACAGGAATGAGGACCTCAGGTAGAACAAACAGCACTCCTGGCTAGCCCAGTTTACATAGGACAGGTCCAGGGGGAGGAGAAAGAACGTAAAAAGAGGAGCCAAAGGGCCAGAGGTCTCTCTCTCTCACATGCGTGCTCTCTCCCTGTCTCCCTCTCTCCCCCCACCTCTCTCTCTCTCCCTCTCTCTTTAGTCTTTTTGTATCTTTCGGGTCGGATGCTTTCAAGCCTTGAGGATATATTTTCCTTTATTTTCTAAATAAAACTGAACTGTGACACTGTCTGTCCAAGAGCTGTGACATGGTCTGTCGGGGGTTTAATGCTGATCTGTCACTTCAAATTTCTGTTGTGACAAGAGAGAACTGAGGAAATCACACACTCCCTCAACATCTCTAGGAGAATTATAAAAGTTGTAAATTGATATATCTTAGTTCATTAAAAAAGAATCTTATGGCTAGAACTATTGTGTTTTTGAGACAGTAAAATATTAATAATAGTTTTGTTTGAAACTAGACAGTTCATATAATTTTAATGCAAAAATAAAAATGACAAAGTGAGATATTAGTGGTAATATTAAGATCAGTCTAGGCTGAAGGAGCCAGAAATCTAATTATGCTTTAGCCCTATGATACCTTTTTCCTGAAAAGTCCTTAAGGGAGATATCTGTGTAAAGGGCACAAAAAGTTGATAAAGGAAATGGTTCTGTATTAATAACTTCACAACTCTGGTCCAATTAGATTGGACCAAACTGAGTGTTCTGCCTAGACTAAAGGTTCTAACTCTAAAGGGAAATTAACAGCCACTTGTTGCAGTACAATAATGTTAACCAGAAAAATATGGGAAAATGTATACATGCTTATTGGAATGCACCAACACAGCCAGAAAATATCTTCACTTACTGTCCATCGGGTTTACTTAGGCCTGTCTAAGGCAGGTGTAGATTCAGAAGAGGAAGACAAAGATGATCAGTTTGACACAATAGAATCAGAATTACGTCATCTTATCTCGATTACTCCATGGAAGTTGACATACAAAGCCTTGTGAATTGGCAAATTGTTTGGAAGGATCCAGGCTACAATAGAAGGCGATCTCAGAAATCACTTAATACAAAGAAGCCTCCTATCAACCAAGAATCACACAGGCAAGAATAAAAGATGCAATAAAACCTGTGCCCTCTGTCAAATCAACTTAACTCTCATACTGTTCACCACATATATTTAAACTTGAAATAAAGAAATCTCAAATAAAGAGAATTCACTATGGAATCTTTTGTCTATAAACTCCCTATGAGAGTTTTACACTGACTAAACTTTAAACCACCAATTATATTGCATATGTCTTAAGTAAATTTTACTGATTCCTCTGTTCTGCTGTAGAGAGTCTCATACTCAGGATGGGAGGACATTAGATGGCCTAGTTATGTAAAATTTATTCAATTAAATTAACTTACTGTGCCTGTTGCAATGAAGAAAACAATGGCATTAATAGTGTTTCACAGAGCTTATATAATGTGGTAGGAAATAACCCACGAATGAGCATGTAGTGAAGTTTAAGTATACAATTAAAATCAAGGTAAAAATGAAAGACGTGTCAAAGTTGATTTTCTTTTCTCTCTCTCTCTCTTTTACTCTCCCCATCCCTCCCTCTCTTTTTCTTTTGTCTCAGTTTATTTATTTTATTTGACCTGCCTTCAAGGGTAGAGCCTGGAACTCTAGAGACAGCAAAGCACTGCTCAGGAACCTAGATGTAAAGCAGTGGAAATAGGACCCAATCGGTATTATGCAGGCACCTAGGGACACAGGCTGGTTCTACTCCCACTGGAATCTAAAAGAAAGTGAAATATCAACTTTTCTTATTTTTCCTATTACTCTCTTCTCAGCTTTTAGGTTCTTGACTAGATTCAGGAAACTTTCTGTCACATATTTTACCTGCTCTTTTGATTTTTTGTACAATATGTTGTCAATATAAATATCCTGAATTTGATCCCCTTCTTGCTTGCTTGGATCCCCTGCCTTTTTCTCAGGAATCGATCCCTTTTTGTAAAACATTAATCATTGTCTTTGGGACTTTAACTACTGGACATCCTGAGGATTAAACCTTTTGTAAACCTGACCCCAGAGCCTTCCTTTCTTGTTCTATTGGCTCCTAAATCCTCCTGGGAAAGTGAAAGTTGCGCAGTCCTGTCTGACTCTTTGCAACATCATGGACTATACATCCATTGAATTCTCCATGCCAGAATAGTGGAATGGGTAGCCTTTCCCTTCTCCAGGGGATCTTCCCAATCCAGGGACTGAACCCAGGTCTCCAACATTACAGGCGGATTCTTTACCAGCTAGGCCACAGGGAATCCTCCTGGGACTCAGTGCTTTAAACTAGCTTTATATCTGAATTGATCAATATGTAAATGGTGTGCTTGTCATATAAGTGGACTGGATTCTAACTTGAGATCATCACGACAGACCAACTTCAGTCCAAAATTTGTCATCTTTTAAATTTATATCTAATCAATCAGAATTGGGTTCTCAAACCCTGAAGATCTCATTAAAAAAAAAAAAAACAAAAAACCAGTCTCAATGACTTGTTTCCATCACTTCAGTTCAGTTCAGTTGCTCAGTCATGTCTGACTATTTGCAACCCCGTGAACTGCAGCACGCCAGGCCTCCCTGGCCAGCACCAACTCCCAGAGTTCAACCAAACCCATGTCCACCGAGTTGGTGATGCCATCCAACCATCTCATCCTCTGTCATCCTCTTCTCCTCAACTGAGTCAGCTCTTTGCATCACGTGGCCAAAGTATTAGAGTTTCAGCTTCAACATCAATCCCTCCAATGAACACCTAGGACTGATCTCATTTAGGATGGACTAGTTGGATCTCCTTGCAGTCCAAGGGACTCTCAAGAGTCTTCTCCAACACCACAGTTCAAAATCATCAATTCTTCAGTGCTCAGCTTTCTTTATAGTCCCACTCTTTATAGTCCACATCCACACATGACCACTGGTAAAACCATAGCCTTGACTAGACGGACCTTTGCTGGCAAAATAATGTCTCTGCTTTTTAATATGCTGTCTAGGTTGGTCATAACTTTCTTTCAAAGGAGTAAGCATCTTTTAATTTCATGGCTGCAAAATCATCTACAGTGATTTTAGAGCCCCCAAAAATAAAGTCTGACACTGTTTCCACTGTTTCCCCATCGATTTGCCATGAAGTGATGGGACCAGATGCCATGATCCTAGTTTTCTGAATGTTGAGCTTTAGGCCATCTTTTTCACTCTCCACTTTCACTTTCATCAAGAGGCTTCTGAGTTCCTCTTCACTTTCTGCCATAAGGGTGGTGTCATCTGCATATCTGAGGTTATTGATATTTCTCCTGGCATCTTGATTCCAGCTTGTGTGTCATCCAGTCCAGCATTTCTCATGATGTACTCTGCATATAAGTTAAATAAGCAGGGTGACAATATACAACCTTGATGCACTCCTTTTCCTATTTGGAATCAGTCTGTTGTTCCATGTCCAGTTCTAACTGTTGCTTCCTGACCTGCATATAGGTTTCTCAAGAGGTAGGTCAGGTGGTCTGGTATTCCCATCTCTTTCAGAATTTTCCACAGTTTATTGTGATCCACTTGTTTCCATAAAAAAAAAACTTTAAAAATGACTCTCTTTTTAGCTCTTCAATATGTTTCTATTGGGCTTACCTGGTGACTCCCACAGTAAAGAATCTGCCTGTAATTCAGGAGACCTAGATTCAACCCCTGGGTCAGGAAGATTCCCTGGAGAAGGGAATCACTACCCACTTCAGTATTCTTGCTTAGAGAATCACATGGACAGAGGAGCCTGGTGAGCTACAGTCCAGGGGGTCACAAAGAGTCAGACATGACTGAGCAATTAACATTTTCACATTATGTTTCTATCAAAGTTTGCAGATGTTTCAGATAATTTTTCTTTTGTATGTTTTCTAATTTTCTTGACACTGAGTAGTATATATGCACCATATTCATTTTATTTTGAATAAAGCATGAACACATGCTAGACTGTTATATTTTAAGGTTTCTATCTTACTACTCTTCCTAACACTTGCACCCTTGCACACTTTGTACCTTCCTAACGTTTGAGCCCTGTGTCTGTGATGAGTATTTGTCTACTAACTTACATTAACTGCTTCCATAGTACAGAGTCATTACTCAAGGACAGCTTTCTAGCCATGCAATATATTTCTTAGTCACTGTTCCCTCTTGGATTGGCCATGTGACTAGCTTTTGTCAAAGAAATCCCAGTTCTGGTCTAAGGCTTTGAAACACAAATCTGCCTCCTCCATATTGTGTTATTATTTCCACTCTTAGTTGCTCAGTCATATCTGACTCTTTGTGACCCCATGTACTGTAAGACCAGGTTCCTTTGCCATGGAATTTCCCTGGCAAGAATACTGGAATGGGTTGCCATTTCCTCCTCCAATGGATCTTCCCAACCCAGGGATCGAAGCTGTGTCTCTTATGTCTTTTGCATTGGCAGGTGGATTCTTGACTACTAGCACCACCATAGAAGCCCCATTATTTTCCAATAACTATGTGCAAATAATGATACATAAATAAGGGATGGTGAAGACTCCATCAGAAAATTACTAGAACTAATCAATGACTATAGTAAAGTTGCAGGATATAAAATCAACACACAGAAATCCCTTGCATTCCTATACACTAATAATGAGAAAACAGAAAGAGAAATTAAGGAAACAATTTCATTCACCATTGCAACGAAAAGAATAAAATACTTAGGAATATATCTACCTAAAGAAACTAAATACCAATACATAGAAAACTATAAAACACTGGTGAAAGAAATCAAAGAGGACACTAATAGATGGAGAAATATACCACATTCATGGATTAGAAGAATCAATATAGTGAAAATGAGTATACTACCCAAAGCAATTTATAGATTCAATGCAATCCCTATCAAGCTACCAACGGTATTCATCACAGAGCTAGAATAAATAATTTCACAATTTGTATGGAAATACAAAAAACCTCAAATAGCCAAAGCTATCTTGAGAAAGAAGAATGGAACTGGAGGAATCAATCTGCCTGACTTGAGGCTCTACTACAAAGCCACAGTCATCAAGACAGTATGGTACTGGCACAAAGACAGAAATATAGATCAATGGAACAAAATAGAAAGCCCGGAGATTAATCCACGCACATATGGACATCTTATCTTTGACTAAGGAGGCAAGAATATACAATGGATTAAAGACAATCTCTTTAACAAGTGGTACTGGGAAAATTGGTCAACCACTTGTAAAAGAATGAAACTAGACCACTTTCTAACAACATAAACAAAAATAAACTCAAAATGGATTAAAGATCTCAACGTAAGACCAGAAACTATAAAACTCCTAGAGGAGAACATAGAAAAACACTCTCTGACATACATCACAGCAGGATCCTCCATGACCCACCTCCCAGAATATCGGAAATAAAAGCAAAAATAAACAAATGGGACTTAACTAAACTTAAAAGCTTCTGCACAACAAAGGAAACTATAAGCAAGGTGAAAAGACAGCCTTCAGAATGGGAGAAAATAATAGCAAATGAAGCAATTGACAAACAACTAATCTCAAAAATGTACAAGCAACTCCTACAGCTCAATTCCAGAAAAATAAATGACCCAATCAAAAAATGGGCCAAAGAACTAAATAGACATTTCTCCAAAGAAGACATACAGATGGCTAACAAACACATGAAAAGATGCTCAACATCACTCATTATCAGAGAAATGCAAATCAAAACCACTATGAGGTACCATTTCACGCCAGTCAGAATGGCTGCGATCCAAAAGTCTACAAGTAATAAATGCTGGAGAGGGTGTGGAGAAAAGGAACCCTCTTACATTGTTGGTGGGAATGCAAACTAGTACAGCCACTATGGAGAACAGTGTGGAGATTCCTTAAAAAACTGGGAATAGAACTGCCTTATGATCCAGCAATCCCACTGCTGGGCATACACACTGAGCAGACCAGAATTGAAAGAGACACGTGTACCCCAATGTTCATCGCAGCACTGTTTATAATAGCTAGGACATGGAAGCAGCCTAGATGTCCATCAGCAGATGAATGGATAAGAAAGCAGTGGTACATATACACAATGGAGTATTACTCAGCCATTAAAAAGAACACATTTGAATCAGTGCTAATGAGGTGGATGAAACTGGAGCCTATTATACAGTGAAGTAAGCCAGAAAGAAAACACCAATACAGTATACTAACGTATATATATGGAATTTAGAAAGATGGTAACAATAACCCTGTATACGAGACAGCAAAAGAGACACTGATGTATAGAACAGTCTTTTGGACTCTGTGGGAGAGGGAGAGGGAGAGGGTGGGATGATTTGGGAGAATGGCATTGAAATATGTATAATATCACATATGAAACGAGTCACCAGTCCAGATTCAATGCATGATACTGGATGCTTCGGGCTGGTGCACTGGGATGACCCAGAGGGATGGTATGGGGAGGGAGGAGGGAGGAGGGTTCAGGATGGGGAACACATGTATGCCTGTGGCGGATTCACTTCGATATACGGCAGAACCAATACAATATTGTAAAGTTTAAAAATAAAATAAAATTTAAAAAAAAAAGGAAGAATCCTCAATCACTCTATCACTAAAGGGAAGAAAGACATGCTGCAACCAAAAATAACAAATTAAAACTCTTTTGTAAATAATAAAGAAATTTTTTTCTTCAGGTATCATATATTCATATTTTAGATCATTTTATTATCACCACATATTTGCCTTAACTACCTAGAGCAAACAGAACACTTTTAATTCAAGTAACATTTATGTTTCTCCATTGGGAAGTTTTTGTAGCTGCTCCTAGAGTAGGTTTAGTGTTCCTCCTATGTGTTCCCCTTGTCCATGTTATTAATATATCACATATAATGTCTGTAATTAAGCCATACTATATAGTTTTTTTAATGTAAAAAAGAACAGGCATTTAATGTGACCCTTATAAGCTTATTCCTAAAGAAGACTAGACCTGGAAGGGACAGAGTGGAATGACAAGAATATATAGGTAGCAGATGAGATCTACTTAATACAATGCAATACTAGTACTGCCATCTCTGTATTTACAAGGTACTTTATAGTTTTACAAAAACACATTTGCATCTGCGATCCCATTTAGTAATCATAACACTCCTGTAAAGATGGCAAAGATTATCATCCCCATTTTACAAATATAACCTTAGAAACCAAAGTAGAAATGGAATTCAATTAACACATGAGTCAATGCATTTAGAAAGCTTCTAAAAATGTTGCAGAAGACATGTATTCTATTCATTATAGGTTTAATTTAACTTTCCCAAGTAGACTGTATTTGTATTTGCTCACAGAATAGGAGTAGTTTCTGCCTTGTTCTGGATAACAACCTCAGCACCTTACCTTTTAACTTGAAACATATGAAATCCTAAATAGGTATGCACTCAAGTAAGAAGTGATTTAACACATAGCAACAATTGGAAAACCACTTTGCTTTAAGATCTAAAGGCTCTACTGACATCTCAGAAAGTCAACAGATACACTAATTTTTTTAATTTTATTTTTTAATTGAAGGATAATTTCTTTACAATGTTGTGTTGGTTTCTGCTTCATAGAAACTCGAATCAGCCATAATTATGAATATATCCCCTCCATTCTCTGTCCCATTCCACCCCTCTAGGTCATCACAATTGGCTAAGCTGGGGTCCCTGTGTTATATAGTAACTTCCCACTAGCTATCTCTCACATTCGTTGAATCAGGCAGAAAGGGCATTCCAGGAAAAAAAAAAAAAAACTACTTCTGCTTCACTGACTACACTAAAGTCTTTGACTGTGTGGATCACAGCAAACTGTGGGAAATTCTTAAAGAGATGAGAGTACCAGACCACCTTAACTGTCTCATGAGAAACTTGTATGCAGGACAAGAAGCAACAGAACAGGACATGGAACATGGACTGGTTCAAAATTGGGAAAGGAGTATGTCAAGACCGCATATTTTCACCTTGCTTATTTAACTTATATCCAGAGTACATTAAGGAAAAAAGAGGGCTGGATAAATCAGAAAGTGGAATCAAGATTGCTGGGACAAATACCAACAATCTCAGAAATGCAGATGATACTACTCTAATGCCAGAAAGTGAAGAGGAACTAAAGAGCCTCTTGATGAAGGTGAAAGGAGAGTGAATAAGCTGGCTTCAAACTCAACATTGGGAAAAAAAATCGTGGCATCTGGTCCCATCATTTCATGGCAAATAAATTAGGGAAAAGTGGAAACCGTGACAGAGTTTTTCTTGGGCTCCAAAATCACTGAGGACAGTGACTGTAGCCATGAAATTAAAAGATGCTTGTTCCTTGGAAGGAAAGCTATGACAAACTTAAATAGCATATCAAAAAGCAGAGATATCACTTTGCTGATAAAGGTCTGTATAGTCAAATGTCTTCCAGTAGTCATGTACAGATATGAGTAAATACGTCTGAGCACCGAAGAACTGGTGCTTTCAAATTTTGGTGCTGAAGAAGACTCTTGCGAGACCCTTGAAAGTAAGGAGATCAAACAGGTCAATCCTAAAGGAAATCAACCCTGAATATTCATTGGAAGGACTAGTGCTGAAAGTGAGCCTCCAATACTTTGGCCACCTAATGCTAAGATTCAACTCAGTTTGGAAATATTGAGGGCAGGAGAAGAAGGATAGGACAGAGGATGAGATGGCTAGATGGCATCACTGACTCAATTGACATGAATTTGAGCAAACACCAGGAGATAGTTGAGGATAGAGGGAACTGGCATGCTGCAGTGCATGCAGTCACAAAGAGTCAGACATGACTTGGCAAGTGAACAACAAAAACAACTATGTATTTTACACACGATAGTGTGTATATGTAAATGCTACTATCTTAATGCATCCTACCTTCTCCTTCACCCACCGTGTCCACAAGTCTGTTCTCTATTTCCGTGTCTCCGTTTCTTCCCTGCAACCACAATTTCAAAAGATATAACTAATTTGAAAACAATGTTTTCTCCTGGTTTATTCATTTAATATCCTTTTAAATGAGCCCTTACAACTTCACCAAAAATATTTCCAACTGAATATTTGTGTAAGCTTATTTTATTAACTGTTAGATTTGCAGAATTTGAAAAGTCAGTAGTGTTCAGAACGCCATGTGAGACAAAAAAATCTAATGAACAACTGCAATTTTTTCTTATTTGGTGCAAAAATGTTAGTCAATATTTGTGTCATGCCCATCAATATGCCTCATACACTTATTTAGCATTGATGTATCTTAAATATAAATCAATATTAAAAGTGTTAGTGGCTATGCCTATCTGCATTTGGTATGATTAACTTTCAAAGAGGGAAATTATCAGCAGCCAAAACACTTCAAAAATGTAGTTCAGAAATTCAAAGAAGCTTTTACTAGATTAATCAACCATGTGAAAATAGCATCTTTGAACTATAGATAATTTCACATAATATGACAGCTAACTAAGCTTTTCTTAAGTACAATTTTTCTAAAGAAACTGAAAAGCTTTTCCAACAAGTTTTTAGACTGGACATTTTTATATATTCAAAGGGAGATGATGTTTCCTTCCTTACCTCTACAATTTTAGGTGCTTGCACTCCTAAATAAAATAGATTTTTTTTCAGGTTAATCACCTTTAGCCAGAATCTGAACTGTTTCTTGTTAAATTCAATTGCTTTTAGGCTTAAACTACTTCTTAGATGTTCCCTTTCATAATTAAGGTAAAATCCTCAATTAAAATCCCTTCTGTAGTTCTGGTTTATTGTCAGTGTGCCAACCTAATTCACTGTTAGATCTCTAGTGTAACTGAAATGTACAATAATTCATGTTTATCTGAGTACACTTACAAATTACAGGTTGAACATTTATTTGAGACTTAATGAGTGTGTGTGTGTGTGTGTGTGTGTGTGTGTTTCTTTTAAGACTCATTTTGGAGTTGCAATTCACTTTCTAGTTCTCCTATTCTATCAATTCCAAAATAAACAGCAATTTCCTGTTATTTTTATTAAGGTTTTTATTTTTGAATTATTCCAAAGAAGAAAGAGAGGTTTGGTACATTATATTTTGTATCTAAAATATCTGACTAGCACTTGGAACAAATTTCACTGCTTAATGATTCTTACTGTTCCATACCACCATTAAATACAAGCAAGGAACTCTATTACTTTTTAACCAAACATTTTTGGTTTTATGCCTGCCTATATATATGTACCTTAATTTATCCTATTACCAATGACAATGTTCTTTATTTATGGAAAGTTGTTTGTTGAGCTTTGAAAGCAGGTCATATTAGTCCAAATCATTAGTCATGATTCTTAGAGACCCAAACAAGTGAATACTTTTGAAAATTGAATTATAGCAATTTTATACTGTTCTTTATGATTTTGTTTGTCTGTTAGTACCTTGGAAAATCTAAACATTTTAGGAAAGTACACAAAGTTTCAATATCTGAGGCACAATTCACAACTGTGTATCCAGCCAAAACATAATCCCTAGAGTGAAAATAAATTAAAGTCAAATAAAAGTTAATTTCTAATCTAACTTCATATTTATGTTTATCAGCAAAAAGTAAAAGCTTTGCAAAAGCTTAGGATGTCAATTATCTTATTTTTGCATGTATTTCCTACATAATTTTTAAAAACATATTTAATGTTTTAATTTTATTCTTTTGGAGCATTTTGTTGCATCTACAGTGTCCATGAAATGATTAAAATATTTGTGAACAAAAGGAAAAACTATACATGCCTGTATATGGTATTCAAGTGTTAATTCATTCTCTATAATCATGTTCAGATGGTTTCCCTCCATCTCATCCCTTCTTTTTCTTCCTTATTTAATTATTTTTGATCTTTGCCAATATCTTGAAAACTAACTTGACATTTTTCATAATTTCACTTTTCAATATACTTAACCCATCCTTTCTCTAATGGCACCCCACTCCAGTACTCTTGCCTGGAAAATCCCATGGACGGAGGAGCGTGGTGGGCTGCAGTCCATGGGGTCGCTAGGAGTCGGACACGACTGAGCGACTTCACTTTCACTTTTCACTTTCATGCACTGGAGAAAGAAATGGCAACGCACTCCAGTGTTTTTGCCTGGAAAATCCCAGGGACAAGGGAGCCTGGTGGGCTGCCGTCTATGGGGTTGCACAGAGTCGGACACGACTGAAGTGACTTAACAGTGCATGAAGATGGAGAAGGCAATGGAACTCCACTCCAGTACTCTTGCCTGGAAAACCCCATGGACAGAGGAGCCTGATAGGCTGCAGTCCATGGGGTCACTAAGAGTCTGACACGACTGAGCGACTTCCCTTTCACTTTTCACTTTCATGCAGTGGAGAAGGAAATGGCAACCCACTCCAGTGTTTTTGCCTGGAGAATCCCAGGGACAAGGGAGCCTGGTGGGCTGCCGTCTATGGGGTTGCACAGAGTCGGACACGACTGAAGTGACTTAGCAGCAGCAGCAGTGCATGAAGATAAAATAGATTCCTTACAGTTTGATCTTAAGTGCTTATACAAAAGTAATTCAAGGAATATCATATTTTAAAATATGGTAAAAAGAAGGCCATTGTTATAGATTGGGTTTCCTGTGGAAATAGACTGGGCAAAGGAGGTTAGATGCTGGAGTTTTACTGGGATGTGCCCTCAAGTTTTATGCCTCACATCACAGAAGTAAGTTGATCTATGACATAGTTACAGTAAGAAATGTAGTGGATCTTATGGGACACACTGAAGCTGAGATGATCCTTGAGTGTTTTCCCAGGTTGAGGCAAGCAGGTCATGTCTTTATTTACCAGCATTTACCTATCATTGGATATAGTCTTCCTAGGAAACAGAGTTTTTCTTTCAAGAAGGTGGTCATCGTAAGTTGAGACAGTTCTCAAAGTGAGCTCACAGCTCCACATTACAAGCCAACAACCTTCCCAGGATCTGAAGGAATAAATCCTCTAGGACTGAAGGCAGAATCTGGCAGCATAGCACCCACAATAGACAATATGCCTAAAATTATTACCTTGATGTAAACTTAAAGGTAAGTTCTTTCAATTTGATGTATTACATGAAGGAAATCATAGGAAAACTAAAAGTTTATAGTTTATTCATATTTGAAAAATTAGAGGGACAAGTGTTGTCACAAACAGAATTTATGTTTAGTAATTTTATTTCTGGACCTACTTTCCTTTCTTAGTCAACTTTTTCTCATTTTTCTTTCTGATAAATATTCACTTTCCGTATATATTTTTTTTCTCTGAATTCATGATCTCTCCTACTTTATATCCCCAAATACCCTATTTTCTCTAATATTTTTACTTCAATTAGCAGTCTTTAAATAAATAATTCTGTTTAACTAAGGAATTAAATACAAAGTATATCATGAATAACTGAATATTTCCCACAAGATTAGTTGTAACATAGCTTTTCATGATACTGTTTCCCATGAAATGAATGCCCTCCATTCTCATTTATGACACCTGAACTTCTAAGTCCACTCTATTCTTGATAAATTGTAATGGGAAAAGCACCTGATCATAATTAATCTCATTCTTCTTCTTCTTTTAAATCTTTTTTGCTGCACCGTGCAGCATGTGAGTGGAGAAGGCAACCCACTGGAGTACTGGAGAATGGCATCCCACTCCAGTACTCTTGCCTGGAAAATCCCATGGATGGAGGAGCCTGGTAGGCTGCAGACCATGGGGTCACTAGGGGTCGGACACAACTGAGAAACTTCACTTTCACTTTTCACTTTCATGCATTGGAGAAGGAAATGGCAACCCACTCCAGTGTTCTTGCCTGAAGAATCCCAGGGACAGGGGAGCCTGGTGGGCTGCCGTCTATGGGGTCCCACAGAGTCAGACACGACTGAAGCGACTTAGCAGCAGCAGCAGCAGCAGGAATTAAAAACTTGCGAAAAGTTAGCTGGGCTCCTGGTCATCACTGTATGAAGCTTCTGCTGAAACTAGAACAAGTAAACTAAGTAAATTAAGTAGTAAATGGGAAACACTTACTGATCCTATCTTTCCCTTTAGAGGTAATCTTCTAAGAAAGTGAGAAATAGAGCATACCTCTTGTCTTGTAAACAAGACTGGGTAATTTTAATAATGAGTCTAGTTATTTTACAACACTGGCTCACCTTAGGACTATATCATTTGAGTTTTGTAATACCTCTGAGCTTCTGTTTCCCTGGCTGAAAAATGAGGTGTTTGTTCTATGGTCTCTGAAGTCTCCCCAAGCACAAACATTCTCTGAATCTATGAATACCCCTTGCTCATTTCCATCTGCATCATTTCTCAAAGTGTTATTACTTTATATATGTTTTTTGTTTCCCAGTTTATCATGCAGTACTTTTTGCAACCTTACACATTCCTCTAGGTACATTTTCTCACATGTAAGGCACATTTGTGGCTAAACCATCAGAATTATACTTCTGAGAATATTCATATTTTTAGTTTCTAAAATATTAACATTTGTAATCATTAAATGCTGAATCAAAGCTTGTGAATGACTTCCTGTAAGGTGTATAGATTGTATTAACTTCTTAGAATAAAAAAATAAAATTAAAATATTTTGAGTTCCAAAACTTCTAGCTCTGTGAAATTCATGTGAATCAAAGCTTGTGAATGACTTCCTGTAAGGTGTATAGATTGTATTAACTTCTTAGAATCAAAAAATAAAATTAAAATATTTTGAGTTCCAAAACTTCTAGCTCTGTGAAATTCATGTGAATCAAAGCTTGTGAATGACTTCCTGTAAGGTGTATAGATTGTATTAACTTCTTAGAATCAAAAAATAAAATTAAAATATTTTGAGTTCCAAAACTTCTAGCTCTGTGAAATTCAGAGTCAGTTTAATGGAACTGAATATATATTTTAAAAAAATAAAGAGATTGTTGTTCTTGAGTCTTAGATATGGACTTTTAATTAGAATGACTTTTACTTCTTTTCACAGGTTTGGCAGTTTGTAACTTTCAACATACAGGAAATTTTATTCCTTAATTGATATGAATCATTACTTATTGTTTTAATTCTTTGCTAGTAAATCAGAGACCCTAACTTACTATTCTTCTATTATGTAATGCTAAAGAAACACTTCTACTTGCCTGGTATATTGCACATGTAATTCCTTTTTTTTTTTTTTGCATATACAAGTTGGTTTATTTACAAATATACTGATAATCTCTTCTTATTTTTTTGTTTCCTTTTTTTGCTTTTGTGAGAAGAGGCAGAAGGTAAGAGTGGAAGGCAGAGTGGGGTGGGTGTGCTGTGGTAAAAGGTAATAAATAAGTTAACAATGACAAGTTATTAAATAAAATGTGTCTGGGGATGGCAGTTGCTTGATTAAAAAAAAAAAAACACTAGGCAAAATATAGTTTGCAATGATTTTTTAACAGCTTAAATTAGTTCCAGGTTTTTAGACTTTGAATACTTTTTTTCTTGTTGCTATGATCTTTCAGAATTTTTTCTAGTGTTCAGTCCAGTGAGATTTCCAGTTTGAGTGCAAGCATTAATTTCTGGAGCTGGAGCCTACTGAGTGCAGAAAGGCTATTTATTGTTACAGAGCACCAAAGCCTTGTACTAGAAAAAATGTTCCCCAGTCCCACATGCTTGCTACCAACTTTCATCTTCCAGAGTGTGCCTTTTGACATAAATACTTATGCGAAAGTTACGAAGTGCTTCTGAATAAATCTACAGCATATTTTTTTAAGAATAAGTCTTCCAAAGTAGCCCATGAGGAGAAATAAAACAAACAAACAAGACACTCACTGAAAAGTATGGTCTGAAATGTAGTTGAAAATTGTTGTTTCACTGCAGAGAATTTCATAATTAATTCTCCTGATTATTGCAGTGATTATTCAAGTTCTAACTTATTCTAGCAAAACTCCTTCCAATACTATGATAAGATATTTAAAAATTAGTGACCATTACAGTTTTAAAGAGCTTTACAAGTACCTCTGCTACTGCTAAGTCACTTCAGTCGTGTCCGACTCTGTGTGACCCCATAGACGGCAGCCCCCCCGGCTTCCCCGTCCCTGGGATTCTCCAGGCAAGAACACTGGAGTGGGTTGCCATTTCCTTCTGCAATGCATGAAAGTGAGAAGTGAAAGTGAAGTCGCTCAGTTGTGTCCAACCCTCAGCGACCTCATAGACTGCAGCCTACCAGGCTCCTCCGCCCATGGGAGTTTCCAGGCAAGAGTATTGGAGTGGGGTGCCATTGCCTTCTCCACAAGTACCTCAGTGGGTAGAAAATCTGCCTGCAATGCAGGAGCCATAGGAGCTGTGGGTTCAATCCTCAGTTTGGAAAGAACCCTCTGAGGAAGGGTATGGCAACCCACTCTAGTATTCTTGCCTAGAGAATCCCATGGACAGAGAATGCTGGCAGGCTACAGTACTATGGACTGCAAAGAGTTGGACATGACTGAAGCGACTGAGGATGCAGTCTTAAAAGCTTTAAAATTGTGTTATATTTTGTCATATGAAATCATGCAAACGATAACTATTATTGCTTTGGCTCCTATTATTTTCCAAAATTTTTGACACTTTTAGATTTTCCAACACAGTACAGTTTTCTCTTCTGTAAAAGTTAAAAAATAATAATAATAAAATAAAATTGCTATAAAATACACGTTATATTAGAGGTAATCTCTAACAAAAGTCTAAAATCCAACTATTTCTGTGAAAAGCCTGCTTTCTTAGAACTTGACATTATGGAAGGCCAGTGTTGTTTCCTAATGTGGGTGTGGGGATGAGTGTGCATGTGTGAGAGAATGTGTGTTATAAAAACTCTCTAACCTTGATATTAAAGATAGTTTTGACACTTGTACGCCCTATTCTGTATTATAGCTGAGGTGTCCAAAGTCAGTATTATGAGCAAATCTAACCATCTGTGATATACACAAGAGAGGTTGTCTCTGCCTACTAGACATCTCCTGAGTTTAGTGTAATCCCTAAACTGGCATGCTTTTGAATTGAGTCATCTTACTATTTTCTTAGGGGAGGAGGTGACAAATATAGAGAGATTGCCTTAGAGACAGGAGCTCTAAAGCTCAGACATGGATGAGGCAGGAGAGTAGGACTCACTGGGTACACAAGAATGCCATGTACGGTGGGGCTAGGTTTTTGGATCATTGAAACATATTAGGAAGCATCTAGCCTACACTTTCTTTGTTTAGAAGCAAGTTTAGCAGAGACCGACACAGTTTTAAATTCTAGTCTCATCATTTATGAATTTGTGTGACTTTAAGCAAGGTATTTAACTCTATGCTTCAGTTGTCTTATGTGTAAAAGAAAGGTAATCAATAATTGGCTTTTCCTGGTGGTTCAGTGGTAAAGGATCTGCTTGCTAATGCAGGAAATACGGGTTCAATCCCTGGGTTGGGGAAGAGCCCTTAGAAAAGGAAATAGCAACCCACACCAGTATTCTTGCCTGAGGAATTGCCTGGATAGAGGAGCCTGGCAGGCTACAGTCCACAGTCTTACAAAAGAGTCAGCAGGACATAGCGACTAAAAACAGCAGCAATCAATCGGTAATCACCAAGTAATTACCATGGTAATCATAGGTCACTGCAAGAATTAGAAAGTTTGCATATCTTTGTTTTTTGGAATTATTCAATAAATGAGAATTATATTAATATTGAAAATAATTTCAAATAACATTACTTGCTTGTGTCCAAAGGAATTGTGTCGTTGTTGTTGCTGTTGTTTGGTCGTTAAGTCTTGCCCACTCTTGTGACCCCATGGACTGTAGCTTACCAGGCTCCTCTGCCCATGGTATTCCCCAGAGAAGAATATTGGAGTGGCCTGCTATTTCCTTTTCGAGAGGATCTTCCCCATCAAGGGATCAGAACCCTTGTTAATTTCAGTAAACCAGTTTTTATGTCAGCTGACTATTAATATTTACAGTTCTTAAAGCTATCAGATTGTCTATCTATCTATTATCTATCTGTTTTGTTTTCCTAGTAGATTCTCTCTCACCATTCTCTGTCCTTCTACTTCAATCTTAACTATTTACTTTCTGGGCTTACTGAAGATTTTACACCCTAAGCTTAACTTTTTGATTTCTAATGTAGGAAATCTTGATGTGTAGATCTCACTTCATTTTTCTTGTTTTTTTTAAAGAATAGGTACATATTAGATCATTTCTGAATTCTTGCATATCTGAAAATGCTTTTCTCCCAGAATTTTTGATTGAAAATTTGTCTAAGCATAGAATGCCAGGATGAAATGTTTTCTCCTTAGTAAGAAAGCATTGCTCTGTCACCAACTAGATCCACTACTGCCACTGAGCAGTCTAACTTACTCTTTAATTCTTGGCATATAAATCATTTGTTTTTAGCTGAATAAGTTTTGATCTCTTATTTATCACCTGTTTTCTGACATTTCAGTCAGTTAAATAGTCTGGGGTTTTGATTCTCTGTCAATGTGTCTACTACCATGAAGGAAAAAGCCATATTCATTCATTAATATTATATTTTATCAGTTAGATGATAAGTAGCTTGCCTCCATTAACAGAACTACAGAAAATCTTAGGACCAGATCCATAAGCTGGCCAAGGTGTCTTCTACATTTTAACAGCAAGGTTTTGGTTAATTATTTTACATGTTTCCTTCGGTTAAATGATACTGGCTTTATTTTTATAGGGGTAACATAAAGCTCCCTTTTTATTTTTCATTTTTACTTATTTTTTATTTTATTAGCCATACAGTAAGAGCAGAGTCCTAACCACTGGACCATCAGGGAATTTCCAAGATTCCTTTTTAGATGTATTTATATGAGTCAAAAAAGTGGTCTGTAAAATATATGGAAGAGGGAAAAAAAGTAGTAATCATGTGTGCCTGAAATCACAAACTGGTACATACATTTAGCAAAATGCACAAAATATAGACGGAACACAAAGGTGGTATTAAAAGATAATGTTCCACCCTGCCACTGCTGTCCCTTTATGTATTATAGGCCTAATATTTTCAGTGCTTAAGAACTAAAGGACTTTCTAAAACTACTTTTCTGTTTGGTGTAACAGGAGCACTGTGATTCAGTGTCAATATTTTTGTTTGAGCTCTTATAGTTTCACACCACAAAGATGTAGGGTGCAATTTGCTCAGTATCATTTTGCAGCAATGATACTGTGGCTTTGAGGATAGTTTCTAGTTATTTCCCTATTTGTTTCTACCGCTTAGCTAAATGGGCCCAAAGAGATAGCATTTATTTGATATCATATAGCCAAATATTTATCAAATGGTGGACTAAGAGTCACTCATATTTTCTAAATATGACTTTCTCAAGGTAGGAATTTTGATCGCTCGTATTTACTCAAAGACTTTCTGTTGGGGGTATAGAGACGGAAAGATGACATGGGCAAGAACTTAGATAATTCATTGTCTGCTTTTTGGCAGGGCTCTTAAATATCACTTTTTTGGGAAATGTGGACCCCAAATTGATTTTATCTGAGGGTCCATCACCTATCAGATTTTTCCCATGCCTGTGTATTTTTAAAAGGGAAATTGCAGTTAACTGTTTCTCAAACTCTATTTTCTTTCATTAAACTAGTTGGATTAATTTTATATTTGAAATCATACTCACAGGAACGATGGGCTACTTTTATACTGCACTCATACCAGTTTTAGGCTTCTACATAAAGGTCTGAAGATACTTTTGATATAGTTATAATTTTATCATACAAGATACTATCTTTTGAAACTCCTTCTGACTTGGAAATTTCTAGTACATAAAATCCCCATGTGTGTTTCATAATGGTTGAAGATGTTTTAACTCCAATGGGATTAAAAAAGAAATGTGTGTACTCTTGTAATTGTATATATCTATGAATGTGTGGTGAAGTGAGTGAAAATTGCTCAGTCATGCCCAACTCTTTGCGGGTAGAAAACTGGAGTGGATGGATAGCTCTTCCCTTCTCGGGGGGATCTTCCCAACCCAGGGACAGAACCCAGGTATCCTGCATTGCAGGCAGATTCTTCACCATCTGAGCCACCAGGGAAGCTCCTATGAATGTATAAGGCAAATATTATGGAAGTAGTGAGAGTTAGAGAAAAAGCTTGTAATAAATCTCAACAATCTATTCTATTATACAGAGAAAAAAATTCAGAACTGAGATGAATTACAGAGACTGCATTTGAAAAAAAAAACACCCTTAATAGTTTGAAGTAATAGCTTACAATTGTTCTTTTTGGTTCAGACACTAAGTTAATCATTATTGGCATGTCACATTCTGGTGCCCATACAATTGAATATCACTGTTTCCCTATAAACCTGCAAGCACATGTGTTTTAAAGCAGTTCATGTAAAATTTTGATCTGGGCTGTACTTTGTTTTGTCAATAACAATCATTTTCACCTGTGACATAGTGGGAACGTATACATGCTTCTTAAGTTGTTCTAAGATTAACTTGTTACATTAGTAAAAGACAATAAGTTTCTTTCTTTTTTTGACTATTTTTCCCTATCAAATATTTTTTAACTTGCTTTTAAAAGCAGAGTAACTAAAAAAGTTTTTTTTTTTTTTTTTAGAATATCTAGGAGCAAAGCTATAAAATCAGAATATCTAGGAGCAAAGCTATAAAATTTGTCATCATTTTTTACCTTTTGTGCTAATTTTTCAATGCTATTTGTTCCGTATCTGAAAAGAACCAAGGCTTCCAATCAGTATCTTCCCAGATATTGAATACTTCCTCAGTTGCTTTGTTAATCTCTGGTGTAAGAATAATAGGTTTTAACTGGAGATCAGAGGAAACAATTAACCTTGAGAAGTACATGGCACTCTAGTTAATGGAAATATTTTTCACATTTTATTCACATGAATAAGATGACCTTAAAACATATTCTGGTTACCACTCTACAATAAGAAGAGATCTATTGAATGACTTTAGGCAACTAAGAAAAAAAAATCAATGAAATGATCAAAACTTTGTTAATGGAGAAGTTTCTAACACTATGTTATATGGAGAACATTGTTACATTGATATGCATGGCTTCCTGTAAGTTGGAAGACAGTAATGATTTTAATACAGAGTTTAATCTGTGGAGATGGCAGGAGATGGTATTATTAGAAGAACTGAAGTACATCGTATTAAACACTTAATATTTTAAAGCTGATTTTTTGATAAAAAATGTCTTTCATTTTTTTCTTTATTCATTTTTTTTTCATTTCTCATGCTCCCATTTTTTGTTTATTTTTGTTTTGTGTTGACTTTTTTCCCATTGTGGTAATAGCATCAAATTCCAAGAACTTGGAAGGTAGATACAGATGTCACTTTTTGAAATATTCTTTGTTCTGACCTAGTGTGTAGCATACTTACCCATGATTATAATGTAAGATTACATTCATGCATGCTAAGTTGCTTCTATTATGTCCGACTCTTTGCAACCCTATGAACTGTAGCCCAACAGGCTCCTCTGTCCATGGGATTTTCCTAGCAATAATACTGGAGTGGCCTGTAAGACTAGAATGGAACAAAGTCACATCTAAATCATTTCCAATCCAAATGGTTGTTCTCTATCTTAAGTGTGTGTAACAATCTCATAAAAACTTGTTAAAACAAAAATTGCTAAGCCTAGCCCTGGAGTTTCTGATTCTGTAAGTCTTGGGTACTCATATTCCTGTTGCTTTCCCAAGGGATGCTGAGGCTACTAGTCTAAGGATCAGACTTTGAGAACCAGTAACTTAAATATTTCCCTGTTCTAGCCACTAATTGCATTATGCGCTGTGCTAAGTTGTTTCAGTCATGTTCAACTCATTGCAACCCAATGGACCATAGCCCACCAGGTTCCTCTGTCCATGAGATTTTCCAGGCAAGAATATTGGAGTGGGTTACTGTGCCCTCCTCCAGAGGATCTTCTTGACCCAGGAATTGAACCCGGGTCTTCTATGTCTTCTGCATTGGCAGGCAGGTTCTATACTACTAGCACCACCTGGAAAGCCCAGCCATTAGTTACCTTTGCCTAAATCCTAGCTATCTCCCCTTATCCTCTTAATTAGCATCCTGTTGTTTAGTTGCTAAGTTGTGTCCTACTCTTTGCTACCCCATGGATTGTAGCTCACCGGTTTCCTTTGTCCATGGGATTTTCCTGTATTCTACTGAAGTTGTTTGCCATGCCCTCTTCCAGGGCATCTTCCTGACCAAGAGATCAAATGCAGGTAAAGAATCCTGCAATGGCAAGTGGATTCTTTACCACTGAGCCAACCAGGGAAGCCCTAGCTATTAATAGTGTCTACTGATATCAAAATTCAACTGAGAAGACACATCTCTTAGGGGAAAACTTTTCAAATACCTTCAGTTTAGATTTTATGCCTGTATCTGCCTGGTCTACTCAGGAGACAGAAAAATGATAATTTGAAAATAGAACATAAAGAATACTAATTATGCCAGGGGATTGGAGAAATGAGGGATTGGTGGTTAAGTGTTAAGGGGAACTCTAAGAAGTGGAGGAATAGCAAAGATAAGGAAAAACCACTGCTCCAAGGGCTGTGATCCAGACCTCACTGGAGAGGAAATAAACATGACTCACTAAATGGGTGGGCTTCCCTTGTGTCTCAGCTGGTAAAGAACCCACCTGCATTGTGGAAGATTCGGGTTCGATTCCTGGGTTGGTAACATCCCCTGGAGAAGGGAATGGCTATTCACTCCAGTATTCTGGCCTGGAGAATTCCATGGACTATATAGTCCATGGGGTCACAAAGAGTTGGACACGACTGAGCAACTTTCACTTTCACTTCACTGAATGGCATTGAAGTCCGTCTGGTGCTGCACCAATGGAACTTGTTAGAAATCTGCCTTCTGAGGTATCAGAGGAAGCTGTCCACAGGATGGGTATAGCACACAGATTCTGGGAACTACAGAAGGTACATATGCTATAAATGTCTGGTGCTGGAGAATTCACCCCTGATGCAGGAGTTGGGCACTGGACATGTAAGAGGAGCACACTAGAATAAGGAAGGAAAGCCCCATCATACTGTGTTCCATCTCCAGTGCACACAAATAACAAAGCTTCATCGTGCCATCTGAGAAAGAACAACTGTTTAAAGGACCCATTAATTTGTGCAGAAAAGACAATGTAGAATAAATCTGAGACTGAGAGCCAATATACTGGTAACTGAAACAGTGTCCCTGGTATTTGATCTGGGGGATACACAACACACACAAAAAAGTTTATATTGATCTGACCTCCCATGGTAGCTGTGTATACTTATTGACATCCATATGGTCCCTTTGGACTTCCCTCATAGCTCAGCAGTGAAGAATCTGCCTGCAACGCAGCAGACACAGGAGACGCGGGTTGTATTACTGGATGGGGAAGATCCCTGGAGGAGGGCATGAAAAGCCACTCCAGTATTCTTGCTGGGAAAATCCCATGGAAAGGAGCCTGGCTTTTTACAGTCCATAGGGTCACAAAGAGTCCAACACGACTGAAGCAAGTGAGCACGTTTCCTTCAGTAGATATTATTGAATATAAAATACAACTTAACGTGTTACATTATTATTTTAACCCAGTACTCACTAAATACCTTGAACATTTTTAGTAACTCAGCAAATATTTATAGAATACTTGATTATCATATAACAGAAGTAAAATGTCAAGTCAAATATTTTGAAATAACTTTGGATGTTTATATTCTAACTCTTTCAGTGAGAGGTAATAAATAAAAGTGTAAATAGGTAAAAACATTAGTAGTCATGTCTGTTAGGACTTTAGTGCTATAAAGTTTAGCTTTTAAGATTATTTTAAGAATAATACTATAGAAGTACTAGCAAAAATATCAATGTTAACATATAAACAATTCGATTTGAATATAAAAAGCTTTCATAAAAAAATCTCAATAACATGGAATGAACTGAAAATTGTACTGTTTTGCCTATTATTAAGCATGACTGCTATGTCTGTATACATCAATATATGACATGATTATGACATTCAGAAGAGTGAGAAGAATATTGTAATTCAATCTCTAGAAAATAAAATAAAGCATTGTCTTAAAAGAAAATAACTGCTCTATTTTTTTTTATTACAATCAGAGAGAGAGAGTAAAATTTTAGAATGGATGTATAAAAACATTTTTTTTCATATTTATTTCTTTATTGATCTTAAAAGTAACTTACATTCACTGGTGTAAGTTTCAAAATTAGGGAAAGTATCAGAAAAAAGTATTTTATATTATCAACAAAATGAAGCAGTGACTATTTTCATTTTGTTATATCAACTCAGTATTTTCCTATTGATAATGTTGCACAATTATTCAAAAATGCTCTATTTGAAGTCTGTTATAATTATCTAATGAATGTGTTATGCCCATATAATTGAGTCTAGACTTTATTTTTTTAAAACTAATAATAATGATAATAAAATAAATTTTTTGCTGAACATTCACTTTATATATGGAACTGTAGGGAAAATAATACATGAGTAATCTTATTTAATTCTCACAATAATCCTATGATGCTGGTATCATTCTTTCACATCATTTTTGTAGAAGAAATTAGTCTCAGAGAGATTAAATAGCTCATGCAAGATTATAGACCAGAAAGTGAGGTGTCAAGACTGGAAAATCTTTTATTCCAGAGGAAATGTTTCTGATTAACATGAAGACCACAGAGGTTTTTACTTCTTTTTCTCCAATAGGCTCTGCAAAATGCTGATTATGTGTTTTACTCATTAGTCCTGGGAATATTTTTGGTTTGAGGGCTTAGCCCTGCAGCTTTTCCTGACCTTCATGCCCTGACCTTTCATTTTTCTCTTTTTTGTCTAGAATCTTCTCTCACACAGCAGTGAAGAAAAACAATATATTTAACTTTCTCCAGGGAAAAGAAATACTTGTAGATTAGGTTTCATAGGGGAAAATACAAATAAGCAAATAAATAAAAATAAAGTGAAAGTAATCACACATTGTGAAGTCAGATGACACTTCATCATTCCTTGACTTAAGACATACGAGGGGGTTATTGCTTAATCATGTAACAACCAATTGTATTTAAACTGCATATTATACTATAGCTTTTCATTTTTTCCTGTCCTCCTAGATTTTTCCTTTTTTTGAGTCATTATTGTATTTTTAGGACTGAGAAAATATCAAGCCTATAGAACATTCAGGAAATGCTTACATAAATTGACATAAATGAACAACAAATGGATGGACGGGTCATATTCTGTAAGAAAACACAAGCCAGAGCCACTGGGAGCCATTAATCATCCATGGTCAAAGAGAGGCAGCAAACAGAGGTGGCCCATGGTTTTCAATGTCCCCAAAATTCAAAAGAGTCCAAAATGCAGTACTTGGATGCAATCTTAAAAACGACAGAATGATCTCTGTTCGTTTCCAAGGCAAACCATTCATTATCACAGTAATCCAAGTCTATGCCCCAACCAGTAACACTGAAGAAGCTGAAGTTGAACAGTTCTATGAAGACCTACAAGACCTTTTAGAACTAACACCCAAAAAAGATGTCCTTTTCATTATAGGGGACTAGAATGCAAAAGTAGGAAGTCAAGAAACACCTGGAGTAACAGGCAAATTTGGCCTTGGAATACGGAATGAAGCAGGGCAAAGACTAATAGAGTTTTGCCAAGAAAATGCACTGGTCATAACAAACACCCTCTTCCAACAACACAAGAGAAGACTGTATACATGGACATCACCAGATGGTCAACACCGAAATCAGACTGATTATATTCTTTGCAGCCAAAGATGGAGAAGCTCTATACAGTCAGCAAAAACAAGACCAGGAGCTGACTGTGGCTCAGACCATGAACTCCTTATTGCCAAATTCAGACTTAAATTGAAGAAAGTAGGGAAAACCACTAGACCATTCAGGTACGACCTAAATCAAATCCCTTATGATTATACAGTGGAAGTGAGAAACAGATTTAAGGGCCCAGATCTGATAGATAGAGTGCCTCATGAACTATGGAATGAGGTTCTTGACATTGTACAGGAGACAGGGATCAAGACCATTCCCATAGAAAAGAAATGCAAAAAAGCAAAATGGCTGTCTGGGGAGGCCTTACAAATAGCTGTGAAAAGAAGAGAAGCGAAAAGCAAAGGAGAAAAGGAAAGATATAAACATCTGAATGCAGAGTTCCAAAGAACAGCAAGAAGAGATAAGAAAGCCTTCTTCAGCAATCAATGCAAAGAAATAGAGGAAAACAACAGAATGGGAAAGACTAGGGATCTCTTCAAGAAAATCAGAGATACCAAAGGAACATTTAATGCAAAGATGAGCTCGATAAAGGACAGAAATGGTATGGACCTACAGAAGCAGAAGATATTAAGAAGAGATGGCAAGAATACACAGAAGAACGGTACAAAAAAGATTTTCACGACCCAGATAATTACGATGGTGTGATCACTGACCTAGAGCCAGACATCCTGGAATGTGAGGTCAAGTGGGCATCACTACGAACAAAGCTAGTGGAGGTGATGGAATTCCAGTTGAGCTATTCCAAATCCTGAAAGATGATGCTGTGAAAGTGCTACACTCAATATGCCAGCAAATTTGGAAAACTCAGCAGTGGCCACAGGACTGGAAAAGGTCAATTTTCATTCCAATCCCAAAGAAAGGCAATGCCAGAGAATGCTCAAACTACCACATAATTGCACTCATCTCACACGCTAGTAAAGTAATGCTCAAAATTCTCCAAGCCAGGCTTCAGCAATATGTGAACCGTGAACTTCCTGATGGTCAAGCTGGTTTTAGAAAAGGCAGAGGAACCAGAGATCAAATTGCCAACATCTGCTGGATCATGGAAAAAGCAAGAGAGTTCCAGAAAAACATCTATTTCTGCTTCATTGACTATGCCAAAGCCTTTGACTGTGTGGATCACAATAAACTGTGGAAAATTCTGGAAGAGATGGGAATACCAGACCACTTGACCAGCCTCCTGAGAAACCTATATGCAGGTCAGGAAGCAACAGTTAGAACTGGACATGGAACAACAGACTGGTTCCAAAGATGAAAAGGAGTATGTCAAGGCTGAATATTGTCATCCTGCTTATTTAAATTATATGCAGAGTACATCATGAGAAACACTGGGCTGGAAGAAGCACAAAGTGAAATGAAGATTGCCGGGAGAAATATCAATAACCTCAGATATGCAGATGACACCATCCTTATGGCAGAAAGTGAAGAGGAACTAAAAAGCGTCTTGATGAAGGTGAAAGTGGAGAGTGAAAAAGTTGGCTTAAAACTCAACATTCAGAAAACTAAGATCACGGCATCTGGTCCCATCATTTCATGGGAATTACATGGGGAAACTGTGGAAACAGTGTCAGACTTTATTTTGGGGGGCTCCAAAATCACTGCAGATGGTGACTGCAGCCATGAAATTAAAAGACGCTTACTCCTTGGAAAGAAAGTTATGACCAACCTAGATAGCATATTCAAAAGCAGAGACACTACTTTGGCAACAAAGGTTCATCTAGTCAAAGCTATGGTTTTTCCAGTGGTCATGTACGGATATGAGAGTTGGACTGTGAAGAAAGCTGAGTGCCGAAGAATTGGTGTTTTTGAACTGTGGTGTTGGAGAAGACTCTTGAGAGTCCCTTGGACTGCAAGGAGATCCAACCAGTCCATTCTGAAGAAGATCAGCCCTGGGATTTCTTTGGAAGGAATGATGCTAAAGCTGAAACTCCTGTACTTTGGCCACCTGATGGGAAGAGTTGACTCATTGGAAAAGACTCTGATGCTGGGAGAGATTGGGGGCAGGAGGAGAAGGGGACGACAGAAGATGAGATGGCTGGATGGCATCACTGACTCGATGGACGTGAGTCTGAGTGAACTCCAGGAGTTGGTGATGGACAGGGAGGCCTGGTGTTCAGTTGCAACTGAACTGAACTGAACCCATTTTCAGTTCATTTCATTGTTGTATTTCTCAATACACTGTGAGCACCTGGTTCAGCTCAGATCAGTTTAGTCGCTCAGTCGTGTCTGACTCTTTGCAACCCCGTGCAGCATGCCAGGCCTCCCTGTCCATCATCAAGTCCTGGAGTTTACTCAAACTCATGTCCATCGAGTCAGTGTTGCCATCCAGCCATCTCATCCTCTGTCATCCCCTTCTCCTCCTGCCCCCAATCCCTCCCAGCATCAGAGTCTTTTCCAATGAGTCAACTCTTCACATCAGGTGGCCAAAGTACTGGAATTTCAGCTTTAGCATCAGTCCTTCCAAAGAACACCCAGGACTGATCTTCTTTAGGATGGACTGGTTGGATCTCCTTGCAGTCCAAGGGACTCTCAAGAGTCTTCTCCAACACCACAGTTCAAAAACACCAATTCTTCGGCACTCAGCTTTCTTCACAGTCCAACTCTCATATCCGTACATGACCACTGGAAAAACCATAGCTTTGACTAGATGAACCTTTGTTGCCAAAGTAGTGTCTCTGCTTTTGAATATGCTATCTAGGTTGGTCATAACTTTCTTTCCAAGGAGTAAGCGTCTTTTAATTTCATGGCTGCAGTCACCATCTGCAGTGATTTTGGAGCCCCCCAAAATAAAGTCTGACACTGTTTCCACAGTTTCCCCATGTAATTCCCATGAAATGATGGGACCAGATGCCGTGATCTTAGTTTTCTGAATGTTGAGTTTTAAGCCAACTTTTTCACTCTCCACTTTCACCTTCATCAAGACGCTTTTTAGTTCCTCTTCACTTTCTGCCATAAGGATGGTGTCATCTGCATATCTGAGGTTATTGATATTTCTCCCGGCAATCTTCATTTCACTTTGTGCTTCTTCCAGCCCAGTGTTTCTCATGATGTACTCTGCATATAATTTAAATAAGCAGGATGACAATATTCAGCCTTGACATACTCCTTTTCATCTTTGGAACCAGTCTGTTGTTCCATGTCCAGTTCTAACTGTTGCTTCCTGACCTGCATATAGGTTTCTCAGGAGGCTGGTCAAGTGGTCTGGTATTCCCATCTCTTCCAGAATTTTCCACAGTTTATTGTGATCCACACAGTCAAAGGCTTTGGCATAGTCAATGAAGCAGAAATAGATGTTTTTCTGGAACTCTCTTGCTTTTTTCATGATCCAGCGAATGTTGGCAATTTGATCTCTGGTTCCTCTGCCTTTTCTAAAACCAGCTTGACCATCAGGAAGTTCACGGTTCACATATTGCTGAAGCCTGGCTTGGAGAATTTTGAGCATTACTTTACTAGCATGTGAGATGAGTGCAATTGTGCAGTAGTTTGAGCATTCTTTGGCATTGCCTTTCTTTGGGATTGGAATGAAAACTGACCTTTTCCAGTCCTGTGGCCACTGCTGCATATTCCAAATTTGCTGGCATATTGAGTGTAGCACTTTCACAGCATCATCTTTCAGGATTTGAAATAGCTCAACTGGAATTCCATCACCTCCACTAGCTTTGTTCGTAGTGATGCTTTCTAAGGCCCACTTGACCTCACATTCCAGGATGTCTGGCTCTAGGTCAGTGATCACACCATCATGATTATCTGGGTCGTGAAGATCTTTTTTGTACAGTTCTTCTGTGTATTCTTGCCATCTCTTCTTAATATCTTCTGCATCTGTTAGGTCCATACCATTTCTGTCCTTTATCAAGCTTATCTTTGCATGAAATGTTCCTTTGGTATCTCCGATTTTCTTGAAGAGATCCCGAATCTTTCCCATTCTGTTGTTTTCCTCTATTTCTTTGCATTGATTGCTGAGGAAGGCTTTCTTATCTCTCCTTGCTATTCTTTGGAAGTCTGCATTCACATGCTTATATCTTTCCTTTTCTGCTTTGCTTTTCGCTTCTCTTCTTTTCACAGCTATTTATAAAGCCTCCCCAGACAGCCATTTTGCTTTTTTGCATTTCTTTTCCATGGAGCACCTGGTGGGATATACAGTTATCTCTCTCTTGCTCATACTTTGTTGAATTAATGTGTTAAGTCACTTCGCTCATGTTGGACTTTCCAAGAACTATGGACTATAGCCCACCAGGCTCCTCTGTCCATGGGATTCTTGCAACAATATTGGTACATGCCCTCCTCCAGGGGATCTTCCCCATCCAGAGACTGAAACCGCATCACTTATGTCTCCTGCATTGGCAGGCAGTTTCTTTACCACTAGCACCAGCTGGGAATTGCAAGACTAACCCAGAAGTAGGAAATCAGTGATGGAAGAAATGAATGTGGTTTTGATTAACTAAATTTAAAATTTTCTCTATTCTTTCTGTAACCATAGAAAGCATAATTATAATATATATATATATATATATATATATATATATATATATATATCTTCTCTATTCTCTTTATTCATTACTAATAGCATCCACAATATGATAGCAAGTAAAGACAGTCTTCTCACATACTTGCTCCCTGTGTATATGTTAATAAAGCAAACTGATAAATTACATGTGCAAAGGCTAGGCATAGTTAAAAAATCAAAAAGTCAGTGTGATTGGAGCCCAGAGATCAAAGGGTAGTGTGAGGTGTGTGATGTCTAAGAAGCTGAGGAAGGGCTGAGCTGAGCAAGACTGTCTGCAAGGATGTTGATCTTTAAACCTAAGAGCTTGGGCAATACATAGAGATATTTTATCACAGCAAATGTCATGAGGAGATTTGAATTTTGAAGACATCTCTTATTACAATGCAAGGAAGGAATTAGAACGTTCTAGAATGACCATGGGAGACCAGTTGGAGGTCTGTCTTTTTGGAACTGAGTGGTGACTATGGGGATGGGGGAAAATGACACCATTGGGGAATAAAACTAGTAACACAATCTGTGGGGTACAATATGGGCCCCAACGAAGAAGGACACAAACAATGACACTTTAGCCTTTCAGCACCTATATTTTCTAACTTGTAACCATATTTCAGAGAGGATAAATAATTTTTGTGTTCAAGTAAATCTATAATTTTATGGTAACTAAAATTCTTAATATTTTTAATGACAAACATATAGGGGAGAATCAGTTCTGTAGTAGAAGCTCCTGGGCTTAAAATATGTCATGTTAAGTGATGTTACACCAAGGACAAACCTACACACTATTTTCGGAAATTTTTTTAGTCTGTTTCTCTTATTCTGGCTTCCTATTGGCAGATGTACTCTGCCCAATAAGTGGAAAGGTATTTCCTGGACAATAAAAGTGAGTTTATAATAACCCGAGTTAAACTAATGGAAAGTATTGAATTGATCAGCAGGAGACTTGAGAAAGGTTAAAATAGCCTCCATTTTTATGTCGCTGTACAGTAGTGAGTAATGTTAATTGAATTCCCCTTGTGAGATTCTAAGAGAGTTTTCCACAGGATCCTGTGCTGTATAAAAAGAAAACAATGGCTTGTGGTAAAGTTAATTCAAGCTGAGACACATTAACTGCACCACATTATCGGTTGCTAAGAGTGCTATTAACACACATCACCCACTGTGTATATTTGTGAATTAGGAGGTTTCCTTGTTAATGGAAATGAGACACTTCCCTTGAAAATAGTAGGCACTATGGATGTTGAGATCTTTTTTTTTTTTTTCCACTTACTCCATTGCCCCCCACCCCCACACTGTTGAAAACTACTTATCTGATTTCTCTGTATCTATGATCTTTCCTTTTTGTTTGTTTACTTTTTGGATTTCACTGATAAAAGACATCATAAGGTATCTGTCTTTCTCTGTCTGACTTATCACTAGAGATTATTTTTAAGATGTAGAAAAAGTGGTGAATGCCTTTATTCCATATATGGTATGGCTCTTCTCACTTTTGACATAACAGTTTTTATGCTGCTTCTTTTCTCTTGGGCCTATTTGCTGCTGTTGTTTTGTCATTTGTTCTTATCATTTTAAATTTTTTTCATAGTGATGGTGGAGGAACGTTTTAAATAGAGTCATACAATGAAATCTTCCCAGGTGGTACAGTGATAAAGAATCTACCTGCCAATGCAGGAGGCCCAAGAGATGCAGGTTTGACCCCCAGGTCAGAGAGATTCCCTACAGTAGGAAATGGCAACCCATTCCAGTATTCTTCCCTGGGATATCCCATGGACAGAGGACCCTGGTGGGTTACAATCCATGGGGTCTCAAAAAGTCAAACACAACTAACATATATGCACCTACACCAGGAAAACACCTGCATTCAAGTTTACTAACCTATTTTGAATATTCTAATAACAGCTGCTAGTTACAGAAACATCCCAGCTATGGAATCAGAAAATTCAGGATCAGGTTCTGGCTGTGGCTCTGCCTATACATATATGCCTGTGATAATGGAAAAAGGAGGAACAATAATTGTGAAAAGTTTATACAATATACCAGGCAGTGGGCTTGGCTTCACTTGTGTTCTTTCTTTAAAATAATTATGATATATGTGTTAGTTTTCTCCTCTCTCTAGGATTGAAGAATCTGTGATTCTGAAAAATATAGTTTCCTGACTGATCTACAAAATAAGGGTACTGTAGGCTAGGTGAATTATGTGGCCCCTTCATCATAGAACAGTCATGCAGATATATGCTCACACCTTTCCTCACCCCTCTCTACACACATCAGTACAGACACTTGTACTTAAAAAGTTAAAATAGTAACTATTGGATAATTTCATTTTTTTAAATAATTTCCCATTGCAGCAACCTTATGTGAAAGAAGTATCTCAGTATTTTTATTGTTTAATTAATTTCCTACTTATAAACTCAGACTATGCATCATGTTCTTCTACCTGATATTTCTTACACTTGATCAAACACTGAAAAATATAACACTATAGCACTTAAAAGCAGTAATTTTAAACTATGCTGCTGACATTTTCACACTACATTTGCTTTATTCCAAAAGTGGACCCAGGGTAGGAATAGAAATGTAATTCCTCACCAATTACATGGAAACAAACAACGGTACAATTACATGATTAAAAATGAATTTTATTTATGCTTTTCCATGCATGAAATCTACATACTTCCTGCCTGGTTTGTAAATAGGCTCTGAAGTACTCTTCCAAATGTATAATAACTTTTGCTAGTGAATTTCTCATAAAATTGTAATTATGTGTGGAAAAAATTAGCTTCCAGAAGTCTAAACTAGTTATGTAAGGGGAAAAACATGAAAGAAATTCAGAAAAGTGTTTTCAATTGACCATTCTTTGTAAATGGCAATGTCAACAACATAGATTTCTGAAGCCACTGCTACAATAGGAATACCTATTTAGTTCATTCATTGATTTAAAAAAAATATGATAAAGTGGATCCTGGTTCACAAATACAACACTGAAAATGCTTTGCATCATTATTAAGCAAACATTTAAGACATTTAAATATAAAATATTTCTTTTCTTTTATGTATATAAAATTTTTACTTGCTGCTGCTGCTGCTAAGTCACTTCAGTCGTGTCCGACTCTGTGAGACCCCATAGACGGCAGCTTACCAGGCTCCCCACTCCCTGGGATTCTCCAGGCAAGAACAGTGGAGTGGGTTGTCATTTCCTTCTCCAGTGCATAAAAGTGAAAAGTGAAAGTGAAGTCACTGGGTCGTGTCCAAATCCTAGCGACCCCATGGACTGCAGCCTACCAGGCTCCTCTGTCCATGGGATTTTCCAGGCAAGAGTACTGAAGTGGGTTGCCATTGCCTTCTACAAATAGGTAAAGAGAAACAAACAAAAATATCTCTGGGAGATTTTGTCTGGAGAAAATACCTATGCAAAGAGTTAATAAAATAAGAAACGATAGTTTATGAGACATAGGTAAACTAATCTAAAGCAAAGCTAAAAGCTGACTATAGAAAGCTCTCAGCATTCTATAGCATTTTCCCCTATTTCTTGTGCATGTCACTTGTGCCAGAGATAACTAGCAGCTCACTACCACCTATTTTCTTTTCTTCCTGGGCACAGAAGTAGTTCTCATTTTTCAGTTTCTCTTGGTTTTAGGTTTGGCCACATTATAGTTGATAAAATGTTATCAAACCATGCATACTTCCAGGCATGGTTCTTAATCACCCTGGTGCCACCTCACCCCATGCTACCTCCTGTTCCACCCCCCTCTTCTGTGAATGGCCCTGCAGGCACTTTTTCTTTTTTTTCATTTTTATTGGCTGGTCATCACACTGTGGGTTGGATTAGAAAGTATGTGTTGAGGAAGGCAGACACACATGGGTCTTTGAATAATAGAGTGGATGAGTACTACACTAGAATTATTCAAGCTAGAATTCTCTTGGGTAGCTTATATGAGGAAAATCTTTCTGTTATACTTAATCCATGATAACTTTGGAGTTCTAATTCTAGGAAGTGAACCCATGATAACCAGTAATTAGTATATTTCGTTGTTTCTTGATCAGAACCTGGAGGATACACATAGAAAACATAGTCTAATATTAGAACATCTTCAGGAAACAATGAGTAAACTATGCACATGTATATTTACATATATACAACACACATAAGTGAAATTTCTGTCAATAGAATTAAAAATAAAGGCATTATCTGGACAGTACATATTCCCTTAAGTTTCTACCAGATGGTCAAATCCTAACACACTATCAGGGGGCTGTCAGACTGTCCAAAAAGTGTGGCTGTTCACTTGTTGCCTAGTCTGATTGAGAAAGCAATGCTCCTTTTATCCAGTTAGTCCTTATTTACATAGATGGAAGGTATTGAAGTAATCCAAACTGAAAGGACTTTGTCCAAAACTGAGGTATTTAGCCTAGTTTGTGTGACTCAAGAGAAAAATTATAGAGCAAGCCGTGTTTCTGCTTTTTTACTTTCAACCATGCTTCGTCTCTTTCACTGCTTATTAGCACTTCCCACCAAAATTGGTTAAATAGAGAAATCTGAAAATCTGCACTCACCAGTATTGATCTACTAAACTGGTATTCATCACATCACCTTTGCTACTTTGCCTCTATGGCCACTCCACGTCAATCACGTTTCGACTACACCACTCCAGGGCATGGATTCTAATTTGAAAAATGGAACAAACATTGGCAACAATAGATACTAGACTGCATTTACTGAGTGCTGGCAACAGAAAGATGCCTGGAGATGGCATTTTCAAGGCAACATTCAGTATATTTGTTGCTGTAAAGAAAACATTTCCAGTATTAAGAATTCCGTATTGCAAGAAGCTTAAAAACACTCATTAACTAAAATCAATGCTTTCCTTTTCTTCTGAACATTGTTTGCTTTTAGAAAGTGCTAAAACTTTCCACTGTTCACTAAAATGTATCTTTCCTTTGTCAAGTATAAACACTTTGTAAAAGGTCTTGCTTAATTATCATTTTGATTGTTGTTTCTAAGAATTTCACAGATTTCAGACAAAAGTACTTTTCTATATTTCATAACTAACTCTTTTTACAGACTAATATTATAGTATGCTGCTTTTATGAATTAAAATCTTATAGTATTACTACGTTGTCTTTTTTGCTGTAATTATATTACCAGCATAATTCTCCCTATATATCATTTGTTAATTTAACATTTTTGTTGAACACCTATTCTGTACAAGATATGGTGTTAGATGCTGAGGATATAAAGATAACATGACACAGACTGATTCCTTATTTGAAAGTGAGCAACACTAGCTTAAAAGGACTGAGGTGTGACAATGCTGTACTTGGGAGGGTCTTATACATGAATATCTATAGGTTCCTAACAAATTAAAATTAAATGAGGATTTAATTAAATGTCACAGATTTCTCCTATATCTACTTACCTGTTTGTTTGTTTATTTGTGATTGGGAATCTAGGGCCAAGGCATTCTTTCAATGTCTTGAATAATCAAAAATAAATTTGTTTGAGACAGATTAAAGGTAAGTCTTAAAATTTGTTCTCAGGGTTTGTAAGCATTCTTCAAAAACATTTGCAATATCATTTGTATGATAGACATTTGCATTTAAAAAGACTGATTCTTTGTAAGTTAATATTTCTTTTATTATTTATATATAAAACAAAATATTAAATAAAAACAAATATCTTTTAAATGGAATGTTGTTAGATATCTGAAGTAATATGCTTGTTTGAGGTATAAAAAAGGAAAATCTACACTATTTAGAGCGGACATAGATTCCTTTACTGAATTCTGATCCCAGCTCTGTCACTGTCAGTGTCCACATTGTAAATGAGGGCATTTGATTGCATTCTTTGTCTCTTTCCAATGATAAAAGTCTGAGATTCAGAATACCTTACCCAGGGGCCTTTTAGGAATTTAGTGCAGTATAAATTTGAGACTCCTTTCTCAAATCTGGGATAATCGATTTGGCATTTCTATGCCAAACACAAAAGGCATGAGGTATGAGCAGAATGCTCCACCTTTAGAAACTGAGCTAAAGGTTCTAGTTCTCTTTGTATATTGAAGCCTGTTTACCTATAAAACTTTATTTTCAGGATTTGTCCTTTGACAGTTCCAGGGTGCAGGAAAGATTGTCCCTATTCTCTGGATCATAAGTTGTCAGTTAACTGTGGAATCTTATCCTTTCTTTGGACACCACATAAAGTTTTATGTTCACAGTTTACTGGAGACAGCGCCATGGTTATAGTTTGGGTTTGGAAATGAAGCCAAAGTTATTTGACTTACTTACTAAAGAAACATGAGTACTGAAAAGAGCATAGCTTTGGAGTAAGACAGATTTAAGTTCAAACACTATTTTTGCTTCTTATTAACTATCTATTTAAGTGATTTGAAGTACGATAATTGGAAATGAGTTTCATGTGGTGATATTAAGAATGAATAGTGTTTGATATGTAAACATAAATATTAGTGCCCTCATCCTGTTTATTAATCTTTCCTTTCTCTGGATTTCTCACTCTACCTATTTTCAGAAAAAAAGTTGTGTGCTATTAAGTATAATCTTGAAATGTTACAAGGTGTTAGAGAGTTCAGTTATGATAATCCATTCTTTCATGACTACTGCCTTCTCAACTTTATGTCTAAGGAAACATGCATCCTAGGAACCACCAAATGATGTGATTAATAAGGGATTAATCTCCAAAATTTACAAACAGCTCATGATGATTAGCAGCATCAAAACAAAAAAACCTACTAAAAAAATGGGCAGAATACCTAAATAGATATTTCTCCAATGTCTATTTGAAGACAATAGGCACATGAAAAGATGTTCAGCACCACTAATTATTAGAGATGCAAATCAAAACTGCAGTGAGGTATCACGTCACACTAGCCGGAATGGCTGTTATCAAAAAATCCATGAACAATAAATGCTGGAAAGGTTGTGGAGAAAAGGGAACCCTCTTGCACTGTTGGTGAGAATGTAAACTGTTGCAGCCAATATGGAAAACTATATGGAGATTCCTTTAAAAACTAGGAATAAAACTACTGTATGACCCAGTACGGAGAAGGCAATGGCACCCCAATCCAGTACTTTTGCCTGGAAAATCCCATGGACAGAGGAGCCTGGTAGGCTGCAGTCCATGGGGTCGCTGGGAGTCGGACACGACTGAGCGACCTCACTTTCACTTTTCACTTTCATGCATTGGAGAAGGAAATGGCAACCCACTCCAGTGTTCTTGCCTGGAGAATCCCAGGGATGGGAGAGCCTGGTGGGCTGCCGTCTATGGGGTCACACAGAGTCAGACACGACTGAAGTGACTTAGCAGCAGCAGCAGCAGCAGCATGACCCAGCAATCCTACTCTATGACTTTGACATACTGAACACAGTTTTCAGTTCCTTTTTTTCTTTTTTTGTAATGAAATAAGATTATTTAGTAACTTTATGAGTTAGGCTTAAAAACAGAATGTCAGGGGTTACCAAATTTTACCATATACTGTCTTTGTGACAATGGACAAATTACTTCACCTTTATTGATTCATATTTCTCACCTTAAAATGTGATGAAAGTAGGATAAATGTGATAATCATGTGAGGATTAAATGAATTAATATACATAAAGCGTTAGGACTATAATGTACACTGTATATATTTATTTCATTATTAAACAAATTGCTTTGACACTTACTCTTAATGAATTGCATTGATACATGTTTTGATTTTTTTTTTTTTCTTAGTAGACAATAAGTGTTAAAAAGGGTAGGGTTTGTCCATAGTCCTATATCACAGAATGTAGACGTGCCTGAAACATGTTTAAATATACACTAAATAAGGTAAATGAGTAAGGGAATTCAATTTATCAAAATTACGTTAAAGAATGAAGGAGTTATTGCTTATATAATAATAATTTAGTGGCTATAACACAATTGTTTATTAGTCAATTACTATGTGCTATCTTTATCTTCATTGTTTAATAGAAACCCTAGAAGAAACTTAGAGGTGATAACCTTAGAGGTTATCACTGTTATTCCCATTTTAGATCTGAGGAATCTGGCGTTAAAAAGTTGAAGCATAAATTCTTCAAGATTGCTTACTAAATGTTGAAGCCAGGATTTATGCCCAAGTCAATTATGATTTATAAGCAAAATGTGATTTTGCTCTCATTGACAGGGAATATGCTTATTTTTTAGATTTCTACAGAGATTTTTAAGCTACAACATATAATAATTGAATTGAAATTAAAATTGTCATTTCAAAATGTAAAGCTTAATGTTTTCATATATGAACTTGTATGTATATCTCAATATACAGCAAAGAGGACTAAAGACAGCATCAAAGGGACAAACAACTCCTTAAACTTTAAGAAAAAGAGTTTCATTGATTTTCATCCTGGCTGAAGGCCATTTTGAAATAAGTTGGTATGTAGCTCATAAAACATACAAGAAAAAAACCAAACAATCAGAGGACAAAGTTGAAATTATCCAACAGTCTGAACTTTTCAGAAGGAAAAATACAGTGCACCATCAACTATAGGGTAGGGACAAATTATTTTCTACCTGATAAGGAAACAAATCAAATATCCATCTATTTTCAGATATAATTGATGTTTATGTTTATGTATTAAAGAGATACATTCTTCTGATCTTTTTTCCAGAATGTAAATTTAAACCAAAATAAAACTGTGGGATTCTGATGCCAAATTTATAATAACATATTTTTCAAAAGTTTGTTTTTACTTTATCTTATAGAAAAGGGATTTATAAAATGATAAAAAAAAAAAAGGTGGTCACCTTGAAGAGTAAAAAAACTGAATGAAAAAAAAGCCACAGTCAGATATGACAGTCTAATTGAATTATTGCCTAATGAGTTACATAAAACTTCAATGAAAATTTAAAGTGAAACATTATTTTTAAAAGATACTTTAGAAATTACGCAGGTAAAGCATGCTAAACATTTTAAATCAATTACATTATGACATAAAATTAAAAGCAAATATTCTGTAAATTCATAGAGATTTATGAGAAGATACAAGTAAATAGAGAGTAAAATATATTCATTCAACATCCAGCAAATATTTAGTAACTATCACGTGGCAAACAACATGCCAGGGTACTAGTGATTTCTCTATTTTTAGAATGTATAGTCTAGTCAAGATTAGGTGATATTGCCAATGATTCAAGATAAGGAAGAAAAGTTTTACAACAATAATAAATAGTAAAACAGGTTTCATAGTAGAGCACAAAATTCAGAAATTTAGGATAGATATTTTTGGTTATCTTTTATTTGCCTTGTATATTTCTTTCTTTCTTTCATTTATTTTTGTAGGATTATAGGTACCCTCTCAAGATATGAGCCAAATCTTGGAAAAAAGAAGGTTCAGTTCAGTTCAGTTCAGTCGCTCAGTCATGTCCGACTCTTTGCAACCCCATGAACCGATGCATGCCAGGCCTCCCTGTGCATCACCAGCTCCCGGAGTTCACTCAAACTCAACGTCCATCAAGTTGGTGATGCCGTCCACCATCTCATCCTCTGTCATCCCCTTCTCCTCCTGCCCCCAATCTTCCCAGCATCAGAGTCTTTTCCAATGAGTCAATTCTTCGCATGAGGTAGCCAAAGTACTGGAGTTTCAGCTTTAGCATCATTCCTTCCAAAGAACACCTAGGATTGATCTCTTTTAGAATGGACAGGTTGGATCTGCTTGCAATCCAAGGGACTCTCAAGAGTCTTCTCCAACACCACAGTTCAAAAGCATCAATTCTTCGTGCTCAGCTTTCTTCACAGTCCAACTCTCATATCCATACATGACCACTGGAAAAACCATAGCCTTGACTAGCTGGACCTTTGTTGGCAAAGTAATGTCTCTGCTTTTCAATATGCTATCTAGGTTGGTCATAACTTTCCTTCCAAGGAGTAAGCGTCTTTTAATTTCATAGCTGCAGTCACCATCTGCAGTGATTTTAGAGCCCCCAGAAATAAAGTCAGCCACTGTTTCCACTGTTTCCCCATCTATTTCCCATGAAGTGATGGGACCAGATGCCATGATCTTAGCTTTCTGAGCATTGAGCTTGAAGCCAGCTTTTTCACTCTCCACTTTCACTTTCATCAAGAGGCTTTTTAAATTCCTCTTCACTTTCTGCCAGTCTTTTGTTCCATGTCTTTTGGAACCAGTCTTTTGTTCCATGTCCAGTTCTAACTGTTGTTTCCTGACCTGCTGATTGATAAACTGTGTATGACTTTTATATACAAAATTTAAATGCCAATAAGCCAAAATTTAATGAAAAGCATTAAAAATATAGCACCAATCATGAAAAAGCTTCAGTGAGTTATATCAAATCTCTGAGCAGCACAGTTTCAAAACTTATTTTATGTACAAAACACTCCAAAATATGCAGCCCTCACATAGTTGAACTTGAAATCTAGAAAATGGAAAAATGAATCTGTGACATATGAATGTTTATTGAGAATACACCTTTCTTTTTTCATCTCTCTATATCTACTATCTATCATATATCTATCATTATCCATCTATTTGTTCATATGTTTATCTATCTATTACTCATGTTAAATAAATTCAGGTGTGATTTTCAGCAGATGCAGGAACAGTATGAGTGCCACTGTGTTACCCCAGTGTGGGTTGCCTATGTTATTCACATGGTCTTTCCAGCCAAGACATATAGAACCTTGAGTATCACACACTCAAAACCCAGAGACCACAGATCTTCACAAATCCATTAGGTCAGTTTTTCTCAAAGTTGTTTACATTGTGCTGTACAATGGAAATGACATGATGAGATACTGAATTTGGTATTTCCACTTTTACAAGGTTTGCAGAAAAGACTCTTTTTGTTTTCTAATAAACTAAATCCAGTTTTGAGAAATATATTAATATTTAATTTGCTACAAGTTTTAAAGTAAAATACTCTTAAAATTTTAACGAGAAAAATGTGATTACATCAGTGAGTATGATTTTTTTCTTAATTGTTGAAGTAGTTATTTGTAACATCTGATTAACATGTTTAATAATGATATCTTAAAAACATTACAAGACACTGTTAACAACAACAACAAAACAGATAAATATAGAAAACTAAAAAATGGGTTATGAAAGTAAATTTAATTTTCAAACATATTTGCGATCATTTCAAAGTTTATAATTTTTTTAATTTTTAGTTAAATAATCTAATAATAATTCCTTTCCTTTCACTGATAGATGCAATGTTAAAATTTCTGGCGATTAGAAGGATAGATTGAAAGCAAGTCTGCATTTCAAAGGATCATTGACTCTCTAAGACCAGAGTAAGCAGGCACTGTTACGCTGTCACTAGGCCTCTAGCTCTGCTGTCACTAGAAGGGTTTTAGAGACAGAGAGACAGAAGTATCTAATAAGTGTGAATTCAGCCATTAAAGTAAACTAGCTAGAGCTTTATTTGTCTGCTCCCTCACTCCAACTGGTGGCTCTTCATCCTATAGCACATCCCTCAACACCTGTGTTTCAAGAAAGAGGACCAGCTTCCAGGCCTTGAGAATAGACTCTGTCTAACACTCAGAATAAGTTGTCCACGGTGACACACATGCTGACAAAACAAAGGATTTTGTTGGGAAGGAGCATCCAGGTGGAGGGCAGCAAGGGGAGGGAACCCAGAACTGGCCTGCTATGTGGCTCCCAGTCTCAGGATTTATGATAATGGGGTTAGGTCCCGGGTTGTCTCTGGCCGTTCATCTTTCGTGGCCCATATTTGGTCTAATTCAGGGTCCCCCCTGGTGGTGTGCACATTTTCCAGCCAAGACAGATTCCAGTGTGAGGGTTTCTGGGAGGTTGGTAGGACATATTATTACTTCCCATCCAGTTTGGCCAGTCTTACCAGTCTTAAATTTTTCCGGTTAGTTTACAGTGGCAGTACCTCATTCTTTGTTGAGATCTTCTGTTGTGAGACCACTCAGGCAAGTGGTTATCGCTAAGCCTGGTCAAGAAGAGTGGTTTCAGTCAACAGCTCCCTAACACCTGGACCAAGGAACTGTCCAAAAGCTCCATGGGGACCTTGTGAACTGATGGACAGAGGGGCAAGATGAGGCTGGCTGCTGGAGCACACAGATCACTGCTGCAGAATATGCAGAGTATCCCAGTATATTAGATGTTGGTCATCCTTTTTCTTGCCCACTGGGACAGCTGAAAGTGCCCTCAGACTAGGCCAACACTGAGCAGCACTCACGGAAGTCAATAGCCAGGTTTATACCTATAACTCACTTAGGATAAACTTGAGGGAAAGTTTCATTGAAGAGGAAGCTCTATGAGAAAATATACTCTGGCTGAAAATGAACCAGAGTATCAGTGACATTATAAGCTATTATTTTTAAGTGTTACACATGAGAAATCTCTGAAAGGGTATTCAATTTAGGAGAAAGCAGGTGCAAATTCTTTAGTTGGTCTGGGAGCCAGGGAATTGTCAGTCATATTTCAGCTGACTTCAGAAACTAGTTAATCAAAGAGGGCTCCTGGAAAAAAGGAGAAATATTTGCTGTAAACTAGCGACCAGTGTTTTGGTAATTTGGCTTTTAAGTGCTTTGAGGGGGAAGATTTAGGAAGTTAAAACATGTAAGAAGAGATGGAGAGAAACAAGTCTTGGAGAAAAGGGCATGTAAGAGTCAGTAAGAGTGGAAAATTCTTAGTCTTTACAGGTTTCTCACAATTTCACTGTAAACATCTGAAAAACTATTTCCCAAGCCTTCCTGTTTTTAAGCTCTTTTAAAAGTACAATTCCAGATATCAGTTTTGAGCTACTATAACCTGGCAAAAGTGGAAAAATGAGGAATAAAGAAAGGAAAAAAATTGGCAGACCATGGTGCATGTTTCTGTTTCTGAAAGTAAGTTACACTATTTTATTTTTATTTTATCAGTTATTTCTATGATATAATTTTTAATTTTTTCTATGTATTCCTTTATTCATTCTCCTTCCCAAGCATAGACTAAATGTTATCTAGGAATTGCCCAAATATATTAATGATATGAGTTATATGACATAGTATTAGAGTTAGTAAAAATGATTCATCCCTTTCGGTCAGTATTAACACTCATGTTAATTCTGTCTCTATCACTTTTTAAAATTTATTACTGGACAGTTTAGGAGTCAGAGTTCTCATTTTGAACATTGTTCTTATTCTTGTTGGCCACCACTCAGTTACAGGAAGGGGACCTATAAAAGTATGGTGAACAAGAGTTGTTTAGCAAAGTTTGTTATGCAGATTTAAGTCAGTGCTTTGTCATTATTAAGGATTTTTGAGTCTTGATATGGGAGAGGGAGAACTTTACAAATATCAGTTTTCTTTATAAGTGCAAATTACCTTTAAACTAAGAAAATGTGTGCCCTATATTTAGAGATGTCATATTCTGATACCCTTCATCATAATATTAAATTGTAAAATATCCTATCCAAGGATCGTTTTTACTTCGGTGGATACACACTACCGGAGAATTCAGTATCTTCCTGGTGGCTCAGACGGTAAAGAATCCACCTGAAATGCAGGAGACTGCCTGCAATGTAGAGAGACCCAGGTTCAATCCTTGGGTTGGGAAGATCCCCTGGAGAAAGTAGAGGCAACTCCACTTCCTTGCCTGGGAAATCCCATGGAGAGAGGAGCCTGGCAGACTACAGTCCATGGGGTTGCCAAGAGTAGGACATGACTTAGTGACTAAACCACCACCAAACTGATATCTAAACAGATACAATTCCATTATTTTCCAATGGATTTCTCTGCAATTATAAACCAGCCTTATGAATCTTACTTTATTAAGCTTATTAAATATAGAAGGGTTTTCAATAAGCAAACAAAAATCTGAAGTAATTGCTGAAATACCAGAAATCTTGAGGATGGCTGGGGGATGGAAAAGGGCAAGAGATTAGTCAGAAAGTGAAAAAATGCCTAGTTTGAGATAATATGATAGGTTCGAAGATGGAGTAGCTGACAGTTTTTCTTATTTCTCACTTTATCTATCCCATCATCTAGTACTAAAGTGCCCTGACTTTGTGAAAGCATCAATTCCTCCCAGGTCTCTTTCCATTGTGTGGCTCAGCAGTTATCTTTTCAAAGGTAAAATGTTCATGGCTGTCATTAACGATAGTGGAGATCTGTGACCAAGGTGAGTGTTTCTTTTGTTCCCTCTGGAACTTTCTCTGACAGCTTTTCAATTCTCACTAGTAAAATTGAATCTATCTTTTCCAACTGTTCATCATTGGGTAATTGCATTCCTATTTGGGTAATTATCTCCTTAATGAGAAAATTACAATTCTCAATTTCTGTCATATTTCTGAGAACCAATTTATTTGGTTCAGTAATAGTAAAGGTCAGCTACCTAGAAATATTTACCCTTTTAAAATCTTAGATCAGTTTCAAATGAATTCACCTGATTTTGAGCTAAACTAAATCTCCTCTTTCTAGGAACACTTGATGCAGTCATTCCTTATCAAATGCTTATAGTTTTTATTTTCAATTTCTGGGGAAATGTTATTCTTTGGATAGTCATCAAATATATTCCCTTTGGCTCTAGGTTTTAAAGAATAGTTTCTCTTCTGACACAGAAATTAAGCTTTCCTACTTAGTAATTTGGTAACTTTGGAGCTCGAAATTAGACAGAAATCTAATGTGTTCTTGTCTTGTTTTACTTGTGAAGGGGGTGGTTGAGGACCTAATTTTTTCAAACAGAGGAGTTGTGAGGAACACAGAACAGAATTTTATATGCTCTCAGAATTTCAAAAACTTATATATATATAATATATATATATATATATATAGTTCTTTACCACATGGAATGTATTTATGTTAATATTAAAATATTATATAGCACAGTAATACATTTCTAATTATGAAGGTGTGTGCATCTTCATCAGAGTAATTCATTAAAAACAGTCAATTCCTTTTCAGATAAGATTGAATGTTTTTTAGATATAGATGACTACTAAAAAATGTTGCTCACCATCTGCTTCTACAAGAAAGAAGTTGCTAGTCCCAGCAGTCATTGACCTTCAACACCCCTTGAAAGGAGTTTAGAGTGACAATCAGGTGTGAGACACTCTGTGTTCTGAGAAAACTTGCAGAACAAACCTTTGGGTAGTTAGGTATTTTCAGGAGAAAAATTTATAAACTTAATTTCTTTTATCTTCTTATACCTAGAAAAGCACCAAATCATTAATGGAAACATCCATTCCTGGTAAACAGAAGCAACCTTCAACTGAGATATGTGCATGATCTCATGTATACCTTCTCTAAAGTTCCATAAATACTGATCTCCCTTCTTAGGTTTTGGAGGAGCTTTTCAGAGATCCATGAGAGGCTTTCTTTCAGGCTGTAAGCCTCGATTCCGAAATAAAACTAAACTCACGGCTCTCATGTTATGCATATTTTTCAGTTGACATACACAAAATATTTTTAAACATTTTTAAAGATGGGGCAACCTAAAATATGTTTCAAATTTTAAATATCAGTCAGAACAAATATTAATGCCTAGATGTAAAGTATATGTGATCTCAATTTTTTGCATCAAAGAGTCATAAAAATCAGCTTGTCATGTTATTTAAAGAACCATATATATATAATATATATGTAATATATATAATAATATAATAACCATATAAAAATATATATATATTTAAAGAACCATATATATAATATAAAGAACCATATATATAATAATATAATAACTATATATATATTTAAAGAACCATATATATAATAATATAATAACTATATATATATATTGGAGAAGGTGATGGCACCCCACTCCAGTACTCTTGCCTGGAAAATTCCATGGACGGAGGAGCCTGGGAGGCTGCAGTCCATGGGGTTGCTAAGAGTCGGACACGACTGAGCAACTTCACTTTCCCTTTTCACTTTCATGCATTGGAGAAGGAAATGGCAACCCACTCCAGTGTTCTTGCCTGGAGAATCCCAGGGACGGGGGAGCCTGGTGGGCTGCCGTCTATGGGGTCGCACAGAGTCGGACACGACTGAAGCAACTTAGCAGTAGCAGCATATATACATATATTATATATATAATATATATATATTAGAGTCCAGAAAGACATCAGTCTGAGTCCAGTCCTACCCATTTGTAGTTTTGTGATCCTGGGAAAATTATTAACCACTTTTCTGAGGTTTTGGTTTTGCATTTGTAAAACAGAGATTATATCTGCTTAATAGATTGCTGTTAGGATAAAATATGATGTTTGTAAGCTGAACACAAATGCATTAAATTATATTTTGCTAACTCACTTATTTAACAGGTGTTTATTGAGCATCTGCACCTATTACTAGGTTTAGGGGAAAAATAGTAAATATATGCATGGCCTAGACAAGTTCATGTAGGAAATGAGAAAGGTAGTACTAGTGTAGGAATGGAAATTCCACTTCAAATATGGTGATCATAGGAGCCTCACTAATAAGATGAAGTTTGAGCAAAGATCAAAGTGAGATGAATAGAAGTTATGAGATTATACGGGGGTGTGAAACTCAGGCAAAGAAAAACAAATATGAGGGGTTTGAGGTGACAATGCACTCCACATATTTAAGGAGCAATAATAAGGTCACTGGGTAGAGGAGATTGAGAGAAGAAAGCAGTAGAATCTAAGCCTTACTGCACAGTGATTATGTCAGGAATATTCCAGGTACTTTGCATTTAATTAATTCAATCCTAGAAAAACCCCAATGATGTAGATATTCTTGTCCCCACTATTCAGAAGAGAACATTGAGGAGTACAAGGATTAAACATCTGGAAAGTGAGAAGTCAGTCTCCTGAACCTAAGAAGTCAGTCTCCTGAACCCATGCACTGAACCACTGCATGGTATGAGATGGGAATAGAAAGATGAAGGTAGAGAATGTGATTATAAACATGTAAGAATTTAATTTGAGATAAGAAGCCACTTAAATATTTTGAGAAGAGGAGTGTCATAATTAGCCTTGACAGGATCAATCTTTCTATCTTATTAAGAATGACTGTGAGGGAAAGGGCAGAATCAGGGAGAAATTTAGGGAGCTCTTGTAGTAATAAAAGTGAGCGATTGTGGTAGCTTAGATAAGAGGAATGATCTTGGTGGAAACAATACTTTAGAATCTGTATATGTTGTGAAATTAAAGCAAATTGTATTTGCTGAAAGAATGAATGTATGATATGATGTAGTGTTTTCAAAGATAACTCTGTTTTCTATCCCAACTAAGAGAATAGATTTGCCATTGAGATGGAGGACAAGATCTAGAGATGAAAGTGAGTTTGCTCTTAAACATGTTATATTTCAGATGTCTATTAAACTTCTAAGTGAGAATTTTAAGTTGACTGTAAGATACACAAGTCTGGATTCTTTAGCATATAGATAATACTTAAAGCCATGAAACTGGATGCAGTTACTACAGGAAGCAGCATGAATCAAAAAAACTAGGAAGTCCTAGGGTGCATCCAATCTTTAGCAGTAGAGAGAGAAGGAGGAAATAAGAATGAAAGTGAGAAAGTATAGCTAGTGAAATAGAAGGTAAACGAGAATTTTGACACTATGCATATCTGATATAACGTTCCTAGGTAGAGTGATTGTGTTAAATGATGGCAAAATGACACATAAGATGAGCACTGAAAATAAAACTGGCCATTAGATTTAGCAAGACGACTGCCATTTATAATCCTAGAATAGTAACTTTGGTGGAATGTTGAAGGCAAGTAAAAATATAACACATGTATGAATATCAAGAGAGGAAAAAAATAAAGGCATTTATTGACCACTCTCAAGAATCCTTTACAGTAATCAGGAATATAAATAGCACAACTAGTGTATATGAAATCAAGAGGTATTCCTTTATTTTAAAGGTGATGTATATAAATATACCATATCATATGCCATAAATATACAGCATATATATATATACAGCATAAATATATGCTTATGGTAAAAAGGGAATTGATAATGCAAAAAAAGAAAGGGAAAATTCCTAACAAGATGGTCTTAGACAAGTGAAATTAGAGAGTACAGATCTAATGTACTCATGCATGAGTTTAGGTTACAATCACAGAGAATTCATACATATTTCCTACTGAATTTAAAGCAATAATTGTCAACATGGTTATATGCTGTCCTCCATCTATGCTCAAATAAAAGGACTGTTAACTTTTCACCAAAATTCCTTTCATGATAATCAAATTACTTATGCAAATGTCTATCCTTCCTAGAGAATTTTTCACAGATTCCTTTTTACCTAAGTGTGAAAATGTGGCTAAATTTTACCTGGAGTACAAGCAAAATTATATGGGAAACTCCTGCCTAACTTGTTTAGAAGATCATTGTTAAACTACACATTCTGTCTTTCCAGATAATATGAATTGAGCTGTGGTCATACCTATTACCTAACTCTAATCAGGAAGGTGAAGATAATGCAGGAACAATGGAGAAGGAGAAGGGAAGTCTAAGTCCCAGCATGGAGTCCAGGCTCCCTGCTAAACTGGGCCGCTTGTTCTGATATCTTTAGTTGAGAAAAAAATAAATTTTTATTTTATGTAGATCTTTATATTTTGGAGGTTTCTTTGAGCAAACAATTTGTCCTTTACCCTAGCTAACAGTTAAATAAACAATAAGAGTTTAGTTTTAGACAAAATTTGGAGGCTTGCTAAGACTGTAGGAAAGCAAGTGTGATAATATTGCTAAGAGTGCATGATGGGAATACATAATGATTAACTGTGAAATTCAAGCTATGAAAAGAGGGTAGTAAGGACATCAGTGAGGGAGAGTGAATGTTAATAGAATCAAATGATATAGAGTCAAAGCATTGGGGGAGTTAGATTTCAGAGACAGAACATCTGGTGGGAGAGGAGATGGTGGTGGTTAAAATTTAAATTATGGAGAGGTGCAATTATTTGTAATGATAAGGTTTAGATCACAACTTTAGTGTTATTTAAATTGAGGTAGAGTGATTGATAAGAAAACCAGAGAGACAGACTTTAAGAATGAGGATAAATCTAGGCATTGAAGGGCTTCCCTGGTAGCTCAGACAGTAAAGAATCTGCCTGCAATGCAGGAGACCTGGGTTCCATTCCTGGGTTGGGAAGATACCCTGGAGAAGGGAACAGCTACCCAATCCAGTATTCTTGCCCAGAGAATTCTCTTCTGTCCATGGCATAGTACATGTGGTGGCAGAGTCAGACAAATGAATGACTTTCACTAGGCATTGAAAAAAGCTAGAATTATGACTGAAGCAGCGTCAGGGACAGTGACCTTAAGCCAGGGTATACATTTTCAAAGAATAAGTGATCCAGGGGTTGCTAAATGATTTCAAAAAGGAAGAGTAATTTTATTGTATTATGTGTTTCACCTTAACCTCAGTTAATGTAATCATCTCAAACCTTGTAAACATGATATTCTTTTTTGGTGCCTTGCAGCATGCAGGATCTTAGTTCCCCAACCAGGGATTGAACTCATGCCCTCTGCATTGGGAACATGGAATCTAAACTGGACTACCATAGAAGTCTAAGTGCTTTTCCTGATGCATCTTTGACTTCACTCCAGAAGCTGAACATTAAGCATATTCCATAAGTGAGAGTAAGTCTACACTTTTCATATTATTAGAACTGAGGGATAATGACAAATGTTGAATTTTGGAGATGTTGCAATTTGTTGAGATAGCAAACATTCATTTTTCTAGCCACTGTTCTGAGGAATACTTTTTTTATTTTTGCCCAAAGCAAATGCTACTGTCAGCAAGCTAAAGGGAATCGTTTATATCGCAGTAGGAAACAGAGGAAAAGATAACAAAAGACCAGAGAAAGCCAACTACAACCTCCTTTCCTCTGATCACTCTCCTTTCATAACTAGACTTCAGTAATTAAAGAGTCTGGCTTATTTATTGGACACTTTGATACAGCAATTTTTAAAAAACTGTAGCTTAAGAAAAAAATGCATTTTATTTAAGCTAAAGTATTAGGTACTTGAAACAGCATTGTAACTGAATAAGTTTGCAGAAATATGGAGAATCCATTCTTATGACAATCTTCTGGTAAGTGTTTTCCAGAAAAATGCTAGCAACTTTTTGATTTAAAAAAAATGCTTGCATTATGCTTTACCTTTGTTTTGGAACATCTAAAGGAACAATGTGTCTGATTTTCCTCCTAACACTTGGGGACACATTCTTATATAATATATTCAAAGAAGAAATATTTGAAATGTGAATGTGGAATTGGTTTGAGGGAAAGTCTGTAAATAAATGTCATAGATAAATTTAAATACACACTTTCAAAGTGCGGATAGTGTAGATGGTTCTTCCAATCCTTGTTTCTTTAAGGAATTGTTGCATTAGACAATACACTCTCAAATTACCTTACTGTGGAACTTTTGCATCTCCTTTTCTGTAGTCTAAAATAGGATTCCCAGTTTAGTGTTATTTCATATTTAAGAATAACACTAAAAAGTTTAGGTGTTGTACATAGCAAACAAATAATTTGAAGATGAAAATGGATAATTCATGTATTTCTTGAACACAAAAGTAGAAATAGAGTCAGGGAGGAAGAGGCAGACAATTAATATGCATCCTTAGCAAAAGTTGACCTACATGAAGCTACATATCCAAAGGAGCCCACAATACTTAGTTTAAAAATGTAGGAATAGAAAGAAATTATTGAGACTGCTCACAGCAAGAAGAGAAGAAGATATGGATATGGTTGCATATTGGAATGATAAATAAGAGATTTGTTTATTGGAAAGTACTATCAGTTATCAAATAATATATATATATGAGCAAAAGTTAAGGTGATTAATAATATACAGCATATGAAAGCCCTTTATAATGTAACAAGCCCCAGCTTTAGAATTAAATTAATGGACTAGTGTATATTAATCTAAAATTAAACCTAAAAACTATAATGTAACTTAAAGCTCCATGTGTTAAAAAAAAAAAAAAAAAAAAAGTAAATGGGTTCAAAATGGAGTCATTTATTCTAAGTGCAGATCATCAAACCAAGAATTAATACCTAAATTAATTACAATTTCAACCATTCCCAGGAGTGGAACCTTAAACTGGTCAATCTGGAATTACCTACTTAGTACTAGTTAGCTAATCTGCCTGACAGTCCTATGTGTGTGTTAGTTGCTCAGTCATGCCAGACTCTTTGCGACCCCATGGACTGCAGTCCACCAGGTTCCTCTGTCCATGAGATTTTCCAGGCAAGGATACTGGAGTGGGTTGCCATTTCCTTCTCCGGGGGATCTTCCCAACCCAGGGATAGAACCCGGGTCTCCTGTACTGCAGGCAAATTCTTTACCGACTGAGCTACAAGGGATTCTTTCCCCTAAAATAATCTACTCTTTGCTAGTAACTTCTTTGTCCTGTCTCCTTTTACATAAAAAAACTCCCACTTTGTAAGTTTCTTGGAGCTCATTTCTATTTGCTAAATGGAATGCTGCCTAATTCATGAATCATTGAATAATGCCAATTAAATCTTTAAATTCATTCAGTCTGTCTCCTGATGGCTGTAACTGTTCTCTAAAGACAACATTGAATACTGATTTATACTTATTTTCTAAATCATTCTCCTGCTTTTTTACCAGACTTTTAAATATATATATATATGCAATATGTATATATTAAATATATATATGTATAATTTCTGTTTGTTTTCTTGCGACTTTCTTTTTTAACTCATTCATCTTCTAACAGTCATCTGTGTGTGTGTAGCTGCTGTTCCTTCATTCTAAACATGACTTAATTTTCAATTTTTTGAATGTACTACAATGTATTTTTTCATTCTTTTGCTCTGTAAGCAGATAGGGTAGGGGGCTCTTGGAGAAAGTGAACCAGGCATGGCTTTCTTGACTCGAGAGAAGCCAATTTTGACCTAAGGCATTTTATGATCTAAGCCTGGCCATAGTATTATCCTTGAACAGGTCTCAGTAACTGATGATCTTAAGGGTACAAAAAAATGCAGGAACAAATGAATGTTATCAGGCAAGAGAAGTAACAATAGTAAGATAATATATCAGTTGTGAAGACACCTTGTTCAGTTTCAGTGGTAAAGATTTGCCTGAAGCACTCAACCACCAGATCAATTAGAACCTAAAGAATGATGACATTGACCTTTCCTGAACCCAGTAACTACAGTCAACTAAAGCTTGGATTCTGTCAACCTTTGCCCAAATTCAGTGACACCACTGATGCCTCCTCATGAATATGCATGCACCTTTAACTTAAAACTTCCCCAGTATTGCTACTGGGAAACATTGTTTTGAGAAAGATCCCTGGTGTTGTTCTTACTTTCTGCAAGTAATAAATCCTTCCTTTTCCCGTTCTTTGGCCTGGTGGTGTCTTTTGGATCAATAGTCATCAAGAGGCTAAAATTTAACAGGACACTAAACAGTTTTAATCTAAAAGTAACTGGAGAAGGAAATGGAAACCCACTCCAGTATTCTTGCCTGGGAAATCTCATGGACAGAGGAGCCTGGCAAGCTGTAGTCCGTAAGGTTGCAAAAGAGTTGGGCACAACTTAGAGACTAAAACAGCAAACAAACCAGAGTTTTAAAACAAAGAAAATACCATGATGAGGAGATAATATTCAAAGGGACAGTGACTGAGTGTTTTCCAAAATTAAAAGAACAAATCCTTAAAAATCTGGAATCTGTTGTTAAAAATGCCTACCTTTTTGCTGCTGCTGCTAAGTCACTTCAGTCGTATCCAACTCTGTGTGACCTCATAGACGGCAGCCCCCCAGGCTCCCCCGTCCCTGGGATTCTCCAGGCAAGAACACTGGAGTGGGTTGCCATTTCCTTCTCCACTGCATGAAAGTGAAAAGTGAAAGGGAAGTCGCTCAGTCGTGTCTGACTCTTCATGACCCCATGGACTGCAGCCTACCAGGCTCCTCTGTCCGTGGGATTTTCCAGGCAAAAGTACTGGAGTGGGGTGCCATTGCCTTCTCCAATCTTTTTGCTGAGAGATCTTGATAACATGGTAAATTGCTGGGAAAGCATGAAGAACCCCATAATTTTAGAACCAGTCAGGATTTTGGAAATTAAAGTGTTCCCAATCCTCACTTTATCAGTGACTGTCATAGATATTGAGGCATATGACCAGGTCCACTTGGTTAGGTATGTAGAACCAGGACTGCATAACCTCAGGAGTTTCCATTTACATTGACTTCAATGATGTGAATTGCATTGGCTAGTCAATGCAATGACTCATAAGTCAATAGGAATGCCCAAGGTCATACTCTGGAGATTTAAAAACTTGTCTAGGGATATAACTCATGTTGCTGTCTCATTCTCCTTAAACAATATTGTCTTCTCAAAGATCATAAATATTAACCAGCCTCAGCTGTTAAACACACACACACACACAGACTGAAATCTTACACTTGGTGTGTCAAGAAATAATTTTGAAAGAAGAGAATCACGATTTGTCTCTATCCCACTTACTCTTACAATTGTCAATTGAAGCCTTGTTCAAAACAAACCCTATACCATAGATTTATTAAGCCTTTAGGTCCTAGGTGGGAAAATTCAAGCTTATAAGTGGAAAAACTATCACTTCTATTGATTGGGTCATCTAGCCCCAGAGAATTACTAAATGTGTTATTTCTCAGGTCTGTCTGCAGGACTTGTCCCACGAAGGTGTCTCCTTCCCTTCAGAAAAGAAAGAAGTTCTGCCTGTTTCAGAGACATGATATTTTGTTGTTTTTTCAATAACTGAGAAATCAAAGAGACAAATTACTAACTCAAAAAAAAAAAAAGTGAGAGAGAAAGAGAGAGCAATTTAATTCTGAAACTGGTAGCAGAGGTTAGAAAGGCATGGAAAAATGATCATTTTTCTTCTGACTTTGTCTGATTTATCTCCATGATTGCTTTGTATAAGGTTTTGGATCTCTACTTTGCCATAGATCTTGTTCACAAGATAAAAAGATAAATCATTTTATGTCTCCATTGCAGTTCCCTGTCATGCCTAAGTCTAGCAAAGCTTCTTAAGTCTGATTTTTCTTCTCCATGTGTACAATAGACAATTATATAAAAGGAGATGTCAATTTTATAACTTAGGAGCTCAGTTTTAGCCACTAAATACCAATTTTTTGTTCACTTTCAGATGTTATTAATGGGAGAGGTGGAGGAGTTCTTACCTTTGCTCTTAAGCTACTTGCTTTTAATACCTTATGCAATTTGAATAACCTTAAGGATTTTGTAGTCATTATGGCATACTTCTTTGTCACTCAACTTCCATATTAAAGTTCAAATCAGAACTAGCTAAATAAGAAGGGAGGGCAGAGTTCCTGCATCCTTTGTACTCTGTAATTCTGAATCTAAAAGCAAATGCAGTTGCCTCCTGTCTGCTTGCTGTGAGGTAACCTCAAAGGCAAAGTCGTTCAAATGACTGGTTTTCCAGGTTACTTCTTAATGGTACTGCCTAACCTCTTACAACCCATGCTGTATGGCCTTTGTACGATTGGCTTAATGAGTATATCCTCTAATTGCCCCCTGAAGTGACTTTTCATCTAGAACATTAAGGATTTTAAGAGGTTAGTCTAACTTTTGAACTAAAATCTGTCCTTGAATTAAGAATATGTGAATGTTACTCTATTTATTATTTATTCATTTCTAATGGGACAATTTCTGATGGAAAGTTTTGAAAATTTTTTTCATTATTGAAGAACAAAATACTATTTTTTCTAGGTTGTGAGTGTTTTCCTTCTTCATTTCTTTATGTTATTTTGCCTTTATGATTTTTACCTCCTGGTTCTATAGGAAAACAAGCAAATAGGCAGATAAGTTAATGAAAAAATATTTATTCAGTACCCACTAAATCCTGGCATATCACTGGAATGACTCAGGCAACAATCACATAAATTAATAAGAAGAAAATTTAAAACACTGGGAATGGCAACAAAGAAAATAAATATAATGATAATAATTGTGATGAGATTGAGGGGACATAACTTTGGGTAGAGAATTCACTGAAGCCTTTCTGAGAAAACTGACATTTGAATAAAGTTTTAACTGATGAGAAAGAGGTAACCATATGAGATTCTAAGAGGGGGAAAAAGGGGGAAAAAAAGTAAGAAAAATCAAAGAGGTTCAAAGTATACAATAATCTTAAAGACTGGCAAAGAATACGGGATTTCATTGGGAAATAATAAAAGACATTAACAAAGAGAGGAGTCGTATTTTAGAAAGTGTGACTACTTTCTAAAGGAAGGTGAATAATTTTTAAGAGAAACACAGCTAGACACCAGTAAAAGCAATAAAGACCAGATTTCATTCAGTACGCTTTGCAGTTGAAGAAGGAGATTTCTGCAGTAAGAAAACTAAGTTGACCTCCAACTTAGGAAAGACAGTTGAGGACTGAGAGCCAACAAGCCAAATGAGAAAGTAGTGAATAGAAAATGACTAAGAGGAGACATGGACTTCCCAGGTGGCGTTAATGGCAAAGGACCCACCTGCAGGAGACATAAGCAATGTGGGTTCAGTCCCTGGACTGGGAAGATGCCCTGGAGGAGGGCATGGCAACCCACTCCAGTATTTTTGCCTGGAGACTCCCCTGGACAGAGGAGCCTGGTGGGCTACAGTCCATAGCGTCGCACAGAGATAGCCATGAGTAAAGCGACTTAGCGGGCACGAATGCAAGAGGAGACATGAAGAATAGGGAGATTCTTCCTGAAGTGATTTAAGGAGATTCCTGCTAAAGACAGGTTATGGTCTTACACATCAAGGTGAGGCATAATGAACTTGATCAGATGTCAAATATCAAGGGTACCAAGCTGACTTAGCTCGATTCCTTGCTAAAACTTACTTCAGTAGGCCAAGGACAGGGTCCAAGGATAAGACCTAATCCAAAAGAAGAGTCAGAGGAGACCGTCTAATTTGGTCAAGAAGAGAGACTCTCTCAAAATCTCTGGAAAAATAATGTACTTTAAGAGGGCTTAAGAGTCAAGGCAAGGAAACTTATTAGAAGATTATTATGTTAGTCTAAATGAGAGATGATGTAGCTTTAACATAGAAAATGAGAAGAAATAGTTGTTGGGGGTACACTTTTTAAGGTTGAACTTAGCATCAGAAAGCAGTGAATCCAAAGAGATCATGCAGCCTTCTCAGCTTTAGGCTGAGCAACTGGGCAGAAATTGTGTCAATTATAGAAATGGATAGATTTGCAAAGGGATGTTAGGTGTGGGGTGTGCAGATCGATCAATAGTCCTTCTAGGCCAGGTAATGTCAGAAATACTATCTAACAACTCAATTAGATGTTCAGGTTAAGTTTTTAGCTGAAGGATTAGAATAAGGCTGGGGACACAGAGAGAAGCTTTCAACAGAAATGGGCTGAAAACCCTGGGACTAGTGGAATCGATGAGTAACAGCAGAAAGTAATGCAGCTTCCCTTGCACTTGGCTCATTAAGTATCAAGAAAGTACTTGGAAGTTCCCATAATAAATATTTTGACATAATCACTGTGTAGGAAATGTACATATTGAAGAATGTTGTATTAATAATTGGCTGGCATATTCTATATGATTATCTAGTGGTATGTGACCACTTCATATTCTTGCATGAAGGCAGAAAGAAAAGGAAACTAAAACTAATATCTACTCTGCCATGACCTGTGATAATGTTTCTCATAACTATCCCATTTAATTGTCTTCGTGAAGTAGTTATCATTTTCAGTTTTGAGAGGAGTAAACCAGGAAATGTGACAACTTTCTGATAACACTGTAATGTCAGGATTCCAACCCATGTTTGTCTGGTTAAAAAACTTGTGCAGAGCTCATTTTTAAAAAATCTCTTGAATGTTATGCAGATGGGAATAAGTTAACACAGCATATAAAATTAAAATGCCCAGAGTGCTTTGTCTCAATTATAAATGGCTAAAACAAAGGTTCCCAAAACAGAATGGACTGGCTTTAAGCTGAGCCTTAATTCCAATGAATTCCTCCAAGGCACTCTGTCTTGCCCCAAATTTCCCTGATGTATTCAAAGAAGCTGGGAACATTGCATGGAAGGTAATTTTGAAAAATGAAAAGTTCTACTGTGGTTTAATAGTCCATCTTGGATACACATACATGCTTCCGAATTAATGAGGATTTTGCTTCCCTGGTGGCTCAGATGGTAAAAGGAATGCCTGCAATGCGGGAGACCTTGGTTCAATCCCTGGGTCAGGAAGATCCCCTGGAGAAGGAAATGGCAATCCACTCCAGTAGTCTTGCCTGGAAAATTCCATGAACGGAGGAGCCTGGTAAGCTACAGTCCATGGGGTCGCAAAGAGTCAGACACAAGTGAGCAACATCACTTTCTTTGGTTATTCAAAACGAATGCCCAATTTCACTGTTATATGGCTCATTTTGTCATACACTAATACGGGCATTTGTTTTATCAGAGTTTATGAGAACTTGGCCAGCCACTGTGCTGTTACCTTGTATCTCAACATCATTTCTCAGAGGTATATAATAGGACCGACATTTACTTTGGATTCACATTCAACTGATAGTTTATATAACTGACTTCTATTCCCTGGAACTGCCTTTCTTATTGAGAGAGTCTGACCTTGAGGTGTCTTTGTCATTCTGTTCTAAGAGTCAATAAACATTTATTCAGATAATACAGTTAGGTGCGCATGTACATAAAATGATGAGATGCTAACTAAATAACACATATATATTTGTATTTTTAACCCAATTCATTAGTTGCTCTCATACTCGGTTAGTACTGGATGAGATCTGCATTTTGTACTTATATTCTTAAACACTACCACTACTTTGCTTTCTTTTTTTATTGAGAACATCTACTCTCCTGGCAAATTTCAAATATATGATATAGTGTTGTTGTTCAGTCCCTAAATCATGTCCAACTCTTTGCAACCCCATGGACTGTAGTTCTCCAGCCTCCTTTTGTCCTTGGGATTTTTTTCAGGCAAGACTCCTGGAGCAGGTTGCCACTTCCTCCTGCAGGGGATCTTCCCAAACCAGGGATTGAACCTATCTCCTGTGTCTCCTGTGTTACAGGTGGATTCTTTACCCACTGAGTCATCAGAGAAGCCCTTTTTAGATTCCACATATAAGTGATACAGTGCAGTGTTTGTCTTTCTCGTTATTCTTAACCCAGATCACCAAATAATAACTTGTTTCAAATAATTCACTTAAATCGTTTAGGAGATTACCTCGTGCATACTTAATAAACGTGAAGACAAAATGAACTGTGGAAGTGAGCCACATGAAAAATTGGGTACAGGGCTTAAGGCAGAGAAAACTGCAAGGGCAAAAGCACTGAGGCAGAAGGACACTTGGCATTTTAAAGTAACAGGATGAGGAAGAGTATGGCTGGGGCAGATTTAGAGATAGGGAAGTAGTGATTACATTTGGAGTTATTCAGGGGCCAGGTGATGCACAAATTTTAGTCCATAGTAAAGAGTTTGAGTTTTGTTCTAAGTCTGATAAGAAGTTCTAATTGAGATAGGAAGGTTTTGATCAGAGATATTGACTTGTGATTCTTCAAAATGACTATTACTTATTAACATGATTTATACATACTGGAACACACATACACATCTATCTATATTACTGATTTATATAAAACATATAAAGATATGTGTCTACATATTATAATACATGTCAAGTATTAATAGAAGTATACATGAGAATGTTTATAATTATATAAAGCATATTTTATTCCATTTGGGGACCAACCCACTCCAATACTCTTACCTGGAAAACTCCATGGATGGAGGAGCCTCATATGCTACAGTCCATGGGGTTGCCGAGTCATATGCGACTGAGAGACTTCATTTTCTTTCTTTCTATTGTGTTTCAACTCTGAAGACACAGAAAATAGTCCTGAATTTCAATACATTTACAACCTAAGCAAGCAAGCAAGATCTACCTTTGAAACATAGAAGGGGGTATTTACTTGGCTTATTTAACGTGGTTTTCTCTCTTAGTAATCTTGGATATATCACTTATAAATTGTATAACTTTGGATATAGTCTGTAGTGTTATCGAGACTTTTTTTTGTGAAATAACAAAAAGTAACATCAGCTGTTTCAGACAATAATAATAAATTCGAAGGCAGTGTCTCCAAAGCACACTTGCCACATGAGATTTTTATGAGGGGAAAGAATACACAAAATATACAAAGTAACAATCCAGTATGTGGAATAGAGATGTAGTCATTATCAATAAAATATCTTATATATTTGAAAAAATAGATCAGTGGAAAAGGAAGTGCAGGAGGGAAATTAAGGCTATTTTATAAATACTTGCTAAAGCTGCATTGTCACTTATAACATGTAAGACTGCTGCTGCTGCTAAGTCGCTTCAGTCGTGTCCGACTCTGTGTGACCCCATAGACGGCAGCCCACCAGACTCCCCCGTCCCTGGGATTCTCCAGGCAAGAACACTGGAGTGGGTTGCCATTTCCTTCTCCAATGCATGAAAAGCAAAAGTGAAAGGGAAATCGCTCAGTCGTGTCCGACTCTTCACGACTCCATGGTCTGCAGCCTACCAGGCTCCTCCATCCATGGGATTTTCCAGGCAAGAGTACTGGAGTGGGGTGCCATTGCCTTCTCCAAACATGTAAGACAATAATAGCTATACTGAGTGCTTTCAAAGTATCATACATTAAGTTTTTTATACACATAAATTCAAGTTCATCTTCAGAAGTTTTATATGAGATAGTGTTTTTATTTGCACTTTTATAGAAAAGAAATTTAAGGCCCAGATTTCAGGTAACTTATCTCAGGTCACATAGCAAATGATCTTTGTGCAGCTCTGGAGCAATGTGGTAATTTATTTTTAAATCAATTACTTATTTTTTTTGACTGTGTTGGGTCTTCATTGCTGCATGTGGGCTTTCTCTTGTTGCCTGGAGTGGGGGCTATTCTTCATTGAGGCATACAGACTCTAGAGCTGGGGCTTCAATAGTTGTGGCCCATGGACTTAGTTGTTTCACAGCAAGAATGTGGGATATTTCCATATCAGGAATCGAACCCGTGTGCTGCAAATTGGCAGGTGTATTCCTAACCACTGAACCACCAAGGAAATCCTGCAATGTGGCAGTATTAACAAAATTTAGGGTCAGATTGTGCTGCATCCAAGTGCCAGCTCTCCTAGTAACTCTCTGAGCCTCTGCTTCCTCTTTAATATGGAGTTTTGATACAAACCTCATAATTACAAATATACTGTGACAAAACATTCTGGGACTCAAAAATTAGTAATTTTCTATATTAAGTTAGTAATTCACCAAATATGATATTGGTGCCTAATATTTAATACACATTCAATATTTTCCTGGCTCTTACTCATTAAACTCATTTTTGAGTATCCTCCTGCTACGTTTGGAATGAAAATTTTTAATAAGTGGTAATACAAAAACACTGTACTTTCCAAAATGACACCTATAATCTGAAAGAAGAGGCAAGAAATTCAACCTCTCTCCCTCCATGAGTCTATAGTCATGGCTCTGGTCTCCACGTTCCTGCAAAATAATCTTATTTTACTTAATTAACCTATTAAAGAGTACTTAATCATTTTATTTGATACATATAAAATTGCAATAGCTCATCCAACAAATTTTTCAAGAACATACCCAAACTAAGTAGTGTGGTCTTAGATTCCAGTCTTTTCAATTCACTTGATTTCACATAATTTATTAATTCTAAGGAACAATTTATAAAATGTGCAATTTAATATGATTATATTTTATATCATTGTAACTCATTATATCCAAATGAGTTTCATTTAAATCAAAATAAACATAATGGATTTGAATCAAAATGGTAAAGCGACTGTGAGTGAGTAATGGAAAAGGCAGTGTGTTTCAGGATTAGAGAATGTCCTCCTCTAATTGTTCACACCATCACCTCACCTCCATCATGAAGATGTTTTAGAGGATTTTGACATTGTGGTTTCCCCTTGACATAAACTGCTGCTTTTTTTTTTTTTTTTCCTTTTGCTGAAACTTTGGGTTATCCACAGAATTCAGTACTTTTTGGGAATTTATTAGTACATACATTCACCATGAGTCTTATTTACAAATATAATTAATGATTCTCTGGGAAAATTATGCATTGCTTTTGAGTTGCAAAGCATTTTGTTGGAAAACAATAGGCCAAGTTGATTTGTCAAAATTTGTAGGACTGTCTGCTAAATAATTTGAGGACAGTAGGGAGGGTTTGACTCGGATTGTCCTTATGCACAAAAACCATGACTGAGTCCTGACATGATAATGTAGGAAACTTTTAATTAGAAACAATTATGTTTCGCTATAAAACTCTTGGTATTATGAGAGTGCATGCTCATGCTTGTGTGTATTCAGTTGTGTCTGACTATTTGTGACCTCATGGACTGTAGCCTGCAAGGTTTCTCTGGCCATGGAATTTTTCAGGCAAATATATTGGACCGCATTGCCATTTCCTACTCCAAGGGATATTCCCACCCAGGGATCAAACCTGCATCTCTTGTCTCTCCTGCATTGGCAGGTGGATTCTTTACCACTGTGCCACCTGGGAAGCCATAATGAGCGTACTATGTGTTAAGTGTTAATCATCTTGGTGTTAAACATTCCTGTAAGAACGGAACTGATCTGTGTAGGAGTGGTGATGAATATAGACATTTCTATGCTCAGTATTGCCGATGGACAGTCAGAAAGCCAGTATCAACAGACTTTCAAAAGCAACTAATTTGTCTTGGTTGTCCTCAACAGGCAGTAGCAGAAGCAGTGTCCCCATTGGTCAGTAGCATCAAAGCAACAGCTTTGATTTTAACATAAGTAAAAGGTACCAGAAATAGCTAAGGGTTTTCCATCAACATTGTCCAAAGAAGACTGACAGATTTCCAAAATATTTTACACAAATGTAATGATGAATTGAATCCCTCCAGGAGTCAGAAATAGAGCCAATGAAGTACTATTTGTGACTATTATTGTTTATATTTAATCACAGAAATGAGTGGTCTGGAAAACACAAATCACTTAACTGTACCCAAGGCCATCAAACTGGTACCAAGTATATTTATTATGCAAATTGAAGTCCAACAACCAAGAAATTGAAAACAGAAAATCACCTTACTTTCCAAATGAAGCAAAATCATCCATATAATAAAGTTTATTAAATGTTCAGGAAGATATAGGGACTAAGGCAGCTTAAACAATTTAAAAACAGAAATATTAGCTATTCTAGTTCTCAAAAAAGAGTTCTGTATAATTTCCAAAGTTAGCAATCTAGGTCCATCTTTGTTCACAGTCTCCACCTTTTCTCTACTTTGCTCTCTCCTAAGGGCCTACTTAGGAGATTTCCTGAAGGAATTCAACTCTGAATATTCATTGGAAGGACTCATGATGAAGCTGAAGCTTCAATAATTTGGCCACCTGATGTGAAGAGGTAACTCATTGGAAAAAACCCTGATGCTGGGAAAGATAGAAGCCAAAGGAGAAGATGGTAGAGGATGGAATAGTTAGATAGCATCACTCAATGGACATGAATTTCAGCAAACTCTGGAGATGGTGAAGGCTAAGGAAGACTGGAATGCTGTGGTGCATGGGGTTGCAGAGTCGGACATAACTGAACAATAAGGGCCTACTCATCCTTTTCCTCTGTTATCAAATTCACTTCTATCTTTCACCAGATCTTACCATTGGATCTCTCTTTGCAAGTTAGGGGAAGACTCAGCAGAGTTAATGTTTATAAAGCCATGTCTAATTAAGATCTTAATCTTGCATTTTTAAACTCCTCACTTCTGTCATAAATGGGAGGTGGTTTCTTTCTGTTACTTTTTGTATAGGATTCCAAGCAATCTTATTTTTTATAATGAGATAAAATGGAAGAAAAATGTAAATTTTGGAGACATGAATACTCAAGGTAGCATCAAATTAACATTCTAATTTTGCTGTTTAATTTGTTTTTATCTTATATAGAACAATTTATTGACTATTTCTCATAATCCATTTCAATAAAATGAGAATAAAATAACATTTCAAACAGGTATTAAGAGGAACAAAAAAAAGATGATGGGGAAACCAGTAAACAAATGTTATTTTTAATCTATTACCCTCTCTTCCTTGATTTGTTGTCGTTCAGTTGCCAAGTTATGTAGGACTCTTTGCCACCCTATGGACTGCAGCACTCCAGGCTTACCTGTCCTTTGCTATCTCCTGGAGTCTGCTCAAACTCATGTCCATTTACATAAATAGTCTCAATTTCCAAGTCTGTAAACTAAATTCCAAAGGAATTATGTAACTTCCCTTTGGTCATTATTTTTCTTTTTATTTTATATACTGTAATTTTTCTTCCCCATTTTTAGATTTCCTGGCTTGACCAAAAAGTATAAAAAAGTCTGGTGTTTTTCTGGCTAGGTGAGGTCATCCATATCATAGATGTGTAGTCCATGGAATTAAGAAGCCTTTGCAGGGCAAGTCATCCTAAGAAAACTTCAGTTCAAAATTAGTTTACAGAATATAGTCCCAAACTATATTATTTTCAAGATAAAGAAGAAAAATCAACTAACCAAACATGGGAAGAAGAGAGGGAAAGAAAAAATAAATTTATATAATAAATCTGGAATAATTACTTGGAAGAAATAAGAAGAGTTTCACTTGCCTTTACTCAGGTTTTCTTTTACTACTTGAGTCACAGCTTGGGTCTTTGAAAGAAAGAATAAGTATAGCAACTAGTTACAGTATAGCTTTCTGGCAAGGAAGGGAAAGGAAGGGAAAGAAGGAAGGAAATTAATAAAGCTTATTTTTTAAATAATTAGGATATTTTGAATTTGCAAAGACAGGGAAATGTTTCAAACATCATGATTTATCTCTGAATTACTTATAAGTTAAATTTCTGTTTTCAACCAATTTAGGAATCTCTAAAAAATTTAACAGACGTATGTTCATTGGCATACTAATTTGCACTCCTTACCAAAATAAAAGAAAAAAGAAAAAAAGATGGACTGTCAGGCATTTTCTTACTTTCAGGAAATAATGCAGATGTAATTTACTATAAAACATTTTTCACAATGTTTTAAAGAGTTATACTGAAACTAAGCAGGACCATATTGGGCTCCCGGGCACTGAAGTCTTTCCTTGTTCCACTTTTCTTGTTTGCAGGAAATATTCTCCAGTTTCCATTACCTTCCTTGAGCTCCAAAGGGCAGATCTGAGCAGTTGCTACTCAGGAAATGGAGGAGATGCAGAGACAAGGGGGAACGGTCCAAAAACCGACAGTGCAGCCTTGGGGTGAGGTCCTGTTTCTACCTCAAGGGATACATATAACACTATCTTTGAACTTTTCTACAGAACTAAAAATCCCAACAAATGGAAGATGAAGTAGTTGATGAAGCAATCCTCATTTCAGAGAAGGTGAAGGTGTGATAGTCTCAAGAACCAGAGAAGATCATCCAGAGACCACTTGAATCCACATTAATAGAGTGCGGGCCCTGAACACAAACTAATTCTCATGAGCAACCCTGTCCTTGAACCATTGCTATATAACCACTCACAAAATCCTTCCAGCTTGGGACACACAGTTTTGAGGGGTACAAGTCCTGTGTACCCATTTGCTTGGCAAAAAAATAAAACTATATTTTTCTACTTCACCCAAACTCTGTCTACAAAGTTCAGTTCAACACTGTGCACAGTGGCTGAGTTTTTGGTATCAATACCCCAAACAAAACTATTTTTCTCATATAAAATTATTTGAAATTTGAACATAATTTTACTTCTTAGTAAGAGTGACAAATACTGCCTGATCTTTTGGGTGAGGTAGGGTAGGGGTGGGTGGTTCCATAATAATCCTACACATGCCCCTAGAAACTATATGCAAGTTCAATTCAGTTCAGTTCAGTTGCTCAGTCGTCTCCAACTGTGACCCCATGGACTGAAGCATGCCAGGCCTCTCTGTCCATAACCAACTCCCAGAGTTTACTCAAACTCATGTCCATTGAGTTGGTGATGCCATCTAACCATCTCATCCTTTGTCATCCCCCTCTCCTCCCACCTTCAATCTTTCCCAGCATCAGGGTCTTTTCAAATGAGTCAGTTCTTCGCATCAGGTGGCCCAAGTATTAGAGTTTCAGCTTCAGCATCAGTGCGTCCAATGAATATTCAGGATGGATTCCCTCTAGGATGGACTGGTTGGATCCTCTTGCAGAGATGCAAAGAACTATATGCAAAGAACACCTTGTATTTTCAGTTATTGTGAAACTGAAACCGTTTACCACAGATTGGGATTTGAACCCATGTGCTTGGACTTGAACTCGGCCAAAACCCAGTTTGAGCCTCGAACCCATGTGAATGGGATTCAAACCTAGCCAAAACCCTGCTTGGGACTTGAACCCATATGGCTGGGACTCAAACCCAGCCTAAACCCATGGTACCTGGTTTCAGGACCTAATGAAGCTCAGGTTCTTGATGCCTCACTGCAGAAAGAATTCAGTGAGAGACAAAGTGATAGGTAACTAGTGGATTTATTCACTTACAGAGAGAAGCACACTCCACAAACAGAATGTGGACCATTCCAGAGAGCGAGTGTGGCTGCAAAATGTGGTGTGGCTAGTTTTTTTATAGACTGGGTAATTTCATATGCTATTGAGTGGGAGGATTATTCCAACTATTTTTGGGAAGGCGTGGAGATTTCTAGAATTTGGGCTGCCACCCACTCCTTGGTCTTTTAACAGTGCCTTGGAACTCTCATGCATCTCTGGATGTGTCATTTCACTTGCTGACTAAGGATCAAGGTCTAGTCTTGTCTGCCATCTTGGTCCCATTTGATTCTAACCAGTTTATCTTGTGTCCTTGGGCTATGTTATTTATTCAAAAGTTGTGCCCTGTCCCTTTACCTCCTGTTACAAAACCTTGTGGCAATCAAACAACTAGGCATATAATAAAATCTTAAGGCTCATGTGGATAATTTTTTTCATTAGGAAAAAAATGACGAGTTGATGTGGGTTCAAGAATATTATGAAAATAAAGTCATGAAATTGGAAAATAAAACATTTTTCTTTACATGTACAACAATATTTTTTTTGTTTGTTCTTTATTTCTTTAAGTTCAATCTGAATTGGTTTGAAGATGCATTACAAAATGTTCAATTTACCTTAGGCTGTCAAAAATAAAGTAGTAAAGCTCCATGTCTGAATCCTCAGTGAAGAGTATGGTCAGAGGTAAATCATGGCAGATAAAACTGAAGCAATTTTATGTTCCACTTTAATTCTCTATCAAATATGTGGACACAAGAAGTGCATCGCCCAAGGGCATCTCTTTGGGTTTAGGCTAGTGGCAAATCATGACAGGAATTCAACCTTTCCCTTACAGGATGCTTATAAACTGACAAAATCAGGTTAATGTGAACACCAAGGTCAACCACAAAAGGAAAAGACTTTCACAAAAAGGCAGCCTAAGGTAGATTAGTATTTAAGGATAGCAAACAAGTGTAATTGATCAATGGCACACATGTGCAACCTTGGGTTCCTTAGTACATCTGGCAGACAACCCTTTCCTACCCACATCTTCCCCTCTATTCCCAAAGCATTATCCATTGTTCTTAATTCACTAAAAATGACTTTACAAATAACTATTTCAAAATGTTGATAAGTTAACTATCCTTTATTATCCTTCAAAAAGAAAGATGAATTGTAAAGATAATACTTTGTCAAACTTTGATTATTAAATGATAGCAAACCATACACTGTGTGTTTACTTTGGTATGAATCTGGCAAGTATCTGAAGTAAAAAATATTTATCCAAATATTTACAAAATCTATTTTTCCTCATGGAATAAAATGTATAGAAAGCATGCTTATTTTTAAAAATAATAATATAGGATTCTGTAAAGAAGACTTCTGCTCTTATATGAAGATTCAAGTTGCCTTATATCTTAGTCTATTAATTTTTTTAGAAGAATAATAATATGATTTATTAAGTGCAAAGAAACTGTTTAAAACATGTGTAAAACTGTCATAGTAGATTTCTTTGAATAAATTTTAGTACGGTTTATTGTCTTGACCCGTGGCACTAATCAGTATTGTTACAAGTCTTAGCTCTGATGCTGGTAAGATTGTACTAAATGTCATGTCACCTTGCCTGCACCTCTCTCTTCCCACTCCTCCAGCTCCCCAGGAGGGAATCAGATAACTGTAAATTTCACAAAATATTCTGCTGAGAGCATTGTAGCAAGCTGGTCTATGAGATTCTATCTCTGAAGTTGTCAGTTCTGAGATTCTTCTATGGAATGACCTCAAGGAGCAAATATATTGTAATCACTCACTTTATACAAGAGGATACATGAGGTTAAAGGTGGTGCTGAGCCTGCTGTTCTGTAGTTACACTAAAGCCAAAGTAAGAAGGAACCTGCTTGTACTGCACCATGGGCAAAGGAGGTTGGAAAAAATCAAAACATTTCTTGTAAGTGGGTAAAGTTTTACCAATGAAAGCTGTTTTGGAAAACCTTTTGCTAGAACTCTCTACATATAAGAACATACCTTATAGTTAGCACCCTCACTGAAGATGTTTCTACTTGCAAAGAACTCAAGAATGGCAAACAAAGTGTTGAAGTGCATCATCTTTCTCAGTTCTCACAAATATAGAAAAGTAAAGAAAAGGAAGATAATGCAACACAGGGAAACCCAGGAGGGTGCTCACAGCTGGCCAGCAGTGGCTCCCATCTCTTCACTCACAATGCAAACTATGTAATTTCCAAAAGACAGCCCAGGATACCTGTGCAAATGCTTCTTCATGAGTGGGTATATACATCTACATGATTATATTTTATTTTTAGATTTACAGTAATTGTTAAATAAATTGTTAAGGAAATATCAGCATTAAAAATAAAATACTAAGAGGCTGACTTGAGTTGACCACAGTTTATGTAAATAGTTTACAGACTCTGAAGATTTACTTCATTCATGACCTCAAACTCCCTTGTCGTTCCAAAGTATGCCTTTTCCTTAATGAGTGAACCAAGGCAGGAATTTCTGCTGAATTGGGCAAATTCTGTAGTAACTGTGTGATTTGAACAAATTTCCGTTAGCTTCTAAGAAGAAATCATGAAATTGATTTTCATCTGTGAACGGAAACAGGATGTGAAAATTCCCCAGAGAAAGGAAAGAAGGAAAGATCGTCAATTGTAAACACAATGCTGAAAAGTATTCAGGATATTTAACATGGAATATAATTTAATCAAACCCTCATGAAAGTCATGATGGCTATAAAACATATTAGATGTTTCTTACACATATGTATTATATTCAGTGTCTACCTTTAAATAGCATTGAAAAGGATGAATAGCATCAAGGATATATATTATTTAGGTTGAAACTGGGGTGTCCAAGCCACATAAATGTTTTGTTATACAAGATTTAAACCCTTCCAAACCAATCTACCAATACAAGTTTCATGAGCGTAAAGACACTTAATAAGTACCACTAAATGATGACTAATTTTCTAAATTACTGGCTAATTAATCTGCTGTGAATTTAGTTGATGAATTCAGCCCTCTAAGTCAGAAGCTTGTGAGGTGGGCAGTCTCAAATTAATTCTTCTTAAAAAAGTAGAAAACTAGAACTATCCTATTAATTCATGTTATGTGTAACTGACTGGAGAAAATATTTTGAAATTGTACAGGTAATTTTGCCTTTTCATTTTCCTTTAGTACTAAATAGCAAACATGTCAGTTCATTCTACTTTTCACAGGATCCTACAATCAAAGCATATCTTTAAGTAAATATTGGTATTATGGTCTTAGAGATTCTAGTTGAGGTTTTGCAATTTAGCCATACAAAATATTTTTGAAATAAATATGAATTTAGTGTGAAGAGGCTGTGATGTGATCTATTGGCAAATCAATATAAACAAAGTAGTTGTCCAAGACTGCACATAATAGGAAGGGCCAAATAAGTCCTTAGTAATGGGCTCAATAAAGGACAGAAATGGTATGGACCTAAGACAAGTGGAAGATATTAAGAAGAGGTGGCAAGAAACACAACAGAAGAACTGTACAAAAAAGATTTTCATGACCCAGATAATCACAATGGTGTGATCACTCACACTCACCTAGAGCCAGACATCCTGGAATGTGAAGTCAAGTGGGCCTTAGAAAGCATCACTACGAACAAAGCTAGGGGAGGTGATGGAATTCCAGTTGAGCTATTTCAAATCCTGAAAGATGATGCTGTGAAAGTGCTGCACTCAATATGCCAGCAAATTTGGAAAACTCAGCAGCGGCCACAGGACTGGAAAAGGTCAGTTGTCATTCCAATCCCAAAGAAAAGAAATGTCAAAGAATGCTCAAACTACCACGCAATTGCACTCATCTCATACGCTAGTAAAGTAATGCTTAAAATTCTCCAAGACAGGCTTCAGCAATACATAAATCATGAACTTCCAGATGTTCAAGCTGGATTTAGAAAAAGCAGAGGAACCAGAGATCAAATTGCCAACATCCGTTGGATCATCGAAAAAGCAAGAGAGTTCCAGAAAAACATCTATTTCTGCTTTATTGACTATGCCAAAGCCTTTGACTGTCTGGATCACAATAAACTGTGGAAAATTCTGAAAGAGATGGGAATACTAGACCACATGACCTGCCTCTTGAGAAACCTATATGCAGGTCAGGAAGCAAGAGTTAGAACTGGAATTGGAACAACAGACTGGTTCCAAATAGGAAAAGGAGTACATAAAGGCTGTATATAGTCACCCTGCTTATTTACCTTATATGCAGAATACACCCTGAGAAACACTGGGCTGGATGAAGCACAAGTTGGAATCAAGACTGCCAGGAGAAATATCAATAACCTCAGATATGCAGATGATACCACTCTTATGGCAGAAAGTAAAGAAGAACTAATGAGCCTCTTGATGAAAGTGAAAGAGAAGAGTGAAAAAGTTAGCCTAAAGCTCAACATTCAGAAAACTGAGATCATGGCATCTGGTCCCATCACTTCATGGCAAATAGATGGGGAAACAGTGGCTGACTTTATTTTGGGGGACTCCAAAATCACTGCAGATGGTGATTGCAGCTATGAAATTAAAAGACGCTTACTCCTTGGGAGGAAAGCTATGACCAACCTAGACAGCATATTCAAAAGCAGAGACATTACTTTGCCAACAAAGGTCCATCTAGTCAAGGCTATGGTTTTTCCAGTAGTCATGTATGGAGGTGAGAGTTGGACCATAAGGAAAGCTGAGCACCACAGAATTGATGCTTTTGAACTGTGGTGTTGGAGAAGACTCTTGAGAGTCCCTTGGACTGCAAGGAGATCCAACTAGTCCATCCTAAAGGAAATCAATCCTGGATGTTTATTGGAAGGACTGATGCTGAAGGTGAAACTCTAATACTTTGGCCACCTGGTGTGAAGAATTGACTCATTGAAAAAGACCCTGATTCTGGGAAAGAGAAGGCAGGAAGAGAATGAGATGACAAAGGATGAGATGGTTGGATGGCATCACTGATTAGATGGAAAAGAGTTTGAGCAACTGTGGGAGTTGGTGATGGACAGGGAAGCATGGCATGCTGTAGTCCATGGGGTCACAAAGTTTTGGACATGACTGAGCAACTGAACTAAACTGACAATAAATATTTACTTTAGAAATAGTTGTGAATTATATTCTATTGCATGAAAACGGTGGCAGAGCAGCTTCAACATAATTTTTGTGAATCAAGAAGGGTAGGTTTACTAGTATTTTCAACTATGCTTTGTATGCTTTCAGATATTGTTGATATAAATATGCAAAATATGTACAGCCTACACCGTTGGTTGTTATCATCATCTACCTACCTGCCTTCCTTGCAGGAGTTATTTGTATAAGCAGCTTGCCTATATATAACTCAGCAAAGATAATCCCTGTCCATGGTCCATAAACATTCTTAACCCAAGTTTAAGCTAATCAGCATTGCTCCATTTATGTACTGAAAATGAGTATTTGGCTCAGTTTTGACTAATGTATCCTGAGAGGGATTCAGAAAGGAAACTTCTAGATAATCTTCACTAAAACAAAAAGGCAAAATGAAAGAATGAAGGAAAGAAAGAAAGAAAGAAAAGGAAGGAAGGAAGGAAGGAAGAAAGGAAAGGATGAGAGGTGTCATAGCTTCTTTTCAGTCATTACGTGATACACAGTCACATCTCTATACTGAGGAAGGCTTTTATCTCTATAAAATCCGTCTCAAGTCTATAGTGATTCACTACCTTTAATAGTAAGTGTCCAAAAATTAGATGATAGATTGCATAATAGTGATGACAGCTAAATTTAGTTTGTCTGTAGTTGGTTATGGGCTTCCCAAGTTGCGCTAGTGGTTAAAAAAAAAAAAAAAAAACCTGCCTACCAATGCAAAAAACAAAAGATACAGGTTCAGTCCCTGGATTGGAAAGTTCCCCTGGAGGAGGAAACAACAACCCATTCTAGTATTCTTGCCTGGAGAATCCCATGGACAGAGGAGCCTAAGGGTTACAGTCCATAGGGTTGCAAAAAGTCAGACATGTTTCAATCATAAGTCTGATATTGATCTCTACATATTCTACATATTCATAATAAATGCCAGTAGCAGAGCATGTTATCGATTCTGGTAGTCTGATTTATTTAAATTTCTAAATAAGATTTTTACAGCCAAACATGTGGAGATATCAATCTATGAAGGAGATCCAGGTTCCAAAAAATCAATATAAAGTGATCTATCATTGGCAAAAAAATATCATAATCAAAAAAAAATTGCAATACAATTTTCAGTCTTTGGAGGTACAGTTTATACAGCTAGGTGTTTAAAGTGCATGGGATTTAATTGCTTTAAATTTCTTCAAATCAATGAAAATCTGGAGGAAATAAAAATATATTATCTCAAGTATTCAAAATGAAGCTAAATCTCAAAGTCACTATTAAAAACTTTTTTTTCACTTTGATTTGTATATATTACTTTGGAGATAAATATAGTCGACTTAAGAAAGTAAGCTGGACACTTTGCCAAAGTGATCACAAATTCAGTGGACACTTACTGGACTGTGGGGCACCTTATATACTAAAGCTACTTCCTCTCATAACCACTTTTAAAGAGAAAGAGTATTTTGTCAACAAATATTGAAATTGAACTTTAGAAAGATAGCAGACAGGGAATATAAAAGTAGTTCTTGTTTCTCTTAAAGTACCTAGAAATGAAAGGTGGAATAAAAAAATAATAAAAGTTTAAAAAGCAAGAACATGTATTCTTGGGGAAAGTTAAATAAGTACAAAAAAATAAAGAGTCCTTAAAGATACAAAGTAGGCAGATGTACTCAACTGAAAAATAAATCTCAAATGCCTGTTAAAGAATCTGGTACTTATTATTAGATATTATTTATCTATTCAGATGCTCCAGTTTCAAAAACAATGAATACCAAGAACAGCATAAGCACCTATGACAACTTTCAGAGTGATTATTAAAGGACAGTACCTGGCAGAATTGGACTGAAAAGTTCTTTCTTACCCAGCTTCTACTCAGCTTTCAACTACCAAGGTCTTTTCCCACAGATTAAAGCAAGGTTTTCGGGTTAAAAAGAAAATGAGGTACCCATATTGCAATCTTAACATCCACAACAAAGGCTACTATTGAAAACTCCTGGCAGCAATCTACTTTTGATAATCACTAGAAATAAATTCCTTACATCAAAAGCTACTTTTTTGCTTCCATCCATCCCTTAATCTTGCATCAATTCTTCTAGCCAGCTCTAATCTAAGAAAATACATTGAAAGGGATTCATAAATGTAGAACCCAGCTTATCTCTGTAACACTAGCACATTTAAACACAGTTCCCACAAGGCTTGAAAAATGAAAGCAAAGATTATACATTTTTGCCAAATTCGAATTTGTTATAAAAAATATGCATATAAAATATTTTTCTTTCAAAATAAAAATGACTTACTTTGCCTATTTAGGATAATACTCTTATGACTTAGATTACCTAATTTATCAAATAGAAGCACTCCAATGATAAAACAGATATTGCATTTTGCCATACATTAATATTGAGATGTAAGTAAGGAATAGCAATATGCGATTTTTAAATGAGTATTCCCTATACAGTCACATCATGGACACATACAAAGTCAGATAGAAACTAAATGACTCATGGATTGTATACTCCTTGTCACTAATCTAGTCTTTAAGCCTAATAAAAAGAAATGTATGGCAAATGTTCAGGCTTTCCTGAGGTTGTCCAGATGTGTTTACTACAATAGGAAATGAAGCAGACTAAATATATACACCAAAGTCTAGACATTTTATTCAAGAACAAAAAGACAGAAAACACAGACTCATATATTCCACTCCTCATTAGGCAGAATAATGGCCCCCTAAAAATGCAGATGTTCAAATTGCTGGAAACTGTTACTATGTTATGAGAATTAAGATTGCTCATGGAATGAAGATTGCTAATTTAATGACTTTACCATGGAAAGATTATCCTGGATCATCCATACAGGCCCAACATAATCATAAGTTCTTCACCAGTGGGTGATACAGATACCAGTGGGTGGATACAGATATGGAGGTTGAAGTGATGCAATGAGAAAAGGCCTTAACCTGCTGTTGCTGGCTTTGAAGATCAAAAGAGAGGAGCATGAGGCAAGTAATGACCAGGCTTTGGAGTTACACACATCTGGCTGAATAGTGTGAAAAGTGTTCTTAACTTTGGAGGATGGTGGTCATACTTTTGGGGGGAACAATTCAGAACAGAGTCACAAAGTTTCCAAGCATGAAACATATGTAGGAGTTATGAAAATATAATGTAAACTTTGGAATAAATCAGAAATATGTTATCCAGACAAGTAAAAATATATCAGCAAAAAAGGCAATACTTTTGTAATACTTGAGATACTATATAAGGTTGGAAAGTACAAGGAGTCCAAAAGATCTAGGTTCAAATCTCAGAACTGTGGCTTCCTTGGTGGCTAAGAGGGTAAAGAATCTGCCTGCAATGCAGGAGCTGTGGGATTGATCCCTGGGTTGTGAAGATCCCCTGGAGGAGAAAATGGCAACCTACCCCAGTATTCTTGCCTGAAAAATCCCAGAAACAGAAGACCTAGAGTCCAAAGGGTTGCAAAGAGTCTGAAATGACTGAGCACACACACGCACAAACACACAAAGCAATAATATTACAAAAAGACTAGTACATTATCCAAATTTCTGTAAATGTTAGCTACTGATAGCAACAGAATAGTTATTAGAATTTGAGAAAAAAAGTTAAGTTTCATGAGGCAGCAACCTGTGAGGAAATTTAGGAAGAAAGACAAAAACATTAATTGGTAGAAGAACATCTTCTACAAATACAACTTCTAAATGTATTCTTTTTATCATTGATTCTGTAAATTGAAATAAGTCATTATAATAAATATTCCATTAGAAATATAGTCTATGGAAGAATCTATAAAAATGTTGTATTACTGTGTTGTATATCTGAAACTAATATAATCTCAAAGTGAGCCATACTTCACTTGAAAAAGAAATATAGTGTATTTATTTAATGAATTAGTAGTACCTTGTGATAAGTTAGTACATATTTGATGCCATTCATTTTCTAATCTCATAATAGATATCTACCAGACTTATAGTGGTGAGAAAAATCTCTATTAACACAGTAAAGAATTTTATAAAATAGAATCATAGGCACCTAAAATGAGCATAATATAAATGTCTTGATTCAAATATTTTCTAAAGTATAAAAAATTCTATCTATGATATTTCATAGGCGCCATTCTAAAAACTCTTAAAAAGAAAAAAAAATTATGACATTCCTATACTCAAATATTTTTAGAGAACATTTTATAATATATCCCATCTTGAGGAGTCACAATGTTCAAATACACTAGACTTATTGGGTGTTATGGAGTCCTGGCCTAATCAAATTATTTAACTTTGTCTAGCACAGTGCTTTTTTTTTTTTTTTAATCCATTATTCTATCACCAAAAGATTTATTTTTGTAACATGCCATGGGACAATTCTTCTGTGGTAAAACAATTTGTAATATAAATTCTAAATTCAGATTTAGAATTTAGGATAATAAAACAAATCTATCATTTTTTTTAATTATTTGTTTTTGATACAGTTCAGTTCAGTTTAGTCACTCAGTTCTGTCTGACTCTTTGCCGTACCAAGAATTGCAACATGCCAGGCCTCCCTGTCCATCACCAATTCCTGGAGTTCACGCAGACTCACATCCATCGAGTCAGTGATGCCATCCAGCCATCTCATCCTCTGTTGTCCCCTTCTCCTCCTGCCCCCAATCCCTCCCAGCATCAGAGTCTTTTCCAAAGAGTCAACTCTTCGCATGAGGTGGCCAAAGTACTGGAGTTTCAGCTTTAGCATCATTCCTTCCAAAGAAGTCCCAGGGCTGATCTCCTTCAGAATGGACTGGTTGGATCTCCTTGCAGTCCAAGGGACTCTCAAGAGTCTTCTCCAACACCACAGTTCAAAGCATCAATTCTTTGATGCTCAGCTTTCTTCACAGTCCAACTCTCACATCCATACATGACCACAGGAAAAACCATAGCCTTGACAAGAAGGACCTTTGTTGGCAAAGTAATGTCTCTGCTTTTCAATATGCTATCTAGGTTGGTCATAACTTTTCTTCCAAGGAGTAAGCGTCCTTTAATTTCACGGCTGCAATCACCATCTGCAGTGATTTTGGAGCCCAAAACAAATGAAGTCTGACACTGTTTCCACATCTATTTCCCATGAAGTGATGGGACTGGATGCCATGATCTTCGTTTTCTGAATGTTGAGTTTTAAGCCAACTTTTTCACTCTCCTCTTTCACTTTCAGCAAGATGCTGTTTAGTTCCTCTTCACTTTCTGTCATAAGGGTGGTATCATCTGCATATCTGAGGTTATTGATATTTCTCCCAGCAACCTTGATTTCAGCTTGTGCTTCTTCCAGCCCAGCATTTCTCATGATGTACTCTGCATATAAGTTAAATAAGCAGGGTGACAATATATAGCCTTGACATACTCCTTTTCCTATTTGGAACCAGTCTGTTGTTCCATGTCCCGTTCTAACTGTTGCTTCCTGACCTGCATATAGATTTCTCAAGAGGCAGGTCAGGTGCTCTGGTATTCCCATCTCTTTCAGAATTTTCCACAGTTTATTGTGATCCAGACAGTCAAAGGCTTTGGCATAGTCAATAAAGCAGAAATAGATGTTTTTCTGGAACTCTCTTGCTTTTTCGATAATCCAGCAAAGGTTGGCAATTTGACCTCTGGTTCCTCTGCCTTTTCTAAAACCAGCTTGAACAACTGGAAGTTCATGGTTCACTTATTGCTGAAGCCTGGCTTGGAGAATTTTGAGCATGACTTTACTAGTGTGTGAGATGAACGCAATTGTGCGGTAGTTTGAGCATTCTTTGGCATTGCCTTTCTTTGGGATTGGAATGAAAACTGACCCTTTCCAGTCTTGTGGCCACTGCTGAGTTTTCCAAATTTGCTGGCATATTGAGTGTGACACTTTCACAGCATCATCGTTCAGGATTTGAAAGAGCTCAACTGGAATTCCATCACCTCCACTAGCTTTGTTTATAGTGATGCTTTCTAAGGCCCACTTGACTTCACATTCCAGGATGTCCGGCTCTAGGTGAATGATCACACCATCGTGATTATCTTGGTCATGAAGATGTTTTTTGTACAGTTCTTCTGTGTATTCTTGCCACCTCTTCTTAATATCTTCTGCTTCTTTTAGGTCCATACCATTTCTGTCCTTTATCTAGCGCATCTTTGCATGAAATGTTCCTTTGGTATCTCTAATTTTCTTGAAGAGATCTCTAATCTTTCCCATTCTGTTGTTTTCCTCTATTTTTTTGCATTGATCACTGAGGAAGGCTTTCTTATCTCTTCTTGCTATTCTTTGGAACTCTGCATTCAGATGCTTATATCTTTCCTTTTATCAGTGGAGAAATAATTCCAAAAGAATGAAGGGATGGAGCCAAAGCAAAAACAATACCCAGCTGTGGATGTGACTGGTGATAGAAACAAGGTTCGATGCTGTAAAGAGCAATATTGCATAGGAACCTGGAATGTCAGGTCCATGAATCAAGGTAAATTGGACGTGGTCAAACAAGAGATGGCAAGAGTTAACGTCGACATTCTAGGAATCAGCAAACTCAAATGGACTGGAATGGGTGAATTTAACTCAGATGACCATTATATCTACTACGGCGGGCAGGAATCCCTTAGAAGAAATGGAGTAGCCATCATGGTCAACAAAAGAGTCTGAAATGCAGTACTGGTTGCAATCTCAAAAATGACAGAATGATCTCTGTTCATTTCCAAGGCAAACCATTCAATATCACATTAATCCAAGTCTATGCCCCAACCAGTAATGCTGAAGACGCTGAAGTTGAACGGTTCTATGAAGACCTACAAGACCTTTTAGAACTAACACCCAAAAAAGATGTCCTTTTCATTATAGGGGACTGGAATGCAAAAGTAGAAAGTCAAGAAACACCTGGAGTAATAGGCAAATTTGGCCTTGGAATACAGAATGAAGCAGGGCAAAGACTAATAGAGTTTTGCCAAGAAAATGCACTGGTCATAACAAACACCCTCTTCCAACAACACAAGAGAAGATTCTACACATGGACATCACCAGATGGTCAACACTGAAATCAGATTGACTATATTCTTTGCAGCCAAAGATGGAGAAGCTCTATACAGTTAACAAAACCAAGACCAGGAGCTGACTGTGGCTCAGATCATGAACCCCTTATTGCCAAATTCAGACTTAAATTGAAGAAAGTAGGGAAAACCACTAGACCATTCAGGTATGACCTAAATCAAATCCCTTATGATTATACAGTGGAAGTGAGAAATAGATTTAAGGGACTAGATCTGATAGACAAGAGTGACCGATGAACTAGGGACGGAGGTTCGTGACATCGTACAGGAGACAGGGATCAACACCATCCCCATGGAAAAGAAATGCAAAAAAGCAAAATGGCTGTCTAGGAGGCCTTACAAATAGCTTTGAAAAGAAGAGAAGCAAAAAGCAAAGGAGAAAAAGAAAGATATAAGAATCTGTTTGTAATTAATGATGTCCATGAAAGTTTCTGCTACAATAGAAATATTCTCTATCTGTGATATACAATGCAGTAAACACAAAACAGTTGCTTAATTACTGTTGGTGAAATAATTAAATACATAGCGATATTTTAAAATTATGGAATTAAATAAACTACAGGAAATGGTAGGATTTTCACATTTTAAAACCCTTAAAATGCAGGTGCAAGAATTTGAGCTGTAATATAGCATCATATTGTTATAAAATATAGCCATTTGTATCAAAGGCTCATTGTTTCAAAAGTTGAAGAAGCTCCTATCATTTTGTAAAGCTATATTTCTTAAAATGTTCTTCATTATTTTGGATTGAAATGTCATTTTCCATATCCAACACACCTTGATAGGAGTCCAGAATAGCAAAAAAATACATTCAGTGCAGTTTTTCCATCAAATATACCAAAGACAAACTGAGAGAAAATGAAAATGTTTATCTAACATAACCAAATCTTTTCAAGTTAAATATGATACTTTAGAACAAACTATTGTTAGCTGCAAAAAAATTTATATAACAGCCCTAAGAAATGTAATATTTGTATATATATGCAATATATCATATATCCCCAATCTTTAAATTAAATGTTAAACTCAACATCACCTGACCAAAAACCGTATAATTTATATGCAAAACGTTTGGCTCACTGTGAAACCAGTATAATTTACTCACACCAATAAAAGTAATTGCTGAAAAGAAAGATTTATTACTCAGTCAATCCAATATATTATAAACACAAACCAATATACAGCGGCAATCAATTTATTATACTATATAAAGCATTTCATGTGGAAACCAATTTATAATAAACCAAAGACAGTGCTGACCACATTTTTAAAAAGCTTGATATAATATTCACATAAATTCCACACAAAAAATTGAAACTTGACTTTGTAGATATCTCAGAAACACTGCTCTTTTTTTTTTCAGTGTCAACTTTCAAGATAGTCAAATATTTGTAAAAACTGTTTCTTTTATTCCCATTGTGATTATGAAAGAAAGGAATTATTAACAAAACAGAGGTGGATTCTCCTTTAAAAGCTTAGAATTCTTCAAATCTGGTTAAGTAGTGGAATGCACTATGAAATAGCAGCTGCAGAAGCACATTTTTGCTGACTTCGGTTTTATTTAAAGAAACAATTTAGCAGGACGGATTTTGCAAACAGTAACACATTTCTCCAATTCATATTTTAGATTTGCTGTAGCCAAAGGATCACTTGCCAGAGTAATAAAGCCTCTGTAACTTGAAATGGGTAGGTGTTTCTAAAACATTTCAATTATTCTCTAGATGACTCTGAGAGATATGTGTCAAATAAATTTTAGGTATGCAAAATGAAACACTCAGAGGCAGTTGCAATGTCCTTTCTCATGAAATCCCGTCTCTTCTGTCCTTACACATGAATAATTATGTGCAGAGCTTTCTACGGATTAACAAGTAGGGAAGGAAAAAAAAGGCAGGGAAATTTTAGGGGACAGCTTTCCAAATTCATTTTAGTGCAATTCAACTGACTGAGATTCATTAAGGTGTGTTCATTTTACTGCCAATGAGACAAGTAAAAATAATAATCCTAGTCATCATGGTGGCAAGTTATTGATCCCAAGTATCTTTCAGGATTTCTTCCAAAATTAATGACAAGAGCAGTTACTCTCAAACCTGTGAGCACAGATTATGCAGAACTAACTTTAAGGTGCTCAATTTCTATCCAATATGGGTTATATTTTAAAATTAAAATCATCTATGATTATAGGTTATCTGCAATTTACCTGGTGACACAACCAGATACTTCCTTTTAAAGTGATAATTTATTTTATAAAAGGAAGTTTCTCACTGTTCCTTAATAAAAGCTTATTAAACCAATTAAATAAGGAAGACATTAGATTGAAGTGATTAGATTGAAATGGTTCTAATGCCATGGTGATCTGTAGAAGAAAATCAGAATCTGAACTGAAAGCTGTCTCAAAGTTACAAATTTGAAACTTAAGTGCAGCCAATAACGTACAGTCAACTAGAATTTAAGCTATAGCCAATTAATAGTTTTCTTACTTTGTTTCTGCCTTCTTTCTATAAAAGTCTCTTTGCACTCCCCACCCACCCACAGGCAGCTCCTATCTTCAGCCTTCCTAACCACTTTCAGCGTGAAGATGTCCAGTTGGAATAAAGTTGCTCAAATAAAATTAAAAAATATTAATATGCTTCAGTTTATTTTTAACAGGCTTTACTTTTATACACTCAGTTTAAAATAGTTTTATACAACTTCTCAACAGGTAAAAGTATCTGTCTTCAATGCAGGAGATGCAGGTTCCATTCCTAGGTGGGGAAGGTACCCTGGAGGAGTTAATGGCAACCCACTCCAGTATTCTTGCTGAAATATCCCATGGACAAAGGACCCTCGTGAGCTATATAGTCCTAAGGGTCACAAAGAGTCAGACAGTACTGAGCACACACTGGATACAACTTCTCAACCTGTCGAAACCTTGATTAATTTTTTCTAGTCTTGAATTTTATTTTATTTCTCATGTCTACCATTTCTTGCTATAAAGTGACATTTGGAAATGATACTGAGCAGGACCCAGTGGGACTCCTGGGAGCAAAAGCTTTTCTGTTTCCCCTATTTCTTGACCACTAGAAATACATTTTATTCACCCTCCAAGACCTTCCCTGAGTTCCAAAGAGGTAGGTTCAACGGTTGCTAATTAGGGAAGGGAGGGGACTCAGAGACAAGGGAGGAACAGTCAAGAGAAACAATAGTTCAACCTTAGGGCAAAGTCCTGGTTCCCCTGAAGGGATACACATAACAATATCTTTGAGAGGTTTTGCTGATACTGAAGTCCCCACCTGGTGGGAGAAATTAGGGATATACTGCCCACCAGCACATAGACCCCAGACTAGTTGACAATGCTGACTCCCACTTATCTCACCAGTGGCCAATCAGAAGTATGTCTATGAGCTGATTATGCCCTCTTTGAACATTACTATAAAATGTATCACTATACCTTTCAGGTAGGGATCTTCAGAAATTAATTTGTTGTCTGGATACAGAGGCAGAATACAGCTTCAAAAAGAGTACCCAAGAGCTCAAGTGCATCCTTTAATATTAGGATATGTAAACTGAGGTCTGGGAGTAATAAATTGCTTAGCCTATCTCTGTCTAGCTATGGGGCATCTTTTCCCACTATGACAAAACGTGTATATTGTAATTCAAAAGTAGATAGTATCTGTGAACTCTGCCAGACACCTTGCTAAGAATTTCATATTCAGTATCTCATTTAATAAAAAACAATAGATCTATGAATTGTTACATTATTTTTGCAGTCATTTTAAATAAAGAAGTCTTTTTAGCCCATAATTTTCTTAGTTGATTAAAAGTCCATCATAATTATAATAGTAAATTGGTTATTCAGGATCTGTAAATTTTCCCTTCATTTATGCTGATCTGGGTGTGAACAGAGGAAACAGAAAATTATGATTTGGCATAGATTCCAGTCTAGGCCAATATTTCTTCATCTTTCCAACTACACTACATCATTTCCCAATTTTAGGCCCACTGCTTCATTAGGGAAAATAAATACATACACATGAATAAGCAAATACGAGCAAAGTCAAGAAGACACACACACACACACACACACACACACACACAAGAATTAACTTAAACATTGACTTCCAGGAGTGTTTACAACATTAAAGTGGTGTTACAGATAGCCTGCTACGTTCCTATTCCATGGAATTTCCCAGGCAAGAATTCTGGAGTGGCTTGCCATTTCCCTCTCCAGGAGATCTTCCTGACCCAAGGATCAAATCTATATCTTCTACTTGGCAGGCAGTTTCTTTACCACTGAACTACCTGGGAAGCTAGCATAGTTTATCCTTTTAAATCTTCATATTGTCATTTCAGGTATTTTCACAATCATTTCACAATTTTTTTTTTTTTTTTTTACCTTCTATATGATAAAATGGCAGATATTTTCTTTGTCTTATCATCATGTCCCTAACATATCATAGTGCTTTGCAAGTATGAGATGTGTAAATATGTTTGTGAAGGTAATATAACATTTGGATGTCTTAGTCTTTTTAGACTGCTATAACGAAATACTATAGATAGAGAGATTGTGTTCTTATAGTTCTGAAGCAGTGGAATTTCAAAATCAGGGTGCTAACATGCTCAGCTTCTGATGAGGACCCCCTTCTGGCTAGCAGACTGTCAATTTCTCCCTATGTATGCACAAGATGTAGTGAGTTAGAGAAGTCTGTGAGGTCTCTCTCAGAACACTAACTCCATTTAAAAGGGCTCCATCTTTATAAACTAATCACCTCCCAAAGGTCCCACCTCCTAATAGCATCCCCATTGGGAGTTAGGAGGAAATATATGAATTTAGGGAAATACATATTCAGACCAGAGCAGTTAGAAGCACATTTTAATGTAGGATTTGATTGGGTATTTAAAAAGAAGCTGTCTAATAAGACTAGTCTCAACTTTCCCATGTCTTGCAGTCTTACATTTTACCTTCTTTAATATTCATTTCAAGTGTTTAGCTCCTTCTCTCTCTCTCTCTTTTTTTTTTTTTTGGCTGCACTGCATTGCATGTGGCAGCTTAGGGACTGAACCTGAGTTTCATGTATTGGAAACATGGAGTCTTAACCAGTGGACCACCAGGGAAGTCCCTCAAATATTTCTAATGGGGCAAAGACTGAACATAAAAGGAAAAATAAGATAGGTTTGAGTGGATTTATTTGAAAATTAACTGAATTATCTGATTAGTAAGAGATAGATAGTGTGAAATGCGAAAAGTCAGCCAAATTTAAAAGATGAAGGGGCATATTGTCATGGTCAGCAGTATTCATTACCTTTTAAAAATGATTGACTATTGAATTATGAATTCCCCATCATGTCATGTTTCATAAAATGGGATAACTATCTTCAGGATAATTCATTTATTTCTTCTTTTTAAATTCTTCATTCATTTAATTAATAAATAATTACATGACACAAATATTTATCAGATATCAGGTTGTTTTTCAGGTGCTAAATCGCGTTGTGACCACAGGTACTCTAGCATGCCAAGTTTCTCTGTTCTTCATCATCTTCTGGAGTTTGCCCAAACACTTGCCTACTGAGTTGGTCATGCCATCCAACCATCTCGTCTTCTGTCTTACCTTTTCCCTCCTGCCTTCAATTTTTCCCAGCATCAGGATCTTTTTCCAATGAATCAGCTCTTCACATCAGGTGGCCAAACTATTGGAACTTCAGCTTCAGCATAAGTCCTTCTAATGAATATTCAGGGTTTATTTCCTTTCGGGTGGACTGGTTTGATCTCCTTGAAGATCAAGGGACCCTCAAAAGTCTTCTTCAGCATCACAATATGAAAGAATCAGTTCTTCAAGACTCACCCTTCTTTATGGTCCAGCTCTCACATCTGTGCATGACTACAAAACCATAGCTTTGACTATATGGACCTTTGTTGACAAAATGATGTCTCTGCTTTTTAGTATGCTGTCTAGATTGGTCATAGCTTTCCTTTCAAGGAGAGAGTGTCTTTTAATTTCATATCTGTAGTCACTGTCCATAGTAATTTTGGATTCCAGGAAGATTAAATCTGCCACTATTTCCACTTTTTTTCCCTTTTGTTTGCCATGAAATGATGTAACCAAATGCTATGATTTTAGTTAATTCCGTGTTAAATTTCAAGTCAACTTTTTCACTCTCCCAAGGGTCCCTTTTCAACATTCAAATTTCAGCAATCAGTCAGGAAAAACATGACCAGGAGCTGACTGTGACTCAGATCACAAACTTTTGTTGTTCAGTTGCTCTGTCGTTTCCAACTCTTTGTGACCCCATGAACTACAGCACTCCTTATTTCAAAATTCAGGCTTAAATGAAGAAAATAGAGAAAGGCACTAGGTCATTCAATTATGACCTAAATCAAATCCCTTATGATTATACAGTGGAGGTGATGAATATATCAAGGGATTACCATACATGGTAGACAGAATGCCTGAGGACAGAGGACAGAGGTTTGTAACACTGTACATGAGATGGTGACCAAAAGCATCCCAATATGGGGTCAGATTTATTCTTCCCTGTTACAGTCCCAGAAACCCCTCATGCTAAGATCAGCAGATACTCACATCCTTTAAATAAAATGGATTAGTACATTTGAACCTCCACATCCATGCATGGGAATCCAAAGATACAGAAGGCCTACCAGTACCTATGATGTTATTGTTAAAGAGTAAAAAATTAAAAGAATTATTTTCAATATTATAAAGAATTACAGATATTAGCTGCTATAAAAGATAGAAGAAAAGGAAAAGAAAGTAGCTTGAATGGGTCATTGAAGGTGTATTTGATCTCCTTTTGCCCCTATCTTTTCTTCGCCTTAAACTTATCTCTCACTTTCATTCTCAAATGGTTTGCTTTTTAGGTCTTGTCTGGGCTTTGTATGCTATTGAAGCTGAAGAAAATATTAGCTGAAAATCACTAGTTCTGGTACAATTTTATTCCAAAGTAAGATGATGTTGTTATCTGAGAATTTGAGTTGGAAATCCATAATTTGTGGCTGTGCCCTTCCCCAGCTGGACCCAGAAAAGCCTTCTCTGGGAACTCCAAATCATGAGCAAAAAGCAATTTACACAGAAGAATTCTTCTCTCTAAAGAATTTGGCATCAGGGAGTGATTTATTGCAGCTTAGCTGTGTTTGTAACAATCTTAAGAGTGCTTTACATACACATGTCTACGTTTACAAACTTGGATTTACTTTATAATTAATTCCTCACAATTAAATATTTTATTGCATCACATCATGGCAAATAGATGCAGAAACAATGGAAACTGTGACAAACATTATTTTCTTGGGCTCCAAAATCACTGCAGAGGGTGCTGCAGCCATGAAGTTAAAAGACGCGTGCTCCTTGGAAGAAAACCTATGACTAAGCTAGAGAGCATATTAAAAAGCAGAGACATTACTTTGATGACAAAGGTCTGTCTAGTCAAAGCTATGATTTTCCAGTGGTCATGTATGGATGTGAGAGTTGCACCATAAAGAAAGCTGAACACTAAAGAATTGATGCTTTCGAACTACGGTGTTGGAGAAGACTCTTGCTGTCCCTTGGACATCAAGGGGATCCAATCATTGGAAAGACTGATGCTGAAGCTGAAGCTCCAATACTTTAGCCATTTGATGTGAAGAAATGACTCATTTGAAAAGATCCTGATGCTGAGAAAGATTGAAGGCAGGAGGAGAAGGGGATGACAGAAGATGAGATAGTTGGATGGCATCACCAACTCAATGGACATGAGTTTGAGCAAGCTCTGGAAGTTGGTGATGGACAGGAAGGCCTGATGTGCTGCAGTCCATGGGGTCACAAAGATTCAGACACGACTGAGTGATTGAACTGAACTGAACTGACTCCCACTGAACAGATTGCTTATTTTATATTCTCCCATATTGTCTATGTAAACATATTGAAAATACTAATGTTTTAAAATCTAGCACAGAAATAATAGTTAATTTTTATAAGTCTGATCAATTGTTGAGGCATTGTTGTAAAGCAATAGTATCAGAGAGACAAGCCATTATAAAATAAATTATATCCATTAACTTTCAATTGATATCTGCTATTAAGCCAAGGAGAATAGTAGAAAAGTGAAAAGGAACTAATAATTATTCAGTATTAAAATTCAGCTAACCACTAAAAGTAGAAATGATATGTCACTAATAATGTATAATAAAAATTTCTGTATTTAAAATAACAGTGAAGACTTACTGAGAGCTTATTATGTGCCAGGTACTGTTTCAAACAGTAACATATCTAATATGAACTAATTTACTAATGCTCATAATAACTCTAAGAATTTGATAAAAAAAAAAAATGAGACACAAGAAATAAGCACTGGGACGACCCAGAGGGAGGGTATGGGGAGGGAGGAGGGTTCAGGATGGGGAACACAGGTATACCTGTGGCAGATTCATTTTGATATTTGGCAAAACTAATACAATATTGTAAAGTTTAAAAATAAAATAAAATTTAAAAAAAAAGAAAGAAGTAACTTGCCTAAGATCACACAGCTAGTACTGATGGAGTTAAGAATCATACCCAGGATGCATTATTACACATACTCTTCCGTTAACTCTTATTTTTCCCTGCTTCATACTGACTTATATCTGTACACACACACACACACACACAAGGCAAAATAATTTATATTTTTGCCTTATTGGGTTTCTAGCCCCAGAAAAATGTGTCATAATGTAAAAGAATTTCTTCTAAGAAATGAGAGCATATTGAGGTCTTTTCAGATGTTTTCTTGTCTACTTCAAAAAAATAAAAGGTGATTTCATTGAAGACATTGCAAGAATTATGAACCCAAACTGTTTTGAAAGTCAAGAAGAATAAAAGATGCTGCTAGTCCAGAGTAACCATCTTCTTACTATGAAAATGATGCTTTAAGATTCCTATTCCAAGTGATGGAACTGGAAACAAACTCTTTAAAAGAATCTAAAATTAAAAATAACCCTTTCAATTAAATGTGGATAATCTTTATAAAAAGTAACAATGAAAGTTTGTTGTCAAAAAAACTGTTTTGTTATACAATGAAAGATGTAGGCAAGTTTTGTGTTTGTTATGTGGCATTGACCTAGTGAAGACTTATATTTGTCCTTAAATATATATGAAAAGTATACTAGCATGCAAATTATTTTAGGAAATGGATTGCAGTCATGTGATGAAAAAAGAAATAAAATGTGTTTTAAGAGGCTTTACATGCATTTTAAAATTTCTTGTATTTCATTTTTATTACCCAAGTCATTACAAGCTTGTATCTACTATAAGTTAGCAAGAAAATCAGTTGATTCTTTTATATCCCTTTCCTGATAGCACAATGACATTAAAGCAGTATGTTTTGACACATTTATTAACAAGATCAAAGTACATTTTCCTTTAATTATATTTAGTTGATGGCCTTGACAGCTTGTAGAATTATTGCTTTATTCAAATGGGGAAGACAGATAGCATTGATATATATTTGTATAAAATAATATATATATATATATGATATATAAAAGTATGCTAATAAAAGGTGTGCATAAGTAGAAAGAGTGCTTTCCTCAGGTTTTAATACATTTAAAAGGCTGTCAAAATATTTTGCTTTCTGATTTTTAGATTAAATAATCTTCTATATCTATCTCTTTATGTGCATTAAAGCTCTTTAGAACAGTCTTAAACATAAAAGTCTTAGTCTCAAAGATCTCCTAATATGAATTAATTTCTTATGCTTAGTAGAGTTTACAATTTTTTTAAAGGATTACAGCATTTTTGGGACTTCTGTATACAAATATAGAAAATTTACTAACCTAAAATCAAAGATATTATTTAAATTTCTTATTTTTCATCACCACCACTGTCATCATTATCATTATTTTTGTGATAACAATCAACCACCACCAGTTTCATCTTTTATTACAGCTGCTTTTATTTAAGAGCATTACATATTTCTTTCTCCAAACACTTACCCTTCATAAACATATGTGTCCAAGTGATTAATATTGGTTTGTCTCACCAAAAGCTGCCTGCTCCTTTCCTTTATATATTTTAAGAAATGGATTTTGATTCATTCCTCTTCTTCATGTTCACCTCTATCTTTTTTGACTCTCATTTTCATCCTCTCAATTTCTTTCACTCCTTGTTTCCTTCTTTTTACAACAATTATGAATGACAAAGTCCCTCCAAAAACTTCAGTCTAGTAAAAGAGACAGACAAGTAAACAGGCTACAATAGTACACCTGCCAAATTTTGGTTAAGTATGATACTGTGAAAATCTATAGAAGGAACCTGTATCAGTCTTGCATGTAAGTTCTAGAAGGTCTTATAGGTCTTCATGGAGCCCTCCAACTTCAGTATTACTGGTTGGGGCATAGACTTGGATCATTATGATAGTGAACGGCTTGCCTTGTAAACAGAGATTATTCTGTCGTTTTTGAGATTGCATCCAAGTACTGCCTTTCGGATTCTTTTGTTGACTATGACAGCTACTCTGTTTCTCCTAAGGAATTCTTGCCCACAGTAGTAGATATAATGGTTATCTGAGTTAACTTCACCCATTCCAGTCCATTTTAGTTAGCTGATTCCTAAAATGTTGATGTTCACTCTTGCCATCTCCTGTTTGACCACTTCCAATTTGCCTTGATTCATGGACCTGACATTCCAGGTTCCTATGCAGTATTGCTCTTTACAGCATTAGATTTTACTTCCATCACCGGTCACATTCACAACTGGGTGTTGCTTTTGCTTTGGCTCCATCTCTTCCTTCTTTCTGGAGTTACTTCTCCACTGATCTCCAGTAGCATATCGGGCACCTACCAACCTGGGTGTTCATCTTTCAGTGTCCTATTTTTTGCCTTTTCATACTGTTCATGGGGTACTCAAGGAAGGAATTTGAGGTTTTGTCGGAACTCTCAAGCATGACCCATTTGTCTTAGGTGGCTTTAAACGACATGGCTCATAGTTTCATTGAGTTAGACAAGGCTATGGTCCATGTGATCAGATTGATTAGTTTTCTGTGAGTGTGGTTTTCAGTCTATCTGTCCTCTGATGGAGAAGCATAAGAGTCTTATAGCAGCTTCCTGATGGGAGAGACTGACTGAGAAGAAAACTGGGTCTTGTTCTGATGGGTGGGGCCATGCTCAGTAAATCTTTAATCCAATTTTCTGTTGATGGGGAGGGCTATGTTCCCTCCCTGTTATTTGACCTGAAGCCAAACTATGCTGGAGGTAATGAAAATAATGGGACTTCCTTCAAAAGGTCCCATGCAAACACTGATGCATTCAGTGCCCTCAACCCTACAGCAGGCTACTTACTGCCACCCCACACCTTTGCCAGAGACTCCTGGACCCTCACAGGCAAGTCTAGGTCAGTCTCTTGTGGGGTCACTGCTCCTTTCTCCTGGGTCCTCATCCACACAAAGTTTTGTTTGTGCCCTCCAAGAGTCTGCTTCCCAGTCCTGTGTAAGTTCTGGCAGCTCTATGGTGGGGTCAGTGGAGACCTCCTACAAGAGGGCTTATGCCATACCTAGGTCTACTGCACCTAGAGCCCCTATAACAACAAACTGTGGAAAATTCTTAAAGAGATGGGAATAACAGACCACCTGACCTGCCTCCTGAGAAATCTGTATGCAGGTCAGAAAGCAACAGTTAGAACTGAACATGGAACAGACTGGTTCCAAATAGGGAAAGGAGTACATCAAGCCTGTATATTGTCACCTTGCTTATTTAACATATATGAAGAGTATACCATGAGAAATGCTGGACTGAATGAAACACAAGGTGGAATCTAGATTGCCAGGATAAATATCAATAATTTCAGATATGCAGATGACACCACACTTATGACAGAAAAAGAAGAATAATTAAAGAGGCTCTTGATGAAAGTGAAAGAGGAAAATGAAAAAGTTGGCTTAAAACTCAACATTCAGGGGACGTCTTAGGAAAGAGGGCGGAGCCCTGGGGCTGGTTGGCGGAGGTTGGGGCCTGCGAGGCACGCCTTCGTGGTACAGCCTCGAAAAATAGATTAAAAAAAAAAAAAAAAACTCAACATTCAGAAGACTAGGATCATGGCATCTGGTCCCATCACTTCACGGCAAATAAATAGGGAAACAATGGAAACAGTGAGAGACTTTATTTTGGAGGGGCTCCAAAATCACTACAGAGGGTGACTGCAGCCATGAACTTAAAAGATGCATGCTCCTTGGATGAAAAGTTATGACTAACTTAGACAGCATATTGAAAAGCAGAGACATTATTTTGCCAACAAAGTTCCATCTAGTCAAGGCTATGGGTTTTCCAGTAGTCATTGATGGATGTGAGAGTTGGACTATAAAGAAAGCTGAGAGCCGAAGAATTGATGCTTTTGAACTGTGGTGTTGGAGAAGAATCCTATGAGTCCCTTGGACTGCAAGGAGATCCAATCAGTCCATCCTAAAGGAACTGAGTCCTGAATATTCATTGGAAGGACTGATGCTGAAGTTGAAACTCCAATACTTTGGCCACCTGATGAGAAGAGCTGACTTATTTGAAAAGACCCTGATGCTGGGAAAGATTGAAGGCAAGAAGAGAAGGGGATGAGAGAGGATGAGATAGTTGGATGGCATTACCAACTCAATGGACATTAGCCTGAGTATACTCCAGGAGTTGGTGATGGACAGGGCGGCCTGGCATACTGCAGTCCATGAAGTTGCAAAGAGTCAGACACGACTGAATGACTGAACTGAACTGATATCAGTCTTAAGGGATTAGGATATGACAACAAAATGTTTATATACATGTCTTTTAAGTTGAATCTGCAAGATTCATTATCAATATTAGAGATAGATGGCTGAATCCAGATGCTGAGCTATAAATTTGTGCTAGAATTTTCCAGTTCTATATTTCTGGAATTCTTATAACAACATACCAGTTTAATCAGTTTGAAACTGACTTTTAGGTGCTAGTTGATTAGTTAACCAGTTCACCATAAAGTTTAAACTGGAATCATAAAATAGGTCATAATCTATAATCTGCAATAACTCCTAGAGAGTGTCATTTTTTATCACTGACAAGTGAGCTAATGACAAGTCTCTAAATCTTTGTCTTCTTTTTGCTCTTCTCTGAAAGAAAATGAAATTGCTTGAAAAATTCAATGAATATGCTCTCCTATCACTCGGCAGTCTTCAGTTAATATTGTGTTATGATGCAAAAAAATATGGAATGGTAAATGTGAACCTTTATACTGCATTAAATAACATTTTATGAACAAAAATAGAGCATATAATATCGTAGTACAGAGGAAGAACATGAGAATGGGGAATAAGATGTAATTTATTTTCTTCAAATGACTGTTGTCTATTATATCTCAGTTCTATATCTTTATAATAGATATTTTTATCAGACATTTATCTTCCATCACTTCCTGACATAATGCACATCTTGTGATTTCCAATTTTATCACACAATAAACTTTATGTTCTCAAAAAATAACACGAGTTAGAATTGACTAAAAATAATCCACAGTATTACCATAGATGTTTCAAACTAAAAAACTGATTCTTTGAACTGCAACTGGCTATAAAAAATGGATTTTGGAGGACTTTGATGGATTCTCCCAAAACAATCTCAAGACGTTTCAAAGATTTTATTTATACTTAAATAACAGATAATTTGTTAAGCTCATTACATGAAAATGAAGACAAGACAAAAAAGATTTCTGCTTGTATTTCGTCTTTTTGGGGCAGTTTTCTCCATAATAATAATTGTGCTTAAATAGCAATATAAAATTTGCTTGCACTACATCATTGTGTTAATTTTCTAGTGATACACTTTAAATTAAAAAGCAACAATGACTTTCTGCTTGATTATGATACAAAAATAAAACCAATTTCAAAGCATCACATAAAATTATACTCTACCCAAATCTACCAAATTTGATCATTTTTGCCATATCTGTGAAATGTCTCCTTTTTCCTAACTTTGCCTTTACAATCATCATCACTACCACATTACTAAAAACTTCTAAACTCCTGTTTAATCTAAAATGCTTTACCAGTACAGAAATACAATCTGCCTTATCCCTCTTATTCAGACCTGAAATACCTATGGATCTTTCCTCCTAATCTTCTCTTACAAATTGAACTAAAATTATGAACTTTCCTATTCTTGACATACTTGATTATTTTATAAAATTAATAACAACAAATAAGCATTGTTTTGCCAATAGATGACCTATCTGGATACAGGACAGATTGACTGTATCAGATTTGATAAACAATTTATGGAAATTAATTATATAGACCTTATACCCCTTCTTCTGTGAAGACAATTTTTAAAAATGCTTATCTGAGTGACAAATTATTAGCTTTAACATCTGACAAATCATGTCCTTGTTGACTTTTTTTTTTTCTGTCTCTGCATTATCTAAAGTCAAATGCAGTTTAACATCTGTAGTAGTATAAATCTACTGCAAGTGGCCAGATGCTATAGAGAGCTTTTGAATAAATATTTTACTGCAACTCTACAAAATTCAAAGAGGAATCTTGTGTTAGACAATGAGGTTTTGAATTCCTGATTCAGAGAACTAGCTTTGTTGCCATGAGCACCAAGATGTAAAGTGATATAACAACAGCATTGACTTAATCAATTTATAAGGTAACATTTAACACATTGCTTGACACATAATACTTAAATGTCAATTGTTGCTTTAATGACCAAAGAGAGAAAAGGCTGTCAATAAATGGAATGCTTTACATATAAATACATTACCATATTCATTTTTACTATTTCATGTATATATATATATCCTAAACTGAGAACTAAACTGAGCGACTGCACTGAACTGAACTGAAACTGAAAACTGCTACAGGGCAGAGATAAATCTTAAACTCTTCCTACAACCTATCTAACACAATCTCTGTAACTAGTTTCTTTGTTGTTGTTCAGTCACTCAGTCGTGTCCTTCTCTTTGCTACCCCATGTACTGCAGCACACCAGGCTTCTCTGTCCTTCACCATCTCTTGGAGTTTGCTCAAACTCATGTCTATCGAGTTGGTGATGCCAACCAACCATCTCATCCTCTGCTGTCCCCATCTCCTCCTGCCTTCAGTCTTTCCCAGCATCAGGGTCTTTTCCAATGAGTCAGTTCTTCACATCAGGCTGCCAAAGAACTGGAGTTTCAGCTTTAGCATCAGTTCTTCATAATTGAATACCAGTACGAAATAACACTAGGAAATTTTTTCTTGAAGCTCAAAGAAACCAATATTTTATTTTAAAGCTTTCTTAAAATATAGCATATGGCTACAAATAAAGCCCAGACCTTTATGGTGCACCTGCATTTTTAAATATGCCTTGTATGTACTTGAAAGAGTAAAACCCATTCTGGAGGGTATGAGATACAAAATTTCACTCTCGATTTATTAAATAGAGATATTTTTGGTTTCCTATAAATTTTAGTGTATTTTCAAGAGACTTGCGAAGTCTATAATTATTTTAGATACTAACTTCACTTAGTATTTAAAATATAAAAGTAAAGCAAAAGTTCTAAGATATTAGTGGTATTTGGGGCTTATTTGGAAGATATAATAGCTGAAAGTATCTTAAGATTAATTTCTAAGTTTTTTCAAACTTCTCCCAATTATATTAAAAAGCACACACACATAATTTTAATGTAAAGTTGTGGGAAAGATCTATCTTAAGATTAAAGAAGCTAAATTATAAACTATTTAAATATTATTGTAATGTTTACATCTTATTTTTAGAGTAGCAGTTTAGCTGCTAAGTTGTGTCCAACTCTTGAGACCCCATGGACTGTAGCCTGCCAGGCTTGTCTGTCCATGGTATTCTCCAGGCAAGAATACTGGAGTGGGTTGCAATTTCCTTCTTAAGGGGATCTTCCTGACCCTGGGACTGAACCCAGGTATCCTGCATTGTAGGCGGATTTTTTTACCAACTGAGCTACAAGGAGAGAGTACAAAGACAAATAATGTAAAACAGCTCTCTAAAAATGTCATTCATACCTGAAAATATTTCAAAGCCATAAAAGATTAAATTTTTTAAAATTTTTACTTAGGCTTTATTTTAAGAAAAATTCATGCAATAAAATATTCAGTCTGTTTTATCTTAATCTGAACTATATCAAATTGTATTTGAAATCTCAAGGCTCTAGAAGTGGTAAGCCTGGTAGTAATTTATTTTTGATAAAAATTCTATGATGCTGATATCATATAGTGTTACCTACATTCTTAAATTATCAGTTTCTCTATCAGCTGGCTTTTCATGCATTATAAATCACCGCAAAATATAATGGTTTAAGAAAATAAGATTTATTTAGTTCATCAGTCAGTTCAGTCTCTCAGTCGTGTACAACTCTTTGCAACCCTATGGACTGCAGCACACCAGCCCTCCCTGTCCATCACTAACTCCTGGAGCTGCTCAAACTCGTGTCCATTGTGTTGATGCCATCAAACCATCTCATCCTCTGTCATCCCTTTCTCCTCCTGCCTTCAGTCTTTCCCAGCATCAGGGTCTTTTCCAATGAGTCAGTTTTTCACATCAGGCTGCCAAAGAATTGGAGTTTCAGCTTCAGCATCAGTTCTTCCAATGATTATTCAGGACTGATTTCCTTTAGAATGAACTGGTTGGATCTTACTGTAGTCCAAGGGACTCTCAAGAGTCTTCTCCAGCACCACAGTTCCAAAGCATCAATTCTTCGGTGCTCAGCTTTCTTTAGAATCCAACTCTTACATCCATACTATTTATGTTCTATTTAGTTCATAGTTCTATTTAGTTCATAGTTCAGAGAAATACCAAGTTAGCCTGGACTCAACAAGGCAGTTCTGCTGGTTTGAGACAGGCTTGAAAGATCTTGACTGGGCTTCAATCTTGTATCTGCATAAGGGTGCCAGCTCCATTGGGGGCTAGCTGACAGTCAACTGGGAGTCTTGAGATTTACTCCCCAGGGTCACTCATATTCCAGATATTTAGTCTGGCCTATCCACAACACCAGTAAGAAATCTCTTTTCAAGTCTCTGCTTTCATCAATTTTGCTACTGTCTCTACTGACTCAGATAGTAAAGAATCTGGCAGAAATGCAAGAGCCCCGGGTTCAATCCCTGGCTCAGGAAGATCCCCTGGAAAAGGGAATGGCAATCCACTCCAGTGTTCTTGCCTGGAAAATTCCATGGACAGAGGTGCCCAGTGGCCTACAGTCCATGGGGTTGCAAACAGACACAGCTGAATGACTAATACACTTTACTGATCAAACAAAATCACTTGTCAAGCCCAGAATCAATGTGGGAAAGTTTCCCTAAGATGGAGCTAAGGGGTGGCTAGGATAAGTTGGGGGCCATTATTGCAACAATCTACAATAGCCATTTGAACATTTTTATTCTAATGCCAGAAACCAGTAAATCAAAAGTTATTGAAAAAATTAAGATTGGGTACCACAGAGAATTTCATATACTGGATTACTCTTAGTAGATGATTGATAAATGTTGGCAGATTGAAGTGAGTTTTTATGAAGGGCATAAATTAACAAAGCATGTTACAAAACTACTTTCAACTAGAGTGAAAACAATGGTCACGGCAACCAATTCATTATTAGAATGATGATGGGGTAAAACAAAAAAGGAGTGAAATTAAAAGATAGCTAATTGAGAATCTTAAAATCTAAGTACAGATTAGAATTGATTGAGAAAAGTTACTGAAGTAAGTATTAAAAATATTGGATATGTTTGTTAGCCATCTGTGTGTCTTCTTTGGAGAAATGTCTATTTAGTTCTTTGGCCCATTTTTTGATTGGGTCATTTATTTTTCTGGAGTTGAGCTGTAGGAGTTGCTTGTATATTTTTGAGATTAGTTGTTTGTCTGTTGCTTCATTTGCTGTTATTTTCTCCCATTCTGAAGGCTGCCTTTTCACCTTGCTAATAGTTTCCTTTGTTGTGCAGAAGCTTTTAAGTTTAATTAGGTCCCATTTGTTTATTTTTGCTTTTGTTTCCCATATTCTGGGAGGTGGGTCATAGAGGATCCTGCTGTGATGTATGTCGGAGAGTGTTTTGCCTATGTTCTCCTCTAGGAGTTTTATAGTTTCTGGTCTTACGGTTGAGATCTTTAATCCATTTTGATTTTTTGTGTGTGTATGGTGTTAGAAAGTGTTCTAGTTTCATTCTTTTACAAGTGGTTGACCAGTTTTCCCAGCACCACTTGTTAAAGATATTGTCTTTAATCCATTGTATATTCTTGCCTCCTTTGTCAAAGATAAGGTGTCCATATGTGCATGGATTTATCTCTGGGCTTTCTATTTTGTTCCATTGATCAATATTTCTGTCTTTGTGCCAGTACCATACTGTCTTGATAACTGTGGCTTTGTAATAGAGCCTGAAGTCAGGTAGGTTGATTCCTCCAGTTCCATTCTTCTTTCTCAAGATAGCTTTGGCTATTCGAGGTTTTTTGTATTTCCAAGAGACACTGATGTATAGATCAGTCTTATGGACTCTGTGGGAGAGGGAGAGGGTGGGGAGATTTGGGAGAATAGCAGTGAAACATGTATAATATCATGTATGAAACGAGTCGCCAGTCCAGGTTCGATGCACGATACTGAATGCTTGGGGCTGGTGCACTGGGACGACCCAGAGGCAGGGTATGGGGAGGGAGGAGGGAGGAGGGTTCAAGATGGGGAACACAGGTATACCTGTGGCGGATTCATTTTGATATTTGGCAAAGCTAATACAATTATGTAAAGTTTAAAAATAAAATAAAATTTAAAAAATAAATAAATAAAATAAAATGTATCTCTTGAGAGTAAAAAAATAAATTAATTAAAAAATAAAATTAAAAAAATGTAGAAGAAAAAAATATTGGATAGAAAAAGTTGATTATTGATTAAATAAATATAGAATATAAATTTTGGATTAGGGATCAGTCACATTGGATAAAAATAAACTTGAAAAATTGTTATTAACTTATAAATTTCATAATTAAAGGGTCTATGTATGTTTTTATTTATTATATCCCATTGACCTTTATGTTTAGTGAGGTGCTTGGCATAAACTCAGAACTGATAATTATTGTTATTGATTTAACTAATTAAATAGTTTTATTTTATTTCATTTTATATTTTTATTTTATTCAAATATCAGTGTCGGTAGCCACGTTAGGCATTACTGACAAAATGGAGGTATGGCCCCAACTCCCTCTCATCATTCCACAGGCATGGTCCCGGGATGAAGGGGTTGGCTCTTGTGATTCTTATTTGTTCTTTCCTTTCTTCAGTTGAGTTGGCTGGAAAGAATGTTAAGGTGCTTGAGAGAAGCATGAGAAAGCACAAAGCCTTCTACAGTTGTGCCCAGAAAATAATCTATAAAATAACCATTTACATTTGTTCAAGGATCTTTACAAAGAATGTCCCAGGATGAGCCTGTAGGGCGCAGCTGAGGCCATGGGAAGGATTGTTATCTGAGACCTGTTTGTGAGGGAAATACTTATGGCAAAAGAAGATTGCTGAGTTTCAGATCAGATCAGTCGCTCAGTCGTGTCCGACTCTTTGTGATCCCATTAATCACAGCACGCCAGGCCTCCCTGTCCACCACCAACTCCTGGAGTTCACTCAGACTCACGTCCATCGAGTCAGTGATGCCATCCAGCCATCTCATCCTCTGTCGTCCCCTTCTCCTTTTGCCCCCAATCCCTCCCAGCATCAGAGTCTTTTCCAATGAGTCAACTCTTCCCATGAGGTGGCCAAAGTACTGGAGTTTCAGCTTTAGCATCATTCCTTCCAAAGAAATCCTAGGGCTGATCTCCTTCAGAATGGACTGGTTGGATCTCCTTGTAGTCCAAGGGACTCTCAAGAGTCTTCTCCAACACCACAGTTCAAAAGCATCAATTCTTTGGTGCTCAGCCTTCTTCACAGTCCAACTCTCATATCCATGCTGCTGCTGCTGCTAAGTCGCTTCAGTCGTGTCTGACTCTGTGCGACCCCAGAGATGGCAGCCCACCAGGCTCCCCCGTCTGTGGGATTCTCCAGGCAAGAACACTGGAGTGGGTTGCCATTTTCTTCTCCAATGCATGAAAGTGAAAAGTGTGTGAAAAGTGAAAAGTGTGTGAAAAGTGAAAGTGAAGTCGCTCAGTCATGTCCAACTCTTCGCGACCCAATGGACTTCAGCCTACCAGGCTCTTCCGTCCATGGGATTTTCCACGCAAGAGTACCGGAATGGGGTGCCATTGCCTTCTCCTCACATCCATACATGACCACAGGAAAAACCATAGCCTTGAATAGATGGACCTTTGTTGGCAAAGTAATGTCTCTGCTTTTGAATATGCTATCTAGATTGGTCATAACTTTCCTTCCAAGGAGTAAGCGTCTTTTAATTTCATGGCTGCAGTCACCATCTGCAGTGATTTCAGAGCCCAGAAAAATAAAGTCTGACACTGTTTCCACTGTTTCCTCATCTATTTGCCATGAAGTGATGGGACCGGATGCCATGATCTTTGTTTTCTGCATGTTGAGCTTTAAGCCAACTTTTTCACTCTCCACTTTCACTTTCATCAAGAGGCTTTTGAGTTCCTCTTCACTTTCTGCCATAAGGGTGGTGTCATCTGCATATCTGAGGTTATTGATATTTCTCCCGGCAATCTTGATTCCAGCTTGTGCTTCTTCCAGTCCAGCGTTTCTCATGATGTACTCTGCATAGGGTGACAATATACAGCCTTAACGTACTCCTTTTCCTATTTGGAACCCATCTGTTGTTCCATGTCCAGTTCTAACTGTTGCTTCCTGACCTGCATACAAATTTCTCAAGAGGCAGATCAGGTGGTCTGGTATTTCCATCTCTTCCAGAATTGTCCACAGTTTATTGTGACCCACACAGTCAAAGGCTTTGGCATAGTCAATAAAGCAGAAATAGATGTTTTTCTGGAACTCTCTTGCTTTTTCCATGATTCAGTGGATGTTGACAGTTTGATCTCTGGTTCCTCTGCCTTTTCTAAAACCAGCTTGAACATCTGGAAGTTCACAGTTCACGTATTGCTGAAGCCTGGCTTGGAGAATTTTGAGCATTACTTTACTAGCATGTGAGATGAGTGCAATTGTGCAGTAGTTTGAGCATTCTTTGGCATTGCCTTTCTTTGGGATTAGAATGAAAACTGACCTTTTCCAGTCTTGTGGCCACTGCTGAGTTTTCCACATTTGCTGGCATATTGAGTGCAGCACTTTCACAGCATCATCTTTGAGGATTTGGAATAGCTTAACTGGAATTCCATCACCTCCACTAGCTTTGTTCGTAGTGATGCTTTCTAAGGCCCACTTGACTTCACATTCCAGGATTTCCGACTCTAGATCAGTGATCACACCATCGTGATTATCTGGGTCATGAAGATCTTTTTTGTACAGTTCTCCTGTGTATTCTTGCCATCTCTTCTTAATATCTTCTGCTTCTGTTAGGTCCATACCGTTTCTGTCCTTTATCGACCTTATCTTTGCATGAAATATTCCTTTGGTATCTTTGATTTTCTTGAAGAGATCCCTAGTCTTTTCCATTCTGTTGTTTTCCTCTATTTTTTTGCATTGATCACTGAAGAAGGCTTTCTTATCTCTTCTTGCTATTCTTTGGAACTCTGCAGAGTTTAGGGTTTAGGAATAATTAAGAATAGCTAGAAGCCTTTTTAGGAGATAGTGATCTTAAGATGCTAGGGGCAAACAGGATTTAGAAAGATAAGAAATAAACTGAGGAATGTAGTATGAGTTACAATGTAATCACAAGTTAAGTACAGTAAATCTGGGTGGGGGAAACTAAAAATGTCAAACCTCTGACCTAATGCTTTTGTCAAAGTATAAAAGAGAACCTGAAGCTTGAAATAAACATGTAGTTCCATACTATGGTGGCTCAGAAGATAAAGCGTCTATCTACAATGTGGGAGACCCGGGTTCAATCCCTGGGTTGGGAAGATTCCCTAGAGAAGGAAATGGCAATCCATTCTAGTACTATTGCCTGGAAAATCCCATGGACAGAGGAGCTGTAGCCTCCTGGTAGACTACAGTCCATGGGGTTGCAAAGAGTCGGACACAACTGAATGACTTCACTTTCTTTCTTTCTGTACTATGAGTCAGAGGCTACATCATCATCCACCGACACCGCTCACCCCTTCAGGCTGATTCCCTGGCTGCTGGAGCTGGACTCCGGCATATCAGGTTCAGTTTTCATTTATCAGGCTTGATGTAAAGTCCAGTATTAGTCATCTCTGGACTCTTTATCCAAATGCATGATGTCATATGTGTCTCAAAAGAATGAGAACTGAGCCTGGATCTTAGTCCATGATGGTATACTTGGTTGATATACTTTGATACACTTGATATACTTTGGTTGGAAAATGCTGCCAAACTGGTCCTCAGTATACTGTCAGTGTTTCATAGAGCAAGCAATTGAGGTGTCTTTCCAGAAACCCTACTCTCTGGCTGTAGGCTCTTACAAGGGACCATTGATTCTGTCTGCAAGGCAAGGAGCTTAGTACACAAAGCCTGCCCCCACCCACCTAAGATAGGTATAAGGATGAAGACAGAGACTGTGGCCAGGAAATGATGTTGACTTCAGATAGGACAATGGTATGGAGATAAAGGGAATTTTATGTATGTGTGCATGCTCTTTCAGTTGTGCCCCACTGTTTGTGACACCAGGGACTGTAGCTCACCAGGCTCCTCTGTCCATGGGATTTTCCTAGCAAGAATACTGGAGTGTGTTGCCATTTCCTCCTCCAGGGGATCTTTTCAAACCAGGGATCGAACCTGCATCTCCTGCATTGGTGGGAGGTTTCTTTACCACTGAGCAACCTAGGAAGCCCATAGTGGCAATTAGATGGGTGCAAAATATGTCTTGGGATTGGAGCTAGTAACAGTTTCTGATTGCTTCAATGTGTATGACAGTGAAAATAAGAATTGCCCAAGGTCCTGGATCTGGACACTCAATTGTATCAAGAGGTTGCTTACTCACATGGAAAACTAGAAGGTACAGGAATAAAGTATGGAAAAGATTAAGAGTTTGACTTTGTGTCTGTGTAATCTGAATTACATTTTAGGGAGTCAAATGGAATTACTGTGTAGGCAAATGCATATTGGAGTTGGGCTTCCCAAGTGGTGCAGTTGATAAAGAATCTGCCTGCCAATGCAGGAGACACAAGAGATGTGGGTTCAATCCCTGGGCTGGGAAGATCCCCTGGAGTAGGAAATGGCAACCCACTCCAGTGTTCTTGCCTGGAAAAATTGACAGACGAAGGGTTCTGGTGGGCTACAGACCATGGGGTTGCAAAGAGTTGGACACAACCGAGCATACATGTAAAAATATATTGGAGTTAGATGACAAGGAGCTGGTTTGGGCTGGAGTTATACATTTTCATCCTTATCATTGTATAGTCACCTGAAGTATAAGCACCTGGAAGGCAGGAACAAAGGGCTACATGTTTTTACTCTTTTCACAATGCTTGCCATTTTTAATACCTTACTAATGTGGTCAGCAAATGTCTTAGGCAAACAGTGTAACTATTAAGGGTACACACTTGTAAACTCAGACACATCTGTAGTTGTGGGTGACAAGATGGGTTCTGTTAACTTTGGAGAAATATACAGGAGCCAGGCACAGCTGGTTTTGCCTTAGCATGTTCACCAGGAGAGAGATCTTATCTTTTTTCCTATTTTTACCGAAACTTTGTAAAAGTGCTTGTGACATTTGTCTGAGTTTCTGCCATTTGTTTTAAAGAAAGTGACCTTGTTTTCCATTAGAAAGATAGCATGGTTTCAGTTGTCCAGAGAAATTGTAAACCGATGCTAATATTACTAGTTAATCCCGTAAGAAATAGAATATTCCATGACTCCTATTCATGAGATACAAAGCCACTGGACCAAGGAAACCTATAGCTAGGTAACCCTAGAGGTACTGAGGTCTACAAAAGATGATTCTGTTTTTCTCTCCACAAGATAAGGTAAAGTATTTATTGACACTATTTATTGGGTATGGCTACCTATTTTATGCCAATCAGTTCATAAGTACATATGAAAGTGAAAGTCGCTCAGGCATGTCTGACTCTTGCAACCCCATTGACTGTACAGTCCATGGAATTCTCCAGGCCAGAATACTGCAGTGGGTAGCCTTTCCCTTCTCCTAGGGATCTCCCCAACACAGGGATCAGACCCAGATCTCCCGCATTGCAGGCTGATTGTTTACCAGCTGAGCCACAAGGGAAGCCCAAGTATACTGGAGTGGGTAGCCAGCCTATGCATTCTTCAGCAGATCTTTTCGACCCAGGAATCAAACCAGGGTCTCCTGCATTGCAGGCAGATTATTTACAAACTGAACTATCAGGGACACCCATAAGTACATATATAGTAACCTGTTTCATCTTATTTATCATTATATGAAGCAGTTATAATTATCAACATTTTCCTAGTTAAGAAATAAACTTTGAAAGAGCAATAACAACAACAAAAACTCACCAGTGTCGCCCAGATAGTTACAGATACAGCTATAATTTAAGCCTGATTGACTCCAAAAACACTGAATCACTGAATGAAACTACTACGGGGAAATGCTTCTTTATTGAAGTGAAGGGTAGGGGGGAGGGAGGAGTAAGCAGAGAGAGGATGAAACTGCAAAGTGAGGAAACAAAAGTCCCAGAAGACATGTTGCATGAGGCAGTTTGCTATTATTAGCTCACCCTGCCAAATATTCTACTTGATTCCATCCTTTGGTTTAGTCCTTGACAAATTGTGTGTGCCAAATCCCCTAGGTGAAGCCTTGCACTTGATACTTTCATCACTAGATCATAATACGTATTGTGTATGTGTGTGTGTCTGTGTGTGCCGTGTGCATAGTGATTTTTAAATTTTTTTTTTATTTTTTATTGAAGCATAATTGCTTTAGAGAATTTTGTTGTTTTCTGTCAAACCTCAACATGAATCAACCATAGGTATACATATATCCCCCTCCCTTTTGAACCTTCCTTCCATCTCCCTCCCCATCCCACCCCTCTAGGTTGATACAGAGCCTCTGAGTTTTCTGAGCCATATAGCAAATTCCCTTTGGCTATCTATTTTATATATGGTAATGTAAGGTTCCATGTTACTCTTTCCATACATCTCACCCTCTCCTCCCCTCTCCCCATGTCCATAAGTCTGTTCTCTATATCTGTTTCTCCCTTGCTGCCCTGTAAATAAGTTCTTCAGTGTCCATAAACACTTTTCAGATCCATAAACACTGTTTACTCTGAAGATCATCTCCCTGCTTTCTGAGGACTCTATAGATGCACCAAAACATGTACTCAAGAAAGAGCCAGTTTTTATTATTTTAAATTGTAAAAATCTACAACTTTTGAGGAAATCACAGCTATCATCTGAAAGTTATATCAACTTAGTACTCATAATATGGAAGAACTAATAGCTCAGAATTGAAGAAACGCCCCTATATATTGCTAAGTAATTTTTCAATGCTCACTCACCATTTTGCTAGAACATTTGGCCTTAGTTCTCAACCTGTATAATTACTCTCCTGTTTTGAGTGCAGAAATACAAATTATCCAGAGAGATGCAAACACATTTATTCCAGACCAAAGTTTGGGGCTAACCAATAATTTTACTTCTGTTTATGAGTTAAGAACTAGTTGATATCGAGTGTCCACAAATGGGATCAGCTAGAAGCCTAGATTCTCACCTTTTATGTAGGTAGCTGGTGGTAGAATTGACATCCTAAAAATCTTTAATAGAGAACAGAAGGAAAAAGAGTTAAAGGCTATGTAAGAATAGGGATTCCTTGGTGGATTAGTGTAAAGAATCCACCTGTAATGCAGGAGACAGAGTAAATGAGGGTTCAATCCCTGGGTTGAGAAGATTGCCTGGAAGAGGAAATGGCAACCCACTCCAGTATTCTTGCCAGGAAAATCCCATGGACAAAGGAGCCTGGTAGACTACAGTCTATGGGATCGCAAAGAGTCAGACATGACTGAACGACTGAGCACACATATACAAAGAAATGAATAACTTCTCTGACACTCTCTTGCATTTCATGCATGAGCTCAGTGCAGTGAATAGATTAGCACATTTAGTTTTCAATTCAGCAGCTGAGGGTTGTTATGAAAGTCTAGTGATACAGATGGTAGGCAATTATTCATGCTGCATCAGAAAACCACTATAAAGACACTATTAAAATATGATTGTTGATTAGTAATCATCATGGTTTCTGTGAAAAAAAAAAAAAAAAAACTTTAGTAAAAATGAAATCCCTGGTGGGGATTGCTAATGAATTAGGAAAAGGGAAGGTTAAGATGTCAATGTCATTAACTCTGAGATCAGATGACCTAGATCATCATTTTCCCCTTACGAAGTCTGTCAATTTAAACCAGTGCTTTTATTATAATTATATTATTATTATTATCCATGTGCATTTCTAATGTATCACAGCACTCATGTAGCCTTGCAGTCAATATAGGTCTTCTTTTTTAAAAGTGACCCTTGTTTCCTCCTTGTTAAAGCATTCATTTAATTGGGTATTGCTTTTAAGGGAATTTGAAAATTCATAGAACATGATTTTGCCATTGGTGAACAACCTACATAGTGTAACAAAAATTTTCATTGTTAATAATGATAACTTAATGAGAGCTCTGTATGAGGTGAATGTGGTCAGACAGGATTCTTTTAGATTAAAGTAGATTATTTTTAACTTTGCACAATAATGTGTCAAGATAGTATGGCCTGAATGATGCTCCTGCCCCCAAATTAATATGTTGAAGCCCTAACCTCTGGTATTTGGAGTCAGGGCCTGTAAGGAGATTGTTCTTGTTGTTTGGTCACTCAGTGTGACCCCATGGACTGCAGGCAACAATGCTCTTCCACCCATGGGATTGCCCAGGCAAGAATCTTTGAGTAGGTTGCCATTTTCTACTCCGGGGGATCTTCCCAACCAAGAGATTGAACCCACATCTCCTGCATTGGCAGGATGATTCTTTTCCTGAGTCACCTGGGAAGCCCCTTTCAGGAGATTAGATAAGATTAAATAAGGTCATAAAGTTAGGACCCTAAGCCAATAGGACTGGTGTCCTTCTAAGAAGAAGAAGCAGCACTCTAGGAGTGTGCACACAGAGAAAAAGGCCACATGAGGACACGGAAGAAGGGGGTCAGCTATGAGCCAAAGGAAAGAGGACCTAGGGAAAACAAAAACCAGCTAACACCTTGATCTTGGATATCCAGCCTCCAGTACTGCAAGAAAATAAATTTCTCCTCCTTACTCCATCTGTCGTATTTTGCAATAGCAGTCCTCATGCAACTATTTATAAGAACCAGTCTAGGTTTTGTCAATTCCACACCTTTCTGATTTCATAGCCTGGGTTGACTGACTGTACCTACAAATGCACTTTCAGAGCTGAATTATTCTAATCAAGTACTAATAAAATGCTCTTGAGGTATATGGAGTTTGGGATAAGGGAGTAAATATGTAACTTTTATTCTTGTTTTTTAAATACCGTACTGTTTGATTCTATTTTCTGACTTTCCCGACTTTCCCAAGTTTGGGAACTTTAAGATTCTTGAGTATTTTGAAAGGACTTTGAGTATTTAACTCATACTTGCAATGCACTAATATTTACTAGTAACCTACTATGTTCCAGGCATTATTATTGTGGATGCAACAAATAAGACATAATACCTCCCTAACTAGCTGTAAGATACCATCATCTTATAGGAGGGAGAAGCACAAAAACAAATCATTATAATACTCTCTGACAATGAATTAACAGTATGGTCCATGATCTCATTCCAGTTTGCAAACTCTTACTGATCTGCCATGTGATTAGTACAGATTGTGAGAGAGAACATTTAGAAATGTCTAGAATTATTTTTGCATAAGAGCAAAATCCAAGACTTTTTGTTTGTTTGTTTTTGTATTTACACAAGTATAGGTCTGATCTATAATCAGGAATGAATTAAAAAAGCAAATAAGCATACAAGAAATAGTCCTTGATCACAGATAGATTTGAAGTCCTCTTCTGTGTGATGTCTGTGTTTACTTCAGCTTGAGGAAGGAAAATGGACAAATTTCAAAACTGGCAAGCAATTTACTTATGATTTATCATGTATTTTTATTATGTTTACTACCAGTTTGGTCAAAAGGGAATAAATTAATGCTATATTTAGAGTCATCTATTGAGTATATTTTATTTTAAAGTATAAAAAGAAAAATCAAGGATAATTGTATATAGATCAAGAATTTTTCTTTCTTGTATTAGGTACATTTTGTCTCAATAAGGAAAATAAAGTAATTGAGCTTATATAATAATTAGACACCCATCCTCTGACTTAGTTTCACAAAGGCATAAAATGATTACCCAGAAGTCTCTGTGTCTTATATTACAACTGGCAGGAAGGCGGACCAGTCAAGACCTGGCTTTGTCTTGAAGGCTAGAGTAAGGTGGAAGCTGACGAAAAAAATTTTCAGTTTAATTCCTTTAGGTAATGTATAGGTCATTCTTTTCTGGCTTTACCAAGGTGAGAAAGTTAGGAATCCGTGTGCCTAATCCTGGCCCAGGAGAATTCACTAACATCACATGGGCCATTAGTCATATGCCTCCTGAAGAAAAGAATGTCTGGATTGTGAGAATACCATTTGAAGCCAGGGTAGACACAGTCTTAGAAAACTGGTTGATGTCACTATTATTCTCTTGAGTTTTAAATAGGTTGACTGTAAAGAAATCAAAATAAAAAATTACAAGTGTGATTGAAAAACTTTAAATAACCGAGTCCAGAAAATACCTGGCAACCGGTACAGTAGAACAATGCAATGTTAAATATAGTTATAAGCTGTATTGTCACAGGGAAAAAATAATTCACCCTTATATGTTCATAAGTAGTAAAGTTCAAAAGATGTAACGTCAAATTTATGCTAATGGAAAAAATTAATGCTATGTATATATCTAAGAAAAATTACCATAGATATGTAATTATTAATAAACTTTTTTCCTCTTAAATTTTAACAGAAGTTACACTTGAATGTGAATTGCTCTTACCATGCAAAATTTCTACTCAGACTACTCTAATCTAGAAAAGCAATCAGTTTTTGTCAGTTCTATTAAAACACCTCATATTCCACCTTTCCATGCAGTGCAATCAGCTCTCTTCTTTTTTTAATTTCCACTTTTTACATAGGAGAACCTGGGCAGAGTTTGTGTTTCTTTTTCCTGGAAAAATTGGGATAGAGTGTAATAGCACCCTCTCCCCTATTCCATTACCACATGTGATTTGGTATAAAATCTTTATAAAAGATTTGTTCCCATAGGAAATTAATCATTTTCTCAGACTTGTTCATTTCCCAGATTTTTGGATTTTGTTTTGCATTTCCCCATTGGAAAGCTCATGAAGAAAGTCCAATTCAAATTTAGGATATAATTGGTTTCTCTACTAGTTTGTGCATGCTTTTCTGTACAATTGCAGGTATTTTTCTAAGAGAATAGCCTTTTCTATAAATGTTGAGACTTATTTGACTTTGAAATGTAATTATGTTTGAGCAAGACCTTGGAATTCTTAATGTGGCTATAAGAATAATTCCTTCAAGAAAAGCACCATCAATCATTTCAGTATTTTTATAATTAACTTGAAAAATATTTACCTATATATAACCCAAATTATTAAAAATTATATTTTAATTTCTGTAAGTTATGTGCAAAATCATGGAAGTAACAGATAACTGTAATTAAACATTATGATGTTTATTTTCATTTTTGCCCCTGCTCAATAAACATGAAAAGAAAGAGAGAACATGGTGAAGTGGCATGGTAAGTGCAATTAACAAAGAATGATTTTCTTCCATTTGGGAGAAATTATGAAATATAGAGTTCTTCTTTGTTAGGATCTGATCTAGCATCTTGGATCTATCATTTATTATTTTCTCAAATCTGGAAGCTTGCTTATGCTCTTTGACTCTTAAATTGAGACTAATGGTAACCAGTGTTAATGTGAAACAGTAAGATAAAATGAGCACATGCATTGTTAACTGGAATGTTCTCTGTTTGTGTTGATTTCATTTATTTGGGTTTCTTGAAGTTCATTTCTAATTCTTCTCTGTATAAAACTTGAAATATTTAATCATATTCTGACCTGAGGAAAATTTGCCAAGCTCATTTTAAAATTACTGACAACATGGACTGTAACAACCATTTGAGTGTATTTATTTACATTAATATCTGAAATAATGGATGTCTTCCTTTGTTGTTTTCTTCTGTGTGACTCAGAATATATGTATTTTCTATAGATTTAGCAGGTGCCTTCTTGCACATACTGATGCCTTTATCCATTGATATCAATTTATTTTATAATTTTTTTTTCAAACTCTCCTTTTCAATTGGCACTGTTGTCAGAGGCATAGATTCTGGATCCATATCTGTGTGGCAGAGAAATTTAGATTAACATCCTAAAGTTAATGGAAAGCATTTTCAGTGCAGTGCTCTTTCTCCTAGAAGTTCGTGGCATTCTTTGGTACCTAATGTAATCCAGAAAAGACAAACATCTGTCTGGCTGCTGAGAACTAGAAAAATTTCCTTGCCCTCATTCACCAGAGGGATTCCACAGAGAGCAATGTGACATATCACAATCTTTTCAGAGAAGTGCATTTTGACCCAAGATTACATATGTCACAAAAAAATTTTCTCTCCTAATACAACACAGTAGGAGGTAAGGTTCAGGTTTCCTTCTTCTGAGCTTTATCAGTTTTCTGATTTTCATGACTTATACTGATCTTGAAATCTCAGTATTTCCAACCACCTCACACTGCTGGAATAAAGATTAATATCATGCTTTTAAAGATTGCAAGTTGTGGTAATATTTCTTAGATGTGTACATGTGTGATTTAGTGTGGGAATTTGTGAATCAATCAGAGACAATCTTAATAAAAAATCTATAGATCAGAAGGCGATGAAAGGTGCTGATCTTAAAATATATACATATATATATATTTAGTAGCAAATAGTTGAGTAATATTCTATTTTGTCCATATCACTGTCCATTCATCTGTCAGTGGACATTTAAAGTCTATCATACAGAATGAAGTCAGAAAAATAAATGCCATATATTAGTGCATATATGTGGAATCTAGAAAATGGTACAGATGAATCTATTTGCAGAGTAGGAAGAAAGATGCAGTTGTAGAGGATGGATACGTGGACATGGGAAGAGAGAGGGGGGAAGATGAATTTTGAGATTCGGACTGACATATATACACAGTCATGTTAAAAATAGCTAGTGGGAATCTGCTCTATAGCACAGGGAGCTCAGCTCAAGGCTCTGTGATGACCTAGATGGGTGGAATGGGGAGTGGGGTGGAAGGAGGCCCAAGAGGCAGGGGATGTATTTATACACACAGCTGGTTCACATCATTGTACAGCAGACACTGACACAACACCGGGAAGCAACTATACCTCAATTTAAAAAACGTTAGCAGGAAATAAATGTGAATTTTAGCTGACAAAGCTACTCCTATTTCAACATTTCACTTGCTCTTCCATCTGCTTGTGAAGTCCTCCTTCCTCCTTCCAGACCATTCCCAATTTCTGCAATATCTTGCTTATACTCATCCTCAACCACTCTCTTTTATTCACTTCTAGATCTAGAAATGTTTACTTTTCTCAATACTTAGTCAGATGCTCAAGGAGAGATCTTTCCCTGACCACTTAACCTCACTTATTTTCTTCATGATATTAAAGCATTTAATTTAAAATAAAAGTATATTCTATTAGTTATGTATTTATAAAACGTAAGTTTCATGAAGGAAGACATATAATCTGTTTTACACACCTTGAGACTATTACCGTATAGAATAATGTCTGGCATATAGTGTTTCTCAATTTTTACTGTTATTGACTAAATGAATGAATGAATTCAAGTTTCTTTGGGCCAGATCTGTCACAAAGAAAAAGATTGGATAATTAAGGAATTAATTACTTTCAACATTATATTGGAGTTGGTTTATTATTTTGAATATTTAATCTCTGTAACTAAACATTCTAAAAGAAAGGCCATTGTATGCCATCAGACAGAGCTGCATCAGCTTAGAATTCTATTATTTACAAGTTAGGTGGACTTTGAAAATAAATCATCCTATGTAGACCTTAAGTTTTTCATTTGTGTATTAGGAAGAATAATATTTTTATTAATAATTTTTGTGAGGCTTTATCCTTTGAAATACCCTTTTTTCCTGACCTTATTCTAAACTCAAGATCTTATGTGCAACTGCTTTCTTGAAATTTCCACTTGGATCTCTAATTAATATCTCAAAACAACATTTACAACGCTGAATTCAGTGCCTTTCCCAATTAGCTTCCCTTCTTATCCTCCCAGAGAAGATCCCCTGAGATCTACAGTCCATACAGGCTACAGTCCATAGAGTTGCAAAGAGGCGAACACCACTGAAGCAACTTAGCTCACTAATCCTCTCAGCCTCAGTATATGGTAACTGCATTTGACCAGTTGCTTCACAACAAAAACCTTGGAGACAACATTGTATAATCTATTCAAATCTCACAATTCATAGTCTTTAAAGTTGTCTTTCCTAAAGTTAAATATGTAATCAAAATTCAACTCTTATTTCTCAAAGGCTTTTCCCTGGCTTACAAAAACATAGACATGTTGTAAACTTACTAGCTGTCTACACTACCCTCCATAAATCTCCCCTGGCTCCATTCAGTATTCACTGACTTTGTTCCAATGGCTCTAATGTGCTGAATGCATCATTCTTTAGGATTGTTTTCCAAATAATCTTCCCCAGTTAGCTATAAGTCTGACTCTCTTCTTTCTTTCATATATCTGCACAAACGTAATTCCAAGAGACATTTTTTGGCAGTCTGCTATGGACTGAAAGCTTATGTCCCTCAAACTCACATGTGGGAGGTATATGGTGATAATATTTGGAAGTGCAGCCTTTGAGAAGTAATCAGATCATGAAGGTGGAGTCCCATGATGGGATTAATGTCCTTATATAAAGAGGAAGCAGAAAAGGAAATGGCAACCCACTCCAGTATTCTTGCCTGGAGAATCCCAGGGACAGAAGAGCCTGGTGAGCTGCTGTCTATGGGGTCGCACAGAGTCAGACATGACTGAAGCGACTTAGCAGCAGCAGCAGCATGAAGAGGAAGAGAGCTAACTTGTTCTCCATTTGCCTCATAAGGACAGAACAAGAAATGGCCATCTCCATGCCAGGAATTGTCCCTCACCAAGAACCAAATCTGCTGGCACCTTGATCTTAAACTTCCCACTCCAGAATTGTGATAAAGAGACATTTGCTGTTTAAGCCCTCCCTGTCTATGTTAATTTGTTGTGACAGCCCAAGCCAAGATGCTGTTCTTATCTAAAATAGCATCCCTCCTCATCCCCATCTTTCCTATATCCTGTTTTCTTCTTCAACATAAAACTTAGACTTATAGTCAATATAAATTCATTATTCACTTACTATTAATTTTCTCCCATTAGAATATACTCTTCTTTAACTAGGATACTGTTTCATTTATTGCTTGGGACAGTAACTAGCACAGAATAGGTGCTAAATAATTATTTTTGAGTGAGCTTATGAATGAATGAATGACTATTTTTGGCACTTAGAAGGTTCTTAGTAAATGACATATCTTATTAAAATAATCAGTTTCAAAGTAAGGGAAATCAAGAGTTTCTATTTTAAAGGTGTGTCAAATAGAATATCATTTTTCTTTATTTTTTAAAGAAAAGTGATTTTCAAATTAGGTTTTTAACTACACATTATCTTTATAATACATACTGATTTACAGGTTTAACATTCTCTGTGGTGAAGCTGATTTAACCCATGGATGAAAACTATCTGTGGTGAACATATGAGGTATCAGATTACTCAAAACTAATAATATTCTTTCTGTGTTTTTAATCTGAGATTAAGTTTATAATCAACATTCCACAAGAGGGAAAATCTATAATAACCAGTTTCTCTTTGGCACTTCTTTGCATTAATGAGACATAAAACTTTAATGGAATTCTCATGATATATATCAAAAATATCTACTACAAGAAATCTTTCAAAATTATACTTGATGTAAATATATCCTGATACAAGTGCTTTTTCTAAAAATTCAAATGAGACTCTACCATCTCAGTCATAAGTATGTTATATCTCCCTTATTTTCTTACCATCTCCTTGGAAGATCACAAATAAGATTTTGTAATTTGATTTATCATGAAAATGATTTAGTATAGGCTAAGTCTTAAATTTCAGTAATGTCAAAAAATAGCATTTTATCTCTTTTGCAATTTCTATATTCTTTAAACTGTTGAAACTTACACAAAATTTGTGACTTCATTCTTTCTTTGTTTCTCCCTCCTTTTTCTTTTCTTCTTTCTTTCTATGAAGATATCTTTAATACATATGTTCTACATTGATCAAAGTTCCAATTCAAATATAAACAACTAAAGATAAGAATGAACCTTCTTGGAGTAGTATACATTTGTGGATGGATCCCAAATCTTGTTTCAGAAATAAGAACTAACTTGAGAATGTGTACATAAATATCTGATTAAATGAAGTAGAAATAACATCACTGATTCATTTTGAAACATAAAATGCATTTGTCAGTCTAATAAAATACCAATTATTAGATGGAAGTTTACTTTCAAACATTATTGCATCAAATGTAATTTTATAATGTAGGTATTATATCCTAGAATTATAGGATATTCTAAGTTCAAAATCATATAAATAATCCTTTAAACCACTAATTTGTAAATGAGAAAAATGATTGGTGTTCTTAGAATTGTTTAATCACAATACTTATGGTAGAATCTAGTTTTCTTGATTCCTAAGCTTGTTGCTTTTCTGTGTTTTTAATTACATTTAAATTGTTAATTTTTATGAACTTCTATACAGTAGGAACTATTTTTATTATTTTTTATTCTAATTCCTACCAGGAATTATACATACCTTGATGTAAAGTAATACTCAGCAGTGTTGACTAGATAATTTTGTATCTAGATATTTTATATATCTAGATATTTTATATCTAGTGTTGACTAAATATAAAAGAATCAGTTCAGTTCAGTCACGCAGTTGTGTCTGATTCTTTGCAATCCCATGTACTGCAGCACACCAGGCTTCCCTGTCCGTCACCAACTCCCAGAGGTTTTTCAAACTCATGTCCATTGAGACGGTGATGCCATCCAATCATCTCATCCTCTGTCATCCCCTTCTCCTCCTGTCTTCAATCTTTCCCACCATCAGGGTCTTTTCCAAGGAGTCAGTTCTTTGAATCAGGTGCCCAAAGTACTGGAGTTTCAGCTTCAGCATCAGTCCTTCCAATGAATATTCAGGACTGATTTCCTTTAGGATGGACTGATTGGATCTCCTTGCAGTCCAAGGGACTCTCAAGAGTCTTCTCCAACATCACAGTTCAAAAGCATCAGTTCTTCCGTGCTCAGCTTTCTTTATAGTCCGACTCTCACATCCATACGTGAATACTGTGAAGACCATAACTTTGACTACATGGACCTTTGTCAGCAAAGTAATGTCCTTGCTTTATAATATGCCATCTAAGTTGGTCATAGATTTTTTTTCAAGGAGCAAGCATCTTTTAATTTTATGGCTGCAGTCACCCTCTGCAGTGATTTTGGAGTCCAAGAAAATAAAATTTTCTGTCACTGTTTCCATGAAGTGATTGGGCTTGATGCCATGATCTTAGTTTTTTGAATGTTTTAAGTCAGCTTTTTCACTCTCCTCTTTTACTTTGATCAAGAGGCTTTTCAGTTCCTCTTCACTTTCTGCCTTAAAGGTGGTGTCATCTGCATATCTGAGGTTATTGATATTTCTCCCAGAAATCTTGATTCCAGCTTGGGCTTTGATAACTAATTTATTGCTTTACAGTTGTAAATGCCTTGACTATAGATAAACATTACTTCATTTGATAACAATGAAGAATCCTTTTTTGAGGAAGGTTGCCATGTGATCAAGGTCCATGGCAACATAACAGTCCCAAAATAATTTTAGTGACAACAGTGACATTTGAAAATGCATACAAAGTTAAACTATAGTCTTCAACATGTATGCATTTAATTTAAGTGGTTGCTCTCCTTGTAACATTGTTCTACCCAAACCTATTTTTTCTATACATAAAGACATGTTAAGGGTTACTAAATTATTCCTTCTACAATCAAAACACCCATATCTCTCATTATTACAAATATGTGCAAATTATTTTCATGTTTTAAGTTCAGAAGTACCTTTAGAAACTTCCTGAGTTTGCCCTCCTGACTGCAACACCAGAGAAGATCTCCTTTTATCATTTTGACAATAGGAATGATTTTGTAAATACTTCTTGAATGTATTTCACAGGTCAGCGGTCTCACTCCAATATAGATTTACATCTTAGATTAGATTATAATTTGTTTTCTGCTTCACCTTCACCCTGACATGTTATTTCATATAATGAAACAGTAAATCAATAGAATTCTTGTGGGTGGGATTCTGTAAAGAAAACAACCTGTGTTGGCTTAATTATAAACTCATTAAAATAAGAACATGACATTTCCAAAATACTGATCTATTCTTATAAGTCAGATTCCACTGAAAGCTAAGTTTGGGGCTTACTTTCCTAAAAACAATATTGGTTAACTAAAACCATGCACAAGTAAAGTCATCACAGATCTGATTGTACCTAAAAAGCCTACTGATTTTGTCCTCCAAATGAATAGGTACAGTAGCTCACAGATAAGTAATCTGTTCAATTACAGCTAGAATTTCCACTTAGTTAAGCACTCTGAAAAAGGGGGAGAGGGAATGTATGGTTTCAAAGAAAATCTCCTTTTTCTCATATGATTGGTGAGTGTTTTGATTATAATCTCAAGGGGGAAACAGTAGGTTTATGTCTTATAAAAGAAATCGTGTTTGATTTTCAAGGATTCTAATATCCACATATAAATAGATAATTCATAATTTAACAATGACTTGCAACACACATTAATTTGCTAATATTTATTATTATTCTCACTGGTCCCTTATTAATGGGTTGTTTGTTTGTTTGTTTAACTGACTGTATAAAAATTATTTACAATGTTGTATTAGCTTCAAGGGCTTCCCTGGTGGCTCAGACAGTGTATAGCAAAGTAATTTAGTAACACATACATACATCTCGGAGAAGGCAATGGCGCCCTACTTCAGTACTCTTGCCTGGAAAATCCCATGGATGGAGGAGCCTGGTAGGCTGCAGTCCATGGAGTTGCAAAGAGTCGAACACGACTGAACGACTTCACTTTCATTTTTCACTTTCATGCATTGGAGAAGGAACTACCAACCCACTCCAGTGTTCTTGCCTGGAGAATCCCAGGGACGGGGGAGCCTGGTGGGCTGCAGTCTATGGGGTCGCACAGAGTCGGACACAAGCGACTTAGCAGCAGCATACATACATCTATTATTTTCCAAATTCTGAAATGCTTGTTTCACATTACCATCAACTTCCTATAGCAGTTGGGGGAAAACCTGGCTTGATAGCTATTATGTAGATATTGATAGCTTGATAGCTATTATGTTGCTGTTTGGTCACTAAGCTGTGTCCAACTCTTTGCTATCTCATAGACTGTTGCCTGCCAGACTCCTCTATCCGTAGGATTTTCCAGGCAAGAATACAGAGTTGATTGCCCTTGCCTCCTCCAGGGGATCTTCCCAACCCATGGATCAGACCCACATCTCCTGCTTGGTAGGCAGATTCTATACCACTGAGCCATCTAGGAAATTCCCTTGTTAGGCATTATTCTCTCACATAAATGGTCTTCCACTCACTAAGTCTGTCTATTCCTTGGAAGCGATGAAAAGAAGCACCTCCAAGGAAATAAAAAATGTTCTTTAGACACTGATGTAACTGTATTGGATATATTTATGTTCTAGTAGATCAGGGTCAAAGACTTGAATTTGAAATTGCATTTAATTCTCCCTAACTGGGAAAAAAAAAAAAAAAAAGTTGGGAGAAATGATCTCTGGAACTATTTATCTAAAATTTGAGTTACTCACCCCTACAAAAACTTTGACTTTGGAATATACCTTGCCCCAAAGTCAAGATTCCAAATAAAGAAATCTACATTACTTCTCACTACAAGTGAGTATGAGTCAAAAAGAAACATGTCTAAGAAAACAGGCTTCTCTATACCTTCTTCATATAAGAATAAAAAAAAGACAAGTCATTGTGGTGAGAAATAACTACTTTTGAGTTTTTATATTATCTGATATATTCCAAATTTTTGTGGTTGTTAGAAAATGTATTTGGAAATACATAAGTATAACACATATACACAAATATACATCAAATATATATAACTATATATTTAAATGAGCTTTCAAGCAGAAATAAATATTAAGCAATAATTTTTTATTCTTCTTAAAATACTATTTCCTAGAGAGAGGAATAAGGCAGCTGCAGTAAACAGAAGGGGACTTTTAACTCAAGCTTAGCACATTTAGATGTATGCATATATAAAACCAAAATAAATCTCTACATTACCATTTTGGGATATGACATTTTTGAAATGCTGATGTATAAATTAAGACATATAAAATACTTTTACAACTCTATCTTCCTTTGACTTTAGCTATTGCATATTCTACCAAAATTCTACAATATAGAGTACATTAACTTCATTATTTCTGTATGATTACATTATAGTCATTTGTTCAAAAAAAAAAAAAGACAGAAAGACAAATATATGATACTACTTCTATGTGAAGTCTAAAAAAGGGTGTAAATGAACTTATCTGCAAAACAGAAATAGAGTTACAGATGTAGAACACAAGCTTAAAACCACCTAGGGGTAAGGAAAGTGGAAGGGATAAATTGAGATTTTGAGATTGACATTGACACACTACTATTAATATATATAAACTAGATAACTAGTAACGACGTACTGTATAGCATAGGGAACTCTACTTAATACTCTGTAATGGCCTATATGGTAAAAGAATCTAAGAAAAATTGAATGTGTATGCATGAAAGTGAAAAGTGAAAGTGTTGATCCCTTAGTCGTGTCTAACTCTTTGTGACCCCATGGAGTATAGCCTGGCAGGCTCCTCTGTCCATGGAATTCTCAACACAAGAATCCTGCAGTGGGTAGCCATGCCCTTCAGGGGATCTTCCAGACTCAGGGATCAAGACCAAGTTTCCTGAACTGCAGGCAGATTCTTTACCCTCTGAACTGCTAGTATGCATGTGTGTGTCCATTTGCTTCAGTCATGTCTGACTCTTGGCGACCTTATGGACTGTAGTTCACCCATGGGGTTCCTCTGTCCATGGAATTTTCCAGGTAAGAGTACTGGAGTGGGTTGGCCATGTCCTTCTCCAGGGGATCTTCCTGGCCCATGAATGGAATCTGTGACTCTAACCTCTCCTGCATTGGCAGGTGGATTTTTTTTAACCGCTAGCACCACCTGGGAAGGCCTAACTAGTATGTATATGCATAACTAATTCACTTGGCTGTACACTTGATACTAACACATTTTGTAAATCAACTATACTCCAATAAGATTTTTTTTTCAAAAAAAGCATAAAACAAACAAAAAACCTTTTTAAATACAATGTCTTTTAAAATACAATGGCCTGGAGGGTCACCTGAATGTACATGATCCCTTCTATATCAAGATACTGCTTTGCTGAAGGAAACAAATCCTGAAAGTGGCTTTTGGAGGAAAAAACTTAGAAATTCCTTTTAATGATGAACATGTTTACACTTAAGAAACAATAAATAAAACCAATGCTACGTTTTAAGTTAAGAGGCAAAGCCACACTTCCAAGGTTCAAAGGAGGGTTTTATATTTAAATTGATATTTAAATAGAATGAGCAGTTTGATATTTTGCATTACTTAGTACTTTCCATTCTGAGATAAAGTTCTTAAGATCTTCTGGTTATATTTACTTCATTCCTAAAGGGTTTTAAAATATCTTACATGTAAAAAATTTTGCTAGCCACTCTGTATTTTAGTACCTTCATCCTTAAACTCTTAACTATTTAGTCATTACACTTAAATTTTGCCAATATTAATTGGAAACATTACCTCAATATTTTACCCTTTACTATGGTCTGATTGTGTCCTCACAAGATTTGTATGTTGCATCCTAACCCTAAAAGTGATGGTAATAGGAGGTGCTGCTTTGGGGGTAATTAAGTCACGAGGACAGAGCCATCATGAAGGGAATTAGTGTTCTCAAAGAGTCCTCAGAGAGCTCCCAAGCTCCTTCCAATACATGAGAATACAGAAGTAGGCAGTCTTCAGCTCAGGAGAGGGCCTTGACCAGAATGTAACCATGCACAATGATCCTGGACTTCCAACCTTCCAAACTGGGAGAAATAAATGTCTGTTTATAAACTACCCAGTCTGTGGTGCTTTAGTATGGTATAAAGCAGCCTAAACAGACTAAGATACAATTCTAGACATAAAATGCAGTGAATATATATATATATATATATATATATATATATATATATATATAAAATATATCTAGCACAATTCCTGGCATATATTTAGAATAATATAAAATGTTTGGGGTGTGTATGTGTGTGTGTGCTTATATCTTTGTGTATTAGTGTATAGGGGCACATGCAGAGTTAATTCAGGAATAAACGTATATCTGGACAAAAAAATTTGTAAAATGTTTAGCTATAAATAAATTTCTAGAGATTGTATTTGTCCCCCAAACCATGTGAAGATTTTATTGAATAATATGTTAATTTTGTTCCTTCTTTTTCCTTTCACAATTTATGTTGTTCATTATTTAGTTGCTAAGTCAAGCCGTGTTCTTGGTAACCTCATGGACTGCAGCATGCCAGGCTTCCCTGTCTATAACTTATACCAAGTAATTATTTGCATGGAAATACCAACCATGTTGGATAACATGCAGGTCTTAATGGAATTTGTGAACTTGCTTAATTTATATTCCCTTGGCGTCTACAAGACTTCTTAGTGGTCATGAAGGAGTTATGGAGGGAATCACTCAAATCCAGCATGAGTCATTTAGACAACACTTTTCAGAATCACACCTAACCAAAAAATGTACAATTCTATTTGGGGATCATGTGTTATCTTGATGTGTTTGAATTCTTTATGTACATCTTATCATGTTATAATTAACCTTCAACTTGTTTCCCAGATAAGTGATGTTTACTTTCTTTCTCTTTGAAGGAAAATTCATATAGCTTCTCTTAGATATATTTCCAGTAAAACATTTCTCAGAGCTTAACAGCTCTCAACTTGATAAAGATTTCCATCATTAAACAGATTGCAATGTTATAAACAAATTTCTGCATTAATAGCTTTCCTACCAAAATACCAGTGACAAAGTTTGAAGATGTGAGTCCACATGTATTTGAGTCTATTTCTTTGCCATATTAAATATAGTTTTATTTAGATCACAGTTCGTAGAAGACACTTAAAAGGCTCAATATTTTTGCTAAAAACACAAATGCTTAAGATGGAGGCATTCTTACATAAGACTAACAATTTTCATACAGATTATGATTAAAGGATCCAGACGGCTTTTGTCCTTGTTTTTCTACCCCATGTCCATCACAATATCTTAGCAGAGTACTGTATATTCAGTGGACAGTTAATAAAAATTAACTAGGGTTCTTATCAGCTATATGGAGACTTTATAGCATGAATAATAGTAGAAATATAAACAAGTGATGTTTTAAAGCTAAATGACATTTATATGTTTTGGATCAATGTTTTCTCCCTTTGTGTAATGTACTTGATATAATATTTAAGAAAATATAAAATACTGTGTACTGATCACAGAGCCTTTATATTTCCTTTGGTCATTTCTTTCCAACTGAAAGGTATTCTTTGAATCTGAGATCCAATTATCATCATTTGAGGAAAGATTCGCACTATCAATTTAATATAAATTTTTTTAGCAGTCTACATGATACATGAAGGGAATAAAACTATGTCCTTATTTGGTGTTAAATTGTCTACTTCATGTAATAAGCAAATGTTGAAAATGAGCAGAGGATGTTCTGTACAATTTTTCTCAAATGACACAGATTGGATGTCCAGTAATTGGCTCCAGATTTGATTTCTGGTCAATTACTCACATTTGAGACCACATTTTATGTATCAAGTTTAGCCTCTCTTGCTTGAGCTTTTTCCCATTTAATAAGCACTTTCTATTTATGTAATGCCTATATCTGAAAAATTTAATATAACTCAGATTTCTCATTAATTCTGGTGATATAACTGTGAATTAGATGAGTATGCCTTTGCAGTGATGGAAACTGAGGTAGAGATAGTTGGAGTGGGCCTCATACAATCTCACCATCTCTCATTTGTAAAGATCTGCCTTCAAGGAGGAATTGTCACCTCATATCCATTCAACACTGGTAGGTCACCATATTCAAAAGTTTCCATAGTGACTGTCCCAAGTTTTTATATTTTGAAGCTCATTAGCTGAGAGAGATGCTTCAGTTTTTGCTACTGCATGTATATCTGGCAAGAAAAATGTCTGCACTCAGTAAAACAGGAGTGAGGGAAAAGAGTGACTACTCAAGAGCCTCACTGGCGAAAACAGGGCAAATTTTCTTTCCTAGTTATTAATCCATTATATCAGGTTGTAAAGCAGGCACAGTTGGTCCTCAACAGAGGTCTAGTTTCTAAATGTCTCAGACAATAACATATGCCAGCAACAAAGCTCAGGATCTTGGTCTAATAGTGAGGTCCTTGAAATCCGAAGAATGGCATTTCAATTTTCAATATAGTCCCTAAAATAAAGGCTTTGAGCATTCGATGGGAAGCAGCGAGATGACAATGAAGCCCTTACAACTGTATATTTCTCAGTCCATTATTTTTCCGAATACAAAATGAAAATACTAAACATAAAGTCTCAGGTATTACTGTTCAATAATCACTCTGAAAAGAGGAAAGCAGGCATCTATACTGAAATGTGTCCCCCTAGAGAAACCTCCTTTTTAAAGAGAGATATTTAATGTGAAATGATGCACCAAAGGAAATATTAGCAAAAGCAGGAATGATGCCAAACTTAACCAAACAGTAGGAATTAAACTGATCATTAAATGATATTAAAGAGTTGATATGGAAACACAGCATGTCAATTCCAGTTTTTAATCTGTAGCAGAGCCTGACTTCCCAATACTTGCTTTAAGATTCTAAAGAGTCATTTCTGAGATTCCTTTCATACATTATAACTTTTGCCTTCTCTGCTGCTGCTGCTGCTAAGTCGCTTCATTCGTGTCTGACTCTGTGCAACCCCATAGACGGCAGTCTAAATTTGAACCAAGTTACTAATTATAGTATTAGAATGCTATCTTAAATTTTATATTTTTAGAAAATAAAAAATACTAGCATACCTAACGAATGACTGTAAAATTTTTAAAACTCTGAATATGTTATATGTATTTAATAACACCACAGTTAGTATAATTTAGTAATATTATTTGAGTAAAACAGAAAAAAGTGCTCATAGCACATATTTATCATACTCTTCAAGAAAGAGGTAAAGGAAACCACCTACATTATATTCAGGAAAAAGGAAAGTAAGCATCATGGTTTACAGTTAGAGATGTAGCACAGGCCAGTGTTGGCTCCCTGCAATGAAATGTGAACTTCTTTGAAATATGTGAAATAATACAAGCAGAGATGATAGATGGAGGAGAATTTCTGCTTGAAACAATGCATAGAAGGAATTATCCAAATCACCCTCTGTGAAAGCATGCTATAGCTGTTGTTCTCTTTGTAAAAGCAAGAGGAGAAAATCAATATATAGTAACAGAATATATTTTTAATAGTTTAGTTTTTTCTGGTTTGTTTTTCCAAAAATGTTTTTGCAACGTGACAAATTGAACTTGTGGAACTTGTGTCTAGACTGATACTGTTGAGATCTTAACATTTTGGTTTTTTCAAGTACAAAATGAGTGGGATGCAACATACCAGGGTTTTCTAGATAATTACTGCCCCAGAAATACTGAGGGTACTTGGTAAATTTCAGATTCCAGACATCATTAAAGATCTACTACTCAGTACCTTTTGCTACTATAACAAATTAACCACAAAATTTGTTAAAACAAGACAAATTCTGGAGGTCAGAGTCTGAAAAATAGGTCTCACTGGGCTAACGTCAAGGTGTGAGCAGGGCTGTTTTTGTTCTGGAAGCTCTAGGAACAACCTGTTTTCTTGTCTTCTCCAGCTTCTAAAGGCTTCCATCATTCCCTGGATCTTTGCCTCCTCTTCTATCTTCAAAGCTAGTAGAGTCACATCTTCAAATCTTTCTCTTTCTGCTACTAAAGTCACATGACCTTTTTTTGATTTTGACCTCCAGTTGCCTTCTTTTAAGGACACTCGCAGCACGCCAGGCCTGCTGAGATTCATGGCCTCGCAGAGTCGGACACGACCGAGCGACTGAACTGAAGGACACTCGTGATTATATTAAGTCCACCTGGATAATCTAGGATATGATTGATGTCTCAAATCCTTAATTTACTCACATGTGGTATACATATTTTTATGTAAGGTAATATAAGTAAGGTTTAGAGATTAAGACTTCAACATCTTTAGGGCCATTTTTCTGTTTACCAGGTCAAATTTTGGTAGAACTAGATAATCTCACTTAGCAATTAAACTCTGTATTCAGCAACATTTTTGTTAGTACATACAACTATTTACTTATTGATTCATCTATATAATCATTAATTTATTCATTATTAACAAGCATTTGTTTCATACCTGTTCGATGTGAACCACAGAGTCGGTCCATGGAGACACAAAATGAATTAAAAAAGAAATGTCTACCCTCACTTCATCGAGCTTAATTGTTCAATTTTTTTTTAAACTGAATTCATGTATTTATTGCCTAATATATGCAAGGTGTGGTCCACTTACAAATAATTAGACATGCTCATGTAGTAGACAGAGTATGTATGTATTGTTTTCATTGAAATTACAGTTATTATTTCAGAAGTGGTTTGTAAGATAGCATAGACATCCATAGGAATATAACATAAATTTGCAAAGTAAGAAACAACAAAAAAAATGAAGTCTGTGAAACTACAATCTAGGGAGATACACTGAGCAATTGACATAGTACGAGGGTGTCAATAACATCAAATTTAGCCCATTAGAAGAATAAGGAGCTCTTTTCTCTCTGCACCCAATGGAGATTAATTTAAAAATGTGTATTTTATGTGTGTTCCTCACCTCTTTTGATAAAATAAAAGTGCTAAAAGTGGTCACCTGGGGGTGGTTTTTACTTTACTTTTTATTCTCTTTTCTGAAAAGAAACATGTTGCATAACTTCTACTGCACATAGACTAGCAAAATAGGCATTTTGCTATTTGGATTCCTGGCCAAGTGATTCCATTAAAGGATGTTCAATTAAAGGATGTGTTTTCTGTAATTATCATATCAGAACTGACAGAAAAGTTCCTCTACTTTAAAAATGTTCAAAGTTAGGCAACAATCTGTTAATGCCACGTGATCAGTAAAAATTAGCAAGTTTCTGAAAGTAAGCAATAGCTCTCATCCTCCATAGGCAGGTTTCTCTGAAATCAAGCTCCAGGAATTCTCATTTGTCTCAGGCTCACTCTGCTTCTCTAAGCTTCTGTCTTCCCTGATGCTCCCACCTTTTTTTCATTTGTTCATTTGCTTGTTTTTACCATAGCTACTGTCCACTCTTCATCCCCTGGGATAGCAGCAGAGATGTTTTGGGTATGAGTGCAGCCCCACATCACATGAGAAATTCTTACTTCTGTTTTCTCTTAAGTTACTCCCTGCTTTGAAGCTGTTTCCTAGGTATTTATGTATCCTTTTGAGTTTGCTTCCTGCTTTGAACTTTCCCTGAGCTCTCTGTTTCTTCAAATGTCTCTACTGTGCTTTTGATTTTCTTAACAATGTGATGAAGAAAACCTGATGAGATGATTTGAGTTGTGTTGATATATACAACTGGCTTTATATGATTCCACTTTCAGAAAACATGTTTAATAGGAGCCATAAATACTAAAAGCCTCTCAATCACCTGTCCATTAATATATTCAGGATGCCGAGCCATGCTAAGTCAATTCACTCATGTCCAATTCTGTGCAACCCAATGGACTGTAACCCTCCAGGCTCCTCTGAACATGGAATTTTCCAGGCAAGAATTCTGGAGTGGTTTGCCATTTCCCTCTCCAGGGGATCTTCCAGATCCAGGGGCAGAACCTGCGTCTCTTGAGTCTCATGCATTGGCAGGTGAGCTCTTTATCTCTGCTGCTGCTGCTGCTGCATCGCTTCAGTCGTGTCTGATGCTGTGCGACCCCATAGACGGCAGCCCACCAGGCTTCCCGTCCCTGGTATTCTCCAGGCAAGAACACTGGAGTGGGTTGCCATTTCCTTCTCCAATGTATGAAAGTGAAAGTGAAGTCGCTCAGTCGTGTCTGACTCGAGCGACTCCATGGACTGCAGCCTACCAGGCTCCTCCATCCATGGGATTTTCTAGGCAAGAGTACTGGAGTGGGGTGCCATTGCCTTCTCCGTCTTTATCGCTAGAGTCATCAAAAGTAAAACATGATGTATCTGTCTGAAGAATACATTTTACTTCATTTTAAGTAAATGAAAGCACTGCTTTTGTTTTATTCAATAGAATATACAATTTATGTTGGATTCTTTATGTTGGAGCCAAGTCTCCAATATATTTTGTCCTTGTGATAGTTTGTTTCAGGGTCACAGAGATCTAGAACCCTACAGAAAATATAGTTAACTCTGTAATATTTATAGTTGCCTATTACAGATATTTCTTTAGAAAAGTTTGGGAGTAACTCTCTAAAAAGAGTGGAATTTAGCTTTGTTGAACAATTGTTCCGAAGCCCTCATGATACTCTTGTATCAACCTTAGAAATGGAGAAAGCAGAGGTTAGCTTTGAATTCCACATTTTGAGTAAATTTGTGTAACTACCTCTTCAGTGATAAGAGAAACAGTTGAGAAGCAGAGATATTAGAATAAAAATGACTGCAAAAAATGGGATAATGCAAGAGCATTTTTTAAAAATTCTTGCCAGCATCTATCACACTTGCAGCAACTTTAAGTGTGACAAGTTTTCAGATGTGTGGGTTAAGAGGGAATCAGACTATGCAAGTTAGATGAATATGACATTATTTAGAACCACACCCTCATTTTACAGATGAGAAAATGAGGTGTAGAGAAGGTGAAGAGATTTTTCTTTGATCTCACATCCCCTTCTTGGAAGAAGTAAGCAGTGTATTAAGGGAATTAATAAGTATTTTTATTATAATTAAAATAAAATAAATTGAGTCAACTTAAGGTAAAATGGAAATTTATTAGATCATGTAAGCCAACCATAAAATGAGTGGCAGTTGAGTAGCACTGAGGGTAGCCTGGGAGTCAGGACTTGGATTGAGTTAGGGCTGCGTCTTCTCTCTGCTTTACCTCACAGATCAGCTTCATGTTCCCTTTATGTGTGTGGACTTCTTCTGAACATCAAAAATATGGCACTAGGTGTCTTGTTCTTTTATTCTAACAGCCTTTCACCTACAAAGAAAATCTAGTCTTCCTGTTGCAGAATTTAAAATCAGAGGGAAGAAGTCTAGCTGGTTTGGTTCAAGTCATTTGACCATTGATTGCTTGGACCAAAGAGAGATAAATTAGATTAATTTTCTCATCCTGTGTAGCCAAAAAAAGAAACCATTTTTAAAGAAAATGAGGAGAGGGTGTTGGGCAGATAAAACAATTCCCTGGGGTCTGAAATTGGAGAGGGAACAAATCTAGGATTTCTGAAGGACACATTTTACACTCTGGCTAGAATATCTTACACCCAATGTGTTCTGATTTTATCTACCCAGAATGTTCATTAGAGATATAAGTTTTAATTGGGATGTCAAATCAGCTGAGGTTAGAAGCATCATTTTTGCTTCAATTATCTTTCCTTTTAAAAAATCCTTTTAAAAATTTGATGAAACCTGATAGCCATATATTGTATGAAACAATGTATACAGATAAATGAAATGGTCATTTCAGATTACAGCACATGAGCCATTTATTTTTCAGAAATTGTATAATTTAGGTTTTTTCCCCCAAAATGCTGTTTTCCCTACAACTATTTTGATGCATGCTTCAAAAAGTCCTTATTTATTTTGAAATACAAATCAGGATGATATTTAAATTAAATGAATCTATCTCTGCTATTCATACAAGAACTTTATCTTGTGACAGAGTGTCTTAGAGCCCTTTAGTTTTCAAAGCAGTAAGCTGTTGCTTCCCATAGACATGTGCCCTATGTCTACAAGAAATGCATCAATCCTTTTAATTGGATAGGACATTGATAAGGATCAGTCAAATATTATTTTTCCAATTTCTGTAATCAGTGTGCTAACTGTGGTTAGAATAATTTTTAAAAATTATTCCATCAGAGCTGTTGTTTTTCTGACTGTATATGAAATTTGAAAGTTTGATTTCAATATGAGGAAGAAAAAAAAATAAAGCAGCTGTCTGACTTCTATCTCCAAGTGGGGTATAGAAATATAACATATGTATATTCTTTAATAACAAAAGGTTATATATAGAGTCCAGCTTTAGTGAACCTTAGCCAACCCAATGTAGTGTTAATTATGGGTTCTATGTAGAGAAAAAAGAGGGAGCAAATTGTAGCAAAAGTGCTTCGTGGACATAATCAGGCCACTGAGCTCAACTCTAATCTCTGTGGTCTTCAGAGTAGCATTGTCACAGATACTAGGACACTTCCTCCTCTTTCACAGCTTTGGTTCTTTTGTACTGTAGAGTAATATAAAGGAAAAAGTAAAGGGAAAAAACCATTTCACAAAGAAAAAAATTAATCTTGCAGTATTTTATTAGCCAAATGGTGACCACTAGGTCATAAGATAATATTGATCTTTCACCTGCTCTCAGAGAAAGAAAACTTCACTCCATTTTACTAACTAAAATAATAGAGTACCTTCTTCAATCCCCTCTCAGATTCAATACCTCTTGTTAACATAGCAACCTACACGTGTAAAGGACTGAGACAAGATGCTCCTGATTCTGTCTTGCTTAAGTATCCTGTCTGCTATTTGCTATTCCATGATTTCTAACTATAGTAAATGAAGCATGTCATGTTACCATTTTCAAATCCTTTAATTATTCCTCCTGCACTTGAAACTGCAATAAGAGCTAGGAAGACAACACATTATCAGCTGTAACTTGTTTTAAATCTCTCCATCTGGAATATTGTATCTTCATTCTTATAACTGGGTAAGAATATCATCTGAAAATCCAAGGTTAGTATTTCCGCCATTTTATAAAATTGTAGTTCAGTCCTCTCAGATAGATATAGAATAAAAGAAAGAATATGAAGGAATGAGTGGTCCAGAGGAAAGACCATGAACTTTAGAGTGGGACAGACCCGTTTCTAATCTCAATCCTGCATATTATACCAAAAAGAATTTAGGTTAGTCATTTCCATATCTGTAGACTAGACCATTCAGGTATTACCTAAATCAAATACCTTATGATTATAAAGTGGAAGTGACAAATAGATTCAAGGGATTAGATCTGATAGACAGAGTGCCTGAAGAACAATGGACAGAGGATCGTGACATTGTACAGAAGGCAGTGATCAAGACCAACTCCAAGAAAAAAAAATTCCAAAAAGATTGCCTGAGGAGGCCTTGCAAATAGCTGTGAAAAGAAGAGAAGCAAAAGGCAAAGGAGAAAAGGAAAGATATACCCATTTGAATGCAGAGTTCCAAAGAATAGCAAGAAGAGATAAGAAAGCCTTCTTCAGTGATCAATGCAAAGAAATAGAGGAAAACAACAGAATGGGGAAGACTAGAGATCTCTTCAAGAAAATTAGAGATATCAAGGGAACATTTCATGCAAAGATGGGCTCGATAAAGGACAGAAATGGTATGGACCTAATAGAAGCAGAAGATATTAAGAAGTGGCAAGAATACACAGAAGAACTGTACAAAAAAGATCTTCATGACCCAGATAATCACGATGGTATGATCACTCACCTAGAGCCAGACATCCTGGAATGTGAAGTCAAGTGGGCCTTAGGAAGCATCACTATGAACAAAGCTAGTGGAGGTGATGGAATTCCAGTTGAGCTATTTCAAATCCTAAAAGAGGATGCTGTAAAAGTGCTGCACTCAATATGTCAACAAATGTGGAAAACTCAGCAGTGGCCACAGGACTGGAAATGGTCAGTTTTCATTCCAATCCCAAAGAAAGGCAATGCCAAAGAATGCTCAAACTACCACACAATTGCACTCAACTCACATGTTAGCAAAGTAATGCTCAGAATTCTCCAAGCCAGGCCTCAACAGTATGTGAGCCATGAACTTCCAGATGTTCACGCTGGATTTAGAAAAGGCAGAGGAATCAGAGATCAAATTGCCAACATCCATTTGATCATAGAAAAAGTGAGAAAGTTCCAGAAAAACATTTACTTCTGCTTTATTGACTATGCCAAAGCCTTTGACTGTGTAGATCACAGCAAACTGTGGAAAATTCTTAAAGAGATACCAAACCACCTGACCTGCCTCTTGAGCAATCTGTCCACGGGTCAAGAAGCAACAGTTAGAACTGGACATAGAACAACACTGGTTCCAAATCCGGAAAGGAGTATGTCAAGGCTATATATTGTCACCCTGCTTATTTAACTTAAATGCAGACTACATCATGAGAAATGCTGGACTGGATGAAGTTGGAATCGAGATTGCAGGAGAACTATCAATAATCTCAGATATGCAGATGACAGCCACACTTATGGCAGAAAGCGAAGAAGAACTAAAGAGCCTCTTGGTGAAAGTAAAAGCAAGGAGAGTGAAAAAGTTGGCTTAAAACTGAACATCCAGAAAACTAAGATCGTGGCATCTGGTCCCATCACTTTATGGCAAATAGATGGTGAAACAATGGAAACAGTGACAGACTTTATTTTGGGGGGGCCTCCAAAATCAATGCAGATGGTGACTGCAGCCATGAAATTAAAAGACACTTGCTCCTTGGAAGAAAAGTTATGACCAAACTAGACAGCGTATTAAAAAGCAGAGACATTACTTTCCTGACAAATGTCTATCTAGTCAAAGTTATGGTTTTTCCAGTGGTCATGTATGGATGTGAGAGTTGAACCATAAAGAAGGTTGAGCCCAGAAGAATTGATGCTTTTGAACTGTGGTGTTGGAGAAGACTCTTGAGAGTCCCTTGGACTGCAAGGAGATCCAGTCAGTCCATCCTAAAGTAAATCAGTCCTGAATATTCACTGGAAGGACTGATGCTGAAGCTGAAACTCCCATTCTCTGGCCACCTGATGGGAAGAACTGACTCCTTGGAAAAGACCCTGATGCTGGGAAAGACTGAAAGTGGGAGGAGATGGAGACGACAGAGGATGAGATGGTTGGATGGCATCACCAACTCAATGGACATGAGTTTGAGTAAACTCCGGGAGTTGGTGATGGACAGGGAGGCCTGGTGTGCTGCAGTCCATGAAGTTGCAAAGAGTCAGATACAACTGAGCAACTGAACTGAACTTCCATATCTGGGTCTCTGTTTCTCTATTTTCAAAACAAAGTTATTGATAGAAGCTTCCTCAGATCATTGAGATGATTTAATGAGACTGCACCTATATGTCTTCTAGCACAAAGTGAACTAACGTACAAAAAAAGGTAGCAAATAATCTAAACTATAGTCTTTCCTCCCTTTTGATAGTCACAAGACAGAGTAGACATGAGAACCACACCCTAATTTGGGATGATGGTCGAAGTAAAACTTCAGAAACATGATATCTCCTCAGATAAATCTGAAATTTCTGTTGGTATATTGACACTGATTCCAATGAGCCAAACCCAGATGTTGCTTCCGTAAGCAGCTGGTTGTCTTCCCTGAACAGTCCATCAGTCTCTTGAGTCCTTCTGTCAGCTGGTCAGCACAGCTGTTCTCTTAGCAACATCTGGAGAACGCAGCTTGACGAGGGAGCCCCACTGAGCTTTCTAGGGTAAGTCTGATTTATAAACCACTTGAAAGAGTTGATCTTTTAAATGTCTAATCTCCCTGGATTTACCTTAAGAAAGCAGGTCTGGGGACTGAGGAGCATTATGCATCAGTGTTTCCTCAATGTCTTCTGTTGCTTCAGGACTCAGATGTAACCCAACTGAGCTCAGTGATCATGTGAACTCTCACACTTCCCACTGGTGATTGAACAGGATGTTAGAGCACAAAAGCCATCTGTCTCTCCCAAGAATTCCCTTCCCAGGCACCTAACAGCCTTGGAAAAAGACACAAATGCTTCTTTACATTCACTTTTCCTAAAATCAGCCCCAGATAGCCCCTAATTTCTAACAGAAATAAACTTTAAAGCAGCTTCTGGGTTACTATTCCATAATCGTGTTATATTCTGAGAAGTAAATTTTAAGTCATCAAGGTCAGGCTGATACGTTAGCAGTCATTTTCTAGCTGCCCTGGGGAGGGGTAGCCCAGGGCCCTCTACTCTGTGTCATCTGACAGGGGTTCTAATCCAGCTCTGTCACTAGGCAATTATGTGAACTTATGTGAATCATTCAACAGCTCTGGACCTAAGGGCCCTCATCTATGCAGACTAAATTATTTCTGAGCTCCCATCCAGGACTAAGATTCTATCATCTGTACCCTCAATTTGCTATTACTTGGAGAGCCAGGCAGATTGAATGTTCTCTCAGAAGTGCTAACTGTCCTTACTGAGAACACTTGCACACAAGCTTATTAGGTAAATAAAAAAAGTTTCTCTTTGCAGGAAAAACCTCTTGGCACTATGGCTTCATATTAATATTTAATGCATTAATTTTATAAAGTTTATGCACCTAACATTTCTATTTCTTCCATTTTATTCAGCATATGTGGGTTTTGTGAGCTTGATATGCTAGACAAATATATCTCCATGACTTATATATGTAATTTGTCAGCCGTGGGGCTGTTTAAAATACTTTCAAATGGGGGCTTCCCATTCAATAATTTTCTTTTATCTATTTAGCAATAATTTCATACTTACTTTGATGCCCATACTACACTTATGAATAGTTCAGTATTTTCAAATGTTATACATATTGCATCTGTATCTATAATGAATCATTTATTCATCAATTATATTACCAGTAGATAATGATAACTTGCATATACCAGGACTGAAGCTAATAGTCTTGAATGGATTTCTTCATTGACACAGGCCTAGTCATGCTCGTGTGTTAAGATGCCAGTTATTGTAGATCACAGCTTATACTACCTTTCATCCTGTGCACTGCATGGTTATACAGCTTAAATTCACATCTTTCTAACATTATATAGGATTTCCACAAGACTTCATTGGAGTAAATTGCTGGATATGATACAATAATAGCTGCAAACTCCTGGCATCCTGGGCTCAAGATGAATGACGATAGACCCGAGGCTAATCATTTCCATAATTCCACTTTCACTGCAGCTGTGAAAAGACTTAGACAAAAACATGCCAATGATCCATTTGAAATACTTTTGCATTTATATGTTATGGTTGAGACAGGTGGAACCTGGTTTATTCTGATCTAATTATTCTATATCTGCTGTTTATTTCATGCTTTAATTTGTTAAAATTATTGAGCTCTCTCATAAAACCTGGTATTCATAGCCACAATAATAATAGATCCTGCAGAACCCATTTATAATTAAGGAAGCTGGACTAATCATAGCTTTATCTGTCTATAGAGATATATCTGATCTTAACTGCAAGAATTTACTCTTTCCTGTATTTGAATTATCCATGGAAAGGAATATAACCCCAAATAAAAGAACATCTAGCTTATCATCTCAAGGTTCTTGGGGGAGTCTTCTTAGGTACATTGACAATAATTTATGGAGAAGACATAGAGAAAGAAGATGCTCAACCTCTTATGTGATAAATCAATCTTAATATGCTAATAAATCTCAGTAAATTTAATATACTACTAGTAAATCTACTTATGTAGTAAATAAATAGATGTAAGTACCAATGTCATCTGTGGAGTACCCATAATAGATCAGGTACTCTGTTGCATATGATATATGATGGAGGCTGAGTTAAGGTCTCAAAGGGCTCAAGTAGTAGAATAAACAGAGACAAATAGATGCCAGTTAGTATGACTAGTGCTCTTTAAATGTCAAGTACAAATATCTACCATGATGCTGAGTGTACATGAGGGCAAGGAAGGCTTCACAGATATGAAGCATTTTTTGAATATCCAAAAGAATGTTTTTGGATGGAATGAAGGATATTGTCATAGAGGCAACAGCAAGTTAAGGGAATGCATCTTGACTTACATATGCCAACTTTTGTGAATTTAATCAATATAAATCTGTTAATCAAGACTAGTTCATGGGTAAGCAAGTTTTTAACTAAGGCACTATTCCACATCCATAAACCAGAACATAGAACTTAGGGTCAGTGTTGAGTTTGCTTACCAGGTGGTGCTGGTGGTAAGGAACCTGCCTACTATTATAGGATATCAAAGAGAGGCAGGTTTGATTTCCTGGTAGAGAAGATCCCCTGGAGGAGTGCATGGCAACCCACTCCAGTATTCTTGCCTAGAGGAGCCTGGCAGGCTATAGTCCATAGGGTTGCAAAGAGTTGTACAAGTCTGAAGTTATTTAGTACGCACCACGCCACATTACTCAAAGCCGCCTCATATCTTTCTATTTTTCTTTTATAGCATCCCTGCAGCTATAAAACATATAGATCAAGTAAATAATGAATTTGAGAAACAATAATAACAGCAATGCACACATGTCCATGTATATTGCATATGCATTTAGAATTGGGTATGCTTAGTCCTTGCTTCTAAGATAAACAAAGAAGACATTCGTGTTAACAAAAAATGTCCAGTGCTATATGATATATGATTTAGTAGGTAAACATAGAAGAAACATTAAGAACACAGGTGGAAAGATGCTCATATTCTCTCAGATTTGATTTAAGTGAGTGATTCTGATGGTATGAGCTTTTGCATAATTACTCTCCAGTCAATGAAAGACCAAAATAGAGAATTGATTTTAAATGTCCACTAAATCCATCTGGAGGCACCCAAGCAATATTCAAACGACAAACCAAATGAAGTATTTATAGAACAGTTTCAGAATCATACACATGATATATATCCCACGTGTCTTCTTAAATACATCCCTTAGCATCACTGATCATACAGACTGTGGATGAACAAATCTAAAATCACTACCAACATGTTATTAAAATTGGCTGAATGCTTTCATCGAGAAAATGCCAACCCCAGTGAAAATTCACTGGAGTTTGAAGAAGTCTTAAAACTTTTGTTGGTATTGGTTTCTATAAATAGGAAAGACAAGAAAAAGTAAAACCTGTTGTAACCAACAAAAGAAAAATTTCATGCAAAGATGTAAAACTATGGCTTTGAAGAAGAAAACATTGAACTTGAGAAAATATGTATAGCACTTTTTATTGTAATCAAGATGGGAAATCTACTTAAATGATCTTGAGTAGGAAACTGTGGCTGTATACAGACAAATGTGGATAATATGATCCAATAACAGGAATGGCTGAATTTTAAATAATTTTTCTTTATAATTGTTATGTCTCAGTGTCACCATTGTTTTTGTTTTCATGAATTTATTTGTTCACATATCTGTTTATCCAGCCTTAATTAGGTTTTTTCTATGTATATTCATTCAACATTCGTTGTGTTTATGCATGCTGGTCTAATTTGCTATATTCTGAGGATTTAGAAATTCTCATTAAGGAGGATAGAAGGACTAGAGCATTTTAACCTGAAATTATCATGTGAGAGACAATCTGTTGTCATTGAAGAATTATTTCACCTTTTATCTGGCATGTCGTTGTTATTGTTATTAATCAGAGAAGACTGATGAAACTTTATAGTATCCAGGAGTAACAAGTAGTTCCTTGAATTTACCTGCTTGATGGGACAAGGGAATATGTGAACACTGTTCATTAGAAGCACATCTAATTAGTTAGTAGAGAATAAAATTATGTGTCCATCCACTCCATGTGAAATAGTTCTCAACACTCAAAATTTTTCAATGAGAACTTATTTTTTTTAAGATTCAGACCATATTAGTTGAAGGTTATGAAAAGAGACAGTGTCAACATCATCTTTATCTAGCTAGTTCATAGAAAGTTAATAGGCTAATATTTAAAACATTCCCACTACCCACAAACCTCCTGATCTTCTTGTCTTTTGAATTCATCCTTCATTCTGATGTTAAATCTCAAGTACTATCTCACAAAGGAAATTGCTAAGTTTTTAACCTCAAGAGCCTGAAAGAAAACATACAAAGTCTTCTAAGCACATCAGCTACATTTCTCTGAAGTGTACTTGACGTGGGGGAGATGACTGACACTTACATCCTGATGACAACAAGAACTGAGAGAAAGTAAACATGCTATCACATATTTGCTTTAATGAATCAAGCATCTGTTGAGTGATGTGGCTTTGAGTCCTTACTCAAAAAGTCAAAATACATTAGCCATAAAATACTACAACAAGCATGTTTCTTGATTCATCGCTTTATTTTTTGCATATTTGGTACCTAAGAAAATCTTTATAAAGGCAAGCCATTTTACTTAACATTGGTAGAGTATTCTTTTTTGTTTGTTTATTTTATTGAAGTAGTTGATCTACAATGCTGTGTTAATTTCTACTGTGAAACAAAGTGATTCAGTTATGCATATATACACCTTTCTTTTCATATTCTTATCCACTATGGTTTATCACAGAATACTGAATATGGTTCTCTGTGCTATAAACTAGGATATTACTTTTTGTCCATTCTCTATATAATTGTTTGTATGTGCTTGCCACAAACTCCCAGCACATCCACCCCCATCCCCACTCTGGCACCCACAAGTGTGTTCTAGTGTTGATAGGGTATGCTCACATGTATTTCTAATTTGCAGTGTGATTTCAAATATTATCTGTACAACAGATTTAGTTCTACCCAGGTAGCTTTGCTTCCAAGTATTACAATGAAGAGCAAAATATATAAGACACAACTGTGGCTGTAACTGTGCTGATTATTTAACTGTGGAGGCCTGTCTAGAGACAAATATCTACAATAAAAGGATGTGCATGCAAAGAGACAGATGATTAGTTCAACTAAGTGAGAAATTTTTTTCTGACTTCTAGAACTGAAATGCTCAATTCTTTTCTAATTCTATACCAGCTATTTCATTATTTAGAAAAGGTCTTGCTCAAAGTACATGTCTGCCTCTTCTTCCATATTATTACATGATCATTAGATGCTGCTGCATAGGGAACATACAAATGAAATGATATGAGAAGTGGAGGAGTTTCAGCAGACAAGATGATAAAATGCTTTGAGGGGAACTGGCTCAAAGAAAAACAGCAAAAAGACCTATGGTTGAAGCAGCCTTCATAAAGAACACTATAACTCAACTGCCACAGGTTACTGGGCTCTTTGAGGGCTGACAATGATGAAAGAGCAAAGCTGAGTGTATAGTATGACTCAACTCATGGGCTTAAGAATGTACTCTCACGTTCAAGTCCATTTTTCCACATGTTCATCTGGACCCGTTCCCAACAAATGTAGCAATATCATCACTCATTTGTATTTGGAATGCAAAAGTAGGTGGTCACGAGATACCTGGAGTAACAGGCAAGTTTGGCCTTGGACTACAAAATGAAGCAGGACAAAGGCTAATAATGTTTTGTCAAGAGAACACACTGGTCATAGCAAACACTCTCTTCCAACAACACAAGAGACAACTCTACACATGGACATCACCAGATAGTCGACACTGAAATCAGATTGATTATATTCTTTGCAGCCAAATATAGAGAAACTCCATACACTCAATAAAAACAAGACCTGGAGCTAACTGTGGCTCAGATCATGATCACCTTATAGCAAAATTCAGGCTTAAATTGAAGAAAGTAGGGAAAACCACTAGGACAATTCAGGTATGACATAAATCAAATAACTTATGATTACACAGTAGAAATGATGAATAGATTCAAGGGATTAGCTCTGGTAGACAGACTGCCTGCAGAACTATGGGTGGAGGTTCATAACATTGTACAGGAAGTGGTGACCAAAACTATCTCCAAGAAAAAGAAATGCAAGAAGACAAAGTGATTGCCTGATGAGGCCTTACAAATAGCTGAAAAAGAAGAGAAGCAAAAGTCAAAGGAGACAGGGAAAGATAACACAACTGAATGCAGAGTTCCAGAGAATAGCAAGGAGAGATAAAAAAAAAAAAAAACAAACCCTTCCTAAGTGAATAATACAAAGAGAGAAAAACCACAGAATGGGAAAGACTAGAGGTCTCTTCAAGAAAATTGGAGATACTAAGGGAACATTTCATGCAAAGATGGGCTCAATAAAGGATAGAAAAGGTAAGGACCTAATAGAAGCAGGAGAGATTAAGAAGAGGTGGTAAGAACACACAGAAGAACTGTACAAAACCTGTCTTAATGACCTGGAAAACAATGATGGTGTGGTCACTCACTTAGAGCCAGATATCCTGGAGTGTGGAGTCAAGTGGGCCTTAAGATAAGTATTACTATGAACAAAGCTAGAGGAAGTGATAGAATTCCAGTTGAGCTATTTAAAATCCTAAAAAAATGATACTGTTAAAGTTTTGTACTCAATATGTCATCAAATTTCCAAAATTCAGTAGGGCCCAGGACTGGAAAATGTGTTTTCATTCCATTTCCAAAGAAGGGCAATGCTAAAGAATGTTTGAAGGTGAAAGTGAAGTCGCTCAGTCGTGTCCGACTCTTTGCAACCCCGTGGACTGTAGCCTACCAGGCTTCTACCAGGCGTCTCCATCCATGGGATTTTCCAGGCAAAAATACTGGAGTGGGTTACCATTTCCTTCTCCAGGGGATCTTCCCAACCCAGGGATCGAACCCGGGTCTCCCGCATTGGAGGCAGATGCTTTAACCTCTGAGCCACCAGGGAAGCCCAAAGAATGTTTGAACTACCATGTAATTGTGCTTATTTCAAATGCTGGCAAGGTAATGCTCAAAATCCTTCAAGCTAAGCTTTAGCAGTACATGAACCAAGAATTTCAAGATGTACAAGCTGGATTTAGAAAAGGCAGAGTGACCAGAGATAAAATTGCTATTGGATCATAGAGAAAGCAAGGGAATTCTAGCAGAACATCTATTTCTGCTTCATTGACTATGCTAAAGCCTTTGACTCTGTGGATCACAAAAATCTGTGGAAAATTATTAGTGTTGGGAATACCAGATCATCCTGAGAAACCTGTATTCAGAATAAGAATGTAGAACAATAGACTGGTTCAAAATTGTGAAAAGAGTTCGCCAAGGCTGTATGTTGTCACCCTGCCTATATAACTTATATGCAGAGTACATCATGGGAAATGCCATACTGGATGAATCACATGATAGAATCAAGATTGCTGGGAGAAATATCAAAAACTGAAAATATGCAGATGATATCACTCTAATGGAAGAAAGCAAAGAGGTTTAAAGAATGTTTGAAGGTGAAAGTGAAGAAACTAAAGAGCTTCTTGATGAGGGTAAAAAAGGAAAGTGGAAAATCTAGCTTAAACCTTAACATTCAAGAAATCAAGATAATAGTATCTGGTCCCACCACTTCATGGCAAATAGATGGGGAAAAAGTGGAAGATGTGGCAGATTTTATCTTCTTGGGCTCCAAAATCACTGAGGACAGTGACTGCAGCCACAGACCTAAAAGATGCTTGCTCCTTGGAATGCAGCTATGCCGAACATAGTGTATTAAAAGGTAGAGACATCACTTTGTTGAAAAGGTCCATATAGTCAAAGCTATGGCTTTTCCAGTAGTCATGCATGGGTGTGAGAGTTAGACCATAAAGAAGGCTGAGTGCCAAAGAATTGATGCTTTTGAATTGTGGTGCTGGAGAAGACTCTTGAGAGTCCCTTGGACTACAAGGAGATCAAATCAGCTAATCCTAAAGGAAATCAACCCTGAATATTTGTTGGAAGGACTGATGCTGACGTTGAAGCTCCAGCACTTTGGCCACCTGATGCAAAGAGTTAACTCATTGGGAAAGATCCTGATGCTGGGAAAGATTGAGGGCAAGCAGACAAGGGGGCACCAGAGGATGAGATAATTAGATGACATCAACAACACAATGGACAAAAGTCTGAGCAAACTCTGGGAGATACAGAACAGGGAAGGACAGGGAAGCCTGGTGAACTGCAGTTGATAGAGTTGCAAAGAGTCAAACACAACTTAACAATTGAACAACAAAAACAATCATCACTCAGGAGACTCAAAAGTTTTGAGACTCAGCTTTAGTCCATGAGTTTGGAGCAGAGACAGAATGTCTTAAGTTCTGAAAGGAAAATTGAGTTAGAATGATGTTTATTTCCTTTTTTCATAGCCTCCATCTTACCCACTCCTTATAGGTGCTCCACTAGAATATTAAAAAGGAATCAGAGTGATAGTGGAACTCAGAATATGATCAAGAAGTTAAGGCTCAGCAAACCAGTTGGAGGGGGCAGACCAGTTGTTTTTCCTACCAGAGATACTGATGGAGGGAAGGAGATAGGAGAGAGAAAGACAGACAGAGACAGACAGGATGAGCAAGAGAGACAGAAAGGCAGAGAGACAGAGAGAGATCAGAGAGATTCATCAGGAACAAAATGCACTATCTTTCTATTGTGCATCCTGATGGAAGTTCAAGTTCAACATATGCAAATGATGAGTAACACACAGACGTTTTTTTAAGGCAGTGATTTTCAACACACAACTGCACTTTAGAACAACTTAGACATGCTAATTTATACTAGTTCAACCTGGGTTCCAACCTAGACCAATTAAATCAGAATTTCTGAAAATATAAATCTCCATATGTAATTATAATATAAAGCAAAGTTGGGAAACTGTTGTCTAAGAGTGTATAGAACAGGATGAGATGCATTTTGGTAGAGTTGAATATTCACTGTTTTTTGCATTTGTTAACATGTTATGGTGATAAATAACATCCATGCCTCAAACACCATAAATGGATATAATGAACAATTGTGAGAGAACCCACTGGCCTCAAGACACTTCAGATAAATATAATGAAGCTTCCTCCAAGTTTAGATATTCTTTACATACTCTGACACAATGACTATCCTACAAGTTAACCATGCAATTTGTTTGTTTATGCCATATATATATATATATATGGCATATATATATTTCAGTCCCAAACTCAAGGGACTAGAAAGAGAAGAGAAACTTCAGATAGGTTTTGTGGGATCTGAAACTTCAGAAACATATTCCAGGGATATTAAAATCCTGTGCCCAGCAACACATGGAAAGTAGTGCTAGAAATTAAGGTTGATGTCTTTAGATAGAGATGGCCTAAGCTCCACCAGAGAGCTTCTAAAGGTATTAGTATGGTCCCCAAAAGAATCACTTGTGAGCTTTGCTAGAGCTAGATTTAGAAAACTTCATATTTGGGAAGAGGGTATAACATAAGCATAACCTTCATTTAACAAAGGATGGGGAAGGACCAGGTATACTTGAGAGGACCAGAATTAATACGTGACCAATAATGGCCACATATGTTTCTACAACAATTGCTAGAGATAAATTTCAGTGTGACTGATTTTACTTTTCATCATCTGTCAGAACTGAGTTTAAAATAGAAATGATTTTGTCACACAGCTCTAAAGTCACACTTCATGCCTGCCTGAACTCGTGGCCTAGATTTGTACCAAATATGGAATGTGTATCAATAACATTAAAAAAGCAAAAACAACAACAACAAAAAAACTCATACAAATCTATCATAGGATGAACTTTTCTGAGTCTCCTTAGACTGCTGATAATCTAGACTTCAAATAAATAAACTTTGCTGTGTTCAATCTCTCATATGAAATCTCCTGGAATATTTGCCCTGTTTCTGGATTGTGTGTACTGCCTCTTGTTTCACAGTTCTCCTCACTGTTTTTTTTCAGTGTCAACCTCAACTTGGACTTCCTTTATGCTATGGCTTTTAGGTTGATTCTGGTATGTCAAGTCACCTAACTGGAGACCATGAAACTCATGTATTAGGCAAATTCAAATTCAAATCTATTTATATAGCGTTAGCCAGCAAAAAAATGAGCAGTCACACAAAGTTTTACCATATTTTACTATGTTTAGTGAACTAAACATGGTCAGATACAAAATACTTCAAACTAGCTTGTTACAGAGTTGTATTTTCAATATATTAATTGATTGCAGTACTGACTTTTCCCTTAGGGAGACCAACAAAAGTGGGTCTGGATAGGAGCAGTGAGAAGGTCAATTGGTAGCTAAAATTAGATAAAGAGGGAGAATGATTTGGGATCAGAAGAGAGCTGGGTCCCCTCATTGCAGAACAAGGAGCACAGCAAAATCTTCAGGGATGAGCTGCCTCAGAACAAGGATGCCCTGCCTTTCAGTAATTTCTGTGTGCCTGCAGCCCCAGCATCACCACCACCCTCCCCCCAACCCTAACCACACACACAAACAAGTGAAAAAAAAAGCACAAAGGACAAAGGGTAGAAAACCCAGATTCCCTGAGAGGAAGTGAGTGCATAGAGCACCTTGACCTCCATTTCTGAAAGCGTGGTGACAAATTTTATCTTGACCATTCCTTCAGCTAACAACTGTTTTTATCGAAGGTGAAAAGTAGATGATGCCATAGACAGATTCAAAATTACAGTGACTGAAGAAGATGGAAATACACAAGCATCTTTCTCTCATAAAGCGTACTTAAGCTTCAGGTTGCAGTACTATTGGCAAGCTAAAGAATTGAGGGGGAGGAAGAGGGAGAGAGCATTGCTACTCAAGTATAATGAAACTGAGCTGAAACAGTGGGGGTGTGTCCCTACAGGTTGAGTCAGCAGTGCCACTGCTAAACAAGACAACATGCACACACACACACACGCAAAGCTAAGCTTTTACTTTCTGTCTCACAGCTCCCAGTATCTTCTATGCCAGTTGCAAATAAGAATATATTCCTGAGCAAGGCAGAAACCATTCTGTTAATAAATGCCTGTGGGATGAAGGTCAGCATCTGCTCAGTCTTTTGAGTTTGATAATAGAAAAGACAAATCTGAAGAGAGTCTTAAAGTGGATATCAAAAGAGGAAAGCATTTTTTGGGGGGATGGGGGTACAGGGGTTTGTTGTGCTATTACAACTTTACTGGCACTCATCATTTAGATCCATCTATATACACACAAGCAACTTGTTAAAGGTGTTACGAGTTAATGTGGCATATTTTCACTCTTTATACATTTATAAATATAAAATATATTTCAAGTCAACTTTCACTGATTTATTTGTAGATTAAATAACCTTGTTTATTCTGAACATTTCCTCTTCCTTTTTGATTTTGCAGTTATGTGTTGGCCTAAATATATTGCAACCCCCTCAAAGCCTGGAATGCATATCATGTGGAGAGTGAAAATGGCTCAAAAGCATGAAGTCTCATTATCCATAGGTAAGTAACCCAAATCTGTGTCTAGATATTTAAATATAAATAGTTCCTGGTATCTGGACTGTGACAGATGTAAGTCACATTATTACTGCTTAATTGTCTCCATTACTAACTTCATTACTTCTTTTCTGGCTCTTTGAGGACTCTGTGTGAGCTCATGGGGCCCAACTGCTTTGGGTAAGAGAGAAATGAGCACTTTTCCATGGGTACATGGCTGGGATTTTGTTGATATACATCACACTTCGACCCCAGGTTATGCTAAATGAGTGACTTAAAATGATCCTTGGGGAGCTTACCTTACACGCCAGCTTTCCTAGCAACCCAAGTGCCTAAAATCAGCTCTGCCTATCACATTTTCCAGTATCTCCCTGTTCATATCTCCTGTCTCCTGCAGCCTGTGGTGCTGTGTTGTACCTAGAGGGGAAGTTTGCTTTTCTATGATAACAAGTCTATTTTACCATCAACATTCTTTTGCTACCATTGAGATACAATTTATTTTTTAAGAAAAATCTCCATAGTGTCATGCTATATTGAGCAACAGAACTTCAACTTCCCCAGAAGTATATAAAGTCTGAAGGGTTGAGTTGAAATTCCAAGATTACATTCCCTTAGCTGCTAATTGAAATGGAACAATTATCTCTGTCTTATATATGCACTCTGGGGCATACTTTGTTGATGGTTGATATTTTTCAATAATACCCTCCCTAGAGTGGTCCTGTCTCAGATTATCAGCTGATAATCTTCAAATCCCTTTGCCCTTTTCTCTTTCATGCAGATTTAAGCTCCTTCATTTATAGGTTTATGTAATATAGTCACTGAATGCTTGTCAGAGCTGCAGTGTCTATTTTTTTTTTTTTTCCCAGAATATTTCTTGGGCAATTGCTAACTAAAATTATCATCTGCATTGAAAAAAATTTGGCCTATGTTGAAATTATGTCAAAATAGCTCATTGAAGAGTGAAATATTTATCTCTTTTGAACTCTACAAGAAAATTATTTGACAGATATTTACACATTTCCTAAAATGTGTTAAGTACTGTGCTGGGCACTAGGCACATATAATATTCAGTACCTGCTCTCTGGGTCCACTCCAGACAGGTTGAGAGCATCACACACAAAAAAAATGGTAAAAATACAAGTTATATGTCATATAGAGAAATGATGAGTGAGTGATGCTCACATCAAGTTCTATTTTTGCCATGCTGGCTGTGAAACTCTGGGCAAGTTACTTACTTTGAACTTGGTTTCCTCATTTAGATAATGGAATAATAGTAATAATGCCTTCCCTGGTGAAGAAATTGGAGCAAAACATTAGGAGTCATAAAATTCTTAGAACAGTGTCTGGTATAGAGTAACTATCTGATAAATATCAATTATTTTTACTATTGTCCTTAAAGCAAAGTCTAAATGCAGGATTGTGTTCAGAGCTAAGAGGAGGGAAAAAATTTCTCTCTCTCTCTCTCTTTTTTTTTTTAAGAAAATTTCTCTTGAATAAAAGTAGAAATAAGTGTAGCCATAGATTTTTCAGTCGTTCAGTCATGTCTGACTGACCCCATGGACTGCAGCATGCCAGGCTTCCCTGTCCTTCAAGATCTTCTGGAGTTTACTCAAACTCATGTCTGTTGAGTTGATGAAGAGGTAATGAGTAAATTGGATGAAGTTCTGTGGATTAGTAGAAACATCCTTTGGCTTGGCCCAGCTGTTAAGGGGTATGTGTATGTGAGTGTGTGTGTGGGGGGGGGGGGTGGGGGGTAGGTATTCAGAAATAACTCTAATCTGCTTTTGTTTCATTTTTTTCCCCAAAGATAAATTAGGCTCACTAAATCCATTAAATGGAAGGGTAAAGAACCAGGGGTAGGGGATTCCCAGGTGGCTTAGTGGTAAAAATCTACCTGGCAATGTGGGTGACATGGGTTTGATCCCTGATCCAGGAAGATACCAAACGCTGCAGAACAACTAAGCCAGCACACCACAACTATTGGGCCTGTGCTCTAGAACCTGGAAGCTGAAACTACTGAGCCGTGTTCCACAGCCTGTGAGCCCTAGAGCACGTGCTCTGCAACAAGAGACGCCATCTCAGTGAGAAGTCCTTGCACTGCAACTGGAGAGCAGTCTCCGCTTGCCACAACTAGAGAAAAGTCTGCACAGCAACGAAGACCCAGCACAGCCAAAAATAAATAAATGAAATTACATATATGAAAAAAAGTGCAAAGATGTGAGAAACCCGGCAGTCATGGTAACAGGGTGTACTCAAGAGGATCCCTTGGGTGCCTCTGCCAGAATAAATAAACTCCAACTGGTTATTTCATGCTTCCTCTCAAGATTCAAGGTTCCTGCTAGTCCTACTTCTGACTGCTGCCAAAGTCTGCCACTCTCCACTCTTTAAAGGTGTCAATTCTAAAAAACATCACCCCAGTGACAGGATCACAGGTAATCACATGGGTTATTACTCAGGAGTATGCAAGCATAGGGAGTCTTGGGTGAGGGGTCTCACAAGTAGCAAGAGGAATAGGGAAAATCCTGCTTTTAGATTTGTTACATGCCATTATGAGATATGCTAACTCTCCAGAAGCTTCTTGAAATGAATCGTTGACTATGGCACAAAAAATGCATTCAATAAATACTGAATCACTTTAATGAATTTTCAGTCAGTATTCTGTGAGATTTTCACAGAACATTTTATAATACACATGTCTGTATATCTATGACAGCATTTAATTATAAAGAGCCACACAAAATATTTTGAAAAAATAAAAAAGTTTATAAAAACATCTTGTACTTCAATGTAAATTGTTAAACTGTTTACTTCATTTATGAAGTTCTTTACAAATTAATTGACCATCTTTTTCTTGACCACTTAACTTTTATTAGAATTTGGACAAATAAAGTAAAAATTAACACACCACTGTAAGTCAGCTCTACTTCAATAAAATAACTTTTTTTTGTAAAAACTCTGAATCACTTCTCTGGACAGTAAGAATGAACACAACATTGTAAATCAACTATACTTCAATAAAATAACTTTTAAAAAAAGAAAAAGATTGAGACAGGAAAAGATAACAGCTTCTCCAAAGATCACAAATAGGGAATAGACAATATTTGGTGCAAATATTTAAAGAATTAAAGTGTTCAACCAAAATATAAAGATATGATTTAATAACACTAGTAATTTCAAGCCATATTCCAAATCAATTTAAAACTAGATGTTTTCATTCTATGCATCACTAAACAGAATTACTTTGTGACACCTCATTCACAAGGTAAAAATAATCACCCACTGTTCTTAGTTTCATAAAAATACATTAATAACTCAGTTGTAACACAAATAACAGTGTATGCTATTTGGTCACATGCATCTATCTTTGGCTCACGTCTGAAGAATTAAAACAGAAGCTTATCTACACACATGTGGTCTCAACATTTAGCATAAGGACAGATGAAAATTTGGTAGCAGAACTAAATGTGATTGATCTTGTTAAAAAATAAAATGATCAAAATGTAGTACAAGGGGAAAAATAAAAACTTAGACACAGAACACTCTTTCTTCCACTTTCAGGTTCTGTCAACTAACTTCAGGACCTCAAGAAAATAATTCCTGTTGTGTGTGAAAGGATATATGACTCTCTGAGTTGTTTTGAAGATGAAAAGTGATAAATATGTCCTAATCACCATGCAAAATATTATTATTGATTTCAGTATGATTCTACATATGTTTGAGAATAACTGTTTTGTGTTCAATATTCAATAAAGCGTAAGGGCAGTCTGGGAGTTAAAGGAGAGAAGGATCTATATCAGGTTTGAGATTTTCCTTAAAGTATTAACCAACACTAAGCACCTAAAGGAGAAGGCAATGGCACCTCACTCCAGTACTCTTGCCTGGAAAATCCCATGCACGGGGAAGCCTGGTGGGCTGCTGTCTAGGGGGTTGCACGGAGTCGGACACAACTGAGTGCCTTCACTTTCACTTTTCACTTTCATGCATTGGAGAAGGAAATGGCAACCCACTCCAGTGTTCTTGCCTGGAGAATCCCAGAGACAGGGGAGACTGGTAGGCTGCCATTTATGGGGTCACACAAAGTCTGACACGACTGTGGTGACTTAGCAGCAGCAGCAGCAGCTAGCACCTAAAAAAAAAAAAAAAGGTCTTAAAGAAAAGCACCTAAAAAAAGGAGACTCCTGAGAGTCCTTTGGACTGCAAGGAAATCAAACCAGTCAATGCTAAAGGAAATTAATCCTGAATGTTCATTGGAAGTACTGATGCTGAAGCTCCAATAACTTGGCCACCTGTTGCCAAGATCCAACTTATTGGAAAAGGCCCTGATGATGCGAAAGATTGAAAGCAAAAGGAGAAGAGGGTGGCAGATGACGAGATGGTTAGATAGCACCACCGACTCAATGGATATGCATTTGAGCAAACTTTGCAAAAGAGTGGAGGACAGCAGAGTGCAGAGTGCTGCAGTCCATCATATTGCAAAGAATCTGACATGATTTGACTAAACAAAAATAACAACAAAGCACCTAAAAAAAATCTTTGCATTAAGCTCAATGCTAACTTCCGTCTGAGAGTCTTGGGAGGCAATACAATGAGGCAATTCAGGGAATTTTGAACAATGTTTTCTGAGTATTTATTATGTCTAGTGATTCCACTAACTACTATGATTATAAGTAAACTAACAACAAAAAAATCTTTCATTATAGTGAGAAATGCAGACTAGAAGACAAAAATAATAATAATGTCATAAATCAAAGGAAGTACCATGTACAACAGGGAATGTGTGAGTCATTTTTCTTGGAGCATTTGCTCTTGAACTCTTAGGATAACAAAAGGATATACAACTAGTAGTGGGTTGGAGCCAGTTTCTACTGGCTCAGATGAGCTGATGATGGGCATCTCTTCCCAACTCTTCTTCCCATGATGTCATGTTGGTAGCTTGAAATTGCCCATGATGGGGGATAGTTATAGCAAAGAAATAAACAAATATTATAAATCAAAGCTTTCCTTCACCATCACCCCTTAAGTCATTTTCAAAATGTTTATACAATGATCTTTTTATACTACTGTACACAATTCCAAAAGAAGGTATCTGATAAGAAAATAAAAATATGTTTGTGTCTTTAGGCTAGAATAACTTGATATTTTACATTTTGTTTTATGTCTGTGAAGGCATGGTTTGCACACTTACGGTAGTTTTAGATTGTTTTTATCCTTTATTCTTTTCTAGAACCTTCCAGAACAAATAACAATAAGTGAAAGTCCTAATGAATGAGTTTATTCTTGAGAAATGAAATAAATTCATTTGATAACATTGATATGAGATTAAGTAATTTTTAAGTATTTCCCTCTTGGCTGATAGTTTCATTATTACACATCATGGGTAATATCTCTTGTCTTATGTTGTAGATCAATGTATGGTAAAAATGAAATATCCAACTGGACAACTGTGGTGAAAACATTGAGCATGGCTACAGTGTTCAAAGAACCTGAGGTGATAATAACTTGTCTAAATACTAACTGAAATTCAAAGGACAGCTTCACCAGATTGAGTGCTATTGTGCTTAGTACAGATTAATTTCACAGTTTCCTTTTTCACCAGCAATCACCAAGGATCTATGTCCAATTGCCAATAAATAAGACTTTATTTATTTCCTGAAATAATTATTTGTATGAAACAGAACTTGCAGAAGCCAGCTTCTTTCTTTCTTTCTTTCTTTTTTTTGTAGCCTGTAGCAATTTCTCCTCCACTAGAGTACTCTAAATTCGTTAACTTTTACAATTACTTTTGTAGCAGACAATTATCTTTCTAACCTAATCAGTTTGTCCACATTTTCATCACTGCAGTTTTTAAGCTGGGGAGAAAATATGCTGGTAGAGTCCCAATTTCAATTTTAGAGTTACTCTTTTTGGTTTATGAAATTGTAAAAACATGAATTATTTAATCATGCTCTTTTCTAAAAGTTTCACCACACCTTCAGGGCTTCATTTACTATGACAAAGGGTTTTAAATGGTTTTGAATGAGTAAATAAAATATTTCTCCTGAATGGCTGCAGGTCAGGACTGGTTATGGAATTGTGGCTGCTTCAACTGTACGCTGATCTGTTAAGCTCCCCCGTGTTGTGGGCACTGTTTATACCTGGGGATAAGGTTCTAACTGCTAATACTTCCTGAAGATATGTGGAGATCAGCAAGTAAGGTAAAGAGAAAAGGTCAAGAACACATAATAGCAACTTTCCCCAGAGTGCCAGCAGAAAAATATAGAAAACAGAACCCGCACTGTATTTTTGAGAGGTAGTTTCCAGGGACTACTTGTTATGTTAGCGATCTGATCTAGAGCCTTAAAGACAGGAGAATTTATGGGAAGGTCTTGGATATTTAATGTTTTTCAATGTAGGGCTCCTCTCAATTTGTGAGATGTCCTCTCCGCAGTTGGAGAAGTTAGTTACCACTGAACTGAGAAGCCCATGCAGCCTGAGGACAAACATGCAAGGCTGTATTCCAAAGGGAGTGTTGGGGGACAGCTGAATTAATTCAGTAGGAATAAGTACAGAGATCAGAAAGCCAACAGGTTTGAGGGAAAACTGACTTGCAGTCATGTGATTAAATTAAACTCACCTGGATAATCTTCCTTCTTGAAAGTCACATAAATATAACATCATATATCATAAATATAACATCACAGGAATAAAATACTCCCTATTTATAGTCCCAGGTGGTTTGCAGAGCATCTACACAAGGAATAGAAAATCTTGGACACCGTTTTAGAATTCTGCCAGCCACACGATTGGTGAGCAATAGTCTCAAAAAGTTGTGAGGATTAAGGGTAAAAAGTACTGATTTTTAAAATATTGATTAGCATATACCACTTGATACTTAGTAGCTATAAATAAAAGACTTATTCTCAGGTCTAAGGGACAAGCAGGGAGCCTAAATCAGAAAATAAGAGATTCAAAGTAAAATAATCCATAAAAAGAACAAGACAGAAATGATTGTTCAGATTTTGTTATCGGGGACCAATTTTAATTTTGAAAGCTTGCAGATTCTGTTTATTGGATTCTGATAGCTTGTTAGGTAAGGGTTGAACCAAATTTTAAGGTGTAGGAACAGGATCAACATTATCTTGATTCATACATGGACTTTGTATTGCTAGTTTAGTTGCATTCAAGGTATGCAGCTTCCCTCCAATTCAACCTGATGTTCTTGGAATAAACCACTACTTTTGCTCTATATTGCCAAACTCTCTAGTACTTTTTTATTCTTATCTATCACCTGCTATTATTAATGAATAAATCTGCCAATAGAAATTTTACAACATCTATGTGATACTTTATTTTAGAGACTAGTAAGTTACATATAAGAAAACATACACATATATATATACATATATATATATATATACATTCAAAGACAGGTCTTAATGTGTACAAGTGATATAAAAGTTATAGTAGTTGGCTAATAAAAATTATGTCCCTGTCAGATGAAGCTTTGGAGTAATATCTATTAGATCAGGTTATGGCAGCTGTGTGGGAGCTCATAATTCTTGCTCCTCCATATTTTATTACAGTTTATGTAAAATCAAACTATAAACAAAAATATAAGATAGGGTATGTTACTATTAATCATCTGTTTTTGCAACAAAGCAATGATTATTAAGATATAGAGATTCTATTCAAGAATTCTTGGCATTAATGAGAATGATAATTGTTGCATAAAAAGAGCTTCCTTCTTTCATAAAACATTTAATGAGAGCCTACTTTGTTCTAGGCACTGATGATATGTAGCAGGGATAAATAATATCTCCTTTTGAGGAGATTACAGTGTATTCAGGTGTAAAATAGAGAAATAAATCTTTGATTAAAAAGTATAATCAGGATTATGCCAGATTTATGCTCAGAAAGCTATAGGGACAAAAGTTCGTGGGATTGTTTTTTAATTCCAAAAGTTCTGTGACTTGGAATATAGACTGATTGTCATTTGTTCTGCCATTAGGCATAGATGCCAGGCTTATCTCTTTCTTTACTTTTCTTATATTATCACATACCTGTTAGGTTTGCAGTTCATATCTATTCAGTAAATGAATGAGAAAATTATTTTAGTGAATAATTTGGCTGTTAGCATTTTCCCCCTTTCTCTTAATTATCGTCAAATAAAAAGTACAGACTTTCTACACCATTATCTTTCCAGGACCTAGCTTCAGGGGGATCCCTCTCTACTCTTGGCTTAGAGTCAAGATTAACTTCATCAACCTAATTTCGTAGTCCTCAACTAGGAGCATGTTTGTTCTCCAGGGATCTTCAGAAATATCTGGAGACCTTTTTTTCAGGAAGGTGAAGTAATGGCATTGGTTGCTACTGGCATTGAGTGGGTAGAGGCCAGGGAAGTTATCACATATCTCCAATGCAGAGGATAGTCCCTCTCCACATGAAAGAATTATCTGGCTGAAATGTCAGTAGTACAGATATTGAAAACTGTACAGATATTGTACAGGTTTAATGTTACATTTCTAATCCCAGGAATTGGTTCAGGGAAGAGCACTTGATCCAAATTGATCAAATCAGACCAAAAGTTGGAGGGTTTTTTTTTTTTTTTTGGATAATCAGGGGAAATGAATTTCTATTGATAGAATATATGATATGCAGAAACAACTATTGAATATGGGACTTTCTACAGCTGAGACCTCAGGTAAATACTGAGACATGAATAGTTATATGAGATTAGGATTCACGTTAAGGGGAATGAGTTAAGAAATTTCAAAAAAAAAAGAAAGTATGGTTTGAACAATGAGATTCAACAGAGTCTGAAGCCTTCCTTACCCTCTGAATGTTTTAGTAATATAATCCAAAAAATTCCCATTATATTATTTAAATTTGTGATAATAGTAACTTGCAGCAAAACCCTTCAATCTGATGAATAAACAAATGAATTATAAGACATAGGTAAAGAGAAAGGTAGAAGGAGGCGTTAGCAACTGTGAAGGAAGCTATGAAGCAGGACAATTTATTCCAGCATCCTCATGCTAGCAGATTTTTAAGTACTATCAAGAGCATGATTTTATGAGAAGACAAAATTTTTGATTCCACCAGCATGTTCAAAATTTTGTTTCTGATACTCAGGACAATCACCTTGTCATTCTGAGATTCCTTCATCAAAAGATACTGTGATCCTACTCCCAGTTCTCCACAATCCCAAGCATTTTCTACAAAGTCGACTTCCTGTAAGAAGGCTTCCCAGCTCCCATTGGTCATAATTAGCACCATCCTTTGCCCAGCAAGCATATATAATGTCTGAAAGAAAATTATTTAAATCTCTTTCTTATGTTCTATTATAGTCTGATAAAAAAGCCATCAGTTATTTTTTTGTGACTCAGATTTGTGCTACTGAAAGTTAAGAATATTCTTCATCATCTTTGTACCTCACAATTTAAAAGACTATTTATAGCTGATAGTAGTAGTAGTGAGAGTCGCTCAGTCGTGTTTGACTCTTTGCAACCCCATGAACTATACAGTCCATGGAATTCTCCAGGCCAAAATACTGGAGTGGGTAGCCATTCTTTTCTCCAGGGAATCTTCCCAACCCAGGGATTGACCCAGGTATCCCACATTTCTTTACCAGCTGAGCCACCAGGAATGACCATTTATACCTGATAGGAATTCATGAAACTTCTTTGGATTAAATAATACTTTATTACTGAACAAAATAGCATGAACATTTCCTCCTTTAAAAAAAAATAACATTTTAAAATCCTTTCAGGAGACTGTCTTTTTATAACCTGGGACACAGCTCACTATTCAAATTATCAGAGAGAGAGAGAAACTGGATCTAAAAAATTGAATCTAAATGCTCTTATTGATGATGTTTCCTTCAAGTTTGAACCCTACCCCCATCAGTTTGACTTTAAAAATGTTCTTTGTACTTCCACCTTTACAAATATTTATTGTCTTAAAGGATGGAAACAGAGAAGAATCAGAGAACATTGGTGTTATCCTCAGAAGGGAGTGGTAGGGCATTGCTTTCATCCTCAGTTATTATGAGACTTTCATAGTGGATCAGATGGTAAAGAATCTGCTTGCCAATACAAGAGACCCAGGTTGGATCCCTGGGTCAGGAAGACCCCTGTAGAAGGGAATGGCTACCCACCCCAGTATTCTTGTCTGGAGAATTCCATGGACAGAGGAGCCTGGAGGGCTACAGCCCATGGGATTGCAAAGAGTTGGACACGAATGAGCGACTAAGCATGTATGCACTTCAGTTATTATAAGTGTATCTGTCTCAAACAAATGGAATAGGAACACAAACTTTTATGCTAATTACAGTCAATGTTTACACTTTAAATGTTTACACTTTCTGGGAGTAACACACCGTATACAATCACAGAATATAGCTCCTGTGTATTATTAATATCTCATACCGCCAGGATAATATCCTTAAAAATATGCTCAGATTCTGATCTCCATCTTGTAAAATCCTTCAGCAGCTTCCAAGATCAACAAAGATCCAAGCCAGAATCTATTGAGTTACATATTACAACCATTTGATCCTATTTCTTGCCTCCATACGGGCCATTCTTTTTTCACATAGTGGGCTTCCCTGGTGGTTCAGTGGTAGAGAATCTGCCTGCCAGCACAGGAGCTGTGGGAGATGAGAGTTCAATCCCTGGGTGGGAAGATCCCCTAGAGGAGAGAATAGCAACCCATTCCAGTGTTCTTCCCTGCAGAATCCTATGGACAGAGAAGCTTAGCAGGCTACAGTCCATAGGGTTGCAAAGAGTCACACAACTGAGCATGCACGTTTCTTACACTCTTTCAGGTAACATCTGCAACAATTTATTTCTAAAGTACTTTCAACATAGCATGATATACTACATCATTGGTTTTGTATATCATACTTGGCCTACTGGAAAGCATTCCCCTCTTCCTTGGCCACATGACACTATTCTATCAATGAAGACTTAAACCTGAACCTTGCTGACCTTTATACCTCCCATCATGGGTGGAGATGAGTTCTCACTGTTCTTCATATCAGCACCCTTCATATTTGTACTTGTTGATTACTTTGTCTCTCTTAGGTAAAGAAACTTTTTATATGAATATTTTTATCCTTTAAGAGATGGCTTCCAAATATTTGAAACTGTAATAAGTGCACACTTTAAGAATGGGTCTTAGAACACAAATATGTGTGTGTGTGTTTCTGTGTCTGTCCATAAATCTCATGTATATAGAACTGATCTTACTGATCAAAATCCATGATATTTGCTCTTCTTTTATTTATTATCTTCTACCTATTGCATAAGTAACTGGAAACTACTGTCTCTCCCACTCTTCTACCTGTCTCTCATGTCTAAGTAAAAGTAGTACCATCTGCTCAATTATTCCAGCACACATCTGAGAGTCATATTTATTGCTCCCTTTTCCTCATCCCTCTCATGTAAACCAGTGCATCTTGAATCCACTGCTTCCATTTCAACTCACGTGTCAGTCCAGACCATATCATTGAAATAGCCACCACTTGGCCTTCATGTGTTCATAATTATCATTCTATAACTTTTAAAAAATTAAAACAAAAACCAGGATTGCGCTTCCTCTGAAGTTTCTAGGAAACAATATCTCCTTGTCTCTTTAAGCTTCTGGTGGGCTCCGGAGGTTGCCTGACTCGTGACTGCATAGCTCCAGTCTCTGCCTTCATCTTCACTTGGCTTTCTCCCTTGTGTATCTCAAATTCCCCTTTGCCCATTTCTTATAAAGGTATCTGTTGATATGTTTTGGGACCATCCTAATTCAAGTATGTCTTTATCTTGAAACATTTAACTTAATTATATCTGTGAAGATTCTCTTTCCAAATAAAGTCAGAAATATAGATTTCAGGTGGATACATCTTTTTAGGTGGCAGGGGAGGAGTTACAATTTAATGGTTTGGTGACTTACTAATGCCTAAAAGTATCATATTTTTACATTACATTCTGTATTAACAGTAGATATGAAATCAGAGGTAAAGGAGTTCAATAAAAATTAATTTATTAGATTTTTTCATCTTTTATAATTTTTAATTTGTGTTTATATGATTTTGTTTGTGCCCCAGGTTAGATGATAAGCTTATGAGGGCAGATATCATATGTATCATTTTGAGCAGTACTTATAAGTCCATGTGCCAATGACATTGTCAGCATTCAATGTATATGTTGGACAAATAAACTGATTATTGAAGAAAATAAGGGATGGATAGACAGTGAAAGAAGTTCATTGATCCATTGAAAGATGATTAGTATCTGTTATGCTACTCCCATGTCTTGGAAATAACCTTTTTGGAATACCTTACTAAAATTATATTCTGAAAAGGGCCCAGGTCAGTCCTTCTCCTTTACAAACACTCAAAAATGGAGGATTTACACTGATAATTGGAAACTGTCAAGTTGCCTACTGGAAATAGAAGTAAAGCTTGACCTAGATGGAGTCTTATAAAGCACTTGCTTTTTCCTACAGAGAAACACAAAATGTCGTGTAATGAAACATTTATTTTTAGCTCAATTTGATATGCTTGATTTCATGTAATAATTCTTTTTTAATACTTTGTGTAAAATATCCATTATATGGCTCAAAGGAAATATAAAGCATACTTAACATTCATTACAGTAACATTGTTAGAAAAATAATTTTGCATATATCATAATTAATGAAAGAGGAAAAGTAAAGAATGTTATTCAAACCACATTCAAGTGACAACACAGCTAGCTAGATATTTTATATGGATAAGAAGAAGTTATAGCCTACAAATTAACAGATGAATGTGTTAGTTGCTCAGTCATGTCCAACTGTTTGCACCCCATGGTCTGTCCATGGAATTCTCCAGGCAAGAATACTCAGTGGGTTGCCATTCCTTTCTCCTGGGGATCTTCCCAAACCAGGGATCAAACACAGGTCTCCAGCAGTGTGGCAGATTCTTTACCATCTGAGCTACCAGAGAAGCCTATCTATATGAAAAGAAATATTAGGCATTGTTAATCTTAAACCAAGAAAAATCTAAGTCCATTTAAGTAAAAAAAAAAAAAATAGCTTTTAAAGATGTTAATTAATTATAGAACAAATGGTTCCTAATCTCTTTAGAAATATTAACATTGTAATAAATTAGGTTAAGACTTCAATTATGAATATCTTTGAATCATTGCAAAATTAAAATATTGCTCAATTGTTTATTTAGAATTCTGTCTTTGACTTCAAAAATTGAAAACAAAAGTTATGATTAAAATGTGCATTGCTATTCACCTTTCACACATTAAAAGAGCAAACGAGAAAATTAATATAATAGGCATCAAAAAGAAAATGGCATTTCATTAAAATTACTCAGGTTTGTATCATTTTTTATTAAATACCCATTATGTTAAATATATATGTATACATACTATATATGCATACTTTCACTTTATGACTCAACGTTTGACAAAAGATGTAAGCATAGAAAGTGAGTATTTGAAATTGAAGTTACATTTAACTCTGCAGAAAATGTATGTATTCTTCTCGTAGACATTTACTGACCATCAAATATGTGACTGGAGAAGGAAGTGGCAACCCACTCCAGTATTCTTGTCTGGAAAACTCTCATGGACAGAGGAGGCTGGAAGGTTACAGTTCAGAGAATTGCAAAAGCATTGGATGCAACTTGATGACTAAATGACAACAATAAATAAATGATAGGGACTCTACTTTGTGTAAATTTTGATGACATATACTGCCTTTCCTCTAAGAGATCACTTTTTAGTCTTATAAGAATTTTGTTATGTTTCCTGTGTGGTAAGCATTATGCTATTTGTTGGGTATATAACAGTGAATAGCAAGCCTGCAATGATCTACTTTTCTCCATTACACACACATTAAAATAATCTATACATTTCTTTGATTTAATCCAAATTCTTTTTCCTTTGTCCATGGCTAACAGACTTATTCACTTGTTAGTGAATCCCCTCTAAGATTAAGGAAATAAATTCAAACTCTCCTATCATATTTCACCAATCCACTCTCTATAAAGCCCGTTACTAGCTTTAGTCACTTTCATTAAAATACAAATTCTGTTCTAGAAGTCAAAAGGAACTCTAATTTAATCTCAGATATTTTTACCTCCAATTTATGTAGGTTATTTATCATTCCTTTTGCCTGTCCTCATTTCCACAATGATTCCAATGGCTAATCCTTTCCAATACTTTAAATTTTCTCTTAAATATCATTTCCACAGAAAAATCATCTCTGGTAACTCCATTTTATTAGTTCCGTACCTTCCAAAATATCATCAACTGGAGTACCTTGTAAGTTTGTTGAACAGTATAAATGGGTGAATATGTTAATAAGATTTCAATTATTAGGAATTAGAAATAGGTCTACAGGAACTATAAATAAACAAACAGACATTTATAATTTTGAAAAGTACTATGATGGTATGGGAGAAGGCAATGGCATCCCACTCCAGTACTCTTGCCTGGAAAATCCAATGGATGGAGAAGCCTGGTAGGTTGCAGTCCATGGGGTCTCTAAGAGTCAAGAGTCAGACACGACTGAGCGACTTCACTTTCCCTTTTCACTTTCATGCATTGGAGAAGGAAATGGCAACCCACTCCAGTGTTCTTGCCTGGAGAATCCCAGGGACGGGGGAGTTTGGTGGGCTGAGGTCTCTGGGGTCGCACAGAGTCGGACACGACTGAAGCAACTTAGCAGCAGCAGCAGCAGCATGATGGTATATGTACAGGTTATATAACAGTTAACAAAAATGTTAAACCTAACCTACTCCCTGTTTCCACAGAATGTATAAACAAGGATATAAAAGATAAGCAGAACTGACTAATCAAGGCTGGGAAATTGAGAAAGAATTGAAAAATTTGGAGAAAGATTTGTAAGCCATATAAAGAAAAAATACATTGGGAATTGGACATTGGAAGGTGATAAGGAATAAAAAACAGCCTTCCCTGGTGGCTCAGTTGGTAAAAAATAAACAAGAGAGGATTGAACCTTGAAGTGCTTTATAATTCATGTGAAGAACTAGGTCCTCATGCTGGGAACAACTGGGAGTCATTGCGTATACTTCAGTTATCAGTAACCTCTTGATATAGAATGAGGGGGAGAGAGATGTTATTTTTATGTTGCTGCCATTACAAATTGCCACAAATTTAGCAACTTAACACCTATTTATTATCTCATGATTTACATGAGTTAGAAGTCTGTGCACAGTGTGGTCCAGTTGGTTGTGTGTGTGCTTAGAGGTCACAAGGCTGGAATCCAGTGTTAGCAGAGTTGTGTTCCTTTCATGTTGCCAGTCTCTTCAAGATGACGGCAGAATTCACTTCCATAGGGGTAGACTGAAGTCCTTGCTTCCTGGTTGGTTGCCAGTTAGGGGTCATTCTCAGCTTCTAGAGTCTCAACCATATCCCTTGACTCATGGCCCCTTTGAAAGCCAGCAACAGCTGGTCAGTTACTTCTCACACTTCTCAGACCTCTCTGCCTCATCTTTTTTACATAGTTCTGCCATCTCTTCTATTAGTAAGGGCTCAATTTGGTTAATTTGTATAACACAGTTTATCTCCCTATCTTAAGGTCAGTTGATTACTAACTTGAAGTCCTCTGCAATTTCCCTTAGTTTAATATTTTATATTTCCGTTTTTCTTTCACTGAATTTTAATATCGTTATAATTTATTTTGGTGTGCAGTAGGAATCATATCTGAATTCCTTCCTCACTGATCTCTAGTAACCAATACGAATGTTTATTAGCCTCATTTTCTTAAATTTTTAAATGGTTTTTATGGAAAACTAGTTTTTCTTAACCGCTCCCATTTCGAAAGCATTCTAAGCTATTTTTATATTTAGTTTTTGAAAATCCAAGTGTGTGTGTTTATAAGACATTTATGGGCATGATACTATACTACTGAGCTTATGATGAGGAAAAACATGTTTAGTATATAAAAATATCTCCATTGATATGTTTTATTCACCTAAAAAAATGAATGAATATTAGGAGAAATGAAAAAAATGAGCAAAGTAAAAAGACCCATAGTAGGCAAAAATATATATTCCCTTGGCCTTAATTGAAAGGTATCAAATGTCAAAGAAATATGGGGAATAAAGAATGAAATAAGACCAAGACCAAAAAGCCCCCAAGGCTTTTAGGGGGACCTTTTTTGGGGAGGGTTTACAGGTGGTGCAGAAGGTAAAGCGTCTGCCTGCAATGTGGGAGACCTGGGTTCAATCCCCGGGTTGGGAAGATCCCCTGGAGAAGGAAATGGCAACCCACTCCAGTACTCTTGACTGGAAAATTCCATGGATGGAGGAGCCTGGTAGTCTACAGTCCATGGGATCACAAAGAGTCTAACATGACTGAGCAACTTCTCTTCTAGGGGCTTTAGTTGCAAGTTAAATATAGGTGATTTAAAAATTTCTCCTTGAAACATATATTTTTATATTTTATAAAAACTATTTTATAAATATTTTATAAAAACTATTTTCGTTCTACTTCCTATATATCAAAGTAACAATTTTTTTTTTTTTTAAGCTCTGGTTTGGCTCAACTATGCTTAGAAGTTATAATTGATAATGACAGCCGGGGAGAGAAAAATCCATGAAGATAACAATCAAGTTGAATTAGAATATGTAATCTAGTTCATTTTATGCACCTGGGGGGTTTGTTGTCAAAGTTCAAATTTTGATGTGTGGTTGTAAATAAAGGCGTCAATTCCCTTAAGCAATAATTCTCAACTTTGGTTGAATATTATGTATAATTAGTTGGGGAGCTTTAAAAAACCCAATGCTCAAACCACACCCCAGAGCAATTAGACTGGCATCTCTGGGGTTGGCATCTAGTTAGCAATACTTTTTAAAGCTCCCCAGGTGATTACAATGTGCAGCTAAAGCTGAGAACCACTGCTTCAGAGTGGTATTATATATTTATTAAATCATGTATATGTGTTTGTGTGGGCTTCCCAGTGACTCAGCACTGAGATATCTGCCTGCAATTTAGGAGTCACAGGAGATGAAAGTTCAATTCCTGGGTCAGGAAGATCCCTTGGAGGAGGGCATGGAAAGCCAGTCCAGTATTCTTTCCTGGAGAATCCCAAGGACAAAGGAGCTTCTCGGACAGAGGAGCTTCTCGGACTACAGTCCATAGGGTCCCAAAGGGTCAGACACAATTGAAATGACTTAGCACACAGCACACATATGTATGTGTATATTTACATTAGTGTTACATGTTTATTTCTTGACTTTCTGTTCTACTGATTTCCTTTCTGGTATAATATTTGAATTACTGTTAATTCTTTAATGTTTGAATATAATTTGAAATAGGCATTTTTATATTTTTCTAAGTATTTTTATATTGTATTTATTTTTTAAACAGTTATTTTAATTTAAATAGAATCTACAAATGCCCTATATATTCATCAATGTTCATATTTCATTTACCATTAAAGTAGATACTATTTATTCCCTATTTTTTTTTTATTCATTACTCTTATAGTAGAGAAATATATGGATCTGGAATTGGGCAATTTTTAAAAAGTTTTTGCAGTTTTTGCCTGATTTATTAAAATACATATCAGATACAGAAATGATATGTAAATTGATTTTCCTCTTTAAACACTGGTGATTCTGCACTTGAAATCCTTAGATCAGAGAAAAAACTACCAACATATTTTTAATACTTTCAAAGGAAAAGAATTTAGAAATGATCAAATATTTTGAAATTTCTGACCATAACTCACTGTAAACAAAATCATATCTCAGTATATTTATATACACTTAACCAAAAATTAAGTTTCATGATGCAGTATTAACCTTTAGTATGTGTGATGCTCCTATGATGTTTTCTCTTCTAGTCTACTCTATGTTAGTCTTAATAATATTTGTCACAATACACAAAATTGTTTTCATATCCTAATTAAGTATTGAGAGATACTTGAAGATTATTTTTAGTCCAATACCTTTATTTACTAGATAAGTTAAGGACCGCAATAGTTTAGAGTAGCTTTTGTCCAATGGTTACACATAGTAACCCTTGATGTTAATAGCATTCTATTCAGTGGCTGGATCTTATCAAAGTTTTGTCACATCAAGCCTCCTCAGGGTTGATTATTCATCAATATTACATCAGATATACATAAAAGATATAGATTACCAGGCACTTCCACCTGGAATTGCTAATTAAACTAGTTTTTCCCACTTCATGTGAAGAGTTGACTCATAAAAGACTCTGATGCTGGGAGGGATTGGGGGCAGGAGGAGAAGGGGACGACAGAGGATGAGATGGCTGGATGGCATTACCAACTCAATGGACGTGAGTCTGAGTGAACCCCGGGAGTTGGTGATGGACAGGGAGGCCTGGCGTGCTGCGATTCATGGGGTCACAAAGAGTCGGACACGACTGAGCGACTGAACTGAACTGAACTGAACTGAAATATGTTTATTCTTCTACTTTAATGTGCATCTAAGCTTACACAGACTTAAAAACCCTGAACCTCAAAACAATCAATTTCTTCCAAGCTTTTATTATAATTTTTCCCGCTAGTTGGTAACCTCTCTACATGTTTTTGAGGTGTCTAGAGTTTATAGTAAATGTAATTAAAAATATAATTACTAATTGAAAGTAATTTATTAAGGAAGAACAAAACTATATATTATACATAAGTACTTTATGGATATTGTTTCTTCTAAGATCACCTACCTGAGAATGAAATAGATGAATCTGACCTTAATTACAAGTTTTTGCCATTGGTTTAGGCAGTTTTTGGCCTCTATTTTGACAAACAAACCATAGAATATATGTAACATGCATGTTGATTGTGTAACATGCACATCAATCATACATATCATGTACACATAATTGAGTACAAATATGTGCAGTGCCTACTCCACTCCCAGTCTGAAATACAACTAATTCCAATGTAGTGTTTAAATTTATTTTTCACTTGAATTCCTAATATTTCCCTGGTTTCAAGAGTAAAACTATACAATAGATTTGTTTTTTGATATTGTCTACCTGATTAGTCAAAATTTATCTTAGAAAATACTGAATGTTAATCACAGAAGTTTGGTATTTGATTTATGTTTTAAAGTTATTCTTTTATTTAGACAAGTATGCTTTATAGAAGTAAATATATTTTAACACTAAAAAGTTAGTTATGTAGGAAACATTATGCTTGAAAGAATTAATTCCAAGCTTTACATTTATCTTTCCTTCAAAAAGGGAAAGTAAATTTGCCTATATTATCTAAGTCATTTTTCTTATGTTTTTCAAATAATCATAGACTTTTAGATTATATAAAAAATCTCAAACACTTTAGTAAATTCATTGCTTCTGACATTCATTCTAACTTTAAATACACACACACACATTGTAACATACTGTTGACCCATTCAATCAATCAAAAATTTCATTTAGTATTAATTTTAAAGTATTGAAATGAGTTTTATGTGGTTCTCTATACTAAATATATAGAGTCATTTACATTGATGAGTGAGTGAAGTGAAAGTCATTCAGTCATGTTTCACTCTTTGTGACCCCATGGACTGTAGCCCACCAGGCTCCTCTGTCCATGGAATTCTTCAGGCAAGAATACTGGAGTGGGTTGCCACTTCCTTCTCCAGCGGATCTTCCTGACCCAGGATCGAACCAGGTCTCCTGCATTGTAGGCAGGTTCTTTACCATCTGAGCCACCAGGGAAGTGATAGATTATATCAATAACATAAACTTTCCGGATTCCTAGTCAGCTTTTCTATTTATTGAAATAGGGGAGACAAATAGGATTTATCTTTAATTTTGGTGGGTTGAGAAGAATTCTAATTCTGTACCCCATGTTGAGCAGTGAAAAACAGGATAATAAATCTGATAGATAAGAATGTTTTTTTACATACAGTGAAGTGCGAGTGGCAATTATAAATATCAAATTGTTGCTACATACATAGGTGGCCTTAGTAAGCTTCCTTAGAATTCTTGGCAAATCACTACCTTAATAAAAATACTCTACAAGCATAATGTCAAGTTTTCAAATATCAATATGTCAAAATACTATCAATAATCCTTAGTAACAAAAGACATTATAAGGGAAGTCTTTTAGGGAAGTTTTCTTGCCTTTAGGCAACACCTCATAAACATAAATTATTTCCAAACTTTGTTTTATTTATTTCTAATACCTTCTTATAACATTCAGAGGGAATTCTCTGCTTCTTGAGTATCTGTTCCCAGTATACCATTTTTTTGAGGGTGGAGGGCAAAAACAGAACTTATTATTGTTTATCAGAATTCAGAATTTAATCATGTAGGTAGCACTAGCAATCAGGTAGCTCTGATTATTATTAGTTTCACAGAAGAGTCAAGTTAACTGGATGACTGCATTAATTCATTACTTGGATAGAAGACCTCATAGCCGTCACCTACCTTTGACAGTAGCTAGCAAAAGATCTGACATTTATTTGGCATTTAGTTAGTATGGGTGGCATAACTGACCAAACATCCAAGTGCCTGAATGAATATATTAAAAACACAAATAGGACTCATTCTTATGAGTCCATTTTGGCTGCTAGTTTTCATTCCCTTTACCAGAACTCTTTAGTGTCCCTTACGTTTCTTAGTCTAGCTCTTATTCACTTGATCCACCATGTGGTCAGTGACTCTAACACTAGTTTCTCTTACATTCTCTCCACACTTGCCTTGTTAATAAATGATATGACTTTTTAAAAGGAAAACTGTACCTGATCATGCAGTTTTTACCCATCTCATTAACCATTAGAATGTGTTTTAGGTTTATTGTGATTGTGGAACATAACTAAAGATTATTAAACCCACGTTGTTAGCTATATAGGATCCCATCAGTTTCCAGGGAGTACAGTGAAACTTGCATGACATTCCCAAGACATCTCCAAGTTTGTAGAAGCCATTAAATACATGTCTTGCAGAAATATAATTCAACCACATTTTCAAAGAGAATAAAATATTTTTAAAAATGACTAATCACTTCTCAAGCACTTTTCACCCATAAGGCACATAATTTCATTTTTGAACATTTAATTATATGACATCTCTCTTAGTAAGAGCAGTCACAAGAGAAAAAAATGGTGAAATAATGCAACTGAGAAATTATAGGAAAGGAGTTGAAGGTGTGTTTTCCTCATGGAGACTCCAACAAAGGGATTTGGCCTCTGGCTTACTAAGTACACAATGGTAACAGTTTTTGAAGGCTGCCTTGAAAAATTCAAATTTATTTGTGGCTTAAAGATCTACCTGGCATAGAAACAGAACCATTAAAGTAATTATGAACATTTATTGAACACACACTACATGCTAGTCACTATGCTAAGTGTTTTAAATAATAACTGATTATTATTTTTAAATGTCAGGAGCTCTGTGAGGCAGAGTTATTATTTTTTTCTCCATTTATGTATGAGGACACTGAGCTCAGAAAATAAAGTAGCTTTCTCAACTAGCAAGTGGCAGTTCTAGGATTTAAAACATTTCTAATTCCAAAATCCACATTGTTGATAATCTTTCTACCCATTCTTTTATTCAGCCATCAGAAAAATATTTATTGACATTCTATTGCTTACTAAGACCTGAACTAGACACCAGAACCAGAGAAGAAAACACAGTGACATGTCCATTCTCATGTAATGCATTGATAATATGTAACTAATAGATATTTCTGAAATCACATAAGTTAATGTGTTAAATCTTTTAATGGCATTCTTGTTTTAAATAAATGCCACAATTTTCATGCATCTTTTTCAACTTATTTCTCATGGTCTTTGGTCTCATAGAAAATGGGCTGGATTGGCATATCCTCCTTTCTTATTATTCAGGGAATTAAAAAAATATATATTAGTACTCTTTCCTAGAGTAAACAAAATACATAAACACATAAGATGAAACTGAATAAATGTTGGTGTTTTGAGCTGACATTTCCCTTGATTACTTCCCATTGCCTGGTTTTGATAGCATCAGTTAAATTTCAGTGACTAGAAACACTACCAACATTTCAAATTGGATTTTCTCTGTATCATGTTCTCCTGATGCTTTTGCTGTGATCACTGGGTTGTGTTTATCCCTCTATTCTCATGTAGCAGTATTAAATCACAGTTGCCACAATGATGAATTGATTTAATTTGCTTATTCTTAAATCCATGCCACACTACCAGCAAATCTCTCATCCTTAATCATTCACCCTATTCCTCTGATTTTATCTCCTAAATACTTCAGAAACCCATTCCTGTCACTATTACTAATTTCCTAGTTGAGATACACGTCTTTTTTAACTTGACTATTGCCTGAGTCTCCTAACTTGTCTCCCTGCTTCTATTGTTGCACTTCACATAGCACCCCCATCCCAGCCACCATATTATCTAGAATCAACTTGGATGGATTAAAGTGCAAATCTATCGTAACATTTTTATTACCCGGTATTCCAACATCTATAATACTTTGTGTGTTAGTCACAAAGTCCTGTCTAACTCTTTGCGACCCCATGGACTATAGCCCACCAGGCTCCTTTGTCCATGAGATTTCCCAGGCAAGAATGTTGGAGTGGGTTGCTATTTCCTCTTCCAGGGGATCTTCCTTACCCGGGGATTGAACCAGATCTTTTACATTGCAGACAGATTCTTTACCATCTGAGCCACCAGGGAAGCCCTCTGTAATACTTTACTGAACTATAAACAGATGGTTGTGCTTCCAAATCATTACAAGCTCCTTAAACTTAACACAAATATATCATTTATCTATGTATTGTAACACTCAGAAATACCTAAATTATGATGGAATTTAGCAAACATTTGTTGAAATGAACTGAAATAAATATGCATTGAAGTTGCAGAAAGAAGAAAATGTCTCATTTATTTGGCTTATAATTGCTATCCTTCATTCATTTTTCCTTCTATCCTTCCATCCCTCCCTGGTTTCTTTCTCTCTCCTTTCTTCTTTACATTCATTGTTAGAGCATTTTTTAATTGTCTACTATTTCCAGGCTTTTGTGTTTGGGATCCAACAAAGCAAAAGTCTCTGCCTTACTGGAGCTAAGTTTTATAGTGGAGAATTTAAAATAAAAATGAAAATGTAGTAAATTAATGATCTAACATATTATCAGATTTTCCTTTGGGGAAAATAAGTAAAATTAGAAAAAGTGAAGATAATCCAGAATGCCAGAGGAGGCAGCTGGAACAGGGTGAAATACTAAATAGAGTGGTCAGAGTGGATCTCATTGACAAGTTGAGATTTGAGCAAATATGTGAAGGAAATGAAGGCATGAACCAAATAGATATCTCAGTAAAAATCATTCCAAGCAGAAAAAATAGAATGAAGCAGGACATTATGGTCCTCTTCCCACCCTATGTCCTATACTTGCCTTTTGTCTTGTAGAGAAACTTTAGCCAAACAAAAAGTTTAATCAGAGAAGTGAGAAATGCTGAAGCAAAGAAAAATAGCTAAGTAAGACCAATAGTAATAATCATTAAACAAAGTCAGGGACCTTTTAGTTCCTCATTAGGGCTGTAGATAATATTCTGAGCCATATCCTGTGAGCTGTCTTGTAGATATCGAAACCCCTACCAGGTGTAAAAGTTACCTACGTGATGACCAGACTATAGCCATGACATAAGCTGCCATAATTCCAAGAACTGTCCTCAGGGAAATCGGAACAAACTGACTCTGGAATTGAAGATTAACTTAATCAAGATGACACTGGCCAGACCACTGCATGACCAATTTCAAGATTACTGTCAGAGCTGACTGTTGTTTCTGCATGTACCCCCATCCCTTGATCTACAAAATCTCTTGTCCACAGATTGTCAGTGAGGGGGATAGATCTTTGGACATGAATCTACTTTGCCACCCCTCCCCCATTGCCAGCCTTCAAAATAAAGCAAGCTTTACTTTCCACAAACCTTGCACCTTTATTGGCTTTTGAGCAATGGGCAGCCAGAACCCATTTTCAATAAAAAAAAAAAAAAAGAGCTGTAGTAAGGCCATCCCAAATGTGATATTTTCCTTTGTCTGATTCTTAGCTAAAGAGGCAAGTCTAATCTTTTCCTAGGGCTTAAAAAAAAAAAAAAAAAAGAATACTATTGCATTTGAATATCTGATCTATCCTATATTTCATGACTGTAGAATTTTTACTGTAGTCTTTATTCACTTGTGTACATGTCTGTTTCTAAGCAGCAGCTCTGAATAATTGAAGGAAGATTTTGCCAGGAGGCAGCTGTGTTTGGGAGGAGGGAGAAGCTATGAGCTACCCAGTGGAAGCTGTTGGAGAGGCAGGCCAGGGTCACAGAAGAACCAGGGAACAGAGCACCAGATAAAATGCTGGAAGTGAGGTTAATGTGGGAAAAGACAGCTTTATTAGAAGAGGTAGCTTTCAGGCAATGCTGGTTGTGTAAAAGGAAGATGGAAGCTCAGGTGGGAGGAAAAGTAGGCGAGAGAAAATAGAGGCAAGAATTTTTTTTTTAGTCATATCAAATCAAGAAATAATTAGATTCACCAAATATTATTTCTTCTGTGAATAAAGGCTTAATTAAGGATTCATGAAACTAGTCAAATAGATGCAAATTGTGGGAACAATGAATAAGACATCTTCAGAGTCATGGATACATGCATTTATGTGCTTGTGACATTTTAGAGACTATTTTTCCTCCCCCCAGCCACGGGAAAAGTCAAATAAAAAAAATGTCCTTTTTATCTTTCCTACATAATCATTTTGCTCTTTTAGTGAATAGTAGAGTGTTATTTTAACATCTTAAGAACTCACAGAACCTTTTCAGAAGGATTTGTGAGGATAAAAGATTTAAGATAGTATGAACATCTCAAAGAGTACCACTTTTTTTCTCTTAATTTTACAAAACAAACATATACACACAACAATTCAGAGGATAGACTATAGAATTATGCTTGTTTTCTTCTCTAATTTTTTTTTCTTTTCTCCCTTTTTTTTTTTTTTTATTTCTTTGCTCAATTGGGTAACACAAGAAATCCTTTGATAAAAGAGTTCTATTATCCTAGGTTTTACGTTTGATTTGGGGTTATCTAGTTAGGGTTGAAAATGATTGAAAAGCCAATAGTTTACAAGATGGGCAAACCAAACAAACAAAACAAAGTATGTGCAGAGACATTTTCAAATCAAGGAAAGACAAGCCTTGTCCTTAGTGATTAACTCACAGGTACTGACTATAGCAAGGGACAAACAAGGAAGATAACGCTTCCAGGGGACACACATACTCAAGGGAAAGTAGCTAACATAAGAGAATAGCAAGGAGGGCTCAATGAAGTAGATGAAGAGTCAGAAGACAAAATGCTTAGAAAATTTGGGAAAGGACAATTTTATTTATTTTTAAAACTTATTTATTTTAACTAGAGGTTAATTACTTTACAATATTGTACTGGTTTTGCCATACATCAGCATGAATCCGTCACGGTTGTACACGTGTTCCCAATCCTGAACACCCCTCCCACCTCCCTCCCCATACCATCCCTCTGGGTCATCCCAGTGCAGCAGCCCCAAGCATCCTGTATCCTGCATCGAACCTGGACTGGCAATTCACTTCTTATATGATATTATACATGTTTCAGTGCCATTCTCCCAAATCATCCCCCACCTCCCTGTTTTAAAACAATGTGGTCAGTCCTTGTAAATGTTACAGAATAGTGACAGAATAGTTACAGAAATGTGAACTGAGATGAGATCATGTGAGTTTAGTCATTAGAAAGTAGTGACTGAGCACAAAACAATCAGAAAAGGAGAAAGCAATTGAAGATGAAGCCATGAATGCAGTAAGCACAATGAGTAAATAAATACTAAGATTTCAGGAGTTTAGCAATGAAAGAAAAGACAGAAAAGGAGTCATGCAATTGGAGAGTGCTGTGAGCCAAAGAATTTTCTATTAAGAATAAGAAGACTTTCTTTCTTTTTTTTTCTTTAATGGGGTTAAGTGAAGTGAAGGACATGTACTTCATGTATTTTATCTCTTGTAATCTTCCCCCAGAAAGAAAGAAAGAAAGTGAAGTCACTCAATCATGTCCAACTCTTTGCAATCCCATGGACTGTAGCCTACTAGGCTCTTCCATCCATGGGGCTTTCCAGGCAAGAGTACTGGAGTGGGTTTCCATTTCCTTCTCCAGAGAGTAGTTATTAACACTTTCAGCTTTCCAAAGAGGAAACTGAAACATTTATTATATGACCAAGATCACATAACTAACACATTGTAAAAGGTTATTTAAATGCAATTTTGTTAGACCAAAAAAAAAAAAAGGTCTTTATTAAAATGCTCATGTGCCTGATAGATGGAGTTAGGATCAAGGGGCCTGTGGAAGGCTCAGTGCTGGAGCTAAGTAATGATGAAGGGATGGAAGGTAAGAATATTTATTGATAACTGTGTATGTGTTTGTATGTAATAAAAAAGGGAAAGGACTTATTAAGCCTGAAATAGTGTTGAAATGTAGAGAATTTAAAACCTGCAAAGCAGACATTATAGGGAGTCAGTAATGCAGTTGGTTAAAACTGAGCAAAATATTTGCAGAACAATGTTGAGAGACTTTCTGGTGGAAAATATCAGCATACAGGAGCAGGAAACCCAGGAAAGTATGTGTGCAAGCCTGATTCTTCAGTCACCACATTAAGGGTACCCGTCCCTGGCCAATTTCCATCGTATCACCTGGAATGGGATACAAATCCAATTTCATTAGAGAATTAAAAGAAGTTTAAGATAAACAAGAGAGATTAAAAGTCTGCTGCTCTTTCATTACGTGAGTGGAACCAGGTGCATTTGAACCCTTAGAATGTACTTATGTTACCAAGTACTATGAAACTCTAGATATTTTTAAAAGATATTTTTTATGCATTTTGGCTTCTTGAGCAACTTGAATCGATATACTGAAGACTACCTCTTTACCCCAGATTTATTTGCTTTTCATATTTTCAAGCATAATAGATCTAGAGCCATCTACTCTTGTTCAAAAGGTAACAAAACTTATCTCTCCGCAGGAGCCATGGAGAAGTTTCAGGGGTTGTAAACCTGCAGGCTTGTGCTATTTCCCCTCTGGAGACATTGATTCTGTTCCAGAGGCTGAGAACCCAGAGTCTTTACCCTTCTCTTCCCTAGGAAAATTTGTTGTCATTAGAGAGAGAAAAGCTCTCTCCTTCTTTCAAGAGGTGAAGGAGATAAGATGTAATTAATATGTAAGATTCATATTTTCAGGGTTTCTCTTCTATAATACAGACCCTAGTACATGAGGAGGATATCTAGCTCTCATCACACTGCTCTAGAAGAGAGAAAAATTGAGCCTACAAGGAATCAGTGTGATTATTGCTGTAACAGTAATAATCTCTCTCAGTGCCAGAAAACTCGGGTCTACTCTCAAAATAAAGAGGAATAAATATAGTTATTAGAAACATGACATAACATCTAGGTGTTATTGCTTTTTCTATTTGCAGGTCAAGCTCGAAAATAAAATTATCATTGAAGTGACAAGCAATCTGAGTTTTGGAGCAGCTGTTTCCAGGAGTTGGTCTGAGAAAGTCAGGCATCTCATATTTAGAGACCAGGGCACCTGTAAAATTCTCCCATCATCTGTGAAGAAAGGAAAAACATTGACTCCATGGAAAATCTAGCTTGAGTGCAGCAGTTTTGCTTGGAGAAGGAGTCTTGATAGCCCAGTCTTCCAATAATCCTAGAGTAAGCATTAGGGTTATTTTTAGACATGTCTCATCCTTACATCACAGAAAACAATTGTGTTTGGATGGCATAGCACTGACAATTTATAGGCCACACGTAAGAAAGGCCTACATTTAAAAATATAAGAATAATAGTTACTAGTGAGAATATCCTTGAAATTCTAAGCAAAGTTTCTAGGTTAAATTGGAAGGAAACATGAAGCCAGATGGATTTTTATAAGAGTTAAAAATGGGAAATTAAAGTGTGATTTTGGTAAGGTTAAGCTGAATACCAACTTTAGTGGGAGAAGTGTGAGGACTTTAAAGAATAGTGATTTAGAATCAGTCAGAGGAATATTAGATTTTAAGATATGAAAGATATTACATCTTCAGATAGTAAGATTGTTTAGGATGTCATCCTAAGAATAAATTGTTTAAGTGGAAAACAGCAGACGTGGGTGAAAAGAAAAGGTTAAGGAAACCTATACTCTCAAATGGTCCCTTTGCCCAGATCTTAATGTTACCAATCATTAAGGCAAAGGGTTGGAGCTAACCTATGATTCAGGTGCCCAAAATGTATGAGGGAGACATGGTGAGGATGGGATGGAATTGGTATCATTAAGAGATGTAATTTTCAAAAGATGTTTGCAAAAAGCAGTCTAGAACTAGAAAGGAAGCATCCAGTAAAAATGCTAACCTGATGGGGAAACAGTGGGAACAGTGTCAGACTTTATTTTGGGGGGCTCCAAAATTACTGCAGATGGTGACTGCAGCCATGAAATTAAGACACGTACTCCTTGGAAGGAAAGTTATGACCAACCTAGACAGCATATTCAAAAGCAGAGACATTACTTTGCCAACAAAGGTCTGTCTAGCCAAGGCTATGGCTTTTCCAGTGCTCAAGTATGGATGTGAGAGTTGGACTGTGAAGAAGGCTGAGCGCCGAAGAATTGATGCTTTTGAACTGTGGTGTTGGAGAAGACTCTTGAGAATCCCTTGGACTGCAAGGAGATCCAACCAGTCCATTCTGAAGGAGATCAGCCCTGGGATTTCTTTGGAAGGAATGATGCTAAAGCTGAAACTCCAGTACTTTGGCCACCTCATGCGAAGAGTTGACTCATTGGAAAAGACTCTGATGCTGGGAGGGATTGGGGACAGGAGGAGAAGGGGACGACAGAGGATGAGATGGCTGGATGGGCATCACTGACTTGATGGACGTGAGTCTGGGTGAACTCCGGGAGTTGGTGATGGACAGGGAGGCCTGGTGTGCTGTGATTCATGGGGTCACAATGAGTCGGACACGACTGAATGACTGAACTGAACTGAACTGATGCTCTAAGGTCCTGGATGTGAGAAATAAGGATAAGAAAAACGACAAGCCTGCATTTGAGAGTATTTTGTTAAATTGTTTTCTATGAATCCTATAAATAATGATTGTCATTTAAATTCTCTTGTCACTAATTCCAACTTGAATTTTAAAACTAGTTAAATGAACTAATTCTGAATTCAGCAAACTGGTTTTAAAAGCAACTCTGACACTCATTAATATAGGAAAATAAGTTGTCTTCTCTATGCATAACTTTCCTCATCCATTAAATATGGCTATTAATGCCTGACATTGTGTTGCTTTGATATTAAATGAAATAATATGTATAACAGTATGTATAAACTGTATATACCATTTAGCATAGTGCAAGGCACAGAATCTTGTTTCAGTAGTATAGCTTTTAATATTATTTTCTGAATGTCACTTCCCTAGTGATGCCACAAGTTCCAAATCTATTGGCCTTTTATTCTCCCAGTTTTTTTTTTTTTTTTGCTTGTTTGTTTACCTCTTATTATATCCTTGAGCTATTCTAAAGGTCACAGGTTATGTTTTCTCTCAGGAGACACTGAGATGGAGATTAATATTTGTTAGGGATCCAAACTTGTGGAAGGAAGGGGAGAGAAGAAGAATTGGACAAGAGAAGAAATTGAATTGCAACACAGGCTTAATAAACTTTGGTCAATCTCCTGTGTGCATCTGGAGTGGAGCTCATTTTTGTTGTACCAAAATGGCAAATATTTATATGCTTAACTCATCCAGTCTACTAGATACGGGCTGTCAAAGCCATAGAGTAACCTCCAGTGAGGTGTCTCTCTGCAGTTAAGGCAAATCCTTGGGTAGGCTGAAGGAGCCAACAGCTGGAGACTGTGCCCTAATCCACATTCCCAGCAGCCAGGACAAGTCCTTTCTTGACAGAAAATCTATAATTTTCCACTCACATCTATTGTACTGATCTGTGTCTTACATTGGGCTTCCCTGGTGGCTCAGATGGTAAAGAATCTGCTTGCAATACAGGAGACCCAGTTCAATCCCTGGGTTGAACTGGTCCCCTGGAGAAGGAAATGGCAACCTACTCCAGTATTCTTGCCTAGAGAATTTCATGGACAGAGGAGCCTGGCAGGCTACAGCCTATGGGGTCGCAAAGAGTCAGGCACAACTGGAGTGAGTAATGCTTACTTACATGTATGCCTTATATTAGGCACTTACTTAAAAGTATTTATTTATATAAGTATTTTTTAATTTTCATTCTTATATTTGCAATTGAAATATAGGCTACATACTGCACAGAGCAAGTTTAATATTTCAATTTCAGGCATCATAGCACCATAGACATTGCTCAGCAAATAAGAACCATGAAAAAATAACTACTTTTTGAATCATGGATAAAATGATTAATATGAGAGCATTTCCTTTATTCAGATTGCATTGTGAATGTTCTATAGTCTGTTCTAAAGGATGAATCAAGTGTGTATTTTAGCATAAGTATCGATTCACCAAAGTTTAGAGCAGATTTTGTATAAGCACACCTTAGTCCTAACAGAAGTTATTCATCTGACATACATGTATTAAATTCCTATTATATCCCAGATGCTATTCTAAGTTCTGGGAATACAGCAGTAAACAAAATAGACCACTTATCTACTGTCATGGAGTCATGGATATTATATTCTAGTAGAAATTCAGTGGCTTTCTGAAGAGGAACACCATAGCTTCATCTATAAAAGGAAGAAATATATCACCACAATGAACCTGACAAAATGGTGGAATAGGCAGCCAGACTTACTCTGCTTTGTAGGGGAAAATATCTCTGTCAACTGAAAAGATTCCTGGACTTGGCAAAGTGTTTTAGGAACATTAACTTCAGATGAATATTCAGTCTCTGATTCATTTGGTAGGGGTAAGCAGGCAAGTCTTTTATTCCCAGTGGAAATCACAATGCTAGACTTTTGGTATTTTGATAATTGTTTTGGTTTAATCCACAAAACCCACACCTTCCTGTAGTTTCTGATTACTGGCATGGAGTAGTTTCTGCATCCTCAATGTGTGTGTCTGTGTGTGTGTGTGCACTCGCGCGTGCACAAAATTATATTAATCTCACTAGCATTCATAGCCTCTGTATTGCCTTCCGTAACAGAAGAGTGAAGAGAAATACTCGTATCAAGTATTCTTTAGTACATCAATATATAGTTAAAACAAGGAGTTGAGGAAGTAATTTAAACTCAAAAAAAAAAAAAAAAAGATTACATGAATTAGTAAGTGTGATCTGGCTGTCGGAGAACATGAATTTTCCCGTTGCCTACCATGAGACAACAGTCCACTTAGACAATGACAATAGTTTGATTTTCCCTATTACCTTCTTAGACAAATAGGATTTAGAATTATTCAAACACTCATAGGAGTATTGTTTACCCGGCTGTGGTCAGCCAAGTAGTGTCTACAATAGGAAGAGAAAAGTTGGAGCTTAGAGCTGCATTGTGAGCAAAAGCAAAGGTTAAAAGCATTCTTTAAAAAGCCCTTTGCTCTGAGAAATGTCTTCTGGAGGTGTAACCCAGACCTCCTGGGAGAAGCTGGAGTGCTCTGAGCATTTGTGAATCTGTGATTTTGTCCCAGAGGAGCAAATTTCTTACATGCAAACAAAAATTTGTGTTATCTGCAGAACCTTACTTGCTGTGACTTCAGTCATATTTAAGTCACATGAGTTAGTTCAGTGAAATACAGTGTAAAGGCAGAAAATCACACCCTATCATCTTCCAAAAATAGGAAATGAAATGACATGAAAAATGCAATAAAGGATACTGAGTAGGTGCCACCTGAGCAGATAGATTGTGCTAAATTTTTACATAGGCTATTTCATGTGTGTATGACAGTAAAGTCACTAAAGATATTATGAATGTCTGTACAACTATATTATTATTAATTAAATATTTCAATTTCAATCTGCAATATATATATTTTCCTCTTTCAGAAATATTTTCCTACTGAGGGCATTTTCTACCCAGGAACAACAAAAATTGGTTACCTTCCTTGACATCTCTTTGTGACCCACTAGTGAGATAAAAAGAATTAAGAAGGTAAAGAATCAGGAAAAGGTCTTTGCATAATCTCTCCATATGTTTTACATCTTTTCTTTGCCCAGCTCCCAGCATCATTTTTCTATAAGGGTGAAATGCACTAAGTATTTTTATAGATTGTAAAATACATTCTTTTTGCCGACAAAGATCCATATAGTCAAAGCTATGATTTTTCTAGTAGTCATGTATGGATGTGAGAGTTAGACTATAAAGAAAGCTGGGCACCGAAGAATTGATGCTTTTGAACTGTGGTGTCGGAGAAGACTCTTGAGAGTCCCTTGGACTTCAAGGAGATCCAACCAGTCCATCCTAAAGGAAATTAGTCCTGGATATTCATTAGAAGGACTGATGCTGAAACTCCAGTACTTTGGCCACCTGATGCCAAGAGCCAACTCATTAGAAAAGACCTTGATGCTGAGGGAGATTGAAGCCAGGAGGAGAAGGGGACGACAGAGGAAGAGATGGTTGGATGCATCACTGACTGAATGTACATTTGTTTGAGTACATTTGTTTGAGCAAGCCCCCAGAGATGGTGAAGGACAAGGAAACCTGGCATGCTGCAGTCCATGGGTTTGTAAAGAGTCAGACACTACTGAGCTACTGAACAACAACAAATTTTTATAGACTGTAAAATACATCCTTTCTTCTTTTTAGATTTTATTCTTTCCTTCCTTTTTTACTTACTTTTTTCCTTCTTCCCTTCTTTCTTTCATTCAACAAACATTTAAATAGTGGTATGTGAAGAACACTCTAGAAATAATTTATTATGCTGCTGTTGTTGAGAATTTATGGTATGAAAGTGAAGGTTTGTCTCTGCCAAGGATTTGTGCTCAGAAGTTTCCTTCATGTAAAATTTAATTCATTTGTCTCAAGATTAAGGCCAAAATATTAATTTACAACTACTAGTTTGTATTTTCTTAATAAACATACCTTTAAAAATTAAAATATATACATTATATGAGATTTTTTAATTTAACCTATTTAGTTTAATAGTGAGAAACTCGTGTTACTTTTTTATGATCATATTCAATAGATTACACAAAAATTTTGGTTTTAGAGTTAGGGATAATTAGCTAGGGTTTAGGGACAGGGAAACCAAAAAATGATATACATATGCTTGTTAGTTTCCTATTGCTGCCATATCAAATTAGCCACAAACTTGGGGGCTTAAAACAACCAAAATTTATCCTCTGTAGTCAAGAGACCAGAAGTCCAAAATCAAGCTTTCAGAATGTCCATACTTCTTCTAAAAGCTATAGATAAGAAATCTTCTTTACCTCTTCTAAATTCTGATGTCTGCAGGCATTTCCTTATCTTGTGACCACTTAACTCTAATCTCTGTCCCCATTATCACATGGCTTCCTTCCTTCTGTCTCTGTGTGTCCTTTTTTGTCTTTCATAAAGCTACTCTCATTGGATTTAGGACTCACAATAAGCCAGTATAATTTAATCTCAATCTTTACCTTTATTACATCTGCAAAGCCTCTGTTTCTAAATAAATTCATATTCTAAGATCACAGGTGGACATGAATTGTGAGGGAACACTGCATGTGTTAATCCAAAAGGTGAATATTTTAGAAACGTTACAAGATTTGTTGGATTCTGTAATATGCCACTACTATCTCCCTTCATGAATGAAGGGCCTACTGGGTGTGGTGCTGGCAGATAATCTTCAAATATAGTAAACCTAATATTCAGAAATCACTTCAGCTGAAAACGGTCACTTCCCCCCAGGATTCGCTAAGTAGATTGCATCCAGTGGCTGATTAACACAGGGAGAAGTGCTAAAGACACAGTATACTCAATATAGTTCACAAGGGACTTCATATCTTCACCTCTCTGGGCAGGGTCAACCTAAGTTTCTACTGAAATTGCTTTACATCTTGACCTTTCCAACTACCATGTATATTTCTTCCCTTTGCCAAGTTCCTCTCACACTGCTCCCCCAAAGGCATTCCCTTGTTAACATCCTCCTGTACACTGAAATTTGCCCCAGATTGTGCTTCCTGGGACAGAATTCCTTCTGATGTATAAGCCATGAATACACAACTTAAATGACTCTTTCACAAAATAATACTAGCTGTCATTATTATATCTTCTACTCTATTTTTATTCTATTTTTATCCCAGTTTAGTCTATCCTATCACATTCTACCTGTCCTCTCCTGTCTATCTTATCTTGAACTATTCCATCTATCTCAAAGGAAGAGACAGAGATTAGAGAATCTATGTCAAGATCAGCTCAATGGACACACTAAATCATAGTCTGAAAAAAATTTCTCTAGCAAGTTTGCTCTGAAAATAAGGTACATCCTTCTAATTGCAGTTACACTGACCCCTAAGGGACAGTTTTTAAAAATTTATAAATACATTCACAATAATCCTCTAGATCATGCAAATGATGACTTAGTTTATTGTTTTAGCAAAACATCATTACAATGTCTAGAAATGCTTAAAAAGATACACATTAAACATGCAACCACTCATTACATTAATAAAAATTATAAAATATAAACTTAAAAGATTATTTTATTTTTTATTTTTTTTAATTTTATTTTATTTTTAAACTTTACAATATTGTATTAGTTTTGCCAAATATCAAAATGAATCCACCACAGGTATACCTGTGTTCCCCATCCTGAACCCTCCTCCCTCCTCCCTCCCTATACCCTCCCTCTGGGTCGTCCCAGTGCACCAGCCCCAAGCATCCAGCATTGTGCATCGAACCTGAACTGGTGATTCGTTTCATACATGATATTATACATGTTTCAATGCCATTCTCCCAAATCTCCTCACCCTCTCCCTCTCCCACAGAGTCCATAAGACTGATCCATACATCAGTGTCTCTTTTGCTGTCTCGTACACAGGGTTATTGTTACCATCTTTCTAAATTCCATATATATGCGTTAGTATACTGTATTGGTGTTTTTCTTTCTGGCTTACTTCACTCTGTATAATAGGTTCCAGTTTCATCCATCTCATTAGAACTGATTCAAATGTATTCTTTTTAATGGCTGAGTAATACTCCATTGTGTATATGTAAAAAATGTGTCATTGATCTTTCTAAATTAAGATAGAAAAGTTTGATTTAATTAACCAATTGCTAAACAGATAAGCAAATAAATATTTCTTACCCTAAAACAGAATTTGGCCTGACACCCTTAACTTGCCAAATAGCACCCACAACAAACCCTCTAATGGTAGTAGTTTTTGTTTTTTGCCTGTGCCTGGTCTTTGTGGGCTTTTCTCTAGTTGTGATGAGCAGGGGCCACTCTCCAGTTGGGATGCCAGGGCTTCTCATTGCCATGGCTTCTCTTGTTGCAAAGCATGGATTCTAGGCACATGGGTTTCAGTATTCACAGCTCCCTGGCTCCAGAGCACAGGCTCAGCAGTTGTAGCATGCGGGTTTAGTTGTTCTGGGGCATGTGGGGTCTTCCTGGATCAGGGATCAAACCTGTGTCTTCTGCATTAGCAGGTGGACTCTTTACCATTGAGTCACCAGGGAAACCCAGTTATAGATTTTTGATAACAATTTTCACTATAGTTTTCTACCTTCTACTTGGTACACTTTCAGAATGAGTCACACACCCCCCAAATTATTTAAAATCAGGTGTCAAGCCATTCTAAGTTCCATATCTTGTCATCACTTATATTATCCACATGGACATTTTTTCCTTATTCTGACATTTAATATATATGTATGTATATAACTAAAATTTAAAAGAAACGACAAAATTCTTGCTTCAATATGGTTGTCTGTTGAAAGTAAATATTTGAAAAAAAAGATACAGGCATAATATAGTATGAAAATTCTAATCATGTGTTCCAACTTTCTGGGTTTGAATTCTATTGTTCAATGTTAAAAGTATTTAAATGTTGGGTCCTTTGTTGCTTCACTTTAAAAATTATAATGAGGGAATTCCCTGAGGGACCAGTGGTTAAGATTCTGCATTTTCACTGCCACTCGCCTGGGTTCAAACCCTGGTCGGCGAACTAAGATTCCACAAGTCACACAGTGTTCACACAAAAAAATAAATAAAAATAAATGATATTGAGACTGGCAAGAATATTTCGAGGTAGGCTGAATGGAAAAGTAACTTTTTAAGGAAAGTAATCAAGAATGCTAGACACATTATGCAGGTTTGATGTTAGTTTAAAAAATTAAAAAATAAAGATTCAGAAATTGATTTTAAGTGCATTTCTAAGTTGATATTTTGGTTCTCATCAAAGTATGTAAAAAATCACATGGATTTTAGAGAACTATCTTCTTTCCATACTGAGAATCTAAAAAGGTAGGATATTCTTAAAACTTAACGGTGTTAGGTAGTTAGAATAGGAAACAGGAGTCCAGAAGGGCAGTGGCTAAAAGACAAGGAAGAGAAAAGCCCTCGAAAATAGAACAAAGGAAGGTCCGAGGACTGGAGTGAGGACCTCAGGTAGAACAAACAACATTCCTGGCTAGCCCAATTTACATAGGACAGGCCCAGAGGGAGAAAAAAACAAACAAACAAACAAACATATAAAAAGAGGAGCCAAAGGTCTGGGGGTCTCTCTCTCTCTCCTGTGGGCTAGGGTGCTCTTCTCTTGACATCTTTGGGTTGACATGCCCTCACGCCTCGAGGGTGGATTTTCCTGCTATTTTCTAAATAAAATACAGCTGTAACACAGAGCTATAACACTGATTTGTCTAAGAGCTATATCATGGCCTGTTCAAGACCTGAGAGCTGTAATACGATCTGTCCAAGACCAGAGAGCTGTGACGCAGGGCAGGCTTTAATGTCCATCACTCCAAATCTTTGTTGTGATGAGACAGAACTGAGGAGCGTACACTCGCCTGACATCTATGGTGCCGAGATTCGGATTTAACCTGGCTGAAACAACCCCAGCACAGCCCCGGCAAGGAGGAGACCAAGCACAGCAGGAGCCCAACTGAGTGAAGCTCCCACAGTAGAAGCGGAACGTGAAGGAAACCCAGCACAGGGGAAGTGACAAGAGGCCTATCATACTGGAAACCAGACAGCGAAAAATGAACTCAGCAGAAAGCTAACGCGACTCAATCTCAGATTCCAGAAGACCTCAAGTTTAGGTAGGAGGTCCTCGCTCCTACGGTTGGAGGGACATATGCCTAACAAAAACTTAATTCCTTTACAATCTCTTGTTTCTTTTCCCTCGAACCCCTCATGAACAGATGGGTGGCAGTGGGTGCAATTGAGAGACTCTGGAGAGGCTACTCTTTGGTATGTCCCAAAGGCACTATCTGCTGAGCCCCAGTAGCTGTTACCCAAGACGGTGGGGCTTCTTCTGTCCTTACTCTTCTTTGTGCCAAGGATCAGGCCAATGAAAACTGTGAGCACTGGTCAGATATTTAACAGATTTTCTGGCAGGCTATGAAGGGGATTCCTTGACATGTTTTTCCCACTGCTTTTCCCTCCTGTCCCTCAGCTCTCTCTCCCAGGACTCAAGCCCAGCCAAAATCCAGGATGCGTGGCTTCAGGACCTAATGAAGTTCAGGCTCTTGTGTCTCATTGAAAAAATTCAATGAGAGACAAAGCAATAGGTAAGAGGTGGATTTGTTAGGATTCAGAGAAGCACACTCTGCAGGGTGCAGGCCATGGGATGTGGCCTGGCTAGGTTTTGCTAGTGGGATGAATTCATATGCTGATGAGGGGGATGATCATCCCAACCATTGGGGAACCACCCACTCCTCCATCTTTTGACAGTGCCGTAGAGCTGTCCTGCACCTCTGAGTGTGTCATTTGGCTTACAGATTGGGGATTAGATTAACTTGAATTTGACTTGTCATCTTGGACCCAATTGATTTTAATTGGTTTACATTATGCCCTTGTGTTATGTCATTCTTTCAAAGGTTGTGCCCTGCCCTTGCCCCCCTCCTGTTTCTTGCCCTTTTCCTCAGCCCTGTCCAAGCCCACAGTGTCGCCTCTATAATCTTATGGAGGGACAACCAGAAAATAGCTGGCCCTTGGGAGGAAAATACTGTATAATATCCAACCCCTCTAGATATTCAGCCCTTCATCTTCCATGTTTCCTACAACATGTACAACATCAACATCTCAGTGAACTTGCTAGGGCGGGTGACAGGTGCACAATACCTGCTAGAAGTCCATCAGTTGGCATCTCTTCAAAGGCAATTGGACTTCCAGGGATAATGTTTGCCACTTTGGGAGTTAGCCCTGCAGGCCGTTGGGGCCCAAACCCTTACCACCCTTCTCCTAAAGTTACAAACATACCCCTGGTTCAAATCTCCACTCCACTTTTATAGAACATCTGGTCTGCTGCCTCTTAACAAATTTGTTCTTAAGCCAATTACTAACTCCTACAATCAGGACCTTGCCCCCTTGTAGGCAATGTTGCTCCACCCAGTCTATTATTTAAAAACCTTAATGCCCCTAACAGGACCAGATAACCCACTCCTTTGTCACTACTTCTGTTATTACCTAAAGTGGATCTATGACAATGAAATGTTTACCATTGGAGACACCCTAACCTGCTCTAATGGAGAACTAGGGAAAGAAATCAGTGACTTACAATCCCTTAGAGCCATAAGAGGATAAGGCTTATGACTGTTACACTGTTTCCCAGTCTCAGGGCACAGGCTTAGATTGCTTTACATCATGATACCTATTCCCATCCATGGTAGGCAAATCAGCAATGAGTTAAGATTACAACCTCTTCATCTTACCCAGCACTGGTCATACTGGAGACTTTGGGGACATCCAACTCCAGTCTGGGGGTGCCAGGAGGTCAACCTGCCTTGATCTGCCTAGAGATCTGGTCCTTGAAAGGTTGTCATGCCTCAAACTGCTCGGGGTTTCGCTAGTCCAGGGGTCCCAGGAGGTCGTCACGCCTCGACCTGTACAGGGACCCAATTCTTGAGAGGCTGTCACGCTTTGACCTGCCCAGGGATTCGATCTCCAGGAGGCTGTCATGTCTCAGCCTGCCTGGGGATCTGAACCCTGACCTGGGGATGCCTGGCTCTCAGGTTGCAACAGTTCTGGGTAGGATAAGCTTCAGAAAGACTCACCTCTAAGGAAGTCCACCCATGGAAATAAAAGGAAGCCTATTACTTGTGGGACTGTGCCCAGTCTCGGCAATAACTCAGGAGCCCAAAGAGAACCCTATTGCCTTTCTGGAAATGCTAAAAGAGGCCCTCCAAAAGTTTACCAATCTGGACTTAGACTCTTACAAGGGACAGGTGATTTTAAAGGACAAATTCCTGTCCCAATGTGCATCAGATATCAGAATTAAGTTACAACAGCTACAGCAGCAGGACCCTGCTGCCTTTTTAGATGAGATGGTCCAGACAGCCACCAATACCTTTTACAACAGAGAACAGGAGAAGGAGGCCAAGGCCCAAGAAAGGGAGAGAGGAAAGAGACAAGGCATGCCCAGATGCTGCCTGCCCTCCAGGGAAGCCCTATGGCAAACCCTGAGTCGTTGAAGGACAAGGCAGGAAGCAAAAGCCTGATCTGTAGACAGTCGGGGCATTGGCCCAAAGAGTGTCCAAACTGTGACAAGTCTCCTAAAATGGCTTTCTAAAAATCCCATCAACTGGAACATTGGGTGGCACTTTGCCCTCGGGACCCAAGAGCCTCAAGGTCAAGTGCCAAGCCTTCCCTCACAATGGTTCAACAGGACTGAAGCAGCCCGTTCCAGCCAGCCCGCCTGTCACAGATAACCTTCTCGGGGCTGGAGCCAATGGTGCAACTGGATGTGGCAGGTACGTCCGAGAATTTTTTGGTTGACACGGGGGCTGTCTTGATCTCCTACTCCGGAGACTTTTCCTCCCAAACCTGTACCATTTTGGGTGCTACAGGAAAAACAACTACTAAAAGATTCACCAGATCACTTCTTTGTTGCTGGGATGGACAAATATTTTCCCACCAGTTTCTGTTGGTCCCTGAGTGTCCTACTCCCTAATGGGGAAGAGATATACTCACTAAACTGGGGACCACCCTTGTGATGGGAAGCTTTTCAGCCCCTAGAGCCCTACAGCTTCTGGTTACTACTGAAGAACCCATGACACCTTCTCCAATTGAGAGGGACCAAGAACTATGGGAGGACAAAATTAACCCCCAGGTGTGGGACTAGAGGATTCCTGGATGAGCCCACCAAGCTGAACTGGTCATCGTTGTCCTCTGAGATCCCACTCGGTTTCCTAACCGGAAACAATATCCACTCAGAAGAGAGGCTCAGGAGGGACTACAGCCTCTTATAAATAAATTCCTTGCTTGTGGGCTATTAGTCCCCACCAATTTGCCATGTAACACCCCAGTACTCTCAGTAAAGAAAGAGGACGGAAGCTGGTGAATGGTTCAAGATCTCCAGATCATAAATGAAGCTGTAGTCCCCCTCTGTCCCACAGTACCCAATCCCTATGTAATCTTGGGAGAAATCCCACCCAGTTCCAAGTGGTTTACAGTCTTGGATCTCAAAGATGCATTTTTTTGCATACCACTGGCCAAAGAACCCCAATATCTTTTGGCCTTTGAGTGGGAGGCCCAGGAGAAAAACACCAACAGATGACTTGGACAATATTACCTCAGGGGTTCAGAGATAGCCCCCACTTGTTTGGACAGACCCTTATCCAGGATCTCCTAGATCTGGACCTGGGACTGAATGAGAAAATATTACAATATGTAGATGACTTACTAACCTGCTCTCCAGATGAAAAAAATGCCCAACAACATGCAACTCAGGTTCTAAACTTTTTGACAGAAAGGGGATATAAAGTCTCCTATGCTAAGGTACAGATGTGAAGGTCCTGTGCTAAGGTCAAGACAAAGGTCACTTACTTGGGGGTTCAGATTACACACAGGTCCAGGAGGCTGTCCTCTGATCCGGTACAAGGAATCCTCCAGTTGCCCTCCCCCATGACTCGGAAACAATTGCGAGCTTTCCTGGGGCTAACTGGGTATTGTAGAATCTGGATTCCCAACTATGGTCTAATTGCCCAGCCCTTATATGAAAGCTTAAAGAGACAGGATGATTCAATCCCACTGATGTGGGGAACTCCTCAAAAGAAGGCAGAGGCTACACTAAAACAGGGCTTAATTCAGGCACCTGCCTTGAGGTTGCCAGACCAAGGAAAAGCATTCCAACTTTATGTACATGAAAGAGAGGGAATAGCCTTGGGAGTGTTAACTCAAAGGTTGGCATCTGAGCCCCAGCCTGTAGCTTACTTATCCAAGAGGCTCGATCCAACTGCCTGAGGCTGGCCCGCCTGTCTTGGAAATATTCCAGCTATTGCAATCATGATAGAAGATGCTTTAAAACTCTCTTTTGGGAGCAAACTAACTATTTTTACCAGCCACCAAGTAAAACAACTCCTAAATGGGAGAAGCCATTTATTGTCACCCTGCTTATTTAACTCATATGCAGAGTAAATCATGAGAAACCCTGGACTGGAAGAAACACAAGCTGGAATCAAGATTGATGGGAGAAATATCCATAACCTCAGATACCCAGATGACACCACCCTTAGGGCAGAAAGTGAAGAGGAACTCAAAAGCCTCTTGATGAAAGTGAAAGTGGAGAGTGAAAAAGTTGGCTTAAAGCTCAACATTCAGAAAACAAAGATCATGGCATCTGGTCCCATCACTTCATGGGAAATAGATGGGGAAACAGTGGAAACAGTGTCAGACTTTATTTTTGGGGGGCTCCAAAGTCACTGCAGATGGTGACTGCAGCCATGAAATTAAAAGACACTTAGTCCTTGGAAGGAAAGTTATGACCAACCTAGATAGCATATTCAAAAGCAGAGACATTACTTTGCCAACAAAGTTCTGTCTAGTCAAGGCGTGGTTTTTCCTGTGGTCATGTATGGATGTGAGAGTTGGACTGTGAAGAAGGCTGAGCACCGAAGAACTGATGCTTTTGAACTGTGGTGTTGGAGAAGACTCTTGAGAATCCCTTGGACTGCAAGGAGATCCAACCAGTCCATTCTGAAGGAGATCAGTCTTGGGATTTCTTTGGAAGGACTGATGCTAAAGCTGAAACTCCAGTACTTTGGCCACCTGATGCGAAGAGTTGACTCATTGGAAAAGACTCTGATGCTGGGAGGGATTGGGGGCAGGAGGAGAAGGGGACGACAGAGGATGAGATGGCTGGATGGCATCACTGACTCGATGGACGTGAGTCTGAGTGAACTCCAGGAGTTGGGAGTTGGTGATGGACAGGGAGGCCTGGCGTGCTGTGATTCATGTGGTCGCAAAGAGTCGGACATGACTGAGCGACTGAATCGAACTGAACTGACTGATCAAAGAATCCTCAGATATCAAGGAATGCTGATGGAAAATCCAGACCTAACTATATCCCCTTGTGAGGTTCTTAACCCAGCCACACTCCTGCTTACCCCCGAGGGCTCTCTCCCCTTTCACTCTTCTCTAGAAACCTTGGACCACTGGACAAAACCCCTAGAGGGATTGTCAGAAGATCCTCTGAGCAATCTTGAGAAAATCTTGTACACTAGTGGAAGCAGCTTTCTCTTGGATGGAAAAAGAAGAGCCAGGTATGCAGTCGTTTCCAATTTTGAGATCATAGAGGCTAAGCCTCTGTCATCAGTTACTTCAGCCAAATTAGCTGAGCTCATAGCCCTTACTCGAGCTTTAGAGTTGGGAAAAGGAAAAAGAGTAGCCATTTACACTGACTCCAAGTATGCCTTTCTGGAGCTACATGCACATGCTGCTATTTGGAAAGAAAGGGGCCACTTGACCACCCGAGGGTCCCCAATCAAATATGGTGATCAAATTCTTAGACTCTTGGAGGCAGTCCATCTGCCCACTGAGGTTTAAATCTCCCACTGTAAAGGACACCAAAAAGGGAGCACAGAAGTGGCTCGAGGGAACCAAGCAGCTGATCAGGCAGCTAAGAGAGCAGCATTATAGGGTTGTTACCCTAGTTCCACAGACTAATTTGCCAGAAACTCCTTCATATACTGAAGGTGAGACTCTTAAAGCTAAGAGTGAGGGCTTTCAAGAAGATCATATGGGGTGTTCCAAAAGGAGGGACTCCTTTTTCTACCTGGGAGCCTCCAATGGAAGTTGGTTAACTCTTTACATGCCACCACTCATTTAGGGGAAAAGGCCCTCCAAAGATTACTAGAAAGGTCCTTCAGAGGAACAGGCCTCCAAACGACTATAAGGCAAGTGGTCTCCTCTTGCCCCACTTGCCAGATAAACAATCCCCAAGGAGCTTGAAGACCCCAGTTGACCCAGCCTGTCCAACGACGTGGGACCTACCCAGGAGAGGACTGGCAGACGGAGTTCACCAAGATGCCAAGTTCACCAAGTTTCTCAAGGGTATAAATACCTAATAGTCATGATAGATACATTCGCAGGATGGATTGAAGGCTTTCCCACCTGAACTCAGAAGGATGAGGAGGTGGTAAAAAAAAATACTGCTCCATGAAATCATTCCAAGATTTGGTCTGCCCAAGTCATTGCAAAGTGACAATGGGACATCATTTATTTCTAAGGTAACCCAAAGGGTCTCTAAAGCATTGGGCATTACTTATCTCCATTGTGCCTGGAGGCCTCAATCTTCAGGAAAAGTAGAAAGAGTCAACCAATTCTTAAAACCAGTGATAAAAAAGGTAACCCAGGATATCTCCCTGGGATGGAAGGAGGCTTTACCCATATTGCAGAGGCTCTCCTCTGCACCAGTATTGCCCCTAAGGAACAGGTTGGTCTTAGTCCTTTCAGATCCTATATGAGAGATCTTTTGTTTATGTCAATGTCTTCTCGACCCAGAGGTTCAGACCCTCCAGTCTTATACCATGGCCATTGGACAATTCCAACAGGATATATGCTGTGGGGTATAAACCAGGACCCAAAAGATTCTAAGGAGTCATCACCATATGTTCCAGGGACTCAAGTCCTAATTAAAATCTGGAAAGATGGGTCCCCAAAGGCTCAACTCCAGCCCACATGGAAGTGCCCCTACCCTGTAATACTTTCTACCCCCATAGCAGTCAAAGTAGCAGGGCATGACTCCTGGATTCACTACTCAAGAGTCAAGCCGTGGAAAAAAAACACAAGAGGACACTCAATACACTTGTGAGTCCCTGGAAATCTCAGGGGCTATTGTAGTACCTATTCAGGACTACAAATGGGTGCCATTCTAATGAACACCCTCAAAATCTGGTTTCTGGGGATAAGATTTCTCAGGATAGCTCTAAAAAGCCAGCACAACTTGGCAGGGATTGTACTCCAAAACAGACAGGAGATAGATACTCTGATCCCTGAACAGGGAGGGATTTGGTGATGGGAATTTGGAGTTGGCTAATGCCCCTACTAGTCCTTGTTATCACCATATTGACACTGCTCATGATTGTTCCATGTATTATCAATTGTCTAACCTGTTTTGTCTCTGACCAGGTCAACAAGCTACAACATGCAGTGCCAGTTCAACAAAGATATAAAACTACAGCCGACCACGGAAAATATCACTCACCCTTAGATGGACACTGCTATAAGGACTCTGAGGCTTGAGACTAGCAAGAGGGGGAGGCCCAATACCCCTCACCATCCCAGTTCAGCAAGAAGTATTCAGAAAGACCTCAATGCTGCTATTCCCAAAGAATTGGGCCTCCCATCTCTTGAGGGAGGAATGCTAGGTAGTTAGAATAGGAAATAGGATTCTAGAATGGTGGTGGCTAAAAGACAAGGAAGAGAGAAGCCCGCAAAAATAGAACAAAGGAAGGTCTGAGGACTGGAGTGAGGACCTCAGGTAGAACAAACAACACTCCTGGCTAGCCCAATTTACATAGGACAGGCCCAGGGGAGGAAAAAACATATAAAAAGAGGAGCCAAAGGGCGAGAGATCTCTCTCTCCCCCACGCGCTGGGGCGCTCTTCTCTTCACCTCTTTGGGTTGACATGTCCTCACGCCCTGAGGATGGATTTTCCTGATATTTTCTAAATAAAATAGAGCGGTAACATAAAGTTGTAACACTGATTTGTCTAAGAGCTATAATGCAGCCTGTTCGAGACCTGAGAGCTATAACACGGTCTGTCCAAGACCCGAGAGCTGTGGCGCACCTGGGGTTTAATGTCCATCACTCCAAATCTTTGTTGTGATGAGACAGAACTGAGGAGCATACATTCACCTGACAATGAGTTATAAAATTGAGGTAGACACATTCTAGGGGCCATAAAAACTAGAGACAAAACAGTATAAAAGAGATAATTATCAGCACATTTGTCACTATTAATAATGGGAACATTTCCATAAGAGAGCTGTAGTTTGGATATCTTAAAATCCCTCTGTGATATTTGTTTTCCCAGCACAATGTTTAAGCAGTGACAATGACTCTCTCTTGTTACCCAAAGCAGAGACACAAAACCAGAAAGGTCACAGTGCTCTGATAAACTCCACTGAGAAAAGAGCACGTACATCCAGGTTTTCGACTCTCTTGAAATCAATAAGCTTCCAAATGTCTCTGGGAAGCCATGCTTCTTGTGAGGCAGGTTGTCCTTTCCAGATCTACAGGCACCTTACTTTGGGTGTTTCAACACTTAGCAGGTCGATCAGCTGTTACCAGTACTGATTCCTCTGAGGAAATGGGTCCTTATCTTTTCAGTTCAGCCAGCTGAGAGATCCTGAATAGAGAAGAGAAAGTGAAGGAATTTGGTAGTAAAGCACATAGGGGAAGAGCAGACCGACATGGTACATAAATGGGATTTGGTTGGCTGCCTGCCTCTCTTTTCTTTCCTAGTCTGTGCTCATATCTTAATATTTTATAGTTCCATTTCTTCATCTTTTTCTTCCTTCCTCATAATGTGAGAATATAAGCCTGGCTAAAATCTGATATGATAGCAAAAGCACCAAGATAGTCAACAAAACAAAAGCTCCCTTTAGACACATTAGAAGCTAGGCAGAAATTGCTTAATATTTTTCCAGTAGCTGTTTTGCTCAATATTGTGGACTCTCCCCTGAGAGGTCATAACACTTACTGTAAGTACATTTGCGCTCCATGAATCCACAGTCAACTGAGCTTGCTATAAATCAATTAGTACTTTGCATGAGCTGTGCTTTATTTCAAATATAAAATCAGCAAAATCCACATGTTTAAACAGTGTGTTTCAGATATCTTACTAACACTATTTTCAGAACAAAATATTTCTGATGTGGGAACATGCTGCGCTGAGTTACAAAGACAAATATATATTTTTTTTTTCCCCAAAGAATTGAATTCATGTAGACTTCCATAAAGTGAAAATACTTGGCCTATGTTAAAATTATCTTTTTTTCTTTTTTTGTCTTTTTCAACAAATTTTATTTTAAAATAATTAAACACCATTTACTTAAGTTGGGCCTCTCTTCCAATTTCATATAATTTCTGAAAAATACTTATTCTTAATCTTCCATGTGTTCCATAAATATCTTATCCACACACACTTGTCCTTGGTAACACCTGTTTTTCCATCAAGAGGTATACTAAAGAATTAACTCAGGTACCATGATGCTTTCCCTAAGCTCATCAAAGAAATTGGTTTTATATTTGCAATACAGAAAACAAAAGTTTGAGGTGATTGAAAAATTAAAGGAAGACCCATCTTTGCACTTTTTCTGTAAACGTCTGGATTATTTTATCAACTACTAACTGAGTCAGTAAATAGCACTTAAAAACAGATACTCTGGAGCCAGACTGCAGACCTACTATTTTCTCCATTTATTTTCTGTATGATGTCGTTAAATTTTGCTTAATTTCCATCTAGTTAATTCACTTGTAGAAAGTGGATGATAATACTTTGAAACTAAATTCATAGGCATATTATTAAAATTAATTGAATGCACACATATACACTTAGCAATTAGAATCCCCCTTTGTAATATAAATAGAAGATGGACAAATAAATATATATATATGTAAGAACAATGAATATATTAGCCATAATTCATAAATTCATTGGCATAGTATGTGCCCTATCAAACCTAGAGACTCAAAAGTACACACATTACAAAAGGTCTAAAACCAATACACACAGTTCTTGGTGCACAGAAGGCATATAGGAAATGCCTTCTGACTTGAAATGAAGCAGGAGCAAAAGAGATCTCTGCCATTGAAACTGATCTTTTTCAGAATGAGTATCTGCTATGTGTAGGACAGTCACCAAGTTTAGGCCAGGACCCAAAAATACAAAAATTAATTTAAAAATGTGAATGTGTGTGTTTTCATGTTGCAAAGCAGAAACAGAAGTTTTATTTAGAGGAATAAATAAATTCCTTCCTTCTTTAGAAGGAAAGGATTTCCTTTCCTTCCTTCATTAGAAGGAAATGAGCCTAAGTGAAAAAAGCTGGAATAGTTTGCCAGATGAGATTTTACAGTTGGATTTTGGATAGGCAAAGCATTTTGAGCTTGCAAAATGGACATTGAAATGAGAATGAATGGCATTTGAAATTATATGAGAAGTCTGCTTGAATCTGAAGGAGTTGAAAATAATTCTACAGGCATAGCATTTGGATAACAGACACCAAGCAGAAGAGTGTTTTGGAGAGATAAGTAAAGATCACACAGTCTACAAACGGCCTGTTCAACATGAGTAGGAATTGATACTTTATTTTCTAGTATTTCAGAGCTCTTGTGACTGTTAAATAGAATTATATACTCAGATTTTCATTACAGAAAGAGCACTTTAATAGAAGTGTTGTAGGAGTATTCCCATGAAGAAAGGATATAAATTTTGAGTAAATTCTTTCAGTGATACACTTTGAGTATAAATGGACATATCAGAATTAAAAGAATAGATCAACATGAGATAAGTTAAACATCTTTAAAACCCTGACTTATGTGAAGTGAACTGGAAAAGGGGAATAGCTCTCATGGTGAATGCTCCCAGGGATGTGCTGGTAAATGGGCTCTCTAATAAACAAGAATAAATTTAAAAAATTGAAAGTGCTGAATTATACAATTTGCCAGTTTCCATGGTATAAATATTCCCATCAAGGTGAATGAATTTCAACCTATCAGCATGATGTCACCGATTCAGAGTTAGGAGAAATGTGAACAACTGACTCTCATAAGTCAGGAAGGACCTGGTTTCAGCACACTATTCCCTGGGGTCGGTGGCTTGCATAACCAGATTGGTTAGGATGTCATTAAAAATGGAGGGGATTGAGAAGAAAGAGCTTTTGAAAGAGATGAGTTGTGAATTTAGTTTGAAATATACTAAATACGATATGCTTCTAAGACATCCAGGCATAGATGCCCATGCTAGTGGTCATTAAGTGGATGGAATTGACAGGGAGCAGTCAGTCCTGACTAGTATTATAAAACCTTGGAGAAAATTGGGAAATACCTAACTTAAGAAGCATTTGTATGGATTGTAGTGGAAAGGACATGTTCAAATGATGCATCAGAATTGATGAACTGGTTTATAGAAGAGAAAGAAGCTAAGGATGTTTACAGATTTATTTCCTTGATGACTTTTTTTTCTAACAATGCCATCAAGCAAGGTATACAAGAAACAGGTAGGTAGATACATACAGGCTTGTGTATCAAAAATAATAAGTTAATTAATAATAATAATATATTGCATTTTAAATACTTGTAAGTTTGCATAGAACTTATAGAGAACTATACTCAGCTAAACTTTAAAAGAGTGGATGAAACATCAATAAACGGCAAGATAAAAATATTCCTAATGATTAGAAAGGAGCAGGAAACACTGTGGAAAAAGGAAACACAGGATGCAATTAATTTGCATTAATTATTTGAGAAAGTAGTAAAAGATAAGACTAGAAATGTTGTTCTTATATAAATTGTTGTTCTTATATAGATTTCATTTATCATTCATGATAAATGAAAGGAAATTAGAGAAAGGCACTGGAGATATTGAAGAAAAGAAATATTATCAAAGAACTTTATGAAGAAACTACAATTTATGAGATGATTTAGAATAGAGGGGATCAAAACAGAAAGTCCTGTGAAGACACTTGCAGTAGTTTGGACTTGAGTAAATGGAAACTGGAAATATGATGAAGATCATAATATCTGAAAATAAGAATGTTTAAGAATACCATTTTCCTTGTATACAGTTTAAAAACAAACAAACATGTTCTCATTCCCTATCCAGATGTTCAGAAACTGAAATAGTAGCCAGCAGAGGCCTTAACATTTAAAAATTAACTGTAAGTTTACAATTTTAGAAAGAGAATAAAGAATGAAGGCAAAGACCACCATGCCTATCAGAGAAAATGCCAACAATATACTCAGAGCTCAGAAAGTTTAGGCTGCAGATGACATGGGATAACATTCCTAATGAAGCCAAGACAAATGCAGCTTGGTAAGGAGAGAACACTTACTGTGGTATCACATATTGCTGCTTCACCATGAAATGTCCAGTCTCTTTCCATCATGTTGGAAGCACAGTTGACATTGTATTTTGCCATTCAAAATATAAAAGTAAAAGTAGATCAGCTCTGAATATTGATGTGCTCCCTTCTAGAGTTCATGCCTTTCAGAAAAATAGCTACGGTTGATTACTTAAATGAAACATAGTTTTTAAAATTTTGTTACAGTACAAAATATTGGGTTGGCCAAAGAGTTCATTTGGGTTTTTCCATAAGATCTTATTGAAAACTGAACAAACTTTTTGGCCAAACCAACATTCGCTATGGGGCTTCTCAGGTGACTCAAGGATAAAGAATCCACCTGCAGTGCAGGAGATCCAGGTTCGATCCCTGGGTTGGGAAGATCCCCTGGAGGAGAAAATGGCAATCCACTCCAGCATTCTTGCCTGGAGAATCCCCATGGACAGAGGAATCTGGTGGGCTGCAGTCGACAGGGTCACAAAGAGTAAGACATGACTTGGTAACTGAACAAGAACAACAACATGGACATATTGGGTTTTGTTGTCATTTTTAGCTCTATTTTCTTTATACTTCGGAAGAGGATTTATTTACCCATCCCTTGGTTCTTACTTTTGATAATATTCTATAATCATGATATAAAAAAGTTTAATAGTAACTACTTCTTTCTTTGGTTCTCTTAGTCATTGATTATCTTTTATTTTTAGGAAATTATTTAGAAATTTACTGAAACAATTTTTTCACAATTTATATTGGACATATTGTTAATGAAACATTTATTAGCACTGATTACTTTGATAATTGTGTATTTTATAGGTAAGCATTTATGGATTTTTTTCTTAACTGTGATAATACTTACCATGGTCACTTATGATTTATATAGGCCAGATCTGAGGCTTGATATTACCATTGTGATTCCATATTAAACTTGGTATTTGGTTCAGAATAATGCTCTCTAAATGCACTTTGAAATGAATTCTGTGCATTTAACACCCTTCCTTTCTTTTCTCTTTACATCTCTCAGAAAATCTTATGTTCCATATAGATTGGGTTCTTACAAACATTATCAGAATTTTGTAATTCAATTTCAATTTAAACATTTGTTGTTGTTCAGTAGCTCAGTCGTGTCTGACTCTTTGCAGCCCCATGAACTGTAACACACCAGGTTTCCTTGTCCTTCACCTCTCCCTGAGTTTGCTCAAACTCATGTCTACTGAGGTGGTGATGCCATCCAATCGTTTATTATTCAGTCACGCCCTCTCTTCTTGCCCTCAGTCTTTCCCAGGGTCAGGGTATTTTCCAATGAGTCAGTTCTTCCATCAGGTGGCCAAAGTACTGGAGCTTCAGCTTCAGCATCAGTCCTTCCAATGAATATTCAGGACTCATTTCCTTTAGGATGGACTGGTTGGATCCCCTTGCAGTCCAAGGTACTCTCAGGAGTCTTCTCCAGCACCACAGTTTGAAAGTGTCAATTCATCAGCACTCAGACTTCTTTATGGTCCAACTCTCACATCCATATATGACTACTGGAAAAACCATGACTTTGACTATATGGATCTTTGTTGGCAAAGTGGTATCTCTGCTTTTTAATGTGCTGTCTAGGTTTTTCATGGCTTTTCTTCCAAGGAGCAAGTGTCTTTTAATTTTGTGGCTGCAGTCAGCATCTGCAGTGATTTTGGAGTCCCCCAAAATGAAATCTGTCACTGTTTTCACTTTCCCCCCATCTATTTGCCATGAAGTGATGTGACTAGATTCCATGATCTTAGTTTTTTGAGTGTTGTTTTTTAAGCCAGCTTTTTCACTCTCTTCTTTCACCTTCATCAAGAGGTTCTTTAGTTCCTCTTCCCTTTCTGCCATAAGGATGGTATCATCTGCATATGTGAAGTTGTTGATTTTGATACATGTCTCTGTTCATATCTTTTTCAAACTGCCATTCTAGTTGCCTCATGCCTCTTCCTGGTTCTATTTTAGGCACCCGTCCCTCTCCCACAGTTCTCACGAGCAACTTTATTGAAGATGGAAGGAAAGGAGACATTATTTAGCTCAATCGTTTCCTCTTTACTCTAACCTATTATTTGAAACCAGCAAAGAAACAAAAATAAATAAATAAATCAAGAGAGAAAGAAATTGTGTACATATGTATGGATTCCAATTAACTGTGTTAATCCAGTTAACATTTACTTGCGTAGTTGAAAATTGATGGCATCAGAAATATTATTATTAGGTCACATCAAACAATCCAAAGTGACCTAAAATTCATGCAAGTCCTACCAAGAAACAATATTACTATGCAAATGTTAAATGTCCTAAGTTGCAAAGAAAGGACAATTGAGCTAGGGTTATAAATAAATTATGGTAGATATTAAAACAGAATGAAAATATTAAGCTCATCCTTTGAAATCAAACACATTTTTAAATGTACTAACATGAAGTTTATCTTTTACATTTCCTGCCCATTTATGTCCATCCTATTTCATAAACTTTGAAGGAATTTCTTTGGGTTGACATTAAATATTTACCTATATATTTTAGTCAAGAAATAGGTATGATATTCTGACTGACTAATGAATTAGTAATAAGTTGATAGAGATATTCCCTTAAGTATGTGAAATGTCAACTGACTTACACTTATATTGTGCATATTTCTCAAGGGAAAAAAGTCATACCCTGTCATAGAGGATGAAAAATTTGAGAAGTTGTCAGTGATATTCACTAGAACTGATGGCAATTATTAATGTGTGATTTTTTTTTACACATTTGTAGCATCTAGGATAAAATCTTAGAGTCATTATTAATTCAAAATATTATTTTCTTAATAGTTATAAAAATCAACACGTTTATAAAGAGTTCTCATGAATTCTGGTTTGTTTGCACTTTTCTAATCTGTAAGTCATAGGACAGTCTGTTAAAACTAGTTTTACTAGGTACTATTAATCAGTATTTCCATTTGATTGAAAAAAATATAGAAATTCAAGAATTTGTAATGACTAAGCCACATTTCATTGACTCAATGGACATTAGTTTGAGCAAATTCCAGGAGATAGTAAAGAACAGGGAAGCCTGGCATACTGCAGTCCTTGGGGTCACAGAGTTGGACACGACTGAGCAGCTGAACAATACAACAAGCCAAATTTAATAGGACTTAATACAGATATTCTAGTTCTAAATCCTCATACTTTTGCTCTGGATGAAATAAATGTAAAAAGTTCATCTCCAACTTGTTTACATTAGACTTTCAAATACAATCTATTAAAAAAAGAATGTGAGTCTGAATCTAATATAACAGCAAATAAGAGAATGTCTGCTTTTAGTTAGAACTTAAAACATTGTTAGAGACTATAGTTTTCACATTAACAACAAAAGATAAACACATAAGCTAAAAAGTAGCATATTTTAAATTTGCCAGAAAGCTGAAGATTCAAGGAAACCTAACTAAACTTAATTTCAGAGAAAGACAAACCAATTATAGAAGGAGGAGACTCTGAGCTGCTTTTATCCCTGGCAAAATGATAGAGTGGTGAGTAAATAATGAACATGTCAAAGACAGGGAAAAAAAAAAAAAGTCCAACTAACTGTTAATGAATCATTATGACTGGTTTTACACTGGATGGCAGAATAGAATTGTGAAATATACCAGTTCAGTTCAGCTCAGTTGCCCAGTCGTGTCTGACTCTGCAACCCCATGAACCACAGCACGCCAGGCCTCCCTGTCCATCACCAACTCCTGGAGTTCACGCAAACCCATGTATATTGAGTTGGTGATGTCATTCAACCATCTCATCTTCTGCTGTCCCCTTCTCCTCCTGCCCTCAATCCCTACCAGCATCAGGGTCTTTTCAAATGAGTCAGCTCTTCGCATCAGGTGGCCAAAGTATTGGAGTTTCAGCTTCAAAATCAGCCCTACCAATTAACACTCAGGACTGATATCCCTTACAATGGTTGGATCTCCTTGCAGTCCAAGGGACTCTCAAGAGTATTCTCCAACACCACAGTTCAAAAGCATCAATTCTTCAGTGCTCAGCTTTCTTTATAGTCCACCTCTCACATCCATACATGACCACTGGAAAAGCCATAGCCTTGACTAGACGGACCTTTCTTGACAAAGTAATGTCTTTTAATATGCTGTCTAGGTTGGTCATAACTATCCTTCCAAGGAGTAAGCATCTTTTAATTTCATGGCTGCAATCACCATCTGCAGTGATTTTAGAGCCCAGAAAAATAAAGTCAGCCACTGTTTCCACTGTTTCCCCATCTATTTGCCATGAAGTGATGGGACAGGATGCCATGATCTTCGTTTTCTGAATGTTGAGTTTTAAGCCAACTTTTTCACTTTCCTCTACCACTTTCATCAAAATTGCACTCATCTCACAGGCTAGTAAAGTAATATTCAAAATTCTCAAAGCCAGGCTTCAGCAATACGTGAACCGTGAACTTCCAGATGTTCAAGCTGGTTTTAGAAAAGGCAGAGGAACAATAAATCAAATTGCCAACATCTGCTGTATCATCAAAAAAGCAAGAGAGTTCCAGAAAAACATCTGTCTCTGGTTTATTGACTATGCCAAAGCCTTTGACTATGTGGACCACAATAAACTGTGGAAAATTCTGAAAGAGATGGGAATATCAGACTACCTGACCTGCCTCTTGAGAAACCTGTATGCAAGTCAGGAAGCAACAGTTAGAACTGGACATGGAACAACAGACTGGTTCCAAATAGGAAAAGGAGTATGTCAAGGCTGTATATTGTCACCCTGCTTATTTAACTTATATGCAGAATACATCATGAAAAACGCCGGGCTGAAGGAAGTGCAAGCTGGAATCAAGGTTGCCAGGAGAAATATCAATAACCTCAGATATGCAGATGACACCACCCTTATGGCAGAAAGTGAAGAAGAACTAAAGAGTCTCTTGATGAAAGAAAGATATCCCAAGCACAGGACAAATTTCAACCACTCTTTCCCAAGGACCTACTACAGCTGTTTCAGTTCATTATACCAAAAGAGGGTAAGGAAAGCTGAGATGCAAAGCACTTTGGTTTCTCAGATACCAAAGACTGAGAGGGCAGGGGGAGGTAGAGTTGAAGAAAATCTGAGAGTTTGCTGTCTTTCACCTGCAGAAGGCTGATGGTTGGACATGAGAATTTGTGATTATATATCTATCTATTATCTGTCTCTCCATCTGTTTATATTCTCTCTCTCTATATATATATATATATATATATATATATATATACATACACATAGCTATAGAAATATATGTATATATATGTATCTATATATAGATGCCTATATCTCTGCATATGCTTCCCTGGTGGCTCAGACAGCAAAAAATCCACAAGCAAAGCAGGAGACACACATTCGATTCCTAGGGCAGCAACCCACCCCATGATTCTTGCCTGGAGAACCCCATGGACAGAGGAGCCTGGTGGGCTACAGTTCATAAGGTCACAAAGAGTCAGGCACAACTGAATCAACTTAGCATGCACACATGCATCTCTGCATATATATAAATCTACATCTACATCTACATAAATTTCAAAATTTCTCCAAAAACAATAATCCATAGATCCAGTAAGCATATAAAATCTTGAAGAGGGGGAAACTACAGTTTCAGTATTTTTTCAATCAAGTGGGGATACTGATTAATACTACTTAATAAAACTAGTTTCATCAAACTCTCCAATGACTTACAGATTAGAAAATTGAAAACAAACCAGAGTTAATGAGAACTCTTTATAAACTTGCTGATTTTTACAGCCACTAAGAAAATAATATTTTTGAATTAATAATGGCTCTAAGATTTTACCCTAGATGCCACCAGCTTCTTTTTTATATTTAAATTATCTATTTGTCCCTTTACGCCCACTAGAAATGTAAATGTCTTTGTTAAGACTTTTGAAACCTTGTTCTGTCAGAGTTTATCACTTCCTCTTCAATGGACCTATAAAACTTTGTACTACATTCTATTACATGAGTGGCATTTGTATTGCAAAATTTTCAGTATGTACATCTCACACAGGATTATGAGTTCCTCAAAAAAAGGCAGTTTTCCCATTCATTTCTGAATCTCTTGTATCTGTTTCATTGCCTGGAGCTCAGAAGATGCTCCATAAATATTTGCTGAATGAATCTATTTTGTTAAGCAAAGAACACTTGCAGTAAAATGACTGCCCCAGAGTTTTTAATAAATGGTATATCTTTCTGCAAATATTGAAGCAAGATTAGATTTCTTTAACATATCACACACATATATTAACCAAACACAAACAATCTAGCTTCCAAGTTTCTTCTCTCCCCTTTGGACTGAGAGCTGTCTAAAAACAAATAAAATTATTTCCATCATTTGAAAAATGAAGAGATAAGTGATTTGTACATTTAAAAGGATATTTTTGTCTCAACAGTGAATTTAATGATCATATATTAAATGTAAGATTCTTGACTAATGAAATCAAATCTATCTGTAAAGAAATTTTTGAATTAGTTAACTTATATTCATTGTTCTTCCTGACCTATTTATTGTTGTACCTCTTTCTTATTTCTCCATATTGCTGTGCAGAACTCTCTGAGCCTTATCCATACAGAATCCAGGATTATGGCCTTAGATAACAATTAGAAATTACCATGTAATTGTTTGATAAGATTATGCAGAGCCCCATAATTCTTAACTTCCCTAGACCTCAACTGGGACTTCCCTGATGGCTCAGACGGTTAAGCGTCTGTCTACAATTTGGGAGACCCAGGTTCAATCCCTGGGTTGGGAAGATCCCCTGGAGAAGAAAATGGCAATCCGCTCCAGTACTATTGCCTGGAAAATCCCATGGACAGAGGAGCCTGGTAGTCTACAGTCCATGGGGTAGCAAAGAGTCAGACACAACTGAGCGATCTTCACCAGATCCCAATCAAAATTTGTTCAATTTTTACTTTATTATTTAGTATGCCACTTTTCTAAGGAATTAGCAAAACATGGTTCAAGAAAAAGTGATAAAGATGAAAATATCTTGATCCCTATGTTCATATTAAAAATCAAGTGAGAAATCAATATATTCTTATTAGTTGATCGTATTTTTCTATTGGAAAACTGTGGATTTCCAATGATTTCTTTCACTAATTTAATTAATGGTGCATGCCTGCTTGGTCACTCAGTCATGCCCAACTTTTTGTGATACTATGGACTATAGCCTACCTGCAGGATTCCTCTGTCCAAGGGATTCTCCAGGCAAGAATCCTGGAGTGGGTTGCCATTTCCTTCTCTAGGGAATCTTTCTGCCCCAGGAATCACACCGGTGTCTCCTGCATTACAGGTGGATTCTTTACTATCTGAGACACCAGGGGAGCCCAATAAATGATACCATTTCAAAAAAAAAAAAAATCCAAAAGGAGTTTTTCTTGGCCTTTTCAACCTGCTCCCTCAACAGAGATATGTCATTAAGGTAGCTCTGATTTGTTGCTGCATTTGAAAGCTTCCTTGTTATAACCTAATTGGAGCGCCATTGATACCAGTATTATCTTTGTTCCCCTTAAATGCCTGTAGATATCATTATATTTGGGGGGACATTTCCTGTGTCTAACTGCAAGGTCAACCTTGGCCTTGTGGTCATTGGCCTCTGACTATGAAGTCTTTGGAAGTAGCAGCAGTTGATTGCAATATAGCTGATCAAGTCTTCCACCAGGGATGAAACAAATATATCAATTCCTTCACTATCCTTCAGATATTAATAGTACCTCTTATGGAATTCAGGTTATCAAGCACAGAAATTTTCACATAGCTTAAGACAATGAAAATAGAATTACTTAGGAAAGTGCTAAGTGTGCTATTACCATTCTTTTCAAAATTCTTAGGTTTCTGTTTTCAGCTAACACCTTTCTTAAAATGAAAAACTCATTGAGTCAGCATATATCTATTTTCTCTTCATGACATATATTGATACATTGTTGGGCAATGTATACAATTTATTAAACTCAGTGTTAAATTTGTAACAGAGTGGTACAAATAATGGAGGCAATTTTAATGTTTAATTTATAAGGAAATTATCATAAAATGAAGGTTTCCCAGGGGTCACAGTGGTAAAGAATCTGCCTGCCAATGCGGGAGATACAGGAGACATGGGTCCAATCCCTGGGCAGGGAAATCACCTGGAGTAAGAATTGGCAACCCACTCCAGTATTCTTGCCTGGGGAATCCCATGGACAGAGGAGCTTGGTAGGCTACAGCCCATGGGGTCACAAAGGGTGGGACACAACTGAGCACTCATGCTCTCTTCAGGAAGTAAAATGTCTAACCTGGCTATAAGGCATAATAGCAACATGTCCAGAGGTAACACCATATTTTCTACTAGAAAAACTCTAAATATCTCAAGGAAGAAGTTTTTCTTAATGTCATTTAGTGACTTTTATTTTCAGAAATATTTAAGTAAAATGTTCGTCTAGTCAAGGCTATGGTTTTTCCAGTGGTCATGTATGGATGTGAGAGTTGGACTGTGAAGAAGGCTGAGCGCCGAAGAATTGAGCTTTTGAACTGTGGTGTTGGAGAAGACTCTCGAGAGTCCCTTGGACTGCAAGAAGATCCAACCAGTCCATTCTGAAGGAGATCAGCCCTGGCATTTCTTTGGAAGGAATGATGCTGAAGCTGAAACTCCAGTACTTTGGCCACCTCACGCAAAGAGTTGACTCATTGGAAAAGACTCTGATGCTGGGAGGGATTGGGGGCAGGAGGAGAAGGGGACGACAGAGGATGAGATGGCTGGATGGGCATCACTGACTTGATGGACGTGAGTTTGAGTGAACTCCGGGAGTTGGTGATGGACAGGGAGGCCTGGCGTGCTGCAATTCATGGGGTGGCAAAGAGTCGGACACGACTGAGTGACTGATCTGATCTGATCTGGGGAATATTTTTACTTCTATACTTTCCTTTCACTGCCTCACATGCACACACATCAATTGGTTCTGCAGTTAATTTTTAATGAGGCAAATCCCTGAAATTAAAGTAGAAATCTTAAAATCCCCCTATTAGTTTCTTTCTACTAAGCTAATAATCTTTTAAAAGAAATTATCTTAAGGGAAAAAATAATGGACTTGAAACTGTTTTCACCCTTGTTAAAAAATCTTCTGGCAGGATATGCTTTATAAAAGGATACTTTTTTTCCCCCCCTCATTTCTAAGAAATGTGTTTTCCAATTAGTGAAAACAAATCAACAAGATGAACTCTGGGCTAGAAGTAACTTCTGTGGTTCTCAGGGCTCTTCAACTTGTTTTTGACCCAAACTCAAAATGTTCAACACAATTGGGAATGTATTAGTAAATTTTATCCATAAACACACACACACACACACACACACATATATATATATTTAGCTTTCCTTTCAAGCTATTCTATTGTTTAAAAGATCAATTTGTTAAAATTTTGTCCTTAATATAAGCAATATCTATAATTTTACTGCACTTCAAATATTTTTATTTCTTGTTCAAGGAAAGGGTTATGTTTTTGAGAGTCTTCTTTTCCTAAAAGTTAATGAACCAGCTTATATTTTTCTCATTGAGTTAATATATGTTGAGACCATGAATCTGACCTTAAATTTCCAGGTTCTTCCTATCCCTTTTGAGTAACAAATATTTCATAGTCTGTATAAGATTTTTCATCATTAAACATCACACAATTTGAGTGTTATCCATGAATTAAAGTATTTACTATTTATATTTTATTTATAGGCATAGATGATAAGAAGAAATATGTATTTATAATTATTCTGTTCAAAAGTAGAAACCTACAGCTAGGAGCAAAAAGAAGGAAAAATTAAATAGTATTAAGAGAGAAAAGTGTTTGAGATGAGAAAGAGTGCTATTAGTAGTTTCATGAATAATTACATGATGATTTTCCAAATACTTCATTAGTAATAAGTGCGTTAAGGGAAATGTATCATTTCTGTTTTATTTTGCTTTTTCAAATTATAAATAAAAAGGTTCATAAAAACATTTACAAATAAAAATCTGAAATGAATGCCTATGGAGCAATTACTTACTAAAAGAAAATCTGAATTAAAGGAAAACTTTTATTTTTAGTAGGTTTGGGTATGTGGACTCATCATGTGCTATGTAAGCGCAATTCCAACTCTTCAAACAACTCTATTCAAAGCAAACCTCTTCTTCTCACTTGCTTTCCTCTCCCATATTTCAAAGCTAGCTGTATTTCAGCAAATAAATCTTTGATGCATAGCCTACATTATGCTGCCATGTACCATCAGGTTATTTGGAGGTGGTAATGTAAGTACAGGCTTCCCAAGTGGCACTAGTGTGAAGAACCTGCCTGCCGACGCAGGAGACATAGAGATTTGTGGGTTAGGAGGATCCCCTGGAGGAGGGCATGGCAACCCACTCCAACAGATTGCCTGGAGAATCCAATCTTGACAGAGGAGCTTGGCAGGCTACAGTCCATAGGGTCACAAAGAGTTGGACACGACTGCAGTAATGTGGCACTCATGCAATGAAAGTATAAAGGATACAGACTCTGAAGACAGAAAGCTCACCTATTACTTGTATGACAATTGACAAATTACTCTGAATTTCAGTTTCCTCATCTGTAAAGAAGGAACCTATTATACCTACTTTGTATAGTTGTAAAAAATGACCTGAATTCATGTAAAATATAGAGCACAATGTTTGGCATGGTTCTCCATTTCATTCATCTATGTATTTCCATCACCTAGAATGGGTGATGAAATAGAATAGATAATAAAATCTATATTAGTTTTATAATGCAGTAGTAACAAATTATCACAACTTTAGTGGCTTAAAACAGTATAAATTGATTATCCTACAGTTCTAAAAATAGAGATTTATTATTAACAGTTATGGAGATCAGAAGTTCTAAATCAAGGGCTGAGCTACTTCTGAGGGAAAAGAATATTCCATGTTTCTCTAGGGAGTATTTGTTTCTTTAACTTTTCCAGCTTCTAGAGTTTGCACACATTCCTTGGTTCTTGGCCGCTTCCTCTTACCATTCCAGCATCTGTTTTCTTGATCACATTTTCTTCTTTGATTCTGTTCCTCTTGCCTGTTTCTTATCTGGTCTCTTATGCTTATATTGAGCCCACCAGAATAACCTTCTCATCACAAAATTCTTAAGCTGGTTACATCTGCAAAGTCCCTTTTACCATGTAAGCTAACATATTCACAGATTTGATGGATTAGATATGACATTTGGGGGGGGGCATTAATATGTGAGTAACAGTATCTTATCAATAAACATGTGTTACACAAATTACCCACAGGTTGTAAGTAAAAACCTGATTCTTTTACTAACGGATTGATGCATCCATTAAATAATCATCCACTTAATTCATGTGTGAACATTTTATTGAAAGCTTCACTAGGTAGAATATAAGCAGAAAACAACTTTGTTTTTTTCCCAACACTGTCCAATTCAAAACCTTTTTGTTTGTTTGTTTGTTTCTCTTTTACAACTCTGCCACCCTGACAAAATGTTTCCTATTTTGTAGAGAAAGAAATAAATACAATGAGATCAAGTGACTTCTCAAGTTTATAAATCTCATAGTTGGAAGATTCATTTCTGCCTCCTTTTCTCTTCTGGAATAGTATAATCATTAATACTTTGTTTTTGAAATTTGAGCTAGGGAATACTGAGACCAATTAACTGAAGAGAAAGGCTGTGGAAAGGGATGTTCTTAACTTTATGGTGCTTGTGTTTATTCATACTGTAAACAAAGGGAGATTTCTGCTAATGAGAAGCCCATAGGGGAGTATTCAGGGTGTTGGGATTAGACAGCAACAGATTTAGCCACAACAAGACCTCATAATATTATGGTGCTGTCTACAGTGCATTTGCTTGAAAAGAACTCTATGGTTGACATTACAGTGTAATATAGACTTCCATGTAGAAGTACATCTCCCAGGTTGGGATATTAGAATTAAGGCTCTTAGGAATAGCCCTGATCATTTTGAATTGTTGGAACAGATTTGTAGGGACTTCTATTTTATGTCCAGTTCTATTTTTAGGGATACACAAGTTAATAAACTGACACAAATCCTAGACATTCACCAAGTTGAGAATTTAATGTTGTATTTTTGTGTTTAACTGACTCTTAAAGTTAGAAAGATTACATGGCTTTGAGATTCCTAACCACAACTAGAACCAGTGCTTGTTAACATTTACCCATAATCAGAACTAGTACTAGTTAACATTAGTGATGTGTTATAGAACTGGTATTGTAGGTAATAATTAATGTGTGTGTGTGGTGTGTGTGTGTGTATAAGGGAGGGATTGATCCAGTGACAAATCAGTTTCAGATTTATTTGAAAATATATTACACTCAATTGTGCTTGTACCAGAGCCATTTTATTTCTCAAAGAAGCATTAAATTTTTGCACTGGAAGGATGCAGAAAGATGGAAGAAAGGAAGGAAAAGGGAAAGAGAGAGTGAGAGAAAAAATTAATAGGTTATGCTTTTATTCCTCTGGCTATTATTTTCATTTTACAATAAGACAGATAGAAATGAAAAAGCAAAAAAAAAAAAAAAAAAATGAAGCCAACAAAAAAACCCCACAGACATAAATTTTCATTTTGTGGAATTTAGAGTAACTCACCTACAAGCTAGGCTCAAATTATTATCACTGATGTGTTTGGCATGTTTGGATCAGGGGATTGAACCCAGGCCCTCTGCAGTGGAAGCCCAGAGTCCTAATAACTGGACCACCAGGAAATTCCCTAGACATTCTTGATAAAATAATTTTTGATTGATAAAATGACAGATAAATCAATTAGTTCTAACAAGACTTGTATAGCATCATTTATTTTTATAATTCTAAAGACTTCATTAGATACCAATTAATGTTCAAATTGCATTGGTAAATTAATTAGGATATAGTTAACATTTGCCACAGATTATAAAAACAAACAAATCAAGAGGTTTATGACTATCAATCTATGATAATAAGGAAATTTTCATTTGGTTCACTTGAATTGACATATTAGTAATTAGTACTAATTCAGTTGTTCTTTTGTTGTTGAATAATTAGTTTATTATGAGCCATATTACATTCCATAAACAGAAGTTAAATAGTTTTCATACTCTTTTTATTGATTCTCATTCTTTTCCAGCTAGTAATATTTAGACTGTAAACCAAATCAGCTTTTCAGGTTATCTTCTAAATCCTGCTATGACTCTGTATGGCTTAGAATCATAGAAGTAGCTCCTAAAAATACCCCAATTTATATTTGATTTTAAAATGAGTACATTTATTATCTCACATAAATGGAAGTTCAGGGTTTCTAGGATATGTTGATTGAGTAGTTCATTGCTTTCAAGAACACAAGTCATTTTCCTTTTCACCACTGAAGTCCACGAGGTTAGATTCATCTAAAAGCTCATTTCTCTCTTGATTGCAAGATACCTACCAGTATCCCTCAGTATTACAGACTTTTTTATTTGTTGTATAATAGTAAGGATGGCCAAAAATAAGTTGCCAATGAAGTTGCCCTTGAATCTAGGTGAGCTCTCTAACTGAGCAATAGAATATGGCAGAATTGATACGCTAAAATTGAGACCTCAACATTTGGGACCCTTATTCTAAGAGAAGGCAATGGCACCCCACTCCAGTACTCTTGCCTGGAGAATTCCATGGGTGGAGGAGCCTGGTAGGCTGCAGTCCATGGGGTCGTTAAGAGTCGGACACGACTGAGCGACTTCACTTTCACTTTTCACTTTCATGCACTAGAGAAGGAAATGGCAACCCACTCCAGTATTCTTGCCTGGAGAATCCCAGGGACGCGGGAGCCTGGTGGGCTGCCGTCTATGGGGTCGCACAGAGTCGGACACGACTGAAGTGACTTAGCATAGCATAGCATTCTAAGAGAATAAGTCAGATTAAAGTGATTCAGAAATTCTACTGGCTTATTCTAGTCTGTTTTATTGAAGAGACATACAAAAAATCTACAGGTACTTAGTACAATATAAAAAGAAAAAAGGTGAGATGCAATCAATCAACAATCTAGGTAAATAAGCTGAGCGCTGAAGAATTAATGCTTTTGAACTGTGAGTGTTGAAGAAGACTCTTGAGAGTCCCTTGGACTGCAAGATCAAACCAGTCAGTCCTAGAGGAAGTCAGTCCTGAATATTCATTGGAAGGACTGATGCTAAAGCTCCAATACTATGGTCACCTGATGTGACGAACTGACTCACTTTTTGGAAAAGACCCTAATGCTGGGAGAGATTGAAGGCGGGAGGAGAAGGGATGTGATGGTTGGATGGCATCACCAACTCTATGGATACGAGTTTAAGCAAGCTCTGTGAGCTGGTGATGGATAGAGTCTGGCATGCTGCAGTTCCTGGGGTCACAAAGAGTCAGACATGATTGAGTGACTGAACTAAACTGAACTGAACTGAGATAAATAAGAATCATTTATTAATTTGTGGGTGAGATGAAAGATGCCCAAGCGCATATGCAAATTTTATGATTTACAAATTAAATTTGAGAATGCTCCTTTTAAAAGCCAGATATCTTATGCTCAGTGCAAGATTTCCAGTACTCCAAGTGTAGATCACAAACAGTAGGATGGGTCAGTTCCCAAGCCAGAACATGGAAATAATTATTCGTCTTCTATGTGACCTTACAAAAGTAGCTTCATTTTTTGAGCTTTCTTTATCTATTTATTAACAATTTAGACAGATGCTGAAGCTGAAACTCCAATACTTTGGCCAACTGATGCAAAGAATGGACTCATTTGAAAAGACCCTGATGCTGGGAATGATTGAAGGCAGAAGGAGAAGGGGACGACAGAGGATGAGATGGTTGAATAGCACCACGGACTCAATGGACATGAGTTTGGGTAAACTCCAGGAGTTAATGATGGACAGGGAAGCCTGGCGTATTGCAGTCCATGGGGTCGCAAAGAGTCAGACATGACTGAGCGACTGAACTGAACTGAATGATTTATTGATCAATTATGCTGTATGTGTGCTAGTGTGTTCAGTTACTTAATCATATCTGACTTTCTGTCGCCCCATGGACTGTAGCTCACCATGATCCTCTGTCCATAAAATTTTCCAGGGAGGAATGCTGGAGCAGGTTGCCATTTCCTACTTCGGAGGATCTTCCCAACCCAGGAATCAAATCTTCCTCTCTTGTGTCTCCTGCATTGGTAGGCAGATTTTTTACCACTAGTGCCATCTGGGAAGCCCACACTCTAACTGTATCCTCATCTACAAAATGAAAGTAAACTTATTTCTAAGTTACTGTGTAGATTTATGAGGTCCTATTTGTAAAAAAAAAAAAAAAAAAAAAAAAAGTTAAAACTATGTTTGATTATAAATCATGTGTTTTAAACTTCTACACACTTATAACTGGCCAAGACTCAAAAGCAGAATGCAGAATTCATCTTTAAGACTTACAGGATCTCTTAACTGGTAACAAACAGGATTATCAAGACAGAAGAGAGTCCACATACTCAATTATCTGTGGAATTATATATGATACACTAGAACCACTTCTGTACAGAACACAAAAGATACCAAGAAGAGTAATTGAAATAATTCACGTTTAAAGTGCTCAGAATGGTTTCTAACACATTATAAACATTTTAAATAAATGTTGACTAATAATAACTGTTTTATTTCAATTATATGATTAATCAGGAGCTTATTTGATGAAGTGAGAATGAATGAAGGAGGAGGAAAAAAATGACAAAGGCCAGTATCATCAGTGGGGTCAAGAATACCTGGTAGGCCATTATATGGACAGCTAGATCTCTATACTGATGGGTTACATCAAGTTATATAATTTTGCTGTTTTTAGACATCTGAATACTATATAGAAACCTCTTCTTTCTGATTTCATTATCCCCAAGCAGTCATCTGTCATCTGGCTTCCACCGGCTTGCATAGAGAGGGAAACAAAATGATGGTCTCTCGAGGCTCAAATAAATATCTGATCTAATTACTGGTTATCATTTTCACTTAAATGAATACACAGATCTTCTGATTTTATATATTAGTTTTCCATGCATTTCAATAGAAGGAGTCAGTGACTCTAGACTATATAGCTTCAGGATACACAATAAAATTTCTAAATTTACAAACTGAGAACATAATTTGGAATAATCTGACAACCACAGTGAAACATGTCTTCTGTTTAGGGATCCATCTGGAAAAACATGGTGATCTTCTAAAGACTCCAAAATCTTAAGCTTGTTTTCCCATGAACATAAGTTTAATGAAGAGTCCAGTGAGAGAATGTAAGTAAAATATATTGGGTTAAGTTATAAAGCAAGAATGACAAAATGTTTTATAATATTTAGGGAAAAAATGAGGTTGATTCCAGGATTATTAGCAAAGAATTTCAGTTCTGCCATAGGTAGGGGATGAACTAGGGTATGTATTAAATTATATGCTATTACTACATTTCAAGTATTACCTCTTTTGTTTTACCAAGCAAATTATAGAAATAAAAATGAGATGTAAGAAGCACATTTAATATTTTGACAATTTTATAACCTAACACCACAGATGGAAGATACACTACTAGCTCTTCCTGAATTTGACTATTTGAAAGGACTCTTCCTGAATTTGACTATTTGGTCTGACTTGTAGCTACTGATAAGTTGCATGTTACTTAGCAGTGGTGCATCTTTAGGGAATTTATTTTTATAAGCAACATTCATAATTAGCATATCAATATTATAACATGTACATAGTTGACTCCAAATTACTTTTATGCCAATTAAAACAATTAATTTTGCTAAATACTTTAAATAATCATCCTAGATTTCAATAACATTGAAACTCTGAATCTTCCTTGCTTTATTTGTAGGTGGTTTTATAAATAAGGATAAGTTTCTAAGAAGCATTTTATGTACATTTAGATAAATTTAGAATGTGTAATCTGAAATGAATCAAATTTGACTGTAGCATCTCAAATGAAAAACTATAGTATAATAATCCCAAAGAAGTTAATAGCTAAGAATGTTGCTGCAGAACTATTGTAAAAATATTATTTTAGAAATGCACTTACATATAATGTACTAGAAATATACATTCATACATAATGCATTAGAAATACTTTTTCAGAACCTATGTAATGAACCTTCTCCATACTGAAATACTTATTATGTATTAATTGCCATGAAGAAGGCTGAGTGCTGAAGAATTGATGCTTTTGAACTGTGGTGTTGGAGAAGACTCTTGAGAATCCCTTGGACCGCAAGGAGATCCACCCAGTCCATTCTGAAGGAGATCAGCCCTGGGATTTCTTTGGAAGGAATGATGCTGAAGCTGAAACTCCAATGCTTTGGCCACCTGATGCGAAGAGTTGACTCATTGGAAAAGACGGATGCTGGGAGGGATTGGGGGCAGGAGGAGAAGGGGACGACAGAGGATGAGATGGCTGGATGGCATCACTGACTCGATGGATGTGAGTCTGAGTGAACTCTGGGAGTTGGTGATGGACAGGGAGGCCTGGCATGCTGCGATTCATGGGGCTGCAGAGTCGGACACGACTGAGCAACTGAACTGAACTGATGGTAATTAAAAAGTTAAACATTGGTTAAGTTTTAAAATATACTAAGTAGAAATAAGGAAAATTATCATATAAGCTATATAAAATACAGGAATAGCAACTTGTTCTCAAGTATGTTTAAGAGCATTAAAAGAATATTCATAATTGATATATGTCAATAATATATCCTTATTTATTAAATGATTCTCAAGTTAAATCTTTTCTAAGTAATACATTTATAAATCATGTTCTGTTTACAGGATGTGATATACTGAGTCAAAATGTTGATTTAATATTTGTCTTTAATTTGAGGGCCTCATCAATTTCCCTTAATATATAAAATATGAATACATTGGCCTATAAAACTTTATATATCTTTAAATGAATACATTTAAGTATGCTTGCAAAGGTTTAATGTTTTACAATGAAATGATGGCCTATATCTCAAATATTTTATTATAATCTTTGATAAAACTATTATTGATATTTTCAAATTTGTAAAAAAAATTTCACATGTTTTCACTGATAGTTATCCTAGAAAATGCAGTGAGCATCTATTATTCCTGTATTAAATTCAAGAACATTGAAACTCTGAAAGATTTTATTATGCAGCTTATCCAAGGTCAGGTGACTGATATTAGGGAAACCAGCAATTATTTGACTCTCATTCTGATGCTTTCTCTATAACTTTAAGGAACCAAATGAAATAATGTGATACAGTGCAGTAAATACAATATTGGTTACTATGGCCCAATATAAAGAATCCCTCATGTTCACAGAGTATTAGCTTAAAAGGAATAAATAATGATATATATTTAAATTGTCAATTAAATTAAAAAGGCAATCCATGTGTAGTTTAATTGTAAGCTTTGCTTTGCTTACAATCTGGGTATTGTTTTAACATTTGAAATGTGATTTAAAAGGGAAGAGTGGGCTTTATGTCATTTTACATCAATTGAAACAATAAAGAAAGGCAAATATTAGCTATTTTAAAAGGAGAAAGTTTTTGTGTAGCTTTCTTACATTAGTTGTTAGAGGGATAAATTTGAGTAACTATTTTTCTAATTATTATCTATAATAACCAGATAATATAGTAGACAATAATTATTGTAAATAAGTAATTGTTGTTTTGTTCTCCCAGTCATTTTTTTGAATCTTTATATAAAGAAATTTTTCCTTTTCCCATAAGATGCAGAAGAAATGCACATGGCCTCATAAAAATCCAGCCTGGTCTCTAAAAAAAAACACAGCCAAACTAACCCCAGGAGTTAGGTCTAAATCTTTAGAGCTGTTTCCAGTCCAGATAGTCACAATTCATTAAAAAGATTGTGTTACTTCTCAACTGTAAACACAACAGGAGAAAAGAATCAAGAAAAAGAGAATTATCTAACTCAATATTAAAATAATTACACATAAAACTAGCTTCATTCCTCTGGGCTGCTGCTGCTGCTGCTGCTGCTGCTAAGTCGCTTTAGTCATGTCCGACTCTGCGCGAGCCCACCATGCACCCCCATCCCTGGGATTCTCCAGGCAAGAACACTGGAGTGGGTTGCCATTTCTTTCCTACTATTATTAAAAAAAGGGGGGAGAGTAGGGGAAATAACCCCACCTATTCTTCTATTGGCTACGTGGGTAATATAAAGCATCGAAGAAGAGAAACACTACGCCCTTACCTAAAAAAGTCATATATTATTCTCCTCTGATTAAGAAGTGAATACAATGACGTGCAAAGCAGCTTTTACACGTTGCAGTAGAACTTTTTCATTTCAATCCAAAAGAGGTTATTTTCTTCCTAAGCTCCACAAACAAGTTTTCACTTTGTATAAAAATGTTGAATCTGTTCTCCCATCAACCTAAACTAAGGGTGCACCCCAGAATCTGACCTAGCAAATAAAACAGAAGATATGACAATAGAGGTTATGAAGATCAGTTCTTAAAAACCAATAAAAGGCAAAGCAGGTAGAATTGAATTAACTGCTTGCAACTGTTGAGGCAAAATGACCAGAATCTCTTAGAGTACAACAAGCTATTCAGCTCCATAACATCCGGCACTGAATACATTTTCAGTGAATTTGCTGAAGGATGAGAAATGAAATTTTTTACCTTTTAACTACAGTTAAGTAATTAAGAAATTACTTTGCTTTTCTAGTCATTTTGTCCTCTTTTTGTGAAAGGCCAAAAAAATGTGACTAATCCTATAGGCTTTAGCATCAGAAAGAATTAAGTTCCGGTTAACCTACTATTACCTGGGTAATTTTGAGCTGGATAATCAAAGACTTTTATTTCTCTCCCTTCCTTTCTTAATTTTTTCCTTCATTCCTTCCTCTTTTCCCCTTCTCTCTCTCTGTTTTTCCCCTAGATAAATTCTATGTAGTTACTTTTATTTAAAAATACTAATTTAAAAAGGAAAACTATCATATTCCATCTTGCCATTTCAATACTTGAATCCTGCTCCTAAGAGGCAAACATTTGAAGATCTTTCTTCTCTACTTCAGTTTGTCTTAAAAATAATAATTATAATACAATATTTTTGTAACACTTTTAATTTTACAGAAAAATTTGAGATATAGTACTGGTTAGATATATTGTAGAATACTACTTTGAATGTATATATATATATATATATATATATATATACACATATATGTATGTGTATAAATGTGTGTATATATATATGATGTTTTTCTTATGATTAAACTGGGTTATGGTTTGGGAGAGGACTGCTATAGAAATAAAGTGCCATTTTCACTACATCATATCAAGGATATATACTATCAACCTGATGTTAACCTGAACCATTTGGCTGCATGTTTGTCAGGTTTCTTCGCTGAAAGTTTCTCCCCCTCTCCCATTCCCTACTGTCCTCTTTGGAAGGAAGTTCCTAAGTAAAGCTCACACTTAAGATATAGGTAGTTATGCTCCATCTCTTGAGGGAGACAGACCTACATAAATTTTTGGAATTTTTGTTCACAGGTATTTCACTTTTTTCTCATGTATTTACTTGGTAAAGTATTTAGGTATATCAGAGTGACCCATGGATATTTATTTTATATTTTGTGGTATAATTCAATAGTACTTCATTTATTGTGGGATTCAAATTCCAACTGTAGCCATTGGGTCTTCTTTCAGTTGATTCACATGCCCTTTTGACATACTCTCAACGATGTGGGTGGGCTTCCCTTGTGGCTCAGCTGGTAAAGAATCTACCTGCAATTCGGGAGACCTGGCTTTGATCCCTGGGTTGGGAAGATCCCCTGGAGAAGGGAAAGGCTACTACTCCAGTATTCTGGCCTGAGGAATTCCATGGACTGTATAACAGTCCATGGGGTTGCAAAGACATGACTGAGTGACTTTCACTTTTAACAATGTGGGCATTTTGTTGTTGTTTGTTTTGTGTTGTTAAACTTATGAATGCTTCTGTACTTTTTGGCACTCTACTGGCTCCTGGATCTCCATACAGATTCCCTGCCCCAGTCTTAGAATAAGTCACTTTTTCAAGGATGACACCACCCTTATGGCAGAAAATGAAGAGGAACTAAAGAGTCTCTTGATGAAAGTGAAAGAGTAGAGTGAAAAAGCTGGCTTAAAGCTCAACAAGTAAAAAACTATGGCATCTGGTCCTATCACTTCATGGCAAATAGATGGGGAAACAATGGAAACAGAGACAGATTTTATTTTCTTTGGCTCCAAAATCACTGCAGATGGTGAAAGAAAGGTGCAGCCATGAAATTAAAAGATGCTTGCTCCTTGGAAGAAAAGTTATGACCTACCTAGACAGCATATTAAAAAGCAGAGATGTTACTTTGCCAGCAACAGTCCATATAGTCAAAGCTATGGATTTTCCAGTAGTCACGTATGGATGTGAGAGTTGGACCATAAAGAAGGCTGAGAGCCAAAAAATTGATGCTTTTGTACTGTGGTGTTGGAGAAGACTCTTGAGAGTCCCTTGGACTGCAAGGAGATCCAACCAGTCCATCCTGAAGGAAATCAGTCTTGAATATTCATTGGAAGGAGTGATGCTGAAGCTGAAGCTCCAATACTATGACCACCTGATGAGAAGAGCTAACTCATTCGAAAAGACTCTGATGCTGGGAAAGATTGAAGGCAGAAGGAGATGGGACGACGGAGGGTGAGATGGTTGGACCGCATCACCAACTCAATGGACATTAGTTTGAGCAAGCTCTGGGAGTTGGTGATGGAAAGGGAAGACTGCAGTGCTACAGCCCATGGAGTCATGAAGAGTCAGACATGACTAAGCGACTAAACGAATGAACAACAAATATTTTCAAGTACTTCTGGGTCTTTTCATTGGAAAAACTGTGTCATAAATCTAGGTCTGTGCACTGAATGTGGTCTCTGCTTCTAGGCTGTTACTGTCTACAGATACCAATAGAATTTCCAGCCACAGTGCTGGAAAAGGTCAGTTTTCATTCCAATCCCAAAGAAAGGCAATGCCAAAGAATGTTCAAATTACAGCACAACTGCACTCATCTCACATGCTAGCAAGTGAAAGTGAAAGTGTTCAGTCATGTCCAACTCTTTGCGACCCCATGGACTATATAGTCATGGAATTCTCTAGACCAGAATACTGGAGTGGGTAGCCTTTCCCTTCTCCAGGGGATCTTTCCAAACCAGGGACTGAATCCAGGTCTCCCACATTGTGGGCAGATTCTTTACAAGCTGAGGTACAAGGGATGCTCAAAATTCTCCCAGCCAGGCTTCAACAGTACGTGAACTGTGAACTTCCAGATGTTCAAGCTGGATTTACAAAAGGCAGAGGAACCAGAGATAGATCAAACTGCCAACATCCATTGGATCATCAAAAAAGCAAGAGAATTCCAGAAAAAACATTTACTTCTTCTGTATTGACTATGTCAAAGCCTTTGGCTGTGTATATCACAACAAACTGGAAAATTTTTAAAGAGATGGGAATACCAGACCACCTGACCTGCTTCTTGAGAAATCTGTATGAAGGTTAGGAAGCAACAGTTAGAGCTGGACATGGAACAACAGACTGGCTCCAAATTGGGAAAGGTGTACGCCAAGGCTGTACATTGTCACCCTGCTTATTTAACTTATATGCAGAGTACATCATGAGAAACACTGGGCTGGATGAAGCACAAGCTGGAATCAAGATTGCTGGGAGAAATATCAGAAACCTCAGATATGCAGATGACACCACCCTTATGTTAGAAAGCTAAGAAGAACTAAACAGCATCTTGCTGAAAGTGAAAGAGGAGAGTGAAAAAGTTGGCTTAAAGCTCAACATTCAGAAAACTAAGATCATGGCATTGGGTCCCATCACTTCATGGCAAATAGATGTGGAAACAGTGAAAATAGTGTCAGGCTTTTTTTTTTTTTTGGCTCTAAAATCACTGCGGATGGTGACTGTAGCCATGAAATTAAAAGATGCTTGCTCCTTGGAAGAACAGTTATGACCAACCTAGACACCATATTAAAAAGCAGCGACATTACATTGCTAACAAAGGTCCATCTAGTCAAAGCTTTGGTTTTTCCAGTAGTTGTGTTTGGATGTGAGAGTCAGAATATAAAGAAAGCTGAGTGCTGAAGAGTTGATGCTTTTGAACTGTGGTATTGGAGAAGACTCTTGAAAGTCCCTTGGACTACAAAGAGGTCCAACCAGTCCATCCTAAAGGAAATCAGTCCTGAATGTTCATTGGAAGGACTGATGCTGAAGCTGGAATTCCAATACTTTGTCTAGTTGATTCAAAGAATTGACTCATTTGAAAAGACCCTGATGCTGGGAAAGATTGAAGGTGGGAGGAGAAAGGGATGACAGAGGATGAGATGTTTGGATGGTATCACTGACTCAACAGAAATGAGTTTGAGTAAACTCTGGGGGAGTTGGTGATGGATAGGGTGGCCTGGTGTGTTGCAGTCCATGGGTTTGCAGAGTCAGACATGCCTCAGCAACTGAATTGAACTGAACTGAACCCATAAATAGATTCCTGAGATTTAATTGAGGTTCCATTAAAGTACTTCGTAGAGGTGTAAAGTACTGATGTTATGAAATGAAGAACACTGCCTGACATATCAGTAAAGTAAGGATATTTCATCCATCAAGTCACAGCAGCTACCACAGGGGGTGAGTCCACAGGGAACTCAGGATAGAGACAGATGGACTCTCCTGCTGCCAAGCAACCAGCCACTGCAGTCACCCCGATTGTGCACTCCCATTTTGCACCCTGAGGGGATTCATGATGGACAAATGCAGGATATTGGTCCTAAATAATTAAGATGCAAATCAAAAGAATGATTTCAAAGAGTCCAGAGGTTTCCATCTTCCTATACATAGAAATATCTAGTTTTATTTAATTAATGGTAGTCCTCTGAAGTTCTGCCTACCTAACCCTGGTTGCAAAAACTCTTAGATATCCTGACTACTTCCTTATCCCTGCACAGAATTCTCTGAAAGGGTGCATTCCAGGCTTGGCCTAAGTCTTCAGTTTTGTCCACCAAACAAAGCACAATTCTAAACTTTCAGGCTGTGCATTACTTTTTAGTTGACATCTTAATGATTCTGAATTTGAAGGAATCTGCATATAAATTTTGTATAGGTATTTTGTTAGATTTATATATATTTAATTTTGTATTTTTAGGGAGGCTATAATAAATGGTATTATTTTGAATTACAGTTTCCAGTTGTTTATTGCTGCTATTTGGGAAAGTAATTGACTTTACTTCATTAGCCATGCACACTGTGTCTTTCCTATACTAGTTAGTTCTAGGAAGTTTATCTATCTGCTGCTGCTGATGCTAAGTCGCTTCAGTCGTGTCCGACTTGTGCAACTCCATAGACGGCAGCCCACCAGGCTCTGCCATCCCTGGGATTCTCCAGGCAAGAACACTGGAGTGGGTTGCCATTTCCTTCTCCAATCTATCTATCTATCTATCTAATTAGCATTAATTAGTTTATAGGTTTGGGAGACTTTTTTACATACACATTCATGTCATCTGTGAACAAAGATGTTTTTATTTATTCCTTTCCAATATGTAGATATTTATTGTTTACTTTTTATCTCTTTTTCTTGCTTGTTGTGCTAGTTAAGAATTCCAGTATGATGCTATGGTTGATGGGAAAGGACATTGTTATCATCTTCCAAATTTTAAGGTGAAAGAATCGTTTCTCACCACTAAGTATCTTGTTTGCTATTGGGATTTTTTGTAGAGATGCTTTATGAAGTTGAGAAATCTCTTATCCTTTCCTAGTCTGCTGAATGTTTTTGTCATGAGTGAGTGTTGAATTTTGTTAAATGTGTTTCTGCATTAATTGGTGCAATCATATAATTTTTGGTCCTTAGCCCCTTCATGGTGAAAGCTTGATAAATGTCCCTTGTTACTATTTTCTGGGAGATATTTTGCATGTAGAATGTGCCATGTGTATTTCATCATGGTTACTCCCCCATTTCAACTTGTAGAGTCTTGAGGCAATCTTTCTGACTCTTTCCCTTGAGGACCTGGTGTGGTTGGTAAAACTCTTGAAGGTGGTCCTCCCCACTCCCTCTGCACACACACACACACACACACACACACACACACACAAGACTGCAGCCACCAGGAGTTTCTTACTCTAAAACTAGTCTATACTCAGCCTCCAGCAACTTGAAAAAGTGACTACTTACATGTTCTTATCAGTTTATGGTTCTAATGTTTGTGGTCCAGAGAGGCAGCAATCAGCTGTGAGTTTTGTATTTGCCTGTCTCTCCAGATTTTAGGGTGGCAGTTTGCCCTGAGAACTCAGTTCTTCCATGGATTCTGTAACCATTATTGATTGTTATTTCCTAAGCTTTGTGTGTGTGTGTGTGTGTGTGTGTGTGTGTGTGTGTAAGAGGAGTAATGACTTCTCAGTTCTTTATATGTTAGAGCTGAAATTGAACAAAAAATTCTTTATAAATTGCAATTTCCTACTTTTTCAGAAAATTATCTGTGAATTTTTCTTTTGGGGGAGCTTTCTTTCTTTTCCATTGATCTGTCTCTCTCTCACACACACACACATACACACATCTCTTATCTTGCCAAGTATATTTATACTGCAAATTTAGTGTCTATATAATATTAAATAATGACTATGTAATGAAATACTGTTTTTTATCTGAGTCACATTAGTTTCATTGTATGAAAACTTACTTTGTTTTTGTTGTCAAGTTAATAATTGCTTTTTTTAATAGCTTACTTTCCTAAGCTAAATATAAAAAATAAAATAAAAAAGAAAGGAAGGAAGGAAGGAAAGAAGGAGAGAAGTAGCAAGAAAAGAAAGAAAGAAGAAAGAAATACAACAAATGTCTCTCAATGTAGTCATACAACATTTGGTTCTCTTCTCAGTTCCCAAATTTTCCTACTTAATATTCCAGGAACCTTTATTCTTTTTGTTGTATTTTTAGAAAAAACATGAAGCTACTCCATTCTCAGTGTTACTGCTGAGAATCCTGGTGACATTCATCTCATTTTTTTGTATATGATCTGTTGATTTTCTCTGAAAAATTTTTGGATCTTGTCCTTACTTTTGGGGTCTCATATCTATCAATACCATACAAAGGTATTTTGAGGATTAAATAAAATAATAGGTAGAAATTTGTTTAATCATTGGCTAATTTTGATAAGTAAATTAATACTTGTCATGATAATAAAACTGATGATCATAATGTTTCTTATTTTAACGAGACATGAGATTTCATTCTTTCATATGTTTGCAAGTAATACTATTCACACTTTGATGAGCAATTATGAACAACATTGAGGTCAATGGGGGATCAGTAGAAATTTCATTGCTTATACTAAAGATAATAAATCTTTTTATAAGCACAGTGTATAGAAAATAAATATAAATTCTGGTGGCAAATAGATCACGTTCTGAATGCTAGTGCAACCATAGTTAAGGATGCGATATAAAAGAAAACACTAAAAGTCACTTTATAATAAAACCCCTGCCTCATATGTTTAGGGCAGAGATACATAAAACAAAGAATATTAAGAACTCGAGAGGTGCCAGTGACACAGCAGTTTTCCAAAGATGTTCATTTCCACTTAAAATTTATTCTTTTATTCATTCATTCTTTCTTTTAATTTGTGGGACCCATGTTATCATAGAAAATATTGCATTTGATTCTCTATGTACTACATTAAGAGGAATATATTCAAATAAAAGCTTATCAGGATACTAATAACTAGGTAGAGTTAGGAAGCCTGAAACCATATCATGAGAAAGTGGTAAAACTTAATAGTACAGAGAATTCTCCTCAGTACTCTGTAATGGGAAAAGAATCTAAAAAAAGAGTGGATACATGTATATGTATAACTGATTTTCTTTGTTGTACATGTAAAACTAACACAATGCTGTAAATCAACTATATCCAAAAATATATTTTAAAAATAATAAATAATGTGAGGATGTAACTAACACTACATAAATTGTCAAAATGTGTTTGAAGGATTAGAAATTTCTTTATTGTTTCATCAAGCTACAATAGATGTTTGGAAGCAAGAAATTGACAAACTAAAGGGCATAATATATTAACAATAGAACTGCCTAGATTTTGAGCTGTGTTAGAATGTAGTGTAGCTGCATCTTTTTCTGCAAAGATATCTAACTATTAGGAAAGTTGTCAAAGAAAGATTTCAAGCCCAGCTGGAGTAGCAGTTTGACAATTTTATAATGTATAATATCACTTAGAGTGCCAATTTAAATTCAGATTTCTGGGCTTCACCCTATAAAGAATATGATTTTTAGGTGGTTTTGAGATGTGCTGCTGATGCAAGGTTTATACAAAATTTGAGAAATTTGGTCTAAGGGTATGACATGATGAGTTCTAAGGTTTATTCCAATCTTTGTATGCCATGAATTAATAAGATAAATGCCTCAAGCAGAGATATGATTCAGTCAGGCCTCAAATGATGAGTATAACTTCACAATGAATCTCACTATCATACAAAATGACATTGCCCTGACTAGTATTTTCTAAACCAGGGGACAGATAAGTCTTTAACTTCAACTAATTTTTAAAATATTAGCAATTTCTACAGCAGGGATCAAAGATATTTGACTTATTGAAACTATGTCTCCAGTTACCATGTGTTAAATATAGTGAAACAGAAATGAGGTGGCATTTACTGCTTCAGAGACAATACATGATATTTAATCTACTCTACATTAATGAGTGTTTAGGTCATTATGTCATTGTAACATTGCTGAGCAAACTACAACATTTATTTCAGAATGCAATTACTTCTTGCAGTAAGAAAAACAAAAAGTATTTTAACAAAAGTATGACCTATTTCATAACTGACAAAAACTCAGCAATGTACTTTTGAAAACTGACAGTACTTTAAGTCCAATTGGTTGGAATGGATAACAATAATATTTCATTCTTATAAAAACTCACTACTTATTAAGACTGCATAATAAGTGGAAGCATAAGAATCATACATTTATATGATTTTCATCCTGGGAACACCTACTTTTTTTTATTTAAATAACTTTTCCTGAATGCGTTTTAGAAGAATAAGGATTTTATATGCAATTACAATATTTTAGAAGGTGTAGTGGTAATTCACATCTATTAAATATTTAAAACACATTACTATTCAAATATATTGGAAGGTATTATATAACTAAACTCTCATACATCTCTCATCTCTCTACTTCAGTTCAGTTCAGTCGCTAGCTCAGTCGTGTCCGACTCTTTGCCACCCCATGAACTGCAGCCCGCCAGGCCTCCCTGTCCATCACCAACCCTCGGAGTTCACTCAAACTTACGTCCATCGAGTCGGTGATGCCATCCAGCCATCTCATCCTCTGTCGTCCCCTTCTCCTCCTGCCCCCAATCCCTTCCAGCATCAGAGTCTTTTCTAATGAGTCAACTCTTCGCATGAGGTGGCCAAAGTACTGGAGTTTCAGCTTTAGCATCTTTCCTTCCAAAGAAATCCCAGGGCTGATCTCCTTTAGGATGGAATGGTTGGATTTCCTTGCAGTCCAAGGAACTGTCAAGAGTCTTCTCCAACACCACAGTTCAAAAGCATCAATTCTTCAGTGCTCAGTTTTCTTTTTCTTTTTTTTTTTTATTCTTCCAATTTTATTTTATTTTTAAACTTTACATAATTGTATTAGTTTTGCCAAATATCAAAATGAATCCGCCATAGGTATACATGTGTTCCCCATCCCGAACCCTCCTCCCTCCTCCCTCCCCATACCATCCCTCTGGGCCGTCCCAGTGCACCAGCCCCAAGCATCCAGCATCATGCATCGAACCTGGACTGGCAACTCGTTTCCTACATGATATTTTACATGTTTCATTGCCATTCTCCCAAATCTTCCCACCCTCTCCCTCTCCCACAGAGTCCATAAGACTGTTCTATACAACAGTGTCTCTTTTGCTGTCTCGCATAATCGGGTTATTGTTACCATCTTTCTAAATTCCATATATGTGCCTTAGTATACTGTATTTATGTTTTTCCTTCTGGCTTACTTCACTCTGTATAATAGGCTCCAGTTTCATCCACCTCATTAGAACTGATTCAAATGTATTCTTTTTAATGGCTGAGTAATACTCCATTGTGTATATGTACCACAGCTTTCTTATCCATTCATCTGCTGATGGACATCTAGGTTGCTTCCATGTCTTGGCTATTATAAACAGTGCTGCGATGAACATTGGGGTACACGTGTCTCTTTCCCTTCTGGTTTCCTCAGTGTGTATGCCCAGCAGTGGGGGTTGCTGGATCATAAGGCAGTTCTATTTCCAGTTTTTAAGGAATCTCACACTGTTCTCCATAGTGGCTGTACTAGTTTGCATTCCCACCAACAGTGTAAGAGGGTTCCCTTTTCTCCACACCCTCTCCAGCATTTATTATTTGTAGACTTTTGGATCGCAGCCATTCTGACTGGTGTGAAATGGTACCTCATAGTGGTTTTGATTTGCATTTCTCTGATAATGAGTGATGTTGAGCATCTTTTCATGTGTTTGTTAGCCATCTGTATGTCTTCTTTGGAGAAATGTCTATTTAGTTCTTTGGCCCATTTTTTGATTGGATCGTTTATTTTTCTGGAGTTGAGCTGTAGGAGTTTCTTGTATATTTTTGAGATTAGTTGTTTGTCGGTTGCTTCATTTGCTATTATTTTCTCCCATTCTGAAGGCTGTCTTTTCACCTTGCTAATAGTTTCCTTTGATGTGCAGAAGCTTTTAAGGTTAATTAGGTCCCATTTGTTTATTTTTGCTTTTATTTCCAATATTCTGGGAGGTGGGTCATAGAGGATCCTGCTGTGATGTATGTCAGAGAGTGTTTTGCCTATGTTCTCCTCTAGGAGTTTTATAGTTTCTGGTCTAACGTTTAGATCTTTAATCCATTTTGAGTTTATTTTTGTGTATGGTGTTAGAAAGTGGTCCAGTTTCATTCTTTTACAAGTGGTTGACCAGATTTCCCAGCACCACTTGTTAAAGAGATTGTCTTTAATCCATTGTATATTCTTGCCTCCTTTGTCGAAGATAAGGTGTCCATATGTGTGGATTTATCTCTGGGCTTTCTATTTTATTCCATTGATCAATATTTCTGTCTTTGTGCCAGTACCATACTGTCTTGATAACTGTGGCTTTGTAGTAGAGCCTGAAGTCAGGTAGGTTGATTCCTCCAGTTCCATTCTTCTTTCTCAAGATCGCTTTGGCTATTCGAGGTTTTTTGTATTTCCATACAAATTGTGAAATTATTTGTTCTAGCTCTGTGAAGAATACTGTTGGTAGCTTGATAGGGATTGCGTTGAATCTATAAATTGCTTTGGGTAGTATACTCATTTTCACTATATTGATTCTTCCAATCCATGAACATGGTATATTTCTCCATCTATTAGTGTCCTCTTTGATTTCTTTCACCAGTGTTTTCAGTTTTCTTCACAGTCCAATTCTCACATCTATACATGACTACTGGAAAAGCCATAGTCTTAACTCGATGGACCTTTGTTGGTAAAGTAATATCTCTGCTTTTTAATATGCTGTCTAGGTTGGTGTTAACTTTCCTTCCAGAGGGGTAAGTGTCTTTTAAATTCATGGCTGCAAGCACCATCTGCAGTGATTTTGGAGCCTAAAAAAATAAACTCAGCCACTGTTTCCCATCTATTTGCCATGAAGTGATGGGACCATTTGATATGATCTTGGTTTTCTGAATGTTGAGCTTTAAGCCAACTTTTTCACTCTCCTCTTTCACTTTCATCAAAGGCTCTTTAGTTTTTCTCACTTTCAGCCTAAGGGTGGTGTCATCTGCATATCTCAGGTTATTGATATTTCTCCCAGCAATCTTGATTCCAGCTTCTGCTTCATTCAGCTCAGAATTTCTCATGATGTACCCTGCATATAAGTTAAATGAGCAGGGTGACAATATATAGCCTTGACATACTCTTTTTCCTATTTGGAACCAGTCTGTTGTCCCATGTCTCATTCTAACAGTTGCTTCCTGACCTGCGTACAAATTTCTCAAGAGGCAGTTCAGGTGGTCTGGTATTCCCATCTCTTTCAGAATTTTCCACAGTTTATTGTGATCCACACAGTCAAAGGCTTTGGCATAGTCAATAAAGCAGAAATAGATGTTTTTCTGGAACTCTCTTGCTTTTTCCATGATCCAGCGGATGTTGGCAATTTGATCTCTGGTTCCTCTGCCTTTTCTAAAACCAGCTTGAACATCTGTAAATTGACGGTTCATGTATTGCTGAAGCTTGGCTTGGAGAATTTTGAGCATTACTTTACTAGTGTGTGAGATGAATGCAATTGTGCGGTAGTTTGAGCATTCTTTGGCATTGTGTTTCTTTGGGATTGGAATGAAAACTGACCTTTTCTAGTCCCATGACCACTGCTGAGTTTTCCAAATTTGCTGGCATATTGAGTGCAACACTTTCACAGCATCATCTTTTAGGATTTGAAATAGCTCACCTGGAATTCCATCATCTCCACTTGCTTTGTTGTAGTGATGCTTTCTAAGGCCCACTTGACTTCACATTCCAGGATGTCTGTCTTTAGGTGAGTGATCACACCATCGTGATTATCTGGGTTGTGAAAATATTTTTTGTACAGTTCTTCTGTGTATTCTTGCCACTTCTTCTTAATATCTTCTGCTTCTGTTAGGTCCATACAATTTTTGTCCCTTATTGAGCCCATCTTTGCATGAAATGTTCCCTTTGTATCTCTTATTTTCTTGAAGAGATCTCTAGGCTCTCCCATTCTATTACTTGCCTCTATTTCTTTGCCCTGATCACTAAGGAAGGCTTTCTTATCTCTCCTTGCTATTCTTTGGAACTCTGCATTCAAATGGATATATCTTTCCTTTTCTCCTTTGCCTTTTGCTTCTCTCTTTTCACAGCTATTTGTAAGGCCTCTTCAGACAGCCATTTTTCTTTTTTGCATTTCTTTTTCTTGGCGATGGTCTTGATTCCTGTCTCCTGTACTATGTCATGAACCTCCCTCCATAGTTCATCAGGCACTCTGTTTATCAGTTCTAGTCCTTTAGATCTATTTCTCACTTCTACTGTATAATCATAAGGGATTTGATTTAGGTCATACCTGAATGGTCTCTTGGTTTTCCCCACTTTGTTCAATTTAAGTCTGAATTTGGCAATAAGGAGTCCCTGATCTGAGCTGCAGTCAGCTCCTGGTCTTGTTTTTTGCTGACTGTATAAAGCTTCTCCATCTTTGGCTACAAAGAATATAATCAATCTGATTTCATTGTGGCCCATCTGGTGATGTCCATGTGTAGAGTCTTCTCTTGTGTTGTTGGAAGGAGGTGTTTCCTATCACCTGTGCGTTCTCTTGGCAAAACTCTATCAGCCTTTGCCCTGCTTCATTCATTACTCCAAGGCCAAATTTGCCTGTTACTCCAGGTGTTTCTTGACTTCCTACTTTTGCTTTCCAGTCTCCTATAATGAAAAGGACATCTTTTTGGGGTGTTAGTTATAAAAGGTTTTGTAGGTCTTCATAGAACCATTCAACATCAGCTTCTTCAGTGTTACTGGTTGGGGCATAGACTTGGATTACTGTTATACTGAATTATTTGCCTTGGAAACAAACAGAGATCATTCTGTTGTTTTTGAGATTGCATTCAAGTACTGCGTTTTGGACTCTTGTTGACTATGATGCCTACTCCATTTCTTCTAAGGTATTCCTGCCCACAGTAGTAGATATAATGATCATCTGAGTTAAATTCACCCATTCCAGTCTGTTTTAGTTCGCTGATTCCTAGAATTTCAACGTTCACTCTTGACATCTCCTGTTTGACCATTTCCAATTTTCCTTGATTTATGGACTGAACATTCCAGGTTCCTATGCAGTATTGCTCTTTACAGCATTGAACCTTGCTTCTATCATCAGTTACATCCACACCTGGGTGTTGTTTTTGCTTTGGCTCTGTCTCTTCATTCTTTCTGGAGTTATTTCTCCACTGATTTCCAATAGCATATCAGGCACCTACCAACCTCGGGAGTTCATCTATCAGTGTCCTATTTTTGCCTTTTCATACTGTTCATAGGGTTCTCAAGGCAAGAATACTGAAGTGGTTTGCCATTCCTTCTCCAGTGGACCATATTTTGTCAGAACTCTCAACCATGACCTATTTGGAGTCTTGAGTAACCTTACACGGCATGGCTTAGTTTCATCGAGTTAGAGAGTGCTGTGATCCATGTGATCAGATTGGCTAGTTTTCTAAGATTGTGGCTTCAGTCTGTATGCCCTCTGATGCCTTCTGTCAGTGCCTACTGTCTTACTGGGGTTTCTCTTACCTTGGACGTGGGGTATCTCCTGACGGCCATTGCTCCTGACCTTGGACGTGGGGTATCTCCTCTCTGCCATTCACCGCTCCAGCGCTGCGTGCCTGCCACTCGCCAAGAAAGATTACTTCACAGTTGATGAATCTCTATATTAGCAACGGTACAGTTGTCTCCCAGTTGCCAGTAGTCATATATGGATGTGAGAGTTGAACTGTAAAGAAAACTGAAAACCAAAGAATTGATGCCTTTGAACTGTGGTATTGGAAAAGACTCTTGAGAATCCCTTGGACTGCTAGGGGATCCAACAAATCCATCCTAAAGGAAAACAGTCCTGAATTTTCATTGGAAGCACTGTTGTTGAAGCTGAAACTCCAATACTTTGGCCACCTGATGTGAAGAACTGACTCATTTGAAAAGACCCTGATGCTGGGAAAGATTGAGGGTGGGAGGAGAAGGGGACAACAGAGGATGAGATGGCTCGATAGCATCACCAACTCAGTAGACATGAATTTGAGTAAACTCTGGGAGTTGGTGATGGACAGGGAGGCCCCATGTACTGCAGTCCATGGAGTCGGAAAGAGTCAGACACAACTGAGCGACTGAACTAAACTGAACTGAACTGACAGTTGTCTCACACTGCATATGAGTACTCATCCTGGACAAAGAAAAGTATTTCATTTCTCAAAACAAACACCTCAGCTAGTGAGGTTTTGTTATTTAACTCACATCCTTTCCACTTTCTTTGTATTAGAAAAATCTGATCAACCAGAGCCTCATTTTCATATTGCTATGATAGTCATGCCTCAAAAAGCCAGCAAAGAAGAGGATGTCTATTTCTGGAACCACTATGGCATCATCAAGAATGGGGAAAATTCTGTGGTTTAATTCCCAGCCTTGTGTTTGAAATTAGCAGTTCTGCATAAAGAGATTTTAATAATCAAATAAAGGCTACAAAACATTGAAGTAGCATATTGACTTGTCTATATTTCCAAAAGATAAGAGAGAAGGATGTACTAAAAAAAGAGGCTCCAACTGACTCCAAACTTTTGCTTTTTATTAAGATTCTCCATCTAGGAACTTTCCTGGCAGTCTAATGGTTAAGAATCTGTGCTTCTACTGAAGGGGAAACAAGTTTAATCCCTGATAAGGGAAATGAGATCTTGCATGCCTTGCTCCTATGTGGCCAAAAAAAAAAAAAAAAAAATAGATTCACAGTCTATTATTTTCTTTTCCTCTCATCAACATAGATGATTGAACACATCTGTTCCCCAACTAATAGCATCAAAGGAAGAGTTTAAAGATACACCATTGAAGTTCTGTTGTGTTTGTTTCCTTTTAATATTTTGTTAATTTCTTCATTTTTAAAATTTTTCCACTTATATAGGTTTCTCTTTATTAATAACTGCTTTAGTATTTGTTCCAGTTTACAAATATACTAATATTCTCTGTAATTATGCCTAAGCTAGTTGTTATTCCACCTGTTGAGGCTACTTTTATTTTAATGATTGCATATATTTTCTTTCCCAAATTTCCTCTTGGTAACTTTTTATACCCATTGGTGCTTGATACATATCCATTTAGTTTGTTTTGTTACTACTTCTTGTTCTTTTTTAATGCATACTGTTATTCCCTCAAACATACTAAGGACCTAAATTTAGTGGACTTTTATTAACTTTTAAGTTATTGTGATCATTGGTGTATGTTGGGAAATTAGTCTGAAATAAAGTGAAAATGTCCAGCAAAAGATGCTTGGCCAGATAATAGTTGATGAATGAGACTAGAAGCCAGAGATTTCCCACAATTCAGCACTTGATCTCTAGAGTAGAGAAGAAAGAAAAATAAACAATAATTACTTTTCTGGATCTTAATAGTGTGGGACTCAGGGACCATATGTTCTAATAGGGTAAGGGACTTCATAGAGAAGTATCTTAATTTGTGACACTCACTGCATTCTGTAAGTGTTCTTGTACAAATATTCTGGAAAGTAAGGGGCCACTGTGAGTACATTGATCACCTGAAATCAGAGATCAGATCAGATCAGTCTCTCAGTCGTGTCCGACTCTTTGTGACCCCATGAATCGCAGCATGCCAGGCCTCCCTGTCCATCACCAACTCCTGGAGTTCACTCAGACTCATGTCCATCGAGTCAGTGATGCCATCCAGCCATCTCATCCTCTGTCGTTCCCTTCTCCTCATGCCCCCAATCCCTCCCAGCATCAGAGTCTTTTCCAATGAGTCAACTCTTCCAATGAGGTGGCCAAAGTACTGGAGTTTCAGCTTTAGCATCATTCCTTCCAAAGAAATCCCAGGGCTGATCTCCTTCAGAATGGACTGGTTGGATCTCCTTGCAGTCCAAGGGACTCTCAAGAGTCTTCTCCAACACCACAGTTCAAAGGCATCAATTCTTCGGCGCTCAGCCTTCTTCACAGTCCAACTCTCACATCCATACATAACCACAAGAAAAACCATAGCCTTGACTAGACGGACCTTTGTTGGCAAAGTAATGTCTCTGCTTTTGAATATGCTATCTAAGTTGGTCATAACTTTCCTTCCAAGGAGTAAGCGTCTTTTAATTTCATGGCTGCAGTCACCATCTGCAGTGACTTTGGAGCCCAGAAAAATAAAGTCTGACACTGTTTCCACTGTTTCCCCATCTATTTCCCATGAAGTGATGGGGCCGGATGCCATGATCTTCGTTTTCTGAACGTTGAGCTTTACGCCAACTTTTTCACTCTCCACTTTCACTTTCATCAAGAGGCTTTTGAGTTCCTCTTCACTTTATGCCATAAGGGTGGTGTCATCTGCATATCTGAGGTTATTGATATTTCTCCCGGCAATCTTGATTCCAGCTTGTGTTTCTTCCAGTCCAGCGTTTCTCATGATGTACTCTGCATATAAGTTAAATAAACAGGGTGACAATATACAGCCTTGACGTACTCCTTTTCCTATTTGGAACCAGTCTGTTGTTCCATGTCCAGTTCTAACTGTTGCTTCCTGACTTGCATTCAAATTTCTCAAGAGGCAGATCAGGTGGTCTGGTATTCCCATGTCTTTCAGAATTTTCCACAGTTTGTTGTGATCCACACAGTCAAAGGCTTTGGCATAGTCAATAAAGCAGAAATAGATGTTTTTCTGGAACTCTTGCTTTTTCCACAATCCAGTGGATATTGGCAATTTGATCTCTGGTTCCTCTGCCTTTTCTAAAACCAGCTTGAACATCAGAAAGTTCACGGTTCACATATTGCTGAAGCCTGGCTTGAAGAATTTTGAGCATTACTTTACTAGAGTGTGAGATGAGTGCAATTGTGTGGTAGTTTGTGCATTCTTTGGCATTGCCTTTCTTTGGGATTGGAATGAAGACTGACCTTTTCCAGTCCTGTGGCCACTGCTGAGTTTTCCAAATTTGCTGGCATATTGAGATATAGAGGAATAAAAAATCAGAGATACAGAGGAATAAACATGAATAATAAAGTTGCTAACATGTAGAGAGAAAAGAATAGACTTCAGGCTAGAGGTCAAGTCCTTTAATTACTAATTTTACAACTATGGGCAAGTAAATTTCTGAATTTTCACATCTGTAAAATGGGAATGAAAATGTTACTTATATTCCAAAAATGGCATGGAGACTATGTTATTCACCATAGCTTTGATGATCTTTAGAAATGTAGAATAAAAATATCAAATAGTATTCAAGTATAACAGGAAAAAAGTTCCAGAAAATATATTGTGTAACCACGCTTTGTTTGAAAATGTCTCTGGACCAGTAGCGGCTTAAGTAATGCAGCCCCATTAGAAATGGGAAACATTATATTAAAATACTTTTAAAACTTATCTGTCCCATACATGAATAACAGTACCTCTAGGTTCTTCTAGGTCCTGGTTAAATAGTTTCACATAGGTTCTGGGAGATAATATAGGAGAGATCTGCGTCCATTAGACTTAGGATCTTGTCAGAGATTCTAGTGCTTTGGCACTTGTCAAATTTGTACCTATGGAAATATGTCACTATAATAAACTTCTTAAGATTATTGTGAATATTCAATGTGTGTAAATTGTCTATGATTCCTAATGTATGCCTAATATATAGTAGGCATACATTAGTAGTATATATAGTGAAATTGTTATCATCAAAGAAACAAAGAGAAACAGAGTAAATTTGTCCATTCACCTCATTCATCTTCAACAGAAATCTCACTTCCAGTCAGTAAGGGAAAGTGGCTCATTGAACTCCCTGGCCTTATGGGTCAAATTCAGTCAGCCCTGTAATGAGAGCACCAGCATGGGAACCCATCACCCTGCCATCAAAGCCTTGGCCCAACATAGGGGCGAGTTTTAATTACTTGGAGGACAGATGTTTTGCCGGTGGTCCTGGTTTTGTGTTCCCTGGTAGTAGTGCCCTATGAAGTCTATGGTAGCATAAATTCTCAAACTCCTCATCACAATTTTAGACAAAGGAAAATCAGTTTTAATGGAATTCCTTTCCAGATGAAAATGACAATTATTTTTGAGTCTGAGCCTCCTGTTCTTCAGGTTGTTGCTGCTGTTTTCAACTCCTAATGAATCACTGTGCAACACATTGCATGTGAATTTATGCAAGCTGACAACTAAACAAGGGGTTATTTTAGTCAAATCAATCAGATATTGTATCTATTTGAAACGTTAATGTAAGCAGAATTGATGGTGCATAATTAATGATTACCCAAGGCTCTTAATAATAAAATGATAAAAAGGTACGAAAGGAGAGAGGTGCCAAGGAACTTGGCTTTAAAAATACTGAAAAAGAAATTTGCTTCATTTTCTCAAACCACTGAAACCCTTTCTTGCATTTATAACCAAATCCCCTTGTGAGCTTGAGCACTTGCACACTGCTCTCCAGAAGCATTCTTGAATTAGTGAAGTGAATAAATATGATGGTGTTGCAGAATCCTGTCCTGGATCTTTCTGTGTTTAAATCTTGGTTCTAACAGTAGCTAGCTACCTGTCCTTGGGAATGCAATGAATCTCTCTTAGTTTCACATTTCTAATTTGTAAAGTGATTGTTACATTATAAGACCATGAATATATAAGTGGGGTGTGGATTAAATCAAATATTAAATGCAAAGGTTTTAGGTGTTTTCCAGAAACTTTGCACATACTAAATAAATGTTTATTATAATTCTTATTTCCTTTGAAACCTCTTTAGTTCTCATTTTCCCACACAAAAAGCAATTTTATAACAAGAATCTAAACCATATTGCTTCAACTTTCCACTTAATTCTGGGCTGAGAAACACTTGCTAAAAAATGAAATCACAACACCAAAGGCACAATTTATGAAAGAAACAATTGATAAGCTGGATTTCATTAAAGTTAAAAACTTTTGCTCTGAGAAAGATAATGTCAAGAAAATGAGAAGACTAGCCACAGATAGGGAAAAAAATTTTTGTGAAAACATAAAGAACTGTTATCCAAAATATATAAAGAATGTATAACCACCCCCCCCAAAAAAAAACTGATTTAAAAATAGACAAATACCTGATCAGACACCTCCCAAAGAAATCATACCTTTGGTAAATAGAAATATGAAAAGATGCTCAACATCATATGTCATTCAGTTCAGTTCAGTTCAGTCTCTCAGTCATGTCTGACTCTTTGTGACCCCAAGAATCCCAGCACGCCAGACTTCCCTGTCCATCACCAACTCCCGGAGTTCACTCAGACTCACGTCCATCGAGTCAGTGATGCCATCCAGCCATCTCATCCTCTGTCGTCCCCTTTTCCTCCTGACCCCAATCCCTCCCAGCATCAGAGTCTTTTCCAATGAGTCAACTCTTCGCATGAGGTGGCCAAAGTACTGGAGTTTCAGCATTAGCATCATTCCTTCCAAAGAACACCCAGGGCTGATCTCCTTTAGATGGACTGGTTGGATCTCCTTGCAGTCCAAGGGACTCTCAAGAGTCTTCTCCAACACTGCTTGCAAATTAAAAAACAATGAGAAACTCCTATGTGGCCACTCCTAGAGTGGCCAAAATACAAAACACTGAGAACACCAAATGCTGGTGAGGATATGGAGCAATAAAAATTCTCATTTATTGCTGGTAATTAAATGAGAATAATTTCTCATTTATTGTTCTTGACAAAATGCAAAATGATACAGCCACTTTGGAACACAATTTAGTAGTCTCTTTCAAAACTAAGCATACTCATCATATAATTTAATAGCAGTCATTGGTATTTTGTGAACTATACATTACCTCCATCAAAAAACTGTATATGGATGTTTTATAGCAGCCTTATTCATAATTACAAAATCTTGGATCTACTTTAAACGTTCTTCTGTAGAAACATGAATACACTGTGGTACATCACATAAAATGAAATGTTATTCAGTATCTAAAAGAAAAAAAAGATCTGTCCATAAAAAGACACAGAGGAATCTTAAATGCAAATTACTAAATGCAAGTATGCAATCTGAAAGTCTACATACTATATGATTCCAACTAGATGATATCTGTAAAAAACAAAACTATAGAAACAGTAAAAAAAAAAAAAAAAAAAAAAAGAGCACTGGTCACCTGGGGTTAAAGTGAAGGAAGGGCAGAACAGGCAGAGCACAGAGAATTTTTAGGATGGTAAAAGTACTTTGTATGATTTTATCATAGTGAATACATTTCATTATACATTTGTCCAAACTCATAGAGTACACAACATAGAGTGAAACCTAATGTAAACTATGGATTTTGTATGATAACAATATGTCATTGTGGGTTCATCAGTTGTACCAAATGTACCACTCTGGCGCAGGATGTAGATAATGGGGATTGTGCATGCCTTGAATGGAACATAATTGAGACCAAATTGTGATTCTGTACAGTCCAGGTTTAAAGTAGATGGCAGTTTCATGTAACAGCAAGCCAGGGTGGCAATCTTCCTCAGTATCCCCAGCAGCCCCTAGCAGGTGTCCCATGGCTCTGTTGGTGGAGGAAATGGCAAGGGAGTATGCATGGCCTTTGAAAAGATGTTTGACAGCTTTGTTTCTGGCAGTGTCTCCCAACAGTGTGGAAGTATCATACATGTTGATACAGGATATCTCTTCAGGTTATACACCTGCATCTTTTACAGCAGCAGCCATATACCTTAAAGCACCTTCTCCTCCAGGATTGGGGGCAGTCATGTGACCAGCATCACCTGAGAGTCCATGGCTCAAAATGTCTGCATAAATCCAGTCCCTTCTTTGTACAGCTTGCTCATTTCTTTTACCACCAGCACAGTGCACCTCCTCCCATTACAAAACCACCTCTGAATGAAATGGTCGACATGCTGACTTAGGATCAGAGCCCAGGCTCTGGAAAATCTAGAAAGTGATAAACAGCTGATGCAAGAATCTGTACCTCCAGTCACCATCACATCAATAGAGTCATGTGTTATAAATCTAAGAGTCTCTCACTACATAAATTTCTGTGGTATAGGCTGTGGGTAATGCTTGATTGGGGCATTTGACTTTATATTGAATGATGACCTGGCCTGCTGCCATATTGATCAGAATCTGAGGGACAAAGAATGGGCTAACTTTATTGTAACCTTTTGTTTGAAACATCAAAGCACTTTCAGAAATAACTCCAAGAGGAACCATTCCCATGCCAATTTCAACACACGATCAGCTTCTGACTGAAGATGCCAATTAGAATCTTTCAAGGCTGACTCTGTAGCCCCAATGGCCGTAGTGGTGGGAGAAGACATGGACTTGACGTCTGATTTGGGCACAAAGCTTTTTTCATTGAATTGATTTTCATTGCAACCTCTTGGCACATAAGCACACCACTGCAAGGGATATTGATACTCTTCACCGACCACTGAAAGGGTTCCACTCTCTCCCTGGACAGATGATCCCATACCAGCTGAGTTCAAACTCAAAGAGGTGTCATTAAGCTATGCCTATAATGACAACTTGCCTAGGTAATCAAAGTACTGGTATAGTTCCTAAAAACTTCCTTTGACTTATTAATCCTTGGAATACTCTTGTATATATTAAATGAGAGTTTGTTATTTTTAGGAAATTCTGTAAGCCTTTTGACAGCATGGTTGAGATTCAGAGAATCACAAATATTCCTATAACAGACCACAGCATATCCAGCAGGTATTCACTGTTGTTTAAATAGCTTAAAGGTTTAAGAAACAATGCTGCTGTTCAGTCGTTCAGTCATGTCTGACTCTTTATGACCCCATGGACAGAGGAGCCTGGAGGGCTCTGTTCATGGGATTTCCCGGGCAAGAATATTGGAGTGGGTTGCCCTTTCCTACTTCAGGGGATCTTCCTGATCCAGGGATTGAACTCATGTGTCCTGCGTCTCCTGCATTGGTAGGCAGATTCTTTACCATTGTGCCACCTGGGAAGCCCAAAATAACATTATCTGATTTTAATTAATACTTATTGCACTCATCTCACACGCTAGTAAAGTAATGCTCAAAATTCTCCAAGCCAGGCTTCAGCAATATGTGAACCGTGAACTTCCTGATGTTCAAGCTGGTTTGAGAAAAGGCAGAGGAACCAGAGATCAAATTGCCAACATCCGCTGGATCATGGAAAAAGCAAGAGAGTTCCAGAAAAACATCTATTTCTGCTTTATTGACTATGCCAAAGCCTTTGACTGTGTGGATCACAATAAACTGTGGAAAATTCTGAAAGAGATGGGAATACCAGACCACCTGATCTGCCTCTTGAGAAATTTGTATGCAAGTCAGGAAGCAACAGTTAGAACTGTACATGGAACAACAGACTGGTTCCAAATAGGAAAAGGAGTACGTCAAGGCTGTATATTGTCACCCTGTTTATTTAACTTATATGCAGAGTACATCATGAGAAACGCTGGACTGGAAGAAACACAAGCTGGAATCAAGATTGCCGGGAGAAATATCAATAACCTCAGATATGCAGATGACACCACCCTTATGGCAGAAAGTGAAGAGGAACTCAAAAGCCTCTTGATGAAAGTGAAAGAGGAGAGTGAAAAAGTTGGCTTAAAGCTCAACATTCAGAAAACGAAGATCATGGCATCTGGTCCCATCACTTCATGGGAAATAGATGGGGAAACAGTGGAAACAGTGTCAGACTTTATTTTTCTGGGCTCCAAAGTCACTGCAGATGGTGACTGCAGCCATGAAATTAAAAGACGCTTACTCCTTGGAAGGAAAGTTATGACCAACTTAGATAGCATATTCAAAAGCAGAGACATTACTTTGCCAACAAAGGTCCGTCTAGTCAAGGCTATGGTTTTTCTTGTGGTCATGTATGGATGTGAGAGTTGGACTGTGAAGAAGGCTCAGCACCGAAGAATTGATGCCTTTGAGCTGTGGTATTGGAGAAGACTCTTGAGAGTCCCTTGGACTGCAAGGAGATCCAACCAGTCCATTCTGAAGGAGATCAGCCCTGGGATTTCTTTGGAAGGAATGATGCTGAAGTTGAAAGTCCAGTACTTTGGCCACCTCATGCGAAGAGTTGACTCATTGGGAAAGACTCTGATGCTGGGAGGGATTGGGGACAGGAGGAGAAGGGGACAATAGAGGATGAGATGGCTGGATGGCATCACTGACTCGATGGATGTGAGTCTGGGTGAACTCCGAGAGTTGGTGATGGACAGGGAGGCCTGGCGTGCTGCGATTCATGGGGTCGCAAAGAGACTGAACTGAACTCAACTGATCATCAAACGACCTGTTTGCACTCAACTGTTTTTAGACACTAAGTCCTCTCAGACATTCCAAGACAATGAAGTGAAATGGTGATTCATTTGATTCACCCCAACAGAACTTTATAATGAAATATATACAGGAACTCCCAGCCCAATACAGACGGCAGAAAGCATCCTTTCTCAGGACTACCAAAGCCTAACTATAAATAATATTTCTGGTATCATTGGCACATAACACATTTCAGGTCCTATTCTTTGAGGTTGATGTGAATGGACTCTCTTGATCTTCACCTTGGAGATAATCAGAGTTTCTGGGACAGTGAAGGTCAGTGTAGGTGGTCAACTCTGCATCTCACCTGACACCCAAGGACAAAAGGAAAAGACCAGGCGCAGGTCCTCCATGAGCCTCTCCCTACCTAACCCCAATCGAACTGGGCACTGGAGGGTGGACAGACAACAGCAGTGGGCACCCGGTCCCTGCCCCTTGCTTCTGGGGCCCGTGCAGCAGCAATCCTCGGCACAATCACCTTGTTTGGTTTTAACTGATAATTTTATATGATTCCACTTTCTCTCTTTTCTTAGCATATCAGTTATACCTCTCTTTTTAGTTTTTTTAGTGGTTGCTCCCATTACTTGATATTCTGTTTCATTTCATCTTTTCCTGTAATCTTTTGCACATTGCAATCCTGAGTTAATTATTCTTTCTCAGACACCCTTGTACTTCTTATGACACTACAAGACATTTTAAGGTATCTGAGCTACAAATATAGACACCAAAAAGGCATCGTCAAATTATTAGTCAAGTAAAAATTCCATTCTTACACATGTGTAACTTTCTTCCCCATTGTAATGTTAAAGTCATTTGTTGAAATTAAATACAAGCTATATTCACCATGTCAGTGCTGCATAATAACCATGCAGAAACTCGACAAGCTTCAACAATATGCTTTTAATAATCTCATGAGTCTAAGAGAAAGAGATTTATATTGACCTTGGCTGGGTGTTGTTTTCAATCTCTGCCTGCCTCAGTTCTACGTCTGGATTGGCTGGCTGTCAGTTGATTTAGATGGTCCTTTCTTGGGAGACTAGGCTACTGGTATTTTTAGCTCTACTGCATGTGACTGCAACCTCCTATATGTAACCTCAGACATGTTTTAATGGAAATAACAGAGACACAAATGCACAAGTAGATTATATAAAGGTGTTTATAAGCCTTTTCATGGCTTCAAGTCTACTAACTAACATCCACTGATCATGAGTCATAAGGCCAAGTTCAGATTCAAGAGATGAGGTAGAGCTTGTCCATAATGGGCTGGCACTGTAAAGTTATATGACAGAGAATATGGGTTAAAGCAGGGCAAAAATTAGAGCCAAATACTTCAATTTTCCATATTCACTTCCCTTTTTTACTTTTAATCAGTTTATAATGTATAGAGCAAAACTCTTTAAAAAATACCAGTTAGTGTTTTGCTTGAACTTTACCCAGAAAATGCCACAAAGACAATGATTTAAAAGCAAATATGCATTTCCTACTTCTGACTTTTCTATTATGAAAGACAACTATTCAGTGGAACAAAAAAGGGTTCTAGAAATCTCAGTTTGAGGTGCATTTTTTGTGTATTTAAGAGTCAACACATTCAGTAGTCAGGGCAAGTCTCTCAAGTGTCCCTCTGAGTTAGGTAGGACACATTAAGTTTCTGTAACATGTCCATGGTACTATCTCTTGGTTTATACATATGTAAGTGTTTCAGTTGCAGCACTGCATAATTAACCACCACAAATCTGAGTAGTTTGAAACAATGGCATTTTGTTTGCTCACTTATCTGTAATTTAGGCAAGACTCTGTGGAGATAGCTCATCTCTGTTCTACACGGCATGAGCTAGGTCAGCCAGAAGGCTGAGGTTGGTTTGTTCATTTACGTTTCTAGAGATTGACACTAAGACTCGAATGATTAGGTAATGAAATTTAAGGGTTACTTGGACATCTTTATCTATTGCCATGTGGCTTCTTAAATACGGAAACTTCACACCAGATGGACACCTATACATCAGTTCATGTATCTCAAGTTTCAGATCCCCAAAGAGAAGGAGAAGCATCTAAAAGCTGTTATCACTTCTGATAGCCATGAAATCCCTGAAGTGTCACTTCTACCACACAAAACATGTCACCACATATGATTCCTTTTTTAAAGGGACAACATTCAGAATTCACCTTTTGCTTAGAAGAGTATCAAGATTCTGAAAAATTTTGTAACACCCAATATATCGCTATGGTCATTTTTGTAAAGTGCAATTAACCAGAGATACTCCAAGACAATCTCCTTGTCATAGTGCCCACCCACATGGCTAGAGGAAGTTGTTCACTCCTAGCACCATGCCAGGGACTCTAGCATTTCACCTGATACTTTGTAACTTCTGTGTGTGAGTGTGTGCTAAGTCGCTTCGGATGTGTCTGATTTTTCACGACCCTATGAACTGTAGCCTCCAGCCAAGAATACTGGCGTGGGTTGCTATGCCCTCCTCCAGGGATCCTCTCAACCCAGGGACTGAACCCACATCTCTTACGTCTCCTGCATTGGCAGGCAGGTTCTTTACCACTAGTGCCGCCTGGGAAGCCCTTGTACTTTTTATACCCTATAGAAAGTGTGTCTCATTTCTTGAGGCCCCTGTTCTCTATAAGACAAGAGTCCTAGTAAGGGCTAATCAGATAAATACAGTCCCTGAACTTGTATAATATTTTAAAAATACGTTAAATTGCTAATATGTAGAAAAGAAATTCTATTATGTAGAAAAGAAAAATGTATTTTTTGATTATATAGTGATGGATTTGAACTATCCCACTGAATAAAACCAATTATCAGTTTTATAAAACAAATCTGAAATTAACTATTTATTGCTTATAAATTCTCCTAAAACTTTTCCCCCACCAGAATATATGATGCAAGAAAACATAAACCTGGTTTTGTTATGTTTTGTTTCTACCAACATATTCCCAGTACACAGAACAGTTGAATGAATTACTGAACTGAAAGCAAAATCAATTATGGCTACAAGAAAATAAGGGAATTATTAGGGAAGTAAGATCAGAATTTACACACAATAGATAAGAAGAAAATTATTTTGTCAACAAGTTTGACATAACTTGGAATCAGAACCCAACTGTGGAGCAAATTTCTTTTCTTTCTTTGGGCAAGAAAACTGAGGTCATTTTATTTGGACTCTTTATGAGTTAAGACACATACTGTACTAAACAATGAATTGATCCTTTCAATTATATTTCCAGTGTCTGAAAAAAAATATTATCAAAATTCTAGGGTGTTTATAAAAATATATATGACTAGACAGAAATCCAAAAACACTTCAATATTTCTTAAAGCTCTTAAAAACTGAGATCAACCATGTCTATTTCTATTAATATAAGAAGTTTTTCCAGCTCTCTTTAGGAGCTGGATCAAGAATTAATAGCAGTAGAGTACAATTAAACTGAAGGCTCTAGACATCTATCTCTCAGATTGTTTTAAGTGGAACTATATATGTGAAATTTAAGAAAGAACAACATTCCTTTTTTATCTAATCAGAGAAGATTAATAACATTTTAATGCAAATCTTTGCCACTTAAGGTGAAGATCTTGATTTCTGTAAGAAAACACATTACATAGACATGAATAAGCCTTCCTGATAGCTCAGTAAAGAAACCACCTGTGATGCAGAGGACCCCGGTTTGACTCCTGGGTCTGGAAGATCTGCTGGAGAAGGGGTAGGTTACCCACTGCAGTATTCTTGAGCTTCCCTTGTGGCTCAGCTGGAAAAGAATCTGCCTGTAATGTGGGAGACCTGGGTTTGATCCCTGGGTTGAGAAGATCCCCTAGAGAAGGGAAAGACTACCCACTCCAGTATTCTGGCTTGGAGAAGTCCATGGACTGTAACTACCGCACAATTGCACTCATCTCACATGCTAGCAAAGTAATGCTCAAATTCTCCAAGTCAGGCTTCAACAATACGTGAATCGTGAACTTCCAGATCTTCAAGCTGGGTTTAGAAAAGGCAGAGGAACCAGAGATCAAATTGCCAACATCTGCTGGATCATGGAAAAAGCAAGAGAGTTCCAGAAAAACATCTATTTCTGCTTTATTGACTATGCCAAAGCCTTTGACTGTGTGGATCACAACAAACTGTAGAAATTTCTTCAAGAGATGGGAATACCAGACCACCTGACCTGCTTCTTGAGAAATCTGTATGCAGGTCAGGAAGCAACAGTTAGAACTGGACATGGAACAACAGACTGGTTCCAAATAGGAAAAGGAGTACATCAAGGCTGTATATTGTCACCCTGCTTATCTAACTTGTATGCAGAGTACATCATGAGAAATACTGGGCTGGATGAAGCACAAGCTGGAATCAAGATTGCTGGGAGAAATACCAATAACCTGAGATAGGCAGATGACACCACGCTTATGGCAGAAAGTGAAGAACTAAAGAGCCTTTTGATGAAAGTGAAAGAGGAGAGTGAAAAAGTTGGCTTAAAGCTCAACATTCAGGAAACTAAGATCATGGCATCTGGTCCCACCACTTCATGGGAAATAGATGGAGAAACAGTGGAAACAGTGACACACTCTATTTTCTTGGGCTCCAAAATCACTGCAGATGGTGATTGCAGCCATAAAATTATAAGATGCTTACCCCTTGGATTTCTTTGGAAGGAATGATGCTAATGCTGAAACTCCAGTACTTTGGCCACCTCATGCGAAGGCTTGACTCACTGGAAAAGACTCTGATGCTGGGAGGGATTGGGGGCAGGCAGAGAAGGGGACGACAGAGGATGAGATGGCTGGATGGCATCACTGACTTGATGGACGTGAGTCTGAGTGAACTCCGGGAGTTGGTGATGGACAGGGAGGCCTGGCCTGCTGCAATTCATGGGGTCGCAAAGAGTCGGACACGACTGAGCGACTGATAAGATCTGATCTGATCTACCCCTTGGAAGGAAAGTTATGACCAACATAGACAGCATATTAAAAAGCAGAGATATTACTTTGCCAACAAAGGTACATCTAGTCAAAGCTTTGGTTTTTCCAGTAGTCATGTATGGATGTGAGACTTAAACTATAGAGAAAGCTGAGTGCCGAAGAATTGATGCTTTTATACTGTGGTGTTGGAGAAGACTCTTTAGAGTCCCTTGGACTACGGTGAGATCCAACCAGTCCATCCTAAAGGAGATCAGTCCTGAATGTTCATTGGAAGGACTGATGTTGAAGCTGAAACTCCAATACTTTGGCCACCTGGTATGAAGAACTGACTCACTGGAAAAGACCCTGATGCTGGGAAAGATTGAAGGCAGGAGGAGAAAGGGATGACAGAGGATGAGATGGTTGGATGACATCACCGACTCAATGGACATGAGTTTGAGTAAACTCCAGGAATTGGTGATGGACAGGGAGGCATGGCGTGCTGCAGTCTATGGTGTCGCAAAGAGTCGGACAGGACTGAGTCACTTTCACTTTCACTTTCAAGCCTTCTACTACTATCATTTAGCACTACCAAGAGATGGGGAAGAGAGTGAAAATGTTGAGAGGAAGATACACCTAGATTTATACAATAGTTCCAACAACTTCTATCTGAGTATGTCTTTGGACAAAGTACCCAATCCTCATGAACTTCAATTGTTTATTTTTTTTTTTTTCATTTTTTGGTTAAACTTATAAAACTTAGAAAACAGTTTGGCCTTTAAGATTAAATAGCTTATTTAAGCATAATACAGTGGCCAATAAATAAGTAGCAGTTGATCTCCAACTTGTTGATCTCCAACTTCCCTTAAAATTAAATAAATTATACATTTTTCCTAATAAAGGAATAAGAAGTGAGTGAGTGATGACAAGTGATTGAAGTACCAAACACCAGGAGCTTGGGAAAGGTGGACATAGTGAGACCAGCTTTTCCTGCACAATACCACCAAGGAGTACTAGATTTTAGAGCCATTCATGGAATACATATTTATTCATCTCACATGAAGTGCAAGGAAGTATGGCAAGCAAGATAATGTACCCGAGGGCAGAACTCCTCAGAATCCATCAACATATTTTAATAAATATCTCATCTCTTCTGCAGCAATGGGAGTTTTTATAAGGTGAGTCAGCTCATATGCACTTGACAAATAAGGGGCTGATGTTAGCATAATGGAGAAGTCACATTAGTTCAAAAAGGATACTTCCTAGCCAGCTAATTTTGTGGTAATTATCAGCTGAGCATAGCAAGCAGTTGAGGAAATGGTCCTGTTCATCAGCCACATCCACTGTCCTCCCAGGGCTCATATTGACCACCTATTCTGTTTTGGACATTTTCCTGACTTATATGCATTTTAACCTTGTCCTTGTGACACAGTCTTCCCAGCACTTTTTTTTTTTAACAAGTTCCCTTTAGCTACTTGTCTCTTACCTTTTTAAGGTAAAGTCCTATCATTTCCAGAGCAGTTTTTGTTTCTGCAGGATTTAATACATCTTTGCATGCCCAGATGCTCAGTCGTGTCCAACTCTTTGCTAGCCCATGGACTGTAGACCATCAGGCTATGGGATTTCCATGGGATTTCCCAGGCAAGAATACTAGAAAATGAAAGTGAAGGTTCTCAGTCACGTCTGACTCTTTGTGACCTCATGGATTGTAGCCTACCAGGCTCCTCTATCCATGGGATTTTCCAGGCAAGAATACTGGAGTGGGTTGCCATTTCCTTCTCTAGGGGATCTTCCTGACCCAGGGATTGAACCCAGGTCTCCTGCATTGCAGCCAGATGCTTTAAGAACACTAGAATGGGTTGCCATTTCCTCCTCCAGGCATCTTCCCAACTTAGGGGTCAAGCCCAGGTCTCTTATGTCTCCTGCATTGGCAGGTGGATTCTTTACCACTAGTGCCACCTGGAAGCTGCTATTTTTATTAGGATTATAGTTGTGTTTTATGAGCATTCCGTTTATAATAGCTTTTAGAGTGATCAGTCCATTTTTTTCACAAGCCCCATTTTTTATGCACAGTTTTTCAGAATATACAATTTTTAAGAATGCTGTATCACAATATAGAAAAAATTTAGTTATTGTTTCTCCTAAAAGCCAAGAAAATGGAAGTTGCACTTTAACTCTTACTTATCAGTCTTTCTCTAAGAATTGAACCTCAACTTCTAACAACATAGGCAACCATCCCTGAAATAGTCTATCCCTTCAGCTGGATGTTTTCCTCATGGACGTCTAAGTTCAGTGTATCTCCTAGGTGGTCCCCAAATTCTTGGGCTTTATATCGCAACAGTGCTCACATTCTAATACAACTTCCCATTGATTTCTCAAGTTCAAACATTGATTCCCTCTGTAACAGTTGTTATAGATTATTACTACTGCCTTGTACATCATTTATCACAGTGCATGGCACATAATAGGGCTTCAAAAAAGTGATTGCAGAATGGCAGAGTTCATGGACGTGTCCCCATGTGTGCAAGGACACAGAAGCTTCACCATAAGTGTCCACATTCACTATTATATATAAAATAGATAACTAATAAGGATCTACTGTATAGCAGAGGGAACTCTACTTGATACTCTATAATAACTTATATGGGAAAAGAATCTTAAAAAAAGAGTGGATATATGCATATGTATAACTGATTCTCTTTGTTGTACATCTTAAACTAACATAACATTGTAAATCAGTTATATTGCAAAAAAAGTGTCCACACTTAGAGTTAGCATGATCACACTGTCATAATCATTATTGTTAAAATTCAACTGTATATAATATCTTTTAGCTCTTGTAGTATATCTAATTCCCACCATTTCCAGAGTCCTGTTTCATTTTACAGGAATGGCTCTCAAAGAAGTTTTATCATCAATTTTCAGGAAGTTAAATGTGAGGGCCAGAGGGTCAGAACAGTTTGTCTACAGATATACAGGCATTTAATAGCTCTGATGCCCTAGGAGCCAATGTGTTCTACTTCTCAGGCCAGATCTTCCAGAATCATTACAATTATTCCCATGGATTCCTGCTCTGGATTATTTAGAACACAGGTTTTGATTCCTGACACATTATCCTTTCTGTTCCTGTGGGTAAGTAGACCAGAAATTAACATATTTTGTATGGATTAATTCTTTCATTTAATATCTCTGTGGAGAAGGTCTTAGAGCATTGTGTCCTGTCCCCTGCATGCTGATTTGAGAAAAGCAGGAGAGAGAATGCTTATTTGTTGACATTTTGGTTTTGGTAAATAAAGTGACCTTTAGCTTCAGTCACACACTTGAATTTAAGTAAAGATAAATGTAAGTCTGGAAAGCCTGGCTAAAAACCAAGTATATTTTGAATGAAATATGCCTTGTGCTCAGAGCAAAATACTCATTACTTCTTCCTTCAGGCCCACTTTCCTTTAAAATATCCAGATAATCATGAAAGATAAATTAGATAAACAGTTCCTGACCCAACAGTTTCATTTTTCTTTACAAAATCATTGATAATAGAATTCTTTTAAAAGAGCAAGTACCTTGAGCAGATGTAAAACATCAAAGACTCTGGCCCAACATCTTCATGCATTTCTACAACGGAGATGGATGCAGAGGTCCAGGCACCATTGTGCTAAGTGGTAGGGCTACACAGGAGAGTAGAAGACCCAATAAGAATTTATGCTTTCTAAAATAAGCATCTATTTTGAGAGAACCTTCACTGCCAGGTAATATTAAACCTATAGATACAGATTCTTCTTTTATCTGGATAAACATGAACTGTGCATTTGCTTGATGTCAGAGAAATTTTGGTAAGGAGCCAAGTACTGATTATCTTTCAGAACAAGCCAATTCATTTTTCAAATGAGTTCAAATGTCTCTTTTTTCTAATACCAACCTGCCTATAAAAACCTGTTACAGTTTATGTTCTCATTCTAATTTTTAGGAGAGAAAAATTTGTTTTATCTTCTCCAGAGATGTTTAATCAAGCTACTATCTTCCTTGCTCAAATCTTTTACCTCTCTTTTGCTTCCTGTAATCCATCCCAGACCCTCTCCAGGAACATAAATTTTCTTTTGGTAAGATATGACTGTGACTGTGATTACTGGCCTTAGCAGAGAGGTGACACACAGAGGCTTCACATACTTATATCTCAGTCTTGAGAGTTTCTACTATCCACTAATATGTGATTAGTGTGTGTGAGTGGCAGAAAGAGAGAGAGGGAAACCTCTTCTTTAATTTTTGATTCTACCAATAAATCCCTCTTCTCTCTGGAGCACCTCAACATCTATACACAGAACTTGATATCACTCTAGTATCCGTACAACTCCATTCCCCCAACAAAGGCACATAATAATCCACAGAGTACATTTTATGATCTCTGAAAAATTATTCTTGATTATCCCATGGGGCTTTATCAGAATAGCCCAGAAGTAGGTCCATGATGGTTAATTTTATGTGTCAAATTGACTGGGACACAAAGTTCCCAGATATTTGGCCAAACATTATTCTGGGCCTGTGAAGGTGTTTCTAGAGGAGATTAACATTTGAATCTGTAGACTGAGTAGAGCTCATGCTCTCTCCAATGTGGGTGGGCCTCATCCAATCCAGTGAAGGCCCAAATCAAACTGAAAGGCAGAGTGAGAGAAATCACTTTCTCTGCCTGACTGACTTTGAGCTGAAACAGTGCCTTGTGTTACCTTTGGCCTGGGACTAAAACCATTGGCTTTTTCTTCTCAGGCCTTTAGACTCAAACTAGAACAGCAGATTTAGGGACTTCCTAGACTCCATAATCACATAAGCTAATACCTCATAATAAATTTTTCTCTTTTTTTTTCTCTGTTTTTCTCTTTCTATTCCTCTCTCTTTCAGAGATATAGATATAGAAATGGACATAGATTTAGATATAGATACACAGATATAGAAGACTCTTAAGAGTTCCATGGAAAGCAGGGGATCAAATTAGTCAATCTGAAAGGAAATCAACCCTGAATACTCTTTGGAGGACACATGCTGAAGCTGAAGCTCCAATACTTCGGCCACCTGATGTGAACAGCTAACTCATTGGAAAAGGCCCTGATGCAGAAGAAGAGGGTGACAGAGGATGAGATGGTTGGGTGGCATCACTGACTCAGTAGACACAAGCTTGGGCAAACTGGGAGATGGTGATGGGCAGAGAAGCCTGGCATGTTGCAGTCCCATGGGTTGCAAAGAGTTGGGCATGACTTGGTGACTGAACACCAACATATATATAAAGATATATGGATATAGATATAGATGGGTTTCCCAGGTGGCACAGCAGTAAAGAACTTGCCTGCCAGTTCAGGGGACACAACAGACATGGGTATGATCCCTGCATTGGACTATCCTCTGGAGGAGGGTCAGAATACTCCAGTATTCTGGCCTGGAGAATCCCATGTACAGAGGAGCCTGGTGGGCTACAGTCTATAGTGCCATAAAGAGTCAGACACAACTGAATCAACTTAGCATGCATGAACACAGATACAGATATAAATATGGGCTTCCCAGGGGGCTCAGTGGTAAAGAATCTGCCTGCCAATGCAGGAAATGCAGAAGATGTGGGTTTGATCCCCAGGTCAGGAAGATACCCTACAGTAGGAAATGGCAACCTGCTCTAGTATTCTTGCTTGGAAAATGCCATGGACAGAGGAGCCTGGTGGGCTATAGTCAGTGGGATTGCAAAGAGTTGGACGTGACTGGGGACTGAGAACAGATGCATAGATATAGAGATATATCCATATACTGTTTGTTCTGTTTCTCTGCAGAATGTTATCACAGGATCCAATCCCACTAGAGGTATTGCAGTCAGTTAGAGGTAAAGGTATGTACCTTAAAAAAAAAAAATTATTCTGGTGACCCTGACTTATTGGTCAAAGCACAGACACTCACCAGTTATATATATAAATATACTCCAAATACCTTGTGAAATCATATAAAGAAAAGAACTATTTTTCCAAAAGTCATGATATCCTTAGACATTCCCATGGGCCACAAGTAGAGTATGTCTTTTATGTTACCCCACAGAATAGTTTTATTCCTTTCCTTTTACAAATTCATTGTCAGCCTGTGCAGTAGAAATTTTAATTTTGAAATTTGCTCATAGTATTTTTTTTTTTCAAAAATTTGGAGGCATTAACATTCCCCATCCTCAATATAAGCAGTCACTCCTTCATTCTTCACCAACTGGGCAGAAGGTTTGCAATTTGAACTTTTCTCTTCTTGCACATGGAAATTCAATTATTTGACATTTGTATTTTTCCTCCCAGAAAACTCCATATGTGAAAGGGAAACAGTGTTATGAGGGTTCAATTTGCTCATTCCTGAGAATACCTTCACAGGTCCCTGACTCTCAGAGCTTCATGGTGGGCTCTTCTTATACTCAAGATTGCAGGTTCCACTGTTGGCCAGATGTGACTTAGCCTCACAAGTGCTGTGACTGTATCGTTATGACAATACAAGTAAACTGAGGGCAGGGATTTGGTCTGTTTTCTTATTTGTCTTATGCCCAGCTCTAAACACAGGGCCCACATGTAATTTTTACTCCCTAAACAAGCTCAAATGAATTGCAATAATTCATGTATTCAAGACATTTCATAAGGGCACATGAGTACCAAGAACTGTGAGAGGAAAAGCAAGCAGAATGCTCAGGGAAGAATGCGGAGATGAATAAAGCAGTCTTAAAGTCAAATAACAGTCACAGACATAGAAATAAGATGCCAATTGTTGGCTAAAGTAAAGGAAATAGTATCTATGGCCCAGCATCCCTTTCTGTTTTGCAGCTCATATTTGAAATGTAGATTACATTTTTTATCAGTTCATCTTTTATATATACTGTTAAACAATGAGGCAGAGCATTTTATCCTATTTTCATCAAAAATTTTAGTTCTAAAGTTTTCAATGAATAGAAGCATTGCAATTGAATCATAAGAATAGATATACCATAGCAGTACTTCAGTAATTTCAGAATGATTTTTTTTAAGATAGATTATTAAATTTAACCACATTGATTATATCTTATTTATTAGTCTACTTGTCATTCATTTTCAAATACAAGTTTTTTTTTTTTTTTTAATGACAGGAAATGCCAATTCAGCCATTTTGGGCTGTTTCTGATGGTTTCTGAAAAACAACTGTTTATAAACTACTTATTGTTAAAAGATTTTAAATCTATTAAAGTGGATGACAGAAAGAAAGACTAAAGAAATATTAGCAAAAATTATGTATCGTTTCCTGGGATGTAACCAAGAAAATTGGAGTCCTTGTAATTTAAATATTATTTCCAATAAATTTTAGTGGGTTCAAAAAAGAGTTGCATGGGACTGACTATTAAGAGGTAAGGAGCCAAAGATTAACTCCCACGTGAAAGTAAACCTTAAATTTTTAAATAATTTTAAATTTTAAATTAAAAAAAAATTTAAATAATTAATCCTGTTTTCAAATTTAACTTAGTTTTTTCTATCAAAGAGCATAAAAATAATGATAATATTTACTTAGCATTTGTACTATGTGAAGTTCTATGCTGATTATAAATGATCAAATTTAAACTTGAAAACCAACCAATGGGGTATTTACTCTTAGTATGCCTATTTAATGAATGTGGTATTGTGGGAAGTTCATGCTGCTTAAGTAACCCCAGAAAATGTCAGAACTTGGATTTAAAACCGTTCAGTCAGCTTTCTTTTTTTTTCTTTTTTCTTTTCTTTTTTTTTACTTTACAATATTGTATTGGTTTTGCCATACATCAACATGAATCCGCCATGGGTGTACATGTGTTCCCCATCCTGAACCCCCCTCCCACCTCCCTCCCTGTACCATCCCTCTGGGGCAGCTTTCTTATCATCAGGTTAAACTGCCTCTCACAGTGGACGAGAGAAAATTAAAGGAAGGAGTAGACACAAAGAGTGTAGGTAAATGCACGGCTTTGAGGGACATTCATATAAAAATTTGGTCATGCTGCATGGCATGTGGGGTCTTAGTTCTCTGACTAAGGGTCAAACCCACACCCTTGCACTGGAAGCTTGGAGTCTTAACCACTGGACCACCAGGGAAGTCCCTGAGGGACATTTTTTGCCCTTGATTCTCTCAGTTCAGGCAGCAATTCGTATTTAAGGTGTCTATTTCTTGCCCACTAACTTTGAACTTTATGACTCTCTCTTGTCCCTCTCCTTGGTTCTGAATGCTGATGTTTCATAAATATCTCAAGCACACTCTACTATCACACTGCTGCTGCTGCTGCTGCTACTGCTAAGTCGCTTCTACCAGGCTCCTCTGTCTCTGGGATTCTCCAGGCAAGAACATTGGAGTGGGTTGCCATTTCCTTTTCCAGTGCATGCAAGTGAAAAGTGAAAGTGAAGTCACTCAGTCGTGTCCGATTCTTAGAGACCCCACGGACTGCAGCCTACCAGGCTCCTCCGTCCATGGGATTTTCCAGGCAAGAGTACTGGAGTGGGGTGCCATTGCCTTCTCCATACACTGCAATCCCAGCATACTTGCTCCTTCTTTCTCCAACTCCCAGAACCTCAGCCCAAGACATTGTTCAAGGCCTTCTTGTGTGCCAAGAATGAGCATTTAAGGGCCTTTTAACCATTGGACTATCCACTGTGAATATTTCTGGAAAGTTCAGTAAATGACCTCAGGCCTTAAGTCTTGATGCTGCCATCTATGTACTAAGAAGCAGGCAAAAAAAGCAAAAACAAAAATTTAAACACGAGAGATAGTTCTCAGGAAATCAAAAAAATGTAGAAGAACATAACTTTTTGTCTACTTTTATTATTTGCCTTTCCTTAAGTAGCACAGCATTGACTGAAGCCTTTTTAAATCAGTTGAAAACATTTTTTGGCTCACTTTGAAAAAAGAAACAGATTTGGCTCTACTCTTTCATTTTGTTTTCCATTTGTGCTATTGTCCATCAATCCTTTTCAGACTCCTCAAGGTAAGCAAAATACAGCATTGCCAATTCTGTGGAGTATCAGCTATGGGGTTACATTTACCTGTTGTTTCAGATTGCCCTGGTCCAGCACATTTGTGCAATTATTTCCCTTGATTATTCAATCATTTGTCCAAAATTCAACTCTTAGCAGAGAATATCAAAAAAAGAATTTCTTAAAGAAAGAGAACACAGTGGCTTTTGAAAGAGAAAATATTACTGTGTTTCTCTGTACTTCCTTAATGTTTAATTTCAAAGAAATAAAGTGTATTTCAATCAAGTTAATTGACAATATTTAAAAACCAGGTACATTATTTTTATAAAAAAATATATCCACCTGAAATAATACTTTGATAGATGGAGTTTCGAATCTCTGATGATAAAGAATTAGGTGTGCTGGTGAAAAAGAATAAAGTTAATACTACTAGGTTACTGTAGTATGCAGAAGAATAATACTGTGATCTGGACCTCTGGGTCATGTTTTGACTTTTCTAAGTCCTAAGCATTTTTGTGCTTCTGGGTCCTTTCTTCAACTAAGCATTTTATGGCTATTTCAGTATAATGATGAATGTAATTCAGATTGGTTACATTAATACATTTTTCTGATTTTATAATATATTAAAGCATTCTTGGACACCTTTAAAATTATAATGGGTGTAGGATGCCATGGCTACTATTCCCAATAGGTAAGCTGGCACTCCTGGGTTGGTTCAAGGTCAAGGTAGGAAGCTATACACAGTATGGTTTAGATGTCATTTTGAGATTCTGAATTTCCAAAAGAGTCCGGCTTATTTTAGCAGAGCTTTCATTTGATAGTTTGTCTAAGGTTTTTGCTTTTTATGTTGTTCATTTGAATAAAGATCTGTGCCTCCTGTGGACAGTACAAAGTTATATTTCAGCCTGAGGCAATAGGAGTTTTCAAGATGAATTTTCCTGTTATTTCAACAGTGCTTTCAATTTTAGTTTTTTTTCCAATGATCTAATCTGTAGCTTTGAAGGAACAGGTTCAGACTTTAAGGCTGTCATGGGAGTTCAGTCAAAGCTTTGAAGACATCCTTGACTCCTTTCTTTCTCTCATATGCCGTATCAATCAGTTAAGAAATCACATTGACTCGACTTCAATAAAAACTCAGAACTCTTCTCTCTATATCCCATAGCTATCACTCTGGCTTATCAAAATAGCTTCCTAATTGGTCTCCTAGTTTGTATTCTTTCTCCTCTCTTGCCCTCAATATATAAGTTAAAATGTTCCTTTTAAAAGGTAGAACACTCATCTGCCTCATACCCTTGGATATCAAACTTTTTTATCACAAAGTAGCAGCCCAAGCCTTTACAATGCCTTGCACAGCTGGACACAATCCAGTTGAAAGCTTTTTCTGTATCCATTGAGAGGATCATATGGTTTTTATTCTTCAATTTGCTAATACGGTGTATGGCACCGATTAATTTTTGTATACTGAAAAATCCTTGCATCCCTGGGACAAGTCCCACTAGATTATGGTGTATGATGCTTCTAATGTGTTGTTGGATTTGGTTTGGCATATAGTTGCTTGTAGTAGTCTCTATGATTCTTTGTATTTCTGTGGTATCAATTGTGGCTTCTCCTTCACTTCTAACTTGATTTGGTCCAACTCTCACATCACTACTGGAAGAACCAAAGCTTTGACTAGACAGACCACTGTTGGCAAAACAATGTCTCTGCTTTTTAATATGCTGTCTAGGTTGGTCATAGCTTTTCTTCCAAGGAGCAAGCCTCTTTCAATTTCATGGCTGCAATCACCATCTGCAGTGATTTTGGAGCCCCCCCAAAATAAAATTTGTCGCTGTTTCCACTGTTTCCCCATCTATTTGCCGTGAAGTGATGGGACTGGATGCCATGATCTTAGTTTTCTGGATGTTGAGTTTGAAGCAAATTTTTTCACTCTCCTCTTTCACTTTCATTAAGAGTTCTTTAGTTCTCCTTTATTTTCTGCCATAAGGGTGGTGCCATCTGCATATCTGAGGTTATTGATATTTCTCCTGGCAATCCTGATTCCAGCTTGTGCTTCATCCAGCCCAGCATTTCTCATGATGTACTCTGCATATAAGTTAAATAAGCAGGGTGACAATATACAGCCTTGATGTACTCCTTTCCTGATGTGGAACCAGTCTGTTGTTCCAACAGTTCTAACTGTTGCTTCTTGACCTGCTTACAGATTCCTCAGGTAGCAGGACAGGTGGTCTGGTATTCCCATCTCTTTTAGAATTTTCCAGTTTGTTGTGATCCACACAGTCAAAGGCTTTGGCACAGTCAATAAAGCTGAAGTAGATGTTTTTCTGGAACTCTCTTGCTTTTTTGATGATCCAACAGATGTTGGCAATTTGATCTCTGGTTCCTCTGCCTTTTCTAAATCCAGCTTGAACATCTGGAAGTTCACGGTTCACGTACTATTGAAGCCTGGCTTGGAGAATTTTGAGCATGCAGCTTTCAGATGGAATGTCCTATAAATATCAAATAAGTCTATTTGCTAGAATGTGTCATTAAGACTTGTGTTTTCTTATTAATTTTCTATCTGCATAGTCTATCTATTGGTGTAAATGGACAGTTAAAATCACCCTCACTGTTATTATGTTACTGTTGATTTCCCCTTTAATGCTTAGTAGCATTTGTCTTATATATTGAGGTGCTTATATGTTGGATGCATAAATATTTACAGTTGTTTTGTTGTCTTCTTGGAATGATCCCTTAATTATTGTGCAGTGGCCTTCCTTCTCTCTTCAGTTCAGTTCAGTTGCTCAGTTGTGTCCGACTCTTTGCAACCCCATGAATCACAGCACGCCAGGCCTCCCTGTCCATCACCAACTCTTGGAGTTCACTCAGACTCACGTCCATCGAGTCAGTGATGCCATCCAGCCATCTCATCCTCTATTGTCCCCTTTTCCTCCTGCCCCCAATCCCTCCCAGCATCAGAGTCTTTTCCAATGAGTCAACTCTTTGCAAGAGGTGGCCAAAGTACTGGAGTTTCAGCTTTAGCATCATTCCTTCCAAAGAACACCCTTCTCTCTTAGAGTAGTCTTTTTTTAAAGTCTATTTTATCCGATATGAGTATTGCTACTCCAGTTTTTCTTTTGATTTCTATTTGTGTGTAATATCTTTTTCCATCCCCTCACTTTCAGTCTGTATGTGTCCTTATGTCTGAAGTAGGTCTCTTGTGGATAGCATATATATATATATATATAGATCTTATTTTTGTATCCATTCAGCCAGTCTGTGTCTTTTGGTTGGAGCTTTTAGTCTATTTACATTTGAGTTAATTATTGATATTTGTGTTCCTATTATCATTTTTGAGTTATCAATTTTTGGGGTGTGTTTTTTTGTATTTTTCTTCTCTTGTGTTTCACACCTAAAGAAGTTCCTTTAGGACTTACTGTAGTATTTTTTTATTCTTGTAATGATTACCTGTAATACTATTTCAGAACATATATTGAATGAAGTACAAAAGTCCCTTGAATGTTTGAAACACAGAGATTACTCCAACAGATTCAGTGTTTTGCTATGATGGGAATTTCTGCACTTAGAATTGCCTAAATTGGAAGCAGACCAAATAGGAGAGAAAAGCCAATGACTTGGCTAGAGGGTCATTGATTCTAGAGGAAAGGACTATTTTGGTTACTCCTTTTCCTTTGCTATGGATGCACTTGGAAATATATCATTATAATATCCCAGCTGAAGCTGAATCCATGGAATAGTAAATATATATTGGATCACAGTATTTAGAAACTTAAAGCTTCAAATTTTAAGACTGTCTCAATTTTTTTAATAATTTGACTATTTTAGTAGCTATTTTTAACCATTTAACAATAAGCTGTTTTTAAGAATATTTCAGGAACATTTATGGAGAGATTTGGGGTTATGCTTAAAGGACTTCTGGGATTGTGTGAGGAAGCCAAAATTCCAACAGGATAATTTGATAATAGTGAAAAGGTTTATGCTAAAAAATCAAAGTCTGAATCTTACTTCAGAAAAACCAACTTTCAAAGAAGCACTATATTAAAATAAAAGAGATTAACTGGTCACCACAGTCATTCTCTCCAATATAAAGTGCCAGGGAGGAAGGATCTATATTGATTACTTTGGTGAAGTAGAATCTTTCTATGGTTTTTATTTTTAATTGAAGTCCAGTTGATTAACAATATTGCTCTAGTTTTACTTGTACAGTGCAATGACTACCCAGGTTTTTTTTTTTTTTTTTGCAATTATATTTCATATATTAATAAGTTGTTACAAGATATTGGAAATAGTTCCCTGTGCTATAAAGTAAATCTCACTTATCTATTTTATGCATAGTGATTTATATTTGCTAATGCCATATTTCCTAATTTTCTCTCCCTCCCTTTGGTAACCATGATTTTGATTTGTATCTGTGAATCTCTTTCTCTTTTGTATATATATTCATTTGGAATATTTTTTAAATTCCACATGTAAGTGATATCATATATTAGAACATTCTGTTTTTGTTTGGAAGCTCATGATTTTTTTTTCATGACATTACACTCACAATCTTTTTTTAAATTCTATCCCCTTTTGCATTATTAAAAACACCCTGCAGTAAAAATGTCACTAAAAACACTGAACAGGTCATGCACACAGTTATCCTTATCTTGTGCCATGCTGTGCTTAGTCACTCCATTGTGTCTAACTTTTTGTAATCAACATGGACTATAGCCTGCAAGGTTCCTCTGCCCATGGGGATTCCCCAAGCAAGAATACTGGAGCCCTCCTCCAAGGAATCTTCTCAACCAAAGGATTGAACCCAGGTCTCATGCATTGCAGGTGGATACTTTACCATTTGATTCACCAGAGAAGTTCAAGAATACTGGAATGAATAGCCTATCCCTTCTCCGGTGGAATGTCGCAACCCAAGAATTGAACTGGGATCTCCTGCATTGCAGGAAGATTCTTTATCAGCTGAACTACCCAAGACTCCCCATTCTTAACCCAGGTTTCCATTTATCTCATTCTAGACCTAGCCTTTCCATTCTGTGAGGATCACTTAAAAAATACCCTTTCCTTTCTAACATTTCCTCTAATATCTGGGTGAGAGAATATGGATTTTTGTTCTGAGTTTTGGTGGCATGTTCCATTTACTTTGGACACACACATCACTTTGTCTAATATTAGAGTTAATATTTTACACGTTTGTCTCACTCGTTACTAGTACATCCCTTGAAAGCAAAATTAGTCAACTTCAAAATTTTATAACCTAATTGCTGAACTATAACAAGGTTCCTGTGGATGTATGTGGACCTGAAATGCAAAGATCTGTAAGCAACCTGATGTACATCTTCAGAAATTCAAATCTAGTTGTCTCCCCCTTATTCATTGTTTCACTTTCCACAGTTTCAATTACCTGATGTCAACCGAGATCCAAAAATATTAAATGGAAATTTCAGAAATAAACAGCTTATAAGTTTAAATTTTGTGTGATTCTGAGTTCTGTGATGAAATGCCCTACAGTCCCACTTCCTTCCCACTGGGATCTCCAATCATCAACATCATCTACTCCTGGCATCAAACCATCAACGTCGTATGCCTGGATGATCCAGGATTGCCCAAAGCAGTTCTCCGAATGTTTCATCAGAAGGTGAATACAGTCCTCCTTTAGTATCCACGGTGTACACAGTCAGCCCTTTGTGTAGGGGTTCTGCATCTACAGATTCAACCAATCAGGGATCAAATCTGCAGATGTGGAACCACAAACTGAAGTAGCCTAATGCTATCTCAAAATGCCTGCTTCATTCACCTCATCATTAGGCATTTGATCATCTTACAACATCACAAGAAGAAGGGTGAGTACAATATAAGATATTTTGAGAGAGAGTTTACATTCACATACCGTTTATTATAATATATTGTTACAATTGCTCTATTTTATTATGCTACTGATGTTAATCACTTATTGTGTCTAATTTATAAATCAGACTTTATTATAGGTATGTATGTGTAGAAAAATACAGTATATATTGCGTTCAGTACTATCTGTGGTTTCAGACATTCCCTGGGATCTTGAACAATATCCCCCTCTGATAAAGTGAAATGACTGTAACTATTCTTGAAGAGAGCTTAGATTTATTTAAGTAACTTCAGAAATAGTGTTTGGGAAAATGTGTGGAAAGCCAAAGAAAATTTTAACAATATTGAAGATGCTCAAAATGGAATGAATATTCTTTATATTATAATAGTGATAGTCTAATTTATACTAAAGGAAGACTTGTCAGAAATATAAAAATCCATTAAGGCTTCAAGCATTTTATTACTTGAAGATTTCTCCCATATCTGATTTCCTGTGACTAAATAGCTGTGAAAAGAAGAGAAGCGAAAAGCAAAGGAGAAAAGGAAAGATATAAACATCTGAATGCAGAGTTCCAAAGAATAGCAAGAAGAGATAAGAAAGCCTTCTTCAGTGATTAATGCAAAGAAATAGAGGAAAACAACAGAATGGGAAAGACTAGGGATCTCTTCAAGAAAATCAGAGATACCAAAGGAACATTTCATGCAAAGATGAGCTCGATAAAAGACAGAAATGGTATGGACCTAACAGAAGCAGAAGATATTAAGAAGAGATGGCAAGAATACGCAAAAGAACTATACAAAAAAGATCTTCATGACCCAGATAATCATGATGGTGTGATCACTGACCTAGAGCCAGACATCCTGGAATGTGAAGTCAGGGGGGCCTTAGAAAGCATCACTACGAACAAAGCTAGTGGAGGTGATGGAATTCCAGTTGAGCTATTCCAAATCCTGAAAGATGATGCTGTGAAAGTGCTACGCTCAACATGCCAGCAAATTTGGAAAACTCAGCAGTGGCCACAGGACTGGAAAAGGTCAGTTTTCATTCCAATCCCAAAGAAAGGCAATGCCAAAGAATGCTCAAACTACCGCACAATTGCACTCATCTCACACGCTGGTAAAGTAATGCTCAAAATTCTCCAAGCCAGGCTTCAGCAAATATGAACCATGAACTTCCTGATGTTTAAGCTGGTTTTAGAAAAGGCAGAGGAACCAGAGATCAAATTGCCAACATCCGCTGGATCAAGAAAAAAGCAAGAGAGTTCCAGAAAAACATCTATTTCTGCTTTATTGACTATGCCAAAGCCTTTAACTGTGTGGATCACAATAAACTGTGGAAAATTCTGAAAGAGATGGGAATACCAGAACACCTGATCTGCCTCTTGAGAAATTTGTATGCAGGTCAGGAAGCAACAGTTAGAACTGTACATGGAACAACAGACTGGTTCCAAATAGGAAAAGGAGTTCGTCAAGGCTGTATACTGTCACCCTGTTTATTTAACTTACATGCAGAGTACATCATGAGAAACGTTGGACTGGAAGAAACACAAGCTGGAATCAAGATTGCTGGGAGAAATATCAATAACCTCAGATATGCAGATGACACCACCCTTATGGCAGAAAGTGAAGAGGAACTCAAAAGCCTCTTAATGAAAGTGGAAGTGGAGAGTGAAAAAGTTGGCTTAAAGCTCAACGTTCAGAAAATGAAGATCATGGCATCTGGTCCCACCACTTCATGGGAAACAGATGGGGAAACAGTGGAAACAGTGTCAGACTTTAATTTTTCTGGGCTCCAAAATCACTACAGATGGTGACTGCAGCCATGAAATTAAAAGACGCTTACTCCTTGGAAGGAAAGTTATGACCAGCCTAGATAGCATGTTCAAAAGCAGAGACATTACTTTGCCAACAAAGGTTCGTCTAGTCAAGGCTATGGTTTTTCCTGTGGTCTTGTATGGATGTGAGAGTTGGACTGTGAAGAAGGCTGAGCACCAAAGAATTGATGCTTTTGAACTGTGGTGTTGGAGAAGACTCTTGAGAGTCCCTTGGACTGCAAGGAGATCCAACCAGTCCATTCTGAAGGAGGTCAGCCCTGGGATTTCTTTGGAAGGAATGATGCTAAAGCTGAAACTCCAGTACTTTGGCCACCTCATGGGAAGAGTTGACTCATTGGAAAAGACTCTGATGCTGGGAGGGATTGGGGGCAGGAGGAGAAGGGAACGACAGAGGATGAGATGGCTGGATGGCATCACTGACTCGATGGACGTGAGTCTCAGTGAGCTCGGGGAGTGGTGATGGACAGGGAGGCCTGGCGTGCTGCGATTCATGGGGTCGCAAAGAGTCGGACACGACTCAGCGACTGATCTGATGATTTTGTAATTCATGTCAATAGAATGCATGCTTTAAATTGTTAAGGTAGAATCATCTTTTCAGAGTTTAGTTTGGAGAAGAAAATGTTATACTGGGTGTGAAAATATTTAGGAGCATGCATACACATAGTATGTATATTTTTAACAAATCTGAGAAGCAGTATGTTTTTGTCCTTTAGTTGCCAAGTTGTGTCTGACTCTTTTAGATCCCATGGACTGCAGCTTGCAGGGCCTCCCTGTCCATCACCATCTCCCCGAGTTTGCCAAAGTTTATGTCCATTAAATTGGTGGTGCCATCCAACTATCTCATCCTCTTCTCCTGCTTTCAATCTTCCCCAGCATCAGGGTCTTTTCCAATGAGTCAGCTGTTCATATCAGGTGACCAAAGTATTGGAGCTTCAGTTTCAGCATCAGTCCTTCCAATGAGTATTTAGGATTGATTTCCTTTAGGATTGACTAGTTTGATCTCCTTGCTTTCCAAGGAACTCTCAAGAGACTTCTCCAGCACCACAGTTCGAAAGAATCAATTCTTAAGTGTTCTGCCTTCTCCATGGTCCAACTCTCACATCTGTACATGACTACTGGAAAGACCATAGCCTTGACTATACTGCCTTTGCTGGCATGGTGATAACTTTGTTTTTTAAAATACTGTGGAGGTTTGTTATAGCTTTCCTTCCAAGAAGCAATTGTCTTCTAATTTCATGGCTACAGTCACCATCCACAGTGATTTTAGAGCCCAAAAAGAGGAAATCTGTCACTGCTTCCACCTTCTCCCCTTCTTTTTAAAATAATCAATGTATCCTTACAATTGTTACACATTTTCTTCTCCAGCAGAAAAATTTCTTTAAAATTAAATATCAGACCAAATTTCTTTTGAATCTGAGTCCTTGCACATTTACTAATTTTTCTTGAAACAACTTTATCCAACTTGAGGTCTGACTACACCTCTTGATTTTCAGCTTTTTAATCCAAATATCACGTCATCTATGAGAATTTCTGGAATCTCAAGACAATGTGTCTCTTTCCTGTGTCCTCTTGTAGCACCCTATAATTAACATTTGTATCCGACTTAATCACACAGTGTTTAATTGTCCTTTTACTTGCTTGCCCTACCTACTTTGCTTTAAGTTCTTGAAGGTTACCTTGTGTGTCTTATTCCTTTCTCCCCCCTGGGATCTATTGCCCTGCCTAAATAATAGATGTTCCAATTGTATGTAGAATGTGGAAAGGAATACATGAACCAATGAAAAAAAGTCTTTTCAACTTGTGAGAACAAAATCCCTTATATAGATGAAAGCATATTTTGTAAACTCTAGATTGTGGTTTTATTACTGTTGCAAATAGCTTTCTGTATGTCCTCTGCACCTGGAATTTTCCCTATACCTAACTCATGTTTAATAAAGGTGCCTAAATAAATGAGTGACTAAAATAGTCAGTCCTATAGTTTAAAAAAATAACAAAGTAAGTTATCAGAGCATAAAAACATCTTATTGCAATATTGTTGTTTTTGAGCTAAATTAACTTTCTAAGTCACCTTTGCAGCATGCATTTCTTTACTCAGCTGAAAATATGCACTCTGCAAGTTTTAAAATGGCTTTCCTTTCTATTTGTCTTTTGCTTCTTATGAATTAGGCCAACCAGCACACATCATTTCTACACTACCCAAAGCCAAACTCTTAAACTGTTTCTATTATACATCCATTCCAATAGAAATAATGACTTCCATTTACCACGATGTCAGAGGCCAGTGAAGCCAAATCAGCTGCAGCTGCATTGTTTTATAACAGAAGATAATGTTATCCCCACTGTAGTTACAAATGTGATTTCCTCAGAGTTCAAATACACTTGGAGCTAAACTGTGATTTGATGTCTAATGGTCAACTCATGTTCTGGGGATTAAGTTAATTAAAACAGTTGCCCTACTCTATTAAAGCTCCCTGTAGACTAATTATTAAAGTGCCAAGCACCATTACAGACCTACAGCAATTTAAAGTCACAAAGGGAGTTGCTTATATTATGGGAACTCCAGAACTCAGTAGATTATCGCCGGTAGTAAAAGAACATGCACACTGAGAAGTAGATTACCTTCTCCACAGCCACAGAGCTATTATAAAATGTACAAAGGAAAAGCCAAATGCACAAGCATTTGGATTCATAGCCTTTAGAATCTGCAATTTCCAAAGCTAGTCAAATATCAGGAAAGCAGCTTGGTTAAGTGCAAAGAGCTCTATTCAGGGAATCAGGAGAGTAATGAGGAGTCCCAGCTCTCCTTCTATCTGCCTGGGTAAGCTCAGATAATTCTCTTCAAATGCCTTATCTCCAAGTGAAGAGTATCTAAGTGACCAGTGATTCAATCTTAGCATATTTTGAGTTATGTCTTTTACCAAACAATGTCTTCGGATGTACAGTACAAAGGGGCGCCATGAAGTGGTGAAGGCAGTGACTAAACCAATAGACCTTCTCCTTTTTGGAAATCTTCAAAGAACTTTGCTCCAGAATACACTTTAAAAGTTTTTGTATTCTTTACTGCGGCATAAAGAAGATGCTTGATGTTGTTTTTGTTTTTATTTTTGGTTTTCTGGAGAATCCCACAGAAGTCATAACCAAGCAAATTTACATCTTTTATTATAAGCTTTTATGTAACATACCTATTTTCTTTCCACAATAAATCAGTAATAGTCACAGTAATAAATCAAACATTTTGATATCTGTAATAATATAATGAAAAGAGCATTGGTTATAAAATTGTGTGTGTGCTCAGTCGTGTCCAACCCTTTGTGACCCCACGGACTATAGCCAGCCATGATCCTCTGTCTATGGGGTTTCCCAGGTAAGAATATTGGAGTGGGTTGTGATTTTTAACTCCAAATTTTAATAGCTTTGTGGGTTCAGGACAAATTGTTTTTCCTCTTGGAGTTTTGGTCCACACTTAGGATAGACAGATAAGTAGATAGATAAATAGATAGAGATATCCCATTTCATAACGCTATTGCCAGAACTGCCACTCATCCACCCATCATGCAGGGAGCAGTTAACCACCACCTTTATAGAGCAAAGAGATAATATCTTTTTTAGAGCATGCTTAATATGCTGCTGCTGCTGCTAAGTCGCTTCAGCCATGTCCAACTCTGTGCGACCCTAGAGACGGCAGCCCACCAGGCTCCCCTGTCCCTGGGATTCTCCAGGCAAGAACTGGAGTGGGTTGCCATTTCCTTCTACAATGCATGAAAGTGAAAAGTGAAAGTGAAGTCACTCAGTCGTGTCCGACTCCTAGCGACCCCATGGACTGCAGCCCACCAGGCTTCTCCATCCATGGGATTTTCCAGGCAAGAGGACTGGAGTGGGGTGCCATTGCCTTCTCTGTCATGCTTAATATAATTGGATTTTATTTCTGAAGGCTGAGCTGTAGTTTAAGACATTTAATAAATGAGTACATTGTATGTCATGTTGCATTCTAATTTTTAAAAATGTCATGACCATAAGTATAGGAACACCAATTTCGGGACTATCATGATGAGAAAAGCACGGCAAGGAATTGGATAGGTCTACAGGTAATTATTCTTTCAAGGTTATCTATGAGCTATCACAACAACCCAGTATTTGGCTACTCATATTACATGCCGTAGATTTTCAAGCCTGCAAGCCATTAAGGTATAGGACTTAGATCTTTTCATTTTAGGTATGTCAGTACAGAAGTCTTTTTTAAATCGGATTTTTATATTAACTTCCCATTTATGTAAGTTAATATCAACTGGTAATATTATTGTTACTTGTCAGCCAGCAAATCAGTTTTGAAATCATTTTGTGTAGTCAATAAATCATCTTGTAAAATCCCCTTTCTCACTAGAGTTAACAGCAATGCCTATTAGGAGGCAGCAGTTTTCATTATTACTGCAAGAGGTGCCAGGGCGTCAAAGTATATAAGCTCTGGCAGAGCTCATTCATCAAGGTAGGAAATCTGTTTCCAGCATTAGAACAGAAACTGAGAAACACCAGAGACCAGAGCTTGGGTGAAATAAGTAGAAATATAAAACAGGAAATAGAGTTACAGAGAGAAGAAAATACAGTTTATCTAAAGTTATATGTGAGAACTGATATATGTTATTGATATAACCTTTGAATATTTGATAAATATTGATAGAACCTCATATATTTAAATTTACAAATATATAAAAGTGAATGGCTTAATGTACAGAGGGCTATATTTTTTTAATAAGATATGGTTGTTTAAAATATTTTAAAAGCAGATTATTCATTTATTCTGATCATAAATCTACATATTTAGAAATTATATAGTATTATTGATTATTTATTGATTAGAGGTAGATTGCTTTAAATTTAATAACAAGTTACACTATATCTGAAAACATGCAGCTAGAGTAAGATGTGTTACTCTTAGTAAGATCCTCAAGATTCATTTTGAGTTTTTCAGTCAAGTCAAACTGCATGCTACACTTATTTCTAAGAAGTATTGGTCACAAAAAATTAGTACTCATAGTTCCCAAGTAGATATAGGCCAGGATGCTATTCCCAAAGTAACTAATGAAATAATCCCAAAAATTTACTTGTTGATTCATTGGCTTTTTAAACAAAACTGTAATTGGGGTAATTTCACAGTTCTTTATTATCATTTAAAAATCTTAATCTATTATGCAGATTGGTTCATGTTGGTCCTATTTTAAAATACGCAAAAGTAAATAGACACAAAATGGCATCAGTCTATCTGGGCAAACATAATGACAGATAAATTATGTCCACTGCCAATCTGACAATAGCATTATTATCAATCATTAGTAAGATTTCAATTAGCCGTGGACCATTGCCTACCTGTATTGATCACATTAATTGGATAATAGCTGACTGTTCACTTAGTATGCCCTCTATAATAAACTATTAGTATCTATTAGGTATGCTGGTGTGGTAACTAACTTGATTTACCTTCTATATTCTTCCAGATATTAAATAGAATGCATCATAGCAAATTACCTGGTTCTTTCAAACCTAGGGTATGTACCTACATAATTATTTAGGTTTGTTGGAAGGAAAGGAGAAAAAAAGAGAATACTAAACTGATTTGTTCCCTAACATAAGCCTATTTCTTCCTTACAAATTTGGTTAGAGCTCTTCTCAAGATGAATGGGAAGTTCAGTGAGCATTAGAGGTTGTCTTGGCTGGGCAGATTAGATGGGATTTAGACAGCTGTGGAGACCAGACACTTTCTGGCAGTGCCTGCAGGCATTTTAGCTCTTAAAATGAGACCCCTTCAATGCCTAGCATGGCTGCTATAGAAAGAGTCTTACTTTTATAAATGATCTCTTTTATATGGAAGCCTCTCATCTTCAGTCTGACATCATAAATCAGAGTGAGCATCAGGAGCCTCAGAGAAGAGAATTATTTAGAGAGCTGTGTTAAATCACCACCCAGAATTTTACATAAAGCACTTGGTAAATCACAAAAATACAACAGAGCTATTTCATGATAACACAGTAAATAACCAACATCACCACTATAAATCAGCTTTTGGCGGAACTATATTTTTAGGCCTAACATCTCCAACATGAAAAACTCTCAATTGACCTGACGTGTTTCCTGTTGTTTTCTGGTTGCTGACTGGTGAGTGACAGCATTTCAAGTTATAGAGAAAATAAAGTTAGAATAAACATGTATAGGAGAACCACTGCAATGTCTGACAGCAATTACAATCAAAGCACACTATACTTTCTCATTGTCAAATGAATATGAGCTGGAACATCTTCAATACTGCTGTGTTATTATCATTTAAATGTGTTTCTAGAATGTAAGACATTGGCAGTATCAGGCAACTGGATTTTAATCACAACAGCAAAAATCTAGTTTTCAGCTCTGGTCCATTGCTTTCTGAAAGAACTGTCCAAAGAATAATAGAAAGCAGAGAATGCTCAGTATAATTTGCCTCCATAGCCTCATTTTCTGTAACTATCTATCCCTGACACTCTCTTTCTTCCCTTCTTTCTCCATATCTTCATTTGCCCAGATTGCTGGAATTTTATTGTTTTTTTTTTTTTAATAGATTTTAGAATACATTTATTCCATTTATTTGACAGGAAAATAATTTTAACAAAAATTAAAATTTGTCATTTAATTTACACTAAAATAATACATTTTATTTGTTAAACTTATATTTGGCCATGAACAAAATAATAAACTATAAAAATACAACAGACTGTTTACAGTTACAGCAAATTGTGAATTTCAAATTCTTACATGTTATTCAATGCACATAGAATGGCTGATCATAGAGTAGCTGAAGCACAATGAAAGTGCTGCATCTATCTGATGCAAATAAATAATTTTTAATTACACAAGATATGTAGAAATAAGTCACAACTATCTTTTTAAATTATTAATAACACTGCTATTTTTCATTGTACATTTCTCAAAAACTACTATAAATGTATAAAGTACAAAGTAAAATGGAAATTAACATATTGTTTGAGGACACATGGCTGTGATGCACTGAATAGTGCAGAAATCACGGAGGTGTTGATGGTGCACCTTGCTGGAATCTACCATTTTGGATTTGGGAGAAAGATGTTCACAAACATAATTTCCTGAAGGTGGTGTCAGGAGAAGTTCTTTTTTTTTTTTTTTTTTCCTCTAATTTTATTTTATTTTTAAACTTTACATAATTGTATTAGTTTTGCCAAATATCAAAATGAATCCGCCACAGGTATACATGTGTTCCCCATCGTTCTTGATGCTGTTGAGGTGAGCTTAGCACTCTGCAGGTTCCCAGGTGTTGGAGAAAATTATTGTGCTACAGAAGCTTGAAGCTGGAGAAGCCCCCGAGATGGTAGGAGTCAAACTCTGGAACAGTCTTGTACCCAGCAGGAGCCTGCTGAGATAGCGTACTGAAAGCAAGAAGAAAAACCTCTCTCTTGTAATGTCTCTCAAGTGCCCTCTCCTGCAAAAGTTAACCTGTACCAGCAGACAAAGAAAAATCATTTACAGAGCCCATCGCCATTTTCTTACAGCCAGCAATGAGGGATGAATTTGCAAGGAAATAGATTGGTGATTGGCACATTATTGTGAAAATAAACTAAAATAAGATTTGAGCAAAAATATGAAGAGACTGAGGCTTCCCAGTGACTCCAGTCGTAAAGAATTTACCTGCCAAGTAGGAGACATAAGAGATACAGGTTTGATCCCTGGGTTAGGAAGGTGCCCTGGAGGAGGGCATGGCATCCCATTCCAGGATTCTTGCCTGGAATATACCAAAGACAGAGGAGCCTGGGGGGTTACAGTCCACAGGGTCGCAAAGAGTCAGACACGATTGAAGTGACTTAGCATGCACACACATGAAGAGACTGAAAGAATTATTCAGAAGAGGGAGGATACTTCCAGGCAGTCAGGGGCAGGGGCATGTTGGAGTGTCTCTGATGTTACTGAGACACAGCAAAGCAATCAATATGATTGGAAGAGACTGAAAGATAGTAAAATGATATCAGACAAAAAGAGAAAGGAAAAGATCAGCTGTATCAGGTAAGGTACTTTATACTTCTGTAAGGTTTCCCTGGTGTCTCAGCAGCTGCCAAAGCGAGAAATGTGGGTTTGAACCCTGGGTCAGGAAGATTCCCCTGGAGAAGGAAATGACAATCCATTCCAATATGCTTATGTGGGAAACCCCATCAACAGAGAAGCCTGGCAGGCTACTACAGTCCATGAGTTTGCAAAAGAGTCAGACAGGACTTAGCGACTAAACAAGAAGAAGATGTTGACTCTGAGTGAGGTGGAGAATGATTACAGAGTTCATTTTGTCTTTTTAATCTTTAATACAATTTTAAAGGTCATTTTCCATTTACAGTTATTATAAAATTTTGACTATATTCCCTGTGTTGTACAATACATCCTTGAGCCTGTCTTACATCTTGCAGTTTGTGCCTCCCATATCCTCACCCCTACACTGCAGAGTTTTAAGCAGAGGAGGGCTATGATTTGACATTCATTTGTAATATTAACTCTGACTGCTATTTGAGACCAAAATATAGACAGAGTGGGATCATTCATATTTGGGAAGAATATGTCAGAAAATTATTGCACTAAGCCAAATGAAAATTAATGGCTCATGTGGAAATATTAGCAGTGGAGTATACCAGCAGTGGTCAGCTTACAGATGTACTAAAATTTGAAATAATCAATATAACTTCATGATGATTTGAATATGGAGCCATGGATAGCTTCCAGGTTTTTGACCTATGCAGCTAGAATTATGGAATTGCTATCAACTTAAAAGATTTCCTTCCAGTGGAAGGGAAGAACAGTTTTAGTCATACACATTTTTATGTCTACTAAGGTTTCTCAGGTGGCTCAGTGGTAAAGAATTCACTTGCCAATGCAGGAGACGCAAGAGATACGGATTCAATCCCTGGGTCAGGAAGATCCCCTGGAGTGGGAAATGGCAACGCACTCCAGTATTCTTGCCTGGAAAATTCCATGGACAAAGGATGAATCCAGTCCATGGAGTGGCAAGGAATTGGACCGAGTGAGCATGTATGCACTCACACTGCACTGCATTAGTTGTTCATTTGGAGATGACAGATGAATGTCAAGCAAGCAGTTGGATATGCACATCTGAATATCAGCAAAAAATCTGAGCTGGAGATATAAATTATCAATTTTGAGACATATAAATGTATTTAGTGGCCTTCAACAAGAGAGTAATGGCAGAGAGATGAATTGAGGTACAAGAACTGAATTCAGTTCTCCAATGTTGATAGGTTTGGAAGAGTTTGAGATAGTAGTAAATAAACTGAGAAGCAGCAGCCAGTAACACAGAACAAAAACCATGGTGTCCTGAAAGCCAAGTGATATGGTAAATCAAGGAGGAAAGAATGGTCAACTATTTTATCTAAGTAATACATTCTGATTGAGCATCATATATATCAACTGAAAATGTACTGGTAACCTCGAGGAAAACAATTTCTGTGTATTAGTTGGAACAAAATTCTAACTCAAACAGAAGTAAAGAAGCATGGGCAAAGAGGAGTTGACAGCATCAAGTGTAAATAGGTAGGACTTTAGGACTTTCAAAGAAGAGAAACAAAAATATAGTATGTGAGAAAAAGTGGAAATTCAGCTTTGTGTTCTTACAGTTTTTCTTGTCTAATTATATTTTTAACTGACAGTATTTTCAGAATTAGCATATAGTTAGTAGAAAAGATAGGTAATTTTTAAATTATTACTGATGATTATTTTGTTTTTGATTTTACAGTTTATAGTTTTAAATAAAAATAGAAATTGAATTTACCAAATTATTTTTGTCTTACTTTTACTTCCTTGAATTATACTTATATTGAATTACATTATTCTTCATATGAATTTGGGCAAACCCTAATATCTCAGAATATATGATTCTTTTGTGCATTATTTGAATTCCTCTATTTTTAAAGTAAAATTTAGGATTTACATCACATTTTAGATATAAAATAAAATGGAATTTCTGTGCTTTGGGTTTTTAAAATAATATATATATATTTTGGAATTAATTTAATTTTTAATTGAAGTATAATTTCTTTACAGAATTGTGTTGGTTTCTGCCAAATATCAACATGAAATTTCTGTACTTTGAGTTTTTTTAGTCTGCTGTACTCTGTCAGATATTGATATCAGTGTTGTAAAAACAAAAAATCTGGATATTTTCCTCATTTTGCTCATGTATAAAATTAAATTATTGAAAAAATAATCATGTTGAAAGTTGAATTTTTTATATAAAAATTATTGATGGTTAAATTTTAAAACAAATATTATCTTAAAATAATACATCATTTAAGTTTCAAATTTATCAACATATTTTGTAGATCTGTTTATTATGATTATTTAACACCAATGCATATTTAAGGCTTTACTTTCTGTGTTTTTATTTGTATTAATTCAATTTTTTTTTGTTTGTTCAAAGTAGAGTTTTTGACCTTTTAATAATCTTACTTTTAAAAATTTATTCAATAATTAATGTCTAGCATTATTTTTATCATTTATGTTTACTTTGGTCATCATTAATTTTATAATCTATATATTTCATTTTTTTGCCTTCAGTAACGGAAGTGTTGAATTCTATGAATATTATTCTAGCCATATTTCTTACCACAGCCAACACACAAAATAAGAACTAGCATCTTCATGACTGGCTCAAAATTGTGCATGTGTTTGGTACTATTAAACTGAACACTAATGCATTTGGGCATGCTACAGATATCCTTATATAATCTCACCCTATGAAAACAAGCAGTGATGCTAGAAATGAAGATGAGTGCAGTGCTAGGGTAACTGGAGCAGGTCAAGCCAAGAGTAAATCTCCTACTTAAGATGACTCAAGAGTGTATTCCCGTGTCAGACTGAAGAACTAAACATGCTCTCCACTAGAAACCCATCATTTGATATTGACATACAGAAGACAAAAGAGAAACAACAGTCGAAAAAGGATTTACAGAGATAGTCAAGCATGTCGGGTAACCTCTAAATTCTCTCCATAGGGAGAAAAGAACCTAGCAGAATCCATTACTACCACACACTACACACATGTGCACAAACGCATAAATACACACACACGCACACAGCAGTGGGCTGAGGAAAAGGAGTAGGTGAGTGTGTGTGTGACTGGAATTTTTAAGTTGAATGAAAATTTATCTTTTGTTTTGTCTTAAATGACTAATCTGCTACAGAAGCCCATGATTGATCAAACAGTAATAAGAAATTGAGATGCACCCAGTTTTAACTAAATAAATATTAGGAAAAATAACTTCGTATTGTCACACTATCAAATCAAGATCCCGTAAAAACTGGGTTGCAGCTTCAAGAATTTAGTGTTTTCAGAGCTTTTTGAAAAAGTTATAGAAAGATATTTTTAAAGGAATTCCTTTAGTTAAAAGTGAAAGTGAGAGACCCCATGATTCTGCCCTTGGTAATTCCAAGATTATTTAGATTCTCTTTTCAATCTTCCTTTCCATTTTGACTATGAAGGCAGGTGCCATGTCCAAGAGCATGATTTCTGTAAGTTGGCTTTTTTTTTTTTTTTTGTAACTTTTAGCATACCTATGGCTGCTAGTTCCCCCAAATGCCTAGTTTAGCACAACTTAGTTTTCCATCTGCTCTTATCCTTTTTTAAAGAATTTTTGCATATGCAGCATTGCACTGGGGTAAAAGGCTGTCAAGAGCAGTACATACAAGATCTTAAGAAAATCCAGATTGACTTTGTACCTAGCAAAGGTTTTCTGGTTTTTTGTTGTTGTTGTTGTTGTTTTTAATGTACTTAGTTGTCAGGAATTTCAACCACATACATAAACCACAAGAAATCAAGTTTGCAAAGTTAAAAAGTTGTCAGAAATAGATTTTCTTACTTGTGGACCTACCTTGAACCTAACAAGTTTTGAGTCAACAATGAAATATTACATTTCACACTAATTGTCTCCTTTATCCTTAATTGCCAATTGGAGGTATTGGTAGTGAAGTGCAAGTAACTTTCATTGATGATAACAATTGTCAAATAATTGACATAATTCTCTGCTGAAGTTAGATTAAATTGACATGTTTTGAACCTCAATCCAATTGCAGAATTTCACTGATCTTTATTTACTTAAAAAGCTTTCCCTACCTACTCATAAGTTATTTTTTCATGTTCTGTTTTATACCAGAATTGGCACTGTATAGCATTTGATGTGCCAGCTGCTAATTAATGGAGTAAGTAAAATCTGACTTTTCAGTGATTAAAAGTTCTAACTCTTTATTCAAGTTTTATTTGCTATTTTAATTTTTTTTCTTTGATTTAAAATACAGCTGGCAGTGGGTCATCCTGTAACATAGATTTCCTTCCTGACCTTGAAAGAGTTGCATTTCATTATGAGGTTGATAGCCACCTAGGACCTTAAAAATCTGTAATTCCCGAGTTTATGAATTTTGTGAATTATGAAAAAATATTACTTGGTAATGCTGAGGCTAATAAAATGAATACAGAATTCAGTATTATTCACTTTCTGATGTATCTCACTGCAGCGTTAATTTTTAAAATTATACTCACCACTTCAGTGTGATTATTGACTGAATTATGCTATTCTGTCAAAGGCCAATTTCCACCGCAGTCCTGTGGGAAAGAAGACTTACTATTCAGTTCATTACATTTGTCCTATTAAGTCTAAAAATCTCATCAACTCTCCAAGTTCTCAATTTCTATGGCTCATAGGTGAGCTTATTGATGTATCTTACCACTCTGCATTCCTCACTGCAGTGAACACTGTCATTCAATTGTCCCTAATTTAAAAGGAGTTCAAAGTTCAACTCCGTAGAATTATAGGGGTCAGAAGTTATAAACATGTTACTGCCATTTCTGCCAGTCTATAGTTTAATTTGTAAACTGGATCTTGAAAAACGTCTGTCATGTGAATTTGGCTCCCTTAAAACACAAATTGCTCACACATGTATTGTCATTCATTTCTTTGATTATCATGATTATCTCAGTTTTACAGATGAAGAAATGAAGGCCCAGGGAGTCAAAGTATATTATTTGGGTCACTTGATTTACAAACTTGGTCATGTGATGCAAAGAGCTGACTCATTGGACAAAACCCTGATGCTGAGAAAGACTGAAAGCAGGAGGAGAAGGGGAGGGCATAGGATGAGATGGTTGGATGGCATCACCGATTCAATGGACATGAGTATAAACAAACTTTGTGAGATGGTGAAGGACAGAGAAGCCTGGCATGCTGCAGTTCATGGGGTCACAAAGAGCCAGACACGACTTGGCAACTGAATAACAATGACACTTTACAAACTTGATAGCAAAATATGACTGTATAAACCCTATTTCACAATTTCTCATCTTTCTCAAGAGATGCTTTGAGAGCATACGTTCTAGATCAAGTGTGGCAAGGTGTAAACTCTGGCTTTGACCATGCGCCATTTGGGCAGCCTTAACAAGTTTCTTGTTCTTTTTGTACCTTCGTGTCTTCATCTGCAAGACTGTGAATAATATACCATTCATATAGAGTTGTGAGGTTAAAATAAGTATGACATTTAATTGAAAGCACTTGAAGGTTTGGCATATATACACTATCATGTGTAAAATAGCTAGTCAGAAGCTGCTATATAGCACAGGAAGCTCAGCTCAATGCTCTGTGATGTCCTGTGAGGGGTGAGATGGAGGGAGCTGGGAGGCAGGCTTATGGCAAAACCAATACAATATTGTAAAGTAAAAAAAAAATAATAAAAAAAAAAATTAAAAAGATGAAACCAAAAAAATAAAAAACTTTGTAATAAAAAAAACAAACAAACAAAAAAAGGAAATATATGTATACATATAGCTGAGTCACATATTGCACAGCAGAAACTAACATAACATTGTCAAGGAACTATACTTCAATAAATAAATAAATAAAAAGTACTTGAAATCCTTCCTGGCACATCCTTGCTTTCTATTAAGAGTCAACTTTAATAATTATCATATTGAATTCCTTTCAATACTAAATTAGAATTATGCTAATAGAATATACAATAGCAGGATAGCATGGGTGTATGTCTTCCATCTTCTTTCTAGGATGATTACTTCATAGCATAGATAGCCCTTCTTGAAGAGCAGAAATTTTTCAGGTAAAATGGCTTAAAATGCTTTTTTTTCTTTCTGTTTTGAGTAGTCTAATGATAGCCAATATATTACAGTACTTTTTCCTACTCTAGTTGTGAAAAAAAGAACCATAATTAGCCTAGCTAATTATTTATGTCATAAGGCATGTCTTAAAGTGCACTTAAAAACAATTAACTTGCAAAGCAACAATTGCTATGCTTTCTAATGATGGTCAAAATTCTAGTAGCAAATGAGGTCTTTAAAATCATGTTTGTTTTTGTTGACATGTGTCAATTGTTTATGTTATGAAAGAGCAGAGGGTGGGTTGGATGTACATTAAAATGACTGAATTAACAAAACTATAAAAATGGTAAGTTGTTACTTTTGCAGTGGTTTCTTATTCTTCCTTTTGATTTACAAGGATGAATTTGCCAATTAGTAATGTTTCAGGGTCATGAGAAGAGGTAGGAGGTTCACAATCAAAATAAAGGTAAGTTTTAGGAAGATCTCCTAAACTGGACTAATGTATGTCCATTCATTCAACATCACAGACAATTAATTACCATTTCATATTTGATTTATGTTAAATCTTTATTGTTGTTGCTTAGTCGCTAAGTCGTATCTAATTCTTTTGTGACTCCATGGACTGTAACCCGTGAGGCTCCACCATCCATGGTATTTCCCAGGCAAGAATGGGTTGCTATTTCCTTCTCCAGGGGATCTTCCCAACCCAGCAGTTGAACCCACATCTCCTACATTGGCACGGGGATCCTTTACCACTAAGCCACCCGGGAAGCCCATATTAAGGCTTATCATGGCCTGAATGTCAGTTCTGGCACTTGGAAGAGGTTTGAACTGTGTAAAGTTGACAAACTTCCCTAAACCTCAATTTACTCACTTACAAAATAGATGTAGTTATATTTATCTCAGAATACAGTTGTGAGTGTTAAAAATTAATTGATAGATTTAAAGAACTTGACACATTACCTAGGACAGAATATAAGAATTTTAATGTATTTAGCTATTATTACAGAATTGTCAAAAGTTTTACTTACCTGTTGACATTTATAATATCAATATCACTAAATATTATGTTCAAATTAATTATATTTGAATATTTCAGTCAACATTACATTTCTATAAAGTTGGAAATTTCTATATGTTGAAAATTCCCTTTCCAAAGTGTCACTGATTTTTTTTCTCAGTTTCTAGGAGAGAAAGAGAGGATCTCTGTATCAGTGTTAGAAAGAAGACGAGAAATAAAATCACTGAGAATTTATGCAGATGAAAATGTCCATTAATAATTTACCTGGCTATATAATTTGAGGTCTGAAATTATTTAAATTGAAGAAGAGTTATATTGACTTTGAAATTTCATTGTTATTGGAAAATTCAATGCCATTCTGACAATACATGTTCACAAATATGTAAGAAGTTTGGTGGACCTTGGGGCAGGTCTTTTCTCATCTATTTATTTGGCTGGATGTTATGAAAGAGCAGAGGGTGGGTTGAGATATGAAAATTGAGACATGAAAATCTACAATTTTATGACATTCAATCAAGGGAAATTATTTTAATATTTTATAATTCATTCAAATCATTTTTCTTTCCTCCACACTGAAAAGTCTACTATTTAGACATTAGGTTTTCTATTCTAATCCTGTAAGCATTTTTTTATCTTATTTTTATTTCCTTTACTCCCATTTATTTTTTGTTGCTTTTATCTCTGGGAGATATCATTAACTTTTATTATTATCTTGTAACTTTTATTTATTTAATTTTTTTCACATTTTGTGTGTCCACAATCAGTTTAAATCTGAGTGGGTTTTTATGTTTGTGTTTGTTTTGATTTGTTTTCTTCTTTTCTTTCATGGTTGTAATCGTCTTTCTTACCTCTCTGAGGACCGTTCTTAGTAGCTATTTTTAATTTTCTTCTTCCTCTATTGTATACCTTTTTCCTTTGATATCTTTTCTGATACTTTTTTTCTTTCTTTTTTGATTTATCTATTTCACTGTGACTAGTTAGTGATTACATTATTTTGTCTTATTTGCCTTTTTAAAAATTTTGTAGTCTGTCTTAGTTCACTTGTCCAATATCTTTGATTCTTGGCTATCAATTGCAGTTAAAGAACTAGGAAATAAAATGCCTAATTGGAATCTCTATGCATTTCTAGTTTACAGTAGTCAAGATATAGAAACAACCTAAGTGTCCATCAAGGGATAAGTGGATAAAAAGTTGCATCATGTATATATATACACTATTATATAAATACATTATATATATATATATAAAAATATATAAAATGGGATTGTGCTTAGATATTAAAAGTTGTACTGCCATCATTTTTTATATTTTCTTTGTCCTTGTGGCTTAATCCTTTTACTTATCCCCTTATAGTACTTTAATGGGAATCAGGGAGAGTAAGCAGAAAGTCAGTAACAAAATAGGCTATTTTCCCAGTATAAGAAAAATAAATAAGCATATAAATCAGAAGGTATAAATGCCAAATGCACAGATGATGCTACCCAAAACGTAAGTGTCTAGATGCTCTTTATACCCAATCCCAAAGAGTAAAAAAAATTACATTTCTTCAGAATTCTAACCGTTGAGGTACAGATAGTGAAGTAGCCAAGAGGAAATGACCATTAAATAAAATATTGGTTTGGACATCAAATAGTGACATGCATGTGTGCTCAGCTGTGTCCAACTCTTTGCGACCCTATGAACTGCAGCCTGTCAGGCTCCTCTGTCTATGGGATTCTCCAGGCAAGGATATTAGAGTGAATTGCCATTTCCTTTTCCAGAAGATCTTCTTGACCCACAGATTGAACCTGAATCTCCTGTGTCTCTTGTATTGGCAGGCAGATTCTTTATCACTGAGCTACCTGGGAAGCTCCTAAATAATGACATACATACTGATAAATATTTCCCCCAAATGCATGAATTGGAATGTTCATGCAGTAGTGATTAGGAGTTCTAGACTCAACCTCTAAATGTATTGTTTTTATCACTAGCATTTAGCTGTGGGCACTTACATAAAATCATTTACAAACTATTATACCACACAAAAAGGAGTCTGCCTAGAAATTAATGCTTCTATCTCAGCCCTTTGCCAAAACCTCATTCTTCCAATAATAAAAGTAGGGGCAGCATATGATAGCATACTTTGATAGTTTGTGATGATTAACTGAGATAATATGTGTGAACGTGCCAAGAGTTGTACAAACAAACCACTTCTGTCTTATTGTGAAATGGCCCAGCTTCACTGTCTTTCCCTTGTCTGCCTTGATTTCTATTTCTTTGCAAATGCATGTAAAACAGTGCACTTCCCCTAAAACAATAGTCTCTTGGCTTGGCTTCTGTATCAAATCTCACTCTGTGTATCTCGTTTTGATATTGAACTAACTAGCAAGGCAGCAAGGGAAAGGGACAGTTTCCTAGGAGAGTCAATGTGTTGAGATAAAAGTGCCTGTCAGAATCCCATTCCCTAAGGGAAGAGTGAAACTTGCACATCAGAAGAGGAGGAGATGGGCCAGCTTCTGTCCCTAGGTGCTGACGCATGAGGCTCAAGGCTGAACACTTAGGTCAGGCAGCAAAAGGCAATACATCAGGGCCCAACCAGCACCTGTCATGCCTGCTTATCATAATTATAAGAATATGTCTTAATATTTTCATGGATAAAGTAGGAAGGTAATTATTTATCAAAATCTTGTACTACAGTATATTACTCAGCTTAGAAATAGATCTTAACATTTCACAAGGTATGAATTAGATTGAAAAGTGATTTGGTAAATGAAACCTTTTAATCATGGCACCTAATTATCTTGCATTTTCTTTTCTGCCCTCCTGGATTCTCTCACGTCACCCCCACACCCTCTTTCTTTGCCTTACTCTCTGCCTCCCACTTCCACCCCCTCAAATCTAGCTTTCCAGGCATCTTTTGGGAGCACAGAAGAGCCATGTGTGACAGTTCTCAACTACTTTAATTCAGACTTTCACCTTTCAAGTATTATAATGAAAGCTCAAGCATTGGCACAAACACAATGTAAACCCTCTGTCTTACCTTTATGGCTTCACTGACCCAAAATGTAATGAAAATATACCACAAATTTGACAGTGGAAAGCTTTAGAAGATCTCTTTCATTTTTTTCATTTACATTATTATGTTTTTTTTTTCTTTCTTTCTTTGTAGAGGGAGTAAACTGCTAGAGCCAGGGTCTCCTAATTATATCTATAACCTTCCTCATTAATTCACGTTTCATTTATTCAGCCCCCAGTCCGTTCCAGTTTCTTTGCAAGGCCCCTGAGAGTACCAGTAACTGTGAGACATTTTCTTTGTTCTCAGTTCAAGAAGAGGTAGACCTTAAAGGTAGAGACAGAATTTAAATGAAGGAATCTTTATAGTATGATAAGTACTCCACAAAGAGATAGTATAGTGCCCTATGTTTGCAAAAAGAAAAGTGAGTTTTGATATCTGAGTTCAGGTAAGGTTCATAAAAGAGGTCAGGGCTGGTTTGAATCTTTAAATGAAAGTCATAGCTCACCAGGTGGATCCAGGAAAAAGCATGAGAATGGTGAAGTTTGTAGATATGAAAGAACTTTCCTCATTAGAAAAAAAAATAAATAAAAAAACAAAGCATTTCCAGAAAACACATTCAGATCGGATCAGATCAGATCAGTCGCTCAGTCGTGTCCGACTCTTTGCGACCCCATGAATTGCAGCACACCAGGCCTCCCTGTCCATCACCAACTCCCGGAGTTCACTGAGACTCACATCCATCGAGTCAGTGATGCCATCCAGCCATCTCATCCTCTGTCATCCCCTTCTCCTCCTGCCCCCAATCCCTCTCAGCAACAGAGTCTTTTCCAATGAGTCAACTCTTCACATGAGGTGCCCAAAGTACTGGAGTTTCAGCTTTAGCATCATTCCTTCCAAAGAAATCCCAGGGCTGATCTCCTTCAGAATGGACTGGTTGGATCTCCTTGTAGTCCAAAGGACTCTCAAGAGTCTTCTCCAACACCACAGTTCAAAAGCATCGATTCTTCAGTGCTCAGCCTTCTTCACAGTCCAACTCTCACATCCATACATGACCACAGGAAAAACCATAGCCTTGACTAGACGAACCTTCGTTGGCAAAGTAATGTCTCTGCTTTTGAATATGCTATCTAGGTTGGTCATAACTTTCCTTCCAAGGAGTAAGTGTCTTTTAATTTCATGGCTGCAGTCACCATCTGTAGTGATTTTGGAGCCCAGAAAAATAAAGTCTGACACTGTTTCCACTATTTCTCCATCTATTTGCCATGAAGTGATGGGACCAGATGCCATGATCTTGGTTTTCTGAATGTTGAGCTTTAAGCCAACTTTTTCACTCTCCTCTTTCACTTTCATCAAGAGGCTTTTGAGTTCCTCTTCACTTTCTGCCATAAGGGTGGTGTCATCTGCATATCTGAGGTTATTGATATTTCTCCCAGCAATCTTGATTCCAGCTTGTGTTTCTTCCAGTCCAGCGTTTCTCATGATGTACTCTGCATATAAGTTAAATAAACAGAGTGACAATGTACAGCCTTGATGTACTCCTTTTCCTATTTGGAATCAGTCTGTTGTTCCATGTTCAGTTCTAACTGTTGCTTCCTGTCCTGCATACAGATTTCTCAAGAGGCAGATCAGGTGGTCTGGTATTCCCATTAGTCTCTATAAATGACTGGAGATGAGACTTGGGCAAAGGAGGAGACTAATTAGTTTGGTAGTTTTCTATGCCAGAGGAGGGAAATTAAACTTTATTCCATAGGCTATGAGGGACATGAGATGCATCTTTTGGCAGGCTATTGTCATGCTGAATTTTAGGAAACTAACCCTATGAAGTGATGGTTGATTGGGGAGACATAAGGAAACCTGGAGATGGGGCACTAATTAGATTGATCTCACAGTAAGTCAAGCAAGAGAGAATCAGGGACTAATACAAAGTTGTCACAATAGATGCCAAATGAATGGAATTCTCATAAATGATATGAAAGTGTAGACTAGATCATGTTGGAATGAGAGAGATGGAGGAAGAAAGGGTTGCTACCAGGTTTCTGGCTGAGATTAGAAACACAAAGAGAACAAGGAAAGGTGTTGACTTTAGTTTTCAGTTTTGAACACATTGTATTCATCATTATTCCACTCTTCTTTACCTATTTTCATCTTTTTTCGAGATATCAAAAAGATTGGAGCTTAGCATTTTAACTCCTGGCTCTACTTGCTTGAAACTATACTACTTTGAGGACCTGGTTAATATGTCTGTGTTTCAAATTATTCATCTATCAAATAGGATCAATTATAGTACTTAACTGGGAGGCTTATTTATAGTTTATTGGCAGGATTTGGCACATAGTAAATGCTAAAACTGTTTATTGTTGTTTTTGTGTTAATATTGTTATTATAATTATCAGCATAATTCTTAGCTAGAGGCAGAAAGAAAATATAACTAATATAATTTACGATTCTAATGTCTCAATGATGCTGATTGCAGCCATGAAATTAAAAGACACTTACTACTTGGAAGGAAAGTTATGACCAACCTAGATAGTGTATTCAAAAGCAGAGACACTACTTTGCCAACAAAGATCTATCTAGTCAAGGCTATGGTTTTTCCACTGGTCATGTATAGATGTGAGAGTTGGACTGTGAAGAAAGCTGAGCACCAAAGAATTGATGCTTTTGAACTGTGGTGTTGGAGAAGACTCTTGAGAGTCCCTTGGATGGCAAGGAGATCCAATCAGTCCATTTTGAAGGCAATCAGTCCTGGGTGTTCTTTGGAAGGAATGGTGCTAAAGTTGAAACTCCAGTACTTTGGCCACCTCATGTGAAGAGTTGACTCATTGGAAAAGACTCTGTTGCTGGGAGGGATTGGGGGCAGGAGGAGAAGGGGACGACAGAGGATGAGATGGCTGGATGGCATCACTGACTCGATGGACATGAGTTTGAGTGAACTCCGGGAGCTGGTGATGGACAGGGAGGCCTGGCGTGCTGCCATTCATGGGGTCGCAAAGAGTCGGACACGACTGAGTGACTGAACTGAACTGAACTGAACTGAACTGAATGTCTCAATTGCTATAAGTTTTCCCTCTCCACATCACAGCTCCAATATTAACCTCTATAGACTGTGCTTTTACTCTTACAAAATAAGTTTATATTACTTTATTGGCTCTATTTTCTCAAACTTCATCCATTTATATAAACTTTTCCTTGCCTGGAACCCTCAGTAAATACTTTTTTCATCTACCTCTCCCCTGTAATCCTTGTCTTTATGAGTTCTACCACTGAAGGTCAAAATAAAATGACATTTCTCTCAAAAGTCCATTCTGAATTATCCATTCAAATATTTGCATGGTTTCAAGACCAATATTTACTTTTTGTCTTTTAAGGAGTTCATATTTCCATTTTATATTGCTATGAATTATATATAAATATGCACATACAAATGTACACATACCTTCCATCTTTTTTTAGTTCCTCAAAGGTAGATCTCATGCTTTAGACCTTTATTTTTTATCATTGGAGGAACTGAGCATATTGACTTTTTCATAACAAGGATTCAATAAACATGTATTGAAAAAATAAATGCATTACTTAAAGAGAGGGTTAACAACTCAATTCTAACCCAAATAAGTATATATTACTAGATTTTAAACCAGTTTAAAGTTTTAGAAATAAGAATAGAGAGTCAGTATCTAGGTCTATATGCCCTCCAATCCTGTGTTTTGTTTTTTCTCCCTTGTTTCAGGTGATGGGGAGAAGGAGAGGATGATGTTTAAGATTATGTTATTTCACTGCTGATTTTAATCATTAAGAATAAAATGTTCTAACCAATTAACATGTTAGATTTTTTGTATGTATATAAAAGTAAAGAGAGAAAAAATGATTTGAAAAAGAAAGCAAAACAAGAAAACAGGCCAGAATAAAATTAAGTAATAAAAGAATAATAATCATCTAGGATAACTTTGGGGCTTCCCTGTGGCTCAGACAGTAAAGAGTCTGCCTTCAATGTGGGAGACCTGAGTTTGATTCCTGGGTCGGGAAGATGCCCTGGAAAAGGAAATGGCTAACCACTCCAATATTCTTGCCTGGAAAATCCCATGGACAGAGGAGCCTGGCAGGCTACAGTCCATAGGTTTGCAAAGAGTCGGATATGACTGAGTGGCTTCACTTTATTTTCAGGATAACTAAAGAAGCAAAAACGATGCTAGAGAGCAGTCTAACATAATGTCTGTATAAAACATTAAATGCAATGATAATATTGTATTTATCCTACTTTTACTCAGGAGTAGTTGCTTAAACATTGTAAACAATGTAGTTGATTCTTGAAGACTTTGTTCTTATTAACCTTCGTAACTTTGATTTGTAGAAATATTTTAATGTTTTGCGTAATGACGTTAGTAAGCAAAAGTACTTCTAATTCATAACTAGGCTAGGCAGCAATTGATCCATTGAGACTGTAGGATTCCCTTATGCCATTTTTTAGTTAGAAGCTTTTCAGCTTCTCTATGGTTCTGAATTCCATAGATTTCTTATACAATAAAAGCTTGCTTGTCTTACAAAGGTGATATCCTATCAGATTCAGTTCATGTGACAGCCCTCAAAATGCAGCTTCTCCATTGGCTTAAACTGGATTTTTTTATTTGGTTGCACCAAAATGACATCTTATATTTTTCACAGATGTTTGCATGGATGAGAATTGGCAGATACATTTCTCCAAAGACAAATTTGATAGGTTTTTCCCATCTCCTCTGTTATTTTTCAGATTATTCCATTCAGAACATATTAGTATATATTTACTAAGAAATAAAATACTTAAATTTCACTCCAGCTATTAATCATATTAGCCACAAGTCTCAATGTTATAAATGTCCATGAAAACAGAGAGAAGGAGGTGGAAGTATATGACAAATTAAAATTATGTAAAATTTAAACTTGAGTTTCCATAAAGAAAGCTTTATTAGAACACTGATACACTCATTCATTTACCTTTTGCCTACATTTTTAGCTCCTGAGGCAGAGTCAAGTAGCTATGATAAAGCCCAAAATATGTACTATCTGTCCCTTTACAGAAAAAAAGTTTACTTATCCTTGGTATAGGCCCTTCATATGCAGGTCTGTAGTATTGAATGCCCTTATTATTGATTTCTGTGCTCCCTAATATTTTTCTCCTCAAATCCATCTTTTTCAGAGCCAGTAGAGTGATCTATCTAAAATGAGAATCTAGCCTTGTCACTCTCTTAATTAAAGCTCTCCACTGACTCACCACCAACTCCAAGACAGTCCAAGCTTTGTGAATTGGCACATGAATCGTTCAGGAATCTGTTGATCTATACTTATTCACCCCAAACCCTTAGCCACACTCTGGATTGTTGTGAGAAATTCCTGTGTAGAGGAAAGGAGAAGCCATGCTTGCTCCCTGAAATTACCTATTTTAATATAAAAAAGAGTGAAGAAATGGAGAGACAAGACAACCTGTAGAGGAAGAGGTTATAGCTGAGGAAGGGCCCCCACCTCACGGGAAGATCCCACACAGCTTAGAGCAGTATGGTAGAGTGCATCCAAGTCAGCAATGGGACAGAGATTACTGGTGGAGATGGCATTGCCAGTCATGGACATCCAGCAACAGCCAACAATAACTGGAACTCCATTTGCTGGAACTATTCTGTTCCAGGCCCTGTGATAAGTATTGGGCAAACAGAGAACTTGATAAATAAATAAGAATGTTAATCAGTATAGTGGAAATCCACTGCTGACATTAGCTCAAGGCCCCATGGAAATGCAAAGGGAGGGCCCCCTTTTCAAGATGTGGAGTGCCAGGTAGGATATCCTGGAAGAAATGACCTCAAAGCAAGCATGGCTTTTTTATTACTCAAATCAAATTTTGGGTTTCAAGCTGAAGAAATGTTTTCTGCAGAGGTTTGGTTAGCAGGAAGGAGTGTAGGAACCATAGGAAAACATTTAAACACAGTCTATCTGAAGGTCAGAGTCTATACTTTATCTGCTACACCAGAGTTACTATTTCTGAGATTTGGGGCCACTGTGACCAGTGCCGGACCTATCCATGCATGGCATTTTATCAAAACATGAAATCCAGCTACATAGCTCTCTCTATCTAAAACAAAGACATTTGAAAATTAAATGTAAGTGAGAGTTAATGTTGAAAATATACATAAAATAAGAGTGTGCACTGAAGATTCTGTCTTTGGTGGACCCACACAGCATGGCTTAGTTTCATTGAGTTAGACAAGTCTGTGGTCCATGTGATCAGATTGGCTAGATGTCTGTGATTGTGGTTTCAGTCTATCTGCCCTCTGATACCCTCTCTCAGTGCCTACAATCTTACTGGGGTTTCTCTAACCTTGGATGTGGGATATCTCTTAACAGCTGCTCCAGCAAAGCACAGGCACTGTTCCTTACCTTGGAAGTGGGGTAGCTCCTCTCAGCTGCCACCCCTGACCTTGGACATGGGGTAGCTCCTCTCAGCCACCGGCCTGAATTGCCAGGAGAAATATCAATAACCTCAGATAATGCAGATGACACCACCCTTATGGCAGAAAGTGAAGAACTAAAGAGCCTCTTGATGAAAGTGAAAGAGGAGAGTGAAAAAGTTGGCATAAAGCTCAACATTCATAAAACTAAGATTATGGCACCAGTCCCATCACTTCATGGCAAATAGATCAGGAAACAGTGGAAACAGTGGCTGACTTTATTTTTTGGGGCTCCAAAATCACTGCAGATGGTGATTGCAGCCATGAAATTAAAAGATGCTTGCTCCTTGGAAGGAAAATTATGACCAACCTAGACAGCATATTAAAAGGCAGAAACATTACTTTGTCAACAAAGGTCCATCTAGTCAAGGCTATGGTTTTTCCAGTGGTCATATATGGATGTGAGTGTTGGACTATAAAGAAAGCTGAGTGCCAAAGAATTGATGCTTTCAAACTGTGGTGTTGGAGAAGACTCTTGAGAGTCCCTTGGACTGCAAGGAGATCCAACCAGTCCATCCTAAAGGAAATCAGTCCTAGGTGTTCATTGGAAGGACTGATGCTGAAGCTGAAGCTCCAGTACTTTGGCCACCTCATGTGAAAAGCTGACTCATTTGAAAAGACCCTGATGCTGGGAAAGATTGAGGGCAGGAGAAGAAGGGGACGACAGAGGATGAGATGGTTGGATGGCATCACTGACTTAATGGACATGAGTTTGGGTAAACTCCGGCAGCTGGTGATGGACAGGGAGGCCTGGCATGCTGCGGTTCATGGGGTTGCAAAGAGTCGGACACGACTGAGTGACTGAACTGAACTGAACTGAATTGAAGATTCCATAGCAAGGAGTGAACATAAAGAGTTTACATTCAGCATTAAATCCTTCTGTGGGAATCCTGGAAGGGTATGGGAAGATCTAGTAGTTTCCATTCCTTTTCTCCTTTTAGTAACACAATGAGATATTTATGATGAGGTCCTGAAAAAAAGTGACTATGGCACTCTTATACAAACGAATGAATAGAAATTTGTAGAGGCTGGCTAGACATTCTAAAATTTCCAGAACATTTCTCAGAAGTTTATGATTGTCATTTGGAGAGTGAATAATGGATCATTACCTCATTAAGGTAAACATCCCTCTTTTCCTTTTGTTCCAATGTGACAGTCACCCTGTGCCAATGCCTCATTTATTCTGTCATGTTCCTGTGTATTCTTGGTCATTTATGATACTGTGCTTCCTTATTTTTGTTTTTCTGCAATATTTCATCTGTTTTGCACAACTGTCTGAAACTTGGGAGGAAAGAATCATGTATCCTTGAAACGATTAAATGTAAAAGACTATACTGCTCAGAAAAGCCAGCTACTCTGCTAGCAGTCTCCTGTTTCGGTAGATTAGATAGGACAATGCATGTAAAAGTCTGCGCATAGCCACCAGTACATAGTAGTCATTCAAAGCATGTTGGCTGTATATTTATCCAGTGTTTTTATTATTACCATTCTGAGTTTCCATGGTGTGACAAGCACTGTAAAATATGAGCCATACCAAGTGTGACGAAGGAAGTGTTGCAGTTTTTTGCAATGTGTTGAATCAGGAAAAGAAATATCTTAAAAATTAAGTAATTTCCATTTTAAGATAATTAATCTATGAAATAGGAGATCATTTTTAAAGTCTTAAGACAAAAATAATGTGAAATACTGTTGACACAGTATTTTTTGGAAAAAAAGTGTGGTGGAGAAAGTGATAAGATACACATTTGAGAATTTGTTTTACTTCTTATTGCCTTTTTTAGAATTTAACCTTTTGGAATTTTCATTCTCCATGTGATATAATGGTCTTGAAAGTGTTTGTGTAAGAATAACAAGATATAAACAAACCGAAAACTAATAATAACATAAAAATCTGAAACCAACTGTGTTAGACAAATGGAAGACATTTTTTGATGTCCTGTTGGTTCATTATATAGGGCTATTTTATGCAAGATAGTTTCAATCAAATTATCTCAAACTGTCCACTTCAACTAATTGCTTGGATATGCTATGATATTTAGTTCTTAACTACATATGCATGGGGCTCTTGTCTAAGCCATAGCACCATGAATAAAACATGAGTGCTTTGAAGTCAGAAAAATGTGAGTTTACTCACCATTTACCAGCCATGCCAACTTGGGTAACTATTCTGTGACTCATATGTCTCTTCTACAAAATGGAAATACCACCTAAGTCACAGTATTACTGTAAGAAGGAATAGGCAGTCGTGCTTAATACAGTTCTTGGTACCAAACACAAGCTCAAGAATGGCAGTGCTGCTTGTTAGTGTTTTGTTCCTCCTGCTCTTCATCATGATCATCATCATCATAGCCATAGACCTCTCTCCTTTAATGTTTAAAAAAAAAAGGCAGTGAAATATCAGCAGAGAAAATTGTATGACATATTATAACTCAAAGTATAAGAATATGAGGTCATATAAAAATGAGAATCAGATGAACATTTATTCTCTGCAGAATAGAGAGCAACCTTGAGACGCTGATACTAGAAGTACAAAACCCAAAATTATACAGCCGGCTCTGTTGAAAGGTCAAAATCTTTTCTAGCTTGGAATAGTGAGTCCTATGTATAAGAAGCCACCCAACCTTCCTCTCAATATCACAAAAAGATGAGTAAAATCTCTGTACTTGTCCTGAGTTCTTAAGCATAATTCAAAAATTATTTTAACAACATATTTTATGTCAAATAGTCTTTTGTGATACAGCGTGAGGAAGTAACAATCTTATAGACTATTCTTCCTTAAAAGAAAAATTACTAAGTCCTAAGCAATTGACTCATACACACATGTTGAGTCTCAGGCATTTTCTAGTTGGTGACAAGTTGTATTAATCCATCAGGATAAACAAGCATTTTAAGAAGCTAAGCTTCTAAAATTTATGCCTGTTTAGGAGGGATTGGGGGCAGGAGAAGGGGATGACAAAGGATGAGATGGCTGGATGGCATCACTGACTCGATGGACGTGAGTCTGAGTGAACTCCGGGAGTTGGGAGTTGGTGATGGACAGGGAGGCCTGGCGTGCTGCAATTCATACAGTCGCAAAGAGTCGGACACGACTGAGCGACTGATCTGATCTGATCTGAGGTATTTGGGAATTCCCTGGTGGCTCAGATGGTAAAGTGTCTGCCTACAATGAGGGAGACCTGAGTTCAGTCCCTGGGTTGGGAAGATTTCCTGTAGAAGGAAATGGCAACCAAGTACAGTATTCTTGCCTGGAAAATCCAATGGATGGAAGAGCCTGATAGGCTACAGTCCATGAAAAGAGCAACTTCAATTTTAGGTATTTCAGTTCAGTTCAGTCATTTAGTTATGTCCAACTCTTTGCGACCCTATAGACTGCAGCACACCAGGCCTCCCGGTCCATCAACAACTCCCAGAGTTTACTCAAACTCATGTCCATCGAGTCAGTGATGCCATCCAACCATCTCATCCTCTGTCGTCCCCTTCTCCTCCCACCTTCAATCTTTCCCAGCATCAGGGTCTTTTCAAATGAGTCAGTTGTTCACATCAGGTGGCCAAAGTATTGGAATTTCACCTTCAACATCAGTCCTTCCAATGAATATTCAGGACTGATGTCCTTTAGGATGGACTGGTTGGATCCCCTTGCAGTCCAAGGGACTCTCAAGAGTCTTCTCCAACACCACAGTTCAAAAGCATCAATTCTTTGGTACTCAGCTTTCTTTATAGTCCAACTCTCACATCCATACATAACTACTGGAAAAACCATAGCCTTGACTAAATGGACCTTTGTTGGCAAAGTAATGTCTCTGCTTTTCAAAATGCTGTCTAGTTTGGTCACAACTTTTCTTCCAAGGAGTAAGCATCTTTTCAATTCATGGGTTCAGTCTTTTCATTTCATGGGATCCCCAAACAATAAAGTCTGTCACTGTTTCCCCATCTATTTGCCATGAAGTTATGTGACCAGATGCCATGATCTTAGTTTTCTGAATGTTGAGTTTTAAGCCAACTTTTTCACTCTCCTCTTTCACTTTCATCAAGAGGCTCTTTAGTTCTTCTTTGCTTTCTGCCATAAGGATAATGTCTTCTGCATATCTGAAGTTATTGATATTTCTCCTGGCAATCTTGATCCCAGCTTGTGATTCATCCAGCCCAGTGTTTCTCATAATGTACTCTGCATATAAGTTAAATAATCAGGGTGACAATACACAGCCTTGACATACTCCTTTTCCTATTTAGAACCAGACTGTTGTTCCATGTCCAGTTGTAACTGTTGCTTCCTGACCTGCACACAGATTTCTCAAGAGAACTAACACCCAAAAAAGATGTCCTTTTCATTACAGGGGAATGGAATGCAAAAGTAGGAAGTCAAGAAACACCTGGAGTAACAGGCAAATTTGGCCTTGGAGTACAAAATGAAGCAGGGCAAAAGCTAATAGAGTTTTGCCAAGAGAACACACTGGTCATAGCAAACACCCTCCTCCAACAACACAAGAGAAGACGCTACACATGGACATCACCAGATGGTCAACACCGATATCAGATTGATTATATTTTGTGCAGCCAAAGGTGGAGAAGCTCTATAAAGTCAGCAAAAACAAGACTGGGAGCCGAGTGTGGCTCAGATCATGAACACCTTATTGCCAAATTCAGACTTAAATTGAAGAAAGTAGCGAAAACCACTAGACTATTCAGGTATGACCTAAATCAAATCCCTTATGATTATACAGTGGAAGTGAGAAATAAGTTTAAGGGACTAGATCTGATAGAATGCTTGATGAACTATGGACAGAGGTTCATGACATTGTACAGGAGACAGGGATCAAGACCATCCCCAAGAAAAAGAAATGCAAAAAAGCAAAATGCAAAATGGTTGTCTGAGGAGGCATTACAAATAGCTGTGAAAAGGGAAGCAAAAAGCAAAGGAGAAAAGGAAAGATATACCCATTTGAATGCAAGCTTCCAAAAAATAGCAAGGAGAGATAAGAAAGCCTTCCCATAGAATGGGAAAGACTAGATATCTCTTCAAGAAAATTAGAGATACCAAGAGAACATTTCATGTAGAGATGGGTACAATAAAGGACAGAAACAGTATGGAGTTGAAAGAAGCAGAAGATATTAAGAAGAGGTGGCAAGAATACACAGAAGAACTGTACAAAAAATATCTTCATGACCCAGATAATCATGATGTTGTGATCACTCACCTAGAGCCAGACATCCTGGAATGTTCAACTGGGCTTTAGAAAGCATCACTACAAACAAAGGTAGTGGAGGTGATGGAATTCCAGTTGAGCTATTTCAAATCCTGAAAGATGATGCTGTGAAAGTGCTACACTCAACATGCCAGCAAATTTGGAAAATGTAGCAGGGGCCCCAGGCCTGGAAAAGATCAGTTTTGATTCCAATTCCAAAGAAAGGCAATGCCAGAGAATGCTCAAACTACTGCACAATTGCACTCATCTCACACGCTAGTAAAATAATGCTCAAAATTCTCCAAGCCAGGCTTCAGCAGTATGTGAACCATGAACTTCCAGATGTTCAAGCTAGTTTTAGAAAAGGCAGAGGAACCAGAGATCAAATTGCCAACATCCGCTGGATCATGGAAAAAGCAAGAAAGTTCCAGAAAAACATCTATTTCTGCTTTATTGACTATGCCAAAGCCTTTGACTGTGTGGATCACAATAAACTGTGGAAAATTCTGAAAGAGATGGGAATACCAGACCACCTGATCTGCCACTTGAGAAATCTGTATGTATGTTTAGGTATTTACTTAATTGCTAATTCCCAAACTTGCTTTCTCTCTGCTGCCAACAAAGAGTAACACTGAAGTAAGCCTAATTTGAGTGTACCTGCAGGCAAACAGTAACCAATTTAAGGGTGTGACATGGTATTTAGACAAGCACTAAATATTTAGGGGCTCCATGTAGAAAAAAAGAATTCTCACTTACATTTGAATTTATAATTTGCTACTGTAAGTATATTTGTTACTATAAGCCCTACACATAATTTTTTTAAATATTGAAACTTGCTTTTATTGTAGAACATATTGTGTCTATGTATATACAGATATGTACACACATACATATCTGTGTATTTTTATATATGCACATATATGCATCTTTTATAAATGCATTTAAGCATATATATATATATATATGCTGCAACAGATATTCCCCACATATACTATATATAAACATGTTAAGTACATAAAAATATATTCTTTTTATGTAGCTTATATATAGCCTTGTATAGTGTTTTCTGACAACAAATGTATGATTTTTTTCTTCTGACACCATTTTTTATTTTTCCATGCCAAGCAATTCTCTAAATTTCACTTAATAACTGAGAGGAGGTGGAGGGGGATGAGGGAATGAGAGTAAAGAAAGGAAGAAGAGGAAGAAGAACAGCAACAATTACTAAAGCAACACCAACACCCCCATGAGCCCCTATCAATTTATTCTACTTGTTTCACTCTGTTTTTCAAGGAGGGATGAAGAGATAGTATAAGTGACTTACATTATTGAGAATTATGGCTTTGATATCTGGAAGATGACGTATAATACTAACATACATAAGTACATTCAAGTTCTCATTTTTGGAATTTAATAATCAATTAAAATGTACTCAGCAGTTACTAGCTATTTTAAATTCTGTTCATCATAATATTCAGCATAAAAATCATAAAGTCTTGATGATAGATTTAATACATCATATCTGGAAACAAGTACATGATAAATCTTTTTCAGAGGAAATAATCAAGAGGAAGTGACCACTGGTTGACCTGTGAGCTGGACCTGGGCAATGCATGCTCCTCATCTCCCCTGTTCTCAGAATGTGCATTCTGCCCAGCAGGAGCCTTTTTTAAGGACACAGACTTAAGAGAGCAAAGTGCTGTTGGGACCTTCTGGACAGTGTGTGTGACTGAACCCAGTTAAGGACTCTATATTAAATTTTTACAATTCTGATGGATGGGTTTGGAGGTCTATTGGTTATGTGGCCACCCAAGACAAACCTCATAATTAAGTCTGCTTGCTTATTAAAACTATCATTGACCAATCTGGAGTGGCCTGCCTCTTTCTTCAGTCTCTTCTTGCCCTCCAGGTACAGGGGCCAGTTTGAAATTTCACTAGGGAACATACTGAGGTTTCAAACCAATACTATCTTGAGTTTTATTAACAGGAGTTACTTTATGTAAAGATGTAGTTTTTTAACTAAAGGTAATTTAGAAATAACAAGCAGGGAATCACTCACTCAATCAGTAGATACTTTTGAGACCTTACAATATACAAGAGATGACTAAAAGCATTAACTGGGTGATAAAGCTTTGGAAAGCATTTATTTGTTTCTGCTTCTTTTTTGTAAACATTGCTTAAATGTCTGCTATCAAGATTAAACTACTTTAAATCTAAAGCAAAATTTAGAAAAGCAAATCTAAACATGGCTTCCTTTGACTAGTTAGGTAACGACCAACATGAACGTTGGCCTTGGAGAGCCAAGCACAGCTTCCCATAAAGAGGGCCTTCTGAAAGTGAAAGGTAGCAAGAATTTGCCAAGGAAAGAGTGAAAAGAAATAGTGTAATGGCATAGGCAATGCAAGGTGATATGAAAGAGCATTTGTTTCCTAGCTTTATATTGAGCCCACTATTTTCCAGTAGTTATGTACAGATGTGACAGGTGGACCATAAAGAAATCTGAGTGCCAAAGATGCTTTTGAACTGTGGTGTTGGAGAACTCTTGAGAGTTTTGGACTGCAAGGAGATCAAATAAGTCAATCCTAAAAGAAAGCAATCCTAAATAGTCATTGGAAGTACTAATGCTGAAGCTGAAGCTCCAATACTTTGGCCACTTGATGCAAAGAGCAGACCCATTGGAAAAGACCCTGATGCTGGGAAATGGGAAAAATAGAAGGAAAGGAGGAGAAGGGGACAACAGAGGATGAGATGGTTGAATGGCATCACTGACTCAATGGACATTAGTTTGAGCAAACTCAGGGAGATACTGAAGGACAGGGAAGCCTGGAATGCTACAGTTCATGGGGTTGCTAAGAATTGGACACAATTTAGCAACTGAACAACAACACTTCAAATAATATGAATGTATTTTCTTTAATTCAGAAAACTAACCTACTTCATTGTTTCTGAGGTACAGCACATATGTGTAAAAAGGAGTGACGTAATGGAGGTGGGCAGGTGTCCAATTATGAAGGCTTCATCTATCATGCAAAAGGCACATAATTTTATCATAAGGTTCTAAGAGCCACTGGAAAATCTGGATCAGTAAGCAAGATGACTATATTTAAATTTTAGAAAACTCATATGACAGAAATTAAATGGCAGGGTGACAATTATAGTGGGGAGATATTAGAAGCAGGGGTTCTAACACAGATTCTAAATTTAATATTTTCAGAGGTCTTGCTGCCTACCAGTCCTTCATTTTTTTCATTTTGGGCCTGGTCTGCATCGCATTTCTGGGTGGATGCAGAGGATATTTAGGGAGCAGTTAGGATCAGGGTCTCTGAAGCCTCTTGGCTTTGAACTGAGCTTCATAGATCACTATCCACATGAACCTGGAAAATTATAAAACTTCTCTCTGCCTCAGTTTATCATCTGTAAAATGAAAAAAAAAAGTGAAAATATCTAGCTGGCCATGTTATTTTAATAATCAGATGAATCAAGAGGTTGGAACTGATATATAAACACTATTGATACTTTGTATAAAACAGGTAACTAATAAGAACCTACTGTGAAACACAGGGAACTATACTCAATGCTCTGCCATGGCCTAAATGGGAAGAAAATCCAAAAAGAGAGGGGATATATGTGTATGTGTAGCTGATTCATTTTGCTGTACAGTAGAAGCTAACACAATATTGTAAAGCAACTGTCAGATCAGATCAGATCAGTCGCTCAGTCGTGTCCGACTCTTTGCAACCCCATGAATCGCAGCACGCCAGGCCTCCCTGTCCATCACCATCTCCCAGAGTTCACTCAAACTCACGTCCATCGAGTCGTTGATGCCATCCAGCCATCTCATCCTCTATCTGAGGTTATTGATATTTCTCCCAGCAATCTTGATTCCAGTTTGTGTTTCTTCCAGCCCAGCGTTTCTCATGATGTACTCTGCATATAAGTTAAATAAGCAGGGTGACAATATACAGACTTGACGTACTCCTTTTCCTATTTGGAACCAGTCTGTTGTTCCATGTCCAGTTCTAACTGTTGCTTCCTGACCTGCATATAGGTTTCTCAAGAGGCAGGTCAGATACTTCTATAAAAATTACAAAGTAAAACAATGTTTTAAAGAATCAAATGAATTAATAGTTTAATGTGCTAAATGGAGTTTCTAGATAAAATACAGAATATGCAGTTAAATTTGAATTTCAGATAAACAACTTTTAGTGTAAAATGTCCCAAATATAGCACTCTGTACTGTGCTTAGTTGCTCTTTCGTGTCTGACTCTTTGCAACCCCATGGACTCTAGCCAGCCAGGCACCTCTGTCCGTGGGATTCTCCAGGCAAGAATACTAGAATGGGTTGCCATGTCCTCCTCCAGGGGATCTTCCCAACCCAAGGACCAAACCCAGGTCTCCCACATTGCAGGATGATTCTTTACTGACTGTGCTACCAGGGAAGCCCAAGAATACTGGAGTGGGTAGCCTATCCCTTCTTCAGGAAATTCTCCTAACCCAGGAATCAAACTGGGGTCTCTTGCATTGCAACTGGATTCTTTACCAGCTGAGCTACCCTAAATAGTACATGCTGCTGCTGCTGCTGCTGCTGCTGCTGCTAAGTAGCTTCAGTCGTGTCCGACTCTGTGTGATCCCATAGACGGAAGCCCACCAGGCTCCCCCATCCCTGGGATTCTCCAGGCAAGAACACTGGAGTGGGTTGCCATTTCTTTTGCCAATGCATGAAAGTGAAAAGTGAAAGTGAAGTCACTCTGTCATGTCTAACTCTCAGCGAACCCATGGACTGCAGCCTACCAGGCTCCTCAGTCCATGGGATTTTCCAAGCAAGAGTACTGGAGTGGGGTGCCATTGCCTTCTGGGACATATTTAAATTTTAAAAATAGATTGCTCGTTTTTTACCTGAAACACCACATTTACCTGAATATCTTGTACTTTATTTGCTAAATTTGCTAAAGACTTTCTTGTACATAGTAAGCAGTACAGATGTGAACGCTTAATAGAACCAGCTTTTTTCTCTCATTTACAATTATATCTCAGGCACCTGTCTAGTGCTAGGACCTGAAATCTCTTTTTAGAATCTCCAGGATTTCTCCTTTTATGAAGGTACATTGTCCAAGTTCTCTGAAAATGGACACCATTATTCTGATTTCTATGAACCTACTTATTTGGTATGACAGTTGAAATTGTGCTTTAGGGCTTCATAAAATAATTTACCCATGAACTTACAGAGAATTTCTCCAATTTTTCTGTAGAGCCGCTCTCAAGAAAAGCATTCAATAGAGTTCAACATCTTTGAAATAATTATGCACTTAAGTGAATTAGCCCAGAGCCTAGAGTTATGAGAAAGTGTCTCCCTCCTGAATAACTATGCTGTCTTCTTCTGCACTTCTTTGTTAGTTTTTGAAGAAACTCAGAGTTATGTTTTCTGACTCTTTCTTTTATCTGTTCTCTTTATTGTCATCTTAGAATTTTGACACTTTCCTATTACTTTCATTGTAGTATTTATTTTTTATTTTTTAGTATTTGAGCATATTATTTCAAAAGTTCTCAAATTACCTGAAAAAAAGAGACAACTTTTATATGTGTTTAAGAATCTGTATGAAACTCTAAAGTTCTAAACCCATTCCTATGCTAAATATATTTTCTCTGATAGTTTACTGAGTTTCCAATGCAGTCCTTCAATTCTGTGTGCCCCTACTACTCAATTATAACAACAGAAACCATGGTCTAATAATGAAATAATAAATAAAGGGATTATCCTATTTTCTCTAGTTTTTCTTCCTATCTTGACAGTCAACATTGTTAGAATTATACATGTAAGGTTAATTATTCCATAAAATAAGAAGATAGTTATTTGTATCTTTTTTGTTTTATTATTTATTTTACTGTGATATCTCCTTTTGGTTTTATTCTGTTTTTTCCTTTTCCACCAGTACTTTTTTGACCATTAGTTACACACATGCTTTAAGATGGAGTGACACAGAATCTAATGAATTCATTCACAGGGAACTGGCTGCATTGTTAATCTTCTCCTTCATGGAGACACATATTTGCAACTAAAGCCTGAAGTAAAGGGACATTGCTTAATACCAATGCTCTAATACACCCAGGAAAATATCAGTCATTGTGGCACCAAAGTCTGATGGAGGCTTCGGAGTAGAAAATTACCTTGTACATTGAGTCAGAGCACACCAGCTCTGCTTCTCTAGTGCACTCCCTAAGTCTGCAGACTGACTCAGAAGAAAGCTCTTTATGAAGCTTCAAAAGAGAAACCAAGAAGCCCTTTTTTCCTCCTTTGTCAAGAAAAAGAATAAAATCTCAAGGGTGACTATTTATTAAATCTTAGCTCACAGAAAAAAGCAAGCTAGTAGTGGTATTTTATTGTAGATAATATTCATTGTTTAATAACAGAATATACAGAAAACAATGTCAGAACCAAGAAAGCACAATCATTACAGAAAGAAATCCCAAAGTTTCTTTTAAATTAAGGAAAACATATTCCCTCATCTCTCTCAGAATGACACACTATAAAGCTTTAAACACCCTTGTTAACAACTTTATGAATATTAAAGAACACCATGAAATCTTTCCTTTAAAGAGGTTATTTATTATTTAATGCTTATTTTATTTTTATTATTGTTGCCAAGCAAGCAACTTCCTGGTGGTCAAATAAGAATGTTTTCATATTTTAGTGCTACAACATTAGTTCATCTATTATTAATACAGCTCATAAATACTATCACCATCAAAAATAGCCTCAAACAATCTTATCTGGGCAGACTCAGACTTCACTTCTTCCCCAAGGGTTTCCAGTTTCTAGACTATAATTAGTTGTCATCTATTCTGACGGAGAAGATTCTACCAACTTTACCCATGTCTCAATAATGTTCTTGACAGTTTTTATATCCTGAGGCAACCTAAACAGTTTACTAAGTGAGACCCACTAGTAGAGAAGGAAGAGATAGAATGGGGGAAAGGGGAATGTTATTTTTAGCTAATTAGGTGTTTCTGTAGTAGTATTTTCCTGAAACCATTAATATTTTGCTAAATGTGTGACAAAGGTTATGTTACCCTTTAAAACAATTGTAGTGACTTGTTTTAACACCTAGATTGTACATCTATCTGTATGAAAAAGGAAGTATTTTCTGGCTAATGAAGGGCCCTCCATTAAAAAAAAAAAATTATTCTTTTAATCCTGGTAGCTCAGCTGGTAAAGAATCTGCCTGCAATGCAGGAGGCCCTGGTTCAATTCCTGGGTCAGGAAGTTTCCCAGGAGAAGGGATAGATTACCCATTCCAGTATTCTCTGTCTTCCCTAGTGGCTCAGACAGTAAAATATCCACCTGCAATGCAGGAGACCTGGGTTCCATCCCTGGGTTCAGAAGATCCCTGGAGGAAGGCATGGCAACCCACTGTATTATTCTTGCCTGGAGAATCACCATGGACTGAGGAGCCTGGCAGACTACAGTCCATAGAGTCGCAAAGAGTCGGATATGACTGAGAGACTGCTGCTGCTGCTGCTGCTAAGTCGCTTCAGTCGTGTCCGACTCTGTGCGACCCCATAGACGGCAGCCCACCAGGCTCCCCCATCCCTGGGATTCTCCAGGCAAGAACACTGGAGTGGGGTGCCATTTCCTTTTCCAATGCATGAAAGTGAAAAGTGAAAGTGAAGTCACTCAGTCGTGTCTGACTCTTAGCGACCCCATGGACTGCAGCCCACCAGGCTCTTCCATCCATAGGATTTTCCAGGCAAGAGTACTGGAGTGGGGTGCCATTGCCTTCTCCGGACTGAGAGACTAAGCACACACATTTAACACTTGCATGTCTGTCAGATATTGCAAATGTCATATATTTCTTAAAACAATTCATTGATATAATAAATGGCCATATGAAAATTTTATTAGATTATATGCCTGGTAAGTAATAATACTTCATAGTTACAGTTAACATGAAGAAGCTGGTTTTTCTATGACTATTTCATAGATATGGATATATGAGCCTATCTTCCACTGTACAAGCACTATGAATTCTGAAGAAAGGCTAAAAATAATCATAGCATAATCAAGCTGGGCTTCACTATCAGCATGATGGTGAAGGTGGGAATCATCTTGTTTTAGAAAGCAGATCTTGTCTTTATCATGCATAGCTGTTTTTCAACCTACTTGATTGTACAAGATGTGTTTGTGTGTGTGTATAATTTTAAAATTTGAACACCCTCTGTGTTTTAAGGACAATGCTCCTATTCTTGAGATAAAGCTGTGAAAAAATACAAGCCCAAGTTCTTAAGATTCAAGTTTTTGGAACCTGAGTCCATAAGTAGATAAGTAAAGGGAAAATGAAGTATCCTGTCATGAGTACTCTAGTAAATATTCCAACATTCAGAAAGGGGGCACCACATCCAATTCAGAGGGGAGATAAAAGTGAGTATTTAGTAAAGTTTTCATAGAAGAAATGACATCTATACTGAGTCTTGAAATATAAATAATACCTTCTTAATGTGAAACTTGAAGTGGAAGTACAGATATATCTTAAATTAATAATTCTGATAGTATGATATTTCCTAGAAATTTCCATTGTATCTACCTTTAATTCTAACTCTGATTGTGTTTTTCACCTTTCTACACTCTTCAGACTCGTCTTGTTTTATGGGGGCAGTGGAGTGGAACAGGTGGTATAGCAGGAAGTGAAGAAAACCATGTTTTTGGAGATCACAAGGGGGAAAGGCTCATCTTTTGTTGCGATAAAACACACTAGTTAAAAAGTATGGCCTTGGGCTTTTTGTGGTGGATTTCTGGCTCCAGTGCAAATTCTATGTGTCACTTTCAACAAATTACTTAATCTCTCTTTGTTGAAGTCTTGCTATATGAAATATTGTCATCCCACAAGGCTGCCATAGTGTTCAAAGATGAGTGATTAAAAATGTATTATATGGGGGAGGAGCTAAGACGGCGGAGGAGCAGGACGGGAGAACACTTTCTCCCCCACAAATTCATCAAAAGAACATTTAAACGCTGAGTAAATTCCACAAAACAACTTCTGAATGCCGGCAGAGGACATCAGGAACCCAGAAAAGCAACCCAAGTCTTCGAAAGGAGATTACGAGCCCTACGGTAACTCCCCCAGAGGAGAAGCAGCACAGACGCCTGCACACGCCACTAACAAGTGGGGGCTGGGCAGGGAGGCGCGGCACGGGCTGCATCACTTAGAGTAAGGATCTGGCCTGAATACCCTGAGTGCTATCTGAGCAAAAGAATTTGGGCTAGCAAACCAGACTGTGGGATATCTACCATGCAAAAAGCCAGCCCTAACCTAAGACACCACCAGGCCCATGCAGGGAACAAAGGACTGAACAGAGATAGCCGGCTGCAGACCATCCCTCTCCGGTGACAGGCAGCCAGAGCCAGAAGGGGGCAATCGCAGCCCCAGAGAGACATTATCTATAAAACTGTAAGCAGGCTTCTTTGCTAACTAAAACTTCTTGGGGGTCTGGGGGGTCAACATCCGCCTGAGAAGGTGCACCGGTTGTACACCTAGATAACCGAGCGGCGGGGAGGCGATAAGTCGCAGCAATCGCGCTCACCAAACACCTCATCACCTGAGCTGCTCAGACCTGGGAAGGGCACAAAATGCAGGCCCAACCAAGTCTGCGCCTCTGAGGACTACCCGAGTGTCTGAACCTGAGCGGCTTGGACCTGGGAGGTGCAAGCAGCCCAGGGCCGGCCACGGATGGTTCCCGGGGGGAGCAACCTAGAGCCTGAGCAGTGTGGGCAGGGAGCCTACACGCGCCGTGAGTTGGGGAAGACCTAGTGTGGCTGAGGTTCTGCAAGCACACGCCAGTGTTATTTGTTTGCAGCGTCCCCCGCTCTCCACAGCACGACTGAACAAGTGAGCCTAAAACAAACAAAAAAAAAGTGTCCACCACCGTCCCCTTTGTGTCAGGGTGGGCAGAAACCAGACACTGAAGAGACCAGCAAACAGAAGAAGCTATAACAGAGGGAACCGCCTTGGAAGCTACAGGCAACAGATTAAAACCCTGTGATGTTTTATCAGTGGTGCTGTATAGAAGGAAAAGTTTCGAAACTACTGTAAAAATAAGACCGATAACTGGCAGCAGGAGGCTTAAGTCCAAACCCTGACTCCAGGGAACTCCTGACTCCAGGAAACAGTAATTTTCAGGAGCTCATCAAACGCCTCCATACCTACACTGAAACCAAGCACCACACAAGGGCCAACAAGTTCCAGGGCAAGACATACCAAGCAAATTCTCCAGCAACACAGGAACACAGCCCTGAGCTCCAAAAGTCACCCCAAAACCATAGACATCTCATAACTCATTACTGGACACTTCATTGCACTCCAGAGAGAAGAAATACAGCTCCACCCACCAGAACACCGACACAAGCTTCCTTAACCAAAAAACCTTGAGCCACCTGTACAAACCCACACACAGTGAGGAAACGCCACAATAAAGAGAACTCCACAAACTGCCAGAATACAGAAAGGACACCCTGAACTCAGCAATTTAAACAAGATGAAGAGATAGAGGAATACCCAGCAGGTAAAGGAACAGGATAAATGCACACCAAACCAAACAAAAGAGGAAGAGATAGGGAATCTACCTGATAAAGAATTCCGAATAATGATAGTGAAATTGATCCAAAATCTTGAAATCCAAATGGAATCACAGATAAATAGCCTGGAGACAAGGATTGAGAAGATGCAAGAAAGGTTTAACAAGGACCTAGATGAAATAAAAAAGAGTCAGTATATAATGAATAATGCAATAAATGAGATCAAAAACACTCTGGAGGTAACAAATAGTAGACTAACAGAGGCAGATGATAGGATTAGTGAATTAGAAGATAGAATGGTAGAAATAAATGAATCAGAGAGGATAAAAGAAAAACGAATTTAAAGAAATGAGGACAATCTCAGAGACCTCCAGGACAATATTAAACACTACAACATTCGAATCATAGGGGTCCCAGAAGAAGAAGACAAAAAGAAAGACCATGAGAAAATACTTGAGGAGATAATAGTTGAAAACTTCCCTAAAATGGGGAAGGAACTAATCACTCAAGTCCAAGAAACCCAGAGAGTTCCAAAAGGATAAACCCAAGGGGAAACACCTCAAGACACATATTAATCAAATTAACAAAGATCAAACACAAAGAACAAATATTAAAAGCAGCAAGGGAAAAACAACAAATAACACACAAGGGAATTCCTATAAGGATAACAGCTGATCTTTCAATAGAAACTCTTCAAGCCAGGAGGGAACGGCAAGACATACTTAAAGTGATGAAAGAAAACCTACAGCCCAGATTATTGTACCCAGCAATGATCTCATTCAAATATGAAGGAGAAATCAAAAGCTTTACAGACAAGCAAAAGCTGAGAGAATTCAGCACCACCAAACAAGCTCTCCAACAAATGCTAAAGGATATTCTCTAGACAGGAAACACAAAAATGGTGTATAAATTTGAACCCAAAACAATAAAGTAAATGGCAACGGGATCATACTTATCAATAATTACCTTAAACATAAATGGGTTGAATGCCCCAACCAAAAGACAAAGACTGGCTGAATGGATACAAAAACAAGACCCCTACATATGCTGTCTACAAGAGACCCACCTCAAAACAGGGGACACATACAGACTGAAAGTGAAGGGCTGGAAAAAGATTTTCCATGCAAACAGGGACCAAAAGAAAGCAGGAGTAGCAATACTCATATCAGATAAAATAGACTTTAAAACAAAGGCTGTGAAAAGAGACAAAGACGGTCACTACATAATGATCAAAGGATCAATCCAAGAAGAAGATATAACAATTATAAATATATATGCACCCAACATAGGAGCACCACAATATGTAAGACAAATGCTAACAAGTATGAAAGGAGAAATTAACAATAACACAATAATAGTGGGAGACTTTAATACCCCACTCACACCTATGGATAGATCAACTAAACAGAAAATTAACAAGGAAACACAAACTTTAAATGATACAATAGACCAGTTAGACCTAATTGATATCTATAGGCCATTTCATCCCAAAACAATGAATTTCACCTTTTTCTCAAGCACACATGGAACCTTCTCCAGGATAGATCACATCCTGGGCCATAAATCTAGCCTTGGTAAATTCAAAAAAAAATGAAATCATTCCAAGCATCTTTTCTGACCACAATGCAGTAAGATTAGATCTCAATTACAGGAGAAAAACTATTAAAAATTCCAACATATGGAGGCTGAACAACACGCTGCTGAATAACCAACAAATCACAGAAGAAATCAAAAAAGAAATCAAAATTTGCATAGAAATGAATGAAAATGAAAACAACAACCCAAAAGCTGTGGAACACTGTAAAAGCAGTCCTAAGGGGAAAGTTCATAGCAATACAGGCACACCTCAAGAAACAAGAAAAAAGTCAAATAAATAACCTAACTCTACACCTAAAGCAACTAGAAAAGGAAGAAATGAAGAAGCCCAGGGTTAGTAGAAAGAAAGAAATCTTAAAAATTAGGGCAGAAATAAATGCAAAAGAAACAAAAGAGACCTTAGCAAAAATCAACAAAGCCAAAAGCTGGCTCTTTGAAAGGATAAATAAAATTGACAAGCCATTAGCCAGATTCATCAAGAAACAAAGGGAGAAAAATCAAATCAATAAAATTAGAAATGAAAATGGAGAGATCACAACAGACAACACAGAAATACAAAGGATCATAAGAGACTACTATCAACAATTATATGCCAATAAAATGGACAACGTGGAAGAAATGGACAAATTCTTAGAAAAGTACAACTTCCCAAAACTGGACCAGGAAGAAATAGAAAATCTTAACAGACCCATCACAAGCACAGAAATTGAAACTGTAATCAAAAATCTTCCAGCAAACAAAAGCCCAGGTCCAGACGGCTTCACAGCTGAATTCTACCAAAAATTTAGAGAAGAGCTAACACCTATCCTACTCAAACTCTTCCATAAAATTGCAGAGGAAGGTAAACTTCCAAACTCATTCTATGAGGCCACCATCACCCTAATACCAAAACCTGACAAAGATCCCATAAAAAAAGAAAACTACAGGCCAATATCACTGATGAACATAGATGCAAAAATCCTTAACAAAATTCTAGCAATCAGAATCCAACAACACATTAAAAAGATCATACACCATGACCAAGTGGGCTTTATCCCAGGGATGCAAGGATTCTTCAATATCTGCAAATTAATCAATGTAATACACCACATTAACAAATTGAAAAATAAAAACCATATGATTATCTCAATAGATGCAGAGAAAGCCTTTGACAAAATTCAACATCCATTTATGATAAAAACTCTCTAGAAAGCAGGAATAGAAGGAACATACCTCAACATAGTAAAAGCTATATATGACAAACCCACAGCAAACGTTATCCTCAATGGTGAAAAATTGAAAGCATTTCCTCTAAAGTCAGGAACAAGACAAGGGTGCCCACCTTCACCATTACTATTCAACATAGTTTTGGAAGTTTTGGCCACAGCAATCAGAGCAGAAAAATAAATAAAAGGAATCCAAATTGGAAAAGAAGAAGTAAAACTCTCACTATTTGCAGATGACAGGATCCTCTACATAGAAAACCCTAAAGACTCCACCAGAAAATTACTAGAACTAATCAATTATTATAGTAAAGTTGCAGGATATAAAATCAACACACAGAAATCCCTTGCATTCCTATACACTAATAATGAGAAAACAGAAAGAGAAATAATTCCATTCATCATTGCAACGGAAAGAATAAAAATACTTAGGAATATATCTACTTAAAGAAACTAAAGACCTATATATAGAAAACTATAAAACACTGGTGAAAGAAATCAAAGAGGACACTAATAGATGGAGAAATATACCATGTTCATGGATTGGAAGAATTAATATAGTGAAAATGAGTATACTACCCAAAGCAATTTATAGATTCAATGCAATCCCTATCAAGCTACCAATGGGATTCTTCACAGAGCTAGAACAAATAATTTCACAATTTGTATGGAAATACAAAAAGCCTCGAATAGCCAAAGCTATCTTGAGAAAGAAGAATGGAACTGGAGGAATCAACCTGCCTGACCTCAGGCTCTACTACAAAGCCACAGTCATCAAGACAGTATGGTACTGGCACAAAGACAGAAATATAGATCAATGGAACAAAATAGAAAGCCCAGAGATAAATCCACGCACATATGGACACCTTATCTTTGACAAAGGAGGCAAGAATATACAATGGAGAAAAGACAATCTCTTTAACAAGTCGTGCTGGGAAAACTAGTCAACCACTTGTAAAAGAATGAAACTAGACCACTTTCTAACACCATACACAAAAATAAACTCAAAATGGATTAAAGATCTAAACATAAGACCAGAAACTATAAAACTCCTAGAGGAGAACATAGGCAAAACACTCTCTGACATATATCACAGCAGGATCCTCTATGACCCACCTCCCAGAATATTGGAAATAAAAGCAAAAATAAACAAATGGGACCTAATTAAACTTAAAATCTTCTGTACAACAAAGGAAACTATTAGCAAGGTGAAAAGACAGCCTTCAGAATGGGAGAAAATAATAGCAAATGAAGCAACTGACAAACAACTAATCTCAAAAATATACAAGCAACTCCTACAGCTCAACTCCAGAAAAAAAAATGACCCAATCAAAAAATGGGCCAAAGAACTAAATAGACAATTCTCCAAAGAAGACATACAGATGGCTAACAAACACATGAAAAGATGCTCAACATCACTCATTATCAGAGAAATGCAAATCAAAACCACTGTGAGGTACCATTTCACACCAGTCAGAATGGCTGCGATCCAAAAGTCGACAAGCAATAAATGCTGGAGAGGGTGTGGAGAAAAGGGAACCCTCTTACACTGTTGGGGGGAATGCAAACTAGTACAGCCACTAGGGAGAACAGTGTGGAGATTCCTTAAAAAACTGGAAATAGAACTGCCTTATGATCCAGCAATCCCACTACTGGGCATACATACTAAGGAAACCAGAATTGAAAGAGACACATGTACCCCAATGTTCATTGCAGCACTGTTTATAATAGCCAGGACATGGAAGCAACCTAGATGTCCATCAGCAGATGAATGGATAAGAAAGCTGTGGTACATATACACGATGGAGTATTGCTCAGCCATTAAAAAGAATACATTTGAATCAGTTCTAATGAGGTGGGTGAAACTGGAGCCTATTATACAGAGTGAAGTAAGCCAGAAAGAAAAACACCAATACAGCATACTAATGCATATATATGGAATTTAGAAAGATGGTAACTATAACCCTGTATATGAGACAGCAAAAGAGACACTGATGTATAGAACAGTCTTTTGGACTCTGTGGGAGAGGGAGAGGGTGGGATGATATGGGAGAATGGCATTGAAATACGTATAATATCATATATGAAATGAGTCGCCAGTCCAGGTTGGATGCACAATACTGGATGCTTGGGGCTGGTGCACTGGGATGACCCAGAGGGATGGTATGGGGAGGGAGAAGGGAGGAGAGTTCAGGATGGGGAACACATGTATACCTGTGGTGGATTCATTTCAATGTTTGGCAAAACCAATACAATATTGTAAAGTTTAAAAATAAAATAAATTTTAAAAAATAAAATAAAAATGTATTATATGTAAAAATATTGAATATATAATATGAATATTCATCTGATAATGATTATGAGGGTGTTTTGTCAGCTTGTAAATCCAAGGTGAATATTTAAATATTGTTGTCTCCCTGGTAATACTCTAGACCAGCTTCTAACAAATTCATTTTAAATCAATCTAAATTCCTCTTTAGATTGAGACAAAGAGAATGCATTTTCCTCGAAAGTACTGCTTTGAGATAAATATGGTAAGTCCTATGCCTCATTTTCTTTATCTAGGTGAAAATAAAATATATTTGGAATTTTCACTTCTAGCCATGACACAGTTACTATATCAGACTACTGTACCCTTTTCAAACAAGTATAAAAAGAGACAAACTATATGAGGCAATTGTTTTCAAGAATGGACAACAGAGGATAAGCCTATTTTATCTGAAAAAAGAGAAAAACTCTGACAAGTGAACCCTACATTTACTCTGACTTCCTGCCTAGGAGGTTTTTTTTTTTTTTTTTTTTTTTTTGACTACAGCACAAAGAGGAGGAACCCAAGTCAAAAACTGCAGTGTCAATGAAGGAAGCAGGCAGAAATAAGAGTCAGAGCTTCTGAGCTGTGAAACAGGAGGAAGAAGGAGAGCTGTACAGAGAAAAACTCTTATGTGAGCATGTTATTCTCTCTGTCCCTTGGCTGAAAGCAAGGCTATAAAGGCTTACAGTGAGATTTTAAGATATGTCAGAGAACAGCTGCTGGGGACTAATAAATGAATGAAGATACGAGAGGTTCCCCAGTGCTGAGAGCTTTACAGTATGTTCCAGCTAGAGTGGAGACTCGCTAAGTACCCCAGGAGTACTGTTGACAGTCCAGAAAAATCATGCTTTCAAAGTAGGATCACAGAGTAGAACAAAGCAAAGTAGTGAAACATAACCACTCAAACAAAGCCTAAAATAAAGGTTCATGATCAATTTTTCATTTGGCTATCTGTCAGAAAAAAACAAAATACTTTAAAAGAAGAAATATAATCCAGACATTTTACAATATAGCAAACAATCATTATTACTGGACATGAGAAAAGAAAAATTTATTCCATAGCCAAAGGAAGCAGAAATATGTATTTTTCTACCAAAAGAATAAAAGAGCTAAAAGACACCACAATGAAACTGATGTTTCAATTTGCAGATAAGGATTTTAAAACAGAAAGTATGATCAAGAATTTGAAAGAAAATAAATATAATTGAGAATCTCAAAAATATATATGGACTATAAACAAAAACTCTAATTCTTTAAAAAAACAAATATAGAATATCTGATATGAAAATGTTATAGGATGAATTCAAAAGCAGAATGATCAGCAAATTTGAAATTCAGATTAATAGAAATCATTCAAACTGAGTCAATGAAAAAAGAGTTGGGAAAAGAAAAACACAAAAATTTAGTTACAGAAGGGATACATGCAATTAGATCCTTCAAAGTAAAGAAATAAGGAAATAACTTAAGAAATATTAGCTTTCCAGTTTCCTAAATTTGGTGAAAAATGAGAATTCACAGATCCAAGAAGCCCAGTAACTCCAAAAGAAGGTAAATATAAAAATCACAAATAGGTATATCATAGTCAAACCTCTATAAACCTAAGATAAAGAGAATAGACGAAGGGGAAAAAAAAAAAAAAACACTAGATACAAGTTATCAACATTAAAAATTCCAGCAGAAGAACAGGATGGCAGAGGAGTAGGTGAATATGGAGTATGTCTCTCTCCACGGATACATCAGGAATAAGCATTTGGACACAGAAGTCCATGCAGAACACCAGCTGAGAGTGGACAGGAGTACCTGACCAGCAGAAAAGAATTATATAGAATCACACAAAACTCGGTAGGACTAAGGAAATAAGGGAGAAAAACAAGAGTGTTAGTAGGACTGGACCTGCCCTTGGCAGGTGGAGGAACTGAAGCAGGGGTCTGATCCCCACATCAGGGCAATTGTCTGAGTCAGAGAAGAAACATTTAAGACTGAGAATGAAACAGCTGATCCGTGGCAGCCTAAATGGAATGAGAATCAGACAGTCTTTGCCACAGCTAAACATACCTCAGACAGGGACACAGGTCTCCTGGAAAGTGCAGTGGCTGATAGCTGGAGTTTAGGGATTGTGGAACAATCCCAGGGCCAGGGTGAGGGCTGCTGTTGACTGCGGAGAGAGAGATGAAGGGGATGTGAGAGAGGAGATCCTGGTGGGAAATGCCTGTGGAGGAAGGCCAGGCATTCCTGGAGACCTCCCCTGACAGAAAAGTCTGGCAGGCCACAAGGCAATACTGCTGAGTCACACATAGGGGGTGGAGTCATTGCCTTAGCCTCTCTCTCCCCACACGCCAGTATCAGCAGCTGAACACTAGAGAGGCTGGCCCATCAAATGTCTGACACACTGATCTATAGAGTAGGACCCCACCCAGGGTGCCCCTTTAAGTGCCTGATGCACAGATCTACAGAATAGGACCCCAGCGAAGGGGGGTGGGGGTGGGGGGCCCTCTCTGTTTCTAATGTGCAGAACAGAGAAGGACCCCACGCAAGGGAGCCCTCTAAGTGCCTAAACAGGCAGAACTACAGAGAAAGAGTGGCCAAAGAGGCCTTCTGATCACCAGCTAAAAGAAGCTGGGGAAAAAAAAAAGACTCTGATAGGACGTTAACTCCTGAGGCAGAGGCTGTCCATGTCCCTGCACACTTGGTGCCTCCAGGGTCCCCACAAGCCAAGCAGATGCACCACCTTCACGCTCAGCTCTCACTGGAGCAGAGCCACCACAGGCAAAAAAAGTCTTGCACCTATGCACACAGGGTTGCTTTGGTGGTATCCAACTGTTTGCGACTCTCTAGACTGTGGCCTGCCAGACTTTTCTGTCAGGGGAGTTCTCCAGGCAAGAATACTGGCCAATACTGGTTTCCATACCCTTCTAGAGTACTATATTTCCTGCTGCCCTAGCTGCTAAGTTCCCTGAGAACCTGCTGCTGCCAGAACCCATACAACCGAAGCAGGTGCACCATCTCCACACCTGGCCCTCACAGGGACAAACCCAAGTCCTCCAGGGCAGTCTCAGGAGTAACCACCCAAATACAGAGGTGGAACTAAAACCACAACTGAAACCCAGGGGCACTGAGGCTAAGGAAGAAGACCCAGAACTTTCCCACCAGCTGTACAAGCTACAGATTAAATCCACATGCTCAACTAGGCAGACTCTGTGTTATAGAATATATAAAAGGACACTGAGAGCTCCCACAAAAGAAAACGCACTAGTTCACATAGCTGTGGACATTGGAAGCAAGAACACACAGGAATAGGACCAGATTAGAATCAGAGCTGCCCCCAACTCAGGTCCAGAGATCAGTACAATGTTGGAGGGCATCCTAGGAAGGTGAGGTGGACTGTGACTCCCAGTGAGGGAAAGGACTGTGACAGCAGTAATTCAAAACATTTATTATTCTTATGTTTTGACTTGTTCTGTAGATTCTTTTGGATCCACCCCCGCCCCCACCAACCCCCAGCCCCCGGCCTTTTGGTTGTCTATTTTATTGGTACTATCAAATCTAATTAAATTTTTGAGCTTTTTGTTTCCTCAGTCACATTTTTTATTGTTATAAACCTCTGCCTCTACATTGGACTTTTGCAGTTCTGTGGAGTTTTCCTTTTTTTTTTTTTTTTTAAATTTTTAATTTTTAATTTTTTAAACCTATTATTATTTTTTTACATTTATTCTTTTGATTGCTTTTCCTACTGTTTTTTTCCCCTTGAAGTTAATCTTTAATGTATATAAATCTTTTTTCAGTTCAGTTCAGTTCAGTCGCTCAGTTGTGTCCGACTCTCTGCGACCCCATGAATTGCAGCACACCAGGCCTCCCTGTTCATCACCAACTCCCAACTCCCGGAGTTCACTGAGACCCACGTCCATCGAGTCAGTGATGCCATCCAGCCATCTCATCCTCTGTCATCCCCTTCTCCTCCTGCCCCCAATCCCTCCCAGCATCAGAGTCTTTTCCAATGAGTCAACTCTTCCAATGAGGTGGCCAAAGTACTGGAGTTTCAGCTTTAGCATCATTCCTTCCAAAGAAATCCCAGGGCTGATCTCCTTCAGAATGGACTGATTGGATCTCCTGGCAGTCCAAGGGACTCTCAAGAGTCTTCTCCAACACCACAGTTCAAAAGCATCAATTCCTCGGCGCTCAGCCTTCTTCACAGTCCAACTCTCACATCCATACATGACCATTGGAAAAACCATAGTCTTGACTAGACGGACCTTTGTTGGCAAAATAATGTCTCTGCTTTTCAATATGCTATCTAGGTTGGACATAACTTGTCTTCCAAGGAGTAAGCGTCTTTTAATTTCATGGCTGCAGCCACCACCTGCAGTGATTTTGGAGCCCCCCAAAATAAAATCTTACACTCTTTCCACTGTTTCCCCATCTATTTCCCATGAAGTGATGGGACCAGATGCCATGATCTTCGTTTACTGAATGTTGAGTTTTAAGCCAACTTTTTCACTTTTCTCTTTCACCTTCATCAAGAGGATTTTTAGTTCCTCTTCACTTTCTGCCATAAGTGTGGTGTCATCTGCATATCTGAGGTTATTGATATTTCTCCTGGCAATCTTGATTCCAGCTTGTGCTTCTCCAAATATCTCTATTTAATTTTGCATATTTATTCTTTCAAGGGCTTCCCTGGTGGCTCAGATGGTAAAGCGTCTGCCTGCAATGCAGGGGACCTGGATTCGATTCCTGGGTAGGGAAGATGCCCTGGAGAAGGAAATGGCAATCCACTCCAGCACTCTTGCCTGGAAAATCCCATGGAGGGAAGAGCCTGATAGGCTATAGTCCATGGGGTTGCAAAGAGTCGGACACAACTGAGCGACTTAACTTCAATTCACTTTATTCTTTCTTTCTTTTCTTTCCTCTCAACATATGTTAATTTTATTTTCATTTCTTTTTCTCCAATTGGCACCTTGCCTTAGTTTTGTTTTACAGTTTATGCTTTAGTTAGTTTTGTTCTTAATTGGTAGATATAATTTTTGGTTTCCTTTGTTCACTGGGTCAATCTATTGTACTTTATTTTTGTTGGACTGCTTTGATTTTGTTTACGGATGTATATGTGTATGTGCATATTCAGTCACACTTTTTATTGTTGTTATAAACCTGTGTATCTACATTGGGATTTTGCTTTCTGTGAAGTTTTCCTTTTTTTCTTAATTTTTTTCTTTCTTCCTTGCTTTTTTTTTTCTTTTCTAGTTTTTATATTTTTAATTTTTTAAACCTATTATATTTTTCTACATTTATTCCTTTGTTTGCCTTTCATACTGTTCTTTTTTCCTTGCAATTAATCTTACGTATATATAATTCTTCTTCATCTAACTCTATTTAACTTTGCATATACATTCTTTCTTTTCTTTCCCCTCAACATATTTGTTAGTTTTGTTTCCATTGGTTTATTCCCCACTTGGCACCCTTCTTTAGTTTGTTTTCCAGTTTGTGTTTTAGATAGTTTTGTTCTTAACTTGTAAATATAATTTTTGATTTCCTTTGTTCACCAGGTCAATCGACTGTACTTTATTTTTGTTGGACTCTTTTGACTTTGCTTATAGGTGTATACATATATGTGTATATTCTATTATTTGCCTGATTTTGTAACTGTCATTTGTCTGGGATTCATCTTTTGTTCTTTACTTTTGGAAATTTGTTTTAATCTCAATGCCATAACAAACCACTTGTGGACTATTCTTTCCTGACCAGAGATCAAGCCCTGAGCCTTTGGAGTGGGATCACTGACTCCAAGACCCTAGACTACCAGAGAACCAACCCTAGGGATTATCAAATAGTGAGAACTCACACAAAAGAAACCACTCACATACAAGACCTGGTATCACCCAACCACCAGTAGCACCCTGTGAAGGACATCTCATCTAAACAACAAACAAAACAAAAATACAAACCCAATCATAAGCAGACAGGATTACCACCTCACTCAGCCCTTCCCATCAGAGGATAAACAAATAAACAAAAAACTCAGCACAAATCTCACCCTATAGGAAATTTACACAAACCACAGGACCAAACATAGGAGGGCAGAAACCAAAAGGAAGAAAGAATTCAACCTTGATGCCTGGGAAAAGGAGACCTCAAACACAATAAGTTAAAAAAATGATAATAATGAAAAGGCAGAGAAATACTACACAAATGAAGGAACAAAGTAGAAACACAGAAGTGCCCCCCCCCAAAAAAAGAAGAGGAAATAGGCAAGCTACATGAAAAAGAATTTAGAATAATGATAATAAGGATGATCAAAAACCTTAAAAATAAAATGGAGAAAATTCAAGAATCAATTAACAAAGACCTAGAAGGATTAAATAATAAACATACAGAGACAAATAACATAATTATTGAAACTTAAAATACTCTAGAAAGAATCAATAGCAGAATATATGAAGCAGAAGAATGAATGACTGAGCAGGAAGAGAAAATGGTGGAAATAACTTCTGAAGAGCAGAATAAAGTAAAAGAATGAAAATAACTGAGGATAGTCTCAGAGACCTCTGGGACAATATCAAACACACCAATATTCAAATTATAGAGGTCCCAGAAGAAGAAGAGAAAAAGAAAGGGTATGAGAAAATTTTTGAAGAGATTATAGTTGCAAATTTCCCCAACATGAAAAATGAAATAGTCAATCAAGACCAAGAGGCAAAGAGTCCCATACAGGATAAACTCAAGGAGAAACACACCAAGACACATGCTAATCAAACTAACAAAGACTAAATACAAAGAAAGAATATTCAAAGCAGCAAGGGAAAAGCAGCAAGTAACATACAATGGAAATCCCATACATTAAACAGTTGATATTTCAGCAGAAACTTGGCAGGCTAGAAGGGAATGGCAGGATATATTTAAAGTACTGAAAGGGAAAAATCTACAACCAAGATTACTGTACCCAGCAAGGATATCATTCAAAATTGATGGAGAAACAAAAAGCAGAGGAGCACCTCAATACATAAGACAAACACTAACAGACATAAAGGAGAAATTGACAGTAACACATTAATAGTAGACTTTAACACCCCACTCACACCAATGAACAGATCATTAAAACATGAAATCAATAAGGAAACACAAGTCTTAAGTGATACAGTAGATGAGATGGATCTCACTGATACCTTCAGGACATTCCATCCAAATGCAGAAGAATACACCTTCTTTTCAAGTACACATGGAATATTCCCCAGGATAGACTACATTTTGGGTCATAAATCAAATATCAGTAAATTTAAGAAAATTGAAATTGTATCAGGCATCTTCTCCAACCACAACACTATGAGACTAGATATCAATTACAAGAAAGAAAAAAAAAACTGTAAGAAACACAAACACATGGAAATTAAATAATATGTTTCTAAATAACCAGCAGCTTACTGAAGAATTATAAAGGGAAATTTTAAAAATTTTAGAAAAAAATGACAATGAAAACATGACAACTCAAAACCTATGGGAAGCAACAAAAGCAGTTTTAAGAAGGAAGTTTATAGCAATAAAATTCTACATCAAGAAACAAGAAAAACATCAAATAGACAACTTAACTTTATACCTAGACTTCCCTGGTGGCTCAGACAGTAAAGCGTCTGCCTACAATGTGGGAGACCCAGGTTTGATCCCTTGGTTGGGAAGGTCCTCTGGAGAAGGAAATGGCAACCCACTCCAGTACTCTTGCCTGGAAAATCCCGTGGATGGAGAAGCCTGGTAGTCTACAGTCCATGGGGTTGCAGAGAGTTGGACATGACTGAGTGACTAAACTTTCAAAACTTTCAACTTTACACCTAAAGCAACTGGAAAAAGAACAACAACAACAAAAACCTGCAAAATTAGTAGAAGGAAAAAAATCACAAAGATCTGAGCAGAAATAAATGAAAAAGAAATGAAAGAAACAATAGTAAAGATTAATAAAACTAAAAGCTGGTTCTTTGAGAAGATAAACAAAAGCAACAAGCCTTTAGCCAGACTCATCAAAAATAAAAAGAAGAATCAAACCAAAAAAATTAGAAATTAAAAAGGAGAGGTTATAACAGACAATGCAGAAATAGAAAGGATTATAAGAGACTATTATGAACAATTGTATGGCAATAAAATGGATAACCCAGAAGAAATGGACAGATTCTTAGAAAAGTTCAATCTGCTAAGACTGAACCAGGAAGAAATAGAAATTATGAACAACTCAATTACAAGCACTGAAATTGAAGCTGTGATAAAAAATCTCCCAAAAAACAAGAGTCCAGGACTCCATGGCTTCACAGGAGAATTCTATCAAACATTTAAAGAAGAGCTAATGCCTATCTTTTTAAAACTCTTTAAAAAAATTGCAGAGGAAGGAACACTTCCAAACTCATTTTACTAGGCCACCATCACCTTGATACCAAAACCAAAGACAACACAAAAAAGGAAACTACAGGCCAATATCACTGATGAACATAGATGCAAAACTCCTCAACAACATTTTAGCAAACATACTTCAACAACACATCAAAAAGCTCATACACAAGTTGGGTTTATATCAGGAATGCAAGGATTCTTCAATATACTCAAATCAATCAATGAGATACACCATATTAACAAATCTAAAGATAAAAACCATATGATAATCTCAATAGTTGGAGAAAAAGCCTTTGACAAAATTCTTCACTCATTTATGATTAAAACTCTTCAGAAAAAAAATGGGAATAGAAGTAACCTACCTCAACATAGTAAATGCCATATATGATAAGCTGTTATTCTAAATGGTGAAAAACTGAAAGCATTCCCCCTAAGATCAGGAACAAGACAATGGTGTCCACTTTCACCACTATTATTCAGCACAGTTCTAGAAGTCCTAGCTACGGTAATCAGAGAAAAAAAAAAGAAATGAAGAAATAACTCTCACTGTTTGCCAATGACATGATGTAGATGTATGTATATAGAATGACTGTATATAGAATGTATATACAGTGACTGTATATATATACAAAGTATATATACATATATATGCGTATGTAAAATGTGTGTATATATATATACATATTTATACATATATATATACACTGTATATAGAATGTATATACAGTGACTTTATATATACAATGACTGTATATAGAAAAACCTAAAGATTGTTTGAGAAAATTACTAGAGCTAATCAGTGAATTTAGCAAAGTTGCAGGATACAAATCAATACACAGAAATCACTTGTGTTTCTATATTATAACAATGAAAAATCAAAAATAGAAATTAAGGAATCAGTTCCATTCACCATTGCAACAAAAAGAATTAAATATCTAGGAATAAACATACCCAAAGAGACAAAAGAACTGTACACAAAAAATTATAAGACACTAATGGAAGCAATCCAAGATGACATAAACAGATGGAGAGATATTCCATGTTCCTGGGTAGGAAGAATCAATATTGTGAAAATGACTATACTACCAAACACAATCTACAGATTCAGTGCAGTCCCTATCAAATTAGCAATGACATTTTTCACAGAACTAAAAAAAAAAAAAAAATTCACAATTCATATGGAAACATAAAAGACATGAAATAGCCAAAGCAGTCATGAGAAAGAAGAAAGGAGCTGGAGGAATCAACCTTCCTGACTTCAGACTACACTACAAAGCTACAGTCATCAAGACAGTATGTTACTGGCATAAAAACAAAAACATAGAGCAATGGAACAAGATAGAAGGGCCAGAAATAAACTCATGCACCTATGGTACCTTATTTTTGACAAAGGAGGCAAGAATATACAATGGGGCAAAGACAGCCTCTTCAATAAATGGTGCTGGGAAAATTGGTTAGCTATATGTAAAAGAATGAAAGTAGAACACTTCCTAATGCCATACACAAAGATAAACTCAAAATGGATTAAAGTTGAAATTGAAATAAGGAAATTTCAAATAAACCAAAGCTGATTACTTTTATAGAAGATCGAGCATCACTGAGAAAAATTTGAGTAGATAGAAAAATTCAATTATAAAATTTGAATTCCTCTTATACTCCACACTTTTCTCCAGTATATTTTGCAATTCTGAAATTTATTAAATAGGCTAATCTAAAGTCTGTATATATAACTCCATTATCTAGATTTCCTATGGGTCCTTGTCTGTTTCCATTTTTTGGCTCTAATGGTCAAGAATCATCTTTTCATGAATTAAGTACCAGATATTACAAATAAAAATCATAGCTACAATTTAAGATATTGAGTGAATTTATATTCTTCTGGACAGGATTTGTTTTTGCTTCTAAAAAGCTGCTAGCGCAGGGAAACAGCAATTCAGTGTAACTTTGATCTAATCAGGGAAATTCCAGGATTCAAGGATAAGCTTAAGTCCTGCTAAGGACAAGTTGAATTTCACTTCACACTTGGTCCTTGTATAGAGCCCATATGAACCCCAGTTGAATGCCTCCAGTTGTTTCTAGACTCTTTCTCCTTAAGGGACACTGATCTTCACTTTATAGCACTCTTCCCTTTGGTTTCATGAGTCTACCAAGCACTTTTCTCATTCCTCTCAGATACCATTTTAAAACTCAGCAACTACATCAAGGTGAAAACACATATGTAATGAGAAACAAGTCAAGTAGGGCTTTTAGAATACAATAATACACTGCTGCTGCTACTGCTAAGTCGCTTGTCCGACTCTGTGCAACCCCATAGATGGCAGCCTACCAGGCTCCACCGTCCCTGGGATTCTCCAGGCAGAACACTGCAGTGGGTTGCCATTTCCTTCTCCAATGCATGAAAGTGAAAAGTGAAAGTGAAGTCGCTCAGTCGTGGCTGACTTGTATCGACCCCATGGACTGCAGCCCACCAGGCTCCTCTGTCCTCCATGGGATTTTCCAAGCAAGAGTACTGGAGTGGGGTGCCATTGCCTTCTCCTCAATAATACACTATCTGAAACTAAACATTCGTGGGAGAGACTACATTCTAGACTAGAGATGGCACAAGAAACAATCCAACAAAAATATCCTTCAAAAATGTCTTCCAGTGCCTTTGATCTTATTTCAGTTTTCATAGTGTCCAGTGACAACCAGATGATAAAAGTCCTCTAACTAGGGTCACCTGTGTGATAATGACATGGATCACAGTGCTCCCTGAAAAGAAAGAAATATTTTCTTCAAGAGAAATAGAAACCTTTGATTTTCAAGTCACTGAAATTAGGAAGTTTTTTTTTCTTTCTTTCTTTCTTTCTTTTTTACTTCAGCATATTCTGTAACATTCTGACTAATGAAGATGCCTCAATATTTGAAAAGCAATTAATGTAATTTACCCCATGTCTTATCAGATCAAAAAAGGAAATAGAATGATAGCATCAGTATATGATAAAAGTGTATAGTAGCTTTCATCACAAATTCATAGTAAAAAAAAATCTTAGTAAAGCAGGAAAAGAAAAAAAAAGTTTATATTTAAGAAGATTGCATTAAAATATTTTAATACCTATTTTAAAATAAAAGCTTCATAAAAAAAAAAGTTTTAGATTTTCAGAAAAATTGCTAAGGTAGTACAGAAAGTAGCTGTCAATTTCCCATATTAATAATACTTCACACAACTATTAAAAAGGAGAGACATCACTTTTCTAACAAAGGTCCATCTAGTCAAAACTATGGGTTTTTCCAGTAGTCATGTACGGACATTAGATTTGGACCGTGTAAAAGGCTGAGCACTGAAGAACTGATGCTTTCAAACTGCGGTGTTGAAAAGACTTTTGAAAGTCTTTTGGACTTCAAGGAGATCCAACCAATCCATCCTAAAGGATATCAACCCTGAATTCTCACTGGAAGGACTGATGCTGAAGCTGAAGCTCCAGTATTTTGGCGATTTGATGGGATATTATCGCCAATTCATTGGACATGAATTTGAGGAAACTCTGGGAGATAGTGAAGGACAGGGGAGCATGGCAAGCTGCAGTCCATGGGGTTGCAAAGAGTTGAAGAACAACAACAACACATAAGCATGATAAATCTGTTCATTTAATGACCCAATATTGATATGTTGTTGTGATGGTTAATTTTATCTGTCAACATGACTGCACTAAGAGATACCCAGAGAGATGTCTATTTTTAGGCATGTCTGTGAGTGTGGTTCTGGAAGAGATGAGCATTTGAATTAGTAAAGTGAGTAGAAAATGATCACCATCTTCAGTGTAAGTGGCTATTATCCAGTCTGTTGAGTGCTTAATTTAAAAAAAGGAAAAGAACAAACTCTCTCTCTTTGAGCTGAGACATCAATTATTTCTTGCCATCAGAAATGAAAATTTGTGCCACTGGATCTCTGGCTTTAGATTCAGATTAGAATTTGCATTATCACTTGCCTCCTATCTAGTTTATCAGGCATTGGGCCTTAAACTGACTTAGTTATATCATTGCTTTCTTAGTTTTTGATCTTACAGAGTACAGATCATGGGACCTCAGCTCCATAAACACATGATCTAGTTCTTATAATAAATCTCTGTATGTATGTATGTGTGTGATTGACTCTGATTCTCAGGAGAAATCTAATATAATTTCATTAACCATCCATTCTTAATGATAACCTAATTTTTTTTTCCTATTTTATATTCCAGGATTCCATTCCAAATACTTCACTACATTCAGTAATCACATTTTCTTAAGCTCCTGCTCTTGTTGTTGTTATTGTTTAGCCCCTAAATCATGTCCAACTCTTTCGGGACTTTATGGACTTTAGCCTACCAGGCTCCTCTATCCATGGGATTTTTCAGGCAAGAATATTAGAGTGGGATATCATTTCCTTCTCCAGAGTATCTTCCTGACCCAGAGAATGAACCCATGTTTCCTGCACTGACAGGCAGATTCTCTACCACTGAGCCACCACTGTGGTGTTTTATCAGATTTTTATTTTAATAGCCTTTACAGCTTTGAAGAGTGTCCTAAATCAAATCCCTTACAATGGAAGTGACATATAGATTCAAGGGATTAGATCTGATACACAGAGTGCATGAAGAACTATGGATGGAGGCCCATTACAATGTACTGGAAGTGGTGAAAAAAACTATCCCCAAGAAGGAGAAATGCAAAAAGGCAAAATGGTTGTCTGAGGAGACCTTACAATAGCTGAGAAAAGAAGAAAGCTAAAGTCAAAGAGAAAAGGAAAGATACATCCATCCAAATGCAGAGTTCAAAAGAAGAGCAAAGAGAGATAAGAAAGCCTTAGTAAGTGACCAATGCAAAGAAATAAAGGAAAACAGTAGAATGGAAAAGACTAGCGATCTCTTCAAGAAAATTAGAGATACCAAGGGAATATTTCATGCAAAGAAGGGCTCAATAAAGGACAGAAACATTATGGAGCTGAAAGAAGCAGAAGATATTAAGAAGACATGGCAAGAATACGCAGAAGAACTATACAAAAAAGATCTTCACGACCCAGATAATCATGATGGTGTGATCACTCACCCAGAGTCAGACATCCTGGAATGTGAAGTCAAGTGGGCCTTAGGAAGCATCACTATGAACAAAGCTAGTAGAGGTGATGGAATTCCAGTTGAGCTATTTTAAATTCTAAAAGACGATGCTGTGAAAGTGCTGCACCCAATATGTGAGCATTTGGAAAACTCAGCAGTGGCCATAGGACTGGAAATGGTCAGTTTTCATTCCAATCCCAAAGAAAGGCAATGCCAAAAAATATTCAAACTACTGCACAATTATGTTCATTTCACATGCTAGCAAAGTAATGCTCAAAATTCTCCAAGCGGGACTTCAACAGTACATGAACTGTGAACTTCCAGATGTTCAAGCTGGATTTAGATAAGGCAGAGGTACCAGAGATCAAATTGCCAACATCGATTGGATCATTGAAAAAGCAAAAGAGTTCCAGAAAAACACCTGTTTCTGCTTCATTGACTATACTAAAGCCTTTGGCTGCATGAATCATACAAACTGTGGAAAATTCTTCAAGAGATGGGAATACCAGACCACCTTATCTGCCTCCTGAGAAATCTGTATATAGGTCAAGAAGCAACAATTAGAATTGGACATGGAACAACAGACTGGTTCCAAAACAGGAAAGGAGTACATCAAGGCTGTATATTGTCACCTTGCTTACTTAACTTATATGCAGAGTACATCATGTGAAGTGCCAGACTGGATGAAACAAACTGGAATCAAGATTGCAGGAGAAATATCAATAACCTCAGATGTGCAGATGACACCACCATTATGGCAGAGAGTGAAGAGGAACTAAAGAGACTCTTGATGAAATTGAAAGAGGAGAGTGAAAATACTGGGTTAATGCTCAACATTGAAAAAACTAAGATCATGGCATACAGTTCCATCACTTGATGACAAATAGGGAAACAATGGAAACAGTAAGACACTTTAGTTTCTTGGGCTCCAAAATCACTGCAAGATGGTGACTGCAGCTGTGAAATTAAAAGACCCTTGCTCCTTGGAAGAAAGGCTATGACCAAACGAGACAGCATATTAAAAAAGCAGAAACATTACTTTGCCAACAAAGGTCTGTCTAGTCAATGCTATGGTTTTTCCAGTAGTCATGTATGGATGTAAGAGTTGAACTGTGAAGAAAGCTGAGCGCTGAAGAATTGATGCTTTTGAACTGTGGTGTTGGAGAAGACTCTTGAGAGTCCCTTGGACTGCAAGGAGATCCAACTAGTCAATCCTAAAGGAAATCAGTCCTGAATATTCATTGGAAGGAGTGATGCTGAAGCTGAAGATCCAATACTTTGGCTACCTGATGTGAAGAACTGACTTGTTGGAAAAGACCCTGAAGCTGGGAAAGATTGAGGGCAGGATGAGGAGGAGAAGACAGAGGATGAGATGGTTGGATAGCATCATTGACTAGATGGACATGAGCTTGATCAAGCTCTGGGAGTTGGTGGTGGACAGGGTAGCCTGATGTTGCAATCCATGAGGGTTATAAAAAGTTGGACACGACTGAGTGACTGAACTGAACTGATCAGATATTTTGTAGAGTATCCTTTTATTGAAATCTGGCTCATGTTTTTCTCTCTATAACCTGGGATTTATGTTTGGGGGATGAAAACCACTGACATAAAGTCCTATTTTCATACCATAATATGAGGAGTACCTAGTACCAACATGACATCTCTGGTGATGCCAACCTTGATCACCTGGCTGAGAAAGTACTTTCAGTTTTCTTTAAGTTACTTTATTCCCCCATATTTTGCTCACGACGAAGGACACTAGATCAGCCCATGCATAAGAAATGTGCATTATTATGTTCTTCCTTCTTCAAGGTAAAGTGCTTACATAAATGGTCATTTTTCTGCATCAACATTTGTCTCTTCTTTCCCATTTGTTAACTTTTTCAATTATTTGTTTATTTATGTTTTTTTGTTTATATAAGTATGAAGTAACACATATTTATCTTATACTTTAGGTTATGATCCAGTATTTTGTTATTTTATTGTTAAACTTGTTTCATATTTGACCTTTGGAGGCTTTTTTCAGTTGACTCCATAACATTGCAGGATTTGGGTTTTTTGAATTTCTCCTTCCTTTCTGGCACAAGCTAGTCCATGCTTATATATTCCAATGTCCCAGTCCCTGAATCAGCCACTACTTCTAAGAGCCCTGGTTCCTTTTATTGTAGAATGATATTAAACCCCCAAATCTGGGAACTAGATATGCATTCCTACTGAGATATAATTGATTCTAGGCCATATCAGAAAACAGAGTAAGGAAATACATGTGTTCAATAAATAATGTAATAATGAAGTACTCAGTGCATTCTCACTAAAGTCATGAATCATGTGTGGTGTCCACAGTCATCACTGCATTTCAACATTGCAGAAAAATACCCTAGCTAATGTAGCTAGACAGAATTTTAAAAAATGTAATAAAGTTGAAACTATACATATACTTAACCAGTGGTTTTACTCCTAAAGAAAATATTCACACTATATGCAGAAGCATATGCATAAAACTGTTAATAATAGCATTGCTTGGAGCAATAAAAACAAAACAGCTTATATATTTTTAGGTATTATAAATACAATGTGGAACATCATGCATCTCACTTTATTGCTAGTTTGAATGAATGAACCAGGGCCATATATATATATTCAATTCATGTGTATATATATTTATAAATATGAATGTATATACATGAAAAAACTTGTTAAGTAAAATCAGAAATGGCTGGATAATGAAAAACCATTTCATTTATACAGTTTGAATACATATGAAAAAACAACAGTTCATTTTGTATATATAAATATACACATATATACTGCATGTGTGTGTGTGTGTGTATGTGTACTCAGTCATGTGCAACTCTTTGCAAGCCAATGGATTGCAGCCCACCAAGCTCCTCTGTCCATGGAATTTTCCAGGCAAGAATACTGGAGTGGTTTCCCCATTCCTCCTCCAAGAGATCTTCTTCAATCCAAGGATCCAACCCAGGTCTCCTGTGTCTCCTTCAGGTGAATTTTTTACCACTGAGCCACCTAGGAACAAATTAATCTTTAGAAATACAATAAATTACCTGGAAACCTGCCTCATAATGGGAGCAAAGTTATGTCCTCATCAAATTTTGTTATTATAACTATTTAAGACAAATACTATAATAAAGAAATCCACTGTGTTACTAATGACAGTCATGTCTGAAAATACTGTTATTTCTTAAAGAAGAAACTCTCACATTTGCAAAATAATAAAAGGATATAAGACACAATTACATAAGAATTCTGAAGCAATAAAACACAGGAATAAAATGAACGATTTTTAGGCAGTATTTTTATTTTTCAAAATATATACTAGATGACCTTCAAAATGTTAAAAAAAAAAAATAAGTAAGCTCTGAAATTCATTTGATGAGCAGCATGGCTGGCTCCTGAAAAGTCATCTTTATTACAAGAAGAGCAACTGGAAATAGCTCAGCAAAGAAGTCTCGGGGGATTTTTCCACTAGAGAGAGCTGAAACAACCTAGTTGCACTGGGGATGGACATGACTAGTTCAGAGTTAGTGAACTGTGGGTGGCATGCTGAGAATAGAGACTTTTTTTGAGAGAGGGTTATAAAAGTTATTCCAAAGAGAGATGTACCTGTCATTGATTTCTTATACTCTAGTACAACAGAAATGAAAGAGTACAGTTTCTCTCTGGAAGATTAAAAATAGGCATTTTCAAGCTGGCCTTTTTACCATTTCTATAATCCTTTGTGAGCAACTATAATTGTTATTGTGTTCTTTTGTTAAAGTGTATTCAATGGAAGAAAATGTTAATTAAGAGAATCAATGGTATAATTATCTTTTGTTTTTCCTTCTTGTTCAGAATAGGATCTTAACCCCCAAAGACAAGGTCTGGAGGTCACATTACTTAAACTTTCAACTTAAACAAGCAAACCTTTGTATCTATTTTGTCCAAATCTAATAGTGATATCATATCACAATTGGCTAAATTGTGATAAATAATAAATGGATAAATGGATCTCAGGTAGCCTATGAAATTATATAAGGGCTTATATAAAATTAAACTATACCACCAACTAGAATTGTAATTCATTTGAATATATTTATTATTTACAAATATAATCAATTTTACCTACCCACAAAGATATCCATTTTTAAAGTCACAGTCAAGAACAAAATATCTTGATTTAACATATCCATTGAAACACACATGACACTTTTATACATCTTTCAAGATTGATTTTAAGAAAAATTACTGGTTCTTCAAAGTGCTTAAAGATAAAATCAGCATTCTTTGATTCTGTGTAATTTGATTTATAGTCATGAGAAACACTGGGCTGGAGGAAGCACAAGCTGGAATCAAGATTGCCGGGAGAAATAGTAATAACCTCAGATATGCAGATGACACCACCCTTATGGCAGAAAGTGAAGAAGAACTAAAGAACCTCTTGATGAAAATGAAAAAGGAGAGTGAAAAAGTTGGCTTAAAGCTCAACATTCAGAAAACTAAGATCATGGCATCTGGTCCCATCACTTCATGGGAAATAGATGGGGAAACAGTGGAAACAGTGGGTGACTTTATTTTTCTGGGCTCCTAAATCACTGCAGATGGTGATTGCAGCCATGAAATTAAAAGACACTTACTCCTTGGAAGGTAAGTTATGATCAACCTGTACAGCATATTGAAAAGCAGAGACATTGCTTTGTCAACAAAGGTCCGCGTAGTCAGGGCTATGGTTTTTCCAGTAGTGACGTATGGCTGTGAGAGTTGGACTCTAAAGAAAGCTGAGCACCGAAGAATTGATGCTTTTTAAATGTGGTGTTGGAGGAGACTCTTGAGAGTCCCTTGGACTGCAAGGAGATCCAATCAGTCCATCCTAAAGGAAATCAGTCTTGAATATTCATTGGAAGGACTGATGATGAAGCTGAAACTCCAATACTTTGGCCACCTGATGCGAAGATCTGACTCATTTGAAAAGACCCTGATGCTGGGAAAGATTGAGGGCAGGAGGAGAAGGGGATGACAGACGATGAGATGGTTGGATGGTATCACCGACTCGATGGACATGGGTTTAGGTGAACTCCGGGAGTTGATGATGAACAGGGAGGCCTGGCATGCTGCAGTTCATGGGGTCTCAAAGAGTAGGACACAACTGAGCGACTGAACTGAACTGAAATCAAATTTATGAATGGATGGATGGATTACGTAAATAATGAATGGATGGATTACATAAATAAATTCTGGAGTTTGTTCTATTCTTGTTGCCCAGTAAATTACCCACAGATAACACAATACAGGTTATATTGCCAATACCTCTGCAACAGTTGTAACAAACATAGAACCCGATCATCAAATGGTTTGCTCATGAAATTCTGTTATAACTGTTGATAGTGAAAATATACACAAATGAAATTAGGTTTTCTTCTTCTATTACAGTAATACCTAAAAAACAGTTGTACAGATTTATATAAAATTTGTAATGGATGATTTTGATACCTTAAACTGGCATGTAATCTGTGTTTTGTACACAAAATTTGGGGGACATAACTGGGCAGTTACCCAAAATGATCCTCAAAGGTTGACAGTGGCCACTGAGGCAGTGGGAACTTTGTAGCTATCAGAGGCTTGTGTGACTGCAAATCAGGAGAGCTCTGCCATTTATTAAAAGTACCATGGAGAGGGGCTTCAAATAAAACCCTGTAATTTAAGAGCTGTAAAGTTCCATGTCTCAAAGAACCAGTTCTGTTTGGTAATAGATCTATTTCTCAGATGGGCAAATCTACTCAACAATCCCTTGCATGCCAGACTCAGATTTATATAATTATGCTTCATGGTTCATACACAAAACCGAGAGTCTAAACTAGTTTTAAATGAGATTCTAAAATGAAGTTAGGAAAGCTGAAAAGGCATAGCTGAAGTGCATGATTTAAATATAAAATCATTTCTTAAAAATCTTATAGAAAAGAGGTAATCTCCAAAGGTCTCATTGCCCCAGTTATAGTTTCAGAATCCAACATTTTAGCTAAGCTCTAATTTGATTTCTATTAGTGCATTATCTTTGGGGCTTCCCAAGTTGCACCAGTGGTAAAGAACATGCCTGACAATGCAGGAGACTTAAGAGATGTGTGTTCAATTCCTGGGTTGGGAAGATCCCCTGAAGGAGGGCATGGAAACCCACTCCAGTATTCTTGTCTCAAGAATCCCTTCGACAGAGACACCTGGCAGGACTATAATCCATAGTGTCACAAAGAGTCAGACAAGACTGAAGCGACTTAGCACCCAAGCATGCCCAATGCATTATTTTTATAGGGCTATTATATGATCTTAAGATGAACACAGATACACACAATAAATGTCCATTTTAAGTATGTATATGTTAAAGTCCAGATAATGAACAACTTCAAAATCTGAGTTCAATAATGTGTAATTGAAGAGGAAAAGTTAAAATTTTACATAACCTCCTTCTCTTTCTGCCTCTGTAACTCAGCTTGCCCCTTGCAAAGTCTAAATCACATAGGTCATGTAGCCTCAGAAAATGAGGACTTGAAATACTAGGAACTGGAGTTTATCTCACTCACTCACTCTTTGCAATCTCCTGGCTCCTGCAAACTTGCTTAATGATGCCTGTCCAAGTCAGGCATCCCCCTTCCCATCTTGATCACTGTTGCCGTGCACACAAAACCCCTTAGTTCAAGTCAGCCTATTAGCAGCTAGTGTTGCCCTCTACAGTCTGTCTATAAAAAGTCTGTAATCCCTTTGTTTGGGTCTCAGAGTTTACAGTGTTAACTCCTCTGGGCCCACTGGCGTAATAAACCTGAGTTCTCCAACTCTCTGAGTGTGGTGCTTGGTTTTTCGAGTCCCGGTTTCTGCAACATAACTGCATCTTTGTATGTATCCTTTCTTTGAGATATGTAGGGCTGGCAAATCTTTTGTTGACTAATGAGTAATTCATAACAATACAAATTTAATGTTTTCTGTGTTGTTTTCTTTAAATGTCTATAGTCATCTCTTCTTCCTTTCATATTTCATAAGGGCATGTTTTAAGTGAAACAATGCAAAGTTGCTGCTGCTGCTGCTGCTAAGTTGCTTCAGTCGTGTCTGACTCTGTGCGACCCCATAGATGGCAGCCCATCAGGCTCCCCCATCCCTGGGATTCTCCAGGCAAGAACACTGGAGTGGTTTGCCATTTCCTTCTCCGATGCATGAAAGTAAAAAGTGAAAGTGAAGTTGCTCAGTCGTGTCCGACTCTTAGCGACCCCATGGACTGCAGCCTACCAGGCTCCTCCATTCATGGGATTTTCCAGGCAAGAGTACTGAAGTGGGGTGTCATTGCCTTCTCTGATGCAAAGTTAAGAGAAAGTAAAAAACAGAAGTTCACTTCAAATCCTAAGAATAAGGATCAATATTTAGATCCACTTCTCCAAACTGCTACTTACACAAGGAAAGTGTTGCAACAAATGTGTCTTCCAACCCAAGAATGAAAGAAAAAAATATGTTTTGAGTGAATTAAAAGGAATTCTAAGCAAAGCAGGATATTTCATTTCTGGTGTATTAGTTTTCTATAGCTACCCAAAGTACCACATACTGAGTTTTCTAAATGACAGAAATTAATTTCCTCACTATTGTGGAGGCTAGGCCCAAGATCAAAGTTTTGGCAAGGTTGGTTTCTTTTGGTTTCCACTGAAACTTCTCAGTTTGTAAATGGTGTCTTCACCTGGTCTTCCCTCTGTAGCCATCTCCATCTAAACATCCTCTTCTTATCAGGACAAGTCATATTAAATTAGGGAGCAGCATAATGACCTTATTTTAACTCAATTGTGTCTTTAAAATTCTACTTTCTAATACAGTTACATTCTGAGGCACCAGGAGTTAGGACTTTAACATATGAATTTGGGGGGCATATAGTTCAGCGAACAACACCTGGGTCAAGTCACTTAGCCCTAAATTACGTTCTGATTCTCAAACACATTTTAGGAGTTAAATATGAAGTTTATAATGAAATGCAAATCTCCAATAAGATAAGCAGTCATAATTCGCATGCACAATTAGAATATCGGGAAGGATAAATAAATTGAATAGTCATGAAAAATAAATGGCACTAGTATTGTTTATGCCCCAGGAAGAGATGTACATGTGCAACTGGATGTTAAGAGTGATTAGGAAGGCTAAATTATGAGTTTGGATAGACAAGAATTTATTGATATGGGAGTATTCTCCCAAAATAACTAGATATAAAACCCTGACAAGGTTCCCATGGATGGTTTAAACCTACAACTAAAATGACCACTAAAATCTTGAGAAAAGCAATGGGCACACTGTGCAAAGTTGAAATGCACAGTTTCCATGGAAAGAGGTGAAGAGAAGCATGCAGTTTCAGTGATATGAGCATGATAGGCACATGCAGAACACTCACCAAATGATTATGTTTCATGAGAAAGTCAAAGCATACCATTTACCAAGTCCATGTGAAAAGCACTGTTGTGTGAATATCACAAAGATATTCAGTTATGGATTCTCTGCAGCCAGTCCTGAGAGGAAGATAAACCTCTGTTAAATAACTTGGCCTTGTTATGGCTATAGGGATAGTAGAATCCGAAAACAAGAGGTAACAACTTTTAAACTCCAGAATCCAAGGGTACTGATTATTGCAGTAGCCACCAGGATCATTATGACCTTCAAGGTGCCCTGATAGATGAGATTTCTAGAGATAGTAGAATACAATATGTGGAAGTACAAAAGAAATGGTCATAAAACAATGTTAATTCTCAGATTGTGACAGCTCAATAAATCACAGATAAATGCCTGGGAGACAGAAACCAGTCATTCCAATGAAAACCATGATCCTATGTAGAAATGTACAATTTGAGGCAGTTTTCAGATACAGAAATTAATGCATACATTGGTGATCACTTATCCAGATACAAGATCCCTGAAAAATCATGTCAAGTATAAATGGTAATGGCTCCCCAGCACTTACAAGGGACATTTGGTCATTTACTTAGGTAACTATGCATGTCAAGAAGAATGTCCAGATGTTTCAAAGGCCTTTGAAGACAAGATATGAGTTGAATAGTAGCTAAGAGCTTAAAGCATCATCATGAACAATAAATACCAGTCCTGCAGACCCTTTCCCCAAGCTGGAAAGCTACTGGTATAATCCAGTTCAAATCTGGCCAACAACTATAGGCTACTGCTAGTTCATACATGAATTATATCAAAGTTTAGCTAAAATGTCAGATGGTCAGATTTGCTCAAGTAGATTTTTAAGAACTCAGGTACATGGCTTGTGACAACTAACTTGATGAGCAACATTCTTTTATGTATCAGCAGACAAAGAAAATTTTTGCAAAAGAAAAAAAAAATTGTACTCACATGGAATGGACAACAATATATATTTACATTTCTCCCAAAGAAAGAGATGACTTGAATTCAAGAGAGACCTAAACTGATGAACTAGGATGGAGGTTCCTGACATTAACAGGAGACAGGAATCAAGACCATCCCCAAGGCGGGGGAAAAAAAGTGCAAAAAAGCAAAATGGCTGTCTGAGGAGGCCTTACAAATAGCTGTGAAAAGAAGGGAAGTGAAAAGCAAAGGGAAAAAGGAAAGATATACCCATTTGAATGCAGAGTTCCAAAGAAGAGCAGAAGAGATAAGAAAGCCTTCCTCAGAGATCAGTGTAAAGATATAGAGGAAACAATAGAATAGGAAAGACTAGAGATCTCTTTAAGAAAATTAGAGATACCAAGGGAATATTTCATGCAAAGAAGGGCACAATAAAGGACAGAAATGGTAGGGACCTAACAGAAACAGAAGATATTAAGAAGATGGCAAGAATACACAGAAGAACTGTTACAAAAAAGATCTTCATGACCCAGATAATCACGATGGTATGATCACTCACCTAGGGTCAGACATCTTGGAATGTGAAGTCAAGTGGGACTTAGAAAGCATCACTACGAACAAAGCTAGTGGAGGTGATGGAATTCCAGTTGAGCTATTTCAAATCCTGAAAGATGATGCTGTGAAAGTGCTGCCCTCAATATGCCAGCAAACTTGGAAGACTCAGCAGTGGCCACAGGACTGGAAAAGGTCAGTTTTCATTCCAATCCCTAAGGTAATGTCTAAGAATGCTCAAACTACCACATAATTGCACTCATCTCACATGCTAGTAAAGTAATGCTTAAAATTCTCCAAGCCAGGCTTCAACAATAAGTGAACTGTGAACTTCCAGATGTTCAAGCTGGTTTTAGAAAAGGTAGAGGAACCAGAGATCAAATTGCCAACATCTCCTGGATCATGGAAAAAACAAGAGAGTTCCAGAAAAACATCTATTTCTGCTTTATTGACTATGCCAAAGCCTTTGACTGTGTGGATCACAATAAACTGGAAAATTCTGAAAGAGATGGGAATACCAGACCACCTGACCTGCCTCTTGAGAAACCTGTATGCAGGTCAGGAAACAACAGTTAGAACTGGACATGGAACAACAGATTGGTTCAAAATAGGAAAAGGAGTACATGAAAGCTGTATATTGTCACCCTGCTTATTTAACTTATATGTAGTGTACATCATGAGAAACGCTGGACTGGATGAAGCACAAGCTGGAATCAAGATTGCCGGGAGAAATATCAATAACCTCAGATATGCAGATGACACCACCCTTATGGCAGAAAGTGAAGAAGGACTAAAAAGCTTCTTGATGAAAGTGAAAGAGGACAGTGAAAAAGTTAGCTTAAGGCTCAACATTCAGAAAACTAAGATCATGGTATCCAGTCCCATTACTTCATGGCAAATAGATGGGGAAACAGTGGAAACAGTGTCAGACTTTATTTTTCTGGGCTCCAAAATCACTGCAGATGGTGACTGCAGCCATGAAATTAAAAGACACTTACTCCTTGGGAGAAAAGTTATGACCAACCTGGACAGCATATTAAAAAGCAGAAGGTCCATCTAGTCAAGGGTATGGTTTTTCCAGTGGTCATGTATGGATGTGAGAGTTGGAATATAAAGAAAGCTGAGCACTGAAGAACTGATGCTTTTGAACTGTGGTATTGGAGGAGACTCTTTGAGAGTCTCTTGGGCTGCAAGGGGATCCAACCAGTCCATCCTAAAGGAAATCAGTCCTGGGTGTTCACTGGAAGGACTGATGCTGAAGCTGAAACTCATACTCTGGCCACTTCATGTGAAGAGCTGACTCATTTGAAAAGACCCTGATTCTGGGAAAGATTGAGGGCAGGAGGAGAAGGGGACGACAGAGGATGAGATGGTTGGATGTCATCACTGACTAGATGGACATGGGTTTGGTTGAGCTCTGGGAGTTGATGATGCACAGGGAGGCCTGGCATTCTGTGATTCATGGGGTCACAAAGAGTCAGACACAACTGAGCGACTGAACTGAACTGAACTGAATAAGAAATATGTTTTCAAGTGTATAAAGATAAACCATGTGAAAATTTAGAGTCCTCCCACATCTATAAAATGTTTCTAATTGGTGTGTGTGTGCATGCTAAATCACTGCAGTTGTGTTTGACTCTTTGCGACCCTATGGACTATAGCCAAGTAGGCTCCTCTGTGCATGGGACTCTCCAAGCAAGAATACTGGAGTGGGTTGCCATGTGCTCCTCCAGGTGATCTTCCCAATGCACGAATTGAATCTATGTCTCCTGAATTGGCAGGCAGGTTCTTTACCACTAGTACCACCTGGGAAGCCCTTTAGTCATGGTAGTCAGGTAGTTAGGTTTAAACAAGGACATGGCCCTAAAGCCAAAGACAAATTATTAGATCTTGAATCTCTTGTCATGAAAAACAAAACATGAATCCTACTAGCTTTCAGTAGGACTTAGAGTAGGAAAAGGCTCTGTAGTTAAGACTGTGATGCAAGTGTTGCAGGTCACAGTATTGTGGGTCAATTAAAGTTCAAAATCAAATAAACTTATAGCAAGAGAGATCAGATTTATCATTACCAGAGGTGGAAGTGGGGGAGAGAGACTTGGATGAAGGCAGTTAAAAGGTACAAACTCCATTTATAAGACAAATAAGTATTGGAGATGTAATGCACAACGTGATAATTAACACTGCTATATATTATATATGAAAGAGTTCTGATTACAATGAAAATATTTTTTCTATTTTTTAAAATTTTATATGTGTGTGAGATGATGGATAAGGTGGTGAAGGTAAAGAAGCTGCTTGCCAATGCAGGTAGATATAAGAGACATGGTTTCAGTCCCTGGGTCACGAAGATGCCCTGGAGAAAGGCATGGCAAGCTACTCCAGTATTCTTGCCTGGAGAATCCCATGGACAGAGGAGATCGGCAGGCTGTAGTCCACAGGGTTGCACAGAGTCAGATATGATTGAAGTGACTGAGCAATGTAGCACTATTGCAGTCGTCATTTCATGATGTAAGTCAAACCATTATGCTTATACATACCTATACAATGCTATTTATTAATTATATCTCAATAAAACCTGCGATTCATGGGGTCGCAAAGAGTCGGACATGATTGAGCGACTGAACTGAATTGAAAACTGGAAGAATACCAGAGAATGCTCAAACTACCACACAACTGCACTCATCTCACACGCTAGTAAAGTAATGCTCAAAATTCTCCAAGCCAGGCTTCAACAATACATGAACTGTGAACTTCCAGATGTTCAATCTGGGTTTAGAAAAGGCAGAGGAATCAGAGATCAAATTGCCAACATCCTCTGGATCATGGAAAAAGCAAGAGAGTTCCAGAAAAACATCTATTTCTGCTTTATTGACTATGCCAAAGCCTTTGACTGTGTGGATCACAATAAACTGTGATGGAAAATTTTGAAAGAGATGGGAATACCAGACCACCTGACCTGCCTCTTGAGAAACCTGTATGCAGGTCAGGAAGCAACAGTTAGAACTGGACATGGAACAACAGACTGGTTCCAAATAGGAAAAGGAGTTCATCAAGGCTGTATATTGTCACCCTGTTTATTTAACTTATATGCAGAGTACATCATGAGAAATGCTGGGCAGGATGAAGCACAAGCTGGAATCAAGATTTCTGGGAGAAATATCAATAACCTCAGATATGCAGATGACACCACCCTTATGGCAGAAAGTGAAGAGGAACTCAAAAGCCTCTTGATGAAAGTGAAAGAGGAGAGTGAAAAAGTTGGCTTAAAGCTCAACATTCAGAAAACGAAGATCATGGCATCCGGTCCCATCACTTCATGGCAAATAAATGGGGAAACAGTGGCTGATTTTATATTTTTGGGCTCCAAAATCACTGCAGATGCTGATTGCAGCCATGAAATTAAAAGATGCTTGCTCCTTGGGAGAAAAGTTATGACCAACCTAGACAGCATATTAAAAAGCAGAGACATTAGTTTGTCAACAAAGGTCCGTCTAGTCAAGGCTATGGTTTTTCCAGTAGTCATGTATGGATGTGAGAGTTGGAATATAAAGAAAGCTGAGCACTGACGAGTTGATGCTTTTGAACTGTGGTGTTAGAGAAAACCCTTGAGAGTCCCTTGGACTGCAAGGAGATCCAGCCAGTCCATCCTAAAGGAAATCAGTCCTGAATATTCATTGGAAGGACTGATGCTGAAGCTCCAATACTCTGGAGACCTGATGCAAAGAACTGACTCATTGGAAAAGACCCTGAAGCTAGGAAAGATTGAAGGCAGGATGAGAAGGGGATGGCAGAGGATGAGATGGTTGGATGGCATCACTGACTCAATGGACATGAGTGCATCATGTCCATTGCATCATCCAGTGCCTCATCCATGTAGCAAGCAAAAGTCACACAAGTCACAGTATCCCATTACTGACCTCCAAAAACACCTCAAGGGCTTTTTGTCTGAGAACACAATCCAAAACTCTTAATCAGGCACTACAAAACCCTCCTAACCTGACCCCTGAATATTGCTTAATATCATTGAATATCATCTCTTATTCAGAAAGCTTTATTCACATCTTTTTTTCTTGAAATTCCTGCAACTCACCAGGTTCTTACCAATCTCAGGATTTATAAAGACACAGAATGAGAAACAGAAATATATAACAATATGAATTTTTAACATGATTATCTTACTCTGGTAGATCAAGGTGCCAATAAACTTACTAGACACTAAAACTCAGACAACCTTAACTCAAACAAATAAGCAAACACATAGTAAAAATACACAAATGTAAATCTGCCACATGTAATAAAGTTACAAATCAATAACAATATTCAAAAAATTCACTTCTACCAGGAAAGAAAAATCAAGCAACAGCCGCAGAATTAATTCTATTTGCAGATCTACTAGATCAAAAGTTAATTTAAATCTAATATTGAAAAATTTTTATAAATTCAGGATATCTTTATCCTGATGTACTATACTGTACAAAGCAGTGCTTTGTACAGAGAAAAATTCATAGTATTAAATACCTTTATCAATAAAACAACAAATGCATGTCAAAACTTGCATCCATAAAGATAAAACAAAACAATCTAAAATAAAATAGAAGAAATTATTAGAGATAAAAGCCGAATTTATTGAGTTAAAAAATGAAAAAGCAAAATAAATTGTGCTTTGATAAATTAGAAAGAAACATATGATTAAATAACCTAGTTTTTAAAAAGGAGAAAGTATGTATACCAAAAAAATAAATTAAAGGGAAATTTTAAAAAGTCATTTGTGTGCAAATATATTTGAAAACCTGAATAAAACTTGTAATTTTAGAAGAAAATAAAATGTATAAAAGTGGTATATTAAAAGTAACAAGAAGTTTTTTTTGTTTTTTAAGCATAGCTATAAGAAGATGGGGGTTTCCCTGTTAGTTCAGCTGGTAAAGAATCCACCTGCAATGCGAGAGAACTAGGTTCGATTCCTGCATTTGGAAGATCCCCTGGAGAAGGGAAAGGCTACCCAGTATTCTGATCTGGAGAATTCCATGAACAGAGAAGCCCGGCAGTCTACAGTCCATGGGGTCACAAAAAGTTGGACACAACTGAGTGGCTTTTACTTCACTTCACTTCACTTCACAAGAGGACTAATTGCCCTTCAAGTGAGAAGTGAAATGAAAGTCATTCAGTTGTGTCCGACTGTAGTCCATGGAGTCCAGTATTCCCCCCAGAATACTGGAGTGTGTAGCCTTTCCCTTTCCCAAGGGATCTACCCAACCAAGCGATGGAAATCAGGTCTCCCGCATTGCAGGCGGATTCTTTACCAGCTGATCCACAAGGGGAGCCCAAGTATACTGGAGTGGGTAGACCATCCCTTACCCAGGGAATCTTCCCCACCCAGGAATTGAACCCAGTCTCCTGCATTGCAGGCGGATCCTTTACCGACTGAGATAATTGCCCTTGCTGCTGCTGCTACTGCTAAGTCGCTTCAGTCGTGTTCGACTCTGTGCGACCCCATAGACAGCAGCCCACCAGGCTCCCCCATCCCTGGGATTCTCCAGGCAAGAACACTGGAGTGGGTTGCCATTTCCTTCTCCAATGCATGAAAGTGAAAGTGAAGTCGCTCAGTCGTGTCCGACTCTTAGCGACACCATGGACTGCAGCCTACCAGGCTCCCCCATCCATGGGAATCTCCAGGCAAGAGTACTGGAGTGGGGTGCCATTGCCTTCTCCGATAATTGCCCTTAGTTGAGTTAAAAAAAAAAAAATAATAGACAACTGATTTCCATAGTAAAAGGAAACAGATTATACAAAAAAGGCCCTTCACAAAATACTTCCAGGTCTCCTAATGGGCTCACAGAGGTTTTTATGAAGCCTTAAAGGAACAGATAGTCCTAACCCTAACTTTACTTTAAACAATTACCAGAACAGAAAAATCAGGAAAACTACTGAATATTTTTTTTAAAGAACAACCCAAGACCTGAAACAGATGATATAGTATATTAAAATTATAGACCAATTTCATTTACAAATAGCAATAAAATTTTTAAAACAGCAAAAACCTCAGGAGAATTGGATGTGAGAAAAGTAGTATATTACAAATAAGCTAAAAGACAGTTTTCAGCACCGAAATTAAAGGGGTAATGATTACACACGCTCTCTCCCCTCTCTCACAGTTATGCTAGGAGCAGGGAAGGAAAATTAAGCTTGGCAAAACATAGAGTATTAAAATGTCACATGGCGTAATAAGTGATAAAACCACATATATACCACCTTTCCCCTCCTGCAAGGTTTAAGTTGCCCACCTCAAGGTGGGCAGTCAGTGATTGAAGCTCAGTATGTTATTGTGCCTGTATCAGAGGCTATGTACCAACAGCAACCTCAGCATGGTCACAGCAGTACAGGAGGCTCATTATTCACTTTCTTCTCCACCATCACAAGGACAACGAATGATAGAACTAGGCTTAATTTCCATTGTTGTGCCTGTACACCCCATGTACTTCTAATCTCTGCCCGATTAGGAGAAAGTCCTTGGTTAACATTAAGTGTAGAGTGTCTGCAGTGATGGTGCCAGAAATAGAGCAATATAAAAGCAGCAGCTTTGTGATTTTCCTGGGTAATAGCTGAATTTCTCAGAAGCACAGGCATTCTTGGGTGATGACCTCACTATTAGCAAAGAGGAATCACAACCACTAGACTCAGACAATAATATAACAATTGTGAAGAATGATAGAAACAATTTTCCTCAAGATGTATAAAGGATGATTCATTTGACTCTTAAAGATATCTTAGGTTTCTAACCTTGAGAAATGAAAATGCATTTTTTGTACTAAATAGTTCCCACATTCAAAATAAAATGTTTCATTCATGTGATTTCCTCAATACACAATTATGGTGTGGAGTTAAAATAATGAACTCAAGGGACTTTCCTGATGGTCTAGGAGTTGGGAGTCCACCTTGCAGTGCAGGGGACATGGATGAAGGGGACAGCAACCCACTCCATTCTTGCTGGGAAAATTACATGGACAGAGGAGCCTGGCAGGTCCCAGTCCATGGGGTCAAAGAGTCAGACATGACTGAGCAACTTTCACTCTTCACAGGAAGTAGGATCCCACATGCTGTGCAGCAACTAAGCTACAACTGCAGAGAAGGAGGGGCAATGGAAGATCCTGCACGCAACCAAGAGACTCTGGTTAGCCATGGCTGGAACCCGAAGCAGCCAAATAAATTAATAATAATAATAAAATGAATTCAAAAGTGTCAATGGTAACTAGAAAACAGATCTTATTTACTACCTCTTCCAAACCACCATGATGCTAAAAAGGTGACAACACTCTTCAGAAAAAACATTTTGAAAAAATAAAGAAAATGGTAGACTCAATTATTCTGTGGTCATTAATGTGGTCAAATGTGTGTTCCACAAGCATAAATTTCAATATGTCATGAAATATAAATTTAAACACATGCATGAAAAAATAAATAAACACATGCATGATGATTAGCCAAAACTCATTGATAAGTTATAAATCTATATATACATATGTATATGCATATTAAATTCCATGATAAGATAGAGATTATATTTAAAACTGTTGTATTAGAACAAATACAAAATAACTACAAGAAATAAATGCTTTATACACACACACATATATACTTGAAAAAAATTAAACACATGTAAGAGAATGAGCTTGCCTAGGAAGGAAGCATAGAGTGCAAAAAGCAGAATTCCAAAGTAGGATCCCTGGGATACTCCACTCTGATCTTTAAAAAAGGAAGAGTCTGTAAATAAGATTAAGAAGACATGTGCAATGAGGTTGGTGGGAATTATAGAAATTGTCATTTCCCTGAAGCAAAGAATAGAAAGCATTAGCATAAAAGAAGGTCTAGTGCATCATAACTGAAGTTACTGGGAGGTGAGGTAAAAGGAAAACAGAAAATTAATCACCAGTTTTGTGTCTTTAATAAGAACAATACCCTGGAGTGGTAGAGATAAATACTCAAATAGAATAAGATGGTAAAATAAGCAGCTCCAGTTTTTAATTTTCCAAAAACAGTATTTGGTCCCTCACAAAGTAGATGTCTTGGCTTTTCCATTGTCTTCCTCATCTCAGCAACTGGCAATTAATCTTTTTCCACTTTCTCTGGCCCAGGAATATTTCTTGCACACTTCACATGCAATATAGGAACAACTTTTTTTATTGGCTATATCTACAAATTGGTCACAAAGCATCAGACCTGACTGAACACACATACGTATCTACAAATTATATACACAATCCTACTATGTTATCCACACTTTACCAGATTCTAGCCATTATTATTTCTCATTACATTGCTACAAAATTTTTAAAATTTTCCCCTGGTTTCTATCTTTGCTCGGCTAAAATCTATTCCTTATTCATCCATAAAAATGATCTTTTAAGAATTAAAATGATATCATGCCACTCATATGTTCAAATGCACATGTCAGGAAGGGGGATTTTCCCCCTACTCTTCTTGAGTCCTTGTGGCTGAACTAATAACAGAATTAACACAAGGAAGATTAACAGGAGAAAAATAAATTTTAATTCTTCCTCATGAAGTTCTTATAGATATGGGACCTAAAAAGTAGTCAAAGCAAGCAGCTTTTATAGTTTTTAAGCAAGCAAAAAGCAATAAATTTGTGAGAAATTGCAATTGACAGGATGAAAAAATATTCTATGTTTTAGTTGCTCAATTAGCAAAAAAAAAAAAAATCTAAACAGAGTTTGGGCTAGAGGTAGTGAATTAGAGAAACAATAAGGCTTGTTTATATAGGCTTCTTGTTAAAATTTCCCATCTCTGACCCCAAGGGTGTCCTTTATCTCCAGATGCAAGGAGTTCACCTTTCATATGAGAGATTTATTTTCTGGTTTCAGGGAGACAGAAACAAGGGTTAGTCTTCCACTGGTATTGGCATTTCATAGGTAACTTTAACTCAAAATAATTAATATGCCATCAGGGCACATTTTGGGGCATCCTGCTGATGTTGCTGCTACTAAGTCACTTCAGTCGTGTCCGACTCTGTGCGACCCCATAGACGGCAGCTCACCAGGCTCCCCTGTCTCTGGGATTCTCCAGGCAAGAACACTGGAGTGGGTTGCCATTTCCTTCTCCAATGCATGAAAGTGAAAAGTGAAAGTGAAGTCGCTCAGTCGTGTCCGACTCTTAGTGACCCCATGGACTGCAGCCTACCAGGCTCCTCCATCCATGGGGTTTTCCAGGCAAGAGTACTGGAGTGGGGTGCCATTGCCATCTCTATCCTACTCAGCCCCAACACACTCAGTGTAAGCCAAGTTCCCTACTGTGGTGTTTGTGGTCCCTGCTAGCTTTCTGGCCTCATCTCTATCTATTCACACCATCTCTGGCTGACGGGCCAAATCATTTCCTAAGCATTCTAAGTCTTTTCTTGTCCTAGCACTTGTGCACCAGCTCCCTCTCTTGCTTGAGATGCTCATTTCATAATATAGTCATGTCTTGCTCTTTCACATCTTTCAGATCTCTGCTCAAATACAACCTTTACTCATGGTCTTCCCTCATCATTTTTTATAACATAATGTCCCTAAGCATGTGCCATCCCCTCTCAATACTTTACTTTTAACAGAGCCCTTATTACCACTTAGAATATATTTATTTTCTTCTTCTACAGGAAAATTTCTGTAAGGGAGATCTTTTCTTTTTTGTTTATTGGTTTGTTTTTTATGTTCCATTGCTGGCTCATAGTACCTGTCAATGCCTATTGAATGAATAAATGAAAAGGTAAATATAACTTTAAAAAATTATTAACTTATCAACAGGCATTGGATCTCCAAGGGATAAAAAGTTTGTATATATTGCCACTAAAAATTAATCATTTAATTAAGGTTTCAAAGGACAGTCTTTGGGAAAGTCTGATAGCTATCAGGTAGCAAAAGCATCTGGGAAGCCACATTCTTGACCTCATTGCTTTACTGTGGTAAGAACAATTAGCATGAGATCTACCTTTAAACAAATTTTGTGTGCAATATATTGCATTCATTTTTATAGCTATTATGCTGTACAGTTACATACAGCGCAGTTACATACAGTACAGAGTTTACCTGTGTTAATTAACTGAAACTTTATGCCTATTAATTGATAACTCCCATTTCTCCATCTCCTCACTTCTTGGTAATCACCATCCCAATTGTTGATTTTATGAATTTGACCATTTTAAGAATGTGCATCAACAGATGAAAAGATAAAGAAAATATGATATATATTTATACAGTCCTCCTTTCATATCTGTGGGAAATGGGCTCTAGAACCCCTGCAGGTATTGGTATCAAACTCTGAAGAAGCTCAAATCAGTTGTATAAAAGAGTCCTCTATATCCTGGGGTTTGCATACACAGATTCCAAGGACCAATTGTAGAATGGAATACTGCTCAGCCTTGAAAAATGGCAAGCAACATTCTAGGTTGGTTGCTTATTTTGGCCATTTTTCTCTGAATGTGGCACATAGGTATCATCATCTTTGTATTATCAGTTTGGGGATATTTTATGCAGTATGTTATTAAACACAAAAGTGGATGTGGTGTTTAACCCATAATAAATAAGCTGAGTGATGCCATAAGAACTCTTCTATTTTCATTAAGGCAAATGATTTATATATTTACTTCATTATTATAATTGTGTTTGTACAGACTGCATAACTGTGGAATTTACCTTCATTAAAGTTCCTATTGTATATTATTTTGTCTCATAGCAAGATAAGCAAGTTGAAGAACTATATTTTATTTACATTGAGTTAATGCTTTCATTATAGAGTTACCACCAGGATGACACATCTCTATTATAATAGGCTTTGTATGATTAATGTCTTACATTAATGTAATCTCATAAATTTATAAAAAGCCAGTTTTTCCAGTGTGTTTATCGAACAATGAGTTCATATTATTGTCCCTGAAAAGCTTGCTTTAAAGTGATGAAAAGCAGTACTTATGTCACCCAAGGGTAATTGGTGCTTATTTATTTATTATTTTATAATTTACCTTCATTAGTTCAGAGTGACAGATCAACTGTAGAACAAGAGTTAGGTTACTGGGATGTTATGAATGTTTGAACTCAAATAGGGGAGTGAAAATTTCAACAAAAAGTACACCTATGTGAATGTGATTCAGCAAGTGATGTAGACCTCAAACAGGAAAGAAAAGCAGACTACTGAATTTCAACAAACATGTTTTCCTGTACCTTTAAATGAGAACACAGAACAAAACACTGAGGTTGACATCAATATACAGGTATGTCCAACATTATATTTAAGTAACCAATCTGAATCAATGAGGTAGAGATATTTCATTGAAGCAACTGATGCCTTTTATTCAGTCATCTGATATTATCTGTATGGCTATCTGAAAAAAGAAAAGCCTAATCAAACATCATCTATGAGTATGTACATGTATCTCTCTGTTTATATTGTCTTTTAAGAGATTGGTGCCTTGATCTCAAATTTAAGTTTCTGCAGTTGATTCAACTTGCAGTTGATTAAATTCATATATATATATATACAAACATGCACATAGATCTGAATATAAAAATACATAAAAAGGGGTTGACTAATGTTGCTATATTCTATCTAAATGCTAACTCATCAGAACCATTAATCTGTTCCTTAAGTAAGCATGAACAAAGTCCTTTGGTCAGCAAGGAGATGAAACTAGTTAATCCTAAAGGAAATCAATGCTGAATATTCATTGAAGGGATTGATACTGACGCTGAAGCCCCAATACTTTGACCACCTGATGTGAAGAGCCAACTCACTGGAAAAGACCCTGAGGCTGGGAAAGATTGGGGGCAGGAGGAGAAGTGTGTGACAGAGGTTGAGATGTTGAATAACATCACTGACTCAATGGACATGAGTTTGAACAAACTCCAGGAAATGGTGAAGGACAGGGAAGTCTGGCATGCTGCAGTCCAATAGGTGGCAAAGAGATGGATACAACTTAGTAACTAAACAACAGCAACAAAGCTTTTACTAAATTCTAGGTAATTAGATTTTGGAAATTGCTTAAGGCCTATGAAAATACAATCTCTGGGCAAATTTTAGTGTTATATTAGTAAAATAATAACATTATTTTTGTTATCAGCTATACTGATAATTGGAGAAGGCTCTGGCACCCCACTCCAGTACTCTTGCCTGGAAAATCCAATGGACGGAGGAGCCTGGTGGGCTGCAGTCCATGAGGTCGCAGAGTCGGACACGACTGAGCGACTTCACTTTCACTTTTCACTTTCATGCATTGGAGAAGGAAATGGTAACCCACTCCAGTGTTCTTGCCTGGAGAATCCCAGAGATGGGGGAGCCTGGTGGGTTGCCGTCTACGGGATCACACAGAGTCGGACATGACTGAAGTGACTTAGCAGCAGCAGCAGCAGCATACTGATAATTATTGCAAACTTGGTACAATAGTAAACTCATTACATGAATTAATTTTGTCACATAATCTATGAAACAAGTTATGACCTACTTTTGTAGATTATGAAACTGAACACCAGAGAAATAAGGTAACTCCTTCATGTCACATGGTTAGTAGTTGTCAGAGCTGAGAATTGAAACCACACAGTCTGTTGCTAAATCCAAATGTCTTACCTGTTGCATCTTTCTGTGCTTCTAATAAAAATAGACAATACATACCTCTAAAAATGTGTCACAAATACCATGACTACTATGCAAAAGGATCAATGTTAGTAAAGTGCACAAATCAAGGTGAGAAGTCAAATCTACCTTCTTGACTTGACAATTTATACAGCATAGAACCCAGAGGTTGGATCTTCAGAGAGGAGTTAGAGTCCCTGGGATAGATAAGCTCATGGGGTAAGAAGTACTTGAGCAAAAGATTAAGGTATAAAATAAACAGGCATCATGAGGAAACTGCAGACAGTTCAGTAGAGTAGAAGGTATGATGCAATAGAGGGAGAGAAGGGAAAGAGAGAGGAGCTTGAGAAGGAAGAAAAGGCAAAATGTTAAACTGTCTTATATTCCAATGCCTGCAGATATTTGTCATATGTATACCAGATAATTTTAAGAGGTATTCAGATATTTTTAAATGTTGTTTATTTTAATTAACAAGAAAATTTAATATAAAGTGTTACTGAAGTTTATAAAATATGTTGTGAAATATATATTTAAATTTAAGAAGATTAGTTGACTAAAGAAAACTACCAAGTGAACCATAAGGCATTGCCATGACAAAACATGGCATAAACATAAAGTTCAAAAGATGGTTTGTAAACTACATCTGTATGTGAAATGAGGAGTTTGATCTTTATCCTATGAATAGTTAGAAATATATTAAAAGCACTTTCATGTTAAAATTTTCATCTTGAAACAATTCACTCTTCAGAACCTGCCTAAGACAACATTGAATTTAGTTATTGATGGTGCATTGAGAGTTAGGTAAAGGACACAGATTAGGATGCCTGAAATGATTCTGGCTTGGGCAGCTGGGGGCTCCTAGTACCAGCCATGGAACTGTAGAACACAGATAATAGTTGTGTTGTTTTTTTGTGTGTGTTTGGTGGATGCAGGTTGACTTACAGATTCAGACATATTCAGATTGAATGCCCCAGTGTAGATATTAATGGGCTGGAAACTGAGAGAGTCACTAAGCACTTTGATAGGAAAAATGATATTGCCACTGGGACAGTTGCACGCATAACTAAAGCACAAGTCAAAATAGTATAAATTTCATACTGTGAGACATCTTGCGATCAGACAATGCTTCAAGACACTTGTATTTAAATATCTAGGACACAGACTAAAAGTAGACTCTTGCTTTCTATGTTGAACTTATTCAATCAGAATTTGTAGATGGTGGGGCCCAGGCCTTTGCATTGTTAACAGTTTTCTTAAGTAATTTATCGGCATAGCCTAGTTTGGGAATAGTCATTCTTAAATAAATGCAGTTCTTCTCTAGATGCTTGAACTCCCCTGACCCTCCTCCCTACCATTTTATTATGTTAAAATATTATGTGAAACACTAATGAAAAACAGGAGGCTCTTTTTTGCTCAGTTTCAAGAATCATGATAGAAGTATCTAGCAAGGCAATATTCACGAGTAAAGAATGTCAGGTATTGGAGAGTTGGGGCTACATCTCCCTTCAACTAAATAGGGCAGCTGGTACTCAGTTCCAGGTGGTTGCTGCATTGCTAGCATGTAGGTTTAGTGTTACAAATTTGTATAATTTTTAAATGTTAAATTGGTAACTAGGTAAACTTCTAGTCCATCATTTTGAAACTCTTAGTCAAGTTCATTCTCCTTATTTTCTGTGAAATAAATAAGACTCAACATGACGTTTTAACTTAATTTTCAACAGCATTTTTTATATAATCATAATCAGTGAATTGATAGAAACATATAAAATGCTCAGTTGCTGTAGGTCATTGATTGCTCAGATACTTTTCAATAATGTGTCCTTCTACTCTTTCTATGACCTCAATTTAGCCAGGAATCTAAAGACTGTAGCATTATTTAGTATATAAGAGTGATTCCAAGTTTGGATATTTTAAAACTATAAAATTTTCTATAGTTAATTTATAATAAATTTATTAATTTATTCCAACCCTTAGAATTCCCAAGATATTAAAATAATAATAATAATAATAGTGATAATGATCTGAAACATGTATCACACCTGAAAACTTGTATTATAAGGACATTTTATATATACTGGTTATTAATTTTAAAAGGTGGAGCTTCCATTTTGTCTTTTTTCTTCACTTTTCTAGTAATTTATTTTTACTGTGTTTTACAAAAATATCATTTGGCAAAGGATTAGAAAGTAAACCAAACAAACAAACACAAGAATTTGGTTCTTCCCCCACAGATAAGGTTGCCAGATTTAGCAACTAAAAATACAGTATATCAATTAATTTTGAATTTCAGAAAAGTGATGAATAAATTGTTTAACATAAACTGTCCCAAATATATATATTTTCTCTGGCAAGCCTACTACCAATTCTGTTCTGCATGATTCTCTCTTTCCAAATTCTGACATGTACTTCTAAGCTGAGTCCTTTTGGGTGTAGGGGTAGTAAGTAACAGTTCTAATGCTAAGAGCAGTCATCTGCATAATGCCTATAGTTTTCTGCCATTATGTCCATACCTTTTCCCAAAGTTCCTTTGTAAAACTCTCCTCTGATTATCTCATTTGAGTAGGCCTTTTGTTCCTTGCTGGGACATTGATTGGAACAGCTTCCAAGCTAAATTCTTCCAATTATTTCTAAATCCCAGTATTTAGTGTCCTCCACAGTCTTTTCACTAGATTTTTCCTCCTCAGAATTGCCACACTGTGTATACCCATACTTAAGAAAGAATAGAAACAGCCACTGGATGCCTAATTTGGGGAAGGGAAGAGCCATTAAACTGCCAATCAACATTATCCAGATGTCTGCATCTGGTTACCTCCCTCCTCACATTCTTGTCTCCCTCCAGCTGATTGCTTTCAGTATGGAGTTTACTTGCTCTGACTCTTGTCACCACCTTTCTTAATTGCCCTAATTCACATGCTGCAACTCTGCAATGCAGAAAATGAATAAACTTGCTGTGAAACAACAGTTACTGAGTATGTCACAGAATATACTCCTATTTTCCAGTTTTAGCTTTGTGCTCTGTATTGGAACAGATTCAAGACTTCCCCAAACACCAATTGCTTCTCTCACCTTCACAAGCTATAACTCTCAGCTTGAAATTTCTCTGCTTATCTTTTTATCAGGCAACCAACTCAGTTATAAGGAAATTCTTATTTTAGACAATGCCTTGGGTTGAGGTGAAATCTGCTTCCTTGTAACTTTTGACTATTTCTTCTAGTTCTGTATTTCTGTATAGTAATATGTGTCCTGTTTTACATATGACAGTCCTTTGTCTCATCAACATTTAGTGATAGCTAACAAAATTATGTCATTGTATTAGACACCCTCCATGACAATATGCTGCAATGTAATGATTCAATTTGATGTTGGTATCAAGATGCAAATTATTATAAATGTGTATGTTTTACAAAAAAAACATGCAAGCTTTCCTCAAGGTATAATTATATTTATATGCAACTTAATTCCACCTTACAATATTAGTACCAAGTTATATAGATCCTCTAAAAATATTCTCCAAATAAGCAACAATCAGTTCCTATTTGTGAATAAAATAATCTTCTAAAAATTAGAATAATAACACTTGAATTTTGATTAAAATTCAGATCTACCACTTATTAGCATGGTGATCTTGAATTGAGCAAGTCTTTTAATTATTTTATAATTGGTATATATAACACTTTTTATTACACTATTACTACCAGAAAGATATTTGTTATTTTGCTGTTCATATGATGTTACTTCCATGTTTTGATACTGCCTCATACATTCCAGGAAGAATCTACAGTAAGAAATATAGCATTTATCACTTTAAGGATTAGACCCATTGTCATATTCTTTGCTGTTACTACACATATATATGTGTAAGACTTTCAGTGTATGAATATGTGATCATCTGTGTTAACCTCCTAATAGCATTTGCTGGGAATGTGGCTAGAACCAAGGTCATAGCATGGAAAACATAACAAATTATGTTGGAGAAAGACTTGTTTATACTATAACATTTCTTTTGCACTTTCTGTGGTCTACAAAACCACTTTATTTCAAGAAAATAAAGTCATATTAAAAACTTGAAATTGTCAAGCAAATAGTTAAGGAAATAGTTTCCTTAACTATTAAGGAAATAACAGTTAAGGAAATAGTTCCATTTTAAAATATGTTATACTGGGAACGACGGGGCTGCAAAGAGTCAGACACACATGACCTAGAGACTGAACACTTACTGGGCTGTCAGTATTCTACCTTATATCACCCTCTGCTCCAAAAATTATTTTCCCAAGGGAATAAGGGAAAGGAGAATTGGTCAGAAATAGTATGGTTTAGGAAAATATAACATGGATTATATATTTTTAGAAAGCACTATAATATTTCCCCCCACTTTCTACTCCTTGACTCCAACTTTGAGAAGTGGATAAAACCTTGCCCCCAAACTATAGCTTTTTCTAGACAGGGAGTCACAAATGTAAATGTCTTAAGGACAAGAGTCTGTATTTTATTTCTGATGCTATTCTTAAGCTTTTTCAATAATTCTGGCACCTACTAGACTTGTAATCATTTTTAATGGCTTCACTCACTACTCATTAATACATTCAGCAGATTCTACCACTTAGTTGCCCTGATTGCCTATGATGCTCAATCCACTGTTCAGGTCTATAGCTGTGCTGCCTTCACTTTCCAGATCAATGTCAGAGGTCTTTCTAACATTGGGATCTCACTGTGCCACCCTCTTATACAAATGTCTCTATGAATATCTTAAACACCCATATGATAAATTGCATAACTTCCAAAGTACAGAACATGTTACCCTTCATCAGTTAAATGCAGTCTTTTCTTTTCATACACATTTCCTGTTGACCCCTCACTTGTTTTTACTCTCTTATACAGCTACATTAATTTGTGATTCTCCAAATACACTGTACTCTCTCATATCCCTGTACATTTGAGTATATATATTTGTTCAACTTCTCATCAGATTTTCTTCAAGAAGTCATATTCTAATTAACAACTATCTACTGAGGCATTTTTTAACCAGATACTGTGTTAGATATTATACACAAAATGCATAACTTAATCCGGGTTTCAACCATTCAAGGAATGCAAACCTACTTTTATTTTACAGAGGAAAAATTGAGGTCCCAAACACCAATTTACTCACAATCTCAAACACCTTTCTTGTAATTTCTATATTAGAAATTGTTTCCTTAACTTCTCATTTCAAAGAAGATATTGAATTCATTCTGTCATATATCCCTTCTTCTTTTCTATAAGGCTGAACTTGGTTTGCTAATTACTAATCAAAGACTTCTTCCTCTATTTGGATTCATAAAATTGGACTCTAGCTTCCTTTCTTATAGTTGTCCTTGCCTCGTTTTATTATCAAAATGAAAAAACCAAAACAAAAAAATCACACACGCATATATTAATCCACATGTCCTTAATTTTCTCTGCAGTTTAACTAACTCTGAGACTGGTTTTTTCCTGACCTCCCTTTTCTCAGAACATTTATTTTAGAAAATTTTCAATTGTAAATCCTTTCACTGCTCCTTTGAAATGCAAATCTTCTCCTAAACTTTTGCTAGTTTCATAACCCAAGAATGTTTTTCTCTGGGACCTGGGGACCATCTCTTTGAAATATAATCCTAGAAGGATGTAGGGTCTTTATGTTTCAGTCTCTATGTGAAGATAGGAGTAGTAAGTGCTGATTTAGCAAACACAGATGGCCTGATCACATTGACTAACCTCCCCACCAATATGTTTCATACTTGTATGAGCTCACAACACTGCTTAAAAACTCTCCAGCCTTTTGTTTAGAAAGATGTTGAGATCCATTTGTCTCTCTCTCTCTTGTTTAATTTTGCAAGTATTTTATTTATTTTTAATTAATTTTTGTTGGCATATAATAGTTTTACAATATTGTGTTTGTTTCAAATATATAGTAAAATGAATCAGCTATACATATATCTTCTCTTTTTTGGTTTTGCTTCCCACTTAGGTCATCACAGAGCACTGAGTAGAGTTTCCTGTGTTATCCAAGAGGTTCTTATTAGTTATCTATTTTATACATAGTATCAATAGTATATATACATCAATCCCAGTCTCCCAATTCATCCCACCCCTACTTGCCCCTTGGTATCCATATGTTTGTTCTCTATATCTGTGTCTCTATTTGTGTTTAGAAATTAAGATTATCTCTGCCTTTTGAGAAATCTGTATGCAGGTCAGGAAGCAACAGTTGGAACTGGACATGGAACAACAGACTGGTTCCAAATAGGAAAAGGAGTATGTCAAGGCTGTGTATTGTCACCCTGCTTATTTAACTTATATGCAGAGTACATCATGAGAAATGCTGGACTGGAAGAAACACAAGCTGGAATCAAGATTGCCAGGAGAAATATCAATAACCTCAGATATGCAGATGACACCACCCTTATGGCAGAAAGTGAAGAGGAACTCAAAAGCCTCTTGATGAAAGTGAAAGTGGAGAGTGAAAAAGTTGGCTTAAAGCTCAACATTCAGAAAACAAAGATCATGGCATCCAGTCCCATCACTTCATGGGGAATAGATGGGGAAACAGTGGAAACAGTGTTAGACTCTATTTTGGGGGGCTCCAAAATCACTGCAGATGGTGACTGCAGCCATGAAATTAAAAGACGCTTACTCCTTGGAAGGAAAGTTATGACCAACCTAGATAGCATATTCAAAAGCAGAGACATTACTTTGCCAACAAAGGTCCGTTTAGTCAAGGCTATGGTTTTTCCTGTGGTCATGTATGGATGTGAGAGTTGGACTGTGAAGAAGGCTGAGCACCGAAGAATTGATGCTTTTGAACTGTGGTGTTGGAGAAGACTCTTGAGAGTCCTTTGAACTGCAAGGAGATCCAACCAGTCCATTCTGAAGGAGATCAGCCCTGGGATTTCTTTGGAAGGAATGATGCTAAAGCTGAAAGTCCAGTACTTTGGCCACCTGATGCGAAGAGTTGACTCATTGGAAAAGACTCTGATGCTGGGAGGGATTGGGGGCAGGAGGAGAAGGGGATGACAGAGGATGAGATGGCTGTATGGCATCACTGACTCGATGGACGTGAGTCTGAGTGAACTCTGGGAGTTGGTGATGGACAGGGAGGCCTGGCGTGCTGCGATTCATGGGGTTGCAAAGAGTCAGACATGACTGAGCCACTGAACTGAACTGATCTGATGCCATTTTTCTAGATCTTCATATATGCATTCGTATATGATATTTGTTTTTCTCTTTCTGACTCACTTCATTCTGTATGAGAAGTCTCTCCCCTGGAGGAGAGGAGGGTGAAGGTGAGATGCATGGAGAGCACAACATGCAAATTTACAATTCCATATGTAAAATAGATAGCCAATGGGAATTTCCTATATGACTCAGAGAACTCAAACAGGGGCTCTGTAACAACCTAGATGGATGGGAGGGGGAGGGAGATGGGAGAGAGGTTCAAGAGAGAGGGGATGTATGTATACCTATGGCTGATTCATAATGTTTGACAGAAAAACCAAATTCTGTAAAGCAATTTTCTTTCAGTTAAAAAGAAAATTCTCTCCCCTTTTATAGTAAGCTTGAATGAGGTCTTCTTTGCCTGTTCAACCCCATCAGTGCAATTTTTTTTAACAATGTACATACATACATATACTTACAGTATTGCTACTTTCCCATCTTCCCTTCTCTCGTTTTCTTGCAGTTTTATACTCTTAAAAAACCACTTCCTTTCTCTATGAAATGGATTCAAAGAAGAAAGTTTGTCCTATTCATCTTCTGTACTTAGAAATAGTCCTCCATTTAGATGTATTATATTTTTTTTAAAGATTTTTCCAGGACTTCTGTTTCTATAGCAGGAAGAATATTTATATTATCTGGGTACACGATGTCTCTTAGATCTGATATTAATAATTCCCTTAGGAAATAAGATAGAGAGCTTCCCTTGTTGATATGAATTCCAAAAACATCATTTCCTTGTCTTCCATTTCTGTATACTCAACAACCAGCTCAGGGCCAGGCACATATAGGGGACTACTTATGTGTTGAATGAATTATTAATAACTTATAACTTCTCTCTAGCCTACCTCCTCCTTGAAATTCCTTTCACAGTTACTCTGTGGATAGTTCCTTATGGAACTTGGTCCAGTTCCATATGACTGGTACTTCTCTTTCTAGATCCTATAGCTGGAAATGTGTCTGTTCTTCTTCTAAGATGACCTCCAGACATGACTGTATTTCTTGTGAGCTGTTATTAAACCTATCTTCTTATAGTAAAGTACATATTATTTGTATCTGATTCCCAGAAACAACCTACAAGCTATCTGTTTGTGTCCAAGGAAGTATATGGCTGGATAAGTCCCAATTTGGGAAGATAACTTCAAATACATAAAACCTATCTTAATATTTAATATTCAAAATATATTTCCACTATACCCCACTGGATTTTCCCCATGCAATAAAAATTCCACAGGTTGAGGTTGTTTAACATCAAGAATGCTGAGAGGATTGGGGATACTTTCTACAGAAATATTAAAAAAAATAACTAATCATGTAATGTGGAAAATTAACAGATTGTTAGAGGTCAGTGTCCTTGGAAGGTTGAAACCATTCTAAAAGGAATTCTCATTTCATACTAGCCTTTCTTCAAGCTGTTATCCACCAAGATAATAGCATGGTCTTTTGATATATAAATAAATTAGTGCCACTCTTCTGCTTAGAAAACTCCATGGTTCATGTTAAAGATCTCAGTCCATATCTGTCAGTAACATGGAGGGAATCTTGAACCTCCAAATGAGCTGGCATTCTCTGCACTGTACCCCAAACACGGGTTTTGAATTCTATTTTGTTAAATATTTTTGATGGATATGTGATGCTTAAAGAGATGAAGGTATTTCTCAGTAAATTAGACCACTCAGTCCTCCATCTGTAGAGAAAAAAATAATTACAGACTATAGAGACTTTATAAAATTAAAAATGCATGTGATTAACATTGTTTTGGGGGTCAGCAGGCTAAGTTCAGTTAGAGAAGAAAGTTTTTTTCTTTCCATTTTGATAATTTGAAAATACTCTTCTAAGAGAGAAAATGATGCCACTGATATTGCTTCTTTTATCTTTAAAGGACTAAAGAAATGTCTTACTTTTATCTGACTCAAAAAGAAGTGACACTTTCTACTAAATATTTTAAAATGGTCTCTGCACCTTAGAAAAGGCTTGAATGATTTTTTTGTGGAAATAGCATCTTCAGGGAAAAGAGGAAATACATTAAACTTTATCATTATTGTAGTTTATTATAGGAATTTATATGAGACTATGAATTTCATTTAATATACAATAGAGTATCATACATTTTAATACATTTAAAGAACATATTCTGAAACTCTATCCTAGTGAAGTATGACACTGCTCTGAGAATAAAACTGGCTCATTTTAACCCAAGTTCTGTTTTTCTCTTTAATAACAATTTAAATGGCTTTTAGGCACTCACTCAAGGAATTTTATACATTACTCTATCCATGATAAAAAATGTGTACTAATCTCCTAGTCTGAGTTTATTTCATTGCTAAGTTCCTTACCAACTACATTTTACATCAGTGTATTTGTCTATATTCCTCTATCTTTTAATTTAGATGGAAAATACAGTGGCTCGTCATTTCAGACTTCTGGAGATAATGATCTCCCTTTTTTCAAAACCAGCTTCTAGAAAGGAGCTACAGACAGGGTGTGATAGAAACTAATGAACAGAACTAAAGTGTTTATGAAGATGCTTAAAAGACAGATCCTTGCTCTCCATATGCTGAACATGGATGCAGGGGACAGCAGGATTGGTCAACATAGCTGAGAAGAGCAGACAGGAAAGAAAGAAACCATTGTCTCTACTTTCAATTCCTTTTCAGATTTGTTCCAGTCGATCATTACATTTTTGGAGGGAAAAGGGAACTCTTCTGAGGCTCAAAAGAGAAATCATCATGTGACAGTGACTATGTCCTCTCCATTTAATTAAACTTTGCTTAGTAAATAGCCATGCAAAAAAAAAAAAAAAAGTGTAAATTTTAATGTTGGCAGTGATGTATGATGAGCCATTTTAAGGAGATTTGATCCCTGACTTTGATATCATACTTTTAATTTTTATTATTAATATAGAGTCTGATAAACCCTAGATGCAAAACAGAGTGAGATTCCTATGTCATATTTCCTTTTGTTCTTTATACCAGTGGTTAAACTTGGCTGCACATTTGGATCACATGAGAAGGTTCAGAAATCCTGATGTGCAAGCCTTGCTACATAGCACTTTAAATCAAGCCACCTTAAAGGTGCGAACCACAACTCACTATATTGTAAAGCTTCTCAGGGTGATTCCAAAGTACAGGCAGGTTGATAAATATTGATCTAGACCATTCCTTTGAAGGTAGAGCTAAAGTTTGCTTTAAATAAATATTAATATAATAATTTCATGAAAACATTGTAATGTATAAAAAAGGTATCAATTTTAGTTTAATAGTTGCCTGGATCAAATTCTGACTCTTCTGCACATACTTTGATGAATTTAATTTTCCTCAGTTATACAGTGGAGTTGAAACTAATGTGCCTTACAGAGAACTTTTGAGGATTATACATAATGGGTAATGCTTACCATAATGAATAATTAGCTAATCATACATCAGAGATGGTTTTGGCATATTCCTAGAAAAAAAATTATTTTGCAATACACATTTCCTGTCTTTCTACACCTTTGGACATTCTTCTTTCTTTTGCTATCAGAAACTTGATGTTGGGTTTGGGGAGAAAAATGGATAAACTTATCCTATTCTTAACTTGACATTTTTATTCTAAAAATGTAGATCAGATGCTAAATCCTTAAATCTTGCCCCAATTTTCAGTAAAATCATTCTCCTCTTCTTCTTTGTTGGCTTTCATTTACATCAACTTATTAATCCTACTGTATAAGTGAGAGCAAGAGCCATGTCTTAATCATCTTTTAACTTCACACTTAATACAATGACTAATGTAGAATCTCTATTAATATTACTGGATAACTGAATTGATTTTTCCTCAAGTTAATAAAATCTCAGGTTGGCTTCATAGACACAATATTCACAACAGGAGCACCAAGGTCTCACATGTTTGATCATGCCTGAAAATTTGTATTTAATTACATCGCATAACTTTTGATAAAGAATTGTGACAAATTAGTATATTCCTTTAAGAAATTATTGATATTGGTGTATTTAAAACAACAGAAGGAGCTTTGAGATATCTATTGAGATGGTTGTTTTCAACACTTGAAGAACAGTTCTATATTAAGCTAGAGAACAAAACTAATGCTAGTTTACTAGGAGTAAAATTTATGAAAAGACTGGGGCTTCCCAGGCAGCACTAGTGGCAAAGAACCCACCTGCCAATGCAGGAGAAGTAAGAAGTGGGTGTTCAATCCCTGGGTCAGGAAATTTCCTGGAGGAAGGCCTGGTAGCCCACTCCAGTATTCTTGCCTGGAGAATCCCATGGACAGAGCAGCATGGTAGGCTACAGTTCACAGGGTCACAAAAGAATCAGACATGACTTAGCAACTGAACAATACCACCACCCATTTCAGGAAGATAAAAAAGATACTTTATCAAGCAGTTATTTAGTTTTAAGTAAACACTGTAGAGCAGAAGTAGGTGCTTTGGTTGAAGATGAGGGAATCACCTAATTCTCAGCTTGGAAAGACTCTTAATGAAAGTATCTTTCAGACAGAACATTTTCCTTAATGGTGAATATTTGAAGTAATTCCTTAAAGAGTTGTATACAAATGTGGTCAGAGGGAATCAATTATTGCTTTAAGGAATGTTGCACAAATTTCTGTGCCACAAATTGCTTAAGAATTGAAATTGGTACTTAGGTGGAAGTTTTATCTTTTTTAATATGTCTATAAATGAGAGAATATGAGTATAGTTTGCCAATGATTCTAATTTCTCTGACCTGCTGAAATGTTAAGTCCACAAGGATTCATTTCAAAATCTTACTATCAGTGTGAGTGTGTAGGATGTGGAAGATGATAGGGGAAAGTGTAAGTTCACATTATTGGGGAAAATAATTGAAATCGTAATTATACCAGGATACAATTTGAGAGAATTAATTTGACACTCTTCATTCCTCTTGCTCCTGACAACTACAAATTTTTTTTTCAAGTCTTTAATAGCAATTTCCTTAAATTATTGAAGCTTAAATTATTTCCTAATTTAATTATTAAATTAAACAATTTCCTGAAATTATTGAATATGGTGACTTAACCTAAAAAGAAAACATGATATCTGGTCATCCTAATCCTGAATTGAGTAGTATTTCCTATGACTCTTACAGTTTGTATTTATAGTTTCACTTTAAGTGGACATGAAAAAGTTTTTGAGATCGATAAAAAGCTTAAAGATTTTGACAAAAAGCAGTTTAAAATGCAAAGAAAACATTAGTAAAGAAAGAGAAATAATTTTAATGTTAATTTACCTCATGAATTCAATAAAAATATGTAAAATGTTGAATTAAATAATGAGTAAATCTGGATCATGCCACAAGGATTTTGAAATCACTTAGTGATGAGGGGGAAAAAAATCATAAAGAAGAATGGTGTAAACCCATAAAGTAAGTCTTAATTCTTGGAGTTTCAAGTAAGAAAAAATAGATCTGGTTCAGAAAACCTAGAATGATTTTATAAAGAAAGTTAGATTTTTTTTTTAACTTGACCTTAACAAGTGGGTAGATTTTTAATAGAACACAAAAATGTCTGGGGAGCAGCATCACTACCGTCTCTCCTTCCCTTCCTTCTTCAACTCTCCTCTTTCTCTCTCTCTCTTCTTCTCAATACAGAAACTATATAAAGTGGATAATGTGCTATTTTGGGAGAACCACAAAGAAAGTTTATTGGTCTGATAAGAAAAGAGGAAGGACAATTTTCTAGAGGATGTCAATTTGGAATCAATGAAAGTACAGAAACTGGCAAAGGAAAAGCAACTTCAGACAACAGAAAAATCAAGTAAATCAATGGAAGCCTGGAAGAAAATGGATGATGCTCACTCTGTTTATAATGTTCTTTCCCTTTCCTTCTTGCAAAGAAAGTGTCTATATCCTTTAGACATTTTCTCTGTTTCTTTGATTTCTCTGACTGGATCAAATTCCTCTTTAACAGGTATAAATGTCACCATGTTCTTCTCATTTATGTCAATTGTCACAGTAAAATTTTATACGTATTTATGTGGTTATTTGATTAATATCTCTCTTATGATATTATGTGGTTATTTGATTAATATCTCTTATGATTCTCTGGTGGAATCATAAGAATCATAAGGTCAGAGATTGGGTCCAGTTTTGATCAACCAAAGCAGAGCACAAGAATTTCACAAGAATTGACATACAATAAGTCTTCATGGGAAAAAAAAAAGATACATAAAATAATGAGGTAAGACAAAAAATAATGTTGTCAGAGTATTAAGTACATCTATACCATGGTGAATTTTGACTTGAGGGAGAATAATGATGTCAATTAACAAAAGTTATTATTTCATTTAAAAAGCTTAAGCTTTATTCTATATGCAATAGAAATCCATACTTCAACAAACCAGTTCACAATCATATTTTACTTTATATGACTGACTTTAACAATAATTTAAAATATGGATTGAGCATGGGGTAATAATGGCAAATAAGTGCATAACCATGGAAAAAAAATACTGTGTTTGTCTAAAGATGAAATAATTAGTCCCTTAGTAGAACTGGGATACAATACTCATAAGAAGGAATTTTGCTTCATAATTTGATCTGAGAGACAAAAGGTAAATTAGACCCAGAGTATGAAAGATTTTCACATAGTAACTGATCCAATTCAAGCTAAATAGAAAAAAAAATTTTTTTCAATGATCTTCCCTGAATATCTGTCATGTTTCCAGAATGATCCTGGTGCCATTGCATGTGGACATAGGTCATTATGTGTGCTACTATTCTTCTGAGATACTCTCATTTGAGATAATTTACAAGTCCATCAATGCATTGTTGTGCTCTAAATAAAATATATTCTTCAAGCATTAAGTCATATCCTGTCTTTATAAATGATGCTACAAGAAAAAGCTAACTGCATGATGCATCTTCACAGTCTTAAGACAATTTATTATGGTGGATTTGATTTTTAAATGGAACCATAAATTCATACCGCACTAAAAATTATAAGATTTAGTGATGAGCTTTACTGTAACTCTCCTCTGAGACAAATGTTGCCATAAAAATCTAAATCAGCATTTAATGAATTGACAGAAGCTAGAGAACCTGAGAGCAGTGCTCGATGAGAAAGACTTAAAAACGTTGGGTCTTTAAGAAGAAGAAACTTGGGTCAGAAAATAAAATTCTGTACCTTCGCCATTCAACTGAACTGAGCTCAGAGAGACTCTCAAGTTATATCTCCAGGATATGTAAAAGATCTGCAGCTGAGGGGACAGCCTCTATCTGTGCAGGAACCAGCATCTCATTTGTTAATGCTCCAAATGCAACAAAGAATTAAGCTGAAGCATCTATTCCTACACATTCAGAACAAAGAACAAATCCTGTATTTAGTGTAGTCACACACAAAGGAGTGATCTGGAAATGTAAATCACCAAAAGGATTTTTCCCTGGGGCGTTAATAACAGGTCAGTAATTACTCTGAAAAGCAAGAGACAGATAGAACTCTCTGGAAGATCCAACCCACCCTGCTAGACACCCTCAGTGCTTTCTTTAGAGCAAGTAGTTTAAATTCAGTTGGAAAATATATTTTTTGTCTGCAATATCTATTAAATGTTTAATTAAAGGAAAGACTCCTTTTCAAAAAACAATTCAATGCTAGAACACTAGGATTTTTTTTTAACCCTCTTTCAGCTGTTACTCTTAAAAACAACAGATCATTATTGTCCTCAGTGTTAGGCAAATTCCAAGTGAAATTATATTAAGTGTGTTGTTTTCCAAAGCAGAGTTATATGCAAGAAGGGAAATGACCAAAGATCATGATCCTTTATAACAATATATTATGAGGACATAAAGAAATTACACTAGTGGTTATTTATGTTATGATTCCGTTTTGGTGATGCTCATATAAAGACAATGAGTGTGCAGGAAAACTTTTTCTGGTTCAGATGGCAAAATACAAGTGAAACGACTTCATTGAGGAGAGTGTTCAAGTGAGCAAGGCTTCAGAGGAAAATGAGTATCTAGGATCTTCCTAGATATTAAATTAAGACTCACTGGTTCTCTTTGACAGTGCTGAGAGGAAATCTGCAGATGAATGTCTTCTGGACTTGTGAATATATTTAGAAACTCACAAAGAGAGGTTTCCTGACCTAAATGTGTCCTTATACTTCCTAAACTGCAAACTGCATACTGGGAGTAATGACTTGCTTTTTTAAAAACTTTACTTCACTCTAAGAATCAATACAAACGGGACCACATCTCTCTAATTCATCTCTGAATCACTAGGAGCCTGTACATTGCCTTCCATAGTTCTGTGTGCTGTGCTTAGTCACATCCGACTCTGCTCCTCCGTGGATTATGGCCCACCAGCCTCCTCTGTCCAGGGGGAATCTCTAGGCTTGAATACTAGACTGGGTTGCCATGCCCTCCTCCAGCGGATCTTCCCAACTCAGAGACTGAACCCAGGTCTCCCTTATTGCAGGTGGATTTATTTACCCTAGAATACTGGAGTGGGTTGTCTATCCCTTCTCCACGGGATCTTCCTGACCCAGGAATTGAACCTGAGTCTGCAGGTGGATTCTTTACCAGCTGAGCTAGTTCAATCAAATGTTGTTGAATGAAGAAATATATTTTACCTGCTATTTTACATGACAAAAAGATGGCTTTTATACAGTTTTGTGATACGGGACATGTGTGTGTTTATATATTTAAACAATACTATATTGACTCTTTTAGTTCATTTTCTTTTTTTCTAAAATCATGATAGCAGAAGAAATGGAGGATAAATTCATATATATATATATGTATAATATATATATATAATATATGTGGAGGATAAATTCATATATATATATATGTATAATATATATATATGTATAATAATATAGGCAGAAACAGTCCACTGATATAACTGGAGGGAAAGAATGGCATAGTTGTTATAGACAGTCACTGTTCTTTGATTTTAGCATTTTCACTTAAGTGTAGCGTATGTGGAAGAGCAGAAACAGAGAAGATAAAACAAGATAAAGCAAAATGAGTGACTATGGTCGGACTGTTTGGCTTACCATCTTTTCTCCCACTTAAACTACCCCTCTGAATTGACTGGGCCACATCACAAAATCAGGAGGTGAACTGACTTTTCTTGTAAAACCTGCAAACTCTCATTTTCTCTAGAATAGAGATAATTAGGTGGACTTTCTTGTGCTGCTTCTCTTAGATTGGACTAAACTTAAAACCTATTATGTTAGCAGAGTATTTAATTGAAAGAAGTATTTTCCAATCTAGTAATAATGAGGAAACAAGATCTAAAGGACAAAAGGAAAGTTTTGTGGCAGGTGTGACAGGTGGAAGAAGAGTAGATAGAAACGAGATAATGAAGAGAATGGTCTATAAAGTTTGATGTGCAGCCAGACCAGAAGTTCAAATAAGAATATGGAGAAGTTGAGAAATGGGAGAAGAGAGAGGAAAAGTAAACAATAATGGAAATAGAAGTGTAAATATACACCTAATTTTCAAATAGGCAAAATGCTTTTGCTTATATATTTTTAAAAGACAAATTGCAAAAGGAAACATTATTACAATACAGGTAAAACAGTGTATGTCATTTTTTTCTCATGACCAATAGTTCTGTGAGGCCAGAGCATGTCATATTTTGGAATTATTTTTTTTTAAGTTGTCTATGACTTAGTGACCTAGAATTGACATCTCTTTCTTTAAAATCATCAGGTTTCATAAACACAAGAGATTTTTGACAAGCTTTCTTTCTTAGAGGGGCAAATGGAAAGCCCTACTTTAATTTTAATCTTATGAAGGATTACTGAAAGAAGACATAAAGACAGTCATAGAGTATTCTCTTCTCTTCATTCATCACATATCATTCACCATGCAATTCCTATTGACATGCCTCCAAACATGTCCTGATTTCACTCATTTTTTCTGTGTCTCATTACCATCCTAGAGCATTCCTGTATCATCCCCTTCATGAAGAGTTATAGCTTTCTAACTAGACCTCTTAGATTCCCTCTAAATTCTGTGCAAGCTAATCTTCACATGGCCACCACTAGATCCTTAAGATTGTACAATAGATTAAATCATTTCTTTATTTAAAACAGTTCAATGATTTTCAATCTCACTAAAAAGAAAGTCAAAACTCTTAAACCTAACTCACAAAACTTTATGATTTGGAACATGGTTTACAGTCATCTGCTTTCTTCCCTGTAAAAACATGATACCCCTATCCTTCTCATGTGTCCTCATGGAGGGGAGAAAATACTTACTCATACCCTCACCATAAAAATCCAGATTCCATTGGGCAAGGAAGTCATAGACTCTACACAGGCATCTAAGTACAAGAGCCATGCAAGAACAAAGCATTTCATCTATCCTTATCTTTTCATCTGGTCTAGCCCCTATGCATTCAATGCCACAGCCTAGAAATGAAACAATCTCTACTGAAGGCATATTTATGAGATCCAGGCAGCATACATTAAAATTTGGGAGGTCTACCCTGTAGAGTTGGAGAAGGTGATGGCACCCCACTCCAGTACTCTTGCCTGGAATATACTATGGATGGAGGAGCCTGGTAGGCTGCAGTCCATGGGGTCACGAAGAGTTGGACACTACTGAGCGACTTCACTTTCACTTTTCACTTTCATGCATTGGAGAAGGAAATGGCAACCCACTCCAGTGTTCTTGCCTGGAGAATCCCAGGGACGGGAGAGCCTGGTGGGCTGCCATCTATGGGGTCACACAGAGTCGGACACGACTGAAGCGACTTAGCAGCAGCAGCACCCTGTAGAGTGCACCACAGGATAGTAGTTTACTATGTTTAATTTAATAGCAAAAGTTAGGGGCTTTGACCTACAGAGGTCTTCAGTACATTGCTGGTCACAGTGAAAACATAGGTGATATTGGTGAAGTGTATGTGCATGTGCTCACTTGCTCAGTCATGTCTGATTCTTGGCAACCTCATGCATTGTAGCCCACCAAGCTCTGCGGTCCATGGAATTTCCCGGGCAAGAATACTGGAGCCGTGGGCTTCCCTAATAGCTCAGTTGGTAAAGAATCAACCTGCAATGCAGGAGACCCTGGTTTGATTGCTGGGTAGGGAAGATCTGTTGGAGAAGGGATAGATTACCCACTCCAGTATACTTGGGCTTCCCTTGTGGCTCAGCTAGTAAAGAATCTGCCAGAATGCCGGAGACCTGGGTTGGATCCCTGGGTTGGGAACATCCCCTGGAGAAGAGAAAGGCTACCCATTCCAGTATTCTGGCCTAGAGAATTCCATGGACTGGATAGTCCATAGGGTTGCAAAGAGTCGGACAGGACTGAGAGACTTTCACTTTCACCGTTTCCTGCTCCAGGGGATCTTCCTGACCCAAGGATCGATTCTACATCACCTGCACTGGCAGGAGTGTTCTTTACCACTGCACCACCTGGGAAACCCCAGGTGAAGGGTCAGGCTTCGTTTCAGGGGATAGAGGAAAAGGAGCACGTTTAGAGATGAAACAGGGCATATCTGTGAGCTTTAGCTGTCTAGGCTTCTCACTCATTTAGGGTTGCTGAAAGAGGAAAGGAAGAAAAGGTCAAAAAGAACATGGCATCTGACATCAGAGTTTGAGACAGAAAACCCCCACATGAACACAAAGAAATGTATGAGCATTAATTAATTATTAATAATTATTGAAAAGACTAAATCACAGAAGAATTCATTTTTATTTAATGTAAGATTTGGGAGTAAATTATCTGCCCATGTGATGAGTAATACTATAGTTAGACCTGCTTTACTACTTACTGTGATTCTTACTAAAACCAACTTAACCTAAACCAAGTAGGAACAGGTGTTTACTAAACTTCAGCAGCAAACTAATTTTATTTCGCATTTGTGCAGTTGGTAATGGTGATACTAGAGTTTACTTTACTCGCCACTTAAAGTGAATGGGCTTCTGTGATTATCCAACACAAGAGTCTGGAGTTTCAGGGACTCTTAAGTAAATCTGAGTAAGAATTTTCATAAGTGCTTGTGAATTGAAGCTGCAAATGGTTTAATCTAAATCACAGCATGAGTAATTATGTAAATCCTTCTCACATAACCAACAATTCACCAGAGGCCAGATCTGTGACAATCTTATTCTCTAGCCTGGAATTGTGAATGGAACTTCTAAAAGAGACACTTTGCTTTCATAAGCTCATAGCGGCTTTCAATTTCTGGTTAGGTTATCTCCAAATTAAAAATATTGATTCACATAAAATAGAAGTAATTTTATTTAATAATAAAGATAATAATAATAGATTAATAGTAAACAACATTTAAAATGCTTTAAGCATAGTTTGATTTAAGCTGTCATAAATGCTTAAATCAATATTTATACTTAATTTTTGATGTGAGCACTGAAATTTTTAATTTGACTGTCTAGGTTAAATATGTCATGATTTCAAGTTAGGAATGAGTGTTTGCATAAGTGGCATTGTCATTTTATACGCTGTTCTAAGTAAATATAAGGAGCAGTTTGGTGATGTTGATACTGACTTATAGTCTAGTTTCATCATATAACAAACATGAATGTTATGAATATCATATACATCATTAAGCATATGTGCATTTTCACATGTTGGAATATGCAAAAATAAACTATGTGACTGTAGAGTGCCAAATGCCATATGTGCTAGCTGTTGTGTTGGTAAATTAGGAGTTAAATGCAGCTGGGCTCAAAATAATACTTTCCTCTATTTTAACGGTGTCGAATTCACAGCTGAAGATACAAATGGATCTGTAACATAACAATATTGAAATTGTTTCAGTTCCAAAGAAGAAATTTATTGTGGAATATATGTACTGAGGTATACAAGAACAAAGATTAGTTCTAGTTTCTAAAATGACTTTGAGGCATCTCTAGTGAAAATTTAACCTAATCATGTTAAACATATTTATCACCGAGGCCATATTCTGTCTTCTCAAACAATTGTCAGGTTTCCATAAATGAGGAATAGAAATATTTATTTAGCTGCACATTAGCAATCTAATGGTCAAAATATTTTTATGTATATTTTTAGAGCTTGTTCATGAACCATCTCTCTTCCCAAGTCAGCACTCATTTCTTTCCAACTTCACATATTCCAAAACTGCATCATCATCATTATCTACTAGTGCGGACCAGATATTAAACAGCACTATCAGTGTGAAGAACCCCTGTAACAAATAATGTTTTGCTGGCATACAATCTTTTACTGTTCTTGCAGATTTTTCTTTTTCTTTGATTTGATTTCATTATAGATTGTCAAACTTTCATTGCCTCGGTTTTATTTTCTTACTGTTAACTATGAAGGATTCCATACTACTCTTTTCAGTTTCAGAGTAAGAATTGAATTCTTACCCTACTTATTCTGAGACTGTAAAATCTAGGGATGTAGTCTTCCGATACTCCCAGATGCTCAAATATGTAGACTTATCTACCTAGTAGAGGGGCCTGATATCTACTCACTGTAATTTACTGTGTAACTGCCACACTGTTAGATTCCTCAGAGCTCTGAACAGAGCATAAAAGTACCAATTAGGACTTTGCTTTGCCAGGAAAAAAATCTCAGTCTCTAAGTTATTGTCAAAGCATGACTTGGGCATGCAAGAGTGAGTAAAGACTACAAGCAAATTTGCTGCATTTTTATGACTCATGTACTACTTCTCCCACAGAAATTTCCCAATATATTCTGTCTCTGTGTCTCTTTGAACCTCTCTTTTGCTCTCTCTCTCTCTTCCTAATTCATGACTCTTATATTCAGTAACAGCCCTCAGTCACTCCATTGTGTCCAACTTTCTGTGACCCCACCCCATGGACTGGAGCCCACCAGGCTCCTCTGTCCATGGGATTCCCCAGGCAAGAATACTGGAGTGGGTTAGCATTCCCTTCTCCAGGGGATGTTCCCGACTCAGGGATTGAACTTTCGTCTCCTGCATTGGCAGGTGAATTCTTTACCATTGAGCCACCTGGGAATTCACATTCAGTAACAGATGTAATTCTAAATATGAAGATTCATCAGCTAGTTTCTGAGGAATTGGGTTTATAATCCCAATGTGTTACAGAAATACTAAATATTAAATGTATTCCCCTACAGGGACAGAGCCCACATATGCTTCTCTTTAAATGAGACTAGATGAAAATCAGCCAAAGAGCTTTAAAATTCTCCCATCTCAATGTTAAGGTAAGTTCAGACTTTGCAGAATCTTTATTTGTTGGTCACTAAGTCATGTCCGATGAGGTAAACAGCTGGCTCATTGGGAAAGACCCTGATGCTGGGAAAGATTGAAGGCAGGAGAAGAGGGTGACAGAGGATGAGATGGTTGGATAGCATCACCGATTCAATGGACATGAACTTGGGCAAACTCTGGGAGATGGTGAGGGACAGGGAGGCCTGCCATGCTGCAGTCCATGGGGCTGTGAAGAGTCGGACACAACTTGGTGACTGAACATGTCCAACTCTTTGCAATCCCATGGACTGTATCCCACTAGGCTCCTTTTTCCATGGCAGAGTCTTTACTGTTTTGCAAATTTCCCCAATCTGTCCTTCTCTACTAAAGGATGTAAACCTGACTTTCTATAACATCTTAGCAGGGCCACGCACTCAGAAGAAAGCTCAAATTGACCCAAATGTCAAGGCATAATGCTATGGTTCCTAAGATGCTTTTAAAACTCTACTGCAGTATGTAGCAGCAGTAGTATGTAATGTGCACCACCGAGCTGATTTTAAAGCATATTTTCACACAAAAAACCTCTAGGAAATCTCATCTATTGTCTCCATATTTCTTCATGAGGGTCTGTCATTAAGGTTCAAATACACAGGTCAGCTTTATGCCTGTGAAACATGAAATCGAGAAATAGAAGAGGGTGAATCAATAATTCAACAAAGCATGCAAGATCATAAACTTTAATTCAAGAGTCTGCAAGATGGCAATTTGTATCCTTTAAGGTTTGTGAGGTCTATATGCCAAACTAATTCCTCTCCCCTTTTCATCTTCATTCATTTTAAAAAGGTGAATTGTGCAGTGCAATTATACCTATAACATTGGGTGGAGGATACTCCAAAGGGGAGAATGTTGCTTTTTGCAGGCTCAGCAAAAGGAAAAGATGATGGTGAGTGGAAGTTGCACAAATTATGTATAAGCCCAGTAACCTAAGCAACATGTGCAACATGAAGACCAATGAGCAAAATACAAATTATAAGAATGACACTAATTTTATGGATTTGTGTGGATGAATAAAAACTCAAAGGATATAAGGATTTCTTCTTAAACTATATTTTCCTGAGCATCTACATAGAGCTTTGAGGAAAGAAAAGTGAAGAACAAGGCAAAAACAGAAACAAACAAACCAAAAAACAGATGCCTACATCACCTGAGATATAGTTGTAATGAAAAATAGAAAGCGTTTTTTGTTAACTTTTTTGAATTAAATTGTTTGCCTTGGATTTATATTATTTCTTATCTGCATACTGTGTTCTTTTTAGTTGTTAGATATTTTTAAGTTCATGAAATAATTTTCATATTAGAGATATTTTCATATTAGAGATATTTTCATATATTGAGAAAAGGGTGTTTTGAATTCTCAGTAACTTTACAAAAGCACAATATCCCAGTTGTCAGATTATTTTACCTTAGAATGGATGAACTCAAGGGCTACTCTCAAAGGATATGCATTGCCAGGTCTTACAAAGCATTTTGGTCACAGTTTAATCACTATTTATTATATAACCTTGCTGTGTGGTGAAACTATGTTATTATGTTACAAGAAATCTGTGCCAGAACTCAATCTCGAGAGATGCAAAAATGCACAATCAGAAAAGCAGCATGTGAGAATTAGTCTCTTCTGAAAAGAAATCAAAAAGAGATATGCAGGGTCAAATGAGTGAAAGATACACACATGAAGCAAACACACTGTAGATACTTGCTGTAAGAGGCCAGCCTGGCTACATGGTCAGTATTGTTTCAGATGACTTTCAAGTTACACTGTTCCTTTCCAAGTAAATAACCTAAGACCTATGACTTAAAAAAAAAAAAAAAAAAATTGGAGTATAGCTGCTTTACAATATTGTGTTAGTTTCTGCTACACAGCAAAGTGAATCAGCTTTACACAAACATACATCCCCTCTTTTTTGTATTTCCTTCCCATTTAGGTCACCACAGAACACTGAACAGAGTTCCCTGTGCTATATGATACAATCTCATTAATTATCTATTTTATATATAGTAGTGTATATGTGGGGCTTCCCTGGTGGCTCAGTGGTAAATAGTTCACCTGCTATGCAGGAGCCACAGGAAACACAGGTTTGATCCCTGGGTCAGGAAGATCCTCTGCAAGAAGACATGGTAACCCACTTCGGTATTTTTGCCTGGAGAATCACCATGGACAGAGGAGCCTGGTGGGCTACAGTCCATAGGGTCGCAAAGAGTCGGACACAGCTGACTGAAGCAGCTTAGCATGCACTCACCTGGTGTGTATGTGTCAATTTCAATCTCCCAATTCATCCCACCCTCTTCCTTTACCTCCTTAGTGCCCATTCATTTGTTCTCTACATCCTTGTCTCTATTTCTGCTTAGAAATAGGTTCATCTGTACCATTTAAGACCTTTTAGAACTAACACCCAAAAAAGATGTCCTTTTCATTATAGGGGACTGGAACGCAAAAGTAGGAACTCAAGAAACACCTGGAGTAACAGGCAAATTTGACCTTGGAATATGGATGAAGCAGGGCAAAGACTAATAGAGTTTTGCCAAGAAAATGCACTGGTCATAGCAAACAGCATCTTCCAACAACACAAGAGAAGACTCTATACAGGACATCACCAGATGGTCAACACTGAAATCAGACTGATTATATTCTTTGCAGCCAAAGATGGAGAAGCTCTATATAGTCAACAAAAATAAGACAAGGAGCTGACTGGCTCAGATCATGAACTCCTTATTGCCAAATTCAGACTGAAATAGAAGAAAGGGGAAACCACTAGACCATTCAGGTATGACCTAAATCAAATCCCTTATGATTATACAGTGGAAGTGAGAAATAGATTTAAGGGCCTAGATCTGATAGATAGAGTGCCTGATGAACTATGGATTGAGGTTCATGACACTGTACAGGAGACAGGGATCAAGACCATCCCAATGGAAAAGAAATGCAGAAAAGCAAAATGGCTGTCTGGGGAGGCCTTACAAATAGCTGTGAAAAGAAGAGAAGCAAAACGCAAAGGAGAAAGGGAAAGATATAAACATCTGAATGCAGAGTTCCAAAGAATAGCAAGAAGAGATAAGAAAGCCTTCCTCAGTGATCAATGCAAAGAAATAGAGGAAAAAACAGAATGAGAAAGACTAAAGATCTCTTCAAGAAAATTAGAGATACCAAGGGAACATTTCATGCAAAGATGGGCTCGATAAAGGACAGAAATTGTATGGACCTAACAAAAGCAGAAGATATTAAGAAGAGGTGGCAAGAATACACAGAAGAACTGTACAAAAAAGATCTTCAAGACCCAGATAATCACGATGGTGTGATCACTGACCTAGAGCCAGACATCCTGGAATGTGAAGTCCAGTGGGCCTTAGAAAGTATCACTACAAACAAAGCTAGTGGAGGTGATGGAATTCCAGGTGAGCTATTTCAAATCCTGAAAGATGATGCTATAAAAGTGCTGCATTCAATATGCCAGCAAATTTGGAAAACTCAGCAGTGGTCACAGGACTGGAAAAGGTCGGTTTTCATTCCAATCCCTAAGAAAGGCAATGTCAAAGAATGCTCAAACTACTGCACAATTGCACTCATCTCACATGCTAGTAAGGTAATGCTCAAAATTCTCCAAGCCAGGCTCTAGCAATACGTGAACTGTGAACTTCCAGATGTGCAAGCTGGTTTCAGAAAAGGCAGAGGAACCAGAGATCAAATTGCCAACATCCAATGGATCATGGAAAAAGCAAGAGAGTTCCAGAAAAACATCTATTTCTGCTTTATTGACTATGCCAAAGCCTTTGACTGTGTGGATCACAATAAACTGTGGAAAATTCTGAAAGAGATGGGAATACCAGACCACCTGACCTGCCTCTTGAGAAACCTGTATGCAGGTCAGGAAGCAACAGTTAGAACTGGACATGGAACAGACTGGGTCCAAATAGGAAAAGGAGTATGTCAAGGCTGTATATTCTCACACTGTTTATTTAACCTATATGCAGAGTACATCATGAGAAACCCTGGGCTGGAAGAAGCACAAGCTGGAATCAAGATTGCTGGGAGAAATATCTGTAACCTCAGATATGCAGATGATACCACCATTATGGCAGAAAGTGAAGAGGAACTCAAAAGCCTCTTGATGAAAGTGAAAGAGGAGAGTGAAAAAGTTGGCTTAAAGCTCAACATTCAGAAAACGAAGATCATGGCTTCTGGTCCCATCATGTCATGGGAAATAGATGGGGAAACAGTGGAAACAGTGTCAGACTTTATTTTTTTGGGCTCCAAAATCACTGCAGATGGTGACTGCAGCCATGAAATTAAAAGATGCTTACTCCTTGGAAGGAAAGTTATGGCCAACCTAGATAGCATATTGAAAAGTAGAGACATTACTTTGCCAACAAAGGTCCGTCTAGTCAAGGCTATGGTTTTTCCAGTGGTCATGTATGGATGTGAGAGTTGGACTGTGAAGAAAGCTGAGCGCTTAAGAATTGATGCTTTTGAACTGTGGTGTTGGAGAAGACTCCTGAGTGTCCCTTGGACTGCAAGAAGATCCAACCAGTCCATTCTGAAGGAGATCAGCCCTGGGATTTCTTTGGAAGGAATGATGCTGAAGTTGAAACTCCAGTACTTTGGCCACCTCATACGAAGAGTTGACTCATTGGAAAAGACTCTAATGCTGGGAGGGGTTGGGGGCAGGAGGAGGAGGGGATGACAGAGGATGAGATGGCTGGATGGCATCAGTGACTCGATGGACGTGAGTCTGAGTAAACTCCAGGAGTTGGTGATGGACAGGGTGCCTGGCGTGCTGCAATTCCTGGGGGTCACAAAGAGTCGGACACGACTACGTGACTGAACTAATGTACCATTTTTCTAGATTCCACATATATTTGTTAATACACAATATTTGTTTTTCTCTTTCTGACTTCACTCTTATGACAGGTTCATCTATTCTGATTAGTTTTCAAATCTGAGCTTCTGGTATTACCCTCCCATACCCAGCTCAATCTGCTTCTCCCAGAATCTTACCATCTCAGTAAATGGAAACTGCACCCCCCACCAGTTGTCCAGGAAAAATCTTTACTGTCACCCATGACTCTCTTCTCTCATACTTCAGAATCCATCTACTTGCAGATTCTCTTTGCTCTATCTTCAACATGATCAGAATGTTCATGCAGAAAATGAACACTTCTCAGGATCTCCCACTCTGATCTAAATCACCATCCTCCATTACTGGGATTATGGAGTTAGTCTCCCAGTGGGAACCTCTGGTCCTCCATCCCCTCTTCCCCGTCCCCACTCCCTCAGACTGTCTCAACACAATAAACAGAATGATTCTGTCATAGGTGGCCTGGGAGCCTTCAGTCCACTACTTAAACCTGCCAATGGCTGCCCATGTGAGTCTGAGTGGAAATCAAAGACTTCAATGAGCTGTGAGATTCTAAGTTCCTCTCTAAATCCCTGGTCCCTTTATCTCTACTAAACCATTTCCTATTCTATTTCTCTTTATTTCACTCCAGGAACATTAGCTCATTTTTATGCTGCTCATTATTCCTTCTTCTTAGAATACTGCCACCTCCCCCAACCCTTGTTTTTGTATCTATACTTGGTTCACTGTCTCTCCTGTTCTTGATTTTGCTAAGATATCATCTTCCCAGTGAGTTATCTCCCAACCATGCTGTTTTGCATTTTAACTCTGCTTCCGCCCCCAGAACTCCCTACCATCATTCTCTATCTTAAGCTTAAATATTTTTAAAGCATAAAAATTGTTCTGTTAATTTTAATGGAAGTTCTGAGTAATTTTTAGTTGGATTGTTTGCTTCAAATCATTTCTTTAGCAAATAACCACTTTTCCTTCCTCTCAGCTCTTATTCTTCTTGCCAAGTGCTCTAAATATTATATACTTTACTTATTTTGTTGTTTTTTTTAATGCCTCTTCCTCCTAAAGTGTAAGTTCCATGTGAGGAGAGATTTCTGCCTCTTTTAATAACATCAACATGTCTAAAATTTAGAGATATGTTTAGGATCCCATATTGTTCTATAAAATAGTAATTGAATAATGGGATTTAGGTTTTTTTCCCTTAATGAACAATAATTTGGTTTCTTTTGCTTATTCTTTTATTAACCTTTATTATGTTATTGAATGTTACAGCTTGTAGAATTAGAGGGGGATATACACATGAACATAGGAAAATTTTAGGCTTCGAAAACTTCAGATATTTTTCACCTATTGTTTCTCCTGAAAGAATGTCAATCAATCACAATATCTCTTTTTCCATCCTCTAGCCGTAAACATCCTGAAGGCAGGATTTTGACTATTTTGGTTCCTTTATGTAGTCCATATACTCAGCACAGGCTCTTGGATAACAGTGGGCATTTAGTAAATATTTTAGTATGAATGTACAAGTCAGATATAGTTTCTGCAAAATGAGGAGGTTGCTCTAGAACAGAATTTTTCAGTGTTGACATTATTGTCATATTGGGCTATGCACTAAATGCCAGAAGCACCCTTCTAACACTTACACCTAGCTACAACCAAGAATGTCTCCAAACATTACCAAATGTCCCTTGGGAACAAAATCCCCTATCATTGAGAATCACTGGTCTAGAAGAGTCTAACATTTTATAAAATAAGGTTTGGAACTTCTCATCAACCATTCTAATGGACCATCCAGACTTCCTATTCTCTCTTTGCTGTCTTGATTTCGACCACCAAAGATGTGCTGTCGTCCATGTGGCAGAATGAAAAGATGAAGCATCATTGAGTTGCTCAACATTTCCCTGATTTAAACAAGTAAAGCTTTAATGTTTCTGCACTCATGCTCCCTTTAAATTCTCTCTGTCACCACTCACTATTAAGGATATTATTTTCTTATATATGTACAGAAGTGATATTTAAACTTCCAAGCACTTTGAGATGAATTGGTCTGCAGGTTGAGACAGGAAACTATTATATGTATCAAAGATCTGATGAAAGAAACACTTGGCTCTCTCTGATACTCAGTTCTCAAGAGACTCTTGACTTACAGCTTATCCCAGAGTCAAGCAAACACAGAATTATCAAGATACTACAGCAAAAGCATCAAACATTTGGTGTTCAAGCCTTCAGACGTGTGAAATAGAAATAAGCATAACATCTTGTCCGTCAGATAGGTTGTACCCATTGAGCAAAACAGTACATGCTTAAAAATATTTCCATTAACTACTTTTTTTTTTTTTTACAATTCTTCAAGCAATTAATCAGGAAAAAACCCTGAAACTACTTCTTTAGTGAAGTTCAGTCTCTGGAGAACATTAATTAAATGACTGCAAACATTTCAATTCCATGTTCTCCAAGTTTCCATTATGTCACAAGCAAACTGAAATGTTGTCAGTTCAATAGCGCTGGCAAGGGAGGACATTGCCTTTCTCGAAAATTAATCACAATGTGGTAGTAGATAAAAAAGCAGGAAGATTTCCACCCTCATACATCTCTTCACCTTATTTGTGCCTCTCCATTTACCCATACCATAAGCAGAGCAATCACTGCTCAAAACTCTTAAATAAAGTCATTTGGTGGTCAACCTTTATTGTTTGCATTCACACTTCCATTCTTAGATTTGCATATGCTGCTACAGCAAACATATTCCACAATCCTAGAAGTTTAAAGCACCAAAGGCTTATTTTTTTCTTGCTACACACCTATCATGAGCAAACAGTGGAATCTTCATATTTGCACATGGGATCCAATGTGGAGTTTCCACTATCTGGAACATTGCCATCAGAAGAAGAGAGCATGTCAGATTGTGGACCAACACTTAAAGGCCTCATTTCTTGGGTAAATCAAATCACATTTGTGCTTCACTTTAAGGGAAGTGAGAGACATCAACTCTGCCACGTGCTGCCCCGTAGGAGGAGAACCAGGAATAATGTTGGGTAGCTGTAATGGCTATCTGAGAATTGTCCCTGTCCTTCAGAAATGTTCTGCTCCATTGTCATTAGGGCAGAAAATGATATGGTTAGATAGCATCACCAACTCAATGGAAGACAGAGGAGCCTGGCATGCTACAGTCCAAGGTACTGGACATGGACTGTACAGTCCAAAGAATTGAACATGAGTTAGAGACTGAACAACAACATGGTCATTACTCCTGTCATTTAAATATTATCCCCAAAGGATCAGTTTGTTTGTTTGTTTTCTAATACCAAATTCCCTTTGATGTTGAGAAAAAATACAACAAATTATATAATTATAACATAGGAAGAATTATACATGTTTTGACTTCAGAGAATGTGCTTTAGTCTCCTTTGTATCCCTAGCACGTAGAAAAATGCTTATGATGAATCTTAGAGGCACTAAGTAGTGTTTATAAGGGAAAATTTAAAAAAAATAAGAATTAAGAATGAGTAATTTTTAAAAGTAGAAAAGTAATGGAATCTTTGAATTTTCAATCTAAATGAATAAAATAATTACTTTGAATTCAGACAGAAAGTGAAAAATATACAAAGTAAAAAGAATGTATGCCAGCCAACATTCTACTGTTTTTTCCCTCATAGTATCAAAATTTTGTCCTGCCAGAAACCTGCTACCAGTCTTATTCTCTTACTATACATTTCCATCCAAGGTGATATGGTGAAATCATAGAGTAAAGGCCATGTTCACCTTTTGCTTTTCTATTATGAGGCAACCAGCACCTTAATTAAGGCCCTCCCATAATAGGTAACTGATGAAAATTTGTTGAATAGTTCCTTCAGGTATCTTCAAGGCTGAAGATACTCTCCATGTGATAATTCCTAAGTCTATAGATCTAGTCCACACTGCTCTCTTTTTTAACCTTCAAATATATGGGAAAGATTGAAGTCAAGAGGAGAAGGGGATGATGGAGGATGAGGTGGTTAGATGGCATCACCGACTCAATGGACATGAGTTTGAGCAAGCTCTGGGAGTTGGTGATGGACAGGGAAGCTTGTCCATCACCAACTGCTGCAGTCCATGGGATCACAGAGTTGGACATGACTGTGACTGATCTGACAGACATACACACACACACACACACACACACACACACACACATATATATATGCTGAATATATATTCAAGTATATATAATGTATGTATTTGTATATATATACATATATATTTTGACAGACATGTATATTCAGATATAGATGCCTATACTAGAAAATTCCACTTGTTTTTCTATGGGCACCTCAACCTATACAAGTTAAAGTGGAATACATTAACTCTACCTCTTTCCACACCTGATCTTCCTCTGACCCTCTACTCCATGGAAAGTACTACCAGAAATTCAAGCATCATTCTTGACTCTTTCCTCATCTTTAATTTCAACAATCACTCAGTAAGTACTTTCCAACCAAACTTCCCCTATCCTTTCTTTATTATTTTCTTCTCTCCAGATATTTGTCAGTGGCCTAGATTAAGCCACCTTTATCTTTCATGTGGTTAAGACAACATTCTTAACTTTTGCTCTTTAGTAATTTTCTCTCCAAGTGATACACAAAATACTGATTACATAATTTCCATGCTTTGGCTTCCTTGGTAGCTCAGCTGGTAAGAATCCACCTGCAATGCAGGAGACCCTGGTTCTATTCCTGGGTCGGGAAGATCTGGAGAAGGGAATAAACTACCCACTCCAGTATTTTTGGGCTTCTATAGTGGCTCAGCTGGTAAAGAATCTACCTCCAATGCAGGAGACCTGGGTTCAATCCCTGGGTTGGGAAGATACCCTGGAGAAGGGAACAGCTACTCCCTCCAGTATTCTGGCCTGGAGAATTCCAGGGACTGTTTAGTCCATGGGGTCATAAAGAGTCAGACACAATTCAGTGGCTTTCACTTTCAAGTCATTCAGTAGCTTGTTTCTGCCTTCAGTTAAAAATACCAGTATAAAATATATTTTGTTTATTTTTTGTTTCTTGCTCCTGTTTTTCTTTGCACCACTATCTTTAAACAGAGTTGATATCAAATCAATAGACTGGCCTTGAGCAGTGAGGTTTGTATGTCAAATCTTTGATAGCTTTGGCAATATTAAGAAAATAAAATTTGGTGAACACACACATTTTTCTCCTTTGAAAAGTTCCTTATCTCTTTGTGAAAAAAAGGGGGCTAGGAAAGTTAGAAATCTTAAAATCCATATGCCAATGCCCAGCTAATTCCATGACATCAGGTTGAGCCTGCTATATATTTTCTTTGATGTTTGATATGCACCTAGGATATTAGTCCATTTCTAAGTATCTATTAATCTTATAGCAACCCTCTTTGTGGCAACATGGAAGGTGTCGTTACTTCTATAGTGAAGATGGGGAAACGGAAACCCCAGTGCATTAACTGGTTTACCTAAAATCAGTTATTCTGTGAGAGCAGATAGGAACTTTCAGTTTTATTCACCCTTTTTATTTACTTACTCTACTGCAAAGATTCTCTGAGAGAGTCAAAGTGGGAAGAGAAACTACCAGTGTACATCTTGGAAGATCAAATCTAGATATAAAGGAAAAGGGGAATTATGTAAACTAAAAGCTGGCTTAAAACTCAGTATTCAAAAAACTAATATCATGGCATCTTGGTCCCATCATTTCATGGCAAATGGATGAGGAAAAAATGGAAATAGTGGAAGATTTTATTTTCACGGGCTCCAAAATCACTGCTGATGGTGACTGCATCCATGAAATTAAAAGATGCTTACTCCTTGGGAGAAAAGTTATGACCAACCTAGACAGCATATTAAAAAGCAGAGACATTATTTTGCCAACAAAGGTCCATATAGTCAAAACTATGGTTTGTCCATTAGTCATGTCCAAATGCGAAAGTCGGACCATAAAGAAGGCTGAACACTGAAGAATTGATGCTGTCAAACTGAGTCCCTTTGACTGCAAGGAGATCAAATGAGTCAATCCTAATCAACCCTGAATATTCATTGGATGGACTGATGCTCAAGCTCCAATGCTTTGGCCACCTGATGCAAATAGCCAGCTCATTAGAAAAAAACCCTGATGCTGGGGAAGATGGAAGGTTGGAGGACAAGGGGAAGACAGAGGACTATATGGTTGGATAGCATCACCAACTCAATGGACATGAGTTTGAGCAAACTCCAGGAGATGGTGAAGGACAGGAAAGCCTGGTGTGCTGCAGTCCCTGGGGTTGCAAAAAGTTGGACAGGACTGAGTGACTGAAGAGCAACAAAATGAAAATTATGGTGATAATTTGACCATAAAGGATTTCCTGCTTTTTCTGTACCATAACATTCCTACCTATAGATTTTCATTTCAATATTCCCGGTGCTTCAAAAATTTAGCCATATACTTGCAAGACAAATAGTGAGTTCTTAAATAAATAAGTCAAGTTAAATTCATTCAGTTGTGTCCGACTCTTTGCAACCCCATGAACTGCAGCACACGAGACCTCCCAGTCCATCATCAACTCCCGAAGTCCACCCAAAGCCATGTCCATTGAGTTGGTGATGCCATCCAACCAACTCATCCTCTGTCATCCCCTTCTGCTCCTGCCCTCAATCTTTCCCAGCATCAGGGTCTTTTCAAATGAGTCAGCTCTTCATATCCGGTGGCCAAAGTATTGGATTTTCAGCTTCAGCATCAGTCCTTCCAATGAACACCCAGCATTGATCTCCTTTAGGATGGACTGGTTGGATCTCCTTGCAGTCCAAGGGACTCTCAAGAGTCTTCTCCAACACCACAGATTGTGATAAAAGATAAACATGATTACAATAAGGCTATTCCTAGCATGCTTGGGTTGTGCATACATTAACTCAATTCATTTTTAACCATAATTTTATGTATCTGTTACCTATATATTTTTTGACTGACAGCATAGTAAATACTCAAAATATATGACTGACTTTTAGTAATTTTAAATAATAAAATATTACACTACCATCATGGATTATTAAATAGTTCTAGAAATTCTATTTCTGAGTTTTGATATTATTTGCAATGCTTATTTCTTCTATGCTCTATAGCTATCTTCCACTATATTAAATTCATTTTAACGAGAGAATATTTGTTAACCTTATTGTTTTTGCTTGAAACTATATTTGGTTATGATCCTCAAACAAAAACCATTTCAGACTAATCACTTTCTCTCTCTTTTTCAAAAACAAACTTGTCATAGTTTATTTAGAAGGTAGGTGTCATTAAAATTTAGAATGAAATTATGTAATTGCAATTTTTAAAAAAATTTTGAATGTGAATCTAACAATAAGTATAATTTAGACTATAGTTCATTCAATCGGTCTATTTCTCTATCTTTCTTTGTACTTAATTTCTTACTGAAGTGAAGTTAGAACATCTTAGATGTGATCCATATGGTAAAAGAGAAAGGATTTAAAGATGTGACTAGGTGGGAGGGGGGGTTCAGGATGGGGAACACGTGTACACTCGTGGTGGATGCATGTTGATGTATGGCAAAACCAATACAATATTGTAAAGTAAAAAAAATAATAAATAAAAAATAAATTAATAACAAATAATTTTAAAAATAAAATAAAGATATGATTATAACATATTTAATAGTTTGGGTTCTAGTTTTTAAATTTTATTTCTTTCTATATAGATATAGATCTATGAGAGAAGGGGCTGTAAGTGTGACCTTTGGGCACTTTTGCCACATCCTCTTATGAAAATAAGCAATTAATAGGTTAGTAATTTAAGCGAATGTAATAATCTAACAGTATCTTTAAAGTTGACAATGAAATTCACAAATTACTGTTTTTTTACTTGCATTGCTGAAATCACTCCATTTCTCTGAACTTAAATATTTTCTCTGAAAAATGGAGAAACAATATTGACTGTACTCACTGTTAACTAATAAAAATGATTGCTATGTTCTTAATAGATGCAAAGTGCTAGCCAAATATAAATGTTAAATGAAGCAATAAGTCTTATGGAATGTTTCTCAGCTCTGTTAAAAAGCTTGGATATTACATCTCTGTAAAAATTAGAGATGTTCTATCAATGAAACCATGGTACAGTGTGCTGATTTTTGAATGTAAAGGCTGAGTAATTCTGTGTTTAGCTACCATGTTTGAGAGACATCTATAATAGAAGTCTATTTAAAAATGCATGTCCTGAGAATGAGAGGTAAAATATTGAGCAGGTCACTTGACCAAAGAACAAATTTTGTTTTAAAAAATAATGCTTTGTATTTCTAATTCCTAAATCACCTAATACTATGAATAAAAACTTTCTCACTATATACATAGCACCTAGTGCTCCTTGGAAAATTTACCTGGTAAGAGACAGAAAAAATGTAAAAATGATTCAGTTAGTTTACCTACCCTCTGATGGTGCAAGCTTATTTAAAATAATCTAAGAATTTATAAATAAAATAGACATAATAATACATTCAATTTTAAGTGCCTAATGGAGACCAATAAACCTCACAAGGGCATCACAATGGAGTATGTATCATGATAACCATTTTACAGATGAGAAAACAAAGGCTTAGGAATGTGATTCTGCAAAGTCACATTCCTCTGGGTGAGTGACTAAAATTTCATTCTATACCTATATAACTTGCAAACCTCTTTATTTTTATGTTATCGTAACATGAATAAAGACAATGAAAGCTTATAAATAATTGAAGTTTTTTATCATGTATAACTTTCAAATAGCAGCAAATTATCATAAAGAACAGATTTAGATTTGTGATCATTAAGTTGAAGGTTGAAGTAGATTCATACACAAAAGTTTGAAAAAGTGAAAGTGTTAGTCACTCAGTTGTGTCTCACTCTTTGCAACTCCATGGACTGTAACCCACCAGGCTCCTTTATCCCTGGAATTCTCCAGGCAAGAATACTGGAGTTGGTAGCCATTCCCTTCTCAAGGGGATCATCACAACCCAGGGATTGAACCCGAGTCTCCTGCACTGCAGGTGAATTCTTTACCATCTCAGCCACAAAGGAAGCCTGTTTAGTTCAACTTGTATTTGTTGAGCAAATATTGTGCTTGGCACAGTGCTTAATGTAAATATACACACATATATAAAATTTATATTAATTAATTATATTTACTAATTTAATTCTTACAAACCTACCCTGTAAGTTATGTGTAATATAAATAAATTATGCAAATATACAAATATATATATTATGTTTCTGGGTTTTTTTTGGAGAACCTTAAAATAGGAAATATCTTTGACAAAGGAAGCAAGAATATACAACGGATTAAAGACAATCTCTTTAACAAGTGGTGCTGGGAAAACTGGTCAACCACTTGTAAAAGAATGAAACTAGAACACTTTCTAACACCATACACAAAAATAAACTCAAAATGGATTAAAGATCTCAACATAAGACCAGAAACTATAAAACTCCTAGAGGAGAACATAGGCAAAACACTCTCCGACATACATCACAGCAGGATCCTCTATGACCCACCTCCCAGAATATTGGAAATAAAAGCAAAAATAAACAAATGGGACCTAATTAAACTTAAAAGCTTCTGCACAACAAAGGAAACTATTAGCAAGGTGAAAATGCAGCCTTCAGAATGGGAGAAAATAATAGCAAATGAAGCAACTGACAAACAACTAATCTCAAAAATATACAAGCAACTCCTACAGCTCAACTCCAGAAAAATAAATGACCCAATCAAGAAATGGACCAAAGAACTAAATAGACATTTCTCCAAAGAAGACATACAGATGGCTAACAAACACATGAAAAGATGCTCAACATCACTCATTATCAGAGAAATGCAAATCAAAACCACTATGAGGTACCATTTCACGCCAATCAGAATGGCTGCGATCCAAAAGTCTACAAGCAATAAATGCTGGAGAGGGTGTGGAGAAAAGGGAACTCTCTTACACTGTTGGTGGGAATGCAAACTAGTACAGCCACTATGGAGAACAGTGTGGAGATTCCTTAAAAAACTGGAAATAGAACTGCCTTATGACACAGCAATCCCACTGCTGGGCATACACACTGAGGAACCCAGAATGGAAAGAGACACGTGTACCCCAATGTTCATCGCAGCACTGTTTATAATAGCCAGGACATGGAAGCAACCTAGATGTCCATCAGCAGATGAATGGATAAGAAAGCCGTGGTACATATACACAATGGAGTATTACTCAGCCATTAAAAAGAATACATTTGAATCAGTTCTAATGAGATGGATGAAACTGGAACCTATTATACAGAGTGAAGTAAGCCAGAAAGAAAAACACCAATACAGTATACTAATGCATATATATGGAATTTAGAAAGATGGTAACAATAACCCTGTATATGAGACAGCAAAAGAGACACTGATGTATAGATCAGTCTTATGGACTCTGTGGGAGAGGGAGAGGGTGGGGAGATTTGGGAGAATGGCATTGAAACATGTATAACATTATGTATGAAACGAGTCACCAGTCCAGGTTCAATGCATGATACTGGATGCTTGGGGCTGGTGCACTGGGACGACCCAGAGGGAGGGTGTGGGGAGGGAGGAGGGAGGAGGGTTCAGGATGGGGAACACAGGTATACCTGTGGTGGATTCATTTTGATATTTGGCAAAACTAATACAACATTGTAAAGTTTAAAAATAAAATAAAATAAATAGGAAATATAAAATGGAAATATATAAACAAATGTGTATGTATATATATATATTATATTATATTTCTGTTTCCTTTGGAGGACCTTAAATTAGGGGAAAAAAAGTTTGCTGTTATAATCAGTTCAGTTCAGTTCAGTTCAGTGTTCAGTCACTTCCAACTCTTTATAACCCCATGGACTCCTGCAGGCCAGGCCTCCCTGTCCATCACCAACTCCAACTCAACTCATGTTGAGCCTACTCAAACTCATGTCCATCACGTCAGTGATGCCATCCAACCATCTCATCCTCTGTCATCCCCTTCTCCTCCCACCTTCAATCTTTCCCAGCATCAGGGTCTTTTCAAATGAGTAGGTTCTTCACATCAGGTGGCCAAAGTATTGTAGTTTCAGCTTCGGCATCAGTCCTTCCAAAAAATATTCAGGACTGATTTCCTTTAAGATGCACTGGTTGGATCTCCTTGCTGCCCAAGGGACTCTCAAGAGTCTTCTTCAACACCGCAGTTGTAAAGCATCAATTCTTCGGTGCTCAGCTTTATTTATAGTTCAACTCTCACATCTATACATGACAACTGGAAAAACCATAACTTTGACTAGATGGGCCTTTGTTGATAAAGCAATGTTTCTGCTTTTTAATATGCTGTCTATGTTGGTCATAGCTTTTCTTCCAAGGAGTAAGAGTCTTTTAATTTCCAGCCAAGATGAATGAGTCATGGAGATTTCTGACAAAATGTGGTCCACTGGAGAAGGGAAAGGCAATCCACTTCAGTATTCTTGCCTTGAGAACCTCATGAACAGTATGAAAAGGCAAAAACGTATGACACTGACAGATGAACTCCCCAGGTCAGTAGGTGCCCAATGTGGTACTGGAGAAGAGTGGAGAAATAACTCCAGAGAGAATGAAGAGCCAAAGCAAAAACAACACCAGTTATGGACGTGACGGGTGATGGAAGTAAAGTCCGATGCTGTAAAGAGATTGCATAGGAACCTGGAATGTTAGGTCCATGAACAAAGGCAAATTGGAAGTGGCCAAACAGGAGATGGCAAGAGTGAACATTGACATTTTGGGAATCAGTGAACTAAAATGGATTGGAATGGATGAATTTAACTCAGATGACCATTATATCTACTACTGTGGGCAAGAATCCCTTAAAAGAAATGGAATAGCCATCATAGTCAATAAAAGAGTCCAAAATGCAGTACTTGGATGCAATCTCAAAAATGACAGAATGATCTCTGTTCGTTTCCAAGCCAAACCATTCAATATCACAGTAATCCAAGTCTATGCCCCAACCAGTAATGTTGAAGAAGCTGAAGTTGAACCGTTCTATGAAGGCCTTCAAGAACTTCTAGAACTAACACCGCAAAAGGGTGTCCTTTCTATTATAGGGGACTGGAATGCAAAAGTAGGATGTCAAGAGATACCTGGAGTAACAGGCAAATTTGGCCTTTGTAGTACAAAACAAAGCAGGTCAAACTCTAACAGAGTTTTGCCAAGAGAATGCACTGGTCATAGCAAACACCCTCTTCCAACAACACAAGAGAAGACTCTACACATGGACATCACCAGATGGTCAATACTGAAATCAGATTGATTATATTCTTTGCTGCTATAATAGTTGTATATAATTGATTGATATTGCCCATTAATTTAAAAACCAAATTAATTCATACTGACTTTTGAATTTTAGCTATTTTTTGTCTTTCTAGTTTTTATTTTAGCAAAAAGATAACCCAAGACTAAGACCTGGCTACCAAGAGTCTAAACTTAACCTAAAAGTTATACCCTATATTTCTTCAAAATATTATTCTACATTTTATTTCAGTATTAGAATTAAGGCTAGTTTCTAGACAAGGCTATGGTTTTTCCAGTAGTCATGTATGGATGTGAGAGTTGGACTATAAAGAAAGCTGAGCACCAAAGAACTGATGCTTTTGAACTGTGGTGTTGGAGAAGACTCTTGAGAGTCCCTTGGGCAGCAAGGAGGTCCAGCCAGTCCATTCTGAAGGAGATCAGTCCTAAATATTCATTGAAGGACTGATGCTGAAGCTGACCAATACTTTGGCCACCTGATGTGAAGAACTGACTGCTTGCAAAAGACCCTGATGCTGGGAAAGATTGAAGGTGGGAGGAGAAGGGGATGACAGAGGATGAGATGATTGGATGGCATCACTGACTCAATGAACATGAGTTTGAGCAAGATCTGGGAGTTGGTGATGAATAGGGAGATCTGGTGTGCTGTGGTCCATGGGGTCACAAAGAGTCGGACAGGACTGAGCAACTGATCTGAACTTAACTGAATTGATGTAGAATGAAAAATGACTATAAAATTCTTCCTAAAACTTGTTTTAAAAATAAATTATATAAGATCAACAGTGATATAATTTTTTTGTGATGCCACGGAAATTGTTAGATCTTATTCAAAGGACTTGAACACTATCCATTAAGAGGAAAGTTTTGTTTATAAATTATTTGAAAATCTTGTTTCTGGATCCCAGCTTAATGAAAATCAAAACCCTCGTAGTTCATCCATTTTACCGCCTATTTATTAACATTTTTTGCTTCCAGAATTACCAAAAGGAAAATTTACTTCCAATTTACTCAGTGATTGCATTTAACTCAATTCTTACTAGAACTACTTGCCAGACACTTGCCCCTTCATTGTTCTATGGTCATGCTATGAGCATATAAGCCATATACATCCTTCACAAACAGAGTTTCTTCTCTTTTAAGATACAATGGCTACTTTATTCACATTTTTCACTAGGTGACTTATCTTTGTTTGCAAATCTGTAGAACTTCTCAATTTTAACTAAACTTGTAGGAGAATACATTGACTTCTCCTATTATGAACACTGCAGAATAAAGGAGAGGGTGAGAGCTCTAGGGCAGAGGAAAAAGGTAGGGACAAAAGGGAATGACTGAACCAAGGAGACCTTGAGACCATCCACCCAGTTCTTGGTTTATTTCAATGGATCTCAGTAAGACTCAACTAAAGCTTGCTTCAAATTAAGATTTCCAGACTTCATTCCTAACAATTCAGATTCATTAGATCCCAAGGGGACCCTGAATTTTGAACTTGCAACTTGCTCCAAAGGTGAGTCAAGAACCATTCAAGAGAAAAAACTAGTCTAGTAATTCAGGTCTTTAGGTTTCCAAAGTTTTCACTTAGCTCAGTAGATTTTTTATTCATTTTACCCAGAAAATAGAGACCACAAATATTCAGTATATTTTTCCTCCAACATCTCTATTTATTTCATGTATTTCTATTTCTAACTATTTAGAGATTATTTATTAGGTTCATTGATATCAGGTATCTTATATTTTCTCAGTTTTATTTTTATCCTTGTTCTACCAGAGTTAGTTTCACTCAAATGTGACTCTTACTGCTACTGCTGCTGCAAAGTCGCTTCAGTCGTGTCCAACTCTGTGCGACCCCAGAGACGGCAACCCACCAGGCTCCCCCGTCCATGGGATTCTCCAGGCAAGAACACTGGAGTGGGTTGCCATTTCCTTCTCCAATGCATGAAAGTGAAAAGTGAAAGTGAAGTCGCTCAGTCGTGTCTGACTCAGCAACCCCATGGACTGCAGCCTACCAGGTTCCCCCATCCATGGGATTCTCCAGGCAAGAGTACTGGAGTGGGGTGCCATCTAACCAGCACATAATTTCCATGAAACCAGTTCTGCTATAATGTCACATACAAAATTCTGATATCTTTCTCATGTTCCTCTAAGCATGACCTTATTTGGGGCCTACCCTGGCTCTGGAAGCCCATTGTGGCTTCACATTCTTAGGCAGCTAACATTTATTATACGAGAGAGACCATCAGCTGTAAACAGATGAAGACTAATGGTGGCTAACTTCAGGGTCTGGATATATATGTCATGTTATTTGGTAGCTGATGATCCTCTTTCTCACAAATCTGTAAGGACAGTGTGCATTCTGTGTGACTACATAAGATAGAGGACTGGAAATTTTCATTCCCCAAGGCTGCACATTTGCCCCTTCACCTGAGACAATGGAGCTTTTAGCGTCTTGGCATCCATTCACTCAATGCATATGACATTTCCTTTGTCATCTGTTTTAATGGATGTACAGTAACCTTATGGGAGTGGAAAAGGACAACTCAAAAGGCACTCCAGCGTTGCCACTATTTCTAGTACTTTCAGAAGATGACATGATTGATGAATCAGACCTAAATGGAGCCATAGGCACTGTCAGTTACAAATACGCGGTGCATACAGTGCTCTGGTTCATATGTCAGGAGCATGGTGTATTTTTTTTTTTTCCCTTCAGAGAATAACTTAATGTTACCTTCAAAAATTTCTCCTAATGAAACAAAATAAGATTAATACTATCATAAAATTGCAATCCAAAATTACTATTGATGTTTTTGTTTCAGAGAGCCTAGAAGATTTTTTGATAGACTTCAGTAACTGTTTGAGGCACAGATAACAGAATGCATACATTTCTCAGGGATCTCTGAGACCCTTTAGGGCTGCCTAGATACTTGATTTATTCATATAAAGAAAAAGAGCCTTTTTAGAGCAGAATTAGAGCAAAAATTGATACTGTGCAAAGTTGCACTCAAATGCTGACAATGACATTGCATATCAACTTGAGATATACAATAAATACTGATTAATTAATAAAGTAATTTTAATAATTACATTAATATGATAGGTAATATACAATAATTACACCACGCCTGATGTGTATAATGTTGTTAGGCAAACTTTCAGTGCCCAATAGATTAAAAACCAAAATATATAGAAAAATTAACTAGAAAATGAGCAAGATGAAACAGGAAGAAGACCCTGAGTTCACCTCCTCCCACAGGCACACCAAAATTACAACTATTTACACAGCAACTATTGATGAAAAAAGTGGAAAACTACAGAAAAGACCATGTACAACTAAGATATAAAGAAGGGAGTGGCCACTGAAAAGAATTAAATAATGCCATTTGCAGCAACATGAATGGACCTGGGGATTGTCCCAATGAGTGAAGTAAATCAGAGGATAAAAATCACATGACATCCCTTTTATGTGGAATCTATTAAAGAAAAAAAAAAAAAAACCAAATGAACTTATTTACAAAACAAAGAGACTCACAGACTTAGAGAATGAACTTATGGTTGCCAGGGGAAACAAGAATGGGGAAGGGATAGCTAGGAAGTTTGGGATGGCCATGTACACACTGCTATATTTAAAATGGATAACCAACAAGGACCTATTGTATAGCACATGGAACTTTGCTCAATGTTATGTGGCAGTCTGGATGGATGGCAAGTTTGCGGGAGAATGGATGCATGTATATGTATGACTGAGTCCCTTTGCTGTTTACCTAAAACTATCACAACACTGTTAATTGGCTATACCTCAATACAAAAGAAGAAGTTTAAAACATAGCAACAACAAAAACATACACACACAGAAGAAACTGATGGGAAATCCTTTGCCCACAGTAACAATGGGCAAATGACAGAACCAAGACTGAAATCCAGATCTAGTGCTCTTTATCTCTTCTTAAATTAAAAGACATGAAAATGTGTCTGAATTAATCTGAGACCTTATAAACATAGATCTGGCCAAAAGAAAACAAAAGAGGAACTAAAGACAGGACAAGTAGGAGGTTAGAGACACAGTATAGTCAAGACCCATACTACTAGTGGATAACTCACAAATGACAGGATAATTATAATTGTAGAGGTCCTTCCCAGGGAGCTAGTGGCCTGAGCCCCACATTGGGCTTTGCATCCCCAGTGTAATGTACAGCACAGTAAATACTAACTCTGCTATAGGTTATTTATGAATGTTACTAAGAGAAGAAACTCTGAGTCCTCATCACAAGAAAAAAAAATTTCTGTTTCTTTAATTTTGTATCAGTATGAGAAACTTGGGCTTCCCAGGCGGTGCTAGTGGTGAAGAACCTGCCTGCCAATAGAGGAGACATGAGACGCAGGTTCCATCCCAGGGTTGGGAAGTTCCCATGGAGGAGGACATGGCAACCCACTCCAGTATTCTTGCCTGGAGAATTCCACGGAAAGAGGAGCCTGGCAGGCTATGGTCCATGGGGGTCACAAAGAGTCGACACAGCTGAAGCGACTTAGCACGCAAGCATGAGAAACTTACTGTGATAATCATTTTGTGAAATACATAAGACAAATCATTATACTATACACCTTAACTTTATACAATCCTGTATGTAAATTATATCTCAATAAAACTAGAAGAATAAAAAATAGATTTTTGCATTTCTGAAAAAAAAGTAGCTAGAGAAAATGAAAGTTATAAAAAACTCTATAGATACTCAAGAACAGAATTAAAAGATAATTTTGTTCTTAGAATTTAGAAATATATATATACATATAAATTCTCAATACAAAATATTCCTTAATATTTAGTAGAAAGAGTTCAGAATTCATGATTTTGTGAATTGGTGGTATCATTTTGGAAATAACATGAGCCATAAGTATATTCATATTTTTGACATGATAATCTCAAACATAAATAAATATAAAAAACACACTAGTAGATATCAAAATAGATATAAATATAGATATGAAGTACCTATTTATTTAAAAGACTATTTCAAATAGATTGCCTGTCACATTTTAGGAGTATAGATAGAAAAAGGAGAATATGTTTATAAGAGGAAATGCAGAAAATAAAATCTAAAACATTGTTATTTTTACAACTACTTAAGTATTAATAAGAAAACGTCTAGATGGAAAAATTATAAAAAGGGTTGTTTCATTTGACACTTTAATTTTACTTTTCAATTTACTTTTTCAAATGTTTTAATGATCATAGTATGGAGAAACAGTAAACTGGGTTTTCCCTTACCTTCTGTATGACCTTCGATTATGTCATTTAACATCTCTGAATTTCAGGTTACACATTTGCAAATTGCAGATAATGAAATCTTATTAAGGAATACTTGAAATCACAGTGGTAAATTTCCTGGACTATCGCTTCTGCCACTTCAGGAATAATCAGGAAATAGTTTACATGCATTCCTCTTTCAACCCTACTATGTTCGCTTATCCCGAATGTGAAGGAAGTAGACTGGACTGGATGCTCTCCAAAGTGTCTCCATCTATAGTTACAGGTTTTATTTCAGTGTTTTTTCTAATACGTCGAACATAATGTCCTTAAAAAGCAGAGTGTTCATGTTTTCTCTAGGATCTCTACAGTACTAAGAAATAATCTCTCAACTGTATTCCAAGGGGACTGTGAGATTTTTCTTCATAAAGTGCCAGAAATAGAAGTGATTGAAAATCCAGCTCTGCTATTTGAGGAAAGAAAGAAGAACTGGTGATTTAAATAGTTATTCATAATAAATACCATCCTCTCAAAATAACATTAAGATAATTAAATCACAAAACAGTAAAAAATAATTTCATTCATATAATAAGATAAATCAAAGAATTAATTTATTCATTTAAACAACTTCTGTAAGTTAAACACCAAGCTCATGACAAAATCAAAGATTTTCCTGAATTCAAAAGTAATGTAAATTTACAGCTCCTCAAGTGCAAATAGACTTCTGGCTTCTGAATGTCTTCACACTCTCTGCCATTCCTGCAAAGTTGTGTTCTCTCTTGCATGCTGCTGCTGCTAAGTCACTTGAGTCGTGTCCAACTCTGTGCGACCCCATAGACAGCAGCTCACCAGGCTCCACCGTCCCTGGGATTCTCCAGGCAAGAACACTGGAGTGGGTTGCAGTTTAGTGGGTGAAAGCGACAGCTCTGTTAGGACAAAGGATTCTCCCTGCCAAGCCACAGTGCTGCTTGATGATCTTTAGGAGAATGCAATTGTGAGATTATCATTCCTATGAAAAAGTGAGTGCATTTCTCATTATGGATCACTTCTGAATAATGAAATGCTAATATCACACTTTTATTCTGGTTCATCTTGTAAAAGGTGTGATGACTATCCATTTAAAGTTAATTTTGGCTATTTTTCTTAGCACTTATTTCTCCCCTCAGCCTCGGGAAACGATATATATTCCATTGGTTAATAAATTTGCAGATGACATAAATTTCCCCATGACCTGGCTGCACCACATTTTTAACAATATATAAATATGGTGAAAATATATGTAAATAAAAATGAAACTTGTCAATATTTATAAGTTTTAATACAGATTGTACTGTGAGATCTTCAGAAGAACATATCTTATAACTCTCTCTGCTCATCCACACAAAAGATTCTGTTGAAGTTATAACTTAATTGACAATTATTTTGGTATATTATGTGTCCCGTTTCTTCTTCCATACCAACCACATTAGAATTCCCGTGTATTAATTTTCTAGGCCTGACATAGCAAAATACCACAAGCTGAATGACTTGAAAAGACAGAAATTGATTTTCTCACAGCTCTGGAGGCTAGAAGTGAGAAATCAAGGTGTCAGCAGAGTTCATCCTTCTGAAAGATCTGAGTGAGAGAGTCAATTCCTACGCAGATTGATAAGAAGTCTGGGGTCCCAAAGAAGGAGAAAGGGGTCTGGGGCTCTCAAAGTGGAGGTAGGGGTCTGGAATTCTCAAGGACAAAGAAAGGACAAACTTTTTTTTTTTTTTTCTGTCTACATTCCTTAGTCGTAGTCACATAAAAATTTTTTTGTTTGTTTTTTGTTTTCTTTAAGCCCTGAACTGATGATTATACAACTCAGTTTAAACTCTGTACTAGGGATTATACAACAACAATGTATCCTGCTTGAGGACAGTTTTTCCTTCCTGAAAACCTTCCAACTAATCCTATTATCTTGGAATGTATATTATGGGAGTGTGTCTGGTAGGATCTTTCTATTGTTAAATTCTAATCCTGTTATCCTAAAATGTAAATTGTGGCAGGGGATCTGGTAAAATTTTCACAAACTTGAGACATTCTTTTGATTTATTGTAATAAATAATAAAAAAGTATATATCTCCCTTGCTAACACCAGCAAGGGGGCACTTTCTGTCCCCCTTCTGATGTCTCTGTCAGAAGCTTTCTCTGTTCCTTTTCTCACTTTAATAAAACTCTGCTTTTATTAAAAGCTTTTTAATAAAAGCTCTTGAGTGATCAAGCCTGGTCCCTGGTCCCAAAGCAATCTTCAGAGGTCACGAATCTGACATTGTTCACTGTAAGCTATCATGAACAAGGGTTGGCTCCATGCTCCTCTACTAACTTCTGGTGATAGCTGGCAATCCTTGGTGTTCTTGACTTGGACGTGCATCACTTCAATCTCTGCCGCTGTCTTCATGTGGCCTTCTCCCCTTGTGTCTTTACACCTTCTTCCTCCTGTGTGCTTCTATGTCTTCACATAGCACCTTCCTCTTTTATAGGGACTCCAGCAATGGTGGTTCAGTTGGTAAAGAATCCACCTGCAATGTGGGAGACCTGGGTTCGATCCCTGGGTCGGAAAGATGCCCTGGCGGAAGGCATGGCAACCCACTCCAGTATTCTTGTCTGGAGAATCCCAATGGACAGAGGTGCCTGGCAGGCTACAGTCCACAGGGTCGCAAAGAGTAGGACATGCCTGAGCAACTGAGCAGGGCAGGGCCATATTGGATCAAGGGCCCATTCTATTACAGTCATCTTAACTGTATTCACTTCAGTTCAGTCGCTCAGTCGTGTCTGACTCTTTGCGACCCCATGAATTGCAGCACACCAGGCCTCCCTGTCTATCACCAATTCCTGGAGTTCACTCAAACTCACGTCCATCAAGTCGGTGATGCCATCAAACCATCTCATCCTCTGTCATCCCCTTCTCCTCCTGCTCCCAATCCCTCCCAGCATCAGGGTCTTTTCCAATGAGTCTACTCTTCCAATGAGGTGGCCAAAGTACTGGAGTTCCAGCTTTAGCATCATTCCTTCAAAAGAACACCCAGGGCTGATCTCCTTCAGAATGGACTGGTTGGATCTTCTTGCAGTCCAAGGGACTTTCAAGAGTCTTCTCCAACATCAAAGTTCAAAAGCATCAATTCCTCGGCACTCAGCTTTCATCACAGTCCAACTCTCACATCCATACATGACCACTGGAAAAACCATAGCCTTGACTAGACGGACCTTTGTTGGCAAAGTAATGTCTCTGCTTTGGAATATGCTATCTAGGTTAGTCATAACTTTTCTTCCAAGGAGTAAGCGTCTTTTAATTTCATGGCTGCAGTCACCATCTGCAATGATTTTGGAGCCCCAAAAAATAAAGTCTGACACTGTTTCCACTGTTTCCCCATCTATTTTCCATGAAGTGATGGGACGAGATACCATGATCTTGGTTTTCTGAATGTTGAGCTTTAAGCCAACTTTTTCACTCTCCTATTTCACTTTCAAGAGGCTTTTGAGTTCCTCTTCACTTTCTGCCATAAGGGTGGTGTCATCTGCATATCTGAGGTTATTGATATTTCTCCCAGCAATCTTGATTCCAGCTTGTGCTTCTTCCAGCCCAGGGTTTCTCATGATGTACTCTGAATATAAGTTAAATAAGCAGGGTGACAATATACAGCCTTGACGAACTCCTTTTCCTATTTGGAACCAGTCTGTTGTTCCATGTCCAGTTCTAACTGTTGCTTCCTGACCTGCATACAGGTTTCTCAAGAGGCAGGTCAGGTGATCTGGTATTCCCATCTCTTTCAGAATTTTCCACAGTTTATTGTGATCCACACAGTCAAAGGCTTTGGCATAGTCAATAAAACAGAAACAGATGTTTTTTCTGGAACTCTCTTGCTTTTTCCAAGATCCAGAGGATGTTGGCAATTTGATCTCTGGTTCCTCTGCCTTTTCTAAAACCAGCTTGAACATCTGGAAGTTCACAGTTCATGTATTGCTGAAGCCTAGCTTGGAGAATTTTGAGCACTACTTTACTAGTGTGTGAGATGAGTGCAATTGTGTGGTAGTTTGAGCATTCTTTGGCATTGCCTTTCTTTGGAATTGGAATGAAAACTGACCTTTTCCAGTCCTATGACCACTGCTGAGTTTTCCAAATTTGCTGGCATATTGAGTGCATCACTTTCACAGCATCATCTTTCAGGATTTGAAATAGCTCAACTGGAAATCCATCACCTCCATTAGCTTTTTTCGTAGTGATGCTTTCTAAGTCCCACTTGACTTCACATTCCAGGATGTCTGGCTCTAGGTCAGTGATCACACCATCGTGATTATCTTGATAGTGAAGATATTTTTTTGTACATTTCTTCTGTGTATTCTTGCCACCTCTTCTTAATATCTTCTGCTTCTCTTAGGTCCATACCATTTCTGTCCTTTATGGAGCCCATCTTTGCATGAAATGTTCCCTTGGTATCTCTAATTTTCTTGAAGAGATCTTTAGTCTTTCCCATTCTGCTTTTTCCTCTATTTCTTTGCATTAATCGCTGAGGAAGGCTTTCTTATCTCTTCTTGCTATTCTTTGGAACTCTGCATTCAGATGCTTATAGATTTCCTTTTCTCCTTTGTTTTTCACTTCTCTTCTTTTTCACAGCTATTTGTAAGCCTCCCCAGACAGCCTTTTTGCTTTTGCATTTCTTTTCAATGGGGATGATCTTGATCCCTGTCTCCTGTACAATGTCACACACCTCCATCCATAGTTCATCAGGCACTCTATCTATCAGATCTAGTCCCTTAAATCTATTTCTCACTTCCAGTGTATAATCATAAGGGGTTTGATTTAGGTCATACCTGAATGGTCTAGTGGTTTTCCCTACTTTCTTCAATTTCAGTCTGAATTTGGCAATAAGGAGTTCATGATCTGAGCCACAGTCAGCTCCCGGTCTTGTTTTTGCTGACTGTATGGAACTTCTCCATCTTTGACTGCAAAGAATATAATCAATCTGATTTCAGTGTTGACCATCTGGTGATGTCCATGTGTAGAGTCTTCTCTTGTGTTGTTGGAAGAGGGTGTTTGCTATGACCAGTGCGTTCTCTTGGCAAAACTCTATTAGCCTTTGCCCTGCTTCATTCCATATTCCCAGGCCAAATTTGCCGGTTACTCCAGGTGTTTCTTGACTTCCTACTTTTGCATTCCAGTCCCTTATAATGAAAAGGACATCTTTTTTGGGTCTTAGTTCTAAAAGGTCTTGTAGGTCTTCATAGGACCGTTCAACTTCAGCTTCTTCAGCTGTACTGGTTGGGGCATGCTATGCTATGCTATGCTAAGTCACTTCAGTCGTGTCCGACTCTGTGCGACCCTGTAGATGGCAGCCCACCAGGCTTCCCCGTCCCTGGGATTCTCCAGGCAAGAACACTGGAGTGGGTTGCCATTTCCTTCTCCAATGCGTGAAAGTGAAAAGTGAAAGTGAAGTCGCTCAGTCGTGTACGACTCTTAGCGACACCATGGATTGCAGCCTAACAGGCTCCTCCATCCACGGGATTTTCCAAGCAAGAGTACTGGAGTGGGGTGCCATTGCCTTCTCCGGTTGGGGCATATACTTGGATTACTGTAATATTGAATGGTTTGACTTGGAAACGAACAGATACCATTCTGTCATTTTTGAGACTGCATCCAAGTACTGCATTTTGGACTCTTCTGTTGACCATGATGGCTACTCCATTTCTTTTAAGGGATTCCTGCCCACTGTAGTAGATATAATGGTCATCTGAGTTAAATTCACCCATTCCAGTCCATTTTAGTTCGCTGATTCCTAGAATGTCGACATTCACTCTTGTCATCTCCTGTTTGACCACTTCCAATTTGCCTTGATTCATGGACCTAACATTCCAGGTTCCTATGCAATATTGCTCTTTACAGCATCAAACCTTGCTTCTGTCACCAGTCACATCCACAACTGGGCATTGTTTTTGCTTTGGCTCCATCCCTTCATTCTTTTTGAAGTTATTTCTCCACTGATCTCCAGTAGCATATTGGGCACCAATGACCTGGGGAGTTCCTCTTTCAGTATCCTATCATTTTGCTTTTTCATACTGTTCATGGGGTTCTCAAGGCAAGAATACTGAAGTGGTTTGCCATTCCCCTCTCCAGTGGACCACATTCTGTCAGACCTCTCCACCATGACCCACCCATCTTGGGTGGCCCCACAGAGCATGGCTTAGTTTCACTGAGTTAGATAAGGCTGTGGTCCTAGTGTGATTAGATTGACTAGTTTTCTGTGATTATGGTTTCAGTGTGTCTGCCCTCTGATGCCCTCTTGCAACACCTACCATCTTACTTGGGTTTCTCTTATCTTGGAAGTGGGGTATCCTTTCACAGCTGCTCCAGCAAAGTGCAGCCACTGCTCCTAACCTTGGATGAGGGGTATCTCCTCACTGTCTCCCCTCCTACCTTGAACGTGGAGTAGCTCCTCTCCGCCCTCCTGTGCCGGCGCAGCCACCACCCCCTGGACGTGGGGTTACTCCTCTCAGCCGCCGCCCCTGGCCTCAGGCGAAGGGTAGCTCCTCCCGGCTGCCGCCCCTGACCTCCAACGTGGGGTAGCTCCTTTCGGCCACGCTTCTATGAGGTCCATCCGTAATTAACTGTATTAATTACATATCAAATGGACTTATTTCCAATTAAGGTCAGACTCTCATGTTCTGATGGTCAGACTTTAACGTATACTGGGGGAGGCACAACTCAACCACTAACTCTCTGTTAATACTACTAACAACATTTTAAAAGTGCTAAGTCATTTCGGTCGTGTCAGACTCTTTGTGACCCTATGGACCCTAGCCTCACAGGCTCCTCTGTGCATGGTATTCTCCAGACAAGAATACTGGAGTGGGTTGTCATTTCCTTTTCCAGGGAATCTTCCCCACCCAGGAATCAAACCTGTATCTCGAAAGTATTCTGCATTGGCAGGCAGGTTCTTTACCATGAAAGCCCCCGAGGAAACTCAGTTAAGAAACCTCCCTAAATGGCTCCTCTGAACAATGAACTAGCACCTGTCTCTTCTCAGGCTAATCACAAACCACACAGCATTACCAGTCATGTGACTGCCATTCTGAAGACTTCAAAGTCACAATATTATTACTGCTTTGTGGCATTCATTACATAGAAAATAGTTTAAACTGTTGGGTTTATTCTAATAGACCCAAGCACCATATTACCTCACATATTGATTTTATTTCCCATGTGATCAAAGACATTGCATACAGAGAGAGACTCCTAATATTTTACAAAATCATCCATCACACATCAGACTGACATCTTCTCAAATGACTAAGGGAGGCTATGAAGGTCTAATCCCTGACTAATGCCCCTATTTTAAAAATCCCCTGTAGACATCCATTAGCCAATATTTTGAGAGAAACAAGCCAGAGGAGACAGCTCTATCAGTATCAAAGGGACTGCTTTTAAAAGTGACCTTGCCTATTGAATATCCAGCATGGTAAGAGAGTAGCATTTTTATACACATATAGACTCATTCACTTCCATACACGTCCTCTGGAAAATGCTGTGCAGAAAAGAAAGCTCTAGAGAATGATAACACGTCTGTTAGCAGAAATGAAACTTGTTAAAATGCGACCTAGGACAACCTGCAATCAAATCAGTGGAGCAAAATCCTCTGTGAGCCAACAGAAAGCATAGCACCAACATCTACAAGACATCACCTGGTTATATGCCTCTGTGTGTATTTTTTATAATCCATGCTTAGAATTCTATACATTTACAGACCTCTGGTGAGAAACTTCCAACTTGATTAAGAGCTGAAAAATCTAGAATGTTAATGTAAAGCATACTGATTCCCCCTACCCCCAAAATTGATTTAATTAAAAGATAAGAATTATGTTGACAGTTAAGTAAAAGAAATAACTTCATATTGTTTCAAAATCAAATCATTTTACCAACTTAATCCTTTTAGTGTACTAAGTTTTCATGAAGTTAAAGTATGTTTTCCCAGTAGTTGTATATGGATGTGAGAGTTGGACTATAAAGAAAGCTGAGCCCTGAAGAATTGATGCTTTTGAACTATAGTGCTGGAGAAGACTCTTGAGAGTCCCTTGGACCGCAAGGACATCCAAGCAGTCCATCCTAAAGGAATTAGTCCTGAATATTCATTGGAAGGATCAACGCTGAAGCTGAAACTGCAATACTTTGGCCACCAGATGTGAAGAACTGACTCCTTGGAAAACACCCTGATGCTGGGAAAGATTGAAGGCAGGAGGAGAAGGGGACGACAGAGGATAAGATGGTTGGATGGCCTCACCGACTCGATGGACATGAGTTTGAGTAAACTCTGGGAGTTGTTGATGGACAGGGAGGCCTTGTGTGCTGCAGTCCATGGGGTCCCAAAGAGTTGGACAGGACTGAGTGACTGAACTGAACTGAACTGAAAGCATGTTTGAGAAAGTAATTACGTAAATCCTACATGAATTTGTTATCTGTGCTTAGACAATTTCATTCTGCCCATATACTGCTTGGATGAACTATTTGTAATCCGGCTGATATGGAATAATTGCTTTTTCACATTTTCAATGGATCAAAAGAACCAGTATGATCCAGTAATGAAATGCATGTAGTCTACACATTAGTTCACATAATCCATGCACATTTATGTTTACTAGCCTTGCCAACAATTCAGTTCAACCATTTTTGAACAGGGGTATATGAGACATATTCATATAACCCAGTGTCTTCTATCTATTTTATGTCTATTTATTTAGTATCTATTATGTACATAATAGTGAAGGCTATTTATTTTCCAAGATATTCTCCCTTTCAATGGAGCAACTTAACATCCTCTTTGATTTTGGGCAATTTCAAGAAAGATTGTGTTTGGGTGAATAAAGCATCAAACGTCAAAAGAATTTTAAAAATTTTTATAGATCTTCCTAATTTCTGGCTTTATAGAAAAATGCTGGATTCTTTTATCTGATCAGCATTTAATATAGAACAAAATGTTGTCGCTGTTGAAGTGTATCAAAACAAATGAAGATTCACATAGATAAATACTTTGAAAATAAAGGAACATTTACACAGAATTTTTAATAATTGTGAATATTCTTCTTTGATACTGTATCAAGATTGTACAACAATATTTTCTTAAAGTTACTTGCAGTGTAAAATCTGAAACCATGTTTAAAAAAGTTTCATACTATGTGACATGAAAATCCATTGATTTATCTTCAGCTTAAAATGGATATTTTACTCATGCATGAATTTATAACATCACTCATTTGTCACTGACATATAGATTTTCTAAAAGAAGACATTTTATTACACAATGCAAAAATTATTCATGTCATCATTAACCTCACCAGAAAAGTCTCTACATGTTGGGAAGTTGTCAAGTTCAGATAGTTAAATACAACTTTTCAAAATTGCAATTCTTGCTTCAAATTTTAAATTTTTATCAATGGCAACTGTGAGATTTTATATATATATATATATATACACACACATATACATATATATGGATCTCTACTCCTGATTCCTGACACAGATTTCCTAAAATCCTAGAAAATAGAATGTTAGAAGAATCCTTCATTCTAACATTTAATTTTTGACCTTAGTTCCAGGCATAGAGCTATAAAAACCCTTGTGATTTCCTAAGTGATAAGAGTACTAGAAGCATATTTTTTTTCCTAAATTTAATTTTTAACCCAGGTTCCTTACACAGGCCTCCTAAGTCCCTTGGAATTTCCTGAATGGTAGGAGAGTCTTTTGTTCTAACAAGGTGACTCTTGAGTGGTCACCAGAAAGACCAAACCAAGATTAGAACCTTGAAAGTGTCAACTCCACCCCTCACACATCAGAGACAGAGGAAGGGCTGGAAATATAGTTAGTAATTGATCATGAGTACATGATGATGCCTCCATAAAACTCTTAGCAGTGTGGGGTTTGGAGAGTTCCCAGGTTGGTAAACGCATATGTGTACCTACCAAGAGGGTGATGTCCCCTAAATCCGTAGGGACAGAAACTCCAGGACTCAAGATGTTCCCAGCATTTGACCATTGTATCTCATCACCTAGCTATTTTTTTATATCCTTTATTATGTAATATTATTAAATAATTATTATTAATCCTTTAATAATGATAATTAATAATAAATAATTATGATTAAATAATATTATTAAACATGTTTCCCTGAGTTCTAACACACATAAATGTGTCAGAACTGAATCCAAGGGAGGTGGTGTCATGGGAACCTCTGATAGTCAAGTTGGACAAAAATTATTAGTAACCTGGGGACCTACCCCTTTGCTACTAGTATTGTGGGTGGGGGGCATTGTTGTGGAACTAAGCTCTCAAGCTGTGGAATCTTTTGCTAACCCCAGATAGTGCCAAAATTGAGTTAAATTATAAGGGCCCAGGTGGAGTGACAGAAAACTGTTTGGTGTGGTTTAAAAACCCACATATCTGGTATCAGAGGTGTTCTGAATGTGGGAAAGTGTGAGAGTAAACGGGAAACATAGGGAAACTGAGTTTTCCCTTCTCAGCAATGAATATTGTTAGTCTTTTTCTTGAAGTAACAGGCTCATTGTGTTTGTTTACAACACTGGGGTTTGGGGTAGGCAAGCTGGAATCAAGATTGCCAGGAGAAATATCAATACCTCACATATGCAGATGACACCATCCTTATGGCAGAAAGTGAAGAGGAACTAAAAAGCCTCTTGATGAAAGTGAAAGTGGAGAGTGAAAAAGTTGGCTTAAAGCTCAACATTCAGAAAACCAAGATCATGGCATCTGGTCCCATCACTTCATGGAAAATAGATGGGGAAACAGTGGAAACAGTGTCAGACTTTATTTTGGGGGGCTCCAAAATCACTGCAGATGGTGATTACAGCCATGAAATTAAAAGATGCTTATTCCTTGGAAGGAAAGTTATGACCAACCTAGAGAGCATATTCAAAAGCAGAGACATTACTTTGCCAACAAAGGTCCGTCTAGTCAAGGCTATGGTTTTTCCTGTGGTCATGTATGGATGTGAGAGTTGGACTGTGAAGAAAGCTGAGCGCTGAAGAATTGATGCTTTTGAACTGTGGTGTTGGATAAGACTCTTGAGTCCCTTGGACTTCAAGGAGATCCAACCAGTCCATTCTGAAGGAGATCAGCCCTGGGTGTTCTTTGGAAGGACTGATGCTAAAGCTGAAAGTCCAGTACTTTGGCCACCTGATGCGAAGAGTTGACTCATTGGAAAAGACTCTGATGCTGGGAGGGATTGGGGGCAGGAGGAGAAGGGGACGACAGAAGATGAGATGGCTGGATGGCATCACTGACTTGATGGACGTTAGTCTGAGTGAACTCCAGGAGTTGGTGATGGACAGGGAGGCTTAGCGTGCTGCAATACATGGGGTTGCAAAGAGTCAGACACGACTGAGTGACTGAACTGAACTAAAGACAATTCATAAGTGAAACCAGTGTCAGTGTGTCTGCATGTATATGTGTGATTGTGTGGGTTTCTGTTTGTGCTTTGTCTGCCAGGATGCATTTTTGAAAGAATATAGCAGTAAATAGAATAGTGACTACTAGTGGATTTTAGTGCCACTGCTTTAGCATGAGCTAAGGAAACAAGTCTTATCTACTAATTGCCTGTGTACTGTTAGGGACAATATAAACATACAGATAAAGGAAAATAGCATTAGTGCAATTATCAGAATAGTTTTGATGTCATCTTGTATATCCTTTAAAGGGGCCTCAGAAGTCCCTAGAGGTCCATGGATCATACTTTGAGAATCACTGATAGGCCAGGACTCCTTAGAGAAGATAAAAGCCACATCTCTTACTTATATTTATATATTTGTAGTATTAGACTATGATGGTGTACTGTGCTGTGCTTAGTAGCTCAGTTATGTCCAACTCTTTGCAATCCCATGGACTGTAGCCCACCAGGCTCCTCTGTCCATGGGGATTCTCTAGGCAAGAATACTGGAGTGGGTTGCCATGCCCTCCTTCCCAGGGATCAAACTCAGGTCTCCCACATTTCAGGCAGATTCTTTACTATGTGAGCCACCAGGGAAGCACAAGAACATTGGAGTGGGTAGCCTATCCCTTGTCCAGAGGATCTTCCCACCCCGGGACTCAAACTGGAGTTTCCTGCATTTTTGGTGGATTCTTTACAAGTTAACAGGAAAGCCCAATATTAAACCATACTTTATATTAACTCATAATTACTATTTGTGAAATACATGTCTTGTTTAAATATATTACTTTTTGTTTCAGATAACTTTAACTGAATTATTTCCCCCATTCAATGTTTTCCAAATTCAAATAAGAAAAGGCAGAAATTAAAAATGTTTCCTAGACATTCCATGATATAAAACACTTAGAGAGTCTTTTACTTGACAAGATTCAGTTTTGTATATTCTTCTTTGCCCATTATAATGATCACTATGTACTGCTGACAATTTAAAACTTCAGCTTTTTACTCTTGGCCTTATTAACTGCAGAAATTCTCATTATGATTTTAACCCATGGAAGATCAGACACAAATTTTTCTTGACAGCTTGAACATTAATTTAAAAAAATGTATGGCCATTTTATGACCTGAATTGTCAGAAGTCTTCTTTCCAAAAATTTAAATTAAATTGAAATTTCAAGTAGATACAACCTTAGTCTTTAATGAATATTATTTCAGGAGCAAATGTAGGCACACAAAAAAGTTGATTTGTCTCCAAGAATTGAATAAATTTGAAGATAATCTTAGAAAACTATTCTTAGATGATCGTGTCAAATTATATTCACAAAAAAATTTATTTACAAAATACAAGGAATATGTACATGTAAGCATACTTATGTATGTGTATTTTATTTTTACACATATACTGCTGCTACTGCTAAGTCACTTCAGTCGTGTCTGACTCTGTGCGACCCCGTAGACGGCAGCCCACCAGGCTCCCCCATCCCTGGGATTCTCCAGGCAAGAACACTGGAGTGGGTTGCCATTTCCTTCTCCAATGCATGAAAGTGAAAAGTGAAAGTGAAGTGGCTCAGTCGTGTCTGACTTTTAATGACCCCATGGACTGCAGCCAACCAGGTTCCTTTGTCCATGGGATTTTCCAGGCAAGAGTACTGGAGTGGGGTGCCATTGCCTTCTCTGACACACACATATATATATATATATATATATATATATATATATACACACATGTATACCTGTTTATCTGCCTATATCTATATCTATCTGTCTGTCTATACTCATTCTTTATTGGCTATTCCATCCATTTCATCATTAAGGTCTGTCTTTCATTTGGCATAAACTCGTTTCTGGAACCAATTTTTAAATTAGTGTCAGTTGTAGTAAAATTTAACATCATCATAAGTTAGATTTGTATCCTTTGATTAACTCTAATTTTAGTATACTTATTAGATAAAAAATTTTATAATGATATTGTACAAACTAATAAAGTTCTGTAATTAATTCATTCAGATATGTATTTCAGACACTGTTTTTCACACTTGGAAGAAAGTATTATGATGACTGACATGGTTCCTTTCTTTCCCATCTTCCATTAAGTTAAGGGAGAAAGCAAAAGTTAGTAACTATGTAAACCCATGAACAACATATAATTTCAGAAGTATAAGTATTTTCAAGAAAATAGAACTGAGGGCTGGAAAATAAAACTGAAAGCTGAGTGAATCTAATTTAAATGGTCAAAAAAAGCATCTTGTCAATATTACAAACTGAAACTGTAATGATAAGAAGCTATCTTTATAGAGATCAAGAAGGGAGAGTTTGGGGCTGCAGTTTTTGTGATTCTTAGTAAAACCACAACAGAGAAGTGGTCATTTCATAGAACAACGTGGTCATTTTTACTCTGATGTAAGATGAATAAGCAAAATGAAAGGGCTCAGATTCCACTTAAGAAGGCTTTAGTGGAAGATCAAGTTACAAGGCTTGAGAGAAAATACAAAATCCTTTCAAGTTTACATGGGAATGGATGTAGAGAAATACGGAGCAAACTGGAGAATGTGGTATCAAAAAACTTAAGATAATTATGGTAGAGCATGTTTTATGCTTATAAGAGTTGTGGTAGACTGAAAATAGCTCCCCAAAGATGTCTACATCTGTGATGGTCAACTTTATGTGTACCTAACTGGACCGTGGGGTCCTCAGGTATTTGTTTAAATATTATTCTGGGTGTATCTGTGAGTGTATTTCTGGATGACATTAACAAGTAAAGCAGATTGCCCTCCCCATTTTGGGAGAGCCTTATCCTACTTGGTGAAGGCCAGAAGACGATGAAAGACTGATTAAGGGAAGATTCCCTCTCCCTGCCTTACTGCCTTTGAGTTGGGACACTGTTCTTCTCCTGCTTTGAGATTCATATTCAGACTGGACCTTTTATCATCTGCTGGCCTGGTTTTAGGCCTTCAGACACTGAAACTATACCATTGACTTTCCTTAGGCTCCAGCTTGCTAGACCTTGGGACTTCTCAGTCTCGATAATTCCATGAGCCAGCTCCTTTTATGTGTTGTTTTGTTCTGTCACTAAGTCCAGCCGGACTCTTTGCAACCCCTGGACTATAGCCCACCAGGCTCTTCTGTTCCTGGAATTCTCCAGGCAAGAATACTAGAGTGGGTTGTCATTTCCTCCTCCATGGGCTCTTTCCAACCCAAGGATAGAATCCATGTCTCTTATGTCTCCTGAACTGGCAGGTGAGATTTTTACCACTAGCACCACCTGTGAAGCCCAATACAACACCCTTGTTCTTGCTCAGTCCCTCAGTCATGTCCCACTCTGCAACCCCATGGACTGCAGCATGCCCAGATTTCCCTGTCCTTCACTATCACCTGGAGTTTGCTCAAACTCATATCCATTGAGTCAGTGATGCTATCCAACCATCTCATCCTCTGTCACCCACTTCTCCTCCTGCCTTCAATCTTTCCCAGCATCAGGGTCTTATTTCCAATGAGTAAGCTCTTTGCATCAGGTGGCCAAAGTATTGGAGTTTCAATTTCAGCATCTGTCCTTCCAATGAATATTCAGGGTTGATTTTCTTTAGGACTGACTCGTTTGATCTCCTTGCTGTCCAAAGGACTCTCAAGAGTCTTCTCCAGGATCACAGTTCTAAAGTATCCTTTCTTTGGTGCTCAACCTTCTTTACGGTCCATGAAACTGGAAAAACCATAGCTTTGACTATACAGACTTTTGTCAGCAATGTGATGTCTCTGCTTTCTAATATGCTGCCTAGATTTGTCATAGCTTTTCTCCCAAGGAACAAGTGTCTTTTAATTTCATGGCTGCAGTCACCGTGCTGCTGCTGCTGCTGTTAAGTCGCTTCAGTCATGTCCAACTCTGTGCGACCCCATAGACAGCAGCCCACCAGCATCCCCTGTCCCTGGGATTCTCCAGGCAAGAACACTGGAGTGGGTTGCCATTTCCTTCTCCAATGCATGAAAGTGAAAAGTGAAAAGTGAAAGTGAAGTCGCTTAGTCATGTCCGACTCCTAGGGACCCCATGGACTACAGCCTACCAGGCTTCTCTGTCCATGGGATTTTCCAGGCAAGAGTACTGGAGTGGGGTGCCATTGCCTTCTCCGGCAGTCACCCTAGAACCCTGTAAATGTGTTACTTAAATGACAAAAAGGACTTTGCCACAGTGATTAAATTACAGTTCTTGGGAGATAAATCTGGATTATCTTTGTGGGCCCAATATAATCACAGGGATCCTTGTAAGAGGGAAGGAGTCAGTACTACAGACTGAATGTGCTTCTCCACAGATTCATATATCTTGCATATATTACACTCAAATGGAGAAGGAAAATCAAGAATAGTTTACTAAACTTATGGAAAGGAGATGCTTTACAGAATAGATTTGAATCTCTGCAGTGTCTGGAAGGATAAGAAAGAAAGGAGCTAAAAAGGCCTGAAATAAGAAATTTCCATATAATTACTATCTTTATATGACTATTCTAATGTTTGTATTATAGGATTCCAGGACTACTAATCCTACAAGTCATATTCACCATTTAGTTTTTTTAAAAATATTATAGTTTGGCTTTTTTTCTAGGCATTTTCAAAACAGTTTTAGCCTTAAAGACATAATTTTATTCTTGATTTTCCTAATTTACTAGTTGAAGTAAACTTCTTTCTCCAAACTTCTTTCTAAAATAATTTGAAGCTTTATTTCATTTAGTAATTTCACATTAACTTATTGAGTGTTCACTTTGTTCCACCAGGATAAAGAGAAAAATATGAGAAAATTTAAGAGTTGAGTTATAATTCATTGTATTTATAATTTACCCTTTTGATTTGTAGCATTTTCTAATCTATAAAGGGTATCCTACTTCATAATGAAATTGCCTTGGGTCAAAAATTCAAAACCAAAGCTATTCACAATAAAGCACACAGAAATGTAGTAATTAAAATGGCATAGTAATAAAGTATCATATTGTGATGACTTCTTTTAAAGTAAAAAGACCACACATTATATTTCATCACTAATTTTACATGAAAAGATTAATAAATCCTTTCTCTTTTCTGTATGCCTGCATGTTAGAAAATAACTTGTGCCTGAATAGATATAATTCATTCAACAGCAATTTCTTTTGTTGCTATTGTTGAGGGTTTAAAAAAATGTAGTTTTTTAATTAGAAAAAGAAAACATTTGTAACAACTCATGGAATATAACTATTTATGTTATATCAGTACTCTTACCTTCTCCTCTCCTTTTCTCTCCCTCTCCATTGAAGTATGCTAAGCAATGTTAGCAGTTTGCTTTTCCCCTTTTAAACATTTTTTTAACCTTATAGAGAGACAGAGATATACGTGTTAAGCTGCTTCCATTGTGTCTGACTCTGTGACCTCTATGGACTGTAGCCCACCACACTCCTCTGCCCCTAGGATTCTCCAGGTAAGAATACTGGAATGGATTTCCATGCCCTCCTCCAGATCTTCCCCGTAGAGATACACACATATGGTTTATTTTCCTTTTTAAATATGTTTATATTTTTCAAAAACAGATTTACATGGGTGTTCAGTCACTTCAGTTGTGTCTGATTCTTTGTGACCCTATGGACTGTAGCTCACCAGGCTCCCCTGTCCATGAGGTTCTTCAGGCAAGAATACTGGAGTGGGTTGCATGTGCTCCTCCAGGGGACCTTCCCAGCTCAGGGATGGAATCTGTATCTCATGTCTCCTGCATTGGCAGGTGGGTTCTTTACCACTAGTGCCACCTGGGAAGCTCCAAATACAGAATTATTCACTGCTAAATAATGTGTTATAGATGTATTTCTAGGTCAATGTATAAATAATAAGCTAACTTATTTAACTGCTTCATTTTCTAGTTGCAAATATAGCATACCTTAATTAACAATTCTGTGTCATTTGATATTCGGGTTATTTCCACTTAGATAACATTCCTCAGTCAATATCATTATCTATCCATGTTATTGTTTGTTTTGTAGCAAGATTTACTCCTATTGAGTACTGCAATATTCTTTTCCTCAAAATTTGATCCAAAATATACTTCTACCAACAGTGCATAACTGTGTTCTTCCCTCACAAACTTAAAAGAAGTGAATGCTACCAATGTTTAAAATAGTCACTAATACAAGAGGTTTAAGGAAAAATGTAGTTTTTGCTGTTATAAATTTTCATTTCTCTAATAGCAAGGGCTTTTGACTTGCTTTCTAATATAATTTTTTGAATATTTTAAAATTTTTTGTGAGTTAACTACCAGTTTGTAAACTGTTTTGTTTTTTTTTAATTGGTATCTGTATTTTTTATAAATTTTTTAAAAATTTTCTTTATGCTTGTGAATTTAACTCCTGGCTTATTATACCTATACTTCACTTTGTTTTGTATATGAATAATTTAATTTATATAATTTTATATGACTATTTACCTTGATGTTTTCTAATATTTTATTTTCATAACTCAAGAATATACCATTTTTCTTATTTTTCTGTTTACATATAAATTTTCCCAACACTGGCTATTAAAAAAATTGTACGTCTTAAATTTAAAAATGATAATACAATGATTCCTTTTTATACAAAAGGCCTACATATATTAACTGTTAATATTTTCTGTTTTAATCTATGCATCTCTATTATATTTGCTGAGCCATTTAAAAATGTCACATAATTCTTGATACTTTATGCTGAAATACTTTACATGCATCTCCTAAAAATTAGAAAAACAGGTGGTTTCATTCAGTCAGTTCTTCCATTTCACAAAAGACATCAACATTTTTCCCCTAATGCTGTTTACTATAAATTTATATTAAATTTTCTCCTTTTACTCTGGAAATTCATAGTTAACTGCCCATCCCCTCCGCTTCTCCCCACTGAAGCATAATTCACCTGTTGGTGAAGTCAAATTTGATCACTTTATTTTTGAGAAAATTGCAATCAGACCTTTTTAAGGGAAAACCTACTTATTTTTCCCCTTTGTAATTCTCAGGTAATCTACAGAGTGGCTTTGGCACTGTTTTAATTTGTATACTCTGAAACACTTTAATTGTTGGCTTTAGCATCCATTTCTCTTCCTGTCTTTCATACTCCCTCTTACATACACACATACCACACAAAGGACTCACGGGTTTTTGTTTGTTTACTATCAATCACAGAAATGATAGTAACAAATTAGTAATGTTGTTATTTAAATATGCCAGATTGAGCCCATAAACCCATAGGATGCACTTTAGGCTTGACTTTGCTTTTTGGCATATCTTCTTTGTTAGTTTTTGAATTCTTTGTTTTCTGATTTAAGACATCCCAATGTTACCTAACACTTCTCCTTTCCTGGTCTAGGAAGTAGTCATTTCTCCAAGGAGCTCTGATTCTTTTTAGTGAGGAATGATTCTTGAAAACGAAGATATCCATCCTTCTGGTTCATTCATATTATCCTACTTCTGTTGCTGATTTTTTTCCCCCTTCACCACTAGTTCTCTAAGGGATATTTCATGTTACCAAGTGCCTTTCTTTATTCTTGTAGTGGAGCTTTTCCAACATAGCCACAACTGGTCCTTGCACTTTTCAAGTCTCTTTCTTTCAGATTTCTAGAGTCTAGGAGCCTAATTCAATGGCATTGTAAATATTTTCAGTATTTCCTACTTTGACTGATACTTTTCTTTCCTTTTGTAACTAACCCAATTTGCTGCTGGTTCTATGTGGGCACTGGAGTTAACATGGCTGGTCTCAGAAGGTCCACTTACATGAAAGATAACTTATTGAGAAATTATTATCTCCAAATTATCTGCTGTTGTGTGTTATTTGATTTTGCTTGCTCTCCTTGCCAATCTGTTGCTACTTTCATTAATTTTGATTTTATAGCTTTTTAAATTAAAAAAATTTTTATGAAATTATTTAAGGTTCTTAATTTTCCTCCAAATGAAGTTTTGGCTCTGTTGTATTCTTTTGGCTGATATCATCCTTTGTTAAATTCAAAATAGCATGTGATTTTCATTTCCATTTATTTTTTTTTAATCCAGGTTAAAATTTTAAGTGTTACTTTTATATATTTGCATATGGTTATAATATGTGGTCTATACAATCTTAAAAGAAGTTTTCAAGACTCTTTGACCATATTATTAAAAATATCTTCTTTTTAAGATATATTTAGCTTTCTTGAAATGTCAAGCCTAAAATAGATTAATTAAACTCCTCCACTCTAATTGAGATTTTAATGGTATCATTGTATTATTAGGTGTTTAAAATATATACAACGTATAGCACTGTGAACCAACATTCTCTTCTTACCTATCTAATATGTCGTTCCTATGGGTAAATATTATTTTTAAAAAAGCTTTAAGATGAGGAAACAATAGAAAATTAAAATTATGGGGCATTACAAAATAATTGTTTATTATCCTTCAAAATGTCAAGGTTGAATTTTTCAGAGAAAGTCTGAGGAACTGGTGCAGATGAAAGGAGACTAAAAACAGATGACAACTGAATGTACTGTAAGACCCTGAATTAAACCTTGGACAATGATAAGCAAAAGGTATAAAGGGCATTATTGACATCGCTGGCTTCCCTGGTGGCTCAGGGGTAAAGAATATGTGTGCCAATGCAAGAAATGCTGGTTCAATGCCTGGGTCAAGAAGGTTGCCTGGAGAAATAAAATGGCAACCCACTCCGGTATTCTTGCTCGAAAATTCCATAGACAGAGGAGCCTGGTGGCTAGAGTCCATGGGGTTGCAAAAGATTTGTCAAGACTTAGCTACTAAACAACAACAATTGGCATAGCTGCTGCTGCTGCTAAGTCGCTTCAGTTGTGGCCAACTCTGTGTGACCCCATAAAAGGCAGCCCACCAGGCTCCTCTGTCTCTGGGATTCTCCAGTCAAGAATACTGGAATGGATTGCCATTTCCTTCTCCAATGCATGCATGCATGCTAAGTCACTTCACTCGTGTCCGACTCTGTGGGACCCTATAGACAGCAGCCCACCAGAATCCTCTGACCACAGGATTCTCCAGGCAAGAATACTGGAGTGGGTTGCCATTTCCTTCTCCTTGGCATAGGTAAAGAACTTTGAATATAAATATATTGAGAGAGAGAATAATGAAGCAAAACAATGCGAAAGAAAAATGTGAACAATGATCAAATTTGGGTGGAGAATTCCTTTTACTATTTTTGCATCTTTGGTATAAATTTTGAATTACATCAAAATTAAAAATTGAAAGAATTCTTAAAAGAAAAGGTGTCAGGAAAGAATCACAAATAAATCAGGGCTTCCCTGTTAGCTCAGCTGGTAAAGAATCCACCTGCAATGCAGGATACACGGTTCAATTCTTGATTTGGGAAGGTCCCCTGGAGAACCAATAGGCTAGCCACTCCAGTATTCTTGGATTTCTTTGGTGGCTCAGACAATAGTCTGCCTGCAATGCGAGAGACCTGGGTTTGATCTCTGGGTTGAGGAGATCCCCTGGAGCAGGTCATGGCAACCCATTCCAGTATTCTTACCTGGAGAATCCCCATGGACAGAGGAGCCTGGGGAGCTACAGTTCATGGGGTCGCAAAGAGTCGGACATGACAGAGCAACTAAGTACAGCACAAATAAATCAACCATTTACATTGATGAAATTACTCATGGAGTACTCATAACAAGTAGCAAACACATCAAAGCAAAGAAATTAAAAGCAAATTTTTATTAAATGTAAATAAGATTATGATTACATACCTGATTCTATAGATTGAACCTATATAAATGAAAGATGTGTTAATCTATGTGTGCATCTTTGTCTTTAGGTATTACAAGAAGCCTTCCAGAACCAGCTGCGACCAAAAAGTCTCTTGTTCAGTAAGAAAAAATAAGATAGAAAGACAGATTGAGAGCTATAGAGACATACAAGAAAAAACAGAGATAGAACTCTCCTCACTTAAATTGTTAAGCTTGTTCTTTCCATCTGATTTGATCATTTTAGATCACATGCCTATCTCAGGATATGTCATGCATTGCTCTCCCACCTATTTAAAAAAGAAAACTATAATTCGAAAGAATAAAGAATCATTTTTGGATGAAAAATATGAAGCAGTTTTATGTGTTTAATATCATTTGCACTATAGTCACATGTAAGAAAATAATGACTCTAACAAGTATAAAAAAATTGCAAATGGAATTATGGATATAGCCAGATTGTGTTTGTGTGTGTTTGGATTTTTTATTTTTGATACAATTAAATCCAACAAGATGAAAGAGCAAGGAAATAGATCAATTGTAACTGTTGAAGGAAATTTTGATAGCATTGTAAGAAGACAAAGTATCATGTGAAGTATAAATGGAGGCTATTTTTGATTCATGAGCTGAAGGATTACATGATCTTCATGTTAGACACAGAAGATCTCTTTGTCCCATTATCTCTTTCATTTAAATAAGCCAAATTCTAAAAAGAGAACATCTGCCCCTTTCAAACTGCCAAAATTATATTCCTGAGATAATTTCCTTATGAATAAATTAGCATAAATTTTTGCTAAAGATTAAATTACTATTAAAAGCCAAATTTCTATCTATGTGAAAACATTTTCTAATTGTGGAAACCAGTGAAAAATTAGACAAATTATACCCTATATGATTCAGCAGAGTAAAGTTATCAATTCTCCCCAAATTGGCCTATACATTTAATGCAACTCCTATCAAAGTAGCAGCAAAGTTTTGTTAAGACACAGACAAGTTCATTCTAAAATTTATATGAAATTGTATAGAGCCTAGAATAGATAACACAATCTTGAAAGAGGAGAATAAAATGGGAGTAATCATCCTAAGAATTAAGTCCTACTACATAGCTAATCAAGACAAGGTAGTATTAGCAGAAGAGACCTATACATTTATAAATGGAGAAGAATGGAGAACTCCAAAATAGATCCATACAACATGCTCTGCTGATTTTTGACATAGTTACAAAAGAAATTTAATGGAGAAAGCATAGTATTTTTTAAAAAGGATGATGGAGAAATCAAATATCCATTAGGAAAACAAAATGATATAAATCTAACCTCAAGTATCATGCAAAAATTAACTTCAAATTGATCACAGCCTTAAACATAAGGCTACTGCATTTTTGGCAAATTACATAGGAGAAAATTGTCAGAATCTGGAATTGAGCAAATAGTTCTTAAACTTGTCATCAAGTGCATGATCCATGAAAAGGAAACTTTGATAAATTGGACTTTATCAAAATGAAATTAATTTGCTCTACAAAAGATCCTGATAAGAGTATTAAAAATAAAGTTAAAGACTAGGATAGTAATACTTGAAAACCACATTTCCAACAAAGGATCAGGATCTGGAATCAAGACAGTATGGTACTGGCACAAAGACAGAAATATAGATCAATGGAACGAAATAGAAAGTCCAGAGATAAATCCACGCACATATGGACACCTTATCTTTGACAAAGGAGGCAAGAATATACAATGGATTAAAGACAATTTCTTTAACAAGTGGTGCTGAGAAAACTGGTCAACCACTTGTAAAAGAATGAAACTAGAACACTTTCTAACACTATACACAAAAATAAACTCAAAATGGATTAAAGATCTAAACGTAAGACCAGAAACTATAAAACTCCTAGAGGAGAGCATAGGCAAAACACTCTCCGACATACATCACAGCAGGATCTTCTATGACCCACCTCCCAGAATACTGGAAATAAAAGCAAAAATAAACAAATGGGACCTAATTAAAATTAAAAGCTTCTGCACAACAAAGGAAACTATAAGCAAGGTGAAAAGACAGCCTTCAGAATGGGAGAAAATAATAGCAAATGAAGCAACTGACAAACAACCAATCTCAAAAATATACAAGCAACTCCTACAGCTCAATTCCAGAAAAATAAATGACCCAATCAAAAAATGGGCCAAAGTACTAAATAGACATTTCTCCAAAGAAGACATACAGATGGCTAACAAACACATGAAAAGATGCTCAACATCACTCATTATCAGAGAAATGCAAATCAAAACCACAGTGAGGTACCATTTCACGCCAGTCAGAATGGCTGTGATCCAAAAGTCTACAAGCAATAAATGCTGGAGAGGGTGTAGAGAAAAGGGAAGCCTCTTACACTGTTGGTGGGAATGCAAACTAGTACAGCCACTATGGAGAACAGTGTGGAGATTCCTTAAAAAACTGAAAATAGAACTGCCTTATGACCCAGCAATCCCACTGCTAGGCATACACACTGAGGAAACCAGAACTGAAAGAGACACGTGTACCCCAGTGTTCATTGCAGCACTGTTTATAATAGCCAGGACATGGAAGCAACCTAGATGTCCATCAGCAGATGAATGGATAAGAAAGCCGTGGTACATATACACAATGGAGTATTACTCAGCCATTAAAAAGAATACATTTGAATCAGTTCTAATGAGGTGGATGAAACTGAAGCCTATTATACAGAATGAAGTAAGCCAGAAAGAAAAACACCAATACAGTATACTAACGCATATATATGGAGTTTAGAAAGATGGCAATAATAACCCTGTATGTGAGACAGCAAAAGAGACACTGATGTATAGAACAGTCTTTTGGACTCTGTAGGAGAGGGAGAGGGTGGGGAGATTTGGGAGAATGGCATTGAAACATGTATAATATCATGTATGAAATGAGTCGCCAGTCCAGGTTGGATGCACGATACTGGATGCTTGGGGCTGGTGCACTGGGACGACCCAGAGGGATGGTATGGGGAGGGAGGAAGGAGGAGGGTTCAGGATGGGGAACATGTGTATACCTGTGGCAGATTCATGTTGATATATGGCAAAACCAATACAATATTGTAAAGTTAAAAAATAAAATAATAAAAAAAAGGATCTGGAATATATATTTTTAAACACTCAAAATTCAACCATAGAAAAATAAATCAGCATAATTAGAAAATGGGTCACAGACATACACTGAAATTTTGCTGAAGAGAATAAACATACAACAGATAAATACATGAAAAAATGTTCAGTATCATAAGCTATAATGGAAACATAAATTATAAGACAATGAGATATCACTACATATCTAGTAGAATGAATGGAAAAAAAAAAGCAGTGAGAACATCAAATACTGATGATGTAGAGAAATTTCATTACTTACCAATGTTGGTATGAATATAATATTATACAGCCACTCTGAAAAAAAGTCTAGCTGTTTCTTATAATATTAAACCTGCAATTACCACACCATCTAGAAATTGCAATCTTGAGCATTCATGCCAGAATAATGAAAAATTAGGTTTACTTAAACACTCACAGCATCTTTATTTCAAATAGCCACAATCTGGAAGCAATATAAAGTTCACTTGATAGGTGATTGGCTAAACAAAGTAAGGTATGTCCATTTCATAGAATATTACTCAACAATTATAAGTAATGAATTATTGATATACAAATAACATAGGTAAATCTCAAGGAGACTATGTTCAGTGAAAATGACAAAACCAACAGTGATATTTCTGAAAATGGCAGAGTAGAGAATTCCACAAAGCAACAAATAAGCTGAGCTGAGAACGTTCATGGTCAAATCAATAAAGCAAATATATCTATATCCACCTAAGGTTAAGAAAAGCAGTTAGAGCAAACAGTAAATTAAAAATCTTGGGAAAAAAAAGAATGAGCAGGAGATATTTGGAAGGATATGCAGGAAGTGCAAGATAAGACAGAACTGTAAACTGCTTGGATGAGGTGTGAATTAGTATCCCAGCCTAGAGACCATCTACACAGACTGGGAAAAACTTGTTATTTTGTTTTTGGCTTATTATTTTGGTTTACGTTATTTTGTTTTTTGCATCAGTTGCTTAAAGAAATCTTTGGCAAATCACTGGATGATTACCAGTGTAATAGGATATGGAAATCAACAATCACATATGACAGAGAATATAGCTTTCACAAGATAATAGCTAAAAAATTAAACTCAGCCCAGTTTTTCTTGTTCCGATCTTCCCCTTGGGAACTTCAATTTAACATGTATTAATACACATGACGTTGTTCCTCAATTTATTCTCTATTTTTTAAGTCTCTTTACTCTTTGTTTTGGATAATTTCTATTGTTATATTTTTAAGTTCAAAGCTCCTGATCATCTCATCCAAACAATACAATTTTTTAAATTCAGGCATTTTCCTCTCTAGAAGTTCAGTTTGTTTTTGGATTTGTTTTCATCTTTCTACTTAACATGTTTAATCTTTGCTCTTTTTCCTTGATATGTGGCTTCAAGTTATAATTAATGTTTCAATATGCTTTCCTGCTAACTCTATCATATATTTAATTTCTGGGTATATTTCTATTCATTTGTTTTTCTCCTTATTATGGCTTATATTTTTCTGTTTTATTATATGCCTGTTTATTATTGATATTTACAAACATCATGAATTTTACTACATTAGTAACAGGATACTTTTGTATTCTCACTCATTCATTGAGTTTTGCTCTATTGTGCACTTAGAACATATTTGAACAGTTACTTAGTGTGTTTGATCATTTTGAGATTTGCTTTTAAACTTTTAAGTATGACCAGAACAAAGTTTAGTTCTTGGGCTGATTTTATCACACTACTGAGGTAATACTCTTTTAACAATTCTACTCAATGGCCCATGAATTTATGACATTTTCAACCCTGGCTAATAGTAACATCAATTATTTTCAGCCCTAAGCAAGCTCCAGGATTATATCTGCTGCTCCATTTTCCATGGCATTGGGTAGTTAGCTTCTTTTCACACATGCACTGATAGGTACTAAGTTAAAGACCTGAAGTGGACTCTACAGATTTTTTTTTTTTTTCTTTGCAGCTGTCTCTGGTAAATTATACCTGTCTTGCCTTCCCTAGACTTCCATATGCAAATCCTCAGCACAGGGAACCTCTCAGCCTCTAACTCCATTCTTCTCTGGTCCAATGCCAGAAACATCTCTCCAATTAGCAAGTTGAGGCAATTCTAGGGGTTGCCTCATTTCTTCCTCATGTCTAAGTTGTCACTATTCTACACTGTCTTAATAGACAAACAAAAAACATTCTATTTTATATGAAGAATTGGTATTGTTTCAGGCAGGAGGTAAATTTTGTCCTTGTTGCATGAATTTTCCTGAGAGCAGAGGCCACTTGCAAAAGTCATGTTGCAGTGTTGTAATGAAGATTTGAGAGAATAAACTTCAACTAGGAAAACTGTTCAGTTAGATTTGAAATTTATATGTTAAAGGAAATAAAAAATAGTGTGACTGGAGAATATTAATAATGGATGAGAAGAGAATGGGATAAAATTAAGCAGACACTGTACAAAAAATATGGTAAGTAATGTGGGCCAGTGTATAATTAAAATTATGTTGTAGATTTCCTATGAGTAAACTCTAGAGCACTTATGACTGTCCAAAGAGAGGGTAGAGTGATTAGTTTATGGATTTTCCGGTTTGTTATTTTCAAGAATGTGCTATAATATCTTCTATCTGTAGTCTACTTGATAATGTGCCAAATGTAATTATAAATGTACCATCAATAGTTTTAATAGAAATTATGGACACATAATTTATCAGAATTTCTGTTATCATAGAGCATACACTTCTAGAAATGCTATGAAAATGTATATTTCTCATATATGCAAAAATCTTGATAGATAATTTGATGACAATTTGAAATATTTTCATGACAATATCAATTGCTATGGGCTGAATTTTGTGCCCCAAAATTCATACACTGTAGTTTAACCCTCAATGTGACTGTATTTGAACATAGGACCTTTAAAAGAAAATTGAGATTAAATGAGTTCATAAGGGTGGGCTGGTAATTCAATAGGACAGATTTTTTAATAAGAAAAGGAAGAGACACCAGAAATGTGTGCACACAGAGAAAATGCCACATGAGGACACAGCAAGAAGGCAGTCTTCTGTAAAGCAGGGAGAATCCTCCGGAGAAACCAATAACTGTATCGTGGACTTCCTTGATTCCAAAACTGTGAGAAGATAAATTTCTGTTGTTTCAGCCACCCTGTCTGGAGTATTTTGTATGACTGAACTATCAGACTAATATACTAATAGTGGGTTGTGAAGCTCAAAAATCTTCTGCAAAATCTTTTTAAAAAGACAAATATGGTCAACCTAGATAATGGAAAGACTGAATACATTTTCTATGATGGTTATAAAAAATGATAATATAAAATCTTTGTAATGTGCCTATGAAGTCAAAAAATATAGAAAAAAGTTGTTGTGGAGGTATATGAGACTGTTATTTAATTAAAATTTTATTTTTTCTGTATTTTGTAATGCTTATTATGTTTTCACAGCTTATTAAAATATGCACATTTTGCTTTTTGTTCTTATTCCAAAATATTCTCAAAATTATTATCATTTTAAATTTTGATTTATTTTTCTTAATGTTGTAAGGTTCATATTTCATATAAGCTGAATCTACCTCTGGCTTTGAAGTCAGAGTGACCTGAATCTGAATATTCAGCATTCTCTGTGTCATCAATTTTTATTCTGAATCAGCCTAGCCTGAGACAGAAATTAACCCTATCCTCTCACAAACACCTCTTCTCATATGACATCTTCCCTGATCAAAAGTCCACCTCATATACATACAGTATTAGGTAGAACTATTTAGGTCAAATTCCTATTATACAGAACTATGAGAAATGAAAAATAAGTTTCCAACCCGTGTCTTTGCTTATTTGTTTTCTCATTAAACAGAAAGTCAATTCAGTTTCTTATCTCTTATTTATGTGAAGACAGTTTGAAACACAATTTAGTTTTCTAGAATTTAATGGCAAATCTATAGCAACTTTACCACGCAATTGCTGTTACAAACTCTCTACTATGTTATTTTCCCCAATTTCACTCTATTTCTTTTACTTCTAAGAGCATTTGTAGGTCTAAAATTTTTTCTAAACTCGTTGTTTCTTGTATTTCAATCTTTTTGATGCTTCTGTCCACTTTAGGTTTTTTCTCCTTTTTTTCCCCTTCGTGGGTTCACTTTCAGTTGGCATCATTTCTCATGTTCTCTCTTTATATGTAGTTTTAGATGAATTGGAAAGTAGCAAAGGTGTAAAAGAAAATGGCATAAAAATGATTGGAAAACTAGAGAAGATAATGGAAGGAGACATTTTAAAATTAAATGCAAACAGTGGTTCAGAGAGTACAAACAAAAGCAGGTGGTAAGAGAACATTCTCCAACAACTAAAACCAGAAGGGATACTAAAAGGTCAATGCATGGAGTGTACAACCAGGCTAGCAAACATCCCTCTCTCCCTCCATCAGAGAAGTAAATAGAAAAGTCACAGGAGACTTGATCAATAAAGGAACACTAAATAAAATTGCTACTGGGAAGCCAAAAACCCAAGGTTTCCACCAAAAAATAATTTTAAGTTGAAAAATTTCTTGAAGGCACCTGAAGCTATATCCTCTAAAATTTTTGAAGAAATAAATGCTCACATTGGTCCAAGATATCACTAAGAAATCAAGCTCTCTGTCACAATATATATACATTTAACTTTTTAAAATGTTCTTTACTAGCTGTGTATGTAACCTGTTAAATTTAATTAACCTCTCTTGGCCTGTTTTCCATTAATCAGTAACAAAATATCTCTCACTAGTTCATCATACAAATTAACTACATGGAGATTGCTAAGACAAGTGAACATAGCAATGTCTTAACAAGTTGCAATTTGCATCTGATGAATCTGGATATTCAAATTGAGTCTGTTTTCATTTTTGATAAGCAAGAAGAAAGCATAATCTGAACACAGGTTTTAATTTTTATTTGCAAAGTGTGTATAATTATAGATGGACTGTCTACTGGAAACCTACATTCTTTGGTTCTTACAAGATTCAGGATTTCAAATGGGCAAAACTGAATTAGAGAAATGAACAAGTTCTGGGTAAAATCCAATCACCTGTTCATTTTGGGTGCTTCAGAATAAGAAAAGGATGGACCTGAAATATTGTTATTTTTCCTAGGGTAATTACATTCAGTCAACTCCAGTGGGCAAGAGGAATAACTCTAATTAATGAAAGAGGAAATCTGATTAATGATTAACTCTGACCAATTGCTTAGTCAGGACCTTTAGTTTTTATCAAACACTTACAGCTCATCCTCCATCAAACCTTTTATCAGAGCTTATACTAAACTGCTACATTCCAATACATCAAATTTATTTTGTCTCCTCTCTTTTGTATACTTGCCGTATAATAACAAGAGAGAGAATAGGGGTTCCTGGCTTAGATAATCTTAAATGGGACATGATGTCTCTGGATAAATGGGAGTCTTCTCTGGTTCATGGAACTTAGAGGTCTTCACATTGACATTCAGCATCATCCAGAGAGCAGAGCTCTATCCAGGTCAGACTGCAGAAAAGTTGTCTGCAAAACCAGCCTTAGATAGTACATATGTCAAGTCATTAACTTTTCTTTCACTAAACACTTAGTGAATATTTCTTTAGCAGCACCCTATTAGGTCATGAAGGATATAAAAGACATACATGATATATCACTCAAGGGATTTATGGCATCTTTGTATAGATAAGGATAACAGGAATAGAGCAAATGGAAATTACTTGAAGCTTATATTGAGAAGAATTGTGAGTGAATTGACAAAAAAAAAAAAATAGAGAAATCACATATAGGAAATTTAGTATCCAAATCAGTCCTGTAGACCAGTGGTTGTCAAACTTAAGTGTGCATCAGAATCATCTGGAAGGGTTGGTAGATGTCTGATTCTGATAATTCTAACATTTTTTGCCATATTTAGGTATGCTTTTGATGTTTGCTTTGTCTCTTCAAACTTTTTTGCTGTTTAGTATACTTTGTGATTTTTCTTTTAAAGTTGGACGAGCGCTAGTTAAAAAGAAATTTCTCAACAAGACCCTTAGTAATGGGATGGTAAGAGGGGATGGGGGAGAGTATTCTGCAGTCCCATGATTAGGTCTCAGTATTTTAGTGTGATTGTAGTCTCTGAACTGTGAACTTCACATGGGCTTCTCAATTTTCCACCACCACCAACGCCCGTAACTGGGACAGGATGGCTCGGTAAGTTGGAATTTGATAAAACATGTTACATCCTTATATCCTTACCCCACTTTTGTACATCTCTGTCTAACTTCTTACAAACCAGCCTCACACAAATAATGTAAATTACCTAAACTCATGCTGTACTTCTAGCACTTTGGCTTTTCTTGTTTCCAGCTGGATCAGTTCCAATGGGTCAAGTTAGAAGAGAGTGGAGTGAATACTAATCACTGAAATTCAGGTTTATGTAGTTCAATTCAGTTCAGTCGCTCAGTCGTGTCTGACTCTTTGTGACCCCATGCATGGCAGCACGCCAGGCCTCCCTGTCCATCACCAACTCCCGGAGTTCACTCAGACTCACGTCCATCGAGTCCGTGATACCTTCCAGCCATCTCATCCTCTGTCGTCCCCTTCTCTTCCTGCCCCCAATCCCTCCCAGCATCAGAGTCTTTTCCAATGAGTCAACTCTTCACAGGAGGTGGCCAAAGTACTGGACTTTCAGCTTTAGCATCAGTCTTTCCAAAGAACACTCAGGGCTGATCTCCTTCAGAATGGACTGGTTGGAGCTCCTTGCAGTCCAAGGGACTCTCAAGAGTCTTCTCCAACACCACAGTTCAAAAGCATCAGTTCTTCGGCACTCAGACTTCTTCACAGTCCAACTCTCCCATCCATACATGACCGCTGGAAAAACCATAGCCTTGACTAGACAGACCTTTGTTGGCAAAGTAATGTCTCTGCTTTTGAATATGCTATCTAGGTTAGTCATAACTTTCCTTTCAAGGAGTAAGCGTCTTTTAATTTCATGGCTGCAGTCACCATCTGCAGTGACTTTGGAGCCCAGAAAAATAAAGTCTGACACTGTTTCCCCATCTATTTCCCATGAAGTGATGGGACCAGATGCCATGATCTTAGTTTTCTAAATGTTGAGCTTTAAGCCAACTTTTTCACTCTCCACTTTCACCTTCATCAAGAGGCTTTTGAGTTCTTCTTCACTTTCTGCCATAAGGGTGGTGTCCTCTGCATGTCTGAGGTTATTGATATTTCTCCCGGCAATCTTGATTCCAGCTTGTGCTTCTTTCAGTCCAGCGTTTCTCATGATGTACTCTGCATATAAGTTAAATAAGCAGGGTGACAATATACAGCCTTGACGAACTCCTTTTCCTATTTGGAACCAGTCTGTTGTTCCATGTCCAGTTCTAACTGTTGCTTCCTGACCTGCACACAAATTTCTCAAGAGGCAGATCAGGTGGTCTGGTATTCCCATCTCTTTCAGAATTTTCCACAGTTTATTGTGATCCACACAGTCAAAGGCTTTGGCATAGTCAATAAAGCAGAAATAGATGTTTTTCTGGAACTCTCTTGCTTTTTCCATGATCCACTGGATCATGGAAATTTGGCAATTTGATTTCTGGTTCCTCTGCCTTTTCTAAAACCAGCTTGAACATCAGGACGTTCATGGTTCACATATTGCTGAAGCCTGGCTTGGAGAATTTTGAGCATTACTTTACTAGCGTGTGAGATGAGTGCAATTGTGCGGTAGTTAGGCTTATGTAAAGACATATGCAAAGAGAAATGAGAAAGATCCTGAGATTAAAACACCAGGTTATATTAAAAATGAGAAAGCAGAAAAGATAATTGTAAACATTTTTGAAATATTATAAACATTGAATATGTGTTCTGGTGGGGAGTTAGTGAATATTAACTCATTTATTTTTCAGATGCGGAAACTGAATTTTGGAGAGCCTACACAGATTTAATGAACATCAAAGTCTAATTAGAAATAAAATTAAGGGCAAAACATTTCTTTTTATTTTTTGTCTATCATGCACTCCTCTATATCACTCACCCTTGACATGTACAGCTAAAGTAGCTTTCCATATTTTGGACGATGTTTTAATGATTAAAAGAGAAAAATAATGGCAATAAAAGAATGAAATCCTGTCTAAACCTGTGAATGATAATAACAATTATTTCCCATATGGTATATTTCTCATGATACCTATGGCTCATGGCTACTTATCCTCCAAGGTTTACCTGAAAGATCCTCCATAAAAGTTTTCTAATCAATGCAAAAGTACGCATTTTTCCTTTCAAAATTCTGTACTTCTGCTGTTATAGCACTTAAAATTTTCTGCTATATTGTCTCTTGATTATTGTCTAACTACTACAATGTACAAAGTGGTATTTACCAAATAGTTGTAATGATTCGGGGTACCACTTTAAGACAAAATGTGCTGATTTTGGAAATGCATACATCTATGACTTTGAATGATATTAATCCAAGGGAGCTATGGAGAATAACTGGACTTGAGTTTGTTAGCTGAATTAGGCATTGCCTCTAAGATTTCCTTACTAAATATTGGATATAGCAGGCTTTAGTTTAAAGCCAAAATAAGAAAATGGGAAATTAAATATAATTCTGGATTTCTGTCTTTATATAATCCATTTGAGAGATCATTCAAGTAAAACATCATCTTTAATGTGTGGTGGGATAAAGATGTATATACAGCAAAATATAAACCCTTATAATGTCTACCATTTGTGGAATTTAAGCATATAAAACCCTAATGATGAATGTAAAATAAGATTCAACGTATACTACTCTGTGTAATACAGACTTCAAAAACTGATATAAATATTCAGAGTTAAATGGTTCGTTAAAATTTGGAGTGGTCAGAGATGAAATATATCTTACTCTAGATAGGTGGTAACATTTTAACAAGATTTTATCAATCATTCTCAACTTTCAGGCAAGGAATAATAGATTTAAGTTGTATTGAAAATAATTAATTTTTTTTCAAGGATGACAGAATCTAGAACACTCAAGTAAATAGTCTGTTGGAGTCTTTCAAAAAGTTAAAAATGAATTGTTTAGTATTTGAGGCTATTGATGTTTTTATCTATCTGGAGGAAGTTAGACCAGACTTAATACATTCCCGTAATATTCTATGATTCTGTGAATAAATTTGTATATAATTAATTAAAATTGTATGAATAATATAACTCTATATGTTAGAATGGAAGACATTACTGTGACTTCCTGCTAAAAAAAAAAAAAAAAAAAAGTATAAAGGATCTAGACAATTAGCAGGTTTTTTTTTTTTTTTTATTTTATTTTATTTTATTTTTAAACTTTACATAATTGTATTAGTTTTGCCAAATATCAAAATGAATCCATCACAGGTATACATGTGCTCCCCATCCTGAACCCTCCTCCCTCCTCCCTCCCCATACCATCCCTCTGGGTCGTCCCAGTGCACTAGCCCCAAGCATCCAGTATCGTGCATTGAACCTGGGTTAGCAGGTATTTTTTACCTTACAGAGAGCAACTGCAAAGCATGAGGCAGTAAGTACAGAATTACATTAAGTCCCAAATCCACTACTTAGAAGCCAGAAATGTTTGTAAATTTACTTAAGTCCTTGGAGTTTTATTACTTCACATATAACATGGAAATAATGATAATAACTGTTTATACTTTTTCATGGATCATAAAAAGGATCAATTATATAATGTTTTTAAAAGCATTTCATAAGTCATAGAAACATTTACATTAGCAAATTTTTATTGTTAAATGAAAATTAATTTCAATAAATCTTAAAGAACCATTTATATTTTGCTTATTGCTATATACTTAGCTTCTTTCACTCAGCCAGATATATAGTAGACTCTAGATAAAAATATAAGTAAGTTGGAAATCTTATCTGATTACATTTCTCTAAAGAAACTTGTGATGAGTAGTTTAAATTAGTGATAAAATCTGAAGAATATATTTCATGAAACTCCATTAGTGAGCTGTACTTCAGTCAAAACAAAATTATCATTTTTCCTGAAAATCCTATTTTCTGCTAGAATTTCATCTCTTTTTTAAACCTTAGTCATTGTTTGATCTCTGTATTTGAAACACAATATGCACCCACATACATGCTTAGCACAAATAGAATCAGCTTTTTTTGATTTCTCCAAATATGAAAATAATAAGGCATAACAATTAACCGTGCTATTGCTACTTCTATTAATCATTTTAAATTTACTACTTTGTTTTTAAGAGTTTGCTTTTACCTCATGTAGAAATTGTTGATCTATATGTACTTTTATTCATCTTTGTTGTAGGACAAGTCTCAATTTAGGATTTTAGGTACAGTGCTAGACAATTTGTTTTGTGATTGATCAAGGAGATACTATAATTCGCTACATGAGAAACATATCATCCTACTTTCTTAGACCATGTAAACAATGCAAAAGACCCTTCCTTATCTGAATATCAATTTTCCTCCAAAGTATTTTGGGACAGAAAGCAGTGTAGAAGAATACTTTTGAAATGCTTCTCCTATGACAATGGTGTGAACGGTAGCCAATTATGTAGCACCAGAAGTATCAGCAATAGTAATATATTATCTTACTTTTATTGATTCTGTCATTAGCACTTAGTCTATTGCCTTAGTAAGGAGCTATACATAGAAGATATTACATCATTTATTTTATGCAATTCTGAAAATTTCTTTTCAATATACATATTCATTTAATTTTTGCTTAAACCGATTTATTTTCCATATGTTCTCAATAGTTTTTCATAAAAAACTGCAAATGCAATTATCAAAGGAGATAAAATATGGATTATTTATAGTGATATTTTAAACTTGAAGGTATGAAATTCATATCAAGAATAAATATGTGTGAGGTCAGTGGGTGGCCGTGTTGCAGTGGCTTTTGTTGCATGAAGAGAATTAAACATTTAACTGAAAAAATGATATAATGGTTAAGATTTCTGAAAGGTTTCTGTCTGAGTTAGACATTCCATTCATTCCCCAGAAGTGATATGTCATTTATCTTCACAAATCTGCATCTTTCCAAAGAGCTAAAGTTCCAGCTGTAGAGGGTGAACCCACCCTGCATGTGTCACTTGACCATCATTGAAATGTTGAATGAGTTAGCCCCGTCCGTATTTAGAATCCTTATTCCTGGTACTCAGACATGATAATTTTTCTTTCCCAATGAGATAGTGTCTGGCCTTTTGACTCAACCCAGTATGATGCCAAGTCAGACTGATGCAGGACTTTTAAAGTCCAAGCGGTTAGGCCTCTTAGATTTGAGGCAAATAATCTACTGTCAGATTTATAGAAAGGGAGATCTTTAAGGCTATGTAACAAAGAGAGCACTCCCTGAAAAGTTAAAAAAATGAAACCCTTAAGTCACCTTTGTCATTCTTGTTTGAATCACAATGCAGTTCTTTGAGTCTCACAAAAATGCAGAAAAATTGCATTTATTTGAAATCTCAGATCTCAGCTTCACAAACCTCTATGATAGAATGGAGGTTGTTCCAAAAAGTCAGTATTAAATGGATTATCTATACAAAATATCTAATATAATTCCAAGTACTTTAAATTTTTCAAATTAACCATGTCTATTCAACGTGGAGATGAAGATATGTGTGTGTATGCATATATGTGCTTATGTAAATCCAAAAATCTAATAGCATATTATCAAAAAAAATTGATTACACTTAAAAAAATATAGTAGGATTCACCTTATAAAATCTCTAGTACAAAAAGAGCAAATCTACTATCCAAAAATGTGGAAGGCAAGAAAAAGAAACAAAATAGAAATGGAAAAAAGGGTTTAGATCACTGCTATTTTCTTATATTTTCTAATGATAGGAATATTGAAAGTATTCAGCAGACTTTGCCCGTGTTTCCTTATCTTGGGTGTGTATATGTATTTTCCTTTTCTCAGTTTTAAGTCACCAAGGAAAATATCTACTTAATATAAATCATAAAATACAGAAAAGGAACTATGTCAGTAAACTATTTCTATAGTCTGTCTGACCAGGAAAATTTCTGTGTGTGTGTGTGAGAGTGTGTGTGTGTGTGTGTGCACGTGCACACACACGCTTTCATGTGCACACGTAATTTGTGTACTTACATTCTGCTTAGTTTAATTCACCATTTTTGGTCAAAGAGGCTGTTAGCATATTTAATCTTTATTATCATTATTTTGCCATGAAGACCTTGTTTAATTGCTTGCTTGTTTGACACCTCTCCCTAAAACAGAAAGAGGTAAGCTGAGTCCCCAGTGTCTTCTCCAGAGCAGACTGTGCTTCAGTGCTGAGCCTCACTACTGAACGCAGAAACTGCAGATTCGTGATAGGACCAAAGTACATTTGGTAAAATGATCCTTTCTCTCCTTAGTCTACATTCAAATGCCAAGAGTTGCTGAGAGTTAAAGGGGCAATGTTAACTCAGCCAATAACAGAAAACCAGGAGGCTTTCTAGCACAGTATTCAGAAACAGTTCACTTTGCTGCAAATGAGCTAGATGCGTTATTCTCCAACATGAATACTCTGATATCCAAACTCAGATGAAGTCAGGGTGACAGGCTGAAGCTCTCTTCTAGTCAGGAATGACCACGGGAGTTGGTGTGAGGTGCGCATCCCAGGTGTCATTAGAGGTAAAGAACCTGACTGCTAATGCAGGAGACTTAAGAGAAGCAGAATCAATCCCTGGGTCAGGAAGATCTCCTGGAGGAGAGTATGGCAACCCACTCCAATATTCTTGCCTGGAGAATCCCATGGACAGAGAAGCCTGGTGGGCTACAGCCCATAGGGTCGCAAACAGTTGGACATGACTGAGGCAACCTGGCATACACATACCTGTCCTGGGTTACACACTTTTCCTGACTAGGTCCGTGTGTTGGTTTTCTTATATAAATGATCCAGAAATTTAGCAGAATTGTCTGTTATGAGGATGATGAACAGAATCTTTGAGAAAGGGAAATATAGAAGGCCATAGTCCTTCTTCCTCAACTACTCTTATTTGAACTCTTTCAAGCTTTCCTAAAATGCCTGGCCCCTATGCACACATCCAGGTCGGTCCCCTTCATATGAGAACTTTCTTAAAGTAAATTATAACCTCCACTATGGAAAATCTTTCCTTTGCGCCTTCATTCTCCTTGTAACTCAGAGCCTGCTTGTACATCACGCACTGCAGTCCGGGATCATTATGAAAAACAGAAAACACTGGTTTTCTCTATTTTCTACCCAGAGACCATCTCAATTTACTACAGTTACAAAGGAAATCTTGTAAATGCAGCTGGGGAAATAAATGAACAAAACATAATGTAATCAACCATTCTCTACTTATTGATTAAACATGTAATCAGTTCCTTGTTTTTCAAAGACCATCATTACTTTTGATTCTCAAAATTTCTCTACAAAAGAAAAAAAGATCACACAATTCCTTTGCTTTCACCTGTATAATTAAAAGATCATCAATATATGAATACAATACACAAGTTTTCTTCTCATACTTCTTGATCTGCTTATTTAATCATAATATGGATTTGTACTATTTTAAAGGCTAGGTTTAAAAACTGAAAAAAAAATCATTCTAAATTTAATTATTTTAGTAAATAGTTTAGTTTTGAAATCATAAGAAACATCTTTAAAATATTAGAGCAAATAGCTTTCAGAAAACATTGTTTTCACTACAGCCAGAAATCACTCTATACATTACAGATATTACTTAATATTGTCCTTGCTGAGCAGCAGCTAAGAGTCTCTAATCACTATTATGCTATCTATTCCAGTATGGGGTTTATAAAATAGTAAGATAGTAATAAAATTAGATGTAATTTTAATATGATCCTATCTGGTTCACATATATTCCTGGTAGTGTTACTTTCAATTACAGAAATGGCCCCTTTAAAGGCAAGAAAAGGAGGGGGAAATATATGTGTGTGTGCGTGTGTGTGTGTGTGTGTATACATATATATGTGTGTGTGTAATATATATTATATACACATAATCCATTTCAGTGTATCTTTTTCTCTACCACTGACAAAAATATATACTTAAGCAAACACATATGGCCAGATTCACTATTTTTCTTTTCTTGTTAGCTTCCCATCAGAATGTCTTTTACCTGTAAACTTAGAAAAACCTTTACATTTAGAAAAAAATAATTTTAAAGTTGCTGAAAATAAATAGGAATATAGACATATGATTCTGTCATCATTAAAAATATTTAAAAAACAATGAAAACATGTTTTAATGATTATATACATTTTTATTATTACAAACATTTAAGTTATTTTTGTAAATTTTTTTAAATGTTGTACTCTGCTCTCCATGCTGTGTCTAAGAGAATGTTAGGCTTATAAAAAGCATTCAGCAACTATTTATTGGACAAATAAATTATGAAAGATGGAAGAATAACCAAACAATGCAAGATGTGGTTAATTCTAGGGAGAAAGGGAGTGAGGTAATAATATGATGAAAAGGTACCCAGCTGACCTTTCCTCCTGTATCTATCGGTTTTATTTTAATACACACAGATTTATATTATATAATCCAAAACAATAATATTAGATGACTGGTTGTATAGTAATTTTTTATGTTTCAAATATTTATTTTAAATTTAAAAATAATTTATAATAAAATAAAATTATGCAAGTAAACAAATATTTAAAGAATAAAAAGAAATTAAAAGAGAAAACAGATTTCACTATTCTATAAAAACCTAGAACATGTTATAAATTGAAGAGGGTTGGCTTAAGAAGTAGTGAAGTTTTTATGTTTTTTAAACAGAGACTTTAATTAAAAGAGCCTGTTTGGTACCATGTAGGGAATTCCCATAAGGATAACAGCTGATCTCTCAATAGAAACTCTTCAAGCCAGGAGGGAATGGCAAGACATACTTAAAATGATGAAAGAAAATAACCTACAGCCCAGATTATTGTATCCAGCAAGGATTTCATTCAAGTATGAAGGAGAAATCAAAAGCTTCTCAGATAAGCAAAAGCTGAGAGAATTCTGCACCACCAAACCAGCTCTCCAACAAATACTAAAGGATATTCTCTAGACAGGAAACACAAAAAGGGTGTATAAATTCGAACCCCAAACAATAAAGTAAATGGCAACGGGATCATACTTATCAGTAATTACCTTAAACGTAAATGGGTTGAATGCCCCAACCAAAAGACAAAGACTGGCTGAATGGATACAAAAACAAGACCCCTACATATGTTGTCTACAGGAGACCCACCTCAAAACAGGGGACACATACAGACTGAAAGTGAAGGGCTGGAAAAAGATTTTCCATGCAAATAGGGACCAAAAGAAAGCAGGAGTAGCAATACTCATATCAGATAAAATAGACTTTAAAACAAAGGCTGTGAAAAGAGACAAAGAAGGTCACTACATAATGATCAAAGGATCAATCCAAGAAGAAGATATAACAATTATAAATATATATGCACCCAACACGGGAGCACCGCAGTATATAAGACAAATGCTAACAAGTATGAAAGGAGAAATTAACAATAACACAATAATAGTGGGAGACTTTAATACCCCACTCACACCTATGGATAGATCAACTAAACAGAAAATTAACAAGGAAACACAAACTTTAAACGATACAATAGACCAGTTAGACCTAATTGATATCTATAGGACATTTCATCCCAAAACAATGAATTTCACCTTTTTCTCAAGCACACATGGAACCTTCTCCAGGATAGATCACATCCTGGGCCATAAAAAACTAGCCTTGGTAAATTCAAAAAAATAGAAATCATTCCAAGCATCTTTTCTGACCACAATGCAGTAAGATTAGATCTCAATTACAGGAGAAAAACTATTAAAAATTCCAACATATGGAGGATGAACAACACCCTGCTGAATAACCAACAAATCACAGAAGAAATCAAAAAGAAATCAAAATTTGCATAGAAACGAATGAAAATGAAAACACAACAACCCAAAACCTGTGGGACACAGTAAAAGCAGTCCTAAGGGGAAAGTTCATAGCAATACAGGCACACCTCAAGAAACAAGAAAAAAGTCAAATAAATAACCTAACTCTACACCTAAAGCAACTAGAAAAGGAAGAAATGAAGAACCCCAGGGTTAGTAGAAGGAAAGAAATCTTAAAAATTAGAGCAGAAATAAATGCAAAAGAAACAAAAGAGACCATAGCAAAAATCAACAAAGCCAAAAGCTGGTTCTTTGAAAGGATAAATAAAATTGATAAACCATTAAAAAAAATAAATAAATAAAAGAGCCTGTTTGGTACCATGTAGGGCTTATTTGCCAGGTGATAGATGAAGGAACATATACCTATATCTTTTGCCAAGTGCATAATTCAATGAGTTTTTTCAAATCCATTTAATGTATTTTTCTGTGTGCCATTCTCCTAGAAAATGGTATAATGAGAGTTAATTAATAGGAACCAACCCCTTTGCTTAGATTTTTTTCTATACAAGAAAAATAATTCCATCATACAAAAGAAAATATTCAAATTCAAATGTCTCTAACATATACCTCTGTCTGCGTGTGTGTGTGTGTGTTCTCTCTCTTAAAAATCTTTCCTAAAACTGAGAATCCAGCCAGTGTAGACTTAGTTCATCCAACAATTTTTCTTTAGTCTAAAGCAGAATCATAGTAGTGCTCTTTTGGTAATAAAATATACTCAACTTCCTTAAGTGTCATTTAAAAATCTCCAGCAACAATAAAAACAGTTTAAAATGTTTTGTGGCATATTCTACTTCAGAGTAAAACCTTTTCTTATTTACAGCATACTTAATTTTACACAGCAACAACTTTCTTCTTAATTTTTAGATATAGTCATATTATGTATTTTTCTATTAGCTTATAATTTAGATTATGAAAAATAAGTGGGTTTGTTTGCATCTCAGAGCAAATTGGAATCAAAACAAATTACATGATCTGAGATTTCTTTTTTTAATTTTTAATTAATGTCACTGAAGTACTTGATCCTGACATTTAAGTACTTCATTTAGCTAATGATTCACTCAACATATTAACAGTAAAGACTGGAAGCACAGAATACAAGTAGAGATTTGTATTTGTTTATACATATAAAAAGCCAATAAGTAAATCAATTATTAATCTAAAAGTTCATTCAGAATTCAAAATAAAAAATCTGGTTTAATAAATAGATTGGTTTAAGAATAAAGTCATAAAATACCATGGCTAAAAGCATTTTAAAAGAGGAAACATTAGATTGCCCACTTATCTCTAGGACACTTTTGGAGTTTAGGTGTTTATATTATTTATATTTAATGTCTTTGAAGTTCTATAAAAATATCATTTATCCATACTACATCCAAGGAGGATGGGGGAAATAGCTGTTTAGTTAATTACAGGATGAATTCACAGTTTATTTCTCTCAACACTGATGAGCATCTGTTGACCATCAGATCATGTGCCAGATGCTAGAGAGACAATGAAAAAAAAAAAAAAATCTTACTCATTGGTCTTTGGTGGAACTTGATAAGACATAAAAGATAGACATTTAGAAAAATTATTTCAATGCAACATGGCAGAAGCTGTGAGAATTTATGCACATAATGCTATAAAAGTGAAGAAAAGTGTGCTTTAGACAGGGAACGTTGGATCTCAGTATGGTAATCCTTCCTGCCTAGGTGTTAACAAGAGCTTGGGTTGAAAATGAATGTGTGGTTTTGTCAGATTTCTACTCAGTTCCCACCACACAGTCAGCCAAAGCCTTAGGCAGAAGTTCACTCTTCTATTATGTATAACTTCACTGCTTATTGGTTTCTCTCTGCTAAAGAGAAAATCTTTTTATACATAAGTTCTTCATATCTCATTTGTTGTCCTGACACACTGCTCTGTTCCTATTCTTTCCTCTCTTAGAGGCCTTTTCCTCTCTTAGAGGCCTCTTCACCCCAGTGATTCATGAGTAAACTATTCCTCTGCCCCTTAACATTTCTATGGCCTTCATTAAAACGTGCACCATTTTCACTAATCTATAATGTTTCTAATCACCCTGAGCAGGAAATCGTTTTTTAACCCATTTCACCTTCTGTGCCATGAAGATATAGTCAGATATCTCAGAAATTACATTTTTGAGACATAAGTTATAATTTTATTGGTGCTTAATGTGTGACTTAGAATAAATACAATGACAAAACAGCTTTTGGAATGCTAGATCATCCACATATTTGCATGGTAATAACTACACTACACATTGCTGTCTTTCCCCCCTGTGGTTTATGGCATTTTTAATTTTGATATGTGAAAATTTAACATTATAAATGTAATCTCCTGTCATTATGAGACAATTCTTCTTTGGCACTCAGCTTTCTTTACAGTCCAACTCTCACATCTATACATGACTACTGGAAAAAACATAGCTTTGACTAGACGGACTTTGTTAGCAAAGTAATGTCTTTGCTTTTTAGTATACTGTCTAGGTAGATCATAACTTTTCTTCCAAGGAGTAAGGGTATTTTGATTTAATGACTGCAGTCACCAACTGCAGTGATTTTGGAACCCCTAAAAATAAAGTCTGTCTCTGTTTCCACTGTTTCCCCATCTATCTGCCATGAAGTGATGGGACCAGATGCCATGATCTTAGTTTTCTGAATGTTGAGTTTTAAGCAAAATTTTCACTCTCCTCTTTCACTTTCATCAATAGGCTTTTTAGTTCTTCACTTTCTGCCATAAGGGTAGTGTCATCTGCATATCTGAGGTTATTGATATTTCTCCCAGCAATCTTGATTCTAGCTTGTGTTTCATCCAGTCCAGCATTTCTCACGATGTACTCTGCATATAAATTAAATAAGCAGAGTGACAATATACAACCTTGACACACTCTTTTCCTGATTTGGAACCAGTCTGTCATTCCATGTCCAGTTCTAACTGTTGCTTCTTAACCTGTATACAGATTTCTCAGGAGGCAGGTCAAGTGGTCTGGTATTCCCATCTCTTTAAGAATTTTCCACAGTTTATTGTGATCCACACAGTCAAAGGCTTTGTCATAGTCAATAAATCAGAAGCAGATGTTTTTCTGGAACTCTCTATTGAGGTGCCTAGAAAGCCAATAAATTAGGTTGGGAGAGAGAGAGAGAGAGAGAAGTTTTAAATCCACAGGAAAATAACTGAGGAGAAGATATAGAAGAATTGATGCTTTTGAACTGTGATGTTGGAGAAAATTCCAACAGCAAAGAGATCCAAATAGTCCATCCTAAAGGAAATCTATCCTGAATATTCATTGGAAGGACTGATGCTGAAGCTGAAACTCCAATACTTTGGCCACCTGATGTGAAGAACTGACTCATTGGAAAAGACCCTGATGCTGGGAAAGATTGAAGGCAAGAGAAGAAGGGGACGACAGAGGATGAGACAATTGGATGGCATCACCAACTCAATGGACAGGAATTTGAGTAAGCTCTGGGAGTTGGTTATGGACAGGGAAGCCTGGCATGCTGCAGTCCATGGGTCACAAAGTGTCAGACATGACTGAGGTACTGAACTGAACTGAACTGAGGTCCCTCACTGGTAAAGAACTGCCTGCCAAAATAAGCAGGTTCAATCCCTGGGTCAGGAATATCCCCCCTAGAGAAGGAAATGACAACTCACTCCAGTATTCTTGCCTGGGAAATTCTAGGAACAGAGGAAGGAACTGGTTATAGTCCACTGGGTTACAAAGAATCAGACTCAGTTTAGCAACTTAACAGCATGTTTATGTTGTTGTTTAGTCACTAAGTTCATACATAGATTAGGTTGGTATATATATATCAACCTAATTTATTAATTCAGAAATGTATTAATCCAGAAATTTATTTATTCATCCAGAGTGGCACATTTGTTACAATTGATTAGCTGACATTGGTATATCATAGTCACTCCAAGTTCATAGTTTACCGTAGGGTCCCATTGCTTTTCCACTTTGCCATAATATTAATTTTCAAGTGTATGCAAAGCAAAGCCATGCAGACCTACTGTACCTTACACAGAAATTTATCTTCACTTCAATATGCTCTCAATTTTTCTAAGTCTAGACACAAATATTCAGAATGTATGTGGAGTTTAAAAACTAACACTTACCATTTAGTTTATTTTAAGCACATTATGCAAGCATAAGTATTATTGATGGATTAGTAAACTCCTAATTGTCATTTTTATGGTGTTTAGCCATAATGAATTTTCCATTACTCAATATTTCATTAACATGTCTAATTTAAATGATCTACAGACTCTAATTAGGTTCCAGGAAGACAACCATCATGCTGTTCCTAGCAACAACAAAGTAGAGTGGAATGGGTAAAAAGCCGGAGTGCATGTTAAGGAAGCTATAACGATTCATTTTAACTGAGAAGGAGGATATTACTATACTCAGGCTGCTGTAACAAAGTACAAAAGACTTAGTGGCTTCGGCAAGAGAAACTATTTTTTTCTGGAGGCTGGAAATCCAAAATCATGGTCCTTGCAGAATTGGTGTCCAGTGAGACCCCTGTCCTTGGATTGTAGATGACTGCCTTCTTGCTGTGATCTCATATGGCCTTCCTCTGTGCTTGTGTGGAGAGAAAGAGATGTCTGGTGTCTCTTCCTCCTTTTAAGGATACTGCTGCTGCTAAGTCACTTCAGTCGTGTCTGACTCTGTGCGACCCCATAGACAGAAGCCCACTAGGCTCCCCTTCCCTGGGATTCTCCAGGCAAGAACACTGGAGTGGGTTGCCATTGCCTTCTCCAATGCATGAAAGTGAAAAGTGAAAGTGAAGTCACTCAGTCTAGTTCAATTCAATTAGGGTTCCATCCTTATGACTTTATTTACCCTTAGTTACCTATCTAAAGGCACTATCATCAAAGATCATATTGGGGTTATAGGTTCAACTTACAAATATTGGAGACAGGCATAGTTTGTTCCATAACAGTGAAGCTTGGATCTCATGAGGTAATCTTGAATATTAAAGTTTTAGAAACATTTGCATTATAATTTAAAGCACAAACTTAAAAATACATTACAGATTGCACTAGACACAACTCGTCTACACATTAATGTGCTGTTAATATACCTACCTTACTATTTATAATGTATTCACTGATGCAATAATCTAATAACAAGAAACCATTGCTCTTCTATTGTCCTTTAAAGGGTTGCAACCATGATCCCTATTTAGAGGAGCCACGATTAAAGTCTATAGATTAGATGGTGAATATAATTGGAAAATGACTGAACCTCTTTAAATAACCTACTTTTATATATGTCTGCTTAAGATAATGTTGCACTATGGTGGACTCTACAAATTACAAATCTAATTACAATGTATGGGGCACTGTAATGGATAAGTAACTCATTTATTCAGTACTCCTTTTATTCAAGGAGCCATATGTCTTCCAGTCAACAGAATTCCTGTTCATTCAATGGGAATGATGTCAGCCTATTCCTTTCCTATTTCTTGCATAACCTCCTTGGCATTAACATGACCCAGATGTGGACCATCTCCATTACACTTATTTTCCATTATAAGTCACTTGTTCATGTATCAGTACCCATTCATTCCATTGCCTTCTTGAAATTCAAGTAATGATGTCAGCTGGGCTTGCTTATGTATCTGTGTTTAGCTGATTATTGTACAATCTAGTGTGACACATTTACAGGTATGCTGGCAGACTGTCACTTGAGGTCACAGGAACAATTGGGTCACCACAGCCTCTTGTTATCCAGCAGGTTAGTCAAGGCTTGTTTACATGGAAGCACAGGGCAAATCCTGAAATGCAAATACTTTCTAAGTCTCTGTATCATATTGTCTCTTGCTCATTAGCCAAATCAAATAATATGGTGCACCCTGAGTCACCATAGGAAGGGACTACCAAGATGTGGACAAAAAGAAGTATGAACAACATGGGACATTATGGCAGTAATACACCACAGCAGAGAAAATGTCAGGATCATTTTGGAGGCTTTGGTCAAAATAGAGGATACATGTTTGAGGAAGCTTAGAAAGTGGATTAAGAAATGTAAGGATTTTTATCTGATATCAACTGCAAGTTAGGGGGTTTCCACGACCACCCTGAGACTCATTAATCTGCTAGAATGATTCATAGAACTCACTGAAAGCTGTTATACCCATGGTTATAGTTTATTACTCCTAACAGACACAAATTTATATTCACCAAGGGAAGAACTGCATACAGCATAGTCCAGGAAAATTCCAGCTATGAAACATCAAGTCTCTCCCTGTGGAGCTGAGCACAGTATTACTTTCCTTTTAAGGATGGGTGTGCTGCAGGAGAAGACAGTGTATTAAAAAGCAGAGACATCACTTTGCCAACAAAGGTCAGTATAGTCAAACTATGGTCTTTCCATAGTTATGTATGAATGTGAGAGTTGGACCATAAAGCTGAGCATCAAAGTATTGATGCTTTTGAAATGTGGTTCTGGAGAAAACTCTTGAGAGTCCCTTTGACTGCAAGGAGATCAAACCACTCAATACTAAAGGAATATTCATTGCAAGTACTGGTACTGAAGCTGAAGCTCCAATACTTTAGCCACTTGATGTGAAGAGCCAACTCATTAGAAAAGACCCTGATGCTGGGAAAGATTGAAGGCAGGAAGAGAAGGAGGGAGCAGAGGATAAGATGGTTGGATGGCATCACTGATTCAATGAACATGAATTTGGACTTCATTGCATAAGCATGGTTGACTGATCACATGACTGATCTCAGATTCTAGCCCCTCAAGACTTCAAGGAGATATCACATTACCCAAAATCCCCACACTAAATCACTCTTACATTCTTATTCTCTTATCCCCAGGCAAACAGAGACACTCCACCAATTGATGTGCATTGGCTTTATTCTCTGTAGAACCCTAAATAATACAGTAACTGTAATAATTTTAAGAAGATCATTTTGGAAATAAAGTGGAGATTATTATATTAAGGTAGGCAGGATAATGGGACCCCAAAGATATTCCTGTCCTAATCTCACAAACCCATAAATATGGCAAAAAGAACTCTTCAGATATCATAAAGTTTAGGAACCTTTAAGTGAGGAGATTACCCTCGATACCTGGGTGAACCCAGTCTAGTCATATTAGATCATATTAATCTCTATTTAAAAGTAGAGAATCTTGCCTGACTGAGGAAGTAATTCAAAGTGAGTGAGATCTGATCCTTTATCACTGGCTTAGAAAACAGACAAAGAAGGACTTGAATCTGAGAATGTGGCAGCCTCTGGTATTTGGAAACAACTCGTAGTTTACAGCCAGCAAGAAAATAGGGACATTAGTCGTATAACCACAAGGAACTAGATTCTGCTAACGACCCAAATGGACAGAAAATAGATTCTTCCTTAGTCTCCAAAAAAGAAGCACAGCCCTACTAACAGTTTATTTTAGACTTTTTATACACATGTTCTACTTCTATAGACATGTTTTCTTTCTTTCTTTCTTTTAATAACATGTTGTTTTAAGTGACTAAGCTTTTGGCTATTTATTATGGAAACAATTGAAAACTTAATGAAGGAGTCAATATCCACTTTCATCTTAGAAGTCAATTTCTAAAATTAAATGTAAGTATTTTAGGCATAATAAATAAAAGAAAGGTCTTTTTTTTTTTTTTTTTTTTTACCATTTTTTGGCCCAGAGTAACTAAAACCTTTTGAATTTCCTGACAGATAGGATCATCTTTTGTTATTCATAAGAATGCTTTTCTGAACACACCTAAATTTACACTAATGAGCTAATCTATGTAGGGGTGCCTAAATTGCTTCAGGATCGGGTGGGTCTCCAGAATGACCAAGTGATTAGATGGTTGGAAATTTCAGCCCCATCAAAGGCTCTGGGAAGGAGAGGTATGGCTATAAATTAAGACTCATGAAAACTCTTGAACAAGGAGTTTGATGAACTACCATACTGGTAAATGTATCCACATGCTGGGGGCGGGGCGGGGTGCGGGTGTGCATCCAAGTTCTGTTTACTTCTCCCTATGTATAATACCTCTTTATCTTGTTATCATCTGTATTCTTCATAATACTGTTTGTTCAGTTCAGTCCCTCAGTCGTGTCCGACTCTTTGCGACCCCATGAATCGCAGCATGCCGGCCTCCCTGTCTATCACCAATTTTCGGAGTTCACTCAAACTCACATCCATCGAGTCGGTGGTGCCATCCAGCCATCTCATCCCCTGTCGTCCCCTTCTCCTCCTGACCCAATCCCTCCCAGCATCAGAGTCTTTTCCAATGAGTCAACTCTTCACAGGAGGTGGCCAAAGTACTGGAGTTTCAGCTTTAACATCAGTCCTTCCAATTCTTTCCAGGGCTGATCTCCTTCAGAATGGACTGGTTGGATCTCCTTGCAGTTCAAGGGACTCTCAAGAGTCATCTCCAACACCACAGTTGAAAAGCATCAATTCTTTGGCACTCAGCCTTCTTCACAGTCCAACTCTCACATCCATACATGACCACTGGATAAACCATAGCCTTGACTAGACGGACCTTTGTTGGCGAAGTAATGTCCCTGCTTTTCAATATGCTATCTAGGTTGGATGTAACTTTCCTTCCAAGGAGTAAGCATCTTTTAATTTCATGGCTGCAGTCACCATCTGCAGTGATTTTGGAGCTCAAAAAAATAAAGTCTGACACTGTTTCCACTGTTTCACCATCTATTTCCCATAAAGTGATGGGAACAGATGCCATGATATTCATTTTCTGAATGTTGAGCTTTAAGCCAACTTTTTCACTCTCCTCTTTCACTTTCATCAAGAGGATTTTTAGTTCTTCTTCACTTTCTGCCATAAAGGTGGTGTCATCTGCATATCTGAGGTTATTGATATTTCTCCCAGCAATCTTGATTCCAGCTTGTGCTTCTTCCAGCCCAGGATTTCTCATGATGTACTCTGCATATAAGTTAAATAAGTAGGGTGACAGTATAGAGCCTTGACAGACTCCTTTTCCTATTTGGAACCAGTCTGTTGTTCCATGTCCCGTTCTTACTATTGCTTCCTGACCTGCATATAGGTTTCTGAAGAGGCAGGTCAGGTGGTCTGGTATTCCCATCTCTTTCAGAATTTTCCACAGTTTATTGTGATCCACACAGTCAAAGGCTTTGGCATAGTCAATAAAGCAGAAATAGATGTTTTTCTGGAACTCTCTTGCTTTTTCCATGATCCAGCAGATGTTGGCAATTTGATCTCTGGTTCCTCTGCCTTTTCTAAAACCAGCTTGAACATCAGGAAGTTCACGGTTCACATATCGCTGAAGCCTGGCTTGGAGAATTTTCAGCATTACTTTACTAGCATGTGAGATGAGTGCAATTGTGCGGTAGTTTGGCAATTAATTGGCATTGCCTTTCTTTGGGATTGGAATGAAAACTGACCTTTTCCAGTCCTGTGACCACTGCTGAGTTTTCCAAATGTGCTTGCATATTGAATGCAGCACTTTCACAACATCATCTTTCAGTGTTTGAAATAGCTCAGCTGGAATTCCATCACCTCCACTAGCTTTGTTTGTAGTGATGCTTTCTAAGGCCCACTTGACTTCACATTCCAGGATGTCTGGCTATAGGTGAGTGATCACACCATCGTTATTATCTTAGTCGTGAAGATCTTTTTTGTACAGTTCTTCTGTGTATTCCTGCCACCTCTTCTTAATATCTTCTGCTTCTGTTAGATCCATACCATTTCTGTCCTTAATTGAGGCAATCTTTGCATGAAATGTTCCCTTGGTATCTCTAATTTTCTTGAAGAGATCTCTAGTCTTTCCCATTATGTTGTTTTTCTCTATTTCTTTGCATTGATCACTGAGGAAGGCTTTCTTATTTCTTCTTGCTATTCTTTGCAACTCTGCATTCAGATGTTTATATCTTTCCTTTTCTCCTTTCCTTTTCACTTCTCTTCTTTTCACAGCTATTTGTAAGGCCTCCCCAGATAGCCATTTTGCTTTTTTGCATTTCTTTTCCATGGGGATGGTCTTGATCCCTGTCTCCTGTACAATGTGACAAACCTCAGTCCATAGTTAAACAGGCACTCTATCAGGTCTAGTCCCTTAAATCTATTTCTCACTTCCACTGTATAATCATAAGGGATTTGACTTAGGTTAAATGGCAACCCACTCCAGTGTTCTTGCCTGGAGAATCCCAGGGACGGGGGAGCCTGGTGGGCTGCCATCTATGGGGTCGCACAGAGTCAGACACGACTGAAGCAACTTAGCAGCAGCAGCAGCATACCTGAACGGTCTAGTGGTTTTCCCTACTTTCTTCAACTTAAGTCTGAATTTGGCAATAAAAAGCTCATGATCTGAGCCACAGTCAGCTCCTGGTCTTGTTTTTGCTGACTGTATAGAGCTTCTCCATCTTTGGCTGCAAAGAATATAATCAATCTGATTTCAGTGTTTGCCATCTGGTGATGTCCATGTGTAGAGTCTTCTCTTGTGTTGTTGGAAGAGGGTGTTTGCTATGACCAGTGTGTTCTCTTGGCAAAACTCTATTAGCCTTTGCCCTGCTTCATTCCATATTCCCAGGCCAAATTTGCCTGTTACTCCAGGTGTTTCTTGACTTCCTACTTTTGCATTCCAGTCCCCTATAATGAAAAGGACATCTTTTTTGGGTGTTAGTTCTAAAAGGTCTTGTAGGTCTTCATAGAACCATTCAACTTCAGCTTTTTCATCGTTAATGGTTGGGCATAGACTTGGATTACTGTGATATTGAATGTTTTGCCTTGGAAAGCATATACTCTTTGTATAAACAGGTAAATGTAAGTAGTGTTTCTCTGAGTTCTAATTGCACCCAAGAAGGGATCACAGAGATTTCTGATTTATAGCCAGTTGTTCAGAAGCGTATATGACACTATGGACTTGTGATTGATGACACAAATAGTGAGTGGGATTGGAGTAATCTTTGGGGTTGTGCCCTTAATCTGTGGGCTCTGATGATAACTCTTGGATAGATAGTGTCAGAATTGAGTTCGCTTATAGTATGCATTATCTCCTGAGATTGGATAATTGCTTAGAGTGTGTTGAAAAACACATCGGAATATTGAATTTCATAGATATTTATAAGTGGCACACCTGGAGACCTTCTCTGGGGGCTGAGACATCCACTCTCCCCCAATAATCTCCATTCACTCAGATTGCATCTTACTCCACATCCTACTCTAGAGCCAAATGCTGATGCATCTTCTAATCCAGCTGCATAAACCCATTCATTTGTCCCTGTGATTGTTTCAGGGATGGCACAAACCTAGAATTAATCTAATCTCTCTGTGCATTTCTCCATCTAAAGGGGTTGGTTCCCAGGTGGATCCAACTTGGAACATTAATCTTGATGTCCAGGCTTTATATCTGATCGTTCAAGTAAGATAAGCTCTTTGTTCCTCTAGACAGTTTGTTGTACAAATGTGTTGATTGGAGCAGGTGAAATCATTTTACTGCCCCAGGAAAAACTACCTGAGTCTGAAACATTTATATTAAAAAAAGGCAGCAGAGAGGACACAGAGTACAGAGAGAACTAAACAAAGCAATGCATAAACAAAAATTCTTAAGAATGCATGATAGTCTGAAATTGCTTCCTTTTATTATTCAAGCTGGTTTCATTGAGTTTTCAATTATTCCTAACAGCCAACAATTAAACTTTCTTATTAGCTACTTCACAAAACTTTAAGATTACTATTTAAGAGCTGGATTTAACACATTAGAAATTTACAAATGACAAGAATTCATTGTAAAATGGTAGTCATATAAATAATTAGGAAAATGATAGAGTTAATTCTAGTAATTAAAAGTCTACCCATTTTGTATTCTATGCTTTTCCTCAAGTACCATCTCATCCAGGAAACTGTTTCTGACTTTTTAGGCTACACTGGAGTCTCGTCCTGCACTTTCTTAGTAACCTGTGTGTATTTACATCATGTAATGTAAAGTAAATTGGAAATCTCTTTTGATATAGCAACCTCTTGCTTTTGAATAAGCTGAACTACATTAAGATATCAAGCACCTATTAGTGTCTAACACGTAGAAGGTATTTAACAAATATTGGTTGAACTGAACTAGTACAAAAAGGTGAGTATAATCCATTTTCTACTTGTTGTATTAAGCTAATGATCTCATATATAGATCTATAGAACCAAATCTATAAGGCATTCTGCCAAGTCCCTGCAGCTTGCCTTGGCTCTCCTGAGTTGGAAAGACCCTAAGATATTTATCTATGGGTCTGTTAAGGTTTATTTTAAGAGACTGTTAATGTGGCTGCTTTCACATTGAGAATTTTACCACTATTCAAGATTCTTTTAATTCAGCCAGATTATTTATAGCGTGTCATCAAGAGACCTCAAAGGCATCATTGCCCAACATACTTACAGATACTTTCCACTTGGAAGAGAAACTCTAATTCCACTTCAGTTCTATTTTACTTATTCAAAAAAGGCCACAGCTACAATGGTTTTTTATTAAAGAAGAATTAGATAAAAGGACAAGGAAATTGTGTATCAAGTGACCTAAATCTAGACAATAGAATGGCTTTTTCTTAGAGTTCATTTTGCTTTTATTCTATTATCACTATCACTTCATCTTTTATTTCAAACAAATTAGCAAACTGACAAGTGAAAAGTCCAGATTATTAGTGAAAGGAGGACCATTCAAATAGAGAAAGGGAGAGTTATATTTAATACTTATTTCAGCCTAAAATGTCAGGCATTCCAAGTTTGCAGTTCAAATGAGATATAATAGTTCTCTACAGCAAAACATTAACAGCTAATATCTTAGTTTGTTAAAATGACATTATCACTTAAGGCTATGCTAAACTAGTAAGGAGATGTAGAAAACCTGAATAATACAGAGCTAGGATTTCAGAATTTTGTAATCAAACTAAGACTTCAGAAGTCCAGAACAAGATAGAAAATGGAAATGGTTAGAAATCCAGTTTATATTTAATAAAATTTATAAAATACATTTTGAAATTTTTCCAAAAAAACCCCTCTTAGATTACGTACATATTATTAGTGCGTTTTATTCTTCTTTGTATACTTTTTGTTGTTTAGTCTCTAAGTTGTGTCTAACACTTTGTGACCCATGAACTGCAGCATGACAGTCTTTCCTGTCCTTTATCATCTCCTGGAGTTTGCTCAAACTCATTGAGTTGTTGCCATCCAACCATCTCATTCTCTGTCTTCCCATGTTTTAGTTTTTATAACTTCTTGGGGGTTTTTTGTAATAGGAGAATGAACTATTATATCCTGTTTTGTTTATATTGAGGAATTATATTTGCATTGGGTTTATTTATATATTTTATAAAATTCAATAACCTATCTGGCTAATACATAATGGGTTATTTCCATTCATATATAAAACTATTTTTAATTGTGAAAGTAAAACTTAAAAGCAAAATAAAATACAGTCACCAAGTTAAATATTTTGAGTTCAAGCATGAAAAAGAAAGAAAGAACATCCCTAAACAAATTCATTTAGCTCTATTTACCTTAATTATGCCTCTATAACTATTTTAATATTTCCTGTTTTCTGAAGTAAATTTCCTCATGTTTAAACAAAGGCTTACATTTCCCAAAGGCAGCTTTCTCTCTCCTTTCTGCTATCTGTAAAAATGTAATGCCAAAGGGATGATATATAATGTACAATATGAAACATGCCAGTGATAAAGCTGGAAGTTAGACACAAAGGTCTGACATAGAGAGTAAGATTTTAAATGGCATGAAATGGCATGGAGTAACTCAATGCATCTTTATCAAATCTTGATTAAAATCACTACAATAAATGTTGAGCCAAAATATTGCAACCAACATTTAATTTTAAAAAATTACCTTCATTTTTATTTTTGTACTTTAGCATCTTTAATGGAATATAAATCCAGCACTATTTGTTAATGAGCAAATCTGTGTTAATTAAATTTGTTTACTTTGTCACAAGGGTATACATAAAACTACTTTTTAGGAAAACTGTTTTCCAAATTAAGCAAAAACAATACCCAGCTGTGGATGTGACTGGTGATAGAAGCAAGGTCCGATGCTGTAAAGAGCAATACTGCATAGGAACCTGGAATGTCAGGTCCATGAATCACGGCAAATTGGAAGTGGTCAAACAAGAGATGGCAAGAGTAAATGTCGACATTCTAGGAGTCAGTGAACTAAAATGGACTGGAATGGGTGAATTTAACTCAGATGACAATTATATCTACTACTGCAGGCAGGAATCCCTCAGAAGAAATGGAGTAGCCATCATGGTCAACAAAAGAGTCCGTAATACAGTACTTGGATGCAATCTAAAAAATGACAGAATGATCTCTGTTTGTTTCCAAGGCAAATCATTCGTTATCACAGTAATCCAAGTCTATGCCCCAACCAGTAATGCTGATGAAGCTGAAGTTGAACGGTTCTATGAAAACCTATAAGACCGTTTAGAACTAGCAACCAAAAAAGATGTCCTTTTCATTATAAGGGACTGGAACGCAAAAGTAGGAAGTCAAGAAACACCTGGAGTAACAGACAAATTTGGCCTTGGAATACGGAATGAAGCAGGGCAAAGACTAATAAAGTTTTGCCAAGAAAATGCACTGGTCATAGCAAACACCCTCTTCCAACAACACAAGAGAAGACTCTACACATGGACATCACCAGATGGTCAACACTGAAATCAGAATGATTATGTTCTTTGCAGCCAAAGATGGAGAAGCTCTATACAGTCAACAAAAACAAGACCAGGAGCTGACTGTGGCTCAGATCATGAACTCCTTATTACCAAATTCAGACTTAAATTGAAGAAAGTAGGGAAAATCACTAGACCATTCAAGTATATGAGCTAAATCAAATCCCTTATGACTATACAGTGGAAGTGAGAAATAGATTTAAGGACCTAGATCTGATAGATAGAGTGCCTGATGAACTATGGAATGAGGTTTGTGACATTGTACAGTAGACAGGGATCAAGATCATCCCCATGGAAAAGAAATGCAAAAAAGCAAAATGGCTGTCTGGGGAGGTCTTACAAATAGCTGTGAAAAGAAGAGAAGCGAAAAGCAAAGGAGAAAAGGAAAGACATAAGCATCTGAATACAGAGTTCCAAGAATAGCAAGAAGAGGTAAGAAAGACTTCCTCAGCAATCAATGCAAAGAAATAGAGGAAAACAACAGAATGGGAAAGACTAGAGATCTCTTCAAGAAAATTAGAGATACCAAGGGAACATTTCATGGAAAGATGAGCTCGATAAAGGACAGAAATGGTATGGACCTAACAGAAGCACAAGATATTAAGAAGAGGTGGCCAGAATACACAGAAGACCTGTACAAAAAAGATCTTCACGACCCAGATAATCACAATGGTGTGATCACTCACCTATAGCCAGACATCCTGGAATGTGAAGTCAAGTGGGCCTTAGAAAGCATCACTACAAACAAAGCTAGTGGAGGTGATGGAATTCCAGTTGAGCTATTTCAAATCCTGAAACTGATGTTGTGAAAGTGCTGCATTCAATATGCAAGCACATTTGGAAAACTCAGCAGTGGTCACAGGACTGGAAAAGGTCAGTTTTCATTCCAATCCCAAAGAAAGGCAATGCCAAAGAATGCTCGAACTACCGCACAATTGCACTCATCTCACACGCTAGTAAAGTAATGCTCAAAATTCTCCAAGCCAGGCTTCAGCAATACGTGAACCGTGAACTTCCTGATGTTCAAGCTGGTTTTAGAAAAGGTAGAGGAACCAGAGATCAAATTGCCAACATCTGCTGGATCATGGATAAAGCAAGAGAGTTCCAGAAAAACATCTATTTCTGCTTTATTGACTATGCCAAAGCCTTTGACTGTGTGGATCACAATAAACTGTGGAAAATTCTGAAAGAGATGGGAATACCAGAACACCTGATCTGCCTCTTGAGAAATCTGTATGCAGGTCAGGAAGCAACAGTTAGAATTGGACATGGAACAACAGACTGGTTCCAAATAGGAAAAGGAGTACATCAAGGCTGTATATTGTCACCCTGCTTATTTAACTTATATGCAGAGCACATCATGAGAAATGCTGGACTGGAAGAAACACAAGCTGGAATGAAGATTGCTGGGAGAAATATCAATAACCTCAGATATGCAGATGACACCACCCTTTTGACAGAAAGTGAAGAGGAACTAAAAGCCTCTTGATGTAAGTGAAAGTGGAGAGTGAAAAAGTTGGCTTAAAGCTCAACATTCAGAAAACTAAGATCATGGCATCCGGTCCCATCACTTCATGGGAAATAGATGGGGAAACAGTGGAAACAGTGTCAGACTTTACTTTTTGGGGCTCCAAAATCACTGCAGATGGTGACCTCAGCCATGAAATTAAAAGATGCTTACTCCTTGGAAGGAAAGTTATGACCAACCTAGATAACATATTCCAAAGCAGAGACATTACTTTGCCAACAAAGGTTCATCTAGTCAAGGCTATGGTTTTTCCTGTGGTCATGTATGGATGTGAGAGTTGGACTGTGAAGAAGGCTGAGTGCCGAAGAATTGATGCTTTTGAACTTTGATGTTGGAGAAGACTCTTGAGAGTCCCTTGAACTGCAAGGAGATCCAACCAGTCCATTCTGAAGGAGATCAGCCCTGGGATTTCTCTGGAAGGAATGATGCTGAAGTTGAAACTCCAGTACTTTGGCCATCTTATGCGAAGAGCTGACTCATTGGAAAAGACTCTGATGCTGGGAGGGATTGAGGGCAGGAGGAGAAGGGGACGACAGAGGATGAGATGGCTGGATGGCATCACTGACTCGATGGACGTGAGTCTGAGTGAACTCCGGGAGTTGATGATGGACAGGGAGGCCTGGCGTGCTGTGATTCATGGGGTTGCAAAGAGTCAGACAAGACTAAGCGACTGAACTGAACTGAACTGATACTCACTATTGGATCAATCAGATTCTACTATAAGTTTTTAAAATTATTTCACTCCTTTGCTTGTATCTGACCTGACCAATCTAAACAAAATATCCTCTAACTTAACTTGGCCAAATTTTAGTCAGTCTTTTTTTCTCCCAATAGGTCCTTAGACCTTGGCTCATCCTTGAATTTAAGAAAGTACTGCAATTGGAAACAGTTCCTCCTTAAAGGGGGTCTCCTGAGAACTGACTGCCCTCAGGGAAAAACATTATTGGGTCAACAGTCAGATCCTGTCATCTGTTCATCCCTCTCTCCAACACCCATTTCTTTCAAGCCTAATTTACTCCTCTCTGGACAAGAGTCCTTTCTGCCTAGCCTTTGAGACAAAGGTAGATAGACCTTAGCCTCAGAGTGTTCTCCCTGTTGCGAAACTCTATTTGAGTAAAATCTCTCTTTACCCACATCCAGATTTCTTTTTCACTTGAGTCTCCAAGGTATTTCTTCATCAGTTCCGTGTCACAGTCCAGAAATGAGGCATTGGCTTCCTGGAATAACAAATGAACATGTCAGCATCTTTTTTTTTTTTTTTTAAAGAGTACTTTGTGCCATATTCTTAAACATAAACTGTTTAATAGGATTATCTTAGCTTTAAGATGTATCCGTCTTTATTAGCCCTTTTTTATACATGAGAAAACTGATGAGTTTAGCATTCAGTTAGATGGGAGTTCTAACATCTTGTGCTTAGCCATTACACCATACTTTCTCATGATTTTCCCCCAAATAATCTATTCATTCTTTCTCTTGCTTCCAGCTGTGCTATGCAGAAGAGAAATACTGTCATGTTATCCCTCAAAACACTATTACACTTCTTCTAAAATTCTGTTTTAATTTTGGATTTGAAAATTGAACTTTTAATTCAGTTTTTAAAGTAATAGCATTTTAGTTTACCTTATATACTTGATGTTAAACTGCTTTAAAATAGTTTGCAAATCAAGCAAATCTATATGTATATTCATGCAAAATAAAATGCAAATATGTCTACCCAGTGTTTTCATAAAAATCTGGTAGCTTTAAGATAGAAATGATGATATTAACATCCTGCTCATTTATTATGGTTTATGTGTGGGTCTAATGTTGAGAAACATTAACCTAATAATATTAAGTTTGAAGTTATCAATATAATTTTTCCTTCTCCTATAAAATTTTCTTAGATTAAAAAAAAAAGTCAATAAAGTAACTAAATAATATAACAATTTAGATACCAGATGATAATATTAGAATTACTAACATATATTTTTAGTAGTTCAGACTTTTATTCAAATGAACTTATTTATTAATACAAAAAAAGTATAGTTACAAATATATAAAGCAAACTTATGGTTATGGGGAAATAGGAGAGAAGAGATAAATCAGGAGAATTGGAATTGACACATACACACTGTCTCTGCATGGTCAGTTGCTCAGTGGTGTCCAACTCTTTGCAACACTGTGGACTGTAGCATGCCAGACTCCTTTGTCCATGCAATTATCCCAGCAAGAATACTGGAATGTATTTCCAGTATTTCCAATACATTCCACTGGAATGTATTTCCAGTGATTTCCTCCTCCAGGGCACATTTCGGGCTCAGAGACTAAACCCTCATCCTGTACTGACAGGTAAATTCTTTACCACTGAGTCACCTGGGAATAGATAACTAATAATGACCTATAGAGTAGCACAGGGAATTCTACCCAATATCTGTAATGGCCTATATGGGGAAAGAATCTAAAAAAGGGTTAGATACTTGTATATGTATAACTGATTTACTTTGCTGTACACCTGAAACTCATACAACACTGTAATGAGTGTTGTAAATCAACTATACTCCAATGAAAATTTTAAAAAAAATGTTCATATATTTTTAAAAAATAGAATGTTATAGGTAAATGAGAGGTCTTCGTTTCTCTCCTCAGCCCACTTCCCCTTCATCCAGACTGAGTTTATTTTCATAAAATTCGTTTTTCTAATCAATTAAAAAAAAAAAGACTTTATGCATGTCATTTTTTGTACACTTGGAAAATTATATCTAAGCTCTCTTACTGTAACTTGCCTTTTTCCACTCAACATTGTGTTTTGGCAATTTGCCTTGAAACATAAACTTGATAATATTGAATGCTGTGTGTATGGTGCAAATAGCTTGAGAACCCCATGAACAGTATGAAAAGGCAAAAAGATATAACGCTGAAAGATGAACTCTCCAGGCCGGTAGGTGTCCAATATGCTACTAGAGAAGAGTGGAGAAATAACTCCAGAAAGAATGAAAGGTGGAGCCAAAGAGAAAAACAATGCTCAGTTGTGGTTGTGACTGGTGATAGAAGTAAAGTCTATAAGGAGCAATATTGTATAGGAACCTGGAATGTTAGGTCCATGAATCAAGGTAAATTGGAAGTGGTCAAACAGGAGATGGTAAGAGTGAACATCAACGTTTTAGGAATCAGTGAACTAAAATGGACTGGAATGGGTGAATTTAATTCAGATGAACATTATATCTACTACTGTGGGCAAGAATCCCTTCAAAGAAATGGAGTAGTCCTCATAGTCAACAAAAGAGTCCAAAATGCAGTACTTGGGTGCAATCTCAAAAATGACAGAATGATCTCTGATCATTTCCAAGGAAACCCATTCAATATCACAGTAATCCAAGACTATGCCCCAATGAGTAATGCTGAAAAAGCTGAAATTGAATGGCTCTTTGAAGAACTACAAGACCTTCTAGAACTAACATGAAAAAAGGATATCCTTTTCATCATAGGGGACTGGAATGCAAAAGTAGGAAGTCAAGAAATACCTGGAGCAACAGGCAAATTTGGCCTTGTTGTACAAAATTAAGCAGGGCAAAGGCTAACAGAGTTGTGCCAAGAGAACTCAATGGGCATAGCAAACACCTTCTTCCAACAACACAAGAGAAGACTTTACACATGGACATCATCAGATGGTCGATACTGAAATCAGATTGATTATATTCTTTACAACTGAAGATGGAGAAGCTCTATACAGTCAGCAAAAACAAACTGCAAGCTGACTGTTGCTCATATCATGATCCCCTTATTGCCAAATTCAGACTTAAAGTAAAGAAAGTAGGAAAAACCACTAGAACATTCAGGTATGACCTAAGTCAAATCCCTTACTATTTTACAGTAGAAGTGACACACAGATTCAAGGGATTAAGTCTGATAGACAGACTGCCTGAAGAACTATGGACAGAAGTTCATGACATTGTACAGGAAGCAGTGATCAATACCGCCCCCAAGAAAAAGAAATGTAAAAAGGCAAAATGGTTGTCTGAGGAGGCCTTACAAATAGTTGAGAAAAAAGAAGCTAAAGGCAAAGGAGAAAAGGAAAGATATACCCATTTGAATGAAGAGTCTCAAATAATAGCAAGGAGAGATAAAGAAAGACTTACTCAGTGATCAGTGCAAAGAAACAGAGGAAAACAATGGAATGGAAATGACTAGAGATCTCTTCAAGAGTATTAGAGGCACCAAGGGAACATTTCATGCAATGATGGGCACAATAAAGGACAGAAATGGTATGGACTTAATAGAAGCAGAAGATATTAAGAAGAGGTGCCAAGAATACACAAAAAAAGTATATAAAAAAGATCTTCATGACCTAGATAACCATTATGGTGTGATCACTCACCTAGAGCCAGACATCCAAGAATGTGAAGTCAAGTGGGCCTTAGGAAGCATCACTATGAACAAAGCTAGTGGAGGCGATGGGATTCCAGTTGAGCTATTTCAAATCTTAAAAGATGATGCTATGAAAGTGTTGTACTCAATATGCCAGCAAATCTGGAAAACTCAGCAGTGGCCATAGGACTGGAAAAAGTCAGTTTTCACTTCAATCCCAAAGAAGGGCAATGACAAAGAATGTTCAAACTACCACAGGATTGATCTCATCTCACACGGCAGCAAAGTAATGCTCAAATTTCTCCAAGCTAGGCTTCAACAATACGTGAACCATGAACTTCCAGATGCTCAAGCTGGTTTTAGAAAAGGCAGAGAATCCAGAGATCAAATTGCCAATACCCGTTGGATCATCGAAAAAGCAAGAGAGTTCCAGAAAAACGTCTACTTCTGCTGTATTGACTACACTAAAGCCATTGACTGTGTCAATCGCAACGAACTGTGGAAAAATTCTTTAAGAGATGGGAATACCAGAACTCCTTACCTGCCTCCTGAGAAATCTATATGCAGGTCAAGAAGCAACAGTTAGAACTGGATGTGGAAAAACAGACAGCTTCCAAATTGGGAAAGGAGTACTTCAAGATTGTCTATTATCACCCTGCTTATTTAACTTATAACCATAGTACATCATGCAAAATGCTGGTCTGTATGAAGCACAAGCTATAATCAAAATTGCCTGGTGAAATATCAATAACCTCAGAAACGCAGATGACACCACTCTTGTGGCAGAAAGTGAAGAGGAACTAAAGAGCCTCTTGATGAAAGTGAAAGAGGAGAACGAAAAAGTTGGCTTAAATCTCAACATTCAAAAATTGAAGATCATGGCATCTGGTCCCATCACTCCATGGCAAATAGATGGAGGAACGAAGGAAACAGTGACAGACTTTATTTTCTTAGGACTCCAAAATCACTGCAGATGGTGATTACAGCCATGAAAAAAAAAAAAGAAACTGGTCCTTGGAAGAAAATCTATGACTAGCCTAGACAGCATATTAAAACGCCGAGACATTACTTCGCTGACAAAGGTCCATCTAGTCAAAGCTATGGTTTTTCCGGTGGTCATATATGGCTGTGAGATTTGGACTATAAAGCAAACTGAGTGCTGAAGAATTGATGCTTTTCAACTGTGGTGTTGGAGAAGACTCTTGAGAGTCCCTTGGACTTCAAGGAGATCTAACCAGTCAGTCCTAAAGGAAATCAATCCTGAATATTCATTGGAAGGACTGATGCTGAAGCAGAAGCTCCAATACTTTGAGCACCTGATACGAAAAACTGACTCATCTGAAGACCCTGATGCTGGGAAAGATTGAAGGTAGGAGAAGAAGGGGATTACAGAGGATGAGGTGGTTGAATGGCATCACTGATTTGATGGATATGAGTTTGAGCAAGCTCTGGGGGTTGGTGATGCACAGGGAAGTCTGGTGTGCTGCAGTCCATGAGATCGCAGAGTCAGACATGACTGAGTGAGTGAAACTGAAATACCTATTACCATATTGGTGAATATTTTCCCTCAATAGTTTGCTATTGAAAGCAATGTAGTAATGAATTCCATTAAACCTATATTCTGTTAAAATTATGCAAAGCTTTTTCTAGTATATTCCTAAGATAAAATTTCCATTATAGGGTATTAATGGGTTTAATAGTGTCCCTCTAATATTCTATGTTTACTTCCAAAATCCAAGTGTACCTTTGAATGTGATCTTATTTGGATACTGCATCTTCAGAGGGAAATAAAATTAAGAGAAGGTCATTAGTGTACACTCTAATCCAAAATAACTGATGTTCTTATGAAAAGGGGAAATCTAGATATAGATACAGACACATGCATACAAGTATTGACTGCATGCAAAGATGAAAGCAGAGATAGGGTTGAGGCTTCTATAAGTGAACTTGCTACTTGTTAGTCGCTCAGTTGTGTCTGACTCTTTGGGATCCCATGGACTGTAGCCCACCAGGCTCCTATGTCCATGGAATTCTCCAGGCAAGAATACTGGAGAGGGCCATTCCCTTCCCCAGGAGAACTTTCCAACCCAGGGACTGAATCTGGCTCTCTGACTTTGCAAGCAGATTCTTTACCACCTGAGCCACCAGGAATACCCCCAAATTGTCAGCAAACCACTAGAAGCTAGGTAAGAGGCATGGAACAGAGAACAAAGAGCCAGTAAATTTCTATTTAAGCCACCCGGTTTGCAGTGCTTAATTATGGCAGCCTTAACTAATAGACAAGGTATGTGGTTTTTTTCAACTTTATTTAGACACTGGTGTTGGAGAAGACTCTTGAGAGTCCCTTGGACTGCAAGGAGATCCAACCAGTCCATTCTGAAGGAGATCAGCCCTGGGATTTCTTTGGAAGGAATGATGCTAAAGCTGAAACTCCAGTACTTTGGCCACCTCATGCGAAGAGTTGACTTATTGGAAAAGACTCTGATGCTGGGAGGGATTGGGGGCAGGAGGAGAAGGGGACAACAGAGGATGAGATGGCTGGATGGCATCACTGACTCGATGGATGTGAGTCTCAGTGAACTCCGGGAGTTGATGATGGACAGGGAGGCCTGGCGTGCTGCAATTCATGGGGTCGCAAAGGGTCGGACAGGACTGAGCGACTGATCTGATCTGAAATATCCTTTAAATTGATTTTTACTTCTGCAAGAAGTGTTCTCTTTTTTCAATATAGATTTGGGACAACTTAAAAAAATAAAGAAATCACTAGACCTAGAAAATCTCACCTAATAGATAATTTTAAATAATAAATTTGGTAATGAATGGGTGTTTTTTTTTTTTTTTTCCCGTTCTCTTTAGTACTGTATATATCAAGCAGATGGAAGAATCATTATTTTATCCCTTATTCCAGTCACTGTCTTCCTTTCCTCTGAGCAAGGATTCTGGTGACATTTTCCTTTCTTGCACGTGTGCGTGCTAAGGTTCTTCAGTCATGTCCGGTTCTGCAACCCTATGGACTGCAGCATGCCAGGCTCCTCTGCCCAAGGGTTTCCAGGCAAGAATACTGGAGTGGGTTGCTGCGCCGTCCTCCAGGGGATCTTCTAGACCCAGGAATCAAACCTGCATCTCTTAGGTCTCCTGCATTGGCAGGCAGGTTCTTCACCACTAAGACCACTTGGGAAGTCCCATACATGATCTTAAGTTTGGAGGCATGCCTTGTCAGACAAGGCTGTCCATATCCTAATCTCCAGAACATATGAATATGTTAGGTTACTATGCAAGTGATGAATTAACACTACAATTGGTATTAGGTATACTAATCATTTGACCCTCAAATAGATTAGTTTGGATTATTTTGGCCCATTGTAATCACAAGATTTTTAAAAGTGAAAGAGGGAGGCAGAAGAAAAGTCAGTGGGAGATGTGACCATAGAAGAAAGTCACAGAAAGATGGAATGCTGCTGATTTTTGAAGATAGAGGAAAGAGGGCACAAATGAAGGAATGAGTATGTCCTCCAGGAATTGGAAAAGATAAGGGAATATATTCTTCCTTAGAGCATCCAAAAGAGAACATAGCCTTGTTGGACCCTGATTTTAGCGAAGTGAGAACTTTGTCAGACTTCTGACCATCAGAACTGTTAACATAATAAATTTGTGTTGCTTTATACTACTTTCAGAGAAGGCAATGGTGCCCCACTCCAGTACTTTTGCCTGGAAAATCCCATGGACGGAGGAGCCTGGTAGGCTGCAGTCCATGGGGTCGCTAGAGTCGGACACGACTGAGCAACTTCATTTTCACTTTTCACTTTCATGCATTGGAGAAGGAAATGGCAACCCACTCCAGTGTTCTTGCCTGGAGAATCCCAGGGATGGGGAAGCCTGGTGGGCTGCTGTCTATGGAGTCGCACAGAGTCAAACATGACTGAAGTGACTTAGAAGCAGCAGCAGCAGCAGCATACTACTTTTGGAAGCAAAGCTATGACAAATCTAGACAGAGTATTAAAAAGCAGAGACACCACTTTGCCAGCAAAGGTCTGTATAATTCAACGCTATGGTTTTTCCAGTAGTCATGTATGGATGTGAGACTTGGACCAAAAAGAAGGCTGAGCACTGAAGTATTGATGCTTTTGAATTGTGGTGGTGGAGAAGACTCTTGAGAGTTTGTTGGACTGCAAGGAGATCAAATTAGTCAATCCTAAAGGAAATCAACTCTGAATATTCATTGGAAGGACTGATGCTGAAACTCCAAATCTTTGGCCACCTGATGGGAAAAGCCAACTCACTGAAAAAGACCCTGATGCTGGGAAAGATTGAAGGCAAGAGGAGAGGGGGGTGGGATGAGATGGTTAGATAGTATTCCTGATTCAGTTCACACAAATGAGCAAACTCCTGGAGATAGTGGAGAACAGAGGAGCCTGGAGTGCTGCGGTACATAGTGTCACAAATAGTTGGACACAACTAAGTGACTGAAAAACAGCAACAACATGCCACTATTTGCAATAATTTACTTCAAACTTAATAAATTGAAAATACAGTACTCAACACTATTTCTTTTCATTTGTAAATGACAGAAATACATTTCTGCCTAGCTTAAGTGAAAAATAATTTATTACCCCACATCAAGTTTAGAAAAGTGTTTGTGGCATAGCTGGACGGTAGACCAAAATGCCTTAGGCTCTCTCCATCTCTGTCTTGTTTCTCTGTGTATCAGCTTCCTTTTCTTCCCCCACATACATTTAAGCAGATTCAGGTGGCGCTAGTGGTAAAGAATCTGCCTGCCAACGCAGGAGATTCAAGAGCCTTGGGTTCTCTTCCTGAATCAGGAAGACCCTCTGGAGTCAGAAATGGCAACCCAATCCAGTATTCTTGTCTGGGAAATACCCTGGACACAGGAGGCTGGCAGGCTACAGTCCATGGGGATGCAAAGACTTGGACATGATTGAGTGACTGAGCACCAGTGCACCACTCCATAACCCAGCGAACAAGGTCAGAGGCATAAGGTGTTGGACTGGCTGACATTTGTTACATAGCCATCTGTCTTAAAGCAAACAAGGGCAAAAGGGCTAGGTGGTGCTAACATCTTGACTCTTTGGGAAACCATGTACATTAATTAAAGAAAGCTATAATATGCAGTTTGAAAGATTTTTAACGTGTTTCTCTATTAAAGTGTTTTTTGCAATTACATACTTTCAGACTGAGATTCACAGAAAATGCCCATTCTTCTTTGGCATAAAAAGACTAATGTAGATTTAAAATGGTAAAAGGAATTATATGAGCATAGAGATAGGTTCCACAAGACTCTTGAATTTTCATGCTGAAGTAACCTCTGAGAAAAGGATAATTGCCAACCAAAAGAATGCAGACTCCCCTAGAGCAAAGAAAACTCACTTCCTAGCCAAAATCTGATGTAATCCACAGAGAAAAAGAGTGCCATGGAGAAAATGGGATGCTTTTTTAGGAAATAAACAATTGTCCTACTTTGTCATTTTCAATAAATGAATAGATCAAATCTGTTTAAACATAATGTGGTTCCAGTCTTCTAGACAATAGCATACGGAACATTTAATAATAAGATGATATAAATAAGGCAAAGTGCTTCTCAGTTGGCCATATGGTTTTGTTTTCTGTGAAAGCATAATTTTTCTCAGAGCTATGTTATTCCTTTTAGATTTCATTAAACTTTATTTCATTTGTTAATGCTATTTAACACTTCTCCAGAATATTTATATAATTGGAAAGGCATTCCAATGATTTTATTAAAACATTCTGATAATAAATATATCAATGGGAATTAAGAAGATGTCAAGAGACTGAAAACATGTGGGTGTGTTTATTCAAAGTTCCTGTGAAGCTGAGTTAATGTAAGTGAAGAGTAGCTACATAAGAAAGATGATCATTGCAGATGCCTGAAAGTTGTACAAAGGAGACACACACAGCTTGCCAGTTCATTCTGAGTCAAAAGATGGTCTCTTCCCTCTCCACCCCCTGAAAATGTTCAAAGTCTGTTCAAAGGATACACAAGTGTGTAGAAAAAAGGCCTTTAATCAGTGTTTTCAGCAATGGTTTTATGGACTCCAATATAAAAACTGAGATATAACTGACATATCACACTGTATAAGTTTAAGCTGTATAATGTGCTGATTTGATATGTTTCAACCCTCATCCCAGTGATAATAAGGGCCACCTGCTCTTTGACATTAATGTATTTATTTTTGACTGCGCTGGGTCTTTGCTGTTTTGCATGGGCTTTCTCTAGTTGCAGCAAGCAGGGGCTGCTCTTCCTTGTGGTGCCCAGACTTCTCATTACAGTGGCTTCTCTTGTCATGGAGCGTGAGCTCTAGTGAGCGCAGGCTTCAGTAGTCTCAGCACACAGGCTCAGCAGTTGTGCCACACAGGCTTAGTTGATCCACAGCATGTGAGCTGTTTCCAGAACAGGGATTGAACCCATGTCCCCTATATCGGCAGGCAGATTCTTCTCCACTATGCCACCAGAGGAGTCTGCTCTTTGATATTTTTCACTTTCAAGTGATACATACTCTTTACTAGGGTGGTAAATGTGCTATTTTTACTAGGTGCCTATGAAAGGATTTACTTTAAAGAAAATCATTGGCACATGGGGTTGAAAGAAAAGAATGACTTTCTTTTCTGGAAAGCGAATAATTTTCAATCTTGTGGTGACATTAAATTCTCATTCAATAGATTCAGAAGTTATGAAAAATGGAAATATGGGAAAAAACCTCGATAAGTTATTAATTTTAAAAAATCAATGTTGTACAGAAAATGCTATTAATTGTGCAGGAAAAAATAAAAGCTTCTAAAAGTAAGGAAATTTATGGAAGCTTACATAATAATTTGTGTCACTCAGGGTCCAAACAAGAAACAGATGGCATACTCAAATTAAGGTAATTTGAAGAAGGTTTATTTACAAAGAAATTAATTACAAGCAAGTGGATGGTTACAGAAAGCTGAAAGAAAAGGACTCCATGGCACTCTTCTCTGTGGATTACATCAGATTTTGGCTAGGAAGTGAGTTTTCTTTGCTCTAGGGGAGTCTGCATTCTTTTCGTTGACTGTTTGCCACAGGAATGTTATCATCTCCAGGTTGAAGGGATAAGGGGAAAAAGAGGCTTCCAAATGCCAAAATGAGGAAGAATCTTCTAGAACATGCTGCCTTTTTAAGGACATAGGCAATCTAAGTTGTTCTCACTGAGAGATAGCAAGTTGAATAAGGACCTTGGCTTCACTCTTTTTTATCCCTTCTCCAACAGGGCCCAACACACCTACCCCAACAAAACCAGTCCTTAAAGCCTGAGAGGAAGGAGGAGGTAGAAAGCGGGTCTGGAGAAACATGGAAGAAATCTACTACAGGACTACCAACTTTGCTTCACTAATTGTCTCATAGCGTGAATAGCTTTTCCCTCTACCATTGTATTTCTTGGTCACTTACTAAAACTTGCCCATAACAAATGTTTGCCTATAAAGAATTACCCGCACCAACAGAGTAAACAATTTCTTTTAGAAAGCACTTCAGTTTGTCTTCCTTGAAATTAGTTTTTCATTAATGAGAAGTCTGGAATTGCAGCAAATAGCACATTTTAATTTTCTGAGGATATACATGTTCAAAATGATTTAAAAGTATTGACACATTCACATTATCTTCAGGGAAAGCAGAGTAATTGCTCTTGTTAAGAAAATCAAACTGGCTTGCCAATCTATTGCATTTGTGGCAACGGTTCCCTTAGAAGTAGTCAATATAGTGGTTATCTAATTGGTTATCCCCAGTTATAGAAAAATGCTTCTTGTGTGCTAAATTGTCAAAGCAGAATCTCAACCTAGTTCTGCGGATAATACCAGACTATCAAGATATTTAAAAGAGGTACATTTGATTTCAAATCTCACCTCTGTCACTTTAATTTTGGCAAGTCACTTAACAACTCTAAACCTAATTTTAAAAATAGAGATTACAATTAAACTGCTGCTGCTGCTAAGTCACTTCAGTCGTGTCCGACTCTGTGCGACCCCATAGACCGCAGCCCACCAGGCTCCCCCGTCCCTGGGATTCTCCAGGCAAGAACACTGGAGTAGGTTGACATTTCCTTCTCTAATGCATGAAAGTGAAAAGTGAAGTTGCTCAGTCATGTCCCACTCTTTGCGACCCTATGGACTGCAGCCCACCAGGCTCCTCCACCCATGGGATTTTTCAGGCAAGAGTACTGGAGTGGGTTGCCATTGCCTTCTCCAATTAAACTACTTTCTCACAAAGGTTTAAGTGAAAATACAGTAGTATAGTATCTGAGAAAGTAAGCGATGGGAGTACATCTTATTTCATGAGAAATGCAGTTTTAGTTCCTGTCCATCTGTCTGTCTGTCTTTCTCAAATACACATAGACCTGTGTGAATTTTCACAGCCTAATCTTACAGTTGTTGTTTGGTATATTTTACCTTCTGCCAGAGTAGAAACTGACTCTACTGGTCTTCCTTATGAAGCACAGAAAGTGCAATGCTTTGTGAGGCATTGCAGCCTGCAGTAGTTTTGTTCGTTGAATTGGACTTCTGAAAATATTTCAGCAATTGCCACGAAAAATTTGGAAATCAAATACTTTGTTTCCTTGAATAATGTCTGAGACATCATTTTTTCCTCTTTCTCATTGTAATGTTTCCTTGCCTTTCTTCTGTTCTGCAGAAAATAGGGCTCTGAGCTGCCTTTTTTTTTTTTTTTTTTGGTGGTGGAGGCGTGGCTGGGGAGGAGGAGTGCTGCTAGGCACTCAGCTTTCCAGGTGGCACTATTGGTAAAGAACCCCACTTGTCACTGCAGGAGTGTAAGGGATGCGGGTTCCATCCCTGGGTCAAGAAGATCCCTTGGAGAAGAACATGGCAATCCACTCCAGTATTCTTGCCTAGAGAATCCCATGGACAGAGGAGCCTGGTGCCCTACAGTCCACAGGGTTGCAAAAAGTAGGACATGACTGAAGCTACTTAGCACACATGCACTCTAGGCACATGGGATCTTAGTTCCTTAACCAGGAATAGAGCTCATGCACCCTGCAGTGGAAGTGAGCCAGGGAAGTCCCAAGCTGCCTTTTCTTAAGAGGCATTTCTGGCAGGAAGGAAAAGCAGTGGTCTGCATGACATTCGTCTTACTTGGTATTTGTTTCCTAAAACCAAAGTCCACTGAAGCGATCAGTCTAGGTTCCCTAGAGGAAGAAGACATAAAGAATCATGAACAGAAAGAAAGGATTTCTTTCAGGATAAAGGCAAAATCAGGAGGTTAGAGAAAGCCAGTTAGGTTGTAGTTCTATGGTGAGGATCAATGAGGACCCTTAACCTGATGTATAGAGATTTTCCAAGAAAATATCAAGAATTCCTAGTGGAAAAGTGGTGCAGTTCGAGCCTGGGCAAAGGTGTATGAGTTAGAGAAGCAGTGGGAAATCTTGTGAAATGAACCTGCAGTTTTTTTAGAGGGAAGCAGTGTGCTCTGATGGCCAAGAAGTACAGGAGATATCCCAGGATTTTTTTTGCTGCTGCCTATGTCCAAATTCTCCTCTTCCACTTTCATCAAGAGGCTCTTTATTTCTTCTTCACTTTCTGCCATAAGGGTGGTGTCATCTGCATATCTGAGGTTATTGATATTTCTCCCTGCAATCTGGATTCTAGCTTGTGCTTCTTCCAGCCCAGCGTTTCTCATGATGTACTCTGAATATAAGTTAAACAAGCAGGGTGACAATATACAGCTTTGATGTACTCCTTTTCCTATTTGGAACCAGATTTTTGTTTCATGTCCAGTTCTAACTGTTGCTTCTTGAGCTGCATATAGATTTCTGAAGAGACAGGTCAGGTGGTCTGGTACTCCCATCTCTTCCAGAATTTTCCACAGTTTATTGTGATCCACACAGTCAAAGGCTTTGGCATAGCCAATAAAACAGAAATAGATACTTTTCTGGAACTCTCTTGCTTTTTCCATGATCCAGCGGATGTTGGCAATTTGATCTCTGGTTCCTCTGCCTTTTCTAAAACCAGCTTCAACATCTGGAAGTTCATGGTTCACGTATTGTTGAAGCCTGGCTTGGAGAATTTTGAGCATTACTTTACTAGTGTGTGAGATGAGTGCAATTGTGTGGTAGTTTGAACATTCTTTGGCATTGCCTTTCTTTGGGATTGGAATGAAAACTGACCTTTTCCAGTCCTGTGGCCACTGCTGAGTTTTCCAAATTTGCTGGCATGTTGAGTGCAGCACTTTCACAGCATCATCTTTCAGGATTTGAAATAGCTCAACTGGAATTCTATCACCTCCACTAGTTTTGTTCGTAGTGATGCTTCTTAAGGTCCACCTGACTTCACATTCCAGGATGACTTGATGAAAGTGAAACAGGAGAGTGAAAAAGTTGAGTTAAAGCTCAACATTCAGAAAATTAAGATCATGGCACCCAGTCCCATCACTTTATGGCAAACAGATGGGAAAACAGTGGAAACAGTGGCTGACTTTATTTTCTTGGGCTCCAAAATCACTGCAGATGGTGACTGCAGCCATGAAATTAAAAGACACTCCTTGGAAGGAAAGTTATGACCAACCTAGATAGCATATTCAAAAGCAGAGACATTACTTTGCCAACAAAGGTCCATCTAGTCAAGGCTATGGTTTTTCCAGTGGTAATGTATGGATGTGAGAGTTGGACTATAAAGAAAGCTGAGTGCCAGAGAATTGATGCTTTAGTACTGTGGTGTTGGAGAAGACTCTTGAGAGTCCCTTGAACTGCAAGGAGATCCAACCAGTCCATCCTAGAGGAGATCGGTGCTCGGTGTTCATTGGAAAGACTGATTTTGAAGCTGAAACTCCAATACTCTGGCCACCTGATGTGAAGAGCTGACTCATTGGAAAAGACCCTGATGCTGGGAAAGATTGAGGGCAGGAGGAGAAGGGGATGACAAAGGATGAGATGGTTGGATGGCATCACCGAGACACTGGACATGAGTTTGGGTGGACTGCAGGAGTTGGTGATGGACAGGGAGGTCTGGCATGCTGTGGTTCATGGGGTCACAAAGAGTCAGACACGACTGAGCAAATTAACTGAACTGAACTGATACCATTTTCCATAGGGGCTGTGTCAATCTACATTCCCACCAACAGTTCAATAGCATTCCCTTTCTCTATGCCCTCTCCATCATTTATTATGTCTAGAATTTTTGATGATGGCCATTCTGACTGGTATGAGTTGATATCTCATTGTAGTTTTGATTTGTATTTCTCTAATGAGCTATGCTGAGCATCTTTTCATGCATTTGTTAGCCATCTGTATGTCTTCTATGGAGAAATGTCTGTTTATGTCTTTTTTACACTTTTTGGTAGGTTTTTTTTTTTTTTTCTGGCATTGAGTTTTATGAGCTGCTTGTATATTTTGGAAGTTAATCCTTTGTCGGTTGTTTTAATTGCTATTATTTGCTCCCATTCTGAGGTTGTCTTTTCACCTTGCTTGTAGTTTCCTTTGCTGTGCTAAAGCTTTTAAGTTTAATCAGGTCCTACTTGTTTACTTTTGTTTTTATTTCCATTATTCTAGGAGTTGGGTCACAGAGGACCTTGCTTTGTATTATGTCATCATGTTTTCTGCCTATGTTTCCCTCTAGAAGTTTAATAGTTTCCAGTCTTACATTTAGGTATTTAATCCATTTTAAGAGTATCTTTGTGTATGGTGTTAGAAAGTGTTATAATTTCATTCTTTTACATGTAGCTGTCCAGTTTTCCAAGAACCATTTGTTGAAGAGGCTGTCTTTGCCCCATTGTATATTCTTGCCTCTTTTGTTAAAACTACAGTACCCATAGGTGCAGAGTTTATTTCTGGGCTTTCTATCTTGTTTCATTCGTCTGTATTTCTGATTTTGTGCCAGTATCATACTGTCTTGATGATTGTAGCTTTGCAGTATAATCTGAAGTCAGGAAGGTTGATTCCCCCAGGTCCATTCTTCTTTCTCAAGACAGCATTTGTTATCCTGGGTCTTTTGTGTTTCCTTATGAATCATGAATTTTTTTGTTCTAGTTCTGTGAAAAATGCCATTGGTAATTTAATAGGTGTCACATTTAATCTGTAAATTGCATTTGGTAGTGTAGTCATTTTCACAACATTGACTCTTCCTGACCAGAAACATGGAATATCTCTCCATCTCTTTATATCATCTTTGATTTCTTTCATTAGTGTCTTATAATTATCTATGTACAGTTCTTTTGTCTCCTTTTCAGTTCAGTCACTCAGTCATGTCCAATTCTTTGTGACCCCATGAAGCACAGAACATCAGTCCTCCCTGTCCATCACCAACACCTAGAGTCCACCCAAACCCATGTCCATTGAGTCGGTTATGCCATCCAACAGTCTCATCCTCTGTCATCCCCTTCTCCTCCTACCCTCAATCTTTCGCAGCATCAGGGTCTTTTCCAGTGAGTCAGCTCTTCACATCAGGTGGCCAAAGTATTGGAGTTTCAGCTTCAACATCAGTCTTTTCAATGAACACCCACTGATCTCCTTTAGGATGGACTGGTTGGATCTCCTTGCAGTTCAAAGGACTCTCAAGAGTCTTCTCCAACACCACAGTTCAAAAGCATCAGTTCTTCAGTGCTCAGCTTTCCTTATAGTTCAGTTCTCACATCCATACATGACTACTGGAAAAACCATAGCCTTGACTAGATGGACCTTTGTTGGCAAAGTAATGTCTCTGCTTTTGAATATGCTATCTAGGTTGGTCAAAACTTTCCTTCCAAGAAGTAAGCATCTTTTAATTTCATGGCTGCAGTCACCATCTGCAGTGATTTTGGATCCCCCCAAAAATAAAGTCTGACACTGTTTTCCACTGTTTCCCCATTTATTTGCCAGGAAGTAATGGGACTGGATGCCTTGATCTCAGGTTTCTGAATGTTGAGTTTTAAGCCAACTTTTTCACTCTCCTCTTTCATTTTCATCAAGAGACCCTTTAGTTCTTCTTCACTTTCTGTCATAAGGGTGGTGTCATCTGCATATCTGAGGTTATTGATATTTCTCCCAACAATCTTGATTCCAGCATGTGCTTCCCCCAGCCCAGCGTTTTTCATGATGTACTCTGCATATAAGTTAAATAAGCTGGGTGACAGTATATAGCCTCGACATACTCCTTTTCCTATTTGGAACCAGTCTCTTGTTTGTCTCTTTAGGTAAGTTTATTCCTAGATATTTAATTGTTTTTGTTTCCATCGTGAATGGAATTGATTCCTTAATTTCTCTTTCTTATTTTTCATTGTTACTATATAGAAATGGAAGTGATTTCTGTGTATTGATTTCATATCCTGAAATTTTGCTAAATTCACTGATTAGCTCTAGTAATTTTCTCATACTATCTTTAGGATTTTCTATGTACAGTATCATGTCATCTGCAAACAGTGAGAGCTTTACTTCTTCTTTTCTGATCTGGATTCCTTTTATTTTGTTTCCTTCTCTGGTTGCTATAGCTAGGACTTCCAGAACTATGTTGAATGAAAATGGTGAAAATGGACACCCTTGTCTTGCTCCTGATCTTAGGGGAAATGCTTCCAGTTTTTCACCATTGAGAATAATGTTTGCAGTATGCCTATCATATATGGGCTTCATTATGTTAAGGTAGGTTTCTTCTATGTTTTGAAGAGTTTTAATCATAAATGGGTGCTAAATTTTGTCAAAGGCTTTTTCTACATCTATTGAAATAATCATATGGTTTTTATCTTTCAATTTGTTAATATAGTGTATCACATTGATTGATTTTTGTATATTGAAGAATGCTTGCCTTCCTGGTATAAACCCAACTTGATTATGGTGTATTAGCTTTTTGTTATGTTGCTGAATTCTGCTTGTTAAAATTTTGTTGTGGAGATTTGCATCTATATTCATCAGTGATATTGGCCCGTAGTTTTCTTTTTTGTGTGTATTGTCTTTTGTGTGTGTGTGTGTGTGAATTTTTTTTTTTATTTATTTTTAAACTTTACAATATTGTATTAGTTTTGCCAAATATCAAAATGAATCCACCACAGGTATACCCACTTTCCCCATCCTGAACCCTCCTCCCTCCTCCCTCCCCTATCCTCCCTCTGGGTCGTCCCAGTGCACCAGCCCCAAGCATCCAGTACCCTGCATCAGACCTGGACTGGCGACTTGTTTCATACATGATATTATACATGTTTCAATGCTATTCTCCCAAATCTCCCCACCCTCTCCTTCTCCCACAGAGTCCATAAGACTGATCTATACATCAGTGTCTCTTTTGCTGTCTCGTACACAGGGTTATTGTTACCACCTTTCTAAATTCCATATATATGCGTTAGTATACTGTATTGGTGTTTTTCCTTCTGTGTGTTGTCTTTGTCTGGTTTTGGTATCAGGGTTATGGTAGCCTCATAGAATGAGTTTGAAAGTGTTCCTTCCTTTGCAATTTTTTGAAATAATTTTAGAAGGATAGGCATTAGCTATTTTCTAAATATTTGATAGAATTCTCCAGTGAAGCCATCTGGCCCTGGGCTTTTGTTTTTGCAGGAGATTTTTTATCACAGCTTCAATTTCAGTGCTTGTAATTGAGTTGTTTGTAATTTCTATTTCTCCCTAGTTCAGTCTTGGAAGATTGAACTTTTCTAAGAATCTGTCCATTTCTTCCACGTTATCCATTTTATTGCCTTACAGTTGTTCATAATAGTGTCTTATAATCCTTTGTATTTCTGCATTATCTGTTGTAACCTCTCCTTTTTCATTTCTATTTTTTTTTTTTTTTTGGTTTGATTCTTCTCTCCTTTTTTCTTGATGATTCTGGATAAAAGCTTGTCAGTTTTATCTTCTCAAAGAACCAGCTTTTAGTTTTATTAATCTTTAGTATTGTTTCTCTCACTTCTTTTTCATTTATTTCTGCTTGGATCTTTCTTTCTTTCCTTCTACTAATTTTGGTTTTGTTGTTGTTGTTCTTTTTCCAGTTGTTTTAGGTATAAAGTTAGGTTGTCTATTAAATGTTTTTCTTGTTTCTTGAGGTAGGATTGTATTGCTATAAACTTCCCTCTGAGAATTGCTTTTGCTGCATCCCATAGATTTTGAGTTCTCGTGTTTTCCTTGTCATTTATTTCTAGAAATGTTTTGATGTCCCTTTTGATTTCTTCAGTAACCTGTTGGTTATTTAGAAACTTGTTATATAATCTCCATGTGTTTGTGTTTCTTACATTTTTTTTTCCTTGCAATTGATACCTAGTTTCATAGCGTATGGTCAGAGAAGATGCTTGATGTGATTTCAATTTTTTAAAATTTACTCAGGTTTGATTTGTGAGCCAAGATGTGGTCTGTCTTGGAGAATGAATGTTCCATGTGCATTTAAGAAGATGGTGTATTCTTGTGCATTTGAATGGAATGTCTGAAGATATCAATGAGATCCACCTAATCTAATGCATCATTTAAGACTTGTGTTTCCTTATTAATTTTCTGTTTTGATGATCTGTCCATTGGTGTGAGTAGGGTGTTAAAGTCTCCTACTATTAATGTGTTACTGTCGATTTCTCCTTTTATATCTGTTTTTTATGTCTCCTTTTTTGTCTTATGTATTGAGGTGCTCCTATGTTGGGTTCACAGATTTTTTACAATTGTTATGTCTTCCTTTTGAATTAATCCCTTGATCATTATGTAGTGTCCTTCCTTATCTCTTGTAATCTTTTTATTTTAAGGTCTATTTTGTCTGATACGAGGATTGCTACTCCAACATTTTTTGCTTCCCATTTGCATGGAATATATTTTTCAATCCTCTCACTTTCAGTCTATATGTGTCTTTAGGTATGAAGTGGGTTTCTTGTAGACAGCATATATATGGGTCTTGTTTTTGAATCCATTCAGCCAGTCTGTATCTTTTGACTGGAGCATTTAATCCATTTACACTTAAATTATTGATATAAATTTTCCTATTCCCAATTTCTTAATTGTTTGGGGTTATTTTGTAGATCTTTTTTCTTCTCTTGTATTTCTTGACTATATGAGTCCCTTTAATATTCGTTGTAAAGCTGGTTTTGTGGTACTGAATTCTCTTAATTTTTGCTTGTCTGGAAAGCTTTTGATTTCTCCATCAATTTTGAATGAGATGCTTGCCGCTAATCTTGGTTGTAGATTTTTCCCTCTTAATACTTTAAATACATCCTGCAATTCCCTTCTGCCTGCAGAGTTTCTGCTCAAAGATCAACCATTAAGCCTATTGGGTTTCCCTTGTATGTTACTTGTTGCTTCTCCCTCGCTGCTTTTAATATTCTTTCTTTGTGTTTAGTCCTTATTAGTTTGGTTAGTATGTGTCTTGATGTGTTTCTCGTCAAATTTATCCTGTGTGGGACTCTTTGTGCCTCTTGGGCTTGATTGACTATTTCATTTTCCATGTTGAGGAGATTTTCAACTATAATCTCTTCAAAATTTTTCTCATACCCTTTCTTTTACTCTTCTTCTACTGGGACCCTTATAATTTGAATGTTGATGCATTTGATATTGTCCCAGAGGTCTCTGAGACTATCCTCAGTTTTTTTTCATTCTTTTTACTTTATTCTGTTCTTCAGAAGTTATTTCCACCATTTTCTCTTCCAGCTCACTGATTTGTTTTTCTGCCTCAGATATTCTGCTATTGAATCCTTCTAGAGTATTTTTAATTTCAGTAACTGTGTTGTTTGTCTCTGTATGTTTATTTAATTTTTCTAGGTCTTTGTGAATTAATTCTTGCATTTTCTCCACTTTGTTTTCAAGGTTTTTGATCATCTTTACTATCATTTTTCTGAATTCGTTTTTGGGTAGTTTGCCTATTTCCTCTTAATTTATTTGGACTTCTGTGTTTCTAACTTGTTCCTTCATTTGTGTAGTATTTCTCTGCCTTTTCAATCTTTTTTTTTTTTTTAACTTATTGTGTTTGAGGTCTCCTTTTCCCTGGCTTCAAGGTTGAATTCTTTCTTCCTTTTGATTTCTGCCCTTCTAAGGTTGGTCCAGTGGTTTTGTAAGCTTCATATAGGGTAAGATTTGTGCTGAGTTTTTGTTTGATTGTTTGTTTTTCCTCTGATGAGCAAAACTGAGTGAGGTAGTAATCCTGCCTGCTGACCAGCTTAGGTCCAATCTACCAAGAGGAATTTCACCTGAAATGAAAGGGCCTTGACTTGAGTTCCAAACTCCAGTGCATAAGAACACAATGGAGATCTCCAACTCAGCAGAAACTCTTCCTTGCTTTAGTTGCAGCAGATGTTGGTCCTCTTCTGCTTTGATCTGTCCTTGGTTTCTGTGGCAGCTTCCCAGCAGAGGCCATCTGATGCCACTTTGTTCATTACCTGGATGAAAGAGTGTCTCCCTCTCAGAGGAGCCTCCTACACATATCGGAAGATTTCCTGGGGAGGCAGGGATAGGCAATGGCTCACCAGGGGGCAGAGTCCTAGAAGCTGGAGGTAGAGGCCTTAAGGAATAAGGCCATCAGTTGATTTTTCAGCAGAAAATTTTAGGTACAATAGTTAAGGAAGCAATCTCTGAGGAGGTAATGATGCATAAGAAATCCATCAGAATGGTTGAATTCGCATTTTCCTTCAGTGTCACCACCTCCCTGCAAGTCCTGAGGAGACTAGACTCCTGTCAGCATGAACCCCACAGTGTCCCAAAGCTGATGCCCCAATGGGCCCTAAGGAGACCAGATACCTGACAGGAGCCATGCAGAGCCAGGTTCTTGACCCCCAAATACTCTTTTGATGTATGAGTTGTACTTTCATTCTTACTAGTGTTTCTCAAAGAGGATACATTTTAAATTTGATGGATTATTTATGAGTATATTCTTTGCAGATCATGAAACAGGAAACCAACAAGACAAAATTCAGCCAAAAGCTGCTTCATTGAGATCAAAGACTCTCTGACTGTGATCCCAGTTCTAAGACCTGGAAACAGTTCTGTACCTTTGAAGATGAAGCTACAATCTTGTTTGACTTTGGTTCTGTCACCAGCACCATGCACAAAGGGGCCTGGGAGGAGTCATACCCACCCGTACCTTGGGCAATAGACATACAAACCTCAGTCACTCTCATAAACACTGAAGTGTTACTCCTTTTCGAGTGCAAATGAATAAAGTTCTTTTTTTCCCTTTTTTTAAAAAACAATTACGGCATAAATGATTTGATTAATGAATGCCATGTTTGTCACACTATGATATTAGATGTACAAATTATACCAGAGGTTTTGAGTCATGGATTTCATGATTTCCATCTTTTTTCTACTGTATTTGTTTAACTGTGTATAACTCTGAGATGTAATTGTACAAAGTGGGACTTGTATTGTATATATAAACATCTTTCCTTGATGAGAGAGATGTTCTACAAATTACTGGTCCCTTTTTTTGGAATGAATTAATTATACTGCTCATGATACGTTATCCTTATTGGTCCATTCGAATTTCCTCTCTTTTGCTCTGACCTCCTTGTCACTCTCCTCTCATTAGTCCCTTTCTTCCTCCTTGCATCTCTCCTTCCCTCTTTCCCTCCTTACCTTCATCCCTTCTTTGCTGTCTTCCTTTATTTCCTGGACATTTTTCTCCATTCCTCCCCACAGGTAAAATTTCTAATATGTTTATTGTGCATCTTTGTTTAGTGTGTTTTTTTTTAAATATATATTGATTATGTCATTTAAAAATGTATATAAGTGATATTGTGGTTTGTAACTCATTTATGTATGTGTGTACTTAATTCAGAGCTATATTTGTAAGATCCAACCATGCTCTGTTATGTGTGTATTCCTTCTTCTGCAGTATGATGGGCATCCACTCCATTACTTCCATCTGCTTTTCAAGTGATGGGGACTTCAATTGCCTGTAATTCTTCATTATCACTCATGGCATAGTATTATACATCCTACTAAATGACTCTTTCTGAAGGCATGTAAGCAGTTCTACATTATGAATTCCTAGGAGCAGAACTGCTAGGATAAAATATATGCATTAGAGCAATTTGATAGTGTCCTGGCAGGTTGCTGTGTAGAATAGATATCATAATATACAGAGTCACCACCCATGTTTGAGAGTTGTTATATTTTAACAGTCACCCACATACTTAGAATAGTTCAATTTTTAAAGTTTTGCCAGAGAAACAGGTATAAGCTGATATCTCATTGTTACTTGCCTTTGCAAAGATATTGTGCATCTCTTCATATCGTATTAGTACTTTAGTATTTCTCTTCTGTAAACTGCAGTTTACAACCCCTCGTATGTTCCTTGGAACTGCTGTATAATTATTTTTCATTGACAAGATCTGCTTAATTTTGCAGGAAGAGATATTCAATAACTGAATTTTGGAGATGGGAGTATTGTCTCCCATTTTGGCACTCTTCTATTAAGTTTGTCTATGGTATTATTCACTGGCAAAAGTTACTGGTGATGTGATTCAATGAATCTTTATAAAAAGCTTTATTGGTGAGAATTTTTTCATAAGAATTCCTCTCCCTAGGGAAGAAATAGTTTTCACACTTTCTTCTACTAACTTCATAGTTTTCTCTTTCACTTTTAGATAATTAATTCAATAGGACCTACTTGGTGTCATGTAAAGATAGAGTTTTAATGGTTTTCCTTCATATTGTGAGCCAGTTCTTGTATACTGAACAACTTGCCCTCACCCCTGTAATTTGCAGCAACATATTTATGTTATTTTATGCTTCCTATGGTTCACATGGTAAAGAATCTATGGAAGACCCAGGTTCGAACCCTGGGTCAGGAAGATCCCCTGGAAGAGGGCATGGCACCCACTTCAGTATTCTTGCCTGAAGAATTCCATGGACAGAGGAACCTGGTGGGCTATAGTCCATAGGTCACAAAGAGTCAGACATGACTTAATAACTAACACTTTCACTTTCACAGGCCCTTGTACCTATGATTCTGTCTCTAAGTCCTTTAATCAATGCCCCCAACCAAACAACACTCTTTATTAATAGAGCCTTATATTATGTCTTAGTTGTTTATCTCTGATACAGAAAAATGCTATTAATTTTCATAGTTTGATCTAATATGCCTTAGTCTTCCTTATATATTTTCCAACTCTATCATTTCCTTAAGTTATCTGAAAATTCTTCAATCTGAGATTCTAATCCACTAATTTCTTCCTTACTGTATCCTACCTATTATGAGATTTGTCTATGTTGTTTATATTTCAATCATTACATTTTATATATATATAATATCTCAAATTATTTATTTTTACTGCCAGTATCTTTGTTTTCTTTAAAAATGTTTACATCTCTTTTAATAATTTTACTTTTTACTTTCTGTGGGCCAATTGCTTTCATGGTGTTTGTCTTCTTCAGATATCTAGTTTCTGGTTCTGTGGATTTAAGTTACCCTCAGGTTGTCAGATATGGTCTGCAGATATGGACTGAATAAGGCTTCCAAGTCAGATTTCCCTTTTTTGGTGATAATTTTAGCCAGTTTAATTATTCCCATTTTCTATCAGGCCATGAAGAAAATCTTATGGTCAGATTGAAACAATAATGCCCAAGGGGTACTATATTTTCACCTGTTTTTGGTTAACTCCAGGCTTTTCAATGCATAGAAATAACCCGAGGAAATTACTGCATATGACTTAGGCAATAGTTGTGGAGTTTTGTTCTAAAGAAATAAGACTATCAGGGGCTAAGATGGGAACAAAACCTAAAACATTTCTTAGCTATCTTCTCCCTTCAGGCTTCAACTGTCTTTTTTCCCAGACTGCAGTCACACATGCTTAAACAGCCCAGTCTAAGACAATACTCAGTCATTTTATGATTGTTTTAACTGTGTTGTTGTTTGGTTGAAAGAAAGTGAAAGATCTGGTCTCTCAGTGGAGTCTAACTCTTTGCGACTCCATGGACCATAGCCCACCAGGCTCATCTGTCCATGGGATTCTCCAGGCAAGAATACTGGATTGGGTTGCCATTTACTTCACCAGGGGATCTTCCTGACTCAGTGATTGAAACCTGAGTGAGTGAAAGTCGTTTAGTTCTGTCTGACTCTTTGCGACTCCATGGACTATACAGTCCAGGAAATTCTCTATGCCAGAATACTGGAGTGGGTAGTCAGAATACTGGAGTGGGTAGTCAGAATACTGGAGTGGGTAGTGATTCTTTTCTCCACGGGATCTTCCCAACCCAGAGATTGAATCCAGGTCTTCCACATTGCAGGTGGATTCTTTACCAGATGAGCCACAAGGGAAGCCTAAGAATACTGGAGTGGGTAGCCTATCCCTTCTCCAGGGGATCTTCCTGACCCAAGAATAAAACTGAGGTCTCCTGCATTGCAGGCAGATTCTTTACCAACTGAGATATTCCAGATCTACCCTATTGCAGGCAGATTCTTTACTGTCTGAGTAACCAACCATATTGGTTGGTTATTCATATTTTATTGTTACTGTTTGTTTGATCAACTGGTTCTTAAAGGCCATGTTCCCCTCCTGTCTTTAATTTTCCAAGAGTTGAGTTTTGAGGAGGGAGTCATAAACTTCTTTGTGCCCTCTGTGCAAGAAACTGGAACTTCCTCCTTAATCATTTTTATGATGCTCATGCCAACTAGCCAATGCAGAAAAAATAGCTTATTTTACCATATATTCATAAAATTTCAACACATTTGAATTAACTTTTACTTCATTTTGAGGTTATTTTTTAATTCCCAATTATGCTTTTTTTCTTGCTTTCAAATAGTATTTTATCCTCAGGTGTTCTCATAGTACCTGGCATACCATATAAAAATTAAGGCACCTCTTTAACAACAATACCAATAATAATTGTAATCAACATTTTTCCTCAAGAATTATTTCATTTAGTCCTCATATCAACTTATTAGTTTAGGTGTTATTTTCACCATTTCTTCCAGTAGAGAAATTATTACAGAAATAAAGTTTCCTGGATACTAGAACTTGATTTGGAAAAGACTCTGAATTGCCCCAGAATCTGAGCTTGTAATAAGAACTACAGTCTTATTTTCTGACACTAAGTAAATGCTGACAAATATTTACTGGTAAAAATAAGAACATATTTTTAAAAAAAAATAAGCTAAGAGAGGAAAAAAAGAACAAGGAAGGAAAGTTATTTTTTTCTACCACAGTTTGCCATAGATCATAGTCCAAAACTTTTCTAAGCTCTCTTTATCTATAGAATTAATCCACTTTTGCCTTATTAACTTTACTCCATCTCATGCTATCTGCTGGGCCAACACCAAAGGCGTAGGAAAACAGACCCGTCCTACCAATCTTGACGACAATGAAGTCTTCATACTAAGACCAAAACCAGTTAATCACATCAGGAGTATCCTGGTGTTCCTGTATATGTTTATAGAGTATTTCATGCTGATGGGAACCACTGTTCTACTGTTGACTGTCATATACATTATTCATAACACATGGAAGTAAAACTGAATAATTAATACTTCAATATCACTGATAATTCACCCTCTTCCTCCACATGCCAATATAAAATTTGGAAATTCTTTTTGATGCATCCCCAAAGCACATATCATACTGTGCAAGAATTCTGCATTCTGAAAGATATATGCATACACTATAAATCTGCAACATAGCTATTGTGAGTCTTATAACAAGAATTATTTTTTTCTGAGGTGTCATAAATATAAGTGAAAAAGTTTACCTATATACTTTTTTGAAATTAGACCATTGGTGCAAGTCTAGTTAACCATACATTTTAAAAGAATGGTTATTGAACTTAATGCTACCACTTAAATGTATGTGCAGAAATTTACCCTCTTAACAGTGCAATTTAAAAGCAGATTTGTTACAAAATTAAACTGGTAAAAATTGTAGGAAGGGATTTTTCACTAAGGGATAGATTTTAATTTTTAGATGACTCTCTGTGTCTGAGAATAAACATACTTTTTTAAAAGGATTTGGTTAGGGAGGACTTTTTCCCTCCTCTAGAAGATAATAGTAGCCTATTAATTATTATTATGTTACAATATAAAATTTAAGTTAAAAGATATGATCTGCTCACTTTTAGCAATTATCATCTTTTACCATTCATTAATATCTTTATTACCATCAATTAATATTCACTGAATACCTAAAGCATTGATACCACTCTAGGAAGAGATCTGATCCTTCCAGAATACTGACTTTTGATCTATAGTCAAATAAGCTACTATTGTAGTCATGAGATCACAATTAATTACAGGAATGATATGAATTATATAATTGTAGGAAATCATCTCCATTTCCTGAATTCCGATAATGTATAAGGCAAACCCCAGTATAACTATTATTCTCATATCTAATTCAGATTACAATTGAAATTAAAAAGACAGAAAACACAAAGGCATAGAGAGGGACTAGAAATGGAAACCCAAAATAGCACCCTTGTCAAAATGACCTTAAATTATGGTGACAGGCAAAAAATATAAAAATAGATATATGGAAATAGCCAAGTTGATTAAAAAATGGCTTTCTGAATTAGCTCCATTTGGAAGTTAGTGTCAAATTCTGACTCTGTTCTGACATATTAGGAAATGTGTCATATTTGCACCCCAGGCCATTTAAATATCCTTTATCTAATGGTAGCCAGGTTTTCCAGGGAGGCATCTTCATTCCTCTTGAGAGCCCAAAAACCTACAGCATACAGACCCAAACTACCTCTTAATAGAAACTCATCCCCAATATAACCAAGACATTATTCTTTTAACCAGTATGTACAGAGAGCTCCCTGCTGTTCTCACCATTGTAAATGTCATTGTTGTTCACTCTCCCTGAAGTTGTAGAGTTATTTTTTTCCATTAACAAGAGAACATTTCAATTCAGTTGGTGTTCCTTTAGTCACTGAGGGGACATTATCACTAGCGTTAGCACTTTGAAATGGTTACAGACAAGTTTTAGATCACAATCCTCATACCATTACTGAGGGGTAATGGTTTTCAAACAATACAACTGTGCAAGAGAGGCTGGGACTTGCCTGGGAAAGGAGAGGTGGGAAAGTAGCTCTATTGAAAGGTAAGAATCTCCTGTGACTGAAAAATCGCCTTTACGCATTGATTGAACCCCAAAATGGACCTTTCCTATTGACAAGCCAAAGGTATTTCTGAGAACAGAGTAGTCAAGTAACAAAAACTCATTTCCTCAAAATTGAAGTGAATTGCTAAAGCTGCTGCTTGAAAGAATGACCTCTTCAGAAGACAGGGCAGAAGAATTTAGCTGTGTTCCTCCTCCAACTTTGTACAGTTAGCAGAACTGTCAGCCATTCCTGGCATCACTGGCAGTAGCCCCTTTGAGCAAAAAAGTGTTAAGAAGTTCAGTACTACTGTGTGAGTCTGTGGAGAAAAATCGTTAAATACTTATTATTGCTCTCTTGGTCATTCAGCTTCATCATTTCCCAAGTAATTTAGGCCTTTATAAGGAATATTCAGATACTTGCATGAGTTTAACATTTTATCTTTCACATAAGTGCAAAAATATAAAGTGTCAGTGCCTCAGGTGAGTCCCCATGGGACTCTGTTTACCAGATACTTGTACTATGCCATAGACTGATGGACAGTGTCTCTAGGTTGACATTTCTTCCTGCTCTTTTGCATGGGTTGGCTCAGAAAGGTTAAAAAAGTGACAGTTAAACATTTCAGCATTTCTTGATCCAACTTAAAGCAATGTTTAGAATTTGACTCACATTTTTTTCCAATTTATGAATATGGATTTTCAATATTAACTATGGCTTTCCATTATTATCCAATACACTACACCTGTTTTTCTTAAAAAGAAAAAAAAAAATTCACATAAAGCCATATAAGAACAATAACCAGTATCTCATACATAAATCCCACCAGAATGACAGCAGTATCCATATCTAATTTTTTGCATTTGCCTGGTTTTGCAATGAAGAGGTTTGTCTTGATATATTTGATTATATTTTCCAAATTTTATCATTATTTCCTAGACATTAGAGAAGACAAGTACTCTTAGACTAAAAAATAGCATAAAGCTATTTCACCAAAATATTTAGGAAAGATAAAAATATCAGTCACCTAAAAAATGTTGGTAAGTCAACAAATGCTTATATGCATGAAGCATTTTCGTATAGATTGGCTGTATACATTAGTCTACACAGACCTGAACTATGAACAGTTTTAAGTACAAAACAGAATAGAATTTTAAGATTATTCATGACTAACATTCTGGATTTTAAAATTGTATTTCTCTTTTTGCTTACTGTATTATTTAAATAGGTTGAGTACTATTCTCAAATTCTAGTTAAGTAACTTTCCCATTCAGAGCATTCTATGAATTTGTATTCCTAACCAAATGGTTCCATGTTAGTCATGAAATGACACAAGGATTTTTACCTATTGTTTTGGTGAGATCCTTTCTGAACTTAAATTTCTAAGCAGGGCAAGGATATGTATCAGCAAAAGTAAATGGAAAGTGATATTAAGCATGCTGATTTGTTCTAGCTACTACACCTTCATTGTGAAGGTCACCTGTATGTGTGTGCATGCTCAGTTGCTTCAGTCGTCTCTGACTCTTTGCAAACCCATGGACTGTACCTACCAGGTTCCTCTGTCCATGGGATTCTCCAGGCAAGAATACTGCAGTGAGTTGCCATGCCCTTCTCCAGGGGATCTTCCTCACCCAGGGATTGAATCACTGTCACTGTGGAGCCTGCGTTGCAGGAAAACTCTTTACCACTGAGCCATGGGGGAAGCCCAAAGATCACCTCAATGACATTTAAAGTGGAAATGAAAAGTTAAGTTTGGGGTGAGGACACATCAGCATCAATGGAGAGAACCAGGGCTCCTGAGGAAATCTCTCATCAGAATGGAATATAAATAAGTCAGTCTTATCCAAGAGTTTTTTTTTTCCAGAGGTGAAATGAGGTACTCACTTATGATTGTTAGTACCCTGTGAGTTTGATCTTGAGCTCTATTGACATGATTTTTGAGAAAAATTATCAGTAAAGTAGTATGGTCAGGAGAAAGGCATCAAGGAGAACAGGGAGGGCTAATTTAATTGCCTTTGTTCCTCAGTGACACAGCTTAAATTGAACTTGCATTTCTGAGAGCACAGGGATATTTGCATGCTTGGATTTTCAAAAATGGAAAATGAACTCAAAGCACTTGGCCTACAGGTAATGTATCACTTTATAGTTGAAGGACAAAAAATACAAGAGGGTTTGAAGGGAATCTGAAAATTCCTCTTTTTTTGTCTCATTTTCTGCTGGGGTTTTTTTTTGACGGGGGGGACGGTATTGAGGTTTAGTTTAAATGTAAAATAAAATGTAATGAATATAATACAAAGCTGAAAAATGGGAAATCAAAATATACACCCTAAACCTTTGTTCTTGAGGAAGAGCAATAAATAGTGACATTAAGGTAAAGCAAATCATTTAACTTCCTGAAGATTCTTTTATTAATGAATTAAAAACATTAAAGATCCTTTGAAACTGGTACCCAGATAAATTCTGACCCTAAAATATTATGCAGAAGACACTTCATCTATATGACTGAAACACCAGGAAAATGATTCTAAGCTGTTCTAAGAAAATAAGGAAAAATTAGAAAATTTCCAATAACATTCAACGATTAAAAACTTGGAAATCTTTTCACTAAAAATCTGGTACTACTGTGTTCCTGGAAGTGGACCTAGTTAGAACACATAAAAAAGCAATTTATATTTCTGTCTTACAAATCCTCCGGTCAATTTAGGTTTTATTTGAGTTGATTTCTTCTGCATTTTCCATAGCTTGTTTTCACTTCAGTTTCCTATCTATGATCATTGTTTAAGATTTTATTAGAATTCAATTTCATCTAACTAATGAAAAGTTAATAAAGCTATTATAAATATAATGAAAACTATAACTTTACTATAGAGGTAAATAATTAAGTGTTTGTGAAACTGAATCATAATTCAGTGGAGTTTATGAGCCATATAAATTAATAAAATTCAAATAAATGAAACATCAATAAATGTTGCAATTTGAGGAGAGAACAATAAACAGCATCCTTGTTTTTTTCTGCTCAACTTGGAATCAATTGAGAGACTCAGGGATTAGACAGATGGAGATCAAAAGAGCACACAGAATACTGATAAAGTTTAAATTGGAGAAATTGTCTTTCGGTCTGTTGGCTATGTGGGCTTGTTCAGACTACATCCTGAAATTGAACTTGCCCAGTCAGTTTCAACTGGGGCGGGGGACTTACAAGACTTTTCCATGGAGTCCTGCCCCTGTAAAATTTTAAGGAAAGTGAGTCAGGGAGCATGTGTTTTCCTCCAGCAGGTGTACCAGAGAGAGAGAATAGGGCTGCATCACACTTGTTAATTCTCTCCTCTCAATCTCATCCAAGCAAAGAGTGACTCTTCCTCTTGTGGTCAAAAGTGACTCTGAGGACAAAGGGAGGTCTGTATTTTACTATACTGGAAGAATTTTCTTACTGGAATTAAAAATAATAGTAATAACAATAACTTCTCGCGTTTTTTTTTTAACATATCCATATTTGGACTAAAGTAGATGAACTATCTGAATATTTTTGTTTGTTACCACTGAGTGTCGGTGTGACTACTAGAGGAAATTGCAACAGAATAATAGCTGCTTCATATCACTTGCTTGTACGAAAATTCCTTTCATTGTATTACAAAAGGAGACAGCAATTAATGCATGTTTTAGCCATTGTTATTAAATGTTTAACAGCAATTATATAGCCCTTTGACTGCTGTGCTAGGTATATGCCAAGAGGAAGGACTGATATACGTGACATAGATGGTACATTTGAAAATTGTCACTGTAGTTTGTCCCCACGGGCCTCTGTTTCTATGTTTGATAGGTTGAAGAATGGAGAGACAAAGGAGTTGAAGGCAATGAGGAAAGTCTATGCTGTTTCACCAAGGAAACTGTAATAAAACTCCATTATTTCAATAGAGACAACAATGTAAAGTATAAAACAGAAAACTAAATTGAATTATTTAAGGTTTATTAAACTTGTGGTTGTCATATGATATTAAAAGAGCATGGTGATATAGAAACCATCTTTTATGTTGTATGTAAAGCTCATTAGAGCTTAACAGGTGTGACATATTCATGTTGCTTGGGTGGGCTATCGGTGCAAAACCAGATACTGATGAGCAATACATATACAAGACAATTGTTAAGCCAAGTAGTAGACAATACATTGATGAAAAGTGATGTTGCTTTTCAGGATGGGGAACACATGTATACTAATTAAATAATTAAAAAAAAAAACAACATTCAAAAAACTAAGATCATGGCATGCAGTCCCACCACTTTGTGGCAAATAGATGGGGAAACAATGGAAACAGTGAGAGACTTAAAAAAAAAAAAAAAAAAAAACTTTTCAAGTGCATTCATCTGATTGTTTTCCAGAATATCTATGTTTTGTTATATAATAAATATTTTCAAACAAAAAAAAAAAAAGAAAAGTGATGTTGCTGTATCACAGACTGAGATGGCCAGATATTTGAGGTGAAATCCTAGCTCTTATTGCATTGAATTAAGACACTGTTTCATGTCTCTGTAAAAAGTCACTTATTTTCATGTTCTTGATCATGTATCAATCATTCCAAGATAGTATTTATGCAGTATTAATGTAGACAAAGGTAAGTATTAATGTGGGCAAAGATTTCAAAAGAATGAAATTTATGATATAGAATCATTAAGAGTTGAAGAGGCCACAGAACTCCACTCTATTAGTATGACCATATATTCTATGTTCAGTTCAGTTCAATTCAGTCACTCAGTCGTGTCCGACTCTTTGCGACCCTATGAATCACAGCACGCCAGCCTCCCTGTCCATCACCAACTCCCGGAGTTCACTCAGACTCACATCCATCAAGTCAGTGATGCCATCCAGCCATCTCATCCTCTGTCATCCCCTTCTCCTCCTGCCCCCAATCCCTCCCAGCATCAGAGTCTTTTCCAATGAGTCAACGCTTCGCATGAGGTGGCCAAAATACTAGAGTTTCAGCTTTAGCATCATTCCTTCCAAAGAAATCCCAGGGCTGATCTCCTTCAGAATGGACTGGTTGGATCTCCTTGCAGTTCAAGGGACTCTCAAGAGTCTTCTCCAACACCACAGTTCAAAAGCATCAATTCTTCGGCGCTCAGCTTTCTTCACAGTCCAACTCTCACATCCATACATGACCACTGGAAAAACCATAGCCTTGACTAGATGGACCATTTTTGGCAAAGTAATGTCTCTGCTTTTCAATATGCTATCTAGATTGGTCATAACTTTTCTTCCAAGGAGTAAGCGTCTTTTAATTTCATGGCTGCAATCACCATCTGCGGTGATTTTGGAGCCCAAAAAAATAAAGTCTGACACTGTTTCCACTGTTTCCACTGTTTCCCCATCTATTTCCCATGAAGTGACGGGACCAGATGCTATGATCTTCATTTTCTGAATGTTGAGTTTTAAGCCAACTTTTTCACAAATAGAATATGTTTTTTTCAACATTTATTCTATTCTGGGGGTTACTAAGCAGAACCACTTAACTCCAACATTAACTGACTTTTTCTGGCTTAGTCTTTATCAGCTGATGAGATGACATTTGTCTTACATCTTCTTTTCCTTTGTTTTAGATGCCAATTTAAAACACTTATTTACTGGAAAGCATCAGAGACTCCACTGTTTTTTATGTATATGCATTTATCTTTTAATAAACCGCTTTCAATACCAAAATAGCACTCATGAATACATATAAACAAGTACATACTTACGAACATGCACTTTTTATAGGTTTCAAAAATAACTTCAAAACCTGAAAGTCTGTATATTTTGAATAATTTCTTATTTGGAAAAGATTTAGCATTGCCTTTTTCTCCTAATCAATAAAATGGGATTTAAGCATAATGAAATCTCACAGACAAAATTAATGACCCAGGAGTAGAATATGATTATTTTATTATTTCATCCAACTTAACCTATGCCAAATTGTGGTATATTATTAATAAAACTAATGAATTATTTGCATAAAATTTTAATCTTAATAAAATTTATTTTTAATTGGAGGATAATTGCTTTACAATATTGTGTTGGCTTATGCAAATCAGCCACAAATATACACGTGTCTCCTCCCTCTTGAAACTCCCCACCAACCCACAGCCTGTCCCACCCCATCTGGTTGTCACAAAGCACTGCATTGAGCTCCTTGTGCTATACAACAACTTCCCATTAGCCATTCATTTTATACATGGTAATGTACATGTTTCAATGCTACTCTCTCAATTCATCCCGTCTTCTCCTTCCCACATTGGATCCAAAGTCTGTTTATTTGTATCTCTCTATTCCTGCTCTGCAAACAGGCTAATCAGTACCACTTTTCTAGATCCCATATATATGTGTTAATATATGAAATTTGTTTTTTGCTTTCTGACTCACTTCACTCTATATAATAGACTCTAGGTTCATTTATGTTCATTCACTTCACTAGAACTGATTCAAATGTGTCCCTTTTTATGGTTTATGGCTTTTATGGTTTTATTTCATTGTATATATGTACTGAAACTTCTTTACAGTCGCTATGGAGAACAGTATGGGGATTTCTTAAAAACCTAGGACTAAAACTATCATATGACCTAGCAATTCTGCTACTGAGCATATCCCCTGGAAAAAAATCATAATTGAAAAAGACATATGTACCCCAATGTTAATGGCAATATTATTTACGATAGCTAGGACATGGAAGCAACTTAGATGTCCACTGACAGATAAATTGTTATCTTTGTATTTTTATAACTTATTAATATATGTTTGTTGCAATTTTGACTAGTAGTTAATCTAATTGTTTAAAAAGAAGAGGCTTATGTATTTAGTTTTGTGTGCTTAGCTTTCAGCCTTGGGCTTCCCTGGTGGCTCAGATGGTAAAGAATCCACCTGCAATGCGGGAGACATGAGCTTGATCTCTGGGTTGGGAAGATCCCCTGGAGAAAGGAACAGCTACCCACTTCAGTATTCTCAGTTCAGCTCAATTCAGTCGCTCAGTCATGTCCGACTCTTTGCAACCCCGGGGACTGCAGCATGTCAGGCTTCCCTGTCTATCACCAATTTCCAGAGCTTTCTCTAACTCATGTCCATCAGAACAGTAATGCCATCTAACCATCTCATTCTCTGTCGTTCCCTTCTCCTGCCTTCAATCTTTCCTAGCATCAGGTGTTTTTCCAGTGAGTCCAATATTCTGTCCTGGAGAATTCCATGGACAGAGGAGCCTGGCAGGCTACAATACATGAGGTCACAGTCAGACATGCTTGAGTGACTTTCACTTCACTACTTCAGCTTTCAGTCTGCCTGTCATATATTTCTTTGGTATCTCCCTTTTTTTTTTTTGCTGTTTTTAGGATTTATTCAAATTGACTCTATCACATTCATTTTGATAATTTTAGTAACCTCAGCTGATAATTGAAAAGAAACTGTCATCTTTAATCTGACCTTTCCATATTGATATCAGATAGGAACCATATGCCTGGTATGATGTGTATACCCATGGCGGATGCATGTTGATGTATGGCAAAACCAATACAATATGGTAAAGTAAAAAAATAAACAAATAAAATAACAGTAATAAAAAATATATATATAATGTAGGTATCTCCCATTTTTAACTCCCAGATTGCATTATAAGCAGAATACAAAAATACAACTTATGGCCTTCTCCTCATGTTCTACTTCTGGAAGAAAAATGTTATTCTTTCAGTTTCTTAAGGCTACTCTGTTCTTGGCCCTTGTCCTCGGGTCCTTTACTTAGCTTATTAACATCAGCTCAGTCTTGTTGAGTATTGATTTTTGAGGCAGCTCAACTTCATCCGGCATTAGTGTCCAACATCACCATGTCCAAGTGCAAAAGCAGTTTGAGATAAGCCTAAAATGTCATTGAAATCTCTAGGGCAATATCATGAAGTGATGGGCCACTCCTCTCCCATATCCTTACCTGAACAAAATAGTACAGAAATGGAAGGATTGCCACTGAACAGTGACTAAAATGCTGAGGGAATTATCTACATGTCTGTGTCTTACATAATACAAATTGCTGCAGCCAAAAGTTTAACAGAAAGTGACCCAAAACCGGAGTCATGTTCAAACCCTGAGGCTATTCCAGTTATTAATATGATCCCTGGCAATTATTTAAATTATTTCAGACTAAGTCGCTTCATTTAAACATAGAGGAGGGGTGAGCTGTTTATAACATGTACTGAGTACTGACTGTCTAGACTTCTCTATATTATTTGTATCTATCATATCATTTAATTTTACTGATAATTGGGTCAGAGCTGTATTAGTGTTTTCCATTTACATTTGAAGAAATTGAGTCCTAGGAAGGTAAACTGTTCTCATGGGTATATAGCTAATAAATGGTGGTGATGGCAGAACACAATCTTAGGTCTGTCTGTCTTCAAGGTGGGATAAAGCTCTAGTTGGTGTTAACAATTTTTGATTACTGGTTATTTGGGTTCTGTGTGATGTCTATGGGAAGTAATAAAATGTCTTGCCATGAGGCATGATTTAGAATCTCTCACATTACTTATATAGTTTAAGGTATGAGGAGTAGTATTTTTCTTAATAGGCTATCAGATAGATGCTTCTTACCTGTAGCCTTTCTTTTAGATTGGAAGCTTATTGCAGTCTTATTTCTGGAATAAATATGGTACAGGACTTAGTATATTACTGTGCCTGAATATAATTTGGGAATAATTGAAAAAGGCAAGGAAATGATCCCTGATTAAATTTGTAAATGGTTGTCTGGAGAACCATTATAATTTACAAGGATTTGTTGCTCAGAGAGTAAATAATACCAGTGACAGCATTTCCTCAGAGAACAGAAGATCAAATCTGTTGCAAGGTAAGTGCCAATATTTCCTCTCAAAAACACAGTGGAAGAGACAGAGGTAATAAATGATGTTGCATTTATCTCAATGCTTATGACCCTCCTGGCTGCTTAAGAGCAAAGGGACAGCATTTAACTCTTCCCAGAGTGGTAGAACTACTTACTTCTGCTGCCTACAGCAGCCTCAAATTCTCAGAGCATAACTGAATGAGGTAAGAGTCTACCTAAGTGAACCCCATACAATCACATCTGGCATTTTTGGCATATAGAGAAATGTTTACCACTTTCATGTAATAAGCTTTTTATCTGCCTTGTAGTAATAATGATGATAACAATGTTCATGGTATAAGTTATAGCAATACTGTGTTTATGTCATTTAGAATAATGAGAGGTACTTTTCAATTAGCATTTGCGAGTGTCTGCTAATGCAGCTTGCTTGTTGAAAATTATAATTTGCGGTCCTTTATTGCAGAGTTAAACACCCCCCCTCATACAAGGTGCAGATTCTAGCTGATTTAATTCCACCTTTAGCTCTCCTACAGCATATAAATTGAAAGCTATGCAGCTTGTCATTCAAATGAGTTATTAAAAATTGAGACCCTCGATCTCACCACTTTAAAATCTGGTAGTGTCAGCACATATTAAGAATAATTTATGAAATAAGAACAGCCATTGGTCAAATGTTAGTCTCATATACTGGTGCTGTCATTTTAATTAATCCATGTCCTTTTTTAAATGGGCATTTGTTATATCCAGTAAATTATTCTTCTATTCATTTAGCAATATCTGGCCCTTCTTAGTATCTTATTACATAGCCTTAATAATCACTTGACATTTAGCATTTCCTAGCTAACAATGAAATGCAATGATTCATATCTCTCAAATGGATTATAAACTCCTAGAGGGAAGTCATTATGTTCTACATTCATTTTATTAGTTGATTAATTAATCTGATGCAAAGTTAGGATGTAGTAGAATTTGTAAATACCAGAAGATTGATAAACCAAAGCTCACTTAGTAAGCATAGCTGTATATATTTGTTAGTTGTATTTTTTTGTGTTAAATTTGACATGAAATTAAATAATATATGTAAAACACACAAAACAGTGCCTGTAATAAAAATAGATGTCATAATATATATGATTTCCTTTTATTCCCATCCTTACCTTTGTGTTCTCATATAGTGTGAGTATGGAAAACATACACAATTTTCTGTCTCGGCAAGAGGTTTGCTTTTGTGTAGGCACAACAGACATAACAAGATGGCTTCATTACAGGTAGTAGTTATAATAAACCTTGTGTATGCTCAAATCTGTCTGTAATAGCCAACTTTGAAACTCATATAAGCAGGCTAAGAAAGAATAATCATCTCCATGTATTTTTTTTTTGCGGGGGGGAAAGCATCACAATGATCTGCTTCCTTAGGAGATAATGTAACACAGGTTCAGCTTCAGGAAAAAAAAAAAAAAAGCCTGTTGGCTCCTCATTTTGCATTTTACATCAATTTGTCCAAATTTTGTTTGGTTGATTGCACTGAATTGTCTTGTTTTTGAAAAACAGCAACAGATTAAAAGAAAGCTCTCTGCAGGAGAAAAAATATGCTTCAGGGAAGAAGAAGAGCAGAAAAGGAGTGAAGTCATTATTAATATGGCTAGTTATATGGATATTCTCTTTACAAGTCGTTTTTTTAGTGCCCAGCGGCACCTTTTGAACTCAATTTGTTGATCACACACTTAATGGATTACTGAGTAATCAAAGCAGTCTTTATCACAAAAAAGTAGAACACATTCACCACAAGGAAGCAAACTAACAAACAAATAAACATATACACAGAGGTCAGCAATAGTTGAGAATTAATTCCACTTCCTCAGATGCTATGTGTGCAATAATTCAAAGTAAATGATAATATATTATACTCTAAGTCCATAACCTTAGAAAATAAAATCCTAGTTGGTGCTTGACTTACATGAGCCAAACAAGCTTACAGTGCCTGGGTCTGTGTTGTTTGGCAAGTAGTCAATAAAAGTGTACCTTATGACTTTCTCTCCTAAAGGTTCTAATCAAAACAATTTATTTCAGGCATGTAAACCCTGCTTTTCAGACTATAGCTATTGTCAGCATGTGCAGCAGCAACAGCAACAGCAGATGCAATTTTGGGATTGAGAGTCTCAGAGCTCCCCCATCTGTCTCAGGAATGGTTGGATTTTGTACTAGATCAATACAGAGTCAACTAGAGTGCAAGGATTTTTCCCCTTAACCTTTATAATAGCAATTTCACTGCATTCTTGCCTAGCATAAAAGCAAAATCCGAGGATATAATGCAAAAGATCTGGAACTAATAGAGCTAGGAGGATATTAGCCACCAAGACACTAATTGCTAGAGGCCAAGCATTCAGACATTACAGACCATTTGATGTTTTAAATCTCAGCCACAAAAAAAGAGACCGTCTTTTCTTGCTAGATATTAACTTGCTTGCTTCTGTGAGCACAGGACAGTGGGTAAAGACAGGAAAGGGATCTGTAAACAAAGCCACGGTTTATTTTTGGGTGAGAATAATCTGGCTGTTCTGGTTGGTTTTCTGAATGTATTTCTTCTCCCTCGTCAGCAGTGAGAGAGGAGAATTGAATGTGATGTGTTTGTCTTAGTAAAAGGTATAACTAGATCCTGGGGGGAGATAAAGTGTTTTGCTTTGTTTCTGCTCCAGTTCTCTACTGAGAGATAAAACCAAGAGGATTCAATTCTTTTCCTTGCAATGGACTTGGAGCTGCCATGACTCACTGCTCAGAGTCACAATGAGCTGATCGCTGTGTATCACTGCCCCTTAGTGGTTGGCCACTAGCAAACTTTTTTAACAGCTACTGAACATCACGAGCTTATAGGTAAATAGAGCATGCAGGCTCTCTTCTCTGCTTCTTAGAGCAGAAAATAGAGACTTTATGTGCACAACTATCGCTTTCTAAGGCAATGTTTTGTTCCTCCCTGTTGGATAATGCAGAGGAAAGGACAAGAACTCTGGGGTCTGAGGCCTGACATTATATCTCCCTGCTGTGTGATCTTGGGGAAGTCGTTTAATCTTTCTCAGCTTCTTTATTTTCTCCCTCCAAAATGGAATTAGCAACTGTCTAGCTAAACTGATGCTGCAGTATTAATTGAGATAATGCAGGAGAATAACTAGCAAAATATCAGACATGGCTTGGCCTCCATGATGATTAATTATTGTAATAAAAATGTATAAAGCACATAATCCTCCCACTACTTTGTACAACCTAGAAAATATGAGTATGTCATGTAAACATCACTGTAGTCCCCATGAAATTACTAAGAGCCTGTTTTGATGGGTAACTCTAGGAACAATATAACATGATGTTTTCTGCTTTCAGTCCAAATTACACGTTGTAGAGGAACAAAATTTGCCACCCTAAAATGTGGCTCTTAGGCATGAGGGTTGTTTTGGGCTGGTTATTCTGAGAACAGAAGTCCTCCATAACTTTATAAAATAATTTGGATAAAGAGACTGTGCCAAGAAGAAGCTATTAATATTATCAAAGATGACTTCTTTTTTACATCAGAAAGACTCTTCTGCATGGCATGGCATGGAAAATATGTGTATATCAAACATTTGTTCTGTGAATTCTCTTCCTTTGAAGTCCCACACCCTGATCTGCTTCTTGACTTATCTCAGGATAGCATATAAGCCTCAATCACCTGCCTCTAGGTCACATATTTTTATGGGGTCTGTGTATGTATATAATCAATTTTTTTCCCATTAACCTGCTTTATGTTAATTTGTTTATTAGATCAGACAAAGAACTAAGAAGGGTAGAGGAAATTTTTTTTTTTTTCTCTCTTACAATATCATTTTAGCTGTTGGAGTTTGTGGATTAGATTACTGTTCCTCTGAAATAGGATTTTAATTAAATTCTTCACATATTTATTGACTATACTATATTGTATAGTCATTGTGCATAAAGAAGTAATATCAATGGTTTCAATAAGCAGCTCCTAAGTTAATGGAAGAGACAGATATGTAAACTTATCTAGATAAAAATTTGACTCTACTGTGGCTGCTGCTACTAAGTCACTTCAGTCATGTCCAACTCTGTGTGACCCCATAGATGCCAGCCCACCAAGCTCCCCTGTCTCTGGGATTCTCCAGGCAAGAACACTGGAGTAGGTTGTCATTTTCTTCTCCAATTCTTGAAAATGAAAAGTGAAAGAAGTCGCTCAGTCTTGTCTGACTCTTAGCGACCCCATGGACTGCAGCCCACCAGGCTCCTCAGTCCATGGGATTTTCCAGGCAAGAGTACTGGAGTGGAGTGCCATTGCCTTCTCCACTGACTTTGCTAAAGTAAACATATACAGTAAATGCTATCAGATTGTAAAAGAGAAAGTCATTGGCAACCTCAAAGTAGTTCTCACAGGAAGGTGATATTTGTAGTGATACTTAATACTTTTAGAGTTTGATAAGCAAAAGGGAAATATTCAAGCAGGGTTAATAGCAAAGGTAGGTATTTTCAACAAAAGAGTTTATCATTCAAAGAATAATTACAAATTAAGTGGAAGACAAAAGCACAGACCATGTGTTAGGAATAAGGTGCACAACATAGATTTTGAAGAGCCTCAAATATTTGCTGAGATTTTGCATCCTATATCATAAGCAGTAAGAAATCACAGGGATCATACTTTATGTCTTAGGATATGTTATTTATTTTGGTTTAAGGTGGAAATATTTAAAAAGTGTTTTCCAGTGGCATCTTTTATGTGAAAGCTAAATACTTTGTATGCATTTTCAAGGTCATGCATCATTATATTACAAAGTCTACTTATCTTCTTTATAAATTTGGCCAACTTTAGTGCTTACTCTTTCATTCCTTTTCAACAACCCAATCTTTCACTGGTCTGTAATTTGATTATTCTATTGTTAAAGTTAACGTTCTCCATTCCCAAACAACGATATTCCATCCAGACAATAACTGGTCTCTGAAGACCCATTGAACTGAACACCTTACTCTGATCATTCTGTATGTGAAATGAAATCTTTGTCTACATATTAAAGATACAGAAATTATAAAGTATAATGGAAAGATGAATGCTAGTCATCAAAGAGCCATAGGAAAATATGGCAGCAATAGCTGCAAATATCTGTCTATTGCTATTAATAACACTTAGGCCTAAGACACTATCATTTCTCATCTGGACTACTATGCTGGTGGTAATATTTTAAAGCCAACCACCTGAACTTCCTTGTTTAAAACGGTCTTTAATTCTTAATTTCATTGAAAATAAATCAGAAACTTTTATTCATGTCTCATAAGGTTTTTTACAACATCCTCAAACATCCCCATACTTCTATGTAGTCATTCTTCTTCAACAAACTTTTCCTTGTTCTGACAGCTAAACTCTTTTCTATCACAGCACTTTTCTCTCTTTTTCCTGTTTGTTTCAATGATCTTCTGTTTATTTCAATGTCCCACCCCTTCACTTCATCAAAGTTTTTATTCAAATTCTTCTGTTCTTGACCATAAACTGTAAGGATAATACTTTCTTCACTCACTATTTTTTAGTCTCCATCACTTCATGCCATTTTATTTGCTTATTGGCATTTATTGCATGCATAAATTATCATAATTTTCATTGATTTACTTTTTATAGTCTATCATATCAGTGACAGCAGTCTCTTATTTCCCTTCTGCTTCTCTGCTGCTGCTGCTAAGTCGCTTCAGTCGTGTCCAACTCTGTGCGACCCCATAAACGGCCACCCACCAGGCTCCCCTCTCCCTGGGATTCTCCAGGCAAGAACACTGGAGTGGGTTGCCATTTCCTTCTCCAATGCATGAAAGTGAAAGTGAAGTCGCTCAGTCATGTCTGACTCTTAACGACCCTATGGACTGCAGCCCACCAGGCTCCTCTGTCCATGGGATTTTCCAGGCAAGAGTACTGGAGTGGGGTGCCATTGCCTTCTCCAATGCTATATAAAGTATAGGCATGTGTATTTTATTAAATATTTGTTTCATGAATGAATGAATGGTTTGCTAAAGCCAGACATGTCAGAATAAAAGTGAAATAGAAAACTACAATGCTAAATTCAAAAGGAGAAAAAAAAGGCAAGGAGATAACCAAGTGAAGAAAACAAAAGCATTGCATATACTAACAATGCAAGACAGCAGGAAAAAGGAGTCATAGCTAGTGTCCAAATGGCCATGTTACAGTCAGAAGACATGAAGTTGAGAGAGTCATTTCCTAGGCAGGTTGATAAGGAGTCTAGGGGTCCCCAAGGAGAGAGGGGTCTGGAATTCTCAAGGAGGAAGAAAGGACATACTTTTTTTTCTTTCTCTACATTCCTTAGGATTATATAACAATAATGTATCCTGCCTGAGGACAGTCTCTGGATTAAGGACTGTCTTTGGATTAAACCTTCTGGCTAATTCTGTCATCTTAAAATGTAAATTATGGGAGTAGGTCTGATGAGGTCTTTACAACCTCCAGACATTCTTTGGATTCATTGGAGAGTATATAACTTCATTGTTAACACTAGCAAGCGGGTACTCTTTCTGCCCCCTTCTGATGCCTATGTCAGAAGCTTTCTCTATCTCCTTTATACTTTAATAAAACTTTATTACACAGAAGCTCTGAGCGATCAAGCCTCATCTCTGGCCCCGGATTGAATTCTTCTCCTCCGGGGGCCAAGAATCCCAGTGTCTTTGCATGATTCAACAACAATCTTTCATCTTGGGGGCTTGTCCAGGATCCTTCAGGACAAGGTAAGGATACTTGGAGCTTTAGTTCTTTGTTCTCTTAGCGAACACGTTTTCTGCTGTGCTTTACTAACTCTACGGTGTGCTTGTGTGAATGAATGACATGCCCTGCGTGAAGCAAGTAAGGAGCCCTGCTCTGCAGTTCCACGGTGATCTCATACGGCTCATGGCAGAAACCTGTCAGGGCGTTATATTGACCTGCCAATGCCAAGAGGCACCCAATGTCTCTGGTCGGGAACTGACCAGAAATGGGCAAAGTGTGTGGACCAAACTCTCCTTTCTCGGTCAAACTTTTCCGTCTCTTTGACCATTTCATAACTTTGGGAATTAGAAGTACTAACCTAATCTATTGGATCATAGACTTTCAAGGGACTTGTGATCTATACTGTTATTGTATACTGTGGCTTAGGTCCCAAACTTGGATTGGTAGCCAAGAAAGCGCCTAGCCTCGCTAGGAATCGAAAGTTGGGAAGCTAGATGGAGCTCTAGCTACCAGAACATCTCTGAGGTTAAAGGTTACTCAGATAGGGACTGCAATGGGTTTTTTTCTTTGGTAACGCTGGCTGTTAGTGGATCAGAGGAGGCTATTATACTGGTGTGGTGATGCTTGGAAAGAACATCTCAGTTTTATGTTCGTGTTGGTCTTATAGTAGTCAGGAAATACTCAGGGTCGTGCACAGGCACTCAGGTGACAAATGGTCTTAGCTTGGGAGGCATTCTGGAAGGTTACTCTGATTCACCATGGGTGACATCAGAGGCAGGCAAGGTTAAAGGTGAAGAGCTGGATGTCAAGTAGGGATGCTATCAAGTCTACCCCTGGTACATCCCCACCCCATCTCGGTGGTAGAACCGAGAGGGATGTGGACTGCGCCTGTGTCGGTAAGGGACAGACTAAGTCTGACCAGGAAGGAAAAGCTTTTGGTGTAACGTCTGTCTACATCCCCACCTAGAGCAGGGAGGGACACCTCCGGTAGAAAAAATGGCCTTGGTCACTTTTTTTCTCTCTTACAGATGGGAGCTAACAATTCCAGCCTCACTCCTTTGAAATTTATCCTGAAAAACTGGGATAGATTTGATCCCCAGGGCTTAAAGAAGACACACCTGGTCTTCCTATGTGATACTGCATGGCCGTGGTATCCATTGGAGGACGGCGAACGGTGGCCAGTTGGAGGGTCTCTTAAGTACAATACTGTTCTACAATTAAACCGGTTCTGTAAGGAACAAGGGAAATGGGTAGAAGTAGCATATGTGTTGCCCTTTTTCCCTCTGCGAAATATGCCAGACTTATGTCCTAAGGGTATAGATTTGGGTGTGAAACCTTCAGCTCCCTCCTGTCCTCTTATTTTGCCCCCATACCTGGAAATCCAAACTGAGATTCAAACTGCCCACATGGAGGTCCAAACAACTCCTGTCTCAGTACGACCTCAGACTACTCTGGTTTCAGTAGAAACTCAGACCATCGAAGTAAGAGATGAGATGGAGGACAGGAGACAAATAGAAGAGGAAAAACAGGTTTCTCCAATCTATCCCTGGGATCATATGCACAGAGCAGCCAGAGAGACTGAGGAACAGCCACACAAGCTGTTGCCTCTTTATGAAACACCCACCAGGAGAAATAATCAGTCTGTGAGAGTTAATAAGCCTTTCTCTTATCAAGAAATGCAAAGAATCAAGGAGGATCTGGGAGACTATTTAGAGGACCCAGAAAAATATATTAGAGCTTTTAAAGGTGTTAATCTGCTTTATGACCTCACTTGGAAGGATGTGATGTATATCTTGGGACAAGCACCAACTCCCGAGTCAAAGACTCGAGTTTTGGGAAAAGTGGTTGCTTATGGAGATGAATGGCTTGGTAATGAATCAGTAGGGAAGAGGGAGAACGAGACAGTGGCCCTCTCCACTGGGAATCAGGCGGTCCCAACTGTAGAACCAGACTGGGACTACAACACAGCTAAAGGAAGATTGGATCAGAGTTATTTTGTTAGATATATTTTTGAAGGACTTAGGCAGGCGCATTCTAAGCCTTTAAACTATGGCAAATTGGCAGACATAGAACAGGAGGAGAAGGAAGCTCCTGGTAAATTCCTAGATAGACTGAGAGAAGCCCTTCACAGATTCACTGAGATTGATCCCAAAAGTGAAGAGGGAAAAGTGATCTTAAAGGATAGATTTCTCACTTAGTCGGCTCCAGATATCCGCTGTAAGCTATTAAAACGGGCGTATGGACCAAATCAGTCTTTAGATACTCTGTTACAACTGGCTCAGACAGTCTATTATGGTAGGGAATATGAGGAAAAGAAAGAAAGGCTAAGGAAAAGGCGGAAGCCTTCGCCATGGCTATGAAAAACGTTCTTAAACAGCCTGAGAAAAATGCCCAGAGGGGCCCAAGTGAAAAGGGATAGGCTTGCTATTACTGTGGAAAGGAGGGGCACCTCAAGCGTGATTGCCCTCAGGCATCTAAGCCGCCCCCACCCGGCTCCATGTCCATCTGCAAAGGACCACACTGGAAGAGAGACTGCCCCCAGAGGCGTAGGTCTCCAGGGTCGGACTCTCAAGACAATCAGGACTGAAGGTGCCCGGGGGTCCCCACACAAGCTCCAGTCCTAATTACACCTGAGGAACCCCGGGTATTAATAATTGTAAGGGGCCAATCCATTGATTTCCTTTTAGATACTGGGACAACTTATTCTGTGCTTACTGAAGCCCCTGACCCACTTTCTTCCCGATCTGCTTCCGTAATGGGACTGTCTGGATGAGCCAAAAGGTATTATTTCAGTTATTCTTTATCTTGCAAATGGGATTCTGTGCTGTTTTCACACGCGTTTCTGATCATGCCAGAATCTCCCTCACCCCTTTTGGGAAGGGATATACTGAGCAAGGTCCATGCCTCTGTTTTCATGAGTATGGAACCCTTCCTATCTCTCCCTTTAGTTGAACAAAATTTAAATCCTAGAGTATGGGCTGATGGAAAATCTGTGGGTCGAGCACAAAATGCTATTCCTGTAGCTGTTAAGCTCAAAGACCCACACGTATTTCCACATAAGAAGCAGTATCCACTGAAACCTGAAGTTAAGGAAGGGTTAAAACCCACCATCGAAAATTTAAAGGAGCAGGGACTATTAATTCCTTGTAACAGTCCTTGCAACACTCCTATTTTGGGTATAAAGAAATCGAATGGTAAATGGAGACTAGTTCAAGATTTATGAATAATAAATGAGGCTGTAGTTCCTTTACACCCCTTGGTGCCTAATCCTTATATTCTATTGTCTGAAATTCCTGAACCGGCCAAATATTTCTCAGTAATTGATTTAAAGGATGCCTTCTATTCAGTGCCTTTGGCGGAAGAAAGTCAATTTCTATTTGCCTTTGAAGACCCTACGTAGCCAGCTTCTCAGTTAACCTGGACAGTTTTGCCCCAGGGATTTCATGACAGTCCTCACTTATTTGGACAAAGTTTGTCATGGGATCTACAAAATTTTAATAGTTCTGAAGCGGTGGTGTTACAATATGTAGATGATATTTTGCTCTGTGCTGAGACAGAGGAAGCTTGTTTGAAAGCTTCAGAAGATTTCTTAAACTTTCTGGCAGGCTGTGGTTACAAGGCATCAAGAGAAAAGGCTCAGTTAGATATCTGGGCCTAATCATATCAGAAGGGACTAGAGCCATAGGCCCTGAGAGAATTAAACCTATACTAAATCATCCCCTACCTATGATTTTAAGACAACTGAGAGGATTTTTGGGAATCACAGGTTACTGTCACATTTGGATTGTGGGTTATGGGGAACTTGCCTGGCCTTTATATAAACTTATAGCTGAAACTCAGCAGGCCCAAACCGACAAACTGGTTTGGTCTCCAGAAACTCAAAAGGCTTTTAAGGTTCTTCAGACTGCTCTTCTGCAAGCTCCAGCTCTGGGCTTGCCCACAGGGTCAGAATTTAATTTGTTTGTCACTGAAAGAAAAGGTGTGGCATTGAGAGTTTTGACACAACCCCGAAGGCCTCACCAGCAACCTATTGCTTATCTAAGCAGAGAATTAGATGTAATTTCACGTGTGTGGCCCCACTGCCTAAGAGTAATTGGGGCAGCAGTTTTATTAGCACCTGAAACTTTAAAAATAATTAATGGATGAAAACTTACTGTACTGACTTCTCACGATGTGAGTGGAATCTTAAATTCTAAGGTTAATATTTGGATGACAGACAGTAGGCTTCTTAACTATCAGTCATTGTTAGAAGGACCAGTAACTAAGCTTAAAGTTTGTGGAAATTTAAATCCTGCTGCTTTCCTTCCTGAGAAGGAAAATGAAACACCTGATCTTGATTGTTCCCAATTCCTAACTTTAAACTATGCAGCTCGGGAGGATCTAAAGGATACCCCGTTAGACAATTCTGACATGGAAATATTTACAGATGGCAGTTCTTTTGTTTGGGATGGAAAGCGTAAAGCAGGTTACGCTGTGGTGACTGCTGAACAGGTTTTGGAAGCCAAATCTCTCCCCCAGGGAACCAGTGCTCAGTTAGGGGAGCTTGTGGCTCTGACCCGAGCTCTAGAGTTAAGCAAAGGGCAGCGGATGGGCCTGATAATCTGTGTGAGTCTACTTCTGCTGACTCCAAAAATCCTGAGTCTGCCGTTTGAGCCTCAAGACAATGCCTTCCTGTCCTGGGCTCACTCCTACGCTGCATTCCACAATCGGTCTAACTGCTGGGTCTGTGGAGCACGCCCCTCTTCATCAGTGGAAGGCTTCCGGAGGTGGACATCTCCACTTCAAGGAAAAGACTTTCTCCAAGTCTGTGAATAACGTTGACAACAATCACATGCGATACCTCTTCTTCATCTGATGACAGTCCATCTAAAATGGACTGGTGCAACACGTTGCACTTTAACTATGGACATAATGTGACTTTTAATTTCGATTTTAACTTATTTTAATGACTATGTTGCCTGTATCTGTAACTGTATAACTGGATTTGTTTCTAGCCGCATGAAAGCTTTTAAGTTACAAATGGTTGCTCAAACTCCTGCTACTGCTGCAGCTTCCTCCAACTACTATTTGGGGCCCCTGGATCAGATATCCTTAATATGAGGATTAGGAGAATATGTTTCTCACCAATTTAGGGACAATGCCACTTGTCAGCTCGGAAGCAGTTATGGAACGAGAACGATGCCCCTTTTCCCTAGGCAGCATAATTCTCCTAAAAGAAAAAGGGGGAATGAGAGAGTCATTTCCTAGGCAGGTTGATAAGGAGTCTAGGGGTCCCCAAGGAGAGAGGGGTCTGGAATTCTCAAGGAGGAAGAAAGGACATACTTTTTTTTCTTTCTCTACATTCCTTAGGATTATATAACAATAATGTATCCTGCCTGAGGACAGTCTCTGGATTAAGGATTGTCTTTGGATTAAACCTTCTGGCTAATTCTGTCATCTTAAAATGTAAATTATGGGAGTAGGTCTGATGAGGTCTTTACAACCTCCAGACATTCTTTGGATTCATTGGAGAGTATATAACTTCATTGTTAACACTAGCAAGCGGGTACTCTTTCTGCCCCCTTCTGATGCCTATGTCAGAAGCTTTCTCTATCTCCTTTATACTTTAATAAAACTTTATTACACAAAAGCTCTGAGTGATCAAGCCTCGTCTCTGGCCCCGGATTGAATTCTTCTCCTCCGGGGGCCAAGAATCCCAGTGTCCTTGCGTGATTCAACAACAACCTTTCAAAGTGAAAGTGTTAGTTGCTCAATCGTGTCAGATTCTACAGCTCAATGAACTGTAGCCCACCAGGCTCCTCTGTCTGTATGACTTCTCAGGCAAGAATACTGGAGTGTGTTGCCATTTCCTTTTCCAAGGAATCTTCCTGACCTAGGGACTGAACTTGGATCTTTTGCATTTCAGGCAGATTCTTTGCCATCTAAAGGCCATTTACATTTATTATGTCAATGGATAAGTAGGAGCACTTGGAATTAATCTTCCTCTCTGTGACTGCACAAGTCTGGAGGACCTGAAGAAGGAAATGTGAGAGGGCCATGTAAGCAGCCTAGACATGAACTCTGGGGTGGTTGGAGGAAGAGGCAACGTGTGCTTACGTAGAACAGCAGCAGAGGTTGGAATGTCACTGCCACATCACTGGATCTCCCTACAGATCTTACTGTAGAACTCTGGAGAACACAGGAGCAGGAATTCAGTTCATTCACTGAGTCGTGTCCAACTCTTTGCAACCCCATGGACTGCAGCATGCCAGGCTTTCCTGTCCATCACCAACTCCCAGAGCTTGCTCAGACTCATGTCCATCGAGTAGGTGATGCCATCCAACAATCTCATCCTCTGTCATCCCCTTCTCCTCCTGCCTTCAATCTTTCTCAGCATCAGAGTATTTTCCAAGGAGTCAGTTCTTTGCATCAGGGAGCCAAAGTGTTGGAGTTTCAACTTCAGATCAGTCCCTCCAATGAATATTCAGGACTGATTTCCTTTAGGATGGATTGGTTGGATGTCCTTGCAGTCCAAGGGACTCTCAAGAGTCTTCTCCAACACCACAGTTCAAAAGCATCAATTCTAAAGTGCTCAGGTTTCTTTATAGTCCAACTCTCACATCCATACATGGCTACTAGAAAAACCATAGCTTTGACTAGACAGACCTTTTTCAGCAAAGTTATTTATAAGAAACCCAGCCAACCGGAGATATGGTCCTAATTTTAACAAGCTGGGTTTTATATCTGCTTCCTGACAGAGGAAAGAGAGAAGGGAGACAATGAGGTGAGAACCAAAGTATTAGAAAAAAAGAAAAAGATAACCATGTATGTTGCTACTTTGAAAATTTGTCAGCTGGGTAATGCCAAAACTGATAAAATTATAAAGGAGGAAGTGAAAGTATTAGTGACTCAGTCACTTTGAGACCCCATGCACTGTAGCCTACCAGGCTCCTCTGTCCACGGAATTCCCCAGGCAAGAACACTGAAGTGTGTAACCATTTCCTTTTCCAGGGGCTCTTCCTGACCCAGGGATCAAACCCAGATCTTCTGCATTGCAGGCAGACTCTTTAGCATCTGAGCCACCAGGGAAACCCAGAAATGAAGAAACAAAGAATTAGACCAGTAGGTATTTAAGGTGTGTTCAGACTACTGGTTTAAGTATCTCTCTAAACCCCCTACTTAAGGCAGATAGATGTTAATGCTGAAGCTGTCTCTCTGGGTTTGAAAACAAGTGCCTTCAACTGAGAAGAGAAGCTCGATTCAGACGGTTCAGGTAAAATGGTAGCAAATACTTGCATTCTAGTTTGATTTTTTTCTGTTTTTGTTGTTGTTGTTGTTCCTGAAGCAAATAATAATATTATTGCAAATGATTAATATATATAAATATATATAATTAGCTCTGTTATTCATCACACAAACTTTCCTACAGATACTCTCTCTCATTCGGCTGAGCTACCTGTAGGAAGAACTGCCAGCTGGTTAAATGGATCTGTGTGGCCCAGAATGCTAATATAAATGCTGATCTTCTGAATCTGTGAGAACCATAAGGAATGAAAAGTAACATAGGGTATTGCAGGTTTTATGCAAGAAAAAAAATGCCTGTGATTAAAGATAAGTTGAGGAGGAATAAAAGACTGGGGAGGCAGAATTACAGACTTAGCACAGGAAAAGAGATTAAGGTTTAGAAAAACTAAGATAAAAAGAGATTTGGCAAGATGCTGAAATGCTTTTAAATCCATGCAAATAACTGACAAGGGGAAAGGAATAAGTGAAAGGATAAAACAATGCATTTTAGAGCAAGACAAAAGATCAGCTACAGAACAAAACATAAAAAAAAAAAAAACTGCTTCTATTCTGATGTACAAGTTAGCTAAGAGTACAAAATTTCTTGAAAATGTTCTCTAAAAGGTACACTAAAGACAATAAACCAAGCAAAGAACATTAATTGATCAAACAAACAAACAAAAAAAATCAGAGTGGCCTAGATTAGTGATATTATGCAAGTGAAATGGAGAGACTGTACTTAAAAAATTCATTATAAATCATGAATGGAGCTCTTGGGAAGATTTTTAGTTTATTCAATTTAAAGTGTGCATGAGACAGGTACTGATCAAATCCTTATGCATCACACTGAGAAACAGGGTGACAATCTTCAATTCTGGGAGCCTTGCTGCTGAGACCTCTAGACTGAAACACCAGACACTCCTTAGCTTGTCCCCAAGTAGCTAGCTAGAATGTTATTAATCTAGAGTTTCTATGCATGTATTTTGTATATGGCAAAGTTAAAGATTGATGAATAACTTAAAATCATAAACAAACTAAAGGGGAATAGGGCCTATTGCTGTCCTCATTTTTTTTTAAAAAGTCCTCAACTCTAGGGCTGAATGATTACCAAATGATGATATAAACACTTTGTAATGTTTTTAGATCATAACATTTATAGACTACATACATGGCATAACATATAAGGATCACATAAATATGTGTGTATGAATGTATATGTAGTTATTTTATATTATCTATATATTATTAATAATCATTAGTTTATGTTTTTACATCTTCATTTGGTCATCATTCATACATATACAATAACTTGTGGAATTTAGAATAAAATGGTGAATCCTTAGTGAACTGTGGATTGTTTTGGAAACTACATACTTAATGCAATAAGGAGTCATCAATAAAAGTACTCAGTGGATAGATAACTATCTCCAAAAGCACATTGAAATAATTATTTCCATTCTTCTCTCAAACATTCCTAAATATATGTGATGGTTGTATCTAATACAACCAGTTTAACTATTTTGCTCAAATTACAATTTGTTTGTATTAATGAAAGGCAACAATTTCATCATTCACTCAGTCACTCTTTCAATAGTTTGAGATTAAATTATTCAGTGTTTTTACATATATTTTATATATAATTTATGTTACTATTTTGCAGATTCTCTTTTCTTTGTAATGGCCAGAGATAATTTTCATCTGGAAAAATCTTGTCTCTCTAAGGGCATAAAATCTCATACAGAAAAATGAAGGTCTTGATTCCAGCTGTCTATAAAACCATAAGGCTAATTAAATCAAACTGCTATTGTGTTGCAAGGGCATGGTAATTAATCATGGGATAAGGCTAAAAGCCTAGGCCAGAGAAGCTTTCTGTTCTTAGTGCAATCAAAATGGGTGAAGTGGGCATGGTGTTCATTAAAAACTTGAATCACTGGCATTCACTAATTTTTAAATCAAATACTGGACTTAGAAGGTGGGTAATAAATTTAAACAAATGTGATGTAAACACACTTGCTTGGAATTATGAAAGCTGGAACAAACATTTTTAAGATTGGATCCTTGCCTTATTTCAGTTACAAAATAAATATCTTCATATCCTCTGCATTGTAGAGAAAATGTATGGGAAATTTTCTGGAGCCTACTGTATATAAATTGAGATTTTGCTAATATTCTGTCACCCAAGTATGAATTTGGGTACACTTCCACAGATTATCTCATGTTAACATTCTCCCTTACAAAACATCTTTTTGTTTTTAAACTTAAAATTTTGTTTTATGTACAGGTCTCTCAATATTCAATCAGTGCTTAAATAAGAACAATTTGTATTTGCCTCCCTTAAATTTATTTCCTGTTATAAAACATTTTTAACAAAAGGATATGAGAGAAAATTATCAAGTTACATTTCAACTATACTTTGTAGAGTGTCATATTTACATATGGAAAATTGAAAAGCTGTGGATTCCAATAATTGGAAAGTGTATTTTGCTTATTGTGGGCTTAAGAGATGCATCTGGCAAACTGCACCATATCTGAGGCTTTCTCTGCCATATTGTTCTTATCTGGGCACGATTTCATTATGTCTGTATTTAGCCCTCGTTTTTGTCTATTATAATAAAATAAGTCCCAAAGAAGCTGAGAAAGTATTGAAGGAAATTGTATAGAAGGAAGTCAAGCAGATGAAAAAAGTCCATGTCTCTGCATATAAGACAACTGTTAATAATTGTATCTGGATTTTAGATACCAAGTAGCAAAATTTAAAGCAATTTGCATTTTTACCCAATAGTTTCATACTTCTTTTCTGGCACTTTACAGAATTTATATACACTTGTGTATGGTGTTTGCACATTTTAAATATACATGTGGCACTTTATAATGTGTCTCATTTAAAACTAATGAAAAACTGAGTTGTTGTTAGGATTTTAGGTCAGAAAATCTCACCTTCAGTAAAGGATTATAACTTTAAGTGGGTGATGCTTGATTTGGGTTCTTCCAATGCTCTGAATGGGTGCTTTTCTTTGGAATCTGGAATCACTTTTAGGCAGATTTCAGACTCCTCAAGGTTGCTATTGCTGTCCCAAGATAAGGGACAATATTACCTCTTAGGAGACAGAGCCAGCAGCTGCACCATAGTACGATAGTAAACAGAGTTTGGACAAAGTTGAAAGGAAGATCTCTGAACATGGAAATTAGTTTAATAATTAACCACTTCTGTACAGGTGCTCAGATGTTCAGTCTTGTGTGACTCTTTGTGACCCCATGGGCTGTAGCCCGCCAAACTCCTCTGTCCATGGGATTTTCCAGGCAAGAATACTGGAGTAGGTTGCCATTTTCTTCTCCAGGGGATCTTCCCCACCCAGGGATCAAACCTGCATCTCTTACATCTCATGCACTGGCAGGCAGATTCTTTACCACTAGCGCCACCTGGGAAGACAAGCTTCCACTAATATTGACCAAGACAATGGCTTCTTTTACCCATGAGACTTTGTAAATTTAGATAAGACATTTATTCACAGAGAAGTTGTGTCATTTGGAAAGCAAGGGCAGGTATATTTGGAAATGCTTAGGTAAAAATCTATGAAAATATACACATAAACTATTTATGAGAGGTGAACAATTTAACTTCAGATTATTTTTTAAAACATGATTGAATAAATGGCAAAATTAATAATGACAAAATTAAAATGCTTACTTTTAGCAAAAATGGATATTTTAGATTTGAAAAGAAGCTTTTATTTTAAATGTCAAATGAATATAGACATAGATTTCCTGAACTTGGCATTCCCTACAGTGAGTGACTTTCCATAAATGTCTGTACTTGTGAAAGAGAGTGAAAGTCGATTGGTCGAATCCAACTCTTGACGACCCCATGGACTAAACAGTCCATGGAATTCTCCAGGCCAGAATACTGGCAGGGGTAGACTTTCCCTTCTCCAGGGGATCTTCCCAACCCAGGGATCGAACCCAGATCTCCTGTGTTGCAGGCAGATTCTTTACTATCTGAGTCACAAAGGAAGCCCAAGAATACTGGAGTGGGTTGCCTACCCCCTGTCCATCAGATCTCCCCCACTCAGGAATCTAACTGGGGTCTCCTGCATTGCAGGCAGATTCTTTACCAACTGATCTATCAGGGAAGCCCCAATACTTATCTTATGTCTGTACTTATTAAAGTACATATCTTTATTATGGACAGTGGCTTTCAGAAGGAGGAAAGAATATTCTATTTCTCAGTTATGCAAATAATGACATTATATTCTTTTCAATAATGGTCCAAAATCAAGCAATAAAGTATACTTGCTTAAAACCTGGGGGGAAAAAAATCATTGTATTGACACCATTGTGAAATAAGGATATTAATGACTCATATTCTACTCAAATTCTATACCCTTTTCATAGGCTGTTCTTCAAGTTTGACTTTCTTTCCTTTCCTTCTTCCCTTCCCCTCTTCTGCCTTCCTGCTTTTTTTTTCTCACTCTCATTCTTACTTTTGTCCCCCCGCCCCTCATAATTCTCTGGCTTAGAAACAGATTCCTGTCCCCACCATGAAAAGTAAATTTCTAACCATCTGGAGCATCATGGCTATCAAAACGAGGATCTTTTTTAAATGCAAATATTTAAATAAAATTGGGCTTCCCTTATGGCTCAGCTAGTAAGCATATGCCCTCCATGCGGGAGATCTGAGTTCAATCCCTGAGTTGGGAAGATCCCCTGGAGAAAGAAAAGGCTACCCATTCTAGTATTCCAGCCTAAAGAATTCCATGGACTGTATAGTCCATGGGGTCGCAAAGAATCAGACACGACTGAGTTATTTTCACTTTCACTTTAAATAAAATTAGCTTCAGTATTTGAATTGCCATTGGGTGTGTGTGGGTATCGGAGAAGGCAATGGCACCCCACTCCAGTACTCTTGCCTGGAAAATCCCATGGATGGAGGAGCCTGGTGGGCTGCAGTCCATGGGGTCACTAGGAGTCAGACACGACTGAGCGACTTCATTTTCACTTTTCACTTTCAAGCATTGGAGAAGGAAATGGCAACCCACTCCAGTATTCTTGCCTGGAGAATCCCAGGGACGCGGGAGCCTGGTGGGCTGCCGTCTATGGGGTCGCACAGAGTTGGACACCACTGAAGCGACTTAGCAGCAGCAGCAGCAGCAGCAGCAGTGTGTGTGGGTATGTGTGCGGGCGCGCGCGCGTTAGTCGCTCAGTCATTTCGGACTCTTTGTCATTACCATTGGTAAATGAACTTTTATAAATATTTTGTCATGAAGAGCATTTTCATCCAAATTAGGACTCTAAGCTTTAATATCCACTCTATTTGACTGTCAATCAGTTTCCTGTTGGAAAACTTTTTAAGGGCATTTGATACATGACTTAGTTTAGTTACACTAGATGCGTTAGCTAGTCAGGAATATTAAGTTCATGTTTTCTGCATCCATAATTTCCATTCTGTTTTCTTCAATTCTTACTCAGATGAGTCATTCTCAAAATTATTCACTGCCAGTTTGAGGTCACAGTGGTCTTTGCGAAACACAGATATCCAGGGAAAGGCACCTTTAAATTCCAAACACACAGTGCTGTGGCATATAAGATATGGCACATGCATATGTATTGATGATCTAAGACAAGAGTTGATAATCTGAGACAAATATATTAGAAATGAAGACATAAAATTTTAAAAATGTATATATCCACTAGGTGCTTTTTTCTACAAATTGGGAAAAGACTCATTATTCAATTATAGCAGCAGAACACCTTGATCCTGGTAATGGAACATGTTCTGCACAATAATTATTTAAAAACCATCTCCCTACATTAAAAGACAGAAAAAAGACCAAGCAAGTAAATAGCATGTACATGACTTATAATCAACATGAAAATCTGGTGGATATTTAAATAAATAAAACTTACACTACACTGAATGATGTATGATCTGAACAGATTGTTTTAAGCAAATATAAGTTCATTACCTTAAAACTGTTCCTTATTATTAATATCATCTGCATATTTAGACATTCCTTCGTCAATAACTTATATAATAAGCAGTAGTCCTATAATTTTATCTTTCTGCAGTAAGATAAAATACAATGAAAAACAAATCTAACAAACATGCACAAACTCATTAAATAGCTGAAGCATATTTTTAGATGGCTTTGTTAAAATACTACAAAGAATGCAAAGAAGATACATTCATATAGAGTGCTATTTTGTGAACTGATTACTGGTGCAAGACATTCTCATATCATCATAATCATAGAAGAATTATCTGGCAAAAATCCACAGTCTATTTCTTCTAGAAAAGATTGGTAAATTTAGGAGAATTTATTTAAAGTTGAGTTTTTTCTTTATCAGTCATCTGCACTAGGTTTAACTTCTCAAGATGGTGATCAAATAATTAAAAATGCAGTTCTTATTCACATGAGAATTAGAGAGATTAGGTACACAAAAAACTGAGAAAAATATTAAGATACACACACACATATATATATATATATATACATACTTTACTACTATGAACTGGTTAATTGATACATTATCAAATATGAATAGAATATTAAAAAATAGAATTGCAGTTATTTGACCTGAAAATTCTAATAAAGTAATTTAATTTTACAAATGATGCAAATATACACTAATAAATAAATATAAAATATAGTATATAAATATATACAGTATTTATGTAAACAATACACTAAAATGAAAGTAACTAACATATACTTCATGCCCGACTCTTTGCAACCCCATGGTCTGTAGCCTGCCAGGCTCCTCTGTCCATGAGATTCTCCAGGCAAGAATACTAGAATGGGTTGCCATTCCCTTCTCCAGGGATCTTCCTGACCTAGGGATCAAACCCTGGTCTCCCACATTGCAGGCAGATTCTTTACCATCTGAGCCACCAGGGAAATCGTAACATATACTTCTTGCTGTGTACAAGACAGGACACTGCTCCAAGCGTTTTATGTATTTTAACTCACTTATTTTCTACATCAACCATGTGAAGTAGGTATTTTTATTACCTTTGACTGTTTACAGATGAGGAAATTGAGACCCAGAGAGATGATGTAAAACTGTCCAGGATCACTAAGCTAGCAAGTGGTAGACACAACATTTGAAATCAAAGTGCCTCTGAAGACCATGCTATGTGGAACTCCCTCCTTGTGGATAACAAAAATCTTTAGATTCAATTCAGCTCTCTGAGATGGATCATGAATTATACCCAGAAATAGGTTTTTTCAGCCAGACATACCCACTGAAAAACAGCCAGATTAACTTAGCCTTCCATTATGCTCTTCCTCCCAGGCTCTCTTTGATGCTAGAGGAGGGAGTAAGATGCAAAAATGAGCACAAAACAACCTTTGCTCTTAACAAACTTACGGTAGAAATAGATCCATTCCAAATGAGTACATAAAATTTAGTTTAAAATGTCTTTACTTTCCAAGAAATGAAAACAGAAAACTCTGCTTTTAAAATACATGTCAGGTGGAAATGAAGTGAAATGAAAGTTGCTCAGTCATCTCTGACTTTTTGCCACCCCATGGACTATACAGTCCATGGAATTCTCCAGGCCAGAATACTGGAGTGGTAGCTGTTCCCTTCTCCAAGGTATCTTCCCAGCCCCAGGGATCGAACCCAGGTCTCCCGCATTGCAGGTGGATTCTTCACCAGGTGGAAATACACTATATATAAAATAAAATAAAAATATAGTGTGTTTGATTCAAGTTTGAGTTTTAAAATTTGAATCTATACCCATTTACTCCTCTCCTTGGCCCTTTAAGACAATTTATGCAACACCTCTGAGGAAACCTTAAGCTCCCCAAGTTTCAGTTTGAAAACTCTAAATTATGAGAGATTCAGAGAGAAATAGGAAAATAAAGATTTATTGAGCTTTCTAGGAAAACAGAGAGCACTGAGTTAAGGTTAGTCCAAAAGTAATCTTTAAGGAGAATGAGATTTGATTTAAGCCTTAACAGATGCAGATGGGTCATGGTGATGAAATAGGAAGAGGATTATTATGACCACAAATGCATAAACAGTGTTTAGGAGACAGTGGATGATCTAGTTTTGTTAGAACATATGAGGCACCATCACTACAGATGGTGACTGTAGCCATGAAATTAAAAGACGCTTAATCCTTGGAAGGAAAGTTATGACCAACCTAGATAGCATATTCAAAAGCAGAGACATTACTTTGCCAACAAAGGTTTGTCTAGTCAAGGCTATGGTTTTTCCAGTGGTCATGTATGGATGTGAGAGTTGGACTATGAAGAAGGCTGAGCGCCGAAGACTTGATGCTTTTGAACTGTGGTGTTGGAGAAGACTCTTGAGAATCCCTTGGACTGCAAGGAGATCCAACCAGTCCATTCTAAAGGAGATCAGCCCTGGTATTTCTTTGGAAGGAATGATGCTAAAGCTGAAAGTCCAGTACTTTGGCCACCTCATGTGAAGAGTTGACTCATTGGAAAAGACTCTGATGCTGGGAGGGATTGGGGGCAGGAGGAGAAGGGGACGACAGAGGATGAGATGGCTGGATGGCATCACTGACTTGATGGACGTGAGTCTGAGTGAACTCGGGGAGTTGGTGATGGACAGGGAGGCCTGGCGTGCTGTGATTCATGGGGTTGCAAAGAGTCGGACACGACTGAGTGACTGATCTGATCTGATCTGATGAGGCACTGGAAGTTATAGACCAATGGACCCTAGGCTTAAGCTTGAAAGTAACAATAAATCATTAAGTTTGTTAACTAGAAAGCGAAATTAGTAGAACTATGATTGGTGATTTAGTATTTAATTGTGTGTGTGTGTGTGTGTGTGCACGCGCGCTTGCCTTGTGTGTTGCAGTGGTTTCCAGTGGTGGCAGCAAGGAGAAACAAAAATCAGCTAGAAGTCTGTCTCAGAATACTGCTAATTAGATTCAGTTAAATGTGACATAAAGGAGAAATGTTTGCTGGATTAATAAAGGGATGAAAATATTAATGAAGGAATGAATAAATGCATGATGTAGTTAGGCAGCAGAATTCATATAGTTGAATCAGTTTTTACAGGAGAGAAAATCAGATGTTAATGTCAAGGGTTTATTTAAACTTTTGAAGATATCTAGGGTAATGCTTGTATAGTTAATGGAAATCAAGGAGATGAAAAAAGATGTGAAGATTTTGAGGTAGAAATGATATAGTTGTTTGAAATACTCAGATAAGATTACATTGGGACATCTTTGTGCTGATGTCAAAACGTTGAAATTGTAAGTCTAAATAAACATCAAGAGAAATTTCAGATTATAAAATCTGACAATATTTGTGCAGAGAAAATCAACTAAACTGTAGAAACATATTCAGAATATTAGCAAAAGGAATTAAAAAGAGAGAAGTTCTGAAAAATCAGTACATCTAGACTGAGGATAAAATTACAAAAAATATCAGAGTAGCTTTATAGGAGACATGACTGAGATTTGCAATGAGTCTAGAAGCCAGAAAAGAGAAATTAAGGAATTTATTTGCAAAATAAGTTTGAAAAGAGCATCAAATACTGCCTCAGTTAAGGCTTTTATACAATAAGTGATCAACTCTACTAAATAAAGAACATCATTTGGACTGTATAAAACCTTTGTCAAAGCACCATTAGCAATACCATATTGGGAAACAGAAGAATCCCTCTAGCTAGTTTTGAGATGCTTAGGCTTTGAAAATCTAACTTCATGATTAACCAAACTGCATAATTTCGTCATTGAGTTTATGTTAAGTCATATGAAACAAGCCTAAAGGTTTAGAATTATTCTGCAGTTTAAAAAAATTAACATGAATATTTTTAGGAAGATATGCTTATACAAATATCTCATCTTCTGAAGATATTGAAGAACAGTGTTGAGATTTTATTTCACACGTATGAGATCTTCCAGTTACTCAAATAGAACAGATGTCCAGCGATTATTTCTCAATACCATCCTAAATATGATGATAACCAGTGGCTGTTATGTTGAGACGCTGCATCATTCTACTTGCTATTGAAATAGCAATAATATGGTAAGTATTTTCTATTATATTTGGATATTGTGCTTCATACTATTCAAACCATGCTTAAAGATCACAAAGAAATATAAACTAAAAATAACCCACTATGCAAATTTTCTAGGGCAAAAGGAAGAAAAAACAAATTTCTCTCTCTCATTCTCTCTCTCTCTCTCACACACACACACACACACACACACAAACACACATACAAAAACATAGATAAGATTTTTAAATTTTGTTTTAGAGCCTAATTTTAGCAGTGTGCAGATAAACCCAATTTTCCAAGTCTATTATGAGGGATGAGTTAATATATACAAACATGATTTACAAGTTATAAAACAGTCTAAAACCATTGTTTTATTAATCTTATTAAAATTTACATAAAGCAAGGGGAGAATATTTCTTAATCCAGCATAGTAGATCATGAAATGGAAAGTAGTACTAACAATGATTTGTTTTTATAATCTTTATAGTTCTACTCATTTTGTCTAGTTGGTGCTCACATTCATCCCACAAAGAAGGAAAAATTAAACTCTACTATTTTTCTAATTGTCTAAATGGCAACACTAATAACTACATAGTCATTTTCAAGCATCACATAATTATAAAGATGGAAAATAGAAAAAATATGCAGGATTGTGTGTCAATATATTGTGCCCCCAAAGTAACTTTTTCAAGATCAAAAATCAAGTGATAGGAATTGTTCCTTGATGTTTTACCATCCACCACATATTTCTTGAATTTATATGTATATCAGGATTTTTTTCTGACAAAATCATTATTTTTTTCAAAACAAAATTATTAAAACTGATTTTCTGACATTTGGATTAGTTCAGTAAAGATTTACTGAAAGCTTAGTATCTTCAAGGTAGATGTTTAAGACACTGTGATTAGTTACAAATCAATCATGTATACTTCCCACTGCTATCTCCCTTCCTCTAAATATCACAGTTTCTTAAGTTAAAAAATGAGATAAGTATTTATAAATTGTTAATAATATAAATCATGGTTGTATAAATTATGTAATAAATATTCAGATAAAGTGCTATAGGACTGTGGGGGATAAAGATGAGACATTTTTCCTGATGAAAGTGATGTGGGAAGGAATCTAGAATTAGGTAGAATTTGGTAATAGCATGAAAGGGAAGTCAATGCAGACAGGAAGATAAAGGACAGAAGGTGTGAATGGTATTCTTCAAAGACCAGACCCAAGTGAAAACTTCAGAGATTTGAGATTAGACTCAGAAAATTCACAACATCTATCTATAGAATTGCCTACATTGTGTTGAGCAAAGAACAACCAGAGAGAACTACTTTGAACACTCACTATAGACACATGTATGTGGGGCAGTCACATCAAATAAGTGGAGGGTACTTTTGAAAAGAAAAAAAAAATCAAATTATATAGAGATGGTATCAATTGATAGCACTGATTGTGTAACAGAATATTATGCAAACTAATATAAACAGTTATGTAATGGATTTGACACTTAAACTTAATAAATTCTTTACCTGAGATCTGCCTCTTTTCTGCTAAAAATGAAAGGAGACTTTTATCTGACATCATTGAAGACTAATTTTAATAGGTGTCCTTGGAAAATATGTATTCATCTATCTTTTCTTAACCATGAGGCAAAAATGCATCTTTTTGAAAAATTGAGCATAAATCAGAAAATATTGGGCAGCTGCATTCATGACAATTTAGAGAATTTGGAAGCACTTCAGGACCTTAGATGACTATGTTCCAGTTTTCTGATTTATCTTTGAAGATTTATTAATCAGAGGTATATTCTATTTTATGCAGATTTTATAGTCTTTGTCAAATTTCAGTCATCCTCATAGAATTGTAGTTTTACAAAAGACAGATGCAGAAATTAGAATTTAATACCTAAGAATAAGAAAATTGTGTGCCTTATAAATGTTATAATATGTGCTCTGCATAAATAACAAATGGTTCCATGGTATTTGGATGTCTTATGCTGATATTTCCCAGCTCTTTTCTTATTTTACTTGAAAACCAATGATTGCTTTTCCAGAAGTTCCCTTGTATCAGGTGGCTTCTCTGTCCAGTAATTAGTTTGGCACTCCCTTGCCCAACCATTTTGAACCTTCTTTCTGATGCTCAAAATCATGTAAAATATGGTTACATGTTTCCAAAATATTTTTTCCCTCCTTCAAGTCTTTATCATTCTAGTGAAGTTGCTCAGTTGTGTCCAACTCTTTGCAATCCCATGGACTATAGCCTACCAGTTCCTCCATCCATGGGATTTTCCAGGCAAGGGTACTGGAGTGAGTTGCCATTTCCTTCCCCAGGGGATCTTCCCAGCCCAGTTATCAAACCCAGGTCTCCTGCTTTATCATTCGCATGATTTCAAATCTGATGATTTTCCACACCATTTTCAGTATATGTCAAACCTACTTATGTATTTGTCCATCACGAACATCTATTCAACTAATCTCTACTATCTGAACTTTTTCTATTATTCAAGACCTACTTCTGTTTAGGTGGCTCAGTGTTAAAGAATCCACTTGAAAATGCAGGAGACACAGGAAATGCAGCTTTGTTCTCTGGGTGGGGAAGATCCCCCTGGAGACTGAATTGGCAATCCACTCCAATATTCTTGCCTGGAAAACCTGATGGAGAGAGGAGCCTGCTGGGCTAAAGTCCATGGGGTCCCAAAAGAGTTGGACACGGCTGACCACGCACACATGACAGGACCTCTGCTTCACTAGGCTGTAAGAGATTACTAACTGACTGCTATATTAAAGGCAGAATGCACCTAAATGTTATCCTTGCCTTTACAAATCTTAGAGTTTAATCAGAACAAATCAAAAGAATGCATCAGTAAGTTTGCTGATACTTAGACTTTTGTGAAAAAGGAATTCTGTGGCATAGAGTGAGGGCAAAACCAAACAGTGTGTGTAGGAGGGACCATATTCCAGGAGGCAAAGGCTCTATTTTCAGGCAGGATGTTGGGCACATGAGCACTGAGCGACTTCCCCAACCCTATCCCTAATAGAATGAACTGTGCTTGTGACACAGCTATAAAAAAGTTATTTATTTGAAACACAAATTCAACTGGTATCCTGAATTTTTTTATTTTCTAAATCTGGCAACCCTATTGATAACTGAGTGACATTATATCAGAAATGAAAATATTGACTTTTCCTTCACACTCTATTTGGATCATGGTATCTCACATTTAATGTTATTGACATTTGGGACCAGACAATTCTTTGTCGGGGGTTGATCTATGCATAGTACAGCAAAAAGCAGTATTCTTGGCCATCTCTACCCTTGAGATGCCAAAAGCATCCACCCAGTTGTGATAGTCAAAAAAATGTCTCCAAATATTGCCTAGTTTCCCCTAAGGGCAAAACAACCCCCATTTATACAGACATAGAGTTAAAGATACACTGATTTAATGATCAGGCTTATTCAGGCCAAATCTTTCTCTTTCAATTAGATAATGGCACCACACAAAAAAATTACACACTGTGGAGCTGTTTAAATTAGTTGCACTTTATTCAGTGTGTAATGTAAATTTCTAGCTAATCTATTTGCTGATACATTTGACTGTTAAGAGCAGACCATGAAAAGCCTTCTGTTGCATGATCCTTCTGGAAAAATTACTAACTCAGTTCACAGCACCAAACTAGTTAGGTGTCAAAATATTTAGTCTGACAGGTAAGATACTTGCAGATCATGACATGCACGCCCTACACACTTCTACATGTGCATATGGTCAACTGAGACTGAAATACTCTTCCATGGCTCATTGGTCTTTGATGCAGTCATGATGAAAGTTTCATAGTGAGCCAGGGTGCAGTTTAAGATGATTAAAATAACAAGAATACCTGCTGAGGTCTGTTCTAATACAGCAAGAAAAACAGCCATGGGATAAGGATGAGTGAGAGAAGCAAGGGATGATGGAGCTTGTTCAAATTTATGTTACTATCAACGAGGGTATAAACTCTAGGGTGGATACTTCATCTGTTTCCATCTTTGTTACATCTTCTGAAAGAACCTAGAACAGTATATGGCCCATAGAAGGTGCTCAATAATATATTTACTATTAGCAAAAGAATGGATGATTACTTATTTCATTATTTATTATGACTTTTCATTATTTATTATGAATGAAATGCAATAGACAGAGATGACACAGTCACATATGATATTGTTAATTCAGCACCCTGTCCAATGAGAGACAGTACTTTGCTTGGCAGATAGCATTACCTTGCCTATACAGTTGTCTTGATTAAAAGAGAAATAAAACTTTTAACATGTCTATGCTTAATAAGAGACTCTGCTCTTATCAGAATTAATATTATCATTCATTAAGACAGATTGCAGGGCTCTAATTTCAACCAGACACACTAAGTTTGCTAAGTGGTATTTTGTAACTCTTAGAATTTAGGTGTAGAGATAGATAAAACATAAATCATTGCATGCATTTACTCTGAAACAATTGAGCAACTTCTAGATTAAAATGTGTATGAGTATGTGAGAGAGAGAGAGAAAACAAGAACTTGAGAAAGAAGTTATTTCATTATTTGCGGGGAAAATTTATGTGCTTCATATTAAATATTACAAAAAGAAATGAGCAAATTTTGCCTTAAAAATGCTGGGACAGTGTTCTGGGTGTACTGCTCACTTATTCTAAAGCTGGTAAGATTTTAGTAGTGCCTCACAATTTTGCATAATACAATTAGCTGTGCTCTAGTCTTAGATGCATTAAAGGCAAGTAATTTCTCAAATATTAATGTTAATGAGGTTGATTAAACCAGTTTTATCACTTTAAAAACATCTGTTGGGCATGACTAGTTGGAAAAAGAATAGTGATCAGAATTTCTGAAACAACCCTTTCATATTTTATTATAAAGAAGCAATTACCCTATAGAAGTATAAAATGAATATAGAACACAATTATGGGTTTTTTTATTATTCAGATTTCAATGCAAATATTCAAAGACAAAAAAATTAAATTTATACCAGTGGTTTATAAATCCTGTTTGCTACTCCGTTTCCCCTTCATATCTAAGTTAGAATAGACATTGCATATTTTCAAGAGCAGAAGAGAGAATGTTTTCTTCCACAGGCACTAAATTTGTGCTTTCATTTTCAGCCCTGCACTGAAAGATATTACCAAACCGGCAGCATAGTGTGAAATAGGGCAAATATCCTAGTGGAACCAGCTTGTGATAGTCTCAAACTCTTGTGTGCCTCAGTTTTCTTAACTGTAAAGTGGAAATAATAGTAACTCGTAGGCTCAAGTGTAATGATGTTTACAAACTGTTTAGGACCATGTTTCAGTTCAGTTCAGTTCAGTTGCTCAGTCATGTCTAACTCTTTGTGACCCCATGGACTGCAGCACACCAGGCTTACCTGTCCCTCACCAACTCCCGGAGCTTACTCAAACTCAAGTCCATCAAGTCAGTGATGCCATTCAACCATCTCATCCTCTGTCATCCCCTGCTCCTCCCATCAATCTTTCCCAGCATCAGGGTCTTTTCTAATGAGTCGGCCTTTCGCATCAGGTGGCAAAGTATTGGTTTCAGCTTCAGTAATTGTCCTTCCAATGAATATTCAGGACTGATTTCCTTTAGGATTGACTGGTTTGATCTCCATGCAGTCCAAGGGACTCTCAAGAGTCTTCTCCAACACCATAGTTCAAAAGCATCAATTCTTCGGCAGTCAGCTTTATGGTCCAACTCTCATATCTATTCATGTTTACTGGAAAAACCATAGCTTTGACTATCGACCTTTGTTGGAAAAGTTTGGCAAATAGTTTGGCCATGTTTGGCAAATAGTAATTGACAGAAAGCTACTGCTATGTGGTTTTCAAAAAAGTTTAATCCAGGGCTTCCCTGATGGTTCAGTGGCTAAGACTCCAAGCTCCCTGGGTTTGATTCCTGGTGAGGGAACTAGATCCCACATATTGCAGCTAAATATCCCATGTGCTGCAACTAAGACCCACAGCAGCCAAATAAATAAATAAAAATAAATATTAAAAATATCTCAATCTGGATACAAAAATAATCTTTTGATTTTAAGTAAATACTTTCAGCTATTATATAAGTATTTTATGGTCTAATATATTAAAGTGTTCCTATTTTGATTATATGGGAAAACAAATACAGTGACTTCCTGGGTGGCTCAGTGGTAAAGAATCCATCTGCCAATGCAGGAGACATGGGTTTGATCCCTGGGTCAGGAAGATCCCTTGGAGAAGAAAATGGCAGCCCACTCCAGTATTCTTGTGTGGAAACTCCCATGGACAGAGGAGCCTGGTGGTCTACAGTCCATGGGGTTGCAAAAGGGTCAGACATGACTTAGCGACTAGACAACAACAATAATGCAAATATAAACTCAAATATATATGAGGTATTGATATTGCCATTTGTTGTGTTCTAAATAAGTTCAAGTCAATACATTTAGCTCAAGACAACTAAGATTTATGGAGCAAGTATCAAATGACAGAATTTATGCCCAGCACTGTATAGATAAAAATCATCAGAATTCCATTGAAGTCACAGCTTTGGTTGTGAAATAGAAGCAATCATTTTACTTTAATATGCACAGCAAAATGTACCTAATTTTTCTAAATTCTAGACTATAAAACCTAGACTCTGGTGTTTACCATCTCTATATTGGAAAGGTCATTTGAGTGTGTGCCTGTGTGTGCACATGTGTGTGTACTTTGTTTTGTTTCTTTGATGATGGAAACTGCATTTCCAAAGATTAATGTTATCTTGATTCCTAGAGCAGCTAATGAAAACAGAGGCAGCTTTTAAACCATCAGTTCTTTTCCATCAACTATGTATCAGCAGATACATTCATTTAATCACCAAGTATTTATTGAATACCTATTTGACATTCTGATAAAAGCTGAGAGATACAAATATACAAAGAAGTAAACCAGAAAAGACTCCACTCTTCCAGGGTTCAGACTCTATGGGACCTACAAATATACACCATATAAACACACTTATTAAACACAAATATTCATATGTATGTGTCTGTGTGTGTGTATACATGTAGATAGCAGGTGCTTCCTCTATCTCACAAATTAAAATTTTACCAAAAGAAGAAAAATAAAATGTTTGTGTACATTCAGGATATCTGTACCTTCTCATGAGAAAGCATCCATTCATTTGTGTAATAAATATTTATGTGCAGCCAGACACTTTGCTGAGTACTGGTTACAAAGAGACAAAAAAAAAATCTTGTCCTTGGCTCAAGTTGATCTCAGGATTTCACTCTAGTGACAAACAATGAATAAACAACATTAAATCTTGGAGTTTGACACCCCTCCTCCATGTCTGTCACCACCCACTAACATAGATATTCTTATATAATTCAACTCTTGAGAGTCACTGATCTTAAAGTGGGAGATAGACAATGAAAGTAAATAAATGCAATAAATGCTAGAGGTATTATGGTAGAAACATTTACAAAGTTCAGTAGCCTCACAAGTGTTGGTTTGAATGATTTAATCTTGCAAAAGGAAGGTGTTTGACATACAAGAAATAAATGAGTGGACTTTTGAAATAAAATTTTAAAGGTAAGTAAAATAGTCTAACCTGATTTCCTAAGCTATTGATGGTGGAGAAGAGGTAGGCATTTAGAAAGCAGGAGTTATGCTGTCTGAGGTTAACATAAAGCATAGATGAGACGAACTTCAAGTGGTGTGGTGTGAGTAGAAAGTAATTTTTAAAGAAAGTGGAGAAACAGAGCCTAATTTTACACAAGCACACACACACGTTTATACCATGTACTGAATAATGTGGGCTTTTCCTAGTGCGTGACATTGAATTATTTTAAATTGGCAATAAAACAATTAAGCTAGTTATTTTGAAAGACTTCCGTGGCAGCAACATGGAAGCTGCGTTACAGGAATGTAAAATTTCAAATCAAAATTGCTACATGATGATTTCAACAAACTTGTTGAGTTAGACTATAAGAAAAAGGAAAGCTCGAGCATCCAAAAATTCAATTAGTTTTGATCATAGGCAAATGAGATACAGACATAAAAATATTTTGCTCTCCTAGATGGAAAAGTATACTTGATAGTCTTCTTCAAAAGATTTTACAATCAGTTGTTAAGGGACTGGCACATGGAACATTTGGGAACCAGTTCTTTGACTTCTTCCTTTGCCAATGTAAAGACAGAATGTAAAACCTTTGATGAACATTCCTGTGAAACAAACTTAACCTGTTAAACATCTCAACTGAAAAAATATCTTGTTATGCTATATTCTTATTCACAGCTTTCTAAACAAAAGGTCAAATATTTTATTTTCAGGTTGTCATATAAGAGCTGCAAGAATTTTAAAATAACTGGCAATTTGTGCATAAAAAGTTGACTTAAAGATATCTGCTTATACAAAAGCTAATAAATATGTAAATTTTGTCTGAATGTGAATTTTGCTTACTTACCAAGATTCTTGGACTGTTAGTTTAATTCATAGGGTAGTAGAATTCTCTAGACTATTTTTCTTGCTATATTAAGCATGTTCCTGAGACAAATACTAATTCAGCATAAAGATAGCAATTTCAAGGAATAAGTCCCAGAGAAAAAGAAGCTTGAATGGAAGATAAAACCTGTTAAATTTCTAGTGAATGTGGAGAACATCTTAAAAGTCTAACAATGTTTGGTAATGTTTAAGGTTATAAATTATAGAATCAGTCTTCAAAAGTGACTAGTTGAAAATTCATTCTGCTTCAATGATTATTAGATATTTAAAAACTATACCTAATTTGGCATCAGTGACTTGTAATCTATACATAGAATTTAATTTTTTTTTCAAAGAGTACCTTTGAGTACACCCATGGAGCTCATGGGAAACACATGTATACCCGTAGCAGATTCATTCTGATATATGGCAAAACCAATACAATATTGTAAAGTTAAATAAAATAAAATTTAAAAAAATAATGATAATAATAAAAGAGTAATGTAAGTTTGTATGAGATAGCAGTATAGAAGTAGTAGTAATCATTTTTCCCCTAGCTACTATGGTCAGTTGTTAATCCATAAACACCTTAATTTTTCTTTCATATTTCAATATCACTTCCTAATCTCTCTTAACCATCTCTTTCACCAACATTGGAATTTACTTTTTCTTAGTCTCCCTTTCCTTTTTTTTTCCCTTTTTTCACACTTTAAAAATACACAGTTACATTACTTTCATAGATGTATTTCCTGGTCAACATTGCTAATTCAGTTCACAGAATCAGAAGTTTTCATCCAGTTTTAGAATAGTAGAATTGTACAATTCAACTGAATTATGTAGTTGATGCCAAAACACACAGAAGTCTTTGAATATTTTTTGGTCTCTAATGACAGTGAACTCAGGGTTTCTCTCGAAACTGTCAATTCCACTTTAGAATACTATCTTAGAGAGTTTTGCTTATATAGAGAGATGGTTGTGTTTCCTAAATCTTAAAAACTGTATTAGCTTACTTGGGCTGCCATAATGCAGTACTACATACTGAATGGCTTCAACACAGAAATATACTTCTCACATTTTTAAAGGCTGGAAGCACAAAATCAAGTTACCAGCAAGGAAAGTTTCATTCTCAGGCATCTGCTTTTGTCTTGTAGGTGGCCACCATCTCACTGTGAGTTCCCATGACCTCTTTGTGTGTGCATGGGGAGAGAAAGAAAAAAAGAAAAATAAAGAAGGGAGAGTGAGCTCTGTGGTGATTCTTCTAATAAAGATCCCAATCCTATGAAATCAAGTGAAAATGATTTCACTCAGTTGTGTCCGACTCTTTGCAACCCCATAGACTATGGCCCACCAGGCACCTTTGTCCATGGATTCTCCAGGCAAGAATACTGGAGTGGGTATCCATTCCTGTCTCCAGGAGATCTTCCTGATTCAGGGATCAAACCCAGGTCTCCAGCATTGCAGGCAAATTCTTTACTATCTGAGCCACCAGGGAAGCCCATGAGATCAAGGTTCCATCTTTATGACCTCATTTAACCTTAATTACTTCCTTACTCCAAATATAGCAACAATGAAGATTAAAGTATCAGCATGTGTATTTGGGGGTACACAAATACTTAGTCCATGAAATATACAAGTAAGACCCCTTGAAACTGTATGGAAAAGTCTATTTTTCATACCCTATAACTGCTATAATTATTTGAAACATGAGATGTTCTTTTGTTTTCATACATCTCCCAGTAGCTACAAATATTCTTCCTAGAACATTTCATTGGTACATTTCCTACAGCATTAGTTATTAATTCACATGTTTCTTCTCCGTTTGAGGAGCTATGGAAAGTTCTGAACACTGCTTTCCTAATCTACTATACCCATATCCAAGAAAAAGTAAGTATAGCAGAAAACAGTTCAGTGAATTTTCCACAGACAATGGTTCACAAAAAAATAAAAATTTTTATGGAAACTAATCTAAAAGGAGTCTCCCCGTGTGCTGCATAAAATATTAGGTTGCCATGTTTTGTGAATATTGATGAGAAAAGGAGGAAAATGTTCACTCTGAGAAGCTGTTTTCTTCCATACCAAAGTTGATAGCTGGCAGTCTGGCATCTTTGTTTACATCCTGGACATTAAACCTGAGCTATAAATATACCTAATGGGGTTTTCAATAGTTTTGTTTATCTCCCTGAGGACAGAAGAAACCTGATGCTTAGAAATGTCAGATCTTAAACCTTGTTTCCGTGAGCTGTTTTTATTTATGTTTCATCTCGTGTTTCTCTGACACACACACAAAAGTCAACTTCAAAAGCTATTTGTCATATTTGAAATTCTTAAGTATTTAAGATTTAGTTTGAAGAATCACCTGGAAAAATGTAGACAGGCAGCAAGCACATCTAGCACATTAAACCCAGACTATGACTAACATTTTTTACACCACAGTTTTGTATTCCAAAACACCAAGCAGACTTGCCATTATATAACATCATAAATACAGTGTTATATTGTATAACATTATAAAACATTACTTTCTTCATGTTCTACTGTGAAGGAATTTTGTTTGTGCATACCATTGTAATATTTTTAATAACTTCAAAGATTCTATGACATAATTAACAATTTTCCATATGCAAAAGTTCTGGGTGATGAATAAATTTCATCCTGAGTTTCAAGCATAACAAATATGTTTTGTTCATACATTATCAAAGTCAGGGTTTTTAGACATATTGTCTATGTCAATAGACACTGAATGTTTATTCAAACTATCATTTATATCACTGATTTATCCTCAGTGATAGATCAGAGTTGCTGAGCTTAGACATAGAGTACTAGAATGTTGTAGTTATAAGCACCTTGGGGTAAATTTTCAAATCATTGATTTTGCAGAAGTATTTTAGAAGTGAAGTCATGAAGCTAGTGAGTAGCATAGCAAAGGAATTAAGCTAGCATTTCTATAGGTTAATACAGTAACCTGCCTTGGACTCTTTCTAATCAGCCTTATAGTAAGGCTATTTTCTTATAATTTTTCAGAATCACCTATTGGTTTCTAATAAACTATGAAATTATTTATTCATTGCTTATCGTGTGTTCCATTTTCCCTTATATATTGTAAGTACAATAAGGCAGGATTTTTTTATGTGTCTTATTTACTGATATATCCTTAAGTGGTTAGCAAGTGATCAATAAATATTTACTTAAAGAATGAATGAGCTAATTGTTGTTGTTAAGTTGCTAAGTTGTTTCTGACTCTGGGACCCCATGAACTGCAGCATGCCAGGCTCCTCTGTCCTCCACTATCACCTGGAGTTTGCTCAGTCATGTTCACTGAGTCAGTGAGGCTAACTATCTAGTCCTCTGCCACCCCCTTCTCCTTTTGCCTTCAATCTTTCCCAAAATCAGGGTCTTTTCCAGTGAATCAGTTCTTTCCAGCAAATTATTGGAGCCTCAGCTTCAGCGTCAGTCCTTCCAATGAATATTCAGGTCAATGTTGATTTCCTTTAAGATTGACTGATTTGATCTCCCTGCAGTCCAATTGACTCTAAGAGTTCTCTCCAACATCACAATTCAAAAGTGCCTGAAATATATGTAAACTTGTAGAAATCATTTTTATCTTATTTCACATATATTTATTTGGTGCCTACTTATTCCAAAGACTGTCAAGATATTAAAACTGTAACAGCCTCTTCAGTCATGGTGCTTAAAAATGCATTGAGAAGGCTGAATATTACACAAGTAATCATGATTAATAATTGACATTTTAAAGCCAAATCAGTTGTCATTTATGTCAGTTCACATACTGTTCATACTGTGATATTGCTTAGATTATTAAATAATACTTCTTATTACAGAAAGCCAAATGGTTTATTGAGTTGGTAGAAATAGCACATTTAAGACTTTTGTGCAATTATCTTTGTTTATCCAGTCATGGCCTTGATGTCAAACTCCACCATGATTGAATTTTCATATCAACCCTATTTCCATCTATATAACACAACTCTGGTACCCTGAATGCACTCTCATCGGTTAAATGTCAATCAGAGGTTAAGGGAGGATTCCTTTAGTTCTAAGGGAGGATTCATTTAGTTCCACCAATGCAGTATTTTACCTGAGAATCTCATCTTAGATATCTGGATACCAACAATCCAGTCCAACTTCTCTTTCAATGAGTATTAAAAAGTTACATAAGAGGAAATTCTAAAGTCATTAAATCTATTTCAAGAAAATATTCAGACTTGTGAAAGGCTTGCTTTTTAAATATCCTTTTAATATTTACTTAAATTATTTCACAGAAATTCTCTCTTTTCCTCTATCTCCCTCTTATCTTTAATTTTTATCAATCAGTTACTCTGAAAATGACATTGTTAATATCTCAATTAGAAACTTATTACGTTATTGCAACGAAATTCTGATTTTGGACCATGGATTTTAAATCTTTATAAATAGGCTCAAAAACATCTGTATTAATAAAAATAGAAACCATTACAATCAACATATTTTTGCCAACGAGAAATAAGTTTGCTTATTCCTGTGGCATAACAATCCATGCATCCAGTTTTATAAACTCTTGGAAAGCATTTTCTGCTTCCTGCTGGTTGTGGAAGTGTTTTTCCTACAAAAGTTATCAATTAGCTTGAAGAAGTAGTAGTCGGTTGTTGAGAGGGCATGTGAATATGGTGGATGAGGCAAAACTTCAAAGCCCAATTCATTCAACTTTTGAAGTTCTGGTTGTGTAATGTGCAGTCAGACATTGTCGTGGAGAAGAATTGGGGTCTTTCTGTTCACCAATGCCAGCTACAGTCATTGCAATTTTGGTGCATCCCATTGATTTGCTGAGCACACTTCTAAGATGTAATGGTTTCTCAGGGATTCAGAAAGCTATAGTGGATCAGACTGGCAGCAGACCACCAAAGGGTGACCACAACCATTTTTGGTACAAGTTTGGCTTTGGGAAGTGCTTTGGAGCTTCTTCTTGATCCAACCATTGAGGTGGTTTGCTGTTGGTTGTCGTATACAATCCACTTTTCATTGCATGTCACAATCTGATCAAGAAATGGTTTGTTGATGCTTTGCAGTTGTTGCATAAACAACTTAAGAGAAGATGACACTTAAAATTGATGATTATTTTTTATTTCTTCTCAGCCCATGAGGCACCCACTTATCAAGCTTTTTCACCTTTCAAGCTTGCTTCAAATGCCGAAGAACCACAGGATGTTTGAAGTTAAGTTCTTTCTTTGACAACTTTTTGGGAAGTTCTAAGAGGATCAGTTTCCATAATCCTTTCAATTTGCCATTGTCACTTCCAATGGCTGGCCAATGTTCTCCTCTTCAAAGTTTTCATCTACTTTGCAAAACTTCTTGAACCACCATTGCACTGTATGTTTGTTAGCAGTTCCTGGGCCAAATGCATCATTGACATTGTGAGTTGTCTCCACAGCTTTATGATCCATTTTGAACTCAAGTAAGAAAGTTGCTCAAATTTGCTTTTGTCTAACAGCATTTCCATAGTCTAAAATAAATATAAAGTAAACAGCAGGTAATAAGTTATTAGCAAAAAAACATAAAGTGAGAAATTCACATCAAAATAATATATAACATAACCACATTCATTTAAATTGTATTCCAATATCAAATGACAAATTTCAAAAATGCAAAAACATTATTTTTGCATCTGGACAGGGAGGCATGGTGTGCTGCAATTCTTGGGGTCGCAAAGAGTTGGACACGACTGAGTGACTGAACTGAACTGAACTGAATAATAAGCCAATAACGCTTGTATTTTCAAGTAAGGAACTGACTTGAGTTCTCATAACATTGGGAAGAATCGAATAGTATTTGGAGTTGACTAAATGAACTATTGAAAGTTTTCAATCATTTGATTATGAACACAGAATTTAATGTTGTACACAATATGGTCATAATTACTGAAATTTTTCTTTTTTAAAGCAGAAAATGTGGAATAATTCTAAACTCAATATTATGAGAAATGAATGTCTTCACTAGATATTTTGTAGGTGATGCTATCTATATAATTCTAAGAAGAAGTAAAGATAAATAATTTGCCTGTAATTTAACATTAATAGTCAATCCATGTTCTCTAACTATTCAGGCCAAATTTATAATATGTTTGCAAATTATAAGGGTTATAAGCCTTCATTGTTCACAGATGTAAAGATGTTGGGGAAAATATTGTTCATTAAGGAATTTGTAAGCAACTCAGACTTGTTATATAATTTTTAGACAAAGCTAAAATCATTTGTGAAAATCATTTGTGAGTAAATTGAGTCTTTTTAGTTTAGAAAATAGTAAAAATTATACATTTCCTCAGAAAGCATTCAGCATGAAAATAAATATAATGTTCTCTGTTTCCACACACACACACATACATACATATATACAATCATAAAGATACATTAAAAGTAATATATAGCATTGAACATAATTTAGAGTATTGTCATCAGTGGAATTTGAAATAAATTACCTTAAGTCAACTGCCAAATTTATAACTGGTAGACATATATTTAGATATCTAGATGAATTATTTTATGCATTGTATTATATAGCTAATTTATACATATATGATATGGGCTTCCCATATGGCTGAACAGTAAAGAATCTGCCTGCAATATAGGAGACATGGGTTCAATACCTGGATCAGAAAAAACTCCTGGAGGAGGAAATGGCAACCTACTCCAATATTCTTGCCTGGAAAATCCCATGGACAGTGGAGCCTGGAGGGTTACAGTCCATGGGGTTGCAAAGAGTCACGTATGACTGAGAGACTGAACACATGCACATACACATTCATATGTAACACACTACACTAAAACTTTGCAAACTGAAGATCTGAATAAATCTAAAGCTTATATTAATGTATTTGCAGATATTTATAGCTTAAATATATGTAGGAAATGGTTAATATGTTGATGTATTTGTATCCTCACTTGTTATTTCTTGGAGTTTAATTGTCATCATTGCATAAATGTCATCTTGAATTAATCACTTTGGCTTTGGAAGATAAGATGTGACATAAACTGGCAGTTAAATTCTTAGATAATAGTCCTAGCTCATGCAGCTCTACTGCCCAAAACATTTTAATTCTGAATTGCTAAGTACTACAACATACAAAAATTAATGACCAAAATGTCTGACTGCATGTGTGCACACTAAGTCACCTTCAATTTAGTTCAGTTCAGTTCAGTTCAGTCGCTCAGTCGTGTCCGACTCTTTGCCCCATGAATTGCAGCACACCAGGCCTCTCTGTCCATCACCAACTCTCGGAGTTCACTCAGACTCACATCCATCGAGTCGGTTGCCATCCAGTCATCTCATCCTCTGTCATCCCCTTCTCCTCCTGCCCCCAATCCCGCCCAGCATCAGAGTCTTTTCCAATGAGTCAACTCTTTGCATGAGGTAGCCAAAGTACTGGAGTTTCACCCAGGACTGATCTCCTTTAGAATGGACTGCTTGGATCTCGTTGCATTCAACTCTTTGTGACGCTATGGACTATAGGTCACCAGGAGACAAGAATACTGGAGTGGGTTGTCATGCATTCCTCCAGGGGAATCTTCTTTACCCAAGAATCGAATCTATGTCTCTTATGTCTTTTGCATTGGCAGGTGGCTTCTTTACCATTAGTGCCATATGGGAAGCCCATATGTGTCTCACTACCATTTAATTTAAATTTTAAAAACTAAATTTGAGAAATAAAGACTTATGTTGTAATTTTCAGGTCAAATGAGTTCTGGCTCTGGCAGATTAACATAAACTCACTTAAATTTCATATTATGCATTGATTAATTCTATGTCGTTATTTTCTCATTCCCACCACTTACCAAGTATAGCATGACATATAATAAAAATAAAAAAAGACTAAGTCCCATTATGACATAGCTTAATAGTAAGAATATTTTTCTATTGTTTTCATTTAAAACCATCTTTTTAAAATGTGTGAAATACTGCATTATTGGAATAGCACAGAGGGCCTAAAAAATGTGACTCTGATTGATAGTATTACTGGGAAGTAAATATTCACCTTCCCCATGCAGGGTCTGGGTTTGTGACTTGCTTTGAGTAAGTGATGTATAAGTAGGCATGACATACATCATGTGGGCTCTTGCTCAGTATTACTTAGACTCTTGGCTACTCTCATCTGCAGTAAGAAAACTACACTCCATGAAGTAGTGCCCTTTCTGCCTGGGTGGGTGAATGAGGACGTGTCAACAGACCTGGAACAGAGTATCTATAGTTTATCCACAGGACTAAGGATGAAAGATGAATGTGTGTTGTTGTAAACCACTGAGACTTTGGCAGTATTATCTAAGCAAAAATTAATGAAAGAGTGTCCCACAATAGCAACAATAACAAAACAAAATAGAAAAACCATAACACCCTTTCGAATGTCACAGAACATGGATTATGCTAGGACTTCCCTGGTGTCTCAGATAGTAAAGAATCTGCCTGCAATGCAGGAGACTGGGGTTCAATCCCTGCATTGGGAAGATCCCCTGAGGAAGGAAATGGCGACCCACTCTAGGATTATTGCCTGGGAAATCCCATGGATGGAAGAGCCTGGCAGGCTACAGTCCATGGGATCAGAAAGAGCCAGAAACAACTGAAGCAACTAACACTTACCTACTTGTGGATTATGCTATAAAATAATATTTAAAGTTGTATGGCCTAAAGGTTTATAATGGGGATATGTGAAAACTAAAATAAGTTATTTGACTTAAAATGTATAATTGAACTCCTTTTTTTGTAGGTTATCTGTCCAATCAGCTTATATTTATTTAAAGCACAGCTGCAAAGAAAAGTTAATCCATTTATTCAATGCTAATTCAATAAATATTTGTTGTGACTACTGCAGTTTAGTTTCTGATGCGCTTAAACAAAAATAGAGATTTTAATAAAAACAAACTATAATCTGTAAACATAATGATTGCTGTTTTCCATTCCAGATGACAAATGTTTGCCTATGTTCTTGTAATTAGATCTATTTGAACATAGATGGATATATTAGACATCTAAATGAAACTATAAGAATATTTTGTTAGAGTCAATACTGATTTATTTTATAAATATCCAATAGTTTAGAGTAGTTGCATTAATAATAATGAAAATAATAAGCACTTGTATTTATTTATCTCATTTAGTATTCACAACTCAGGCACTGTTGCTATATGCATTTTCTAATTTCACATGCATTTACTGAGTTTTGATTGATTTCCCCAAACAAAACCTGTAGGATTGTGATGAAGTTTCAGTTTGAACAAATGTCCTTTGATTCTCCAGTTGTTTCGATGACTCACAGAAGATTTTTTTCCCTTGACTTAGTGGCAGCAAGTGAACTGTCCTGCATAGCTAGTAAATATCTGAAGAATAACCAACTGTGATATTAATTCAACTTCATAAGATCTCTTTATCTGCATAAATATGCCCTAATTTCTACATGGTAGTTTGCTGCTGCTAAGTCACTTCAGTCATGTCTGACTCTGTGCGACCCCATAGACAGAAGCCCACCAGGCTCCCCCGTCCCTGGGATTATCCAGGCAAGAGTACTGGAGTAGGTTGCCATTTCCTTCTCCAGTGCATGGAAGTAAAAAGTGAAAGTGAAGTCGCTCAGTCGTGTCCGACTGTTCGCGACCCCATGGACTGCAGCCTACCAGGCTCCTCCGTCCATGGGATTTTCCAGGCAAGAGTACTAGAGTGGGTTGCCATTGCCTTCTCCTACATGGTAGTTTACAGCACTCAAAATTCAAATTTCAACAAACTGACCTTTTATTTTCTTTTCCACTCAAAAGCTATGACTTTTGCCCTCATGCAGTTTTCTTGACATTCCGCCTGTGAGGGCAGAGTCAGTGCTTACATTTTTAATCTAATTAAGAGCATTTTTAAGACTTCTACAGCATTTTGAGGCTTAGAATGAATCAAATTTCATTTCCTCATTTTATGGAAATAAAATACAAGTCTTATGACTTCACAGAGTATTGTTTTGTTTTGTTTTGTTTTAACACATCCATCAGAGAATTTTTTAAAATTTTTGTGTTCACTTTAGGGAAAACAATTTATGTATTTCCCAGTTTTATTTTGTGTAGATTTAGTTGCTTTAATTCCAATCGTATTATGAAAGGTCCCTTAGAAAATAGCATGAACATGGAGTTAAGTGAAAACAGGAGAATAGTGGAAAACTATTTGAACTCACAACCAAGTATAACTGCATCCAAAAAGTTGCCATTAGACTTCGGCTTCTGGTAACACATATTTCAATGAGTTTTAATATTTAGTTCATTCTTACTTTGAACCAAAACCTGGATCCCTGAAATATCTGCTTCTGATCATTTATTTTCCAATCAGAAATCAAAGCAAACGATTCCTCTGTACAATGCCACTTCATTGATTTTAAATCGCTGAGAATACTTCTAACCTAAGTCCCTTAAATTCCTCTACTGCATCTCATTATAACTTATATCCTGTCCTTGATGATTAAACTGCTAGAGTTTTTTAAGTTTGTCAAAGTTATCCATGATATAGGATGCTCTTTACCAAATAAGCGCTGAGAATATAGTTGGGAGTATAATGTAGAGTTGTACAGCCTTGAATTACATAAACACTAATTCAAAATCAGCATGCAGCTTTTTTAACCCCTCACAAGAAAAGCTATTAAGTAATTTGCCCATAGAACTGAAAAAAAAATTAATACAGTAAATGAAAAGGTAAAAAGTATAACAATATAATTTTTCATATTCAATTACTACTCTGTTTTCTCTTGAGTCACAAAACTTAAAATTGTATATATATAAAAGGAAAGACCACTCAGACATGTAAGATCATGGTTTTGACATTAGTTACAGAAACCCAGATTTATTTAGTACAGGATAACTCTAACTCAACCTGACACAAGGTCTTTGAATTTTCAGCTGCCAAAAATGAGTCTGGTTTTTTGTTGTTGTTGTTTGTTTGTTTTTAATTTGGGCTTAGTAAAATGATTAAGTCAAGCTTACACAGCTAGATAGTCAGAAGGCCATATGTGCTTTTATATCCTGCCATGTTTTTGGCTACAGTTTGGTATTTCTAGTTGGCAATCACCTGCTCCTCTCTAAGACAACGAATCCTATGGCTGACTCCAATACTGACAATAGTGTCTATGATCCCAGGTATCTGATCAACAGAGATGGTGAAATTAATCAGATCTCTGGAGAGTAAGCATGGTGAATAGCAGTGGATTAACTCTGTAACTCCAATGATATCTCAAGTCTGAACAAATTTTAACAACCTTCTGAGTCTCAGTCACCACAACCACCTTGTCCTCCAAGACAAAAACACATGGAAGAAATTTCTCCTCATCCCTTCTGAGACAATGCTGGGAAGTTAATAGAGTTCCTTATAGAGTTAAGAACTGCTTGTTATAGACAGTTTTCTCATTATTGTAAAGCATGTTAGTTTGGTTTTCCTGTAAGTTCTCAATCTTCTCTTGGTATTAGTTACTGGGGTACCTGATAATTCACCTCAAATATGTCCCTTGTCAGGTATTTACCAAGCTTTTTAGACATTAAGCCCTTTTTTCTAAATCTAGTTACAAATCTGATTTACCTATGACTCGGGATGGAGTAGATAAACAGAATAAGACATTATTTTAGTACTTCTTTATGAGCTTCTGTTTTATATTTTAATATTTAATGCTTCTCTTCAGCTTGCTCTTTTCTTAGATATATGTTGTTTTCATTTTTCTTCAGGGACTCTATTTTTCCTAAGAGTTAATCATTTTTATGGCTTTCATTATTGACTAAAAGGCAGAACACATAAGCACAATATGTCTTGTACTTAACATCTGACAAAAATGCAATGTTTGATGACTACCATAATGCTACCAACTCAAGTGTTATTTCTCTGGGAAAACTAATATTTCAAGGACAATGTAAGGGACCGATAAGAATATGAAACACTGGCTAATTCAGCCAGTTTTCACACTCACTGAATCTCCTAACTATAGGAGATGTTATTGATAGTGGCTAAAGTATACGTGACATATAAGATCAATTACTCTCTAAGTACTCACTGTACTTAGTGGTTCTTCAGTTCATTTGGAAGTCTCAGGTTAGGAGAGTCATGATTCTTAATGAAGTCAATTTTTGCTGGATAGCTCTGTATGTTAGAGGTTCATTTTAGTGTTATCTCTTTGCAATCTCACTTTTTACTCCTAATATACCCCTTTGTGTCACACAGAGGAGAAAAGTCTAATTCTCATATCTCCTGATTAGATATCATTTTATCACTGAGTCTTCATATAACCTAATCTAAAAGTTATCTTTCCTTCATTCTTATAATATATAACAAATAAAAGAACATAGCTTAGGTTTAAGAGGTCATACTCTGGACCTAATATCTGGGAGCTTCACCATTTATAAACTATGTGAATTTGGGTAAATTATTTAATCTTTCTGTCTCAATTTTATCTCCTGTAAAATGTGAATAATAGGATAATTACAATAATATATTTCTTATTAGATTGGCAAGGAGAATTGAATTATTGTGTCCAATAAAAGGCAAAAATATTATTTCAAAATGCACATAAAATAAAACATGTTTCAAACAATTTTTAAGAAAATGGAAACCATTAGGCTATGATCTCTGACATTAGAATATTTAGCCAAAAAAAACAATAATAAATATATAATTTGAAAATTATTTGATAAATGATTGGAAATCAAGTAATACATTGCTAAATAACCCATGAGTCAAACAGTTTATAATTATACTGAATGCTTAGTCATAGCTGAAATTAGAAGTATTTTGAGCTGATATATAATAAAAATATAATTTTGGAAAAGCATTAAGGTCATGAAGAGAAAAGATATTTACCTTCAAATACATATATATATATTTTTAAAGGAAGACAAATTATCTAATCATCCATTGCAAGAAGGTAGTAAAATAACAGCAAATTATTTTGAAAGAAAGATAAGGAAAACAATGAAAAATAGCATAAATTATTAAAAAGGTAGACTCTCCAAACCAAAGTTTGATTGGTTTAAAAAATTAGTGAAATGATCCCTGTCAAAACTGAGAATAATTGTGTAGGCAAAAGGAAGTATAATGATTGGGTGTGGGATATAAATTGAGCAAGTAAAGTAAGAATATTGGGAGGAATGATAGGTGTATTTCCTCCTGACCTACCTACTGCTCTTGCAAATTGATCCAATATACACTGCTTTATGTCCTAGTCCCAAACCAAAGAGCTAGGAAGTTTATGTCTACTCTTCCGTTCTCCCATTGATAATCCCAAATTATTTAACAAAGATCACAGGAATCTACCAATATATGAAGTTCTTTCTCTTTATCTTCAATGATTTCATTAGTGGTTTACAATTTTGACTAACTCAAGCATTAAGCACTTGAATAAACATACTGATATTTCTCATAGTCATTCTGGAATCACAATTCTTTTTTCTATTCTTTTTTTTTTTTTTTTGCAAAATATATATATATATTTTTTTATTTTATTTTATTTTTAAACTTTACATAATTGTATTAGTTTTGCCAAATCTCTCTCTCTTTCCCCTTTGTTCTTCAATTCTTTCCACCACTTCCCTTGCTACTTTTCATCACTCTTTGTTTTTTTCTTCCTCTCTTTACTTCCTTCCATAAAGATTTAAGAAGCATGCAGCATCTGACAGGACCCTAGGGATTTCAAGTTGAACAGAGGAGTCCCTGCCATCAAGAACCTACAGCCAGTGAAGATAACACAAGTAGAAGCATGAAAGACAGATACAGCATTTCTTTTAGCATCAGCTCTCTGAATGTATCATCACATTTTATCATCATAGTAACCCTCTGGTACTAATATCACTTCCACTTTACAAATGAAAATAAAGTGAAGAAGATAAAGAATTGACCTATGATTTTGCTGAAAATGAGTACTGAAACAGGGATTAAGCCTAGACAATCTGCAAATATTACTACTGTAGGCAAGCTTCCAAATTTAAGATCATGTACAGGACTTCCCAAGTGGCCCTAATGGTAAAGAACCTGCCTCTCAATGCAGGAGATATAAGAGACACAGATTTGATCCCTGGGTCCAGAAGATCTCCTGGAGGAGGGCACGGCAACCCATTCCAGTATTCTTTCCTGGAGAATCCCATGGACAGAGGAGGCTGTCCTCTGTCCATAGCCTGTAGTCCATAGCCAGTCCATAGCCTGTAGTCCATGGCAGGCTACAGTCCTTGGGGTTGCAAAGAGTCAGACACAACTGAAGCGACTTAGCATGCACACATGATCTTTTCATTTTTACTGAATTCCATCTCATTTCTTTCATGGCTCTCTCATGCCCAACAACATGTGGGACACGTGACAATCTGTCCCACAAAATGCACTACCATCAGAATCACAAGTTTTGAAAGACTGCTGATATATCATGTTCACAAGGCCAAGGTTTAAGTTATATGCTTGCCATTTCTCTTTTCTTTCTGGACCTCAGTACTTCCCTGGTAGCTCAGATGGTAAAGCGTCTGCCTACAATGAGGAAGACCCAGGTTCAATCCCTGGGTCAGGAAGATGTCCTGAAGAAGGAAATGGCAACCGACTCGAGTATTCTTGTCTGGAAAATCCCAGGAATGGAGGATCCTGGTAGGCTATGGTCCATGGGGTCGCAAAGAGTCAGACATGACTGAGCAACTTCACTTTCACTTTCTTATTCTAAGACAGAGAACTTTATTTTTTTGAGATGAACTGATTTTTTCCCTATATTTTCATCTTTGAATTTCCCTGATATGCAAATGTGTAAAATATTTATTTACTTACAAGTTTGGACTCATATGCTATAACATTGGAAATATATATTGTATAATGTTTTTCTATTTAACTTATCTCTTTCCCTGAGACATGGAGGGAAGATGTGGTGGAAAAGTTGAATGCTGGGAAAAGTTGCATAAGTTAAATATGAGAAGCAAACAACAACAACAAAAAAAAAATTAAGAAGGTATCTAAAGTGATGTTGAAGTTAGTAAAAACCACAGAAATTTAAGAAACAAATATATGAAAGCCATGGAACACTGATATTAAAATAGCTTTGGAAATATAAAACCAAGAAAATAAACCCTGGATAACAGTATGATTAGGTGGTTGTAAATAAATTAGTGGATTATATTTTAAGATTTGTGATTGTCTGTGTCACTTTACTTTCACATGTGTGTAACAAAGCAAACCACACCGAAGCCAAAAACACTCATGTAATTTATCCTTTCTGGGGTTGATAAATTGAAGTCGGCTTAGGTGGAAGGTGCTAACCTGCATCAAGCTCAGCTGAGTTCAGTTGCACTACTCAAGCATCAGTTTAGCCTGCAGCCAGTTTGGCTGGAGGCTGGTTCATTTATGTTCACCATAGGCAGTTTCTCTTCCTTTAGTCGGCTATCTTAGTCTTGTTTACATACCCCTGCCAAAAATCTACATGTGGTTTTTTAGTCCCCATCATAGGCAATTATAAAGACATTGCCTGATGAGCCTGAGGGAAAAGGTGCCCTTCAAGCACCAGACTTGGGTTACAGCCAGTGCTTTGTAGCTTTTGAAGTGAGTTGTGGTCAAGGGCACAGGCCCCACGATGCTCTTGAATTTATCTGCATTTCTAGCCCTGGTGCCTCCATTCAGAGGCCTCTTTATCTAAAGGCAGAAGCCAAGATCTTTGGCAAGACCTCTATGTAGAGCAAGACAGGAAAAATACACTTTGAAGACATGTTTCCACTTTGACTCAGTACTTAACACTTTTGTCTGTCTCCTCTGTGTCCCTTCCACCTCCACCACTTGCTTGAACTCCAGGTCCACAAAACTACAAGAAACTTTTGGTTGGGGCTCTAGCAGTGAGGTGACCCCTTAGATCTGTGTTGATCCATCTGGCCCTCGGCCCTCAAGGAAAAAGGAAAAGTCCAAGCCTTTTTAAGTTTAGCCTCTTCCTTACATTATTTCAGGAAGCAATTAAAGATTTGACTGCCCTCTTATTCTGACTTGTCTTAATCGGTTAGTCCCACACCTGGCAGCTCAGCTCAGTTCAGTTCTTTGCAGCTCAGCTCAGTTCAATTCTTTGCAGCTCAGCTGAGCTCTAGACAGGACTTCAAAGTGCAGGAATGAAATCGAGACCCAGATTTCCAGCTCAAATGATGTTGCCTTCTCAGTTTGGTCAAGTCAGTCACCCTGGATTAAAGAAAAAGAGACCCACATAATGGAGGAACTATAATGAATAGTAGACATTACACATTCTACAATGACATTCTGGACACTGTAGTTTTATGGCACAATTCAGAGCTCTATCATCTGCTCTTTCCTATTTGTTATTTCTTGTTCGTCAGTTGTATTATTCATCTGTTCAAATATATTCGTAACTAAAAGTATGACTACAGTGTAGAATTTTAATTCTGGGACCAGAAAAGTAAAGTCACAGAATCTCCAGATAGAAAGGAGAAGTAAAACTGAGGGCTCAAATTCATAGCTAAAAAACTGGGAGTGATACTTTCAAGAGGAAAAAATTAGTTTTAAGATTGTCAGGTGAGTGTATTCTCCTTGGTTCTGTCTCATCTTAACAAAAATTTGAAGCGACGGACCTTAGAGAGTTCAGCGTGTCATAGTTCTTGGACAGACCATCTTACAGCTCTCAGGTCTCGAACAGACCATGTTATAGCTCTTAGACAGATCAGTGTTACAGCTCCATGTTACAGCTCTATTTTATTTAGAAAACAGCAGGAAAATCCATCCTCACGCAAGGCATGAGGGTATGCTGACCCAAAGATGCGAAGAGAAGAGAGTGGGGAAGAGTGCCAGCGTGCGGGGGTGGGGGGTGGGGGGGCGGAGAGAGAGACCCCTGGCCCTTTGGCTCCTCTTTTTATATGTTTTTTCCTCCCCCTGGACCTGCCCTATGTAAGTTGGGATAGCAAGGAGTGCTGTGTGTTCTACCTGACATCCTCACTCCAGTCCTTGGAGCTTCCTTTGTTCTATTTTCGAGGGCTTTTCCTTTCCTTGTCTCTTAGCCACCACCATTCTGGACTCCTGTTTCCTATTCTAACTACCTAACAAGGTAATAGTCATAGAAGAAGGCATAATATTGTTTTATATTATCCCAAAGGGAAGAATTATATAAAATGTACAAACTAAGAAATCAAGATTTAAATTTTTAATATGGAAGACATTTGTAACAATTACAACCTTCTGAAAATAGAATAGAGTGACTTGCAAAAAACTGATGGAGATGTAGAGTGACTGAAATATCAGAGATATTAAAATGAGAAAACTTTTAATATCTTTTACAATCTGCTTCTTTGGTTTTATGTCCTGTCCTTTTATTTTTTAAATCTACTTTTTCATTAAGCTTTTCTTATTCCATCAAAACAAATTAAAATATATAAATATAAGTAAATGAATTGTTTTTAGAGGAAATGAATAGAAAATTAAATTATGTTTCACATACATGTTAATTATTTAGAGATGCACTCACCAGGTTTATGTGTGCATGCAAGTATGTGAGTGTTAAAGTATACATTGGAAGGAACTGGAAAGTGGAATATTTGTTCTCATTACATGTAGCCTGCATTCCTTTTTAAAAAGGATATGATTTTGCCATTGATATAAAGCTATACCTTTATCAAGGTAGATGTATTTGGTATTAAGGTAGCACTTGACTTCAGAATAAGGTGCAATATTTTTGTGCAGTTTTAGGAATTCTTTCAATTTCTGAGGAGCATATTTTACTAACTAAAAATTATGTTAGCATTAACTCAAATGAAATTAACCTTTTGACTTTTGGCATTACTATATGTGTAAATGTGAGCACACTACACTTTAGCTTCTTCATTAGTAAAGTGAGGATAATAAGATTAACACTATTTTAAGATTTTTCTGTTTTCATTGACAAAATATGCAAAAAAAGTGCATTTTGCATTATAGCTTACAGAAAATAAATGATCAATAAATGTTATTTGCTTATAACTATGGTCATCATTATAGTTACCATTACTTTAATTATAAAATTATATGATATAATAATGCAAAGTACAGACTTTGGAATCCATCATTCTGGGTTCAAATCTGAGTTCAATCACTGAATAGCTGGTGACTGTAGATAATTTAAGTCATCTATATTTCAGTTTTCTCATCTGTAAGAGAAGAATCATATTACCAAGTTATTATAATTGTGTGAGTATTCAACTGATTGATGTAAAATTCTTAGAATTATGACAGTGGTCATGTATAAATGTGAGAGTTGGACTGTGAAGAAAGCTGAGGGCCAAAGAATTGATTCTTTTGAACTGTGGTGTTGGAGAAGACTCTTGAGAGTCCCTTGGACTGCAAGGAGATCCAACCAGTCCATCCTAAAGGTGATCGGTGCTAGGTGTTCATTGGAAGGACTGATGTTGAAGCTGAAACTCCAATACTTTGGCCACCTGATGCGAAGAGCTGACTCATTGGGAAAAACTCTGATGTTGGTAAAGATTGGGAACAGGAGGAGAAGGGGACGACAGAGGATGAGATGGTTAGATGGCATCACCAACTCAAAGGACATGGGTTTGGGTGGACTCCAGGAGTTGGTGATGGACAGGGAGGCCTGGTGTGCTGCGGTTTATGGGGTCACAAAGAGTCAGACATGACTGAGCGACTGACTGAACTGAACTGAACCAAACTGATGGCAGAACCATAGCAAATACTCCAAAAGGTAAATAACTATTATTAGACTTACTATGATGGAATTTGCTTTTTATCATCATTGCATCAGAAGAGGTAATTTCTTGAAGAAACGGTAATCAAGACTGCAGTCATGAGTTTTTTTGTTGTTGTTGTTAGTTTTCTTCATAAAAGGCATCTAAATATTCCTATAATTTATAATTTATTGATCCACATGCTATGTAACAAATAATACAACACATGGAAATAAATGAACCAAAAATTATAAAGCACAATTATATACTTGTGTTGGTTAGAGCTTTTAATCAGTAATATTCTGTTAAATATTAGATACTTTAGCTTCTTTCTTTTTTCAATATTTGTTTGTCAAAAATGTGTGAGAATCAAGGTTATAGCAGGAACTATAATTTCCTGATCTATTTTCTCTTTGAGCTTACAGTCTAACAAAATAGTAAAATATTAAAATCATTTAAAAAAATATATGTTGGTGTCTAGTTTTAATTATCCTGGAGATGTTGATGTAGTAATAAAAAAATGAAAAGATCTAATTTAGATTTAAAGTGAAAAAGAAAAAAAAACCTAGAATATCTTTATACTTCCTCATCTTAATTTTCTCCTTGAATCAATCACTTATGAAACTTTTCCACAATATAGCTTCCAATTCTGTCGTCACAACATTCACATTTTATTGAGAGCCCTTACCCATTCTTCAAAACAGAATCTTTTTCTAATTGTTTATAAGTCTCACTCTCTCTAGATCATATTTTCAATGAGGGCAGTGGCCCATGGAATTAGTTTCATGGAATTATCAATTGTAACATGGACTTAAAGAAAGTAAATGGTTTAATTAAGTGGAATTATAGAGATACCATTATTCATCCATGACTTAGGACCTGAAATACAACAATAATTTCTATGTTGAAAGAGTAAGCAATTTCTAGTTAAGAAATAAAACTTAAATTATGTTCACAAAATAAAGTCACATTCTCTGCTGTTAAAAAAGAGAGGTCATAGGTTATTCAATAAGCCAATTGGCTTATAATTTGCATGTAATCTGATTATATGAAATACAATCTTCACTTTTTTTTCATAAATAAATTGTACTACTGTATTGGCCTGTTTTAATTTCCCTAGTTCTAGAAACAGGCATGAGACATGGAGGGAATGCTTTATGATCTTTGAAAAGCCAGTATATATTATTTCAAAAGTGTTTAGAATAGAAAAAAGAAAAGGAAAAAATAAAAAATTCCCTTAGGTAACATTTTTTTTTTCCAAATACTAGTGTGGTAATAGCTAGACCCACATTATTAAAAGGGTTTATTGATTTTTTTTTTAGAGAAGTAACCTAACAATTTCATTCACAACATTTTAAAGTATAGGAGTTTATTTCACTTGCATCATGATCCTGTGAGAGTTTTAGAGATTTCCCAAAGGCTGTGACATAAGTCAGGAAATCAAAACAATCTTCCTGAGATTTTCTAAACATTATCCATTACTCCCATTGTTCATTATACACTCTGCTGCTGCTAAGTCGCTTCAGTCGTGTCAGACTCTGTGCGACCCCATAGACGGCAGCCCACTAGGCTCCCCTGTCCCTGGGATTCTGCAGGCAAGAACACTGGAGTGGGTTGCATTTCCTTCTCCAATGCATGAAAGTGAAAAGTGAAAGTGAAGTCTCTCAGTCATGTCCGACTCCTAGAGACCCCATGGACTGCAGCCCATCAGGCCCCTCAGTCCATGGGATTTGCCAGGCAAGAGTACTGGAGTGGGTTGCCATTGCCTTCTCCGATTATACACTCTACTATAACTCTTACTTTGATTTCGTTTCTCAATTACCTTAAAAATGATTTAAGAATGAGTCTTATATATAAAAACAAAATACCCTCTACTCTTTTTATCAGTAGAGTGTGTCTAGTTCTATAGATGTATCACTTTTGATGTTTCTAATGGTAACTTTTTTTGAGAATGCACAGCAAAACCATACAAGCCACACCAATAGTTTATCTTCTAGTATCTACCAATGATTAGAGTTTTGAATCAGAAATAAAATGAAATAACTTTTTAAATTAATAGGCTGCACAAAGGGATTACACATTTCTGTCAGCATATATATAATATAAATATATAGTGGGTGTAATTACTTTCTCAATAAATGAAAAATACACACCATATCAAATACTCTGAGTGGAATAAATTAAACCATTCCTAAATTTGCAAATGTTTCTATTCCATTTTTAGTTACTTATTATTATTATTTGCTTAATGCTTATCCTAATATATTCAAATTGGAGTAATCATAAGACAAACCCATGTAATCATCATTTGGTTCTGGAATATTCTCTGTCAATATTTCTGCCAACTGACTGATAAACTACTTCCCGAATACAGCATTTTTTAAAATTTATTTGAATTAAAATATATTTTATAGAGCCAATCTGAGTGTCTATAATTTTATCCAGTAGTCAAATTAATTTGCCTATGTTTTGATTTATTTATTCATTTAAAATAAAATGATTGATTACCAAATTCTAGTATTATAAATGATGAGCAAGACAGACTGGGTTTCCATTCCCCTGAAGATTTAAGTCTAGTGAGAGTATTGATCAAATAATTCACAAAATAATGAGAAATTACAAGTATGATAAATACTTGAAGAAATGGTTTAGATTCCAGGGCAATCTTTTTTTTTTTTTTTTTTTTTGGCAATCTTTACTGGTTGAAGAGAAGTTAATGGAGTGAAGGGGGAAAGGAGAAGTCAATGTGAAGAATTGGTATTTATAAAGGCCCTTTTGGAATACAAGAGAGCAGAGCACAGATTGGAGAGACATTTATAAGGTGAAATATGCGTATGGGTAGGTCATGAGGAGGAGTCAAAGATTAAACTCAAGTCTGTGTACAGTGGAACAGAATGGATAGTGGTGGTAGCATAAAATAAATACAATAAATACAAAAGTTTAATGAAAACTAATAAAGAATAAAATAAGATACCAATAAAATGTGAAATTTTAAGTAGCACAAAAATAAGTAATCAAGACAAAAGTTGATTTTGGGTGGCAAGACTGAAAATGGTGAACAAACCTCTAAAATACCAACCAGGAAAAAAAGAAAAGAATTCACAAGTCAGTAACATTATACATAAAAAGGACATCTTAACTATAGTGTGGCCTAACCTGGAAAATGGCCGAGCAGAAGTATGTGCGCTCCTCTTTCCTGAGAGATCTCTAAAACCGCAACTTGCTGCTGAGCAAGCGTCGACTAGAGAATGTTGGATCCCACCAAAAAAAGATACTCCATGTACAAGGACAAAGGAAAAGCCCCAGCAAGATGGTAGGAGGGGTGAAGTCATGTTTAGAATGAAACCTCTTACCCGCCAGAGACACTCAGAGGGCTCAAACAAGCCTTGTGCGCACCAGGATCCAGAGACCCCACAGAGACGGAGCCCGAACTGTGTTTGAGTATCTCCTATGACGGTCTGGGTCAGCAGTGGCCTGCCACACTCATAGTAAACAAAAGAGTCCAAAATGCAGTACCTGGATGCAATCTCAAAAACAACAGAATGATCTCTGTTTCCAAACATGCAGTATCACAGTAATCCAGGTCTGTGCTCCAGCCAACAATGCTGAAGAAGCTACAATTGAATGGTTCTATGAAGACTTGCAAGAACTTCTAAAACTCACATCAAAAAAAAAGATGTTCTTTTCAAGATAGGGGACTGGAATGCAAAAGTAGGAAGTCAAGGGATACTTGGAATAATAGGCAAATTTGGCCTTGGAGTACAAAACAAAGCTGGTCAAAGGCTAACAGAGATGTGCCAAGAGAACACACTGGTCCCAGCAAACACCCTCTTCAGAAAACACAAGAGAAAACTCTACACATGGACATCACCATATGGTCAATACCAAAATCAAATTGATTATATTCTTTGTAGCCAAAGATGGTCAGCACAGTCAAAAAGCACAAGACCGTGAGCTGACTATGGCTCAGATCATGAATTCCTTATTGCCAAATTCACTCTTAAATTGAAGAAAATAGGGAAGACCACTAAATCAAATCCCTTAAGATTATACAGTGGAAGTGACAAATAGATTCAAGGGATTAGATCTGATAGAGTTCCTGAAGAACTATAGACAGAGGTTTATGACATTGTACAAGAGGTAGCGATCGAGACCATTCCCAAGGAAGAGAAATGAAAAAGGCAAAATGGCTGTCTGAGGAGGCATTACAAACAGCTGAGAAAATAAGAGAATCAAAAGGCAAAGGAGAAAAGGAAATATATGTCCATTTGAATGCAGAGTTCCAAAGAATACCAAAGAGAGATAAGTAAGCCTCCCTCAGTGATCAGTGCAAAGAAATAGAGGAAAACAATAGAATGGGAAAGGCTAGAGATCTCTTCAAGAAAATTAGAGATACCAAGGGAATATTTCATGCAAAGATGGGCTCAACAAAGGACAGAAATTTTATGGGCCTAACAGAAGCAGAAGATATTAAGAAAAGGTGGCAAGAATACACAGAACTATAAAAAAAAAATCTTCAGGACCCAGACAATCACGATGGTGTGATCACCGACCTAGAGTCAGACATCCTGGAATGTAAAGTCAAGTGAGCCTTAGTAAGCATCACTATGAACAAAGCTAGTGGAGATGGCGGAATTCAGTTGACCTATTTCAAATCCTAAAAGAAGATGCTATGAAAGTGCTGCACTCAATATGCCAGCAAATTAGGAAAACACAGCAATGGCCACAGGACTGGAAAAGGTCAGTTTTCATTCCAATCCCAAAGAAAAGCAATGACAAAAATATTCAAACTACTGCACAATTGTACTCATCTCACATGCTAGTAAAATAATGCTAAAAATTCTCCAAGCCAGGCTTCAACAGTACATGAACAGTGAACTTCCAGATGTTCAAGCTGGAGGTATAAAAGTCAGAGGAGTCAGAGATCAAATTGCCAACATCTGTTGGATCATCAAAAAAGCAAGAAAATTTCAGAAAAACATCTACTTCTGCTTTATTAACTACACCAGAGCCTTTGACTGTGTGGATCACAAAAAAAAAAAAAAAAAAAAAAACTGTGAAAAATTCTTAAAGAGATGGGAATACCAGACCACCTTACCTGCCTCCTGAGAAATCTGTCCACAGGTGAAGAAGCAACAGTTAGAACTGGACATGGAACAACAGACTGGTTCCAAATTCGGAAAGGAGCATATCAAGGCTGTATATTGTCACCCCACTTATTTAACTTATATGCAGAGTACATCATGAGAAATGCTGGGCTGGATGAAGCACAAGCTGGAATCAAGATTGTTAGGAGAAAAATCAATAACCTCAGATATGCAGAAGACACCACCCTTATGGCAGAAATTGAAGAAGAACTAAAGAGCCTCTTGATGAAAGTGAAAGAGGAGAGTGAAAATGTTGGTTTAAACGGCATTCAGAAAACTAAGATTATGGCATCCGGTCCCATCACTTCATGGCAAATAGATGGAGAAACAAAGGAAACAGTCACAGAACTTATTTTCATGGGCTTCAAAATCACTGCAGATGGTGACTACAGCCATGAAATTAAAAGACACTTGCTCCTTGGAAGAAACACTATGACCAACCTAGACAGCATATTAGAAAGCAGAACATTACTTTGCAAACAAATGTCCATCTAGTCAAAGCTATGACTTTTCCAGTAGTCATATATGGATGTGAGATTTGGACTATAAAGAAAGCTGAACCATGAAGATATGATGCTTTTGAATTGTGGTGTTGGAGAAGATTCTTGAGCATCCCTTGGACTGCAAGGATATCCAATCAGTCCTTCCTAAAGGAAATCATTCCTGAATATTCATTGGAAGGACTGATACCGAAGCTGAAACTCCAAAACTTCAGTCACCTGATGCAAAGGGCTGACTCCTTTGAAAAGACCCTGATGCTGGGAAAGATTGATGGTGGGAGGAGAAGGGGACGATAGAGGATGAGATGGTTGGATGGCATCACTGAGTCCATGGACATAAATTTGAGTAAGCTCTGGGAGTTGGTGATGACAAGGAAGCCTGGCATGCTGCAGTTCATTGTGTTGCAAAGAGTTGGACACAACTGAGCAACTAAAAGACATCGGGAGAAATATCAATAACTTCAGATATGCAGATTCACCACCCTTATGGCAGAAAGTGAAGAAGAACTAAAGAACCTCTTAATGAAAGTAAAAGAGGAGAGTGAAAAAGTTGGCTTAAAGCTCAACATTCAGAAAACGAAGATCATGGCATCTGGTCCCATCACTTCATGGGAAATAGATGGGGAAACAGTGTCAGACTATTTTTTTGGGCTCCAAAATCACTGCAGATGGTGACTGCAGCCATGAAATTAAAAGACGCTTACTCCTTGGAAGGACAGTTATGACCAACCTAGATAGCATATTCAAAAGCAGAGATATTACTTTGCCAACAAAGGTCCGCCTAGTCAAGGCTATGGTTTTTCCAGTGGTCATGTATGGATGTGAGAGTAGGACTATAAAGAAAGCTGAACGCCAAAGAATTGATTCTTTTGAACTGTGGTGGAGAAGACTCTTGAGAGTCCCTTGGACTTCAAGGAGATCCAACCAGTCCATCCTAAAGGAGATCAGTTCTGGGTACTCATTGGAAGGACTGATGCTGAAGCTGAAACTCCAATACTCGGGGCACCTGATGTGAAGAGCTGACTCATTTGAAAAGACTGTGATGCTGGAAAAGATTGAGGGCAGGAGGAGCAGGGGACAACAGAGGATGAGATGGTTAGACAGCGTCACCGACTCGATGGACATGGATTTGGGTGGATTCTGGGAGTTTGTGATGGACAGGGAGGCCTGGCCTGCTGCGGTTCATGGGATTGCAGAGTCGCACACGACTGAGCGACTGAACTGAACGACTAAACTGAACTGAACTACAGTGTACCAGGCATTATAAGGCTAATTTAAAATACTATCAAAGTTTATGGTGATATATTTGATAAGATAGTTATAACAAAATCTAACTTGTTAGATAACATCCAATCTGTCTTCAGATGAATTTGAGAGCCTGATAATATTGTTATATTTATTAAAGTTTTTGAAGTCATATTTTAACATCTTTTCTACAAAGAAAGGCCAGGCTTTAAAGCATATATGTCCCAAATTTTCCAGGTTCATATCAATAATGTTTTTCTGAAAAAGACTGAATACTCTGCATCTCATTCTGTGGGGCTAATATAACCTTGATTATCAATACTAGAAAAATAATGTGAGAAATGATACTTATAGGCTTACTTGATACATGAATATAGATGCAGATCTCCTAAACAAATTCAGGAAAATTTCCAATATCACAAATTAGAAAACAAGTCAATTGGTAAGTTAATGTCATCATACAGTGAGCTCTTTTAGTCTGGAATAAAAGTAGGTTAAAAATGTAGTTTAGCAAAGAAAAGGAAGAGTAGGGAATGGTCTTCTAGAGAAGTGATGTGAAATCTTATTTTGAGGATCAGGGGTGTAGAGATAAGTCCTTGTGTTTAACATTTTCCCAGGTCAATAACTCTTGACTGGGCCACTAATATTTGCTTTAATGAATCAGAATGATTCTGAAATCTGCAATATTGTCCTAGAAGTCCTGCATGCATGCATGCTCAGACACACCACAAACACATTTGTTCCTTATCATAAAAGAATTATCATACAGTATCTGTTAATTTGGACTTGCATTGAAATGATGCAGGAAAATCCTTCTGTGACTCTCTCCCAGATCTACTGAGGTCATTTTCTTGATCTCATTGTATCAGCAAGTCAAATTTTGCGATGTATTTTTAAAAAGCCAACACTTCTGAACTATGCTTTTCTTAGCTATGCAAGAATTTTTAAATATTTTACTTTTAAATGTTATTAACTCCATTAAGAGATTGAAGGAAGTAAACGTGATCAAGTCAGTAGATAGAGAAAAAGGTTCTTATAAAATTCTATATGTATTCATAATTAGGAAAAACAAAACAAATCAACAAAGAAACTGTGAACTAGGTCTTCTGGGATGTAAGTTTCAGGTGGACAAGGCATTTGGCCTATTCTGTTTATTGGTATATCATCTCAATATACTGAAACTGCTCCTTTCTCATTGAATACAACATGTTAACTGTTGATTGAAATAAAAGAAAATAATGAAAGAGAAAACTTGTACCATGCAGCATGCAGGATCTTAGTTCCCTGGCCAGGGATAGAAACTGCCTGAGCCTCCTGCAGTGAAAACATGAAGCCCTAACCATTGGACCGCAACGGAATTCCCAAAGAAAACTTTTATAATTTGGTAAGTGCTACACATTCAACTTAAAATATTGATTAGCAACAACTTAAATGAGCACACATTAGAAGCATTTCTTCTAAAGTTGAGAAGTATACCTTCTATTTCCTCTTGTATTTAGTTTTGCACTGGAGGCTTTATACAGTCCAGTAAGAAAATAAAATTAGATAAATACACTGGAAACAAAAAATAGGAAAATAAAACTTATTATTTGTCATCAATGATTTTCTACATGGAAACACAAAGAGATATGCAGTTCATTATAAATAATTGAGAAGATCTGAAGGCTCACTGGATATGATTTAAAAAGCCAATTTTATTTCTGAATATCAGCAACAAATATTTGAAAAACAGATTATATGATATAATTTACAATAGCAATAAAACTATTTCTCTTGGGAATAAATTTAGCAACTAATGCACAAGAATTTTTTTATAATGAATAATAAAATAATGTACTGAAAGGCATCAAAGAATACTTCAGAAACTGAAGAAATATCTCATGTTTAGAAGGCTTAATATTATACAGCATCATTTTCCCCAACTGATCAAAGAACACCATTCATGACCAACAAAACATTTCTGATAAATATCCAAGCAGGGATTTTTGTGACACTTAACAAGATGAACACATTTTACAAGAAAAAGTATACAACTAGGATAGCCTGGAAAAGACCAACAAAAGTGGAGATGCAGCATCAGTTTTTCAGGTTGCCTCTTAAGTAACATAACGTGTTATAGTTAGTCCCCTACATAAGAATGAGTTCTGTTCAGAGAGTGCGTTTGTAAGTTCAATTCATTTATAAGTTCAACAAATTTAGCCTAGGTACCCAACTAACGCAATCAGCTATATAGTACTGTACTGTAATAGGTTTCATATAAATAATGCATATATAAAAAACAAATACAAAAAATAGGTGTTTTTGATATTACAGTATAGAAGCCTGAAAAGTCTAGTAGTACAGTACAACAGCTGGCATACAAGGGCTGGCAATGAGTAAACGGGCAAGAATCATTGACTGGAGGAGGGAGAGGAAGTGGGAGACGGTAGAGGTGAAGGACTGTCAGCAATAAGAGACAGAAGGAAAGCTGCAATTTCACTCATGTCTCATGTTGATTTCACAGGTTCTGGTTCCTTGTTGGATTCAATTCTGTCTGCCTCTTGAACGAAATGATCTAGGTCTTCCCTCATCATAGATGACAGGGTAGCACTGGAATGCATTCTGAACGGCTGCTGCAGTCTTTGTGTACTGTTCCGCATCCAGGTCCTGGGCCTCAAACACTAACAGTGCCTCCTCAAATAAAGAAAATCCCCTAGGCACTTCCTGCATCACGAATCTCTTCGGTTTTTCAGTTACTTTTTCCTCTTGTCTCTCTTCATCCTTTCTCTGTGCCTGCAATTCCATCAGGTCTTCATTAGTAAGCTCCTCCTGTTGCACGGCAAGGAGTTCAGTATTATAAAAACAAGCTATGACTACCATCTTTTTACCTCGCTCCACTCTCCTATTTATTTTCACTTTTTTCCATCATTATCAGTTGGTGCTTCCTAGCAGTACCAGCTACATCAGTGCTTTTTTATGCTTGCTTCTGGACATCCTGGGCTTGAAATAAAATTACTGTACTACTGTACTCTATACAGTCCTATACTATAAAGCACACCCACTTGTAAAGAATTCTCATGCCTGACAAGGTACACCAGATACCTGAACTAACTTAAGTGATTGGACATGTTTGCATCTTTCAAAGTTTGCAACTTGAAGGTTTGTATGTAGAGGTAAAAAAAAACAGAACTGACCAACAAAACAGAAAGAAGAGACAGACCCATACATGTATAGAAATCTGATAGATGCCTAGTAGTATGACATATGATTAGGGAAAGTACATGCACATGTACTCAATGAAGAGGGTTTTAATCAGTATTTATTTGGAGGGGGAAAGTTAAATTGGGAGCCTGACACACATTATAAATAAAATTTTCATATGTTGGTTAGTTTCTGGGTTCCCCTTTGTGTTCCACTGGTCTATACTTTTGCTAAACTTACACTCCTGTTTGAATATTTTTGTTTTGATATCATGTCTCATAGACCTCATTCAGTTTGTTTGTATCCCTTTTATTATTTTGTTAATCAGATCAGTCTGCAAGAGTGGAAAAAACACTTTTCAAGACAGTACATTCCATTAGAATAGCATTAAATTTCTGTTTGAATTGCAGAAGGAAATAAAATAATGGGAGATTAATAAGCTTGGGTTCAGGAATTCAGTGGATCATAAATAGGAATATGTGAACCTTTTCAAATTGGGTGACACTTCAGTTTTATATGATTAAGGATATTTTTAAGGGGGGCATAATGAATTTTGGGGCTTCCTTGGTGGCCCAGATGGTAAAGAATCCACCTGCAAAGCAGGAGACACAGGTTCAATCTCTGGTTTGGGAAGAGCCCCTGGATAAGGGAATGGCTACTCACTCCAGTATTCTTGCCTGGAGAATTCCATGTACAGAGGAGCCTGGGAAACTACTGCCTATGGGGTCACAAAGAGTCAGACACGACTGAGTGACTAATCCTTTCACTTTCAATGTGTATATTTAGTGTATATTTGACCTATTTACTTGAATTTTATCCATTCTGCATTAGAAAATTTTAAGGCAAACACTCTTGTCTTCAGTCTTTGAAGACAAGAGCATATAAATGCTATTGCATTTATATATATTTAAATTTTAATATTTTTTTAATCAAGTAACATAGTTGTTTGAACCAGGAAATTTTAAGACAGTTGAATCCAGCAAAGTAAAATTTATTCTATTAGGATAGTCACTATGAAGAAATTCCTTAGTAAGTGAAGTTGAATTCCATTCAAGTTTGAACTAGACTGAACACTGGTCTAAACCAAAACTTTCCCTTTAGTGTTTAGAAGCCCTAAAGATTTTCGCACAGATTTAAAAAAGGGGGAAAAAAAAAAAAAGGAACTGCTGATGCATTTACATTTTAATGAAAACAACATTTTATTTCAGCACCATGCAAAACAGTTTCTCAGAAGGTTTAATGCCCCTCTTTTCGGAGATAAAAAGGTAATATGGTGGTCTCAACATCTTTGTTCCTAAAATGAGAGGTGAACAAATATTTTTCTAGCTTTATTTTCAGCTCTAATATTTGGCTTCTTTACTATATATTCATTCATTATTACAAGACTATTTGAATATGCCTTAATACAGTGATTCTTGTTAAGATCAGTAATATACATCATTTATATGCATACATAATTTTAAAAAGGTGAAATGTGTATCTTAGTAGCTCTTCCATTGCCTAATGATTCCTTAAGAGGAAATAAGACCAATAGAGCTGATAATAAATATTCCCCTGTGATGACTTTATTGCAGTTTAGAAAGCTACAGAGCTGACACTAGGTTTCATGCAAAAAAATAAATTTCACCATAATCATAAAATATGTATTCTCTGTGACATGCTCATAGAAGCATGACACTTTTATAAAGTTTCTTAGACTCTTCAAATCCTATGAAATGAGAGGAAATATCAATACTGTATCCAAAGAAGGTTATGCTTATTAATAAAAGTTTGTGAACTTTGAAAATTGTGGAAGATAGTGATATCTAGATTATTAAAATAATTTCACAGACCCAAATTTAATTAACTTCTTCTGAAATAAATGTGTCTTTCTACAGTTAATCTATTTCCATAAAGGGCCTGGGAGGTAAGTAAAACTTTAATCTCTGTTAGTTATTAAAAATAAACAATGATAAGCTTTGGAGTACTGTTTCCATAAAATATGAGCTGTTTGTTTCCAGATTGCTTAGATGTCAGCTTCAGAGTCTATGGAATTGTCTGAGAGTTGGCAGGTAATTTCAAATGTTGTGACATTCCTATTATATTTGAGAATGAAACAGCATAATCACCTGCAGCCCTGAAGGTAATAATCTCTTTAAGGACCAATTAGTGCTTTAACTGCTGAATCAAACCTCTTGAAGAAGGGAATCCTTGATGACATTTTGCAGATCTCCTATTTCAAAAGAGGCCCCGCCCTTTGTGATCTTTTTAGCATGATGATTTAACCCAAAGCAAGCCTATATAAAGGAACATGTGCAAACTCTATCCAAAATTTTATGACATATCAGATATTGAAGCAAATGGGAAACTTGCAACATAGATTGCTTTACCAGTGCAGGAGGAAAATCATTCTTCCACTTGGATTGGATTGTATAACATAAGCTTTTATACCTCATACTTTACATTTGTATTAAATAAAAAATGTTTATTTTTTTCTAGGTTTTGAAGATGCATAGATATGAAAAAAAAAAGTTTAAAGCTCTGGGCTCCAGTACAATTTTCATGTGAGTTAAAGACCACCGAATTCAGTGTTAAAGTGAGATGGAAATATTCCATTTGTGAAGTAAATGGTAGTTTATCATTGACTTTGTCATAGCCTCACAAAGTGCAAGGCTACTTAGAAACTATTCTAGAATCATTCATTCAACATTTTCATTTTAAAGATGAAGAAAGATTATACTCATGGAGCTTCACTTTCTTTCCTCCTTGTATCATTCTATGTCCTATAGATGATGACATGCAAGGTATGTCTGATAGAGTCTTCCTAGATCACACACTCTGATCTATTTCTTCACTGATCTATCAAAATTAACCCTCTGTAAGTAATTATCTCAACTCTCTGCTCTAAGCCAACAACTAAATAAACCATCTAATGCATTATGCCTCCTGGTATAAGTTGGTCCTAAAAAATGGTATAGTTTTATTGTAGCTCTCATCCTATAGACACTAGTAAGGATGTGTTTCTGACATTCTGGAATAAGAGGATTTAAACTGAAATTCAAAGTTGTACCACATAAACATATATTATTTTAGTTGTTTAATCACTAGGTCATGTTCAACTCTTTGTAACCTCATGGACTACAGTGCTCGAGGCCTTCCTGTCCTTCACTATCTTCTGGAGTTTCCTCAAACTCATGTCCATTAAGCCAATGAGGCCTTACAACCATCTCATCCTCTGCTGCTCCCTTCTCCTCCTGCCCTCAATCTTTCTCAGCATCAGGATTTTTTCCAATGAGTTGGCTCTTCGTATCAGGTGGCCAAAGTATTGGAGCTTCAGTTTCAGCATTATTCTTTCCAATGAATATTCAGGGTTTATTTTCCTTTAGGATTGACGGGTTTGATCTCCATCCAGTACAAGGGACTCTTGAGTCTCCTCCAGCACCACAATTCAAAAGCATCAATTCTTTGGCATTCAGCCTTCTTAATGGTCCAACTCTCACATCTGTACGTGACTACTGGAAAAATCACAGCTTTGACTAGACAGACCTTTGTTGGTAAAATCTGCTTTTTAATATGTTGTCTAGGTTTGGCATAGCTTTATAAAATCTGTCACTGTTTCCACTCTTTTCCTTCTATTTGCCATAAAGTGATGGGATCAGATGTCATGATCCTAGTTCTTTTTGTGTGTATGTGTTTGTAATGTTGAGTTCTAAGCCAGATTTTTAAGTCTCCTCTTTCACTCTCATCAAGAGACATTTAATTCCTCTTCTGTTTCTGCCATTAGAGTGGTATCATCTGTATATTTGAGGTTATTGATATTTCTGCTGGTAATCTTGATTCCAGCTTGTGATTCATCCAGTCTGGCATTTTGCATGATATACTCTGCATAGAAGTTAAATAAGCAGGGTGACAATCAATATACAGCCTTGTGGTATTTCTTTCCCATTTTGGATCCAGTCAGTTGTTCCATGCCCAGTGCTTCTTGACCTACATATAGATTTCTCAGGAGACAAGTAAGGTGGTCTGGTATTCCCATATTTTTAAGAATTTTTCCACATTTTTTTTTGTGATCCACACAGTCTAAGGCTTTTGAGAGTCAATAAAGCAGACATAGATATTTTTCTGGAACTCCCTTGCTTTCTCCATGACCCACTGAATGTTGTCAATTTGATTTCTGGCTCCTCTGCCCCTTCAAAACCCAACTTGTACATATGGAATTTTTTGGTTCACATACTGTTGAAGCCTAGCTTCAAGGGTTTTGAGCATAACCTTGCTAGCATGTGAAATAAGCCCAAATGTACTATAGTTTTAACATTCTTTGGCATTACCTTTCTTTGGAAGTGGAATGAAATCTCACACTTTCCAGTCCTCTGGCCACTGTTGTTTTCCAAATTTGCTGGCATATTGAGTGCAGCACCTTAACAGCAGCATCTTTTAGGATTTGAAATAGCTCAGCTAGAATTCCATAACCTCCACTAGCTTTGTTTGTAGTAATGCTTCCTAAGGCCCAGTTGACTTCACACTCCAGAATATGTCACTCTAGCTGAGTGACCACCCATTGTGGTTATTCAGGTCATTAAGACCTGTTTTGTATAGTTCTTCCATGTATTCTTGCCACCTATTCTGCTTCTGTTAGGTCCTTACCATTTCTGTCCTTTATCATGCCCATCCTTGCATGAAATATTCCTTTGATACCTCCAATTTTCTTTAAGACATCTTTAGTCTTTCTCATTGTATTGTTTCCTTCTATTTATGTATATATTTTCACAATAGAAAATTAGATGCCTGATAATTAGAAAGCAGAATGATGAACAGACAACAAGCTTCGTAACAATTAAATGCAGGCATACCTCAGACAGAGTATTGGTTCAGTTCTACAACACCTTAATAAAATGAATATTGCAATCAAGCCAGTCATTCATTCCCCACCTCACAGAGCATATTATGTTTACACTACACTGTAGTATATTAAGTGTAATAATAACACTATGGTTCAAAAAAAATCAACGTATGCACCTTAATTTAAAAATACTTTATTGCTAAGAAGTACTAAGCATATCTGAGCCTTCAGTGGGTCATAATCCTTTTGCTGGTGGAGGGTCTTGACTCTATGTTGATGGCTTCTGATTGAGTAGGATAGTGATTGTAAGAGTGGATGACTGTGGAAATTTCTTAAAACAACAAGGAAGTTGGCCACATTAATTCCTTCTTTTATGAACTATTTCTCAAGGCTGTTTAATGGCACTTTAACTACAATAGAACTTCTTTCAAAATTTCAATCAATCCTCTCAAATCCTATTTAATCAAGTAAGTTTATATCATAGTCTTAATCTTTTGTTGTCACCTCAACAATCTTCATAGCCTCTTCACCAAGAGTAGCCTCCATCTCAAGAAAGCACTTCTTTTGTTCATTAGTAATAAGCCACTCCTCAACTGCTGAAGTTTGATCACAGGATTGCAGGAATTCATTCTCATCCTCAGGCTCCCCTTCTTATTTCAGTTCTGTTGCTATTTCCACCACATCTGCATTCCTTCCTCCACTGAATTATTGAATGCCCAAAGTTTGCAGGAAAACATCTTCCAAGGCACTGCTGGTGTTGGCACCTTGACTACCTCCCAAGAATCAAAAATGTTTTTATGCTATTTAGAATGCTGAATCCTTGCCAGAAATTTTTATTTGACTTTGTCCAAGTCCATCAGTGGAATCATACCTATGGCAATATGAAACATAAGTGGTAAAAAGACTTGAAAGTTAAAATTAGTCCTTGACTTGTGGGCTGCAGAATGGATGTTTTGTTAGCAGGCATGAAGACAACATCTATCTCCTTGTGTCTCTCCATCAGAGCTCCTGGGTAACCAGATGCATTGTCAGTAAGTAGTAATATTTTGAAAGGAATCTCTTTGAAAGGGGAGTAGGTCTCAGCAGTGGGCTTAAAATATTCAGGAGACCATGTTGGCAACAGATGTTCTGTCATCTAGGCTTTATTGTTCCATTTATAGAGCACAGACAGAATATATTTAGCATAATTCTTAAAAACTCTAGGATTTTCAGAATAGTAATTGTGCACTGGCTTCAACTTCAAGTCATCAGCTGCATTAGCTCTTATGAAGAGAGTCAGCCAGTCCTTTGAAGCTCTGAGGCCAGAAAATGGCTTCTTTCTAGCTATGAATATCCTAGGTGGCATCTTCTTCCAACCGAAGTCTGTTTCATCCACATTGCAGCCATCTTAATTAATTATCTTAGCTAGATCTTCTGGATAACAGGTCACAGCTTCTACTTTAGCACTTGCTGCTTCATCTTGCAGTTTTATGTTATGGAGATAGCTTTTTTCCTCAAATCTCATAAACCAAGCTCTGCTAACTTCCAACTATTCTTTTCCAGCTCCTTCACCTCTCTCAGCCTTTGCAGAGTTGAAGAGAGTTAGGGCCTTGATCTGGACTAGGCTTTGACTTAAGGGAATGTTATGGCCTGTTTGTTTGTCTATCCAGACCACTAAACTTTCTCCATAGCTTCAGTAAGGCTGTTTCACTTTATCCCTCATGTGTTAACTAAACTAGCACTTTTAATTGCCTTCAAGAAATTTTTATTTTATTTAGAACTTGGCTAACTGATATAAGAGGTCAATTGCCCAGTAGCTTGGCTTTTGCCAAGCCTTCCTCACTAAGCACAATCATTTCTAGCTTTTGATATAAAGTGAGAGACATGAGATTCTTCCTTTCACTTGAACACTTAGAGGCCATTGCAGAGTTATTAACTTCAATAGATTAGTGTTTCTGGAAATAATAAGGAACCTAAGGGGAGAGAAAAATAAGGTAACAGCCTGTTGGTGACACACAGAACACACACAACATCTATCTAAATTTGCATCTTACATGGGTACAGTTCATGGGCACCCCAAAACAGTTACAATGGTAGTATCAGAGATCATTGACCACAGATCATTATAACACATATAAAAATAATGGAAAAATTGAAGTACTGTGAGAATTACTAAAATATGACACAGAGACATGATGTGAGGTAATTTTGAAAAAAATGGTGCACATAGACTTACTCAGTACAGAGTTTCACAAAACTCCAATTTGAAAAAAATAAAATATCTATGAAACAAGAGAAGAAGAACAACAACAACAAAACAAGTTATGCCTGTATGTGTATCAGGTAGAAACATCAAATTCAAAATTAAAACAGAGTTGGAATTTAGCAGCAATATCAGGATATCAGGAAAACTATTAGAAATGGAGTAAGTTCTGCTTAACTTTTGTCTCAATGGCAAGGACAGATTATCATGGTATTACTCTAGTTTGTAAATATGTGGATGCCTTTTGAAGGAAAAATAGTGCTATTATGTGGGAATTAATTGTAAATACTAGGTAATTCATGTGTGTGTGTGCTCAATTGTTCATTCATTTCCAGCTCTTTGCTACTCTATGTACTGCAGCCCGCCAGACTCCTCTGCCCATGAGATTCTCCAGGCAAGAACACTAGAGTAGGTTGCTATTTCCTCCTTCTGGGGATCTTCCCAACCCAGGGATTGAATTATGGGTCTCCTATGTCTTCTTTATTGGTAGGCAGATATTTTACCAGTGAGCCACCAGGGAAGTCCAGGTAATCCATAGATCTTGGTAAATAATGAAAATATCGATTAGTAGAAGCTTTTATAAGTCAGGTTTTCAAAGTACTTAAGTTTAACATAAAATAAGTCCAGTTGATTGTGATTGTGTCTCTCATCTTAATTTCATACTAGTTTTATTAATCAAAAGGATTTTGTATTATTACAGTGGATTAAACCCATTGCTAAGAACTAGTCACACTCATTTTTTTTTCTATGTGACTTTGTTTAAAAAATATCAGAAAGAAGCTGTTGATTGATATAAAGTTGCTGAGGAAAAAGAAATGCAATACAATTTTATTTAGACATTGAAATATTATAGGGAATACCACCAATGGAGTAAAATCAAAGCATTCTGTATTGAAGTTATTGAAAGTCTTTTCTGCTGTATTAGAGATCTTTACCATGTTCACTTTTTGTCAGACTCGATTTTGTCTGCTAGGAAAAATCAGCAGGCTTCTGACAGAATGGTTGTTGTTTAGTCATTAAGTCATGCCTGACTCTTGAAATGCCATGGACTGTAGCCTGTTATGCTTCTCTGTCCATGGGATTTTCCTAGCAAGAATACTGGCGTGGGTTGCCATTGCCTTCTCCAGGAGATCTTCCCTACTCAGAGATCAAACATCTCCTGCGTTGGCAGGCAGATTCTTTACCCTAAGCCACCAGAAAAGCCCTCTGAGAGGATAGTAATCCTTTAAAAATGATTACAAGACTCAGTCTAACCTCCAACAAGTAGTTTGCTAGATAAAAATGAAGGCTGACACCAAAGTATTTGCTAAATTAACTATGAAGGTTATATCTTTAAACTTATAAAGCTATATCTTAGATATTCTGGTTCTCCCTTTCTTACTCTCTGATACAAACACAGTCATAAATGTGAAAAGATACTGTACTCTGGTAAGGATCTCTATGAATTAATTTTCTTTTTTCTCCCTTAATTTTCCCCATAAATTTCATAAATATTAGAATTCATAAGGAGTAGTTACAGAGAAAATTAAAACAAAATAAAATGGAAATAAAAATAACAAAATGGAAGATTAACAAGAAAACACAGGCAGATATATAATCTCATGACATTAAAATAATTATTATTATAGGAAGTTATAAGAAAAAGTGAGAAAGTTTGAGTAGATACACATTACAAATATATAGACCTTAAGAATATAAAATCAACTGTCAAATGGCAAGTTGGAAAACAATTTGCTCTATATATCACTCAAAAAATTAAGTTCTTAATAAAAAACGAAATAGACAATGAGCAAATTACCAATTGGTACAACTCTAAAACCAGGCAAGCAATCTCCAAAACTACAAATAGTTAATGAACACAGTAAAATACTCAATATGACTTACAATTAGAGAAATGCAATTTTAATATCCTGCTTGTGGGAATACAAATATATGGAAACTTTCTGTAGGGCAATGTGGCAACATTTACCCAAATCATCAAAACACCAATACTCTTTGACCCAATGATTCCATTTTAAGAATACACCCTAAGGAAATAATCAGAGATGTACACAATGAATTATGCATAAGAATGTTTATTGCAACATTATTTATGTCAGCAAAACCTTGAGATAAGGCACAGCATCCAATACTAAAGAAATAAGGTGACTAAATTACTACAAAATAAGAGAACCCAATAATATACTGCAATGGTATGATATCATCACAATAAATTTTCACAAACTAAAAATGTTATAAAATACATAAAAATGAAAATGTGCTGGGCTTCCCTGGTGGCTTAGACAGTAAAGAATCTGCCTGCAATGTTGGAGACCCAGGTTTGATCCCTGGGTTGGGAAGCTCCCCTGGAGAAGGAAATGGCAATCCACTCCAGTATTCTTGCCTGGAGAATCCCCATGGACAGAAGAGCCTGGAGGGCTGCAGTCCATGGGGTTGCAAAGAATCGGACATGACTGAGTAATTAACAATGCTATGCTAAGTAGCTTAAGTCACCTCCGAATCTTTGCGACCCTATTGGACTAGCCTGCCAGGCTCCTATGTCCATGGGGATTCTCCAGGGAAGTATACTAGAGTGGATTGCCATGCCCTCCTCCAGGGGGATCTTCACGATGCAGAGATGGAGCATTTGTCTCTTAAGTCTCCTGCAATGGCATATGTGTTCTTTACCACTAGCGCCACCAGGGAAATCCCAAAATACATAATAGAAACTGTCAAATGCATGTTTTAATTTTCTTTAATTTTATATCTATACTCTGAGACAAAATAGGCACAGAGATTCCTAGAAGGAAATACCCTAAAATTTAATATTTTATATTAACTTGTGCTGTGATTATGGACAATTCCTATCTTTTCCTTTGCTTTATTTCACCATTTTACAAAAACTGTGCATTAAACTAATTCTATTAGGAAAGATACTACTTGTTAAAGACATGTCTGTATATTTTCACTTACTGAATAAGTTAGGCAAAAAGAATTATCACTCTGAAACAAATTAAATGTGAATATGATATTAATATAGTACAAAGTGAAACAACATATTTTTATTGCTATTATATTGAAGAAAGTACAAATTACAAACTGATTACTCACTTACAAATAATTACATAAAGTAAAAATTTTAGAACTGTAGATGAAATTGCAAAAATTACAATTGAAATATGATCAGTTAATTTAAAATTTTAAAATTTATTTGATCACGTAATAGTAAGAGGGTCATGCTTGTAAAAGGATAACCAGAGTAGTGTTCACATCCTACACTGATTTATATACTTAAAAATACAACAATTCAAGTAACCATAAAACATTTTTCAGTATTTGTTAAATGTATTTAATCTTAATACTTTATTTGAAAAAAGATGTATTTGTAAGGTTTAAATTCCCTGATAGTGATGTACTAAAAGTATATCATATTTTTAAATGCATTTAAAACTCACCACTTGAGAATTTAAATATATGTTCCAAACCAATTATTACTTCAAAAATGGAATCAAATATTTTTAGTAAAATAATTAAAATAAATACAAGATTTAAAAATTCAATAATATGAAGAGAACAGTTTTATCTATATCAATGCTACTCAGTGGTATGTCTCTGAAAACCACTTTATCGGTCAATATTTTTTTAAATTAAAATATGTTTTTATTCAGAGTGAGGAATTTTCACCATACATACATGCAACATTCAATATGTGCTAGAGTTTGTTCCAGGCAGTCAGTAAAGAACACTGAAGTACAGTGAGGGAAGAGATAGAGACTCGGAAGGTGTCAGGACACCTGTGATAAGACGGTTGGCCAGAGACATAAAAAGTGAAAAAGACCTATGTGGGGAAAGGATGATGCTTTCTATGCAGATACAAAGAGGCATGTGTGGGTAAACCCACAAAAACAAGGAGAGAGTGGAAAGATACATGTTCAAAAAACTAGCAAGCAGCCAGATAATTTAGGATATTATAGTTAGTTAAGGACTTAGATTTTTATCTGAACAATGGAAAGTTGTTTAGATGTTTGACATGAATACCAAAAACTAAATTTCACCTAATTAAATTTCAGAAGGATAACTCTATTGGGTGGCCAATAGACTATATAATGACAATCCATGCATTGGATTTTATAATTTAGGCAATATATGATGGTTACCGGGGTCCAGCCCCGGTTGGATCCAGGGATTCCCTCCGGAGGACTGAGTTGGCGATTAGAATAGCAAAGCTGAGAGATATTAGAGGCTCATTATAACTGGTTTAAAGCTAGTAAAGTAATGCTCAAAATTTTCCAAGCCAGGCTTCAGCAATATGTGAACCGTGAAATTCCTGATGTTCAAGCTGGTTTTAGAAAAGGCAGAGGAGCCAGAGATCAAATTGCCAACATCCACTGGATCATGGAAAAAGCAAGAGAGTTCCAGAAAAACATCTATTTCTGCTTTATTGACTATGCCAAAGCCTTTGACTGTGTGGATCACAATAAACTGTGGAAAATTCTGAAAGAGATGGGAATACCAGACCACCTGACCTGCCTCTTGAGAAATCTGTATGCAGGTCAGGAAGCAACAGTTAGAACTAGACATGGAACAACAGACTGGTTCCAAATAGGAAAAGCAGTACGTCAAGGCTGTATATTCTCACCCTGTTTATTTAACTTATATGCAGAGTACATCATGAGAAACGCTGGGCTGGAAGAAGCACAAGCTGGAATCAAGATTGCCGGGAGAAATATCAATAACCTCAGATATGCAGATGACACCACCCTTATGGCAGAAAGTAAAGAGGAACTCAAAAGCCTCTTGATGAAAGTGAAAGTGGAGAGTGAAAAAGTTGGCTTAAAGCTCAACATTCAGAAAACAAAGATCATGGCATCCGGTCGCATCACTTGATGGGAAATAGATGGAGAAACAGTGGAAACAGTGTCAGACTTTATTTTTGGGGGCTCCAAAATCACTGCAGATGTTGACTACAGCCATGAAATTAAAAGATGCTTACTCTTGGAAGGAAAGTTATGACCAACCTAGACAGCATATTCAAAAGCAGAGACATTACTTTGCCAACAAAGGTTCGTCTAGTCAAGGTTATGGTTTTTCCTGTGGTCATGTATGGATGTGAGAGTTGGACTGTGAAGAAGGCTGAGCACCTAAGAATTGATGCTTTTGAACTGTGGTGTTGGAGAAGACTCTTGAGAGTCCCTTGGACTGCAAGGAGATCCAACCAGTCCATTCTGAAGGAAATCAGCCCTGGGATTTCTTTGGAAGGAATGATGCTAAAGCTGAAACTCCAGTACTTTGGCCACCTCATGCGAAGGGTTGACTCATTGGAAAAGACTCTGATGCTGGGAGGGATTGGGGGCAAGAGGGGAAGGGGACAACAGAGGATGAGATGGCTGGTTGGCATCACTGACTCGATGGACGTGAGTCTCAGTGAACTCCAGGAGTTGGTGATGGACAGGGAGGCCTGGCGTGCTGCAATTCATGGGGTCACAAAGAGTTGGACACGACTGAGAGACTGATCTGATCTGATCTGATAACTGGTTTACTCGGAAAGTCAATAAAACCCGTGACATCAGGTTTGCTCTGACCAAGGAGGCCACAGGCGCCCTCTCAAATCGCTGAAGGTGCTCCACCTTAGACACCTTTTCCAGTGGTTCTTAGAAGCCCAGGCAAGTAAGTGGTCCCAGAGGATCCCCGCACTCCATTTAAATGTCCTGAAGGAAGAACAGAAAAGAAAAGGAGAGAAAAAGAAACAAGAAAGAACGACACGGGGAGACCAAACTTTGAGCAAGGCCCGTAGCTTTATTTTCAAAGGGAGCTTATATACCTTAAGTTGTGCATAGAGGATACTACTACTACTACTACTAAGTCCCTTCAGTCGTGTCCGACTCTGTGCGACCCCATAGACGGGAGCCCACTAGGCTCCCCCGTCCCTGGGATTCTCCAGGCAAGAACACTGGAGTGGGTTGCCATTTCCTTCTCCAATGTGTGAAAGTAAAAAGTGAAAGTGAAGTCGCTCAGTCGTGTCCGACTCTTAGTGACCCCATGGACTGCAGCCCACTGCAGCCCTTGCAAGCTCCTCCATCTATGGGATTTTCCAGGCAAGAGTACTGGAGTGGGGTACCATTGCCTTCTCCGATAGAGGATAATAGGGGGTGTGAAATTATGCAAAGTCAGCAGTCTTTGATCCTTATAGAGACCAGGCTTTCTTTTCTGCAAACTTATCGTATACAAATGGTTTAGGTGATTTACATCATCTTCTGGCCAGAAGGCCTGTTAACATTTTATGACTCTGATAAAGGTTTGTCAACCATAAGACTAATTTTCTGTAAGAGTAATTATTTTAAAGTTTGGCGCCATCCTCCGAAGGTGTTAGATAAAGTTGCTTTCCTATAGGGCAAAGGTGCAGTGGGCTTACAAAAAAGGAAAGAATTTATTATCTTAAGGGTCTAAAGTTGTTAACACCAAGGCCACTATTTATTTTTTCTATATACCAACTATATTAATTAATACACTTCCAAGGATACAATACACTTCCAAGGCCCCGAGCAGGTGGACAAGGTGGGCAGGTGGCTGCTGGAGAAGGAGGTGCTGGAGCGGGCCGACATGGTGGAGCTGCTCGGGCCGCAGCCATTCGCCTAGAAAATCACCTACGAGGAGCTTGTGGAGGGCACGGGCGGCCTGGAGGAGGATACGGCCCTTCCCGAGGGTCTGCAGGGCTGGCGTGGGGGCCCCGCTGCAGGAGAGCCCAGCCTAGCGCCTCCACCTGGAGAGCAGCCTCTGGGACCCCCAGGAAGCAAATTAAAGCATATGTAACCTGAAGCAATGGCACCCAACTCCAGTACTCTTGCCTGGAAAATCCCACAGATGGAGGAGCCTGGTGGGCTGCAGTCCATGGGGTCACTAAGAGTCAGACACGACTGAGCGACTTCACTTTCACTTTTTACTTTCACACATTGGAGAAGGAAATGGCAACCCACTCCAGTGTTCTTGCCTGGAGAATCCCAGGGACGGGGGAGCCTAGTGGGCTCCCGTCTATGGGGTCTCAAAGAGTCGGACACGACTGAAGTGACTTAGCAGTAGCAGCAGCAAGGATACAATACAGGGGATGTGGAAACTTGGCAGCAAGCATTGGCTCAACTATGAAATCTTCTACTAGTTCTATTCTAACAATTTCTAACTCTCTGAGAAGCTCTATACTATTTGAATATCTTAAGCTTCCTGAGCCTCTTGCGGTTGGGAGACTGTAAACAATCCTATGTGTAGCTGTAGGAATCCAGGTAAACCTGTCAGGCAAGTTAGAGAGCCATCTGAGGGGTTTGGATTTAAACACTCCTATTATGCCCAGGAGGCTTATTAGCTAGAGCTTTAAGTTGATTTCCTTCAGAGAAAGGTGGTTGGGGATAGCCCCCCATTAATGTCAGAGGAGTTGGTGAAAGTTGTAAAATAGTAAAACAGACAAGTTCTGGTTTTGGGGTAGATGTTCAGGCAGGTCCGGGGGTGGGGGGTGGGGGGGCTCAAGTCCTGACTAGCCTCTGCATATCAGGCCTCTCTACATGACTTTTGTCATGGGTGGGAACTCCTGTGCTGGCTCCCAGCAGATGGTTGCTTGGACAACGGTGATAGTAGTAGAAGAGTTGACAATGCTCAGTTCAGTTCATTTCAGTCACTCAGTCATGTCCGACTCTTTGTGACCCTATGAATCGCAGCACGCCAGGCCTCCCTGCCCATCACCAACTCCCAGAGTTCACCCAAACTCACATCCTTCGAGTCAGTGATGCCATCCAGCCATCTCATCCTCTGTCGTCCCCTTCTCCTCCTGCCCCCAATCCCTCCCAGCATCAGAAGCTTTTCCAATGTGTCAACTCTTCTCATGAAGTGGCCAAAGTACTGGACTTTCAGCTTTAGCATCATTCCTTCCAAAGAACACCCAGGGCTGATCTCCTTCAGAATGGACTTGTTGGATCTCCTTGCAGTCCAAGGGACTCTCAAGAGTCTTCTCCAACACCACAGTTCAAAAGCATCAGTTCTTCGGTGCTCAGCTTTCTTCACAGTCCAACTCTCACATCCATACATGACCACTGGAAAAACCATAGCCTTGACTAGATGAACCTTTGTTGGCAAAGTAATGTCTCTGCTTTACAATATGCTATTTAGGTTGGTCATAACTTTTCTTCCAAGGAGTAAGCATCTTTTACTTTCATGGCTGCAGTCACCATCTGCAGTGATTTTGGAGCCCCAAAAAATAAAGTCCGACACTGTTTCCCCATCTATTTCCCATGAAGTGATGAGACCAGATGCCATGATCTTCGTTTTCTGAATGCTGAGCTTTAAGCCAACTTTTTCACTCTTCTCTTTCATTTTCATCAAGAGGCTTTTGAGTTCCTCTTCACTTTCTGCCATAAGGGTGGTGTCATCTGCATATCTAAGGTTATTGATATTTCTCCCGGTAATCTTGATTCCAGTTTGTGCTTTTTCCAGCCCAGCGTTTCTCATGATATACACTGCATATAAGCAGGGTGAGAGTATACAGCCTTGACGTACTGCTTTTCCTATTTGGAACCAGTGATTGTTCCATGTCCAGTTCTAACTGTTGCCTCTTGACCTGCATATAGTGGACCTATTTCAAAGGCAGCCTCAATAGGTTTAATTGGTTGATTCAAAGTGGAGCATATGAGAAAAAAATGATAAAGTATACCGAGTTATATGGAGTCACTCTACATTAAAATATAGTAAAATTGAAGCTGAAGCTCCAATACATTGGCCACCTGATGTGAAGAGCCGACTCATTAGAAAAGACCCTTATGCTGGGAAAGATTGAAGGCAATAGGAGAAGGGGATGACAGAGGATGAGATGGTTGGGTGACATCACTGTCTCAATGGACATGAGTTTGAGCAAGCTCCAGGAGATGGTAAAGAGCCGGGAAGCCTGGCATGCTGCAGTCCATGGGGGTGCAAAGAGTCGGATATGACTGAGCAACTGAATAACAACAATACATTAAAATGCTGAAGACTATGGATGAAACAGATCCAATACAGTGAACTTTGTTATCACTCCTCTTGAGAGGTGGGATGTAAGTCTCCTCCCTTGAATTTGGGTAAGTCTTTGTGATTTGATTGAACATTAAATGTTGAGGAAAGTGGTGTTTGGTAATTCCAAAGTTAGATGAAAAGAAGTCTTTCAGCTTCCATCTGAGCCTGTTGGGACAGTAATCCTAGGACTTTCCAGTCATCATGGTCCTAATACAGAGAAATCTCTCTAATGTGAGAAAGTGATATAGAGAGGACACATGTAGACAGAGAAGGCAAAGAGCCCATAGATGTCCCAACTCAGGTTTGAATGAAAACTTTCAAAGGGCTTCTCCCCATCTTTCTGCAACTCCACAAAAATTTCTGAATGAAAACACTTAGCTGATTCTAGTTGATTCAAAAAGCCATGGAATATAATAATAATAACAATGTGTTGTTTAAATCTGTAAGCATTGTCATGACTTGGCAGTAAAAGAAACAGGGTTAGAGGGAAATTAAGCTTTATTTTTCACATGTTAAGTTCCAGGTGAACATTAATCATCCAAATGAAAATGTTAACTAGGTTAACAATCTCTGGAATTCACAGATATTTCATTTGGATCACTGGTCAATGAAGGCATTTATGTTTAACGCCCTTATGGGAAACGTTGAATTGTTATATCAATGGTGGATAACTCTTATTTCATGTGAGAGCTCCTACTTTTTCATTATTAATAATGAGGTTTACTATGGATTTCTGATCAATAGAAAATTTATGCAGTTTTTTTCTATTATTGGCTGAGATCTTTTCTTTTATGAGGGAATATTAATATTTGTCAAATGTGTTTTCTATATCTAGTGATATAATCAGTTTTATTTACATGTTGAATTTTCTGTTGTGAATAAAGTATCACCATCATCTCATTCTATTAAGGTTGGTGCAAAAGTAATTACAGCTGTTGAAATTTGTTGTTTGATATTGGAATACATTCTTAAATAAGTGTGGTTATGTTATATATCCTTTTAATGCATATTTCTCACTCTATGCCTTTTTTTTTTTTTTTTTCTAATGATGCTGTTTATTTTATATTTATTTTAGACTAGGAAAATGATGTTACACAAAAAGTAAATTCAAGTGATATTATTATTCAAGTTCAAAACGGGTCGTAAAGCAACAGAGACAACTCATAACATCAGCAATGCATTTGGCCAAGGAACTGCTAATTAAAGTACGTGCAGTGGTGGTTCAAGCCATTTCACAAAGGAAATGAGAGCCTTGAGGATGAAGAGCATAGTGGCTGTCTATTGGAAGCTGACAATGACCAACTGAGAGGATCATTGAAGCTGTCCTCTTACAACTACAGACAAACTGCTGAAGAACTTAACATCATCTATGCTATGGTCATTTGGCATTTGAAGAAAATTGGAAAGGTGAAAAAGCTTGATAAGTGGGTGCCTCATGAGCTGACTGTAAATTAAAAAAAAAAAAATCGTTTGAAGCATCATCTTCTCTTATTCTATGCAACAACAATGAACATTTCTCAATTGGATTGTGACCTGTTATGAAAAGTAGAAGTTACATGGCAACTGAAGATGATCAGCTCAGTGGTTGGACTGAGAAGAAGCTCCAAAGCACTTCCCAAAGCCAAACTTACACCAAAAATTGGTCATGGTCACTGTTTGGTGGTCTGCTGTTTGTCTGATCCACTACAGCTTTCTGAATCTCGGCAAAACCATTACATCCGAGAAGTATGCTCAGCAAATTGATAAGATGCACCCAAAACCTGCTGCAGGCATTAGTCAACAGAAAGGGCCCATTTCTTCTCCACAATGATGCCTGACCACACGTCACACAAACAATGCTTTAAACATTGAAAAACTTAGGCTACAACGTTTTGCCTCATCCACCATATTAATTTTGACCTCTTGCCAACTGACTACCACTTCTTCAAGTGTCTTGACAACTTTTTTCAGGGAAAATGCTTCAACAGCCAGCAAGAGGCAGAAAATGCTTTCCATATCAGATCAGATCAGTCACTCAGTCGTGTCCGACTCTTTGCAACCCCATGAATTGCAGCACGCCAGGCCTCCCTGTCCATCACCAACTCCCAGAGTTCACTCAGACTCACGTCCATCGAGTCAGTGATGCCATCCAGCCATCTCATTCTCTGTTGTCCCCTTCCCCTCCTGCCCCAATCCTCCCAGCATCAGAGTCTTTTCCAATGAGTCAACTCTTCACATGAGGTGGCCAAAGTACTGGAGTTTCAGCTTTAGCATCATTCCTTCCAAAGAAATCCCAGGGCTGATCTCCTTCAGAATGGACTGGTTGGATCTCCTTGCAGTCCAAGGGACTCTCAAGAGTCTTCTCAACACCACAGTTCAAAAGCATCAATTCTTCGGTGCTCAGCCTTCTTCACAGTCCAACTCTCACATCCATACATGACCACAGGAAAAACCATAACCTTGACTAGACGAACCTTTGTTGGCAAAGTAATGTCTCTGCTTTTGAATATGCTGTCTAGGTTGGTCATAACTTTCCTTCCAAGGAGTAAGCATCTTTTAATTTCATGGCTGTAGTCAACCTCTGCAGTGATTTTGGAGCCCTAAAAATAAAGTCTGACACTATTTCCACTGTTTCCCCATCTATTTCCCATGAAGTGATGGGACCAGATGCCATGATCTTTGTTTTCTGAATGTTGAGCTTTAAGCCAACTTTTTCACTCTCCACTTTCACTTTCATCAAGAGGCTTTTGAGTTCCTCTTTACTTTCTGCCATAAGGGTGGTGTCATCTGCATATCTGAGGTTATTGATATTTCTCCCCGCAATCTTGATTCCAGCTTGTGTTTCTTCCAGCCCAGCATTTCTCATGACGTACTCTGCATATAAGTTAAATAAACAGGGTGAGAATATACAGCCTTGACGTACTGCTTTTCCTATTTGGAACCAGTCTGTTGTTCCATGTCCATTTCTAACTGTTGCTTCCTGACTTGCATACAAATTTCTCAAGAGGCAGATCAGTGGTCTGGTATTCCCGTCTCTTTCAGAATTTTCCACAGTTTATTGTGATCCACACAGTCAAAGGCTTTGGCATAGTCAATAAAGCAGAAATAGATGTTTTTCTGGAACTCTCTTGTTTTTTCCATGATCCAGTGGATGTTGGCAGTTTGATCTCTGGTTCCTCTGCCTTTTCTAAAACCAGCTTGAACATCAGGATGTTCATGGTTCACATATTGCTGAAGCCTGGCTTGGAGAATTTTGAGCTAGCCTGTGAGATGACTGCAATTGTGCAGTAGTTTGAGCATTCTTTGGCATTGCCTTTCTTTGGGATTGGAATGAAAACTGACCTTTTCCAGTCCTGTGGTCACTGCTGAGTTTTCCAAATTTGCTGGCATATTGAGTGCAGCACTTTCACAGCATCATCTTTCAGGATTTGGAATAGCTCAACTGGAATTCCACCACCTCCACTAGCTTTGTTTGTAGTGATGCTTTCTAATGCCCACTTGACTTCACATTCCAGGATGTCTGGCTCTAGGTCAGTGATCACACCATCGTGATTATCTAGGTCATGAAGATCTTTTTTGTACAGTTCTTCTGTGTATTCTTCTTAATATCTTCTGCTTCTGTTAGGTCCATACCATTTCTGTCCTTTATCGAGCCTATCTTTACATGAAATGTTCCTTTGATATCTCTGATTTTTTGAAAAGATCCCTAGTCTTTCCCATTCTGTTGTTTTCCTCTATTTCTTTGCACTTCCTCAAATCCTGAAGCACACATTTTTTATGCTACAGGAATAAACAAAGCTATTTCTTGTTGCAAAAATCTATTGATTGCAATGGTTCCTATTTTGATTAATAAAGATGTGTTTGAGCCTAGTTATAATAATTTAAAATTCATGGTCTGAAACCACAATTATGTCTGCACCACCATAATAAGCTCTCTTCTGTCTTACAAAAGAGGAGCTAGAAAATATTATTTTCTGAATTGTCTCACCTAACTTGTTATAGATTAAAGACTGAGAATTAAAGGATTTTATAGAAGCTTTTGAAGACATAAAGGAGAAACCATTATTTTGAGTATCTGCAGACAGACACATCCTCATATAGTGTTTGCACTAGTTTCCAGGTGGGATTCCTGAGAATTACTCTGCTAATGCATCTTAAGTTAAGTAGAAGATCCTCCCAATGGTTCTTTAGATTTGTCACAGTAGGTCATCAGCAAACTCTTGAAAACCACTTGATTCAATAATATTAGTGGACTTTTGGTGCCACCTTCTCTGACCTTTATTACATCAACACTTTCAATAACTGTGCAAGCTTCTAATTCCCAATATTAAGGCATTTTATATTTGAAATGCAGAGAGGGCTCTGTGTTCCATACAGAATCCTGACTGACATACTGATAGATTTTTACACAGATAAATCATCTTCACATTTCTGAGATAAATCTTACTTTGAACTTGGACTGCAGCCTATGCTGCAGCCTATGCTCTGTATATTTACTCCACATCTAAGATGGAGAGATCAGCCACAACCACTGTTAATGGTGGTTTATGTTTGCCTTAGAAGTGACATTTCTCATCTGCTCACAATATATTGGCTAGAGTAAGTCCCATGGTCACACCTAATTAGAAGACCCTGACATCAGAAGGCTCTGATGTCTTCATCAGAGCCTGGAAGGATGTTGATGGACATTCTATATTAGTGAAACACTTGGTAAAACTGTCACCTTAATGAGCTTATATCTTGAGGGAAGATGTTGCAGAATAGAATGTTGAAAGTATTTAATGTTTAAGGTAGACGCTATGTTCAGAGAAGGCAATGGCACCCCACTCCAGTACTCTTGCCTGGAAAATCCCATGGATGGAGGAGCCTGGTAGGCTGCAGTCCATGGAGTCGCTAAGAGTCAGACACGACTGAGCAACTTCACTTTCACTTTCCACTTTCATGCATTGGAGAAGGAAATGGCAACCCACTCCAGTGTTCTTGCCTGGAGAATCCCAGGGATGGGGGAGCCTGGTGGGCTGCCATCTATGGGGTTGCACAGAGTCGGACACGACTAAAGTGACTTAGCAGCAGATGCTATATTGCAAGTATTATTAGAAACTGAGCTCAGAAAAAAAGTTAGTTGTTTTGAAGCAAGAAAGGAAGTGTAGTTCATGAAGTTAGGGACCTTTCATGTTGGAAAGGCAACTGTTTCTTTATCTCAAATAGTAAGACATAAAATTAATTAGGTTTTTGGTATCTCAGTCAGTAAAGAATCTGTCTGCAGTGCAGGACACCCAGGTTCCATCGCTAGTTTGGAAAGATCCCCTGGAGAAGGAAATGGCAAACCACTCCAGTATCCTTGCCTGGAAAATCCCATGAATAGAGGAGCCTGGTGGGATGCAGTCCATGGAATCACAAAGAGTCAGGCATGACTGAGCAACTAACACTTTGACATCAAAAGCAAATTCAAATTGATTTTCTAGCAAGGATTAAATACAAAGTATGACTTTTACAACCATGGATAAAACCTTTAATGAATTGTTGGCATCCAAGAGATCTTCCTAGACAAAACAACTCAGGAAAGGCAAACTAAAATGTGATTGCTTTCCTACCTATGGGCTTCCCTGGTGGCTCAGATGCTAAAGAATCTGCCTGCAATGGCAGGAGACCTGGGTTTGATCCCAGGATCAGGAAGATTCCCTGGGGAAGGAAATGGTTACCCACTCCAATATTCTTTCTGGAAAATTCCATGGACAGAGGAGCCTAACATGTTAGAGCCCATGGGGTCACAAAGAATCAGACACGATTGAGTGACTAACACTTTCACTTTTTCACTCCTACGTAAGTGACCCAAGTTTCCTTTATTTCAATTTGGACAGAAGAGAAGTCTGAGGGCAAAGAAATACAGAAATGTTTCAAATCTTGGAAGAATGTCTTGAAAAGCACTGAAGATATAGATATTTCCATGTGAGGCTGACAGGAATTAATTACACCAAAGTTGATTAAATTTGTAAGAGGTTTGTACATAAGGAAGCCATAATAATTCTAAGCACAAAAGGTTAGTGAGAATGAATCTAAAACAGCTCACTGTGTAAGAATGAAAATGAACCCTCGGGCCCCCAAATTTTGCCTTAATCAAATATTTACATGAATTGGACAATGAATACAGAAAAATTTGCCAGAAGGTGGAGCAACAAGTTAAAGATATCAATGTGATGGATGACTCTTTCAAAAGGTAGAATCAGGGACTTCTCAAGCATCTGCATTTCCTGTGTGACGGGACTTTTGCAACTTCCACCCATGATATTTGAGTTTCTGTGAACTGTGTCTCAACTGTTTTGTTTTCAAAATGGCAGCATGTATTTTGCAGGTATCCTGTTTTGGGGATTGTAAAATACTGTAAACTCTCAACAAGAACCTGGCTGCTCCTTAGTAAAATTTAGTATGTGCAATTCTATGATCTAAAAGTTCTGCCTCTGGGGGCATACCCTTAATTTAAAAAAAAGTTTTAGTCAGTTCAGTTCAGTTGCTCAGTCATGTTCGGCTCTTTGTGATCCCATGAACTGCAGCACACCAGGCCTCCCTATCCATCACCAACTCCTGAAATTCACCCAAACTCATGTCCATTGAGTTGGTGATGCCATCCAGCCATCTCATCCTCTGTCATCCCCTTCTCCTCCTGCCCCCAATCCCTCCCAGCATCAGAGTCTTTTCCAGTGAGTCAACTCTTCACATGAGGTGGCCAAAGTATTGGAGTTTCAGCTTCAGCATCAGTCCTTCCAAAGAACAGCCAGGACTGATCTCCTTTAGAATGGATTGGTTGGATCTCCTTGCAGTCCAAGGGACTCTCAAGAGTCTGCTCCAACACCACAGCTCAAAAGTGTCAATTCTTTGGCGCTCAGATTTCTTCACAGTCCAGCTCTCACATCCATACATGACCACTGGAAAAACCATAGCCTTGACTAGATGGACCTTTGTTGGCAAAGTAATGCCTCTGCTTTTGAATGTGCTATCTAGGTTGGTCATAACTTTCCTTCCAAGGAGTAAGCGTCTTTTAATTTCTTGGCTGCAGTCACCATCTGCAGTGATTTTGGAGCCCCAGAAAATAAAGTCTGACACTGTTTCCACTCTTTCCTCATCTATTTCCCATGAAGTGATAATCTAATTGCAGCATCACTGTCCATAGAAGAGAATCAGAGGCAATCTGCTTGTGTCACAAGCAATGATGAATAATAACTGTGAAGAAGGGAGTGATACTTGGTGAAATCACAACATGGATTTCTATGCAACAATTGGAAGAAAAAAAAATTGTGTATATGATCTAAATGCATGGATCTTAAATATAATTTGATTAGTGAAAAATGTAATATATGAAATCTGTTATATATAAAATAATTAATTTATATATTATATATTGACACAAAGCAATACATATATATTTGTAATGACACAAATACATCAAACAATTGAATGATTGTGGGGAAGGAGGATGAAAAAAAATGGGGTAGTTTAAAGGGAATACATAAATAAAGATGCATGATGTTGTATGACTGAATGATGTTAATGTACCAAGAAGTTAGGAAGATGATGACTTGAGTGATGGGCACCTCCTTGTCTAAAATAAAACTGCACAAAATTTAAAAACAAACCAGCTGGCTTTCACAGAGATTATAGGAGATTAAAAATCAATTTATCCTCAATCAGTGACAGGAAATGAAGTGAAAAGTCCTGGGAATTGGAACCCTCAAGGTCAGCATTTCAATGTGTATATAAGTTTGGTTTAATGAGATATGGGGGTAAAGGGCAAACTCATGCCTGAACAGGAGATAAACCTCTTTTTCTACTGGTAAAGAATATTTCTTTAGAATCACCAGGTCTGTTTTCAGGATTTTCCACCTCGATTACCTGGTGAGTGATTTTGGGCAAATGCCTTAGCTTTTGTAATCATTTGTAAGTAAAATATGTGGTACACAGTCATTGTATGGAGTTAACTAAAATACAGATAAAATGCTGAGCATCTCTGATATGACAGGCAATTTACTATAATCTCTGGTAACACATTGCTACTAATCTAGTAGAGAAGACATACAATTAGAAGGCACATAAATGCTTCAGTAGATTATGAATAGTGCTATTGTAGGGCTCACAAAGGATCCAACCCAGTCTTAGATAGGAAACAGAAGCTTTCTAAAAAGAAGTGTTCCAAGTTCACATCTGCAGAATGAGTACAAGTTAAACAACTGGGGACATGATATGTGTGTGTGTGTGTGTGTGTGTGTAACAGAGACCTACACAGAGAGTTAATTTAAAAGAAGAAATCAAGTAGGAATGTTTTGCAAGTATAAATTTAAATTAAAGCTTTAATAACTCATTAACAATATTGAAAGTTGAAGCAGCAAGAGTTAGGAATTAGCAGCAAGACCAAGGAGGGTTTTTATACCATCTGTTTCTAGAAAGTCACATTGCTATTTTCCTCTTAGATTCTAATGGTTAGAAAGCATCCTGCTTTTGCATCTTTGTTTAATTCATGGCTCAGTTTTTATGTCTTCCAATTGTCTTGATTTGTCCCCCTAGTCAAAGAAAATAACTATTTTGAGTTTAAACTGAAATGAGTTAACCTTTGAAAATAAAACAGAATGTGAGACTTGCAAAAAAGGTCTACTATGAATGCATATCATGTTTGTGTTGTTTGTGCATGTGTGTGCACTTATTTGTGTCTGTATGTGTGTGTGCATTCTTTTTCTTATCCTAAGAGAGAATCTTCACCAGGAAATTATCTGGCTCAACATATCTTTTCGTTCCAGCTCCTTGGATGTTTCTCAGTGGAGAAATTAAAATCTGCAGACATATACATTTTACTAAACATCAAACTGCCATGTAATTTCTTATTTCTGTCATGAGAGACACTATTGTAAACCAGGGACAACAATGCAAATATATGTTATAACTTTTATAAATTTTAGACTAGCATTCATATTTTGTTATGGTGCTTTAAATATCAGAGGATATAAGAAATTATATTGTAAAATAACATGTAATAAAATAACAAAATGCCTTATGTGGAGTGTTTTATTATAATAGGATCTATAAAGCAGATTAATATGTGTCACATTAAAATTTAAAATTCAAAAAATAAAGTATATAGAATATTGTTTTAATAAACTATTGATTTAAGATTATTCTTCAAAATGATACATTTTAAGAGCAGAACCACTTTAATAAACTTGAATTATGTATCTGTACCCTGTACAAAATGTATTTGTGCTTTTAAAACCTAGCTAACCCTGAGCTTTTTGTTTGATTTTATCTTTATTTTTTCCCATAGGATGCTAAAACTGATCACAGAACCATTCCAAACTCATTTCCATCCACCACTTTTCTATTTTTTCTAAACAAATAAAGCTCTGTTTACTATAACTGCTAAGTGAAGAATGTAGTAGAATTGCTAAAAAAACAGAGGTGTTTGGCAGAAATTTAAGGCACTAAAAATATTTTGAGTATGGCATTACTGAACCATCATGACCAGACATTTCAGTCACTGTAGAAATAACTCTAATGTTTCTAGACTTTTCGAAGCATGTTACCTAAGCACTTGCATCAAAATTACCTGAAATCATCGTTAAAATTTCAAATTTTAAGAACCCATTTAGATTCACTAAGTCAATATTTCTGGTGGTTGAATAAAAGAGTCTGCTACTTAATAAATTCCCTTCATGATTCTTATGCATGGAGAAGTTTGGGGAAATACTGCTCTGGAAATATGGTATCATGTTCTGCTCTGCTTCATTTCTTCTTTCTCCTCAACCTTCCCCTTGAATGCACATCCTGGGAAAAAGATCTAGCATGTGTGCAAGTGCTATTTATTTAGTAAACAATTCCTCATTTTGAAGAATCTGTATGATAGTAAATTTGTAAGAAGGTAAGCATGGAGTTCAGTGTTTTGTTTTACTCTATTTTTACTTCAGTTATTTCACTTTGAAAGGTCTACTGGAAAATAGAGATGTTTAGATGCCAATAATTCAAACATTTTATTTTTAATATAAATTTATTTATTTTAATCAGAGGCTAATTACTTTACAATATTGTATTGGTTTTGCCATACATTGACATGAATCCACCACGGGTGTACATGTGTTCCCCATCCTGAACCCCCCTCCCACCTCCCTCTCCATACCCTCCCTCTGGGTCATCCCAGTTCACCAGCTCCGAGCATCCTGTATCATGCATTGAACCTGGACCGGTAATTCGTTTTACATATATGTACGTGTTTCAATGCAGTTCTCCAAAATCATCCCACACTTACCCTCTCCCACAGAGTCCAAAAGACTGTTTTATATATCTCTATCTCTTTTGCTGCCTCGCATACAGGATTATCATTACCATCTTTCTAAATTCCATATATATGCGTTAGTATAGTGTATTGGTGTTTTTCTTTCTGGCTTACTTCACTCTGTATAATAGGCTCCAGTTTCATCCACCTCATTAGAACTGATTCAAATGTATTCTTTTTAATGGCTGAGTAATACTCCATCGTGTATATGTACCACAGCTTTCTTATCCATTCATCTGCTGATGGACATCTAGGTTGCTTCCATGTCCTGGCTATTATAAACAGTGCTGCGATGAACATTGGGGTACACGTGTCTCTTTCAGTTCTGGTTTCCTTGGTGTGTATGCTCAGCAGTGGGATTGCTGGGTCATATGGCAGTTCTATTTCCAGTTTTTTAAGGAATCTCCACACTGTTCTCCATAGTGGCTGTACTAGTTTGCATTCCCACCAACAGTGTAAGAGGGTTCCCTTTTCTCCACACCCTCTTCAGCATTTACTGCTTGTAGACTTTTGGATAGCAGCCATTCTGACTGGTGTGAAATGGTACCTCATAGTGGTTTTGATTTGCATTTCTCTGATAATGAATGATGTTGAGCATCTTTTCATGTGTTTGTTAGCTATCTGTATGTCTTTTTGCAGAAATGTCTGTTTAGTCCTTTGGCCCATTTTTTGATTGGGTCATTTATTTTTCTGGAAATTAAGGAAACAATTCCATTCACCATTGCAACAAAAAGAATAAAATACTTAGGAATATATCTACCTAAAGAAACAAAAGATCTATATATAAAAAACTACAAAACACTGGTGAAAGAAATCAAAGAAGACACTAATAGATGGAGAAATATACCATGTTCATGCATTGGAAGAATCAATATAGTGAAAATGAGTATACTACCCAAAACAATCTATAGATTCAATGCAATCCCTATCAAGCTACTAATGGTGTTTTTCACAGAGCTAAAACAAATAATTTCACAATTTGTATGGAAATATAAAAAACCTCAAATAGCCAAAGCAATCTTGAGAAAGAAGAATTGAACTGGAGGAATCAACCTGCCTGACTTCAGGCTCTACTACAAAGCCACAGTCATCAAGACAATATGGTACTGGCACAAAGACAGAAATGTAGATCAATGGAACAAAATAGAAAGCCCAGAGATAAATCCACGTACCTATGGACACCTTATCTTTGACAAAGGAGGCAAGAATATACAATGGACAAAAGACAATCTCTTTAACAAGTGGTGCTGGGAAAACTGGTCAGCCACTTGTAAAAGAATAAGACTAGAACACTTTCTAACACCATACACAAACATTTCAAAATGGCACTTATCAAAATCTTTCTAAAAGTCTCTGGGCTAGTTTTGCAAAGTTGGGCCTAATTAAGCAATCTTCCCCAGGCTGCCCAGATGATAAACAGCAGCATTGTATGTCAAATCCAAGTCTTCAACCTACAGTAAAGTATACTTTATTCCAGTGGTAAGAAAACAAATATAGAAGGCCTTCCTCCAGGACTGCAGCATGAGAAGCTCCTTGAAAGTAACTCCATAGCAAAAGAAAGAAAACTTGAATAGTTTCAAGATTCTGGGATTTGTGATAAGGGCCTAAAGCAAATGAAGAAAAATTTATTCAAGAAAATCTAGTATGTTAAGGAAACCATGAGTCTTTGGCATTTGACCAATATCAACTTTTACTTTCCTTACCTCCAGCTCAACTTGAATTAAGCTCCACTCCAGGAGAGTAAAGACATAAATATTGGGCTTCATCTTCCCTCAGCTTCCAATCAAGGGTTATCTTATCTCACCAGGACAGGGTGGCCATCAGCATTTGTCATTCTCTCAAACTTAGAATTGAACAGGCCAAATTCCTCTTGAGTACAGGTAAGAGATCAAAGACTTCCTTCCTTATCTGAGCTCCACATAGATGATGAGAGGATCTCCCTCAGTCACAGCTGGCTGAGAATACTTTAGTGCCAATAGATTTCATCTCAAGTTATACATAAGGTATGTGTCTCATATCTGGTTGGACAAGCCATTTAGACCATGGGCCTTACCCAGTGCCCAGAGTAGTGACTCAGGGGTTTTTCTCAGGAGGTGAGACATACTAATAGCATTTTTTCATAATAAAGTCCTACTCTACAGAAAACATTTTGTACGAACTTTATTTGAGCAGAGGGAAGCACTCTCTTCATTTCAGTCCCCTGTACCTTTTGCATAGTGATGAGAGCTACTGCAGACAGTGACTGCAGCCATGAAATTAAAAGACACTCCTTGAAGGGTAAGCTATGACAAATATAGTCTGTGTATTAAAAAGCAAAAACATCACTTTGCCAACAAAGATCCAGATGCATATAGTAAAAGCTATGATTTTTCCAGGAGTCATATATGGATGTGAGAGTTGGACCATAAAGAAGGCTGAGAGCCAAAGAATTAATGCTTTTAAATTTTAGTGCTGAAGAAGACTTTTGAGAGTCCCTAGGACAAGCAAGGAGATCAAATCAGTGAATCCGAAAGAAAATCAATCCTGAATTTTCATTGTAAGAACTGATGCTGAACCTGAAGCTCTAATACTTTAGGTACCTGATGAGAAGAGCCAACCCACCGGAAAAGACCCTGATTCTGAGAAAGTTTGAGGGCAAGAGGAGAAGGGGATAACAGAGGATCAGATGGTTGGATGGCATCACTGCCTCAGTGGACATGAGTCTGAGCAAACTCTGGGAAATAGTGAAGGATAGAAATGCTAGTGTAACAGACTACAATTTCTGTTACAAAGTTAGTGTAACAGAAATGTTGTAATAATCAATGAATTTAAAATAATTATGATTAATAAATTAAAAGATCTAAAGATAGAAGTAGACAACACACAAAAATGTAAAATGTAAACTGGAAGGTAAAAATTCTAAGAAAGAATAAAAAGGAAACGTTAGAAATCAAAAATACCAATAGAGAAATAAAGGCTGCTTTTGATGTGCTCATTATGAGACCAAACATGGCTGAAGGAAGAACTGACAAGCTAGAAGAGAGATCAATACACAATTCTAAAACAAAAGCCAAAAAGAAAAAAAACAGAGCATCTGAAAACTATGGCACAATTTTAAGTTTTATCATATATCATTGGTATACAAGATTCAGAATAAAGGGAGAACAGAGCAGAAGAAATATTTAAAATTATAGTTACTGAGAAAATTCCTAAACTGATAGGCATTCAACCAATGGGGGAAAAATAAAAATTATGTCAAACTTCTTATCAAAAAATATGGAAGAAGAGAGTGAAATACTTAGAGTGTTGAAAAAAGAATTCACCAAACTAGAATTTATTCTCAGCAAAATTATCTTTCAAATGTGAAGGAGAAATACAGATTTTATTAAACAAAGAACAACAAGAGAAATTTATTACTGGCAAACATGCCCTGCCAGAAATGTTTAAAATTCTTCATGGAGAAGGAAAATAGTGTAAGTTAGAAATTTCTGCATAAAGAAAGGAAGAGCATCAAAGGAGGAATTGAAGGAAAGCATATTATGTTACCTAAAAATATGTCTCTTTGACATAAAAATTATTCTGAGCTCAATGCAATTAAGAAGTAAAAAATTGAGGAAAATGTCTAGCAATCTTCCTTAGCTACCTAAAGGTAAGATATAAACTTTCCTTTAACCAGAGACATACTTTTTTCAACCCATAGACAGCATGAGAATCTACCAAAAAAACAAACAAACAAAACCCAAAAAAACCCACCTTACTCAATTAGTTTCCTCCTGAATATCCTGAATATCTACCTTCCCATGGTTTGCTATCCTTGGAAACCTATAACTGTTTTCCTTTGTCCAGGCATCTCTCTACAAATTTAATGTTCTTTGTTGAAGGCACAACACAAGATGAAATTCTAAGCCACCACTTTGTTATAGTTATAACTGTATACTGCAAACTCTGGAACAATCACTGATTTTGTTTTTCAAAATACAATTGTTGTGGGAGAAGATAAATTGGAGTCATATATAATATTAAACTAAAATTGGGAAAGAAAGAAAAGTTAAAAAAGAGAAATAAAAAAATATCTGCAATGAGTAAAATCAAGTCTTCCAGGCTCCTCTGTCCATGGGATTTTCCAGGCAAGAATACTAGAGTGGGTTGCCATGACCTTCTTCAGGGGATCTTCCTGACCCAGGGACTGAACCCACATCTCTTATGTCTCCTGCCTTGGCAGGCAGGTTCTTTACCACTAGTGCCATCTGAGAAGCTTCCAATTAGAAACATAGCACATTTAATTCAACTATATGAATAATCATTCCAAATGAGAATCATCTAAATACACCAAATAAAAGACAAATATTTAGAGTGACTTTAAAAACAGATCCTAACTATTGATTGAATCAATCAATCCACTTTACTAATAAAGATTCAGATTGGTTAAATGAAATGGAATGGAGAAAATTACACAGTGCTAACTAAAACAAAGCTGCAGCAGATATATTGATTTCAAAGCAGAACTTGGAATAAGAATATTATCAGGAGTAACAAGTAGTAACATAATAACAAAAACTAATATACAGGGACCAATTATCCAGGAAGACATAACAATTCTTGATGAATATACACATAAAAATAGAATGTCAATATACCGGAGCAAAATCTGTAGAAATACAAAGAAAAATCACTAATATACCACTATAATAGTAGATAAATACTCTTTTTCAATAATTGATGAATTATTCAGGCAGATAATTAGTAAAAATTATAACTGATCTGAATAAAACTACTGATTCACTTGATCTATAATTTATATTCTATATATTCTAATTTATATTTTATAAATTAACATTTATAGAATATTCCATACCATCTCAGCAGAGTCCATATTTGTGTCTCAGTTTCACATGGAATGTTCACTGAAATAAATTATGTTCAAGCTATAAAATATATTATCAAATTAAAAAAAAAAAAAACATGCAAAGTTTGTTTCAGACTTAAATGAGAGCTGAAAATCTCCACATGTTTATAAAGTATATAGGACACATTTAAATAATTCATTAGCCAAAAAAGTCTCAAGACCAATTAAAAATATTTCTAACTAAATAAGAAAAAAATTACAACTAATCAAATTTATTGATGCAATGAAATATGTTTACTTGGAAATTAATAGCATTAAATGCAAATGTTAGAAAAGAAGAAAAATCTAAATTCAATAATTTAATATGCCTACTTGGCATCAAGAAAAATAATAGTTGAAACTTAAAAGCAAGTTGTAGAAAAAGAAATAATAAAAATCAGACTACAAATTCAGGAAATTGGAAAACAAAGAGCAACTCAATGAAATCTAAAACTTTTCTTTGAAAGATATAAAATTGATAAACTTATAATTGGGTAATCCAGAATTAAAAGGGAGAATACACAAATTGCAACTATTAGAAATGAAAGAGTAGACCATGGTCATTAGTCCTACAGAAATTAAACTATTAATATGAGAATACTATGAATAAATCTATGCTCATAAATTTCATAAATGAGATGAAAGGTAGCAATTTTTTAAGAGATACAGCTACCAAAATACACACAAATTTCAATAGATAATCAATAAAAGATTTTAGTATCTACTAAAGAAATTGAGTCAGTAATGAATAGCATTTCCAAAGAGAAGGCACCAGACCAGTTAAAATCTGGGCAAATAATCTGAACAGATACACAGATGGCAAGTAAGTACATAAAAAGATATTTAACATTGTCTGTGTTTAGAAAAATGCAAATTGAGATAGCTATTAGATTAGAATGAGTGAAATCCAAAACTGACAATAGCAATTTCTGGAGGTGGTACAGAGCAATCAGAACTCATATTGTTTGCAAGTTGTTGTTATCTTTGTTCAGTCATTAAGTCTTGTTCAACTCTTTGTGACCCCATGAAGCATGCCAGGCTTCCCTGTCCTTTACTATCTCCTTCACTAAACTCCCAGAATTTGCTCAAACTCATATCCATTGAGTACATCGTACCATCCAACCATCAACCTCTGTCACCCACTTCTCCTACTGGCCTCAATCTTTCCCGACATCAGAGCATTTTTCAATGAGTTGGCTCTTTGCATCAGATGGCCAAAGTACTGGAGCTTCAACTTCATCATCAGTCCTTACAATGAATATCCAGGGTTGATTTTCTTTAGGATTGACTAGTTTGATCTCCTTGCTGTCCAAGGTACTCTCAAGAGTGTTCTCTAGCACCACAATTTGAAAGCATCAATTCTTTGGTGCTCAGCCTTCTTTATGGTCCAGTTTTCACATCTGTACATGACTACGGGAGAAACCATAGCTTTGACTATATGGACCTTTGTTGATTGCAGGTAGAAATACAAAAGGGAACGTGCACTTTAAAAAACAGTGTAGCAGTTTCTTAAAAAGCAAAACTCTTTCATCCAACATTGTGCTCCTAGATATTTACCCAATGATTTGAAAATTTATGTCCACACTAAAAGCTACCTGCAAATATTTATAGCACTACTCATAATTTCCAAAATATTGAAGCAACCAAAATGTCCTTCAATAGGTGAATGGATAAAAAACACTGGCACATCCATAAATAAAACATTATTCACTGATAAAAGCATAGCACTACTGAAATAATCAAGGCCTAAATAATATATGAATACATTTATATAAATTTCAAAATTAAAGAAAAATTTCAAAATTAGAGAAAAGTATCCTATGGTGTCAGAAGCTAGTGTTTGTCTTTCAAGTGGAGAGGAGTAGAAACTGCAAAGACAGAATGGGATTACAGGAGTTCTTGTCAGATTATTCCTCTTGTCTTCCTTGCTTGTCTTGTCTTGCTTCTGAGTGCGTTCATTTGCAACAACTGATTTAGCTATATGCTTAGGATTTTCTCATTTTTTTACTCATTAGCTTTGTTTCCTTGGGAAAGTTGTTTAACCTCTGTGAGTCTAGATTTGTTTGATATGTAAAATTGTTATGAAAATATAGAGTTTTTGAGGATTAGTTAAATATGAAGTATCTGGCACAAGCATTAGCAAATACAAAAATGTTAAATAAATAGCAGCTACAATTTAAAACCTAAAAGGTTATTCTAGCTATGAACATTTTTAAAACCTTAAATCTAATAGTTTAGATTCAAATGAAATATGTCACTCTTTTGAGAATTGTGTAGTCAAGAAACAAACATTTATTTCACAAATAGTTACTAAGGAAAAATACAATGTGGACAGAATTATTTTAGATACTTGTATATATCAGTTCCCAAACCAAGTGAAAATCCCTGTCTCTTTGGACAGGGATTCAAGTGGGAAGGACAAATACTACAGGTAAGAAATAGATACATTATAGATACATTTTTAAAAGATTTTTTGATGTGGACCATTTTTAAAGTATCTATTGAATTCGTTACAATATTGCTTCTGTTTTATGTTTTCGTTTTTTAGCTGCAAGGCACATGGGATCTTAGCTCCCTGACCAGGGTCAAAACCACAACCCCTGCATTGGAAAGAAAAGTCTTAACCACTGGACCTCCAGGGAAGTTCCTACATTATATTTTACAAGGTACAAGCTACAAAAGGAAAATAACAGGATAAGGTACATTCATTATTTGAAAGTAAAAATGAGTTGTGATTTTAATAGAAGAGGTAAGCATCATGAGAGAGAGAGGTAGAGAGAGGGAGAAATTTTGCAAAATCTTGAATGAAGTAAGAACTAAGTAGGGGGAAAGCAATGTGCTCTAAGAGAACGGGGCTTCTTACTAGCTCAGCTGGTAAAGACCTGAAGTGCAGGAGACCCCAGTTCCATTCCTGGATTGGGAAGTTCCCCTGGAAAAGGGATAGGCTACCCACTCCTGTATTCTCGGGCTTCCCTTGTGGATCAGCTGGTAAAGAATCCACCTGCAACGCGAGAGTCCTGGGTTTGATTTCTGGGTCGGGAAGATCCCCTGGAAGAGCACATGGCAACCCACTCCAGTTTTCTTGCCTGGAGAATCCCCATGGACAGAGGAGCCTGGCAGGCTCCAGTCCATGGGGTCGAAAAGATTTGGACACAACTGGGCCACTAAGCACACACATACCACACACACCAAGAAGCCAATCACAAAAGCCCAAAACTCGTAGTATTATTAACAGATTAGATATGTGGTAGGGAATAAAAAGAGGAATCATGGATGCCACTGAAGGTTTTGGCCTGAGAAACTGTTAAAAATGCAATTGCTATTAATTGAGATGGAAAAAGGTGGTGAAAAGTTCATCTATTATTATAGCACTCAAATTCAAACAAAATCTTGGGTATGGCAGACATTGCTAGGCTCACCAATTTCTCATTTTTCTTTTAAGGGAAGGACTGGATTTACATTTCCTGGACACTACTATTTTAAAAGCAAGTTAAAGAAATGGAATGGTATGGAAAGGATGATCATGGAGTTATCAACCTTTATCAGGTAAGCTCTTTTTATTCCTATTTTACAGTATGGTATTCACAATGTTACATATTGCATTTCCCAATGTAGGGATATATGTGTGTTGTGCATGTTCAGTCACTTCAGCTGTGTCTGACTCTTTGTGATCTCATGGACTGTAGCCTGAGTTGGGAAGATTCCCTGGAGGAAGACACCACAACCCACTCCAGTACCCTTGCCTGAAGAGTCCCATGGACAGAGGAGCTTGATTGGCTACAGTCCATACTGTCACACAGAGTTGGAAACTGAAGCAATTTAGCACACGTGCATGATTAGATTCAGTGGAATGAGATTCTTTCTTTCTTAGAGTATCTTATATGATGTTGTTTGTCCCAGTTTCAGTGATTCTAGCTGTTTGGTGTTCGGTTCATGTGGTGGTCCACACATTTCTCAATGCTGGTATTATTCTTTTTCTTTTGAAATTAAGTAGCTTGTGAGGATGTATTTTGAAATTATGTAATCACCGTGTTCCTGATCAAACACACCCTCTAGGTTTTGTATCCACTGGTGATTTATCACTCCTGGAATTCAGCTCTAAGAGATACTATTTATTGATTTGTTTACATACATGGACACATAGCTTATTATTTTAATCAACACTGGATTAATAATCTGCCCCTTTTATTACTGACCTTGATGCTCCAATAGTTCCAAAAATAGCTAAAAGTGAGATTGTCAAACAGGCATGTCTCATTTTGAGATATTCCATGATTCTTTGAGTTCTTGTTGTGCAATGCAATAGATTGTTGTAGACTTGTATTGCTCTTACTCAGTTCTGGAAATAATAACTGTTTCTCTAATAAGCCCTGGGTCCTTTTAATGGGGGCTAGGAGAAGGCAATGGCACCCCACTCCAGTACTCTTGCCTGGAAAATCCCATGGGCAGAGGAGCCTGGTAGGCTGCAGTCCACGGGGTCACGAAGAGTCAGACACGACTGAGCAACTTCACTTTCACTTTTCACTTTCATGCATTGGAGAAGGAAATGGCAATCCACTCCAGTGTTCTTGCCTGGAGAATCCTGGGGACGGGGGAGCCTGGTGGGCTGCCGTCTATGGGGTCGCATAGAGTCGGACAGGGCTGAAGCGACTTAGCAGCAGCAGCAGCAGCAGCAGTATTCAGAAATCAAAATCTGGAAAGTGTGTTCTATCTTCTTTTTCTTTCTTAGTCTCTATTTTCACTCTTGTTCTCACATTCTTCTTTCTCAATCTCTCTCATTTTTTTCCTGCACCCACATATATATCTGTAATATGAATACATATTGATACTTTCAATGTCCATCTAAAATTATTTGGTACATAGTAGTTTTCTACTTTCCCAAATTTGAAATTCTGTAAACAGTGAGAAACATGGGTTCCTTTATCCTCAATGTATTAACAAAGCTTACTATTTGTTTACTTCTTTTATAGGATAAAATTGACATATAATGATAATCACAAACTGAGAGCTGCTATTTAATGTTTTAACAAGGGGATATGTCCATTTAATGAATATGATAACAAGATAAAGAAAATTCCCCTCACACTAAGGGGTTCTTCGTGTGAGGGAAAATTTCCCTCACACTAAGAGGTTCTTCTGGCTTCCCTGATAGTTCAGTTGGTAAAGAATCTGCCTGCAATGCAGGAGACCTTGGTGTGATTCCTGGGTTGGGAAGATCCTCTGGAGAAGGGACAGGCTACCCACTCCAGTATTCTTGGGCTTCCCTTGTGGCTCACCTGGTAAAGAATCCACCTGCAATGTGGGAGACCTGGGTTCGATCCCTGGGTTGGGAATATCCCCTGGAGAAGGGAAAGGCTACCCACATCAGTATTCTGGCTTTGAGAATTCCATGGACTATATGGTCCATTGGGCCTCAAAAAGTCGGACATGACTGAGCAACTTTCACTTTCACAGGCTTATTCATATTCCTTAGCAGTTAATCACAATCCTCTATATATTTCAGCCAAGAAAAAATAGCAGACTACTCTTTCAACATAGATTAGTTTCACTAACTTTAAAAGTTTATAAAAGAGAAATCTTGCCACATGTACTTTTCAACTATTCATTGAAATATCTCTGAGATTTATACATGTTATTAAAGAAATCAGTTTATTCCTTTTTACAGTTGAGAAGTACTTCACTAATGAATATAGAGAACAATGTGTATCCATTCTTTTGTTGATAGAATTTCATGTTATTTCAATTTTGAGATTTTTATAAATAAATCTCATGTAAACATTTATAAATAGAGCAACAGAGGATGAGATAGTTGGATAGCACATGAGCTTGAGCAAACTCCAGGAAAGAGTGAAAGACAAAGAAGCCTGTCACGCTGCAATCCATGGGGTCACAAAGAGTCGGACATGATTTAGCAACTAAACAACACCAACAGCGTTAAAAATATTTTTAATGTTGACAGCTTGACTTGCTTCTTTTCAGTCTTTTTCTTTCCTTTTTTGCTTTCTTGCACCAGCTAGTACATCCAAGGCAGTGTTGAATGGAAGTTGTGAAAGGTGACATCCATGCAGTTCTCTTAATCTGGAGGGATAGCATTGTCTTTCACAATTGAATATAATGTTATTTGTAGGATTTGTCATAGATGTTCTTTATTAGATCGAGGAAGTACTACTCTATATGTATTTAGCTTATATAAATTTTATCACAAATGGATAATCATTGAGTTATTTTTATGATTTACTCCTTTATTCTGTTAATATACCTGGTCTAAATGTTACATTAACATTAAATTCTTGAGATATATTGCTAACTTAAATTTATAATGTTTGTATTTATGAGGAATTGAAGTTTATCATTTTCTTTCTTTTTTTTTCAATATCTTTGTTGTATTGAAAAATCAGGGAAATACTGGCCTTACTAAGCAAACTGGTAAGTGTTTCCTCCTCCTTCTATACCTACATTTCAGAAGAATTAATATCCTCATGATGTCAGTTACTCTCACACATGAAAACAGATTCTCCATTGCTTTTAGGTGTTATACATTTTAATAAAACTTTATTGCATTTTTGATAAAGTCTAACATACCTTTGGTTGGACTTATTCTTAATTACTTGATATTCTCTGATATTACTTTAAACAGTCACTTAAAAATTATGTTCAGTATTATATTGCTGATATAAAGAAAGTCACTTGAATTTTTTATATTACCAAAATGTTCTGCTATCTAGATAAACTCTGTAACTGTGTATAACAATGAATTCATTTTTTTCTAAGTGAATGGTCATATACAAGCAATAATAGTTTCATCCTTTCCTTTCTAATCTTCAGGTATTTAATTCATTCTTACCATATCATTAACAAGCTAGGGTCATCAAAGCATTTGTGATCAAAAGTTGTAAAAATATATTTCACATGTATTTAATTTTAAACAGGAAGCTCTTTACATTGACTCATTTAGAATAATACTTGTTAACAAAGATATTCATTACATTAAGTATATTCCTTCTTATTTCAAATATACTGATCATTTTATCATAAACATATGAGAATATGTACCAAATATGATTTTGCAGTCAAACAAATAATCATGTGGTGTTTTTTAATTTGATAATGTGAGAATATTTAATTCATAGATTTTTAAGTATGAAAGCTTCCTTGTATTTCTCAGTTTAGTTCAGTTGTTCAGTCATGTCCGACTTTTTGTGACCCCATGGACTACAGCATGCCAGGCTCCCCTGTGCATCACCAACTCCCGGAGCTCACTCAAACTCATGTCCATGACTTATTTCATCGTGTCCATGGAGTCAGTGATGACATCCAACCATCTTATCCTCTGTCATCCCCTTCTCTTCCTGCCTTCAATCTTTCCCAGCATCAGGGTCTTTTCAAATTAGTCAGTACTTCGCATCAGGTGGCCAAAGTATTGGAGCTTCAGCTTCAACATCAGTCCTTCCAATGAATATTCAGGACTCATTTCCTTTAGGATGACTGGTTGGATCTCCTTGCAGTCCAAAGGACTCTCAAGAGTCTTCTCCAACACCACAGTTCAAAAGCATCAATTCAGTGCTGTTTTCTTTATAGTCCACCTCTCACATTCATACACGACCACTGGAAAAACCATAGCTTTGCCTAGATGGATTTTTACTCCCAGCAATGTAATGTGTCTGCTTTTTAATATGCTGTCTAGGTTGGTCATAGCTTTTCTTCTGGGTCTAAGTTTTTCTTTTTTCTCCTCTCTAGCACACCATGTGCCATTCAAATCTTTCAACTGTATTTCTAGTAAGTATACCTCCTTTATGTCTCCTAATGTTTCCCCCACTCTTTTGCATAAGTTTTTTATGGATGATTTTAAATTTAGTTACATTTGTAACAAAATATTTAATTTTAAATGTTTAATATTTTTTGAGCCTTCATGGGGAGAAATCTAGTATTTAATGAAATATATATTCCAAGACCTTTATACCATGCATTTTCTTTGATTATTGGGTATTGGTTAGATCTGATGTGATAACTGTGTATTTTAAAACATCTATGCTCAAGCTACTTTAAAAATCTGGTTTAATTATCAATTACTAAGAGTTACTCATCCTCCAGTGTATTTATTTATTTGTCACTTTATTTTTGTAACAATTTTATATACATATGTTTAGTATATTTCATTTGAATATGTGTGTATCTACCTGGTACATTTTGCATGTAAAATAGATAGCATTTGATTTAATATTGCATTTTACTTTTTACTCTATGATATAAATTATTGGAGCAACTCTTTCATGTAGTACTTGCTATGTCACAAACATTCTGATTAAGAGTCTTAATTTATAAAGGTGAAAGCCATGTTCTATGTCTTACAGGAGTCGAGTTTAATAAAATGATACACAAAAATTAATTTGCACATTTGGGCTGCATATGATATTTGAAAGACTGAACAAGAAAATAAATGAGATGATAGATATATGCCATCTGCCATCTAGCAACATCATGTAATGGGGGTCATAAAGACCATTAGCATACACTGCCATGTGGTTATCATTTTCTTTTATGTGGGATATATGACAGTGTATTTCAGTAATACAGCACTACTGAATTCCACATCAAGATTCCAAAATATAAATTGATATGGAAATCCATCCTGGTTAGTTTAACAGACATAGATTTTAAGTATTCAGTCTTCTGTGCATATACAAAACATGAAAAGATTCATTCTATTAGATTTTTAATACTTTAATCTTGGGTGTATTATCCCTTCTTTGATTTTCTGAAGTGTCCAAATCTTGCTTACTGTGTGGAAATATAAATATGTGGTCTTGTACATACACATGCATAATAATATACAGCTTTTCTCATCTCAGTGGATGCACACAAGGTCATAAAAATAAAATTATTTATGTGTTGTTTTTATTTATCAGATAATCTGAAAAAGAAATCCTTCAAATCAGTAGACAGGAATATTGATAAAAGAAAAATCAACTTCTCAGAGCTCTCATTACAAATAATATAAGATCTCATACATATTTTACCTTTTTTTTGGACTGATAGGGCCATATAGGGATCTATTATGAAAAAGAGAGCTCACTAGTTACTTATATACTCAAGGTAAAACAGAAGTCCTGTCTATTACTATAGGTCAAAACTACATTGAAAGTTAGTGCCTTTTTAATAATAATTAGATATTAAACAAGGCTCCATCCTGAGCTCACATATTCATTAAGAAATATCCTTTTTATGAAGAATTTGTTGAAATGTATTATTTATGAAATACCATGATATGCAACTGCATTCTAAAACAGCAAGTGAAAGACTCAGTGATTGTCCAAAAATTCTTATATGAGGTTATTGAAAAAAAAAATCATTAAGACAAGCTCATTAAAATAGATACATTCTAAACATTGATATGGAGAAAGAAATGGCAGCCCACTCTCGTGTTCTTGCCTGGAGAATCCCAGGGACGGGGGAGCCTGGTGGGCTGCCGTCTATGGGATTGCACAGAGTCAGACACGACTGAAGCAACTTAGCAGTAGCAAACATTGATAAATTCCAAATAATCCCGCTATCTCTTCCTTTTCTGTTCTTTAGTCCAACAAGTAAAAAAAAAAAAAATAGGCACTTAGAGGACAGAAAACAATTTGAGGTACTAATGGTAAACTGCTTTATTCTTTAGTGTGTTAGATCAAGCATGCCAAACATATATTTCTCTATATTCACATATACATTATATTGGATATCCAATAAGACTTTCTCATATGGCCCACCAAAATTATCAATAAAAATATGACTTTTTAAAATAAATGAGAAAAAGGTGAAATTCATTGTTTTGGGATGAAATGTCCTATAGATATCAATTAGGTCTAACTGGTCTATTGTATCGTTTAAAGTTTGTGTTTCCTTGTTAATTTTCTGTTTAGTTGATCTATCCATAGGTGTGAGTGGGGTATTAAAGTCTCCCACTATTATTGTGTTATTGTTAATTTCTCCTTTCATACTTGTTAGCATTTGTCTTACATACTGCGGTGCTCCCGTGTTGGGTGCATATATATTTATAATTGTTATATCTTCTTCTTGGACTGATCCTTTGATCATTATGTAGTTACCTTCTTTGTCTCTTTTCACAGCCTTTGTTTTAAAGTCTATTTTATCTGATATGAGTATTGCTACTCCTGCTTTCTTTTGGTCCCTATTTGCATGGAAAATCTTTTTCCAGCCCTTCACTTTCAGTCTGTATGTGTCCCTTGTTTTGAGGTGGGTCTCCTGTAGACAACATATGTAGGGGTCTTGTTTTTGTATCCATTCAGCCAGTCTTTGTCTTTTGGTTGGGGCATTCAACCCATTTACATTTAAGGTAATTACTGATAAGTATGATCCCGTTGCCATTTACTTTATTGTTTGGGGTTCGAATTTATACACCATTTTTGTGTTTCCTGTCTAGAGAATATCCTTTAGTATTTGTTGGAGAGCTGGTTTGGTGGTGCAGAATTCTCTCAGCTTTTGCTTGTCTGAGAAGCTTTTGATTTCTCCTTCATACTTGAATGAGATCCTTGCTGGGTACAATAATCTGGGCTGTAGGTTATTTTCTTTCATCATTTTAAGTATGTCCTGCCATTCCCTCCTGGCTTGAAGAGTTTCTATTGAAAGATCACCTGTTATCCTTATGGGAATTCCCTTGTGTTTATTTGTTGTTTTTCCCATGCTGCTTTTAATATTTGTTCTTTGTGTTTGATCTTTGTTAATTTGATTAATATGTGTCTTGGGGTGTTTTGCCTTGGGTTTATCCTGTTTGGGATTCTCTGGGTTTCTTGGACTTGGGTGATTATTTCCTTCCCAAGTTTAGGGAAGTTTTCAACTATTATCTCCTCAAGTATTTTCTTATGGTCTTTCTTTTTTTGTCTTCTTCTTCTGGAACCCCTATGATTCAAATGTTGTAGCATTTAATATTGTCCTGGAGGTCTCTGAGATTGTCCTCATTTTCTTTTAATTCGTTTTTCTTTTATTCTCTCTGATTCATTTATTTCTACCATTCTATCTTCTAATTCACTAATCCTATCTTCTGCCTCTGTTATTCTACTATTTGTTGCCTCCAGAGTGTTTTTAATTTCATTTATTGCATTATTCATTATATATTGACTCTTTTTTATTTCTTCTAGGTCCTTGGAACATAGGTCTAGGAACCTTCTACAGGATAGATCACATCCTGGGCCATAAAGCTAGCCTTGGTAAATTCAAAAAAATAGAAATCATTCCAAGCATCTTTTCTGACCACAATGCAGTAAGATTAGATCTCAATTACAGGAGAAAAACTATTAAAAATTCCAACATATGGAGGCTGAACAACACGCTGCTGAATAACCAACAAATCACAGAAGAAATCAAAAAAGAAATCAAAATTTGCATAGAAATGAATGAAAATGAAAACACAACAACCCCAAACCTGTGGGACACAGTAAAAGCAGTCCTAAGGGGAAAGTTCATAGCAATACAGGCACACCTCAAGAAACAAGAAAAAAGTCAAATAAATAACCTAACTCTACACCTAAAGCAACTAGAAAAGGAAGAAATGAAGAACCCCAGGGTTAGTAGAAGGAAAGAAATCTTAAAAATTAGAGCAGAAATAAATGCAAAAGAAACAAAAGAGACCATAGCAAAAATCAACAAAGCCAAAAGCTGGTTCTTTGAAAGGATAAATAAAATTGACAAACCATTAGCCAGACTCATCAAGAAACGAAGGGAGAAAAATCAAATCAATAAAATTAGAAACGAAAATGGAGAGATCACAACAGACAACACAGAAATACAAAGGATCATAAGAGACTACTATCAACAATTATATGCCAATAAAATGGACAACGAGGAAGAAATGGACAAATTCTTAGAAAAGTACAACTTTCCAAAACTCGACCAGGAAGAAATAGAAAACCTTAACAGACCTATCACAAGCACGGAAATTGAAACTGTAATCAAAAATCTTCCAGCAAACAAAAGCCCAGGTCCAGACAGCTTCACAGCTGAATTCTACCAAAAATTTAGAGAAGAGCTAACACCTATCCTGCTCAAACTCTTCCAGAAAATTGCAGAGGAAGGTAAACTTCCAAACTCATTCTATGAGGCCACCATCACCCTAATACCAAAACCTGACAAAGATCCCACAAAAAAAGAAAACTACAGGCCAATATCACTGATGAACATAGATGCAAAAATCCTTAACAAAATTCTAGCAATCAGAATCCAACAACACATTAAAAAGATCATACACCATGACCAAGTGGGCTTTATCCCAGGGATGCAAGGATTCTTCAATATCCACAAGTCAATCAATGTAACACACCACATTAACAAATTGAAAAATAAAACCCATATGATTATCTCAATAGATGCAGAGAAAGCCTTTGACAAAATTCAACACCCATTTATGATAAAAACTCTCCAGAAAGCAGGAATAGAAGGAACATACCTCAACATAATAAAAGCTATATATGACAAACCCACAGCAAACATTATCCTCAATGGTGAAAAATTGAAAGCATTTCCTCTAAAGTCAGGAACAAGACAAGGGTGCCCACTTTCACCATTACTATTCAACATAGTTTTGGAAGTTTTGGCCACAGCAATCAGAGTAGAAAAAGAAATAAAAGGAATCCAAATTGGAAAAAAATAAAATAAAATAAATGAAAAGCAAGAATATGTAGATAATAAGCTCCTCTCAATTAGGCAATGACGTACTAATTATTTATTTGGCCAATTATAATATTTCCCCTAATAGTATTATAATTTTAATATATACCTATTTTAATAATGTTTTTTCTTGACCTAGTTCTTCTTCAAAATATATGATAGTAATTTTTCTTACCATTTAAGTGTTTATTTTATTGCTTGGTGTAGAACTTACCTTTTTTTCTATCTTTCATTAACTAACTCATTCACCTCTATATCCAGTTTAAATTCAGCCTATTCCACAAACTACGTGTTTTTTTGTGTGCCTGACTCTTATCTTTCTTATAAGCTAAAAGTAAATTTTTATTTCTTTGATTTTCTTAAAAACTATTCTGTCATAGTTCTTACAAGCCTTATCCAAGATCTGGTGTTGACCTTTCAGATTTACTAAGCAGACTGAAAGTTCCTTGATAGCAAGCACAGGTCTGATTTACCATTAAATTCACAGTTAGACAGGAACTAAAAGCTCAAACTGGGCCATTAGCAGACCTCAAAATGATCAGTGATTTGTGTCACAAAGGGAAAGGTAGATGGCAGCATCCTGTAAGTGACATCAGTAATTCACATAGTCTTATTGTTCAGAAATGTATGCCTCTCATTCACAGGGAGCTAGCAGTCAAATTTATTCAGTTGCTGTTGCTAGAAAATCTTCAAATTATTATTAATAGCCAAGTTCTACCAAATACAATTTCTTTCCAAGAATTATATTATTTTCTTCTCCAAACTTTTCTCATGACAGAACAAAAGGGAATACAACTCTGAAAGCCTGATTGCAAAAGGATAATCATTTTAGTTGAGAAAGAAAACTGCATGATGTGAAAGTTTAACCTAATAGTATTTTTGAGATTTTAAGATCCAATACACATATACATGTACACACATGGATTCTTCCTAGCCTTTCTTTATTACAAATTTAGGATTATGGTTAATAATAAACTAAATCTTTAGGACTCTAGACATGTAGTTCTAAGAATACTACAGTTAACTATTATAAACCTTTCTCCCTAATTACCAGAAACTGTTATCCTGAGGGATAAAATAATGTGAATTTCCATTTTTAACACATTACCAAAATTTCATAGCATAGGTAACTCACACATCAATAAAGATGGTCAACTCCTCATTTCAAAGCTCAGCAATGCTATTCTTTTTGTGATAAAATTTGCAATATTTTTTCAATCAGTGCTTCAAAGTATATTAACCCATAACTGCTAATCATTGAATTTATTTTTAGGTATATATATTCTTTCTTTAGATAATGAATAACCTTTATGTGATGACAATCTCTATTCTTATTGTTTTCAACACAGTACTGTTTATTTTTATTTTAAAACCAAGCATTTACATTTGATGAATACAAAATAAATAGCCAGAAAGCCAGCCTAATGCATACCTTCATGAGTTACCAGAAGAAAAAATCCTTTCCTTTCACCAGTTTCAGAGACTAATGGCAACATATGGTTTAGAAAAAAGTATCATATGCAAAGGAAAAGTTAAATTTTAAAACTGATACAAAAGCTTTATAAAATTCTGAATTCTGATCAGATCAGATCAGTCGCTCAGTCGTGTCCAACTCTTTGCGACCCCATGAATCTCAGCACGCCAGGCCACCAACTCTCGGAGTTCACTGAGACTCACATCCGTCTAGTCACTGATGCCATCCAGCCATCTCATCCTCTGTCATGCCCTTCTCCTCCTGCCCCCAATCCCTCCCAGCATCAGAGTCTTTTCCAATGAGTCAACTCTTCGCATGAGGTGGCCAAAGTACTGGAGTTTCAGCTTTAGCATCATTCCTTCCAAAGAAATCCCAGGGCTGATCTCCTTCAGAATGGACGGGTTGGATCTCCTTGCAGTCCAAGGGACTCTCAAGAGTCTTCTCCAACACCACAGTTCAAAAGCATCAATTCTTCGGCGCTCAGCCTTCTTCACAGTCCAACTCTCACATCCATACATGACCACTGGAAAAACCATAGCCTTGACTAGACGAACCTTTGTTGGCAAAGTAATGTCTCTGATTTTCAATATGCTATCTAGGTTGGTCATAACTTTCCTTCCAAGGAGTAAGCGTCTTTTAATTTCATGGCTGCAGTCACCATCTGAAGTGATTCTGGAGCCCAGAAAAATAAAGTCTGACACTGTTTCCACTGTTTCCCCATCTATTTCCCATGAAGTGGTGGGATCGAATGCCATGATCTTCGTTTTCTGAATGTTGAGCTTTAAGCCATCTTTTTCACTCTCCGCTTTCACTTTCATCAAGAGGCTTTTGAGTTCCTCTTCACTTTCTGCCATATCTGATAGTCATGCCAAATCATCAGGTTATACCTTACTTATTTCCTTTGCATTATTGTTAACTAAATATTAATCACAGTTATTCATTCTGTACAATGTCTCAGAAGATTCAAAAATAAAATGTCAGCTTACTTATTAAAGAGTTTGATTAAGAAGAAAATATTTTATTGAAATATAAAAAAAGAGATTCAAAATCAATTAATAGTATCTTGTTCTTGGGAAGTTTGGAAATAATAGCTCATTCAAGTTTGCAACACTTTGCAAATAGCTTCAAACTAATCCGGGGTGCACTAGAAAACAATAGCTATACTTTCAAAATTTAAACAATACATAGTGGAGAAATTGATACTAAAAAATAGTCATTTCTAATCCATCTCTAAACTAAACTTTCAAATTTAAAATATTCAACTGAATGAACTCAAACTATAATTTTCAAGCTAAGATAAACTTTACATAAACAATTATCTATTTCATATAATCTAAGAATAAGTAATTTTAACATAAGGAAATGTTTTAATTTCCTGTTGATAAACTGTACAAAGAATTCTTACAATGAAATTTGGATACTATAATTTGTAACTTGTGTCATGTAACTTCATAAAGATTAATTTGCTAATATTATGTGTATTTGTTTCATATTCAAAATAGCTGAGATTGCTGATTGGCAAGATTCAAAATAATGAATTTAGTCACCTTTAAATCTTCCTTTAAAATCTCCTAAAAGAATTTTCAAATATTTTTTGTTTCATTGCAATTTTAAAAATAATTTCTGAGACATAATTTTTAAAATAAGTAAATAAATTAGGTATGGCTTTTTAAATATTTATGTATCTTCAGTATATTTAATGTCAGTTTTTATGCTTTGCTTTCTGAGGAATAATATCTAGTTTCCTTCCCTCTTCCCTGCCTGCCTCCCTCCCCACCTCCCACCCTTCCTTCCTCCCTGTCTCCCTCCTTCCTTCCTTCTTTCATTTCTAGTAAGGCCAAATGAAAAAACTGACTTTGTTAAATAACACTTGTCATCAGGTCTCATAATTCGGAAAATCTCAGTACAGATCAAAATACACAGCTCCTAACATCAAGCTTCAGCATCATTAGAAATATATTTGAGTGATGAAGTTCCACTGTGGGTTTGTATTGTCTTGTTAATGATGCTCTGTTATACCCAAATTCTCAGGTATATCTGTATTAGAAAGAGTTCATGTGGAAGTGGAGTATCTAGAAGTTTATTTTTCTAAACTAGTGGTTATAGAGGGGAAACAATTCTATCTCCCTATCAGGGGACATTTGGAGATACAGAGAGAGATTTTTGGGTGTCACAGTTTGAGGAACAGTGTTACTGGAGTGAGTAAATACCAGAAACTTGCTAAATAACCAATGTACAAGACCATCCTTTTCAACACGGACTAATGCAGCCCCCAATGTCAATAGGACTGAAAAAAAAAAAGCCGTGTTCTAGACCAATCTTTGCCCTTAAGAAGTTTTCATGTATACTCAGAGTCTATAAATCCCATTTTGAAGACTTTGCTGGGGCCATTCTACTATTTTTATTTTCAACAGTTCATTGACTTCTATTTGGGAGTCAAGGACAAACACTTGAATTGTCAAACACCATTTCTTCAGATGGAAAAGGCAGAATGCTACAGAATGGGAAAAGTTTTACACCAAGCATGCACACCTACCCATATACTCACAAATATACCAAATACCATACATATTTGGAGGAATCATGTTTTGCCTGAATGGGAGATATTAAAGTAGCAGTTCTTCATTGCCCAAATATAATTGCAATGTCTCACTTGGATTGAACTTTTCCCAAACCTGTGCTTTTCCTTCCTGTGCTTTCATCTTCATGAGACAACCTTTCTTGTTCTCATATCACAATGCAATTTTTAAAATCCCATTGTCTGGGGGGAGTTTAATTTTTACTTCTCAATTTTTGTGAATCAGTTCAGTTCAGTCATTCAGTCGTGTCCAACTCATTGTAACCCCATGGACTGCAGCACGCCAGGCTTCCCTGTCCATCATCAACTCCCAGAGTTTACTCAAATGCATGTCCATTGAGTCAGTGATGCCATCCAACCACCTCATTCTCTGTCGTCCCCTTCTCCTCTCGCCTGCAATCTTTCCCGGCATCAGAGTCTTTTCAAATGAGTCATTTCTTTGCATCAGGTGGTCAAAGTATTGGAGTTTCAGTTTCAACATCAGTCCTTGCAATGAACATTCAGAACTGAATATATGTCTATATATACATATTTTATGAATACATGTCTATAAAACACATAACATTTTATATGCATATAACAGATTAAATAATGACAACATTTCACATTAATGTTACATTAAAGGAGACTTCTAGAGGCACAATGCTGTGATAAAAAAGAGATTTTAATGAAAAGAATTTCAGCTTATATAGTAGACCAGTGGAGAACATAAACTTGTACAAAAGGCACTTCCATGTCCCATCAGTAAAAATTTGTCTCTGACACGAAAAGTATATCAGATGACTCTAATGAAAAAAAGAGTTACTTACATCTTTAAAGTAAAAACAGTTTGCTCAACTTTCCCAAAAGTTAAAGTGGACTATAACATCTAAGTCCCAAGTCTGTTCAAAGCTATTTACATGACTTCTATAATGAGATAAATTGGAGAGAAAATAAATTATTAACATGGTTCTTGGTATTCCTTAAAGAAAATTATTCAGTTCTAACTTTAGGTCCTTAGGAAGACACAGACATACACACACAAATAGAAATCCTTACTTTTACCTTTTAATAAAGAGTCTAAGGGAAATTTAAATTTTAAATTTAATTTTAATTCTAAATTTAATTTTAAATTATATTTTAAATTAAATATTAACATGGGTAATTTAATAATTTAACATGGTTACATTATTAACATGGTATTTGGTATTCTTTAAAGAAAATGATTCAGTTCTAACTTTAAGTCTTAAGAACAGACACATGCACAGACACACACACAAACACACACACAAACACAAATTCTTACTTTTACCTTCTAATAAAGAGTCTAAGGGAAAGCTTTACTCAGACGTCCTGGAATGTGAAGTCAAGTGGGCCGAAGGAAGCATCACTACAAACAAAGCTAGTGGAGGTGATGGCATTCCAGTTGAGCTATTTCAACTCCTAAAAGATGATGCTGTGAAAGTGCTGCACTCAATATGCCAGCAAATTTGGAAAACTCAGCAGTGGCCACAGGACTGGAAAAGGTCAGTTTTCGTTCCAATCCCAAAGAAAGGCAATGCCAAAGAATGCTCAAACTACTGCACAATTGCACTCATCTCACACGCTAGCAAATTAATGCTCAAAATTCTCCAAGCCAGGTTTCAACAGTATGTGAACTGTGAACTTCCAAATGTTCAAGCAGAATTTAGAAAAGGCATAGTAACCACAGATCAAATTGCCATCATCCATTGGATCATCGGAAAAGCAAGAGAGTTCCAGAAAAACACCTGCTTCTGCTCTATTGACTACGCCAGAGCCTTTGACTCTGGCTTTGACTTTGTCTGTGACTCTCTCTTTGACCTTGTGTGGATCACAATGATCTGTGGAAAATTCTTAAAGAGATGGGAATACCAGACAACCTGACCTGCCTCCTGAGAAATCTGTATGCAGGTCAAAAAGCAACAGTTAGAACTGGAAATGGAAAAACAGACTGGTTACAAATCAAGAATGGAATACGTCAAGGCTGATTATTGTCACCCTGCTTATTTAACTGATATGCAGAGTACATTATGCGAAATGCCAGGCTGGATGAAACACAAGCTGGAATCAAGATTGTGGGAGAAATATCAATAACCTTAGATATGCAGATGACATCACCCTTATGGCAGAAAGTGAAGAACTAAAAAGTCTCTTGATGAAAGTGAATGAGGAGAGTGAAAAAGTTGGCTTAAAACTCAATATTCAGAAAACCAAGATCATGGCATCTGGTCCCATCACTTCATGGCAAATAGATGGGGAAACAATGGAAACACTGAAAGACTTTATCTTGGGAGGGCAAAAATCACTGCAGATGGTGACTGCAACCATAAAATTAAAAGACACTTGTTCCTTGGAAGAAAAGCTATGACTGACCTAAACAGGATATTAAAAAGAGGAAACATTACTTTGCCAACAATGGTTCATCTAGTTAAGGCTATGGTTTTTACTGTAGTTATGTATGGATGTGAGAGTTGGACTATAAAGAAAGCTGAACACCAAAGAATTGATGCTTTTGAACTGTGGTGTTGGAGAAGACTCTTGAGAGTCCCTTGGAGAGCAAGGAGATCCAACCAGTCCATCCTAAAGGAAATCAGTCCTGAATATTCATTGTAAGTCCTGATGCTGAAGCTGAAGCTCCAATACTTTGGCCACCTGATGGGAAGAACTGACTCTTTGGAAAAGACCCTGATGCTGGGAAAGATTGAAGGCAGGAGAAGAAGGGGATGACAGAGGATGAGTTGGTTGGATGGCATCATCGAGTTGATAGACATGAGTTTGAGCAAGCTCTGGGAGTTGGTGATAGACAGGGAAGCCTGGCGTGCTGCAGCCCATGGGTTCACAAAGAGTTGGACATAACTGAATGACTGAACTGAACTGAATGTTTTAAAAAATCTACATTGCAAATATAACTCACATTAAGATTAACAGGGATTATGCATTTATTAACTTCAAGAAGATACTATGTGCTAACATATCTCATTTTTTATGAAACATATCTCACTTGCCATTCATGTGAATATCTTGGAAGCTCCATGCATGCATGCCTGCTTGCTGTGTCGCTTTAGTTCTGTCCGACTCTTTGCTACCCTATAGACTGTAGCCAGCCAGGTTCCTCTGTCCATGTGATTCTCCAGGCAAGAATACTGGAGTGGGTCACCATGCCCTCTTCCAGGGGATCTTCCTGACCCAAGGATCGCACCTACGTCTCCTGCCGCTCCTGCATTGCAGGCAGATACTTTACCACTGAGCCACCAGGGAAGCCCTGGAAGCTCCATATATATATATACCAAAAAGATAAGTGTCCGTCATGAATGTCATTTATTTTTATATACCAACACAAACTCTGTATGAAGTACTAATAAAATGCTTTGTAAAGAGTCTTAATCATAAGCAGAAGGAAAATAAAAGAGAAATTTTATAGTGACATAAGAAGCTAGTACTATGCAATTCTGCATCCTAATAATTCTTTTCTATTTATTTTAAATTTGGCACTATTCAGTTATTAGAGGGCCTTATGAAGATTAAAGGAAAGATAGCAAAGAAACTCTCCTAACTTCTTGAATATTCTTCTTTTAAAAACCGAATCCAGTGACAGTGTTTGAAGAATTGTCTGAGCTCTAGTTGTGTTGCAGATGATTCATATTCCAAAGGGTTGACTCCAGTCTCATACTTAGATGATTTAAGTGGCTGATATGGCATCAAAGTGGTAAATATATGAAGGAGGAGAGCTTCATATTTTCACCCAAATTAATAAAACTCCATTTCAATTTCCATAAGTTAACAAAAATAAATCAGGTTTTAAATTATTATTTGATCTGATAACATTCTTTGTTACCGTTCTCATTTACAAGAATACAGAACTATACCTATTAAATATTCAGAAATCTAATATATATCTATAGAATCCACAAAGTCATATAAGACGTAATTATAGTCTCTCCTCTGATTTACACTATTTTTGTATTCTAATGCAACTAGAATAAGAGACAGAACTCTGAGCATTGACTTTGAAGCCCTGCATGGAGTGGTTCCTGGCTAACCTCCAGTCTCAAAGCTCAAAAATCCTCGGTGATCTCATATAATCCAGCCACACTCGTCATGGTCTCCCCTCTGAGCCCCTCTAATTCTTGCCCTTGATAACCTTTCATCAACCAAACCAGCTTCCATGATCAGCCTGTGTTCACCTACATTTAAATGCTCAATAAAGTACTCCAATCACTCTAAATCCCTTGGCCCTCTACATTTTCTTCATGGCTCCTATAATTACTTACAAATACTTGCTCTATTTTATCTTTATCTATTCATTTCTTTATTGTCTGTTCTCCCACTAGGTTTTTTAAGCTCTCAGGTAATTTAATAGCGTGGGCATTTCCTTGGTTGTTTGTTGTTGAGTCACCAAGTCGTGTCCGACTCTTTTGCAACCTCGTGGACTGTAGCCTGCCAGGCTCCTCTGTCCATGAGATTTTCAGGCAAGAATACTGGAGTGGGTTGCCATTTCCTTCTCCAAGGGATCTTCCCAACCCAGGGATCAAACTCGTGGCTCCTGCTGCGTCTCCTGCATTGCAGGCAGATTGTTTACCACTGAGCTACCGGGAAGTTGGCTATTCTCTTACCTGATTTGGGTCCTGGTTCCTTTTAAAATCCCTACCAAAGAGAAATTGTGCAGTTGAAGGCAACCAATATTTAAATAGACCTTTCCATGAGTTTATGTTCCAGAATATTTATTTGACACAGTGATTCTACTTATAACTATCCACTCAATTCTTTCTCCATGAATGTGAGAACAGTAGAGCATTTTCATTCTTTGCTTCGGTTTGTGTGAGTAAACAAAAAGCAAACTTGTTTTGCTTTTTTTATTTTTTTAAAGAAAGGCAAGAGGTAGAGTTTTGGGTTTCTTGCTCACAGCTGTATTCTTGGCACCTATACAAGTATAGGCACATTAGGAACTCAGTGAATACTTACAGAAGAAAATGAATGAATCAATCTGGTAGGCAATTTGGTATATTAACTTATATGTGAAATACTGGGTGACAGCTTTTGCTTGTTTGTTTTTATTGTTATTGCTATGTATTTGTGATTTCCTGTGTGTTTGTGTGCATGTGTGTGTGTGACCTTGTAAAGAGATTGAGAGCAGTTAAAAATCAATCCATCATACTGTGAATCTGGGAAATGACTACAAAGAATACTGTTTTAATCAGAAGGGAAAATAAAATGACTTTAGACATAAGTACTGAAAATATCACTGTTTCTGTGCATCAAATCTGCTGGCAAACTCCACTCAATATTTTTCTGTCTTTGTTTCAAACACATCAAAATTTTTTCCATGATACCTAGTCCCTTCAAGCCATTCCACTAGCTTCCTTGTTTTTGTTTCTTTTAACAACCAAGATTTTTGAAAGAAATTTTTACAGTGGTTTCCTATCCCCAGTGTGATTTCCTTTTACTTTTTCTCTTCTTCTAGTATATATTTTTTTCTTTTCTAATAGTCTCATTATTTTTTCTTATGTTTCAAATTATTTGGAGATAATAATTATAGTAAATGTTCAAGACCTGTTGCTTCTGGTCTTCAAATAACTATTATATTTTCCTTTCTATTTGTATCACATCTCCAATAACTTTTTTTCTGGACATATCAACAATCCCTTGTTTTTCGACATCTAGTCCTTATGTGAAATAAGCAGTTTCTAATAATACACAGTTTTAAACCAGTATATTAGACTTTTGTGTATATTAGTATATTAGACTATATTATATTAGTATTACATATGATATATAGTATACTAGTATTATATCAGTATATACAATATGCTACCTGAACCGTGAACTTCCTGATGTTCAAGCTAGTTTTAGAGAAGTCAGAGGAACCAGAGATCAAATTGCCAACATCCGCTGGATCATGGAAAAAGCAAGAGATTTCCAAAAAATCTATTTCTGCTTTATTGACTATGCCAAAGCCTTTGACTGTGTGGATCACAATAAACTGTGGAAAATTCTGAAAGAGATGGGAATACCAGACCACCTGACCTGCCTCTCGAGAAATCTGTATGCAGGTCAGGAAGCAACAGTTAGAACTGGACATGGAACAACAGACTGGTTCCAAATAGGAAAAGGCATACGTCAAGGCTGTATATTGTCACCCTGCTGATTTAACTTTTATGCAGAGTACATCATGAGAAACCCTAGGCTGGAAGAAACACAAGCTGGAATCAGGATTGCCAGGAGAAATATCAATAACCTCAGATATGCAGATGACAACACCCTTATGGCAGAAAGTGAAGAGGAACTAAAAAGCCTCTTGATGAAAGTGAAAGAGGAGAGTGAAAAAGTTGGCTTAAAGTTCAACATTCAGAAAACGAAGATCAGGGCATCCGGTCCCACCACTTCATGGGAAATAGATGGGGAAACAGTGGAAACAGTGTCAGACTTTATTTTTTAGGGCTCCAAAATCACTGCAGATGGTGACTGCAGTCATGAAATTAAAAGATGCTTAGTCCTTGGAAGGAAAGTTATGACCAACCTAGATAGCATATTCAAAAGCAGAGACATTACTTTGCCAACAAAAGTTCGTCTAGTCAAGGCTATGGTTTTCCCTGTGGTCATGTGTGGATGTGAGAGTCGGACTATGAAGAAAGCTGAATGCCAAAGAATTGATGCTTTTGAACTGTAGTGTTGGAGAAGACTCTTGAGAGTCCCTTGGACTGCAAGGAGATGCAACCAGTCCATTCTGAAGGAGATCAGCCCTGGGATTTCTTTGGAAGGAATGATGCTAAAGCTGAAACTCCAGTACTTTGGCCACCTCATATGAAGAATTGACTCATTGGAAAAGACTTTGATGCTGGGAGGGATTGGGGGCAAAAGGAAAAGGGGATGACAGAGGATGAGATGGCTGGATGGCATCACTAATTCGATGGACGTGAGTCTGAATGAACTCCGGGAGTTGGTGATGGACAGGGAGGCCTGGTGTGCTGCGATTCATGGGGTCACAAAGAGTCGGACACGACTGAGCAACTGAACTGAACTGAACTGAATACTATAATATATAGTATTATATTAGTATATATATAATACAATATATTAGTATTTTATTAGCATATTAGACTATGGTGTTACACTGGGGGAAATGTTTGTTAGCTGGTTTTACTGGTCTCCTGATTTTTTTTCAGTTTATTTCACCTTATTACTCTATTTCACTATTTTACTGTGATAAGAACTCTTAATATTATATCTACTCTCTTACTAAATTTTCATGAGTATAATACTTCCCTGGTGCCTCACACAGTAAAGAATCTGCCTGCAATGTGGGAGACCTGGGTTCAGTCCTTGGGTTGGGAAGATCCCCTGGAGGAGGGCATGGCAACCCACTCCAGTATTCTTGCCTGGATAAGCCCATGGACAGAGGAGCCTGACGGCCACATGGGGTCACAAAGAGCTGGACATGACTGAGCGACTAAGCACAGCACAATTGACTGTAGGAACACTGTTGAGCAGGGTATCCATAAAGTTTACTCATTTTGCTTAGCTGAAAGTTTATACTTGCGAATTAGTAACTCTCCATTTCCTCACTTCCACAACTCTTGGAAATCACTACTCCATTATAAATCTCATTATTATAGACACTTTGAGCAGTATTTGTGTTTCTGTGACTGACATTTCATTTAGTATAATGGCTATAAGTTTCATTTACACTGTAAATTGAAAATTTTCCTTTTTTTAAAGAATTGAAATGTAGTCCATTGTGTGTCTATATTTACCTATCAATATATACAAATATACGTATTATATTTTATTTATTCATTAACCTGTCAATAAACATTTAGGTTGTTTCTATATCTTAGCTGTTGGGAATAGTATTGCAATGAACACGGGAGTGCTAAAACTCTCTGAAATTCTGGTATTTAGTCTTTTGGATAAATACTCTGAAGAGGGATTTCTGGATCGTATGGTTGTTCTACTTTTAGTTTTCTGAAGAGTTTAAACAGTGTGCACCATTTCTAAATCCCATTAACAGTGTGTAGGGATTCCAGTTTGGAAAGCGTGTGATCTACATGTGTTTATCAATACTTAGTGACTCCTCTTTTACAGTCATATTCCTGATGAATATGAGTTGAAATATTATTGTGGTTTTTATTTCTAGTTCCCTGATTATGGAGCTGCACATTTTTCATATACCAATTGGCTATTAGTATGTCTTATTTGGGGAATAACTGTTCACGTGTTTATCCAATTTTTGATTGTGATATTAGATTTTTGCTAACAAGCTGTAGGAATTCTTAATATTTTGAGGATTAACTCCTTATCAGATGTATGATTCATCAATATTTTCTCCCATCTGTAGACTGCCTTTTCACTTTGCTGACTGTATCATTTGCTGTGCAGAAGCTTTTAGTTTGATGTAGTCTTCTTATTTATTTATTTATGTTGCACTTTTGGTGTCATAGCCACAAAATCATTGCCAAGGTCAGTTGACCATACTCTCATGTATTATTTCTGGACTCTATTCCATTCCATCAGTCTCTAAGTTTGTCTGTGTGCCAATACAATATGTTTTTGATTATTACAGTTTTATAGTACAGCTTGATATCAGGACATATGTCTCCAGCTTTGTTCTTGCTCCCCATTGCTTTGGCTATTTCTGGACTTTTGTGGTTTCATATGAAATGTGAATTTTCTATTTCTGGAAAAAAAATGCCAATGGGAGTTTGATAGACATTGCAATGAATCTGTGGATTATTTTGGGTGAACTGTGTACATTTTAGCAATATTGCATTTTCCAATCCATGACTATGACATTTCTTTTCATTCATTTGGGTATTCTTTCCCTTTTTTCACCAAGGTTTCATAGTTTTCAGAACACAGTTTGATAATTTTTATCTCCGTAGTGAAGTTCATCCCTCAATAGTTTATTCTTTTGGGTGATGTTATAAATGGCATTGTTTTCCTGATCTTCCTTTCAAGTGGTTTGTTGTTAGTATACAGCAACACAACCGATTTTGTATGCTGATATTTTATTCTGCAGCTTTCCTGTATTAATTGATTAGTTCTAACAGTTTTCTCTATGCAGTTGCTAGGATTTTCTCGGTATAAGATAATGTCATCTGGAATGTTACTAAGAGACTACGATGAGCACATAGAATTGACATCAGGGTTCTAAAGGATCTATCCTTTGGTATCATTCTTATGGTCATCAGTTCAGTTCAGTCACTCAGTAGTGTCCAACTCTTGGTGACCCCATGAACCACAGCATGCCAGGCCTCCCTGTCCATTACCAACTCCTGGAGTCCACCCAAACCCATCTCCGTTGAGTCAATGATGCCATCCAACAATCTCATCCTCTGTCGTCCTCTTCTCCTCCTGCCCTCAATCTCTCCCAGCATCAGGGTCTTTTCAAATGAATCAGCTCTTCGCATCAGGGCGCCAAAGTACTGGAGTTTCAGCTTCAACATAAGTCCTTCCAATGAACACTCAGGACTGATCTCCTTTAGGATGGACTGCTTGGAGCTCCTTGCAGTCCAAGGGACTCTCAAGAGTCTTCTCCAGCAGGCCGCTGCCGCCACTTTGTCGAGTCGCCGCTGCCACTGGGGAGATGGAGGGGCCGGGACTGGGCTCGCAGTGCAGGAATCACAGCCATGGCCCCTACCCTCATAAGAAGAAAAAAAAAAAAAAAAGAGTCTTCTCCAACACCACAGTTCAAAAGCATAAATTCTTCGGTCCTTGGCTTTCTTTATAGTCTAACTCTCACATCCATACATGACCACTGGAAAAACCATAGCCTTGACTAGATGGACCTTTGTTGGCAAAGTAATGTCTCTGCTTTTTGATATGCTGTCTAGGTTGGTCATAAGCTTCTTTCCAAGGAGTACGCATCTTTTAATTTAATGGCTGCAGTCGCCATCTGCAGTGATTTTGGAGCCCACAAAAATAAAGTCTGACACTGTTTCCACTGTTTGCCCATCTATATGCCATGAAGTGATGGGACCGGATGCCATGATCTTAGTTTTCTGAATGTTGAGCTTTATGCCAACTTTTTCACTCTCCTCTTTCACTTTCATCAAGAAGCTCTTTAGTTCTTCACTTTCTGCCATAAGGGTGGTGTCATCTGCATACCTGAGGTTATTGATATTTCTCCCGGCAATCTTGATTCCAGCTTGTGCTTCCTCCAGCCCAGCATTTCTTATGATGTACTCTGAATATAAATTAAATAAGCAGGGTGACAATATATAGCCTTGATATATGCCTTTTTCTATTTAGAACCAGTCTGTTGTTCCATGTCCAGTTCTAACTGTTGCTTCCTGACCTGCATATAGGTTTCTGAAGAGGCAGGTCAGGTGGTCTGGTATGCCCAATTCTTTTAGAATTTTCCACAGTTTATTGTGATCCACAGTCAAAGGCTTTGGCATAGTCAATAAAGCAGAAATAGATGTTTTTCTGGAACTCTCTTGCTTTTCCAATGATCCAGCAAATGTCCACCATTTGATCTCTGTTTCCTCTGCCTTTTCTAAATCCAGCTTGAACATCTGGAAGTTCATGGTTCACCCATTGCTGAAGCCTGGCTTGGAGAATATTAAGCATTGCTTTACTAGCGTGTGAGATGAGTGCAATTGTGCAGTAGTTTGAGCATTCTTTGGCATTGCCTTTCTTTGGGATTGGAATGAAAACTGACCTTTCCCAGTCCTGTGGCCATGGTCATGAAGGCCATTTTTGTGGATTTGTGTGGATTAAAACCCAACTGGGGAGGGCTTGTTTGTGTTAGTCATTCAGTCCTTTCCAACTCTTTGGGACCCTATGCATTGTAGCTCACCAGGCAATCTGTCCATAGGATTGTCTAGGCAAGAATACTGAAGTGTGTTGCTATGCCCTCCTCCAGGGGATCTGCCTGATCCGGGGATTGAATCTGCATGTCCTGCATTTCCTGCACTGATGGCATATTCTTTACCACTAGCACCACCTGGGAACTCAGGGAAGGGCTAATGGTCAGACAAATATTGCAAAGAATAACTCTTCCAGAAGTGAAACGTGAGATGGATATCTTTTCTTATTTTAAGATGGTTGTTCTTGCTAATTATTTTTCAAAATATTATACTAATATATATGATTATTACTTGTGAAAGTGAAAACGAAGTCGCTCAGTTGTGTCTGACTCTTTGCGACCCCATGGACTGTTGCCTACCACGCTCCTCCATCTATGGGATTTTCCAGGCAAGAGTACTGGAGTGGGTTGCCATTTCCTTCTCCAGAGGATCTTCCTGATCCAGGGATCAAACCCAGATCTCCCACATTGTAGGCAGACGCTTTACCGTCTGAGCCACCAGGTATATTAGGCAATATTTGTATTTATTATATCAGTAAGTCAGTGTAAAAGAGCATCTTTACATATCCCAAAGAATCTTTGATGGTGTTTAATACATATTTTGTAATTTGCAAGTCTGTGCAGTAAACTGTTCTAGGAAACTGCTAGAGCATATGAGTTGTGCACAGATTAATATCTAAATACATAGGTTTTAATTAGAAATCCCAATATCTTGCTGTAAGCCAGCCAAGTGATATTTGAGTTCATGTAAGAAAAATTTTCTAATGGAATTGTCAAGAAAATTATAAAGGTGAAGAGTAAGAAGCATAGATTTATATTTTCTGTATATAAAACTTTATTACATTGTGAAAAATACATAAGTTGATTTTTAAACAGAATGAGAAGCTTCTTAAAAGATTCCATGTGTGACAGTGTGTGCATGTGTGTGTATATCTCTGTTTCTATTTTTTTTATCTGTACACAAAATCATGATGTCTCAAAATTGTGTGAAAAGGCAGAACACTGACCAAATTATATATGAACACATGATTTATTTTATTAAATAAATTAAATAAAATTTTACCTTTTAGAAATAAATATTTTAAATGTAAAAAAACAATATCATAATTGGAAAATTAGCCAAAAATATAGATATGCATTTATCTTATATGATCAGGGAGACATTTCACATGATACTTAAAATTTTGCAATATATGATCACATCAATATTTTAATGTGCACCTTAAACTACAGTTCATATGAAGATAGAAGGTAAGAGCAAGCATAAACTGAGCATTTTCTTCATGTATACATATCATGCTCAATATAAGTCAAAAATTATTATAGAGAATTATAAATCAAAAAGACAAAGAAATCAGTATTTCCAGGCAATTTCTAAAATAGATGTATAGATGTCAAGAGGTATTTCCCTAACACAATTTGCAAGAATGAAAACAATTATTAATTCCAATAATAGCAGGTGGAAGAAGAAATCAACAGTTCCCTACACTACGGCTGCAAGTGCAGAATGGTATAATAGTTTTGGATTCCCTGGAATAAACTTGGCAGTTTATATCAAGCACAATTAAAAATAAGATTCTTTGTCCCAGGTTTACTACATTTAGGAATTTTCTCTTTTATGGTTACCATAAATATACAAACAATTAATACAAAGTTATTTTAGATATACATGTATGAGGTACAATTTAAACCTTGGCAATAGAAAATTCCTAAAATAAAATAGGCTCGTTTATAAGGTAAGTTGTTAAATATAAATGTAAAATGCAGGGGATTTCTGATCATGAACATGAACATGAAAAAAAAATCTATAATATGTTGGTAAATTTGACAATTTCTAACTTGCATTCCATGATGCTGAAACTGAAACTCCAATACTTTGGCCACCTGATGCGAAGAACTGACTCATTGGAAAAGACCCTGATGCTGGGAAAGACTGACGGCAGAAGGAGAAGAGGACCGCAGAGGATTAGATGGTTGGATGGCATCACCGACTCAATGGATATGAGTTTTAGCAAGATCCAGGAGTTGGTGATGGACAGGGAAGCCTGGCATGCTGCAGTCCATTGGATCGCAGAGTCAGACACCACTGAGTGACTGAAATGAACTGAACTGAACTTACATTAATATTCATGTTCACATGTACATACCAAAGACAAACCTCATGTTTGAATTAAAGGCTGATTTTTTTTAATTTAAAGGCTGAATTTAATTAATTTAATTTTAATTATTCTGTGAGGTTTTTCTGCATTATTTTAATTTTATCATGAATATATAATAATTATATGATCAGAAAATAGTCCACTTAAAATTTTTAAATTAATGATAATTTTAAGAGATAACCCACTTTTCTTCTCTCAGTAAGCAAATCTGACCTTTCATTACTTTTTTTTTTTTCATTACTGTGTATGAAATTATTTCAGTGTTCATTCACACCTGTATGTATGTGTATATATATATATATATATATTTTCAGGCAAACTGCTACTGAAGGCAAGAACTGTCCTTCATAATCAATGTCTACCTTCCACTGGGAATCAATCTATAGTCTGCAAACCAGAAAGAAAGTCCTAATGACAGATATTCTCTGAGTTCTTTTAATAAACCTCTTAAGTTATTACATTTTTAAAGCTATATCACTTTAGGTTTACATTTTTCTTTTTTTATTATTATCATTTTTTTTTTTACTTTACAATATTGTATTGGTTTTACCATGGAAATTGAGAACATGTGACATTGGACCTTCTCTTCTTTTAGAGAGTAAAAGCAACACGTAATCCATATTTCATGATTTACCTCTGTATTGCCAAATTCCTTGGCAAAGAACAAATCACTATGAATCCCATGACTGTATTTACATGTGATCAGTTTCAAAATGTTTTAAGACTTAATTACATACAAATCTCCTTCTTTCAGTCTCCCTATTTCTTCTCGCTCTCTCCTTCTCTCTCTCCCTCTCTCTCCAGAAAGCTGGAACTTATAAAATTTGATGACTTTTCAAGAGTCAATTTAGCTTTTTTTCAGGAAAAATCTCTAGAAATTGGTTCTTTGCTTATCTTGAATTACCTATACAAGAGATAATGTAGTTGTACCTAGAAAAAAAAAAAAAGGACTTGGACATCTGACACTAATTTTTTTTTTTTAAATAGAAAAAAAAAAGAATGGAAAGTAAACAAAAGATCTTATGGAACAACAACAACAGAACAGAAATAAAATTTATTCTAAGTGTTGTCAAATAAAGTCAAATTAACTCATGTAGAAATTCAAAATAATAGTGTTAAAAAGACCAAAATTAATGGATTTGTTATGAATATAAAGAGAGTTTTATCACTCTTATCACCCAGAAATTTCCAACGTTTTTAGGAGTTTTTGGCCAAAAACTAAAAGTATAAATAAACCTGTTTACTATAAATCACAATATCACAACCATGTTAATGGATAGAAAGGCTCAGTACTGTCAAGATGTCAGTTCTTTCCAATATGATTTATAAATTCAATGTAATTCTAATAAAAGTCCCAGCAAGTTTAAAAAAAAGAAAGAGAAAATAACTGGTAAAACAGTATTAATACTGAAAATAGAAAATATTCTCAAATGTCATAAAACAGTTTTAAGGACTATGTGCAGAGTAGTTATTATTACTTGATATTTTCCATTATCTGATTTATTTGAACATTTTTCTATTCTCCCTCATTAGTATGGAAATTATGAGTCCGCAAACTTGCAAAACTTTCAGTGATTAGTAAAGTTATATTTTATGACATCATTTTCATATATGCATTCTAAATTACTTTATTTTCAGTGCAAATTATTTTTGTAAGTTTTATTCTTAGACAGTTTTAAATTGTTTTTTAAGACCCTTTCATGAGAAATCTGTATGTAGGTCAAGAAGCAGCAGTTAGAATTGGATATGGAACAAAAGACTGGTTAAAAATAGAGAAAGGAGTACATCAAGGTTGTCACCCTGCTTATTTAACTTACATGCAGAGTATATCATACAAAATGCTAGGTTGGATGTAGCACAAGCTGGAATCAAGATTGCTGGGAGAAATATTAATAACCTTAGATATGCAGATGACCACCCTTATGGCAGAAAGCAAGGAAGAACCAAAGAGCCTCTTGATGAAAGTGAAAGAGGAGAGTGAAAAAGTTGGCTTAAAACTCAACATTCAGAAAACTAAGATCATGGCATCTGGTCCCTTCACTTCATGCAAATAGATGGGGAAACAATGGAAACACTGAAAGACTTTTACTTTGGGGAACTCCAAAATCACTGCAGCCATGAGATTGAAACACGCTTGCTTCTTGGAAGACAAGCCATGACCAACCTAGACAGCATTTTAAGAAGCAGAGACATTACTTTTCTAACAAAGGTCCATCTAGTCAAGGCTCTGGTTTTTCCAGTAGTCATGTATGGATGTGAGAGTTGGACTATAAAGAAAGCTGAGCGCTGAAGAATTGATGCTTTTGAACTGTGGTGTTAAAGACTCTTGAGAGTCCCTTGGACTGCAAAGCGATCAAACCAGACAGTCCTAAAGGAAATCAGTCCTGAATATTCATTGCAAGTACTGAAGCTGAAGCTGAAACTCCAGTATTTTGGCCATCTAATGAAAAGAACTGACTCATTTGAAAAGACCCTGATGCTGGGAAAGATTGAAGGCAGGAGGAAAAGGGAACGACAGAGGATGAGATGGTTGAATGGCATCACCGACCCAATGGACATGAGTTTTGAGAAAGCTCTGGGAGTTGGTGATGGACAGGAAGTCTGGTGTGCTGCAGTCCATGGGGTTGCAAAGAATCAGACAAGACTGAGCAATAGAATCGAACTGAAGACCCTCTCACATTAGCTTGCAAATTCTTACAAAAGATCTCTTTTTCCATGTATTAATTGCTTGTTCATAGACATGAAATGGCCTGGGTAAACTTTTCAAAGTATGGTTTGTTGTCAATTCAAACTTTTAATAAATTCAAAAAGATATTAATTGCTTGTTCATAGTGAAATTGTCACTTATTCAAACACTTTAATATACTAATTAATTATAAGAGTATTAAAAAAAAAAAGTAGTCACTCAGTCGTGTCTGACTTTTTGCAACCCCATGGACTGTAGCCCGCCAGGCTCCTCTGTCCATGGGATTCTCTAGGCAAAAATACTGGAGTGGGTTGCCATTTCCTCCTCCAGGGGACCTTCCCAACTGTACATAAAGGAGACTTCATTAATGTGCATTAGAGGATACCCCAGGTTATATGCAAACTCTTTGTAGGACTGCAGATTCTATGGCAGAGATTCTCAAAATTTTTCTGTGGCCTTCCCATGTACTTCAAAGGAACATATGTGTGCTGGATGCTGTCACTTCAGCCCTAGCTGCATCCAGGCACAGCTGCACTACTGTGGTAATGTAATAAAAATGTCTTGTCATTTTTACCTGAATCGAAACTATTAGGCAGCACTGATCAATGACATTCTACTACCCTCATTAAGAAATGAGATGAGGTTTATCTGGCCTAGGTTGTTCTTACATATTCCAAAGTGTTACCTTTTGATCACTTTTAAAGCAATTAGTCCCACAAATTATGTCTTTAACAAATGGATTCTCAGGCTTCTAGCATTGGTTGTGATATTGTAAGTCAGTCCAAGGCTCTATGAGAAGCCATAAGAAACCTCAAAATGTGTCTGGTGGACAAGCAAGCGAGGCCAAAAACTATATGCAAACAGAAGAAAGAGACATTGTTAGAAGGCAGGAAGGAAATTAAAAATAAGATCAGGAAGGAATCTGATTTCTGAGTAAACATTAGGCTGGGCTAATTTCTTAGATTGGAGTCTTTCTATTCTGGTAGGTACATACCAGTAGGTTAGTTCTGATTTTCCTCACCTTTCTTCCAGGAATATACTCAGAAGGATAAGAAGAATGCGATCTCTAGAGCTAAATCTAGAAACAGTGTAAAGTTCACCTCTAAATTGCATGTTGGCTTCCCAGGTGGTGCAGTGGTAAAGAATCCTCATGCCAATGCACGAGATGCAAGAGATGTGGGCTTGATCCTTGGGTCCAGAAAATCCCCTGGAGCAGGAAATGGCAACCCACTCCGGTATTCTTGCCTAGAAAATTTCATGGACAGAGCCTAGAGGGCTATAGTCCATGGGATCGCAAAGAGTTGGACATGACTGAGCAACTGAGCACACATACACAAACTGCATGTACTTGTGATCAAAACCAGCTAAGGCAGAAATGAAGCCTGAAGAGGTGATAGAGAAGCCGTAAGTAAGAGGGGGACGAAGTGCTCAATAAAGGCAGAGATCAGAAGTGTCTGGACTTGATCACTCTCTCAGAAAGAGAGTGTTCTTTCCAAGGCCCAGGAAAGAGCAGACAAGATTCCTCAAGTTCCATTTTGCTAGTGGACAAATTTTATTTTATTTTTTTCTGTTTCATCCTTTGACTGAAAGGATGGAATCTTAGTCTGACTTAATAACACGTATCAGCTCCAACTCGCTTGTATGGCTGAAAATTTTGTCCCCCCTCCTTTCGTGTTCAGTTTATTACCATTTATGTTCAATTTGTGTTTTATTCTAGTAGGCTTTCACATTCCTGAATTCTCAGGTTTTTATTTTAAAATATCATCATTATATTTAATTTCATGTATCTAATTTTCTTGCCTCAGTATATTTTAAAGAATTGAATGGGTTCTCATGGTTCAAAGATCATAGATTCCATATAATTCAGTATGAGAGAATAATCTGGGCAAAATCCAGAGCAGAATGCTTGACAAATAAATGGCTTAAAAAGAAGGGCAGGAAATTTTTCAAAGAAGAAAAGCAAACAGTTCCGGCAAACAATACTGTACATATCTGTGGTGGAGAAGGAAAGTATTCAACTAGAAAAAAAGGTACAGTTGTCTAAAAAAATCAGCTCAACCTTCTTGAAAGTATAAAGGAATGCCAGAAAAAAATTAAATAGCAGAATTAAATCATGTTAGTATATGTGTGTGTATATACATACATATATACATATATATGTGTATAAATATATATTTATACACATATATATATATAGTTTAATGTATATATACATAGAGCATAAATAAATGCCTCTCACAATCTAGAACCTTTAATATCTGAGGGGTGACAATCAATGTTTGGAGGGTAAATAGCAAATACCAACATATCTTCACCAGGCCAGTAGTGTCACAGTGTTCAGGATCATCAGTAATAGATTAAGTTTAGAAATCTGTCCAGGACAATTCTCCACTTGGAAAAAAAAAGGAGATGGTATTCTCCCAGGAGATGGGTTTCACAGGCCTAAGCAATTCTATAGTAGGATTAGACAGAAGAAATAAATATGTCCTGGGAGTAAAAATGCATATTTACAAGGAGTAGTGGTGGCTATGTCATTAAAATTGCCTATTTTAAATAACTGTAGAAGAAAAACAACAAAAAGGAAAACAACAACAGCAACTATCTGTTATACACTTTAGATATAAATCTATATATATAGATAGATAGATTCATATCTATATATATATAAAAAGAGAGAGATACATATATATCTATCATATTTGATCCTCACAATAACCTGATAAGTAGATGATATTACTAATCTATTGGAAGAATAAGAAAGTGAGTTACACAGAGGTTAAATAGCATGCCCTAGATCATAGCTAGTGAATAATAGAATTGGTTTGCAATGCCATACACATACAGTATGACTCCAGAATTAAATCCTTAATGTAATATATGAAGTGATAAGCTATTAAGTCAACTATTGAGTGTGTATTTATATGAATCTATTTAGCTCCTTAAGGTTCAATATAGTTACTTTAGTTGATTTAGATCAGTTCTCTACACTGATCTTGACCTTCTTGTCTGACTCCATAGATGTACTTAAAATAAAATCATACAGAATGAACTAGGCTTCCAGTAAATGTAAAGGCACTTCACAGACAATGCATGATTAGTGTCAACTGCTCTTAATGCTGTTTACAAATAGCCAATTACTTGCAGACAAGCAATGTGATGTTTCAAAATGGACTTGTGACAAGTGATTTAAAAAATATATATATATAAGTTCAAATCCCTCTCAGTCTCATACTTGCTCTTGAGTCAGCTCTGAGTGAGTTTTACAGAAAGCAAATGAAAGGCCAGTTCTCTGTCACTGCATCACTCTATCAGTTTATCAGTGAACATTGCTTTGTGAATGTTCTTCACTTTCACCTACTTCTTCTAGGTTCCCTGGAATAATACAGCTAACTGTGTGTGTTAGTCACTTAGTTGTGTCCGATTTTGCAATCCCCATGTAGTGTAGCCCACCAGGCTCCTCTTTTCATGGAATTCTCCAGGCAAGAATACTGGAGTGCCATTTCCTTCTCCAGGGGACATCCCCATGCAGGGGTCATACCTGGGCCTCCTGCATTGCAGGCAGATTCTCTACTGTCTGAGCTACCAGGGAAGCCCTAATATACCTACTAGCAAACAAAAAATTAAATGTAGAACTTCATTCAGTTAATGCACTAAACTTCCATTTGTTTCATTAAACTTTATCATTCTTATTCTGCAACCTGAAACTTCTTCAATGCCTCTCTTTCCCCAGTAAAGTTTAAACTCCATAGCCTCAGAGACATGTCTCTGTTTTTCAATTGTTTTCTCTAACAACACCAAGTACATAGTAGGAGATCAATAAATATTTATCAAATGAAAGAATACATTGACTCAGGAGCACAATTAATATTTGCAGAGTGAACTCACAAATATTAAGATAGAAAAGTGTTCCACTGCAAATCAGAAAGATTTCAAATACTTTATAAAACATTTTCTATTAATCATGAATTTACCTAAAATATCACAATAAGTCTTCATCATTATCAGTGTCTCTGGCCATTTTCCCAACATATCAAGTTCTTGTTAAAGATGGTCTAATTTCCTCATCCTCACCTTGGGTGAACTGCTCTTTCCCACTTGCATTGTGACTCAGCACTTGAACACTTGTTTAGAATGGGCATTTGCAGATTTTGGTATCTGAGGGGAAGCCTGGAATCAATCCCCCAGGGCATTGGCCTTGTCCTTGTTTTTGAGGCTAATCACAATGTCTTGAATTTGTTATGGTTATTGCAATAATAAGCAATCCAGTACACAAATATTTTAAAAATCTAGAGTGATCCTTTTGGTGTTACATATAGCGAAGGAGCAATGTAAACTTTCCGCTATACTTTGTTTTAAAGTGAAATAAGATAATGCAAAGGAATTTTCTACATAAACTGTATTATAAGTGAATGTGTAAAAATGAATAAATAATTAATCAATAATGGATTATCTCCCAGTACAAAACATTTGGTTGTAATCAAATACTCTGCCCCACACTGTTTTATAACTTTACAGACCTCAGTTTTTAGAGTTTTCCATTAAAGGAAAGTCACAGAAAGTCAGAGGAAAGGATTAAAATAGAGAAGTACATAAATGAAATTGCAATCTGCATAGATTTCTGACTAGAAATATATATTTAATATCATGTTAAATGAATATTAGATCATATAGACATATTCTTTCAAGAAATTGAGTACATTAGTTTTCCCATCTCAGTCTTCTCATCCTTAAAATGAGAACTATAATAAATATTTTAAATTTTGAGGGAGAGAAAATATATACTAGAATTATACAATCTACCTCCCTCAAATTTTCAGCAGATTTCTGTGAATAGTTTGAATTTGCCATTCTATTTTTTCTTCTATTTAAAACCATTCTAATCTGTTTTGTTATGTCAATTGTAACTATTTTTCTATTCTTCATTTCATTGATTTCTACTTAAATCTTGATTAATTTCTATATTCTGCTGCTTCAGAGTGACTTTTTCTTTTTCTCCCAGTGAATTAAGGTGAAAACTTATTATTTAAGATGATTCCACACATTTAACATAGCACTTAAAGCTATAAATTTTCCTTTTAAGTACTGTCTTTTGTTTTCATTCATCCCAAAGTAGTTCCTAATTTCCTTAGCAATTTCTTCTTTGACTCATTATTTATGTGTGAGTTGTTAATTTCCACATATTTGTTCATTTCCAATATTTCTGTATTGATTTCTAATTCTATTTTCATTATGTATGAAGGACTTACTTAGTATGATTTTAATAATTTTGAAAAGCCTTGTCTTTTCAATAAAGTTTCATGGCCTTGTCTATGATCTATTCTGGAGAATGATTCATGCACAGATTTCTCTTGGTATCCCTGGGGGATTCCAGGATGCCCCTCAGATACCAAATTCTAAAAATGCTCAAAAATGGTGTAGCATCTGCATACAACCTATCCACATCCTTTAGTATACTTTAAATTATCTCTAGATTACTTATAATACCTAATACAATGTCATTGCTTATTAAGTATTTGTAAATACAATATAAATCATGTGTAAATAGTTGCTGTCACACAGCAAATTCAACTTTTGCTTTTGGGAATTTCCTGAAATCTTTTTCCAAATATTTTTCATAGGTGGTTTGTTGAATTTGCAAATGCCAATCCAAGAAAACAGTTGGCCAACAAAAGTACACTTGAAAGAATGTATAAATGCCATTGTTGGGTGAGGTGCTCTATATATCTGTTAGAATAATTGTTTTATAGTGTCATTCAATTTTCTTTCTTTGTTATCATTTTCCTATTTGTCTACTCATCATTGAAAGTGTAATACTGAAATCTCTATTACTGTTGAATTTCTGATTTCTTTATTTTTTATTTCAGCTTTGCTTTATATACTTTGGAACTGTGTTGTTAGGTGGTATGTGTTTATAACCATCATAGATCTCTGATCAACTGATGTTTTATCATTATAAACTATCTCTCTTCATCTCTAGCAACACTGGCTTCTTTAAAGTTTATGTTTTAAATTAGTATTGCCACTTCAGCTTCCAAATGGCTGCTACTTCATGATATATCTTTTTTCATCTTTTTATTCTGAACCTATTCATTTCTTTAACTCTGAAGTGTGTTTCCTGAAGACAGTATATGATTGAAATATTTTTTTAAATCCAGAATGATGAATTTTCCCTGGTTCTTTTCAAGATTTCTTTTTGTTTTTCAACATTTTTACAATTGTGTGTCTGGAGGCAGATCACTTTGTATTTATCCTATTTGGATTTTAAGTTTCTTGGGCTAGAGATCAATATTTTTAATCAAATTTTGGATATTTTCAGCTATTACTTCTTTGAATATTTTTCTGTCACTTTGGTAGACAGAATGATACCCTTCTCCTAAATATGCTGAAGTCCTAATCTACAGAATTTGTGAATAGTTACCTTAACATGGCAAAAGAGGCTTTGCAGACATGATTGAATTAAAAGTTCTGGCATGGATAAATTATTCTGGATTATCTGAGTAATGTCAATGCAATCCTGGAGATTCTCATAAGAGAAAGGTGAGACATACTGATAGGAGAATTTGATTAAAAAAGATTAATAACCATTCTATGAAGATATTTATCATGAACGTTATAAAGTTGTTTTTTTTTTCTTTTAAGTCAAACACCAGTGTAACAGGCCAGTTCTGTTGCCTGCTTATTTTTCTGTGAATGAGTCACATTTTCTTGTTTCTTTGCCTGTCTTGCTATTGTTAATAAACTACTATTTTAGATAACATACTATTTCAACTTGGGATTAATGACCCACTGCCCCTTCCTGGGATTCTTATTGTTGTTCTTTGCCTGTTTCTTTCTTTATCAATTAGGCTGGACTAGATTAGTTTCAGAGACGGCAATGGCACCCCACTCCAGTACTCTTGCCTGGCAAATCCCATGGATGGAGGAGACTGGAAGGCTGCAGTCCATGGGGTCGCTGAGGGTCGGACACGACTGAGCGACTTCACTTTCACTTTTCACTTTCATGCATTAGAGAAGGAAATGGCACCCCATTCCAGTACTCTTGCCTGGCAAATCCCATGGATGGAGGAGCCTGGTGGGCTGCCGTCTCTGGGGTCGCACAGAGTCGGACACGACTGAAGCAACTTAGCAGCAGCAGCAGTTCAGTTTAGTAAAATATATTTCTCATGCAATGTGAATTCTCTACCTTTATTCCTCAGAGGATGTAGCCTGAGGCATCCCCATCACTGTGGGATGACAATGGTTTCAGCAGGGCTCTTTTTACTCTTTCTCTAATCTCTCTCTTGAGATGTCTATCTCACTGGATATTAAGCCCAGCTGTTAGCCTCCAGTATTTTCCTGTTGATTGCTCTGTTCCTTTCAATTTCTTGGGACTTAAATTCATCCATGCTGCCAAGTCGCTTCAGTAGTGTCCAACTCTGTGTGACCCCATGGACAGCAGCCCATCAGGCTCCCCCCATTCCTGGGATTCTCCAGGCAAGAACACTGGAGGGGGTTACTATTTCCTTCTCCAATGCATGAAAGTGAAAAGTGAAAGTGAAGTCGTTCAGTCATGTCCGACCTTTCGCAACCCCATGGACTGCAGCCTACCAGGCTCCTCCATCCTCCATGGGATTTTCCATGCAAGACTACTGGAGTAGTCCATAGTCCATAGTCCAATTCTAATCTTTTCCTTTTCTGCAGTAGTTACTTTTGAGGACAGGCTTTGTAGTTTGTTAGCACCTAGGAAAGGCTTTTCCAGCCTGTCTCTTTTCCTGGTTTTCTCTGGTAAACCAGGAAGCCTATGACTTTGTTTATCATTGTTACTGAACTACTGCTGCTTCTGCTGCTGCTAAGTCACTTCAGTCGTGTCCAACTCTGTGCGACCCCATAGATGGCAGCCCACCAGGCTCCCCCGTCCCTGGGATTCTCCAGGCAAGAATTCTGGAGTGGGTTGCCATTTCCTCCTCTAATGCATGAAAGTGAAAAGTGAAAGTGAAGTTGCCCAGTCTTGTAGTGACCCCATGGACTGTAGCCCACCAGGTTCCTACGTCCATGGGATTCTCCAGGCAAGAGTACTGGAGTGGGGTGCCACTGCCTTCTCTGACTGAACTACTAGCCTCATCTTAATAGTTCACCACCCAAATATCCACTGATTTTTGCAACTCCATTACTCTTGAGTTTCTGCACATTCTGTTCCAAATAAATTCAGTTTCCATGGAGACAGCTCCAGAGATCTCTATTCTTGTGGCCTCTCTCTTTCCCTTGACAGATCTCTGAGCCTTTTCTTAGGAGCTGAGACTGGCTTACCTATTTCAGAGTGACACCTGCTTTATGAGCAGAGCACTGGACAAGAGCACTCGTCTCTGGTCTTGGATTTTCTCTTCCTGTGTGGCCCATTCTCTCTATGAGTGAGTGTGATGAAGGCAATAGGGTTCCCAGTGTTCTTTGCTTGTCATCCCTGAAATAAATCCTCTATACTGTGACTGTAGACCTGGCAAAAGAGGGAGGTTCTGATATCTTGAATATTTACCTGACATTTAGTTTCTGTTATATAGAAATTGGGTTGGGGGGTGAAAAATGCTGATGACTCCCCATCTCTGGAGTTAGAGAAAGAGAAATTCTATCTTATTGGTTATACCTACCCCAAGGGAAGTCTCCATTATGCTGAGCTGGGGAGGAGGGAGGAAAATAAGGGAGTGAGTTGTAGTTCAAATGCCATAGACTTTCACTGTGCTTATTGAGATTTAGTAGTTTTTTTTAAAAATTAATGTTTATTTCCTGTACGTTTTAGAATAAGATTCAGAAACTTTAAATGGTTGCTGCTAAATAACTATTTAAAGTTATTTTTGCTTATTGGGGAAAGCTTTATCCTACCATTCTATAAGTAAATCCTCAAAAGGTTATTTTTAAGTTCCACTGAAAGTTGGATTTGCTTAAAATTTCACTTATGTTAAGAAAGTATCATTATCTGGTGAGCAATTTAATTAATAAATGATTTACTTTCTCTTATTCTTACATATTTAATATGTTTGAAAATTAAAGATTTCCTTTTACTTTATATAACTCCTAAAAATAAATGGTTTTATTAAAACATATTCCCTATTTATCCATTTTGTATTTTAATAAATAGTACATTATATTTAATGTTTTCACAAGTATAAAAATATGGAGACTAAAATCATGCTACTTATGAAGAACTTACTCTTCTTAAAAGCAGATGTATAATACTTATTTTCAAAGTGTTTGTTAAAGAACTGTAGTACACAGCTACAAACAATATCAATTTGAAAAATTGAGTATGAGAAGTCAATTATTTTTACAGACCCATAACATGTGTTTGGGCTTCCCAGGAGGCTCCAAGGTAAAGAATCCTCCTGCCAATTTCCAGAGGTATAAGAGACACTAGTTTGATCCCTGAGTCGGGAAGATCCCCTGGAGGAGGAAATGGCAACCCACTCCAGTATTGTTGCCTAGAAAATTCCATGGACAGAGGAGCCTAGTGAGCTACAGTCAATGGATTACAAACAGTTGGACACACACACACACGAACATGTGTTTGCCTCTATATGCCAGTGCTTTTTAAAATATACTTTCCAATATTTTATTATTTCAGCCGATTTAGGTCTAAGAAGTATTTTACTGGTAAATTATAAACAGAAAAAAGAATAGAAATTATAGTTGATAAGATAATTGATTCCTTGAAAGAAAAATAATGTTTTTTATATTGTATACCAGCACAATCATTTAGTATATAAATTATTAATAGTAGCATTTTTCATCTATTTTAAAATCTCATTTTATTTCCTAATGCTTTTCAATAGTTACTTTAGAAGAAATGTTTTAAAAATTTAATGGAATTAATTATAGATCTTTTTTTGAGAAATGTGAGCTAAAACATTATTTTGCTTGAAGTTCACTTTTTAATAAAAAATGCTCAAAGTATATTCAGGTTAAAATGTTAAAACACAGAAAAATCAACCTAGTATCATTTCTTATTTTAAAAGAGTTAGAAGTTTATGAGGATTTCTAGTATTGCCACTAATGAGTGATGGACTTTCTGTTTCATAGTTAAACAAAATATTGATTATGGCTGTTGCTTTTAAAATAATTATTCCAGGCAGAGAAACAAAAGTATGTGAGTGCAGGCTTCCCCAAATTTCATATCTTTAAATTATGCACCAGAGAGAAATTGGCTCAATTGTCTCTTGGACCCTAAGCTCTAAGATACCAAGGAAGTTTCCCTTGGCAATATTTACTAAAAACCAGACCATAGAACATGAACATATAGCATGCACTTAAGGATAAAAAATTGTTTTATCTATTTGTCCCCAATTTTCAATCCAGCCTGCTGTGGATTTGTGAGAGATTATCCAATGGCAGAAAATCTCCCATTGTCTTAAGCATGGGACTTTACATTAGAAGCTCTGGCCCACGCACGGATTTGACCCAGATAAAAGCAGGCAATAAGAGTATAATGCGAGGACGAGGTACTCAAGTGAGCACTTAGTGGCAAAAGAATAGAAGTGAACCTTCTGAATAAAAGAATAACTTGTCCTTCAATCCTTGTCTTGATGTACATTTCTTATAATTTTGTAAACAAAGTCAACTAAAAATTTTAATGTTCTAGTTTTATAATTGGTTTTGTGCACCCTCATCAACATTTTCTAAAATGTTGTTAACACAACTGTGACCCTGGGGCACATTGATAGGCACTGAATTTGGTGGGAGTTTGGTATATGAATGTGTGTGTGATTTTGTGTATGTGATAGAATAAAGACAGGTGAATGGGAATATATACTAATATAAGTCAATAATTTGAAACCTGGAAAACTAAAAAATAGTCACATCACAATTGTATCACTCACAGTGAAGATCGCTCAGTCGTGTCCGACTCTTTGCAACCCCATGGACTGTAGCCTACCAGGCTCCTCTGTCCATGGTATTTTCCAGGCAATAGTACTGGAGTGGATTGCCATTTCCTTCTCCAGGGAACTTCCTGACCCAGGGATTGAACCCAGGTCTCCCACATTGTAGACAGACGCTTAACCGTCTGAGCCACCAGGGAAGTCGTATGCATCACAGATGCATACCAACTCTTTGCTTTCCTCTTATTATCAATGTAAAATTACCTTATCAACTATTGTTGTCAGAGAAAAATGTATTGTACTGATTTTGGAATACCGGGTTCTCAATCTTTTTAATATATGGTAATATGTAGTAAATCTTCTTCTTTCTTAGAAAATAATTAAAAAATTAAACTTTATAATGATTATGCTTTTGTGCCTGTTAATTGGGAAAATATCCCTTGATTAAAAGCTTTATAAGTAAATATTTTCATTAAACATAATATCACTTACAATCATTTGAAAAATATATTCACTTTATATATGAATATACATATATATATACACACACACACAGAAACACAGAAACACACACATATATGTGGCAGTGGAGATGTTAATGAACTAAATGGGAGGAATCCTTTCACTATCTATGTGTATATCAAATGATCATGATGCATCCTTTACATATCTTACAATTTTTAAAGCATATGTCAATAAAGATGAAAAGTATATCACACATGTGTGGAGCACATGCTTTTTAGGTAATCTCCAATGTCCACATGGATTTAACACTTCTAGAAATAAATTCTTGTTCTTGGGTGTCCTAGTTCATAGAATGGGGACGAGTGGTTTTAAGGTAATTTTGGTGCATGAACATTTCTTCAATGGAAATTCTCACTTGAGAGCTCAATGTGCTCAATAAATAGAGTGAAGTTGTTCTGCCAGGATTTTTGGATTTCTGTACAGTTCACCTTCCTCTTTTCCTCATGTACCATGTCTCCTCTTTCCTCCCTTGAGTTCCTCCTTACACATAAGGAAAGAGCACTGAACCAATTTCAGTGATTTATAAGAATATTTATCCATGTAGGCAAAATCAGATCAAAGGACTCTTTCTAAAGCATAAATGTTTAAATGACTAGATATGTAGTTACAGCTTTAAACATAAAGTTCAAAGAACTTGTACTTCTCTCTTAAATCCTACTTGGAATTGTTTTTTCCATTTTTTTTTTTTTTTGGAGTACAACTGACCTATACCATGGCAGTTCCAGGTGCACAGGATAGTGATTTGATATTTCCATAATCACAGAATGATCACCATGATAAGTACAGTTACCATCTGCCACCACACAAAGTTATTACAATATTATTGACTATATTCCCCATGTTGTAGAATTCATCTCTCTGATTCATTTATTTTGTAACTGGTAGTCTGTACTGCTTACTACTTGAAATTCTTAAATCAGAATTTTGCTTGGCAGTAACTGCAGGATTAGAAATTTATGGAAAAGAATTGTTGTATGTTTTGTTGAGCTAAATGTCATGGTAGAATGCACTGCAGTTAGTTATCTGACCTAGACTGGTGAACTTTGAGTTATTTTCAGTTTTATTCCATTATCCATTTTGTAACTAAGATGGATAGTTAGGGTTTCTAACAACATTGGCTCTTCTCTTTATTCACTTTTCTCCAAGTCTAAATTGTAAGGAGTTATATATTTGTTTTTCCTTAGGTTAAAAATTGGATTCAGGAAGTTTATGTTTTTCATCCTGTTGAAAGCATAATTATGATTATTTATAAACATCATTGACTTATTGACTATTTACCACCAAGTTTTCTTGTTTTGAGACAACTTAATACTGTGCTCTGTGCTTCACAGACATTATCTCATTCAGAACTTTCAATAATCCTAGAAATTAGACATTATTATAATAGGCATTTTTAGATGAGAAACTAAAATTCAGCAGGAAAAATAATTTACCCAAAGTCTCAGAGTGTTTGAAGTGAGAAGCCAAGTTCAAACTCAGACCTCACATCAGAGCTCTGATTCTTATTCATTTATCAAAATGTCTAACAAACATTTTTTTAATCTGCATTTCTCCTAAGAGGATATAAAGTTTGAATAGATTTAATGCACATTTTCCATAAAAGAATAATGAATACTTATTATAACATAAAAATACAAAACAACAGAAAAAGAAACTAAGTCATCCATTTTAATAATGCCTACCTTAAAACAAGGTTGCACATTGTTATTTTTTCCTAATCTCATATAATATTTGCATAATTATGAATATATTAGCTCTGGAACTTCATATGCTTCCTTTTTAATTTACATGATAATTTTTCATATTATTATGTCATTAAAAATAATATTAAAAATTCATAATATTTTATTAAAGCAGTAAGTATTTAAGAAGTTAGGCATTTAGGTTATTATAACATGTTCTCTATCATAAATCTGTTCATAATAGAACAGGTTTTATATATCAAAATTGTAATTATTTTCTAGAAAAATTTATAAAACTGAAGTCAGCATTTCAGGTTCCTTTAAACACAGTTAAGTTTCTTTTTCATAATGCCAATACTTTTTCCAAGGCTTCTGCTTCTTCAAGTTAACTATTCCAAAAGAAATGCATGAATATGTACATTTTACTGCATATGATAAGTCTGCATATTATATCATTCCATAAAGCAAAAAACTATGTGGAAGGTGCTATAGATGAAAGCTACATCTAATACCACCCACCTCTCCCCCTTTTAAAAATATTAATGAAACAAAGGGGGAAGGAAATGGATCCATATCTTTAAAGACTTAAGGAGAATATCAAAGCACTTATGACAGTGAAAGAAAGTACACAATGTTCCCCCCAATCATCTCCTTTGAATGATTTCAAATGATTCATTGATGCCAAATCCATCCCGAAAATAACATATCTATATCAATACCTGTATCTATATCTGTTATTGGTTCCTAATTTTCCTAATCTCATACAATATTTGCATAATTGTGAATATATTACCTGTGGAACTTTATATGCTTCCTTCTTAATTTACATGAGAATTTTTCATATTATTATGCCATCTTTTAAAAAATCATATTAAAACTTCATAATTTTTTAAAAACAGTATTAGAGAACTCTTAATTATCCACAAATATCTATGTTCATCATTTTCTCTCCTTACTTCCTGAATTATGTTTTTATTACTCCTTCTCTCTTTATTATTTTTGTGGTTTAGAGAATCCAACAATATCCTTCACTTATCAACATTTACCATAAATTAATACCTTGAATATTTTCTTTTAAAACACTTTTACTCTATTTCCTTGTACTTTAATGCAACAGTTGCTGGATATTTACTTCTATATATGTTATACATCTACAAACATTATTATTGCCTTTTTAATTCAGTCAGTATTATCTTTGAAAGTGAAAGTGAAGTCGCTCAGTCGTGTCTGACTCTTTGCGACCCCGTGGACTGTAGCCCACCAAGCTGCTCTGTCTATGGGATTTTCCAGGCAAGAGTACTGGAGTGGGTTGCCATTTCCTTCTCCAGAGGATCTTCCCCACCCAGGGATCGAACCCAGGTCTCCCGCATTGTAAGCAAGATGCTTTACCTTCTGAGCTACCAGGGAAGTCCTAGTACTGGAAGTCCAGTAATTATCTTTGAGTCCATACCAGTAATTATCTTTGAGTCCATATAAATAATTTTGTATTTCCTTTCCTTCCATTTTGTTTTTTTTTTTATTTCTATTTCTCTGACCATCCAGCTGGGATTACTTGCTTTCTCATAAAATGAAAATATTTACTATTTTTATTTTTAGTGATGGTAACAATCCCCTCTTTTTTCTAAAGTGTTTTAATTGTGCCATGGCAACTCACTTCAGTATTCTTGCCTAAAGAATCCCATGGACAGAGGAGCCTGGTGGGTTACAGTCACACTAGGGTCACAAAGAGTCAGACATGACTGAAGTGACTAAACAACAATAAATCTGTGCTCTGTGTGTATACATATATATATGAAAGTGAAAGTGAAGTCGCTCAGTCGTGTCCGACTCTTTGCGACCCCTTGGACTGTAGCCTACTAGGCTCCCCCATCTATGGGATTTTCCAGGCAAGAATACTGGAGTGGGTTGCCATTTCCTTCTCCAGGAGATCGTCCCAACCCAGAGATTGAACCCGGGTCTCCCACATTGTAGGCAGATGCTTTATCCTCTGAGCCACCAGGGAAGTCACTATATACATATATATATATACACACACACACACTCATGTATATATAGTTATCTTTTGAAACTTTATTGTCTTCTGCATTTTAAAACACAAATATTTTATAGACATGTTAGACAAAATTTGAAGGAGTTCATCAAATATATACATGTATGTATGAATCAGGCAGGACTTCCCTGATGGCTCAGACAGTAAAGAACCTGCCTGCAATGCAGGAAACCTAGGTTTGATTCCTGGGTCAGAAAGATCACCTGGATAAAGACATGGCAATCCACTCCAATATTCTTGCCTGGAGAATCCCGTGGATAGAGGAGCCTGACAGGCTACAGTCCATGGGCTCGCAAAGACACAACTGAGTGACTAACATTTTTACTTTTCATATAAATCACAGAACCCCTTAATTTCAAAACTGAGCAAAGAACTTGAACTTTATTTTCTAGCAAATTGCTAAATTTTTGCACTAAGTGAAATGATATTAAGAAGATTAAATTCTATTGTCAGAGTTATTTTTAAAAAGTATATTTACAATTGACACCTCACTATTTTACGAGGTCACAATTTACTTATTTCACCCCTCTAAAAATATTCAGTGATTGCCTATTTCTGTTTAATAAATTCTATGCTATATTACAATATGGGAAATAATTCAAAATGTGTTTCAGAGATTAGATCTTCCTTTATATCTTCATAAATGATTTGAACAACTGGTAGATACTGAAATTATGATTGTCACTTCTATTATGGGGCAAATAAATTAGATATACATATCCAACAGCAGTCTCAGTTTCCACCCTCTTTTTAATTACCCTATTTTTAGGGCTGGACTAGGCATGAAGTCACAGAGGCCTGAAGGACCATGGTACTTGGGGCCAAGGAGGTAATGGGATGTAATCTTTTAGAATCAAAAACTAAACAGATGATCCAAAGGATGTACCATTATGAATGGTTAGACAGAAGAATAGAAATAATGACAAAAGAAACCAGAGAAATGAAGTTAAAGTTGAAGTTCAGTTTAAGTGATGTATTGAGAACTGGTCAGGCACTGACCTAGCCCTTTCCCAAGAAAAAGAGAAAAAAAAAACACACGAAAATAATACTAATGTACTTTCCCAGCTCAGAAAATTGAACACCTCCAGAGTGACTTGCCAGCCCTCAAATTCAACAAATGTTATTTTACCATCATGATTTTTCCAGCTGATCTTGACCTAGAATGCTTTTTCTCTTTCAACTGTGTACAATAGCCATTATTAAAGAGATAGTTTAACTTTCACACTTAACAGATATCTTCCCTATTTCAATTACTCTTCCTAAAAAAGATTCTGTATCTTTCTGTTAACTCAACACTTTGATTTTATTTCTTTTATCATTAAAAGACTTTCTAACCATTATTCTTGAGGTTATACCTATGGTTATATCATTGTAAGTATATTTGGTTTTAAATAATCTGGGATGAATTTGCTACTTTATAAATTTTTCACCTGCCTTTTTGTCTGCTAAGTAATATTCTCTGAATACTGAAGACTATGATTAATATGCCTTTGATTTTATCAGAGAACAATGTCAAATAATATTAACTAAATACACATGCTGAAAATTATAAGAATTTTTCTAGATTTTTTAAAAATGTATATTTTCTGAAATATGTGTATATGACTGAAATACACGTAAATGACTGAAAAATGTCAGTTACCACATTGGGTAAATAAAAATAGTTATAACTATAATTTGTTTGAATGGATTAAATTATAAAATTTTCAAATATTTATTTATTTTGACATTTAAATTCTTATCTTGCAATAAGAATAAGGCCTTGCAGTATTTCTGCGAAACACTCACATAAAATCAAGACTAAAACTTCAGGCATACATGGTAATTTAAAATGATCCCATCAATTATTTTTAAATGATTTGCTATGCACAGAACATTATCAGAGACACTGTGAGAAATATAAAAGTACTATGCAAATATCCTACTTTCAACAAAACAAATCTAACTGAGGTGGGAATAGGAATTCATGGGTGAAACAACATAAAAATAACACACAAACTTAATTGTTAAGCTTTTTGGTTTGATTCTATAAATAGTGAAAGTGAGGAAGTTCACCATGATATCCACGTGAAACCTTTGCAACTAGATTTAAATAATTTGCATAAGAAAATAATAATAACAAAGTTTTGTTTCAGCAATGTCAATGCCACTTTTCACATTTATGTCAGTACTTTCTATTACAAAATTACCACCCTATATACAGATATCAGAAGTTAAACCAAATTTATATTTGTTTTGAAGCTTAAAAAATAAATAAGAACAGTTTTCACCTTATGTACTAAAGGCTCCAACACGTTACAGCAGAATTTAAAAAATTTACAATTTCCTAACTGATGAAAAGATTCTTTTTTTTCACTGTGATTTATTAAATTGTTCTTTATTCAAAGAAACATAAATGAACATTATCGTCCACAGCAATGTACTTAAAGTTCTGTTCTATATAACAAGTTTGAATGTGAAGAAAAATTCATAAGCATCTCACTCACCCAACATGAAGTTGATTTCAGGCTGTCCTAACCACTTTGCTTTGTGGTAAACTATAGGTTTATACATACTAAGGAACACCTCCACAAAATAGAGTACTTGGAGAATACTAAAAAGTAGAGTGGCAGAAGGGAAATATAAAAGAAATAAAAATGTATAACACCTATGTACATAACTCAAAATATGGCTCAAAATATTTTCCCTTAATGATAGCCAAGTTTGGTAGAACATGTGACTAACCATTTATTAGAATCACTTAGAGAACTTAAAAATATAAGAATACTGACTTTGCTCAAGTTAACTACATTTATTGTGTGCTTAACATACAGCTACTTTTTCAAAAACTAAGTAATTCAATCCTCTTAATATCTTTTTGAAGTAGTTTATATTTTATACATGAGAAATAAGTCTCAATAGGATTAAATACTCATATAACTCATAGAAATGAATTTCCATTGTCTTTACTGAAATATCTTCCTTTTCTTTTTTTTATATTATTTTATTTTACTTTACAATATTGTATTGGTTTTGCCATATTTATCTTTAAATTTTGAAGGGATTTAAGCTTGTTTCTATCTGTACCACTATCATTTATGTGACCTCATCAATCTACACAGACTTTAATACCATATACCAGCTGGACAGTCTTATATGTACATTTCTGGAAAAATCACACAAAACTCTACAAATATCTCTATGGCCCCACTTTGATAAGACAGATGGGTAGCTTTTACAAACCAGCTACTATTCCTTAGTCAAAAATATACTACCAGTCAATCTATCATCTAGGCAATAGAGATAACAAATCAAAAGACCTCTCAGCTCATAGCCCCTATTATGTTTTGATAAAGATGATATATCCATAAGATGAGTGTCTTTCCCACAGTTTCAGGATCCATTTGGTTCACTGACATGGATGTTCTCTATTAAATATCTATTCAAAACATTGTCCATCTTAGTAGTGTGGCTTTAATATTACTTCCCTCAGAGACGTGGTATAATTATATTGAAAGCCAAAGGTATTAACATATGTTATGCTTTCTGGAATATGTTTTCATGCATTTTGAAGAATCCTAAATCATCTGAAGTACTCTCTTGAAATCAAGTGCTTGAACTATTTCTGAATAGAATTCTCTGGATCATATACAATTCTTTTTTTTTTTTTTTTTATCTCTTTGATGGTATGTATACATTTGCTAATGAATCCACATTGCCAGGTAAGTTTATTCTTTTGTATTTAAAATCTACTCAAATCACCCTGTTGAAATAATCACGCCTTTTCTATTTATAACCACCCCAATATTTGATTTTGTATGTCTGCATTCTGCAAATGTCCTTGTCTATCTAGTCAGTGCCATTTTGAAGGTGGAACATAACCTACTTTGCTTGATCTTCTCCCATTTATTTTTTTTTAAATAAGATAAAAAGTGTACCCATGAAATCTGTGTACACAGAACTTCATTGTACTTGGGGAGAAGCTGGAGGAAGGTAAGTTTATATCACAGTAAAGCAGCTTAAAATATTCAGAAACTTTCTCTTTATAAAGTCATTTGCCAACCTGTCACAGGAGATTTCTTTCTTGACCGTGCCCTCCCACCACTCTAGTCTCCAAAATCCAGTCTTATTCTATGGCTTCCATTTGTTCAAACCAGTTTTATTCCCTCCTTTCTCCATACCCTCCAACTTGAAATTCATAGTCCTTAGGCTAACTTTTTATTTTACTTTATTTTATTTTACTCTTTCTTTCCAAATAATATCTTCTGAATCTCAAGGTCTAGATTCAAAATGGTTTGTCAAGACATTTTATATAATAAAAAAGACTATCTCTTATCTAAGTATTCTGACACTGGTGAGACAATATATTTTTACCTTGTTAAGATTATTTATTTGAGCTTCTCTCTTAAGTCCTTTGTCAGGGATGACCAATGATTTCTTAACTGTAAGATTTGCTCTTTATATATCATTCAATGGATAGCACACATTTATGTATATATATGTGTGTGTGTGTGTGTGTGTGTGTATGCATACATACATACTCAGTCACTCAGTTGTGTCCAACTCCTTGCAACCTGATGGACTGTAGCCTGCCAGGCTCCTCTGTCCATAGAATTAAAATGGGTTTCCATACCCTCCTCCAGTGGATCTTCCCAACCCAGTGATTGAACTGGGTCTCCTGTATAGAAGAATTCTTTATCCTCTGAGCCACCAGAGAAGCCTCTGTGTATGTGTGTGTGTATGTGTGTGAATATGAATATACGCATGTATATGAATATATGTGTGAACACATATAACTATATTTTGTTTCTTGACTTCCATCTTTAAAAAAAAACCCTCCCTAATTCAAGCTGACTGTAACTTTTTAGAATAAAAACTATCATTAAACACAGCCAACTATGTTTTATTGCCACACAGGTTATGCTTTATAGATTACACTTGTCCTGATAGCAGGCAAATGCCCAGCAGCATTTGGGATTAACAACCTGTGTTTAGGAAGTCAAGTAAAAATAGATTAAGTGGCAAATTAAAAATGCATTAGTAAAAATTACCGTTATCAGTAACTAAATCTGAGAAATTATAGGAAAATAAAACTAAGGAAATAACAGTGAAGTAGAAATTTAAAAAGTAGAAATTTAAAGTGATTTGAGGATGCTTTTGAGTCTCAATCGGGTGATGGCTGAATAGATATAAAGATATATTTTGGTGCATAGAACTCCGTTTAATATCAGTCCCAACTTACATAACTCTATGAAAAAGACACTTTGTATGATTTACTTATTTTTACTATGATTTACTTATATTTCTAATAAATAGAACAGATTTTTATATTGACATGCATAATAAATGAATGAGATAATTGAAAAATCAAGACCAGAATTCATAAGGAAAGCCAAATGTGTTTCTAGTTGAGGTTAATGTTTCATTTGACTCTAAGACTTCTAAGACTCCTGGAGACTAAGATCAAAATAGGAAAAAACCTCTGTTATGTACTTACTGGAGGCTACTGAATATGCCAGTAGTTTTCAAGAGACAAATCTAACAAATTTGCTGCCACCAGTCTCTGAACTTGTTTTCTCACTCACATGATGAACATCATAAAAATACTTCCCAGGAGTTCCCTGGTGGTCCAGTGGTTAGGACTCCATGCTTCCACTTCAGGGAGCACAGGTTTGATCCCTAGTTGAGGAACTAACATTCTTCATGCTGTGCAACATGGCCCCCCAAAAATAAAAAAATCAAAGTAAAATTTTTTTAAGATGAGTGGATATATGTATAACTGATTTACTTTGCTGTACACTTAAACTAACACAACATTGTAAATCAACTATATGCCAATCATTTTTTTTTAAAAAGCATATAATAAACTTATTGCAAAAAAACCCCAGAAATTCCCAATCACTTTCAAGACTCTTAGAAATTGTCAATGATACTGATTAAGCCAGTTGGGTTGTGACCTTCTCATGGTAACTCTTTCACCCACCCAACTTACAGATTTGTGTCATACCAGGGAGGAAGAAAAATTTTTCCACCCTTATAGGTTCTTATGGTTGCTTTAAGAATTAAATTGACATGAAACCGATCAACAAGAGAAAATCAAAGTTTCAGTTCAGTTCATTAGTTCAGTTCAGTTCAGTCGCTCAGTATTGTCTGACTCTTTGCGACCCCATGGACTGCAGCATGCCAGGCCCCTGTGTCCATCACCAACTCCTGGAGTTTACCCAAACTCATGTCCATTGAGTCGGTGATGCCATCCAACCATCTCATCCTCTATCATCCCCTTCTCCTCCTGCCTTCTATCTTTCCCAGCATCCGGGTCTTTTCAAATGAGTCAGCTCTTTGCATCAAGTGGCCAAAGTATTGGAGATTCAGCTTCAGCATCAGTCTTTCTAATGAACACTCAAGGACTGATTTCCTTTATTAAACAAAGTTTAATGACATGGATACATGGGAGAGACCGATAACATTGAGCAACTCATCAAAATGGGCAAAACTGTCACCTTCAAAACCATCTTCAGCTAAAGACAAAAGAAGTTGAGAGTAATGGTTTGGGACTTCAAAGGGGAGGAAGGCAATTCAAATGAAGATGGAAAAGCAAATGTTTCATAGATAAATGTTTTCTGGGCCAAGCACTGACAATAGGACCCAGAGTGGAACCTGATTGCTACTGAGTTTTTTCCACCACACCTCACCAATATTCTTTGCAGACATCTCTGGTGACAGCTCGATTCTAATAACAAGGCCTCTCTCTATTAAATTTGTATAGGCAGTTACAGGGAAGGTCAATGTTTCTTCCTGAGGTTTTGGTCCTTGACTTTTCAGTTCCAAATGTCTGCATTCCAAAGAGACATTTCAGGTGGCAAATTTTACTCTCCTACAGTCCCCAATAACTAGTGTACATTAAAATTTTTATACCTGGATCACATATACCCCATTTGAATATTCATTATTGAGTATGTAAAATTTGGACTGGGAAACAGCAAAAACTGGGGATCACTAGAACTGAGTTATATTTATGGAAGCTGCCTGAAGAGGTCAACAGACATCTTCAAAATTGTTCAGTTCTTTCTTCACTTCTCGGAGTTACTCCATCTCCTTCTTATGGATTAAATCTGTTAGTGGACCTTAACAAATATAGGAATACCAATTAGTCATAAAGTAAGATTTGGTATAGTGCGGAAAATGATATAAATATAAGCCTTTCTTTTTCTCATTAGTAGTAGATCAAGTAAGGTTCTCAACATATTCAGCAAAGTATTAGCTGATTTAATTTCCTTATAATATTTTTGAGATATCTCTTCTTTCAGTGTAGTTGAATATGCACTAGGGATTCTAAATAAACAGAGCTTCTAAAGAAAATGTATTTAATTACCAGTGTGTACAGAGCCATAGCAGTTCCATGGACATAATAAATTTGGTAACCATGAGAGAAAATCAGCATTAATGAAGAGTAATATTGAAAATCTTATCAGCTGGAGCATTTAAAACAAAACTATTAAGAGGCTTTCATTTCATTAGGCAACCACAATTGCTCTTAATATCATTTTAGAGCTTTAAAGAAAGGAGTTCTCTCTTTAACCTCAATTTAAATGAAAAGCTATAAATGATCTGACAGTGTTAATAGTTTTAAACTATAATTTCACTCAGGGGAGTCTATGCTAAGAAATTGAACTCAACTGGGGAAAAAAGATTTATCCTTAATAATATTAATCACAGCATGATTTATTGACTGAAAAAAGGGGTAAATCTCTAATGTTAAAGGTAGAATGATGTAATAATGCAATAGGTAAATTATGATAACCACAATCTGCCATGAAATGACCTGCCATGAAAACTTTAAAATTATAGTGTCATGATATGGAGAAACACTAGTGAAAAAAATATTGAACAAAAAAAGCTTTTATAAATGTTTATAAATAGTTCTACAAGTTTCTAGCAGTTTAAAATTTAATTAGCATAGAAAAATTAAGAGATTTCCTACCAAATTCAGGACCTTGTTTGATCAACAAATTACTGCTATTGATACTGACAGAACTGCCTAAAGTTTCAGTTCTTTTGTTCCATCCTGTGAGTTAACTAGTCTCCTTCAAAAAACTGTTGAAAATCTTAAATTTAAAAGATCAAATTGCAGGAAAAAAAAAAAACAAAAAACAAAAAAACAAAACAAGGCTTAATCCAATGAGTAAAAATTCTAAATCTATGTATATACAGTATAGGCAAGATAACGAATATAGTAAGAAATGGAAAAATTCACAGCAAGCCACATCCTACTAATTTGGAGAAGGAGAATACAGAAAGGAGCTGGGATTTTCCAAGTTTTACTTTATACACAATTTTAAAACTTGAGTATTTTGTAATACAACTAAAGAAAATACAAATAACAACAAAAAATAAAATAGGAAATCATAGCAAAATTTATGTCTATTTTCAAAAGCATATAACTATTTTTTTTTCCAACTACAATTTTATTTTATTTTTAAATTTTACAAAATTGTATTAGTTTTGCCAAATATCAAAATGAATCCGCCACAGGTATACATGTGTTCCCCATCCTGAACCTTCCACCCTCCTCCCTCCCCATACCATCCCTCTGGGTCGTCCCAGTGCACCAGCCCCAAGCATCCAGTATCGTGCATTGAACCTGGACTGGCAACTCATTTCATACATGATATTTTACATGTTTCAATGCCATTCTCCCAAATCTTCCCACCCTCTCCCTTTCCCACAGAGTCCATAAGACTATTCTATACATCAGTGTCTCTTTTGCTGTCTCGTACACAGGGTTATTGTTACCATCTTTCTAAATTCCATATATATGCGTTAGTATACTGTATTGGTGTTTTTCTTTCTGGCTTACTTCACTCTGTATAATAGGCTCCAGTTTCATCCACCTCATTAGAACTGATTCAAATGTATTCTTTTTAATGGCTGAGTAATACTCCATTGTGTGTATGTACCATAGCTTTCTTATCCATTCATCTGCTGATGGACATCTAGGTTGCTTCTATGTCTTGGCTATTATAAACAGTGCTGCGATGAACATTGGGGCACATGTATCTCTTTCCCTTCTGGTTTCCTCAGTGTGTATGCCCAGCAGTGGGATTGCTGGATCATATATAATTTTCCTTTTATTTCTGTATATGGCTGTGTGTGTGTTTAAAGATACAACATATTTTGTTTCCTATAGGAACTGTCAACTTTTATGTTATTTTTACTCTCAAAAGGCCAAAGGATGCTTGAAAATGCATTTGAATTGCTGCAAAGTGCTGAGTACTATAGTTGAATTTTAGGTTTAATTTATGTCTTAATAACACTCACCAGAGTTATCTGTTGAGTATCAAAATATCACTGAAAAACTCTTCAATAAACTACTGCAGCATGTAGCTTTCTAGCCTTTTGACTGGCCTGCAATTCTCAGCAACTTCATCTGTGTTTTTCGTAAGATATATGCACAAGCTGAGATTTGAAGTATTCTACTTTGTTTATTCAGGCCCTGGGAAGTAATCCCAACTGGAATTTTATCAAAGATATCTGCATGGCAATAATGATAATCCTTCAGAATCTAGATTAGTTCACTATTTTATTCCACTAATGAATACTCTGGAGAAATATGTGTAATTTTACAGAACAAATTAACCCTAGAGCAGAACTACTTACAATGTTCATTTTACTGGACACCTACAAAGCAGAATAAATTTAAATACAGTTTAATCGATCCTTCCAGGCCTGGTTGAGATCAAATAGCTAGGACATAAATATAATGGAAATTAACATAAATTGATGCTAAGATTTTTTTTTTTTTTACATAAGTACTTCAAATGTCACAACTGGTATTCTAATTTCAAGCCAATAGAGAGACTACAAGACTGAGACAATAGCATTATACTATGTATCACTTGAGTCACAGTGGTTCAGAGGTGGCTTTTGCTGGCAAGGAAATCTGATTTTTAATTACTGTGTTGTTTCCAGCATATAATGGCCATGACTTGTTTAACACGAATACCGCTGTATGAGCTGCAGTTTGTTTCCCATCTGCCTTCATTTCATTGCACAATTGAAAAAATGTAACTATCTATCCTACTAATAGGGCAGCATGAAAACTAATTGGTATTCTCCGTTTTCAAATATTTATATCCTCAAGCCTCTCGGCCTAAAAAAGCCTGACAGAGTCTCTTCATTATCTCATTATGCTATAATTATTGCGTACTCAATTGCCAGGGCCTGAGAGTAATTCATTTATGCTCTGCATCAATATAAACTTGTGCCTCTAGAACTAGATTTAACCAACTTAAAAAAATTATAATTTAGATTCACAAAATTATCTGTCTCCTGGTGATTCAAGACATGAATCATCTTATCTTTCCATTAAAAGAAGAAAAGTCTAAATCAATATGCTAACTATTCTAGCTTTCAAAGCCTTGTTGATAATGGCCCTTTTCTTACACCATACTCAAAAAGGACAAGAAGCACCTTTTGATGATTTTATGCATTCCTGATCACCACTGGCTGGCATTATGTTCTCATTGACAAACTCTTCTGAAATTTACACATCTTTCCTCCTGTTTGTGGTATAATGATGATCATATTATAGTGGTATAGTGATGATCATGATTAGGTATTTCTTATTCTCCAATTGTACTCAAATTCAATGCACTCAATTAAAAAAATAATAATCTTCTATTTCATAATCCCAAGCAGAATGATTTGTAAAAGGTACATATTAAATATATATTTACAGAATTGGTTTTTTCAATGAGTAAAGAATCTGTTCCCCTTTTCATCTATGAGTAGCTTTATATTCCTTTCATTTTCAATTCCATCACTTATTTTTCCAGTACACATAGGTAATCAATGGAACAGTTTTATCATCTTTCAAATAGATAAAACTATTTTAAAAACTAGAAATCTGACATTTCCATTAGAGAATCAATGTATTTTCCTGGCATCACACAAACCCATTTCCTTTTCTGTCTTTATTGTACTCCCCAACCTTTCAAATCTTCGGTTTTATTGTGCCCAATGTAGTTCTATCCAATTTTATACATTTTTAAATTTTGTCAGGCATTAGATCCTGTAGCAGACAGGAAGAATAAAAGAAAAGCAGGCCCCGGCAAGGGCCGCAAAAGAAATTTATAATTATTAATAAACCGGATGCTATAAGGCATGAGACTCTTGGAACAAGTCCAGAGGGGACTGTTCATAATCTTGCAAACAAGATATGATCCTGGGGTCGGAAAACCGACCCCAGACTGTTTCTCAACTGGCGTCTCAGAGTCATATGTTTTATGTATCTGGTGGAAAATCTATAGATAAGAATATTAGTCTTAGATACTGATTTGTTATTGATTCAGTTCAGTTCAGTTCAGTTCAGTTGCTCAGTCGTGTCCGACTCTTTGTGACCCCATGAATTGCAGCACGCCAGGCCTCCCTGTCCATCACCAACTAACGGAGTTCACCCAAACTCATGTCCATCGAGTCAGTGATGCCATCCAGCCATCTCATCCTCTGTCGTCCCTTTCTCCTTCTGCCCCCAATCCCTCCCAGCCTCAGAGCCTTTTCAAATGAGTCAACTCTTTGCATGAGGTGGCCAAAGTATTGGAGTTTCAGCTTTAGCATCAGTCCTTCCAAAGAACATCCAGGACTGATCTCCATTAGAATGGACTGGTTGGATCTCCTTGCAGTCCAAGGGACTCTCAAGAGTCTTCTCCAACACCACAGTTCAAAAACATCAGTTCTTCGGTGCTCAGCTTTCTTCACAGTCCAACTCTCACATCCATACATGACCACTGGAAAAACCATAGCCTTGACTAGATGGACCTTTGTTGGATAAGTAATGCCTCTGCTTTTGAATATGCTATCTAGGTTGGTCATAACTTCCAAGGAATAAGCGTCTTTTAATTTCATGGCTGCAGTCACCATCCGCAGTGATTTTGGAGCCCAGAAAAATAAAGTCTGACACTGTTTCCACTATTTCCCCATCTATTTCCCATGAAGCGATGGGACCAGATGCCATGATTTTAGTTTTCTGAATGTTGAGCTTTAAGCCAACTTTTTCACTCTCCACTTTCACTTTCATCAAGAGGCTTTTTAGTTCCTCTTCACTTTCTGCCATGAGGGTTGTGTCATCTGCATATCTGAGGTTATTGATATTTCTCCCGGCAATCTTGATTCCAGCTTGTGCTTCCCCCAGCCCAGCGTTTCTCATGATGTACTCTGCATAGAAGTTAAATAAGCAGGTAACAGTATACAGCCTTGATATACTCCTTTTCCTATTTGAAACCAGTCTGTTGTTCCATGTCCAGTTCTAACTCTTGCTTCCTGACCTGCATATAGGTTTCTCAAGAGGCAGGTCGGTGATCTGGTATTCCCATCTCTTTCAGAATTTTCCACAGTTTATTGTGATCCACACAGTCAAAGGCTTTGGCATAGTCAATAAAGCAGAAAAAGATGTTTTTCTGGAACTCTCTTGCTTTTTTCATGATCCAGCGGATGTTGGCAATTTGGTCTCTGGTTCCTCTGCCTTTTATAAAACCAGCTTGAACATCTGGAAGTCCATGGTTCACATATTGCTGAAGCCTGGCTTGGAGAATTTTGAGCATTACTTTACTAGCGTGTGAGACGAGTGCAATTGTGCAGTAGTTTGAGCATTCTTTGGCATTGCCTTTCTTTGGAATTGGAATGAAAACTGACCTTTTCCAGTCCTGTGGCCACTGCTGAGTTTTCCAAATGTGCTGGCATATTGAGTGCAGCACTTTTACAGCATCATCTTTCAGGATTTGAAATAGCTCAACTGGAATTCCATCACCTCCGCTAGCTTTGTTCGTAGGGATGCTTTCTAAGGCCCACTTGACTTTACATTCCAGAATGTCTGGCTCTAGGTGAGTGATCACACCATCATGATTATCTTGGTCGTGAAGATCTTTTTTAGTTTCCTAATTACTCAGTGGTTAATGATCATTTTGTTCTTTGGCCCTGAAGGCCAGATGAGTTATAGTTTAACTCCCCGTTTATTCCTTCATTCACGGCTGGATAAAGCTGGCTTGGATTCAGTTTCGGCACTTTCAACTTGGAGCGGTGCTGGTCCCCTGATCCTCGCTTTTCTCTGAATTCTTGTGTCTCATTTCTCATTCTCTTGCTCTATCGTGCTTTCAGAAACCCTGCATTTCGAGCTGGTCTCGACAAGATCCAAGTAACTGGTATCCAGGAAAGTATCCAGAAGTATCCAATTCCATAGAGGTATCCAGAAAGAAAAATTCCACAAATAAATAAAATTAAAAAAAAAAACAATAATCAGAAATAAGAAAAAAAAAAAAAAACATTAAAAGAGGTCTGCCACAAGAAAATCAAGCCAGTCTCAGATGTCTCATAAAACTTTTTTCCATTTCTCTTATTACCATCTTAGTCCCAAATACCATCCTTTCTTAGTGGCTTCTCTGCTTCTAATGTGCCGCCTAAAACATTGTCCAAATGTAATAATCTTTTTTTCTAAAGATTTTTTTGATGTGGACCATTTTTAAAGTCTTTATTGAATTTTTTACAATATTGCTTATGTTTTATGTTTGCGTTTTTTGGCCATGAGACATGTAGGAGCTTAGCTTCCTGACCAGGGATCCAACCCATACCCTCCACATTTGAAGGTGAAGTCTCAACCACTAGATTTCCAGGAAAGTCCCCACACAATAATCTTTTAAAATATAAATCAGATCTTGATACCATCTTACTCAAAACATTCTAATAGTTTTCCATCATATTAGCATACAATTTTAACTCTTCATCCTGGCATTTGAAGCCAGTATCCAGTACCCGCCTACTTCTAGAGCTGTATAACCCACCAGTTTCCTCCTTGTCCAGTGAACTGCAGCAATGTTGGCCTTACTCCTGTTATTTTAATGGGAGTTAAAATGTTCCAGCAATCTCTTTAATTCTGAATTGGATTTATTACTGGCTAATATTTTATGTACTTACATTTTTATTATCTTTGTTAACTCACTCAATTTAAACTTGTCTGACACTGTTATCTCCCAAAATGCCTAGAAAATCTCTAGGCAATCTATAAACAGTTGCTTAATGAACAAATGAATGGCTGATTGGTATACTGGTACTATATTCTAACTGACAAAGGATTAATAAAAATAAAATGAAAACTTACTTAATTTCAAGACAGTAAATATAAATATAGAATGACATTATCCACATTGAGGAAACAAACATGGCTGCAAGTATAGTGGAAATTCCTTCTAGAATCAGGAAGCACAGCATTTGGCTCTGTGTCCCAGTTCTGCTATTAATAAGGTGTTTAATTTTTTATAAGTAACATATATTTCCTGAGCTTTATTTCTTTAAACAACATACATAATACTGTAACATGAGGAATAAATTATTTCAAATATAGTTCTCAATGTTATGTAGCACAGTATGGCAGAAACTCTTTTTAAGTTCCTCCAATCCCCTCCACTCACCTCAATAATTTACCATTTTATAAGAAAGGACATACTTATAACAGTCTCTTAAAAAGACCTGCTTTACATCTCTGACCATGTCTCCAAATACCCTAGCTCACTCCTATCTGCTCACCTTCACCTTATCATGCTCACTGAAGATCACTGGGCACAATAATTACCATAGATAATCCTGCCTCAGAATTATGATTTACCATTTCCTTTAACTGAAACACTCCTAAGTCAGAAACCCAAATAGCTTCATCTTCCAATGCTTTTAAGTCTCCATCCAGATGCTCTTTTATTACTGAGGTCTGCTATCACCATACTCTTTACAGTCGCATTCTTCCTCTTGGTCGTTTCAATCCCATGTTTAACTACTTTACATGTTTCCTTAATAGCCTATGTCATAGAACTACAATATAAGCTTTAAAAAGACAAGGTTCATTTTGTGCCTTAAACACAGTAGGCCCTGCCTACATAAGTAAGAATGAATTAATACAAAGAATTGCCCAATCGCTTTCTCCTTTACTTTCTTCTATCAGAGGAACTAGAAAATGAATACTCACTTCTCCATGCTCTCTTCCAGTGAGATGTGGTCTAGTCTGTTTCTGGGCAGTGAGACAGGAATGGATGTTTGATGACAAGGGAATACTTTGGAAATAAAAGATGAACCTTCTCAGAAAAACAGCTTTTGAAATTTCTGATTTTTTCCTTGCCTGGAATGAGAAAGTAAAATGTGAAGGCTAAGCAGTCACCTAACAAATTCAGGGATAAAAGTTGCATGTCAAAGGTTGAGAAAAAGTAACATCAGTTCAGTTCAGTTCAGTTCAGTCACTCAGTCGTGTCTGACTCTTTGCGACCCCATGAATTGCAGCACGCCAGGCCTCCCTGTCCATCACCAACTCTCGGAGTTCACTCAGACTAACGTCCATCGAGTCAGTGATGCCATCCAGCCATCTCATCCTCTGTCGTCCCCTTCTCCTCCTGCCCCCAATCCCTCCCAGCATCAGAGTCTTTTCCAATGAGTCAACTCTTTGTATGAGGTGGCCAAAGTACTGGAATTTCAGCTTTAGCATCATTCCTTCCAAAGGAATCCCAGGGCTGATCTCCTTCAGAATGGACTGGTTGGATCTCTTTGCAGTCCAAGGGACTCTCAAGAGTCTTCTCCAACACCACAGTTCAAAAGCATCAATTCTTCGGCGCTAAGCTTTCTTCATAGTCCAACTCTCACATCCATACATGACTACTGGAAAAACCATAGCCTTGACTAGACAGACTTTTGTTGGCAAAGTAACGCCTCTGCTTTTGAATGTGCTATCTAGATTGGTCATAACTTTCCTTCCAAGGAGTAAGCGTCTTTTAATTTCATGGCTGCAGTCACCATCTGCAGTGATTTTGGAGCCCAGAAAAATAAAGTCTGACACTGTTTCCACTGTTCCCCATCTATTTCCCATGAAGTGGTGGGACCGGATGCCATGATCTTCATTTTCTGAATGTTGAGCGTTAAGCCAATTTTTTCACTCTCCTCTTTCACCTTCATCAAGAGGCTTTTTAGTTCGTCTTGACTTTCTGCCCTAAGGGTGGTGTCGAAAAAGTAACATACACAGAGTCAAATGGCATAAAATGTTTGATGATATCTCTGAATTCATAAAAGTGAATTATGACAAATTATTATTAAATCCTTCAAATCCAACCTCATGGACATGTGTATTTTAAGGGGAAAATACTTTAATAGTCAGGGATTGATATGCAGTGGTGGCAGTGAAAGCTTATGGAATCAGTGAAGATATTTTCTATACGATTGTTACTGGAATTAGACTGAAATATATGACCAGGGATTCTCTATTCTCAGGTGAATAGTCACTATTTTCATGCCCTTGGAATAGGAGGTTACCTGGTCTTCTGAACTGAGAAAAGTACACCCCTATAGCAGTACCTTCTAAGGCAAGGTATTAGGAAGAGTTGAAATTTTGTAATAATCAATCGTATGGGAAATTAGAGATGCTAGTAGAGAGAGAGGACACGATCTGCTGATAAGGAAGAAGAAAAGCTCATTTCTAGCTTCTTTATACATATGATATATTCAAAGAAATAAGGCATGTGTATTGAAACTATGTAAAAACTAAGGATAAATATAATTTTGTGCTCACCAAGGAAAAACTTGTTAACCATGTAGTTGTAACTTAAGTATTTTTTTGCAAATAATATTGGAAAAATCACAGTAAAGAACAAGAACAGTGGTAAAAGACAAAACACATATAGGCAGTGGAAGGAAAATATTCTGTAAGAAAAATCATATATGAAAGTAAAACAACAACACTGACAGTTGAAAATATCCCCTTCTCAATTTCCACCAGTCAGTGCTGCTAATGAACAGAATTTTTCTTAGGATGGTAAAATGGACAGAGCTTGGTCTTTGAAATCAAACAGACATGATCCAAATCTCTCCTTCTCTTCAAATTAGTTGTGATTTTAGACATGCTCCTCTATGTGTCTCTAGTTTAGCAGCGAAAATCTGGGCATTATCATACCCATCTCATGTATAGGGTTGTGTGATTACTAACTGAAAAAATGCATGTGTATTTTCTATAACATTGTTGTTCTTTCCAACCAATTATTAGGATATTAGGGTTCAAGGAAACCAGTCCATTGTTCTCCATGACTATTTATACTGAGAAAAATGACCTAAAGCTTAGTGTGGTGCCATGAGGCTTTGGGAGTCCTCAAGACCCTTTCAGAGTCCAAAAGGTTTTGTATTTCTAATTGATTTATCTGTGTGAAGTCAGATTTTCTCCAACAAATTTCAACCAAGTGTACTGCAGAGGACATACACTGTAGATTGAATGGAGATGTATATATGAGAGTCCAGATATCTTTTATCAAGGCACAGATCAAAATGATTTGCAAAAATGTAAAAGAATGTCACTGTTACTATTAATTTAACTTGTTTCTGTTTTGGTAATATATTTCCAGAAAAATATGTTAAAGGTATTAGTACATGTTTATCATCATTTTGAGATAAATAAATGAATGTTTAAATGTTCTCAGTTTTAGTTCTAACCCCCAAATATGAATAGCTTTAACATGCATGAAAAAAGCCACTCTTGCCATGTTCAAAAAATTTTAGGAGTGATAAAGGTCTTGAGCCAAAAAGCACTGAAACCTAAATAGATTATCCATTGGCATTAACCACAATCATCATTTTAGTTCAGTTGCTCAGTAGTGTCCGACTCTTTGTAACCCCATGGACCACAGCACGCCAGGCGCCCCTATCCATCACTAACTCCCGGAGTTTGCTCAAATGCATCTCCATTGAGTCAGTGATGCCATCAAACCATTTCATCCTCTGTCGTTCCCTTCTCCTCCTGCCTTCAATCTTTCCCAGCATCAGGGTCTTTTCAAATGAGTCAGCTCTTTGCATCAGGTGGCCAAAGTATTGGAGCTTCAGCTTCAGCATCAGGACTTACAATGAATATTCAGGACTGATTTCCTTTAGGATGGACTGGTTGGATCTCCTTGCAGTCCAAGGGAGTCTCAAGAGTCTTCTCCAACACCACAGTTCAAAAGCATAAATTCTTCAGCACTCAGCTTTCTTTGTAGTCCAGATCTCACATCCATACATGACTACTGGAAAAACCATAGCCTTGACCAGACAGACCTTTGTTGGAAAAGTAATGTATCTGCCTTTAATATGCTATCTAGGTTGGTCATAACTTTCCTTCGAAAAAGTAAGTGTCTTTTAATTTCATGGCTGCAGTCACCATCTGCAGTGATTTTGGAGCCCCCCAAAAAAAGTCAGCCACTGTTTCCCCATCTACTTGCCATGAAGTGATGGGACTGGATGCCATGATCTTAGTTTTCTGAATATTGTTTAAAGCCAACATTTCCCTCTCCTCTTTCACTTTCATCAAGAGGCTCTTTACTTCTTCTTCACTTTCTGCCATAAGGGTGGTGTCATCTACATATCTGAGGTTATTGATATTTTTCTCGGCAATCTTGATTCTAGCTTGTGCTTCACCCAGCTCAGCGTTTCTCATGACGTACTCTGCATATAAGTAAAATAAGCAGGGTGACAATATACAGCCTTGATGTACTCCTTTTCCTGTTTGGAACCAGTCTGTTGTTCCATGGCCAGTTAAAACTGTTGCTTCCTGACCTGCATACAGATTTTTCAGGAGGCAGGTCAGGTGGTCTGGTATTCCCATGTCTTTCAGAATTTTCCATAGTTTCTTGTGATCCACACAGTCAAAGGCTTTGGCATAGTCAATAAAGCAAAAATAGATGCTTTTCTGGAACTCTCTTGCTTTTTCAATGATCCAGCAGATGTTGGCAATATTATCTCTGATTCCTCTGCCTTTTCTAAAATCAAATTGAACATCTGGAAGTTCATGGTTCACGTATTGTTGAAGCCTGGCTTGCAGAATTTTGAGCATTACTTTACTAGCGTGTGAGATGAGTGCAGTTGTGCGGTAGCTTGAGCATTTTTCGGCATTGTCTTTCTTTGGGATTGGAATGAATACTGACCTTTTCCAGTGTGGCCACTGCTGAGTTTTCCAAATTTGCTGGCATATTGAGTGAAGCACTTTCACAGCATCATCTTTCAGGATTTGAAATAGCTCAACTGGAATTCCATCACCTCCACTAGCTTTATTCTTAGTGATGCTTTCTAAGGCCCACTTGACTTCACATTCCAGGATGTCTGGCTCTAGGTGTGTGATCACACCATCGTGATTATCTGGGTCGTGAAGATTATTTTTGTACAGTTCTTCTGTGTATTCTTACCACCTCTTCTTAATATCATCTGTTTCTGTTAGGTCCATACCATTTTTGTCCTTTATTGAGCCCATCTTTGCATGAAATATTCCCTTGAAAAGTGAAAGTGAAATTGAAGTCGCTCAGTTGTGTCCAACTCTTGCTACCCAATGGACTGTAGCCTACCAGGCTTCTCAGTCCATGGAATTTTCCAGGCAAGAGTCCTGGAGTGGGTTGCCATTTCCTTTCTCCAGGGGATGTTCCCAACCCAGGGATTGAACCCAGGTCTCCCATACTGCAGGCAGACGCTTTACCGTCTGAGCCACCAGGGAAGCAATGTTCCCTTGGTATCTCTGATTTTCTTGAAGAGATCTCTAGTCTTTCCCATTCTATGGTTTCCTCTATTTCTTTGCACTGATCCCTAAGGAAAGCTTTCTTACCTCTCCTTGCTATTCTTTGGAACTCTGCATTCAAATGGGTATATTTTTCCTTTTCTCTTTTGCGTTTCACTTCATTTATTTTTACACACTCATAAGCTTAGGCTATCATTTCTTTTCTTATAAAATAAAATTCAGATTGACTATATTTATACATATTCAAATATATCTATTATATGATAAATCACTAATTTATTGGGATAACAGTATTTCCTTAATTTAATTTCATGTTTTTATGATCTAAAATTAGCCTTGCCATGGAATCAAAAGAAAAAATTATGTGAATTTGATGATCTTATAGTACATCCCCAGGTTGCACTAGTGGTGAAAAATCCACCTGCCAATGCAGGAAATGCAAAAGGTGAGATTCCATCCCTGGGTCAGGAACATTCCTTGGAGTAGGAAATGGCAACCCACTCCAGTATTCTTGCCTGGAAAATCCCATGGATAGAGGAGCCTGGTGGGCTACAGTCCATGGGATTGCAAAGAGTCAGACATGACTGAGCACACACAGGGAATGGGGAATAGTACTATTAGAATTGTGCAAGATAACCACAAAAATGTGTCAGTATTTGCTATGTGCTGCCTTTCTGTTCTGGTCCTAAACATTGATAGTCCTGAGCCTTAATCAATAATGAAAATTCTTGCCGGCATGAATGATAAAGGGCAAAACTGCACAAAATTATAGCATAAGCATCTGTAATATGTATCACCCTGTTAAAACCAAAAGACCTGGAAAGTATATGCTTATAAACATAAGGGAAACATAAACACTCAAAGAGAGTGGCCTGCCAAGGTAATATTGAAAATATGTTTAAAATCTTAATATAGAAAATAACTGAATTCCATTTGCAAATACTTTTAGTTTACCGGGAAATAAAAATATTCCTGCATTATTTTTAGTCACACAAGCTGTCATACAAATTGTAGCATACACATATAGGTATGTTTTCTTCCTATTCACATTTATTGATTATACAAATTCTATTTTAAGTAGAGACATAACTGAATTCATTTAATATAATATAAAGGTACCTTAAAATTACAAAATTGCCCAGAAGGTGGTTGGGCTGACTTAACTCCCTTTGCACATCACATGCTTTCTCCGAGCTCCCATCTACACCTTGCTCTAGGCTACAGGGTGTTGACTTCCACAGACTGCATCATTCCCAGTATCCCAAGTCCTCCATCCTCAGTTTTGATTTGGCCATAGAGGCAGCAGCAGAGAATTGGTGTGCTGGAGAGACAGAAAAGAAGAAAGAGAGGAAGAGGGAGAGAGGAAGAGAGAGAGACAGAATTTAATCTTTTCTTTCTTTCTTGCCACCCAGTAGTTTTTATGGTGACTGGTTTCCTCTGTCTTGGGCATGAAATTCCCACAACTGCCACTCTAACCAGGCCCTAGATTCCCCTCATTCCCGGATATCACATTGCTCCTTTGGGCAAACAGGTAGTAAACGTGTCCAGCACCTTCTGGGGCCTGGATGCTTCACCATTCTTTGTTCAATCCTTTCATCCTACCCCTGTCTCACTGGAAATAGATCTTAAATTAAACTTTTATCTGACTTTCTTGAATTAACATTTTGGATATGTTCTGCTGATTGATACTGCAGTTGTTTCAGAATCTTCCTTAGTCCAGCATGATTTTCAGATACCACCGGAGCAGGTTGTCCATCTTTTAGGTTGCTATTTGGTAAACCAAACTGTTACTGAAAGCTCATTAAAGGACTAACTAATTCCCAATATAAGGAATCAGGTGTAGTATTTGCTATAGTCACCAATAAAACTAGACTATTTCATGTAGTTTAACCTACAGTACACAAAGGGCAAAACCTTTGTTGAGTTTTAAGCTTTACTATATTCCAAGCAAATTAAATATGCCCAATGTTTAAACTACCACGAGGAAATTAGTTATTAAAAAGTGAAGGCTAACTCATTTAATATATATTTTTACCAAACAGAGAAGTGAAATGACAAGACACATGAGTTTCTTGATGGTGCAAGTGTCATATCTAAAAAATTGAAGAGGGATAGTGTCAAGTACTATAGTTCTTTAAAAACTAACAACAATCATAATACTTTATATAAATGCTTTATATATATTAAATCATTTTAACCTCTTAAAAATTCTATGAGATAAGTTCTATTCTTCCTTCATTTTATAGGCAAGGGCTTGGTCACAGAAATTAATTACTTGCCCCAAATCACACAGTAGAGGCTGATCTAGAAAAATAACATAAGTATTAAAGTAATTAAATTGGCCTTTGAAGGTGTCATTTTCTTTACTTCTTTTAGTAAAAGTAATAATCGAACTTCCAAAGAGATTAAGAAGTTGACCTTTGGAGGTAAAACTAAAATTCTATGACCTATATAAGTAAATTTTATTTTACATTTACTCAATTATATTTTAGTTGAAGCAATTTTTTACTAGAATATTATCTTAAGCTTCTCTCTTATTGTTTGGTTTTATTTTATGAGAAAAGAAAAATGATGCCAATGTAACTGTACCAGAAAGATAAGTCAAAGAATAAATGAAGACCTCAGGACAGGACACACAAAAACTGGCACTCCTAATTCACCCTTTTTCTATTTCTGCCAGTGCCAACTCATCAAGTATTTATAAAATGACTGGGGTGTATGTGGTGCTGTCCCTGTGCTGGGAAAACACACAAGCTCTCCTTGGCTCTCATGGGCATATCATCAGGGAATAAATATGTGAATAAAATAATTACATCTGTGATCATTATTATGAAATAGACCTGAAGGAAGACAAGGTCTTGTCTAGGCAGGAATGGGGTTGGTGAAAAGAAAATATTCTGAGGAGGACAGCATAAACTTGCAGAAAGTAAAGCCTGGAAGGAAAGGGAGTTCAGATTTTTCTGAGAGGTAAAATTCATCGTTTCTGAAATTCTGAATATTCTAGCTATTAAGGCCTAGATCTTACGTTTTAGAAAGAAAATAGATTATTTTCTACATTCAGCTTAGAAGACAGAGTTTTAAGAAACTCTCTTTCAAATTTCTAATACCTACCTATGTAAAGTCACTGACTGCCTTTTTCATAGTCTCCCATCCTGGAGGGAGATTGAGGAAAGCGAAGTAACTGAGTGAAGTTAGTAACCAGGCAATTTACCTTGAAAACCGTCTATGAAGGAAGTGTCTCAATAATTGCTCCTAAGGTATTTGATTTATGGAACAACTGAGAAACAAATAGAAACAGAGTATATTTTAACATGAAATTAGAGTTATGAGAGCTATAACTGAATTAGTAATTGTTAGGTATTTAATATATATTATATGTAATCCAACTGAACTGAACTGAACTGAATCCTTATAGAACATAACAGTACTGGTACTTTTAGCCACATTTTATAGAAAATAAAATTGAGATTTGACTCAGTTAACATTTAACATATCTCGTGATAGGTAGATATGTAATGGTACATATGTAAAAGATACAAGATTATGACTTGTATCTACATGATAGTGTGTTTTACATCTTTACATGACAATGGAATTATAAACATGGCTAGTCTGACTCCAAAGTCCTTGCTCTTTCTATTCTACCTCTCTGAGATGAAAAATTTGTCTTCTTAATGCTAAGTTCAAGAAAAGAACTAAGGGAAAGAAAGAACTAAGGGAACTGAGTCAAGAAAGAACTCAGGATGGGAGTTGATGAAATGTTGAAGATATATGGAAACATTGCATTTTAAATAACTCTAAATTCTTCTCTTGTTCATTGGATTTTTTTTTTTTTTTAAGATTTACTGTTTTGAGATGTTTCTCATAAAACTAAAAAAAATGTTTTCAATATTTGTCTATAATAGGTTTGCAAGGAGGGTTCATGCAATAGAGAAAAAAAGAATACACATCTACTGACTTTTGGTTTCAGAGAATGAATGTCCCTTGAAAGCTGATTCTACATAGCTTTGACCATCTGCTTTGTAAGAATATTTTTGACTCATTTTTGAGTTCAGTAAGTTGGACTCAATTTTAAAGCTGGTTCTACATGTGAAGCAATGCTTATGTACTGTACAGTTCAGTCACAATTCAAATTTAATACTGTTGAAAACCTGAAAACAGCCATTATAGTCTGCCTGTTATAAATAGGGAATTTGAGACTTAGCAACATTATACAATTTTCACTTAAGAATCCACGAAGAACCTTTGTGTGTGGTCACTACCTATCAGGAGATATGTTAAATGGTTTACATTTGTTATCTCAGTAAACCCAACACTACTGATAGAGGTGATGAGGATAATAGTGATAATGATGATGATAATGATGAGGACTATGATAATATTCATTTTACAGGTGAAGACCTTGGGTAAACAGTGCCATCCACTGCATGTTGCATAATAAACTAAAATTTTGAGGAATCACTTAAAACTCAATTCCTGGAATATTCCCTCAGGAAATTGTAAATTTACCACTTTTTAACATGAGAATATTCTTTTTTGCTCCATTCTGATGACCACTCAAAGAATATAAAAAATGTTAAATTCATATTCAGGGTTTGAAAGACTACTTCAAGTACCAGGACTCTGAGACCTGATTACCATCCATCTGTGGCAATTAAACTAATGGCCTCCATTCTAAGAAAGACTATTGCTTTGGCATCTCATTTATTTCATTACTCAAGTTCACTTTTCCAGCTGTGATCATATGCTGATTGGGATATGCACAAATGAAAATCAGAGTGTTCTAAATACCATAATATATGTAGTGGCTTAAAATTCAACACCTTGGAGACTTCATGAGAAATTACTTCTTGTTTAGAAATATTTTAATAACTTTGGCTCTGAAATATTCTTAGATGGCCAATTCAAGCAAAAGCTGATGGCATTAAAAGAGATAGCAAAAAATTAGTTGGTTTTGAGCATGAAAAGGAATAATTATAAATTTATAAATGGAATCTTAAATTTGGGGGATGCTAAACCAAAATATAATACAGAAAGAGAGTCTAGAACCCCTATGATATTTCAATTTTTATTTGATCTTTATGTTTCATTTGATCCAATCAAACTGTATTTATCTCTTCCTCTCTCCCATTCTCTATGTCACATGTATGTAAATAGCATGGGCTCACTTTTCCACATGCCTGTTTACAACAGAAAACACTGTAGATAATACTTTTGCTCCCCTCCATCAGTCCACTGTTTTCCCTTTACCACTCAGTTAATATTGTAATTTTTAAAAACATAAACTATGATGAAGTTAATATAATTAAATTGATTGTATACACAGATAAAGTGATTACATTAATAAAAAGCTATACTGATAAAACGTATACATGTGCTGTGTGCTATGCCATGGTCAGTAGCTTCAGTCGTGCTCGACTTTTGCAACCCTATGAACTGTAGCCTGCCAAGCTCCTCTGTCCGTGGGATTCTCCAGGCAAGAATACTGGAGTGGGTTGCTATGACCCCCTCCAGGGTATATTCCTGACCCAGGAATTGAACCAATATCTCTAGTGTCTCCTGCACTGCAGGCAGGTTTTTATCCACTGATCCACCTGGGAAATCCAACATATGTACATATATGTCAACAAATATGAACAGAATCAGTAAGAAGAAAAAACGATTCATTTCAGAAAAGAAAATGATTGATTTTTTTCCTTGTTTTCCACTCCTAACGATTAAAATGAGTTTATGATTAAAATTTATGAATTTAACAAATGTATCTGAAGGCCATCAATTAGTTATTATGCATATAGGAAGCTGGTTCAACCAAAACTTGTAAAGATAGTATCTTACATTATAAATTATATAAAATTACAATTAGTTCTGTATTTGAGGATGGATAAATTAGGAGCATGTTAATTTTTCTATTATTTAACATATCAGAATAGCTATTCTCAATAAGGAACATGTGCCCTCAAGGATTTATCAAAAAATTATCACCTGTAAAGAATTCAAATGTGCTCCTCCCTGGCCATCCTTTATTGGAGATTACTACTACTGTTGGGAGCACCCCATGAGTTTACAAGGCCCTACTTGGGGAAGTGAGGGGATTAAATGTAGAATTACTCAACCTAAATCACATCTGAAAGAAAGAAACATTGTCAGCATCTTTCACAGTATTTTGGGAATATTAGTGAACAAAATACTGTGCAACTGAAATGTAATGATATACATAAGCAGTAATAAAGATTCCCGCAACATCCTCACTCCCATAGAGGGCCAGATTATTGAATCCAATTACCATCCTAAAGGATGTATTTCAGTTTTGAAGTAAACAAAAATGTTATGAAATCCACTGAGGAAAAGGGAAGTTGATTTTTAAATGAACTTCTGTTTAGTATTTATGGGAATTCTACTGCTATACAGGTTATTTTTCAATTATTTAAATTATAATGTAACAAGTGCTGGTTGCAAAATATTTAAAAATAAGAAAGATTATTCTAAAAATCCCCCTTTCCCATATTATACCTACTTTGAGAGCAATTTTCTATTTGTACATATTCATGAGAAAGGAAGTGAATAACATTAGACAACAAATATGTATGTGCATATGAAAGTATATATATGTATATGCTCATGAATTTTTAATATAATATCATGCTATAGAATTTGTTCTGCAATTTTTTAAACTTATCAACATGACAAGGAAGTCTCTTTGTATCTATTTACATGAAGTTACCTTATACTTTTTAATTTCAAAATAAATATTTTTCTCTTATATTCATATACAGAGAGTTGCGGTATTGTTACCAGGAAGAGTTAATTTTGAATTTCTGCTGTTCTGTGACTTTAACCCTCATCCTGCCACTTTTTGTTGTTGTAGGCATACATAATGGCCTGCCTCAAGGAGATAACCTGAGCTACCCACCTGTGAAGGACTGTAAGGAAGTAAAACTAATACATTCCCCTGCCTGAAGCTTGCCATTCTAGGGGACATTTGCAAGGATTGAATAGTCTTTTTACTTCATTTCCTCACCTCCCCTCCATCTCTGATCCATGAAAGAACTGGGCAACCAGGCACCTACAAGTTGGTTATTTTGAGGTGCTAGTCTGCCATCTTCTTGGTCAGGTAGCTCCCAAATAAAGTCCCTTCCTAGTCCCAACACCTCATCTCATTGTCTCATTGACTTATCCTGAGGCTAGCAGAGCCAGCTTGGACTCAGTAACAGTATGGGAATACATAATTGTTGATTCTAGAAGTAGTATTTTTCTATTCTAATTCAGACTCAGTCACTTACTATTAATATTAATGTAAACACTTTAAAGCTCTTTGTGACTATACTTCCTTATCTGCAAAATGGCAAAATAATAACATATCTTAATAACAAAATAATAATTTATTCAACTTATTCAACAAATATTCACTAAGCTCCTTCTAGATGCCAGAGAGATCAAGGCACCTTTCATTCTTCACTGAATAAAGCTGACAAGGATTATTTTTTTAATCCCTCATGAAGCTTAAATTCTAGAAAAGGACTACAAAAGTTTACAAATAATAATAAAATAAATCCATGAATTACATAGCATTTTATAATGAGCTAAACTGAACTGAACTGATGCATAATAGAAAAAGTAGAACAAGGAGGGCAGTTGGCCAGAACACAGTGAGTGAATGATAAAACTGAAGATTAGGCTGTAGAATTAAGGAGGGCAAGGAAGAAGGGTAAAGCAAGTATTTGCTGAACTTTGAGAGAATTTGGGAACCACTGTGGGGGAGGAGTCAGACTGGAGGTGTGAGGTCCTCAGATTTACAAGATTCCTTTGACTGCTTTCTGCATAATAGCATGTAGGTGTGGAACAAGCATAGAAACATAAAGCCAATTAGGAAGCTACTGCAATAAAATTGAGATTAGAATTGATGGTGACTCAAGCAGGATATTGCCAGTGGAAGTAGTTGAAAGTCACTGAATTTGGACATAACTTAAAGGTCAAGAAAACAGGATGTGCTGATGAATTGAATTTGAGATACTGGAGAAAGCAAACATTCAGTGATGACTTCAATTATTTAGCAGTTACCTGGAAGGATGAAATTATCATCAAATGGAAATGGGGAAACTCCGGAAGAAGTAAGCTTAGCAGAGAAAACCAGGAGTTAAATTTAGGTCACATTACATTTGCAATCTCGTAATATCCAAATGGAGATACTGAGAAGTCAGTTGTTAAATAACATAATTCACATCTAGAAATAGCTCTCAGAGATACTCTGATGTAAGCTAAATTTGCTGGATTATAACAACAGGTTAGTAAAGAAGATGATTATGATCTTTCATTCATAGTGAATACCAGGTTGGTGGATGTAAAATTTGATACCAGGGTTTTAGCTTTGTTAGGTAGTTAGAATAGGAAATAGGAGTCCAAATTAGCAGCAGCTAAAAGACAAAGAAAGCAAAAAACCTGTGAAAATGGAACAAAGGGAGGTCTGAGGACCAGAGTGAGAACCTCAGGTGAAAAAAGAGTCCTCCTGGCTAGCCCAATTTACATACAGCAGGCTGGGAAAAGGGGGGCAGAAAAAAACGTATAAAAGGAGGAGCCAAAATTGATCTCTCTTCTTTAGGGTCAAGGCCTCAGGCCTCAAGGATATGTTTTCCTTTGCTTGCCAAATAAAACTGAGCTGTAACCAAGCTGTAACACTGGTGGCAAATTTTTGCTGCAGTGAGACAGAACCAAGGAATTACACATTCCCCCCAACAGCTTCAAGCTCCATGTGCATGACTTAAACACTGATAAACAGGTGACTGAGTGTTGGCAGTTGTAATATGTATCCACACAAATGCCGTATGCTGCTTTATTAAATGCAGTCATATCCGTTAGATTCCTAACATGTCCAAGTGCTAGGTCTAGCTCACCAGAAAAATAAAACACAGAAGGAATCATGCCCTCCACTCCCTCAGATTCTGATAGACCTTCTATGTTTTGATGGAATCCACACTGATCAAGAAAAAGAATCAGGTTGAGCCAGTAATAGCAAAGACCTCTCTCTGAGTTTAGTGACCTTGATGGGACAAAATTATAATCCTGCAGTGTCTGTAAAAAGGTGTTCTAGAAAAGAAAAGCAATTCTTATATTGACCCTTCCCCTTTTGAAGAGACTTTCAATCTCACTACTCCTTGTAAGGTGACCAGAGATTTTGTGTTGTTTAATAAGATGGTCATAACTTATTTTACACATTTCTTGACTTGACAGCATTATTTGGCACAGTTGATTTTTTTATGCTTGAACTATTTTTCTCATTTGGCATCTGGAACCTCATTCTCTCTTGGTTGCTGTTCCTTTGTAATATCCAGCCATACCTCCATCACGGCCAAATTGCTCTGTCCTCAATTTCTCCCAAAGTGACGGCAACCTTCGAAATTTCTCCACCCAAAGCGCTCGGCACTTATTTCTCCCTTATATGATTTAATCAATTCATAAACATATACTTTTATTTAAATACATTCAGAATCAGATCCCTTTGCAATACTTCCACTCAACTAGCAGCTTTTGCTTAGGTTTTAGAATTTCTAAAGATTTTTATTCTAGTGTCTTTACTCTGCTTCCTAACAGTTGATCCTTAACATAGCACCAGAGTTCATTTTCCAAAGATTTCTTTCCTTTGCTCAAAATCTGTCAGCAGTTTTTCATTTAATTAATGAAAGGTCCTACATAAACTGACATTATCTCCTATTGCTTTAAGACTTGTTATTCAGCTTTATCCACACTGGTTTATTATTATTTCTGAAATACCCTAAAGCGTCATCACATCTTAACTGCCTCAGAACGTTTGACCTGCTGTTTTCTCTACCAGGAATGCTCTTCCTGACAGTTCTGTGACTCACTTTCCCTTCCTCCAATTATCTGGTTGTCTAGTCTCTTCTCAGTGATTCCTTCTTTAAGACCCAACAAAAGATGGCAATCCCTATTTTCCTCAGTACCACTTTTCTCCATGACAAATATCATGTATGCAAAATCTTGTAGCTTGTCATGTTCCTCCAACTAGAATGTAACCTCTATGGATGCTATAATTTTGTTCCCCCAAAATAATTGTTAAGCCAACTAGTAAATTCTTATATGAAATGGTGCCTGTGTTTAATTATTGAACAGGGAATTTTCTCTCCTAATTTTCTCTTTAGAAAAACATTCCTAGGGCTATTTTTATTAGATCAACTCTCCAGATGCCAGGTAAGCTATCTTACCTGATTTTTTTGTCTCCTCTGCCTACCTGCATTATACTCAATGCAGTGTCACATTTGAGATTTCTTGGAGACTCTATATTTTCTTCTTGATTAGTGAAAAGTTGAAAATTATATATAGTATGAAAAATGTCTGGTACTGTTTTGAATTATTAAAACCCAGCAGACTGAAGCAACTTAGCAGCAGTAGTATCATCTAAAATATGCCTCCATTTCATTTGCCTTTTCACCTGCTTCCACGCTTTGCAAAACACACAGGTGCCAGGTCAATAAGCCCTACTTAAATATCTAGCAGCAATGCCAGGAAACACCTAAGATACAATTTCAAAAGGTATTCACTATGAAAAAATGAAATGCATCATCAGTATTCCACAAACAGCATAAGACTGAAGCTTCTACTAATGAAAGCAACCCATTATAATATACAAGGTTAAGTCTCTCTTGCAAGAGGAAATAGTAACTCACCTTGTTCAATTTGCAGAACAGAAATGATGATTGCTACTGCTGCTAAGTTGCTTCAGTCGTGTCTGGCTCTGTGAGACCCCATAGACGGCAACGCACCAGGCTCCCCCGTCCCTGGGATTCTCCAGGCAAGAACATTTCCTTCTCCAATGCATGAAAGTGAAAAGTGAAAGTGAAGTCGCTCAGTCATGTCTGACTCGTAGCGACCCCATGGACTGCAGCCTACCAGGCTCCTCCATCCATGGGATTTTCCAGGCAAGAGTACTGGAGCGGGGTGCCATTGCCTTCTCTGGAAATGATGATTAGGTCAACGTTATTCTTACAGACCCTCTTTCAAGAAATTAGTCATTGCCTAAGGACAAAACCAAATGGGAATAAGAAAATCAACAGAAAAAATGTACTCAAGATATTTTCCCATCTGTCCATAGAAATCTATTATTATTATATTTGAATACATCATCCTTTTGATAAAAAGTGGAGTTTACAAGACTTAATAGACTAAAGCTACTTTTATTTGTTCCAAATTTGGTATTTGTCTGGGTCTGTTCAACTTAAAAAAATAAGTGTCTGAACTATCTTAAAAATATTTTAAGCCTTCTCCTCTACTGAAAATTTCAAGTTCCTCCAGTTTGGACAAACAAAAGTCAAATGTCTTAATTTCACTGACATTCATCAAATCTACTCACTTTCTGAAATAGTAGTTTCAGTTTCCTAGAGACATCTGTGTGATCTGATGATTTAGCATCTTGATGCTTTGTGTGTGGTTGAGACTAGGTGAAGGTGAAAGTGAAGTCGCTCAGTCATGTCTGACTCTTTGCGACCCCATGGACTGTAGCCTACCAGGCTTCTCCGTCCATGGGATTCTCCAGGCAAGAATACTGGAGTGGGTTGCCATCTCCTTCTCCAGTTGAGACTAGAGGTGGACTTTAATCCCATCATAACACAAAGCCACAATTTGGTCACAATGAGCACCAAATTCCTCTAAGAGAAAGGTTGTGATAGTTTTGTGTGTAATGTCACAGTGATCATAGGTAAGGTTTAGTGACACCAGCTCATATCACAGGTGAGAGCAGGAAGCCTCAGGAACTTAGAGTCTCAGTCCTGCAAGTTAGGAATTTGATTTTGTTGGTATTCATCTTTCAGGGGTATGTCATTTTAACAAAACTCATAAGACTGAAAAAAAAATCAGGAATCTCAATTTATGAAATTAGAGACAAAATCAAAATATCAAATGACATGGACATTTGCACCAATCTAATCAGTATATTTTCTCTGTGCAAAGAAAGAATGTAGGGATCCAAATTATCAAGCGTATTGATTAACTGACCACAGGAGTTGATTCTATGATTCAAATGTCAGAATGCTAAATTCTTATAGCCTGATGCAGCCTTCTCACTCAACAAACCTGGTTTGTGGCCAAACAGTCACGCCAACCCAACAAACAGTACACCACTCAGCTTAGCACTTCCATCTTTGGTATTTGGAATTGCATTTTTTTTTATTTTACCTGGCCTGACTACTGTCTTGTTTTTACAGTCTTTCTCCTAGCAAGATGAACATAACATCTGATCAAATTACAGTGTCATCAGCTCCTTCAATACTTAGACTATTCCTGAGTCATCTTAGTTGGAACTCTGGGATTCTGTAGCGCTTTTGTCCTATTGCTATTTGGTTGTACAATTAATGATCATTTGTTTAGCATCCTTTCATTCAAGAAGTATTTACTGAGAATTTATTATGTCAAAATATCTATTTTAGTCCCTATGAGGATAATGTTATCCCAAGGTTATATAGAAACAGTCTTTGTCTTCATAAACCTCAAAATCTAAAAGGGAAAATATATTTGAAGCACATCATTAAAATAAAGTACACTGACTAGTATGATTAGGAAAGTTCCCAGCATTATTAAAAAAAATCAGGAAAGTTCTTTCAAAAGAAATTATGTTTACACTCACACTGAGAAATAGGATAAATTCTTATTTTTCTATTACAGATGATCTGCTCACTTATTATGTCTGGACTTTATTGGTTTAGTTTTTTAGGATTTTTTATTTCTCTTATTCATAAATTCATTATGATATGTTGTAGTTGCATTGCACTGGACTGAACAAAATTAAGTCAACTATGACCATCTATATTATAAAAATAAAAGATAAATTTTTGAAGCACCCACACATCATCTAGCAAAAACGACCTCTCAGGAAGTCAATAGTATTGATGTTCAGTTGTTTAAAAATGAAAATAATTACACAGTACAGGATCTAGCTTGCCCTAAATTCTGTACAGAAAACAACAACAACAAAAAATCCTCAATGTCCTCTCTCCATTTAAACCCTCATCATTTCAGTCCCTGAAGAATAACTCTAAGGACAGCTTTCCAATCCAAATCATTGATATCAAACTGTATTTCTATTTTTAAGAGGGGAGGTCAGGGAATCTCCTGAAAGCTTCAATACACAGATGCTTTGAACTTAGCCCAAGTCTTTAACATAATCAGAAGTTTTCCTTGAATTATATTAATATTAAAAGCTTCTAAGGCAAAAAGTTCAAATCAGTGACAATACTAGTACTATTAAACCAAGCAAACCTGAGGAGAAAAAGGGCAGATCTAGGATGAGTTTACATTCACATTCAGTCCCAGCAGCTGCCTCGTGATTCTAGTTTGTGTTGCCAACTCCTCCCATTGCTAGTCATGCATCACTGCCACTCCTCCAACCACTGTGTAAGCTGCATGCACTTCCAGGAACCTGGGCCTTAAAAGCTGGCTTCTTTATAATTTGATATTTATCACAACTATCAGGCAACATGAAAACTATGAATACAGTTGTCAACATGAGAATTAAAGAGCAAGAATATGAGCTAGCATTTAAAATCTGATCAATATACCTAATTCATAAATTTTTGTAATAATTCAGTCTGACCCTAAATTTATAATTATGACAGAACTCCAAGTTCTTCCCACAGTCTTCATGACTTTTAAGACCCTCTATTTTCTGATTGTAGTCTTTCTAAGATGTCATCACTTCTTGATTTTCATGAAGACATATTTGGAGGTCTTTGTATTAATACAATTTCCTGAGCTACATATTCTCTTTCAGAGCTCATTTTGCCTAGTGGCATATGAATGGATTATATTACACCTTTAAGTCTTTTTAAATTGCACTAATATTTTCTAAATTGATGAGAAAATTTTAACCCAGCTGAGGCCTTTTCTTAAAATACCTGCACTAATTACTGTTTCTCCGTGTCAGCGTTCACAGAGGTTTTGATCCCTTCTAATATTATAGCCTTCATAAAATTTGTCTTTCAGATTTATTTTTAAAAATGTAATTAACAAGGAAACACAAACTTTAAATGATACAATAGACCAGTTAGACCTAATTGATATCTATAGGACATATCATCCCAAAACAATGAATTTCACCTTTTTCTCAAGTGCACATGGAACCTTCTCCAGGATAGATCACATCCTGGGCCATAAAGCTAGCCTTGGTAAATTCAAAAAAATAGAAATCATTCCAAGCATCTTTTCTGACCACAATGCAGTAAGATTAGATCTAAATTACAGGAGAAAAACTATTAAAAATTCCAACATATGGAGGCTGAACAACACGCTGCTGAATAACCAACAAATCACAGAAGAAATCAAAAAAGAAATCAAAATTTGCATAGAAATGAATGAAAACGAAAACACAACAACCCAAAACCTGTGGGACATGGTAAAAACACTCCTAAGGGGAAAGTTCATAGCAATACAGGCATACTTCAAGAAACAAGAAAAAAGTCAAATAAATAACCTAACTCTACACCTAAAGCAACTAGAAAAGGAAGAAATGAAGAACCCCAGGGTTAGTAGAAGGAAAGAAATCTTAAAAATTAGAGCAGAAATAAATGCAAAAGAAACAAAAGAGACCATAGCAAAAATCAACAAAACCAAAAGCTGGTTCTTTGAAAAGATAAATAAAATTGACAAACCATTAGCCAGACTCATCAAGAAACAAAGGGAGAAAAGTCAAATCAACAAAATTAGAAACGAAAATGGAGAGATCACAACAGACAACACAGAAATACAAAGGATCATAAAAGACTATTATCAACAATTATATGCCAATAAAATGGACAACATGGAAGAAATGGACAAATTCTTAGAAAAGTACAACTTTCCAAAACTCGACCAGGAAGAAATAGAAAATCTTAACAGACCCATCACAAGCACGGAAATTGAAACTGTAATCAAAAATCTTCCAGCAAACAAAAGCCCAGGTCCAGACGGCTTCACAGCTAAATTCTACCAAAAATTTAGAGAAAAGCTAACACCTATCATGCTCAAACTCTTCCAAAAAATTGCAGAGGAAGGTAAACTTCCAAACTCATTCTATGAGGCCACCATCACCCTAATACCAAAACCTGACAAAGATCCCACAAAAAAAGAAAACTACAGGCCAATATCACTGATGAACATAGATGCAAAAATCCTTAACAAAATTCTAGCAATCAGAATCCAACAACACATTAAAAAGATCATACACCATGACCAAGTGGGCTTTATCCCAGGGATGCAAGGATTCTTCAATATCCGCAAATCAATCAATGTAATACACCACATTAACAAATTGAAAAATAAAAACCGTATGATTAGCTCAATAGATGCAGAGAAAGCCTTTGACAAAATTCAACATCCATTTATGATAAAAACTCTCCAGAAAGCAGGAATAGAAGGAACATACCTCAACATAATAAAAGCTATATATGACAAACCCACAGCAAATATTATCCTCAATGGTGAAAAATTGAAAGCATTTCCTCTAAAGTCAGGAACAAGACAAGGGTGCCCACTTTCACCATTACTATTCAACATAGTTTTGGAAGTTTTGGCCACAGCAATCAGAGCAGAAAAAGAAATAAAAGGGATCCAAATTGGAAAAGAAGAAGTAAAACTCTCACTATTTGCAGATGACATGATCCTCTACATAGAAAACCCTAAAGACACCACCAGAAAATTACTAGAAATAATCAATGACTATAGTAAAGTTGCAGGATATAAAATCAACAAGCAGAAATCCCTTGCATTCCTATACACTAATAATGAGAAAACAGAAAGAGAAATTAAGGAAACAATTCCATTCACCATTGCAACGGAAAGAATAAAATACTTAGGAATATATCTACCTAAAGAAACTAAAGACCTATATATAGAAAACTATAAAACACTGGTGAAAGAAATCAAAGAGGACATTAATAGATGGAGAAATATACCATGTTCATGGATTGGAAGAATCAATATAGTGAAAATGAGTATACTACCCAAAGCAATTTATAGATTCAATGCAATCCCTATCAAGCTACCAACAGTATTCTTCACAGAGCTAGAACAAATAATTTCACAATTTGCATGGAAATACAAAAAACCTCGAATAGCCAAAGCGATCCTGAGAAAGAAGAATGGAACTGGAGGAATCAACCTACCTGACTTCAGGCTCTACTACAAAGCCACAGTTATCAAGACAGTATGGTACTGGCACAAAGACAGAAATATAGATCAATGGAACAAAATAGAAAGCCCAGAGATAAATCCATGCACATATGGACACCTTATCTTTGATAAAGGAGACAAGAATATACAATGGATTAAAGACAATCTCTTTAACAAGTGGTACTGGGAATTCTGGTCAACCACTTGTAAAAGAATGAAACTAGACCACTTTCTAACACCATACACAAAAATAAACTCAAAATGGATTAAAGATCTAAACATAAGACCAGAAACTATAAAACTCTTAGAGGAGAACATAGGCAAAACACTCTCTGACATACATCACAGCAGGATCCTCTATGACCCACCTCCCAGAATATTGGAAATAAAAGCAAAAATAAACAAATGGGATCTAATTAACCTTAAAAGCTTCTGCACATCAAAGGAAACTATTAGCAAGGTGAAAAGACAGCCTTCAGAATGGGAGAAAATAATAGCAAATGAAGCAACTGACATACAACTAATCTCAAAAATATACAAGCAACTCCTACAGCTCAACTCCAGAAAAATAAATGACCCAATCAAAAAATGGGCCAAAGAACTAAATAGACATTTCTCCAAAGACATACAGATGGCTAACAAACACATGAAAAGATGCTCAACATCACTCATTATCAGAGAAATGCAAATCAAAACCACTATGAGGTACCATTTCACACCAGTCAGAATGGCTGCGATCCAAAAGTCTACAAATAATAAATGCTGGAGAGGGTGTGGAGAAAAGGGAACCCTCTTACACTGTTGGTGGGAATGCAAACTAGTACAGCCACTATGGAGAACAGTGTGGAGATTCCTTAAAAAACTGGAAATAGAACTGCCTTATGATCCAGCAATCCCACTGCTGGGCATACACACTGAGGAAACCAGAAGGGAAAGAGACACGTGTACCCCAATGTTCATCGCAGCACTGTTTATAATAGCCAGGACGTGGAAGCAACCTAGATGTCCATCAGCAGATGAATGGATAAGAAAGCCATGGTACATATACACAATGGAGTATTACTCAGCCATTAAAAAGAATACATTTGAATCAGTTCTAATGAGGTGGATGAAACTGGAGCCTATTATAAAGAGTGAAGTAAGCCAGAAGGAAAAACATCAATACAGTATACTAACACATATATATGAAATTTATAAAGATGGTAACAATAACCCGGTGTACGAGACAGCAGAAGAGACACTGATGTGTTGGGGGCCAGAGTGAGGTACTCCGCCCATGACAAAGGTCATGAGGAAGGAGGCTCGACATACGCAAAGGCGGGATCGAGCCTCAGGAGTCCCCCTGGAACTCCTCGAGCATCTACCCCCATTACCAGAGCCTGCCTACTTTACTACTTTGTGCTCTCACCTACATCTCTGACTTTACGGGGGGCTGTCCCCCACCACCTCTTTCGGAGAAGGAGTTAACCTAGAGCTCCAGTCAATAAAAACTCTTGGGTGTGACAAGAGTGTTTTAATCTACAAACTCCTCTGAAGGTTCTCTAGCCTGCCTGACAGGCTCGTCCGGCCACATGTGATTGCTCACAGCCTCCCAACCGTGAGAGGCACAAGATGCTTTAAACCCTCTAAAACAGGTTCTTTAGAGAAGTTAGAAAACTATTAGTATAAATATAATGGGCTAATTAGAAATTGTGTTGGTGAAGGGTTTTTCATTTGTTGAGCCAATGTTTGTTGCTAAGTCTCCACATCCCCTGCCCTTACACACATTAATGAATATATAGAAGAAATAAGTATTAACCTTTGATATTAATCACGTTAGACCTTAGGCTAAGTAAATTCTTTCCTTAGCTAAAACCCACTACACCCTCACCCTGTAGGAATGTAACTATATTTGGGTGGCGTCTGTTTTGAGAATAATCAGCCCTGGAGAAATAAGTGTCCTGATTGACTGACCGCTGTCACAAGGAGAGGGTCAGAAATTGTCAGCAGGCCCCCTGGCCAGAAGATGATGTAACACCCTAAGACCTCTGTATACATTTGTGTGAAGCACCTGACTTTAATAAAAGTCAGGACTGCTGACCCCACGTGACTTTTGCATAACATCTCAGTGTATAAAAACAGACTCTGGAAAATAAAGAATTGGGATCAGTTTCTCGAAATACTGGTCTCCCCATGTCGCTCTCTCTCTCACTCTGGTTGAGTCTCCATCTGGAGCCTTGGAACCCACCATGCTTACTAATTATGCCTGGGCTTCTAAGATCCGACCGGGAGGCCTCAGTGTCTCCTCTCCTTCGGGAGAACGGAAGGACGCCTGCGGCCTCGTAAGTGGTGCAAACTTCTTGTCTTGAAGTTTTATTGGTCTCCAGCGTAAAACCAAGCTACTCAGCCTCTTTTCTCCACTGAATTTTCCTACTGAGCTATCCTCATCCTATTACTCTTTATATCTTTGATAAAATACTTAAATAAATAGGTCGCCGACGCCGTCGTCCCGCTCAATACCTGGATCAGCCGGGGCAGGACCCCGGCAGGTCTGATGTATAGAACAGTCTTATGGACTCTGTGGGAGAGGAGAGGGTGGGAAGATTTGGGAGAATGACATTGAAACATGTAAAATATCATGTAAGAAATGAGTTGCCAGTCCAGGTTCGATGCACGATACTGGATGCTTGGGGCTAGTGCACTGGGACGACCCAGAGGGATGGTATGGGGAGGGAGGAGGGAGGAGGGTTCAGGATGGGGAACACATGTATACCTGTGGTGGATTCATTTTGATATTTGGCAAAACTAATACAATTATGTAAAGTTTAAAAATAAAATAAAATTTTTTAAAAAAATATAAATTTTGCGTTAAACATCACTCTCTTAGACATCTTTAAACATTCATTTCCATTATTACCTTATGTTTTGTTCTGATTTGTGAGTGCATTTATTTCTCTGGTTTATTTTGTACAAGGATACCAATAACATTCCTATTTTCTTTGGGAGAATGGCATTGAAACATGTATAATATCATGTATGAAATGAGTTGCCAGTCCAGTTTCGATGCACGATACTGGATGCTTGGGGCTAGTGCACTGGGACGACCCAGAGCGATGGTATGGGGAGGGAGGAGGGAGGAGGGTTCAGGATGGGGAACACATGTATACCTGTGGCGGATTCATTTTGATATTTGGCAAAACTAATACAATTTGTAAAGTTTAAAAATAAAATAAAATTTTAAAAATAAAAAATTAAATTAAAAAAAAGTCACATCATATTTAGTGAGAATTTAAATCACAAAATAGTGAGACTTGTGGCTAAAAATGTTTAAAATTATCAGTTTGTTTGAGGGTTCTTCAGACAGATAAGCCAACTCTTATTCTGTCCCAGGAATCATTTCACCTCTCCTCATTCCAGTTTGTACTGTCTAGGTTTGACAAGAGCCTCTTGCATCCATTTTGCCTGAAACAAAGTAGACAGGGGTAGCAGATGCAGTGAAGACTTTACCTTACTGGATACTCAATACCTGCTAAGAGGGAGATATATGAGTGTTTGCTAAATCACCTCAGCCATGTCCAATTTTTTGCGACCCCATGGACTGGAGCCTGCCAGGCTCTTCTGTCCATGAGATTCTCCAGGCAAAAATACTCTAGTGAGTTGCCATGCCCTCTTCCAGAAGAGGGAGATATGAAGATGCTATTAGGTTTAGAATTTTATTTTCAGAAATGAAAAGCTTCCTGCAATAAATAAATAAGAGATTGTTTTCCCCTTTAAAGCTCAGTGTAAACTGAGAAGTAATCAAAGTTTCACTAGTGAGCTTTTGCTCACAGGATTCAATTGACAAACTGAATTTTTCAGTTGAAATGTACAAATGTTGTAAAAGAGAAGTGATACATTTCTATAATAATGTATAATGTGCTTAACACAAATATATAAAATTTATTTGTCAATTTATTAGAGATACATATATTTGTAATACATAATATTTTATATATAATATTTTATTTAAAAATCATTAAACTTGAAACTCACTATGAGCAGTCTTATACCTTAACAGCCTGAGTCTTCAAATAATGAAGATAAATCAATAATATAGTAACTAAACTGCTTAATAATAAAAGAATCCAGAAAATAAAGTTTATCATATAGACACTTCAGTGATTTAATCTTACCATGACAATCTTGCCATAGTAGTATAGAAAAGAGGACATTTCTCTCCATGTTTTCCCACTGTTTAATAACTTACTATTTCCCATGATGCTACAGTCCATGGGGTAGTAAAGAGTTGGACTTGATTGAGCAACTGAACTGAACTGATTTCCCATAGAATGAACCTCCTCAGCACTAGCAGAAAAATACGCAATTTGATTCCAACTATCTCCCAGCTTCAATTACCTGACTTCACTTAAACCACTCTAAATCACAGACAGGCTCTATCCATGTGACCATAATCTCTCTGTTCAGTGACAATGCTACGCATTACAATATTTATAAACTCCATTTATCAGGTTATCTCTGCCATCACAGCTTGTATAAAATAACAAAGTAATAATATGATTCTATTAAATCTCCCTGAACATAAAACCATAATTAACTTTATCAATATTATGTTATTTTAAAAATACTTTTTAAAGTAAAAATGTTTTAGATATTAAAAATCAACTATTTTAGTAAAGTGTAACTCATTTTAGCCTTGTTTCTTAAAGAAATATAGCATTTTAGATAAGTCTGTGGGGTCTGCATTTAACAATTTTTTCAAGTCTGACTAGCTTTCAAAATCATCACTATAACATTTCAGTAGTTTTAGGGAAAAAAGGACTCCTTATTTTAAAGACAGTATGATTTTAATTATAAGTTCATTTAGACATTTTGAAATAGGATACAAGTAAAAAGTGGAATGCTCATTACTACTTAATTATCCTAATTACCTGAATATTCTTTTGGTGAAGCTCTGTCAATACAATTATTGAAAATCTCCATTTACTGTTCCTGTCACTCCATTTCTGTGTGCTCATGTGAAGGTTCTTATTAAAACTAATTTGTTTTATGCACTGACAGTCATGTTTAAAAGTCAGCAGGAAATATAAATCATCCAATTATTCCTATTGAGGAAACAGCATTGAAATGTGGATAGATTTAGAATGATAATTTGCACAGCTTTGCATCACTGTGTGATGTGAGGGGCTTTGACAATTTGATCCAGATTTGAATCTGTTGTTAATCCCTTTGTTCTGTGGAAGATTACTTATTCCTGCACACTCTGGAATGCATGGGTTGATGGGTAGAGAATACAGGAGAAAAGAGGAGAAAAAATGAAGATAAATTATTGTGTGGGCCTTCCTGTAGAAAGGCATATGTTGTTGAAAGAGATGAAGTTTATCAATCTGGAGTAATCACCAAAGTCTTTTAAACATCAATGTCAACTAAGCCACCTTCTGTGTCAGAACTTCTCCTAACCAAATTTATTAGCCATGTTAGAGTACACAAAATAATGATGATCTCCTTAATTGAAACAATCAGAAACCACAAACCATACCTCTCCACCCTCTGACACAGACATCAGGGGACAAACTGCTCATTAAAAATCTGGAGAAGTGGATAAAAATTAGTGTCATTCTCCAAAAAGTTGAAAACTCAATGTGGTATACAACTTGGAAACTTTTAATAAAGCACTGTTGAAGACAGAGCAGCTGTTGCTTTGAAATGCAACATTATTTTCTTTGTTGTCTTAATGTTAGTCTTTGATAATGAATAAAGAAAACAGCCAATTTAAAACTCAGGGATGTCCTTCGAGAACAGAGAAAGCTGAATGGCACACTGAGAGCAAATCTGAGAAAAGTAAATGTCACCGTAACACTCCAGATGGTTTAGAGAACTTTCTCAATAAAGTTGTGCGGTCCCCACTGGGAACAGGAACTAAGCTGGCCCAAAATTCCACCGAAGGAGGTGGGCACCAACACATTTACTTCTTTAAAAAACACTATACTCTATGTTCTAGTTTTGTTCAAAGCTCTTGTATAGAAGAGAAGAAAGATTCTATTCACTGACTAAATTCTGTTCTTAGGGAAGCAGAGACAAACACCAGTGTAGGTCTTTCTTAAACACTGGCAAACAGACACAGGCTACACATAGACTAAGATAAGAAAACTTCCCTCTAGGAGACTTTCAGAAGAATTCAGTCTAGACCTATTCTAGTCAAGATCTGTTCCACTACAAAGCTGAGCCCAACATGGAGCCAAGAGGCCACGTGCACTCAGAGCCTGCAAGTCTTCATTTATTTTCCCAGATATCCAGGACCTTGCAGGTCCTGCCTAAAAGCCTTAAACTTTCTTCCAGTGATCCTGTGGACATCCCCCATAGCTCCATCCTTTCAAAGGCACAGCATATATCTGGTGGCTGTTTCCCATATATCTGGTGGACATTGTGGTGAAGTGTGGGTGTGTGAGAAGGAGTATCCACATGGGTGCAAACAACACCCTACACAGTGCATGAACTCAGAAGAGTAAGAGAAGAGAGGCAGGATCTCAAGTCAGAAGACAGGGGCCAGCTCTCTGCATGACCATTTCTGTGTAGAAACCTGTCTAAACTTGCACTGGGTATTGAGATTGTTTTTGACATATATTTGTCATGTAAGATGAAACGTATGTTTTAATAGCTGACAGAAATGGCATGGACCTAACAGAAGCAGAAGATGTAAAGAAGAGGTGGCAAGAACACACAAAAGAACTGTACAAAAAAAGATCTTCATGACCCAGATAATCACGATGGTGTGGTTACTTACCTAGAGCCAGACATCCTGGAATCTGAAGTCAAGTGGGCATTAGGAAGCATCACTACAAACAAAGGTATTGGAGGTGATGGAATTTCAGTTGAGCTATTTCAAATCCTAAAAGATGATGCTGTGAAAGTGCTGCACTCAATATGTGAGCAAATTTGGAAAACTCAGCATTGGCCATAACTGGAAAAGGTTATTTTTCATTCCAATCCCAAAGAAAGGCAATGACAAAGAATGCTCAAACTACCGCACAATTGCACTCATCTTAATGCTCAAAATTCTCCAAGCCAGATTTAAATAATACATGAACCATGAACTTCCTGATGTTCAAGCTGGTTTTAGAAAAGGCAGAGGAACCAGAGATTGAATGTCCAACATTAGCTGGATCATCAAAAAAGCAAGAAAGTTCCAGAAATAACATCTATTTCTGTTTATTGACTATGCCAAAGCCTTTGACTGTGTGGATTACCACAAACTGTGGGAAATTCTGAAAGACATGTGAATACCAGACCACCTGACCTGCCTCTTGAGAAAGCTGTATGCAGGCCAAGAAGCAACAGTTAGAACTGGACATGGAACAACAGACTGGTTCCAAATAGGAAAAGGGGTATGTCAAGGCTGTATATTGTCACCTTGCTTATTTAACTTATATACGGAATACATCATGGGAAATGCTGGACTGGATGAAGCACAAGATGGAATCAAGATTGCCAGGAGAAATATCAATAACTCAGATATGTAGATGTTACCACTGTTATGGCAGAAAGTGAAGAAGAACTAAAAAGCCTCTTGATGAAAGTGAAAGAGGAGAGTGAAAAAGTTGGCTTAAAGCTCAACATTCAGAAAATTAAGATCATGGCATCCAGTCCCATCACTTCATGACAAATAGATGGAGAAACAGTGGAAACAGTGGCTGACTTAATTTTCTTGGGCTCCAAAATCACTGCAGATGGTGACTGTAGCCATGAAATTAAAAGACGCTTACTCCTTGGAAGGAAAGTTATGACCAACCTAGATAGCATATTGAAAAGCAGAGACATTACTTTGCCAACAAAGATCTGTCTAGTCAAGGCTATGGTTTTTCCTGTGGTCATGTATGGATGTGAGAGTTGAACCATAAAGAAAGCTGAGCACTGAAGAATTGATCCTTTTGAACTGTGGTGTGGGAGAAGACTCTTGAATCTCTTGGACAGCAAGGAGATCCAACCAGTCCATTCTTAATGAAATCAGTCCTGAATATTCATTGAAACGACTGATGCTGAAGCTGAAACTCCAATACTTTGACCACCTGGTATGAAGAACTGACTCATTTGAAAAGACCCTGATACTGGGAAAGAATGAAGGCAGAAGAAGGGGATGACAGAGGATGAGATAGTTGGATGGCATCACCAACTTGATGGACATGAGTTTTACAAGCTCTGGAAGTTGGTGATGGACAGGGAAGTCTGGTGTGCTGCAGTCCACAGGGTCACAAATAGCACAAATGAGTGACTGAACTGAACTAAACAGTTAATCTACAACTATCATTACACTTAATGCTGAAAGACTGTGTTTCTTCTTAGATCCAGACAATAATAAGGCAAAGATATCTACTCTTACTAATCATATTTGTATAATATTGAAAGTTTTAACCACTGAAATAAGGCAAGTCAAAATAGAAGAAACAGTGATTAGAAAAGAGTAAATCATTTCTGTTTTCACATGACATAATTTTATGTAAAAATCCAAAAAATTCAACAAAGAACAAATAGACAAACAAAACATCTTAAATAATAATGAACACAGAAAGTTTTCAGGATACAATGTCAGTACACTAAAATTTGTTGCATTTTTACTTAGAAACAACATGTGGAAAATTAAAGCACAAAATAATTTACAGTTGCTCTAAATAAAATGAAATATACAAGTATGCATAAAACAAAACATGTATAAAATCTGTATGTTGAAAATTAAAATATGCTGGTGAAAGAAATTTTAAAAACCTAAAAAAAATATACATAGTGTGGTCATGGATGGGGAAACCCATTAAAACATTAGAAAAAAAGTGATCAATTCTCTTAAAACTGGTCTATGCTTTAAAACAATTCTTATCAATATTCTGGACAGATTATTGTGTAGACATAGGAATGCTTATTCTAAAATTTATATGGAAAAGCACAAGCCTTAGAATATTGTTGGTAGTTTATTTAAAAGTAAAGGAATAAAGAATAAAAAGGAAGGAAGGAGGGAAGGAAGGAAGATGCAATTATCATAAAATCCAGGAAGTGCACTCTAAAGAACTAGAAATTTACATTTATAAAAAACCTTTTATGCCATTGTATATATAAGTTTTATTCATAATAGCCCAAATCTGGAATCAGCCCAAATAGCTTTCAACAGATGAATGGTTAAAAATACTGTGGGACATGCATATCATGGACTACTACTCAGCCATAAAAAAATTTTTTTATACATTGAAGTTTGGATGAGTTTCCAGGAGGAAAGATGGATTAATTATGAAAGGACAAGAGGAAAAATATCCATGATGAGAAAACTGGCCATTATCATGACCATCACAGCAGATATGTGAACCTACATGTTCAACACAACTGTACAGAACTACATATACACACAAATGAGAACAAGAGAAGGTGAGGAAACAAAAATATATTGGTAGGTTGTATCAATGACAATAGTTTTATACAAGAGTTTTACAAAGCATGTGTCAGAAAACTGTATATAAAATTACTTTGTATTACTTTCACTATTGCATGTGGACCTATCATTGTCTAAGTAAAGCTTCCTCTTAAATATCAAGTAATTACAAGTTTTCAAGATGCTTTCCATGAGCAATTTCATTACCACATTTCTGATTATGAAGGGATATGAAGTTCTGACCATGGAGGAATATAAAGTTGTGAGAAGTAACTATATTATTCCTTAACCTGTGTAAGACTAAACAAAAGAGTCAGTTTAAAGTGAGGGACAGAGTACCTGATGAACTATGGACAGAGGTTCGTGACATTGTACAGGAGACAGGAATCAAGACCATCCCAAGAAAAAGAAATGCAAAAAACAAAAACAGCTGTCTGAGGAGGCCTTACAAATAGCTGTGAAAAGAAGAAAAGCAAAGGAGAAAGGAAAGATATACCCATTTGAATGCAGAGTTCCAAAGAATAGCAAAGAGAGATAAGAAAGCCTTCCTCAGTTATGAATGGAAAGAAACAGAGGAAAACAATAGAGTGGGAAAGATTAGCGATCTCTTCAAGAAAATTAGAGATACCAAGGGAACATTTCATGCAAAGATGGGCTCGATAAAGGACAGAAATGGTATGGACCTAACAGAAGCAGAAGATATTAAGAAGAGGTGGCAAGAATACACAGAAGAACGGTACAAAAAGATCTTCGTGACCCAGATAATCATGATGGTGTGATCACTGACCTAGAGCCAGACATCCTGGAATGTGAAGTCAAGTGGGCCTTAGGAAGCATCACTATGAACAAAGCTAGTATAGGTGATGGATTTCCAGTTGAGCTATTTCAAATCCTAAAAGATGAAGCTGTGAATGTGCTGCACTCAATATACCAGCAAATTTGGAAAACTCAGCAGTGGCCACAACTGGAAATGGTCAGTTTTCATTTCAATTCCAAAGAAAGGCAATGCCGAAGAATGCTCAAGCTACCACACAACTGCACTCACCTCACAAGCTTGTAAAGTAATGCTCAAAATTCTCCAAGCCAGACTTCAACAATACATGAACCGTGAACTTCCAGATGTTCAAACTGATTTTAGAAAAGGCAGAGGCATCAGAGATAATATTGCCAACATCTGCTGGATCATTGAAAAAGCAAGAAAGTTCCATAAAAACATGTATTTCTGCTTTACTGACTATGCCAAAGCCTTTGACTGTGTGGATCACAGTAAACTATGAAAAATTCTGAAAGACATGGGAATACCAGACCACTTGACCTGCCTTCTGAGAAATCTGTATGCAGGTCAGGAAGCAACAGTTTTAACTGGACATGGAACAACAGACTGGTTCCAAATAGGAAAAGGAGTACATCAAGGCTGTATATTGTCACTCTGCTTATTTTACTTATATGCAGAGTACATCATGAGAAACGCTGAGCTGGGTGAAGCGCAAGCTAGAATCAAGATTGCTGGGAGAAATATCAATAACCTCAGATATGCAGATGACACCACCCTTATGGCAGAAAGTGAAGAAGAACTAAAGAGCCTCTTGATGAAAGTGAAAGAGGGATTGACAAAAGTTGGCTTAAAGCTCAACATTCAGAAAACTAAGATCATGGCATCCAGTCCCATCACTTCATGGGAAATAGATGGGGAAACAGTGGAAACAATAAGAGACTTCATATTTTTGTGCTCCAAAATCACTGCAGATGGTGACTGCAGCCATGAAATTAAAAGACGCTTACTCCTTGGAAGGAAAGTTATGATCAACCTAAACAGCATATTAAAAAGTAGAGACATTGCTTTGTCAATAAAGGTCTGTCTAGTCAAGGCTATGGTTTTTCCATATGTATGGATGTGAGAGTTGGACTATAAAGAAAGCTGAGTGCCAAAGATTTGATGCTTTTGAACTGTGGTGTTGGAGAAAACCCTTGAGAGTTCCTTGGACTGCAAAGAGATCCAAACAGTTCATCCTAAAAGAGATTAGCCCTTGGTGTTCATTGAAAGGACTGATGCTAAAGCTGAAACTCCAATACTTTGGCCACCTGATGAGAATAACTGACTCATTTGAAAAGACCCTGATGCTGGGAAAGATTGAGGGTGGGAGGAGAAGGGGACGGCAGAGGATGAGATGGTTTGATGGTATCATTGACTCAATGGAGATGAGTTTGGGCAAACTCTGGGAGTTGGTGATGGACAGGGAGGCCTGGTGTGCTGTGGTTCATGGGGTGGCAAAGAGTGAGACACGACTGAGCCACTGAACTGAAAATGAAAGTGAGGGAACTTGGTGTAAGTTCATGAGATGAATTAGCAGGTAGTTATATAAGACCTCTATCCGTGAGGTTTGCCAGGACAGCCTAGAGAACTCCCTCTAAATGGTTAGACTAGTAGTTCATAATAGGTATGAAATAGAATATTAACAGAATAAGATATAAATAGGAGTTGAAAGAACAAAGTTTTTCATTGCACATCTAAATGCTGAGTTACTAAAAGTTAAACATTTCTTTAATCCAGGCATTTACAGAGACTAAAGTTAGTGTTCATTTTTAGTCCCTAAGAAGCAGAGATAAAATATAAATTCTAAAAAAAATCGTATGTGTGTTCACACAGCACTTTTTTAGGATTAATTTTCTAGGGAATATATTTTTGTAAGTGCTGGTTTAAATCAGAGCTGACCAGCACAGTCTTTGGTTCAAATCAGAGCTGACAAGCATAATTTCTCTTATCATGCATTATACTTTAATTATCCAAGCAATTGCTTTCATTTATTGCTAGAAATATAAAATATTTACAGGGTTTTTTTAATGAATATATACAAAAAAATTCATTTTCCTTAATTAAAAAAATATGTATAAGAAATCTTATAAGAAAAAAAATAAATATTACAAGGACATTTTATTTTTTCTTCAAGTAAATGGACATTGTAGTTATTTGGCTTTTAGATATAATAATATGTTGGTCAACAATTAAATTCAAACATAATTTTATTTTTGACAAAATCCAAAAAAGAATAACTCGCAGAGCTCTATGTGTAAAGTATGATTTTTTCACTTCCATATACTCATATTTTTATTTAAATTTGACAATTCATGATATTAAAATGAGCTGGAACAACCCACTAAAACTGAGATTCCCTGAGGTCATCTTGTTCCAAACACATAGTTATTTATTCTCATTTCACTGCAGTGATTTGACTTAGCATAATGCTGATTGGCCTCTATTTTTGACTCTGAATTTTATTGCAGGCATGTGTCAGCTTATTCCTGAAGTGGTTATACATAAGCTCCTCTCAGATATTCACTGTCCTATTTTGTCGTGTCTTTTCAGGCAATGCTTCCATGGAGAGCAATGGTCCTGACTTAGCTCTTTAGGTATCTCACCAATCAGGAATGCAAGTTACATTTCTGGTGAGATAAACTGTTTATTCCAGCAAATACATTTCCAAGAAGAGGGAAAACCTGAAGGTTCATTAATACTCAAGTCTGCTGCAGATAAGAGGCTTCTCTTAAGTAAGCACATTAATCTTATATTTTCTTACGAGCACATTTTACCAGTGACCCAAGACCAAGAGCTTTCATGTGGCTCTCTTTGTTTCAAGACTCAAGGCATGTCAATAAGAAAACTGGAAACTGTAAATTAGACCAAAGTCACCTGTTATTTGGTTGGTTTTAATCTTCTATTTGAATGTATAAGAACAGTACAATATTCCCAGAAAACATACTTTGAATGTTTGAAAACAGGGATCATTTGGGCCTAATAGCTACTTAGCAAATGTGTGACTGTGTTTCTGTTTCCTATATCTAATGTTATTTTTGTAAACCATATATAATCAGGTAGATGTGTCTTAGAAAAAATACATTCATAAAATTTGGAATGCAGAAGTAAATCTTATAATGCAGTATAGTTTTTTCAAAGTTGTTATAATAAAATCATTGCTACAGTGATGCTAAAATTACACTACATGTTTCTAAAAAAGTGAGTCAAATGCTCTTAAGTAATTAATTTTAGTCATGTTCTAAAACATCAAGATTTCAACAATTTAAAAACCATTTGTTGGCATGGCAACATAAACTTAATTAAAACTAGATTAAAGCAATTAACCTAAAACATATTGTACTACTGAGTGTTTGATTTTGAATACTTTGGAAGAAAAAGAACATTTTCCATAATCATTTTAGGTCTTTCCTCTAATGGAACTGTTTAGGTTTTATAATGAACCTATATACATGTGCTAATGTGTCAAAAGACTGTTTTCATGGGAAGAAGATGGTTATGAAGACGATTTCCATTAAATGAAATACCAGTTTTCCTGTTGGAATTGAAAGAGCAGAACAATTTATGAATATTGCTTATTGTCTTTGCTTAGCTAAAGTATTCAGGAGATTTGAAAAAATAACCACCCTTTATTTCACCCTTTATTTTCCAGCCAAATGAACTAAGATTTGTGTAATATTGATGAGGGAGATCATACTATGATGACCACAAAAATAAAACATGGGTTAGAGTAGGAAAGCTAAAAAGTTTATGGTAAAGACACGATCATTTTGGGATTTTTAAGAACCAGTGTTTTCATAGTTAATAAAAGAAGAAAGTCAGGGGAGGGAAAATTAGGAGTTTGGGAATAAAGTATATACACTACTGTGTATAAAATAACCAGCAAGGACCTACTGATGCACAGGGAACTATACTCAATATCTTTTAATAATCTATAATGGGGGAGAATGTAAAAAATATATATATATATATTTCAGTTCAGTTCAGTCACTCAGTCGTGTCCGACTCTTTGTGACCCCATGAATCTCAGCACACCTGTTCATCATCAACTCCCAGAGTTCACTCAGACTCACATCCATCGAGTCAGTGATGCCATCTAGCCATCTCATCCTCTGTCGTCCCCTTCTCCTCCTGCCCCCATTCCCTCCCAGCATCAGAGTCTTTTCCAATGAGTCAACTCTTCACATGAGGTGGCCAAAATACTGGAGTTTCAGCTTTAGCATCATTCCTTCCAAAGAAATCCCAGGGCTAATCTCCTTCAGAATGGACTGGTTGGATCTCCTTGCAGTCCAAGGGACTCTCAAGAGTCTTCTCCAACACCACAGTTCAAAAGCATCAATTATTCGGTGCTCAGCCTTCTTCACAGTCCAACTCTCACATCCATACATGACCACAGGAAAAACCATAGCCTTGACTAGACGAACCTTTGTTGGCAAAGTAATGTCTCTGATTTTCAATATACTATCTAGGTTGGTCATAACTTTCCTTCCAAGGAGTAAGTGTCTTTTAATTTCATGGCTGCAGTCACCATCTGCAGTGATATTGGAGCCCCCCAAAAAATAAAGTCTGACACTGTTTCCAGTGTTTCCCCATCTATTTCCCATGAAGTGATGGGACCAGATGCCATGATCTTAGTTTTCTGAATGTTAAGCTTTAAGCCAACTTTTTCACTCTCCACTTTCACTTTCCTCAAGAGGCTTTTGAGTTCCTCTTCACTTTCTGCCATAATTGAATCACTTTGCTTCACGATCTGAAACAATCTAAACACCATAAATTAACTATATTTCAATAATACTTATTTTTTAAAAGTACAAGTGTTTTTACAGCAGAGAAGTTCATAAGTGCACAGATATTATTGACTGAACATTTTAGATTTTCTAGAAGTTTTCAAGTCCATGGTTGGTTTATTGGCTTTTTTATTCACTTTATCAACAGTAAGTGTTTGTCAAGTGGTGTCTGGAGAATTCCCAACGGACAGAGGAGCCTGACGGGCTATATTCCATGGGGTCACAAGGAGTTGGACACAGTTGAGTGACTAAGCACAACACAGCACAGCACAGGCTCAATCTCATTTACATAGATCCACCAGGGATGCCTTGCTGTCTCCCCACCACATCCACATTGTCCGTTCTTTCAGTAAAAATATAATCTCTGAGCTTCATTCTCTGTGCTTTGAGGGGGCTGATTCCCACCCTAGGTTTAAATTGTATGGGTGCTTTGTTTGCTTAGCTAAACTGAACTAAACTTCCCATAACTTCCTTTAATGTGTGTTTTGCCTCTGCATATGCAGGGCAAAAAGCGACTGAAAAAAGAAGCACATGACTCCAATTTGGGAGGTGGGAGGTTTAATAAACAAGACATTACACATGACGCTTTTATTGGGCAACCACAAGAGTAGATTTTCATACCCACCTGTCAGAGACTTAAATGTTGATATAGAAACCGTAACTGGGCCTAGTGTTGTATATCATCCAGAAGGTCTCAAACACACATTGCTGTCACATGGCTGCATCTCTAAAAATGGCTCCAGATGTGATAACTATGGGCAGAAAGTGCTTCCAAGGACAGGGATCAGGGGCAAGGAGCATGATTTTCTGGGTCAGCTTGTGGTTTAACTGGCCATTATATTCCCCAGTAACCTCCTCCAACAAGACAGCAGAACAGGGAGGACAGACACAGGACTCAGTCTCTCCCCCTGGGCTTTCAGCTTGTTTTTGTGTCTTCTAGTGTGATCTGTACCTTCATCTTACCTTCCTAACTGGTTGTGCTCTGAGTTCAAGCTCATCATCATCAGATGTGAAAACAACAGCTTTACAGAGACTGCCTGGCCCACTCCAACAATACTGCAAGGTCGAATCCCTAATACCTGGCATGTTATAACCCATTGGATATGAAGTTATGCTTCCATGATTGAACTCTGAATGATACAGAAGGGCATGTAACCCAGGCCACAGTCAATAAGCCCAGTCCATTTTGCTAGTCACCAGGGCAATTTGCTCAGGAATCAGTGCTTGACACAATTCTTTCAATTCCTTTTCAATAACTCATGCATTAATTAACATTTTTTTACCCTCTGTACTGAGATTTTCTTTTAAAGAAACTGAAAGTTTTTAATAATACAATAGTATTATTTATATTCCCCCAAATTCACTGAGGGTATTATTATGTTCATTTTACTCATGAGGCATGCAGAAATTGAGGCTTGGAAAAAGTATATAGTTTATCCAAGGTCACATATCCAATTCTGTTGGAGTTTCATTGCAACATAGGCCCATTTAATGTCAAAGACAGTTGTATTTTGCATGATTAATTGAGAAAAAGAGAGGTAATTATGATAATGATCCATTGCTTTCAGGCTCTTCTACAAATAAAATGGCAGTCATCATTATTTAAATGTAATTTGAGACTGTGTTGGACACCTTATAAAAAAAACAACTGTATTCTATAGCATAATACCTCATCCTGTGACATGGTCTTGGATTGCATTAAACAATTATTAGCTTAAAGACATGGATTCTACCCAGGTTCTCTGATGTGAGACTGATCCTTTATTTCTCTCTGTATCACAGGTTATTGATACTTTGAAAGGGAAATGGTTTATTTGAATTTTCATCAGGTTCATGAATGGACCTGATGTTCCTGGCACTGGAGAGAAATAGCCTCAGACGTCCTTTCATTCTCATGGATCTTATTTATAGAATTTGATTTGTATTGCTTTTTTTCATAATGTTATGTGAACACTTTTGTATTAAAACATCATTTGCATATAATTTCCTTACATCAGAGAGTCTATGTAAGTTTGTATCAAATCTTAGACCCTATATAAAGTGTATCCCTCAGGACCTAATGGGAAGTAAGTGGAATAGTGAATCTACATATTTCACAATGGATTTAAGACAGCGGTGCTAGGGGTCGCACAGAGTCAGACACGACTGAAGCGACTTAGCAGCAGCAGTAGCAGCGGCGGTGGTAAACAACCTGCCCGTCAGTGCAGGAGACATAAGAGATGCAGGTTGATCCGTGGGTTGGGAAGATTCCCTGGAGAAGGACATGGCAACCTACTCCAGTTTTCTTGCCTGGAGAATCACATGAACAGAGGAGCCTGGCTGGCTACAGTTCATAGGGTCACAAAGAGTTTGAAGTGACTTAGCCCACAGCACAGTACACACTAAATATAATCATTAATACTGTTTAATTAGTGCTGCATAATTTCAAGGACAATTCTGTCTTCAATGAAAATCCATTCACAAGTAGCACTTTAGAAGATATTGCAAATGCAAAGAAAAGTAAGGCTCCATGCTTGCTGTTGAGAAGTTCATAGATTAAAAATGCAATAAAACAAACATGAACACAAATATCAGTGGCTTGTTCTTAGACCACAAGTTTAGGTTGCTTAACTGGGCTTATGTTGGAGAGATAGTGAGAGAAAAAATATCATTTGCACTGAGATTGAAGGCTAGATTGGAGTTAAGCAGGCAAAAGCAGAGAGATGAGAGAAAAGAATTCCAAGTAGAAGAAACTGCATATGAAAAAGTCTAAAGGAGTAAGAATGCTAGGTAGGGAATGGAGGGGGCATACTGTGATTGAGAAGTTATTAAAAGAGAAAAGTAGAACTAAATAATAGAATTGGGCATCCTAAGACTGGAATTCTCTTTATTCAAGAGATGTTCACTGAGACACGTGGAGATTGGCGATGGCATAATCAGGGAAATCATCTCAGAGAGAGGTAGAAAATGGATTGAAGAGGCAGAAAATAGAAACATAGGAGACTGGTTAGGAGACTGAGGCAATAGTCTAGTCCAGACCCAACATAACTGAATTAAGATTGTAGTAGATGTATACTTACATTTTAGAATTGTGCAATAGATTGCAAAGTACATATTAAAATAAGTCTACTGGCACTGACTGGAAGGTACAGGTGTAAATAAAGCCCTAATCACAATATTTAACTAAATAATAATACGTGTTTATAAAATGCTTATTATAGGAAGCAATAACTATTTTAAGTGTGTGAAATGGAATATCTCCTGTCATATCGTTAAACAAAGACATAACAGTCATCAATAGGAGAGGATATGAGAAACAAAAAAGAACAGGATACTGGCTCCAGATAGCTGAGAAGCATACGAAAGGCATGACTTTGATAATCCCAGACTCTTGCATCTTCCCACACATAGAAGAGTGCTAAATTCCTTGAGATATCTGGTTTTCCTTAATTAACAGCAATCTTTGATGTTTAGACTGCCTGCCTGCCTTTGTTAAAAATTTCTGTATATACTAACTTCTGCCCTTGCCTCCTCAGAGCAGGTTCTCAGGGCTACTGAGGTGCTGCCTCCTAGGCTTGAAGTCCTAAGATGTTCCCATGGAATAAAATAACTCTCTAACTTCAGGTTGTGAGTACTTATTTAGTTAACAAGTGTATCCTTGTATAATTCAATTCCTAGAATAACTCTATAAGATAAAAACTGTTATAACTTTTACAGATAAGAATTTAAGTGCCAGTGTCACTCAGCCAGCCTGACAGGGCTGTCATTTGATTATAGATCTTTTGCTCCAGAGTCCCTGCTTTCTACCCCTTGTTTTATGCTAACAGTGAAGGCTTCATGAGTCAGACACTGCAATAAGCACTTGAATTCTCACAACAATCCTCTGGGTTGATTGCTTTTATTGCCCCATTTTACACAAAAAGAAACTGCAAATTAGTGTCTCAGCAAAATAACCAAGACAACTAACTTAAAAACTAATAAAATGATTAATCACATTGACATCTGAACAAATTAACACAAATGTGAAGTGAAGGAAAGGGGATTCAGTGACATATGTGTCTCATTCCCAAAACAGCACTCTTATCCACTACACCTCAGGAAACTGCTAGATGCTATGTCTCAAGGATATATGAGGAGCCTAAATGAAGGGCTTGGCATCAACTAGCTTATCATCTAGTAAGACAGCCAGAAACAGGGACATTTTAGTTCACTGTGGTGCATGCTACAATGTTAGAAAAGAAGAACCTTGTTAGAAAGCAAAAGAAAAGTAAAAAAAGGATACAATAGAAACATTATCAAAGTCTTGCTTACACTCTTATTCATTATTCATATATTTGTAAGCATGGATTTTCCTTGTGAATTCCCTGATATTAAAGTTGAAAATATCCATCAGAGCTGGTAAAAAGCAATTTTTCTTTAAATCAATTGAAAAACTTCCCTTATGTCTTGAAATAACTATTTATAATTTTCTCAATTCAATTCAAAATATAAATTCTATTTTTAAGAAACTAAAACCTCAGTTAAATGGCTCTTTCTTATATTTGTATTGAAACAAGCTTTAAGAATGATATAAATTTGAGGATTATTAAGAAGGACTACATTCTTGTTGAGAAGGTGAGTTAGGATTGAGAATGCAGCCTTCAATAAGCCTCAATTATCAAGAGATTATTTCAGTAAAATTACATTGTTTTGATTATTTCAGGAGTTTGTTTTGTTTGTTTGTGGAAGGTACAATATGAATAAAGATACATAGATGACAAAAATTGGATACTGTTCAGGAAACAAGAAGCACTTACTTGACCGGTGCATTAGGAAAATAAAGGGAGTGGTGAGAGATACGTCATGACATATAAATGTGGAACAACTGAAGAAAGCATTGTCTACAGACTGAGTAATTTATATTTTATTTGGTAAAAAAAGACTTTGGGGGATTTCATACAGGCAGTAAGTCTGGTGTGATTATTGGCAGGTTTACATTTATTATCAATCTTATTACTAATTCTAATAGAAACTTGTTGAGGGTCTACCTGAGTCAAGGTGATGCAAACAGGTCATGCCCCCCAAGTAATGGATAATCTAGTTGTTGAATCAAGAGAGAAATCTTTAAAACCAATAATGATATAATGGTTTCAAGCAGCTCTGCACAATTAGATAGATTCTTAATGAATTATGGCAAAGCCGCTACTGAAGATAATTAATTCAGGTCTGAAATATTGGCTATTTACATCATCAAAGCACAAACAACTGCATTTGCTTCCCTTCCCTTCGGCTATGACTGTGTAATCATTAGAATTGCTTATGCCATTTTATCTTTTCAGCTGCTTCAGAAAGCCAGCTTTAGGCAATTAATTACATAAGCCGTGTTGTGAGGGAGAGTAGTGGCAAATATGATCAAAATTACTGAAGCGACTATATCCAGAAATTTCCACTAACACACATAATTCTATTTCTTTACTTTCTCACACATTCTGGTTTGGTGGAATTCAGTGAAAATGAAGGATGATTATAGACTGCTGGATAATGTATTCTATCAATGTGTAGAAACAGCTTTGCAAATGCTGTTTGCAAATATATACATATTCTGAATGTGTACAGGAATAGGTCAATGTTCCAATCTGAAGGCAAGCTGGCAAGAGAAATTCTCTTACTGGGGGAAGGGCCATTGTTTTTGTTCTATTAGGCCTTCAAAGCTCTGAGTGAATCCAATCTACTTTAAGGAGGGCAGTCTAATTTATTCAATCTACCAATTTTAATGTGAATCTTGTCCAAAAACATTCACACAGACATAATACAGACTAACATTTGACCAAATATCAAGTTAACTCATAAAATCAGTTATCACACTATCTGCATATTTATCTATAATGTTAGAAAATCTTAAGTGGAAGATAACCAAGCAGGAGATGGAGACTGGAAATCTTGGATCTGTTGTAGATAGCTGCATATCAGGTTATGGTTAACACAGAAAACCTTACAGAGAGACTGATGTCTGAGTAAAGATCAGAAAGTAGATAGTGGTAAGAGGGCAGGCCAAAAATGTATCCATTAGAACCTACAAGACACAGTAAGAGAGAAGACTCTAAAAGCAGGAGTTAGCCTGAATGTTACACGGATATTAAGGCAACCAGTGTGTTTGCAATAGAGTCATGAAGGGAGAGTAGTATGAGACAATTTCAGAGAATTAAAGGAATCATATAGTGAGAGTTGGACTATAAAGAAAGCTGAGGACCAAAGAATTGATGCTTTTGAACTGTGATGTTGGAGAAGACTCTTGAGAGTCCCTTGGACTGCAAGGACATCCAACCCATCAATCCTAAAAGAAATGAGTCCTGAGTATTCATTGGAATGACTGATGCTGAAGCTGAAGCTCCAATACTTTGGCCACCTGATACGAAGAACTGACTCCTTGGAAAATACCCTGATGCTGGGAAACATTGAAGACAGGAGGTGAAGGGGACATAAGAGGATGAGATGGTTGGATGGCATCACCAACTCGATGGACATGAGTTTGAGCAAGCTCTGGGAGTTGGTGATGTTCAGAGGAAAGCCTAGCATGCTGCACTCCATGGGGTTGCAAAGAGTAGGACACAACTGAGTGACTGAACTGAATTGAAAGGAATCAAGACAACGTAAGGTTTCAAAACCACTGTACAGTCTTTGTCATTTACTCTGATTGAGATGGGTCATCACTGGAGATTTTTAAGATGAATCTAACATATAGTCACATGTTGTTCAACTGCTCAGCCATGTCTGACTCTTTGCAACACCACAGACTGCAGCACTCCAGACTTCATTATCCTTCACTATCTGCCGGAGTTTGTTCAAACTCATGTTCATTGAGTTGGTGATGCCATCAAATCTTCTCATCTTCTGTTGTTGAGTTCTAAGCCACATTTTTTCACTTTCCTCTTTTACCTTCATCAAGAGGCTCTTTGATTCTTCTTCAGTTTCTGCCATAAGGGTGGTGTCATCTACATATCTGAGATTATTGATATTTCTCCCAGCAATCTTGATTCCAGCTTGTGATCCCTTTAGTTTGGCATTTCCTACTATGTATTCTGCATATACGTTAAATAAGCAGGGTGACAATATATAGCCTTGATGTACTCCTTTTCCAATTTTGAACCAGTCCATTGTTTCATGCCCGGTTCTAAGTGTTCTTCTTGACCTTCATACAAGTTTCTCAGGAGGCAGGTAAGCTGGCCTGGTATTCCCATCTCTTTAAGAATTTTCCACAGTTTGTTGTGATCCTAACAGTCAAAGGCATTAGCAGAGTCAATGAAGCAGAAGTAGATGTTTTTCTGGCATTCCCTTGCTTTTTCTATGATCCAACAGATGTTGGCAATATCATCTCTGGTTGCTCTGCCTTTTCTAAATCCAGCTTGTACATCTGGAAATTATCAGTTCATAGGGCCCTTATAAGCTTCTTTATTAAAGGTATATTAAAAGGAAGCAAGAGTAAAGGCAGAGAGTCAATAATATTTGTTGCAATAACACAGGTGACAGATGATAATGGCTTAAACAAGAGATATCGGGGCAGGTGGTTAAAATTAAATAAGGATGAGATATTAGTATTTCTTTGGAAGTCACAAATATAATAATGGCTAAAAATCATCAGTGTATTTTAAAATCTACATGACTCTTATGCCATCCTTGAACTTCCCAGGTGTCTCAGTGGTGAATAATCCACCTGCCAAGCAGGAGATGTAGGTTTGGTCCCTGGGTCAGGAAGATACCTGGAGAAGGAAATGGTAACCAACTCTGATATTCTTTACAAGAAAATCCCATAGACAGAGGAGCCTATGGGGCTACAGTCCATAGAGTCACAAAAGAGTCAGACATAACTTAGAAACTTAACAACACCAACAAATATCATCTTTAATTTGCTTACTTTAGAACCATGAATATAAAGCTATTTTGCTCATTTATTTTACTAAATATTTTAATTCCTTACAAAGTAATAACATATTTATCTTAGAATTGAATACATATTTACAAAGACATGTGAGCTAAAGATGGGCAGCAAACAAGCAGGATTATCCCAGGTATGCAAAGCTGGTTCAACATTTGAAAATCAGTACAATCTCTCATATCAAAAGCCTAAAAAATAAAAGTCTCATGTTCAGAATAAGCATTTGGAAAAATCCAAAATCTATTCAAGATTAACGAACTTTCAGTAGACTAGGAATAGAAGGGGACTTCCTCAATTTGATAAAGATACCTGTAAGAAATCCACACCTAATTCCACACTTAATGATGAGAAAATCAAAGCTTTCACACTCAGATACTAGACAAAGATGGCCCTTTTTATCACTCATTTTCAACTCTGTAGTGGATTCTTGAGCTAATGCTATAAGACAAGTAATGGAAAGTGAAAGTTGCTCAGTCGTGTCTGACTCTTTGTGACCCCATGGACTGTGCATGGAAGTCTCCAGGCCAGAATACTGGAGTGGGTAGCCTTTCCCTTTTTCAGGGGATCTTTCCAACCCAGGGGTTGAACCCACGTCTCCCGCCTTGCAGGCAGATTCTTTACCAACCGAGCTATCAGACAAGTAATGGAAATAAAAGATAAAAGATTGTAAAGAAATTAAAAATAAAAGTCTTTGTTCATAGATGATGTAATCGTCTATGAAGAAAATCTGAATAAAAAACACCAAAAAAAAAAAAAATTGCTGTAATGAAAAGCAATATGGTGAAGTTGCCGAATATATAGTTAATATCTAAAAGTCAACTGCTTTTCTATACATCAGCAATGAACAAGTAGGGTTTGAAATAAAAAATGCAATACCATTTACATTAACACCCCCAAAAGTAAAATACTTAAGTATAAATACAGTAAAATATGCAGAATAACTTTTTGAGGAAAATTGCAAAATCTGAAAAACATGAGCAAAGAAGAAATAAACAGATGAAGAGATAATCCACATTCCTAGATAAAACAAGACAATATCATCAATATGCTGATATTTCATTTCTTTAGAATTTAATTCATGGATTCAATGCAGTCCCAAATAAAATCCCAGCAAGTTATACTGTGAATACTGATAAATTGATTCTAAAGTTATATAGAAAAAAGAAAAGGCCCTGAATAGTCCATACTATACTGAAGAAGAATAAATTTAGAGGACAGACACTACCCAATTTCAAGATTTACTATAAACCTATAGGATGATGATCCAACAGATGTTGGCAATTTGATCTCTGGTTCCTCTGCCTTTTCTAAAACCAGCTTGAACATCTGGAAGTTCATGGTTCATGTATTGCTGAAGCCTGGCTTGGAGAATTTTGAGCATTACTTTACTAGTGTGTGAGATGAATGCAGTTGTGCGGTAGTTTGAGCATTCTTTGGCATTGTCTTTCTTTGGGATTGGGATGAACACTGACTTTTCCAGTCCTGTGGCCATTGCTGAGTTTCTCAATTTTGTTGGCATTTTAGGATTTGAAATAGCTCAACTGGAATTCCATCACCTCCACTAGCTTTGTTCATAGTGATGCTTTCTAAGGCTCACTTGACTTCGAATTCCAGGATGTCTGGCTCTAGGTGAGTTATCACACCGTCATGGTTATCTGGGTCATGAAGATCTTTTTTGTGTATAGTTCTTCTGTGTATTCTTGTCACCTCTTCTTTATATCTTCTGCTTCTGTTGGGCCCATACCATTTCTATCCTTTATTGAGCCCATCTTTGCATGAAATGTTCCCTTGGTATCTCTAATTTTCTTGAAGAGATCTCTAGTCTTTCCCATTCTATTGTTTTCCTCTATTTCTTTGCACTGATCACTGAGGAAGGCTCTCTTATCTCTCCTTGCTATTCTTTGGAAATCTGCATTCAAATGGATATATCTTTCATTTTCTCCTTTGCTTTTTTCTTCTCTTCTTTTCACAGTTATCTGTAAGGCCTCCTCAGATAGCCATTTTTCTTTTTTGCATTTCTTTTTCCTGGGGATGGTCTTGATCCCTGCCTCCTGTACAATGTCACAAAGCTCCATCCATAGTTCATCAGGCACTCTGTCAAATCAAGTCCCTTAAATCTATTTCTCACTTCCACTGTATAATCCCAAAGGATTGGATTTAGGTCATACCTGAATGGTCAGGTTGGGGGTCCTGGAGCTAGTGGCAGCTGCGTGGCACTGGAGCAGCTGTGAAGAGAAACCCCATACCCAAGGTCAGAGAAACCTCAGTAAGACAGTGGGCACTGGAATGGCTGTGAGGAGATGACCCATAAACAAGGGCAAAGGAGAAGCCCCAGCAAGATGGTAAGAGGGGTGAATTCATGTTTAGAATCAAACCTCATGCCTGCCAGAGATGCTCAGAGGGCTCAAACAATCCTCATGCTACCAGGACCCAGGGACTCTACAGAGACTGAGACAGAACTGTGTTTGAGCATCTCCTGTAGAGGTATGGGTCAGAAGTAGACTGCTACAGTGACAGGGGCTCTGGGTGCAGCAGACTTGGGTATAATAAATCGTCTTGGAGGAGGTCACCTTAATTCCACCATAGAGCTGCCAGACCATACACAGGACTGGGAAAGAGACTGTTGGAGGGCACAAACAGAACCTTGTGTGCACCAAGACCCAGAAGAAAGGAGCAGTGACCCCATAAGAGACTGACCCAGACTTGCTTGTGAGTGTCTAGAGGTCTCCAGTGGAGGCATGGGTCAGTGGTGGTCTGCTGTATGGTTGGAGGCAGTGAGTGTAGCTGTACATGCATGGGATCTTTTGAAGGAGAGCACCATTATTTTCCTTACCTCCATCATAGTATGTCCCCAGGTAAATAGCAGTGAGGGAACACAGCTCCACCCATCAACATAAAATTGGATTAAAGGTTTACTGCACATGGCCCTATCAGAGTTAGGCCCAGTTTCCCCTCAGTCAGTCTCTCCCACCAGGAAGCTTCCATAATTCTCTTATCCTTCTCCTTCAGAGGGCAGACAGGCTGAAAATCACAATCACAGAAAACTAACCAATCTGATCACATGGACCACAGCCTTGTCTAACTCAATGAAACTATGAGCCATGCCGTGTAGGGCCACCCAAGATGAAGTGGTCATAGTGGAGAGTTCTGACAAAACGTGGTCCACTGGAAAGGGGAATCACAAACCACTTCAGTATTCTTGCCTTGAGAATCCCATGAACAATATAAAAATACAAAAAGATAGGACACTGAAAGGTGAACTCCCCAGGTCAGTAGATGCCCAAAATGTTACTGGAGATCAGTGGAAAGATAACTCCAGAAAGAATGAAGAGAGGGAGTCAAAGCAAAAACAACACCCAGTTGTGGATGTGACTGGTGATGGAAGTAAAGTCAATGCTGTAAAGAGCAATATTGTGTAGGAACCTGGAATATTAGGTCCATGAATCAAGGCAAATTGGAAGTGGTCAAACAGGAGATAGCAAGAGTGAATGTCGACATTTTAGGAATCAGCAAACTAAAATGGACTGGAATGGGTGAATTTAACTCAGATGACCATTATATCTACTAATGTGAGCAAGAATCCCTTAGAAGAAATGGAGTAGCCATCATAGTCAACAAAAGAGTCCAAAATGCAGTACTTGGATGCAATCTCAACAATGACAGAATAATCTCTGTTCGTTTCCAAGACAAACCATTCAACATCACTGTAATCCAGGTCTATCCCCCAACCAGTAATGCTAAAGAAGCTGAAGTTGAACGGTTCTGTGAAGACCTACAAGACCTTCTAGAACTAACAACCCCCACCCTGCCCCCCAAAAGATGTTCTTTTCTTTACAGGGGACTGGAATGCAAAAATAGGAAGTCAAGAAACACCTGGAGTAATAGGCAAATTTGGCCTTGGAGTACATAATGAAACAGGGCAAAGGCTAATAGAGTTTTGCTAAGAGAATGCACTGGTCATAGCAAACACCCTCTTCCAACAACACAAGTGAAGACTCTACACATGGACATCACCAGATGGCCAACACTGAAAACAGATTGATTATATTCTTTGCAGCCGAAGGTGGAGAAGCTCTATACAGTCAGCAAAAACAATACCAAGATCTGACAGTGGCTCAGATCATGAACTCCTTATTGCCAAATTCAGACTTAAACTGAAGAGAGTAGGGGAAACCACTAGACCATACAGGTATGACCTAAACCAAATCCCTTACAATTATACAGTGGAAGATGGTCCATAATGTGGGAGCAAACATTTGCAAAAGACACATCTGATAAAAGACTATTTTCCAAAATATACAAATAACTCACTCAACCATAAGAAAATTAACTATATGATTTTAAAATGCTCCTAATAACAGATGCCACACTAAAGAAATACAGATAGCAAATAAGCATCTGAAAAGATGCTCACATCATATGTCATTAAGAAAATTAAATTAAAACAACAATTAAATATCACTACACACCTCTTAGAATGACCAAAATCCAGAGCAGTGAAAATACCAAACGCTAATGAAGATATAAAGCAACAGAAGCTCATTAATTGTTGATAAGAATGTAAAATGGAAAAAAAAAAAAAGAATGTAAAATGGCATACAAACTTTGGAAGACACTTTGGCCATTTCTTACAAAATTAAACATTATCTTACCATTTGATCCAGTAGTTGCTTTCCTTGGTATTCACCCAAAGGAGCTGAAAACTTACATTCACACAAATACGTGTACATATATGTTTATAGCAGCTTTATTCATAACTGCCAAAAGATGGAAGCAACTAAGATATCTTTCAGTAGGTAAATGCATAAATAAACAGTGGTACATTCAGATAAGGGAACTGTGGATGGTGGGTATTTATTATGTATCAATGATAGCAATATATAAGAGGGAATTCTTCTTTCCCAACCCATTTTCAAGCTTGCTATTTCATCCTTAATGTGGCATGTAATAATATATGCTATAGTTGTGCCTATCAGGGGGCAAGATGGTTCTCTGTCCAGCTATGTTGTTGTACTCTGCAGGAATGTTTAAAACCATTCATACAACTCTAAATCTCTGAGCATCTTCCTGCTGCAGTGTAATTTCTCTTGGAATATAAATATTAATGACTTTGACAGAATCAACTGAAAATTTTCATTGAAATTATTCCTTGCTTGTAACTAAGAAAAAAGCAGTAGTCTATGATATCGGAACCCTACTTGCATGTTGAGCATGTTTTTTGTTTGTTTGTTTGTCTGTTTTTTATCTAAGGCTTTATTTCCAACAGATTAGTAAACTCAAATGGTAATGATGGTGGTGGTTGGGGAGGACTGTCTATCTAGCTCACATTAATTCTTCCAGGGACTATGGGTTATCAACATCTGCTACTTTTAGAAAATATTCATCAGTATTCTAGAAAAGTGAAAAGGCCTGAAAGCAAGCTGCTTTCTGATTGACTCACTCCACCTACACACAGTCATAGGAAACAGTTAATTGGTAGGATCTTCCCACCATAAACTTAGTTGTGCACCTCCTCCTCATTTTATTGTGCTGCAGCTTGCCACAATAGTTCCTTCTCATTCTAAATGTAGGGTTTTAAAATTGTGAGTGCAGGCTATGATCTTCCCAATCCAGGAATTGAACTCAGGTCTCCCACAATGCAGGAAGATTCTTTACCATCTGAATCACCAGGGAAGCCTATTACCTTTCTTACTTATCCCATATAAAACAGCCAAGCTCTATATCCATGTGTTTATAAATGTGAATAGTAAAGCTAATACTTTCCCACCACTAGTTAATTCATATTTTAATTAGTTTATTTATTTTAATTGAAGGCTAATTACTTTACAATATTGTAGTGGTTTTTGCCACATCAATATGAATTAGCCACGGATGCATGTGTTCTCCATCCAGAACCCCTCTCCCACTTTTGTCCCCATCCCATCCCTCAGGGTCATCCCAGTGCACCAGCCCTGAGCACCCTGTCTCATGCATCAAACCTGGACCAGTGATCCATTCCACATATAATAATATACATGCTTCAACACTATCCTCTTGAATCATCCCAAACTTGCCTTATCTCAAAAAATTCAAAAGATTGTTCTTTACATCTGTGTCTCTTTTGCTGTCTCACATATAGAGTCATCATTACCATCTTTCTAAATTCTATATATATGTGTTAATATACTGTATTGGTGTTTTTCTTTCTGACTTCAATCTGTATAAGAGGCTCTGGTTTCATCCACCTCATTAGAACTGATCCAAATGTATTCTTTTTAATGGCTGAGTAATACTCCATTGTGTATATGTACCACAGCTTTCTTATCCATTCATCTGCCGATGGACATCCAGGCTGCTTCCATGTCCTGGCTATTGTAAACAGTGCTGTGATGAACATTGGGGTGCATGTGTTTGTTTCAATTCTGGTTTCCTTGGTGTGTATGCCCAGCAGTGGGATTGCTGGGTTGTATGGCAGTTCTATTTCCAGTTTTTAAAGGCATCTCCACACTGTTCTCCATAGTAGCTGTACTAGTTTGCATTCCCACCAATAGTGTAAGAGTGTTCCTTTTTCTCCATACCCTCTCCAGCATTTATTGTTTGTAGACTTTTTGATAGCGGCCATTCTGACTGGCTGAGACAGTACCTAATTATGCTTTTGATCTGCATCTCCCTGAAATGAGTGATGTTGAGCATCTTTTCATGTGTTTGTTATCCATCTGTATAAACTCATGAAGAAAACAAGAGAGGATAATTCTAGTTGCAGCTCATGATGAGTTTGGGTGTCTCACATCATTTCTCTTATTGAAACCATCTTTAAGGTCTACTGCAGCCTTACTCGGAGAAGGCAATAGCACCCCACTCCAGTACTCTTGCCTGGAAAATCCCATGGATGGAGGAGCCTGGTGGGCTGCAGTCCATGGGGTGGCTAAGAGTCGGACACGACTGAACGACTTCACTTTCACTTTTTCACTTTCATGCATTGGAGAAGGAAATGGCAACTCACTCCAGTGTTCTTGCCTGGAGAATCCCAGGGACAGGTGAGCCTGGTGGGCTAATGTCTATGCGGTCACACAGAGTCGGACATGATTGAAGTGACTTAGCAGTAGCAGCAGCCTTACTAACAAATATTACTTTATCCACATTGCAAAAGCTACAGTGGTGTAATATGACAGAATTAATTGTCACTGTTTTTAAAACAGTCATAGCACACTGGTATTTACAAAGTGATGAAAATAAAAATGTATTATGATCTTACGGAGGGTCAAAAAGAGGTGTTCTGAGTATAATTGCATAAGTATTATAAAAATTTTGAATCATCTTATTTATAATCTGACTTTTCTATGCACACTTAGATGATAAGTAGATGGATAGGCAGACAGGCAGCTAGTGGCTAGGGGAAAGTAAACTGTTCATAAGCATTCTACAGATGGAAGACTGGATTATGTTTAGAGGCTAGTTTTTCCTTATTTTTTCATTTTTTCCCACTTTTAATTGCAGGCCACATGCCAGGGTGAAGGTCTTTAAAAACATACAATTTCAGAGAAGATGAACTGGGCAAAAAGAAGGGATTAACAGAGAAAAACATTTGTTTTGACACATTAGACTTGCCTATGAGGGAGGAGGAAAAAAAAAAACCTAGGATTTGATAAGAGATTAAGGTTTAAAAAATTGACTAAACTAAATTTTCAAAGCCAAAAAGGAGAGAAAAGTTATGAGAACCATCTTAAGTATGAAGAGTCTCTGTAAGTTAGTACAGATGGGAGATTCAATAGAGCAGTCAAAGGCAACCAGACAACAAAAATCTATGTACCATTATACACTAATGGGCTGAGATTTTCAGTCAAACTGGGTTATGTTGTCATTATCCTTGTTCTTATTCTTATTATTTTCAGTTCATTTATTCAAACCTAAGATGTTTCTTTTCTCTTGGGGATTCTTGATCCCTGTCTCCTGTAGAATGTCAGGAACCTCCGTCCATAGTTCATTAGGCACTCTGTCTATCAGATCTAGTCCCTTAATCCTATTTCTCACTTCCACTGTATAATCATAAGGGATTTGATTTAGGTCATATCTGAATGGTCTAGTGGTTTTCCCTACTCTCTTCTATTTAAGTCTGGGTTTGGCAATAGGGAGTTCATGATCTGAGCCACAGTCAGCTCCCAGTCTTGTTTTTGCTGACTGTATAGAGCTTATTCATCTATGGCTGCAAAGAATATAATCAATCTGATTTTGGTGTTGACCATCTGGTGATGGCCATGTGTAGAGTCTTCTCTTGTGTTGTTGGAAGAGGCTATTTGCTATGACCAGTGCGTTCTCTTGGCAAAATTCTCTTAGCCTTTGCCCTGCATCATTCCATACTCCAAGGCCAAATTTACCTGTTACTCCAGGTGTTTCTTGACTTCCTACTTTTGCATTCCAGTCCCCTATAATGAAAAGGACATCTTTTTTGGATGTTAGTTCTAAAAGGTCTTGGGTGTCTTCATAGAACCGTTCAACTTCAGCTTCTTCAGCATTACTGGTTGGGGCATAGGCTTGGATTACCATAATATTGAAAGGTTTGCCTTGGAAATGAACAGAGATCATTCTGTCGATTTTGAGATTGCATCCAAGTACTATATTTCAGATTCTTTTGTTGACTGTGATGGTTACTCCATTTCTTCTAAGGGATTCCTGCCCACAGTAGTAGATATAATGGTCATCTGAGTTAAATTCACTCATTCCAGTCCATTTTAGTTCACTGATTCCTAGAATATTGACATTCACTCTTGCTATCTCCTGTTTGACCACTTCCAATTTGCCTTGATTCATGGACCTAACATTCGAGGTTCCTATGAAATATTGCTCTTTACAGCATCAGACCTTGCTTCTACCACCCGTCATATCAACAACTGGGTATTGTTTTTGCTTTGGCTCCATCCCTAAGATGGCTCTCTGAGGAGGCCTTACAAATAGCTGTAAAAAGAAGAGAAGTGAAAAGCAAAGGAGAAAAGGAAAGATATAAGCATCTGAATACAGAGTTCCATGGGATAGCAAAGAGAGATAAGAAAGACTTCCTCAGCGATGAATGCAAAGACATAGAGGAAAACAATAAAATGGGAAAGACCAGAGATCTCTTCAAGAAAATTAGAGATACCAAAGGAACATTTCATGCAAAGAGAGGCTCAATAAAGGACAAAAGTGATATGGACCTAACAGAAGCAGAAGATATTAAGAAGAGGTGGCAAGAATACACAGAAGAACTGTACAAAAAAGATCTACACAACCCAGATAATCATGATGGTGTGATTACTCACCTAGAGCCAGACATCCTGGAAGTGAAGTCTAGTGGGCCTTAGAAAGCATCACTACAAACAAAGCTAGTGGAGGTGATGGAATTCCAGTTGAGCTATTTCAAATCCTGAAAGATGATGCTATGAACGTGCTTCACTCAATATGCCAGCAAATTTGGAAAATTGAGCAATGGCCTCAGGACTGGAAAACATCAGGTTTTATTCCAATCCCAAAGAAAGGCAATACCAAAGAATGCTCAAACTGCCACACAATTGAAGTCATCTCACACGCTAGTAAAGTAATGCTCAAAATTCTCCAAGACAGGTTTCAGCAATACGTGAACCGTAAACTTCCAGATGTTCAAGCTGGTTTTAGAAAAGGCAGAGGAACCAGAGATCAAATTGCCAACATCCTCTGGATAATGGAAAAAGTAAGAGACTTCCAGAAAAATATCTATTTCTGCTTTATTGACTTTGCCAAAACCTTTGACTGTATGGATCACAATAAACTGTGGGAAATTCTGAAATAGATGGGAATACCAGATCACCTGACCTGCCTCTTGAGAAACCTGTATGCAGGTCAGGAAGCAACAGTTAGAACTGGACATGGAACAACAGACTGGTTTCAAATAGGAAAGGAGTACATCAAGGGTGAATATTGTCACCCTGCTGATTTAACTTATATGCAGAGTACATCATGAGAAACGTGGAGCTGGAAGAATCACAAACTGGAATCAAGATTGCCGGGAGAAATATCAATAACCTCAGATATGCAGATGACACCACCCTCATGGCAGAAAGTGAAGAGGAACTAAAAAGCCTCTTGATGAAAGTGAAAGAGGAGAGTGAAAAATTGGCTTAAAGCTCAACATTCAGAAAACTAAGATCATGGCATCTGGGCCCATCACTTCATAGGAAATAGATGGGGAACAGTGGAAACAGTGTCAGACTTTATTTTTGGGGGCTCCAAAATCACTGCAGATGGTGATTGCAGCCATGAAATTAAAAGATGCTTACTCCTTGGAAGGAAAGTCATGACCAAACCCAGATAGCATATTAAAAAGCAGAGACATTACTTTGCCAACAAATGTCCGTCTAGTCAAGGCTATGGTTTTTCCTGTGGTCATGTATGGATGTGAGAGTTGGACTGTGAAGAAGGCTGAGCACTGAAGAATTGATGCTTTTGATCTCTGGTGTTGGAGAAGACCTTGAGACTCCCTTGGACTGCAAGGAGATCCAACCAGTCCATCCTAAAGGAGATCAGTCCTGGGTGTTCTTTGGAAGGACTGATGCTAAAGCTGAAACTCCAATACTTTGGCCACCTCATGTGAAGAGTTGACTCATTGGAAAAGACTCTGATGCTGGGAGGGATTGAGGCTGGAGGATAAGGGGTCGACAGAGAATGAGATGGCTGCATGGCATCACTGACTTGATGGATATGAGTTTGAGTAAACTCCAGGAGTTGGTGAAAGACAGGGAGGCCTGGGGTGGTGATTCATGGGGTCGCAAAGAGTCGGACATGACTGAGCAACTGAACTCAACTTAACTGAAGGTGTTTCTTGTAGTTCTTTTTGTTGTTGTTTTGTTGCTGTTCTTTACTCCAAATCTGGCTATGAAAAAAGATTTTCTACTAATTTTTTAAAGCTCCCTGTAAACTTCCTAAATTAAGGATGGAATGTTAATCACAACTGAAAATATATAGAAAATTATTAAATAATAAACATGAAGAAATAATATGTTTAATGATACTATTAAATATCAATAACTAAAGTAAACTTTGTAGTTTCAGAATACTTCATCAGATAGTTGTATTTGCAGAGCCACAGTCCATAAGCTTGAAAGAGCCACATCTCTGGTCATCTCTCCTTCCAAGCAAAATGAATAGCAAGTTGTGCTGCTTGAGGCTCTGCCCACTGGGAATATTTGCCATCAGCATTGTCTTTTAGAACCATCCTGGATTGGTGCAGCAATGCTTCCGTTGTCCACTTTTGGGGAACCATCAGGAACCATGCATAGAACCATCAGGAAACAGGGCTTCCCAGGTGGTGCTTGTGGTAAAACAAAAGACCTGCCTGCCAATACAGAGATGTAAGAGATGTGGATTCAATCCCTTGGTAGAGAAGAGGATGGCACAGCAACCCACTCCAGTATCCTTGCCTGGAGAATGCCATGGACAGTAGAGACTGACAGGCTACAGTCCATGGGTTCCCAAAGAGTCAGACTTGGCTGAAGTGACTTAGCACACATCAGAATATAAGGCTGAGTTTTAATTCTCAATTACTTTTCAACTGTTGGTTCACAAACCGGTCCCCATCTACAGGAGACAAAGAGAAAACAAAGAAAGAGGCAAGCCTCACCATATTGGTAGGTGGCAGGTTTACTGAGAAAGGCAAGTTACATATGTATCTTGTCTTAGGTGGTTTCAACATGTGTAGATCTCCACACCCACCCTCCAGAATCTTCAAAAGTTTATATAGAGGCTTTAACTGGATTCAGTCACATATACCATCTAGATGGTCTCAATAACACACTGATCTCTCAAGAACGCGTCCATGGGACAGCTTCTAGCTCAGGAAATGCAAGCAGAATGCACATTCCAAGACAAGGGAGAGGACAAGAGCTTTCCATTGCCCAGATCTGGCTATAGGGTAGTAACTTCTCAATGACCTCCTCCAACATCAATACATACGTGTGGATTGAGGAGAAGAAATCAGTGTAGAAGAAGAATAGACAATGGACACATGGGCCACTCATTCTTGAATTTTTTCTGTGACACCAGGATGCTTTCATCTTGTGTGATGCTGCTGTGCATGCCCAACTCTATGGATTAAGGAGTCATGATGGGAAGCTTGGATCACATGTTCTCTTGATAGCCAATGGTAAAGCATCCAGTGTATGCTGAGGCCTGGTACCAATTCCAAAAGCTCTCTCTAAAAGAGCAGTGATCTACAGAAGATAATATAGATTTGCTCAAAAAATCCTAAGGATCTGCTCTGTGTCTCATCTAAAGGCCATTAAAGGCTCCATAAATGATCCCTATTTACAACTAATATTCCAAGCAACATCATAGCTGCTAACTCACAGGGCCCAGCTGGCAGATCAGCTTACATAAAAGCTTAGATCTGCTTCAGATTCTTTTGTTCTCGTGTGTGTGCCTGGTAAGTTGCTTCAGTCATGTACCACTCTTTGTGACCCACCAGACTCCTCATCCATGGGATTCTCTAGGCAAGAATAATAGAGTGGGTTTCCATGCCCTCCTCCAGGGGATCTTCCTAACCCAGGGATTGAACCCACATCTCTTAGATCTACCTGCATTGACAAGTGGGTTCTTTGCCACTAGCACCACCTGGGAAGTCCCTTTTGTTCTTGGGGTAGTTAAAAGAAAGCTAATTAAGTTAATCACTAATTCTGTGATTCAGAATATGACATTGAGCCAGAGAGTTGATGCAATCCTAAAGTAGGAGAAGAGAACCTAAGGATAGACCTGTCATCTGAAATGAAACTGCTTCGGATAATCTTTACTAATACATATAGCAAAAAAACAATTGTTGGCTTCATTCTTGCACACCAGTTGCCAAGAAATGTGTAGATTTGCTCTGGCAATTAAAGTGCATCTAGAAGAGTAGCTGCAGTTAGACTCCACTGACTATATATACAGTAATCCATTCTCATTCTCAAAGATTAGCTGTCACCTTCACGGGCCAAATAAGAGAAATGAATGGAGTTGGTAGGAAAGACCATGCATCATCTTTCAAGGTAAGTGTTCATGGCAGTAATCTCTGCAGTTTCCCAAGGTCTGTAGTATTGCTTTTAGCTCATCATTTTTGTACGTAGTAATAGTTTGAGTGGCTCTCACATGTTTTTCCTACAATAAGAGCTCCACTCTATGATTCAGGAAACCTTTAACAATGCCAGCTGCTGAGGAAGTTTATTCCAATTTTGCATTCCAAAACTCAGAAAATAACCACAGGGTGGACTTGAGGATCCATTGGTCTCACTGTGAAAACAATTCAAGCCAAAATTCTGTTGATTATCTAATCTCCATAAATCTCTAATCTGAGTGGTGGACCAACAATGGTGATATGGGTCTTCAGTGGTTAGTGTTGATTCAGTGCCAATGTCCAGTAATTTCCCCCAAATTGGAAAATTCCTTTCCCCTTCACACACACACACACACACATATATATATATGAAAGTCACTCAGTCATGTCTGACTCTACCTCTGTCCATGAATTCTCCCAGTAAGAATACTGTAGTGGGTTGTCATTTCCTACTCCAAGGGATCTTCCCTACCCAGAGATCAAACCCAGGTATCCTGCATTGCAGGCAGATTTTTTACTGCCTGAGCCACCAGGAAAGCTCATATATTATATATAAATGCACATTAATATATACATACATATTTCAATATGAATTTGACCTTAAACAAATGGTTCACAGGACAGGAAATTAGAGGGGGAAAAAATGAACAAAAACTTGAGGACAGACAAAGTTGACAGATTATGCCATTAAAAAAACAAATACTTTTTAGATTTATGTTTTGCAGGTGCATTTCAGGTTGGTGAGGCAGAAAGTCTTACACTTCATCAGTACCTGAATGGCAAAAGAGCTAGCAACTTCCTGGTAGGGAAGGAATGGATGGGAGATGACCTTATAGCTGTTCCTCACAAGCTTCCCATGTCCTCCTGTTCCAGGACTAACACAGAGTGTTTTGCCAAGTCTGAGGTCAGCTAAAGCATTGCCTGCGTGGTCTATGTGGAAAGAATTGAACCGAGTTCTGTGGTGGGGCTGCTTCTCTACAGCAAGAACATGCCAGAGCTAACTACAAACATGAGCTGTGACTCATAGGACAGACTGGAACTTATGTCATCTCTCAGTGCTCTCAATGTTGATAAAATAACTGTCTTCCAGGACCACTTGGCATCCTTTGTCCCAGAGCTAAACAAACAATCCATCCAAAAGTTAAAGCAGTTGAAGTAGAATCCAGGAAATGTGTAGTATATACAAGCCTCATTTATGCCTGGCTAAACAAGGAGGTGACTCAGCAGACAAATGGCAAAGTGTGTGCACTGCAAAATTGTCTGCCCTGACCTTCTGAGTTTTAAAGAACAAATGGCTGCTGCTCCACTTTCATCTCACAAGGCCTGTACAACTGTATCTTCTGTGGCCCACCAATTTTAAATACAAAGGAAAGACTATTTTGAGAAATATAATTCAACTGAGCCAAACTATTATTCTGTGAAGCCAGTTGCATTAGTTTCCTGGAGCTACCATGACAAAATACCACAAATTGACTGGCTTACAACAACAGAAATGTTCTGTCTCACAGTTCTGAGACTAGAAGTGAAAAATTGAGGTGCCAGAGGGCTGTGCTTCTTCTGAAATCTGTAGGGGGAATCCTTCCTTGCTTCTTCTTAGCTTCCGATGGAAGAGCTGATGGAAGAGTCCTTGGCATTTCTTGGCTTGCAGCTGCATCACTCCAATTTTTGTTTCTGGCATTACATGGCATTCTCCCTATGTCTCTGTCTTTACATGGTGTAGGTCCCACCCTAATAACTTCATTTTAACTTGATTACATCTGCACCTATACTATGGCAAATAAAGTCACATTCATAAGTACTGGCGATTCAGCTTCAATATATATTAAAGGAGGACATAATTCAACTTATAACACCACCAGAGGCACTGAACTTAAATAGAAACAAGAATATCTGTAAGCTTCATGAACAAGTAGCCCAGTTCTCCATATCATCCACATGGCTACAGATAGTGAATCCCTGACGCTGAATTATATCTCAAAGAAATCAGCCATCCATTTGGTGATGAGTGGACTCTATTAAGTCCCTTCCATTTTAGAAAGGCCAGCAGTTCATGCTCATAGCTATGTGAGTATTTAACAAATGGATTTAACTTTCCTGCCCAAAGAACCTCAGCCAGGCTATTATCTGGAGATTTATAGTAGATTTGCAGTGACTCAGATATACCTAATCCACTAACATAAAATTGCACATGATATAGCTTCTGGTCAGGAATGTCCTTCACAGTAAAGGAGGCATAGAAGTAGTGTGCACAACCACATAGGCCACCAAACCCCATGAAGGTAATACCTGAATTTGAACATGTAGTTATATAGAATATTTAAAACATATACTGTAATGAGAAATAAAAAGAGTGAGTAACAGGTGTGTTCCCAAGAACAACTGCAGTGACAGTGACTATGGTTCATCTCACTAATTTCCCTCATCTAAATTTTCCTTCAGGAAACCATGAGGTAGCTCCAGAATATGGGTGGAAAATGGATTTACACAGACAAAGGGGTGAGATATGGTGGCCATGAAGTTGTGCTGCTCTGATCTCATTCAAGAAACCTTCCAGGAAAACAGAGTAGCCTGAAACTTGCATCAGCTTCTGCCCTTGTGAATCCACTGCACTGTTTATGCTAAGTCCCAATGGTCCTCATTCTCCAGGTTTGATCTCTGGGTTGAGAAGACTCTCTGGAGAGAAAAAGGCAACACACTCTAGTATTTTTGCCTGGACAATCCCATGCACAGAGGAGCCTGATGGGTTACAGTCCATAGGGTCAAAAAAAGTCAGACATGACTGTAGCAACTTAACATGCACACATGCATGATGGAACTGGATGCCATGATATTAGTTTTTTGAATGTTAAGTTTTAAGCTAGCTTTATCACTCTCATCTTTCACCTTCATCTTTCAGTTCAGTTCAGTCGCTCAGTCGTGTCCGACTCCTTGTGACCCCATGAATCGCAGCATGCCAGGCCTCCCTGTCCATCACCAACTCCCGGAGTTCACTCAGACTCACATCCATCAAGTCAGTGATGCCATCCAGCCATCTCATCCTCTGTCATCCCCTTCTCCTCCTGCCCCTAATCCCTCCCAGCATCAGAATCTTCTCCAATGAGTCAACTCATCGCATGAGGTGGCCAAAGTACTGGACTTTCAGCATTAGCATCATTCCTTCCAAAGAAATCCCAGGGCTGATCTCCTTCAGAATGGACTGGGTGGATCTCCTTGCAGTCCAAGGGACTCTCAAGAGTCTTCTCCAACACCACAGTTCAAAAGCATCAATTCTTTGGCACTCAGCTTTCATCACAGTCCAACTCTCACATCCATACATGACCACAGGAAAAACCATAACCTTAACTAGATGGACATTTGTTTGCAAAGTAATGTCTCTGCTTTTCAATATGCTATCTAGGTTGGTCATAACTTTCCTTCCAAGGAGTAAGCGTCTTTTAATTTCATGGCTGCAGTCACCATCTGCAGTGATTTTGGAGCCCCCAAAAATAAAGTCTGAAACTGTTTCCACTGTTTCCCCATCTATTTCCCATGAAGTGATGGGACCAGATGCCATGATCTTTGTTTTCTGAATGTTGAATGTTAAGCCAACTTTTTCACTCTTCTCTTTCACCTGCATCAAGAGGCTTTTGAGTTCCTCTTCACTTTCTGCCAAGGCTGGTGTTTTCTGCATATCTGAGGTTATTGATATTTTTCGCAGCAATCTTGATTCCAGCTTGTGCTTCTTCCAGCCCAGCATTTCTCATGATGTACACTGCATATAAGTTAAAGAAGCTGGGTGACAATATACTCCTTTTCCTATTTGGAACCAGTCTGTTGTTCCATGTCCACTTCTAACTGTTGCTTCCTGACCGGCATACAAATTTCTCAAGAGCCAGGTCAGGTGGTCTGGTATTCCCATCTCTTTCAGAATTTTCCACAGTTTATTATGATCCACACAGTCAAATGCCTTGGCATAGTCAATAAAGCAGAAATAGATGTTTTTCTGGAACTCTCTTGCTTTTTAGATAATCCAGCAGATGTTGGCAATTTGGTCTCTGGTTCCTCTGCCTTTTCTAAAACCAGCTGGAACATCAGGAAGTTCATGGTTCATGTATTGCTGAAGCCTGGCTTGGAGAATTTTGAGCATTACTTTACTAGCGTGTGAAATGAGTACAATTGTGCAGTAGTTTGAGCATTCTTTGGCATTGCCTTTCTTTGGGATTGGAATGAAAACTGACCTTTTCCAGTCCTGTGGCCACTGCTGAGTTTTCCAAATTTGTTGGCATATTGAGTGCAGCACTTTCACAGCATCATCTTTCAGGATTTGAAATAGCTCAACTGGAATTCCATCACCTCCACTAGTTTTGTTTGTAGTGATGCTTTCTAAGGCCCACTTGACTTCACATTCCAGGATGTCTGGCTCTAGGTCAGTGATCATACCATCATGATTATCTGGATTGTGAAGATCTTTTTTGTACAGTTCTTCTGTGTATTCTTGACACCTCTTCTTGATATCTTCTGCTTCTGTTAGGTCCATACCATTTCTGACCTTTATCAAGCCCATCTTTGCATGAAATGTTCCCTTGGTATCTTTAATTTTCTTGAAGAGATCTCTAGTCTTTCCCATTCCGTTGTTTTCCTCTATTTCTTTGCATTGATCCCTGAGGAAGGCTTTCTTATCTCTTCTTGCTATTCTTTGGAACTCTGCATTCAGATGCTTATATCTTTCCTTTTCTCCTTTGCTGGGAGGAGCAACCCCACCTTCATCTTTGAAGGCTCTTTATTTCCTCTTTGCTTTCTGCCATCAAAGTGGTATCATCTTCATATCTGAGGTTGTTGATATTTCTCCCCACAAACTTGATTCCAGCTTGTGAGTCATCTAGCCTGGCTTTTCACATGATGTACTCTGCATAGAAGTTCAGTAATCAGGGTGACAATATACAGCCATGACAAGCTGTCCCATCTTTGACTCAGTCCGTTTTTCCAGATCTGGTTCTAACTGTTGCTTCTTGACCTGCATATAGGTTTCTTAGGAGGCAAGTGAGGTGGTCTGGTACTCCTATCTCTTTAAGAATTTTCCACAGTTTGTTGTGATCCACACAAAGACTTTAGTGTAGTCAATGGAGCAGATTTTTTTTTTTAATTTCCTTGCTTTTTCTATAATCTAATGAATATTAATAATTTGATTTTTGGTTCCTCTGCCTTTTCTGAATTCAGCTTGTACATCTGGAAGTTCTCGATTTATGTACTCTTACCTTTCTAGTATTCATTACAGGTTCAGAAACATTAGTTTGCCTTATTTTGTTAATTATAATATAGTTAAAATACTACTGGCGAATTGCAACAATGAGTCAGGGCTTGTACTGGTTTCCTATTTCATTTATTAATTTATATTAAAGCTACCTTCAATTTTCAAAATGCCCAGACTTCACAATGCTAGGAAAGTTATTCTGATATATGGTTTATATATGTAGTTATTTTTTAAATTTACCACTTAATTTAACATTTCTCTTTGCCTTTTTCTAATTAAATGAAATGTTAAAGTGTTCTAAGATAAGGTTGGTATATATGATCTCTATTTAGAGATTTAGCATTAAAATGGTACAAATGAACATATGGAAAATTAAATACACTTTTTGGAAATCTAAATTAAAGAATGCATAAACATTAAAATTACACTATACTAAGTATCTTATAGATATCTTTCTATTATATTTAGTACATTAGACTCTTCAACTAATGTTTTTTTTAGATTAAAACCATAGTCCTTTTTTTTTTCTTGCATATTCACTTAAGTTAAAAAGGCTAATGTCATGTGACATATTTATGTACTTCTCTGTCCATATAAGTTGGGCACACATGCACACATACACACACACACACACCTGTATTAGAAAGTGCATGCATGCTCACTCATGTCAGATCCTTTGAGACCCTATGGACTGTAGTCTAGCAGGATCCTCCTCCATGGGATTCTCCTAGCAACAATACTGGACTAGGATGGCATTTCCTCCTCCAAGTAATCCTTCCAACCCAGGGATTGAACTGGTGTCTCCTGCATTGCAGGCAGATTTTTTACCACTGGGCCACCAGGGAATCTCTTGTGTCAGAAGATGCTACTTACAAAAAAGATTTTTTCCTTTTTTAATCAATTCAGTTCAGTTTCACAGTCACATCTGTACTTTTGTGCACCCATTGACTTCAGCACACCAGACTTCCTTGTGCATCATCAACTCCCAGAGAATGCTTCAACTCATGTCTATCAAGTCAGTGATGCCATCCAACCATCTCATCCTCTGTCCTCCCCTTCTCCTGCTCCCTTCAATCTTTCCCAGCTTCAAGGTCTTTCCAATCAGTCAGTTCTTTGCATCAGGTGGCCAAAGTATTGGAGCTTCAGCTTCAGCATCAGTCCTTTCAATGAATATTCAGGACTGATTTCCTTTAAGATGGACTGGTTTGATCTCCTTGCTGTCTAAGGGACTCTCAAAAGTCTTCTCCACTATCACAGTTCTAAAGCATCAATTCTTCAGTGCTCAGTTTTCTTTATGGTCCAATCCTCACATCCATATATGACTACTGGAAAAACTATAGCTTTGATTAGACTTTGTTGGCAAAGTAAGGTCTCTGCTTTTTTAATATGCTGTCTAGGTTGCTCATAACTTTCCTTCCAAAGAGCAAGCGTCTTTTAATTTTACAGCTGCAGTAACCATAGGCAGTGATTTTGGAGCTCCAAAAATAAAGTCTCTCACTGTTTTCATTGTTTCCCCATCTATTTACCATGAAGTGATGGGACCAGATGCCATGATCTTAGCCTTCTGAATGTTCAGTTTTAAGCCAACTTTTTCACTCTCCTCTTTCACTTTTATCAAGAGGTTCTTTAGTTCTTCTTCATTTTCTGCCATAAGGGTGGTGTCACCTGCATATCTGAGGTTACTGATATTTCACTCAGCAATCTTGATTCCAGCTTGTGCTTCATCCAGATTGGCATTTTGTATAATCGACTCTGCATATAAGTTAAATAAGCAAGATGACAATATACAGCCTTGACATATTCCTTTCCCAATTTGGAACCAGTCTGTTGTTCCATGTCCTCTAACTGTTGCTTCTTGACCTGGATACAGATTTCTCAGGAGACAGATAAGATATGGTATTCTCATCTCTTTCAGAATTTTCCACAGTTTGTGGTGATCTACACAGCCAAAGGTTTGGCACAATCAATGAAGCAGAATTAGATGTTTTTTTGGAACTCTCTTGCTTTTTCGATGATCCAACTGATGTTGGCAATTTGATCTCTGATTCCTCTGGCTTTTATAAATCCAGCTTGAACATCTGGAAGTTCACAGTTCACATACTGTTGAAGCCTGATGGCTTGGAGAATTTTGAGCATTATTTTGCTAGCATGTGAGATGAGTGCAATTGTGTGGTAGTTTGAGCATTTTTTGGCATTGCCTTTCTTTGTGTTTGAAATGAAAACTGACCTTTTCCAGTCCTGTGGCCACTGCTGAGTTTTCCAAATGTGCTTGCATATTGAGTGCAGCACTTTCACAACATCATCTTTTAGGACTTGAAATAGCTCAACAGGAATTCCATCACCTCCACTAGCTTTTTTTGTAGTGATTCTTCCTGAGGCCCACTTGACTTCACATTCCAGGATGTCTGGTTCTCGGTGACTGATCACACCATTTTGGTTATCTGAGTCATGAAGATCTTTCCTGTATAGTTCTGTGTATTCTTGCCACCTCTTCTCTATATCTTCTGTTTCTGCTGGTTCATAGCATTTCTGTCCTTTATTGTGCCCATCTTTGCATGATATGTTCCCTTGGTATCTCTAATTTTCTTGAAGATATCTCTAGTCTTTCCCATTCTATTGTTTTCCTCTATTTCTTTGCCTTGAACATTGAGGAAGGCTTTCTTACTCTCCTTGATATTCTTTGGAACTCTGAGAGAAAGTCACAATTGTTGACCATCAAGTTTAAGCTCACCTATCCTGAAACAGACATCCTGGAATGTGAAGTAAAGTGGGCCTTAGTATCACTGCGAAAGGAAAGTTATGACCAACCTAGATAGCATATTCAAAAGCAGAGACATTACTTTGCCAACAAAGGTCCATCTAGTTAAGGTTATGGTTTTTCCTGTGGTCATGTATGGATGTGAGAGTTGGACTGTGAAGAAGGCTGAGCACCAAAGAATTGATGCTTTTGAACTGTGGTGTTGGAGAAGACTCTTGAGAGTCCCTTGGACTGCAAGGAGATCCACCCAGTCCATTCTGAAGGAGATCAGCCCTGGGATTTCTTTGGAAGGAATGATGCTAAAGCTGAAAGTCCAGTACTTTGGCCACCTCATGCGAAGAGTTGACTCATTGGAGAAGATTCTGATGCTGGGAGGGATTAGGGGCAGGAGGATAAGGGGACGACAAAGGATGAGATGGCTGGATGGCATCACTGACTCGATGGACGTGAATGTGGGTGAACTCCGGGAGTTGGTGATGGACAGAGAGGCCTGGCATGCTGCAATTCATGGGGTCACAGAGTCGGACACGACTGAGTGACTGAACTGAACTGATCCTGAACCAGTTCCCAATCAAGTTGAAATGGACATTCTACCGTCTTTGCAGTGTTGACCGTGGATTATGATTTTAGTTATCCAGGATGAGTGTTTTCAAATGTAGTAGTAATTAAGCAACATCATTTCCAACAGAGACATAGGGCCCAATAGCTCTTGTTGAAATTCTCTAGCACAGAAGCTTGTCAGGTATATACAAATTGATGATTGAAAATTCATCTATGAACCTTGCTAAGTTTTTCAATAAAAATATGAAGTAACTTAAAATTGTAGAAGTAGTTATTCATGTGCTAGTTTTATTGTGTGGTAAATATCCCAAAGCCTCAAAAGTATTTCATTAAGTTAAAGTTTAGGTTGGATTTAGAAATATATCTCTAAATCAGACATTTCCAAAGTCACAAAAATTATCTATTTATCTCAGAGTAGATAATATACTCTCCTTATTTTTGCTTTAGAGAAAAAATAGGAAAACATGTTTCAGAGGGGTAAGACTTGGAATTGAGTTTGGAAAGTGTTCACATATAGTGTATGCCTATACTGTACGTGCATTTTTTCTTAGAAAAATGGCAGAAATATAGAGTTTTTCTGTAAATATCTGATATTAGAAAATAAGATATCTATAGTATAATCTTATGTGTCTTGAGTAAAAACAAAACAAAACAACAAAGGGCAATTTAATAAACTAGCACCATGAACTTGGTATACAACATTATAAATGAAGGGATAAATACAAACATGCATAATCAGTAAACATTCAGAAAATTATCTTTCAAAAATCACCTGTATTATAGTTAGTTAGATGCTTGGATTTTTGCATGGATCACAAAGTCACTGAAAAAGATTTTCTGGCCCAGTAAATTTATGTAACAGATGAAGAAATCAATTACCATAAAGTTTAAGAGAATTGTTTATTTTTGCTCTATGAATTAAGTGCTAAACTTGAGTTAAATGCTTAAGTTTATCTTCTTTTCTCTGTATATGAATCTACTTTTCATTTTATTACTCATGAATACATGTTTAGAAGACTGACACTCAAAACAGATGATAAAAATGTATGGTTAATTATAAAACTTGAAAATATCTTAGGCACAGTTAGCTGCAGTATATTCTATAGAAGACAAATAATAAAAACAGCCCTTCCTTAACCACACAGCAATACAACAAGAAATGATAAGAAAATAAAAACAACCTTTTCATTCAGGGGAAAAACATGCTACTAAACAACTCATGAACCAAAGGAGAATTGAAGGCTTTTAAAATGATAATTACAGTAGTAGTTAAAATGTAATAAAATAAATAAATTACATATTTTCTTAAAAAGAACTAAGATGATTTAAACAAAAAGAAGCTAAAGGACAATAAGTGAAGAAAAATTACACGTTAATGTTAGGAAATAAAATAGCAAGTATTTTTTCAGAAACTATTTTCGAAAAATCAATAAATCAGAAGACTAATCTTAACAAAATAAAAAATTCAGATATACACATTTAGAGATAATGAATAGTAATGTTGAAACAGAAAAACTCAACTGCTTTAAGATGCTTTTATTTTATCCTTACACATAAATTTGGAAAAGTAGATGAAGTAGATAATTTTCTAGAAAATTATAATTTAGCAAAATTAATTAGAATAGAGTCTAACTAATCAAATGCCATAAAGGAATAAACAGAAGTTATGGAAACCAACAGAAAAAATAAAAGTAAACATAAACTTAAAACAATAGTTCTCATGAAACTGAAACTGTTATACAATATAAAAAGATACAATTCTAACTTTGTCTTATGAAATTAGTATAACTTTAATATTGATGCCTAATAAAGGTTGCTAACAAAAGCAAAAAAATCTATGGACCATTCTTACTATTGAGAATCAATGCAAAATCTTACTTAAAAATTTAACAAGTAGAATCCTAAGAATCTAAAAATTTTTAATCCAAAAATTTAAAATATGTGCCATATACACGTGAAGTGTATTCCTGGAATGCAAAGGTAGTTAGATAATAGAAACTCTAATAATATCATGTAATTATATGAATAGAAGTAAAGAGAAAAATAACACTTTTTCATTTTAATAGGCATTAAGAAGATATGTCACAATGTCAATGCCTGATCATGTTTAAAATACTCAGTGAAACAGAACTTGATGAGTACCTTCTAAACCTGATCCTGTATGTGATCATTTTAATATATTGAATGCTGGCTGTCATTTGGGTTAAATGATATACTTTGATCTTACAGCCAATATTTTAGTTTATTAGAGAAATATGAGACTTTTTCATAAGGTAAAAAAATAAGACAATTAATCCATCTCTCTACACTACTGTTTAACAATGTAATGAGAGTATTAGCCATTGCAATTAGACAAGATCAAGCCCTCAGAGCATAAAAACTGAAAGTGAAAAATGAAATAACTCTAAACTTAATATGATTAAATTTCTGGGAACCCAAAACAGTCAATATGAAAACTGTAATGTTTAATAAAATCACAATTTAATAAATAAATCTACAAAAATTATAGGTCTCATACAAATTAACATTCACAGAAAATGCAAACTAGTACAGCCACTATGGAGAACAGTGTGGAGATTCCTTAAAAAACTGGAAATAGAACTGCCTTATGATCCAGCAATCCCACTGCTGGGCATACACACTGAGGAAACCAGAAGGGAAAGAGACACGTGTACCCCAATGTTCATCTCAGCACTGTTTATAATAGCCAGGACATGGAAGCAACTTAGATGTCCATCAGCAGATGGATGGATAAGAAAGCTGTGGTACATATACACAATGGAGTATTACTCAGCCATTAAAAAAAATACATTTGAATCAGTTCTAATGAGGTGGATGAAACTGGAGCCTATTATACAGAGTGAAGTAAGCCAGAAGGAAAAACATAAATACAGTATACTAACGCATATATATGGAATTTAGAAAGATGGTAACAATAACCCGGTGTACGAGACAGCAAAAGAGACACTGATGTATAGAACAGTCTTTTGGACTCTGTGGGAGAGGGAGAGGGTGGGCAGATTTGGGAGAATGACGTTGAAACATGTAAAATATCATGTAAGAAACGAGTTGCCAGTCCAGATTCGATACACGATACTGGATGCTTGGGGCTAGTGCACTGGGATGACCCAGAGGGATGGTATGGGGAGGGAGGAGGGAGGAGGGTTCAGGATGGGGAACACATGTATATCTGTGGCGGATTCATTTTGATATTTGGCAAAACTAATACAATTATGTAAAGTTTAAAAATAAAATAAAATTTAAAAAAATAAAAAAATAAAAGAGTCAAAAAAAAAAGGAAAAGAAAATATAAAGTAAGTGGAAACAGTCTAAGAAAGATTTTGGTTTAAAAAGACAACTTTAGCTATGGAATTGAAGAAGAGCTGGAGAGGGCAACATAAAATTCAAAGTGAACAACTGAGAAGCTACTCTGAGGATCCAATGGGCAAATACTAGTGTCAGATGGATTAGGGAGAAGTGTTGAGTAGATCCAGATATATTTGAAAATCAGGGCTGGCAGAATTCCCTATTATATCTCCGGTGTTAGAGACAAAAATCAATTTGCTTAAGCAAACCAGCAACAGCTTATTTTGTGTCTCTTTGGGTTTGCAATATTTTTTTTTTTTAAGAGAAACATGCAGATTAGAGAATGTAATGTCTCATCAGTTGGGAGCAGGAGAAGAAATGGCCATCTGTCTCATAGCAAAAATATATTGTTCAGCTTCCTATTGCAGCTTTAACAAATTACAACAAACTCAGTAGCTTAAAAATCACAAATATATTATCTTATAATTTTGGAGGTCAGACATCTGAAATGAGTCTCCCTGGACCCAAATCAATGTGTCAGTCAGCAGAGCAGCATTTCTTCTGAGAGTCTTCTGGAAAATCTGTCTTTGCCTTTTCAAACTTCTAAAGGCTGCCAGCATTTCTTAGGTAGTGGCAACTTCAAAGCTAGCAATGGCTGGTTGAGTCTTTTTCACATTGTGTTATTTTGATTCTGTTTGAATTTTCTTTTTTTTTTTAAATTTTATTTTATTGAACTTTACAATATTGTATTGGTTTTGCCATATATCAAAATGAATCTGCCACAGGTATACATGTGTTCCCCATCCTGAACCCTTCTCCCTCCTCCCTCCTCCCTCCCCATACCATCCCTCTGGGTCATCCCAGTGCACCAGCCCCAAGCATCCAGTATCGTGCATCGAACCTGGACTGGTGATTCGTTTCATATATGATATTATACATATTTCAATGCCAGTCTCCCAAATCATCTCACCCTCTCCCTCTCCCACAGAGTCCAAAAGACTGTTCTATACATCAGTGTCTCTTTTGCTGTCTCGTATACAGGGTTTTTGTTACCATCTTTCTAAATTCCATATATATGCATTAGTATACTGTATTGGTGTTTTTCTTTCTGGCTTACTTCTCTCTGTATAATAGGCTCCAGTTTCATCCAGCTCATTAGAACTGATTCAAATGTATTCATATCTTCTTCTCTGATGCTGAGTTTTTTGCCTCCCTGTTTCACTTGTAAGGATCCCTGGTATTACATTGTGTCTAGTCAGAAAATCCAGGTTAATTATCACATCTCAAGATCCTTAATTAGGTCTTCAAAATCCTATTGCTATGTGGGGTGACATATTCACAGGTTCTAGAAATTAGGACTTGGATATATTTGAAGGGTTGTTATTCTGTCTACCACAGATATATAACATGCTAGTTAAGTGTTTGGTATAAAGCTTGATTTGAATCCTTTTACCACTTACTGTGTAAGTTTAGGCAAATATTTATCCATTTTTAAGCCTCCATTATTTCATAGATAATATGGGGATACCACCTGAATCTACCTCAGAGAGTTTGTAGGTGTTTTATTAATAAAATAATGCCTGTAAAGCACTTTGCATAGAATGTACTCAATATGTGTTAGCTAACATAATGATATCATTAAGGAAAGTATTAGTAACATGTAGGATTGCATTTGGAGAAAGCAGTGACACCCCACTCCAGTACTCTTGCCTGGAAAATCTCATGGATGGAGGAGCCTGGTGGGGCTTCAGTCCATGGGGTCGCTAAGAGTTGGACACGACTGAGAAACATCACTTTCACTTTTCACTTTCATCCGTTGGAGAAGGAAATGGCAACCCACTCCAGTGTTCTTGCCTGAAGAATCCCAGGGCATGGGGATCCTGGTGGGCTGCCGTCTATGGGGTCGCACAGAGTCGGACACGACTGAAGCGACTTAGCAGCAGCAGCAGGAGGATTGCATCAGCTTATCTGACAATCATTTTACTCTTAACTTTTATTCAGTTAATAGTCAAAAGTTTACCTTCCAACCTCACATGAGTTTTCAATTTATTTGTCCTTTAATTCATCATTAATAAAAATTCAGGCTATTTTGCCTCCTTGAGAATGCTTAAGGATTCTTCTATTATCTATCATGACAAGAAAAACTTCCGTATTTCAGTCATATACAGTTATAATAACAACCATGTTATCATTTAAATTATTTATGAAAATTTTGAAGCAGAAATGACTGAAAACAGAAATATCAGGAAAGCAACTGTGAAGTATCTCAAAGTTGACATTTAGATAAGTTATTAAGGTCTTGTCTCCCAGCTTCAAATCCATCCCTCATATATGTGTTTGTGTGTATGAAGCTGGAGATGGGACTCTGAAAATTACCTTTCTCCTTTTCCAGCTAATATACTGTTAGGTTGTTCAAGTAGAAAGAGCTAGATAAAACTGGAAGTCAAGAGGTGACACTGACTTGTTTCTTTTTGTTTGAGTTCTGTGTCATCCCAGCCAGGAGCTTTCACCTTGACAGAAGCAATTGGGTCTAGTTGGATTTGGACGTGTCTCTCAACACTCTCAAAATTGGCCACACTGTGTCCCCTCAGAGATGCCAGCATCAGCCACTGTCAATCTCACCTCAAAGTTTGAGTTCTGGCTCTTTAGAAGCTCCCCTTTTCATGTTTCTGAGACATTAACACCTGTTTTGTAGCATCACCTTCTCAAAGATGTGGTACCTATTCCACAGGTCTCTTCTTCAAGCTTCTACTTTCTAATAACCTGGAAATGGTCGTTTTATTTTATAGTCTGAGGAACACAAGTTGCTCACTGCTAACTGCCCTAGGAATATGGTATCTCACTGTTCCCCTTTTGAGTTATAATTTTTCCAATATTTCTTCAACTAGTTTCTTGTATTAAATGATTTCTGCTAAAATAACACGTGGTTTCATTTCTTTCTTACTTACTGTAAATTAACACATCAGTTCATTTTTTTTTCTGGGAAAATTAGGAATTCCTCTGTCTTATTTAAAAGCCAAGGTTTCTTTATTCTTAGAAGGATAATGGTGAACAATTATAAGCTCAGCTGAAGTTTTTAACCTCACATTTTTATATTCTACTTTTACATAGAACTTGAGAAGCCTCCTAGATAGCATATTGAAAAGCAGAGATATTACTTTGCCAACAAAGGTCCGTCTAGTCAAGGCTATGGTTTTTCCAGTGGTCATGTATGGATGTGAGAGTTGGACTCTGAAGAAAGCTGAGCACCAAAGAATTGATGTTTTTGAACTGTGGTGTTGGATAAGACTCTTGAGAGTCCCTTGGACTGAAAGGAGATCTAACCAGTCCATTCTAAAGGAGATCAGTCCTGGGTGTTCACTGGAGGGACTGATGCTAAAGCTGAAACTCCAGTACTTTGGCCACCTCATGCGAAGAGTTGACTCACTGGAAAAGACCCTGATGCTGGGAGGGATTGGGGGGAGGAGGAAAAGGGGACAACAGAAGATAAGATGGTTGGATGGCATCACTGACTCAATGTACGTGAGTTTGAGTGAACTCCGGGAGTTGATGATGGACAGGGAGGCCTGGCGTGCTCTGATTCATGGGGTTGCAAAGAGTCAGACATGACTGAGTGACTGAACTGAACTGAACTGAACTGAGAAGCCTCCAGTCCATCAGGGTAATCTATACATCCTGGTGAAGTGGGGCTGCCCTGTTTGACTGCCTTTCACCAAATATTTGATTATCTGTCATTAGGTGATCTATATGGTCTGAGCTCAATGTTACTTATTTCCCAGATTCTGTCCTCAAAGTTCTTTTCCCATAGCACAAACACTGAGTCTCCATTCATTGTCCAACTTTCATATATGGATCCCCTTTTCCTTAAAATTCTTACTGACTGCACTCAGGTCCCAGATCCATTGGCTCCCCTTCAACATCTTTAATCTCTTACATGGGCCATCAGGTTTTCATGATCTTAGTTTTCATGCTATACCTTCTAAAAGTTTTCCAACAGGTTAGCTCTCATCCTTTCAACTTTTTCTCTAGCTGCATACATCTCTCATTCAACAATGTCCTCTTTTTTCATATCACTGAACCAGAGGTCAACTTGCCAGCCTCAATCGGATCACTGAAAAAGCAAGAGAGTTCCAGAAAAACATCTACTTTTGCTTTATTGACTATGCCAAAGCCTTTGACTGTATGGATCACAACAAACTTGGAAAATTCTGAAAGAGATGGGAATACCAGACCACCTGACTGCCTCCTGAGAAATCTGTATGCAAGTCAAGAAACAACAGTAGAACTGGACATGGAACAGACTGGTTCCAAATAGGAAAAGGAGTACATCAAGACCGTATATTGTCACCTTGCTTATCTAACTTATATGCAGAGTACATCATGAGAAACTCTGGGCTGGATGAAGCACAAGCTGGAATCAAGACTGCCAGAAGAAATATCAATAACTTCAGATATGCAGATGATGCCACACTTAAGGGACACAGCAAAGAAGAACTAAAGAGCCTCTTGAAGAAAATGAAAGAGGACAGTGAAAAAGTTGGCTTAAAACTCAACATTCAGAAAACGATCGTGGCATCTGGTCCCATCACTTCATGGCAAATAGATGGGGAAACAATGGAAACAGTGAGACACTTTATTTTGGTGGGCTCCAAAATCACCACAGATGGTGACTGCAGCCATGAAATTAACAGAGGCTTGCTCCTTCGAAGAAAAGCTATGACCAACATAGACACCATATTTAAAAGCAGAGACATTACTTTGCCAACAAAGACCTGTCTAGTCAAGGCTATGGTTTTTCCAGTAGTCATGTATGGATGTGAGAGTTGGACCATAAAGAAAGCTGAGCACCGAAGAATTGATCCTTTTGAACTGTGGTTTGGGAGAAGACTCTTGAGTCTCTTGGACAGCAAGGAGACCCAACCAGTCCATTCTAAATGAAATCAGTCCTGAATATTCATTGGAAGGACTGATGCTGAAGCTGAGACTCCTATACTTTGGTCACCTGATATGAAGAACTGACTCATTTGAAAATACCCTGATGCTGGGAAAGATTGAAGGCGGGAGAAGGGGACAACAGAGGATGAGATGGTTGGATGGTATCACCGACTCAATGGACATGAGTGAGTAAACTCTGGAAGTTAGTGATGGACAGGGAGGACTGGCATGCTGCAGTCCATGGGGTCTCAGAGTTGAACACAACTGAGTGACTGAACTGAACTGACTGAACTTATCACTAGACATTTAGCAAGTTTCTAAGGTCATGTAGAAGAATGTGGGATTCTTGGGTTGAAGAAAGTGAAATATTTAAAAAGCTGTCATCCTCAGAATAGAAGCAAAATGGGTCCATCTCAGAGGCCTACCTTCACATCACTTCTTTTAATATCTTTCTACATTGTTTAACAAGCATCATATCCAAATAACAACTCTAAAAGCAACACTTAATTGTAGAAAGTATTATTTGGGGAATAATAGTTTCCCCACTACTCTCTCAAGTAGACTTTTACTCCTTTATTTTTGCAACCAAATATCTGAGGATTCCTGCTCTAATCACCCCTATCTTTGCTCCAACTTCTTCTGTCCATGACTGTACATTTATATGTCTATCAGATATCTCAGAACTGGCTGTCACTCACCTGTGTTCCTTATCTATCCAACAGCTCTCGCTCTGGGTGCCTTGGAACCTCTATTATAGTCAGACTCATTTCTCTCTAGCTGCTTCTGGCATTTTAAAATTCTGCCCTATATATATATTTTTTTTCTATACCTTTTAAATTTTACTGCAACTTGTTCTCTTTGAAACCATTTTTCTTCCATTTAACACATCTTTCCTACCTCCTCTTACCAGCAAGTCCTCTTTTTAAATACATGTATTTAAGTAAAAACAAAAGTGAATTCACTTAAAAGAATACACAAGGAAACAATGCATATGTTGTGAAATGTAGCTAAAAAATGGGAACTTCAGGCCAACATCTAATGTGTTTTAAAATATTTTCTAAGGCACCAGTTGAACAACTGTGTTAAAGAAGAACAAAAACAATTCTGCTTGTTCTTGGTGAGCTCTTGATGGCTCCCAATGACCATCATTTTTTTCTTTCTAACTTACCTAAGTCATCACATCAATAGTTTATGTATTATTTGTGTGAGAAAGATGTAAATTTATCCAACTTGAATTTTCCCCCCAAATATAAAAGTTTTGAAGAGCTAATGTTTTCTGTTTAAAAAAAAGAAAAAAACAGGAGGCAGTCCTAAGGTGGAGGAGGAATAGGACAGGAGACCATTTTCTACCCCACAAATTCATCGAAAGAACATTTGAACACTGAGCAAATTCCACAAAACAGCTTCTGAATGCTGGCAGAGGACATCAGGCACCCAGAAAGGTAGCCCTTTGTCTTTGAAAGGAGGTAGGAAAAAATATAAAAGATAAAAGCAGAGACAAAAAAGGTAGGGACAGAGGTCCATCCCGGGAAGGGAGTCTTAAAAAAGAGAAGTTTCCAAACACCAGGAAACATTCTCACCAGCGAATCTGTGACAAGCATTGGAACCTCAGAGGGCAACATAACCAGGAGGAAAAATAAATAAATAATTAAAACCTATAGGTTACATGCCTAAAGGCAACTCCCAGCGGAGAAGCAGCACAAATGCTTGCATCCGCCACTAGCAAGCAGGGACTGGACAGGGAGGCACGCGCTGCATTGCTTAGGGTAAGGACAGGGCCTGAATGCCCCGAGGGCAATCTGAGGGAACTAACTAGAGATAGCAACACAGACTGTAGGATAGCTTTCCCGTGAAAAGCCCTAACCTAAGACACTGCCGGGCCCACTCACAGAACACAGGACTGAGCAGAGTTAGTCCTCTGTGGAGGGGCCCATCCCCTGCCAAAGACAGGCAGGCAAGGGGAGCCAGAGCCAGAAGGGGGCAATTGTGGCCCCAGAGAGGCATCATCTACCAAACTGCAAGCAGGCTTCATTGCTAACCAAGACTGTTTGGGATTCTGGACGGTCGACATCCGCCAGGAGGGTCACAGCCAGAGATCAGCTCCCGAGAAGAGACACACGGCACACCTGAGAAGGCGCACTGGTTGTATACCCAGAAAACCGAGCCACAGGGACAGGGGACGTGATAAGTTGCAGCCCCAACTAGGGGCGACTGCGCTCACCAAGCACCTGTTCACTTCAGCTTCTGGGACCTGGAAAGGACACAAAACGCAGGCCCAATCAAGTCTGTGCCTTTGTGGAGTACCCAAGATCCTGAACCTGAGCAGCTTAGACCTGGGAAGTGCACTCAACCCAGGTCCCACCTCAGACAGTTCGCAGAAGAGCAACCTAGAGCCTGAGCAGTGTAGACTGGGAAAGCACACATGCCGTGACTGGGGGCAAACCCAGTGTGGCTGAGACACTGGGAACACTCCCCACACGTGTCAGTGATATTTGTTTGCAGTGTTCCTCCCTCCCCACAGCATGATTGAACAAGTGAACCTAAAAAAAGTGGCCACCACCGCCCCCTTGTGTCAGGGCAGAAATTAGACACTGAAGAGACCAGCAAACAGAAGAAGCTAAAATAAATATAGGGAACTGCTTTGGAAGTGACAGGTGCAATAGATTAAAACCCTGCAGTTAGCACCAACTACATAGGAAGAGGCCTATAGATCTTGAGAAGTGTAAACGGACCAAGGAACTATCTGAAAATGAACTGACCCCACACTGTCCACAACAACACCAGAGAAAGTCCTAGATATATTTTTACTATTATCATTTTTTAACTTTAAATTTTTTTATTTTTAAGTCCTCTACTACTCCTTTAATTTTCATTTTTATAACCTACTATTACTTTGCAAAAAAAGACCCTATTTTTAAAGCAAACTTCATATATATATATATTATAATTTTTGTGACTTTGTTTTTTCCTTTAACATTTTATTTTTGAGAATCTAACCTCTACTCTAGATTTTTAATCTTTGCTTTTTGGTATTTGTTATCAATTTTGTACCTTTAAGAACCCAATCTTCAGTACCCATTCTTATTTGGGAATGAGATTACTGGCTGGATTGCTTTCTCCCCTTTTGGACTCTCCTTTTTCTCCACCAAGTTGCCTCTATCTCCTCCCTCCCCCTTCCCTTCTCTACCCAACTCTGTGAATTTCTTTGTGTGTTCTGGGCTGTGGAGAACACTTAGGGAACTAATTACTGGCTGGATCAGTCTTTCTCCTTTTGCTTCCCCCTTTTATCCTCCTGGCCACCTCTGTCTCCTTCCTCCCTCTTCTCTTCTCTGTGTAACTCCATGAACATCTCTGAGGGAACCAGACTGTGGAGAGCACATAGAGAAGTGATTACTGGCTAGCTTGCTCTCGCCTCTTTTGATTCCCCCTCTTCTCTCCTGGTTACATCTATCTCTCTCCTCCCTCTTCTATTCTCTGTATAACTCCGTGAACATCTCTGAGTGGTCCAGTTGTGGAGTGCACATAAGGAAGTGATTACTGGATAGCCTGCTTGCTCCTCTATTGAATCCACCTCATCTCATTCGGGTCACCTCTAATTCCCTCCTCCCTATTCTCTTCTCCATGTAACTCTGTGAACCTCTCTGGGTGTCCCTCACTGTGGAGAAACTTTTCATCTTTAACCTAGATGTTTTATCATTGGTGCTGTATAGATGGAGAAGTCTTGAGTCTACTGTAAGAATAATACTGAAAACCAGAGGCAGGAGGCTTAAGTGCAAATCCTGAGAACACCAGAGAACTCCTGACTCCAGGGAACATTAATTGATAGGAGCTCATCAAATGCCTCCAAACCTACACTGAAACGAAGTACCACGCAAGGGCCAACAAGTCCCAGAGAAAGACATACCATGCAAATTCTCCAGCAACACAGGAACATAGCCCTGAGCTTCATATACAGGCTGCCCAAAGTCACACCAAACTCACTGACATCTCAAAACTCATTACTGGACACTTTAGTGCCCTCTAGAGAGAAGAAACCCAGGTCCACCCACCAGAACACCGACACAAGCTTCCCTAACCAGGAAACATTGACAAGCCACATGTCCAACCCCACCCACAGCGAGGAACCTCCACAATAAGAGGAACCACAAACTGCCAGAATACAGAAAGGCCACCTCAAGCACAGCAATATAAACAAGATGAAAAGGCAGAGAAATATCCAGAAGGTAAAGGAACAGGATAAATGCACACCAAACCAAACAAAAGAGGAAGAGATAGGGAATCTACCTGATAAAGAATTCTGAATAATGATAGTGAAAATGATCCAAAATCTTGAAAACAAAATGCAGTTACTGATAAATAGCCTGGAGACAAGGATAGAGAAGATGCAATAAATGTTTAACAAGGACTTAGAAGAAATGGGATTCCCTGGTGGCTCAGACGGTAAAGCGTCTGCCTGCAATGTGGGAGACCCAGGTTCGATCCCCAGGTCGGGAAGATCCCTTGGAGAAAGAAATAGCAACCCACACCAGTATTGTTGCCTAGAAAATTCCATGGATGGAGGAGCCTGATGGGCTACAGTCCATGGGGTTGCAAAGAGTCAGACATGACTGAGCAACTTCACTTTCACTTTAGAATAAATAAAAGAGAGTCAATATATAATGAATAATGCAATAAATGAGATCAAAAACACTCTGGAGGGAACCAACAGTAGAATAACAGAGGCAGAAGTTAGGATTAGTGAGATAGAAGATAGAATGATAGAAATAAATGAAACAGAGAGGAAAAAAGAAAAAAAGAATTAAAAGACATGAGGACAACCTCAGAGACCTCTGGAACAATGTTAAACGCCCCAATTTTGAATCATAGGAGTCCCAGAAGAAGACAAAAATAAAGGCTATGGGAAAATACTCGAGGAGATAATAGTTGAAAACTTTCCTAAAATGGGGAAGGAAATAGTCACCCAAGTCCAAGAAAGCCCGAGAGTCCCAAACAGGATAAACCCAAGGTGAAACACCCCAAGACACATATTTAATCAAATTAACAAAGAACAAATATTAAAAGCAGCAAGGGAAAAACAACAAATAACATACACGGGGATTCCCATAAGGATAACAGTTGATCTTTCAAGAGAAACTCTTTAGGCCAGAAGGGAATGGCAAGACATACTTAAAGTGATGAAAGAAAATAACCTACAGCCCAGATTACTGTAACCAGCAAGGATCTCATTCAAACATGAAGGAGAAATCAAAAGCTTTACAGACAAGCAAAATCTGAGAGAATTCAGTACCACCAAACCAGCTCTTCAACAAATGCTAAAGGATCTTGTCTAGACAGGAAACACAGAAAGGGTGTATAAACTCGAACCCAAAACAATAAAGTAAATGGCAATGGGATCATACTTATCAATAATTACCTTAAATGTAAATGGGTTGAATGCCCCAACCAAAAGATAAAGACTGGCTGAATGGATGTATGTTGTCTACAAGAGGCCCACCTCGAAACAGGGAACACATACAGACTGAAAGTGAAGGGCTGGAAGGAGATGTTTCATGCAAATAGAGATCAAAAGAAAGCAGGAGTAGCAATACTCATATCAGATAAAATAGACTTTAAAACAAAGGCTGTGAAAAGAGACACTACAAGAAGGACACTACATAATGATAAAAGGATCAATCCAAGAAGAAGATATAACAATTATAAATATATATGCACCCAACATAGCACCACAATATGTAAGACAAATGCTAACAAGTATGAAAGAGGAAATTAATAATAACACAATAATACTGGGAGACTTTAATACCACATTCACACCTATGGATAGATCAACTAAACAGAAAATTCACAAAGAAACACAAACTTTAAATGATACAATAGACAAGTTAGACCTAATTGATATCTATAGGACATTTCACCCCAAAACAATGAATTTCACCTTTTTCTCAAGTGCACATGGAACCTTCTCCAGGATAGATCACATCCTGGGCCATAAGTCTAGCCTTGGTAAATTTAAAAAAAAAAAAAAAAATTGAAATTATTCCAAGCATCTTTTCTGACCACAATGCAGTAAGATTAGATCTCAATTACAGGAGAAAAACTATTAAAAATTCCAACATATGGAGGCTGAACAACACGCTGCTGAATAACCAACAAATCACAGAAGAAATCAAAATATTCATAGAAACGAATGAAAATAAAAACACAAGAACCCAAAACCTATGGGACAATGTAAAAGCAGTGCTAAGGGGAAGGTTCATAGCAATACAAGCTTACCTCAAGAATCAAGAAAAAAGTCAAATAAATAACCTAACTCTATACCTAAAGCAACTAGAAAAGGAAGAAATGAAGAACCCCAGGGTTAGTAGAAGGAAAGAAATCTTAAAAATTAGGGCAGAAATAAATGCAAAAGAAACAAAAGAGACCATAGCAAAAATCAACAAAGCCAAAAGCTGGTTCTTTGAAAGGATAAATAAAATTGACAAACCATTAGCCAGACTCATCAAGAAACAAAGGGAGAAAAATCAAATCAACAAAATTAGAAATGAAAATGGAGAGATCACAACAGACAACACAGAAATACAAAGAATCATAAGAGACTACTATCAGCAACTATATGCCAATAAAATGTACAACTTGGAAGAAATTGGCAAATTCTTAGAAAAGTACAACTTTCCAAAACTGAACCAGGAAGAAAGAAAATCTTAACAGACCCATCACAAGCACAGAAATTGAAACAGTAATCAGAAATCTTCCAGCAAACAAAAGCCCAGGACCAGACGGCTTCACAGCTGAATTCAGCAAAAATTTAGAGAAGAGCTAACACCTATCCTACTCAAACTCTTCCAGAAAATAGCAGAGGAAGGTAAACTTCCAAACTCATTCTATGAAGCCACCATCACCCTCATACCAAAACCTGACAAAAATGCCACAAAAAAGGAAAACTACAGGCCAATATCACTGATGAACATAGACGCAAAAATCCTTAACAAAATTCTAGCAAACAGAATCCAACAACGTATTAAAAAGATCATACATCATGACCAAGGGGGCTTTATCCCAGGGATGCAAGGATTCTTCAATATCCGCAAACCAATCAACATAATACACCACATTAACAAATTGAAAAATAAAAACCATATGATTATCTCAGAAATTCAACATCCATTTATGATAAAAAAAAAAAACCTCCAGAAAGCAGGAATAGAAGGAACATACTTCAACATAGTAAAAGCTATAAATGACAAACCCACAACAAACGTTATCCTCAATGGTGAAAAATTGAAAGCATTTCCCCTAAAGTCAGGAACAAGACAAGGATGCTGACTCTCACCACTACTATTCAACATAGTTTCAGAAGTTTTGGCCACAGCAATCAGAGTAGAAAAAGGAATAAAAGGAATCCAAAGTGGAAAAGAAGTAAAATTCTCACTGTTTGCAGATGACATGATCCTCTACATAGAAAACCCTAAAGACTCCATCAGAAAATTACTAGAGCTAATCAATGAATATAGTAAAGTTTCAGGATATAAAATCAACACACAGAAATCCCTTGCATTCCTATACACTAACAATGAGAAAACAGAAAGAAATTAAGGAAACAATTCCATTCACCATTGCAGTGAAAAGAATAAAACACTTAGGAATATATCTACCTAAAAAAAAAAAAAAAAAAAAAGACCTATATATAGAAAACTATAAAACACTGGTGAAAGAAATCAAAGAAGACACAAATAGATGGAGAAATATACCGTGTTCATGGGTCAGAAGAATCAATATAGTGAAAATGAGTATACTACCCAAAGCAATTTATAGATTCAGTGCAATCCCTATCAAGCTACCAATGGTATTTTTCACAGAGCTAGAACAAATAATTTCACAATTTGTATGGAAATACAAAAAAACCTTGAATAGCCAAAGCAATCTTGAGAGAGAAGAATGGAACTGGAGGAATTAACCTGCCTGACTTCAGGCTCTATTAAAAAGCCACAGTCATCAAGACAGTATGGTACTGGCACAAGGACAGAAATATAGATCAATGGAACAAAATAGAAAGCCCAGAGATAAACCCATGCACCTATGGACACCTTATCTTTGACAAAGGAGGCAAGAATATACAATGGAGAAAACACAATCTCTTTAACAAGTGGTGCTGGGGAAACTGGTCAACCACTTGTAAAAGAATGAAACTAGAACACTTTCTAACACCATACACAAAAATAAATCAAAATGGATTAAAAATCTAAACGTACTACCAGAAACTATAAAACTCCTAGAGGAAAACATAGGCAAAACACTCTGACATAAATCACAACAGGATCCTCTATGACCCACCTCCCAGAATATTGGAAATAAAAGGAAAAGTAAACAAATGGGACTTAATTAAAAGCTTCTGCACAACAAAGGAAACTATAAGCAAGGTGTAAAGACAACCTTCAGAATGGGAGAAAATAATAGCAAATGAAGCAACTGACAAACAACTAATCTCAAAAATATACAAGCAACTCCTGCAGCTCAACTCCAGAAAAATAAACGACCCAATCAAAAAATGGGCCAAAGAACTAAACAGACATTTCTCCAAAGAAGACATACAGATGGCTAACAAACACATGAAAAGATGCTCAACATCACTCATTATTAGAGAAATGCAAATCAAAACCACAATGAGGTACCATTTCAGCCAGTCAGAATGGCTGCTATCCAAAAGTCTACAAGCAATAAATGCTGAAGAGGGTGTGGAGAAGAGGGAACCCTCTTACACTGTTGGTGGGAATGCAAACTAGTACAGCCACTATGGTGAACACTGTGGCGATTCCTTAAAAAACTGGAAATAGAACTTCCATATGACCCAGCAATCCCACTGCTGGGCATACACACCAAGGAAACCAGAACTGAAAGAGACACGTGTACCCCAATGTTCATCACAGTACTGTTTACAATAGCCAGGACATGGAGGCAACCTAGATGTCCACCAACAGACGAATGGACAAGAAAGCTGTGGTACATATACCAGTAATGGAGTATTACTCAGCCACTAAAAAGAATACATTTGAATCTGTTCTAATGAGGTGAATGAAACTGGAGCCTATTATACAGAGTGAAGTAAGCCAGAAAGAAAAACACCAATATGGTATACTAATGCATATATATGGAATTTAGAAAGATGGTAACGATAACCCTGTATGTAAGATAGCAGAAGAGACACAGATGTATAGAACAGTCTTTTGGGCTCTTTGGTAGAGGGCGAGGGTGGGATGGTTGGGGAGAATGGCATTGAAACATGTATATTATCATATGTGAAATGGATCACCAGTCCAGGTTTGATGCATGATACAGGGTGCTCGGGGCTGCTGCACTGAGATGACCCAGAGGGATGGGATGGTGAGGGAGGTGGGAGGGGATTTCCAGATGGGGAACACATGTACACCCGTGGTTGACTCATGTCAATGTATGCCAAAACCAATACAATATTGTAAAGTAATTAGCCTCCAAAAAAATAATAATTTTTAAAAAATTAAAAAACAAAACCAAACAAAGAATGCAATATTTATTGCTAGTCCTTCAGGACTATGATTGGTATATTAGTCATTTCTATAAGCTGAGTCTTCAAGACCAACAGTCTAAGTTGATTTTAAGCAACCCGAGACTTCCCTGTAATCTCACAAATCAAAGATTTTAATTCCCTAATAATTTTTTTTTTCCTGTTCTTGTAGTGTAGTATAATGAAAGTTGCTCAGTCGGGTCTGATTCTTTGCAAGCCCTGGACTGTTGCTTTCAGGCTCTTCTGTCCATGGAATTCTCCAGGTCAGAATACTGAAGTGGGCAGCCATTCTCTTCTCCAGGGGATCTTCACAACCCAAGAATTGAACCAGCATCTCCTGTATTGCAGGCAGATTCTTCACCAGCTCAGCTACCAGGGAAGCCCTCTTTCTGTTCTTACTAGTTAAAAATCTCCTCTTAAAAGAGAAGAATCAAAATAGGTTGGGTAGCTATGTTTTTAAAGAATGTCTGGCTTTAGCAACCTGATTTTCTTATTGTTCTTTTCTTAAGTATCTGTAATTATACATGCAATTATACTTAAAATAATTTAGGAAAGGTAATATCTATGTCATCACTTTAATGACCACACTAAACTAATGTATTTGTCTCCAGTCACCCTATTTAATAAAAAGAAAACATCTATCAGGCTTTTAATTATGTATTTGAAGAGTTTGTTTCTGATTATAACTCAGAGTTGGGTTTCCTATGGGATTTTATTGCCAGTCTCAGTGTGTTTCTAATGTATAACACTAATATTTAATGTCTATTTAAATCAGTGTTTGCACTGGGGCTGAAATCCAAATCTGGCTTTCCTTTATAGTGTTCCATCCATCCTGGGAAAATTCTACCCACTTCAGGAAGATCTAATTATGTCAAGCAAAGTATAAATCAGAAAAATATTAATATATTTAACTTTTTGTTATACTTAAACTATGCCTAAAGAAAATTTGGAAAATATTTTAATTCATTTGAGAGAATAGTGTTGACGCAGAAGAGAGGTATTTAATTCAGGGAGTATATTGCTGTTGTTCAATCACTCAGTCATGTCTGACTGACCAGGCTTTCCTGTCCTTCACCAACTTCCAGAGCTTGCTCAAACTCATGTCCATTGAGTTGGCGATGCCATCCAACCATCTCATTCTCTGTCGTCCCCTTCTCCTCCTGCCTTCAATCTTTCCCAGCATCAGGGTCTTTTCTAATGAATTGGCTTTTTGCAACAGATGATCAAAGTACTGAAGCTTCAGCATCAGTTCTTCCAATGAATATTCAGGACTGATTTCCTTTAGGATTGACTGGCTTGATCTCCTTGTAGTCAAAGGCACTCTCAAGAGTCTTCTCCAACACTACAGTTCAAAAGCATCAATTCTTTAGTGTTCAGCCTTCTTTATGGTCCAACTCTCACATTCATAAATGACTACTGGAAAAACCATAGCTTTGACTAGATGGACCTTTGTTAATAAAGTAATGTCTCTGCTTTTAAATATGCTGTCTAGGTTTGTCATAGTTTTTCTTCCAAGGAGCAAGCATCTTTTAATTTCATGGCTACAGGGAATATATAGATACTGGCAAAAATAAGCAAGAGACCATGGTGGTAAAGAATATGGATTCTGGATAAAAGTAAAATATTTAGTGCATAATGTAACTCAAAATGTATTACTTTGAGCAATTTATTTAGTCCTTCTGAAATGACAATAAGTATGATGTCCATAACTGAGATAGAAAACAGGATAGAAATAGTTTTCAATAATGGCAAGTAGATAATTATTAATATTACTTTTTAAATGTTTGCATTATAGAAGTCACTTTGAAGTTAAAAATGTATCTGTGCCAGCAAGTTGAAAACAAACAAAAAAAATGGTTTTACAATAATTCTTATCTTGATTCAGAGTTCAAAGAAACATGGGCAAAGAGGAATTGTGTCCTTCAACTGAATATACATCTATAATACCTTACAAAGCTCATAAGTAATAAAAGTTTGCAGTATCTATGCAACATGTACAGTAGTCCAGGGATGATATAATAACAACACAGCATGCCTCTAATTTAAGAAAAAAGGACACAACTGTTATTTCCATACATATCAAACCATAGACTGTTAAATCACATAGCTCACCTAAACTGACAAACCTCTGTGTGTGTGTGTGCATGTGTGTGTGTGTGTGTGCGTGTGTGCACTCAGCTGACTCTTTGTGACCCCGTGGAATGCAGCCCACCAGACTCCTCTGTCCATGGAATTTTCCAGGAAAGAATACTTGAGTGCGTTGTCATTTCCTCCTCCAAGGGATCTTCCCTACCCACAGATCAAACTCTTGTCTCTTGTGTCTTCTGCATTGGTTGGCAGATTCTTATCCACTGAGCCACCAGGGATATCAAGAAGAGTGTTGCTTATATTTAAATGCAGACTTTTCAAATGCCAGTGTCTTCATTTAAACATTATACACTAGGACCTATATATGCAGTGAAATCACTTATGGAATCATTTATTGAAAGCTATTGTTGAGGAGATAATGAAGTTCATGGTTGAGTAGGGACAACTGGCATTGTTTCTGAATTCACATAAGGATTATGCCCACAAATTAAATTTTTAAAAAAATTCTAGGAAAGACTTGAATCAGCCTAGCTTAGGTCCTATGATGTTCCGGGAGAAGCATATATGGAAGAGAGAACAGACCACCACATTAGGATCATCCTGTATCACAGGCCCAACCATGTGTTCAGGGAGGTCTGGGCCAGAGGTTGCAATCCTCGACTAAACCCTGAAAAACATTTCTTAGAAGATGTTTTTCTCACTATTCAAGGAAAGAAGTAACTTTCATCTACTTGTAGGGCCTCTCCTTACCTATTACATGTTTTGTGGATCAGAAAATAGTACCTTTCCTTAGAGGACATTGCGCTAAATGGTATGGTTTGAAAATTCAAGCAAGAGATGGACTTGGTACCACTATTTCCCCTCTCAATTAATGGTCTTCTGCAGTAACCCAGTTCTGAAACAGATGGAATGCTGGAAGGAGAGTACAAATTTGGGGAAAGAGAAGGGGAAAAAATCAGGTAAAGACTTGAGGACACAGACAAGTTCCTCTATATCCATCTTGGAATTTGGCACAGCACTCATTGGAAGTTTTCTAATTCTTTCTACATGAGAAATACTAACTCATGCAGGCTATGATTTGTCCTTTTGGGGAACTGTAGTAGTTTGTCAAACTACTCTAGGGCATTTCAAACCTGGAAGCTACATTTTATTAAAGGAAGACTGCTGGGGCAGGAGGGGAATACTTGGGGAAAACTGCCAGTTTCAGTCTTGTTCTGTACCTTCATTAAGTAAACTATATAACATAGCTATCTCACAGTCATAGTCATGTACCAGGGCAATTAATCATATATTATGTGGATTGCCCATTTCTTTCAATCTCTTGCAACTGCACAGACCATTGAGGTGCATAAGCATATATTTGGAATCATTAGTCATGACTTTCCAAACCTGGCTATTTTCATAGGTAGATGAATCCTTTGGGATCTAGTGAAAGATGTGGTTTTTCCAATAGTCATATATAGATATGAGAGTTGAACTATAAAGAAAGCTGAGCGCCAAATAATTGATGCTTTTGAACTGTGGTGTTGGAGAAGATTCTTGAGTGTCCCTTGGACTACAAGGAGGTCAAACCAGTCAATCCTAAAGGAAATAAGTCCTGAATATTCAGTGGAAGGACTGATGCTAAAGCTGAAACTCCAATACTTTGGCCACCAAATGAGAATAACTGACTCCTTTGAAAAGACCCTGATGCTGGGAAAAATCGAAAGCAGGAGGAGAAGGGGACGACAGAGGATAAGATGGTTGAGTGGCATCACCAACTCAATGGACATGAGTTCAAGCAAGCTCTGGGAGTTGGTGATGGACAGGGAAGCCTGGCTTGCTGAAATCCATGGTGTCATAAGGAGTCAGACAAGACTGAGCTACTGCACTGAGCTGAACTGGTCTCCCTTAAAGTCCATAAAGCAGAGTTTAAATAAATATGTCAGTTTAAATAAAATTTAATAGTTAACTATGACAATCAGAATACTGGACCAATAATAGCTAATATTAGGAGGAAATGGCAACCCACTACAGTATTCTTGCCTGGAGAATCCTGTGGACAGGGGAGCCTGGTGAGCTGCTGTATATGGGGTCACACAGAGTCAGACACGACTGAAGCGACTTAGCATGCATGCATGCATTGGAGAAAGAAATTGCAACCAACTCCAGTATTCTTGCCTGGAGAATCTCAGGGACAGAGGAGCCTGGTGGTCTGACGTCTATGGGGTCACACAGAGTTGGCCATGACTGATGTGACTTAGCAGCAGCAGCAGCAATAGTTAATATGTAGTTTAGGAGGTTGGATAACAGAGACTCAATTCTCTTTGAGATTATCATGATTTATTTTATGTGTTTAAAATATAGATATTCTTGATGGACTTTGGGTTTTTTCTTACCATAAAATAGCTGATGAAGAAATGGCTTAGGGTATAAACTAACAAAGGAGATTTCATCTAATACGTCTATCTGCTGAGATATCTTGAGCTGGTGATGGGAGGTGGAGGTGATGGTTCAGTTCAGTCACTCAGTTGTGTCTGACTCTTTGGGACCCCATGAACCGCAGCACGCCAGGCCTTCCTGTCCATCATCAACTCCCAGAGTTTACCCAAACTTATGTCCACTGAGTCGATGATGCCATCCAACCATCTCATCCTCTGTCGTCCCTTCTCCTCTTGCCCTCAATCTTTCCCAGCATCAGGGTCTTTTCTAATGAGTCAGCTCTTCACATCAGGTGGCCAAAGCATTGGAGTTTCAGCCTCAACATCAGTCCTTCCATTGAACACCTAGGACTGATCTCCTTAAGATTGACTGGTTGGATTTTCTTGCAGTCCAAGGGACTCTCAAGAGTCTTCTCCAACACCACAGTTCAAAAGCATCTATTCTTCTGCACTCAGCTTTCTTTATAGTCCAACTCTGACATCCATACATGACCACTGGAAAAACCATAGCCTTGACTAGATGGACATTTGTTGGCAAAGTAATGTCTTTGTTTTTTAATATGCTGTCTAGGTTGGTCATAACTTTCCTTTCAAGGAGTAAGTGTCTTTTAATTTCATTGCTGCAATCGCCACTGGTCATAGCAAACACCCTCTTCCAACAACACAAGAGAAGACTCTACACATGGACATCACCAGATGGTTAACACCAAAATCAGATTGATTATATTCTTTGCAGCCAAAGATGGAGAAGCTCTATACAATCAACAAAAACAAGATGGGGAGCTGAGTGTGTCTTGGATCATGAACTCCTTATTGCCAAATTCAGACTTAAATTGAAGAAGGTGGAGAAAACCACTAGACCATTCAGGTATGACCTAAATCAAATCCCTTATGACTATACAGTGGAAGTGAGAAATAGACTTAAGGGACTAGATCTGATAGACAGAGTACCTGATGAACTATGGATGGAGGTTTGTGACACTGCACAAGAGACAGGAATCAAGACCATCCCCAAGAAAAAGAAATGCAAAGAAGCAAAATGGCTGTCTGAGGAGGCCTTACAAATAGCTGTGAAAAGATGGAAAGTGAAAAGCAAAGGAGAAAAGGAAAGATATACCCATTCGAATGAAGCATTCCAAAGAATAGCAAGGAGAGACAAGAAAGCCTTCCTCAGCTATCAGTGCAAAGAAATAGAGGAAAACAATATAATGGGAAAGACTAGAGATCTCTTCAAGAGAATTAGAGATACCAAGGGAACATTTCATGTAAGTTCAGTTCAGTCAGTTCAGTCGCTCAGTTGTGTGCTATTCTTTTCGACCCCATGAATCGCAGCACGCCAGGCCTCCCTGTCCACCACCAACTCCCGAAGTTCACTCAGACTCATGTCCATCGAGTCAGTGATGCCATCCAGCCATCTCATCCTTTGTCATCCCCTTCTCCTCCTGCCCGCCATCCCTCCCAGCATCAGGGTCTTTTCCAATGAGTCAACTTTTCGCATGAGGTGGCCAAACTAATGGAGTTTCAGCTTTAACATCAGTCCTTCCAATGAGCACCCAGGACTGATCTCCTTTAGAATGGACTGGCAGTCCAAGGGACTCTCAAGAGTCTTCTCCAACACCACAGTTCAAAAGCATCAATTCCTCAGCACTCAGCTTTCTTCACAGTCCAACTCTCACATCCATACATGACCACAGGAAAAACCATAGCCTTGACTAGACGGACCTTTGTTGGCAAAGTAATGTCTCTGCTTTTGAATATGCTATCTAGGTTGGTCATAACTTTCCTTCCAAGAAGTAAGCGTCTTTTAATTTCATGGCTGCAGTCACCATCTGAAGTGATTTTGGAGCCCCCAAAAATAAAGTCTGACACTGTTTCCACTGTTTCCCCGTCTATTTCCCACAAAGTGATGGGACCAGATCCCAGGAAATTAGTTTTCTGAAAGATGGACTCAATAAAGGACAGAAATTGTAGGGACCTAACAGAAGCAGAAGATACTAAGAGAGGTGGCAAGAATACACAGAACTGTACAAAAACGATCTTCATAACCCAGATAATCACGATGGTGTGATCACTCACCTAGAGCCAGACATCCTGGAATGTGAAGTCAAGTGGCCTTAGGAAGCATCACTACGAACAAAACTAGTGGAGGTGATGGAATTCCAGCTGAGCTATTTCAAATCCTGAAAGATGACGCTGTGCAAATGCTGGACTCATTATGCCAGCAAATATGGAGGTGATGGAGATGATACAAAATAATTTATGTATAAAAAATATTGGATAAACCTGAGTGCTATTAGGGTTTGAATAGCTGAAGTCTTGCTGAATCAGACATTTTGAAACAATTGATTTCTGTGGGAATTTACATTGTCACCTTCAATGCTTGGGTAAATTAATTCAAATAATCAACTTCTTCAAATCATCCACCATTCATTACTTGAGATTTCTACCTGCATCACTCATATTTTACAAGAAGAATAATGTCATTCTTATTTTTGTCCTTCCTGTATAAAAATGCAGGAGCTCACTCTCTATGATAATACATCAGTCACAGACTCTCTTAGTCACTACAGAATGACTCTGTAGTCAGCATGAATTGCCCTCATTCTGAGATTTTGTACAATGACTTTTGCTATCATATCTTAAGAATAAGAAGAGCTATTGTCAAGTTCATTATCTCAGCAGGGAATGTTTGTGATCATGAAACTGCCAAGCTTCATCAAGCTGTTCATGCTTTTTCCATTTTATTAACATGACCCAATTCAACTTCTCTTTGATGGTAATTCATTTTGATTCTAACTCATTTTAAAAATGAGCCAATTTTATTTTTAAAATCTTGTTGATTTAAACATATTTTAACACTTCCCGATATATAATCTTGTATTTTAGCCAAAAAAAAAAAAAAAAAAATTGAGAACCTCTTGACTCAGCAGTCTAAGGGGAAAATGTAAGAAAGTAGACTGATGAATATAAAAGTAGCACTACTTTATTCTTCTCTACTCTTCCAACTATTAACTTTCTTCTTCCATTCTTCAAAATCACTTATAATTAATTTCTAAATTGCAATCTTGGCCTAATCCAAACTACTTTCAATCCATTTACTTGACTGTGTCTTGACAGCATGCTATCATACGTAGTACAAGTAAAAGTGCACAGTATGGTAAGTTAAGAAATAGATAATCCCTGCAAAACCGTCAGCTTTCATGAAACATGATTTATGCCTTCCATTTCTATGACATTGCTCCTTGCTAACATGGCCAGTTACTACTACCTTGTTCCATTCTCATTTTGCTTTTTCTAAGGCTTACTACAATGTCTTCTGACACATACAGAATGCTAGTGACAATATCTTGGCAAAAATTTACAGTATAAATCTGAAATGTGTAATTTTGCTTGCAGGGAACCCACAAATAAAAAAAATAAATAAAAGTACTGCCTCCAAGGTAACTTTCAAATTTCACATTTTGAAATTCTGAATAAGTTTTTATCTGATAAGCAGGAATATTACCAGCAGCTAAGTTCCCAGGCTACCCCAAAATACACCTAAAATACTATGCATGGCATCCAGCTCCATCATTTCATGGCAAATAGATGGGGAAATAATGGAAACACTGACAGACTTTATTTTCTTGGGCTCCAAAATCACTGCAGATGGTAATTGCAGCCATGAAATTAAAAGACACCCTCTCCTTGCAAGAAAAGTTATGACAAATCTAGACAGCATATTAAAAAGCAGTGATATCACTTTGCTGACAAGGGTCCATATGGTCAAAGCTGCTTCTTCCTGTAGTCATGTATGGATGTTTGAGTTGGACTATAAAGAAGACTGAGTACCAAATAATTGATGCTTTTGAACTGTGGTGTTGGAGAAGACACTTGAGAGTGCCTTGGACTGCAAGGAGATCAAACCAGTCAATGCTAAAGGAAATCAATCCTGAATTGGAAGGACTGATGCTGAAGCTCCAGTACTTTGGCCACCTGATGCATAGAGCCAATTCATTAGAAAAGACCCTGATTCTGGGAAAGATTTAGGCAGGAGGAGAAGGGGAAGACGGAGGATGAGATGGTTGAATGGTATCACCAACTCAATGGACATGAGTTAGAGCAAACGCTGGGAGATGGTGATGGACAGAGAAGCCTGGTGCACTACAGTCCATGGGGTCACAAAGAATTGGACATGACTGAGCGGCTGAACGGCAACAACAGCTATGCTTTTGCATCCAAAAAGTGATGATAATTAGAAGCTTTGAAACACTAGTCAAAAGATTAAAAATAAAATTGAGATTGATTTTTCCACATATTTTAAATACTTATCCTGGAAAGAAATTTAGTTTAGAGATAAGCCATGTAGTGGATGTATCAAAATTGAAACAGAGTTTCTGGACATTTAAAATTACAGAGCCATGGCATATAAGAGTTAGATAGAAACCTTAAATCTTCTGCACAAATTCAGGTATTGTTATAGCATCTTAATTCAGTGGAATTTTGAATAAAACAGTATAGAGGACCAAGTATAAAACTGAAACTTTGTATCACTACAGGAAGCTCCTAATTAGCTAGTAAGTCCAGGGACCTATCACTTTTGGGATGCTCTTGGTAAATCCTGCCATACTTTAAGCATCTCTTCCCTTCCTATCCACTATTCATTTTTAGTCTGTTTAAAAATTCCACTCATGACCCTGACAAGACTTCTAAGCCTTCCAAGACAGAAAACTTGATTTGAGTCTCAAATCATTCGGACAGTTGAAGGGGGTGGAGCTCTGATTTCACCTTTAATGGATCCCTCTGATGCCAAACACCAGGCAATGTGAAGAGTATTCTTGCCTTATCTCATGTTTTGTTCTGCCCAGCTACTCTAACTTCCAGATGGGTTAACCTTGGACATTCAATTGTTCATTGCTTTCCTGCTCATAAGAATGTATTAATTCAAGAGCTTATTAATGATCCAAATTGAAACCTCTTCTGACCTTATCTCCAACTTATTAATTGTACTATCTGTCCTGCATAATGGATTGATTCTGTACTAAGTTCTGTCTGTTTTCTATTATACTATAGCTAAAAGTAAATTTATCATGCAGAGCTTATCCTTTAAGACTAAAAATATGCAATGCAGAACTTACTTATTCTACTTGATGAAATGCATATATGAAAATATAATATCAAAATAGTAACTATTTTTAGAGCCTGTTTCTGAACACCCCATCTTTACTGCCAGTGAGTCTTACAGTATACCATACTTTAAGTATTCTATGCAGGCCCATTTCATTTGTTTATGTTTAATTTTAGGAGAAGATATTGGGGGACACTTATAATATTTGTATTCAGATTACAAAAAATTAAGTCTTAACTTTGCCACCTTCTGGCCTTGTGGATTTCAGTAAATAATTTAATCTTTACAACTACCAATTAGGTTGGTATTATTATCTCAATTAAAAGACAAGGAAACTAAAATTCATGCTGCTGCTGCTGCTGCTAAGTCGCTTCATTCGTGTCCGACTCTGTGCGACCCCATAGACGGCAGCCCACCAGGCTCCCCCATCCTTGAGATTCTCCAAGCAAGAACACTGGAGTGGGTTGCCATTTCCTTCTCCAATGCATGAAAGGGAAAAGTGAAAGTGAAGTCGCTCAGTCGTGTCCGACACTTAGCGATCCCATGGACTGCAGCCTACCAGGTTCCTCTGTCCATGGGATTTTTCCAGGCAAGAGTACTGGAGTAAGGTGCTTCCTGAAATGCTTCTGTGAAATTTCTTCACAGTCTTTAATATATGGGTCACTCAATAGATAAGCAGTTTGCCATTGTCCCCTTAAAATTCATATTTAGAAACCCTTATCCTTAATGTGATGATATTTGAAAATGGGGCCTTTGGGAGGTAATTAGCTCATGAATATAGAGTCCTCATGGTGGAGGCAGTGTCATTATAAGAAGAAATGAGAGCACTTGCTTACCCTGTCTGCTCTCTGCCATGTTGGGATACAATAAGAACAAGGCCCTGTGCATACCTGGAAGCAGGCTCTCACTAGACACAAGAATCTGCTGGCACATTGATCTTGTATTTTCCAGCCTACAGAATGGTGAGAATTAAGTATTTGCTGCTATAGCAGGCAAAATAATTAAGATATACTCATTAACTAAGTATTAACTGACCAATTAACTCTTATTCAACTGACCAAGTTTTTTGTGAGTATGTATATGTGAGTGTCCCAGGGTTTAATTTTTGAATCACAGAATGCCTCATAGTCCTCTCTTCAGGAAAATGCATGTATTCAAACAAACACATTTGGTGGTAGACCATTAAACGGATAAAAATGTAAAAGTTCAAAGAATTGGAGTGTAACAGTTTCCTCAGCATTAACAGAGTAATTAAAATAAACTACCTAATTTGAATTCTTTCTGGGATCAAAATCAAATTTAACCAAATACCACAAATCAATGAGTATATACTATGGAAAAAAGTAATCATTCTATTGTATTCAGGTTTTTTTTTTTTTTTAACCTATTGCCATTCACATAACCTTAGCTGCATTGTTGGATTAAATAACCATATAATGACATAATCTCAAGAAATAAAATACCAAATTAATTCAAGATAAATAACTCTCAAACTTTTTGGTTTCAGCATCCATTTGCTCTCTATAAATTCCCTAAGGACCTAAAAAGTTTTAACAAGTCAATTACATGTTATAATATACTTTAAAACTGAGAAATGAGTTAATATTTATTAATTCATTTAAAATGAGATAATAAAAATATATTATTTAACATACAAGCTCCTTTTTTATGAAAATAAGTATATTTTCCAAAACAAAAATATTATGAAAATGACATTTTTTTCTTTTTATAAATCTTTTTAATGCCTGACTGAAAGGAGAAAGCTGATTTGCATACCTGTTTCTGCATTTGATCTGTTCTGCTATTATATAACATTAACCTCTAAAAAATACTACTTTACACACATGAGAGAATGGGAATGAAAAATTCCAATAACACCATAATAATACTACAAAAATGGTTTTGACCTTGTAGATTGCTTGAAATTGTCTCAGATTCTCCAGGACTCTCCAGAGCACAGTTTAAGGTGAGCTGATATAGATTGCTTTCTCCCAACATTAAAATATTGGATTTAGTCTTTTCTATCTACATAATGACCACAACTCTCTGGATTATAAAGCACAAGCCTCTAAATTATAAGAAAGATGAAGTGCAAATTTGTCTCCATCTGTTCTCAACTTCAATTCATGTCTGTCTTCAGGGAACAGTTTATTTTCAAGAATATCAGAATTTTATGGGCCCCTGATATGAAGTAACAAGATAACATTTCAAAACGTCTGTCTTGAACAAGTACCCCAAACTTACTGGCACCAATAATTCTATTCAGAACATTGAGATATAAATAAAATTAGCATTAATATAAAAAAGTCTATTTACCAAAATAATTCCATTTTCTGGAGCAACGGCTGCACGGTGCTGGAGTGGCTGTGAGGAGATACCCCATGTCCAAGGGTAGAGAAGCCCCAGCAAGATGGTAAGCGCTGGAGAAGCGTCTGCGTGGTGCTGGAGTGACTTTGAGGAGATACCTCACATCCAAGGGCAAAGGAGAAGCGCCAGCAAGATGGTAGGAGGGGCAAAATTAATTTTAGAATCAAACCCCATAGCCACCAGAGACAGTCAGAGGGATCAAACAAACCTTGTGTGCACCAGGACCCAGAGACCCCACAGAGATTTAGAACAGTGTTTGAATGTCTTCTGTGGAGATATGGGTCAGCAGTAAACTGCCACAGGGGCAGTGGCTCTGGGTGCAGCAGACTGGGTATGGTATAAGCCTCTTGGAGGTGGTAGCCATTAACTCCACCCTATATAGAACCACCAGAACTTACACAGGTATGGGGAAACAGACTCTTGGAGGGAACAAACAGAACCTGTGTGCACCAGGATCCAGGAGAAAGGAGCAGTGACCCCACAAGACACTGACCCAGACTTGCCTATGTGTCCAGGAGTCTTCAGCAGAGGCGTGGGTCGGCAGTGGCCTGCTGCAAGGTTGAGGGCACTGAGTGTAGCAGTGCCCTTTTGAAAAATGTCGACACTATCTTCATTGCCTCCACCATAGTATGGCCACAGTTAAATAACAGGGAGGGAACACAACCCCATCTATGAACAGAAAATTGAATTAAAGGTACTGAGCATGGTTCCGCCTATCACAGCAAGACCCAGTTTCCCCCTCAGTCAGTCTCTCCCATCAGGAAGCTTCCATAAGCCTCTTATACTTCTCCATCAGAGGGCAGACAGACTGAAAACCACAATCACAGAAAACTAACCAGTCTGATCACATGGACTGCAGACTTGTCTAACTCAATGAAACTATGAGCCATGGCATGTAGGGCCACACAAGATAGAAAGGACATGGTGGAGAGTTCTGACAAAATGTGGTCCACTGGAGAAGGGAATGGCAAACCACGTCAGTATTCTTGCCTTGAGAACTCCATGAACAGTATGAAAAGGCAAAAAGATAGGACACTGAAAGGTGAACTCCCCAGGTCAGTAAGTGCCCAAAATGCTACTGGAGATCAGTGGGAAAATAACTCCAGAAAGAAAGAAGAGAGAGAGCCAAAGCAAAAGCTACGCCCAGCCGTGGATGTGACTGGTGATGGAAGTAAAGTCCAATGCTGTAAAGAGCAATATTGCGTAGGAACCTGGAATGTTAGGTCCATGAATCAAGGAAAATTGGAAGTGGTCAAACAGGAGAGGGCAAGAATGAACATCAACATTTTAGGTATCAGCAAACTAAAATGGACTGAAACAGGTGAATTTAACTCAGATGAACATTATATCTACTACTGTGGGCAAGAATCCTTAGAAGAAATGGAGTAGCCATCACAGTCAACAAAAGAGTCTGAAATGCAGTACGTGGATGCAATCTCAAAAATGACAGAATATCTCTGTTCATTTCTAAGAAAAAACATTCAGTATCACAGTAATCCAAGTCTATGCCCCGACCAATAAAGCTGAAGAAGCTGAAGTTGAATGGTTCTATGAAGACCTAAGAGACCTTCTAGAACTAACACCCCAAAAAGATACTGGAATGCAAAAGTAGGAAATCAAGAAATACCTGGGGTAACAGGCAAATATGGCCTTGGAGTACCAAATGAAGCAGGGCAAAGGTTAATAGAGTTTTGCCAAGAGAACACACTGGTCATAGCAATCACCATCTTCCAACAACACAAGAGAAGACTCTACACATTGACATCACCAGAGGGTCAATACTGAAATCAGATTGATTATGTTCTTTGCAGCCAAAGATGGAGAAGCTCTGTACAATCAGCAAAAACAAGAATGGGAGCTGACTGTGGCACAGATCATGAACCTCCTTATTGCCAAATTCACACTTAAATTGAGGAAAGTAGGGGAAACCACTAGACCATTCAGGTATGACCTAAACCAAATCCTTTATGATTATACAGTGGAAATGAAAAATAGGTTCATGGAATTATATCTGATAGACAGATTGCCTGAAGAACTATGGACAGAGGTTCATGACATTGGACAGGAGGCAGGGATTAAGACCATCCCCAAGAAAAAGAAATGCAAAAAGGCAAAATGGTTGTCTGAGGAAGCCTTATAAATAGCTGTGAAAAGAAGAGGAGCAAAAGGCAAAGGAGAAAAGGAAATACATACCCATTTGAATGTAGAGTTCCAAAGAATAGCAAGGAAAGATAAGAAAGCCTTCCTCAGTGATCAATGCAAAGAAATAGAGGAAAACAATAGAGTGGGAAAGACTAGAGATCTCTTCAAGAAAATTAGAGATACCAAGGGAACATTTCATGCAAAGATGGGTACTATAAAGGAAAGAAATGGTATGAACCTAACAGAAGCAGAAGATACTAAGAAGAGGTGGCAAGAATACACAGAAGAACTATACAAAAAATATCTTCATGACCCAGATAACCATGATGGTGTGATCACTCACCCAGACATCCTGGAATGTGAAGTCAAGTGTGCCTTAGGAAGCATCACTATGAACAAAGCTAGTCCAGGTGATGGAATTCCAGTTGAGCTATTTCAAATCCTAAAAGATGATGCTGTGAAAGTGCTGCACTCAATATTCTAGCAAGTTTGGAAAATTCAGCTGTGGCCACAGGACTGGAAAAGGTCAGTATTCATTCCAACCCCAAAGAAAGGCAATGCCAAAGAATGCACCAATGACCACACAATTGCACCCATCTCACATGCTAGCAAAGTAATGCCCAAAATTTTCCAAGCTAGGCTTCAACAGTACATGAACCATAAACTTCCAGATGCTCAAGCTGGATTTAGAAAAGGCAAAGGAACCAGAGATCAAATTGCCAACATCTGTTGGATCATCAAAAAAGCAAGAGAGTTCCACAAAAACATCTATTTCTCCTTTATTGACTACACCAAACCTTTGACTGTGTGGATCACTACAAGCTGTGGAAAATTTTGAAAGAGATAGGAATACCAGACCACCTGATCTGCCTCTTGAGAAATCTGTATGCTGGTCATCAGGCAACAGTTAGAACTGGACATGAAATAACAGACTGGTACCAAATAGGAAAAGGAGTTCTTCAAGGCTGTATATTGTCACCCTGCTTATTTAACTGATATGCAGAGTACATCATGAGAAACGCTGGGCTGGAGGAAGCACAAGCTGGAATCAAGATTGCTGGGAGAAATATCAAGAACCTCATATACGCAGATGACACAACCCTCATGGCAGAAAGTGAAGAAGAACTAAAGAACCTCATGATTAAAGTGAAAGAGGAGAGTGAAAAGTTGGCTTAAAATTAAACATTCAGAAAACTAAGATCATGGCATCTGGTCCCATCACTTCATGGCATATAGATGGGGAAACAGTAGAAACAGTGTCAGACTTTATTTTTGGGGGCTCCAAAATCACTAAAAATGGTGACTGCAGCCATGAAATTAAAAGACGTTTATCCTTGGAAGGAAAGTTATGACCAACTTAGACAACATATTAAACAGCAGAGACATTACTTTGCCAACAGAGGTCTGTCTAGTTAAGTCTATGGTCTTTCCAGTAGTCACGTATGGATGTGAGAGTTGGATTATAAAGAAAGCTGAGTGCGGACAAATTGATGCTTTTGAACTGTGTTGTTGGAGAAGACTCAAGAGTCCCTTGGTCTGTGAGGAAATCCAACCAGTCCATCCTAAGGGAAATCAGTCCTGTATATTCATAGAAAGGAACAGTTTTTGAAGCTGAAACTCCAATACTTTGGCCACCTGATGTGAAGAACTGACTCCTTTGAAAAGACCCTGATGCTGGGAATGATTGAAGGTGGGAGCAGAGGGGGACAACAGAGGATGAGATGGTTGTATGGCATCACCGACTCAATGCACATGAGTTTGAGTAGACTCTGGAGTTCATGATGGACAGGGAAGCCTGTCTTACTGCTGTCCATGGGGTCACAAATAGTCGGACACGACTGAACGACTGAACTGAACTGAACTGAACAACCAGTAACAGAGGAGATTAAGAGGCAGAAAATATATTGTTGCAAAATCAAGCTCTGAGAACAAGATTTTTAGAAATTACAGAGATGGTCAGGAAGGTAAAAGTAGACTGTTGCATTCTCTGACCATAAACTTGGTGACTACTTCAAGGTCATCAAAGCCACCTCCGTATACCGAAGTAGTCTCTTTTTGAAAGAAATGGGTAAGAAGGTAAATGAAGAGTGCACACCTTTTTAAGAATCAAAAGTATTTTGGGAGAGATGTTTGACTGAAGTCAGTATGAAAATAGGAATTCCAATTGTTAGATTGTAGCACCTGAATTTTCAATATTGCATACATAATAGAAAAAAGACATTTTGTTTTTATAGAATTGGGGTAGTTTCTAATAACTTTGTTCATGATGAAATAAGAAAGCATGATGTGGTCATTCACAAAGGGAAAGCAAGAAGCATCTTTCTAAAGTATTCAATTTTAGAGATGACATTTTTTAAATGTAGTGAAAAATTGCTTTGGAAAACATGAAGCTGCTTTAAAAATGTAGAAGGGCATATTATGAGAAAGTGATTATACAAACAAACAAGAATAACAAACTAGGTAAGTGTAGTACAAATGTGTTCTTGAAAATAGGCAATAAAGAAAAACAAATCAATATTACAGTGACCAAGTAACAGCTTTGATTTCTAGCCTTTTAACATAACTAAAGGAGATGTTTTGTTTTTTTTTACTGAGATATTGGTATTAGCAGATTTAATAATAATAAAACCTAATACCATTTTGTGAGCTTATTTTTCTAACATACTTTATAAAAACATTTTTTATTTCAATCATAAAATATATACCATATAACATATCAATAAAGTACATTATAATATCCAGATGCACCTTATGAAAATATTATCAATATTTTAAACATTTCAAATGTTATTAATATTTGAAATTTTTAATTATCAATATTTGAATCTCCACAGTAAATTCACTTGCTTTTCTTTATTTTCACCAAAAAAAATGTATTCACAAAAATAATCTTCAGTACATTATGTTTCTAAACTGTATATAAATGGACTATGCATTTATGTATCCTAAATAATTATCATTTTTTCTCAATTTTTAAAGATTAATAAATATTTATATGTACTGATGGGCTTCCCATGTGGCACTGGTAAAGATCCTGCTTGCCAATACAGGAGAGGTAAGAGATGCGGGTGCTATCCCTGGATTGGGAAGATCCCCTGGAGGAGGGCATGGCAACCCACCCCAGTATTCTTGCCTATAGAATCCCAGGGACAGAGGAGACTGGCAGTCTATAGTTCATAGGGTCACAAAGAGTTGGACATGCCTGAAGCAACTTAGCACATGCACATTAACCATAGGTTAATAGAGTTTACATTTACTAGGTAATGCTCCTCTCTTTCCCAAAGTGCTTGAATTAATTTCTTTCTCATCATGAAAGGATGGGAGAGTAGAGTTTCCATGTCTCCACATTTGCCAACACATAGGACTTTTAAGCACAGCATTTTATTTTGCCAATCTATTGGATGTTTAAAGTGGTAACTTTTAATTTTAATGTGCATTTCCCCAATTAGTAATAATTTCAACATTTTTTTACATATAAATTAGTAATTTGGATATTTACCTATGTGAGGTGACTGTTTAGTGCACCCAGCATTTTTGATTGGATTTTTTTGATATCCCCTGTTAATTTGTTGTATGTTTATATTGAATATGTTTCATACATAATCTCTTCAAGACAGGTGGCCTTAATAAACAAATCTATAAAATTTTTTAACAACGAGGTACTCTCAATTTTAATGTAGTTGGTTTTATTAACTGGCAGCATATTTTGTGTTTTAAGAAAACTTTCCTTAGCTTGAAGTCTCAAAGATATTCCCATATATTACCTTCTAAAACTTTATGTATTCCCTTTCTTAATTAAGTAGTTAGTTTATCAGGGATGCATCTGAGTAGGAATCAAATGTCTTGTGTTTCCCCTTCTGGATGCCCAATTATTGCAGCATTAATTATTGAAAACACTCTAGTTTTCTAGCTGCTCTTCAGTGATCCTTGTTAAAGGATACCTTGCTAAATATCAAGCATATTTAGCTTGCAATCTATTTCCAGGTTTTCTATGGTCTATACTTGTACCAATACTATTTGTAGAATTTATATAGCTTTGTACAATTTATATAGCTTTATACCATATCATGATATTTTGTAGAACAAATCCTCCATCCGTATTCTTCCTCTTTAAGACTATTTTGGCAAGTATTGACTTTTGCAATTGATTTCATATAAATTTGACAATCAGCTTTCTTGTAAAACAGGTGTTGCAATTGGGTTGGGATTATATTAAAATTATAAATTAAATTGAAGAGACTGGGTATGTTTATAATCTTCTCTTACTATCCATATGTGGTATATCACTAGATTTATTCAATTCTATAATGCATCTCCTTTGGGTATAATAATTTTCTAGGAGTTCTTGCTCATTATGTATTTACTATTACACATGTCTTATTTTTGTAATATACTAATATTTATGAAAAACTGTTTCTACTGGGTTTTTGGTTGATATATATCAGATCAGATTAGATCAGTCTCTCAGTCGTGTCCGACTCTTTGCGACCCCATGAATTGCAGCACGCCAGGCCTCCCTGTCCATCACCAACTCCCGGAGTTCACTCAGACTCACATCCATCGAGTCAGTGATGCCATCCAGCCATCTCATCCTCTGTCGTCCCCTTCTCCTCTTGCCCCCAATCCCTCCCAGCATCAGGGTCTTTTCCAATGAGTCAACTCTTCGCATGAGGTAGCCAAAGTACTGGAGTTTCAGCTTTAGCATCATTCCTTCCAAAGAAATGTGAGGGCTGATCTCCTTCAGAATGGACTGGTTGGATCTCCTTGCAGTCCAAGGGACTCTCAAGAGTCTTCTCCAACACCACAGTTCAAAAGCATCAATTCTTCGGTGCTCAGCCTTCTTCACAGTCCAACTCTCACATCCATACATGACCGCAGGAAAAACCATAGCCTTGACTAGACGGACCTTTGTTGGCAAAGTAATGTCTCTGCTTTTGAATATGCTATCTAGGTTGGTCATAACTTTCCTTCCAAGGAGTAAGTGTCTTTTAATTTCATGGCTGCAGTCACCATCTGCAGTGATTTTGGAGCCCAGAAAAAATAAAGTCTGACACTGTGTCCCCATCTATTTCCCATGAAGTGATGGGACTGGATGCCATGATCTTCGTTTTCTGAATGTTGAGCTTTAAGCCAACTTTTTCACTCTCCACTTTCACTTTCATCAAGAGGCTTTTTAGTTCCTCTTCACTTTCTGCTATATATGTAATTGAGTGATTATTTTGTTTTGTTTTTTGTATTTAGCAAGCCTGCAAAATAATTATAACATTTGTAATATGTGTTGATTTTTTGAATGTTCTATATAAAATGTAAATATAGCAAATTTGATTCTTCTTTATCAGTCCCTATAAATTTATTTACTTTTGTCATCTTACTGAAAAGGTCAGTGCTTCCAGTACAAAGAAAAATAGAAGCATAAATATGGGACAACTTTTTCTTACTGGTGAATTTAAAGAGAAACCTTTCAACATTTAAATTGAGTGTGAGGTTGGTTGCAGTTTCAAAATATATATATTTATCAGACTAGGAAGTTTATTTCTAATATCAGTTTGCTAAAAATTTTCATGATGAACGATTACTGAAGTTTATCAAAAATATCTGTTGAAATAGTCACATGATTAAAAACTAAACTGCTAATAAGGTGCATTACTTTTGTTGGTAGTACAGTAAATTTTAGGGCTTCTCTAGTGGCTCGGTTGCAATGCAGGAGACTAGAATTCAGTCTCTGGGTCAGGAAGACCCCCTGGAGAAGGAAATGACAACAGACTCCAGTATTCTTGCCTGGGAAATCAATTGGGGTCACAAGAGTGGGGACGTGACTTAGCGACTAAAGCACCACCACTCGGTAACTTTGGGGCTTCCCCTTTAGCTTGGAAGTAAAGAATCACCTGCAATACAAGAAACACAGGAGACTTGGGTCGATCCCTGGGTCAGGTATCAGCAACCCACTCCTATATTCTTGTTGGCAAAATCCCATAAACAGAGGAGCCTGGGAGGTTACAGTCTACAGGGTCACAAAGAGCTGGGCATGACTGAGCTACTGAGAGCATGTAGGAACTTTTGCAAAAATAATGCTAATATATTTTTTTTTAAATCTTAAAAAAAATAAAATAAAAAAATCTTAAGTCTTAAAGTAAATATCATAAGGCCCAAATGGGCATTCCTTGCTGTATTCTCAGCTTTCTATTCTTAAATATACCTGTAAACACAATACCTTTTCTTTGTGTTGTATAATGGAGGTGCTCTATTCATTTTACTAAAGAGATTTTTCAATTTTTCACAGACTTTCTAAGACATTTCTTCTCGAATTATAAATTCAGTTGATCACACACAAGCAATATGTTACATTATGATATTTGTTACATTGATATTAGTAAGATATGTGTTTACTTTTAAAATGAGCAGCTTATGTATGAGCACATATCATTTGAATATATATGTTGGAAAGCCATTCTGTAACTACACATGGTTTCCTGTTACATTTTGAGTTGGAAATAGGTGGCCTTTCAACTTGTCAAAGCACGAAGGCTCAGTTCAGTTCAGTTGCTCAGTCATGTCTGACTCTCTGCGACCCCATGAATCACAACACGCCAGGCCTCCCTGTCCATCACCAACTCCCGGAGTTCACTCAGACTCATGTCCATCGAGTCAGTGATGCTATCCAGCCATCTCATCCTCTGTCATCCCCTTCTCCTCCTGCCTCCAATCCCTCCCAGCATCAGAGTCTTTTCCAATGAGTCAACTCTTCGCATGAGGTGGCCAAAGTACTGGAGTTTCAGCTTTAGCATCATTCCTTCCAAAGAAATCCCAGGGCTGATCTCCTTCAGAATGGACTGGTTGGATCTCCTTGCAGTCCAAGGGACTCTCAAGAGTCTTCTCCAACACCACATTTCAAAGCATCAATTCTTCGGCGCTCAGCTTTCTTCACAGTCCAACTCTCACATCCATACATGACCACTGGAAAAACCATAGCCTTGACTAGATGGACCTTTGTTGGCAAAGTAATGTCTCTGCTTTTGAATATGCTATCTAGATTGGTCATAACTTTTCTTCCAAGGAGTAAGCATCTTTTAATTTCAGAAGGCTACTTACCCTGTAAAAATATTATTAGTGCAAAATAAATTTAAAACATACATGAGTGCTGCATTTAATATGCTTATGGTACATTTTAAAATATATATGACTAGAACAAAGAGAGAAAGAGAGAAGGAAAAAAAATTTTTTTTCAGGGTCCAAAAATTAAAGCAGGAATCCAGATAGGTAAGCTGGACGAACATCTAGGGACATGTGCTAAAATCTGGGACAGGAGACGAACATTTTTTAAATGAATTGTAAATGCCTCACCCCATGTCATCATATGTCTTAGAGGATTAGCCTCTGAAAGCAGCTTTTACAACTGTTGTGTTTCTGTAATGATAACTATACTGTACTGGCCATCAATACAACTTAGGCCTAATGGTTCAGTCTGGTACAAGAATGGTTTAAAGATGTGCTGAGAGAATAACCAAGAAGCATGAGATGTAAAGCTCATAAAATATATTCCTGCATATGTGTAACTATTTTTCATTAAATTACTTGTTAAATTTAGAAAAGATATTTAATCAAATGAACAGTATGATTCTGCTGCTGCTGCTGCTAAGTCGCTTCAGTCATGTCCAACTCTGTGTGACCCCATAGACGAAGCCCACCAGGCTCCCCTGTCCCTGGGATTCTCCAGGCAAGAACTAGTCTCATCCAATTTCCTACACACTCAGAATAAAACAGAAATAATCTTAGAGCACATCCAGTTCTTCATTACTGCAATTTCATATTGTGTGCTTCTGAATAATACTATATATTTGATATAGTAAAAAATACACATCGACACTCTTTTAGTTAATTCAGCTATAATTTTAGGGTAGGTATTGGTGACTGCAGCCAAGAAATTAAAAGATGCTTGGTCCTTGGAAGAAAAGCTATGGCAAACCTAGACAGCATAATAGAAGCAGAGACATTACTTTGCCAATAAAGGTCAAAAAGCTGTGGTTTTTCCAGTAGTCATGTATGAATGTGAGAGTTGGACTATAAAGAAAGCTAAGTGCCAAACAATTGATTATTTTGAACTGTGGTGTTGGAGAAGACTCTTGAGAGTCCCTTGGACAGCAAGGAGATCAAGCCACTCAATCCTAAAGGAAATTAGTCCTGAATGTTCAATTAAAGGACTGATGCTGAAGCTGAAACTTCAATACTTCAGCCACCTGATGCAAAGAGCCAACTTATTGGAAAAGACCCTGATGCTGGAAAGATTGAAGACATGAGGAGAAGGAGATGACAGAGGACAAGATGGTTGGATGGCATCACCGACTTGATGGACATGTTTGAACAAGCTCCAGGAGTTGGTGATGGACAGGGAAGCCTGGTGTGCTGCAGGCCATGGGTGTTGCAAAAGAGTCAGATACAACTGAGTGACTGAACTGAACTGGTTGGTATCAGTCCTTGTAGATAATAATCCATCAGAGCTCAGATTTGTTGCTTTATGAAGGATGGGCTCATCTGATCTTTGTCTTTTGTTGGTGCCTCATTTCTAAAAAGACTGCATCAGTTTCTTATCACACATAGAGAAGTGCAAATTTAACTCTTTCCCCACATACCCTCACACTTCTGAAAATAATGAGCTTTGTTGTCATGCCAATAATCCCTGTACAAATATAAAGAAGTATAGAAACCAAGGTGCTGCCACACTGTTGGGCAAAGAATGTTCTGTCTCAGAAGTACCTACTGATGAAATCAGATACATTTGTTAAGTGGCACGAATGAGCAGATGTAGGTCTGAGGCCACTCAAGATGTAGAACTTGAATTTTTATGCTCCAAATGGGACTCTTTCAGATGCAAAAGCCCAGTGACAAAGTCTCTGAGTCTCCACTTTGCTTAGTTTCAAGGGCTGCTATGAAATATCATATGATAATTAGTTCCAGAACAGTAATAAGCTTTTATTTTTAAATGGCCTACATGTTTAATTTACTCGATAAACTGAAATATATCTGATCTTTTACCAGCCTGTGCCACAATAACAGCTGTTTTTTTAAGTCTCAACTGGGACAGTAGTTAAAAGTCCTTGCAAAGTAAATGGTGCACATTCAATTAAGCAAAAAAAAGCTAAAACAAGTATTATTTAGTGGGTTTTTAATTAGATGACTTCTATTAAATTGGTGCTCTAAAAGGGATTTCACAACCTCCCAAGATTATGCTAGTTAGAAATGAAACCATATAAATCCCATTTAACTCTGTCTTGTGAGAGTTCTCTTACGGGTAAGGTGTTTCTCTGTCATCAGCATCCATATGCCCAGAGTTGCACCCTTCACTCCCTAAATGATACTCAAGAGGTAAAACAAGGTAGCTGAATCTCAGCTGGTAAATCAAAGAGACAGACTTTCTGGTCATGAGGCACCACAAATATCTAACCTTGCATGCCTGCAATTTTCCAACATCAGAGACACAGTGACTTGAGTCCATGAGTAAGACTTTTCTTGTTGGAAAATGTTATGAAGCAGAGAGAAAGAAAATTTAGTCCTTTCTCCACTGGGAATATTCACACCCTCAGTGGATCTTAACTTGTATTTCAGTAAATGGCCTTTCAAGTTCTATCCCCTGCTAGTCTTGCAAGTTTTAGTCCTTTTTACCATTGCTGCCAAATTTTAAGGTTTCAATTTTGGTGCTATTGAGCTTCTTATTATTTTCTAAGTCATCGTGTTCCTCTGTTTCTTGGTAATTTTTTTCCCACTACCTGGGATGAGCCTTCATGTGGTAACTCTTTAAACATTACATTAGCATCACCTTCCCCATGACACTTCTCAGAATACACATGCTCCTCCAAACTACTTCTCTCCTGACAGAACAAACCTCTTGTTTCTATTTGCCAAGTCTGTCAGGGGCACACATACTGTGCTTATTAATCTATGCTATAAATATCTGTTTCTTACAGTGGACTCTGGGATTTTTTTCAGTCAAGGATTTTATGTGATTCAATTATTTATTCCATTCCTTATACTAGGCACTCAATAAAAGTTGAACAGAATGAAATTACTAATATATTTCCCTCCTTTATTCTTCTCAATAAGCCTTGCTGATTACTGATTCTCTGCTTCAGGGACAGAAAGCAAACAACACACATACACACAAGTTGGTATTAAAGTAGAAAAATCATGGGATCTTGATTTTTATACCTGATTCCTGTTTTGGCTATGTCCTATAAATAAGACCAATAATAAAAACTTTTCTAAACCTCAGATTCCTGTTCTTTAAATAGAGATATGAGCTATTTTTGCTGCAAAAGTGAAAATAAAGGTATTAGTCACTTAGTCGTGGCTAGCTCTTTGAAATCTCATGGACTATAGCCCACTAGGCTCCTCTGTCCATGGAATTTTCCAGGCAAGAATACTGGAGTGTGTAGCCATTCCATTCTCAAGGGGATCTTCCTGATCCCATTCTCCTGCATTTCAGACAGATTCTTTACCATCTAAGCTACCAGTAAATCCCATTTACATCAAAGCATTGTTAATTAATGATCAATATGAATCTTATAGGACACATGGCCAAAAATTATTTATGTGCTGAATACTAGGCACTTTACACACATTTCCTAATTAGATTGTTACTACAAACCAATGCAATGATGCTTTTATCATTTTTGTTTACTAATGAGCAAAGTGCTATTTAGACAGGTCAAGTACATTGCTTAGTGGCAAATTAGGAGACTAACTCTTGAAATCACACTTCTAATCATCATAATAGGAAAAACATTATAGACATAAAGAGATTCTCTTTCATTGTATGCTGATATCAATCCCTATTGTATTCATTATCCCTCTGATATGTTATTAATAACTGTTACAATTAAAACAACATGAGGCTGGAAAACTGCAGGCCTGCTTGAATTACTTCATCCAAAGTATAATTTAGTGCTTAAGAACAAAAATGAGTGGCAATGTTTTTTCTTTGTAAGTGAATTTAACATAATAAAATTATCTTGCGATATATCCAGGAGAGAAAAAATAATTGGTAAAATAATCTGAGAAATATAATCATGATTGGTGTTTTAAGCTAACAAAAAATTGTACTAAAGGTCATCATTCAATTTCAGTCTTCCCACCAGGGTAACTTAATATTAATAACTGAGAAAAGACATTTCTGCCTTGTATAAAGCATATCATCTGTTTAGCTACATTAAAGCATGTCTGTTTAGCTATTTTCAGAGTCCATGAACTCCATACTATGTCCCAATTACTAAATCAATTCCAAACATCCTGCTCCTGTTACCGATGTGTCTAGGTTCTCTCTTTTCACTTTTTCTTTCCAATATGCTCCCTCTCCTCACTGAAATTCTCAGTGTATACAGTACTTGACTATATTTTATCTTCCTCATCTTTCAAGTCCTACTTTCAGATTCCTGCATTATACTAACATCTAAAAACTGATAATACCAGAGTGAAAACTAATAGTTTTTCATTAATGTTTACTTATTATATGTCACTTATATTATTAAGCATTTAAATTTTTTCTCTATTTTAATTCACTTTTAATCCTAAGAATTGAGTATTATTGTCATCTTATAAATGAAAAAAAAAAATAGAAGTTCTATTTTCCATGGTTAAGAAACTGGAAAATGAGCCCTGGCCTGTCTCACTACACAGCAGAACTGTTACACTTTTGCCTCCCCTTATGATCCACTTTTACTGCATTCATGAAACAAGCATTGAGCATTTCTGTGATAGTATGTATGGTATTTATGTTATTGGTGATTAAAATATATATACTAATACAGTGATTTGGAGAAAGAACTCTAGATGACCAAGTAAGGGAGATAAAAGGAAAGAACTAAACTATATCAGACATTCATGAATAATAATCCAAAACCTCCCCCACTGAGAATTCTGAAATATTTTCCAACTTACAAAAGAATAATTAGCATAGACACTGATGGCTGATTTTCTCCTCACCTTTCATAGTTTTGCAAAGAGTCAATATTGAGTTAATTCAATAGAGGAACAGATTGAAAACAAATAACAGTGGGCTCTAAAGGCTCCCTATTTCTAAAAAGGGTGCTTTCTTGGCTAAGAGGCTCCCACTGTTGTATAGTTGTCTAGATTATACCTCACCTCCCATGGTATTTATACAGGTTTCCACTAACACCTTCTCCATGGTGTTTTCAGTTCATCCTGAGCACTCCTCTTCAAGACAAAAATAGATCAGGGAGTTGCCACATTCTGCTATATCTCTCCTTGTAAATTTCCCCCCAAATAAAATATATCTTAAATCGGTACTACAGAAGGTCAATCATGTTTATATTTGTGTACCTTTTGTATGATCCCATCTATTTCAACAGAACAAAAATAACTTACTATTTTAAAATGCACTGTACTTTATACTATTATTATCATTAATAATAATAATTACTTATCATTAGTATCATTAATAGTGATAGTTGCATTTTTTGACAGCTACTCACATCACTTCCAATATAAAAACAATCTTGCAAGCTGGTACTAACATTCATCTTTTCCACTGAGGTTTATAAATTTCAAGGAATTATGTTGTCATTCTGTATCCTATATTGAAAGCCTATTGTACACCAGAAACTGGTGATACAGCTGCAATATAAATAGGCATAACCTTTGCTTTATGGAGTGAACAAAAGAGAAAAACAAGCACTCAATCAATATAGTGAAAATGAGCATACTACCCAAAGCAATTTATAGATTCAATGCAATCCCTATCAAGCTACCAATGGTATTCTTCACAGAGCTAGAACAAATAATTTCACAATTTGTATGGAAATACAAAAAAACTCAAATAGCCAAAGCAATCTTGAGAAAGAAGGATGGAACTGGAGGAATCAACCTGTCTGACTTCAGGCTCTACTACAAAGCCACAGTCATCAAGACGGTATGGTACTGGTACAAAGACAGAAATATAGATCAATGGAACAAAATAGAAAGCCCAGAGATAAACCCATGCACCTATGGACACCTTATCTTTGACAAAGGAGGCAAGAATATACAATGGACTAAAGACAATCTCTTTAACAAGTGGTGCTGGGAAACTGGTCAACCACTTGTAAAAGAATGAAACTAGAACATTTCTAACACCATACACAAAAATAAACTCAAAATGGATTAAAGATCTAAACGTAAGACCAGAAACTATAAAACTCCTAGAGGAGAACATAGGCAAAACACTCTCTGACATACATCATAGCAGGATCCTCTATGACCCACCTCCCAGAATATTGGAAATATTAGCAAAAGTAAACAAATGGGACCTAATTAAACTTAAAAGCTTCTGCACAACAAAGGAAATTATAAGCAAGGTGAAAAGACAGCCTTCAGAATGGGAGAAAATAATAGCAAATGAAGCAACTGACAAACAACTAACCTCAAAAATATATAAGCAACTCCTACAGCTCAATTCCAGAAAAATAAATGACCCAATCAAAAAATGGACCAAAGAACTAAATAGACATTTCTTCAAAGAAGACATACAGATGGCTAACAAACACATGAAAAGATGCTCAACATTGCTCATTATCAGAGAAATGCAAATCAAAACCACTATGAGGTACCATTTCACGCCAGTCGGAATGGCTGTGATCCAAAAGTCTATAAGCAATAAATGCTGGAGAGGGTGTGGAGAAAAGGGAACCCTCTTACACTGTTGGTGGGAATGCAAACTAGTACAGCCACTATGGAGAACAGTGTGGAGATTCCTTAAAAAAATGGAAATAGAACTGCCATATGACCTAGCAATCCCACTGCTGGGCATACACACCAAGGAAACCAGAACTGAAAGAGACATGTGTACCCCAATGTTCATCACAGCACTGTTTATAATAGCCAGGACATGGAAGCAACCTAGATGTCTATCAGCAGATGAATGGATAAGAAAGCTATGGTACATATACACAATGGAGTATTACTCAGCCATTAAAAAGAATACATTTGAATCAGTTCTAATGAGGTGGATGAAACTGGAACCTATTATACAGAGTGAAGTAAGCCAGAAGGAAAAACATCAATACAGTATACTAACGCATATATATGGAATTTAGAAAGATGATAACGACAACCCTGTATGGGAGATAGCAAAAGAGATACAGATGTATAGAACAGTCTTTTGGACTCTGTGGGAGAGGGAGGGGGGCGATGATTTGGGAGAATGGCATTAAAACATGTATAATATCATATAAGAAACGAATTGCCAGTCCAGGTTTGATACACGATACTGGATGCTTGGGGCTGGTGCACTGGGATGACCCAGAGGGATGGTATGGGGAGGGAGGAGGGAGGAGGGTTCAGGATGGGGAACACGTGTATACCTGTGGCAGACTCATGTTGATATATGGCAAAACCAATACAATATTGTAAAGTTAAAAAATAAAATTAATTAAAAAAAAAAAAAGAAGAGATCTTGAATAGAAGTTAAAGTCAGAAAGATGAACTGCATGGAAGGAAAATAACCCAGGTAGAGCAGTGAGCTAATTTAAAATTGTCACAGTGAGGAAATTTCTGGCAAAGACAAGGAAATCAAAACAAGACAGTGGGGCTGGAGTCTGGGGAATGATGGGAAAATGGTATAGATGGAATTTAAAAAAGATCCAGGAAAGATCCACCTCAAAAAGAGCTTTACCTACAATCTAAGGATTATTGATTGTATTATAAGGGTAATATAAAAAGAATTAAAAGTTCTAGTGGACAAATTAAAAGATCAGCTTTGCATTTTAACAATTTCATTTCAAATGTTTCATGGGGAAATAATTGAGAAACAAGAATTCAAGTTCAAATCTATCTAGCTCTAGTTCTTTTCATTACAACTCACTGCCTCCTGCATCTATTATTGTATTTGCTTTTCAAAGAAAATCTATGGAGTGGAATAAGCAGAAATTATTATTCCTTTTTTTTCACACATAAAAGAAATTGGTGAAGCTGGCCAAAACTTCCAGTTACAAAAAGAAAAAGTCTGGTAGGTCATGTACAGCATAGTGAATATAGTTAACAATTGTTGTTTAGTCACTAAGTCATGTCTGCCCTTTCTGTGACCCCAGGGACTATGGCCTGCCAAGCTCCTCTCTTCACGGAATTTCCCAGGCAAGAATACTGGAGTGGGTTGCCATTTCCTGCGTCCCATAGTTAATACTGTATTGCATATTTTAAAGTTGCTAAGACAGTAAGTCTTAAAAGCTCTCAACACAAGAAAAAAATTGTAACTATGTGTAGAATGGATATGAATCAGACTTCTTTTGCTGGTCATCTTACTATATACTTACAACAAATCATTATGTTGTACACCTGACTCCAATACAACTTTGTATGTTAATTACAGCTCAATAAAATTTTTAAGAATTAAGGGAGAATATCAAGATCTTCTTAATGCCAGTGACAAGATGATATAGTTAATGAACTAACAAGTAATGGCTTAAAGTTACCTTGGGCCTGCTCAGTGCAAGGGTTTGTGCTAAGCATCCTATGTTTGTTACCTCTTTTATTACCATGTTTATTACTCTTACAAAAAGAGTAATGAAAGGGGAAGTGTCGGTGAGGGATAAATCAGAAGCATGGGATGAACACACATATGCTATTATATATAAGATAGATGAATGATGGGATCTATATAGCACAGAGAATTCTATTCAATATTCTGTAATAGCCTATATGAGATAAGAATCTAAAAAAGAATGAATATATATATACATATATACATAAATGAATCACTTTGAGGTACACCTGAAACTAACAAAACAGTATACATCAACTACACTCCAATAAAATTAAAATATTTACAAAAAGAATAATGAGGATTTATTCCCAATTATATGAAGAAGGAGCTGTAGCACAGAAAAATTAATTCCCCAAATTCAAACAGCAAGTACAGAGCTGTTTGATTCTAGATCTTAAATTCATGATCACTGCTCTTTTCTGGGTTGGACACCCTATACTGGATATTTCCTCAGCAATACAGCATTTCTATCAGTTTCTCTTGCCTATAGAGAAACTGACTGGCAAGGTTTATTCTTCCTTGTACAACAGTATGATATTAGAGTCATGATCAATGTTTATAGCAACAACCATTATGTGAACATTCTAAAACATAAGTTATTTGATGTGTATTATGACACATGGGATTTTTCATTCAGAAATTAAAGGTTTTAATCATAGACAATAGATGAATATTTACATAAAGTGATATAATATTATGGCTGAACATAATATCCATAAAGGTCTTTGAATACAAACGGTGTATGCTCAGTTGCTCAGTGATGTCTGACTCTCTGTGGTCCAATGGACTGTAGACTGCCAGGCTCCTCTGTCCATGGGATTTTCCAGGCAAGAATACTGGAATGGCTTGCTATTTTCTACTCCAAGGGATCTTCTCAACCTGTGGATCAAATTCTCCTCTCTTGTATCCCCTGCATTGGCAGGCAGAGTATTTACCACTAGAGCCACCTAGGAAGCCCACAAATGGTAAACAAAGTATAAATATTCTTACTAAACCTCTGAGACAAAAAAGCAAAGCAATCTTCCTTAACTACATTCTATTTTCATAGTAAGTATGTACTACAAAATTAGAGGTCCCACTGTTTATTAGTTTGAATTAGCATATAGTGTTTGGTTACATTCAGTGAGAAATAAGGACTTCTTGCCTATATATTTGAATACTAGTTGTTTAATAAATGTTCCTCAATTTAAAAAAAAATGTAGATCTATAATTTATTGCTTCAGTGCATACTGTATTACATAATTGGATTTTTGAATCAGCTTAAAATTTATCAGAGCAATAATTGCTATAAACAATTGTAAGCATATACATTGTTGTTGTTGTTCAGTCACTAAATATTCAATTCTTTGTGACCCCATGGACTGCAGTATGACAGGTTTCTCTTTCACTGTCTTCAGGAGTTTGCTCAAAGTCATCTACATTGAGGTGGTGATGCCATCCAACCATCTCATCCTCTGTCAACAATAAAGTCTATAAACAATTGTAAGTATATACATTAATTTTAATTTAATTAAAATTTGTTCAAAGTTTTGAATTTTATTCAAATATTGAATGATTAGATGCTGAGGCAATGGTGTCTCCTTTTAAAGTCATCATCCTTCCTGGTCTGGTATGGCCATCCTATGACCAGGGGATGATACATCTAAGGAAAAGAAGTCCACATGATGAATATGGAGGAGCAATTCTGTGAGAAGTTCCCAGATTGATGATATCTTTAAGCTCTTGAATTCTGAAGTCACATTCTTCAGAACTTTCAATGACTAAAATTAAAAGCACTTACTCTTTCACTGTTAATCAGGTTTTCTCTTACTGATTTTTGCTTTTTAATTAGCAGAGATACTGTGCCAAAAAAAGGGGGGGTACTGAAATTTTAGAATCTTCAAACCAGAGAACATTAGTATCATTGTTGAAAGAGACAATTCTCCGTGTTAAATGGAAAAAAAACAAAAATAGTAGGGAGAATGTCACCTGAAGATAGCTACTTCCAGCTTTCCTACCTTCTTCCTCACATAGTGTCTTATCTGACATGTGTTATTTGGAAAAATGTTTTAACTTTTTTTTAGAAAAAAATTTAATGGATAGGTGAGGAGATCTAGAAACTGGTAGACATTCATGCTGGACCAGTTCCATCTCAGGGTTCAAGACTCCACTATTACGATGGCACAGGTCTACACTGAGTATTTACTCTTTACTGACAAAAGTATAGATCCTGGCACCAGCTATAGAAACCTGAAATCATTCCTGGCTTCACAAGTGGCTTACCAACTGGAGCATGATGTATACCTTCATTAACAAAATTGGGGCATGGTATTCAATAAACATTCCCAACCACTGGTTCATTGTCTGTCAATTTCAATTTAGCCAGAACTATTTTTAGCTAGGGAGTAAATTGTTTCATACTGGCAGTCAGCTTGGTGTGGTGGGCATGCCAAAAGTCTTAATTAAGCAACAAAGAGCAGTATTATTTATATAAGCTTTAAAAAAAATGTAGTCTGGGCTTCAGGCAAACAATGCTATGAATTTTCTTGAACATCTTAGGAGTTATTACAAAATAAAAAGTCTCCTGACTTGGAAAATGATCCTTCACTGTTTTCTTTTTAAAATTATATTTTTCTTGATTGCAAAATCATGATATATGAACTGAATCATTAATACTTGGAGTCAATGGTTGATTTATTCTTTAAGAGAAAAATCCAACAGAGATGCGTTCATCACAGAAAATGTTTTCAGTCAAAACTGAAATCAGTGTTTTTAATGGTTTAATGAGTAGCTTCCCTGATGGTTTTATTACTATTTCTCCTCTTTCTTCATGCAACTCAAGAGTTTCTTAACCTAGGGCCAATGAATACTCTTAAAGGAAAATGAATTCCCTGATGATGAATGCCAAATTCAAGATGTAGGAGTCATAGATTTATTCTGATTCTCAAAGCAGTTATCTGTACTAACAATAAAAAGTTAATACATGGTGTTCTATCCTCTTCTGGAATATTTTAGCGCTTCTGTGGTTTTAATGAATATACTCATACCTTCTAAATATGTACCCACATATAGCACTCTAACCTGATTAACAGTTTTATAGACCCTCAAAGGAAAATACTGAAAACATTTATAAATGAATAAATGAAATGATTTATAATTCTATTAAACTCACTATTCCTATTATGTTTGTTACCCTATCTTCTACCAAGTTGCTAAATTCACAAACCAAGAAAAATATATCCTCAAATCTTTCTCCTTCATCTATCTCTCTTTCACACACACACACACACGAAGTTCTGTGTTTGATAACCATTACACACATGACAAATTTATCTTTTTCTGTCATTGTCATTTTTCTAATTCAAATCCTAGCATTGTCCTGCAAGGACCCATGCAGTAGCCTCCAGATTAGTCTCCCTCCCCCTGGTACTGCATTCTCTATTAAATTCAATCTCCATACAGCTATATGTATGTCCATACAGCTATATACAGTCTGAGGTAAGGAGCAGCAGCTGCACTTTGCTGGAGCAGCCATGAAGAGAGACCCTGCATCCAAGGTAAGAGAAACCCAGGTAGGATGGTAGGCACTGAAAGAGTGGATCAGGGCGCAGACAGACTGAAACTACAGTCACGGACAACTAGCCAATCTGATCACATGGACCACAGACTGGTCTAACTCACTGAAACTAAGCCATGCCGTATGGGGCCATCCAAGATGGACGGGTCATGGTGGAGAGGGCTGACAGAATGTGGTCCACTGGAGAAGGGAATGGCAAACCACTTCAGTATTCTTGCCTTGAGAACCCCATGAACAGTATGAAAAGACAAAAAGATAGGATACTGAAAGATGAAATCCACAGGTGAGTAGGTGCCCAAATTCTACTGAAGATGAGTGGAGAAATAACTCCAGAAAGAATGAAGGGATGGAGCCAAAGCAAAAACAACACCAGTTGGGAATGAGACTGGTTATAGAAGCAAGGTCCAATACTGTAAAGAGCAATATTGCATAGGAACCTGGAATGTCAGGTCCATGAATCAAGGCAAATTGGAAGTGGTCAAACAGGAGATGGCAAGAGTGAATGTCAACATTCTAGGAATCAGTGAACTAAAATGGACTGGAATGGGTGAATTTAACTCAGATGACCATTACATCTACTACTGTGGGCAGGAATCACTTAAAAGATATGGAGTAGCCATCATGGTCAACGAAAGAGTCTGAAATGCAGTACTTGGATGCAATCTCAAAAATGACAGAATGATCTCTGTTCGTTTTCAAGGCAAACCATTCATTATCACGGTAATTCAAGTCTATGCCCGGACCAGTAATGCTGAAGAAGCTGAAGTGGAACAGTTCTGTGAAGACCTACAAGACTTTTTAGAACTAACACCCAAAAAATGTGTCCTTTTCATTATAGGGAACTGGAATACAAAAGTAGGAAGGAAAGAAACACCTGGAGTAACAGGCAAATTTGGCCTTGGAGTACAGAATGAAGCAGGGCAAAGGCTAATAGAGTTCTGCCAAGAGAATGCACTGGTCATAGCAAACACCCTCTTCCAACAACACAAGAGAAGACTCTACACATGGACATCACCAGATGATCAACACTGAAATCAGATTGATTATACTCTTTGCAGCCAAAGATGGAGAAGCTCTATACAGTCAGCAAAAACAAGGCCAGGAGCTGACTGTGGCTTGGATCATGAACCCCTTATTGCCAAATTCAGATTGAAATTGAAGAAAGTAGGGAAAACCAGTAGACCATTCAGGTATGACCTAAATCAAATCCCTTATGATTATACAGTGGAAGTGAGAAATAGATTTAAGGGACTAGATCTGATAGACAGACTGCCTGATGAACTATGGATGGAGGTTTGTGACATTGTACAAGACAGGAATTAAGACCATCCCCAAGAAAAAGAAATGCAAAAAAGCAAAATGGCTGTCTGAGGAGGCCTTACAAATAGCTGTGAAAAAATGGGAAGTGAAAAGCAAGGAGAAAAGGTAAGATATACCCATTTGAATGCAGAGTTCCAAAGAATAACAAGGAGAGATAAGAAAGTCTTCCTCGGCGATCAATGCAAAGAAATAGAGGAAAACAATAGAATGGGAAAGACTAGAGATCTCTTCAAGAAAATCAGAGATACCAAGGGAATATTTCATGCAAAGATGGGCTCAATAAAGGACAGAAATGGTATGGACTTAACAAAAGCAGAAGATATTAAGAAGAGGTGGCAAAAATACACAGAAGAACTGTACAAAAAAGATCTTCATGGCCCAGATACTCATGACGGTGTGATCACTCACCTAGAGCCAGACATCCTGGAATGTGAAATCAAGTGGGCCTTAGGAAGCATCACTATGAACAAAGCTAGTGGAGGTGATGGAATTCCAGTTGAACTATTTCAAATCCTGAAAGATGATGCTGTGAAAGTGCCACACTCAATATGACAGCAAATATGGAAAATTCAGCAGTGGCCACAGGACTGGGAAAAGTCAGTTTTCATTCCAATCCCAAAGAAAGGCAATGCCAAAGATGCTCAAACTACTGCACAATTGCACTCATCTCACACGCTAGTAAAGTAATGCTTAAACTTCTCCAAGCCAGGCTTTAGCAATACTTGAACCGTGAACTTGCAGATGTTCAAGCTGGTTTTAGAAAAGGCAGAGGAACCAGAAATCAAATTGCAAACATCCGATGGACCATCGAAAAAGCAAAAGAGTTACAGGAAAACATATATTTCTGCTTTATTGACTATGCCAAAGCCTTTGACTGTGTAGATCACAATAAACTGTGGAAAACTCTGAAAGAGATGGGTATACCAGACCTGTCTCTTGAGAAACCTATATGCAGGTCAGGAAGCAACAGTTAGAACTGGACAAGGAACAACAGACTGGTTCCAAATAGGAAAAGGGGTACCTCAAGGCTGTATATGTCACCCTGCTTCTTAACTTTTATGCTGAGTACATCATGAGAAACACTGGGCTGGAGGAAGCACAAGCTGGAATCAAGATTTCCAGGAGAAATTTCAGTAACCTCAGATATGCAAGTGACACCACCCTCGTGGCAAAAAGTGAAGAAGAACTAAAGAGCCTCTTGATGAAAATGAAAGTGGAGAGTGAAAAAGTTGGCTTAAAGCTCAACATTTAGAAAACTAAGATCATGGCATCTGGTCCTATCACTTCATGGCATATTGATGGGAAAACAGTGGAAACAGTGGTTGGCTTTATTTTTCTGAGCTCCAATATCACTGCAGATGGTGATTGCGGCTATGAAATTAAAAGATTCTCACTCCTTGGAAGGAAAGTTATGACCAACCTAGACAGCATATTAAAAAGCAGAGACATTGCTTTGCCAACAAAGGTCCATCTAGTCAAGGCTATGGTTCTTCCTGTGGTCATGTATGGATGTGAGTGTTGGACTGTGAAGAAAGCTGAGCACGAAAGAATTGATGCTTTTGAACTTCGGTGTTAGAGAAGACTCTTGAGAGTCCCTTGGACTGCAAGGAGATCCAACCAGTCCATCCTAAAGGAGATCATTCCTGGGTGTTCATTGGAAGGACTGATGTTGAGGATGAAACTCCAATACTTTGGCCACCTGATCCCAAGAGTGGACTCATTTGAAAAGACCCTGATCTAAGAAAGATTGAGGGCAGGAGGAAAAGTGGCGACAGAGGTTGAGATGGTTGGATGGTATCATTGACTCGATGGACATGGGTTTGGGTGGACTCCAGGAGTTGGTGATGGACAGGGAGGCCTGGCATGCTATGGTACATGGGGTCACAAAGAGCCAGAAACAACTGAGTGACTGAACTGACTGACTGACTGACTGATACAGCTATATGCATGATATTGCCAAAATATAAATCTGATTATCCCATTCCTTAGCTAACTATGTGTTCATGACTATCTTCATTTATAGGATAACTTGAAATTAGTTGCCATGGAATGCAAAGCTTTCATGATGTGATGCCTGCCTTAGGATTACTTCATCTACCACTAGCCCCAGTGCCTACTACACTGCCTATCTAAATAGCATCCTTTATCTAACTAGTTTCAATTCTATCTCTGTCTTCCATCACATTCCTATATATACTAGATTCTTTTGCAATTTCAAACTAAAATGGATTTCCTAAACAAGTTAATATTTCTCTACTACATGTCTTTCTATATGACACGGACTCCCTTTACAATGGCTTTGAGTAGCCTGGATCAAGAAATAACAATCACTTTCCTGCTCTGATATCCGTGATAACAGCATCTGCTGCTGCTGCTGCTGCTGCTAAGTCGCTTCAGTAATGTCCGACTCTGTGCGACCCCATAGATGGCAGCCTACCAGGCTCCCCCATCCCTGGGATTCTCCAGGCAAGAACACTGGAGTGGGTTGCCATTTCCTTCTCCAATGCATGAAAGTGAAAAGTGAAATTGAAGTCGCTCAGTCGTGTCTGACTCTTAGCGACCCCATGGACTACAGCCTACCAGGCTCCTCCGTCCATGGGATTTTCCAGGCAACAGTACTGGAGTGGGGTGCCATTGCCTTCTCCATAACAGCATCTGAGATCACCCTTAACTACCTTTTCCCTATCTTTTCATATGATCTGGTTCAAATCTTTACTGTACTCTTTATAAAGTACCTGCTATCTTCCCCAATAAACTGAGAAGATTTTATGAGTAGCCCTGATTTTTACTTATCCTTTTTCAATCTTGTGTAGTCCATAGAAATGACTCAATAAAGGTTCTGGAATAATAGAAAAAAATACAGGGGCATGAAACATGTATGTACAATGGAACCTCAATTGTATCCTTTGCCAAAAGATCACCTAAGCCATCATCACTTAGGTTTGGATTTCTTCCCAAATAAATCACTTTAAAATAGAAAGAGACATGAATTAATAAACTCTAAATTCATATTTACTTAGTAAGCTTGTAAACATACCCATGTATTTTCCTTCAACTTTTATCATACTGAAACAAAAACAAAATTAGGATAATCTGCATTTCATAAGCTACCTTCTATCTCAGTTCATTTTTTAAAGATACTGAAACACACACACACATGAGCACACACATACACACATATGTAAATATGAAGAGAGAAAATGAGGGAAAATCGCTATATTTGTTTTTGCTTTTCTTATTTTAAGAATTTCACTAACTTTGTTCAGGGAAAAAGAAATCAATCAGTTAAATTTTGCAAAGCCAAAAATTATGAGAAACAAAGCTTGAGTAATGCATTTTAGTTATTTTTAAAATATCCAGGCAATTTACTGCTCTATAAAATTTACTCAAAATGCAGGCTTATCAGGAGAAACTATTTTCTGTCCTCTTTATTTCTTATCAGACACTTCCTGAACTTTTATATAGCATTTTCATTTTCTATGGGCTCAGCAGTAATTCTAAGAGTAAAGCATTTCACATTTAAAGCTTGCCTTTCATTCTTGTTCTCATTTTTGAGAGGACACAGGGCTTTAAATTAGAAAATACAACCTTAGTTAAAAAACCTATTGATACTGACAAAAATAACAGTAAGAGAAAGTTGGGTTTTCCACCTATCATGTTTGAATGCAATCCAGTTGGAAGAATTTTCTTTTCTTAAGGGCAACTAACCAGCAGGTTTTATACTGATACATCCTGGAAACATAAATTTAAGTTCGGCACTTATACTCTACAATGCACCTAATTCCTCTAGGTCCCAGGACAAAGCTTCATTTGAGATTTGCATAATCCATCACTAATAAAAGATCACTCAGAGGCAGAAGCTGTAGGAACCCAATGTGAAGGCATTTCTTATTCACCGTGAATTGTGAACTTGGCATTTGCTTATATTTAATAATAAAGTGGCATTAAACCTTTATTACTACATCTAGAAACATCCTGAAATTACCATATTTATGAAATTCTGTCATATATGCTAATTTGAGTTAGCCAATATTTATTAATTTGGTTTATTTAATAACCATTTCCTGGGCTCCTGTTAGCTGGCAAGCACCTCAGTTATGTCCTGATATCAGTGGTTACTATGAGACAGGCCTTAAGCTCTAGAATCTCATACGCTAAGAAGAATGCTATATATCTCTATATCTCTACCTCCATCTACAGCAAAGTGTGCTAGCAGAGCAAGTGAATTGCAAAATAAACCTCCATACAGGTGCTTGACTCAGAGTAGAAGTAAAATACGGATATGGGGGATAATGACACACAATATTTACCAAAAACTCTCTGAGAACCAGCTGATGTGATAAACATTACATTGTACAGTTTCATCCTCTGGGATTTCTTCTGCTTTTTTAGGAGAACACAGAGATCTATGGGCATGAGATTCCTCTAGTGCACAGGTAAGCTAAAAGGACTGTGTTTTAGCTGTTATATGAAATGAGAGATAACAACAGAATAAGTAGAATTAGGGTCCTGGCTGTTTCTGCTTTATTGACTATGCCAAAGCTTCTGACGGTGTGGATCACAACAAAATGTGGAAAATTTTTAAACAGATGGGAATACCAGACCACCTGACCTGCCTCCTGAGAAGTCTGTATGCAGGCCAAGAAGCAACAGTTATAACTGGACATGGAAAAACTGACTGGTTCCACATTGGGAAAGGAGTAGGTCATGGCTGTATATTGTCACCCTGCTTATTTAATTTACATGCAGAGTTCAGTTCAGTTCAGTTGCTCAGTCGTATCCAACTCTTTGTGACCCCATGAATCGCAGCACGCCAGGCCTCCCTGTCCATCACCAACTCCCGGAGTTCACTCAGACTCACATCCATCGAGTCAGTGATGCCATCCAGCCATCTCATCCTCTGTCGTCCCCTTCTCCTCCTGCCCCCAATCCTTCCCACCATCAGTGTCTTTTTCAATGAGTCAACTCTTTGCATGAGGTGGCCAAAGTATTGGAGTTTCAGCTTCAGCCTCGGTCCTTCCAATGAACACCCAGGACTGATCTCCTTTAGGATGGACTGGTTGGATCTCCTTGCAGTCCAAGGGATTCTCAAGAGTCTTCTCCAACACCACAGTTCGAAAGCATCAATTCTTCGGCACTCAGCTTCTTCACAGTCAAACTCTCACATCCATACATGACCACAGAAAAAACCATAGCCTTGACTAGACAGACCTTTGTTGGCAAAGTAATGTCTTTGCTTTTTAATATGCTGTCTAGGTTGGTCATAACTTTCCCTCCAGAAGTAAGCATCTTTTAATTTCATGGCTTGCAATCACCATCTGTAGTGAATTTGAGCCCCCCAAAAAATAAAATCTGACACTCTTTCCACTGTTTCCCCATCTATTTCCCATGAGGTGATGAGACCAGATGCCATAATCTTCATTTACTGAATGTTGAGCTTTAAGCCAACTTTTTCACTCTCCTCTTTCACTTTCATCAAGAGGCTTTTTAGTTCCTCTTCATTTTCTGTCATGAGGGTGGTGTCATCTGCATATTTGAGGTTATTGATATTTCTCCCAGCAATCTTGATTCCAGCTTGTGCTTCCTCCAGCCCAGCGTTTCTCATGATGTACTCTGCATATAAGTTAAAGAAGCAGAGTGACAATATACAGCCTTGACATACTCTTTTCCTATCTGGAACAAGTCTGTTGTTCCATGTCCAGTTGTAACTGTTGCTTCCTGACCTGCATATATGTTTCTCAAGAGGCAGGTCAGGTGGTCTGATATTCCCATGTCTTTCAGAATTTTCTTTTTAATTAATTAATTTATTTTTATTTTTTTAATTTAATTTAATTTTTAAACTTTACAATATTGTATTAGTTTTGCCAAATATTGAAATGGATCCACCACAGGTATACATGTGTTCCCCATCCTGAACCCTCCTCCCTCCTCCCTCCCCGTACCATCCCTCTGGGTCATTTCAGTGCACCAGCCCCAAGCATCCAGTATAGTGCATCGAACCTGGACTGGCAACTCGTTTCACACATGATATTATACATGTTTCAATGCCATTCTCCCAAATCTTCCCACCCTCTCCCTCTCCCACAGAGTCCATAAGACTCTTCTATACATCAGTGTCTCTTTCGTACACAGGGTTATTGTTACCCTCTTTCTAAATTCCATATATATGCGTTAGTATACTGTATTGGTGTTTTTCTTTCTGGCTTACTTTACTCTGTATAATAGGCTCCAGTTTCATCCACCTCATTAGAACTGATTCAAATGTATTCTTTTTAATGGCTGAGTAATACTCCATTGTGTATATGTACCACAGCTTTCTTATCCATTCATCTGCTGATAGACATCATGCCAAATGCTGGACTGGATGAAGCACAGCTGGAATCAAGATTGCTGGGAGAAATATCAATAACCTCATATACGCAGATGACACTACCCTTATGGCAGAAAGTGAAGAAGAACTAAAGAGCTTGTTGATGAAAGTTAAAGAAGAGAGTGAAAAAGTTGGCTTAAACTCAACATTCATAAAAAAGAAGATAATGGCCTCTGGTCTGATTACTTCATGGCAAATAGATGGGGAAACAATGGAAACACTGAGAGACTTTATTTTGGGGGGCTCCAAAATCACTGCAGATGATGACTGCAGCCATGAAAATAAGACTCTTGCTACTTGGAAGAAAAGCTACAATCAACCTAGAAAACATATTAAAAATTAGAGATTACTTTGCTGACAAAGGTTCATCTAGTCAAAGCTATGGTTTTTCCAGTAGTCATGTATGGATGTGAGACTTGGACTATAAAGAAAGTTGAGCACCAAAGAATTGATACTTTTGAACGGTGGTGTTGGAGAAGCCTCTCTAGAGTCCCTTGGATAGCAAGGAGATCCAACCAGTCCATCCTAAAGGAAATCAGTCCTGAATATTCATTGGAAGGACTGATGTTGAAGGTGAAATTCCAACACTTTAGCCACGTGATGAGAAGAACTGACTCCTTGGAAAAGATCCTGATGCTGGGAAAAATTGAAGGCGAGTGGAGAAGGGGACGACAGAAGATGAGATCGTTGGATGGCATCACCCACTCGATGGACTTGAGTTTGAGCAACTCCTGGAGTTCGTGAAGGACAGGGAAGCATGGTGTGCTACAGTCCATGGAGTTACAAAGAGTTGGACATGACTGAGCGACTGAACTGACTGACTGAGTGTTTCGATGAATGTGCAACTCATTCTGTTGCTGGAAATCCATCAATAAATAGTAAAAGCGGGAAACTTCTTTCATGAAGCTTAGCCTCAAGTGGAGACAGATTGTGTCCTTGCTTTAGCATCAGGTCCCATCCACCGAGGGGATAATGGAAAAGTTTATGGTAAGTCAGTCACAAGAATGAAATTTATTATTGATTTCATTGACAACACACAGAAAAGATATTTGATTCTGAATCATCTTTCCTTCAGCCAGCAATTGCTTGAAAGCAAAGGGCCTATCTTACCATGTAAGTGGACAGAAAGAATGTATTCTCTGGTCTATGCTGTTTTATTACTTAAAATTTTCAAAGACATAACATATGTATCCTGTAATCTCTTTTCATCTGTATTAAAATACATTAATAATATACTTGAAGAATTATTTGCCCTGCTAAAGTGTCCTAACTATTCCCCACCTTCTAATTTGGAATAACTTATGATTTCTCAAGACAATCTTCAGAGTTCAGTTCAGTTAAGTTGCTCAGTCATGTCTGACTCTTTGCAACCCCATGGACCTCAGCATGCCATACTTCCCTGTCCATCACCAACTCCTGGAGCTTACCTAAACTCATGTCCATTGAGTCACTTATGCCATCCAACCATCTCATCCTCTTTCAACCACTTCTTCTCCCGACTTCAATCTTTTCTAGCATCAGGGTCTTTTCCAATAAGTCAGTTCTTCACATCAGGTGGCCAAAGTTTTGGAATTTTACTTTCAACATCAGTCCTTCCAATGAATATTCAGGACTAATTTCCTTTAGGATGGACTGATTTGATCTCCTTGCTGTCCAAGGGACTCTTAAGAGTTTTCTCCAACACCACAGTTCAAAAGCATCAATTCTTCAGTGCTCAGCTTTCTTTATAGTCCAACTCTCACATCCATACATGACTACTGGAAAAACCATAGTTTTGACTAGACAGGCCTTTGTCGGAAATGTCTCTGCTTTTTAATATGCTTTCTACGTTGATCATAGCTTTTCTTCCAAAGGGCAAGCATCTTTTATTTTCATGGCTGTAGTCACTATCTGCAGTGATTTTGGAGCCCAAGATAATAAAGCCTCTCACTGTTTCCATTGTTTCCCCATTATCTTCATTACCTCTACCATAGTTTGGCCTCAGTTCAAACAACAGGGAAGGAACACAACCCTGCCCATCAGAACAAGACCCAGTTCCCCCCTCAGTTAGTCTCTCCCATCAAGAAGCCTCCATAACCCTCTTGTCCTTATCCATCAGAGGGCAGAAAGAATGAAAACCACAATCACAGAAAACTAACCAAACTGATCACATGGACCACACCCTTGTAAACTCAATGAAACTATGAGCCATGCCATGTAGGGCCATCCAAGATGGACGGATCATGGTAGAGAATTCTGACAAAGCGTGGTCCACTGGAAAAGGGAATGGCAAACCACTTCAATATTCTTGCCTTGAGAACCCCATGAACAGCATGAAAAGGCAATCTTGAGAAGTCAAGGGAAAATGAGCATATTTCAACAAAACTCTATCAGAACTGAAATGGCTCTGGCTATTCTAAATCATAGAATTATTGTGTCCATTTTAGGATGTCAAAAGTCATCTAAGATATAGATACCATACATCTACCCTAGCTTCCAATGCTATAAGAACAATGTGTTATTCAGTCATTCAAGATTTATGCTAAGTAATAAGGAAACAAACGTTAAAAAAAAACACAACAGCAATGATAACAAAACTGGCCTAAAGAAGAGGTTGTCCAAGATACTTTCCCCTGCCATACGGTTACACCAATGGCCTTTAAATATAATTCCTTCCTTTTTTTTAATTATCACATGGTGATAACAAAAATCACTGGAGTCAAAGTCTTGTTTCCAATGTCTCCTTTGCTCTTCTCATACAATGTGACTGCAGGCAAATCTTGCTCTTATTTTAGACTTTTATTTTCTTTTTGATAACATCAGGATTTGGGGCAGGGACTTCTCAAGTTATTTCAAGTTACTTAACTGCAATTCTTAATCAAACATAAGAAGGAATGGCAGAATTTGATGGATTTCAGAGACAAGTTTTGTATCATTAACAAGGATTACATATTTTCCAGATCTGTAATCAACAAGATAATTTTAAATCAAAATTTATACTTAAAAAAAATCAAGCCAGATATAGTAAAAATAACTGTTTCTTTAAGTATAAAATATATATATATATATATATATATATATATATATATATATGCTGCTAAGTCACTTCAATCATGTCTGACTCTGTGCAACCCCATAGATGGCAGCCCACCAGGCTCTGCCATCCCTGGGATTCTCCAGGCAAGAACACTGGAGTGGGTTGCCATTTCCTTCTCCAATGCATGAAAGTGAAAAGTGAAAGTGAAGTCACTCAGTAAGTGTCCGACTCTTCGTGACCCATGGACTGCAGCCTACCAGGCTCCTCCATCCATGGGATTTTCCAGGCAAGAGTACTGGAGTGGGTTGCCATTGCCTTCTCTGATATATGTATAGATATAGATATAGATACATAGATAGATAGATCTCTGATATATATATATAGAGAGAGGAATGATAAACTTTCAGGACTCAGGAGACCTTTTACTTAAACTCCATGACCAAGATACTTTCATACCTCTTACTGGTATTTTGAATTTTCATTTCCAGAGTTTTCTCCCACTGCTAAATGGTAGTATCAATTCTTGCCATTTACTGGTCATAAAAGTGGATAGGATCAATGGGTAATATTTATCAAGTGCTTTGAGCTCCCTGGAAGATAGGGTTATATAAATATCATATACTCTACTGAAGTACATAGAAGAGAACTTCCCCAGACTTCAAATTCTTTAGGGAGTAACTCACATAATGGAATCTGTCTCAGTGAAATTGAGATTAATGAAAAATAAGTGCTATTGTAAAGTTTGTATTGTGTCATCCAAAGGTTCTATTTGTACCGTTAAAACATGACTTTCATATTCACATTCTTTTTATAAGAAGTGAATAGAAGTGACTTTATTAAGTTTGTCTTTTGACATTAGGTCACTAGTATATCAATTTTTAATAGAATGAACAAAATTAAAATAAAGTTCTTAATGTATAGTTTGGAGTAAAACAATGTGATTAGTAACCAGTCCAACTGGGCTGTCTCCTTTTAAACAAACAAAAATTAATCAATTTTACCTATTCCAAAGTCTTACAGGATACTTTGTATTACAGACATCAATTAATTAAGATAAACTGAGTATACAAAGGCAAAATTAATCGAGTATAGGTTCCTGTTATTTATTAAGTATTCCTTGCTAAATAGGAAATAGATGGCCTAGCCCATACTGAATTCTTAAACTACATGACATGTAGTCAAATGTGAAATGAGAATAGCTTTTCTGTCTTCATAATCTGAGCACCTTAAAGGGTATACATATAATAGGAATGAGTCCACCAGGATCTTGGAAGGAAGGAACAAATTCTCCTAAACTTTAAAGCCCATGCAAGAAAAATGTACACCAAGAGACATTAAAGAATCTAAAAACTTGGGATTCCTTATTATTTTCTATTTTAATGATCTATCCATTGGTGTGAGTGGGGTGTTAAAGTCTCCTACTATTATTGTGTTACTGTCAATTTCTCCTTTTATGTCTGTTAGACATACATACTATGTCTTATGTATTGAGGTGCTCCTATGTTGTGTCCTTCCTTATCTCTCATAATCATCTTTATTTTAAGGTCTACTTTGTCCGATATGAGGATTGCTACTCCAGCTTTCTTTTGCTTCCCATTTGCATGGAATATATTTTTCATCTTCTCACTTTCAGTCTATACGTATCTTTAGGTGTGAAGTGGTTTTCTTGTAGACAGCATATATTGGGTCTTGTTTTTGTATCCATTCAGCTAGTCTGGGTCTTTTGGTTGGAGAATTTAATCCATTTACATTTAAAGCAATTATTGCTATATATGTTCCTATAATAATCCTTAAATGATACATTAGATTAGATGGATCTCATTGATATCTTCAGGACATCCCATCCAAATGCAGAAGAATACACCCTTTTCTCAAGTGTACAAGGAACATTCTCCAAGATAGACCACATCTTGGGTCACAAATCAAACCTCAGTAAATTTAAGAAAATTGAAATCATATCAAGCATCTTCTCTGACCGCAAAGCTATGAGACTAGATACTAATCACAAGAGCCCCAGTGGATTCGGCGAATTCGAAGTGGGGATGGCATCAGCAAGGACCAGGAAACAATTGCTTAATTAAATGTTAATTAAGGATATAAAGAGTGGTTAAATAATGATAGCTCAGTGAGGAAATTTAGTGGAGAAAAGAGGCTGAATAATTCAGCCAGAAGGTGAGAGAAAGAATGACATGGGGAGACCAAGCTTCGGTGAACAAGGCCCACACATTATTTTCCAAAGTAGTTTTTATACCTTAAGTTATGCATAGAGGATAACGGGGGAAGGGGTAGAGTCATGCAGTAAGCCAGGCTTTCTTCTTGCAAACTTATCATATGCAAAAGTTTAGGTGATCTGTATCATCTTCTGGCCGGAGGCCTGTTAACATTTTAAGAAACTTATTTTTCTCTGAAGGTGATTATTCTAAAGTCAGGCGCCACCCTCCAAAAGCATTAGATAAAGTTGCATTCCTACAGAGCAAAGGTGTGGTGGGCTATAACAAGAAAAAGGATTAACTCAAGGGTCCAAGGTTACAAACATTAAAGCTACTACTTACACCAATTATATTAATCAATATGCGGCCAGGGACACAGCAGGTAAGGGATATGGAGACTTAGCAGCAAACATTGGCCCAACAAGTGAAAAACCCTTCACCAATACAATTTCTAATCAATCTTTTAACTGCTCAAAAGAATCTGTATTTAGACAGTTTAGAACATCTCATGCCTCTCACAGGTGGGAGGCTCTGAACAATCACATGTGGCCAGAAAAACCTATTCAGGCAGGCTAGAGGACTTCCAAAGGAGTTTGTAGGTTGAAACACTATCACACCCAGGAACTTTATTAACTGGAGCTGTAAGTTAACTCTTTTTTCAGAGAGAGGTAGTGGGGGACAGCACCCCCGTAAAGTCAGAGGTGTAGGTGAGAGCACAAAGCAGAAAGTAGGCAGACTCTGGTTTTGGGGGTAGATGCTCAAGAATTTCCAGGGGGACTGCTGAGGCTCAATCCCGCCTTTGTGTATGCTGAGCCTCCTTCCTCAGGACCTTTGCCATGGGCGGAGCTCCTACTCTGCCCATGGCAAAGAAACACAAACACACGGAGATTAAACAACACTTTTCTAAATAATCAACAGGTTACTGAAGAAATCAAAACAGAAATAAAAAATTTCTAGAAATAAATGAAAATGAAAACACAGCAACTCAAAACTTATGGGATGCAGCAAAACAGTTCTAAAAGGGAAGTTTATAGCAATACAATACTACCTCAAGCAACAAGAAAAACATCGATTAGACAGCCTAATGTTATACCTAAAACAACTGGAAAAAGAAGAACAAAAAATACCCAAAATTAGTATAAGGAAAGAAATCATAAACATCTGAGCAGAAATAAATGAAAAAGAAATGAAAGAAACAATAGTACAGATTAATAAAATTAAATCTGGTTATTTGAGAAGATAAACAAAACTGACAAGCCTTTAGCCAGACTAACCAAGAAAAAAAGAAGAATCAAACCAACAAAATTAGAAATGAAAAAGGAGAGGTTACAACAGACAATGCAGAAATACAAAGGATCATAAGAGACTATTATGAACAACTGTATAGCAATAAAATGGATAACCTGAAAGAAATGGACAGATTGTTAGAAAAGTTGAACCTTCCAAGACTGAACCAGGGAGAAATAGAAATTATGAACAACCCAATTACAAGCACTGAAATTGAAGCTGTGATCAAAATCTCCCAAAAAACAAGAGTCCAGGACCAGATGGCCTCACAGGAGAATTCTATCAATGGTTTAGAGAAGAGTTAATGCCTATCCTTCTAAAACTCTATCAAAAAAAAAAAAAAAATTTTTGGAAAGTAATTATCCTCCAATTAAAATAAATAAATTTAAATTAAAAAAAATTGCAGGGAAGGAATACTTCCAAACTCATTCTATGAGGCCACCATCACCCTGATATCAAAACCAGACAAAGAACACAAAGAAAGAAAATTAAAGGCCAATATCACTAATGAACATAGATGCAAAAATCCTCAACAAAATTTAACAAACAGAATTCAGCAACACATCAAAAAGCTTATACACCATGATCAAGTTAGGTTTATTTTAGGAATGCAAGGATTCTTCAATGTACACAAACCAATCAATGTGATCAACCATGTTAACAAATTCAAAGATAAAAACAATATGATAATCTCAATAGATGCAGGAAAAGCCTTTGACAAAATTCATCACCCATTTATGATTAAAATCCCTCAAAAAATGGGTACAGAAGAAAACTACCTCAACATAGTAAAGGCCATACATGATAAGTCTACAGCAAAACATTCTCAATGATGAAAAACTGAAAGCATTTCCCCTAAGATCAGGAGCAAGACAATGATGTCCACTTTCACTATTATTCAACATAGTTCTGGAAGTCCTAGCTATAACAATCAGAGAAGAAAAAGAAATAAAAGGAATTCAGATTGGAAAAGAAGTAAAGCTTTCACTGTTTGCAGATGACATGATATTGTACATAGAAAACCCTAAATACAGTATCAGAAAATTACTAGAGCTAATCAGTGAATTTAGCAAAGTTTCAGGATACAAAATCAATACACAGAAATCACTTGTATTTCTATATACTAACAATGAAAAATCAGAAAGAGAAATTAAGGAATCAATTCCATTCACCATTGCAACAAAAGTAATTAAATATCTAAGAATAAACTTACCTAAACAGACAAAAGAACTGTACACAGAAAATTATAAGACATTATTGAAAGATATCAAAGGTGACATAAACATCAGATGGAGAGATATTCCATGTTCCTGGGTAGAAGAATCATTATTGTGAAAATGACTATACTACCAAATGCAATCTACAGATTTAACGTGATACCTATCAAATTACCAATGACATTTTTCACAGAACTAGAACAGAAAATGTCAAAATTCATAAGGAAACACGAATGACCCTGAATAGCAAAAGCAGTCTTGAGAAAGAATGGAGCTGGAGGAATCAACCTTCCTGACTTCAGATTATACTACAAAGCTACAGTCATCAAGACAGTATGGCACTGGCACAAAAACAGAAATAACAACCAATGGAACAAGATAGAAAGCCCAGAAATAAACTCATGCACCCATGGGTACTTTATTTTTGACAAAAGAGGTAAGAATATACAATGGGGCAAAGACAGCCCCTTCAATAAATGGTGCTGGGAAAACTAGACAGCTACATGTAAAAGAATGAAATTAGAACACTTCCTAACACCATAAACAAAGAAAAACTCAAAATGAATTAAAGACCTAAATGTAAGACCATAAACTATAAAACTCTTAAAGGAAAACAGGCAGAACACTTGATGACATAAATAAAAGCAAGATCCTCTATAACCCACCCCCTAGAGTAATGGAAATAAAAAGAAAAGTATAAAAATGGGACCTGATTAAACTTAAAGGCTTTTGCACAGTAGGATAAAAAGACAACCCTCAGAATGGGAGAAAATAATCTCAACTGAAACAACTAACAAAGGATTAATTTCCAAAATATATAAGCAGCTCATACCACTCAATGCCAGAAAAACAAACAACCCAATCAAAAAGTGGGAAAAAGACTTAAACAGACATTTATCCAAAGAAGACATACAGATCATTAACAAACACATGAAAACATACTCAACAAGTGCAGATCAAACCTACAATGAGATATCACCTCACACCAGAATGGCCATCATCAAAAAGTCTACAAATAATAAATTCTGGAGAGGGTGTGGAGAAAAGGGATTGCTCTTGCACTGTTAGAGGGAATATAAATTGATACAGCCACTATGGAAAACGGTATGGAGATTCCTTTAAAAATCTAGGAATAAAACCACCATATGATACAGAAATCCCAGTCCTAGGCATATACCACAAGAAAACCAAAATTGAAAAAGACTCATGAATCCCATTGTTCATTGCAGCACTATTTACAATAGCTAGAACATGGAAGCAACCTAGATGTCCATTGACAGATGAATGGATGAAGAAGTCGTGGTACATATACACAATGGAATATTACTCAGCCATAAAAAGGTATGCATTTAAGTCAGTTCTAATGAGGTGGATGAACCTAGAACCTATTACACAGAATGAAGTAAGTCAGAAAGAGAAAGATAAATATTGTATTTTAACACATATATACGGAATCTAGAAAAAAATGGTACTATAGAATTTATTTACAGGGCTGCAATGGAGAAACAGAAATAGAGAATAGACTTACGGGCATGAAGAGAAGAGAGAAGTTGAGATGTATGGAAAGAGCAACATGGAAACTTACATTATCATATGTAAAATAGATAGCCAACAGGAATTTGCTGTATGACTCAGGAAACTCAAACAGGGACTCTGTAGGAACCTAGAGTGGTGGGATGGGGAGGAAGATGGGAGGGAGGTTCAAATCCCTCCCCTCTAGGTTGATGGCTGACTCATGTTGAGGTTTGACAGAAAACAACAAAATTCTGTAAAGCAATTTTCCTTCAATAAAAAATAAATCAACAATAATAAAAAAAGAATCTAAAATCTGATCAGAACAGATCCTGAAGGGGAAAAGTCAAGCTTTTCAAAGATGCTTTAATAGAGCTAACACTGTAGCTTTTGCCTCAGATTTATCTGGAACAGTGTTTGATTGACTATGTTTCCAAGTGTGCTGTTAAACAGCACAAGTAAGAATTTGCATGAAATGCAAGTAAGAATGGGAGAAGCAAATTATGCAACTGAAGGCAAGGCACAGAGTGACCTTCACATTTCATTTAGACTACAGAACCTCATAGCAAATTCTCTTGTTTTCTAAATTAAAGTAATTCTCTACTCCATTCCTCTCAGAGCAGCTAATTTTTCATTTCCCAGAACATGAGATGCAAAGGGGATTAAGGAACTGCAGAATAAAGACAACTTTGTTGTGAGCTAAAAATGTGCTCAAAGGAATGATGCAGAGTACCCAAGAGGGAGCAAGGAATTGAAGGTTTCTTCCTTTTGAAATAATGGCTAGTTCTGTGGAGATGGAAACTAGACTGACAAGTTATTTTCCTGCTGGAAGAAAAAAATTCAAATAAGTAACTGGTTTGGTGACATTCATTTAAAATTTATTCATGAAATTATTGAGTCATTTATTCAACAAATACATGTATTGAGAACTTGAAAGCAAGGCAAGTTGTAAATTCTGAAGATAAAGTTGTGAAAACAGCAGATAAGACTCTTATTCACATGTGTTTTTCTTTCTGGAGAGTAAAAAGGCTTTACATGCATGCTGTTTAATCATGTCTGACTCTTTGTGACCACATGGACTGTAGTCCACCAGGCTCCTCTGTCCATGGGATTCTCCAGGCAAGATTACTGGAGTGTGTTGCCATTTCCTACTTCATGGGATCTTCCCAACCCAAGTATTGAACCCATGTCTCCTGTGTCTCCTGCATTGGCAGGCAGATTCTTTACCACTGTACCACCTTACATGGGACAACAAATGAATAAGGCAGTTTCAGGTTGTGGTAAATTCTATAAAAGGAATAAATTAAGAGTGTAAGATTTGAAACTATGCTATTGGGAGAGTCAGAAGAGCCTCTCAATGAACATCTGGAGATAGAAGTTTTCACGCAAAGAAATAGCACATGCAAACATCCTAAGCCAAGTGACATTTGGCTAGAGCAAGAGTCCACTCAAGGCCAGTGAGACAGATCCATTGAGCAGAGGAGATGGCTGTCTGAATTGGAGACTGAGAGTTGAGTAGGGGCCTAGCAATATGGGGATTTAGAACTTGAAAAGTGGTTTGTATGGTTTTGTTTTTGTTTTTGTTTTTTTTAAACTTTACAATATTGTATTAGTTTTGCCAAATATCGAAATGAATCCACCACAGGTATACCCACGTTCCCCATCCTGAACCCACCTCCCTCCTCCCTCCCCTACCCTCCCTCTGGGTTGTCCCAGAGCACCAGCCCCAAGCATCCAGTACCGTGCATCGAACCTGGACTGGCGACTCGTTTCATACATGATATTATACATGTTTCAATGCTATTCTCCCAAATCTCCCCACCCTCTCCCTCTCCCACAGAGTCCATAAGACTGATCTATACATTGGTGTCTCTTTTGCTGCCTCGTACACGGGTTATTGTTACCATCTTTCTAAATTCCATATATATGTGTTACTATACTGTATTGGTGTTTTTCTTTCTGGCTTACTTCACTCTGTATAATAGGTTCCAGTTTCATCCACCTCATTAGAACTGATTCAAATGTATTCTTTTTAGTGGCTGAGTAATACTCCATTGTGTATATGTACCACAGCTTTCTTATCCATTCATCTGCTGATGGACATCTAAGTTGCTTCCATGTCCTGGCTATTATAAACAGTGCTGCGATGAACATTGGGGTACACGTGTCTCTTTCCCTTCTGGTTTCCTCAGTGTGTATGCCCAGCAGTGGGATTGCTGGATCATAAGGCAGTTCTATTTCCAGTTTTTTAAGGAATCTCCACACTGTTCTCCCTAGTGGCTGTACTAGTTTGCATTCCCACCAACAGTGTAAGAGAGTTCCCTTTTCTCCACACCCTCTCCAGCATTTATTGCTTGTAGACTTTTGGATCGCAGCCATTCTGACTGGCGTGAAATGGTACCTCATAGTGGTTTTGATTTGCATTTCTCTGATAATGAGTGATGTTGAGCATCTTTTCATGTGTTTGTTAGCCATCTGTATGTCTTCTTTGGAGAAATGTCTATTTAGTTCTTTGGCCCATTTTTTGATTGGGTCATTTATTTTTCTGGAGTTGAGCTGCAGGAGTTGCTTGTATATTTTTGAGATTAGTTGTTTGTCCGTTGCTTCATTTGCTATTATTTTCTCCCATTCTGAAGGCTGCCTTTTCACCTTGCTAATAGTTTCCTTTGTTGTGCAGAAGCTTTTAAGTTTAATTAGGTCCCATTTGTTTACTTTTGCTTTTATTTCCAATATTCTGGGAGGTGGGTCATAGAGGATCCTGCTGTGATGTATGTCGGAGAGTGTTTTGCCTATGTTCTCCTCTAGGAGTTTTATAGTTTCTGGTCTTACGTTGAGATCTTTAATCCATTTTGAGTTTATTTTTGTGTAAGGTGTTAGAAAGTGTTCTAGTTTCATTCTTTTACAAGTGGTTGACCAGTTTTCCCAGCACCACTTGTTAAAGAGATTGTCTTTAATCCATTGTATATTCTTGCCTCCTTTGTCAAAGATAAGGTGTCCATATGTGTGTGGATTTATCTCTGGGCTTTCTATTTTGTTCCATTGATCTATATTTCTGTCTTTGTGCCAGTACCATACTGTCTTGATAACTGTGGCTTTGTAATAGAGTCTGAAGTCAGGTAGGTTGATTCCTCCAGTTCCATTCTTCTTTCTCAAGATAGCTTTGGCTATTCGAGGTTTTTTGTATTTCCATACAAACTGTGAAATTATTTGTTCTAGCTCTGTGAAGAATACCATTGGTAGCTTGATAGGGATTGCATTGGTTTGTATGTTTTTAAATATTATTTTATTAGCCTGTGGTAGGCAGAATAATGGCCTGTGGATATCTATGACTTAATCCCTTGCACCTGTGAATGTGTGAATTTATGGAATAAAGGAGAATTAAGGTTACTAATCAGCTGACCTTGAATTAGGGAGCTGAATCTGCATTATTCAGGTGGGACCAAGTAATCAAAGGGGACCTTAAAAGTAGAAGGCAGAAGAGTAAGTGTCAGAGTGATGGAACTTGACAAAGACATGATATTCCATTGCTGATTCTGAAGACCAAGACCCAGGGAGTGCAGGCAACCTCCAGAAGCTAGAAAAAACAAAGAAACAGATGGTCCCTCAGAATTTCTAGAAAAAGTGCAGTTTGGTTGACACCTGGGTTTTAGCCCAGTGAGACTCATTTTAAACTTTTGATATCCAGAATTATAAGATAATAAATTTGTGTTACTTTAAATCATCAATTCTGTTACAGAAGCAGTATGAAGCTAATATAAAGCCAATGGAAATTTTTACATCAAGAAGTTTAATTTTACCTAAATGTTAACATACCATTCTGATTGTTCCTTGAAAAATAAATTATAAGGATGAAAAAGTAAAAAGGACAATTATAAAGCTATTGCAGTAGACCAGATATAAGATAATATAGACATAATGGGGTAGAACCACTGGAGAAAAAATAAAAAACCTCAGATATTTGAAATACATCTCAACACTTTTTGAGGAAATGGAATTTTGGGAGGAGAAAAAGAGATATTGACACTGGACTTTGGAATGAAACATTTGGAGGAATTAGGGAGCTACTTTCTGAATCTAAGATAAGAGAAGGAGAATTTTAGGTATATTAATTTTAGATGCGTATTACAGTATACTTATTTTGAATTTAGGATAGAGATTACAACAATGTGCTAGTAATCTTCCTAATGATACCTTTGTGACATGGTGTTGAATTAAATCATGTATGGGAGAGACTATTGAGACTCTTCATTGGATTCCTGAGCAGTAACCTACCTTCGGTTATTGAACCAATGAGATGGGATTAACATTCCATTGTCTAGATTTCCAAAGCTTGTAATACTGTGTGTTTTTTATTTTTTTCGTATGCTATTCTGAGTTCAAGTCTCCTAAATACTCACTGATTATTTCTTCTGGAATATGTAAAGATAAATTGAGAGGTTTAATAGGGTATACAATTAAACCTTTGATTTTCTTTCTTAGTGGAAATTCTACAATTTTAATGGTGGAATCATGACAGTCTTGAAGTAGACATGGTCTGAGACCTTGTTCTAGACAATGGAGTTGGTATTCTAGTTACAGATTTGGGAGTCTTAATTGAATGTCTTGTATGAAATGAGGTGTTGTGTGACAGAATTTTTAATGGGTGCTTGAGCAATTTACAAAATGCATTAATTCAAAGAAAGTAAGCAAACTGAAACATGAAAAATAAGCAGAGAAAGGGAGAAATAAGGTCTGATTTAAATACAATCAGCAGATTATAGAGCTATTACTTGAAACACTGGACTAGGACTCTCAACTTCTATAATGTTAAGATTACTTCCCTATATGGTAATATATAATGGCCTAAGATATAAAATAATGAAACTCCCAACCAAGAGAAGATGCCTGATCTTAAGATTTTGCCATGGATTAACCTTGTCTATGGGGAAGGCAATGGCATCCCACTCCAGTACTCTTGCCTGGAAAATCCCATAGGTGGAGGAGCCTGGTAGGCTGCAGCCCATGGGGTCGCGAAGAGTCGGATAGACTGAGCGACTTCACTTTCACTTTTCTTTTTCATGCATTGGAGAAGGAAATGGCAACCCACTCCAGTATTGCCTGGAGAATCCCAGGGACGGAGAGCCTGCTGGGCTGCCATCTATGGTGTCGCACAGAGTTGGACACGACTGAAGTGACTTAGCAGCAGCAACCTTGTCTATGCGTTATTCTGTTATAGTGGTCTTGGTTTCTGGGATTGTCTCTGAATTCCTGAATACGACATTTTGCATCCAGAACACAGACACTGTTTCACCCTCACCTGATTTATTTCAAATCCATAAAGTACTTACAAAATTCCTTTGCATTTTTAATTATAATTAATATATATATTACATATTATATATATAAACATATTTTATTGAACTATAATTGACTTGATTGAAAATTTGTAGGTATTATAATCCATATAAAGTTATTATAAAATATTCCCCATATTCCTTACATTATATCCTTGTTTCTTATTTATTTTGCACTTAGTACTTTGTGTCTTTTAATCCCCATTCATCTATTTGGCCCTTGCTTTAATCCCTCTCTGCATTGGTAACATCTAGAAAACAATTTTTTTTCCTACTTATAAGTCTGTTTCTGTCGTTCATTTGTTTTATATTTTGGATTTCACATATAAGTGATAACATACAGCATTTATCTTTCTCTGACTTATTTAACTAAGTGTCATACCCTCTAGGTCCATCTATGTTGTTGAAACTGGCAAATTTCATTTTTTTCTATGACTGAGAAATATTTTATTATATATATATTCCATGTCTTCTTTATCCATTCATCTACTGATGGACACTTAGGCTGCTTCCATATTTTGGCTATTGTAAATAATGTTGCTATGAACATTGGGGTTTATACATTTTCTCAACTTAGTGTTTTCATTTTCTTAAGAAATATACTCAGGAATGGAATTGGTATATTATAATGTAGTTCTATTTTTAGTTGTTTGAGGAACCTCCTTCCACTTTCTCCATAGTGGTTGTACCAGTTGTGCATTCCCACCAGCAGTGTACTATGTTCCTTTTTCTCCATATTCTTGCCTACACTTATTATTGCTTGTCTTTTTGAGGATGGCCATTCTGACAGATGTGAGGTTATATTTTATTGTGATTTTGATTTTCATGTCCCTGGTAATTATTTATGGAGTCACAAAAGACTGAATAGCCAAAGTAATCTTGAGAAGAAAAAAAAAAAGAACAAAGCTGCAAATAGCATGCTTCTGGATTTCAGAATATACTATTAATACAAAGCTACAGTAATCAAAACAGTATGGCAACAGCACAATAACAGACATACAGATCAATGGACCCAAATAGTCCAGAAATGAGAAAAAAAAAGGCCAGTCCAGGTTCGATGCACGATACTGGATGCTTGGGGTTAGTGCATTGGGACGACCCAGAGGGATGGTACGGGGAGGGAGGAGGGAGGAGGGTTCAGGATGGGGGACACATGTATACCTGTGGCGGATTCATTTTGATATTTGGCAAAACTAGTACAAGTATGTAAAGTTTAAAAATAAAATAACATTAAAAAAATAAATAAAACTAATCATAAAAGAAAAAAAAAAAGAGTCCAGAAATAAACTCACACACATATGGTCAATTGATCTATATAGTAAAGGAGACAGGAATACACAATGGGGAAAAGAATCTCTTCAGTAAGTAGCATTTGGAAAACTGGACAGCTGAATATAAAAGGATGAAATTAGAACATTTTCTCACACCATATACAAAAGAAACTAAATTGATTAAAAACCTAAATAAAAGAAACAATTAAACTCCTATAAGAAAATAAAACAGTATACCCTTTGACATGAAAGTGAAAGTGAATAGGTTTTAGCAATTTATTTTTTTTTTGCTTCTGTCTCCTCAAGCAAAGGAAACAGGAACAAAAATTAACAAATTGGACTCAATAAAGCTTAAAAGTTTTTGCACATTGAAGGAAACCATCAACAAAATGAAAATACAACCTACTGAATGGGAGAAAAATATTTGTGAATGATATTACTGTTAAGACTTAATACCCAAAATATAAAGAACTTACACAACTCAATATCAGTAAAATAAACAATCTGATTTTAAAAAATGGACAGAGAACTCAAATAGGCATTTTTCCAAAGAAGACATACAGATGACCAATAAGCACTCAAAATTCCTTTGAATTTGAGTGCCAACATGGAGTCATAGTAATGTTTCCAAATAATATAGAAAGGTTGGCAATGTTACTGTGATTGAGATCCTAGATCATCTGGCATTAAATATGTAAATTGTGGCTCTCCAGAGAAATAAAATCAATATGAGAAAATACACACACAGAGAGATTTAGTATAAGAAATTGGCTAATGCAAATATGGAAGCTTAAAACTCTCAAGATCTGTACGATGAATCAGCAAACCAGATACCCATGAAAACTGAGGATTTAATTCAAGTTTGAGTTCAACAAATGCCTGAGAAATGGTGTAGTTCCAGTCCAAATGGCAGTAGCTTGGGACTCAAGAGAAAATGCTTCAGTTTGAGTCCAAAAACTGGAAAAAATCCAATGACCGAGTTCAAAGGCAATCAGACAGGAAGAATTCTCTTACTTGGGGAAAGGTCATAATTTTTGTTTAATTCAGGTTTTCACCTGTTTAGATTGGATGAGGGCTACCTACTTTAAAGAGGGAAATCTGCTTTTCTCAGTCTACCAATTTAAATGTTAGTCTTGCCCAAAGAACTCTCAGAGACACACCCAAAATAATGTTGACTCGATATCTGGGTATCCTATGGCTTAGTCAAGTTGACACAAAAAATCAATCATCACACACTTGAAGTGTTGAAAAACCAGCTGAGAGAGTAGAAAAGAGTAACAAAAGAGAATTTTGGCAGGTTTTAGCCCAGATAAATTCTGAGACAATAGCCTATGCCCAGAGTGCAACTTTCATCTGTTTGCAGTTTGCAGAGCAGAATTAATATTTAAGACTGTAGTGTCTAGGATCAGGCAGATATGATTTTAAATGTTAGTAGATTTACTTAATAGGGCTGTGATATTGGGCATTTAGTAAACAATGCTGAAGCATGTTTTCTTTATATATAAAATGGGAAATGTAATAATATCTGCCTTATGAGATTTCTAAAATAAATATAATATACATAAAACACTCAGAACATTAATAACATAAATCTGACAAATGAATTTTCAGGTGCTGTTAACATATGTATCATTACCATTATTTGAATGAACAGGTTGGATCTCTTGGAAATACTCAAGATGAAGGAGAAATCCACTTCATTGAATATCTTCTCAGGAGTGGACTTATTTTCATTTTAATGATTTGATCACATATTTCTTTTCCTTTTAGAAATTGTATTTTTTTGTAGAAATCAATAGTCTACAACAGATATCTCTAAAACACTACAGCTCACATATTCCTGCAAAGCTTAGCTGATCCTCCCAGCATTTATTATGTATCTGATTGAGTGGGGTAAGTAATCCTCCTATTACATTTAAAAATTAAATAACTGCTTTGGTCTGATAATGTCACAAAAGATTTTATAGCACAAGAAAGGCATGAGCTGCTTTTGATGGAGACTGAATGACAGAATGGAAGAGAATTAGAGATGATATTTCCCATGTCTTTGCTCATGGTCTACTAAGTAATGATTTTCTTATATCATAGGGTATCCATTTCTCTTTCTCCTAAATGAAAAATCTAGCAGAAATACAAAATGAGGGTTTTAAAAAATCAATTGTGAACAGTATTATACATGTTCACCGACTTTATTCTTATCTGCAAATAATGGCATTTTTTGAATTCTTACTGAGGTAGAGGTGGTAAAGTAGGTGTACTACAAGGCTAAGCACCCCCAGAGTTGACATGTGCATGCTACAGTCCAAAGATCCACAAGCAAAAGAATTCTGGGGAGCACTGAGTCATTATGTGCTCACGAGATGTACTTGCTGATGGCTTCACGAGAGTACTTGCTTTGGCAAATCAGTAGTGAGTTATCTAGGTGGGAGTTGGCAAAAATAAATTCTTTGAGCAGTGCAGTAGAATGTAGAGTCAGGAGACAGACTCTGGAAACATACAGCTTAAGGTTTACATCCTGGATCCAGCATGGAACAGTTATGGAACAATTTGTGTGTTATTCTCACACTTAAATTTCCTTATAGATGTACTTCCCATATTTCAGATCACTTCAAGAAGATAATATATGTAAAATTCCTTACAATTATTGTTTAACTTTTTTATTTTATAGAACCCACCTACACAAACATTTTCATTAGGAAGTAGAAACTCACATCTTAGATTGTAAAACAGACAGGCTTGCTCATGATGTCATCATCATTTTCTTTGGCTTCAGGACACCAGGCAGCAGTTGAATTTGGAATAACCCAACTAAGGGGATTCAGTAGCCACTTATTTTTTTATATTGCTAAAAGTTTATCATAGACCACGTGAGCATGGAATAAGCCTCAGAGACAGAGACCCTGACTATGACTCATGGAAAATACCACAGTGCTATCCTGATATCTTGCCAATCTTCTTCTGTCTTCTTGGAATCTGCTTCACCTCCCGGAGGAAGTTACTGGGTCTCCAAGGGGGCGAAATCGCAAGTTCATACTCAGCAATACTCGTCACCTGCTTCAGAGCAGGTAAAGGGCTAACTGTGTCTGATTAAGTGTTAGAAGATGTCACATCAGGTTTAACTTTATTTTCCTGAAGTCTTCATAGGACAACCAGAACAAAAAAATGCTAAATCTTGTCAGAATTCAAAAGACACCACATACAGGTGTAATACAAAAGGAATGGGAAATACAAAAGGAAAAATAGCACAGATACTATGAACTGCTATAGAGATGAAATGTAGCATGTCGACCAGTAGTGTTTCTGCTTCCTGCACCCCCACCTCCAATAACCATGAGACCAATAGGAAGTGCAGTGACATCTTCTGTAGGTTTGAGGTAATGTTGGAAAGGACAATGGTCTGAACCTTGACCCAGGTCTGGCCCATCCAGAAATCCAGTTGGAAATATTAGGATGATTTCTGCTTCCAAATATGAAGATGAGAAGCAAAGAATGATGTGGAAAACCCATATTTCCATGAATTCAGGTAAAGTCACACCATTTTGACAAAGAGACGGTTTTCACTCATCTCAAGAATGTGACCTCTCTCAATCAGAATCACTAACAATACTATGGGATATGAATTACTATAGGAATTAGACCAATTTGGGGAAGAGACGGGGAAGTGAAAGTCTAAAAGTATGAGGGAGTGTTAGGGGTTAGAAGGTGAAGGAAAAGAATGACTAATTAGTATTAATTAATACTAATTAATTAATTAGTTATAACCAAGCATTTCCAGAGCCAGAAGTAAGACCATGAATGGGGCAACTTGTGCAAAGGTCTATAGGAACATGTTTCCTCACACACCAGCCTCTATGGGTCCACAAAGTGTGTGGTGGTGGGGTCAATGATGCTCTTTGTCAGCAAAGCCAGAAGCTGGGAAGAAAAACTGCATATAGAGCAGAGGAAAGTGAAAACAAATTGAAATCCGCTTATTACCTCTAGGTCTCCTTTACTGTATCTGACTGCAAAAATACCTTCAGAAGCAGTGGTTACTGATTCACTTTTGTCTTATAAACTATGCATATATTTTTCTTGTGGCCAATGCTAGTTTGGTAACATACAGGGATGCAGTTCTAGGTGTAACAAAAGTGACACAACACAGTTAACAGGCCAAGCCAGGACTGAACGGCAGACTAAAAATACAGCAGTAGAGGAATGTGGATGACATCTGTTTTTTGAGTGAAAGACTTATAGCTGCCCAGGTCTCCAATGTCATGGAAATTAGTTGATGTTCAGTCACTAAGTCACGTCTGACTCTTTGGGACCCCGTGGACTGCAGAACGCAAGGTTTCCCTGTCCTTCTTTATCTTCTGGAATTTGCTCAAACTCATGTCCATTGGGTCAGTGATGTTATCCAACCATACTATCTTCTGTTGCCCCCTTCTTTTACCTTCAATTTTTCCCAGCATCAGGGTCTTTCCCAACGAGTTGGCATTTTGCATCAGGTGGCCAAAGTATTGGAGATTCATGAAAACGGAAAGACTCTGGGAGACAAATCCCAGAGAGCCAACAAGAACTGCCAAGGCTAAAAGAGGCAATTTTTTGAAGTCACCTGCTTTGGGGATCGTTACTGGGTTAATAATCAAATGAGACCAAGTTTAAGAATATTCTCAAAACTCACACAAACACACATACACACACACAAACCCTCTGGCTCTATAATACCGGAGAAACCTTTTGTTGCAGTAGAGTCACCTAAGGGACTTCCTTGAGGCTGTCATAAATACTAAATGTACATGACCTTTTCCCTTGGGTGTACAGCCATCCATGATTTTGCCAAGCTCTTTTTGCAGTAAAGTCTTTTGCAATAAAGTCCACCCAAGGATGGAGGAAGCTTGGTGATGAAAATCTAAATTGGACTACTAGGGTTGAATATAAATCACAAATTTAAATGACAAATAATAACAAGAACTGCTGCATTGAACTAAGCTAACTTGAATTAGCAAGATCAATTTTCCCAATACTAAGAAACAGAGCCTCCTGAGGTAATGTGAATCTAAAGAAAGTGAGTATTTTAAACAAATCTTATCTTTACACTGTTGCAGTCACCATGCAGCCTCCTTGAGGGCATGTCATAAATGCTAAATGGATGTGACCTCTTTCCCTTGAGTACACTGCTAAGCATGAGCTTGCCAAGTTCATCAGCCTCCTGCTTTAGGCTTCTAAGCTGCTCTCATAAGGACCAGCCTCTGAAACTAAGTCTATTTCCCTAGCCCCAATCAGGTACACAACTAGTCCTTTTTATCATCAAAGCCTGGTGATGCTGCAGCCCCAGCCTGCTTTGCCTCAGAGTCTCCTCCCAATATGACATTTATAGAAGCCAAAAGAATGTTTTCCTTCAATGGTTTACATTCCAATGACTGACACTAAGTCTTAAATATCTGCTCAGTTTGGAGACTTTCCATTGGCTTAAAACTTCTCTTATACAAAATGAAAAATGATTTCTTCTTAAATATGGGTAAAATCCTGTGCCATGTTCAGAGAGATTAAGAAGCTTAGAAAAGCATTTTGTCACAAGAATTCTGCAAAGGAAGTTATCTAACTGTGCAATTCTAATACTTTACAGAGGGGGCTCTTTTAAAAATTTCTCCACCTGTTCAGGTCAAAGGGTATACTACGAAGCATAATTTGAGTTTATATAAGAAATGGACACCGAGAGTAAAAAAATAGAAATACTCAGATCATACAAGCCTGCTGATTGCTTCCGTAGATCCCAAAAAATTGCTTGTGCATGCTTCCAGTAGATTATTAAAGAGACCAAAATAGAACCACTCACTATCTTTATTAACTTGGAATATCATAGTTCTAAACAACACTAGAAATGAATATAAACTCTAGAAATAGGCCAGATCTCCAGTTACAATGTCTATTTTTATAAAAGAATAATGAAATAGAATGTGAAAAAATTTAAATTGTAAATATCATGTAAGAAACGAGATGCCAGTCCAGGTTCGATGCACAATACTGGATGCTTGGGGCTAGTGCACTGGGACGACCCAGAGGGATGGTATGGTATGGGGAGGGAGGAGGGAGGAGGGTCTAGGATGGGGAACACATGTATACCTGTGGCGGATTCATTTTGATATTTGGCAAAACTAATACAATTATATAAAGTTTAAAAATAAATAAATAAATCAGCTGGACAAAATTACATCACGTATCTTTTTAAATCTAGATATAATTAAATTGGTAAAAGTTGTAATGCTTCTTTAACAACTAATTCTGTGTATGATATAGCTAGATGTTTTCCTCTCAAAATACAATCCAAGCAAAATGAAAGAAAACATAAATTGTAGTGGCAACTAGGGAAAATATATTGATATATTTCCTTTAGGTAACACTATCCAAATTGCAAGATAAGATCAGTCTAGGGAAAATAGAAATTATAAGTAGCTAGATTATTGATTTTTAAGAAAGTTGTGAAAATAATTTGGATGAATATGAATTCAAATGATCCTGATTCTAAACCAAGAAAGTCCAGTTGTGAATCATTCTTTATCAGGCCCATTCATAGCCATTGGGAAAACGTATTTTGTTGTCTAGATTGTGTAATTTGAAGGATGATTAGAAAGTCACTCCTTTCCAAAATATCTATCAACAGCTACCACTATATTTGAAATATCATCATAAATTTATTCTTTTGGTAGAAACATCCCTTCCTTTTTGCAAAGAAATCAATATTTATAATCATATGACTAATTACATTTTGCTGATCATTTATTATATGCCAGAAATTCTGTTAAATGTCAAGTGAATCATTTCAAATAACCATTGGAATAAATCTGTGAGAAAAGTATTATCTTCATCTGACAAAAGAAAAAAAAAAAAAAGAGCTTGAAGAAGTTAAATAACTTACCAGATGTCACATAGCTGAACAGTGGTAGAACTTCATGTTCTAATTCTTTGAGACTAACTCGATGCTTTGTATGCATATTTGTCTTTTGAAGCACACTTCATGTTTTGGGTGTCAAAACTATATTTATCCCTCAATATGAAGCCTTCTGGGCTTCCTAGGTGGCTTAGTGGGTAAAGAATCTGCCTGCAGTGCAGGAGCTACAGGCAGACACAAGTTCAATCCCCAGGTCAGGAATATCCCCTGGAGGGGGGCATGGCAACCCACTCCAGTATTCTTGCCTAGAAAATGCCATGGACAGAGAATCCTGGTGGACTACAGTCCATAAGGTTGCAAAGAGTCAGACACCACTGAAGCAACTGAGCACACACACATGTGCTATCCATCTATGATGACCTAAAGCCAGACATCCTGGAATGTGAAGTCAAGTGGGCCTTAGAAAGCATCACTACAAACAAAGATAGGGGAGGTGATGGAATTCCAGTTGAGCTATTCCAAATCCTGAAAGATGATGCTGTGAAAGTGCTGCACTCAATATGCCAGCAAATTTGGAAAACTCAGCAGTGGCCACAGGACTGGAAAAGGTCAGTGTTCATTCCAATCCCAAAGAAAGGCAATGCCAAAGAATGATCAAACTACCGCACAATTGCACTCATCTCACATGCTAGTAAAGTAATGCTCAAAATTCTCCAAGCCAGGCTTCAGCAATATGTGAACCGTGAACTTCCTGATGTTCAAGCTGGTTTTAGAAAAGGCAGAGGAACCAGAGATCAAATTGCCAATATCCGCTGGATCATAGAAAAAGCAAGAGAGTTCTAGAAAAGCATCTATTTCTGCTTGATTGACTATGCCAAAGCCTTTGACTGTGTGGATCACAATAAACTGTGGAAAATTCTGAAAGAGATGGGAATACCAGACCACCTGATGTGCCTCTTGAGAAATTTGTATGCAGATCAGGAAGCAACAGTTAGAACTGGACATGGAACAACAGACTGGTTCCAAATAGGAAAAGGAGTTCGTCAAGGCTGTATATTGTCACCCTGTTTATTTAACTTATATGCAGAGTACATCATGAGAAATGCTAGACTGGAAGAAACACAAGCTGGAATCAAGATTGCCAGGAGAAATATCAATAACCTCAGATATGCAGACGACACCACCCTTATGGCAGAGAGTGAAAAGGAACTCAAAAGCCTCTTGATGAAAGTGAAAGTGGAGAGTGAAAAGTTGGCTTAAAGCTCAACATTCAGAAAACTAAGATCATGGCATCTGGTCCCACCACTTCATGGGAAATAGATGGGGAAACAGTGGAAACAGTGTCAGACTTTATTTTTCTGGGCTCCAAAATCACTACAGATGGTGACTGCAGCCATGAAATTAAAAGACGCTTACTCCTTGGAAGGAAAGTTATGACCAACCTAGACAGCATGTTCAAAGGCAGAGACCTTACTTTGCCAACAAAGGTTCGTCTAGTCAAGGCTATGGTTTTTCCTGTGGTCATGTATGGATGTGAGAGTTGGACTGTGAAGAAGGCTGAGCACCGAAGAATTGATGCTTTTGAACTGTGGTGTTGGAGAAGACTCTTGAGAGTCCCTTGGACTGCAAGGAGATCCAAACAGTCCATTCTGAAGGAGATCAGCCCTGGGATTTCTTTGGAAGGAATGATGCTAAAGCTGAAACTCCAGTACTTTGGCCACCTCATGCGAAGAGTTGACTCATTGGAAAAGACTCTGATGCTGGGAGGGATTGGGGGCAGGAGGAGAAGGGGACGACAGAGGATGAGATGGCTGGATGGCATCACTGACTTGATGGACATGAGTCTGAGTGAACTCCGGGAGTTGGTGATGGACAGGGAGGCCTGGTGTGCTGCGATTCATGGGGTTGCAAAGAGTCGGACATGACAGAGCGACTGATCTGATCTGATCTGATGATAACCACAGGCAAATGTATTCCCTAGATCAGCTGTTCTATAATAGCTCATGTTATATTGATTTGAAATGGTTTTGTATTTCCATATCCCTTACTAGATTGTATTTTGTGTGGGTAGTGAACACATCTTTTTTATAGTTGTTGCTGTTACTGCATTATTATTATAATCATCATTATTATTGCTATTCTTAGTGTTCTCAGAATTGAATGCAATACCACCTGCATATTTAATGCTTCACACATGTTCTCTGAATGAAAGTACGTAAAATTAAATTAATATTGGCATATCTTATAAGGGTTCATGTTGCCTTCCATCATGATTAGTGAAACTTCAAGTAATATGAAAAACCTGAATGCCTAAGATGTTAACAGATATTCCATATTTAGTCATAAACAGAAAAAATAAAAAGGGTATCGGAATCCTCTGTGGCTTTACATTGGAACAGACCTGCTTTTTGCTGGATAGATCACAATGTCCTAATCACACAGTGTAGGCAGTGATGACAAAGAAAAGTAGTTGAAATTTCCAACTATTAGAGAAATGCAATTTAAAACTACAGTGAAATATCACCTCACATCAATCAAAATGGCCCCCATTCAAAAGTCTCCAAATGACAAATGCTGAATAAGATGTGAAGAAAAGAGGGACCTCCTCCAGTGTTGGTAGAAATGTAAATTGGTGCAGCCACTATGCAAAACAATATGGAGGTTCCTTAAAAAACTTACAGAGTTGCCATATGATCTAACAATCCCACTCCTGGGCATTTATCTGAATAAAACTCTAAATCAAAAAGATATATGCACCTCAATGTTCATAGTATCACTATTTACAATAACCAACACACAGAAAACACCTAAATGACCAATGACAGATGAATTCATAAAGAAGACATATACATATACACACTGGCATGCTGCGATTCATGGGGTCACAAAGAGTTGGACACGACTGAGCGACTGATCTGATCTGGTCTGATCTCACTATATAGATAGATAGATAGATAATGGAATACTACCTAGCCATAAGAAAGAATTAAATAATGCTATTTGCAGCAATATGGATGAACCTAGAGACTATTCGTTTAAGTGAAATAAGTTAGAAAGACAAATACCAACTGATACCACTTATATGTGGAATCTAAAAATGTGGAAAAAATGGACTTATATAAGAAACAGACACATAGACATAGAAAACAAACCTATGGTTACCAAAGAGGAAACAGGGTGGGGGAGAGATAAATTAGGAGTTTGGGATTAGTAGATACAAACTGCTACTGCTGCTGAGTCACTTCAGTCGTGTCCGACTCTGTGAGACCCCATAGACGGTAGCCCACCAGGATGCCCTGTCCCTGGGATTCTCCAGGCAAGAACACTGGAGTGGGTTGCCATTTCCTTCTCCAATGCATGAAAGTGAAAAGTGAAAGTGAAAGATACAAACTACTGTCTATAAAATAGATAAACAAGGTCCTGTTGTATAACACAGGGAACTATATTAAATATACTGTCATAAGCCATTTTGGAAAAGAATATGAAAAATATATGCATTATATATATATATATAATCACCTTGATGTATACCAGAAACTAACCTAATATTTTAAATCAATTATATTTCAATAAAGAAGAGTGGTTAGAGCCTTTGTTTACAATTGGTGGATTGAACCCTCATGGCTAACTCCATTTCAGCCTGAAATTTGAACAAAATAAATTGGAGAAATAATAAGCATAAATCAGCAGTAAAGAAGCTGCCTGCAGTGCAGGAGATACAACACATGCAGATTCTATCCCTGGGTTAGGAAGATCCCCTAGATAAGGAAATGCCAACCTACTCCAATATTCTTGCCTGGAGAATCCCATGGAAGAAGCAGCCTGGAGGGCTACAGTCCATGGGGTTGCAAGAGTCGGACGTGACTAAGCAACTAAACCACCACGATAAGGGGAAAATTAGCAGGAAGCAGAGCCACTTCTGGTCCACATTCTGTCTGGTGAAATTTTAAGCTCTCTGATTTTTTTTCTCTGTGAACCTAATGATGACTCCTTGGCAATAGATTATCTAACTGAGTTCATTTGTTTCTGGCCTATGTCATGTTCCTTCAGCTTCTGTAACTGTGTGCCTGCAAAACCTGCAAGTCATCTTATTTACTGATTTCATGAATGCTATTAACTAGTCATCATTCTAATAATGGCAGTGGCCACAAGCAGTTATCTCAACCCACTTTTTGTCTTCTTAAAATTCTCATGTCTTATGATCTCCCTTATTCCCATCAGCAAGCATACTTACTCTTTCCTAATTATTTAATCTGTGGTGACAGAAGGTTGAGTTGCTATTTGTTAGATGTGCTGAGAACATTCTATAGTTGCTAGGTGATACCAACCAGCACTGGCCTAAAATACTTAATAATCTTCAGATTAAATTTTCTTGTTACTTTTTCTGTAAGCAGCACAAAGCACCTGGATCAGAGTGATTGAGACTGCATTATAAAATTCCTTGAATTCCAGAAACATTCTGATTGGTGCACAGATTAATGTAAAGGGTAGATTAATCTTTGTGAACCACTAGTTCAGCTGAAGCAGCTGCTTATATTTTAAACGCTAACATCATCATATTCTAGCACACAGAAGTATGATTTTCCTAAGAATGAAGATATCCAAAAGAGAAGCTAATAAGGCATATCTAAGCAGGGTGTTTGGTAATCATGAGATAACACTCTGGAGGGATTAGAAGCATGAGGCTGCATTTCTGTCAAATTATTAGCTCATGATAACCCCTTCCTCCTTGTCACACCTGGCTGCCTAATTCCTATCCAATTAAAAGTGACATTTTCTGGTGATGTTAGCAATTTAACTGTATGCTTTCTTTTTTTTTATTTGAGAAGCTCTTTGGAAGGCTGATCACTGAAAACTGGAGGGTTTTGTCCCTCAGATACTCCCTGTTATAAAGAGGAAAAATTGTCTGAGACATATTAGGTAGGGCCTACCTACAGATCCAAAGTCATAACATGGTCTGTTCCATTCATATCATTGCAGCAGTAATTGCTGAGAACTACTCATCTATTTTTAACAAATTCCTTTTCACTGCAACTAATTAGGTTGATTCTTTATGGTAGGTAGGGAAATTTTAAAAGTAAGGGATCCAAATTTTAAATTATGTGAAAATGTATCCATTGTACTCGTGAATGTGAATTTTATAACAAATAATTTTGATAATCATATATGCATAAGCTTATATACATATATGCCCACATCCACTCATAGAGACATCAAAGACATTTGTAAAGAAATCTCACCACTTCCAGATATGTTTTAATTTTTAAGTTTCATATAATAAAATCCAATTCTTAAGCAACACATGAGTATATATGTTAAATGGCAAAAAACTGTCTCAAAATGCCATTTTAATACACTTTTACTCACTCAATATGACCTCAAACATTTTCTATGTTTATAAATGGTTTCAATAATGTTTTTATTTCCAAAATAATATCCCAATTTTGTTGAGCCTCAAAATTTGCTGAGGCTCCAAAATATTGACTTTCTTCCCCTCTAATTAATTATTCTGACATGAACACAATATTAAACCAATATTTGATTTCCCTTGCCTCAAAATATTTTCCCAGAATAAATTCCCTAACATACTATTCCTAAACCTGAATGTATGACTCTTGCTGTTGTAGCCATGTTGCTTTCTGCAGTTGCTTAATCCAACTCTACCATCAGCAGAGTGAACTGAATAGGTCAGAAGAGGATCCACCACTGCCCTGGTCTTGAAAAGAGATCAAGGCTATCACTTGATCTGCCCTCTATCCTCACATCACCATCACTGCTACTGAATGTGTACTGACAACTGGCTAATGACCACTTCTGAGAGCTCTAATTCTTTGCGGCTACAGACTTTCAGTGGGGTGCCCTGACTGGTACATTTTTCTGTCTTATGACATTCCTTATCCAAAATTTTTTTTTTTTTTTTGCTCTAGTTTTGTACATCAGCTATTACTCTAATTTTAACTGTGGTGTTAGAGAAGACTCTTAAGAGTCCCTCACACTGTAAGGAGATCCAATCAGTCCATCCTAAAGAAAATCAGTCCTGAATATTCATTGGACAGACTGATGCTGAAACTCCAATACTTTGGACACCTGATGAGAAGAACTGACTCATTTGAAAAGACCCTGATGCTGAGAAAGATTGAAGGCGGGAAGAGAAGGGGATGATAGAGGATGAGATGGTTGGATGGCATCACCTACTCAATGGACATGAGTTTGAGTAAACTCCGGGAGTTGGTGATGGACAGGGAGGCCTGGCATGCTGCAGTCCATGGGGTCGCAAAGAGTCAGACATGACTGAGCAACTGAACTGAATTGAAACGAACTATTACTCTAATTAATCCTGATGAGATACCACCTCAAGACTCCCTTCCAAAAGCCCTTTAGTTAGAGCAGTCACTATGATTACTCTTTTATGTGATTACAACTCCATGAGAACAGCACTCAAAAGCACAAAATGGTTTATCTGGCATAGCAATACCCAGAACCTTCAAGACAATAAAATTGTGGTGATGATGTATCTTTCCAGGTTCTCAATGACCAACTGATGATGTAACCCACAATGGACAGGGTGCTGTCAATCACAAAAACATATCACAAGGACTCTACTGGAATTTTATTCATAATGCTAAAATCTCCAATATTACAGTAAACTAAAATAATTAATACTGAAAAGGAAACACTATGGACTGCAAGAAAGATTTGAAAATAAGTATAATAAAGTATTAAAATGTCTTGAAAAAATGTTTTCATCTCAGCAAAATCCATAGAGACTTCATGAAGAATGCTGTAGGTAAATTTTATAATTTATATTTGAGCAGTTTTAAGGCAACATGTATGCATTTAAATCCTAATTTTTAGTGTAAGAATCTACAAATAAAATGTATATAATGTGTTTTACCATTAAATAAGAAGAGCTTTAAGTAAAATCATATGAAGGCTACCATTCAGTATTTTTACTTGATTTATAATGATGACAGATTACTTATTCTTCAGTTTACTTGCCTATCGTAGTGAATCTCCTTTTTAAAGAGAAATGTGCACTGTTAAGGGAGAAGGCAATGGCACCCCACTCCAGTACTCTTGCCTGAAAAATCCCATGGATGGAGGAGTCTGGTAGGCTGCAGTCCATGGGGTCGCTAAGAGTAGGACACAACTGAACGCCTTCACTTTCACTTTTCACTTTCACTTTTCACTTTCACTTTTCACTTTCATGCATTGGAGGAGGAAATGGCAACCCACTCCAGTGTTCTTGCCTGGAGAATCCCAGGGATGGCGGGGCCTGGTGGGCTGCCATCTATGGGGTTGCACAGAGTCGGACACGACTGAAGTGACTTAGCGGCAGCAGCAGCATGCACTGTTAATTTTTTTTACTATAGACAAATATACATAAGATTCACCATTTTAAGTATTTTTAAGTGTGTAACTTGGTGGTGTTATGTACGTTCACAATGTTGAACAACCATCACTACTATCCAATTTCAGAACTTTTAAGTTATCCCAAATGGAAACTCTATAGCCATTAAAAAAATAACTCCACATTTCTTCTTTCTGCAATCCCTAGTAACTTTCATTATTCTTTCTAGATCTATGAACTTACCTATTCTAGGTAACTCTTATAAGCTGAAACACTTTATAACTGGCTTATTTCATTTAGCATTTTTCAAGGTTCAGTCATTTTGTGGCATGACTCAGAATATAATTCCTTGAGAAGGCTGAATAATACCCTCTTGTACATATACACCACGTTTTGTTTATCCATTCATCTATTGAGACATTCGGGTTATTTTCACATTTTGACTTGTGTGACTAATGCTGCCATATACACTGGATTATAATGTCTCTTTGAGTTTTTACTTTCAATTATTTTACACATATACAGAGAAAAATGGGATTACTGGATCATATGGTAATTCTATTTTTAACTCTTTGAGTAACAAACAGTTTTTCTCAGGACTGCACTATTCTACATTCCCACCAACAATGCACAACGTTTCCAATTTCTCCATATTGTAGAAAAAACTTGGTATTTTCCATTTAAAAAAAAATAATAGCTGTCCTAAAAGGTGGTGCTAGTGGTAAAGAACTTGCCTGCCAATGCAGGAGATATAAGTGAAACAAGCTCAATCCCTGGGTTGGAAAGATCCCCTAGAAAGCATGCAACTCACTCTAGTATTCTTGCCTGGAGAATCCGATGACAGAGAAGCCTGGCTGCTACAATCCATATGTTGGACACTACTGAAGCAACATAGCAGACATGCATCCTAAAAGGTGTACAATGGTAAAGACATAGGCAGTTTTAAACCCTCTTTTTTTTACTATAAATTCATGCATGAAAACTCTAAATATTATTTTCTTTTGAATTTGAAGTATCTAACCTCAGAAAAATTACTAATCTGAAAGACGTTTTACTATCCAACTAACTCTATGAACATGATAAACATAGTTTATTGTACTTAAGTTTATAATGCAATAACTAGAACAACAACTTTTAACCACTGGTCATTACATTAGGTAAATTCATATAACACACACACACACACATATGTGTGTGTGGGGGGGGCTGTGTGTGGGGTGGGGGCGGCTACAATAGTTGCTGCTTGTGTATTGACTAGGGCTTCCCTGGTGGCTCAGATGGTAAAGCATCTGCCTACACTGCAGGAGACATGGGTTCAGTCCCTGGATCAGGAAGATTCCCTAGAGAAAGGATGGCTACCCACTCCAGTATTCTTGCTTGGAGAATCCCATGGATGGAGGAGCCTGGTGAGCTACATTCCCTGGGGTCACAAAGAGCTGGACATGGTTGAGTGACTAACAACAAACACTGACAAAGAAAATGCAGCATAACATAAGTTATATATGGTTTATCATGCTTCTAAATGTGTTTTTTCTTATCTGTTCAGGAATATTGACACTAAAAGGAATATATTTTCTTTTGCCTGTATTTATCAGTAATAAGTATTTCTCTAATCTAGACTTTAAACCCAATTCCTTGCTCACTTCAATTTATCTATTCATTCAATAATGCAAGTAAGACTACTTCCATTTCTCTGCCTGAAAAGAAATGAAGCTTATTCTAATAAAAATCTGAAGTTTTGAAACAACAGCCTGTAATTAAAAATTAGTTTTTTATTTCAAACAGTGTGTATGCTTGAAAGAATCATAAAATGACTTTCTACAAGCTGATTTCTGCACTAACACTTTTGGAAGATTTAGAATGCTAAAGGTATGTGTACACAATTATAAGAAAAATGTTAACCATACATTTTAAAAAAATGAGAAAAGACACTAAATGCACTCTCAATCTCACACTAAATGCTAACAAAAAACCTACCAAACCACAAGTCAATGGAATTAGTATTTCTGCACAAATACCAAGAAAAGCTTATATAAAATTTTAAGACATGGGAAGAGAAAGACAGGGATAGTTTGAGATCATATATCATTACAGAGAAAATTACCTGGTTTGCAATGTTGTTGTTATTGTTTAGTTGTTACATCGTGTCCAACTCTGCTATGCCATAAACTGTAACCCATGAACTGTAACCCCCCCAGGCTCTTCTGTCCATAGGATTTTTCAGGCAAGAATACTGGAGTGGGTTGCCACTTCCTTCTCCAGGGGATCTTCCCCACCCAGGGATCAAACCTGTGTTTCCTGCTGGCAGATTCTTTACTACTGAGTCACCAGGGAAGCCCGGTTTGCAATATACAAGTCATAAAACAGTTTTTATTTTTGTTTTGTTTTGGTACTGTTATTTACAAAGCAAAACTTAGATACAAAAGAATATCAGAGAGGTTACACCTCACCAACAATGTCCATCAGTTGTTCCATGGATCCATTTTTTAGGCTATAGTTAGAGCCCCAACAAAAGTAGGAAAATGATAAATTCACTAGGACTGCTTAAGTTCTGAAGTAAAGCACTAGAATGCTGCTCAGATATTTGCCCCTCTTTTCCTATAGCTAACTTTTCTTGGAGCAAATCATTATCACAATATCAATGGGACAGGAACAAACAGAGAACAAAATATACAGATAACTATAAAGTCAGATCGCTTGGTTTATAGTAAATTTTCCTTAATTCTAAAATATTGTTGCTTCTCTGTAAAGAGATATGAGAACCTTTACATGCAAACAAATGAATCTATCAAATGATTAAATGAGTCACAGCCAATAAAAAGATAAAAATAGTTTAGGCAATAGAGTAGAGCATAAAAAATAGGAGTTGCTAAATTTAGCTATAAACCAGGAAGAACATGATATCATGAGGGGGTGAAGGCAGTGGGATAATGTTCCAACTGTTGCAAATGAAAAAAGTCAAGAATGGTATCTTGAAAAGTTGAAAGTGAAGTTGCTCAGTCGTGTCCGACTCTTTGTGACCCCATGGACTGTGGCCTACCAGGCACCTCTGTCCATGGGATTTTCCAGGTAATAGTACTGGAGTAGATTGCCATTTCCTTCTCCAATGGTATCTTCAGATCAGATCAGATCAGATCAGTCGCTCAGTCGTGTCCAACTCTTTGTGACCCCATGAATCCCAGCACGCCAGTCCTCCCTGTTCATCATCAACTCCCGGAGTTCACCCAGATTCACGTCCATCGAGTCAGTGCTGCCATCCATCCATCTCATCCTCTGTCATCCTCTTCTCCTCCTGCCCCCAATCCCTCCCAGCATCAGAGTCTTTTCCAATGAGTCAACTCTTCCCATGAGGTGGCCAAAGTACTGGAGTTTCAGCTTTAGCATCATTCCTTCCAAAGAAATCCCAGGGCTGATCTCCTTCAGAATGGCCTGGTTGGATCTCCTTGCAGTCCAAGGGACTCTCAAGAGTCTTCTCCAACTCCACAGTTCAAAAGCATCAATTCTTTGGCACTCAGCCTTCTTCACAGTCCAACTCTCACATCCATAAATGACCACAGGAAAAACCATAGCCTTGACTAGACGAACCTTTGTTGGCAAAGTAGTGTCTCTGCTTTTCAATATTCTATCTAGGTAGGTCATAACTTTCCTTCCAAGGAGTAAGCATCTTTTAATTTCATGGCTGCAGTCACCATCTGTAGTGATTTTGGAGCCCAGAAAAATAAAGTCTGACACTGTTTCCACTGTTTCCCCATCTATTTCCCATGAAGTGGTGGGACCAGATGCCATGATCTTCGTTTTCTGAATGCTGAGCTTTAAGCCAACTTTTTCACTCTCCACTTTCACTTTCATCAAGAGGCTTTTGAGTTCCTCTTCACTTTCTGCCATAAGGGTGGTGTCGTCTGCATATCTGAGGTTATTGATATTTCTCCCGGCAATCTTGATTCCAGCTTGTGCTTCTTCCAGTCTAGCATTTCTCATGATGTACTCTGCATATAAGTTAAATAAACAGGGTGACAATATACAGCCTTGAAGAACTCCTTTTCCTATTTGGAACCAGTCTGTTGTTCCATGTCCAGTTCTAACTGTTGCTTCCTGACCTGCATACAGATTTCTCAAGAGGCAGATCAGGTGGTCTGGTATTCCCATCTCTTTCAGAATTTTCCACAGTTTATTGTGATCCACACAGTCAAAGGCTTTGGCATAGTCAATCAAGCAGAAATAAATGTTTTTCTGGAACTCTCTTGCTTTTTCTACGATCCAGCGGATGTTGGCAATTTGATCTCTGGTTCCTCTGCCTTTTCTAAAACCAGCTTGCACATCAGGAAGTTCGCGGTTCACATATTGCTGAAGCCTGGCTTGGAGAATTTTGAGCATTACTTTACTAGCGTGTGAGATGAGTGCAATTGTGCAGTAGTTTGATCATTCTTTGGCATTGCCTTTCTTTGGGATTAGAATGAAAACTGACCTTTTCCAGTCCTGTGGTCACTGCTGAGTTTTCCAAATTTGCTGGCATATTGAGTGCAGCACTTTCACAGCATCATCTTTCAGGATTTGAATTAGCTCAACTGTAATTCCATCACCTCCACTAGCTTTGTTCGTAGTGATGCTTTCTAAGGCCCACTTGACTTCACATTCCAGGATGTCTGGCTCTAGGTCTTAGCACAAGGTTAATCTTCCTGGGGCTGAAAGCTATACTGGTCACAATGCATGGTTTCCTGGAAGTGTCTCTGAGGTAGGGCCATTTATAGAGTAAACAACCAGTGAAAAGATGAATGTGTCTATGGAACTTTAATTCTTCTTAATTCATCACAATATTTTATTAAAAAAAAACTATATGTGAGATTATTTACCATATGTGCATTTTTTAATGCAAGAACAAGAAAAATACTTTCTTAAAAACATTGAAAGCAAAGTCACTTTCTTCCTCTGCTTGCAAATATGCTTCTCTCTTCAACAGCCAGTACTCCAGCCTCCCTAATCTTATGAAATACACTCTGACCTAATATGTACTCTGCAAAACCTAAAAAGAAGGAAGGGAGAGAGGGAGGGAGGGACAGAAGGAAAAAATTAAGTCTGAAAGCACCTTGACAGGAAGAGAAGGGGAGAAAGGCAAAGAGCATATTATGACTTAGGCCTAATCAGGGATCAGAGATCCTTTACAGACTCATAGCCTTCAGGGATCTGAAGGCCAGTGGACATGTGGCCACATTTGCAGTGCTGGACAGCTCAGAACTGAGACAACTATAGTCACAGTTCTTCAGACTCTCCTGAACAGTATCTCTTCTGGGTCTCCAGATTTGATTTTAATGGGAACAATTTATTCATTCTTACAATGTGAAAAATGGCTTTTATTAGAAGCCATAAATATATAGAAAGCTTTGGATGTGGAGTCAGAAGACTTGCAGTTTAGTCTTCAAATTGCTATTAACTAGTTTTGTGACATCCAGAAGAAACTAACTTCATTATCTGAGGAATAATATTGAGTCTATTATATTATGGATTCATTATTCAGACTTTTCCATCAAAAATATAATTCTCTCTGGTTACCTGTTATTTCCTAAGTTCCTTGTTACATAGTCTTAGAAGTTGCTTCTTGGCCCAACCCCTGCTTGCAACTTTCCTCTTTCTTTCCATATCACTATCTGAAGAACACATTCAAATTCTTTCTAATTCTAATATACATTTCTAATTCTTTCAAGAATACTTTGTTTGCTCACTTTAACTAAAAAGAATAGTGTACATTTGAGGGTTCTCTTTCTCTGCATCCATCTTAACTAGAGATACAGTAACAGCCAACATTCATAATTGGAGAAATGGAAGATACAGCTGACACTCTCCCTGATTCCCTAGTGCTTCACAAAACCAGTACTCACCCACCTAGTATATGAACCTATCATCCTACAAAGCCCATGCCACTACACCAGGGCAATCACTTTCTCTCCTCATGTAGTCATATCAATCTCTGGACAGAGCTTTCTGTTCAAAGCGACATGAATTATATACTGAGTTATTTTCCCTTCAAATTCTATCCACTCTTCTGCAATGAACCCACCTATTTCCATAGCTTTAACTGTCCTAGATACACTGATAATTCAAATATATCTATGTTTACATATCTATATCTACATATCAGAAATTTACTTTGGATGTTTTAACCTGGAGGCCCCACAATTACTTCTAATTCAATGATGTCAAATTATTGCATTTCACCTTTAATTTTTACAGCCCCCACAATTGCCAGTTCTACTTCCCCTAAAATATTTCAACCTTGAGGAATGACATCTTTATCTACCCAACTTTCCAGATCATAAACTCGGAGTACATGCTTGACCTATATGCAACAGAGAGTTGTCCCTAAAAATCTGTTCTCTCACCCTTTCATAGTAATATAATTATAGCTAAAACTCTGGCCACCCTGCTGGAGATTGTATTTCTCATCCTTCTTTACAACTAGTCACTGCCCATGGACGAAGTTCTGACCATTGGAATTTGAGCAGTAAGTGATATGTACAATATCAGGGGTAGATACAATGATGCCTACCTCATTTGCATAACATTTGCTGCCCTGTAAATGTTTTCTTTACCTTTCCTGCAGGCTACAGCATGGAGACATGTAAAACAACTCAGCATCAAATAAGCAAATGATGACAATTACCTATAGAGAAAAGGGGAACAACCAGATATGAGAAACCTGAGTCTATAAAAGACGACACAGAATAGAGCCACTCCGCTAATGTGGACTGGACTGAATATAACATGTCTGCAAAATAAACATCTTATTTACTCCCCTATATTTTGAAATCTCTACGTTACAACTTTGCCTAATTAATACAACTCCTACCTTACTGTAAGGAATCTTGTTGGTTTTAGCCCTTTGATTGGTCTGGAACAAGACTTTAAAATTTTTTCACTATTTACAATCTTAGTTTTGTATCTTCTGTCTTGCTTCATCCAATGAAACAATCCTTTTGCAATTAAACCCCTTATTTTCTCCTGCTTGGAATATGTCAGTGGATCACATTTGGATATTTTGTCAAACTTGGCTTCTAAAATATAAATGTAATCATCACTAAAACCTTCTTCACAACTCTAAAAAATAGTTTTTTTATGTGGTTCCAATTCCTTTCAGAATAAGGATCAAATTCCTTGACAGACCAGTCCTTCTTAATGGGTCCTGAATTTATCTTTCCAATATTTTCTCAAGTACCCTACACTCCATCATAATAAAATCATATTTTTCATAAAATGCTCAGTCCTGTCACTTATATATGCACCTACCATATACTGTTTCTCTAGCTGTAACTGCTATGCCCAGCAAAATCTTACTTACTCTTTAAGGATGAGCTCAAATATATACTACCTTTTAAGCCTTCAACCACTCCAGAAGGAATGACTTTTTTTTTCTCTCATGTGCTGCATCAAATTAACTTTCTCTATTGAATTTGAATTAGTCATATTTTGCTTCTTTGATGATCTATAGCTGATAAGGTAAATTATTTGAAGGAAGGGACTATACTTTCTGATTTTATAGGCCAAATATTTAGTACAATAAGTGCCTGGTTCTCTGTACGTGTTTTTACTGATTAATTTACAGATGAAAATGCAGGCATCTAGAAGCCTACCCAGAGACACACATAAAATTAACATGGATCAGTGTTTAAAATTCAGATAAATCAGGCTAATAGGTTGTCAGCCATATCAATTGAAAGAACTAGAATATTTAAAAAATATTTAGAAGGGAGTTAACTAGGATTCAGACTCACAGTACAGACTTCTTGAAATTTATCATTATAAGATATGCATGCATGTTAAGTCACCTCAGTTGTGTTCAACTCTTTGTGACCCTATGGACCATAGCCCACCAGGCTCCTCTGTCTATGGGACTCTCCAGCCAAGGAAATGGGTTGGAGTGGGTTACTGTGCCCTCCTCCAGTGATCTTCCTGACCTAGGGATTGAACCCGAGCCTCCTATGTCTCCTGCATAGGCAGGCAGGTTTACCAGCTGAGCCACCTGGGAAGCCCAAATAAGAGGATAATTAGTAGCAAAAATTGGCACCAGAACCTTATGTATTCCATCCCCTAAGAATAATTTCCCTCCAGTACAGTAAGCCTAACAGTATTTACTGTAATATCCAATGGATTATATAGAATCTGAAATGGAATAACTTAATTTTGTGCTTTACTTTAGGCTTATTAGTGAAATTTAAATTTTAATTAACAGCTATAACATGAAAACACATGATTTCCACAGAGTATAGAAAAATGTCAAACAGGATAGAATAATTTTGAATCTACAATATTTTAAAATTTAAGGAAATCAAAGGAAGTTATGGAAAATGATATTTTTACATTATAATTTATATCTTAAGCCTCCTTCTATAAGCAATTACATATTAGGAGGAAACAAACCATAAATGACACAGGAATTTGGGCCTTCATGAAGACAAGGAAAATATACCAGTTCAGAAGGCTTTACTTGCAATAATTAGCCAACTTAAATTGACTTGAAATGGCTAAAATGCATTTTATTATGCAATAAGAACCCCGGGGCAAGTGTTCCTGAGCTGGTTCAAGCTCTCAGTGTCTGTAATAAATGACCTGGCTCTCTTCATTCTTATCTTTCAACTATACCTGTTAGTATTTTGCCTTAGTTCTAAGATATGATCAATCAGGATATATGATGGTTGTCACAGCTTCTGGTACTTTAGATAGATTCTACAATATTTGGGCAAAGAAGAGGAACATTTGCTGCTTTGTTATTTATTTATTTACTTGTGTATATTGAGTTAACATTGGCTTATAACATTTCATGTTTTTAGGTTTTGTTTTATTTTTTATTTGAGAGAAAAATATTTTCAATAGTCTCTGAAGAGCCATTTCCTCCAGTATCACTGATCAGGGTGGTTGATATGACTATGCCATAAAACCATAAAAGACTCAGAAACTGGGTGTCTGGCATTTTCAGCCTTCATATTGGGCAGTGAGCTTTTCATGGTGTCCTATACATATTTCTACAATTACACTTATTTCACTGTGCATTTCTCCTCTTCTACACTGTAGGCTTATTAAATTTTTTAAATTTTATTTCCTAGCCTAATATTTCAGTAAATGATGCTTAAATAAGTGCAATGAAGAAAGAAGGAAGGGAGGGAGGGAGGGGGGGAAGAGATTGTAGGTTACTTTTTAATATGCAAGAACTTTTTCCTTGCCCAATCTATGTCACTCCAATAAAAGACTAAAGAAAAATTTCAAGCTAACTGAGTAACACTGGAAGAGTATATCATTCTACTTTATTGATTAAAGTTCCTTTGGAATCTTATTATGTATATCTACTCTCAGGCATCTTTCCAAAAGTCAAGCTACTTTATTTCCTCTTGGCTCAATATACTTTCTCTGTTGCTGCATTGCTTTCCAGAAGTTGTATTAAAAGGTCCAAAATTCAGCTAAGTAATTTAGCCATAGATTCTTCTGGTAGCAAAAAATTTGTGCTTCCTTAAGACAATACAATCATTTTGAAATTGATTAATTTTTAATCACAATGAAGTTGAAGAAATTACCTGGCTATGGAATGGTCAAGTAATTAGGCTAAAATGGCAGAAATATGAATTGGATCCAGTTCCAGTGATTTAATGCATAGCTTTGGAGTCAAATGCACACCACTTGGAATACAAAGTTTGAGTTCATGTGGTAAGTGCCATGGTTCTCTCATTTTTATATGCTAGCCTATACTATATGCTAAAGAAGATAGAGAATTAACTGCAAAATAATTCCCTGCAGGGTGCCTATTACAATATAATGGGCCCAGTCTTCCTAAGGTTGAAGTCAGAGTGCTTTCCAGAGATCCACAGGAATAATAAACCATAAAACATATCCTGGAATGGGTTGATGCTTTTAAAATGACCAACACTGCTGAAATCCATCTTAATAACATGAATGAACGTTATTGGCATTACTGAAAAAAATTCAAGGCTTAATGAGAGCAGCAGCATAGATACTAAAAAAACAAAAAACAAACAAACAAAAAAAGGTACTTTGGGGCATAAAAAAGTACTGGATAAACAAAACTGTCTTTCTTGTTAATAAGCAAGAGCTATATTTGGACATGCTTTATGTATGCTGCATTTATCATAATTTGAACATAATTGATTCTTTTCTTGGCGGGGCACAGGTTTGCAAGATCTGAATTTCTTGCCAGGGATCAAACCCCCACCCCTTGTAGTGAAAGTCCAGGGTCTTAACCACTGGATCCCAAGGATTTCCCTGAACATAATGGATGCTTAAAGCATAGCAATCATTTAAGGATCATTCTTAGTGTAGGTTCACTTTACTTCTTATTTTTATTATTTTAATAACTGCCCACATAAATTCTTGACATACAGTGAGTACTTAGTATTACTGGATGAGCTAATAGATGAGTTAAATGATAGGAAAAAATCCTTTTCTCCTTCTCTCTTTTAACTTGAATTCATCTTTTGCCATCATCAGTGCTGAGCATCACTTATTCACATCAAAGGAGCATTATAGTCCTTGGTGCTCTGTTTCACATACATATACCTTGTTTTAAATTCTGTTATATTTGCAGAGCATATTGCATATATAATAACCTATCATTATGACAGTATAAAATACTGCCATGCCAAACGTATGATCAGATTCTTGAAGATATAACTCATTTACCACTTAGCACTTTATGACCTGTATTTAGCCCAGTCCATTGATCTACAAGGTGGCAAAATATTTCAATAAATATTGATCAAAAAAATAGGGAAAACAAAACACTGCTAAACACTGCACAAATCTAATGAAAGACAATAGGTGATCCTTACTCTCAAGAGAATACAATCTCATATGAAACAAGACTAGAAAATGCCAAAGACAATTTATAATTTTGAAAATTACTTGTTCATGAAAAAGCATATTATCTGAGATGATGTTGTATAGTGATTTAGATACATGACTGATAATCAAAGATTTTTATTAGTTTTATACAATGATACCTTGGCATTGGAGGAGGAACAAATTCACTCTAGGGAAGTTTTAGAGAAAATGTGACATCTGATCCGGGTAAAGGGAAGAGAATTTCATCAGCATTATAAAAAGGAAATTCTAGATGAGGTATCAGTACTGAAATTCACAGGTACTAGAGTACAAAATGACAGAATAACAGAGTGAAGTGGCAGGGTCAAACCATAAACTTTAATGGGAAACTGGGAGAGGGAGTAGTAGAGAGAGAGAAAATAGTGCTTAAACATGTGAATGGTGCTACACTGTGGGGAAAAACGAAGAATTTAGAAAGTTGTCCAGTGTAAACTTAGATAATATTTAAACAATTTTTAAAACCAAAAGTTTTACTAGGCTTGGTGGATATAAAAATTACCTAGACTTGAGATAGAAAAATGAGTAAGATATAATTCTCTCCATCATGAAGGTGACAGCCTAAAGAGGAAGACAAATTAGTGAACAAACTATGTACTACAGAATGTCAGAGGTATGTCTAAAGTGAAGTGAAGTGAAGTCGCTCAGTAGTGTCCGACTCTTTGTGACCCCATGGACTGTAGCCTCTCAGGCTCCTCTGTCCATGGGATTTTCCAGGCAAGAGTGCCAGAGTGGATTGCCATTTCCTTCTCCAGGGGATCTTCCCAACCCAGGGATCAAACCCAGGTTTCCCACATTGCAGGCAGACACTTTACTGTCTGAGCCACCAGGGTTAAGTTCATGTCTAAAGGGCTATGCAAGTACTTAGAAAAAAATGGAAAACAACTTATGATCACTGAAGCAGAGGGAGTATTTAAAATGCTAAGAAGCTAAACAGTTAAACACAGTTAAAACACAGAAGCCACGATAGGGCTGAAGGAAAGAATAAGGGGATGCCATGGTGATTCCAGAGCCCAGACTCCAGGACCATCTGCTGGGAGTCCACACCACAGTGAGAGGTGGAATTATGGAATTTGAAACCATTCAAAGTAGAATAATTCATCTGGAATCAGAACTACCAAAGAAATCGATGCCAGAGATCTCTCTTGAAGACAGACAACAGAAAGAGATAGGTGGTTTACTGGAATACTGATCAGAGCCAGGGAAAAATAAAGAATATTTTCTGTAAAATGAAAGTCTATAGGAAAAATAACCAGCACCAGGTGTGTGAGATAGCACATATGTAAATAATAACATACAAAATGAAAACTCTTCCTTGCAGATGTGATTAAAATGTATCTTCCTGGGCAAATTGGAATTAAGTAGGTAAATGATAAGGAAAAATGTGTGACTGATGAAGAAACAACATGTACAAAATTATAGGACTTATTAAAAGTTTTCTCAGAGAAATTTAAATATTTTAACATGGTTGGTGATAAGAGTATTAATGAAAATCTAAAGACAAGGCATCAGTAAGTTTGCTTACTACAACACAAAAATATTATATGTAATAGAACAGCCTAATCAGAATGAGGATACAGAAAGTTTAGCCAAAGAAAATGAAAAACAGATTTCAAGGTCACCTAAATGGAGGCTAGAGGACTAGAAGACTGACCCAAAGGAAAAACAGTATGCCTTAAACTTCAACAAAAGCAGTGAGAAAAAAGAATGCACACAAAGAGGAGGCATTTAATTAAGTTTGGAAAAATATCAGGTTAAGATAAAAGCATAAGAGCTCAGTTATGAACATATTAATTTTACAGTCCATGCAGAAGCCCAATATTTGGTAATAGAGTTTTCACCCAAGTACAATTGTGGGAATTATTAGCATTTGGAAGTAGTGAAAACAATGGAAGCAAGTGAGATGTCAGTATAGTGTGTAGAGGGAGACAAGCAAGTGACTGAGACTGAAAACCTATGAAGCATTAAGATGAATGACAAATGAACGAGTGACGAACAAAAGACATGGTAAAGTCAAAGCTGAAAGTGCAGTGTTTTGGGGCATCTTTATCTTCAAATCAGTTACTTATGTTCCTCAGTTTGGCCCTCCTTACATAGAGAGTCTCACCCCTTTCAAGACAATTTCCCAAACTTTCAAGCCTCAGGTAGCCTGTATACTATCAGCCACATTCAACTCTACCTCCCTATGGGGTTCCAGCTACCTCTACTAGCTACTATAGTTCAAGCTTCTGAACCACTACAAATCCTTTGTTTCTTTATCCCTGTGGTAGTGGTCTTCTGGCTTTTGTTAATATCTGGGTTGCTTCTCCAGCTCCTGTCAGCTTTGGCTTTTCTATCAACATTTTCATTCACTCCTTGCAGTAAAATCCCTTTACTTCAAACACTTAATGGTGGTTTCTGTTTTCAGATTAGACTTTGATACAAAAATATATTGGGGCCATACAAAGCTAACAAGAAGGTCTTTTAATAGAAATAGGTAAATGCTACAAAGAGGTTAAGAGAGTTGAGAAAGTGAAATCAACAAGCTATTAAGTAAAGCAGGATGTTCACTTGTTTAATAATATTCAAGCTAGTATTAATTTCTGGTGGAACTGAATGGTAAAGGCACTGCTTTTAATCTCTGTTTCCATAATTTCACTGCAGTACACACTGTATAAGTATTAAACCTAGGGAAATCTTACCTGAAAATGTGGGGTCTTCACCACTAACCTACTGATGTTGCCATGTTGATGAGTTGCATAATCTAACTCCTAGGGACACCACAACTCTCCAATACCAGTGACAGAATTGAGTCCACAGGCTTTCTCAAAGGATACAGTTCTGATGCTCAATTTAATAGCATGTGACAGTCTTTTCGGAGAATAAATAACACAGATATAGCTGTGTTGCTGGACTGACAAAGACCTCAAGTCAAAGAGGCAGTTTTACAATATGTAAAGCATTATGTCTCTGCATAATATCCACTGGTACAAGACATGGTTGACCTAAAACAATAGACTACTAGGTATTACATCAGCAAAGATAGGTTTACTCAGGATCAAACAGAGAACTGCAATTATGAGTCTGCAACCATGGTTAGCCACATACAAGGGAAAGAAGATCCTTTTTTAGAGAGAAAAAGAAAATTGGGAGAGCCATGGTAAATAGATTCCATGGCTTGTCACTGGATGAATCCTTGTCAGGAAAGAAGAGTCATTCTTCCTCTCCTGTCATTTCAGGGTGTGACAGCTCCCCTTATGGTCTCTTGAATCTACTTAATGAGTTTTCCATTTACTAATTTTTTACAACATTATTCATTTCATTGAGTGATACAGAGTTCCCATAAATACCTGTCATTCGTGAGGTCAGTAGAAAACTGCTCTCCTAAGTTTGGAGAGACAGGAAGATCCAGAGTTACAGCCAAGGTCTTCTCACCACAAGCAGAAACAATTGGATCTATACAGTGGTAAAAACATTTAAATAGCAATTGTGAAAAATCCCTGGAAGCTGAGTATTGACTTGCTTGAGAGTGGGAAATTCTTAGCAGCCAGACTCTTAAGGAAATGCCAACAATTTGTGGGTTTTACTTCGAAGAACCTCAATAGGTTGGTTCTCAGAGTGAAGAGTAAAGGAGATGTCTTTCCAGGATCCAGCAGGGAGAGGAGAAAATAAGCAATGTGAAATTTGACCAGCATCTTCTAAAACAAAGTCTTGGTCTACAAGAAAAAAAGGCTTTACCTAAGCTTTAATCAACCTAGGAGGAGAGCATTTTTCCATTTGTAGTCCCAAGCAGCTGTCCTGTCTCCTCCAACGAAGCTAAGGACACCTGTTATAAAGGCAGAGGCCAGGAACACAAGCCCACTAAAATAATGATTCAGTCATTGATTTTTCACTCAAACACTACAACTGTACTATTTAAAAATAATTTACTATTGTCTACTTTTTTTCCCAGTTAGTATTCTAGTTCCTAGCACATTTTTCTACATTACAGAACTCCTGAGATATTACAATCTTAGTTAGAAGTCAAGGGTGTCAATATGACAGAATTGAAGTAGACAAGGCTCTCTTTACAACAAATTCAAAGGATTTGGTTACTGTTAAAAAGCATTTGATGGGTGCAATATTTCAAGGTTCATGCACTGAACAGAAAGTTTCCCATGGATTTACTCTTGACTGATCAAACAATCTCTCAGCCTGCTGCAAATATCTGAATGATGCATGAACCAAGCCAACAAATCAATAGTCATGATAAGGTGCCTTGTCAGAAGCACTTTTACTATTATTTAAAATCTCAAATCATTTAAACCCTGTGATTTAAACACTGTCTTTAAAATAATCAACAAACTTATTCTTAATTTCAGAAAAAATAGCATTAAATATCATTTGTTCTTTGTTGCTTTGCATTATATTGTTTTCCTTTTTTTAAACCTTTAACTCGGTCTTTTGTGTACAAGATAGCTATCCAGGAAGCCACACACATTACAGGGCCAATATATGTGCATAAAAATAATGGAGCTTAGGCTACCTGAGGAAATTGGTGTTTGAAGAAGAAAAAAAATTATTTATAACATGGCAGATAAGCTCTGTTATACAAATTATTGCTAATCATAATAAGATTAGGATCATGTTTTAATTATTTATAGTGAAGATATCAAGCACTGGTTTTACATCGACACCAACCTGCCAATTCAATATTAGGCAAGAGCTTGCAGAGAAAGTGATTCATCAGCATATTTACATATATATACTTCAAGTATAAAAAGAGAGATAAAGCTAACTATGAATTATTAAGTCATACATATAGGTTAAATATCAAGAAAAACTTCAAAAATAATAAAAATAAAATGCATAATTTCCTTATAGTGATTAGAGAATAAAAACACCTTGATTCAAAAAAAAATCATAAAAGAATGAAGAATATGCATGGTAAATAGCAAAAAGTAAGTGGTAAGTTTGCATCTTAATAAAATTTAATAAAATACAACCAAATGCTGTTTTGAAAAAAAAATTAAAATATTAGTACACAGAATAACTGAAAGTAGGAGAAAAACTAAAGAGAATTGAAGAGGCTTTTGATGAAAGTGAAAGAGGAGAATGAAAATGTAGGCTTACAACTCAACATTCAGAAAACTAAGATCATGGCTTAGGTCCCAACACTTCATGGCAAATAGGTGGGGAAATGATGTAAACAGTGAGAGATTTTATTTTGGGGGGTCCAAAATCACTGCAGATGGTGACTGGAGCAACGAAATGAAAAGACACTTGCTCCTTGGAAGAAAAACTATGAGCAACCTCAGTCAGTTCAGTTCAGTTCAGTCACTCAGTCGTGTCCGACTCTTTGCGACCCCATGAATCGCAGCACGCCAGGCCTCCCTGTCCATCACCAACTCCCAGAGTTCATTCAGACTCACGTTCATCGAGTCAGTGATGCCATCCAGCCATCTCAACCTCTGTCGTCCCCTTCCCCTCCTGACCCCAATCCCTCCCAGCATCAGAGTCTTTTCCAATGAGTCAATTTTTTGCATGAGGTGGCCAAAGTACTGGAGTTTCAGCTTCAGCATCAGTCCTTCCAAAGAAATCCCAGGGCTGATCTCCTTCAGAATGGACTGGTTGGATCTCCTTGCAGTCCAAGGGACTCTCAAGAGTCTTCTCCAACACCACAGTTCAAAAGCATCAATTCTTCAGTGCTCAGCCTTCTTCACAGTCCACCTCTCACATCCATACATGACCACAGGAAAAACCATAGCCTTGACTAGACGGACCTTTGTTGGCAAGCAAAGTAATGTCTCTGCTTTTGAATATGCTATCTAGGTTGGTCATAACTTTCCTTCCAAGGAGTAAGTGTCTTTTAATTTCCTGGCTGCAATCACCATCTGCAGTGATTTTGGAGCCCAAAAAATTAAAACCTGACACTGTTTCCCCATCTATTTCCCATGAAGTGATGGGACCAGATGCCATGATCTTCATTTTCTGAATGTTGAGCTTTAAGCCAACTTTTTCACTCTCCACTTTCACTTTCATCAAGAGGCTTTTGAGTTCCTCTTCACTTTCTGCCATAAGGGTGGTGCCATCTGCATATCTGAGGTTATTGATATTTCTCCTGGCAATCTTGATTCCAGCTTGTGCTTCTTCCAGCTCAGAGTTTCTCATGATGTATTCTGCATATAAGTTAAATAAGCAGGGTGACAATATGCAGCCTTGACATACTCCTTTTCCTATTTGCAACCAGTCTGTTGTTCCATGTCCAGTTCTAACTCTTGCTTCCTGACCTGCATACAAATTTCTCGAAAGGCAGGTCAGGTGGTCTGGTATTCCCATCTCTTTCAGAATTTTCCACAGTTTATTGTGATCCACACAGTCAAAGGCTTTGGCATGGTCAATAAAGCAGAAAAAGATGTTTTTCTGGAACTTTCTTGCTTTTTCCATGATCCAGCGGATGTTGCCAATTTGGTCTTTGGTGCCTCTGCCTTTTCTTAAAACCAGCTTGAACATCTGGAAGTTCACAGTTCACGTATTGCTGAAGCCTGGCTTGGAGAATTTTGAGCATTACTTTACTAGCGACCTATGAGCAACCTAGACAGCATATTAAAAAGCAGAGACATTACTTTGCCAACAAAGGTCAGTCTAGTCAAAGCTGCAGTTTTTCCAGTAGTCATGTATGGATGTGAGAGTTGGACCATAAAGAAAGCTAAGCACCCAAGAATTGATGCTTTTGAATGGCGGTGTTGGAGAAGACTCTTTAGAGTCCCTTGAACTGCAAGGAGATCCAACAAGTCCATCCTAAAGGAAATCAGTCCAGAACTGTTAGAGCTGAAACTCAAATACTTTGGCCACCTGATGTGAATAACCGACTCATTGGAAAGGACCCTGATGCTGGGAAAGATTGAAGTCAGGAGGAGAAGGGGACGACAGAGGACGATAGTTGGATGGCATAAGTGACTTGATGGACATGAGTTTGAGTAAGCTTCAGGAGTTGGTGATGGACAAAGAAGCCTGCTGTCCTGTAGTACATGGGGTTGCAAAGAGTTGGACATGACTGAGTGACTGAACTGAACAGAGAAAAGAACTTCTTGACAAATATTATAAAGACAACATTGGATTGGCTATATAATTATTAGTATATTTTCCCAGGTGAGAAGTCTAATTAAGGACAAAGGATATCATTAATTAAGGAAAAATGTAATCAGTAGGTAAAGGAAGAAGTCCACTCATAAGGAAATATAGGAACAAAGATTCAAAAGAACAAGAGCATTAAGAGCTATTCAGGAAAGTACAAAGAATGTGGTATAACTGGAGTATAAATTTTGAGTAGGTCTGAGGAAATAAAGAACAGAGCTTCAAAAGCAATGTATGGTAATGGTACACTTTAAATGAAATTTGCAGACTTTGTAAGTATTTTAAAATATTATTTTAATTTACATAATAATTTTGTATTATTTTCCCTAGGTTTTGTTTTAAAGAAACTATCAAGATGAGGTTCTTTCCATTAAGTAGGGATAGTCTAGTGAGAGGAAAAAATAGTGAGCCATTTATTAGAGTAAAAGATGTGAAAGGTAAACCCAAAGTGCATTAAGAGATCACTTTGGGTATACCTTGTCTTTGAAAGATAGAAATCTTGTCTTTCAAAAAGAGAGATTTTACTACAGTCAGTTGGCCACTACACTGATAAGCCAAGAGTTTTAGTGAGATAGCCTTGCTATTAAAAACATCACAAAGCCACAATCATAAGAGGGCTGGAAGGATAATCAAGGGAGATAAACCAGGTCCAACAAGGAAGACCTAGACCACATGTGAGGAGAGAGAAAGAGTGATTTGATGTGATTTGAAATTGTGGAGAAAGATAAGAGAAGCAAGAAAGAGCCCACATCAGAAATACCAGCTGAGACAGAAGAAGAGATTCAAATGTATACTGCTTCTCTCTCTTCTCATTGGCTGGAACTTCTTGGAAGTCAACTGTAAATTTATCCTTTGAAATGTTGTTCTCTAAAATACAGGTTAGAAGTATGGAGAAATAAAGAGTGAATATGAAAGCACACAGGTAAATTTCTTCTGTCAGGAACATTAAGTAAAGGATTGAAAATAATAAAATTGATGACCAAAAACACTTCTTGGAATAAGTGATGAATTGTAATTTTGAAAAAAAGTTGGAATTAGTAAAATGAAAAATAAATAAAGTATTTTGTATATAATTTATTTTAAGCACACATGCCAGGTTGGAAGAATCATAAGCTGGAATCAAGATTGCTGGGAGAAGTATCAACAACCTCAGATATGCAGATGATACCACTCTCATGGCAGAAAGCAAAGAGGAACTAAAGAACCTCTTGATAAGGGTGAAAAATGATAGTGAATAACCTGGCTTGAAACTCAACATTCAAAAAACTAAGATAATGGCATCTGGTCCCATCATTCATGGCAAATAGATATGGGAAAAGTAGAAACAGATTTTTTTCTTTGACTCCAAAAAGAAGCTTGCTCCTTGAAAGAAAAGGTAGGGCAAACCTAGATAATGTGTTAAAAAGCAGAAACATCACTTTGCTGACAAAGGTCCATATAGTCAAACCTATGGTTTTTCCAGTAGTCGTGTATGGATGTGAGAGTTGAACCATAAAGGCTGAGCACTGAAGAATTGATGCTTTCAAATTGTCATGCTGGAGAAGACTCTTGAGAGTCCCTGAGACTGCAAGGAGATCAAATCAGTCTATCCTAAAGGAAATCAATCCTGAATATTCATTGCAAGGAATGATGATGAAGCTGAAGCTCCAATACTTTGGCCACCTGATGTGAAAAGACAGCTCATTGGAAAAGACCTTTAAGCTGGGAAAGACTGAAGGGCAGGATAAGAAAGGGGATAACAGAGCATGAGATAGTTAGATAGCCTCACCAACTCAATGGACATGAGTTTGAACAAACTCTGGGAGATAGTGAAGGGCAGAGAAGCCTGGTGTATTGCAGTCCATGGGGTGGCAAAGAGTGAGATACAACTTAGCTACCTAAAAACAAAACAAAGCACACATGAAATACAGACATACACATACAAAAATTTTTAAATATTAATCAGGAAACAAATAACAAACATATGTTTGTAGAAGCTAATAAGCAATTGGAACTATCAATATTTTCATATTCAATGTATTTCATATTCAGTCAAAATGACATCAGGACTGTTTGAAGAACTTGGTAAATTAATTCTCTACTTTTATATAAATTTAAATGGCTCAAAATAGGCAAGAACAATAGGGTGGTGATGGGCGGTGGTATTGGCACAGTGGCAAGAAAATAAAGGATAAATAGAACATAATGGAGAGGCCACAAAAGCCCAAAGCTTACATAGAGAGGGGAACATGTGTATACCTGTGGCGGATTCATGTTGATATATGGCAAAACCAATACAATACTGTAAAGTTAAAAAATAAAATAAAAAAGAAGTAGCATTATACAAGAGAACAGAAAGTCTCAATAAATTTTGCTAGGACAATTAACGCTCCACATTAGAAAAATTAAACCTGTGACACACTTCACATCTTCCATGAAATATCAATTCTAATTTATTTAAACCTTAAATGAGACAGGCACATGTCAAAACCTTTTTCTGTTGTTGTTCTTTTTTTTTTTTTTTTTAATTTACAATATTGTATTGGTTTTGCCATACATCAACATGCATCCATCACGAGTGTGCACGTGTTCCCCATCCTGAACCCTCCTCCTACATCCCTCCCCATACCATCCCTCAGGGTCATCCCAGTACACCAGCTACTAGCACTCTGTATCCTGCATAGGACCTGGACTGGCAATTCGTTTCTTATATGATATTATACATGTTTTAATGCCATTCTCCCAAATCATCGCCCCCTACCTCTCCCACAGACTCCAAAATACTGTTCTATACATCTGTATCTCTTTTGCTGTCTCGCATACAGGGTTGTCGTTACCATCTTTCTAAATTCCATATATATACATTAGTATACTGTATTGGTGTTTTTCTTTCTGGCTTACTTCACTCTGTATAATAGGCCTCAGTCTCATCCATCTCATTAGAACTGATTCAAATGTATTCTTTTTAATGGCTGAGTAATACTCCATTGTGTATATGTACCATAGCTTTCTTATCCATTCATCTGCTAATAGACATCTAGGTTGCTTCCATGTCCTGGCTATTATAAACAGTGCTGCAATGAACATTGGGGTACACGTGTCTCTTTCAGTTCTGGTTTCCTCAATGTGTATGCCCAGCAGTGGGATCGCTAGGTCGTATGGCAGTTCTATTTCCATTTTTTTAAGGTATCTCCACACTGTTCTCCATAGTGGCTGTACTAGTTTGCATTCCCACCAACAGTGTAAGTGGGTTCCCTTTTCTCCACACCCTCTCCAGCATTTATTGCTTGTAGACTTTTTGGATCGCAGCCATTCTGACTGGCGTGAAATGATACCTCATTGTGGTTTTGATTTGCATTTCTCTAATAATGAGTGATGTTGAGCATCTTTTCATGTGTTTGTTAGCCATCTGTATGTCTTCTTTGGAGAAATGTCTATTTAGTTCTTTGGCCCATTTTTTGATTGGGTCGTTTATTTTTCTGGAATTGAGCTGCAGGAGTTGCTTGTATATTTTTGAGATTAGTTGTTTGTCAGTTGCTCATTTGCTATTATTTTCTCCCATTCTGAAGGCGGTCTTTTCACCTTGCTTATAGTTTCTTTTGTTGTGCAGAAGCTTTTAATTTTAATTAGATCCCATTTGTTTATTTTTGCATTTATTTCCAATATTCTGGGAGGTGGGTCATAGAGGATCCTGCTGTGATGTATGTCGGAGAGTGTTTTGCCTATGTTCTCCTCTAAGATTTTTATAGTTTCTGGTCTTACATTTAGATCTTTAATCCATTTTGAGTTTATTTTTGTGTATGGTGTAAGAAAGTGTTCTAGTTTCATTCTTTTACAAGTGGTTGACCAGTTTCCCAGCACCACTTGTTAAAGAGATTGTCTTTTCTCCACTGTATATTCTTGCCTCCTTTGTCAAAGATAAGGTGTCCATAGGTGCATGGGTTTATCTCTGGGCTTTCTATTTTGTTCCATTGATCTATATTTCTGTCTTTGTGCCAGTACCATACTGTCTTGATGACTATGGCTTTGTAGTAGAGCCTGAAGTCAGGCAGGTTGATTCCTCCAGTTCCATTCTTCTTTCTCAAGATTGCTTTGACTATTTGAGGTTTTTTGTATTTCCATACAAATTGTGAAATTATTTGTTCTAGCTCTGTGAAGAATACCGTTGGTAGCTTGATAGGGATTGCATTGAATCTATAGATTGCTTTGGGTAGTATACTCATTTTCCCTATATTGATTCTTCTAATCCATGAACATGGTATATTTCTCCATCTATTAGTGTCCTCTTTGATTTCTTTCATCAGTGTTTTATAGTTTTCTATACATAGGTCTTTAGTTTCTTTAGGTAGATATATTCCTAAGTATTTTATTATTTTCGTTGCAATGGTGAATGGAATTGTTTCATTAATTTCTCTTTCTATTTTCTCATTATTAGTGTATAGGAATGCAAGGGATTTCTGTGTGTTGATTTTATATCCTGCAACTTTACTATATTCATTGATTAGCTCTAGTAATTTTCTGGTGGAGTCTTTAGGATTTGCTATGTAGAGGATCAAGTCATCTGCAAACAGCGAGAGTTTTAAAAAAAACTTGATTGTTTTATAACATTTATTTAGATAGCAAAACAAATTTTTAATTTTCAAAATAAACAAATTGTGCAAGGTACAAAACAAAATGTTGGTAAATAATAATTAAATTTTACCATCTTATATCAGTAATTGGTTACATATGCAAACCCACCTCAACACTTACTGGCTGAAAACAACAAGCATATTTTATTAATTGTGAGCCTGTGGGTCACCTAGGAATTTTGGTTGATCTGACATGTTCAGTTGATCTCAGTTGAGCTTTTTAATATATCCCAGGTCAACTGCTGAATCAATGACTTGTTGGCTGACTACTGGCTGGGGTAATGGTGCTCCCTAAGCCTTGAATCTCTCTGTATCCAGCAGATGAGCGTGGATGTGTACTTACTTCAATGGCAGTTTTCTGAGAGAGAAAACAGATGCGCTCTCTTGAGGTCTAGACTCAGAACTAGCACAAAGTTGCTTCCACCATATTGTTTTGGTCAAAACAAGCCAAAGTCTATCCAGATTCAAAGGTGGAGAATTAACTTCTGTCTACTGAAAGTTCATAAAATGTTACTATAGGAAATGTAAAAAGATAAGCTGAGAGAGAAGATATTTATAATAAACTAGCAGTAAATTGTTACATGTTATGGGATTTTTACTGTGGTCTTTTGACACAAGAACAGATAAGTTGACAAACAGAAAAGAAAACCTAGAGCACACTCAGATATAAACTTTTAACATATGAGAGAAGATATTTCAAACATTTAGAAAGGTAAAATATTTTCAATAAAACAGAGCTTAAAATGTGTGGTTATAAATATGAACAAAATAAAAAATGTATACTGTTTCCTACCAAACACAAAAATCAATATAAAAATATCTCCAGCCAGGATCACAGTGGCAGAATAGATTTTTGAAACAGCTCAGCTGCAAATTTCATAGCAGAAACTACAGGCAGTAACAGAAAAACAGACAAAAAGACAAATACCAATAATAGTTATTGGTCTTAGATAATTCAAGTAGACTTAAAAAACATGAACATATAAAAACCTAAATAGCATAACCAATAGGGTAAATGTAATAAATATATGTATATATCCAAGCTCTAATGTATCTATCATATACTATACACGGAGAGAATAGAGAGAGCACCTTTTTTCAATGACACATGGGATATTTACGAAAACTGTCCAAGCAGATATATTGAGCCAGAAAGACAATTAAACTTTTAAAACAAACAAAAAAAATATTATTCAATATTTTTTAAGCACAATACAAAAAACTGTTACACAATTAAGAACTTTCTATTTGGAAGATATAGGTAAGTAGACGGATAGATACTAAACAATTTTGGGGGCTAATAAAAAATATAAAATGGAATTGTGAACATAACAATAAGGAAATTCTAATGCAAGAAAAAATTTAGGCAAGAGCTGAGAAACTGCCTAGAAGAAAATTCATTGCACTAAATATTTACATCAGTAAAAGAAAAAATAAAAGTTCAAACCAAAAACTTCGGAAACAATATAAGAGAATGGGGTAATAAACTGAATAAAGTAATAAAAATGAAAGAATTTGAAAATAAGATAGAAAAAAATAAATAATTTATTGGAAAGCCGATTCTTTGGAAAAAACGAATATAAATCAACAAACTAGTACTCACGTTAATGTATAGGATCTTTAAAACGCAAAACCAATACAATATTGTAAAGTAATTAACCTCCAATTAAAATAAATAAATTTATATTTTTTAAAAAAACAGTGTAGGAAAACATTTAACAAGATACAAAAATTTAAATCATAAAGACAAAGATAGATCAATTCAAATACATTAAGTACCAATCAAAATGTTATCAAAAGCCATATAAATGAAAATACAAAGACAAGTTCCAATGGAATAATATGTGGCACATAACCAATAAAGAATAAACTGTCAAAATATATAAAGAATTTTCACAAATCAGTAAGAAAGATTTATTAAAGGACAAAGAAAATGAATAGTCATTTCAAACGAATGGAAAAAAAAAAACCGAGTCACAAATATATAAAAGTCCAACCCCGCTAGTAGCCATGGAAATCCAAAGGGAAAACAAGTTATACAAGATTAAATTTATGTACACATAAATATTGCAGTGCCTTGGACTGCAAGGAGAGCCAACCAGTCCATTCTGAAGGAGATCAGCCCTGGGATTTCTTTGGAGGGAATGGTGCTGAAGGTGAAACTCCAGTACTTTGGCCACCTCATGCAAACAATTGACTCATCGGAAAAGACTCTGATGCTGGGAGGGATTGGGGGCAAGAGGAGAAGGAGACGACAGAGGATGAGATGGCTGGATGGCATCACTGACTCGATGGACGTGAGACTGAGTGAACTCTGGGAGTTGGTGATGGACAGGGAGGCCTGGCGTGCTGGGATTCATGAGGTCGCAGAGTCGGACACGACTGAGCGACTGAACTGAACTGAACTGCAACATTGCATTATATAAATGTAGCAAATTTATAACAAGAATGTTTGAGAATACAATGTAAGTGATGATACTGAGCATTGCTAGTAGTGTGCTGCTGCTGCGGCTAAGTCGCTTCAGTCGTGTCTGACTCTGTGCAACCCCATAAACGGCAGCCCACTAGGCTCCTCTGTCCCTGGGATTCTCCAGGCAAGAATACCGGAGTGGGTTGCCATTTCCTTCTCCAATGCATGAAAGTGAAAAGTGAAAGTGAAGTCGCTCAGTCATGCCTGACTCTTCGCGACCCCATGGACTGCAGCCTACCAGGCTCCTCCGTCCATCGGATTTTCCAGGCAAGAGCACTGGAGTGGGGTGCCATTGCCTTCTCCATGCTAGTAGTGTAAGTTGTTAAAATTACTTTCTAAAATACTTTCATTACCTAATGAACCATCAAGTGGAAGTTATAAATTAGCAATTTTTATCTTTGCTAACATTCCTAACTAAGAGTTATAACCTTTCTGTGTTTCTTCAGTCATATTTTGAAGTCACAAGGTCCAGGCAGTGGTCTCACTTCCAACTCAATGAAACCACTGCTTGTACTTGATAGAAACATAAGAAACCCTTTGGGAACCAAGAACTCTAAAATATCAGAACTTAAAGGTATTTATATAGGAAACAAACATTCTGAAGGGTGGTACTCTCCAAGCTGGAATAACAGATGCTGATTACCTAGGGGATGATGGTTTGCTGCTATACAACAAGAGCAGGGCACACTCTATCTAGAACTAAGACATTTCTCTGGAGAATTCCTTCTTACTTACATACAAAGGTTAATGGAAAATGACATCAACCAAAAAAAAGAAAAAGAAAAAGTAGGTCTATTAAAACCTCAGTTTCAAGAAAAAATTGTTGGTTACTGCACCAAATTAAAAAAACACTCCAACCACCTGAGATTCTGGCTGTTGGCAAAACAAACATGCGAAGAGTTGGCTCTTTTTATTTTCTCTTTCTCTTATTTAAGTTGTTTGATATTAACTTTATAATTTAATTTTTAGGCAATGGTATATGCAGTGAGAATAAATTTGAATAAGCACAAATATAACTAGCAATCGGTACAATCACATCAGACATGTATACCTTTATTTGAGGGAGGGAGTGAGTGCTTCACAGATATAAAAACTAGTTTCCTCTTAGGTGGACACATACAGTTGTTTTATTGTTGTCTGATAGTATAAAAGTGCTCATAAGAGTCTGAAGGCGTGTAGAGGGGTGCCCAGGCCAGAACAGAGGGAAGGACTTACTTCCTACCTCCAGTGTGATTTTGGCACAGAATCCAGAATATCCCTGTGTGCATGGGGCTGGTGGCCTTTATCCTTTCTGCAAGTTTCCTGAGACCACAGTGACAACCCTGAGACTACCACCCCATCCCTTTCATTTCACCACTACACATCCAGCTGCTTTGGTATTCAAGCTGTAGTTCATGCCCTCTGACATTTAATCCAAGTCTGAGCCCTCTATTGAGTCTATTTTCCACCAGAAGGTTACATGCTTCTAAAATAGCCATTCATCTTCCAGAGGTCTGATTATCAGTTTAGGGGTCTTGAAAGTGAAAGTAAAGTCACTTAGTCCTGTCTGACTCTTTGCGACCCCATGGACTGTAGCCCATCAGGCTCCTTCATGCATGGGCTTGACTCCATTTCAACTCCCCAAGTTCCTTCCCTGTTTACTCTCCCTCAGCCTAGGAATGATAATTGCTTTGTCAGTTACTACTCTGCATCCCACAAAATTATCCTATTTAATAAGTCCCTTGGAATGCAAGGAGATCCAACCAGTCCATCCTAAAGGAGATCAGTCCTGGGTATTCATTGGAAGGACTGATGCTGAAGTTGAAACTTCAATACTTTGGCTACCTTATGCGAAGAGTTGACTCACTGGAAAAGACTCTGATGCTGGGAGTGATTGGGGGCAGGAGGAGAAGGGGACGACAGAGGATGAGATGGCTGGATGGCATCACCGACTGGATGAACATGAGTTTGGGTAAACTCCAGGAGTTGGTGATGGACAGGGAGGCCTGGTGTGCTGCAATTCATGGGGTCGCAAAGAGTCAGACATGACTGAGTGACTGAACTGAACTGATCAGATCAGATCAGTCTCTCAGTCGTTCACTAAATCTTCCTGTTCAAATTACGTATGGGATTTCTATATCCTTATCATTGATACTAGAAGTCCTAGTAAAATCTTGAACCATTCATATAAATAAAATGTTACATGCAGGACTTTTCTCTTTCGCCTCATGAGCCAAATTTAGACGATGATAAGGACAGTTTTTCCTTAAATTTTAATGAATTGGGAAGACTTGAACTTACACTACAATCTCATAAACAGATAGGCCCCAAATGTACAGCCCTTAGTTCATAGGTTTTGAAGTGGGTGGTCAAATGAGGGTAGAAACCTGGAAGCTGTGACTGGTAAAAATTAGTTATTTGCTTTGTTCCTAATTTTTATGTCATATTGTCCCATCAACAATTGTAATTATTTTAACATTTTTTATTTCCATAAAAGAAAAAAAATTGTAATATATCTATTAAAAACCTGAGTGGAAAACTAAAAATGAAGAGAAAAAGGAATTTAAAGAAGGAAGAAAAAAGAGAAAGAGGGAAAAGAAGTATGTGGGTATGAGTGTGTGGCAGAGAGAAAGAAAGAAACACCAGGTGGTAGATGAGGTATGGTACCAGGTGCTGGAACAGAAGCAACACATTCTTATAAAGCATCAAAGTTCTCAGTGTACAAAACACTTATAACTTGATTAGTTGTATAGGATTTATCAGATGCTTGATAAAAAAAAAATACCTTAAGCTCTGTTTCAGTTTACAGATGGATATTAATTTCAAGCACTCACTTCTTTGTTACAACAAAACCACGACCCTTGAATTATCATCATTCCTAAAGAGTAGAAGAAAGGAAGTTGATGTTATAGGTACTTCAATTCTTCTTGAAAGCTTTCATAAACACTTACATTAAAGGTCAAATGGATTAAGGTTTTACAACATATAAATACCAAAAACTATTCTAACCTCTGCTGAACTATAAGCAGGTAAACTCAAAAATCATAAAAAAAAAAATGCAAGCAAACCAGATTAAGCACTGCCTTGTGACCAACATCCTCAAAATTACATAATGCTGCTTCTCAAGTAGGATTTTTTTATTTGTTAAAGATGTTCTCTGTGCCATATTTATAAACATAAATTTAATATATATATATATCAAAAATAGAAAGAAAGAAATATCTTTTATTCTTTATCAAGTGGACATTTGCTTAATAAAATCCAATAAATATTTTCATCTTGGACCAGCGAGCTTTTTATGGAACCCTAATTTCACTTCTGAAAAAGTAGTATCCAGTTACAATAATGAAACTTTAGAGATAAGCTTCACATTCAAACAGCCCTAATTTAGGACAACTGAATATTAAAAATAAAATTAATCCTAAATAGTATGCAAACTGTTCTCAGAAGGTCATACTCTTGTGAGATCCTATTTGTCCAAAAATCTTTTGAAAAATGGATCCCATTTCTTCTATCAGAAATATTGCCCCAGAGTACTATTCTAACAGAGTACTTTGACTTGATCTGAGTGAAGTATTAGCTTCTTAGTCTTTTATTAACAAAGTTTCATGATAAAAGCTTCATTCCTGAGTCAGGCTCAATTCATTAATGGGAAGAGAAGAACCACTATACTTTGCAGAGTCAAAGGCCAAAACCCACAGGTAAGGAAGTTTTCAATCACACTTTTAATAATCTAATTGCAACTGATCAGGACCCTACAGGGCCTTCCCAGAACAGGGCTCTCCCCATGTCTTCTGTTTGCCTTTTCTCTGTAGAGAAACTTTAGTTGATGAATAAATTTTCAGAAAAGTAAGAAAACACAGAAAGGAAAACAGTCAAGTAAGACAAAATAATAATAGTTTAGCTATTAAACAGTCAAGAACTTTTAGTTCCTCCTCAAAGGCTATAAATAATATTTGGAACCTTGTACTCTGAGATATTTTGCAGATACTGAAACCCTCATCAGATGGAAGAAGTTAACTGTATGCTGCCCACAAGCAAGTAGACCCCAACTGGTTGGAACCAGAAGGCTGATGATCTTGATGCCTGATTACCTCATCACCAACCAATTAGAAGACTAGCCACGAGTCAATCACAAACCCTACAACCCCCCTCCCTCATCTTGTCTTTAAAAACTTTTCCCTAAAAGCCTGTAAGGAGCTGGGGTCTTTTAAGCAGTAGCTGCCCTGGACTCCTTGATTGGTGTTCTGGATTCCTTGCTTGGTACCCTGCAATAAACATTCCTTCATCACAACCCAGTGTCAGTAAATTGACTTTATTGCATGCAGGCAAGCAGATCCAAGTTTATTTCAGTAACAATTTTCATAATGGCTCTTAAAATGCACATAAAGAGAGAGGCAGTGATTCCCTCCAGGGATATTTCCCAATTACCTTGTTGCTTCCTTCTGAAATAATCACTTAAGCCTCCAAAGGGATACATGGTCAATAGGTATGGTAGGTGAATATTTGGAAATACTGGACATGAATTCCAACAACACAGGAGAGAAAGTGTGGGAAAGACAGGTATAAAGTTTGCTGACTCCCATCCCCCATAAAAGTAGTATCCTCTTAGGGAGCCACAGGCAATGATTTATGTGTTGCTGTTCAGCAGCAAAATTGTGTCCGACTTTGTTACCCCATGAACTGCAACACACCAGGCCTTCTTGTCCTTTACTATCTCCCACCAACTCATGTCCATTGAGTCAGTGATGCCATGCAACCATCTCATTCTCTGTTGGCCCCCTTCTCCTCCTGCCTACAGTCCTTCCCAGAATCAGGGTCTTTTCCAATGAGTTGGCTCTTCCCATCAGGGGGCCAAAGTATTAGAGCTTCAGCTTCAGCATCAGTCCTACCAATGAATATTCAGGGTTAATTTCCTTTAGGGTTGTCTGATTTGATCTGATCTCTATCCAAGGGACTCTCAAGAGTCTTCCCCAGCACCACAAATCAAAAGCCTCAATTCTTCAGCACTCAGCCTTCTTTACGGTCCAACTTTCATCTATGCATGACTACTGGGAAAACCACTGCTTTGGCAATAGGAACATTTGTCAGCAAAGTGATATCTCTACTTTTTAATACACTGTCTAGATCTATCATAGCTTTTCTTCTAAGGAGCAAGTGGCTTTTAATTTCATGTCTGTAGTCACTGTCCACAGTGATCTGGGAGCCCAAGAAAAGAAAGGCTGTCACTGTTTCTTCTTTTTCCCCATTTATTTGCCATGAAGTGATGGGAGTGGATGCCATGATCTTGGTTTTTTGAATATTGAGTTTTAAGCCAGCTTTTTCACTCTTCTCTTTCACCCTCATCAAGAGACTCTTTAGTTCCTCTTTGCTTTCTGCAATTAGAGTGGTATTATCTGTATTTTGAGGTGTATAGATATGATATACAATATTTGGGATTAATCTCAGGAGGTCAGAATCTGCACAGAACTGAACAAAGGCTGTAAGGTTGATTGAAACGTGGTGAAGGAGAAATGGTGGTTATCAAAATGAAAGTACCTCTATGTTTTTTCCAAAACCTTGTCCTGGGGAAGAAAAGTGATACAGTCTGGAGATTTCAAGAGAAGCATCCATTATGTGAAGAGTTACAGTCTAGCTGTTACTTAGCGAGACATTAAGGTTCAAGATGTGTGGGCAGCTTATGTACCTACTGCTGCTACTGCTAAGTCACTTCAGTCGTGTCTGACTCTGTGCGACCCCATAGACGGCAGCCCACCAGGCTCCCCCATCCCTGGGATTCTCCAGGCAAGAACACTGGAGTGGGTTGCCATTTCCTTCTCCAATGCATGAAAGTGAAAAGTGAAAGGGAAGTTGCTCAGTCGTGTCCGACCCTCAGCGACCCCATGGACTGCAGCCTTCCAGGCTCCTCCATCCATGGGATTTTCCAGGCAAGAGTACTGGAGTGGGGTTTACCTACACAGAACATCAAAAGAAAAAAAAAGAAAATCTCTCTGGTATGAGCTGAAGGGAATGTCCACTAAATGTTGTTCCTGGGGTCAGGCTGGGGTGACAATATCAGTGAGATTGAGGGGGGAGCAACAGTTTGAGAAAATTGAATGAGGGAGTTCTGTTTCTCTTTTGGTGGGAAGGTAATGAAAGAATGAGGAAACAAATCATTTTAGGAGACTGGATAATAAGGATCTCTCGCGAAGGGTATATAAGCAGAGGTTTTGGTTAGAGGTGGATGAAAAAGAAGAAATACGACAAAGTGTAGACAAAAAGGGAAGATGGTAGTAATGCAGTAGGGGTGTCCTGATGGATCTTGTTTTAGCTTCTTGGCTGATTATTCCATGGTGTAATCTGATTATTTTATGGGTCTTAGAAAAGGAGTCTATTTCATAATGTTGTCTGGTTCTAGAGTAAGGGTATTTAATAAAAGCCTGGCAATACTCAAGGATATCCAAATAGATGTGATTAGATCTCCTAAAGTCCAAGAGGGCCTTTCTGTAATATTTTATAAGGGATTATCTATGTAGATAGGATGGCAGAGAGTACAGAGTTCTGAGAATCAAAGGGTAATCAGAGATAAAGACAAGACTCTGGGCCAAAACAGGTTAAATGCCTCAGAGAGTTTGGGTAGTTTAACTTTCAGAGTGCTATCGACCCATTGTATTTTTCCATAGAATTGATGGTGGAAAGGACACTTAGCTTTGTGAAAATGGAAATAACTTGTTGAATATCCAGAATAATCTTACCAGTGAAGTAAATGCTCCTGTTTTTAAAGAAGAAATTTGAAAGGAAAGTCCCAAATAGTAAATCTTAGTTATAGGGGTGGCAGTAGTCTATTTTCAAGGAAAAGCTTTTTCATTCAGTTCAGTTCAGTCACTCAGTCATGTCTGACTCTTTGTGACTCCATGAACTGCAGCATACCAAGATTCCCTGTCCATCACCAACTCCCGGAACATTCTCAAACTCATGGCCATCAAATAGGTGATTCCATTCAACCATCTCATCCTCTATCGTCCCCTTCTCCTCCTGCCTTCAATCTTTCCCAGCATCAGAGACTTTTCTAATGAGTCAGTTCTTCGTACCAGGAGGCCAAAGTATTGGAGCTTCAGCATCAGTCCTTCCAGTGAATATTCAGGACTGATTTCTTTTAGGATTGATGGGTTTGACCTCCTTGTAGTTCAAGGAACTCTCAAGAGTCTTCTCTAACACCGCAGTTCAAAAGCAACAATTATTTGGTGCTCAGCTTTCTTTATGTTCCAACTCTCACATCCATACACGGCTACTGGAAAAGTTTATAGCCACCCTGAAAACATTTGGATTGTGATTACAATATATTAGGACTCATGAGATTTGGGGGGCTGAATGAAATTAATTTCATAATGGAAAAAGTGATTGGCTTTGGGGCTTGTCTAACTTGAGGTATAACATACTAGGAAAATACTCAGCATGCATTCATGCTAAGTTTCTTCAGTCGAGTCTGACTCTTTGCAACCCTCCCTATGGACGTATCCTACCAGGCTCTTCTGTCCATGGGATTGTCCAGGCAAGAATACTGGATTGCCCTGCTCCCACTGGAAGATGAAGACATCCTCCAGGGTGTCTTCCTGACCCAAGGATCAAACCCAAGTCTCTTATGTCTCCTGCATTGGCAGACAGGTTCTTTACCACAAGTGCCACCTGGAAAGTGCCATACTCAGTATATAGTTAGAGTATACCAAAAATATATCAAAATTATCAAATAAAAATATTCAGTAAGATTGGAATATGTCCTAAACATTTGTGTATTAATAAAATTCTACAGAAAATGATATGAATTCTTAATCAATAGTCACTGATCTAGAATATATTGCAACTAGAAACAGTTGCAATCAAGTTTAACATTTAAAAAATTAACTGAAATTAGAATAACACTATACTGCTGTCTAATTTCACACAAAACATCGAGACTCATAAACAAAAGATGTCTCTGGCAGCAAGAGCAAGGAAACTTCACTAAAATCTTCACACCATTTCTGAAATATGTATGTAAATAACATTTACCCACACAACTTTAACCTAGGGAATGCTATTTTCTTTTCTCATTTGATAGTGCTTCCAGTTCAAATCATCACTAGCAATATATCAAAGAAATTGAAACATTTTACCATGTCTCTTTTCATAAGGTGAAAACAAATCATTTGTGAATTTTCCAGAAGCTCTCTCCTCACGATTTGATTTAGGAGTGGCAAAATAATAAAAGTTTTCAGGAAGTTTGAACACTTAATTTTAAAGAATCATGGGTCACTGAGGGAAAAATTTCTTAGCTACCTATTTAAAGTGAGAGCAAAACATTTTAAAAGGAAATATAGGAGCTTCCATGTTTGTGAATAATATTAACTCTTTCAAAAGTGAGAGGGCACTGTTCTCTTATCTGATATCTACTTTGCCTTGCAGGTAGATTACTCAGAAGATAAATAAAAATGTTTTACAATTCAGTTCAGCTCAGTTCAGTTGCTCAGTCATGTGCAACTCTTTGCGACCCCATGAATTGCAGCACTCCAGGCCTCCCTGTCCATCACCAACTCCCGGAGTTTACCCAAACTCATGTCCATCCAGTCAGTGATGCTATCCAGACATCTCATCCTCTGTCGTCCCCTTCTCAACCTGCCCCTAATCCCTCCCAGCATCAGGGTCTTTTCCAATGAGTCAACTCTTCACAAGAGGTGGCCAAAGTATTGGAGTTTCAGCTTTAGCATCATTCCTTCCAAAGAACACCCAGGACTGATATCCTTTAGAATGGACTGGTTGGATCTCCTTGCAGTCCAAGGGAATCTCAAGAGTCTTCTCAAAAACCACAGTTCAAAAGCATCAATTCTTCAGCACTCACCCTTCTTCACAGTCCAACTCTCACATCCATACATGACCACAGGAAAAACCATAGCCTTGACTAGATGAACCTTTGTTGTCAAAGTAATATCTCTGCTTTTTAACATTTGTCTAGGTTGGTCACAACTTTCCTTCCAAGGAGTAAGCGTCTTTTAATTTCATGGCTGCAATCACCATCTGCAGTGATTTTGGAGCTCAAAAAAATAAAGTCTGACACTGTTTCCACTGTTTCCCCATCTATTTCCCATGAAGTGATGGGACTGGATGCCATGATCTTCGTTTTCTGAATGTTGAGCTTTAAGCCAACTTTTTCACTCTCCACTTTCACTTTCATCAAGAGGCTTTTGAGTTCCTCTTCACTCTCTGCCATAAGGGTGGTGTCATCTGCATATCTGAGGTTATTGATATTTCTCCCAGCAATCTTGATTCCAGCTTGTGCTTCTTCCAGCCCAGCATTTCTTATGATGTACTCTGCATAGAAGTTCAATAAGCAGGGTGAAAATATATAGCCTTGACATACCTTTTTCTATTTGGAACCAGTCTGCTGTTCCATGTCCAGTTCTAACTGTTGCTTCCTGACCTGCATATAGGTTTCTCAAGAGGCAGGTCAGGTGTCCTGGTATTCCCATCTCTTGAAGAATTTTCCACAGTTTTACAGTTAAGCTGGTGCAAAAGTGATTTTGCCAATGAGAAATAAGTTTGCTTATTCCTGTAGCATAAAAATCCTTGCCTTGGGATTCAGTAAACTCTTGGAAAGCATTTTCTGCCTCTTGGTGGTTGTGGGATCATTTTCCCTGCAAAAAGTTGTCCTCGTGTGGAGATGCTTGATGAAGTAGTAGTTGATTGTCAAGAGGTCAGGTGAATGTGGTGGTTGAGGCATAACTACGTAGCCCAATTCCTTCAACTTTGGAAGCGTTGGTTATGCAATGTGTAGTCGGACGTTGTGGAGAAGAATTGGGCCCCTTTTGTTGACCAATGCCTGCTGCAGGCATTGCAGTTTTTGGTGCGTCTCATCGATTCGTTGAGTGTACTTCTCAGACGTAACGGTTTTGCTGGAACGGGATTAAGAAAGCTTTACTGGATCAGATGGCTACAGACCACCAAACAGTGACCATGACCTTTTTTTGGTGCAAGTTTGGCTTTGAGAAGTACTTTGGAGCTTCTTGGCCCAACCTCTAAGCTGGTTGTCACTGGTTGTCATATACAATCCACTTTTCTTCCCATCACAATCCAACTGAGAAATGATTCACTCTTGTATAGAATAAGAGAAGATGACACTTTAAAACAACATTTTTTTTTTTTTTTTGGTCAGCTCAAGAGGCACCCATTTCCTGAGCTTTTTCACATTTCCAACTTGCTTCAAATGCCAAAAGACCACAGAACAGTTGACACTGAGTTTTTTGGCAGCTTCTCATGTAGTTGTAACAGAATCACCTTCAAATAAAGGCTCTCAATTGTTGTCGTCAACTTCCAATGACCAGTAGTGTGTTCCTCATGTTCAAGGCTCTCAACTCCTTTGCAAAACATCCTGAACCATTGTACATTCATCAGCAGTTCCTGAGCCAAATGCATTGTGGATGTTGCAATTTGTCTCCACTGCTTTATGATCCATTTTGAACTCAAATAAGAAAATTGCTAAAATTTGCTTTTTGTCTAACATCATTTACATAGCCTAAAATAAAACAAACAGCAAGTAATAAGTCATTAGCAAAAAACATAAAGCAAGAAATGTGCATTAAATTGATGTATAACATAACCACATTTATTTAGAATGTATTCCAATTTCAAATGGCAAATTTCAATAATTCAAAAACCACAGCTACTTTTGCACCAACTTAATATCTTACATTAAAAGCAAGCCAAAATCCAAGAAATTTTTGTTATTTTAAAAGAGATAAAACTAAATTTAGTTTTGCATCAGCATAATATTTGAAGCTAAACTCATCAAACCATGGTCAGTATCGGTAAACACAAAATCCCTTTCCTTAAACTTTCTGCAACTTTGCGTATGCATTCAGGTTTTATCTTACACTTTCTTCTTTGTCATTCCCGAACAACACATTATTTTACTTTAGGACAATACTACTTTCTTCTTCCTTAATGAATCTTTCATAATTTGCATATAAAGTTGTTACACTCTGTATTGCTATTTCTACAACACTGCTACTCACATGCACTGATTATCAATTTTAACCACAGTAACTTTTACTTCATAGAGAAAATTAAGAGATGGATGACTGAACTGTTTGTCATACACAAGCATTTTGTAGTTGACTAGCAGAGCTCACAGACATACATCTCAGAACTTTTTACAGCCATACATATTTTTTATAGTGCAACTTCTCAAGGTAGCAAAAATGAGCACATTCATTAATAGACCCAGAGGGATATAGAGTCTCTCTCCATAAGAAAATAAGAGGCAAAAATATACAAACTATTTTTATTATTTCAGTATTCTCTCCTATTTAGAAATTATCTAGATAGCTAATGAATATTCACTAATTTCTTAAATTAGCTTAAATTTGAGATTTTAAATTACCCAAAGATCTTGGAAACTATCTTCAAGTTGGCACACTAAAAAATATGATGGTTAAAAGATATTTGCAGGAAAATGCTTTAATTTGGTTAAACATAAATTTACATTTTTCAAATCTAGTAGATGTAATAGCAGCTTATTCAAGGAGTGAAACTCCAATAGTTTAAAGAACATATCTAAGTGGAATAAAGTGTATGTTTATTTTTTATTTGACATTGATAAGTCAGAAGACACTGTTTTTATTATAGCAACAATATTTTTTTAAAAAGTCTTGTTTGCCAAAGAGTTCCCCAAATTATGTAAAATGAATCCTTAAAACACTTGTGTTAGTTTCTAAGGGAATACCTGTTTCACATTGAAAGCATTACAAATTTAATTCTCCGAATTTAGGGGAAATTTAGTAACATTCAACTAGTATAGACATTTATTTATCTTTAAGCCAATCAGAATAGAACTTCCTTAAGAGATTATAAAATCTAATTTGGTAACACCATACAGAGGTAGCAAAATACTACACAACTCATAGATACATAAATATGCATGTAGACACACAAAACTGTAGCTCAAGGAGGACCAGGAGGTCCACTGACTTACAATGTTTGCAATTTTCTTTTTTTTAATATAAATTTATTTATTTTAATTGGAGGCTAATTACTTTACAATATTGTATTGGTTTTGCCATACATCAACATGAATCCACCACAGTGTACACGTGTTCCCCATCCTGAAGCCCCTCCCACCTCCCTCCCCATTACTCCCATCATGGCCAATTTCAAGCTACCAACACAAGATTACTAACTGTTGTGTTAGGAATTGATGTATGAAGAGTTTCTCAGGACTTGGTATGACCCAGCTCCAGCTCACCAATTCTGCCTTTCTTTAAAAAGTAAAAATAATTTGGTGAAATTGATACTTTTCTACTTAGTGTTTTTTTCAAAGACTTGAAGAAAATAGTCTTGTTATGACTAATTGTATTTTATATACTAAACTAAACTGTAGTTTATTTGAGAAGACTGGTCATAATACAAAACTGATGGAGTTGAAAACAAGTATATACGTTGGCTATGATGATACTCAATTTTTCATCATTCAACTTTTCAATTTTATAGACAGAAAAGGAAAACAAGTAAAAGATAATACAGATACCTTAAGAGAACTTATCAGGAAGCAGAATAAAAAAGTAATTTATAAGAATAAAGTTATAAATTAATTGCTATGCTAAGTCACTTCAGTCGTGTCTGACTCTGTGCGACCCCATAGACGGCAGCCCACCAGGCTCCACCGTCCCTGGGATTCTCCAGGCAAAATTAATTGAGGAAAGATAATTAGAAGACAAGAATTATTTAAGTTAGAAAGTAAGAAACAATGTGAGTATATTCCATATCTAATATAATCTTAAACTGCTTCCACATTAAACATTATCTTAATAATTACTTCCGTGCACAATTTATATAACACTTTCACATACATTTTCGCTCTCATGCAACTGTATCATTTTTGTTTTTTTCTAGAACAAAACAAAATGATATGGAGCCATCTAATTTGTTCTACACAGCAAATATGACCCTGATACTAAAATATAAAGTAAAAAAAGAAAAAAACAGAATACAAAACCATAGGCCAATCTCTTTTATGAATATACATATGGAAGTATGAAAGTATTAGCACAGAACTAAGAAATACATTAAAAATAAAGTATAAAATAATATTTAATGTTTAATTCATACATGTAGGGATAGTTAACTTTTAATTAATCTATTAATATTCAGTTCAGTTCAGTTCAGTCAGTCATGTCCGACTCTTTGCGACCCCATGAATCGCAGCACGCCAGGCCTCCCTGTCCATCACCAACTCTCGGAGTGTACTCAGACTCACGTCCATCAAGTCAGTGATGCCATCCAGCCATCTCATCCTCTGTCGTCCCCTTCTCCTCCTGACCCCAATCCCTCCCAGCACCAGAGTCTTTTCCAATGAGTCAACTCTTCGCATGAGGTGGCCAAAGTACTGGAGTTTCAGCTTCAGCATCATTCCTTCCAAAAAATCCCAGGGCTGATCTCCTTCAGAATGGACTGGTTGGATCTCCTTGCAGTCCAAGGGAATCTCAAGAGTCTTCTCCAACACCACAGTTCAAAAGCATCAATTCTTCAGCGCTCAGCCTTCTTCACAGTCCAACTCTCACATCCATACATGACCACGGGAAAAACCATAGCTTTGACTAGATGGACCTTTGTTGGCAAAGTAATGTCTCTGCTTTTCAATATGCTATCTAGGTTGGTCATAACTTTGCTTCCAAGGAGTAAGCGTATTTTAATTTCATGGCTGTAGTCACCATCTACAGTGATTTTGGAGCCCCAAAAAATAAAGTCTGACAATGTTTCCACTGTTTCCCCATCTATTTCCCATGAAGTGATGGGACCGGATGCCATGATCTTCGTTTTCTGAATGTTGAGCTTTAAGCCAACTTTTTCACTCTCCACTTTCACTTTCATCAAGATGCTTTTGAGTTCCTCTTCACTTTTTGCCATAAGGGTGGTGTCATCTGCATATCTGAGGTTATTGATATTTCTCCCGGCAATCTTGATTCCAGCTTGTGTTTCTTGCAGTCCAGCATTTCTCATGATGTACTCTGCATATAAGTTAAATAAACAGGGTGACAATATACAACCTTGACGAACTCCTTGTCATATTTGGAACCATGTCCAGTTCTAACTGTTGCTTCCTGACCTACATACAAATTTCTCAAGAGGCAGATCAGGTGGTCTGGTATTCCCATCTCTTTCAGAATTTTCCACTGTTTATTGTGACCCACACAGTCAAAGTCTTTGGCATAGTCAATAAAGCAGAAACAGATGCTTTTCTGGAATTCTCTTGCTTTTTCCATGCTCCAGCGGATGTTGGCAATTTGATCTCTGGTTCCTCTGCCTTTTCTAAAACCAGCTTGAACATCAGGAAGTTCACGGTTCACATATTGCTGAAGCCTGGCTTGGAGAATTTTGAGCATTACTTTACTAGCGTGTGAGATGAGTGCAATTGTGCTGTAGTTTGAACATTCTTTGGCATTGCCTTTCTTTGGGGTTGGAATGAAAACTGACCTTTTCCAGTCCCTTATAGCTTTGACTAGCTTACCATAAAAGTGCTCAGAACACTTGTATTAGTCTACATATGGGCAAAATCTCTAAGACAAAGTCTCATGTATAATAAAGTTTTGAACATCTAATATAGTCCATTGAATACTGTACTGAAAGTGGAAAACAAAATGATTTTATGGTTACAAAAGGGTTGCAGGTATATCAGTTGTTTCCCCTCTTGATCTTGTGGCTGACCCGGAGTTGAGGTTCACTATCACTGGCCATGAGGATGGTATATATCAATACCAGGAGACCAGAGAAATATCAAAATTCAAAGGATGGTTTCTTCTGAATGTATATCATTTCTGCACTGCTGTGAAGCTGAAAAATTGTAAGCAAACCATCATAAGTTTGGGACCATCTGTACTTACAACTCTGAAAGCCACACAGGTAAAACAGTGTTCTATGAGAAGAACTAACGAGGTTCTTAGGGGACCACAGAAGCTAACTTTTAATTCTGGATCTGCAGAATGCATAGAAGTTAGCAGTGCAAATAGAATAAAATATCTAAGAAGGGTACATGGCATTAATATATCGCTTTCCATTTTGCCTCAGTTACTCCAACATTCACTCATTCTCTTGCTCTCTTTCTCTCATTCACACACACACACACATTTTTTGAAACTTTTGAGAGTCACCTGGACAAATAATGCCCCTTTAAATGTTTATTTTTTTTAAAATTGCAGGATAATTCTTTACAATGTTGTGGGGGGTTTTGCCATACAACAACACAAATCCCATCTCTCTTGAGCCCCCACCCCCACCCCCATCCCATTCTACCCCTCTAGGTCATCACAAAGTATGGTAGGCTCTTTGTATTATACAGCAGCTTCCAGCTTTTTATCTATTTTACACATGGTAGGGTGTATATGTCAATGCTACTTTCTCAATTAGTTCTACCCTCTCCTTCCCCTGCTGTGTCCACCAGGTCATTCTTTACATCTGTGTCTCTATTTTTCCTCTGTAAATAGGTTCAGAAGTATTATTTTCTAGATTTCATATATATGCATTAATATATATTTTTTCCTCTTTCTTACTTACTTCACTCTGTTTAACAGGCTCAAGGTTCATCCACCTCAATACAACGGACTCAAATTTTTCCATTCTATGGCTGAGTAACATTCCACTGTACATACGTACCACAACTTCTTTATCCATTCATCTGTTGATGGACATCTAGGTTGCTTTCATGCCCTGTATACTGTAAATAATGCTGCAATGAACAGTGCATGTATCTTTTAGAATTATTGTTTTCTCAGGGTATATGCCCAGTAGTGGGACTGGTAGGTCATATGGTAGATTTATTCCTACTTTGTTAAGGAATCTCCATACTGTTTTCCATAGTGGCTGTACCAATTTACATTTCCACCAACACAGCAGTGCAGTTCCCATTTCTCCACATCCTGTACACTTTTATTGTTTGTAGTATTTTTTCCTTTTTCTTTTTTTTATTTTTTAACTTTACAATATTGTATTGGTTTTGCCATATATCGACATGAATTCACCACAGGTATACACATGTTCCCCATCTTGAACCCTCCTCCCTTCTCCTTCCCCGTACCATCCCTCTGAGCTTACTGGCCATCTGCATGTCTTCTTTGGGGAAATGTCTGCCTAGGTCTTCTGCCCATTTTTTGATTAGGCCCTTTGTGTAATATTGAGCTATATGAGTTGCTTATGTATTTTGGAGATTAATCCTTTGTCAGTTGCTTCATTTGCTACTATTTTCTTCCATTCTGAGGGATGTCTTTTAATCTTGTTTATTTTTCTTGCTGTACAAAAGCTTTTAAAATAATTCCATATTCATGTTTCTGAAGAAATACTAAAAGTGTGTATATATATGTGTATATATATATATATATATATATATATATATCACAGTACCACTTTGCAGTTAATTCTGTTAGAAAACTTGCATTCATAATGGATGAACTTTACTTTCAATTTCTTGTAAGTGGAAAGATAATACTACCTTTTAAATAGTTTCGGAACTTTTATAATTGTTTCACCTAAATTTAATTTGGCAATTGTTCTTAAGCTACCTGACTATATCATGTGTTTTCAAAGTATATTATCTCTGTTTCCCTCATATTTTATTGGTATCCAGGACTTCATCACAATGTGATTATCTCTCTGGAGTATTGTTACATGGCAGCCCTGAGTTAGCTTTACTAACTAATTATAATACGAAAGTCAGGAGCTTAAATTCTATATGAAAATAAACACAAATGACTCATTAAATATTTAACTTGTCTGATGGGAACACAGGCATATTCACAAGTATCTTACTTAGCCATGATGAATGTATCATCATGCTTAAAAAAAAAAAGCATTTAAGAACATAGGTGAGTAAATTATGAGGTCAGTTAAGAGAGATTCTGTACATTATGTTATAAGTTAAAATGCTTAAGATATCCATGTCTGCTTTTTTCAATTAAGACTGATTTCATTCTATTTTAATATGTTTCAAGGAAAAATATTTAAGGTATATACATATTAATTTTTTATGTTTCTTTTATTTAGTTATTCTTTGATTGGCTACTAGTCCACATAAACTAAAATGAGATATATTCTGTACTTTACCAGAATAAAGTTTTATTTTATTATTATTGATTAAAAAGAAGATGGAAAACATGTTTTTGCATATCAACTAATCTGGGGATCTACTTCATAGTGCTATATATGGTTAATTTAAACTAAATAGTAACAACTAATGTAATACTCTGGCATTATATTTAAGGCCACACTCTGCTTTTAGATAAAAATACCTTTGCTTTGAGTTTTAAATATTTGTAAAACTATCTCAACATATATACCTCTCAAATTTATAAGAGAAATAGGATGAGATATAGGACAAACACTCTATGGGAACTGCTATTGTGGCCTGAATTCAGGCTGGCCAGGTAGAATTTCTCTGATCTAAGACAGTGATCACTGAAGTGATACCTGTGTTAGGAAACTACACTCTGGAAGAGGAGAATGACAAAGTAGGGCTGAATGTGTGCCCTGTATTTGAATTAGAAGACCAATATTCTGAGTTTATTCAAAATTAAATTTACTCAAAATTAAAGTATTCATTATAATAAAAAGTTATGGATTTGAGTCACTCTAAAATGTGAAAGAAAAAAATTAATGCATTGTGATTTGAGGAAGAAAAATGAAAAGCTTGGTGAAAAGGCCATATTAGCACAGGTGTATCTGAAAGCAGAAATAATGAGTTTCTGTTATATAGTTTTAATGATATTTGTATTGCTCAATAATGGATTTGGCCTTTATAATTAATACTGTAATAAAAAATAAAGTTCAGTGGGATTTAGCTCTGCCTTGGAACTAATATAGCTTAATTTCTACTTATGATATTATTTTTTTCATAAAACTAATATTTGATGTTCCTGAGCTTTGATTCTATTTTTTATGTGTTGGCCTATTTCTAATGTGAAGAAACTTTTCAGGTTTATGACACATGCTGTAGGTAAAAAGTCTGTTCACCAAAAAAAGTGTTATGCTTCATAAAAATGCTTTCTTTGGCCAAGAAGATTTTACTCCCATTAAATATGCATTGAAAATGATCTTTTCTGTCAGGCTTAGGCCTGTCATTTCTGGCATAAATGCTTAAATTTTTGTCCCTAAGCACTGACCAGTTAGGGCTAATACAGCTAAAATTTTTAAACTGATATAAAATATGTTTGATAACAATGTGCAAATTAGTACCCTGCTCAGCATGATCAAAATCCTCTATTATATTGGCATCACCCTTACTTTTGATGTGATTATACATTTATTTCCTCATATTATTCTACTTTTGGTGCTGTTATAAAAAGTACATATAATTTCCCAAAGGTACAGATGCAAATCCTATCCTTTGAACAACTATACTGCAAGCAATTAATAGGGCCAGTTCAACACTTTTACTAACATACAACTACACCTACCCAAATATCCATGTCCAAGGTAAAAAATTCAAATAACAATGCACTGAAATAAGTTCTGAAAGACTCATACAACCAGAGTCTGTTATAATATATGTGTGTAATTTCATCCCTGGGTAATTTGATTTTGACAAGTTAGAGAAAAGACATTTCAGAAAAAGGAACAAAAGATGCAAAGACTAAGAGTTAATTACAGTAGCAGACATGTCAAAAGATATTTAACCACGTTTATAAGTCAAATGGTAAACATTAGCAAAGTTAATCTTATTAACTCAATTTCAGAAAAGAGATGCTTCTTCTTGCTCATGTTAGAGAGCCATTAGAATTTGTCTAAAAATGGAGTGGAGATGGAATTTATTACACAGAAGTTTTATATAAACGCATCCATTATAACAAAAATGCAAGCCTTCTTTAATATAAAAACAGTAATTGTTACAAGTATACAAACGTTTAGTATCATTCATAATAAGAGGCATAAACATTCAAAGTGCAGTGAGATATACTTTTTAAGCTCAGAGGAGCTGAAATCTAAAATTCAGCCCATGCTTCTGTTACAGAGGCTACCAGAAAACAGGCCCTCTTCAACACTGCTTCTGGGAGTGCAAAAACGTAGTAACTTCTAGGGAGGGCAACCTACTGTCCATTAAGATAACAAATAAATTTACTTGTGATGCAAAAATTTCATTTACAGCACTCTGTCCTGTTGGTCTTCTTGCATACACATAAAATACTGTGTGTGTAATGCTGCTCATTGGAATGTGGTTAGTATCAAAAATGGAAACAACCAGTTGTGACTTGGTTAAATAACCAGGTTTATCCACACAAGGGCATACATTAGGATTGGGATGATCTCTTCTATGAATACAAAAATATTTCTAGAAGATAGTATCAATTTAAAATGGAAAAATAAAGAAGAATTACTGGGGATGGATAAAAACAGAGAAAAATAATACTTTTCTATGTGTTGCTTTTTCCTACTGTTTGGATTTTAAACTCGTTGAAGATAGTATAAAATGTCATTAATAAACAGATAATCTATATATCTACATATATATAGATAGATATAGATATGGATTTAGACATCATCTATGAATGGCTTCCCAGATGGCTCAGTGTTAAAACATCTGCCTGCCAATTCAGGAGCCACAGGAGATGCTTGCTCAATCCCTGAGTCAGGAAGATTTCCCTGGAGTAGGAAATGGCAACCCACTCCAATATTCTTGCTTAGAAAATCCCATGGACAGAGTAATCTTGTGGGCTACAGTTCATGGAATCACAAAGAATTGGACATGACTAAGCAACTCAGCTAGAGAAGGAAATGGCAACCCACTCTAGTGTTCTTGCTTGGAGAATCCCAGGGACGGGAGCCTGGTGGGCTGCCGTCTATGGGGTCGCACAGAGTCGGACATGACAAGTGACTTAGCAGCAGCAGCAACAGCAGCAAGCAACTCAGCATAGAACTTTGAAAAGGAGATGATATTTAGATAGCAATTTAAAGGTGGATGAAACTGGAGCCTATTATACAGAGTGAAGTAAGCCAGAAGGAAAAACATAAATACAGTATACTAACGCACATATATGGAATTTAGAAAGATGGTAACAATAACCCGGTGTACGAGACAGCAAAAGAGACACTGATGTATAGAACAGTCTTATGGACTCTGTGGGAGAGGGAGAGGGTGGGAAGATTTGGGAGAATGGCAATGAAACATGTAAAATATCATGTAGGAAACGAGTTGCCAGTCCAGGTTCGATGCATGATGCTGGATGCTTGGGGCTGGTGCACTGGGACGGCCCAGAGGGATGGTATGGGGAGGGAGGAGGGAGGAGGGTTCGGGATGGGGAACACATGTATACCTGTGGCGGATTCATTTTGATATTTGGCAAAACTAATACAATTATGTAAAGTTTAAAAATAAAATAAAATTGGAAGAATAAAAAAATAAAATAAAATAAAATAAAAAAATTTAAAGTATGTCACAAGAAAATCACAGGATAGGAGCACTTTGCTGAAGCTTCAAATCCTGGAGACAATTTCATCCTAGGTTTGACTTTAATGAAGTCAGAATTATTGTAATTTCCCAAGCAACATTTACCAGACACAATTACTGTATAGGTCCCCACTCTCAGCTTTGGTTGAGGAGCAAATGCTATAAGGAAGAATGATCCAAACCAGTACTGATGCACTGTTCAGAGAAATCTTCAGAATATCCAATTACATGGAAAGATAAGATTCTTGCTTGCCCTTTAAGGAAAAGGCAGAAAACATATGAATTGATATATTTGTATATTTTAATCAGAGTATGTAAAGTATATCTAGAATTTAAAAAGCATGAAAAAACAATGCAAAATACAGAAACTATGTTTCACAGCAAAGCCCTGGGTAATAACTGAAATAATAGAAAAAGTTAGTAATCAATTCATTAATAGAGAAGATAAAGTCTAAAACAAATATTCAATTAATCCCAAAAATGTAACAAAGAGGAAAACATTAAAAATGAATTAAAATAAAAAATAATGTCTTTGGCTTTTGCCAGTTACCTGTGAGCTGCATCACTTTGGCACTGCTTTAAATTCAAGTACCTTTTGGAATTTCTTGAAAATAGGAGAATCTTAAATTTCATTGCAAAGGCATAGGATGCCCACGGTTATGAATTCTCAGTGGAAATACATAATTTTTCCTCCTCCTCTAGTGCCAACTTTGAGACAGAGACAGAAAAGCCTCTGAGTGTCGCATTCTCCCCAGCAGGATTTATTTCTTTATCACCCTTTACACTGCAGCTGGAGAGTTTGAATTTTCTAGGAAATTCTTCACATTGGTTGTAATCTAAAGATTTTGTCTCTTATCTACAAATTCTAAGTTCAGGGCATACATTCTTTGACTTCAGATCTGGCAGAAAGTTTCAGCAGTAAACTCATTTTGGCACTAGCTGTGTTCTCTCTGACATTTCAGCCAATGTAACAACTGTTAATTCTTGGAACAATACTTTCTTGGTTTTTATTACTAAGGTGTCTCAACTAATGGTGCTATTTTGAAATTGTATGATTCTGCATTATTACTACTGAGAGAAAAATTTTTTTTTGGAAATAACATACAATTTAAATTTTACATTTCCCACTTTTAATAAGTATATGGTGAGAATAAGGAGAGTAAGTCTCAAATGATGCCAGATAACCTATTTCTCAAGACTTCTATAGTGTACAATGATGACAGTGTATGTTTCTTCCCAAAAAGGAAGACAGAAGTAGAAAGTAAAGTAAGAAATAATCTCTGAGGTACCAAGGTATAGCAGAGAAAGGCTCAGTTTACTTAGTAGAAATATTAAGTCTTCCTCACAGTATGATAAGGATGTTTGGTTTTGTTATTTTGGTTGTTTTAGTCTTTCTATGGACCTGTGCTATATAATTTAATTCCCCAAGGATTCCATTTTTATTTTATTTTTAATTTATTCTTACTTTGCCTGGTACCTTGCATTCAGAAATACTGCAGTGAAGTCTCTATTATGGAAAAAATTTATATCCTGGCTATTTGTTCTTGTGCAGATGGCTTCGGTTTTTTTCAACAATAAATACGAAAATAATAATTCCCTAACAAGCCTGTGGTGAGAGTTGTGTGAAGCAGAATTTATAAAGTTTCTAGGTCTTTAGGTCTTTCTAGATCTGTTCTTCACACAGATGTTACTCCTTCTTCTTCCACCTATTTTTCTTCCCTAACCCCCAAACTCTGTTTTCAACAAGATACTGAAGCCCAGCAAAGGGAGTGCTTTCATTTACCAACAATTAGGAACCAGTTGCAATGACTGGCACTTATATTGTGGGCTCCTCAGTCTCACCAAAACACAAGTTGTCAAACATCATTGACAGTAATTATGCATCATGCTGAATGTGCTTCTGTTGTTCACTTATTGCGGCACTTTGAATGGACTCATTCTGAGTCTCCATTTTTGCAGCTCAACAGACTTTACTAGTTTGTACAGAGCCTTAAAATCAAATTGGTTGCACTTTCCTTTCTGATTACAGAACACAGAAGAGGAAGAATGGCAATTATAGAAGGGATTTTTTATTTCATATTTTTCCAAGGTAGCTTATCTTGTTTTAACCTTCCAACTTTTAAGATATGGAATATAAGAAATCATGCAATAAGTAAAATTTCTCTTGGATTATTATTTTAAATAATATTAAAATTAAAAAGTGATATTATTCTTTAAATGCCTGAGTTAACATTTTTGCAGCAGTTTTAGATGTCATTCATTTATATTTTAGAGTCAGTTTATTTTTAATTCCTTGGAGGAGTATATCTCCAGGCATATCTAAGTTTATAATAAAAGCCAATAAGAAAATCAATTTTAATACACAGGAATTTGATTCCTAGGCAACTATTCAGAAACATATCTATTCAGCAAAATGAGATACGCCTCTCTGTGTGAATATGTAAAAACTTGGCCAAATAGAAAAAAGAAATACATATTTTTATATTCTGTCATCTATTTTTAAAAATATCCTGAGAAACTGAATGAAGTTCTTATTCAAAGTTTAAAGATAAGGAATTGGATAAATGCTTAAACGCACTAGGCAAAATGAAGAACTGAGTGAGTTTATTAGATATTCCAAATGAGAAAAGCACTATATAGTCTAGGCTGTATGATTAATGAAAGTTAGTTTTGGTTTTTATTGTCTGGATACCTAGTACATTCCCCAATCACACTGTGGAGGTGTGCAATAATGATGTATGTCTGAGATATGGAGAGCCTATCAAATTCACACTCTTTTCTGGAAAGAAGGCCTCAGGCCTCTTTCTAAAAGTTTTTGCCTTCTTCAATATGATTTTGATGAGTTAACAAAACCTATTGTCCCAGGTATGGGTGCATGAGTCAAAAGGAAAATAAGTATAGGACAGGCATGAGAGAGCACCTCTGTGTCACTTGGCTTAAGGTATTACCCAATAGCTACCCTTTGTTGCTGCTGCTGCTAAGTCACTTCAGTCGTGTCCGACTCTGTGCAACTCCATAGACAGAAGCCCACCAGGCTCCCCCATCCCTGTGGTTCTCCAGGCAAGAACACTGGAGTGGGTTGCCATTTCCTTCTCCAATGCATGAAAGTGCAAAGTGAAAGTGAAGTCACTTGGTCATATCCGACTCTTAGAGACCCCATGGACTGCAGCCTACCAGGCTCCTCTGTCCATAGCATTTTCCAGGCGAGAGTACTGGAGTGGGGTGCCATAGCCTTCTCCGGCTATCCTTTGTATTAGAATATAAAACTCACATGCAGGAACCATTTCACTCTTTGACTCTATAAATCTGACTCAGAGAAAAGTGGTTATACCTGTAGTCAATGATAATACATTGCAGACTTAAAAATTTTTTGAGAGTGCACAGCTCAAATTTGGTGTTCTTTATCAATTAAAAAAAAAAAAAATCATGTACCTAAAGAGAATATAGCAAAGATGAGTTGGGAGTAATGAATCCCTAATTTTATGTCAGAAGATTTGATGAAGACCACCAAAAGCATATACATCCATTTACATCTCCTAAAGAACATGTGGTTAGCTGGAAAAAAAAAATGTACTTGTATGAAAGCTTGAGACATCTTTTGATGATGAATTTCTGTTTTTCAGATCTCTTGCAGTTCAGTTTCTAGTTTTCCGCAAAACCTATTAGATACATATGTTGAGATCTCTTTACTTACATTAGATTCAATTTCCTATGGCAATTGAGAATTTAAAGAACCTTCACTTAAAGTGTCTGTGCTTCAGATCTTAAGTGTTCAGTAAGCTGCATGAAGAACTGTAAGAATAGCTCTTGCCATGGAGAAGACAAATGGTACCACATGTGCTGTCCATACTAAGCCTTTAAGTTCATAGGGCTACTATCATCTACCAAGACTTCTTGGTCTTCCAATGGAAATAAAATGTAAACTCTACACTTGAACAGTCCATTTTGACCAGGTGTCTAATACATGTACAATCAACCAGCACCAAAGATTATAAAATTGCTTTCAAAGTACATATTTTTATAAGGAGTTATCAGTGAGGAACAGTTTCAAAGATAAGTGTTTTCATTACGTAGGCCCAGAGTGTCTGTACTAATGGCAAGAAAAATCTCTATGCTTTCTAGTTACCTTCTGTATCCTTATAATAAACTTCTAAACCATCAAGATCTGCAAATTTGCTAAATATTTCAGCCTAGAATACTTCTCCATAGATCATAAGATGGCAGACTTCTTTTCCTCATTGAATGCACTTAGGTTCAGCCTAAAATATTATATCCTTCTCTAATCAACCAATGCAAGAATGCCTGACTCCAGTCACTTTAGCTTCCATTTTTCATTTACTTCCAGGAACTCAGCACTATTCTGACTGATTTTGTTAATACAGACTATTTGCCTTTCTCCCTCACTAGTTTATAAGGTTTTGTGAGCAGAAATCATCTCTTTCTTGCTCATCACTGAAATCACAGCACTGAAAACAGTATACACCATACGAAAAGACTTCAATACATATTTTCAGTAATTAAATACACCTAAATATTGCAGAAAGTGAAGAGGAACTAAAAAGCCTCTTGATGAAAGTGAAAGTGAAGAGTGAAAATGTTGGCTTAAAGCTCAACATTCAGAAAACTAAGGTCATGGCATCTGGTCCCATCACTTCATGGCAAATAGATGGGGAAACAGTGTCAGACTTTATTTTTTTGGGTTCCAAAATCACTGCAGATGGTGATTGCAGCCATGAAATTAAAAGACGCTTAGTCCTTGGAAGAAAAGTTATGACCAACCTAGATAGTATATTGAAAATCAGAGACATTACTTTGCCAGCAAAGGTCCGTCTAGTCAAGGCTATGGTTTTTCCAGTGGTCATGTATGGATGTGAGAGTTGGACTGTGAAGAAAGCTGAGCACTGAAGAATTGATGCTTTTGAACTGTGGTGTTGGAGAAAACTCTTGAGAGTCCCTTGGACTGCAGGGAGATCCAACCAGTCCATTCTGAAGGAGACCAGCCCTGGGATTTCTTTGGAAGGAATGATGCTAAAGCTGAAACTCCAGTACTTTGGCCACCTCATGCAAAGAGTTGACTCATTGGAAAGACCCTAATGCTTGGAGGTATTGGGAGCAGGAGGAGAAGGGGACGACAGAAGATGAGATGGCTGGATGGCATCACTGACTTGATGGGCATGAGTCTGAGTGAACTCCGGGAGTTGGTGATGGACAGGGAGGCCTGGCGTGCTGCGATTCATGGGGTCACAAAGAGTCGGACACAACTGAACAACTGAACAGAACTAAACTGCACTGAGATATTGCTGAAGTGACTTAGCAGCAGCAGCAGATATTGCAAAGTGCTTCACAAAAACAGAACTCCTGGAAAAGATTTAAAGTAGAAATTTGGCAAAACTAATACAATTATGGAAAGTTTAAAAATAAAATAAAATTTAAAAAAAATTAAAAAAAAATAAAGTAGAAATTTGCAAAAGGTGAATAATAAACTCATAATCTGATGGGACCAGATGCCATGATCTTAGTTTTCTGAATGTTGAGCTTTAAGCCAACTTTTTCACTCTCCACCTCACTTTCATCAAGAGGCTTTTTAGTTCCTCTTCACTCTCTGCCATAAGGGTGGTGTCATCTGCATATCTCAGGTTATTGATATTTCTCCCAGCAATCTTGATTCCAGCTTGTGCTTCTTCGAGCCCAGTGTTTCTCATGATGTACTCTGCATATAAGTTAGATAAGCAGGGTGACAGTATACAGCCTTGACATACTCCTTTTCCTATTTGCAACCAGTCTGTTGTTCCATGTCCAGTTCTAACTGTTGCTTCCTGACCTGCATATAGGTTTCTCAAGAGGCAGATCAGGTGGTCTGGTATTCCCATCTCTTTCAGAATTTTTCAAAGTTTACTGTGATCCATACAGTCAAAGGCTTTGGCATAGTCAATAAAGCAGAAATAGATGTTTTTCTGGAACTCTCTTCCTTTTTCCATGATCCAGCGGATGTTGGCAATTTGATCTCTGGTTCTTCTGCCTCTTCTAAAACCAGCTTGAACATCTAGAAGTTCACAGTTCACATATTGCTGAAGCCTGGCTTGGAGAATTTTGAGCATTACTTTACTAGCGTGTGAGATGAGTGCAATTGTGCGGTAGTTTGAACATTCTTTGGCATTGCCTTTCTTTGGGATTTGAATGAAAACGGACCTTTTCCAGTCCTGTGGCCACTGCTGAGTTTTCCAAATTTGCTGGCATATTGAGTGCAGCACTTTCACAGCATCATCTTTCAGAATTTGATATAGCTCAACTGGAATTCCATCACCTCCACTAACTTTGTTCATAATGATGCTTTCTAAGGCCCACTTGACTTCACATTCCAGGGTGTCTGGCTCTAGGTGAGTGATCACACCGTTGTGATTATCTTGGTCATGAAGATCTTTTTTGTACAGTTCTTCTGTGTATTCTTGCCACCTCTTCTTAATATCTTCTGCTTCTGTTAGGTCCATACAATTTTTGTCCTCTATTGAGCCCATCTTTGGATGAAATATTTCCTTGGTATCCCATTGCTAATTCGAGGTAACTTTGGTATTGCCCTTTCATGAAAGCTAGAAGAAACTAATTAATACAGAGGGAAGATAGGTAAGTTGTCTTATTCACCTAAAACGTCACATGGTAAAGTTTTTACTTGAATTTAATCCTCTTCATGCTTTGTCTGAAACAATATATTCTGGGCTGCATACTTGGACTCAAGAATGGAATTTAATAGGATTATTGGTGCAGCAAAATCCAGTCCACTTGAAATTAATTTGAAATTTCTATTAATTATCACATTGCCAAATTCACTGTGCACAGTCATGATAATGCTATTAAGATATCATTTATGAATTATCAAATTTCTAAGAGCTCTACTGGTATAATCAAAGGAAAGGACTATTCAGAGGAAGAAATGGACAAAGGTACATCTGCTATAGTGTATGAAGTGATATACTCATGGAAGAATGAGAAGAAAACACTAAAAAACTACTTTGTGTATATTGTTGCTTGTAGTTGTTCAGTTTCTCAGTCATGTCTAACTCTTTGCAACCTCATGGACTGCAACACACCAGGTTACTCTGTCTTCCACTATCTCCTGAAGTTTACTCAAATTCAGTAGCATTGAGTTGGTGATCCTATCCAACCACCTCATCCTCTGCCAACCCCTCTTTTGCCTTCAGTCTTTCCCACCATCAGGGTCTTTTCTAATGAGTCAGCTCTTCGCATCAGGTGGCCAAAGTATTGGAGCTTCAGTTTCAGCATCAGTCTTTCCAATGAACATTCAGGACTGATTTCCTTTAGATTGACTGGTTTGATTTCTTTGCTGAAGAAGACTCTTGACGTACTCCTTTTCCAATTTGGAACCAGTCTGTTGTTCCATGCCTGGTTTTAACTATTGCTACTTGACCTGCATACAGGTTTCTCAAGAGGGAGGTCAGATGGTCTGGTATTCCCATCTCTTTAAGAATTTTCCAGTTTGTTGTGATCTACACAGTCAATGGCTGTAGCATAGTCAATGAAACAGAAGTAGATATCTTCTTCTGGAATTTTCTTGCTTTTTCTATAATTCAACAGCTGTTGGCCATTTGATCTCTGGTTCCTCTGCCTTTTCTAAATCCACCTTGCACATCTGGAAGTTCTCGGTTCACATACTATTGAAGCCTAGCTTGAAGGATTTTGAGCATAACCTTGCATTTGAAATGAGGGCAATTGTGTGGCAGTTTGAACATTCTTTGGCACTGCTCTTCTTTGGGACTGGAATGAAAACTACTTTTTCCAGTCCTATGGCCACTGTTGAGTTTCCCAAATTTGCTGACATATTGAGTGCAGCATTCTAACAACATTTGTGTATATTACGATAGTATAAATGTGGCAAAGAAGCACTTTTTAGGCATTATTTGATTTTTTATCTCAATGACTCATAAGGTTTCTAAAGTCATAACATAGGCATTTTTTTTTATCATCTCCAGTTTAAAAATAAAGAAACTAATAAGTTTAAAAAAATAGATATCATTTTTTTAATAATATACTATGGGGAAGACATAGCATGGTTTTTCATATTCTAAAGTCTGGACCCCTGAACACTTGTGTTCCATTTTGTGAGTAGTTTTCCACTAGTCAAGACGAGTCTGGCTTCTAAAGAAAGGTATTAAAACTATCTCCATACACATGATTTTAATATATGGAAAGAAAAGAAATCTGACTATAAAAAGTCAAGAAGCAATTGACTGTGAGAGTACAAGGTTTATGAATAAAGGCAACTCTTGACAAAATATTAAGGGAGAAAAAAGGAGACAAGAAAAGACAACCTCAAAACATCAAAGCACTGGGTTCACCACTAAAGGGTGACAGATTATGCCACCCTTATATATCCCATTTTGGCACAATAATTATTTTAAACTAAAGGCACTTTCAAAAAATAGCAGGTGCAAGGAGAACATTTTGACCTTCCATTTTCTTCCTGAAAGTAGAAGATGAAACTCTCATGTGTAAGATGCATCCCCCGTAACATCTAGATTAGGAAAAGAAAACCTTTTTTTAAAGATATTTTTATGTGGACCATCTTTAAAGTCTTTATTGAATTTGTTACAATATTGTTTATGTTTTATATTTTGGTTTTTTGGCCCTGAGGTGCATGGGATCTTAGCCCCTTGACCAGGGATTAAATCTTCCATGGAAGGAAGAGTGTTAATGACTGGATTACCAGGGAAGTCTCAAAAAACATTCTTAATAGCACAGATGGAGACTTGAGGCCAAGAGAATTCTATACAAAGACAGGGAGTTAAAATAGCTATATGTTTTTAGGTGCTTTCCCACAATTGTCTCCATTGTTCAACCTCAATAGAGACATTCAGGTTTTGCTAATCCTTTGGATCTTCATTTCCTCATGAAGGCTCTACATCATGTAAAACATATATTAAATAAATATATATGTTTTACTTCTATTAATGTCTTTATTGTTTAGTCACTGAGTCATACCAACTCTTCCGCAATCCTGTGCACTGTAGACTGCCAGGCTACCCTGTCCATGGAATTTTCCAGGCAAGAATACTGGAGAGGGTTGCCATTTCCTTCTCCAATTAATATCTTGTGTCAGTTTAATTCTCAGACCCATTTGAAGACCCCAAGAGAGTGAAACAAAAGTTTGTCTCTGCTACACTACCTATTTCTAGTTTCATTAATGAAGTCAAAACTTGTTCCAAAATTTTCAATGAGATGAACATAACATGTCTGAATAGTAACTTTAAAAAATTATATCAACCTGACACAAAAACATCAATTAAAGAAATAATTTCTGCCAAAAGAATCAACAGAGAACTGCCAAACATAGAACTAATAAATTAATAGATATAGAAACCTAATAGAATTAGAATGAAGAACAGAACAGTGATTCTATACTTTTAGTTTGGTTTCTAATCTTTCAGTCACATGTCTAGCATTTCACTCGAAGGATTAAAGAATGCTATTTAAAAGTCCTAAAATTGATCTTGGTTGACTTCAATGAATAAATACCTCCATACCTCCAGAGAGAAATTTTGAGGATAAAATTTCATGTTTGATATTTACTCCAGCTTCTCTGTTTTCAAAAGCAAGAATTTCTGAAGACAATAAGACAAAAATGAAGATTAGTTTCATATTATTAAAAAGAAATTAACTTAGATCATCAGAATATCAATGTGAGTAAGAAAAATAGAACAATCCTCTTTAAATAACATTTGTTTTGTTTTGTTTTGTCTTCTGCCTATAAACTAATTGAAGGAATATTGTGTTTTTTCTTAGTCTCAAGGATCAGGCACTGAGAACAGCAAAACTGTTGTTTTAACCGTCTTCTGCAAAATGCAGTAGTGGGAATGTGAGTTCTGCATATTAAGTGATTAATGAACCTTGGATTAGTTTTGACTGATTCACTGTTGAGTTTTGGGCTGGGATAGTTTGTCAGCACTAAAGTTGCCCACGATGTTTCAGATACAAATTAAATCATCTCAAGAGTTTTGCGGGATTATTCTAAGCAGCAGTGAAAATTAAAAATACCCAAATAATATATATGCTGATAGACTCACAATCACTTGGTTAAAAAAATGTACATATTGACTACATTAAACTAATAGCAATCCATTTTGGTTCAATGAAGGCAGAGCAATAAAAGGTATTCATGACACATATCATGAACAGCTTAGAAAGGGGTCTAAGTACATAATAAATACTACAAATTCTTCTTAGAAAAATATCACCACCTGTAAACATAGCTTCTGGGGACTACAAAAGGGACTGCTGTTCACATGTTTAGGTGTTTCTGAAACACACAGGATATGAATATACCTATAAATAAAGTGCTGCCTGAGGTCAAAGTGTTATAAACTATCAATGTCTTACATCTAATACATAACTTTTGGATTAAAAAGTAGTTCAGACAAGTTGAAAAATACATAATAAAGGAAAAAAATAAAACTGCTCCATGCTCCTCTATTAATAGATTTGATTTCAAGCCATTTTCTATATCATATATATTCAAGATTGAATTCAGAACACACATGTACACACACACTATATATAGAGACCTAATTGTGCTTTCTTTTTTCCTATGAACATTATTTTTACAAAATGTTTTTTAAAACCTGATTTTCAGAGTTTCCTGAAATGCTACTTTTTAGTTATAACAATATACATTTCTCATTCCCCCATTAGTTGAGCTTTTAATTTTTACCAAGCTTTATTATTAGATAATAATATATACATTTTCATAATTAAAGTGACAGTATTGATTTTTATCATGGAAGAGGCATAGGCTTTGATGTCAGACTTACTCTGTACTTATTCTACCTTTACTGTTGAATGTGTCCTTGCACAAGTTCTTCACATTTCTACACCTTAGATTATTCATGAAAAGCATGTAAATAATGATAAGCATGTGGTATGGAAGGCAGTGTAAACTTTGAAACCTTCAAGTTTTGAGTATTTATTTCACACAGCATTCAATACAGCTGTCTTCGTGGACAGCTCTCCTAGTGGCTCTCCTCTAAGCCATGCTTCAAGGGATTCTCCCTCCTTTGTTCTTGTATCTATGCTTCTTTGGAGCCTTTTGATTTTAGCTCCAAAGCTGGTGGAAAGATAGCACAAAAGATTGCAGAAGATGTTTTATGGCCAGTTAGGAAGTGACATAACCTTATCCCTTGCTACTTCCACTGGATAAAACTTGGTCATGTTGTTCTATCTAATTGCATAGAAGACTTAGAAATGCAGATCACCTGTGTGCCCAGAAGGACCTTGGCAGTCCCTCTTCAGGAGGATCAATGAGGTAATACATGGCATTCTGCCAACTAAGCGGCCTTGCCAAAATAAGGAGCATAGACACTTTTTTAATATCTAAAGGAAGACGTAGAATAGGTGCTGATGTGTATCCTAATGTAGGGAAGCTCTGGAGTTGGGTCCTTGGTAGTGGATGAACCTCAATATTTGAACTGCAAGTTGATAACAGATGTGGAAAGCTTAAACTTTAACTTATTTTACTAATGAATCTTTAGAATATACTTTCTTAGTAGCAAAGGTGCCAAAATGATCCTCTTTTTCATGTTGTTCCCTCCACTTTGTAAATGGAATTTTAATACCTAGAAACTAACATATTAAACTGAATATTTTCAGATTTTAAAATTAAATTGTGCTATGATGACCATTTCTTTCACTATGATTTTTCCCTTAATTAGGATTGATTTCTTGGAATAGATGACCAAATGAGAAGTTCCTAGGTATGCTCACACAGCTATCAATTCGCTCATTTTTATTATGCTGTATTCTTAAACACTCAGGTGTTAAGAATTTGAGACAGTGAACATAGTAAAAATTTCCCTTGTCAGTGGAATAACAAAATACTAATTTTTTTAATAATTATTGAATATTGATTATATGTAGATTACTATGTCAGTCAGAATGTACTCAAAAGACATATAAGACACTCTTCTTACATCTTATGAAGTACAATAAGATAACTAGAAAGATAACTTTGAATTTAAATAAATTTGGGTTTTAATATTAACTCCTTTAGGCATCAGCTGCGCTATCTTAGGTAAGTCACTTAATATTTCTGTTATTCTGTTTTTTTAATATGTAAACTGGAAATAATGTAATCTTTCTGGGATTAAATGAAATAATGTACAGAGAAAGTTTTACAACAGTAGTAAATATTATTTGTAGGTCAGTTCTGTTCAGTTCACTTCAGTCACTCATTTATGTCTGACTCTTTGTGTCCCCATGGACTGCAGCACACCAGGCCTCCCTATCCATCACCAACTCCGGAAGTTTACTAAAACATATGTCCATTGAGTCAGTGATGCCATCTAACCATCTCATCCTTTGTCATCCACTTCTACACCCGGCTTCAATTTCTCACAAATTCAGGGTCTTTTCAAATGAGTCACTTCTTTGCATCAGGTGCCAAAGTATTGCAGTTTCAGCTTCAACATCAGTCCTTCCAACGATCACTCAGGACCGATCTCCTTTAGGATGTATTGGTTGGATCTCTTTGCAGTCCAAGGGACTCTCAAGAGTCTTCTCCAACACCACAGTTGAAAAGCAACAATTCTTTGGTGCTCAGCTTTCTTTATAGTCTAACTCTCACATCCATGCAAGACTACTAGAAACACCACAGTGATGATGAGATGGACCTTTGTTGGCAAAGCAATGTCTCTGCTGTTTAATATGCTGTCAAGGTTAGCCATAACTTTCCTTCCAAGTAATAAGCATCTTTTAATTTCATGGCTGCAGTCACCATCTGCAGTGATGTTGGAGCCCAAAAAATAAAGTCTGACACTGTTTCCACTGTTTCCCCATCTATCTGCCATAAAGTGATGGGACCAGATGCCATGATCTTAGTTTTCTGAGTGCTGAGTTTTAAGCCAACATTTTCACTTTCCTCTTCAATTTAATCAAGAGGCTTTTTACTTCTGCTTCACTTTCTGCCATAAGAGTGGTGTCATCTGCATATCTGAGGTTATTGATATATCTCTCTCCAATCGTGATTCCAGCTTGTTCTTCATAGTTCAGTGTTTCTCATGGTGTACTTGAATATAAGCTAAATAAGCAGGTAGACAATAGACAGCCTTGACGTACTCCTTTTCCTATTTGGAACCAGTCTGTTGTACCTTGTTCAGTTCTAACTGTTGCTTCCTGAGCTGCATACAGATTTCTCAAGAGGCAGGTCAAATGGTCTGGTATTCCCATCTCTTTCAGAATTTTCCACAGTTTATTGTGGTCCACATAGTCAAAGGCTTTGGCATAGTCAGTAAAGCAGAAATAGATGTTTTTCTGGAATGCTCTTGCTCTTTTGATCAGCCAGAGGATGTTGGCCATTTGATCTCTGGTTCCTTTGCCATTTCTAAATCCAGCTTGAACATCTGGAAGCTCACGGTTCAGGTACTGCTGAAGCCTGGATTGGAGAATTTTGAGCATTACTTTACTAGCATGTGAGATGAGTGCAATTGTGCGGTAGTTTGATCATTCTTTGGCATTGCCTTTCTTTGGGATTGGAATGAACACTGACCTTTTCCAGTCCTGTGGCCACTGCTGAGTTTTGCTAATTTGCTGGCATATTGAGTGCAGAACTTTCACAGCATCATCTTTTAGGTTTTGAAATGGTTCAACTGGAATTCCATTACCTCCACTAGCTTTATTTGTAGTGATGCTTCCTAAGGTCCATTTGACTTCACATTCCAGGATGTCTGTCTCTAGGTGAGTGACCACACCATCATGATTATCTGGGTTATGAAGATCTTTTTTGTACAGTTCTATATATTCTTACCACCTCTTCTTAATATCTACTGCTTTGTTAGGTCTGTACTATTTCTGTCCTTTATTGAGCCCATCTTTGCATAAAACGTTCCCTTGATATCTCTAATTTTCTTGAGATCTCTAGTCTTTCCCATTCTGTTGTTTTCCTCTATTTCTTTGCATTTATCACTGAGGAAGGCTTTCTTATCTCTCCTTGCTATTATTTGGAACTCTGTATTCAAATGGGTATATCTTTCCCTTTCTCCTTTGCCTTTCACATCTCTTTTTCACAGCTTTTTGTAAGGCTTCCTCAGACAGCCATTTTACTTTTTTGTATTTCTTTATCTTGGGGATAGTCTTGATCCCCATCTCCTGTACAATGTCAGGAACTTCTGTCCAGACTTCACTGGCCTCTCTTTATATCAGATCTAGTCCTTTAAATCTATTTCTCACTTCCACTGCATAATCTTAAGGGATTTGATTCAGGTCATACCTGAATGATCTAGTGATTTTCTCCACTTTCTTCAATTTAAGTCTGAGTTTGGCAATAAGGAGTTCATGATCTGAGCCACAGTCAGCTCCTGGTCTTGTTTTTGCTTACTGTATAGAGCTTCTCCATCTTTGGCTGCAAAGAATATAATCAATCTGATTTTGCTGTTGACCATCTGGTGATGTCTATGTTGGAAGCAGGTGTTTGCTATGACCGGTGCATTCTCTTGGCAAAACTCTATTAGCCTTGGCCCTGCTTCATTCTGTACTCCAAGGCCAAATTTGCCTGTTACTCCAGGTGTTTCTTGACTTCCTACTTTTGTATTTCAGTGCCCTATAATGAAAAGGACATTTTTTTTTTGAGTGTTTGTTATATAAGGTCTTGTAGGTCTTGATACAACCTTTCAGCTTCAGCTTCTTCAGCACTACTGGTTGTGACATAGACTTGGATTATCATGATATTGAATGGTTTGCCTTGGAAACGAACAGAGTTCTGCTAAAGCACTGCATAGCACCTATTATTTGTAGAGTTTCATTATATGCCAGAGCCTCTCTGAATGTGTTTTATTAGTATTATCTAGACACAACATGTTGACAGAAACATTTTTTTTAATGGTTCAGTTCAGTTTAGTACAGTTCAGTTGCTCAGATGTGTCCGACTCTTTGCAACCCCATGAGTTGCAGCATGCCAGGCCTCCCTGCCTATCACCAATTCCCAGAGTTCACTCAAATTCACATCCATCGAGTTGGTGATGCCATCCAGGCATCTCATCCTCTGACGTCCCCTTCTCCTCCTGCCCCCAATCCCTCCCAGCATCAGAGTCTTTTCCAATGAGTTAACACTTTGCATAAGGTGGCCAAAGTATTAGAGTTTCAGCTTTAGCATCAGTCCTTCCAAAGAACACCCAGGACTGATCTCCTTCAGAATGGACTGGTTGGATCTCCTTGCAGTCCAAGGGACCCTCAAGAGTCTTTTCCAATACCACAGTCCAAAAGCATCAATTCTTTGGTGCTCAGTTTTCTTCACAGTCCAACTCTCACATCCATACATGACCCCTGGAAACACCATAGCCTTGACTAGACAGACCTTTGTTGGTAATGTCTCTGCTTTCTAAAATTTTGTCTAGGTTGGTCATAATTTCCTTCCAAGGAGTGAGTGTCTTTTAATTTCATGGCTGCAATCACCATCTGCAGTGATTTTGGAGCGCCAAAAAATAAAGTCTGACACTGTTTCCACTGTTTCCCCATCTATTTCCCATGAAGTGATGGAACCAGATGCTATGATCTTCCATTTCTGAATGTTGAGCTTTAAGCCAACTTTTTCACTCTCCTCTTTCACTTTCATCAAGAGGCTTCTTAGTTCCTCTTCACTTTCTGCCATAAGGGAGATGTCATCTGCATATCTGAGGTTATTGATATTTCTCCCAGCAATCTTCATTCCAGCTTGTGCTTCTTCCAGCCCAGTGTTTCTCATTATGTACTCTGCATATAAGTTAAATAAGCAGGGTGAAAGTATACATCCTTGACGTACTCCTTTTTCTATTTGGAACCAGTCTGTTGTTCCATGTCCAGTTCTAACTGTTGCTTCCTGACCTGTACATAGGTTTCTCAAGAGGCAGCTCAGGTGGTCTAGTATTCCCGTCTCTTTCAGAGTTTTCCACAGTTTATTGTGATCCACACAGTCAAAAGTTTTGGCATAGTCAATAAGGCAGAAATAGATGTTTTTCTGGAACTCTCTTCATTTTTCCATAATCCAACGGATGTTGGCAATTTGATCTCTGGTTCCTCTGCCTTTTCTAAAACTGGCTTGAACATCTGGAGGTTCACAGTTCATGTATGGCTAAAGCCTGGCTTAGAGAATTTTGAGCATTACTTTGCTAGCATGTGAGATGAGTGCAATTGTGCGGTAGTTTGAGCATTCTTTGGCATTGCCTTTCTTTGGGATTTGAATGAACACTGACTTTTTCCAGTCCTGTGGCCACTGCTGAGTTTTCCAAATTTGCTGGCATATTGAGTGCAGCACTTTCACCGCATCATCTTTTAGGATTTGAAATAGCTTATCTGGAATCCCATCACCTCCACTAGCTTTGTTCGTAGTGATGCTTTCTAAAGCCCACTTTACTTCATTCCAGTATGTCTGGCTCTAGGTGAGTGATGATACCATCGTGATTATCTTGGTCGTGAAGATTTTTTTTGTACAGTTCTGTGTATTCTTGCCACCTCTTCTTGATATCTTCTGCTTCTGTTAGGTCCATACCATTTCTGTCCTTTATCGAGCCCATCTTTCCAAGACATGTTCCTTTGGTATCTCTAATTCTATGAAGAGATCTCTAGTCTTTCCCATTCTGTGGTTTTCCTCTATTTATTTGCATTGATTGCTGAGGAAGGCTTTCTTATCTCATTGCTATTCTTTGGAACGCTGCATTCAGATGCTTATATCTTTCCTTTTCTCCTTTGCTTTTTCCTTCTCTTCTTTTCACAGCTATTTGTAAAGCCTCCCCAGACAGCCATTTTGCTTATTTGCATTTCTTTTCCATGGGGATGGTCTTGATCCCTGTCTCCTGTACAATGTCACGAACCTCCGTCCGTAGTTTATCAGGCAGTCTATCTATCAGATCTAGGCCCTTAAATCTATTTCTCACTTCCACTGTATAATCATAAGGGATTTGATTTAGGTCATACCCGAATGGTCTATGGTTTTCCCTACTTTCTTCAATTTAAGTCTGAATTTGGCAATAAGGAGTTCATGATCTGAGCCACAGTCAGCTCCCGGTCTTGTTTTTGCTTACTGTATAGAGCTTCTCCATCTTTGGCTGCAAAGAATATAATCAATCTGATTTCAGTGTTGACCATCTGGTGATGTCCATGTGTAGAGTCTTCTCTTGTGTTGTTGGAAGAATGTGTTTGCTATGACCATTGCGTTCTCTTGGCAAAACTCTATTAGCCTTTGCCCTGCTTCATTCCGTATTCCAAGGCCAAATTTGCCTGTTACCCCAGGTGTTTCTTGACTTCCTAGTTTTGAATTCCAGTCCCCTATAATGTAAAGGGTGACTGCAGCCATGAAATTAAAAGATGCTTACTTCTTAGAAGAAAAGTTATGACCTAGATAGCATATTGAAAAGCAGAGACATTACTTTGCCAACAAAAGTCTGTTTAGTCAAGGCTATGGTTTTCCCAGTGGTCATGTATGGATGCAAGAGTTGGACTGTGAAGAGAGCTGAGGGCCAAAGAATTGATGCCTTTGAACTGTTGTGTTGGAGAAGACTCTTGAAAGTCCCTTGGACTGCAAGGAAATCCAACCAGTCCATTCTAAAGGAGATCAGCCCTGGGTGTTCTTTGGAAGGAATGATGCTGAAGCTGAAACTCCAATACTTTGGCCACCTCATGTGAAGAGCTGACTCATTGGAAAAGACTCTGATGCTGGGAGGGATTAGAGGCAGGAGGAAAAGGGGACGACAGAGGATGAGATGGCTGGATGGCATCAGCGACTCAATGGATGTGAGTTTGAGTGAACTCCGGGAGTTGGTGATGGACAGGGAGGCCTGGCATTGCTGCGATTCATGGGGCCACAAAGAGTCAGATAGGACTGAGCGACTGAACTGAACTGAATTAACAATGAAAAGGACATCTTTTTTGAGTATTTGTTCTAAAAGGTCTTGTAGGCCTTCATAGAACCATTCAGCTTCTTCAGCTTTACTGGCTGGGGCATAGACTTGGATTACTGTGTATTGAATGGTTACCTTGGAAACGAACAGAGATCATTCTGTTGTTTTTGAGATTGCATCCAAGTACTGCATTTTGGACTCTTTTGTTGACCATGATGGCTACTTCATTCCTTCTAAGGGATTCCTGGCCACAGTAGTAGATACAATGGTCATCTGAGTTAAATTCACGCATTCCAGTCCATTTTAGCTCGCTTATTCCTAGAATGTTGACGTTCACTGTTGCCATCTCCTGTTTGACCACTTCCAATTTGCCTTGATTCATGGAGCTAACATTCCAGATTCCTATGCAGTATTGCTCTTTATAGCATCAGACCTTGCTTCTGTCACCAGTTACATCCCCAACTGGGTATTGTTTTTGTTTTGGCTCCATTCCTGCATTCTTTCTGGAGTTATTTCTCCACTGATCTCCTGTAGCATATTGGGCACCTACTGACCCCGGGAATTCCTCTTTCAGTATCCTATCATTTTGCCTTTTCATACTGTTCATGGGGTTCTCAAAACAAGAATACTGAAGTGGTTTGCTATTCCTTTCTCCAGTGGACCACATTCTGTCAGACCTCTCCACCATGACCCACCCGTCTTGGGTGGTCCCACATGGCATGGCTTAGTTTCATTGAGTTAGACAAGGCTGTGGTCTGTGTGATTAGATTCACTAGTTTTCTATGATTATGGTTTCTGTGTGTCTTCCCTCTGATGCCTCTCGCAACACCTACTGTCTTACTTGGGTTTCTCTTGCCTTGGACTTGGAGTATCTCTTCACGGCTGCTCCAACAAAGCACAGCCACTGCTCCTTACCTTGGAAGAGGGGTATCTCCTCGTGGCTACCTCTCTGACCTTGAACGTGGAGTAGCTATTCTCGGCCCTCCTGCGCCCACACAGCCACCACTCCTCGGACGTGGGGTAGCTCCTCTCAGCCACTCCTGTGCTGTCACAGCCTGGCACTCTCGGCCCATCACCTCTGACATCAGGCAAGGGGTAGCTCCTCTCGGTCACACTTAGGCGCGGTCCCTCGCAGCCAGCGTGCTTCTGCATGGTCCGTCTAAGCAGCATATGATGAGGTGCCACAGAAGTATTAGAAAGGACTATCTGAGTGCTGACAATGGGCTGCTGAGGAGAGCTGATGTATTTGACAAAGACGGCATGCTTCCTGTGGGGTTGGGAGGGCAATAAAAGCATGAAAAAATAATATAGGCAAAAGTACAGAAATATGATGAAACCCTAATATAAGTAAAATCATAATGGAAGCCAATACAGAGGAATTTAGGGAGAAATGAAGGAGAAGATGCTGACTGTTGAACATCACATCAGAGTAAGAAAGGGAGGATATTTAGAAATGTTCAGTGGTATTGTGTCCTTTAGTAGATATCCTTACTCACAGAGCCACAATCAGGGTGCTTGTTTCTTCCAAGGGTAAAGATTCTGATGTACCAAATACTCACACATTTTTTTTTTTTTTTTTTTTTGGTCAACTCTATTTGAAAATAATTAAGTGATTATATAGAATGGGATAAATAACAATACAGCCCAGATCTCAGTCACTATGTATTAGAGGCCATCTGGTTCCAAGGGGAGATGATATGTAACTTAAAGAGTTTGACCAGCCTACATAAAGAAAAGGAATTTAACCCTGGCCAAATTATTTAATGTTGGAAAAGAATCCACCTGCAATGCAAGAGATCCTGGTTTGATTAATGTGTTTCATTATATTATTATCAAGACACAATATGTTGACATGACTCGGGCCAAATTATTTAATATTATGTGCCCTCAATATCTTCATGAGTTTAATAGGCAAAGTTATGAAAATATTAATCTACTGTTCAGATTAACTTGTTTAAAATGTTTATTTTTAATCTGTTTATTCATCTCATATACTGTTAATAATACCAAATTTTCAGAGTCATTGCAAAGATGGAATATGAAAGTATTCAATATGTTATCTTGTGCATGCATGCATGCTTAGTCACTCAGCCGTTTCCAACTCTTTGTGATCCCATGGACTGAAGCCTGCCAGGCTCCTCAATCCGTGAGATTCTCCAGGAAAGAATACTGGAGCAAGTTGCCATTTCCCCCTCCAAGGGATCTTCCACACCATGGGACTGAACCCACAACTCCTGCATCTTCTGCACTGCTGGGCAAATTCTTTACCACCTGGGAAGCCATATCTGGTGCACACTAGGTTCTTGATAAAACTTAAATGCCTGGAAGACAGATTCAGGTCTTGATTCTACCTCTGTCTCCAGGTGGGTCAAGTAGCTCACACTGTTCAGGGGAATGGGACATGAGGAGGCAAGACATGACAAATGCAACCACATCTTCTTATGTCCCTTGCCTTCCTCCCTGACCACTTATATCATCAGATTTCTCTGTACCAAGGAAGATAAGAGTGCCGGGGGGAAAATGACAGTTATAAAATATTAGTTCAATGCCAGCACTCCTTAAAATGATAACAATGCCTAAGCCTTTGTAACCTCTGATAGTCAAGGCTGTTCACAGATTTTATACCACAATGGTTTTGTACAGGTGGAATAGTCAATAATATCCTCTCATTGTTCTAGGACTAGAGTCATTAATGATCTAATCTTACTAAATCATCTGGATACTGGAAAAAACAAGGTGAAATAGCACTATATGAATCTTGACAGCCATACAGGGAAAGGACAGAAGGCAAACTGTCATTTACCTTATTAAATCAATTTCAATATTGTACATCTCTACCTAATAGCACTGCTCTCCAATTGAATGTAGTTCCTTTTAAGTGGCACAATGAGCAATAATTTCTGAATGTTCCTTCAGAGGTATTTCCCTGTGTCCTCATCTTTGTCATATTTTGTTTAGTCTTCTTTAAAACTAGGCTACATTATCTGACTCCCTTTGACAGACTGTAGTCAAGTGAAGAATTTCAAATGAATTTCCAGACAGGTGGTCAGTCTATGTAAGTACCTTGCTGGGAAAGCTAGTGACATAAACCTGCAGAGTATGAATAAAAGCAATTTTGTACCACTGAGCCAGCAGATACCACCTAATCAATTACCATGACTTTTAATATGACCTTTGCGTAAAGAAATTTACGTCTGTGTTATCATCATCATCTTTCAGTCTATGGTATAGTAAAAGCACAAGGGATGGGCAATTTAACTAAGGACCCAAGAAAAAAACAACAGTTAAAAGGGGGGAGGGGATTCTGAGAACTGAATGCATTCTATGCAAACTTTGGTGTCAAAACTTAAACTTTTATGTGAGATTTTTTTGTTGTTGTTTTCCATTTTGACTAAGCCATGATGATAATTCTAGTACATGGCAGTGATTCACTGAGTGGGGTTTTATAATAAGAAGAGTGTTTGAGAAGGAAGTCAGTAATTAGTAAGTATAATATGAACTATTATATTTAACTTAAAATTAGTAACAGCTCCTATATCTATATTTATTATATATTACCACAATAATGCTATTGTGGCACACAACTATATTTGTATTTGCTCCATATCAGTTCACCAATTGGGAAGACTTGGTTATATCAGCTAGGCTTGGCTGATCTAGGCTGACTGCCTACATGCATCTGCAATCAGCCAGGGAGTTGTTGGGTGCTATCTAGTTTAGGATTGCCTTAATTGGTTTGGCTTCTTGATGCATATGGTGAAAAAGTTGGCTTAAAACTCAACATTCAGTCCAGGTTTGATGCACGATACTGGATGCTTGGGGCTGGTGCACTGGGACGACCCAGAGGGATGGTACAGGAAGGGAGGATGGAGGAGGGTTCAGGATGGGAAACACATGTATACCTGTGGCAGATTCATGTTGATATACAGCAAAACCAATACAATATTATAAAGTTAAAAAATAAAATTAAATTAAAAATAAAACTCAACATTCAGAAAACTATCATGGCAAATAGATGGGGAAACAGTGGAAAGAGTGAGAGACTTTATTTTGGGGGGCTCCAAAATCACTTCAGATGGTGATTGCAGCCTTGAAATTAAAAGACACTTGCCCCTTGGAACAAAAGCTGTGATCAACCTAGACAGCATATTAAAAAGCAGAGACATTACTTTGCCAACAAAGGTCCATCTAGTCAAAGCTATGGTTTTTCCAGTAGTCATGTACGGATGTGAGAGGTGGACTATAAAGAAAACTGAGTGCCGAAGAATTGATGTTTTTGAACTATGTTGTTGGAGAAGACTCTTGAGAGTCCCTTGGACTGCAAGGAGATCCAACCAGTCCATCATAAAGGAAATCATGCCTGAATATTCATTGGAAGGACTGATGCTGAAACTGAAGCTCCAAAACTTTGGCCACCTTAATGCGAAGAATTGACTCATTGGAAAAGGCCCTGATGATGGGAAAGATTAAAGGCAGGAGGAGAAGGGGATGTCACAGGATGAGATGATTGGATGGCATCACTGACTCAATGGACATGAGCCTGAGTAAGCTCTGGGAGTTGGTGATGGACTGGGAGGCTTGGTGTGCTGCAGTCCATGGGGTCACAAAGAGTCAGACATGACTGAGTGGCTGAAGTGAACTGAACTGATTCATATGGTATCCTCTCCTCTAGCAGGATAGCTACAGTTTGTTCCCAACAAACTGTAGGAACTGAAGGGTTCCAAGAGACAGAAAGAAGAAAAGCACAAGTCCTCTTATGGTCCAGGAGTAGGACACTATCACTTCTACTGAGTCTTTTATTCTAAAGTGTATCACAAGATCAGTTCAGATTTAAGTGGCATAAAAATATAGGCTACCTCTTCCTGAGAGTTGCCCTAAGGCCAAATTTGCAAAAGATATGAATATAGAGAAGGGGTAGAAAATTGTAGCAACTATTGCCAAAAGAAAAAAAGATACACCCTCTTTACTGGAAGATTTTTATTGAGAAGAAACCTAAATGTAGTGCGTTTCTTTCATTATTTTCAATAAAAAATATTTTGACCTATAAAAAAATTCAAGGCATGTTATATGGTGCTGTGTTGTATATCCATATTACATGAATAATTATAACTAAGGTATTTATAATCCAATAGGGAATCATGATTTGCATGTATAAATACCTATAACACAAAGAAGAGAATACACACCATTTGGAAGATAAAAGTGCCCTTTGAGGCAAAATGTTTTAGTGGAAGAAGTTACACTTATATGGAGTATTGGATATATTGACAATGAAGTCAAAACATTCCAGTTACATGCAAGGAAAAATACATTTTAGTGTGGGGGATACAAAAAGGAAAATGAGATTGTTAATAGAAAATTAACTAAAATATGTCCCACCTTTCACCTCCCACTTTTAGAAAACAACCCTGGATATGTAACATTTGTAAAAAGAAAAAAGAAAGAAAGTAGCTGTAGTTATAAATATTGCTAAAGATACCAGTTGCAAGCCCAAGGTAGTTTTGTTTTATTTTTAAATGTGGGTCTTAGAAAGCTAGGTAGAAGCCTAGCACAGAAAAAGAATTATGTTGACAAGACTTGAAAGCCCTCAGAAAATCTTCCATACTTTCTGTTAAATAACGGTGGTGATCAAATATATCAGTCATTTCAGAGAATTCCAATGGCATGTGAGTGATAGAGGAAACCTCAAGACTCATGTGCAAGTAATGTTTTTGGTGGATTTAAGGGAGATACTTCCCATTCACAGAGTATAGAGGAGCTCCATTATTGTGCTAATTTTCACATACATCGCAAATCAGCAAGTAGGAAGAATCTTATTTCTCACTGCTGTTCACTGAGGTCTATGTTCCTCCCAAGTGACTATTCAACTGCCCTGTTCAAATTCTTTTCATATTTTGGATTTCCTCTTTATAAATAATACTTATTTGAAACGGTGGATTTCTGGGGCTCTATTATATTCCACTGATCCTTTTATCTATAATAGAAAAAATTCCAAAACAACTTGATTGCTATAGATTTACAGTAAGTCTTGATTTTATCTAATACAAATATCTAGTATGAATCTTTCCCATTTTATTTTTATTTTTAAAAATTGTTTTGTCTATTCTAGTTCCTTTTACCTTTGCATACACATTTTAGAATCATCTTGCCAATATCTAAAAACATCTGGGATTTTGATTGGGATTGCATTCAATGTACTTTTATATGAAATCTAAAGAAGTGAAACACATAACAGTGGAGGGCAGAATGGTGATTGTTTATTTCCCAGGTGAACCCCTCTGTAGCCTGCATGAACTGCAGTGTCCCCTGCTCTTGGGCTACAATTTATATTACTAATAAAATGTAGTATACTTCATCTGCCCAGCATCTGGTATCCTGTTTTTCACAATCCCTCAGATTTTAAGCTAAGAATCCCTCCATGAACAAAAATGTGAAGAAGAGGGTAAAGAAACACTGGAATTTTCAATATGATGATTAACAGGAGTAGTGAAAGAAAATTTCCTCGATATTTTACTTATGTAAAAAAAAAAATCAATTTCTAATTGCTAAAATTAATGTTCAGTTCACGTTAGTCACACAATCATGTCCAACTCCTTGTAACTCCAGGTACTGCAGCACACCAGGCCTCCCTGCCCATCACCAATTCCTGGAGCCTACTTAAACTTATGTCTATCGTGTTGCTGATGCCATCCAATAATCTCACCCTCTGTTGTCTGCTTCTCCTCCCACCTTCAATTTTTCCCAGTATCAGAGTCTTTTCAGATGAGTCAGTTATTCGCATCAGGTAGCCAAAGTATTGGAGTTTCAGCTTCAGTATCAGTCCTTCCAATGAATATTCAGGCATGATTTCCTTTAGGATTGACTAGTTGGGTCTCCTTGCTGTCCAAGGGACTCTCAAGAATCTTCTCCAATACCACAGTTCAAAAGCATCAGTTCTTCAGCACTCAGCATTCTTTATGGTCCAACTCTCATATCCATACATGACTACTGGAAAAACCATAGCTTTGACTAGATGGACTTCTGTTGGTAAAGTAACATCTCTGCTTTTTAATATGCTGTCTAGCTTGGTCATAACTTTCCTTCTAAAAGCAAGCGTCTTTTGATTTCATGGCTGCAATCACCATTTGCAGTGATTTTGGAGCCCCAAAAAATAAAGTCTCTCACTCTTTCCATTGTTTCTCCATCTATTTGCCATGAAGTGATAGGACCAGATGCCATGATCTTGGTTTTCTGAATGTTCACTTTTAAGCCAAGATTTTCACTCTCCTCTTTTACTTTCATCAAGAGGCTCTTTAGTTCTTCTTCACTTTCTGCCATAAGGGTGGTATCATCTGCATATTTGAGGTTATTGATATTTCTCCCAGAAATCTTCATTCCAGCTTGTGCTTCATAAAGCCCAGTGCTTCACATGATGTACTTACTCTGCATGTAAGTTAAATAAGCAAGGTGACAATATATAGCCTTGATATACTCCTTTCCCAATTTGGACCCAGTCTGTTGATCCATGTCCAGTTCTAACTGTTGCTTTTTAACCTGCATACAGACTTCTCAGGAGGCAGGTAAGGTGTTCTGGTATTCTCATTTATTTAAATTTTCCACAGTTTGTTGTGGTCCACACAGTCAAAGGCTTTGGCATAGTCAGTAAAGCAGAAATAGATGTTTTTCTGGAATTCTACTGCTTTTTTGATGATCCAAAGGATGTTGGCAATTTGTCTTTGGTCCCCTTTTCTAAATCCAGCTTGAACATCTGGAAGTCCATGGTTCACATATTGCTGAAGCCTGGTTGGGAGAATTTTGAGCGTTACTTTGCTAGTGTGTGAGATGAGTGCAATTGTATGGTAGTTTTAGCATTCTTTGGCATTGTCTTTCTTTGGGATTGGAATGAAAAAGAACACCTCCAGTCCAGTGGCCACTGCTGAGTTTTCCAAATTTACTGGCATATTGAGTGCAGCACTTTCACCGCATCACCTTTTAGGATTTGAAATAGCTTATCTGAAATTCCATCACCTCCACTAGCTTTGTTCGTAGTGATGCTTTCTAAGGCCCACTTGACTTCACATTCCAGGATGTCTGGCTCTAGGTGATTGATCACACCATCATGATTATCTGGGTCGTGAAGATCTTTTTTTGTACAGTTCTTCTGTGTATTCTTGCCACCTCTTCTTAATATCTTCTGCTTCTGTTAGGTCCATACCATTTTCATCCTTTATTGTGCTCAACTTTGTATGAAATGTTCCCTTGGTATATCTAATTTTCTTGTAGAGATCTCTATTCTTTCCCATTCTATTGTTTCCCTCTATTTTCTTTGCACTGATCACTGAGGAAGGCTTTCTTATCTCTCCTTGCTATTCTTTGTAACTGTGCATTCAAATGGGTGTATCTTTCCTTTTCTCCCTTGCCTTTAGCTTCTCTTCTTTTCTCAGCTATTTGTAAGGCCTCCTGAGACAACCATTTTTGCCTTTTTACATTTCTTTTTCTTGGGAATAGTCTTGAATACTGGCTCCTGTACAATGTCATGAACCTCCGTCCATAGTTCTTCAGGCACTCTATCAAATCTAATCCCTTGAATCTATTTCACACTTCCACTATATAATCATAAGTGCTTTATTTTGGTCATATCTGAATGGTCTAGGGGCTTCCCTCATAGCTCAGTTGTTAAAGAATCCTCCCACAATGCAGGAGACCCCAGTTCAATTCCTGGGTTGGGAAGATCCGCTGGAGAAGGGATAGGCTACCCGTTCCAGTATTCTCGAGCTTCCCTTGTGGCTCAGCTGGTAAAGAATCTGCCTGCAATGCAGGAAACCTTGGTTCGATCCCTGAGTTGGGAAGATCCCCTGGAGAAAGGAAAGGCTACCCACTGCAGTATTCTGGCCTGGAGAATTCCATGGACTATACAGTCTATACAGTCCATGGGGTCACAAAGAGTCAGACACAACTCAGCAACTTTCACTTTCATTTTGAATGGTATAGTGGTTTTCCCTACTTTCTTCAATTTAAGACTGAATTTGGCAATAAGGAGTTCATGATCTGAGCCACAGTCAGCTCCCAGTCTTGTTTTTGCTGACTGTATACACCTTCTCCATCTTTGGTTGCAAAGAATATAATCAATCTGATTTCAGTGTTGACCATCTGGTGATGTCCATGTGTAGAGTCTTCTCTTGTGTTGTTGGAATAGGTTGTTTGCTATGACCAGTGCATTCTCTTGGCAAACCTCTGTTAGCCTTTGACCTATTTCATTTTGTATTCCAAGACCAAATTTGCCTGTTACTCCAGGTAGCTCTTGACTTCCTACTTTTGCATTCCAGTCCCCTATAATGAAAAGGACATCTCTTTTGGGTGTTAGTTCTAGAAGGTCTTGTAGGTCTTCATAGAACTGTTCAACTTCAACTTCTTCAGCATTAGTTGTCGGGACATAGACTTGGATTACTGTGATATTGAATGGTTTGCCTCAGAAATAAACAGAGATCATTCTGTCATTTTTGAGATTGCATCCAAGTACTGCATTTCGGACTCTTTTGTTGACTATGATGGCTACTCCATTTCTTCTAAGGGATTCTTGCCCATACTAGTAGATATAATGGTCATCTAAGTCAAATTCACCCTTTCCAGTCCATTTTTGTTTGCTGATTCCTAAAATGTCAATGTTCACTCTTGCCATCTGCTGTTTGACCACTTCTAGTTTGCCTTGAATCATGGACCTAACTAACATTCCAGGTTCCTATGCATTATTATTCTTTATAGCATCAGACTTTATTTCCATCATCAGTCACATCCACAACTGGGTGTTGTTTTTGCTTTGGCTCTGTCTCTTCATTCTTTCTGGAGTTATTTCTCCACTGATCTCCAGTAGCATGTTGGGGACCTACCGACCTCTGGCATTCATCTTTCAGTGCTATAGCTTTTTGCCTCTTCATACTGTTCATGGGTTTCTCAAGGCAAGAATACTGAAGTGGTTTGCCATTCCCTTCTCCAATGGACCATGTTTTGCCAGAACTCTCTGTTATGACCTGTCTGTCTTGGGTCGGCCCTACATGGTATGGCTCATAATTTCATTGATGTAGACAAGACTGTGGTCCATGTGATCAGACTGGTTATTTTTCTGTGACTGTGGTTTTCATTCTGTCTGCCCTCTGATGGAGAAGGATAAGAGGCTTATAGAAGCTTCCTGATGGGAGAGAGTGACTGAGGGGGAAACTGCATTTTGTTCTGATGAATGGGGCCTTGTGCTGTAAATCTTTAATCCAATTTTCTATTGACTGGGAAGATGATTAAGGCACTCGGCCCACCTGGGACAAGCACCTGGTACCCTGAGCTGCTCAGACCTGGGAAGGGCACAAAAATGCATGCCCAAGCCACAGAGACTGAGCCAGAACTGTGTCTGAGTGTCTCCTGTGAAGGTACAGTTCAGCAGTGGCCTGCCACAAGGGCTCTGAGTGCAGCATATCTGGATATGGCATAAACCCTCTTGGAGGAGGTCACCATTAACCTACCACTGAACCACCAGCATTTACACAGGACTGGGAAAAGAGACTCTTGGAGGGCTCCAAAAAACTGTTCTGCGCACCAGGACCCAGGAGAAAGGAGCAGTGATCCCACAAGAAACTGACCCAGACATTCCATGAGTGTCCAGGAGTCTCTGGGAGAGGCAAGGGTCAGCAGTGGCCTGCTTCAGGATCAGAGGCAGTGAGTGCAGCAGTGCGTGCATGGGACCTTTTGAAGCAGGTCGCCATTATCTTCATTCAGTTCAGTTCAGTCGCTTAGTCGTGTCCGACTCTGGGACCCCATGAATCCCAGCAGGCCAGGCCTCCCTGTCCATCACTATCTCCTGGAGTTCACTGAAACTCACGTCCATGGAGTTGGTGATGCCATCCAGCCGTCTCATCCTCTGTCGTCCCCTTTTCCTCCTGCCCCCAATCCCTGCCAGAGTCTTTTCCAACGAGTCAACTCTTCACATGAGGTGGCCAAAATACTGGAGTTTAAACTTTAGCATCATTCCTTCCAAAGAACACCGAGGGCTGATCTCCTTCAGAATGGCCTGGTTGGATCTCCTTGCAGTCCAAGGGACTCTCAAGAGTCTTCTCCAACACCACAGTTCAAAAGCATCAATTCTTCAGCACTTAGCTTTCTTCACAGTCCAACTCTCGCATCCATACATGACCACTGGAAAAACCATAGCCTTGACTAGACAGACCTTTGTTGGCAAAGTAACGCCTCTGCTTTTGAATATGCTATCTAGGTTGGTCATAACTTTCCTTCCAAGGAGTAAGCGTCTTTTAATTTCATGGCTGCAGTCACCATCTGCAGTGATTTTGGAGCCCAAAAAACAGTCAGACACTGTTTCCACTGTCTCCCCACCTATTTCCCATGAAGTGATGGGACCAGATGCCATGATCTTCATTTTCTGAATATTGAGCTTTAAGCCAACTTTTTCACTCTCCTCTTTCACTTTCATCAAGAGGCTTTTTAGTTCCTCTTCACTTTCTGCCATAAGGGTGGTGTCATCTGCATATTTGAGGTTATTGATATTTCTCCCGGTAATCTTGATTCCAGCTTGTGCTTCTTCCAGCCCAGCGTTTCTCATGATGTACTCTGCATATAAGTTAAATAAGCAGGGTGACAATATACAGCCTTGATGTATTCCTTTTCCTATTTGGAACCAGTCTGTTGTTCCATGTCCAGTTCTAACTGTTGCTTCCTGACCTGCATATAGGTTTCTTAAGAGGCAGGTCAGGTGGTCTGGTATTCCCCTCTCTTTCAGAATTTTCCACAGTTTATTGTGAATTATCTTCATTACCTCCACCATAATCTGGCCTCAGGTTAAGCATCAGGGAGGGTACACAGCCCCCCCTATCAACAGAAATCTAACCTGAGACAAAAGCTTCTAATAGATAATCTTTATCAGATAATGAAGTTCCCTACTATTACTAATTTGCTGAGAATTGTTACTATAAATGGATATTTTTCTAGTGCTTTTTCCATATCTATTGACATGAACAAACAAATTTCCTTTTTTTTATGTTATTATCATGCATTTACTGATTTTCAAATATAGAACCAGGTTTTGATTTCTGGCATGAATGCCAGCCTCAGAAAATGATTTAGGAAGTGTTTCTTCCTCTTCTATTTTCTGGAAATTTTTGTGTAAAATGTGTATCATTTTTTTCTTTAGGTGTTTGGCAGTGAAATTGTCTGGACTTGAAACTTTCTTTGTTGGAAGATTCCAACAGCAAGTTCAGTTTATATATATATATATATATATATATATATATATATATATATATATCGGGATTTTCTCTTTTGTTCACCTTGATTTTAGTAGTTTGTGAACTTAAAGAAGTGGCCTATTTTCCCAAGTAATGGATGTAAATTTGTTTATAGCATTCTCTCATTATTCTTTAATGCCTGTGTGGTCTATAGTGATGTTTATTATTTCTAATATTGTTAATTAAAGTTTGATATTTTTCTTTCATTCTGGCCAGAGATGATAATAGTTTATTAATTTTATTGACTTCTCTTTTCAAAAAACCAGATTTTAATTTCATTTATTTTTTTTTCTAATTTTCTTTACCATTCATGGTTTTCTACTCTTTAGTATTTCTTTCACTCTACTGCTTCCAGTATACATTCTGCTTCTTTAGTTTCATAGGATGAGCTCTTTCTTTAATAATTTGAACTTTCTTCCTTTAAATTATAAGTATTTATTGCTATAAATTTCCCTTTCTTCTATAGCCACATCTTACAAATTTATCTTATCCTTTAATTTCATTGAGTTCAAACTATTTTTAAATTTTTCTTGAGATAGCCTCTTTGATTCATAGGTTATTTACATTTATAAATTTCTAAATAATGGAGATTTTTTCTGGATATCTTTTGCTTATTGACTTCTAGTTTGGTTCTGTTATGGCACAGGAATAATTTTTGTTTGATTTGTTGGCACCCAACTCCAGTACTCTTGCCTGGAAAATCCCATGGATGGAGGAGCCTGGTGGGCTGCAGTCCATGGGGTCCCTAAGAGTCAGACACGACTGAGTGACTTCCCTTTCACTTTTCACTTTCATGCATTGGAGAAGGAAATGGCAACCCACTCCAGTGTTCTTGCCTGGAGAATCCCAGGGACGGGGGAGCCTGGTGGGCTTGCCATCTATGGGGTTGCACAGAGTTGGACATGACTGAAAGGACTTAGCAGCAGCAGCAGCAGCAAATTTATTTTTATGATGCAGCATGCTGTTATCCTTGCTAATTTTCTACATCCCCTTGACAAGAATGTATATTCCACTGTTTGGGTGTAAAAGACTCTACACCAACAAGGTCCAGTTGGTTCATAGTATTGTTCAGGTCATCTTACACTCATTGGTTTACTACCTACTTTATCAATTATTGAAAAATGACTGTCAAAGTCTCTAGCTAAACTTTTGGATTTTCTTATTTCTTCCTTGAGCTTTGTCAGTTTTCCTATGTAGTTTTTTTGAAAAATCATTCTTAGATACATATATTTTTAGACTCCTGTGTCTTGGAGAATAACAACAGTTTTTCATCATGTAATTTTTTCTAACCCCTAGTACTAATCCTTTTTCTGAAGTTTACTTTGCCTTATTTTTTTGTATATACTCCAGCTTTAGTTTGTTTAGTGTTTCCACGGTATGTCTTTCACCATTCTTTAACTTTTTTTTTTTAGTTAATTAATTTAATTGGAGGATAATCACTTTACAATATTGTGATGTTTTTTGCCATACACAACATGAATCAGTCATAGGTACACATGTGTCCCCCCATCCAGAACCCCCTCCCATCTCCCTCCCCACCCCATTCCTTCTGATTGTCCCAGAGCACTGGCATTGGGTGCCCTCCTTCATGCATGGAACTAGCACTGGTTATCTGTTTTACATATGGTAATATACATGTTTCAATGCTATTCTATCAAATCATCTCATTTCTTTGTTCTTATATGTATAGCAGGCTTTTTGCAGACAGTATATAATGATACCTTGGTTGGTTGATTTTCAACCAACTTTACAATTTTAATCTTTATGGCATCTTAAAGCATTTACATGTAAGTATTAATACTTTTAAATTAAAATCTACAAAGTTACTACATATTCTATATTTTTGTCACCTATTAGGGTTATGTTTAACTGCCTCCTCTTGAGTTAATTGAGCATTTTTTACATCATTCCACCTTATTTCTTCTATTGTCTTATTTATACCTGGTTTTGTTTTTTATTTTAATAGCTGTTCCCAAGAGTTTTCAGTGTTCATATTCATGTCCAGATAATATGCTATTTGAGTGTATAATGTAAGAAACTTACAAAGTGCCAATACTTTTGTGCTGTTATTGTCATATATGCTATAAACATACAATGTATCACTACCATTTTTGCTTTTGACAGTTACCTTTTAGAGAAATTAAAAATAGAATAAAAATTATGGTGGGCAGAATTTTAAAATGACCTCCAAGAATCCAGGCCTCTGATATATATATATACTCTGTAATCCACACTTCTTGAGTTGGAGAAGACTTACATATATGAAGAGATCGCTCCCAAGATTGTTTCATACTATATGACAGAAAATGTTTTTCAGATGTAAATAGATTTCCTAACCATTTGACTTTCCATTAATCAAGAGAGAGATTGCTCTGGGTGGACCTAACCTAACAACGAGGTTATTGAACAAGGGTGAAATTTCTGCAAGAGCCTCCTTACTGGTCTGGGAGCAGTTAACAGCCAGGTGTAAACTTCACATGGAGGGAGGACAGGATGAGAATTTGACACTGACCTCTAACAACTGAGAGCAGACCTGACAGACAATCAGCAAGAAAACAGGGATTTAAATACTTCAACTTCAGAACACTGAATTCTGGTAATAATGGGTGGATCCGGAAGAGGATCCTGAATGTCAGATGAGATCTTAGCACTGGCCTTGGAAGATCCCAAGCAGAGAACTCAGTCATGCCATTCCCAGACTTCTAACCTACAGAACTGTGTGATATCAATAGGTGATGTTTTATGCCATAAAATCTGTGGTAATTTGTTATATATCAATAAAAAATGAAGTCAAATGATTTTATTTTACTTTCATTTATTCAATTATCTTTGTCTTTATTTCTTTATACACCTACAAGCTTCTGAATGGCATAGTATCCCTTTTGAAAAAAGAATATTCTTTAACATTTAACATTTTTCTTTCTTTGAGGGAGAGAGGAATGGCTGGTGTGTCAAAGGTTTTTATTTTGATTTTAATTTTTATGTTGAGTAAATGTGTTTTGTGTGTGTGTTACACTTCAGATCTACCCTTACTTTTAGGTCTTCCCTTTGCAATACACTTCAGAGAGGGATTCTATTTTACTAGTTACTAATCAACCCACTCCAGTACTCTTGCCTGGAAAATCCCATGGATGGAGGAGCCTGGTAGGCTGCAGTCCATGGGGTTGCTAGGAGTCGGACACGACTGAACGACTTCACTTTTAATTTTCACTTTCATGCACTGGAGAAGGAAATGGCAACCCACTCCAGTGTTCTTGCCTGGAGAATCCCAGGGACAGGGGAGCCTGGTGGGCTGCCATCTATGGGGTCGCAGTTGGACATGACTAAAGCGACTTAGCAGCAGCAGTTACTAATAGCTCAATTCTTTATAACCTGACAGGGGATTTGATGTGAAGCATGTGCATATGTGTGAAAGAGAGGATAGGCTCTGTTATTCTATAAATTCTGATTCTTAGATGCAGGTTGGCACCAGGTGACTGGGTTTCAGAGATGTGTTCTTGATGCTCTTAACCTCACTTAAGTCTGAGTTCAGCCTGTATTTGTGACTCTGCCCCTGGGGTATGCAGACATTTGGTTTGTTTATTTATTTCTACTGTTCTCTTTTCCTAGTGCCTGGAAGATAACAGTGTTAGTAGCCCTTCCTCCCACAGATTAAGAGGAGGCTTCCAGGGGAGTTTTCAACTGTTCTTGCACTGGCTGTTGCTCCTTTTTCCAAGTTCTGCACCTTCAAGGAGATTTTCTCAGGATTCTCATTCCAGGAAGTGAACCTACTCGAATGACCTCACAACAGTTGGCCAACACCCCGGATGATCTTTTCTCACAAGTGTCCCACTGCAAGTTTCCCAAATAAGTCAAGTTCATGTCCTGTCTCTCCTTGCCAGCTTCTTCCTCTCCTTAGATTTGGAGTGAGCTGGTTCTCCTGCAACTTCAGCTCTCTGAGAGGTTGAGAAAAGGTGTAAAGTTGCTCTTTGTGCAGTTATTTTATTGTAAGCATGAGAGTAACAGTTGCTCAGTCATTTCTGACTCTTTGTGACCCCATGGACTTTAGTTTGCCAGGCTTCTCTGTCCATGGGATTATCTAGGTAAAAACACTAGAGTGTGTTGTCATTCCCTTCTCCAGGGGATCTTCCCAACCCAGGGACTGAACCCAGGTCTCCTGCACTGCTGGCAGATTCTTTACCATCTGAGCCACCAGGAAAGTCCTCCCATCCCCTAAGTTACTTCTTTTTAGTTTGTTTGTTTGTTTGTTTTTTCTCTATGTAGTTAAAATGGCCATGAAATCAGAATGTAATAATCAATTTAAAAAGAAAAGTGAAGAATAAGGTAGCAAGTATTCTCAATCTTTCTCTATGTGAAATTAAAGTTTTATCCTATCAGAACATCTTGATATGAGAAAATACTCAGTCACACTTCAATACCTTGACTATTAGGTGATACTGCTCAGAGTGCTGGCAGGTACATAATCAGTAGGTTTGTTATTAAGTGCCAGTGTGAACACTGAGGTTGACATACCTCCACAAAGAGAAACTTACATTGGTCACATTTTATCTTGATGAACACAGGGATGTGCTTCAAGGCGGTGGTGGGTAGCAGGGTCAGTTTCCTCAACCTGTCTTGTAATACAGGCTTCATGTGACCAGTTGTTTCTGACATCAGATCCTGTTTTTCCCATTCAGTATTCTTCTCATGTGGCACCTCTTCACAAAAATAGTCACCATGCACAGCTGGAGTTAATAAACTGAAGGAGGATGCCCATTACCAGTTACAGACATTTCTGTTGTTTGGGGCTTTCAGTATTTCATTATCTCTGCATCAGCACCAGTCATCTCACAGCTGAAAAGCCATCAAAATAACGCAGCTTGAAATGATAAATGAAAGGAATGTAACAACCACAGCACTGAACATTTGATTCTGTGGATTTTTTTTTCTTTGCAAGGATATGCTTGTTTATTTTGTACGCTCTCTTTGTTGGCAATCACATTCCACCACTCAGTCCATCTTGATGTGGTGATGACAGTATATCTCAGCATTCTTTCTCATTAAAAAAGATGTGAGATATTCTCCATGAATAGGACTATCCACAATTCCAATCTTCCAAACAAATATCTTGAGACAGTGAAAAGAAAGATACTATAATAATGTTAAGAGTGTGTGTGTGTGCACGCACATGCGTGTGCATGTTTGCTTGCTTTTTTGGACCAACTTAGTATTTAAAAGTTATAGCAAGTTTGTCTTGTTTACACTCTTGATTTAACACCAAAATTCCTAAGCATTCCACCATACCAGATTCTGTACCTAAATGGATACCCCTATTAAATAATTTTGTATATCACCTTCATTAATGGCTTAATCCCCCATTTTAGGCAGTTTAATTCTGTTGTTTATTATAATCACTCATCTGCCTAAACCATCGAAACACATGCTTTTTTCTGCTTCACTGTATTTATTTGGCAAAAATCATACTGCAATAAAATCCACTAAAAAGACTGCTCTCCTGCCTCTAAACATGGTTGTATGTCCACCATGACTGGTTTCATTAAATTCACAGCCACAAATTCAAGTGGATCCTTATGCTGCCTAATAATCTGACTGTTTTCCGGACCCATTCATCTCTCCTACAGAACTACATCGTATCATTTTTTTCTTTCCTCAAAATTACAAACCTAATTCTCTGAAAAGGTTAATACAGCTTCCAAAGTTAACATCTACATCCACTACCTACCAGTGTTGTAGGGGAGGAAGATGTTTTCCTCGACCCTTTTATGGCTTAGGTCTAAAATGAAACTGACAAAGATGCAATAAGAGAAAACTCAGCATGTTTGATACTGAGCTCTCAATCTTCCCATCAAATCTTATCTTAAGCTCTTTTCAACAACTCAAGAAGTTTCCTCCTTCTTGTTTCTAGTGACTCAGACTAAAAATCTTGAAAGCATCCTTAATTCCCCTTTTGTATCTCACAAACTTCGTCAGTTCATTAGGAAATGCAATTAGTTTTGATCTCAAAATATATTCAGAATCCCAAACTTCTCTCCCCTGATGCTTCAGTGCTGCTGCAATAAGCTTGGTCTGAGCCACCCTGATCTTTATCACTGTAACCAAAAAGGTCTTCCTGATGTTTACCTTATATGATTTAGTAGACGTCTTTTAGCTTGAGTAATTTCATCCAGAGCAAGAATGTTTAAGACTATACAATTCTCTTTAAGATCAAACCTCTTATATTTTGGTCCTTGTGATATTTATTTACAAATAAGGGACAAATAATGGATATCAGTCCTAAGCCACATAAAGAACATAATAATCAAATAGGTTGTTTTTTCTCACCCACAATTAACACTGATTTATGAAGTACCTACTACATGGTACTTGATCTCAAGAAGTTCTGACTCTATCTTATACTCAATAATTTGTACCTCCCAAGGTATGCTAAGCGTATTGAACAGCATGGGAAATGCAACCAATATTTTGTAACAACTGAAAATATAATGTAACCTTAAAAGTGTATAAAAGTTTCTCAACATAGAATTAATTAATGAATCAAATTCTGAGTCTAGTGCATGTTACAACTTCTAACCAGATAAATGCAATGGGCAGCAGAAAGGGTTCTTATACTCAAAAACAAAGTTCAGTAGGAACACACAGCATCCCAGCTTAATTTAGTACAGGAGATAGAGGTCATTTCATAATCTCTTGGCTCAGCCTTTCTTTTTCTCCAATTTTCTAAATGAGAAACATTCTAATAAATGATTTTTAGCCCTTAGCCTGAAGAGTCTACAATGTATCAAATGAAATTCTACTATCATTACCTTCAATGATCATGAGCAGACAGTGTACCCATTCTTCTAACCACATAAATAGAAAGACAATACTAAAAACCTTAAGAGGTAAATCGTTCTGCCTATGATTAGGAAAGTAGAGGGAAGTAATTTATGTAGAATTTACCAATGCATGGTTAAAGCATTCTGGAACAGGAATTGAGAAATATGACTCACCATTTCCCTTGGCAGGAATTATTCCAGTAGCTCTGTCTTTGTTTCATCCTTATTCCAAGAGCAGTATTCAGCTTAGTCCACTGAAAGAAATGATGATAAATTATAGGCAAGGTACTGTGCTAGGATTGCTGGGAGAGGCAAAAATGTTTATATCTACTCCTGAACTAAATATTTACACTGGAAAATGCAAATACACACACGGTTAGCTATAGTACAGAGTACATAACACAAAATGTTACCAAACTCTGGTTTAACCGTTTGTTGTTCAAGAAACCAATACTGAGAGACAAGCACTGGATAAAAGGAAAGATAACTTTATTAAGGAAGCTAGCAATCCTGAGGAGAAGGGGGACTCATGTCCCAAAGAACCAATTTCTCAGTGCTGATCAGAGGAAAAGAGCTTTTAAAAAGGAGTTTCAGGGGTGCACAGGTATGGGAGGATATGGTGAAAGGGAGTTATATGAAGAACAGCACAACTAACTCCAAAAATTATCTTGAAATTGGTCATGTGGTGATCTGATCAGCATCATCTTCATTGTTTCAAGTATAGTCGATCTTTACTTGCTGGGTCATTTTATTCCCATTTCTTGAGGCCAGTTCTTGGAATTATGTAAAATGGAATAGCTTATGTTATGGCTATAGTCTTGTCATAATGTAGTTAATTTCTTCCAAAAGGTGGGGGTTTCAGTATTTGCAAAACAGCTCAAAGGATATGGCTCAGAAAACTATGTATAGCCCTTGAGGAGGAACTAAAGGTCCATGAAGTTGCTTAATGGCTAAATTTATTATTTTGTCTTGCTTGACTGTTTTCTTTGCTTCCGCATTTTCTCACTTCCTGGATTAAATCTATTCTATGGCTAAAGCTTTTTTTGTTTGTTTGTTTGTTTTTCACAAAGAAGAGTCAAGTGGAGAATATGATGGGTGCAGGGGGAGGCTACCTGTCTCATGAAGGCTTCACAGGGCTCTGCTCAGTTATGAAAATACAAAGAACCATAAGGGACTAAGGAAAACAATGCTGCTGATGAGGCCTTGGGAAAGATTTTTCCTGAACTTCCTTTCTAAGTTTTCCTTGCAGGTAGACTCCCTCAGACACTTGAGTGGGGATTTAACCAGACAGAACAATGTGAAGAAGTAGTAGCTAGGGAATCCATGCTTTGGAGTGGCAGCAGTGTCAGTGAGGAAGTGAGTGGTGTGACTTTCAATGTCTGTGCCCAACAGATACTATAGTGGGTCCTCCCCGGACTGCCCCACAGTGTAATTAGCTTATCCTTAAAGAGTAGCCTCCAAGCCTGACTCCGCCCCTTCTGGATCTTCTGTGAGCTTCCCAATACAATTTATTCAACTGCTCTTCTACTTAAATGAAGTAGAGAACATCCTATTTCCTACAGCTGGTATTTAAGTCACAAGATTAAAGTGGCAGTATACTCTAATAATTAGAAGCCTGGACTTTGGAATTTCAACTTGTGTTTGAACTCTTTCTTTTCCATTCCTTTAGTATATATTTATGGGTAATATCTTTTACTTCTCTAAGACTTAGTCACTAATTTAATATTTGGAAAAATATTAATAGCAAATTTATAGCACTGATATACATTTAAATGAGTTGATGCACAAAGGGCTCATGTGTATCCCAGTAACTGCTCAATAAAAAATTATTGTTATTATATGAGTTATAATCCCAGCTAAATTAATGTGTTCCTATCTCCCAAACACATACTCTTTGACTATTATATACTATTCCTCCTGATATTTCACTTTCCTAATCTGCCCTTAGGCTCCCCAGGTGGCATAGTGGTAAAGAACGTGCCTGCCAATGCAGGAGACACAGGTTCAGTCCCTGGGTGGGGAAGATCTGCTGGAGTAGGAAACAGCAACCCACTCAAGTATTCTTGCCTGGAAAATTCCAAGAACAGAGGAGCCTGGTGGGCTACAGTCCATGGGGTCATAAAGAGTCGGACATGACTGAGCAACTAAGCAACAACAGCAGCAACAATCTGCCCTTTGGAGTTTGGAATACATTTTCAAGAAGTTCTCCTTACTGAGAATAGTAAGGAGAAATCATTTATTTCATACTCATGCAACTACAGTTTGTTGCCTTCAAAAATAAAAGCATGTAATATATATTGTCATATTTCGGACTATTTTTTCTTCAATGCTAGGATTATCATCAGTATAAAGTTCCTTACTAATAAAAAAGTGTACTAATTTCAATTAAACTCAAATTGAAAAAAAAAGGAGAAAAACATACAACTACTATGTTTAAGATTGCCCTTTGCTAACTGAATGCAACAATATCCTGCAGAGGAGGTGAGATGTACCTGGCCTCAGGCAGAGGCTTTGAGATGAGCTCCTTGTTAGAGTTACTGATTATCACTGAAAAACAGTGTAACAGAGACATTAAAAGATTCATGGTGCTTCAAAGAAATGCTTCTCATTTTGACACTCATTAAGGTTTGATTCCTAAATTTTCAAAGCAAAACCACAGTAGACACTTTGCAGTGAACTTTTTTAACATACCAAAAAAAAAAAAATCACCAAGAATATCTCATTTTGAATTAAATGAATTTTATATTATGGTGTAGAACATCTTATAAAAAATAAAACATCAAGTTTACTGAGAAATGTGCAGCTTCCTTGACATTATCTCCATTCATCTTGAACATTCCTTCTTTTAAAGCTATTTAAAATATTTCTGATCAGGACACAATTTATTTATGTCTGAGTACTCCTTTCTATTGCTTTCTGTCTCTCCCTGCTCTGATCCCTTCCCCATATTTCCATCTCATTAGAACTGCATTTACTCAGCCAGAGACAGGGCAGAACAAGTGAAGAAGAGAACATATTTAGGTGGAGAAGATTGATTTATCTACACAGTAAAAAGCTAAGAGTAAAGGAGATGGGAAATCTGAACTGAGGAAGAGGTGTTAAAAAGATTTCTGAATTAGTTACTGGGAAAATTTAAAAGACTTGATAAAGAAGGTGCCCTGGAACAATTTTATGCCATGAGAAAATTAAGGAGGAAGGGAAAGGGGATTTGAAGGGTGATACTATGTACAGCTGACCCTTGAATAATGTGGTTTTGAACTACACATGTCCACTTATATGCAGATTTTTTCAATAGTAAACATCATAGTACTATAGGGTCCATGTTGGTGTAATCCATAGATACAGAGGAACTGAGGATATGTGAAAGTGTCCGTCACTCAGTCGTGTCTGACTCTTTGAGACGCCATGGACTGTAGCCCACCAGGCTCCTCTGTCCACGGAATTCTCCAGGCAAGAAGACTGATGTGGGTTGTCTTTCCCTTCTCTAGGGAATCTTTCTGATACAGGGATCAAACCCAGGTCTCCTGCATTGCAGGCAGATTCTTTACCATCTGAGCCACCAAGGAAGCCCAAGGACATGTAGGGCAGACAATAAATTATATGTGGATTTTCAATCATAAGTAGGGTCAGCACCCCTAACCACTGCATTGTTAAAGGGTCGACTACACAATTAATTGGAACTCTAAAATTTTTCAAGTAACATGTAGGCACAGATGTTCTTTAATAAAAGATTTGGTTACTGAATCATACTATTTATTAAACCCTGGGACTCTCCATACAAAACTATTTCTATTCACATTGTATGTTAACAAAATAGTTTGCTTTTTTAAAAAAAATATTCATTAAGTATATGAGTTAGAAAATAGCTGAGAGTGATAGCCTTTACACTGTTTCTGGAACCTACTTAAGCAAATTATTACCTCCAATTTTAAGCACAGTAAAAGAAGCCAAATGAAGCAGTTTCAAGAGATCCCTTGGAATAAACATATTTACTAAATATATGAGTATAAATGTGCTGTTATATAATACTTTAGGATTCTGAGCAAGATTCTTTTATTTCCTAAAAGAGTTAATTAAAAAATATTGTCCACATTATACCCAAAATAATTATGACTTGGAGGTCATCAAAAGGACATGCTTGCTAGTAGACCCTTGAGCTGGACCCAGGCGATTGGGGGCTCCTCGTCTGCTCCCCTGTACTTGGAGTTTACAAGCTTCCCACACTGTGGACAGTGACTACAGCCATGAAATTAAAAGATACTTGCTTCTTGGAAAAATAGATATGACAAACCTAGATGACATGTTAAAATTCAGAGACATTACTTTGCCAACAAAGGTCCATATTTTCAAAGCTATGGTTTTTCCAGCAGTCATGCATGGATGTGAGAGTTGGACCACAAAGAAGACTGAGAGCTGAAGAATTGATACTTTTAAACTGTGGTGTTTGAGAATACTCTTGAGAGTCCCTTGGACTGCAAGATCAAACCAGTCAATCCTAAAGGAAATCAACCCTGAGTATTCATTGGAAGGACTGATGCTGAAGCTGAAGTTCCAATATTTTGGCCACCTGATGTGAAGAGCTGACTCATTAGAAAAGGTCCTGATGCTGGGAAAGATTGAAGGTGGAAAGAGAAGGGGATGACAGAGGATGAGATGGTTGGATGGCATCACTGACTCAAAGGACATGAATTTGACCAAGCTCTGGGAGTTGGTGAAGGACAGGAAAGCCTGGAATGCTGCAGTCCATGGGGTCACAAAGAGTTGGACAAGACTGAGTGACTGAACACTACCACCACCACTGTTTCCACAGGTGGTGTTGCGTTAAGGACTCAGGCTTGAGAGTCAATATGCTGTTGAGATCATCTGGACAGTACACATGACTGAACCCTACTAAGGCCTCTGTATAAACTTTTATGATTCAGGCCAGAGGGCATGGCAGTCTGCTCATCTTTTGCCAACCAAGACAAGCCTCACATGTAAGTTTGCTTACTTATTAAGTCTGCCACCTTCCAATCTGGGGTGTCTACCTCTCTCTTCTGTCTCTCCTTGCCCTACAGAGGCTGTGAATCAACACTCAGCTAACTAGGACATTTTAAGAGACTAAAGGAAAGCACTCAAAGCTGCTATTCTCTGTTAAAAGTGAAGTCAGTCAGTCATGTCCGACTCTGTGACCCCACGGACTGTAGCCTACCAGGCTTCTCTGTCCATGGGATTTTCCAGGCAAGAGTACTGGAGTGGGTTGCCATTTCCTTCTCCAACACAAGAATTATTTAATAAATGAGATGAGAAACACATGAACAGATAATGGTCCTTATTTTTAAAAAACCTCCTAAAATAGTTCTGCCTTTTAAGATATTTATCAAGATACATAACTACACTCTCTTCAATCCAACAATCACTCCTTCCCTGCTACATATTGAGAAGAATAACTTTATAAATAAGAATACACCATTTTCTGGCTTATATTCATGTGGAAACCAGGCTCATTGACACAGAATCCTCAAAATGGTCTGTGGATTGTTTGACAGCCAGGTCCTGAGATGCAAAAATGAGTAATGCAAAGAAAAAGAGTACACGAAAGACAATATATTTTGTATATGTCTTGTTCGGTCACTAAGTCATATCTGACTGTTTGCCACCCCATCGACTGCAGCACACCAGGCTTTCCTGTCTTTCACTATCTCCCAGAGTTTACCAAACTCATGTCATTGAGTCAGTGATACCATCCAACTATCTCATCCTCTGTCTCCCTCTTCTCCTCCTACCCTCAGTCTTTCCCAGCACCGGGTCTTCTCCAATGAGTCGGCTCTTTGCATCAGGTGGCCAAAGTATTGGAGCTCCAGCTTTAGCATCATTCCTTCCAATGAATACTCAGGGTTGATTTCCTTTAGGATTGACGGTTTGATCTCCTTGCAGCATCAATTCTTCGGTGCTCAACCTTTTTTATAGTCCAACTTATTTTTTTTAATATTATGCATAACATAAATGTATATATATTTATACACAGATATATATCAATGTATCATCAATTAATTGGTATTAGTTTGGCTAAATTGCAATCTATTTACTCAATATTCCATATTATTCATCTTCATGCTAAAGTTACTAATTTCTCAAATATTATTCCTTATGCAAACCGAGTTCATTTACTTTGGCTAAAACTCTATCTTATGATATTCGTGCAGATTTCTGCTATCTTACAACAATATGTAGAACTTTTTCATCATTTAACTTAGACATAACTCTAAGATATAAGGCATAATGGCCTGAGTGCTAATATTTAAAAGAAAGCAGCACTTTGCATATATTATCTCAGCAACAATACTTTGAAGGTAGGAAAAATATTATTGCTATTTTTACAAATGAAAGTACAAGCTTAGGAGGGTTAAGTGACTGGTGCAATGATGCATACCCACTGAATAGGCAAACCAGGATTAAATGGCACATAATCCTGACTCAAAATCATGTAATGCAAATTTGTGCAGACAGAACCTATTAAGCCATGTTACCTTATATATCTTACTCTTTCCTCTAGACTCCAAGTAGTTTGGGTGCAGAAAAAATTCATTTACATATTTTCATTCCCACAGAAATGAGTTATTTTTAAAACAATTTATAAAACACAATAACTACTTACTTCTTAATTAAAATATGTGTGTGCACACGTGTGTGTTTAATCTAGTTACTCTATAATCCATTTTGCCTTATTTAATATCCACATTGTCTGCTCACTTCATGTGTTCATTTGTGTGGTCTCTGATAATTTTTTTCAAACTGCTTTGTGTTTTATGATTTGTCTTCTTACTTTAAGTTTAAGCTCCTTGAAAAATATGAACTTGGTCATAGGAAATGAGCTTATGACTCAAACTACTTTCATAGCTGCCCATGTACTTTGTGTACTACAGACAACTGTGCAAAAGGAAAACGTATACTTTTAGAGTAAAAAGTAAACTTAACTATGAAGAAGCAAAACCTGATTTTTATATATGTTTAATGCTAAAGGTTAGAATATTTTTAGTTGCAAATTACTAAACAACCATTCAAACTAGCCTAAATTTAAATGTTTTTGTTAACCTATGTTTTCTATAATGTCGAATCATGTCAAGCATGATTTGATGCAAGTGTTCAGTGATATGTTCTTACTCTGTTGTTCTCCATATTTTAACTATGATGTGATGTGATGGAACATGGTGATGGGATGGTCTATTCTTTAATCTAAAGCACTTTCTTCTCCAATGGAGGCCAAATGGGATGATTTTGTGGGTACATTGTATCATTTTAATTGTTTAAGCAAGCCTCAAGGGAAGAGTACTTTTTATTCCTGTTCCAGTTAAAGTGTCAGGACTTATATTGATTAAGTTAGATTGACCTATTTAGAGGCATATGTATTTTCCAGATACAAACTTGAGGCAAGGGTAATAGGAGGCATTAATATCCAGACTTGAGGTGCATCTCCTTACTTGGCATCCTTCATTGGTATTATCCACATCTCAACCACATGGGCTAAAATATGGCAGGTGATAAAACCCTGGATTCAGGCTTTATGCCAGATAAATAAAAGTGTCCTGAATTATGAGGAGCAGTTTGCTTATAATGTGGCAGACAGATTAAAGAAGTGCTCTGGAGAACTTCTTGATTTATGATGAACAAACTCAGAAATCTTTCTACAGTCTACTACTAAGTTCCCCAATATGCATACCTCCAGGCAATCAAAGCTATTTGTATCCCCCTGCCTTCTGTGAATCTGGAGATGCTTTTTGTTTCTTGGGTGATATCACAGCAGATATGCAAGAAAACAAGATGATTCCAAATAACCTTACTTATAACTTAACACCCTAAAGAGAGATTATTCTTCTCTGACAGTAATGTAAAACAAAACAAACAACAACAAAAAACACTTGGGGAAATCAGGTCAGAAAGATTTGGATGTAAACCTAGTCATGACTTAAGGGACTGCCCATATGATTGCTGAGAGCAAGAAGTTTTTCGAGCTATCCGAGGAAAGGTGGCGGTGTTGGAATCTGCCCTATACTGAATAAGAGATGAAGCCCCTCACTCTGGAAGCATTAAATCATCTAAGTAATAAAACTTAGCTAGTCATCACCACTTCCTCCAGGACTGAGTAGACAATCTTGCATGCTCATGCTAAGTCACTTCAGTCATGGCCAATCTTTGCGACCCCATGAACTGCAGCCTGACAGGCTCCTGTGTTCACAGGATCTCCCAGGAAGAATAGTGGAATGAGTTGTCATTTCTTTTTTCAATTTAAATGGCTTCTTATAGACCAAAATACAAACAAATGAAAAAACAACTTTTCACAAAGAATAAATATTATGAAGTACATTCCATTAGAATTTTGCAATCAAAGCTGAAATCTCAGTAAATGTATTTATTACATGTATTACAGTATTTTCTTCTCTAGTGGCTCAGTGGTAAAGAATTCTCCTGCAATGCAGCAGACTCAGGCTTGATCCCTGGGTCAGGAAGATCCCCTGGAGAAGAAAAGGCAATCCAATCCAGTCTGCTTGTCTGGGAAATCCCATGGACAGAGGCACCTTGCAGGCTATAGTCCATGGGGTTTCAGAGTCCGACATGATTTAGCAACTAAACAACACAATAATGCTGCAATATTTTTATCATCATCTTTTCTTTCCTACAGTGATTTAGTTTTAAAGAGACCAAATTTCTCTGCATTAGAAGTTGTATCTGTAATTTTATTAGAAAACAATATAAATATTTGGAATACGATTTTTTTTAATCCCTTCCCTGAGCTATGAACTGCCAAGTCATATAAAGTCAGACGCTAATTAAACCTGAATGAGTAGTGGTGTGAAATCCTCTTAATGGTGCTTCGGACATGACTGAGCAACTTCCCTTTCACTTTTCACTTTCATGCATTGGAGAAGGAAATGGCAGCCCACTCCAGTGTTCTTGCCTGGAGAATCCCAGGGACGGGGGAGCCTGGTGGGCTGCCGTCTCTGGGGTTGCACAGAGTCGGACACGACTGAAGCGACTTAGCAGCAGCAGCAGCATGCACAGAATATAGGCTATATTCTAGACATTCCCCAAGAATTCACACACAAAATTTGGAAATCTTTTTCTTCAGTGTATTTAAAATGCTACATGGCATTCTGAACTTTTCAATTTACAAAACAAATAATTTGTCATATATTCTAGATTTTATTTTAATGGCTTCAAGGTAGTTATTATGATTTTCTAAAGTAAATATAAACATTGTTTTTAATGACCATTTAATTTTGGTGTTTGTAATTTTAAATGATTATCAACTATATCTAAACAAAATAGTTATTAAAATATCTATTAAAACTTTGAAGTATATATGTGTGTTAGTATTTGTGTGTGTGTGTGTGTATATATATATATATATATATATATATATATATATATCGGAGAAGGCAATGGCACCCCACCAATACACTTGCCTGGAAAATCCCATGGATGGAGGAGCCTGGTGGGCTGCAGTCCATGGGGTCGCTAGGAGTTGGACACGACTGAGCGACTTCACTTTTTCTTTTCACTTTCATGCATTGGAGAAGGAAATGGCAACCCACTCCAGTGTTCTTGCCTGGAGAATCCCAGGGATGGCAGGGCCTGGTATGCTGCCATCTCTGGGGTCACACAGAGTTGGACACGACTGAAGTGACTTAGCATAGCAAAGCATATATATATATATATATCTTAAATACTCTCCCTCTTCTTAGGAACATTCCTTGATCTGACATTTTCTATTTCTATTATTTCAAACTGTTTTAAAAAGAAAATACATGGCAATGATGTTAAGCACAAATACCAAAAAAAAAAAAAAAAGTCCATTTAAGTTATACAGTTACAGATGTATAACACTTTAAAATATCAGAGCATTTAACATTACAGCAAAATACTAGATCAAATACAGATGACAATGACAATGATGAGAAAGCATTCTCAGAGAGGTTAAGTGACTTAGAGAAGCTTATAAGCAATGTTTTATAAAGTCAAATCAAGGGCCAATTTTCCAATTTCAAATCACACTGTATTTTCTTGGCAAAATACAAGGACTATTGGAAAAGACTCTGATGCTGGGAGGGATTGAGGGCAGGAGGAGAAGGGGACGACAGAGGATGAGATGGCTGGATGGCATCACTGACTCGATGGACGTGAGTCTGAGTGAACTCCGGGAGTTGGTGATGGACAGGGAGGCCTGGCATGCTGCAATTCATGAGGTCGCAAAGAGTCGGACACGACTGAGCGACTGAACTGAACTGAAATACATAAATAACCCATTTTCACTGTCGATGACATACAGCCATGGTTTGGTGAATTTGTTTGTTTCTGGGGGGCACAGACTTGTTTCAAGTTTATTGAAGCTGATTAATTCTGGATTTAGCAGGAACTTTTATACCTTAGAGGAGTGGAAATCTTGTCATTTGATAGAATATCAGAGCAAAGAGATATTATAAGTTTTGCTTCCTTGAGGAAAAGTAACAAATGGGTAGAAAAAACACTTAGAAGGAAACTGTGTCTCAAAATGAGGAAGTGCCTCATAATTAGAAGAATCTGACAGCGGAGCTGTCTTACTCAAAAGGTATTCTATAATATAGGAGATTTTTCAACCTAAAACTGCATGACCCTCTGACAAAAACTTAAAAAGGAGGGTGTTGCTCTGAAGTGGAAGATTGGATTTGGGGACGCCTGTGGGGTTACCCAAGCAAATTGTTAGAGTCATAGAATTTTAGAATGTTAGAGATGAAAGAAACCTTGGATAATACACTTATGTTCCGCTCAAAGATGAGAAACTAGAACACAGAAGTTAACTGATCTGCTTAATATCATGAAGAAGAATTTAATGAGAAAAAGCATTAAAACTCATCAAAATGAAAGAAAGAATACAGATTTCTCAAGTCAGTTTAATCAATAACCCAATGGTTGTCAAGTTACTTTGATAGTCTTCAGAAAAACAAGCCTTTTTATTGCAGTGCTATTCACCAATGCTATGAGGTTTTTACTGAGAAACTGATGCAACTAAGAGGTAATTGTCTCAATTTATACCATCCCCTTGGCAAAGATTTATTTTACATTTGCTATGGTTCATTTATTCGAATCTGTAACATTCACCAAACCTAGCAGTAAAGAGGAGAGCTGCCAGTATGACTTAGAATCTAATAAACACAAGAAACATAACTGCAACCAAGCAGAGTCCAACTCATCAGTTCTTGAAAATGTCTTGGTAGAAAAGACCCATGGGATAAAGTTATGAAGAAGGCATAAAGATATACATTCATCCATCCTAGGATTAATTAATTAACTCATCAAATATTTATCAAGTCCCTACTATGTGCCACATCAGGCATTTTTCTCTGCATATGTTTGTACATGTTTATTAATTTAGTGCAATAAAGATCATTTCTTGATATCTAATCAGCAATTATTACAAAGATAGGATAAGGAGTAATTCATACTCTGTTCTGTAAATTCCAGCTGCTGCTGCTGCTGCTAAGTCGCTTCAGTCATCTCCAACTCCGTGCAACCCCATAGACAGCAGAATTTCATAGGAAATTCTGATAGAATAGTATATTTTTGATAGACCTAATTCATACTCTAAATATTTACATACCATTCAGAGTAACGTGAGTACATGCTTAGTCGCTCAGTCATGTCCAACTCTTTGTGACCCTGTAGCCCACCAGGTTCCTCTGACCATAGGGTTTTCCAGCCTAGAATACTGGAGCAGGTTGCCATTTCCTTCTCCAAGGAATATTCCCCACCCTAGGATCGAACTTGTGTCTCCTGCATCTCCAGCTTTGGCATGTGCATTGTTTCCCATTGAGTCATCTGGGAAGCCCATTCAGATCAGCATCCACCACTAACGTCTCTGTATACTCTGACTTTTGGGGATTCAATAAACTTATTTCTGGTTTTTGAGAATTTAATAAATCTATTTAAACATATTTATGTAAAATGATAAAGTACATGATTTTATATGAGAGAAAAATACTGCATCAACACTTAAATAAGTGTGTATTTTGTATTATATCCTATGGAGGAAAATATCATATATGATATTCTATTTAATTCTCAGCATATCAATATCTGTTTTGGTAGACCTACAGATAAAGAGTATCAGTCCTCAGGAAGGTTATATGATTGGTATATACTGATATATCTTCCAATTTTTCTACTAAATAAAGCAATTGCTAGAAAAAATAATGATACTGAGAAGAAAATTTAGTTGAATCTGCTATATCTTAGTTTCATTAAAACCTCACAAATGCACAAAAATTTAACAGAGAAATACTACACTCGTTACACATATATGAAAACTGAAGTTTAAGCAGGAATTAATTATTCAAGACCACACAGCTAAAAACTAGTCAAGCCTGATTTCAAATCTATGTAATACTTTCTCCCAAGCCAGTGATCATAAACTACTATTCTGAAAAGTGAAAATGAAAGTGTCCAATTCTTTGTGAGTTCATGAACTGTAGCCGCCAGGCTCCCACTGAACATGGGATTCTCCAGGCAAGAATACTGGAATGCGTTGCCGTGCCCCTCTACAGGGGATCTTCCCAACCCAAGGATCAAACCCAAGTCTCCTGTATTGCAGGCAGAGTCTTTACCGTCTGAGCCACCAGGGAAGTCTCTGAACCTCATGCTTTACTCTGGAATTCTGGCTTTTTTTCCACTTCTGATTTTGGTGAAGATTAAAGGTGTTTTAGCTCTATATCTGTTCAAAACTTCCTTCCACAGTTATAAAACCCCACACTTTTACCCAGCATTTGAGAGAGTCAATTCCTAGGCAGGTTGATAAAAAGTCTGGGGTCCCTGAGGTGGAGAAAGGGGTTTGGGGCTCTCGAAGAAGAGATAAGGGTCTGGAATTCTCAAGGAGGAAAGGACAAATGTCCTTTTTTTTTTTTTATTCTTTTCTACATTCCTTAGTCTTAGTCACAGAAAACCTTTTTTCTTTAATCCCAGAGCTGAAAATTATACAACAAACAACTCAGTTTAAACTCTGTACTAAGGATTATATGACAACAATGTATCCTGCTTGAGGACAGTTCCTACTTGAAAACCTTCTGACTAATCCTGTTATCCTAAAAATGTAAATTATGGGAGTGGGTCTAGTAAGATCTTTATAGCCTTGAGACATTCTTTTGATTTATTGTAATAACCAATAACTCCCTTTTCTAAGAGTAGCGAGGGGGGCACTCTCTGTCCCCCTTCTGATGTCTATGTCAGAAGCTTTCTCTGTTCTTTTTTCACTTTAATAAAACTCTGCTACACAAAAGCTCTTGAGTGATCAAGCCTGGTCCCTGGTCCCGAAGTTAAATCTTCTTTGGAGAAGACACATTCCAAACATCCTTGGAATTAGGAGTTACTTTGTTAATATGCTTATTCCAGAAAGATGTAAGCAGAATGTATGTGGCCTTTATAGACAGTCTCAAAAGAAAGTTTGTTTGTAAGAGTCCTTTATCTATTTTTCCTTTGTATCTTCCCCAGTCTTAGTATCTGAAATGTAGATGTGATGACTCATATTCCACCAAACATCTTAAAACACAGGAACAAGTCAGAAAAAGAGAAATATCATATGATATCATGCATGTGAAATATAAAGGATGGCACAAATGAATCTATCTACAAAATAGAGAGAGGATCACAGACACAGAGATCAGACTTCTTGTTGCCAAAGGGGACAAGGGCAGCGGGAGGAAGAGGGATGGTCTGAGAGTCTGAGGTTAGTAGATGTAAACAGACACATTTGGAATGGATAAACAACAGGGTCCTACTTACTAAATGGCACAGATAACTATATCCAGTCTCCTAGGATAAACCATAATGGAAAAGAATATAAAAAGAAGAAAGTATATATATGTATAATTGAATCAGTTTGCTGGACAGTAGAAATTAGCATAACATTATAAATCAACTACACTTCAATTAAAAAATAAATAAGTAGAAGGATATACTGCCAAAAAAATAAAAAGAAAGTAAACACAGGAACAGGAATCACATCTCAGGAACAATGGAGTAGAGAAAAGAAAATGGCCGGAGACCTTGAAACAACTGGGGTACTCCCAAAGCAACCCAGGATGTCCTTCCCCTGAAATCTTTTAGAAAAGAGAACAAAGATGTGCGGTCACTTTTTTCTCTTTTGGCTATATTCAACTGAACTTAATTTAAATCATACCATACTATTACAAACTGGTAATATGTTAAACACATATGAAAAAAAAATGAGTCTGCATTCGTTGTAATTCAGTAGACATTCACTGAAGAACCACTGAGTAAGCAATGCTGCTGTTAACACTATAGGAAATAGAGAAAAGCATTAGTTCATTATAGAAACAAATAATTCTTAGAAGGTTAAATGACTAGTGATTAATGAAAACTGAGCAGTATTAAAGAAATGGCAACAGCAAAGAAGATCTCACCAGTAAAACCCGTAGAAATCATAAAGTACAGCCATTTTAAATGCCGTATTTTAAACAAATTGTGTGAGTATTGACAAATAGCAATTAAACCAGGTTTAATAAACTGTAAAGGTGCTCTAAGAAGAGTTATCAACTCTGGCTCATTCTGATTAGATAGAGAGTTGGAGTTTGTGTTTGTGTTAGTCGCTCAGTCGTGCCCGACTCTTTGCTACCCCATGGATTGCAGCCCACCAGGCTCCTCTGTCCATGGGATTTTTCCAAGCAAGGATCCTGGAGTGGGTTGCCATTTTCTTCTCCAGGGGATCTTCCCAACCCAGGGATGGAACCTGGGTCTCCTGCACTGCAGGAAGATTCCTTACCATCTGAGCCACCAGGGAAGCCAAGAGAGCCGGAGAGTAGGGATTAATTCCTATAGGCAGCACATGAAGAAAAATATTCCAAAGGAACAGTTCTATTAACTTGGGATCAGCTCACACTGACTTCCTCTTAGTGAGATTCAGGAATAATAAGTGGCCAGGAGATTCATTGATTTCATTTATTTAGTTCTTAGAATTATGAACATTAATGGGTGCTTCTGTGGAAAAACAATAATGTGAAATTGATGTCCTCACCTACAACTTAGGTATTTCCATCACGCTGACTACCTGACAAAATGTGTAACTCTTATATATATTATGTATATTTATATTTTATACATATTATATATTTATATAATTTTTTTTTAATTTATTACGGGCCTCGCACGGGAGCAGCACCGAGCGTGGACCACGCGGGCCGGGCGACCTCCCCCTGCTATATTATATATTTATATAAATTTGAACTGTGGTGTTGGAGAAGACTCTTGAGAGTCCCTTGGACTGCAAGGAGATCCAACCAGTTCATTCTGAAGGAGATCAGCCCTCACATTTCTTTGGAAGGAATGATGCTGAAGCTGAAGCTCCAGTACTTTGGCCACCTCATGTGAAGAGTTGACTCATTGGAAAAGACTCTGATGCTGGGAGGGATTTGGGGGCAGGAGGAGAAGGGGACGACAGAGGATGAGATGGCTGGATGGCATCACTGACTCGATGGACGTGAGTCTGGGTGAACTCCGGGAGTTGGTGATGGACAGGGAGGCCTGTCGTGCTGCGATTCATGGGGTTGCAAAGAGTCGGACACGACTGAGCGACTGAACTGAACTGAACTGAATTGAATATATTTATATTATATATATTTATATAAAACACACACATATTCAACAAATATATAGAGAGAGATATCTCTCTGTCTCTGTCACTCTCTCTCTCTCTCTCCCTCTCTCTCTCTCTATATATATATAAAACACCAGGCTCCTCTGTCCATGGAATTCTTTAATACTGGAATTGGTTGCCATTCCCTTCTCCAAGGGATCTTCCCAACCGAGGGACCAAACCTGGGTCTCTGGCATCGCAGGTAGATTCTTTACCATCTGAGCCACCAGGGAATACACATACATATTAACACATACACACACACACACACACACACACACACACATCTATCTGCATTAGAAGTGGAAAATAATTAGCAAGTAGTTTGAAAGAAGCTTGGGAAATTACTTCTTTTTAGTATCTCACAACTGCAATAAGGTATAACATAGAGGATCCGCCTTCATGTTCATTCATTCAACTTATGCTTATGAAATTGTTACATGCTCCCTTGGGCTCAGTATCCATGTTCTGCTTAACTTTTCAGTTACAAACTTAGGTTGAAATGAACAGAACTGAGTACTCAAAAATAGGATTTAGATGAAAGTGATGAAAGCCACTTCTATTAAAAAAAATCCCAAAAGATCTCATTTGAACTTCAAGTTTTCTCTCTCTTTGTTGTGGTGACCACAGAGGACACATGGCTCCAGATAGAGAAACAACTGTTTTGCAAAAAACTATGACATGAGCAAGAAATAAACCTTTACTATGTTAATCAGTTAAGATTTCAGGTTTCCTTCTTTACAGTACTAAATGATAGTTTGCTACTGAGTAATGGAATCAGTTGTTGAAGATTACCAGTGCTTTACAAACTAAAACGTAGCACTGAAAGAGTGTCAGGCTACTGGGAAGAGGGGCAACTGATACGAGCAGTGAGAAAATGGCTGTCTATGGGAAGATGTGGACAGGTATTTGGAAAATTTATTGCCTGTTCTAAATGAGAAGGCAAACAGGGTTTACTAAGACAGCAGATCTAGAGGAAGAGTGTCAAATAACAAAATATTGTAATACGTTTTGCTTGCATTTGGCAAGACAGTGAAGAAAACACATAAATCAGGAAATGCTGTCTTGAGTACAAGCAGAAATCAAAGGAAATAAAGACATCACTGAAAACACAGGTTTAGGGCCTTGAAGGAAAGAGAACTCTCATATATGGCTATAAGGCGTATAACTTAGTACAAACACCCTGGGAAACCGGCAACATTTTCAAAATCTGAATATCCATATATTTATGACTCAGTGTTTCCACTTTCAAGTATACATGAGACAGAAATATGTATATATGTTCACTAAAATATGTGTATATGAATGTTCATAGCAGCCCCTTTCATAACAGTCATAAATTCAAAACCATCCAGAAGTTCATCAGCATTAGAATGGATAAACGCATTGTGGAATATTCACAAAATTGAATATTAATCAGTATAATGCATAATACCTAAACTTCTATACATTAAAAATATAGCTGAACTCCACAAACATAATGTTGAATCAAATAAGCCAGACAGGAGAGAATATATACAATTGGATTCCGTTTAAATAAATTTCAAAATTCAGTAATCTAAATTAATCTAAAGCATTGTAAATCAATTTAATCTAAAGTATTGTAAGTTAGCACAGTGATTACTCTTGGGTGTAAGACTGAGGTGGTGGTTGTTTAATCACTAACCATACCTGACTCTTTCATGACCCCATCAAGTGTAGCCCACCAGGCTCTTCTGTCCATGGGATTTTCCAGGCAGGAATACTGGAGTAGTTTGCCATTTCCTTCTCTGGGGGATCTTCCAGACCCAGGGACCAAACTTGTGTCTACTGCATTGCAAGCAAATAATATCCACAAATTTTCACAAGCAGATTATGCTAATAAAAAGGACTGGAGATTGCTGTGACATATGTGATATTAGACACAGTACCTATATAGAAAGAACAAAGTTAATGCATATGTGCCAAAACAAAGGTCTATCACAGAAACTGCTAGTAGAAATATTTCTGTGCTCCTTGATGTTTTCTAGTCTTCTGTTCACTGAGATGGAGACATATGACTAAATTCGGATGATAGGATGAGGGTAAAAGGGAGATAAGCTACTTTCACAAACTCGTAAAACCCCACACAACTCTTGAGCTCTCTGTTTTCCTATTGTGCATACACAGACGCCACATGCTCACAATGGCCTAACTACAAAATTGAAGCAGCCCACATTTGAGACACCACATAGAGAAGAACAATAGAACAATAGATATATATATATATATATATATATATATAGTGTGTGTGGATCACAATAAACTGTGGAAAATTCTGAAAGAGATGGGAATACCAGACCATCTGATCTGCCTCTTGAGAAATTTGTATTCAGGTCAGGAAGCAACAGTTAGAACTGGACATGGAACAACAGACTGGTTCCAAATAGGAAAAGGAGTACGTCAAGGCTGTATATTGTCACCCTGTTTATTTAACTTATATGCAGAGTACATCATGAGAAATGCTGGACTGGAAGAAGCACAAGCTGAAATCAAGATAGCCGGGAGAAATATCAATAACCTCAGATACACAGATGACACCACCTTTGATAACATGAAAGAGGAGAGTGAAAAAGCTGGCTTAAAACTCAGCATTTAAGAAATGAAGATTATGGCATCCAGTCCCATCACTTCATGGCAAATAGATGGGGAAACAATGGGAACAGTAAGAGACTATTTTCTTGGGCTCCAAAATCACTGCAGATGGTGACTGCAGTCATGAAATTAAAAGACACTTGCTCCTTGGAAGAAAAGCTATGACCAAATAGACAGCATATTAAAAGGCAGAGACACTACTTTGCCAACAAAGTCAGCATTGTAGTCCTTCATTGGAAAACTCCTTCATTGGAAGGACTGATGCTGAAGCTCAAACTCTAATACTTTGGCCACCTGATACGAAGAATTGACTCCTTGGAAAAGACTCTGTTGCTGGGAAAAATTGAAGGCAGGAGAAGAAGGGGATAACAGAGGATGAGATGGTTGAGTGGCATCACCAACCTGATGGACATGAGTTTGAGTAAGCTCCGGTAGTTGGTGATGGACAGGGAGCCTGGCGTACTGCAGTTCATGGGGTCCCAAAGAGTCAGAGAAGACTGAGCGACTGACCTAAACTGAAGTGATGACAGCTCATAACCAGGACTGGAATTCAGTGTAAATGAAAATTTAACTTTGCTATAGTATGCCACTGGGACTGTGGATTTTGTTGTGAGATTTAATGTTAATTACCATATTAATGGCTTCACAAGTGGTGCTGATATTAGGAGACATAAGAGGCCATTGCATGAGACATAAGAAAGTGTGAGTTCAGTCCTTGTATCAGAAAGATCCCCTGGAGGAGGGCATGGCAACCCACTCCAGTATTCTTTCTGGGAGAATACCATGGACAGAGGATCCTGGTAGGCTAAGCTTTATAAGGGTCCCAAAGAGTCCAACACAACTGAAGCAACATAGCATACACATACCATATTAATAACCATCTTGAAGTGAAACAAATACAATTAAGATAGACAACATGGAAAGAATTTTTCTACATGACACATACTACAGTAGTTTAAGAATGGCTAAGGCTTCCCAGATGGTGCAGTGGTAAAGAATCTGCCTGCCAGTGCAGGAGATCCAAAGGATGTAAATTTGATCCCTGGGTCAAGAAGATCCCCTAGAGAAGGAAATGGCAACCCACTCCAGTATTCTTGCCTGGAAAATTCCATAGACAGAGGAGCCTGGTGGGCTACAGTCCATGGGGTCAAAAAGAGTTGGATATGACTGAGAGACTGAGCACACACAGTTGGCACTCTCACCATTGAGAGATGAATCATCATTGCTATGCCCTGATCAAATTCCTATTTCATAAAATCCTGAGAAATAAAATGATTGATTTCTTTTAATGCTTTAAATTCTAAGAGCAGGTAAAGGCACACAGCACAACTGAGGGGGAGGTACAGAGATTTCCCATATACTCCTGCCCCTACACACACATAGGGTTGCCCATTATCAACACTGGGATCCCACTATGTAACACATGAGGGTGGCTCATTTGTTACAGCTGAAGAATTTACATGGACACAGCACAAAAGTGTCTTCCAAAGTGGCTGCACCCCTTTGCGTTCCCACCAGCAGTGAATGAGAAGTCCTGTTGCTCCACATCCTCACCCGCATTTGGTGCTGTCAGGGTTCTGGATTTGGGCCCCTCCAATAGGTGTGTGGTCATTTCACCTTTGTTTTAATTTGCATTTCTCTGGTGACAGGTGATGTGGAGTACCGCTTCATATGTTTATTTGGCATCTGTATCTCTTCTTTAGTGATGTACCTGTTAAGGTCTTTGGTTTCACTGAGTTGTTTTATTACTTTTGAGTTTAAAGAATTCTCTGTATACTTTGAATGACCTCCCCTTTATCAGATGTGCTACAGCAAATATTTTCTCCCATTCCATGGCTTGTCTTTTCATTTTATTGACATTGTCTTTCACAGAGCACGTTTCCAATTTTAATGATGTCCAGGTCATCGATCATATTTATGGACCATGTGTATGGTGATCTGTCCAGTAGGCAATCACCATCCTCAAAGTCATCTAGGCTTTCTCACATATTAGCACCCAAGAATTTCATAGTTTCATATTCTACATAACTTTATGTTTCAGTTTGCTCTGTATAAAATCAAAACAGCTACAATTTACTTTCTTTTTATTAGTGTTAGTATGGGATATTTTTCTCCATTTATTTCTAATCTATATGTGCCTTTATATTTAAAGTGAGTCTGTTGTAGATAATACATAGCTGGGTCTTGTTTTTTGACCAACTCTATCTGTGTCTTTTAATTGCTGTATTTAGACCACTTTAATTATTGATATGGTTAGATTTAACTACCATATTCCTTATTGTTCTCTTTCTTGTCCTTGTTTAATTTTTTTCCTCTTTTGTCTTTCACTGTTTTCCTGCCTTTTGAGGTTTTAATTGAGCATTTTTTATTATTCTATTTTCTCTCACCTCTTATTATCGTTTTATTACTCTTTTCAGTGGTTGCCTTAAAGTTTGAAACATACATTTACAGCTAATTCAAGCTCACTTTCAAATAACACTATACTCCTTCATAGGCAGTGTAAGTATCATAATAACACAAAAATCCTGATTCCTCCTATCCCTTATATCTCTGTTGTTATTTCCTTTATATATAAGTATACACAAGCATGTATATGTATGTGTGTGTATATATATATATATATAAACATGCATACCCATGCATACTCAAGTGTATTGTTGCTATTGTTATTTTGAACAAATATATCTGTTAGATCTTGTGGAAAGGATAGGCTACCAACTCCAGTATTCTTGGGATTCCCTGGTGGCTCAGATGGTAAAGAATTTGCCTTCAATGTGGGAGACCTAGGTTCTATCCCTCGGTTGGGAAGACTCCCTGGAGGAGGGCATGACAACTCACTCTGGTATTCTTGCCTGGAGAATCCCCATGGACAGAGGAGCCTGGCAGGCTACAGTCCACGAGGTCTCAAAGAGTCAGACACAACTGAATGACTAAGTACAGCATGGCACATTTGTCAGATAAATTAAGAATTAAATATAAATTTTACTTGCACTTATTCCTTTTTTATTTCTCTTCCTTCAGTTCAGTTTAGTTCAGTTCAGTTGCTCAGTCGTGTCTGACTTTTTGCCATCCCGTGAATTGCAGCACACCAGGCCTTCCTGTCCATCACCATCTCCCGGAGTTCACTCAAACTCACGTGCATCGAGTTGGTGATGCCATCCAGCCATCGCATCCTCTGTTGTGTCCTTCTCCTCCTGACCCCAATCCCTCCCAGCATTAGGGTCTTTTCCAGTGAGTCAACTCTTCGCATGAGGTAGCCAAAGTATTGGAGTTTCAACTTCAGCATCAGTCCTTGCAATGAACACCCAGGACTGATCTCCTTTAGAATGGACTGGTTGGATCTCCTTGCAGTCCAAGGGACTCTCAAGAGTCTTCTCCAACACCATAGTTCAAAAGCATCAATTCTTCGGTGCTCAGTTTTCTACACAGTCCAACTCTCACACCCATATATGACCACTGGAAAAACCATAGCCTTGACTAGAAGGACTTTGTTGGCAAAGTAATGTCTCTGCTTTTCAATATGCTATCTGGTTTGGTCGTAACTGTTCTTCCAAGGAGTAAGCATCTTTTAATTTCATGATTGCAATCACCATCTGCAGTGATTTGGGAGCCCAAAAAAATAAAGTTTGACACTGTTTCCACTGTTTCCCCATCTATTTCCCATGAAGTGATGGAACTGGATGCCATGATCTTCGTTTTCTGAATGTTGAGCTTTAGGCCAACTTTTTCACTCTCCTCTTTCACTTTCATCAAGAGGCTTTTTAGTTTCTCTTCACTTTCTGCCATAAGGGTGGTATCATCTGCATATCTGAGATTATTGAGATTTCTCCCTGCAATCTTGATTCCAGCTTGTGCTTCTTTCAGCCCGGCGTTTCTCATGATGTACTCTGCATAGAAGTTAAATAAGCAGGGTGACAATATACAGCCTTGATGTACTCTTTTTCCTATTTGGAATCAGTTTGTTGTTCCATGTCCAGTTCTAACTGTTGCTTCCTGACCTGCATATAGGTTTCTCAAGAGACAGGTCAGGTGGTCTGGTATTCCCATCTCTTTCAGAATATTCCACAATTTATTGTGATCCACACAGTCAAAGGCTTTGGCATAGTCAATAAAGCAGAAATACATGTTTTTCTGGAACTCTCTTGCTTTTATCCATGGTCTAGCAGATGTTGGCAATTTGATTTCTGGTTCCTCTGCCTTTTCTAAAACCAGCTTGAACATCTGAAAGTTCACAGTTCACATATTGCTGAAGCCTGGCTTGGAGAATTTTGAGCATTACTTTACTAGCGTGTGAGATGAGTGCAATTGTGCGATAGTTTGAGCATTCTTTGGCATTACCTTTCTTTGGGATTGGAATGAAAACCGACCTTTTCCAGTCCTGTGGCCATTGCTGAGTTTTCCAAATTTGCTAGCATGTTGAATCCAGCACTTTCACAGCATCATCTTTCAGGATTTGAAAAATCTGAGCTTCTGACCTACATTATTTGCCTTCTGTCTAAAGAACGTTTTTCAACATTTTTTGTAAGGCAGGTCTGCTGGAAACAAATTCTCTGCGCTTTTGCTTCCCTAAAAAGTTTATTTTGCCTTCACTTTGGAAGGATAGTGCAAGAATTCTCTGTTGGTGGCTTTTCCCCTCAACATTTGAAATATTTCACCATACCATCTTTTCATTTGTAGGCTTTCCAAGGAGAAGTAGGATAGAATTATCTTTGTTCCTTGATAAATAAAGTTTTTTTTTTCTGATTTCTTTTAGGATTGTTTTTTTTATATTTTTGATTGTTTATAGTTTGAAAATACATTTTATGTTTATCTTTTTACTTGTTAGGACAGAATGACAACTTCCAAACTCTTACATGGGCAACCAGAATACACGACTAATGTTTTAAGATATTAAACTCATTCTAAATCTGGGTTAGCTGTCTTAACTTGCCTCAGAAATAAACTATGGAATGAATGCTTTCTGATGCTTGATTTCTAGAAAGCTTCTATTTGGGCTTTTTTGGAAGTTTTATCTTCGAAAGTCCTGAACAGCTATGTAAGAACTTCACCTTCCCTGAGTCCATCATGCTATGAAGAAGCTCAAGCTAACTTTCTCATGGAGAGACTCTGGAGAAAGATGCGTGGCAAGTCCCTGGATTTCCCAGCTCCCTGGCATTTAAGCCATTTCAGCTGAGTTATCAAGGAAAAGAGAGAAACTATTGCTGCCATGCCCTAACCAAATTCCTATTTCACAGAATTATGAGACATAAAATGAAATTTTAAGACACTTAGCTTTGGGGTAATCTTTCAGATAGCAATAGATAAGTGGGAAAAATGCATTATGATATAAACATAAATTTAATATAAACATGCATATCATGTGTTACACATGCTCCTGTGAGGCAAAAAATAAGATGGACTATAGAAAGAAAGGGTCATAGGAGTAAACTGCATTGCCAAAGAAGCTATGAAGAGAAAAAAAGAAAAAGAAATTGCTATTGGGGGAGTAAATATCCCTAGCATGTAAGTAAATGAAGACAATGGGTAATTCATCTGATTCACCACTGTAACTGTTGTACCTATTACAGGACAGAAGCCTGTGAGTGACAGTTAAAATAACAGAACAAATAAACATGCTGCTATATTTTGAAAGAATCTTGAAAGGCTGGATTTGCTTATCTGAAGAGAAATGGAAGCAGACAACAGTTGAAAATTCTAGGCGAGTGAGACAGCAGATCACCTTTCACCAGAGAGAAGGTTGTATGGAGCCCACAAAGGAGAATAAAGGGCAATTTGAAACATGTCATGGTTCAAGGACAGTGAGAGAGGGTACAGAAAGAATTAGCTATGGTTTGCAAGCAGACCAGAAAGAGTTCACCCTTCATTTAATAGGCATCAAAAAAGAATACAGTTTCTTTTTTATATAATGTTTTAGTAGTATAAGAACTTTTTATAGGAAGATGAATGTAGCAGAGGAAGCTGGGGCAGACTGGTAAACCATTTGCAAATATCAGAAGTCAAGAAATAAGTTGTAAGCAGCTTGTAAGAGAAGTTTGTTTATAAACAGGAAGGGTGCTTAGCAATTGGTATCAATTCCTGAGGTTATATTCACAAGTCCCTTTACTTAATAATGCAGAAATAGAGGAGATTTGATAACATCTCATGTCCTTTGCAAACAATTCTAGAGGTCTCTGATAATTCCAAAGGACACACAAAACATGCCTTGTTATACTAATATTTAAAATAGCACTGAAATATGTAGGCTTCCCTCATACCATATGCTAGTAAAACTGGCCATATAGCACCTGAGTCGTGTTTTCTCCTTCCAGGGAAAATGTGGGCATTTCTGCAGCAACAGCAATAAATTGAGAACTTTTTTCTGTATGTTTCAACAGGAGAGAGATGACTATGTATACTGTCATTTCTGCTGTTCCATATGCTATGTTAAGCCACATATGTAATGAAGAGTGGAACAGCAATTAAATCTCTGGAATTAACTCTTCTCTTTTCTGCGGACAATCTAGCAAGAAAGGTCTATTCTGAGGCTCCCGGAAGCTTATTTTTTTCTTCCAAGATCATAATACATAGCATCTAGACTATCAGTTAATTCACTTCATATTTTTTTAATAAGTGAAATATATTATCAACTAACTATAATGTGTATAACTAGAGGGTATACAACCTGAAGCAGCATAGTTATCTAACTTTTTAATGATATCAGCCTAATTTTCATCAACAGAGATACTGTTACTAGGGGTTGATGACAGAAAAAGAGGTTGACAATATTAGATTAAACACAGAATCTTTATTTCATTTTAACTATAGCCATATGAATGTGTTTTTTTTTAAAAAAAGATTCTGAAAAGCATACAAAAATATTCTAATGACAATTTCAGATTATACTTTAAAAATAAATAAATAAATATATATATATATATGTAGAAGGAAAACACATCCAGTGTTTATATTAAATGCATATAACAACTTTATGTTAGAATCCTCTATAAAAATATATAGAATTAGTGATCCTCAATTTTAAAACTGCAAGAAAGAGAGAAACAACCGTATTTTGAGGAAAAAATTAATACTTGTTGTCAAGGAAGAACATGTAAATAATAGATCATTAGTGAGAGTAGTTATAAAGGATCACATTTTGTTTCTTTTTTCTAAATCAATGACTTGTTACTGTTTTCTTTTCAAAGTCTTGCCTCGGAATCTTTTAGAGAGCCTTCACTTATGCGCAAATGCCTAGAGTGCATAAATTCCTATGTGCATAATCTATTTTTACAACCAGAGCTGTTTTCTATACAGAATTATAATAGTCCCATGCCCCAGTTACAAATACCTGCACATATATAATACATAGGAAATTAAAAATTAATCAAAGAAATTAAATTTGCTTCTCACTTTCTTCTGTTTTTGCTTTTATACTTTTTTTTTTTTTTTACAGTCCCAGGAGCTTGACCTCTTACTTCATCCACCTCTTCTTCCGGTCCTCTTTGCATTCTATTTTGGCATGTTTTTCCATTCCTCTTTGCGTACTGTTTTGGCATGTTTATCCTTTTAAGTAGAAGAAAAGAATATTGTATGAGTGTCTTACAGGCACTTATTGTTGTTTAAAAAAAAAAATCCCTTTCCTGCAATTGATGGCAGCACTTATTAATCTTTTCCTCCTCCTGGTCTCAATGGTTCTCTTTCTTTTTCCTGCTCACCAATGGAAACCTGAAGGTAGTAAAAATTACTTCTCTCTTCCGGATGCCTGTGCTCTACTGGGCATTAGCAAAAGTGCTGGGTTTTATGCGGATCTCCCCTGTGCAATGAGGGGAAAATACATCAGTGGAACCGATCTTGCTCTGAAGAGCCAATATATGTTGAAGCAGCTTTCAAATTCTAGGTCAGCAGCAAACAGCAAAGAGAGCCTTCTTTATAAAAAAAAAAAAAGTCTCATGTTCTGCATAATTATTCTGAGTTTTAATAAGAAGCTGCTGTCAAACCACTGGGTTAAAGTAGTTAGGTTTAATGAATTTCGTTTTTGCAGTTGTATCTGGGTTTCTAAGGTTTTCCAAGCCTCTACCAACTGTCTAGGCAGCTGTCTTTTTTGAATAATGCCCATGTGGCAAAAGCTGGACACAGAGGTAATTCCTATCTCTCATGTGTCAGGTCCTCCACTTCTTTAATTCTGATGGTAAAGTCACCATCCCCATGGTCAGCTAATGGAGTCATAGTAGACTTTTTTTTTTCTTCCTAAAGTTTGAGGCAGTGACCAATATTTTATCCATGCCTATGGCACCCCACTCCAGTACTCTTGCCTGGGAAATCCCGTGGACAGAGGAGCCTGGTAGACTACAGTCCATGGGGTCGCTAAGAGTCAGACACAGCTGAGCGACTTCACTTTCACTTTTCACTTTCATGCATTGGAGAAGGAAATGGCAACCCACTCCAGTGTTCTTGCCTGGAGAATCCCAGGGACGGTGGAGCCTGGTAGGCTGCCGTCTATGGGGTCGCACAGAGTCACGCAACTTAGCAGCAGCAGCAGCAGCAGAAGGGAAAATTAGTGGATGGTGTGTGTGAAGAATGGCTGTAGAAGAGATGAAGGATCACAAAATTTGTGTGACCAGAAATTTATTTAGATCTGTTCCAGCACTTATGTGAACATTTGTTAAATTTTTAACAGTGTTCAAATTCAGTTTCTTTCTCTATAATATGAGAAAACTAGCTATTCTTATCCTGAAATTTTTGTGCAGATTAAATATTATAATACATGTAAAAGATTTATTACACTTCTAGAACATAATAAACATTCAACCTGCATAACTTGCTATTATCATCTTTCCATAATTATGATTATCATGCATAGAATCCTTTAGAATATTAGAACATTAAAAAACTATGGTTATCTTATCACAGGTAATACTTGTTCATACAACTGAGAACATTCAAAGATAAATGACTAGAACAAGATCACACAGTTAGTTGGAGGAAAAGTTAGACCCAAATCTCAAGGTACCTGTTTTCTTTCCTGCTGATCTGTATGGAGAATTTAAATATAATAATGATATCTCACACACAGTGATAAGTTTAAGTCAATCAGTAAATATTCATTATTTGATTGATTAATCCATTCACCCTGACAAAATGACTATGTTACTAATCACTTTGATACAATATTCAAATACATTAATTATTAGGAAGGTTAAAGATGATCCAAAGTCACAGAGCACAGTAATCAAGCAGCTAATTCAGTCAAGTTTGATGATGAATTTTTCACTCTCATTTTGTCTTGACACACAAATCAACATGGTAAAAAATGGAGACTGACCTCTACGAATTTACTTCGAAGACAACTAGTTAAACTCAACCAATAACTAAACTGTCAATTAGTAACCCACTGATTTCTAAATAACCCACTGGTTAAACAAACTCATTAACTTTCTCCTTTTAATTTGTTGTGCATATATAAATATGGTTGTATGTGGAACCTGCAGTGCAGGAGACACAGGCCACTCAGGTTTGATCCCTGGATCAGGAAGATCCCCTGGAGGAGGAAATGGCAACCCATTCCAGTATTCGTGCCTGTAGAATCCTCTGGACAGAGGAGGCTGGCAGGCTACAGTCCATGGGGTCGCAAAAAGTTGGACACAACTGAAGCGCCTTAGCATGCAAGCGTTCATGTATGTGAATAAATGCATGCATACATAAGACAACATGCCTTCTACCTCATTGACAGGGCTGCTTCTCTATGAAATATATTATAAATCCTCTAAAAATAACAGAAATGATTCTACCTGACATAGCTGGGGAATGACATTGTTGATCAATGATCAATTAATTTTATGTGATCACAGTGTATTTTCTCTATGACTTTGCCCTTGTAATCTCTCTTAAGAGTTTATGAAACGCATTTAAGAATAAAGGCCAAATTCTGATATACTCTAAATTTATCTTTTCTAATGCCCAAGTAAATAGATCAATAGGTAGGTAGCCAAGCAAATGAACTCCAGTTTTCTACTTTGTTATTGGATGTGTATCAAAAACAAGAAACTCTCACATACTTTAAAATTTCCTTCACATTATCAATAAAAAATCATAAGTGTTGCATCTATATAATCCCTCAGTTTATACACTTTTTCTTACACTTTACTTGCTCTCATGTTCTCATGGCAAGTTGGGACCAAAAAAGTAAAGACTTTGGGGGCACCGAGTAAGTGGAAATATGGCCCTGGGACTTCAAGGTCCTATGTGAATGAAATTTATAAACAGTAATGATAATCAGGTAGCTGAAACACAGATAAGGTTCCCAGAGTAAGCCAAATGCATTCTCACTACTCAGAACTAAATTAACTGAACATCCCTTTCTGCATCTCTAAGCATATTTCCTCACTGTTCCTGGACAGTATACAATTTTTAGTATAATTCAAAAATGTCACCAAGAATAAAGGACAAAAAGCCTCAATTTACCTTCTAAACTAGGGACAGGTTCTTCCAGCTCAGACACTAGTCTCTCCCAGCCTTTCACCTCCCACCTAAACACCCCACACAAACTATTTCCAGAGTGTGATGATCCTTTTTGAGAACACCATTGGTATAAATGAGGACACTGTATAGGCGTGAAGCGTGAAAGCTTACATTTTCATACAACTATATTTATCTTTCATTCCGTTAGTAGAAGTAGATAATTGTATATTCCTAACAGACACCTTCAAATATTTTTTTCTTTAAAAAAATGATAACTCCTGTTAATCTATTAACTGTGGAGCTGTTAGCATAGTGGTAAAGATATGGAACTTTGGAGTGAACTAACCCAGTTGTCACACTTTTGCTGCATCACTCTATGGCTAATTGAACTTACTCCTCCCTGTGCTTGGCTTTCTTATCTGTTCTGTACTATTAATGCATCTTCCACAGTCTTGTTCGTTTCAGTTACTCATTCAACAAAGTATTTATTTGTTAGGTACCAGTTTGATCAAAGTTCAGGAATCAGTGAGGTACAGGGAAGCCTGGAGTGCTGCAGTTCACGGGGTGGCAAAAAGTTGGACATGACTTAGCAACTGAACAACAAAACCAACAGTGATCAGCATCTGCTCACAAAGAACTAGTCTGGTAATTTAGTAGAAGGATTGAATATATATATTGATTATATATTGAATATATATATATAAAGTAGAAGGATTGAAGACATATATATATATATATATATACACACACACACACACACACACACACACACACTCTCTACTTAATGTAATATTGCCCCTAGCAGACTCTCTAGTAGTTACTAAAATGATTATTCAGCTCAGTTCATTCACTCAGGAGTGTCCTACTCTTTGTGACTCCATGGACTGCAGCACGCCAGGCCTCCCTGTCCATCACCAATTCGCAGAGTTTACCCAAACTAATTTCCGTTGAGTCAGTGATGCCACCCAACCATCTCATCTTTGATGCCCCCTTCTCCTTCTGCCTTCAGTCTTTCCCAGCATCAGGCTCTTTTCAAATGACTCAGCTCTTCTTCTCAGGTTGCCAAAGTATTGGAGTTTCAGCTTCAACAACAGTCCCTTCAATGAACACTCATGACTGATCTTCTTTAGGATGGATTGGTTGGATCTCCTTGAAAACCAAGGGGCTCTCAGAGTTTTCCCCAACACCACAGTTCAAAAGCATCAATGCTTCAGCACTCAGCTTTCTTTATAGTCCAACTCTCACATCCATACATGACCACAGGAAAAACCATAGCCTTGACTAGACGGACCTTTGTTGGCAAACTGATGTCGCTGTCTAGGTTGGTCATAACTTTCTTTCCAAGGAGTAAGCATTTTTTTCATGGCTGCAGTTGCCATCTGCAGTGATTCTGGAACCCCAAAAATAAAGTCTGCCATTGTTTCCTCTATTTGCCCATCTATTTGCCATGAAGTGATAGGACCGGATGCCGTGATCTTAGTTTTCTAAATGTTGTTTAAAGCCAACATTTTCACTTTCCTCTTTCACTTTAATCAAGAGGCTCTTTAGTTTTTCTTCACTGTCTTCCATAAGGGTGGTGTCATCTGCATATCTGAGGTTATTGATATTTCTCCCGGCTATCTTAATTCTAGCTTGTGCTTCATCCAGACCAGCATTATTCATGATGTACACTGTATATAAGTTGAATAAGCAGGGTGACAATATACAGCCTTGATGTACTCCTTTTTCTATGTGGAACCAGTCTGTTGTTCCATGTCCAGTTCTAACTGTTGCTTCCTGACCTGCATACAAATTTCTCAAGAGGCAGATCAGGTGGTCTGGTATTCCCATCTGTTTCAGAATTTTTCACAGTTTGTTGTGATCCACACAGTCAAAAGCTTTGGCATAGTCAATAAAGCAGAAATACATGTTTTTCCGGAACTCTCTTGCTTTTTCAATGATTCAACGGATGTTAGCAATTTGATCTCTGGTTCCTCTGCCTTTTTCTAAAACCAGCTTGAAGATCTGGAAGTTCATGGTTCACATATTGCTGAAGCCTGGATTGGAGAATTTTGAGCATTACTTTACTAGCATGTGAGATGAGTGTGATCATGCAGTAGTTTGAACATTCTTTGGCATTGCCTTTCTTTGGGATTGGAATGAAAACTGACCTTTTCCAGTCCTGTGGCCACTGCTGAGTTTTCCAAATTTGCTGGCATATTGAGTGCAGCATTTTCACAGCATCATCTTTCAGGATTTGAAATAGTTCAACTGGAATTCCATCACCTCCACTAGCTTTGTTCGTAGTGATGTTTCCGAGGCAACTTGACCTCACATTCCAGGATGTCTGGCTCTAGGTGAGTGATCACGTCTCATGGTTATCTCAGTCATGAAGATCTTTTTTGTATAGTTCTTCTGTGTATTCTTGCCACCTCTTCTTAATATGTTCTACTTCTGTTAGGTCCATGCCATCTCTGTCCTTTCTTGAGCCCATCTTTGCATGAAATGTTCCCTTGGTATTTCTAATTTTGAATGTTAGGTCCATGAATCAAGGCAAATTGGAAGTGGTGAAACAGGAGATGGCAAGAGTGAACACTGACAATTTAGGAATCAGTGATCTAAAATGTACTGGAATGTATGAATTTAACTCAGTGACCACTTTATCTACTACTGTGGGCAAGAATTCCTTAGAAGAAATTGAGTAGCCACGATAGTCAACAAAAGAGTCCAAAATGCAGTATTTGGATGCAATCTCAAAAATGACAGAATGATCTCTGTTCATTTCCAAGTCAAACCATTCAATATCACAGTAATCCAAGTCTGTCCTGACCGGTAATGCTGAAGAAGCTGAAGTTGAACAGTTCCATGAAGACCTACAAGATCTTTTAGAACACCCCAAAAAAGGTGTCCTTTCCGTTATAGGGGATGGGAATGCAAATGTAGGAAGTCAAGAACCAGGAATAACAGGCAAATTTGGCCTTGGGGTACAAAACAAAGCAGGGCAAAGGCTAACAGAGTTTTGCCAAGAGAACACACTGGTCACAGCCAACAGCCTATTCCAACAACACGAGAAGACTCTACACTTCCAGATGGTCAATACCAAAATCAGATTGATTATTTTCTTTGCAGCTAAAGATGGAGAACCTCTATACAGTAATCAAAAACAAGACCAGGAGCTGACTGTGGCTTAGATTATGAGCACCTTATTACCAAATTCAGACTTAAATTGAAGAAAGTAGGGAAAACCAGTAGACCATTCAGGTATGACCTAAATCAAATCCCTTATGACTATATAGTGGAAGTGAGAAACAGATTCAGGGATTAGATCTGATAGAGTGCCTGAAGAACTATAGATGGAGGTTTATGACATTGTACAGGAGGCAGGGATCAAGACCATCTCCAAGAAATAGAAATGCTAAAAGGAAAAACGGTTGTCTGAGGAGGCCTTACAAATAGCTGAGAAAAGAAGAGAAGGTAAAGGCAACAAAGAAAAGGAAAGATCCACCCATTTGAATGCAGAGTTCCAAAGAATAGCAAGGAAAAATAAGAAAGCCTTCCTCAGTGATCAATGCAAAGAAATAGAGGGAAACAATAGAATGGGAAAGACTAGATACCTCTTCAAGAAAAATTTGCATTAGTAATCCTTTTTACCCCTCAAGCCTTCCCACTTAATCAGCATCAGCCCCAAGCACCTTCTGTATTTTTGGTTTTTTTTTTAAGGCATAAAGTTATTTATCTTTTAATCAGTGCCTCTTCTCATACACTTTTCAAACTTAAATCTCACTTTTACACATTTGCCTATTTTTTTTTCCTTTTAAGAGTCAAATTTGAATATCAAGTCCCTCACAAGTCCTCCCTGATTTGGTTTTGAAACCCTGACCTCTGAACTCTCAAAACCAAAACTACTGAAATAGCCAAACAGTTACAATGGAGACTGAAGTCAGGTTTTATAGTTTACTAGCTGTTCACGTCATCACAAATTAATCAGGCTAATTGTGTAATCTAACATTTTTGTTAATCATATCTGTGCTTTAGTTTTCTTATTACAGAATGTGGAGATACTTTTATCTTCAGCATAGATTTACTGTGAGGAGTTAGTGTTATAATGAAAATATAGTTAGGTTTTACCTGGCCCAAAGTGCACAATAAATACAAACTGGTGTTATTATCATATTATCCTTTTTATTTTATTGATATGATCTGTTTGTGCTGGGTATCTCCAGATACCTTTACACCTTTCTCTCTCCTTGTCTTCTCTCTCTCTCCCTCTCTTTCTCTTCCCATGTTCAGTCTTTATACTTAGAAAATACTCAATAATACACATTTAATTGAACTGAATAAGAATATTCCTTAGCCTCAAAAAAACAAAATCACCAAAACTGGTAATCAGATGACTTCAGGAGGTTAACAATGAATTTTAAGTAAATATTAATTCTATTGATGATTGAATCAAAATGATTGAACAGTGTTGATACCCTACTAAGGTATACCGAAGGTTCATTTTTCATGGCTCTGCAAGTAAAAATTAAATGATGTTCTTTAGTAAAAATGTATGCCAATTTACATGATATTCATATTAGCCCCAAGAGGTAGAAAGTTACCTCCTCTAGATAGAAGACAGAACCAAAGCTCCAATCAGCTAAGGGGTTTCTCCAAAATCAAGCTAATAAATAACAGAGCTCGAAATTTACCCTGATCCCTGAATCTTAGGTTATTGTACCTGTTAGGTTGTTAGAATAGGAAAAAGGAGTCAAAAATGGTGGTGGCAAAAAGACAAAGGGAAAAAAGCCTGTGAAAATGGAACAAAAGAAAACCCGTGGACTGGAGTGAAAACTTCACATGAAACAAACACACCCCCTTCTGGGCTAGCCCAATTTGCATAGGGCAGGCTCAGTGGGGAGGAGACAAATGAATAAGAGGAATCCAAAAGGGACTGGGGCCTCTCCTTTTGGGTCAGCCCACCCTCACACCTGGAAGGTGTACTCTCCTTTGCTTGCCGAATAAAACTGAGCTGTAATCGAGCTGTAACACTGGTCTGCCGTTTCAAATCTTTGCTGCAGCAAGACAGAACTGAGGAAATTACACACACCCCTGACACACCTATGTCAGACTGCAGCCACTATCCCAAACCTGAATGCTAATCAATTATAGTCAGGTTTCTTTTCTCAGAATTTTGGTATAATAGAGATATAATTTGAGATATTGATGCTTGAGAAACACATATATTGTTAATTCTATTATAGTCAAGTGATGCATTTCATGCTGTTGTGATTATGTAGTCACATCTCAAATAAAAAGATAGGAAAATTTTAAATTTGTGCTTTATACACCCCAAAAAACACCACACTTTGAATATTTCCAATGCTGTAAATCACACTATCTCTAATGAGTATCTCCCCAATTCCCAGATTATTAACTATATCCCTAATGCTAGAATAACTTCAGAATTATATTATTTTCTCACCCACCCATGAACATTTGATAATCAGACACCAGAACAACAACAACAACAAAAATGTCATCTTTATTTTTTTAAAGGTTTTGGAAATTCCAGTCTTTCACCAGCTATTAAGTTAAAAAGTAAAAAACACAGAAAATCCCTTAAAATGTAAGGCAGATTCTCACAAGATCAACCATGGTTCACTAAATCCTGCATATGTGTGCTTGCTCTCTAAGCAAGTTCCTTTCATAATTCTCCCTTTCCTGAGGATCCTCAGAATGTAATCTTGGGGAACGATTTGCACAGTTAGTGTCCCACCCCAGGAAAACTCAGTGCAACCTCATTACCTAGCTTACACACAGAAAATTTGACCAAGAAAATTTCATGAGACCATATTAAAGTCTTCTTAGCTCATAAATGTATGACATTTCAGAAAAGGCTTAGAACATAACCCTGAAATATTGCACTGTGTAGAAAAGTAAGGATTAAAGTCAGGGATTAAGATAGGTTCTCCCACCGAGGAGGTTATAATCTGAAGTTAGACAGGTGTGGCCAAAAATGCTTTTTAATGGTACCAGAAATGACTCAGTGATGTGGAGTTACCATTTTCAGTCCAAAGATCTCTAGAAAATTCTCAATTACATTTACTAATAAAACCATTCAATATATCATGGAAGAATAGGTTTGCTTGGCATTCTATGTATAGGATAAGGAATATATTTCAGATTTTTGTGACTTTTCATCTTCAGTTAGTTCTTTCCATGAAGAGTCTGAATCCCATTCAGCTTTTCATACAAAATAGCATTTTCAGATTACGCTTCTTGAATTACCCATTTACCTAAATAATGTAAACCTTTGAATTTTGCATATTTTTTAGAATTATTTTCCTCAAACTGGTTTTATATACTTAGAAAGTATAAGTGTAGTTCAAATGACCAGGTAAGTTCCAGACATGGTCACTTTGATGCAATGATGCTTAGAAGACAGATTCTTAGCTTGTGGGTGTTTAATCAAGACATTAACTGTAATAATGCATTCAGTTTATATCTTTGGTTTTTGTTGTTTTATGAATATATTTCTAATCTCTAAACTCTGGATCTGCTTTTTACGCTATGTATTCTGACATATATACTATATAACAAATGTATCATTATACTACCTTCAAACATTACAATAAAGCAGCCTCTACATTTCCAAAATATGCTTTCATTTTCAGTCAGGTTTTCCAATGATTCTGTTTAATATTGATTTTTTAATAAAAATTAAGACATTGCCAAAGTGTGATTATAAAAATAAAATATATTAATAATTTTATATATGTTCAAGAAAGGCAGTAGAATTTTAAAAAATATTTTAGTAAATAAATATATTAGTCTTCTGGCATAATGTCAAATATTAAACAAGGGTTGTTAATATGATTTTATTATATCACTGTCTTTCTGTCACTTTAATGACTCATTATGCAAAGAGAAAAGTCACTAATTACTTGTTTATAGTTTTAGGACAATTTTGAGGTGACAGCTTTCAGTTTTTTCTTGAATTTTTTTTATACAGAAGAACTTTCTAAACTTTTATTGCCTATGAAAATCAGTAAATTACCACTAAATTATTTTTATTTTCTTTTCTGTAACACATAGTAGAAGACGTGGTTAAAAGGAGAAAACTCAGCCACTTGTTCTATTCATCACTTATGACTTCCTACTATAGTTATACTTCCTACTACAGTTATACTACAGTTAGACTTCCTTCTAGGTAGGAAAGACTTCAAGATCCTCCAGAGAAACAGAAGCAATAGGATATAAGCATTTATATAAAGGGATTTAGTATAAGTAATGGCTTATATGGGCTTCCCAGGTGGCACTAGTGGTAAAGAACCTGCCTGTCAATTCAGGAGACGTAAGAGATGCAGGTTTGATCCCTGAGTTGGGAAGATGGCCCTGGAGGAGGGAATGGCAAACCACTACAGCATTCCTGCCTGGAAAATCCTACTGACGGAGGAGCCTGGTGGGCTACAGTCCAAAGGGTTGCAAAGAGTCAGGCATCACTGAAGTGACAGTAAGAAGGCACACTATCTCATATAATTATGAGCCTGAGAAGTCACATATCTACAGGCAGCAGATCAAAGAAGGCCAGTGGTACAGTCTGAAGACCTGAGAGTCAGAGAGCAGATGATGTAGATTCCAGGCCTGAGAACCAGCAATGGTGAGGGCAGGAGAAGATCAATGTTCCAGCTCAAGTGGCCAGGCAAAGAAAGGGCAAATTCTCCCTTCCTCCATCCTTTCCTTCCCTTCAGGCCCTCAACGTTGAATGACATGCCCCCACATTGGATAAGGCAATCCACTTTGCTCAGTCTGTGGATTTAAATAAAATCTCTTTCAGAAAGACCCTTACAGATACACCCAGAAATAAAGTTTAAACCTGTATCTGGGCATCCTGTAATCCAATAAACTTGGATCCAGTTAGTGCTTGAATGGGAGAGTAACCCACTCAAGGGGTGGGTATATGGACATATTTATAATGAACAACGTACAGAGGATTTAAGAATGATGTCCTAGAAACTAAAATGTCTTACTAGCAGCTAACAAAGAAAAATGAGATCCAGAAATTGATATACTACTTCTTTAATAATGAAAATGATTTTGGACACTGGGCTTCAAATGAAACTAAAAATATGGACATAATTCATCTACAAATAATATTCAGTTTAGCCATACTTTATGGTTTTTGCATATACTGAAAATATTTGAAAATAAACTTATGGTTTTTTAAACCTATTTCTCCAATTTTCATGAAAGCTTTGCTGATTTTGCCAGAGTTCACATTTAATTTATAGGTAAGATAGCTATAGGGAGAAAAAAGGAAATTTATTATGTCTTTATTCACTTCAGTAAGATGGTTATTATTTTATGGTACATTATATCAAAAATTATGTTTATACCATTTACTGTGTATGACTTCTAAGACCTCTGTAGTATCTCTGTGAGTGACAAACAGGCAAGGGTTACCATCGCTATTTTACAGATAAGAAAAGAAAGACAATCAGAGCTCCTATTAATTGTCTAAATATTTTAACATCTGGGTTCTAAATGAAAAACCAACTTTTTTCACTGAAAGATCTTTGTGTATCACACTAAAATAATAATTCAATGTGAACTTTTAACTCTGTACGCTATACTCCTATGAAAACATCATGTGACAAAAAATTGGCTAATAAGGTGCTTTTTCCAGAATTCTGAACTTTGAGTAAGCAAAGCAAAGACAAAGGAAGAATCTGGGGATGATTCTGTATCTAGCAGGACACAGGAGGTCCACTGTTGGAGGTGCCCCCAAGCAACTTGTTCCTGCAGATGATGTAGTCCGTACTCTCTGCTACCTTCTTAGACTCGGAACATTTTCTGAGCCTTGTTCTCCAGATTTCTAGTAATGTTATGAGCTAGAAGATAAAACTAGTAAACTGTACATCAGCTTAAGTTAAGAGGGGCTGGTTTCTGAATTAGGTTACAAGACCTTGACCAGTGCACCAGGAAAGCACAAAAGTGACCACTTCAGTAGTTGTAAAAATGGCACATTGAGGTACAAGGTATTTGGGCTCCAGTTTGGAAATTTATACCTAGTATCAGTACAAAATCTTGTCAAGTAATACACAGCCTTTCTGCATTCCTTCTACCATAAAAAATGATAGTACTTGGCTTATCATCTCTAAGGTACACACCATATCCAACGTTCTATAATTTTATGATTTATTTTGGTTTGAAGACAGTGATCCAAAGGCAATGTGGATTAGAGGAAGCAGAAATGAATGTAGCCTTATAAACGATTTAACCCAACTGACAAGTCAGCTCGGAATTTTACTAGATTTTAGGTGCTTTCATCCATTCAATCTCTCTATTAAAGTATATGATAAACTCTCTTTTGAGAGTAATTTACATGTAGACACTAGGTAGTTTTTTATATACCATTCTAGATATTCAAATAAAACTTGTCTTTCATATTACCAAAAAGAGACCAAAACATTGAAAACAGAAGCAGACCTATAGGTGACCCAGCTATTGAGTTTAGAAAACATAGTTCTAAAAAAAAAAAAAACCAGTAATAAATATTTTCCAGAGAATAAATGACAAGATGGAAATACCACTAACTGCAATCTTTAAAAAATATATTAAATGGAATATCTAAAGGAAAGTAAATGTAATTCAAAATAACTCAATGTATGGGTTTAGCTATAGATTTGACAAGCAGAAGAAAAAGTAAAGTGGAAAATGGGTCAGTAGAAAATAGGCAGGATAATAAGGGCTGGAAGGCAGAAGGAGTGGAAAATGCAACAAACATTTGGGACAAAGTAAAAAGGCTTAGTAACCACATTTAAATTGAGTCCCAGAAAGGAATGTTGAGAGAGGAGAGGAAAGAAATAATAGATGAAAATTTTCCTCACAAATTAAGGATTCAAGATGTACAGTAAACCCAAAAAAAAGGCTTTTTTTTTTTTTTTTGTAAAATGGCTGTCAAACTACGACTAAGATAAAATATTGTGTGTGCACGCACACACACAGACACAGATACACACGCTCTCACACATACATATAGAAATGATATCTTTAAAAATAGATTTGCTACATGGTATACCTAAAGTATTTGAAAATACTGTGTCCACACATACTTATGTCCACACATAAGTCCACACCTACAAACAGATGTTTACAGAAGGAAGCTTTATTCATAGTTGCCAAAACTTGGAAACAGCCAAGGTATCCTTCAGTGAGTGAATGAATAAATGAATTGTGGCACACCTAGACAATAGAATATTATCCAACACTGACAATAAATGAGCTATCAAGCCATGAAAAGACATGGAGGAATCTAAAATGCCTTATTCTAAGTGAAAGAAGGGCTTCCCTGATGGCTCAGCTGGTAAAGAATCTGCCTGCAATTTGGGAGACCTGGGTTCTATCCCTGAGTTGGGAAGATCCACTGGAGGAGGGCATGGTAACCCTCTCCAATATTCTTACTGGAGAATCCTCATGGACAGAGGAGCCCAGGGGGCTACGGTTCATGGGGTCTCAAAGAGTCAGATATGACTGAGCAACTAAGCACACACAAGTGAAAGAAGCCAATCTGAAAAGGCTACCTACTATATGATTCTCACTCTATGACATTCTGGAAAAGGCAAAACTATGGAGACAGTGAAAAGACAAGTGGCTGCCAGGAGCTAGGGGAGAAGCAGGGATGAACAAGTGAAAGTGAAAGTCACTCACTCATGTTCAACTCTTTGCAACCCCATGGACTGTATGGACTGTATAGTCCATGGAATTCTCCAGGCCAGGATACTGGAGTGGGTAGCCTTTCCCTTCTCCAGGGGATCTTCCCAACTCAGGGATCGAACCCAGGTCTCCCACATTGCAGGCAGATTCTTTACCAGCTGAGCCACAAGGGAAGCCCAAAAATACCAGAGAGGGTAGCCTATCCCTTCTCCAGTGGATCTTCCCGACCCAGGAATCGAACCGGGGTCTCCTGCATTGCAGGATGATGAACAGGTGGAACACAAAGAATGCAGAGGGCAGTGAAACCATTCTGCATATTAATACAATAACAACTACTGTCATTGTATATTTAAAAAAGACTATCTGATTTCTCAACAGAAACAATGAAATCCAGAAAACAGCTGCATGACATTTGTAAAGTGGTGGAAAAATTTTGCCAAGTTAGAAATCTTTCTAGGGAAACAGTATATAGAATGATGGCAAAATAAAGGTGATTCTAGATAAATAAAAATCTGATTTTCATCAGCAGATCTACCCAAACAGAATTACTTAAGGATCTCTTCAGGCAGAAGTAAAAGGAATCTAAGTGTAAACATGAAAATGTAAGAAAAAATAAAACATTAATATGTAGATGAATATAACAGAACAATGACTATAAAAAAGATACTAACATCTCTACAATGAATAAAATACATATGAGATTAAAATCATGACTACAATAAGCAAAAGGCAGGAGAGGTACAGATGGAATTACTATTATGAGTCCCTAGAGTTACCTACAAAGTAGTACAAGTACTATCTTATATTAGGACAAAACATGCCAAGGAAGGGCTTCCCTGGTGGTTCAGACGGTAAAGAATCTGCCTGCAATGCAGGAGACCCAGGTTCGATCCTTGGATAAGGAAGATCCCCTGGAGAAGGGAATGGCAACCCACTCCAATATTCTTGCCTGGGAAGTCCCATGGACATAGCCTGGCAGGCTACAGGCCACGGGGTCACAGAGAGTCAGACACACCTAAGCGACTATGCATACACGCATGCCAAGGATACAAGTTGCAATCTTTAGGCTAACCCCTAAAAACAATAGCTAAATAATATAAGTCTAACCAGCTAATTGAGAGGAATAATGATAAAATAACAACAAATAAAACCTCAATTAATTGATCCAAAACCAGATGAGAACAGTGAAGTGAAAGTTGTTCAACCATGTCCAAATCTTTGCAATCCCATGGACTATGCAATCCATGGAATTCTCTAGGCCAGAATACTGGAGTGGGTAGACTTTCCCTTCTCTAGGGGATCTTCCCAACCCAGGGACTAAACCCAGGTCCCCCAAATTGCTGGCAGATTCTTTACCAGCTGAGCCACCAGGGAAGCCCAAGAATACTGGAGTGGGTAGCCTATCCCTTTTCAGCAGATCTTCCTGACCCAGGAATCTAACTGGGATCTCCTGCATTGCTGGTGGATTCCTTACCAGCTGAGCTACCAGGGAAGCCCAGCGATGTAATATTGTGAGATAAATAAGAAATGAAAAGAAAGATGGTAGATCAAAACCCAGTGTTTCAGTGATTACACAGAAATCAAATGGACTACTATAATTAAGTGAAAAATCTGTCAGGCATGATTAAAAAGAAATGTTCTTTATAAGAATCACAGAAAAGTTAAAGTAAAATGACTAAAATGTCAAAAAGGAAGGAAGAATGTCAAAGAAGTAGAATCAGATCCACTCAAATGACAAGGCCATTTCTGTGCTGTCTTGAGGTCCTGAGATGGGCTAGTCCTAAATTTGGGGAAGCAAGGGGAGGAACTTATCTCATAGATGAGAAGGAACTTCTATTTCATTACCCAGGAGAACACTTCTATCCATTTATAACCCACAACTTGTCTTCATTTGTCTGGTTGGGCAAAGGAAAGAACTCACGTTGCTCGGTCTCTGAGTTTTCCAATGACTTTGCAGTAAGCAGTTCTGCCAAAGATAGTGAGGGTGAAGGCTAGGGAGAGTGGTGATTCAGAAGCACATTTGCCCACTGGTCCAAGCCACAGTCTTTAATTAGTTTTATTCTTAATGAAATCCATACACTGACCTCTATCTATCTGCTCTTAATGACTAATTTGTCAATTCGTTCAAAGCTCTGGAGTTTAAATCAGTTATCTCTGATTTAAGAATGGGATAAATGATTAACCTCCAACCTGCACATAATAAGTAGATGTGAAAGTTCTCAAGGAAAATGCACCTATTTTCAATTTTTATTTCAGTTCCCCAAACATACATTCATGTATACAGTAAAACATGCCTGCTCATTTATAAATGAAATAAGATTAAATTACTATCAAAAGCAACATTAATAAGAAAATAGACTGTTGGGCAGCTTGAGCAAGTGCCTATCAGTTCTGGTAGGGTCTGTTCCCCGCACTCTCTTGACGTCACTTAGGGGATTATCCTAGGGAGGATCTGAGGTACAAGACTGTGGAACAGCCTCCAGTTTATTAACTGCCAGCACCTACTTTTTGACAGCCCACACTAGTGAAAGATGAACAAATATATGAATCTAGTTTCAAAATATAGGAGAGCCAGGGCTTTCCTGCTATATTCATCTTCTCAATTGGTCTGAGGCTAAAGAACTTAGATCATAATTTCTAGAAAGGTTCCCAAATTTTGGAAAATAGACATTTTATCTTACTTTTTAAAATAAAGTATACCTAATGGAAACCATTTATGATTTTATTAGTAGTAGCACTTCTGACATTCTTTTCTCCCAGTTTCTTCATATTTTTTCCTATAATTGAGATTATCAATGTTAAATGACTCTTTAGACTCTGTATGCCTTTCTTAATTACAGTTGCTCTTTCTTTTAATGTTCGGCTTTTTAAAAGGCTTATTATTTATTATTATCAATCACTCACATTTAATAATGTACACAAAATTACCTTTACTCTTTTACATTTTGATACCTTAGACTTAATGATATGCAATTGTTTGATATTCCTTTTTGCAGAGATGTGTCACTATTCTGAGTTAGAGCTATTTTGAACTAGCTTTTATCTTTCAGCATTTAAATGATCTAAGTCCTGTGTAGCTTGCTGTATTTTTCTTTATTATTTACTTTCTCCCATGTTAAAGTCATCTGTTGAAATTTCTGCTGCTTTTTTAAACTCCTACTCTTTGTTTTAAAATATTCAAGTCAGCGTTAGACTTCTTTATAACTCCCACACTCAAAGTACTGTTTTACATCTTACCTGAAAAAAACTTTAACAATAGTTTCACAGCCTGCTTTGAAATTCAAAAAATGATAGAAGTACATTTTAGGCAATATGAGCTGGGAAAGGCCTAAGGGAAAAAAACTAGTTTGGACCACGTAATTATCAAGATCATTACTTTATCAATAAGAAAACTGAACCACAGAGAAGTGATCTGCGTGACTCAAGTTATACGGACTTTACTGTTCAGTGTTGTGATCAGAATTTGCTATGATCAGTACCAGGCTGGTACTAGTTTCATCATAACATATCATGGCTTGTGCTAGGTCATTGGTTGAATGCTTCTAAGAATATTGACAGTTTCTTACTAACTAACCATAATCAAAATAAAATTTATAGTTCTATTAACCAGAATAATCTAGAATGTACCCTTATGGCATTATGTGTAAATTTTAGTGTACAAATATTTACATAAATAAACATATATGTATGTATGTATACATATATATTCATACACATGACATATATAATACATATTATATATAACCTGGATATATATTATGCATGTTTATATGTAGTATATATGGCATATAGCATGTATATAGTGGATAAAATATATAGTAGATACAGTATACAATATATAAGTACAGAGTATATAGTACTCAATACAGGAATTGGCCAAAATGTCTTATTTTTGTGATCATTACCTACTCCTTTACCGATAAAATATAATTAAATTAAAAAAATCCAAGTTTGTTATTTTTTATGAATAAAAATATTATAGGTAATGAAGGTATTAATAAACATGAATTGTCATAACACAGATCCTTAAGTGGCAGCTGAATTTTTACTGATTCCAGGAATGTGAATAGAAAGTTTGATAGTTAACTCTCTTCCCTCCACTCCAAAGAGATTTACTGTTCTTTTAAATATAAAACACGAAGGAAATTCCAGTTAATGGGCTTATTCATATTTGTTGATTCAATGTTATTTTTGACTGACCTGGTGCTCAATGAAAGATACAGTAATGGTAGAAGACATAACTAAGCTAAAATTCAGGATGCTTGAACACAACCTATGAGCCAAAACATGGTGAAAGATGAAGCTGTATAAGCAGCCAAGCACAAGAACATGAAGCAATTAGGAAGATTATGACTTGTACCCTGAGTAAAAATGTTAGAGACTGAAGGATTTTATGCCAGGAAGCAATACCACCCCCTTTTTATCCTATGAAAATAGAAATCTTTCTAACACAATCTGATCATGCCAGCCTTCTATTTAAAATTTTCAATGATTCCCCATCAGAAGCAGCTGCAATTTATTTTTTCATTCATTATCTCCTACCACTTTTGATTTAGACATTAAATCTAGACATTTTGAAATTTCACAAACAGAATATCTGTTTCCATATCCATCACTAGGATCATGTGATTTCTTTAGAAGAATGTCCCATCATCTCACTCTCAATGTCTATTTCCTCTTACCTCCAGTCTTCAGCCCGAAATTCTTCCAAAACATGTATTGGGTAAATCTAAATCTCCTCTTACCATCCTGGACCAAGGACAACTGCACACATTTCCAACATCAACCCAAAATATGCTGGCTTCTCTTTCCTTTAGGATTACTAAGACTTTACATTTGAATCTCATAACACTTATCTGACTGTATTATGTATTCACACAGTTTTTCCTTTACTGGATTCAACAGGAGCTGTGACTTATGCATCACTGTAACCTTAGCATATAACATATGTTGGCATTTAATAAATGTTTGTTAAGGAAAAGAAGGAATGGATGAATTTACTGTGAAGTAGAGGAAGATTGATGAAGACTAAGGATGTCTATCTGGTTTATCAGATGAAAGTCTTTGAGAAAACTGAAGGAAGTGTGAATCTGAATAAAATAAGAGATGTCAGAAAAGAATACAGCAATAGTAATTCAAATAAAATTCTCCATTCCTAAGTAACGATTCTGTACTGAACCTTAATCTTCCTCAACCAGAGTTAAAAATGGATGATGGAGGCACAAGGGAAATTCTCTAATATTTTAACAGAGGTTTCTGATTGACTTCTCTCTTAACTGTGAATACTGCCTAATAACAACATCAAAATACATGAAAAAAAACCTTGGCAATTGAAAAATATTTCACAATACCATCAGCCAACTGATTAAAGCAGCTTGAATTCAGTGGAGATGGATTACAGAGTGAAATCACTTAACTGTTACACTTAATACAATAGTATACTAGATCAAGATGTCAGCTGCTGCTGCTGCTGCTAAGTCGCTTCAGTCGTGTCCAACTCTGTGCGACCCCATAGACAGCAGCCCACCAGGCTCCCCCTTCCCTAGGATTCTCCATGCAAGAACACTGGAGCGGGTTGCCATTTCCTTCTCCAATGCATGAAAGTGAAAAGTGAAAGTGAAGTTGCTCAGTCATGTCTGACTGTTCGTGGCCCCATGGACTGCATGCAGCCTACCAGGCTCCTCTGTCCATGGGATTTTCCAGGCAAGAGTACTGGAGTGGGTTGCCATTGCCTTCTCCGAAGATATCAGCAAATTTTGTAAAATAATGAGGTGCCCATACTTCTTTCTTGAAAAAAATTTTTTTTGTTAAGAAAGAATTTGATTTTGCCCCAAAAGATATTTGCCCTGAAATTCTAGGAGGTAATCTCTGAACTCTTAGAATGTCATGCCTGACCATAGAGTCTTTGTTCAGGGTTGGGGCTGGTCATGCTAGAAAAAAACAGTAATATGATTGAGAGTGGGGGCTTTGGATCACACAGTGTCAGCTGACCTGGAGACTGAAATGAACCCAGTGGACAATAAATCAATTAATATTGCACACTTGGTAGAGACCCAGTAAAAACTCTAGAGTCAAGGCTAAGATTAGCTTACCTGGTTGGCAACACTCCAAGCATATCATCATATATTGATGTCTTGTGAGTAATGCATTCATGACTCTGGAGGGAGAACAATAGAAGCTCCATGTTAGGTGTCTGCTCTTTGCACATCTTCTCTTTGCTAATTTTCTTCTGTATCCTTTGCACAGTATATTGATAAATATAACAGCTTTCAGTGAGTTCTGCATATCTTTCTAGCAAATTACTGAAACTGAGAGTTGTTTAGGGAAATCCCCTTGAGCCTACAATTTGCATCGTAAGTCAAAGCACTTGTGTGGACTGTTTCCCCATTTGCAGAATTATCTAAAATTTCCACAACTTTCAAATACTTCCTACACTATTCCTATTCTGGGCCCCCATCTATTGTTGTTGTTGTACTCTCTGACCTTACCTCGAGTGCAAAGTATAAGCTAACAAACTTTATTTAGAAGAAATGAAGAAGAAAGCCCACTACTGCTCTGCGTGTATGTATTGGTTTTCTATTGCTGAGTAACAAACTGCTACACATTAGGAGGTTGAAACACACTCAGACATTAGTTTACAGATCTATAGGTCAGAGGTCCTACAGGCCCAATGGGATTCTTTGCTTGCGGGTCTCACAAGGCCAAATCAAGGTATCTGCTGGGCGGGGTTCTTATCTGAAGCGTCTTGGGAAGAATCTTTTTCCAAGCTCATCTCAGGTGTTATCAAAATCTAGTGCTTAAAGATGTAGGTTAAATATCTCCTTCCCTTGGAAGTTGTCAGCTGGGAGCCATTTTCAGCTTCTAGATGACATTCTTGCACATATGACTGTCACCTTCAAGTCAGCAATGCTACTTCAGGTCCTTCTACTTTAAATCTCCCTCAATCTCCCTTTGGCTATCGGTCAAAGAAAACTCTTCTGAAGGGCCCACATGATTACCTGTACCTGCTACTCTCCCTTTTGATTCAACTCACAGTCAACTGACTAATTACCTTAATTATATGTGCAAAATCCCTTTTGCCATTTAAAGTGACATAATCACAAAGGAGTCATCACATTCACAGTCTCGGGGATTAGGAAAGGCATTATTGGGAACCACAGGTTACTTGTGCAGAAATTTGAACTGGCAAACATTTCTTTTGTTTATTGAGATTCTGGGAGACACTGAGTTACAGTGGTGTACTATAATAAGCACAGTTTTGTTACATGTACACTTGTTATTACAGTGTGGTCTCTGTGCATGAAGAAAATTGTAGGGGATAACTGAGCTCTCTGAGGCAGGGTTTTCAACAAGCAGAATAATGAACCTTGAGAAATTAACCTGATCCTTAGTGTACCATGGTCAATTTCTTATAAAGCTGTCAGGTCTCTTTCAGTGCTTTAGTCTTGTTGAAAATGATACAATTTCATCTATAGCCATCAAGATTGGGACCTTCAAAGGGCACTGTAACAACTGAACCCTTTACACCTAACTATATCTCTATGATGTTTCTAAAAGGAAGAGAGCCACTTGGACAAAAATCAAAAATAAAATGTTACTGTAAAAGATGTTCATATTTTTTTCTTATGGGAATTCCAGATTCACTACATGTGAGTTACACTCACATAAAATTCACTACATGTGAATTTTAACCAGTTCACAACTGGTTATAATTTGCTTGTTAGTAAGAACCAAAAATAAAATTGAAACCTAAGATCATCCTCAATCCAAATGTTACAATCAATTAATAAATCACTCACTGTCAAGCTCTTACATGGAAAATCTGTCATTTTTAGCTACAAAAATGAAGCACAAAGTCCACCCTGACATAAACAGAGGGACTCGACAGAGTGGTGAACACTTCCGTTTCTTGAAATGCACTCCTTGTACACATAAGGTTGTGAATATTCCTCAAATCAGAAAAAACAACAACAAACACATAGTTTAAATTCAATATTCAAAGGAATTCACATATTTGTGAGAGGTTGTATGATTCCAAAGTTGAAAAAGAATTTTTCTATAACATATAATTTAGTTATCCTTGGAATTCTGCAGCTTGATTTATACTGATACATTGAAGCTGTGAAATTAAATGCATATATTCTTACAATGAGGAAACTAAGAGATAGGAAGACTACCTAGATAATTTTTAGCAAGATTCATTGGCAGACCTTGGATCAAACACTGCTAAAAACTCCCTTTTTTTTACCATGTCAAACTACACCCCATTTCACAATAAAAATTTTCCTTTCAAATTAATCATATAGAAATGTCTCTCAAAGTCTAATCTCAAGGCCTCAACCAGTTGTTTAAAACCGTGTCTTAGCTTTACGTATAACGTACTGAATCAGAAAGTCTGAAACTGTTACCATATAAGCATGTTTGTAAGTTTTTTGTAGGTAAAGTTTAAGAAATACTGCCTTTTGAAACATAAATCATTTACTTGTTTACTCATTGTACTGCAATAAAAAGATCCCTGTTTGAGCTCACTTATTCCTCAATGATTCTACAATTATCCCAAATTTCCTTTCATAATTTTGAATGAAAATCAGCTTGTATTTCATTGATTTAAAGATAACTATTCTGAAATTCTTAGTAAATCTGACAAAATTGAATGCATTCTGCATCCCATTGATTAGGGCATCCTATGCAATATAAGCAAGATTTTCAAACAATGTATAAACTATTTTAAAATCTGTGTTTTCTTATTTTTAACTATCATAATATTGAAGATTATAATTGCTTGTATTCTGAAGTTACAATTTCTTTAGCAACAATTCAGTATATGAGAAATCTGAACCCTGGCTAAAAAACTATTTTTAATCTATATAATTTTTTTTCAGGCCTAATCATAAGCAATAATTATCTGTCAGGCCACTTGGGGGAAAGTTGCCCTCCCTACACCAGGTTTGATGCATAGCAGTCTCTAAAGGGAGTTGCAGTCAAGCAAACAGTCCCCCTAGCCTTCACTCCTTCACGTATTTCCATGTCTAGCTGAGGCGCCTTCATTCCCAGGTCTATATATCTGAAGCAATAGGCAAACATCTTCCTGGCAGCTCCTGAGGCCTCATTACTGGGAAGGATGCAGAAACCTTAAACTTTCCCCGACCCTAACTCAGCATCCAATACTTTTCCATTCCTACCTCTTCCCCTGCCAACATGCTATATAGCCCACAGAACTGCTGGAGTCTTTTGTTCAGGGCTTCCTCAAAATAAGATGACCCACCACATCTGTGCTAATCTACCTGACCCTTGATGGGTGTGCCATTCAATAGGGGACAATGAAATCGGCGTTTCTTCCAGTTCTTTATATTGATAACTCTGGCTTATACCGCCGTAGTAAGTAATGAATGACTGAATCCTTTCATTCATGGCTTGCGGTTTTAATTGGCGACTCTTGACACCTGGAAGCTCAGTTCTCTCTCTGATCACCTGAGCTCCTGACAGTATACAGTCATATTCTCTTTTTAAGAGATCATCCTCTTTGGTTTTGTTCGTAATAAGTACTAATTATCTGTCTCTAATTCTAGGACACCAATTTTCTCCTGGCCTGGGTACCAGTTCTTGGCCCTTCAAATTCTGATTGGAATCGGCACTATTGGGTCTCTAGCTCTCGAGCCTTCAAATTACATCATAGGCTTTTTCTTAATCTATTAGCAGTGGGCAGATGGTGGGGCTTTTCAGCTTCCACAGTCAAGTGAGCCAGTACCTCATAATAAATCTTTTCAGATAGATATGTGATAGACAGAGCTAGAGATCTCCTATTGGTTCTATTTCTCTGGAAAACCCTGACTAATACAGACCCTTTAGTGATAATTCACCATCAGCCTTTCATTAATAATATTTAGTACACCAAAGCACTGCATATTGAACATTGACATTAAAATTTTGCTGACTGGTAGTTCCCTGTTTCAACTCTGATATATAAAGAGCTGAAAATGTTTATTGCCTTCTGTTATGAGCCAAATTGCATACATTCAAGATTCATATGTCGAAATTCTAACTCTCGGTACCTCAAAATGCAACTGTAGTTGGAGACATGGTAACTAGGATAAAATAAGATCACCAGGACCTAATCCAGTGTGACCAGCTGGTGTCCTTATAAGAAGAGGAAATTACAGATAAACACCAAGGGGAGACCATGTGAAAACACAGGGAGAAGACAGAGATGGTCATCTATAATCTGAGGAGGAAGGCCTCGGAAGAAATCCACCCAGCTGATACCTTGACTTCTAGACTCCAGAACTGGGAGAAAATAAATTTGGCTTGTTTAAGGCACCAAGTCTGTGATGTTTTGTCGTGGCTGCTCTAGCAAATCCATACACCACCCTTACAGAGAGAAAGCTGGACAAACTGAAACTCAATGAAGTTTCTCAGACCTATCAAAAAAGTGAGATTGTAGGGAAAACTGCAACCTGAAATCTAGAAAGTTAGAGGACTCCAGAGTCAGAGCTGATATCTGCTTACACAGAGCAGAAGCTGTTAGAGCCTTAGACTATTTGAAATACTGAAACAGCAATTTTGCCAAATTGCTTGAGGCTTAATGTGACCTATGATGACAATGAGAAACTCTTGGGAGCCATAGTCTTAGCTCTCTTGCCACACCATACACACACACATACACACACACTTAGCTCCCAAATACACACTTTATTGGGCTTTACAGACATAAACTGTCCAGGTTTTCAAGAGCAGGCTGTGCATACTGGCTTACTTCCAGAGTCTACTGTGGAAAGGGACAAAAAGGAGTCACTTTACAGTAAAGAAACTTGACAAAACTGTCTCAGTGAGATAACATCAACAGTGATGCCTTGTTATGGTATATACTTTTGACATGTGGTGGTGAGAATGGAACTTTACCTGTGTGGCTTTCTCCCAAAAATTAGCCTGAGTCTAATTATGGGGGGTGGGGGGGAAGGATTTCTGAGCAGTAATCCTCAAAACTGTCAAAATCACTGAAGACAGAATAAATCCTGAGAAAATATCATAGCCAAGAGGAGCCTAAGAAGACACAGTTACTAAATGCAATTTTATATCCTGAATGATATTCAGGAATAGAAAGATAATATTGGAGAAAAATTAAGAAAATGAGAGTAAAATATGGACTTTAATTCATTTTTAAAAGCCATTTGCTTGATACTTGCTCAGGATTGTATATTTAAATATCATGTTAATATTGATATATCATATATGTACATACATGTATATGTATATATACATATATATCTTATGGGCTTCCCTGGTGGTTCAGTGGTAAAGAATCCACCTGCCAAAGCAGGAGACACACATTCCATCCCTGGATGAGGAAGATCCCCTGGAGAAAGAAATGGCAACTCCAGTATTCTTGCCTGGGAAAACCCATGGACAGAGGAGCCTGGCAGGCTATTGTCATGGGAGATCACAAAACAGTCAGACATGACTTAGTAACTAAGCAAACACCACTATATAACTTATACTAGAGGCAATGAATACCTAGACTGTTCACCTACAGACATACACACATCAAAAATAAATCCAAACAACTTCACCAGGCAGGCTGTGGTCATTCAGGATGCTGTGTTGGCTCTCCTAAGGTAGAGCCAGCCGCCAGAGAATGGCAACCACAGAGGCACAGAAGAATTAAAGAATAACCTATTTCTGCCATGACCATCATCACCACAGTGCAACAGGCACCTCTAGGTCAGCACCAATCTCCAATAAAAACTGCATGGCAAAGCCGAACTTACGTGGCACCAGTCCCCTCCGGGTGAGCATTGCAGCAGCGAGTCCTCTGAGATGCTGGCGACACAAGCCTCAGGATGGTCTCCCTGCCAGCCAAGCACTGAACCATGACCCGTGGGAGCAGCTCTAGGAGCTGAAGCAGGTCAAAAAAGCAGGCAGCGACAGCGCGGTCATCGCGCTGAGTGTGGGCACAGGTGGGCAGCCGTGGGTGGAGGGTGTCCAGACCAGCGGCCAGAGCCCTCTTCCTACTGGGAGTGTCCACTGCACGGTGAGCACAGGATACATTGCCTCTTGAGATGCTTGGAGAGCATCCTCTTCGTGCGTAGAGGGCCCTAGGGTTGCATTTCACTCTTCAGCACAGAAAACTCAAAACCCAGGTGGCCTTAAAACTCCTTAATTTAGACAGAAGTCATACTTGAGCAAAACCGCAAGACAAAGCCAGGCTCAGGCCCCACCTGCGCTCAAGTTAGCGCCGAGTGAAATCTCCTGGTCCTTCCCAGTAGGGGAGGACACGCCTGGTGCCCGCAGACATGCCGGGCCTGGGCAGGGGCCCACACGCTGCCCAGAGCTGGGGACCAGACCATACATTGTGGCTCCTATGTGAAATTAGAATACTTGAGGTGTGCTTTCTTCACAAAATAATGGGATCTTAAACATTTCAGGTCACTCCATTTCTACAGTGGGAATTTTGGAATCATACAGGACCTTTTGTGTGGATTCAGTTAGGGAAAAGCAAGAAGGTTGTTTGTTTTCATCCTGAGGAATGATTGACTTCTGTCTGTCCAGATGAAGTCAGATGGAGCCACATGGTGATATATGCAAATTTTCCTGTTAGAGCAGCTGCCTGATGAATTTAACCCACCTCTACTTCCGGGTGTGGGACAGTCAGACGGACACCAAAGGGATGCTGATGAAAAGAACTACTGGCCCATGCAGCTGCATGTACCTATTTCTCTTTCTTGCTTCTTTTGCTGTTTGTTTCTTGGTGTTGACTTTGTCCCTCAAATAATTTTCCACTCCAAGTAAAACAAGTCTTCTATGTATTGTGTATATTTAAAAGGACAGCACTATTACTACTTCCTTTGGGGGTGGGGGGAGGAAGGGTCAATCTTTCATCGCACACCCTTATCAAACCAATGTCACTGATTTCTCCATGGCACATTCGCTATTTAAGGTGCCAGCGTCACCAGCACTAGGCATCCTCTGATCAGCTGGCTGCAGGATGATGCTGTGTGAGAATGCTGCAATTTGCCCCACTTGCAGCAAGAGCAGCTGCTGTGAGAAGCAGAAGCTACCTGTTACTACAAGAATCTTGGAAGCAAGCACCTTTCTCTCGAGAACACTGGAAACACCTGGGTCATTTCATGATCTTCAGTAGGAAATTCTGCTTACCCTTTCAGAACTGAATCCAGCACTAAGTCTGAAGTCTCTTCTACAAATAACAAAAAAGGAAAAAGAAGCAAAGGTGAGAGATGGAGAAGTAGGAGGTCTTCCTGGCCTCAGCTCATGCTCCTTCAGAAGAAAACCACTCACCTTTCCAGAGTGTTACAGGGATCACGGCTAAGCAGCCATGCCAATAGATAGAGAGCTTTGGCCTTACTGTGAATTTCTAAATGTCATTATCATAATATTATTTATTTAAATGTGGTTCAGATCAGTTAATTTTAGTCACTCAGTCATGTACTGACTTGTTCTGACCCTCAGTCATGTGTGGCTCTTTCATGACTGTAGCATGTCAGGCTTCCCTGTTCGTCACCAACAAACAGAATTTGCTCAAATTCATGTCCATCAAGCTCATGATACCATCCAACCATCTCACCCTCTGTCTTCCCCTTCTCCTCCTGCCTTCAATCATTCCCAGCATCATGGTCTTTCCCAACAAGTCAGTTCTTTACATCAGGTGACCAAAGTATTGGAGTTTCAGCTTCAGCATCAGTCCTTCCAATGAATATGAAGGACTGATTTCCTTTAGGATGGACTGGTTCGGTCTCCAGGCTGTCCAAGGGACTCTCCAGAGTTCTCCACCATAGTTCAAAAGGATCAATTCTTTGGTGCTCAGCTTTCTTTATAGTCCAACTCTCACACCCATACATGACTACTGGAAAAACTACAGTTTGGCTAGACACATCTTTGTTGGCAAAGTAATGTCTCTGCTTTTAATATGCTCTCTAAGATGGTCATAGCTTTTCTTCCAAGGAGCAAGTGTCTTTTAATTTCATGGCTGCAGTCACCATCTGCAGTGATTTTGGAGCAACAAAAAATAAAGTCTCTCACTGTTTCCACTGTTTCCCCATCTATTTGCCATGAAGTGATGGGACTGGATGCCATGATTTTAGTTTTCTGAAGGTTGAGTTTTAAGCCAACTTTTCCACTCTTCTCCTTCACTTTCATCAAGAGGCCTTTTAGTTCTTCTTCACCTTCTGCCATAAGGGTGGTGTCATCTGTATATCTGAGGTTATTGATATTTCTCCTGGAAACCTTGATTCCAGCTTGTGCTTCATCCAGCCTGGCATTTTGCATGATGTACTCTAAATATAAGTTAAATAAGCAGGGTGATAATATACAGCCTTGACATACTCCTTTCCCGATTTGGAACCAGTCTGTTGTTCCATGCCCAGTTCTAACTGTTGCTTCCTGACCTGCACATAGATTTCTCAGGAGGTAGTTCAGTTGGTTTGGTATTCCCATCTCTTTAAGAATGTTCCACAATGTACTGTGATCCACACAGTCAAAGGCTTTGGCATAGTCAATAAAACAGAAGTAGATGTTTTTTCTGGAACTCCCTTACTTTTTCAATGACACAATGGATGTTAGCAATTTGATCTCTGCCTCCTCTGACTTTTCTAAATCCAACTTGAACATCAGGAAGTTCACAGTTCACGTACTGTGAAGCCTGGCGTGGAGAATTTTGAGCATTACTTTACTAGCATGTGAGATGAGTGCAATTGTGCGGTAGTTTGAGCATTCTTTGGTATTGCCTTTCTTTGGGATTGGAATGAAAACTGACCTTTTCCAGTCCTATGGCCACTGCTAAGTTTTCCAAATTTGCTGGCATATTGAGTGCAGCACTTTCACAGCATCATCTTTAAGGATTTGAAATATCTCAACTGGAATTCCATCACCTCCACTAGCTTTGTTTATAGTGATGTTTCCTAAGGCTCACTTGGCTTTGCATTCCAGGATGTCTGGCTCTAAATGAGTGATCACACCATCATGATTATCTGGGTCATGAAGATTTTTTTGTATAGCTCTGTGTATTCTTGCCACCTCTTCTTAATATCTTTTGCTTCTGTTCAGTCCATACTGTTTCTGTCCTTTATTGTGCCCATCTTTGCGTGAAATGTTCCCTTGGTATCTCTAATAATCTTGAAGAGATCTCTAGTCTTTCCCATTCTATTGTTTTCCTCTATTTCTTTACATTGATCACTGAGGAAGTCTTTTTTATTTCTTCTTGCTATTCTTTGAAGCTATGCATTCAAATGGGTATATCTTTCCTTTTCTCCTTTGCCTTTAGCTTCTCTTCTTTTCATAGCTATTTGTAAGGCCTCCTCAGACAACCATTTTGCCTTTTTGCATTTCTTTTTCTTGGGGATGGTCTTGATCCTTGTACTGCCTCCTGTACAATGTCATGAACATCTTTTCATAGTTCTTCAGGGACTCGGTCTATCAGATCTAATCCCTTGAATCTATTTGTCACTTCAACTGTATAATCGTAAGGGATTTGATTTAGTTCATACCTGAATGGTCTAGTGGTTTTCCCTACTTTCTTCAATTTAAGTCTGAATTTGGTGATAAGGTGCTCATGATCTGAGCCACAGTCAGCTCCCGGTCTTGTTTTTGCTGACTGTATAGAGCTTCTCCATATTTGGCTGCAAAGAATACAATCAATCAAATTTTGGTACTGACCATCTGGTGATGTCCATGTGTAGAGTCTTCTCTTGTGTTGTTGAAAGAGGGTGTTGCTATGACTAGTGCGTTCTCTTGGCAAAAGTCTGTTAGCCTTTGTCCTGCTTCTTTTTGTACTCCAAATCCAAATTTGCCTGTTACTCCAGGTATCTCTTGACTTCCTACTTTTGCATTCCAGTCCTCTATGATGAAAAGACATCTTTTTGGGGTGTTAGTTCTAGAATGTCTTGTAGGTCTTCATGGAACCGTTCAACTTCAGCTTCTTCAGCATTACTGGTTGGGGCATAGACTTGGATTACTGTGATATTGAATGGTTATTACCATTCATTACTGTGATATTGAATTGATGTTTCAACTACTATGATATCTGTACAAATTACAATATTTGTATCAATGTTGATATTTAATCAATATTGTATCAATTAGTGTGATATTGAATTGGTATTGAATGATATTAAAGGTTGTTAATTGGTGTTTAATATTTTTTTAACATAGGAAAAAAAGTCTTTATTTTTTCCAGTGGATTGAAATGATTCAGGATGGTATATTTAGGCAAATTTAAAACATTTATTATTTACTTAAAGACCAGATATGGTAAATTTAAGTATTGTGTGTCAGATCACTGTATGGAGCTGTCACAATGTTACTGCAGATAATGCATAAAAATTATGAAATTACTGAAAGAATAAATAAATAGAATAAATCCAAGAAGTACCAAAAGATATAAAGTGTATAAACAGAAAAGGAATAGCTTTCATCCCCTCTTGCCCCGCCCCTGTTCTCACTATTTTGTGTTTTGTATATCTCTTCAGCATTTTTATACAAGAATTTATATACACATCTTTTAAATTTTTAATCAAATTGTACAATACATATTGTTTTGAAACTTGCTTTAATTTGCTTAAAATAAAAGGTAAATTTGTTTGTCATTCCCCTAGTTGTTGAGTGTATGCGGGATGAAGAATATGTTTTCTTCATTTTTGTAAACTTAACTCTTACAACAGTGTAGTAGGCAATCAGTAAATATTTGTTAAATGAGTAAATGGGCAATATAATTTTCTCAAAGTATAACTCACTGATCATTTAAATAATGTCATGAGAGATGCTAAATTATTTTGAAGCGGAAAACTGTAAATTAGAACTTTTCAAAAGTTAAGGTTGTTTTTGTGTTTGGTATATTTCAATTTTTAGAGTTAAATATCTGGAAACATAAATGAGATAAAGTAGCCACCAAGCAAATGAGAACTCTGAAGCATTTTGCTTGTTTTTTTTTTTTTTTTCACTTTTGCATTATTATCTGGGGACTACACTTTACACTTCATGCAGAGAAGGAACATAGGGATTTTTAAAATAGTATTTAGGTATAATCTTCACATTAAATCTAAGTGGAATTCCATGGAATGTGAAAATTTAGCATTCTTATAACATTTCCTCAATTTCCCGGTTATACATATATTCATATAGTTTTCTCAAACTTCTTGATATGAGCGTTCTGCCCATTGCACAGAATATACCCAGATGTGAAATTCAACACCTACTTCATACTCCACAAAACAATGCCTATGCTACATAGGAACAAATGCCAGAAATTAAAGAAGATATCAAGTAGCAAAGAAAGGCAGGTTTAACTTGGTATCCACAAATATCCTGAAGTGTGAACTGAAGTTATCAGAACAGAAAACTAGCTAGCTATGAGGAGAGAAAGGGGTGTTAGTCATTAAGTTATGTCCAGGCCTTGTGACCACATGGACTGTAGCCCACCAGGCTCCTCTGTCCATTGAGTTCTCCAGGCAAGAATACTGGAATGGACTGCCATTTCCTTCTCCAGGAGGTCTTCTTGACCCAGGGATCGTACCCCTGTCTCCTGCACTGAAGGAAGATTCTTTACTATCTGAGCCACCAAGAAAATCCAGAGAAAGAGGACAATGAGCCAAATGGCAGGAGACCATACATCTTGTGAATAACAGGGACCTATTGGCAGACAAAGAAAAGCAGGAACCGTCAGACTTACCGGAAACCACACATTTGGGGGTGACGGGGGTCCTGGAGGCAGACAAAGAGAGGAGGGAAAGGCAGGACTCTCCAGATGCTGAGTGTAACCTTTTGCTCATTATGCCCTCATTACAATACACTTAGTCTTGCAGAAAAGAAGTTCCTATCATGCACTGATGCCATGACACTTTCCATCAAGGCTAAATAAACACAAAGTCCCTTTTGGCCTTGGTAAAGTGGAGCTGGGAGGAAAGTCAGGGAATACACTCCAAATCCCTCCCTTCTCAATGAATATTCCACCTACTCATTTCTACCTATACACCCCATATAACCAGCTTGCCAAAGAAACTCAGGGCAGCCATTCATCTGAGCCTACTCCTCTCCCCTTGAGAGTGTGCTATTACCTAATAAATCCTCACTTTGCTTTCTTGTTTTCTATATCCAGTCTCTGAAATCTTCCTGCAATGAGCCGAGAACCAACCACTCTCTAGTAACAAAGTCATGATTCTTAAGTTGTCTCTTGAGTTTTTCATTCAGTGCATTGAGTGCAAAGGAGAGCAAAGATTTTCAGCTTCCCTCAGTCTTGCTCCCTTTTCCACCCAACAAAAATTTCATTCTTGGGATAAAACACTTTATCTCTTGTGTCCAAAGCAGACACAAACATGTCTCTTTTGCAACTGGCCCCAGTCAACACAGTCTTTGAGGTCCTTCCTAGCTGCTACATTATAATAATGAGTATCAAAGCACTTTTTTTCAAATAAAGTTCCCTAATTGAGAGGAAGTTGTTAAAATAATTATAAAATAATAAAACTGTCACTGCATCATTATACCAAAAACAATAAAGGCATTAGGTAATGTTAATTTAGGGGAAAATTCAAGAAGTAAATAGAGAAATTCTAACTATAATCAATGTAAAAATGTTCCAGTTGCATCTTGTTATATTTGATAGAATCATACTATAAATGGAAATTCTAGAAGTAAGCCAATAAAAGGAAGAATGCCCTAACAAGGATGTTGAGCCAAAAACAGAATGGGTTGTCTTGAAAAGTACTAAACTCCATAATTTTTACCCTTCAAAAAAAGACTGCTGATGCTTCAGGAGGTAATTAAGGATTCCTGCTTTGTAGAGAGAATAGATTGGATGAGATATGTCTTTGCACCTATGTGAGGATATGATTCAGAAACAGAGGTATTTTGTTGTTGTTGTTTAACTCTAGAAGTCTTCCTTTTAATTAATCTATAAGATATTAAACACCAGCATTGAATCCAAGAATGAAGCATAAAATAGGAAATTATATGAAGTAAAATATGTATAAACACTAAAGGCAGTTTGACATAGTGAACATTCATATGAATCTGCTTGTGAACTTTTAGGGCTTAGGGGGCATCTATGATATGTTTTTGTTTGTTTTTAACTTACACTAATTCACCCTATGGAATATCCGGGAATATGGTCCTAACAGCATTGTTTAAGGACAGTGAAAGGAGAGGATTAGTTCAAATAGGAGCCTATCTCAGAAGCTATGAGGTTATGATGGATAAAAAAATTACAGTGGAATACAGGATGAGATGGTTTGATAGCATCACCAACTCAGCGGACATGAATTTGAGCAAACTCCAGGAGATAATGGAGGACCTAGGAGCCTGGTGTGCTGCAGTCCACGGGAGTTGCAGTCAGACACAGTCAGACACAACTTAAGAGATCTAGCAAGAACAAAGGGGTACATTCAAGAAGAAAGACAAGAGTAAAGCAAGTAGATTTAAGAAATAGTAACATGGAATAGAAGATCCCCTGGAGAAGGAAATGGCAATCCATTCCAGTACTTTTGCCTGGAAAAATCTCATGGACAGAGGAACCTGGTGGGCTACAGTCCATGGGGTCACAAGAGTTGGACACGACTTAGCAACTAAACCACTACCACCACCACCAACATGGAATAGAAGGAGGAGCAATGGAATCAAGAGGGGCCAGCCCAATGCAAGTTGAGATTCTCACATAATAAAGCCTTTCATAGCATTCTTGATTTGGTCCAAAATATTTTGCCTTTGGTGGGAAAAAAATTAAAACAGTACTTTTCTAGAGCTGTTTTAATATTTTTATATTAAAATATAAAGGTATAATTTATATTAGTTTCAAGTGCCTAACATTATGATTTGATATTTTTATATATTGCAAACTAATCATAATAGGTCTAGTTGCTAACTTTTTAGTTTAATAAATGGCATAAATAAAGATCCCTCCAGATTGGCAGTCAGTCCTGGGTGTTCATTGGAAGGACTGATGTTGAAGCTGAAACTCCAATACTTTGGCCACCTGATGCCAAGAGCTGACTCATTTGAAAAGACCCTGATGCTGGGAAAGATTGAAGGCAGGAGGAGAAGGGGATGACAGAGGATGAGATGGTTAGACGACATCACTGACTTGATGGACATGGGTTTGGGTGGACTCTGGGAGTTGGTGATGGACAGGGAGGCCTGGTGTGCTGCGGTTCATGGAGTCACAAAGAGTCAGACACGACTGAGTGACTGAACTGAACTGAACTGAATTGACATATTCCAAATTGATAATTTGTCTAATGACCCTTTTCACTCAAGGCCTAACTCTAAAACCCTGGCTGGAAGATCCTGCCTTTGTCCTCTCTTTGTAAGTAGAAATTTATCCTCCATATCTTGAATTGGCTTTCTGATGACAGCTCTGACTTGTCTTAAGCATTACTTGGTAGGCATAGCACTGCAACTGATGAAAAAAAAAAAAAATGCCTTTCTGCATTTAATATAAAAGCAAAAATTAAATTTCAAACTCTCCCTAAATATTTAATGTTAAGAAAGTGCTTTTAACATTTTTAGACATTTAGTGGCCACCACGTGTCAATATTTTGTCCCAAATATTGAATTTTGTGTTACTTTTATTGCACTTTCAATCTATGAATATTTCTATATTCCTATTTTCCTGAAGAATGGTACCTCTAAATAATTTTAAATACCTATATACAAGTGTTAATACATATTTATGCATATATAAAGCCCAACATTCATATCTTAGCACTTTCAAAACCTGCCAACTGTTGGCAAATGTGTGTTTAATTCAGTCAACCTTGTCGCTTTCTTGTTTCATGCCCAAGGCTTAACGATTGGAGTTTCAAAGCATCAAGCTTTAATGCTTTTGACTGACATGGAATTTTTTCTTAAAGATTTTTTTTTTGCTAACTTTCCTTTTTCTCATATTTTTCCCTTGTTCATAATCATAAAGCTATAGAAGTCTTTGTGAATTAATAAATATTGCATTTATTTAAACCTCAATACAGAGTAGAGTACTTTTCAAAGCAGAGGGTGAAAAAAGCTTTCTTAATGTATGTAGACTTATTTAACAATCATTTTTTTCTTCACTTAATAAATTTAAATGTGAAAAGATAATGCAAGACATTAGACATGCAAATGAAGAGCTGACGACAAAGAACTATTAGTATATCTATAATTAAGTTTAAGAAGAGTCTCTGTTTTTACCACTTTATGATTGCTAAAGTCAACAAAAGCTTCACGTTAAAAAAAAAAGAATATGATTTTCTTTTACTTCAACTCTTTGTTAAGAAACTTAAAGGGAAAGGAGAATAAATTTTAAAATCTAGTCTCTATTGTGAGATACCAGCAGGGAGATCGGTTATGAAATGTGATTATGTTAATACATACTGGCTTTGTTGGATATCACATAATCCTGATGAAGACCACTAGACTTTGAATCAGGAGCTCTGCATTCTAATCCATGTTATGCAGTTAATTAGCTGTGTGAACAACTCATCTAACTCTCTCAGACTCAGTGTCTCTGTCCATTAAGTCACGCTGACCACATGGCTTTCAGAGCCTCTGCTAATGATATTTAATGCTGCTGAATAGTCAAAAGCAAATTATTCTTCTTTCATTCTGAAAGAGGGAGAAAAATAGAGAGGGAGAGAGGTCATTTCATTTACTCAAGACAGCTGGTTAGCATGCTACCATCCATAACTTTAATTCTACAATAGAGACTTACCTGAGGAAAGAGACTAATAGTGAGAAATGCTGCTTTGGGTGATATAAAAAGGAATTATATGTATAGGAAATAATCTATCCTTGAATTCCTGGGAAGAGATTATCTGATTCACTTCTGGGAGGGAGAGATTCCTAGATCCCTAGCTTTCTATTATGTTCAAGGAGATAAACAGATAATTTTTTTAATGAATGAATGAATATCAGCTGTTCTAGAAACTGCATATAAAAGTGTCCAGCAGATTCACAAGAAATGGTTATATGTTATAACCTGTATATATGTTATAACCTTAATATGTTTATCCTGTCATTTTTCTTCCCATCAAAGTATAACTCCCAAGGATACCTAACAATTATTATAGAAAGACTCTTTAGGTCCTTTACTGGACATTTGATTTAAATAATAGTCATATAGAGTGTTTATCATATTGGAGTTTTATATTTTAGAATAATTTTCAGAGACTTAAGAGAGGTGGCAAGGTGTAAAGACTAAGAATTCAGTATCAGGTACTAGACTACCTTACTTGTAAACTTGGCTTTGCCCCTTTCTGTATGTGAAACCATAGGATGTGCATGATATGCAACTTCTCAGTTACCCTGTGTATAAAACTGGAATAATACTAGTACCACAGTAATGTTGCTCTACTATATAATGCTGAGGAAAGTAAGTGGTATATACTTGCATTGTCATTATTAACTACCCAGCAAAGTGGCAGTGCTCAATAAATGATATTACCAAGGCATGGACAGATCATTTCCATGTAATTTAGAAACTCTGGGAACCAATATGGGAAATAGACCAGGGATAATTTAGCAATAGAATGAGGTTTTGAGCTCTGCCTTCTACCATGTTGTAAGATCCATGGCAGGAGCAGAGACTGCTTCAGATACATTTTTGTGTTCAAGAATTCTAGCAGCAAGAGCACTTATATATCATTGTCCTTTCTTTTCTCATACCAGTATAGATATCAGAAAGTTATACTGAAATTATTTAAAAGGACCCTATCTCATAGGCAGGATAAGGTTGAGCATTGTTTTCAGAGAAGGATGGAAATAAACTTCCTGGAGACACAGAGTAATTTTTTCAAAAAGATTGGAGAATAACCCAATGTGTGAGAAGAAATGGACCAGTAAGGTCATTTGTAATTTGAAGGTTGAAAGGAAATTGTAATCCATACCTAAAGCTGTAAATTCACTCTACTCTTAGCAATATGGTTCTGCTTGTGAGGCGGTGGATACCTAACCATCAGTATACACCCTGTACATTGCCTTCACCTCAATTATGTACTGAGCCTATTAATAGGATGAGAGTCATTACCATGATTACATTATGCTATATGGCACAGCTGATCTTAAGAAAAGGAGTTTAACTTTGGTGAGACTGACCTAATTAGGTCATCCATAAAAGAGGCCAGTCTCTTTCTAGAGGCTGATATTTGAAAGGAGGGAGATTCCCCATTCCTGGACTGGAAGTTGAAGGGGAGAGGAACATGGAAAGGAGTTGAGACTTGCTTCTGGGAATTGATAATGACCTCTGGACAATAGCCAATAAGAAAATAGGGTATGTCCTACAACCAGTGAATTCTACAAACAAGCACAGGAGCTAAGGAAATTTCTATAGACAAGAACATGAGGCTCCAGACAGGAATATACCCTGGCTGACATTTTAATTTCAGCCTTGTAAGACAGTTCTTAGCTGTGCCATGCCCAGACTTCTGATCTACAGACCTGAAAGTTAATAAATGACTATCATTTTAAGTCATTAAATCTGTGGTACTTTGTTGTAACATAAAAAAAAAAAAAAAAAAACTGGTACATGTGCTGAAACACTGTCAAGTTCATGGTGGTTGAGTCAAGTTTTCCAAAGTTTTCTAATTTTCACTGGAAAGCTTCAGATAGTGTCAACAACCACTGCAGGTTGAGAAGCTCACTTCATTCACTTGGAAAAAATGTGCATCAAAATCCCAAGTTTCAGTAACCATGGATTTTCAGGCATTTTTTCAAGTAGCAGAAAGTAAATACAACAGCTTTTTCCTCACCATTACCTCTGTACCACTAGTGAAAATGTCATCATAATAAAGGGCAAATGATATCTTCATATCATTTTAGAAAAAGAATTTTGATCTTCAAATCACCTGAAATTATTTCAGGGACTCCCAAGCATTCATGAACTACACCTATCAATTACTGGCTTAAAACAAAATAGTACTCGTGAAAGGCAAGAGTAATAGCCAAGAGATAGAGATTGTGAAGGACGGGGAAGCCTGGCGTACTGCAGTCAGACACGACTTGGTGCATGAACAACAACAGCTGGTAGATAAGATTCCAGAGTCTTCCTTCTTGATCCTGGAAGTCAAATGATCTCCCTGGGATTGTGTACTGATACAAATAAGTAATAAATCAGGGATAAGATAATTGGTGGAGACTACTGTCAAGCAGAATCAAAGTAAGCATGGATTTTCCTTATGGTGCTTCCAGTTGTATGGGATCAGCTATGTTCTGGGTCCATGATGACTCATGGACACTTTCACTTGGACATTAAGAACTCCAGAATCATATTAACTTCTCAATCAGCTCTGTAACTTTTCAATAGCCTAGCTAGACTCTGTGATATCACTTTTGTCCTAAAATGTTTTTACTGTAGTTAGGATCTGTGAACTTACAACAAATTCTGTGATCCATATAATCCATTCATAAATACTGATAAACAGAGCTTACCAGACATCATTGTGCCACATACATATCTGAAAATTTATATTATAAAATACAGTAATATTCTACATAGATATCAAATAAAAGGGAAAGTAAGATAGTTTATAACTTTGTCCATTCTTTTTCAGACTGGGATGTATTTGCATATAAGTTCTAGACGCATGCTTATTTGCAAGATGTATAATAATTTTATTCAAAAAATTATATCCATGATGGCAGTTATTCACATTCAAAGTTATTCTGACTAGAAGAGAGCCTTAGCAATGAATGTAAAAAGATTAAATGAAAGGTTTTTTCTTTGTTTTTTTGTTCTTCTTAGTTCACCATTATGTCTATAAAAAATTGGCATGAAATACAGTGATAAAGAAGTTCTAAAATGCATAAAATGGGGATTCTGAAATTCCTGCAAGAAGAGATATGGAACTTAAGGATTAATAAGAAATATAAAAACCAAAGATGTATCCACATCATAGGATTACATTTGTATTTTGAACTAGCATAGATTCTATCATTTAGCTAGTAGGTATCAGAAACTTAGTGCCTCATTCTTATCTTTGACAACCCAGGAATTCTAATGAGCAACTAGTTATTTTTAATATGCAGCATCTCAATTGTTCAAGCTTCCCTCAGTTGGTAAAGAATCCACCTGCAATGCAGGAGACCCTGGTTTGATTCCTGGCTTGGGAAAATCCACTGGATAAAGGATAGGTTACCCACTCCCAGTATTCTGGCCTAGAGAATTCTGTGGACTGTATAGTCCATGGGGTTACAAAGAGTTGGATACAACTGGGCGAATTTCACTTCCATCTTTCCTGCCTAACGTCCTTTGTTTCAAATTCTCCCATTTTCCCTATGTTCCTCAAACTCATTCCAAACATACTGATTTTGTGTATCACATCAAGTTAGGCCAAAATGATGTTTACTAAATTCTTGTGGCCAATGCTAACTGCATTCTTTTTGTAATATTTAGCCACTATTTAGAGTTGATATTTTCATATAATGAACCGAAAGACACAAATGTTGAAGGGACCATGAGTTACTTGAATAGTACAAAGTTTACTTGCCTTGAAATCTCAACACCAGAATTCAAAAACAATCTCTACTACCTAAAATATGTGACCTTGAGTAAGATGATCCCTCCAAATTATTTTCTTCATTTATATCACAGTGATTATCTCCTATACATTTTTGAAAATTAAATTAAATCACATACGAAAATGCCTGGCAGTTTAAAATAACCAATGACTATGAGTGGAGTATGATTCTTTCTTCTCATTATTTTTATTGGTTATTTTTTGCCTCCTGTCTTAAATGAGTCCTTGTACCTCTTTAGATTATTCTACTTGAAAGTTTATTCTCACTAACTTGAAAACTTTATCCATTTTAATCACTTTGATACTAAATATCTGGTGATGCTAATAATGACCCCAGACTTTCTACCCATAGCCTGGATTTCCCTTGAAATTTCAGACTTATATAATCAACTGCCTACATGATATCCTTACTTACTCATTCTATTTATCTCATTTTGATTATTCAAAATTAATGTGTTCAAAATTGAAGTACTGATCTTTCTCTCCAAACCTGCTGTTAGAGAGCCTTTCCCCTCTTGTTAACAGGAACTCTATCCTTACAGTTGCTCAGAAGAAAAAAGGGGAAAAAAAAAAACAAAAAAAACTTTTAAATCATCTCTGCTTTTTCTCTCATTCTACCCATCAAGATAATCTGCTGCCTCTATCTTGGTAATATATCTAGATTTCGACCACTTCTCACTGCCCCCATACAAACACACTGAAACAGGCCATTACCATGAATCATTAGCTGGCTAAATTATCTGCTTTTGCTCTTGTTTGCCAAAAGACTATGCTCCATAAAGCTACCAGAGTGAACCCTCTGAAATAGTCATATCACTTATTCTTTTGTGCAGACTTTTAACACCTTCCTATCCCAAACAGAAAAATTCCAAGCTGTAAATCTTTGAGAAACACTTCTCTCTGAGTCTGGCTTAAGCTAGGACTGAGCCTATTTGTTTGATTCTAGAGAGCATCAGGGTGATTTGGGTATTTATAATATAAGCAAAATATATGTAACAGTAAGGTTTGCTAAACATGTAACAATTCATTGACAGAATCAAGAATTTAAGAAAAAGAAGTACATTTTATTATCTGACTAAATTACTGCTCAACAATTTGTCTTACCAAAATGCATGCATATGCACACACATACACACAAATTATATTAGAAAAAGTGAAATTTAAAGATTCTTGCTTTCATCTTTGTTAAATTTCATGTGTGAATAACAGATTTACTTTTTACTTTATATACAAATTCTATAAACCCTTCCAAAGCATGTTTAAAGATTTCATATGATGTATTTACTCTATGTGGACATAGCACTACTAATAAATCAAGAATCACGCAGAACTATCTAGTTCCCACACAAGATGTATAGCAAACACTTTATCTTCCTGACTCATATTTATAGAAGGACTGTATTTGCAAGGAGATTTTGTATTCTAAAAATACTGCTTACAAACCTCTGGTCAGATTTCTATGGGGGGGAGGTTTTGCTGAATTACCTGCACAGGCTGATCCTCAATGTGGCCTATTTTGCTATGATTATTCACAAGGCCTATAAGCCACCTTAAAACATTAAACAATCTTCAGTAGAGCCTGTCTCCTACTTTTCCAATATAACCTCATTTTTTGTGTGTATTGGTCTCTTTACTATCTATTCTTTCTCTTGCCATTCATTTGATGACTCTTGCCTTTTATTAGATTTCATCATGTCCTTTCCATAACCTGAAATGATCTCTACATATCTCTCCGATGGCAATGTATTTTGACCCTACCATATGTCCACATTGAATGCCTTTGTCCTGTTTGCATTTGTTGCCATAAGTTTCAAAAATTAAAATATAAGCTTCTATTCAATGCCTAGTAAATATCACTGTAAAAATAAATAACAGAAAAAAGTCACAATAGCTAAAATGTATAAAAAACACTACAGATGTAAACATAAATAGATCTATACCCATTCGTTGCAATTAAAATTTACAAAAATTATCCCAGAAAAATTATACTAAGTAAAACATAGAATGATATTCATTATACTTAATATAGAGCATAAAATAAAATTATTACTGCTTACATTTTTAAAGGACAATGTAGTAATCTTTATAAGAGATTGATTTTAAAGTTTTGCTCTGGAAATTTTGTATTTTGCAAAAGTAATATCCACAATAAAATCTAACACTAAAAAATGTTTGAAAATTTTAGATGAATCAAATATTTTGTAAGATTTAGGTGGGAAAGCAGTTATACAGATTATATCATTAAAATGTAAATAACAGATTATATCACTAAAAATAAAATAACCATTAAAACATAGAAGCTATTTAATAATTATGCACTGAAAAAATAACAAAGGAATTAATCTGGTTTACTTAATTATATTCTAGAATGTACAGATGAACTAGATAAAATCACTAGTTTCTTAATTTTAAAATTAGAGGCTCTAACTTGAAAGGAAGGTATAGAAGTTATAAATATAAAAATGTAAAATAATATAACAGAATGATATACAAAACACTAAAAACACATACTTATTTTTCTCTACCCTTCAGAGAGCTATAACCAATAGGCTGAAATCCAGGATATGATGAGTTTCTCCAAGAGAAGATGGAACATAAGTACTGGCTCATCTATGGCATCAGGAGAAAGACAGTGCCTCCACTTAAGCAGGTAATAAAAATTAGCTAAACTGTACTCTGCATATAAGTTAAATAAGCAGGGTGACAATATACAGCCTTGACACACTCCTTTTCCTATTTGGAAATTGCTAAAAGGTGAGTTCTGGGTTAGTGAGAGAGCAGGCAAATTCTGGGTGATATAGATTCAGAGGAAGTTGTGCTCTCTTAAAGGTTTTTCTTCATGGACTTTCACTGAGCACTCACAAGAAAGAATGGTGGTAGGAAGCAGACTGAAGAAAGACTTCTTTAGCAGTGCAGGCCTCAGTTCAGTCAGTCATGTCCAACTCTTTGCAACCCCATGAACTGCAGTATGCCAGGTCTCCCTGTCCATCACCAACTCCCGGAGTCCACCCAAACCCATGCCATTGTGTCGGCGATGCCATCCAACCATCTTATCTTCTGTCATCCACTTCTCCTCGTGCCCTCAGTCTTTCACAGAATCAGGGTCTTTCCAAATGAGTCAGCTCTTCACATCAGGTTGCCCAAGTATTGGAGTTTCAGCTTCAACATCAGTCCCTCCAATGATCTCCTCTAGGATGGACTTGTTGGATCTCCTTGCAGTCCAAGGGACTCTCAAGAGTCTTCTCCAACATCACAGTTCAAAGCATCAAGTCTTCTGCACTCAGCTTTCTTTATAGTCCAACTCTCACATCCATACATGACCACTGGAAAAACCATAGCCTTAACTAGATGGACCTTTGTTGACAAAGTAATGTCTCTGCTTTGTAATATGCTGTCTAGGTTGGTCATAACTTTCCTTCCAAGGAGCAAGCATCTTTTAATTTCATGATTGCAATCACCATCTGCAATAATTTTGGAGCCCAGAAAAATAGTCAGCTATGGTTTCCACTGTTTTCCCATCTATTTGCCATGAAGTGATGGGGCCGGATGCCATGATCTTTGTTTTCTGAATGTTGAGCTTTAAGCCAACTTTTTCACTCTCCTCTTTCACTTTCATCAAGTGGCTTTTTAGGTCTTCTTTACTTTCTGTCATAAGGGCAGTGTCATCTGCATATCTGAGGTTATTGATATTTCTCCCAGCAATCTGATTCCAGCTTGTGCTTCCTCCAGCCCAGCATTTCTCATAATGTACTCTGCATATAAGTTAGATAAGCAGGGTGACAATATACAGCCTTGAAGTACTCCTTTTCCTATTTGGAACCAATCTGTTGTTCCATGTCCAGTTCTAACTGTTGCTTCCTGACCTGCATATAGGTTTCTCAAGAGGCAGGTTAGGTGGTCTGGTATTCCCATCTCTTTCAGATTTTTCCACGGTTTATTGTGATCCAAACATTCAAAGGCTTTGGCATAGTCAATAAAGCAGAAATAAATGTTTTTCTGGAACTCTCTTGCTTTTTCCAGGATCCAGCAGATGTTGGCAATTTGATCTCTGGTTCCTCTGCCTTTTCTAAAACCACCTTGAACATCAGGAAGTTCACAGTTCACATATTGCTGAAGCCTGGCTTGGAGAATTTTGAGCATTACTTTACTAGCATGTGAGATGAGTGCAATTGTGCAGACGTTGGAACATTCTTTGGCATTGTCTTTTTTTGGGATTGGAATGAAAACTGACCTTTTCCAGTCCTGTGGTCACTGCTGAGTTTTCCAAATTTGCTGGCATATTGACTGCAGCACTCTCACAGCATCATCTTCCAGGATTTGAAATAGCTCAACTGGAATTCCTTCACCTCCACTAGCTTTGTTCATAGTGATGCTTCCTGGATCACATTCCAGGATGTCCGGCTCTAGGTGAGTGGGAGTGAGCACACCTTTATGATTATCAGGGTCGTCAAGATCTTTTTTGTACAGTTCTTTTGTGTATTCTTGCCACCTCTTCTTAATATCTTCTGCTTCTGTTAGGTCCATACCATTTCATGATTATCTGGGTCGTGAAGATCTTTTTTGTACAGTTCTTCTGTGTATTCTTGCCACCTCTTCTTAATATCTTCTGCTTCTGTTAGGTTCATACCATTTCTGTCGTTTATTGAGCCATCTTTGCATGAAATATTCCCTTGGTATCTCTAATTTCCTTGAAGAGATCTCTAGTCTTTCCCATTCTATTATTTTCCTATATTTCTTTGCACTGATCCCTGAGGAAGGCTTTCTTATCTCTCCATGCTATTCTTTGGAAATCTGCATTCAAATGAGTATATCTTTCCTTTTCTCCTTTGCTTTTCACTTATCTTTTCACAGCTATTTGTAAGGCCTCCTTAGACAGCCATTTTATGTTTTTCCATTTCTTTTTCTTGGGGATGGTCTTGATCCTTGTCTCCTGTACAATGTCACAAACCTCCATTCATAGTTCATCAGGCAGTCTTGTCTTTCAGATATAGTCCTTTAAATCTATTTCTCACTTCCACTGTATAGTCAAATGGCATTTGATTTAGGTCATACCTGAATTGTCTAGTGGTTTTCCCACTTTCTTCAATTTAAGTCTGAATTTGGCAATAAGGAGTTCATGATCTGAGCTACAGTCCACTCCCTGTCTTGTTTTTGCTGATTGTATAGAGCTTCTCCATCTTTGGCTGCAAAGGATATAATCATTTTTTGTTGTATCCTTTAATTTAATATTTAATCCTATAATTGATTAGATTCTTTGCAGTGCAGGTCTAGAGAAGGGGAATGGCCACAAATACAGAAAGGAATGAAGTCCCAAAAAGGCCTTAGGAATGAAAGACTTAACTCACTGAGGAAAAGGTAGCAATCCTGCCAGCCCCAAAGCAGAGTGAAGACCTACTGCAGCTGGAAGATATAAAAAATAAAAAGCCATCCAAATCTGGAGATGTGTGCATGCTCAGTACTGTCAGACTCTTTGCAACTTCACAGAAACTGTAGCCCACCAGGCTCCTCTGTCTATGGGATTCTCCAGGCAAGAATACTGGAGTGGTTTGCCATTTCCTTTTCCAGGGAGCGAACCTGTATCTTTTGAGTCTCTTGCATTGCAGGCAGATTCTTTACCACTTGAGCCATTGGGGAAGCCAGTTCTGGAGAAGAGACAGAAATTTATCCTGGGTCCAGAAAATTAAAGATTGCTCGTTGCTGGGGAAAAGGCTGAGTCATAGAGAAATTACTACCCACTGGGCATAAGTACAAAGGTCCAGTCTAAAACTAAGGTTAACCCAAGACAACAAAGAACACTCTCAGACTACCCACCACTGGGTTAGCAAGCACCAGATAACAAACAAGACACTAGTGCTTGAGAAGGACAAGAGGGTAGAAAGAGAGGCCACCTGCAGTACAGACACACAGGAAAGGACTAAGGCAGAGGCTGGAGCAGGAAAGTTGGTGGCGGGAAAGAGAATCTCAAACCATCCGCACCATAAGAAACAGAGCAGAAAAATTTGAAATTGCTGTGAACTGAAGGTAAAAACATGGCTAACAAAACACAAAAGTAGCTCAACTCCTAATTAGATCAACTTAATTGCCATGCTAACAACATAGCAGAAGAATTGTGACCATTTCCAGGTATAAATACTATATAGTTTAGTCTCTACTGTTCTGCAGGCTATGTCTAACAATTAATCAAAGCTATCAACAGACACACACAAAGCAAGGGAAGAGAAAAATTAGTTCACTATCAAGAGATGACCGTCTCATTCAACAGAATAAGACTAGGAGACGAAACAGATGTTAGTAGACAGGGAATTTAAGTTATCTTTAGTTAATACTTTAACATCTATCATGAAAAAGCTGGACAACATAAACAAGGAAGAATTTTAGAAGAGTCAGAAACTATAGAATAAAATGGAAATAACAATTTCAGCTTTATTTTGATTGATGCTTACTTGGCATATCTTATATCTTGTTACTCTTTCTCTCTGGTTATTTTTTTATCTATCTCTGTTTTTACATTTAAAGTTGATTTCGTATAGACAGTTTGTTGGACCTTGAATGTTTAGTTCTTTATTTGATATTTTGGTGTCAGTTCTACTTTATATAATTATGGATTTGTTTGGCTTGAAATCTACAAGCTTGATAGTTGTTTTGGCTATATTCCATCTGTTGTTTGTATTTTTCATTCTTTATCTATCTACTTATGGACTGAATACCTCTTATAGTTTCATTTTGTCTCCACTGTTGTTTCATTATTTGTATCCATGCAAAAATATTTAGTATTTACAATATTGAATTTAATTCATCAAGTGAAGTTGTAAACTATGCTAATAAGAGAGAAGTACACATCAGAAAAAAAATATTACCAATGATAGTAAAAGACTTTACATAATAGTAAGAGAGACAATTGACCAAGAAAACATAATAATTCTAAATATGTATGTAACTAAAATCAGGAACACAAAATGCATAAAGCAAAACATATCACTGAAAGAAAAAACAAAAAAATCCATACCTATATTTGGAGATTTCAACAATTCTAAGTAATTGATAGAAAAGGTAAATACAGAAGCAGTAAACATATAGAAGTCTAAATAACACTATCAAACCAACAGGAACTAGTGATATTTATGGAATATTCCACTCAGCAAGATTAGAATACACATTCATTTCAATGCTTGAATATTCACCAAGATACAACACATTCTAAACTGAAAAACAAATATTGACAAACTTTATGAACTAAGATAATATGAACTATATTGACAGACCATACAAAATTAAAATTGAAATCAATAACAAATATATCTGGAAAATTGTTAAATATTTGAGAAGTAAATGATGCATTTCTAAATAACCAGGAATAAAAAAAAATAACTTGCAAATGAAATTAGAAATATTGTTAATCAATTAAATAAAGGTAGAATAGAAGGAATTTGTTTGATGTGGTTCTTTCCTCTAAAGAACTACTTAGAGGAAATTTTAGAGCAACAAGTGCTTTTACTAGAAAATAATAAAGTTCTTATATTAATCATCTAAAAGTATCTCTAAATAAATGAAAGTATATTAGACTCATACTAAGTGGACAGAAGGAACAATAAAAATAACTGAAGAAAACAAGAGCATTAGGAATTTTAAAAATTAGAGAAAAATCAATGAAACTAAATTTGACCCTTGCCAAACAACAATGAAATAAATACACCTCTAGGAAGATTGATCAAAGAAATTAGAATGAAACAAAGTAAAATAAAAACAGAATATGTAAATTAACAATATAACAAATGAGATATAGAGGGCATCACTTCAGATCCTACAGACATCAAATACTAAAAGATGACACTATGAACAAACTTATGTCCTCAAATTTAACAACACAGATGTAGTCAACAAATTCCTGGAGCAGCACAAACTAACAAAGCTCATAAAGTTTATTCAAGGAATATCCTGAATATGTGTTATTTTATATTTATGCACACATACACACACACACATTGGACTTCCCAAGTGGTGCAGTGGTAAAGAATCTGCCTGCCAACGCAGAAGATGCAAGAGATATGGGAAGATTCCCTGGAGGAGGAAATAGCAACCCACTCCAGTATTCTTGCTTGAAAAATCCCATTGACAGAGCATCCTGGTGGGTTACAATTCATGGGGTTGCAAAAAGTCGGACACAACTGAGCTACTGAGCATATATACATATGAACATACATACATAATTCTGGGAGAATGTTTGCCCTAACCTTAGTTTCATACTTACCTTTTGTCATTGTTAGTCTCTCTGGTGCCATCAGTCAATCCTAAAGGAAATCAGTCCTGAATATTCATTGGAAGGACTGATGCTGAAGCTGAAACTTCAACACTTTGGCCACCTGATGCAAAGAACTGATTCATTTGAAAAGACCCTGATGCTGGGAAAGACTGAAGGCAGGAGGATAAGGGGACAACAGAGGATGAGATGGTTGGATGGCATCACCAACTCGATGGAAATGAGTTTGAGCAAGCTCCAGGAGTTGGTGTTGGACCAGGAAGCCTGGCGTGCTGCAATCCATGGGGTTGCAGAGTCAGACATGACTGAGTGACTGAACTGAACTGAACTGGTTCAATCTGAACTTGCTTCTTCAATATTTGATACTTATTAACCACTCATTTTCTGTTATAGCACTTGTACAGAAAAAAAAATGCTTTGATGAAAAGTGGAGTTCAGTTGAAAGATGAGTTTATATTACAACCTGCTAATAGGAACATAAAGACATTAAGTTGACTTACATATTATCTCTGTCATTCAGGTATCTTCAGTTTTTCAGGCTTCCTCCATTCCTGTAAGAAACTGAATAAGGAGACAGATGAATGCATGGCACATCTGAGTAAGATATAAAATATAACTCTAATATTCATATAAAATACTTTATGTAGCACATGATAAATAATATAATAGTTTAAAAAATTGATACTTACATATAGAAAGCCATTTTATAAATTGTGGAGTCAGTTTTGGCCTGACACCTGATGAGTAACATATTACTACAAGCTGAGTTCCTAGGGAGTGGGAGCCCAACCCAGCTGGACCTGGAAAGAGTTTAAAGTTTTTCACACCTAATATATCAGTACTTGGATGAAGCACATGAGAATGCATAGAATAATACATTATTTCAGCAGGAAGCAGCCTTAGGAAGTCACTAAAGAGCTGCATGAAAGCAAAAATCAATTTCAAAGAAAATCACCAAACCACTAAAATGCCTTTGTATGACTTCCAAAAGAATGCAACCAGTGAATCTTGGTGAGGAGGATTAATGTTTATTGAACAACATTAATAAGCAGGAGCTAGCCACAATTATTTCATTTAAGTTATGCTCACAAATGTTCTAGGTGTTAGGTGATAGTATCCGCATTTGATATGAGGAGAAGCTAAGGCTCAATGACCTTAAACTGTCCAGTCACCTTAAGACCTGTTAAATGAATCAGCTAAGCTTCACAGTGACATTTTATTAATTCTACTTCATCAGTTTCCCTTTTATAATCACTTCCCAATCTTCTTTCATTATATTTCATGAGATGCCTGTATAGTATTATGATTGTCATATCATAAAGTGTATTGTAAGTAGGATATCTTAAAACTACCAAATGTATTCCCATAGAGTTTTTTTAGAGTAACTATTTTAATTTGTGTGATTTTTCTAAAGAGATGGAATTTTTAATATTAAATGTCCCCGAAGTCATCTCTATATAACACAAATTGAAGTGGAGACACAAATTACCTTCTGTTCTAGAAATATTTCAGGAGCCTATTCCAAAAATACAATTCGGCATATTGACTTTAGGGTTTTGACATCTGAAGAATGACCATAGGCCTTTCTTAAATCCTATCAGAAGTTATTGTTAGCAAATAACTTATTTGCTTATTATGTTTCCATAATAAGTAATTATTCCACTGAAGTAATTCATAAATGGCCAACGTTTCATTTGTCTCAGTCCTTCCTGAAACTGAATTGGCTGCTCAGATTTTAATTTTGCCTTAGCCGTGAAAAATGCACTTTTAAAGAACTGTGTTAGGAATTATCCTGCTTTACACATTTTAGCTCAGACTCATGAGGCTGAGTCAGAGCTCAGTATAATCACAAAGGATACAGTAACTCCATAAAAACATAAATTTCAATTAAAAAAAAAATCCTGCAAACATGTAAGAAAGGTAAAAACAAAGAGAGAGTGCTATATGGTCCACTGAAGGAAACCTTCCCTGAAGACTCTTCTGACACACCTTAGTGTGTTTCCCTTTGGAGGCATCAGTTCAGGTCCAAACAGACAAGGCAAAACTTCAGAACTCAAATTGATGCAAGATATTAAAAACCAACTTGAAGATATAATATAAAAATAATAATAATAATAATAAAAAAGAAGATATAATATAAATCTTGCCATGTGATATATCTAATAATATCTACCTATGCAATGTAATGAGGAAAATAAGTATGAGTTTTTTCACCAAACTAAAGAGAAGTAGAAGCTCTAATAATGAGCATATGTGACGATGCCCATGCATTTCTCTAAAGCTTTTTATACAGCTTGAGATGCGCCACATAAAAGAATCAAAGCAAATAAAAACTGTGCTGTTGCTTGTTTCATGTGAGGTGGGGCAGTTCTGGTGGGAAGAAAGTACTGCATCCTGAAAACATCCATTTAAACAATTGAGGATGCCCGGTGGGAGGAAACTAAGGCCAATTTTGGTGATTTTTTTCATTCTTTCTTTTTGAGTGTGTGTTTCTCCATTTTTTAGTGAACAGGAAAATTAAATGTGATTATATCTACCAGTCGCATCCTCCCAAAAGATAAAACTGTATTTTATTTTGAAGAACATTATAAGAATACTTGGTTTACTTATGCCACTAAAAAGTTTTCACTTTACTTAGGTTTCTCCATGTGGATACTTTTCCAACAGGAGAGTTTAATCTTTAAACTACAGTGTTCTTAAACATAAAAAATTTACTAAGCACGCTATACTTTAATGATTAATATATTTCATTACAGAAGCTATTAAACAGATTTGGGAAGCATTATAATTCTAAAATGCAATCCTTTTATGTTTATTTCAGCTCTGCTTCTAATGTCAAGTCTTCAACCCACTCCAGTGTTCTTGCCTGGAGAATCCCAGGGACAGAGGAGCCTGGTGGGCTGCCGTCTATGGGGTCGCACAGAGTCGGACACAACTGAAGAGACTTAGCAGCAGCAGCAGCATGTAAGTATTTTGGAGAAGGAAATGGCAACCCACTCCTGTATTCTCGCCTGGAAAACCCCATGAACAAAGGGGCCTGGCAGGCTACAGCCCATGGGGTCACTAACAGTCAGACATGACTAAACGACTTCACATGTAAGTATTTGGGCTTTGCTGGTGGCTCAGATGGTAAAGAGTCTGCCTGCAATGCAGGAGACCCAGGTTCAATCCCTGGGTCAGGAAGATCCCCTGGAGAAGAAAATGGCTACCCACTCCAGTATTCTTGCCTGGAAAATCTCATGGACAGAGGAGCCGAGTGGGCCACAATCCATGGGATTATGAAGAGTTGGACACAACTGAATAACTAACACATCCACATGTAAATATTTAAATCAAAACCTAGTCTGAATTTTTATGTATTCTAAACAGCTGAGCACATGCAAAATAAATATATATGAATATATGTGTTTATATGTAAATATATACAACATGTATAAGAAAATATAATATATATGGACACAGTTGCTTCTGTCCTCAGGAAACTTACTATTAAGAAGCAAGATATGTATTTAACAAGGAATTACAGGGCATGATATGTCACTCATTGGAATGTACAGGATGCTCAGTGAGCTATGGCAGGGCACTTCAGTCCAGTCCTGCAGAAGAAAGAAGTTTCTAGATTAAGGTAACTTTTACTTGAGGACCTAATTAAATGGAAGCAGAAGGAAAGAGGAACATATTCCAGGCTGAAGAAATGGCATATTCAAGGGCAGAGAGGTACAAGTTAAATAACACATTCTGAGAATTAAAAGCAGTTCAGCTTGACTAGAGAGGAGAGATCAGCCCAAAGATTGGGAGGGTCCCTTAAACTTCTATACAAAGGGGCTGGTCAGCTTGAGAGGATTTGCCTTTTCTACTGTTCCAAGTGTGAGAGCCTGCAATGAAGCCACCATCTGTTTTTAGCTGCCACCAAAACATACCAAGCTGGTCCATGTACAAACCATGTACTCTGGCCTCATTTCTATAGTGGATTCTAGGGGATTACCCTTATATAGATATAAGCTGAGGGACGTGTCCTTATGCCTTGGTCATGAGAATCTCAGCCATTTACTTACACAGCTTGTGTGTTTGATCAGTTCTGATGCACTGATTCCATCAGATAGAGGACTGCTTCTGGGCCCACCTGATCTTTCTGGATCTCACAGAATCCAAATCACAATGGGAATTCCCAGGTCCTTTGGTTTTGCATGATCACTTTGCCCCTTCCAAAGCCCACATCATTTTCTGCTGCAAGTGGACTGGCCCTGCTCCAGAACTTGACCATTGTGATTCTCCCACTGGAGCTTGTATAGTCCCACATGGCATTTTTTCATCCACTGGTAGTTCTAAAACCATAGAGAATTGCAGACGGGCACGCCATAGCGCAGGCGGCTGCGACATGGCGCGCCATAGCGCAGGCGGCTGCGACGGGCGTGCCACAGCGCGGCCGAGAGGAGCCACCCCACGTCCGAGGTCAGGGGCAGAAGCCGGGAGGACCCCATGCCCGAAGGGCGGCAGGCAAGAGGAGTTACCCCACGTCCGAGGTCAGGGGCAATGGCCAAGAGTACCAGACTGTGTCGGCGCAGAAACGGCCGAGAGGAGCTACCCTGCGTCCGAGGTCAGTGGGGGCGGCCTAGAGGAAATACCCAGCATCAGAGGCCAGGGGCGGCGGCTGGGAGGAGCTACCCCACGCCCCTACGCCCGAGGCCAGAGGCGGTGGCCAGAAGGAACAACCCACCACCAAGGCCAGGGGCAGCGACGAGAGGAGTTACCTGGAGCCGTGGCTGTGCGGGCGCATGAGGGCCTAGAGGAGCTATCCCACATTGAAGGTCAGGAAGGGCAGCGGTGAGGAGATACCCCTCGTCCAAGGTAAGGAGCTATGGCTGCGCTTTGCTGGAGCAGCTGTGAACAGATACCCCACACCCAAGGTAAGAGAAACCCAAGTAAGACAGTAAGTGTTGCAAGAGGGCATCAGAGGACAAACACACTGAAACCATACTCACAGAAAACTAGTCAATCTAATCACCCAAGGACCACAGCCTTGTCTAACTTAGTGAAACTAAGCCATGCCCGTGGGACAACCCAAGACGGGCGGGTCATGGTGGAGAGATTTGACAGAATGTGGTCCACTGGAGAAGGGAATGGCAAACCATTTCAGTATTCTTGCCTTGAGAACCCCATGAACAGTATGAAAAGGCAAAATGATAGGATACTGAAAGAGAAACTCCCCAGGTCAGTAGGTGCCCAATGTGCTACTGGAGATCAGTGGAGAAATAACTCCAGAAAGAATGAAGGGATGGAGCCAAAGCAAAAACTACCCAGCTGTGGATGTGACTGGTGATAGAAGCAAGGTCCGATGCTGTAAAGAGCAATACTGCATAGGAACCTGGAATGTCAGGTCCATGAATCAAGGCAAATTGGAGGTGGTCAAACAAGAGATGGCAAGAGTGAATGTCGACATTCTAGGAATCAGCAAACTGAAATGGACTGAAATGGGTGAATTTAACTCAGATGACAATTATATCTACTACTGCGGGCAGGAATCCCTCAGAAGAAATGGAGTGGCCATCATGGTCAACAAAAGAGTCCGAAATGCAGTACTTGGATAAAATCTCAAAAACAACAGAATGATCTCTGTTCGTTTCCAAGGCAAACCATTCAATATCACAGTAATCCAAGTCTATGCCCCAACCAGTAACGTTGAAGAAGCTGAACGGTTCTATGAACACCTACAAGACCTTTTAGAACTAACACCCAAAAAAGATGTCCTTTTCATTATAGGGGACTGGAATGCAAAAGTAGGAAGTCAAGAAACACCTGGAGTAACAGGCAAATGTGGCCTTGGAATACAGAATGAAGCAGGGCAAAGACTAATAGAGTTTTGCCAAGAAAATGCACTGGTCATAACAAACACCCTCTTCCAACAACACAAGAGAAGACTCTATACATGGACATCACCAGATGGTCAATACCGAAATCAGATTGATTATATTCTTTGCAGCCAAAGATGGAGAAGCTCTATACAGTCAGCAAAAATAAGACCAGGAGCTGACTGTGGCTCAGACCATGAACTCCTTATTGCCAAATTCAGACTTAAATTGAAGAAAGTAGGGAAAACCACTAGACCATTCAAGTATGACCTAAATCAAATACCTTATGATTATACAGTGGAAGTGAGAAATAGATTTAAGGGCCTAGATCTGATAGATAGAGTGCCTGATGAACTATGGACTGAGGTTTGTGACATTGTACAGGAGACAGGGATCAAGACGATTCCCATAGAAAAGAAATGCAAAAAAGCAAAATGGCTGTCTGGGGAGGCCTTACAAATAGCTGTGAAAAGAAGAGAAGCAAAAAGCAAAGGAGAAAAGGAAAGATATAAACATCTGAATGCAGAGTTCCAAAGAATACCAAGAAGAGATAAGAAAGCCTTCTTCAGCGATCAATGCAAAGAAATAGAGGAAAACCACAGAATGGGAAAGACTAGGGATCTCTTCAAGAAAATCAGAGATACCAAAGGAACATTTCATGCAAAGATGAGCTCGATAAAGGATAGAAGTGGTATGGACCTAACAGAAGCAGATGATATTAAGAAGAGATGGCAAGAATACACAGAACTGTACAAAAAAGATCTTCACAACCCAGATAATCACGATGGTGTGATCACTGACCTAGTGCCAGACATCCTGGAATGTGAAGTCAAGTGGGCCTTAGAAAGCATCACTACGAACAAAGCTATTGAAGGTGATGGAATTCCAGTTGAGCTATTCCAAATCCTGAAAGATGATGCTGTTAAAGTGCTGCACTCAGTATGCCAGCAAATTTGGAAAACTCAGCAGTGGCCACAGGACTGGAAAAGGTCAGTTTTCATTCCAATCCCAAAGAAAGGCAATGCCAAAGAATGCTCAAACTACATCACAATTGCACTCATTTCACACGCTAGTAAAGTAATGCTCAAAATTCTCCAAGCCAGGCTTCAGCAATATGTGAACCGTGAACTTCCTGATGCTCAAGCTGGTTTTAGAAAAGGCAGAGGAACCAGAGATCAAATTGCCAACATCTGCTGGATCGTGGAAAAAGCAAGAGAATTCCAGAAAAACATCTATTTCTGCTTTATTGACTATGCCAAAGCCTTTGAGTGTGTGGATCACAATAAACTGTGGAAAAATCTGAAAGAGAGGGGAATACCAGACCACCTGATCTGCCTCTTGAGAAATTTGTATGCTGGTCAGGAAGCAACAGTTGGAACTGGACATGGAACAACAGACTGGTTACAAATAGGAAAAGGAGTTCATCAAGGCTGTATATTGTCACCCTGTTTATTTAACTTATATGCAGAGTACATCATGAGAAACGCTGTACTGGAAGAAACACAAGCTGGAATCAAGATTGCCCGGAGAAATATCAATAACCTCAGATATGCAGATGACACCACCCTTACAGCAGAAAGTGAAGAGGAACTCAAAAGCCTCTTGATGAAAGTGAAAGTGGAGAGTGAAAAAGTTGGCTTAAAGCTCAACGTTCAGAAAACTAAGATCATGGCATCTGGTCCCATCACTTCATGGAAAATGGATGGGGAAACAGTTGAAACAGTGTCAGACTTTAATTTTCCTGGGCTCCAAAATCACTGCAGATGGTGACTGCAGCCATGAAATTAAAAGACGCTTACTCCTTGGAAGGAAAGTTATGACCAACCTAGATAGCATATTCAAAAGCAGAGACATTACTTTGCCAACAAAGTTTCGTCTAGTCAAGGCTATGGATTTTCCAGTGGTCATGTATGGATGTGTGAAGAAGGACTTGGACTGTGAAGAAGGCTGAGTGCTGAAGAATTGATGCTTTTGAACTGTGGTGTTGGAGAAGACTCTTGAGAGTCCCTTGGACTGCAAGGAGATCCAACCAGTCCATTCTGAAGGAGATCAGCCCTGGGTGTTCTTTGGAAGGACTGATGCTGAAGTTCAAACTCCAGTACTTTGGCCACTTCATGTGAAGAGTTGACTCATTGGAAAAGACTGATGCTGGGAGGGATTGGGGGCAGGAGGAGAAGGGGACGACAGAGGATGAGATGGCAGGATGGCATTACCGACTCGATGGACATGAGTTTGAGCAAACTCCTGGTGTTGGTGATGGACAGGGAGGCCAGACATGCTGCAATTCGTGGGGTTGCAAAGAGTCAGGCATGACTGAGTGACTGAACTGAACTCAAGCTGTAGTTGGAACTTCCTTTGGTTGTGTTGTAGTAGTGGTATGTCATGCTGCAGTACTGTATAATTTATAGTAATGAGGCAGAAACTGACCTGCTAAACTAAAGGAGAGAGGCTAAGGAACTGTGTGTTTGCATCCTTTGGACCCTTTGAGTTGGTGCTAATCTCTGCCCTCCGCTGGCTACACAGACATGCTCCTACTTGTCAGATATTGTTTCTGATTAACACTTTTGACCAGAAGGAAGAGACATTTCTGTAACTTCCACTTGAGACTCTTGACCAGATTTCTTACCTCACAGAAAGTGAAAGTGAAATCGTTCAGTCGTATTCAACTCTTTGCAACCCCATGGACTGTAGCCTACCAGTCTCCCCAGTCTATGGAATTTTCCAGGCAAGAATATTGGAGTGGGTTGCCATTTCCTTCTCCAGGGGATCTTCCTGACCCAGGGATCGAACCCAGGTCTCCTGCATTGCAGGCAGATGCTTTACCATCTGAGCCACCAGGGAAGCCCTTACCTCACGGATCAAGGATGCAATTGTGAAGGTTACTGTTAAGAATGGTAATTCCAATTATACATTCAGGGAGCTGGGAAATGACCAAGTGGGGCCACAGACTCAGGATATGTTAGAATTCATATTTATTTCAGAATTCCATTTATTTCCTGGTCCTTATATGTCCTCATACTAACAATGATACCATGATGACACTTCAGGTATCCCAGTATCAATGGCAACTTAGACACTGTGTCCAGTGGTCTCAAAATGTTTGAGCATTCCTGTTTTCCTAATGCACACTTATCTGAGTAAATATCTGAACACAGAATCTTCATAATTTGTGGGGCAGAGTGCAAAATGAAAAGCCTTTTATTTAAAATGCAGGAAAAGTATTTGTTGCCTTTCTCTAGCAGTCTCTCAGTATGCCATGGTGTATTTTATTTGCTATTTAATGTGCTTTCCTTCAGGCACAAGGATATTTGTCAGATAAGAGCAGACTCTCATCCCCTACCCTCCCTGTACCCAGCCCAGGCATTGGTACCAGACCCCGACCAGAAGCCCCAGGGCAGCAGCAGCTGGGAAGCAGTGAAGAGTGGGCTTCTGAGGACCTGTCCCAGGAGCTGGGGAGTTTGACGGGAGGCAGGGCCACATGTGAATTAAAGCTCTGTCCATCGACTCTGGAAAAGCAGATGGCCAATGGCAACCCACTCCAGTATATTCTTGCCTGGAAAATCCCAAGGATGGAGGAGCCTAACAGGCTACAGTCCCTGGGGTCGCAAAGAGTCAGATACAACTGAGTGACTTCACTTCACTTCCATCGTCTCTGGGTGACTGTACACCTTAGAGACCTTAATGCAGCAAATGAAACAACAACGAGAAATACATTTTTGCTGTGCTGAACCACTGAGACATGGTGATTGATTATGTGTGTAGCTTGGTGTTGTGTTGTTAAGTTTCTGAGTCGTGTCTGATTCTTTGCATCCCCAGGCTCCTCTGTCCATGGAATTCTCCAGGCCAGAATACTGGAGTGGGTAGCAGTACACTTCTCCAGGGGATCTTCCCAACCTAGGGATTGAACCCAGGTCTCCTGCACTGCAGGCAAATTCTTTACCAACTGAGCCACCAAGGAAGCCCAAGAATACTGGAGTGAGTAGCCTATCCCTTCTCCAGGGGAATTCCTGACCCAGAAATCAAACTGGGTTCTCCTGCACTGAAGGTGGATTCTTAACCAACTGAGCTACTAGGGAAGCCCAAGAACACTAGAATGGGTTGCCTATCCTTTCTCCAAGGGATTTTCCCAAATACACAATGTCACTAAAATGCCTTCTTTTGCAGCCATCCCAATATGACCATGCATTGGATTGGTAGAAGTGTGAAGGATTGTTTTAAGGATGGTCACATATCCATCTCCTCCTGGAGTGGGGAGTGGAGAGAGATCTGGCCTTCAGTATTACTCCAGTTACCCTCACATCACTATATCCTGGCTGTGTCATGGGGAGTGGAAAGTCAGTATAAAACAAGTTGGCATATGTAAAGTACTTTGAATAATGTCTTATACATAGTAAAAGTGGTAAATACTAACTCTTACTAGCTTCTAGAATTTAAACTCCTTGAAAGATCTCTGTCCATTTTATTTGGTGCTTATATCTCAGCACCTGAAACCTTGCCTAACACATAATATGCATTTAATCAGTATGTATTAAATGAATGATGAATGAATAATTGTGAATATTTGCTTTTCCCTCCTTTCTCTTCCTCTTTTTGCTTCTTCTTCTAACATATTAACTCTCCATGACCAAAATGAGGTAGAAACTTTCCTTTGACTTTCATTAATCATATATGCTTTCTTTCTGATGCTAGTTTCACTGACACATATTATTGCCACTGATATTTTCTATACTTTACAGAGGAAGTGTTCATTCTAGCTGAGACTGCTGTCCTAGTTAAAGAAAATTTCCTACCTCTGAATTTAAACTTCATGCAAAGATGATAAGTAACAAGAATCAATGATGTGAGATGAAATCCATGAAGTTAATATTAGTGGAAAAATGTTCTCCATTACATGCCTCTTACTTTTATAACACCAAGTTAGTAATACTTATATTCTGTTCTGTGACTTATATTGGAAAACTTGTAAATAATATTTACATTATTAGAATTTTACTAAGACACTTACTACAGAACCAAGTATCCCACTATGACTACACTTATTTGCCTGTATGGCTCTATTTTTCTTCCATTGTTAAATTTTCATCTTTACGGACATTATCAAAACTGTAGATTCTCCTTTGTTTGCCATACACTTGCCTCAGGAAATTCATGTCTCACTGCTTCCATCTTTTATTTACACTAATCTCTCTCTGACTCAGATTCATATCTATTTTCCCAAGACTTCTTTAATCTCCTGGGCCTGCCTCATTGTTGTTTAGACTCCCTGTCTTTTTGTTTCGTTATTTAATTCATGTTTTTTCTGGAGCACACCCTCACATAATTCCCTAAAAAAGAATATGAAAGCAATAACAGTCCTAGTAATATTCCACTGAATGGGTATAGAATTCTAAGTTAAAAAAACTTTTCATCTGAGAACATTAAAAGTATTGTTTCCCTGTTAGTTTGGTTCAAGAAATTTTGATTCTAATTTCTCTCTCTCTCTGTTTTTTGGTAGGTTTATGTTTTCTGTTCAGGTGATTTCTGGTAATTTTATCTACATCATTATGACATTTCAAAATGCTACATCTAAGTGTGGTTCTTGTTGATCATTCTTTTGTGGGATTGATTTGTTTTCTGAATCCTAGATGGGTCTTTCCTACTTGAAGATAATATCATTCTTCAGTTCTGAGAACTTCCCTTTACTTTGCGATAATTCCCTTTGGTTCTTTTTATCTATTCTTTTATTCTGGCTAATTAACAGTAATACAATGATGGATCTGGATTGATGTCTTTTGCCTTCTAACTTTTATGTTTGTTTTTTTCTTATTGGTATTCTTTAATTTCTAGGAGAACATATCAAATTTGTGCCTTAATCATTAATATAGCACATTTATTTAACTTCAATGAGACTGTTGATTTGCAATGTGGTCTAATTGCCCTGGGCAATCTCATTTTACACTTTATTTTCATTACTGATTTTTTGAAGGTGTTAATGTAGTCTAGTTTAAAAATATTTTATTTTGATTAAGTTACCACTTTCCCCTGCCCCATAGGATCATTTTTCTTCTTAACTTTACTTGGCCAAATTTGTTCAGGATGCAGCCTTTTATCAATTATCTAGACAGCCTTTGTAGTTTGATCATGATTACAAATAAAGCAAGAGGCATGCTGAGTGCATGGCTCTGTGTATGTGGGGGAGGGTATTTGACTCACAGGCTGTTTTATGGCAGGTAGCTATGGAGGCAGCAGTTTTTTTTTTTTTTTTTTTTAATATCCTTAACTCTTAGATATGCTGTAAGTAATTAAAAATTATTAATTACTTACAGCATATCTAATATTAAATATAATATAAAGAACACTTATGTCAGTGCCATCCTGGTTAAAAACTGGAATGTTTAAATATTTTTGATACTGCAGTGACTTTGACAGTTGCATCACAACCCATGCTGCCCTCCAGAGGTTATCAAAACTCTCTCCCACTCTCTCTGTCTCTCTCTCATATATTTTACATGTTTGCAAACCTCCTGTAAGTGGAGACATATTTTATATATTTTTTGTGACAATTATTTTTCACAGAATATACTTTTTTTATCAGTCATTTACTTTTATTGTTTCTGCCAGATATCTGGGGACGCATGACCTATTCATAACTTTCAACAACATTCCTGCCTTAAGAGTCTCAGATTACATAGAGCAGGTCAAGTTTTTGAGAGGACTGGCTTGTTATTGTACATTTTGGAGGTATACTGTTTTAACCTCATCTGAGACTTGGAGTAAGCACAATTTCTCAGTCTTCCTCAGAAAGAGGATTTCTTTCCTTCCTAATTCACTCCAGGATCGCTTACCCTCTTGTGGTTCTTGGCAGCCTGTGGGACCTCTAGGACACCTTCCTGCAGGGCTCGGGCTCTGCGCTTTGTTTCTGGCGTCCCCAGAGTGGGCCACTGGAATAACACAGGCCAGAAGTTACTCTAAGGACAGAGGCCAATTCAGAACCCGCTTCTCTCTGAGCGCTATTACTCTCCTCTACTTGGCACAGAAGATTATCCTTACTGTTTTTGCCATCTCAGCTCTTCATATCAAAAGCCTTTGCAAACATGTTTTATCTAATATTTTTAGGTCTGTTTTTCTGAGGAATTATGTAGACAGATGTGTTGCCAAAAAAGGAAATCCCCATGATTTTATTATTATTTTTAATTTGGCAAATGCTGAGCTACTGTGTACTGAAAAGTGGTGTTATGGGAAGGGTGTGATTGTGATTATGTGTGTTGGGGTATCAACAACTGTGTGTATATTTTCAATTAACACCCCATTTTCAGACCCATGTTTCACTACTGTGCTCTCTTTTATCTAAAGTTTTAGGCTCTTGACCTTTCTGAGATGCATCTGTGAACATCAGCTCCCTAAAACATAAATAGGAAACCTAAATTTTTCTCAGTCTATTTCATCATTTCTCTGCTGCTGCTGCTGCTGCTGCTAAGTCGCTTTTGACTCTGTGCGACCCCATAGATGGCAGCCCACCAGGCTCCCCCGTCCCTGGGATTCTCCAGGCAAGAACACTGGAATGGGTTGCCATTTCCTTCTCCACATCATTTCTTTACTCACTTCTTATTTTCAGAAATTTATTAAATGGCTTTTTTATTAAAGACCCACCTCCTATTCTTTTCATGGCTATAGGTCTACTAATTTTAAAGTAATCTCTAGTCTATCATTTAACAGTATCTAAGGAACTTATTGGAAAAGACTCTGATGCTAGGAGAGATTGGGGGCAGGAGGAGAAGGGGACGACAGAGGATGAGATGGCTGGATGGCATCACTGACTCAATGGACGTGAGTCTCAGTGAACTCTGGGAGTTGGTGATGGACAGGGAGGCCTGGTGTGCTGCGATCCATGGGGTTGCAAAGAGTCGGACACGACTGAGCGACTGATCTGATCTGAAGGAACTTAGGGAGCATAAAAACAGTAGTATGGCCTCCTATATTCAAGGCATTGTCAAGTTCTTTATTCCTCTTAGATACTTTAAAACCATAATCTTAAATTCAATTTGGAATAATGGTAACCACCATGAGAGGACAAACCTGGGTAGCATATTAAAAAGCAGACATTACTTTGCCTACAAAGGTCCATATAATGAAAGCTATAGTTTTTCCAGTAGTCATGTATGGACGTGAGAGATGAACAATAAAAAAGGCTGAGCACCGAAGAATTGATGCCTTCGAACTGTGGTGCTGGAGAAGACTCTCTTTTTTTTTTTTTGGAGAAGACTCTTGAGAACCCCTTGGACTGCCAGGAGATCAAATGAGTCAATCCTAAAGGAAATAACCCTGAATATTCATTGGAAGGATTGATGCTGAAGCTGATGCTCCAGTACCTTGGCCACCTGATGAGAAGAGCCGACTCATTGAAAAAGACTGATGCTGGGAAAGATTGAAGGCAGGAGGAGAAGCGGATGACAGAGGACAAGATGGTTGGATGGCATCTCTGACTCAATGGACATGAGTTTGAGCAAGCTCCAGGAGACATTGAAGGACTGGGAAGCCTGGTGTGCTGCAGTCCTTGGGGTCTCAAAGAGTCAAGACACGACTGAGCGACTAAATGACAATCATGTGAGGAACATTGTCAATATTATTTGCCAAAGAACTTCCAAACTGGAGTTATATATGTAGGAATTGATCCCACAATGTTGTTTGCTTCTTATCTTGCATATATATTTAGAAGGGAGAGATAGGTTAGAGAAAACCCTGCCTCCTTCTCAGATAAAAATAGTACGCAAGCCCAAACCTGTCACACAGTCAGTGTGTAATAGGAGCACTCAAGGTCCTGGATATAGATAGAAGTGAAAATCAAGAAAACAGGATTCAGGCACAGGGTTGTATAATTCAAAAACACAGACTTCAGTATAAATCTTGGAGCCATTGCTAACAATGAGGCAAAACTGAGCCAAACTACTTAACTTATCAGATGATCTACATCAGTATCTCAAATATAATGAGACTCTACACAGGCTGCAATTATAAATGCAATTTCAGACACACTTCAGAAGGATTACATTTAAAGTATTAAATGAGACACTAGTAAAGCAATTAATGCATTGGTTGACACCTAATAGATTGTCAAAAATGATTTGTCTTTCCCATTTTCTATTGTTCCTTGCCCTTCCTTCCACTTCCTTAGAATGCTGCTGCTGCTGCTGCTGCTAAGTCACTTCAGTCATGTCCAACTCTGTGTGATCCCATAGACGGCAGCCCACCAGGCTCCCCTGTCCCTGGGATTCTCCAGGCAAGAACACTGGAGTGGGTTGACATTTCCTTCTCCAATGCATGAAAGTGAAAAGTGAAAGTGAAGTTGCTCAGTCGTGAAGTTGCAGCAACCCCATGCACTGCAGCCTTCCAGGCTCCTCCATCCATGGGATTTTCCAGGCAAGAGTACTGGAGTGAAGTGCCATTGCCTTCTCCATTCTTTAGAATAATGCCCACTAAAACAGATAGTGGCAAATGGGACTCTGGGTAAAGTCCACTGCAAGAAATACCTTCTGTCTATACTTTCAGCTCAGGTCTTTTTCCCTCTTGTCAAGATTTACCCTCTTGAAATGGACTTTGGTCTCTAGCTCAGCAAGTCCTATTATAAGGGAGGAGGTGAGAGGCTGTGTCTCTATGTTAGGTACCGTGTAAACAATTTTATTTCTTCAAATGAGTCACATTTTTGGTTCATGTGCTTCTTAAACTGCCAAAAATCAATTCAGATGTTAAATACAATTTATGATAATTTCAGATGACCTTTAGGTTTCAAAAGTCTATTTAACAATTATTCATCTATCAACTTGTCAGTGTTTATTGGATTTTACCCTTTTGCATTATGCATACATTTTGGAGGTGTTATATAAAAGCAATTTATACCTTATGCATTAGAAGTGTATTTCAAACACAGCTGGGAACTATTCAGCCACAAGACACCCTCCCTCACTGTTCTCTGGGATTTTGCAAAAACCTGCTTTCGGTTTTTCTCATATTTATACCAACAATCTGGATGTGATTTCTCACCCTTCCTAGGGAGTTACAAATAGACAATCAAAGCTTCATCATCTTTGGGACTGAGGCATTCACTGAAATAACAATAGGAAAGCAAGTGTTCTCTCCAGGAAATGATCATCATGGCTGATATGAAGTTTATTTGGAACTAAAATTTCCATCAAGAGGTTTATATCTGTAGAGGAAATAGGTAAATATACAGAGTCTTATTTCTTTTTCAATTCAAAAATATTTTTACTAATGCCTCCCATGTTTAAAACAAGCTTTTAGGTATAAGCGCTAGGTTATACAAGGTAACTCTGACATAGTCTTACACTCGCATACATACAAAATGCAGAGATACGTGCTTTAAAATTATTTTGAAGACCAGACATAGAGTGAATGTCTATACACAGCAGGTGGGCTTTAAGCAAGTGGTAAGGCTTCCCTGCAGAGAAGGCAATGGCACCCCACTCCAGTACTCTTGCCTGGAAAATCCCATGGACGGAGGAGCCTGGTGGGCTGCAGTCCATAGCGTCACTAAGAGTCGGATACGACTGGGCGACTTCACTTTGACTCTTCACTTTCTTGCATTGGAGAAGGACACAGCAACCCACTCCGCAATTCTCGCCTGGAGAATCCCAGGGACAGGGGAGCCTGGTGGGCTGCTGTCTATGGAGTCGCACAGAGTTGGACATGACTGAAGTGACTTAGCAGCAGCAGCAGGGCTTCCCTGGTGGCCAATGCAGGAGACGCACAATATGTGGGTTTAATCCATGGGTCGGGAAGATCCCCTGGAGTAGGAAATGGCAACCAACTCCAGTATTCTTGCCAGGAGAATCCCATGGACAGAGGAGCCTGGCAGGCCACAGTCCATGGGGTCGCAAAAATTCAGATATGACTGAGACTGCATGTATTTCATATATGTCATAAGCAAGAGGTAGGTTTTAAATGATGGATAGGATTTTGGCAAGCAGCAATATAGGGAGGTAAATATTCCCAGCACAGGAAAAATAATGTGGGGTGTGTGTATGTGTGGATGTGCATGGGTTTTCACTTGATAGTAGTCCTTGGCTTCCTGCTTGTAAAGGTATTGAGACTGGTATGAGCTGGCCTAAAGGACAAACATTTTCAAGATACAGTTACGGTATGGATGATTTCAGGAGTAAACTGGAGTCAGGTGTCCAAATACTGCAAGGTTTATGTTCTGCCTCATATTTGTGTTCCTTTCTGTGTGTCTGCCTCATTGTATGTTTTCCTGAAGACTGAGTTCCCTTGCTTTCCCACCTACATGACTTTCCAGAGCTCTTGGATTTATTTCTCTTTCATTAAAAGATTAACTGAACTGGGGCTAGAATCTCTTGGCCTTGGTTCCAAATGTCCAACAAAATATTCATTTGTCCATTTTGCTTAAGGTCTCACCCATAATCCAAGCAATTTTTCTGAAGTTTTAAAGAAACATCAATGAAAGATGGCCTCTTTAGTCCCATGAGTACAACCAGGTGAACAGGGCAGGATAAAAAGTTTCAGTTTTTATTAAAAAGGAGACATCTGGAGTAACTTCCCTAAAAGTGTCAACTTAAGTGGTAAATATTTGAACATCTGACATTTTAGATGTCATAAATTATGAATGTAGAAGTACAAAAGGAAAAAAAAACAAACTAGTAAAGTTAGTTGGGATGACAGTCAAGATGGCTTTTAATAAAATTTCAAGAAATTAGAATCTTATTCTTTATGCATAAAGGAGACATTAAATATATTTAAATAAGGATATGACACTACTAGTAGAATCTATAAATAGAATCATACAGAAGCAAATTACAGACACAGGGACCACCATGAAAGAGACTATGTTGTTTCAGATAAGAAGTGATAGTTTAGAGAAGTGCATTAAGACTTGAAAGAATTCTAATGCAAAATTGAGTGAACTGGACTTAGTGTCTAAATTTATGTAAGAGCAATAGAAAGATGGGATGAGAGAATGTGAACAATTAATTCTCCAAAAATAGCATTCTCATATCTATATTGTACTAATACGGCATGGAGTGACTTTTACAAATGAAAATGTCTTGCTTTCATTGTTATGGTTCAAATGCTCATCCTTTTGAGGGCTCAGTGAGTGAAAGCTGTGATTATGAGCTGTAGCTTCATATTCCAGTAGGCAAAAGTATATGTCATAGTTGGCCAGAGGAGAAGGCTATACTACACAGTGAATTGTTGTATGCAATCCATAGATACTAAATGAAAAGGGGGCTACATAGACAAATGAATTCAGAAAATGATGATTTAAGCAATCTTAGAAAACTTTCTTATTTCCAAGGCAACTGCAGATCTTCACTGGATTAATGTTTTGTGTGAATCTTTAAAGGCAACAGTATGGCTTGCAGTCTCTCAGATAAGCACAAAACCTCTTTTTAGAAGGAAACTTATATGGACTAATATTGTTTGAAATGAAATGTGAAATTCTGTTAAATATTTTGTTTTCTTAGGATCAAAATACTATCTCCATGGTGAGTATCATTTAGGATATTTCACTTTAGAGTGAGGTAATTCTACTAGAATCAGAAAATACACATTGCACCATATTAAAATGACTAGGAATGATTCAAACAATGAAAATGGCTCTCATTGTCTTTCAGGTTAATGGCCAAATGTTCATCCTTCTGAGCATATGCTGAGAGAAGGCCAGGAGAATGGGTTTTTGACCTTTGTTTTCCTAATGGAAATGTATATGTCATGAATTCTCCAGAGGAGAAAATTATACTACTTATTGGATTACCAAAGAATTGTTTGGCCTGCACATTAAAAGAGAGAAATTCTAACTACACTGACATTCAGTTCAGTTTAGTTCAGTTCAGTCGCTCAGTCATGTCCGACTCTCTGCGACCCATGAATCACGGCACGTCAGGCCTCCCTGTCCATCACCAACTCCCAGAGTTTAGTCAAACTCATGTCCATCGAGTCAGTGATGCCACCCTGCCATCTCATTCTCTGTCATCTCCTTCTCCTCCTGCCCACAATCCCTCCCAGCATCAGGGTCTTTTCCAATGAGTCAACTCTTCTAATGAGGTGGCCAAAGTATTGGAGTTTCAGCTTTAGCATCAGTCCTTCCAATGAACACCCAGGACTGATCTCCTTTAGAAAGAACTGGTTGGATCTCCTTGCAGTACAAGGGACTCTCAAGAGTCTTCTCCAACACCACAGTTCAAAAGCATCAATTCTTCAGCTCTCAGCTTTCTTCACAGTCCAACTCTCACATCCATACATGATCACTGGAAAAACCATAGCCTTGACTACACAGACCTTAGGCTGTGGAAATAAAAATTCAGAATAATATATATGTAGACACACAGAGGACAGTGAATAAGAATGGTGAAAAGCGGCAATGTCTGAGTGAAAGCAAAAGTTGCTCAGTGGTTTCTGACTCTTTGCGATCCCATGGACTTTACAGTTCATGGACTTCTCCAGGCCAGAATACTGGAATGGGTAGCCATTCCCTTCTCCAGGGGATATTCCCAACCCAAGGATCGAACCTAGGTCTTCCACATTACAGGCAGATTCTTTACCGTCTGAATCACCAGGGAAGCCCAAATGAACAATTGCAAACATTAACATATACTGAAATTAAAATGAAAGTCACTCAGTTATGTACAACTCTGCGAGCCCATGGACTGTAGCCTGCCAGGATCCTCTGTCCATGGAATTCTTCAGGCCAGAATACTGGAATGGTAGCTGTTCCCATCTCCAGGGGATCTTCCTAACCCAGGGGTCGAACCCAGGTCTCCCGCATTGCAGGTGGATCCTTTACTGTCTGAGCCACCAAGGAAGCCCAAGAATACGGGAGTAGGGTAGCCTATCCCTTCTCCAGGGGCTCTTCCAGGAACTGAACCGGGGTCTCCTGCATTGCAGGCAATTCTTTACCTGCTAAGCTAACAGGGAAGCCCATCCTAAAAACCTGCTATATTATTTGTCACAACAGTTTTATGAAAATGACTTTGAAGAATGTTGTTGATCTCTGGACATTTAACTTTGATCAACTCTTTCCTTTAGAAACAATTGTAATAATAATAGTAGTAGTGAACTTTTACATGAGATGGTGTTTATTAAATAAATATGCATCATCTTATTCTTTGTTATCTTAATAAATTGCAAATTCACTTCAGATAACTTCAGAAGTCAAGGCCATGCCTTAGACCTTTTAGTCATGTAATGATAAATCTGAAGGATCAGCACCACTCTTTATCCAATGTGGTTCCTTGAATTACCTGGACGTCAGAATCATGACTCCAAGAGAGACTTTCTGAGTCAGAATCTCTAAAGATGAGGGCCGATAACCCGAAATTTTAATAAATTCCCAGGTGGCCTTACACACATGGTATTTTGAGAAACACTACACTCGTCTTTCCTTGTCCTAAGAATGCATTATTGTCACTATTATTTTAAAAATATCTAAAGGACAAGCCAAGCAAAGACACAGTTATTCGTCTGTTCAGTTAACCACATACTATGTGCTTTTATTGTGATGACTTCAAAGATTTATCAGGTATTGTGTCAGCTTTGAAAGAACGTACCTGACTCTTCTGTGTTTGATATTAAACCAATAAATAAAAAGAAATTCCTCAGCATACTGTGAAAGTCACAGGAATATTATTTGGCATTTCTAGAGTTCCAGTCCTACAGGTAAAAGTTGTGTTGTGTTTTTTTTGGAAGTCTAGTTCTCAGAAGTGGTTTACAATTAGTTTATCCACTGTGGAGGTGGCTATAAAGGTTGGGAGTTTCACAAACAACATATTTTCAATATGTGATTCCTACCCAGCTTTCTGAAGAAATGTCTATCAAATCAAATAGCTGATGCACTTTGAACACTTAGCTCCAAAAAGAAGATGACATTTTTTCATTAGTTTACCATTTATATGCTAACGTATCTGTCACAATAATAATAAAATCTGACAGTGCAGATCATATGGGTTTTCACATAGCAGAGGTAGTGTGTTCTTTGAAAGATATAAATGACAATTTGTTCAAATCAGGGATTTTAAAAATTTAGACAAGCACAGGAGCTCCAAAACTTTATATTCCGCCATTTCAGAATCATTCATTTAATGATATTTATCTCCTGTCAGTCATACAGAGTATTATTTTGTATCTAAGAGTGAATGTAAGTTGTTATTATTTCACCATATACTGTTTTGGTTATTAAAATTTTTAAAAAGGTCAGGTGCCAATCAGCTTAAGTGGATCTACAAAGAGAGATGGGTTTAAGCATAAATTCTAATGTAATTAATCTGTGCTATAGCTGAGTTCTCTGTGTTTTTGTGTTTGTTTGTTGGTTGGTTCTTTTTTCCTTTGGTTTCTGCGGCATGTGAAATTCCAGTTCATTCTGTGCAAGAGTAGTGAAAAATATGCACATACTACAATGTCAATATGAAGAGAAAATAATGCATTTTCAGAAAAATATATAGAAAATTAATGTGATATAATCACTGCATTTCTGCATTGCACCAAAACTCCTTGTTCATGTAATTGTGCCCAACTAGACTGCATTCCTCAAGTGAAGGGCCACATTTTATTCATCATTGCCATCTCAGTGTCACAAACTGGATCAAGGCAAGTGCTTAATAAATGTGGGCCAAATACTATTGAAGAGTTGTTTGTGCTATTTCACTAAAATACATTAAGTGCTATCAGTGATTTACACAGGTATTTAGTAAAATTACAACCACAAATACTTCAGTGTCTACATTCAAAAAGGGAAATTAATGGTAATAACATTCTAGGTTTCCTTTAGAGCTATGCTCCCAAGTATTTGGGCTAGCCAGGTATTTACTTTGAATTAAATAGGAAAGAAATGTGGCCTCTTGAGGAACTATCAGCATTTAATGCTAAGAGATAATAATTTATCTTTAAAGAATTAATATAGCTTCTAAAGTGTCTTATATATTCTCAAGAAGTAGCTTATGTTGTGGGAATTTAGCTTCTTAAGACTTAATTTTTCTACACTTATTTTAGTGTAATACTTATGGAATACTTATTTTAGTTTTAGAATTAGTATTAGAATACTAATACTCATGGAATACTTATTTTAGTTTCTTTACCTAAAGAGACCTTTAGAATAGTCATTTTGTATTCTCTAAGCTACATTTTCTTGTCAAATTGTATTTTACATGAAGACTGCAGAAACTTTTAAGTTGCACCTTCAGGGAAAGAATCTTATCTCCAGCCCAAGAAGGATTAATCACAGATAAGTACAATGTGAAGCTATAGCATTTTATAACATCACTAAAACATCTTTATGTAAACAGAATGCCACAAACTTTCAGCAATGAAAAGAGAAGCTGTCATGTTGGAGCTTACAGTAGGAGTAAAATTTTCCTCCATAGAAAAAGTCTCTATTTGGGGGGAGGGGTACACCTTCTAGAAAACCATTCAACATGTTTGGAAGGAAGCTGACATATCTCTCTTCAACTTTTTTGGTTCAATGAGTCTCATGTTTCAGTCCTCCAGTTATTTCGTTTTCCTTATATGATCTATAGGAATTGACTTCTGATAGTATAAAAGCCTTAAGTGAGGTAAAATGAATTCCCTGAAGTCCTAAAATCACCTTTGCATGTGCTAAGTCTCTTCAGTCATGCCTGACTCTTTGCAAACCAATGGATCATAGCCCACCAGGCTCCTCTGTCCATGGGGATTCTCTAGGCAAGAATATTGGACTGGGGTGCTATTTCCTTCTCCAAATGACCTTCCTGACCCAGAGATAAACCACATTTCTTACATCTCCTGCATTGGCAGGCAAGTTCTTTACCAATAGCACCACTGGGAAGCCAAAAACTTTAATATCTATTTTTAAAATAATCATGACACCAAGTGTCATCCAACCAGCAAACACTTCGTAAATACTTCAGAGTCCACCATTTGAACATTTAAATATAAATAAGAAGAAAGTAAATTATGTATATGTTTGTATGTATATATGTATTTCTTATCTTCTTGACATATATATATGTCTTCTAGTGGGCTTCCCTAGTGGCTAAGCTGGTAAAGAATCCACCTGCAATGTGGGAGACCTGGGTTCAATTCCTGCGTTGGGAAGATGCCCTGGAGAAGGGAAAGGCTACCCATTCCAGTATTCTGGACTGTATAGTCCATGAGGTTGCAAAGAGTCAGACACATGTGAGTGACTTTCACTGTCTTCTTGTGAAGTCACTCAGTTGTGTCTGACTCTTTGCAACCTCATGGACTGTAGCCTGTCAGGCTCCTTCTGTCCATGGAATTTTCCAGGCAAGAATACTAAAATGGATTGCCATTTCCTTCTCCAGGAGATCTTCCCGACCCAGCAATCAAACTCATGTCTCCCACATTGCAGGCAGACTCTTCACCATCTAAGCCATCAGGAAATCCCATATGTGTATGTATGTATACACAAGTCATATAAGTATTTGTAATATATCACCTTGAAGACCTATTCAGAAGGAATTCACAATGCAGGGTTTGGTGTTCAGGTTAAGCCTGAAAAAAGAGGGACAGATGCAGAGTAAGCACTACATAACTACTCGTTTTATTTTCCTTAGTTGGTCAATTCACATAAGTTAACTATTATAAAAGTATGCAAAAACATTTCATTCAGTCATGCTAGTAATAAACAACACCAGAAACTCAGTGACATAGCAAGAAAGGTAGCTATCTTGCTTTTGCTATATGTCTACTGCCTATCAGCAGGGGATCTCTGCACATCTAATCACTATGAATCAGAGAGGCCACCATCTTGAATATTGCTGGTTACAGAGCCAGAACAAAGGGAGAAAGCTCTGCCAGAGATTTGTTGTCTAAGTTAAAAGCCCCACACCAGAGTGGCCTCAGATATTACCATTCATAATTTATGGCTTAGAAGCCATCACTCTGTCACACTTGCCCAAAAGAAGGTCAGCAAATACAACCCTATCAAGTGATTGGAAGGAAATAAGATCCAAGTCTGAGTATGTAGCACTGATGTCTCTCTCATAATTACTTCTAGTCCATGAATAGGTCTTTGCAGCAGTGCAAAAATATAGACAGCATCAATGAACTGCTCCCCTAACTGAGGTGGCAAGTCTGGGCAACATGGTTGCTATTGTTCTTTGAGGAGAATATCCAATTAATTGTGTGGCTTTATCCAGCACTGCTGACCACTGCTCATTATCCTGAGTCACTCTATGGTATGGTCTGAAAAATTGCCAGGCTCATCTTTGAGGTGATGAGTTCCCTGAGAAAATTTACCATTTCTCATTCCTTTCAGCACAGGGCCTGACATATTGTAGGTACTCAATAAATTTAATAAGTAAATGAATGGCTCTCAGAAACTTTTAATCAGAGGGCTGAACAAGATTTATACCACACTCAATTTTCATTATCTCTTACAACACAACTAAACTTTAGGTCTTTATAACATCACTTTATGCAGTTTAATTATGGAATCAAACATTTCTATAGATAGTTGATCATCATTTTTAATACCTAGGTTGTATTTGTAGTTGTATGTTGTCCTTGTAGTGTATATCATAGTAAGGAGATATTTTTGCAAATGAAGTATTTTAGAAGCTGGTGTCTAGAAACAAGGACTAGTTGAAAGCCAGAATTCAGTGTCAAATACAGTCTAAATAATGAAGCCTAGAAAGATTTCCAAAAATCATTTTAATCATATCTCAGAAATATATACATCTACAATGCAATAAAATCAGCTCCTTTAAAACGTGCATGTTTTCTTTTCTATCCCCTCCTTTTACCTGATATTGGACCTGTCCCATTATGTGGGTGAAGTACTAAGCTCTGACTTCAGGTTGAATACCACATTCCACCTCTTCACACAAAGAGCAAATGCGATCATCTGTTTCAAAATTCCAGCTTAATAGGCAGAAAAGTTTGCTTACCAGGTTATTTTAAAAAATAACTTAGGAGTCAGTGGGTAAAGAATCCACCTGAAATTCATGAGACACAGAGGATACAGGTTTGATCCCTGAGTCTGGAAAATCTGTTGGAGTAGGAAATGGCAACCTGCTCCAGTCTTCTTGCCTGGGAAATCCCACAGACAGAAGAGCCTGGCAGGCTAAGTCCACGGGGCTGCAAAGAGTTAGATATGACTGAGCAACTAAACACTAAGCACTGATACAGGATTAATTTTAGTTTAGTCAATTAAAGGCTTATTCATTTCAAAAATAAAGAAATAATTTTATTAAAGATACTAAGAGCTTTAGCTTACTCAAACTCTGGGTACTCTTGGCTTTAGAATTCTACTTTTCATCATGATCTTTCTATTAATCCCTTAGATGGTAAGAATTAGATAATAACAGAGTATGTTTACTGGGGTAATATCTTATTCTATAACACAGCTTAATGAAATATAATTAGCTTAAACCACCCTCCATCTCAACTCCCACCAAAAAAAAAATTGGTATTGTGTGTGTTTGTGGGGAGTGTGTTCTGGGAAAGGAGTAAATGTTCATAAATGCTAAATGTAGATGTAGGGCATACTTCATGTAAGACTTGACTTAACACTAGGGGTCCATTTTTTTGTTTTTTCCTTGCAATCACTCTCCCTGGGCTATCCAGTTCTTTAGCCATGGTGAATGAATCATTTAATTGTTGTTTAATAAACCACCACAAAACTAAGTGGTATGAAAGACAATGATATCTTATTTCTCACAATAATGTTGGATGGCCATAGTTCCTCTACTACACTGACTCGTGTGGCTTCACTAGGATGAGAGTCAGCTGAGTTAGAAGGTCTAAGATGGCCTGACTCACAGGTCTCACAGTGGAAGCTGGTTGTCATATTGAACCATGGTTCTCCTCATTCAATCATCAGGGACTAAATTGGCTTCTGCATTATGGTAGTCTTAGGCAGAGTTCAAAAACCGGGAAAACGGAAGCGGCAAAGGCTCAGTCTCACAATTGCACAATGTCATTTCTCTCATCTTCTATCGGTCAATACAAGTTAGAAAACCAGCCTAGATTCAGTAAGTGGGAGGAAAACTTTCACCTCTTGATGGGAGGTGTGAAAAGTAAGAATGTAAGAAAACATGGCTACAGGGAGTTTTGATTCATTCTTCCACAATGTCCAAATAGTTGCTTTATTTTTCTCATATTTTCACACAAAATCATACCATCCAGTGAATAGCAATGTATACTTTGGTAGTTCTGCAGAAGAAGGAAGAGAGAGCTTGACTCTTTAACGTGAAGTTCTGGTAAATAGCTGACCCATCTTCAGAGCCAGGAAAATGAAAAAAAGTGAAAGTGTTACTCACTCAGTCATGTCTGACTGTGATTCCATAGACTGTGGCCTGCCAGGCTCCTCTGTTCATGGAATTCTCCAGGCAAGAATAATGGAGTTGGTGGGTAGCCATACCCTTTTGCAGGGGATCTTTCCAACCTGGGGAACTAACATGGAGCTCCTGCATTATAGGCAGATTCTTTACCATCTGAGCCACTAGGGAAGTCTTAATTGGGGCTTCACACCTGCAGCTAGGAGTTGAGTCAACAGCACTCAGGTCTACATAGCTGATAATTAAAGGTGACATTTTAGCAAGGCAAGACTAGGGTATTCCTTCTAGAATAAGGAAGACCATATGCTGGACCTCAAAAGCAAATGAATCTGGGAAAAAAGAGTACAAACTTTAACTCTCTTAACAAAACCATGAGTGCCTTTTCTGTAACACCGTTTCTCCTTCCTTTTTGATATTTTGCACCTGGAATTAGGTTAATATGAATCAAAGGCCATTATCCTCCACTTACTCTTAGTATGGGGCTTCCCCAGCAGCTCAGTTGGTAACGAATCTGCCTGCAGTGCAGGAGACCCGGGTTCGAACCCCAGTTTGGAAAGATCCCCTGGAGAAGGAAATGGCAACCCACTCCAGTACTCTTGCCTGGACAATTCCATGGACAGAGGAGCAGGGAAAGCTGCAGTCGATGGGATCACAAAGAGTCAGACGTGATTGTGCAATAACTTTCACTTACTCTTTGTATGACCTTAATTATCCTCTCTGAGACTCAGTTTCTTCAAAGAATATGTGTAATCATCATGACAGGAGTGCTGAGGAAATTAAATGAGATCATATTTGGTAAGTAGCTAGCAGAGTATCTTGAAACCAGTAAACATCTCCTGGGTAACATGTACCACCATCAGTATCGGCATTAATATCAGTATGTTGGATTCTGTGGGAGAGGGAGAGGGTGGGGAGATTTGGGAGAATGGCATTGAAACATGTATAATATCATGTATGAAACGAGTTGCCAGTCCAGGTTCGATGCACGATACTAGATGCTTGGGGCTGGTGCACTGGGACGACCCAGAGGGAGGGTGTGGGGAGGGAGGAGGGAGGGGGGTTCAGGATGGGGAGCACAGGTATACCTGTGGCGGATTCATTTCGATGTTTGGCAAAACTAATACAATATTGTAAAGTTTAAAAAGAAAATTAAAAAAAAAATTATCGATAAATTTTTTCCTGTTCGGTTTCCTTTGAATACTTCTACTTTAAAATTTGTGTCATTGTATTTCTACATGAAGCATTTCAGTAAATAAACACAACTTTTTATTTGGCATGGACAAGCATACATTGCTATATTTAAAATAGATAACCAACAAGGATCTACTGTAGAGCTCAGGAAACTTTGCTCATTGTTATGTGGCAGGCTGGGTGAGAGGAGAGTTTGGGAGAGAATAGATACATGTATGTGTATCACTGAGTCCCTTCACTGTTCACCTGAAACTGCCACAGTACTGTTAATTGGCTATACCCCAACACAAAATAAAAAGTTCTAATTAAACAACAGCAACATAGGATGACCAAGGAACAAATTTCTGCCTGCATTGTGCTGACCCAATTTTCATAATGCATTATAGAAACACATATGATACTCCAGGGCTTCTAAGGAAAATTTTTAAGCACAGGTATGAGCATAATCTATGTCCATCAAAAGTCACTTACTGTAAGTCTGCACATTTGAAGTTTAATCACAAAATGATTTGCAAAGAACTAGGGAATTCTGCAGTGCAGGCAGTTTAAAGATGACCTCGACTGTGTACCACCATCATTTCAAAATTGGCCAAAATGGCCTTAAGCAGCAGTAAACAAGAACTTTTCTCTGAATTTAAACTTGATATATATGCAAGCTTTTTGATTACACTTTTCTATCACATTATTCACATGCCCTTATACAGAATTTTAAATAAAGACAAAAAGTAAAAAATGGATGTAAGACAGGGTTGACAGTCAGGCTTAACCCTGGCTGGGGATATTGTTTATTCTCTAACTTTTCTATTTCCAGATTCCATGTGATCTTAGTTTCTGACTTTGGTCCCCTCTTGATTTGATTATTGAGGTCTGAGAATCTGTTTTTAAAGTAACTTAAGAGCTGAAAGACTTTCAGTCTCAATTGCATCTATCTGAGGCACGCAGACATGTCCTAGCAGCTTTATCCTCAGGCCCTTATTTCTTCCCACGAGCAAGCACTACTCAAAAGTATGAGAGCAGCTTGCATTAGCTCTAACATGCAAGCCCTTTCATTGCCTTGGAGACACTCGGGCAATTTATGATCATTTGTTGCAAAGAGGTTCTGCCATTACTCTCAGCCAGAAGGAAAATAGCATTGCCTCTACAATTGCGTCTCAAGGACTCAGCTAATGCAGCCCTGGTGCTCTTCTCTGGATAGAAATATCTACAAAAGCGTTGAGAGCTCAGATCAAGTGTTTTCACTGTCAGCCACCAAAGGCGTTCTGCCCCCTGCCTACCACAATTACAGGACTTTCTAGCCAGCAGAAATAGGCAATACAAAATTTCTTCTAATGCTCCTGTCAATATTGAACCGTGGATTGCCTGAAAAAGAGTCATTCTTTTCCCTCAGTGGCTCGAGTACACTGTGAAAGGTCTTTAACAGTCTGTGCCAGTCTGGGGGTGAGGCCGAGAGGCTCTGCATACTTTATCACTAACACTCCAAAGAACTATTGATGCACTACTGGATACATTAAGGGGGTACTTCTTCCCATATGTGGACCTCTTCCAAATGATGAGAAGACACCAGAAACTGAGCTGAGAAAAAAGTATGTGACAAAGTGAATTTTAGAGCATGAGTGGTCATTCCAGCAATGAAAACCAAGAGAGAGAGAGATAAAAAAAAAAAATGCATTTATGCCTGTTTCATGGAGAGGGCACCAGGCAATTGGCAGTTCCTGGTACACTGGTGCATTCTTTTGTTCGTTTAGAGGAAGCTACCCATGTCTGAGTTAGAGTTCTCCAGACCTTTGAGTTTAGAAAGTGATAAAGAAATACCCGAATGTATACAATGGCCTTCCCTTTAGTTGATAGAATTTCTTCAAAGCATGTTTTTATTGAAGTAACCTGGTGGTTCTGCATGTCTGGCTCAGACAATAAAAAATCTGCCTGCAATGTGGGAGACCTGGGTTTGATCCCTGAGTCAGGAAGATCCCCTGGAGAAGAGAATGGGTACCCACTACAGTATTCTTGCTTGGGAAATCTCATGGACAGATGAACCTGGTGGGGTACAGTCCATGAGATCACAAAGAGTCAGACATGACTGAATGGTTAACACTTTCACTTTCCATATGTCTAGAACCAAAACATCACGAGGTGTGAGGTTCAAGAGCTAACGTTGTTAGAGATATTGCGCTTACTCCTTCAGGGTAGCTTGTTACCTTGCAAAGGATAATAAAAAGTATGTAGAGCGATTTGAGAGGCCTGTGTCTCTGCCATGCATCATCAGCTATATAGGATTTCCAATTTATGTAACAATGAGATCAGCTAAGTGATGTTGTTCACCTTAAATATTTGATGTTTTAATAGATTGCCTATTCTATGACGGCCACTTACTCCATCAACATTGGCTAATACACTTGAGAGAAATTGTTCTGTTTGTGAATCCTTACAAATACAAAAACTAAAATATTTTTCCAAATTGAAAATACAAGATCAACTTTTAATCCTTTAAGTGGTACTAGTGTAAACAGTGGGCTTCCCAGGTGGTTCAGCAGTAACGAACCCACCTGCAATGCAGGGGTCGCAGGAGACACAGGTTTGATCCCTGGGTTGGGAAGATCCTCTGGAGGAGGGCATGGCAACCCACTCCAGTATTCCTGCCTGGAGACTCCCATGGACAGAGGAGCCTGGAGGGCTGCAGTCCATAGGGTCTCAAAGAGTCAGACAGGACTGAAGCAACTTAGCATGTACACAGTGTAAACAGTATTAAAATCTAGGGGCTAAGGAAACGAGAAAGTGGGGAGTAACAAAAATCTCCACGTAAATTAAAATGCCAAACCTTTTCAAAACTATTTTCAACCAGACAAAATGTCCTTTAGTTATTGGTAAATTTAATCTGTCTCTTACAAAGCAAGGGGAAGCAAGAACTAATCTCAAGGGTTATTCAATGAGACTCGCATTTCAAGTGGCCTATTTAGTGAATGCCTAAAGTGTGTGTTCAGTCATGTCCACCTGTTTGTGACCGCATGGACTGTAGCCTGCCAGATTCCTCTGTCCATGGAATTCTCCAGGCAAGAATACTGGAGGGGGTTGCCTCCCTTCTCCAGGGGATCTTCCTGACTCAGGGATTGAACCGGTGTGTTTTGAGCCTCCTGCATTGGCAAGCAGATTCTTAACCACTGAGCTACCTGGGAAATACAAGGAATGCTTAGGCACAGGAAGAGAAGAACAGAGAATCAGGCATCCTGGATTCCAGGAGCTTTTCATCTGATGGAGGATACCAAACGCCAACAACCGCCTATAACAAGAGGAAGACAAACGCAGTATAAATCAAGATATCAATACTCATGGCACAGGGCATGCACAGCTATGAACATGTTATGGCCCATTAAGGGAATGGAGTGTAAGAACAGAATGGCAGAAGCCTGGGTTAGGAGTAGGTGGTGTAAGAACAGCAGCTACATATGGGTCTTGATTCAGAGATTTATATGTATTACATACAGCCTATACTTTTTACTTTAGTAAGATTTACATTACTAAATTTACCAACTTAACCATTTTTAAGTATATAGTTCAGTGGCATTAAATATATATATACTATATATATATTTAGAAAAGGAAGAGGAACCAGAGATCAAATTGCCAACATCCGCTGGATCATTGAAAAAGCAAGAGAGTTCCAGAAAAACATCTATTTCTGCTTTATTGACTATGCCAAAGCCTTTGACTGTGTGGCTCACAATCAACTGTGGAAAATTCTGAAAGAGATGGGAATACCAGACCACCTGATCTGCCTCTTGAGAAATTTGTATGCAGGTCAGGAAGCAACAGTTAGAACTGGACATGAAACAACAGACTGGTTCCAAATAGGAAAAGAGTATGTCAAGGCTGTATATCGTCACCCTGCTTATTTAACTTATATACAGAGTACATCATGAGAAATGCTGGACTGGAAGAAACACAAGCTGGAATCAAGATTGCTGGGAGAAACATTAATAACCTCAGATATGCAGATGACACCACCCTTATGGCAGAAAGTGAAGAGGAACTAAAAAGCCTCTTAATGAAAGTGAAAGAGGAGAGTGAAAAAGTTGGCTTAAAGCTTCATTCAGAAAATGAAGATCATGGCATCCGGTCCCATCACCTCATGGGAAATAGATGGGGAAACAGTGGAAACAGTGTCAGACTTTATTTTTCTGGGCTCCAAAATCACTGCAGATGGTGACTGAAGCCATGAAATTAAAAGACACTTACTCCTTGGAAGGAAAGTTATGCCCAACCTAGATAGCATATTCAAAAGCAGAGACATTACTTTGCCAACAAAGGTTTGTCTAGTCCAGGCTATGGTTTTTCCTGTGGTCATGTATGGATGTGAGAGTTGGACTGTGAAGAAGGGTGAGTGCCAAAGAATTGATGGTTTTGAACTGTGGTGTTGGAGAAGACTCTTGAGAGTCCCTTGAACTGCAAGGAGATCCAACCAGTCCATTGTGAAGGAGATCAGCCCTGGCATTTCTTTGGAAGGAATGATGCTAAGGCTGAAACTCCAGTACTTTGGCCACCTCATGAGAAGAGTTGACTCATTGGAAAAGACTCTGATGCTGGGAGGGATTGGGGGCAAGAGGAGAAGGGGACAACAGAGGATGAGATGGCTGGATGGCATCACTGACTCGATGGACATGAGTCTGAGTGAACTCCGGGAGTTGGTGTTGGACAGGGAGGCCTGGCGTGCTGTGATTCATGGGGTCGCAAAGAGTCAGACATGACTGAGCGACTGATCTGATCTGATCTGATCTGATCTGATATGTGTGTGCGTGTGTGTGTGTGTGTGTGTGTATAGTGTTTGGTAACTATCACAACCATCCCTCCAGAAAATTTTTCATCCCCCCAAACTGAAACTCCATGCCATTAATTGAAAACTTCTTACTCTTCCATTTCCCTAGTCTTCACTTGGAACTGTTGATATCATTCTACTTTGTATCCATGAGTTTGACTAATCTAGGTACCTCATATAAATGGAATCATACAGTATTTGTTATGTGAGTAACATTTCACTTAGCACAGTATCTTCAAATCTCATTCATGTTGTAGTATCTGTCAGAATTCTATTTTTAACACTATTTCATTATATGCATATACTGTGTCTTGTTTACCCATTCATCTGTTGATGGACATTTAGGTTGCTTCAGTCTGTTATAAGTGACACTGCTTTGAACACGAGTTTACAAATATCTCTTCCACTCTTTGCATTCACTTCTTTCAGTTAAATACCCAAAATTGCAACTGCTGGATCATATGGTAATCCTATTATTAATCTTTTTGAGAAAACACTACTCTTTTCCATATTGGTAGCTGCCATCTGCAGGGTCGCACAGAGTCAGACACGACTGAAGCGACTTAGCAGCAGCAGCAGAAGCACCATTTCACATCCCCACCAGCAGTACACAAGTTTTCCGCATCCTCACTAACCTGTTATTGTTTGTTTGTTGTATACTAGACATCGTAATGGGTATGATGTGATATTCATGTAATGAACTTTTTCAGAGCAACACTGCAAAGATAACATTATTATCCCAATGTAATAGATAAAGTAATAGACCTAGAGACCTAAAACAACTCTCAGAGTGTTTTAGTTACTAAATGGTGTACGTAAGATGAGATTTGAAGCTCAGTTTGGTTCAGTTCAGTTGCTCAGTTGGACACGACTTCAGTTGCTCAGTCTTTGTGGCCCTATGGACTGCAGCATGCCAGGCTTCCCTGTCTATCACCAACTCCCAGACCCAACTCAAATTCAAGTCCATTGTGTCGGTGATGTCATCCAACCATCTCATCCTCCATCGTCCTCCTGCCATCAATCTTTCCCAGCATCAGCGTCTTTTCAAATGAGTCAGTTCTTCCCATCATGTGGCCGAAGTATTGGAGTTTCAGCTTCAACATCAGTCCTTCCAATGAATATTCAGGACTGATTTCCTTTAGGATGAACTGGTTGGATCTCCTTGCAGTCCAAGGGATTCTCAAGAGTCTTCTCTAACACTGCAGTTCAAAAGCATCAATTCTTCGGTGCTCAGCTTTCTTTATAGTCCAACTCTCACATCCATACATGACTACTGGAAAAACCATAGCCTTGATTAGATGGACCTTTGTCAGCAAAGTAATGTCTCTGCTTTTTAATGTGCTTTCCAGGTTGGTCATAGCTTTTCTTCCAAGGAGCAAGCATCCTTTAATTTCATGGCTACAGTCACCATCTGAGATTTAAAACTAACTGTATAAAAAATACCAATGCATGTGTTTATTATGATACAAACATGGGATATGTTTTATAAGCAATGAATTAGCATGGCTGGTATGACAAATGAGATACAACCTTGCCTGCTCATCTCAGCCTTATATGTTCTACCTTGCCATACCCTCCCTTTTACCTTCAAGTTAGTGCCTTCTACCCCCACACTGCTCACAGCACCAGTTCTACTACACATGTATTAATTCATTGTGTGCAGACTAGTCACCCCAGCATTTGAATGCATGATTTTCTTCCTCATGAAAACTTCTTCTTCACACACCTTTGAACCATGGCTAAAAACCACTTGTATGTATCCTTTCCTGAAACATGATGTAGAGTCCTTTTGCATTTGATTGTTTTGTGCCACCATGAAAGAGCATCTATGCTTCAACAAGTCCCAGGACAACTGTGCTCAGCATTAATTCCTCAGATTCATGATTCTTGCTTTGTTTTCTCTGGAACCTAAAATGCCATCAAGGAAGCATCAAAGTATTTTTATAATTCTGGAAGCAATGGGAACATTAAAGAGTCAATGACAATAATTAAGAAGCTATTACAATGATAATTACTGAGGTATAAAGTAATAATGAGCTGATCTAATGGATAATTAATAACATGGAAAGGAGAACTGATAGGAATGGTTATATAGGACAGCGGTCCCCAATCTTTTTGGCACCAGGGACTGGCTCCCCAATAGACAATTTTTCCTCAGACAGAAGCGGGGGCAGGGATGGTTTCAGTTTTCAGTTTCACCCACTGCTCACCTCCTGCTACAAGGCCCTGTTCCTAACCGGCCATGGACCAGTACCAGTCCCAGTCTGTGGCCTGATGGGTGGAGACACCCCATATAGTTGTGAGGAGGATTTAAAATGAACGATGCACTGTGATGAGTAGAATGGTAGAACTACTAGTCTAGATAAGAAACATGAGGAGAAGGGCCACAGGGTACCTAGATATTTGGTGAAGTATGTATTCCAGGTACATCTATGAGGATGTTTTTAGATGAGATGAACATTTGAGTTGGTAAACTGAGTAAAGCAGGTCATTCTCCCTAATGTGTGTGATCCCTATCCAATCACCTGAAGGTCTGAATAGGAGAAAATGACTAATTCTCCTGCAACCATGATGGAATTCCTCCTACCTGATGTCATAAGCTGGGGCATCAGTTTTTTCCTGTGTTCAAATGCAAACTGAAACATCATATCTTGGATCTCAAGTCTGCCAACTTTTGGACTGCAACTAGATCATGACCTCTCCTGAGTCTCCAGGTTGCCTACCTTAGGCTTTGGGATTTCTCAGCTTCCAAAGTCATTGGAGCCAGTCTCTGAAATACACACACACACACACACACACACACATAGGTCTTCTCTTACCCTTTTCCTTTATGGCCCTTCCTTTCTTATACATAAAAACTCTTTCCATTATGACCTACTATATTCTATCAAGTAATACAGTTATTAAAGTTTAGCTTTATTGTTAATATGATTGAAAGGAATTATAAGTATCTGAAAATACTCAGCAAGTGCACATGTGAAATTATAGTGAATGTGGAACCAATAAAATAATAAATGAGCCAGGGACTTAAACTGAATACACATTGCTGTATCAAGGAAAAATTAGGCATATCTGCTTGAATCCAACCAGCCATTAGATTATTCTAAGCTTCTTACAAAGTAAGTATACCATAAGAAAAAAAAAAATTGAGTAAGTTTCATTTGCAATAAAGCTTCAATCAAAGAAATAGGAAAGGAAACAAAGAAGAATTTGAGGAGAAATATAAACAAAGTAATCAGTCATTTAAGAAAGGTAAGTTGAAGCTGACGAAAATATCACCATTGCTGGATTTGCAATTTAACAGTAGAGAAACCAACCTGTTGCTTGAATCAGAGAGGGACAAAGGGGAAAAGAAACCTGCAAAGAATAATTAGATGTTAACTGCATGTGAGCAAAGTAGGTACCGGTATTTTCACAAGTTTCAGCTTAAGTAGCAGCCTTTGCCACTCTCTGGAATCAAAGCAATTTATCATCCATGAACAACTGTCAACCAGAGCACCACCAGGGACAAGTCAAGGCTGTGTTTTTACCGGGCCTGGATTTTCATATAAAAGCATTGAATTTATCTGGACTGTGGAGAGTTGCTAAGCTCAGTGTCAAGGGGAAAGTTCCATCTTATTAGTAGTGATGTTATCTTAGTTACGGTACTCGTCTTGTCTGGAGGAGTGGGGAGGGTGATGCATGTCATGTGGTTGCAGACAAATGAGAATGTGGTTTTAAGGACCCCATGCTATTGACCTTACAGTTTTGACATAGAAGGCCTAATTTAGACCAGAGATTTTTTAAGGTCCTGAGATCACATCTTGAATCTTCACAAACAAAAGTAAATGTGTTTTAAAACAAAATATCTATCTTCAGATAGATAGGTAGATACAAATGGTAAAATTATTCTTTAAAAAAAAAAATCAGATTGAGATGTAGCCCTATGGAGAGCAGAGAGGAACACACATTAAATATATGATAAGAAGCTGCACGTGTGCGTAGAAGCTTACGTACATCCACCAGAGAAAGGGACTGTTCGGCACTTGGAGAAATCAGTTGAGATGCTCTGAAGATGAGGGCACATTTTAGAACGTTCCAAAGGGCATATCCAAATGCATGGCTAGCTGCAATAGGGTAAAAATGGATATCCTTCATGAGAGTGTAATGTGCTGTCCACACGCTCCACTGGAGCCTAATGTGACAAACGAATGGGTGGGCATGCAGGTCTCAAAGAGGCTGAATGGAATAAAGTGGCAGAGATTTCTCTCACAGAGAGACAGTGAGCCTCTGTCTTCTCCTCTCAAGACACAATCTCTGTTGGAGAGTAATAGGAATCAGCTTTGCTATGGCTTCCTTTAGTAAGCACAGCAGCAGCAGCAGTTTTGAGATTCTGTGGTACATGCTAAGTCACTTCAGTTGTGTCTGACTGTTTGTGACCCCATGGACTGTACTTTGCCAGGCTTCTTTGCCCATGGGATTCTCCAGGCAAGAATACTGGAGTGGGTTGTCATTTCCTTCTCCAGGGGATTTTCCTGACCCAGCGATGCACTGGCAATCCTGCATTGGCAGGCAGGTTCTTTACTACTAGCACCACCTGGAAAGCATGTTTTGGGTTCTCTAGAATAAATTCCTGATTATCCATATGTACCCAACACCCACCCACACAACTCCAGCACCCGTCTCCCCATCCTCATGCACACAATCATCTCTCCAGTGTTGAGAGTCAAAAGAATTAATTTTGAAAGGTTTGAATGGGGTACCAGTGTGAAGTAGGATTAAATCATTTTTCCATCTAAGTTTCGAAAATAGCAAGAGAGCGTTGGGGTCACAGTGAGCTCCTCAACTTGGTAAGGATCAATCTGTCCTTTAATCTGAGTGCTGCAATGCCATCCAACCTCAGTACCCAGGAGGAAAATAAAGCAAATAGGAATATGGTCCAGAAGTGGTACACAGCCTCACCACCCCAATCCATTTCCCTCTATATTTTATTATGATCCTTTTTAAACATAAGAAAATTGAAATGATTTTATAATAAATATATAGACCTAAAACTAACCTACTTCCATCAACAACTAACATTTTAGTTTCCTTGATTTAGCACGTACTATTATCCATCCATCCATCCCCCTACTTGGCTATTTATCCAGTTTTCACTCTATTTCTTACCAAGCTGCAGACATCAATGCACTTTCCCCTAAGTATTTATGCATGGACACCATTTACAAAAGTTTGATATTCGCTTTCGGTATTTTTTCTTTTTGAGGTAAAATTTACACATAATAAAATTACATATATATATATGACATTTATTTTTGGCAAGTTTATATACTTATGTAACAAAAATTTTTATCAAAGTAAATAACATTAACATCATTCCAGAATGTTGCCTAATACCTCTTTCCAATCAATCTCTGCCCCTAAGCCCAACAATAACAACTGTTCCATGCTTTTCCCAACAAAGATTAGTTTTGCCTGTTTCTGAATCGTATTGAAAAGAGTCATAAGTATATGTTCCTCTGTGGAGGACTGTTAACGGTAGATAGTATAATGGCTCCACAAAATACCCACCTCGTAAACCCTAAAATCTGTGTACATGTCATGTTACATAGTAAGATGACAGGGGTTATTGAAGTAATACATGGGATCATGGTTGCTAATCAGCTGACTTTGAAACAGGGAAGTTATCCTGGATTATCTGGGTGGGCACAATATAATTACAAAGGCTCCTAAACGTGGAAGACTGAGACAGAAGTATCAAAAAACCAGAGAAATGGCATCATTTCAAAGGGTTGACTGAACATTGCTGGCTTTGAAGGTTTAAGGGAGTCATGAGCCAAGGAATGTGGGAAGTCTTTAGAAGCTGAAAAAGGTAGGAAAATAAATTATTCCCTAGAGCCTATAGGCAAGAATACAGCTGCCAACACTACTGATTTTTGCCCAGTGAGATTCATTTTGGATTTACCTCCAGAACTGTAAGGTACCACATTTGCTTTGCTTTATTCAACTATGTTTGTAGCAGGTTACAGCAACAATAGGAAACTACTATACTTTTTTTTTAATTCAATATAAATTTTTTTGAGGCTTATCTCTATAATTGTATGTATGCTTGTCTTTTTTCATCCCATTTTATCCAACCTCTTGTTGAAGGATACCTGGACTGTTTCCAGTTGTAGACTATAATTATTGGTCATGAGTCTGTGCATTTTTTAAAGTGCTATCACTTGATATGTTTGAGGATTCATTATTTGTGACTGGCCTTCATGGTGACCAGCATCTGAACTGGCCAGGGAAGGCACTAGTGGATGATGCTTTAGGGAGCTAAAAATGCATAACACTAATCTGTTTCCAAGCTCTGATATACTATTTCAAAAGCTAGATTTAAGGAGAGCAGGAGCCACCATCATATAGAAAGGGATGTGGAGACCTAAGTATTGTGAAGTGTCTGCTTCCCTCCATATGCTCAGATGAAATCAGTCAGCTCCACTCTTTATTATCCCGATATGCCTTCAAATAAGAATAAGAATAATAGCTAATTTTCTGCTGCAATGTCACCTAAACCAGAACAACCTGAGTCCAGATTATTAAGCTCTCAGTCTTAGTTTGCTCATCTGTGAAATGAGAACTATCCCAATTTACAGTTGTTCTGGGGCAGCTTCCATGGTGGCTCAGATGATAAGGAATCTGCCTGCAGTGAAGGAGAACCAGATTAGATCTCTGGATTGGGAAGATCCTCTGGAGAAGGGAATGGCTACCCACTCTAGTATTCTTGCCTACAGAATTCCATGGACAGAGGAGCCTGATGGGCTATAGTCCATGGGGCTGCAAAGAGTCAGACACCACTGAATGACTTTCACTTTTCATTTTCTGGGGCATAATGTGATAATATAAACAAATGAGACATATAGTACGCATAAAAAGTTGCTAGTGTCCTTAATTTTCTTAAATTCCTACACAGGACAATCCTCATGTCTTGTTTCTAGAAAAGCATTTTATAGAAACATCGAAATCAGGGAATATGCTTATTAATTCAACAAATGCTGACTGAGCATAGACAAGGCCATAGATATTCCCAGGACTTTAAAGACTTATTGCATACAACTCTTTTGTTCAAAGAGCCCAGTGAGGAAGACAAAGGAGTAAACAGGCCTCTATAGTTTGGCATGGCTACTATGAGAACGGAAGGCATAGGGGTCATGGTGTATTTAAGAGAGCACCTAGCCTAATCAAGGGAAAGTGCCAGCAAGATTCAGGAGCAGATGTTCCTCAACCAGAAGAAGTGACTCAAGAGTAGGTTAAGCAGAAAGGAAACTGAGGAGCAGAAAGGAAACTGAGGAGAGGAGCAGGAGTCAGGAAGACCCTGTGTTGTACCCAAGGAGAGACTGTGACCATTCAGATAAGTTAACATACTATATGGGAAGCCATTCCCTTCTCCAGGGGATCTTCCCAATCCAGGGATTGAGCCCAGGTCTCCCGCATTGCAGGCAGATTCTTTACCAGCTGAGCCATCAGGGAAGCTCAAGAACACTGGAGTGGGTAGCCTATCCCTTCTCCAGAGGATCTTCCTGACCCAGGAATTGAACCAGGGTCTGCTGCATTGCAGGCAGATTCTTTACCAGCTGAGCTACCAGGGAAGCCCATGTATAGGCACACACTAGCTTCAAATTCCAAGGTCAAGTTTAAACACAGGTAGGATTAGATGATATGGATTGTCAAATATTATGAGTTTTCCAGTCATACAAACCAAAACTGGAATCACATTCCAATTTGGCTATCTATCAGTTATTTGACCTGGAGAAAAACAAGTTAAGTTTTTAACACTTTAATATCTTCATTTGTAGAAGGAGTATAACATTATTGAACCTACAGCAATGCTGTAAGAATGAAATGACAAAAAGTTGATGTAAAGTATTTAGCAGAATAGTTGATACATATAGTAAGCTCTCAAACAGTACAATCTTCCCCTGTTCTTTTTTCATTTTTCTAGTATCACAAATATTCTAGAGATATGCATACTGACTCTATGTGCCCAACAAGGGGGTAGATAACAGACATATACACCTATAAAATTTGAGTATGTCACTGGTTTGTATTGAAGGAGAAGACAGTAGCCCTAACAAGTTTAACAAACAGTGTAAGTATATTAGAATCTCAATAATCATATTCAGGTTTTAGTGACCAATTTAAGAAAAGCATCAGGCTGGAGCAGAGATTACTAGTCTCCATCAGGTGACCTGGGTTAAAGATTACAAAAGGACAGAGTGTCGCAAAATAACTTACTATTCTTTTATCTACTTATGATGGTCGGGTTAGGTAAAGAAAAGGAATTTCATTAATGGTAAGATGGTCCAGTGTCCCCAGGGGAAAGGACAATGACATCATAAAATATACCTTTATCCCTGGGAGAAGAATAGACGTAAATTGTGGAAGAACCAAGCACACGGTAATAAAATGTATATAGTACTGATGGGGCTGGAGCCAGGGCCCAGAAGTGCATAAACCTATAGAATTCAGGGTCTTCTCTACAAAAACAAAGTAAACTGCAAATTCAAAAGTAGGTATTTTTATCAGTGTCCTGTGGCTACTGTAACACATTACCACCAACTTAATGGCTTAAAACAACATGTTTATTATCTTCATTCTGAAGGTCAGAGTCCTAAATGTGTCTCACAGGGATAAAATCAAGATGTGAGCAAAGCTATTACCCTTTCTGGAGACTTTGAGGAGACTCCATTTTCTTGCCTTCTCCAGCTTTTAGATGGTTGGCCACATTCCTTGGCTTTGAAGCCTGTTTTCCCATTCTCAAAGCCAACAATGGCTGGTTGAATCCTAACATCTCACCAGTCTGACACCAACTCTTCTGACTTCCATTTTCACTAAGGACTTTGCGATTACACTGGACCCACACAGATAATCTATTTTAAGGTCATTTGATTAGCAATGTAAATTCCATTTGCAACCTGAAGTACCTCTTCCCTTGCAACATATTCACAGAGTCCAGGTATTAGAGTGTGGGTCTCTTTTGAAAGATACTATTCTGCCTATCACAGTATAAAATGAGTATTTAGAATGAGAAAAAAATCATATCAGAACCTATTTTGATATCCAAATCCTTTTTCTCTGATTTTTTTTGTTTTCAGCAATTTATAAATGATGTTTCCATAGAAATACTTCTAATTAAACCTGAATTTTTCTCATCTCCAGTTCCCTACAACTACCAACAACTTCCAGTATTTTCAGGGTACAGGAAATGACAGACCCTAAAGCTAAATTCTTTTAGCTTCATTATTAATCTGCTTCTAAGAATTGAAAAACATCACTGCAGATATGATGCTTAGACCGAAAATATACTCCCTTATAAAATATGTTACTGTAGTTCACTAATGATATTGACAAATAGAATTATTTTTCTTTTACAAAATTGATATTATTAAATGCATATCAGATTCTAGTATTAATAAGTCATTGAAATGTTTGCCAATGTAAGGGTAAATGTCTTCTAGTAAATTGATCTTTATTAATATTTTATTACTTGATCATTTTTCACTTACCAGATTCAGGTTATGGAATTTTTGGCAAAACCAATACAATATTGTAAAGTAATTAGCCTCCAATTAAAATATATAAATTAAATAAATAAAATAAAATAAAAATGCAAAAAAATGCAACTCTAATCAGTTATAGTATATATGATAGGCTACACATAAGAAATTATGGTAACAATTTAATCACTGAGTCGTGCCTGAATCTTGCAACCACATGGACTTTAGCTCACCATGCTCCTCTGTCCATAGGATCTTTCTGGCAAGAATCCTGGAGTGGGTTGCCATTTCCTTCTCCAAGAGATCTTCCTGACCCAGGGATCAAACCCGCATCTCCTGCATTGAAAGAGGTCTCCTGCTTTGCAAGAGGAGTCTTTACCGCTGACCCACCAGGGAAGCCCAAAGTAAAGTATAGGACATGGTATTTTTATTTTAGAATTTAAATAAATCCTTCATGCTTGACAGAAAGAGAATGCTTCTCACTTCTAACCCAAAAGGACAATAAGGAAAGTATCTTTATGTTCTATCTTTAAAAGAAAAGCCTTGCCTTTAGTGTGTCTACCCTTAATGATTTCTGTGTTAATTCTGTCTTTTGTCTTGTAACTATTTTCTGAAAATCCAGCTGTATGATCCCTTACATCATAGTATTGCTCTCCAACTGGAAAGGGATCAATCTGCCATTCTTTCCACTTTTCTCTTTTAGGCTAGAGGAGCTAGCTTAGAAAAAAAATCTCAAAAGTCATACAAATCTTTGCTTGGAAGCAACTGTAATAATCATTTTAGTTCTTTTTACAAAAAAAAAATAACAGCTGCCATTCTGTGAGTGCTTGCCACATGCCAGGCTAAGCATTTATGTTTCTCCTTTTTTTTTTTACCCATAACAATACTGGAAGAAAAGTATAATTATCTGCATTTTTTCATGAATACTTATAAGTGGAAATAATCTTTTATGGTTCTCACATCAGAAAAGGTAATGTGTGTTGGGACAAGGAGAGAGAATGCTTCCTGTTTTTCAAGAAGCAGCTGTAAGACAGAAGGTTTCTTGATCTTAGCCACTGTCAACAGAACCTAATTAGGTCTGATGGAGCACTCATTGCTATAGTTTGAAAGACAGAAGTACTAGGCATTAAGCCTGAGAAATCTGAAAGGGATTTGAAATGATTATTGCCATTATTGCTATTATTATTTACTTATTCTCTCTTGGTTACAGCTCTAAATGAAAACCAACATTCAGACAGTGTGAGACTGTTTAACATCTTTCACATTAAAGTTTGCATTCTTAACTACATGGAATCAAGAACCATTTTTCCTTTGCTCCTCAAGTCAATATAAGTCACTCTTTTACTGACTCTTTTTATTTCCATCCAGGACTAAAACTACCTGTAGAATGCCCCCACATGTTTGTCTCCCTTCGCATAAAGAAAGCTCTGCAATGGGATATGTGAGTCTGGAGACACATAAATAGGAGGAGGACTAGAAGTTGTAGTGCCGACGACTTTGTGAAAACGCAGAGGAATGATTCTAGAACTCAAAGCTCTAAAATGGAACCAAGAAAATGAGAATTGATGTGTGCACATCCCTTTGGGGATTACCCAAAGCCATTCTGCCACCTGGTGGCCTGAGACACTTGCTATCCAAAAAGCAAAAAAAAAAAAAGGAAGATAAGGGACAGGACTGGGTTTGTGAGCAAACTTATCACTCCTCTACTCCCAAGAGGCATTGGGAAAACTGAGGACAACATTTCAGGGCACCTTCCATATGGAAAGTGGATTTTCCTACATATCTCAAAGAACGCAGAGCTGGCTCTTTCTAGAGTGCACTGGAGAACACAACAGAAGATTGCTGATTGTTAGAAAGTATCCACAGAAATCTGATGCATAGGTACTGAAAGGGACCCTAGAGATTTTTATTTTACAGATGCAGGGTTTGAGGTCCATGTAGTCTCCCTTAGTTCAGAAAGAAGCAGAACCCACAGGGGCATTTTCCCCTGGGGTAATCACCCCACAGTGCACCCCACAGAACTTAACCTTGTAGGGGATGCAGCTTAGCTTGTATGTTTGTTTAGCATAAAACTATGTCCTTGTGCAGGTATAGAATTAATAGTATGGAATAAATACTGCCGACTGTCATATTACTAGCCACTGTTTATTAAAAGGGGAACAATGGATAAACTGAAAGAAATCACTTAGAATCTGTAGAAATAGAATCAATAGATCTAGCTGAATATAATGAGCTCAAATCCACGGGAAAAAGAGAGTTGGGGGAAATCCAAATGCAATATATTTTTATGTACTTATTCTTATAATTCTATATTGAATAATATGCAATGAAGATTTTGTTTCCATTTAAAATAAGGTTGTAAAATATTTGGCTCATAAAAGCATTAAGATGAGGAAATGAGGGAGTGAAAAAGAAACCCTTTGTTTTTTAAAAGCATTCTTTTGTTTTTCTCCCTGGTTGTGAATCTGTCCCCTGGATTCATTGCTGCCTCATTTCAGATTTTTTTTTCCTATGCTTGCAAATGCCTTCCTTGAAACTTTCCTTCATATTTAAAAACAAATGGAGATGCTGCTTAATTCATTTTACTTTCCAGGGAGTAAAGGAAATGAACATTAAAAGTGGCTTCACCACCATTAAAGAATGTTTCAATGCAGAGATTTTGATGGCACTATTACAAGAAAAAATTGTATTTAAATGTTTTCTGCTCATTTTTCTAAAACACCTCTCCTCCTCTGCTTCAAATCACAGTATTCCAAAAACTGCATTTGTGGTAACCCAGCACTGGTAATGCATTTAGTAAGATTTAAAAATCAGCTAAAAAGCAGGCTAAGAAGAAGTGCAGAATACAGATTGGAAATGCTGTAAGTCCCATTAAAGAGCCTCCCATTTTTGCTATAGCTGTAAGCTGTTTAAGGATGTGAGCCATGCTCACCTTACTTACCTGCATGGTATACTGTCTAGTATAATAAAATGCCTCCTGTATACTGGGTGCTTATTCAGTATTTCCCCAGTTAATTTCAGATTAGTTATAGTCTATAGCTTTATATGAACCAGTTACCTCCTGTGGCCATAGACTCTATCCATAGTCTTCGACCAGGAATTTCAGAAGTAAACACAGAAGAAAAAGAAAGGAATAGAGGTGGGAAGTATGATGTGAACCAGATTGCATGGGGTGAATTCTGGGTCATATTTTACTAACAATGAGTTAGTGGTGATTTATCCTCTATAAGCTACAGTTCGTCCTCTGTGCAAATACCTCCATCTTCTCGCTAGGCTCTTATAAAGGACCTGTGTGGGGCCCACCCAGATAATCCTGGATAGTATCCCTATGCCAAGATCCTTAACTTAATCATGTCTATAAATCCTTTTATCAAATAAGATAACATATTCACAAGTTACAGGGATTCAAATATTGATATCTTTGGGGCTTTAATCAGTCTGCTATCTATAACAATATGATGGCAGATCCTTTACATATAGGGATTTTTAGAAATTCACAAGTCTGAATTCACTATAGTAGTTGTTCTATTCACAATCACCTAATTAGGTAAGTTTTGCTTGTTGGTTAGTTTTACTTGCTCCTCCATCTGTTTAACAGAATTTGGCCAAATCTTAGGAAATGTGGAGACTGTTGTGTGATACATCAGAGATGAGGCAGACAGGGTGTTCTAGAATTTGTCTTTCTTTTAAATCCCAGGAGGTATTTTGAACATGGACTATACAGTCCATGAAATTCTCCAGGCCAGAATACTGGAGTGTGCAGCTGTTCCCTTCTCCACAGGACCTGCCCAAGCGAGGGATGAAACCCTGGTCTTCCACATTGCAGGCAGATTCTTTACTAGCTGAGCTACCAGGGAAGCCCCAACTTTCATTTAATAAATATTTATTAATGTTTTAGAAGCTGAAGAATTTAAAGTAGCCACATTTTAAGTTGAAAAACTAGATAAAAATTTCACAGACATGACAAAGGAAATACTTCTTTCTAAAATTGGAAAAAACTCCACAACTAAAATATTAAGGAGACTAACCTAAGCATTAGATACAGAAACAAAAACGTGAAGTTCTGCTACCAATGGAAAGAACAGTTGCCACGTTTAGTCATGTCTATTTGTTTATTTTAACCAACTCTGAATCTGCCACATTGGAAGATGCGTTTTCCCCTCTCACCACCTGTGACAGTTAATTGTATGTGTCAACTTGACAAGGCCATTCTCCTCCTATCTCTGTTTCAAATGACAGGCAAACTTGATTCTGCTTAATGAGTCAGTAGAGTTGAGAACATTAATTTATTTGAGCACATTTACATCAACATCAGGTGAATTTAACTCAGATGACCATTATATCTACTACTGTGGGCAGGAATCCCTTAGAAGAAATGGAGTAGCCATCATGGTCAACAAAAGAGTCCGAAATGCAGTATTTGGATGCAATCTCAAAAACGAAGGAATGATCTCTGTTCGTTTCCAAGGCAAACCATTCAGTATCACAGTAATCCAAGTCTATGCCCCAACCAGTAACACTGAAGAAGCTGAATGGTTCTATGAAGACCTACAAGACCTTTTAGAACTAACACCCAAAAAAGATGTCCTTTTCATTATACGGGACTGGAATGCAAAAGTAGGAAGTCAAGAAACACCTGGAATAACAGGCAAATTTGGCCTTGGAATACGGAATGAAGCAGGGCAAAGGCTAATAGAGTTCTGCCAAAAGAACACACTGGTCATAGCAAACACCCTCTTCCAACAACATAAGAGAAGACTGTACACATGGACATCACCAGATGGTCCACACCGAAATCAGATTGATTATATTCTTTGCAGCCAATGATGGAGAAGCTCTATACAGTCAGCAAAAATAAGACTGGGAGCTGACTCATGAACTCCTTATTGCCAAATTCAGACTTAAATTGAAGAAAGTAGGGAAAACCACTAGACCATTCAGGTGTGACCTAAATCAAATTCCTTATGATTATACAATGGAAGTGAGAAATAGATTTAAGGGACTAGATCTGATAGATAGATTCCCTGATGAACTATGGACAGAGGTTAATGACGTTGTACAGGAGACAGGGATCAAGACCATCCCCATGGAAAAGAAATGCAAAAAAGCAAAATGGTTGTCTGGGGAGGCCTTACAAATAGCTGTGAAAAGAAGAGAAGTGAAAATCAAAGGAGAAAAGGAAAGATATAAGCAACTGAAGGTAGAGTTTCAAAGAATAGCAAGGAGAGATAAGAAAGCCTTCCTCAATGATCAATGCAAAGAAATAGAACAAAACAACAGAATGGGAAAGACTAGAGATCTCTTCAAGAAAATTAGAGATACCAAGGGAATATTTCATGCAAAGATGGGCTCGATAAAGGACAGAAATGGAATGGACCTAACAGAAGCAGAAGATATTAAGAAGAGGTGGCAAGAATACACAGAAGAACTGTACAAAAAAGATCTTCATGACCAAGATAATCATGATGGTGTGATCACTGACCTAGAGCCAGGTATCCTGGAACGTGAAGTCAAGTGGGCCTTAGAAAGCATCACTACGAACAAAGCTAGTGGAGGTGATGGCATTCCAGTGGAGCTATTTCAAATCCTAAAAGATGATGCTGTGAAAGTGCTGCACTCAATATGCCAGCAAATTTGGAAAACTCAGCAGTGGTCACAGGACTGGAAAAGGTCAGTTTTCATTCCAATCCCAAAGAAAGGCAATGCCAAAGAATGCTCAAACTACCACACAATTGCACTCATCTCACATGCTAGTAAAGTAATGCTCAAAATTCTCCAAGCCAGGCTTCAGCAATACATGAACCATGAACTTCCAGATGTTCAAGCTGGTTTTAGAAAAGGCAGAGGAACCAGAGATCAAATTGCCAACATCCGCTGGATCATTGAAAAAGCAAGAGAGTTCCAGAAAAGCATCTATTTCTGCTTGATTGACTATGCCAAAGCCTTTGACTGTGTGGGTCACAATCAACTGTGCAAAATTCTGAAAGAGATGGGAATACCAGACCACCTGACCTGCCTCTTGAGAAACCTATATGCAGGTCAGGAAGCAACAGTTAGAACTGGACATGGAACAACAGACTGGTTCCAAACAGGAAAAGGAGTACGTCAAGGCTGTATATTGTCACCCTGCTTATTTAACTTATATGCAGAGTACATCATGAGAAACACTGGGCTGGAAGAAGCACAAGCTGGAATCAAGATTGCTGGGAGAAATATCAATAACCTCAGATATGCAGATGACACCACCCTTATGGCAGAAAGTGAAAAGGAACTAAAAAGCCTCTTGATGAAAGTGAAAGAGAAGAGTGAAAAAGTTGGCTTAAAGCTCAACATTCAGAAAACGAAGCTTATGGCATCTGGTCCCATCACTTCATAGGAAATAAATGGGGAAACAGTAGAAACAGTGTCAGACTTTATTTTTTTTTGGCTCCAAAATCACTGTAGATGGTGATTGCAGCCATGAAATTAAAAGACGCTTACTCTCTAGAAGGAAAGTTATGACCAACCTAGATAGCGTATTCAAAAGCAGAGACATTACTTTGCCAACAAAGGTCCCTCTAGTCAAGGCTATGGTTTTTCCAATGGTCATGTGGATGAGAGAGTTGGACTGTGAAGAAATCTGAGCAGTGAAGAATTGATGCTTTTGAACTGTGGTGTTGGAGAAGACTCTTGAGAGTCCCTTGGACTGCAGGGAAATACAACCAGGCCGTTCTAAAGGAGATCAGTCCTGGGTGTTCATTGGAAGGACTGATGCTAAGGCTGAAACTCCAATACTTTGGCCACCTCATTAGAAGAGTTGACTCATTGGAAAAGACCCTGATGCTGGGAGGGATTGGGGGCAGGAGAAGAAGGAGACGACAGAGGATGAGATGGCTGGATGGCATCACGGACTCGATGAACGTGAGTTGAGTGAACTCCGGGAGTTGGTGATAGACAGGGAGGCCTGGCGTGCTACGATTCATGAGGTCACAAAGCGTCGGACACGACTGAGCGACTGAACTGAACTAAACCCAACATCAACCTCACACTAAGGAAAGGCACCAGTGTGCTCTTAAGATATAAAACATTCTAGGTCGTTCTATCCTCACTGCTGTCTCTCAAAGCACTATGCAAGGGATACATTCAATGCACGGAGGAGATGCAGACTCTGCTATTTACATAATGAAGAGGACTAGCATATTGTTTCTATCTATAATCTGACACCAATATTTGCTCTGATCTCTGTGTTGAATAGAACAACTCTTCCTAGCCATACTTAAAATACCATCTTAAGTATCATTGTCTCAAACAACTTTTTTTTACCTCTTTATACATTTTTACTATCTGGAATTTTTGTTTTGATTTTTGGTATCAACTTCTCCCGTTAGACTTTGAACTCCATGGTGCTGTGTATTATCTTAACTTTGCTCACCAACACAGCCCCGGTGCCAAGCCTTGAGAGAGGAGAGTACAGGGACACACTAGCTTACACTCCCTGGCTTGACTGCTGCCTAGGCGCCTTAGCCGCCCACATTTTTCTAAGGTGGAGGTCTGTGTCCCAAGTACATATTCTCTGCTCCTTCCTGTGGCGCATTTAGGTAGTATCTGTTTTGTTTTGCATGGTGGCCTATTGTTTTGATGTAGGTAAATTTGATTAACAAAGGATAGAATTTTAAAGTGCTACAATGAGCACACACACAGAAGTCTCTCCTCCAATCTTGCTCTTTCAATAAACCTGCCATCTTAATATTCATCCGTAAATGTATGTGTCTACTTTTTCAAATTTGTGTGGAGCATAGGATGAAGGAAAGACCTATTTGTTATATATTAGGACCCTTACATATCAATATATTGGCACACTGGCCAGGAATCTTGAAAGAGCCAGCAATGGGTTGGTGTTATGTAAAACACAGTACCACATGGGTAAATCCACGTGGGCCGGGGTCCTTGACCTTCCAGGACTGCAGCTCTTGTGCAGCTTGTGGCAGCACATGTCTATGGCATTTAGCAGCTGTTTTATAAGTAACCTGAAAATGAAAGGGTCAGTCGCTCAGTTGTGTCCAACTCTTTGCAACCCCACGCACTGTAGCCCACCAGGCTTCTCTGTCTCTGAGATTCTCTAGGCAAGAATACTGGGGTGGGTTTCCATTCCCTTCTCCAGGGGATCTTCCTGACCCAGGGATCAAACCTGGGTCTCCCACATTGCAGGCAGATTCTTTACTGTCTGAGCCACCGGGAAGCCATTATAAGTAACCTAGGGCTTAGTAAATATATCTTACACTGACTTTTGTATCTGACCTTGACTGATGTAGGTGTAGCTTTGACCCAAGCAGGCATGAATGAGATAGGGATTAGATTATTGAGGGTGAAGGAGTCTCTTAGTTCCAGTAAGGGTCACTTGATACAGGCTCACCAGGCATTGAGGGGTGAAATGACTTGTTGCTTGAAGTGTTTCTCATTGTCAGCTGGCTGAGCCATCGATCTGCAAAAATAGTTAATATCCATGTGGGCTATGACTGGGTGAGGTTTTTATCTTTGTACAATAGGCGTGTGACATTAATAGAGACTATTAATTTAACTATTTCAAACTCTTTTCTCTTCCCTCACTTGAAAGGGCATCCAATTCCAAAAAGAGGCAAGATGAGACATGCCAAGTAACTAGTCTCTTAGACTCTGAAACACAGTCACAGTCTGTGAGTCACAGTCTCTAAGAGTCATCTCCTTCCGTGTAGTTCCAGACTGACCTGATTTGGTCACTGGATAGCCTGTGAGCAGGGCATAAGAGCTCCAAGATCGAGACTGCATTGACCTACAAAGGGATGGTGGTTTTTATTGAACATCAAATAATGAAGAACAAGGGAGGGAGACATGTTATGTTGCAAATGACTTTTACTTGAACCTAAGTTTAAGGGAGATTGGAAGAGATCATCAGAAAGTTATAACTCAAAATTTAGCAAAGAAATGTTGTACCTCCATTTATGTTAGAAATAAAGTTTACAGATAATTTGCATAAAAATTTAGAGAAGGTTATGTATTTTAAATGATTTTAGCCCAGGCAATAATTTTACCTTTGGAAAGAGCAGAAGGTAGATTTTCAAGGGATGAAGAAAGAAAGGGACCTACCTAAGAGGCACCTTGAGGTCTTTATTATCAAATTAGAACTGAATGAAAGGGAAAATGAGCTACCTTTACACCAACTGCTCTTCCTCTGAAAATGGCAAAATTTCTCAGCAGTGAGTTTGAGTGATTTCCCGGGAAAGGGCTCATATCCAAGACAACATTGAGAAGCATCATCTTCCAAGAGCAGATGGGAAGTCTGTAGCAGCAGCAGTCAGGAAATGATTTTATAAAGACTAGGACAGCCATTCAAAGCAGTCACAGACTATTTGAACATTTAAGAGAGGAATTTTATAGATCATAAAATGTATTAAGCCCTTTCAGGTTCGTTTCAAGATCACTGTGGTAATTTAAAATATACAAGTTTCCCCCCACTAAAAAAATGCTGATTCAGTATAATTTTTGAGCTTTACTATTTGCTAGACAATGCTTTTCCCTCTGGGGATATTAATGGAACAGAGACCACTGATTGCTATACCCATGTAGCACAGATCTTACAGGGAGAGCTGGAATATAAACAAGATAAGTAGTGAGCATGTTGCATGACAGACAGTGGCATGTGATGAGGAAAATAAAAAACAGGGAAGAAACAGGAAGTGTCCACTGAGAGAAAAACCGGTGATCAAGGAAGGTCTTATTAATAGGAATAAGACTCAAAGAGAAGCAAAGCGTATACAAACAAAGGGGGGCAGTAGGAAAAATAAGAGAGCAAATAACAGATTAGAGCCAAGGTCTGGCGTCATATCTCTAACTAGGGGGCCAGACCACGTAAACTACAGAGGAATAACAAAAGGAAAAGTCTAGGCCTCAGAGAGGAGACAAAGTTAAGAGGAGAATGAATGAAACACTACAAGCAGCATTCACCCCACATATGATGTAAAAGGAAAGAGATCAGTTTAGTGATTAGACATGAACTCTCAAAACTCAACTGGACACAACAACAAAGACACAATTCATGAATGATAGGCTGGACTTCATTAAAATTGTCTGCTCTGTGAAAGGCAATGTCAAGAGAATGAAAAGACAAGTCATAGAAAACAGAGAAAACATTTGCAAAAGATACATCTGATAAAGTGTTCTTATTCAAAATATAGCAAAATATCTTGAAACTTAACATAAGAAAAAAAGAACTGGATTAAAAAATGGGTTACAAACCTTAACAGACACCGTACTAACAAACATATATACACAAAACATATGCAGATTGGAAGATGATCCATATCATATGTCTTCAGGGAAATACAAATTAAAAAACAATAAGATATTACTGATATCACTACATACTTATTGAAATGGGCAAAATCCAGAATACTCATAACAACAAATGGTGGCAAGATGTGAAACAAGAACTTTCATCGTTGCTGGTGAAAATGCAAAATGATACAGCCACTTTGGAAGAAAGTCTGTTGATTTCATTCAAAACTAAACAGTCTTACCATATGATCCAGAAATCAAGCTCCTTCGCATTTATCTAGAGGAGTTGAAAATGTTAGACACAAAAACCTGTGTGTACACATGCACACACACACACACACACATGGAAAAACATAGATATTTAGATAGCAGCTTTATTCATGATTGATGAAACTTGGAAATGGTCAAGATGTCCTTCAGGACATGAATGGATGAAGTGTGGTACATGTCTACAATGAAATGTTATTTCTTTGTCTAACAAAGAATGAACTATCAAGTCATGAAGAGACATGAAGGAACCTTAAGGGCATGCTACTATGTGAAAGAAGCCAATCTAAAAAGACTACATACTATATGATTCCAAATATATGACATTCTGGAAAAGTTAAAACTATGGAGACAGTAAAAAAAGAAAAAAGGAAAAATCAGTGTTTGCCAGGGGTTGGGGCAGAGAATGAATAGGTAGAGCACAAAAAAATTTAGAGTACTGAAACTATTCTCTGTGATACCATAATGATGGATACACATCATTATAGATTTGTACAAATTCATGGACTGTACACTATCAAGTGAGCCCTAATGTAAACTACAGACCATGGGTGATTAGGATGTGTCAAAGCAGGGTTATCAGTTATAACAAATCTACCATTCTGGTGAAGAATATCAATAAAGGGAGAAGCTATGCATGTGTGGTGATGGGGTGTACATGGGAAATCTCTGTACCTTAACCCTAATTTTGCTCTGATCATACAACTGTTTTATATATATATATTCTTAATAGGATTAAGAAAAAAACAGGCAATCAAAAAATTTGTCACAATCTTGGGTGTATTATTAAGGAAAAAATCAATAATAATAATAATAAATTTAGGAGGGTCTTCTGTAAAGGGGAATAGGATCAAATTATCTGAGGAGGAGAAATAAGAAAGGACTGGTTATCTGAGTAGCCCACTACAGCAGAAAAAGATGAAACACTACAAAAGATGTGTTTTGACAGTAAAATACAGCAAGTTATTTCAATTTTGAAAAATCCAAAAGCAAAACAGAGGAAATCAACTTCTAAGATGAGCACAAGTAACAAGGTTTTAGTATTCACAGGGTCTCCTGGCGTAACACCTGAGGTCTGAGCAGCAGCTGAGGGCAGAGATCTTTTGAGGCTTGCTAATAGTCATCCAATATTGTTTCCTCAACCTCACGCTCCTGCCTAAAAGCTGAGCTCTCCATTTGACAGGCCACCTGCAAAGACCCAGCTCATAGATGCATGGTGAGCCTCTGAGGTGGACATCACTACCCTCATGTTTAAGAATAGGAAACTGTTACTCAGAATTAAGCAACCTTTGCAGAGACACACAGTAAATGACAAAAAGAATCAAAACTGGTTCTACCTCACTTAAAAACATCTGAGCTCCCATGTATATCATTCCTCAAACACTGGCCCTTGTCTCCCTCCTTAACCCCATCACCCACAACTTAACCTCAGGAATCTTTTTTTCCCTCTGTTATATCAGGCTAATTAACATTCAACAAATACCGTATATGTTCTCTTAGTTCCCTGTGCCTTCCTACACAGTTTGTTACCTTTTAGCTTATATTACTCCTACCCATCCTTCAGCTAGTCAACAACTTAGGTCTCCTTTTTTTTTTTTTTTTAGGTATCCTCTGCAACACCTCCAGAGAACCTCCCTCCCTTACTCCCAAGATCACTTATGATATAATTTATTGTAATAGCACATGGTACGTTTCTGATTAAATGTTTACCTGCTCTCTTAACTTTATCTAAACATCTCTGTTATTTCCTACACTAACAGAGTTTTGGGCATGGAGTAATTGCTTAGTGTTTGTAGAATGAAGTTCCATCTCAATTTTTCAGCCCTTTTAATCTAATGAAATAGTCATGCAACTTACTACAACTGATCCAGCATTTAATACCACTGAAGAGCTTAGAATTACCTGCAGCCATGAGAGAACTCTGGGACTCCCTCTGCCTGATCTTGGATAATCAGACTAAACAATGAATCTCAAGTTTGATGCCTGAGGGACTGCTCTTTTCATGCTTCCCTCATCCCTTCATTACCAAAGAGATAGAAGTGTGAGATCTATGACAAAAACATCTTTTCCTGACAGTTGTTCTGAAAGGACATTCTCCTTGTTGAAGCCCCATTCAAGGTTTTGAAATTATAAATGTGTGTACAGTTATCATGTTTATCAGCCATCTCTTTAAAAAAAAAGTCAAACATGGTTTTCCTCTAATGAACTTGCTTATCTTTACCTAGTAGATCTGTTTAATGCTCATTATCAATGCTCTTTGAGAATTCACTGATGACCTATTACTTGAGAGCATATTAGAATGTACACACTCTATCAGAAAGCTCAATTTCTGTACTCAGTGGAGAGAAGTGCCTGCTGTCCTCAAAGAGTTAATAAGCTACTACTCTGAGCATCGGTTTCTCTTTTACAGTGACTTAAGCACTGAGAAAAATTTGGCTTCAAGTTTGGAGGTGTTTCAAGGTAGATCATCTCTTTGCACATCTGGGAAGTATATGCCATGACATATTGTACAATTTGTCAAATTGTGTTCATCTGTAAGAAAGCAGTCCTTAAGTTAGACCCTCTTCTCTGAAGTTTTTCTTCTGTCATTTCTGAGATTTAAGAAAGGTTTCAAAACCAAGTACTGTCACTTCTATGCGATACTGCACTGGCCCCTGGCAATAAATCACACTTGTAACAGCTTGAAGTGCATTTACTCACAGATGATATACATTTTACAATTCATGGTGAGTTTTACAACTCATCGGATTTGAAGTAGGTCACAAAGAAATGTTAAGAGTTTCAAAACTCTATCTAGTATGTGCTTTTTTTTATCAGAAAATTTTGCTATTTTTAGCAATGTGAGGGGAGTTTTGGGATGATCTCATGCAATCCCTTAATTTTATAGATTATGAGCCTGAGACCTGGGAAGGTTAATTGATTTTCCCAAAGTCCCAGAGCTAGTTAGTGGCAAGTCAACACCAGAGCCCATCTTTTTTTTTTTGTCTCAAAGGCTCTCTTTCCACTCTGCCAGGCTGTCTCTAGTCTCTGGCTACGCAAACCAGGCTTCTGAAGTGCATTATTAAAGGATTATCTGTTCTGCCCTTGGTGGCTGGGTCAGCAATAAGATTATTAAATTTTTATCTCATTCAGAGCTCTCCAACCTGGGAGATTCTCATCTGCCAGACTTAATCTGCCAAAAAATATGCAGAGGGAAGTAATGACACACAGTAGTCACAGAATTAGATGCTCAAAGTCATTAGCTGGGAAATCCATGGTCCAGTCTACAGCCAAATTGTGCGGTTTTTTTGTTGTTTTTTTTTAAGCATTTCTTCCCTCCATTTATGCATCCATGAAAACCTGTGCACAGCCAGCCCGGTCTGAACCTGCACAGATAGCTCCCGGAAGTGCCTACACTCTGACATCTGCCTAAATGCCAAATGAAGCTGCTGTATGATAATGAATACAAAATGAATTAATAATGATATGTGAATCATGAATACAATTTACAGTTCCTCAGACAAAATAGTGTCTTTTTTAGCCTGCACCTGCATAAACTACCTCCTGCAAGCTTAGTTACAACCCGCCAGGCTCTCTCCTGGCACACCACCGCCATCTACTGTCACCAGGCAGAATGGCAGCCTCACTTAAAACGTATCCGAGCTCGTGTCTGCTCTTTCTTAGAGCCAAACAGGCATTTGCTTTAAGTCTTTAGCTGTCCAAAGCTGAGCGCTCATCTCTCTTTCAGTTACTTTTGTTACAAATAACTTGGGACTACTCTGGGGCCAAAATAGTCGACAGCTTGTTTTATCACACCACAGAATCTAAACAATGGGAATAATTCCATCTTGAATTTGAAGCAGTTCTTTGCTTAAAAAAAAAAAAAAAAAACAGTGGTTAAATAACAATGTGTTTATTTCTTTTTTGTTGTTTTTACAGATAACTTTCTTCATGGAAGTCCACCAGCTTATCAGACGTTCTGAGGCTTTCAAAATTTTCCTCACAAATAAACTCAGTATTTCTAGACTCCACATACTGGGGCCTCCCTGGTGGCTCAGTAGTAAAGAATCCACCTGCCAATGCAGGAGTCGTGGGTTCAATCCTTGGGTCAGGAAGAGCCCCTGGGGAAGAAAATGGCAGCCCACTTCAGTATTCTTGCCTGGGAAATCCCATGGACAGAAGGAGCCTGGCAGGCTACGGTCCATGGGATTGCAAAACAGTCGGACACAACTCAACAACTAAACGATGACAACAGACTCCATAGTGAGACACCATTAAAATTAAAAGTGATATTAGCTTTATTACCTCTACCTTGTAGTGAGCATTTTCTATTTGTTCTCCCACTTCCTCCCCACTGCCCCCAACATCTATCATTAACTGTGTCTGAATTTCTCCCCTTTGAGCAAGATAATCCTAGGAACAGATATATATTTTAGAAGAGGTCACTTGGGCCTCTCAGTAGAGAAAAGAGCATAGGAGAAGTATGTAAGGAGGGAGGAAGTTAGGACGCTGGTGTGGGATTTGAGTGAGTGATAACTGTGACTTCAACTAGTGTAATGGTGACAGAGGTGGCGAGAAGTGGCAGGATCTGGGATATATTTTGAAGGCAGGAGTAATAAACATTGCTGATAAATTGGATTTGACATAGGGAGAAAGAAAAGACTCAAAGGCAACACCTTGATTTTTGTCTTGAACAACCGATTTAAAGAAGAAACAAGGGGTTCTGATTTAGACATTTTAAAAGATTCCTACTTGACACTGATATAGAGCTGACAGATGATAGGAGCCTGCTCATCATTCTGATTTCCTTTTGGGAAATTATACTTTGCTACTATGTGCAGTTCAGGTAGGATTATGAATTAAGTTGTTCTACCTTTATCTTTTATACGATTTGAGCTGTACACAAATATGCTATGTCTAAAACAAAACACTAAATTAAAGCAGTGAAACCATCTGTTTCTTTTATGGCAAGTTCAGAAAAACTCTGTAAACTCTTCCCCCAGTGCTAGAATTCATCTGAAAGCAATGACGTCAGAAACAAACCCCTCTGCTATCTCTGGATTCTTCCTATGCTCTGCATGCTCTGATTCTGATATGAACAATTGAAATGGAAATGAAAAATAGCACTATTGACTCTCTCCTCTGTGCAGTGAGGGAACTTGACCCCAAATCTCTAAGGCCCCCTGCTCCAACCTTCAGATTCTGTGATGGTGCATAACTAAAATAGACGATGTATTTCCTTGTAACTAGGCCACCTTATTAAAACTTAGTCCATTTATTTTCCAGATTACAGTATTCACAATCATGTTATCTTTAAACGTTTTTGCTAAGATTTAGGAAGAAAGAATGTTGTTGCCAAGTAACCAGACTTATAGGAAGAAATGAGTTAGGCAGCAGAAATGAAAATAAAAATTCCAAAAGAAATTCTTTAAAATTACCATTAAGGATATGGTTTAAGTGTTCAAGTTTGATTCTCCCTAGCAAAATACATTTATATGTGAACTTTCAAATCAAGTGTTGAGACTTAGTAAAAACGAATGGGAATGAATGAGTGATATAGTATATCACATCTATAATCCATTTTCACTGAATATTTCCACAGTACTGTGCCAAAAGAGCCTGATCATTACCTGTCATTAATTCATTTATCAAATATATATTGATGGAATGAATCACAAGGGATGCTGTGAAATGCACTGACTGAATAAAATCATTTAGAAATAGGAAAGTGGGCATGTGCAAAAATAAACTTCCACAACAAACAGGCATGAGAAATTCATTATGAGTAGATAGTCCTAATTTCCTCACATTATCCATTTACTTTTGGGAAAGTCACATACAAGCCTAGAAATTTCACTTTGCCCTTCACAATCTTTTCTACTATCCCTAGATAATACATCCACTTTTCCTTCTTGCTTCTGAACTCACTCCTACCTGTCCATCAAACCTTGATTCCACAGATCATAGCACAAATTTCATTTTTTTCTTCTTTTCTCCTAGACAAAAAGAGGCTGCTCATTTGATCCTCTTACTGAAACAGAGAAAAGAGAGTTTAATAGCTTTAACAAAATCTTTTATTTTATATGTCAAAGTTATTTTATTCATACAACACATTTTACAGTGCTGACAAAATTCCATCCTATGCCAAAACACTGCATGCCATTCTCAATAGTTTTGGAATTTTTAATTTCCGTGAATTGAATATAATTCAAACTTATGTGTATGAACTGAAATGCATATGAACTGAACTGAAATGAGCCCTTAAAGAAGGGCAGTTGGAAACAGGTCTCACTGGCATGGAAACATTTCTTAGGTAACATATCCCTGTTTTGTTTTGTTTTGTTTTTTCAATTCAGCATCAGTCACCAATTACAAATCCAACTTATAAATACCTAAGATGCACTTAGGAATGAATAATATACATTCTCAATTGATTTTATGTCCCATGCTACATCTGAAGTTCCCCACTGTATGTGTTAAAGGAAAAACAAATGGTAGAGATTTCAGCAAGTTTCTACAGTATATAAAAGCAAACATAATATAATGAAATCTGTGGGACATACTGACATTTTTCCTCTAATATTCATCCCCTGCCTCTCTTTTCATTGTAATAGAATGTCTGGCTCAGCAGATGGTCACTTAGATTACTAAGACTACATTTCCTGGCAACCCTGAGAGCAGGGTATAGCCACATGACTAAACTCTGGGCAATGGGGTATCAGGGAAGTGGCAGGTGAACGTTCCATTACTGGCAGCTATGAATAAATGACCATGAATCATCTTGAGGTATGTGCAGTTAAGTGCAACCCTTTAGGAGCAGCAGAGCAAGAAGACTTGGTCCTGATGATTCCATAATGCTTAACCATTACACCAATCAACTTTCATGTGTGTGCAAAATGAACTTCTACCTTGTTTATTGATGTTTTTTGTGGATCTCTGCTTCAGATGACAATTCTATATTCTAAGAGTACAATGTCTATTTGTGCAGGCAAAGAAATATCTACCCCAATTTTGTTTATCATGTGCTGCCAAAAGGGGTTTACCTTACAAAGTGTAACAGGTGAGCCATAACCCTTGAAAATGCTGGAGAGACAGGAAGGCTATTCTAGGATGGTACATAAGGACAATTTTGTGATGAGAATGAACCACTGAACCATTCAGTGCAAAGAGGAAATATTACCGAAAGTAGGGAAAATCCATTTTGCTTAGTTCTCTGGAAAAATTTTGATATAATTTGCTCATTAATAAGCCGTTAACTCACTCATCAGTTCAGTTCAGTTGCTCAGTTGTGTCCCTCTTTTTATGAACCAATGAACTACAGCACGCCAGGCCTCCCTGACCATCACCAACTCCCAAAGCCTACTTAAACTCATGTCCATCGTGTCAGTGATGCCATCCAGCCATCTCATCCTCTGTTGTTCCCTTCTCCTCCCACCTTCAATCTTTCCCAGCATCAGGGTCTTTTCAAATGAGTCAGTTCTTCACATCAGATGGCCAAAGTATCAGAGTTTCAGCTTCAGCATCAGTCCTTCCAATGAATTTTCAGGACTGATTTCCTTTAGGATGGACTGCTTGGATCTCCTTGCAGTCCAAGGGACTTACAAGAGTCTTCTCCAGCACCATAGTTCAAAAGCATCAATTCTTCGGCACCCAGCTTTCTTTATAGTCCAACTCTCACATCCATACATGACTACTGGAAAAACCATAGCTTTGACTAGACGGAACTTTGTTGGCGAAGTAATGTCTCTGCTTTTTAATATGCTGTCTATGTTGGTCATAGCTTTTCTTCCAAGGAAAATTGTTGGTAAAATTGTTGGTACAATTGTTGTTATTATCTTATCCCTGGTGGCTCAGACAGTAAAGAGTCTGCCTGCAACGTAGGAGACACAGGTTCAATCCCTGTGTCAGGAAGATCCCCTGGAGAAGGGAATGGCTACCAACTCCAGTATTCTTACGTGGAAAATCCCATAGACAGAGGAGCTTGGTGGGCTAACGTCCATGGGGCTGCAAAGAGTCAGACACAACTGAGTGACTAACATGAATACACACATAATATAAAAATAATGAGACAATATATCTTGAAATTTGAGGGACTTGTCATCTGGGAGGGGGGATTGGATATCTTTCCATTGAGTAAAATACCAAAAATTTCCATGACCCTTGTAAGCAAGTAGTTATTTCTGGCTAGTAATACTAGAAACTGCTATATGTAGGGATAACTTTTTAACTGGTTATTGAATGATGAGAATGCTCTTCATAGATGCAAATAAGAGCCAGGATGAAAAGGTGGCCAGTTGTATAGGACCATAGAGTCAATGCACAACGGCTCTGAAATTGTACTTGTCTTACAATTGCAAAGAAACATGAAGACTCTTTTGAAAGCCATAGTTTCAAAAGAAAAGGAAACTCACAAAGGATGTAAAAAACACTGACGAACAGTAGGAATATGTATTTTGTCACTTCCATCAGAATTGGAGCATTAGAAATATACAAGGCCAGCACTAAATATCCTTTCCTTGTGCTCGAAGGTTAAAAAGAAAACCAGGCATCATGACGTGGGACACAATATGAAAAGTAGCAGAAAAACATCACTGGAGTACATCTGCACTAAAGTATAAGTAGCTTAACTTTTTACATCTGAATCACACAGAATGTAATTTATAGTCATGTCCAACTCTGTGTGACCATATGGACTGCTGCAGCCTGCCAGGCTCCTCTGTCCGTGGTATTCTCCAGGCAAGAACACTAGAATGGGTTGCTGTGCCCTCCTCCAGGGGATCTTCCCAACCCCGGGGTCAAATCCGAGTCTCTTTTGTCTACCTGCATTGGCAAGTGGATTCTTCACCACTAGCGCCACCTGGGAAGCCTTTATAGTTACATGAAATGCAAACAGGCTTCCTTCCCAGTGAAGTAGACTGTGCCTTTGGTGGTCAATTAAAAACAAATAAAACATTTTCTTAAGTATAGCCACTCTCTGTGGGGTAGAAGGACACATTTTAATCTCTAGTCAACAGGTCGATCACTAATTTTGAGATCAGCAATTTGGGTCGCTTGAAAGTAAGGCAAATCAGTTGAAGTTCTGAAAACAGATAATGTACAGCAGCATCACAGGATATATTTTATTATTTACATTTCATGTCTTTAAATATACCTTCCAAGAATTGTGTGGTTAGGAACATTATTTTCAAAAAAACTGAAGAAAGACCATAGATATGGGACCAATGTAGTCAATTTGAAAGATGGAAAAAGTGACTTGAAAATAATTTTACTTGTACTCTATCCATGAAAATTACCTTCATCTCCACTGTGAATAATGACTATCAATATCTAGGTTTTAGGTTTTAGCAGCATAAAAGCTTTGAGAAAATTGTAAATACAATAAGATTCTCTGTTATGATCAGAGTACTGATAAATCCCTCGTTTTATATTCAGTCTACTATTTGTGATTTTTACTATAATACCCCCACCTGTTCCAAATGTTGAATAAACAATATCAAGAAGGGATGGGGATTTTATAAAATTATGTAAGCAAATAGATGTAAGCAAATTATGAGCAAATAGTTGTAAGCAAACTATGAGCAAAATAGATGTCTGACTTGTCTCACTCCCAAGACCCATTAAAATGATAATAAACTAATGCCACTAAAAAATATAAAAGTATTAGAGAAGAGGGAACTGAAAGAGTAGGGGGATCCATGTCCAAGAGCTTTTAAGAAATTGAAATTTATTGAGGACAAAGAGGGTAGAATACTGATGACAAATGCAGCCAATTAATAAAAGTTAAAGATCAGAGGAATCCATTACAAAGAAAGCTTATGAGCTTGGTGGGGCCTTGGAGAGATTTGATATGAAACACCATGTACCTTGCTAACAGATAGTAAGATGTGGGTCCTGAAACAGTGAAATCAACTGAAGACAAGAGGTACAAGTATGACTTCCCCAACACAATATTCATATGCTGAAAAACCCAAGAGCTGGGCACTTAGGGAACACACACACACACACACACACCAAAGATTACCAGAAGAGAAACAGTCAGGCAAAAAAATGAGGGAGAATGGCACAAGGAAAGTCAGTGGGTGCTGACCAGCTCCCAACTATTTTAAAAGCCAGCTAACAACTCCTTCTACTTACATACAGAGAAAGTTTTTGCATATTTAGGCTTTTTTGTTTGTTTGGCTGTTTGTTGTTTGGCTTTGGTTTTGATTTTTGCAATGGCCTCTCCATTTTACATATGGAGGTACAAAATGTACTCACTGGTTTCAGCCAACCATTTATCCATCCAACAAACAGTAAAATATTAGAAAAGCATGTGAAAATGAATATAAAAGGCAGGTTTTCTGAAAATAGTTTATCTAAGGAAACAAAGATTAGAAATAGGTTTATAAATGTAAAGAAATGTGTTTGCGAATTAATGACTTTGCTGTTTCCTATTCCTGATGAATGGGAGTTAATTCCCAGTGTGACAGACCCTGCGAATGCAGCAATGAATGAGACATGTCCTTGACTTGAAAAAGTTTACCTTCTAGGGGATGGACCAGATCCCACAGTGCTGCACTAGGGTACTCCTTGCAGAGGAGTAAAATTGCAGAGGAGAAAGCCTGAACCTCAAATGGTCTGGGGAACAGGATGATTGGGAATCCAATCATTCTGGAGTCCTGCGTGGAGTGACTAGGATAGACTGAAATTTATTTAAAAAAAAAAAACATAAACCTCAGGAAAACACTCAGCCCCTTGAGGCAGAATGAGAACTTATGAGACAGTGGCTCCGATTTTCAATATTCACATTGTATCTGAAGCCTGCTCTCAACAAAAGAAAACAATGTCCCTTCTCCATATGCTTCAGTGTATGCTCCTACAGTAACATCGTTCTTCACTTTACCATTTCACTTTCACCCATCACCCCCCTCATTTACCCATATCATAATACCTTGAACAGATAAGTCATCCAATACACATTTGTTTTAAATATATTTATTTATTTACTTATTTGACTGTACCAGCCCTTCACTGTGGTATGGGGGATGTCTTAGTAGCAGACATGTGGGATCTAGTTTCCTAACCAGGGATCAAACCTGGGCCCCCTTCACTGGGAGCTAGGAGTCTTAGCCACTGGGCCACCAGGGAAATCCCTCCAATTTGTCTTTGTTGAATTATTGAATTAGCTAGTAAACCAACTAAAGTTTAAAAAAATCAGTATATCAGTAAATTTATTAATTTCACTAAGTTCTATCAAGACCTCTGGCCATTGCTATTACATTGACTGCTTTGTTATATTAATCTCCTTTTAAAAAATCTTTCCTTGAGTGTATTCTAACCCAAACACAAAAAGAAAGATAAGTTTAGGATACTTAACAGGCCTTCAAAAAAAATTCATATGACAGGCATAATTCATTTTATCATTATTATCACTGTATTTAACAGGAATTCTTTAGACCTGTCCCAAATTTTCAAGATTTCAGTTTTTTTGTAGGATTTTTAATGAGAATTTGGAGCCACTGGACTTTTATCTGCAATGCCTACTATTATTATATTAAGGCATTACATAAAACAATAACATAAATGAATTCTAAGTCATTATTTCTTCAGTGGAAGAAGTTTTATTTTATAAAACTTACTACACAGTGGTTATAGTTCAGGGAAATTTTTGCAGTGCTGTATTTTAGATATTTTTCTGAGCTTTATTAATAAATAATTACCATTTACAGAACACTTACCACACTAAAGACACAAGCTGTGTACAGTTTTAACACTATCTGAATCATCTAACAGCAACCCTATAAGGAGAAAAATTTTATGCCAGTTTTTCAGATAATAAACTGAAGTTTACTTGGATTAAATTATCTACCCAAGATCATTCAATTGAAAGCAACAGACCAATATTTCTGATGGAAGTCAAAGCTGATACTTGAAACTTTCTTCTCTGAACTCATTTTTTTTTTAATTTAATATGCCTTGCTGCTGACACGACTGAGCGACTTCACTTTCACTTTTCACTTTCATGCATTGGAGGAGGAAATGGCAACCCACTCCAGTGTTCTTGCCTAGAGAATCCCAGGGACGGTGGGGCCTGGTGGGCTACCGTCTATGGGGTCGCACACAGTTGGACACGACTGAAGCGACTTAGCAGCAGCAGCATTAGCTGCTGATGTGCTCCGGGAAAAGGAAATGGCAACCCACTCCGCTATTCGTGCCTAGAGAATCCCGTGGACAGAGGAGCCTGGTGGACTGCCGTCTAAGGGGTCACACAGAGTCGGTCATGGCTGAAGCGACTCAGCATGCATGCACACATTGGAGAAGGAAATGGCAACCCACTCCAGTATTCTCGCCTGGGGAATCCTGTGGACAGAGGAGCATGGTGGGCTGCCGTCTATGTGGTCTCACGGAGTCGGACATGACTGAAGCGACTTAGCAGCAGCAGCAGCAGCCAATGTGCTCAGTCGTGGCTGCCTCATTGTGGCCTGCCAGGTTCCTCTGACCATGGAATTTTCCAGGCAAGACTACTGGAATGGGTTGCCATTTCCTTCTCCTGATGTGCCTTGGGCAACCTATATAAAATTGCCCTGTATTATTAGCAGCATCTAATTATGAATATAATCTTAAAAACACGCTTTACAGTGCACAAAGAAAATCTATTTACTCAGCCAAATGGTTCATTAGTGTCATAGCTGACAGCTCACCTTTCTCCTCAGGGCACTAAGACTGTCAATCAGATGGCGTGCTTCCATTCACACCTGCATCCCACTATTTGAATAATATCATGCAAGTTCAACTCCTACCATTTCAATTTATAGAAGCTAGTACAGTGTCACTGACGTGTGTAGGTGGTTCAGGTATTTCAAGGGGGAAATATAACTGGGAAAATAGAATAGTTTATTTCTGAAACCTATAGGATCTCTACATTATGTTTTAAATTGTGCTTTGCTAATATATAGAATATCTTTTGTGGAATAAATATTTAGTGACCAACTTAAAAGTAGGTTTAAAAAAATGAACAATTTGTTACAGAATGAAGTTTGACATGCCACACAATATGTTTTTTGTGCCCCAAAGCCTACTGATTACCTATGAGCAGTCTGAATGGCAACCTTTGTTTTTATGTCAAGCTTACTCCTATTGCTCAGTGATAGGACAATAAAGGCTCTTTAAAGTTTCACTTACAAATTCACTGATAAGAGTCATGCTAGTACTGACCCTAAATGCAGGGCATGCCCACATCACAATTTAATATTTTAAAATAATTAAAATACAATTTTTTGAAAAATGATTCATTGAATTGTTATTTTCTCCATTCTTCCTTCAGCATGGTTCCTGACAGTTTCCAGTGTTTTTACTACCAGTAGATTCCTGATGCATTAGGCACTAAAGCAAACTCTCCCAAGGATGACAACTACTTCATGCAGCTGCCAGTTGGATGAAGATCACAAACATTTTCTTTCAACAGTATCTCTATGAAACTTACCCTCCCTCTGTTTCTCTATACGAATCTCCGATACTTCATCGTATGTATGGGGCTACAGGTCTGAGTGAAATAGCATTTTCTATTCAGTAGCAGACTCACCTTCGAAAGGATACTTAAGTGCTTTACATTATAACACATGCTCCCCAGAGAGATGGGAAAAGTAGTTCCACTTACATCCCGGTCCTGTTTAACAATTTAGACTGAGCACTCACAAGTGTTCTCTTTCTCTGTTCCCCTATACCTCTGTTTTCACTTTTTCTTTCTCCACCATCCACACACAGGGACACACAAACATTCTCCATCTCTGCCCCTTCTACTTTTATTTCATTTAAATACATCCACTCATCTAAGCCAGTTAGATTTAATCTTAAATTTTCAAAGAGCTGAGAAAATCAGGTTAACTATGAATATCCCAGATTCAGACACTTTCAGAATCTGCTTAGAACATTTGTTTTTGAAAATACAAAATCAAGTGTAAAAAAATTAGCCAGTAAGCTCATTAAGCAGTCACACATTTGAGTCATCCAAGTTCCACAGAATATCTTATTTAGACCCACTAATTCTTTAAAGTACAAGGCTTTCATTTTATTGATCTTGGTAATGCAGTAAAATCTCATCTCTAATTAAAACTTAAAGTCTCCCAAATAAATGAATATACCTGCCCATGACTGGGTCTATTCAAAGATTAAATAGATAGCCATCTACACAATATAATTCATGTGCCCCTAAGGAAATTTTGTGCCCCTAAATATTTCTTCCCACTGACCTATGACTGTTTTCCCAAAATTTCTTCTTTTACTCTTTGGGCTAAACCATTATGCTCTTAAAAGGTCCCTATTAAAATGCAAATGTATTTCATGATTCAAGACATACTGGGAATTTCTAATGCATTTATTTAATAGCATTCTGGAGACTCTCCAGGACCCAAAGGACATGAGACACAAGTGAGGAATATTTTAATTGGCAAAAGTTTGAAAGTTTCAGTACTCTATTTAAAAAGAGCTTTCCTAATATGAAATACGGAATATGGAATGAGGAACCAGATATAGTCCGTAGTTTCCTTGAGAAAAGGGACACCAAAATGATGCAATGTATCTCATTCACAGTTTATCAGTCCCCAGCATGTTTAAACTCATAATTACTCTCACTGCATGATATTAGACTTTTGTAGAAGTTGCCTGAACAGGAGTATTTGCTTTTTTTAAACCCATAAAAATATCGAATTTCTAATCAAAACATCAAAAAAGCAGCAGAAGCTTGTAGGAGAATATCGCAGCCCCTAGTGTGTGTAAGTCAGAAACTTTTAGCTTTTCATCCACTGTGGGTACTGGAAGAGGAACTATATTCACTTTCTTTCAATTCATCCATCTGTAAAATTGCTATTCTGATTATTAAACATTTTTAAAGTCTTCTCAATGTCCTGATCACTGAATATGACATGTATAAAGACATTGTTTGTGCCCTCTAGGAGCATAATGAAGCTTACCACCAACTTCCAGGAATGTCTCAGGGATTGAAATACTATTTTAAAGTGCCAAGAGCTACTCAGAAGAAATGTGCTGTATAATTACAAATATTATTATAGATGAATGGACATGTTCCATTAAACACTGGGATTGGTTACTAAGGGAGTTTATACAGTCTTCTTCCCTGAAGAGCTAAACACACACACACACACACACACACACACACACACACACACACAGCAGATAAATATACATTTGGCTAGGTCTGTTTAGGTGGTGCTAAGCCTAGCGCAAATTGGGAGAGTTATAGAGGGAAAAATCAAATGAACTCTCAAATTATAGCAGCACTAACGTCATGTAAAGAACAAGGCTGAAGAGAAATGAACTAAATAAACAAACTGAAAACAGAATATAGGTTCCAACTGAGTTAGGCATTAGGAGATGAAGAACTATTCAGCTTTAACAGGTGAAAATCTATTAAATTAATTACCAGGTATCCTCCATCTGCTTTGTTTTTGAAACATCTTGAATATATTTAAGGGCAAAACACGTGAGTTAAAAAGAAAGGCACAGAACTACATTGAGAATCATTGAGGTCTAATGGGTTGTTTAATTAGAGAAAGCTACGGATAATAGGAATATTTAGAATGAGGTATTCTGAACTGACCCTTTTTAAATAATGAACTCCTGAAAGCAGTTAATCAATTATTTTCTAAATGTAAGACATTGTGATGAAAATATTCTAAAACCTATTGCAGCCTTCCCTGATTGAGCAAACTTGATAAGGTTAATTTATCCTAGACTAATAGCAGATCCTGAGAAAATTTAGATTTATTGAAAATTTTGAATGATTTAAAGACCTCTATCACTGACTCAATGGACGTAAGTCTGAGTGAACTCCGGGAGCTGGTGATGGACAGGGAGGCCTGGCCTGCTGCGATTCATGGGGTCGCAAAGAGTCGGACACGACTGAGCGACTGAACTAAACTGAACTGAATATTTTTCCAGAGATTCAGATACAGATTCACTTAGAGATGGGATCATTTGTAAATAACCCAATGTAAATGCTCGACTATATTTTAAAAGTCCTTGCTGTGGGCTTATTTGGGCTCATTTGTTTCTTTCTTATAAAATCTTAATAAAAGATGAACAATTGCTTGACCTTCAGAGAAGGATAAGACAACTACCTGTTGACAGAATTAATTATTGACTCAAAAGCTGCGAAATAGCCTTCAACTGAGTTATTTTCACAACCTTGAGCAACTTGTCTTCTTCCTTGGCATTATCACCATAGTGAATTGACAAGAGTGTTTAAAACATTATCTATTATTTCTGCATCACAAGCCTGGTGAGCTGGGTCAACTGCCTTGTCAGTTTCAACTCCGTCCTCTGTCTGACTTGTGTGAAGATGCATGCTGACGCAGAAAGAGCCCCCGTACAGGAAACAGAAGACCTGGATTCTAGAGCTTTGTTCCATTGCCTTGAAAGTAACTTTATTACTCTGGGTCTCAATTTCTTCCTGTAAAAAATAAAGAGGTTGAATTAGGTAATTACTTATGTCCTTTCCATTGTAAAGATTTATAATGCTATGGTAAGCTGCATCTCTTGCAATGTTAAAGGAAAGCAAAAAGTCCTTCACTTTGAGATTCCTATTGCATTTCACGGGTACCACTGTTGAAGTCTTTATCATAACTTAAGATAGCAAAATGTACAAGTCGGATGTGAATTATATTGAATCCAGGCCACATTTTTTACTTAGTCACATATTAAGAAAATAATTATCTAGTTTATAACTTTTTAAAAAAGGAGAATTAGCATAAAATCAAGATTCAGGTTGCTATTGAAAGAGTTCAGTACACTAAGTCCACAGATCTTACAATGTTAATCTACTAGAGCCAGGTAATTCTTGACATCTTTGGTTGGAACATGTGCTCTATGCTTTACCATCCAATCCACTGCATTCATTTTTATTTTCTGCCTGGCTCTGTACACATTCCTATGTGTGAATACAGGCCTATGTGTTTGTCTCCTCACTAAACAATGAGCTCTACTAGGGAAAATAACTTGTCTTTACACTCTGTGGTAAATTGCCTAACAAATATGCATTCTATGTACCCTTAAAAAAAGAACTCCAATTTTATTCAATCTATTCCAACAAAATACTTCTGTAGGCTACCTTGTGCCTTGTACAGTCCAAGTCACTAAGAAGGAAGAGAAAGTCAATAGCATGGTTCTTTCAAGAAAGGTACTACCTTAACTAATTAACACACACACACATGCCAGTCTCTCAACCGCTACCACATTGGCCATTCATATTTATGTTTCCTTCACCCTCTTACTTGGAACTTCGAGATACATCCTGCATAGACAGCAGCCATCCTGCAACTCTAAGGACAACAGCCACATGCAAAGATGGCAATAGAAAAGACTGCATCCTTAAATAGATGATCTAACCCTTGACTGTCATCATCATATTGATTAGAAAAATAAACCCTTAACTTGCTGAAATAGCAGAAACAAGTTTTCTGTTTTTTAAGCCCGGTTGCAGCCCTAACAACTCTTCCCTCACTGAATCTCAAGTACCTAGTCCACAGAATTTAGCTGGTTACTGATGCTTTTATAACAGAAACAATAACAATAACTTACAATGAACAGATACTTACTATTGCCAGGTCCTGTGCTAAACGTTTTGTATCATTTAATTCCCACAATTGCCATGTAACACAGGTAAGCTTACCCTCAATACACAGAAGAGGCATGGAGAAGATAAATAGTTCTCCCCAGGTCAAACCATATTTTGAAATAAATGATGAATATTCTATCTAAATTTTAAACAAAGCCAAACTCAGATATCTGAAAGTATAAACATCTCATTCAACTTCATGGATTAATAGAAATAAGTGAATATTTCAAATAGTACTTAATATATGTTTATAAGTCCAAATATCATCTGGGCCTTCAGAATCCCCTAAGGCTCTTATGTATATGCTATGCTTAGTTGCTCAGCAGTGTTCCACTGTTTGCAACCCCATGGACTGCAGCCCGCCAGGCTCCTCTGTCCTTGGCGATTCTCCAGGTTCTTATACTGTTCCCTAAAGAGCTTGCTCTCTCAGTTTCAGAAAGGAAAACTTCACATACTGTACTTTTTTCTCAAACTATCAACATCACTCTCTGTCTCTGACTCTCCACTGAGAAAACACAAGGCTTCTTCCATCTGTTCTTACATATTCTGGCTTCTGACTTTTGAATTGATGAATTGTCCATATTACTATCTAAGGTCAAATCCACTAATGATGATCCACATATCTTCCCTGTTTTGAAATACTAAAAGTTCTTCAAATATAGTCATATACTATCTCTCTCCTATATAATCAATTTCCCCTATTCTCCTGATATAGGCTTGCTCCATCTTTTGTTGTTAAAACGAAATTTCCATTGATCGTTTTCAACTCTTTTGATTATTTATCTAAACTTAACTACTGAGATCTCTACTTCCTCCCTTGTATAGTGTCTTCAACCTCTTTATTTAGACTTCTGTCTACATTAAACCTCTAAAATTGCTTTTGTCAAGATCTGAAGCAACTTCTGCCTTGACAAATCTAATGGTCAATTATCAGGCCTCAAATTTTCTCAGCAGAATTTGACTAAGCTGATTCCCTTTCCTTTTGAATCACTAAATAGACTGGCTTAAAAGTCAATATTCAAAAAATAAGCATGCAAGATAGTACTTCATATTTCATATATATATCTATATCTCTACGTTGCACTAAGATTATAGCATCTGGTCCCATCACTTCATGGCAAATAGATGGGGAAACAATGGAAACAGTGACAGACGTTATTTTCTTGGATTCCAAAATCACTGCAGATGGTGACTGCAGCCATGAAATTAAAAGACGCTTACTCCTTGGAAGAAAATCTATGAAAAACCTAGACAACATATTAAAAAGCAGAGACATTACTTTGCCAGCAAAGGTCCATCTACTCAAAGCTATGGTTTTTCCAGTAGTCATATATGGACGTGAGAGTTGGACTATAAAGAAAGCTGAGTGCCAAAGAACTGATGCTTTTGAACTGTGGTATTAGAGAAGACTCTTGAGAGTCCCTTGGACTGTAAGGAGATCAAATCAGTCAATCCTAAAAGAAATCAACCCTGAATATTCATTGGAAGGACCGACACTGAAGCTGAAACTCCAATACTTTGGCCACATGATAGGAAGAATTGACTCATTGGAAAAGACCCTGATGCTGGGAAAGATTGAAAGCAAGAAGAGAAGGGAACAACAGAGGATGAGATGGTTGGATGGCATCACTGACTTGATGGACATGAGTGTGAGTAAGCTCCCGGAGTTGGTGATGGACAGGGAAGCCTGGCATGCTGCAGTCCATGAGGCTGCAAAGAGTCGGACATGACTGAGCAACTGAACTGACTGACTGAAATTGACTAAGTTTTGAGGATGCCACATTTTCCTAACTTTCTATTTCAGTGTAGTAATCTCTACTGCTTTGCCTTCGTTTCTTAATATTTACCTACTATAAACATCCTATAGTTTAATTTTTCTGTTCTTCACCCTGTCTGCATTGTATCTCTATGTGACTCATCCAGCCCAATGGTATTGAAAATATCTCTATGCTGAAGATTCCCAACTTTTACCTCAAATCTAAACATTTCTTCTGAGATTGATTTATATATACAATTCTCTCATCAGCAACTCCATTAGGGATATCTAACTTGTCCTAAACCACCTTTGATTCCCAGGCTCTTCATATAGTTGTTACAAACTGAGAATTTATAAAGCATCCTTGATTCCTTTATTTATCCCTTTTTCTAGTCCATGAGTAAATGACATCACCACCAACCACTTCTTACTACTTCCACCAAAATCAGCCTTTACAAAATAACCGTCATCAATTATTTCGGTATATGCCACAGCTTTTTAACTAGTCCCTCTACCTTCCAGTCTTTCCCTTTCTTTCTGTTCTCAATACTGATTATACCATGTTTGTATTCATAGCCCTCCAAGACTTTCACAATTAGAAAGATAATGAAGATCATTCTTCTGCATTATAAGATCGTAGTAGATCTGACTTCAACTTACATGTTTTTAAAAGAGTTTATTTTGGAGCAATTTTAGGTTTATGGCAAAATTAAAAGTACAGAGATGTCCCAAATGCCTCCTGCCCCCATATGCACACAGCCTGCCCCATTATCAATATTCCCCACCAGAGGGACACATTTGTTACAACTGATGAACTTACACTGACATATCATAATCACTCAGACTCCATAGTTTAAATTAGGGTTCACTCTTGTTATTATCGGAGAAGGCAATGGCAACCCACTCCAGTCCTCTTGCCTGGAGAATCCCATGGGCAGAGGAGCCTGCTAGGCTGCAGTCCATGGGGTCGGGAAGAGTCGAACATGACTGAGCGGCTTCCCTTTCCCTTTTCACTTTCAAGCATTGGAGAAGGCCATGGCAACCCACTCCAGTGTTCTTGCCTGGAGAATCCCAGGGACGGGGGAGCCTGGTGGGCTGCCATTATGGGGTCTCACAGAGTCAGACATAACTGAAGCGACTTAGCAGCAGTAGCAGCAGCTTGGTATTATACATTTCATGGATTTTTGACAAATCTATAATGCTAAATACTCATCATTATGATATCATGCAGAATAATTTCATTGTCATAAAAACTTCTCTGATCTACCTATTCATCCCAACCCCCTCCCAACTCCTGGCAACCACTGATCTTTTCACTGTCTCCATAGTTTTTCCTTTTTCAGAATGTCACATACCTGGAATCAGCCTTTTCAGATTGGCTTCTTTCACTTAATAGCATGCATTTAAGTTTACTTAATATCTTTTCATGGTTTTATAGCTCACTTTTAATATGTTGAATAATATTCCATTGTCTGGATGTATCATGATTATTTATCCACTCACCTACTAAAGGACATCTTGATTGCTTCTAAATTTTAGCAATTATGAATAGAGCTGCTACAAATATTTGTATGCAGATTTTTATGAAAACATAAATTTTCAATTCCTTTGGGTAAATACCAAAGACTATATTTGCTGGATTGCAAGGCAAGGGTATCTCTAATTTTGTAAGAAAGTGCCAAACTGTGTACTAAAGTGGATAGATCATTTTGCATTCTCACCAGCAAATTAATAAGAATTCCTATTGCTTCACATCCTCCCCAGCATTCGGTGATGTCAGTATTGTGAAGTTTGGCCATTCTAATAGGTGTGTAATGATAACCCATTATTTTAAATTGCATTTGTCTAATGGCATATGATGTGGGACATCTTTTCGTATGTTTATTTGCTATCTGTATGTCTTCTTCAGTGAGGTAACTGGTAAGGTATTAAGCCCATTTTAAAAATCTGGTTGTATCTTTTCTTGTAGTTGATTTTTAAGAATTCTTTGTATATTTTAGATAATTGTCCTCTATTAGATATGCATTTTGCAAATATTTTTCCCTGGTCTGTGGTTTATCTTTTCATCTTTTGCAATGTATTCTACAGAGTAATTTTTTTTAATTTTAATGAAGGCTATCTTTGTAATTTTTTTCATGGATCATGCTCTGGTTACCCAAATATTTTAAATAATTTTCAAACTCTTATCCCTTTCTCAACCCAGTCCAGTCACTCTGATCATTTTCATCATCAATATCAGTTCAGTCACTCAGTCATGTCTGACTTTTTGTGACCCCATCGACTGCAACATGCCAGGCCTCCCTGTCCATCACCAACTCCTGAAGTTTACTCAAACTCATGTCCATTGAGTCATTGATGCCATTCAACCATTTAATCCTCTGTCATCCCCTTCTCCTCCTGACTTCAATCTTTCCCAGCATCAGTGTCTTTTCAAATGAGTCAGCTCTTCGCATCAGGTGGCCCAAGTATTGGAGTTTCAGCTTCAACATCAGTCCTTCCAATGAACACTTAGGACTGATCTCCTTTAGCATGGACTCATTGAATGTCTTTGTAGTCCAAGAGACTCTCAAGTGTCCTGTAACACCACAATTCAAAAGCATCAATTCTTCAGCACTCAGCTTTCCTTATAGTCCAACTCTCACATCCATACATGACTACTGGAAAAACCATAGCCTTGACCAGACAGACCTTTGTTGGCAAAGTAATGTCTCTGCTTTTTTATATGCTGTCTAGGTTGGTCATAACTTTCCTTCCAAGGAGTAAATATTTTTTAATTTCATGGCTGTAGTCACCATCTGCAGTGATTTTGGAGCCCCTCAAAATAAAGATTGCCACTGTTTCCACTGTTTTCCCATCTATTTGCCATGAAGTGATGGGACCAGATACCATGATCTTAGTTTTCTGAATGTTGAGCTTTAAGCCAACTTTTTCACTCTCCTCTTTCAATTTCATCAAGAGGCTCTTTAGTTCTTTCTTCACTTTCTGCCATAAGGGTGGTGTCATCTGCATATCTGAGGTTATTGATTTTTCTCATGGCAATCTTGATTCCAGCCCAGCATTTCTCAAACAAAAGAAGAAGAGATAGGGAATCCACCTGATAAAGAATTCCAAATAATGATAGTGAAAATGATCAAAAATCTTGAAATCAAAACAGAATCACAGATAAATAGCCTGGAGACAAGGACTGAGAAGATGCAAGAAAGGTTTAAGAAGGACCTAGAAGAAATAAAAAAGAGTCTATATATAATGAATAATGCAATAAGTGAGAACAAAAACACTCTGGAGGGAAGAAATAGTAGAATAATGGAGGCAGAAGATAGAATTAGTGATGTAAAAGATAGAATGGTAGAAATAAATGAATCAAAGAGGAAAAAAGAAAAACAAATTAAAAGAAATGAGGACAATCTCAGAGACCTCTGGGACAATGTTAAATGCCCCAACATTTGAATCACAGGAGTCCCAGAAGAAGAAGACAAAAAGAAAGACCATGAGAAAATACTTGAGGAGATAATAGTTGAAAACTTCCCTAAAATGGGGAAGGAAATAATCACCCAAGTCCAAGAAAGCCAGAGTCCCAAACAGGATAAACCCAAGGTGAAACACCCGAAGACACATATTAATCAAATTAACAAAGATCAAACACAAAGAACAAATATTAAAAGCAGCAAGGGAAAAGCAACAAATAACATACAAGGGGATTCCCATAAGGATAACAGCTGATCTTTCAATAGAAACTCTTCAGGCCAGGAGGGAATGGCAGGACATACTTAAAGTGATGAAAGAAAATAACCTACAGCCCAGATTACTGTACCCAGCAAGGATCTCATTCAAATATGAAGGAGAAATCAAAAGCTTCACAGATAAGCAAAAGCTGAGAGAATTCAGCACCACCAAACCAGCTCTCCAACAAATGCTAAAGGATCTTCTCTAGACAGGAAACACAAACAGGGTGTATAAACTCGAACCCAAAACAATAAAGTAAATGGCAATGGGATCATACTTATCAATAATTACCTTAAACATAAATGGGTTGAATGCCCCAACCGAAAGACAAAGACTGGCTAAATGGATACAAAAAAAAGACCCCTGTATATGTTGTCTACAAGAAACCCACCTCAAAACAAGGGACTCATACAGACTGAAAGTGAAAGGCTGGAAAAAGATATTCCACACAAATAGTGACCAAAAGAAAGCAGGAGTAGCAATACTCATGTCAGATAAAATAGACTAAAACAAAGGGTGTGAAAAGAGACAAAGCAGGACACTACATAATGATCAAAGGAACAATCCAAGAAGAAGATATAACAATTATAAATATATATGCACCCAACATAGGAGCACCACAATATGTAAGACAAATGCTAACAAGTATGAAAGGGGAAATTAACAACACAATAATAGTGGGAGACTTTAATAACCCACTCACACCTATGGATAGATCAACTAAACAGAAAATTAACAAGGAAACACAAACTTTAAATGATACAATAGACCAGTTAGGCCTAATTGATATCTATAGGACATTTCACCACAAAACAATGAATTTCACTTTTTTATTAAGTGCACACGGAGCCTTCTCCAGGATAGATTACATCCTGGGCCATAAATCTAGCCTTGGTAAATTCAAAAAAAATGAAATCATTCCAAGCATCTTTTCTGACCACAATGCAGTAAGATTAGATCTCAATTACAGGAGAAAAACTATTAAAAATTCCAACATATGGTGGCTGAACAACACGCTGCTGAATAACCAACAAATCACAGAAGAAATCAAAAAAGAAATCAAAATATGCATAGAAATGAATGAAAATGGAAACACAACAATCCAAAACCTGTGGAACACTGTAAAAGCAGTGCTAAGGGGAAGGTTCATAACAATACAGGCATACCTCAAGAAACAAGAAAAGAGTCAAACAAATAACCTAATTCTACACCTAAAGCAACTAGAAAAGGAAGAAATTAAGAACCCCAGGGTTAGAAGAAGGAAAGAAATCTTAAAAATTAGGGCAGAAATAAATGTGAAAGAAACAAAAGAGACCGTAGCAAAAATCAACAAAGCCAGAAGCTGGTTCTTTGAGAGGATAAATAAAATTGACAAGCCACCCAGACTCATCAAGAAATAAAGGGAGAAAAATCAAATCAATAAAATTAGAAATGAAAATGGAGATATCACAACAGACAACACAGAAATACAAAGGATCATAAGAAACTACTATCAGCAATTATATTCCAATAAAATGGACAACTTGGAAGAAATGGACAAATTCTTAGAAAAGTATAACTTTCCAAAACTGAGCCAGGAAGAAATAGAAAATCTTAACACACCCATCACAAGCATGGAAATTGAAACTGTAATAAGGAAATCTTCCAGCAAACAAAAGCCCAGGTCCAGACGGCTTCACAGCTGAATTCTACCAAAAATTTAGAGAAGAGCTAACACCTATCCTACTCAAACTCTTCCAGAAAATTGCAGAGGAAGGTAAACTTCCAAAATCATTCTATAAGGCCACCATCACCCTAATACCAAAACCTGACAAAGATGCCACAAAAAAAGAAAACTACAGGCCAATATCACTGATGAACATAGATGCAAAAATCCTAAACAAAATTCTAGCAAACAGAATCCAGCAACACATTAAAAAGATCATATATCATGACCAAGTGGGCTTTATCCCAGGAATGCAAGGATTCTTCAATATCCACAAATCAATCAATGTAATACACCACATTAACAAATTGAAAAATAAAATTTTATATGATTACCTCAATAGATGCAGAGAAAGCCTTTGACAAAATTCAACATCCATTTATGATAAAAGAAAAAAACCCTCCAGAAAGCAGGAATAGAAGGAACATACCTCCACATAATAAAAGCTATATATGACAAACACACAGCAAACATTATCCTCAATGGTGAAAAATTGAAAGCATTTCCTCTAAAGTCAGGAACAAGACAAGGGTGCCCACTTTCACCACTACTATTCAACATAGTTTTGGAAGTTTTGGCCACAGCAATCAGAGCAGGAAAAGAAATAAAAGGAATCCAGATTGGAAAAGAAGAAGTAAAACTCTCACTGTTTGCAGATGACATGATCCTCTACATAGAAATCCCTAAAGATTCCACCAGAAAATTACTAGCGCTAATCAATGAATATAGTAAAGTGGCAGGATATAAAATCAACACACATAAATCCCTTGCATTCCTAAACACTAATAATGAGAAAATAGAAAGAGAAATTATGAAACAATTCCATTCACCATTGCAATGAGAAGAATAAAATACTTAGGAATATATCTACCTAAAGAAACAAAAGACCTATATATAGAAAACTATAAAACACTGGTGAAAGAAATCAAAGAGGACACTAATAGATGGAGAAATATACCATGTTCATGAATTGGAAGAATCAATATAATGAAAATAAGTATACTACCCAAAGCAATCTATAGATTCAATGCAACCCCTATCAAGCTACCAACGGTATTTTTCACAGAGCTAGAACAAATAATTTCACAATTTGTATGGAAATACAAAAAAACTTCGAATAGCCAAAGCAATCTTGAGAAAGAAGAATGGAACTGGAGGAATCAACCTGCCTGACTTCAGGCTCTACTACAAAGCCACAGTCATCAAGACAGTATGGTACTGGCACAAAGACAGAAATATAGATCAATGGAACAAAATAGAAAGCCCAGAAATAAACCCATGCACCTATGGACACCTTATCTTTGACAAAGGAGGCAAGAATATACAATGGAGAAAAGACGATCTCTTTAACAAGTGGTGCTGGGAAAACTGGTCAACCACTTGTAAAAGAATGAAACTAGAACACTTTCTAACACCATACATAAAAATAAACTCAAAATGGATTAAAGATCGCTAAACTTAAGACACCACCCTTATGGCAGAAAGTGAAGAGGAACTAAAAAGCTTCTTGATGAAAGTGAAAGTGGAGAGTGAAAAAGTTGGCTTAAAGTTCAACATTCAGAAAACAAAGATCATGGCATCCGGTTCCATCACTTCACGGGAAATAGATGGGGAAACAGTAGAAACAGTGTCAGACTTTATTTTTTGGGGCTCCAAAATCACTGCAGATGGTGACTACAGCCATGAAATTAAAAGACGCTTACTCCTTGGAAGGAAAGTTATGCCCAACCTAGATAGCATAACTTCAAAAGCAGAGACATTACTTTGCCAACAAAGGTCCGTCTAATCAAGGCTATGGTTTTTCCTGTGGTCATGTATGGAAGTGAGAGTTGGACTGTGAAGAAGGCTGAGTGCTGAAGAATTTATGCTTTTGAACTGTGGTGTTGGAGAAGACTCTTGAGAGTCCCTTGGACTGCAAGGAGATCCAACCAGTCCATTCTGAAGGAGATCAGCCCCGGGATTTCTTTGGAGGGAATGATGCTGAAGCTGAAACTCCAGTACTTTGGCCACCTCATGCAAAGAGTTGACTCATTGGAAAAGACTCTGATGCTGGGAGGGATTCGGGACAGAAGGAGAAGGGGACGACAGAGGATGAGATGGCTGGATGGCATCACTGACTCGATGGACGTGAGTCTGAGTGAACTCCAGGAGTTGGTGATGTACAGGGAGGCCTAGTGTGCTGCAATTCACGGGGTCGCAGAGTCGGACACGACTGAGCCTGAGCGACTGAACTGAACTGAACTGAACTGAACTGAAACATAAGACCAGAAACTATAAAACTCCTAGAGGAGAACATAGGCAAAACACTCTCTGACATACATCACAGCAGGATCCTCTATGACCACCTCCCAGAATATTGGAAATAAAAGGAAAAATAAATGAATGGGACCTAATTAAAATTAAAAGCTTCTGCACAACAAAGGAAACTATAAGTAAGGTGAAAAAGACAGCCTTCAGAATGGGAGAAAATAATGGCAAATGAAGCAACTGACAACGACTTAATCTCAAAAATATACAAGCAACTCCTGCAGCTCAATTCCAGAAAAATAAATGACCCATTCAAAACATGGGCCAAAGAACTAAACAGACATTTCTCCAAATAAGACACACAGATGGCTAACAAACACATGAAAAGATGCTCAACATCACTCATTATCAGAGAAATGCAAATCAAAACCACAGTGAGGTACCATTTCACGCCAGCTGGAATGGCTGCTATCCAAAAGTCTACAAGCAATAAATGCTGGAGATGGTGTAGAGAAAAGGGAACGCTCTTATACTGTTGGTGGGAATGCAAACTAGTACAGCCACTATGGAGACAGTGTGGAGATTCCTTAAAAAACTGGAAATAGAACTGCCATACAACCCAGAAATCCCACTGCTGGGCATACACACCGAGGAAACCAGAATTGAAAGAGATATGTGTACCCCAATGTTCATTGCAGCACTGTTTATAATATTCAGGACATGGAAGCAACCTAGATGTCCATCAGCAGACGAATGGATAAGAAAGCTATGGTACATATACACAATGGAGTATTACTCAGCCATTAAAAAGAATACATGTGAATCAGTTCTAATGAGGTGGATGAAACTGGAGCTGATTATACAGAGTGAAGTAAGCCAGAAAGAAAAACACCAATACAGTATACTAACACATATATATGGAATCAGAAAAATGGTAATGATAACCCTGTATGCCAGACAGCAAAAGAGACACAAATGTATAGAACAGTCTTTGGATTCTATGGGAGAGGGAGAGGGTGGGATGATTTGGGAAAATGGCATTGAAACATGTATAATATCATATATGAAACGAATCACCAGTCCAGGTTTGATGCATGATACAGGATGCTCAGGGCTGGTGCACTGGGATGACCCAGAGGGCTGGTATGGGGAGGGAGGTGGGAGGGGGTTCAGGATGGGGAACACGTGTACACCCGTGGTGGATTCATGTTGATGTATGGCAAAACCAATACAATATTGTAATTAGCCTCCAATTAAAATAAATAAATTTACATTTTAAAAACTAAATAAATACAGCATAATTAACTGTTTTTTCTAGGCCTTATTGTCCTGAAATTTCTTTGTAAAATTGTCTTTAAGTCTCTGCTTTCCTCTTTAATGTTCTTATCTGCTCATATTTTTTTCTTAGGATTCATATTTAAATATGTGTCTACCACTGTAACTAGTTTGCAGGTCTAATTCTGTATGGGTCAATGTTCACATTATGGACATTTATACTACCACAGCCAAACTTCCCATGTACTAAAATTACAGTCAACTTTTCTCAAGTGGATACAAGCTATTATTTGGTATTCCTTTTAATGCTACACTACTGATGGCAAAATACTATCTTTACAGAGCAGAGTCAAACTCAGCTTGCCCTTATACTAATTATCCCCATAGGCTACGGTACTTTTACTCACAAACTGAGTTACCTTAAATGTTAATGTGGTATTTAAAATATCCTCCAGAGACTATCTCTACTTCCTAAAGTTACTGTACTTTCGTGTTTTCTCCTATTCTATTTTTTCTTTGAAACCTCAGTTTGATGCTCCGAAATACTTCTGATGTCTACTTTGTATATTGTTTTTATCTTTTTTCTTTAATATTTGACTTCTGTTTCTGTCTTTGGGGATTAATTTTATAGTAACCACAATTAAAATGGAGTGTTCAATTACATTATCTTTGGTTTTTGGTAATTTTAAGAGGCTTATCTCTTCAAGCTTGATTACATAAAGACAAATATTCAAATACAGAAAATGTATAAAATTTCTATAGAAACATACCCAAAGTTCCTTATCATAGCCATGAATGATAACACGGGAAATGATGGAGTTACTAATTTTTCTATTTCCCAAAGTGGTCATATAACTCATACTATTCTAGTTGCATAGGAAGGAAGTTAATTAATTACATATGCTGAGTGGTTAGGGCATTTGCCTCCATTTAATTTTGTCACACAGAATCTTGGCTGCAAAAGATGCACTTTTTTGTTTTTATTAATATAACTTTTAGCTCACAGGGTTAAAAACAAATTCAGAAAAGCAATAAAACCAAGTCTTGTCCCTATATGCAGGTATCCTTTGTGCTCAACACAAAAAGACATGTCTCCATCTATTTTTATACACACAGTTAGGTTGGAAAATTCTTCCTACTGATTCCTTTTTTCAAAAATATAGCAACCACTAATATCAGCATCTTGCCTATATTAGTCTAAGTAAATCTACCCTGAAAGACTTGTCATATATGCCCTTAACTTTATTTAAATTTAAATCATAACGCATCACCATATAAAATTAAAAAGCAAAAAGAAAGAAATGCATTAATATAAGAGTAAAAGATGATAAATTCCAACATTCTAATCAAAGACTCAGATGCTGGGAAAGACTGAAAGCAAAAGGAGAAGGGGGCACCAGTGGATGAGATGGTTACATAGCATCACTGACTCAGTGGACAAGAATTTGAGCAAACTCTGGGAGACAGTGAAGGACAGAGGAGCCTGGCATGCTGCAGTCCATGGAGTCTCAAAGAGTTGGACACAACTTAGAGACTGAACAACAACAAAGAGTATATTTTATATAGCAGTGCTGCCCAACAGAAATATTAAGTAAGACACAAACGCAAGCCTCATACATAACTTTAAATTTTCAAATAGTCACATTAACTAAAATGAAAGAATTCAAATCAGTTATATATCTATTTATCTAAATAGAAGTGTAGTTAACTTACAATATTATATTAGTTCATGTATCTTACTTATTAAAATTACCAAGATGTCATGTCAATATGCGGAGAAGGCAATGGCACCCCACTCCAGTACTCTTGACTGGAAAATCCCATGGACGGGGGAGCCTGGTGGGCTGCCATCTATGGGGTTGCACAGAGTTGGACACGACTGAAGTGACTTAGCAGTAGCAGCATGTCAATATGTAATTAATATGAAAATTACTGAAGTAAGTTGCATTATATTTTCATTCTATGTCTTTAAAACTGGTGTTTATTGTATACGAACAACATAATTCAAACTAGACACATTTCAAGTGGCCAAAATGTGGCTAGTAACAACTGTTTTGGACACTACAACTCTACAGCAAAAAGTGATTAGAAAAGTGTATTGGTTATTCCCTTTGCAAATCACATCATACTAAACTGTAAAATATGTGGTTATATGTAATTATGTTATGGGACTTCCCAGGTGGTTAGGGCTTAAAAAAAAAAAAAAAAACAGCAATGCAGAAACATAAGAGATGCAGATTAGATCCCTGGGTCGGGAAGATCTCCTGGAGGAGAGCATGGCAACCTACTCCAGTATTCTTGCCTGGAAAATCCCATGGACAGAGGAGCCTGGTGGGCTACAGTCAATACGGTCGTAAAGAGTCAGACACTACTGAAGAGACTTAGCATGCACACATGTGATTATATTATGAGGCATATTAAACAAGTATACATATGAGTGTTTTTAAGTGTGTGTATATATAAATGTATATATACATGTGTGTATGCATGTGTATATACGTCAGTTCAGTTCAGTCGTTCAGTCGTGTCCGACTCTTTGCGACCCCATGAATCGCAGCACATCAGGCCTCCCTGTCCATCACCAACTCCCGGAGTTCACTCAGACTCACGTCCATCGAGTCAGTGATGCCATCCAGCCATCTCATCCTCTGTCGTCCCCTTCTCCTCCTGCCCGCAATCCCTCCCAGCATCAGAGTCTTTTCCAATGAGTCAACTCTTCGCATGAGGTGGCCAAAGTACTGGAGTTCAGCTTTAGCATCATTCCTTCCAAAGAAATCCCAGGGCTGATCTCCTTCAGAATGGACTGGTTGGATCTCCTTGCAGTCCAAGGGACTCTCAAGAGTCTTCTCCAACACCACAGTTCAAAAGCATCAATTCTTCGGTGCTCAGCCTTCTTCATAGTCCAACTCTCACATCCATACATGACCACAGAAAAAACCATAGCCTTGACTAGACGGACCTTTGTTGGCAAAGTAATGTCTCTGCTTTTGAATATGCTATCTAGGTTGGTTATAACTTTCCTTCCAAGGAGTAAGCTTAAGTAAGCAAATCGATTTTCACCTACTATTTAATCTAAAAACATGCAGCTGTTAATTTTTTTTTAAAGAAAACATGCAACATGATTAATAGTAAAAGAAAAAAAATGGCTGCTGGAATTAAATGTATTGGTCTCCATCGAGATGTCTACATTTCTTAAGATATTTACAAGAGTTAGGTTAACCATATGCAATTTTTTTCTTTTTCTAGTGAGATTAGGCAAGTGGTTCTCAATTCACCTCTCTCCTAACTCAAGACATTTGGTAGTCTGGAGACATCTTCCATGGTCAAATTTGAGGGATGCTTATGAGTGTCCAGTTCAGTAGAGATCAGGGACATTGCTGAGGATCCTTTATGCCTTGGCTAGGACCCTGTTAACAGAAGATATTAAAAACAATAATTGCTCGCATGCTCAGTCATATATGACTCTTTGCAACCCTATAGACTGGAGCCCAGCAGGCTTCTCTGTCCATGGGATTATCCTGGCAGGAACAGTGGAGCAGGTTGCCGTTTACTTCTCCAGGGGATCTTCCCAACCTAGGGATCAAACCCATGTCTCTAGCATTGGCAGGCAAATTCTTTACCACTGAGTCAACTGGGAAGCCCCTATAAGCCACATAGTTGATGGCAATTGCTATGTAAGCACCGGCAAAATAATACAATTATTTTAAAAATTTTAGCAAATGATAAGGAAAAAATATCAGTCAAGATTCTAGTCCTTTTATAAAAATCTTCCTCAGGTTACAATGAATGGAGTTAAACCCAATAAATCCATCCTAAGGTGAAAATGCTGTGCTATGCTGAGTTCAGCTGGGTCTGACTCTTTGCAACCCTGTGGACTGTAGCCTGCCAGGTTCCACTGTCTGTGGAATTTTCCAGGCAAAAATGCTGGAGTAGATTGCTCCAGGGAATCTTCTGGACCCAGGGATTGATCGACTGTGTCTCGCATCTCCTGCCTTGACAGGTGAATTCTTTGCTACTGAGCCACCTGGGAAGCCCTCAAGTTGAAAACATACTAAGTAAAAAATGCATTTATACACCTACCATACTGAACATCGTAGCTCAGCCTAGGCTTACACTAAACCTGCTCAGAAAGCTTACATCAGCCTACAGTAGAGGAAACTCATCGAACACTATCTAAAATAAGCCTATTTTAGAATAAATTGCTGAATATCTCATATAATTTATAGAATACTTAAAGTGAAAAACAGGATGGTTGTATGGGCACGGAATGGTTGTTAATGTATCCCTGGTTTACTGTCCTGATCATGGCTGGCAGGGAGCTGAGGCTTGCTGACAAAACCCAGCATCAGAAGAAAGTAAGGTACTGCATGTCACTAACCTAGAAATACTTAAAATTTAAGGCACATATATGGTTTCTACTGAATGCTTATCACTTTTGCACCATCATAAGGTTGAATAATCTTAAGTCAAACCATCCTTAAGTTGGGGACCATCAGTACTAGGAAAACACTGACAATGACTTAAAACCTGGTGTTGTGCATTGTAAAAATCACTAAATGCAGAGGAAATAATGAGAAGCAAATACTAAACTTTTAATTAAATGCAAAATACTCTTTAAAATGTGAAATATTTTTTAAGGTGTGTTGTCAACATGAATCATTTCACTAATGGTTCAAGTGAAATTCTCACTGGAAAAATATTAAACCCAAAATAGTATTCAACAAATTGAAACAAAATATGTAAATTAAGTGAACAGGAATTTTGGTAAGAAAAATTTGCCTAGAAAAAATTTACAACAGTGTAGTTTTATGAAACATTTAATGGCAAAAAACAAGGATAAAACTGATAAGTTGTTGGGTATATTAAAATAATCCATCATTTTAATCTATCAATGTAAAAATATTCTTTATACTTGCAATCATTGAGGAAATATTTGGTTTCTCAATTTAACTCTCTGGAGTTAAATTTAATAAAACACTCTCTCTTAACAAAGGACATTTGGAAATAATTTCTAATACAAAATTACACTTTTACTGAGGCAGTATGTGAGAATTTAATTGATGAAGAATGAGAACTAGCAATATTTACAGTTCAAAATTTTCTTGTTGAGTTATAATTAGTGAAACACTGGTATGTTTTAGATATGGAAAAAAATGACACAAAACTGTGGAAAAGAAAGGTATCTACACTGATGATTCAATTGGCAAAGCCAGTGTTTTAATTAACTGGATTTTCTTTTTTTTTTAATTGGATTTTCTTAATTTAATGTCTTTATGTTGCAAATGGATCAAAGATCTTAAATTTTAGTATGAATTTAGCTCTCCCAGGAAAGTCAGTAAAACACATGTAATCTAATATAGCACCTGCATTTTATGAAATAGCTTTTTTTTTTTTAAGGACAAAGCTAGAAAGATAAAACATTAAATCAATTATTGCAAACATCACAACTTTTAATTTCACTGCCTATATTATTCCTCAATTACTTTTCTTTAAAGCATTTTAATTGAGCCCATATCTAATTATTTTCCTGGCATTTTCTTGAGAATAGGAACTTATTAATTCAGCTAGGGCTACAATCCATGAGGTTGCAAGTTCCCAAAGAGCTGGACATGACTGAGCACACAAGTACAACAATCAAGAAATATACCAGCTTTACAAGTTACTTACTTTCCTGCAAGTTCATTTCAAGCAGTACTATATGAATAGCATAAAATACCTTTAGAAATAGGGATATGTCAATCCAATATTCAATATCATGTCTCAGTCATTTTCCAATATCTACTTTCACTGATTAGGTTACTTTCTTCTAAATTTAGAATAATTTAAGTTCAAATATAAGACTGATTTTATGCTACAAGACAATTATTTGTCTCAACACGGCATCCTTGCAAAGCCTTAAAATGTTCATGAAAAATGAAAGTATTAGTCGCTGTCATGTCTGACTCTTTCTGACCCCATGAACTGTAGCCCACCAGGCTCTTCTGTCTATGAAATTCTCCAGGCAAGAATACTAGAGTGGGTAGCCATTTCCTCCTTCAGGGGAATCCAGGGATCAAATCCCGGTCTCCTGCATTGCAGGCAGATTCTTTACTATCTGAGCCACCAGGGAAGCTATAATGTTCATAAACAAAGTCAAACAGAAGGCATTTCTGCTTTAGAGTGAATTTTGTAAAATGCACTTTTTGTAAAGTGCAACTTTTCTCCCTCATTAATTTTTTTCCTGAATTAATATTTTAGGTTTGATTATTTGATTTTTGGAGCTATATTAATAGTGTATTAGCAATAACACTAGTTAAATCATAAACATTTCCTAAGGCAATGAGGCAAAATGTAAAAGAATTAAGAGATTCATTTATAATAACTCTTGAGTTTCTGCTCAAAGACTAGCTAATTCTATCGCTGCAAAGTTATGTAAATAAATATTCAGGGGCTTCCATCTAAAGCTGTCAGTTGATTCCACAGATTTGAAGTGGGCTTGAGAATATGCACTTGAAAACAAAACAAACTCAACCCTGGTTATTGACTAGGCTGAGATCAGCCTCCTAAAAACTCAACATGGTTTTGCCTTTTTTGCATAGTGAATGGGATCAGGAGGTGAGAATTTTGAACATTATTTTCTGTGCTAATGTTCAATGAGACTTCCATTCTCTTCCCTCCTTTCTACTTCAACAAAGCTCTCTCCTATTTTTTTTCCTCCTTTCTGGCACAAAAGTTAGATTTTTCTTTTTCTGGTGGTGGTTCAGTCACCAAGTCATGGTGTCCAACTTTTGTAACCCCATGGATGGTAACCCACCATGCTCCTCTGTCCATGGGATTTTCCAGGCAAGAAAACTGGAGTAGGTTATTATTTCTTTCTCCAGAGGATCTTTCCGACCCAGTGATGCAACCCAGATCTCTTGCATTGCAGGCAGATTCTTCACTGACTGAGCCACCAGGGAAGCCCTTTCTTTTTCTGGCTAAAAATAAATCTGCACTATCTAGATCCTTGATTCTGCTCCACTTCATCGTCACCTGGAAAGTTATTCCATTAATCAATCCTCTCTCACTTATATCTAAAATTTTCATGTCTTCATGTTTTTATATTTATATTTCCAGCCATTTATTTGTTCATTCATTGTGTATTTTTTAAATCACTTACTATGTGCTGAGCTTGCTCCTTGGAAGAAAAGCCATGACCAACCTAGATAGCACACTAAAATGCAGAGACATTACTTTGTTGACAAAAGTCCATATAATCAAAGCTATGATTTTTCCAGTAGCCATGTATGGATGTAAGTGTTGGACTATAAAGAAAGCTGAGTGTCAAAGAACTGATGCTTTTGAACTGTGGTGTTGGAGAAGACTCTTGAGAGTCCCTTGGACTGCAAGGAGATCAAACCAGTCAATCTTAAAGGAAATCAGTCCTGTATATTCACTGGAAGGATTGATGCTGAAGCTGAAACTCCAATACTTTGACCACCTGATGCAAAGAACTGACACATTGGAAAAGATCTTGATGCTGGAAAAGACTGAAGTCAGAAGGAGAAGGGAATGACAGAGGATGAGATGGTTGGATGGCATCATTGACTCAAAGGACATGAGTTTGAGCAAGCTCCAGGAGCTGGTGATGGCCAGGGAGACCTGGCATGCTGCAGTCTGTGGGGTCACAAAGAGTTGGACACTACTGAGCAACTGAACTGAACTGAACTGATGTGCTGAGCACAGTGTCAAGCACTAGAGATACAATGATGAACAGGATGGATATAGTCAGTCTTCACCTACACCTATTTTACATTCTAGCCATGGGAGAAGTCTACAGATAAGTGGCTTCAATGCATGGTATTTGGAATGGCAACACTGACATCATTGTGGAGGATATCAGAAATACATAATTTCTGGCCCTATCACAGGTTTCCTGAATCAAAATCTGATTGGGTCCCCCAGTGATGTATATGCACACAGAATCTTGAGAAGTACTATAACAGAGGAAATTAAGGGTCTCAACTAAGGTTTATAAACATTTATAGGTCTCTGCTACTTAAATACATTTTTTAAAATACATTTGTTTCTCTCAAACCAGATTCTCAATTCAGAGTTTTTTTCCATTTCCCCAGTTTATGTTTCTGTCAGCTATACTTTTTATCATTTCTTGAAATACACTTGACTTTTGGATTTTAATTTTTTTAAAAAATGTTTGTGGTCTAGCTGGCTGGAAAATGTGACTAAATAATGCCTTAAGGAGCTCAAAATCTAAGAGTAAATTCATGTAAGCAGGTAACTATACATACATGAGAAGGTAGAATTGAGTGGCTCAGGAGAGAAAGTGATAGTATCTAGTGGTGGCTTTCTAGAAGAGGGATGGGGCAAATCTGAAAATCCATGAAGATGTTGACATGTAAGGCAGAATATGAAACCTGATGGCGGCTCCACATGCAAATAAATTCACCCAAAGAGGAAGAAAAAGTGCATGAAATCATGCATGGATGAAATCATGTCACAGCCTGTGATTTCAAAAAACTCAGGGAATGACAGTGTTGCCGTATATGTATTTAGTTGATAGTGCTGATATATATATATAGTTTACAGTGTTGCTATATATGTATTTGGGCTTCCCCTGTAGCTCAGCAGTAAAAAATCTGCCTGCAATGTAGGAGATGTGGGTTTGACTCTTGGGTCAGGAAGATCCCCTGGAGAAAGAAATGGCAACCCACTCCAGTATTCTTACCTGGGAAATCCCATGGACAGAGGAACTTGGCGGGCTACAGTCCATGGGGTCATACAAGAATTGGACATGACTTAGCGGCTAAACAACAACAACAACATACGTATTTATTAGGGAGAAGTAGAAGACTGGGCTTCCCTGATAGCTCAGCTGGTAAAGCATCTTCCTGCAATGCAGTATACCTCAATTTGATTCCTGAGTCAGGAAGAGCCCCTGGAGAAGGGATAGGCCACCCACTCCAGTATTCTTGGGCTTCCCTGTGGTGGCTCAGATGGTAAACAATCTGCCTACAATGTGGGAGACCTGGGTCCAATCCCTGGTTTGGGAAAATCCCCTGGAGGAGAGCATGACAACCCACTCCAGTATTCTTGCCTTAAGAATCCCAGGGATAGAGGAGCCTGGTGGGCTACAGTCTATGGGGTCACTGAGAGTCAGACGTGACTAGGCACAGCATAGCACAGCAGTAGAAGACTACTGAAGGTACTCATGTAGGTGGAGACCAGGTCATGAGGAACTCAAAATTTAGGGCCTACATGGTTCAATTTTTATTAACATGATCATTTTCTTAGCCAGTATTTAGGTGTTTAATAAAAATGTTCATTTACATCAATTGATTTGTATAAATTACAGTTGAAACTCTAGTGACAACTTGTTACAATGAAGTTTAAATTAGAGGTGAAGTTAAATAACTTACAGTGTTTTCATCAATATCCCATACCTTCCTAATATAGGGTAAAATTTTTGTTTTGTTTCATCAGTAGATGAAATTCCTAGAAACAATCCCAAACCATTGCTGAAGATCATTCATTATCATTAAAGAACCCATAGCTCATGAACTATCCTGGCAAGAAAGTATGTTAGATAATCTTTCAATAGTTATAATTTTTCCAATTTGTTTTATACAATAATCAAAATGGTGAATGCAGGATTCCATAAAGGGAACTCATGGAGGATTTAGAGCAGACAGTATTTCTGCAGTTTCGTGACTTAATAAAAATATTCACTGAAACAGTAATAAATACATTAATCTTTTTATTATATGATCATCTTTCAGAATGATAAACTCTTTCCACCTTTATTTACCCTTGACCAAATGTTATAAAGTAGATGGGTCCTATAGGTCAAAATATTTAATATACTTCTATAAGAGTAGCATAATAATTCACTTGGTCAATAGCAGATGAGTTACTCAAATTATTATCAATTCCAAGGAAGAGAAAAAATATAATGCCCTTGAACAAATATAACAGATTTTAGATTCTAATGAATAAGAATTATATATAAATTTTGAGGGGATGGGAATAATTTGCATGGAATAATACATTCATGTAAGTTTATTTTATAACAAAATCATTTATAAAATACTTTTACATAAAATTTTGCATACCACTGGTTAAAGACAGAGAGTATATACATTTTTTTTTCTGTCATTAACATTTGGGTCAAGTGTGCCTTTCAGAGATTCATTATTCTTCCTCCTGTCCTGAGTCATCTCATATGTAGTGGAAGGACAAAGCAAATGAGTCAAGTACTATGAAAAAGAAGTCATGAGATATAATTTGAAAAATGAGCCTTGTCCAAGAAAAATAGAAGTGGCCACCTTACCAATGGAAAAAAATTATAAAAATAATGTATAATAATGCCACATGTTAAAGAAGTTTGAAAATATATATTTACATATATTGACAATATATAAAAGAAAAAATCAAAACAAAAAGAAGGCCATGGGCTCCTGATTCAAACATTTTAAACCTATAAACATTTACTATGGTTTAAAAAGTAGATTTTCAACTCTGTACACATATAAAGAAGACCAACATTTTGGATGATTCTAGTTTTATCCATCTATTTTATTTAGAACTTTAAGAACAATTCACACTGATATAAAGAAAGGTATAATTCTGACATTAAGTTGAGTCCCCAATATATATTGTGATGTTGGGATGCAAACACTTTAAAGACAATATTTCCTTTGTCCTGAGCTTCTTTTTTAGGTGCAGTATACTTTTATATGAAAATAATTGCTTCTAAATCTCATTTACTAAATGTCACTATCTGTAGTTATCTTTAGGGACAATGTCCAATTAAAGATCAATTTAAACTTCATTATAGTATTAGCCAGGTAAATGTCAAGGCTCAAAGTTCTTTTGATATTCAGTCAATACAAGTTTATTTATGGTTATTGACATCATTTAAGTAATCATTTAATAGTCTATTTGCTTTTTAGTAAAGTACATTGAAATTTAATAGGAAAATGGACATTTCTCTTCTCTTAATACTTTCTGGATTCACTACCAGACAATAGAAACATCTATTTTAGTTTTGCACTTTTCACAATATACCTACTTTTCTCTTTAAAAGGCAAGCATAGACCCTGAAACTCGCTTTCCCAGAAAATACAATCTGGAATCTTTCACTTAGTATTTTCTACATGTCCTGCCCTTCCCTAATGCTTCTAATGCATCTGCTTTCTTCCCCCAAGTAAAGCTGAATTTTAATAGGTAAGCTTATTTTTTGAGCTAATGGTACCTCAGGATAAAACAAACAAGTGGATAATGGGAGAAAACACAGTGAACAGAAAGACAGACATCTAGAGTTAGTCTGGGATGAAGAGAAGGAGAGCATGTGTTAGGTGATAATTTGAGAAAATTCAACTAATGCACTGGATTCAGCCTACATTTCAGCATCAGGTCAGCATTTTTTCTGTAAAGAACGCAGATGGTAAATATTTTAGGCTCTGTGGCCTGGGTGCTATAATTACATGTAGGAAACCATGCTTACCCATTCATGTAGTAAATAAGCATACATTCAGCATTAAATGTACTGTTAACACTTTAAGAGAAGCCCTGGCGAGTAAAGAAGTGTTTTGTTTTTTGTTTTTTTCCCAAAGAGTTAGCAATTAAATCAAGGGAAGAAAAGGTTAATCTTCATCAATCAACAATCAAATTGTAATATGGTTTAAGAAACTCTGCACAGTGCCGTCTCTGTCTAAGGTAGCACAGAGCTCAGTTTCAGCAGGAAGCAGCAGACAGAGAGCAAATGAGACTGAAGAAACGAGGGAGTCTCAGAGCTCAACTCTTGACGGCTGCTCATATACCAAGCTTTCTGGGCAAGCAGGGCGTTAGGAGTCCAGAATACACATAGCACATTCATGAAAAAACAAAGAAACCACAGTCTTTTATAGCTATTAAGAACCTGAACCAAAATCCCTGGGTTCAGATCACAGCACTGCCACTTATCAGCCATGTGACCTTGAGCAAATTATTCAAACTCCTTTTCCTTTAGTGTTCTCCTCTTTAACCTGAGAATGATTATAGTCAACTACATGATAGGATTATTATGAAAATAAAACATATCAATATGTATGCACCCTCAGAATAGTGCTGGGTGTTTACTAAGCTCTAGATAAATGTTCCCTATTATTTCTAACATGATCATTGTTCAACTTTTAGGATACTAATCTGCTTTCAACTATAGGTACATTTGTATGAGTCCAGGAAACTTAAATTACCTCTGTGTCTGTAGGCTAAAGGAAGTAAGAACTAAATCAAACAAAAAATAAAACATGAACACAGTAGCTCTATTGTACTCCCAACTGTATCGGATACAAAATGAACAGAGTCCCAAATGTTTCCAAAGGAAGAAAATTGAGATGAAACCACTGGCCAGCACAGGAACATAAACCTTTTTGGCTGAGAATCCCTCTGACATCCAAGTCTAATTTAGTGTTATTACACAAGTGCAAACAAGGTTTTTGTTTTGTTTTTAATTAATCTTTTGCAACATATGTATGTAAGAGTGAGAGAAGGAGGAAGGAGAGGGAAGGCAGAGAGAGAGAAAAGGAGAGGGACAGAGAATAGGATAGAGGGAGCAGAGGAGGTTTGGGCATGCTCAGATAAACCTACTAGTCTTGTATTTGTCTCTACCTTCACTGCCAAGAAGAATGAAGTCCTAACAATCACCAGGTAACAAATGCAGCATGCAAATGCCTAACAATTCCTCCAGGATAGTTCTTTCCTAAAGGGACTGCTGACTTTGCAATTCTAATATTAATAAATATAAATATCACTTAATAGAGCTTATTTACAAGAGGCAAAATATCATTTGTGTATTAATATACTTAATTTTGGCACCTGGAGAATTTATATGTCCATAGCTATATACTTTACAGAAATAATCCTACTATCACTATAATGAGTAACAATAATACATTGATAATAATATGTGGTTAGAATTCTAAAGCTTATACAGAATGATAACTATATCTCATGAAACAATATAAGAATTTGGTCTTCACTTCTAATAAAATATTCTCAATAAGCAGTAAGAAAACTTTATATTTTTCAAATAATAGAATATTTGATTCAGGGGCCCTCTACATATACAATTTTCCCTTTTTAACCAAATCACTGCCATTTGTCTAAAGAACTATGACCAGCTTATCACAGAACTTCCTGGTCTAATTGGAGGAAGATACAAATAGAAAGCATGAGTTTTGCATGTTTATTTTTATATTTGTGATGATTTTCTCCTTCTTGAGGGGATGATTTGCATTGCCCCCAATATAAATGTGAGCAATCTTTAAGCTCAAAACCAAAGAAATAATGTCATTGATTAACAATACTGGGGATTTTCTCAATCAGAAAAGACTTAGTAAGCAAGTAAGTGATGAATACTATTAACCACGAGAGAACTAAAAGGCAGCTAAATAATGGATTCTGCCCTCAAAAAACTGACAGTCTTAGAGGGGTCAGACATTTACAAAATGTATACAATATGAGGGAAACTCTAACAATCCTTTAAATACATTTTAAATAAATGTGATTTGTGATTTGTGGACAGAATAATCTGACTCACATCTGGAGGGACTCTCTTAGTATCTCACATAATACATCAGAGACATTAACAGAAGCTGATAATATAATAACAATTGGTCATAGCTCTGGAGCAGAAACTTGGATGCCCCGACCTCCTGTCCCAGGACAAGCATTCATTCTTTACCTGCTTTATCATGCTGATGACTAGGAAATCTAAGGCAATGAGTTGTGTTCAGAAGTCTGAAAGTATGATGATTTAGTCAGCTTGGGCTGCTGTACTGGGTGGCTTAAGGTGGTGCTTGTGGTAAAGAACCCGCCTGTCAATGCAGGTACACGTAAGAGACACAGGTTTGAACCCTGGGTTGGGAAGATCCTCTGGAGGAGAACACAGCAACCAACTTCAATATTCTTGCCTGGAGAATCCCATAGACAGAGAGCCTAGCAGGCTACAGTCCAAAGAGTTGCACAGAGTCAGACACCACTGAAGCGACTTAGCATTCATGCACATTCTGGGGGCTAAGAAGTCCAGCATAAAAGTGCTGGCAGATTCAGTTCTTGACGAGGATTCTCTTCCCAATTTGCAGGTGGCTGCCTTCTTGATGGCACCCCACTCCAGTACTCTTGCCTGGAAAATCCCATAGACGGAGGAGCCTCGTAGGCTGCAGTTCATGAGGTCGCTAAGAGTCGAACACAACTGAGCGACTTCACTTTCACTTTTCAATTTCATGCATTGAAGGAAATGGCAACCCACTCCAGTATTCTTGCCTGGAGAATCCCAGGGACGGGAGAGCCTGGTGGGCTGCCGTCTATGGGGTCGCACAGAGTCGGACACGACTGAAGCGACTTAGCAGCAGCAGCCTTCTTGATGTCTCCTCACATGGTGGAAAATAAATGAGTGTAAGCTCTCCAGGGTCTTCTTGTAAGGGCACTGATCCTACCATGAGGGCCCTGCCCTCAGGATCTCACCTAAACTTAATTACCTCCCAAAAGCCCTATCACCAAATACTGTTACATTACAGGTTAGGGCTTCAACATGCAAATTCTGGGGAGACACAAACATTCAGTCTAGAACAGGGATACTCAAAGAAGTCAGAATAAAGACTACCAATTATTATAGCAATATTTTAATACTTTAAAGACATGTTACTATTTTAAAAGCCACCATAAACTATACAGATGGAAATATGCTAAATATTTGCCCTGATATGCTAAGATGGACCCCAAAATATGGATAGTATTTTAGTAGTTGCATATGTAATATAAGGCTGAAAGGTTAGGTGCATTTACCACCTCAATATATCATCTGCATACATGTAATTTGTATAATCATTTCATTGAATCTGTACTAACTCTGTAAAACTAATATTCAATTGACTCATGAAAAACCTGAGGGTTAGGGCGCTAACCCTGATAGTAGAAAATCCATATATAACTTTACAGTTAGCCCTCTGTCTGTTATCTGCAATTCCATATTTGCAGATTCAACCAACCATGGATCATGTAGCACTGTAGATATATTTATTGGAGAAAATGTATTATATAGCTCCAGCTACATAATGAAGAAGAGTAACCCCTTATCCTTGAACTTTGAAGAGCACCTCATCATCAAATAGAATCTGCCACAACTCCACTAAACCAATGAAAAAGCTTAACCAAATTTTGACACTGAAAATTGGGTGAAAGTAACTTGGAGCTGGCAACAAAGTGAAGTAATTTTTCCCTTATTTTTTACCCTTAAATGCAGTGTAATCTTATCTTTTGCTTTTTTTTTTTTTCTGTTAGAATAACAAAATTGAACCTAAACACAATCACATCTTTTGTCTGTTTTTATTTTAATAAATATGGCAGGAAGTACTTACTTTATAACACTAGCTCTGCAGAACCTATTTCCTATCCATGTTCAGATGTCATGAATATTTATGAACCCAGAGATGGAAGCAGTAAAATAAAATAAATTGGCTTGAGCCAAACACTATTCTGTGATCTTTTCCAGTTCATTCAACTGACTGCCACTTGACCAAGACCTCACTCAAATGAACTTACACATTAAACTACTCACTGAAAAATTGATTTCCCAAACGTTTTCCAATTACAACATCCATGGAGTTTTGTGGAAGCATTCTGCAAAACAATCAGTGTTGGTAAGATTTTAATTTTGATACTTTAAGAATCAAATGCTGGTTACTGCTTGTAAGGTCTCAGGTTCTCAAGCCCCTTCCCACAGAGTGCTCCAGTAAAAGTTTGCATTTTTGCCCTGAAAATTTTATGTCTCCTTCTTTGTAAGAGAAATATGCATCCTTCTCCTTGCCATGTGACTTATGAGGCCTTCCTGTGAGAAGGGCATATTTCATGGCTCCATTGTCAGGTGTGAAAAGAGCATAATTCATGACTCTATTTGACTTTCTTTGGTCCATAAAGTGTAGGCAGAAGTAATGCAAATCCATTGCAAGCAGAAATTTAACCAGTCATTTTGTATTTCTGCTGACCTTCTTGCTCTTCCTTCTGCCACAGGAATATAGCATGTCTCAAATAGGGCCTGTTCTTTCATTTCAAGTTCAGAATGAGGAAATATATGAAACCAAAACACATGAAACCCACACCTAATAACATGCAATATGAATGAAAAATACACCAGTATATCTGTAAGCCATGGGAATTTGTCAGTGATGTGTAAATGAATGAAGTTGATATTGGAAATGGGATGCTTTTATAAGATACACCTAAATTACATGGCACTGGCTTGTAGCATTAGAGGAAAGACAAGGCCAAAATTGTTATTGAATGCTTAAAGAACTCCTACCATGTTACAAAGATTGCAAAATAGTTTGTGAAACTCTCACCTGTGACAATGAAGGCAGATAATGTTCTGAATGAGTTTTTGTTGAAGAAATTGGTATAAGTAATGTTACAGATGAGATTTTGATGGGGGAGCCTGGTGGGCTGCCGTGTATGGAGTCGCACAGTCGGACACAACTGAAGCGACTTAGCAGCAGCAGCAGTAAGGTTTGAAAAGCTATAACAAGAAACAGATTGACTTAGAAAAGAGATGACTGGTGTATAAGAAGGGGAAGCATGGAAAATACAGAAATCTTAGGGCTTTAAAAGTTAAAGGTCAAATAGGTAAAAGATAAATTAAATTGCAAAGGCCAAATCCAGGATATGGCTGTCAGTAACTTTAGAAAAGAAAAAGAAAGGAAATAAAAGAGAAAAACAAAGGAAAAAGAAAGAAAGACAGACACCATGGCACTCAATTCACCTTTTACATCTTTTAGATGGCAACATGCCTCAGGAAAAGAGACAGAGTGTGGCACTCTCCCCAAAGACTGATGAACTCAAACAATACATATCATAGTTAGGGAGAAGTATCCCTAAAAAAGAACTGTAGGTCAAAGTAATAGGACAATTAGTCTGATTAGAATCAGATATATTTGAAGCTGATACAGTTTTTGAGTGAGTTGTTCTTCCCTGAAAAAAACTACCAACATGAATTAAAAGATCCTGTGACAGTTCAAGATGAAAAATAACCTTTGGGCTGCGAAGTTTCTAAGGCAGAATGAAAACTGAATGAAATCTTTCTGGTCCTAAATACTAACGTACAGTTCAGTATTAAGCAACCTTTAGTCTTAAGAAAAGCACTTCTCTGAGAATGAAGTCAAGTGCCAAGAACCAAGGGAGAAGTTGTTCTCATAGACTAGAACCAAGACTTAATCAACAAACATTCCTTACTCCAGATTGTGGACTTGTTCAAGAGCAAGATTTGATCATTTTCATAGACAAGTAAACACTATGTGTCTCTAGTTTTTCCAGGTCCTGAACGGAATCATTATCACCATTTTACCTCTATTTTTCCAATGTATTTCAGATGTTTTGAGAAAGAATTTGTTTCAACTTTAAAACTTAGGTTTCTTAATCAGGATGTTGTAGCTGCTATAGAGAGGATTACAGGATTTTGGGTCTTTAGCTCTTACACTGGGGCTCTTACACTGTCTTCTGTGGAATAATCTTGCATTCACTTTGCACAAAGAGACAGACATTCACTTTGCACAAAGAGACAGAAAGGATGAAAGTGAGTAACACTGACCAAGAAGATTGACAGCAGAATATGGATCTACTGTTTCTACATATGCTCCCTTCTGTTTACCTATGAAAGCTTATATTCTTTCCCATATCATGTGTCTTTCTTTGGAGAGGATAAAATTCACCAATCACATTGTGAGACTTGACCATATGACATGGTTGACCAGTGAGTTTAAATGACAGTGTTCAGTTCAAGCATTTTTAAAGCCACTGAGTGGTCCCACCAGCAATTTTGCCCCTGCACCCAGTACCAAGAAGGGTATACCATGAATATATGCTAGTCCTGAAACCTGAGAAAGAGACACATGGAACACAGCTTCAACCACCCCAAAGCTGCCAATTTATAACAGAAATAGGAATGTACCATAATTGTTGTAAACTACTGATATCCTGGGGGTGTTTGTTACTATAGTATAGCCTTAAAACATGACAAACGTAATTCTATACCTGCAAGACTGAGATTCTAAAAATTACATTTCATTTCATACCTTTCCAGCTGGATTTTGATTAATTACTGCCAGCTAGAGTTATTACATCAAATTATAAAATATAAAATGAAGACAAAAATATAGTTTTCTACATCTGGAAACAGCATCAGTAGTTGTGGCTCCTAGATTCCTTCAGTCATAAGAAATCTGGGTTCTAAGTTTCCTAAGAAAATCATTTTCTCTATTCCATACCTTCAGTACAAGAGTTCCTATGCTTAGTGATATACAAGATAGCATTGCCTTTTTCTCATATTCTCTCACTTGCCTAAGGAACAGTAGCAATAACAACTCTTTCTCTTAGTATATTCTGGGTAACATCACTTCCTTATTCATTTTTCTTCCTCAAATCCTTTTTAATTTCTAACACTTCTATAACAAATTTCCTGTAGTAAATTCCTTTCTGATTGAAATATTTACACTAGTTCGCAGTTTGTATCTGACTGACACAAACAGAATGCTAAAGCGAAAATTTTAGAGTGTCTGCTACACGTGAGTTTAAAAAATTCCTGGGAACAGGAAGGAAGTTAAAGACATGGAAAAACAGAACAGGGACGAACACTATTACGTGATGTCAGGGATTGTGTGATCATATACCATAAATCAACCATATGCAGCAGCTAGCATTCTCTAGGAGAAGGCAATGGCACCCCACTCCAGTACTCTTGCCTGGAAAATCCCATGGGCGGAGGAGCCTGGTAGGCTGCAGTCCATGGGGCCTCGAAGAGTTGGACACGACTGAGTGACTTCACTTTCACTTTTCACTTTCATGCATTGGAGAAGGAAATGGCAACCCACTCCAGCGTTCTTGCCTAGAGAATCCCAGGGACGAAGGAGCCTGGTGGGCTGCCGTCTATGGGGTCGCACAGAGTTGGACACGACTGAAGTGACTTAGCAGCACCAGCAGCAGCATTCTTTAAGTCACAGCTATGAGGACACTCTGCTTTGGAGACATTAAGTGAATATTGACTCATCATTGACAATGATAGAAATAAATTATATCTGTGTGATTTGAAAGTATATCTTTTGCACTTTCAAACCCTTTTAATAATATAAAGATTATCCAAGATGAACTATTAAGTAATATAAAACAATATAAAATAAGTGTTAATTTGTGCAGCAAATAATATATCGTTAAATGAGGAAGATACGCCCATACAGCAATGTAAATCAGGAAAAATGTTCTAAAAGAGATACAATTTTCACTGTATCATAAAATGCAGTAGAATCAGTGTAGGTAATAAGGAATACATTAAAACATGGAGGAATAGCCAGTAAAGAAACACAAAAGGCAAAATAAACATGATCTGCTTCAGGAACAGTGAAGTTGCTGGTCTGACAGAAGCTAGCATTAGGTTTGGAGAAGGCAATGGCACCCCACTCCAGTTCTCTTGCCGGGACAACCCCATGGACAGAGAAGCCTGGTGGGCTGCGGTCCATGGGGTCGCTAAGAGTCAGACATGACTGAGCGACTTCACTTACACTTTTCACTTTCATGCTTTGGAGAAGGAAATGGCAACCCACTCCAGTGTTCTTGCCTGAAGAATCCTGGGGACGGGGGAGCCTGGTGGGCTTCCGTCTGTGGGGACGCACAGAGTCAGACACAACTGACACGACTTAGCAGCAGCAGCAGCAGCAGCATTAGATTTTGGAGTTAGTGGAAAATAAAGTAGAAACATGTTACAGAGACAAATAAGTTTTCAGTAAAGCTTAGTCCCAGTCAAGGAAAACATGTAAGTCTTTGCAATTTTTCAAGCAGTTTGTGTGTGCGCTGAGTCGCTTCAGTTGTGTCCAGCTCTTTGTGACCCTATGGACTGTAGCCCGTCAGGCTTCTCTGTTCATGGAATTCTCCAGGCGAGAATACTGGAGTGGGTTGCCATGCCCTCCTCCAGGGGGTCTTCCTGACTCAGGGATTGAATCCTCATCTCTTATGTCTCCTGTTTTGGCATACAGGTTCTTTACCACTAGCACCACTTGGGAAGCCCACAAGCAGTTTAGCAAACATTTATTTTAGTGATAATATGGAGAATAGAATGGATCAGAATTAACACAAATAGCATATTTGTTGGCATATTTTTGCTTTAATCAAACTTTGACTTGAAAATGCCCAAATCTACAGTGCAGCTAGTGGATATTAATATTCATTTAATCAAATGTTTCAGTTCAGTTCAGTTCAGTCACTGAGTCGTGTCCGACTCTTCGATCCCATGAATCACAGCACACCGGGCCTCCCTGTCCATCACCAACTCCTGGAGTTCACTCAGACTCATGTCCATCGAGTCAGTGATGCCATCCAGCCATCTCATCCTCTGTCGTCCCCTTCTCCTCCTGCCCCCAATCCCTCCAAGCATCACAGTCTTTTCCAATGAGTCAACTCTTCACATGAGCTGGCCAAAGTATTGGAGTTTCAGCTTTAGCATCAGTCCTTCCAATGAACACCCAGGACTGATCTCCTTTAGGATGGACTGGTTGGATCTCCTTGCAGTCCATGGGACTCTCAAGAGTCTTCTCCAACACCACAGTTCAAAAGCATCAATTCTCCAGTGCTCAGCTTTCTTCACAGTCCAACTCTCACATTCATACATGACCACTGGAAAAACTATAGCCTTGACTATATGGACCTTTGCTGGCAAGGTAATGTCTCTGCTTTTGAATATGCTGTCTAGGTTGGTCATAACTTTCCTTCCAAGGAGTAAATGTCTTTTAATTTCATGGCTGCAATCACCATCTGCAGTGATTTTGGAGCCCAAAAAAATAAAGTCTGACACTGTTTTCACTATTTCCCCACCTATTTCCCATGAAGTGATGGGACCAGATGCCATGATCTTTGTTTTCTGAATGTTGAGCTTTAAGCCAACTTTTTCACTCTCCTCTTTCACTTTCATCAAGAGGCTTTTTAGTTCCTCTTCACTTTCTGCCATAAGGGTGGTGTCATCTGCATATCTGAGGTTATTGGTATTTCTCCCAGCAATCTTGATTCCAGCTTGTGCTTCTTCCAGCCCAGCATTTCTCATGATGTACTCTGTATATAAGTTAAATAAGCAGGGTGACAATATACAGCCTTGATGTACTCCTTTTCCTCTTTGGAACCAGTCTGTGGTTCCATGTCCAGTTCTAACTGTTGCTTCCTGACCTGCGTATAGGTTTCTCAAGAGGCAGGTCAGGTGGTCTGGTATTCCCATTTCTTTCAGAATTTTCCACAGTTTATTGTGATCCACACAGTCAAAGGCTTTGGCATAGTCAAAAAAGTAGAAATCAAATGTTTAGTGTGTCCAAAAGAGTGTGTAATAATCTGCAGGCTTCATAAACATATAAAGAACTCTGGATAGATGTTCTGCTATGATCATGAAAGTCTAAAATGAAAATTTCACAAATTCTGTAGTAATTCTTTCAGTATTTTGTCACCTAAATCATTCTTCTTTATAGGCAACTAAAGCCTCTTCTGCTTTAATTAAATTCCTTTCTTTTCTTCAAGGTCTATGGCCATGTGACAAAATGGCAAATAACTTCCCATTATACCCTATAGCTGAAATGATGTCCCAAATCCACGATGTACTAACATGTCCTACAAATCTTTTCAATCATAGATGTGATTGATGTTTAATATGTGTTTATTTTAAGACGTATCTTAACAATCCAGATTCATGCCTATTTCTCATTTGTGTTATTGACAAGCAGAGTCTAGTACAGACTTGAATATAAATTGGCTGTGTTATCCACAAAATTCACTGATACCTCAGGAATGTGACAAAGTTAAAATGAGGTTTCAGAGGGAGGCAGTCCTAATCAAATCTGACTGATGTCTCAATGATAAGAGGAAATTTGGATACAGAGAGAAATACTAGGTATGTTCAAACACAGAGGAAAGACATTTGAGGACACAGCCAGAAAGTGGGTATCTGCAAGCTAAGGAGAGCAACCTCAAAGAAACCACAGCTGCCAATACCTGAGCCTTGGACTTCCAGCCTCCAGAACTATGAAAACATAAATTTTGTTGTGAAAACTCACTCAGTCTGTAATATATTGTTATTGCAGCCCTCATGCATTAAAAAAATGTACAAAATAAGCCATAATTAATGCAATTATTTGACAAAAATCTAGTGAAATTTTAATATGTAGATTAAGTGAAAATGTAAATATTCATATTTAGCTTTTCTTCATGCATTAAATATACTTTTACCTTTCCTGAATTCCTATATTTTTTCTTTAATTTGCTGCAAGTTCAGAAACTGAATACGTTATAGTGTCTCAAACTTACTTGATAATGAAAACTGTTATCTCTATTGCTAATTTAATCTCAAAAGTTACATCTTCAGCATCTGTGCACTACAGTAACACTTCCCAGTAACATTCTAAAATAAATGAATTTTCTCTGAAGAGTGATTTCAATCATATCTTTATATACATGATGAATTTAATGCAAACATAAGGCATGACTCAAATACATCTAAATATCATATCACAGGGTATAGCATATAAGGTCTTAGTTCTAGAAATCAATAGGAAATTCATAAGAACTCACTCAGGCATAAATTTTGCAAATCATTCAGTACATTTACAGTTCTCATATTATTTTTTAACTATCTAAGCATTTAAATTCTGTCTGTTTGAGAACTACTTCCTGTATATTATCCATAGCAAAATTAGAAACATATACACAGTAAGTACTCAAGAATGTGTGGAAAGAATGGACAATCCTGTTAGCTTACTGGAAGTGAGTCTCTAAGGAATGTCATTGTTTTCATCAAACTCTGATCTCTGTTTCCACCTCACAGTTTGGCATTTTGTCCCAGTGTTTTGTCCAATGATAGTCTTTGAAACAAATGATTGATTTTGACTCTTCACTGCAACACATTAGAGCATTGAGAGAAGGTAAATTTAATTAGTGAATTGGTATGAAATTTCTGAAAATAATGGTGGTGAGTAAACATTAGTTAGGATTTGTAACGGGCTTAAGTAAAATTCAATGCATGTTTAAACATCATAAAAGAACATAGTATAGTCAAGAGGTAAAACTAGGATCAAGCTGCTTGCATTTGAACCCATCCTTCACCATTTAGTAACCTGTGAATTTGAGGAAGTTATTGACCATTTGATAACTTTGTTTTCACAATTATAAAATCAGACAAAAAATAATATTTATCTCATAAGAATGTCAAGAATGTTATATGCACTATCTTTGTGAAGGCATACTGAAAATGTATGACACAGAGAATATTCTGTAGAAGCAAACAAATAAATGAATACACAATTATTATCTGCAACAATTCTACCACTCAACAAAGGTATTCTTTCTGTTTCTCCTTTAAGTTTTATCTTATGTAAATGAGCCAATACCACACATGTTAATGTGAAACATGCATCACTATGAAATCACAGTTAAATTTAACATTTTATAGAATCGCTGATAATTTGTTTGAGTTTAGAAATTATTGCAATTGATGGAAAAATGGAGAAGTCACAAAGGGACTTAATTCTTCCTATTCTTAAATTACATCCCCTGATGAACAGACCAGTTTCACTGCCTATGACCTCACTTTGATTCACCAAAAGACATCTAACCATATCAAGTATTTTATTTTTCCACTTTTACTTAGTTTAACGCAAAAAAATGAATAACTTGATCAGGGTGAAATATCTACAACAGTGTGAGAATTCTGCTGTTTCTGTCAGAATTTTGCCTCCAGAGGCAGGTCTGTCTACACTTAATCTTTCCTATTTCTTTGGTCTTCTGATCAAAGTTTGTTCTGACTTTTTTAGTAAGTTCATCGGTCATTCTCCTTTGATGAAAACCAGTTCACGGACAAATCAAATGTATCTTTCTCTAATCTTATGCAACTCTATGAGGAGTCACATAAAAATGGAATCAAGTTCTTAGATATCAAAGGATCACCAAGCTAAAGGAGAAATTGAGCTCTAAGGGAATAACTTCTTATTGAAAAAAAATCTGAAGTCCAAGGGAAAAAATAACCTTTCATAATTGCCTTGTTATCATTCGATTTATTCTTTTTAGCGTACTCTAGCCTCTTCTTAAAGGTCTTTGTTCATGACAAATTATTTTACTAATGTGGAAATCCAAATGTGTATAAACATGACTGCATAATAAGACAATTGTGAATGCATATAATACCACAACTAAACATTTAAAACTATTTAATATATTGATTTCCATTTTAGCCTAATTATAAATTGGGTCAATACATGAAAATAACTTCATGTTATCCAAAGTTTTATCCCCTGTTCAGTATAATTTCAAGGGCACTGCATTAAAACTAATCTGCTTAATATCACAAATAAAAGAATATTTGATGCTTATGAAATAAGAATGCTTTGTGGCATCCATCAAAATTACACGTTTAGCTTAATCCTGCTAAAAATAAAGTATATCTTTGAAATTTTGACTTATAATTTTACAGTGGCCCCACATAATTCAAAAATATAAAATTTGACACATATTAAGCATCTTTTTGACAGGGAGCTTATGACCTTGAAAGACATATTATTCTAGCTAATGAGCAATTCCAAGGGTATCTTCTCTATTAAGCCAAACATGATTGCTCTCTCAGTGCAATTCATTGGTCCTAGATCTGTTCTCAAGAGTCATCAGGAAATATTAAGACACTTTTACATGGCAGACCTTTAAGTGCTAAATATGCTACTCTGCCCCCCTAATTGCTCTTTCCCAAAAGGAGTATCAGATGACAGTTAAAGCATATATACAGGCTTTCATTAACAGAAAAGAATCAGAGAATGTCAATTTGATGAGCTATCTGTGTCCAATTTGGATCCTTGGGGAAGATTTCAACCCTGAGCCACATTGATTTAATTAAAATCCTAAAATATTAGCTAACGAAATAAGTCACCATTTAAAGTCCTTCAACTACAGTTTTAAAGTCAAGCTGGCCCTTCAGGCATGTTTTGAATGTATAGATTTCTACATCTTTGCTGTAGTGACTGGTAATTTTTTTTTTTCCTCCAGTGCTGTCCTCAATATAAATTGATGAGGACAGTCCACATACAATAGTATAATGCTTATTCCTGTGTTTGGACTGCTGGCCAAGCAATTCTTTCCCATTGAACACTGGCAGCACACTGTCATTCTTCTATAAATTTCCATTTTTATGAGTTTTCTTTGCAATTTGGCCTGGGAGATGGGATTCTGGTAAGTTCTAAAGGGTATGATAACCAAGAGACTTTGGAGTTTAGCAGGGACAGAAATGATTCCAACCCAAATGCAAGCATTTGTGTCATTGTCCTCCTCAGAAATATAGCATTTTGGGGGGTTCATTGTTTTTGACCAGGCAGAGTAAGTCAATCCTGCAAACAGAGGATATTTGAGGGTTCTAAAAATGCAGTAAAGTTTTAAAATCAAAGCATCTCAGGTAGCCATAAACTGCAGACAGCTGCCCGTGAGAACGGGGTCCTTTGTCCGAAGGACACAGCTCTGGGAGCTGCCTCAGTCCTTGAGGGTTTGCTTGCAAACATAGCTCTCTGTCCCGCCACCCCAGAGATTAGGCGCTTATTTACTGCAGGCACCTGGAGTTCTGTGCAAACTTCTCACGCACAGAGAAATGTTATCTGGTGTAAGAAATAATAACAGGGAGCCATTCCAATGCTCTCAAGATTTCTTGTGACTGTTTGTAAGATGTATAGGCCAACCAAGAAAAAATGTCAACTGTCTTGTCTCTCTCACGCTCTTCTGTATAAATATGAGATGCTGAATAAAGTTCGTGTCAGACTGCGTCCCTTCGTGGAGACGTGTCTGAACCTCTCGACCCCATCTTTGTTGTAGTCTCTTGCTTTAGTTTCTTTCTTAGCCCCGCCATGCACGTTCTCGGGACCTGATCGACTTTGCCGGCTGGCACCGGCAATAAACAAATTTTAGACTTAACTTTAAAATACTAAGTGGCCAACACACAACTGTATTACTTCTCAACTCCTCAGATAGTTATGAAACTATAGTACGCTGAAGAATCACTATAACACCAGTGGGGAAAATTTACAAACACAACCCCTTTTATGAATACCTGGGATCTATAACATTATGCTATTTAATACACTGATATAGGTAGCTGCTGCTACTGCTGCTAAGTCGCTTCAGTCATGTCCAACTCTGTGTGACCCCATAGACGGCAGCCCACCAGGCTTCCCCGTCCCTGGAATTCTCTAGGCAAGAACACTAGAGTGGATTGCCATTTCCTTTTCCAGTGCATGAAAGTGAAAATTAAAAATGAAGTCGCTTTGACTCTTCACGACCCCATGGACTGCAGCCTACCAGGCTCCTCCGTCCATGGGATTTTCTAGGCAAGAGTACTGGAGTGGGGTGCCATCACCTTCTCTGGATATAGGTAGCAGAACATTTCAAAACTAACCTTGTGAGTTGATTTTCAGTTGAATTTATAAAGGCATGATTTTTGGAATAGTTTCAAAGGTAGGCTTCATACTCGGATCACATAGTAGCTCTGCACTCATGTCTAGATGCAGTATTTGAAATGATCATTTACTTCTGAATAGGACTGGATGATTTCAAAATCTCTAATTCTGAATGTTGAAGATTTTTAAGAATTTAACATTAAATTGCATATGAAAAGCAAAGGCAGAACAGCAAGATAATGGATATGACAACCAAAAACAGAGATACTCATAATACAAGACTAAGACAGAATAAGAAATCATCAAGGCTGGATATTTAAGAAAGTCATCCTGAAGGTTTGCCTTTGACAGTGGGTGGTATCTACATCAGACAAAGCTGAAGAGCACTCAGAAAAAATGAAGGTAAGGAAGGGGGCACAATTTAGAATGTTGGGAGGCCTATTTGACAAATCATACGGAGTAGAGATAAATTTATCTGGAAATTTGAAATGAGACCATATTTTGGAAATCATTAAATTATAAAGAGAAAAATTTGACAATAGGAAAACACCAAATAAGAGAAATGTGATTTCAACTGCACTTGAAGTTATTTTTTTCAACAGTAGACATGACAGTTTGAATAATGAAAAGAAACCAAAACAGAAAAAAATCAAGAGCCTCTTACAACAGTCCAGCAAAAAAAACTAAGTAGATTTTGAAGATGAATGTTGGAAATAGGAGAGGAAAAGCAAGGGGAAAGAAAAGGAAGAGCAGTCTCAAATTCTTTCCAGGTTTCAGTCATTAGATGCAATTATAAATTATAATTTGTAATTATAAATTATATAATTTATATACAATTATATAATTTGATTATTCTTACAACTATATGAGGTTGATATTATTATTATCTTTGAGCAGATAAGGATATTGACAAAGATTTTAAGGAACTTGTTTGAGCATACACATAAGTGGCAGAATTACTATTAGAAGCAAGTTCTAGAATTAGAACCTAAAACTTCTAATCATTGTATTGTTTAAACTAACAAGTTTTTTTAAGCTGTATTGTATGTTACACTTATGCTCTCACCCCATTACTAATTTACAAATATGGGAAATATGGGCAGAATTTTTAAATACCACTGTGTATATAATTTGGAACAGTTCCCGTGGTAATTGACCATGGTGACACGGTTCTTTTATTTCTCTCATATGACACGTGAAATCTTCAAACTGCATCAATTGGTATGGAGGGACATAAAAGGAGAGGAAGTTGATGATGAATTTGATAGTTAAAAGCCTGTTTCTCTAAACTTTTGCTGGCATTATTAGATCTGGTAAATTCATGAGAATGAGTTAACTGCAAAGATAACAGAGTATAGTCATTCTAGCATAAACTTAATTTAAATGTTCACAGATGATATCCATATTACCAACTGGTTTAAGTAAAACAAAAGAATTCACAGTAGAACAAAAGTAATTTAGTAAAATATACTAACTTGTGCATAGAATCTGCAATATTGGAAATTCCAGATTCTGAATGTCTACAAAGGCAGAATCTATAGCCAAGGTCACTGTTGGGTTCTCTATTCACACCCCATAACCATTCCCATTTGGGAACCATATGCTTAAGAACAAGCAAAGAGATACAGTCCCTGCCTTTTACAAAGGCCAGGTATGTCCATCAGCACATCTTTCAAAGAGCAATTATTACCTTTCATGTAATTTTATTTTGCCTACCTCCAAATCTTATTTAATTCTGACTAGCAGAATATGACAGAGAAGGCAATGGCACCCCACTCCAGTACTCTTGCCTGGAAAATCCCATGGACAGAGGAGCCTGGAAGGCTGCAGTCCATGGGGTCGCTGAGGGTCGGGCAGGGCTAAGCAACTTCACTTTCACTTTCATGCATTGGAGAAGGAAATGGCAACCCACTCCAGTGTTCTTGCCTGGAGAATCCCAGGGACGGGGGAGCCTGGTGGGCTGCTGTCTATGGGGTTGCACAGAGTCGGACACGACTGAAGCGACTTAGCAGCAGCAGCAGCAGAAAATGAACTGCCACACTGCACCTAAACTGCAAGGGATTCTTGAAAAAAAAATTTCCTGACTTCTGACTTAGTGAGGCAAGGTTCAAAAGGAATATTATTTTCAAATAGATACAGCATTAAATACAGTTGTTATGTCACTGCAAATCATAAATATCCATTAGAACTCAGATCTTACTGGCCACACATTATTCATACATACAATACGTACTGCTGCTGCTGCTGCTAAGTCACTTCAGTCGTGTCCGACTCTGTGCGACCCCATAGACGGTAGCCGACTAGGCTCCTCTGTCCCTGGGATTCTCCAGGCAAGAACACTGGAGTGGGTTGACATTTCCTTCTCCAATGCATGAATGTGAAAAGTGAAAGTGAAGTCGCTCAGTTGTGCCCGACTCTTAGCGACCCCATGGACTGGAGCCTACCAGGCTCCTCCGTCCATGGGATTTTCCAGGCAAGAGCACTGGAGTGGGGTGCCATTGCACTTCTTCCCTATTTAAACTTCCAAACAATAGCATGTATCCAAACAAACATACTACCTTTTATACAGATAAAAGTGATCACCTTTTTCTATAAAGAAGTCAATTCAGTTACTGAATGTACAAGTCCAAAATGTCTGAGTAATATCCTTTCCTCCTATAGAGCAGTCATAGCTTAGTCTGGACATATTTTAATTGATAGGCAAAATAAAGTTAACCAATACCCAACACATACTATGTAAATATGAAGGGGAGAAAAAGGGAAAACTGAAATATTTAAATAGACAGATGGATGGAGGGGTATAATGTTGAGCACAAGAAATATAGTCAATATTTTAATTATAATTTTATATATAATTATAACTTTGTGTGGTTCAGTTCAGTTCAGTCGCTCAGTCATGTCTGACCCTTTGCAACCCCATGGACCGCAGAATGCCAGACTTCCCTGTCCAGCACCAACTCCTGGAGTTTACTCAAACTCAGGTCCGTTGAGTCGGTGATGCCATCCAACCATCTCATCCTCTGTCGTCCTCTTCTCCTCCCACCTTCAATCTTTCCCAGTATCAGGGTCTTTTCTAGTGAAAAGTTATTTGCATCAGGTGGCCAAAGGACTGGAGTTTCAGCTTCAGCATCAGTCCTTCCAATGAAGATTCAGGACTGATTTCCTTTAGGACAGACTGGTTGGATCTCCTTGCAGTCCAAGGGACTCTCAAGAGTCTTCTCTAACACCACAGTTCAAAAGAATCAATTCTTTGGCACTCAGCCTTATTTATAGTCCAACTCTCACATCCATACGTGACCACTGGAAAAACCATAGCTTTGAGTAGATGGACCTTTGCTGGCAAAGTAATGTCTCTGCTTTTGAATATGCTTTGTAGGTTGATCAGAGCTTTTCTTCTAAGGAGCAAGCATCTTTTAATTTCATGGCTGCGGTCACCATCTGCAGTGATTTTGGAGCCAGAAAAATGAAACTGTTTCCATTGTTTTCCCATCTATTTGCCATGAAGTGACTGGACCAGATGCCATGATCTTAGTTTTCTGAATGTTGAGTTTTAAGCCAACTTTTTCTCTCTCCTCTTTCACTTTCATCAAGAGGCTCTTTAGTTCTTTGCTTTCTGCCATAAGGGTGGTGTCATCTGCATACCTGAGGTTATTGTTATTTCTCCTGGCAATCTTGATTCTAGCTTGTGCTTCATCCAGTCTGGCATTTCATATGATGTACTCTGCATATAAGTTAAATAAGCAAAGTGTGGTATATAACCACAAAATAGCAAAGCACTATGCTGCACACCTGAAACTAATATTATATTTATGCTTCAATAATTTTTTTAATAAGACCATGGTTGGTCCTGAGTCTACTTTTCCCAATATGTACTTTATGTTCATTAAGCTCTCACCTAGTGGCTCAATTGGTCAATAATTTTTACCTGGAAATGTGACACAAAACTGAATTTCCTATGGAGGCCTTTAGTTATTTTACATTTACTAGAAGCTCTTACTATCCATTAACTTTTCCAAAAGACATGAAAACACTTGAAGAACTTCAGGATTCTCTGGGCTTATTAGTAATCTTTCTTCTCAGATTGGGTTACCAAAAAGCCTATATTCCTTTAACAATCAAAGTCAATTACCCTTCTAGCACAATAAACTTTTTATTTTTTTTTTTAATTCTAGTTCTAGGGATTCTCAGATAACCAGGCAGAAATTTTAGCTACCAATTAACTGGAACTGCGCTGTATCCTTGGGTACTATAAACTAGCAGATCCCAGAGTTATGGAGGATTGAAAATAAACAGAATCATGAACACTGCAACTTTCAATTTTTTGATGCTGCCACCAATTTTTACATTTTATTAAAGATGCAGTCTTGATTTTGGTTTACTATGCTGATATGAAAGATACAGTCCAGAAGTTTCCACTTGGTTGTCTGTGCTGCTGCTGCTGCTGCTAAGCCGCTTCAGTCGTGTCCGACTCTGTGAGACCTCATAGATGGCAGCCCACCAGGCTCCCCCGTTCCTGGGACCTCCAGGCAAGAACACTAGAATGGGTTGCCATTTCCTTCTCCAATGCATGAAAGTGAAAAGTGAAAGTGAAGTCACTCAGTCGTGTCTGACTCTTATCAACCCCATGGACTGCAGCCTACCAGGCTCCTCTGTTCGTGGGATTTTCCAGGCAGGAGTACTGGAGTAGGTTGCCATTGCCTTCTCTGTGGTTGGCTATACCATCCCATAAGTCAAAGAGCCACATAGATACTCTCAGTTGATTATATTTCTTCTAACCATACATTAGAAATTGAGATATATCCACAGAATTTATTTATAGATGAACTGAGCTACTTTGAGGGAGTCTTGGGCCAAACTACATTTACCATCTGCCCCCAGAAACATGTAAAATGCAGTTTTATTCAGTTTCAACTGGATAAAAGTGTTAGTTCAAGAATCCGTGTCATTCTGTGAGTGTTCTGTGGATCTTTCTTTCTCTGAGCACAATAACCCCAGGAAATAGGCACAGGTCTCCTTTGACAAGCTAGGTGAAAGGTTTACAGAATCTTTGTGCAACATTATTCTAGACTCCTTCCTCAAGGTTATTCAAACTTCCCTTTTCTAAGCTGCCTTTTGGAAATTATCAAGATTCTCTGACTCTTTAATAATGAGTCTAGTGAGATCTTTTTGCAGAAAGAAATTTCTGAGAAATTTACTTTTCTTACTGCCCATTTTGTTTGTTGCTAGGTACCAATGATAAATTAACCACAGCCAAAGATCATTGCAGACTGGGACATTCTGGTTGCAACCTTGGCTCTGAAATCTACATGCAAAACTATACCCACTTTGTAGCACTTAATGCTCTAGTTAGTGGCCAGGTGAGTATGATCATTCAAGTAGATTTTAGAGCCACAGTGACAAAGAAGCCTCTGCTGCCTCAAAGCCCCATCCTCTTCATTTACATCATAAAGTCAATTTCTAGGCTCCAGGAGTCAGCCATCTTCTCAGCTTTCAAAGGAGAGAAACTATAACCCTTCTCAATGATGTTAGTCATCACTGAGCAATACAATTTGCCTTGATGAAGAGAGAATAAGTTGGTTTAATTTGCAAAGTTTACTCAAGTACTCCTATTTCTGTACATCATCTGGTTCCTTCCATACTATATTGAAGACGGTTTGTCATCACAACTTTATTTAGTATGAAATGAAATTAATCCTAGTTAGTTTTAACCAAAAGTAATTTTTTATTTTTTATTTTTTTTTAGGTGGCTCACAGAGTCTCAAGATGGCATATAAACAACTCTGAGGCTAAGTTGTCAGAAATGCCCAAGCAATGCAATTGCCAGATTTAGCAAATAAAAATACAGGACATCAGATAAAACTGCATTTCAAATAAGCAATAGACCTATCTCCCTTAAAGAATCTGGTGGATTTACAATCTATGTGTTAAAAGATTTATTCGCTCATACTTGTTGCTCACTTAAATTTGGTTTGTTAGTTTATCTGATAGTAAAACCTAAGTCACATGTGTTAATCCGAGTTTGATAGGAGCCAGGCCATGTGAGCTTCCTATTTTCTGTCTTACGCTCTGTGCTCAGTCATGTCTGACTCTTTGCAACCAAGGCTCCTCTGTCCATGGAATTTTCCAGCAAGAATACTGGAGTGGGTTGCCATTTCCTCCTGCAGGGGATCTTCCCTACCCAGGCATTGAGCCAAGTCTTTTACATCTCCTGCACTGGTGTCCAGATTCTTTACCTACACCACCTGGGAAGCCCCATTTTCTGTCTCGGGAAGACACAACTCACAAACTAGGCAATTAATGAAAATAGGGAGGATATTCAAAGGTAATGGATAGCTAAACAAATGAACGTCCATGAAACTCTGCAGCTGGGTCTTCGAAATGTGAGTGTACCTCCACTAGTCCATTAGATGTTATTAGATTTAATCACAGTGAAATACTTTAACTCAAATATTTTAAAGTGAAACAATAAGTAATTTATGTTCAAGTAATAATTAAAATATCTCTTCGTTAATTCTCCCACATTGGAAAATTATTCAGCATTGTGGACGGCCAGTTCTCTCCATTTTAGAATACTCAATGAAAAAATATTAGCTCCCTGAAAATAATGTCCTAATAAAGAACCAATTAAGTCCTTAAATGTGTTATTTCTTCCAAATGTTCAAACTCTTTTTCTAACCATTTTTATTTTTAGATAAAGAGAATAAATTATATAATTATAGGAAACTCTTGGGCTTTTCTACATTTTATCTTTCTACAGTATGTGAATGATAGTATATATGGAGCTTTTCAAAGCAAGCCTAGAGGGCTTTGGCATTCAGAGATTTGAGTCATGAGCTATCAGCTCACTGCAGCATTCCACTGGAATGTTATACATTGTTCAGACAATTCATTTTTATGGTATTTTGTACTCAGAATGCTTCAGAAAGAAACTAAAATGCCACCCAATTATTCCCAAATCAAATACTGGTTGCATGGCTGTTTGAGAGATACACAGTTTTGGTTTACAAAATAACTAGCTAGTATGAAAATCAGAAAGGACCTCAGGGTACAGCAACACTCCAAATAGTGAGGGATATGAAATATTACGGAAAATGTGGAAAGAGGAATTCCCAATCAAAGTGGAAATGTGTCCACAGGATAAACTCTCAAAAAATTAAAAGTATTACTCAGACCAAGACTTCTCTCTATTTCTGAACCACCTATTTTTTTTTTTAAACAGAAGCTGGAGAATAACATTGAGACCACAAAATGCCACTCAACATACATGAGTTTGGTGAGTATTATTTTTAAAATACTTATGATAGATTATTTTTAAATGTTCCAAGTCTGCTATCCTACCCACAAAAACTCCTAGAACATGATGCCATCAAAAGCCGGAGTCGATGTCCCCACCTCATTCAGTCCAGGATGACCTTGATTTGTTTTGGCAAAAGTAGTGTGGTATAAGTGAAGGTGACCTTGATCTAAATGGAGGTGTAAAAAGGTGCTGCACATATCTGTTCACTTTCTTGAAGCCATCATTTGAGCAAGTTTGGGCTATCTTGCTGAAAATGAAGGATCATGTAGATCAGAGATGGGTTATCTCATCTGAAGTAATTCTAGACCAGCCAACCCTTAGCTTACCATCCAGCTGACTGTACTATTATGTGGGACTCTAGGTACCTGTATATTAGATTAATATTTTTTCACAGATCACCAATTCTGTTTATTTTTCAAGGTTTTATTTTTCTATTTGTCATTTTAGATATACATTTTTTTCTATGTCTTTACATTCACTAATGTTTTGTGGTGTCTGATCTCTTGATCTTACATATTTTTCACTCATATATTTTATTTTTCACCTCTAATAGTTTGATCTGGATATTTTTATGTCTTTTATTACTCCACTTGGTATGCACACACTTTTCTACTATTCACTTAAACATAAGGAATATATTTATAATAGCCTTTTTATCATTCCTATTTTCTAACTCTATTATCTGTGTCAAATTTAGTTCTATTTCTATTAACTGATTTATCTTCTCATCATAGGTCATAATTTCTTATTTTTCATGCTTATTAATTTTATTGAATGAAACAGAATTTTGTTTTGGGTGTTGGAGCTATGTCTGCATGTTCATGAATGTTCATTCTTCTAAATACTTTGAGGCTTCATTTTGCTGTGCAGTTTCCCTGGTGGCTCAGATGGTAAAGGGTCTGCCTGCAATGAGGGAGACCCGGGTTCAATCCCTGGGTCGGGAAAATCTCCTGGAGAAGGAAATGGCACTCCACTCCAGTATTCTTGCCTAGAAAATCCCATGGACGGAGGAGCCTGTTAGGCTACAGTCCATGGGGTCGCAAAGAGTTGGACACAACTGAACGACTTCACTTTCACTAAGTTACTTGGGAACAATTTGATTCATTATTTCACAGTTTGTTTTTAAGCTTTCTTAGGGAGAAGGAAATGGCAACCTACTCCAATATTCTTGCCTGGAGAAACCTGTGAACAGTGGAGCCTGGAGGGCTGCTGTCCATAGGGTCTCACAGTTGGACATGACTGAAGCGACTTAGCATGCATGAATGCATTGGAGAAGGAAATGGCAACCCACTCCAATATTCTTGCCTGGAGAATCCCAGGGACAGAGGAGCCTGGCGGGCAGCCATCTGTGGGGTTGCACAGAGTCGGACACAACTGAAGCAACTTAGCAGCAGCAGCAGCAGACAGTTCCAAAAAAGCATTGAAGAAAAAATTATGCCCCACTACTGAAGAAATTTCTTTCTGAAAACTCTTACGAATGTCCCTTGTTTTAGGAGGTCTTTCCCTTTGGCTGGAACACAAATTATTCTTGATGCCATGTGAACACCAAGGATTGTTCTGCCTTATTCTTCCTATGGGTCTTTCCCAGGACTCAAATTTCCTCACACACATGCATTTGTCAATATACAGGTTAAGATATGAGCAATCCCCTTTGTTTCTATGATGTTTGCTCTGTGTACAGCTCTCTATATGGCACTCTGCTTCATTAGTTTTGTTTATTTTTAACTATTTTATATTGGAGTATAGATGATTAAGAACATTGTTTTACTTTCAGATGTACAGAAAAGTGATTCAATTATACACATACATGTGTGTGAGTGTTAAATAGCTTCAGTCACATCCAACTCTTTGTGACCCTGTGGACTGTAGCCTGCCAGGATCCTCTGTCCATGGAATTCTCCAGACAAGAATACTGGAGTGGGTTGCCGTGCCCTCCTCCAGGGGATCTTCCTGACCCAGGGATCGAACTCACGTCTCTTGAGTCTCCTGCATTGGCAGGCAGATTCTTTACCACTAGCACCATCTGAAAGCCCATACATATACACATATCTTATTTTCAAGTTATTTTCCCATATAAGTTGTTACATAATATTAAGCAGAGTTCCCTGAGCTATACAGTTGGTCCTTGTTGGTTATCCATTTTAATATGGCAGTGTGTACATGTCAATCCCAAACTCCCTACCTACCCCTCCCCTATGTTCCCCCTGTAACCATAAGTTCATTCTCTAACTCTGTGGGTCTGTTTCTGTTTTGCAAATAAGTTCATTTGCCATTTTTAGATTCTGCATGTAAGTGATATCATATGGTATCTACCTTTCTCTGTCTGACTTATTTCACTCAATAAGACAATCTCTAGCTCCATCCATATTGTTGCAAACAACATTATTCCATTCTTTTTAATGGCTGAGTAATGTTCCATTATATATATGTACCACATCTTCTGTATACATTCATCTGTCAATGGACATCTAGATTGCTTCCAAGTCTTGCCTACTGTAAGCAATAAAATGTAATAAAACAAGAAAAGACATAGAAAAGTACACAAATTAGGACAGAAAAAATAAAACTGCCTTTTTTCACAGATGACATGATTTTCTACGCAGACAATCTGACAGAATCAACAAAAACACTCCTAGAACTACTAAATGATTATAATAAAATTACAGGATAGAAGGTTAATACATAAAGGTCAATCACTTTCCTATATATCTTCAATGCATAAATGGGGTTTGAAATTAGAGTACCATTAATAGTTGCACCTCAAAATGAGATACTTAGATATAAATCTAACATAATATATACATCTCTAATATATACATCTCTCCATGGGGTCACAAAGAGTTGGACATGACTGAGTGACTGAACAACAACGAGAAAAATTACCAAAATTCTGATGGAAGAAATCAAAGAAAAACTAAATAGGTATTCCATTTTTATGGATAGGAAGACACAACAGTTTCAAAATGTCAGTTCTCCCCAAATTGATATATAGATTCAATGCAACCTCAAAAATATCCCAGCAAGTTATTTTGTGAACTTGCTGAGGCAAAAGACCCAGAATAATCAACACAACATCGAAGAAGAACAAAGTTGGAGGGTTGATACTTCTGGACTTCAAGACTTAATATAAAGCTATTGGAATCAAGACAGTGGTACTGGTGAAAGAATAGGCAAATATAATAATAGAACAGAATAGAGGCCAGAAATAGACCCACATAAGTATAATCCACTGATCTCTCACAAAGGAGCAAAAGCAGACAGTAGACCCAAGATATCTTTTTAACAAATAGTGTTGGAACAACTTGACATTCACATGCAAAAAGGAAAGAAAGAACCCAGACACAGAACACACACCCTTCACAAAAATTAGCTTAAAATGGGCCACAGGCATAAATGCAAAGCTATAAAATGTATAAAAGATAATACAGAAGAAAATCTAGATGACCTTGGGCATGGTGATATCTTTTTAGATATAACAGCAGAGGCACAAACCATGAAAGGAGCAACTAATAAGCTAGCTATTATAGTACTTATAGTACTAGATATTGTGAAGATAAAACCATTTCCAAATCAGTTTTTGTAAAAGGATATTTGAAGATCTAACTCATTTGGTCTTTTACTTCAGCAAGTTTACAGACTATGAAAGTAATCTAGAATTGGAATTAAAATAGATGGGCACTTTTTATTTTAAAATATGTAAGGAAATACTCCTTAAAACTGGATCTGTGCAGTCTTTGTTTATAGATGTAAATTGTGATATCCCTTGTTTACACTAACAAGTAGATGGACAAGAAAAAATTAGTTGTTCAATTGTTTAATCTATCTCTATTATATCCCCAAATGACATGGTCACTTATCAAAATTATTATTAATGAACTCTCCACTGACAAATCAATTTGATCTTCCATCAATATTGTTCAAATAAAAAAACTGAAAAACAACTGATTAGAAAAAGGATCTGTTACATAGCAATTCAAATAATTTATTTTCTCAACTTCTACATCAATATTGTGAATAGTTCCTTTGGTGCCTCTGAGATTCTTACATCCCAGCACAATCTTCTATAATAAATTAGAAGTAGATTAGAGGGTTTCCACTGTTGTGTAAAATGTGAGAAGGGTGATTTTTAAGGAGGAGACAGAAATTTGAATCTGAATAATGATGTAAGCACTCAAAAGCAGATAAGTTGTAAGCAAAAGTAAGTACAGGAGATGAGAATTTTGGCACTGAATCCCTTACAACTGTTCGTATCTCTGAAACTCTTGGGATGTTTTCATATGTTCTCCGAAGCGTAAACATATGCTACTTTTATGTCCACTGCACTAAGATAAACTGTGTTTTCTCCTGTTTTCCTTAGCCACCTCACTTCAGCTCACTAAAATAATCAGGATCTTATAGTCAGTATGGGATTTACTGGATTCTTCTGAAACCTGAACATAGTTTTGTCTTGAGGTGATAGAGTTGGCATGGTGAGACTTTGGAATCTTTTCCAATCATATTTACATTCCAGTCATATTACATTCCAGTCATAAGATACTACTAAAACTCCTTAAAGACCCATATTCAAATATACAAATAAAAACAAGAAAGGCTTACCTGTAATTCAAAGTTGAAAAGTATATTCTATGAATATGTTCATAATTACTTTCAGATATGTTGATAATTGTATATATCAGCAGTCAGAATATGTAGTATAATTATTAACGTATCTCAAAATATTTACACATTCACATATAAACTATTGGTTTTTTAATATGGCTATGCATGTCAGTCATCTAGACAGTTAAAAAATACAAATGAAAATATAGGTTTCTGGCTCTCATTTCAAATCCACTGAATCAAAATCTCAGAGAGTGAAACCAAAGAAGTCTTTAAGCACCGGCCTTCTTATACGCATTTGGGAATTATTCCTCGGTGCGACAGTCCCTCGTGCCATGTAGGTGATCATATATACAAATTGTCAGTAATTTTCAGGGGACTGTTGTTGCTTGCATATGATACAGAGAAATTAGTAATGCATTTCATTATTGTGTTTAATTTCACATATGTGTCATGCATTGTACTTGCTTCTCTAGCAAATGGGCAGTTTTTCTTTCAATGTTCACATTAAGTCAATATGCAAAAGATCAAAATATGTTTTGTTTCAGAGTATACGTATAATAGCCATCTTTCAATAAGATTATTTTTCTCATTTAGGGAAAAATACAGGCAGAGTATATGTTTAACTGTGGTAATAGTTATTAAAGAAATTCAGCAAAAGTTGGCTTTGGAAGAGGATGATAGTATCTGTCATTCTCTTTAGTAGGCAATTCAATCATCTCAAACTCAAAATAAATGTTTATGTAACAAACATTCTTGGTTCCTTGTTGTCACCTTGATAAGCATGTAGGTCTTCATATTATGGTTTATTTTAAGTGTTATGGAGACTATTTTACATAAGAAATTGTTACTACTTTCTTTTTTAAATTGGGGTCTGGAAGGCTATGTATAACAGCACACCTGATAATTGGTTCTGTTATGAAGCACTGTCAAGGCAGATTTTCCAAGCACCAAACAAAATGCTTAACATTCATTTCCAGTCAAAAACTGCAAGGTAGTGCTTCGGCAGCAAAAAATCCCAATTCTAATTGCATAGAGTAAATCCAATTATGCCTTACATAATCCAGATGCCAAACTGACACTTAGGGTACTGCTTATGGACAAAATGTGTTGTTATCCCATGTTTTGGAAAGGAGGTGAGAAGAGGACAATTTTTTAAGTCTGAATCTTAGAGCAAAAGTTAAAATATTTCCAAGGAAATAAACTTAACGAAAGCGTTTTTTAATAACTCAGTGCATCCAGCTCTTGTCAATGTCTTTAAAAAATGTCTTACACATTTGACATCCAGGGCTTTTGAAACTTTTTCTAAAATCAATTAAATTTCAATTAATGAAGTTCAGATTATCAGATTTCCACCAGCACATACACAAAAAAAACCTTAAATAGAATTGTATAGATCATTCTTACCTGGTAGTCCTAGGTAAAAGAATAAATTTTTCTAATCCTTGCTTTCTTCATCAGTAAAATGTAGATAATATTCACTCTGCCTCATGAGGTCTTTCAAGTCTTAAATGAAATTGTACCTTTAAAAAGTTAACAAGATGCCTAGAGCATAGTAAATATTCAACAAATGTTAACTATTATCTGATTTCAAATTATTGTGTATGCTTGCATCCTACCAAATGTAATTTTTAGATCCATTTATTTAACAATTCATTTTTCAGTGCTTAGAACATGTTTCCATTTTTTGTTACTCTAACATAAAGATGAATGAAACACAGACCCCACTTGTCTTGGCTGTGGCCCACAGAAGCAGAGTTAGAGATGGGGATTTAAGAAAGTGATTCATTAAAGAATGCTTTTAGGAAAAAAATTGGATGAGTAGAAGGGGCATAAGCCAGGAAATGGAAGAAACTAAGCAAATAGAACTGTTAGAGAAAGCTTAGTTTTAGGCTAACTCTTGGGGGGATCTCTGAAGTATGAATTGCAACACAGTAGGTAGGCCCTGCCTTGAGGTAAAAGTGCTAGGACTTTGTATTAATACCTTGTCTCCATGAGGCAGAGTCTTCAACTGCCCATGAAGAAGGCTGAAGGTGTAAGCCCTTAACCAAGGAGGAGACATGGCATACTGACCAAATCAATTAAAATTGTAGAAGGTTCTCAGAAGAACAGAATAAGATACACCCAGAAACAACTGTTGTACGAACTTTAGAATCACCACTAGTCAGGTGAAACAGACACCAGGCAGGATAGGGAGGTAAATCATGTCAGTTTATTATGAAAAGTGGTCTGACAAAGTATTAAGTTTCCAAGTTTTCTCCATCAGGCTGTATTACACACTAATCCTTTACCCCATAAAAGCCTGGGGCACGTACATCCCATCTCCAACCTGGACAACTCATACTTTTCTTTCAAGACTGAAGGTGTTAGTCACTCAATCATGTCCAACTCTTTGGGATTCATTATTCCTTTCTGAATAATCTCTCCAACCACCAATTCAGCTTCATCTATATCTTCTAAAATCACCTTAGATCATTCAGACTGCTGCAACAAAAATATATGGAATCTGTGTCTTATAAACAACAAACAAATTTATTTCTCATTGAGTTGTGGAGGCTGAGAAGTCCAAGATCAAGGCTCCTGGCAGATTTGGTGCCTGATGAGGGGTGGCTCATTAGTTTATAGATGGTTGTCTCCTCACCATGTCCTCACATGTTGGAATGGGCAAAGACTTTCTGGGGTCTCTTTTATAAGGTTACTGACCCCACTCATAGGGTTCAACCTCATGACCAAATTACCTCCCAAAGGCCTCATCTCCAGATATCATCGTATTGAGTGTTAAGATGTAACATATGAATTTTGGAGGGGATATAAATATTCAGTCTATAGCACCACCTACATACAAAGTTCTCTCAAACACTTCACACTTTAGTTACTGGTTGATATTTTGTTTTAACTAGACTGAATACCCTGAATATAAAAACAATTATCTTGTTATTATATTGTTATAGTTATACATTCTAAGTAGCTTAATAAAGGTTTGGTAAATTAATAATGAATGAGTAAACATATCACATATCACTATGTGTACCTATAATCTCTCTATGCCTATAATCAGTCTAAAATATATGTGAAGTGTGCCTATTTACAGCTAGACTGCCACATGATATTGGATTTTACCTCGTGATGTTCATATAGAGTCTTAATGCCCAGCTGCTGCTGCTGCTGCTGCTAAGTCACTTCAGTCGTGTCTGACTCTGTGTGACCCCATAGACGGCAGCCTACCAGGCTCCCCCATCCCTGGGATTCTCCAGGCAAAAACACTGGGGTGAGTTGCCATTTCCTTCTTCAATGCATGAAAGTGAAAAGTGAAAGTGAAGTCACTCAGTTGTGTCTGACTCCTAGCGACCCCATGGACTGCAGCCTACCAAACTCCTCCGTCCATGGGATTTTCCAGGCAAGAGTACTGGAGTGGGTTGCCATTGCCTTCTCCGTAATGCCCAGCAGGTAAATTCAATTATAAGTTGAATTCAATATAAATTCAATTACATGTCTGAAAGTTTTTCAGATATTATATTTATAGTTCTGCATGGCACCTGTTTAAAAGGGGGTTAGAGAGAGAGAAAAAGAGAAAGATGCTTTCCCTAGAACTTTCCGAGACACATAACAGAAGCAAAGGTAAGGTTAATTACAGAAAAGTAGAGGACAACATCAAGAATAAGCAGCCATTACTTGCTAGAAAAAGCTTCAGTCTAAGCAACAGGAACAAAGGACACTCTTGCATCTCCCAGAGAAAAGTGCTGTTCCAGATTCCCTTAGAAGAATGAACTCATTCTCAAGGTATAACTATTTAACATTAATTTCTGGTAGGCTTGCCACAATCAAATGAGTTCAGGTTTTATACTCAATTAGAAAATTATACTCCAAGAAATTCCAGTAAATTTACACAAGGACCTTATATCTCTATGATCCTATGAGAGCTCATGCCCTATTTTCAGTTAAGACTATGCTTCTCCATAGAGAATTTTTATGTGCTGTTTTGTGTAACAGTTAATTTTTTTTTACAAACTTTATGCCTACCAAGCAGGATTTTGACCTCCCACAGGAGAGACAGCATCGATTAACATACAAGAGTCCATATAATAAACATGTTTATTGAGTTGAACTGGCATAGAGAGTGATCAAATTGAGCAATACTATTTTAGTTATAAAAGAATTTGAATAGAAACAAAAATGACTGAGTTGGTGTTGCCTTGGCTTGAACACTGCTGACTGGATCCAGGAAGTCTGACTCCTCAAGAAACTTCAAGAAAGGGGTGAAAGTGAAAGTTGCTCAGTCATGTCCGACTCTTTGTGAACCCATGGACTATACAGTCCATGGAATTCTCTAGGTCAACATACTGGAGTGGGTAGCCTTTCCCTTCTCCAGGGCATGTTCCCAACCCAGGGATTGAACCCAGGTCTCCTGCATTGCAGGCGGATTCTTCTTCAAGAGAGGGGTTCTTCCCTGTAAAAACTGCCATGCTTTAGATTGCCAATTTAAAAATATAACATTATTTTTGGCCACAGCCAAAAGACAACTGAGGATCCATGCAGGTGATAAGAGCAAATATAAGGATAGATTTGATATAAGAGTAGACAGCCCCTTGACCTAGCTTGGGTAAAACTCTATACATTTAGGAATGCTATTTGTGAGCAAATTGCATCTTCCTTGAAGAAGTACGAATTTTCAGTGGAGAAAAGATATGTATCTCCTTTGGTCTTGGCGTTAGTCTAACTAAAACTAAACAACTTCCCTGCCCTTTAAGGTAGCATGTGTGTGTTCCCTTACAGATATCCAAATATCTCCTTTCTATAAGGAAAACAGTCATATTGAATTATGGGCCAGTTTCACTCCAGTGTGATTTCTTCTTAACTAATTACATCTGCAATAACCCTATTTCTGAATAAGGTCACATTTTTTGAAGTATTAGGTGTTAAGAATTCAACATATGAATTTTGGGAAGATAATATTTAACCTATAACAGAACTTTCATAACTGAAATGAAATATCATATGTGCCTTTTATCTGCATCGCTGTTGCTGTTGTTTTGTTTGCCCATTTGCTTAGAAAGTTTTTATTTCTGGCACTGAAGTTGCTCCAGGATTATCTTGTATATTTTTTGCCCCAATTCTAGAATCAGTCATTTCTCAAAAGATTGTTGCTGTTTTTTTTATTGGAGAGTGGTATTAGAAACCAAGTTCTGAATGCTAGGTGTCCTCTTTGCTCCTGGGGTATCATTTTTTTAAGCCTTCTCAGATGTGGAGCAAAGAAATATATGTTTGTACACTAACCTCTGTATATGCTCATCTCTATAAACATCACTCTGTTTGTATTTATAGTAAATTAAACATGAGTTCTTACAGAAGTCTCCAAATTTCTTCTGTTACCATATGGATTATTCTACCTACCTTTCCTTGATCTGTAACCTTCCACAACAAAAGTAGAAAACCTGGCTTCTGCCATTCATTTACTGACTTGATTATTTCCAGTATACATGTAGAGCAGTATCAGAATTGCTAACTCATACTCCCTGGGAAACAATTTCACCAACTAGACTTCAGTGGTTATATGTAATCTCTTCTGCCATTTATCTTTCATTTCCCAAGTTATTGAGATCACACTTTATTCCTTACCACCTTCAATGAGGGGGTTTTATTGGTATATTTTAATATATTTATATCCTCTTGTAATAACCTCATTCTTTCCTGGGATGACTAACTTCTTAAATGGTTTCTTTTTAATTTGCATACATTAAAGCTTGATTTTGTGATGTAAAGCTCTATGGGATTTGACACATTCAAAATGTTGTGAATCCCTTATCACTGTTTAACACAGAACACTTTCACTGTCCTAAAAATTTTCTGCGCTTCACATATTCATCTCCCTTTCACCCTTGAAAGATTAGCAACCATGATAGACTCACTACCTAAAATTTTGCCTTTTTCAGAATGTCTTATAATTGGAATAAAACAGCTATATAGCCTTTTAAGACTGGCTGGGCTTCCTTCACTTAACAACATGCCTTTAAGGTTTCTCTTTGTTTTGTCTTGGCTTGATAGCTCTTTTTTTTTTTTTTTTTTTAATTGCTGAATAGTAGTTAACTACATGGGTATATCACAGCTTATCTATCCATTCACCCACTGAAAGCCATCTTGGTTGCTTCTAGTTTGGGAAAATATCAATAAACCACTATAAACACTAATGTACTATACATTTTTTCTGTTGATAAATGTTTCAATTCAATTGGCCAAATATTTGAGTGATTTCTGAATTGTCTGGCAAGATTTCATTTCACTTTGCATAAAACTTCCAGACTATTCTCCAAAGTGGCTGTACCATTTTGCATCCCCAGAACAATGAATGAGAACTCCTGTTGCTCCACATCCTTATCAGTGTTTCATATTATCAGTTTTCTGGATTTTCACCATTACAACTGCTGTGTCATTAATGGCATCTCGCTGTTATTTTAACCTACAAGTTAATAATGACAAATACAGTAGAGTATCCATTTATATTCTTTGTTGCCATTTTTGTTCATTCACTAAGTTCTGCCGGACTCTTTGTGACCTCATGGACTGCAGCATGCCAGGCTTCTCTGTCCTCTACTAACTCCCAGAGTTTGCTCAAAATTCAAAGCCATTGAGTTGGTGATGCTATCTAACCATCTCTCCCTCTTCTGCCTCCTTCTCCTTTTGCCTTCAATCTTTCCCAGCATCAGGGTCTTTTATATGCTTACCTGTCATCTATTTATCATCTTTGGGGAGGTGTCTGCTCAGAGCTCTGCTTGTTTTTCAAGTTGTTTGTTTTCTTACGTCTACTTTTAAGAGTCCTTAGTATATTTTGGATACTAGTACTTTATCAGATATGTGTTCTGCAAATATTTTCTCTATTCTGTAGCTAGTCTCATTTCCTTTACAGTGTATTCAAGAGAGCTGAAGGTAATTTTAATTATATCCAATTTACCTTACTTTTTTCTTTTACAAATGATGTTTTTGGTGTTTTATCTAAAAAAATTATTGCTAAACTCAAGGTCACTGAGATTTTCTACTATGCTATTTTATTTTTTTATTTTTTTAAGTCAATACTTTTCTCCTTTATTCTTTATCAATAATACTAAAAACCATTCACTTAACATTTACTGTGTGCCAAATAAGCACTTTATGGTTAGTAATAATCATTAACTCCTCACCACAAAACTATGACGTAGATAGTATTGGCTCCATTTTATGCTATTTTATAAAAGTCTTATAGTGTTGCTTTTAACATTTAGGTCTATGATTCATTTTTGAGTTAACTTTGGTGACAATTGTAACATTTTAGCTAGATTCTTTTTTTTTTTTTTTTAGTGAGAGGCATGTCAGTATCTGGGCTTCATAAGTGGCGCTAGTAGTAAAGAACCTGCCTGCCAATGAAGGAGACATAAGAGACACAGGTTCAATTCCTGGGTCTGGAAGATCCCCTGAAGGCATGCCTGGCAATCCACTCCAGTATGCTTGCCTGGAGAATCCCAGGACAGAAGAGCCTGGCAGGCTGCAGTCCATAGGATCACAAAGAGTCAGACATGACTGTAGTGATTTCACACACACACACCAGTACCCAGTTGTTTGGGCATCAAATCATTTCTCCATTGAATTTCCTTTACTCTTTTTCCAAAAATCATTTGATTGTATTTGCTTGCATCTGTTTCTGGTGTGTCTATTCTGTGTCATTGATCTATAGGTCTAATTTTTGACAACACTATGCTGCCCTGGTTACTGTAGCTTTATATTAAGTCTTGAAATGTGATAGTGTCAGTCTTCCATCTTGGTTCTTCTTCAATATTGTGTTAGCTATTCTGGGTCATTTTTTGCTCCTTTATATAATTTTAGGAACAATTTGTTGATATCCACAAATTGATTTTGGGATTGCATTGAAACTATGCTGGGACAGATTGAAGGCAGGAAAAGGGGACAACAGAGGACAAGATGGTTGGATGGCATCTCCGACTCAATGGACATGAGATTGAGCAAGGGGGGAAATGCTGAAAGACAGGGAAGCTTGGTGTGCTGCAGTCCATGGGGTTGCAAAGAGTCAGATACAACTGAGTGACCACAACTGAAACTATAGATCCCCTTGAGAAAAACTAACACATTAGAAATATCAAATCTTTCAATTCATGAATACAAAGTACATCTTCATTTGTTTTCTTTGATTTCTTTCATCAGAGTTATATAGTTTTCTACACATTTTCCTATAAATATATTTTTTAGATTCATGCCTCAGTAATTCATGTTTTGGTGCTAATGTAAATGCTACTAGATTTTTAAATTTCAAATTTTAATTGTTCATTGCTGGTATATAAGAAAATAATCTACATTTGTATAACAATCTTATTTCTTATGCCCTTGCTATCATCACTTATTCTTCCTGATACCCGGATCATCTGTGGTTTTGCTTATATCTTGAAGTATTTCATGCTCTTTTACCACAATCATCTTTTTCATCTGGGATAGTCCCCCCAAAGACCAATCATGAGACTAAATTAATTATGAAAGTCAGTCTGCTCCACTTAATCCAATTAAACTTAATTGCATGAACCCTATTATCATGCTTACCTAAGGGACATGTTACCTTCATATTTTTAAACAGATTTTGTGAGCCAAATCACTTTCACAAATATGACTCTCAGAAAAGATATTTTAGATATAAGAAGACCAGGGGAAATCAGATTTATCTCATTAACCTAAGAGTTTGTGCCAAACCACATAATGATTTGTGGACTGCCCGTAAAGTCTTGTTGATAATGGAAACAGTCCTGCTAGAGGGAGTGACATGTGAGCAAACTGCAGAACTGATTAATTGAAAACACTAAACACATAGAGTTAAAGTTTGTATGAAACCATAATAAGAAGCATTAAAAGGGAAGTGCTAAACATAAATTATGATTGTTAAATTGGCACATAAAGTCATTTCATGCAAATGCACTGACATAAATCACAGTGTGACATAGACTGCATCATTTTCCTAGAATGTGCAAGTGTAAGTAATTCCTAATATAGAAAAAGGCAGAAGCACTGCTAGAAAACTCAAAAATTGTGTGACTTAATTTGCTTAACAAATTAAAGACGACGAGGGAAATGGTATCATTTGCCCAAAAGTTATATGGCCAGAAAGTTGAAATTTAATCTATGTTCTACCGTGCTCTTTCACTATAGAATATTTTATGCATATGTAACTTTTTCTAATAGAAAGAGTGGTATTTTTGCTATTGTAGAGTCACTAATGGGTGAATCTATGAAAATTAACAGCACAAACTTGGAAACTTGGAGGGTATCAACACAGGCTATCAAAATTAACTGTGTGCTGTCAAAAATAGAATATTCCCAACAACTGAGTGCCTTTGGAAACCTCATGGAATTTGGGTTTTATGTGTGCACACTAAGTCACTTCAGTAGTGTCTGACTCTTTGAAATCCCATGAACTATAGCCCACCAGGCTCCTCTGTTCATGGGATTCTCCAGGCAAGAACACTGGAGTGGGTGGCCATGCCCTCCACCAGGGAATCTTCCTGATCTTGCTATCAAACCTGTTTCTCCTGTGTCTTCTGCATTGTAGGCCGATTCTTTAACCCTGAGCCATCAGGGAAGCCCTGGGTTTTGTAACACCTTCTTAAAAGTAACTTTCCCATGGTGTTAAAATAGTAAGTATTAGAGCTGGGACTGAATGATGACTTTTCTGAATCTTGACCCTCCTAAAAGCACAGGATGAAAAAGAAGATCCAGGTAGCATTAGTACCAGATCTTTCTAACTAGGGAGAGCATCAAATGCTTCCTTCTTTTTCTTCCCTCATTCCAACCTACTTATCAGAATTTCTATGTGAAGGTCACCTTCTCTGGAGGAGGAGAAAGACTCTTGAGTGTATTCTTCAACCTCAATTGTACTGAAGAAAAAAGAATCGAAAACAACCCAGAACAAACCAAAAGGCCACTAAAATGGCAAAGTGAGAAACACTACACAGAAAAAAGCAGATTTCTTTACTTCCATTGAACTGCTCAGGTTGGGCATAACTTCCCATTTGTGTATCTGAGCATTTTGTTAGAATCCCACAATCAGAAATAAACTCTTGTAACTTCTGAGACCAGTGTGTGAACTGTGGCAAAGGAAATTCAGGGGAACAATGGTATCATAATTGAAAGAGGAGTACTCAAAATCATTTTTGTGCATCTGTTTCTTAGAAGGATGGATAAGTATCTTACAAAAAGAGCAAAACTAAATGCAAACAATAATAATCTCTTTTCAAGAGATGTGTGTGGGGTCCTAATGTTGTATTATTTATTTAAGGTAATAAATAATATCTATAGAGATATGGAGGACTTTAAAATGTCATACTATGATTCAGACACTTTTCTTATTATATTACGTTAGAAATGTGTTTTGTCAACTCCTAAGGTGCAATGTGTACACATTCTACTGAATCTGACACAAATATCCAAATTCCTCTATTCATTTTAGCATTAAGTTATCTCTTTAATTGAATTTTTAGATCAAATAAATGCAGAAACCAACCATCCAGGCATGACTTTGGCTTGATCAGTTTCAATTTTAAACAATATTTCTTATATCTGATAAATATATAATAATTGCTTATCATGGAAAGTAATGTAGCATAGTGGCTAAAAACAAAGACTTTGGAGTTAGATGACATCGTTTAAAATCCTGCTTTAAGCTTACAAGCACTCTGAACAAGGGGACATTACTTAAACTTTCTAAGCCTCAGTGTTCTTATCTATACAATAGGAATAATAACAATATCTCCTTTGGGTTGTTAGGAGGATTAAATTACTTCATTTGTGAAATGTACCATTACACATATGATTGCTCATTAATAGTATATATTTTTTTCATTATGTGCAAGCATTATCCTAGATGCAAAAGTAAAAGAGTGTTTAGAAGTAAAAGATCAGGGAGACCTCACTGCTTTCAACTCCATTAATGAATAGGTATGATTCCTCTCTTCAAAGAATAAGAAACACTTAGACATAAGCATTCAAGTCAAAGCTTTAGAAGGGAGTTTGGGGAGAGATGAAATGGAACATGAATTTGCAAATAGAAAGCACATTTAGAGGGTGATTAGAAACAGAGCTGTGTAGGATATATTATTCTAAATTATTAAGCTATTACATTTTTGTATTTGCACAATGAAAATGCCAATGAGTTAACCCTTTTGGAAACTGCTAGAAGTACATTGGGCTTATTAACATTATATAATTGTGTACTTATAGAGTAATCAGTTTTCCCTGGAGGAATAAAGAAAATCACTATACTTAGGTTAAGTGACATTTTATTTCTAATGGCATTAAGATTTACACTATAAAACAATGATTCTTTGAATAGAAGCAGAAAAAGCTGTTGGTTTGGAGTAAGAAAATCTAAGTCTTGCCCAGTTCTCTTGTTGACTACAGATTTAATATTGGATGTTCCAATGCAAGTATTTCAAAAAACAAGAGAATGACTTCATTACAAAAGTTTTTCAGAATATTAAACGAGATGATTTGCACTGAAGTTGTTTGTAAAATCCAAAGTGCTTTGTAAGCTAAGGTATTACCTTCTGAAAACAAAATTTAAAGCCAAAACTATCTGAAACAACCTTGTAAAATGATCTTACTTTTCTCTAATGACTGATTATTCACATTGCTTATTTCATTCTCATTAATGTATTAAGTTATCAGCATGAATATTATTTTCCTCATTTTGAAAATGATAAAGCTAGGACTTGGAGAATGTAAATACACGATTCTGCCACTAGTACTTGGTGTGAGAGGCAGAGGCAAAACCAGAAAGCAAAGCCTTTAGAAACAAAGTCCAAGCATTTAGTCATACACCAATTGCTTCTCTGTTACTTTTGGTAGTCTTCCAAATACCCTGAAAAATTAAGAGAGGACAAGTCACATTCATCCTGCTTTCTTAGTACCTACACAAACAGTGGTAAATGGTAGGCATAGCAAGGTACTTGTAGGTTGACTGTTTATTGTAAAATTCTATAGTCACGCAGTAAATCATTTGACTCTAAGGCATTTTGTGTCTCTTGTTTTATGTTTTATTCAGCTTTAGCTCCCATGGTTATATATATGCATCAGAGTGGTGCTTTGTGAAGGCGACCCTGGTGGTCATATTTCTGTACATACATGTAAGTTATGTACATAAATTCCACTTTAGATTTTCAAATGGTCAAATAGTCATCTCACTATAAGTTCCAACGAGCTATCACAGTTCTAAGGACCAAAATTCAAATCAAGAGACTTGGAGTCTAGACCACAATTTTCTAAGCCTCACTTATGACATAATTGTCACAGAAAGCTTCTAACACCCTTCCTATCCCCTTTATGATTCAACATTAGTTTCTGAAATAGTCTCAGGCAGCATGTAAAAGGTATTTCAACATTTTCTATACAATAAACTTTACTATACCATGCTTTCTAATATACTATATAACTAGAATTTATTATGTTCTTCTTTTTCTAGTCTACATTTTACATGAAAATTTAAGCTAGATGAATCCAATCAATCTTAACTAATACTAATTAAACACAGGCAATTTAAAATATGTTGTTTTTAATTTTTAAAAAAAGTAATTAATATATGTTTATATAATTAGGTGAGTAAGAGATCCTAAAATACTACCACTAAAATTAATTAATTATTAAATGACTGGAATCAGAATAAGTATTCAAAATCAATAGGTATTCTCTATTTTAAAATTAAATATTTAGAAAAATGTCCATTTGCCAAAAAGTGATGTATATATTTAAAGCAATTCCAGTTGTAATCACTCGAAGTATTTTCTTCTTTGCAAGTTGAATCAAATGACATTCGAGTCTCAAAGTGCTATTAAAGTATTATTTTAAAATATTAGCATTACAAGTTCTCTAGAGATTGTCGTAAGTTCAAATATTGGCTCTAGTTCATAGCCTAAATGTGATGAGAAGCCATGGGCAAGTTTACATGAATGAACAGATATTTCTACAGTTATAGCAGGGCCTTTGCTTAAATATTTATGTTCTTTATCTTGAATTTTCTCTTCTGGCTTATTTACTATTTTTTTAAAAGTCTATTACTTCCCTTCTCTTCTCCATTTCCATTCCTACTGTTTTCTCTATTTTTGAATTCTTTCCTTCCTGCTTGTCTCTTCCCATTCTCCATCTCTTCCTTTTTCCCTCTCCTTCTCTCTTCTCTGCTCTTCTCTCTTTACTTCCATGCTCCCTCTCTCTTAGTTTCCTTCATCCTTTGCCATCCTCCCCTTCCTAGAGGGACCTGTGTGGCAGAGACTCAGAGAGTGGCAGGGCAGGATGTCAGGTGGGGAAGTAGGAATTGGGAAAGGAAATGTTATCTTGAAGCATCAGTGTCCTTGGTGACTAAGAAAGCCAGGCGGTAAGGGCAGGGGTTGGTGAAGGGCAACAATGTGCGAGAAACAAAGGAATGAGACAGTGGGAGATGGGCCATGAGGATTTGCCAGTGTGGGCTTCCCTGATAGACCAGTTGGTAAAGAATATGCCTGCAATGCAGGAGACCCCAGTTGGATTCCTAGGTCAGGAAGATCTGCTAGAGAAGGGACAGGCTACCCACTCCAGTATTCTTGGGCTTCCATTGTGGCTCAGCTGGTAAAGAATCTGCCTGCAATGTGGGGGACCTGGGTTTGATCCCTGGGTTGGAAAGATCCCCTGGAGAAGGGAAAGGCTACCCACTCCAGTATTCTGGCCTGGAGAATTCCATGGACTGTATAGTCCATGGGGTCACAAAGAGTCGGACACAATTGAGCAACTTTCACTTTACAATGACCAAGGAGGCAAGTGGGAGGTGAATACAAAGAGAGGTGCCCATGAAAGAGGTTTCTGAGAGCCTAGCAGGCACCTTTGAATGAGTGCAGAGGCCATGGAACAAGACAGCTGGCATCGCTGGGAGATTGGGAACATGGAACAAATAAGTAAAAGGATCAGACAGTAAATAAGAATACTGATTAAAACTTGAGTTAGGTTTTTCAAGGTTAGAAAGGCACTACAGAAGCATGAAGAGGAAAGAGACTACAAAGAAATCTGCAGTTTTGGGTAGGAATTAAAGGAATCAGTATGAACTCTTGGATTTTGTTTTATTATATTATTTGTTATATATTAATATATGCATTTGTATTTAAAGAGATAATTTTAAATGTACCTGTAGCCCTTTGACTCAAAATTGGAGCTGAGAATGAAAGAATCTGTTCACATTTCCAGAATTTTCTTCTTAATGAACTTAGAGAAAATTTTTCCTCATTTCAGTTTTGGTACTAAATTCTAACTCAAGTCACAAAGATAGGAAAGAGTATAGGCAATCAAACTTGAATCTTTACTTTGTCATTTATCAGTTATGGCTCCAGGTTAAAGATAAAATGAGATAAAGCATACAATTTATTTGATTTTTGGATGTGGTGAAGTTAAAACAATATATGATCCCTGACTTTCAAATAAATATCACCTCTTTGCATCATACAAGTTCAAGTTACCTAAATCAGGGGTTAGTAACACTATTTTGCATGAAGGAAATAAAGCTTGGGGAAGTTAAATGACTTGATGAAAATCAAACAGCTACTGAGTACCAGCACCCTGGACCAGAGCTCAAGCTTCCTTATCACTAACCCAGCAGCAAGGAATCAAGTTAATTTCAACATTTTCTGAAAACCAAAGGCCTTTGGCTATAGGATTTAATAATCTTAATTTTTACTATTCAGTTAATTAAGCACTTCTATGGCCAGGGTAGGATAGCTCTGAGGATCTGATTGACATGAATATCCCCTTGCTACACTTTATTCTACAATTCAACTTATAACAACCAATAAATGATGATAGGGGAAAATACTGCCTTCAGTACCCCAGAATGAAAAAATCCAAACTGGCATTTTGGAATTTTCCCCTTATCATAGCAATACACAGGCAGCACATTCTGACCTATCAAATTGGAGATGTGTGGGCTATCGAGGTGCTGTTACAAGAAAATATGAAATAAGTTTCCCATTGAAAACATGTTGATAAAATGTTGGCAGGTAAAAGCTCGGCAGCATAGGAAGAAAATATCTTTAAATGTATCCAAGTGAAAGGTCATCTTTTAAGTTAACAAGTAGTTACCTGAAGCCTCCCTCGAAATCAGTAAATTGCTCATATTGCAAACCAGGTTAGGAATTGGATTTCTAAAGCAAAAAATGTCCTATGGCACAGAATAAGTGCAAAGATGTGCCAAAATTTTAGATGTCTTATGTAATATAGTTTTGACGTAAACAAGACAGTCTGATCTTATAATAAGATCCAATTAATACAGTGCTGACAATCTCTATGTCAGGTAGGCAAGAACACAGCATGTGTTTTTCACCTTTGACCAGAAGCTCATTATTTTTGCATGTATTTCTTTGCTTTTATCATCAAAGTATGTTAGAGCAATAAAAGGAATAAATAAGGTAGAATAACAAATAAATAAAGGAATGTACAGGAGGTTAACAATATGCTATGATAAAATACTATCCTATTTCACAGATTAGTGTACATTTAGAAGGTTAAAAAAAGTACAACTGCACAAGAGAAAGAAAACTTAATAAGCCAGAGTCTGGAATTAATGCTTCCCTAGTAGCTCAGCTGGTCAAAAATCTGCCTGCAAGCAGGAAACCCCAGTTTGATTCCTGGGTTGGGAAGATCCACTGGAGAAGGGAAAGGCTACCCACTTCAGTATTCTGGCCTGGAGAATTCCATTTACTGTAATAATGATAAAAAACTTGGAGAAATTTCTAACATTTAGAACAAAAGAATATCTCAAATATTTTTTACTCTCTCATACACCAATTTGATTAAAATGTTTCTATCCTTTGATATTTGACTATCAATCCTTTCTTTATTTCTCTTATCTAATTTCTTCTTTGACCCAATTTGTGACCACCTCTTGTCTTTTCTATGCATGTTGTATCTTTTTTTCTTTCAAAGTAGAAGGATAAGATAGTTGGATGGCATCATCAACTCAATGAACATGAACTTGAGCAAACTCTGGGAGATATGGAGGACAGGGAAGCCTGGGGTGCTGTAGTCCATGGGGCTGCAAAGAGTTGGACACAACTTGGTGACTGAATAACAAAAGTAGAAGCTACAGAAATAGGCTGGGTTATAGTGACAGTCTCTGTTCCTTAAAATCTGGGTTTAAATGCTACCCTACTCTGTTCTCCAGGAGTTATAGAATGAAAGGATTAAGAGAAGGTTGCAATGGTATTTGTACACACCCATTTGTAAACCTGGCTTGGATGTTTATATTACTAAGTGGTACACGTTTGGTAAATATATTCTTTTTATTTGACATATTTCACATATGCAAGCATGCACATCATCACATACACATACATAACTTTAAAAGGAAGAAATTTAGTGCACATTTTTTATTTTTGCCAATTTAAAGTAGAACTACCCCAGAAGGTACTAAAGGATCTTCCTGTTTGCTTTGGCATAGGTAATACAATTTTCCAAAGCACCTCAATAGGGACTACTATGAAGTCTGCCTCAAGAAAGCAATATTATCATAAGGACTCCCTACCTGATATGTGGAAGCCATTTGACCTCAAAGAATCTTCAACCTAATCATAAGCGACACTAAAATAATGTTATCAGAGTGCCAAACCTGCTATGTGAGACTGGAAGAGATAAGATGTAAGAAAATCTTAATCTATAAAGAAAGTGATCTGAAAGGCATTGTGATGATGAACTGACCTAAAAAATGATTCTCAAAAAATGCTGCATTAATGATTCTAGCTTTGTTTTTATTTTGAATAATCTATTTTCTAAATTAGACTAATGAAATACATTTGAAAAAAATGTAGTAATAAATGACTACAATTTGAATAATGATTTCTCTCTTCTTAAATAAATGTAAGACAATAGCAAAGAGGAAAATCTAGACATTTTATTAAAAGCAAATTCTGTCTTTTTGGTTCTAATCCATTCAACAAATAAGTTTGGTATGAAAATGACTGATAATCATAGAGAAATTAAAATACTTAGATTGTGAGTATTTTATTACTATTCCTATGTGACACTAGTATTTAAAAGCCCAGTGAAGGTAATATAAGAAAATTGATTCAACCAAAATCACAGCTCCCCAAATTATTCATTATCTATCTATTTGTAATCATAATAGAGCCATTTGGTGTTAATGTCTGTGTCATCATCTTGTATAAAAGCCCTCCTCTATAATTGAACTTTAGTTGGATAAATCTGTCAAGTGGATCTGTTTCTCAGAAAGAAGCAGTAAAGACCAGTGAGTTCATTACCCACTCTTAAGGTTTTCATTTGGAACTAAAAGTGGCCAAACCAAATAGTATTTTGAATTTATACTTATATAGGCAAACCTCTCCAGCAACTGTTATTTTCCCACAACAATTTCATACAGAGTCAAATGTCCAAAATTTTGGCACATTGTGCCTTTATGATCCATTTATTATTTGTATAATATACAACTTATTTCAAAGTCAACAGACTTTCAGAAATTTTAAAAAGAAGTAGACACACGAAAGGGTAATCTGATTTACTTCTTTGACCTTCTCTTCATGTACTTAAAAGGCAAATTGTGTTGGGCATAGAATAGTACAGTCATAAAATATAAGGTGTCTCTGTTCCATTTCTATTTCCCTTCTCTCCTGGACACTCAACTTAAAATTGCTTGGGTATCAAGTATACATTTCAGTAAAAACAATGAAAAACAATTTACTAACTACATTACTTGAAGATCAAACAAGCTTGTAAAAAATAAAGGTGTTCAAAGGGTTATTATTAACTTAAGTTGTTTAAATACAGTTCATAAGGGATAGAAAGTAAGAAAACAAAATTCACCAGAATCAATTACATGGATATTAATTCTTCAGTAAAAGGCAATGTGCTCACCCTCATTCAACAGGAAGGCCAGTGAAACAAAAGGGCTGAGAATTCCAGAGTGTCCAGAACATAGCCTGCAGGGCATTGTTCCCAACAGACAGAAAGCAAAGTATTCCTTGCATTTTCAAGACATATGACATCACTACAGGGAAATAATGACATCCAATAAATTTTGTTCAGAACATAAAATTTTACTAGAAAGTACAATAAGTAAGACACTAGGTCATATATTTGAGGGAGAGTAGGTAGAAAAGATATGAATACTCTCAGAGGCTAGACTAACATTTACTAGAATTGAGAAAAAGAAAACATAAGATTTATTTCTTTATAAATATTTCTACAGGTTTGAGTACTTCTTCCCAAGCATTGATCAGGGATATGTGGAAAATCGCTAAAGCCAGTTTCAACCTAGTCACTACTCATCTTTTCCTTAAAATAAACACCTATTGTTGTCTGTTTTCCATATAGCCACATGTACAACAATGGTTGGAAATACCTGTAGGGGAGTCTACCTGTAGTTAGAGAATGGGCAGGCTGTCCTTGGTAACAAACATATGGTGTGTGGAAGTGTTTTAATTTTAAATGGCCTAGAAAGACGTAGGAAAATAAAATGATATGTCCAATAGCATATAAAAGCAAACTCTTCAGAAAATCCATTAGTTAGGTTTGCTATAGTAATGCTGCGTAACAAGATACTACAATGCCTTAATGACTCAAAGGAGTAAATACCTTGTTGTTCCTCCTCATTCACAAATCTTTAAGTTAAATGTTGGTTCTGCTGGGCTCGGCTGGACTCAGCTGGGCTTTGCTGTTGGTCATAGATTTAATTCAGGTCTTCCCAAGTGTCTTTTCATCCTGAGATTGATAGCAATGTTGGAGTGTGCTCTCATGGTGGATGTCAGAAGGATGAGAGGCCAAGTTACAAAATACTTAAAGCTTCTGTTGGAATTATATTTGCTAACATTTAGTGCCCAGAGTAAGTCACTGGCCATACCCAGTATCACTGGGGCAGGAAAGGGTACTCAGTTTACCACATGGAGAGGTATAGTTGAATCACATAGCAAAGTGAATATATGCATTGTTTCTATAATAAAGAGGGAAGACTAGTGAAAAATGATCCAATCTAACACTAAATGCTAGTGATGGAATCATCAAAGCCAGAAGATACAGCATTCTTGAGAGGTGAGAAAATCCTCAAAGGGCACCACGAATACATGGCAATGATAATAGACCTGATTCCTGCCTTGTGGTGAAGACTAAGTAAGATGATAATGAATAAACATAACCTACTTTCTTCCATAAAGTATCAAGGTCATGAAAATAAAGATTTTTTAAATAAAATTTAATTATTAGAAATAGTCTGACACTTCCTAGTTTCCTTTTTTTTTTTTTTTTTTTGAGAAAACTCCCTGACTTTGAAGGTAAGAGTATTCTATTTACAAGCATCTTTCTATTTTCAGGAGCATATATTCTGCAAAAGTGAACCTATAATTTCCTTGCTAAATTGAGTGCAACCAGTTAGTGGGATGGAACTGCAGATTCACTGTTAACGATCCTGTCATTTCTCATCACCAGACTTTACCCATCCTGTGATGCTATTTTGATATTCAGAGTCTAATTGAAACCCAGTGTTATGCCAAGTACAGACCCTGTTATAGGAGGTGAACCTGATGTATGTAAGAATGAGTGGTTATTGCTCTCTTTCATTCCTAGCTGGACTGCAGCCATATCAACATTTCAGGAAAAACAATTTCTTCAATGTCCTATTAAACTGAAGCAAAAGAAGGAATTCCTTAGATGATACAGTAGAATAATCTTAAATAGACAACTAAGAGTTAACAGCAATGATTACTGTTTACCATAGCTAGGTGCATTTCAGGTACTCAGTAAATAATAATTTACTGTTTACCATAGCTAGGTGCATTTCAGGTACTCAGTAAATAATAATGGAAGAAAGAAAGAGAAGGAGAGCGGGAAGAACTATACATTTCTTTACATGGACCTAAGTTCCTAAAACAAGGAAATTTCTGAGTGTGCCCTAGGTTCTACTAAGCATACTTAGTTCTAGTAATCATTTAACATATTACAGGGCAAAGAAAACAAGAAAAGATGAAAACCATGTCTTCAAAATTTGATTCTTAAATGTATATACCTTAAAGTGTGATTTTGAACATGTCAGAAATGTGTTTAAACCCTGTCTATGCCACTCTGGAGAAGGAAATGGCAACCCACTCCAGTGTTCTGGCCTGGAGAATCCCAGGGACAGGGGAGCCTGGTGGCTGCCGTCTATGGGGTCACACAGAGTCGGACACGACTGAAGTGACTTAGCAGCAGCAGCAGCAGCAGCATGCCACTCTAACTATCTGTGTGACCCAACAACCAGCATGTAGTAGCTGACATTCTCTCAGCTGTTTGCAGTCACTCTCACAACAAAGGCCTTTATGCTTCTCTCTTTCTATTGTTAAAAATAGCCAAGCAAATTCAGGTAATTGTATTTACTTTTAGAGGAAGGAAAGACAGAACATTAGATTCGGAAGCAGATACTCAGGGTTTGAGCCTCACCGCTCTCAATTATCAGTTTTGTGATGATGTTGGATAAGTAACTTAAATCCCCTATGCTTAAATCCACCTTTTACTTAAATGGGAATAAAAATACATATGCTATCTTCCTTAGTGACCAAACATTCCAAAGCAGTACTTTCAAAGCTCTTTGCAGATTGTAAACCACTGTTCAATTGCAATTGTTATTATAATCTTTCATCGTAACTTTTTGCCTTTGGTCTGGATTCAGGATGTTCTGACTTAGTACTGTGTCGACACACAATTCAATTCTAATGACAAGAAAATCCAATTCTTTCAGAGGAAGAAAATGAATTGTATACCATACGGTCACACATTTGGAACCTGTTATTTTCAATAATAACATGTTAGGGAAGCATTCATTATCGACTAGAAATAACTTATTTCGACAGTTAGCTGTAGCAGAGTTCACGCTGAGTGCTAAGATGCTGACATCAAACAGAAAGAGAGTAAATACAGTGAGCTCCGTTCTAGCAGAAGACATCCATCAGCATGGTTTATTTGCAAGGCACTGCATTATTTCTTCTCAATCAGCAAGTTCAAGGTAGCCTCTTTTACAGCAGGAAGTGTTGTACAGCCATTTCTCTTCCTCTGCACTGCTCACCTCTTTGCCTTTCACAGTAAATCTAAACTATTTTAAGGCCACTTCTCTTTTCACCCACAGGTTGGCTTAATACTTACAAGTCACCCTTAGGTCACAGGATATAAACCCAGTTATTTGAATCTAGGAGAGCTAACCTGCTTTCATGAAGATCTCAGCTTTTGAGTCAGATAAATGTCTTCAGATGCGTTTGTGCAGAGCACAGCCAAAAGATATGAGGCCAGTTAGGAGATTACATTACTATGTTCCTTTCCCAGCAGATAAGTTTATCCGGGGACCTATATCCTCTTCAGTTCATAGCCGGAAAAAGAGTATTAAGACTTCAAGCCTAATAAAATGCATAGCAAAGCAATTTCATGGTTAAGACAAGAACTGAGTTTGTTGGGGGGGGGGGTGAAATAGCACTAAATGTGTCCATCAGAATTATTTTAAGAAGCCTGTTATGCATTGGTACCAGAGATCTTCCTCAGGAAGTATTGTACAAATGCTGGGATTATCAACAACAACAAAAAGACTGAGTTGTAAAGCAAGAGGAAAATTAAGGTTCCCAAATTATTCTGATAGAAGTAAAAGAAAGGGGAGGCGGCAAACATTAAGAAATTATCTCCACCGCAAAGTCAAATGCTGCAAACACACAATAGATTGTCTGTTCATCAATACTGTGTAAAATGAAAACAACAAAAGCCTACAATAGCAAAACTGACCAGAAACAATACACATACCCATTGGTTTCCATAGAACAGTTTTAATGTGCTTTTGGCATTTTGATCAGTAGAAAGAGAAAATGCAGTATCATTAGAAAACAATATCAAGTTTTTCCAGTTTAAGTGTACAACTTTGCAAAGTGATTATTTTAAAATTATTTTCCAACTAAAAATATACTTAACATTGTAATCCAATCATTAATAAAGGTCATTTTAAAAAATGATATAGTATGGGGATTTCAACAATTAACTAGCTTTGTTTAGCAAGTTTGTGAAATTAATTTTAGCTTCCTAAGAATTAATGGCTCAAATGGTAAAGAATCTGCCTGCCAGTGCAGGAGACCTGGGTTCAATCCCTGGGTCAGGAAGATCCCCTGGAGAAGGAAATGGCAACCCACTCCTGTATTCTTGCCTGGAGAATTCCATGGACAGAAGAGCCAGACACGAGTGACTAACTTTCACTTTCTTTCATCAAACTTTAAATTTTATCAAAGAATCCAGAGAGTTAGTTTAAATTAAGTCTTAAAATTTAGTTAATCCTGTATCAGGTGAACTACAATAAAATGAGGTTCTGCTGCTGCTGCTGCTAAGTCTCTTCAGTCTTGTCTGACTCTGTGTGACCCCATAGACTGCAGCCCACCAGGCTCCCCCGTCCCTGGGATTCTCCAGGCAAGAACACTGGAGTGGGTTGCCATTTCCTTCTCCAATGCATGAAAGTGAAAAGTGAAAGTGAAGTCGCTCAGTGGTGTCCGACTCTTAGCGACCCCATGGACTGCAGCGTACCAGGCTCCTCCATCCATGGGATTTTCCAGGCAAGAGTACTGGAGTGGGGTGCCATTGCCTTCTCCAAAATGAGGTTCTAGTGAATGGCTAATCCCATACTGAATATTACTTTCATTCAACAGATATGTATTAAGCACTAGTGCATAGGTCTTACAATGGCAAACAAACACTCAAGTAGATGATTTTTTAATAAAGATACTAGAGAATTTGGAGAAATCCATTATTTTGGGTAACTACCATGACCCCTCTCCCCTTCACTCAAACCTGTATCAATCTGTTTTCAGAACTCAGATCAAAATATATGAAAGCTTTTCAAATAAAATCAAATTAACTTTACTACACATAGTTTACTACTTTATTCTGTGGTAATATTCTGTGCTTCCTTGATGATCTAGTGTATCATGAAGACATTGGGACTGATATGTGACAGTGGGGGTTCATTCTTTGTCCTACCACTTACCAGCCACATAACTTGACTAATGGCTCATGAAAAATGAAGACAATGATTCATTACTATGAGGATGCAATGGTGTAGAAAACTTAATACATAATCTAGAATGTAGCATGAGGTCATTAAGTTTCAGTTTTAGTGAAGTGAAAGTGAAGTCGCTCAGTCGTGTCCGACTCTTAGCGACCCCATGGACTGCAGCCTACCAGGCTCCTCCGTCCATGGGATTTTCCAGGCAAGAGTACTGGAGTGGGGTGCCATTGCCTTCTCCATTCAGTTTTATGATGGATATTAATGTTTTTTTTTAATTGATATACATAAAATATTTGATGAATAATATATAAATCTGGGCCTGTTTTTCTTTTTAAAAATAATTACTCCCAATGAAGTTTATTTTATATCCTTTACTCTTGATTTTCATGTTTCTGCAATTCCCACAGCACCCACAGGAAGAGCCACAGCTTTTGGCATCCTTTCAGAGAGTAGTATGTCATAGTGTTAAGCTGAAGGATTTTTTTCTGTGTGTAAATCATCCCAGAAAACAACTGAGCTTTAACTTGGAGGACTCTGGGGTATCATAGATATTTTATTTTTTCAAACGGGAATAACAGTCAAAACAATATTCTGGACTCCCTGGAAAGTCTGCCTTATGGTCTTCAATTATATCAGAGTGTTTGCAAAGTGCTGTGGAACTTGTCCAAACTGGGAAATACACGACCCTGTGCAAACCAATGATGAATCAATCGATTTCTCTCCAAGCCACAGTCGTAATTTTGATGGATTGTTTTTCTCTTCATGTTACACGGCGTTTAAGTGATAAGAATAGCAAGAATATTGTGGTCACTTCCTGTTTTCTGCCCAAATGATATGAATAGGATTAAAAGGATTAATAGGAAACTACAGGAGAGAGCCAATTAGCACAGTCTAAAGTTTCAGAGATGTAAGCATGTGACCCAGGTCTATGCAATCAGCCTGAATCTTAGAACTTTTACTGGGAACACTGGGATAAGATTCTCAGAACTCCACTGGAGTTGGTGATTCTAATTTGTGAGACTTAAAACTCAAGCATTCCAGGAGCAAGAGCTTGGAATTTCCAAGTGATCGTTATGTGCAGCCTGAAGATTAGGTATTATCCGAGGAAACAGAGCCATTAAACAATATTATTTGGCATCTTTGGGATACCAACCAAGTTCTCTTGAGAACTAGAGACCCCTCTGAGCTGTTCTGTTCTGTTCTGTGTATCATTATTTGCTAAACCAGATAATTCTAGGCATTCCAGAGCTTAAAACTGAAAAATTATCCTGAAATACAGTGGCTCTTAAATTTTTTTGTATTTTATGTCACGCTGAAGGTACTGAATCTAGCATTCCTGGCCCAAAAGCACTGCAGTCTTTTTCTCTTGTTATTCAAAGCTTAGTCACTGCTAAGACTTGCCAGGACAGTGTTTGTTTATAAATGACCTAAAACTCAGTAGCATAAAACAGCAATCGTTTATTCTTGTTCACCCATGCATGACTCAGCAGGTTGGGTAATCTTGCCCATGTACAGCTGGCAGGTCTCTTCAAGATGCTGGTATTTGAGCTGGGCCTGGTTTTTCACAAAGGGTGGGGTTCAGGTCTGTTCCAAGCATGTTTTTCTAGGACCAAAGCTAAAGGGCCAATGGTTTCCCAAGATAAAGTGTTGCTGTAAAAAGTATAAGAGAGCAAGACTAACCACATAAGTGCATTTCAAGACTCTGCTTGCGTAGTTGTGTGAGTGAAGAAAGCACCTTAGTATCTTTCTGGGGAATAATGTAAGCTGAGCAACTTTTTAATATAGTTAGTTCATTAGAATTCAGAAGAATTAAAATCTTAATGTCTGATTCTATTCCCAGATTAGCCACTTATTTTATAACCTGAAACAAGTAATTTTATCTCTTGAGATCTTTTCCCTCTCCTCTCCTCCAATCTAAACTAGGATTGGCAAAATACCTAGTCATAAGGTGGTTGTGAGGAGAAAATAAAACAATGTAGATAGAAGGGGGAAAATATATTCTAAGTGCTCTGGGTAAAGGATTGCTGTGCTGTGCTTAGTTGCTCAATCGTGTCCAACTCTTTGTAACCCCATGGACAAAAGGACCTTGCTGGGCTACCATCCATGGGGATTCTCCAGGCAAGAATATTGAAGTGGGTTCCCATGCCTTCCTCCACCCAGGGGATCTTCCCAACCCTGAGAATGAACCCTGCAATGCAGGCAGATTCTTTACCGTCTGAATCACCAGGAAAGCCCAAGAGTACTGAAGTAGGTAGCGTATCTCTTCTCCAGGGGAACTTCCTGACCTAGGAATTGAACCAGGGTCTCCTGCATTGCAGGCAGATTCTTTACCAGTTAAGTTACTTGAGAAGACCATGGAAAGGATTAGGTAGTCCTAAATACCTAAAGTACAGAAGAAATTGGATTTGTAGTTACTGGAAAACTAAGATAGAAAAGAATTACAGTTCTTTTTTTAAAAAGAAATAACAATGATGAGAGCGTATAATGAGAAGGACTATCAATCTTTTGTGCTCGACGGTGTGTGTTATCTCATTTAATTATCATTTCAAGACAGAAGAAAGGAAAGAAAGGAATATTTATTTAAATATAGCACTAACAAAATTCTGAACAGTCAATTTTACTTTATAGGCACATGGATCACTTGGGAGTCAGTATATAAGAGCAGAAATCTTGGAATTTTCCAGCATCATTCCTCATTTCCATGAGCTTATATTAAATTCTGTCACTAATTGGCTCTGCTCTCCTTAGAAAGTGAGTCAACTTCTCTAATCTTTTCTGGGTAGAAATGAGACAAATTGTATTCTCCAAGAACTGCAGAATTAAAAGCAGCACATGTTCTGATATGTAGCACAGAGTTAATCCTGAATAAGTTAGATAGCCTTCTGATTTTACTTAATGTACCTCTAATAACAAAAACCTAAGCATGAATTTGTGTTTCCCATTTTCCTATCCCTTTATAAATAGCAGTATATTTGCAGAAGGAATTTGATCAGTTTCTTAAGGCACAAGAATATCCTGTGAAACATAGCAAGTATATGAGCTAGTATCTTTTTTCTTTAGGCAATGATCTCCCTCCTATTCAAAAAAAAAAGGTAGAAGAATGGATGTGGAATATGGCCCACCTACAGTTAACCTACCATTGACCAAGGCAGAAGCAGAAGAAAAATACATAACATGTAAAGATGTCTTCTTTCATTACTTTCTTCTAGATTACTAAAGTGTAATTTGTACATTTTTTCCCTCCAATATCCTTGAAAAAGGGAACATACCTAACATTATAAAGCTTTTAAGCACTGTTGAAAAACCTGGAATTATAAAGTGCATCTTGTTACCCAAACAAAGTTTGCTTGTTCACAAAAGCAAATGTTTTTGTAGCCCTAATAAAATGTTCAAAAATGAAATGACATCACAAGTTTTTCTACAGTAGAAAGTACCTCCAATGAACTGAAGACCACGTTCTACTGTCTCATTTCCTGAGACAGTATAACTTCAGTAGTCGTATTAGTCAGAGTGAGTAATACCAGTGACAACAGAAAAAATCTCAGTGGATTGACACATACAATTTTATTTCTCAGTCATGAAAATCCCAAAAGGTCTAGTGGGATCTCTCTTCTACCTAACAAATACATCTGGCTGGAAGTGATAACATTCACCTTCTTTCATGTTCTAACTTGCCAGGATTTACGGGGAGGGAGGAGGGAGGGGGGTTCGGGATGGGAAACACATGTATACCTGTGATGGATTCATGTTGATGTATGGCAAAACCAATACAATACTGTAAAGTAATTAACCTCTAATTAAAATAAATAAATTTATATTAAAAACAAACAAACAAACAAAAGAATTAAAGAAGATTGGGAAATGGAGGGAAACTCAGGAGTTACTTTAGGAACTAATTGTTTCGCCATAAGAGCAAAACACACTGGGTTTGACTTCTAGCTTCACCATCCACAAACTGTAAGATCTTGATCAATTACACATCATCCCTAACTTCCAAATTTCTTGACTATGAAATGGAGATAATTACTGTTGCTACTTTGGAACGTCTTGAAGGTCAGGCAAGATATTGCTCAAAACAGCTTATTCCAGTCCTTGTCACATAATAAGAAATAAATAATTGGCAGTTGTTATTGTGCTTAAACTACTTTTTCATTATTTTGAAGATGTAGGTACTTTGGAAGAGTAAACCCCAGAGCAAGGTTGGAAGAATAAACAGGAATGAAAACTGGGGGACTGTACTTTTAACAAGATGGTCAATGAATGTCACCCTACTGAAATGACATTTAAGCTAAGAGACAAAGGATGGGATTAGTAGGAAAAAGAGTCTTCTGGGTCAATGAAAAGTGAAAATGAAAATGTTGATTGCTCAGTTGTTTCCCACTTTTACCAACCCCATGGGCTATAGCCACCAGGCTATTCTGAAAAGTAGGTGCAAAAGACCTGAGGCAAGTAATATCTCAGTTTCTTGGAAACAGAACCAAGGACAGAGTGGGTAAATCTTCTAAAGGTAGAATGGCACCAGATATGACTGAAGTATCCACAGCATGAGAACTGACGATCAAGAGCTTAATAACTTGTTTAAAAAAAAAAATAGAGCTTAATAACTTGTTGATGGTTTCACAATAAATAAGAAGCCTCCTAGACTTGTGATCTTCATACTACATCATGTTATCTTTTGAGAGTTACAGGCAAATCAATAGCCTTTTATTTATGTATGTTCAGTCAGTTCAGTTCAGTTCAGTCACTCAGTCACGTTCAACTCTTTGTGACCCCATGAATCACAGCACACCAGGCCTCCCTGTCCATCACCAACTCCCGGAGTTTACCCAAACTCATGTCCATTGAGACAGTGATGCCATCCAACCAGCTCAACCTCTGTCATCCCCTTCTCCTCCTGCCCTCAATCTTTCCCAACATCAGGGTCTTTTCAAATGAGTCAGCTCTTCACATTAGGTGGCCAAAATATTGGAGTTTCAGCTTCAACATCAGTCCTTCCAATGAACACCCAGGACTGATCTCCTTTAGGATGGACTGGTTGGATCTCCCTGCAGTCCAAGGGGCTCTCAAGAGTCTTCTCCAACACTACATTTCAAAAGCATCAATTCTTCAGCACTCAGCTTTCTTTATAGTCCTACTCTCACATTCACACATGACCACTGGAAAAACTATAGCCTTGACTAGATGGACCTTTGTTGGCAAAGTAATGTCTCTGCTTTTTAATATGCTGTCTAGGTTGGTCAAAACTTTCCTTCCAAGGAGTAAACATCTTTTAATTTCATGGCTGCAATCACCATCTGCAGTGATTTTGGAGCCCAAGAAAATAAAGTCAGCCACTGTTTTCCACTCTTTCCCCATTTATTTGCCAGGAAGTGATGGGACTGGATGCCATGATCTTAGTTTTCTGAATGTTGAGCTTTAAGCCACCTTTTTCACTCTCCTCTTTCACTTTCATTAAGAGACTCTTAGTTCTTCTTCACTTTCTGCCCTAAGGGTGGTGTCATCTGCATATCTGAGGTTATTGCTATTTCTTCTGGCAATCTTGATTTCAGCTTGTCCTTTATATATGTTAGCATTTATAAAACACTTTTACAGGAATACTCTCCTTCACTTCTCAAAATAGCCCTCTGAGTTTACTAATGCAGATAACATTTAGAACACATGAGAAACACATACTCACAGTTAACTCCAGATGACATAGCTAGTAAGTGGTGTAATCTGGGTATAAAAGAAGTAAAACTTGTATATGCTTTGAGGTAGGTTAAAGACAAAGAGATATGCATGGGTCATATGTCTACTAAAGGGTAATGTTAAATCTTATTAAACTTTGAGTCTTATATGGGTGCTCAGTCAGTAAGTCGTGTCCAACTCTTTATGATTCCATGGACTATAGCCTGCCAAGCTCCTCTGTCCATAGAATTTCCCAGGCAAGAGGACAAATGGGTTGCCATTTTCTCCTCCAGGGGATATTTTGACCCAGGGATTAAACCTGCAACTCCTGCATTGGCAGTCAGATTCTTTACCACTGAGCCATCTGGGAAGTCTTTTCAGTCTCATAGGAGTGAGATGTATTTCTGGTACCTGATAAGGTGTATGACAAAATTATGGGATGTAGATTTGTTCATCTCAATTTACTGATGGGAAAACTGAATTTTACAAGTTTAATGATATGCTCAAGGTCAAGATCTTAGAATTTGTGTCTGATTGAATCAGAAATTCATTCTTGTTTCATTATGTAAACTGATGGCAAAATCTAGAACTTTTTGTTTGAGAATATTTATGGAATGTAAAATAAAAATCACTGCTGACTAGGCATTAGATCGCTTGTAAAACCATCCTGAGTAATATCTATAGCTGATGATTTTATGCAGAAATATCACAATCCTGTTTTCTATATGTCAATAATTCACCAATCAGTTATGAGCCCTTGGGATATGTCAGACATACTGTTATTTACAAGTACGGAACAAAATCAAATAGTGTCTCTATCCTCATGAAACTCCCAATTCTGATTTTTTTTTTGTATGTTTAACATGTTTATAAATACTTTTGTTAATGTAATTAATCCAAGAATTTAAAACAGGTTGAGTTTACAGCATGTGTATAACTGATTTAATTTTTATTGAAATTTGCACGGTAACAATTTTTTAAAAAGGAAAGTTTCTAGCCTTAAAAACAAAAATAAGTGTATCACAGCTTAAATTGAGAAGGAGAAAAAATTACATATTTTACATATTTATGCATATATGAAAGAGAAAGATGGGTGAGAGAGGCCAGATGAGCTAATGTCACCATTTGCTCTAAATATTGTTCCTTTTTAAAAAATTAACTAGAATTGGAGTATAGTTTGCCCAGGTGACTCAGTGGTTAAAAATCCACTTACCAGTGCAGGAGATGAGGGTTTGATCCCTGGATTGGGAAGATCCCCTGGAAGAGGAAATGGCAACCCACTCCAGTATTTTTGCCTGGGAAATCCCACGGACAGAGGAATTTGGCGGGCTACAGTCCATGGGGTCGCAAAGAGTTAGACACAACTTAGCAACTAAACAACAACGATTTACTATGTTGTGTTAGTTTCTACTGTATAGCAAAGTGAATCAACTATACATATCTTTTCTTTTCTGGATTGCCAACCCAGACTGGTTCCAAATAGGAAAAGGAGTACGTCAAGGCTGTATATTGTCACCCTGCTTATTTAACGTTTATGCAGAGTACATCATGAGAAACGCTGGGCTGAAAGAAGCACAAGCTGGAATCAAGATTGCCGGGAGAAATATCAATAATCTCAGATATGCAGATGACACCACACTTAGGGCAGAAAGTGAAGAACTAAAGAGCCTCTTGAAAGTGAAAGAAGAGAGTGAAAAAGTTGGCTTAAAGTTCAACATTCAGAAAACGAAGATCATGGCATCCAGTCCCATCACTTCCTGGCAAATAAATGGGGAAACAGTGGAAACAGTGGCTGACTATATTTTTCTGGGCTCCAAAATCACTGCAGATGGTGATTGCAGCCATGAAATTAAAAGATGTTTACTCCTTGGAAGGAAATATGACCAATCTAGACAGCATGTTAAAAAGCAGAGACATTACTTTGTCAACAAAGGACCATCTAGTCAAGGCTATGGTTTTTCCAGTGGTCATGTGTGAATGTGAGAGTTGGACTATAAAGTAAGCTGAGTGCTGAAGAATTGATGCTTTTGAACTGTGGACTTGGAGAAGACTCTTGAGAGTCCCTTGGACTGCAAGGAGATTCAACCAGTCCATCTTAAAGGAGATCAGTCCTAGGTGTTCATTGATAGGACTGATGTTGAAGCTGAAACTCCAATACTTGGGCCACCTGATGCAAAGAGCTGACTCATTTGAAATGTCCCTGATGTTGGGAAAGATTGAGGGCAGGAGGAGAAGGGGACGACACAGGATGAGATGGTTGGATGGCATCACCGACTCAATGGACATGGGTTTGGGTGGACTCCAGGAGTTGGTGATGGGCAGGGAAGCCTGGTGTGCTGCAGTTCTTGCAGTCGCAAAGAGTCAGACATGACTGAGCGACTGAACTAAACTGAACTGAACCCATTTAGATCACTACAGAACACTGAGTACAGTTGACTCTACTTTATTTGAAACTTTCCATTTGAGTAATAGACAATTATGACACTATTGATATCCACTCTCCGGGAAAGGCAGTGCCAGAACCAAATTAAATGATAGTGTTGGATTATTACTAAACTTCACCATATGCACACACATCACACATGTACTAGTTTACTCACTATTCACTTGTTTACCCATGAATTCATATATAGTTTATTTGTACTCATCAGCAAATATTTACTTAACATCTTCTATCACCAGTCACCATTCTAGATACTGGGAACAGAAAAGATATCTGGACTAAAATGATTCCTTGTCTGTTAATATTAAGATATCTAGATTCAGAGAACTTAAACTCAATGAATAAACCGAGAAAATATTTAAAATAGATTAAAGTGTTTTTTGAACTTATAAAATTAGTTTTATTCCACCTAATAGGGGACTAAAATCCATAATAGCTGTGGCAGCCACCAGCAGCAGAGGCAGTTCTATAGATAAAGCAGCTGGAAATACCCCTTTAAGACGATAGCATTTAAGATGAGATCTGGATGCGTGAAAAAGAACCAGTCAAATACGAATCAGTAATAGTGCATTGTTGTTAAAAGAATTTGGTTACTCAAAGATCTTAAGTTGGAAAATAAACTGGACTATTTGGTTAAGGAGAACATCCATGTAACTGGACCATGTATAACGATGGGACAGTGATTCTAGACAAGATGGTAGTGAAACTTAGAGGTTATGTTTGTCAGAACACGTAGGCAGTGATAAGGTATTTAAATTTTATTCCAAGTGCATTGGTGGGTGTAAGCAGTAGAAAAGCATATTCAGATTTCCATTTTCAAGTTACCAGTTGGGCTGCTGTATATAGATTGTGGGTTACCAAGAGACCAAGGGGGAAGCAAGGACATTAGTCAGGAAGCTTCTATAAGACTTCAGGGAAGCAATGATACTGACCTAGATGTTCTGAGTCGGGTGTAGCTATAGAAGTCACATTTAGAACACATACAGACAACTTAAATTGGCACTATAATTGATAAAGGCTTGGAATTAACCTATTCAAATTATTGTGTTTTATCTATGTGGAAATGGAAGACTAGAGAGTTCATGTCATGGTCAAGATCACAAAGCTAGATCATAGCAGAACTATGGCTCTGCTCATTAGGTTCCTAATTCAGGCTTAACTTCAGGAAAATAGACTCAAACAGGAAAACTGGCTAGTTTGTCACCACTAATATTTCTAAGATATACTGATAATAAGAGGAAGAATTAAAATTCTCACCATTTAATTGATAGGATGATGATGATGATAGCAGCATACTTTTAATTTTTGGTTACCATATGCAAGATTCTGTGATATGTGCCTGCTTAGCTAACATACACAACAATTCTATGAGAAAGATACCTACAGTACATTTATGCTACACAAGAGATAAGAAAGGCTAAGAGAGGTTTTAAAATTGATCTAAATCTAGCGTTAGTAAGCACAGGACCCACATATATTTAATTATAAAGAATATACTCTATTTTGCAACAATAAAAATATATTATTACTCATGCTCATTACATTAAAGGTCAAAAATATATTTGTATATGGAAGGAAGTTTTAAAATCAACTAATTTACATTCCCACCAACAGCTGAACCCTGTTCTTTTTCATTGATGGCTGTTCTATAAATAGCTGTAATTTTGGTGTGCCCATGAGAGAAGGTGATCTCAGGGTCTTTCTACTCCACCATCTTGGGAATTTCCTCTAAATGGTTTTAATAATTCAATTATATCATACTTTTTAATTTTCTGTCACATGCAATTTATAATCACTCATTTTGTACTGACATTCTTTATTACCTTGCTTTTCTTATTGAATACTAAACCAACATTAAGAACTTGTTTCGGTCCTTCCTTATCTTTTTTATCATAATCCAACATTACACATATACACACAGACATTACTTCCCAAGGCTCATAGGTAGATCCTTTGTCAACATCTGAATTTCTAGGACTTAGAGTAGCTGAGAGACAGCTGTTACTAAGTGGGACATAATGTCTTGGGCATCCACTCTGGTAGAAGAGATGGAAATAAGAGTTGGAAAGATGGTGAGTGTGCTCCAGAACCCAAGGGCCAGCTCTCCCTAGGCCATATTTCTCATCATGAAGGTCCATAAAGTCAGAGAAGTATAAATTCACACCCAAAGTACAGGTTATTATAATGGTATTTTTCAAAATAAGAGGAGAGCATTAACTTCATTCAAACACTTTTTAAATGTAACTTTTAAATATTTTATTTATATTTGTCCTACTCCTACCTCTCAAATATTAAGGGCAAGCCTCATACAATCTTCTGGAACTTGTAAACAATGAAAGGAAAAGATAAAGCGGTATTCTATCATGAGGTCTTTTTAAGCTATAGTCACTCTTATTAGTACTTTATAATCCTAGAAATTAACAGAGAGCCTGAACCATAGGAAATCTAAAATATATTTTGAATTGTGCAAATTACAATAATCAGTTCAGTTCAGTTCTGTTCAGTCACTCAGTCGTGTCCGACTCTTTGCGGCCCCATGAATCACAGCACGCCAGACCTCCCTGTCTGTCACCAGCTTCCGGAGTTTACCCAAACTCATGTCCATCCAGTCGGTGATGCCATCCAGCCATCTCATCCTCTGTCGTCCCCTTCTCCTCCTGCCCCCAATCCCTCCCAGCATCAGAGTCTTTTCCAATGAGTCAACTCTTCGCATCAGGTGGCCAAAGTACTGGAGTTTCAGCTTCAACATCAGTCCTTCCAATGAACACCCAGGACTGATCTCCTTTAGGATGGACTGGATGGATCTCCTTGCAGTCCAAGGGACTCTCAAGAGTCTTCTCTAACACCACAGTTCAAAAGCATCAATTCTTCAGCACTCAGCTTTCTTCACAGTCCAACTCTCACATCCATACATGACTACTGGAAAAACCATAGCCTTGACTAGACGGACCTTTGTTGGCAAAGTAATGTCTCTGCTTTTTAATATACTATCTGCTGCTGCTGCTAAGTCATTTTGGTCATGTCCGATTCTGTGTGACCCCATAAATGGAAGCCCACCAGGCTTCCCCATCCCTGGGATTCTCTAGGCAAGAACACTGGAGTGGGTTGCCATTTCCTTCTCCAATGCATGAAAGTAAAAAGTGAAAGTGAAGTCGCTCAGTCGTGTCTGATTCTTAGCGACCCCATGGACTGCAGCCTACCAGGCTCCTCTGTTCATGGATTTTCCAGGCAAGAGTACTATCTAGGTTGGTCATAACTTTCCTTCCAAGGAGTAAGTGTCTTTTAATTTCATGGCAGCAATCATCATCTGCAGTGATTTTGAAGCCCAAAAAAATAAAGTCTGACACTCTTTCCACTGTTTCCCCATCTATTTCCCATGAAGTGATGGGACCAGATGACTATGCCAAAGCCTTTGACTGTGTGGATTACAACAAACTGTGGAAAATTCTGAAAGAGATGGGAATACCAGACCACCTGACCTGCCTCTTGAGAAACCTATATACAGGTCAGGAAGCAACAGTTAGAACTGGACATGGAACAACAGACTGCTTCCAAATAGGAAAAGGAGTATGTCAAGGCTGTATATTGTCACCCTGCTTATTTAACTTACATGCAGATTATATCATGAGAAATGCTGGGCTGGAAGAAGCTTAAGCTGGAATCAAGATTGCTGGGAGAAATATCAATAACCTCAGATATGCAGATGACACCACCCTTCTGGCAGAAAGTGAAGAGGAACTCAAAAGCCTAACTACAATATTATGGTATGTCAATTATTAAAAAATAATTATTTCATTGTACTTTCTAGTCTGTTTCCTTTCAATAGTCAAACTGATGCTTGCCCTTTATAATAGTAATATTTTATATATAAAGTCAAAACAAGTAGTTCCCTCAAGTGTAAAGGTAACAACCAAGTCATCTCTGAACTTTTTCACTATACTCCTGGTGACACACACATTTTCAGATATGTACAATTTACAGTTGTAGCCCTAAAAATATAAGTACCTTTGAAGTCTAGTTCTATTTCATAGACTTAAGAGACAAAAAAAATTAATGTGAAGAGAAACCATTTTGCCTTTCTTTCCTAACTAATTATATTCCAGGATGATAAAAAGTAAAGCAACAGTCAAAGTGTGATAAGTAACTTGGTTTAATTCCACCTATTTGACATGTAGGATATTGGCCTGCAAAGTTAAGACATACGAGAAAGAAAATAGCAAATATTTCAGATGGACTCTCTAGAAAGAAATGGATTTGTAGTTTGTGAGAAGTTCAATGGAACAGGATTGAAGGCTTTTGAATGTGTTTTTCTTTATAACAAACTATTCTATTCTAAACTATGCATATATTAGAATCAAAATTAAGTGAGTCTTTTTGTCTCTTTTCCAAATTTCTTTGCTGTTGATTAACAGTCATGTACTATCTAAGATTTAAAGTCTATTTAAGGTGCTAAGCCAAGTCAGTGTTTAATGCTATTATCAACATTGGTGTTAAAGTAAATTTTAGTGTCATTTGTTTTAGATGACTTCTTATGGATCACTTAACTCTATCTACTGTTGACAAATATAGTTGAGCTAATGTGCAGTTCCTGAAGCTTCTCCCTGCACAATTATCTGAAAGACCTTGATATTAATCTTCTTTATTGTGTCATTCTGTCAAGCACAGAGCAGTCAAGGGGTCTGAGAAATTCTGCTGTTCCAACAAATAGAAAAACAGCTAAAAACTTCTAAAGCTGTTATTCACACAAGTTTGGGGTATCTCTGTGCCCTCAAATCACAGGATGAGTTCACCAAAAGGTAACAAATGATGGCTAGAAAGAGTAATGGCTCAGGAACAAATGGTGCAGAGCTCTGAGGGAAGTGTGTCTGGCAGGAAGCTTTGTGCGGCTATGTCTATGCATTATGTATCCATTAGGGGAAAGCAACAAAGCTGAAATACACAATAAGAGACTTTAAAAATCATGCTGCAGGGCATCTAGAACAGGTTACCTACAAAGCTTCTTAAAAACTTTAAGATCTAGAGCCTATCATGGATGATTTTGAGCCAGTCAATTTTGAGTGAGGTCCAGAAACCCACCTCTTTAATAAATAATCCAAATGAGTCATGCCTCCAGCACAAGGGCTGACTTTAGAAGACCAGTGGCCTAGATGACCCAGTAAAATAATACTTGGAAAAGTACAGAGACCCATTCAGCACATGGCTTGGCTTCATTACTCTTAATTCCTGGAATTCAATACTTCAAGTCTCTGAATTGGTCATTTGCTCAAACTGCTCAAATTATGAAAAATCTGTAAAACCTAGAATGTTTGAAAATTGCAGTATCAATTGATGTTTATATTTGAAAACCTTAAATCATTATAAACATTCAGCTTCAAACACCTTCTGGTTCAAGCTTTACGAGGATTTTCTCTTATGTCTTAGTTTCTACGATAGACTTTATTTCCCTATATCTTAGTTTCTTGAGAGGCCAAATATCATTATGAAATGAAAAAATATGGGTCAATGTAGAGGGGAAAATCCTTTTTCCCTTCCTCTAAATGTGTGGTAATATGCTTTCAGTATGCATGAGAGCTTGATGAATAAATTAAAAGACAATTTATAAATTGTATATTGATTTGTATACAACATAAAATAAGGCTATATATCTGATGGATAACATCATAAGGGCATAAATCTTAATACCAAAAGTGAAAATAATCAAATAAATTTAAAAACACAGCACTTTATAGTAAAATATATTAGTGCCCACTTGCTCTGGAACCTAAGAACGGTAATTATCCTATATTATTAAAATGTTTTAAATAATTATTAATGGTGAAGCACACAGTATTTAAAAGCTTTAGTCATTTCTCTGACACAGACTGCCATTCAATCTAAAAAACGAATATTCTGGGAACATATATTTCATCATGTAATATGTTCTATTTCAAAAACTCACTGATGATGTTTGCAAAGTTCAGGGCAGGTTTTCTGTTTAATTTTCTGTTTTGCACCTTGCTCCAGATGAAATCACCATGGGTAAAGCCATGCCCACAACCTTAAAATTGCTGTTTCAAAAAAAAAAAGGGCTATATATGCAGAAACCTTGATTGCCACAGAGTTTCTGCCTAATACAGACTGAGAATAAACAATGTACAACTGTTTAGCAGGATATAAAAGCTACACTGTAAATATAATCATTCACACAAATTTTGTATTTTTTTAAATATCAGTACTATATTTTTTTAAATTAGGGCTGGCCCTTGGTCATTAGGTACCCACACAGCATACTGACCCATGAGTGCTTGAATTGGTTAGGTTTCCATCTTGACTGGTCAATGCCTATGCTTCTGGTTGTTTACTACTTTGAATATATCTTGCTCTTTTATTAGGAATGTGATATATAGCAGCTTCCTCTGCTTTTCCAATATTGCTGCCTAGATGGCTTTCTTTTAAGCTCACAGAACGCACATTTACTAAGACTGAAAATACTGTTGGCCAGTAAACTACAAGAGTTAATTTTTCAGTGAAAGCTCTCAATCCAGCTCTTTTTCAGGGCAACAAATGATATATAAGGGCAAGAATAAGAAAATAAATGAGGCTATCAAAATGCTGAAGCAACTGATTTGAGCCTACGTAGAATGTACATGGCAACCCACTCCAGTGTTCTTGCCTGGAGAATCCCAGGGACGGGGGAGCCTGGTGGGCTGCCATCTATGGGGTCACACAGAGTCGGACATGACTGAAGCGACTTAGCCGCAGCAGAATGTACAGGTCTTTCTAGCCAGAGAATCTTGATCACCTGAGTATACTCTCAGATCATACAAATATGGAAAAAAGATCAGAAATATTATAAGACTTTAAGGATCTCACAGTTTAATGCAGAATTAGAGCTATAATATGATCTGTGTGAATGACAGCTACTCTGTAGTACAGCATCAGCATAAGGTTTATTTTTTATTCAAGTAGTTTAGTTATACAATGTTGTATTAACTTCTACTGTACTACTACTCCCCTGGAGAAGGGCATGACAACCCACTCCAATATTCTTGCATGGAGAATACATGGACATAGGAGTCTGGCAGGCTACAGCCCATGGGGTCACAAAGAGTCAGACATGACTGAAGTACTTAGCACATACTGCTATTCTGTAATAAATACTTATGCTGGAAGGGTGGATTAAAAAAAAAAAAAAACAAGACCCTTCTGAGAAGAGGCCAATTTGCTGCACAAGTGGGTCTCAAACTTGCTTTTCCTCAAGTGATAGACCAGAGATCACATTCACCTGTGTGACATATGTTCAATACTTTTCACTATGGGGTGCTATATTCATAAGATAATCATTATGATACATAAAATTCCCAGGAAGCTAGCTGTAATTCCAATTTACTTCCTACTCAATCCACCTTTGTAAATTAATATCATATTTTAGAACTGTTATACTACTTCAGATCAGATCAGTTCAGATCAGTCACTCAGTCGTGTCCGACTCTTTGCGACCTCATGAATCACAGCACGCCAGGCCTCCCTGTCCATCACCAACTCCCAGAGTTCACCCAGACTCACATCCATTGAGTCAGTGATGCCATCCAGCCATCTCATCCTCTGTCGTCCCCTTTTCCTCCTGCCCCCAATCCCTCCCAGCATCACAGTCTTTTCCAATGAGTCAACTCTTCACATCAGGTGGAAGTACTGGAGTTTCAGCTTTAGCACCATTCCTTCCAAAGAAATCCCAGGGCTGATCTCCTTCAGAATGGACTGGTTGGATCTCCTTGCAGTCCAAGGGACTCTCAAGAGTCTTCTCCAACACCGCAGTTCAAAAGCATCAATTCTTCGGCGCTCAGCCTTCTTCACAGTCCAACTCTCACATCCATACATGACCACAGGAAAAACCATAGCCTGACTAGACGAACCTTTGTTGGCAAAGTAATGTCTCTGCTTTTCAATATGCTATCTAGGTTGGTCATAACTTTCCTTCCAAGGAATAAGCATCTTTTCATTTCATGGCTGCAGTCACCATACCATCTGTAGTGATTTTGGAGCCCAGAAAAATAAAGTCTGACACTGTTTCCACTGTTTCCCAATCAATTTCCCATGAAGTGGTGGGACCAGATGCCATGATCTTTGTTTTCTGAATGTTGAGCTTTAAGCCAACTTTTTCACTCTCCGCTTTCACTTTCATCAAGAGGCTTTTGAGTTCCTCTTCACTTTCTGCCATAAGGGTGGTGTCATCTGCATATCTGAGGTTATTGATATTTCTCCCAGCAATCTTGACTCCAGCTTGTGTTTCTTCCAGTCCAGCGTTTCTCATGATGTACTCTGCATATAAGTTAAATAAACAGGGTGACAATATACAGCCTTGACATACTCCTTTTCCTATTTGGAAGCAGTCTGTTGTTCCATGTCCAGTTCTAACTGTTGCTTCCTGACCTGCATACAAATTTCTCAAGAGGCAGATCAGGTGGTCTGGTATTCCCATCTCTGTCAGAATTTTCCACAGTTTATTGTGATCCACACAGTCAAAGGCTTTGGCATAGTCAAGAAAGCAGAAATAGATGCTTTTCTGGTACTCTCTTGCTTTTTCCATGATCCAGTGGATGTTGGCAATTTGATCTCTGGTTCCTTTGCCTTTTCTAAAACCAGCTTGAACATCAGGAAGTTCATGGTTCACATATTGCTGAAGCCTAGCTTGGAGAATTTTGAGTATTACTTTACTAGCGTGTGAGATGAGTGTAATTGTGTGGTAGTCTGACCATTCATTGGCATTGCCTTTCTTTGGGATTGGAATGAAAACTGACCTTTTCCAGTCCTGTGGCCACTGCTGAGTTTTCCAAATTTGCTGGCATACTGAGTGCAGCACTTTAACAGCATCATCTTTTAGGATTTGGAATAGCTCAACTGGAATTCCATCACCTCCACTAGCTTTGTTCGTAGTGATGCTTTCTAAGGCCCACTTGACTTCACATTCCAGGATGTCTGGCTCTAGGTCAGTGATCACACCATCGTGATTATCTGGGTTGTGAAGATCTTTTTTGTACAGTTCTTTTGTGTATTCTTGCCATCTCTTCTTAATATCTTCTGCTTCTGTTAGGTCCATACCATTTCTGTCCTTTATCGAGCTCATCTTTGCATGAAATGTTCCTTTGGTATCTCTGATTTTCTTGAAGAGATCCCTAGTCTTTCCCATTCTGTTGTTTTCCTCTATTTCTTTGCATTGATCACTGAAGAAGGCTTTCTTATCTCTTCTTGCTATTCTTTGGAACTCTGCATTCAGATGCTTATATCTTTCCTTTTCTCCTTTGCTTTTTGCTTCTCTTCTTTTCACAGCTATTTGTAAGGCCTCCCCAGACAGCCATTTGCTTTTTTGCATTTCTTTTCTATGGGAACGGTTATACTACTTAATACTACCAAAAAGAAATAACTCTATGTGCCTAAGAATTTGGCTTTTATGAAAATATATTGTCATCAATAAGACTTCATTAACATAACCTACGACTCTTTGCTTCCTGGTGTTATTTTTAAAACCTTAAATCCCCAATCATCTACTCTGGTAATTTCTTTAAGGAGCACGGTTCACGCACTAACAAGGAATGTATAAATTCATAACATTTCCTTATGTTTAGAATTAGTGATCCACAGCATTGAGGCTGTTTTATTTAGCCTTAGCAAACAGTGAGTGATGAATAGAGCTATTGATAACAGTCTGTTTTATTCCACAAAATTTGTAAACCCTGAGATCTGAAGTATAAATTGTAATTAGGATAAAAGGAATTATTTTCTAATAATTATAAGAGCAACAGCTTAAAAATATTCAGGAACTCTATTTCTTGAAAAGACAAGAAAATGCCCAGAAGCATTTCTAAATTTAAATTTAATATTGGTTACCTATATAATTATACTTAGTAAACCCAAAATATATGAATAAAAGTCAATATCGCATTTCAATCCCATTTCACAGTGATCATTGCTCACTAATACCATCTTTTGAGATTAAGAAAAAAAAATAAAAACTTTCTCAGTGTGCAGTTACAGCTAGGAATGACTGTGAAGAAACACTAGTTCTAAAGCAATCAATCTATGTATTCTGTCATGGGATGACAATCCAGATTCCATGATTCATAGTAGGAGCCACAGTGGAAAGCAGAAAACAGACACATCTCTGTTCATGCTTTCATTAAGCATTCGCTCATTGTTAATTTGCTTCAATTTGAGCATCAGACAAACCTTAAGTAAAATTTGCACATGTGGTAACATTTTCCACTTATGGTACAATAATATTTCCTGGACTCCTTGAAAGCATGGTCAATTATAATTACTGTATTAATTTTACTATGCTTCTTTGCTGATATGAAAGGGTATATGACTTTCTTGTAAGACTATGGTGCAAAGATTATATAAACAAACATGAAGCACCTTGAAAATCTAGTTTATTCCACCTTTACCACATCCTCAGTGTTAAATATCCCTAATCCTCAAAATGTGGAGACTGTGACCTCATTGAACATGAGGAAATGTGGCATTCTTATTTGTAGGCTCAGAAATAAGCACTGCCTACCCTCTCTTATTGCCCATTTAGATTATCTTCCTCATCTGAACTCACACAAGGGCAAAGAGAGTTTTGCTCAAACTTTGGGGAAGCAACTGAAAAACTCTCGAAGCAATTTCAGAATTTAGCTTGCAGAGAGAAAACGCTTCTCTATAGTGACAAAATTTAAGAGAACACTACAGCAAATGTATTACTGCCACATTCTCTGGTTCTATTTCACTGCCAAACAGCTAGATGGATAGAAATATAAACACTCTGCATAAATATGTGTTAATATCTGCCAACTAATTTTCAAAATGAAATACAGGCATGCTCTGGAGAACTTCTTCCAAGTAAACATCTTCCTAGTAGAAGGCGTTTTAGTATTCCAGAACATTCTTACATCTTAAAAAATGTTACTCAGCTAGCATATAGGAACATTTTGTATTTTTGTTACCAAAATTCAGTACAATATTTATCACAAATTATTGTGGTAAAACCTCAAGTTAAATTCCAAGCACCATTAGTCAAAAGACACAATTATATCTAGACATTTTAAAAGATCACTGAGTGCCTAAATCAGTATGTGTCTCACTCAGATATTAGTGAGTCTGAGGCCTCACAGTCTCATAATCAGGGAAAACAATTATCATGTGCTCATCTTGAATGTATTTCTACAGGGCCTTTCTCACATAACCCTGTTTTAGCTTAGTGTTTCATGGGTCCCAAAAAAGAGAAGGTCCTAAACAAAACTGTAAGAAGGAAGCAAAAGAAGAAAAAAATAATACACAATTAATTGGTGATCAGAAAATAATATTTTAAGAATTTTATGCTTTAAGGTAACAGTTTGCTACTTATACATAAGCACTAGTGTCTTGTGTTTTAGCTATATTTTATGTTGATTGGAGGCTTGAGTTGATGTTTAAATGTATTATATTTTTCCCTACATAAAATAAAGGGAAACAGACTTTCTGTTAGAGTCTCAATGCAGAATATCTGAGTTTTAAGAATGGATATTTCTCAAGATCTAGAAATACCTAGATTATAAATATAGAGATTATGTATATAAACATATATTTATGTAAATATAGATTATTACATTTATTAATAATATTATTATATTAATAAATATAGAGATTATTACTAAGTCATGTATTATTTGACTTTTATTTCTATCAAATGAATATTTATTACAGATTTTGAAGTATTATTAATAATATTAACAATAATATTATTATATTAATAAATATAGAGATTATTACTAAGTCATGTATTATTTGACTTTTATTTCTATCAAATGAATATTTATTAAAGATTTTGAAGTTTATTTCAAAGCAAATTTAAGTCATTTTAAATTGTCAAGTCATAGGTTTTATACTCAACATGATAATGAAATGACTGTAAATAATCTCATAAAAGTATATAGTAATCTCCACTAGTGATGGAAGAAAATTAACTTAGAATTTGAGTAATAATACAACTAATTTCTTTTTTATATTCCAGCTTTAAATTTAAAAATTGAACTAGTAATTTATGATAAAGTTTTAGTATACATCATATCTATTTATATTTTATTTATTACATTAGAGGTAATTTAGCACTTCATTCAGTCTTTGGGATGGCAGTATATTTAGTCAATGTCTGCCAATTATGTCAGGTGAAATAACATGACATAGCAGATCTCGCAGGGCTCAACACACCAGCTGCCTTATTTTCTAGCAGATTAGGCAAGTTCCATTATTTCTCAATTAAAATGATTCATATAATAATAAAGACTAATCCATAGAGTCGTTTTGTCTGAATGTGTAAAACAGTCCATATAATAAGGGTTAGTTATTATTTCAAATTGCTGGCTGCCCATGGCAACCCACTCCAGTATTCTTGCCTAGAGAATCCCAGGGACAGGGGAGCTTGGTGGGCTGCTGTCTATGGGGTAGCACAGAGTCGGACACGACTGAGGTGACTTAGCAGCAGCAGCAGCAAGTGAATAATATATTTTAGTTCAGACTTTTTAAATATAGTTTTCCTTGCATGTGCAATGCATATGATAATATAACTTGTCTTACATTGCTGTGAGGATTAAATATACAAATTGATATTTAAGTTTTTAACATAAAATCTAGAAAAGAGTAAATCCTTAATAAATGTGATATTTTAATTTTATTAATATCATTGCGAAATCCAGTGTACTCAATTTTTCACTCTCATACAGATTTCTACAGCTATTCGTACTCAGAAATAAGCCATGAAGGCTTTTTCTATGTGAGAATAAACCATGCCCAGGGTTAGATTCTGACACAGAAATGTCACAGTCTTTACTGAATAACACACCACAACCCACAGGGACAAGGAAATGCTATACAGATAAGACCACTTAAAACCAAAAAACAACCAGGAAAAAAAAAAAGTATGACAAAACAAAGCAGGTATGTAGCCATAAGAGTAAACTTTTAAGTACACAGAACAATTATCATCATTGTTTTTCAATCTCTCTAATTCACACGTTAAATATATTTCCCTCAGAGCACAAGTGTTCTTTTCTTGCCTCAAGAAAATAACAATCCTTTTCCCCCAAACGCATCATTTTGATCCAAAATGTGAATATCTCCAGGTTACATTTTCAGGGATGGCATAAGAAGGAGTCATTTATCCTACTGTTGATAAAGAGATTCATTGTAAAGCTCATTTTTCTGTCGATACCCAGTGACAGTCATTTTGCTGAGACATGATGACAGGTGTCATTTGACACCTACAGAATTATAACTGAAGTTCTGCCTATATTATACCTGCTATGGGTATCAAATGAAATCTTATGGTATGAAAGCCTAGCACTAGATTATCTCAGCTTTTTTAGTAAATAGAATTCATAAGGTACTTTGAGTTGTAAATTTTTATTATTACTAATTTTGCACTGCACTTAATCTTTAGTTTAGAAAGCAGATCATATCGAAAGGAACCTAGGTAATAGATATGGGACAGAAGAATGAATATGTCTGTCCCATCTCTGCTCTAAATGTGTGACCTTGAATATAACAGGGCTCTTTGTGCTTATTCACTCCATAGATAGCTTTTTCTTCTATAGAATTAAGGCATCTGGGTAAATGAACAATGAAGTCCTTTTTAATTTAAGCATTTTATTTTGGTGAAGCAGGGTATCAGAGAACAGTCAGCATGATTCAACTTTAATTGGTGAGTATTAGATGCACACTACATGCCAAGCATTATCCTAAAATCTGGAGATGCAAACAGGTAGAATGGGCAACAGAAAAATAAAAACTACATTGCAAGCTCTGTGAGTATGTGCACCATGCTGGATGGAACTAAGCATTCCCTGGGCCCTGCACAGGGTCGCTAGTGTTGTTTAGCATGTGTGAAATTAATACTTTTTGGATGAACAAATGAATGAATATGGTTTATTATTTTTACTTCTAATGTTTTGACATACCTGAAAAATTCCCTAAGTTGTCAAATAAAGCAGTTTTACGAGAAATTATTACAGGTGAAGCAATGTATGGAACAGATCTTTGGACATGACTTTTCAGAACAACTGCAAAGTAAAAACCCTATTTTCCAATAGCAGAAATCTCTTTGGAAAGAGAGGCTGTTGACAGAACTGAGATGGTAGCTTTTATGAGTACAGAGCAGAGAATTTTTACAACAAAGAGGTTTAGCTACCCTTCTTAATTTTCAGCCATACCTCGTGTCTTTAAGATCAATACCATTAGCCCAATGATTCCTTATGCTATATAAATACACATAATTTTTATTTTTAAAAAAAAATTAATCACTTGTTAAATGTGCCAACATATTTATCATTAACATTATTCTACTTTTTAATATTAAATTTGCTACAAAGAATATTTCTATTTCTCCACTATCACATATGAATAAAACATTGTGAGATACAGGAGATATTTTATAAATTTTTTGAGACTTGGATTTAAATCCTGAAAAATATCCTTAATGAAATCATTCATAAAAGTCCTGGTTTACAATTCCTCAAAACTTGTTATAAACAAAACCTCCAAGATCAAAGTTTTTAAAAAGAAATAAGGAGACAGACTTAAAGAACAAACTTTTAGATGCAGTGGGGAAGGAGAGGGAAGGATGATTTTGGAGAATAGCACTGAAACATGTACATTACCATATGTAAAACAGATAGCCAGTGGGAGCTTGTTGTGTGAAGCAGGGAGTGCGTACTTGTGTGCTTAGTTGCTTCAGTCATGTCCAGTTCTTTGCGACCACATAGATTACATCCCGCCAGGCTCCTCTGTCCATGGATTCTCTAGGCAGAATACTGGAATGGGTTGTTATGCTCTCCTCTGGAGGATCTTTCCAACCCAGTGATCAAACCCTTATCTCCTGCATCTCCTGCGTGGCAGGCGGATTCCTAACCCACTGAGCGACCTGGGAGGCAGGGAGCCCAAGGCCAAAGCCAGTGCTCTGTGACAACCTAGAGGGCTGGGACAGGGAAGGAGGTGGGAGGGCGGTTCAAGAGAGAGGGGACATGTGTATTCATATGTCTGATTCATGTCGATGTATGTCCAAAACCACCACAATGTTGTAATTATCTTCTAATTAAAAATAAATAAAAGTAAAGAACAGTATTCATTACCACACACAATATTTTCTTTCTGCTAATTTTCCATTTGCTAAATAGTTTCAGTCAGTAAACAGGTCTTCTCTTGATTTTTCCTTTTCTAAAACATCTATGTCATATTAGGAATTAACAAGAGCTATGTGGAAAATATGCTCGCCAACAAGTTTACACATTGGTTACATCAGTAACAATTCCCAAAATACACCAAAAAAGGAGTCATTAAAGTCTCAGAATTTTTCAGAATATTCTAATTTTCTTCTCTGGAACAAAAGCAATCTCATAAACTTTTTTTTCAATTTCTGTCTTTCATGGGTGCTTGAAGAACTTGACTCTTAACATCGATAAGGTTATTACCTGTTTGGTGCTGGTGTTTTTCCATGTAAGACTCTCAAATCCAAAGTCACTTGTGCTGATTGCCCTGTGTGAATTCGGCTCAAACTGTGAATTTAACACAGAAGCAGCAGTTGTCACCCTGTGGGACTGAACAGAACAAATTCCTTGTCTGTAGTACAGGTCAGCACTGTCAGTGAAGCTTTGAGACAGTCTCATGATTCATCTGAAAGCTGTCAGAGAAGCACACTAAGTCCTGGACCAAAAGCCTCAGGCAATTATTTGTGCTTGGTTCAGCAGGCCAAACACAGTCTTGCGCTTGAGGCTCTTCCCAGGGCACAGGACATTTAAAGAGATATTTGAATCTTGCAGAAATTTATAGCCCAGAGGGGTTAAGTCATTATATATTCAACTCACTTATACTGGAAAAGAAAAACTTGCAGCTAAGAAAGGGTTAGTATTAGCTCAAGGTTACATATAAGAACCCCTGAGTAGAATCTTAATTCCTAACTCCTCATTTCAAAATGCCTTGTGATAGGGCCCCATTTAGAGAAGTTTATTTTTATGGAGATGGTGGAACATATGAGTATAGTTTCTAGGCAGAGAATCCATAAAATAACAAAAGAATCATAAACTCCACTTAACTTCTCTTCCATTTTCAAAATTCTCTGTAAGCCACCTAACATAAACACATTTTTGCTAAATGAGGATTTCATATACTATGTAGATCATGCCAGTGGACCATGGAACATCTGTACTCCCTTCTGCTGGAGGAATAAATTCATTAGTAATAGGATAACAGTTGCTGAAGGAAAAACACTCAAAAACTGCACTTCACATGTGTTTTAGTCCATTCTGGCTGCTATACACATATTTATTTCTCACAGTTTTGGAGACAGTGAAGTCCAAGACCAGGTTACCCACAGATTTGGTGTCTAGTGCAGAGGTTGAAGACCTGTCTGAGGTTTCTTTTCTAAAGGCACTAATCCCATTCACAAAAGTGCCACTTCTTGAACCTGATCACTGATCATAGGCCCCTGCCTCCAAATACTATCACATTGGGGTTTAGGATTTCAACATATGAATTTGAGGGGGACATAAACAGTCAGTCAGTAACCTCAGATATGCAGATGACACCACCCTTATGGCAGGAAGTGAAGAGGAACTAAAAAGCCTCTTGATGAAAGTGAAAGTGGAGAGTGAAAAAGTTGGCTTAAAGCTCAACATTCAGAAAACAAAGATCATGGCATCTGGTCCCATCACTTCATGGGAAATAGATGGGGAAACAGTGGAAACAGTGTCAGACTTCATTTTTGGGGGCTCCAAAATCACTTCAGGTGGTGACTGCAGCCATGAAATTAAAAGATGCTTACTCCTTGGAAGAAAAGTTATGACCAACCTAGATAGCATATTCAAAAGCAGAGACATTACTTTGCCAACAAAGGTCCTTCTAGTCAAGGCTATGGTTTTTCAGTGGTCATGTATGGATGTGAGAGTTGGACTGTGAAGAAGGCTGAGCGCCGAAGAATTGATGCTTTTGAAATGTAGTGTTGGAGAAGACTCTTGAGAGTCCCTTGGACTGCAAGGAGATCCAACCAGTCCATTGTGAAGGAGATCAGCCCTGGGATTTCTTTGGAAGGAATAATGCTAAAGCTGAAACTCCAGTACTTTGGCCACCTCATGTGAAGAGTTGACTCATTGGAAAAGACTCTGATGCTGGGAGGGATTGAGGGCAGGAGGAGAAGGGGACGACAGAGGATGAGATGGCTGGATGGCATCACTGACTCGATGGATATGAGTCTGGGTGAACTCCGGGAGTTGGTGATGGACAGGTAGGCCTGGCATGCTGCAATTCATGGGGTTGCAAAGAGTCGGACATGACTGAGTGACTGAACTGAACTGAACTGAACTGAAACAGTCAGTCTATATAAAGGTACATCTTCATGGTTATATGGGCTTCCCTGGTCTCTCAGATGTTGAAGAATCCACCTGCAATGCAGGAGACCCGGGTTTGACCGATGTGTTGGGAAGATCCCCAGGAGAAGGGAACGGTTACCCACTCCCATATTGTTGCCTGGAGAAATCCCATGGACCAAGGAGACTGGTGACCTACAGTCCATGGGATCACAAAGATTCAGACATGACTGAACAACTTTCATTTCACTTCATGGTTATATAGAGCTCACGGGAAAAGAATGGAGAACCATGCAGAAAATCTCTTTTATGACAGAATCAGTGTCTTTACAGTATGTCTATTGTTGGCAAATAGCTGAGTGATCAGCACCACAATGCCAGAAGATCTGGTGCAAATATAAATTTCAAATACAAGAAAATTAATTTAAAAAAGAATAACTAAAGTCTTCCCCAAGAAGAGGGAATGTGGTTGATCTTGACCTGACATTTATGCTTACACTACGTACCCCTCAAATGCCATACTCCATTCACCCTGAATTTATAGTTCCTCAAAAATTCTCATTCTTATAGGTCTTAGAACATGTGATTCCCTCTTTGTGTGTACTCTTCCCTGCTTTGCAGCCTTCTTCTAACTTTTATTCATCTTTCCAAAAGCAGATCAGATTTTGTCTCCTTTAAGTAGAGTAACCATATGTCATTCAAAGTAAGACAATCTAAATCAGGAGGGACATGTTGCTAATGATTACATAATAACTTTTAACTAGAACTGTCCCAGCTGGCACAGTGGTAAAGAATTTACCTGCCAGTGCAGTAGACACACGGAGAAGGCAATGGCACCCCACTCCAGTACTCTTGCCTGGAAAATCCCATGGATGGAGGAGCCTGGTGGGCTGCCATCTATGGGGTCGCACAGAGTTGGACACGACTGAAGCAACTTAGCAGCAGCAGCAGTAGACACAAGAAACATGGGCTCAAATAGGGGTTGGGAAGATCCCTTGGAAGAGGAAATAGCAAACCACTCCAGGATTCTTGCCTGGAAAATTCCATGGACAGGAGAGCCTGGAGTCTTCAGTCCATGAGGTCACAAAGAGTAGGACAACTGAGCAACACACATCCCAGGCAAACTGGAAAGTGAAGGCACCATTGTCTATTTTCCTTCACAGCACAATAGATTACAGGTAAGAAGTATAACTACCTCAGTTCTTCTTGCAATAGTCTTCTCAATGAATAAACCTTTCAAATTACTGTACTTTAACTGTCCATTATTTATTCTAGTTTTATACAGATGTGCTTGAGGTGAGAGAATTTAAATTAAAAAAAAAAAAAACTATAGTTTTTCATTTCCAGAATAAAAAAGGTAGCTTACTTTCAGTTTCCCTGTACATTCATCAAAATTTAGAATTAAACAAGAGCAATGTTAAGGCCTGTGTAAATGGAAAAGGGCTCACATTATCAGTAAAAATCAATGAAAATTAAAAACATAACATGTATAATGTATCTTTTTTCTGAATTTGTTCTTCAATATCAGTCCTAGATACTAAGATATATGATCAAAAGAATTATTTCATCTAAAATTGATTAAGTTCTATTTAAAACTTCAAAAAGAGTTCTTCAGTGTCTTTAGCTAAAGGAAATGATGCTTGGTAGGTAACATAAAGGAGACTCAACCAGCCACTGGAACAACACACATGCATTATTTGCCAGTAAATTGAATTATTCATGAGATAATTAAGGTCATATTTCCCTTACCTTCCAGTTCATCTATTAATCTTTAACTAATGTGTTATGACTCTAACAATTATGATATCTGAAGCTTCAATTTTCATCTTCCCATGGAAGATGACATTTTTTTAAAAAAATAGTACAAGTACCATATAATTCCTATAGCAAATAAGAAAAATATTTCCATCACATCCATGAGCAAATATTTCTAGATTTATAAAATATACTTCATAGTCTAACATTAAAACTATCTGATAATGGAAGAATCTTGTCTCTTCAATCACTGCTGCTGCTGCTGCTAAGTCGCTTCAGTCGTGTCCGACTCCGTGCGACCCCATAGACGGCAACCCATCAGGCTCCCCCATCCCTGGGATTCTCCAGGCAAGAACACTGGAATGGGTTGCCATTGCCTTCTCCAATGTATGAAAGTGAAAAGTCAAAGTGCAGTCACTCATTCGTATCCGACTCTTAGCGACCCCATGGACTGTAGCCCACCAGGCTCCTTCATCCATGGGATTTTCTAGGCAAGAGTACTGGAGTTGTTGGGTGCTATTGCCTTCTCTAGATTTCTTTAAATGATGGATATAATTTCATTGAGTTGAATGAAAATCAGATTATTTTATATTATGGGTAGTTATTTCATAGCAAATTATCAAAATAACCTGCAATAACAATATGAAAATAATTGGAGCCCTTATTTATTGAGTACTTACTATGAGCTCTATTTGTCTTATTTTTCTTAAATCCCTATGTTGTAATAATATTCCAATTTCCCAGATGAAGAGATTAAAGCCTAGAAGAATTAAATAATCTTGCCAAAATTTTACCTAACTGGTAAGTAAATAAAATTCTATAAAATAATAGCATTTATAATAATAATAAATTGTTGGTCACAATTTGTATAATGTTTTCTATCAGCTAGCCATAACCAATCTATACTTACCAAATGTACTTTAATGTAAACAGTATAGTCTTAATTATCCTAATAAGAAAACTGAGGTTTAGAGAAATCTAACATGAATGTACCTCATTCCATAGTTTATCAGGCACTCTATCTATCAGATCTAGGCCCTTAAATCTATTTCTCACTTCCACTGTATAATCATAAGGGATTTGATTTAGGTCATACCTGAATGGTCTAGTGGTTTTCCCTACTTTCTTCAATTTCAGTCTGAATTTGGTAATAAGGAGTTCATGATCTGAGCCACAGTCAGCTCCTGGTCTTGTTTTTCTTGATTGTATAGAGCTTCTCCATCATTGGCTACAAAGAATATAATCAATCTGATTTTGGTGTTGACCATCTGGTGATGTCCATGTGTAGAGTCTTCTCTTGTGTTGTTGGAAGAGGGTGTTTGCTATGACCAGTGCATTCTCTTGGCAAAACTCTGTCAGTCTTTGCCCTGCTTCATTCCGTACTCCAAGGCCAAATTTGCCTGTTACTCCAGGTGTTTCTTGACTTCCTACTTTTGCATTCCAGTCCCCTATAATGAAAAGGACATCTTTTTTTCAGTGTTAGTTCTAAAAGGTCTTGTAGGTCTTCATAGAACCATTCAACTTCAGCTTCTTCAGCGTTACTGGTTGGGGCATAGACTTGGATTACTCTGATATTGAATGGTTTGCCTTGGAAACGAACAGAGATCATTCTGTTGTTTTTGAGACTGTATCCAAGTACTGCATTTTGGACACTTTTGTTGACCATGATGGCTACTCCATTTCTTCTGAGGGGTTCCTGTCTGCAGTAGTAGATATAATGGTCATCTGAGTTAAATTCACCCATTCCAGTCCATTTCAGTTCGCTGATTCCTAGAATGTCGACATTCACTCTTGCCATCTCTTGTTTGGCCACTTCCAATTTGCCTTGATTCATGGACCTGACATTTCAGGTTCCTATGCAATATTGCTCTTTACAGCATCAGACCTTCTGTTTTATTGACTATGCCAAAGCCTTTGACTGTGTGGATCACAATAAACTGTGGAAAATTCTGAAAGAGATGGGAATACCAGACCACCTGACCTGCCTCTTGAGAAATCTGCATGCAGGTCAGGAAGCAACAGTTAGAACTGGACATGGAACAACAGACTGGTTCCAAATAGGAAAAGGAGTATGTCAAGGCTGTATATTGTCACCCTGCTTATTTAACTTATATGCAGAGTACATCATGAGAAATGTTGGGCTGGAAGAAGCACAAGCTGGAATCAAGATTGCCAGGAGAAATGTCAATAACCTCCAATATGCAGATGACACCACCCTTATGGCAGAAAGTGAAGAGGAACTCAAAAGCCTCTTGATAAAAGTGAAAGTGGAGAGTGAAAAAGTTGGCTTAAAGCTCAACATTCAGAAAATGAAGATCATGGCATCTGGTCCCATCACTTCATGGGAAATAGATGGGGAAACAGTGGAAACAGTGTCAGACCTTAATTTTAGGGGCTCCAAAATCACTACAGATGGTGACTGCAGCCATGAAATTAAAAGACACTTACTCCTTGGAAGAAAAGTTATAACCAACCTAGATAGCATATTCAAAAGCAGAGACATTACTTTGCCAACAAAGGTCCATCTAGTCAAGGCTATTGTTTTTCTTGTGGTCATGTATGGATGTGAGAGTTGGACTGTGAAGAAGGCTGAGTGCCACAGAATTGATGCTTTGAACTGTGGTGTTGGAGAAGACTCTTGAGAGTCCCTTGGACTGCAAGGAGATCCAACCAGTCCATTCTAAAGGAGATCAGTCCTGCGATTTCTTTGGAAGGAATGATGCTAAAGCTGAAACTCCAGTATTTTGGCCACCTGATGTGAGGAGTTGACTCATTGGAAAAGACTGTGATGCTGGGAGGGATTGGGGGCAGGATGAGAAGGGGACGACAGAGGATGAGATGGCTGGATGGCATCACTGACTCGATGGATGTGAGTCTGAGTGAACTCCAGGAGTTGGTGATGGACAGGGAGGCCTGGCGTGCTGCAGTTCACGGGGTCACAAAGAGTCGGACATGACTGTGTGACTGAACTGAACTGAAAGTGAATGTAAGTGAATAATCATAATAACAAAGAGAACCATGATGATTATTATAAGCTTGAACAATTTGCACGGGCCAGATTCTGTTTTAGATGCTGTCATTTCATCATATCATCATGATGCTGATGATCACATTAGAAAACCTCACCATAAAAGGTCAATATGTTGTTCAAGAGAGTAATTAACAATGGTTAAAAAGTTTCAGGTTTTCAGTTAAATTCACAGATTTCATTTAAGGTTTGTAGAAGGCAATGGCACCCCACTCCAGTACTCTTGCCTTGAAAATCCCATGGACAGAGGAGCCTGGTAGGCTGTAGTCCATGGGGTCACTAAGAGTCGGACATGGCTGAGTGACTTCACTTTCACTTTTCACTTTCACGCATTGGAGAAGGAAAAGGCAACCCACTCCAGTGTTCTTGCTTGGAGAATCCCAGGGACAGAGGAGCCTGGTGGGCTGCTGTCTATGGGGTCACACAGAGTTGGACACAACTGGAGCAACTTAGCAGCAGCAGCAGCAGTAGTATAATACCTGCCACTAATTATCCAAGGTCCAAACTAGTTCAAGTGGCTATTAGTATGATGGAACATCATTTGGCTGCCTCTTTCACCTTGAGTATTTGTGTGAAGATCACTGAAATAAGAAAGCATACTGTTAGACCTAGGGGACTTTTTCATGGAGTCTATTCACAGACATACTTATTCGTCAAAACTTCTTGTCAGTCCCAGAAGGAAAACTCAGAAACAAATTGATCTATTTGTCAATTAATGTATTTGGTCCTTAGTACATCTACAAAATTATTTAGACTAAACTGGATTGAGAGATGTTCTTGCCCATAAATTTTATTCATAAAGACTGTAATAAATGAGGAAACTGTACTTACAGGCTTTTATGTAACAATATATTATCCATAATGGTTGCCCAGTAGAAAAGTCTCAGTGTACAGGTGGTTCAAGCTGACCACTAAACTATCTCAAAGATGGTTACCAACAAGCAAAGAGAACATGAGAGAGCAAGAGAATCCTCAGAGAAAAACTTCTATAGAGAAAATAGATTAGCATTACTTAGTAATACTTAATGAATGAAAAATGAAAACATTTCATCAAATGAAAGAAATAGTTTTTCTCTTCTTATGAAGATACCAATAATCTTAGATCCCTCTATGAATCAGAATACCACACTGCACATGATCAGAATCTTCATAAGTATACACAAATCTTTTGAGTAAATGCACCATTCATTGACTCCACAAATGCTTATTGAATATACAAAGAGTGGCAGATATTACTGTATATAATCAAATATAACCCTTAACTACCTTCAGGTGTTAAGTTTGTAAAGGATGCCAAAATGATGTAGAACACTATTTTTCAAGAGGAAGAGGCAAAATGACAAACAAATGAAAGAGATCAACCAATGGAAAGAGGCAGACTGGCCAAGATTTCATGTTTGGAATTTACTGCCTTTAATGTCTCTCTTCTACACTACAACCCATTGAGGACAAACTCAAAGTCAAAACTGTCATTTTATCCTTCAGCAAATCTCTATACAAAGTTTTACTCACGCAAGACGCCCTACATATATACTGAATAGCTGCATAAACTCGAAAGTAACTCTGACTTGCATGCAAATACAACAGCTTTGCTAGAAACACAGTCTTCCAACATATATGACAAACGCTTCAGCACAGTTCTACGTGTATAAATAGAAAAATGCTCCACAATCAGAAAAAGCATTCCTTACTAGCTTCACAAGAAAATGATGATTAAATTGACTCCTGCCTAATCTATCTATATCTATTCTTCAGATTGGGAAATGTTGAATAACACTGCTACAAGCCCTCACACACTATGTGGTTTTTTTTAAATCAAGTACAAGGCTTACTCTGACTTTAAAAAAAAAAAAATTAGAAGTTACATGGTAAAATCAGTTCTACTTTACAAAAAGTAGCAAATATCAAATGAAATTGGCAAATATAAAAATATATTGGCAATTTTAAAGGTTGAAATTTGATAAAAGTAAACAATATTTGATATTTGCAAGCAATTGTATTTGATTTCTCTACAACTGTAGTACAATCTTATAGTCTTTGAAACATCACTTTGATAAATGTAATAAAGGGAAAAAGTAAACTGAAAAGGAAAAAAATACAGTAAAATACACATACATAAGAATATTTCATTGTATGGGGAGGGAGGAGGGAGGAGGGTTCAGGATGGGATACACATGTATACCTGTGGCAGATTCATTTTGATATTTGGCAAAACTAATACAATTATGTAAAGTTTAAAAATAAAATAAAATTTTTAAAAAAAGAATATTTCATTATATGATTAAAATAATTTTTAAGGAAAATGGTGAAATAATATCTGCAGATATTAAAATAATGTGTATCACAGAAATATTAAAAGTCAGCAATACTATATAATAGAAAGTTATTAGAGATGCACACACATATGTAAATGAAAGGAGGCAGCTTTCATACAAGTGTGTATGGGTGTGTTTGTGTGAGTACCCAAGTACAATGGGAACAGACGTAAGACAGACTCATAGCCACTTCCCTACGACGTCAACTTTCACCTCATAGGCTGCCATTAGGAAAACCTAGTGCCGTAAGTGGAGAAGGAAATGGCAACCCACTCCAGTGTCCTTGCCTGGAGAATCTCAGGGACGGGGGAGCCTGGTGGGCTGCCGTCTCTGGGGTCGCACAGAGTTGGACACGACTGAAGTGACTTAGCAGCAGCAGTGCCATAAGGCTTGAGCTCCTGCATTCTCAATAGTTAACAACGTAAGTTTCAATAAAGATGAGAACTAAAGTGTGAGGTGTTTCTCAATTTTCATGACTTATTCAATGTCCTAAGATTTATTTCATACCTTACAATTTATAATATTCCTATAGAGAATAGAAGATAGCAAATTCCCAATGACACAAAGGAAAAAGAAATTGTTCTTATTCTATATAATCATTACTGATTATGTGTGGAGTAAAAGTGGGAAACACAGAATGTGAGAGGAAGAAAAGGAGTAATCCAGTTGGGTCTACAAATCTTGACAGAGGTTGAGCACATTGTAATTATTCCCTTCCAAAACAGCATATGCCTTTACTACCTGAGGGACAAGGAACAATTCATGAAAAAGGTGCATTATGGTAGAATCCAGCTCATGCTTTACATAGATTATTCTTGCTTCAGTGATGAGAATTGAATGTAGGGGCAAGGGTAGAAACAAGTTGACCAATTAGGTCATTTCTGCAATCATCTCACTAAGAGATGGTGGTTTGGATTAAGCACCAGCAATGAAAGGGATGAGAATTACTCAAGAGAATGAGCTGGTTGGATATGACCTGACCTGTGAGTGGAGTAGGTTAGTTTCGGAAAAGAAATCAAGTGTTGAGTTTTGGACATGATTTTGAAATACTCGATTTGATATATGAGTTAGAATCTGGGATGTACATTTACACTGACTTGGAGAGAAAAAATACGTTAAAATTAAAGATTCTAGTACAAACTTCCAGTTACAAAATAATTAAACCATCAATAGGGATATAATGTATAGTGATTGTATGGCTTCCCTGATAGCTCAGTTGGTAAATGACTCACCTGCCATGCAGGAGACCCCAGTTGGATTCCTGGGTTGGGAAGATCCACTGCAGAAGGGATAGGTTACCCACTCCAGTATTCTTGGGCTTCCCTTGTGACTCAGCTGGTAAAGAATCCGCCTGCATTGTAGGAGACCTGGGTTTGATCCATGGGTTAGGAAGATTCCCTGAAGAAGGGAAAGGCTACCCACCCCAGTATTCTGGCCTGGAGAATTCCATGGACTGTATAGTTCATGGGGTCTCAAAGAGTTGGACACGACTGAGCAACTTTCACTTTCTTTCATAGTGATTATAGTTAATTATGGTGGTTTAGTCACTAAGTCGTTTTCAACTCTTGCAACCCCATGGACTGTAGCCTTCCAGGCTCCTCTGTCCATTCTCCAGACAAGAATACTGGAGTGGGTTGCCATTTCCTCCTCCAGGGGATCTTCCCAACCCAGCATCGAACCCCAGTCTCCTGCCTTGAAGGCCAACTCTTTACTGACTGAGCTATGAGGGTAGTCCACTTTATGTAGTGCTGTAATATCAAATTTTCTTTTAATCACAGAAATGTCTGTTTTACTTATTCCATTCTAAATCACCATCCAAAGATTTTTTTTTTAATTCATTTGTGGTAATTCCATGTTTTAAAAGAAAAAAAAATATTTACATCATTGAAATAATAGCTAGACCTTTTTTTGTCTTTTTTTTCCCAAGTTTTTTGTTGATATTCTTAATTGCTCTTATTAGCATCTGTAAGGCCCATTGAGAAGGCTTCAGTGAAGGTTCCTAAATTGGTTTTTCTCATTCAAAAAAGTTCTAAGGTTAATTTGCCTTTTGTTTAGGTACCAACAAAACAGTTACTTACAGTGAGAGTGCTCTATACCGTATTGCATATTTGAAGGACTTCCCTGGTGGCTCAGTTGGTAAAGAATTCACATGCAGTGTGGGAGACCTGGATTAGATCCCTGGGTTGGGAAACCCACTGGAGTGGCATGACAACCCACTCCAGTATTCTTGTCTGGAGAATTCCTCATGGACAGAGGAGCCTGGTGGGCTGCAGTCCACGGGGTTGGGTGACTGAGCAACCGAGCACCGCATACAATGTATAGTGATTGTGTGGCTTCCCTGATAGCTCAGTTGGTAAAGGACTCACCTGCCATGCAGGAGACCTGAAATCTCTCTTAAAGTTTAAGAGAGACCTTAAAAATTCTCATTTCAAGTAAAAAATTAAACTATATGGTGACAGATGTTAACTAGACTTACTGTGGTGATTATTTCGCAATAAATACATATATCCAATCACTGTCTTGTATACCTGAGAGTAGAAATGTTGTGGAATCCAGAATCGCAAAACACACCTTAGAAGACAATCAAAGCAGTGGAGAACCATTTATTACGCCAGCAGGTCCAAGGGGAATCAGTTCCCAACAAGGACCCTGATGTTTCTGAGAGGCCGTTTTATACCCACTATTACATGACCGGTTACATGTTAGCAACCTCTTTGTTGTATATATGATTGAGTTTTACAACAAGTAGGTGCTAGGAGAACAAACAATTAAGCTTAAAGGAGGGGAACAATGATTATACATCAAGGGGGGACATCTCCATGGTTAATCAAACAGGAGCAACCTGACCTCAACTACAATCTCCCTTTGTCATCTGTAGGGAGGGAAGTCTCCAGGAGACCCGGTTTTCACTAGCAATAGTTTCCTCACTCTTGGGAAGGGTTCAGGCCCAGTTCACATTCAATCTTTAAGATGGATGACAGGCTTCAAGATGGAGTCTCTCCTGCTTTCCTCACACTGGCCCCAAAAGGATAATGTTATATGTCCATCATACCTCAAATTAAAAAAAAAAAAAAGATTTGGATGAAGAGTGATCCCAAATGAAGGAACAATACTGGCCAAGCCAAGCAACAGAGAATACTAGCTCATTTCTAAACCCATTTCCTTTTCCCCAGCTATACATCTGGATTACATCTCCTGCTGCCTTTGAAGTTTGGTATGATTGAATTCTGGCTGAAATCCTACTCCACAAGTCAATTTCTTAGGTATGATTCTTTCTGTTTCTTCACTCTCTGACAGCTTCATAACAGACAGGCAGAGTGACTCTGGAAATCTTTGTCGACCATAGTTGTGAAAGCCATTGCTAGTGTTCCCCATATCCAGTTTCTTCTCTAGACATATTAAAGACTCCATTTCCAAAACCCCCTTTTTCCAGTTTTGGCCAATGAGTTTTAAGCAGAACTAATGCTTGCTTTTGAACTGTGGTGTTGGAGAAGACTCTTTAGAGTCCCTTGGACTGCAAGGAGATCCAGCCAGTCCATTCTAAAGGAGATCAGTCCTGGGTGTTCATTGGAAGGACTGATGTTGAAGCTGAAACTCCAATACTTTGGCCATCTGATGTGAAGAGCTGAGTCATTTGAAAAGACCCTGATGCTGGGAGGGATTGAAGGCAGGAGGAGAAGGGAACAACAGAGGATAAGATGGCTGGATGGCATCACCGACTCGATGGACATAAGTTTAGGTGAACTCCGGGAGTTGGTGATGGACAGGGAGGCCTGGCATGCTGCGATTCATGGGGTCACAAAGAGTTGGACACGACTGAGCAACTGAACTGAACTGAAGTGAACTGAATGCTTGTTATTTATAGGCCAAAGAATTTAATGGCTAGTGTTTCACTTCTGCTGCAATGACCGAGGGGAACCAGTGAGATGGTATATCTATAGGATGGTAGAGATTTCTTCATCCAGGACCACATGGAAATAACCTGTCCTGAAGAGTTGCTCAGTTACAGTGAAAAAAACATGAGGTGAACTCTTGCTACGTAATGCCAAGACTTGAGGTTGTTCTTCACCATAGCATAATCTATCCTATCCGGAATAAAACAATAGTGGCACTATAAGATAGAATAGTACTATAGTACTATTATATTATATAATATTATGCTATAAATAATAGTACTATATAATAATAATAATAATAAAATAAATAATAAATAAAATAAATAAATAATAAAATATAATAATAATATTATACTATATATAATAGTACTGTGATGCATTCCAAAAGGAGAGTATAAATACAAATATAAAAATATAAATTTTAACTTTTATTACATTATAATTTATTTGGAATTATATGCTTCCCAGTCCTGTGGTTCTCTTTAAGGTTATAAATAACATTTAAAGAAGCCTATTCTTTCAACTAAGTTATAAGAATAATTAAAATATTTTAATGGGATCTAATTTTGGTTTGGACACAAGTTTAAATTTGGACAAATACTTTTCTTTGTGATGATTTCATTCTGATGCAGACACCTCATGTGAGAGCCAAAAGTCTACAAGCAGTTCTAGACTTACATTCTACCAGTTCAGCAACTCCTTGAGCCTCTTGAACTAGAAGGGAAGATGGATTCTGATGAAATCAAACAATAAATGCACACTATAACAAGTTAGCTATTGCAGCAGTCAGAGTTAGAGAGTTTATTCAGTGTCATAGACACCCAGTAGTATGCTTATTTTTTCTTCTCTTTACCTGGTTAGACATCCATGATTGGATGACTACACACTTTCAGATTTACTAGGTTATTTCCCAATTACTATTAAAGTGAATTATCAATTTACTCTTTTACCTAAAGTGAATGAGGAGTCAACTTTACTATATGTTAGCCAAATTTGTTTTCATATGGCATTTTATTTCTTTCCAATAATATGGGTAAAAAATATCAATAGTATCTCTCATTTATATTAGTTTGTATTTCCCAGACTACTAGTGATTTTGAGCATCTTTCAGTTACACAGCCAAGCTCTGCTGAAAGTACCAGCCCAGAGAATGGTGAGATAATAAATAATTGTTGATTTAAGCCACTGAATCACCCATATTCCCTTAAACTTAACTTGTGTTAACAAATTGGTATGTATCATTCCATATTCTTCTCAATGCTTTTGAAATGGTATATACATTATCAATGGATTATTTGTTTCTGTGGTGTTTTATAAAAATGTAATACTGTTATACATTTTAAACTACATTTTGGACTCTGTGGGAGAGGGAGAGGGTGGAATGATTTGGGAGAATGGCATTGAAACATGTATAATATCATATATGAAATGAGTCGCCAGTCCAGGTTCGATGCACGATACTGGATGCTTGGGGCTGGTGCACTGGGAGGACCCAGAGGGATGGTACGGGGAGGGAGGAGGGAGGACCGTTCAGGATGGGGAACACGTGTATACCTGTGGCAGATTCATGTTGCTATATAGCAAAACCAATACAATATTGTAAAGTTAAAAAATAAAATTTTTTTAAAAATTAAAAAAATAAAATAAAAGTTCTTAATACATAAAAAAATAATAATAAACTACATTTTGCTTGTGATGTCACAAGTGTATACATTGTAGAAATCTTTTCCAATTGTCTTATTGATCTAATTCTTTCTTTTACTAATGGATGCATAAAATTCATGATTGTGCCACAATCTTTACAAACATTATCTCTTAATAGGAATTCAAAGTTACAGGCTTTTACTACTGCACTATGAATATTCTTGTTCATCTGCTCTTATTTGCTGGTAGGATTATTTCAAGAAGGTAGATTCAAGGAGATTAGCATCAAATTCATATACGCCACAGCTCATTTCTCACAAGTCTTTTCCCTTAACTCTATTACTATTTTGAAGTCTCTATTCTAGTCTGTTATACAATTAGTGTTAGTGTTCTATTTCTGGCAGTATCTTTAGACTAGGTATTTGGGTGATGTATTCTTAAGAAATACATCTGAATTCTTAGAAAATATATTTTTCCCCCCATGACAGGTAAATAATGTTTTGCATGTCTATGGAATGTAGAGTTGTATTCCTGTTATCGAACTAGTCTGTAGATATCATACCAGTATTTTCCACCTTGTTGTGTTGTAATTGAGAAGTTGACTCCCGGTAACAGCCTCTTCCTTTGAAAGTGATATGTTCATTATCTCTGGCAGCATGGTAAATGTTGGGAGGATTTTTGTTGTTGTATTCCTCCAACCCAAGAACATATCTCTATTTTGTCTTTATTTTTTCCAAGCAATGTTTTTATTTTTCAATGTAGTTGTCTTATACATATTTCCTTAGATTTATTCTTAAATATTTTATAATTTTTGGAACTTTCGAAATTGAATTGTAAAAATTTCATTTCTCAGATGTGTACTGCTAGTATATAACCAAACAATAGATTTTTGTTTGTTAACCTTGTACTTTGTGGACTTTTTGTATTTTCTCAGTAATTCCAATAGTTGGTTGCCAAATTCATTGGGATTTTTGATGTTAACTAATATGTGTACATGCTAAGTCACTTTACTGTGTCCAACTCTTTGCAACCCTATGAACTGTAGCCTGCCAGGCTCCTCCATCCATGGTATTCTCCAGGTAAGACTATTGTAGTAGGTTGTCATGCCCTCCTCCGAGTGATCTCCTCAACCCAGGGATTGAACCCACTTTTCTTATGTCTTCTGCGTTGGCAGGTGGATTCTTTACCACTAGCACCACCTAGGGAGCCTGTCAACTAATATATCATATACCTAAAGGGAGAGCTTTTACTTCCTTACTTCTCTAACGAATTTTATTTACTTCATTGTAGTGTTAAGGAATCCAGTAAAATTTTAAATAGAAAAGCAAATACCAAGCATTCTTGCCTTATTCCCAGTCTTAAGCAGAAAGAGTTTAGTCTTTTAGTATTAACTATAATTTTAGCTATAACTTTTACAAAGATGTTCATCATAAGATTAGTGAGATTCCCTGCTTAGTTTGCTGAGAGTTTTTTAATTAAAATTGATGTTGTGAGAATTTTTATCTGCATTTATTAAAGATATCATAAAGCATTATATTTTTATGATCATATATGTTTAAACACATGGGCTGATTTCAACTTGTCATTACTGAGACAATCCCTACTTTAACAAGGCTTCTTTTCATTTATTTTTGACTTTCATTTGCTAATGTTTTGTTAAGTGTTTTAAATGTATGTTCATGAAGGATATGGTTTGTAATTTTCTATTTTTGTAATTTTGTCAGTGAAAGTGAAAGTCACTCAGTCATGTCTGACTCTTTGTAACCCCATGGACTCTGCAGTCCATGGAATTCTCCAGGCCAGAATACTGGACTGGGTAGCCTTTTCCTTTTCCAGGAGATCTTCTCAACCCAGGGATCGAACGGAGGTCTCCTGCATTGCAGGCAGATTCTTTAACAACTGAGCTACCAGGGAAGCCCAATTTTGTCAGAATTTAGGGTTATGCTGGCCTCATGAATGATTAGTACAGTGTTTCTCCTCTGTTTTCTGAAAAATTCTGCATAAATTTGGCATTAATTTATTCCTTGATGTTTGAATAAACACATGTGTGAAACTATCTGGCTTGGAGTTTTTACTTATGAGAAGTTTTTGATAAGTCCAATTTGTTGAATAGATATAAGGCTATTTTAAGTTTTCTTTTTCTTCTGTTGTCAATTGTGGTAAGTTATTTTAAAGGCAGAATTAGCCATTTCATCTAAATTCAATACTTAATTGCCTCAAGTTCATAATATTCTGTTTTTATCTCTTTATTGTTTGCAGGATATATAACAAATACCAGTCATACATTCTTAAAATTGCTAACTTGTTTCAACTCTTTCATTTTTTGGTTAGTCTAGGTAAAGTGAAAAGTGTTAGGGTCGCTCAGTCACGTCCATCGACTATAGCTTGTCAGGCTCCTCTGTCCATGGAATACTCCAGGCAATAATATGAGTGGATATCCATTCACTTCTCCAGGGGATCTTCCAAACCCAGGGATTGAACCTGGTCTCCTAGATTTTTTAGCATCTGAGTCACCATGGAAACCCTAGCCTAGATAATAGTCTGGCAATTTTGTTGATCTTTACATATTATCAACATTTTTCCCCTAACTTTAAAACATGCTGCTCATTTCTGCTTTTATATTTTTATTATTGTATTTATATTCTTTTTCTTAGTTCATTCTTTAAAGGCAGAACATGAGGTCAGTGATTTTAGAATTTTTTCTGTGACATAACAATTTAAAGCTAAGTTTCCCTTTATGAACAGCTTTAGCTAAATGCCACAGGTTTCATATGTTTTATATTTAACATCATTCAGTTTAAAATATTTCCTTATTTTCTTTGGGCTAAGACCTATTCAGAAGTATATTATCTCCAGATATCTGGAGTCTGTCTAGGTAATGCAATGCCATTGCTATTTAATTTAATTCCACTGTGGTCAGAAAACACATTCATAAAATATTGATTGTTTTAAATTATTGAGACAGGTCTAACTGTACAACATATGGACTATCTTAGTGAAAATATCTTGTGCAACTAAAAGTAATATGTATTCTATAGTTAATGTGTGTAATGTTTAATAATGCTGATGAGATCAAACTGGTATGTAGTATTATTTAGATCCTACTGTATTTTAAGAATTCACTTTCAAATTTACTATTCAGTTCAGTTCAGTTCAGTCACTCAGTCATGTCCGACTCTTTGCGACCCCATGAATCGCAGCACACCAGGCCTCCCTGTCCATCACCAACTCCCGGAGTTCACTCAGACTCACGTACATCAAGTCAGTGATGCCATCCAGCCATCTCATCCTCTGTCATCTCCTTTTCCTCCTGCCCCCAATCCCTCCCAGCATCACAGTCTTTTCCAATGAGTCAACTCTTCGCCTAGGTGGCCAAAGTACTGGAGTTTCAGCTTTAGCATCATTCCTTCCAAAGAAATCCCAGGGCTGATCTCCTTCAGAATAGACTGGTTGGATCTCCTTGCAGTCCAAGGGACTCTCAAGAGTCTTCTCCAACACCACAGTTCAAAAGCATCAATTCTTCAGCGCTCAGTTTTCTTCACAGTCCAACACTCCCACCCATACATGGCCACTGGAAAAACTATAGCCTTGACTAGATGGACCTTTGTTGGCAAAGTAATGTCTCTGCTTTTGAATATGCTATCTAGGTTGGTCGTAACTTTCCTTCCAAGGAGTAAGCGTCTTTTAATTTCATGGCTGCAGTCACCATCTGCAGTGATTTTGGAGCCCAGAAAAATAAAGTCTGACACTGTTTCCACTGTTTCCCCATCTATTTCCCATGAAGTGATGGGACCGGATGCCATGATCTTCGTTTTCTGAATGTTGAGCTTTAAGCCAACTTTTTCACTCTCCACTTTCACTTTCATCAAGAGGCTTTTGAGTTCCTCTTCACTTTCTGCCATAAGGGTGGTGTCATCTGCATGTCTGAGGTTATTGATATTTCTCCCGGCAATCTTGATTCCAGCTTCTGCTTCATCCAGCCCAGAGTTTCTCATGATGTACTCTGCATATAAGTTAAATAAGCAGGGTGACAGTATATAGCCTTGACATATTCCTTTTCCTATTTGCAACCCATCTGTTGTTCCATGTCCATTTCTAACTGTTGCCTCCTGATCTGCATATTAAGTGCTCACAAAAAGTATTAACCTCTGCTACTATAGTTGTCAAATTGTCTAATTTTGTTTTCAATTCTCTCAAATTTTGCTTTATATATTTTGAGACTTTATTATCACTGTGAGGTACCATTTCACACCAGTCAGAATGGCTGCGATCCAAAAGTCTACAAGCAATAAATGCTGGAGAGGGTGTGGAGAAAAGGGAACCCTCTTACACTGTTGGTGGGAATGCAAACTAGTACAGCCACTATGGAGAACAGTGTGGAGATTCCTTAAAAAACTAGAAATAGAACTGCCTTATGATCCAGCAATCCCACTGCTGGGCATACACACTGGGGAAACCAGAAGGGAAAGAGACACGTGTACCCCAATGTTCATTGCAGCACTGTTTATAATAGCCAGGACATGGAAGCAACCTAGATGTCCATCAGCAGATAAATGGATAAGAAAGCAGTGGTATATATATACAATGGAGTATTACTCAGCCATTAAAAAGAATACATTTGAATCAGTTCTAATGAGGTGTATGAAACTGGAGCCTATTATACAGAGTGAAGTAAGCCAGAAAGAAAAACACCAATACAGTATACGCACATATATGGAATCAGAAAGATGGTAATGATAACCCTGTATGCCAGACAGCACAAGAGACACTGGTGTATAGAACAGTCTTTTTTTTTTTTTTTTAATTCATTAAAAAATATTTATTGTTTTTAAATGCCACGTTTGAGATAGCAGAACAGTCTTTTGGAGTCTGTGGGAGAAGGAAAGGGTGGGATGATTTGGGAGAATGGCATTGAAATATGTATAATATCATATATGAAACAAGTCGCCAGTCCAGGTTCGATGCACGATACTGGATGCTTGGGGCTGGTGCACTGGGATGACCCAGAGGGGTGGTATGGGGAGGGAGGAGAGAGGAGGGTTCAGGATGGGGAGCACATGTATACCTGTGGCAGATTCATTTTGATATATGGCAAAACCAATACAATATTGTAAAGTTAAATAAAATAAAATTTTAAAAAAATTTAAAAAATAAACAAAAAAAAGAAGTAATCATAATGTTTATATTTTTCTGATCAATTCCTCCCTTTACCATTATGTAAATATATCTCACTTTCTTCTAATACTCTTTGTTTAAAGTTTATTTTGTCTTATTAGAATAGTTAATCCAGTCTTTTCTTATTTACTATCTTCCTGCTATTTCTTTTTCTGGTTATTTATTTTCAACCCATCTGTGTCTGTATCTGTTAAGCATGTCTCTCACAGGCAGCATATAGTTGGTTATCGTTTTTCACTAATGTGTTCTGATAATCTCTGCCCTTTTTGGTTTTAAATGAGAAATATTAACGTGATTAGCTAGTCGAATTTAAGTTTACTATTTAATATTTATTTACCTACTGCCTTACTGACTATTTGGTTGTATTTATTAGAGAAACAGAGGGAGAGAGACTATTTAAGGGATTACAAAATACAAATCTAACCTTTCCAAGCATGCTTATATGTGTTGTATACTATTTATATTATTGTTTTTGTTGTTCAGTCGCTAAGTCATGTTTGACTCTAGGACCCCATGACTGCAGTGTGCTGGGCTTCCCTGTCCTTCGCTATGCCCTGGAGTTTACTCAAAATCATGTTCACTGAGTTGGTGATGCTATCTAACCATCTCACCCTCTGCCATGCTCTTCTCCTTTTGCCTTCGATCTTTCCCAGCATCAGGATCTTTTCCAATATTATACCACCTGATAAAACATATAGAAACCTTGCAATCTGTCCTTACAGTTTTCATATGTATTGCTCATACATATACTGAAAATCCTAATGGACAATAAGAAATGTTGAGTTCTGTCAATATGACAGATTAAAATACCCGAAAATCTTATTGGTCAAACATCCAAATTCAGGATGAAATATAACAAGTCTCTTTTTGTGTGCTAAGCCTAACTAGCCCTAGAAAGGATGAGGAAATTTCCTGGGGTCAGAACAACAAAAAGCAAACTAAAACTAGTGATTTTAGCTGATGCTAGAGCAGGTTTTTTGTTTTGTTTTGTTTTTTCCATTTAAGAGCCAAAAATTTAAACGTTTATAGACAAAGAAGAGTCTTGAGTCTGTAGGCATTGGGAAAACAGAATAAAGCTACATGCAGAAACTGGCATGTCCGAAGGGCTGCATCCTTGGTGAAAGATTGAAGGACTACAGAGAAAGGACTGTAGGACTTTCTCATTCATTTTGAATCCTTCAACGGATTGAAGGACTCATTCTCTGGCAAGAGGGACATAATAAAGAATTTGGAATATGATGTATGCCATAAGGGAGGAATAATCATACCTCTTTTGGTATGGGCTCTCACTAAACAAAAATTGTTCTCTGAGTTTATAGCTACAGTTATGTATCTTACATGGACTTGGGTGCTGAATTTATGTTACTTAACTTCTTCTCTAAGAATCATATGTGTAATGGTTTGTACTAAATTCCTATTATATTTGAAATCCTTGTGTCAGCAGTTATTATAACTTTATATTTCTAAGTTACTTGTGTGTCATAATTTTCTTGATCATTCTTGCAAAGGTATGTCTATTGAAGCAATCCTTAAAAACAATTTTGTTTTTGTTCTTCTTTATTAAATCCTTGCTACTTTTTATATTTAATGCTAAAATACAATTTTCTCCCTTCTATGTTTTCTCAGTTTAATGTTATTATTCTCTACATTCTCTACAGAAATACTATAAGGTCAAGTTTCTCTTTATATTATTTCAATTTTCTGTATTTCTTTTTTTATTCAATGTACAGCACATGGAAAACATGAGATAAACCTCAAAAAAATAAGATGACCAATCCTAACAGTGTGAGATCAGAACAATAGGATTCCAGAATGAGAAAAAAGAAAAAGCAGAGGGGAGAAAAAAATTTGAATTGACACAAACTTGTTCCCAACATTAAAGGACTTGACTTTCAGATAGAAGCTACTAGTTGTCCAGCAAAAATAATCTTTATAATTCTCAAACAGAGTCATATCATCTGGAATTTTAGAATATGGAGTTTACAGAGAAAAACCTAAAGCTTCCAGAAAGAAAAAACAAATAAAGCAAGGAACAAAGTGCCTGGAATAAGGGGGGCAATGGTTTTACCACTGCAATGCTAGAAGCTATTTCCCACATGCCTTCCAAGTTCCATAAGGAATTAATAAATATCTATTGCTTTGAGTACCCAGTCGAAAAAGGATGTTGTTAGGTATTCATATTCAGGAAAGAGTTGATGTAGCCAGTCTGATACTGTTACCTCCAGAAGGCCCTGCTTGAGACTGAACTTGGGAATGCTCCTGGCAGCATGGCTATGGAATGTTCCCAACTCTGTATTGGCTCCTCATATTGACTGGTTGTTGGAGAAGGCAATGGCACCCCACTCCAGTACTCTTGCCTGGAAAACCCCAGAGACAGAGGAGCCTGGTAGGCTGCAGTCCATGGGGTCACTAAGAGTCGGACACAACTGAGTGACTTCACTTTCACTTTTCACTTTCATGCATTGGAGAAGGAAATGGCAACCCACTCCAGTGTTTTTGCCTGGAGAATCCCAGGGACAAGGGAGCCTGGTAGGCTGCCGTCTATGGGGTCACACAGAGTTGGACACGACTGAAGTGACTTAGCAGCAGCAGCAGCAGCAGCAGCATTGACTGGTTGTACTGACTGTGTGACTGGGTCACTGAACTCTATTATACTAGCCTTCTGTATTGTTTGTGCAAACAATGTGATTTATGGTAAACAACCACTTTACTTCTTGGAGTCTGGAATTTTGGTAATAGTGTCCAGTTGTCTAGGCAAAGAGTACTTATGTGGCCAGCCTTCAATAAAATCTCTGGACTCTTGAGTTTTAGGCAGGTTTCTTTAGGCAGAAACACTAGATACATGCTGCATATTTCCCGTGCTGAAGAAGCACGTTCAGTGCAAGACCTCTTTCCTCTGTCACTGTGTGACGGAGAACTTTGGAAGTCTGCTCTTGGACCCCTTCAGGTATTACCTGATGCTTCTTTTCCCTGCCCTCTGCTGAGTCTGCTGTGTACCCCTTAGTGCAATAAACCATAACTGTGAGTACAACTCCCTCTGAATCCTATGTGCCCTTTTACTAAATCACCAAAAAGCAAGGGTGGGATCCTCCCCTACCACCAAAACACACGTCTTAAAAGCTAACATTCATACCTTCTTTCTCAGAAACTTCTCAAAAGATTATACCTAAACAGCTAATTTTCTCACACACAAAAAAAGGAGAAGAACCTGGATCCAGGAAGTAAAAGATTTATCACAGAGAATAGGCCAAGAAAATCTCAATCATGGTAAATGTATGTACATTAAAAATTGCAAATTAAACCTAAAACAAGTCCATGTTAAGCAAAAGGCCAGAGGGCCATGTTAAGTAAGATGACATAGATAGATCTGTCAGTGTAGTTAATCTGAGAGTAAAATTCTACTCATAAAGTTTGGTTATGACTTACAAAATTATTTTTAATTAAACAAATAAAAATGATTAACAGAAGAGAAACAAAATTATAGACTTCAGCAATGATTAAAATTTAGATATCCATAATGATGTAGATAGATTCTGAACACTGACCTAGCAAAAATTACAATGTAATAAAATTAGGAGTATTGTTAGATTTGCATATGAGATGTGTGTGTGAGCTCACACCAGTGCACAGGTATGAGATGCACTTAGTGACAGATGATAAGGCTTCTTCATTAAGAGATTAATAAATAATATATAAACATCTTAAGATAAATATAATAAATATAAAGAAATATTGAGATATGGAGGCAAATATTAGAAATGAAAACCAGAAGTAGGATTGTCTCTGAGGAACAGGAATTAGGCCTGGGAATAACTGAAATATGATACTATATGATACTAATTTTATTTCATTCAGTTCAGTTCAGCTCAGTCGCTCAGTCGTGTCTGACTCTTTGCAACCCCATGGACCGCAGCACGCCAGGCCTCCCTGTCCATCACCAACTCCCAGAGTTTACCCAAACTCATGTCCATTGAGTCTGTGATGCCATCCAACCATCTCATCCTCTGTCGTCCCCTTCTCCTCCTTCCCTTAATCTTTCCCAGCATCAGGGTCTTTTCAAATGAGTCAGCTCTTCGCATCAGGTGGCCCAAGTATTGGAGTTTCAGCTTCAACATCAGTACTTCCAATGAACACCGAGGACTGATCTTCTTTAGGATGGCCTGGTTGGATCTCCTTGCAGTCCAAGGGACTCTCAAGAGTCTGCTTCAACACCACAGTTCAAAAGCATCAATTCTTCGGTGCTCAGCTTTCTTTTGTGATTGTGTAAAAGTATCTGACTTTATGTATGTAATACATAATTTGAAAAAGAGGATTATATATATATATATTTAAAAGAATAAAAAATATAATTGACAAGATATTTTGGATATATATTACACATTCAAGAAACGTTATGACTAAAAATAATTCTAGAGGTTTCACCATTATTAACTAAACCAAAAGACATAAATGTACATATTCAAAGTAAAATTTTTGGTTTTGCTCTTACATATGCACACACATATGTGCATAGTAATTAACTAATAAATCTGTGGATAAACCATACAACAATGAAAACAACTAATGAAAAAATTCAAACATTTGAGGCAACTACTCTTTTTCTTCAATCTGAACTACTGCTTGTAAAGATTATAGTTAACCAGAGGATTGCTTAAATAAAATGTCTAACGTATTTCACATAGTTTTTCATTGGGCATAACTTTGATAGTCCTTCCTCCACTCCAAGTCATATGTGTGCCTGTGTAAGCTCACACACACACACACAGACTCAATCTCATATAAGTTTACCTGCAACTACACATACCCATTCTCATTAGTACTTTCATCCTTCATATAGATCCTTTAAGTCTTCATTCCTCCAATTATTTTCATCCTCTTGTTTTTCTTTCCATTGATTCTTAACCCTGAATCCATAGCAGAAAACACAAAAAATGTGTTTTATTAGTTCTACACCCTCATCAATCTAATGTTAAATCACTATCTTTCCCTTCCCAGTCAATCTAACTGAAAGAATCATTTATATTCACTGACTCCATTAAAGCATGAGTGAGCAGAGCAGAAGAGGAGTCTATAATAAAGGATGCTGACAATATCATTGGCAATGGATATTTAGTAAGTGTAGAGTTAACATTTAGAAAAATGACTGGACAGTATGTGGAGGAAGGTTGGATGGGACACGACTGCAGGCAGCAGCCATGCTATACATACAGGGAAGTTGTTCAAGGATGAGTTTTTAAAGTAATTAGCATGAAGGGTGAGAAAATAATGAGGATCTGGAAGGCATCAGAGAGGAAGCAATGACAACCAGGAATTCTCCCAGGTTTTAGTTAATAAAAATATCTTCCTCATAGGATTACTGCAAAGATTAAAGAAAACCATCTATTTGAACCATTTTGTAGAAAATTATAATAAATATTACTATTGGTAGGGCCTTCCCAGGTGGCACAGTGCTAAAGAACCTGTGTGCCAATGCAGGGACATAGTGTTTGATCTCTGGGGTGGGAAGATCCCCTGGAGAAGGAAATGGCAACTCACTCCAGTATTCTTGCCTGGAGAATCCCAGGGACAGAGGAGCCATGGGGTCACAAAGAGTCAGGCACAAGTGAGCAACTGAGCACACGCACTATTTAATTAGACATATATAACTTAATAATATTAACAATTTTAAAGTTTATTAATATTTGAAATAGAAAGCTGGCTTTATTCAAAATTTTATGAGGGCAATGATAGTTTTCTACTTTTTTATTCTGTCCTTAGACTAAAAGAATGCTCCTATAGCCTAGTAAAAAAATAATAATAATCTAACTCCTTGATGGTTTCAGTTGCCTTCAGCAAGCCCTCTCTTTCTGAAGAGAAAAACCCAAAACTGCATGCACAAGTCAAGAGCAAAGGAATAAGTTCATTTTCTTTTCATTTTCTTTCTTTTTCCCCTAAGCATATTCAAAGAGCATTATTATTTTATTCAGAGAAAATATCCTGGGCCAATAGTGAATAAAAAGATCTTTCTCGCCTCATATCCACTACTTAGAGGTCTTAATTTCATCTGTTTGGTCTGAATTACTTTTGACTAAAAGTAAAACTTTATGCTTGCTGGCTCTCAAGTTCATCTACCCCAGCTCTGAGCGATCACAGCCTCATGAGCAATTGCTGAAGTTTATTCCCATTAGCTTGGCACTTCTCAACCCAGGAGACCATACTTTCATCTGTAAACTTGATCATCTCATTAAGTGCTCTTTCTTCCAGAGCTTTTATATTAAAAGGTAGTTAAATAAGTCTGCAGAGCCGTAGCATTGATCCCTGGAGAATACCACTTAATAACTAGCAAGTCAAAGACGAAAATTTTCCCTAAGCTTTTTCTCATGTTTAAAAGCTAGCTGCAGCTGAATGGCTAAATTCTTCTCCAAATTTCATGACAACTCTATTAATAGTGGTGGTTAGTGGTTTAGTCACTAAGTCATGTCCGACTCTTGTGACCCCATGGACTGTAGCCTGCCAGGCTCCTCTGTCCATGGGATTCTCCAGGCAAGAATACTGGAGTGGGTTGCCATTTCCTTCCCCAGGGGTTCTTTCCAACCCAGGAATCGAACCTGGGTGTCCTGCACCGCAGGCAGATTCTTCACCAACTGAGCTATGAGGGAAGCCCCTATTTATAGTAGATAAAACAAAAGACAAATCTTCAGGTGTCAAAAACCATACTCCAGTAAAGCAATTGTCAAATGAGAAAAATGTATCCTGCATTTTTTATCAAAAGAACTCTATTTACAGAATCACAGTAATGATGCAAACTACTTGAGTCTTTTATTCATCTATAAAATACAATTCATAATACCTACCTCAAAGCTAATTGTAACTATAGATAGGTAGATAATACCTGGTAGGCTCTCACTAATTGTATTAGATTAATTGATAAATGAAATAATGGAGTGCAGATGACATAGATGAACAACCATTGTGCCTGCATAATACATGAGGAAACAAGCATGTTTTATTGCTCATTAATCTATATAGCAATATAAGTGAGGCAACTTCTCTTGAATATGTTCTTACACAAAAGAATAGACAGATAAGACTTTGAAAAGAAATTCAGATTATATCTTTCTTAGCAGAATCTATTGCTGCTAAGGGGTCAACTCAGAGTCTTTACAGCAGTAGTTGAGTGATCCCAGTGTTGATGTTCACTTTGAAATGCATTTGTTACTATAGAAACAATATGACCTTTGGAAAAGAAAGGGTTTAATGGTACCCACAAATACACTGCAAATTGCAAATGTACTTAACATCTCCAAACACCTCACATATGCATAAAATCAGATGGTGGTATTTTGGGATTTTGCATCATGCAAATATATATTTACAGCTCTCAAGAGATTGGTAAACAACAGAAAACTGCAGAACTTAATTTAAATGTCACCTCCTCACTGAAGCCCTCCCCAGTATCTTCGATCAGAACTAACTATTCTATCCTTAGTGATTTACAGCACTTAGAGAACAATTCAAACATGGCATCTGTTGGTGAAACTATTTGTATGATGAATGCTTCCCTCAATAGATGGTTACAAGCCAAGGGCTCTAATTAATTTACATTCCTCTATAGTCTGAGGTTATTAATGGAAATCTCAGGTCAAATTATTTATGTAATGCATACTACTTGAATTTTATTAAGTACAAAACCTTTCTTTAATGTTATCATTACATTAGTTCTTGTTAAGCTATTGTTTTCTTCAGTGTGTCAGTGTTCATGGTTGGCCTTTAGCTCATTTTATTCTCTTTTTAAATACCAGGTTTATTCAAGTATAACCTAAATATAGCAAAAGTTGCTCTTTATTAGACGTAAAGTTTTAGGAGTGTTAGAGAGTATGTACAGTCTTAATCACCACCACACAGGCAAGATAACCCTTGTACACCTTTGTAATCCATGTCCTCAATCCAACTCAAGCAACTGAAAACATCTATTTCTACCTTCTAGTGTTGCACTGCAAGACTGTCATACAAGCAGAATTATGCAGTATTCAGTCTTTCTTGTCAGGCTTCTCTTCGTTGAAATAATACTTTTAAGATTCGTCCTTCTGCATGTATCAACAGTTCACACCTTTTTATTGCTCAACCATACTCCATTATGTAGATGCACCACCATTTTTCTGTTCACCAGTCAACAGACATCAAAATTATGTATGATTTTGGACCACTGACAAATAAAGCTGCAACAAAGATTCAGGTATAGGCCTGTGTATAGCCATATCTTTTAATTTCCACTGAAAAAATACCTAGAAATGGGATTTCTGAATCAAAAAATATACACCTAATGTTATAAGAAACTGACAAACTGGTTTCCAAGTTAGTTGTACCAGTTTTCTTTCCCACCAGCAGTGTGCGTGAATCCCAGTTACTCTACATCCTCAGGAAAACTTGGCTTTGTTATTTTGTCAAAAATGTTAACCATTCTAATAGATGCATATTTGTATTTGTTTTCTAGGGATGCCATAACAAAATACTAGTTGACTGGTTTAAACCGCAGAAATGTATTTTCTCACAATTCTGGAGGCTGGAAGCACAAGATGGAGGAATTAGCAGGTTTATTTTCTTATGAAGACCCTCTTCTTGGCTTGCAGGTAGCTGCGTTCTTCTTGTGGCCTCACAGTCTTTCTTCTGTGCATGCACACGCTAAATGTTTCTTTGTATGTCCAAACGTCCTCTTCTTGTAAGGATACTAGTTAGATTAGATTAGGGCCTACCCTAACAGCCTCATTTTAACTTACCTGCATCTTTAAAGGCCCTATCTCCAAATACAGTGACATTTTTGGTACGAGGGATTAGAGCTTCAACATGAATTTAAGAGGACACAATTCAGCTCAGAACAGATACTAGTGTCATATTATGGTTCACTGATGGATACTGCTGCTGGGCATTTTTTCAAGTGCCTGTATGCTACTCACAGCTATATTTTAGTGAAACGAGTATTCAAATCTTCAATAAAAAATTGTATTGATGTTTTGGTTTTATTATTGATCTGAGATTTCTTTATGTGTTCCAGATAAAAGTACTTGATCAGACATGTTTGCTTAGGAAAAAATGTACCTGGAACAGTGGCTTGTTTATTCATAATATGCACATCATTGTCTAATGAACAGAAGCTCTTAATTTCCATGAAGTTCTATTTATCATTTTTCCTTTTACAGCTAATATTTTATAGCTTATGATTTTATGTGTAAATCTTTGGTTAGTCACAATTTTTTTTTCTTTTGCACATTCCCTGAAATGTTTTATAGTTTTACATTTTACATGTAAACCCTATGGTTCATTGTGAGTTTATTTTTCATAGATCAAAGTTCATACTTTACAAATGGAAGTCAAATTGTTCATTTGTCAAACAATACTTTTTTTCTATTGAATTATCCATGACAACTTTGCCAAAATCAATTAACTAACCATATATTTGTAAGTCTATGTCTGGACTTCCTGTGTTACAATGATCTATAATATGTCTATCCTTTTACCAATAACATATGGTCTTAATTACTGTAGCTTTGCATTAAGTTTTGAAAATCAAGTAGTGTATCTTCCAATTGTGTTCCTATTTTTTAAAATTGCTTACTTTAGGTGTTTTGCATTAATATATAAACTGTAGACTCAGCTTGTCAATTTCTGTAAGAAAAAAAGCCTGCTGGAATTTTGACTAGCGTTGCATTTAATAAGTAGACCCACCTTAGAAGAATTAGTATCATAACAATACTTAGTTTTTTTTGAAACACGAGCATGTTGTATCTACTTAATTTTTTGTCTCTCCTTGATTTTCTATCACCAATATTTTCTAGTTTTAGCATGCACTTATTACATGTATTATGTTTGATGTATCCCTAAGTATTTTTTGGTCTTGATGCTATTGTAATCAGCAATGATTTTTTTTTATTTTAATGTCTACTTCTTCATTTATAGTAGCACATAAAAACACAATGGACTTCTGTTGAGCTCATATACTGAGACCATGACAAAAAATTACAGGTTTTGTAGCTTTATTCATAAACTATTTGGTGTTTCCTATGTAGAAATCATGCCCTCAGTGAATAAAAATCATTTCACTTCTTTTACCATTTGTATTCCTCTTTCTTCTTTATCTGGCATCATTTCATCATTAAAGACCTCTAGTTCAATCCTGGAGCTACAAGAGCAAAGATTCCTACCTTGTTTTCCATCTAAGTCAGGGAAGTAGTCACTCATTCTTTCACGCAAGTATATTAATCACAATTTTCTTCATGGATACCATTTATCAAGTCAAAGACATTGTCTTCTATTCCTACTTTGCTAACAGTTTTTATTGTATATAGATGTTGGATCTTACCAATTCTCTTTATGCACCTATTAAGAGCCTCTCTCTCTGTATGTACAGACTTCACAGAATCATTGTAGAAATTAGCCAGTTTCCCAACTCTCCCTCAGGGTTAGATTTTTTGTTTAGTTTTGTTTTTTGGCTTCCATCTTTTCTCCAAAGGCAATCGATTTTGGTGCCTTGGGATAGAGTTTTCTACTCTTCCTCCAGAAGCAGGTAGATAGAAGTAAATGGATTTCTATTCCTTCCCCAGTGGCTTACAGCTTCTATTTTATACAAGAAAAGAAGGGATGTAGATGCAGATGGGCCTCTTTGTCTGTCCCCCTCCTCTCTCAGATATGATCACTTCTTTCATGCCCACTCCATGGAGAAGCACTGTCTCTGCCCTGTCTCTAATCTTTAATGTGGTTTTGAGACAGGCCAGGACCTGGGACCCTCTACTGCAGTGCTTACACCTGGACAAATGTCTCGATCTCCTGGAGCTACAGAACACAAAGAAATCATAAAGGACTAAAACTAACTGTGAGCATGCACAGTGGAGCAATTTATCAATAACAAGATACCAAAAGACCCAAAACTCAACTGTCATTTCTGAGGTGTCAGAAGCAAAAGCAGGGTACTGCTCATGGTCCCTGCAACAGCACCCTGAAGGGAGTGGGCAGACAACCTAAAGCAGGCTTCCAGCATGACCCCTACACTCACCCTATTTAAAGGACCAGCTCACCCCCTACTTAGGGAGCAAGTTAGGGAACATGTTGTTTTTGCTCCCTCATGCTGCAGCAGGAATATCAATAATGTCTTGCCTGAATTTCTTGTGTGGCCTCTTTTCAGTATCTATTGATGGGGATATCCAAGAACTTTTATTAGTAACAGTTTACCATGGGAAGGTTGTCATATTTAGGCTTTAAATTCATTAAAAATTTTTAGATGATTTTTTGTAACCCCTTTGTATGGTGGACGCATCTTTCTCTGTGATCTGCCAAAGGTGAGGCTGTACTCCCACCTCTCCTGGAGGAGCAAGTCCCTCTTTGTCCTTTGATTTCCTTGCAATTTCAGTGCTCTGATGAACTCAAGAAAACATGTGATTTTTAGATTATCTATCTTTTCCTCATTGGTGTGGGAGCAATTTTTTGGGGGGTTGGGGATTATTTTCTTTTTGTGTTTTTACAGTCTTCTGCATCCTAAGCAGGAATGAAACTTTCAACAACCTTTTAAAATTTAGCTACATCATTGAAAAAAGAAATTACTAATATTTTAATTTTCAAATTAAAGAAATTAAATAAGAATAGACTAAAGTAAAATATTACTCTAAAGGGGAGAATTTTAGAAACTCATATATTGATACTCCAGTTGTCAAGAAGACAACCATTAATGAAATAAACCATCAGTTTAAGAGAAGACATAAAACATATAATGTACTAATTTTCTACCTTTGATAATAAACTGAGCTTTAACGCTAACAAAAATTTATGGTACAAAAATAAACTATAACAATGTGATTTTTCTTCACATTTTTGTGATAGCATGTGTGTCAAACAATAAAAATAAACTCTCTCCATTGAGAAAAATTTATTATAATATTTACTAAGTCTAGAGCTCCAGATTTAAATTTCTACTTAAGACGCCTAGACAACAAGTATGAAGATATAAAAGAAAAATTTTCCAAATGATGTGAATCAGGCATCTTAAGAAGAAATTTTAATAGTATCTGAATTTTTCCGTCTAGTCAAGGCTATGGTTTTTCCTGTGGTCATGTATGGATGTGAGAGTTGGACTGTGAAGAAGGCTGAGCGCCGAAGAATTGATGCTTTTGAACTGTGGTGTTGGAGAAGACTCTTGAGAGTCCCTTGGACTGCAAGGAGATCCAACCAGTCCATTCTGAAGGAGATCAGCCCTGGGATTTCTTTGGAAGGAATGATGCTAAAGCTGAACTCCAGTACTTTGGCCACCTCATGCGAAGACTTGACTCATTGGAAAAGACCCTGATGCTGGGAGGGATTGGGGGCAAGAGGAGAAGGGGACGACAGAGGATGAGATGGCTGGATGGCATCACTAACTCGATGGATGTGAGTCTGAGTGAACTCCGGGAGTTTGTGATGGACAGGAAGGCCTGGCGTGCTGCAATTCATGGGGTCGCAAAGAGTCGGACACGACTGAGCGACTGAACTGAACTGAACTGAATTTTTCCTAATTAATCAATTAATCAAAAGCGGTGTTCTTGAGTTCAATTTAGTTTGCCTGTTTTATATTTTGCAGATTTTAAATGCATTATTTTAATCTAGTTTATTCACTCTAGCATCTATGTATCTAACATGTTTTATCCACTGGGGCCTCTAATAATTAAGCATGTCATTTTTAATACCATGTATTTTATTTCTTTTAATTTTAATTTATTTTAATTGGAGGCCAATTACAATATTGTGGTGGGTTTTGCCATACATTAAACATGAATCCACCACGGGTGTACATGTGTTCCCATCCTGAACCCCCTCCCCACTGCCCTCCCCATCCCATCCCTCAGGGTCATCCCAGTGCACCAGCCCTGAGCACCCTGTCTCATTCATCAAACCTGGACTGGCGATCTATTTCACATATGGTAATATACGTGTTTCAATGCTATTCTCTCAAATCATCCCACCCTTGCATTCTCCCACAGAGTCCAAAAGTCTGTTCTTTACATCTGTGTCTCTTTTTCTGTCTCACATATAGAGTTATCATTACCATCTTTCTAAATTCCATATATATGCGTTAATATACTGTGTTGGTGTTTTTCTTTCTGACTTACTTCACTCTGTATAATAGGCTCCAGTTTCATCTACCCCATTAGAACTGATTCAAATGATTTCTTTTTAATGCCTGAGTAATATTCCATTGTGTATATGTACCACAGATTTCTTATCTATTTGTCTGCTGATGGGCATCTAGGTTGCTTCCATGTCCAAGCTATTGTAAACAGTGCTGCAATGAACACTGGAGAACACATGTCTTTCAATTCTGGTTTCCTCAGTAGCATGTATTTTAATGTCCTTCCTTACCTTTATGTCCTTTTCCCCTCTTCACTAGTTTAAATTCCAAAGTCTATCACACTTTGCACACATACATAATCCTTTGACTCTGTACTCTATTGACTTCACAAAATCTGAACCCAGCTAAACCTAACTTTAATTCCTTTTCATCTGTGCCTAAGCAGCAGTATACAACCAGAAAAAAATCAAGAGAACCCTCCTGGCTTGTTTCACTTAAATTTACAACAAGAGACTCTAAGTGGGCCCTCAGCAATGCCCAGCTATAAAATCATCTGGTGTTATTTTCACACCTTGCTCTCTAATCTGACATAATTTTTCAATAACTTTTTTGTTCTCAAAACTCTCCCTCTCCTCATTCTAAGCTTTCTTGACTCTAAGAAAAAAAAAAAAAAAGAAGCAATTAGAAGAAAGCTATGTAAATTGGTAACATTGAGTATACCAAACAGCCTAGATGTATACCCTTGTATTCAGCCCTTTCCTTCAGCTAAAATGAATCTAACTTCTAGCTAAAGTGAATCTAACTTCTAGCTAAGTCCAACCCTTCCATTTGCACACTGAACCCTTTCCACTTGCCTCAGGGATAATGTCCCTGCAATTCCCTCATCCGTCCTAAATTACGGACTTAGTCCTATGTTCTGGACTATTTCCATCAGCAAACAAACACACTGTGATATCTCCCAGGTTAAAAAATATAGACATGGTTAACTTACTGGGAGGGATTGGGGGCAGGAGAAGGGGACAACAGAGGATGAGATGGCTGGATGGCATCACCAACTCGATGGACGTGAGTCTGAGTGAACTCCGGGAGTTGGTGATGGACAGGGAAGCCTGGAGTGCTGCAATTCATGGGGTCGCAAAAAGTCAGACACGACTGAGTGACTGAACTGAACTGAACTGAACTTACTGAAATATCACTTTGCCCTGTAATGGGACAGTAATTCACGGTCCCATTTCTCTTGTGTTCACAGGAAAACTACTCCCAAGTTTCCAATGCCAGTATCTATCTACTTGTCTTTCCCTTTAATATGCTACTGGCGTTCCAAACTCAACTTGGCTACTAAACTCTGGGCTTTTCTTATTTCATATTTTAGTAGTCACACCATAATGTACTAATTACTTTGGCCATAAAAGATCCATTTTTGATAATGGTCTTTCTTTCATACCTCATATTATATGTTCATGTCTCATAGCAAATTCTATTTTCTCTTCCATCAATATTTGTCTTGACTGAATTCTTTTCATGACCTTCACTGCCAACATTCTATACCTCTTTATCATGATATCCTGCCTAAATTACTCCAGTCGCTTACTAACCAATCTCCCTACCTTCACACTTGCCTATTACACTTATTATTCACACAGAAGTGAGAGTGTTATTTTTTAAATATGGATTAAAATTTTTATACTTTTCCCTATGTACACAAATAGCAATGGCTTTCAATTATACCTAGAATAAAAATCCTTATAAAGAGGGCATTACTACGTTATTTCACCAAAATCATTTCCTCTGCCCTATGCATTATAGTATGAACACACCAGTCTATATGTTGCTTCCAAACACACCAAGCTTGGTCACACCTCAGGGCTTTTGCACTTGTGTTTTCTTGGTCTAGAACACTTTTATTCCAGATCTTCACATATTCTGATTCTTCATTTCAATTACACCTCTCATCCAATATCACAACATGAGAAAGGTCTGGGATTATTTCACATGAAATAGTACACTTCTGCAACTCTGTGTCATACACTGCTTTACTCCTTTGCTGCTTTTACCATTCCCTGACATGGTGTCCCCTGCTTATTCATATATTTGTATCTGTCAGTCCATGTGTCCCATGAAGAGAGGCACTTTGTCTTATACACCACTGTACCACCACAACACAGGCTAGTGTTTGGCATGTGTCAGATATTCATAAACATTTGTGAAATTAACTATTTTATCGGTTTCTTAGAACTAACAAAAATTGCCATAAACTTAACAGCATGAGACAACAGAAATTTATTCTCTCATCATTCAAGAAGCCAGAGTCTGAAACAATGGTGACAGTAGGGTTGGTTCCTTCTTGGGGGTTCACGTGTTACATGCCTTTCTCCTGGCTTCTAGTGGCTTCCAGCCAATCCTTGATGCTCCTTATCCGTAGACATGTCTCTCCATTTTCTCCCTCCATCTTCATATGGTGTTCTCTGTGTTTCTTCACATTGTCTTCCCCATCCATGTTGCTTTGACCAATTTTCTTATAAGTACACCAATCATCGGATTACACCAAACCCTAATCCTCTATGACCTCATCTGAATTCAGTTACATCTGCAAAAATCCTATTTCTAAATAAGACCCAAAGTCTGAGGTTCTGAGTGGACATAAATTTTGTGGGAGAGATGGGACATAATTTAACTCAGTAGAGTTGTATCAAATTATAAAGATTAAAATTTTTCAAATCATATAAGAATAATTTTAGAATATAACTTGGATGCTATGTCTAACATTTTTTAAAAGTCCTGGCAAAGAGTTTGAATATTTAAGTGATCCTCTTACATACCTTTTCAACCCTCATTCTTTCATTCAAATATATGTTCTTTTACTTTAAAAAGTATTATTGAATGTTTCTATATTACAAATACTGTGCTAAGTAATTTGTTTAGTTGCTGTCATGTCCAACTCTTTGAGACCTTGCCAGGCTCCTCTGTCTATGGGATTTTCCTGGCAAGAATACTGGAGTGGGTGGCCATTTCCTTCTCCAGGGGATCTTCCCAACCCAGGGATTGAACCCGTGTCTCCTGCATCGACAGGCAGATTATTGCTGAACCATCAGGGAAGCCTTCCTAAGTAACAGAGCCAGTTGACAATCTATTTGAGTGATAGTGTTACTTTTTTAGGACATGTGCTATGACCTGAAATTTTCAGCTGCTATCAGTCAAGTTGCATTAGCAAACTAATTTAGTATACTCCAGTTGAGTAATATGAGGAAAGTTTAATAAAAGAACAATTTAAAAAGTTTTAAGGCAGGTTTTGGGTTAGTGATCAAGAAATAATACAGTACCACAGGAATAGTAATAACAGACATCATTTACTATCCTTAGACCTGAAGGGCAAAGAGGAAAGAACGGATGAAAAATAAGACTCTTTGATAGTATCTCTATATCTAGAAGACAGATTATAACCACAGTTCTATGTGTTCATTTTTTAGGAAATGCCTGAGTTATTGTGGACAAACATCTGTCTTGATTTTACAACACCTAAGCTTTTTAAATGCTTTGAGGAGATGATGTATAACAAAAAATAGAACTAGTGAATCAACCAACTTATAAATATCTTTTTGTAATATATGAAAGAAGCATCTTAAACATGGAATTGTTAAGTCATCTCGGAAGCACAATGAATCATTTCATAGTGCTTTTTTCATTGTGGTGGCAACAAAAGGCAAAACGAAGTGTAACGGAAGGAACGTATGCAAGTGTGTTCATGTTTCATTTTGATTATAACCATTGTTGTATTTGTGGATTTCTTTTGGCCATACTATATGAATTGATTTTTAAACAATTAATGAAAATAATCTCTCAATAGTACTTGAATAGTACAAATTTTAAATCATTTAGAAGCATTATGCTTTTTGGACTTTATTGCTCTGGGTCTTAGTTTAGATTGCACATTAAGAAAATACAGTATTTTAATTGTAACTTTGCAAAAATCTATTTGGAGGTCTGTTATCATTTTGTCTTTTAAGCAAATTTTCTTCCACAAAAGCTGGATTATATCTCTTTTCTGAGTTACAGTGTAGTGTTTTTTTGATAATCAAACTACCCATGGCTTTGGGATTTTGAATTAGTAAATATTCACAATCTGCAAAAAATCATGATTATACTGTACTATCACATAAAAATATGCTTCATTTTGTATTTTATATACACACAAAAAGTGAAGTTTCTCAGTCATGTCCAACTCTTTGCAACTCCGTGGACTGTAGCCTGCCAGGGTGCTCTGTCCATGGGATTTTCCAGGCAAGAGTACTGGAGTGTTTTGCCATTTCCTTCTCCAAAGGACCAGACAAATATGGAGATACCATTAGAGACTAGACAAATACATCAAATTATAGACTGTTTGTAACAATGGATGATTGTGTGTTCCTGGCTGCCTTTGCTTCTCAGATTTCCATAACATATATGTATACTTTTAAAAGTTGGAGGGGAAAAGCATCATTAAAGTCAAGGTAAGTGGTGCTTAAGACAAATTAGCAGACTCTGTTCTTTGGAAAGAATGATGCTGAAGCTAAAACTCCAATACTTTGGCCACCTCATGTGAAGAGTTGACTCATTGGAAAAGACTCTGATGCTGGGAGGGATTGGGGGCAGGAGGAGAAGGGGACAACACATCTGTCCCCAGAGGTGGACAGATGAGATGGCTGGGTGGTATCACCGACTCGACGGACGTGAGTCTGAGTGAACTCCGGGAGTTGGTGATGGACAGGGAGGCCTGGCATGCTGCGGTTCATGGGGTCACAAAGAGTCGGACACGACTAAGCCACTGAACTGAACTGAACTGAGGGAATACAATAGTAAGGACCACAGGGGGAAGTTAGGATAAACGAAACATTTTGGACACAACATGGTGATCTACTGTGGATTGAGTATGTTACAAATAAAAAAGAAAATATGAAATATTTGAAACCGCAAGTGTGATATTGTATATTTTCTAAAATCTTTGCTACCTTTTTCAGAATCCTGCTGATAGTGAGTCTTTGAAATAGTATCCCTCACAACCTCATACATTATCAGGTGAAGTGCAGTTCATTAGGTTCACTGTTATCATTCCCAACTCATCACTTTAATGCAAGCCAAAACTTTTCACACTAACGTAGGAGCAAGCTTCATCACTGCACCTGTTAAAGCACTTGGGCCTGGTCTGTCTCAAATCATTGTTTGATATTCCTTTGCCTATTTCTTTCATGCATATGTGTCTCATCCTAAGGTACCCAGGCTATGGTATCACTCTTAAAAAGGTGGTATTGCACAATGGAGAACTGAGACTTCAGTACCAGATTACTTGGGTTAAATATGCCAAATGAGAATATTTATATAGCATAATGATACTGAATATACATATATATACATACACATATTATATAATAATTCTAGAACAAAGATTATTAATCCTATAAATAACATATAGTCAGAAGTGCCCTGGTGTGCAGACATTATTTATGGCCATTTCCAACAAAGTTTTATGATAAAGTAATTATTAGTATTTCTTTCTCTTCGTCCAATAATATAAAAAGCATTCCCACATATGTTTTCACATGTGCCAGCCACTCCAAGACATAATTAGGCTAGATATTGTCATGTACTTTTGGTTTGCAGAGGGTGGATACTGAGTAAAGACAGAGATACTGAGTTTACCCAAAGACACAGTTAGTAACAAGTGGAAATTAATTTCCCATCTCTTAGAGCAGCATTCCTTGAATACAATCATTTTTCTCATTTATTTTTATACCAAGGCTGATTGCTAAGTACCAACATATGTACAAACCCTGGACCTTCAGAAACCTAAAGCAGATGTGAGCAGTCCTTCCTAGTGCTCCTCCCCAATCCTCCATACTGTCCCAAAGGAAATTACCATCAGTTTACCCAAGATACCAAGGAATAGAAAATCTATTTGCCACCCCCAGCCTGGATCCCATGGGGTAGCAGAGAGTTAGACATGACTGAGCGACTGAACTAAACTGAACTGATTAGCCTGGATCAGGTGTTAGCAAATATTTTTCTGAAAAGAGTCAGTTAATAAATATTTTTGAATTTGCAGTGAAAACCAATCACCTCTGCCTTTGCAGTGTGAAAGCAGCTATAAGTGATATGTGAATGAGATATGTGAAGGAATCAGCAAGGCCAAATATGGTTGGAAAGGAGCTCGACAAGGGTCCTCATTCCCAGATGATTTCTGAGAAAACTTCTCAAAACCAACATTCCATGGTTATGTCTGCTATCAAAAGCAAAACTTGCATATGAACCTCTGTTTGGCCTATCATTGCCACAGTGATAAGTATTACTCAGAGGACAATTTTTCATTTATAAGAATTTAAGTGAACTGAAAACATTTAAAAATCATTCTTTGCAAGTAACAGAAACCTAAAATAAAACTGGCTTAAATAATAAAGAGAAGTACCTGACTGAACAGACAAGAGGCGGATCTGTCTAATTTCAGGCCAGGATAGTTCGAGAATAAAAGAATTGTGGCCAAATAAAGAAATAAATCAAATAAAGAATTAAATCATAAAAAAATAATATGAACTATATCACTGCCACCAAAAAAGAAATTCATTCATTAAAAACATACCACAAAAAGGGAAAATGTAGGTACTATATTGCTATTACATTTATTCTGGTCAAGTCCTCTTTCATTAAGTAGTTTTAGTCACTAGTCGTGTCCGACTCTTTGTGACCCCACAGACTATAGCCCACCAGGCTCCTCTGTCCATGGGATTCTCCACGCAAGAATACTGGAGTGGCTTGCTATTCCCTTCCCCACAGGATCTTCCTTACTCAGGGATCGAACCCAGGTCTTCTGCATTGCAAGCAGTTTCTTTACTGTCAGAGCTACAGGGGAGTCCCTATTTCATTAAGAAATATGTCTTTACATCAAAACTATTTGGCTGAACTGTTTACTATCATGTCTTTCCAAAAATGTCTAGTTAAATAGGATCAAAATATCCTATATTATGTACCCATCAATGCAACAGTGATTAACATAACAAGAATCCTTGGTCTTCATTTATTTAGAAAATCTAATTTTGTAGGCTATGCACTGAAATTTAAAAAAATTTTTTTGATAAAATTCCAAGTCTAAATAACAAGACAGAAAAGTACAGTATCATCCCAACTTTGCTTGTGTATGTATGTATCTATAAGTATACAAAGAGACAGGTGCAGATAAAAATTGATTTTTTCACTTGATACCACCCTTACCCTAAAAAAGTAACTTGATCCTCTGCTGGGAAATTTGCCTCTTTCCTATTATCAAGAACATGGTCTCAGAGGGATGAATTCCTAGGGTTAGGTACTGACTGGCTTCGCATACCTCATTCCTTGGTTCAAAATATTTATTTCATAAATAGTCATTTAGACTATAATCTAAATGAGATGAGAGAAAATATTTACTAAGACTTCTAAAGAGAAAGGAGGTTTCTTCGTTGTTGTTCTTTTGGCTTTTACTGTTGTTTATCTGTTTTGTAGGGCTACCGTATGAAATTCTTTTGCACTTAAACAGGAAAGAATGAAGACTGATGAAATAACAGCATACATTCTCTAAATATAAAGGTAGGACTGTACTATAAAAACAAAACTGAGAATAAGAGGGAGAAAAGCAGAGTCCAGACCACAATTCTTTTATTCTTTAATCAATCCAAGCCTTAAATGCAATAGATCTCTTATGGTAGCACAGATGGTAAAGAATATGCCTGCAATATAGGAGACCCAGGTTCACTCCAAGTTGGGAAGATCCCCTGGAGTAGAGAATGGCAACCCACTCCAGTATTCTTGCCTGGAGAATCTCATGAACAGACCAGACCATGGGGGCACAAAGACCTGGACACGACTGAGCAACTAACATTTAGCTGTTAATAGGATAGGCAATTTTCTTTATCATTTAAGCAAGCTGAATTTTAGGTTTCGTTACTTACAAAGTATGATTTGTAAAATTCACTTAATTTACATCCTCAAAATACTAATAACAGAGTGCCAATTAATATACATGGTAAGTATCTGACAGTCTTGTGAAGCATCTCTTATTCCACGTAGGAAATGCAATGTGAAAACATCTGTTTCCCTGGATTTCCTGAGCATATGTACATTTCAGACCAATTACTTCACTTGAATTATTTTACCGTAGGCTGCAGTTCTGTTTGTTTAAAAGCATAAATACCAATATAGTGCTATTTCAGTATTGGTGCAGGTTATTTTATAAGGCTGTAAACTTCATCTTTCTTTGCTTGCATAATGATCATAATAAAGAGTGTATGTCAGTCTCTGTGAGGTTTTCAGTAAAATCAGTGCCTTCAAAATATTTTGAAGTGCAGGAAACTTTGAATTTATGAAATATTTATGAGAAATCACATCATGTCTACAGCGGTTCTCAGCTGTGACTACAGCATATGGTTTATAAATTGAAACAGGTGTGGGAGAACAGGTGGTTACAGCCAAGCCAAGGAGGGACTGGAATTTATTGTGGGGAAACAACATGATAAAATACCACCACTGGCATCGAAGGCAACTTGCTGACTTGAGAGCAGAACCTAAAGATCTTCACAGGGGCAAATACATATGACAGCACTTGAGATGAAAGTGTTCATCTACTCAAATCCCACATATGGGAGTTGGGAAGCAGTCGGTGTCATTTTATATGGTGAGCGAATGCAAGTGACTCTCTATATTGAATTTCATTAGCATGGATGTTAACTGCATTAAGAGAAAGAAAGAATAAACTCTTTCTCTTACCTCTTTTAATACAAACCTAGTTCAAATGAGAGCTACAGTCACTTGCACCTGTGTTATATACACTATTTCTAAGGATAATGCCACATATGCTACCCTACATCCACAAACTTCATGCATCAGAAAAGTACCCTCTTTTTGTAGAGGGGGTGGCTATAATACCCTCCTATTATTTCAGAAAATACCTTCAAAATAACTCATCTTAAAATCTCATGCTGTTTAAGAATAAAAGTGACAGAAGACAGCATTAATGATTTTTTAAACCTCCTCCCCACCAAACTGCCAGTACCTCAGTCTACATTCAAATCTTAGGAGTCCCTCCTAATGAAAGTAATCGAGACACCAGAGCTAAGAAGAGTGCATCTGGATTAGTTTAGGATGAGCATACATACTTACATTTAAATATGAGCATTTGACATCTTCTAGAGATTCACAAAGTTTCAAATAAAATATTTTATGATGTTATATTTTAAAAGACACTCTAACCCTGGCCAGTCCTGATGTCTGAGTGATTTCCTAGACCCAGCACACGTACCAAGTTTCCAGAGCCCTGAAGATAAGGTTTAACACCCCAAAACATGGACTCGTTTTCCATTCTACCTTAGTCCACCACATCTCTGGATACCTGGCAAACAAATGCAATATTACCTCATGAACTGACTGTATATCTTACGTACACACCAGCGGATTTGGGGAGAACCTTTGAGAACAAGTTGAGGAGCGGCTGTCCTTTGAGACTGAAGAGATTGCATTAAAGAATTTGGATGTCATGAAGGAAGCAATGGTTCAGACAGAGGGGGCGGCTGCTGAGATTACTAGGAAACAGGAGATGAAGCACTTTAAAAATGAAAAGAAGTGGCTGGCTGCAATTGCCCTGGAATCTTCAGAAAATAGCAGGAGTACTCCAGAGGAGGGTGAGGAGACAAGTGAAAGACCCAAAAAGAAGAAAGAGAAAAAGTGCCAGCAGTCTCCTCAGGAAAATGGAATGGAAGACCCTGCTGTCTCCTTTTCCAAACCCAAGGAAAAGAAATATTTTTTCAAGGAGAAACTGGTCAGCAGTGATCTTGAAGACAGAGCTGGCAGTGGAATCTTCCCAAAAGGAAGAAATCTTTTTCAAAGCAGAACTAGTTAGGGGCCCCTAAGAGTCAAGAAATAAGAGTGTCGCTAAGAAAAAGAGGAAATTCTCTTCCAAGGAGGAGCCACTTGGCAGCGGACTTGAAGATGCTGCTTCGGGCAGGGATAGTGGCTCCAAGAGAAAGAAAAAGCTACAAAAGCTATCTCAGGAAAAGGAGAATGGACATTTCCCTGGTGGCGCCTACCTTGCAGAGAGTTCCCAACCCATCACCTATAGCCCAATAAAAATAAAAGCAAAATCATGAGAGAAAAAAAAAGATACCTTATAAAATCCAGAGAGAAACTCTTCCTTATCCTTGTCCTAGTTCATATTCTGACATGTACTCAAATGTGAACGGACACCACAACCTCAGAGAATTGGGTGAAACCTAAGGTAAACCATACTACCCTTCTTTAATTCTCTAAAATTCTTTCTATAATTATATAGTTTGCCTTAACATATGTATGAGGGGTTGTTTTCAGAAAAGAAAGCAAGACAGAGTAACAAAGGGCTTTATAATGGAATTCCCTACTTACTGAAGGAAAAGCCGATAGAGCACATGCTCAACGCGGAGCGCACGCCCTAACGCATGCACGCATTACGCACATACGCAAGTAGGTACACAGGGATCAAGAAACGCACACGTGTGTGTACTTTGAGACTAAGTGTGCCTCTTCCTGCTTGCTGGGGATTTTATTTCTGGCAGTTTTTAGGTGATTCCCGTCTCCCAGCAATTGCCTTAAGATAAAGAGAGCTAGCTCTGTAAGGTAAATTCCCATACAAGACAACTCTGCAAGGCCTTACCGATCCCAGAGCTCATGGTAGATGTAACTCAAACATAGCCTAAGGTCTCCCTCTACCCATTTCTTTACTCTTTGCTTTGTTACAGATATTGAGTCAATAAGCTTCCTGTACACACATCTCTGTCTCAGAAGCTGAGAAACACAGTCTGCAATAGTTAGTGCTAGAAGTGGTCCTAGGAAGCCTACTGGATCACCTGTCGGCAGCAGACAGAGCATTCAGATCTCTTGGTAAGCAGCGATAGTGAAGTTTGTTAAAACTTTTACTGTTAGGAACTGGTATGTGCTGGAAGGGAATGCACTGATAGAAGTAATGTATCGGGGATTAAGAAGGACACCAAAATAGTATTTACAAAGGCAAAAGAAATGGATAACTATTTTGAGGGGAATCATTGATTTAGCGGGGGGAAAAAATGAAAGACTGAACAATTAAATTCTAAAAGGCCCTCTCTGACAATATATCAATATAAAGAGACTCCAATCTTATCCTGTCAGGGGATAGGAAAATCAAGTTTAATCACAAAAGTAGCAGAAGATCTCTAAGAAGATTTTTAAAAAGTTGAACTTTTATCCTCAACAGGTTTGCTGTACCAGTAGAGTTTCCATAAAAATTTGGAGAGCTATGGAATTGGGTAATAGAATATGATGTCCTTATGAGCAAAACAGAGGTATTCAGAGCATCTCTTGATCTATGCAAACAATAAAATAAGGATTAATGATCAGAAATCTAAGAGGGGCCACCCCAACTAAAAGTCACAACACCTTGCCTAATTTATGAATTCAAGTAAGTTTTCAGACCCAGAACTCACATACTGTAGCTATTGAGTTTATGGAAGAAAGAACCGTTGCAACACTGTAGCAAGAAAATGTGGCCACTATTCCTCCCATTCCTTCTTCAAGGAAATTTGTAGCCATTGAGTACTTTCCCTACTGAACTTACTGTAGGGAAAGTAGAATACCCAAAAGATATTGAAGACACAAAATCCAAACTGGCATAGACAACCAGAGGCCTAAAGCATCATCAAGCCCTTTTGTTAGAGTGTGATTTATGGAGGGCAGGCAATAAAGGGAATCTTAGCCAAGTGTGGCCCACATTGGGTCCACTTCATCCATAAACCCACCTAATACCAGTTTTCTTGTCCAAATATAATATAATATATCCCCAGTTATAAAATCTAATGGACATATTTGGTAGTTGGCAAGCCCCACATTGACTCCTTCTCCTGTGAGGTAAGACCTATTCATAGTTGGAAGGTCAAGTGGCAGTTTTCTAAAGCCTCCCAACCCCAAGCCAAAATAGAAAAATTAAAAGCAATATCATAGCTTGGAGAAAATGGAATAGGTTAATGTTATTCCTGGGGTGGTGATGCTCCTTATATCTCCACTCTATTCATGTCTCTAGCAATGCCAGATGGATTCTGGAGGATGGTATTGACTCATGCCATCTCAACCACACAGCAATTCCAATTACATTCGTGTGGAATGAGGAATCTTTGCTAGATCATATTAACACAGCCTCAGTATATATTTTGCAATCAGTGGTCTTACAAATATATTTCCCTCCCTTTCAAGAATGAAGGTTAGAAATGGTATTTGTAAGTATTAAGACAGATTAGAATATACTTGTCACAGGCCTATAATAACACTGCTGCTGCCGCTAAGTCACTTCAGTCGTGTCCGACTCTGTGTGACCCCATAGACGGCAGCCCATCAGACTTCCCCGCCCTTGGGATTCTCCAGGCAAGAACACTGGAGTGGGTTGCTATTTCCTTCTCCAATGCACGAAAGTGAAAAATGAAAGTGAAGTTGCTCAGTCATGCCTGACTCTTAGTGACCCCATGGACTGCAGCCTACCAGGCTCCTCTGTCCATGGATTTTCCAGGCAAGAGTACTGGAGTGGGGTGCCACTGCCTTCTCTGATAATAACACTACTATCCTGTAAAAAAAAAAATAGTCCAAAGGCAACAGAACCAAGTGAAAACCCCACAGATAGATGACTTCATCTTAATGACACCAGGAGAACAAGACTGGCAAGGGAGTTGAAATCCTGGGAAGACAAATCCTGCAGAGGATATCAGATGACCCTTATAAATATTTGGAGGGTAGATATCACTGAGGTTTGGAACACGTCTGGAGTTCTCAACCATGCCCAGGCATCCTCTTCAACATAAAAGATAAATCTTTGCATTTTGTACCTCCTGCCACTAAGAATGAAGTGTAATATCTGTTTAGTCTCTTGAGTTTTAGGAGTGGGATGTTCCATCTCTGAGAATGCTGTTTTGATCCATATATCAGGTGACAAAGTGCTCCCAGCTTTGAGTAGCATGTACGAGGAACGTACTTGCCAACTGTGGTGCAGGCCAGTGTGAACATATGACCTAGTACAGTAGTACTGAGGTATCTGTGTTAGGGAAAAGAGGTGGTGTACAGTTAAAGACAAGTCCTACTGAGAGAATCACTGGCACAGACTACTAAAATTCTGGGTAAAGTTCATGCACTCTGTAGCAGAGAATTATATACCTTTTGAAAAACAGAGGTGGGGAAAATGTCTACTGCAAGAAACTAGCTTATATGTTTTGAGGGGCTGGCTATGCAAGTCAGAAATCCATAGGCCAGGCTATCAGAAAGGGCAGCTCAAAACTTTCAGGCAGGAGCTGAGGCTTTGACCCACAGCAGGAATTTCTTCTTCCTCAGGGAAATCTCAGTTCTCTTGCAACTGTGGATTGATTTGATACAGTCCACCCATATTGTCTAGGATAGTCTCCTTTACTTAAAGTTGGCTGATCATAGATTCCTATCACTTTTACAAAATACTTCCAAAGCAACACCTTGATTAATATTTGACTGAAAAACGTAGAACTGTGACTTAGTCCAAAGGGAATAAACTGACCATCACACTTGTCTTTATTTTAAGTGTCTAGCAGCAATCCATTGTAATATAAAAGAGATTCATTCAGAATTACACATGAACAGGGTGGGGCAGCATGATCAGGTGACCAATGAGACTTCCGTGTCATCTACCACTATTTTATCAGTGGCCCATCTTAAAATGGACTTGTATACCCCTTAGTCCCATTCAGAGCTGACCCTAAAAGACAAAAATGAAGGGAAATTCTCTCAGTATATAGATATCTGATGCTTAACTTGGCCATCCACTTTGTGTAGAAAGAGAAGTGTACATTCCATAGAATGTATGTAGATTTATGAAAATCGGTCAATGGCTTGGCTAGGGGATAAGGGGTTTGGAAAGATTCAAATAAGAGAACAATGAAGTCTTGTAGGATAAACATATTCAAAATAGGCATGAACTACGAGGATCTTAGGATCTTATTGTGTGGATCACAATAAACTGTAGAAAATTCTGAAAGAGATGGGAATACCAGACCACCTGATCTGCCTCTTGAGAAATTTGTATGCAGGTCAGGAAGCAACAGTTAGAACTGGACATGGAACAACAGACTGGTTCCAAATAGGAAAAGGAGTTCGTCAGGGCTGTATATTGTCACCCTGTTTATTTAACTTATATGCAGAGTACATCATGAGAAATGCTGGACTGGAAGAAACACAAGCTGGAATCAAGATTGCCAGGAGAAATATCAATAACCTCAGATATGCAGATGACACCACCCTTATGGCAGAAAGTGAAGAGGAACTCAAAAGCCTCTTGATGAAAGTGAAAGTGGAGAGTGAAAAAAGTTGGCTTAAAGCTCAACATTCAGAAAACGAAGATCATGGCATCTGGTCCCATCACTTCATGGCAAATAGATGGGGAAACAGTGGAAACAGTGTCAGACTTTATTTTTCTGGGCTCCAAAATCACTACAGATGGTGACTGCAGCCATGAAATTAAAAGACACTTACTCCTTGGAAGAAAAGTTATGACCAACCTAGATAGCATATTCAAAAGCAGAGACATTACTTTGCCAACAAAGGTTCATCTAGTCAAGGCTATGGTTTTTCCTGTGGTCATGTATGGATATGAGAGTTGGACTGTGAAGAAGGCTGAGCACTGAAGAATTGATGCTTTTGAACTGTGGTGTTGGAGAAGACTCTTGAGAGTCCCTTGGACTGCAAGGAGATCCAACCAGTCCATTCTGAAGGAGATCAGCCCTGGGATTTCTTTGGAAGGAATGATGCTAAAGCTGAACTCCAGTACTTTGGCCACCTGATGTGAAGAGTTGACTCATTGGAAAAGACTGTGATGCTGGGAGGGATTGGGGGCAGGAGGAGAAGGGGACGACAGAGGATTAGATGGCTGGATGGCATCACTGACTCGATGGACGTGAGTCTGGGTGAACTCCGGGAGTTGGTGATGGATAGGGAGGCCTGGCGTGCTGTGGTTCATGGGGTCGCAAAGAGTCGGACACAACTGACTGACTGATCTGATCTGATGAGGATCTTTGCATCACATGTTAACACCCATTAGAAACCATCCTAGAAGAGGCACTAAACAGCTAAATAGATTGACTAGGCCTGTTGGCATCTGTTCAGAATTTGTCCAGCAGCCACCTCAGTACTGGCACAATAGACCCATGAACTGCATAACTGTGGCTACCAAGGATGTTCAAATCTAAGAACACTGCTGCCTCTCAACAGTTCACCTGCCAGTGACCAAGACTGATGCTAATTCCTCAATTTGGTACCATCCTTGTAAGAGTCCAAATAGCCACTTGGCGGAAGACTAACTCCGTTAGACACATTCTTCTCTGAAAGGAGCAGCAACTCGTTTTGATTGACATTGATATATATCCTGGATATGGTTTTTCTTTTCCTCCAAGAAGGGCCTAATCTAGCACCTCTATTCAAAGACTAATGGAATGTCCAGTTTACTGATACAAGATGCTAAATAACTCTGCATTAAAGCTATTTTACAACACAAGAGGTGCAGATATGGGCATATCAATGTGAAATCCAGGTTCCTATCATATGTTGTACCACTTTAAATCTGCTTTCTTCCCAGTGATTGCCCTCATCTGAAGAGAGTCACGTTGTTCAAGATCAGGCTACTTCCTTGAGACAACCTCCATTCAGTGACCAGTCAGGGTAGGAATGTAAAGACCCATGGGGGGTCGGCTAAAACCTTTTCTGTTGTTCATCACAGCCCAACCTCTCCCTCTTCCCAGTCTTGTTTTAGTCACTCCCTTTTCACCATTTTGACCCCAAGAATAACACTGAATAACATCGCTGCCTGTCAATTTCTGTCTCCTAATCAGCCTGTTAGAACGTTCAATCTGCTACAGCAGATTACACAAAATTGCATAGTTTATTTTCAGATAAAAGCAAACTGTTCACTTACTTAGCCTTAAAAAGAGATCTTATGTTGAGTTCTCTTAATACAAAAAATGTAATAATAATAATTTTAAAAAGAGGACATGAAGAAACATTTGGAGGTGATGGATTTGTTTATGGCATAGATTTTGATCATGATTTCAAAAAAGAGTCTTATAATTTAAAATAAAGTAAGAATTCCTTTAGCCCCCAAAAAACTGCTAATATCTTTTTTGTGGCACTTGCCTAAAGATATATATGAGCTATTCTCTTAAAAGACATGAAAAAGACCATGTAACCTTTCATAAATAAAGTAACAACTTGTAAAATATTGCTTAAAATAAAGTGTTAGTTTCATGATGAATAAATTATCAATTTCTTGAAGTTAAAGCATGTATACATGTTAATTTGGCATTTACTAGTGCTAGTTATGGAGAAGGCGATGGCACCCCACTCCAGTACTCTTGCCTGGATAATCCCATGGATGGAGAAGACCGGTAGACTGAAGTCCATGGGGTCTTGAAGAGTCAGACAGGACTGAGCGACTTCACTTTCACTTTTCACCTTCATGCATTGGAGAAGGAAACGGCAACCACTCCAGTATTCTTGCCTGGAGAATCCCAGGGATGGGGGAGCCTGGTGGGCTGCTGTCTATGGGGTCGCACGGAGTCAGACACAACTGAAGCGACTTAGCAGTGCTAGTTATGGGGTTGCCCAGAAGTCTAGACTAAACCTTTAAGCATCTCAAACACATACACATTCACAGAAATAAAATCCCTACAAAAGTAAAAATAGTTCAAATTTATTGACTATGTAATTTGTGTCAAAAAATATCATCTAACATTATTATAGACATTATATAATGTATATTTCTCAGGGTACCTGTGAAGTATATGAACTATTGCCAATAATAGGTACCAATAAGATATTTTAAAATTAGAAAGCCTACACAGTTGGTAAGTGGCAGATCTAGGATTGTAACTGTAGTCTGTTTAAATTTGAAACCATGCTTTTAAATATTATGCAGAAATTTTAATGAGAAAGAGGACTACAATAAAAATAATTAAACTATGTTAACTATGCAATACAACAGAATACAACGTACACTTGTAAATTCAATTAGGTGTGTGAAGTTTACCAATTATTTTTCAAAATTTGTCACAAATATTCTTTTGTTTTACAAAGACAAAAGCAGAAGATTATAATTGTGTTCACCAGTAATTTATGTATTTGGAGGGTTTTAAACTCAGCTTCTCAAAAATAGTCTCATTTTGATATATTGAACATTTGGTGTAACATTCATTCTTTGAACACCCAGTATACATTTTTACCAGCCAATTAACAGCATCATGCTAGGAACTTGCATCTCTTTTGTAGTGAAATATAAACAAAATTTATCAGTCATTTACTTCCCACTCCAAATAAACTAAAATAGACTTTGCAAGAGATGTTTGTCAGGTCTAAAGGTCACTTAGAACTTAAGTTAAATACAGTCTCTAGAGGCTGCAGAAAAGTGTTTACCCAAACTCAGACATCTTTATAAAAGCTCTAAAGTGCTTTAGAGTTTTCAGGCAATGGCCTTGAATCACACTTCACAAATGTGTGGTAAACATATTGCATTTTAAAAGAATATCAAAGCATATTTCAAACATTGTTAACCCTTCAAAATCTTTCCTAGTCTCAGGGCTAATATCACAGTTGAATATCCAACATCATAAATAATTGATGACTTCTGGTGCTTCTGTTTTGCTTATTTTGGTGGTTAGCTGCTTATGATGAAGAAGTAAATCATGTCATCCTTACTACCTTATGATGATAAATTATTCAAAGCTCTATGATTTCATCTGATAATTCAACTGTTCTTTATTGCCCTCTTATTTTCCTCCAGGTGCTCTCCTCACAGTTGCCAATAAAAGTACTGAACAAACTACACACTTCTTCCTTTCATTAAGATTATTCTCTAGTATGATGGAGTTACAGAAAATAAAGATAGAATTAAATTTCAGATTGTAATGAAAAGCTACAGTGAAAATGAACACAGTGATGTGGAGAAACCAACATTTAAATTGATGTAATCATCAGTTCAGTCGCTCAGTCATGTCCAACTTATCGTGACCCCGTGGACTGCAGCACACCAGACTTCCCGGTGCATTACTAAGTCCTGGAGCTTGTTCAAACTCATGTCCATTGAGTCAGTGATGCCATCTAACCATCTCATTCTCTGTCATCCTGTTCTTCTCCTGCCTTCAGTCTTTCCCAGTATCAGTCTTTTCCACTTAATCAGTTCTTCACATAAGGTGGCCAAAGTAATGGAGCTTCTGCTTCAGCATCAGTCCTTCCAATGAATATTCAGGACTGATTTCCTTTAGGATTGAGTGGTTTGATCTCCTTGCAGTCCAAAGGACTCTCAAGAGTTTTCTTCAACACCACACTTCAAAAGCATCAATTCTTTGGCACTCAGCTTTCTTTATGATACAACTCTTACATCCACACATGACTACTGAAAAAACCATAGCTTTGACTCAGTATAGTTCAGTTCAGTCATTCAATTGTGTCTGACTCTTTGCGACCCCATGGACTGCAGCACACCAGGCCTCTCTATCCATCACCAACTCCCAGGGTTTACTCAAACTCATGTCCATTGAGTCAGTGATGCCATCCAACCATCTCATCCTCTGTCATCCCCTTTTCTTCCCACCTTCTATCTTTCCCAGCATCAGGGTCTTTTCCAATGAGTCAGTTCTTCACATTAGGTGGCCAAAGTATTGGAGTGTCAGCTTCAACATCAGACCTTACAAAGAATATTCAGGACTGATTTCCTTTAGGTTGGATTGGTTGGATCTCCTTGCAGTCCAAGGGACTCTGAAGAGTCTTCTCCAAAACCACAGTTCAAAAGCATCAATTCTTCAGCACTCAGCTTTCTTTAAAGTCAGACTCTCACGTCCACACACAACTACTGGAAAAACCATAGCCTTAACTAGATGGACCTTTGTTAGCAAAGTAATGTCTCTGCTTTTGAATATGCTATCTAGGTTGATCATAACTTTCCTTCCAAGGAGTAAGAGTCTTTTAATTTCATGGCTGCAGTCACCATCTGCAGTGATTCTGGAGCCCCCGCAAAAAAGTCTATCGCTGTTTCCACTGTTTCCCTGTCTATTGGTCATGAAGTGATGGGACCGAATGCCATGATGTTAGTTTTTTGAATGTTGAGTTTTAAGCCAGCTTTTTCACTCTCCTCTTTCACTTTCACCAGGAGGCTTTTTAGTTCTTATGCCATAAGGGTGGTGTCATCTGCACATATGAGATTATTGATATTTCTCCCAGCAATCTTGATGCAGTCACAATCTCTTCTAAATTTGAAGTTCTGATTTTACATTTAAGAACTCAAACCAGAAATCACCACTTTCTAGATGTCATTCTAGATACTTTAAGGTAGTATTTTGAAGTGGCCCATGAAGCTTGTATGAGTTTTCCAGAGATAAGGTAAAAAGAAAAAAAATACAGAATCGTGGCTTAAAGATCAGAAATTTATTTTCTCAGTGTTCAAGATCCAGGTGTAAGCAGGGTTCATTTCTTCTGAGACATTTCTCCTTAATTTCCAGGTAGCCACTCTTTCTTGTGTCCTCATAATCTTTTTTCTCTGTGCACATGCAACCCTGATGTTTCTTTTTGTGTAACCACATTTTCTTTTCTTCTAAGAATACCAAATAGATTAAGTTAGGGGCCACTATACTGGCTGCACTTTGACTTAATCACCTACTTATATGTCCTACTTCCAAATGTAGCCACATTTTAAGATACTGGGGATTAGGGCTTAAACGTGACTTTGGTAGGGTATAATTAAGCTCATAACAAAACCCAATGTGGGTTTTTTCTCTTTTTTTTTGCAATTAAGTAGAAGGTTTTTACTAACATTAGGAAATACAGGTATGGAGGGAGTAGGAATAACAAAAACAAAGGCATATGCATGAATAAGCACAGGGAGCTTGACTTTTCAAGGGAATTCTATGTGTATAATCCTTTAGGGTTTCTACATCGAGCAGTTGGCTTGAATTAACTAGGAACATGGTCCCTGAACTCCTAAAGTTGAAGTCATTCCCAATGCTGATGTTGCAGCTATTGGAGTAGCATATATGATACACAACAGTGGGTCAAGTAAGAATGATAGTATTAACCAATCTTTTTCTGTAAATAGGACCAGTCTGAGATAAGGACTGTTATCAATACATATATATATAATACATACATGTGTATACAAATATGCATATAAGCATTATGTGCATATATATACATATTTATACCTGCATATGTGTATATATGAATATTATAGCAATAGGTACATATACTGTAATCCTTGCTAAACCGTAATCCTTTCAATACTATAAATTTGGAGTTACTTTAACTGATTTGTAGATGCAGAACCTGAAGTTCAGAGAGGTTAAATCGTCTTCCCTAGATTACAGAGGCAGAGGTAGTGGCGAAGATATGATTTGAAGTCACCATTATCTGACTCCAAGGCCAACATGCAATTCTTCTTTTATTTAGGAGGTAATATATTACCTCTTCCAAGGATGAAAATCCTGTTCTCAGGCCTGGTTACTTTTTGTATATGCTTGCTATATGATAGAAGCAAGAGCTATGTTTATGCAAGTATCTGGACACCAATATGATTATCCATAGTGAAAGACAAGGAAGCCTGGAGTGCTGCAGTCCATGGGGTCACAAAGAGTTGGACACAACTTAATGTCTGAATACAACAACAATGATTATCCAAGTTTTTCCCACTTTTCTTGGAAGATTTACCAGAAATTTACCTTCCAGAATGTTTCATAGGTATTGACCTCAACTAGTTGAATCGACTATTTGACCTATGTACAATTTTACTACATTAAAACAGAGACGATAGTTTCTGAACCAATACTTCCCAGATTCTCAATAAAACAAAGGAAGTCAAGATTTCAAAATAGAACATTTCCATTTTGTTTCAGATCAGACTTCTGGCTTAATAATCTGCCCAGCTTTATAAGGCAAGATTGCTTATAGGAGACATTAATACTGAATAACAAGTTAATCATTCATGAAAGAACTGAAGGGTTACACAGCCAACTAAATCAGAACCCCCTGTGAAATGTATTAAGCCAAGTGATGAAGCCATAGGAAAAAGAGTAGGAAGCGACAATCCGAAACAGAGGAGCAGGGATTGCCATCTGGTCTATCTGATATCCGGAGAAGGCAATGGTACCCCACTCCAGTACTCTTGCCTGGAAAATCCCATGGATGGAGGAGCCTGGTAGGCTGCAGTCCATGGGGTTGCTGAGGGTCGGACACGACTGAGCGACTTCACTTTCACTTTTCACTTTTATGCATTGGAGAAGGAAACAGCAACCCACTCCAGTGTTCTTGCCTGGAGAATTCCAGGGACGGGGGAGCCTGGTGGGCTGCCGTCTATGGGGTCACACAGAGTCGGATACGACTGAAGTGACTTAGCAGCAGCAGCTATCTGATATCTCCCACATTCTCCAGTGACTGTGGCTGCCTGATGGAGTGAAATAAGATGGGAGACCTTTGGGGAAGAAACCTGGAAAAATGAAAGGTCACATTCACCATATAGAGCCTTCACTCCATTGGTTAATGTCTGTCCTGCCTTGAAGGGCTGATGATTCAATTAGTAGTATATGGGGCCAGCACACCTGTGAAAGGGATTATGCCAGGAGGGTCAAGCATAGGGAGTATGTAGAAATTGACAGTCTAAATTAAACAGAGCAAAACAAAAGAGAATTAAATGATAGATAATATGTTCTCTGTGGCAAGAACTAGAGCAGGGGGAAAATGAGGTCTAGTTTTAATGCATAATCACTTAACTATTTTATAACAAAAGTAGGAACTGATAAATTGATACTCCAACTTTTAATCTTTCTTACATCAAATAGGGGCTTCCCTGGTGGCTCAGATGGTAAAGAATATGCCTGCAATGCAGGAGACCTGGGTTCAATGCCTGGGTTGGGAAAATCCTTTGGAGAAGGGATTGGCAACCCACTCCAGTATTCTTTCCTGTAGAATTCCATGGACAGAGGAGCCTGACAGGCTATAGTCCAGGGGGTCACAAAGAGCTGGACACAACTGAGCGACTCTTTCTTTCTACATGAAGTAGGGACTATTTTCATATGTATATAAAACACTGTAGTTATGTCACAATTTTTCAATCTTGGCGTATAGAAATTTGGATTCAAATAATTCTTTATTGTGAGTAACTGTTCTGTGTATTGTAGGATGATTAGCAGTATCCCTGGCCTCAACTCACTAGATTCTAAATGCAATCTGTTATAATCTTAGCAACCACAGATGTCTCCAGAAATTTCTCCTGGGGGAAAAATATCACCCATGGTTGAGAAACATTAGTCTAGATCATTCAAATAAATGAATACATTTCAACCACAGTCAAATTGCCTTGTTATATCAAATCACCGCATAATAATATTATTTACCCTACTGAATAGGCCTGATGTCTAGGCCTGAAAATATTGGGATGACACCTATACTCATTCCCAGAGCTTGACCTTCACGGGGATGATTTGCTCCCAAGAGAAAATTAACTGCATATTCAGTCCATTTGGCCTCTTCTTTGATAAGAGAGGAAGAAAACAGTTCCTGAGGTATGATACTTGCCCAGAGATCTATATTTCTGTTCCCAAAATTCTATATTTCTGTCCTCTATCTTCTTTTGGATCTCTTTCTCTCTCTCCCCTTCCCCTCCCTATTGAAAGAAAAAGTGGAAATTCAGTATAAATCAAGTTCCATTTGTGCAACTTGCCTACTGCTAGCCAAATGATGAAGTTAACATGATATAACTTTTCTAAAACTTATACTGCCTTCTTGCTCTTTTAAATTCACTTTATGATTATAAGGGATTTCAAGAGTCCACTATAGTTTGTACATATTTTTTTTCATGATGCCCCTAACTTACTAAAAAATACTTTATCAGTACTTTTGTTCACTGAAATTCAATTTTTTTTTGTACTCAAATACATGAAGCTTCCAAACAACAAGGTGAATCCAATAGCAACAGTCAAAATACATTCTATGCGATGTGAAAATGACCTGCTGTATGGGGAAACTTGCAGGACAGGGAAATAGACATATTTCTGCTGATATATAGATAGCATTTTAAAATGTTTGCAGAACCACTCATTTCAAAAGTATTCAAGCCAGCACACATCATTTCTTAAAATGTCAGATAAAATTTTAAGTAATATGGAAGATAAATCCCTTTAAAATACTGTAGTTTAATTTGTGGAGCAAATTAAGGTAAGTTTCCCTAAGGAAAAAATCAATCGGATGAAATTTAAATAAAATATGTTTATTTTTAATATAAAATGAAAAGAATTGATGAATTTATGTGTAAAAATGGTTTCCATGAGGGTAAGTTTTTACTTAATAGCTTGCAATTGTCAGACAAAACAGTAGATATATGATATCAATGTGTACTTATCATATATTAATATATATATGTATATTTGTTAAGCACATCAAAGGTGAGCTTATGGGAAGCAGTATGGTGTAATAATTATTGAATGGTTATGAGTAATTCTTAATAAATGTGATTTTTCTTTTCTTTACCAGGACAAGCATTTAGACTACATTTCTTTTTTTTAATTTTTAATTTTTTTAACTTTTTACTTTATGTTGGCGTATAGCCAATTAACAATGTTGTGATCGTTTCAGGTGGATATCAGAGGGCCTCAGCCATACACACACACACACACACACACACACATAAATATACATGTATCCATTCTCTCCCAACTCCCCTCCCATTAAGGCTGCCACATAACTTTGAACAGAGTTCCCTATACTATACTTTATGACCTTGTTCACTATTCATTTTAAATATCGCAGCATGTACATGTCAATCCCAAACTCCTTAAGTATCTCTTCCCCCTATTCTTCCCCATTAACAACCATAGTTTCATTCCTAGATTATATTTCTAATGCTTTCTGACAATAAGATGCAGTTTTGTGATAAAGTTTCAGCCAATGGCATATAGGCAGAAGTGTTGCAAAACTTAGAGAATTCACCCATAAAATTCCTGCATAATTCTGCCACCCTCTCTCGGCTCTAGGCCTGGCTAGACGCACTGGATCCAGGAAGACTGTGAAACTCTGGGAGACTACAGAACATCTAGATGGAAGAAATATGGGTTGTGAGTGACAGCCACGTGCACTCCCTCCTCTCTTGCCTTAAGTCATGATGGAAACAAGAAATAAACTTTTATGTTGTTCATCGACTGAGATTTGGGGGTTATCTGTTAGTGACTTCTAAAAAATGCTGTTACCCGTATCTCCAAGTTCTTACCATTTAAGAGATCTTCAGCCTGATTTCCCATTGCGAGAACCAGAACCCTTTTTTGTTTTTGCCTAAAGGATGTTTACTTTGGCCGCCTGATGCGAAGAGCCAACTCATTGGAAAAAGACCCTAATGCTGGGAAAGATTGAAGGCAGGAGAAGGGGCCGCCAGAGGGTGAGATGGTTGGATGGCATAACTGACTCGATGGACACGAGTTTGAACAAACTCCAGGAGATAATGAAGGACAGGGAAGCCTGGCGTGCTATAGTTCATGGGGTCTCAGAGTCAGACAGGACTTAGCGACTGAACAACAACAACAGGCTGTTTGGCCACCAGAACACTTGTCTACACAACCAATTATAGGGAACTTGTCCCTATAATTTACTACTGCCCTTCCCTGGAAGCCCTCAACTAATAACTGCTGGCATTTTCCAGCAATTTCCCCTCTCCTGGACCCTCCTGTGGGATACTTTTGAAGCAAGTCTCACCTAGATTCCAGAATTTCTGAGCTCCAGTGACCCACTGTGGTTTCTGACTGAATAATAGCCTTTGCTGCCTGCCTGCCCTCCCTTCCCTGTCATGTGTTCTTGCTCCTCTCCCCACCTCTTACACTCACATCCTTGTCGGGGCTATGCCTTGAGAAAATCCCAAACTAATGCAAATGTTTAACCTTTCTAGACTGTTATGAAGAGCTTTACATCCAGATTTTCATTAGTCTAATTTGCCTTGAACCTTTCTTTCCTAGCATTATAAATAGAGATAGCACAATCAAATTTTCTAAATGACCATGTTTTCCCTTGAAACATATGGGTCATAACAGTAGTTATTTCATAGTGTTCTTATAAAGACTAGAGGCGATAAAAATAATAACTTTGTAAATTGTCTAGTATATAGTGAGTACTGGCTATATGATGTCATCCTTGTCATTGTTACATAGGTAGGTCAAGTAGTAGTGGAAGTGGTATTTAAACTCAGTGGTATCTTTCTGGATAATACTTTGTCTTGTGGTATGACAACTCTTGATAATTACCATGTGTTACTGAAGTCATTTCTGAAATGTCTAATTTCAGGTTTAATTTTGTATCAAAGTTGTACATGTACATAATTTAGAATAAAATAGTTTTGCAAGGTTTATTTTAAGAAATACTAATTGTATCTATCTCCCTTCCTGATTTCCTCTCCCCAAAGACAGCCAATTTTATTCTACGATTCTTTTGATATTTATCCTTATTTGTCTACATGACATGCTTATATTGTTATTTAATGACTTTGTTTTAGGCATGATCTACTGATGTCCCACATCCTTCCTATAACCAAACTTTACAACACAGCTATACAATTTTATGTTTACTCAGCATTAATATCATGTTGACTATGTAAAGCCAAACATAATTGAACTACATCAGTTGGCTTACATTTTTATATAACTACTAAGTTCCAAATTGTCTATTACCAATTATCTTCTCTAATGACATTGAGATCTATCAGGTATCCTCTTCATTGCATCTTCTTAGAGAAGAAAAAGAAAATGGTGTTATCCGATGTGCATAATCTTGATGCTCTGGTTATAAAAAACATCTCTTGGTCTAGCCAACAATTATCATTAGAAACTTAAAGACCATGTTAGTTTACATAGTGTATGGACCACAGCACTAATCGAAAGTTATTTTTTAATATGTAATTCAAGACTGAGATGTGACACAAAGTCATAGCAAATGCAACAGTCCACAAACAAAACATTAAGCATCATGGCTCAGAAATTTGGGGGTCCTCATTCCTTAAAGAGGAAGAGCCAAAACCTGACAATTAAGGCCTACTCCATTCACAGTACTCCAGGCAAACTGAAGTACTGTTTTTCCATAGCTACTTAATATTTTCCCAGTTCTCTGACTCTGTCCATGAGTTTTCTCTACCTTAAAATATCTTTATTTGTTCAAGATTCTTATGGAAGTAGTCATTTCCATTTTGAGTTCAAACATCAGTACATTTAATGAAAAAATATATTATGGCTATTTATGCATTATTATCTCCTCCTACTTGGAGAAGGCAATGGCACCCCGCTCCAGTACTCTTGCCTGGAAAATCCCATGGACAGAGGAGCCTGGTGGGCTGCAGTCCATGGGGTCGCTGAATCAGACATGACTGAGCGACTTCACTTTCACTTTTCACTTTCATGCATTGGAGAAGGAAATGGTAACCCACTCCAGTGTTCTTGCCTGGAGAATCCCAGGGACGGGGGAGCCTGGTGGGCTGCTGTCTATTGGGTTGCACAGAGTCGGACACGACTGAAGCGACTTAGCAGCAGCAGTAGCAGCAGCATCTCCTCCTACTAGACTATCAACTGTTTGAGGAGAGGACAATGTTTCATTAGCTTTTAATTTCTAAGTCTCCTCCCACATCCCACTTGGAAAAGAAATATAAAATAAACATCATCTGCAATAAATTTATAGAATGATATTATATTCACACCACATACATAAAAATTGTATTGCAAGGTTTACTATTTGCTTTCTTGAATACACATTTCCTGACCTACTTAGTAAGAAAATCTTGAATTTCATCTGGACACATAAAGAGTAGTTTTTGTACCTTCACTTAAAATTATGTGTGATCATCTGACAAAATTCTAGCAAATAAGGTATTGAATTAAAGAGTGTATCAGGAGATAATAAAGATGAATGTCCCATGCTAAAGAAATACTCAAAAAGAAATATGTTTATCAAAAAATTTGGTTAGTTTTATATATTATTTATTAGATATATATGCTAAATATATTTTCCCTAGTGTATAGTTTGCATTTTTAATTGCTTAATGGTTTCTTTCGGAGAACAGATACCTTAGTTTTAATTAAGTTCAATGTATTAAACTTTTCTGATTAGTGTGTATTATGTTCTGTTTAGAAAATCTACTCACACATATAAAGATATTCTCCTGTGTTTTCTTCTAGAAGCTCTTTAACATCCATATTTAGATCTGGATTAATAATTATTTTTATTTATATGGATATTTTATTTTTCAGCACTATTTATTGAAATTTTAAAAATCATCCTGTTATTATTAGTCCTATCATTTTTTTTCCAGGCAGCACTTTCTAACAAATCACTTTCAAATGAATTATTGTTCTAAGGACTTGCATTTTCAGAAATCAACCTAAGACAGCCCTTGTTCCTGATCAATAATAGTTGTTATAAATAGATTTATTTTGTCTTCTTGACCTTTTGAGGATACTATAGCATTGCCTCTATTCTAAGTTGATGGTCTTGATATGCATGCTGTTAGCCTAAGTGATTTCTTTTTACAAAAAAAAATGGTCTATTTAATGCATTTTTACCAACTATTTAATGGATATTCAGGCTTTCCAGGTGGCACAGTGGTAAAGAATCCTCCTGACAAGGCAGGAGACATGAATTTGATCCCTGTGTTGGGAAGATTCACTGGAGAAGGAGATGGCAACCCCCTCCAATATTCTTGCCTGGAAAATTCCATGGACAGAAAAGCCTGGTAGGCTACAGTCCATGGGGTTGCAAAGAGTTGGACATGACTGAGCATACACACACACACACACACACACAATGCATATGCATAAAAATGCATGCATATAAATAAAACACTGATGAAAGTATATACCTACCCATATGTTCTTAAGACCCACCAATTCCCATATCATTTCTGTCATTGCATTTATATGCAGTTATGTACATTTTTTTTTATCTGAGTAAGTGAAGTCGCTCAGTCGTATCCAACTCTTTGCGACCTCATGGACTGTAGCCTAACCAGGTTCCTCCATCCATGGGATTTTCCAGGCAAGAATACTGGAGTGGGTTGCCATTTCCTTCTCCAGGAGATCTTCCCGACCCAGGGATTGAACCCAGGTCTCCCACATTGTAGGCAGATGCTTTACTGTCTGAGCCACCATATGATATCATATTATACATGCTTAAACTAAGTGGTTTATTTTGTTACTTATTTCTAGTTAAAAGTATTTATTATGACATAGTCAGAAAATTTCTGCCTTTAGTTTAAGATGTGATTCTTATAGATGGCATTTTCTTTCTGGTTGCTTTTAAAGTGTTTTCATTGACTTTGGTGTTTCGCTGGATTAAATTTGTGTCTCTCACAATGGATTGTTTTCATCAATTCTGCTCAAGACTCACTGTTTGTCAAAATAAAGAATATCTGTGTTTTGTTAGCTCTGAAAATTCTCAACCATGATTTTCCTTACCATTTTCTACTAAAATATATTCTAAGAATGCTGTCTCCCTCCAGACCTATTAGAAATACGTTACATCCTCTAAGTCTTCATTCTCTGAATTTTAGTCTTGTTACATTTTCCATCTTTTTAGATATTTCATTTTATATAATTGCCTTATATATACTTCAATTTGACTAATTCTCAACTATCTCATTTTCTTTTTAATTTTAAATTGTGATAGTTTTTATTTGTGTAAGGTCTGCTGCTGCTGCTACTGCTGCTGCTAAGTCACTTCAGTTGTGTCCAACTCTGTGTGACCCCATAGACGACAGCCCACAAGGCTCCCCCATCCCTGGGATTCTCCAGGCAAGAACACTGGAGTGGGTTGCCATTTCCTTCTCCAACTGTGTAAGGTCTAGTTCAGTATTTTTCTGATCCCATGTTTTAACTCATTGTATCTTTTTCATGTTTGTGTTTCAACTCCTTATAACTGTGAGTATGCTTATTATATTACTATATCCTCTTTAGGAATGTATTTCGATTATATTAAACTCTTGAGGCTGAGACTCCTCTGTTGTTCAAGTGTGGGAATGCCTGACAAGAGAAATTTTACATTCATTTACTTCTCCTGGCTTCCCACAAGTTTCAAGTTTCACTGGTTTGAGAAGGCTCACTGTCTCTCTCTCTCTCTCTCTCTCCCCCCTTGTTCTGAGAGTTTTGAAAACAGGCAAGTAGTGCAAAATCAAGTCACAAATTTAAGAGGGGTATAAACTTTGCCTTTCCAGTTCTCAAATTTGACTTTTTTAATTTGACTAACTGACAAAGCAGCTAAACATAGAATTTTTTAAAAAGCTGTATTGGTTTTAGCTGTTGTTTTTCATTAGCTCAAGGGTAGGTTTGTTTCTACATAGAAAGTGCAAAGTGCAGACATTTAAAGATTTTGGTTATATCCCCCTTCCTGGGTCAAATATGTAACTTAGTTTGCTGATTCCTCAAATGGACATTAAAAGTGAGACTATTGCAGAAAAAGGCAAATAGCCCCACACACCCATCCCCACCCCCAGAGGTATCTATGGTTTGAGCTCAAGTCTGGGTGCTCTGGTTTTCATTTTTCTCTTGGTTTAGGCACTTGAAGAGGTTCGTTTTCTTTTCCTCATCTCTCTTTTTCTCTCCCTGCTTCCTTTTTACTTTCCTTCCTTCTCTCCTTTGCTTCTTTCTTTCTTTCTATATGGTTCAGGTAATATTGATTTATTAGGCTTCTAAAGCTTCCGCCTTTTGTAAATTTTAAATGTAACCTACCAACTCTCTTATATTTTTTTCACATATACTTTTAGGCCTTCATTAGAAAGTTAATTCCCCTGTTATACACTTGGTTAGCTCATTTTTGTCATTTGCTTCAGCTTATGAATGCTTACAGGAGTGTTTTCCAGAATCATGTGTCAGTACTTCAAATCACATTCAACTGTATCAATTATCATGTTGTTTTAAATGTACTAGGCAGGAGGAGAAGGGGATGACAGAGGATGAGATGGCTGGATGGCATCACTGACTCGATGGACATGAGTCTGGGTGAACTCTGGGAGTTAGTGATGGACAGGTAGGCCTGGCATGCTGCAATTCATGGGGTTGCAAAGAGTCGGACACGACTGAGCGACTGAACTGAACTGAACTGAACTGACAAATATCTGCAGCTAAATCATTTAAAGTTTGGTCAATTTTTAACAAAATTTATCAATTTTTATGAAAATTATAAGAATGCTTTGCTGAGTAGAGCAATGACTTTTTATTTTTAATTTTTTTTTTTTTTGGTAATAAATGTGTGATCCATACTTTTTTAAATAGTTACATTCATTTTATGCAGCATTTCTAATTATTGGAGGATTTGATTCTGTAAGGTTGTCAGTTTTTATTATCTGTCATCAACCTGGAACCCAGAAGTTCTGCAATATCTTAACTTCCAGGCTTGAAAATAAAGACCATTATTTTCATCCCTAAGACCTATTTGAAAAATGTAAGGTTTTCCATGTGATAATTCAAATAGCCTTTATGCCTGTATGCACTGCTCAGATGCAGAGACTACCATGTTTAATTGTCCCTCTTACAGACTGATTATGTAACTTGCTCAAGTTAAACATTAACTGAAGAAAAGAAGCCAAGCTAGTGCTCCAGGTTTCTGTCTCTCAACCCTGTACCTTTTCCACATACTGCCTGCTTGCTCCTTTCTTTGTGAGGCCATGGGTTTCTGCCTTTGAAAGCAGATGAAAAAGAAGGGAGTGGGGAGAAAGAAAAGGAGGGGATGGAGGAGAGATATAAAGCAGAGGAGGAGGAATGGGAGAGGAGGAGGTGGTGGCAAAGAATAAGGAAAAAATAATTTTAAGACCTAAAGAAGTTTTGATTACTTGCTTAGACATTTCCAGAATCCGGTTGTGTAACTGAGCAAACCACAGCACTCCTCCTGGATCCAGCCTCAGGTCTCTCATTTGTAAGACAACTGTAATATCAAATTATCAGTATTGTTTTGATACATAGAATTAGTATATAGAAAGTATGTTTTGGAAAATTGTATATATAGGAGGTACTCAATAAATGAGCTACTTTAGTATTGCAATTATTTTTCCTTTTTTTTTTCTTTCAGTTTTATTGAGATACAACTGACATACAGCACTACACATAAGTTTAAGGTGTAAAACAGAATGATTTGACATATATATCATGAAATGATTATTACAATCAATGGGTTTAGTGGACATCTATCATCTCATACAGATACAAAATTTGGGGTAAAAGAAAAAAAGTTTTCCTTATGATAAAAATCTTTAGGATCTATTCTCGTAACAACTTGCATTAGTAACTGAGGTGCCTTATGCATGCACCTTCAGTGACTCTGTCATATCCAACTCTTTGTGACCCCGTGGACCATAGCCCACCAGGCTCCTCTGCCCACTGGATTCTCCAGGCAAGAATAATGGATGGATTACCATTTCTTCCTCTAGGGGTTCTTCCTGACCCAGAGATTGAAACCCCATCTCTGGCATCCCCTTCATTGGCAGGTGGATTCTTTACCACTGTGACACCTGGGAAGCTCCTTGAAATGGCTTATAGTAATTATTAAAATTATTCTTTGAGAGCAATGCATTTTTGAACCCTTTACTTCTTGTCTGCTACAGTGTCTTTCATAAAATAGCCATGACATTTCAGTAAGGGTATAGTTGAATTACGGTCATTGTCTTGCTCCTAAGTAAATCAAGTGTTTGCCAATGAATACTTTTTTCTTAGCCATTGAAGTATAATTGAGACATCTTTTCACTTACTTATGAATACCAATTTTTAATCTCCGAAGCATTTTGCATTGAAACTTCTTAAAAGTTTCATGGCTTTTCACATTCTAAAACTTATTTTCCAAGTTACTAAATGTGTACTAATTTAGCCCTGGAGATTTTATTTTTTTAAATTCAGTGTAGTCAAGGTTCACCTTGAGTTTGCAAAAGCTCAAACTTGCCCATCTTTTCACCAGCATAGGTACTTGAATCCTGATTCTTTCTTACAACCCTGGGAAGGGTTTATACATATGATCAGCACTTCACACAGAATTCAAAGGAGAGAGAACTAGCACTTGATAAAGAAAACATTGATTTTCTTTTCCAAACCTCATGCAGTAAAACTCACGAACTTGTTTTGCTCTTGTCCTACAACATCACTGTTGCTTTAAAGGCCTTTATGGATTTTTTTTTTTCATATAACAACAACCACATCTTCTGTGCTCAAAATGCCATTGCTCCTCATCTCTGAGAATAAACAGTTCTTGCTTTGATTTGGTGATCTTTTATCTTGCTTGTCTTTTATCAAACTGCTTCTGCCATCATCCGCCCAAGTCATCTGATCTCAAACTTCCCATTTCAGGGAATACTGTTCTCACTGTATTCGTACTTTTAATCTTAAGAGTGCATCCAATCAGGCAACCTTTCTCAGACCCGCATTTCTTACTTGGATGTTTGTGATGTAGCTCCTTTTCCATTTAAAAAATTAGTATTGTTTTCATTATTTCTTTATGCAGATGAAAAATTTATAATTAAAAAACTTAACAGTTTTCACATTTTATAAAGTCCCTCTCCCGTTCAGGCAACGGCTAAATCCAAGAATATATTAAGTAATATGTTATTCATTTATTCACTGCTTTATAATTTACAGAATGTTTCCAAATAGATTCATTTGTTTTATCCTAGTTACAATCCTGAGGCACACAGAACAGGGTATTAGAAATGATTTTAATGTGTCATTCAAGGATAAAGAAACTGTACTTCAGGGCAGGGGTATATACAGCTTGACAAAGTTTTCTCTAGGAGAAGATGCAACTGATGTTAAGACCCACACTTTCTGACTCTGCACTCTCTATGCTTCACATTATGTTCATGCTCCTGTTCAGTCGCTCAGTCATGTCCAACTCTTTGCAACTTTATGGACTATAGCCTGCCAGACTCCTCTGTCCATGGGATTTCCCAGACAAGAAGACTGACTGGAGTGGGTTGCCATTTTCTCCTCCAGAGGATTTTTCCAACCAACATACAGAAACCAAGTCTCCTGTGTCTCCTGCATCGGCAGGCAGATTCATCACCATCGTACCACGTAGGAAACCCCTCATATTATACTGCTAAGTCACTTCAGTCGTGTCCGACTCTGTGAGACCCCATAGACAGCAGCCCACCAGGCTTCCCCGTCCCTGGGATTCTCCAGGCAAGAACACTGGAGTGGGTTGCCATTTCCTTCTCCAATGCATGAAAGTGAAAAGTGAAAGTGAAGTTGCTCAGTCGTGTCCAACTCTTCTCGACCCCATGGACTGCTGCCTACCAGGCTCCTCCATCCATGGGATTTTCCAGGCAACAGTACTGGAGTGGGGTACCTTTGCCTTCTCCACATATTATACTAGTCATTGCATATTCTCATTATACATTACATGCTTTAAAAATCTGAATACTGAGATTATCAATACAGATTCAACAATATAAAATTTAATCCTGGGACTTCGCTGGTGGTCCAGTGGTTAAGACTCTTTGCTTCCTCTGCAATGGGCATGGGTTCGATCCCTAGCTAGGGACTAAAATCCCACATACTGTGCTACACAGCCAAAAGATTTAAATAAAGTAAAATTTAATCCTACATATGTTTCAAAAGCCTACTTAGCAGGGTATGCCAATGAATAGTAAGGGAGTTCTAGCAGGCAGTGCTAAATTTGTCTGACTATTAATTAATCACTGAGTTACCTTGTATCCCAGATTCAAGGCTAATAGCACCTACACTATAGAAATTATTTGGGGGATTGGTTGAAAAATATAGTGAAGAGCTAAATACGAAAGTGAAAAAAAAAAAAAGTGAAGGTCGCTCAGTCGCAATTGACTCTTTGCGACCCCATACAGTCCATGGAATTCTCCAGGTCAAAATACTGGAGTGGGTAGCTAGCCTTTCCCTTCTCCAGGGGATCTTCCCAACCCAGGGATAGAACCCAGGTCTCCCACATTCTGGCATATTCTTTACTATCTTAGCCACAAGGGAAGCCCAGGAATACTGGAGTGGGTAGCCCAACCCTTCTCCAGCAGATCTTCCCAACCCAGGAATCGAACCAGGATCTCCAGCATTGCAGATCAATTCTTTACCAACTAAGCTATCAGCGAGCTAAGTATGGCAAATAGCAAATGATGAATAAGTGGTGTTAGTACTGTATTTCCCTTCTCTTCAATCAGTCCTTGGAAAAGTTTTGAATTTGGAAACCCATTTTGAACTGACCTCCAGTATTCCCAGCTACACATATGTTTTTACCTTCAACTTGCTACCACTTTATGCCTATCAAAATCAACTTTTTTTCCCTTGATAATTTCACATATAAATCCTATAATATCAGAATTAGAAGTGAAGATTAAGATTATTTCATCCAACATCTCAGTTTCATCAAGGAAAACCTGAGTCCCAGGCAGGTGAAACGGCTCAAGCAGGGATGACCTTTAAATGTGTCCTGACCAGGATGGATGTGCATTTCATATGGATTTTAAAAGGGAATAAAATTTTAGAGTGAATTTCATTGTGCCATCTTCCACAGGAGGGTTCTTGGCAGGGAAGAGCATGCTCACATCATATATCTTAGTCCATTCCTCATTTCACCTGTTTTAAAGTCAGTCCCTACTCTTGTAGTACATCACATTTTCATTACCCATCTCATGTCTCAAATGCTCATCTGAAGAGGCTAACTAGCATGAGAAATGAATCTAAGGCAAAAAACAGCAATAGTCCTTAAGCAGAACTCCTTTATCTCTATTCCTTCCCTGTTTTCTTCTCATGTTCTATCTCTCTTCCTTTCTTCCCTAATCATACCTCATTTCAACCCTAATTATATACAATGGAGGATGAGATGGTTGATGACATCACTGACTCAATGGACATGAGGGACATGAGTTTGAGCAAACCCCAGGAGATAGTGAACGACAGGCAAGCCTGGGATGCTGCAGTCCATGGGGTCGCAGAGTCAAACACAACAGAGTGACTGAAGAGCAACAAACCAGTTGTGTTCTTCTGGATTCAGATTGACTTCCATCCATTGCCTATATCACTAACTAAAATTCACATCAAGCACTAGACATATGCACACACAAGCAACTAAAACAAAATTTTCTTTGAATACCTGTACCCATGTCACATACAATGAATTTCTGTTCTGTTCTATTTCATTGTTTTAATATGCTTGCCCACAAATTTAACTTATTATCATCCTTAATAAGTTAGCAGCCACAATTTGAAAAAATTTGTCTAAATTAAAGCAGAGAAGAAAGATATTCACCTTAATGTAAATTATATTTATTTCTGGATGGAAAATTATTGAATGATTGACACTTTCATTTTTGTACATTGTTGTATTATCATAATTTTAAGATGTCATTATTTGAAAAAATGAAGTTTTAATCAAAAAAAAACAATCAAAAGAAAGTACTGGGATTTGAAAATCAGAATAACACTATTTATTATAAGGTACACAGCTGTTATTGTTAACCTACATATATCAGTTCGAACACTATTTAAAAAGAAGCTGTTAGAGATAAACAGGAAATTTTTAAGGAGTGAAAAAGAAGTTCTTTCTCATCACTAGACTTCCTTTCTTGACTACTCATCTCTGTCATCCCAAAGCCATGATTCTGGGACAGGTTAGGAGTCAAAACATGTTTAGTACCAATTACTAAGATACAAAGGGAGTTTAAATGAAAATTTCATCCATTATCTCAATGGCTTAACCAAGGCAAAGAAAAAGGAACTAGTTCAAAATCCAAGGTAAATCCCAGTTTAATGAGTTCCTATCTGTTGGCTCAGTGGATAAAGAATCCGCCTGCAATGCAGGAGACACAGATTCAGTTCAATCCCAGGGTAGTGATGATCCCTTGGAGGAAGAAATGGCAACCCAGTCCAGAATTCTTGCCTGAAAAATCCTATGGACAGAGGAGCCTGGCAGGCTATAGTCAAAGGGATCACAAGGAGCCCAACGTGACTGAGCAAATAAGCATGCATGACATCTTATATAACAAGTCACTTTTTTGATAAAAGTCACAAAAAAGCTACAATTTAGGAACTTCCTTTTATTTGTATTCACACAATCTATTTCTCTAACAAGTTGTTAAGTTCATGTAAAAGCAGATATTGTTTTCCTTTGCTCTTACCAAACCTCGTAAGCATGCATGCTAAGTCATTTCAGTCATGCTGTGTTCAGACTCTGTGCAACTCCATGGGCTTCTCCAAGACCCATATATGACATCTTATAAGGGATGATGTTATTTTAAAACCTCATAAAACTATTGACATCTGTTCTTCAAAATTTAAAATATGATTCTGGGAGTCTCAAGGTGGGTGCAAGTGAGGGCAAGAGTTGGACTCAATTTTATGAATGGCATTTATGAATAATAATCCAGTAAGTGAAGGCAATGGTACCCAGTTGAGTGGTAGGTTGATTTGCAGAGTAGATGAGGAGGTAGCTGGGTCCAGATTCTAGAAAAGATATTTAAGGTGGTACTTAAGTTCATTTGCTCTCAAGAGCTCCTGGGACAGTGTGGCACCAGCTAAGTTGCTTCAGTCCTGTCCAACTCTCTGTGACTCTATGTGACCCACCAGGTTCTCCTGTCCATGGGATTCTCTAGGCAAGAATACTGGAGTGGGTTGCCATGCCCTCCTCCAGGGGATCTTCCCAAGCCAGGGATCAAACCCATGTCCCTTATGTCTCCTGCATTGACAGGCAGGTTCTTATCACTAGCGCCACATGGGAAGCCCCTTACTCAACCTTATATATCCTCTATCAGTGTGTCATTGGCTACCATCTTCCCTATCCTTGAACCTGAAAAGTACATGTGCCACGCACTTGCCCACCCTCTCTCCTCTTCACTAAAAATAAGTAAAACAATCTAGATTATGCAGCTGCATTCAATTCTATGGGTCTCTGATACAGTTTACTCCAAGATACTTGGATTTTGGAGGTTTTTTCCATGGAAAAACCCAAACAAAGTTTTGTGGCCAATTAATACAAAGCTACCAGGAAGTACACACATTTTTTTTTAATTTTTGAAAATGGAGTGGTTAAAGGAAATGTTGGACCAAAGATTTAGTCTCACAGTCATGAATTATCAGAAGGAGGGATGTATCACCTAAGAGTGCAGAGGTGTTAGCACCAAATCAGTGACAATACCCACCCAGCAGGAAGAAAGAAAACAATTTTTTAAAAACACCTTTTGAAAATGGTTCACTTTTTCCACTTTCTTTTTTTACCAATCTGCAGCCACTTGATGTGCAAAATTACCAATCTACAGCTGTTTTACACTCCACCAAAGCTGATTCCAAAGAAAAGAGTTCTATAAAACCCTTTAGAGAAAGCTCTCATTTCAAAGCATTTATAGATTTGATGAGAAAATATATCCCATGTACTTGTAAAAACTGCCTCCTGTTACTTCCATATAATTTGACTCCAGATAAATATTTGAGAGTTCATGAAAAAGGGACGGATTTTTAAAATATCCAGCAGCAGCAGAATATTCTGTTGGGTGGAAATGGTTTTTTTCTGCCTTCTGTCTTTTTAAGCCAGAGACTCAGATGTACAAGAAAGGTGACAGCAGGAGATGCAGAAGCCAAAACAGTCTATTTTCCCGAGTGAAATGTTGCAATGCACTGTGTTACATTAAAGACGCTCATCACATCAGAGACAAACATTTTTTACCAAATTATCTTTTTGAAAAACTCACCCTCTCCATTTAGCTTCTTAATATTTGCATTAATTTGTGATGGGAAACTCTTTTGAACTGAACATAAGTTGGTTTAAACCATCTACTTCCAATAATTCTCTTCAGTCAAGCCCTTTTGACAGGAATTCAAGTTATTTAAAGAGAAGTTCAGAGAACTCTTGGGCTTTTCCTGAACTATCTCTAGGAACATGCATCACCTTCACGTTACACACTTCTCAGTTCCCTGAAAATTGTTACCACTTCTTGACCAATCTGAGAATCTGTCAAGAAATGTGTTAATAAAGTGAGAATTGCTTCACACCTACATTCCATATGTCTTCAAGAAATATTTTTAATTCTATTCACCCAAACGGAGCAAATGTTGAAGTGAAAAGTTATAAACTACCTGCAGGTTTTCTATGGAGGAATACCAAAACCAAATAATGTATGCTCCCTTCATCCCCCAGTACAAAGATACAAAAATCTGACATCACGTTAGATATTATGCAGTATCTTGCCAAATAGGTAAAACCTGAACATAAGTTGGTTTAATGTTTTCATATTTTCTTACTTAAAAATCCTGATCCTAAATATGGTTATGCTGGACACCTGGACAATCAATAGTTGATGTAGGACTTACCTGGTGGTCCAGTGGTTGAGATTTTGTGCTTCCAATGCAGGGATATGGGTTCGATTCCTAGTCAGGAAAGTTCTGCATGCTGCATGGTGTGACCAAAAAAAAAAGTTGATTTCAATCTTTATTTATGGCTTTTATTCATATAAAAATCCTTTCATAAGTTTATTCTGTTATAACAAAGTGGTGCCTTGCCCCTGTCCCTTCACAGATATTGAAATAATTATTTTAATATTGCAATTTCTTTATCTTGGGCAAGAAACACTAGTCTCCCATTACAAAGCCTGGTTCTTGCAAAACTCCATCCAATTCACACAGCATGTCCTGTCTGTAAAACAACTAAACAATGTACACAACAGATTTACCCTGTCATGGCCATGCAAGCAAGTTGGGTCCAACTCTTTGTGACCCTATGGGCCATAGCCCTCCAGCCTCCTCTGTCCATGGGATTCTCCAGGCAAGAATACTGGAGTGGGTTGCCATTTCCTACTCCAGAATCATGCCCAGTTGCACTGTATTCACCTTCCAGATGTGCAGTCCCCAACAAGCTACCAGAAATCTTTGCCTTCAGGGATTGAGAGGAAAGCTGAGAATGGGCTAGAATACCCCACATTCCAAGATTGGGAAGGCACTTCAGGATCCTTATTTTAGACACAGGCCAAGTAAGTAGTTGTTTAAACTGACAAGCCTTGAGAAAAAGCATCTTTTCCTGATTATAATACAGATGTGAACAAATGACAAATTATAGGTGTTTGTATAAAAATAAGATGTTAGCATAAAATTAAAATTCAGATTGATCATAAATTTCGTAATTTCTTAAGTCACACCATCACATAATGTCCTATTACAATTTTATATATTAGATTGTTACTACAAACAACATACACATGTAACAAATACCAGCTCAGAATCCATATACAGGTTACTAAACCAACCTGGGGGCTTCCCAGGTGGCACTAGAACCCACCAGGGAATGTTCTTGCCCAGGTGGTAAAGAACCCACCTTCCAATGCAGGAGACTTAAGAGATGCAGATTCAATCCCTGGGTCAGGAAGATCCTCTGAGGAGGGCATGGCAACCCACTCTGGTGTTCTTGCCTGAAAAATCCCATGGACAGAGGAGCCTGCTGGGCTACAGTCCTTGGGGTCACAAAGAGTCATGAAGAGACTTAGCATGCAGTCATACAAACCAACCTCATGCCTCAAGCTAAAAATGATTGCCTTGAATATTTACAGCTAAACTCAATGTCAGTTCTCCTAGAGAAAATCCTCTAATTCATATACAAGAAAGAAGGGAAAAGTTTGTCTTTTAAAAACATTTTAAAACCAACCAATTAATGTCTTTAATTTTAAAATGGCATCAAATTGGATTAGTCAAATAATATATGTGTGTGTGTGCATGTTTGTAGATCACTGGATAAAAATGTAGAATCAATTTTATTTTAAGATGAAACGTGATAAAACTATTATTCTAAAGGCATCATATTTTATGTAAGATATTATCTTTGCTGAGGCAATTTGGGCTTTTATATCCATTATTTCACTTTAAAAGCTTATCTTACCCCCCCTTTTCAGATGAACAAAAAGAATCCCAGAGAACTGAAAGAACTTCCTCCAAAGACAGCTAATTAATTATGGGTGATGGACTAAAATCTTGCTTCTGTTTCATGTCTCTGTGACCCAGAAGATTTGTGGGAACAAATCCAAATGTTAGAGTAGCTATAGCAAGATGAATAACACATCTATTTATCATCAAAGAAGAAATCTCAGAGCAGCAGTCTCTAATGATTTATAAGCATGTGTTTGGTAATCACTGGGATAAGCCCCATTCATAACCCAGACTTTCCCTTATTTTCAATTATTTGTTAGAATCTTAAAACCTTCTTTTAACCTTCAATACTTCATAAATAATTTTAAAAATTAGGAGTTACAGACATTCAAGTGGAAGGGGAGTATTTCAAATGGCATCCTAGTATTGCATTAAATTGTCATTTCTGGACTAAAGAACAAAAATAAAAATTCTAGCTAATTTGTCTTGATTTATCCATACCTGGGAAGCTTCAGAATCATTCATGTTGAAATCTAGAAATAATAGAGGAAAAAAGACATCTCTTGATTTACTCATTATATCAAAAGATCACCAGAAAAAAATTCCCACTTAATGACCTCAGAACAGATAGCCCCATCATCCAATAAAAAAAGGCTTTGCCATTTAACCACAATCAATTTTCTTATAATATCATTCTTCAAACTCACCGTACATTTTCATTGCTCTGTAACTCTGGGTCCTCTTTCTATACTCTTCCACACACATCCCATCCTCCACCCACCCCTTCAGCCCCTTCTCTCTCCTCTACCTGACATTTTCTCATTTGGATAGCTGTGATATGATTTCATAACCATTCCACTCCAGCCAAATTCTTGCTCCATACTGTGTCTTCTAAGGGGATCTAGTTAATGTGTAATGTGGGTATACAACCATTCCACTCCAGCCGAATTCTTGTTCCATCATGCTAATGCATCTCTACCCTTGCCATCTTATAGTATAAAATTTATACTATTGTACCTACATGAAATGCTGCCATCTTCTTCTCAAGACTGCCAGATCTATGTTGGTCATAAAATCTCATCACCAGGTTCAATGGCAGCAGTAGCACTCATGAGACACAGTGGGCTTTTAATTCACAAGCATAGTGACTGCCTTAGAGATGAATACAAGACAAGCAATTGGAAATGGCAACCCACTCCAGTATTCTTGCCTGGAGAATCCCATAGACGGAGGGGCCTGGTGGGCTACAGTCCACGGGGTCGCAAAGAGTCGGACACGACTGAGTGACTTCACAAACTCTTTGGAAGATTCAGCACACACAGTTTCTCACCCCAGCCCCACACCACCCAACTCTCCCAAAGGAAGTGAGTGCTTGAAAGGGATGAAATCCCCATGTGGAGGATTCATCTTGACATAGAGGACTTTGCTTCCCACATGTCTTTAATATTATTCTGGTTGTAGCTCAAAGTTGCCCCCAAGCAAAGCCCAGTACCATATAAAGTGTTGCACATAAACAAGAATGACAATTGTCCTCTAGAATGCATCATTCTTCATTCATCGTAATTCTATCATGTCCTTGGAAGTAGTGTTGTGATAGGTAATCTGAGATCATCTTCCTGGAGAAGTCTAGGATTGTTGCACAGCCAAGAAAGATGATAACCATTTATTCACACTGAAGAAAAACAATTTCTTCTTCCTCTTACATTTTTCATAATGCTTATGGTAGCTAATCATATAGTGATTTCTGTATCATTATTATTATTACCCATATCCTTTGTATTTTTTGTTTCATTATGATCAGAGAATATTAAAAATTAATGTTAATGATTAATTTTAAATTGCTATTTACTGTCTTTAATGTGTCTTCCTGAGCTTAGAAAGTCTATCTATTTGTCTCTATACCCCTCAGTTGCTGTGTAGCTCTATAAATGGGACCCCTACGTATGCTGGTCAATTTCTTTTATACAGTTTGGCACTATTTCAGTTGTCTTTCAAGATGTTTATTTCCTATGACCTTGTTCTAACAGTGGACAGTGGAAGAGGCATTTTCAAACCTACAGTACAGCACAGGAACATTTCTTGAAAATACACAAATAATATTACTATTCTTCTTAATTAGCTTTCAAGTTCATTTGGATATTTAATTGAATATTTGGCAGTAATAATACTGAACTGAAATAAAAGTATTTGCTATATTTAGTTTCACTAAATTTGAGAAGAATTTGAACTTTTAAAATTGGAAAGTTTATTAACTGTCATTTATTTGGGTTTCTGAGTCATGGATGTTTATAAATGTAACTTTCTAGAAAGTGCTCCTTTTTCTTCTTGTTCTACTTCTTAAGCATCTGGTTCCACGGCCATGTGGTCTCCCTCCATCTTCATTAAATATTTTCAGAACTATGATATTCACTTGAAGCTTTTATTGATTCACATATGTGGATTTTAAATTTGGCTAATGTAAGAACATAAAGAAAAACTATCCTTATCATTGAAAAGAAATTACACAGCATTGTTATTTACACTGTAAAAAAAAGGAACACGGAGATTTGATGTCCTCAGCATATCTTTTCTCACCCAGCACAAATGTCTATAATTAGGCAGAATAATCACCATCTCTTCCTTTAGTAATAAAGGGTCTTAGCTAGGTAATAAACAGTCACACTTGTAAAGGGGCAAATACTAAGAAATTTTCACCTTGTGGAACTACATGACCCTGGTCATCTGAGACGCCTTACATTGTGTTAAGCTGCTGCTGCTGCTGCTGCTAAGTCATGTCGGTCGTGTCCAACTCTGTGTGACCCCATAGATGGCAGCCCACCAGGCTCCGCCATCCCTGGGATTCTCCAGGCAAGAATACTGGAGTGGGTTGCCATTTCCTTCTCCAATGCGTGAAAATGAAAAGTGAAGTCGCTCAGTCATGTCCGACTCTTAGCAACCCCATGGACTGCAGCCTACCAGGCTCCTCTGTCCATGGGATTTTCCAGGCAAGAATACTGGAGTGGGTTGCCACTGCCTTCTCCAACATTGCATTCTAGCAGATATTATATTTTCCACCTGAACACTGGGCAAAATTTGATACAGTGTATTTCTTTATTTGCTACATATAATCACAAAATAGACTGAAAGACATGGATCTTTCATTAGTATCTACTGAAAAGGATTTTAACTTATTGAATTAGTTGCAAGTCATTACATTTAACAAAAGAGCTTGAGTTTATTTCTAATCTGAGATTAAAAAGACACATTAAGATCTATGTTCTGAGATAGTGGTGATATTGAACAAGTTTGCATCACATGTCTGTTTACAAATGCTTATCTATCAATTGAGTTCAGTTCAGTCCCTCAGTCGTGTTCAACTCTTTGCAACCCCATAAATCGCAGCATGCCAGGCCTCCCTGTCCATCACCAACTCCCAGAGTTCACCCAGACTCATGTCCATCAAGTCAGTGATGCCATCCAGCCATCTTATCCTCTGTCATCCCCTTCTCGTCCTGCCCCCAATCCCTCCCAGCATCAGGGTCTTTTCCAATGAGTCAACTCTTCGCATGAGGTGACCAAAGTACTGGAGTTTCAGCTTTAGCATCATTCCTTCCAAAGAATACCCAGGGCTGATTTCCTTCAGAATGGACTGGTTGGATCTCCTTGCAGTCCAAGGGACTCTCAAGAGTCTTCTCCAACACTGCAGTTCAAAAGCATCAATTCCTCGGCGCTTGGCTTTCTTCACAGTCCAACTCTCACATCCATACATGACCACTGGAAAAACCATAGCCTTGACTAGATGAACCTTTGTTGGCAAAGTAATGTCTCTGCTTTTGAATATGCTATCTCGGCTGGACATAACTTTCCTTCCAAGGAGTAAGCGTCTTTTAATTTCATGGCTGCAGTCACCATCTGCAGTGATTTTGGAGCCCAAAAAAATAAAGTCTGACACTGTTTCCACTCTTTCCCCATCTATTTCCCATGAAGTGATGGGACCAGATGCCATGATCTGTTTTCTGAATGTTGAGCTTTAAGCCAACTTTTTCACTCTCCGCTTTCACTTTCATCAAGAGGCTTTTGAGTTCCTCTTCACTTTCTGCCATAAGGGTGGTGTCATCTGCATATCTGAGGGTATTGATATTTCTCCCCGGCAATCTGGACTCCAGCTTGTGTTTCTTCCAGTCCAGCGTTTCTCATGATGTACTCTGCATGTAAGTTAAATAAGCAGGGTGACAATATACAGCCTTGACATACTCCTTTTCCTATTTGGAACCAGTCTGTTGTTCCATGTGCAGTTCTAACTGTTGCTTCCTGACCTGCATACAAATTTCTCAAGAGGCAGATCAGGTGGTCTGGTATTCCCATCTCTTTCAGAATTTTCCACAGTTTATTGTCATCCACACAGTCAAAGGCTTTGGCATAGTCAATAAAACAGAAATAGATGTTTTTCTGGAACTCTCTTGCTTTTTCCATGATCCAGCAGATGTTGGCAATTTGATCTCTGGTTCCTTTGCATTTTCTAAAACCAGCTTGAACATCTGGAAGTTCACGGTTCACATATTGCTGAAGCCTGGCTTGGAGAATTTTGAGCATGACTTTACTAGCATGTGAGATGAGTGCAATTGTGTGGTAGTTTGAGCATTCTTTGGCATTGCCTTTCTTTGGGATTGGAATGAAAACTGACCTTTTCCAGTCTTGTGGCCACTGCTGAGTTTTCCAAATTTGCTGGCATATTGAGTGCAGTATCTTTCAAATGCATCTGTGAAAGTGCAGCACTTTCACAGCATCATCTTTCAGGATTTGAAAGAGCTCAACTAGAATTCCATCACCTCCACTAGCTTTGTTCATAGTGATGCTTTCTAAGGCCCACTTGACTTCACATTCCAGGAAGTCTGGCTCTAGGTCAGTGATCACATCATCGTGATTATCTGGGTCGTGAAGATCTTTTTTGTACAGTTCTTCTGTGTATTCTTGCCACCTCTTCTTAATATCTTCTGCTTCTGTTAGGTCCATACCATTTCTGTACTTTATCGAGCCCATCTTTGCATGAAATGTTCCCTTGGTATCTCTAATTTTCTTGAAGAGATCTCTAGTCTTTTCCATTCTGTTATTTTCCTCTATTTCTTTGCATTGATCACTGAGAAAGGCTTTCTTATCTATAGTGGTCCCATATTAAGGCCAGTGAGAAGTAGTTTTGTTTGTTTTTAGTGAAAGATGGATGCAATTTAAAAATGCAACTGTATTTACCTGCCTGATTTTAATTATGGTGAGATTGCTCGATTGAAAAGCTTTTCTTTAGGAAGTGAAAACAGGTTTTTTTCCTTATTTTTCTCCAATGTTAAATGCCTATCTTCTTTTAACATGGTTGTGAAAATATCCACGTTTTCCTTCAGTGAGACTAATCCACAAACTCAAACAGAAACTTGTTTTTGTGATTTATCTCAACTCACAAACTTTGATAAGCCTTTTTTCTGAGTTACCTAATGTAAAAAGAAACCTCAGGAATAAAAGAATTTTAAAAAGAAAATGCATTTACAAAATATACACCATAAAATTAAACATTAATACTTCAAAATCAGTGAATGATGTTTTTGTTAGGGAATTAGCCAATTATAGGAAATATTCACTTGTTCATTTCTTTGATGAGATGAGACAGCGTGGCATCATTTATTGTTAGTGTGTCTTAGGGTGGAAGAGGTTTTATAGTTGTGACTTGGTTTAAGTCCTCTCTAATGCACACATAACTTTGTTAATTGATCTTTCTAATTGAATTTCATTAATTTGATATTTTACTCCATTTGACCATGTGGGAAGATGATACCTATTCTTCAGTAAAGGACTTTTGTTATAATTAAATAAATAAATAAGATCTGTGGCCAGGTCAGTTACAGCACTGATTTATTCAACTTTGTCCTGGTGAAAAGGAGAATAGCTTCTTACTCAATCTACAAAAATAACAATATAGTTATGAAAAATAAAGGTGCCTAATACAGAAATTTTTTTGTAATAATTAAATATTGTTTTGAAGAGTTTGTTAGACTAATAAGTATATGACATTATTTTCCAGAGCATTATTTTGTTTTTCTGATGATTTATTTATATAAAGATCTTTCCTAAATTTTTTTTTTTCCTGAAATCTGAGGGATTTGATTTTAGTTTATATAAGTATGGAGTTTAAATTGAAAATTCTGTATTGGAAATTTTAAATTAAGATTAGAAAATATTTTTCAGAAATTCATTTAAGAATTAAGTAGAATATTAGTCATTATTGAATTACTTATTTTATGCTTTATTTTTTAAGCACATATTTATCTTATAACTGGAAGTTTGTGCCTTTTGAGCATCTTCACCCATAACTTATTTTAGTATCAGGTAATTAAGTTTGTTTTCCTGGTCTGGATTGAAGGAGTCTGTTTTCATGAGGTCATCAGTATCTATCTGCACTATCAGCATTCTGGAATTTGTGACTCAGTTCTTTGGTTTAGATGCTTTTCCTAGTGACAGATTATACTGAGAAAAATGCTTCCATTAACTTATTCTTTCCAGTATCTAAACCTAAGAGTACCTACTACTGTCCTTAATTCAGCCTATAGCAGGGGCCTTTGACAAAGAGAAATAAAAATGAGAATATTATTAGGAGATTCACTGTGGCTAACTGGTTATGATAACCAGCAATCCCAGAAGGGAGGAAGATGAACTCCTTTTCTGGGAAAAGTCAAAATCATTTCCTATGTTGTGTGAGTGCCCTGCACCAGAAGCTGAAAGTTGAGTATTATTTTCTTAAGATAGCATTGCAAGGCCCTCTTCAGCTTCAAGGGACCTGATATTTGATAGCAGAAAGATTTGAAGTTTGAAATGAATAATATCAGTTTGCTTCCTTGCTCTGTTCATCACTTTTGTATAAATTTTTAAAAGTTGAATAATCTCTCAAAAGCCTTTCTTCTTTTGCAAAATAGAAGTAATACTTATCACACAGAATTATTAAAATAATTAAACAAACTCTTCTATAAAATAATGGACTTTCTTTCCATCAAAAATACGGCTAATATGCCATCATAAAGTGGACCACAAGAGAACTACATGAAAGAGTAAAATCTCATTCATCTATATAGTTAAGATCCCATAGGTTCTTAGAGAATATTTTTTAGTACAGAATTGAAATATTCGTTATTTACTTTCAACTCAATTTATTTCATCAGCTACTCATTTTTGGTGCAATTTTCATTGTTAACATTAATAATCAAAAGGAATCTCCCATATCTAATTTTTATAATAAAACATAATGTTTCATGATAGTGAGGATCATATTTATTTATTCACCACAGAAGCTGCAGAACAGTACTGTTCAATAGAAATATAGAAGCATGGGTTTTCAATATCCTAGTAGACACATGAAAGATGTAAAAAGAATCAGATAATACTATGTTAATCATGTATTTTATTTAAGCTAATATATCTAAAACATTGTCATTTCAATATATAATCACTGAAAATTTTTATACTGCTTCAAGTATTTTTATTTTACTAATTAAAATTAAATAAAATTAAAAATTTACTTTCTTAGTTTGCACGATCACATTTTAGGTGCTGGATAGTCACATGTAGCTGGAAACTCCCATATCAGGCAGTGTAGCTCTAGAAGCTAGCATGTACTTCTAGAGGAGGCACTCAATATAAATTAAAAAAAGAAAGAAAGAAATAGATGAAAATAACTTCCATATCTCATTATGTATAATGTCTAATGTCTTCTGTGAAAAACATCACTCTCATAGTTGTTCAAATAGCTGTTAAAGTCTTCCTAGAAGTAATCACTAATCAAAAGATGAGAAGTTATCCCACAATTCAAATGAAGATATTTTATTAAATTATCTCCTCAACTTCACACTCAAGGTCAGAATCACACTCAACATATAAAGATTAGGTACAGAAGATATATTTTCATATTAAAAGAATAACATGGTAATAATTTTAAACTGATTTACTTCCATAATAATGTAATTTTATATATTTTACTATATTTTAAGAAAGAGGAAATACTCATTTTAACAAATTCATTTTCTTAGTGAAGTGTCAGAAAAATATATCATCTGAAATATCTTTACAATAATAGCCTTGGAAGTTCTAAAGCAGCAGATATTTCTGATATTTTTTATATATTTTTGAAGCTCTTTACATTTATATAACCCATGAATGAAGGAAAGCACAAATTCTAAAAGCCTCGAATCTCTACCCCTATATCTCAGTAATCAGGCATGCCATAAGAGATGTAAGCCTCCCACATTTGTGAAAGAAGTTTTAAAAAATTTGTTGTTAAATTTAAAAGGCATACACAAATAGAGCAGAGCAGAGAGGTAAACTATCTTCAGGAGACTGGCTTCTAAGCCAGCTGGGCCTTATAATCATATAACTAAATACACAGAAATTTAAAGGTAATTGTCAAAGAGGATGGCCGCTGATCACTGTTGATCGCTTGAAAAAGCAATGTCACTGAGGCGAGTTTGGCAGTGCCAGTCCAATCATAAAAGGAAGGAGTCTCCTCCTCCCTGGGCAGGGCTACCCTGGTGGATTTGTGGGTGAAGAATCTGCCCACAATGCAGAAAACACAGGAGACAAGTTTAATCTCCTGGTGGGGAAGATCCCCTGGAGGAGGGCATGGCAACCCACTCCAGTATTCTTGCCTAGAGAAGCCCAAGGACAGAAGAGCCTGGTAGACTGCAGTCCATGTAACAACAATTCCCTGGACAAGGAAATTCCCAATGAGACCGTGGATGTAAGCAGTGTGGTCAATTTACTCTGAGTGTTCTCATAATTTATGCCTGATGCAAAAACTTCAGTCATCATATATGCTTTATCCTGAGTCCCTATTTAACAACAAACTCCTTTTATAACCTGGCTTCCCCTGTGGGCCTACCTTCAGGAAGAAAATATGGTCTGTATAGAGTTTCACAGGATTCTGTTTTACAGCACCTTCTGACACTGTTATCAGTCCTTGGACATGGTTAATGTGAATCTGTACCTATGATAAATCCATCATTGGGAAACTGACAAGTCAAGTTTTCAGTGTTGCAATATGAGAATGCCAGACATTGGACTGTGGAACATTCACAGGGTAATCACTGACACTCTGTGAAGACTCTTCTGCCAAAACTGGAGGAATTTTCCTTGGTAAACAAACTCTGATTTCGTTATGATGACTTACTGGAGTTATTTGCATTTGCAGAAACTCTTCAAAGAGGCAAATGGTGCATTTTAATGGTGCATAAATGGTGCATTTTATGTTACTAGTTCAATGCTTGCTTTTTTTTTTAATTTTTAAATTTTATTTCATTTTTTAACTTTTACAATGCTTGCTTTTTTAAAAAGATGACTAGTGCCCTAAAGTTAAAGCAAATAGAACTTTAAAAGGCAATCAGAGACCTCTGTGAAGTACAACATCTTGTCCACGCTTGAACTACTCAAAGGAAACAAGGGATAAACTAGCAAGGAAGAAAATGATTAGGAGATAACTGACAGTCTACTTCATTGTCATCAATCATTAATGGTGTTAGTGATTTCCTAGATCCCACAGGCATACTTGGCCAGAAAAAAAGGTGTGGAGAGGGGGAATGCAAAAAGATAGTCAAGAAAGGTATTTAAGAATAATTCAGCTATTAGGAAGCTATTATTCAGACTATTTTCTGCACCCCTGCTTTTTTTTTTTCCCTCAAGGAAAGGTGTAAAACTGCTTTAATTAAAAAGAATCCAAAAACTTAGTGATAGTGATAATCACTGTTTTCAATATTACTTTTTATTTTAATAAACACAAATTTAAAACATTGAAGAACTACTGACAAGAAAAAGGCAGTATATTATGAGTCAAGTGATTTATTTTCAGTATTTTTAATATCAGCACATTATTTTCTTTCACTACTTTTATGTTTATATACCACTGCTATTTCTCAGGTAAATAGGACATTGTAAAGGAGTAGGTATTTAAGTTAAACCAATGGCTGTCTCATATACCTTTATGTGCAAGTAAAAGTATTATGTTTATATAATTAAACCAATGTTAAAAAGAAGAGAATATATCTATTCTTGGTCTCACATTGTTCAGATTTCAAGATCAATCCTTTTTAATACTCTTGACGTATTTTACTCTATTCTTATTCAAAAATAAAAATAAAAAACTACCAAGTTAGCTTTAAATTTTGCATTCTGCACCTGAAAACCTAGCCTAATATTTACCAGGTAGTGTTTAAAAAATTCACCTTTCTGCAAAGAGAATATGTGTGCTTGAAAGCTAGTGATCCAATTGACTCTAAGCATTCTAAATGCCTTCCAGTCATGGATCCCTGGCTATGTAATAGAATGCGGAGTCGCCCTCAAGATCACCACTGATACAGAATAAGCATGCAATACTATGTTCTCCTTTGAAAATAATGACATTTTCAACTGAAAGCTGGGTGAATAGGAGTTCGATAATAAAAGAGTTCCTCTGAAAGTCAGATTCCAAATCACCATAGAGTTTTCCTTGCTTCTTTCTTCCCTGTAGTGGAGGCACAAAGTTTCTCCAGTTTTACCCAGAATCACCAATTTTCAACTTTTCACTCACTTAGGTAATTCTTATGACCGAACTGCTCCTGATTTGTGTCACTGAGGAAAGAGAAGGGTCTAAGTTACTGAGCAAGGAAGCTAATTTCATTCTGTTCTAATTTCCTTAGGCCATCATATTTTAAAGGAAACCATCATTACATGCAATCATTGGGTTTCTCTTTAATTGACCAACGGCCTGCAAATTATCTTGGGTAGGCCAGCAATGCTTAGCTTTCAGAAAATCAGTACAAATATAGTACATAATTCAGCAACCAAGACGTTATGGAAATTTAACATGAAATGAATGTACTTAGCATTTAAATGTCCTGTCAGATTTCAGTCGATATTAGTTGTCACTGTGATGGAAAAATAAGAAGAAAGACTGAGAATAAAATGTTCATGAAATGTGACTTGAACTGTTTCAAATGGGTTCCACTGATGTCAAGTTCAAGGTACTTTGTCACCAAACTGTGGAAAACCTTGATTCTATGAATGATTTTGAAGTGTTCAGGTTACCAATAAAAAGTATCAATCTTGTTGAGAATGGCCAGTGGTCTCTCTTTGAACCCTGTAATCTCGGTACCTCAAAATATAGCTTGAGATTTGAAAATCAGTTTTTCATTCATTTCAATCTGTAGTGATTAGACCAAAGTAGCAATGCATCTTTGTAATTGGTTCATAGGAAGCCAGATTGAGAGTTTCTTCCATACCCTGGGCAAAAATTGTCAAGGTAGACTCAGCTCTCATGAAACAGGAGACCCTCAAAAACACATTATCATATTGATGCAGAATAATTATTACAAATGTTTTTATTACAACTTTCAGGCCCTATGACAAGCTTGCGATGTGTTGACTCAGCCAAATTGACTAAACTACCAGGATGGAATGGAGGGCCGGGGGCATTTCACAGCCTCTGCCTGCTGCCTCCCAATTATTCAATCAAGCACAAGTGATTACTCTAAAGGAATTCCGTAGATGCAGCTAGTCTCTAACAGTTAACTTTTAGCTAAAACTATCATATTTTGTAGTCCTGACCTAATCAGGCAAGACCTTGAATGGGAGTCTGTTTTTCCTGATAAATGAGACTTTGAATAGCAAATGAATCTATAACCCCTCTCCCCTCTCTGCATCTTCCTTTCCTGACTGTCTCTGAGTAGACTACAACTTCAATTCAGGCTTGTGGGCTCTAGCTGCACCACAATCTTCCCTTCTGCTAGCCTTACAAATTTTGGACTTGCTTAGCCAGCTCTTCCACTCTGGCATAATTTCTTATATCAAATCTCTCCATGTATCTCTCTACCTCCCTCTCCATTTATTTTTTTTCTTTTTTTTTTTATTTTTAAACTTTACAATATTGTATTAGTTTTGCCAAATATCGAAATGAATCCACCACAGGTATACATGTGTTCCCCATCCTGAACCCTCCTCCCTCCTCCCTCCCCATACCATCCCTCTGGGTCGTCCCAGTGCACCAGCCCCAAGCATCCGGTATCGTGCATTGAACCTGGACTGGCGACTCGTTTCATACATGATATTATACATGTTTCAATGCTATTCTCCCTAATCTTCCCACCCTCTCCCTCTCCCACAGAGTCCATTTACCTATCTATCTAGAAATGCATGATACTGATCTTCCAGAATGACATTAACAGCTGAATTTCAGTAAGTTTTTTTCTTTCTGCAAAGGTAAGCATATACTCACATGCTTCCTCAAAAGGGAGCACATTATTTATGCTTTTTGCAGTTTCCTATTTTCACTTAATGATATATTCTGGAGATTGTGTCATATCAAAGTGTAAAAATTTAACTCTTTCCTTTTGCAATGAACAAATTAATGAATAGAATGAATAGAATTCTATCTCCTTTTGCAACAACATATGATTTCATTGTGGGGCAAAACAATAATTCTCTACTAATGTATATTTGGATTGCCTCTAGTCTTTGTGCTATTAAAGTGCTATAATATGTAACTTTATGAAAATCACTTGCTCTTTTTTTCACATTTCTTTAAGACAGTTTTCTTCAAGTAGGATTCCTGAGACAAATAGATACAATTTAACCAGGTAATGCCTACTTTCTCTACATTGAGGTTGAATGAATTTTGCATTCCTATTTGCTCCTTGGAAGAAATGTTATGACCAACCTAGACAGCATATTAAAAAGCAGAGACATTGCTTTGCCAACAAAGGTCCATCTACTCAAGGCTATGGTTTTTCCTGTGGTCATGTATGGATGTGAGAGTTGGACTGTGAAGAAGGCTGAGCGCCGAAGAATTGATGCTTTTGAACTGTGGTGTTGGAGAAGACTTTTCAGAGTCCCTTGGACTTCGGGGAGATCAAACCAGTCAATCCTAATGGAAATCAGTACTGAATATTCATTGGAAGGACTGATGTTGAAGCTGAAACTCCAATACTTTGGCCATCTGATGCGAAGAGCTGACTCATTTGAAAAGACCCTGATGCTGGGCAAGATTGAAGGCAGAAGGAGACGGGGACAACAGTGGATGAGATGGTTGGATGGCATCACTGACTCAATGGACATGAGTTTGAGTAAACTTCGGGAGTTGGTGATGGACAGGGAAGCCTATTGTGCTGCAGTCCATAGTGTCGCAAAGAGTCGGACATGACCGAGCGACTGACGACTGAGCGACTGAAATGAACTGAACTGAACTTGAAGTATATGGCTTATTGTTTTCCCCACAGCCTTGCCAACAGAATACTTTGCCAACTTTTGGATATTTGACAATAGAATAATTGGGAAATACTGTCTCAGTTCAGTTCAGTTCAGTCGCTCAGTCATGTCCGACTCTTTGCAACCCCATGAATCACAGCATGCCAGACCTCCCTGTCCATCACCAACTCCCGGAGTTCACTCACTCACGTCCATCAGTCAGGGATGCCATCCAGCCATCTCATCCTCTGTTGTCCCCTTCTCCTCCTGCCCCCAATCCCTCCCAGCATCAGAGTCTTTTCCAATGAATCAACTCTTCGCATGAGGTCGCCAAAGTACTGGAGTTTCAGCTTCAGCATCATTCCTTCCAAAGAAATCCCAGGGCTGATCACCTTCAGAATGGATTGGTTGGATCTCCTTGCAGTCCAAGAGAGAGTCCAAGACTCTCAAGAGTCTTCTCCAACACCACAGTTCAAAAGCATCAATTCTTCAGTGCTCAGCCTTCTTCACAGTCCAACTCTCACATCCATACATGACCACAGGAAAACCGTAGCCTTGACTAGACGAACCTTTGTTGGCAAAAGTAATGTCTCTGCTTTTGAATATGCTATCTAGGTTGGGCATAACTTTCCTTCCAAGGAGTAAGCGTCTTTTAATTTCATGGCTGCAGTCATCATCTGCAGTGATTTTGGAGCCCCAAAAAATAAAGTCTGACACTGTTTCCACTCTTTCCCCATCTATTTCCCATGAAGTGATGGGACCAGATGCCATGATCTGTTTTCTGAATGTTGAGCTTTAAGCCAACTTTTTCACTCTCCTCTTTCACTTTCATCAAGAGGCTTTTGAGTTCCTCTTCACTTTCTGCCATAAGGGTGGTGTCATCTGCATATCTGAGGTTATTGATATTTCTCGCAGCAATCTTGATTCCAGCTTGTATTTCTTCCAGTCCAGCATTTCTCATGATGTACTCTGCATATAAGTTAAATAAACAGGGTGACAATATACAGCCTTGACATACTCCTTTTCCTATTTGGAACCAGTCTGTTCTTCCATGTGCAGTTCTAACTGTTGCTTCTTGACCTGCATACAGATTTCTCAAGAGGCAGGTCAGGTGGTCTGGTATTCCCATCTCTTTCAGAATTTTCCACAGTTTATTGTGATCCACACAGTCAAAGGCTTTGGCATAGCCAATAACCAGAAATAGATGTTTTTCTGGAACTCTCTTGCTTTTTCTATGATCCAGCAGATGTTGGCAATTTGATCTCTGGTTCCTCTGCCTTTTCTAAAACCAGCTTGAACATCTGGAAGTTCACAGTTCACGTATTGCTGAAGCCTGGCTTGGAGAATTTTGAGCATTTCTAGCATGTGACCTGAGTGCAATTGTGCGGTAGTTTGAGCATTCTTTGGCATTGTCTTTCTTTGGGATTGGGATGAAAACTGACCTTTTCCAGTCCTGTGGCCACTGCTGAGTTTTCCAAATTTGCTGGCATATTGAGTGCATCACTTTCACAGCATCATCTTTCAGGATTTGAAATAGCTCAACTGGAATTCCATCACCTCACTAGCGTTGTTCATAGTGATGCTTTCTAAGGCCCACTTGACTTCACCTTCCAGGATGTCTGGCTCTAGGTCAGTGATCACACCATCGTGATTATCTGGGTCATGAAGATCTTTTTTATACAGTTCTTCTGTGTATTCTTGCCACCTCTTCTTAATATCTTCTGCTTCTGTTAGGTCCATACCATTTCTGTCCTTTACTGAGCCCATCTTTGCATCAAATGTTCCCTTGGTATGTCTAATTTTCTTGAAGAGATCTCTAGTCTTTCCCATTCTGTTGTTTTCCTCTATTTCTTTGCATTGATCGCTGAAGAAGGCTTTCTTATCTCTTCTTGCTATTCTTTGGAACTCTGCATTCAGATGCTTATATCTTTCCTTTTCTCCTTTGCTTTTCGCTTCTCTTCTTTTCACAGCTATTTGTAAGGCCTACTCAGATAACCATTTTACTTTTTTGCATTTCTTTTCCATGGGCATGGTCTTGATCCCTGTCTTCTGTACAATGTCACGAACCTCATTCCATAGTTCATCAGGCACTCTATCTATCAGATCTAGGCTCTTAAATCTATTTCTCACTTTCACTGTATAATCATAAGGGATTTGATTTAGGTCATACCTGAATGGTCTAGTGATTTTCCCTACTTTCTTCAATTTCAGTCTGAATTTAGTAATAAGGAGTTCATGATCTGAGCCACAGTCAGCTCCTGGTCTTGTTTTTGCTGACTGTATAGAGCTTCTCCATCTTTGGCTGCAAAGAATATAATCAATCTGATTTCGGTGTGGACCATCTGGTGATGTCCATGTATAGAGTCTTCTCTTGTGTTGTTGGAAGAGGGTGTTTGCTATGACCAGTGCATTTTCTTGGCAAAACTCTATTAGTCTTTGCCCTGCTTCATTCCATATTCCAAGGCCAAATTTGCCTGTTACTCCAGGTGTTTCTTGACTTCCTACTTTTGCATTCCAGTCCCCTATAATGAAAAAGACATCTTTTTTGGGGTGTTAGTTCTAAAAGGTCTTGTAGGTCTTCACAGAACCGTTCAACTTCAGCTTCTTCAGCATTACTGGTTGGGGCATAAGGTCTAAATAACATTTTTCCTTTTAAGAGTCAGGATGAGTATTTTATGTATAGATAAATGTCATTTATATTTATTTTATTTATTAAATCTCTGATCACTTTCCCGTTAATTCCAGTAACTTTGTTGTAAATTTTCTTTTCCATATGTAGAACTCTTTATATATTTGGAAATTAGCACTTTGCTTGTAATATAAGTTGCAAGTATTATTATTACTTATGTTAAATCTCAATTTTGCTTCTGCTTTTCTTAATTCATGAAAAAGTATTTTTAATAGATTCATTATTGTTTTTATTGTTTCAAAATTTGGAAAAAAGGAAGGTTTTTTTTCAATTCTGAGTTATACAGTAATTCACCAATAATATTTTCTAAAACTTAAATGTTTCACATTTAGTTATTTAACCATATTGGTATTTGTCTTAGTATACATAAAGTTAGGTAGAAGTCTAGTTTGCCTGCATGCTAAGTCACTTCAGCCATGACTGACTCTTCATGACCCCATGGACTGTAGCCCACAAGTTTCCTCTGTCCATGGGATTTTCCCAGCAAGACTATTCCCACTTCCCACTTTTCCAGGGGATCTCCCCCGATCCAGGGATGGAGCCTACGTCTCCTATACTGGCACATGGATTCTTTGCCACTGACCCACCTAGGAAGCCAGATACTATAGTACATTTTAGTAACTGGCAGGACTTAATCCCTAATTCCAATGTCCTTCCACTTTGGATCCCCTCCTACAGTCACTTCCTTGCATATGTTTCCACATGAATTTATAACCAACTTCTACAGCTTGAGGAATAAAACATCCTGGTAGTAAGTTTATTGAAACCATGCTAAATTTACAAAACAAATGGTGTAACAATTGACCTCCTCCTGATGATGTATACCTTTCCACAAACACGTCATTTCTTTCATTTGTTTAAAATTATTTTATGTTTTTCAGGGGAAAAACAAAACCACTGATCTGAAAATTTACTGGGGACTCATTAAATAGGGAGTTTTCTTGTGTAAAATTCAAATAAAATCAAACAATGTAATGTATGTCTTGAAAGTGAAAGTCCTGTCTGACTCTTTGCAACCCCATGGACTATGCAGTCCATGAAATTCTCCAGGCCAGAATACTGGAGTGGGTAGCCTTTCCCGTTGCCAGGGGATCTTCCCAACCCAGGGATCAAACCCAGGTCTTCCACATTGCAGGCGGATTCTTTACCAGCTGAGTCAAAAGGGAAGCCCAAAAATACTGGAGTGGGTAGCCTATCCCTTCTCCAGCAGATCTTCCTGACCCAGGAATTGAACCGGGTCTCCTACATTGCAGGTGGATTCTTTACCAACTGAGCTATCAAGGAAGCAATGTAAACCTTCACTGTCATTAAGTTTACTCCAGATACCTAGAATATAAAAACATATGCTGGTTATATAAGAGCTATAATGCCAAGACAGAAGGTTTGGAAGAAAGCTGGTCTTCAAAGACTCCTTGTGTGGAAATATTTGTCATTCTGGGACAGTAAGTGTTCTTTTGTCAGAAAGATACATTGAGCAATGATAAAACTGTTCTTCTGAGTTCTATTAGTGAACACTGTGCTCTGGCAAAATTGAATTTAAGATGGCTACTAATTGCAGCTTAGTATTTCCCATAGCTTCCCTAAACATCTGGCAGCAAGAATACTTGGGAAAATATGAATAAAATTTTTGGAGAAATGACAATATTTCATTAATCTCAGACCCTGCAAAGCCTTGCTAGAAACAAAGCAGAAGGTGCAGCTAAGAAGTAAAAAATAAAATCAGTTAACAGTTTGTTTTTTTTCCCTCATCCTAGTACTCTTGGTAACATGCTCGGTCATTAAGTCATGTCTGACTCTTTGCGAACCCATGGACTGTAGCCTCCAAGACTCCTCTGTCCATGGGATTTCCCAAGCAAGAATACTGGAGGGGATTGCCATTTCTTTATCCAGGGGACCTTCCCACAACTCCTGCCACATCTCCTGCATTGCAGGTGGATTTTTCGCTGCTGAGCCACCAGGGAAGCCCAGTACTCCTTGAGGGGGCCTTTAAAATTTCAATGATTACACCTCCAACTATCCCCCACACATGGGAAATTCACCTTTACAAGGCAACCTGTTTTTCTGTTATTAAAATGTTGTTTTCTCTTTTTTTGCCACTACAATATTCAGCTAAGGCTTTATTAAACTCTCTTAGGAAGTCTTCCATACCAACACACCTTACAAGGGACCGTCTGCATCATTGATTAGTACAAGCAACAGGTATGATAAAAACTAATCTAAACAAAAATCAGAAATTGAAACACATATGTTCTACTCCTGCCCTGCCACTTATTACATGATTTGAACCTGGTTTATTCTTCACCTTCCTGAGATACATTTATAACATTTCTTCTTTGTAAAATTAGAATATCTGCAATTATACTACCTACAACAAACAGTTGTGAAAATTAAATAAGTTCATGCATATAGAGAAGCTTTAAATTGGACACTCTTATAATATTTGAAACATAATTCAAGGCTGTATATATTTCTTATCATAAAAATAATATGTTTCTTATGATATATTGGGAAAATACCAAAAAGTATGGAAAAGAAAATTAAATTCATTTATAATCCCACCAGCCAAAGGTAATGATATAATAATTTCTCCATTTGCTCTAACTGTACCTACACCCACACACAGAAATAAATTATACTTTCAAAATACTGCTTATATCACACTATATATTCAGAATTCTGTATTTTTACTTTTCAATCAATTTTACTTTACAACTTGACAAAATTATCTCTGTATGGAGAAAGAAATGGCAACCCACTCCAGTATTCTTGCCTGGAAAATTCCATGGACAGAGGTGCCTGGTCGACTACAGACCATGGGGTCACAAAGAATCAGACACAACTGAGCGTGCACACACAAACACACACACAGGCACACAAACACTGAAGATGTTGAGCACATTTTGATGTGTTTATTGGCCATTTGTATATATTCTCTAGTTCTCTGGTGTAGTGTCTGTAAAATCTTTTGCCCCTTTTTATGTGACTGTCTTTCTGTTGCTGATTTGTACAGTTTTTTATGTATTCATGATATAAGTCCTTTATAAACTCTATAAATTTCAAATACATCCTTCAATCATGCCCCTTTTTATGCTTCATTTCAAGGAATGTTAGTTTTACAATTATGAAATCTAATTTATCAAATTTTTATAAAATTAACATTTTGGGGTACCTCTTTAAGAAAGCTTAACGAAACAGAAGCTCTTCTAGGAGTTTTACTACTAACTGTGAGAAGTAATAAGAAATCTCTAATTGAAGCTCCAGTATTTTGGCCACCTGATGCAAAGAACTGACTCATTGGAAAAGACTCTGATGCTGGGAAAGATTGAAGGCAGGAGGAGGAGACAACAGGATGAGATGATTGGATGGCATCACCGACTCGATGGACATGATTTGAGCAAGCTCTGGGAGTTGGTAATGGACAGAGAAGCCTGGCGTGCTGCAGTCCATGGGTTCACAAAGAGTTGGACACGACTGAACAACTAAACTGAACTGAACTGAACCTCCAATTGGAATTTCTTTTGTTTCTGAGTATCAACCTCTTAAAATTATATTATTAAAAAATAAGCCAGAAAAAGCACAAAACAAATGAATAGAACTATAAACAACTAATGAGTGGAATTGAGCCTAATTTTAAATGAATTTGGGAGGACAGGTGGGTGATAAACTACTTCATTAATGTGTTTTTTCCTTTGCCGTGCAGCAGCCGTTGCCTGCTGAGTCTGCCGTATATAAGCCATGTGTAAGGTTTACTTTTGATTTGAACAGTTAGCATTTCTTAATTTAAACCAATAATGCTGTGTGTAGCAAAACACTGTAGAGTAAGATATAAAAGCAATTTTCCCTATATAAGATATTGATTTTTTTAAACAACTAATCAAGGTTTGAGGTTATCCCATGAGAGGAAACAAGACAAAAGCAAAACTAGGATTAATAAAGCTATGTACACAATTCCACCACTTTCAACTTGAGTTTTAAAGAAATTAATGAAATAGGGAGCAATGTTAGACTTTTAAGATAGCATGATAAAAAAGATTTATAGAGTTTTAAAAATTTTTTTTCCAGAAAAATATTTTAGGTGTTAGAAGTAAAAAGAAGTAAAAATATTGTACCCTTGTATTTAGTAATAAATCTCATCAAATGTCAGGCTTAGAGACACTCAAATTTTCCTCAGTGATTCTTCAAGGTTGCTGTGAGGCATTGGAAACTCAGATGCAAGATAAAGTTCATCTAGACTTAGTGACCTTGATAATGGCCAATGGAAAGGCTCTGGGAGCAAGTGAATCCCTGAATGAAGCTATGGTTTATGTTCTGGTATTTCAGTTAAACTGTAACTTCAGTAGAAATTGCCATGAAATATTTGATTCCTTTAGGAGTCTTTCCTTTAAACAACCTGAATGGAGTCTTAGAATCATAGCTACCTGCAATCGAAAGGATAACAGAGAACTAGAAACTAAAGTGAGAGTTATACACAGAGGTGTGTGGCACTGGACCTAAAATGCCATTCTGTGAACATAGAGCACTTAGCCTCTAAGTGAGAAAAAGTAAAGAGAAAAAAAAAAGCACTATAGTATTTGGAGCATGCAAAACAGCATAGAAAACAAAGTTTGAAGAACTGCATTTATGGGTGGCTTATGAATGTTCTCACACAGTTTCTCTCTGATATTCCATCAACTCTTTTTACTAAATAGTCTATGGGAGAAAGGTGTTTTGATATCACTCAAGCAGTTAAAGAAAATGGCAAAACAAACTAAGGAAGCTTTTTGATTCCTCAGTACTGCAGTGTTCATGATTCAGGATCACAGGGTGGCCCTCTATAAGTATATAGTTCCAATGGTAAGATATCTTTAAGAAAAGAAAACGAAATAAAATTATTTTGAAACCCATTCTTTCACAGAGTGCAATTTCTATTAGTGCAACAGGTCAATATATTTTCCTAAACATTTACAAATTTGTCTTAGCAGGAAATAATAGTTGCTGAAAATTGTGTACTAAAATTTTTACATACATTTTTCAAGATTTCATTGATTCACCAAGTATCTTTTAAGTAGCTTGCTAAGTTATAATCCTTAGAACAAAACTTTAAGGTACATATTATTAGCATAATCTTTCATGTAGAAATTATACTTTAAAGAAGTCAAATGATACAACAAAGTTTGTAAAGACAAAACCATCAGTTGCTGCTGCTGCTGCTGCTGCTAAGTCGCCTCAGTCGTGTCTGACTCTGTGCGACCCCATAGACGGCAGCCCACCAGGCTCCACAGTCCTTGGGATTCTCCAGGCAAGAACACTGGCGTGGTTGCCATTTCCTTCTCCAATGCATGAAAGTGAAAAGTGAAAGTGAAGTCGCTCAGTCATGTCCGGCTCTTCGAGAGACCCCATGGACTACAGCCTACCAGGCTCCTCCGTCCATGGGATTTTCCAGGCAAGAGTACTGGAGTGGGTTGCCATTGCCTTCTCCGAAAACCTTAAGTACCAGTATTCAAATGTACAGCATTTAGTCTTGCTGGGTTTCCCTCATAGCTCAGTCAGTAAAAAATCTGCCTGCAATGTAGGAGACCCGAGTTTGATTCCTGGGTCGGGAAGATCCCCTAGAGTAGGAAATGGCAACCCACTCCAGTATTCTTGCCTGGAGAATCCCAGGGACAGAGGAGCATGGTGAGCTACAGTCCATGGGGCCACAAGAGTCGGACACGACTTAGTGACTAAACCACCAAACATAAAAAATGTCTGATGTTTATAGATGTGACCTATTTGGAATGCTACCTTTAGAAGGACTCTTCCTTCTTCTCACTTAGACTCTGTGATATTGTTTTGCATGAATACTGGAAAGATTGTCAGAATAAAAGATTTTAAAACAAATTTTTAAGGAGAAATAAAATATCAGAGTGAATGGGCTGTTCTTTATAGTTTATGAAATAACTCAAGGAAGGATTTTGAGAGAGAGAAAAAAATCTGTAGAAACTTTGTATATTTCCAATTATTAATCAATGAGAATTATGTGAGATCTATTTCTATGAACAGTAAGTTCAGAGCTAAATTTAGTAAAGTATATTTTTCATCCTTGACTTCAATTATAATGACAGCTGCCTTATCTAAATGGTCCAAAGCTATTTTCATCTTCATTTTAACTTTCTCCATTTTGTAAATCTATTGCAAAATCTTTGAATTTTTGGAAAAGATTAAATTGGTACTCTGCTATACTCATGCTAGGATGAAAGCAAGTCTGAAGTCATGATGTTAATAGAGCAAACTTGGAAGAGTATATTAGTTATAAAACTTTAAAAATAACACCATCAATATATCCAGTTTGAGTCAACAGTATATTAGGATTAAATAATAAAAGGAAGAATTCTAATATTAAAAGTTTTACTAAAATTAAATAATAACCTTTGAAAATAGTATTGTTTTTATTATTTAATCCCATTTGCCATTAGTTTTTCAAGAACATATTTTATTTCTATATTCTTCAACATTTGAAAGAATCTCTAAAAACAGATGATCAACCTGCCAGTTCAAAATTTCATGAGTATAGACATCAAAATCACATACAGCAGCATGCATGACAAATCCTTTTTGAGTACACATTATTCAGAATATAAAAATAAAAGAAAGATAAGGTATAAAAAGAACTTCCCAGTTGGTGCTAGTCATAAAGAATCTGGCTACCATTGCAGGACACTCAAGAGAAATGGGTTGGATCCCTGAATCAGGAAGACCCTCTTGAATAGGAACTGGTAACCCACTCGAGTATTCTTGCCTAGAAAATTCCATGAACAGAGGAGACTGGTAGGCTACAGTCCATGGGGCTGCAAAGAGTCATACACAACTGAGCCCATCCACATTCACATCCAAGATATAAAAAAATCACAATTTGTTCTCACTAGTCAAATAAGACATTCCAAAAACGCTTTTAGAAGAAAATTCTTTTAACATTTTGACATTATGGATGTTAAAATAGTGTAAAAAAATTCTTATGTGTTTCATTAGCACAAACTGCAAAGCTTTTAGTCCTTGGAAAAGAATTTTGGAGATTTCACAAAACATTAATCTTAGGTTCAAAATTCCTTTTGGAGAACAAGTTATCAACATCATTTTTTCTTTATTTATTTTTCTTTTCTATACACACAAAAGTCTGTGGAAATATTAAATGCATTTCTTTCAGTCTGGTCAATCAGGTGTCTGGAGATGCAGAAACAACAGATGATTTTTCAGAAAATGTCTGACAGCATATGGATTAATGATGAATTCAACAATGCATTTTACTTTGTCAGTTGGCCAAGAGATATCTGAGTTCCATACAGATAACAACATCCTGATTTTGATAGAAGAAAGCCTTCAGTTGAGTGTTCGTTAAGTGATTCTTGTTGTTCATTAAAAACCCATGCCTGACTCTTTGCAGCCCCATGGACTACAGCACACCAGGCTTCCCTGTCCTTCACCATCTCCTGGAGTATGCTCAGACTCATGTCCATTGAGTCAGTGATGCCATCCAACCATCTCATTATCTGTCACCCCTTTCTCCTTTTGCCCTCAGTCTTTCCCAGCATCAGGGTCTCTTCCAATGAGTCAGCTCTTCGCATCAGGTGACCAAAGTATTGGAGCTTCAGCTTTAGCATCAGTCCTTCCAATGATTATCCAGGGTTGATTTCCTTTAGGATTGACTGGCTTGATCTCCATACTGCCCAAGGGACTCTCAAGAGTGTTCTCCAGCACCACAGTTAGGAAGCATCAATTATTCAGCACTCAGCCTTCTTTTCTGCCCGACTCTCACATCTGTACACGACTACTGGAAAAACCATAACTTTGACTCTATGGACCTTTGTTGCAAAGTGATGTCTAGCCCTGTGTAATATCAGAGAGACAGTTGACCACATTCCTTTTCAGCCAAAGACAAAAATCCAACACGCAACAGATTTTGCCAGTGTCTTGATAGGTGCTTACATAGTAAGTTCTAACAGAGCAGAATAAAAGCAATTTCATACTAAAAGCAGATTCTGGAGCAAAAGAATGTCTTACACTGTACTTCATACATAATACTGAAGTGGATGGACTTCTGTTTTCAGAGAAAAATGTTATTTGCTAGAAACTACAAATAAAATTGATAAGCCTTGATAGTGTATGTATTTCTCACCTAATAATTTCTATAGCACTCTACACCAGAGCAGGTACTAAAATTTTAGTGTCCTTGTAATGAAAGGTGAGAACCAATAGAAACTGAGAGAGAATTTAGTTATCTTCAAACCATGTTTTCACTCCATTTCTGTATTTCCAGACCCATGTTTCCTTGTGATGTGTAAGCAAAATGGCAGTTTGCTTAAGGTATTGGGTAGAAGAACAATATCAAAAATAAAATATGGTAAGTGAGACAGCAACCACAAATTTGTTTCTGGAAGTATTCAGTAAGCATCTTTTATCTAGCAGGATAAAAGTTATCATTTTTGGAATTGTTTCATCAACATATACAAATTATTCTGATCTAGCAGAAGATCCAACCAGTCCATTCTGAAGGAGATCAGCCCTGGGTGTTCTTCGGAAGGAATGATGCTAAAGCTGAAACTCCAGTACTTTGGCCACCTCATCCGAAGAGGTGACTCATTGGAAAAGACTCTGATGCTGGGAGGGATTGGGGGCAGGAGGAAAAGGGGACGACGGAGGATGAGATGGCTGGATGACATCACCGACTCGATGGACATGAGTTTGAGTGAACTCCGGGAGATGGTGATGGACAGGGAGGCCTGGTATGCTGAGATTCATGGGGTCGCAAAGAGTTGGACACGACTGAGCGACTGAACTGAACTGAGGAGCTAAAAATAAATGTTGTTACCTATTTTCTCATGTTGAGGAATGAAAAACTTACTGAGAATATCACCAGCACAATCACCTTATGTGATCCTAGCTAGAAAAAATATCCTAGTCTTTGGAGATGAGCATCTATTAAGCATCACAAAGATGCAACATGGTATCTCCTGAACAACATAGTACCTGGTGAGGCTGAGAAGGTGTTTAAATTTGGTAAGGTATTGAGATTTATAAAATTAGTATCCGTATTTTTATTAATAAAATGTCAAACAGTAAATAATTTTACATAGAATTCAGAGTTAATTTTCTATAATAGCAGAACTCAGCTTTAGCCAATCACCACCTTGAACATAAGGACATTTGGCCCAAATGTGAGTTTCGTGCATCACACACAAAGAAGAAACCCTAGGAAGTAACAGAAGGTAAAAAAAAGAGGGTGTTTAGTGGAGTCAGGATCAGCCTCACCAGGGAGCCAGCCATGTACATATCCAAGAAAAGAGATTTTCATGAATGAATGTCAATGAAGAAAAATAAAACAAAGACTAACTGCTGTGTTCTAGGGCCAGTAACCAGGCTAGTGTGGCTGCAGCAGAAATAGCCAGGAGGAGAGTGGTAGAAGATGAGGTCAGAGAGGAAAGGGTGAGAAAGGTCACTCCTACTGGTCTACTTTGCTGCCCAAGTCGCTCAGTGGTAAAGAACCTGCCTGCCAAGCAGGAGATGTGGGTTCAATCCCTGGGTCAGGAAGATCCCCCAGAGGAAGGAATGGCAACCCACTCCAGTATTTCTTGCCTGGGAAATCCCATGGACAGAGGAGCCTGGTGGACTACAGTCCATGGGACAGCAAAAGAGTTGGACACGATTGAGCAACTAAACAACAATGATTGGTCTGTTTTAAAACTTTTCTATTTTTCTAAGGGAGATGAGCATGCTTTGAATTGAATAATGATAGGAACTTCTTTGAAGGCAATGAAGAGACCTCTGGTGATGAACTATTGAGTAATTTAATGTTTGTTCATGTTAAAAGAATACATGGCAAAGATTCTGTGCATATGATATTTTAACTATCAGTTATGCAATGTGGGAAAATAATCAATGGTTTTGCCCCCAGCAGAATGCTCCTAGAACACAGGGGCTACATTCTTTTCATCTGCCCATCCCTAGAGTATAAAAATTCAAAAATGATAGTTGAATAAAAGTATGTCAATTAACACTAAAAAAATAAATATCTTTCCAATATCTCTACACTTTAGTTTCAACTGATCCTTCAACTATTCATAAAACAGAGACTTTTGTTATTATTCTGTTCATTATTAAAAGTAAAAAGACGGCTTTCTCAATGTTAAAATTGGGGCATTGGGTCTCCAGATGAATGAGGAAAAAAATTATGTGGTGAGTTTTACCCTCAAAGGTAATCTTTAGGCTCAAAATTGGCAACCCATTTGCATCAACATGTTTTTGAGGCACAAAATAATCTTTATTAAAACATTCTTTCTTTGAGAAAAAAAATAAAGAGCTATTTTTTGGAAACAAAACAAGACCAAAATTGAGAACTCCTAGAAACATAAGCTTTACAAGCTAAGTAAACAGAGCAATTCCTTTCATAAATATCAGAACATTAAACAGCTACCCTAGTTTCTAATGTTGAATTTGCTACTTTATTCATTTCATTTTTCAAAATTCCCTTTGAAATGATATAGTATGGAAAGTTGATTATTTTGATGGTAAGAAATAAAAGCCCACACAGCCATTAGTATTTGACATTTAGAGATTTGCGGCCACCTGAGATCTCTATGTAAATATTTATGAGAAAAGTCTCCCTCCTGGCTTTTATAACATGCACTTTTATTTGCCAGATCTCAGCTGTGGTTCTGAATTCCCATCTTGAGGACAAATCCTTTGGCTCCACCTGAATTAGCAAGCCTTTTGAATGATTGTATAAGCATTTTGCAATATTGCACTGTTATCTTAATGAAGGTCTTTCAAGTTATGATGGCCTTTGGCTCATTCTTCCATTTCATATGATAAAACTGAGGTAGAGAATGAACAAATACACCCAAGTGCTAAAATCATTCACAGGAAATTCAGAATCCCTGTCCTTCAGAAGTGAGACTCACTCAACATGTTACCTTGCATCTAGGAGATCCATGAAAATGGAAAATGGTTTTTTAAATAAATGTATGTAATCCGTTGAAAACATAATCAAAAGTATGCTTGCCAGATCATCTGAATGTGCTCATGTTCAGTCCTGTCTGACTCTTTGTGGTCCCATGGACTGCAGTCCCCCAGGCTGCTCTGTCCATGGTATGTCCAGGCAAGAATACTGGAGTGGGTTGCCATGGCCTCAAAGTTTAGTCTGTTTAACATCTTCAAGTCACTGTTTCCATAACTATCAGCAAATTATATTGCCACTTACCCCATCAGGAAAGTCAATCCCACTCGGGAGAAATACTTTAGCTAATCAATTTCGCATCCAACTGTAGTTGTATGCACATATATCATTGTTTCTTCCCTTCTGACTCATGTAAGTAATCTCTTCCCTGTCCAAAGAGGATCATCATTTCTGTGTTTTGGATTCCATTTTCCACCGTCACCTCCAGAAACTTGTTCTAATAGTTACCTACACTATTGCTGAAACCTTGTAACTCTGATCAGTCCTTGGATCTTTAAGAATACTCACATTTCTTCCATTATTATTTAAAAAAAAAAAGTCCCTCCTTAAAAACAAAAACAAAACCATCAGTCGCTCCAATGAATATTCAGGGTTGATTTCCTTTAGGATTGACTGGTTTGATTTCCTTGCTGTCCAAGGGACTCTCAAGAATCTTTTCCAACACCACAATTCAAAAGCATCAATTCTTCCGTGCTCAGGCTGGTCCAACTCTCATATCTGTACATGACTACTGGAAAAACTAGAAAAAAGCCTCCCCCTTAAAATTCCTCCATCTACCAGTTATAAATCTCTGATAAATTGTGGAATTGTCTACAAAATTTCTCTGTTCACATCTGAACACTACTTTGCCATGAAATTTTGACATTCCTCCTACCTGTAGATGGAGTCTGTCTATCCATCCCTGCTTGCAAATTGCTTTGACTAATAGAATGCTTCCAACATGAGAGAAAGCCCAATCCAGGCTCTAGTTAGGGAAGCCCAGTAATTCCTGACATTACAGACATCATAGCCATACCTGCTGAGGTCCCAGACCCACAAGTGGGCCAAGGTGCATAGTGTGGAACAGACATGAGCTATCCCAGTGGAGCCCAGGCCAAGCTGCTGATCCATGGATTTGTGAGCAAATAGCTATTGTTTCAAGCTGCCAAGTTTTGTGGTTATTTATTAGGTAGTAAAAGTTAACTGATAACAGCAGTTTATACCTAGAAGTAGGATGCTGCTGTAACTAAGCTCTAATACAGGTGGCATTGGCTTTAGAATCAGTAGGTAGGTGAAGGCTGAAAAAGCAACAAGGAAACTTTTAACAGAGTTATTTAAAAGATTAAAAATGGTTTAAAAAATTTTTGTAACAGGCTAGAAAAAAGAAGATCTATTTTATGGAGTAGACAAACAGTTGTCAAACTGTCACCTGTAGTAACCTGGAAGAAAGAATATGTACCTAAAGAAGTTACAGATTTGGCTGAGAATATTACCAAGCAGGCAGTTAAAAGTGTTAATCAGCCACTCTTAGCTACATGTGATAAGAAGAGAGAAATGAACAAAGAAGGAACTATTCTAATCTACAAGCTGAATTTTAACAAAATATAGAAGACCCATGGCAATAGGGTAAAGAACAAGGGGAAAAAAAAAAACTACAATGCCAGGGAAAGGGACAAATAACTTCAGAACTATAACCAGGGAAGGCACAGGAGCACTGATCTGATCACGTCCCCAAGATCCAGGGATACAGTGCCTTCCCAAGACTGGGGCTTCATTACAGCAAGCAATAAAGTTCCACAAGCCTCAACAAGAGGCTAATAAGCACTGAGTATCAAACAGCAGAGGAATCCCACAGGGAGTGTCACAAGAACATAAGAAAAGGTGCGCAATAAGGGGAGACTTAAAGATGAGGACAGATCCAACATTGAGGAAAATCCTCTGGAATCCAGCCACCACTCAGAAAATAAGGGAATTTGATAACTGTAATGCACCGAGGGAAACCATAACAACAAAATAACCCATACGCGGATCAACTAAACAACCCAAATGCTGATCAACAAAATAACTCAAGTACTGATTAACTTCTGAGGTGACTCATACTCCCACAACTAAAGGTTTAGAAGAAGAAAAGGCATGCTCATTTCAAGGCATAAAATCTATTTGCTTCAGTGTCTATTTTCTTGCACAAGATGTCTGCCTGTATTAGTCATGGTTCTACAGAGAAACAGAACTCATAGAATGTATATCTATATACAGAGAGAGAGAGGGAGAGAGATTTTTTATAAGGAACTAGGTCTTGCAATTATGGAGGATAAAAAATACTAATACCTGCAGGTGACTGCAAGCTGGAAACCCAGGAGGGGAAATGATGTAGTCCTAATCCAAAAACAAGCAGCCTCTAGATCCAGGAAGAGCTGATATTTCACTTCAAGTTTGAAGGCAGGAAAAGTCCAATGTCCCAGTTCAAAGGCAGTTGCTGCTGCTAAGTCGCTTCAGTCGTGTCCGACTCTGTGCGACCCCATAGATGGCAGCCCACCAGGCTCCCCCATCCCTGGGATTCTCCAGGCAAGAACACTGGAGTGGGTTGCCATTTCCTTCTCCAACGCATGAAAGTGAAAAGTGAAAGTGAAGTCGCTCAGTCATGTCTGACTCTTCACGATCCCATGGACTGCAGCCTACCAGGCTCCTCTGTCCATGGGATTTTCCAGGCAAGAGTACTGGAGTGGGTTGCCATTGCCTTCTCCATCAAAAGCAGTTAGGCTAGAGGAATTATCTTTTATTCATGAGAGGATCAGCATTTTTTTCTAAATTGGATTTCAACTGAGGAAGAAGCCCTCCCATGTTAGGGAGGGCAATGTGCATTGCTCAGTCTACTGATTTAAATATTAATTTCATCAAAAACTAACCTCACCAAAATATTCAGAATGCTTGACTAAATATCTGAGCACCCTGTGGACTAGCCAAGTTTACACATAAAAATTAGCCTTCACAAGTCCACCTCTTGTCAACTTGGTTCCCATAGACTTCTCCTTCAATCACACTGAATCCCCAAATAAAGACAATAACAAGGGTCATGATTCTGCCTAATATGATATGACTATCCTGTGAACAACCAAGGCTGTATGCTGTGATTAGTTGCTCAGTTGTGTCCAACTCTGCAATCCCATGGACTGTAGCCCACCAGGCTCCTCTGTCCATGGGGATTCTCTAGGCAAGAATACTGGAGTGGGTCACCATGCCCTCCTTCAGGGGATCTTCCCAACCCAGGGATCAAACCCAGGTCTCCTGTATTGCAGGCGAATTTTCTGTCTAGCCACCAGGGAATCCCGAAAAGGTTATTATCGCCCCAGAAGAGGAGCTAAAGTCCCTGTTTAGCCTTTAGAAGGATATTTAACTTTATTTTTGATTTCTTGTAACTGAAGAATGATGCTGCAAAGTTAGTACATCTTATGTTACATGATAAAGCAAATAATAGAAGGAAGAAAACAAAGGTATTTGCTTAATAGATGTACATATAAATACACATATGCACAAACATTCATTACTAAGGAAATACTCATGACAATTAGAGTGCTTGGTTCTAGAACTGGTCACAGGCTTATAGCTAGTATTCATAACTACTTTCTTTCATTAACTATTCTGTATTCTTTGTCTTCAGCAGGCATCTCAGCTTGTCAACGTTTTTTACCTGGTTGAATGTCACAAAATCTCATTTCTGCATGGTTTGGGCATCATTAGGCATATTTGGACTGAGTTGTAGCTTTGCATTGACTTTAATCATAGAGAACAGTAGTATTAAGAGAAACCCTAAGGGATCTCCTTCATTCCAGAAATACCCTTTCTTATCTCCTTTGTAGAAGAGAGGTCCAGCTTCTCCTTGGGAGTCAAAACTATTCACCCCAGGTAGCAATGCATCTCCCTTCTCTGGCTGTTAACTCAGAAGTATGAAGATTCTAAATTGACTGGATAACAGTCTCATCTTTTATTTCAATAGATTGTGTCTCCTGGTGGAAGCATTCTTTCCTTTGGAACTGAGACTTCTAGGCCAGAACATGAGATCATAGGAATGGGAAGCAAATATTTTGCTAGTGGGTAACTAGAGGTGAGTGGTGCCACTCTTATTTCCACCACTTGATTCCTGGACTCATGAATCATAGCTGTGAAAGAAACTGAACCATGTGTTGGACAATGATTTGGGTTCCTTTTGAAACTTGCCTAGCCCTGGGAAATATTATCACTTAGTTGGAACTGTATCTGGGTCTTCAAAAGGCCATTCTACCATTTTACAAACCAGTTTATTTCGGGAAAATGGGGAATTTAGTAAGACTAGTGAATTTCATGACCATGGGCCCATTGCTGCCTTCATTTACTGTGAAGTGAATTCTTTGATCAGAATTCCTTGACATACTATGATGCAGGATAATGCATTCTATAAGTCTAGGAATGTTTTAGCAGAAGCATTGCTTACAGAAAAAGGCAAATCTGTATCCAGAATAAGTGTCGGATCCAGTGAGAGCGAAATGTTGCCCCTTCCATGATGCAAATGATGGAAACAGACCACTGTAATCAACCTGCTGGCTGATCACCTGGGCAATGGTGCCATACCAGGGACTCAGTGTTGGTTTCCACTGCTGGCAGACTGGGCACTCAGCAATGTCAGTAACCAGATTGGCCTTAGTGGGTGGAAGTCACATTTTTGCTCAGCCTATACAAAAATTCCATTCTTGTAACCATGGCTACTTTGTTATATGAGCCCATTGGGTGATGATAGAAAAGGCTAGATAAAGGCTTATTGGTATCCATAAGACAGGTCATCCTATCCATTTGTTTGTCAAAATCTTCCTCTGCTGAAATCACCCTGTGGTGATCATTCACGTGAAACAAAAATATAGTCAATTTTTTTTTCCATTCATAGAGGTCTGTGTACAAAACTGCTTTCACAAATTCCTTGAAACCAATTTTCCAATCATTTTTCTTCCAAATCCTTGACCATCCAGCCAGATAATTAGTCACAGCCCTTAAACTGGTATATAACTACACTTCTGACTTTTTCCCTTCCAAGCAAAATGAATAACCAGGTGCACTGATTGGAGTTCTTCTCAATGGGAGGATTTCCCTTGACAATTGCCTTTCAGGGATGTCCCAGAAAAGGGCTATAGTGTTACAGTTATCCACTTTCAGGTGGTGCCTGCCTGCCATGGAGCTGCTGCTGCTGCTAAGTCACTTCAGTCGTGTCCGACTCTGTGCGATCCTATAGATGGCAGCCCACCAGGCTCCTCCGTCCCTGGGATTCCCCAGGCAAGAACAGTGGAGTGGGTTGCCATTTCCTTCTCCAACGCATGAAAGTGAAAAGTGAAAGTGAAGTTGCTCAGTTGTGCCCAACTCTTAGCGACCCCATGGACTGCAGCCTACCAGGCTCCTACGTCCATGGTCCATGGGATTTCCCAGGCAAGAGTACTGGAGTGGGGTGCCATTGCCTTCTTGGGCCTGCCATGGAGAAGCATCTATAAACCAGGCCCATGTGTTCTCATCCTCTGTCAACTGATTGTAGGAAATTCCTTATGAAACCAAGGTGTGAGCTGAGAGAGAGAAGACAGTGTAATAGGAGTGGGAACCATAGTGACTTGGCCCACTTCTTAACTTACTTGTGCCTTAGGGCCTGCTTGGACCCAATAACATATATTGTTGTTGTTCAGTCACTAAATCATGTCCAACTCTTTGCAAGCCCACGGACTGCAGCACACCAGGCTTTCCTTCGATATATACCACTCCCAATTGATTGATGAAGTGTTGCTTTGCACAGTGATTTTATAACTTGGTGGGTCAGATAATACCTGGTTAATGATGAGAAACTGAGGTCAAATGGTAACTTGATGAGTTAAGAGTTCAGTCTCTACTAAGGCCCAGTAGCAGGCTAACAGCTATTTCTCAAAAGGGAAGTAGTTATTCGTAGAGGATAGTAGAATTGTGGTCCAAATTCCCAAGAGAGAACCTGTCAAAGGCGCCAAACAGTGATCCTACGTGCGGCTGCTGCTTCAGTCACCATTGAATCTGCTTGGTCCTATGACCCAGACAGCAAGGTCCTATGACCCAAGCACTCTGGACTTGTTCCAGAGTCTCCTCTTGTTTCAGGTCCCATCAAAAATAGTGAAAATATCTTTCAAAAATGGAGAAAATACCCATTTTGAATTTCTTGATATAAGTTTGCTTAGCTTTATAAACCTTAAAGCTACCAGAATTCTCAGCACATGACATGTGTTAAGCCAAGTATTATTTATAGATGAAAACCTTGGTGGTAGATGACAGGTTTTTCTTAACTTTCTCTGTTCCAGTCCTTTGCTATTCCTGGTACTGACTTCTAACCATCAGTAGAGATGCTACCATAATATGGTTCCATCTATCACTGGGCTATTCATGTCAACTCTAAATGAAAGTCCAACTTATCATACTTCTGACATTAACTATATCTTGCCTCTCAACAAAAAAACATTTTTGTTAATGTTGTCAATCATCTTTGTTTCATTTGAAGTCCTGTGGAAAATCAATAAAACAAAACAAGATGCCAAGGACCATTACAGATGTTCTTGCATTTTAAGAGGGCAGGTGTTAACATCGGATGAGCTGCACATGCTCCTTTAATTATTTATTTTTTATTAAGGAAGATTTTATTTATAATACCATATTAGTTTCAGGTATACAGCATAGTGGTTCAATATTTTTACAGATTATGCTCCATTAAAAGTTATTATAAGATAATGTCTATAAATCCCTGAGCTATATAATATATCTTTGTTGCTTTTATATTTAATACATAGTAGGCACCCCACTTGGAGAAGGAAATGGCAACCCACTCCAGCGTTCTTGCCTGGAGAATCCCAGGGACAGGGGAGCCTGGTGGGCTGCTGTCTATGGGGTTGCACAGAGTTTGACATGACTGAAGTGACTTAGCAGCAACAGCAGGCACCCCACTCCAGTACTCTTGCCTGGAAAATCCCATGGATGGAGGAGCCTGGTGGACTGCAGTCCATGGGGTCGCTGGGAGTCGGACACAACTGAGCGACTTCACTTTCACTTTTCACTTTCATGCATTGAAGAAGGAAATGGCAACCCACTCCAGTGTTCTTGTCTGGAGAATCCCAGGGACGGTGGAGCCTGGTGGGCTGTCATCTATGGGATCACACAGAGTCGGACATGACTGAAGCAACTTAGCAGCAGCAGCAATAGCAGCAGCAGTTTGTATTACAGAAATACAGTAAGTCAAAACAGAAATGAGATATCACCTCACACCTGTCAGAATGGCTATCATCAAAGTTTCTAAATAACAAATGTTGGAGAGAATATGGAAAAAAGAACCCTTGCACGATGTTAGTTGGAATGTAAATTAGTGCAACCATAGAAAACAGTATAAGGTTCTTCTAAAAACCAAAAATAGAATTATCATAGGATCCAGCAATTCTACTCCCAGATATATAACTAGAAAAAGTGAAAATGTTACATCAAAAAGATACATGAACCTCAGTGCTTATAGCAACACTAGTACAGTTGCCGAGATATGGAAGCAAACTTAAGTGTAAATCAACAGATGAATTAATAAAGAGGTTTTATATATATATATATATATACACACATATTTTTTTGATGGAATATTACTCAACCATAAAGAAGAATGAAATTCTGCCAGTTTCACCAATGTGGATGGACCTGGAGAATATAATACTTAGTGAAATAAGTCAGATGGAAAAAGACAGATTCTACACACTCTCTTTCAAATAGAAAATCCTGTGATTTGCTTCTTTTAACTCCATTCATAATGGCAGCTCATGCCACAAGGAGAATATCATGGTTGTAAAGAAGAAAGTAAGCTGTTAACAAGGCCTGTCCTTGTAGCCAAGAGACTTGATAGATGGTTGAATTTTTATCTATTTATTGGTGGAGGGAGTCCAATCGACTCCACCCAATACAGGCACATTAAGAATACTCAGTTCCTGAATCTCAGGCAGCATAACTAAGACAGATGGTTAAAAGACTGAAAACCAGAGACAAAGAATAAAGAGACAATTTTAGGGTCAGGTTGATATATTTTATTATCTAACACTGGAGAAAAATGGTAGCAGAACCCCCCCAAAAAAGGAAGACTGAATTTTTTTATCTGGCTATTGAATGCAGATAGTGGAACAAATAAATACCATCTTATGAAGGACAGACTGTAAAAATAGATAAACTTATAGACATGCCTTTTTTCACCCTGACTGAAGTCAGAAAATAAAAATACATATTTCCAGGGAAGAGTCAAAAGGAGGGGGAAAAAAGCTCTTTTTTAGAGGAAAGAAAAAGCTCTTTTATATTGCATTTTGGTTAAACATTAATCAGCTTGAGATATTGTACTCTAATTATTGGTGCTTCAAGACCAGAAGCTTCTAAATTACTCACATAAAACAAATCTTGGTGGAAAAAAACATAACTTTCAAAAAAAGTAAAGCAATTAAAACTTTTAGACTATACAATGGCTTTTAATATATTAATGCCCCATCCTTCTAGAAATCTTATTATGTTTGACAGTTTAATAATAAAATCAACTTTCTAAGTTTGTTTTCTTTTTTCTTTGTATTCCAACATAATTCTAATGAGATATGTGGAAGATACAGAGATAAAATATGTCAAAACTGAGCAAAACCATGTTTTATAGTTATGCCAATTATCAATTCTCTAGCTACTATCTTAGTCATTCCTTTTTATTATCATTATAACTTTGAAGTTTTTAAACATGTGATATCTTAATAAAAAATAGAACCATAAAGTTGATATTGAATAACCAACGGCTAATACCTAGGATGCTAAAACTTGTGTATGTAAAGTGAGAGCAAAGTTTAGGTTGACTGAAGAACAGAAAATAATAAACTTTCAAGAAACATAGGTTAAAGATATATAAACATTGTTATACACCACCATTCTTGGGCTAGTCACCAAACTCTGCTTTAATTCATTCCAATACCTAATTTTTCAGCACATATATTAGTATAAGCAAGAATATTATAAGGAAGAGTGATTAATAAGTTGCTTTCTAATGCCTGGATATAAATCATTAGGAAAATGTATACTATTAAAAATGTAAATAAATAGTCTAGTGAACTTTCACTGCTGACTATTTCCCCCATGCAGCACCTGCAAATTATCTTTGCCAAGATTTCCTGTGTGATCTTATATTTGCTGCTATCAGTAGGGGAAAAAAAAATTAAAATCTCCATAAGTTACTGTAACTTGTGGAATCAAAGCAAGAAGTTACAATTATATTTTCAAGGATCTTCTTGAAACATATTTTCTCAGAGATATTCCATTTATGATATATATTTTGTTTCTATGGACTTCCCAGGTAGATCAGTGGTAAAGAATCCTCCTGTCAAGCAGGAGACATGGATTCGATCCCTGGATCCAGAGGATCCCCTAGAGAAAGAAATGTCAATGTACCCAGTCAGTATTCTTGCCTGGGAAATCCCATGGGCAGAGGATCCTGGTGGGCTAACAGTCGATGGGGTTGCAAAAAAGTCGGACGTGACTTAGCAACTAGACAACAGCAACTATCTATAAGCTGATTCTTTGATGGTAATTTAGAAGTTAGCTCTAATGCTGGTGTTACTTCACTGGCACCAATAATGTGATTTACCCCATTAGCAAAATCATAATTGTGGAATTATTTGCATGTTCATTCAGCTATTGTTTATTAACTGTCTGTTATCACTGGGCACTGTGCTAAACAATGTTCACTTACAGTGTTAATCAAGTAAGACACAGTTACAGATATGTAACAATTTCCTTTCTTATGCAGGATATGTAGTGAAAGAGGCAATAATGCTGAGGAAAAGTGTTAGCTTTATAATAGCCAATGGAGCATCCATCAGCAGGAACCCAATCTTGCCTATGACATCAAGGAAGGCTTCTCTGACAAAGTGACACTTAAATTGAGATATTAAGAATGAGTAGAATTTAGCCAGATGAAGGGGTATTGGGGAGTAGTTGAGGGAAGAGGGTAATAAATTCTGAGCGACAGAAAATTATTTTAGCGGAATCAGAGGCAACGTGAGTTGAATAAAGTAAAAGATAGGAAACATGGAAACATGAGTCTGTAAGATGAACCCAAACCAAACCATTTAGAGCCATGTAACTCTTGTTAGGGGAGAAGGCAACGGCACCCCACTCCAGTACTCTTGCCTGGAAAATCCCATGGATGGAGGAGCCTGGTGGGCTGCAGTCCATGGGGTCGCTAAGAGTCGGACACGACTGAGCGACTTCACTTTCACTTTTCACTTGCATGCATTGGAGAAGGAAATGGCAACCCACTCCAGTGTTCTTGCGTGGAGAATCCCAAGGACGGGGGAGTCTGGTGGGCTGCCGTCTATGGGGTTGCACAGAGTTGAACATGACTGAAGCGACTTAGCAACAGCAGCAGCAACAACTCTTGTTAGAGTGTTTTATGCTAAGTTACAGTACTAAGTGATTTCATTTAGAAAGATGGGACCATCAAATATACAGTTTCAAAAGATTACTCACTACATATCAATTTCTTCATATGCAACAGAGGTAATGTGGTGTCTTGTAGCTTTCAAATTCTGTGATATGTTAAAAAATCTTGGCAGATTTGTTTAGCAATCTATGTATTTGAGTAATGATGGTTCCAAAGGACTATTGGCCTGGGTGACAAAATTCATTTTCTGAAATGCCAAAGAATGTCTAAGGAGAACTGAGTCTGGAAAAAGATATGAACTTATCTCCTCATGGCTTCCTTTGGCTGAGCGATGGCAGAACAGTGGATCTGACCAAAAAAAACATCAATTCTGTATGTGCTACCTGATCATGTGGTCATATTTTACCCTTGCACATAGAATATATGTTCCTTTTATCAATAAACAAGAGTCCAGAATTCTGTCCTTCACACCAATGAGATTATAAATAAAGATATTACTATGGTTTTTTCAGTAGTGTATTGATGCTCTAATTTTCAATAATCCTAAATGTACTTACTTATTTGCACACTCTTGTCTCACTTAAGTTATGTTTTGGGAAGTGAAAGATAGGGGTGCCAAGTTGCCTCTGAAAGCATGGGGTTCACCTGGCCTTAGGTAAATGCACAGAAGCCACTGTCTACCCTGACGTAGTTCTTTCCCACCTCTGTATCACAGTGTTGAATTAGGAAAAGACAGTACTTTTAGGGGCTGACTGGTTGGTCATATTCCAATTATAAGCTGATGTAAAACACTAAAGAACAAGCTATTTTTTCATACAATTCAGAATTTTATTCACTTTAATCATTTTCTTTTTTTCTGGCTGGAAATTCTTATGCTTCCTCCAGATGTTAACATAATTTTTTATCAGCTCAGGTTTTCCTGGAGGTCACAGGGCTGAATTCTAGCAGAGAAATTGTAGGGAGAAAAAGAAATGCCCATTAAGAAAAATTTCTGTTCACACATGCTTTCATATCCACACACAGAGAATTTTAAAAGTCTGAACAGGGATACTTCGCCTACTTTATCTCTGTCTTCACCCTTCTCTCCCCAAAGAAACAGAAGGCAGTGAAACAGTGTAGATTCCGCATGCAGTGGCAGGAGTGTTCATTTACATAGCCTAGCTGACTTATGTCTTGGGGAATGCTTCTTCCCCATTTCAAATGATCCCTTCCCTGCACAGATCTACTGTTATTATAATATTCATGGCATCTCTTTACATCTTTTTCTTTCCCAGGGGAAAATGATTTATCTGAATGGGAATTTGCATGTGAAAAATTGTATCCCAGGATCATATTCTCTGACAATGAGATAACATTAGAAAATAAGGATAAAATATTAATAATTAGGAACTCATGTGTTTAAAAATATATAAACTTAATTCCTTTTTTTAATTGATTTTTTTATTGAAGGATACTTGCTTTACAGAACTTTGTTGTTTTCTGTCAAACCTCAACATGAATCAGCCATAGGTATACATATATCCCCTCCCTTTTGAACCTCCCTCCCATCTCTTTCCCCATCCCATCCCTCTAGATTGATACAGAGCCTCTGTTTGAGTTTCCTGAGCCATACAGCAAATTCCCATTGGCTATCTATATTACATACAGTAATGTAAGTTTCCGTGTTACTCTTTCCATACATCTCACCATCTCCTCCCCCTCCACATGTCCATAAGTCTATTCTCTATGTCTGCTTCTCCACTGCTTCCCTTTAGATAAATTCTTCAGTACCATTTTTCTAGATTCCATATATGTGCGTTAGTACATGATATTATCTTTCTCTTTCTGACTCACGTCACTCTGTGTAATAGGTTCTAGGTTCATCCACCTCATCAGAACTGACTCAAATACATTCCTTTTTATGGCTGAGTAATATTCCATTGTATATATGTACCACAACTTCTTTATCCATTCCTCTGTCGACAGACGTCTAGGTGGCTTCCATGTTCTAGTTGTTATATATAGTGCTGCAATGAATTATGGGATACATGTGTCTTTCAATTTTGGTTCCCTCAAGGTATATGCCTAGGAGTGGAATTGCTGAGTCATTTGGTGGTTTTATTCCTAGTTTTTAAGGAATCTCCATATCATCTTCCATACAGGCTGCATCAATTAACATTCCCACCAACAGTGCAAGAGCGTTCCCTTTTCTCCACACCCTTTCCAGCATTTATTGTTTGCAGACTTTTTGATGATGGCCATTCTAACCAGTGTGAGGTGATACCTCATTGCGGTTTTGATCTGCATTTCTTTAACAATGAGCGATATTGAGCATCATTTCATGCGTTTGTAGTCATCTGTATGTCTTCTTTGAAGAAATATCTGTTTAAGTCTTTTTCCCACTTTTTGATTGGGTTGCTTGTTTTTCTGGTACTGAGTTATATGTATGCTGCTTGTATATTTTGGAAATTAATCCTTCTCAGTTGTTTCATTTGCTATTATTTTCTCCCATTCTTAGGGTTGTCTTTTCACCTTGCTTATAGTTGCCTTTGCTGTGCAAATGCTTTTAAGTTTAATCAGGTTCCACTTGTTTACTTTGTTTTTATTTCAATCACTCTAGGTGGTGGGTCATAGAGGATCTTGCTTTATGTCATGAAGAGTTCTGCCTATGTTTTCCTATAAGAGTTTTATAGTTTCTGGTCTTACATTTAGGTCTTTAATCCATTTTGAGTTTATCTTTGTGTATGGTGTTAGGAAGTGTTCTAATTTCATTCTTTCACATGTAGCTGTCCAGTTTTCCCAGCACCATTTATTGAAGAGGCTGTCTTTCCCCCATTGTATATTCTTGCCTCCTTGTCAAAAATAAGTTACCCATAGGTGCATGGGTTTATTTCTGGGCTTTCTATCTTGTTCCATTGGTCTATATTTCTGTTTCTGTGCCAGTATCATGCTGTCTTGATTGTAGCTTTGTAGTATAATCTGAAGTCAGGAAGGTTGATTCCTCCAGGTCCATTCTTGTTTCTCAAGACAGCTTTGGCTATTCAGGGTCTTTTGTGTTTCCATATGAATTGTGAAATGTTTTGTTCTAGTTCTGTGAAAAATGTCATACAACCCAACAATTCCACTGCTGGGCATACACACCGAGGAAACCAGAACTGAAAGAGACACGTGTACCCCAGTGTTCATCGCAGCACTGTTCACAATAGCTAGGACGTGGAAGCAACATGGATGAATGGATAAGAAAGCTGTGGTACATATACACAATGGAGTATTACTCAGCTATTAAAAAGAATGCTCTTGAATCAGTTCTAATGAGGTGGATGAAACTGGAGCCTATTATACAGAGTGAAGTCAGAAAGAAAAACACCAATACAGTATAGTAACATATATATACAGAATTTAGAAAGATGGTAACAATGACCCTATATGCAAGACAGTGAAAGAGACACAGATGTAAAGAACGGATTATTGGACTCTGGGAGAAGGCAATGGTGGGATTATTTGAGAGAATAGCATTGAAACATGTGTACTACCATATGTGAAACAGATCACCAGTCCATGTTCTATGCCTGAGACAAGGCATTCAGGGCCAGTGCACTGGGACAACCCCGAGAGATGGGATGGGGAAGGCAATGGGACAGGGGTTCAGGATGAGGGACACATGTACACCATGGCTGATTCATGTGAATGTATGGCAAAAACCACTACAATATAAGAGTAATTAGCCTCCAGTTAAAATAAATAAGTTAATTTTTTAAATGTCATTGGTAATTTGATAGGGATCACATTGAATCTGTAGATTGCATTTGGTAGTATAGTCATTTTCACAATATTGATTCTTCCTACCCAGGAACATGGAATATCTCTCCATCTGTTTATGTCATCTTTGATTACTTTCAATAGCATCTTATAATTTTCTGTGTACAGTTCTTTTGTCTCCTTAGGTAAGTTTATTCCTAGATATTTAATTATTTTTGTTGCAATGATGAATGGTATTCCTTAATTTCTCTTTCTGATTTTTCATTGTTGGTATATAGACATGCATGTGATTTCTGTGTATTGATTTTGTATCCTGCAACTTTGCTAAATTCATTGATTAGCTCTAGTAATTTTCTGATACTATCTTTAGGGTTTTCTATGTACAGTATCATGTCATCTGCAAACAGTGACCACTTTATTTCTTTTCTAATCTGGATTCCTTTTATTTCCTTTTCTTCTCTGATTGTTGTAGCTAGGACTTCCAGAACTATGATGAATAATAGTGGTGAAAGTGGACACCATTGTCTTGTTCCTGATCTTAGGGGAAATGCTTTCAGTTTTTCACCATTGAGAATAATGTTTGCTGTAGGCTTATCATAAATGGCCTTTACTATGTTGAGGTAGGTTCTTTCTATATCCATTTTTTGAAGAGTTTTAATCATAAATGGGTGCTGAATTTTATCAAAGGTGTTTTCTGCATCTATTGAGATTATCATATAGTTTTTATCTTTCAATTTGTTAATATGGTGTATCACATTGATTGATTTGCATATATTAAGAATCCTTGCATTCGTGGAATAAACCCTATTTGATCATGATGTATGAGCTTTTTGATGTGTTGCTAAATTCTGTTCACTAAAATTTTGTTGAGGATTTTTGCATTTACGTTCATCAAAGACATTGGCCTGTAGTTTTCTTTCTTTGTGCTATCTTTGGTTTTGGTATCAGGGTGATAGTGGCCTCATAGAATGAGTTTGGAAGTGTTCCTTCCTCTGCACTTTTTTGAAAGAGTTTTAGGTTAGGCATTGGCTCTTTTCTAAACACATGTATACCTGTGGCAGATTCATTTTTCGATATTTGGCAAAACTAATACAATATTGTAAAGTTTAAAAATAAAATTAAATTAAAAAAAAAAAAGAATTCTCCTGTGAAGCCATCTGGTCCTGTGCTTTTGTTTTTTAGGAGATTTTTGATCACAGCTTCAATTTCAGTGCTTGTAATTGGATTGTTCATAATTTCTATTTTTTCCTGATTCAGTCTTGGAAAATTGAACTTTTCTAAGAATCTGTCCATTTCTTCCAGGTTATCCATTTTATTGCCATACAGTTGTTCATAATATTCTCTTATAATCCTTTGTATTTCTGCATTGTCTGTTGTAACCTCTCCTTTTTCATTTCTAATTTTGTTAGTTTGAATCTTCTCTTCTGTTTTCTTGATGAGTCTGGTTAAAGGCTTATCAATTTTATTTATCATCTCAAAGAACCAGCTTTAACTTTATTAATTTTTACTATTGCTTCTTTCATTTCTTTTTCATTTATTTCTGCTCAGATTTTTATGATTTCTTTCCTTCTACTAATTTGGGTTTTGCTGTTGTTGTTGTTGTTGCTCTTTTTCCAGTTATTTTAGGTGTAAAGTTAGGCTGTCTATTCGATGTTTTTCTTGTTTCTTGAGGTAGGATTGTATTGCTATAAACTTCCCTCTTCAAACTTCGTTTGCAGCTTGCCATAGGTTTTGGGTTGTCGTGTTTTCATTGTCATTTGTTTCTAGAAATTTTTTGATTTCTTCAGTAACTTGTTGGTTATTCAGAAGCATATTGTTTAATCTCCATGTGTTTATGTTTCTTAGTTTTTTCTTGTAATTGATATCTAGTCTCATAGTGTTGTGGTTGGAGAACATGCTTGGTCCGATTTCAATTTTCTTAAATTTACCGAGGTTTGATTTGTGACCTAAGATGTGATCTATCCTGGAGAATGTTCCATGTGCACTTGAGAAGGTGTATTCTTCTGCATTTGGATGGAATGCCCTGAATATATCAGTGAGATCCATCTCATCTAGTGTATCATTTAAGATTTGTTTCCTTATTAATTTTCTATTTTGATGATCTGTCCATTAGTGTGAGTAGGGTGTTAAAGTCTCCTACTATTATTGTGTTACTGTCAATTTCTCCTTTTATGTCTGTTAGTGTTTGTCTTATGTATTGAGGTGCTCCTACGTTGGGTGCATAGATATTTACAATTGTTATGTCTTCCTCTTGGATTGATCCTTGTTCATTATGCAGTATCTGTTTTGTCTGACATGAGGGTTGCTATTCCAGTTTTCTTTTGCTTCCCATTTGCATGGAATATATTTTTCCATCCTCTCACTTTCAGTCTATATGTGTCTTTAGGTCTCAAGTAGGTTTCTTGTAGACAGCATATACATGGTTCTTATTCTTGTATCCATTCAGCCAGTCTGTGCCTTTTGGTTGGAGAATTTAATCCATTTACATTTAAAGTAATTATTGATATATCTGTTCCTGTTGCCGTTTTCTTAATTGTTTGGGTTTGATTTTGTAGACCTCTTTTCTTCTCTTGTATTTCTTGACTATATTTCTTTAACATTTGTTGTAAACCTGGTTTGATGGTACTGAAGTCTCTTAACTTTTGCTTGTCTGAAAAGCTTTTTATTTCTCCATCAATTTTAAATGCGATCCTTGCCACATACAGTAATCTTGGTTATAGATTTTTCCCTTTCAATACTTTAAATATATCTTGCCATTCACTTCTGGCCTGTAGAGTTTCTGCTGAAAGATCAGCTGTTAAGTGTATGGGGTTTCCCTTGTGTGTTACTTGTTGCTTCTCCCTGCTGCTTTTAATATTCTTTCTTTGTGTTTAGTCTTTGTTAGTTTGATTAGTATGTGCTTGACACGTTTCTCCTTGGGTTTATCCTGTATGGGACTTTTGGACTTGGTTGACTATCTCCTTTCCCATGTTGGAGAAACACACTTCTTACACTTGCTGGGAGTCACAGTCCACCTCACCTCCCTAGGATGCCCTCCAACACTGTGCTGATCTCTGGACCTACTGAAGGGGCAGCTCAGATTCTAATCTGGCCCTCCTCCTATGTGTTCTTGCCTCCAGTGTCTCAGCTATCAGAATTAGTGCATTTTCTTTTATGGGAGCTCTCAATGATCTTTTATATATTCCACAGACACAGAGTCTGCCTAGTTGATCATATGGATTTAATCTGCAGCTTGTACAGCTGGTGGGAGGGTTTTGGGTCTGCTTCCTTAGCCACACTGCCCCTCAGTTTCAATTGTGGTTTTATTTCCACCTCTGCATGTGGGCTGTCCACTGGGGTTTGCTCCTAAGACTGCCCTGGAGGACTTGGGTTTGCCCCTGTGAGGGCCAGATGTGGTGGTGGAGCTCCTTGGGTTGCAGGGGTTCTGGAAGCACCAGGTACTCAGGGGAGTTGGCAGCTAAGGCAGCAGGAAATATAGTGCTCTAGAAGGGTATGGCAACCAGTATTGGCCAATATGCCCCAGAATTCTTACCTGGAGAATCCCCCTCCCTGACAGAGAAGCTTGACAGGCCACAGTCTACAGGGTCCTTAAGAGTTTGACACAACTGAAGTGACCCTTTGTGCATAGACACAAGACTTTTTTTTGCCTGTGGTAATTCTGCCCCAGTGAGAGTTGAGCATGAAGATGGCTCAGTTGCTTGGCTTGAGGGGACCCTGGTGGCACCAATGTACAGGGACATAGACTCCCTCCACTGCAGGAGTTATGGCTCTATCAGAGTCTTTTTCTGAGTCTCTTGTAGCTGGCAATCAGAAGGCCTCTTTGGCCAGTCTTTCTCCATGGCTCTGTCCATTCAGGCACTTAGAAGGCTCCCTGGTCTGGAGTCCTTCTCTGTTGTGCTCTATCAGGCACATAGAGTGGCTTCCCCTGACTCGGGTGCTACTCTATAGATCGGTGCGTTAGGCACTTAAAGGGGCACCTGGATGAGGTCCTGCTCTGTAGTTCAGTGCCTCAGGCTTTTGATGGGCCAGCCTCTCTATTGTTTAGGTGCCGCTAGCATGTGGGGTGAGAAAGGCTATGGTAATGGCTCCACCCCCCTACACGTGACTCAGCAGTATCACCTTGCTTCCATGGCTGCCAGGCTTTCCTCCACTGGCATTTTGCACCACGACCTCCTCCCTCACCTCCCCACCATCTGTCTCTCTGAAGTCAACAGCATCCCTTACCCTGAGATCGCTCCACACTCCACAAACTCCAGCTCCCAGCTGCTGCACCTTCCAGGGGCCCTCATCCCTGTCTGGGGTATGTATGGCTGCAGCAAGGACTGTTTGATTCTCTTTCCATTTAGGCTTCCACAGATCAGCTGTTCCACTCTCAGCCTTAAATGTTTCTCCTCTGACTCAGACAATTGCCCCTCTGTGGGGATCAGACCTCTGCTTCAGTTCCCCCACCCACCAAGGGCAGGTCCAGTCATACTAACACTCCTAGTTCCTTCATCCTATTTCACATGGTTCTATATTCTTTTCCACTGGTCAAGTACTCCTGTCTGCTCTCAGTTGGTGTTCTGCATGCACTTCATGTATCCATGAAGAGACATGTACTCCACGTCCATCTACTCTTCTGCCATCTTGTTTTTCCCTCTATTCTTTTAAATAATTTATTAATCAAATATTGTGATGAATACTAGAAAATATTTAGAACTGAAATAAAGATTAAACATTACATATCAAGTTTTGTGGGATATAGATAACAAAATATCAAGACAGGAATGTATAATCTTAACTGTATACTTTAGAAAGAAGGATAACTGAAAATTAATGAGATTATCATTCAACTGATATAGTTAAAGAACAATATAGCAAAAAAATAAAAGTAGGCAAAAGAATGAATATAATGAAAAGAGGATGAATTAGTGAAATGAAAAATCACTATAAATATAATTTGTTATTTGAACAAAGTAATAAAACATATAGCCTTCTAGTATGATTGATCAAGAACAAAAGAGAAGACAGAGATTTGCTATCAGCATATTATAATATTACTCATATAGTAGATATCTTTCTGTGACAGCATAGTCACAAAGATGGCAATGGTCCCCATAATAATCTCTATATTTGATGCAATTGTAACAGAAGTTCTAAGGATTTTTTACCAAACTTGAAAAATGCATCCTAAAATTATTTTGGAAACAAAATTAAAATTTGACAAAATGATATTTCAACAGGATTAAGGAGAAGGAGGAAGTAGAAGAAAAAAGGAAACAGTAAGGAAAGAGGGAAAAAAGCAGATTAAGAGAAAGAAATATTCTTTCCTTCACATTTCCAGAATTTCTACAAGGTTATCAAAATTAAAGAGAATACTGATTCAGGATAAAAATAGATTAAGAAGTATAAAATCAGACCAATATACAAATGGCAGCCTGGTATTTGATAGAGGTTACATTAGAGATTTATTGATATATCAAATAAAATCAACATGCAAAAGTGATAGTTACTTTAAAAATGCCTACTTCATGACAATTTTACTAAGAGCAATTTAAGTAATGCTTGTTTAGAGTGAGATGAAGAGAGAATAAACAGTCTTTCTCAAGTCTTAAGACTTCTATCATTATAGACATGAAGATACACAGAGGTAGAGATGGCATGGGGTCAACGGAGTACTATTTTTTTATCTATGAAAAGCCCTAGAGTGCAACTATGTTTTAATGTGGTTATCTAACATAGGAGAGATTGTTAATGCAAGAGAAGGGGGAAGTAATTGTGTAAGCAAGTCCTTGAGTAGATGAGAGAAGATGAAATACAGATTATACATGGAGGATTCGCTTTACTAGTAAGGAAAATACTTTCATAGTTACACAAGAGAAGGAAAATAAACAATATCCCCTGAAGGAGGGCATGGCAACCCACTCCAGTATCCTTGCCTGGAGAATCCAATGGACAGAGGAGCCTGACAGGCTACAGTCCATGGGGTTACAAAGAGTCAGATATGACTAGCGACTAAGCACACACACAGTGCTTTCTTAAGGCTACAGCTAAAAAAAAAAGAAAATCTCACTTTCCCATTTTCCTATTCCTGACCCTGTCAGAACACAGAGGAACCTCCTACTTTTGATGAAATATCAGGGTATTAATACCACAGACATGTCTTGAAGGGCAAATCCAAGATGTCGCATCATCCCACCCACTTCTCTCCTCACCGCTCATCAGTGGCTGTTTGCCCATGCACATTCTTCCGGTGCCCTCTGTCCCACACCCAGAGTGGGGAAGACTACCAATTTCCAGGACAGAATAGTGCTCAGAGCCTTTGCTGCATTCACAATATGCCACCTAAATTCAAGAAAATCAAATCAATTCTATTTTCTTTCTCTATCTGTTGAAAACTAGGTAGCTCAATTTCTTGGGCTTGAGCTTTTATTTAGAAAAAAAAATAATGATAAAACAAAGTTCTCACAAACAAAATTCTTTAGAGCTCAAGTGTTTGGAAATATTACACTGTTGGTCTTTTCCTTTTCAGCTCCTCTGGAAAAAGATGCACCATAAGGGGTCTCCAAATACCTCAGTCCTGCTGCTCTTAGAGTTTGATTTGACATTTTAAAGATTTGAAGAAAGTAAAGGATTCTAACCTTGATATGTGTTTCAGTTAATGAAACAGTATCTTCTATCTGATATCAAGCACAAAGGGAAACTTTCAGAATTAATACACAGAATGTTTATACCTGGAGGTAATGAGTTTCCCATCATTAACACAATTAAGCAGATGTCAGACAACTATTCCATGAGAATGCAGGGAGCATAGTGACCCTCCACTGTTCTGTTTGCCCAACATTCCTCCCCAATTCTACTGTAAGATGCTTTTTTGACATTCCCATCACTGGCTTCCAATGGAAACATTCATGTTTTTATTTGACTCTGAAATATATTTATTGGCTTAGTAGTAGGGGAAAAAAAGAAAAAAAATCAAAAGGGACCATCAGGGAATTTTCCTGATGTCATACTGGATCTGACAGAAATGCTAGGGTATTGAGTTAAAATTTTTGAGCTGTTGAGCAAGTTCATATTAGTCCCTCCACCTGAAGCTGAGGATAATCTGAAAGACACAGCACAGAGGCAATGAAAATACTCTATACAATACTAAAATGATGAATACGTATCATTACATGTTTGTCTAAACCCATAGAATAACACCAAGAATGAACCATAATGTAAATTATGGGTTTTGGATGAAAACAATGTGTCAATGTGGGTTCATCAACTGTAATAAATGTTCTACTCTGATGGGGGATATTGATAATGGGGAAAAATATGCATGTTTGGGAGCAGGAGGTGTATGTAGGAAATCCACATACCTTCACCTGAATTTTGCTGTGAAATTAAGGTGAAGTTCTCCCCCAAAAGTCCCTAATTTTAAAAAATGTTTAAAAAAAGAATTAGAAAACATTAACAACATTATGATTACTATCAACTCTTCATTGGCCATGCATTTGTTGAAGCAGAGCTAGGTGATGAAGAAGGAGAGTCTCTGGGCTTTCAAGCGTGTTTCTAGGTATCCGTGAAGCCAGATATGTCTTTGATTTTCCAATATATTATTTTTGCTGAAATAAAAGCAAACCAAATTAAACAAAAAATTTGGGGCAATGCCAGGTGGGTAGAAACTCTGCCACTCTACTCTTCAGTGATTCTGTGTCTACCTCACAATGACACATTTATAATACCCTTTGGCCAGGCCTCTGCTCTCTGTTATCCTGCCATAACTCTATCTGAGCTTAGAGTGCAGTAGCCAGCTATAGACATGTAAATCACTGCAGCAGAAAAAAAATATTTAGTCCTTACTTTCCAGAAAGAAATTTATAAGGTTATGAGAACTTAAAAAATATTAATACATGGTAGAAAGATACTGCATTGTCAAGGTAAAAATCAGTCATTCTTTTCCTCTTTACCTAGGAAATGTAATATCTTTATCTAAAATCCATTCTCTCTCAACATCTAGGTCTTAAATGACATTTTAGCAGATATTAGCCTTTGTTTTTTGTTTTTGTTTTTGTTTTTTTCACTAACAAAAAATTACCTAAAGTTTAAAAGGCAGAGGGAAACTGGGCTTAAGATCTTCAAGTAAGAATTTAATAAATACTCTTAAAGTCTATCTATTTATTTATCTATCTACCTACCTATCTATCTACATATCCAACTACTATTCAGTGGGGTTAATTGCTACCCAGATTAAATGGGTAGGTATGGAAAAAGGTAGGTGCCAAGTACTGAATGTAGAACTAGAGTAACTTTATGGTGTTGGAGAAGACTTTTGAGAGTCCCTTGAACTGTGAGGAGATCCAACCAGTGCATCCTAAGGGAGGTCAGTCCTGGTTGTTCATTGGAGGGACTGATATTGAAGCTGAAATGCCAATACTTTGGCCACCTGATGTGAAGAGCTGACTCATTTGAAAAGACCCTGATGCTGGGAAAGATTGAGGGCAGGAGGAGCAGGAGACAACAGAAGATGAGATGATTGGATGGCATCAACGACTCAATGGACATGGGTTTGGGTGGACTCCAGGAGTTGGTGATGGACAGGTATGCTTGGCGTGCTGTGATTCATGGGGTCGCAAAGAGTCAGACACGATTGAGTGACTGAACTGACTGAACTGAAGCCCATTTTAGTCACCTGTATTACAGAATAACACATTTACTATAGTATTATTGTAATATCTAAGTGATAAAATATATAAAAATATTTAAACTATGAAGCATATATGTAAATAAAGATAACTACACTCTGAGTCTTTAATAGTTATGGACCTCTGCTTTATTTATCTTTATGTTCTCTCAGCACCTAACATAATGTTCCCAATTTTCTAATAAGTAAAATCCAAATTTCTTACTATTATTTTTTTAAAATCCTTCATGATCTAGCCCTTGATCATGTGTCTTGCATTATTTCATGCCACTTTTTTTAAATCATATTCTCTAATTGTAGTGATTCTGCCATTCTGAGTTCATGAAATGGTCCTTTAACACCTAGGGTCTTTGCGTATGTTCTTCCCTGTGCTAGGGGCCCTCCTAATTCTATTCTCTTGATTATATCTTACTCAACATTTGTCTCATTCTTTCTACCATTTTTTTTATTACTTTATTTTTAATTTATTGTAGTTTTGTACTTTGTTTATTTTATTTTCTTTATTATGGGATATCTGTATTACTTTATCTTTTTTTTTTAATTTTATTTTATTTTTAAACTTTACATAATTGTATTAGTTTTGCCAAATATCAAAATGAATCCATCACAGGTATACATGTGCTCCCCATCCTGAACCCTCCTCTCTCCTCCCTCCCCATACCATCCCTCTGGGTCGTCCCAGTGCACTAGCCCCAAGCATCCAGTATCGTGCATTGAACCTGGACTGGCATCTCATTTCATACATGATATTTTACATGTTTCAATGTCATTCTCCCAAATCTTCCCACCCTCTCCCTCTCCCACAGAGTCCATAAGACTGTTCCATACATCAGCATCACTTTTGATGTCTCGTACACAGGGTTATTGTTATCATCTTTCTAAATTCCATATATATGCGTTAGTATACTGTATTGGTGTTTTTCCTTCTGGCTTACTTCACTCTGTATAATAGGCTCCAGTTTCATCCACCTCATTAGAACTGATTCAAATGTGTTCTTTTTAATGGCTGAGTAATACTCCATCGTGTATATGTACCACAGCTTTCTTATCCATTCATCTGCTGATGGACATCTAGGTTGTTTCCATGTCCTGGCTATTATAAACAGTGCTGCGATGAAAATTGGGGTACACGTGTCTCTTTCCCTTCTGGTTTCCTCAGTGTGTATGCCCAGCAGTGGGATTGCTGGATCGTAAGGCAGTTCTATTTCCAGTTTTTAAAGGAATCTCCACACTGTTCTCCATAGTGGCTGTACTAGTTTGCATTCCCACCAACAGTGTAAGAGGGTTCCCTTTCCTCCACACCCTCTCCAACATTTATTATTTGTAGACTTTTTTTGAAGGATACCTTTCATGACACCCCACAGATGGGATTTGGTGCTTCTCCTGTGTGTCTTTGTGATATTCTATATATACTTGCTAACATATCACTTCATACTCTGCAGTTTACAAATGTTCTGAGAAAAAAAGGGTCAGTCTTATTCATTTTGAACAAGAGCATAGCCAAGAGCCATAGGGTAGGTGCTCAGAGAGAGATTTTTAGGATGAATTCTAGTGTATCTTAAGGAAATATTAATAAATGAAAAAATTCTAATTTTATCTTATGGGGATCTGGTATTATTTAAGAAACAGTTCTTGAAAAGAGTAATTAGAGGATGTGTAACTTCTGAAAAGATTGTAAAGAGAGATGTGTATTTTTAGATATGATTTCTTGTCAGATCTGTGAACATATTAGTAGAATGACATTAAATTCAAAGTTTGTGTGGAGAGGCCAAAATATAGCAGATATTAGATATCTCTGAGAGTTAGTGAAGACAGTTCTTCTTGCAAAAATCCTCAGAGCCACTATTTGAGACCTAGTTACAGGTATCCTGGATCTGTCATCTCATATTCAGGATATAAAAAGGACACAGAAGGAATTTGTGAGGAGGGTTTTTTTGCAGAGAACCAATGGAGTTCTCTGTTTCTCTCTCCCTCACACCCCCTCTCCCACAGATATCTGCACATGAGGGAAGGGTGGGGGAATCAACCTCCTTCCACTCAAGCATAAAATTTAGGGGCTTCAGTGGGACCATTCACAGAATTTAATGTGTGCAACTCTGAGTTTGAAAAGCAGGGCAGAAGCATATCTGATCCACTTGTGGGAAATTAAGAAGATGAAATAGATGGTCAAGTAGTCTACTTAGTGAAGGAAAAGCAACTTGGATGGATAGTCACACATTCCCTGAGATTTGAGGCAGATGATGCATGACCTTTTCCCATGGACCAAACGCAATAAAGAGAGCCAGTGTCCAGCTAGCTGTCTTGTTTTCAAGAGAACAGCTTGCAGGGAAAGGGCACTCCAACAGAGTGGGATCTGTGTGACTTGGACTTCCAAAGGCAGTCAGGATCCAGAAGAAAACATATTGTCCACATCCAAAGGCCCAGGAGGGAAGCCTCTAAACACCTCATGACAGCATCCCCAGAAGGTCACTGCCAGGCCCCAAATGCATAAAGCCATTTTCTCAGAGTGCAAAGTCAGCAGAAACTCTGGTACACCTTTACTCTTCTCTCCCTCAAGCTCCAACCCTACTTCAGGGCCAGACAAGAGAGAAGATACAAAGAAAAAGCCAACCGTGTTCCTTCTACAAAGACAAATGTCACACAAATGCTTCAAAGCCAATGAAAACATATTTTATAAGACATTAGAAGTCAGTGGCCTTCCAGAATTAGCATTGTGGATTTAAAAGAATGAGAAAGAAATTTACAAGAAAAATTGGACCCATAAAAACAAAGTTTAAAATATACTTTAAACATTCATTGTTTTATTTAGTTATTTTTAGTTCAGTTCAGTCACTCATTTACATCCAACTCTTTGCGACCCCATGGACTGCAATACACTAGGCTTCCCTGTCCATCACCAACTCCCAGGGTTTACTCAAACTCATGTCCATTGAGTCGGTGATGCCATCCGACCATCTCATCCTCTGTCATCTCCTTCTCTTCTGGCCTTCAAACTTTCCCAGCATCAGGGTCTTTTCCAATGAGTCAGTTCTTTGCATCAGATGGCCAAAATACTGGAGTCTCCACTTCAGCATCACCTTCTTATGAATATTTAGGACTGATTTCCTTTAGGATTGACTAGTTGGATCTCCTTTCAGTCCAAGGGACTCTCAAGAGTCTTCTCTAACACTACAGTTCAAAAGCTTCAATTCTTCAGTCCTCAGCTTTCTTTATAGTCCAACTCTCACATCCATACATGACTACTGGAAAAACCATAGCTTTGACTAGATGGACCTTTGTTAGAAAAGTAATGTCTCTGCTTTTTATTATGCTGTCTAGGTTGATCTTCAAAAGCTTGTCTTCAATTTGTGAAAATATCTCAGAACATAGATACAGAACACCAAGTTCTACTGTACCTTTGCAGGAACAATGAGGGGTGAGATAATGTGAGCACCATATAACAATGCTAAACTATCCCCATCCCAAGAGAGATAAAAGAATTTAAATGCTAGTCAGCAGCAACACAACAAAGTAGTCAAATTAAATCATTTCTATTCAATCATTAAGAAAAAATATTCCTTTATTCAATCTGTACTAAGAAAAATGAATGACTTAATTTTTTTTTAACTCTTAAGACAACTGATTCTAGCTGAAGGACAAATAAGGAAGTTGGATTGATGGGCATTGAAGAGAAGCCCCCATGAGAACAAAGAAAGCAGAAATAGTGAGAGAAAGCTATAGACAGAGATGGGTCTCATTAAGTCATCCATGTTATCATGTCATAAAATATCATCGGAAAGGGCATAGCTACTTCATTTTACAGATTAGGGTCCAGAATGATAAGTTAATTTACTTCTGGAAATATAGTATGGCATTTATACTATAAATAAATAAATGTATACTATTTATAGTCAAGCATTTCTTTCATTCAATTATTGAGATCTTCAGTTCCTTTTCTGAGAATGTTATGTTTATATTCTTTGTCCATTTATATATTAGGCTATTTTTTGTTGTTGTTTATTTGTATAAATTAGTTAAATATTCCAGATACCAATTTTTCAGTTCCAATGTTTCTGTTGATTTCTAATGTTATTACAGTGTAGTTAGATGAAGTTTTTGGTTGATTCTGGTTCTTTGATCTTTATTTAATTATGTCTTTTGCAAGGGTACACAGTCAATTTTTACAGGGTCCTGTCTATGCTTGAAAAGACTGGGTTCACTAACATTGACTGTGATGGTCAATATATGTTTACTAGGGCAGACTTTCACTGTGTTATTCAGATCATCTAGAGCATGAGTGATTTGACTGCTCAATTTTTATTGAAGGCAGTATGTTAAATTTTTTAAGTATTTGTTCATTAGTCAGTTTATCATTGAAATTCTTTTGATTTTTGTTTATCATATGTTGAAGCCATATTGTAAACTCCTAACTGACAAAGACTTGGGCTGTTTCTAAACTTTTCCTATCACAAATCATGCTACATTGAATATTTTTGTACCTAAATTTTAAAACATATATACATGCATGCTGCTGCTGCTGCTAAGTCGCTTTCTTTAGTTGTGTCCAACTCTGTGCGACCCCATAAACGGCAGCCCACCAGGCTCCCCCGTCCCTGGGATTCTCCAAGCAAGAATTCTGGAATGGGTTGCCATTTCCTTCTCCAATGCATGAAAGTGAAAAGTGAAAGTGAAGTCCCTCAGTCGTGTCCGACTTGTAGTGACCCTATGGACTGCAGCCCACCAGGCTCCTCTGTCCATAGGATTTTCCAGGCAAGAGTACTGGAGTGGGGTGCCATTACCTTCTCCGTGCTAGTAGGATAAAATCTAGAAAGGAATAGATCAAAGCATATGCACATTCTTAATATACACAGATTTTACCAAGCAATCCTTCCTACAGTTCAAACTGCAGAAATTGATTGACAGAAAAAACCCTGCCTAGTTAGAACTGAATAAATTTTGAATTAATGGTTATCATTGGCGAATAAGAACCTTAGTCAAACCTGGTGAAATCTTTAAAAAGTTTTACCCTTTACTTTTCCAACTCAAACTCTTTTCTCTGCATCTTGATAAGGTGGCTATCTTTGCTACAGAATCTTAAAATAGATCCTTTTCCATTTTCAGAAAACTTTGATTTTATTCTAATATATATGTATTTTTTTCACCTGTTCTTTGGCATTCATGGGTGTCAGTGTAATATCCTTGGATGAAAAGACTGAAAAGTCATATCTTCTATCTCACACAAATCAAAGTGTACCCAAAATGAGAGTATTAGAGAGAAACTACCCATGTTTTGCCAGCTACTGTGAAAAACACATAACAAAAAAAAGGATCCTCTAGTCTTTGAAGAATATCCCAAATAAATTTTGCAAGTTCCAATTTTCATCTTCTTGAGAAATATTACCATGTTCCCTCTGAATCACCAGTATAAGTTGTTGCCATTAAATTCAAATAGCCATTTTACTGACTTGAGGCCAAAGGTTAAAATGCAGGCATATGAACTGTGCAAAATGACTGTGTTTTTCTTCTGAGGGAATGTAGCCGAATTTTTGTTCTTAAAAATAGCATGCAAAGGTGTAGAGAAAATATCATTGCCTTATTAGGACATGGTGCTCACCTTCAGAGAAAAAAAATGTACCTTCTGGGGAAGCTTCCATGGGTGAGGAGAAGAGGCAAGATGTTCTACTGAGAGCCCTGGAATCCTAAGGACTTGAAAGTTATGTCCCCTCTGTTATTGCTGTCAGTCTCTCAGTCATGCCTGACCCTTTGCAACCCGATGGACTATAGCATGCCAGGCTTCCCTGTGCTTCACTATCTCCCAGTTTGCTAAAACTCACGTCCATTGAGTCAGTGATGCCATCCAACCATCTCATCCTCTGCTGCCCCCTTCTCTTCTTGCCTTCAATCTTTGTGAGCATCAGGTTCTTTTCCAATGAGCTGGCTCTTTGCATCATCAGGTGGCTAAAGTATAGGAGATTCAGTTTCAGCATCAGTCCTTCCAATGAATTTTCAGGGTTGAGTGCCTTTAGGATTGACTAGTTTGATCTACTTGCTGTCCAGGGGACTCTCAAGACTCATAAGCAATTTATTTATTTAATTCCTCTCTTGCTTTGGTTTCATCAGCTATAAAATGGGGTTTCAACTACACAGGTCTACTTACACTAGAAAAATTTTAAATAAATACAGATATTTACTGTAAATGTCTTTTCCCTATGATTTTCTTAACATTTCCTTCTCTCTAGCTTACTTTCTTATAATACCTATAGCATGTAAAATGTGTGTTAATCAATTTTTATGCTAAGTTTCTTGTCAACAGTAGGCTATTGATAATTAAGTTCAGTTCAGTTCAGTCACTCAGTCATGTCTGACTCTTTGCAACACCACGGACTGCAGTACTTCACTGTCCTTCACCAACACCCAGAGCTTGCTCAGACTCATGTCCCTCGACTCAGTGATGCCTTCCACCATCTCATCCTCTGTCATCCCCTTCTTCTCCTGCCTTCAATCTTGCCCAGCATCAGGGTCTTTTCCAGTGAGTCAGTTCTTCGCATCAGGTGGCCAAAGTATTGGAGTTTCAGCTTCATCATCAGTCCTTCCAATGAATATTCAGGACTGATTTCCTTTAGGATCAACTGGTTGGAACTCCTTGCAGTCCAAGGAATTCTCAAGAGTCTTCCCTAACACCACAGCTCAAAAGCATCAATTCCTCGGTGCTCAACTTTATTTATAGTCCAACTCTCACATCCATACATGAATACTGAAAAAACCATAGCTTTGACTGTACAGACCTTCGTTGGTAAAGCAATGTCTCTGCTTTTTAATATGCAATCTAAATTGGTCATAGCTTTTCTTCCAAGGAGTAAATGTCTTTTAATTTCATGGCTGCAATCACCATCTGCAGTGATTTTGGAGCCCAGAAAAATAAAGTCTCTCACTGTTGCTACTGTTTCCTCATCTATTTGCCATGAAGTGATGAGACCGGATGACATGATCTTAGTTTTCTGAGTGTTCAGTTTTAAGCCAACTTTTTCACTCTCCTCTTTCAGTTTCATCAAGAGGCTCTTTAGTTCTTCTTTGCTTTCTGCCATAAGGGTGGTGTCATCTGCATATCTGAGGTTATTGATATTTCTCCTAGCAATCTTGATCCCAGCTTATGCTTCATCCAGCCCAGCATTTCACATGATGTACTCTTCAGATAAGTTAAATAAGCAGGGTGACAATATACAGCCTTGACATACTCCTTTCCTGATTGGGAACCAGTCTGTTGTTCCATGTCCAGTTCTAACTGTTGCTTCCTGACCTGCATACAGATTTCTCAGGAAGCAGATCAGGTGATCTTGTATTCCCATCTCTTTCAGAATTTTCCACAGTTTGTTGTGATCTACACAGTCAAATACTTTGGCATAATCAATGAAGCATAAGTAGATATTTTTCTGGAACTCTCTTGCTTTTTCAATGATCCAACAGATGGTAGAAATTTGATCTCTGGTTCCTCTGCTTTTTTTAAATCCAGCTTGAACATCCGGAAGTTCATGGTTCATGTACTATTGAAGCCTGGCTTGGAGATTTTTGAGCATTACTTTGCAAGTGTGTGAAATGAGTGTAATTGTGCAGTAGTTGGACCTTTCTTTGGTATTGCCTTTATTTTGGATTGGAATGAACACTGAACTTTTCCAGTCCTATAGCCACTGCTGAGTCTTCCAAATTTGCTGGCTTATTGAGTGCACCACTTTCACAGCATCATCTTTTAGGATTTGAAATAGCTTAGCTGGAACTCCATAACCTTCACTAGCTTTGTTCACAGTGATCCTTCCTAAGGCCCACTTGATTTTGCATTCCAGGATGTCTGGCTCTATGTGGGTGATCGCACCATCATGGTTTTCTGGGACATGAAGATCTTTTTTGTATAGTTCTTCTGTGTATTCTTGTCACCTCTTCTTAATACCTTCTCCTTCTGTTAGGTCCATACCATTTCTGTCCTTTATTGTGCCCCTTTGCATGAAATGTTCCCTTTGTATCTCTAATTTTTTTGAGATCGCTATTCTTTTCAATTCTATTGTTTTCCTCTATTTCTTTGCATTGATCACGAGGAAGGCTTTCTTATTTTCCTTGCTATTTTTTGGAACTCAGCATTCAAATGGGTATATCTTTCCTTTTCTCCTTTGCCTTTCACTTCTCTTCTTTTCTCAATTATTCATAAGGCCTCCTCAGACAACCATTTTTGCCTTTTTGCATTTCTTTTCCTTGGGGATGGTCTTGATCACTTCCTCCTATACAATATCATGAACCTCCATGCATAGTTCTTCAGGGACTCTATCAGATCTAATCCCTTGAATCTATTTCTCACTTCCACTATATAATCGTAAGGAATTTGATTTAGGTCATGCCTGAATGATCTAGTGATTTTCCCTACTTTCTTCAGTTTAAGTCTGAATTTGGCAATAAGGAGTTCCTGATCTGAGTCACAGTCAGTTCCCCACCTTTGGCTGCAAAGCATATAATCAATCTGATTTCGGTGTTGACCATCTGGTGATATCCATGTGTAGAGTCTTTTCTCGTGTTGTTGAAAGAGGGTGTTTGCTATGACCAGTGCATTCTCTTGGCAAAACTCTGTTAGCCTTTGCCCTGCTTCATTCTGTACTCCAAGGCCAAATTTGCCTGTTACTCCAGGTAGCTTTTGACTTCCTACTTCTACATTCCAGTCCCCTATAATGAAAAGGACATCTTTTTTGGGTGTTAGTTCTAGAAGGTCTTATAGGTCTTCATAGAACTGTTCAGCTTCAGCTTCTTCAGCATTACTGGTTGGGACATAGACTTGCATTACTGTGATATTGAATGGTTTGCCTTGGAAATGAACAGAGATCATTCTGTCATTTTTGAGATTGCATCCAGGTACTGCATTTCAGACTCTTTTGTTGACTATGAGGGCTACTCCATTTCTTCTTGGTGATTTTTGCACACAGTAGTAGATAGAATGATCATCTGAATTTAATTCACCCATTTCAGTTCATTTTAATTCACTGATTCCTAAAATGTCAATGTTCACTCTTGTCATCTCCTGTTTGACCACTTCTAATTTACCTTGCTTCATGGACCTAACATTCCAGGTTCCTATGCAATATTGTTCTTACAGAATCAAACTTTACTTCCATCACCAGTCACATCAACAACTGGGCATGGTTTTTTCTTTGATTCTGTCTCTTCATTCTTTCTGGAGTTATTTCTCCACTCTTCTCCAGTAGCATGTTGAGCATCTGCTGACCTGGGGAGTTCATCTTTCAGTGTCATATCTTTTTGCCTTTTCATACTGTTCATGGGGTTCTCAAGGTAAGAATACTGAAGTGGTTTGCCATTCCCTTCTCCAGTGGACCACATTTTTTTCAGAACTCTCCACTATGACTTATCCATCTTGGGTGGCCCTTTATGACATGGCTCATAGTTTCATTGAGCTAGACAAGGCTGTGGTCCATGTGATCAGTTTGATTAGTTTTCTGTGATTGTGGTTTTCATTTTGTCTGCCCTCTGATGAATAGGAATAAGAGGCTTATGGAAGCTTCTTGATGAGAGAGACTGCCTGAGGGGGAAACTGGGTCTTGTTCTGATGGGCGGTGCCATGTTCAGTAAATCTTTCATCCAATTTTCTGTTGATGGGCAGGGCTGTGTTCCCTCCCTGCTGCTTGACCTGAGGCCAAACTATGGTGGAAGTAATGAAGAAAATGGTGACCTCCTTCAATAGGTCTTGCCACACTCAGTGGCCCCGACCCCACAGCAGGCCACCACCGACCCACGCCTCCACCAGAGACTCCTGGACACTCACAGGCAAGTCTGGGTCAGTCTCTTGTGGGGCCACTGCTCCTTTCTCCTGGGTCTTGGTGTGCATAAGGTTTTGTTTGTGCCCTCTATGAGTCTGCTTCCCCAGTCCTGTGTAAGTTCTGGAAACTCTGTGGTGGGGTTAATAATTAAATTGGGCAGAGTCAAAGATACACATAGGAAAGATACACAAAGATACACACATCAGGAAAGAAGGTGGTTAAGCAGAGGTAAAACGAAGAGCAACAGGTGTTCGTTTCTCTCATGGAGTTTACAATCTAGTAATCTCAAAAGCCTCCCCACCTTATGGCTCAGACGGTGAAGCATCTGCCTACACTGTGGGAGACCCGGGTTCGAGCCCTGGGTTGGGAAGATCCTCTGGAGAAGGAAATGGCAACCCACTCCAGTACTCTTGCCTGGAAAATCCCATGGATAGAGGAGCCCAGTAGGCTACAGTCCATGGGGTCACAAAGAGTCAGAAACGACTGAGTGACTTCACTTCACTTGACTTCAATCTCAAAAGCAGATATGCACTTTTGCCAGCTAGAACTCTCTACTCCACTCTGATTCTGATTAATTTCTACTTATCCTTTAAGAATCATTTTAGGGGAACTTCCCTGGCTAGGAGTGGATATGAATTGATTTGTCAGTGCAGGGGACATGGGTTGAATCCCTGGTCTGGGAAGATTCCACGTGCCACAGAGCAACTAAGTTCATGCGCACAGCACTGAAGCCCACTTGCTCTAATGCCTGCCAGCCACAACTAGCAAGCCCCTCTGCCACAGCTACTGAGGCCCCCAAACCCCGAAGACAAGTCACAACCACCGAGGCTGCATGCTACAACTACTGAAGCCCATGTGCCTAGAGCCTATGCTCTGCAACAAGAGAAGCCACCACAATGAGAAGCCCGTGCCCCTCAACTAGAGAGGAGCCCCCGCCTGCTGCAACTAGAGAAAGGCTGCATGCGGCAATGGAGACCAAGCCTGGCCAAAAATAAATAAATGAATACAGCAATGTGTTAATGTCAAAAATAATGAGTATATATATACATATATATATATACGAATCATTTTAGAAACAAATTATTCCATTAAACTTTTCCAAGTTATATGCTATGATGATCAGATTTATGGATTAATTTGGTTCAGCTACAGTCCTCAGCTATTTGATCAAACAGTATTTTAGGTGCTACTGTGAAGGTATTTTGTTGACATATGATTAAAGTTCATAATCAATTGACCCTAAGCAAGGAAGGTTATCTGAAATAATCTGGGAGGGCCTGCTTCAATAAATTGAAAGGAACATACAGCAGAGCTGGGGCTTCCCTGTGAAACAGTAAATTCCACTTTTGAACAGCAGTGTCAGCCTTTGCCTGAAAGGTCCAACCAGCTCTTATGATGGTCAGCTCTGCAGATTTCCAATTGGTCTTGACAATCGTGTATGTCTGTTCCTTGCAATACATACATTCATACATACACCAGTGAAATAATGACTGCACCAATGAATGTAATAATCAGTGAATTAATGAAAATTAACACTTGTCTGGTTAAACGCTGACCAATACAGATGCTTCTATCTTATTTCTAACATAACACTTATTACTCTCCTATTATAATTGTCTCTATTATAACTAGTTTTTGGAAACATAATAGATAAATTCTCCTTGCTAGGAGAACACCTGTCACATAGTGAATTCTGTATGGATTTGTCTAATTAAATTAGTTTTAGATAACTGTCATTAGTAAATATCCTCTAAGGATTAAGCTTTTGGGTGTTAGGAAGACCTCAGTTTTTGAGTTTTGTCTCTCATTAACAGTGAGGTTTCAGGCAAGTTATCTAATACTTTTTACGTTTTATTCTCCTGCTTTAGTCTGGGATGCTATGACAAAAACATGATAGACTGAGTGGCTTATACAACAAACATTCACAGCTCTGGTGGTTGGAAGGTGGAGGATCAAGGTGCTGACAGATTCAATGTCAGGTAAGAACCTGCTTCCTGGTCATAGGTTGCTATCTTCTCACTGAGTATAGTGAAAGCAGGAAGGGAGCGCTCTAGGATCTTTTCTCTGAGAGTGCTAATAGGGCTTCTCTCTCATGACCTAATGACCTTCCAAAGGCTCCACATCTAATAATATTACACTTGGGGTAAAGGCACTAACATATAAATTTGGGAGGGACATAAACATTACATTCATCTTCTTTTCAGCAAAAAAGGTAGTGATAATATATCTACCACATAGAGTGATTTTAGGAGATATGAGAATAATTGCATTAAAATAGCATACTCAGAGAAGGCAATGGCACCCCATTCCAGTACACTTGCCTGGAAAATCCCATGGATGGAGGAGCCTGGTGGGCTACAGGCCATGGGGTCGCTAGGAGTTGGACACGACTGAGTGACTTCACTTTCTCTTTTCACTTTCATGCATTGGAGAAGGAAATGGCAACCCACTCCAGTGTTCTTGCCTGGAGAATCCCAGGGATGGGGGAGCCTGGTGTGCTGCCATCTCTGGGGTCACACAGAGTTGGACACGACTGAAGTGACTTAGCATAGCATAGCATAGCATAGCATACTCACTGTCAAACATTAAGAATATGATAAATATTTGCTATTCTTGTTCTTATAATCAACTGAAATGTAGAACAACTCTATGTGGCCTTTCTTTGAGAAATGTCCAATTAATTACCCAAAAGCAATTAATCTTTGTATCTGTGCCTTATTCCTGATGCTAGATGCCTCAGAGAACAGCACCTTGGCTGAGGTGCCTGCTGACCCAAGTCTCTGTAATGGACAGCCAATAACTAATAAGGTGCTGATCCCACTTTTAGGATTCTCTCACACATGCATGCATAATGAATCCAATGAAATCTCAAACAGTACTTTCTTTTCATAAACATACCAAATCCATACAAGAATATACAACACCTCGCTCACTCAACTCTTCCCTGAAAAATGCAGCAATGATAAATCCACCACCACCAAGGGCACTCATATCTATGTGGCCCTATCCCTTCAAAGCATTTTAATATTAAACAACCTTCTTTGAACCTTAGAGTAATCATTTAATGAATAGAGAGCATTTGCAAGTTCCCTTGGGCATTTGATGAGACAAATGATTTTTATATTGGTCTGTCAATTGTGTGAAGGAATTTATTTAGACTCCATGCAGCTTAGATAAAGACACTGGGGAACATCTCCCACTTACAGACTCTGTTTGCTAGTGTCTCTGCTGTGAGAATCTAGATCTTATGTACTCAAAACGTTTTCTGGGAGCACCAAAATACAGGGATGAAATATTGCCTTTTCTTTTCAAGTTCCAACTCTAACATTATGAGTTGTACACCCTTGTACAATTCACTTAACCTTTCTGAACCTCAATTTCTTTAACTGTAATGTTGGCAATAGTAGCATCTCCCTTAGAGGATTGTGAGGATTATAGTTACTAACATAGAAAGTAGCTCATAGGATCCTTTCAAGAAATGTTAGCTACAAACACCTTTTCTTTCGAGAGGCCATTGTATGGCGTAGGAGAACTGCTGCTGCTGCCTGCTGCTAAGTCGCTTCAGTCGTGTCCGACTCTGTGCGACCCCATGGACTGCAGCCTACCAGGCTTCTCCATCCATGGGATTCTCCAGGCAAGAACACTGGAGTGGGTTGCCATTTCCTTCTCCAATACATGAAACTGGAAAGTGAAAGTGAAGTCACTTAGTCGTGTCTGACTCTTAGCGACCCCATGGACTGCAGCCTACCAGGCTCCCCCATCCATGGGATTTTCCAGACAACAGTACTGGAGTGGGGTGCCATTGCCTTCTCCCTGTAGGAGAACAAGCTGACCCAAATGCTTATTCCCCAACCAAGCTCAACAGAGACACATAAGATGACATATTAACAAGAACAGCCAAACAGTGAATAAAGAAAGATTATAGCAAATGTCTATATTAATGATGTAGAAAGGTCATGGTTACAGAGTATTTTTCATTTCACAAATTTCCACCTGTGATTAAGGAAAGCAAAGTATACCTATGCTTTTCCTTCATCAATATCAGTGCCTACTCATGAGATCCATATGCTAAGTACAGAGAAATCTATCAAGAATATTATTAGAAAGACATTTTTAAAACAGCAGTGAAAAATCTTAAAATTTATGAGTTTTACTTATTTCCTTCATTTCCTAAGTTATAATCTTTTTCTCAAAGGATAGATGCTCTGATATAGTATCATAAAAACAAATAAAATATGTTTAACCCTTTCTTGCTAAACAATGTGAGCAACACTGCCACTTTCTGAATTTCTTCTCCATATTACATCCATTCTGAAATCTGAGCTCTAATAAATTTTTTAATATAAGATAATGTTATTTATTTCCCAGAACCAATAGCTTAGTTTATGTCTTGCAGCTGGTGTACCATATCAAAAATTCTGATAACATTATTAGGACCCTAAAACATCTTCATAAGATAGAATATTGAACGCTTCTATTGGTCATTTTCTGAGGCAATTTGATATTGTCCCATTTGGGGAAAAATAGAGCACTTATATAAGGGCTCTCAGAAGCAGATCTTTACTTCTTTCTCTCAGCTGCAAAAAAAGAACTTACTATCTGACATCTACCAACTCTGTTTCTTTCTGTGAATATAGCAAGCCTCAGCACCTTGTCCAGCTCTCTATCATCACCTTCACCCTATTCCCACATCTGTCTGCACATTTCACTAACTAACCTAATCTTTCCCACATCCTTCCACTCTATCCTCCAAAATATACAGACTGCCTTATTTAAAAAAAAAAAAAAAGAAAACCTTTATATCCTTAACTTGTTCATTGATGTTTCTGTTAACCTTTCTCTCCCCACTTAATTGAATGTGATCTTTCCACAAGGATACCACTTGCCCTAAGCCCTCTCAAGTAGAAAGTCACTTTTTCCTCCTGCACTCCAACACCTCAAGGCTAAGAAACAGGCAGAGTATTCCTCATACTATTTTCACTCCCAAGCTAATTTTTATCCTTCCCCCCACCCACACACAGACACAAAAAATCTTAGAACATAGGTTTTGAAGTTTTAATCATCGTAACTAACAACCACTATCCCTTCCCTTCTTTTGTAGATGTCATTTCCCAACCTCTCCTTGCCATTCCTCTCATTTCTTTTAAAATGTTAAGGTGCTCCTAATATCTGTCTTCACCTCTTATCTGATCAGGTGTATCCTTGAAAACACTTTAGATACTCTTGGATAATCCACTCATGACTCTGATCTCTCTTTTTCTTAACTTTCTCATTTACAGTTATCTTTTCCATCATCTCAATTCAGCCACCAGTTACTATCACCAGTATCATTCTCAATATTTGCAACTTCTTCTAGCATTCAAACTTATTGCTTCTAGAAACACCATGTAAAAAAAAAATCATATTTTTTTATATTGCCCATTTATTAACTCTAATTTCAATTAAGGTATAATCTCATATATTACAATGAACTGAGTATTAGATTTCTGCTTACTCCCCATACTAGCAAATATTTAATGACAGCTGGTATTTTTTCACTTCTATATTCTAGTGGATATCTGGTAATATTTCATATAAGTTTAAATTAGCATTTCTTTGATTACTAGTGATGTTGAGCATCGCTTCATGTGCTTATTGAGCATTCACATGTTTAATTTTATGAAGAATCTGTCAAATCTTTTAATATTTGTGTATGTGAAAAATATGTGTTCACATAAAGACTTGTACGAAAGTGTCCATAGAAGTTTTAACTACAATTGCATGAAAAAAGAAAGTGAAACTGAAGTCTCTCAGTCATGTCTGACTCTGCAACCCCATGGACTGTAGCCTGACAGGCTCCTCCATCCACGGGATTTTCCAGGCAAGAATACTGGAGTGGGTTGCCATTTCCTTCTCCCGGGGATCTTCCTGACCCAGGGATAGAACCCAGGTCTTCTGCATTTCAGGCAGACTCTTTACCATCTGAGGCACCAGGGTAACCCTACAGCTACACGCTGCTGCTGCTGCTGCTGCTGCTAAGTCACTTCAGTCGTGTCCGACTCTGTACAACACCATAGACGGTAGCCCACCAGGCTCCGCCATCCCTGGGATTCTCCAGGCAAGAACACTGGAGTGGGTTGCCATTTCCTTCTCCAATGCATGAAAGTGAAAAATGAAAGTGAAATCCCTCAGTCATGTCTGACCTTAGCAACCCCATGGACTCCAACCTACCAGGCTTCTCCGTCCATGAAAGTTTCCAGGCAAGAGTACATACAGTAACACAAATATAAAAACCATTATGTTGAATGAAAAAAAAACAGACAAAATAGAGTTCATACTGTATGACTATTTGTTTGAAGTTCTAAAACAGGCCAAACAAGCCATAGTGACAGAAAACCTATCAATGTTTGCCTGGAGCTAGAAGCAGGTGGGTGTAGGTATAGTTTGCAAAGTACACAGGAAACCTTTGAGTTGATGAAAATGCTATATCTTAAGTTAGAAGTAATTTCATGAATATGCACATATTAAACCTCTGAATCAGTTCAATTTATGGTATGCAAAATATACTCTAATACATATTATTTTTTAATGAAAACATATTAATTTCAACTTGGGCCTAATAGGAAACACTGAATAAAGTAATGTTTACCCCTCACTGCACTCAGTGTGATTAAAAATTCAAATGTTACAATGAAAATAAGGCTATTATTTGGAGAGTTCTATATATGACTCTGTATATCAGGGTAATATGTGGCTCAATCATTTTCACTTTGAATGAGAAAATTGGGGCCATGATGCAATTATGAGTTTATAACTCTGGTGAATAAGAATGAATGAGAAACTGAACTTTGCTACCTAATGAAGTATGCATGAAGATTATTTATCCAGATGAAAAATAACAAAAAAAGAAAATTTTACAGAAGAGTAATACTTTTAGAAACTCGCAACCAATTCAAAACTATTCAATAACAAAATATAAAAAGGTAGAGTAACATTTTGTGTTGAAGGAAAACTATTAATTAGTATAATACATAATAAAATATATAGTCATATATATGTTATGTAAAATGTTTTATAAGCACTATAAAGTATTATTTTGGATGTTTCAAATATCCATAAGAGTATCACACTCTTACTGTGTTTATTCTACTTTGGGGATATAAAAGTTGTTTAAGAAAAAAACTCTAAGGCAAAGAGCTGTAGTTGGAAGGATCCTCAACACTTAGTATCATTAACAGCTCTATGTCTGTTGGTGAGATATTGCACAAGGGTGTTTTTACTTATGTATATCCTAGACAGTATTGATGGTTTCTCTGAAATGTGAAACCTGATTATGTGAATTTGCTTCACTATTCTGTGACATTGCTTCAAGCTGTTTTTGTGCCTGATCTATCAATCTCTTTCAACTACTGTCATTTGAAAATGGGATTTCCAGACACCAGCCCAAGGACTTGAAAGCAAAACAACTCACTAGTCTGTGAAACTAGGTACTGGTGTTTCCTTTAAAAAAAAAAGTCATTTATCAGCTGCCTGTCCTTTTCCAAGAAAGAAAATCATGAGAATTCCAGTGCCATTCTTATCCTCAATCCTGGCCTCTCTGCAAGCTGTTATCTTCATAGTACTGGGATTCTGACATTTCAAAATGATTTGCGTAAGTGCAAGTCTTATTCATCCATTGTGGCAGTTGCTTACTGTCCTCTTCACTGTTAAGACCCATGTTCTTCAATCATGGGAACTTGTATACTATTTCTTTGGTATAAAGTCATCTCTTTTAATCTGTTCTACATTTATGAAATAATAGGTATTCTAATACTGCTTTTCCTGGATGAATCCTAAATTTTCAAAACATTCTCCCCAAAGCAGATGTAATTTAATCTGCTTTTGAAAAATCTTCCATGGTTTTTATCATCTAACACAAAGAATTTGTGGGAAAAATAGAAATAAAGTTTATGCTCCTGGAAGCTCAGCTTTTCTAATAATGAGTAGATTGATACTAACTTTCTCATAAGGAAAAGCCCCATGCTCAAGGTTGTCTTCTCATGCTACTGCTGCTGCTAAGTCGCTTCAGTCGTGTCCGACTCTTTGCAACCCCATGGACTGCAGCCTACCAGGCTCCTCCGTCTATGGGATTTTCCAGGCAAGAGTACTGGAGTGGGGTGCCATTGCCTTCTCTGTATCTTCTCATAAGAAGGACTAATCCATGGAAAGAATTTAAAAAACAACAAAATTTAAGGGAAAATGTAAAAAATTGTAACACAATTGGAATTGGATTCTCAGAACAAAACGAAACACAGAACATGCTAGAAGTAGTTTTCCATGTTTAATGCCTAAGAATTTTCCAGAACTGATGAATGAATCTATTTCATAGATTCCAAACCCCAGAAAACCCTGAGCAGGATAAATTTTAAAAATAATAAAATTTAATATACAAAATAACAAGTGGATACATTTTGAAACTGCTAAAAATCAAAGATTTTTCATCTTAAATGAGCAAAGGTAATAGAGGTAAATCATCTTCAAAGGAGAAAGATTGGTATTTCTTAATAGAAACTAGAAAAGCCAACTGACTAGACAATAGCATTGTTTAAGTGTTGAAAGAAAAATATTGTCATATTAGAATCTTATATCTTACAAAAGTATCCATCAAAACATGAAGTTTAACCAAACATTTTCAGACACACAAAATCACAGATAAATTGTCACTTGAGTGTCTGAACCAAAAGTAACAATAAAAAGAATTTCTTGGGCTCAAGGAAAATGATGTCAAATGGATGCACAGAAATGTTAAAAGGAAAAGGTCCACTGTAAAGGGTAAATGTTGACACACTGCAGTGTTCAGTACAGTTTAGATATGTGTATTCCTTGATGGTACCTGGTGGTTTCAAAACCGCAGTAGCCAAAGATTTTTACTCTTTTATGTATTTCATGATAGAATATATCTGGACCATCCTGATCTCTCTTACCAAAAAGCATGAGACATAAATAAAGCTGAGTGTCATGTGTCTTACTGTAAAAAAGCCTCCATTACTCCATGGGGATGCATCATGCTTATAAAAATCATCTAGGCTGCTGTTCCCACTCCTTCACTCCTCCTCCTTGTAACTGTCTTCTTCTCTACTGCTACTGCTAAGTCACTTCAGTCTTGTCCGACTCTGTGTGACCCCATAGATGGCAGCCCTCCAGGCTCCCCCGTCCCTGGGATTCTCCAGGCAAGAACACTGGAGTGGGTTGCCATTTCCTTCTCCAATGCATGCAAGTGAAAAGTGAAAGGGGAGTCGCTCAGTCGTGTCTGACTCTTCGCGACCCCATGGGCTGCAGCCCACCAGGCTCCTCCATCCATGGGATTTTCCAGGAAAGAGTACTGGAGTGGGGTGCCATCTCCTTCTTCTCTGCAGCACCACCTTTTACCTTTCTTACAGAAAACAGGGAGGGTCCCTGGCAATGCCTGCCAGAGATGCTGCTTTGATCTGGACAGTGACCCTGGGGTATTGAACCACTCAGTCATTCCTGAGTACGGAAGGACTTGAGCTCTGATCCAGATCCCATTACCTCCTATGGTATGTGACATCTAGGGAAACACTATACTTTGAGCTTCAAATGTCCCTTTCTATGAGATAGGGGTCATAGAAATAGGTATGGCACAAGATTGCTGTGCTTTGACCATCCCAAAGCTCTGGGTTCCAGGTTCCAGGTTTTCATCTCCCTCATAGTTCAGGGACACCCAAGGAAACATGAAAGGGCTTCCTTGGGTTGTATCCTGTGAGACCGACAGCCCTTTCCATCAAAGTGTTGGTCACTGGAATGAAAAGAGGGCCAAGTTAAGGGTGTATGAGAGCATTGCGATCCTGAGTGATTGGAAAGCACATCAAAGAATGTTTTAGGGTTCCAGACAGCTTTGACGCTGGAATGGAAATGAATGGCTCTGTGGCATCTAAATGAGGAAAATTGATGGGAATCAGGTGTTCATTGGTGACCACTTAGCCTTAACAATCACATCAGCCATCTCTACAGATACTAATGTAAGAGTCGCAGGGAAGAAAAAAGTGGGAAATGTGGGCGTGCCATATATATTCCTGAAGGGGACAGTATTTTTGCTTACAAGAAGAGGACTTTGCATGCTGTCTTAAATAAAATGGAACTTTTGGGAATCTAGTAACCACACACTATTGTATTCAATTCTGCTTCTACGCATTCAGGTAGAATGTGAAGTCTGACTCAACTAAGTCTTATGATCTTAGTTTTGAACCACACCACTTGCCCTTAACAGACAAACCATACTAATGGCCTTTGGTGAGAGTTTCTTATTGTAGGCATTTGTTGATATTTGGCTCTTTATATATTGTAAGTGGTGATTTTTAATTCTCATAATACTGTCATGTTTAAAATAGTTCTAAAAATTATTTTACACTGAAATAAAATATAGTAGTGGAATGGGAATTATTCTTCTGTATGATTGCCATCAACAATATTCATTGGATACCCTCTGTGTGCTGGAAACTCTGGAGAAAATTAAATATAAGATATTACCTTATATGCTTCTTTAGTTGGGAGGCTAAAAGGAGTCCTCCTGTATGCTTCTCTAACTAAGGGGGTAAAAGTGACTGTATGTATTCTCACACATACCGTCTGGTACAAGGCAATAAACACCAAATGAGAATGATAATTAAGTGGTTTCTAAACTGACTGGTCATTTAGATCATCTCAATAGTTTAAATTTCAAAAACCTTATTCCAACCCCCAAAGACTGATCTGATCATTTGGATTAAGCTGATTCTTGGGCATTGGAGTATCAGTATAATTTTAACACAAATTTTTAATATTATTTACACCTACAAAGTAAAATTTTTAAATTATAAAAATGTAATGAGATATGTTTTACTCATCATCTGTTCTCTTGTCTGCTTTCTCACAAGCAAACATTTTTACAAGTATTTTAATCCTGTGTGTGCGCACACACACACACATATCTTTTTTTGAAAAAGTTAACCCACATATACACTGTTCTTTTACTTTTTCACTTAATGGAACTTGAGATTGTTTTATATTCTCAGGTAAAAATTGTTGCAGCCCTTTAACAGACCAGAACCTGGTGGTCCGGAATCAACGATAAGAAAGTGAAAGAGAGAGAGAGAGAGAAGGAAAGACACGGGGACCCAAGCTCTGATGGAGCAAGGGTGCTTTATTAGCAGAAATGCAGGCTTATATATCATTAGTAAGATGATTACTCAGCTATTATACAGGATGAAATTTTATCAATAGCCACAATATGGATAGTCTAATACATACAAGGTCACTGACGCTGAAAAGAGTCACTGCATGTCTCATCCTATGACCTGAGTCCTGAGAACTGCGTAGAGCTCCACTGGTTCTCGGAAGAGGAACTGATAAGGAACAGAGAATCCTTGAGAAATAGAAAACAGCATGCAGGAATCCTCCTGTTAAATGTTCCCTGACAAAAAATAAAAATCATGTGCACAAACTGTGTCAGTATTGAGACCATTCCTTTTATGCCCAAGTAAGACTCTGATGCTGCGAGGGATTGGGGCAGGAGGAGAAGGGGACGACAGAGGATGAGATGGCTGGATGACATCACCGACTCGATGGACGTGGGTCTGAGTGAACTCCGGGAGTTGGTGATGGACAGGGAGGCCTGGCGTGCTGCAATTCATGGGGTCGCAAAGAGTTGGACATGACTGAGCGATTGAACTGAACTCAACTGAACTAAGTGGGGAAAAGATCATCAGGCTGAAAGAAGGACAGGGTGAGAGGTATGGAGAAAATAACATGAAAATTTACATTACCATATGTAAATTAGATAGCCAATGGGAAGTTCCTGTATGACTCAGGGAACTCAAACAGGGGCTCTATAACAACCTACAGGGTAGAATGGGGAGGGAGATGGTAGTGTGAGGTTCAAGAGGGAGGGGACATACGTATACCTATGGCTGATTCATGTTGATGTTTGACAAAAACCAACAAAAGTCTGTAAATCAATTATACTTCAATTAAAAATGAAGAAATTTTTTAAAAATATCAGACATACCAAAGTATGTCAGTTAGGAATTTTAACTGCAAACTACTCAAATTGGCTCCAAAATCACTGCAGATGGTGATTGCAGCCATAAAATTAAAAGAAGCTTACTCCTTGGAAGGAAAGTTATGATCAACCTAGATAGCATATTCAAAAGCAGAGACATTACTTTGCCAACAAAGGTCCATCTAGTCAAGGCTATGGTTTTTCCAGTGGTCATGTATGGATGTGAGAGTTGGACTGTGAAGAAAGCTGAGCGCCAAAGAGTTGCTGCTTTTGAACTGTGGTATTGGAGAAGACTCTTGAGAGTCCCTTGGACTGCAAGGAGATCCAACCAGTCCATTCTGAAGGAGATCAGCCCTGGGATTTCTTTGGAAGGAATGATGCTAAAGCTGAAACTCCAGTACTTTGGCCACCTCGTGCGAAGAGTTGACTCATTGGAAAAGACTCTGATGCTGGGAGGGATTGGGGGCAGGAGGAGAAGGGGACAACAGAGGATGAGATGGCTGGATGGCATCACTGACTCGATGGACGTGAGTCTGAGTGAACTCCGGGAGTTGGTGATGGACAGGGAGGCCCTGGCGTGCTGCGGTTCATGGGGTCGCAGAGTCGAACACAACTGAGTGACTGAACTGAACTGAACTGACTCAAATTCCAAAGAAGAGGAATTTTCAATGCAACCAAAGTGAAGTGCAATTGCCAACATGCATATGATATTTCAGTCATAAATATGAGACTAGATATGAAGCAGGACTGAGTGGACTTCTTCCAAAGCAAGAAAATTTCAGTTTCTTACTTATTATAATTCCCATGAGAACTTTTGTTAACTGTAATACTACTGCTTGTGGCCAAAGTAAAAATGATGTCCCAAAATATGATTATATCAAAAGTGAAGGAAACCAGAATGTTTGAAATAGAATATAAAATGAAGCTTAACAATATTTAGACTGAAATAACTGGAAAGTCATGGGCTCTCCTATGATGAAGACAATGGTCAATGAAAACTGGATTTCACTTCTTTCTATTTGACACAATCTAGTTTTCTTTGTCTTTTCAGTTTTGAAGTAAAAGTCAATTTCATCTGAGAGGCAAATGCTGATGTTATTGTTATTACCTTAGATTTTAGAACCAATTATTGACAGAAAATCAAAATCGAGAATCCCATTAAGAGAACTGGCAGGAAATTTCTGCCTGATTTGTGTAAAGTTACCATCAGCATTTCAACTGAATTGTTAGGAAGATGGAGCAAATGTAATGCTTTTAATAAAACAAGCATGTATATGGCATGCAGGATAATTCATTTTTCTGCTGTAGCTTTCATTTTTTCCCTATAAATTTGGGAAGTTGAACTAGATCAGAAAATTATGATTTGTGCCCCAAATCCAGCCTGCCACCTGCATTCACATATAAAGATTTATTGGAATACAGTCACACCATTTATTAGTACATTGTTTGGGGCTGCTTTTGTCCATGATGTCAAAGTTGAATAGTTGCCACTGGGATTATATACATGGCCATAAAGCCAAAAATATTTATGGAAGTTTATAAACTGCTAAATTAAATAATGACTAGCAAGATTTCACATTTGTGGAACACATGCTATATTCCACAAACTATACTAACAACTTTCTGTGCTTTATTTCATTTGTATTTGTAAAAATGTATAATGACTACTAAACTTTAGTACCTAAACTCATCTCAGGGGAAGTAATCCTAGTTCAGGTAAGATGGTTTTAAGGTCCTCATTCCTTATACAACACTTGTCAGTCTAATTAAGGACTAGGTGTATTTATGGTATGTGTATATTTGATAAGATATGATGGATTTAAGAAGTAAAATGCATGAGTAAAATAATTGTTAGGCTATTTGAGGACAGGCATGATGTCTTTCTATTTCCCTAGTAATTATCACAGAACTGTCCTGTAGTTGGCACCTATTAAAATTTGCATGAATGCATCAAGTCTGTGATCTTAAAGCCCCTTAATATTATATGAGATGACAAAAGACAATATAAAACCATAATAGAAGCCAGATATATTGTGGTATACTCCTCTAAGAGACATAAGAAAAGTAAGATGTGTTACTGGAGGGAGCAATCAAAGTTGAAGCTTTCTATAATGCCTTTGAACCAGAAAGTGAATAGGAATGGAATGAAGCTTGGACCTAGCTGCAGAATCTGTCTTCCAGAGCACAGCCTTAAAATTCCAGTTAATTCTCCAAGGCATAGAGTGCTTACTGTCACACATCTGGAGAATACAAGTACTAACTACCCTTTCTGCATGTTTTCTTGTGTGTGAGGAGACCTCCTAGACAAGGAGATTGCTTTCTAACTAGAAAATGTTATGACTTATTCCTCTGGCCACACCTCATTCAAAACAATCAACTGAAAAATTTCTAACTTCCTGTAGTACTAATAATTCTCAAAGCAGTCTCACAGGGATCAGTTTCAAATCCGAACCAGAAAAAGTATTAAGAGATGTTATATAGATTTCATGTATTAGAGTAAGAGATCCCCAACCAAATCTAGGGGTTGCCAGAGTTGGTTAAATATTACTTTTATGTATTCTCTGGTTTTATGTGCCTATCACTTTGAAACTCTTATAAATGAAAGATATTTGCCTGTTCCCATCTGCAACAATAGCCCTTCACTAACTCAAAAACTGTTTACACTTGAATGATTCAACTCAGCTTAACACTAGGTCATATTTGTGACCATAATGTGATCGAAAGACACAAGCAAAGAACACTTAATCTCCTCTGTCAAATCTCCAGTATTATATTTTATATCAACTAGTCCATGTAGGAGCAAAAGCCAATAGTGATTAAACTTCTGCAAGTCATAAAAGGAGGACTGTGATGAGGTGCCAGCCACCCACTGATGATTTCCTGGGATCATCAAAGCTTGTTGTCTTGAAGGAAGGAAGGGTCGCGCTGTTCAACTATCATAAGTGTGAAGTGAGGATAGCAGCAACACAAACAAGGAAAGGAGCAAGCAATGAGCACACAGAATCATAAAAAATAATTGACCTCAGAAGCCAGAATACCAAGTGACTGACAACTTCCCCCATGGTCATACGTGTGAATGGAAATATGGGAAGCTTCCTTTCTTAATATTACAAGACACTGAAAGTCCTGTATTTCATAAAACACACACACACACACACACACAGCCAGTAAAATACATGCACTTGGGTTAAAAATACATCTCACATTCAAGGAAGTTCTAGACTGATTTTAAATCTTAGCATGCACCTGAAATATGGTCAAAATTGACTTTTCTTCTGATTGACCTCTCTCAAACCTACGTACCATCCCAGTGGTTTCAGAGTCCTTATAACAAAATCCTCTGCTTTTAACTTGAGAACCCAGACCACCTGCATCCACAAAGATTGGGATCTATTTGTGTCAACATGACTCTTTCTTATTTGCTCAAGAAGATTCTTAGCCAAGAATATAAGGCTATAAACCAATAAATCACTTCACTATTGGTTCCAGGAATTTTCTAAAAGCCAATATATTTGATTGAATAGTTTGCTCATCTGAGCAAACAGTCTCTGCTCTAGGAACAATGAGTTGGTCACTTAGCCAAAAAACTCACTTATCAAACAGCTATTCATCAAAACGCCTTATAAGACTTATTCCCCTGTGTCCACCGAACCAAAAATACTACCTCATGAACTTTATCCAAATCCAACTCAGAAAATGCCTTGAAGGACCTGTCCTAAACCATTAGGTCTCCCAAAGTTCAAACTCCTACCAATATCTACTCCTGACTTCTTTTTGAGGCACTATTGAGACTGGCAAAGTGCTACTCTCCCTTCCTGCAATAGGTTTAATGAGCTTTGTTTTGAACAGTAGTTTATCCTGATGGTCTTTTGAGATGTTGATAGTCAATCTTTCCCAACTATATACCTGTCAGCTGCAATCTCCCCTGCTCTCTGAATAATTAAACTTCAGTAAGCATGGTGGGAATGTAGAAGAACAAGCTACTGGGGATGTAAATATGGAAAACCTATTCTACCTTCAGACATTTAAACTAGCTTGTCAGAAACAAATAAGACCACAATTTTATCTAAAATCAAAAAGGTGTTTTTGTCATATATGTGTATATTCATGAATCATCAAATACCTTTAAAAGACTATCGTGAGATTTTATGATTCACATTTCAGATTATTTAATAAGAAGTAATAATACCTGAAAAGATAGGAAAAAGAGAAAGAGACATTCCAAACACAATTTGTAATATACATTTTGTTATTTTAAATAGCTTCTCAACACTCGTTCCCACCCCCCCACCTCAATTCCCTTACTTCCTCTCCTGGTAAATGGCTTTGTTGACATCGGGTGTCCAACAATGCTTTGGAATTTTGGACATATTTTGGAATGTTAAATCCCCCATGTTAGCTCAATTTTGTCAGCCAGAAAATTTCCTCCTTTCCATCCTTCATCCTTGTTTCCTTCCTTCCTTCTATTCCCTTTCTTTCTTTTTCTTCCTTTCTTCCTCCCTTTCCCATTCCCATCCCTCCCTCTTTCCTTCCTTTCTTCCTTCCTTCTTTCCTTCCCTCCTCTGATTTGCTTCTTCTGTTTTTTGTATTAATAATATATAAATATTATAATGATATTATAATATATTAAATAGTTAAATATATTAAAATATATTTAATATATTAAATAGTTCTAATGATGCTATGCTAGTCTGTATCAATGAATAACTGGAAATGTTATGTGAAATATGCTTTATAAAAGATAATTTCATGACAGAGCTAGTTTTAAACTTTTCTGCTCAATTATATCTATACCATTTGACCTCTGGGAGATAGTGAAGGATAGGGAAGCCTGGCACACTTCAGTCCATGGGGTCATAGAAAGTTGGACATGACTGAACAACTAGACCTCATCGTCAGCTCTCCTAGGGGTCACACGCTCTGAGTCACTCTAAGAGTTTTTATTTATTACTGGTTGATTACTCATTTAATTCTTCCTGCGCTGTGTTATGCTGTCCTTGGTTGCTCAGTTGTGTCCAGCTGTTTGAAAACCATTGGACTATAGCCCACCAGGCTCCTCTGTTCACAGGGATTCTCCAGGCAAGAACACTGGCGTGGGTTGCCATGCCCTCCTCCAGGGGATATTACTAACCCAGATCTCCCATGTTGCAGGCAGACATTCTTTACTGTCTGAGCCACAGGGGAAGCCCAAGAATACTGGAATGGGTAGCCTAGACCTTCTCCAGGGGATCTTCCTGACCCAGGAATCAAACTGGGGTCTCCTACATTTTAGGCAGTTCTTTACCAGCTGAGCTACCAGGGAAGCCTTAAGTCTTTCTGCTCAACCCAAATAACAAAATTAGCTATGTATTAAGTGTTGTTTCCCTGTTGGCTCAGATGGTAAAGAATCTACCTGCAATGTAGGACACCCAGGTTCAATCCCTGGATTTAGAAGATCCCCTGGAAAAAGGAATGGCTACTCACTCCAGTATTCTTGCCTGGAGAATCACCATGGACAAAGGAAACTGGGCTACAGTTCATGGGGTCACGAAGAGTTGAACACGACTGAGTGACTAACCCTTTCACTAAGTGTGGTTGTTTAAAAGAATGATTCATAAAAACATCCTACTATTACATTTTATGTTTGTTTTGTTGTGTTTTAAAATGTAGGGTTTTTTATTTTGTAGATATGGTGAGGCCAGCGGATCAAGAGATGATTACCACTGGAAAAAATAGTTTGTTACTCACAGTACTCCAGAGAAGGGGGCACACCAGGCCACACAGGACTACATAGGAAAGCAGCTAGGTTAATTAGGAAGCAGCAGTAAGGGGAAAGTATAAGCAGGAGCCCCAATTGTGGTTTTTGCGGGAAAAGTAAGACACCACAGGATAAGTAGACTTAGAATAAGCTAGTCTGAAATATTTCTGTGTACAGCACTTCTGGGTGATTAAAAGGTATTTTAGGTTTTACCATGCCAGTAGTCATATAGCGATTTTCAATTATGGTTTCAATTTCCATTTTCCTGATAAAAAATGATGTTGAACACTTTTATGCATGTTGGTTAGTACCTCTCCAGGATGTTCTACCATTTTTCACATTGAATTCTCTGTGTTTTTTCCTCAGTTAATTTGTAGAATTCCTTTACCTTTTCTGAATATGAGTCCTTTGACAGGTAAGTATTTAAAAATATTTCCTCCTAATCTGTGACTTCACTTTTATCTTTCTTAACAATGTGTTTTGACAAATAGAAGACCAATGTATGGTGGCTCAGATGGTAAAGAATCTGCCTGCAATGTAGGAGACCTGGATTCGATCCCTGGGTCGGGAAGATCCCCTGGAGGAGGGCATAGCAACCCACTCCAGTATTCTTGCCTGGAGAATCCCCATGGATAGGGGAGCCTGGCAGGCTACAGTCAATGGGATCACAAAGAGTCAGACACGACTGAGCAACTAGGCACAGCACATGTAGTTTTTTACTTTTATTTATTCTTTATCCATTCATCTGTTGATAGACACTTAAGATGCTTCCATCTTAAGCAGCATCTTAGCAATATGCTGCTTTGAACATGTATCTTTTTGAATTAGTCTCTTCAGTAAGTAGACAGTTACATTTAAAAGAATGAAATTAAAACATTCTCTAATACCATATACAAAAATAAACTCAAAATGGATTAGAGACCTAAATGGAATACTAGAAACTATAAAACCCTTGGAGGAAAATATAAGCAGAACACTCTTTGACATAAATCATAGCAATATTTTTTAATCTGGCTCTTAAAGCAAAGAAAATATAAGCAAAAACAAGAAGGCAGACCTACTTGAACTTAAAAGCTTTTGCACAACAAAGGAACCCATTGACAAAATGCAAATATAGCCTACAGAATGGCAGAAAATATTTGCAAATGATATGAACAATAATGGGTTCAGTTCAATTCAGTCGCTCAGTCGTATCCAACTCTTTGTGACCCCATGAACCGCAGCATGCCAGGCCTCTCTGTCCATCACCGACTGCCAGAGTCTACCCAAACCCATATCCATTGAGTCAGTGATGCCATCCAACCATCTCATCCTCTGTCGTCCCCTTCTCCTCCTGCCCTCAATCTTTCCCAGCAGCAGGGTCTTTTCAAATGACTCAGCTCTTCGTATCAGATGGCCAAAGTATTGGAGTTTCAGCTTCAACATCAGTCCTTCCAATGAACACCCAGCACTGATCTACTTTAGGATGGACTGGTTGGATGTCCTTGCAGTCCAAGGGACTCTCAAGAGTCTTCTCCAACACCACAGTTCAAAAGCATCAATTCTTCAGCACTCAGCTTTCTTTATAGTCCAACTCTCACATCCATACATGACTCCTAGAAAAACCATAGCCTTGACTAAACAGACCTTTGTTGACAAAGTAATGTCTCTGCTTTTTAATATGCTGTCTAGGTTGGTCATAACTTTCCTTCCAAGGAGTAAGCGTCTTTTAATTTCATGGCTACAGTCACCATCTGCAGTGATTTTGGAGCCCCCAAAAATAAAGTCAGCCACTGTTTCCACTGTTTCTCCATCTATTTGCCATGAAGTGATGGGACCGGATGCCATGATCTTCATTTTCTGAATGTTGAGCTTTAAGCCAACTTTTTCACTCTCCTCTTCCACTTTCATCAAGAGGCTCTTTAGTTCTTCTTCACTTTCTGCCATAAAGGTGGTGTCATCTGTATATCTGAGGTTATTGATATTTCTCCCAGCAATCTTGATTCCAGCTGGTGCTTCCTCCAGCCCAACACTTCTCATGGTGTACTCTGCATATAAGTTAAATAAAGGGTTAATATCTAAACTATATTAATAACTAGTACAAATTAGCATTGAAAAACAAACAACCCAATCAAAAAGTGGACAGAAGACCTGAATGGATGTTTTTCCATAAGAGAAATGCAGGTGGTCAATAAATACATGAAAAGATGTTTGACATCATCAGGTAAATGCAAATCAAAACCTCACACCTGTCAGAATGGCTATCATCAAAAAAGAACACAAATAACAAATGTTGGCAAAGATGTGGAGAAACAGAAACTGTTGGTGGAGATGTAAATTGGTGCGGCCACTGTGGAAAACAGGATGGAGTTTTCTCAAAAAACTAAAACCAGAACTACCATGTGATCCAGAAATTCCACTCCTGGGTATACATATCCAAAAGAAAGTATTTCCTACCAGTTCTCCTTGAAATCCTCAGATGGATATTATGACCTTGAATTTTGTTATAAACTATGGTAAGGACCAAATGTGACTGATCAGAAAAATATAACAACCACATTAAAAAACTCCACTGTGTGGCTACTTTCCCATAATCCTTCATTATTTAATAAATATATATTGATTTAATATATTAGGAGAAGGGGACAACAGAGGATGAGATGGCTGGATGGCATCACTGACTCGATGGACGTGAGTCTGGGTGAACTCCGGGAGTTGGTGATGGACAGGGAGGCCTGGCGTGCTGCAATTCATGGGGTTGCAAAGAGTTGGACACGACTGAGCGACTGAACTGAACTGTACTGAGACTATAAAGCTGAACAAGAAAAACATGGTCCTGAACCCTCAGGAAACTTCGGGAACTTCTATTATAGTAGGGTAAATGGGTCAATTCATAGACCAGAAAAATAATAATTGCAGGATATAATGAGTGAAATAAAAGCAAGTGCTTTGACAGAGAAGAAAGGGGCCAGGCCAACCCTCAGATAATAACAAGTGATCAGGGAAGATCACTGCAAGGAAATACAGAGCATCCACAGAAAATTAAGCTAACCATACAATCTAGCCAAAGAATTGATGCTTTTGAACTGTGGTGTTGGAGAAGACTCTTGGAATCCCTTGGACTGCAAGGAGATCCAACCAGTCAATCCTAAAGGAAATCAGTCCTGAATATTCATTGAAGGACTGATGCTGAAGCTGAAACTCCAATACTTTGGCCACCTGATGCAAAGAACTGATTCATTGGAAAAGACCCTGATGCTGGGAAAGATTGAAGGCAGGAGGAGAAGGCGACAACAGAAGATAAGATGGTTGGATGGCACACTGACTTGATGGACATGAGTTTGAGCAAGCTCCGGGAGTTGGTGATGGGCTGGGAAGCCTGGCATGCTAGATGGGGTCACAAAGAGGAAACAACTGAGTGACTGAACTGAACTGAACTGCAATCTATCCAGGCAACTTCACATGCAAATTGCTCACTGAGGCAGGTAAGAGAGCACATTGACAGGAGGGAGGTCAGTTGCTTAATTTGCTTATTTATCTGACTTTGAAAGTGGAGCAGACAAGACTAGAAATAAGAGCAAGTTTGTAAAATACTGCAAGTGAAATCCCAAGATGGGCTGTCAGTCGTTCTCTCCAGGAAAACCATGTCAGTATCACTGGGAGTCCTTAAATCCTGCTTGTGCCTACACACATAAAGGCATAAAATAAAATAATTCTTATGGCACAACAGACACCCAGCCTACAGCCAGGAAAATGTCCAGAGATCCAGAGAGAACATTTGGTCTCATGGACTTCGATCTGGCCAACCTATAGTCATGGGACATAAACTATTCCAATTTCCCCCAATTCTCTCTGGCTGAAGTTTATTTTAGCCTTGCCACTGATGGGTTTATTATTTTTAATGGTGTTCTGGGCAAAAGTACAACCTATTTCTCAAACAGAGCCTTGGTTTGTTCCACAAAATAATTTAACTTCTTCAGAAGACCCTGAAACTTTCTCAACTAATATAAAAAGAACTTTGAGATCTAGCACATTGCATTTTCATCTAAACAGTTCATATTTAGAGTGTAGAGGCATTTTTGTCTAGCAAAGGAAACACCAAATTTTTCTTCCTCTTTTATTAGCTCTAAGTTAAAAAAGAAACATTTCTTTAAATTTTTTTTTGTTATCTTTTGGAATTCTTTTTTTTCTATAACTATTCTGTGCTGCTACTCTCACAATAAAATAGAGAACACAGCACAACTATTTTCTATGAAGGCTCTGGATTCTTTTCACCAAGGATTCTCTGAACTTGATGTATTTCAGAATGTTAAGATACATGAATTAGAATATCTGGTGACTAGATCTCAGTCTCTTATGATCAAAACTCAACTAAATATTTACAAAATCTGCAGTGAGATGGCCCCATGGTGTCCAATATTCAGGTGTAACAGAGAGGAAGAATGCTAGATTTTTCCCCCGTTTCCATCCTCAAGAGTAAAACTGGAAGAAACATTGTCGGTGAGATATTGTTTTCTTTGGACTGATACTCTGAGCAAAGGCTTGAAATCACTCCTAGATGAAAAACAAGTGCCTCAGAGAATTCAAGAAGAAATACTGAAAAATGTGTTTATGAGGTTAAAGTTAGCACAATAAATTGTTTAATCCTCTCTAGGTGGAAACTAGATAGATAAGCAAAAATTGTAAATATATGTTTATGAGGGAGAGTTATATGCTGAGTTGTTTCCTATCAAAATTCTTATGCTGAGGTTCTCACCCCATTCCCTCAGAATATGATTCTATTTTGACATATGATCTTTACAGAGCTAATTAAGGTTAAATGAGATCATTAGGGTGGGTCGTAATCTAATATAACTGGTGTCTTTCTAAAAAGAGACTAGGACGCAGACAAACATAGAGGAAAGAGCAAATGAAGACGTAGGGAGAAGACGCAGCACTGTTCTCCCTGAAGATAAATAGGTAGATGTCCCAGGTGACATGTAGTAAAGAACCTGCCTGCCAAGGCTGGACATGTAACAGAAGCAGGTTTGATTCCTGGGTGGGGAAGATCCCCTGGAGAAGGGCACAGCAACCCACTCCAGTGTTCTTGCCTGGAGAATCACATGGACAGAAGAGCCTGGCAGGCTGCAGTCCACAGGCTGGCACGGAGTAGGAATGACTGAAGTGACTTAGCATGCAGCACGCAGGCATGTATCCTCTAAAAGTCCCCTGCCTTTAAGAACACAATACCCAGGCATGAACAAAGCAGGTTGGCTAGTTTGATTAAGATTAAAGTGCATGTAGAGAAGAAGTGGACAATACATTTGAGAACAAGGGGTACTAAAAAGGGCACTGACTGCAAGTTAGGCAGTCTGGGCTTTTGCCTTGCTTCTGCTACTTAATAGACTCGCCAAACCTGAGTAAGTCATTCCACTTACTGAGGCTTCTGTTTCTTCATCTGAGAAATGGGTATCATAACATTTTCACTTTTACCCTCAGCAAAAGTTATGAGAATCAAAAGAGACTGTGAATAAGAAGATGCCTTGAAAACTAGTGCACTGTATAAATATAAATTGTTTTTTCAAAAATTACAGTTTGTGCCCCAAATAGAGAAAACTAAACTCACAAAGCAAATGCATTGTTTTTATGTCGAGACATTTGCATTTCCTTCAGAATGGGGTCTTGTTTATAGCAAGAGCATTTTCACACTAGAGGAAGGATACTAATTAGCTATCTGTAAAAGCGAAAGGGTAACCTTTCTATTTTTACTATAGAAACTGTAACTTAAACTTATGCAAGTAAATTTGTATTAAATTCCATGCAGCATTTTGTTCTCTGATTTTCTGCTCTTAATTATGGATCGCAGCTATTTGATTACTATAAATGTATACATGCATATTGTTCAGAAATATTTTATGTTCATTTAAGGTATGACTTTTATTGTCTTTTATTATGACTTTTATTGTCTCTTTGGTAGACCTGTTGGGTAGACTATGTCTTGTGTTTCTGAGAGAACAAGATGTTTTCTGATATACAGAGAGGCATATTAAGCTATGGAAAAATATAATAATATACCCATGTAGCAGCATATTCCAAATTCCTATTTCCATTAATATAGAATTAAATAGAAAATATCTTCTCCTATAGAATTTACTGGCAAGTCATCTTTTAGCATGCTAAGAGTGTCTCTACAAATTCTGAATTTCACAATTCACAATTTGTGATCTAATAGTTTAAAAATGTTGCTGTTTAGTCGCTAAGTCGTGTCTGAGTCTTTTGTGACCCCATGCACTGTAACCCACCAGTTTCCTCTATCCATGGATTTCCCAGGCAAAAATACTGGAATAGGTTGCCATTTCCTTCTCCAGGGGATCTTCCCAACCGGGCATTGAGCCTGATCTCCTGCACTGGCAGGATTCTTTACCACTGAGACACCTATGAAATTCATTTAAAAAATAATCCTAGCTAATATTTTTGATAGACAATTATGTGCCAAGAACTGTGAATTCTTTACATGCCTTAACTCATTGAATCTCTAAAACAAAGCTACAATGTGCTTGTTATTAAGATCCTACTTTTATAGATCAGGAAAGAGTGTGTATCTCTCAGGATTAATCAAAGGAAACAAAAACTACTCTAAGTGTTTATGGCAGAATTTTTAAAAATCATTCTGCTTAATCATTCACAATTTAAAGAAAACTCTTAATAGACATTTTTAAAGATTAATGGCAGACACTACATATCAAAGCACATGGAATGCATCAAACATAGTCATTTGAACGATTTTGTCATCTTAAATACTTACATTAGAAGATGTTGAAGCCTCAAGATGAATGAGCTAAGCATTCACACTAAGAATTAGGTGGTCCACTAAAAACCATAAATAAACCCAAATAAAATGAAAGAGAAGAGAGAGTAAACATATAAACAGAAATTCATATTTAAAAAAAAACAGCAAGAAAGTTGGTTCTTTTAATAAAAATTGTAACAAAGTTACCTATGTTAACATTTTTAGAGAAGAGAGTAGATGCGATATTACAAATGAATATAATCACAGATAGTATAAAGGATAAAAAGATGAGAATATTAACAACTCTTTGTCATTCCTAAGGAAAACATGCAATTTACAGGAAGAAATTGAAATTTTGAATAGTTACATAATCATTAATGAACTTGAAGCAGTGATGAATCTATAAACCAATACCAAGGTCCTTTTGGTTATAAAACACAAGTTCTACAAAACTTTGCACGAATTTCTGTACCTATTTTCCTGATCAACAGAAATGGATGATTATTCCTCAATTCAAAGTATGATACCAAAACTAGACAAATCATTATGGGCTTGCTTCATTCGTAAATATAGAACCAAAATTCCTAAAAAATAAAAAAAAAAAAGTTTAAAATTATAATGAAATAGTGCATTAAGAAGATAATGTATTCTGACCAAATTGGATTTATGGCAGGTATACAAAAATAGTTTATAAAATCTAGTAATGTAATTTTCCACAGTAATGGTCTAAAAGAGAAAATTATATAATCATCTCAATAGATGCACAAATGTAACAAAATGCAAAACCTATTCAAGATAATAATCTATTAGTACATTAGAAATAGAAAGGAACCTCCTTAACCTAATAAAAAATATATCTCCCAAAATCATACATTACTCTGAAGCATTAGCTTTAAAATCAAGACAAGAAAGCAAATTTATCACCTTTTTAGCTTTGTTTTTGTTTTTTTATTTATTTTATTTCAACTTTCAATGATTCTTTTTTTTTTCTTATTGGAATATATTTGCTTTACAATGTTTTGTCTGCCATAAAGAGTGAGGTAAGTCAGAAAGAGAAAAACAAATATTGTATATTAATACATGTATATGGAATCTAGAAAAGGGTACAGATGAATCTATTTGCAGGGCAAGAATAGAGATGCAGACACAGAGATATCTATCACTTCTAATCTACAGTGTGTTGAATTTTAAAGCTACTAGCATTAAGCAAATGAAAGAAACTAAAGTCACAAGAATTAGAAAGGACAACATTAAACTGATATATTCGCATGTACTCTCATTCACCTACAAACCCCAGAAAATGCATAGAAAAATAATTAGAAAAAATAGCAGCAGTTAATAAGGTGAATGGATATAAACATTACATAAAAGTCAGATATATTTTTATTCTCCAGCAGCAAAAATGAAAAAAGCATATTTAAAGAGAGGATTCCATTTAGAACTGTATCAAGTAAATATTAAGTGCATAAAAATAAATCCAAAAAAATCATGTTCAATATCTGCAAAGGAAAAATTTTAAAACTCTGTGAAGTGGTATTCAAGAGTACCAAAGAGATATAAACCATGTTTATGGACAGGCAGACTTAATGTTATGAAAATGTTAGTTTTCCAAAAATTAATCTATAAGATGAACAAAATTTCAAAAGCCTTCCTCAAAATGTTGGGGTTTTTTTTAGTGGAACTTTACAAAGACTATTCTAAATGTGTATGACAAATTTGGAGCTGAGCATACCCAGGAAAATTCTAGTAAAAGCAAGAGGGAAGTATTCTCCTTATTATATATCAAGATTGATTATAAAATGTAAATAATCATGGATAGATAATAAGAATACAGGTCTTTGAGATGACAGATATATTACGTAAGATGAAGAAAGCAGAGATTAGAAATAAGTAATAAGTCAATTTGAACACTCTTTGCCAAGGCCTTTCTTTGGGATTGGAATGAAAACTGAACTTTTCCAGTCTTGTGGCCACTGCTGAGTTTTCCAGATTTGCTGGCTTATTGAGTGCACCACCTTACCAGCATCATCTTTTAGGATTTGAAATAGCTCAACTGGAATTCCATCACCTCCACCAGCTTTGTTTGTAGTGATACTTCCTAAGGCCCACTTGACTTCACATACCAGGATGTCTGGCTCTAGCTGTGTGACCACACTATCATAGTTATCTGGGTCATGAAGATCTTTTTTGTATAGTTCTTCTGTGTATTCTTGTCACCTCTTCTTAATACCTTCTCCTTCTGTTAGGTCCATACTTTTCTGTCCTTTATTGAGCCCATCTTTGCATGAAATATTCCCTCGGTATCTCTAATTTTCTTGAAGAGATCTCTAGTCTTTCCCATTCTATTGTTTTCCTCTATTTCTTTGCAATGATCACTGAGGAAGGCTTTCTTATCTCTCCTTGCTATTCTTTGGAACTCTGCATCCAAATGGGTATATCTTTCCTTTTCTACTTTGCCTTTCACTTCTCTTCTTTTCACAGCTATTTTTAAGGCCTCCTCAGACAACCATTTTGCCTTTTTGCATTTCTTTTCCTTGTGGATGGTCTTGATCATTTCCTCCTGTACAGTATCATGAACCTCCATGCATAGTTCTTCAGAGACTCTGTCTATCAGATCTAATCCCTTGAATCTATTTCTCACTTCCATTGTATAATCATAAGGGATTTGATTTAGGTCATACCTGAATGGTCTAGTGATTTTCCCTACTTTCCTCAATTTAAGTCTGAATTTGACAATAAGGAGTTCATGATCTGAGTTACAGTCAGCTCCCAGTTTTGTTTTTGCTGACTGTATAGAGCTTCTCCATCTTTGGCTGCAAAGAATATAATCAATCTGATTTTGGTATTGACCATCTGGTGATGTCCATGTGTAGAGTCTTCTCTCGTGTTGTTGGAAGAGGGTGTTTGCTATGACTAGTGCATTCTCTTGGCAAAACTGTATTAGCCTTTGCCCTGCTTCATTCTGTACTCCAAGACCAAATTTGCCTGTTACTCCAGGTAGGTCTTGACTTCCTACTTTTGCATTCCAGTCCCCTATAATGAAAAGGACATCTTTTTTGGGTGTTAGTTCTAGAAGGTCTTGTAGGTCTTCACAGAACTGTTCAACTTCAGCTTCTTCAGCATTACTGGTTGGGGCATAGACTTGCATTACTGATATTGAATGGTTTGCCTTGGAAATGAACAGAGATCATTCTGTTGTTTTTGAGATTGCATCCAAGTACTGCATTTTGGACTCTTGTTGACTATGAATGCTACTCCATTTCTTCTAAGGGATTGGTGCCTGCAGTAGTAGATATAATGGCTATCTGAGTTAAATTCATCCATTCCAGTCCATTTTAATTCACTGATTCTTAAAATGTCAATGTTCACTCTTGCCATCTCCTGTTTGACCACTTCCAATTTGCCTTGATTCATGGACCTAACATTCCAGATTTCTTTCCATATTGCTCTTTATAACATTAGACTTTACTTCCATCACCTATCACATCCACAACTAGGTGTTGTTTTTGCTTTGGTTCCATCTCTTCATTCTTTCTGGAGTTATTTCTCCACTCTTCTCCAGTTGCATATTGGGCACCTACCAACCTGGGGAGTTCATCTTGCAGTGTCATATCTTTTTGTCTTTTCATACTGTTCATGGGGTTCTCAAGGTAAGAATACTGAAGTGTTTTGCCATTCCCTTCTCCAGTGGACCATGTTTTGTCAGAACTCTCTGCCATGATCCATCCATTTTCTGTGACCCTACATGACATGGCTCATAGTTTCATTGAGCTAGACAAGGCTGTGGTCCATGTGATCAGTTTGATTAGTTTTCTGTGATTCTGGTTTTCATTTTGTCTGCCCTCTGATGGATAGGGATAAGAGGCTTATGGAAGCTTCTTGATGGGAGAGACTGCCTGAGGGGGAAACTGGGTCTTGTTCTGATGAGTGGGGCCATGTTCAGTACATCTTTCATCTAATTTTCTGTTGATGGGCGGGGCTGTATTCCCTCCCTGTTGCTTGACCTGAGGCCAAACTATGGTGGAGGTAATGAAGATAACAGGGACCTCCTTCAAAAAGTCCTGGGCATGTGCTGCCACACTCAGTGCCCCCGACCCCACAGCAGGCCACCACTGACCCACGCCTCCGCCAGAGACTCCTGGACACTCACAGGCAAACGTGGGGCAGTTTCTTGTGGGGTCACTGCTCCTTTCTCCTGGGTCCTGGTGTACACAGGGTTTCATTTGTGCCCTCCAAGAGCCTGTTTCCCCAGTCTTGTGTAAGTCCCAGTGGTTTTATGGTGGGGTTAATGGCGACCTCCTCCAGGAGGGCTTATGCCATACCCAGGCCCACTGCACCCAGAGTCCCTGCAGCAGGACACCCGTTCCTCCACAGGAGACACTCAGACACAGTTCCAGTTCAGTCTCTGTGGGTTGGGCATGTGTTTTGTGCCCTTCCAGGTCTGAGCAGCTCAGGCAACCAGGTGCTTGGTGGACGCATTGTCCCAGGTGGGCCATGCGTCTTAATCACCTTCCTGGTCCTGGCCGCTCGGTTTCTCCAGTGCACCGTGAAAGCACCTTTTCAGGTGTGCCGTATGTCTCCTCTGGAGAGCTGATCTCGGGCTGCAACCCTCCTGGCAGGTGTCAACTATTCACGATCTCGGGAAGACATGGTTAGCAGCTGGGAGCCTGCTTCCAGTTTGGTGAAAGATGCCATCTCTGGGGCTGAGATTGTAGCAGCCCCTTGCCTTCCAGCTCTGGATGTTGTAAGCCCATCTCTCTGCCTCCAGGTGGGGAGGGGCCGGTATGCAGCCAGCTACATTTCCTTTGGTATTGGCTCAATCCTTTGTTCTGTGAGCAGGCCAGGCTTCAGGCTAGGGTGTTAGGTTAGAGCTTTTCTCAAGAAAGTTTTCTTTTCTGCAGTTGAGGTTAGGCATGTATTCTGTGGGGTTTTTGGTTTTTTTCTCCTGCTGGTGTTGCCTTCTGAGATTACAAAACTCCCCATAGACCTGCCTGTAAGAGGGTTTCCTACTGTGTGGAAACTTCTCCTCCTTCACGACTCCCTCCCCAGGTCAGATCTCCATCCCTAACTTTTTTGTCTCTCTTTTCGTCTTCTATATTTTGTCCTACCTCCTTTCCAAGAGAGTGGGCTGCTTTTCTGGGTGCCCGGTATCCTCCACCAGTGTTCAGAATTTGTTTTGTGGAAGTTGCTCAACATTCAAATCATCTTTTGATGAATTTGTGGGGGAGAAAGTAGTCTCCCCATCCTATTCCTCCTCCATCTTGAAGATCACTTTGACTGTGTGGATCACAACAAACTGGAAAATTCTTAAAGAGATGAGAATATCAGACCACTTGACCTGCCTCCTGAGAAATCCGTATGCAGGGCAAGAAGCAACAGTTAGGACTGGACATGGAACAACAGACTAGTTCCAAACAAGGAAAGGAGTGTGTCAAGGCTGTATATTGTCACCTTGCTTATTTAACTTATATGCAGAGTACATCATGCAAAATGCTGGGCTGGATAAAGCACAAGCTGGAATTAAAATTGCCAGGAGAAATATAAATAACCTCAGATATACAGATGACTCCACCCTTATGGTAGAAAGCAAAGAAGAACTAAAGAGCCTCTTGGTGAAACTGAAAGAGGAGAGTGAAATAGTTGGCTTAAAGCTCAACATTCAGAAAACTAAGATCATGGCATCCAGTCCCATCACTTCATGGCAAATAGATGGGGAAACAATAGAAACAGTGAGAGACTTTATTTTGGGGGGCTCCAAAATCACTGCAGATGGTGACTACAGCCATGAAATTAAAAGATACTTGTATTCCTTGGAAGAAAAGCTATGAGCAACCTAGACAGCATATTAAAAAGCAGAGAAATTACTTTACCACTGAAGGTCCATCTAGTCAAAGCTATGGTTTTTCCAGTAGTCATATATGGTGTAAGAGTTGGACTATAAAGAAAGTTGAGTGCCTAAAAGTTGATGCTTTTGAGCTGTGGTGTTGGAGAAGACTCTTGAGAGTCCCTTGGACTACAAGGGGATCCAACCAGTCCATCCTAAAGGAAATCAGTCCTGAATATTCATTGGAAGGACTGATGCTGAAGCTGAAACTCCAATACTTTGGCCATCTGATGTGAAGAATCAACTCATTGGAAAAGACCCTGATGCTGGGAAAGACTGAAGGTGGGAGGAGAAGGGGATAACAGAGGATAAGATGGTTGGATGGCATCACCAATGCAATGGACATGAGTTTGAGTAGGCTCCAGGAGTTGTGATGGACAGGGAACCTGACGTGCTGCAGTCCATGAGGTTGCAAAGAGTTGGACATGACTGAGTGACTGAACTGAACTCAACTGAACTGAGTAAGTCAATAATTAGTCAATAAGTAATAAGCTTCCCTGGTAGCTCAGTTGGTAAAGAATCTGCCTGCAATGCAGGAGACCCTGGCTTGATTCCTTGATCAGGAAGATCTTCTGGGGAAGGGATAGGCTACCCATTATGGTATTCTTGGGTTTCTCTTGTGGCTCACCTGATAAAGAATCCTCCTGCAATGTGGGAGACCTGGCTTCCATCCCTGAGTTGGATAGATCCCCTGGAGAAGGGAAAGGCTACCCACTCCAGTGTTCTGGCCTAGAGAATTCCATGGACTGTATAGTCCATGGGGTTGCAAATAGTCAAAAACAACTGAGCAACTTTCATTTTCACTTTTCAGTCAACAAGTAAAGTAGGGGAACTTGGCTATTTGTATAGGAAAAGATGAAGTTGGATCCCTACCTGATACATTATGCAAAATCTACTCCATATGAATTAGGACTTAAATATGACAAATAAAAATTAAAACTCTTAGAAAATATAGGTTATAACTTTTTAGTCTTTGAGATATGAAAAAAACTTTTATATGTTTACTGTAAAAAAAAAATTTAAATCGATAAATTATGCTGTGCTACATTAGGGTCAGGAAGATCCCCTAGAGTAGGAAATGGCAACCCACTCCCATATTCTTGCCTGGAAAAACCCACAGACAGAGGAGCCTGGTGGGCTACAGTTGCAAAGAATCAGATACAACTGAGCACACACACATTAAAATTAATAATTTTGTTCAGCAAAATAAAACTTTAAGGACTTTTAAGAAAGTGAAAACACAGGCCCCATGCTTGCATGATATATTTATATTACACATAGTGGACAAAAGATTAATATCAAGAAGATATAATATAATATAAATTAGCATCCAAAACAAATACAAATATAGAAAAATGGGAAAAGAAATGTTAGAGTTCTTCACAGAGCAGGAAACATATGATCAATAAATGTGAAGAGCTATTCATTATATCAGAGAGAGAAAAATTAAGACCATAATGAAATACCATTTCACATCCTTTCAATTCACAAAACTTAAAATATCCGAACATTCCAAGTGTTAGAAAGGATCCACGAGATCACTAAATTTTTTCTGATGGGGATAAAAATAAGCACAATCACTTTGAAAAAGTTTGATTTTATAGTCAATTATTGACTTCTCATATATCTGAAGGCTCAGTAATTCAACTCATTTTGTACACAAGAGAATCTCTTGTGGAGGTTTAATAGAAGTTTCATTCAGAATATTCATAGCAGTCCTCTCTGTGATAGCAAAAACTTGGGAATACCCCAGCAGCCCACTGAAGACTATATAAACAAAATGTGTTTTATTCACATGACAGAACATTGCATTGCAGTTAAAATGAATTAACTACAGTGTCATGCAACAAGCTAAATGAATCGTAGTCATATATTAAGTGAAATTCTAAGTCTCAAATGATTACATGAAGCATGCTCTATTTTAAAAGCTGAAAATAACTTTTAAAAAAAGACATAGTGCTTTAGGAATGATTATAGAGGCAATGAAAATGAGAGCAAGGGGACAATCATAGGAGTCAGAGGAGCGGGGATTCCTCTGGAGGACAGAACGAAAAGCGTGAAGCATATAGCTGGATATAGATTATTTTCAAGGTCTTGGTTGTAGTTTTGCATGACAGGCTCACGGATGCTTATCAAATTATTGTTTAGCTTATATATACTAGTGTGACTATGTTAACTGCAACCTCCTAACTTATCCCCCTTTCCCCTTATCACATTATTAAAAACAACTAGCTGAATATATAAATAAACATGGGGCATTCATTGACCATAGAGAAAAGTGTATCAAAGGATAACAAAAGAAAACTGCAATGTTTATATATTGAGTATTCCTAAATACTCAATAGAAACTCTCCTTTATATTACTGTGTGAACAGCCAAGGTTGGAACAGTGCAACAAAAAACAATTACAGATCATTAATCATGATCTAGATCTGTTCCAAAATGATTTCAATTTCTAAGGAATTTTGCCCTAAAAGTTATTCTCCCTGGGTGCATCAGTCCCTCAGTTGCTACACGCACTTCAAAGGATCCCAGTTTATGACAATTTAAATAATTTATACTCAACAAGTAAAGCAAAGCATGAAAATTAAAGACATCTTAAATCATTTTAAGGTTGCATAAGCATAATAGAATAATCTGAGAAGTAATTACATGATACCATGGGTGTGAATAAAGTCTAGCTCATGAATTAGGTTGCCTGTATCCTTTCTTAGTTCTCTACAAATGAGTCTGCATTTTAGAAATTTAAAGAGAGTTTAAACTAAGACCTCAGTGAAATTCTCTTTAGGGGCGAGCAGGCTGGCTCCTGAGTAGATGTCTGATATATGAAACAAAAAAAAAAAAAGGCATTTTTCAAGACATTTCTTTTTTCTCTTAGATAGAGGAAACATCCCTGTTTATCAAGTTCATCAGCATCTAAAATATGTTGCAGAATGACAATAAAGCTGTCATGGAGAAAATAATCCTAACCAATTTACTTCAGATGAGTCAACCCACTGTGTTATCTTCTCCAAGGGAGTGAAACAGTAACACCACAGGAGCAAACGCAGCAGGTTTAGAGGAAGGAGGACTATTATTTCAGTGGTGAAGTGAACCTGCTTAGCAGGGTCAGCGAGCAATTGAGAGCCTCCCTTTATCACAGTATACTGATAAAAGATAAGTTTAAACTGCCTTTCAAATTAGCAAACCACATATAATATGTTAAGTTTGCATTTGGTGGAAAATGCTCAGAGATCCACCTTGGGTATGAGACACAAATTTAATAGCTTTAAACCACTCTGTATGGATAGAAAGAGTAACTTCCTAAGTTTCTGCAGGGAAAAAAATAAAACCAAAGAATCACAGTCTGATACCTGTGGCTGTAAACTGATGTCATTGACAATGAAGAGTCCGAAGAGTAAATAGGATGATTTGAGTCAAGACCAACCACCCAAATATATTCCTATAGTGCTTGATTCACCTCGGGCTGCCATCACAAATTGCCACAGATTCAGTGACATGAAACAACAGAAATATATTCTCTCACAATCCTGGAAACCATTAAATACTGGATCAAGATGTTAGCCCATGGTTATTCCTGCTGGAGACTCTGAAGAAGAATCTGCTCCATGGTTCTCTCCTAGATTCTGATAATTGCTGATGATCCTTGGTGTGCCTTGGCTGGTAAACTCCTCTTTCCATGCTCTCTCCACTTTTTAATGGAGTTTTCCCCTGGAATTCATCACATAATGTTCGCCTAATGTGTCTGTCTCTGGGTCTCTTCTCTTTTTACAAGATATCAGGTATACTAGATGAGGGTCCACCCTAATCAAGCAGGATCTCATCTTAACATGATTACTTCCACAAAGATACTATTTCCAAATAAGGTTACGTTCATGGGCCCTGGATGTTGGCTCTTTAATATATTTGAGGTGGGGGGGAATTCAACCCACAACACTAATCAGTGGGAAAGTTTCAGGAGAAAGAGAGAGAATTATGGTCATAAAAAATAAAATTTCCTTCCCTGCCCTTTTATTCTGAGAACATCATTTGATTAAACATTCTGGGAATTAATAAGTTCCCAACAGCAAAGACCAGTAATACATTTATATGTCTCATAGGCTAAGAAGGTAACACTATTGAGTGAAATAGACTGCTTAATATGAGTTGATTTATTCACTTTATACATTAAAAAAAAAAACAGCCTTAATAGAAAGTTTAATCCCTACCTTCTTTTTCAAATCACCATGTACCTTTTCCATATATATTTTCCATGCAATTTTCATAATTCTCATTATGGTTTGTTTTACATAGGCATCTTGCATTGAACCTTTGACAGAGACACTTCACTGGAAATGTAGAAATACTTCTAATTTCCACAAGGATATATGTTTTGTCTCAATTTTCTTGAAACACACACTTAGTCTAGCATATATCCTCTAACTTTTGATAGAATTATAGGCAGAAAATCATTTCCCTACTCTAAGACAAACTATAGTAAAAGCATAATGACATGCAGTGGCTGACACACAACTTCAGTGATAGGTGTCAGTAGGGAAGAGTGGGGTTTGCCACACCTGTCCAAAAGAGGAAGACGCTACTTAACTTCAACCAGTTAGCGCCAGAAGAGCAGGCATGGGCAGTCCTGAATGCAGGATGTCCAGATAAGACATTTTAAGAGAAACTGGAAATCCAGTTCTGGTTTTTCAAGAGAAACTACAAAACCACATTTTTATGAAAAATCTCCAGATTTTTTAAAAACATAAAAATATTATTTTATGAAAGCCAAATAAAACACAACTGTGAATTACATTCAGTTATAGACCACTTGGACTGCAAGGAGATCAAACCAGTTAGTCCTGTATGTTAGTTCCTCAATTGTGTCTGACTCTGCAACCCCATGGATTGTAGTGCACCAGGCTCCTCTGTCCATGAAATTCTCCAGCCAAGAATACTGGAGTGGGTTGCCATGTTCTTCACGGGATCTTCCCAACCCAGGGATAGAACCCAGGTCTCCTGTATTACAGGCAGATGCTTTACCATTTGAGCTACTAGGGAAGCCCAGTCCTAAAAGAAATCAACATATCAACCTTTAATATTCATTAAAGGACTGATGCTAAAGCTGAAGTTCCAATGCTTTGGCCACCTGATGCAAAGAGTTGACTCGTTGGAAAAGACCCTGATGCTGGGAAAGATGGAAGGCAAAAGGAGGAGGGGGAAGGGAGGTGGCAGAGGATGAGATAGTTAGATAGCATCACTGACTCAATAGACATTAATTTGAGCAAACTCTGGGAGTTACTGAAGGACAGGGGAGTCAGGTGTGCTGCAGTCCATAGGACCACACAGAGTCGGACACGACTTCGTGGCTGAAGAAATAGGCTACTACTTGTATCCTTGAGACCACCAGGACAGCCATTTGAATGAATAGTTTTCCCTTTGGAAAGATTGGCTTCCCTGCCTCCTTTCCCATTTCACCACTTCCTGTCACTGCCTCTTCCTCTTTCTCCTTATCCTCTCTTTCTCCCTCCATGACTATGTTCTGGCTCTCAAAATATGCTCTCTTCAAACAGAATTTGAAAAACTGAACCTAAGTAATCAGCTACTAAAATTAAACTCTTGTTGCCTAATTTGTAGAAGAAAATTTAATCTATGAATAGAAGAATCTCGATTTTAAAGTTTTCTTCCTCAAACCAGCCCATGTGTTTTACCACTGACAGGAGACTTGATTATGTACAGTTTGACAGCTTTAGCTCTCTGCAACCCATCTTTATTGGATGTTATTTTCCATTGCATACATGAAATTAGACACTTTTTTTTTGCTAATATACAGATTTTTTGATAGACATTCATCATTCTCATTAGCTACACAATAAGAAAATCTTTCTTCTTTTATCTTCTGAAATCTCAATTTCACAAAACAAAGGAAAACGATTCTCTTACTAGAAAGTTCAAAGAATGACTCAAGTACCCCAGAAGAAGTTGAAAATGCCAAATGCTCATGCTTCACTATCAGATGCACCAGCTAGAATTTTGATACCCAAGTTAGGACCAAAAAGTAGCAGAATCTGTCCACAATCCTTTCTGGTGAGAGTGCTAGACAAATTGACCAACTTATAGAAATCCACCTTGACAGGCAGCAGGGAAAGTAATGGTTCTAGCTATAATGAATGATATTCAGCATTTGAGAACTGGTGGTGTCAGCTTGAACATCTATACCCAGGAGCAATGTTCAGTGGCAGTCCCCAGAAGGTCTTCATGTCCCATGGCATAACATAGGCACTGCTGCTGGCCGTGAAATCTCTAAGCTCAATTTTCCACATATCCAGAAGATTATGGATGATGTTGGGAAAGACTGAAGGCAGGCGGAAAAGGGGATGACAGAGGATGAGATGGTTAGATGGCATCACCGACTCAATGGACATGAGTTTGGGTAAACTCTGGGAGTTGGTGATGGACAGGGAGGCCTGGTGTGCTGCGATTCATGGGGTTGCAAAGAGTCGGACATGACTGAGTGACTGAACTGAAACTAAAAACTGAATTTCAAGTAACCAGATAATTTCTGTTGCTTGTAACCAAGTTGCTTGATTTATATAAAAATTAAATGGTAACAGTTATAGTATTTGTCTCATGATGCCTAAGAATTTTGCCTGATGAATAGCTTCCAGAACCACTGTTCTAGAGATGGAAGCAAAGCATAGTGGTTATTATTATGGACTCCACCTTAAATCCTGGCTCTGCTAACTCTTTGCACTTCAGTTTTCTCATATGTAAAAAAAGGAGTGGGTGCAGTAATAATGAACAATTATGAAATTTTTGTGAGGATTAATTAGACGCTTGAACACAATGAACACTCAATAAATGTTGCCTATAGACATTATTTTCTCCTGAGCTATGCCACACAATTAGATGGAATTAGCCATTCCATCTGGATGGATGATAAAGACATAGAGCCAGAGAGGAATTACAAGGTCTTGAAGCTGGAGTACTTAGGGTTTCAATCTCTTTTGAAAGCAGTCCGCTGATACAGGAGTTGGATTACCCCAAAGTCTAAAAGCTTAAGAGAAAAACTGCAAATAATATCTGTTGTTTTAATGCTTCCCTCCAAATTCTAAAAATAAAAATCCTAGGAAGTCTCACCATTTCCATTCCTACAGTTTTTCCTCAAGTCTGGTATTCTCACAAGGCTCTTGGGATCTTTCAGAGAATACAATTGGAGATCTCTGCCAGTAGAGCTTATAGTATAGAACAAAATATATAAATAAATTAATGATAAAGTAGTAGGAAGGTAATTCATATGGTATTTGCACTGTAGTAAGTATTAGGGGATATAATTGAGCAAGATAAGGGAAAATCTACAGTGTCTGGAGTCAGAAGTTATAGCAAGTTACAATTTTAGAAGAGGTTGATATTTGAGTAGAGTTAAGGAAATCAAGAAACTACCTGTGTGTGAATAGCTCTGGAAAGAGCTTTCCAGGAAGAGGGAACAGCCACTGCAAAGACGCTAAGAAAGTTACATGCCTAGTCTTTTGAAAGAAGAGCAAGGAGTTTTAGATGGAGCAGAGTCAGTAGGGGAAATTCACTGGATGAGATCACAGAGACAACTAGGGATTATTTTGTGGAGGCCTTTGTAGTTATTACAATGATTTTGACTTCTTCTGAGTGAGATGAAAAGCCACTGGAGAATTTTGAAGAGAACCAACCTCATACAGTTTATGTTCTAATAGCATCATTCTAGCTACAATGTTGACAATAAACTATAAACAGAGATAAGGCAAAGATAGAAAGAGGGAGACCTGTGAGGCAACCACTTCAGGAATCCAGCAGAGCAATGACAATGTCTTATCCCAAAATGGTACTAGTATACATGGTAAGAACTGGTCATACTCTATTTACAGTTTGAAGGTAGAATCAGTAAGAGTTCTGGATACTGATGTTTAGCTCTTCCCTGTGTCTTGTCAATCCCACTTCTGTATTTTGTCTTATCTCACACCAATGGCCATCTCTCCCGCTACATTGATGTGAGAGGTTCACTTCAGACATTATCATCCTACTTTCCTGAATTATCTTCCATGGCCCTTCACATATCTTACAATATAAACTCCTTAATATAACTCTCAAGACCTTTTATGAACTGGCACCTGTCCATGCACAGACTTTACCTACCTCTATCCCTGCAAAAGCGCAGTTGACTTCAGCCAAAGGATACTGAATGACGTGCCCTGTACTCATATTGCTACTTCACATGTCTGTGCCATCAGACCTACATTCCTCTTCCCATAACGTCTCTCTCCAGCACTTCATCTTGCTGACTTTTACTAGAGATCACTTAATCCAGTGTTTAATTAAGAAAAGTGATTTCAGGGAAGGAAAAAAAATGTCAACAGCCAACTACAGAATATTGACCACATTTATGAAAAGCTGGGAGCATAATTAGATTTCTAAGTTCATTGGATATGATTAAAAGAGATGAAGATTTCGTATGTGCAGAAGTTTCAGTTAACTACACATCAGCAAAAGCATTATAGCAGAAGGAAATTCAGAAAAAAACACTCTTTTTGTGTGTTAAAGTACACTCTTCATATCATTTAGTCAAGGAGTGACCTTAAGCATTCTCAAAGGACCCTTTCCATTGGAAAAAAAGTAGACTCTCTACCCATAACCTGCATCCAAGAGAATTTGAGGAAATGATCTGATATAAAAGTAAGTAGGGGAGTGATATAACCTGCTTACGTTTTTAAGATTATACGGGTTCCGTTGTATAGGATGGCAAGGAAGCAAAATTTGAGACAAGGACACCACTTAGGAAGCTATTGCAGTAGTGGTTCATGCATGAAATTGTGAGGCCTTAGACTAGGATTGTGGCTCTGAAGATGGTGAGCAGCAGCTAGATTCAAGATGAATGTCAAAAATAGGGTAGGTATAGCCCACTTGTGAAGGCTTATTCATGCTCAGATATAACAGCATGAGAGGAATCAAGAGTAACAGTCGGCTTTTGCTTGAAGCAATGATGTCAGGACAGTGGTTTGTACAGTGCTGTACATGATGTTGGAAGGTCTCTGTGAAGTCAGACATACACTGATATACCTGAATGTGAGTGACCAACATCTCCCTTTCTGCCAACCCTTTGGACAGCTCCATCACCTGGCTAGAATCAGTGCCTGTTACCTGTGGCTATGACATTTAAGAGTAAGATGCCAGATTAGCCATCTTCTCAACCTTGGAAACTTGTCCTGTAAGTTCCCACCATGAGTGGTTACTGGGAATGTCTCTTCAAATGTGCCCAGACACTATCTGCACCAGGCTGGTTTATAATCTAACACAGAAAGAACATTAAAACAAGAAAGAATTCTAGTGTTCAGAACACCAAACCATCTACAAATGTTCTCCAAACTTACCTAATTATCATAATAACTTGCTAACAATGCAGATCCCAGGACTCACCCTGGATCCATTGGGTCAGAATTTCCCAGAAAGGCAACTGTAAACTCATTATTTTTCTTTTTTAACAAGTTCCCCCAAGTTAGACCAATGAGGAGCTCAGTTTGGGAAACACTGGTCAACACCCAAACCTTCATTACAAGAGGAAATGAAAAGCCCCAAGGAGTTAAGTAATTTCAAAAAGAAACAGTTCCCCTCCTGCAACTGAGAGTTTTACTTTTTTGCTTTCTTCTTTTAACTTTCCTCACTCCCTGTGCAATATATAGAAGTTACACGTTTTTGATCAATTTCGGAGAGGACTTGCTAACACTTCCTAATCATGTCTCTCAGGAGAAGTGACTGGAAACCTGAAATGGTCTCGGGAACTGCTCTATCCTTTCCTCATAAAAAGCTCACCTTGAAACAGAGGCAGACAGTCTCTACTCTAGGAAAATTATTTCTTCTTAATTGGAACCATCTAGAGAGATTTGGACCCATAAAGTCTCTCTGCCAAGTCTAAAAAAAAAGAAAGCTGTCCCTTTGTCCTTATTATTTTCGAGATGATACATGTGATCTAACGGTTTTTGCACACCATGAGGCTCTCGTGGACATCAATAGGCATTATGCATGTAAAAGGGCAGCAGAAGTAGCTCATTATCTCCAGCCCAAGCAGAGAGAAATGCAATAATCATCGTTCTCTGCTTCTCTTCAAGCTTTTAACTGGCAATGGAAACGTAAGTAACCTTAATGCCTTGGGTTAGGTTGAGTAACACCTTTTTCAGTTGCCAGATGGGATTCAATACCTGCTTGAAGAGCACAGAGGACTCAGTGAAGGAGCCATGGAATAGTAGGAAATATTCTTGTCTCCAAAATGGAACAATTTGATTTGACTGAGAAGAACAGTGAAACCCCCAATAATACTTTCCAATACGCCCAAACTCTTAAGTAAATGAGGACTCTGTGTGTCCATCAAAGTTTAAAGTTATCTACATCAAAAATAAAAGTTGACTGGAGAAAATGCCAAAACCGACTTCAAAAACATTAAGTCAAATCACTTTGCTTATCGAGTCTTCTGTTCTTTTTCTGGTCTAGACATTGCTGTTGAATTGATAGAGCTTTATATCATACGAAGCCAGTTAGGTCTCAATTACCTGTTCCAATGACAGAAGCCCGGCACAGATCATTTAAAATAGAAAAGGCACATCTCTGGATCAAAGCCTTGGCTTTTCTTCCCTCTGAGAAGCAATATTATCCTCACTTTTAGTCTTTCTCTTTTCCTGTTTACATTCTGAAGCTTCCAGGAGAAGAGAGTCATTCATTCATCACTTCCTTTGCTGAAGCAAAAATTATAAGAAAAAACACTATTTTTTTCCTAATAATGATGGTTTCCTCCTCTCCACTTGTGTAGGCTCTCAAACTGCCTACTCTGTTGTATCTCACTCTTTTCCCAAAGGAAAAAATCCTTTTAAGATTCTTTTGGTCAGCATCCTTTCAGAAAGGTGATCTTTTAATTGAGAACTGGATTTCAGGATTAAGATTTGCCCTGAATATCTGTCAATACTGCTTCAGTCACCCAACCATTAATATCAGCGGTATTCCTTTCAAGCCAAGCTAATTCAGGCCAGTCATGCCATCAAGCATGATAAACAACAAAATCGATATTATGAAAATTGAGATGACAAAGATCTCAATTTCTCTAAGTAATTCATTGAGAACAGAGCTTTACTTTTGTCTTTGCATTCTAAGCTACAGTAAATATTCTGTTCTTTTTTCTTGCTGCCAATAAAAAACCTGTTTTTTTGTTTTAGTTTTTGAAATACATTTTGGCCACAGCCTTTTCAAATGCAGTGAAACATAGAAGGAGGCCGGCCTGATCCTTGCTCTCCTAGGGCTATTTCCAGAGCATTGATTTATCCTTGAATCACCATGTTCCCTGGGGTCTTTCTGCTGGAGACCAGGCCACTCAACTTCACACCCACTCCATGTACTCAGAGCTGATACCTCTCACTTCCTGCTGTAAATACACATGTGCACATCCCTAACACAAAATTGCATACCTGGGTATGAAGAAAGAGCTAAAAGCCAAGCATCCTGCCTTCTCAGGTGGTAATGGACGAGAAAAAAAGCCAAGAAGGAATGTAAGTATTCTTTTCATGCTTCAGGCTGTGTCACAAGCCTATTATTGTTATCAAATCACCTTTCTTTCTATAAAACCACCCTGGCCCCTGAGCTAGATGATTCCTTAAGAGGAAGGACTGTGATTGATACTTCTTTGCATGACTCTCAGCTCAATGCCAATCACACAGTAATGGTCAAGAAATTCTTATTAATGGGCAGAAAATGTGATAGGTTTTTTAAATCATATAATTTAAACCCTTTTTTAAAAATAGTAAAATGTTTTCAGAAAAATGAAATGTAATCTCTAAAGTCACATGTATAACCAACAGGAGCCTAAGGCAGGACTAGAATCCAGGAATTGAATCCATGAACATCTAGGCTTTTTGTGTTTCAAGAGCATGGTCAAATAGATCCTCAGAATGATTCAGATATAAGAGATGTGGAGTTCCACACTTCCAGCCACTCAACTAAGGTGTCCTGTCAGAGAAGCAGGCCAGAAATTCAATTTGACAGGGATGAATTGGGCACCTTCTACATACAAAACTCAGTGTCAGGCATTTGGAAGAAAATATAGTAAAGTATATTGGTTTATTTATACTTCACAAAAACAATGACCCAATTGTCTTTATATAGATCACATACTTAATGAGTATAAATGTGTAGTAAACAAGTACATCTTGAATGATTTTTATGAAAAATAATGTAGTTACTCAAAGGACAGAGTATTTTTATTCATTCACTCATGTATTCACTTATTCAAAAATACATGTTGAGAATCAAACATTTTCCAGGCCATCTCTCAGACAATTTGAATACAAAAATGAATAATTCCCAGCCATTATTCTTTGTGACTTTACATACCAAAAGAAAAGTAAGGACGACAGAGTGAGAAAAATGTTATGGCAGCAACTCTGCTCTGTAACAGACCATTGGCATGGAGATGGAAGTTCATGAGAAAGAAGAAGTCAGCTCATAAAGTATTTTAACTTGGAAGACACTCATTGAGCAGTTAAAGGTGAGATTTGTTTCAGATGGAAGGGAAAGATTAAGACACGAAGACTTGGCACCACCTTGATGAAGGCTGTGGAAGAAGAAAGGGATGAAGTCAGGGAAAACAACAGGAAAGAATGGGGAGAAAAAAAACAGATCAAAATCTTTAGGAATTGATAAAGATTTTGGATTTTATTCTGTGAGCAGTAGAAGCCAATGAAAGTTTTCCATCAAAGAAAGAATTTGATCAGATTTGAGGTGAAATGGGGAGATATGCTCAACAAAACATAGACAGCTAAATGATGCTTGAAGTTTTGAATTAGAAACAACTGACTTTTGAATACACAGTAGAGGTTTGATAAGGAAGCAGGAAGGAGGTAAAGAATTTGATAACAAGTTAGATTTTGGACTTTGTGTTAGGCAGAAGAAGGACTCTCCACAATGTCTCTGCTTTAATCTCCATAACCTGTGAACACATTACCTAACATGGCAAAAAAGATTTGCAGATATTAATAAAGTTATGAACCTCAAAGGCACAGATACTTTCCCAGCTTCCCAGCTATGGTCAGAGAGAGGTGAAATGAAAGGAGGGAGAGATTCAAAGTGTAAGAGGGATACAACTCTCCATCTCTGGCTTTAAATATGGAGAAAAGGGGCCAGGAGTTATGGAATATGGATGGCCTCTAGAAATGGGGAATGGGCCTCAGCTGATAGCCAACAAAGAAGGAGAGATCTCAGCCCTATAAAAACAAGGACCTAAATGATGTCCAAAAGCATAAATAAGCAAGGAAACAGATCCTCTTCTAAAAGCTTCAGAAAGAAACATAGTCTTACTGACATCTTGACTTTAGTTTGGTGAGATCTGGTGAGACCTATATCAAACTTCTAACCTAAAGAACTACGACATAATAAATTTAAGTTGTTGAACCCACCAAGTTTGTGGTAATCTATTGTGGCAGCAGTAGAAAACTAATACAGATTTGAAGACAAAAAAAAAAAAGTCTAAAGAATTCCCAGAGAGGGAAAAGAAGAAGAATCTTCCAGAGATTTTGTAAAGGAAGAATTGGAAAGGTAAAGAGAAATCAGAGGAAATAATAGAACCAAAAGAGGAAAGAACTCTGAGAAGGAATGATCCAAACTGCTAACTGCAAGATGTCAAATAATATTGGACTGGTAGCCTTTGCCAAAGATAGTCTTCAAATCTGTGAAAAGACTCTTTGAAGGATTAAACTAAAAGCTAGAAACAAAGCCTGTGCCTGGTGGACTGGCATCCCATAAATGAGTTGGTAATTTGCAAGAGATGATTTGACTCTAATTTGAATCAAGAGAGGAAAAGTCCATAGAACCAGTAAAGGCATGAAATGTGGTTTCTGTCTTCCTTTTGGCTTTATGTTTCATGAACATACACCCTAATAGGTTAAACCAGTTAGTTTTAAAGCACTTAAAGTATTATTTGAAAGCTAAAAAGGATAGTGATTTTCTCTATTCCTTGGGGTTCCAATGGCATGAAGTGCAGCTGCCAAAGAGCTAAAAAAACTCTAGTTGATCACCCTATTCTCCCACACGCTTTCAAACTTCTGAATGACTTTAATTTAAATACAGCTCTTTACACCTATACCAGCCGGGCCTATCTTACTCAACTTTGTATCTCCAGCACCTAATCAATGGTGGGAACGTAGTAGATCTGGAAGATTTCTTTCCTGACAGCATTGGTGAATAAAAAAGCCTCATTATAAGTTGGTGAAGTCATAATAATATCCAAAACACGAATTATCACATGACTTTCAAAGACTCCCATTACCATGCATAATATTCATTATATCTGAACCTAGTTCTATTAAAACCCATACAAAACAAAGTTAACAGTAGCATAGAGATAATATTCAAAGTATTACATGTTCCCACATACCTCACAGAGCTTTGTTCCAGAGAATAATTGTTCCCAGGAAGTACCTTATCCTAACAAGGCTGGTTTGGCACACAATTGTGATGTATGTCCTTGACTAAATTCAAATTCACAGAACACAATACATATTTTATTTTCCGAAATAACAGAGCATTGTCTTGCCCCAAGCATTCCTGGGAATACTTGGGTGTTATTTGAAAATCACTTTGAGATTCTCTGGGCAGCTTTTTTCAATATTTCCCCAAGTAGGTCTTCAGTTCTCTTTACCCACATTATCCTTAGCTGCCTTCTCTCTTTAAAGCTTGCCTCAGCTAGAGCCTCCAGGGCTCTCTCACAGCCCACCTCCACAAGAGCCTAAACTCGTCAACTTACTTATATGGAATTTAGAGACTGCTGGGGGATTTAGAGACTATTCAGTCCCACCAAGAAGAAGAGAAAATGGAATCAAAGGAACTGAGGTGAGATGTTCAGGAGATAAGGCTTATTAATGGCAAAGCCAGGCTGCAATCCTTGTTTATTGACTCAAAGGTGAATGTTCTTCCCACAACATACAGAAAGATGCCCATTCTTTTTTATAGGATTCAATCAACTTAGACAAAGTTTATATTCCTTGCCCCCTTTGCAGAATGATTCTTCTGGTTCTTTCTCAAAGTATTAGGCTGATTAATACTGTCCAATGCAACCCACTCCAGTATTCTTGCCTGGAAAATCCCACGGATGGAGGAGCCTGGTAGGCTGCGGTCCATGGGGTCGCTAAGAGCCGGACATGACAGAGTGACTTCACTTTGACTTTTCACTTTCATGCACTGGAGAAGGAAATGGCAACCCACTCCAGTGTTTTTGCCTGGAGAATCCCAGGGATGGGGGAGCCTGGTGGGCTGCCATCTATGGGGTCTCACAGAGTCGGACACGACTGAAGAGACTTAGCAGCAGCAGCAGCAGGAAGGCTCAAATAGTAAAGAATCCATATGCAATCTGGGAGACCTGGATTCTATCCCTGAGTTGGGAAGATCCTCTAGAAGAGGGCAAAGCCACCCACTCCAGTATTCTTGCCTGGAGAATCCCCATGGACAGAGGAGGCTGACAGGCTATAGTCCATGGGGTCACAGAGTCGGACACAACTGAGTGACTAAGCACACAATGTGTAGATTGTTAAACCAATCATAAAACCCCATGGAAATCAATCCATGATATCCTCAGTTGTGGACTTGTAACATCTTTTGGAATTCATGTTATTTCCCTCTCCAACTCACTTCTTTCTACTCAAATTAAATTACATCATTTAGTCTATTTATCCATTCTTTTATTCATTCGTTATTTATTTCTATTTATTCATGCATTCAATATTTTATACTTATAAACATTTATGTATCATTTAATATTATGACAATCTATTCCTAAGCACTAAAAATACAGAGATGAAAACAGAAATGCATGTGTGTGTGTGTGTGTGAGTGTGTGTGTGTGTTTGCTTGCTTCATGCGAAAGGTCACCAAGAGATTTGGTTTTATCCTCTTTATGTGTTATGCTTTTACTAGTGATATGGACAAGTTTATAGGCCCATGCAAATGGGAAAGGGGAAGGAGATTTCAAAATAGGAAAATCTGAACAAGAATTTTACCCCCCAAAATAGCTTTTATTTCTTCAGTGCAAGTGATTTACAAATAGCTTAATTTGTGACTGTCAGGTATATTCTGTTATTTCTTTGTAGTGATAAGAGTTTCCTTGGAGACTGGCAAAATCCAGGCTGGGAAACAGATTTTTAGACAGATAAAAAGCCATCTTCTATTTCAAGCATAGCATTTGGTCTCCTCCTTGTACTATATATGTGCTCAGTCACGTCTGACTCTTTGTGACCCCATGGACTGTAGCCTGCCAGACTTCCCTGTCCATGGGATTATCCAGGCAAGAATATTGCAGTAGATTGTCATTTCATCTTCTAGAGGCTCTTCCTGACCCAGGAATCAAACCCATGTCTCCTGCATCTCCTGAATTGACAGGTGGATTCTTTACTACTGAGAAATCTGGGAAGCACTTCTTCTACTAGATAACTACTTAAACATAAGAAAGATTTGATAGATAGATGATAAATAGATACATACATTCTTTCAGGGATTTCTGGCCCAAGATTTAGATGGATGCCTTTCCCTTTGCCACGCTCCAGTTAATCAACTGATTCTTTTTATATTTAGAACATGAAAGATTCCTACAGTTTCCATGATTCCCCAGATTCCAAGATTCCTCAAATGTCCCTTCAGGTGAACGTGCTCTGAGGAGCCTGAGCAGCTGACAGCCCCCATCTGCCACATGCCAGAGCAGTTATGTCTAGACCAGGTTCCCCTGGGGGCTGCTCTCTCTTATTAACTGAGCACAGCAGGGGATGAGAGCTGGACAGTTTCTGCCCAACACAGCTTCTCTGCTGGGCAACCTCTGCTCTGAGACTCTTGTCACCCTGGCCAAGACTCTCAGAGCTGCATGGAAATCTGAAACTCCTTCTTCCTAACTATTTACCCTCCCTTCTCTTCTTTCATAAAAGTCATTCAGGCACTGTGGGTGAGAGTCCCTTATGCCTGTTCCCAGTCTCAGAGGCAGAACTCAAGGAGATAAATATTAGTCAAGGGATGTTTTATACTTCTTTTATGGCTTCTAAGAGCTCTCTTGATAAGTTTTCTTTTTAATTTCAAAATTCTATGCTACAAAGAAATCCTCATCCATATTCTACCCATTTTAGGAAAGAAGAGAAAACGGTCTACAGGCAAGCCTTGTGGGTATGCCATGATTACTGCTTCCTAAGAAAGGAGGTGTTTGGATGATGGACCATGATTGTATTGAGTCACAGGTTTTCTTGAACTGAGGAGCAGGGAGGGGTCTTGAAGCCAGGATTTTTCTGTTGTGTAACAGAAATGTTGCAAAGGAGCAAAGCTAACTAATTCATCTAAATAAAGAATGAGATGTGAGTTCAAAAGCCTGTTGGTGTTTCTGTTTCTTCCCTCTGTCATAATTATATAAACCATCTTTTGTAATGAAATTGCCAAGGTCTTTCAGGAGTCAGGAAACACTTGTGATGTTCTAGGGGACAGACTATGGCCTGAATCATGCTCTCCCAAAATTCGCATGTTAACAACTTAACCCACCATATGACTATATTGGGAATTGAATCTTTAAAGAAGTGATTAAGATTCAATGAAATTGTAAGAGTGGGACTTTAATCTGATAGGACTGGTGCCCTTTTTTATTAATTAATTGATTTTTTGATCTTGCAGCATGTGAGATAGTAGTTCCCCAACCAAGGATTGAACCTGAACCCCCTTCACTGAAAGCACAGAGTCTTTACCTCCGGACCAGCAGGGAAGTCCCAGTGCCCTTATAAGAAGAGGTAAAAACACCAGACCTCTTGAGCTCTCTTTATCATGTGAGGACACAGTAGGAAGGTAGCCATCTACAAGCCAAAAGCAGATGCTTCAGACGGAAACCTACCTTGCTGATACTTTAATCTTAGACTTTCCAACTTCCACAATTATGTGAAATAAATTTCTGCCGTTAAGCTATCCAGTCCAATTTTAAGATAACTAATACAGGCATTAGGACAATTATCGTCTGTATTTTTCCAAATATTGTCATAGGGTAGGTGGCCAAGAGTCTCCTAATACAGTGACATACAAAGATACCTTTTAAGGAAAAAACCATTAATTTTCTCCTTTGGTTAATTTCCTATTAGATAACTTTTACTGCTTTTATATATTAGTTAAAATATATAACTCAGTACCATTTATTCTTTGATTAATTCAGAAGCATCTGCAAAGTTCTGCTAGCACCCAAATAGTATCTCAAAAGAAAAATATTATAAAAAGAGTTAAACTTTCACAATCAAGGCTACGGTTGGTACAAAAGTGTATGTGTGTTGGCGTGGGGCAGTAACATGTAATAGACAAGAGACAGAGATATATAGATAGAAAAAAAAAAGGATGCCTTTAAAAATTCCACTAATTGCTATTTGTTTTCCTTTTAATAGAAAAATGTTGGAAAATAACAAAGAATAAAAAGTTAACGGGAAGCCCCCTTTCTAACAGACATTTTTCTCTTACAATCAGTTAAAACAGTGATTTTATCTCTAGTAAAGCAAGGTCATGTTTTGTTTGTTCTCTGCAGTAAGTTTAGATGGAGTTCCTTAGAAAACTGAGAATGGAAAGGCTGAATGACAGTTGCAAAGTCAACTGTTGGAAAGTCAGGCAAGATACACTAAATGAAGAGTGGTGATCAGATTCCCCTCACAGACTCGAATAAGCACAGACCCTAGGACTGCTTTTTTTAGACCATGCTCCTCAGGATCCCTGGATTTCCTAGAGATATATCACGGGACTCCTGGAGTGGGATGGGGACCCTAATCAATTGATACTTAATGTTCCCTTCCTCAGCCCCTCTCTATTTCATAAAAATGTTTTAAAACCAAGCATGGTAGGTGCCTCCCCAAAAATGTTCAACTCCTGGTCTCCACATTGTGTGAATATATTGCCTCACATAGCAAAAAGGACTTTGCTGATTGATTACTGATTCTGAGACAAAAAGATCATCTTGGATAACACAATCACAAAGATCCTTATAAGAAAAAAGGGAAGTAGGAAAGAGTCAGAGAAGCAGATGTGACAGCAGAAGCAGAGAGCCAAGTGATGGAAGGGAGCATGAGCCAAGGAATGTGGGCAAAAGCAAGGAACCAGATCTCCACGAGGGCTTCCCTGGTGGCTCAGTAGTAAAGAATCTGCCTGCAATGCAGGAGACCTGTTTTCAATCCCTGGGTCAGGAGGATCTCCTGGAAAAGGGAATGGCTACTCATTCCAGTATTCTTGCCTGGAGAATTCCATGGACAGAGGAGGCTGGCAGGCTATAGTCCATGGGGTTTGAAAGAGTTGGACACAACTGAGTGACTAACATTTTCACTTTCTTTCAAATCTCCTCTAGAGCCTCCAGGAGGAATGGAGCCCTGTTGACACTTTGATGTTAGTCCAGTGAAACCCATTCTGCATTTCTGATGTCCACTCTGGACTTCTGACTCTCCCAGTTATAAGGTAATAAGCATGTATTAAGTCACTCAATTTGTAGTAATTCACTACAGCAGCAGCAATAAACTAACACACTGATGAAATACAACAAATATTTCTCTAACTTTAATATATATAAGCTTCATCTAGTATTTTTATAAAATATTAATTTCCAGACTCCATTTCCCAGAATTCTGATGTAAGTTGTCTTCTGGTTAGTCTGAGAACATGCATTTTTAAGGAATCCTTCTCCCTCCGCACATGATTCTGATTCCAGGTTTTCAACACTGAATGAAACCAGATTCACCATAAACAATCTCATAAGATACAGGAAACCATGATACTAGCTAGAATAGTGTTGCCACAAATATCCCATCCACCCTCTAGTACTTTCAGCAAACATCCCTAAGAAAGATGCATCAGACACTGAACTCTGCCTGTGTTTCACAGCAAGCTTCCAGTGTAAGCTTCCATCTTACAACCGTTCGTTGTGACAGTACATTGCAATGGAGGAGTTATTATTTACCTCACCAAAGAAATAATAAGTATAAGGAAATATAATTTAAAAGATCTGGGTCTTAAAATCAGTAGAGATTGATCGCACACTCTTCTGAGTCCCTGTCTAGATGCATGGCACTGGACTTCTCATCTTTGAACCTCGGTTTCCCCACATGTAAGGTGAGAGTTTTTAACAATCTCATAAGTACTTCCAGCAAGAATGTCCTTATGGTCCACTTGAGTCTACTTGAAAGCAAGCAAAAGACACCAGCAAATTCCACTTTTTTTTCCTTTTGTCTCTAATCAACTTTGCTTCCTAAGGACATTCAAGAATGTATGGAATGTATGGAAAAGGGTTTCTTTTCCACTTTCAGGTGTCTACATTCTTAGGAAAATTATATCCCTTCAAGGGGAAACATATGTACACCCAGAATATGCCTAGTTTCAATGACTATTTCTTTACAGGCACACTTTCCCTCCAAAGAAGGTCATGACATATGGAGGGCGTGCCTGTTCATCTGGCAGACCTACCATCTTCAATTACTCTGAGACTCATGCAGCATCCTATTAATCATCTGGTTCCTTTGTTTCACTACTTCTTTCTCCCACTAGACTCATCCTTATCAGTCCTTTGGTTTGGCGTAATTCCTAGAACAAGGTAAGTAACTACCTTTCTCCACTCTGAACTGCTTAAAACAGACCTGGAACATTAAGCTTACATTGGAGAGGGAGATGGCAACCCACTCCGGTGTTCTTGCCTGGAGAATCCCAGGGACGGGGGAGCCTGCTGGGCTGCCATCTATGGGGTCACACGGAGTCGGACACGACTGAAGCGACTTAGCAGCAGCAGCAGCAGCCTGGGGTGGGTGAGGGGTTGTTATCACATCTCACAAAAGAATTATAATGTACAATTAAGAACACCTACTTTAGAATAAGAAAAGGCCCTAGTTCAAATCCAGGCTCTGCCAATGACTAATACTAGATATGCATCTTTGGGAAAGCTACTCAACTTCTCCTTACTTTGGTTTCCTTAACTACAGATATAGAGAGATACAGATTTATATCTAAATCTATAGAATGAAGATGACAATACCTAATTCACATCATTGTGGACATTAAAGGTAATGTTTGTAAGGTACCTGGCACCCATTAAAAGCTTAATATGGTAGATTTTATTTTCCCTATTATTCTGGTCAGTGAACTTTGGCATGTCCAGAGCTTAGGGATCTAGGATGGCTAGACTCAAAGTCATAGCATAAAATTATAAATATCAGGAGTATTTGGCATAAGGAGACAGAACACAGGAGACAAAATAATTGTCTTTAAATATATGAAAAAACAAATTACATATGTTTTCTCCATTTACTGAGAACAGAGCAAAATTTGATAGGAGGATTTCTTTTCAGCCTAACAAATAATTTATTGACTTCTAGGACTGTGTGGGAATGGAAAGGACTCCCTTGAGAGGTAATGAGTATCCCATGGCTGAAGGAATTCAAGGGAAGCCCAGCTAGCCCTTTGGTGGGCATGTAATATAAAAGATTCAAGCATGGAATGAACTATTGGATTTTCATGACATTTAAAATACCTTCTAAGACTGAAATTCTATGGTTCTGTGATTATTACCAGCCCCAAAAGAGGAAGCAGGAGAAAAGTTTTAAAAGGTGAAAGAAAAACCAATCAATTTGGCTATCTACAAGAAATTCTTGAGAGAGACAGATGGGCTACAAATGTTGGCAGCATTAGTAAAACTAAGGATTGGGGATTGAAACATTCTGCACCTTCCCATTTACCATGGCTCTTAAATGTGCTTTTCTCAGTTGTAGTCCTGTAATGCCAAATACATTATGTAAAACCTAAGTGTATGGATAGATTGTGAGAGACTCTTTAAAATGTAAACTCAATGGCAGAGCCCATTACATGAAATTATGTTTACTTAACTAGCTAAGGGCTTCAAAGCAGTTAAAACACATAAACCACCTTTTCTCCAGCTGAGAGACCATGAAAATGGATATAAAGAGTGTTAACAAGTATCCAAGGATTTGTAAAATGTCAGGCCCAGTGAACTCTTGAGTTTTAAGGAAGTGTACATCCAAGTGTTTTGAAGTCTTAATAAAGGCTGCATATTGCTCTCTCACTAGATCACTGTCTTTGGCCCTCTCTCTCTTCTTCAAAATGATTCAAGCATGTCTCATAGAAACAAGAAGTTAGTAGGCTCATAATTGAAAAGAAATTATGGTAGATACTTTGGACATTATTTATAAAGAAAATTCAATAGAAGCATTTGAAAAAAGCTGATGATACATGTACGTACATGTACCTACACACACGCGTGCACACACACACACATACACACATATTACAGACTAACAGACTAATATCCTTCTCTAACACTAACAAAGTTAGGTGTTGATCTTAGGGCCTGACATAAATGCTAGGATGGATTTTCACCATGTATCAAATCACTTTTTAAAAAACAACATTCTTGAACTGTGGTATTGGGGAAGACTCTTGAGGCCCTTGGACTGCAAGGAGATCCAAGCAGTCCATCCTCAAGGAAATCAGTCCTGAATATTCATTGGAAGAACTGATGCTGAAGCTGAAACTCCAATATTCTGGCCACCTGATTCGAAGAACTGACTCATTTGAAAAGACCCTGATGTTGGGAAAGATTGAAGGTGGGAGGAGAAGGGGACAACAGAGGAGGAGATGGTTGGATGGCATCACCGACTCAATGGACATGAGTTTGAGTAAACTCCAGGAGTTGGTGATGGACAGGGAGGCCTGGTGTGCTGCAGTCCACGGGGTCACAAAGAGTTGGACACAACTGAGCAACTGAAATGAACTGAACTGAACTGAAAGTTTGCAAAGGGCTTTCAAGTCTATCTTTATTCTCACTCCAGTCTCTGTTGAACCAGGCAGGAAGAAAATTTGAGGATCAACTGTATTCTTAATATTATACATGGCATGTGTGACCAGCACACACACATAGAACAACATACACTTCTGAAACATTCAAAGTGGAGTCATCCAAAGATGCTGATGATTTTTTGTTTCATACAGTGATTATTATCAAAGTGCTACTCACATTTAGAATATTCATTGAAAGACAAGAAATAGATTATGAGTCCAGAATATCTTGCAATGTTCAAGGGCTTTTCTGTCACTCAAGAATGTATATATGCTTTTGAAAAGAGAGAATTTTATTCTTTGCAGTTTCTATTTAAGCAAATTAGAATGACTCCAGTGTTAAGCTTTGGTGACAAGTTGTACATTTAGTTTCTAAAAGCCTTTAAAAAGAATGCGTAGGTAATCAACAAGAAATGAAAATCTATCCATTATGCCCTGATTCTATCTGCAAATGGTACTATAAATAGGACCTAATAAAAGGACCAGAACAAAGCCCTCTAGTCAGGAGCTGGGCCCCAAATCATCTGAAATTCTATTTAGGAGATTAGATTGAAACCAATTCAATCCTTAAACAGAGGAACTAACATTAGACCTTAACAGAGATAACAAGATACGGTGATAAATGACATCAGAGGTGACCAGTAAGCCTAACAGGACTGGAAAAGCCTACAAGTCATTCAATTTGCTGCTTTTCCAAGTAAATCACTAATGTCCACAAGCTGGCTCCACAGGAGCTGTGGGTGTGACTTATGACCAAACCTGAGAGGCTGAACGGTGTAATTAATGGAACATAGAAAGGATCTAACACTGCCCACGCCTCTAAAGCAATCACTGCTGAATGCCCATGGAATGAACTGAAATCTCAAGTTTTTCTCCAAGGAGCTTTCCTTTTCAAATGAAATTTAATATGACATAGCTTTAAACCTTTACTATGAATAAAAATCATAATAATAACTAACATTTATTGAGCACATAGCATGTGTGGGTATCAAAATTCAGAACACCATGAAAAGGAAAGAATTCTAGATTTAGGCAGGTGTCTTAGGTTATAAAAAGTAAAAATGGCAAGGCATGAACACTGAAGACAAGAGCAGTATCTTTTTTTAGGATTAAAGAAAAAACTATTGAAAGCAACCCTGGATCTGGGAGAGCTCTGAGAAGTAGCTGTTCATCAACAGCCGCTGAATGCAGGGAAGAGCAGGGGACATGCAGGAAAGCAGGCTGCCAGCTAATAGGTATGATGCTCCAGAATGCTCTGTGTTTATGTGAAGGAATTTACAACCCAGCAATCACTACCGCAAAGCTTATACTTATCTCTTTACAATGCGTGCCTGCTCCTGGAGTTTTCCTGTTCCCTAACTCAGCTGTCGAGAGAAAGAGGGGATAAAGTCCCAGTAATAAGAACTGGAAGACAAACCACTATATTTAGATATAGATTTAACCCTCTGTCTATATAAGTAGTGTCCGTGAGGCACAAAGCTGCTTAATCTTCCTCTCTTTGTATGCTTCCAAATCCCATCTCGTTTTGCATCCTGTGTGCTCTGCACAAATGCCAATCCCCTTGGATTCAACCCTGATGTCAAATGACAAAGGGAAACATTCCCACTTGAACTCCTTCCCTTTCAGCCTTTTTGCTTCAAGTCTCCTTCAAACAAAGAATGCCTCTAATTCCCAGCTTGAGACTCCTTTCTTACATGACGGGTAGCCTGGTGTGGCCAGGCACTTAAGGAAAAAAAAGGCAATGCCTTAGATTTCCCCCATGATGTAAATTAGAGAGTTGCAACCCCATCAGGGTCCTCCAATGAAGCTGCCCGCTGAGTGAGAAAGTATTGGATTTCCATCTGTGTGCCTCATACCATTGGTGGCTATTGTTTAAATAAACATTACTTTGTATTGCATTTTTTAAAAATTCAATACATGTTGATGCCTGGTTAAAAGGAAAGAAAATTGCAGTATTAAAAGACTAGTATTTTCAGAGTCTTGTGATGTAAATTGCTAATTTAAAACCCAAAATATTGTTAAAGTGTCTTTATTTAATAGCAGGTGATTGCAAGCTGTAATTTGCAAGCTGTAGATGCAGATGGTAATGTTTTTCCTCCCTTTTCAGCACTGCAGTACAGTATTTATTGCAGATCTATGCAGACACAGAACAGCCAACTGTGAAAGAAAACATTCTGCAAGAAGATTAACCACAAAGTTCATAAGACCAACATGGCTTTTGAGACCTGAGCCACTCTGTCAAGGCAGGATCCTCTCCTTCCAAGCTTAGAGAATGTTTGCTCACCAAAAGAAGCTGAAGGTGACGTCATTGGTCTGCCAGGTCCCCACTAAGGTTAAAATACATGAGTGAGAAAGTGATATTTAATTTGGGCTTCATTTATTTATTCTCTGGCAGGAGAGAATCCAGGGAAGAGATGGAATGTAGAGATAGGGTTAGAAGATAAAATATAGGACTCTCAGTTAAATTTGAAGTTCAGACAGACAAACAATAATTTATTAGGATAATTGTATCCCAAAGTGCTTGGGACATCCTTACACTAATAAATTATGGATTCTTTATCTGAACTTCCAATTTAAGTGAGAGACATGTATTTTAATTGGGAGACATATATAGGAGGGCATGGCAACCTACTCCAGTATCCTTGCCTGGAGAATCCCATGGACAGAGGAGCCTGGTAGGCCATGGTCCATAGGGTCCCAAAGAGTGGGACACAACTGAAGTGACTTAGAACGCATACATAGACATATTTTTATTTGCTCAATCTTGCAACTCTATGTAGCAAGAAAGGGTAAGTAAATAAATCTCAATGTCATTTTCAGACAACAGACATGGCACTTGATGTTTATGAACACTGGGCTAGGGACTTGCCTTTTGCTGCCCATGTAATCATGGCGAAGATTTATCAATTAGCCTTATTTTGAAGATTCATAATTGTGGTTCAGAGACCTTTGGTAACCTTCCACATAGAGTTCACAGTAAGTCTGGACTTGGTGAGCAAGGTCTCTGTGACTTCAGAGCCTGAGTTCTTTCCATAAAATGATGCTGAGGGTTCACCTTTGTTCATTCTATCTCACAATACTCAGGGCATCTGACAGAAAATCAGTGCTGTTCACCAGCTCCTGGTGGCCTCCCAACTCTCTCAACCCTGTAACAAAACAAACCAACAAACAAACCCATCTATATCCCCCTGTGGGTGTGTGCTAAGTTGCTTCATTCGTATCCGACTCTTTGTGACCCCAAGGACTGTAGCTTGCCAGTCTCCTCTGTCCATGGGAATCTCCACTCCAACTGGAGTGGGTTGCCACACCCTCCTCCCAAAGATCTTCTTAATCCAGACGTTGAACCCAAGTATCTTACATCTCCTGAATTGGCAGGCAGGTTCTTTACCACTAGTTATGCCTGGGAAGCCCACCCCAGTGACAACTAAAGCACTATTTGCTTTCATTTTTATTTTCAACAAGGATAACAGCTGTTTCCCCATGCGTGTCATCCAAGTGAACTCCTGATAATTATTATATTCTCTTTGATTTGATTGTAACTGATTACCAAAAGACCTGGGAAGTCTGGCCTTCTTTGAGCACTTGACCTTACACATTTGTATGGAATTCCAAAAGTGGTGATGTAGGACTAGAGCAAGAACAAGAAGGGGGCTGTTGACTGCTGACTCAGTAGCCACACCTCCCTTCTTTCCTGTTGATTCAGTGTCCACTACCTTACCGATGACTTCATAGCAGGTCATGATTGAGTGGTAGGGCTCCTCAACAGGCGTATTGTTGGCATTTGGGTGACCTAATTCTTCATCCCAAGGGACTCCTCTGAATATCACACTTCTCCTTCCTGTATCCTGGATCCTTAGTACTGCAGTTGGGCATTTAGTCACTTTGTAAACCTAGAACAGCCCTACTCATTTCTAATACTTCTGTTGGGGCAGGGACACCTCCATCAGGCAATCTGGTTATCTCTTTACCTTAGCAGTCATGGTTTGGTGGCCAGAGTCATCCAGGTCGGGCCAATGTAGACCTGAAGGGAAGTCCACTTGGAGCTTCTAAGAAAGGTTTCCTCACTAAAGGAAAGAGAGTCAGGGACAGAAGAGTGTCTCTTTCATCACTGGGTGTGCTTGTGTCTGTGTGAAATGTGGAGCTACCACAGCAATTTTTCACCCATTAGGGCAAAAACTGAAACTGGGAAAATGGCAAAGTGCAAAAATGGAAAAATCCTGGGCCCATTATGACATCACTGAGCTGCAAATTAGCAAACCTTGGGGCTGCCTGACTTGAAGCGTGCTGTCCTTTTTAAAGGCTCTTGAATGTGGGGGAGGGGGAGCACTCAAGCCACTTGCAGCTCAGAGGACCCAACTGTTCCATGATCCAAGGGCCCTGGACGTTTGAAGGGAGGGCAAGGAAAGAACTATGATGGGTGTGGGGTGCCAGAGACAACTTTGGCACATGATGGTACAATTATAGGGGGAGAGGGGAAGGGGTGAAATCAGAGTAGTGGAATTGGAAGCCTAACTCTATCCCTAAATAACTTTGCAATCTTGAGTAAGGTCAATCATTATCTCAGCCTTACATTTCCAATCTGAAAACTATAAGGATGAAATTTACAAAAGGTTTTAGCTCACACCGTTGGGCCACCCTACACCGACAGGACTGCTGTTTTTCACTGGTCCCTCCTCCTGACACCTGTGTGGTTCAGCCATACAGACCACTAACCCCACAGTCTTATAGCCAGGCCTCTTCACTCATCTCACCTGTACAGTTTCTGAGCCACTTGAATTCAGCAACCCAACCTAAACCCACTCCCTTCACCCAGCTCCCTATCTGCCTACACTGCAGCCATGGCTCCTATGAAAAAGCTTGTGGCATAGGGATCAATGAAAAGAAGCAGATCCTGACGTTTCCTCTTGACAGTGCCCATCCTGTCAAAGATGGAATCATGGATGCTGTCAGTTTTGAGCAGTTTCTTCAGGAAAGAATCAAAGCGAGTGGAAAAGCTGGAAATCTTAATGGAGATGCTGTAACAATGGAAAGAAGCAAAAGTGAGATTACCATAACTTCTGAGGTGCCTTTTTTCAAAAGGTATTTGAAATATCTCACCAAAAATATTTGGAAAAACATAATCTATATGATTGGTTACAAGTAGTTGCAAAGTTACAGATTGCATTACTCCAGTTTAATCAAGATAAAGAAGAGGAGGAATATTTTGTATGATGTCTTGAATAAAATTTGGGCTTCCCAGGTGGCTCAGTGGTAAAGAGTCCACCTGCCAAGGCAGGAGACGAGGGTTAAAAACCCATCCCCTACCATCCTAGGAGATGTAGATATTGTATTTTATGGCTCTAATATGAATGTCATTTGGGTCAAGAATCAGCCTCAGGATCTCTGCTATTTCTACGCATCTTTATGTCTGCACCAAATGAATGTCATGCTAATTAAAATACCAAAACCCAGTTCTGAGACACCCACAGTTAAAAAATTACCAATTTTTACTTTCAAGGAGCACCTAGTATACAGAATACATAAATGTTAACATTGCATCCCATCCTGTTCAACTTCTTATTAACATTTATTTGCAGAAAAATAAAAATTACTTCTCTTCATCTACTTAGGAGTATTATATAAACCACTTAGATACAGGATTCTCTAGTGCCATCTAGGGGATTTCAGACCAAAAAAAAAAAAAAAACGAGAATCGTCGGCTCAACTGAAAGAGAAAAACAAGAACTGAAAAATCAGCTATGACTCACAATGTAATTTCTTATACATCCCCAATAATGTTTCAGTAATCTTTTATTTTACAGTTTGGATGGCTGAGCAAGATCACACATGGTGCAGCATCTGGGGAACACATTAACGAGCAAAATGTATGACATTGCACCCGTGCTCTGTAGCCTGATATTTCAAAAACATAACCTTGAGAGAAAATGTTTCCCTATTAAAATCAATGCTTCTTTCTAAAACCAAATCAAGCAGGGTTTGCTAATATTTTAAAATGTGTTTTCTACATTCCTGGTTCCTACATATTAATCATGTGCAGTTAAGAATCCCAGCAAGCTCCCTATAAAGTTAAAGAGAAAACCCAAAAAGTGATGCACTTTGCAAAGACCTCATCTTCATCCTCAGGCCTGAGCACAGTGCCAAGCAGATTGAGGTCACAGCTAAGATTTCATTTTATTGAACCGAGGTCAGTGAAATGAAAGTGAATGTCACTCCGTTGTCCGACTCTTTGCAACCCCATTGACTACACAGTCCATGGAATTCTCCAGGCCAGAATACTGGAGTGGGTAGCTGTTCCTTTCTTCACGGGACCTGCCCAATCGAGGGATGGAACCCAGGTCTCCCACATTGCAGGCAGATTCTTTACCAGCTGAGCCACCAAGGAAGGCCAAGAATATTGGAGTGGGTAAGCTATCTCTTCTCCAGGGAATCTTCTTGACCCAGGAATCGAACTGGGGTCTGCTGCATTGCGGACAGATTCCTTACCAGCTGAGCTACTAGGGAAGCCCAAACTGGGCTCAGTAGCTTCTAAATGGTGTTGATTGACAATATGCAGTCCATCACTTCAAACATGCCATGGGTGACCCAATTACAGTAGTCTCCATGGACCTAAATAGCACATTTCTTGGGGAGGTTTACTTATATGATGACACTGTGAGGCACTTCTCCCTTAGGGGACTGCATTTAATCCTTCCCTCCAAACCTCTGATTCTTATAAATACCTATTCCTATTTTATACATAAGAAAACTGAGGCAAAGAGAATGGAATAGCCTCTTCAAGGTAACACAGTAAAAAAATGTATAAGCAAGGTTTCAAATCCATATCAGACTTCAGCCTCAAGCAGTGTGCTTCTTCCAATAAGTGGAATTTCAAATATAGTATTTAAATATGTCTACCAAATATCTTACAAACTATTTCAGCCAAAGGGAAAGTGCTCATCAGGCTGAACCCTGTGAAATTCCTGACATTCAATCATTTTGTGCTACTGAAAGAGCACTTACATGCGATTCAGCACATGGGAAGGCAGACTCAAAGAAGTCTGGGGAGAAAAGAGACCTGTGTCTAAGGGTGTGCAGTACCCTGGGCTCTGCTATGTGAGCACCACCCCCAGACTCCAACCCCATGCATCTTTTACATGCAGCAGAATTCCCACACAATCAAAGAGATGGTCTTCATGGAGAAGCCTAGGAAGGGAAGAGATTTGTGTCCAGGTCAAGAATGGGGCACATGAAAAGTCTGACCACCTGGACAAGGGGGCAACATCTGACCTGGGTTCCTGGTACCCACATGTGAAATGACCCCCATTCCAGGCCTTAGGTCACACCTGCGGGGAGCCCACCAGGGCCCCAGTGCTGGTGTCCCAAGCTGAGGACTGCTAGCCTTCCCTCCCTGCTCCTTGGCAACAAATCTAAAGTTCTAACAACAATTCCATCTGGTAAGGGTAGCCCTGGTAAACAGGTCGCAGGTGCCTGTCTCTCTGCTGGTTTTCTGCCCTGAGGTCACATCCTCTCTGTCTTCTCCCTCCTCCAGACACTGTGCTGTGCTTCTACACACTTCCTGCCTGCAGCTGGCAAGCTCCTCGAGCTTTCGATCTTAACTTCCATATTCCTTTCCCTAGGAAGGGTTCACCTCACCTCCAAAGCTAAATCCATGTCCCTTTTATGTGATCCTTTAAGGCTGGTAGGAGGAAAAGGTAGCTTTTGTTACGTTTGATTTGCCATAAGCTTTTCAATTCTTCACTACTGCAGACTTTCTTCATTAAACTGAATTACCTCCAATGATGCAGCTTCCTCATGTATACTCATGTGCCTGTCAAGATGAAGGTTCCTAAACTTCACCTCCAAATGTATTGATTTTATTTATCCCACAAGTATTCTGTGATAGTAGGCACTGGCAAGGCAGCTCTCACATAATTTCTTCAGACTAACTTTGCTAATATCTGGCTTAAACAAATGTTCTTTCTCAGTTGCTTCATTTAGCTGGAATAAGTCTCCGTGAATGTGTTGAGTTTGATGGGGTGATCAGGAATAGATGATGGGTGGGTAGATATTTTATCTAGCAATGGGTCAGAGCACCTTATTATTTTACAAAACTGAAAAGCATTGACTGTTTAACGGTGACTCTCAAGCAACCCTGATGGAGCCGCAATGGGCCTTACAAAGGCCATATACTTGAAAGTAGAAATGATCAAGGCTTATTGGTTCTCATTCCAATAAAGCTAATGACTTCTGCTTAATATGCAGTCAAAGGCTAATTGGTTTTAAGCAAAGATTTCATAACTTACTTATACTTTGTTTCAAAATACTTTCTCTCCATCCTTACCTTTCAAATATAGCAGGGGAAAATATAATTTATATATGAGTATATATAACCTCCTTCTTTTGTTCAATCCATCTCCATCTACCCATGAAGGAAATATTTTGCAGAGTTGTCAAAGGAAACGAGGATAGGGACAGAAACTGGGGCCCACAGAAATGGCTGTGCAGAAGCACTTCATGGAAAACTAAAAGACAGGAAAGAAAACAAAAATTGAGCATGGACAGATGTTGTGGCAAACAGGAGAACGAGAGGAGTGTGAGCAAAGAATTTAAGAAATACTTTCATGGATGATGAAGCGGAGCATCTTTGACTTTATTGAAAATTATCAAATAAAATAATATTTCTCTATTATTTCAGAATGCTGAACTATAACCAATCAATTATGACCCTGCAGTGAGACTAGGCTATGTGGAGCCCTAAGATTTACTCCTCATAACCTGAGGCAAAGAACTGACTCATTTGAGAAAACCCTGATGCTGGGAAAGATTGAAGGCTGGAGAAGGGGATGACAGAGGATGAGATGGTTGGATGGCATCACTGACTTAATGGACATGAGTTTAAGTGAACTCCAGGAGTTGATGATGGACAGGGAAGCCTCATGTGCTGCAGTCCATGGGGTCGCAAAGAGTCAGACACTATTGTGTGACTGAACTGAACTGAAGATTTACTCAGATTACACTAATGTGATGTACAATAAGAAAGACGAGTAGAATTGTGACTTTGTATAGAATTATCCTGCCCAATTAGCCTGCCCTATTTCCTCTAGGGCTGCAGGATTTATTGCATTATTTGGTTTTCTGATTTTTATTGTCAACTCTACACAGCATCCTGACAACCAGTGTCTCTGCTGTTCCCCTTGCCTCAAATATCCCTCACCTGAAAAATCTCCTTACAGTATCAATTCTGAGTTCCCCTGAAAGAGAAGAGGATTATAGATAGAGAATGAAATAACACTTGAGATTAGACCTTTAGTGGGAATCTACCCAACCATTTACCAGGGCCTCAGCTAGTCTGCTGGAGAAGGCAATGGCAAGCCACTCCAGTACTCTTGCCTAGAAAATCCCATGGATAGAGGAGCCTGGTGGGCTACAGTCCATGGGGTCGCCTTGAGTCGGTCGCGACTGAGCGACTTCACTTTCACTTTTCACTTTCATGCAATAGAGAAGGAAATGGCAACCCTCTCCAGTGTTCTTGCCTGGAGAATCTCAGGGACGGCAGAGCCTGGTGGGCTGCCGTCTATGGGGCTGCACAGAGTCGGACATGACTGAAGCAACTTAGCAGCAGCAGCAGCAGCAAGTCTGCAAACCATCAGGATGCTCACTAAAACCCAAATCCCAGAGTTCCATCCTCAAAAATGATGACATCCAGACATTCAATATTTGAAGGCCCAGTGGTTTTCTTTACAGCCTTATTAACAAAGAGAACACTAAGAAAGTTCTCTTTGCTGACTTCTTTCTTGGCATTTCTTTTTTTTTTTTTTTTTTTTTTGCTTGATTGTTTTCTGTTGACATGATCTGTCAACAAAAAGGCACTGAAGGCGGTAAGCCTCATTTTAATTGTTCACAACGCCTTCTATCACCTTATACCACTGGCTTATCACAATCTTGGTCACTAATTTTGGACTTCACTAAGCCCCAGTTTTCCTAGTCTATGAAGTGAGATGTTGCAGCTTTCCTTTCTTCAATATATTTTTTTTAATATCCTATTGGATGGTTTGAGATGCACATTAACTATTCCTGACCATGAAAGGCTTATTACATTTTAGGCATTTAGCTGTTTAGCTAAATTTATGGCATTACATTATAAGTTTTTGATATAATATTCATTAGTGACATCTGAAATGTGTTCACAAGTACACTGGCATTTATTGGAACTAAAAAAACTAAGTTGGTTTAACTTTTACACTGTCTACAACTGCATATTTCTGACTCCGTGGGCTTAAATCGGTAACTTTACCTCTTTGATCTTCATTATTTCATGAATAAAATGACTATTAGAAAATTATGTTAATAACGATGGAAATGACTAAAATAAACACATTAGAATCTTAGTGGTTTGATACAACAGAAGGTTTTTCTTATTCACATAGTGTTCAGTATGGGTGTTTAGCATTGTCTTCCGTGCAGAGATTCAGGGATGCAGGCTCCTTTCATCTTACAGATTTGTCTTCCCCTTCACTATGGCTCAGAGGTTAAAGCGTCTGCCTGCAATGAGGGACACCCAGGTTCGATCCCTGGGTTGGGAAGATGCCCTGGAGAAGGAAATGGTAACCCACTCCAGTATTCTTGCCTGGAGAATCCCATGGAGGGAGGAGCCTGGTGGGCTACAATCCACAGGGTTGCAAAGAGTCGGACATAACTGAGCTACTTCACTTCACTCACTATCTGTAGGACTTCCCTGGTGGCTCAGATGGTAGAGTCCACTTGCAACACAAGAGATCTGGGCTCAATCTGTGGGTCAGGAAGGTCCCTTGGAGAAGGGAATGGCAACCCATTCCAGTATTCTTGCCTGGGAAATCCTATAGACAGAGGAGCCTGGTGGGCTACAGTCCACGGGGTCTCAGTCGGACACAAATTAGTGACTAAACAACAACAAATGGGCATATATGACTCTAAGCAAGCCTGGAAGAAAACTTGTGTTGGCCCAGGAGAAAAAGAAACTAGGGTCTTATAAATTCATAACATTATCTGCCAAAACACTTTTTTCAATGGTTGTGGAGAGGGTCATATGAGATAATGAGCATGCAAAATTACTTTGTAAATTATAATCTGCTATGCAACTACAGAATGCTATTTTTATTATAATTACTATATGTAACGTCTCTGTGAATACCTTACCACCAGGGAGTGGTAGCCTCCTTGGAAAGAAGAGAGTTTATGAATATAAAAAACACAAAATTTGGGGATTAAGCAAACTCTAAAAATTATGTTTTATGAAACAGGGTAATCAGAGCCCTTTCCTCCAACTTGGGTGCCCTGGACTGCCCTGAAATTTCTTCTTCCTCCATGGTAGTAACAAGTTTTGTATGCAGAGAAACAATTACCGAAGCACTTTCCAGGTTATCTCAGTAGTCAGATTATTCACTGTAAAATTGAAGTTTATTTATGATACCCTTCAATGCCAGAAACAATGAGTTGGAAATATAAAAATGAATCTACCCATAGTATTAACTAATTAACTAAAAAACTGTGGTTAATATTCTCTAAGAGTAAAGCACTGTGCTGGGAAGATAGGGCACATCGGAAATCATATAAACCAAGATAAAAACAATTCTCACTGTGATTCCTTCAATCAGATTTTTGAAGGTCTCACTTCTAAACCATTTAATGTTTGAGATCGGGTCATAGTATTTTTTTCAACAGCCTTCTCACAAAGTAGCATGAGCAGCCCAATTATTCCACTAATTTTCAAAGAGTTCACTTCTGTTTGTGTCTTTTAAATGATGGAACATGGAGAAAATGAAAATCCAAAAGATTGAATTAATTATATTGAATAGGGATAAAGCAGGAATGATTCATTCATTTATTTAATTTTTAGCCAAGAGAAACCTTGAAGGGACTTCCTATGAGGCAATTAGCCATTCAACCTTTGTAATTTCAAACAAACTAAGTGAATCAGACATTTAAAGGGGTTTACAAAGATCTCACAAACTATAGGAGGTAGAGTACAGATGCATTTGCAGACCACTGCGTTGACTAGTGGGGATGATGGCGCTGGTTGAGAGTAGTGATGTGGGTGTGTCTCTATGTCTTCATATTACATATAATCTCCACACTTGTAAATAGCCTGTGTTCAATGGATAGGGTATGAGTAAAGCAGTCCAAGTTTACCCTTATTCCCCAGCATAACTGATGGCTCAGTGGGTAAAGAAGCTGCCTACAGTGCAGGAGACACAGGAGATGCAGGTTCGATTCTTGGGTTGGAAAGATCCCCTGGAGGAGGGCATGACAACTCACTCCAATATTCTTGCCTGGAGAATCCCATGGACTGAGGAGCCTGACGGTCTATAGTCCAAAGGGTCATGAAGAGTCAGACACAACTGAACAACCAAGCATGCACACTCACTCTGTAGAGTGTTCCCAGTTTGGACAATTCATTATATGGACAGGCTGTCAATGGATATGTGTTCATGGCTTGATAAGCAGAACTTGGGAAGCTGGCACTCATGTCACCTCATAACAGCTTCAAAGATGATTAAAACATCAAATGCACAAATAACTGAGCACAGAGAAAGTAACAGTATCTCCAGCTCACAACTAAAATTCTTACTTTCCTTCTCATTAACATGGCCAGAGAGATCTGCAGCAACAAGAAGATGGCCAATCAGCACTGATTTGTGAACTGCCACCCCAGAAATAGGAGGTGAGTGGTTATTTGAGAATCTGTATGAACTTGTATCACCATTGCTAAAAGCCTGAACTTTGGCACCCGAAGTAACTTGTCCAATTTTATTAAAATGCAGTATTCCTTGCTTTGATCCAGTAAAAATAATGACTCTATATCAATTAAGTCCTTTACTTATCTTTTCCAAGGGTGAATCTTGGGTGTACTTATTTATTGCCTCATGATTGATTCTGAACTTTATTAATCATAATGATAACGTTTCATATGACAAGAGGTCAGAGAGAACTTGGGCAGCATCCGGTTCTACACACTTCAAGTTACAGCACCCAGAGAGAACTAAAGCATTAGCTTATTGGAAACCTGGGGGGACTCTCCCAGTCCCCAACTCCTTACCTATATCCAAGTCATCACAACACCAACACTTGACTTCTGCTGGTTTCCAGTTCCTGCATTAGTGTTTGGAAGCATTAATACTGGAAATGTATTTCTTTCTCTAGAAGAATTAGGAAAGAGAAAATGAGTTTGGCATTCAGACAAGATCGAGCAAGTTCAGGGTGGTATGACCATAGACTAAGCTAGCATTCAGTTAGAGAAAGATCAGTTCACCCAAGCCATTCCTCCTAATTTAGGGAATAACTGTAAAACTCTTGATTCCTCCTGAGATAGCATCTTGCTTGAATGTGTGCTAAGTTGCTTCTGTCATGTCTGATTCTTTGCAACCCTATGGACTGTAACCCACCAAGCTCTTCTGTCCATGGGATACTCCAGGCAAGAATACTGGAGTGGGTTGCCATGCCCTCCTCCAGGGATCTTCCTGACCCAGGGGTCAAACCTGTGTCTCTTATATTTCCTGCATAGCAGTCAGGTTCTTTACCACTAGCACCACCTGGGAAGCCCTGAGATAGCATCAGTCAACAGCAAATGATATGCTTTCTCCTCTTAAATGTTCTCGGAGCCCATGCTCTTCCACAATCAGCCATAACAATTCTCACAACCCTCCATGTAAGGATCTTTCCTTTGTTCACTGTTGTGTCCCCAAGACCTGACCTACTGTCTACCTGGGATCTCTTTCAGACATATTTGTAAATTCATGAAGAAATGATGAAGTTCCCAAAGGGAAAATGCAACCAGAATATGAGTCTTCTGGGCAGTAAGCAGCCACGTGTCCCCCTCACTGCCAGGACTCTGTAGAGTTGAGGAACCACCAGAGTCCCTGGGAAAACTGCCTTAGAGCCCAGAGAAACCAAGTAAGAAAGAGGTTTGCAGAAAAGTTATTAGCACTGCAAAAAGAAAGGAGTCGTTCCTGGGTGAGAATATTAACATTACAGAGACACAGCAAAAAATATATGCAAGAGGTGAATTGCTTATTGCGGAGGATAATGAAAGTGAAAGTGTTAGTCACTCAGTTGTGTCCGATTATTTCCAACCCCATGGACAGTAACCTCTGTCGGTGGAATACTCCAGGCAAGAATACTGGAACAGGTTGCCATTCCCTTCATTCAGGGGATCTTCCCGACCCAGGGATCAAAACCCACATCCCCTTTATTGCAGGCAGATTCTTTATCATGTGAACCATCGGGGGAGGATAATAGCATTTGGGATTGAGTGGAGGTGGTTGTTGATAGCTATAGACAACAGAAATAAGAACACAAACTGGCTTAAATAATCCTAATGTTATATTTTCTGACATAATTGCTAGCCCAGGGTAGCTAGGCTTGTGGGCTGGAGAATTCAGAGTCAAAATGTCATCATGGGTCCAGGTTCCCTCCAACCCCTGGCTTCTCAGAATCCTCACTATCAACATGACCTCGGAATGGCAGCACCATGGCTAAAGCAAGTGTCAAATCTAGATAACAATGCCCACAGGAAGAAGAGAGACAGACACTCCCTGTGGCTCTCTTTGTTTTATTTATGTATGTGTTGTTCATTTATTTTTGAAGAATGCATGCTCTTTATTACTATTAATGAGGCTGGTAATCCCCTGACTATCGTTTTCTCCCTGAACCAGAGCAAACATAATTCTTAGAGTCAGAAACTGCAGCTTTCCTTTACCAGCAATGAAACTTTTCCAAGAAGCTCTCAGTCTTTCCACTCACATCCCATTGATTGGATTCCACTTCTTTTCCTAACACATTCCTCAAAGCAAATGGAAATCCCCTTGCTGCTCTTATAGGGGCTGTGACAAGCTTAGGCTAAAGCCTATGACTGCATAGGGTGAACACCTTAAAAAAGAGTTATGCTAGAGAGAATAAAAAGAAACTGCTGTGTCAGCACCCATTAGGACTCCAGAGTAAGAGCATCAATGATTAATTAGCAACCAGGGTTAACTCTGTGACATGTGAAGACTGAGGCAATCCCAGAGAAATATCTCACACAGGCAAGGTACTTAGTTTAAAAAATCTTTCCAGATCTCTGAAGAGGATAGCTACTGTTATCCTACTATCCTCTTTCCAGATAAGGAAACAAAGGTTCAACTGACTGACACATCAAGTTGTATAATCAGGAAGTGGCAGTTGCGTATGAGGAGTCACACAGTTAGTGAAAATGTGTCTGGTTCCCTGTAATCAAAATTCCAAGTCACAGAGTTTTGAAAGAAAACTTGCAAGCAAATGCCCGAGACCCTATGAAGCCATATGTTAGATGTATTTCAAGAATCATAATCACATTCTTTTGGTACATCATTTATTCATTTATTCAGTGACTTATTATGTGCAAGACAAACTGCCAAATACTTGAGACTAAAAAGATGAAAAATACTCCACCTCTGTGTAAAGTCCTGAGTTCACCTAACAGGTAAGAGTAAAAGGAAATCATCAACCCTATTTCCTAATCCTAAAATGTCATCAATTGGAAAACATGCAAAACCACACTGAAAAAGGAAAGGGGAGAGAAAATGCAACGTTAAGTGCACATATTGATTGTAAACTGCATATAAGTTTCAGAATGGTTCTAACCTGGAGGGAAAGACTGTCAGAAGAGGAGTGCTCTGCCAGCCAGAGCACAGGTTCTATAATAAGGGAGACATGCAATGCTTCATGCAGGCACAGAGCTGAGTGTTCTCCAAGGAGGGTGTGGGGGTGATCGATGGGGAAGTTAACATTTTAAATACGAGCACAGGAAAATGAGCTTTCCAGATAGAGAGAATCCAGGAAGAAAGAACACAATAAGAAAACTGGTGCAGGTGAACCGAGTTCCAGGGTAGGAATAGAGATGCAGATGTAGAGAATGGATATGTGGACACAGCGAGGAAGGGGAGGGGGGAATGAATGGGGGATGAGGTTTGACATAAATACACTGCCACGTGTGAAATAGCCAGTGGGAGCCTGCAGTATATCCAGGGAGCTCAGCTTGGTGCTCTGTGATGACTTAGAGGGGTGGGATCGGGGCAATGGGAGGGAGGCTCACGAGGGAGGGGATATATGTATACAATATAGCTGATTCACGTTGTTGTATTACAGAAACTTCCCTGGTAGCTCAGCTGGTACAGAATCCGTCTGCAGTACCGAGACCCTGGTTCGATTCCTGGGTCAGGAAGATCCACCTGAGAAGGGATAGGCTACCCACTCCAGTGTTCTTGGACGTCCCTGATAACTCAGCTGGTAAAGAATCTGCCTGCAATGTGGAAGACCTGGGTTCAATCACTGGATTGGTAAGATCCCCTGGAGAAGGGAACGGGTCCCCACTCCAGTATTCTGGCCTGGAAAATTCCATGGAGTGTGTAGTCCATGGGGTTGCAAAGAGTCGGACATAACTGAGCAACTTTCACTTTCACTTTTCACTGCAGAGACAAATACAACATTGTAAAAGAATTATACTCCAATAAAATATTTTTTAAAAACCATGGTGTGGGAAACAACAGTGAATAATCAGTTCATTGTGGCTTCAAGGCAGGATCTTCCTCATTAAGGCAAGGGAAAAAAGGCACAGTGAGAAAGACAGTGAGAGAGAGAGAAAGAGAGAGAGAGAGAGAGCTGGGTACACATATAAACTAGGGCTTTTCAGCATGAAAATTTCAGCTACCCAATTATTCATTGAGCTACTGGAGCCAAATGCCTCTTGATGAGAGTCCTTAGCCCCTGCACTTACTGGCCTGGTCCTATAACTTCATTTTCCTAAGCCTCATCCCCATCCTGTGTAACAGTGGCAGAGTCCCCAAGCCTGCTTCTCAGGAGGACCTCTCAGGGCTTACTGCCAAGCTACCCAGGAGGCCAAGAGCTCAAAGCTTGGTGTGTGACAAGCATCCAATAAATGATAGCAGGCTAATAAAAATGAGGAAAAGAGACCATTACTCAGCTTGACATTCAAAGAAACACCTCTCTTGGGTGCCACTCACACCCCTTCAGGAGAGCAAGAGGGTTTAGACAGAGGGACTGTGACCCTAAATGTAAAAACAGCCCAGTGCACCTCATTTCTGCAACCACCTGAAAAAAAAAAAAATGGCAGGGTTGAATCTAGGGAAGAACAGAGTGGAGATGACAGAGAGAGAATTATAAGCTGTACCACCTAGTAATTTCTGGAGATGGCATGGGTGGGGGAGGATGAGAGAATCTCCCCTGAGGTGTGGATGATTTCAAAATAAGGAGACTGGTGTCCCATTTCATTTGAAGATGGTTGAAAAATGGGAGGTTTACAAACGAATCAGTGGAGTGTGACAGAACCAGATTGAAGTGTTTCTTGTCAAAAGAATGGCTCTCACCCATTCTTTATGCTCTGAAGGCACTGAAGGGCACTCAGTATGATTCAAGGCCACTGAATGGAGAGGCACAGAGGCTGGTGGGCCATCATGCTGGCACACTACTCTGGACAGCGGTCCACAATGTGGGCTGGCAGAAGCCCAAGTGACAACCCCTCCACCCCAAGAAGCAGAAGTAAAGCTGAATGCTAATGGAACATGGGTGGAGATGGGGACATGCGTGCCCCAATATAACACAAGCTCACCACCCTAGCTGTGAACCCAACATTAAACAAGTCCGGATAGAGACAGTGTATGCCACCCAGTCCCCCCACCAGATTCCAGGTCTTCCTGCTGTGAGCCTTGAACAACTCCCACCATGGGGACTAACCCAGTGATGATTTGGAAAACTGTCACCAGCAGAAACTCAGGACATGAAACACACAGGCTAACCTCCTTCCCCATAACCCAGATGCCATCCTGGGAGGACGAGAAGAGGAAACTCACTGAATATCTACCCCAAGGACACTAGGCTTTAAACCAGTAGAACTTTGGGATTATGTTTTCTGCCATGTGTTAGTCTGTTCAGATAGCTGCAACACAACAGCAGAGACTCGATAACTTATAAATAACAAACATTTGTTTGAGGCTGGGATGTTCAAGATCAAGATGTGGATAGATTCAGTGTCTGGTAAAGGCCCACTTCCTGGCTTATTGTATCTTCAAGTGGAGGGTAGAGAGTGAGCAAGCAGGCTCATCTGTCTCTTCTTTAAGGGCACTATTTACTTTCTTAAGGGCTCCACCCTCATGACCTAATCAACTTTCAAAGGTCCCACCTCCTAACACCATCACTTTGGGGGTTAAGGTTTCAACAAATGAACTTGGGGGGACATATACATTCAGCCCGCAATATAAGAGGCCATGAGAGGATTCATGAGTTAAAATGAGTTTAATCATAAGAAACCCAGGAGTTGAGAGAATTTCAGCTAACATTATTGAACCTTTGATTTTGTCAGGGGTTAGGTTACACATTTACATGGATTGCCAAATTGAATCCTCCTAAGTAGATAGCTGCTACTGTTATTTCTATTCCACAGGTGAGAAAACTGGTGTAAGAATTCTGTGCTCTTATGTACATATTGAGCAGAAACAGGAGTTAAAGGAGTAATACGCCATTTTATTCTATCTCTAAAACACAGCAGCAAACATCACCTTCATGGGGGAGGAGTGCAGATACCACCGAACACCCTTGAAATACCGTCTCGTAAAAACGTGTGTTCCCAGCGCATGGGGTCTCCCCGTCCATATCAGATGGGAAGGACAGCAGTATCCAGGCAAATGTGTGATAGGGTTTTGGCCAGTGCCTCCTGTTCTCAGTGGAAAGCCTGGACTCTGGATCTGAGCTGACCAGTCTTGTCATCCTACGTCTGTGTCAACTGGGAACGTAATTCCTCTGTGCCTCCCTTTCCATGTGCATCCAAGAAGATGAAAATGCCAATGTGTCAGTATTGTAACAAGGACGGGGAGCAAGATATGCACAATGATTTGTGTAACACCTGGCACAGTGCTGTTACTTTTGCCATCTCCACAGCCTCATTCTCAGATACCTGTTCATGTATTAATAGGGAGCAAATTTCTCCTATTTTATTAGATTAAGATTTTCCGTCTGTCAAATGAAGATTAAGATTTTCAATGGGTCAAATCCCTTTCCTAAAACAATAAGAACATCATTTTAACTTTTTCTTTATTTCTAAACTCATTCTCTTCAGAAAACATGTGAGATGGTCAGGGAATGAAGCCAATATATTTTGTGAAATATTAGTTATTAAAAAAAAAGAAATAAAACATCAAGAAAGGAGATAGAGTCAACCTGTTCTTCCAAAAGGTCATGCCAAGCTATAGCGTCTAAAAACAACAGACCTTGATCTGAGTGTCTTATGAGCTAAAACAAAGTGTTTGTGTTGCTCCCGAGAATTTACACCTTTAAAGCATCTTCACCTACATGTTTTATTTGTTCCTCTCAGGAATCCAGTGAAGAAGAAATTATACTCCCCATTCAGTAGATAAGGAAACTTAGATTCCAGAAAGCAAAACCATCAGACCCAGACATCTTAAATCCTTGTTCAATGGCTGTTTGACTCTTCTGTTACCCCTTAGCTACCTACTTTCCAGGACAAGGTAGAATTCTGAAGCAGAAGAGGACTTTCGAGGTTATATAGTCCAGTTTTTAGAGAGCTGTTTTGAATTATGCATGTGTTTCAATACTCACATAAATAGTATTAAATCCAATAAAATAATATTGAAATTCATGGTTATCAGTGGTACATGCTTGACAACACACCTGGCCACTTCCTTTGGGTTTGAGGTTGTATATTTTATGACACAGAGTAGCTAGAAGATCAAATTATATATTAGGGCATGATCCAGGTCCCTTTGGTTTTCTCATTTTGGGCATCAAGTGTCTAACAAGATTCATATCATTATCCCTGATAAGTCATGAATTAGGCATGTTTTTAAAAACTCTCCGTGGTTAAATAATACTTAGCAACATCATCCTCCAGAAGCACTTCTCTCCAGTCATGATTAGCCCTTTCTAATGATTCCGCTCAGCTAGGATTTTTAGTGTTTTTAATTGTGTATTTTTTTTTTTTTTTTTTTTTAATTTTTCAGCACTTTATTTATTTATTTTTTTTTTTGATAAATTTAATGCCTTTTATTGCCATACCTCATTTTACTGTGCTTTGCTTTAGTGAGCTTTATAGATACATGTTTTTTTTTTTTTTCCTTGTTAATTTTCTGTTTAGTTGATCTATCCATAAGTGTGAGTGGGGTATTAAAGTCTCCCACTATTATTGTGTTATTGTTAATTTCTCCTTTCATACTTGTTAGGATTTGTCTTACATACTGCGGTGCTCCCATGTTGGGTGGATATATATTTATAATTATTATATCTTCTTCTTGGATTGATCCTTTGATCATTATGTAGTGACCTTCTTTGTCTCTTTTCACAGCCTTTGTTTTAAAGTCTAATTTATCTGATAACTCCTGCTTTCTTTTGGTCCCAATTTGCATGGAAAATCTTTTTCCAGCCCTTCACTTTCAGTCTGTATGTGTCCCCTGTTTTGAGGTGGGTCTCTTGTAGACAACATATGTAGGGTCTTGTTTTTGTATCCATTCAGCCAGTCTTTGTCTTTTGGTTGGGGCATTCAACCCATTTACGTTTAAGGTAATTACTAATAAGTATGATCCGTTGCCATTTACTTTATTGTTTTAGGTTCGAGTTTATACACCATTTTTGTGTTTCCTGTCTAGAGAATATCCTTTAGTATTTGTTGGAGAGCTGGTTTGGTGGTGCAGAATTCTCTCAGCTTTTGCTTGTCTGAAAAGCTTTTGATTTCTCCTTCATACTTGAATGAGATCCTTGCTGGGTACAATAATCTGGGCTGTAGGTTATTTTCTTTCATCATTTTAAGTATGTCTTGCCATTCCCTCCTGGCTTGAAGAGTTTCTATTGAAAGATCAGCTGTTATCCTTATAGAATTCCCTTGTGTGTTATTTGTTGTTTTTCCCTTGCTGCTTTTAATATTTGTTCTTTGTGTTTGATCTTTGTTAATTTGATTAATATGTGTCTTGGGGTGTTTCTCCTTGGGTTTATCCTGTTTGGGACTCTCTGGGTTTCTTGGACTTGGGTGATTATTTCCTTCCCCATTTTAGGAAGTTTTCAACTATTATCTCCTCAAGTATTTTCTCATGGTCTTTCTTTTTGTCTTCTTCTTCTGGAACCCCTATGATTGAATGTTGTAGCGTTTAATATTGTCCTGGAGGTCTCTGAGATTGTCCTCATTTCTTTTAATTCGTTTTCTTTTATCCTCTCTGATTCATTTATTTCTACCATTCTATCTTCTAATTCACTAATCCTATCTTCTGCCTCTGTTATTCTACTATTTGTTGGCTCCAGAGTGTTTTTAATTTCATTTATTGCATTATTCATTATATATTGACTCTTTTTATTTCTTCTAGGTCCTTGTTAAACCTGTCTTGCATCTTCTCAATCCTTGTCTCCAGGCTATTTATCTGTGATTCCATTTTAATTTCAAGATTTTGGATCAATTTCACTATCATTATTTGGAATTCTTTATCAGGTAGATTCCCTATCTCTTCCTCTTTTGTTTGGTTTGGTGGGCATTTATCCTGTTCCTTTATCTGCTGAATATTCCTCTGTCTCTTCATCTTGTTTAAATTGCTGAGTTTGGGAGTCCTTTCTGTATTCTGGCAGTTTGTGGAGTTCTCTTTACTGTAGCGTTTCCTCGCTGTGTGTGGGTATGTAGAGGTGGCTTGTCAAGGTTTCCTGGTTAGGGAAGCTTGTGTCGGTGTTCTGGTGGGTGGAGCTGTATTTCTTCTCTTTGTTCAGTCGCTATGGGGAGGAGGGAGGGATGCTGCTAACAAATGACACTGGCGTGCGCTCGCAGTGCCTCAGCCACACTGGGTCTGCCCGCTCACGGGCGCGTGTAGCCTCCCTGCCCACACTGCTCAGGCTCTGGGTTGTTCCGCCGGGAACAATCCGAGGCTGGCCCTGGGTTGCATGCACCTCCCAGGTCCAAGCCGCTCAGGTTCAGGCACTCAGGTAGTCCTCAGAGCGCAGACTCAGCTGGGGCTGCGTTTTGTGCTCTTCCCAGGTCCGTGCAGCTCAGGTGATGAGGTGTTTGGCGGCGCCAATGCTGCGACTTATCGCCTCCCGCCACTTGGTTATCTGGGTGTAAAACCGGCGCACCTTCTCAGGCAGATGTTGACCGTCAGACCCCAATAAGTTTTAGTTAGCAAAGAAGCCAGTTTTATAGATAATGTCTCTCTGGGGCTGCGATTGCCCCCTTCCGGCTCTGGCTGCCTGTCAGCGGAGGGGAAGGTTTGCAACCGGCTACCTCTGTTTAGTCCTTTGTTCATCTGGCGGTGTCTTAGGTTAGGGCTGGCTTTTCGCATGGTAGATATCCCACAGTCTGGTTTGCTAGCCCAAATTATTTCGCTCAGATAGCGCTCAGGGTATTCGGGCCAGATTCTTACTCTCAGCGATGCAGCCCGTGCAGCGCCTCCCTGCCCAGCCCCGCTTACTAATGGCGGATGCAGGCGTCTGCGCTGCTTCTCCGCTGGAGGAGTTACCGTAGGGCTCATAATCTGCAGTTTTAATTGTTTATTTATTTTTCTCCCTGTTATGTTGTCCTCTGTGCTTCCAAAGCTCGCACGGATTCGCAGTGAGAAGGTTTCCTGGTGTTTGGAAACTTCTCTCTTTTTAAGACTCCTTCCCGGGACGGAACTCCGTCCCTCCCTTTTGTCTCTTTTATTGTCTTTAATATTTTTTCCTACCTCCTTTCGAGGAGTTGGGTTGCTTTTCTGGGTGCCTGATGTCCTCTGCCGCATTCAGAAGTTGTTTTAATGGAATTTACTCAGCGTTTAAATGCTCTTTTGATGAATTTGTGGGGAGAAAGTGTTTTCCCGTCCTACTCCTCCGCCATCTTGGCGCCTTCCCTAATTGTGTATTTTATGATATTTTAATTTTATGTTTATTCATTATTAATCATCTTTATTATATTTTAATTGTCAATGCAGCATCCTAAGCAGTGAGAGGGAACACTTCACATATAAGAATATTAATTTATTTGCCTTAAAATAACAATTAGGACTTTAATAAAATTACTTCTCTTAATAGGTCTCTGTGGAATGCTAATTCCCCATCCTTTAATGAACTAATGAGATACGAGGTGAATTTCATTAAGCGCTGTGCTCGCTTCTAACCAAAAAATTGTGAGCAACAATAGTAAACCTTCAAAATATTTACCTAAAGGTAAGTTGCTGATTCCCTCTAAAAGGAAACCTAAGAGTTGTACACAAAGAACTAACCTAAATGCATCCTCCCTCATTCTGGTGACTGTTGAGAGGATTGAATACACTGACACTGCCCATCCCATTGTGGGCTCCAAACCACTTTGCAGTTTACTTGCTCCCCTATAAGGAAAGGGCTCCCTATGAGCACAGTTCAGTTGTCACTCAGTCGTGTCCGACTCTCTGCGACCCCATGGACTGCTCCAACCATCTCATCCGCTGTCATCCCCTTCTCTTCCTGCCCTCAATCCTTCCCAGCATCAGAGTCTTTTCAAATGAGTCAGCTCTTTGCATCAGGTGGCCAAAGTATTGGAGTTTCAGCTTCAACACCAGTCCTTCCAATGAACACCCAGGACTGATCTCCTTTAGGATGGACTGGTTGGATCTCCTTGCAGTCCAGGGGACTCTCAAGAGTCTTAACCAACACCACAGTTCAAAAGCATCAATTCTTAGGTGCTCAGCTTTCTTTATAGTCTAACTCTTACATCCATACATGACCACTGGAAAAACCATAGTCTTGACTAGACAGACCTTTGTTGGCAAAGGAATGTCTCTGCTTTTTAATATGCTGTCTAGATTGGTCATAACTTTCCTTCCAAGGAGTAAGCATCTTTTAATTTCATGGCTGCAATCACCATCTGCAGTGATTTTGGAGCCCCAGAAAAATAAAGTCTGACACTGTTTCCACTGTTTCTCCATCTATTTGCGTGGAGTGATGGGACCAGATGCCCTGATCTTAGTTTTCTGAATGTTGAGCTTTAAGCCAACTTTTTCATTCTTCTCTTTCACTTTCATCAAAAGGCTCTTTAGTTCTTCACTTTCTGCCATAAGAGTGGTATCATCTGCATATCTGAGGTTATTAATATTTCTCCCAGAAATCTTGATTCCAGCTTGTGCTTCATCCAGCCCAGCATTTCCCATGATGTACTCTGCATATAAGTTAATTAAGCACGGTGACAATATACAGCCTTGACATACTCCTTTTCCTATTTGGAACCAGTCTGTTGTTCCATGTCCAATTCTAACTGTTGCTTCCTGACCTACATACAGAGCACACAACTCTGCAAAACATCCTCAGTTGCAGGACCATTCAAGGTGCACACCTAATTAAATAATATTGACTATTGATGATGCTGTCTTGCACCCAAAAATGTCACAGAGCTCTAAAAACATCATGTAAGCCCCACAAGTTCTCAACACCAGGAGAAGACTGCTGGTCCAGTCTTATAAACAGGGGAACTGAAGGGCAAGGAGAGGAAGCCACTTCTGTGATGCTTCCCGGACATGGTGGAAAGTCACATGGAAGAACAAGCTGGCCACAAGCAGGCTGAACTTGCCTGGCCCTTCATTAAACATGGACTATCTTAATGGCTCTTGAATTTGCCATTAAGTTCTCCTACTTATGTTGTCAACACAGGAAAGTTGTGTGTGTTCTTTCGAATGAATGTATTTTTTGTATTAAAAAGCAGAGACATTACTTTGCCAACAAAGGTTTGTATAGTCAAAGCTATAGTTTTTACAGTAACCATGTATGAATGTGAGGGTTGGTCTATAAAAAAGGCTGAGCACCAAAGGATTGATGCTTTCAAACTGTGGTGCTGAAGAAGACTCTTGAGAGTCCCTTAGACTGCAAGGAGATCAAATCAGTCAGTCTTAAAGGGAATCAACCCTGAATATTCATTGGAAATATTGTTGCTTAAGCTGAAATTCCAATACTTTGGCCACTTCCCAGATAGCTCAGTTGGTAAAGAATCTGCTTGCAATGCTGGAGACCTTAGTTTGATTCCTGGGTCAGAGAAGGAATAGGCTACCCACTCCAGTATTCCTGGTCTTCCCTTGTGGCTCAGCTGGTAAAGAATCCTCCTGCAATGTGGGAGACCTGGGTTTGATCCCTGGGTTGGGAAGATCCCCTGGAGAAGGGAAGGCTACCTACTGCAGTATTCTAGCCTGGAGAATTCCATGGACTATAGTCCATGGGGTCACAAAAAGTCAGACACAACTGAACGACTTTCACTTCATTCACTGACATGAAGAACTGACTCACTGGAAAAGACCCTGATGCTGAGAAATTGAAGGCAGAAGGAGAAGGGGTTGGCAGAGGATGAGATGTTTAGACAGCACCACTGTCTCAGTGGACATGAACTTGAGCAAATTCTGGAAGATAGTGGAGGACAGAAGAGCCTTTCAGGCTACTGTCCATACATGCATGCTAAGCTGCATCAGTCATATCCAACTCTTTGTGACCCCGTGGACTGTAGCCCGCCAGGCTCCTCTGTCCATGGGATTCTCCAGGCAAGAATACTGGAGTGGGTTACTATGCCCTCTTCCGGGAGATCTTCCTGACCTGGTGACTGAATCCGAGTGTCATGTTTCTTGCATTGGCAGGTGAGTTCTTTACCACTAACACCACTTGGTTGGCCTAGGCTACAGTCCACGGGGTCGCAAGGAGTTGGACACAGTGTAGGGACTGAACAACAACTCCAGCTTTTTTGTATTGCTGTCAAGGTTTGTTTTAATACCACCCATTGATCTTCAGCTTTCTTGTCACTTGACAGTTTTAATAATCTGCTTCCATGTTGCAGCAGTAATTTTTCAAGTTGATATTTCCTCTTTTGGCAGACAATGCTACAGCTAATATGGAATTAACCTAATATTCTTCCAGTATGATTTTAAAAATAATGCCATTATAATGGCTTTTTTGGTCATATCTGTTACTGTAGGATTGTGATATGTTCTTATACTGTTAATTTTCCAAATGCATAATTTATAAAAATCCTTCCCCAGAAGAGAAATACAAATGTTAGTAAATCTTCCCATGTAGGTAGAAGTTTTTGTTTTGTTTTGTTTCAATCAATGGTTAAAATAATTCCCTTCCCATGACTTTATTGTTTTCCTTTGAGGTCTCTGAGAGTAAACTAATTCACTTCAATGGAATCACTGCATTAGTCTATTTACCACACTGAAGTTTATAGTACATGACTACTAAATGAGACTAGCAGGAAAAAAAAAAAGCAACTCCATGAACTCTCAAGTAACAGTATGTTTTGTGCCCCAACACCCACTCCTACACACACGCACACACACACACACACACACACACACATCTTTTGCAGTGTAGTTTAGGCTCCAGACATCTTTTAAAAACCATTTGGTAACTGATTAGGAGAATGAGTCCCTCTCATTCTTTAAATGACCCATTAAAATATCATTGTAAAACCTTCTACTATAAAGTCCAATTCCCATGATATTATGAAACCCAGCCCAAGGAGAAGAACCACAGAAGTGTTATTTGTTGAGACTAGAAATAAGAAGGCTTTCAGAGCTCTCATTTCCAAGTTCTCTTTTGATCAATCAAGAAGTGAAGTCTAACAAAGATGTCATAAATCTAAAGGTATTTAACACCATAGCAACCTAAGGAATAAATCTTACAACAGCAGGACCCACTTCAAAGAGCTGAAGGTAAATGTGGGAAGTAAAATTGTCTTCAGCAAAGTGACAGAAGAGAGGGACAGTTCCAAAACACACTTGGGTTAATTTTATTTCTCTTTCCATGAATCAATCATGAATTCTTAGAGGAAAGTGTTGATCAAAATATCTTTACAAATAACAGAAATCAATAAGGGTGACACCAACATGTAGTGTGATTTTTGAGAATTAAACAATAAAGTCAACATTAAGAAATGTAAAATATACAACAGATGCCTGAAAGACACAATGGTTTTGTATAAACAAGCAAGTAAATCATAACGGACTTTATGTAATGAAAAGTAGCTGCTAAGTCACTTCAGTCGTGTCCAACTCTGTGCAACCCCATAGACGGCAGCCCACCAGGCTCCCCCGTCCCTGGGATTCCCCAGGCGAGAACACTAGAGTGGGTTGCCATTTCCTTCTCCAATGCATGAAAGTGAAAAGTGAAAGGGAAGTCGCTCAGTCGTGTCCTACTCTTAGCGACCCCATGGACTGCAGCCTACCAGGCTCCTCCGTCCATGGGATTTTCCAGGCAAGAGTACTGGAGTGGGGTGCCATTTCCTTCTCTGAATGAAAAGTAGAAGCTTATCTAAAGAATGAGAGGACCAAGCGCAAGGGATGGAGAAGGGGCTCCTTGAAGTTTAGGAAAGCAGAGTCAGAGAGCCTGGTGTTGGCAGAAGAGGGGGGCCCTGGCCCACAGGCTTGAGTCCTCCCGCTCCTGAATGTCACTTTTGTGGAGAATAGACTTGAATTACCTTAGCTCATTATTACTAGACATTAAACACCACCCTGACACAAACTCCCTTTGTTGTAGTGCTGTGCCAACCAGTCAGTCTTCTAATTCTCAACTCGCTTCCATAATAGATGTGCCGCCATTCTAGTCTAGTTATGTTGGTAGTTAAATTTATCTTGAGAAACCACCCAAAGTGGCATTTCAGTTGATACTTTCTCAATTGTGAGTTTGTTTAATCTGGTTTATAGAAACAACTGGAAAAATAATAAAATATATCTGAAGAGTTTAGGTCTGAAACTGTCTTTTCCATCTTCCCCTCTTAGGCTGTATCTCTTCCTCAGAGTCATTGAATTTCTGTTGCCCGCCCACCTCCATCACATCTCGGTGCCCATTGCTAATTGGCCCCTCTAGTTGATCTCTGAAGCTTCAGACTAGCCCCCGATATTAAGTTATCCTCACTTCCCCAGTTTAGAGGTTTTAGATCTCCAGATTACAACTGTGACTAAGACCCCTGACATCTGGGCAACCTACCCAGCTTTAATCCAATAAGAAAAATAGATCAGATAATGGAGGACTCAGCCTTCAGGCAAAAGATATTAAAGGTGACAAATTAAAATGAGACTCTATGCCCCATGGCACCAGCCAGCTCACTGCAGGACATCTGCCATCTCTGGTCTGCATCCACTGGATGGCTTTGGGGTCCTCTTACCACTGAGACAATAAAATAACCCCTACAAATGTCCAAAATGTCCCCTGGGAGTGGTGACATTGGTTGAGAAGCACTGTTTTAAGATTTCTCATAAGCACAGATCGCTGCCCTCCATCAAAATAAATAAATAAATAAAGCAGCCCATAAAATAAAAAAAAAAAAAATAGAAAGAGACCCTAATGCCTCCTTAACAATTTTGTTATATTTTCTTCTTCTCTTCATTGTCTTTTCCTCAGACTTGGCTGAAACGCAGAGAGAAATCTCCTGACCTCAGCCCCTACTGAAACCTACCAGCAGACTTCCTGTTATTCTTAGCTGGAAAGCCTGATTAGGATTCTGTGTCTCATATGAAACTGGGGACCCAAAGGTCGAAGGGACAATTTGAAATGTTTTCATCAAATAGCCATGACCCTTTAGGAAAGCCATCTGATATAGAGTCAAGGAATTTACGAGCTAGAAAGGACCTGAGAGATCACCTAATCTCATCCATCTATTATGACTCCATGTACATGGCAATGGCAACCCACTCCAGAACTCTTGCCTGGAAAATCCCATGGACAGAGGAGCCTGGAAGGCTGCAGTCAATGGGGTCGCTAAGAGTCGGACACGACTGAGCGACTTCACTTTCACTTTTCACTTTCGTGCATTGGAGAAGACAATGGCAACCCACTCCAGTGTTCTTGCCTGGAGAATCCCGGGGACAGGGGAGCTTGGTGGGCTGCCATCTATGGGGTCGCACAGAGTCAGACACAACTGAAGCGACTTAGCAGCAGCAGCAGCAGTACATAACAAGACTTCTCCAAAATCACATATATAAGATATGAAAGGGAAAATCATACTCACCCTCAAATGCAAATGTTTTTCCATTCCACCAAGCCTTTTCTTCTTAATTTTATTCAGTTCAGTTCAGTTTGGTCACTCAGTCATGTCTGACTCATTGCGACCCCATGGACTGCAGCACGTCAGGCCTCCCTGTCCATCACCAATTCCCGGAGTTTAGTCAAATTCGTGTCCATCGAATTGGTGATGCCATCCAACCATCTCATCCTCTGTCGTCCCCTTCTCCTCCTACCTTCAATCTTTCCCAGCACCAGGGTCTTTTTAAATGAGTCAGTTCTTCACATCAGGTGGCCAAAGTATTGGAGTTTCAGCTTCAGCATCAGTCCTTCCAATGAATATTCAAGATTGATTTCCTTTAGGATGGACTAGTTCAATCTCCTTGCAGTCCAAGAGACTCTCAAGAGTCTTTTCCAACACCACAGTCCAAAAGCATCAAGTGTTTGGCACTCAGCTTTCTTTATAGTCCAACTCTCACATCCATACATGACTACTGGAAAAACCACAGCTTTGAGTAAACAGATCTTTGTTGGTAAAGTAATGTCTCTGCTTTTTAATATGCTGTCTAGGTTTGTCATAGCTTTTCTTTCAAGGAGCAAGAATCTTTTAATTTCATGGCTACATTCACATCTGCAGTGATTTTGGAGACCAAGAAAATAGTCTCTCACTGTTTCCATTGTTTCCCCATCTATTTGCTACTTTTTAATACTTTGATAATTAATTTCATTATTAGCAAATAAATGGGTTGAATTTTAAAAGATTGTTACAATCTCTTTACAGTTGTAAAGATTGTAACAATCTTTTTAACAGATTGAAGCAATCTGCTATAGTCTCAACAACTCTTCTGAGTTGTTGAGACTATAACAACCTCGGCAATGTTTCTAGTATCAGATTCCTATCCCTATTTCAATTGAAATTGTAGAGAGAAGGAACTATTAGGGCACTATTAATTTGCAGAAAGTTCTGGTAGCATTGCTCAGCTTGGGGAATATAAGACATTATCCACCACCTATGAAACACATGCTGCCTGAGAATGAAGCCAGCACGGAGAAGGTAGATCTGAGAGCTAGAGACAGCATCCTGACAATGTCCCTGGGACATCTGGAAACAGGTAAGCTTAAAGTTAGGCCTGACTTCACACCTGAAAATTGCAGTTCTATGAATTTAAGGAAAAAAATCTCATTTTTCCTTCAAATAGTTTGGGTTCTGTCTCTTTCACTTGAAATCAGGAAAAAACCTAATACAATGATAACATTTTCATGCAACTTGAAGGAAAGTGATGGTCAATGATAAGGTTCTGAATTACAGAACAAAGTATTAAAAAGTGGACTGAGTATTCCAGAAAGCCTTGAGTCAGAACTGTGATTTGGGAAGAAAACTATCTTCTCTAGAATCCAGTTTTCTCATCTGTAAGACAAGACAGTACCTCCCTCACAGCGCTATGGTGAGAACTAAATTAGTTTATAAATGTAAAATGATCAGATCAGTGTCTGGCACGTATCTACATACCAGTGTGCATTTTACATTGCTGTTGTTGTTGAGTCGCCGTCATGTCCGACTCTTTGCAACCCGATGGAATATAGCCTGCCTGCCTCCTCGGTCCATGGATTTCCGAGGCAAGAATACTGGAGTGGGTTGCCATTTCCTTTTATATTGGACATTAATTAGAAATGAAAGCTAAAGTGTAAGTTATGGCAAAGGCCACTTGGGCTACACTCAAGTTGGGAGACCTCATTACTCCTGGCCCAGCACCCAAGGAACCTGGGGGAGCCCCAGATAGCAGGGGTTAATAAAAGGGCTCACTTCCACAGCTTTGAGAATCACATACAGATTCCAAAAGTGACCCTGGCATGTGAGTGCTTCATTAATATGAGTGCATTTGTGTGTACATTTTAGCTTTACTTTTTACATTTTGGAAGAATCAAGATCTTATTTTATGCTGTGGCAGCTATAGTCATCATACTGCCAATTGAGTTCTTCAACCCAGGTCCAAAAAGACAGTGACTTGTCTCTCTCATCACTTTTATTACAGTGATCATGCCAAGCTCCTAGGTTTTGAGGAAATCCCTTGCCTGTCTCATTTCCAGGCAGAGCACCAGTCAGAAAAACTGAGTAACAAACTTCTCCCCTTAGAAAAACACTTCCTCGTCACAATGAACTGACAGCATTCTTTTGAACTCTGCCTTTCCCATGTTTGTGATGTGAATAGACCTTGCAATTAATTATCAACATGAATAATATATGACTGTGAGCCCAAGAAATAAGTCAAAGGTTCCAAACTCTTTTTCTCTAGTTTCACCCATGAGTGTTCTTGCAAATCCATGTTCCATTTTAAACATGTCAACACATTTGGGGATAGAAACATTTTGGTGCTGGTCTTTTCAAAGGTGGCTCATTAGTGAACAACTCATGCAATTGATAAGTTACCGACCGAGGATGGAGACTCACATTTCTTATCTCTGCCTTTGCATGTTCAAGTGTCTCAGATGTACCGATGAAACTTTATTTTCTGTCTCCGACTCTGTCTCTCTCCTCTTTCTCGTTTTCTCTCTCTCCTCTGTGTATCACAATAATTAGTTAGAACAGACTGGAGTTTTGCCAACATGTAATTCTCTTTTATCTCCAAGTGTGTCTTTTGGTCACCTTTCTTTTCCTTCTTCCACCCTCCCACAAGTTGGTGAGTGGCTCAATCGTGTCCAGCTCTTATGACCCCAGGGACTTTAGACCACCAGTCACTCTGTCTGTGGGATTTCCCAGGCAGGAAAACTGGAGTGGGTTGCTGTTTCTTTCTCCAGGAGATCTTTCAGACCCAAGGATCGAACCCAGGTCTCCTGCATTGAAGGCTGATTCTTTATGGACTGAGCCACCAGGGAGTGACAGGCCTTTTTGATTATAAATTGAGGCTTTGCGGCAACTGCAAGATTTCAGTTACAATATCTGATATCTTAAGACATAATAAGTATTCAGTGAAGGATATAGTTCGAAGTTCCATAGGAAAAAGAGATTGGGCTAAAACAATAGTGTTTTTTTTTGTTTGCTTTTTACATTCTGGCTGTAAGGCATGTGGGATCTTAGTTTCCCAACCAGTGATCAAACCCATACTTCCTGTGGTGGAAGCGCAGTCTTAATCATTGGACCACCAGGCAAATCCCAGTGACAGACATTCTTTATGACAGCACTCGAGCTAAGTTAAAATGGTGATGCTCACTTTTTGGGGCATGCTTTCCAGGTATCCTTTTTTTTTTCTCTCTCATTAATGACTGTGAAAACCAATATGGGAAGTAGCATGCAGAGGCTAATTTGGTTGACTGACTAAATCAAATGGGCTGTTAGTGAATTACTAGCAGGGCTGTAGATTTGCATGAATAATCTTGGCTGATATCCATAACATCGCAGTAACACTTCTGCTAGTCTGTGTTTCATGAGGGCTGACTGGGCATAACTGCTTCCTCTCTGGTTGTGCCAGTGAACTAACTACCATTCCTGATGCTGACTGCTCAATGCATCAAAGAGCCCCACTCCTCTGAGCCTAACAGAGGTGGGAGAAAACCAGGGCATTCTGTTGCTTTCTTGACAAAGGAAAAGGTACAATCCTTCCTCCTTCTTCAATATCTCTAGGCAACCATTTAGCAGACAACAGAGCTCAACCCCTGGAAGCAGAGACCTAGGCTTCAGTTCCAACCTGATCAGATACTAGTGCCGAGGACTTTAGCAAATCATTTCAATTCTGTGCCACTCATTTCCTCATCTGCAAAATGAACTTACTAATGTCTACCTTTCAAGGTTCCTGGGAGAATCTGATGACAGATAAAAAGCAGGAGCCTAAGAAATAGTAGTTCTTGGTAAAAATTTTGAAGAAAGTAAATGAAAAAATTAAGAAACAAAATTTCAGATATATATATATATATATATATATATATATATATATATACTTCTCAGGTTGCTCAGTGATAAAGAAGCTGCCTGCTAACGCAGGGGATGTGTGTTCGACCCCTGAGTCAAGAAGATCCCCTGGAGAAGGAAACGGCAACCCACTGCAGTATTCCTGCCTGAGAAATCCCATGGACAGAGGAACCTGGTGGGCTACAGTCCATGGGGTCACAGAAGAGTGGGATATGACTTGGCAGCTAAGCAACAATAGCAATATGTATACATACTTTGCAGTACACTTGAGACTAATGTAACATTGTAAATTAACCATACCTCAATTAAAAAAAGAAAGAGAAAAGGAAACAAAATATTAATAGTATCAAAGCAACAATAATACTATTGTTATTATTAAACTAATTCTATGAGATATTATCAACAAGATTATCTAAAAATGATTCCAGGGGTTCTCTCTGGATTGTGTGAATAAGAGCTAGCTAGCACTGGGGTTTACTCCCTCCCTCAGCAAGAAAAACTTCTCCTTCATTCAGCTGCCAGTGGGAAAGGGGTGTTCTTCCCAGCAGGAGGACCTGCAATGACCCACACATCCCAAAATCTATGGGTCCTGGGGAAGCTAGTTTTCCCAGACAACCCCTGTAATAGCAGCACCTAAGTCCTGAGAATCTGGATTCCAGCAGCATATCCGTCTTTTCCCTCCACATCATACCCACTTGACAAGGCCCCTGTCCCATGTTAGATTTTCTGTCTTTGTCTGTCTGAGCTGCTGTAACAAAATACAGTAGACTGGGTAACATACAAAACAATAAAAATTTCTTTCTCACAGTCTGGAGACTGGAAGTTTAAGATCAAGGGGCCAGAGAGGCCAGGTTCTGGTGGAACCCTCTCCAAGTGTCTTCACATGGTAGAAGGGATCTCTGTGCAGTTTTATTATAAAAGCATTAATTACATTCATGAGGGCTCCATCCTCAGGACCAAATTACGTCCCCATATTCTACCTCTTAACGCCAACCCACTAGGTGTTAGGGTTTCAACATGGGGATTTTGCGGGACACAAACGTCCAGATGTAGCCCATTATAAGAAAGCACAGGAACAGGGGACAGGGTTCCTCTTCTGATATTTATCCCAGAGGTTTGCTCAGCAGAGTACCTGGTCCTCAAGCACATTTCCTTGGGGATCATGAAAGATATCAGGACTGTGCACTTTATTTTCTTGCTAATTCTTGTGTAAATTTCCCAAACGGAACCTGTTCCTTAACCACACCCTGTGATACTGAGGAATTTTTCTGGAACCTATGGTACTTAGTCGCTAGTTGTGTCAGACTCTTTGCGACCCTTTGGACTGTAACCCATCAGGCTCCTCTGTCCATGGGATTTTTCAAGTAAGAACAGTGGAGTGGCTCGTCATTTCCTTCTCCAGGGGATCTTCCCGACTAGGATTGATCACACCTCTCTTGTGTCTCCTACATTGAAGGCAGATTCTTTACCCACGGAGCCATTGGAGGAGCCCTGGAGCCTATTGCACAAGTGTAAAACTCTGGAATCTTTTTTGCCAATCAATTCTAAAGATCCATCAATGAATTCTAGTTACATTATCTGTCGTTATTGGCACAGATTTTCTTCTCTGGCCAGAGCACTCTACTAACCTCAGGAGGGCCAATTAATTAAAGTCTCCTCAAAGTGTTTGGTTTTTGTCATTATCATGTGGTCATTTCATATATTTAGGGGGAAGGAAAGAGATACAATAGATTTAGCAGGACAGAACAAAAATATATCCTCAGTGGTACCTGTGTCGCCCATTGATTGATAACAAATTATGAACCAGGCACTATACAAGTCACTTAATAGATAGTGTCTTACAAAATTCTGACTTACCCTCTGATAAGAGAACTGGGATTCGGAGTGGTTAGATAACTTGCCTGAGGTCACACAACTGGTGAGTGATGAAAAGAGTTTGAACTCAGCTCTGTTCTTGTAATAATAATTTATCCTGCTTCCTAAACAACTTGAACAGCCAAAGGGAAACTCAGAGCAGATGAATTGGGCTGGACTCAACACCCACACAGTTAGTCTCTTTCTTTCCAGTCACTAAAAAGGTGCCCCAAGGGCCTGAGAGTCTACATGTGTCTCTGTAAGTGATCATTTATTTCCAGAGAGTGACTTAGTCATTAAGGAAGAAAACAAGTAGAGTAGTTCTAGACACACAAATCACTTTGCAAAGTATCTTTGTACACTGATCAGCTCTCATAAAGCTCATATTTAAAGCCCTGTCACATTCAAAATGTTGGAAGTATAAGTCGAGCTTTTACAGTGAATAGGAAGAATAAGGACAGAGTTTCTAAAGTTATAGCAAAGTCTACAAAACATGCAAATGAAATAAAATGATATTTTTCAAGCTTCACAAGCTTCATAGTCTTTCAAATATTTACAGTTTTTAGGGACTAAAAGTACAGTACCCTTAGAACAGCAAAAAGATAATAAATGAGCAAGTCAGCACTACAAGTCACTTGAATATGCTTTATAAATTCCATTAATATTACCATAAATTGTAAACATGTTGATCCAGAGGAAGGTAAAAATGGAGCTCACATTTGTTTAGGACCAATTGTGCACTAGATTCTGTTCAGGAATATAATCCCACTTAATCTTCAGAGAGTAAATATTTGTATTTATTTTTGGCTTCCCATCATCTTATTCCCTCCCCTACATTTGAGTAATTCTCCTCCTGATGAGTCTTGTTGCAAGGCTGAAACTGCCTCTCAGTTTGGAAGTTGCAACCCTTGCAGCCAAAGTCAATATGCTCCAACTTCAGAAAACCAGTTACGCCTGCACCAGAGTATGAACAAGGAACCAGTGAGAAAAAGCAGCAGCAATTCCACCACTATCCGTGATAGTGTCCCTTGACAGCGTCTCTTGACTTTGGCCATTATTCTTTCTGCCTCCATGCCTGATTCCTCATCACTTCAGGTGATTCAGTGAATCCCGTTTCTGCTTAACTCAGCCAGACTAGGTTTCTGTTGTTTGCCACTCAGAACCCAGCCTGATCCACCTTACAACAATCTATCCTTTGGTAGGAGTATTATTATCCTATTATATAACCAAGACAATGCAGCTTTGAGATCTCTAGTGATCTTTCCAAGATCACACAGGTTGTAAGGACAGAATTGTGCACAATAGATTCTGTGTTCTGATAAGAACAACAAAGTGGTACCCAAAGCTTGTGTTAGCACTGCCATCACTTGATGAAAGCTACCCAAGGAGACAGCTGCCAAATGGCTCCTTCTCTGGAGTTGGAGTTTGCAAGGTTCAATTGTTAAGCAAACTGACTTATTTTAAAATACCAGGATCATATGCTGTCTTTTGTGAGGAGGCACTCTGACTATCCCAAGTAGAAGTGAACTTCCTGGGTAATACTGTGTGTTTTGATATTGACATTGCTATTCTGGTCTTGCAAAGCCATCCACCTAGGACCTTGTGCAGAGTTTAACCTCAGGAGATGCAGGAAGCTTCATCTGAACTTCAGCCCTGCTAACTCCATGACAAGGGAGAGGGAGGATGGGAAGAAGGAGGAGAGAAGGTTCTTCCTTTATGCCCCAGCACAAGAGAACTTTGGGGGTTGGGGGTAGGGGGGAGCGGGTGTGCAGCTTCTCCAAATGGAGGCTGAGTTTCACAAGGCTGGGATCTGTTTTCTGACACAAGGAAGGAGCAGTGAAGAAAAGTCATTGCAGAACATGAGCTTGTCACCTCTGTGTTTACCAAGTGCTCCTTATTTGTACAAGGCAGTTAATGGGAGTACATTTAAAGGAAGCTGGAGGAATCCAGTGTTTTGAAGCTCAAGTTTTTCTATCTTCCATTGATCACATATCTCAATAAATAGACTTGCTGGGTAGAGAGTGGCCTGAGTGACACTCCAAGCAATGATGACTGGGACTTCCCTACCAGCTGGCAGAAGACCCTGCCTCAAATGAAAATGAACACTGGTTCTTGTGTTTAAATACAAAGAACACTGCAATGTGTCCTCCAGGGTCTGACAGATCTCTGTTAGAATGAAACAGGACCCACCAGTGCCTCCGTAGAGGCCCTTGCTTTTCAGATGGGAAAGGCTGATTCATTCCACCTCCCCTTAAAACCTTTGAACAACTGGCCTGAACATCCTTGTTGTCTTCAGAATATGGGCTTCAGGACGTGCTTGGGTTCATGTCTTCTGAATGGAATGTGCCTGGGTTCACACTCTGCTTCTGTGTTTGTTACTCCTAATTTTTGCCCAAGTTCTTTGCTTTTTATGTATCTCACTTTAGTTATCTATAAAATGAGAATTATAACAGGACCTACCACACTGGTTTGTCATGAAGAATAAATGAAATCCTTCCTTTAAAAGTTCTGAACATAAACTCAAAATGATACCTGTCTACAAATATCCATGTACCTCTTGGCTTCTAGAGAAGGATGAGTTAAAATTTTATGATTAGCTCAGTGCTTCCAAAGTCCCAAGCACCCCAGCGTGGCCAAGTTACCCCTCCACTTCCCCGAGCCTCACTTCCATGTGTGTGAAAATAACCAGTGGTAGATTGTTGTTGTTCAGTCATTAAGTTGTGTCCGACTCTTTGAAACCCTAAGAACTGCAGCATGCCAGGCTTCCCTGTCCTTCACTATCTCCCAGAGCTTGCTCACATTCATGTCCATTGAGTCAGTGATGCACCTTATCCTCTGTCACCTCCTTCTCCTCTTGCCCTCAGCCTTTCCCAACATCAGGGTCTTTATCAGTGAGTCAGCTCTTGGCATCAGGCAGCCAAAGTATTGGAGCTTCAGCTTCAGCACCAGTCTTTTCAATTAATATTCAGGGTTAATTTCCTTTAGGATTGACTGGTTTTATCTCCTTGCTCTCCATGGAACCCTCAAGAGTCTTCTCCAGTACTATAGTCCAAAAGCATCAATTCTTCAGTGCTCAGCCTTCTTTATGGTCCAACTCTCACATCTGTACCGTGACTACTGGAAAACCCATAGCTTTGACTATGCAGACTTTTGTCAGCAAAGTGATGTCTCTGCTTTTTAATACGTTATCTAGATGTGTCATAGAATTTATTCCAAGAAGAAAGCCTCTTTTAATTCTATGGCTGCAGTCACTGTCTGCAGTGATTTTGGAGTCCAGTAAAATTAAATCTCTCACTGTTTTCACTTTTTACCCATCTATTTGCCATAAAGTGATGGGACTGGATGCCATGATCTTTGCTTTTTGAAAATGGAGTTTTAAGCCAGCTTTTTCACTCTCCTCTTTCACCTTCATCAATAGTCTCTTTAGCTCCTCTTCACTTTCTGCCATTAAAGTGATATCATCTGCATATCTGAGGTTATTGATATTTCTCCTGGCAGTCTTGATTCCAACTTGTGAGTCATCCAGCCCAGCATTTTGCATGATGTCCTTTGAATACAATTTAAATAAGCAAGGTGACAATATACAGCCTTGATGTATTCCTTTCCCAGTTTTGAACCAGTACATTGTTCCCTGTCCAGTTCTGTTGCTTCTTGTCCTGCATATAGGTTTCTCAAGAGACAGGTAAGGTAATCTGGTAGACTATAAGAAGATCCATGGGCTTGAGGCAAGGGTCAAATGCAAAAAATATAGAAGCTGTCAAATCAACTAAAAATCGGCAGGGATGATTCAACATTTTCCTAGATAGAAATCAGGCTTCTTGCTGTTTTTTGAGCATGCAGATGATATTCTCACCTCAGACCTTCACCCGCACTGGGCTCTCTATTTGGAACTCTCTTCCACCAGCACTTTCCACAGTTAGCTCCAGCTCAAAGACCAAAGACCACTTCCTCAGAACAGTCTCCCTGACTACTCTATCTTAGTTAAGCAACACGCACACACACACACACACACACACACACACAAACTAGTCACTTGCCCTGCATTGTTTTAGGAACCCCACTGATTATATATTTGACATACTTATTTGTGGTCTGGTTGTTCCCTGTCCCCCTCCCACCCCCACCCCACTGGAACATAAACTCCTTGAAGAGCCCTGTCTCTCCTGCAGCTAGAGGAGCAGCTGGTACATGGTAGGTGTCCAGGAATACTTACTTGATGCATTAAAGAATGAATTCTCTGTTACTCTAGTGTTTACTATATCAGTTAACACTGTGGCTGTAATCTTCTACTTACTTGGGTCTCAAGGCATTTGAGTGGCCAGGCTTTGTCAAGGTCACCCAAGGGCAATGATTTTCATGCTATGCTCTCTGGCACAGCTTCCTAAGCCAGACAATTGCTGACACATTCAGCTCTCAGGGCCTTCACCTCCCTCCTAGAGCAGAGTTCTTCCCATATTCTGAATGGGGTTTGATGAGGAAAACCTTGAGAAGCACTGCTCCTGGGAGCCTGTGTGATTCCAGAGAGGTGCCCCAGGATCCCCAGCTTAGCATGGTGTGGCATGGTGTGGTGTGGTATGGCAGGAATCCAGTGGCTTGACTCCTGGGTGCCCCACCCCATTTCCAACACAGCATCTCCACTTCATCGCTTCTTTATGCACTAAATGTCTAGAAATTGTGATATGCAAGAAATGAGTCAACAGCAACTTAAATCAAGACTTGAGTGATCCAGGCAGATGCAGATTATATCCTCGGAGGCACCCTTGCAGACCCTCTACAAAAATAAACATCTACCTTTCAGTGGTGAGTGCCTCATTGACAACAGTCCTCTAAATCACAAATTATCCTGCAGAAGGTCATGTGTCCTTGAACCTTAGAGAGAATGAATTCATTAACCCATTTTCTGAAGAATTTGCAGGAGAGCTGCTGTCTTAGGGAAGTGAGACAGAGCCATAGCACTAGGACATGATCAGAAAAGGCGTGAAGGGAGGGGGGACACCAGAGACCAATGGCCTCTCCCAGTGTCGCCCCTGCTCACACTGGTTATTGGTAAATGCTGTCCCATTGGCCCTACTCTGTCCCTTGCACAGACCTGTTGGCCTGAAGCCATTCATGAGCCGGCAGCCAACACAGCTTCTCATGCAATCCTTCTCCACATATCGTGCCAGGGAAACAGATTTTCAATGGCCTCCATCTGTAGGATATTGCTACCCATTCAGGGGTAAATTTCTAGTTCGGGGTAGCATAATAATTCCCATTAATGATGATATTATTCATGCAGCTAAAATCTGCATGCCCCCAGCTAAAACATTCCCCTGTAGAGGCTGCAACCCTTATCTATTCAGAAATCCTTCATTACAGGTGGGTAATGCGTTTGCTCTGTACAGGAGTGTGACACACAGTAATAGCCTCCCTCATTGTGCCTCTGAATCCTTTAAAACACCAGGGGATTTTTATGTGCACCTTTAATCACTAAGCCCAGACTTCTGTTTGCGAGCATCCTGCTATCAGAGCAGATGATGAGAAGCGGTGCTTTCAAGCCCTGTGTTAGGAGGGTCTCATTTATCGCAAATATCTTCTCCACTCATCCCTGGTGCTGTTGACATTTTGAGCTAAATAATTTTTTGTTGGGGCAGAGCGGCACTATCCTGCACATCGTAGAATGCTTGGCAGCATCCCTGGCCTCTACAAGGTGCCAGTAGCATCCCATCCACAGTGTAACAATCAGAAGTGTCTACAGATATCAAATAGCCCCTCTGGGGCCGAACTCACCCCAGTTGAGAAACAGGAACATAAATATAATGAAAGGAGAGGAGAGATATCCCCTATTGTCCTAAAGCCCAAAATGTGAAACCCAGTCTACACACAAAGAACCCACACAAAAGCAAGAAAGCAGGTATTTTTCGTGTCAGATGAAACAGGTAAGTGGGCGTCCTAGGTGGCTCAGTGGTAAAGAATCTGCCTGCCAATGCAGGAGACATGGGTTCTATCCATGACTCTGGAATATTCTTTGGAATAGGAAATCGCAGACAACTCCAGTATTTTTGCCTGGAAAATTCCATGGAGAGAGGAGCCTAGTGGGCTACAGTCCAAAGGGCAGCAAAGAGTCAAACAAGACTAAGTGACTGAGCACAAGCACAGCAACAACGGTCTCCAAGTAGCGACGGGAGCAGGAAAATTAACTTGGGTTTTATGGGTTTTAAATTAAATAAGTTAAGAATCCCTGATGAGAAAGGGTGATAGAGATCATTCTGGACGACTCCCCCATGATACTTGGGAGAAAACTCAAAAATGATAAGTAACTTCTGAATGGTCTCACAGTAATGATGACAGAGCCTGGACTCATTATTCAGGTGCCCAGACTCCCAGTTTTTAGCTTGCTTCTTTCTAATTTATTCATTTATTTATTCATCAGGCATGTATTTTACATTTAATCCAACGTAAAGGACTGAGCCAAGGTTTGCAGATGAAAAAAGAGGCATATTCCCCAATAACGACAATGAAGACCATTCATCAGATACCTCTTATGGATCCATGGATGAGGCGCTTTAGGTACATCATGTCAGTCAATCCTCATTTAAAAAAAAACAAAAATCTATGAGGTTGGTACTAGTTCCTCACTGGTGATATTGATGGGTGCAATTAGACAATGGAGCCCCTTAACTCAAGTGACATTTACAAAGCCCAGCATTGTAACTGGAAATGTGCCAAGTGTCCTTTAGGAGTGATGTATCCACCAGAGCAGAGAGAAGTCTACAGTCCCTCACTGCTGGTAAAGGAACCATCACCATCTGCCAGCTACACATGATGAGTGGCAAAAGAAGGGACAGCAGCAGCAGCACAGAGCTAGGGTCAAACCCTGGCTCTGCCCTTTTTCTTTGCATCTTTTGAGCTAATCATATAAGCTCACTGGACCTTGGTTTCCCTGTTTGTAAAATAAAGACTTTAAGACATTCAGTAGGCAGTTAGTGTGGCTATGAAATAGATCATATCTTAAAGTCACCTCATGTAGCCCCCCGTAAGAGTGAATGTTCACTATTTCCTTTTCTTACTTTTTCTGCATGTTGGTTTCTTTATCTATAAAATGGAGATAATAAAAGTAGTTACTTAGTAAAGTTGTGAGGACTAAGAATGTATATATTGGATTAGCCAGAAAGTTCCTTCAGGTTTTCCACACAGTATTTCCATACCAGAAAATGTATAGGGACTAGAGGTTAATACATATCAGATTTAGTTATTTTTTCAAATGCAAATAGCTCTGGAATAACATTAGTAGATGAATCAAAGGTGAGGATTCACAGATGCACCAAAGAGATGAAATATGCTTTCCTTCCAATGCCCACTTCCCTTCCTGCTCATTTTGTGGATGAACAAGTAAGAAATCTAAGACCTTAAAAATGGAATAATTTTCCCAAGAGTTCTTGGTAAGCTGCTTTGTACCTCCAAGAGCTACCCTGAATCTGGCTGGAAGAAAGTTTCCTGTGGGTCAAAAAAATGACATACATACCGGTCACAGACTGTCCATATTGAGGTCTCACTACAAATTTCATTGTGCAATTATTTAATTTGAAGAGTCAAAAATTACTCTGTTGTAACTAACAACAGAGTAATGCCCATGTAAAAATACTGCCACAGCTCCTGCAGGGTCACCCCCAATTGGAGATGCCACTGAGTCACTCAGTTCTCAGCAATTATCACTGCTTCAGAAAGCCTTTCTCTGACTATTCTATCAAAAATAACATGTCTTCCACTAAAGGTAACATTGCCTATATCATATCAGGCTTCTCAAAATTGATGTATTGAAATCTAATCCCCAGTAGGGTGGGGTTTGGGAGGTGATTAGATCACAAGGATGGAGACTCATGAATGAGATTTAGTGCCCTTAAAAAAGAGAGCCCAGAGAACCCCCTTGGCTCTCCCACCATGCAAGGATACAGAGAGAAGACAGCCATCTATGAAACAGGAAACCGGGCTTCACCAGACAAGGAATATCTGGCACCTTGATCTAAGACTTCCCAACCTCCAGAGCTGTGAGCCATAAATTCTGTTGTTTACATTATTCATGAACCACCGAGTCTATAGTATTTGTTTATAGCAGCCCAAATGGACTAAGGTACTTGGCTAATTGCTTATGTTCTCAGAGGTTTAGGTTCTTCTTCTGCAAAACTAGGATAATAATACATTCCTCAGAGACTTCTTACGATGACTAAATGAATTAATACGTGCAAAGTGCTTAGCACATGTCAGGGCCAAAAAGTGATATTTATCATTATAATTCTGAGCTTGCTTAGGTGTAAACCTCAAGAGGAAAAGTCAATACCAGTGCAGGCTTTAAAAATACCCCTTTGAAAGGTAAGAAAAATTTCGTGCAACAGGACTCCATAAATTGCTCTTTCACTGTGCCTGACAGTGTTAAAGCAGCTTCCCCAAGGACCTCTAATTCATCAGGAGAATCTGCTTCCTCCCTCACGTTTCTGCTCGCTCTCTTTTCTCCCATCTGCACCATTAGCAGGGAGCAGATTGCCAGAGACCTGGGAAAGCACCTGGAAAGCAGAAACGCCATACCATGAGCGGGTGAGGCTCTGGAGCCCGTACAGGTAATGGGGTCGAAAATGAAGATGTATTAGGGAAGAGGAGTTACAACTCTGCTGATTAAGTGATGAAGTGAATGGAAATGAAAAACACGGCATCAATTATTAAGTGATCTTCGCAGCTCCAGGCAAAGGTAACGGATGAAGGAGGCTGGATACTGTTGAAGGTTATAGAATGATCCGGCACCTGTAACCTGAGGCCTCGCTGTGACACAAAGGAGGTGACTTTACTCCCAGTGTTTTCTATATTTGTTCATGGTTTCTATCTTTTCAAAGATGTTATCAATTCTCTGGTTAGCTGGCTCTGCTCACTGAATAAGTATAGGAAATATCTTCAGATTAACACACAGATAAAAACACAAGTTTCTGCCTATAACCTGAAAAATTGAGCTGAAATATTTCAATAAGCCATTTTGGATTCTAGATGCAGTGTTGTGCTTAGTTGCTCAGGCATGTCTGACTCTTTGTGACCCCACGAACTGTAGCCCGCCGGGCTCCTCTGTCCGTGGGATTTTCCAAGCAAAAATACTGGAGTGGGTTGTCTTGCCCTCCTCAGGGAATTTTACCAACCCAGCGATCAAACCCAGGTCTTCAGTACTACAGGCAGATTCTTTACCAACTGAGTTTGTAGGGAAGCCCAAGAATACAGAAGTGGGTAGCCTATCCCTTCTCCAAGGGATTCTCCCATGAATTTTAGTTCAGTTCTGTTCAGTTCAGTTCAGTCGCTCAGCTGTGTCCGACTCTTGGCGACCCCATGAATCACAGCACACCAGGCCTCCCTGTCCATCACCAGCTCCCGGAGTTCACTCAAACTCATGTCCATTGAGTCAGTGATGATGTAGATTCTTGTAAATAGAAACTGTTGTGAAAATTTGCCCCATGTATAGACACTTTGGGCTTCCCTGGTGGCTCATACGGTAAAGAATCTGCCTGCAATGCAGGAGACCGAGGTTCCATCCCTGGGTTGGGAAGATCCCCTTGGAGCAGGAAGTGGCTAGCCACTCCAGAATTCTTGCCTGGAGCATACCATGGACAGAGGAGTCTGGTGGGCTACAGTCCATGGGGTCACAAAGAGTCACACACAACTAAGCAACTAAAAACGCACACACACACACACACACACACATTAATAGGTACCTTGGGAGGGGGAGGCTTGAGTATATTTATCAAGTGATGTATTCTTCACTACTTTAAGTTGTGATAGTGGTTTCTCCCCTGACCACAGGTACTTGCTTGAATTGAAATTTCTCTCTCTGTTTTTCTCTGTCTTCTCTCTTTCTATCTCTCTCTGTCTCTCTTTTTTATCTAAGGACACAGTCTCTGGCAGTTTCCTAGAGGAAAGATTTTGTGGCTTAGAGGTTGGGTTAGCAAAGATCATGCAAGATGCCATTGCAGAGGAAAGCAAAGAAGAGATACCTCACAACTCCTGGGAGAGACTGATTGTCTTGGCTGGCAAAGACTTTCCCAGTTCCCCCATCTCACTTCCTAGGAGCCTCATTGTGCTTCCTGTTCTGTCCAGGGATTACAGGAGAGGGAACCTGATAATTAACTCTCTTCTCCTTGAAACTTTCTTAGTTTGAGGGAGGATCTCAAGTCTCACAAAGGTAATTAGCTGATTTATATGAGGCTAGAAGTCTCTTAATCACATTTCAGACAAATGGTCATTCAGACTCTGCTTGAATACCTCTTATGATGGTAAACTCATTACCTACAAAAATAGGTCATGCCATTTCTGAACAATTCTTCTTGGCCAGGAGGCCAATTGGTACAAATAAACATTTCCATTAATTAGTCAATCAACTAATAACATTAATTCAAAGCTAAGGATGAAAACACAGCCAGAGCAAGAAAGGTTAATCACAATCCGATTATATATCCTTCCCCCAAACCTTCTTTCCTACAGCACCGCTGGCCCATGCACTAAACAATGAATCAGGAAGCATGGAAATCTTTTTGTCAGTTTGGTCTCTGTCCACATTTGAACAGCTAGAAGGATAGTATCAAAAGAACAACAAAAACTTACTTAGGAAACATTATAAAGCACTCTGCCTCCATTAGATTAAAGCTGGGGAGTCATAAAAAATGCTTTTGTGGCTCTTTTTGTCCATAGTTCTTTGTGTAAAATTGTGTTTTTTATTCTGGTGACAGAAGTAATATGTTTTCATTGTAGAAAATTCAAAAACATGGTAAAGCACAAAGAAGAAAATAAAAATCATCCATAACCCCACTATCCACAGATAAATACTGTCATATTGAAGTATATGCTTCCAGAGGGTTTTGTTTCTTTGTTATATTACTTAATCGGGATTATATTTTTCATAGTGTTTTATAATTTGCTTTTATTTAACATAACAATCTATTATGAACATTTTAACAAGTTACTAGATTTCTTCTTCAATGTAATCTTTAATGGTTATAGTATTTGTATACATACAGGTATATAACCTGTTTATACATACTTTTGTTTACAGTATACACATATGCCATCTGTTTATATATCTGTTTGTAATGTTGTTGATGGGCCCCTAGGCTGTTAGCAGCTTCACATAATATAATATTACACATGACAGATCAGGACCTCTGGGACTACAGAGGAAGAGCCCAGAATCTAGACTTCAAGGGTCAAAGAGAGTTTCCTGGAAGGTGTGACAATGAATATTACTTTTCAGATTAGAACGTACAATAGCATACATTATCTGTTTAGTCTTCATGGTCAACCAAGACGGTCTTACCATTTTCCTTGTCCAATTAAACTTTAGACAAACTTTTTCCTGACTCTAAGCCCTGACCTCCCATCTCTTAAAGCATTTACTTCAGAAAAATCTGTCAGTTCTTTCTTTGCTCCTTTGACAGGTCAATCTTTTTAAAAGCTTCTTGCCAATTTTAGGGAACAAGAAGGTCTTTCTCAAGGACCTGGGAGCCATTCATTGGAAATGTAATCTTGGAGGACAAGGATGCCCCTTTGTCTAAGTTTCCCTGATAAGGCAGGAGCCTAACTTTGGCAGGCACCTTGCTCCAAGCTAACTACCTCAGATCATGAGAAAGTTTACTTTTTCTTTCAGTGAAGCCAATTAGCAAACACAGATGGCCTGGAATTTGCCCTCATGTTTGCTCTTAAAAGCTCTCCAGTTCTTGGTTTCAGCAGTTAAGCTCAAACTGTGTTCTGGCCTCTCTTCCTTATTGGAATAGTCTTCAGTAGAGTCTTCTTTGCCTATTAGACAATCTTTGTCTCAACACCATGAAAGTTTCAAGAGATGTCATACCTCATTGTGCAAGTGAGGAAAACATGCCAACAAGAGAAGTAAAGTAGCTAAGAAATTTGAGAGCACCCAGAGTGGATACTAGTAAAGTGTTTGAGTTATCTTTGAATGGCCACATGCTGAGCTGCTATAAAGAAGTTGAGATTAACTGAAGCAGTTGTGTTATGCCGATGAGAGTTCTGAAAGTTCAGTGGCTGCTCTGTGGCTTCTTCACCCACAAAATGAGAACAGTAATAGTACCCAATTACAGGGTTGTTGTGAAGGTGAAATGAGTTAGCACATGAGAAATAGCCATTCCTGGTACACAGAGAGTGCTGTTCTTATGAACAGCATTACAATTATTACCAAGGAAGAGCACCGATTCTAGATTCAAAATAGACTGGGAACCAATGCCAGCTGCATCACTTACTGAGTGAATTATGCAATTAATTTGTGTCCTTATAGATTGTTCAAAGGTTTAAATTGAGTAGTACATGCAAAACAAATCATTTACATTGGTCCTGTGGTGAGCAGAATTCTAAAATGGCCTTTAAGGTTGCTAGTACCAACTTATTCATTTAAACACTAATATAAAACCTGTAACCTGTAATCTATAACCCTTTATAGGCACCGCTTATAAAGGAATTTTGTAAATGCAATTAAAATCCCAAATCAGTTAACCTTAAAATACAAAGATAGCTGCAAAGGTATACTCTAATCACTCATGCCTTTTAGAAGCAAAAATTTCCTTGGCTGGTCAAAGAAGAGAAAGAAAAATTCCAAAAGTGAGAAAAATTCAGTGTGCAGTTGATGTCTGAAGTTGTAGGGGGCCACACGGAAGGACCTGAGAGCAGCCTCCTGGGGCTGAGGGTGTATGCCTGTGTGCGTGCTAAGCCGTTTCAGTCATGTCCAACTCTTTGCAACCTTATGTACTGTAGATTGCCAGGCTCCTCTGTCCATGGGATTCTCCAGGCAAGAATACTGGAGTGGGTTGCCATGCCTTCCTCCAGGGATCTTCGCAATCCAGGGATCAATGCACATTTCTTATGTCTCCTGCATTGGCAGGCGGGTTCTTTACCACTAGTGAGCAGCAAAAACCATTCCTACATCTCAGAGAACCTACGCTCCAGAGAACTGAGTTCTCCCAACAACCCTCATGAGAGTACAAGTAGGCTTTTCCCCACATCCTACAGATGAGAGCACCACTTGGCCTATATCTTCATTGCAGCCTGTAAGACTGTAAGAAGGTAGCCAAGCCTGCCCCAACTTCTGATCTACAGAACCATGAGATAATAAATGAGAGTCATATTAAGCCACTACATTTGCGTTCATTTGTTATGCATAAGTAGAAAACTAACACAGTCCATTAGTTACATGGGAAGTTTCTTTTTTTACCCCAAACCTCTTTAACCACTGTCAAACTCAAATCAAAGGCAGATCCAGGGGCAGCCATGTAACACACTCTTTCCGGGTGCCAATATCCCCTGACCCAAGGTCAAAGTATTACACTATTCCCCAAAAGATACCCTGGCCACTCAAGCCGATGTCCTGGTTAAAAGTCTAGGGCAGCCTCCAGAGTCCCTTTGAACATATACTTGCTTTTCAAGCCTCAGCACCAGTGTACTAAAGAGATCAGACTGTTTTCAAAATTGAGAATCTCAGGCAAGTCCATTTGTCCCTTTTTATTGACATTTCTGACCTTGCTGGAAAAACGTGTTATATTCTGTTATAAAAATTATCAGAGAGTGCAGCTTGCTGAGTGATGTTTTATATTAAAGGACAGAACATTCAATGCCACTCTCCTTGAAGAAGTCCTACTGCCACTAAAAATCTCTAGGATCTTGGTGAGACTTTTTTCCCCCCTAATGTCAAGCAAGTCCTCTTTGTTAAGTGGGCCTCAATGTTAGCAAGTAGGTGGAACCATAGTGTGACATTTTCTTGATTGAATCTCTCCAGCAAGTTTAAGTACAGTTTTAAATCTAAAAGAAAGGCTTAGGCCTTATAAGAAAAAAAAAATTATTTTCTAAAAGTTCTTGGTGATTATCAAGGATACTTGTGAACACTGAGTTTGTTTAGATGTTGCTTCTTTTGACAAGTCTCAAAACAAAACCCCAAATCAAATTAGGATCAAATAAACATAAGTCCTCTGGGCTCTACATTATCCTATTCAGATGTCTTCAGATAGAAAACTTGTTCTGTTTAGGATAACCCTACTATATATCTACCCTAATCTACAGTGAAAGAGTGTCCATGTTGGCCAGTATTCATTCAGACTTTAATTAAGTGTTTACTGATATATGTTAGGGACAATGACAGATGCTGGAGATGCAAGTTTGAAGGAGATATAATCCATATGTTGAAATAGAAAAGGCAGATATTAACCTGTATAAGGAAATCAAGCTACCCTTTCATCCTTTCCTATGAATGGATCAAAATTAAAAGCTGATGGGATTCCCTCATGGCTCAGATGGTTAAAAAAAATAATAATAATTAATTAAAAGCTGTATTGTGTTTTACAATAAGATAGTTGGACAACTGAGGGTCAACTCCTACTGGCCTAACTACTAGCTATGTAACCTTGGACAGATCATTTAAGTTCTCCAAACCCCACTTCCGTCATCTATAAAATGGTGGGGGGATATAATGATAATAAGATAATGAAAGTATTGTGCTGATGCAAGGAGATGGTCCATGTAAAACACTTAGCACAGTGCCAGGTCCATAGCAAACAAGGGGTGATGATGATTACCATTATTATAATGGTGATGATAATAAAAGGCCTTACTTGGCACATACTAGTACTAGGAAGATGGATTTTTCTGTATGATTAGTGAAACAGCTAAAGCTCTGGCTCCCATGAGCTGTGGCTTTTCTAATTTGTCCCTGTAGATTGCTTGTCAGCACAGGGCAGGAGGTCTCAGTCTTCCTGCAGGGATGTCATTCCCACCTGGAGAGGTTTAGGGTAATAAGGCATGAGACCTGTGAGAAGACATGTTCAGTTTGGGAAGCTTCCCAGAAAAGGACAATTTTCTAGGTGGACTAGAAGAGAAGAACCAGTGTTGACAAAATGTTCTGATCCATGCAGAGGTAGTTGGAATGGCTAGATCGTGTGTGAGAGAAAGGAAACAGTAAAAGTGGAGACCACTAAAGTAAGGAGAATCTTGTGAAAAATGTCCTGTACCATGTCAGGGCGTTGAATGCTGAAGCATATTGTGTGGGGTTGTGGTATGTTCAAGTCTACACTTTTAAAAAGGTCACCCCTAGCAACCATGAGGTTGGATTTATAGAAAGGCAAAATGAGAGGCTGGGATCTCAGAAGGCTTTTATGCTGGAGAGGAAGGAAGGGGGTGGTTATGAAAACAGTCATTATGATGTGGACTGTGGCACAGAACCATAAAGGAATATGACATAGTGTAGTATGGACCCTACATGTATAGTAGACCATGACCCCTGTAAAGTAAAAAGCCCCACAGTGTCTTGCTGATGCGACAGTAGGAGTTAACTGCTCTCTACTTTTTGAGCCATCTTCTCCCCTTCTGATGTGAAAATCTGAGTTTCCAGTTACTCTCATGACTTAGCCTCCATCTCGTAATCTCTTGGTCCATGTTAAGCCTTAGTCTAACTGCATACTTTGTGCAAATCTCCAAGACCTAAAGAGTTTTTTCAAAGGCATAAAAGGTAACTAATTTTACACAAACCACATTTCCACTTCTTCATAGCCTGCCTTCCTCTGGAGAGAAAGAAACCAAGTTTGGGATAATTAGGATGTGGGGAATGGTACTATCCCAGTAACAGCTAGCAACTAGGGTTATGACTCTATTACCACTTCCTGTGCAGGGAAGATATTTTCATTTTAAGGGCTGCAAATTCCCTATTAAACCAAAAAAATATGAATTAATTCACCTGCAGCATTTTCTGTTGTTGATTTTCTCTTTTGATCCCCTTATCTTCCTAGTCATTCTGAACTGAATTCAAATCAGTACCTTACACCTTTGCAATGAACAACATTTAAATAAATTTCTGGTTTGAAAATTGTCTTACTGATTAATTTTCATCTTTAAAAGATATTACCAATGTTGTATTTGCATTTAGTTAAAGAAACCAGGGCTTCCCAGGTGGCTCAGGGGTAAAGAAACTGCCTGCCAATGCAGGAAACATAAGAGATGCAGGTTCATTCCCTGAGTTGGGAAGATCCCCTGGAGAAGGGCATGGCAACCCACTCCAGTATTCTTGCCTGGAGAATCCCATGGACAGAGGAACCTAGCAGGCTATAATCCATGGGGTAACAAACAGTCGGACACAACTGAAGTGACTTAGCATGCATGCAAAGAAATGAAATTACTCCCACTCACAATACCTATACCTAGGTGAAGAATGCACAATTGGCAAAAGTTATAATGATTTACTCTTTGGTTGATTTATTGATTCTGCTTTTCAGATCTGATAATAGAGAGTAGTTTTTATTATTATTATTATGCTTTTATATTTCAAAACAAGATATATCCTGAAAATCACTATGAAAACTAAAGTGCACTCATTTTTAAGTCACAAATGAGCTGAAATTGATAAAAATAGATTTTTTTGTTTTTACTTCTAAGTCTGTGCAAGAAACTACTAGCAATTCAACAGGCATGAGAGTAATAAATATTTCTTGATTACAAACATTTTACCAGGCTCCAGAAGATTGTCCATTACTTTTTTTTTTATTTTATTTTATTTTTAAACTTTACGTAATTGTATTAGTTTTGCCAAATATCAAAATGAATCCACCACAGGTATACATGTGTTCCCCATCCTGTACCCTCCTCCCTCCTCCCTCCCCATACCATCCCTCTGGGTCGTCCCAGTGCTCTAGCCCCAAGCATCCAGTATCGTGCATTGACCCTGGACTGGCATCTCGTTTCATACATGATATTTTACATGTTTCGATGCCATTCTCCCAAATCCTCCCACCCTCTCCCTCTCCCACAGAGTCCATAAGACTGTTCTATACATCAGTGTCTCTTTTGCTGTCTCGTACACAGGGTTATTGTTACCATCTTTCTAAATTCCATATATATGCGTTAGTATACTGTATTGGTGTTTTTCCTTCTGGCTTACTTCACTCTGTATAATAGGCTCCAGTTTCATCCACCTCATTAGAACTGATTCAAATGTATTCTTTTTAATGGCTGAGTAATACTCCATTGTGTATATGTACCACTGCTTTCTTATCCATTCATCTGCTGATGGACATCTAGGTTGCTTCCATGTCCTGGCTATTATAAACAGTGCTGCGATGAACATTGGGGTACACGTGTCTCTTTCCCTTCTGGTTTCCTCAGTGTGTATGCCCAGCAGTGGGATTGCTGGATCATAAGGCAGTTCTATTTCCAGTTTTTTAAGGAATCTCCACACTGTTCTCCATAGTGGCTGTACTAGTCATGATTTCCTATGCCTGGACTTGAAGAAAAATTTACATTTGAACAAAAGAGGTTCTAGCATCTGTTCTAACATATATTTTTGATGTCACCAATTTGTTCCATTTTCAATCTCCCCATCAATATTTGGTATGCTTAAAAGTTGATCTTTAATCAACATGATTATATAATTTAATGACATAGGAAATTGCCCATTAAAGTTAATTTCAAAATAAAAGCAAAATGAAGAGAGATAACTATTTAAATAAATGTATTGACTTCTTTAAAATCTCAGCTAAAATGTATATTCATCAAGGTCAGTATCCACACCTATTTGTTTCTTGTTTCTCTGATTCCCTTTTGTCATATTTCTATAAATAGTGCTCCATAAATTTTAATTAAGTAATTGTAGTCATGCCGCAGGTTGACATTCATGTCCCACACTCAGCTAGAACATACAACAGTGAATCAGGACAGAGCCTCTGCCACAACCACAAGAAACAAGTAGCAGCCCAAAAACCCAGACTCTAGATGTTAGTCATCTAATGAGACACATAACTTTCAGCAATTTCTATTCCATTTTCTTCACATGGAATTTTTTTGTCCACTAAGACCTCACAACAACATTTTTTGTACAAATATGCTATTTTATCTAAGCAGAGACTATGATAGATTACAATAGCTCTTTGGTCAAATATTAAAAACATAGGGAAACTTGGGAAGATAGTCTTTTGGTTTCCCCAACCCAGAGTGCTTAAGCTGATTTTAGGCAATTAGCTATCAAGGCTGAATTTTCTTCCTGCCATTTGTTTTGTTTTCTCTGGAGGAACCAATCCATCTACTGCTCCTACAAATATTCCTGAGGCATCTACTATTGGCCAGGCCCTATGCCAAATGGGAAAGTAAATAACAAATACAGTCCCTGACCTCAGGTAGTTTATAATCAGGTAGAGAAAATCTGTAACCGCTTAAAGTATTACATTAGTTTCTGACTGCAGTTCCCTGTGAATATGACCTGACAGGAGGCTGTGAGGTAAAGCTCAAAGGAAATCGTGTGTGTAAAATGATAAGTTTAAAGCCTGGGACAGTTCAAGTACCCCCACCAGCCCTTGCATAAGATCATGGAATCAGGGCCCCTGGGTACAGACACTGGGAGTGCTGAAAGAGCCTCTTTCCTGAGAGATGAGTGGAAATGGTACTATTATGGGTGACTGAGAATGCAATGGAACCTGGAAAGAAGAGGTACTGAAGATATTATTTTCCATGTGGAGCTTTTGAGAGGATAAAGCTAAAGCCAAAATAATTTTCTTTCCTTGAATATCAACTGTTAAATACCAATTCTTCTTTTGTGTACATTCTTCATTTTCTTGGCACTTGCCTGCCTTTCTAAGGTAGTTCTATAAGCCCTTCGCTGAATGACTTCAGTAGTTACTGTGCACTAGCACTACCATGCCAAGAAGTGTGCACAAGGCACCCTGCTGAGCCCTCCAAGGAAGAGCTGCTCTGCCCGGAGAAGGAGGGTGGGGTGGCCTTACCGTCGGACTGCAGGCATGTAACACAGCACATGGGCTTGGACCAACACAATTCTCTGCCAAATTTCTAGTCACTGGGATATTACTCTTCCAAAACCTGCAGGTCATCCTGGATCTCCTCTCTCTCTCTCTCTGTCTCTCTCTCTCTCTCTCTTTCCCTCGATTCTTTTGTTTCATCAACAATCAAGTACTTAAGATTCTGCCTTCTAAATACTTCTCAAAATGGCCTCTCCTCTCTACCTGACTCCATTGGACTTCGGCTGTGGCTTCCTTCTTTACTTTGTTGCCTTCAGCCCTTCAGCTCCTTAACATGTTTTCCAAAGTCCTTTACAACCTGTCTCTTACCTGACTCTCCTGCCACATACTCCACAGTGCAGTCTGCACTTTTTCCTCCAGCACACATGCTGGTCTTTGGTCTAGGATGCTCTCTCCAAACTCATGTTTCTCCTTTGAGGAAATATAATGACATTATCTCCACATATGGTGACTAACTTGTCCAGATTTATATGGGAATTGCTAGGGTTTACACTGGAAGTCCCATATCCCAGGAAATTCTGCTCAATAGCCCCCTTCCCTGGTGGCTCAGATCGTAAAGCGTCGGCCTACAATGCGGGAGACCCGGGTTCAATCCCTGGGTTGAGAAGATCTCCTGGAAAAGGAAATGGCAACCCACTCCAGTATTCTTGCCTGGAAAATCCCATAGACGGAGGAATCTGGTAGGCTATAGTCCATGGGATCGCAAAGAGTCAGACACAGCTGAGCGACTTCACTTCACCCCGCTTCTCTAAGCTTTCCTCTCCCCTCAGGTCAGTACATCTTTGTGCTCCCATAGTGCAGGCATGCTGTCCTCACCACGCTGTAGTCTAATTATAGATTTATTTATCTTGACTCACCCTTTGACTCTAAGCTCCTTGAGGGCATATTTATTTTCTTCTTTGAATGCAATAAGCACTTAGTAGGCGGAGCCTGGCAGGCTGCGGTCTATGGGGTCACACAGAGTCGGACACGACTGAAGCGACTTAGCAGCAGCAGCAGCAGCAGAAAGAGAAGGAAGGAGAGAAAGACGGAACAAAAGAAAGAACACAAGACCGAAGTTATGTTATAGTAAATCTCGTTGAACTCCAGCTGACAAAGACATTAAACACTTCTCCATCACCATGCTTTTTAAACACGGAGTATCTGTTGACTTAGTTTTTCTTCCTAAGTGCACTTCTTTCTACAACGCATGGGGACTTCCCTGCAGGAAAAATGGTTAAGACTCCATGCTTCCATTGCAAGTGCTGCAGGCTCAGTGTCTGGTCAGGGAGCTTAAAATATCAGGTGCTACATGGTGAAGCCAAAAATAATAATAATAAAAAATAAAGACAATTTTTTTAAAAAATTAAGAAAACATTCATGGGAGTAGAGAGCAGTATACTACTCAATAGGATATCTTTTCCAGGAATATACTGAGTGGGGACTAAGAATAAATGCTAAAAAGCTGCTGTAACAAATAAGTACCAACACTTCAATAGTGGGACATAATAGAAGTTTAGTTTTCATTTAGATAAAGTTGAATTTAGAAAGCAAGTGCTCTTCTACAGCAGACACCTCTCCTCCATGTGGTCAGAGTCCCAGGCTCTTTGGGGCTAATATCTCTGCCATTCCCTTGAATTTAGAGTCCTCTAAGCCTAGACAACACAGAAAAATAGCCTAGAGGATAGATTATGGGAGGCTACATAGGTCAGTCCTGATGAGGTTTGTGCACATCACTTCCCTCTCAAGCCATTGGCTAGAACTTGGCCCATAGCCACAACTATCTGCATAGAAGCTGGGAAAGGCAACCTGTGTGCCCAAGAAGTAGCAAAAACAGGTTTGATGAATGACTACTCAGCTTCTGCCACTTCACTGAAACGAAATGTACTCCTACTAGCTGGGCAAACTTGAGGAAGGAAGTTAGTCTCTCTCAGACCCAGTTTTCTTACCAGTAAAATGGGAATAATAATGGTGCTTAACTCGAGGTTGTGAGATGAGGCTCAGATGAGGTAATAGATGTAAAATGACAAGCAAAGCCTGACATAGTCTATGTGCTTCATAAATGTGCATTAATTATGATTATGATTATTACCTACTGCTATTACTATTATTACTGGTATTACCACTACCACTTTATGCCAAGGACATTTTGAGCAAGAAGTTATCATTAAAACTGTTTTCTGGAGCCCATAAAAATTTTCTTCTGGAGCCATAGCTGCCTTCACACAGTCGGGTCATTTCCTCCATCAACCCCAGCCTCAGGTCTTCCAACTGCCCTTTTTAATCCTAAGCCACTAGGAGGAGAGAAGCAGAGAGTTCAGTTCTTTGACCACATATATACTAAATAGCAAGCTTTACAAGTGGCAGTATTATCCATCATCAGACAATGATAAACTATAATGAAATACAATTTCACTTGTACTCAACCATGTATTTTATGAAGCAGCATAAAGTTTTACCATTAGCCTCAAAACACCTATGATTCCTTTTGTTCTATTTTCCTGGGCACCTTCAACAAAAACAACTATTGATTTTGAGTTGTCTGAAGTACACTCTGTAAAAAATTACCCTCAGTCCGTGGCTTTCTTTTTACTACACTCCGATAATGAGGGAAAATAGGAAAGCAGAGAAATACACATCCAAGAGAGTTGCATGGAATCTTACGGTTAATGGCAACCTCCATTTTAATTGTCCTCAAACCTGAATCTAGAAACCAAAATCCTAGCACTGCAGATCTGTCTCGAATAGAAACCTACATTCTTTCTAATACCAAACTGAGTCAAAACAGAGACAATAGAGAAATATTATTTCAATTTCACAAAAGACTCTTCTCTTCATAGGTTTTTAAATGACCCATTATCATATTTGATCCTCACAACACCCCATGATGGAGATAACATGTTCCATGTTTAATAAAATAAAGTTTTGAAGTTAGTTAAGAGGTTGCTCAAGGTGATAAAGAAGTACTATGCTGGTAATAAGAACCCAATTCTTCTGTTCTAATTCTTGGACCATCATTCATTCCTCATTGTGGAATTCTTTAAAAAGTCAGGAGGATTTAATTCTGCAATGGATGCAAGGATAAGGTGTGAGTTCCAAGAGTGAAGCCCTTAGAACTGAAGTCACACAACACCTGAACCAGATCGTACTTACTCCAGCCGCCAAAAGGAACACGGGCAGCCATGAAGTCTCCTGCATCCTTAGAGGAGAAAGATGCATCTCTCCCAGCTTTATTTGGGGTCATGGACTTTGGACTATATTGAGGTTGTGATGTGTTTTTCACAGTTCTTGGGTCCTTTGTCTCTCCCCCTAAGCCCACATATTTCCAAGCTTGGCTCCTTTGGCATACACTCTTCTACTTAGGGGCATCCTGGTTTTTGATAGTGCATGATAAGAATTCCACAATGAGGAATAAGTGATGCTCCAGGAATTAGAACAGAAAAATTGGATTCTTGTCACCAGCATACTACTTCCTTACTACCTTGGGCAGTAGACACAGTGGCTTGTATGAAAGGAAGCTTTTCAAACAGTGGCGGTTTATTTCTTTTCCTTGCTTATTTCCCCAAAATGCCTGCAGAAAAGAAAGATACTCAGCATCTGAGCGGCTGTGGACAATTCACAAGGACATGCTTATTTCTTCCTAAATGATGGGAATTTATTTTCAGATTATAATTTAAAACACAGAGCTGACCCCAAACCATTATCCCAGTTACTTACTAATCCTCTCTAGCTTGTGTATTTCATGACTGTGTGCAATTTCCTTTGTTTTATTATGTTGCGTTTTACCACCCCGCTCCCCCCGACTGCTCTGCTCAAGCTTGATGTAAGGTATGTAGGTGGGGGTGGTGGGTACACATGGAGGCATCTGCACTGCATCTGTCTCACCACAGCACTGTCACCTATGAGCAGAGATCCTTCTACAGAGGCACTAAAACCACCTCCAGGAGACACAGATGCTCCATAGCTTCCTAGAATCATTTGGAAACAAAGTTGCCTGTGTACACCCATAATTGTCAAACTCATTTGTAGCCTCTGCATTGCCACCACCAACCCCCACTGCCTTCTCTTACCCTAAATTGTTCCCTGAAAATGTAAGTTCCTCCCAAGCATGTGTTACCCAAAGAATAAATGCAATCATCTTACAGAAGCATTTTTGCAGGAAGACAATAATAAAGAATGACTAGAAGAAACTGGTGGCAAGTCAAAAGCTAGTAGCAGCTGATAGCTTTTGTACAACCTGTCTCAGGCAATTTGGTAAGGGTGATTTCAACCCACCCACGGGAGACACCCAGCCGGTTAATCGTCTGCCCCAATCTGCATCAGATCTTTCCAGCAACGGCCTCCTCCCCCAAGTCATCGAAATGAAAAGGCAAGTTAGTACACCTTCGCCATTAGCTGTTCACTGCAGTGCCGTCTTGTTTCACCTGAACTTTGTCATTTGGAGGCTAATGTTAGATAAAAAAGATAAAAGGCTGCTTTACATTTTATCTAGCCTGTTTTTGGAGTTTGAAAGGCTTCTGTTCTTCAACAAAGCCCTCAGTAGCTTGGCAAATGTGACAAGTGTGATTAGGCTGGAACGTCATTTTAACAGTCAAACTCAAGGTAGTGCGAGTTTCACAGGACAATGAGAACTATCGCTAGAGCCCTTCCTCCATCACCAGGTCCTGGCAGAGAGCTGAGTGCTACTCCAATATGCATTCCCATCAACACACAGCACAGAGGTCTTCAGGGCACAGTGAACGCCTTTCCAATTGAATTGAATGCAAAGGAGTTTATATTGAAATAGCCAAAGGATCCTTTTCCTCTCAAAAAGGTCTCCTGGTGGGTGATTTTCATTTTAAGGTCTCCTGGTGGGTGATTTTCATTTTCTCCTTGGCCTTTTCTACATTTTTTTCAGGTTCTCTGACACAAACATTTATTACTTTCATAATCACTTACTTGAAAATCAGTTGTATAAAAATGAAGACTCCTGAGACCCTGCCTCCAAGAGGGTAAATTTCTATTCTGAAAAATACATAAAATGCAGGTTTTGCTGTGATCCCTACAACCTTAGATTTATGAAATGATCATCAGCATAGAGAGAGGGAAATGGTGTCCTGGACCAAATCCTATACATCTCTGTAGCTCCCAGGACACAGTGATATATTAAAACCGTATATGTACATCAGGTACCTCATATACATACGTGCAGTACACATGTGTGCAAAAGCTCTGACTAAAGCTTCACAGTTTCAGCTTAAGCATTTAGGTAACATTTATTTCCTGCTGGAAAGGGAATCTAATCCCTAGTTTCTGGGAAGTATGTCACCTTTCTGTGGCCACAGAACCAAATATGTCTTAATAAGAGTCCTCACAGCATAACTGATGAAGCCTCAGTTTTCCTTCACCCCCAAAACTTTAGTGTCTTTTTTTTTACCAAACTGAAAGGGTCAGGGTTGTTGTCACCATCTGAAAGGATTCAAGTCTGCTTGAGTAAGCTTTCACTGCACTAGAGAGCTTCTGGGGGCTCCACAGTCAAGGAGAATACATGTACCTCGAATTCAGTGGAGAGAAGGGTACTGGTCCATCCACCACTCAGTCTGGACAGTGGCAGAGATGCTGCCTGCCTTTTCTCTAAAGTTGCCAAGATTTTTTCCAGTTCTCTTTTGATTGGAAACAAAACTTGGAGAGAAATTCACACCGCCATCCTTTCTCTTACTGAATTGATAGCTTTGTTCTTGCCCCTGCTGTTCATCAAAGGCTCCTCCAGAAACCCAGAGTGGTACCTGGCTCTAACTAGTTTTCTTGGGAAAGCAGTGTGTAGAGGTCAGTGGAGGGCACTGGGGTCTTGACTCAGGTAAAGCACGAAGGTGGGGAAAGAACCCAGGCTGAGGGGACTCAGGGGCTCACCGCATCCAACCCTCTTTCCCTCTCCCAGATCAGCTTCTTTCTAGGCATCAGCTGTGTTTTCTTCAAACTCCAGTAAGAAAGCTTGGTGGCTTTGCTCCTGGAAGTTCTTATCTCAGATGCTTTACACCTCACAACTGGGATTAAAACTTCAGTTTGAAAATCTAGGGAAGGCTTCTGACCTGGCTGAGGTTGTTGTGAGATTAGGATTCCAAAGCAACACTACATTCATTATCTCACTTGAACACTACCAGAATCCTATTTAAAAATATTATTGCATGCATGCTCAGTCACTCAGTCATGTCTGACTCTTTGAGACCCCATGGAGTATAGCCCACCAGGCTCCTCTATCCACGGGATTTTCCAGACAAGAATACTGGAGCAGGTTGCCATCTCCTCCTTCAGGGGATCTTCCCGGACCCAGGGATCAAACTCATGTCTCTTGCATCTCCTGCATTGGCAGGTGGATTCTTTACCATTGCATCACCTGAGAAGCCCACAAGTATTATTATGTGTTTCAAAATGAGGAAACTGAGGCTAAACAGACTTTCCCAGTGTCTTGCAATTCAAGAGTGAGAGCAGAGAAGCCCCTGCAGTAGAAAATAAAAATAGAAGGCAATAATAAATATGCTGTAATAGTTAAAATCAATATATTGTTTTACTGAAACCATAATAAGCATCTTTTATGCATTACCTCATTATCCTTTCAGCAACTGAATGGTGACGTTTCTGTTATTATCTTCATTCTACAGAAGAGAAAACCAAGAGATAAGGGGGTTTAATGACTTGCTTAAAGGCACATGGTAAGGGAAAAAGACTTGGTCACATGTGCGCTCTGAGCCACTAGTCTACATGGCCCCGTGCCTAAGAATCTGCTAATCTATTAGCATGCAAAAGTCCACTTTATGAAACAACAAGGATAGATGATATATAATTCATTGAGAAATTGTACAGGATACACCATGAGTTCTACAGGAATTCAGAACAGGAAGAAATTAAATCCATGGGACCTAAAGTAGTCAGGAAAGATGTGATCAAAGTTCTAGACTCCAAAGGATATGGGCAGTTATTTGAACAAAATGTCGGAGTGATAGCATTTAGGGAAAGAGGGCAGCATTAAGAATGGAATGCAGTCAGAAATAACTTTGGTATTTTTGAGGATGGAAAGAAGAAAATGAGTAGACTGGAAAAGCCAGTCTCTGGATCTTTTTTTCCCATTACTTCATGTTATGATCATTACTATTTTTTTTAATAACGTGGAGCCCTCCTTCAGAATCTGATAAAGGCTATGGGCTATATTTCCTCATTAAAATGTGCATACACTCTGATACCACTTACATGTAGAATCTAAAAAAATGCAGCAAACAAGTGAATATAACAAAAAAGAAGCAGACTCCTACAAACTAGTGGTTACCAATGGGAAGGGAGGGAGGGAAAATACAGGGGTGAGGAATGGGAAGTATAAACTGCCGGGTGTAAAATAGACTACAAGGATGCCTCGTTGTACAACACAAAGAACACAGCCAATATTTGTGGATAAAATGATTAAAATGGTAAATGTTACGTTATGTATATATACCTTACCAGCATAAAAAGAAGAGACAAAAAAAGCTATCCCAAAAATAAAATGAAATAATATTCAGCATTCTTAAAAGGAAAAAAAATGTACATCACCTTAAAAATTGTATCGTGCGTAAACACTATGATTGACCCTCCCCAATATAGCATTTCCTTCCCCAACCAAGCCCATGGCACCCCACTCCAGTATTCTTGCCTGGAAAATCCCATGGACGGAAGAGCCTTGGAGGCTGCAGACATGGGGTCGAAAAGAGTCGGACACGACTGAGCGACTTCACTTTCACTTTTCACTTTCATGCGTTGGAGAAGGAAATGGCAACCCACTCCAGTGTTCTTGCCTGGAGAATCCCAGGGATGGGGGAGCCTGATGGGCTGCCGTCTATGGGGTCTTACAGAGTCAGACACAACTGAAGCGACTTAGCAGCTTAGCAGCAACCAAGCCCATCCATGAAAGTTTGCTGCAGAACTCCTGCACTACAATGTCCTAGGTTGGATTGTTTTCTAAATTAAACAGAACCAGGTACTACCAGTCTACATGAGGACGACTCAGAACTGGAAAAACTGGATTCTATGTCCTGGTAATTTCAGCCTCAGTCTAGGTTCTCAACTTCTATGTCCTGAAGTACTCTGCTTCCTCATTTGGAAAATATTTATGGAACACCAAGGACTTACCCGGTGGCTCAGAGGGTAAAGAATCTTCTTGCAATGCAAGAGACCTGGGTTTGATCCTTGTATCAGGAAGATCCCCTGGAGGAGGGCATGGTGACCCACTCCAGTATTCTTGCCTGGAGAATCCCATGGAGAGAGGAGACTGGTGGGCTACAGTCCATGGAATCGCAAAGAATCAGGCATGACTGAAGGAGTAAGTACAAGGAACTGCGAGGCTTCCCAGGTGGCATTGGTGGTAAGAACCTGCCTGCCAGTGCAGGAGATACAAGAGATGTGGATTCAGTCCCTGGGTCAGGAAGATCCCCTAGAGAAAGAAATGGTAACCCTCTCTAGTGTTCTTGCCTGGAGAATCCCAAGGACAGAGGAACCTGGTGGGCTACAGTCCATGGTATCTCAAAGAGTCAGACACGACTGGGTGACTTAGCACACACTCACTTGAGTCCCTGCTAGGGAGGCTCATGCTGGGCTCTGGCAGGACCCAGTCTCCAAAGAACTCATGTCTTGGTTCTCACCCTGACATTTCTGTCCATCATCTAACCTTACCTTTCTCATTTCTACATAGGTGGAATGATGCTTTATCATTTGAAAGGGTTCAGAGTATATACTCAGAGAAGGCAATGGCACCCCACTCCAGTACTCTTGCCTGGAAAATCCCATGGACGGAGGAGCCTGGTGGGCTGCAGTCCATGGGGTCGAGAAGAGTCGGACACAACTGAGCGACTTCACTTTCTCTTTTCACTTTCATGCACTAGAGAAGGAAATGGCAACCCACTCCAGTGTTCTTGCCTGGAGAATCCCAGGGATGGGGAAGCCTGGTGGGCTGCCGTCTATGGGGTCACACAGAGTCGGACACAACTGAAGCGAATTAGCAGTAGCAGCAGCAGCAGTGAATATACAGATATACTAAAGAGTATACTTATATACTCCATTATCCTAATACCTACATACTTGATTCACCTCACATTTGCCTGCTGAACAAATCCTTTCTGGATCATTTCACTCTTACCTCCATGTTTTCTAAAATTCAACTCTGTTTATATGTGGGTGCTATTGACATATATGGAAAGTCATGTGGCCTATCAGAAGCCAGGCACCTTCAAAGCTGGAAAGTTAAAAACTTGACTCAACCACTTCCTAGCTGGAAGATCCTGGGGAAAATGGAACTCACTAGCCTTGGTTTCTGAACCTGATAAATGGGAGTAACAATCTACATTTCACAGTTATTATTTTGAAAAGAAGTAATCGATATCAGGTGTTTAGCATTTAGTTGCTATTATTCTTTAGTTGTCAAGTTATGTCCGATTCTTTGCCATCCCATGGACTGTAGCCTACCAGTCTCCTCTGTCCATGGGATTTCCTAGGCAAGAATACTAGATGGGTTGCCATTTCCTTCTCCTGGAGATCTTCCTGACCCAGGGATTAAATCTGCATCTCCTGTATTAGCAGGTGGATTCTTTGCCACTGAGCCTTAGGGAAGCCCTCGGCATTTAGTAGCTGTTCAGAAAATTATATAGTATATGTATTTTTTCATTTCTTCCAACATGTCTATTGCTTTTACATTTTAAACTGTTGGAGAGCAAAACAAATCAACAAAAGTGCTAGAATCACATGCATCATTTAATCCTGGGCAAGGGATGGAATTTCTTGTGGCAACATTAAAGAATCAGTTAGTGCTTTCTTCAAATAACTCAAAGTTTGGCATTACTCCTGACTTTCAATTATTAGCTAGTGTTGCCCAAATCCAGTTTTAGCTTCAAATGTGATACATGTCCTAATTATTTGGCTAACTGTGTAATAACAGACACTTTACTTTAAAGCATCAGTTGTGAATCCTTATGTTGCTAAGGATATATTTCAGTGCCAGAGGACCTTGTTAGATCATTTCTTATAATCAATTAGTTGGCATATAGGCAAGACTATAAATTCTTTAACTGTCCTCTCCCTATAGGTTTTGATAATTTTCTTTCTTCTTTTTATTGAAGATAAAACACCCAAGAAACACCCTAAGCAGTTGCCATCACATTTCAGATAGTTTAAAAGTTTTATCCTTTTCTGACTCAGCTTCTCATCGAACAGAAAGCAGGGGTCCACTGCAACCCCTCCCTGCCTCACAGCAGAAAAACAAGCCCACTCTGGGCTCCCTGAGGATTCTGGACAAAAGCACACAGGGCTTTGGCAAGTTACTGTGAATGCAAAGCACCACCATTAAAGGAACTATTTGAAACTAAATTGATTCTTTGTTCTTTCGCCAATTGGCTAATCCTCCTCTTGAGACGCAGTTCCATTTCAGAAATCTAAAAACACAGCTCTCGGATTGAGACTTAAAAGAGGCGAGGGATGTGCTGACATAGACATTAAGTAGGATTGAGCCGCCCAGCAGCTGCATCCTGATGAGCTCGTTCAGGATTTCCCCAGACTCCGCACTCCTGGAGCAGAAGAGAGAGAAGAGAAGGGAAAGTGAGAGGAAGGTCTGGGTGTCTGAGTCTGTGTTGGTGCTGCCCAGAGTGGCCCGTACCCTGCACCCCACCCACTAAATTCCAGCAGTGACCTTTTCCTCTGCTGGACACTTTTTAAACAGTTCCTGACTTTCATGAGAAAACTCTGGTGTCCTGGTCTCCATCTTCACAATATGGTCCCGGGGAGAATCCTTAGGTGTAAGCAGCAAAACCGTTCAATCTGCCACATGTAGTTCGCATTGCATTTCTTTTAAGGGAGGATCAGGGGGTAGGGGAAAGGGGAAACAGAAAAATGGGGGGGGGGGGGAAGGGAGGTGGACTAATCTAGGAAAGCAAGGGTGTGGCCAGAACCTCATGGAGATCTCTCTGAGATCTTCTGAGTATTTATAACAACTTTGTCTTCTTTATTTTTAAGCTTTTGCATTATTTCATTATTACACGGTGTCTGTTCAATGCACAAATGTAGAAAGACAAAATAGAAAAAAAAATCATAATCCCCAAATTCTTTCATCCTTCCAGTCATTTGTATGCATATATATGTATATATGGGCTTCCCAGGCGGTGTTAGTGGTGCCAGTGCAGGAGACATAAGAGACCTGGATTCAATCCCTGGGTCTGGAAGATCCCCTGAAGGAGGGTGCGACTACCCACTCCAGTATTCTTGCCTGGAGAATCCCATAGACAGAGGAGCCTGATGGACTACGGTCCATGGGGTTGCAAAGACTAGAACGCTACCAATGAGACTTAGTACACACACGTATGTATATATACATCTTTTACATAAATGAGATATACTGTATGTATTTACTTAATTATATATCACTCATTCATTTGGGGCTAGTAAATTATGATAATTACTTTTATGTGTCAATTTGACCAAGCCATGGATTCTGAGATATTTAGCTAACTATTATTTTTTAAGTGTGTCTGCGGGTGCATTTCCAGATTAGCATTTGAGTTAGTAAATTAAAGCAGACTGCCCTCCCCAGTGTGGGTGGGCATCATTCAATCCCAAAATTCACTCTCTCTGATTAACTGAGCTGCAACATCAGTTTCCTGTACCATCAGTTCCCCTGATTCTTGGTTTTCAAACTGGGACTGGAAATGCACCACTGGCTTTCCAGAGACACAAGTTTGCATCTCTGGAGAACCCTAATACATAAATACACATTCATGCTAATATTTTTAGTGGTTGCATAGAATTTTGTTGTATTACTCAGCTGTGGGTCTTTCCTGGCAGCTCAGCAGTAAAGGATCCGCCTGCAATGCAGGGATCAAAAGACATAGGTTCGATCCCTGGTTTGGGAAGATCCCCTTGAAGGAAGGCATGGAAACCCACTCCAGGATTCTTGCCTGGAGAATCCCATGGACAGAGGAGCCTGGTGGGGCTACAGTCCATAGGGTCGCACAGAGTCAGACACAACTGAGTGACTGAGCTCACTTGTACTCAACCATAATTTAATTTTTTAGTTTCCTGACAGGACATTTATATTGTTTTCAAATTTTTAACTATTATAAACAACTAAGAAAAACTTTCTTGATCACATATTACTGCACATTGTTCTGAACATCCTGATGGCCATGTGGCTTAATCATCCCTGCCCTGTCCCCAGATTCAGTGCCTGGATTATGATAGGTGATGTAGGCCCCAGCTGTTGCCTGGGATGAAGGAAAAGACAGCACCACACACTCCATCCAAAGAACTGACAGGGGCTGGGTCATTTTAGGCTTCCTTAGAATTTCTAACACCAACACATCCTTGAATTATGATTGAACAGTTACTTCTTGGGGAACACAAACAGCATGTGCTTCTCAGACATCAGCTAATTCAACCCTACTAACCACTGCTGCTGCTGCTGCTAAGTCGCTTCAGTCGTGTCCGACTCTGTGCGACCCCATAGACGGCAGCCCACCAGGCTCCCCGGTCCCTGGGATTCTCCAGGCAAGAACACTGGAGTGGGTTGCCATTTCCTTCTCCAATGCATGAAAGTGAAAAGTGAAAGTGAAGTCACTCAGTCATGTCCGACTCTTAGCGACCCCATGAACTGCAGCCTACCAAGCTCCTCCATCTATGGGATTTTCCAGGCAAGAGTACTGGAGTGGGGTGCCATTGCCTACAGCGTTGGGGAAACACCTGATAAGATAAACTCCAACCCAATCTACAAAGAATCTAAGTCAGAACTGACACTTTCAGCATCCACCTTAAGGGACTCAGAACAATGAGATCATATTACATGGTTCTTTTATTCTCACTCTGTTTTGAATGGTTTTACATTTTTCAATTGAAAAAACTCTTTTTTTTTTTTTTTTTTTTTGCTGCACCGGGTCTTAGTTGTGGCATGTGAGATCTAGTTCCCTGACCAGGAATCAAACCTGGACTTCTTACATGGGAGCTCAGAGTCCCACTGGACCACTGGGGAAGTCCTTTGAATGGTTTTATAATCATGTTTAGACATAGCAGCTGTAAGATGGATGGAGTTGGGAAGCTGCACTGGGGAACGAGTGAATTGGAGCAGGTGAATATAACTGTCTCCAGTCAGCAGTGGCATTGGTACACATCATAAAATATTCAAAGGCTTCCCAGGGATGTCAACTTATTCATAATTGACTTAAATGAATCACTGAAAAAAGTCCTTTAATCTCTCATATAACATGTCTCTAAAAAATAAAGCTGGAACCACAGTTCAGTAAAAAACAAAAAATATATCCAGCAAGGGTTTCAATCACCTAGATGGATTTGTTGTTTGGTGTGGTGGCTTCATTAAGCATTCCACGTTTGAAGGCACTCAAAACTTGGTCTCAATGGTCTTTAATGAAAGACATATCTAGGAGGATAAAAAGGCATTGTCCTTCATGTTATCATTGGGGTTTTAACTTATTTTTCCTTCAGAAAAAAAAAAGAAAGAAAAAAACACAAAAGAAAGGAAGAGAAATACTTAAACTTCTCAACTTCACTGTTTCAAAAATGTTTTAAAATTCAAATGCAAGTGTTTAGAAGAGCCCCAGATGGAAACACCTTCTGTGTGGCTTCTGCCCCTGGAATCTCTTTGCAGAGATGTAACTGATAGTGCACACTGTGGCAGCTGATGGGCACCAATTGGGCACATCCCTTGGTCATGCTGCTGCTGCTGCCAAGTCGCTTCAGTCGTGTCCGACTCTGTGCGACCCCATAGATGGCAGTCCACCAGGCTCCGCCATCCCTGGGATTCTCCAGGCAAGAACACTGGAGTGGGTTGCCATTTCCTTCTCCAATGCATGAAAGTGAAGTCGCTCAGTCGTGTCTGACTCTTCTCGACCCCATGGACTGCAGCCTACCAGGTTCCTCCGTCCATGGGACTTTCCAGGCAAGAGTACTGGAGTTTGCCTTCTCCATACTTTGGTCATAGTGGGAGTTTTCATCATGAAAATTGGCAAATGTTACTAATCAGAGCTCTCCCTCCCACCCCCAGAGCCAGTTGTTAAGCATTCACTAGTTCCTGCCCCATCCCTGCCCACAGCCCAGTAATCCGCTTCCTCTGACCAAGCATTGCCAGTGCAGAGAAGAGCTGCTGGCTGGCCACACACACAGTCTTTGGAACACTGAAGAAATACATCTTTATCAATCAATAAAAGAGTAATCTTAGATTCATGAATAATAGGCATTTTTCTCTATCCTCAGAAAGGACTGAAATTCTACTTATAATTCTCATTTTCACTTTAATGTTCCCAAGACACATTGACACCCTGAACTCTCACAGTAGTTAGAATAAGAAATTAAATTAGGAACTCTTGTGCAGCTTATTATAAATTGCTCATTTGTCAAACCATTAAAGTTTTCGGAATGGCTGTGACTCTTGCCTGGGTTGTTCTGGTCAGTGAGCAAAGCATACAGGCAGGTGCGTCCCAAATGCATGTCCCCAGTAAACACTCAGTTTTCCAGTGCAGTGATTGGTTCATAGTCTACAAGCCCCAGAGTTGGATCCTAGGTGAGAGCTGCTACTTCTCTGCTATGGATTAGCCTTTCCACATGAATGCATTAATAACCATCATTAATAATCACACGAGCATGAAACTGACAAACAAAAGATTTGCAGGTCATGGCTCTATCACACACAGTTTCATTTGTTCACTGATTTATTAAAATTTCATGGCTAAGATAACACAAATTTTAGCTATGCTAACATACATGGCTCTTAATTCTTTCTCTGCCAGGCTGCATTAACAAACAACATTCTCTTTGAATTTTTAAATTTTTTTAATGGAAAAGAAGAATAGAGAGCAAGATATGTATAAAAAGCTTAAAATATCCCACCAAAAACCAATAGAAGTTTTAATAGAATACTAAATATACAGTAAAGTATCCCACCAAAGACCAATAGAAGCTTTAACAGAATACTACATGTACACTAACTGGCATTCTAGTAAAAATTTGGAATCTCCAACTGGCTGCTTGGGCTGAAAGAAAAAAAAAGAAAAGAAACAAAGAAGATAAAAAGAAAAGGCACCGCTACTTTTGTTTCTCGGAGTCCAGTTGTTTGTTGGAAATCTTTCAACTCAGAAAGATTGAACTCATCCAGTCACCTATTGTAGCAAATCACCGAATACTTAGTGCCTTTAAACAACACAAATTCACGATCTTACAGTTCTAAGAGTCAGAAGTCTAAAATAAGTCTTAGCTTAAATCATGGTGTAGGCATTCCCTTTGGGAGATCTAGATTTTATTAAAAAATTTAACTTTTTTCCAGCTTCTACAGGCTGCCTACATTCCTTGGCTTGTGGTCCCATCAACCATTTTCAAATCCATTGATGTATCACTTTTAAATCAACATCTCTCTTCCTCTCTCTGTCCTTCCCTTGGACACTTAAGATTACATTTGGCCCACCTAAATAACCCAGGACAGATTCCCCTATCTCAAGATCCTTTACTTAATCACAACTGCCAAGTCCCTTTTGTCATATAAAGTAATATGTTCACAGTTTTTGAGGATTAAGACATTGCTCTCTTAAAAGGGCTCACTATTTTGTTTCAGTTCAGTTCAGTTCAGTTGCTCAGTCGTGTCTGACACTTTGCGACCCCATGAATCACAGCACGCCAGGCCTCCCTGTCCATCACCAACTCCAGGAGTTCACTCAGACTCACGTCCATCGAGTCAGTGATGCCATCCAGCCATCTCATCCTCTGTCGTCCCCTTCTCCTCCTGCCCCCAATCCTTCCCAGCATCAGAGTCTTTTCCAATGAGTCAACTCTTCACATCAGGTGGCCAAAGTACTGGAGTTTCAGCTTGAGCATCATTCCTTCCAAAGAAATCCCAGGGCTGATCTCCTTCAGAATGGACTGGTTGGATCTCCTTGCAGTCCAAGGGACTCTCAAGAGTCTTCTCCAACACCACAGTTCAAAAGAATCAATTCTTCGGCGCTCAGCTTTCTTCACAGTCCAATTCTCACATCCATACGTGACCACTGGAAAAACCATAGCCTTGTTTACCACAGAGCAAAAATTGCCTTTGGAGGCAGGGAAGATAGTTCCTCATGGTGTGTGTAGGGAAGTCAACTGGAAATACTATTGCCTATATTTATTTGTAAGATAGAGCACGGCCATGTGGATATCACTAAGGGGACTTCCAGGTAGAACGGTGAAAGTGTCAACTGGTTCTCTTGAGTAAAGAAGAGAGAGATTATTTACAGAGAGAATTGTTCAGTTTGCAGGCAGAATTGCAAGGAAATATAGATGTAATGGGTTGTAATGCAATGGGTTGAAAAACAAAACCCAGGATGTAATGAGTTGAAAAACAAAACTATTTCACCTTTTCACTATCATTAGTCAGTGAAAGATTAAAACGTGAGACCTGGCCTCAGGGTTAAGATCAAATCAGAAGTGTATTTATAAGAGCTTTTGTTAAGACCTCAGAAGGATTTAGCAGAGTGCCTAGTTAGACCCTCTCCATGAGAATAAAGAATTTCTAAAAATTTTAAAGGCCATGTCCCACAGCACCCCGACACTCAGTCCAAAATAAAGGTCTGCCTCAAAAAGAAGTACGTGTGTGAGTTTAGGAACATGGGGTGAACATAGTCAGACTCATAGAATTCCCACTGAGTGACCAAATGTAATAATGTATCAGCTTGGACTAACAGGGGTATAGACAGTTTAAAACGAATAGAGTCTGGGCTCTACCAGCAGCAAGTGGATGGAGAAAGCTACCTAGCTGCAAATACAGGCCATTTCTTTTGGAAAAAGAAATATCAGAGGGTAAAAACAGAAGCTGCAGAGAACAATGGATTAGGAAACAGCTAGGGGTGGGGTGGGGGGTGGCAGAATTGGACCCTCAGCAAGCAACAGTTCTTTATTTGGAATAAGGAGCCCTAATATGGTGGGCCAGGCTGGAGTTCAGAATTGTTATGGACCCATGACTGCTATGAGACCCTCCTACCCTTTGTATTTTGCTTCACCTTATCTTGCTTTGTTTTTCTAAAGAGGGGCAGAATGCCACTGGCAGTGCCTCATTTGTATATATCAGAAGGGTTTCCCAGGTGGCTCAGTGGTAAAGAATCCGCCTCAGTGCAGAGACGTAAGAGATGCCGGTTTGATCCCTGGGTCAGGAAGGTCCCCTGGAGAAGGGAATGGCCACCCATTCCAACATTCTTGCTTCGAAAATTCCATGGACAGAGGTGGGCTACAGTCCATGGGGTTGCAGATTCAGGCATGACTATGTGAATTCCTTTGGCCCATAAGACACCTGCAAACAGAAACAGAGACTTGAAAAGAGCTTATATGTTTGGGCTTGTCCTCTTGTAATGCTGCCCCCATCATGACTCAGTCTAGCCTCCTTGAGGATGAAGAATCACATAGAAAAAGAGGTCCAGCCATCTCAATGCAGTCACATGAATGTGCACAGGCAAAACCAACAGAAGAGATAACAGCAGTAGATAACTAATGTAGGAATTTAGTGTGAAGATGGTCCCAGGGCTTCCCAGGTGGCACTAGTGTTAAGAACCTGCCTGTCAATGCAGGAGACATAAGGGACATGGGTTCGATCCCTGGCTTGGGAAGATCCCTTGGAGGAGGGCATGGCAACCCACTCCAGTATTCTTGCCTAGAGAATCCCATGGACAGGGGAGGCTGGTGGGCTACAGTCCATAGGATCACAAAGAGTTGGACAGGACTGAAGCAACTTAGCTGGTGCCGCATTGTCCCAGGAGCTCTTGAGAGCAAATGAACTTAAGTACCACTCTAAATATCTTTTCTAGAATCTGGACCCAGACTACCTCCTCATCTACTCTAAAAATCAACCTACCACTCAACTGGTACCATTGCCTTCACTGATACTGGATTATCATTCATAAATCCCATTCCTAAAATTGAGTCCAACTCTTGCCCTCACTTGCATCCACCTTGAGACTCCCAGAATCATATTTTAAAATTTGAAGAACAGTTGTCAATAGTTTTATGAGGTTTTAAAATAACATCATCCTTATAAGATGTCATATATGGGTCCTTGGGCCTTCTGTTTTCTAATAGCTCAGATTACAAAATTATCACGTGTCATGAGAGTAAACCTTCTTCATCGAGAGGAACTTCCGTAATATGCTTTTTTAGGAGACACTTTTCTCCCTCGAAATATTTTGTCATTTTTACAAAAAAAAAAGCTGTTAATATTTTACGTAGCTTCTTTTTATCCTCCAGGTCTTCCTGAGCCTGGACTCCCAAGCAAAGTCAAGAAAATTAGAAACTTCTCTACCACATAGATTAATGAGGCAGATCCACATACTTCACCACCCAAGTCCCTCCTGGGAAGTAACTCCCATGTTTAGAAAAGGGCTCTTCCAGGTGGAAGCAGGCTATAGCACCAATGGGAAAATTAAAGAGCAGAATGACTCAAACAGATTCTCTTACTCACTGCCAAGGACACTGGTAAGAAACAAGTTTTCACTATTATATCATTTCACCTGCTTCTCTCCTCACACCCATGAGATGAGCAGAGCTGGTCATCATCACCACTTTAGAGATAAAGAAACTGAGGCTTCAGAGGACTAAGCGATGGCCAGGAGATCATGGAGATTGTATGAGGCAAAGCCACAGCTTCAGCTCAGGTCCCTCTTTGAAACAGTATTTTGACAATTATCACTGTTTGGAGATGTCTGGACCCAAGCCTTGAATCTTTCTCATATGAGCAGGTAAATTTGAGCTGATTTTGTAATTTTATCTTTTATCTGTGGATGATAGTAGTTGCATTGCAGAGTCATCATGAGAATTAGATGAAACAGTGGGGGGGGAAACAGAGAAGCAGCTGTTTAATATGTAAGAACTGAATCAGATTGTATGCATGCATGCTAAGTGCTTCAGTCGTGTCCAGCTCTTTGCAACCCTGTGAACTATGACCCTCCAGGCTCCACTGTCCATGAGATTCTCCAGGAAAAAATACTGGAATGGGTAGTCATGCCCTCCTCCAGTGGATCTTTTCGACCCAGAGCCTGAACCTAAGTCTCTTACATTTCCTTCATTGGCAGGTGGGTTCCTTACCATTAGCACCACCTGGGAAGTCCTATGTTGTTGCTCTTGTTCAGTCACTCAGTCGTGTCTGACTCTTTGCGACCCCATGGACTGCAGCACACCAGGCTTCCCTGTCCTTCACCGTCTCCCAGAGTTTGCTTAAACTCATATCCATTGAGTTGATGCCATCCAACCATCTCATTCTCTGTCGTCCCCTTCTCCTGTTTTCAATCTTTCCCAATATCAGGGTCTTTTCCCATGAGTCAGCTCTTTGCATCAGATGGGAAGCCCTTCAGTTCAGTTCAGTTCAGTTCAGTTCAGTTGCTCAGTCATGTCTGACTCCTTGTGACCCCATGAATTGCAGCACGCCAGGCCTCCCTGTCCATCACCAACTCCCAGAGTTCACTCAAACTCATGTTCACCAAGTCGGTGATGCCATCCAGCCATGTCATCCTCTGTCATCCCCTTCTCCTCCTGCCCCCAATCCCTCCCAGCATCAGAGTCTTTTCCAATGAGTCAACTCTTCACATCAGGTGGCCAAAGTATTGGAGTTTCAGCTTTAGCATCAGTCCTTCCAAAGAACACCCAGGACTGATCTCCTTTAGAATGGACTGGTTGGATCTCCTTGCAGTCCAAGGGACTCTCAAGAGTCTTCTCCAACACCACAGTTCAAAAGCAGCAATTCTTTGGCACTCAGCTTTCTTCACAGTCCAACTCTCACTTCCATACATGACCACTGGAAAAACCATAGCCTTGACTAGACCGATCTTTGTTGGCAAAGTAATGTCTCTGCTTTTCAATATGCTATCTAGGTTGATCACAACTTTTCTTCCAAGGAGTAAGCGTCTTTTAATTTCATGGCTGCAGTCACCATTTGCAGTGATTTTGGAGCCCCAGAAAAATAAAGTCTGACACTGTTTCCCCATCTATTTCCCATGAAGTGATGGGATCAGATGCCATGATCTTCGTTTTCTGAATGTTGACTGAAGCATGTTAATATCTCTGCCTCTGTTTCCACAACTTTAAAATGGAGATAAAGATAATAGTCTTACATCATAGGATTTGGGGGAAGATTAAGGATGAGCTAATGTGTGAAAAGCTCATCTAACAGAATCTGGCTTATAGTAGGTATCAGTTTGGCCTGTAAGTCACATTCAATTGGGTACAAGTCCTGGGTTCTTTCCCCTGCTCCATGCTACCTCAAAACTTTAGGGTTCCCAGGTTCAAATATCCAGTTTGCAAACCAAAAGACATAACTCCTTTTAGGTGGCACTATTTTTAAAAAATAGAGAGTTTGTCTCTGCTTTGATGAAGCACTAATGATTTTTCTGTGTGTGCCTGACTATAACTGACTGTATGAAATAAATTATTTGCTATGACAGGGGAAAAGACTGAACATTTTTTAACAAAAGAAACAGTTCCACACCACCTAAGAAAGCTCCATGGTCCCCTGTGGAGCTGAGCAGACACTGGTAAGGATCAATGTCTCGGAGAGCCTAGACTGTACATTAGCCATTCAGCAAACCTCTATCAGCCTTCTGAGACTCTGAGCTCTAGGGATAAAAGAGGATGTCAATCAGAAATGCTAATAAATCCTGAGTCTGAAAACAAAGGAGTTTAAAAATAATGACAGAATTCAGTGCATAATCAGGGGAGTTCTATTATATGCCTGTTTAATTTTTTTTTATTTTTTGTAATTAAATTTATTTATTTTAATTTCAGGATAATTGTTTTACAGAATTGTGTTGGTTTCTGCCAAACATCAACATGAATCAGTCACAGGTATACCTATGTTCCCTCCTTCTTGAACCTCCCACCCACCTGCCTCCACATCCCACCCAGCAGGCTGTTAAACAGCCCCAGTTTGAGTTCCCTGAGTCATACAGCAAAGTCCCATTGGCTATCTATTTTACATATGGCAATGTACATTTCCATGCTACTCTCTCTACACATCCCACCCTCTCCTCCCTCCCCCGCACACATACAGACATAGTTTTTATAAACTTTAAAGATATACTTTTAGGTTAAAAAAAGAAAAGTCAGAGAGACGGGGAGATAAGGAAATAACCACATGAGGAATGCAGTTAATCTCAACCAAAACCCTACTCGCCATTACTACAGCCGGGCATGACAAGGACAGGACAGTGACACAGCCACCTCACAGTAGACTCACGAGCCTCCCCAGTGGAGTCCCTCGCCTCACCGAGGTGTGAATGGAGGGCAGAGAGGGGGCTGCTTTTCATATAGCCTGTCTCAAAGGCAAGCTAACATCTTCCCCTCGTGCCCAACCAAAGCAAGATCCATCTGCTTTACTAATGACCCAGTTTTGTTCCTTTCTACGGCTGAGTAATAGTCCATTGTATATATGTACCACATCTTCTTTATCCACTCATCTGTTCATGGTCATTTAGATTGCTTCCAGGTGGGTGTGTGCTTAGTCATGTCTAACTATTTGCAGCCCCAAGGACTATAACCCGCTAGGTTCCTCTGTCCATGGGATTCTCCAGGCAAGAATACTGGAGGGGGTTGCCATTTCCTACTCCTGGGGATCTTCCAGACCCAGGGATTGAGCCCATGTTTCCTGCAACTCCTACATTGGCAAGCAGATTCTTTACCACTGAGCCACCTGGGAAGCCTTGCTTCCGGTCCTAGTTATTGTACATAGTGCTACAATGAACACTGCGATACGTGTGTCTTTTTGAATTATGATTTTCTCAGGATATGTGCCCACTAGTGAGATTGCTGGGTCATATGGTCAAGGCTCTGTGATGATCTAGATGGGAGGGAGAGCGGTGCGGTGGGAGGGAGGTCCAAGAGGGAGGGCATATATGTATACATATTGCTGATTCGCTTTGTTGTACAGCAGAAACTAACACATGTTGTAAAGTAATGACACTCCAAAAAAATATATAAAAGTAAAATTAATGCCAAGAAAAGATGCTCCATCTGCTCTTACACTGGAGGAGAAACAGCCTTCAGTGGATTTCCTGACACAAATGTCACATCCAGTGAGCTGCCTTCCTAAGAGTTTTTAAGGGTAATCTTAACAACAGGAGATGTTCACCTCAGCTGCAACTCCATTGTTCTGTATTCTTAGAATGTATACAACAGTGCTTCAACCCTGGATCATTAATGTAACCTAGAAGAAATAAGAAACTTCAGTCTTCCTTCTAGAATGCAATTGATCAGGCCTTGTCAGTTCACACCCATACATTTAATTGGATTGCATTTTGATAGAACACAGAATTGCAATCTTGTGTACAAAAAAGGAAAACAGAGATATTTATTATTCCTTCACCCATCCTAACAATTATCGTGCTTCATCCTGTACGAGTAACAGTGCATTCACCCTTCAGCCACTGGGCTTTGGCCACATTCCTGTGATGAAGTGTAATATTTGCAATAATGAAACTCAGCAGGAGTCATTTCTTTGAAAAAAAAATGTAGAATAACTGTAGTACTACGCTTTCATCATCTGCTATGAAAGTAATACCACTGTCAGGAGGATTTGCTTTAAGTTTATCTGAAACTAATTTATACAGAATGGGATAAAGTACTGCTTCTCCCTGGAAATTGTGTCTGAGTGAGGAGAGGGGAGGAGATACAATTAAAGAGCCTTTCCAAAGAGAGCTTTTAATATAGGAGATTCAGACAGATAAAATATCTGTTTTCAATAGAGTTAAAATTCCTTAAACTTGAAGCTTTATTTTATATATAAAATAAAAATGAAATGATCCTATTGTCTCTTTCTCAGCTTGATTATCAGCATTCAGTTCAAATTTGGCCCAGATTATGTTATCAAGAAGCAATGCAAACAAAAAAGAAAAATAAATTCTAAGTATTCAATTGATAGCTGAATATCAATTGATATTATCAATTGATAGCTAAGTATTCAATTGAAAGCTGCTCAATGAATTGCATCTCATTTAATTGATAAAGTTATTAGTATTATTCCCATTGTAAAGATGAGGAGCCTGAGGTTCCAGTAAATTAAGTGACATACTATTGTCTCATAGGTGATGGAACTGGGATTGAACTTAGTTAAGTCTCTTTACCCCAACATGGCTTTTTTTTCATATGACTCACATCCCTGAACCATAGGACCATACCAAAGGTAGCTAACTTTACTCTTTGTGTAATCAGAGATAGATCTACTATATCCTGGGCCACTGACTAAGAAAATAAAGAAGAAATAACATCCTCAGGCCCTCTCTCCTTGGCCATTTTATCTATGCTTGGATAATCTGGGACAAATCCAAAAGTTATAGTGCGCTGTCTTTCAAGAGCAACTCTTCCTCTCTAACAGCTGGTGGAAAACTGCATACAATCTATGGAAATCACAAATCAATTAATCAATCTGCTGGCCAAAATCAGAGCAAAAGATATTTTAAAACCTGTAATAATTCACTTAATCTTAAAGGTGTAAAAGGTTTAGAAATTTAAGAATGTGTCATTATAAAAGGCATGTTTGGGTACCACTGAAATCGCACCCAGACTGCTGAGCATTCAGCAGAGAAGAACTGGCTCAATGTTTAATGTATCAAGTGCTCTCTGTGGTGGCACCTGGCCCTCTCAAGGCCTCCTCCTCTGCTCAGCCTCAGGGAACCAGAGGAGCAGCAGCCTCTAAAAAGCACTGGGAGCAGCAGGAAAAAAAAAAAAAAACAACTAGGTAACTTGAGATTAACTTTCTATCCCTCGGGCTGATAAATGCAGAGTGGGCAAAAGCAAAAAATAGAAATTTCCCATCACCTTCTTGCAATCTTCCCCCAGGATTCTGCAAGACCACTGTGCTGTTGATGGTAGCAAGATGTATTCCCTCACCCAACCACAGAAGACTGGCTTCTTCAGCAAACACCCTGTTTTTCACACACCTTGATTCTGTCTTTTCTAGTTTTCAATTTTCTAATCCATTTCTTCCAATAGCTTCCAAGAGAAAAGGGGAAAATGCTTTCAAACTCTAATGTAAAAGTATACAAATGAATAATCATATGCAATCGTATGCACTTCTGTATGCTTTTAAGTGAGTATTTTGATTCTGTCGACAAAGCACAAAATGAAGTGGGTACTAGAAAATAAATTCATTCCTCACACATAATTCAGGCCTTCCAAAATCAAATGGAAGCCCAAATTATTTGATCAAGTGAACCTGATAATAACCAGCTCTGCATTGTCAGTCAATTGCATGTGGGAACAACTTGGTGGAATGCCATTGCTTATGACTGTTATCATGGCCATCTACAATGCAGCATTTAGACACTTAACAAGTTCTAAATAAGCATTGTGTCTCACCACTTACAATGGTCCTAAATAATGAATTCTCTGAGGTTTAATTTATTAATCTGCATAATGAGTAAGTTCAAATAAATAAGCCCTGATATCCTTCCCAGCTATCTTATTTTCTAAAAATAGTCTAAGACCCTCAGTATGCCTGAAATAAGGGCATTTTGTAAATTATAATTTAAACCAAATGAAAAACAAGAAATTATTTTAAGGAAGCCATCAAAACAATGGACAAAAGTCAAAGGAACTGATTGTCTTGGTTAGCTATTGTGAAATAAAAACCACATGAAATTTAATGCAATACACAACAGTAATCAGTTATCAGTATTTCCTCTCACAGTCTTGGACATTTTAGGTCTTGGAGGTGGGTGTTGTTCAGGATTTTCCATGAAGTTGGGGTCTGAAGTGCCTTGGGGCTGGAGTCATGCCAAGCTGTCCTCACTCCTCAGTCAGGTTCTTGACACCAGTGATCAGCTGGGAAACAGCCAACGCTGCCCAAAATACCTTTGGGTAGCCTGTACTTTCTTGAGGCATGGCAGCTAGATTCCAAGAGGGAGCATTGCACAAGAGAGAGCTAGGTGGGTTGCCTTTTATGACCTGGGTAGTCACGTATTTTCACATCCCTGCATTCCTCCATGTTTAGCGTTCAGAAGCAAGCTACTAAGTCCTATCCATATTCAAGGAGAAAGGAAGAAGTTTATACTTCTTGATGAGAAGAAAGTCAAAGAATTTACATGATTTTTGAAATTACCACATTGGCTTTGGTCAAATCACTTAATATTTATGGCTTCACGATTCAATAAATTATGAAAATATGTATTTTGATGTTTAAAAGTCAAATATAAAACAGCAATGAATTCACCTGCATTTCTACAAATAGTTTCTCTTTCAAGAAAATAATAGCAATAGTATTATTAGCATTCATTGTGTGATTATTATGCTAAATGCCTTAAATATATTTTAAATTCCCTATGTCATAAATGTAATTATCATCCCCTTCAAACCTTATTGGGCTTCCCTGGTGGGTGATACAGCTGCACCTAAAACTCAGAGTAATATGTTAACATTTGAGAAACCTAACAAAATCTATGTTTGCAATTGCTCACATAAAGAAAGACTGTAAACATTTCTTTAGAGCTCTGCAACAGTAATGTTATTTTGGTTTAAAATGTGTTTTCAGTACACTGATCATTATCAGGGAATGTTACTTATTCTTTATATGGAGAATAAATACAACCATCTCAAGTCCCTTTCCCAAGTTCCTCTGGGCAATTTATTCTGTAGAATAAATCATCCCCAAAGGAGTGTGCTTTGAGGACAAATGTATGTTCCCATTCTGCCAGTAGACACTCCAGAAGAACCCTTGAAACCACTTTGGAGGATACCCATTCAATAAAGAAAACTTACCCCTATCAGAGAAGACCATGGGCAGTTATGGCAGGCCAGGCTGCAGGGAAATTCTGAAAGCAGAACTTTATCAGAATGCCAGAGCCCAAACCCAAGTGTTATTGAGCATGGAAGAAGCCTGTTCCTTCCACAGAGCATTTCATGCAGACTGGCCTCATTATTTTAAAAGACAGTCAGTCACAGCCTTAACAAGAGGTGCATGTAAAAGCCAGCTCCAGCATGATCAGGCATTCAACTGAAAAGTGAGTGTGTGCAAAGGTCAGGGGTTAAGTTAGACAGAACATGTCCCTCCCCTCCCCAATTATTGACATATTGACTGAGCAGAACAGTCAGAAAGCCAGGCCATCCCTCAGTCCTCCAAGTCCACACCACTTTACTGCAAAGGGAAATAGCCTTGCAACAAGTTGGAGAGCATGATGCTGATTATACTAATCAAATGTCGCTCTTTCATCATTTCCAAATCACCAAAATGACCATTCAGAAAAGGTCAGCTTTAATTCAACACAATCACCCACAGGGAGTATGGAATCCATGCTATATTAGGGTTGGATTAAAAAAAAATTAAAGAAAAGATAAGTAACAGTACAAAACACCTAAAGAAGAAAAGGAAAAGAACAGATACTGTTCAACTTCCCCCTTGGAATTTATCCCATTGAAAAGTGTTTCCATGCACATTCAGCACCCAAGGAGGCTGGGGTTTTATTATATATCAGTAGACAAGCAAATATGAATAAATCAAAACCTGAATTTGCTTGGACAAAAATATGCCTGAAAAGAAATCAAACTGGCCTCTTATGATACACAGAAGTCCAGATAAACTTAATAACAGAGTTTATTGAAACGGTTGCCATGCTGTTAGACTTTTGCCAGTCCCTGCTACCTTGTGAAATTTCTGTTATGTAATTAGCTTGCAAACATCCCCTGACTGCTCTTATATATGCTCTCCAGGGATGACTAGGAGGGCTCCATGATTGTTCTTGCTTATTGCAGAGCAAAGGTATCAGGGGGTTGTTTAAGATGTGGCAATGGCTATTCCAAGGTCTGGACCACACTAAGTCACCAAAAAAGGATTTGAATCCAAACTCTGTGGCTTGTTTCTAATAGACCTTGCTCAATATAGCTTGAGTACCCAAGTTTTCTAATGTTCTTTAGAAATATAGTGAAATTCCAGAGCAGAGAACATGACCCCCAAAAGTCCAAGTTTCAACAAATGAACAATATTTGTATAAATTTATATATATTTGCATATATACTTATATATATATTTGTATATTATATATAAATTATATATAACATATGTAATCTGTTATATATATAATTTATATATTTGTATATTTTATATATATGTATTAATTATAAACCATTGAGTCACCGCCTTATTTTCTACTTTCTCATACTGGATGTGTTACTTTTTTTCCCCTTCATAGTAGGTGGTCACTTTTCATTGAATACAAAGACTCAGAATTAATTTTAGAGTTAATTAATGTATGTTGATAAGTGCATACTCTATGCTAAAGACTGTGAAAGGCACTTTCAACTGCTTCTACCTTATTTAATCTTCCACTCCTTTATTTAATCTTCCAGCTTCTCCCTCTACTACATGATGTGGGTAAGTTAATTGGTGTCTTGGAGCCCCAGTCTCTTCATAGGGACAACAGGAATAACTGTTGTACCTACGTCATAGGATTACTGTCAGAATCAAATAAAATAATGATGAAAGTGAAATGGAAGTGTTAGTGGCTCAGTCGTGTCCTACTCTTTGAGACCCCACGGACCACAGCACACCAGGCTCCTCTGCCCATGGGATTCTCCAGGCAAGAATACTGGAGTGGATAACCATTCCCTTCTCCTGGGGATCTTCCCAATCCAGGGATCAAACCTGGGTTTCCCACATTGCAGGCAGATTCTTTACCATCTGAGCCACCAGGGAAGCCCCGAAATAATGATAGTGTCTATATATAAGAATTTTTTTGTTGCAAACAAATTTAAAAAAAAAAAAGACTTGAAGAAAAAAGGTTTGGAGAAAAAAATGGAGGAAGTAAAAAGATTAATGAAAGCCTCAGGACAATGTTCTCAGCAGCTACAGATTCCCAGAAAGTGTTCAGGGCAGGAAGCATGCTACCGTATCACAGTGAAGGCACCAGCAATGAATGAATTCCAGCTATATCTGCCAGTTATTTGCTCAATATATATGACTCCCAAACCAGAAGCTCTGGTTAACCATATTTGAATTATGTGACTTTCCTTTGGGGCTTCCCTGGTGGCTCAGTGGTAAAGAACCTGCCTGCCAATGCAGGAGATATGGGTTCGATCCCTGGGTCAGGAATAGCCCGTGAAGAAGGAAATAGCAACACTCTCCAGTATTCTTTCCTGGGAAATCCCATGGACAGTGGAGCCTGGTGAGCTATAATCCATGGGGTTGCAAAAGAGTTGGACATGACTTAGCAACTGAATAAACAACTTTCCTTTAGGTATATTGGGTGAAGTAAAGAAAGATCTGGCAAAAGGAATCCCATCAACTCCAAGGTTGAGAAAGGAGACCCTGAGTTGACACCCCCACTAAGAGGCCACAGACCTAGGGAGAGTTAAATCTCCCACAGGACACGGAACCCTATCAAAGGGAAAGAGAATGGGTGCCATGTATCAGGATAAAGGAAGTCCACTACTGTATGACATACATGGTGCATGTGGGAACTCAGTAAGCGTCAGTTATCTATACCTTCCTTAGGATGTAGCTATGGTTATTCCATTCTGCAAAAATAAATAAATAAACTAAAGTTCAGAAAGGTTAGGTAATTTTCCCAAATTACATTTAAAAAATATTAATAAGTCAAACAAACTATCTGAATTCCAAGGCCAAACATTTCCAGTGGGAAGAATGCGGGTGAAGAGTTGAGAAAAAATAAAGAGCTATATAGTGCAATGAGTAACAAACAAAATATGTTTAGGATTTTAGTTATTAAGCTTGCTTTTTCCTTGGGCAAGGCCTGAATTTTCAATGTCTTGCTCTTCTGCAGTCTTTTCTGTGATCTTTGGATGTGCATTCCTGTGGGGATAAAGTATCATTATTCCCCCTTGGGGAAGCCTTCTGTTCAACAAAAGAAAAGCCAAACTTCTTCAGAGAGGTTAGAAGGTGCAAGTACAAGCTTTAACCATGTGTTTTCTGATGAAATGGTAGAAAGCAGTAAATGTTGATGAAGCCAGACACACATGAATTTTGCAACTCATCCCACATGAAGGGAAGGCCACCTGAGGCAGCTGAGATGGCAGAAGGCATTGGTATCTTATGACGGTTATCTGGACATGTTTCCCTGAACCCTAGACCCCAGTCATCTCTAACTGATAACAAAGCCTGTTATCAGTAAAAATATTAAAATTGAAGGAAAATAATGCATTCGTTTTCAAGGGTTACTTCCTCATTCCTACCCCACAATCACAATTCAAAGAAAATTCTAAGTGCAGCTTGTAGCAAAGGTCTGAGCACTTCAGACAGAGTGGAGAAATGCTAGTGGTATATATGCTGCCCTCAATTCTAGCATGTTGCTGCTGCTGCTAAGTCACTTCAGTCGTGTCCGATTCTGTGCGACCCCATAGATGGCAGCCCCCCAGGCTCCCCCATCCCTGGGATTCTCCAGGCAAGAATACTGGAGTGGGTTGCCATTTCCTTCTCCAATGCATGAAAGTGAAAACTAAAAGTGAAGTCTCTCAGTCGTGTCCGACTCCTAGCGACCCCATGGACTGCAGCCCACCGGGCTCCTCCGTCCATGGGATCTTCCAGGCAAGAGTACTGGAGTGGGGTGCCATTTAGGACAGTTTACTAAGAGTTCCCTTTGCAGAACTTTAGGGAGAAACAGGAATAGAATTTAGTGAAGTTGGTTAGATCCTTGGACATCAGGACAAACACTCCTGTGAAGGAAAAAAAAAAAATGAGGTCAAAAAGTATATGAGGGGATGTGGGGCTTGGAGATGGTATATGGCAGACATTCACTGTAAAGAGGAGCATCCCAGTGCCCAGATTCTGCCTAGAGTCAGGGGATTTCAGGGTCAGCAGTGAGGGGTGCGTTTTGAGGGTGGTGATCCTTGTTTCAAGTACCAGGGCAGCAGGAAATATTCACCAAAGGTGTCGATTTTCTATGAGAGATGAACTAGTGAGAGACTCAGCTGGGACAGGAGTAGCCAGAGCTAAGAACAGAGAAGGTGCTAAGGCAGGAAAACAAGAGGATAGCAGACAACCCTAGGGAAAAGAGAAGTGTGTCATCAGTGGGAACAGAAAGTAGGAGGATGTTCACAGCCCCAAAGAGCACATGAGCAGTCAAAGAACCAATGGGAATGAGAGGGCAAGTAGATAAGCCATGGTATAACTGCTCTTTGTGCCGACGTGCTCGTAGGGTACTGACCCTGTGCAAGCACTCATATTTTCTCATAACAACAGAGGAGGTGTATTATTGTCCCTGTTTTACACGTAAGGAGACTTAGCAAGGGCAAGTAACTTGTCCGAGGTCACACACGCTACAGTAGAAGCAGGGCAAAACCCAGTCTGTCTCCACAGCCCACAGTTTGCATCAGCGCACTATGCCCATATTCCAACCTACATGTTGATATACACATGTCAACATACAACTGTCATGTGCATTTTTCTCTACAATTCTTTATAACAACTGCATTCTATCAGACATATTACCTTGAAGCTTGAATTTTATTCCTTAATATCATATCTGGGATATTTCTTGTCTGTTATCTGTTCCTTTGGTAATTTTATCATGTTACTTAGAATATCACAGTGCACTGGTCAGCAAACTATAGCCCACTGGCCCAATTTGGCCTGCCACCTATTTTTGTAAATAAGTTTTACTGGCACTCAGCTACATTCATTTTTTTATATTTTCTATGGCTACTTTCCTGCTTTAACAAGAGTTGAACAGTAACTACAGATGTTATATGGCACAGATAACATTGGTATATTTTTATAAACTTTCTTTGATTACTAGAAAGAGAATGAATATCCTTTCATATGCTTATCGTCCATTGCATTTTCTCACCTATTGCCGCTTTGCTTTGCTCACTTTTGCACTATTGTTAGGAGTACAATGTAGGATGAAGCATACTTTCTCTGCATACTGCTGGAATTAGCTAAAATCCTGTCCCCAAAACTTATTAGTTGTGTAATATAGGGCATGGCACTTGATTTTTCTGTGCCTCAGTTTCTCAGTCTATAAAGTGGGATGATAATATTGTCTCTGTTTATTACAATTATTACAAGAATCAAGAGAAAACTATCCTTTTTATTTATCACTTCTCTTTTTCTGTTTTTGACATCCTGTGTAGTCAAACAGTAAGAGATTTTGCAACTTCCTTTTCAAAATTCCTAAAACACAGAATTTTTAAAGGCACTAAAAAGTGTGTTGTTGGCCTTTGGGTAAGATCAAGGAGGCCCATAGCTAATGGGAACAGAAGATCTTGCTGATGTGATTCCGGGTGGTACAAGAATAAAATATCTTGTTTAATTTCTTTGCTCACAAACCTTTCCTACATCAGTCCAAGAAACCATAAGTGAATCTTACTGTAATAAGTTAGGGATCACCTTCTTAACATTAGTTTCATTGTATCGACAGTAGGAGACAGAATCCAAAATCCACTGAGACTGTGGTCTGCCTTGATTGGAAAAAAAAACATTTTTCCCCTAAATTGCAGATTTCCTGCAATTTGGAAAAATATTTATATCCCTCTCATTGCTCTTATTATCTATATTAAACTTATGTCCTCTTTTAGCTATTAAATTGAATGGCTTGAGAACAAACTAAGCATTTGTTTTATCTTTGCATACCTCACAGGCCCCAGCAGAATATGTTACACAAATAGGTGCTCATTAAATAATAGTTTACCATCAGATCAGATCAGTCGCTCAGTCGTGTCCGACTCTTTGCGACCCCATGAATCGCAGCACGCCAGGCCTCTCTGTCCATCACCAACTCCTGGAGTTCACCCAGACTCACGTCCATCGAGTCAGTGATGCCATCCAGCCATCTCATCCTCTGTCGTCCCCTTCTCCTCTTGCCCCCAATCCCTCCCAGCATCAGTCTTTTCCAATGAGTCAACTCTTCGCATGAGGTGGCCAAAGTACTGGAGTTTCAGCTTTAGCATCATTCCTTCCAAAGAAATCCCAGGGCTGATCTCCTTCAGAATGGACTGGTTGGATCTCCTTGCAGTCCAAGGGACTCTCAAGAGTCTTCTCCAACACCACAGTTCAAAAGCATCAATTCTTCAGCGCTCAGCCTTCTTCAAAGTCCAACTCTCACATCCATACATGACCACAGGAAAAACCATAGCCTTGACTAGACGGATCTTTGTTGGCAAAGTAATGTCTCTGCTTTTGAATATGCTATCTAGGTTGGTGCCGGGGACCAGCCCCGGCTGATCCAGGGTATTCGAAGGAGAGACGGCGTAGGCGAAGATCAGGAGACAATTGCTTAATTAAACGTTAATTAAGGATATAAAGAGTAATAGAATGAGGATAGCTCAGTAGGAAAATTCAGTGGAGAAAAGAGGCTGAGTAGCTTGGTTTACGCGGGAGACCAATAAAACTTCAAGACAAGAAGTTTGCACCACTTACGTAGGCCGCAGGCGTCCTTCCGTTCTCCCGAAGGAGAGGAGTCACTGAGGCCTCCCCGGTCGGATCTTAGAAGCCCAGGCATAATTAGTAAGCATGGCGGGTTCCGCGCTCCAGATGGAGACTCAACCAGAGTGAGAGAGAGAGCGACATGGGGAGACCAGTATTTCGAGAAACTGATCCCAATTCTTTATTTTCCATGGTCTACTTTTATACACTGAGATGTTATGCAAAAGTCATGCGGGGTCAGCAGTCCTGACTTTTATCAAAGTCAGGTGCTTCATACAAATGTATACAGAGGTCTTAGGGGTGTTACATCATCTTCTGGCCAGGGGGGCCTGCTGACAATTTATGACCCTCTCCTTGTGACAACGGTCAGTCAACCAGGACACTTATTTCTCCAGGGGTGATTATTCTTAAAACAGACGCCACCCAAATAAAGTTACATTCCTACAGGGTGAGGGTGTAGTGGGTTTTAGTTAAGGAAAGAATTTACTTAGCCTAAGGTCTAACGTGATTAATATCAAAGGTTAATACTTATTTCTTCTATATATTCATTAACGTGTGTAAGGGCAGGGGATGTGGAGACTTAGCAACAAACATTGGCTCAACAAATGAAAAACCCTTCACCAATACAATTTCTAATCAGCCCATTATACTTATACTAATAGTTTTCTAACTTTTCTAAGGAACCTGTTTTTAGAAGGTTTAAAGCAACTTGTGCCTCTCATGGTTGGGAGGCTGTGAGCAATCACATGTGGCCGGACAAGCCTGTCAGGCAGGCTAGAGAACCTTCAGAGGAGTTTGTAGGTTAAAACACTCTTATCATGCCCAGGAATTATTATTAACTGGAGCTCTAGGTTAACTCCTTCTCCGAAAGAGGTGGTGGGGGACAGCCCCCCGTAAAGTCAGAGATGTAGGTGAGAGCACAAAGTAGTAAAGTAGGCAGGCTCTGGTTATGGGGGTAGATGCTTGAGGAGTTCCAGGGGGACTCCTGAGGCTCGATCCCACCTTTGCGTATGTCGAGCCTCCTTCCTCATGACCTTTGTCACGGGCGGAGTACCTCACTCTGGCCCCCAACAGGTTGGTCATAACTTTCCTTCCAAGGAGTAAGCGTCTTTTCATTTCATGGCTGCAGTCACCATCTGTAATGATTTTGGAGCCCAGAAAAATAAAGTCTGACACTGTTTCCACTGTTTCCCCATCTATTTCCCATGAAGTGATGGGACTGGATGCCATGATCTTCGTTTTCTGAATGTTGAGCTTTAAGCCAACTTTTTCATTCTCCACTTTCACTTTCATCAAGAGGCTTTTTAGTTCTTCTTCACTTTCTGCCATAAGGGTGGTGTCATCTGCATATTTGAGGTTATTGATATTTCTCCCGGCAATCTTGATTCCAGCTTGTGTTTCTTCCAGTCCAGCATTTCTCATGAAGTACTCTGCATATAAGTTAAATAAGCAGGGTGACAATATACAGCCTTGACATACTCCTTTTCCTATTTGGAACCAGTCTGTTGTTCCATGTCCAGTTCTAACTGTTGCTTCCTGACCTGCATACAAATTTCTCAAGAGGCAGATCAGGTGGTCTGGTATTCCCATCTCTTTCAGAATTTTCCACAGTTTATTGTCATCCACACAGTCAAAGGCTTTGGCATAGTCAATAAAGCAGAAATAGATGCTTTTCTGGAACTCTCTTGCTTTTTTTATGATCCAGCGGATGTTGGCAATTTGATCTGTGGTTCCTCTGCCTTTTCTAAAACCAGCTTGAACATCAGGAAGTTCACAGTTCACATATTGCTGAAGCCTAGCTTGGAGAATTTTGAGCATTACTTTACTAGCGTGTGAAATGAGTGCAATTGTGCGGTAGTTTGAGCATTCTTTGGCATTGTCTTTCTTTGGGATTGGAATGAAAACTGACCTTTTCCAGTCCTGTGGCCACTGCTGAGTTTTCCAAATTTGCTGGCATATTGAGTGCAGCACTTTCACAGCATCATCTTTCAGGATTTGGAATAGCTCAACTGGAATTCCATCACCTCCACTAGCTTTATTCGTAGTGACGCTTTATAAGGCCCACTTGACTTCACAGTCCAGGATGTCTGGCTCTAGGTCGGTGATCACACCATCATGATTATTGGGGTTGTGAAGCTCTTTTTTGTACAGTTCTTCTGTGTATTCTTGCCATCTCTTCTTAATAACTTCTACTTCTGTTAGGTCCATACCATTTCTGTCCTTTATCGAGCCCATCTTTGCATGAAATGTTCCTTTGAAATCTCTGATTTTCTTGAAGAGATCCCTAGTCTTTCCCATTTTGTTGTTTTTCTCTATTTCTTTGCATTGGTGGCTGAAGAAGGCTTTCTTATCTCTTCTTGCTATTCTTTGGAACTCTGCATTCAGATGTTTATATCTTTCCTTTTCTGCTTTGCTTTTTGCTTCTCTTCTTTTCACAGCTATTTGTAAGGCCTCCCCAGACAGCCATTTTGCTTTTTTGCATTTCTTTTCCATGGGGAGTGTCTTGATCCCTGTCTCCTGTACAATGTCACGAGCCTCATTCCATAGTCCATCAGGCACTCTATCAGATCTAGGCCCTTAAATCTATTTCTCACTTCCACTGTATAATCATAAGGGATTTGATTTAGGTCATACCTGAATGGTCTAGTGGTTTTCCCTACTTTCTTCAATTTAAGTCTGAATTTGGCAATAAGGAGCTCATGGTCTGAGCCACAGTCAGCTCCTGGTCTTGTTTTTGCTGACTGTATAGAGCTTCTCCATCTTTGGCTGCAAAGAATATTATCAATCTGATTTCGGTGTTGACCATCTGGTGATGTCCATGTATAGAGTCTTCTCTTGTGTTGTTGGAAGAGGGTGTTTGTTATGACCAGTGCATTTTCTTGGCAAAACTCTATTAGTCTTTGCCCTGCTTCATTCGGTATTCCAAGGCCAAATTTGCCTGTTACTCCAGGTGTTTCTTGACTTCCTACTTTTGCATTCCAGTCCCCTATAATGAAAAAGACATCTTTTTTTGGGTGTTAGTTCTAAAAGGTCTTGTCGGTCTTCATAGAACCGTTCAACTTCAGCTTCTTCAGCATTACTGGTTGGGGCATAGACTTGGATTACTGTGATATTGAATGGTTTGCCTTGGAAACGAACAGAGATCATTCTGTCATTTTTGAGATTGCATCCAAGTACTGCATTTCAGACTCTTTTGTTGACCATGATGGCCACTCCATTTCTTCTGAGGGATTCCTGCCCTCAGTAGTAGATATAATGATCATCTGAGCTAAATTCACCCATTCCAGTCCATTTCAGTTCGCTGATTCCTAGAATGTCAATATTCACTCTTGCCATCCCTTGTTTGACCACTTCCAATTTGCCTTGATTCATGGACCTGACATTCCAGGTTCCTATGCAATATTGCTCTTTACAGCATCGGACCTTGCTTCTATCACCAGTCACATCCAGCTGGGTACTCTTTTTGCTTTAGCTCCATCCCTTCATTCTTTCTGGAGTTATTTCTCCACTGATCTCCAGTAGCATATTGGGCACCTACTGACCTGGGGAGTTTCTCTTTCAGTATCCTATCATTTTGCCTTTTCATACTGTTCATGGGGTTCTCAAGGCAAGAATACTGAAGTGGTTTGCCATTCCCTTCTCCAGTGGACCACATTCTGTCAGATCTCTCCACCATGACCCGCCCATCTTGTGTTGCCCCTCAGGCATGGCTTAGTTTCATTGAGTTAGACAAGGCTGTGGTCCTAGTGTGATTAGATTGACTAGTTTTTTGTGAGTCTTTTGTGAGTATGGTTTCAGTGTGTTTGCCCTCTGATGCCCTCTTGCAACACCTACCGTCTTACTTGGGTTTCTCTTACCTTGGGCGTGGGGTATCTCTTCATGGCTGCTCCAGCAAAGTACAACCATTGCTCCTTACCTTGGACGAGGGGTATCTCCTCACCGCTGCCCTTCCTGACCTTCAACGTGGTCCTCCTGCTCCTCTAGGCCCTCCTGCGCCCGCGCAGCCGGCTCCTTGGACGTGGGGTAGCTCCTCCCGGCTGCCACCCCTGACCTTGCACGTGGGGTAACTCCTCTGGTAGCTGCCCCTGACGTCGGACGCGGGGTAACTCCTCTCGTCGCCGGCCCTGATCTCGGACGCTGGGTAGGTGGCTGCGACGGGCATGCTAAAGCGCAGGCGGCTGCGATGGGTAATTATTAGTGGTTATTACCATTAATAACAATGTAAATAAAAATCAACTATCCCACCTGGTTTCTTTCTTTCCCCAGAACAAAATTTTTAAAAAGGAATTTTAGTCAATTTAGGGCTTTGTGTTATTGGGTTATGACTAATTGATTTCCAGGTTGAAGGGTGGCTTAAACATCAGAAATGTATTTTCTCACAGATCTGGAGCTTGGCAAGTCCAAGATCAGAGTGTTGGAAGGTATCATCCAAGGCTTCTCTCCTTGGCTGGATGGCCTCCATCTCATCATGTTCTCATGCGGTTTTTCTCCTATACACATGCATGCATCCTATACACGTGCATCCCTGTTGTCTCCTTTTGCGTCCAAATTTCCTCTTCTTTTAAGGACACCAGCCACATTGGATTAGGAAGCACCCAAGACTTCATTTTAACTTAATCACCTCTTGAAACACCCCATCTTCAAATACAGTCACATTCTGAGGTAATGCAGGTAGGGCTTCAACATATGAATTTGGGTGGGAGATGCGATTCAGCTTGGAGCAAAGAAAATCTCTCTCTCTTTAATTGGAGGCTAATTGCTTTACAAAGTTGTGTTGGTTTCTGTCATATATCAACGTGAATCACATGTCCCCTCCCTCTTGAATATCCACCTACTCCTCACCCCATCCCTCACCTCTAGGTTGTCACAGAGCAGTACCAGGTTGGGCTCCCTGTGTATACAGCAACTTCCCACTAGCTATCTATTTTATTACATGTGGTAATGTATGTTTCAATGCTACTCTCTAATTTTGTTCCACCCTCTCCTTCCCCTGCTCTGTCCACAGGCTTGTTATCTATGTCTGCATCTCAAAGAAAATCTCTTTAAAACAAGTATAAACTATACTCATTGACCCACAAAACTGAGTACAAGTAGATGATGGAGAGATGTTCAGAGGATTAATACTCGGAATTCTAAGTGACCCAGATTATACAGCCCGTCTGAAGACTTGAAGCTGAGTCATAGAGCCAATTATCTCAATTATCCTCATTTCACTGCAGCGATACTTCAGGGGTTATGAGTAGTATTACTTTTTAGAAAGATTAATTATAATGGCAAATTTCACCAAAAAGTCTAAAAATAATTTTAAGTATGTTGCCAACCCTACAGGTTATTAAACATCTTTAGACTAGAAAGAACAGAAAAGGCACTTCTAAAATTAGAGACCTCTACATCCTGCATGGTGGGAGGGAGATGAGGATGAATTTGTCTCTAGCTGTGTATGATGATGTGAGTCTCTGGTTAACTGATGTTTTCCTGGCCCCATGCCTTTGCTTAGGTTCATTCCTCTGTTGAAGTCCCCTTTCCTTGACCCATGAAAAAATGTTGAACCTAAATGTCCCCTTCACCATGAAGCATCCCCTGATCACTGCAGCAGGAAAGGATCTCTTTTTTTCTTATATTTCTCAGAATGACTTAGGAGTGAAAACTTAGCTCTTGTAATGAAAACCCCCAGAAACATTGTGGCTTGGATAAGATGAAAGTGTATGGATTTCCAATATAAGATTCTTGAAATAAGCAGTCCAGGCGAGCCCCCATCATTTACAAACCCAGACTCCTTTTGTCCTTTGGTTCTGCCATCTTTGGGGTCATTATCCTTATCCACGTAGTTGAAGCTGAGTCACATAAAAGAGCTCAGAGGAAGTAGAAATAGCAAGAATCCAGGGTCTGTGATGTTCTTTTAAGCAAGAGAGACAAAATTTGAATATGCCATTTTTGCTCACATTTTACTCATAAAATTTATCTCATGGCCACACCTAACTGCACAGAAGGATGGTGTACTACTTGGGGTTCTCCAGAGAAATAGAACCAATAAGAGAGAGAGAAAAGGGGGGGATTTATTACGGGAATTGTCTCATGCAATTATGCAGGTTAAACAATTCTGTAATCTTCCATTTGCAAACTGGAGGACCAGGTAAGCCAGCAGTATAATTCACTTCAAGTTCAAAGTCCCGAGAACCAGGGCATGATGCTCTATATTCTACAGCAGGAGAAAATGGTTGTTTCTGCTCCAGCAAAAGGAGAAAATTCACACCTCCTCTGCCTTTTTGTTCTTTTCAAGACCTCAGGTGAATTGGATGATGCCCACTTGCATTGATGAGGGCAATTTTCTTTCCTCAGTCTACCTATTCAAATGTTAATATCTTTTGAAACACCCTCTCAGACACAATCAGAAATAATGTTCTACCAGCTGTCTCCACACCACTTAGCTCAGTTAAGCTGACACATAAAATTAACCATCACAGCTGGGAAGTGTATTTTCTCACCAGAAGAAAGGTAACTTTTGGGTAACTAGTTGTCACCACTCCAAATTCTTATAACACTTCTAAAACACCTTTTATCAGAGTTCCTTGTGAAGGTGTTTTATTTCCTCAATTCATTGTAAACTCTGCAAGTGCAGAGATGACTAGAACTCATGAGACTGGATGTTTTGTAGCAAGACGGCTCAGCGGCCCACACTTGTGTTTAATAAAAAAGAGCTAGATGAGTGAAATGTTCACCTTATTTACACAGAGGCCATGGATACTCTGCCTGATCACTCTTCTTGTAACACATACTTCAATTAAAATGAATCACTTATAAATATATCTATTTAATATTATTTTCTCCTCGTGTGTACCATATTCCTTTGTGATACTATAAGTAAAATGAGGACAGGGGCCAGGTCTGCAGTCTATGTTCACTTGGCAAGTACATAGAAAATATTTATTAAATAATTAATGAGTGTATTTGTCAAATGGTGGTGATGGGTTCTTAAGAAATGTAGAGGTGAGGGTAGTAGTAAGGAGTGTGCTAGAGACTGGAAGGCATTTCCCTTTTCCCCTGGACAGGCAATTGGACCTGTTGGTGACAAGTGTGGTCTTGAGGGTGGGTTCTGGCCAATGGGATGTATGGGTGTAAGGGTAAAAGTGAGGTCCTTCCCTTCTAGCCCCAGGCCATGTAACCCCTCCAGGGCCACCTTCTACCTGCGCATCCTCTGCCTGCTGACAAGATACAAGAGAAGACCCTGAGGTCTTGAGGGATGATGGAGCCATCAGATGGAAGGACAAAGGTCCCTGAATTATCATGTAAAACACTGCCAGCCAAGGACTTGCAAAGAATAGGAAGCAAGTTTCTACGGTCCTGAGCCACTGGTGTTCTCCACCTACCCTAACACAGAAAGAAAATCCCAGAAAAAACAATTTGATATTTCTTAATCTTTTTCAGCAAGATGCTCCGCTTCTTTCCTCATTTCCAGACATGAAGTTCACTAACCAAAATGCCTGAAATTCTCACAATTGAAAATTCATTATTTTTAGATTTTAGAACCTAATTTTTGCAACAGTTTCACTGCAGTTAATAGGCATACAGTAAACTATACATATCTAAAATGTATCAATGTAATATTTCTCCACATGTAAACACCTGTTAAAACATACCTACACACATGTATCATCTCCAACAACTTCCTTATGGCCTATTTTAATCCATTCCTCCTTTTCTTCCCCATCCTCTCCTTGTGACATCCTCCTCCCCAGGCATCAACTTATCAGTTTTCTGTCACTATGCGTTAGGTTGTAGTTCCTAGATTTTTATATAAATGGAACCACACAGTATTTACTGGGCTTTTTCTGGCTTCTATCATTCACGTAATTATTTTTATATTCTTTTATATGGTAAGGTATATCTACAGTCTATTCCTTTTTATTACAGAGCAATCCTCTATCATGTGGATATACCTCAATGTCACCACCTGTTGATGGACATTTCAATGGTCTCAGTTTGGAACGATAACAAATAAAAACCATTATGAACATTGGTGTACAAGCCTTGATATGGACATATGTTTTTGTTTCTCTTAGGTAAATAACAAAGACCTTAAAGGCTGAGTCATACAGTAGGTATTGATATATGCTTAACTTTTAAAGTAAGCATCAAAGGAAATGTACCACTTTACATTTCCACCAGCATTGTATGACAATTCTATTTCAACTATATCTTCCCCAACAGCTCACATAGTCAGTCTTTTAAATTTTAACTGTCTTAGTAAGTATATATGGTATCTCATTGGCCTGAGAGAAAAATCTTGAAGCTACTTTTAAAATGCCATTTTGACATTATGAAAAGAACATGGACATTAATGGTAGAAGAAATGGCTACATGTCTTCAAAATAACATTTTTGTAAATTAAAACTCTGTCAAACAAGGGGGCATTCTAGGGAATGGCAGCTGCAAGGACTTAGAAGTATAAAAGAGCTTGTGTGACCCATGACAACCATTCAATAGTGCTAGAGTTTACAGTGAGAAGTCCAGATTGGCAAGAGACAACTCTATAAAAGCAAGTGGTGGCCAGTTCATAAAATGTATGGCATGCCATATAAATAGCTTCAGATTCTGATCTTTGAAAGGGAAAGCCATGATGGAGGAGAGTGCCATAATCAGATTCATGAATTAGAACTGGCAGATCTTTTAGGAACCAGCAGAGATGTAAACCCTGTGGAAGAGAGTCCTCTAAGAAGATTTCTGCGTGAGTGGGTCCGAGATGATGAGAACCTGATCTAGGATAGCAGTAGCAGGGAGAGAGGATGGAAACCAAGATACAGAGGAAAGAATTAGCCAGGTTTGGGAGGATTCCCTGGATTATGGGTGACTTACAGGTTTTTGCTTTGAGCAGATGGATAAGCAGGGTGTTTCCTTGTAAAATAAGGAACAGGGAGAGAGGATGCAAACAGTTGTGTCAAAGAAGATGATAAATTTTTTCCAGGACATTCTGAGATTAAGGTAACTGACTATCAAAATGGAAGCATTTGGGAGTTAACTTTTGCTTCATTTATTCAAAACAAATGTATTAGTCATTGTTTATGTGCCAGACATTGTAAAGAAATGTGGGGCTGGAAGTAAGACTAGACTGCTGATCTAAGTCGCTTCAGTTGTGTCCGACTCTGTGTGACCCCATAAATGGCAGCCCACCAGGCTCCCCTGTCCCTGGGATTCTCCAGGCAAGAACACTGGAGTGGGTTGCCATTTCCTTCTCCAATGCATGAAAGTGAAAAGTGAAAGGGAAGTCGCTCAGTCATGTCCGACTCTTTGCGACCCCGTGGACTGCAGCCCACCAGGATCCTCCGTCCATGGGATTTTCCAGGCAAGAGTACTGGAGTGGGGTGCCATTGCCTTCTCCTAGGAACTAGATATCTCGATTTCAACACTGGTAAGCCAGCCAGTCAGCTAGTTATTTTTCATTTATTTTGGATAAGTCTCTTAAATTCTTACTTATCTTTAAAACTGAGGTAATAATACAAATTTGGCCATATGCAATAGAGTAAAGAACAGTATTATATCAGATATAAGATGATAATTCAAAGTAGAAAGTGTTAAGAACCCTATAGGAGATTCAAAGGGTTCTGGAGACCCAGAAGAGTGTTTACTTAAAAATTGTCTTTGGCCTCACATTGTAATATAAGACTACTTTGCCCATATTATTTACAGTCATACGTGAGGGGAGGGTCTTAAAGGAAAGAGCCATAAATGCACTGTGATGATTTGATGAGACAGAGAGAACGCCAGGTCACAGTATTCCAGATGTGGTTCAGGCAGCAAGAGGACTGGAGAAATTCACGCTATTCCTCCTAGAGGCCAGTACAAAGGGGTGTCTCAGTTCAGTTCAGTCACTCAGTCGCATCCAACTCTTTGCGACCCCATGAATCACAGCACACCAGGCCTCCCTGTCCATCATCAACTCCCGGAGTTCACTCAGACTCATGTCCATCAAGTCAGTGATGCCATCCAGCCATCTCATCCTGTGTCGTCCCCTTCTCCTCCTGCCCCCAATCCCTCCCAGCATCAGAGTCTTTTCCAATGAGTCAACTCTTCGCATCAGGTGGCCAAAGTACTGGAGTTTCAGCTTTAGCATCATTCCTTCCAAAGAAATCCCAGGGCTGATCTCCTTCAGAATGGACTGGTTGGATCTCCTTGCAGTCCAAGGGACTCTCAAGAGTCTTCTCCAACACCACAGTTCAAAAGCATCAATTCTTCAGAGCTCAGCTTTCTTCACAGTCCAACTCTCACATCCATACATGACCACAGGAAAAACCATAGCCTTGACTAGACGGACTTTGTTCACAAAGTAATGTCTCTGCTTTTCAATAAGCTATCTAGGTTGGTCATAACTTTCCTTCCAAGGAGTAAGCGTCTTTTAATTTCATGGCTGCAATCTCCATCTGCAGTGATTTTGGAGCCCCCAAAAAATAAAGTCTGACACTATTTCCACTGTTTCCTCATTTATTTCCCATGAAGTGATGGGAGGAGAGGCCATGATCTTCGTTTTCTAAATGTTGAGCTTTAAGCCAATCTTTTCACTCTCCTCTTTAACTTTCATCAAGAGGTTTTAGTTCCTCTTCACTTTCTGTCATAAGGGTGGTGTCATCTGCATATCTGAGATTATTGATATTTCTCCTGGCAATCTTGATTCCAGCTTGTGCTTCTTCCAGCCCAGCATTTCTCATGATATATTCTGCATATAAGTTAAATAAGCAGGGTGACAATATATAGCCTTGACGTACTCCTTTTCCTCTTTGGAACTAGTCTGTTGTTCCATGTCCAGTTCTAACTGTTGCTTCCTGACCTGCATACAGATTTTTCAAGAGGTAGGCCAGGTGATCTGGTATTCCCATCTCTTTCAGAAATTTCCACAGTTTATTGTGATCCACACAGTCAAAGGCTTTGGCATAGTCAAGAAAGCAGAAATAGATGCTTTTCTGGAACTCTCTTGCTTTTTCCATGATCCAGAGGATGTTGGCAATTTGATCTCTGGTTCCTCTGCCTTTTCTAAAATCAGCTTGAACATCAGGAAGTTCACAGTTCATGTATTCCTGAAGCCTGGCTTGGAGAATTTTGAGCATTACTTTACTAGCGTGTTAAATGAGTGCAATTATGCGGTAGTCTGAGCATTCATTGGCATTGCCTTTCTTTGGGATTGGAATGAAAATTGACCTTTTCCAGTCCTGTGGCCACTGCTGAGTTTTCCAAATTTGCTGGCATATTGAATGCAGCACTTTCACAGCATCATCTTCCAGGATTTGAAATAGCTCAACTGGAATTTCATCACTTCCACTAGTTTTGTTCATAGTGATGCTTTCTAAGGCCCACTTGACTTCACAGTCCAGGATGTCTGGCTCTAGGTCAGTGATCACACCATCATGATTATCTTGGTCATGAAGATCTTTTTTGTACAGTTCTTCTGTGTATTCCTGCCACCTATTTTTAATATCTTCTGCTTCTGTTAGGTCCATACCATTTCTGTCCTTTATCGAGCCCATCTTTGCATGAAGTGTTCCTTTGGTATCTCTGATTTTCTTGAAGAGATCTCTAGTCTTTCCCATTCTGTTGTTTTCCTCTATTTCTTTGCATTGATCGCTGAAGAAGGCTTTTTTATCTCTTCCTGCTATTCTTTGGAACTCTGCATTCAGACGCTTATATCTTTCCTTTTCTCCTTTGCTTTTTGCGTCTCTTCTTTTCACAGCTATTTGTAAGGCCTCCCCAGACAGCCATTTTGCTTTTTTGCATTTCTTTTCCATGAGGATGGTCTTGATCCTGTCTCCTGTACCATGTCATGAGCTTCATTCCATAGTTCATCAGGCACTCTATCTATCAGATCTAGGCCCTTAAATCTATTTCTCACTTCCACTGTATAATCATAAGGGATTTGATTTAGGTCACACCTGAATGGTCTAGTGGTTTTCCCTACTTTCTTCCATTTCAGTCTGAATTTGGCAATAAGGAGCTCATGATCTGAGCCACAGTCAGCTCCCAGTCTTGTTTTTGCTGACTGTATACAGCTTCTCCATCTTTGGCTGCAAAGAATATTATCAATCTGATTTTGGTGTTGACCATCTGGTGATGCCCATGTGTAGAGTATTCTCTTGTGTTGTTGGAAGAGGGTGTTTGCTATGACCAGTGTTTTCTCTTGGCAAAACTCTATTAGCCTTTGCCCTGCTTCATTCGGTATTCCAAGGCCAAATTTGCCTGTTACTCCAGGTGTATCTTGACTTCCTACTTTTGCATTCCAGTCCCCTATAATGAAAAGGACATCTTTTTTGGATGTTAATTCTAAAAGGTCTTGTAGATCTTCATAGAACCATTCAGCTTCAGCATTACTGGTTGGGGCATAGGCTTGGATTACTGTGATATTAATGGCTTGCCTTGGAAATGAACAGAGATCATTCCATCGTTTTTGAGATTGCATCCAAGTACTGCATTTCAGACTCTTTTGTTGACCATGATGGCTACTCCATTTCTTCTAAGGGATTCCTGCCCACAGTAGTAGATATAATGGTCATCTGAGTTAAATTCACCCATTCCAGACCATTTTATTTCGCTGATTCCTAGAATGTCAACATTCACTCTTGCCATCTCCTATTTGACCACTTCCAATTTGCCTAGATTCATGGACCTGGCATTCCAGGTTCCTATGCAATATTGCTCTTTACAGCATCAGACCTTGCTTCTATCACCAGTCACATCCACAACTGGGTATTCTTTTTGCTTTGGCTCCATCCCTTCATTCTTTCTGGAGTTATTTCTCCACTGATCTCCAGTAGCATATTGGGCCCCTACTGACCTGGGGAGTTCCTCTTTCAGTATCCTATCATTTTGCCTTTTCATACTGTTCATGGGGTTCTGAAGGCAAGAATACTGACAAAATGTGGTCCACTGGAGAAGGGAATGGTGAGCCACTTCAGTATTCTTGCCTTCAGAACCCCATGAACAGTAAGGGGTGTCTAAGAGACACATATAAGAGAAAACATATAAAGCAGCTCAGGATCACTACGTCTATGTGATTTTTGCACATTAGCAGAAACTGTTTGTAGGTTCACAGGCTGTTCCCCTGCTACAAGGGTGCTTGTGTCAGTGAGAAGAATTCTATAGAAATCAGAAACTAGAAAACCAGTCTCAACACCACTACAGAATAGCTATGTGACCTTCAATGTCGCTTACCATCTCTGGTTCTCTAGCCCCATGTGGAAAGGAGAGGTTTAAATGATTCTACCAATCCTGCCAGCTCCAACAATGAATGTCTTTATGAAGTCTCTCTGGACACATCAGTCCTTGAAAAAGTAGCTCCTTTCCTTTGCTCATAAATCTAGTTGTTTGCTCACCAAGATTAAAGAACATAATAAATATTCAAGCCAGGAACTGTTTGGGCTGTGACGCAGTTTAACAATGCTAATCTGCTGCGTGGCAGTCAAAGTCTGCATCAGTTCCACATCTTTGTGAAGATATCCTTATCACCCAATGCTTGGGTCATTGTAAATTCAAATTTGCATTGGTGACTTCATTTAGCCATCTCCCTGCCACTGGTTCATTAACTGGGTCTTCAGCATATAGGAGGTCATCTATGTAGAGGGAAAGTAAATGTCTCCATATATTTTGAGAATCTGAATGCTATTTCAGAACTATAGCAAAGTGATCCAATCTGTCACCTTGGGGATCTGGATTTTCTGAGGAAACATTAATTGTTGCCCTGGTCTTGGCTAATTTTTGCTAATTATTCAGGACTTTGAACAGGCATATTGCACTGAATATGCTGGTAGATGCAATGTGAAAATCTGAGAACCTGTTTGGTGGATTGGAGAAAGCTGCCTTCGAACTTAAATAGGGCAGACTATCTTTGCAGGCAATATAGTGGAAAACTACCTTTGTCAAAATGTGCATGCTCTGCAAATGAGAGGTTGCTATTTTCCAAAGAAGTAATCTTATAGTTGGGGGGAGGGGAGGTGCTCATATAACTCTCACCAGTATCTATTACTGTAAAATGCCAGAAGCAATTATGATGTCATGTGTTGTCTAAAATTGGAGCAGTCAGACAGCTTGAGATACAGTCAGAGCTAATAAACCAAATAAAATCTGCAGTTTTACTGCATCATTTTCTTTCTTTACACAATTATAAGCACAAGAAAGGCATCTGCCACATTACAGTCAATTTATTCCTTCTTTACTTTCTCTCTTCTTTCTTCCCTTTGTTAAAAAGGAAGCATGTGAAGTTGAATTGGTTAGGGATAAATTTCAAAGGTTACAGTGGGAAAACGAGGTGCTGTTATTAAGAAAAACACCTTCCTGGAGAGGTCCAATGTAACTTTCTGTTGCAAGCCTTGAAAATACTCCCCTGATTAAAATATGCCTTCCCATTTTGTACCTGCTTTAGCATCAAGCATTTGAGAAAGGAGCAGAAAATAAGAGATGCCTGCCACTCAGGATCCTTCTAATAAATTCTACCTAAGAAGGTCCAGCACTAAGGGCTAATTTCCAAGGTATTTCCTTAATCAGATTCCTAAAGCCAAATGTATGCGTCTTTAATTTCCTTTGGATCTGACAGCATTAAGTTGAGAAAAGTCAAGAGCTTATTTTTTCATTTTCTGTGTGTTAAAAAAATTCGCCCTTTCCATGTGATTTTCAGATGAGATCAACTGTTTAATTTCTCTCAAAAGCTAACAGCCAGAGGGCAGTGAAGGAAACCTAGGGACCCAGAAGCCAAGAGGATCCTCTGACCTTGTTCTTGGCAAGCCAGACAAGCTACTTCCTTAGAGTTTAATGGAGCAATATATTCAGAAAAAGGGTTTTTGTTTCGTGTTTGCTTTATCTTCCATCACGAGCTGTAAAATCCTTCACATCTGACCGATTAAAGAAAAGAATACATCACAGTACATCAGAATGCACACCATCATTTCAATTGGACCCAAACAACCTTCAAGGTCACTGATTTCTACCAACCTCAGGCTCCCTTGCTTTCTTTATCCATCTCTCACCAGCCCTGCATACCGTGAAAAAAAGCTTCATGCAAGACGCAAGCATCACATTAATTATGTGAACCACATCTGCACACAGGTTGTGGGAGCTCTCAGACCGCATCTGTTGAATGCCAAGGCCAAAAACACCCAGCTCCACAGGGATGTTGTTTGCTATGCCCTTTTGCTCATTGGTAGATTGATTTTCATGTTCTGGCTAAACAAATAGCTAGCAATGCTGAGCATCGTTCCTTGCTTTGCACTGAAGACCCAATTAGCAAGCACAGTCAATGGACAGGTCAAGAGTTGAGGTTCAGACAGACTCCTCGAGGCCAAACCTCTCTGTTTGAACAGCTTTCCACTGACCTTTGTCCTCATCACAGGTGATCTCCTGTGAAACATGTCACCGAGCTCCATGTGCAAAGCCAGAGAGGAAATAAATAGCAGTTTATCCAAATATCATGTGTCACTGCACAGACAAATCAAACTGCTCTGGAAAGATCTTTACTGATAAAGAATGAACTGCTGGCACAGAAATGTAAAGTTGTGGGTCAGAAAAGGCTGTAAGCTACAGAGGTGAATAGATACATGGTGAATATTTAGAGCCGGCCTGTGTTACAAGTAATTTAAATGGGATATTACTTTTAACTCATGATAGACCAGCTTTGTGGATGTGGGTGTGTTGGGGATCCCCTGTGAGTAAGTAAGTGATGGAAATACCTTGCCATCAGTTACACTTCAGTCTGCTGCTATAAATTCACATCGGATTTACAGCTTTCTGAACCTTCTCAGCAGAGTTACAGAACAATAACACAACCAGAATGACAATCTGGCTAGCTGTCTTACCCAATACTCATTTTACAGACTATAGTCTTCAAGACACCAAGGGACTGTAACGTCCAGAAAATAAATCCACCAGGGGTCAGAGCTACAGGGATCGTGTTTAGACATCTGACCCATGAAACACACTTGTGCAGGTAAGATTCATCTATTTGTCTCCTGTGAGGTGCTGTTGCATAGCAGACCCATTTCTACAGAGGCTGCCCCAGAAGGACAACAAATTAACCATCAGTCCATCCACCAAGTCCCTCTGTGAGCCAACAGCTGGGGTGGTCTGGGATCCTCCGCCCCAGGAGTCATCACTGCCTTGTCCAGATGATGATGGCAACGGATTTCCAAACATCAAGGATTTGTCTCTCTTTGAGGTTTGTAAAACCTCCAAACTCTTTAAGCTGATTCCCCTCAGACACTGGAACAGAGAGATGGTGATTAGAACAATGAAGTGAGAAGCCACACATGGATGGCCCTTTCATGAGAGGGCGAATATTTTCCAAAAGCTGGACTTACTCAACCAGACGTATTCATGACTGGTTTCAGGCACTGAAAATGAAAAGAAAACAAATAAACCTAAGCAAAACTAACAATCGTCCCTGACTTCACAGCACTCACACTTTAGTGATGTAGGTGAGCCATCAGTAATTATCTGAAACCACCACCAATCACTAGGCTAAGACAATCCCTGGAGGTGATCTCAAATTCCAATAGCTATTGACCTGAACTCTTTAATATTCTTCTAATCACTGTTATCCTCCTTTCTCACTGCCAGTAGGTTAGAGTCACCAACCCTCCATCAGTTCCTTCCAATGCACATGAACTGAGTACACTGAAGCATGGTCTGAGATCTACCCAAGTGAGTGGAGTGGAGTTCAGTCGCTCAGTCATGTCCAACTTCTTGCAACCCCATGCACTGCAGCACAACAGGCTTCCCAACTCCCAGACTTTACTCAAACTCATATCCATTGAGTCGGTGATGCCATCCAACCATCTCATCCTCTGTCATCCCCTTCTCCTCCTGACTTCAATCTTTCCCAGCATCAGGGTCTTTTTAAATGAGTCAGTTCTTCACATCAGGTTGCCAAAGCATTGGAGTTTCAGCTTCAACATCAGTCCTTCCAATGAATATTCAGGACTGATTTCCTTTAGGATGGACTGATTGGATCTCTTTGCAGTCCAGGGGACTCTCAAGAGTCTTCTCCAACACCACAGTTCAAAAGCATCAATTCTTCGGCGCTCAGCTTTCTTTATAGTCCAACTCTCACATCCATACATGACTACTGGAAAAACCATAGCCTTGATTAGATGGACCTTTGTTGGCAAAGCAATGTCTCTGCTTTTTAATGTGCAGTCTAGGTTGGTCATAACTGTTCTTTCAAGGAGTAAGCATCTTTTAATTTCATGGCTGAGGTCACCATCTGCAGTGATTTTGGAGCCCCCCAAAATAAAGTCTCTCACTGTTCCCACTGTTTCCCCATCTATTTGCCATGAAGTGATGGGACAGGATGCCGTGGTCTTAGTTTTCTGAATGTTGAGTTTTAAGCCAACTTTTGCACTTTCCTCTTTCATTTTCATCAAGAGGCTCTTTAGTTCTTTTTCACTTTCTGCCATAAGGGTGGTGTCCTCTGCATATCTGAGGTTATTAATATTTCTCTCAGCAATCCTGATTCCAGCTTGCACTTCATCCAGCCCAGCATTTCTCAAGTGAGGCAAAGGCCAAGACATCTTCACACAATGTTATAGTAACTTAGTTACTAACTTGTTTAGTAGCTAACTTGGTCAGTGACTTAGAGTACATTTGGTTTGTTACAATCCACAGCAAAGACTCCATACTTTCAAGAACATGGTGTTAAAAAAACTACCAAACAATTCTGAAATTAGACTAGCTTTGGCAAAATTTCCACCCTACTTTTTCAGCCACATTTTATCTGCCTGCTCCTATTTTTGTCTGTTGATCCTACTCACTAAGCCCATACCCACTGCTCAGTCAGTGGTCACATCAGGTTTAAAACTTATTTCTTTGCATACGTTTCCCCCTTGTGGGGGAAGCATACATCTAAGTTTCTGGTGATTTCATGGTTCTGCCTAGAAAGCAGATTCATCTTCATATTATGCAAAGAGGAAGAAACACATAGAGTCTAATCTAGAGAAGTTTAAAATGCCTTTGAACTCAAGTATCCCTCTGCCTCTAATCCCACCATTAGAGTTCCACTGGTTGAATCTTGAAGAATAGCTTTTGTGGTTGTTTACCAAAATTATTCAGATAAAAACAAATATCCAATGGGAACTTAAATCTCAATTCATGTTGTAGGAAAGGGTTCCCTAACCACCTTATCCCATCCAAGCATGAAGCTTGGACTTTTCTTCCCATAGCATCTTTGCCCCTCTTGGTGGTGTTGTTCAGTCACCCTGTCAAGTCAAACTCTTTGTGACCCATGGACTGAAGCACTCCATCTCTCACCATCTCCCAAAGTTTGCCCAAGTTCATGTCCATTGCCTCGGTGATGCCATAAAGCCGTCTAATCCGCTGATGCCTTCTTCTTCTGCCCTCAATCTTTCCCAGTATCAGGGATTTTTCCAATGGGTCATCTGTTTGCATCAGGTGACAAAAATACTGGAGCTTCAGCTCAGCATCAGTCCTTCCAATGAGTATTCAGTGTTGATTTCCCTTAAGATTGACGGGTTTGATCTCTTTGTTGTCCAAGGTATTCTCAGGAGTCTTCTCTATCACCACAGTTTGAAGGCATAAATTCTTTGGTGCTCTGCCTTCTTTATGGTCCAGCTCTCACAACTGTACGTGACCACTGGAAAGACCATAGTCTTGACTATACGGACTTTGGTTGGCAAAGTAATGTCTCTGATTTTTAACACACTGTCTAGGTTTGTCATAGCTTTCCCACCAAGATACAGATGTCTTCTGATTTTATGGCTGCAGTCACCAGCCTCAGTGATTTTAGAACCCAAGAAAAGGAAATTTGTCACTGCTTCCACCTTTTCCCCTTCTATTTGCCATGAAGTAATGGAGCCAGATGTTATGATCTTAGCTTTTTTAATATTTAGTTTTAAGCCAGCTTTTTCACTCTCCTCCTTCACCCTCATCAAGAGACTATTGTGTTCCTTTTCACTTTCTGACATTAGAGTGGTATCATCTGCATATCTGAGGTTGTTGATATTTCTCCCATCTATCTTGATTCCAGCTTGTAACTCATCCAGCCTGACATTTCTCATAATGTGCTCAGAGTATGGGTTAAATAAAGGATATCAGTAGATAGCCCTGTCGTACTCCTTTCTCAATCCTGAACCACTCAGTTGTTCCATACAGGGTTCTAACTGTTGCTTCTTGACTTGCATACAGGTTTCTCAAGAGACAGGTAAGATGGTCTGGTATTCCCATCTCTGAAAGAGCTTTCCACAGTTTGTTATGATCCACACAGTCAAAGACTTTAGTGCAGTCTATGTAATAGAAGTAGATGTTTTTCTGGAATTCCCTTGCTTTCTCTATAATCCAGCAAATGTTGGCAATTTGAGCTCTGGTTCCTCCTGACTTTTCTTTTGGTGTAATGACATCTATTCTTTATTTTGGGGCTTTTATGTATATCATGGGCTTCCCAGGTGGTAAAGAATCCACTTGCCAAGCAGAAGATGTGGTTTTGATCCCTGGGTCCGGAAGATCCCCTGGCAAAGAAATAGCAATCCACTCCAGTATTCTTGCCTCAGAAATCCCATGGACAGAGTAGACTGGCAGGCTATAGTCCATGGGGTTGCAAAGAGTAGGACATGACTGAGCAACTGAACAACAACAATTGTATGTCTCAGGCCACAGAAAAAGGTGGATGTCCTCCCAGAGCAATTAGATGGCCTCGGTGAGGTATCGTAATAAGTGCCTTTCCCTCTGGACAATCCATAAACTACCTACAGGCAACTCTCCATGGAAAGTCCACATCTCACAGGGGCAATAAGGCTAATGGCCCCACTAACGCGGTTTCTCTGCCCACCTGAAGATATACATTAACAATATCTTCTATGGATTGGTTCTAGGACACCCTGTGGACACCAAAATCTACAGATGCTCAAGTCCTTTATTTACATATAACCTACTCACTTCCTTCTATGTACTTTAAATCATCTCTAGATTACTTATACAACCTAATGCAATGCAAATGTTATGTAAATAGTTGTAAATACAATGGAAATGCTATGTAAATAGTCACCAGCATACAGTAAATTCAAGTTTTGTTTTTTGAACTTTCTGGAATTATTTTCCTGAATATTTTTGATCTGAGGTTGGTTGAGTCTGCAAATGCAGAACCCATGGATATTGAAATTCAGCCATACTCTCCATTGGCAGCAAGTGATCTGCCTATGATGACTGGGCTTCAAGGATGCTCCCTTGTGCTCTGTGTGGCTACCTGTATTCTTTACCCCATACCACCTCTCCACCTGATTTACATCACCTTTCCCATTCACTCATCTGCCTCCTACTTCCCCTCCACTAAGGTCACCCATCATCCCTGCTTTTGCCTTTCATGCAGGGACCTGCCTTTAGTGATGTGGGAAGAAGAGCAGCCTGACTTTCTAGTTCTTACTCTATCCTCTCTCCAATTTTCTTGTTACAGCCCTGCTTTCTTAGGACCCACTTTCAAGGTCAGAAAATCAAACTTGATTGTTTCTTGAAGTTCCTAAAAGTATTGTGGATGCCTCTGATTAATAGGGAGAGATAGGGAAGTTGAATGGGGTGATCATGTAAAGAAAATGGGACTAAAAGAAATGCAGACTCTAATACTTCAAAGTATTATTTGACTTCACCAAATATAGGCTTTTATCATTTGAAAAGGGAATTCCCTGGTGGCCCAGTAATTAGGACTCTGCACTTCCACTGCAGGTGGCATGGGTTTGATCCTGGTTGAAGAACTAAGTTCCCACATGCTGCCCAGCACAGCCAAGAAAAAAACATAGTGAAGAAAATCAAAGGACCTTGAGTTGACTGTGCTAGATGCTAGAGTATCCCTTCCTCATAGGGCTGTTACAGTGTTAAGATAATACATGTAAAGTGTTTAACACAGTACCTGACACACAGTAGGTGCTTGATAAATGTTAGCTATGTTGTTATTATTGAGAAGAAAAAACTGAGCTGGAATTACCCAAGGAGAGAATAAAAAAAACAAAGAAAAACACCACTGTTCAATCTTAATGATAGCCAATAAGACCAGCCTGCCATCTTGATTTCTCCTTCCTTGGAATCCTTTGACATAATTTGTCTCTCATGGCAGCTAGGAAGCTTCATCCTACTTACCTTCCACAAATTATTAGACCCCAAGAAAGCTTTATCAACACTTTATCAACCTCAAAGGCTGAGTTCATTTTTGACCTATTCTTTGAAATTTTCCAGCAAGGCTTTTGCTGTGCCTGTAATTATATCGAAACACTCTTACAGAAATTCAATGTCAACATGGTATTGTGGCAGATAATACTGTTACAGAGTGGCACCATATGTCTCTAGTGACAGGATCCTGCAGGAAGTGGTCCCCTTCAAGCCACCACAGAGACCCTCTGACAACAGGTAAATACTACAAAACTATTCATTAGAACCAGAATATAACATGCCATCACCACAGGGAAAGCCAGTTTAAAATCATAAATGTCAAGACATAATTAGCTTAAAGGTCAGGTTTAATTACAGTTGTTGAAACTGAAATACACTAATTATTGAAACCATGTCAGAAAATTATTTTAATGGAGTAGAATGTTTTGTCAGTGCCTTTGTTTCTACAGAAGGACGGTTCTTAGTGCTTGATGGAAACAAAAAAAAAGATGACGGGCATTTGCTTCCCTGCATGGATGGAAGCAGAGAGCAAAACCGACAATAGGGCTGATAAAAGGAGCCCAGAACTCCAAACAGTTCCACAGAGCAATAGTCCATGTTATTGTATTATTAATCATTTTCTTATAATCTGTGCTTTAGATATAATTTTAATGAAGCTTCAAGGAAAGCTCAATGCATTACATTGTAACAACAAATGAAGAACATTTATCACTGGGTTCATAGGTTTAATGGTAAACCAAATCAGTAAATAAACAACTGATGAGAAAATAACTCAATAACTGTAAAAAGTTGTCATACCTGTATGATTTCTAAGATTTCTACTAGGAATATTTATTGACTCACCTAAATATTTTTGTTGAGTTTTATCATCTTTCTCCTTTGAGTTTCCGAGGACGAGAGACATTTGAACAATCTTTCATTTAATTGAATTTTGTTTTGTCCCCTGTTTTGTTTAAGAAAAAATAAGGGATAATACCTCTTAAAGTTCAGCTTTGTTTGAAAAAGCAAATAAAAGGAAAAAACTCCACAAGAAATGCAAGTGATAAGTAACCATGCGTTACCAGAAGCTCCTCATAATTGGTAAGAAAAGTCCTTTGGAAGATTCGGTCTGAATACTGATATATCCCTATAGGGGAAAAAAAAGTTTTATGTAGTGTAGTTTTCATATGGAGATTAGCACTCCTGAGGAGAACTAAAACATCAGTTTCAGAAGGAAAAAAAATTGTTAAAATGAGGCAAAAATCTACAGATTATGTTTTGTCAAAATGCAGAACAAAGGGCTAAGGAAACAGTATTTTACTATCTGAAAGACACATTGGGAGAGACTGTTTTTGTTAAGAGAGGAGAAACTGCATGACTCCAGAGCATTTTAAATAGCTCCAAAGAACCCGCTTATGACAAAGCAAGAGCTGAGCTATTCCCCAGTAAGCTACAGACAATGCCAGCAGAGTCTGCACTCCGCTCTAGTTCAATAATGGAAAAAGAAAATGACATTTAATTAAGAGTCGCCTGCCTTCCAGGTACTTATGACATTGAAATCAGTGTGGACATAAGGCATTAAAGCTGACATCAACATAGTTCACCCAAGAAGTCATTTACTTAAGATTTACAACTGACTGTAAGAGAAAAGTGAAAATTTATGAAAGGTTTCCATCTGGCAGTCTATATCATTAGTATTCACACTGATAGCAGCAATGATTTAAATTTCATAATCTAAGTGAAGATATGCATCAAAAAATTCTCCTAAAATATGTCTAATAGCTCTAACTGACTGCTTTATTAGAGTCTGTCCGTGAAAAAAAACGTTAGATATCAATGAAGAAGTCATCAACCGTTAATTTCAGTCTATTCAACTAATATGCATAATAAAGTGGCAATGACGGGGGCCGAAACCCCCACCCAAACTCTCTGAAAGAGACACAATAAACTAACTGCCTTCCATTGCTTTAAGAAGTAAAAACTGATTGCCTTGTTTGATCTGGTTATAGCAAGCATTTCAAGTCATAGCAATGATTATTTATTAAATATTACTGACTATTTTGGAGAATGGAGGGGAGTAAAAAAATGCAGCCTTTGGCGTGTGTTGTTCAGGGCGTATGAATAAATCCTGTTAACAGAGAGGAGGAAATATGTATAAATCTCCTACTGCAGAAGAATCACTGTGCCATCCATTTTTCTGAATTAAAGCACACTGTCACTGCAAAACACCCTCATGTTGTCAGAGTAAGACTGTGTAAGAAGATAAACCCTGGATACCCTCTCTTAAAACTGTAGACAGAGAAGTGTTTAAAACAAAAAGAAATGTGGTTTGCACAGCAGAAAACAAAATTAGAATACCATTGGATGGTGCTGGGTACAGATTAAAAACATCTTTAAAAGAGGTTAATATAATTCCAGGAGTTTCATTAAGAGGCTGCAGAAATAAAGGAAAGAACAAGAATTCCAGAGTCAGGCTGCAGGCAGGCATTAAATTTGGCTCCACCGCATTTTAGCTCTATGACCTTGTGCAAATTTATTTATCCTCTCTGGTTGTCTGTATTCCCCTCTGGAAAACAGCACCTAGCTCACTGGGTTGTTGGACTAAGTGAGTACGTGCTCAGACGTGTCCAACTCTTTGTGACCCTATGGACTGTAGTCCACCGGGTTCTTCTATCCGTGGGATTTTTCTGGCAAGAATACTGGAGTGGGTTGCCATTTCCTCCTCCAGGGGATCCTCCAGACCTGAGGATCAAACCTTCATCTCCTGGGTCTCCTGCGTTGTCAGGCGGATTCTTTACCACTGAATCACTTGTGAATCCCAGGTAGATGTTATATAGGAGGTTCCCAAAGCAATAGTTCATAGAGAGGTTTCAGCTATGCAAATCTTATCATGGATGTAAAACTTTTTTCTCTATTTGTGGATAATTGCTTTACCATGTTGTGTTGGTTTCTGCCGTACAACAACGTGAACAAGCTGTAAGTTTATAAATGTTTCCTCCTTCTTGAACCTCCCCCTGACCCCTCTCCCCCATCCCACCCCTCTTGGTTGTCACAGAGCACCAAGTTGAGCCCTCAGTGTTATAAACTTGAACAGAAATCTCACTTAAATAGAATTGGGAGACCAGAAGGGGGAGCTCTCATGCCCTACAATATTAATAGCAGAGTCCAAAAGAAAGAAGACTCCTTTCCTAGCAAGGACTCAGCCATAGCAATGAAAAGCCATGGGCTCCATTTACTAGAGCCCTCCTAACTTTGTTGTCCCCTCTGTAAAAGTGTTCTCCTTTCCTGGCCATGGGGGGATTCACACATGATTCCCCATGGCTGCAGACCCCTAACTGCAATTCTCTGATATTCACAAATAAAACCCATCTTTGCTAGAGAAATATCTGGCAGTCTATTCATTTCAGAGCAACATGGCTCTCCATGGAACTGAAAATGCATTACACTAGGCTCTATGGAACTCTTAGACCCTTCCAGTCCCAGAAGTTAGCTGCGGGAGGTGAAGGAATAAAGTTTCAAAGACACTGTTGGTTATCCATCCAACCACCACCCCTCCCTTCTCCTTGCTAAGAATATGTCAATTGCATCCAGATACACCATATAAATGTGCACAGGAAAACAGGTGCCTCTCAAAACTCCAGGGGATAACCATGAGTGGTTTTACTGGCGGGGGGGGCGGGGGGGGCATATATAGTCATAATTAGTACTAAATAATCACCAAATATTTCTGTCTCTCTGCTGCATATGAACAAGGTCATCTGCACTTCCTGGCTTTTTTGTGCTTGGATGGAATCACGTTAAAAGTTGCAAATGATAGATGGGGAATACAAGATTTGGATTTAGTGGCTTATGTGAAATCCTCTCTTTTCTCTCTGATACAGTAACCAGTTATTTTTAAGATGGTGGCTGTTCACTCATCCTAAGTCTGAATGATGATGTGGAAAGAGACGCTGGCCAATTCATGATAGATGTGGAACATGAGCAGTAAGTAAACCTCTGTCACTGCAGCCCACTGAGACTTTGGTGTTGTTTGTTCCCATAGCAGGCCTGAAGTCTCCTGACTCACGCAATAGATGTTTCTACTGGGACCTGATAAAATGATGGAGGAATGAAAAGAGAGAGATGCACAAGGAAAAGACCTCATTCTTCCAATTCCTGTGCAATTGTGTAAGCAGTCAATTCTACCAGAGTCAGGGAGGAAGTAACGAGGTAAACATCATAGAGAAAGTAAGGCTTGAAATAAATTGTGATTTTAAAATATTTGAGCCTACCAAGTTGATTGAAGGGGAGGGTGAAAATATTGCAGAAGGAGAGACCACATTGAACAAGTAGACAGAGGAACTGGTACTCTCAGAGATTTGTCTAAAGAGATAAAATATCAGGGAAGTTCTTATATAGTCTTCACGGAATTTGGAATTTATTTGGTGAGTTAGAGGCTGTCCTACTGTAAAACCTGTGACAATTGATGATGCAATTCAGGACACATATCCCTGGAAAATCCCAGAATTTGAGTGAAATACTGAATGACATCATCACAGTCATTGCTGGTAGTTGCCACATGTTGTATCTCATGACAGAGAAGAAAACTACAGATAACCTCATTTCTTGCTATTCCATTCAGGAAAGATGTTGGAGTTCAAAATGACAAAATTCACATTGAAAATTAAATTACTACTGATCTTCAATAGGTTAACTCAATTAGTAGCAGACAGTTCAGTTCACACTCCACCAACTATCCTAATGCACTGATAGGTCCTTACAAAGAACTTCCATTGTGGGTAAGGGGAGGATCAAAAGATTTTAAGCGAGGAGTAACAGAGCTGGAGAAGTAATACATTTTAGAAAAATTTTTCTAGCAACATGGGATGGATGGAGTGAATGGGGTAAGATGATGGCTAGGGCGTCATTTAGGAGACTAGCAGTCATAGTTGTTACAACTTACAAAGAAAGACAAAAAAAGGCATGTGTCTATATGACACATTTTGAGAAAGAGAAAATCTGTCTTTCTTGGTGTCTGTGCTTAATTGAAAACTATGCTCAAATAAGTTTTGTTTTCCTCCCAATAATCTGTCAGTGATGGTACTTATCCACTTAGTTCTACCTTCTGTCTCTCTTCTCTCTCCATCTCCATTCCCTCAGCATTCCTTCATCCCTTCCTTGGGAGAACTTGTAAGTATGTTTCAAGACCTTAAGCAGCTGTGCTGTCAGTGGAATGGAGTGGCTTCCTCTTAATGCCCAGAAACCCATGATGATAACAGCCCAGGTTATGATGATGAGGCCCTGATCTGAGATAATGGCAAATAAAAGGAAAAGAAAGAGATACAGGACGTGAGTGGTAAACTATAGAACTTGGTACACCCTGCTTATCGTAGGTGGAATCCACTTTCTGATTGAACAAATTCCCAGAATATTGTAAGTACTCAACAAGTGTTGCTGAATAAATAAATAAGTTTGAGAACCAAAATGCAAAGCACTGAATGTATGTTAGGATGAATCAAATTGAGTCAACCATGACTCTCACCCTAGAAGATTTTCTGTCATTACCATTAACCTGAAACCTTAAGACATGGATAGCAAATATCTCCTTCATTTTATGCACTCATGGGATTCACTTTTAAGTTGACTACAACAATTTTTCACTTTTGAATCTAAACACACCATCGGAAGCCTTCAGAAGACAATGCTCCAGAAAGTCATTGCCAATTGATCCAAACTGGCAAGGGAAATGGAATCCAATTGCCTATTCTCAGACTTACCAATATATTTGATGAGTTGAAAAGGAATTAAGCAGCAAACTGAAAAAGAACGAGCTAATTCTGTGTTTTGTTCCTATGCTCCCTTTAACTGTATTTCTTGAGATTCTTTCCTAATGAAGGAAAACTAAAGCATTTGCCATCAGCAGATGCCAGCTGACAAGTTTTCAGTCTCAAGAGGAGTAACAATGAAGGGGAGGCCTATGTGGGTTGAGAAAGGATGGGAAGGATGAAGTGAGTGGGTTAGCCAATGTAAAGAACTTATTTTGAGAGAAAAAGATGAAATTTGTTCTATTTATTTTGTTAACACAAAATCTGCAAAAATGACTCCTACACAGATCTTTTCAGTATAAACCATCTAAGACAAATAAAGATTATGAAAACCACATCAGACAAGAAATCAAGGACCAGAACATTTAATCCTGCTCTCACAATGAATTCATAGAGTAACCAGAGATATCAACCACCTTTCAATTTCCCTATTGGTAAACAGGGGCTCAGAATTTCTTCCAATGATAAAAACCACTTATCTAATGTATACCAGACATTCTAAGCATTTTGCATATATTATGAAAGCCTGGTGCATATCTCCCTTGGAACCAGGAATGGTGAAAATGCATTCTCCTTTTACTTTATTTGTATTATTATCCCCACTTGATACATGGCAGAAATCAAGGCTCAGTAAGATTAAGGAACTCATGTTCACATCATATAAAAAACAAAGTCTGCCTGGTCCCAAAGCTAATCAGAGTAATCACTATGTTATATAGAACCTGCTCACTGTCATTTTTCAAATTACATCCAGGCAGTTGGTTGGGCTAAGACTGAGACTTCAGAAAACAGTACAATCCCCATGTGTGGTGGTAACACTTCTGTTTAAGAACATAACACTGACAAGACTGAAAATGAACACCATTCAGCAGACACCGCCTGCTTAATGACTACCAGTGTCCTGCTATATGCTGACTGACATTGGCATATAAAACATTTTATGAGGCCTTTATTGACCTGTTAATGTCACTCCCGGGGCTAATGGAGTAGTACATTATCCACAATGGAACTGTGGAAACCTCTATCCAGTGGCAGTCACTAGGACTAACTCAGAAACATACAGTTAACCTGGGCTGCCTGCCATCGGATAAATGAAGAACTTTGGCTGCTTTATCTTCCTACAACACAGATAACAGTAATGTCCTGGTGAAAAGACTGATTCTTTTTTTAAGAAGTAAATATCCCCTTAGCATTCACAATTACTAGATGATTTCACACTGTTGCCAGGCAAGAAATAGGACATTCTGGAAATGTCCTCTCTCAACATTTGGCACCTCAAACCCAGAGGAAGAAAAGAACTTGGCAAAATCACTTAGAAGGATGAGAGATGTAAGTACCATTATGAACCATTTTCCAGTGGTAAATAACCAAGCTTTTATTGGGTGAATGTAATTAGAGACAGATTTCAGTGCAGCTTGGATACAGCTGTTTCTGTCCTTCCAGTGCCAGGCTTTTGCTGGATCGTTCTGTGGCCATTGGCAATTTAGCCAATCAGTTCTGCTTGGTGCACCCATTTGATCTCCTTCTTCACTGAGATGATGGACCTGCTTATTAAGACTGCTCAGAACTCCAAACAAGGTCCCCAGATCTCAAAGGCACCTTGAAGTATGTGCCTCCAATGGCATATCTTATCTTGATAGTGTTTGTTCTGGGTTTGCTTGTGCTTTAGGAGGCGCTTGGGGAAAAAATTCCTACAAACAGGCTGATGCCTCCCTGTCACCGCCAGGTAAAGGTTTTGCTTCTCCTGGAGATCAGAGGAATTAAAGAACAATGTCTATTGTCTATTCTTCTGTAGGAAGAAATGAAAGACCTCTAAAAAAGTTAAGAGATAGAGTGTCCACAGCAAAAAGAGATACATGCAGATGCTCAAGTCTCCTATGTTTTTAAACTATGATTGCTTGCTGTTTATGGATTCATAAAATTAGGGTACCTGATGCTGGGAAAGATTGAGGGCAGGAGGAGAAGGGGCAGCAGAGGATGAGATGATTGGATCACATCACCAACTCAATGGACATGAGTTTGAGCAAATTCTGGGAGATAGCAAAGGACAGGGAAGACTGGTGTGCTGCAGTCCATGGAGTCACAAAGAGTCGGACATGACTTAGTGACTGAACAACAACAACAAAAATTAGGAGAAAGCTTGTTTCCCAATGTCCCAAATATGAGCTTATAAGATACTGATAGGACATCAGGATAAACTCAGTTTCTGTGCCTTGAATGAAACAGTAGAGGGATTAAGAACATCCTCGGTCTTACATAAGTCACCCTTTACTTGTATGTAGACTTAAGACAAAAGCTTCATAGACATAAGCTTCAGATTAACCCCCTCAACTATTCACCTTAACAACAGGAAAGCCTTATCAACTCCTGGGCCCAATATTTTTTAGATGGAAAAAATCTCATAGTTCTATATAGGTCAGGAAACAATATAAATAGTGCTTGTATTTGTTGGGAAACAAAGGAAGAGAAAACCCTTAGACCAGTCTTTGTCTTTTGGTGTTTTGCAATTTTAGTCTCCTTGTTAACAGTAGGAATCAAGTGCCATCTGGTCAGGAGAAGAGAAGCGCCACCAATTTGCACAGAGCCGAAAATAATCTCTCTCCACCCTAGATGGTGAGTAACTACTAGAGGACAGGAACTGTTATTCTGCTCATAGTCCTTGCCTCACAATGCTGAACACAGAACTGTTCCTCAAAGTTACTCTACAAATGTTCGTTGGATTGGATTAGAGTAGACAACAATACTCTAAATGTCTCTTCCTCAGTTTGTAACTGAAGGGAGGAACACTATTTTGTTAAAGCTTTAAATGTAGTTCTGTCTTTGTTTGCAAGGCAACTGCAAGTGGTACACCTTCTTCATTCCATTGGTATTTGAGCCCTAAAAATAAAGAGACTGAATATATCATTGTCTACAGGGAAGAAGATCAATCCTGGGTGTTCCTTGGAAGGAATGATGCTAACTCCAGTACTTTGGCCACCTGATGCAAAGAGTTGACTCATTGGAAAAGACTCTGATGCTGGGAGGGATTGGGGGCAGGAGGAAAAGGGGATGACAGAAGATGAGATGGCTAGATGGCATCACTGACTTGATAGACATGGGTTTGGGTGAACTCTGGGAATTGGTGATGGACAGGGAGGCCTGGCATGCTGCAATTCATGGGGTCACAAAGAGTCGGACACGACTGAGCGACTGAACTAAACTGAACTGAACAGGGAAGAAGTCCTACAAACTCACTGAACAACAATCTCAAGAGGTCAACTGGTCAACCTTCAAGCCAGTGATAATCGCAGTGACCACCCCCCCTTTCCCACGGCTCAAAAAGGCATTGTATTTAGAAAAAATCAAATTCCTTTCTATATAAGATCCTATTGCTACATAACAAAGTACCTCAAGTTTAGCAGCTTGAAACAACAATTATCTCACAGTTTCTAATAATCAGGAATCTGGAACTCGTTTGCTCAGTGGTTCAAGCACAGGATAAGATTGCAGTCAAGCTGTTGACTGGAGTTGCAGTGATCTGATGGCTTGATTGGGACTGGAGGATCCAGTTCTATAATAACTTATATGGACTTAAACAGGAAGCTACATTTTCTTACCATGTGAGCCTCTTTATAAGATTGTTCACAAGATGGCAGCTGGTTTCCCCCAGAGCAGATAATCCAAGAAAGAGAGAATAAGAAAAAGAGAAAGAGAGGGAGAACACACACCCAAAATACAGCCCATGGTATTATTTATAACCTAATCCCTGGTGTCCCATACCATCACTTCTACCATATTCTACTGGTCACATGGACTAATCCTAGTACAGTGTGTGGAGGGGCCACGTGAAAGTGTGACAGGACACCACCCTGGCTTCCACCCTTACCCAAACCCATAACGTACAACACGGTCCCCTCTTCTGACACCTCCAAATTCACCTCATGCCATACTCCCCATGCAAACCCTACTCTAGTAACTTGCCCTTTTGACAGTTCCTAGACAGTTCCTTGAAGTATTTCCTTCCTCAGTTTCTTTTTTTTGGCTCTTTCCTATGCCTGGAATGCTTTTCAGCAGTTCTCCAAACAGGCAAATCCTTTTCATCAGGTTAAACATCCCCTTATCATATAGATCTTTCCAAACCATCTACTTTAACGAATCTCTTCCATTATGTGATACTCTATGGTTTGTTTGTTTTCATAGCATATTTGGACTTACTTTTACTCATGTATCTACCTGCTTATTTCCTTTCTGTAAATATAATAAGCATTATGAAGATAGGGATACTGTCTGTCATGCTCACAGTTGCATCCTGGGTAGCTGGTACTAAATTGGTGCTTGATAAATATTTGTTGTCTGAAGAAAAAGGTACAGGCAATAGATCTTCCCAGTCAGTATCTTGTACTCTAACCACCCTTACCCACCCTTGCACAGTGGGCCAGTGGGCATTTTCCTAAATCAGACATCAAACCCCAGGACACCTATTCCTTTCCATATCCTCCATCTCATGATTCAGCTTCCTCTAAGCAGCCACAGACAGAGATCCAAACTGGCTTAGCACCTCTAAGGTTTCCGTCCCCACCTTCAGGTATGGCATTAGGCTTTTCTTTTAAAGTTCCCATAATGTCAACCCATAATCAACTCACCACCTTCCATCTAACCTAGCCTTTCTTGCTCTGCTGTACCAAGTTTTCTGCCAGTTGCCTCATATTCAATTTCTACTACTTAGACCAATATTGTCAGGTAGCTGCTTGGGCATTCTGTCTGCGTGGGCTCTCAAACTCAGCATCACCCAAGGATATTAAATTCCTGACCTCGCTCAGGTCCTCATTTTACAATCTTGTGCCAAGGCTTGTTCCACACCCACACTTAGCCAGAACTCCCAGAACCCCTGCTTGAGTCCAACAAGCAAGGCTCAGCCTGAATTAGAACAATGTAAGAAGTTCAGACAAGTGCTCGTTTCTTGTTTTTCTATGGCCTCTTGTTCTCTAGCGATCTAGTTATCATTTGAACTCCCACATATAAGGTTTTCAAATACTGAATTGGTTATTTTTCTTCCATTGGTTTTAGTTAGAGCCTAATTGCCAATTGACTCATTGGAAAAGACTCTGATGCTGGGAGGGATTGGGGGCAGGAGGAGAAGGGGACGACAGAGGATGAGATGGCTGGATGGCATCACTGACTCGATGGACATGAGTTTGAGTGAACTCAGGGAGTTGGTGATGGACAGGGAGGCCTGGTGTGCTGCGATTCATGGGGTTGCAAAGAGTCGGACACAACTGAGCGACTGAACTGAACTGAATTGCCGATTTTAATCAGGTGTGATGTATGCACAACATTTGATTGAATGTTCCCCTTCCTTTAACCCTGATTCTACATTGTGAAGTGAAATCTGCCAGTAGATCTAGGTTCTAGACCAAATGCTAAATTTATCATCAGTTTCCTGATCTGTAAAGTAATAACACAGATGTTTTGAGATGCTCACCAAAGCCTTCCTAAACTTTCTAAGTGTAATATAAAATGTCAAGGCACATGCAGCTTTCTGTAGTTTTTGTTTGTTTGTTTAATCTCTGATTCTTTAGGTACTTCTGAAATCAGATGCCAGTTCCCTCAGCAACAGACATGACATCCAAAGCCCCAGTTCCCCCTCTGCATGTATTCTCTTGACCCAGGTAGCCTCCTTGCTCTGCCTGGAATTTTGATTCTCCTTTCCTCAGAGATGTGTTAGAATCATCTTCCATAGAGGTGAACAGGTCCCTATCCTGAGACATGTACTAACCTCTAGAGACCTTTACACCAATCAACCCTGACAAGGTTGTCCCCATCATTAGCACAGCTTGACTTTCTAATCAACTGAGACACAAAGTCTGTCACATTCAGAGAACACTGAAGGATTTCTCTATTAACTCCCCAGATGTGTCCAGAGACAAAAAGAAAGAAATGAAAAAAGAAGTAAGGACGCGGGAGGCGGCGGCCCTCCATTGGTCGGGCTAGTCGGCCAATCCCTGGAAGTCCGGGGGAGGCGGTGGGGGGCAGTTCGTGCGGGACTCCGGAGCCGAGCGGGAGCGTCTGGGGGACCTCGTCCGACCGAGTAGCCGAGGCACCGCCCGCGTCCCGCCGCCGCGTCCCGGCGACTCCTGCGCCGCCCAGGAGAGCGAGCTCCTTTTAAAAAAAAAAAGAAAAGAAAAGAAAAAAGAAGTAAGAAATCTAAACTGTTTAAACCTGAGTGCCAATATACAGGTACTCTGTCCCCTTTTACTCACTGTTACAAAATACATTCTTAAAATCAGTTTATACAAAATGTTTTCAATCCTTTTTGCTTTCAGGGTCTATAAACAAGAACTCGTGTTAAGTTTTGGACTTTCAGAATGACAGCTGGAGTCACACTCAGGATTTGTTGAGTCTTTGCTTTTTTCTTTTTTTATTTGCAACATTTTATTAGTTTTAGGTTTACAGCAAAGTAATTCATATTTATATATATGCAAAGAGTTGACTCATTGGAAAAGACTCTGATGCTGGGAGGGATGGGGGCAGGAGGAGAAGGGGACAACAGAGGATGAGATGGCTGGATGGCATCACTGACTCGATGGACGTGAGTCTGAGTGAACTCCGGGAGTTGGTGATGGACAGGGAGGCCTGGCGTGCTGCAATTCATGGGGTTGCAAAGAGTCAGACACGACTGAGTGACTGATCTGATCTCATCTGATATATATATATATACACACTCACACATTCTTTTTTCAGATTCTTTTCCATCATAAGTTTTAAGATTTAAATATTATAAGATTTAAATTATTAAAAGATTTAAAAATTATTATTCTTTTTCAGATTCTTTTCCATCATAAGTTTTAAGATTTAAATATTATAAGATTTAAATTATTAAAAGATTTAAAAATTATTTTTTAATTATAATTTTTAAATTATAAAAAATCTTATTATTATAAGATTAAAATATATTCCCCTGTGCCATACAGTTGGTCCTTGTATTTTTATCTATTTTACTTATAGTTGTCTGTATCTGTTAATCCCAAACTCTTAATTAATACATGCCCCTCCACCATCCTCTTTCCCATTTGATAATCCTAGTTTGTTTTCTATGCCTGTGAGTTTTTTTCTGTTTTGTAGAAAGGTTCATTTGTATCATTTTTTAGATTCCATAAGTGATATCATATGACATTTGCCTTTCGCCGCCGTACTTTACTTAGTGTGATAATCTCCAGGTCCGTCCATGTTGCTGCCAATGGCATTATTAAGTAACCTTTGTGCAAAAATAAAAGAAAAAAGTACCTTATTTAAGCAGATGTTTCTGCACGGACAGTTGGCTTGGTCCATGGAGAGATCTTCTATGAAAAGTAGAACAAATTTCTTTAGGGCAGATGCAACTGTGACGTTGTTAGAGGACACGGTGTGTCAAGCAGAATGGTGGCTGTATTTCAGCCCCTCCTCACCTTTGGCTTGGCTGAATATTTGTTGAATAAAAAAGCAAATCATAAAATAATATTCTGTGCATATTGCATTCTGTGTTTCCACCCACATTCATTGTTTTCTGTTATATTTGGGGTATATAAACAATCAAAAGAAGAAACTAGATTGTCTCTACCTGAAGGCAAAGTATCTTATCTTTTTTATAATTTTTAATTCAATAACAGTGCCTAAATCCAAGAGTCTTTTCATCTCTTTACACACACACACCAGACAAGCTCCCAGGAAAAATCTCCAGCTAATAATTATCACAACACATTCGAACATATCTACTTTCATTACCAAACAATGTGTGATAAGCAAAACTACAGTCATTCTGCTCAGGCTCCCGGTGCCTCGGGAAACTTTTCAAGTTTGTGAAAATGATAAGAGATTGGTCTTCCTCAGTCTGAAACCAGTTTCTCCACATTCTCTTAAAACAACTTGTTTCAGAAAATACTTTTTTCTAATCTTCTTTTTTTTTTAATCCTTACTGATATTTTCCTATAGAAAAACCAAGAGATAGTTCAGAGTCTGTAGTTAAAGAAGGCCACTTGTGCATTCCTATCAAGGGTTTTAAACTAAGAGGATTTCTTCAAAGTCCATCATGAAAGAGTCTTTCAGTTATGCAACACACCAAGAAAAATAAAATGCCTCAGAATTATCTCCTCCGAGTACTAGTCTCTTCTGCTTCCTACCACACACATATTTTAGCTACTGTGCCATCTGTTAAAATTCATTATTAATTATTTTACTTTTCTTCTGGAGTTAATTGTTGTTAATCTGCCTTCAAGACAGGTTAGAGTCATGCAAGCAAATGAACAACTCAAGGCAGAAAATACATTTCACAGACCTGGTTCATTGTCATAACTCATCCAATTATTTTCAATGAAATGGTTATTTTAAAAACTGGCTAGAAAGAAGGGAGCCATGTAACTTTGAGAAAGTTAAAAATAATTCCTTAATAGTATAGGATTAGATAGCTATTGTTCTATATAGATATACAGACAAAGGCATAGGTTACAGATTAGGGCTCTATAAAATAATTATTTGCCCTAGGGAAAAGGAATAAGCAAATCATTGTTTTACTTTATAGAATATATAGAATTAAATGACAACTGCTTTGCTCTGAAAAATGAACAGGTATCGGGTATCATATATCACGTATCCCAAATGTTAAAAAAAAAATATGTATCAATTAAAAGGAATGATTAAAACAGCAAAAAAAATTTAATTTTTAAATCTTAATTTACTGAAATCATTCTTATCTTGTTTTGGATTCTCTTATAAGCAGAACCTATGACATACTTTATGTGATTTTGCATTGCCTGAGAATATTCTTCAAAACTTGGTTCTAGAATCTTTCTTTCTCTATATGTAGTTATGCTTTCATCTGCTTCTAAGTATTCACTTGCTTCCATGGTTTAAGTTACCATGGATTTGGCTCTCAGATACTTCTTCAAGCAACCCCAGGGCTGTTCTGCTTGGAATTCAAACCAAGATATCAAAACTCAATTTTATCATCTTGGATTCCAATAAATCCAGCTCTTCACATTTTCCTACCATTGACGTAGGAATCACCATCTTTATGTCTATGCAGCTAGGCATTCTTGAAAATAATTTTTCATTTGCCCCTCTCTTTTGTCTACAGATCAGTTTCCCAATACTGTAGATTCTCAGCAATATAGTTGTTCTTAATCCATTTCCTCTTTCTCAGTACTTAGCATCGTGGTTCTACCTCAGTTCAGTTCAGTTGCTCAGTCGTGTCCAACTCTTTGTGACCCCATTGACTGCAGTAGGCCAGGCCTCCCTGTCCATTACCCACTCCCAGAGTTCACTCAAACTCATGTCCATTGAGTCAGTGATGCCATCCAACCATCTCATCCTCTGTCATCCCTTTCTCCTCTTACCTTCAATCTTTCCCAGCATCAGGGTCTTTTTAAATGAGTCAGTTCTTTGCATCAGGTGGTAGGAGTATTGGAGTTTCAACTTCAGCATCAGTCCTTCCAGTGAATATTCAGGACTGATCTCCTTTAGAATGGACTGGTTGGATCTCCTTGCAGTTCAAGGGACTCTCAAGAGTCTTCTCCAACACCACAGTTCAAAAGCATCAATTCTTTGGTAATAATTAGAGGTTCTACCTCTTATTATATTAAACCCAAATTATTTCTACAGCTACTTTCTGGTCTTTAATCCCCGACTTCAAAAGGATCCCCATCAGTGGATTAGGACTTATAGAAACATAACAAAACTATACACTAGCTGTCTAAGAAGGATATCTTCTTCCTGAGTTTTTTCCCAGATTCCTGAGTTTTCTTTTTCCATGATTATGTATGCATGCTCAGTCATTTCAGTCATGTCAGAATGTTTGCAACCCTATGGTCCATAGCCCTCCAAGCTCCTCAGTCCATAGGGTTCTCCAGGCAAGAATACTGGAGTGGGTTGCCATGCCCTTCTCCAGGGGCTCTTCATGACCCAGGGATAGAATCCACATCTGCTGCATTACAGGCAGATTCTTTACTGCTGAGCCACCGGGAAAGCCCTTCCATGATTACAGTAGTGACCTATTGTTTCCTCTTCCAGAACATCCAGAAAAATTTTACTTTCAAACTTCCTTTGAATTGAGGCTATCTGACTGAGTTCCAGCCAGTGAAATGGCTATAATCCTTATGGTTATAAATATCTCAGGCAGGTGTCATATTAGGCCTCGAAGGTGGCAAGAAGCAGCCCAATAAAGAAGCAAGCTGAGGAGCTGGACAAGGCATTCAGTCAGAAACAGAAGGAGGGGCAGAAGAAACTTGAGGAGCTAAAAGCAAAGGCCATAGGAAAAAGTCACCTGGCTACAGGTGGAATTAGGAAATCTGGCAAAAAGTAAGCTGTTCCTTGTGCCTGAGGCAATGATGAGCCTTAGTTCCATTCCTGTTTGAACATCTGTGTTCCCTGCCATAATATCTGTTGCCACCTATAGCTAGAATGAAGTATTGTCTTGGAACCTATTGTAAATTTAAGGATAAAATTTTGTAAAATATAAACTTTCACAGGATACCCCATATCTCTCTGTGACTGGTTACATTGGTGGCCACCTGTTCCAAATGGTATAGCTAAAAGATAAAGAAGAGCCACCCTGCCTACATGACAGTGTGCTTGAAGAAAGAAATAAACTTAAATGTGTTCAACACCCATGACTCAAGGGTTTCTTGGCACAGGAGTGACATTATTACATGTCGCTTCATTCTACCTCCTGATCCCCAAGCCCTTAGATGAGGTAGCCAAACACCGTGGGAGCAAAAAGTGAGTAACTTTCTTAATCAACATTCATGCAAAATGAGAGACTGAAAACTAAATTATCTTTAATTTAAATGAATCAGGAAATAAAAATGGATCCAGATTAAATTACTATAGGGTTATGTGACATCATCAGTACATTGCAAAGGAAGACATAAGACACAGCACTCCACCAAATTACCCACAATGAGGCTCAGTCAGCTTCGGTTACTTCAGGTCTTAACCGGCTTGATTTTTCAGTAACAACGGGACAGGAGGTAGACATCTCAACCATATTGACTCTTTTATTCTACAAAGACTAAGAAAATCTTCCCAGCACTCCTCTCAACCTTTGACTGAAGTAAAATATCCACATTCTGTTCCTAAAAGTTTACCTTGTTTTCCACTTTCTTCTAACTCTTTCAGATTATCTCATGGGTTTGGACTCTCTGCCTGGCTCGGCTTCTCCTGATAGCACTGCTCTTTAGGTCGTTTTGGGCTCCAGGCTCGATGGCCTGAGGGCTAGCCCAGAATATGCATTTCAGCTAGTCCAGGCTTTGGGAACTTCTGCCTGGACTTTGAGATTCTCTCCTCATTGGTTCTGAGATACTTTAGTCCTTTTAATTGAGACTCTGAACCCTGCCCACACACTTATAAATAATTTTTCATTAAATCATCTTTTTTTTTAATTTTATTTTATTTTTAAACTTTACATAATTGTATTAGTTTTGCCAAATATCAACATGAATCTGCCACAGGTATACATGTGTTCCCTATCCTGAACTCTCCTCCGTCCTCCCTCCCCATACCATCCCTCTGGGTCGTCCCAGTGCACTAGCCCCAAGCATCCAGTATCGTGCATCAAACCTGGACTGGCAACTCGTTTCTTACATGATATTTTACATGTTTCAATGTCATTCTCCCAAATCTTCCCACCCTCTCCCTCTCCCACAGAGTCCATCATCTTTAAAGTACCAATTGAGACCTCTTTTGTTCTCTGCCAAAGTGAAACTGAAAGTGAAGTAGCTCAGTCGTGTCTAACTCTTTGCGACCCCCTGGATTGTAGCCCACCAGGCTCCTCCCTCCTTTGGATTCTCCAGGCAAGATTACTGGAGTGGGTTGCCATTTCCTTCTCCAGGGGATCTTCCCAACCCAGGGATCAAACCTGGGTCTCCCACATCACAGGCAGACGCTTTAACCTCTGAGCCACCGGGGAAGGAACTTAGCTAATTAAATAAAGGAAAAAAACAATGGAACCACCACAGTCTTTGTTGTTGTTGTTCAGTCGCTAAGTCACGGCTGACTCTTTGCAGCCCCATGGACTGCAGCACGCCAGGCTCCCCTATCCTTCACTATGTCCTGGAGTTTGCTCAGACTCATGTCCATTGATTCAGTGATGCCATGCAACCATCTCATCCTCTGTCACCCCCTTCTCCTGCCCTCAATCTTTCCCAGCATCACAGTCTTTTCCAATCATTTGGCTTTTCATATCAGGTAGCCAAAGTATGTGTAGATTTGGCCATTATAAACCTGGAGTTGTATAGTTCAATCAAAACACCCTATCCAATAAAAAAAAACAGCACAACTACTCAAGTGATTAAAAAGTAGCTCATGGACTTCTGTGGCAGTTCAGTGGTTAAGACTATGCACTTCCACCCAACAGGGCACGGGTTCAAACCCTGGTCAGGGAACTGAGATCTCACATGCCTCATAGTGCAGGGGAAAAAAAAATAGTTCAAAGCCACTTGTAATCCACCACAGCAGATACAAATCTCACTAGAAGCAAGGTGTTACACAGGGTGGATCCAGATGCATGGCATGGGCTCTTCCCCAATGACATTCTTTATGTTAAATAATAATAATAATTAAAAATAAACACCTTGCTCTGGTGCTTCCATTGCCATTTCAAAAGAACTAACTATCATTACAAAGGATTATTTACAAACACTGGTCTTTCCTGGTTCTTAAACTAAACCCAACAGCATCTTAGTTTGGGAAGGCCACATCTTTAAGCAGGGAGTGAACAATACCTTTAGCCTTGCAGAAACTCAGATGTTACTTTGCAGTTTGTATTACAGTTGGTCCTAGGTATGGTGTGTGTGTGTGCTAAGTCACTTCAGTCATGTCTGACTCTTTGCAAGACCCCATGGACTTTAGCCCACCAGGGTCCTCTGTCCATGGGATTCTCCAGGCAAGAATACTGGAGTGGGTTGCCATTTCCTCCTCCAGGGTCCTTCCCCACCCAGGATCAAACCTGGCTCTCCTACATTTACTGCATTGGCAGGTGGGTTCTTTACCAATAGCACCACCTGGGAAGCTCCCTAAGCATGTTATTTGCCCAGAAAACAAAGAAGGGTTTGCAATTTTTATAATACAGTGTGCTCCACACAGAAGACACAGAGATGTCTTGTCTCTCTGCCAAGCAAAGGACATTGAACCATTCCAAGTGCCTATTTGTAAGGTGCAGGGTTAAAGTACTTTTCTGCATGTAGATAAAACCAGCCAATGAGTCAGTGAAAAAAATTCCCCGTGAAATAGCTTTTAGATGTACTTGTTCATTGTCCATACAAGCATTTATCTTAAAAGGATATGCTCATCTGTTCCACTCACTAACGTTTATACCTATCCAAACCACAATTAAATCCTCTTGAAAATTTTGTTTTCATGATTATTATGGACCTTAATCATGTTTATGGCCAAAACCAGTTTAGTCATTTGAACTAGGCATCTTTTGCAGAACAGGCCACCTCATTGTAGACAGACCATATAACACCTTCTAGACAAATGCTCCCCACAACCTGTCCCCAAAGCAATATGAACTCAATGTTCTATGAATGAAGGGGAGGGGTAGGAGGACTTTCCAAATATTTTTATTCTCGGAGATATGCATATATGCAAGGGTATGAATATATAACATTTCAGTATTGTTGGAATATACATATATATTTCAACTTGTTGCCAAAATATACCAGAAGTTTCTCTATAAAAACATGTAATCTTTGCAGATGTGGCACTTTTAAGTCCACAGTCTTTGCAGGACCCAATCAGAAGACTCTACTCAAAGAAAAATAGGACAACTACCAAAGTAGTTAAAAAGGATGTCAAACCCACTTGTAATCCATCACAATCTCTCCTTTTCTCTATACTTCTCTCTCACCTTCATCTTCAACCAACGGTGATTTTTTTTTTTTTATTGAATGACCAAAAACTTTTTCCCTCACATATCCTCTGTGGTTCCTACATGGATCACTAATGTTGACTGGCCTAATATGTTGACTCTCTCAGCCAACAATAATCTTTCTCTTGTTGGGAGCAGAGAGAGAAGAACCTGGAAAATTGAGGATAATAATACATGTGGACAGTTTTTCTCTAACACAATGCTAACATTTAAATAAATATTATTTAAAAGTTGTAAATTTTACTATAATCAACTTTCTATTGTGAGAAACAGAAATTCAAACTAGCTCTAGAAAAATAGAGTAGTGGAAAGGGAGAGTTATCCTTCCTATAAGGATACAATAGGCATTTCGGCATTCAAAGACAAGAAATTAAACAGAGCTGGGCCTTCCTGGAAATTGTAAATTTAGAAACTGAGTCTTCTGTTTCTCGGGGACCTATCTCCATCTCTGTTTATGAGCTCTCTGTTCTCTTATTCCTCTTCCTGAGTTGCTTTATTTACTCACCCTCCACTTTGCCCATAACGCGGACATCAGCCTCTGATCTTTCAGATCGGGTCTTCTTTACTTAAATCACCTACTATGCATCTTAGTTCAAAATCAAACCCTCCCCCCCCCCAAAAAAATTAAGATTTAATTTAGTGAATTGATTTACTGCCTTGGGTTAGGGATTCTTCCCTGGCCCAAGAAGCCAGAGCTAACAAACAGGATCTCATGGGATGTAATACTTCCACTTGCAGAAAAAACATCATACTTTCCAGCCACACCTTTGAAATTCTGAAGTCTAGATGAGAGCTGCTAGTATAATCCTGATGTTTGATAGGCTGGTGACAGGTTCTGCTAGATGAACTGACTCACCATCCTTTCCAGCTTCCTTCTTAAACTGTGGACAGCTAAGAGCCACATTTCCCAGACTCCCTTGAAGACACATTTTGGATATAAACTGGTTTCCATTAAATCTTAAATACTGCCCTGATATTTTGTCATGAGATTTTAGAAGGTGAGCATGAAAAACAGGGCTTCCTTCTTCCTTGGTATTTGCCATTGCAAACATGGTCATGAAAAATATTGGGATTTACTATGTGTAGGAGCATTTGAGGTCTAGCCCTTAGCCTCACGTGAGTGGGGTAGAAAAAGCCAGGAAGTTGACCCTGAATCACAGACAAGGTGATGTGTTCCTGGGGACACTGTTCCAAGGGCAGTCTCCTCATTCCCCACATTGTTGGCACAATGAACAGTTTCCCTGATAGCAAGCCTAACAGGCTTGTTCTGGAGGTCATTTCCAAGGGCTGGTCCACGTCTGAAACATAGCCCTTCCAAAGATTGTGTAAGCACTAGATTCTTATATTAAAACTCATTCTACTAAAAGTAGCCACAGTGGTTTATATTTCCTGCAACTGAAAAGTCACTGGGCCCAGATCAATAAGATTCAGTGTAGCAATCAAAATCTAGAGGAAAAATAAAGCTGAAAGTCAAGAAGTGTCTCCCAGGAATAGAAAATTACTGTGAGGTTATCAAGAAGCTTATTCTCCGTTCTAGTTGCCTAAACATGGAGGGAGCTTTGGATACAACCATAAAATATCCTCTGTTAAAGGAAAAAACAACTGGACAGTACTTAAAGCAGTAAAAACAGATTTTATTCAGGAACTATAGCAATAAGAGGAACAAGACCCAAGTATAGAACCAGCCTCAATCTGAATATAACAAGGAAAACTAGAGATTTGTAGCCCAAAAGCAGGGTAGGGTGTCAGTGGATGGAAAAAAAAAAAAAATAGTACAAGAAAACATTACGGACAAGGGGATTCTGGTGAAACAGATTCAGTAGGATTCTTGCTGAAAGCAAACTGAAATGATCAGATACAACCTGGGGGAACACACAGGATGAGGGATCTTATCAGATGATCGAACACTGAGGGTGGAGGATTCTCTCTAAAGGGATTTAGCATGATTTTTGCAAAAATTGGGTGATACAAAGATGGACATGTAAGTTCAAACTAGTTGAGGAGAGCATTCAGAGGCATCAGACTAAAGTTAAGTCAAGGACAAACTCTTTGTCCCCTCTACTCCAACCCCAAAGGTACAGATCTGGGTTCATATAGTGGAGGTTTTAAGGAAATGAAGGAGTAAGCCCAATCTCTTGATAATTAAGTAAAATGACTGTCACATTCTGAGACCTACAACAAACTAAGAGAATAAAGTTAACATTGATGAGGGAAAAAACATCATTCCCCTGAACAGTCAAGATGATAAAGTTCTATTTGAGAACTTTAATAGGCACAGAAACCACAGGAACAGATAAAAGCTAGACACGTGAATGGAGACTAGCCAGAGTACCTTCAGCAGGTGCACTTCCATAGATAGCAGATCATGAGACACTCAGAACAAGTAGGCAAGGTGTTCACTCTCATCAGTCAATGGTGCAGCCCAGCCCTCCTAGTCTGAGTCTCGGGGCCATTCCTACTGATATCACTGGTGGCCATATTTCTGATGTTACAGGGGAACACACTCTTTTTATTTTCCTTGACGAAAGTAACACAGATCTAAAGGAAGATTCAATTAGATATTTTCTTATCAGGGTTCTACCATGATGTGAGAAGTAAAGGGAAAATATGTGGATTTGAAAAATGGGAAAAACATGCATGAACATAAACACAGTTAAAAATAAGAAAATGATAAAAGGACTTGGAGACTGATATAAGAAAAATAAGAAAGATCAATTTCAGAAGGAAAGAGAATGAAAATGGCAATGGTAAAATACAATTTAGTAAACAAAATTTATTGAGTACCAACTCTGTACCAAGCATTGTTCTAAGGCCTGGCGATATTGGAGTGAGTTATAAATACAAGGAGAAAAGACATGGTCTAATGAGACTTAGATTCTGATAGTGAATTAGGATAAAAATCAACAAAGAGCTTTTTTAAAGCAATTTTGACATTGTCCTTTAGAAAATCAGGAGCCATATTTTTAATTTTTGAAAAATAATTCTGGCTCATGTTAGAAATGGATTAAAAAGAGATAACACTCCAATTCATCTATTCTTGCAGTAGATAAAATAGTTAAGGGGCTATTGCAATGGTACAAGCAAAACTCATTATCATCTTCACCACCATCATTATCACTTGATCTTCCATAATTACTTTTTAATTGTTTTCATCACTTTCTATCTTGAATAATTAGGTAGCATGAATCACATTGGTAAAGGCAGAATAGGAAGTTTTCTGTTTCCGTTTTGGTTTAGGTTTTCAGAAAATAGTTTTCTGTTTTGGTTTAGGTTTGGAAGGGAACTCAGAATACTACCGTGGCCTGTTGAATTTGAGGGACCTATATCATAACCTGGCTTCCCTGGTTGCTCAGCTGGGAAAGAATCTGCCCACAATACAGGAGACCCAGGTTTGATTCCTGGGTCAGGAAGTCCCCTAGGAAAAGGGATAGGCTACCCACTCCAGTATTCTTGGGCTTCCCTGGTGGCCCAGACAATAAAGAATCCACGTGCAATGCAAGAGACTTGGGTTCTATCCTTGGGTTGGGGAAATCCCCTGGAGGAGAGCATGGCAACCCACTCCAATTTTCTTGCCTGGAGAATCCACATGGACAGAGGAACCTGGTGAGCTACAATGCATGCAATGGTAAAGAGTCAGACACGACTAAGCAAATAAACACACATATCATAACTAAGTGAAAGTGAATGTATTAGTCGCTCAGTCATTCCGACTCTTTGTGACCCCACAGACTGTAGCCCACCAGGCTCCTCTGTCCATGGGACTCTCCAGGCAAGAATACTGGAGTGGGTTGCCATTCCCTTCTTCAGGGGTTCTTCCCAACACAGGGATCAAACCCACATCTCCTGCATTGGCAGGCAGGTTCTTTACCATCTGAGCCACCAGAGAAGCCCAACTAAGTTAAGGTTAGCTCCAAATATCAATAATTATAGTTTGAGAAACTGTAATTAGCATATAGTTTATGCTTTCCTACTGGGCTTAACGGAGAAGGCAATGGCACCCCACTCCAGTACTCTTGCCTGGAAAATCCCATAGATGGAGGAGCCTGGTAGGCTACAGTCCATGGGGTCGCTAAGAGTCAGACCAGACTGAGCGACTTCCCTTTCACTTTTCACTTTCATGCATTGGAGAAGGAAATGGCAACCCACTCCAGTGTTCTTGCCTGGAGAATCCCAGGGACGGGGGAGCCTGGTGGGCTGCCATCTATAGGGTCGAACAGAGTCGGACACGACTGAAGCGACTTAGCAGCAGCAGCAACTGGGATTAAGGAAATGTTTGCCAGCTCAAGGAAATCCAAGCTGTCAGTTTCTCCACAGTATACACCACTGAGGGCTTGGAGCTTCCCCTGATCTTATGTTCTACTCCCATCGTACTAACCCTGTCTTATCCCTCCAAAAATTCCCTCCAAGGATGAACTCCCTGCAACTGTCACGAAGAGTTTTCATAATCTTGGAGAATATTAGCAGTCCAATGATTTCTGAGATGGGGAAACCTCCAAACAGGCTTTTAAGTCAAATCCAAGTAAATTAGGTGTCTGTGTCCAAAGACAACTAGTATATAACCAGGACCTAGTACCAAGTCCAAAGTACTGGTGCCTGAAATGAGTTTGAAATAACTATAATACTTTAAAGAAGTTTAAATATATCCTCTGTACTGGGAGTACCACATTATTTATTTCTCCCCACACCATCATCACCTTGCCAAGCTTACTAGCTCTATTATGCCCTAATGCACCTGCCATGTGACCCTGCCTCCTTTGACTACAGTTTATTGGACCAGAAGTAAATGACTGCACCAAATTGGGCTATTAGATTCTCTCTCTTGGAAATCACTTAATTAAAGCAATTCATTCTGAAAGATCATTAAAAACACAAAGGCTGCCCTTTTTAGGTGGTCTGTTGTGAAGAACCCAGATACAGGCAGATGAATGACAAAGAACCTGGCGAAAAGCCAGGAGATAAGCATAAATGAGAGACCATCTGACCAAGGATGAGAGAGGTGAAACAGCAGTTGTCTGACATTGTCCCAGGTCCTGGGAGCTCCCCAGTGATCCAGGGGCACCAGGGACCAGAGGAACTAGTGTGTAGATGCCCCTTGCCCTCCCCCTTCATCTCCCCATCTCTTCTGATGACAAATTGAAATTAAACTGGAACATCCAAGTTCAGTGTCCAAGAATAGATTAGGAGGCCATGGAGAATCTGGTCTCAAATGCATCTCTGCACCACTGAGAACTTGAACTTTCTGTGAACGGTACCTAGCCAAGGATACCAGCAGTTTTTAAAACACATGCCAGCTGAAACTTTGTGTCTCAACGTCTCCCCTTGTAACTATGCCACCGTGTCCCACTCCAACAGATTCCTACTTAACAAGCACCATTTCTTCTTTTCAGCTCCAACTATAATTCTTGATAAACAACTCGTGTAACTACTATAATCTTGCCATTTCTGCCTTTCATCAGCTTCCCCCACTTTGAAGTCTGGGGCAACACAGTAGAAGTGCTTACTGAATCTATGTTTCCTGGGCTGCAGTCCTCACAAATCCAAATAAAAACCTTTGATTTCATTCAGTTATCCATTTCTGACATTTTGGTTAACACTTCCAATCATCTTACCTCCTTTGTACTTCAAGGAAGTTTATCTCTTTGCTACCTAGTTGCTTTTAACTGGAAGCAAAGGAAAAATTCTGGCCAGGCAGAAGAAAACAGAAGTCTTACTTGAATCAGCAACAGAAAAAAGTCAGAAAATATGGATCAAGATAGATAAAAATTCTAAGAGCACAGATATCAGGAAGAGTTCTAAAGTAGTTTGTTGAAGTAAAAGAATCTAGAGAAGGCTGGGAATTAAGACACATACAAAAGGGATTTGTGAAAGTGTTGCTTTAGCTAATGAATTGTTTTTGTTGTTTAGTCGCCAAGTCACATCTGATTCTTTTGTGACCCCATGGACTGTAGCCTGCCAGGCTCCTTTGTCCATGAGATTTCCCAGAGAATACTAGAGAATGAGAATCCTAGTGAGAATATTAGAGTGGGTTGCCATTTCCTCCTCCAGGGGATCTTCCTGACTCAAGGATCAAACCCACGACTCCTAAGTTGCAGGCAGATTCTTTACCACTGATCCACCTGGGAGTTTACAAATTCAGTTATTTTAAAATCATCTTCAAATGACCCAAGAAAATAATATTCTTATTTGATATATTTCAGAGGCTAGACTATGCATGCTTGTGTGCTGAGTCACTTCAGTCATGTCTGACTCTTTGTGACCCTATGGATTGTAGCTCACCAGACTCCTCTGTCCACTGTGATTCTCCAGGCAAGAATACTGCAATGCATTGCCATGCCCTCCTCCAGGGGATTTTCCAGATCCAGGGGTGGAACCTGAGTCTCTCATGTCTCCTGCATTGGCAGGCGGGTTCTTTACCACTAGCGCCACCTGGGAAGCGAAGTCTAGACTATGCTGGTACAGAAATGTTGTATACTGAGTCATAGTACATAGGCCCTAGGTTTACATGGGGTGAACCTATATTAAATTTTCAATCTTTTAAGCTAAATTGAGTGAAGTCCCGTTTCTTGTTTCTGAATCATTCTTTGGATATCATCTTTAAAATTTTAAGATTCAATCCCAAACTTATCTCATTCATCAAACCATCTCTCCATCCTTTGCTGTAGTACAGAGTTGGGTATCTTGTTCTTATTTTACAGAGAGAAAAACAGAAGCTCTGAAATTCTATTTGGAATAAAGAAATACAGAATTTGACTATCTTTTCTATTAGCCTGATCTCCTTCTAATTTAGATGGAGTTTTAATAATTATTGAAAGTAAAAATAAATGGATGAATATTAAATAGTAAAACAAGTATTAACACTTCTGTCTCTGGATTTTAATTCCCAGTCCTCTAGCAGACTGACTTGCCCCCCACTCACTATTCAATGTCCCTTAAATTTAATGGTATCAAGCCCACTGCCATTTCCATCTTTCTTCATTCAATAGCTGGAGAAATTGTCATTGGTATGCAGACTGGTCTCAGGCAAGGAACATTACTCTTTAATCTCCTAATTTTAATTGGTATGCCATCACGCAGACTGAGGCTGCTAATGGCCTAGTTTGTAGATTAAGATCAGCAGACCTGAACTACGGTATGCCATTAGTTACAAATAAAGAGAGGAAAAACACTGAACAATGATAAAAGAGGCCATTCCAAATCAGACAGAAGATGATTCTTCCTCATCTTCTCCAAGGTTCGTGACCCTATTTCAATGTCCATTTGTAACACGATCCAGATTAATGCTTTCTGCTTGGTCAGATAATTTCAGAACAGTTGGTAAATTGAAATGATTAGTTGTGTGTTTACCACTGTTATTGGCTGGCCCAGAAAATGTTGCTGAATTGTTTGCTCATAAAAGCATTGTTCCAACTGATAGAGTTGTTTCTTTCACTAAGAAATAAATATTTTAAATGAAAAGACTATTTCATTATTTAAGGAAAGCATGTTTTTCTCCAATGGAATTATGACTTCTAGTGTCTTTTCACCCTCCAATAAGGAAAGAATCCAATATAAGTTGAGCATTCATAGAGTTCACACATATATCTGTCACCAGTAAAGTTCCAAGTGAAAAAGGAATATATGTTTAGATAGATAATTGATAGACACACATATATATAAACACATAGATGGACAGATAGATAGATAAGGGAGACAGTTATCAGACATTATGAGACAGGAGTAAAATAGTTTACTTTCCTGACCATGGCAGTGGTTCTTATTTTCTCCTTGTGAGAAGTTAAATAAAAATCATTGCCAAGGTTAAGAAAATAGACAAAAAGGAAAGAAGGTCGCGTTACTCTGAAAACAAAACTAAGGAAATACGGTAGTTTTATTCCTAGTTTGTTAAGGACTCTCCATACTGTTCTCCCTAGTGGCTATATCAATTTACATTCCCACCAGTGATACAGGAGGGTTCCCTTTTCTCCACACCCTCTTCAGCACTTACTGTTTGTAGATTTTCTGATGACAGGCCATTCTGACTGGTGTGAGGTGATACCTAATCATAGTTTTGATTTGCATTTCTCTAATAATGAGCAATGTTGAGCATTATTCATGTGTTTATTAACCATCTGTATGTCTTCTTTGGAGAAATGTCTGTTTAGATCTTCTGCCCACTTTTTAATTGGGTTGTTTGTTTATCTGGTATTAAGCTGAATGAACTGCTTGTATATTTTGGAGATTGATCCTTTGTCAGTTGTTTCATTTGCAAGTATTTTCTCCTTGGAGATTCCTTTAAAAACTAGGAATAAAACTACCATATGACCCAAGAATCCCAGTACTGGGCATATACCCTGAGAAAAACATAGTCAAAAGACACGTGTGCTTCAATGTTCATTGCAACACTGTTTATAATAGCTAGCGCATAGAAGCAACCTAGATGTCCATTGACAGATGAATGGATAAAGAATTTGTGATATATACACACAATGGAATATTACTCAGCCATAAAAAGGAAGGCATTTATTAATGAGGTGGGTGAACTTGGAGCCGACTATACAGATTGAAGTAAGTCAGAAAGAGACAAATATTATGTATTAATGCATGTGTGTGGAATCTAGAAAGATGGTACTGATGAACCTATCTGCAAGGCAGCAATGGAAACACAGACATACAGAACAGACTTATGGACACAGGGAGGGAAGGAGAGGGTGGGAAGAACTGAGAGAGTAGCACTGAAACGTATGCACTACCGTGTGTAAAATTATTAGGTTGGTGCAAAAGTAATTTGGGTTTTACATTGTTGAACTTTGCCATTTGATATTGGAACACATTTTTAAATAAATGTGTCTATGTTACTTTAAAAAAGTTAACTTGTATCTCAACTGAAAAAAAATCTAAGGAAATAAAATACAATAACATGTTAATGCCTATTAAGAGTTGAGTTGTGTCCCCTGAAAAGATACAATGAAGTTCTAATTCTCAGTGCCTATAAATGGGACCTTATTTGAAAAATAGAATCTTCACAGATACTCAAGTTATAATAAGGACATTAGAGTGTGTCCTGATTCAAAATGACTATTTTTGTTGTTGTTCAATCATTCAGTCATGTCCAGCTCTTTGCAACTGCATGGACTGAAACATGTCAGGCTTCCCTGTCCTTCACCATCTCCTGGAGCTTGCTCAAACCCATGTCCATTGAGTCGGTGATGCCATTCAACCATCTCATCCTCTGTCATCCCCTTCTCCTCCTGCCTTCAATCTTTCCCAGCATCAGGGTCTTTTCTAATGAGTTACCTCTTCACATGAGGTGGCCAAAGTATTGGAGTTTCACCTTCAGCATCAATCCTTCCAATGAATATTCAGGATTGATTTCCTTTAGGATTGACTGGTTTGGTCTCCTTGCAGTCCAAGGGACTCTCAAGCATCTTCTCTAACACCACAGTTCAAAAGCATCAGTTCTTTAGCACTCAGCCTTCTTTATGCTCCAACTTTCATATCTGTACATACTGGAAATACTGACTACTGGGAAAACCATAGCTTTGACTATAAGGACTTTTATTGGCAAAAAAAAATGACTATTATCTTTATTTTAAAAAGGGAAAATTGAACACAGAGACAGACACAGTGGAAAGACAATGTGAGGACGCACGGGGAGAAGACAGCCATGTGTTTTCTGGAGTGATGTATCTACAAGCTAAGGAACACAGGATTGTTAGAAAATACCAAAAACTGGAAGAAACGGAGGAAGGTTCTCCCCTAGAGCCTTGAGAGACAACACATCCCTGCTGACACCTTGACCTGGAGACCTTGGACTCCAGAGCAGTGAGAAAATAAATGTCTGCTGTTTAAAGCCACCAAATTTGTGGTGCTTTTTTTTTACAGCCCTAAAAGCTCACACAATGCTTACTTTAATTCCACACACACATACCTTATTTTAGTTTATTTCTTACAAATTGAAGGTTTGTGGCAACCCTGAGTTTTGGGTGATTGTTAGCATTTTTTAGCTACAAAGTATTTTTAATTAATAATTGTGCTTTTTTTTTACACATATAGTGCTATACACACTTAATAGACTCAGTTCGGTTCAGTCGCTCAGTCATGTCCAACTCTTTGCAACCCCATGGACTGTAGCACACCAGGCCTCCCTGTCCATCACTAACTTCCAAAGTTTACTCATGTCCATCAAGTCAGTGATGCCATCCAACCATCTCATCCTCTGTAGTCCCCTTCTCCTCCCACCTTCAATCTTTCCCAGCATGAGGGTCTTTTCAAATGAGTCAGTTCTTCACATCAGATGGCCAAAGTATTGGAGTTTCAGCTTCAACATCAGTCCTTTCAATGAATATTCAGAACTGATTTCCTTTAGGATTGACTGGTTGGATCTCCTTGAAGTCCAAGGGACTCTCAAGAGTCTTCTGCAACACCACAGTTCAAAAACATCAATTCTTCAGTGCTCAGCTTTCTTTATAGTCCAACTCTTACATCCATATATGACTACTGGAAAAACCATAGTTTTGACTAGATGGACCTTTGTTGGTAATGTCTCAGCTTTTTAATATGCTGTCTACATTGGTCTTGGCTTTTCTTCCAAGGAGCAAGCATCTTTTCATTTCATGGCTGCAGTCACCATCTGCAGTGATTTTGGAGCCCCAAAAAATAAAACCTCTCACTGTTTTCACTGTTTCCCCATATATTTGCCATAAAGTGATGGGACCAGATGCCATGATCCTAGTTTTCTGAATGGTGAGCTTTAAGCCAACTTTTTCACTCTCTTCTTTCACTTTCATCAAGAGGCTCTTTAGTTCTTCTTCACTTTCTGCCATAAGTCACTTCCCCACTATCTGCCTCTATAGTCACTTCCTCACTATCATTCTTCTAGCCTACCTGTGTTCCCTCCTTTGCTAAGAAATTTGGTTTTATAGAAGGTCACAGAGAAATAACAGAAAGTAATGTTTCTTGAGATCATTCATAAGCCATGTTCTTTAATCCTTAAGCAACCCTGAGGGCACATGTTATCACTGGAGCTCTGAGATGTTGAGTGTTTTGCCCAAGGAAGCACAGCTAGAAAGAAATACAGCTGGGATTTGAGCCAATGGAAAGCATGCTACTACCCTAGGCACTCTACTGTGTCACACTGCTGCTACGAACTTTACAGAGTGAGTAAAACAAAGTACTAAAATTCTTGGTCTCTGGCAAATAACTTCATCGTTTCAAAGCCAACATTGCCACAAGCTAGAAAGGAAGATTCTGGGGACTGGAGAGAAAGGTAGGTATGGGGATTGGTGAGGCAAGGGGATGGGATTGCTCCCAAGGTCCTGCTCCTCTTAGCTTTCTGGGGCTGGCCCTCAGGATCCCTGGGTATTCACCCACATAGGCTGGGGAAAAGTACAAGGAAGGCAGGCTCATTGCTCTCCTACAAAAATTATTATATTCTTCAGTCTTCTCCAGAGATCCAGCTTTGCAATGAACTACACACACACGAAACAGACTGTTTTTGCAGAGATTGGCCTCTAAACAGATGTCTAGACCCATTTTTGGAGCTGGCATTAAAAATAGAGCAGGATATCCAGAAACCATCCCTGTGGGTGCAAAGTAGCTGAAGATGTATCTGGGGCGGACAAAGGTATGTAGGGAGAACAGAGGCCAGGAAGGCTGCTCCTTTCCCCTGTCAGATAAGAGACGATTCCTGCCCTCATGGAGGCGGAGGGTGACTGGCTGTTCCTCCTGTCACAGGAGGCTATTTGAAGCTCTTCAAATGCACCAGGAATCTCAGAGAATAAAGATTCTGCTGGCCTCTCTCTCTCCTTTCCACAGCCACAGTGATTGAAAATAAGCATCAGCCTTGGGAGCCTATTGGGATAGTTTGCTGTTGTTTTGTTCTGTGTCAATGATAATATTTTTAAGCCTGTGCCTCTGAGACACTCTCTGAAAATAGTTGACAACAACCACAATAAAAACACTTAACTTTCCATACAAGTAAAATCATAGTGACTTCTTTAATAACAATAATGACCATCATATTGTTCCTGATTGTTACACACCAAGCTCTGAAGGAAGTGTCTTAGTAGTAGTCACGTTGGTCGCTCAGTCATCTCTGACTCTTTGAGACCCTGTGGACTGTGGCCTTCCAGGCTCCTCTGTCCATGGAATTCTTCAGGCAAGAATACTTGAGTAGGTAGCCACTCCTTCTCCAGGGATCTTCCCAACCCAAGGATCGAACCTGGGTCTTCTGCACTGCAGGCACATTCTTTACTATCTGAGCCACCAGGGAAGTTGCAAGTACTAAATCATAGAATCCTCTCAGCAACCCAGTAAAGTAGTTGTTATTATCCCCAATTTATGGATGAAGAAACTGAGGCTCGAAGAGGACAAATGAACTTACTCAAGGCCAAACAGCTAGAAAGTGGCAAAGCTCAGGATACAATTTGCAGTTTATTTTGACCCTAGAGTTCATGTTCCTCTCCCTAGAAATGAAGACAGGCAGTTGAATGGGAGGTTCAACTGGTTCACCCTGAAAGAATCAGAATCCCTATTCCAGTCCACATATTGTGGGAAGGATCCTCAGGGAGTAGCAATGTCTTCTTGTAATAAACAAAAACCTCTTCCTGTTGCTCCTCCAAAAGCCCCGCATCCTGCAGGGCACTCATGTGATTAGCTGGTGTGACCAGAAAAAGTGAGGAAGCTCCCTCATCTTTCCCATTCAAGCCAAGGTGAGAGATGATGAATGTGAGGCTCCAAATGAGCAGGTCATGTGTTTCCTGAAGGAGCATCACTATAGCAAACAAATGATCCTCAGCCCTCTTTTGCAATGCAGTCAGAACTCTCCTACTGCATACCCCATTAGGGACAATGACCTCCAGAAAGTTGTAGGGGATTGTGGATTCAGTTCATTATCTGACAGGCACACCCATTAACAGCTGAGGCTAAATCCAAGGCACCCACAAGAAATGAATCTGAAAAATGAAAGCATTTCTCACTCACTTTAGACTCAGAGCAGTGCAGCACAAAGATACACTCAGAAAATATTTGTGGTAGAGCTAGATAATTGACTGGATGGTAAAGAGAAATTATTAAATCTTTGGTAAGCAAAAAATCATCAACAGTCATTGTTGGAGGGAAAGTGTTGAAAGAAAGCAAGAAATTGGAGACGGATGAACTGTCTGAAGGATAGGAAACAAGAGCACCATCCATTCACTCAGCAAATATAGAATGGACTATATGTCGATTCTATAATTTTTTTTACCAAGTTCCCACCATATGCCATGCACTGTCTACACATTTAGGGTACAATGTCAAAAATCTCTGCCCTCATGGAGCTTATATTCTAGAGGGTAAAATATAGTTGAAAATATAAAAAATCAGTAAAGCAAATGGTATTCTGCTGCTGCTGCTAAGTCACTTCAGTCGTGTCCAACTCTGTACAACCCCATAGATGGCAGCCCACCAGGCTCCCCCGTCCCTGGGATTCTCAAGGCAAGAACACTGGAGTGAGTTGCCATTTCCTTCTCTAATGTGTGAAAGTGAAAAGTGAACGTGAAGTCGCTCAGTCATGTCCAACTCTTCTCGACCCCATGGACTGCAGCCCACCAGGCTCCTCCGTCCACAGGATTTTCCAGGCAAGAGTACTGGAGTAGGGTGCCATTGCCTTCTCCGTAGTATACTGCTAATGGAAGCAAAGACAGCAAAGAAGAGGGAAAATGTTGCAGTTCTATAGAGTGCAGTAACAAAAGGCTTTACTGAAATGATATTTGAGCAAGGAAAATCTGGGAAAGTTGAGAAGCAAATCATGCAGATCTGGAGGAAGATAACTGATGTCAAAGGAACAGTCAGTACCAATGCCTGAAGCTTGGAGTAACGAAAGAGGGGCAGGTATGTTTGAAACAGTGACAGAGGGAAAAAGATTAGGGAGGTGAGATCAAAAAGGTTAACATATAACTAGGTTCCCTACTGAACAATGAAAGTGAAAGTCACTCAGTCGTGTCCGACTCTTTGCGACCCCATGGACACAGTCCATGGAATTCTCCAGGACAGAATACTGGAGTGGGTAGCCTTTCCCTTCCCCAGGGGATCTTCCCAACCCAGGGATTGAACCCAGCTCTCCCGCACTGCAGGCGGATTCCTAAGCACAGGGATCTACTTAATGCACTGTGGTGACCTGTTGGAAAGAAGTTCAAAAGGAAGGGGATATATATGTGTGTGCGACTGATTCATTTTGCTGTACAGAGGAAACTACCACAACACTGTAAAGCAACTACACTCCAGTAAAGGCTAATCCAAAAAACAAAGAAAACAGTCTTGCTGTGGACAGATGAAACTTTTTTTTTTTTTAATGGTTATCATAAAGGGGCAGGTCACAGGGCTTTGGAAATTCTACTGCACCAAAGGAAGATTTTGAGCAGAAGACTGGATTGGTCTGACTTCCACACCCTCCCTTCTACGTCCAGACAGGAGAAGGGAGAAAAGAATGGTATCCAGAGACCATCTAGAGGACGATTGTAACTTACTGTTGAAAGGCATAACATTGTTGAAAGGTGGTTCAGTGGTAAAGAATCCTCCTGCCAATGCAGGAGATAGGTTTGATCCCTGGACGGGAAGATCCCCTGGAGGAGGGCATGGCAACCCACTCCAGTATTCTTGCCTGGAGAATTCCATGGACAGAGGAGACTGGAGGGCTACCGTCCATGGGGTTCACAAAGATTTGGACAGAATTGAGTGACTGAGCATGCATGCATGCATTATTGAAAGGTCTCACATGATGCTGGTATGGTGATGGCAGCATAGATGGTAATAATTATCACATTCTTGGTGCATTTTCCAAAAGAATGCCTCTAGATTTTCCCTACTTGCTGAATATGGGCATGAAAACAAACAAGGAAAGAAGCCACAGGTGATTATTTATATATATTATTGGCCTGAGAAATTAGAGTTATAAACTTGGATGGGAATGCCAGCAATGGACCAATTATGGAGGGAAGCTGAGGACTCGGATGTAGATATGTAATGTCTGAGGTGTCTGTTCAGTGGTGATGCAAAGTGTTGGAGTTGCATGCATGGATCTGGAGCACAAGGGAGAAGTCTGGGTTGGAGACAGAAACTTAGGAATCACCAGTTACATATGATATTTAAAGTCCTGAGACTGGCTAAGTCCACACGGAAGTGGATGTATATGGAGAAGAGAAGAGACAGAGATCCGAGGCCTGGAATTCTCCAACATTTGGAAATCAAGAAGAAAAGATTTTGTTATGAGATCCCAATGAAGTCCTCCCCAAGTCGGGATGGTGCCCCAGAAGCCAAGAAAAGCAAGGAAGAAGAAGTAAGCAAGAGTGACAAATGTTGCTAAGTCAAGTAAAACCAGAACTGACAATCAGCTGTCAGATCTACCCAAGAGCTAACTGGGTGAAGCGGTTGGAGTCGAAGTCTGGCTGATGGAGCCTTTGGAGAGAATGGGAAGAGAGACAAAGGAGACAATGAAAACAGACCAAAACTATAAGAGAGGGAGAATAGGAAAAGGAAAAAGAAGGAGAAAAGGAATGAGCGGCATGCCAAGGAGGCAGGGACATGAGAGAAGCCCACCCTGGTGCAAGCAACAAGGAGGTGCATTACCTACAAAGAATCTTTAGACAATTTTTTAAAGCTGACTAAAAGCCAGTCTGCTTTGTATTATCACCATGGTACAGGTATTCTAAACAATATCAGCATAAAATACTCCCACTCGTTAAAGCAGGCGTCTCTCTCTTGCCACCTTCACCCTTTGGGTTAACAATTATAAAGAATGGAAGGAAAAGAGTGCTTTTTAAAAAACCTTATTTTTACCTGCACATAAAACCCCTCTCTTCTTATTGTGGTAGGTGAGATAAACGTAACATAGCCATTGTTGTTACCTCCTTCCTGACGACAGACACAAAGGTACACTGGATCACCTCCCAACCTCTTGATCTGAGATCTTGAATCATTCCCTTTTGTCTCATGAGGACTGTAAATTTCCCAGACATGCCTCTAATAAAATAGAGCAGACCTTCAGCAGCCTCTTTCCTATATGGTGTTGAGAAAGACATCATGTTTTATAAAACATATACCTGATTATTTCCCTGTGGTCAAGATGACTAGGTGTCCACTGAAGTCACTCTAGTAATAGAACTGAAGCCAGATCTTGGCTGTCCAGCCAGACTGCAATTAGCTGTGGTCACAAGACTACAATATCGTCAAAGTAATGTGAGTAGCAGTGGCGCATGCCACCTCTATGCCTGGGACTTTAATCAACAGGTGTACTTTCTCTACATTGTCTTTCCTCTTCCTCTTTTCTGGAACCCAGAAGGCAGCCGTAATGCACTTTTGAGGATGAAGAAGACAGTGTATTGGGGATGAAAAAGAAATGACTTAGCAAGAGATGAGACCCTAAATGATCATATAGAACAAGCCAACCAACTAGATATGGCAAATGGAAGAAAATCAACTCCTGTAAACTTTAAGTCATTATTCTCAGGGTCTATCTGGGATGGAACTTTGCACCTGCCCTGACTCATATGTTTATCTGTCCTCAAAAGTGTCTACAGCCCTTCAATGCCTAGAACATAAAGTGCTGGTTACTCAGTACAACAATGGGCTTCCCAGGTAGCTCAGTGGTAAAGAAACTGCCTGCCATGCAGCAGGCAGGGGTTTGATCCCCAGGTCGGGAAGATCGCCTGGAGGAGGAAATGGCAAACCACTCCAGTATTCTTTCCTGGAAAATCCCATGGAGAGAGGAGCCTGGCGGGCGACAGTCCCTGGAGCTGCAGAAGAGTTGGACGCAGCTGAGCAACTAAACCACAACAAAACTCAGTACAGCACATGGCGGGGGACAGGGGGCTCGGCGCTTCACTGTGCATCCCTGTCTTGCACCATCCTGCATCCCCAGATCCATTTTCAGTGATACCGAATTAATGTTCTCAGAGACCCAGCACAGAGCCAGCACATTGGAAAAAAAAAAAAAAAGTGTCTAATTGATAGTAACCTGAAGAAGTTAAGGCCCTAAAAGAATAAAAGAATGATGTCTTTTTTCCCCTGTCTTCTTCAGTAAGTAAAGGAGAACACAATATCAAGATTGCATCTTCTCTCCTTAATAGAAGGGGAAAAAAAATGATTCCAAGCTGAATAGGGTAGAGGGACAAAGTCTGCAGGCATTTTGAGCATATGGATTTTTCAATGTGATCAACACGTTTCTTCCCTTTTCCTCAAGAGAAATTCACTCCTGAACTATTCATTCATTCTAGTAGCAGCCAGAGCTGCAGCAGTGTTTTCACTTCCAATTATAAGCTAAGAGCTTTACATGGACCTATGATTAAGAATATACTTCTGTCTCCTTAACAACTAGAAAGTCTGCAGTTACATGATGTTGCTGCTGCTGCTGCTGCTGCTAAGTCACTTCAGTCGTGTCTGACTCTGTGCAACCCCATAGACGGCAGCCCACCAGGCTCCCCCATCCCTGGGATTCTCCAGGCAAGAATACTGGAGTGGGTTGCCATTTCCTTCTCCAATGCATGAAAGTGAAAGGTGAAAGTGAAGTCCCTTAGTCGTGTCCAACTCCAAATTAATTACAACTTAGAGTCATATTGCGTAGTTTTTGAAATTCTTCCACATCCATAGGCTCGTTTGCTTTCATGCATGTCTTCCTCCCTCTATCCACTAGAGTTCCTGGGGCCCACCGTAGTGCTTAGTCCTATATCTCTATTTTTATATTGATTTTTGTTAGGTCCAAAGCAAATGTTTTGTACATTTAATTGATCTTGATCCTCATAGCAACTCTGGGAAAGGCGAGGCAGATAGCAATACAACTATTAGACTGAAGAGGAAACTGAGGCTCAAAGAAGTAAAAGGACCTTCTCATACAAGTTCCCTTCTTAGACAATTCTTATACAAGTTGCAATTTGCTTATTCCTCCCTTGTTGTTGAACTTCTCTCAGGAGAAAACAGTGAGCCAGATCAGAATCTTAACATGTCATTTCCATTTATATCTCATATATCTAACTCCTTGTTGGGTTTCTTTAAGCTTCAAAGTATTAAAATGCCTAGGGAGGAGAAGTACTTTTAATTATCTTATAAATTATCACATGCACTTGATTTACAGATGCAAGCAATAACCAGAACACAGAATAAAGGGTAAATTCTCCCTCCATTTTTCATCCAGGCCTTCTTGGATGAAAACTAAAGTAGCACTTTCAGTTTTCAGTTCTTCCTTTAGTAAATTAGACCCCAGACCCCGGATTTCTCAGCCTCAGCAAAAATGTCCATGCCCTCACATGGCACAAAAATGATGAGACGCCTGACATCAAAGGACCACAGTGGTGTGTGGACCAAGGCAAGAGGGGAATCCTCAGGAATAAGGTTTGTGTGAAACCCCCATGATCTTTGTGTTATTCAAAGAAAGTTAATCTAACGGTTAAAAGTATTTATGATATTTGAGATTTAAAAAAATAGAAGATTATTTCTTGCTCAAGTAAAGTCTATCCGGGTGGTCCCAATTAGCCTTCCCCCAACCCAAGCACCCCACTCCAGTACTCTTGCCTGGAAAATCCCATGGACGGAGGAGCCTGGTAGGCTGCAGTCCATGGGGTTGCTAGGAGTCGGACACGACTGAGCGACTTCACTTTCACTTTTCACTTTCATGCATTGGAGAAGGAAATGGCAACCCGCCCCAGTGTTCTTGCCTGGAGAATCCCAGGGACGATGGAGCCTGATGGGCTACTGTCTATGGGGTTGCACAGAGTCGGACACAACTGAACCGACTTAGCAGTAGCAGCAGCAACCCAAGCTTGTTCTTCTAGGCTCCCTTCTCTTCTCAGACCTCAGTGGCCTCAAACAGCAGAGGGAAGAGGGGTGGGAGAGCCAAGCCTGGAAGCAACACACATCACCTCCACTCATGTACTGAAAGCCAAACTCAGTGACTCACCCATGACCACTTGTCACAGAGCCTGGGAAATTCTAGGTATCCCAGAGGAAGAGGAAGGAGGCTTGGCCCATCTAACTACATGGGTGGAGGTGGGGAGGAAAATCCCTAATCCTGACTGTGATTGTATTCTTATCAAATTAGCAGGGTAGATAGTGTAGCTTTATTTCATTAGATTCAAAAAAAGAAATGAACATTTCTCATACACTTGGAGTTTTGGAATATGACTCATATTTGCTACAAGCTACTGCCTTTATTTTGTGATTTATCAACCCTGGATAGCACCTGTTAGCTCCTCACTGTGAAGGATGAAGAATTTAGTTCATCTATTCTGTCTTCCACCTTCCCTCCCTGCCTTGCTCTTCAAATTTTGTTGGTGATATTGTTATATTTGTTTGCTTTATGACTTGAAATATGACAAACAAACTCTGTGTTCTGGAGTTTGAAATTTAACCAATATCTGTTGACTTCTTGCTATGAAATATGAGGAAATTACTTTCTTTCCTATTTTTACCTCTCTTTTTCTTCTCTACCCTTCTTTTTCAGTGGTTGTTCTTTTTCAGGCTTGCTGTATTTTTTATTTTATTTTATTTATTTATTTTTAATTGGAGTATAATTACTTTATTATATTCTGTTAGTTTTTGTTGTACAACAGCGTGAATTAGCTATGTGTATGTATATATCCCTTCCCTCCTGAGCCTCCCTTCCAAACACCCGACCCCTTCCCTGCAGGTCATTAGAGAGCACCAAGCTGAGCTCCTTGTGCTATGCAACAACTTCCCATTAGCTGTCTGCTTTACACATCATAGTATATAGATGGCAATGCTACTCTCTCAGTTCATCCCACCCTCCCCTTCACCCACTGTGTCCACAAGTCCATTCTCCTCACCTGCACTTCTGTTACTGCCCTGCAAATGGGTGAGTTGTTATTTTAAATTGTCAAGGTTTATGACCTTAACATTCTATTCTATAACTCTAATATCAAGTGTACCAGCTTTTATTTACAAAATTAATGCACAAATTGAAAAACAGAAAACATTTTCATGATTATGCTTATGTATTATTTAATGCAGAATCATATAGTATGGTTCCAAAGACAGCAAAGGAAATGTAATGTATGCTACTGAGGCCCTGTTGGTAAAGGGAAAACCTTTTCAATGTCTTTAAAGAATGCTTCTCAAACCTGAATACACACCCAGAATTTTGTTCAAGTGCATTTGGTCTCAGGTGAGGTCTAGGATTGCATTCTTAATAACCTCCCAGGGGATGCCAATAGTGTTGGCATGCACCACTCTCTGGATATCAAGACCTTCTTTTCATATCTTTTTGACTTTCATCATTTCTTCTGGGTCATAGCAAACCCCTAGTGTTTTTAAATCCATTATTGTCTTCCTTTCTTGAATTTCTAATTCCATGTAATCTCTGCATTCCATTTTCAAGTCCCAACAAAAGAATGTTAATCACTTATCCAGGACTTCTTTTTCAGTTGACTATATGTTTCGAGATATTTAGGTGAAAGACTTTTGACTCTGTTAGTTCAGTACTCTGTGACCAATTCACACCCCTTTCTGAATCCATTCACTCCTATTTCCCTGCTTAGAACTTCAGAATTAACATTCCAACCCAGTTCTAATTAAACTAGTTCCAAACAAATGACCTGGAGAAGGCAATGGCAACCCACTCCACTACTCTTGCCTGGAGAATCCCATGGATGGAGGAGCCTCGTGGGCTACAGTCCATGGGGTCGCTAAGAGTCGGACACGACTGAGCCACTTCACTTTCACTTTTCACTTTCATGTATTGGAGAAGGAAATGGCAACCCACTCCAGTATTCTTGCCTGGAGAATCCCAGGGACAGAGGAGCCTGTTGGGCTGCCTGCCGTCTATGGGGTCGCACAGAGTCGGACACGACTGAAGCGACTTAGCAGCAGTAGCAGCAGCAAACAAATGAACAGAGTTTTGAAATATGTTCATCAATCAAGTCAACTGACTCCAAATCACCATTTCTATCAAAATATGCCAATCTGAGGCTTTATCAAAACTAAAATGTTTCCTCCTTGAAATCTGGTCCTTAGACCTGACCCCTTGAAAGCATAACCCACACCCTTCCCAAAAATATATCTCATTTGCTTTCCAGAAAAATCAGTTTAAAGTTGTTTTCTCATCCCTGTGACACTAACAAATGATACAGAGGAGAAATCATCTAGTTATTTTAAAAAGTTCTTCTGAAAAGGACTATAATTCGTTCTCGTTTCACAAACTACAGCATTAAGAGAAATGTGATAAATCCATTCTAATGAGAAATACTGTTACAAGAAAGAAGAGTACTCGGTTAATACATTTTAAAATAATCATAAAATAATGCCAAAGAGTACTCTCGATTCCACATCTTGAGATGTGATTAGTCATTTTTTTCCTTTATCCCACAAACCCTGATTACACAAAAGCAATTATGAGGAAATGTGTAATAAAACAGCAGGTGATACCTAATGGAATTCAGAAGACTGCCCAAGGGGAGAAAAAAAGAGATTCATTCATTGCTAAGCATCCCTAAACACTATACTTTAGGAAGACTAGTGAATATTAATTTTAAATATTTAGAAACTCAAGGGTGTGTTGAATACAGATCACCCGCCTCCCCTCCATTCTCAGCTTGGGAAAAACTGAGTCAGCAATCCTCAATGCCCCAAACTTCTGCAGGGTTTAACCCCAGAAGGGCACTCAGAGCACAATTTGATTTAGAAGTGTAATTAGGAACTCTTCTTTTACTTAGCTGAGTCACCTGGTGTCTTATTGCACACTTCTACTAAAATTAAATGCATTAATTTTTTAAATTGAGTCAGGGAGAGACCCATCTGCAGTGTAATCAAGGTAAATTATATTATTAAGTGTCAGAAGGCCCAAGACACAAAATAAAATAAAATAAATATGTATAAAAGACTAACAATGCCCTAGGCAAAGAGCTAGGAAACTGTTGATCATATTATTATTTGAAACTATTACCAGCCCTAAACTACAAAGGTTGAAGCAGAGGCACAAATATTATTTTTCCTAGCAGACCATTTTCTCCAGTGCAAAAGAAAACATACTAAAATTAGAGCTTCTGGTTGGCTATTTGATGAGATCCTGAAATAAGTACTTAGCTTTTTAAGCTATAATTTACATCTCATGGGAGTCAATCTGTAAGGCTCTGCATTGTCACCAGGAGAGTGCTGGCTTCCAGAAACTTCACATCCTTGGGTCTGCTCCCCTAATAGAGCAAAGCACTCTACTCACTTGCTTCCAAAATTCTATCTGTACCAATAAAGACATCTTCCAAAATTAGAACTCATTGGGGTCCAGGGCTCACTCTTAATTCTAGGAAAGTTTCATGATGATCCCCTGCTCAGGGTATTTCCTGGAGTTTGCAGGCATTCTGTTCAGAAATGGGGGACCTTACAAGTTTATGGAATTCACAAGGATCACAGGCCCCTTTCCACCTAAGGGAACATAACAAATATTATGCATTTTCCAACGACATGAAAAATACTGAGGCAAGGACAAGGATGTTGTTAAGAATGAAAAAGGACTCAAGAAGGAAAAAGAAATGATGAGCCAGAATACAACAGAATGAAGTCCAAAGGAAAACGCAAGGAAGCATTCCTTCCACCAAGTGCAGGCAGGTTGTCTAAGGCACAAGGAGTGGTGATGGCTAAATGCATTCAAAAGGTGTCTTCAGGGCATGGGGACATATATATGGAATGGAAAATATATATCAATCTGGAAAAATATATCAACCTTTGCTCTTCTACTGCTTCAAAATGGCTTCTGCTGCAGGTTTTGATTTAGGGACATGAGGTGGTGGTGGTTGGTGGTTTAGTCACTAAGTCGTGTCTGACTCTTGTGACCCCATGGACTGTAGTTTGCCAGGCTCCTCTGTCCATGGGATTCTCCAGGCAAGAATACTGGAGTGGGTTGCCATTTCCTTTTCCAAGGGTTCTTCCCGACCCAGGACTTGAACCCAGGTTTCCTGCATTGCAGGCAGATTCCTATAATCAGGTATATTATTAATATGTGCATGAAGACCAACGACCTCATTGGGGATGTTAGAGAATATATATAATAGACCCTGTGTTACTGTTTCTTGTTGTCCTTTAGTCTCTAAGTCATGTCTGACTCTCTGCGACCCCATGGACCATAGACTGCCAGGGTCCTCTGTCCTTGGGGTTTAACCAGGCAAGAATACTGAAATGGGTTGCCATTTCCTTCTCCATTAGTGACTTATGAGATCCCAATAAAGCAACAAAGTTTACTAAACTTTTACAAAATTAAGAATTCCTTGGTATATCCATGTGCCCACAGAGATGCAGGACAGGAGTTAGCACACAATAAGCCTAGGGCCTGTTTTTGTAAATAAAATTATTTTGGAGCACAGCCATGGCCATTTATTTGACTGTTACCTATGACTGCTATTATGCTATAGCACTAGATTTTAAGCACTGCAGCAGAAACCATGTGGCCCTCAATGCTTGAATCACTTCATGACTGTCTACACAAAGCGTTCTGCTGACCCCAAGATAGGTAGCAGACCCCTCAGTCCCAAAGCAGTGTAACTGACTTTTAGGACATCGGATTTGGCCCATCACCTCTAGTTTGGGCTTCCCTGATGCCTCAGGTGATAAAGAATCTACCTGCAATGAGGGAGACCTGGGTTTGATCCCTGGGTTGGGAAGATCCCCTGAAGAAGGGAATGGCAACCAACTCCAGTATTCTTGCCTGGAGAATTCCATGGACAGAGACTACAGTCTATGGAGTAGCAAAGAGTTGGCAGCAACTGAACAACTAACACTCTAGTCCAAAGAGGGTTTGAGACATAATTGCTGACAGCATTTTATCTGCTACACATAGTGAACATGGTTGCACAAATCTTAAAAGCAGGCCAAAGAGCTGACTAGTTGTGTGTGTGTTTTTGGTTTTGTTTTCATTTTATTTATGTATTTTTGGCTACATGGGTCTTCATTGCTGCGGGCAGGCTTTCTCTAATTGCAGCGAGCAGGGGCTACTCGCTAGCTGTAGTGCTCGGGCTTCTCTCACTGAGGTGGCTTCTCTTGTGGAGCATGGGCTCTAGAGTGTGTGGGCTCGGTGGTTGCAGCACATGGGTTTAGTTGTGCTGCAGCAGGCGTAATCTTTCTGGACTAGAGATTAAACCCATGTCCAGTGAGTTGGCAAGTGGATTCTTAACACTGGACCACCAGGGAGGTCAGATTACGTGTATTTTGATCCTAGCTCTGCCACTTACTATCTGTGTGACTTTGGGCAAATTGTTTACCGATTCCATGCTTCTGTTTGCTCACCCATGGCAGACAGCTACTACCCTTGACTTCAGGTATTCACGCCCTTCTGTAATCCCTTCCTGCATAGTGTAGGCCAGACCTAGTGACTTGTATCTAATGAACAGAACATGGCAAAGTGATGTGATGTCACCCCTGAAATTGGGTTACAAAGACTAAGCCTGTCTGTCTTGTTCTCCCCTCTGTTCTCTCTTGTTTGCTGCCACGTAAAAAGATGCCACATGAGAGCTTCACATGGCAAGGAATTAAGGGAGGCGTCTGGCCAACACCCAACAAGCACCCAAGTCCTCAGTACAATAATCTACAAAACACAAAATCCTCCCAACAACCATTTGAGTGAGTTTGGACTTAGGCCCTGTGATGACCACAGTTCCAGCTGACACCTTGAATGCTGCTTTTGAGAGACCCTGAGTCAGAGGTCCCCAGCCACAATGTAACTGGATTCCTAGAACACAGAAATTGTGAGATATTTAATGTTTCGTTGCTTGCTCTAAGCAACTCCATTTCATGATAATTTCTTGTGTAGCAGGCTACTGTTTAATATTGTTATAACAAGTAATGCATGCATACAAAGTGTACACAATTATGTCTGACAAATGTCTTACAAATATCACCTATTATTAGGTGAAAACCTTTTTTTTTCTTCCTTTATTTATACTTTCATTGCTTCAATTAATAGGACCGTGAGCTAACTACATCAATTTGGCAAGTCACTTTACCTCACTGAAATCAGTATCTTCACTTGTCAATGTGGATAAGAAAATAATGCCAAACTCAGGATTTTCATGTGTATTTATGATGCATAAAATATTCCATAGATTAAGTGGCTTATTAAACAACATAAATATATTTTCTTGGACTTCCCTGGTAGCTCAGATGGTAAAGAGTCTGCCTGAAATGCAGGAGATCCAGATTTGATCCCTGGGGTGGGAAGATCCCCTGGAGAAGGAAATGGCAACCCATTCCAGTATTCTTGCTGGGAAATCCCATGGACAGAGAAGCCTAGCTGGCTACAGTCCAAGGGCTTGCAAAGAGGCGGACACAACTTAGTGATCAAACAACAACATATTTTCTCACGATTTTGGAGGATAGAGATCCAAGACTAAAGTGTCAGCAGGTTTGGTTTCTTCCTGAGACCTCTCTCCTTGGTTTTCAGGTGGGCACCTCCTCACTGTGTCTTCAGGTGGTCATTGCTGTGAGTGTGCATGTTTCCAGGGGCTTCCCAGGTGGCTCAGTGGTTAAAACAAATTCACCTGCCAACGCAGGGGATGCAGGTTCAATCCCTGGGTTGGGAAGATCTCCTAGAGGAGGAAATGGCAACCCACGCCAGTATTCATGCCTGGAAAATCTCATGGACAGAAGGGCTTAGCGGGTACAGTCCTTGGGGGTTGCAGAGTCAGACATGACTGAGCAACTGGCCACAAACCAACATGTTTCTAGTATCTCTGCTCTCTCTCTCCATCTTTTTTCTTCTCTGTCCTAATCTCTTGTTATAAGAACAGTAGTTGTATTGATTAGAGTTCACCCTTATATACCCATTTTAACAAATTACCTTTTTAAAGGCTTTCTCTCAAAATACAGTCACATTCCACATTACCAGGGTTTAGGGCTTTAACATATGAATTTGGGGTGAAGTGGGGTTGGGTGGTCACAAAGCAGCCTATATGAAATGGATAATCCAAAGAAATTAAAAAAAAAAAGGAAAAAAAAAGAAAGCCCATAAAAGGTACAAATCCAGGTTAGCTCTTATTGGTTTTCTTTCCAAAACATTTAATTTTGAGCCATAATTTTAAGCTATAAAGGGCTGTAGAGGCCCAAAATTCAAAACCCCTTACTTCAGAGATGAAGAACAACCTACAGAATTCCATGTTAATCACAGTAGAGAAAGAAATACAGGGCATTTTTAAACTTCCCTAGAAATACACTCAATATTTTCTCTGTCTCAGCTCTGTTCTTCTGCTCATGTTAATCCTTTTAACCTTGAACATGGTCAGACCATGACCCTTCAGATGTTAATTCTAGACTCCTCTGTCCAGATAAAAGAAGAAGAGGGAGTAGAAGTCATTAATGCTGTGCTGCTCATTAACTATTTCAGACTTTCTGTCTTCCTGGCCACTTGTGCTGGCCAATGAATGGTGAAAAAAAAAAAAAAAGCATATGTCATTTCTGAGCCAATGTGAGATTCTCCTGCATTCTGTGTAACGGTGCCACAGCTCCTGATGATATTCAAAATAGAGATCTCTTAAGAGACCAAGATAAATAGATCTCCTGCTTATCTTCCCATCCAAAAACCCACAATGGAATTTATACTGAATGAGAAGTAAGCCTTTTATTTTAAGATGCTGAGTTTGGTAACCAATAGATGCTATTTGTTACCACAGCAAATTTGGTCTATTCCACTAATAAAAAGACCCATTGTTTTATGGACTACTCAAGTATTGTTCAACATGTTTCTTTATGTACTTTTGTAAAAAAAAAAAAAAAAAGTTGAAGCCTAATTTAAGAGAGAAAAAAGAAAACAAAAAACAGTTGACAACAGTACCCTAAGCCTGACCTTACTTTGTACACTTGCTAATATTAGCATGTTCATTTTTAATAATTACCACAAAGGTACTTTCATCTGTAAGAGAGTTTTGTTCTCTTATTAACACTCCTTTCTGATTCCAAAAATAAAATATGTTTATTGAAGAAAATATGAAAATTCAAAAGGCATAAATAGAAATTTTAAATCATTCATACTCCCCAAACTCAGAGATAACCACTATTAGTTTTGCAAATAGCCTTCCTGTCTTTAAATTGGGAACCATATTTTCTGTTTAGTTTCCTAATCTTCTACTTTACCTAAAAACGTATTGTCAATAATTCCCCTTATCATTAAATATTCTTTCCACCATTTTAATGGCTGAATAGTATTCCATCACATGGCTGCATAAAGATTTGTTTAATAAACCCCTTAGAGTTGAATTGTTTCTAGTCATTTTCCACAAAATCAACATTTTCCTAAATCTATAATAATTTTCTCAAAACCAGTTTGTAAAATGTGAAACCTTTTGATCTATTTTTGCCAAACTGCACTTTAGCAATTTAAGTATATGTCACAATCCATCCAGCAGTATATGAGAGTATTTATTTCTTATATGCTCTTCAACATTAGAAATTCATCAATATTGTCTCAAACATGAAAATCACTTTCAAATTTCTTTAATTAAATGTTGAATGTCTTTCCTACCCCACTATAAAAAATATTTTTTTCTAGATCTTTTATTGTTTAATTTGTTAATATTTCTTTAGATAAGCCAACAAGGTTTTGTTTTGGTTTGGTTTGGTTTTTTGTTTGTATTTAGTGTATAATGTGAAAGACACATATAACTTAGTTGCCAAATAGCCATTTTTTCTAAAACATCTATGAAATAAACTATCCACAGTCTCCATATATTAAGATTTGTTTCTTGGCTTTTCTCAGTTATGTAGTATTTTAATTACTAAAACTTTTATAGTATTTTCTTAAGATTTTAAAAAATGCATATGTACACCTCAAGGATAATCATTGGTTTTCTTTCTCAAATTCATCTTTCAGTTCTTCAGATTGTTTTAATTTCTGTTCTCCTCTTTTGATGTTCACATGAGGTGAGAAGATAAAGACTTAGGGCTTTTATGTTAGGAGCAACCCCTGAGCAGGTGCAAAAACTATCAGTGGAGGAAGCTTTAGACTCGTTCCACAGGGCAGCTGACGGCATGATCATGGCTATGAGACAGAGTCTCTTCTTCCCAAATGAGGTTTCATTCTTTCAGTCTGAAAAATATTTATTTAGTTCCTTAATGTGCCTGTGCAGTGGATAGGATACCATCCCTGACATTTCCACAATAGAGTGGGAGAAACAGACAAAGAGGCAATTGCTACATATTGCGATCAACTGCTGCAACAAAGCAGAGCACAGGACTTCCTGAGCTCAGGTCCTTCTGACAGGCAAAACGACTGACAGACTAATCACAAGTAGGCAGGCCACACTTTGGGAAGCCACAAACGAAAGTATTGAAAGTCTCTGTCCTTTCCACAGAAGAGTCAGGATTTTTCACCCACATAGTCCCACAGCAGGGCAGCAGGTCTAGGCTCTAGGTGATGCCAATAGCGCACTATACCGATCTGCCTTCGCCACTGATTTTATTAGGCATGCACCACTACAAAATAGAAATACTAAATAATTTACTGAAAGCCCTTTCTTCACTGAAAATACCATGCATGATTAATTTTGTCCTTGATAGTGAGATGCAAGCTGAATTGTTTCTGTCTAATTGGCAGTTCCTTTCAACAGCTTATTTTCATTAGTAAGCACTTGTCATTGCTTTTCTTGATGCAAAGTAAACATCATAATGATTCCAAATGTTTTTAGGAATGAGATGAGATGTGCTGCCTGTGTCTCCAAAGAGAGGCAATTTCATAGACAGTCCCTCAGGGAATATGAACTAGGACCTTGCCATTCATAAAGTGGTCAGCTTCCCTCACTAGCTTGTTAGAAATACAGAAACTGAGACACTGTACCAGACCTACAATATCAGAACCTTTAACAAAAAATCCACTGACGCTGTGCACATTGAATATGAGAGGTTCTGACCCAGAAAGTATAGGGAAAACTCATGGCCCCAACTGTCTTTCTCCTCTCACAATTCCATCACAACAGATCGGTGGCCCAGCCACTGACCTGAAATATGCAACACAGAGAAAGGATACAACCAAAAAATGAAGATGCCCCTCTCAGTTTTGCCACTGGAGCTGTCCTTGAGGGTCCAGCAATCCACTGTTGTCAGCTTGTCCACCCAGGGAAGCGACGAACACAGGTCTGGTGTTTTTTAATTTGGAAAAATACAATAGCTAACATTAGATATTTTCTAATATTTTTTGGATTCTTCCACGTAATGGAGAACTTACCAGCTATGAAAAAATTATTATAGTAAATGATATGCGGTAAATGGCTATCACATTGCAGTGGAATACTTTGTTAGAAACATTCTTGCTTCCCTCTCACGTCTGTAGAATTCTAGAATTTTAAAGCTGAAAGAGACCTCAGAAGTCTTCCGATCTGACCTCCACCTTCCATTTACTACTTATCCAGTCTTTGCTTGAGCATCTCTGTGATGGGGAGCTCACTACTGGAGCAAGGTGGCCCGTTCACTTTATGAAAGTGTGCATGGATAGAGAGCACCTTCTTCTTCTTGTTTAATAAGCATGTCTCTCTATAGCTCCTTTCCCATGAGCTGGTGTTCTAGTCTTTGGAATCCATGAGTAACTTAACCTCTTCTTCCACAAGCCAGTCCTTCAAATAGCTGAAACCACTCACTATGCCTTATCTTCTGAAAACTCAGCATCCAGATATGTTATAAGCTGTAAGAGGAAAATCAACTACAATTAGAATCAACAATAATTTCTTATGGTTTGGAATTTTCTGGTCTGGCTACTTCCCCCTGATTACAGTTCAGTTTATATCCAACAGGATCCATGTGTTAATACTTTGATTCATTTATCCAGCAAATATTTATTGAAAAATTGCATGCTTACTGGCAGTCAGGCACTGTGCCAGGCACTAGAGATACAGAAATGAATATAATCAACAAAATTGTAACTCTCATGGAGCTTACATTCTAGCTGTGGGAGAGCGCAACCAAAAAAATGTAACAATAATAGGAGTATATTACCCTAGAGAACAGTGTGTTAAGGTGGCACTGGTGGTAAAGAACCCACCTGCCAATGCAGGAGATGTAAGAGACGTAGGTTTGATCCCTGGGTTGGGAAGATCCCCTGGAGGAGACCATGGCAACCCACTGCAGTATTCTTGCCTGGAGAATCCCATAGACAGAGGAGCCTGGAGGGCTACAGACAATAGGGTTGCAATGAGTCCAACACGACCGAAGCAACTTAGCATGCGCACATAAGAAATGGTAATTGCTGTGTAAAAAAACTAAAGCTGTGTAGGAGGGATAGAGAATTGCTATTTTATACAGAATAGCCAGAAAAGCCAATATTTGAGCAGAGACCAGAAGGAAGTGAGAAAGTAAACCATATGGATATGGAAAAGAGCATTCCCAGAGAGAGGAAACAGCAAGGACAAGCCTCTGAAGGAGGAGCACGCTTGGTGTGGTCATGGAACAGTAAAACAGCCGGTACAGCTGGAACTGAGTGACTGCAAAGGTGAGGAGTCAGGGGCTGATTACAGAGACTTAGAAACATTGAAAAGACTTTGGATTTTTTTTTTCCTTTGCAGTAGAAATCCAGTGGTAGGTTATAAGCAAATGAATGACATAATCTGATTTAACGTTAGATGGACCCCTCTGGCCACTGTGTAGAGAATAACTGGGCAAGGTGAGGAGGCCAGCCAGGGATAGAAGAGCAGCAACGAAAACAAAGAGAATGAAAAAGCAACCTATGGAATAAGTGAAAATATTTGCAAACAATGTATCTCAGAAGAGGTCAATTTTCAAAATGTAAAAGGAACTCTTACAAATCATAGCAAAAAAAGTCAAATAACACAATGAAGAAACGGGCAAAGGGCATGAATATACATTTCTCTAAAGAATACATAGAAATGGCCAACGGGTATATGTAAAGATGCTCAACATTACCAATTATTGGGGAAATACAAATCAAAACCACAATGAGATGTCACCTCACAACTGTCAGGATGACCTTTATATAAGTGGCAAGTGTTGGCAAGAATGTGAAGAACTTGGAACACTTGCGCACTGTTAGTGGGAATATTAAATTGATGCAGTTGCTACATAAAGAAGTATGAATTGTCCTTTAAAAACTGAAAATAAAACAACCATGTGTTGTATTCAGTCACTGAGTCTTGTCCAGCTCTTTTGTGACCCTGTAGACTGTAGTCTGCTGGGCTCCCCTGTCCATGGGATTTCTCAGGTAAGAATACTGGAGTGGATTGCCATTCCCTTCTCCAGGGGATCTTTCCAGAGTAAGTGTCAAGCCAATGTCTCCTGCATTGGCAGGAGGATTTTTTACTACTGAACCACCAGAGACACCAACAGCCGTATGATCCAGGAATCCCACTTCTAGGTATTTACCCAAAAAACCTGAAAACAGAATCTAGAAGTGTTTGTATTCCCACGTTCAGTGCAGCAGTGATTATAATAACCAAGGTTTAGCAACAACCTAAATGTTCATTGACAGTTGAATGGATAAAGAAATTGTGTGTATGTACAATGGCATATTATTCGGTTTGAAAAAAGGAAGAGAATTCTGATACATGTTACAATGCAGAAGAACCTTGAGGACATTATGCTCAGTGAGATAAGTCAGCCATAGGACAAATACCTCATGTGTGCTGTGCTGTGCTTAGTCACTCAGTTGTGTCTGACTCTTTGCGACCCCATATACTGGAGCCTGCCAGGCTCCTCTGTCCATGGAGATTCTCTAGGCAAGAATTCTGGTGTGGGTAGCCACGCTCTCCTCCAGGGGATCTTCCAACCCAGGGATCGAACCCTGGGTCTCCTGCACTGCAGGGAGATTCTTTACCATCTCAGCCACCAGGGAAGCCCATGGTTCTACTTGTATGAGGTATCTAAAGTAGTCAAACTCATAGAAGCAGAAAGTAGAATGGTGGTCACAAGGAGCTAGAGGGAGGGGGGACTGGGGAGTTGGTGTTCAGTGGGCATAGAGTTTAATCATGTAAGATGAAAAAGTTCTAGAAATATGCTGTCCAATAATATTCATATAGTTAATAATACTATACACTTGAAATTTTGATAGGAGAGTAGATCTCACGCTGTGTGTAAAAACAAAAAGTAAAGCAAAATTTGCCAGCAATAGTCATGAACACATGTGCATTAAATATAAATTTATTAATATGAATTTTCCTTTATAAAATTGGATAAACCATTTTGGATGAAGCTTGGGCCATCAATCTAGAATGCCTATTCCTTTCTTCTAGTTTTATTATTCACAACCTTCATAACCGTGAGCAAGTCTCTTACCTTCTCTGAGCCTCAGTTTCCTCAGTAAAATGATTAAGATAAATTAAAGTTCTGTGGGTCTATGAGTGCCAAAGGGGAGGGGGGATAAATTAAGAATTGGGATTAACATATATCCTTACTACAAAAAACAACAATCACCTACTGTACCACACAGGAAGCTATACTCAATATTTTATAATAACCAATAAGGGGAAAAAATCTGAAAAAGTATGTGTGTGTGTGTGTGTGTGTGTAACTGATTCACTGTGCTATGTACCTAAAACTCACAACATTGTAAACTGTACTTCAATTTAAAAGAATTATAATAGAGTTCATCCTACCTTAAAGTCTTACAATTCTGAGTTTCTCATTTATTCAGTATAATCTTAGTGATAAAAGCCACAGTGATCAACTAACTAATTTCATATTTTCAAGTAGCTCATGGAGGCAATTTCTTTCTTAGCCTATTCTCCTGTGCTAAACTGTATAAATTTGGCTTCTACATGTGCCTCAAGCAAAATGGTTGACAGAAACTGATGAACCTATCCCGCTCTGAGTCATATGATGTAATTGTCGATAATCCTAATTCTGGATCATAGTTTGCTTGTCCATAATTATGGCTGCAATTGAATACTTTTAGCGTTAACATTAGCCCGGAGTTGCCAAGCTCCCTCCCTATCTTAGGGAAACGGAACTGTGAGTACATCTCAAAGCAAGGTTTGCTGCTTTTTTGCCCGGAACACTTTTTAATTGGGTATCATTTGGAAATTTCTAAATCCCATTTTGGAGCTTCTGGTCACTGCGTTTCTTAGTGAAGCCCAAAAAGCTGGTTATGAGGCATGCCTAAACTGTGCAAATGTCAAAACAAAAATTACTATCATCCCTGATTTCTTCACAAAGTGAAAAAGAGGCATCATCTTGACCCTTTTTTAATATATACTAATAGAAACCAAAGATGGCAAAGCTGCAAGAGAAAGCACTCATGAATTCGGGATGGAAATTGCACTTCTAATTTAAACTTTTCCATCTAGTTAGCAGGGTTTAAAATCACTGGGTTTTTCAGAAACCCACAGACTATGTAAATGTGCAATTTGAGTATATTCACCCAAGTGCCTGCCTAGAAACCTTAGTCATCTTTACCTTCCACCCTCTCCTCCCCACCCACACCTCGTGAGTCAACAAACTCTACCCTTTAACTCTCTAGTGATGTGGAAATCTACTCCCCTGCCTCCCACCCCCATTCTGCTGAAAATGCAATTAAGAATCTCAGTACTTCTTAAATAGGTAAGTGGTTGGCTTGACCCCAGGCCTTCTCCACCTCCAAACTCTCCTCTATAGATATAAGAGTTGGCTTTAACAAAGCACAAATTGGAGCCTGTTCTATTACTTAAAAATACAAGATGGCTCTCCATAGTACAAAATAATCTAAAACCTTAGCTTGGTATTTTCTACCTCTTTAGTTCACTTCTCAAACTTCCCCCTCATCCCTTCCAGGTTTCTAGACCTTACTCCAAGGCCTATTATTTCTCAGCCTCTAGAACCCTCAATGGTCCATGATGTTGCAAATATTCCTCTTGTTAGCTCTTTTCCATGAACTCCAACTTTATACACTGATATCCTACTCATCCTTGAATATGAAATTCAACCATTATTTCCTATGAAACCTTCCCTAATCCTTTCAGAACAGCTCTTTCCAACATGCTTCTCTAGAACAATTCTTTCCTTCTTTTTTTTTTCATTCACTAAATCTAAGAAACAATTAAGTTCTGGGGATATGGCCATTAATAACATAATCATGGCTTTCTTGTGGATTGTTTCTACCATATGTTGTTGCTGAGTTGCCATATGTATGCCAGCCAACTATCTTTTTGACTGTATTTTTAAATTTTATTTTACTGAAGTATAGTTGATTTATAATGTTGTGTTAATTTCTGCTGTACAGCAAAGATATTTATATATAACCCACCAGGCTCCTCTGTCCATGGGATTCTTCAGGCAAGAGTACTGGAGTGGATTGCTATGCCCTCTTCCAATGGATCTTCCTGATCCAGGGACTGAAGCTGCAACTCCTGCATCGCAGGCAGATTCTTCACCACTGAGCCATAAACATTCTTTTTCATATTCTTTTCTAGTATTTCACAAAATATTGAATATAGTTCCCTGTGCTATACAGTGGGCTTCCCTGTTGGCTCAAATATAAAGAATCTACCTGCAATGCTAGAGACTCAGCTTCAATCCCTGGGTCAGGAAGATTCCCTGGAGGAGGGCATAGCAACCCACTCCAGTATCTTTGTCAGGAGAATTCCATGGACAGAGGAGCTTGGCAGGCTACAGTCCATGGGGTCACAAAGGGCTGGACACGACTGAGTGACTAACACACTTTTCATACATTAGGACCTTGCTGTTTATCCATTCTCTATACATAATAGTTTGCATCTGCTAATCCCAAACTCCCACACCATCGCTCCCCAACCCCCTCCCCCTTGGCAACCACAAGTTTATTCTCCGTGTCTGTGCGTCTGTTTTGTAGTCAATTCGTTTATGTTACGTTTTAGATTCCCCATATAAATGATATCATATGGTATTTGTCTTTCTCTTTCTAACTTACTTCATTTAGTATGATAATCTCTAGGCCCACCCATGTTGTTTCAAATGGCATTACTTCATTCTTTTCTATAGTTGAGTAATTTTCTTACCCTCTCCTTTCACCTGTCGATGGACATTAGCGTTTCTTCCATATTTGGCTATTGTGAATAGTGCTACTATGAATATAGGGGTGTGAGTATTGTTTTTAAATTAGAGTTTGCCTGGATATACGCCCAAGAGTGAGATAGTTGAATCACATGGCAACTCTATTTTCAGTTTTTTGAGGAACCACCATACTGCTTCCCAGAGTACTCATATTTTAATTGGTGTTCGGTTTCTTTCCTTGGACGACAAACTCCTGAGGAGGGGATTATGTTTCATTCAGTTTCCAGCACGGTGAGTGAATCTCAGCTAAAATCTATTGAATCTTATTTAAATTAAATTGGCTCATTACTTGACTATATATATGTTTGTGTAAATATATATTTGTACTCAAACCAAGTAGCTTATAAGGCCTTGTAATTTAGAAGCCATACATTGTCCTAAACATCCCCCTTGTGCCCTTATTCATCTTAAGACCAGACATTAGCATAAACACCTCATGAAATTTATCAAAGATAACGTACCGAAGCACTTGCTACAGTGACTAGCATTGAAAAAGAGCTAAATCAACACAAACTCCTTTTCAGTTTAATTGGAGTAGATTTTAATTCTTCTGATTGATAATAAGCTAGTATTTGTTTAAGCTTGATGGACTTTTCCAATAAGAATATCCAACAAAGCAAGAATTTCCTTCAGATCCATCTCATCAAATGGTTACCATTCAATTAGAAATATTAGAGGTGCTCAAAAGCACTTGCAGAAAATGGTGAATGTTTAAATTCCTGATCTTCATATAAGACTTGGTAAGCAAGGACTGGGTGATGTAAGACCGGGATTCTAGAAGCAGCTCTGACACGAATTGAATTCTGAAAAATCACCTTATTTCTTTCCATATTCTTATCTGTTGAAAATGGGGATATTAATACCACTTTTCCCTCCCTTGTAGAGTTCTGTGGATAAAAGTATAATACCTGTGAAATTATCCTGGGGAAAAAAAAGGTAAAGACTTATCAAATGTGAGGTGGTATTTGTAATAGTGAGAACTCACGGCACACTCTTATGACAGGACCATCTCTCAGGGATGTCCCCAAGCGAATATGAGGCTGCTCAGCAAAGTGATACACATATGGTCAAGGATTTAGTGTGAAGAAATAATAAATCCTTCTCGAGTCCTCTTGGGGCAGATAAGGAACAAGTACAGCCAACCCTCAGTGACCTGTGATAACAAGGCTGGGGATAATATGGATAAACGGATTTCACAGATTATCCAAAAATATAACTTTCACCATTTACAACCTCTAAACTTTTGCAGAAATTCCTTAAAAGAAGCCAAATTACTTTCACCTGGACTCATAACTTATGTGAGTTTCACTGCCAGTTCCTACCTCTATCTGTGCCCAGACACAACTTAAAAAACAAAGAACAACCAGTAGAAATACTGATGGTAGTCTAGTCACTAAGTTGTGCCTGACTCTTCCGATCCCATAGACTGTAACCCACCATGTTCCTCTGTCCATGGGATTTCCCAGGCAAGGATACTTGAGTGGATTCCCATTTCGTTCTCCAAGGGATCTTCCTGGTTGAGGAATTGAACCTGAGTCTCCTGCATTGGCAGGCAGATTCTTTACCTACCAAACCACCAGGGAAGCACTGAGTAGCTGTCATAAAAATTGCTGGTCTATCCAAGAAAGCTCAGCACATTTTGTTCCCAGAGACCTATGAGGTATTTGTCCTGTCCATATTTTCCTGGGGCAAGGAAGAAGCAACTGGGACCAGCAAACCCAGAAAATTCTGGTAGTGACCTCAAACCGTGGTGATTTCCCCAAGTTATGTGAAGGAACTTGTCCCCACTCCAGTACTCTTGCCTGGAAAATCCCATGGATGGAGGAGCCTGGTAGGCTGCAGTCCATGGGGTCGCTAAGGGTCGGACACGACTGAGCAATTCACTTTCACTTTTCCCTTTCATGCATTGGAGAAGGAAATGGCAACCCACTCCAGTGTTCTTGCCTGGAGAATCCCAGGGACGGGGGAGCCTGGTGGGCTGCCGTCTATGGGGTTGCACAGAGTTGGACACGACTGAAGTGACTTAGCAGTAGCAGTAGTAGTCCCTTCAAATGATCCTTCCCAAAGCAACAATGAAATCAGTTCTGGGCTAGTTCCTCGTCCAGAACTATTCTACAGATGTCTCCAAAAGTGGGATGGGAAATGGCTTAGAAATAAATAAATCTGTTATTTGAATTATTCAACAGTTCTCTCCCTGATATTCCCAATGAGAGAGAGGTCTTCCTGTCACTTCTCATTATGATAGCTTTTCTTTCCCTTCTTTTTGCCATCTTTTCTGCTATATTGCCAAGATGATTCAAAAATGCTGTGAAAAACACCAAAGGAAGAACCATCTGCAAAACAGCAGCCCTGTAGGTTCTACAAGACTTCCTCTTATCCAATAACTCAAGATCAAAACCTGGGCAAGTTAAAAAACAGAAAATCACTGATAGCCTCTTCTGAGAATGAGAGTAACAGTGAAAAAATAGATTAATGATATTCCTGCTTCAAGGGGCTTGTATCCACTCATCCACTGATTCAACAAATGTTTGTTGAGTATTTGCTCCATGTCAGATAGTTCACAACAGAATGCTTGGGATCTGTCCATCCAGTTTCTAGAATACCATCAATAATTGCAATGTGTGATTCCCCTCCAGCATCTGTCCATTTTGCATCATGTCAGTGAAATAAGTAACTGACACCTTGAAGAGAGCGCAAGGTAGGTGAACAACCATCCTTGTTAGTCCAGGACTATCACGATTCTACCTAAGACTTTCCATTTTAAAACTGAGCAAGTCCTGAGCAAACAGGAATAAATTGGCCCCTCTAGTGCAAGGCCCAGAACCCATTTCAAATCTCTGGCTAATGGCTAGATTTGATCTTTGGCAATCTTTGTGTGAGCTTTGAATTTTTTTTTTTAAATCTTTAGACCTCAACTTCCACTTCTGTAGAATAAAGTTGCAAGACTAGATTATCTCTAAGGATTACCTTCCAAGTTTAATAGTCTAAGAGTGAATTTAACATCTTTTTAGGATTAAAATGGATCTCAGTGTGCTACAAAGCTATAGGAAGCTCCCTGCAAATCTCTGTCCACCAGTGAAGATAACAGCAAGTTGAAATCCTGTTGAATCCCCAACAATTATAAGGATCACACCTGAACTCAAGCTACTCCTCTAAATTAAGCATCAGAGTTCTTTGCCTCGGTGCCTGGGTTAACTCAGCCCAGAACAGAGAATATTCTATTCAGAAACTTGCAGAAAACCTTAGAGTCTATTTTGGAAGAATATAGTTCAGAATTATATTTAGCTGTGTTACTTTAGCAATTAGACAGAGTCATGACCTCAGAGTATTTAAGGTGAAACAGACCTTTGTTGCTGGCAAGTGCCTTGGTATCTTAAGATTGTAGAAGGAATAAAGGAGCACTCCCGACATGAACAATCACTTCTTTGGAAGAATCGTAAGTAAAAAATAATAATAATAATAGGGGTTGGGGGAAGCGTGATCCCAGTTCTAAAACTAGCTTGCTTTACTTTAATAGCCTTATCATAAAATGGGCAGACGACATACTTCTCAGGGTCATGTGAAGAGAGACTTGTTCCTTTTATTAAAGTTGTGTATGTGTATGTGTAGTCTTATATTCATCCATCCTTATATTTTATACATATGGATTTATATATGAATGGATTTATTTTATAAATCCATCCTTATACTTTACATATAATGTATATATTTATATATAAAATATCTATACACTATATGTAATATATATAATACATATACATTCCTACAATGTTCCTGTTACATTCTTACATATAAAAAGCATTTCAAATGTCATACATGTTACACAAATCTAAAAGAATATGTTGTGAAATAGTTTCAGAAGAATTCTCTTTAGCTCCTTCAAGTCCTATCAGATCATGCTTTTGGCTAACCCAACACAGTCACCCAGATTAAAATAGGAAGTAAGTTGTCAATGTTCTCTCTCTCGGAGGAGCATTTACCCTTAAATTTTTGTGGACAAAAAATAAGAATCCCTCTTAATCCATAGAATGCTGTGCTTTAATCTCAAGAGTCCCCTTGTCTGAGGATGCCTTCTCCAACTTGAACAGATGCCCACCCCAGTCCTTGCTTGAGAGCAGCCAGGAGCTCAGAATTCAGATGCTCTGAAAACAGTGCTTTTTGCCTTAATGCATTTAATCCCTGGCTTGGGAAGATCCCCTGGAGGAGGAAATGGCAACCCACTCCAATATTCTTGCTGGAAAATACCATGCACTAGGAAGGCTGGCAGGCTTACAGTCTGTGGGGTCACAAAGAATTGGATAACACTGAGCAACTGAGCACACAGGAGCACAGTGCATCTTCACAGATTCAGCTCCTATGGATTCCCCTGGTTGCATCCTTTGTGATTCCTGAAGTTAGTAAGGAGCTAACCCTCTTCTCTCTTATTATTTCCACACACACATACAGTAGGCACTCAACAAATGACAGTGGGGGTCCTTCCTCCCTTTTTAAAAATTTATTTATTTATTTTGGGCTGCGCTGGGTCTTTGCTGCTGCCTGGGTTTTTCCTTAGTTGCAGGGAGCAGGGGCTACTCTTTGTTGAGGGGGGCAGGTTTCTCATTGCAGTGGCTTCTCTAGTTGCAGAACACGGGGGGCTCTAGCGCACGTGGGCTCAGTAGTAGCAGTTCCCCAGCTCTAGAGCACAGGCTCGATAATTGTGATACACAGACTTAGTTCCTCCCCAACATGGGGGATCTTCCCCCACCGATGGAACCCTGTCTCCACCATTGGCAGATGGATTCTTTACCTCTGCAGGCTCCTGGGGAAGCCCCCACCCGCTTTCTCCCTTATGCTTTTCTCTACCCTATGTAATTGCTAACTCGTTAGGTCATGGATAGCATGCTTTAAAAAACAGTTTTCCTGATGTCCCTGAAGGCGTGCTCTAGGCTGACGATGGCCACGAAGTTCCTCGGAGGATTACCAGAGCAAATTCAGGAGGAAGACGGGTGAGTGAAGTCGCACTTTGGCGCAGGGATGTGCATCCTATTTGCAACCCAAAGAGGCTCTCTCGCCTTTAGATTGGCAAATAGTCCAAGAACTGCTGAAATTCCTGCTTGGTAGTGAAAGCCTATTGCTCTCCCAGTCCTTACATCAGGGGCATTGCAATGCTGTCCTGAGTTTGATTTAACTTCCTTGCAGATACACGGGAACAAGTTGTTGAAAAACAATTATCTCAAGACCTCCCTCAAAACTGCTCTGTTTTTCAACCCCATTAGGGCTGAGATAGCAGCACACAATTTCAGGATGATTTATCTCTCAATACTGATCTGCTGCTACATTACTGGACATTTCCTCCACCGCCGATTCCATCAATCAAGCAGTCATCTGAGCGCTTCTGCAACCCGCACTCCTCTGACAGGGCCGCGCTTGCTATTTATCTTACAGGCCGTCTCTCACTCTTGTCAGTTTTAATTCCGCTCCATCCTCATTCTCTTCTCCTGTCCCCTGAGGGCTCTCTGTCTGGGATATATTATTATTCAGTATTTACAGGGATGTCACTTGAAAAATGTCACCATTGCAAATGACAAAAATTTGGGAATTTGCACAGAATTGTCTGTACCCCAGCCACCATTTTGAATTTTTATACCAGGATGTGAATTCTGCAGCTACCCATGAATCTTTCAAACCACTGACCTGGTTCAAAGAAGCCTTAGGGCAAGAGTATGACACTTGCTAAAATTCCTTCTAATTTAATTGTAAAGTTTCCACTTTTGAGGAGGATTTATTCAGTTCCCTATATTTAGAAAAAATATAATTTAGAAACTCTCCCACCATTATTGGCATCGTCAGGCAAGTCAATGTGCAAGGTTTATCCTTAAGCCTCTATAATGTATAATTATGGGTTGTCCACGCCCTATTATCAAATGTCTATCTCTTTTCATGATGAAATTGAAATGCTTATTTTAGCTAACACCCAAGTAGCATTTCTGATGTTTCACAATCTGTTTTAAGCATATATACTCACATATGTTAATCCTTAAATCAAACCTACATTCCTCATTACCGTCAAAGAGGATATTTGGACAAACTAAATAGAAGGGGAAATCAGATTTATTCAACACATACTATGAGCTTGGCTTTTTCACAAAAAATTGTCTTTCAAATGCTGAGCACAATTCTGAAGTATTAATATAATCAACTACATATTCATAGATGAGAAAGCTGAAGTGTGCCCAAAGGTTTGCAGACTCAATGAGGTCACTAAGCCAGCATTTTAACCCATATCTATCTGATTTCAAGTCACTCGCTGTCTCTGCTTTTAGAAAGAGATCTGAGGCTATTCTAGGTTACTGTCAAAAATTCTTTGAAACTTGTAACATCAGTCATAGGTCAGTCATCTTTTTATATCACCATCAGCCTTGGTGGTGATTCACTTGTCCAGATTCATTATGAGAGGCAGAAAATGTGCTTGCCTTTTCCCCAGACTGGACTAGAATGATCTAAAATTCCAGCGTGGTCCACAAATTGGGTTTGCATTGGTGCCAGGCCACATGAGGGGATCCAGTTTAAGAATAAAGGTAGCCTTCTCATGGTCCTTGATAGCTCAGCTGGTAAAGAATCCACCTGCAATGCAGGAGACCCCAGTTCAATTCCTGGGTTGAGAAGATCCACTGCAGAAGGGATAGGCTATCCACTCCAGTATTCTTGGTCTTCCCTTGTGGCTCAGCTGGTAAAGAATCTGCCTGCAATGCGGGAGACCTGGGTTCGATCCCTGGGTTGGGAAGATCCCCTGGAGAAGGGAAAGCCTACCCACTCCAGTATTCAGGCCTAGAGAATTCCATGGCCTGTATAGTCCACAGGGTTGCAAAGAGTCAGACAGGACTGAGTGACTTTCACTTTCACTTTCTCATGGTCCAACCACACTCACTGGAGTTGTTCACCTGGATCTGGGACCCAGGGTCCAGCCAGGGAAATAAATTCACTTAACTTGCTTTGTTCAGTACAACTGTTTCTCCTATAGGGCTTACATGGGGCAGTGACTGGTTGATAAGAAAAATAACAAGTATTTCTTGGTCTTCCAGCCAATCTACCATACCACAGATGATTTAGAGGAAGTTCAGGGGCCAGCAGAGTGAGGTATTCGGGGCATGAATTAGCAGATCATGAAGGCAATCCACACAGAGTATTCAACAGCAGGGAGGCCAAGCAAAAAGGATCAGGTGGCTAAAGGAAGACTGGAGGCCAGTATAAGAGGAAGGTGAAGATCACAGGAGAAATGTGGGCACACTTAAGGAAGTCCAGGTGTGGTCTACAAAAGCTAATCCCTGGTCTCTTGGATGACTCAAGGGAGATGGATGGAGCCCTAATCTCCAATAATTCAATTTTCTGGACAAGTTATCAGGACATACTACTACTAATAAGATCTTACTCAGTGGCAAGCACTTTTGCTTTATGTGTTAATAACTCTTTTGGTCTTCTCAACAATCATATAGTTCAGTTCAGTTCAGTTCAGTCACTCAGTCGTGTCTGACTCTTTGCGACCCCATGAATCACAGCACGCCAGGCCTCCCTGTCCATCACCAACTCCCAGAGTTCACTCAGACTCACGTCCATCAAGTCAGTGATGCCATCCAGCCATCTCATCCTCTGTCGTCCCCTTCTCCTCCTGCCCCCAATCCCTCCCAGCATAGGAGTCTTTTCCAATGAGTCAACTCTTCGCATGAGGTGGCCAGAATACTGGAGTTTCAGCTTTAGCATCAGTCCTTCCAGTGAACACCCAGGACTCATCTCCTTTAGGATGGACTGGTTGGATCTCCTTGCAGTCCAAGGGACTCTCAAGAGTCTTCTCCAACTCCACAGTTCAAAAGCATCAATTCTTTGGCACTCAGCTTTCTTCACAGTCCAACTCTCATATCCATACATGACCACAGGAAAAACCATAGCCTTGACTAGACGAACCGTTGTTGGCAAAGTAATGTCTCTGCTTTTGAATATGCTATCTAGGTTGATCATAACTTTCCTTCCAAGGAGTAAGCGTCTTTTAATTTCATGGCTACAATCATCATCTGCAGTGATTTTGGAGCCCAAAAAAATAAAGTCTGACACTGTTTCCACTGTTTCCCCATCTATTTCCCATGAAGTGATGGGGCCAGATGCCATGATCTTCGTTTTCTGAATGTTGAGCTTTAAGCCAACTTTTTCACTCTCCTCTTTCACTTTCATCAAGAGGCTTTTTAGTTCCTCTTCACTTTCTGCCATAAGGGTGGTGTCATCTGCATATCTAAGGTTATTGATATTTCTCCTGCCAATCTTGATTCCAGCTTGTGCTTCTTCCAGCCCAGCGTTTCTCATGATGTACTCTGCATAGAAGTTAAATAAGCAAGGTGACAATATACAGCCTTGATGTACTCCTTTTCCTCTTTGGAACCAGTCTGTTGTTCCATGTCCAGTTCTAACTGTTGCTTCCTGACCAATCATATAAATCAACTGATATTCCTCTCCCCAATGGATATATAAATTTGTTCAGTATCTTTAGGCCCATATCTGAATGAACCAGACATTCCACAGCTGATCACATGAACTCTAGAATTTACACTCTCAATCACTCCCTACTCATCACCACCTCTTGGGGTTGAAATGAAGACTAAACAGCAAACACTTATTATGGACTGTGATCTGCAATGGAAAGCACAAGTCCAGGCAGTTATTTTAACCCATAAAACTTTTACAACAATACTATGAGACAGTGTGATAGCGTTTGGTCAGGAAAACAGAAGCTACCTTGAATGTTCCAAGTATCAGTAATTCCAGTGCAGGGAATTTCAAGGCCTTCCTTACACAGTCTTTTGGAAAGGCTGGGCAATGGATTTTAGGGAAGCCACATAGATCTGATGCGTCTATGCAAATGGGCTCAGCACCCATCCTGAGATTAACGCACATCCTCCGGGCCTCTGGGACACTCTCACGGCCTATCTTGCAGGCAGCTCTGAGACAGAAAATTCTCAGTAGGCTCACCTGAAAGCCACTTTGAACCTCGCATCTTCCCACCCACACATCTGCCTGTAACTATCTCTTTTGGGGACATAATGTGCCCTTCTCTTTTGCCAGGAAAATATCACACCAGTGTCTCTCTTCATGAGATGACAGCCAAAGCCGTATGTGAAAGGATATCCTGGGAACAGGCTTCTTCACAGTGCACAGGAGATTCAGAAGGTGGTACAGATGCAGTAAGCTAACAACAGATAATCTGGTAGAGTTGGATATAATTGTTATTCCCATTTGGCAGTTGATGCAGCTGCGGCACGGAGAGATTAATCGATTTGTCCCAAATTACAACAGAAAGTGATAGAGTCAAGATTCACATCCAGAGTCTGGCTCTAGAACCCTCTCTCTCACCAATGCATGAGACTGTGTTCATGAAAGACTTAGCCCAGTAAAGCTCAGCACAGATTATACACATTACACTAAGCTGTGGTTGTTGTTATTGGGCTTCCCAGGTGGCACAGTGGTAAAGAATCCTCCTGCCAACGCAGGACACATGGGTTGGATCCCTGGGTTGGGAAGATCCCCTGGATTAGAAAACAGAAACCCACTCCAGTATTCTTGCCAGAAGAATCCCATGGACAGAGGAGCCTGGTGGGCTGCAATCCATGGTGTCACAAAGAGTTGGACACAACTGAGCACTGAGCACTGTTGTTATTATTGTTGTTGTTCTTATTATTGTTATATTGTATTACTATGTTTGTTTTTCTCATAATTATCATAACTGGGGTTGCCCAGCTACTAGCTAAAATATGTTGACTATGCCCACCAACATTCTGTCCCACATTAGCCACCTTCCAAGGCCACCTAGGTGGATTTTCTTGCCCTAATGAATGTACCATTATAATTTAGTCCCAGACTTCTAAATAATCTTTTAAAAAACAATATCCTGAGTAGCCACAGGTATATATGTATGAATATGAGCATGCATGAATATGTACACACACACATGTTTTGTGAACAACAGAAAGGTAACTATTTCAATGGATTCAATTGATGTTGGTGAGCTTCTGAGAGCAGGCAGTCCCAGCTGTCCAATTATTGCAGGCAACCTGCCCCCACATATTCACTGCACAAAAATCATGTCAAATGCACTTGGAAACAACCCTAGGCTGCAGCACACTGAGAAAGAGAAGCTGGGAGTTGGACTCGCTGGCTTTGGGCTGCCCAGCACAGCCTGGAATGCATGTGTGGTCTCTGATTCCACCTCTAGATACTGCAGGGAAGACTCTGTAATTGAAAAAGCCTGCCCAAGCAGAAAGTCTGCCTTGTTTAATAAACAGTGTCCTCTGAAGAAGTTCAAAATTTACCAGAGAAGAAATGCAGCCTCTCGTGTTCCCATCAGTGTTTTAGAACTAGCTGAAACAGATCTAGGTCCCAGCTGCATTCTTTCCTTTACAGCTTTACCCGTACAATTTGGCAGCTAGATCAGATCAGATCAGTCGCTCATTCGTGTCCGATTCTGCGACCCCATGAATTGCAGCACGCTAGGCCTCCCTGTCCATCACCAACTCCCGGAGTTCACTCAGACTCACATCCATCAAGTCAGTGATGCCATCCAGCCATCTCATCCTCTGTCGTCCTCTCCTCCTCCTGCCCCCAATCCCTCCCAGCATCAGAGTCTTTTCCAATGAATCAACTCCTCGCATGAGGTGGCCAAAGTACTGGAGTCTCAGCTTTAGCATCATTCTTTCCAAAGAAACCCCAGGGCTGATCTCCTTCAGAATGGACTGGTTGGATCTCCTTGCAGTCCAAGGGACTCTCAAGAGTCTTCTCCAACACCACAGTTCAAAAGCATCAATTCTTCGGCGCTCAGCCTTCTTCACAGTCCAACTCTCACATCCATACATGACCACAGGAAAAACCATAGCCTTGACAGATGCTAAATATCTAGAATTAAACATGCCTGCCATTAATCCAATGGTCAGAACCTTTTTGGCTTCAAGGTAAATGATCAATGCGCTCTTTCTTTATCCCTTTTTCTTCATTGCTACTGTCTCCAATCATGCTTAGGGGGTAAAAAGGAAGAAGGAAACAGAGGTGTTTACCTTCACTCAGCAATTTCATGATTTCTATCAGACGGTAGGAGCAAAAATAATTTGGAAGATTTCAAATGAAAAAGTTATAGAGCAGAGCACATGGTTGCTAATGCATTTGGTAAATGTTGGGGGGTGGGAATTATGCATGAATACCAAATTTCCGTGATAGGAAGGTGAACAGCTCGTTTAAGGACTGCAGATTCAATGCTGGAAATCACATCACTCTGAACAGGTATACAGTATTATATTCCAATTGAAAAAGGAATAGCATGTGAAAGCACTGGGCAAAAAAGGCAGCAGAAGACTATTGCATCTTTAATAGGATTTTTTATTCAAATGTGCTGAGCCAAACCATTTAAAATTGCATTTGAATAGTGAACAGATAACATCATCATTTAAAAAAAAAAAAACCTGCCCACTTGTGCAAGATCAACAGAGGGCCTACAAAATAAAAACAGGGAAAAGGAGGTGTTAGCTCTGAATAGAAAATAAAATTAGATATGACTTCTCAGCCATGAGGCCTTCTTCAGGCCTCAAAAAGGTAAAGCAAGGTGAACACCATCTTTTGTTAGCACAACTCCAAGAAGATTTTGGAGTCTGGAGGTCCTTCCTCTTCAAAGTATTGTTATCAAAGATGAATTTAATTTTGGTGACGATTTATCTTGCTTCTTCCACAAAATTGTTTTAGTCTTATTCATCAGTTTGCATTATTGGTATTGAATATGTGAGATCGGGAAAAGGGAAGGAGAACATATGATCGGGGTGGAGAACAATGCAACCAGGGGCAGACCCTCTAGCATTAAAATGCCCATGATTCAAGTGTAGAAGGTGTCTGAGGAAGTCCAATGAACCATAGGAACCACTGCCCCTGCTAGCAAACCCTGTGTTTCCTCCCAAATGAATCCTTCTGTCTGACCAAGTTCCTGCCTAACTGAAGGCTAGGCAGCTAGCTTTGGTGTGCTGACTTCCCTACAGTCTGTGTTTTCCTACAGTCTTTTTTGAAACAGTATTTCCCCATATAGAGTATACAGATCCAGGGCTCTGGGACCTTTGTCTACTTTAATTAGCATTCCTCAGGAGAAATTCATACAGAAGAGAAAGAATTCCTTGAGTAAGTGAAGGCATACATGGCTGTCAACTGAGAAATTCCTCAGATTTTTAGTGGAACTTCTGAACCTAGGATTTTCTGATCTGCTCATTAGGCAACATCATTTTTCTCTTCTCTGCTTAGAGGATCTCAATGGCTTGCAATCAAGGCTTATGTCCTTGAGAAAAGCATCAGTATTGAGGGTTGGAAATTTACACCTGGAAAGACCAACATGAAGGTCTCTGGTGTACCTCAGGCAGAAGACACACAGTCTGAAGCTTTGGGAAAACTATAGCTTGCCCGTGAAACAGACAGAGGCATGATCAGAATCAGCACAGCAGAGACAGAAGGTCATGGTTTTCTTACATGATGTAATAGGGAAGAACAAATCTGACTCCATATTGGAGTCACACACTTCTTACACACACCAAGTGTCAAAATATGCTGGTACCAGTTACCAGCTGGTACCAGGTATCCAGCTAGTTTAGAAACCTGATGAATTTCCTGCTGGATTAATCTTTCAGGTCCTAAAATATGTTCTTCAGAGGCTGATACTTGGAATCACATGAGTTCATCTGGCCCGGTGATTTCTATTCCAATAGTTTCTGGACTCACTTGACCCCAGAAACACCTACAAAAGCAGCAAACAAGAATCAGCATTGTTAACAAAAGCCCCTCGGTGGGCATTAGGCATACAACTTGCTGCTGCTGCTAAGTCACTTCAGTCGTGTCCAACTCTGTGTGACCCCAGAGATGGCAGCCCACCAGGCTCCCCCGTCCCTGGGATTCTCCAGGCAAGAACACTGGAGTGGGTTGCCATTTCCTTCTCCGATGCATGAAAGTGAAAAGTGAAAGGGAAGTCGCTCAGTCATGTCTGACTCTTAGTGACCCCATGGACTGCAGCCTACCAGGCTCCTCCATCCATGGGATTTTCCAGGCAAGAGTACTGGAGTGGGATGCCATTGCCTTCTCCCACAACTTGCACTAGTCCTCTAATCTAACCCATCACTTAATTACCAAATAAACCCCAACAATTGAACCCTGAACTTGCTTTCATGAAGTCTAAAGATACTACTTCCTAACGATAGCTCAGTCAGCAAAGAACCCACATGAAATGCAAGAGACCTGGTTTCTATCCCTGAGTCAGGAAGATCCCATGGAGAAAGAAACGGCAACTCCCTCCAGTATTCTTGCCTGAAGAATCCAATGGACAGAGGAGCCTGACAGGCTACGGTCCATGGGGTCACAAAAGTCAGACACGACTTAGTGGCTAAACAACAACAGCAACAACAGAAGAGGTATAAAGAGTTGTGGTATTCCAATTTTGTCATATATATTTTATTTTCAGTCCCACAAAACACATTCAGGCTCTGTGTTGGAGAGCTATAGGGTTTAGATCAGCGTGTGTGTTCCATGGAATGATATCATTCCCAAGGAGGCAAAATTTGATTCTTGAGAACATAAAAGCCTTATATATTACGTTGGTTTATGGTCCTCTAAAGGGCCACAGTACATAAACAGATACACAGCATATCCATGGTATTACAATTTTATGGAGATGGGGAAGTAATTAGAAGGGGAAAAAAATGTCTCCAAAGGTTTCTTAGAAGAACAAAACAATTAAAATGTTTAGAAATATCAGGAAGTTGAAGAACTTGGGTATGGAAAAATGCAACCATTTGTAGCTACAACTAAGCTGTGCCTGTGTTAAAATATGGTACGGCCATAATTTTTCAAGACAAAGCATAAATCTAGGTATTTAGAAACAATTGCCCAGTTTTTAAATGTTAGTTTGTTTTGAAAGAAAATCAGCAAGAGCCCTTTGTACTTTGTAAGCCAAAGAAAATATATCTCCAGGGCCATGTGGCCCACCAGATGTCAGTATACAGTCCATATCCTCAGGGGAAATTTGAAGGAATGGTTACGTCCTTAGAGCATTTGGTGGTTACTAATCAGTTAAATTAGACAAAGAGCAAAAGCATTATTCATGTTGTACTCTTTTAAGAAAAATGTTCACCGTTTACTCCATAAGTGAAACCATTTGCCTATTGGCAAATTTTAAGAAACATTTTTCTGGCTTCTCAATATTTACCAAGGTGTCAATAATCTTTGCAAAGGGGCCTTAGTCATTCCAAAGCTATTTTTAAATGAACAGAACAATTCTCCCATGAGAAGCATGCCGTGATCCATTCAAGCTTTGAAAGTTGCGCTTTTCAAACTAGCAAACCCAGCTCCTGTATAAGAAGAGATTTGTTTATTCTGCTTATCTCAAACCACAGAGAATACTGTCCCTGTCTTTAAATGGTCAGATTTCTGCATACCATATCTTAATTCTGCATTAGAAAGATAACTCCAAAAAGTTAGAGACTGTTTACTGAAGTTGTTATATTCACACAAAAGGATGTTAAATATTTGATGATAATCTTCCCGCTCTTTGAATTAATATGAGTGCCAATCTAAACAGCACATGTTGAACAAAAATTTTGTTTTAATTGCATTTCCTATGTTGCCTTCCCTTCACATATATTCTAAGAAGAAAATTAAAGTCTGCTCTAAAAAGTATGTCTTCCTGCCTCTAAATGACATGAAGACATTAGTTTTGCTTTAATCACTCTTCATTTGAGCAGCTTAGGAAGGCTCAGCATGAATTTTTTATGTATCAGATCTCTTCTTCCACCTCCTCAATCCTTTCCTGCTGTTTTCTGCGTTTCTCCCCCCATTTATCCAAGTCATCCTTGACTTTGGATAATCTATTTCCTCCAAGATATTTGATGGGTTTGTAAAGTATTTTTACTCCCAGTTAGCTGGAACACAATGCTCAGTATATAGGAATATTGGTAAACTCAGCAATTCAACAGGCAAAAATAGAAAGTGTCAAAGTGGTGGAGGATTTTGGAAACTCTTCTGATGCATTCCCACTGGGTTCCAAGAGGTCCTGACGAGTCTGAGGAGCACGTTCATATCCAAGACGGACAAGAACTTTGTTATTTCCTCTGTGTCCTCACCTAGAGGAGTTGAGTTTGGGAATTAAAATTTAATAAAGGATCAAGTTTGAAATTCTGTACCATATCCAATACTTATAAATACACCACAGAGATATTATCTAGGTATTATAAATAATACATGTAATGCTGATTAAAATTTTGATGTAAATTTCTAAAAACTTTATTAAAGTTGTAGAATAACTGACATAGGCTGTTTACAGTTGGATGACAACTTAATTAACAGTTGCTGTCTCCCCTGCAATAAAGATGAGAACTACACATTCTCCACTTTATTTTTATCCCTGAAGAATGAGCCAGAAAACACAAAATATCCCCCTTTTAAAACACCAAATTACCTTCCTTTCAAAACAATATGAGTATTAACTATGAAGCATGATGGTACATAATCTTTGCCTAGACCAATAATCTGGAAAATACAACTCTCTGACGTTCGACTGGTAAAGAGCTAAGGGGCTAAACAGAGAACACTTATGCACACTCAGTCCAGAAATGATCCTTTATATCTTGATACAGAGAAAATTTTCAATTTTCAGGTCACTAAGCAATTTAATTCTGTGTTAGAGATAAAAATTAAGAGCACAAAGCATTAGCACACACCAAAAAAACCTATATATACAAATACATTGCACACTGCTAGTTTCAAGATTCTTGCTTAATGAGACTTTTGCCTTTTTAAATGAGAAATCCTAGAGCAGTACTGAAAATAAGATGATGTTGAAATTAATATAGATAGTTGTTACTTTATTATTGCCTTTTTCCAACAGTTTTGATACAAATAAAATGCTGTTGACTTAGGAATTATAAAATACTAGTTCTTAAGGGAAAGTGTAATCACTGAAGCAGGATCCATTCATTCATTCATTCATTTATTCAATAAGTTTACTACTATAGCAGGCATCAGGAGAGTTAGAAGGGTCAGCTAGATGCAATTCCACTGAAAGGAGTTTACAGAGTAACACAAGACGCATCATGGACACAGATAACTTCGTAGCACAGAGACTGAACCAAACACACCTGGATTCAAATGCCCCCTCCATTTGACCTCTCTGATGCTCAATTTCTTCATCTATAAAGTATGAATAGCAATATTACTTCATTGAAAATTTGTTATGTGGTTTCAGTGAGTTAATTCATGATAAATATGGAGCTCAATGTCAAATATATATTAAGTTCTCTACAAAAAGTTAATTCTTCTTCATCCTGTAACTGCAGTGCTGTTGTGAATGTGGTTGTTGTCCAAAGAATTAATTGCCAGGTCCTGAGCTCTTAGCATATCACAAGGAAAACCTGCTTAATCAATACTCAGATCTACATCCTTTCAAAGCACCATGATTATCCTGGCTTTCCCTCTAGGCTCAGCCATGTATAATAACTATCTCCTTAAACCTTCAAATCTGATTCATGTTGCTGTCTACCAGCATTAAACAAGAGATGTGAAATTCACCATTAAACAAAATAAATATGTGCTTAGGGTGCAAAGGGACGGGAAGGGAGGCACCTCAGAGTTTTTCTCCCTAGCTAACGTGTCCTTAACTCTTTCACAGTCAATCTCGACTTGACTGGGGTTTTTTCTTTATCATTGTCTTTGTCATGTTTAGCTTTATATTACTTTAAAAAAAAGTTTTGGGGGACATGGTGGGTAATTAAAGTTTAAAATTTTGGTTTCAAGGTGTGCTTAGACATAACATTTGTTTCCATTTCATGAAATGAGAGTTTCCACTCCCCTTTGTTTGTAAACACAGCTGGCTGGATCTGGCTAGCATTTAACTCATCAGCCGATTGTGTAACCCATACTTAAGCTTCTTATTGTAAGTGATGGAAGGGCAAAGCGAGAACCATTGCTGATCTGGTCTCAGGGCATTACTTAACCTTCCTCCAGCCGTGTCGTCAAACATGGGGCTATATAGCCTCTCTTGTCTTGTATCCTGATAAAGATTTTCCCATATACATGTGAGTCTGACTCTTCTTGCCCAGATGGAGGACCACATTCACTGTTTTCATGAAGTTCAAATTTTCAAGGACCACTCAACATTGTCCAATCCAGCCTCCTGTTGGAGGTCTAAATCCCCTTTCTCTTTTCGCTGCTAAATCACATCAGTCATGTCCAACTCTGTGTGACCCCATAGATGGCAGCCCACCAGGCTCTGCCGTCCCTGGGATTCTGCAGGCAAGAACACTGGAGTGGGTTGCCATTTCCTTCTGCAATGCATGAAAGTGAAAAGTGAAAGTGAAGTCGCTCAGTTGTGTCCGACTCTTCGCGACCCCATGGACTGCAGCCCACCGGGCTCCTCCGTCCATGGGATTTTCCAGGGTAGAGTACTGGAGTGGGGTGTCAGTGCTTTCTCTTTTTAGTTGCCTTATGAGTCTCTAGTCCTGCTGTGTTCTGCTGTTTACTGTTCCTACAGCATTTTGAAGTGCCTTTGAAGTCCCTCTACTGTAGCCTAATCAGTTTGTACTGTCACTATCGGTTTATGTGTTTATCCCTTCAAGATTACACCACACTCATCTTTCTGTCTTTAACAATTGACTCACACATACATAGTGAATGCTTAATAAATATTTTGAACAAATGAATTAATAATTTAATTCAAAAATCAATCAAAGTAGCTGAAAGCATATTTAATGCTTTTTATCCAGGTTCTAATTAGATTGAGCCTTAAGAATCTAGTCAATCAGGGTCTCTTTGCAAAATCCCTTCATCACTGAAGTTTCTAGACCTGAAAGGCCAAGTTTGATGACTGATAAATCTCAGAAGATTAATAGTGTCCAAGATACTTATCCTCTCAGACAACATGAAAAGCAGTTAGAATGTTCTGGGTCACTCAGATTGCCACCTTCTCTTACAGTTGATTCTGATGACATTAGTTAAATATCAGTTTACTTTAGATTCTCATCTTCAACTACTCCACCTTCTGCATTTCTTTCCAGAAAAACAGGTCAATGCAACTGTCTATTCTTGCAGATTTTTACCAGTTGTCCATATTCCCATGTCAGTCCTCATATGTATCTAAGCGCAGGATGTGGCATAGTTTATTACTTTCTGCTCCTTGAAACATTTTCTTCACTTAATCACTTCTTTTTTGGCTGGTTTCTCCTTATCCCCCTACCCTCCAAACACAGGAAACACTTCCCTATCATCATTCACTTTAGACACCTCATTTATTGTCATGGTTTTAAATACCAACTATATATGGAACCTGGAGGAGGAAATGGCAACCCACTCCAGTATTCTTGCCTGGGAAATCCCATGAATAGAAGAGCCTGGTAGGCTACAATCCATGGGGTTGCAAGAGTCAGACGTGATTCAGCAGCTAAACCACTACGTGTAGGTAAAGTATCTCCACCTAGACACCTAACAGGCATCTCTAACCCATCATGTCTAAAATTACCCTCATTCTTCCTGCCTCATCATAGCAACTCTTTTCTTTTTTGTGGTTACCCAGTTCAAACTCCTTAAAATCACCCCCTTAGCCCTGTCTTCCCCTCATCTACTCTTCTAATCATGTCTACTCTAACTGTAAATCCTATTGATTCTACCTCCAAAACACATCCAGCATTGACCACTTCTCCCTACTTCCACCCTGGTCCAAAAAGCATCACCTCCGGCTTAGATTATTATGATAGTTCCCTAGCTAGGCTTCCTGCATCTGTCTGTCCTCCCTCTAGAGTCTATTCTCAACATATTGACAAACAAAGTGATACAGTGAGCTAGATGATGTCACCTTGCTGTTCAAACCTTCTGACAGCCCCACAACTCATCAAACAAAAGCTGACATTTTACAACGGCCTCTAAGACTCTGCAAGATCTTGTCTACTGTCACCTCTCCACCTCTACAGCCTCATCTCCTACCATCACCTCCTCACTCTGTTCCAGCCACACTGACATCTTGTTCTTCCTGAAACACACCTGTGTCTAGATCAGGATTTGCCACCTGTGGGTATTTGATAACTATTTGTGGAAGGAAGGAAAGAAGAAATGGAGGGAGGGAGGGAGGAAGAAAAGAAGGCAAGAAGGAAGGAAGAGGAGAAATGGAAAATTGTTCAAACATAAACACAAAATGTACTCAAAAGCAAAGTGGCTGTTTTTAAAATAATATGCTCTGTTATTTTAATAGTCAATAGAAATACTCTTTAGAATATGTCCTTGCAGAATTTGGATTTTGATACTAACTTTAAGACTAAATTGTAGGTTTGTAACCATCCATACTATTCAGGGTTTTTAGAAAATCATCTAAGTGTCCAAAGGCAAATGGAAGGGACACATTATAGATCCTCAGAATGATTTCAGAAATAATCAAGGCATTTTATACAACAGGAAAAAATATTCTGAAGGATTATGTAGAGGAGCACAGGCCTTTATTTCATGGACAAATCAAAACTGCAGTGCTGAAGAAATTGATGTTATGTCAGGGAAGAAGTATACAACTTAAGGGGAAAAAAAGAGGTTAAGAGAAGACAAATAAACAACTTCTGATATTAGATAAAGAATTCAGAATAAGTATGTAGAAACTTGTAGTTGACACAGACTGTGTCAAACCTAACAGACTGACTTTAAAGGCATTCTCATTGTGCTACAGAAAACTTGCATCTAGATCTGTGAAACTTCAGTTACTGAAATGTTAACAACTTTTATACCATTTAAAAAAAAAAAACCATCATGACCTCAAATCTCATAAACTGGGGAAATAAAGTAAACGGGGTCTGAACAATGAGCTGAAAGATTCTGCAAAGATCCAAGACACTGTGAATAGATCTCTACTGAGAATGAGAAGCAAAAGGCTGATGTCACCTCTTGAGGGACAAAATTCAAAGTGACTGTTCAATATTTGATGTAATTGCTTAGAGTGCGCCTAATACGACATAGCATCACAGTGGCTCCTTTTTTCTGTCTGTCTAGTCCACTTAAGTGGTTTATCCAGATAACTAAACCTTACATGATTAAGTCGTGAGCCTTTTGCTTAAATATGCCTAAAGTATATTAGTTCCTTGCCTACATTTTCAAGCAGAATTTACTGAACATAATTTAACTTATTTCTGATGCTTAGCTGTTGTCAAGGAGACATTTTGATGTGTGTGTGTCATGCACTCGTGCTCAGTCGCTAAGTCATGTCTGATTCTTTGCGACCCCATGGATTGAGCCTGCCAGCCTCCCCAATCCATGGAATTTCCCAGGCAAGAATACTGCAGTGGGTTTTCATTTCCTTCTCCAGAGGATCTTCCCTACCCAGGGATTGAATCTGCATCTCCTGCATTAGCAGGCAGCTTCTTTACCACTGAACCGCCAGGGAAGCCCACAGTTTGATGTAGCAATTAAGAATTGGATTTTTTCCAGCTTTATTAACATGTAATTGACAATTAAAACAGCATGATATTTAAAATATACACCATGGTGATATGATATACATATATGTGATATAAATACACATTGTGAAAGGATTCCACCATCTAATTAATTAACATATGCATGTTGTGGGGGTGGTTTTGGTGAGAACATCCAAGTTCTACTCTCTTAGAAAGCTTTGATTATATAATATAACTTAAATATAACAAAATATCATGTAATAAGTTATATATAGTAATACAAGATATACAATGTTAGATATATAATGTTACCAACTATATGTAATATGTTAAACCCCCCTCATTTTATAGCTGAAAAGTTTGTACCCATTTACCAATCTTTCTCTAGTTCCTCTGTTTCTGATAAACCCCAACCCCTGAGCTTCTGGCAACCACTTTCTACTCTCTTCCTAAGAGTTAGTCTTTTTTTTTCTTTTAAGAGTCCACATATGGGGATTTCCCTGGTGGTCAAGTGGCTAAGACTCCACAATTCCAATGCAGGGGGCTGGGGTTCAAACTCCGGTCAGGGAACTAGGTCCCAAAGGCCCCAGCTGAGAATTCACATGCCACAACCAAAACCTGGCAGCCAAATAAATAAATGAATTTTCTTTTTAAGTCCACATATGAGTGATATCATGCCGTATTTGTCTTTCTCTGTTTAGTTTCTTTTAGCATAATGCCCTCAAATTTCATCCATGTTGTCATAAATGACAGCATTTCTTTTTTTATGGCTATATAAATTCCACTGTATGTATATATATATGTGTGTGTGTATATATATATATATATCTTTCTCATCCATTCATCCACTGATATATCCTTAGGTTTCCATATCTTGACTACTGAGAAAATACACATGAAGTAAGGTGGCTCAAGAAGTTGCCAGGATGACTCTATGGACGTGAGTTTGAGTGAACTCCAGTTGGTGATGGACAGGGAGGCCTGGCATGCTGCGATTCATGGGGTCGCAAAGAGACACAACTGAGCAACTGAACTGAACTGAACTGAAAGGATACTTTGCAACAAGTAACAATACAAAAGTTTTCACTAAAAATAATGTCTCCAATTATAGAAGGTTCCTGATGGTTTATTGATTCACAGGAAATCCAGTCAGAGGCTGGAGATACCACAAGCAGATCCCTCAGAGGGAGTGAGGAAGGACTCATCCTTGATGCTTACGATTCTGTGACCAAAATATGATCTAGATGCCACCAGGCAGAGAAGCTCAGATTGCTAATACATTTCCTGCCCAGGTCTGAATGAGCTCAGAAATTGAGTGAAACTGGGGGAGACCATCAAATCTATCTAGTCAACTCCCAGGAAGGCACAGGTGAACATAATACTTCTTCCCCTGGCCTAGCGTCTTGAAAACTGTGGCCCTGCTGATAAAAGGTGGTATCTCCCTGAAAAGGAAATCAATTAGTACATGCAAACAGGGTCTATGCCCTTCTCAGCCCACTGGAGTTGGCATTTCTCCACTACATAAAGAAGAGAACAGGAGCATAGCATTCACCTCTCTCTTCCACTAAACAAAGCCCAGACATGTAGCTTAGTTTAAAGTGCCTTCAAGACTAGAACCCTCTGGGACTTCCCTGGTGGTCCAGCAGTTAAGACACCATCCTTCTACTGCAGAGGGCACAGGTTCCATCCCTGGTCCTGAGGACTAAGATCCCACATGCCCTATGGCTTGGCCAAAAGAAAAAAATAAAATAAGGGAGAACGAAAGTTTAAAAAAGAAAAGGACTGGAGCCTCGTCACTGCAGGCACCCTCCTCACCATCACAGCACTTTCCACTGCCTCTAATTCACGTTAATCCATCTCAACTCCAATGTGAGTCGGGAACTCTTGAATCACAGAGCTTTTCACCATACTTTCAGTCTGGCAATCACCCTGCCTCTGTGGATAATTCTACTTTTTGAATTCTTCAAACGTCATCTGTGCAGTCTTTTGCAGAAACCCACACCTCATTTGGTCCTCACTACTGGCAAATATCAAACCCTGAAGATGTGTTGGCAACTCTCGCTGGATTTCTGGCTCCATGCAAAACCGCTCATTCCCATAGTGCTCGGATATCGTCCCCAGGTGCCAATCACATTATCTTGATGAAACCCGTCATAGATTCTAAGTCTAGTGGGGGAAATGGCCAAGAACTAAGGCAGTCCAATGTCTGTTTAGCCCATTCTAAGGTATCATCTACCTGCTATTTCCTCCTATCCTGGGTCTTCCCTGGTGGCTTAGTGGTAAAGAATCTGCCTGACAATGCAGGAGATGTGCATTCAACCCCTGAGATAGGAAGATTCCCTGGAGAAGGAAACAGAAACCCACTCCAGTGTTCTTGCCTGGGAAATCGCACAGACAGAGAAGCCTGGCGGGCTACAGTCCACAGAGTCACCAAAGAGTCAGCATGACTTACTGGCTAAAAAACAACAAAGGTATTACTGCCAGCTATTCCTCCTATCCCAGGTCTTGGTTTATTTTTAAAAGAAGCCTCTTGTCCTCCGACCTTCTTTATTAATAGCTGAGAATGTCACCCATAAAACTTTTTCCCCACCCCTGCTTTGACCAAATAATGCATCCTCCCAATCCTCCAGTGGCATTCAATATCATATCAAATTCAAATAAATCACAGTTGACTTTAAAGCCCTCCAGCAATTCATGTCTGCCTATATCAACTCCCACACTCCTCAGCTGCTCTTGTCACATAAACCATCTCACAGCCTCTTTCCTCTACTACTTGCAATTCTTTCCCTTCTCCCTTGCTCTCTCACCCACCTGAATCAACATCCCATCACCAACTATCGAATTACTTATTTTAGAGGAAGCAGAAAAGGTTGAATAAGGTATCTTGGTTCATAGCCTCATCCTGCTAATTCCTAACTACATGACTTTGTCAAACTGCAATAATAGTGATGAGAACAACACAAGCCTTTAACCAACACTTTTAGGTGTTCATCCAGTTAACCCTATGAGGGAAAGGCTAGCATTATCCAGATTTTGAGGATGCAGAAAATCACCCAATTTTACTAAATACACATTTTCTTATGTGTAAACTAGAAATACTAACATTTACTTCTCATAGATAAAAGTAAAACATGACATGAACAGCACACACATTTATGTCAATTTCCTTTCCCATCACCAAACCCATCTTATTCACCATCTATAATGATAGAAATAATAGAGCTCTTCTCCAGCAAGATTGTCCCTTTCTTATCTTCACAAGGCATAGTAGCTAAATACCAGAAAACAAATGGTATAATCTGCTGTGAACCAGAAAAGTAATGACCTTCAACACAGCACATTGTTCCATGATCAATGGTTGGAAACAGAAATTGGACTTTACCTTTAGGAAGGACAGGTAATTCCTACTAAAAGTAAATTGAGGCTTTTTACCCTCTGCTTCTCTCTCTGGAGAGAAAACTTCTTTCCCACCTGTTTTGCTGAAATTCCTTCCTCAGAGGACAAAGATTTCATTCCACAAAGCCAGGCTTAAAATGCAAATACCATTGCATGAGCTAATACTTTGATGTGCTTCCAAGTTACTGGTTTCATATCTCTTCTTGCCAACAGGACTTGGCAGAGATGATGAGAATCAGAAAGGGAAAGAGGGCACCAAAATGAATGCGTCCACTTAGCTATTTGACCCAGAATAACAACATTTGTCACCATGCCTAGTATAGGAAAAGGCTATGGCAATAATCAAGCTAAAAGATACGAGTTTTTATGTGACTTCAGAGCAAACAGAAGATTGATAAACTATGATTACAGGCTATCTGTAGCCAACCAAGAAGACAACTCAGTTTATAAGGTGGCACATCTGTGCTTCTCCTCTACATCCTTGACATTAACTGATTATTAATTTTCTTATATTGACAGTCCTCTAAAGTCATTGCAATTGCCAATATTTCACATGTTTCAACGTAGGGCTGGAATTTACCTTCCTTAAGTAAATAGCATCTTGTTGTAAAGATTATTGTTTTCCTCTAGCTAGAGACACAGAATAATCACTTCCTAATGTCCAAAATCACTGTTCTGAAGTAAACAAGGTGGAGGAACATTTGATGTTGTGGGAGACAGCCTCTACGATGACCCCAGTGATCCCCATCTTCTGGTTTAACAGCCTTGCATAATCCTCTCCCCTTAAGGGCAAATTGAAATTACTGACATGCTTCTAATTAATGTAGAAAAGCAATGGGATGTCCCTCGTGAGATCAGGTTATAGGAAAACTGGCTGCTGTCCTGGATGTTCATTTCCCTTCATTCACTCACTCGCCTTGAGGAATTCGGCTGTCATGTTTTGAGCTTCCCTATGAAGTCCACCATTTCTGTCCTTTATCGAGCCCATCTTTGCATGAAATGTTCCTTTGGTATCTCTGATTTTCTTGAAGAGATCCCTAGTCTTTCCCATTCTGTTGTTTTCCTCTATTTCTTTGCATTGATCACTGAAGAAGGCTTTCTTATCTCTTCTTGCTATTCTTTGGAACTCTGCATTCAGATGTTTATAGCTTTTCTTTTCTCCTTTGCTTTTCACTTCTCTTCTTTTCACAGCTATTTGTAAGGCCTCCCCAGACAGCCATTTTGCTTTTTTGCATTTCTTTTCCATGGGAATGGTCTTGATCCCTGTCTCCTGTACAATGTCACGAACCTCATCCCATAGTTCATCAGGCACTCTGTCTATCAGATCTAGGGTCTTAAATCTATTTCTCACTTCCACTGTATAATCATAAGGGATTTGATTTAGGTCATACCTGAATGATCTAGTGGTTTTCCCTACTTTCTTCAATTTAAGTCTGAATTTGGCAATAAGGAGTTCATGGTCTGAGCCACAGTCAGCTCCTGGTCTTGTTTTTGCTGACTGTAAAGAGATGGGAATACCAGACCACCTGATCTGCCTCTTGAGAAATTTGTATGCAGGTCAGGAGGCAACAGTTAGAACTGGACATGGAACAACAGACTGGTTCCAAATAGGAAAAGGAGTATGTCAAGGCTGTATATTGTCACCCTGTTTATTTAACTCATATGCAGAGTACATCATGAGAAACGCTGGACTGGAAGAAACACAAGCTGGAATCAAGATTGCCGGGAGAAATCTCAATAACCTCAGATATGCAGATGACACCACCCTTATGGCAGAAAGTGAAGAGGAACTAAAAAGCCTCTTGATGAAGGTGAAAGTGGAAAGCGAAAAAGTTGGCTTAAAGCTCAACATTCAGAAAACGAAGATCATGGCATCTGGTCCCATCACTTCATGGGAAATAGATGGGGAAACAGTGCCAGACTTTATTTTTTTTGGGGCTCCAAAATCACTGCAGATGGTGACTGCAGCCATGAAATTAAAAGACACTTACTCCTTGGAAGGAAAATTATGACCAACCTAGATAGCATATTCAAAAGCCGAGACATTACTTTGCCAACAAAGGTTCGTCTAGTCAAGGCTATGGTTTTTCCAGTGGTCATGTATGGATGTGAGAGTTGGACTGTGAAGAAGGCTGAGCACTGAAGAATTGATGCTTTTGAACTGTGGTGTTGGAAGACTCTTGAGAGTCCCTTGGACTGCAAGGAGATCCAACCAGTCCATTCTGAAGGAGATCAGCCCTGGGATTTCTTTGGAAGGAATGATGCTAAGGCTGAAACTCCAGTACTTTGGCCACCTCATGTGAAGAGTTGACTCATTGTTAAAGACTCTGACGCTGGGAGGGATTGGGGGCAGGAGGAGAAGGGGATGACAGAGGATGAGATGGCTGGATGGCATCACTGACTCGATGGACATGAGTCTCAGTGAACTCCGGGAGTTGGTGTTGGACAGGGAGGCCTGGCGTGCTGCGATTCATGGGGTCACAAAGAGTCGGACACGACTGAGCAACTGATCTGATCTGATGAAGTCCACAAAATGAAGAACTGAGGGAAGAGTCTTCTAATCAACAGCCAGCAGGAAACTGAAGCTCTCACTCCAACAGGCTGCACAGTAGGAACTCCTTCCTACAGTCACTTAAGAGGTTCTGGACATGAACCCTCCCTTAGTCAACTTTCAGATGAGACTGCGGCAGCATGGCTACAACCACACAACCTTGAACCAGAGACACTCAGATAAGCCTCATCTAGATTCCTGACCCACCCTGGTGGTGGTGATTTAGTTGCTAAGTCATGTCTGACTCTTGAGACCCTATGTACTGTAGCCCATCAGGCTCCTCTGTACTTGGGATTCTCCAGCCAAGAACACTGGAATAGGTTGCATTTCCACCTCTAGAGGATCTTCCCGACCACCTTAACTGTGAAATAATCAGTGTTTTCTCTTTCAGAAATCGAATTCACGTCTCCTGCATCTCCTACATTGGCAGGCAGATTCTTTACCACTGAGTCACCTGGGAAGTCCCTTGTATCTCAACAGGAAACAGCTCATTGATTGGCCAGTTTGCCAACAGTCCTGATTTCTCAAGTAGATTTCATGGGGCAAGAGCTCTCCTTGGGGTTAACTTGCTCTTCACCTAGGTTAATTTAAATAGCAGTTGAAAATTTAGCTTGAAAGGATAATTACAACATTTCACCTTCTTTTATCTCAGGTTATGTAAATGAGGCTTTCGTCTTCTCACAGTTCATATTATATTAATACAGGGAATAAAAAGGTCTCACTATATTGTGTGCTGTCAGTCACTTTAGAAGAATATTCTCCAATAATCATAGTGGGTACAAATTGGACAAATTTCCATCATCATGAGCTGTGTCTATTATCAACAAGGAAACACATAAACTTATAGCTTGGCAGAGTTCTCACCTGAGCAGTGAAAGGTGTCAATTTTATCAGATTGCAAAGTTGGAGGGGCTTTTTTGACATTTATCAAGTATTAAGAACATTTACTGTATAGCTAGGAATAGCCCTGAAGAAGCAAATTCAACTTCTACCCCCTTTTAAACCATGACTTTCATATCCTGCTGAAGGTGGTGAAAGCACTAACCCTGAGTGACGGGCCCTGGACCATAGCTTTATCCTCTGCTTTGCACCACAGCTCTTCTGGGAGATGCTGTCATTCACAGTATTGAACAGTGAAATGTGATGGTTAGACAAATGCAGCATCGTCGAGTTTAATAAACATCAGGAGGAAGCTGGCAGATAAGTTTTAACCCCAGGGCATTTTTAGAAAATCAAAATACTGTTCTATGTCCTCCTAGTGTTAACGCAATACCATGTGTTTAAACTAGAGTTTAGAAAAAAAAAGAAACTAAAACTTTTCTATTATACCTAAGGCCAGGCTCAAGGTCTTATTCCTCCAGGAAACCTTCCATGATTATCTCAACTCTAAATAATTACTCCTTCAAGTGTGGGACCAGAAGACATTACTCATTCCATTGAAAGGCAGTGTACAAAAGTGGTTAAGGGAGTAAGTTCCATGAGTAGGCCACTTGGATTCAAATTCCAATGAGCAGGGGCTCACTAGCTATGGAGGTTGGAGCAAACAACTTAACCTCCATAGGTTGGTTTCATCAATAAAATGGGGAGAGTATCTGTGCCCTAGATTGCCTTAGATAATCATGCAGAGAGACCGCAGCTGCATGGGCCCTCTAAAAACATTTGCTCTTGAGCAATTACTGCATGCCAGACAGAAACATTGACGTGTTATATCTCCGTACCTCTACTGTATTGTAAAACCCCTTGTGGATGGACCTAGGGTCTGTCATACAGAGTTAAGTAAGTCAGATAGAGAAAAACAAACGTCATATATTAATGAATGTATGTGGAATCTAGAAAAATGGTACAGATGAACCTATTTCTGAGGCAGAAATAGAGACACATACATAGAAAATGGGCATGTGGACACAGGAGGGGAAAGGAAGGATGGGACAAATTGGGAGATTAGGGTTGACATATACTCACTATGATATATAAAATAGACAGCTAGCAGGAAGCTGCTGTATAGCACAGGGAGTTTCAGTTCGGTGCTCTATGATGACCCAGAAAGGTGGGAGAAGGAGGCATATCCAAGAAGGAGGGAATACGTGTATCCATATGACTGATTCACTTCATCATACAGCAGAAACTAACATAGCATTGTAAAGCAACTATATTTCAATTGAAAAAAAAAAAACCCTGAGTTAAATCTTATTACCTCCATCTTACAAATGGGAAAGTAAGGCTCATAGCACTTAAGTAACCAATTCCCACATACACAGTTGTAGAGGCAATATACACAGTCGTAGAGGTAATATATGAAACATGGCATCTGGGGTCCAAAGTCCACTACTACAAAATATCACAACTCTTGTACTTGTGGAAAGTACTATCTTCAGTTTTCAATAATTTATTACACCTGAATACATACATATCTATCTCCCTTACTGTACTGTTGAGTTACCCTGGGGCAAGTACTGTTTCTCGTTCTTCTTGGGATCCCCAATGCCTAGCATAAAACACTTAGCCCGTAATAGATGCTCATTACATTTTCTTGAAATAAAATAAGTTGGCAAAGTTGCAGCTGCCCTATAGGAACTGTAACCCTTCTTTAAAGAAAAAGTTTTACCAAAAAGGAAAGGCCACAAATTTCCCCTCAGCAAAGAAAACTGTTGAAAAATGAATAAACACACTTGTGGGCCCTGAGCTGTCAAAACCAAAATAGGACTTAGATTCTGCCAGATACATCTCCCCTCAAGCCCATCAATCAGCGTATACATATTGATTATCTTCTGGGTGCTAAAATAACCTCATGATATCAGTGACTTACAAACAGCCAGATCAACCTTATTTCTGACACACAAAGGAAGAGTACAGGTGACTATCGAACCCTAGAGGACCTTGGAAAACCTCTATTTCCAGTTATCCATAAAAGTTTATAGTTCCACAACAAGCTGCTTGTCACATGTTAGTCCCTTCAGTAAATGAAGTTGCTATTTTCAGGTCCTACTGAGGAAACGTGGTCCGTGGATGCTGTTCCTCTCTAAATGATATTTGTCAAAAATGGAGTTAACCCTTAAAATGTGAAGTAATGAGAAGAGTAATTTTGTCCTATTTTTCTGTGATAGTTGAGATGAATTCTTAAAGTTCTAAAGATATTGACAAGAAAGAAAAACAACATTTGTCAGAGAAGTAAAGAATCAGTGATAGGGATGATCAGATTTTCAAACACAAAAGAATTACATTGAACCCCTACCTCACATCACAGCCTTTTATCCCAACCTATTCAAGTAACATTTAAAGAGAGGAGCTTTTGCTTATTATTTTATAAACTAAGTCCTAAAGCTAGGCTTGAATATATTATCATTTAACTCTCATCATAATTGAGGTATTCTATGTTTATAACAGTTAATTGATGTGTCACTTTCTCAATAAAAAATTTAATCGCATAAAATGACATACCCTTTCTTCTTTCTGTAACTCTCACCAGAAAGAACTTAGCTGTGCCCCAAAGCACACTGGCCCCAGCCAATCACAGGGTGGCTGCTGCCTGAATGCAGGTAACCTTTACAGAAATGACTCTGCAATTTCAGAGCCTTTTTAGTCATCAATATTTCAGAGAACTGAGGCCATTTTTGAAAATACAGATTTGGGTTCAATCACTAGTCAGGGAGCTAAGAAGATCCCACAAGCCACACAGGCACCTGAAAAAAAAAAAAAAAACACACACACAAAAATCACTCCAGGAAAGATTTCTAGATCTCCAGAAACTTACCTCAAACCTGAAGTGGCTTTCAAAAATAGAAGACTTGTGTTGAGTTCTATGGGCTTCCCTGGTGGCTCAGACTGTAAAGAATCTGCCTGCAACAGAGGAGACCTGGGTTTGATCCCTCAGTTGGGAAGATTCCTGGAGAAGGGAAGGGCTACCCACTCCAGTATTCTTTCCTGGAGAATTCCATGAACAGAAGAGCCTAGTGGGTTACAGTCCATGGGGTCACAGAGAGTCAGACACAACTGAGTTTTATGGAGGTTTGGGCTTTCAAAATGCCAATCCCTTTGTTTCTATCATTTTCCTTTCAAACGTTAAGGGTTTCATCAGGCCAACATCCATATCCTGCCATGCTTGTAACCTAGACAGGTTCACAGCAAACCACATGAGGAAGATGGGTTCTCCATAACATGATTTTGGTGTAATTCACAAGAATAAGATATAAACCAAATTAAATCACAGCAAGAGAAAATAAAGATATAGCAGGAAGATAAGACCAGGGGAAAGAACTAAATAAAGCCATGAAAGTGATAAGATCTTAGAGGAAATAATACTGAGCCAAAAATAGAGTTGTGAGGTTCTGGTGGCCAAGAATTTACCTTTTTAGATAAACTAATATGATTATAAAATCCAGGTTTTTTGAGAAAAGAAAAAAGATATACGATTTCCTTCCAAGAAGCAAAGCTTTTTCCTGAAACTTTAGTACATACCAGTGCTGTCCAACAGAAATATAATGTCACATATGCAATTTTAAATTTTCTAATAAATACATTTAAAATGTAAATAAAATGACATTAATTTTTATAAAATCTTAATATATTCAAAGTATTATCATTTCAGTATATAATCAATAGACAAATTAACCATGTGGGTTTTTTTTGCATACTAAGTCTTTAAAATATAATGTACATTTTACACTCATAGCACTTCTCAGAGGCACTAAATTTTCACTGGAAATACCTGATCTATTATATTGGTGCAAAAGTCATTGTGGTTTCACACCGTGAATTTCATTATGACTAGGCTCAAACACATCTTTATTAATCAAAGTAGGAACCATTATAATCTACATATTTTTGCCAAAGAAAAATAAGTTTGCTTATTCCTGTAGCATAAAAATTCATACTTCAGGATTCAACGAACTCTTGGAAAGAATGTTCTGCCTCCTGCTCATCGTGGAAGCGTTTTCCCTGCAGAAAGGTGTTAAGATGTTGAAGTGGTAGTCAGTTGGCAAGAGGTCAGGTGAATAAGGCAGATTAAGCAAAACTTCATAGCCCTATTCATTCAACTTTTGAAGCGGTTGTGCAACACGCTGTTGGGCGTTGTAGTGGAGAAGAACTGCACCCTTTCAGTTGACCAACGCAACTGCAGGCGTTGCCGTTTTCAGTGCATCTCACTGATTTGCTGAGGATACTTCTCAGATATAATGCTTTCACCGGGATTCAGAGAGCTGTAGTGGATCAGACCGGCAGCAGACCACCAAAGAGTGACTATGACCCTTTTATTGTGCATATTTGGATTTGAGAAGTGCTTTGGAGCTTCTTTCTGGTCCAACCACTGAGCTGGTCATCAGCAGTTGTCCTATAAAATCCACTTTTCGTCACACGTCACAATCCAATAGAGAAATGATTCATTGTTGTTGCATAGAAAAAGAGACAACATTTCAGACTTTTTTTTTTTTTGGTCAGCTCATGAGACACCCACTTATTGAGCTTTTTCACATTTCAATTTACTTTACATGCTGAATGACCACGGATGGTCTATGTTGAGTTCTTTGGCAACTTCTCATGTAGCTGTAAGAGGATCAGCTTCCATGATTGCTCTCAGTTGGTCGTCATCAACTTCTGATGTCTGGCCACTATGATGCTTATCTTCAAGTCACTCATCTCCTTTGCAAAACTTCTGGAACCACGACTGCACTGTATGTTCATTAGCAGTTCCTGGGCCAAATTCGTTGTTGATGTTGAGAGTTGTCTACGCTGCTTTATGACTCATTTTTAACTTGAATAAGAAAATCACTCAAATTTGCTTTTTGTCTAACATCATTTCCTAGTTTAAAATAAATATTAAATGGATAGCAAATAATAAGTCATTAGCAAAAAACATAAAGTGAGAAATGAGTATTAAAATGATCTATAAAATAACCACATTTATTAAGAATGTATTCTGATATTAAACAGCAAATTTCAACAATGCAAAAACAGCAATTATATTTGCACCAACCTAATACATCTTGATTTCACAAACTGTACAGAGGGTTCCCTGGTGGCTCAGACAGTAAAGAATATGCCTGCAATGCAAGAGACCAGTGATCAATCCTTGGGTTGGGAAGATCCCCTGGAGGAGGGCATGGCAACCCACTCCATAGACAAAGGGGCCTGGAGAAGCCCCATGGACAAAGGAGCCTGGGCTACAGTTCATGGGGTCTCAAAGAGTCAGGCACAACTGAGCAACTAAGCACAGCACAGTAGAAAAAGTAGATTCACATAACCAAATTATTCCAACATACTTAAAGCTTTTCCAATTGCTGAATATTCATTTTTAAATTTAAGTTAATTAAAAATTAAATAAAATTTATTTTCTTAGTTGCATTAGCCATATTTCACATGTGGACAGCACAGTTCTAAATGAAAGAGTTGTCTAGGTCTACCTAGAGGATACAGAGTAACACAGAGTACAATGTCTTCAGCAATCCCCCTGCAAAACTTTGATTACATCTGTCAGTGTAAGCTGGGGGCACAAAATCCAACTCGGTGTCAAGCAGAAAGTCAAGGCTTTGAGGTCCACTCACCCCAAACTCTGATGATTTGGAACAAAAGAACCTCTCAGATGCCCTCCACTCTATTCTGTCTACATTACCTCCCTTGACTGAATTTTTGATTCACAGACTAAAGAAGATAATGTTCATATGCAAGAGTCTAAAGTTCTAATAAGGTTTTTCTTTTTTTTTAAGTATGTATTTTTACTTATTTTAATTTTAATTTTTGGCCACTCCCATAGCTTGCAGGCCCTTAGTTCCCTGACCAGAGATTGAACTCAGAGCCATGGCAGTGAAAGCATCAAGTCCTAACCATTAAACCACCAGAGAAGTCCCAAGTAATGTTTTTCTTGATTAAGAATAATCCATGTTTTTTTAATAAATAAATACAATTTTTATAAAAGAATAATCCATATGTTTTGAAAGTATGATAGTAGGAAATTGATAAGTACATCCAAGAACAAAGTATACAAAGTTCTTTTGAGAATTAAAAAAATTACTTTTAAAAGCTCATGAGTCAAATAGAAATACATAATTCTAATACTATTTAAGTACTCTTTAAACAAAAAATAATATAGAAAGCATCCTTGTTTATTTTTATCAAACCACCAGAACCCTGGGGCTTCCCTGATAGCTCAGTTGGTAAAGAATCCACCTGCAATGCAGGAAACCCTGGTTTGATTTCTGGGTCTGGAAGATCTGCTGTAGAAGGGATAAGCTACCCACTCCAGTACTCTTGGGCTTCCCTTGTGACTCAGGTAATAAAGAATCCGCCTGCAATGTGGGAGACCTGGTTTCAATCCCTGGGTTGGGAAGATCCCCTGGAGAAGAAGCTCTATACAGTCAGCAAAAACAAGACCGGGAGCTGACTGTGGCTCAGATCATGAACTCCTTATTGCCAAATTCAGACTTAAATTGAAGAAAGTGGGGGAAACCACTAGATCATTCAGGTATGACCTAAATTAAATCCCTTATGATTATACAGTGGAAGTGAGAAATAGATTTAAGCGACTAGATCTGATAGACAGAGTGCCTGATGAACTATGGATTGAGGTTTGTGACACTGTACAGGAGACAGGGATCAAGACCATCCCCGTGGAAAAGAAATGCAAAAAAAGCAAAATGGCTGCCTGGGGAGGCCTTACAAATAGCTGTGAAAAGAAGAGAAGCAAAAAGCAAAGGAGAAAAGGAAAGATATAAACATCTGAATGCAGATTTCCAAAGAATAGCAAGAAGAGATAAGAAAGCCTTCTTCAGAGATCAATGCAAAGAAATAGAGGAAAACAACAGAATGGGAAAGACTAGAGATCTCTTCAAGAAAATTAGAGATACCAAGGGAACACTTCATGCAAAGATGGGCTCAATAAGGGACAGAAATGGTATGGACCTAACAGAAGCAGAAGATATTAAGAAGAGGTGGGAAGAATACACAGAAGAACTGTACAAAAAAAGAGCTTTACAACCCAGATAATCATGATGGTGTGATCACTGACCTAGAGCCAGACATTCTGGAATGTAAAGTCAAATGGGCCTTAGAAAGCATCACTATGAACAAAGCTAGTGGAAGTGATGGAACTCCAGTTGAGTTATTCCAAATCCTGAAAGATGATGCTGTGAAAGTGCTGCACTCAATATGCCAGCAAATTTGGAAAACTCAGCAGTGGCCACAGGACTGGAAAAGGTCAGTTTTCATTCCAGTCCCAAAGAAAGGCAATGCCAAAGAATGCTCAAACTACCGCACAATTGCACTCATCTCACACGCTAGTAAAGAAATGCTCAAAATTCTCCAAGCCAGGCTTCAGCAATATGTGAACCATGAACTTCCTGGTGTTCAAGCTGGTTTTAGAAAAGGCAGAGGAACCAGAGATCAAATTGCCAACATCCACTGGATCATGGAAAAAGCAAGAGTTCCAGAAAAACATCTATTTCTGCTTTATTGACTATGCCAAAGCCTTTGACTGTGTGGATCACAATAAACTGTGGAAAATTCTGAAAGAGATGGGAATACAGACCACCTGATCTGCCTCTTGAGAAACCTATATGCAGGTCAGGAAGCAAGAGTTAGAACCGGACATGGAACAACAGACTGGTTCCAAAGAGGAAAAGGAGTCCGTCAAGGCTGTATATTGTCACCCTGCTTATTTAACTTCTATGCAGAGTACATCATGAGAAATGCTGGGCTGGAAGAAGCACAAGCTGGAATCAAGATTGCCGGGAGAAATATCAATAACCTCAGATATGCAGATGACACCACCCTTATGGCAGAAAGTGAAGAGGAACTAAAAAGCCTCTTGATGAAAGTGAAAGAGGAGAGTGAAAAAGTTGCTTTAAGCTCAACATTCCGAAAACTAAGATCATGGCATCTGGTCCCATCACTTCATGGGAAATAGATGGGGAAATAGTGGAAACAGTGACTGACTTTATATTTTGGGGCTCCAAAATCACTGCAGATGGTGATTGCAGCCATGAAATTAAAAGATACTTACTCCTTGGAAGATAAGTTATGACCAACCTAGATAGTATATTGAAAAGCAGAGATATTACCTTGCCAACAAAGGTCCGTCTAGTCAAGGCTATGGTTTTTCCAGTAGTCATGTTTGGATGTGAAAGTTGGACTGTGAAGAAAGCTGAGGGCCGAAGAGTTGATGCTTTTGAACTGTGGTGTTGGAGAAGACTCTTGAGAGTCCCTTGGACTGCAAGGAGATCCAACCAGTCCATCCTAAAGGAGATGAGTCCTGGGTGTTCATTGGAAGGACTGATGCTAAAGCTGTAACTCCAATACTTTGGCCACCTCATGTGAAAAGTTGACTCACTGGAAAAGGTCCTGATGCTGAGAGGGATTGGGGGCAGGAGGAGAAGGGGACGACAGAGGATGAGATGGCTGGATGGCATCACTGACTCGATGGACGTGAGTCTGAGTGAACTCCGGGAGTTGGTGATGGACAGGGAGGCCTGCCGCGCTGTGATTCATGGGATCGCAAAGAGTCAGACACGACTAAGTGACTGAACTGAACTGAACCCACTCTAGCATTCTGGTCTAGAGAATTCCACAGACTGTATAGTCCTTGGGGTCACAGAGAGTCAGACACAACTGAGTGACTTTCACTCGGTCACTCACTCACCATAACCCTTATAACAAATTCTTAAAAAATATTTCTTAAATTTAAGAAATTACACATACTGAATTAAATTTATAGTGCCAATTTCTTTCAAGAATAGATCCAAGAATTCACTAATGAAATTTGAAAATCATTTATACTGGTTTACTCTTCTCAGCATCCTCATCTCTCTAATTCAGTTGTGGAAATAGATAAATTCAAGTATATTTGAATTGTCAAGGATTAACAGTAGAGAAATTACCAAAACATAAGCAGTACTCTTGCCTGGAGAATCCCATGGACGGAGGAGCCTGGTGGCTGGCAGTCCATGCAGTCACTAAGAGTCAGACGCAACTGAATGACTTCACTTTCACACATTGGAGAAGGCGATGGCAACCCACTCCAGTGTTCTTGCCTGGAGAATCCCAGGAATGGGGGAGCCTGGTGGGCTGCCGTCTATGGGGTCGCACAGAGTCGGACATGACTGAAGCGACTTAGCAGCAGCAGCAGCAAGCATTAAAAAAAAAAAGGAGCCTTAATCAGAATTTTCTAAGAGAAAACATAAAATTTCCCCCATATTTTTCATTTGCCGTAAGTTTTTAAATGCCTGTCCTGTGTAAAAATTAGTTTTGCGAGAAACTTTCCATTTAAATCAACACATCCATCTCTTGAAAAGAATCCCATTGGAAAAGGGTACTCAGGTTCCATATTGACTCTAGCAGGTCTCCTCCTCTGGCAGCCAGAGATGATTATCTACACCACAGGGTGCACAGAATAAATAAAGATTAAATGATTATCAAAATGTGACCAACATCTGAGCAAACAGCATGCACCTTGGCAGGAGGGATACCAGCATTAAGGCAAATCACATCCAACTGTGGAAATAAACTTGTCAGATACAGGCTCCGGCTGCATCCCAAGCTACAGACCTTCTCCGGGGCTGCCAGGCTGCAGAGGACGATTCCAAAATGGTTCAGCAGCACCGGGCCACCTCCCACGGCCACCTTTGGCTTCCCTTCACAGCTGCCTCTGCTCCCTGTCAGTCAGTTTCACTGCTGCATGTGTCACAGACAGCCTAACGTTTGAACTCACAAGTCCTAATTGGAAGGGACTGGGAATAGCAAACGGCAGTATTTGTGTAACTCAAGTGTGAGGTCTAGGGAAGAAAGAATCTTTGATCTGTTGGACTCCACAGCCAGGAAGGATGAGAGCTATTTGGGGCAGGCAACCCTGAAAGGAATGAGATCTCTCAAAGGGAGTTCTAGGGGCAGGTTTACTGGGTGCCAAGGATTGTGTGAAGAGCATTGTCTCATCTAATCCATGTCCCTATATGTGATGTGATGTGAAAGTCGTGCCCAATTCTTTGCGATCCCATACTGCAGTGGGTAGCCTTTCCCTTCTCCAGAGGATCTTCCCAAACCAGGAATCAAACCAGGGTCTCCTGCATTGCAGGGGGATTCGCTTGCAGTGTAGGAGACAAAGGAGACCCAGGTTGCATCTCTGGGTGGGGAAGAGGGGAGGAAATGGCAACCCTCTCCAGTATTCTTGTTCGGAAAACTCCACGGGCAGAGGAGCCTGGTGGGCTACAGTCCATGGGGTCGCAAAGAGTGGGACACAGCTAAGCACAGCACAGCAGCGTGGCCCTATGGAGTAGGTTCTATTATTATCCACGTTTCAAATAAAGAGACTAAGATACAGAGAAAGTAAGAAACTTTCCCAAGGTCACACAGCTAGGAAATGGCGGAGCTGAAATGTTAACCCCAGGTGGTGACTCTAGAAACTTCCCTCTTTAATAGCAATGCCACACTGCCACCCCATGGCCTGCTGGGAAAATCCACTTGCCAAGGGAATCCAGTTAAGTGAGAGTTTTAGCAGATGTTAACCTCACGGATGGCAGAGCTCCAGTAAGAAAGGACTGATGGTGGGTAGGGACTCCTTTTAAAAACAAACAAACAAAAAAAAAACACTTGACAATTGTTTGAATTACAGATAATAAAGAAAAAGTAAACTGTGAACACTATAAGAGAAATAACTTTAAAAATCGGGAAAGAGGGAATATGAGAATACTAATCTTTTATGGCAGAAACTCAAACTCAAAATGTAATTTTTTTAAAAAAATGATAGTGATTCCAACTTGTCAATATTTTGCATAATCTTTTTAGTGGAATATTTTAGGAAATAACATCTCTTACAGTAAAAAAATAAATCCGTTTAAAATTTCACCTTTTATCTTCATTTTTCTCTTCTGTTCAGTCAAATAAAATTAAACTTAAAACACTCTTAAAAGAGCACTGATAGTCCTATCCTATTTTAATATAAATATGTATAGATGACTCATTGGAAAAGACCCTGATCCTGGGAAAGATCGAAGGCAGAAGGAGAAGAGGGTGGCAGAGGATGGTTGGATGGTTGGATGGCATCACTGACTGAATGGACATGTGTGTGAGCACACTCAGAGAGAAAGTGAGGGTCAGGGAAGCCTGCAGTGCTTCTGTCCACGGGGTCAAAAACAGTCAAACTGAACGACAACTGAACAACAACAGCTAAACAACATCAGGGTGGATTCCCTGGCGGCTCAGCATGGCTCAAAGAATCTGCCTGCAAGGCTGGAGACCTGAGTTTGATCCCTGGGTTGCGAAGATCCCCTGGAAAAGGGAATGGCAACTCACTCCAGTAATCTTGCCTGGAGAATCCCATGGACAGAGGAGACTGGCGGGAAAGAGTTGGACACAGCTGAGCGACTGACACTTCCATTTTCACAACAGCAACAATATAGAACAGTATCTGAAATGAGGTGGATTCCTCATATGAACGGTGTTTATTTCTGGATGAGAGTATTTGGAAAGATTTTCTTATAATTAATATTGTTTCCTTTATTAATTTTTCATTGATTCAATTGTTGTTTATTTATTGAGCAGGTACACTACACCAAGAATTGTTCCTGGCTCTGGGGGTATGGGTGTGAACAGAACAAGTCTGGTCCTTCTTCCGCTCCACAGGGAAGACAGATGTTAAACATGTAAGCACCTGCTCCCATGTCAGTACTTTAAAAAGAGATGATAGAGTGATGACAGGTCCAACTATTTTTAACAAGGTGATGAAAGAATCTTCCCATGGTAGGAACACTGAAATCAAGAATCAAAAAAAGTTCAAGAGGGAATCACTGTAAATACCTAAAGAAAAACACCGATGTAGAAAGAAAAGCAGATATAAATGTCTTGGGGCAGGATATAACAATTCAAAAAAGGATGTCCGTAAATCACAATGCTAAAGCTTTCCAATTTGAACCAAGTATTTGGTAAATCAGATGGCATGCTTAATTTCATGCTATGTAATACATGACTAATATTCAAGTTCAGTCTAGCTCTTATTTATTTTCATTTTCCTGTAGCCTCCCCCGATTTCCCCAGACTCACCGAGCAACCTCTTTACACTTGGATCCAAGTTCTTGTCCCCATGGAACCCTGAATTTAGCAGATAGCCTGCTTTGGTCTTTTCCCAGAGCAGTGATGGCCCAAGTGGAGTTGTTAAATGCTTACTTAGCTAAACTAATAGCTACATTGAAATTTTATTGACATTAAACCCTTTCAAAGGTATCTGACAACCTGGCTAAAAGCAAATATACTGTGTGAATCTCCCTCATTAATGAGGCAATTAATCCTGAGAATTAGCCAGCTTCACGGAGGACCAAGTGAGTTGCTATAAAAATGGAATTCTGGCTTCTCCCAAAATGCCCAGTCAGGAAAGGCAGCCCCTCGCAGTTGAGGAAGCCTGGGAAGATTGACAGCTCAGCTTATTGATTTCGGATGTCAAGAACAACTCCCAGGGGGCTGGTATCAGCCAGTCAGAAGCAGAATTTGATGAGGCAGATGGGACCCTGAGGGAAAACATCGCAAGGCGGAGCAGCGAAATGCCCCTTCCCTGACCTTCTCAGGCACGATAAGAGATGGCCTGGTTCTCATTTTTACAGGATTCATTCCCACCAGGCTGCATGTGAAGAAGATGTCAGCCCAGAAGAGTCTTGCTCTTTGGAAAAAAAAATTAAGCTTCTTAAGTGCAAAGTTTTAAACTGCCACCAACTGGCGTGTGCTTCAGGGAAGCAGGTAGGGGCAAAACATCTCATGCCCAGACCCACTCTGCCTCCAGTTTGGATTGTGCTATATGTATTGAAGCGTGTGTGTGTGTGTGTGTGTGTGTGTGTGTGTGTGTGTGTACCCTCTCCAACCTGAGAACAGATTCTAGCAGCTTTTCTCAGGATATGTCCTTGTAAGGGAGGCCCCTCACCTCGCACCCCATGACACCTGCCATCAGAGGCAGGTGGTGGGATTATTCTAAGCAAATGAAACAGCAGGTCGTTTCCCCTCTCCTAAACAAACAATTCTCAGACACACTCGGGTGGAGGAGTGCCTGGGAGCTGTCGGGGTTCTGCCATGCGAAATAATGATGTGCTTCATTCCAGCTTACAAGAGAGAAAACGCTTCCTCTGGCAGGACGCATAACTGCATGATGTGTATTTCAAGTGAAATCTCAACCAGAAACACACAGGCCCCTGAAATAAAATGTGAACTGTGAGGGTGTGGCTAGGAAAGCTTTTTGCATCAGAGCACCCTCTCAAGTGTCAAGTGTTCATTTACTTTCTCATCTCTTCACATTATTTGCATTTAAGCTCTGTTGTTGTTGTTTAGTCACTGAGTTGTGTCCATTTCTTTGAACCCCATGGACTGTAGCACACCAGGCTCCTCTGCCCACAGGATTTCCCAGGCGAGAATACTGGAGTGGCTTGCCATTTCCTTTTCCAGGGATCTTCCTGACCGTAAGCCTTAGCAGATGCCAAAGTTTTCATGGAAAATTACCAGAAGACAATTTTAAGTCATCAGCATTCTAATCTCACTGTTAACTTTGTTGTTTCTATAAATTAACTAAAGTTTCCTTTGGTTGTTTGATTCTAGAAGTAGAACAGCTCTGTTCAAGGTGGTCAGCAGGAACATAGTGTAAGCTTCACACCACAGCTTTTGATTCTGTGAAATAGTTTTCATTTTCTTGATGCCACACACTTCTCCCTGCTCCCAGCGAGCCCACTGTCACTCCCAATAAAGTTTCAAATGAGTGAAGGGAGGATCTTGCCTGGCAGTCCAGTAGTTAATTCACCTTCCAATTCAGGGGGTACCAGTTCAAGCCCTGGTCAGAGAGCTAATATCCCACATGTCTCACTGCCAAAAAACCAAAACATAAAACATAAGCAATGGTGTAACAATAAAAACCTTTTTTAAAAGGAGTGAAGGAAATCATTGGGATGGCTATGAGGCTGCAGGGTACCCCGCATCCACTCTCTCAACCTGCCAAGTTAAATGAAGTGGAATCAAGGAGAGCACATGGCAGCCTAGCTAGATTACACAACCAGCCTCTTTTTGTCCCTTTGACCTAGTTGTGGGGCATGGAACGCGCCTCCTCTGTGTTCCCCATTCCCCTTTCCAATGGCTGGAACCTGAATGTGACATCAAACCAGCTTCAAACATGAAGAAAATGGCAGCACCCCAGACGACAGCAGACCAGCCCACCTGGACTGTTCACAACAGGACTGTTTCATAAGAGGAAAAAAAAAACTGCTTTACTCATTAAGCCACTGTATTGTCAGGTCTCTGTTATAGCAGCTTGTGTGGGCTCAGTCACTCAGTGAACCCCACGGATTATAGCCCATCAGTTTCCTCTGTCCATGGGATTCTCCCAGCACAAACATTGCCAATAGCTTGCCATTTCATTCTCCAGGGGATCTTCCCAACCCAGGGGTTGAACCCGTGACTCTTGTGTATCCTGCATTGGCAGGCAGATTCTTTACCACTGAGCCACCTGTTATAACAGATTCAGTTCAGTTCAGTTCAGTTCAGTCACTCAGTCATGTCTGACTCTGCAACCCCATGAATTGCAGGACGCCAGGCCTCCCTGTCCATCACCAACTCCCGGAGTTCACCCAAACTCATGTCCATTGAGTCGGTGATGCCATCCAGCCATCTCATCCTCTGTTGTCCCCTTCTCCTCCTGCCCCCAATCCCTCCCAGCATCACAGTCTTTTCCAATGAGTCAACTCTTCGCATGAAGTGGCCAAAGTACTGGAGTTTCAGCTTTAGCATCATTCCTTCCAAAGAACACCCAGAACTGATCTCCTTTAGAATGGACTGGTTGGATCTCCTTGCAGTCCAAGGGACTCTCAAGAGTCTTCTCCAACACCACAGTTCAAAAGCATCAATTCTTCAGCGCACAGCTTTCTTCACAGTCCAACTCTCACATCCATACATGACCACTGGAAAAACCATAGCCTTGACTAGACGGACCTTTGTTGGCAAAGTAATGTCCCTGCTTTTGAATATGCTATCTAGGTTGGTCATAACTTTCCTTCCAAGGAGTGTAGCAGATAGTCTTACTCTAATCTATTATAGGAATTAATCACAAGACCTATGCTGTAAATGAGCTTCCCTGGTAGCTTAGCTAGCAAAGAATCCACCTGCAATGCAGGTGACCCTGATTCAATTCCTAGGTCAGGAAGATCCCCTGGAGAAGGGAACAGCTACCCACTCCAGTATTTCTGATCTGGAGAATTCCATAGACTATATTGTCCATGGGGTTGCAAAGAGTCAGACATGACTGAGCGACTTTAAAAAAAGAAAAAAATGCTGTAAATACACAAGACATGCAACCATTAAGGCTACTTGGCTCTTAACTCCTTGTTTAATATTTCTCTTGGTTTGTTAATTCCTCCTTTCACCTATTAAAATCCCTGTCCTTCCAGGTTAATCTCCAACATCACCTCCTCCAGGATGGGAACCAATCATACCAGCAATCTGTTCCATTATCTCACTTAAATGCCTCATACAGAGCCTGGCCTGTAGGAAGTACACAGTTGGTTTCCTTTCTGGTAGTTGTTTAACATCATCCAATGCAAGACGTCAAGTTCTTCTTGTGAATTTAGATATACCTTTGAGAATTTTGGCTTGAATGATCACCTGGCTCGTGTAGCCGTTAACTAAGATGAATAACAAAACTACAGAGAGAAAAAGAAGGTCGGCTGGAGTGGGAAATTTGGTCACCTAAGCAGTCCTCCAGGAAACTAGCCAGTTCTAGAAGAGAAATTGAAAGATGTTCTAAAAGAAAAAACAAAAAGGAAAAAAAAAATGTAAAGCCATGTTTCAAAAATAATAACCAAGACTAGTTGGGTCAAACAGCCCAGAACTGGAAAGGAGAGGGAGAGAGGCTACCAACCTCATTGGCCTTAATGTAATGAAGCAATTTGCAAACAATCATTATTGACTAAACAAAAGATTTAATTCCAAATACAATCACTTTCCCATGGCCTGAGATCCCCAGTTGATCACCTTTATCTCTATGTATTTGCTTTTTCATCTGAAAAATGGGAATAATTTCCATCTTAAAAAAATAAGAACAATGATATAACTAAACAGAATAATACACATGAGAGAAACATATAAAAAAGAAAGAGGCATATGTATGTGTGTTTTTATGCTTTACATTGCATTCAAAATGAGTGGGAATGTGGATAGTATCTCTAGAGATAGAGATAGGATGGTGCAGGCTGGGGAATGGAATAAAAATAAGTTTAGAATGTTGAATAGGACAGTGTGAGGTGATGAAATAGGAACCTAGAAAAATAGAACAGTAGTGAAAACAGGTATTTTTTATCAAGCACAGCCCTTACTTCTTTTATCCCCCACTGCTGTCCTCCCAGTTCTGCCACACACACACACACACACACACACATACACACATGTGCACAACACCTGATGAGTGATGGGGCTTAGACAGGGAACCCACAAGAAGTAGAAGTCAAGCTGGCAAAGCACACACTTCAAACAGAAGTTGAACAGAGATGGTTTATGAGATCATACAGCTTAGCAGGTGCTATGGATCAAGAATAGATTTTCACAAATGGAGGATATAGACTTTGGAAAAATGAAGAATTGTTCACTGGACATAAAATTTCAGTTATGCTAGATGAATAAGTTCTAGAGATCTGCTCTACAACACTGTGCACTCAAAAAGTAAAGAGAGTAGATCTTGTCTTAAGTATTATTACCACAAAAAAAAAAAAAAAAAAATGGGGAAAAAGGACACAGAAAGCTTGGGAGGTGTTAGATTTGTCTGTTACTTTGATTGCCGTAATGTGGTTGTCATTGTTCAGTCGCTCAGTTCATGTCTCTATGACCCCATGAACTGCAGCACTCCAGGCTTCCCTGTCCTTCACTATCTCCCAGAGCTTGCTCAAACTCATGTCCATGGAGTCAATGATGCCATCCAACCATCTCACCCTCTGTCGTCCCCTTCTCCTCCTGCCTTCAATCCTTCCCAGCATCAGGGTCTTTTCCAATGAGTCAGCTCTTTGCATCAGGTTGCCAAGGTATTGGAGCTTCATGGCCCCTATAATTACTTATAAATGCTTTCTCTGTCATAATTTCTTTTCTGCCTGTTCTCCCAGTAGCTTTTTTAAGCTTTCAGGTGTTTTATTAATAGCATGGGCATTTCCTTGGCCAAAGGTGGCTATTCTCTTATCCCCTTTGGTTCCTGGTTCCCTTTAAAATTCCTAAGAAAGAGAAATTATGTAGTTTAAGGTAACCGGCATATAAGTAGTTCATTACTTTCCCAAACCATATACAAAAATAAACTCAGAATAGATTAAAGAACTCAATGTAAGACATGAAACCATAAAACATCTAGAGTATGCTCTTTGACGTTTGTCTTAGTAATATTTTTTTTTAATATGTCTTCTTAGGAAAAGGACACAAAAGCAAGAAAAAAAGGGACTACACCAAACTAAAAAACTTTTGCACAGCAAACAGAACTATCAACAAAATGAAAATGTAACCAACTGAACGGGAGAAGATATTTGCCAACAATATATTCTATAAAGGGTTAATATCAAAATATACAAATAGCTCTAGGATGTGGACTAAAGGGAATCCTTATGTGGTGTTGGTGGGATTGTAGATTGGTGCAACCACTATGAAAATAGTGTGGTGGTTCCTCAAAAAATAGAACTAACATATGAATCAACAATTGCACTTCTTAATATTTACCCAGAGAAAATAAAAACACTAGTTCAAAAATATATATGCTCTCCAATGTTCATTGCAGCATTACATACAATATGTAAGATATGAAAGCAATCTAAGTGTCTGTGTATGTGTGTGTGTACAGACATATGCAATGGAATATTACTCAGCTTATAAAAAGGTATCTTGCCATTTGCAACAATATAAATGGATCTAGAGGATATTATGCTAAGCAAATCAAGTCAGACAGAAAAAGACAAATTCCACATGGTCTCACTTATATATGGAATCTAAAAAACAAAACAAAGTGAAAACAGACTCACAGATACAGAGGAAAACTGGATGGTTGCCAGAAGGGAGGGATGTAGGGAGTGGACAAAATAGATAAGTGGGATTAAGAGGGACAAGCCTCCAGTTCTGTAATAAGGAAGGCACGAGCATGGAATTCACAGTGTAAGAAATATGGTCAATAATATTGTAATAACTGTGAATGAGGACAGATAGCTATTAGACATGAGGTGGTCATTTCATAATGTATGCAAATATCAAATCATCATGCAGTATATCTGAAATTAACCTAATATCAGACATCAACTACATTTCAATACAATAAATAAATAAACAGTAAAAGTTACATCTAGCTGAGTTTTAAAAAAAGAACAACAAAAAGAAAAACCATTAAGTCACAAGTCACCAGCAGGACTATAGTGTATCATAGATTTACTTGAATACAGACCATTTGAAATTTTTACTTAACTTAATCATTTTATTTATTTGCAAAATGCTATTAACATCTTGCTAAACAGTGCTCCATAGAGCACCATTTGCAAAATGGAGTTCCAAATAGTGGTTCATGACCACAGCTATGAACTGTGATGTCAATGGTGGCTCAGTACTACTGGCAGAGCACAGAAAACCTGAGGGTTGTGAGCTGTTCTCTGCGTGTTCCCCAGAGCCCCCTCACTTCCTGCCCTGTTACTGGAGGATGCTGTAACTCCTGTGCCCATTCAGTGCATCAGATCAGATCAGATCAGTGGCTCAGTCATGTCCGACTCTTTGCGACCCCATGAATCGCAGCACGCCAGGCCTCCCTGTCCATCACCAACTCCCGGAGTTCACTGAGACTCACGTCCATTGAGTGGGCGATGCCATCCAGCCATCTCATCCTCTGTCGTCCCCTTCTCCTCTTGCCCCCAATCCCTCCCAGCATCAGAGTCTTTTCCAGTGAGTCAACTCTTCGCATGAGGTGGCCAAAGTACTGGAGTTTCAAGAGTCTTCTCCAACACCACAGTTCAAAAGCATCAATTCTTCGGCGCTCAGCCTTCTTCACAGTCCAACTCTCACATCCATACATGACCACAGGAAAAACCATAGCCTTGACTAGATGATTCAGTGCATAGTCACTTGCTTAGCACAGTGAGCATTATAAAACAAAGCAAGAACTTTTTTATCTTGCTCCTACAGTGCTTACAGTCCAGCGAGGGCATGCAAATGCACTCACAGCCCCAGTGAAGGGCATGATGGGGTAGTAAACACACAAAGTGCTCTGAAGGCCAGAGGAAGGGTGAAAAGTGAGCTCTTGTATGTTCTGTGTGTGCATACACACACACACACACACACACACATACCTACACTTCACCTGGGGTGTCTCCATGGTGCTCAGGATAATATTTGAAACACCACTCCACTGCAAGTCAGCAGAATTATGTGATTCTGTTACCAGCATCAGTATTGATTTACTTCCCGCCCTGAGAGAAGCTCTATAACCTCCCAGGGACATAATCCCCCATTTTCTCTGAAGGAAAGTCCCCTCTTGACAGAGGCCTGGGGAGAGTCTATTACCTCGCTGTCACAAGCCAGGGTTTCAGACCAAACACAGACAGCTTAGTTTTCAGCCTTTAGCTCCCAGCTAATGAGTCTGCAGCCTCAACCTCAGGCTTAAGTTCTTCATCCCTGGTTTAACAGGACCCAGACGGCTGAGCCCCTACCCCAGTGCTCTAAGATGACATGCAGTTCGGGTTCTGCAGCTTAGTTAAAGCTAACCCCTGTGAGTTTCTGTACTGTTCTTTTATTGAGTCAGCAAAGTATAGTCCTCTGTTATGTATCCCTTTTCTTGTTCCAGAAGGAAACTACTTTGGATCAAGAGACATACCCACTCTTGAACATCATCTGTTGTGTGTGTACTTAGTTGCTCCGTCATGTCCAGCTGTTTGCAATCCCATGGACAGTAGTAGCCCACCAGGCTCCTCTGTCCCTGGGATTTCCCAAACAAGAATACTGGAGTGGGTTGCCATTTCCTTCTCCAGGGGATCTTCCCAACCCAGGGATCAAACTCGCGTCTCCTCTGTCTCCTGCAGGTGGATTCTTTACCTGCTAAGCCCTCAGGGAAGCTGATTATCTATTACAACAGTCAAAAATTTTGCCCACTCTCTCTTCTCTCACAGCACTTACATCTAATCTAGAGTCCTGTCCACACTCTGCTTTTGACTGAGGCTTTTTGGGAATTCCCTGCCTCCACCACCAGACTATTACTCCTGTATTGGTCCAGTGGAAGCTCCCAAATTTCAGGTGGCAATGGGGACCAGCGGGCGGTAACCTGATTGGCAAACCTCTTTCTAGGGGTTTACCTAGAAGTTCCGTTTGTGTAGCGAGCACACTGCAGCAAATTCTCCTGCAACTCTATATATTTCTTTGGAGCTGTATGAAGCTGATTACATTTCAAGCTCCCAGTGTTTACTACCACTCTCTGATAGTATTTTTATGTGTCAGTTTGGCTGGCCATCAGATGCCCATATAACACATTACTTCTGAATGTGCCTATGAGGGTGTTTCCGGATGAAATTAGCATTGGAATCTGGACTCACTAGACAGCCCTCTCCTATGCAGGTGGGCATCATCCATTTCATTGAGGTCCTGAATAGAATGAAAAGTAGAAGATGGAGGAAATTGCCCTTTTTGCTTCCTCCCTGCCTGCTTAGGCTGGGACATCTTGTCTCAACTTCTCAGCCCTCAGACTGGGATTTAAAACTTTGGCTCCCCCAGTTTTCAGGCCTCTGGACTCAGACTGAATTATACCACTGGCTTTCCTGGATCTCCAGCTGGTGGACAGCAAATCATGGGACTTATCAGCCAATGTCTCATCATTCTACATATATATTTTTTGTTAGATAGAAAGACAGATATTTATTCTACCAGTTCTGTTTCTCTAAAGGATCTTGGCTAATACATACCCTATGTTGAGTTTGGATGGATTTGGGAGAGTGGTGAGGATGAGGGGGACAATAAAGCCCTTTCCCAAGGTCACCCTTGGAGTTGCCCATGGCTGGAACTAAATCCTGTTCATTATAGTATCTCAAAGAACACCTAGCACAGTAGAGGCAGGAGTTGCAACATTTGACTACAAAATAACACCTGAGATGGAGCTATGATTCAGAGAAGTGAAGTTGCTAAGTCGTGTCCGACTCTTTGCCACCCCATGGACTGTAGCCTACGAGGCTCCTCTGTCCATGGAATTTTTCAGGCAAGAGTACTGGAGTGGGTTGCCATATCCTTCTCCAGGGGATCTTCCCGACCCAGGGATCACACCCAGGTCTCCTGCATGGGAGGCAGATGCTTTACCATCTGAGCCACCAGGGAAGCCCTGATGATCCAGAGAAGGACACAGCAAAACAAAGCTGGTGAAGGCACAGGTCCACAGAGCTGGGCCTGAGCAGGTAGAGTCCAGACTATTACAATAAGGCAGTACCCAAGGCAGCCATGTGGCAGTGTGCAGAAATATCAAACAATAAAAGAAAATCAGCCTAGCATTAACAACAATCCCACTGATCCCTAGGAAACACAGTGGGTCACCTCTAGGCAAGCGCTCTAAAAATTAAGGGAGAAATGTCAGTGCTACCAAGTCGCGGTCAGACATTAGAGCAAATTTAAGTTCTTTGTCTCCTGAGTGCCAAGCTCTCTCCAAAGGCATCTTGCCCATTAGCCTGCTAGTGTCTTGATCTAATACCCTTGAGGTCTCTAAGTAGCAGTTTTACAAGGATAATTGGAAGGGTATTACTGGCTGCCTATTTATCATCTCTTGTTCACCTAATACCATGGTACCTACTCAGATGAACTAGTGGACTCTGTGCTAAAGGTGCCTCAGCTAGAAGCTTTGCAGCTTCTCCAACAGGAGACAAAACAAGATTGTCCTCAAATTCTCTCATTTTGGACCAATCCTGTGGAGCAATTCTGCTAATTAATCATGATTACTCTATACAGTAAGCATATTTGAGGAGATTAATCTGCGCTAGCCTCGGGTAGTGTCCTAATTAACAATATGCTGAAGCAGCATTCTCCTTGTGAGTGTAAATACAGCTTTAATGCCATTTGCAAAACAACATGACTTTAAAAAAACTTTCTGTCTTCTGACTTTTCCGCCTTGTCATCTTGGCTGGATAATCTTATACCAACCAGAAGCAGCAGAATATGTGGCTCAGCACCTTAGAAGATCTTAATCAAAGAAAGAAAGAAAGAAAAGAGTGCAGGCAGGAAAATATCAGAGTTAGGAAATCTTAAAGAGCAACATGGAGAAGAAAACGGCAACCCACTCCAATATTCTTGCCTGGGAAATCTCATGGACAGAGGAGGCTGGCAGGCTACAATCCATGAGGTCACAAGAGTCAGACATGACTTAACAACTAAACAAAGCAACAACAAAGCAAAAAGCAACTATTCACCCTCTTCTATCAGGTTATAAGAGCTGAAATATCTGGAGTTGAATTAGTTATGATAGATAATGCAGACAATACATTTCTTCATCCATGTTTAAGGGGAAATGAAGCAGAGGCATTTGTAGGAATGCATTGACCCCCATCCCATTCATCCAAGCTCATGTGGCCCTTGGCCTTCCTTTAAAGCCCTCCCAGCTCCCAAGCCTCCCTCTACATTTCACTTTCTCTGTGCTGTTCTTAGTCGCTCAGTCGTGTCCGACTCTTCAGGACCCCATGGGCTATAGCCTGCAGGCTCCTCTGTCCATGGGAATTCTCCAGGCAAGAATACGGGAGTGGGTTGCCATTTCCTTCTCCACACTTTCTCTGTACCCCAGCTGTTTAAGTTGATCTTGGACTCCCATATCATGGAGAAACACATGCTTACTTTAATAACTCACTGAGGCTCCATAATATGGATGCCCCATAATCCATTCATCAACTCCCTTACTGATGAGTATTCAGATGCCTTCAAGATTTTCCATTGCAAAAATATTGCAATTAACATCTTTGTACACATATGCTTAGCTAGTTTGCTTTTCTTTTTGTAGGATGAATTAACAGGAAATTGGAAAAGATTTCTGGGTCAAAGAATATGTTCACTTTTAAAATATTTTTTCAACAGTATATAAAAATTAATAATCCTATTAGTAATGTATAAGATGTCCTATTTCCCCACATCCTCACCAACACTGATTGCTACCAACTTTATAAATTTCTGCTGCTCTTCTGTCCAGTATGTTCTCTCATTCTTTTCAGTTGCATGTTCTTGATAAACCAGCAAGCTAAGCAGCTTATCATGGTTACTGTCCACATATCATTTCTTTTCTGAGTTGCTCATTCCAGACTTTTACCTAGTTTTCAGTTGAGTGATATGTCATTTCCTCATCAGCTTGTAAATTATGGTTATTAATCCTTGTCATTCATATGTGCTGCAAATATCCTCTCAGTCCATTGTTCAACTTTTTATTCTGTCCCTGTTGCATTTTTCTGTGAAGAAATTTGAGTTTTTTTTTAATCTTTTTATTATTATTGGCTATGCTGGGTCTTTGTTACTGCATGCAGGTTTTCTCTAGTTTTGGAGAGCAGGGGCTCCTCTCTAGTTGTGGAGCGTGGGCTTCTCATTGCAGTGGCTTCTAGTATGGAGCGTGGGTCCTAGGTGCACAGGCTTCAGTAACTGTGGCATGAGCTCAGTAGCTGCAGTTTGTGGGTTCTAGAGCATGAGCTCAGTAGTCATGGTACACAGGCTTAATTGCTCCATGGCATGGGAACTCTTCCTGAACAAAGGATCAAGCCTGTTTCCGTCTCCACTGTGCCACTAGGGAAGCTTGTAGTTTTAAGTGATCAAGTCCATCAATATTTCTTTTATAAACTCACAAGGTGAAACTTAGGGGTGATAAATGTAACTATTGTCATCCCTTTATCAACCTCCTGATTGAAGCTCAGAAAATCTTTATTGCCAGAAATTTTGAGGTTGGGAAATTAAGATAATATAACAGAAATCAAGAAACTGAAATCAGAATTGAACCTATGAAAGCTCATTTAAATGTATTTTTCATTTATGAAAATAAAAGAATAATTATATTATTAGATTAGTAGCATGGATATTATGACATTAATTTCCATTTAACTTTCTTGAAATTTTGAGTTTCTTAAAATTTCAGTGAAGCGCTTGTAAATTCTATTTCTTTTTTTCTTTGCCTGGTTCTCCATTCAAATGATCAATGCCTTCCTGATTACATGACTCAGAAGCTGCTTTCTACCTCCTCCCTGGATCACATGCCTGTCAAATATTCTCTCTCACATCTCAGCTCTCAATTCCTCACCTCCTCCTCACAGATGTCACCTGAATATCCTGAGTCTGCTGTGCTTCATTTTCCTTTGTCTTCCCCAAGGATTCACTGCAAAACTCTCCATCCTTCCTCCGCCATCTGCTCTACCTCCCCTATCTATTCCAACTCCCAGTTTCCTCTCTTTCTGATTATCCTCAGCAGAAGTGACTCACAATCCACGCAATTCTGTTTTTCTGGAACCAAAATTCCAACAATTACCAAACAGGTGTGCAGAAGTAGATTTCATTCCAATTTAGCATTTTTTGAAGTTGGAGAAAGATTATTGCACTTGAATTAAGTTCAAAAAAATCATAGGCACTAGTATGGAAGAAGTAATCTAGTTTAATAACTGTTCATGTAAAAATTATCTAAGGGTATTAGTTTTATACAGGTTTGAGCTGACAAAATTATAATAACAACAGAAATGGAAAAATTAGTATACCTCAAGAGAAATATATATTCAGATCAGTATTCAGTCCTCAGTGATTACAGTGGAGGATAGGGAATTATCTTCATCAATCTTCATCTTCATCATCCAAACATAGCCAACTAGAATAGCACTAACAAGATGGGCCCAGACCAAACTGGTTCTCCACAGTGAGTGGGAATTAGGGCTGCGGCAGCATTTCCTGAAGTACCTGGTCATGGAGACTGAAAATCCAAAGTACTGTTTGAAAATATAAAGAAGAATATTTGTTTCCCACTTCTCATGTTTCCTTCCATGTTGTAGGGAGCCCCTTTAGTATAAATCTCCTGGGTCTTCTCTACCCTAAATCCAATTCAAAATGATGGGAAGAGGAGTGGGATGATATATCTGGCTGGTAAGTTTGGGAGGATCAGCTGGCCAGATTTCCATACCACTCCCCTCAAGCCCTTCTCGTTATTTGAGAGGCATGCAATCTCCTCTCCACCTTCTGACTCTTCATCTGTCAACAGCAGTACTCCACACAGGAAATAATATATTTTGGTGAGGGGATATGCCTAGTGGCTCAGATGGTAAAGAATCTGTCAATGCAGGACACACAGGTTCAATCCCTGGGTTAGGAAGATCCCCTGGAGAAGGAAATGGCAACTCAACTCCAGTATTTTTGCCTGGAGGATCCCATGGACAGAGGAGCCTGGTAGTCTACGGTCCTTGGGGTCACAAAGAGTCAGACCCATCTGAGCAACTAACATTTATGTTTAATTCAGGTGACAGTGAGCTTCTGGTGCATGAGTCAGGAACCCTGGGAAATAGAAAAGGTGTAAGATATGGGGCAGCAAAGTCTTCATGAACCTGTTGAAGCTTCTGATGGACAAGGGCTCCCAGTGTGGGGCTGTGGGTGTGAACGTGCAGACACAGTGTTATGGTCTTGTTGGTTCCTAAATGTTTACTTTGATCCATCCATACAAGTCTTTTTTACACATGTGCAGTAGGCGTTAACTATCAGGTCAGACCAGAGGCACTAAGCATCTTGGCAACAGTGCAGATTTCTTTGCTCAGAACAGCCTCTTCAGTGTGGCAGATTCTACATAAAAATCTTGAGCAAAGTCTTCTGAGTCTCATCAAAGACAGGGAGCCAAGGGCCTCAGCAAAGGCAGAGGCCATAGGGCTCCAGCTAGGAAAGGGATCTCACCCAGCACCAACCATTGAGGGTTTAGGAAAAGAGAAGCCCGGCCTTTGCCCCTGAGCAAATGCCTACGTTATCATCAGGCATAGAGACTGACTTGGATACAGGTTACTTGCTCTTGACTTTGAACTTTGTCTCAGCTTTTCCTCAGCAGGCATTATCTTAGGTCAGGTTCCCCAAATTGCTGCTACTGCTGCTAAGTCGCATCAGTAGTGTCTGACTCTGTGCGACCCCATAGACGGCAGCCCACCAGGCTCCCCCATCCCTGGGATTCTCCAGGCAAGAACACTGGAGTGGGTGGCCATTTCCTTCTCCAGTGCATGAAAGTGAAAAGTGAAAGTGAAGTCGTTCAGTCGTGTCCGACTCTTATCGACCCCATGGACTGCAGCCTACCAAGCTCCTCCGCCCATGGGATTCTCCAGGCAAGAGTACTGGAGTGGGGTGCCATTGCCTTCTCCAAGGTTCCCCAAAAGCAAACTCTTAACACAAGGATTCACATGCAAGCAATTTATTAAGAGAGTGCTTCTAGAAGAAACTGATAGGGGCTTAGGAGAGTGGAGAAGCCCAGCAAAGATGCCATTTCAGGTCAAGCCCTAGCCTCAATCTGAACTCTCAGTGTTGTCGGAACTACAAATTATCCTGCAGAATTTGTCCTGGCTTAAGGTAAGAATGCCGGGCAAGCATACTCTCTAGCACAAGTATGAAAGCCAGCACTCTTATAGTCTGTGAGGATGAGATGTCTTATTGAGGATCTGATCTTGATTCTGTATAACTTCTGAGACCTGAGTTGAAACTCTGCTCTACCCAGTCATTGAAAACTCTTCTAAGTAAAACTGAGCTGAATAACAAGCTGACAATATGAGACAGCATACAGTTGTATCCATACTAGCAGGATCTCCAACAGCCCTCTGGTAACCTTGACAATGAAAGCCACACACTAAGGATGGCTTGGACAGAAAAAGAGAAAAGGTTTGGGTGCCTGACAACTTCATAATGCTGCTCCAGCTGGTATGAATCCCCTACTTATGGGTTTTGTTTACAGGAGAAAACAAAGTCCTAATTCATTTAAGTCCCTACAATCGGTCCTCAGTTCCTATCAAACAAAATAACTACCTCATATAGTTGATGAACTACTCCAAGAATTATTAAATCCAAAGTTACAAAAATGTTATAAATAAAACATTTTTTTTGCATTTTTGTTTTGGTGTTTTGGATGTTCAGAGATCATCATATTTTTAATTCCCAGAATTATGTTCAGCCTGTTATGTGCTTCCCTGGTAGCTCAGATGATAAAGAATCTGTCTGTGATGCAGGAGACCTGAGTTCAATCCCCGGGTCTGGAAGATTCCCTGGAGAACGGAATGGCAAACCACTCTAGTATTCTTGCCTAGAGAATTCCATGGACAGAGAAGCCAGGCAGGCTGCAGTCCATGGGGTTGCACAGAGTCAGACACAGCTGAGTGACTATGTTTTTTGTTCTGTGCATGTTAATTATTTTATTCATACATTTATTTACTCATTCCTTCAGCAAATATTTATTGAGCATCTGTAGCCTGCCAAGAACTGTGCTCGGCTCTGGGAATGTTTCATAAACAAGACAGAGTCCCTTCCTCTAAAAAGTGCAGATTTAGTGGGAGAGGCAAAGCAGGGAGAAAGATAACACAGTGCAAAGTGCCAAACACTATGATAAATATCTGAACAAAGAGGCTGTGGTATCCCAGAGGAGATGGTTTGTTTCTCTGGTAGCTGGAGGGAAATGTGCAAATAGCAGCACACTTGGCAAAAAAACCACCAAGGAAAAGATTATGTCTGCCCTCACTCAGCTCTGAGGGCCTCCGAGTCATCAGCTGGGTATTGCATCTGCCCCTTCTGTTAGGAAAGAAACTCCTGGAGCAACCACATCTGTAGGCATAAGAACGAATAAACTAGAGGCTGGAGGTGGGTCTGTGATGTGATAAAGCCACCTGCCACCAGCCACACACATGATCGTTTCTCTTAGCCTCAGCTTCTAGTTCATTAAAGGAACTGCAGACAAAAGTTGTCCTTGAGAAACCTTTGTAGTCTCCTTTTTTCTCAGTCTTTTACCGCATCCTTGTGGTTTGGGCTTTTTATTTTTCCCCATGAAGATGTCCTTGTGAAATTTAGCCCTCAAGATTAAATCTTACCTTCTAGTCACATTTAATGTTTTCAAACCCACAGTGAGTTTATATTTAAATGACAGTACAGTTATTCCCTAAGAAGAAGATTTTTTTTCTGAATCACTTAAAGAAGGTTATTCTCTTGCAAAGTTTTCTCTTTAAGGTCTCTGTTACAAGAATCAGTTACAGATGTTAAGGTTGGAGGATAGTCTCTTGGAATAGACTTTCCCAGGACTCAAGGAGGGGAGAAGAGGGAATGAGCCATGTAATCTTTCCAACCAGATATTTTCCCCAAGTGGGTCTGCGTGTGAGCATGCATCACTTCAGTCATGTCTGACTCTTTGTGACCCTATGCACAGTAGCCCACCAGGCTCCTCTGTCCATGGAATTTTCCAGGCAAGAATACTGGAGTGGGTTGCCATTTCCTTCTCCAGGGGATCTTCCCAACCCAGGGATCGAACCCAGGTCTCCCACATTGTAGGCAGATTATTTACCATGTGAGCCACCAGGGAAGCCCAAGAATACTGGAATGGGTAGCCTATCCCTTCTCCAGGGGATCTTCCTGACTCAGAAATCAAACCGGGGTATCCTGCATTGCAGGCAGATTCTTTACCAGCTGAGCTACCAGGAAAGCCCGAGATAGTATGGCAAATACGGTCTAAACACAGTCTCAGAAAGAAGACAAAATGAGTTTGATGGACAGCTAGACAGTCTCTTCCATATGCCTCTTTAAAAAAAGTTACTAGCTTCCCATCCAGGTAACCAAGAAACCAGGAAATCAAAAGAGAGAGATTTATAAGTTGAAATTACAAATCTTTCTCCTAGTCAATCCTCTCCCAAAGTGAGATTTCTCATTTAAGGAATTGCAATCAATCAAGAAAAGATCAATGGCTATATTTTGAAGCTTTGTCACTACAGCTTACCAAATTGAGGCTAAGAGTGAGAAAGGGAAATAAAAGCCCAAGAAAAACATACACACACACACACACACACAAAATATTATTAGCCAAAGAGACAGCAGTTGTGTACCAGAACCTAGGCAAACCCACTATTGCAAATTAAAATGCTAATAGGTCCTTAACTCTTGATAAAATATTAGCAGTGTTGTAAGTACACTCACTCATCTCCAGGAGATCACGCTTAATGAGTATAACTTCCTGACCTTAAGGTTTCACTTGTATTTTTCAAGATGCCCCTGAGAGTCCTTATTCTGTTGCCATTTAGCCATTGGTCACAGGATAACAATGCTCTTTGATATAAGTAATTGCTTAGAACAGTCAATGCTCTCCAGGGTTTCCTTCTTCTCTAGAAAGACAGTATCTCCAGGTTTGGAAGGACTTAGAGAGGTCATTTAGTCTCTTCTTACCTTCAGGCTGAGACGTATTTAAAAGCTGTCCCCAAAAAAATAGAAATTTGACCTTCACTCACTAACCCTTTCAATTTTCATCCACTCTCCCTAGGAAGAATTCTGCTTTTGTTTAATGGAAGGATCATTGCAGTTAATTTACTTTCCTCTTATTTTGTCATCAGGGAGACAAGAGATATTTAGATACCAGTATTCTAAGTTCAAGAGCCTTTTGAAAATGTGAAGATCCAACATGTAAATTCACTTTATTGAGCACCACTTATATGACTGACACTCTACTTAGCACTGGGAGTATAAAGGTGGATAAGTCTATTGACTGGAAAGTAGAAAATTACTTGTTAGCAATAATAAAATATCAAAATTTCCAAATAATATTTCCTGAAAAGAAATATATTCCATAGTTCTTTTTTATTGAAGTATAGTTGATTTTGGCTTCCCTACTGGCTCAGACAGTAAAGAACCCACTTGCAATGTGGGAGACCTGGGTTCAATCCCTGAGCTGGGAAGATCCCCGGGAGGAGAGCATGGCAACACACTCCAGTATTCTTGCCTGGAGAATCCCCATGGGCAGAGGAGCTTGGTGAGCTACAGTCCATGGGGTCACAAAGAGTCAGACATGACTGAGCGACTAAGCACAGCACAGCACAACACAGAGTTGATTTACAATGTTGTTCCAATCTTTGCTGCACAGCAAAGTGACTCAGTTATACATATCTTTTTTAAAAACTATTCTTCTCCATTATAGTGTATCACAGGATAGTGTACATCGTTCCTGTGCTATACAGTAGGACCTTGTCATTTATCCATCCTATATATGATAGATAGCTTACCATGATTCCTTTTTAACAAGGAACCTCAGAATGGTATAAACACAAGGTGCAAACATGAAGCTCTTCCTACTAGAAATCAACCAAAATGGAACCTCGGAATCTGGAAGGACAGCCTCACAGCTGTCTGGGAACTGGCTGTGCTTGGCCGCCTTGGCAATTAGGAAGCCATCCTCAGCCTTCTCCTACCCGGTGCTATTCCCAACAAATCACTGAGCAACACCTTGAGTTCAGAATTAAGCTAAGTGCTATTACAAATACAAATAAGGGCAAGACTTGATTTCTGCCTTCTGGAAACTGAAATAGAGGCAGTCTATTTCAGAAATGGCAATTACATTTCCCCAGCACATCAAGTCTTATTGACTGATGATGGTTGAGCTAAGTGCTATGTTGAAAATTATAAAGCTTGATCTAAAGTCAATGAGAAAGTACCAAGTCTAATTAGCCATATGTGCCAGGACGTGGACTATGGGGGTGAGAGCATGCTTTCTAGGTGTTTTCTTTCCCCATTTAGTATAACAGACTCAGACTTTACCCAGATGGAGGAAAATTACTTCCCCAACCTACCACTTGCCATTATCAAAGTTTCCTGCAGGTCCTGCAGACAAAGATAAGATCCCAAAAGGAGGCCCCTGAGGCCTCAAGAACTTGGCAGTTGGTCCTTATATTCCTCCTATCACCCGCAAGAGGGACGCAAGCGATTCTGTTACTTTTCCTCCCTCTCCCAAAAGAACACTTGAATCACACAGAATCTAATCTTCCCCCATGTATGTTTGGTGTGATAATGCCTGAAAGCAAAAGCAGGTGCAAGCTGGAATTACAGAAACAAACATTCTCAATAGCCAAAACCGCATTTATTTTCCTTCCAGTTTTCTCACTCTGACTCACCTCCCGTAGAAGAGGCCCCCGTGGCCCTCTCTTTAAAATGGTGACCTGAAAATGTATACACACGTCATTCCCGAGACAGCCTGACATTTTCATCAAGAGCTTTATTAAAATCTAACAGAGAAAAAAAAAAGTGATTACAGAAATGCTAATGGTGTTAAAATAGTTGGGTCTCCAAAGCACGGATCTGTGATCCTAAGCATACCAGCAAACCACAACTAAGAAAACACTCTTCGAAATTGCTCACCCTCGAGTAATTGCCCCCAGTCCTGTTGCTGTTGTTAAGTCACTAAGTCGTGTCTGACTCTTTGCAACCCCATGGACTGTAGCACGCCAGGCTACGCTATCCTTCACTATCTCCTGGAGTTTGTTCAAATTCCTATTCATTGAGTTGGTGATGCCATCAAACCATCTCATCCTGTGTGGACTGGAAAAACCAGTAAGGGCCTTTGCTGGCTCCCTCCTCAACTTCTAGAAGGCGACTTCAAGTGACTTTTGCTATCCTGACCCTGCAATTTTGTCCAAGTGCAAATTCCAGCTCTCTTTTCCTAGTTCCCCACTCCCCACTCCTAGGGCCCTCCTCCTCAATTTCAAATCTTAGTCACATACGCTTTTGTTCCTAACTCTGTCTCTATGAAATAGTATGAAGTAGGAGAAAACTGTAGTCTTGGTATGTTTTAATGCCAGAGGCTATTATATTAGAAAGACTGTTAAAAAAAAAAAAGGAAAAAACAGCAGTACAGAGAAAAAGGCAAAAGTTATCTCACATATTGTTAAATACCTTCAGGTAGAAACAGAAACTATGAGAAGTGAATAAAAAATATGTTTTTCAGTGCATGTATCAATACCTTATTAAGAATTAGCATGTAAAAATAAATGCTTATTAAACTACATGGTGGAGGATAGACTAGGAACAAAGTGAAGGAAGCAGCTACAAGGTTGAAGAAGTTTCCCTCACTATTGAGGGAAATTCTTGATACATGTAGTACATGAGGTTCTGGTGAGAAATTTTCAAGAATTTAGAAATAAGGAAAATAAGACTGGAATTATAACTTTAAGACTAATAAAAAAGGGATCAGAGAAGAGATAAGCAAAGTCAACCTAAAGAAATAGAATAACTCATGCAACTAATTCCCTTTATTCAGAGTCCATGTTGAACAAACAATATTTTGACGGTCATTTGATTTCCCATGTAGTCTCTAGTGTGTTGAGTTTTATCTCATAAAAAGATACTGACATATACACACTACTGTATATAAAATAAATAATAACTAGAGTAACTAATAAGGACCTACCAAATAGCACAAGGAACTGTACTCAATACTCTGTAATGGCGTCTATGGGAAAAGAATCTAAAAAAGAGGGAATATATGTATATATACAACTGATTCATTCTGATGTATACCTTAAATTAACACAACATTGTAAATCAACTATACTCCAATAATTTAAAAAAAAGGGTATTTCCAAGTCCCAACAGCCACACTTAACAGTAAGTGTGACATTATTTGGAAATTGGAATTTTTGCAGATGTAATTAAATTAGAAGTCTTGAAATAGAGTCATCCTGGATTTAGAGTCATTGGATTTAGTGTCTAGAATCCTAGATTCTAGTGACTAATGTCATTGGATTTATAATGAAAAAGAAAAATTTGAGACACTGAAACACACACAAAAAAAGAAGGCTATATAAAGATGGGGACAAAGATTGAAGCTATGCTTCCATGAACCAAGAAATACCAGAAGTCACCAGAAGCTGAAAGAGACAAGTAAAGATCCCCCATAGAGCCTTCAGGGGCAATGGGGTCCAGCCAAGGCTTTGATTTTGGACTTCCAGTCTCCAGAACTGTAAGAAAAGAAATTTCTGTCATTTTAAGCCATCAGTTTTGTGCTAATTTGTTGCAGCAGCCCTAGGAAATGAACACCTGATCTTCTTTAAGGAAAGAAAACACTGATCTAAGGTCTCAGATGTGCAGCCCTTTAACACTGACATTTATCATTCCTAACTTTAAAATCTGCAGATATAGATATACAGATAAATAAATAGATAGATAGACCTGTTTATATATATCTGGAGAAAAGCTTCCCTGGTGACTCAGACAGTAAAGAATCCACCTGGAATACAGGAGACCCAGGTTCAATCCCTGGGTCAGGAGGTCCCCTGGAAGAGGGCATGGCTACCACTCCAGTATTCTTGCCTGGAGAATCCCATGGACAGAGGAGCCTGGCAGGCTACAGTTCATAGCATCATAAAGAGTCAGACATGACTGAAGTCACTTAGCACACACACACATCAGGACAAAAACATGATCTGAAAGGGTACATCACCCCAGTGCTTATTGCAGCACTCTTTACAATAGCCAAGATGTGGAAGTAACCTAAATGTCCATTGACTGAGGAATGGATAAAGAAGATGTGGTACACACAATGCAATATTACTCAGCCATTAAAAAGAAAGAAAGAATGCCATTTGCTGCCACATGGATGGACCTAGAGATGTCATACTGAGTGAAGAAAGTCAGACCGAGGAGAAGCATCCTACGACATCCCTTGCATGTGGAATCTGAAAAGAAAGGATACAAATGAACTTACAAAACACAGAGACTCACAGACTTAGAGAATGAACCTTTGGTTGCTGGGGCAAGGACAGTTAGGGAGTTTGGGATGGACATGTGCACACTGCTATATTTAAAATAGATAACCAAAGAAGACCCCTTGTACAGCACATAGAACTGTGCACAGTGTTATATGGCAGCCTGGATGGAGGGATTCAAGGGGAGAATGGATACATGTATACGTATGGCTGAGTCCCTTCTCTGTTCACCTGAAACTGTCATTACATTGTTAATCGGCTATACCCCAATACAAAATAAAAGGTTTTTTAACCAATCAGCATTTGATTTCTATACAACGATCTCATACAGTTAGTATATTAGGTGGAATTCTGCTGCAGTGATAAACAAACCCAATATCTAAGTGCCTTAACTTGCTACAAGTTCACAGGGCAAGCAGTGGGGGGAGGTGGGGTGGGGATAATGCTCTTACTTATTAACTCAAAAGTTGAAAATCCACCCAGTTGAACTGTACCATGTGGTAGAACACAAGGCCTCCTGAGTGACAACAGCAAAAGAGAATGCACAGGAATTTCACACCTACTCATCTATGTCTTAAACCAGAAGAGGAAAATACAGAGTCCACCAACAAAAACTGATCACTCGGCCTTGCCTTATTGCAAGACCAATGGAAAATGTAGGTGAATAAATGAAATATTTTGCATACATTACTTTTACTGCCATACTCTTTAAATGTGAATATTGTTGTTGCTGAGTCACTAAGTCATGCCCAACTCTTTGCAACCCCATGGACTGTAACCTACCAGGTCCCTCTGACCTTAGGATTTTCCAGGCAAGAATATTGGAGTGGGTTACCATGCCTTCAACAGGGGACTGTCCCCAACCCAGGCATCAAACCCACATCTCTTACATCTCCAGCACGGGCTGGCAGCTTCTTTACTACCAGCGCCACCTGGGAAGCCATAAAATGTGAATACACATGGGTTAAAAAAAGACTCTTCCTTTAGTAGATTCAGAACAGAAAACAACTAAGCTTACAAGACTGAAGGTTAGTTCTTAAACTGAAGAAAATGTCTCTTATGCTGCTTAAGGTGGCTTTCTCTAGCCACATACCATCCACTATTTTAGCACTATGTGCAAAGAAAATATCTTTTTAATATTTTTAATTTCATAGTACAAAAATACTGAAGGAGATCCTCAAGATTCATCCCAAATCTGATACTTGGAGGCTTTAATTTCTGACATCCTACCACTTCTGGCACCCTGGTATATATGTGCAAACCATTCCATCCACCACCACCCCGCCAGATACTCTGCAGCTTGGATTCCCTGGGATCCTCAAGAAAGAAGGTATGCCAGGATGCTGAAATTCTTGTCAATTGCAGGACCAAGACCAGAAAAATTTTTATGCCAAACTTTTACTACAAATTCTTTAAGAAGTCTCCATTGACAATTATGACTTGCAACTTACTAACTGGAGTCAATTAAACATAAAAGAATCTTTGATGTTCTGACTCATGTAATACCTAAGGGTCAATCTTAAGATATCCCAAAGATATCTCTCAAAGACTTTATTTTGAGGGGCCCGAACTACAGGAACTCTTCCAGATCTGTTCTCTCCTTCCAGAAATCATTTGGAATTACACCTTTCCTATTTCATCAGGTCTCCAGAGTCTGAACCCAATCTAAGTTTACTTCCCACCACTTTCAGATGAGAACAACAAAATCCAGATCTCAATAATTACCACTGAGTATGATTTAGAAGAAAAAAAGTAAACATTCTTCAAATTGCAATCCGCTGCAATTTCCAGCTGAGGTAAACAAACTCCACAAACACAAACGTTTGCAGAAAATTCTTCTGTGCTGGTAAAAACTCTTTTAAAATTGATGCAGGTGGTTCTGGTGAGAATCCAGTATAGCATTTGGGTATTCCCTTAAGGGCAAACTTCCTTCTTGCTACTTAAACTGTTATTTTTGTCTACAAATTAATAGGCACAGTTAACCTGGATTTGGGTTTAACTGGTGAATGGGGAATTGGGACCTCAGAGACTGCTACACAAAAGAGATAAGCTAGGTCTTCCCCAGAAGGCACTGTCAGCTCCCTGTGATGACGCCTTAAGGTCAGAAATAAATGTCTTGCCTTGCAAGGGAATTGGCCTAAAGGAAGAGCAAAGGAGATCTCATTTAACTTACAAAAACCATCCCAAAGTGATGGAACATATTAGAAGAAGTGTCGTGTCCTGTCACCAGCCTTGCAGTGTTCTGTTACCTATTTGAAAATGAAGACTCTGGAGACCTCTACATAACTACCCTCATCCAATAGCATTGTTCAACACCACCAGGATCCAGGTTCCAAACACTATTGCATAAAGCAGAGGAAACCAGTTTCTGTCCCTCAAAGTTTGGCTAAACGGGTGACACTGGTCTAGATAACTGATTAACTGAATGCATCAGTGAGTAACATTCTTATGGTTAATTTAGACTTGAAAACAAGGCTGTTAATACAAAAGTTTTTGAACAGTCCTGCATTAGCAGTCTTTCTTAGGAATATTGACTTGATGAAAATAAATATATTGCTTTGTCCTCTTAGCAGTTTCTGACGAGGGTTTGAGAAATCCAAATGACAGTCCAAATTTAAATTATTCAGATTCATCTGTCAGTAAATGATTACCAACTATCTCTTTTGATAGACTAGCCAGCATCCCTCACTCTTATACAGAAATAATAGCCCAATTTTGTTCAGTGAAATACTCCTTCTTTCACTCTCATCTGATGATGCTTAGATTATATCAATAATAATGCCATACCTGGTCTGGCTAATGAGAACATTACATCCTCAGCTACCATGATGGGTCAGGGATGGATAAGCAATTAAAACTAATGACTTTTGCTTGAAACACAGAGAGACAGAGACAGAGAAATATAGAGAAAAGCTCTCTTATCTTCTTATCTTCTGGCCTGGATTAGTTGGAGCCAGGTTGCCACCAAGAGGAGAAGGCTGAGCTGACAACCAGAAAAACAAACCATGGGAAGTAGAATGGAAGGATGGAGAGACACCAGGACCTGACAATCATTTGTGACATCATTTGAGCCTGGAACCAGCCACACATGAAGCAGACAACCCCTTAGCTTTTTAAGTTCTTAAGTCAATGAATTCCCTTTTTTATGTTTGTTTAAATATTTTGCTAGGGATTCTTTTACTCAATATTGAAGTAATAAGACTTAGACATAGTTCTAACATAGTGAAAGTATTTTTAAAATACAAAACACATAGGCTATTCCCCCAGGAAATTTACATGCTAGGTAAAATAGTACATATGGTACCCAGGGGTAGACATTCATTGTTATGAATTAAACAACCTGTCACTCTGATAAGTTTTCATGAAAATTAAGACTATAGAGCCTGACAAGTTCTCATAGCTTCACAGGAAAAAGAACTGGGGTTACCCAAGGTCCCATTTTTAATCCTGGCTACTGAGTACAAAAAGGACCCATTTCAATGATGATGTGAGAACCTTGTTAGAGCAGATTTAGAGAGACCTTGAAACCTCCACCCACCACCATCATTTCTGGCTTTATTGTTCACAGTGCATGGAACTTTAGATTCTGAATTCTAAGTTCTTCAGGGTAAAGACCTAACACTGGAATCTCAGCTACACAAAGCACAAAGACTGTCAGAGATGCTACATAAATTATACACAGCAGCAGTGATGAGAGGAAGGCATTACAAAGAAATTGTGCTCCTCGGAGTTTTATGAACATAATATTTCAAATCGAAACTAGACAATCTGGGAAACAATTTGTACTACATAAGAATGGTAAAACTAGGGAGTTAAAGTCTGTGTTTCTAATATGTTATGATTAACGTAGGAATGGAAATAGAAATTTTATGATCTGGATCACTCTCCCTCAGTGGAATAATGTCTCATACTTATTTTTGTAAACTATATGGAAACTAATCTTCAGATTAAAAGCCCAAATCTTTCCATGGAGCCATTTCTTCTATGTCCTATATATCTAGAAAATTAGCATATAAGCTAATAAGATAAAAACTTTACATTTTTAAAGCTATTCAGTTTTGATGTTCTAGTTTGGAAAAAAAATTGAAATTACAAAGATATGTTATTTTTCAAAGTTTGGCAGAAAATGGTACAAGCAAAACTGGAAGATCATAAAAGATGAACAAATGGAAGGTACAGACGTAAATCAAATGCTGTCTTCTAAAGCAATGGTCCCCAACATTTTTGGCATCAGAGACCGGTTTTGTGGAAGACAATTTTCCACAGACCAGAGGTGGGGAGTATGGTTTCGGGATGATTCAAGTGCATTACATTTATTGCACACTTCTATTTCTAATATTATTATACCAGCTCCACCTCAGATCATCAGGCACTAGATCCCAGAGTTTGGAGACCCTACTCTAAAGTTTTCTCCATTTTCTCTCTCTACTTCCCCTAGCAAAAAAAAAAAAAAAAAAACATTGAAATGGTCCATAATTCTTCACATATGGTCCCATCACTTCGTGGCAAATAGATGGGGAAACAATGAAAACAGTGACAGATTGTTTTGGGAAGGCTCTAAAATCACTGCAGATGGTGACTACAGCCATGAAATTAAAAGACACTTGTTTCTTGGACAAAAAGCTATGACCAACCTAGACAGTGTATTAAAAAGTAGAGACATTGCTTTGTGACAAAGGTCCATCTAGTCAAAGTTATGAATTTTCCAGTAATCATGTACGGATGTGAGAGTTGGACCATAAAGAAGGCCGAGCACCAAAGAATTGGTGCTTTCAAATGGTGCTGGAGAAGACTCTTGAGAGTCCCTTAGACAGCCAGGAGATCAAACCAGTCAATCGTAAAGGAAATCAACCCTGAATATTCATTGGAAGGACTGGTTCTGAAGCTGATGCTCCAATACTTTGGCCACTGGATGTGAGGAGCCAACTGATTGGAAAAAACCCTGATTCTGGGAAGATTGAGGACAGGAGGGGAGGGGGACAATGAGAATGAGATGGTTGCATGGCAACATTGACTCAATGGGCATGAGTCTGAGCTAGCTCCAGGAGATGGTAAAGGACAGGGAAGCCTGATAAGCTGCAGTCCATGAGGTCTCAAAGAGTGGGACACGACTGAGTGACTGAACAACAGCAAAGTGCAGTTACTTTTACCCTGTAAAATGTCCAGTTCAGATCAGATCAGATCAGTCGCTCAGTCGTGTCCGACTCTTTGCGACCCCATGAATCACGGCACGCCAGGCCTCCCTGTCCATCACCAACTCCCAGAATTCACTCAGACTCATGTCCCTCGAGTCAGTGATGCCATCCAGCCATCTCATCCTCTGGCGTCCCCTTCTCCTCTTGCCCCCAATCCCTCCCAGCATCAGAGTCTTTTCCAATGAGTCAACTCTTCGCATGAGGTGGCCAAAGTACTGGAGTTTCAGCTTCAGCATCATCCCTTCCAAAGAAATCCCAGGGCTGATCTCCTTTAGAATGGACTGGTTGGATCTCCTTGCAGTCCAAGGGACTCTCAAGAGTCTTCTCCAACACCACAGTTCAAAAGCATCAATTCTTCGGCGCTCAGCCTTCTTCACAGTCCAACTCTCACATCCATACATGACCACAGGAAAAACCATAGCCTTGACTAGACGGACCTTTGTTGGCAAAGTAATGCCTCTGCTTTTGAATATGCTATCTAGGTTGGTCATAACTTTCCTTCCAAGGAGTAAGCGTCTTTTAATTTCATGGCTGCAGTCACCATCTGCAGTGATTTTGGAGCCCCCCAAAATAAAGTCTGATACTGTTTCCACTGTTTCCCCATCTATTTCCTACGAAGTGGTGGGACCGGATGCCATGATCTTCATTTTCTGAATGTTGAGCTTTAAAGCCAACTTTTTCACTCTCCACTTTCACTTTCATCAAGAGGCTTTTTAGTTCCTCTTCACTTTCTGCCATAAGGGTGGTGTCATCTGCATATCTGAGGTGATTGATATTTCTCCTGGCAATCTTGATTCCAGCTTGTGTTTCTTCCAGTCCAGCGTTTCTCATGATGTACTCTGCATATAAGTTAAATAAACAGGGTGACAATATACAGCCTTGACGTACTCCTTTTCCTATTTGGAACCAGTCTCTTGTTCCATGTCCAGTTCTAACTGTTGCTTCCTGACCTGCATACAAATTTCTCAAGAGGCAGATCAGGTGGTCTGGTATTCCCATCTCTTTCAGAATTTTCCACACTTTATTGTCATCCACACAGTCAAAGGCTTTGGCATAGTCAATAAAGCAGAAATAGATGTTTTTCTGGAACTCTCTTGCTTTTTCCATGATCTAGCGGATGTTGGCAATTTGATCTCTGGTTCCTCTGCCTTTTCTAAAACCAGCTTGAACATCAGGAAGTTCACGGTTCACGTATTGCTGAAGCCTGGCTTGGAGAATTTTGAGCTTTACTTTACTAGCGTGTGAAATGAGTGCAATTGTGTGGTAGTTTGAGCATTCTTTGGCATTGCCTTTCTTTGGGATTGGAATGAAAACTGACCTTTTCCAGTCCTGTGGCCACTGCTGAGTTTTCCAAATTTGCTGGCATATTGAGTGCAGCACTTTCACAGCATCATCTTTCAGGGCATTTAATAAAGTGAGATAAAGAGAAAAGACACTCCAAAACAAAGGGGGCAAAGCATGTAAGCAACTTTCCTATCCACTGTCTCGTCATAGAGTTTAGCCCATCATAAGCATTAATATTGGTTTGACAAAATTATTTATGTATTAAAATTTTTTAATGACATCCTTCTGAGAAAATGAGAAAATATTATTTTTATTTCAGTGTGGGGATAAAAAGAACACGATAAGATAACTGCTTATTGGAGGTCAGATAATGCAAATGACTTAAGATGAGTTACCCCCCATTTCCCATTGACCACCTGCACCTTCTCCTGGGTTTGATATTTCAGTTAATATCACCACCCACAAGGCCCCTCTTGCTGAAATTGTCAGAGTTAAGCATAACCCCCTCTGCTACTTCCCGTCCTATACAAGTTGTCACTAGTTGCTACTGACTTGGCCCTTCTCTGACCCCACAGCCGTAACCTTGGTCCATCTTTGTCTCTCACCAGGACATTCAGAAAGTCAGTTGGTTACCAACCCGTCATACTTCTGAGCATTGCATTGTGCCAGATTCTGAGCAAAGGGCAAGCAGTTCTGGAAAAGAAATTATAGGATTTCCTGCTCAAAAAAAAAGAAGAAAACAAACTTATAGTCTCAAGGGGATGATAGAAAGTATATCGAAGTGCTACAATAGAAGTAAAAAGAGGTTGCTGTGACTGCACAGAGTTCAGGCATCCATCAGTTTTCTCACTGACAAATATTTTCATGTTGAACAAACTATGCCAGGCATTAGGCTAGCACAACTGGAGAGCAGCTGTGATCAAGACAATTAAGTTTATACTCTACCCATGAAGCTTATACTTTCATGGAGGTTACAGACCAAAATTTGCATAGACAATGAGATAGATGATAGGTAAGTAGGTAGATAGGGGTGTGTGTGTGTGAGAGAGAGAGAGAGAATCAAGTAATATTAGTGTCTCTAAAGAAAAACGCATCAAGGAGAGAGATCAGTGCAGGTGTTAGTATAGGCAGTGATCAGAGAATGCATCTCTGAGGCGGTCCAATTGGAACTGAGACCTGGAAGAAGTGAGGGAAGATGTCAGACAGATAACTCTGCAAAAACTTCCAGGCAGAAAGCACAATAAGTACACAAACCTGTGACGGAAATGTGCATTTCCCTCCAACCAGGACCCAAGGACAATCTCAGGAAGATGAAGCACAAGCTAACCTGAAGGATGAGTGAGTTGCCAGATGGAAATGGAGATGGAGTGCATTATAGCCAAGGGCAGATGCGGGCAGAACTCAGCCAGGAAAAAAGGAACATTTTATTCTGTTGCTCCAAGTGCTTAGAATTACCTAGGTACCAGCTAATCTTGGTTCTGGGCCATGAGCTTCCTACCCAGTGAACTCTCCAGGGTTTATGCCTCATCTTTGCTTGATTTAAACTGTCTTTCTACACCAGCACATCACCCACAAAAGCTGTGATCAGATGCTTCTTATTAAAAGTTGACCCAGTCAGGCTCCACGGTTAAGGCTTTGGCTCTTTTCCAAAGATTGATTGGCCTGAAGTTCTTGATGAAGGTAAGGGGCTGGGCAAACCTCAGACCTGGCCCACAGACCCCCAGCGATGTGCTGGGTAGCTCCCTGAGAATGGCCACCCTCCTTTCTGAGCAATAAGTCAAGACAAGGGGTCAGGCCTTGCTCTGTTTCACTGATTCTTTACAAGAATAAACACAGCCTCAGTTTCTCCTTCTGTTATATAAGCACCAATAGTTTGTGCCCTCCTCCAGCTTTCCAGGGCTCAAGGAGGGTAATTACACAAAGTCTGGAAAGCCTGGTGAACTCCTGCTACAAGGCTTCCTGTAAACACCAGACTAAACCTTCAGCAGTGGGCAGAGGGTTGATTTCCATTTATACGTCAGTACTCTTTATTTTTTGCTACAGAAGCAATTCCATTGCACTAGAATTCACGACTGGAGGAAAAAATCAGTCCTGATTTTGCTTCCGTGTAATCAAGAAACAGACAGCCCACAGATCTATCCCAGAGGAAGCCAGAAGGGGCCAGGGGAAGTATCACCAGGCAGAAGGAGCCAGGCGGGGGAGGTGGGGGACTGCCAAGACAGCATGAAAAGGAAGACATGGTTCAGCCAGACCACAAGAGGGGAAAGGAATGCGGGATCACAGAGTGATTAGGCAAACACCCCTCATTACACTCACATTCCCAGGAACAGGAGGCCTGGAGAAGCATCCATAATACCCTGAGCAACTCATCCTCGCATGTCTTAAACCAATGACTTCTCCTCGTGATCCCCTTTAGTCAACAGAATCACCCACGTCACTGTCACCTTGCTAAGAGCTTGAGTGGCCTCCTTGATTCCCCTCATCCCTCAGAATCAATCAGCCACTAAGAAAGGAACTGGTGATACATGAGGTAGGGCTTTAAAGACAACTTGTAACTGGGCAAATGGGACTGTTCTGCCCAGAAAGTAGCCAAGCCAGATGGCACCAGGCTCCTGGAAGGCAACTGCCTGCCCAGCATTTGCTCCAGTCTCTGACCACCTCACCTGTTCTCCAGATCCTGCTCTAGGCTCCCATTTTCCCATCTGAGGTGGATGACTGCTTATGAAACCTTGGGCTTCTCACCCAGGGGCCACGCCCACTGGACGCATTTCGGGCACTGCCCTCACACTGAGGAAGGCACACCAGCTCCTCCTCCGCAGTTTGAATGAGTCCTTAATTCGTCTCATCACCTGCAGTTAACACCTAGGTACAGTGCTGCTAGGGATTCCCTGGTAGCTCAGCTGGTAAAGGATCCACCTGCAATGTAGGAGACCCTGGTTCGATTCCTGGGTCAGGAAGATCCCCTGGAGTAGGGATAGGTTACCCATTCCAGTATTCTTGGGCTTCCCTGGTGGCTCAGATGGTAAAGAATCTGCCTGCAATGTGGGAGACCTGGGTTCGATCCCTGGGTTGGGAAGATCCCCTGGAAGGCATGGCAACCCACTCCAGTATTCTTGGCTGGAGAATCTCATGAACAGAGAAGCCTGGTGGGCTACAGTCCATGGGGTCGCAAAGAGTCGGACACGACTGAGCGACTAAGCACAGCACAGCAGCTCAGCACTCCTGTGTGTGTCCCACGCCATTCTGAGCACCAGGGACCTGGGTGCATAAGATGGAGATTTCCACTCCCAGGAAGCACATGTGCTATAAACAGTAGAAGGGTCCACAGAAAAGAAGTGGTGATGGTGTGTCTGATGACTTTAGATAGGTGGTCAAGGAAGACCTCTCAGAAGAGATGGCGTTTATAAGATGAGAAAGAGCCTGTGGGGCACCAATGTTGGGGAACAAAGTGCTGGAGGCAGAGTGGGGGAGAAGAGTTCAAATGTCCTGGGGCCAGATCAAGTGTAGGTGAAAAGCAGAGGGAGCTTGTGTGGCTGGAGCAGAGGGAAGAGGGGACTGGTAGGGGACAAGGTGAGAAGTTCCTCAGGCACCAGATGTGCTAGGGCCTCCTCAGCTATGGTAGGGATTTAGGGTTTGTACATGAAATGGGAAGAGACTCAAACAAAGCAAAGGGAGTGTCTTGCCACTCACACTGTTCATTGATCCAGGGTAGATGAGGCGCAATCAGGGAAGCTGGAAGAAGACTCGAGGAGCTGCGTGGACTGCAGACATATTTATTCTCTCCAGGCAGCAGCAGCAGCAGCAGCGAGTCTTCAAAGACTGCTGATACACTAAGACAGACAAAAGTGGCCCATGGCCAAGTGGGCACACAAGCCCAGTGCTACCAAGGTCAGCAATATCGTTTACAGAACAGAAGGTATGAGGCCATGAGAGAGTGGGACAGGAGAGCCTGACTGAGCCTGTGTTGTCAGTTAATTTCTCCACAATCCACTCCTCGGGTCTTCTGTCCCACTGTTTACACAGACTCGACCCCCTGTGGCTTTTTTTCTGGTGCACACAGCTGCTTGCACCCACATTCCACAACAACAGTAAGGGCTACAACAACAAACCACTAGAGGGCAGGCTGCACAGCTGCTACAGAGCAAAACCCAGCGCCGGGTACTGGACAGGCTGGCCCACCTCTCCTGCAGTGTGTCTCCAGTTAGGCGTTGCACGTCACGGATTTCTTACATCCTGTGGCTCCACGTGGAGCATAATAGGGAAATTCATGACAGGCCACAGGGAGAGTATAAATGCACCTTTCAACACTGAGGCAGCTCCCTGTGGTCCTGGCCAGGTCACATGCACAGGAGGGGGCCAGGGGCTTGTCACCCAGGGTACAGTCTGAAAGTCATGTTGCAGCCTCTGCCCGCATGGGGCTGGGAGAGCTACCCAACGCATGGGGTGGGCCTTTATCTTCCATGGCCAAGTCCAGTCCACCATCTGTCCCTGTGCAATCTCCGTTGGGGCTGGCAACAAGATATTACCTTGGGTTCCACAGCCAGGTTTTCGGAGAATATCTGTTGTTGCCATCTGCAGTTGTATCAGCGCAGCGGCTCGATTCAGAAGAGCCTCGACCAGGGAGGCTGCATGGTTTTTCATTGAGGACCCGTAAAACCCCCCATAGGCATCAGGTCCACCACTTTAAGGAGGGGGGGAATCAATAGACAGCCGCAAGCCTTGCTTTAACAAACCATTGTATCACTCAATCATGCCTGATGCCTGTGGGTGATATGGGACATGAAATACCCATTGAATTCCCAGCCTCTTTGCCCAGTCTCGCCCTTCCTTTCTGGTGAAATGAGTACCCTAGTCACTCTCTGTAATCAGAGGACAGCCATACATGGCTATCAGTCAGTCAAGCACCTTAAGTGTACAGCATTGGTCAGCGGCCTTGCATGGCCAAACAGCAAACCTGTAGCTGTATCTACAGTTATTAAAGTGAAGCTGGCATCCTCTGATAGTGGCAGAGGCCCTACAAAGTCCACTTGCCACCGAGTCAAAGGAACTCTCCCCTCACCACCTGTCCATCAGTGGCTGCCAGCCTGCAGGGATGAAGCGCTTCCTGGGCACGTGTGGAATAATTATGGCAGGCATCTGCTATTTCTCTCCAAGAAATAGGAAGATCCCACCCTCTTGCAATTGCCTACTTGGTTTTTGTCCCTGCTTGATGGTAGGTGCCAGTGTAGCCAAGGCATCACCTCATTAGGAAGAACTTGTTTCACCCACATGATTACATTTTTTTTAATCTGAGGTTACAACCTTTACAGTACACTGTCTACATCATAGGATACAGCTCTACAGTACACTGTTTTACATCTGCAAAAGAATCAGAGATTAATCAGTAGCACGTCATCAATATAATTAAACAGTTTCACTGATGCAGGGCAGTTCCATTCTTCCAAATTTCTTGCAACCATGCCATATTGTTGGGCTATGCAGATATCCTTGGAAAGGACTTGGAACATCCACTGATACCCTTCCCAAGTGAATGCAACTGATCTTGACTCTCAGCAGCTATAACTATGGAGAAACAAGCATCAGTAAGTCCACCACATAGTGATGAGTGCCCAGCGCTGTAGTTAACTGGTCCATCAAGCCATGGATAAATGGCATAGCAGCATGCACAGGTGGCACTATTTTATTCAGTTCCCCGTAGTCCACAGTCATCCACCAAGAGCCATCAGGCTTCCAGACGGGCCACATAGGCAAGTTGAATGGGCTTTGTGTAGAACATACAACGTCCACTTTTGTTAGCTCGGCAATGGTGGCATCTATTTCTTTATGGCCACCTGGTAGACGACATGGTCTCACAGTCACTGCCCTCCGGGGTGTCGGCAACACCTGTGGGGGATGCTTGGCATATCCCCTCATGACTGCCTTCGCAACATGCACTGGAGACGGAATTCCCCACAGAGGTCCACAGCACAAGACCTTGAAGATTTCTATCTCCAAAATATATTCCAGAACTGGGGACACGTACACGGTGTACACTTGCACAAAAAGTCACCGGGTTTCCAATGTCAAGGACACAACCTTTACTTCAATGTTTTGGCCACCATAGCCATCAATATGTGCACTGCAGCCAGGAAACTGTTCTGGTTTGTCATGTACCAGGCTGCATTCAGCACTGGTGTCAACCAGGGCCATTACTCTTTGTACATTGGTCAGTGACCAGGGAATTGCAAGTTTCACATGGAGCCTCCAGTCCCCACTTGGGCTCTCTAGGCAGGCACCTTGGTTTGAGCCCTATTCAAAATGGAACAGGGCATCAGCAGAGACATCTCCAGTTGGCATAAAGTCCTCTATCTGAACTGCCTGTTCCTCATGCTGTGGGCGCTTTCCACACTTAGTAAACTGCTGCTCTGGTCTCAATTGCTTCCACAGCTCTAGGAGTACAGCATTAGTTGCTTGTCAATTTTATTTCTGTCAAGTCCTGCTGCTAGTGCATCAGCCCACATTTGCGCCTGTGTCACCGAGACAGGGCATTTGTCAGCTCGGCTGACCTTCAGGGTTTTCACAGCCCTAACCCCTTTAGCCTGACAGCCTGACACGGCCCCTTTGTTTTTCTCAAGCTAGCCAGATGGGGTGCCCCAAATAGGGTGTAAGTACAGCAGGCAAGGATCCAAAATAGGTGGGCTGAGCATTGGTTAAAATGGCATCTCGAATACAGCCAGTAAAACGTTCATCATATGGGCTCCGGGCATTTAGGTTAAACATGCCCTATCTCATGCCCAATTCTCTCACCACTTGGGTTAACTCAGCATAAGTGTGCCATTTACTCACGGAATCCAGGAACTCTCCTGCTTTCGTCCACATGGTGCAGATGGCCGCATCAATCATTTCATCAGGCTGTGTGTTTGATTAGGTGCACCCTGCATGAGTTGCCTGGCATTCTGTAATCTCAGTCTAAGACACCATAGTCCCCAAGGCCATGCAGCTCTTGTTCTAGAAACTGCACCTGTTGCTCTAGTTCCTCTGCCCATCTCTGCAGTTTGCACACTCACATAGCATCACGGAGAGCATTCTCCATGTTCAACAAAGTCCACCCCATAGTGTTGGTGGCAGCGCATGCTGCTTTATCTGGCAAGTGAGACCTCGCCGCTTATAAGGCTTTTTCAATACTTTTTGTACACTCACGCAGCATCAGGGAGAGCATTCTCCATGTTCGCCTTCAAGTCAGTCAATAAAACCCACCTCACGGTGTTAGCAGCAGTACCTACATGCTGCTTTGTCCAGCAAGCGAGAGCTCACTGCCTATAATGTCTTTTCAATATCATCCAATGACCCATTCACCACCTCCCAGTCTTCCCTTGGGACCCACGCCAAGAGGACAGTGGCCACCGGGTACCAAATGCACTGTGGTGGCCACTGGCTTCTTCCTTCCATTGGAGCCGCAGGCTCCCCTACCTGCTGGATATCCTGCTGACTGAGCCAGTTGTCTTGCCACTCAAATTGTTCCCTGATCCCAGGGTAGATAAGGTACAACCAGGGAAGATAGAAAAGACTCAAGGAGGTGTGGGGACTGCAGACCTGTTTATTCTTTCTGGGCAGCAGCAGCGGCGAGTCTTCAAAGACTACTGATAGACTAAGACAGACAAAAGTGGCCCGTGGCCAAGTGGGTGCACAGGCCCAGTGCTACCAAGCTCAGCAACGTCGTTGTTTACGGAACATAAGACATGAGGTCGTGAGAGAGTGGGACAGGAGAGCCTGACTGAATCCGTATTGTCGGTTAATTTCTCCACAGAGAGTCACTTGTGCTAGTTTGGATGTATGTATTTTTTAAAGATCATTATGGCTGCTGTGTAGAAGGCAAACAAAAGCAGAGATGAACCCGGAGGCAACCACAGGGTCCACGTGAGGGCAGCGGGGGGCTTGGGGGTGTCACCATGAAGATGGGGGTCCTTCCTATAGCTGGCCCATGTGGGCTTCACCCATCCACAAGGACATCTTCCTCACTTTTGCCCAGACTATCAGAGCAGCCTCTGAATTCTGCCTTTGTACTCCCCAATCACTCCCGCATCGGATCAACTCAGAGCACCACCTGGCAATACATCCTGAATTACAGCTGTGAAGACTCTGCTCAATATCTATCCAACCCCAGGCTCGCTTCTCCCTTATTCACACATCCCCATGACCCAATTTGGGTTAATGAGATGCACAGGGTATGGCTTCCCAGAAAGCCATTGCTTTTCTGATACAAACAGTAACAGATCAGCTGGCACCAGATCTTCACCTCGTTTTGCCTGTGGTACACATCCCATGCCCAGGGGTGCCTGGGGGTGGACCCACATGTTAAGGATGGTGGCACATGGAGCTGGAAGGGGCCTGGTCTGGCATCGCTGAGCCCCCAGATCATCCCTGGACAGCCCCGCTTTGAACACACTGTTAGCAAAGGAATATAAACCTCTATCTGGTTACACCAGTGTCGCTGGATTTCTGTTGAAAGCAGCAGAACACGTCCTCACCAAAGCAAGGAGGGGAGTTCATTCACCTGCAGCAACAGCAGGCTTTAGTTCCAAGTGTATCGCCTGAAAACAAAGGGAGAATCAGGCTCTGGGGGACCGGTAAGTCACTATCTCGTGAGAGGTTTCAGGGCTGCCGTCTCTCGACTTCTGGAGGGTAACTGCTACACTATGGCACATACAGACAGACATGCTAGGCAAGATCATTGGGCCAAAGCCCAAGGATGCAGGACACCAGACGGGTTCAATCTGGATGCCTGGATTCCCTCCCTTAAATTCAGTGCATCCTGGAAGCATCTAGAGACGGCTCTGAGCGAGTTCAAGCTCCAGAGCAGTCTTCTAAAGACAAACCACTTTCCTCACCTGCGCTGCATCAGAGACCAAAGAGAGTCTGAAACACAGACACAAGACTCACCCTCCAGGGTCCAGAAGACCTTCCGAGGGGGAACCACAGCAGGATGGAGGCTATCGGGCAGACAAGTACATGACAGACCCTGGGTATTGGCCCAGATGCAAGGCAAGCAGCATCCAAAGAGCCTTTGATGGCTGGAAAAGGCAAGGTTTCCCAGCAGGAGGAGAGCAGCACATATGAATCAGTAGAGATCACATACAGATAGATTTCAAGTCAATTGGCCTGGGGTGTGGCCTAGGACTCTGCATTTCTAACAAGCTTAGGGTCTACTGGGCCCTGGACCACACTTTAAATACCAGGAGGTGGAGCCAGGGTTAGGAAGTGGAGTTCTGTAGGGGTAACGGGAGATGCAGATGTCTTGTTTGTATCCGTGTGTATCTGTGTATACGTGTCTGTGTGTGTCTGTATGTATGCCTATATGTGTGTGGTATGCACATAGGCAGGCTCATATTTTGACAGAAGGGGTCAGTGCTAAGAATCAGACAAGTAAGAAATAAAGAAGCTGTAGTTTTAGTGGTCATTCTAATAGTGGGCAGGTTACTTTCATAGAATCTCAAGAACTCCCTGAAGAAAGAGACACCCTTAGGAGACCTACCAGCTGACATCACCGCAGTGACTAAGGAGAGGACTCTGGTTCCCGCCTTGGTCTGGGGGCCACAATCCACAGACCCGACTAGAGGCTACCGATACCTCCCCACGCCAGGCAGCTGTAACCAGGACTGACAGCTTGAATCAAGTCAGTTCCTGGATTCTTGGACTTGACACAGGAGAAAAATAAATAGACCCCAGGAAAGTCGATGCATTTCTGCAGTAGCAAGCTGGTGCCAAGCCATTTCACCTAAAAATAAAAAGAAACTTGACCTCAGTCTGAATTCTAAGCCAGTAAACCACACAGATTGCTTACCTCTCCAATCAGTCAAAACAATAAAGCTTTTTCATTTGAAAGAAAGTAAAAGTGCAGAAAGGGCCTGGCATTCTGAAAATTGTTTCAGATTGACTACGATACCAAGCATGCCCACACTTCTCTAAAACTTAACCTGTACCAGCCACTCCAATACTCAGTCACAAGAATGTGGTTTTTCTTTTTGGGTTGTTTTTTTTTTTTTGGACAGGAAGAAAAAAATGTGGACAGGAGAAAAAAAAAGACTAAGAGAAGAGGAAATGGAAGAGCTGGATTGGGCTTGTCATTTGCTTTTGGAAGCCTGTCTGAGACTGAAGAAAACACCCTGGTGTCTTCCATCCACCCTCCTGCTTTTTTAAAGCTGCACTGAAACAGTATTTGAATCAACAGAGATAAACAGTACAGAGAGATGCTTTGGGATGGGTCATGTGTGCTGAACGGGGCACACAGAGCCCAAAGCTGGGACACCTTGAGGTTCAGGATTAAACCTGAATGTCCTGTGAAGCCTATATTTCCTTTTTTTATTTTGTTTTCTTTCTTTTCCCAAATTCTGGCGTCCTCACAGGAGTCAGCCTGGGATGGAGACCCAGGAAGGAGCTCACAGGTTCCCCGACTCCATCCTGACTGTGGCCAGGCAGCCGAGTCCAGACAGGAAGATGCACCTGTTTTCTCCTCCAGCCTCATCCAAGGTGCCACTGGCCACAGACTCTGTGCTGGGATACCAGAGGTCTCGGCTGGTTCTCAGGAGGCATTGATTTCTTCACAAGCCAAAGAAAGTCCCTTCTGCTCTTACCTCTTATTACGGGCATAAATCCATCTACCATCCTGTCAGCAGAGAGCTCGTGCCCATCCATCTCTGTGAAGGAGGGAAGAAATTAAACTTTGGTACAATATAGATAAGAAAATGTCGGAAAGTTAAGGGGGGTTCCAAGCAAATGTACTGAAAAGTGAAATGAGATGTTTTCAAACAGTATTTCTTACCACCCTCATGAGTATAGAATGGCTCTGAATCTAAGACATGTTGGGAAAGGAGAGATTCAGGAACCAGGGGCTTGCCAAGTTTTCAATCCATTTGTTCTGAAGTCATCTTCACAGAGTGACCAAGCCTTGCTCATTGCTGCTTGGGTGTCTGGGGCCTCAAATGAAGGTTTTGTTAAATGCACTTCCTGCTCAACTCCAGCCTGAAGAACCTTGAGGATACACAGAGGGGTCTGCAGGGTAAGTCTGATAAGAACCAAAGCAAAAGATCCATTCTCATATTGCCAGTGAATGCAGAAAGGCATTTTCTGTTCAGCCCTTCTGACAATAAAACATTCAGGAACTCACCTGAAGAGGTACCCCAAAATGCTATGTTGAAAGAATAAGTTAAAAGCGAGGAAGTAACAGATGAAACTAGGAAAAAGAACAGAGAAGTCACGTGGAACAAGATGAGATCAAGAAGTCCCATGGAAAGGACTTCCCTGGTGGTCCAATGGTTAAGACTCTATACTTCCAATGCAAGGGCAATGAGTTCAATCCCTGGCTGGGGACTAAGACCCCAAGCAGCCAAGTAGAAAAAGAAAAAACAGAAGGCTGGGAGAGAATGGACCTGATGGAAGTGGGCAGAAGGTTCAGGAGAGAGATGTTTGGGGAGGTGCCCTGAGTCCAGCTCATGGTACACACAACTTCTCCAGATTCCTTCCAGAGAGGCTGGCAGGGGCTATGGGAGCAATAGTGCTGGGCTGTAGTGAAAAGAAGACTAAGTGGTGACTGGAGGCCAGCATCCAGTCCTGGGTGGTGGGGGAACTTCTCTCACAGTACCCATTCTGGAAATGCTTACTGAGTGTCTGCTCTGTGCTGAGGACAATGATGTGCATTAGGGTTCATGCATGCATGCTAAGTCGCTTCAGCTGTGTCTGACTCTTTGGGACCCTACGGACTGCAGTCCTCCAGACTCCTCTGGCCATGGGATTCTCCAGGCAAGGATCCTGGAATGGGTGCCATGCCCTCCTCCAGGGGATCTGCCTGACCCAGGGACCAAACCTGCATCTCCTATGGCTCCTTCATTGGAGGTGGATTCTTTACAACTGAGCCACCAGGGAAGCCCAAGTAGTAAGGTACAGTGATGAATAGGAGACCAGATTTTGCACTTGCAGAGCTGATGATCTAGAATAATGCCTTAAATACATATACATATTTAAATGTATAAATATATATGTATACATATATATATATATATACACAAACACAATTGCAAAAAGCGTTACAAAGTAGGAAGGACAACACTATTAAAAAGCTTCTCAGGGATACCTGACCTTATCTAGGGTTTAAGAAACATCTCCCTGAGGAAATGAAGAAGGAAAATGGAGGAAGGAGAGGAGATAACAAAAAGAGAGTTACTGAGTATTTACTGTGTACGCAGCACCGTTGTAAGCCTTTAGCACGTATTAACTCACTTCATCCCTACAACTCTGCGAAACATGTATTGTTATTACCCCCATTTGATCAACAGGAAGACTGGGGCACAGAGATGTCAAGTAGCTGGGCCCAAGGTCACTCTCCCGGGTATTGCTCATGTTTTTAATGTCACTGGCACTGTCTTTAAAAGATTTCAAGTAACTTTAAAAAGGAGGTGGAAGACTAAAGCAAATACCGTTTTGAGTTTTCAGTCTGTCCAAGCTCCAAATCACTCTGTCCCACAGGAGAGGCAGCAGCCAGGCCCATGAGGGCTGCCCAGGCAGCAGCATGGGCTGTGGTCAGAGGCTCCCCTTTGCCCTGCAGTGTCTGTTGAGAGTGGACTCTGGGGCCAGCCTGCCTGGGCTCCAATCCCAACTCCGGCCCCCACACGAGGAGAGGTCTGGGACAGGAACTCCCCTCTCTGTGCTTCCATTTCATCATCTGTAAAGTGGGAATGAGTTGAGCCCCTCTATCACAGAGCGGTCTTGAGGATTAGATGAGTCATTGTACATAAAACACAGGGGACCATCTCGGGTATATATTTAGAGCTGTATAATAGCTCGGAAGTTTGCCTGACATGCATGGCCCATGAGACTTCAACACCTTCAAATGTTCCCGTTGAGCAAAAATCCAAAGTGAAGAACAAGAATTCTCAGGAAAGAGTACAGATGGAGCAGAAGCCCCACACCTGATAGAAAACCAAGCATCTGCCACCTCTGCCCCTCCCTTCATTCATTCCATCACCCAGCACACACCTGTGAAAACCTTCACTGTGCCAGCCCCTCTCAGGCAAATGCCACCTCTGCCCCTCCCTTCATTCATTCCATCACCCAGCACACACCTGTGAAAACCTTCACTGTGCCAGCCCCTCTCAGGCAAATGTGAAGTGTGTAACTGAGGTTTTAACCTTGTAAGGAAGTCCAGGAATCTTGAACCCCAGGGGAACCTCCACCTTTTACCCCATCCATCAATCACCAAGGTCAGGTAGAGGGAGACTAGCTCAGTCATTAAGGCATGAGCTTGAGAATCTGACAAGAGTTCCCACCAGCCAGCTGTGTGACCTTAAACAAGCTGCTTAACCTCTCTGGGCCCCCATCTCAATATCTGTCAATGGAGACAATAATATTCACATCTTAGAGTTAGGGTTTCATAGGTGGCACTCGTGGTAAACAACCCACCTGCCAATTCTGGAGACCTAAGAGATGCTGGTTTGGTTCCTGGGTCAGGAAGATCCCCTGGAAGGGGGCATAGTAACCCACTCCAGTGTTCTTGTCTGGAGAATCCCCATGGACAGAGGAGCCTGGCAGGTAACAGTCCGTAGGGTTGCAAAGAGCTGAATATGACTGAAGTGACTGAGTGCACACACACACACACATACACACTTCTTAGAGTTAATATAAGGAATAGATGAGTTAAAATATGTTTGGAACTGGGTCTAACACATGGAAGTGCTCGATATTGTCATTATTTTCTCACTGAAGTCTACGATGTTTAAAGGAGACATGTGTTTAGCACTGTGCCCTGTGTATATAGCAAATGCTCAATAAAGAGTAGCTCCTCGCCCCCAGGCAAGGTGGTATGAGAGTACTAGCGAAGCCTCTCAGGAAGCCTTCCATTCTAACAGGGAAAGAGCTGTTGGGCAAGGACTGGAGGATGCTTCATGGGAAGGTAGGGTGTTATTCATCCTTTGATCATGCAACAAAGATTTATTGAACAGCGTCTAAAGTGCTGGAAAGTCAATATCATAACAGCAGCTAGTGAAAACTTGGAAAATAACTGCTATGCAAGGCCCAAGACAAGTATTCCTGCCACTCCTGCTCTGGGGCTTCTGCAGAATCCTCGGTCCCCAGGACCCCTTCCAAGGCCTCCATTTCAAAGGGCTGGTACCCCTGCACTCCTGGTTGCTAGTGTCTGAAACATGCTCCCCCTCCACAGGCTAATGGAGAAGAAGGTGAAAGTGTTAGTCTCTCAGTTGTGTCCAACTCTTTGCAACCCCATGGACTGTAGCCTGCCAGGCTCCTCTGTCCATGGGATTCTCCAAGAAGATTACTGAAGTGGGTTGCCATTCCAGGGGATCTTCTTCCACCCCCCAAGGATCGAATCCGGGTCTCCTGCATTGCAGGCAGATTCTTTACCATCTGAGCCACCAGGGAGATAGAGAAGGTGAACAAGCAAACAGTGAGTTGCCAAACAGTGTGACAAGAGCCAAAATAGTGCTGCTCACAGAAGTAAGGAGGACAGGGCCAACTCCACCTTGTGGCTGGGGGTTCACAACTGGCTTTATCCAAGAAGTGTTGCGAAAACCAGGTATGCCTGGGACAAGCAGAGAAACAGCATCCCAGGGAGAGGGAACATCAGCGGCATGGTGTAGAGTGAAGGAAGGAGCATATCCTCTGAGGAAACACAAGATCACAGAGCACTTGTTAGCATCACGGACAAAGGCTAAGTGTTGGCTGGCCAGGGACGCAGTGAGGTGTCAAGGAAAACCAAGAATCTGGGGAGTGTGTTTGATAAAAATAACCCTGTTAGAGAAGTGGGAGATGGACGGGGGAGGCAGGAGCTGAAAGCAGAGATACTGATGTACAGAAATCCAGGGCGAGAAAGCTGAGGCTCCCAATCTAAGTAAGGACAGAGGAGATGAAAGCCAGGAGGGGAATTTCAAAAGAGGCAGAAAGGATGGATGTGGCAACTGAATGGATGAAGATAAATGAGACAGAGCAGTCAAGGAGGATGGTCAGCTTCCTACCTAATCACGTGGTACACAGGACACCATTCCCCAAGCCAGGGCAGCCAGCTGTGAAGGATGACAGTCAAAGACACACATAGATGGGGCTGGAGGTTGTATAGCCAAGCATCCCTCCTGGGATGTCAACCAGGGGGATTTTTTACAAATGTAAAAAAAGATTACATCACTTCTATCTTTAAATCTTAAAATGGCCCCTGTCCCACTCGGAATAAGATCTAACCCCTGATTTTCTAGGTCACATATTCAGGGCCAGCACCTCTACGGCCTCATCACCTATCCGCACATCCTAGCTTTCTGAACTTCAGTTGCACTGACCTCTTTCTCATCTTGAACCAGACCAGGCTCATATCTGCTCCTATACACTGGCACTTTGCTGTCCTTTCCATGTAATTTGCACTTTTCACCATTTTTCTTTCATTCACGGTGCCTCTCAACTTTCCCTGGCCACCCTATCTGATGTTACTCACCCACCGACACCCTCCCAGCTAGGCTGTAATGTCATTCTTTCCTTTTCTTTAGAGTATGAGATGACCTCAGGTCTGTCTCTGTTTAGTCTCTCCCATTAGGATATAAAAGCCATGAGGATAGAGGGAGGGTCTGTCCTTCATCCTGGTGTTCCTAACCCCCAGAACAACCTGGCTTATAAGAAATCATCGACAGCGATTTCTAAAGAAATGAAGGAACTAGTCTGGATGATCTGCCTGTCCGTGTGTTTGGTTTTCATTTTAGAGGGATACTGAGGGGAAATGAGACATGCTGTGCATCTGTCAGGGTGACAATAAGAAACAGCACACTCAGTGGGACAATGGTACACGCACGCTTAGTCACTTCAGTCGTGTCTGACTCTTTGATACCCCATGGACTGTAGCCCGTCAGTCTCCTCTGTCCATGGCATTCTCCAGGCCAGAATACTGGAGTGGGTTGCCATATCTTCCTCCAGGGGATCTTTCTGACCCAGGGATCGAAACTCCATTGTCTCCTGCACTGGCAGGTGAGTTCTTTACCAGTAGCGCCACCTGGGAAGCTCGAGGACAGTTAAACAAAGGGGCAGTTTATAAAGATGTGGGCAGGGGTGGGGAAATTGACAAGGGATGGCGTCCTACCCTGGGCACAGCCAGGAGTTTCGCTTCCCCAGACAGAAAGGACATCAAGGGAGTCACGACCAGGCTGTGTTACCAGAGTAAGTCAAAGGCACCTGAAGAAGCAGAGACCAGAGCTTTATCGAGAAATGAACCCAGGAGGGAGGGGGCTCACTCTCCCAGCTCCTATCCCCTCTCAGTGCTTCTCAATGGATGAACTAACCAGAACCCTGGAGATGAAGGTCTTGCAGCTCAGCCTCTTAGGCAGAGAGGCAGAGAAGGGTGGAGTGCAGATCTGCAGAAACAATGTTATCTCGCTTGTTATTCCCCCCACCCCAAACTTTCAAAGCCATACAGTAGCAGAGGAGTTATTCACCAAAGTGATACATACAAGACGAACAAAAACAACATATTTCCACCATGCATACAGATTTACAAAAAACAGTCTCCTTTCCCATAACCTCCCCCTGGCCCCTCTGGAGGCTCACCTTCCTCTTCTTCCCGCTGTCCCCCTCCCCGCCTCCCACAGTCTCTCACTGCCCAGGGCTTGTCAGACATGGGAAGCAGCGTGGTGGCTACAATCTGTGGAATCATCCTTTACATGTTGGTACTGCCTCGGGTTGTGGTGCAGAGTTAACTGGAGGCATAAAAAAGAATGGCATTCTGAAATTCTTACTGAGCTCAAAAGCAGCAGGAGGTGGTAGAACAAGAGATGTGAATTTCATGCCCTCCATCACCTGGGCTGCAAGTTTTGAAAATGCAGAATTCCTATAATGCTGACCTTGGCAATGACAGGACTCAGGCTCAGAATTTTCTAAAGGATAAGGACTGCTCTGTGCTTCCCCCACAGATTTGGGTGTCTGTTTCTTAGCACAGAGCCCACTGAGATATGTGGGTGCACATATCTCAGCAATTCACTGAAGTTTTCTGTGTACTTGTTTCTTTGACATTTAATTCAGTGCTTTGCCCCAGGCTTCATATCACAGGCACAATCAAGTATATCTAATAAAACTGTAAATAGAGTCAGTGCTTAAAGCCCTTTTCTTAACATAATGGAAACTTGGGGTGGGGGCACATGCGTGTGTGCTAAGTCGGTTCTGTCTTGTCCAACTCTTTGCAACGCAATGGACTGTAGCCCTCCAGCTTCCTCTCTGTCCGTGGGATTTTCCTGGCAAGAATACTGGAATGGGTTGCCATGCTGTCCTCCAGGGGATCTTCCCCGCCCAGGGATGGAACCCGTGTCTCTTAGTCTCCTGCATTGGCAGGCGAGTTCTTCACCACTAGCGCCACCTGCAGGGAGAAGAGGAAAAGATTCATCTTCAACCTTCACTGCTCCAGCCAGTGGCAGCGATAAGAAAACTTGGCCCCAAAGTTCCAGGCGTCCAGGGGTTGTCGTTTGCTGCTGGTTTTCCCCACATCACTGGAGACTTCTCCACATTAGAAGAAGGATTTCTCTCTGCCACAGTTTGCATTATTAAAATCAAAGATCAGTGCTGGGTTTGGGGAGGGGTTTTATAGGGTCAATTTGATGCCCCCTGAGAAAGTACAGGGTAGCAGCATAGAATCTCATAGCTTTCTCTTTGCAGAGTCTATCCTCAAACTTCAGGAATAGCCCTCAACATGGGATCTCCAAGAACTGTCTGTAGGAACTAGCCAGGTCCTGGGCTCTGTTATGGCACTGCAAGAAGCTACCTGTGGACAGGTAAGGAGCAAAGATGGAAAGAGAGATAAGGAAGGAGAATAGGGCAGGGAAGAAAACAAGGATTTAAATGATTGGTTCACGGGCACTCATCTAGGAAACAGAAGAGGCAGAACTTAGATTCAAGCATGGTTCTATTTGACTCCAAATTCCTTTCTTTATGGGCTTCCCTGATAGCTCAGTTGGTAAAGAATCTGCCTGCAATGCAGGAGACCCTGGTTTGATTCCTGGATTGGGAAGATGCCCTGGAGAAGGGAAAGGCTACCCCCTCCAGTATTCTGGCCTGGAGAATTCCATGGACTGTATAGTCCATTGGGTCGCAGAGTTGGTCACGACTGAGTGACTCACTTTCAGACTCAGACTTCCTTTCTTTGTAACAAACTTTGAGTGTTCCCGGCTAATCTGTTTAACTCTAGTGATTTTCACAAAAGCATTTTTTAATAGGCCTTCAGATCAGAGATCAGATCAGTTGCTCAGTCGTGTCCGACTCTGCGACCCCATGAATTGCAGCACGCCAGGTCTCCCTGTCCATCACAAACTCCCGGAGTTCACCCAGACTCACGTCCATCGAGTCAGTGATGCCATCCAGCCATCTCATCCTCTGTTGTCCCCTTCTCCTCCTGTCCCCAATCCCTCCCAGCATCAGAGCTTTTTCCAATGAGTCAACTCTTCGCATGAGGTGGCCAAAGTACTGGAGTTTCAGCTTCAGCATCATTCCTTCCAAAGAAATCCCAGGGCTGATCTCCTTCAGAATGGACTGGTTGGATCTCCTTGCAGTCCAAGGGACTCTCAAGAGTCTTCTCCAACACCACAGTTCAAAAGCATCAATTCTTCGGTGCTCAGCCTTCTTCACAATCCAACTCTCACATCCATACATGACCACAGGAAAAACCATAGCCTTGACTAGACGAACCTTCGTTGGTGAAGTAATGTCTCTGCTTTTGAATATGCTATCTAGGTTGGTCATGACTTTTCTTCCAAGGAGTAAACGTCTTTTAATTTCATGGCTGCAGTCACCATCTGCAGTGATTTTGGAGCCCAGAAAAATAAAGTCTGACACTGCTTCCACTGTTTCCCCATCTATTTGCCATGAAGTGATGGGACCGGATGCCATGATCTTCGTTTTCTGAATGTTGAGCTTTAAGCCAACTTTTTCACTCTCCACTTTCACTTTCATCAAGAGGCTTTTTAGTTCTTCTTCACTTTCTGCCATAAGGGTGGTATCATCTGCATATCTGAGGTTATTGATATTTCTTCCGGCAGTCTTGATTCCAGCTTGTGTTTCTTCTAGTCCAGCGTTTCTCACGATGTACTCTACATATAAGTTAAATAAACAGGGTGACAATATACAGCCTTGACGTACTCCTTTTCCTATTTGGAACCAGTCTGTTGTTCCATGTCCAATTATAACTGTTGCTTCCTGACCTGCATACAAATTTCTCAAGAGGCAGATCAGGTGGTCTAGTATTCCCATCTCTTTCAGAATTTTCCACACTTTATTGTCATCCACACAGTCAAAGGCTTTGGCATAGTCAATAAAGCAGAAATTGATGTTTTTCTGGAACTCTCTTGCTTTTTCCATGATCCAGCAGATGTTGGCAATTTGATCTCTGGTTCCTCTGCCTTTTCTAAAACCAGCTTGAACATCAGGAAGTTCACGGTTCACATATTGCTGAAGCCTGACTTGGAGAATTTTGAGCATTACTTTACTAGCGTGTGAGATGAGTGCAATTGTGCGGTAGTTTGAGCATTCTTTGGCATTGCCTTTCTTTGGGATTAGAATGAAAACTGACCTTTTCCAGTCCTGTGGCCACTGCTGAGTTTTCCAAATTTGCTGGCATATTGACTGTAGCACTTTCACAGCATCACCTTTCAGGATTTAGAATAGCTCAACTGGAATTCCATCACCTCCACTAGCTTTGTTCATAGTGATGCTTTCTAAGGCCCACTTGACTTCACAGTCCAGGATGTCTGGCTCTAGGTCAGTGATCACACCATCGTGATTATCTGGGTCATGAAGATCTTTTTTGTACAGTTCTTCTGTGTATTCTTGCCATCTCTTCTTAATATCTTCTGCTTCTGTTAGGTCCATACCATTTCTGTCCTTTATCGAGCCCATCTTTGCATGAAATGTTCCTTTGGTATCTCTGATTTTCTTGAAGAGATCTCTAGTCTTTCCCATTCTGTTGTTTTCCTCTATTTCTTTGCATTGATCGCTGAAGAAGGCTTTCTTATCTCTTCTTGCTATTCTTTGGAACTCTGCATTCAGATGTTTATATCTTTCCTTTTCTCCTTTGCGTTTTGCTTCTCTTCTTTTCACAGCTATTTGTAAGGCCTCCCCAGACAGCCATTTTGCTTTTTTGCATTTCTTTTCCATGGGGAATGTCTTGATCCCTGTCTCCTGTACAATGTCACGAACCTCATTCCATAGTTCATCAGGCACTCTATCTATCAGATCTAGGCCCTTAAATCTATTTCTCACTTCCACTGTATAATCATAAGGGATTTGATTTAGGTCATACCTGAATGGTCTAGTGGTTTTCCCTACTTTCTTCAATTTCAGTCTGAATTTGGCAATAAGGAGTTCATGATCTGAGCCACAGTCAGCTCCTGGTCTTGTTTTTGCTGACTGTATAGAGCTTCTCCATCTTTGGCTGCAAAGAATATAATCAATCTGATTTCGGTGTTGACCATCTGGTGATGTCCATGTATAGAGTCTTCTCTTGTGTTGTTGGAAGAGGGTATTTGTTATGACCAGTGCATTTTCTTGGCAAAACTCTATTAGTCTTTGCCCTGCTTCATTCTGTATTCCAAGGCCAAATTTGCCTGTTACTCCAGGTGTTTCTTGGAGGCCTTAGTGTGTACCGAACAATGGGCTGAGTGTTTGGGAACTGATGATAAACAAGACTGAAGGCCCACAGTCTAGTGGGGGGTAAATGTGAAAACAAATAACTATACCCAAAAATGTAGTAAATGTGAGAACCTAAACAAGTATAAAATGCCATACGATCAGAGATGGGGGATGAACAACTGATCTAGAGAATCTGACAAATATACATAAATAAGGGGATATTTAACGTGGGTTTTTGGGAATGACTAGAAGTTCAGAGAGCAGATAATAGCAAGAAAAGGTATTACAGGCAAAGAAACAGTTATTCCAAAAGACAAATATGGGAACAATGTGTGGAGGTGATGAGGGGGCAGTTTTGCCTCAGTCGTGTCCGACTCTGTGCGACCCCATAGACAGCAGACCACCAGGCTCCCCCATCCCTGGGATTCTCCAGGCAAGAACACTGGAGTGGGTTGCCATTTCCTTCTCCAATGCATGAAAGTGAAAAGTGAAAGTGAAATCGCTCAGTAATGCCCAACTCTTATCGACCCCATGGACTGCAGCCTACTAGCCTCCTCCGTTCATGGGATTTTCCAGGCAAGAGTACTGGAGTGGGGTGCCATTGCCTTCTCCACAATAAAAACATAAACATCCCCAAAATAGAGCACTGCTGCAGAAAGCAAGGATCCTCCACTACTGGAGAGGTCTGAGGAGAGCATACACAGCACTGCATCAATAAGAGAACAATCAGGTTAAATTCTGCCTAGACTCCTTAGCGGCCCTTAAGGTGTTCCCTCTCAAGCTCGGCTCACAGTGGAATTGGAGTGTGTGCAAGGGTAGGGGCGTGGCCTCGAAATCACACCAGTCTAGTGAGAACCCTGGGTCTTGATTGACAGAGTCTCTCTGAGCCTTGGTCTCCACACCTGTGGACTCTTAACACCTACCTTCAGTTCAGTTCAGTTCATTTCAGTTACTCAGTCGTGTCCAACTCTTTGCAACCCCATGGACTGCAGCACACCAGGCTTCCCTGTCCATCACCAACTCCTGGAATTCACTCAAGCTCATGTCCATTGAATCGGTAATGCCATCCAACCATCTCATCCTCTGTCGTCCCCTTCTCCTCCCACCTTCAATCTTCCCCAGCATCAGGGTCTTTTCCAATAAGTCAGTTCTTTGCATCAGGAGCCCAAAGTATTGAAGTTTCAGCTTCAGCATCAGTCCTTCCAATGAATATTCAGGACTGATTTCCTTTCAGATGGACTGGTTGAACTCCTTGCACTCCAAGGGACTCTCAAGAGTTTTCTCCAACACCACAGTTCAAAAGCATCAATTCTTCGGCGCTCAGCTTTCTTTATAGTCCAACTCTCACATCCATACATGACTACTGGAAAAACACCTACCCTACCTGCTAGAAGTAAATGAATTACTGGTGTAGAGCACTCAACACAGTGTGTGGAGTGGAAGATGAGTCCACAATATATAACCTTGGACAAGGATGTCATAATTATCACAAAAAGTGAAAACTCCGCTGGGGTAACTCTGACCTGCTCTTACCACCTGGGCCATGTGGCCATGATGGGGGTGGCAGCTGCTGGCAGAAAACATGGCTGTGTGTACAAGGGACCTGGGCTGGGACACCAGTAAGGAGAGTGAAGTCAGAAAGTGCAGAGCTGGATCCTATCTCCATTTAAAATGTTGGTATTTTGTTCATCATAGCTCTTTCTGCCCTAATTTTTATTAAAAAAAAAAAAAAGAAAGTGTTAATATATTATGTATCTTGATTCTCAAACTTTTTAGCATCTCCTTAAAATTTGTGCCCAAAGCAAATTAACTGCTCATTCCCCTCCGCCAGCACCTCCTCAGGTATTTCATGCAAAGCCCCTAGTAAGCATCCCTTGTGGGTTCCAACTTTCACCTTAAGGTCTTTTTCTGCAGGACCCCCTAGCCTGTGCCAGACCCTAAGACTCTAAACAAAACAACTCCTGGCTTGGTAATACCTGAGTTCACTTGATTTCTCTTCTTTTTTTTTTTTTTTTTCCTTTTTTTTTGCCCACCCTATTATGAATTTTATATAATTTTAAAAAAGAAAAAGAAAACTTTAGAATTGGAACGGTTGAGAGCTCTCCACCTGAAAATCAGCCCGAATTGTGTCATTACCCTGAGGAACCAGAGGAGTGAATTGAAATGAATATGGAAAATTCACACCACCTCCAAATGAGTAGTCTTAATGCAAGAGGAGCCTCGCTCAGAGGGCCTGTTTTCCAGGTGTAAAGTGCAGCCGGCTTCCCTAATCGACAGCATGGCCCGTTTAGCCAAGTGCGGAAGCCTTAATCAGCCTTAACGTCAGCGGCTTCCTCAAGGCCTGGTTCCGCTGACTTCTCTCCCTCTGCAACAGCCCTCAACAAGGCTGTTAAGTAATTCAGTTTGAAGAACTCTTATGGAGATCAATTTTACTAATGTACACACAGCATAATAGAGGCTGGACTACTGTAGGGAGAGGAATCTCTTTTTTCAAATCAGAGAACAGGAATTACCGATCAGGTTGGAGCTGCAGCCTCACCATGCTTTCCCTGTGGATTAACATCTCCTGACTTGGCGCTTTGCAGAAAGGTTACAACTATTTATGACATGTGCAAGCCATGCATACCAATTAGAACTGCTACACTGTTAAAATGGGCTTCCCTAGTGGCTCCGTTGGTAAAGAATCCACCTGCAATGCAGGATACCCAGGTTCAGTCCTTGGGTGGGGAAGACCCCTGGAGAAGGGAATGGCTACCCACTCCAGTATTCTTGCCTGGAAAATCAGAGGAGCCTGGTGGACTACAGTCCATGGGTCACAAAGAGTCCACCAAGACTTAGCAACTAAACCACCACCACAGCTTAAACTGGGACATTTGTGGGGGTTTCAATGCAGGCATCAGAATCCTTGGATTTCTAGTGACAGTTGTCACTCAGAATTGGCAGCATGGGCCTCAACTTTACATGTGTATATATTCTAAGCTATTTCTTATCATACACAGTGTTCTTGGTTCTTTATCAATTAACCCTTCTGTTATAAATGTTTCTATTGTGAAAGTAAACAGTTATATTGTGAAGTCTGTAACTTAGCAACTCTCCAGCAAGATGGAGATTTAGTTCAAAGACAAACCATGGTCTTGTGTGAAAAAGTATTCAAAACACACAGTCTTGATAGAAGTCAGAAATTAACAAATAGCAAACCTCATAAGAACAAAGAAAGCATTTCTAAAGGTAAGGGGCTAGGGTAATCTAGAAACTGGTCAGTGAGTCACTGTGGATAAAGATAAATACCTGGGAAGTTGATGAATGTTAAATCCAACAGTTTATAATTAAAGTGAGTACTCGAACTAAAATGCTATGAACCCCAGGATTGGGAGTCTCTATAAAAGCTATTCTCTTAAAGCTGTGTTTTCCCTGTAACAGAGCTCCCCATCCATATGCCTCTGTGATTCATATTTTTTTATATCATTCTGGTTGTATATTAAGTACAGACTCAGCTTGAGCCCGTGGAAAAGTAGGACATCAGAGAAGCACTGGATCACCCAGGCTACTTCATACCTCTTAGGAGATTAGCAATCTAAAAGGGCACACAAAACCTGCTTTAAAATGTCTTTTGCTTTCTGGCGTCTAACTTGAAATAAGCTTCCAGGAAGAAAAGATAAGGTGATGGGAGGGAGGGAGGAAATTAACATTGGTAGGGGACCTGCTATGTTGTCAGACGCTACGCCCAGACACTTCACAGAACTTCTCGCTTAAGCTGGGTCATAATGACGTGAAGTCATCAATCCTCTGGCCTTGTTCTCTTAGTTTTCAGAGAAGCCCTTTTACTGCAAAGTACCTTATGTGTCCAATTTTAATGACTCCTTTATTAGTTTGGATGCCAGTGACAGAATCACAATTCAAACCGGTCTTGGCAAAATCAGAGATTTATTAGCTCAACTGCAAAGAAAAACTAAGAAGCCAGACTGTGAGATGGGCAGAGATGCAGCCCAGCTTTATGACGGCGGGAGCTTGGAGAACGATTATAACCAGGATTATCTTCTACAAGTTTCCCCTTTCTCTCTAGGTATTGGTTCATTCTTCTTCAGTGTACCCCTGCTTTTCTCCACACTTGAGGGGAAACGTGGCCCTCCCTAAAGCACCTGAGCTTGACATTGTGTAGCTTCTAGATCAGGAGAGCTGACTAATGCCTCTTAACCTCAAGACCAAAAATCTCAATAAGAAGACCATTTGTGATAGACACAAGGTGCCCATGGTAGTCATGGTGACTGGAGGCGAGCACTTCCTGGGAGAAGGGGACAGTGAGCAGCAGTTCCCTTAAGGCTCCCTACATTCATCTAGAAAGTATTTCTCTCCTTAGCAAACGCCTAGTTTAAATCCTAGCACATAGAGGCCTTCAGTAAATAGTTATGAATGTCAAGAGTGAAAAAGGGTTGGGGGGGAGGAATTAAAAGACAGGAAGTAAGGAGAATAGACAAAAAGCCAGTCTGGCCATGATTCCAGTTAAAGTGACATAGCTTCCCTGCAGGTGAGCTCACCACCTACAAAAGCATATTGAGAGCCCAGGGGAAAGTCACTCATGTGTGTTTAGAAGCACGGGTGCCTTTACCCTCAGCTGACTCTCAGCTGGTGGGGAGCTCTGACCACACTGATTACATGCTTAAGCTACCAGTGTTTCCAGGCTTATTTTATCTTCCCCTGCAATAATATATATATATATATTTTTTTTTTTTTTCCCTTTTAGCAGCTGCCATGAGAATCTCTCCTCCAGGGAGTGACCCACTTTCATCAGGCAAATGCTTTGATAAACCACTTGGGCTCAGGTCAGCCAGGGCTGGGATTAGAGACACAGGTGGGGCTGCTCCGCATAAGATAAGAAAAGTGACTGCTCTGTTTTAGAGAAGGAGGGTAAGAGGGAGGTGGAGGAGGGGAAGAAGGGGGAGAACGAGGAGCAGAGAGAGGAGACTCCATGTCAACGGCACATTCAAAGAAGCCTGGGAAGAAAAGAGACCCATGTCTGAGGGTGTGTGGTGCCCTGGGCTCTGCTATGTGAGCACAAACCCACCCCCAACCCCACAAATCCTTCACAAATAGCAATTCAATTCCCCTGCACCCACAGAGGTGGCCTTCCTGGAGAAGCCTGGAAAGGGAAGAGATTTTGTGTCCAGGTCAGAGTGGGGAATGTGAAGCGCCTGACCACCTAGACAAGGCGGCAACATCTGGCCTGGGTTTCCAGCACCCACATGTGAAATGACCCCCACTCCAGGCCTTAGGTCACACCTGTGGGGAGCCCAGCAGGGCCCCAGTGCTGGTGTCCCAAGCTGAGGACTGCTGGCCTTCCCTCCCTGCTCTTTAAGGCGACAAGCTGAAGTTCTAATAACAATTCCATCTGGTAAGTGTAGCCCTGGTAAACAGGTCCCAGGTTCCTGTCACTGTGCTGGTCTTCTGGCCTGAGGTCATATCCTCTCTGTTTTATTCTCTCCTCCAGACACTGTGCTGTGCTTCCTCTCCCCCACCTCCCGCCTGCATCTGGTGAGCTGCTCGTTGGCCTTAAGATCTCACCTTCCACGTTCCTTTTTCTAAGGAGGTTTCCTCTAGCCTCCGACACTAGACCTATGCCCCTTTGATATGACCATGATTTCCTGACTTATCTCCAGAAGCACCCTGATCATGTCAAATTAGAATTGTTTACTTGCCACTTCTCTGCCTGTCTCTCCCACTAGACCACAAACTCACCTGCTGTATTTACCACTGCAGCCCTCGCATGAAGCACAGCGTGGGTCCCACAGCAGCTGCTCAATAAATACCTGTTGAATGTGTTGGATCTATAATCAAAGGCATAAGGCTCTGGGAAAACCACTCACAGCCAGTTCAGTCCAGATGCGTCCTCTCCCTTCCTCAGTCCCAGGCCCTCCCACTGCTCCCCATCAAAGTCATGCAGCTGTGGCTCTGCTATCAACAGTGACTCTTCTGGCGCACCTGCCCATAGAGTCTAAGATCCCAGCCTCAGAGAGGCGGGGAGAAAGGGGCCATCGAGAAGAGGCCGGACCCTTTGAATGCTTCAGGCACAAGTGCCCCTCAGGGCAGAGCTTGGAGACAGTGATCCAGTGAAATTAAGGTGGTGTTAGGAGAGTAAGGCTAGGAGGCAGAGGAGTGACCAGGCCCCTGTAGCACTGGGTGTTGGGTGAGGGGTCGGGGAGGCTTCTCCTCTCTTCTGAGAGCCAAAGCAGTACACAGGTGAGGATGTTGGGGGAGGAAGAAAGAGGCCAGGCATGGGGAGAAGGAGAATTCAGCTTTATCTGAAATATTTGTACTTTTTTACAAGGAAAATTATCTCTGTAGTACTTGAGTGGTAAGAGGTAATAAAATTATCAGAAAGGAAGGGCAAAAGGCAGAAGTAAGAAAGTAAAGAAAGAAAAAAGAGAAAGACTGAGGCAGAGAAGAAAGAGAGGAAGAGAAGAAAGAAGGAAAATCAAAAAGAATATAATTTAGTAGATTCAAGAGTATTCTAGAGTCGATTCACTCTAGAAATATTAACTGGGCACCTATTTTGTGCCAAAAGCTCTTACAGGCACTAGGTTGGAAAAATGGATAAGATAGAAAAGGTTCCCTCCTTCATGGACCTTCTGTTTAATAAAGGAGATAGAAAATAAACAAGTTAAGAAATAAATAACTTTATTCCAAATAGTGAGCAGTAAGAAAAATAAGAAGCCATCAGCATAAACAGAGAGAGAATGTTCACCAGTTATCTTTTGCAGTATAAAAACCAACCGCCAGGGACCTCCCTGGTGGTCCAGTGGTTAAGAATCCTCCTTGCAAGGCAGGGGTTGGTTGAATCCTCACTCAGGGGCATGCTGGGGGGCAGCAAAGCCCAGGTGCCACAGCGAAAGATCCCGTGTGCTGCAACTAAAACCTGAAGCAGCAAAAGAAAGTAAATTTAAATATATATATATATATATATATATATTTTTTAAAGAGTAATAATCGTTAGGTTTTGCTCTTGACTCTCCACATTGGGCTGGGCTCTGTGGGGACAGTGTCTCTGCTCCACTCACTGTCACCGGGGCAGCTCCCAGGTGGGCGGCTGGGTCACCCAAGGCTGTTCTCCCACGTCTGGAGATGATGCTGGTTGCAGCTGCCACTTTGACGGGCCCATGGGCTGAAACACCTTCTCATGGCTTCTCTTCATGTCCTGAGCTTTCTCACAAAGTGGTGGGAAGGTTCCACGAGCAAGGGACAGAGAGTGACAGGGAGAGAAAGAGAGCGTGAGGCTGACAGTATATCGCCTTTCCTAATGCAGCCTCAGAGCTCATGAGTTCTATTCACAGAAGTGAGTCACTAAGGTTGGCTGGTACTGGAGGGGAGAGGAATTAGTCTCTACATTTCTATGAGAAGAACATCAAAGGATGTGTGGACATCACAGAGAGCCATGTGGGAGGATAGCCTCTTATACCAGATGGTTAGTAAAAGGGGTGCTCCAGAATCATTAGTCAAGGTTCTCCAGAGAGACAGAGGGAAGAGATATACATATACCTATACATATAAATTGACATAAACATATACATATGGCCTTCCCAGGTGGCACTAGTGATAAAAAACCTACCTGCCAATGCAGGAGAGATGTGGGTTCGATCCCTGGGTCAGGGAGATCCCTTGAAGGAGGGCATGGCAACCCACTCCAGTATTCTTACCTGGAGAATCCCAAGGAGAGAGGAGCCCGGTGGGCTACAGTCCATAGGGTCACAAAGAGTTGTACACGACCGGTGACTGTCCACACACACACATATATATATATTTATACACATAACATATAAATATATACATATTTGTATTTATCATATAGTTATATTTATTATATATATTTATATTACACATGCATACACACATACATACGAAGAAATATTTATTTCAAGGATTGAAAGTGAAATAAAGTGAATTCACTCAGTTATATCCAACTCATTGCGACCCCATGGACTGTAGCCTGCCAGTCTCCTCAGGTGATGGGATTTTCCAGGCAAGAATACTGGAGTGGGTTGCCATTTCCTTCCCCAGGGGATCTTCCCCACCGCCCCCCCCCAGGGATTTTCCCCACCCAGGGATCTAACCCGGGTCTCCCACACTGCAGGCAGACTCTTTACCGTCTGAGCTACCAGGGAAGCCTATTTCAAGGATTGGCACATGCAATTATGCCAATTCTGCCCACTGTGCGAAGTGGCAAGTCTGAAGCCCATAGGGCAGCTGTTAGCTGGATACTCAGGCGGGCCTTGAATAGTTGGAAACCACTGGAAGATTCTGCAGGGTAGTGCCATTCTGACTCACCCTGTGTAGAGAGGGTGCAGGTTGGAGGAGGGCGGCCCCGAGTCATCAGCTCCTGGATCAGGAGTCTGGAGGGAGTGGACGAAGGGGCATAGGCAGGGCAGCCCATGCTTGCCAGGCCAGCTGAACAAGCAGCGTCAGCTGTGAGACTGACATGAAGACAGCAAAATGGGGCTCTTGATCTAAGAAAGTCAGGTCTGAGATGGAAGCTGCTCAACCAGCTTGAATCAGAATAGCTAGAGAGTCAGGACAGGCTTGACCCATGGGCCCAGGGCTGCGCTGTCATCTGAAAGGCTTGGCTCAGCAGGTGATGCTGAAACCGTGTGGGTAGGGGGAAGGGGAGGGGTGTTGGCTGACCCAGGAAGAGAGGAGAGAGACCACAGCGCTCTCCGTGACCAGCTCCTTCCAATCATCTAGTCACGACCACCAGAGCAGGGATTCGAGGAGCTGAAAAAAGAAACAGAAAACAGATTGAAAAGAGTACTTCTCTGTTCCATCTCCCAAAAATGCCACGAATGTGCTGAGATGTTAGGCGGCCCAGGAGACAGCTGGGAGGCGGTCGACATGCATTACTTATAAGACTCTGCTGAAATGTAAATTGAGGTGAGTTTATTGGCTCCCTTGGTCTTAAATGGAATCATGAAGTATTCATTGGGCCTTGCCAAGGCCTTTTCAGATCTGGAGCTCCGCGAGAAATATGTAGCATGCTAAGGTTACATTAATAAAAAATAAATAAATCCATGTCCAGGAAACTCGTGCTTGTGCACTCTAAAACTGCCCATTCTGTAGATATTAATGTTTAATGTGTTTGTAAAAAGCAGTCGGCTTTGCCGAGCACAGCAACAAAAACATCCCGCCATCCTCCGTACTTAACATCTCAGCGTGGCGCCTAAGTGCCCGGGTGGAGGTGTTCTGAGCAGTGTCTGGAAGAGACACATTAAAAAGTTGCTTTACTAAGAGGAAACGTGCTTGCTCGCTGCTAAGGCGAGTTAGATTCAAACTTTCACCCACAGCTCACCCTGCTCAGGAGAAAGACTGAGAAGTGGATGTTCACAGAACTGAATCCATAACAACCAGACACTCTTTAAGGAAAGATCACGGCATTCAAATCAACAGAGTTTGTTTTATGGGGGAAAAAACATCTGATAAACACTCAACTCGGAGAAGCAAAAATACTTTCTGGCTTCAGGCCACTTGTACCATCCGAGGTGTTTCCTAGAAATTTCTAGAAAGAGCACAGCGATCAGTCTGACCCATTGCTTTCTTAGGCCACGGGGCAGCAGGCTGCACATCAGAGCAGCAGGGCTTGGTAGCTGTTTTGTTTTGCTTGGGATCTCAAGTCAGCACAGAGAAATCTCTGCTTCTCCTAATACTGATCTGCAGTCAGAAAACAGCTCCTAGCCCTGCCGGCTAAATCTCAGCCTCCCCACGTGCCTCTGGGTTACTTTTCATCCAGAGGCACCACTTGGAACCAAACAGTGAAATGAGAAAGGGCTGGTGCAGAGAACAAAGCCGATAACCCAAGAACGGGAATGTATGATATACTCAAATGCATCAGGCACCCCCACCTTGCCGCTCACTGTCCAGCCAACTCAGCCAGCATCTGCAAAAGAGGAATGTGGAAAGCAGAACAAGGTTGTCATTGTCCTTCACCTCCATATCCTGGCAGTCAGCTGACCCAGCAGACCCATCTCTGAAGTCAGGGACCAAGCCTGCAGAGAGAACATGGGGGCCCTAACTGCTTGAGAAATGCTGGGAGACACTGGGAGCTCTGCTTCTTATCCTTAGTGAGGGAGCCTGGCTTACGACCCTCCCAAGGAAGCTCTGCTTGTCACAGCCTGTATTGTGGGTTGAGTTGTGTCCCCCAAAAAGACACACGGAAGCTCTAACCCCTGGTTCTTGGTCTTACTGGTGACTTCGACTTGAGGATTAGAATAATGATGTTAATGCTGGTTAATAATATTCTCTTCATCTGATTTAACAAGGATCCTTAGCTTACTTCAGTGTTTTTTGAAGCTTAAACTCAGAAATTTATGTTCAGGAAATGTCTTTTCTCAAGAAGACACTAGGAACGTAACACAGCATTAATGTGGAGCGGGCGAGTCTCTGCTGTGGAATTAACGGGGGATTTTCTGCACAGGAGAGGGGAAGGTCTGCACGTGCATCAGAGCCTGAGTGTCTCCTAAAAGATGTTGAAATCTTCACCCCCAATACCTGTGAATAAAGGCAGTGCTGTGACTGTGACCTCGTTGCTGTTGTTCAGTCGCTCAGTCGTGTCTGACTCTGTGACCCCATGGACTGCAGCCCGCCAGGCTTCCCTGTCCTTCACTAACTATCTCCCGGAGTTTGCTCAAACTCATGTCCATTGAGTCAGTGATGCCATCCAATCATCTCATCCTCTGTCGCTCCCTTCTTCCCCTGCCCTTAATCTTTCCCAGTATCAGGGTCTTTTCCAGTGAGTCAGCTCTTCGAATGAGGTGGCCAAAGTATTGGAGTTTCAGCATCAGTCCTACCAATGAATAGTCAAAGTTGATTTCCTTTAGGATTGACTAGTTTGATCTCCATGCTCTGACTTTCCTTGGGAAACAGAATCATTGCAGGCGTAATCGAGCTAAGATGATGTCATCCTGGATTTGAGTGGGCCTTACTCCAATGACTGGTGGCCTAATACAGACAGATAGATTTGGTGGCACTCAGAAACATGGAAAAGACCATGTGAAGAGAGCGGCAGAGTTGCCATTGTGCTACTAGAGCCAGAGAACACATAGGGCTGTGAAAGTCACCAGAAGGTGGAGGAGATGTGGAAAGATATTCCCCCAGGGCCTTCAAGAAAACATGGCAAACTCACACCTTGATTTCAGACGTCTGGCCTCCAGGACAGTGAGAAAATACATGTCTGCTGTTTTAACCCTCCCAGTTCGTGGTAATTTATGCAGCAGCCAGCCCTAGGAAATGAATACACCCCAAGACACATGGTTGTAGCAGAGGGATAAGCAACAAAAATCTTGGTGCCAGTGCTGGCAGGAACCCTGTGGTAAGAATGCGGGTGTCCACACCTGGTCCCAAAGGGGCTTCTGGATAGGAATGCACTGAAGCTGCCTACAGAATCCCAGCTAGGCAGGATGTAGTCAGGGCACAACCTGTTCAGGAGAAAAGCAAACCACAAAGAGATAGCTTGGGAGATTCTTATAGCATGTTCCATCAGAAAGAGATATATTTTCTAAATGAGGATACTGAGGTCCCAAGTGGGGCAGTGATTGGCCCAAAGTCATACTGCTGGATAAAACGAGTCCAGGTCCAGAACTCAGGTCCTGATGCACCGGTAGACCTTCTCTCCTCCACACACAATCCTCTGTCAACCCTACAGCAGGGACTTGCTAGGAACCACGTTAATGCTCTTCATGAATGTCAACAAAAAAAAGACGTTTCTTAAACATAAATTTGAATAAAAGCTTTAAACACTCTATTACACTAAAGCACTGCAGTAGGCAAAGTGTCCATCTTAAACCAGGTAAAGGGACTATTGTTATTATCATTTTAATATTCAAGTCAAAATTATCAGTAAGCCCAAGAATGCCACTTTCCTCCCATGTCCAGTTTCAAGGAAACAACCCACAGAAATTGAATCACAGTTTCAGCTAAATACATATTTAATTCCTTATGTATTTTTTATATTTTGCTTTGCGCAGGACTATTTACCTAGTTAATGATGAAGTGAAATCCATTGTCACCAAGTTGATGAGTTTTTTCCTTACTCAGTCTTGAAGTGCCCCCTAGTGAAACGTTTTTGTATTTAATAAGCTAAGAAACTGCTGCAAAGATTTTCATAGAGCTGAAGAGAATTTTAGAAAGAAATAGGGGCAAGAGTGGAGGTGAGGGGAATTGTTCCCTTGTTTCAAGGGGATTTGAACATGATTGTTTTAAAATCTAGTTGGCAGCCCATTTCTGTTGATATACGCTCACTCACGTGGAGTGCCTGCCAGACTGGTCCCTGAGACAGGCAGATTTCACCCACAGAGATTCCACCAGAGAAATCTTGCAAGCCTGCTTGCACCTAGGCAGAAGGAACAGCCGCCCAGTTCAACGCTGTGACCACAGAGGAGCTGGAGATTCAGCCAGTCACTCAAGCTGTTGCCATGAAACTTCTGTCAATTTTGTGCCTGAGCGATTTCAGGAAGCATCTTTTCAGGATAGGAAATCTAAGAGTTGTCCTTTGGTTATTTAAAGTCTTGCAAATTTGTACCAAAAATAGCATTTGATGGGGGTCATGCATATGTGGAGGTGAGGATCTACGGGGACTCTGTAATAAAAAATTAAGTGTATTAGTTAAATTAAAAAAAAAAATTTAACCCGCAGCACTTGGTAAAGGAAAGAAATCACTCAAAGAACTAAACATCAGAGAGGCAACTAAACATCAGCTTCATCCAATCAACAGTTTACAACCTGGCCCCTGCATCAGAGTCAGCTAGAGGGTTTTTTAAAATACTCATCCCCTATCGCCACCCTCAGAAGTTCGAATCTGATTGGTTTAGGGTGGAGTAGGCATCAGTCTCGGAGAAGGCAATGGCACCCCACTCCAGTACTCTCGCCTGGAAAATCCTATGGATGGAGGAGCCTGGTGGGCTACAGTCCACGGGGTCGCTGAGGGTCAGACACGACTGAGCAACTTCACTTTCACTTTTCACTTTCATGCATTGGAGAAGGAAATGGCAACCCACTCCAGTGTTCTTGCCTGGAGAATCCCAGGGACAGGGGTAGCCTGGTGGGCTGCCATCTATGGGATCGCACAGAGTCGGACACGACTGAAGTGACTTAGCAGCAGTAGCAGGCATCAGTCTTCTTTCAAAAGTCTCCCCAAAGCAAGGCTATGTGCAGCCAAGACTGACTGAGATGATGGCCATTGCTCAGACTCTAGATCTCACCGAGGCACTTTCTGGCTAGTGATCTGGGTTCTCTTGGGGTCCATCCACTATAGGCAGGGGGATAGGAGAGCCTCACCATGCAGAAGGAATGGGCCTGCAGGTTCCTTGCCCCCTGGACCCTTGTAGCAAGTCAGTAAAGTAGCATCTGCTCCTGGATTGGCTTCCCAGATGAGTGGTTCACGGGGTGATTCAGATCCCCACGTCCACTCAAATTATTAGAGTGATTTCATTAACTGAAATGTGCCACAAAGCAACGCTGCTGTGCAGCCTGCACCCCAACCAGACCGTGGTGCTGCTGTGGGGGGCAGAGTGTCCCCTCTAGGCATGGACTTGGGCACCTGATAAGCTGGCAATACCACCAAGAAAGGCTTCTATAAAATACAGATTCCCAGGCCTGCCCCCAAGCTTCTGAATCAGTCTCCAGAGAGAGGACTGAGGAGTTTGGATTTACTAACGCTCCCTGGGTTATTCAGATGTGTTTCCAGGTACAACAGCTACTAATATATGAGAAAGTGAGTCTGAGTTTCAATTCAGGGAATTCTGAGTTCAAGCCCCAGTTTTGCCACTTAAGAGCTGTGTGGCTGAGCTTAAGTTGTTTGACCACTCTGAGACTCAGTCTCTCTGTCAAAGACAAATGCCTTCCCTCATAGAGTTGGAGTAAGACTTAAATTTAGGAGTGTGTGTAGGTATCTGGCCCCACGTGCAGTGGGGCTCAGTCAACAGCAGCAGTGCATTGACTAAGCTTCCAGTAACTCAGAATAAGACTCTAGACCCACTCACCTGAGCAAAGTTACTTAACTTTTCTTAAGTTGTTTTCTCATAAAATAGGGGTAGTAATAATAAACAACATAGTTCTTTTGAGGATTAAATGAGTTAATTCATGGAGAGCAAAACTCTTGGAACTCTCCTAGGATATAGTCAGTGCTCAGCATTGACTGAGCACATAATAAGCTGGATCTTAGTATGTCCAGCTTCTGTATCTTTTTGTTCATTCCATTAACCCCATTTTTAAGGCCTAATGAACATCCCACCTCCTCTGCTCCCAGGGAGCCACAAGAAATCATCAAATGCAGTGGGATAACCTGAGCCTTTGGAAGCCAGTGGTCCTGGGTGGGGGGAGGGGGGACCACAGGACCTCCTGACATCATCCAATGGCCCCTGTGAATACACCACCCATCCCAATAGCCCAAGAAAATGTGAACCCAAAGGTTGATGGGAAGGGACATCCAGCTGGGAGAGGGGGATCAAGGCAGACTCCTCACCTGTTGCAGAGCAAACCTAACACTTCTCCAAGTGACCTCTCTTAGGGTCAGTGACACTCATCCTTATGCCCGAGAGCAGCTCTTCTTTTCCCATTGGACAGAGACGAGCAACACTGTTCTCAGACAGCTTGACACTCGTGACCCCTTTGCTTAGCCCACAAGGGCTCCACTAGAGCCTGGGCACTGCTTGTAGGAGTAAATGCTCTGAGAAAATCACTGGCTCCCATGGGACACTGTAAAAACCTATAGGACTGTACAACAGAGTGTTGTTTGTTGTTTAATTGCTAAGTTGTCGACTCTGCAACCCCACGGACTGTAGCCTGCCAGGCTTCTCTGTCCGTGGAATTTTCCAGGCAAGAATACTGGAGTGGCTTGTCATTTCCTTCTCCAGGGGATCTTCTTGACCAAGGAATCCAACCCAAATCTCCTGCATTAGTGGGAAGATTCTTTACCACTGAGCCCACTAGGGAGCCCAGCAACACAGTGACCTTAATGTAAAATATGGACTTTAGTTAATTGTTCAACAGTTGTAACAAATGTAGCACATTAATGCAGGACGTTAATCATAGGAGAAACTGGTGGGTATGGGACAGGGAATGGAGTCTGTGAGAAGTTGCTGTACTTTCTGTGTAGTTTTTCTATAATCCTAAAAGTGCTCTAAGAAATAAAGTCTATTAATAAAAAAAAAAAAGTTACCCTGTGAATCTCCCTTGTGTCAACCACAAATCAGCACTTGCCGTGGGCTTGCCATCTACTCTATAGGGATTAAATCATGTGCTGCTGCAGCTGCGGACCTCCAACACCCACTGAAGGATTTCAGGGTGGAGAGCAGAACTGAGGTACTCTGTGCTCCTGGAAAATTAGCAGGACAGGTCTTTAGATAGTCAGATATTCTCAGGAGCTGATTTTATGAGCCCAATTCTTATATCTCCTCATCTCTAAAAAAGCACTAAAATCCTTCATGGTGACAATTGTTTCTCGTGACTAGCAAAAGCTTTATGAAACCAGCAGAAACTTTCTACAAAAAAATATGTGCTTGATTGCATGTACTCCCCCTTTGCCAAAATCACATATATACTGTCCTTTCCCCACTACCTCTTTGGAGCAGTTTCTCAGAGCTATCTGAGGTGCTGGCTCCCAGGCTACAGTCCTCACGTGCATGAGTGCGAAGTTGTTTCAGTCGTGTCCAAATCTTTGTGACCCTATGGACCAGACCATCAGAAAAGGCAATGGCACCCCACTCCAGTACTCTTGCCTGGAAAATCCCATGGATGGAGGCACCTGGAAGGCTGCAGTCCATGGGGTAGCTAAGAGTCGGACACACCTGAGCAACTTCACTTTCACTTTTCACTTTCATGCATTGGAGAAGGAAATGGCAACCCACTCCAGTGTTCTTGCCTGGAGAATCCCAGGAACAGGGGAGCCAGATGGGCTGCCGTCTATGGGATCGCACAGAGGTGGACACAACTGAAGTGACTTAGCAGCAGCAACAGCATCAGACCATGGCCCATGCATGCACCAGGCTCCTCTCATATTGCCCCAGATAAACTTAACTCACAACTCTCACACTGTGCTTTTTTTTTTTTTAGTTGACACTTGGAATGAAAGAAATAAAGCCTAAACCACCGCAGTGAGAACTAAACATCAGCCTGGAAAATCTAATCATCTCTGTGCCTCCCAGGCCCCAGTGTGGTGACTCCTCAACCAGGCCACCAGTCCCAAGTACCAAGTTCCCAAGGTGGAGCTGCCAGCACTCCGCCCCTGCCATCAGAGCACCTGTGGCCCCTCCTTAATCACAAAGAGCTTGCTACCTTCCCTCTAGGCTCATATTCAAGTGTAAATGAACCAGCCCAGTGGAGATCCCAGGTGGGGGCTTTGATTTTTACATCCCAGCTGCTCCCAGGGCTGAAAATTATTTGCTCACAAAGGTGAATCCTTTCTCCTGGGCTGCTTCTGCCAGCAACATTCCCCTTGCCTGCTCCCTGATGAATGTGTGCAAAAGACCACAGGCGGAAATTCTGCACGCCCCATTGGGCCAGTCACCAGGAAATCTATCCAGGGCTGATGAGAGCTACATCTGCCCACCCCGACTTAGCCAATTTGTCTGCCCTTAAAAAAAAAAAAAATTACATTGAAAAAAAAGGTCCAATTTTAAGGCAGAGGTTGTTTTTTTTCATTACTGTGAAATATTTAGTATAAAGGGGTATTTATCACCCTTTGCTGACTGCATTCCCCTCTGTTTGCTAAAAATAAGGAGCCCAATGTTCTTGTTATCCTGAAGGTGGTTAAACTTGTGCTAGCAAAGCTGCCAGGGGACTAAGTTGCACCCAAGAGTGTACCAGGGGCACAGCCAGGTGAAAGGCTTATATAGTGTACCCAACAGCACCTTGACAAAAACAAAACAACGACCATAGATCACAATAAGGAAGGAAGGAAGAAGATACTGTGGTTTAAAAAATAATAATAAAAGCATCCTTAATGTAAAAGTTTCCCTGTGTTTGGGACACCAAAAGGAATATTTCCTAGAAGTTGAACCTCCTCTTTTAACCTTTGGATTATCCTCTCACCCACTCTTTGCCCTATTCCCCTCACATAATCCTGGTGGGTATAGCGTTCCCCGATTCCCCTGATCAATGTGTATCTTGACAAGAAAACTCCACTGATTACCACTCCCTCTCCCCATCTCTCTCCTGGAAGAGCATAGCACCCAGCTCATATCCTGGCCTGAGATTTGTTGACAGAGAAAAGAAAGACAGGCATTACTAACCCCCATTCACAGAGGGCGAGGAGAGACCAGAGAAAGAGGCAACCCACTCCAGACTGGTAGGTGAGAGTTTTAATAAGCCAGGGAACTTACATAGGAGACTTGACTGGATGCCACAAGTTGAATAGATCTCAGTACCCCCCAGTCAGAATTTTAAGTTTATCTAGAGGCCTTAATGGGATTCAGTCATGTGTACCATAAAGATGGCCTCAGCACCGCTTTGCTCTCTCAAGGCTGCATCTTTGCAAAGGGCTTCCACTGTGAGAACAGTGGGCAGGAAGTACATTCCGAGGACAGGTCCAACTGGTGAGGTCCAACCTGCAATTATGTTCTCTTCATGACTTCCTCCAACACTGTAAGTGATCCAGCTGTGGTAACAACCCGGGAAAGTACCAGAGAGACAGATAGAACCAAGAAGACTGATCTGACTCTCCACCCTATGATCCTGCCACAGCACGGCTCTGCGACTGCTGGCAGGGGCTTCATGGTGTGATAACCCAGCTATTGGCTGATGCATGGAGATCAGCCTAGATTAGCAGGCAACCTCTAGCCTGTGCTTAATGGGTCTTCAGCCCTGTTCCAATTCCTTGCATACATATATGAAATGAAAGTTTCTCAGTTTGCAAGAAACCTCAGAACTGAGAAAGAATGTTGATGCTTATATACTTTGAATGGAAAAATGCCACTAATTGTACACTTCAGTTAAAATGCTAAATTTTCTGTTCTGCATATTTTGCCACAATTTTTCCTTGTTTAAAAAAAACATGACATGCATTAACTTCTAACAGCATTTGACTCCCTTCCAAGTTACATTTTGTCCCATAATTCTTCTCCAGTCCCTTCTTTTGCCTGAGAAGAGGTATTTCTGAAGGAGAAGCAGTTGGCTTCTTACCCAGGTGCCTCTTACCCTATTCTCAGTCATCAAGCTGCTAGAAAGATGAACTGGGCTAGATAAATAATCATGACAGGAACCCCTTGACTTTCTTTTTAAAATGTTTGCAACCTGCTTCTTCTGTTAATATACCATGAACATTTTTCCTGTCCCTTCACTGTGATCTTCAACATCTGCATAGTATTCCATCTCTGGTTGCTTCATCTTCATAAGAGCACTGCAGTGAACCTCACTCTATGTACACATTTGTGCCCTCCTCCAAATATTTTCAAAGTCTTTTGTTTTGTTTTGTTTAGAATTCACAGATAGAGCCACCTCCTTTGTCCCCGCCACTGTATCCCCACACTGCCCTCCAACACTCCCAGGAGCTCATCTTGGCTCACTCTACCCAGCAGAAGATCCTGGGAGATCATCCCAGTATTTCTCATCAACCCGACAAGATCTTCACTGGCAAATGTATTCATTTCTTTAGAGGGCATTTGTGGATCTTCATTTGCAATTTTAAGCACTCATTCAGTTGTTCTAAGACGTGGGCATTAAACCAGGGGATGGGCGAGGAAGGTAAACCCAATATTTGATCAAAGAAACAAGAAAGAAAACACCTCAGAAGAGGCTCCCTCAGCACGCTGGACAGTTCTTTCCTAAGCAATAAATTCGTCTGAGAACTGTACTTAGCTTGAACCATTTTTCAAGCTCATTCTCTTTCAAAAAGAAAACGGTAAGGGACGTGTGTTTCAAGCCATGAGATAGCTGCACAAGGTTTGTGCTTCATTTTGCTCAGTATTAATCTCCACAGTCAAGTCCACGCTGCTTTCGCTGAGTCAGCGCCGTTCCTTTAAGTGACCTGATTCTGTAATTCCATTATTAATATTATGAAAATAGCTTTCCTCTACACTATTTTGTGCTATCAATGGAAAACCACAGTTCCAAAATGCATTAGCTGTTGCCGGCTCCGGCAAGATTATTTGCATCAATATAAACCGAGTTAATCATCGGCCTATTTGAATAATCAGTCACGTGGCCCAGGCACCTGCCTGGGGCTCAGCCGCACCTCGCCGGCCCGGAGCCCGGAATTTCATTTGGGTGCCGCGTTCTCCTAAGTGCTGCAAATTTTGCTGCTCGCTATCGCCCCAACATCTTGCCATTTACTTTGCCATTTTTCCTCTCCTTCCTCTGACAGTGATGTAAGCCTGTGCCCAGCCCTGTAATCAGCAGGTCGGAGGTAGTAAATGGCATGTGTTAAAACCGATAAGAGGAAGGACAGAAAGAAACGTTCATTAGGAAAAAAAAAAAAAATAATGAGCTCTGAAAGAATAAATGTCAGAATAGCAAAGACACCTCTTATTTTTCACAATATTAAATTGCCATTGGTATCTTAGGCCTTGAGGTAAATAACAGTTTACTGACTTACTATTTGCAAAATCAAAATTAAGGCAGGAAGGGATGAGAGGTGGGGAGAGTGGCACATTAGATGCTAATTGGGGGCTTTTGATACTTTTCAACCTAGGCGGCTTCCATCTCCTGCACCTTTCTGGATTGTCATGGATTTCCCACCAATGATGTCGTTGGCCATCAGCAGAAAATTAGGGAGTTGGAGGCTGCTGAGAAAAAGGGAAGGAACCAAGATATCTCTTTACAAATGCAAATCAGATCACTTTCCTCCGGATAAAACCACAAGACAGCGCTGAGGCTGTGCAGTGGGAACACATGGCCTCTCCACTCTATCTGCATGCCCCACCCCAGCCACCGTGCCTCCCCTTTCTTCCCTGGGAGGTTCATCCTCTCCTAACTCTCCCCCTTCCTTCCTTTGTAAGGCTCCACCCTCTGTAATGTTCTTCCTTCATGTTTCAGATGATGTCCCTTCCTCTGACAAGCTTTCCCTGGTACCTGCAAAAAGTTGTGGCACCATTTTCCTGAGGACTTTACATGTTCCCTTTGTAACATGCTTCATGCTCCTAAAATTGGTTCACCAATCTGTAGTAGCTTGAATGGTAGCCCCCCAAAAGTTGTGTTCATGTCTTAATCTCTGGTTCCTATATATGTGACCTTATTTAGAAGAAGGGTCTTTGCAGGTATAATTAAGTTAAGGAAATGGAGATGAGATCAGCCTGGATTATCCAGACAGGCCTTACATCCGATGACAAGTGTCCTTACAAGAGACACTCAGAGGAGAGACACACTGAGAGAAGAGGAGAGACCAGGTGCAATCAGAGACAGGGATGTGGCTATAATCCAAGGGATTTTTGGAGGCACCAGAAGCTAGAAGAGGCAAAGAAGGATTCTCCCCTAGAGTCTTTAGAGGGAGTGAAGACTCTGATGCCTTTTTTTGGACTTCTGGCTTCCAGAACTGCAAGAGAATAAATTTCTGTTGTTTCAAATGACCATGTTTGTATTAATAGTAACTTGCTAGGGCAGCCACAGGAGCAGACCATAAGCTCCCTGAGGTCAGGCCCTGTGTCCGTATCACTCATCAGTCCCTACAGAGCACATACCCAGTATGTAGTATAGCTCAATATATGCTATATGAGTGAATGAATGAATTAATCGATGGACAAATGATGAAGGGCACAATAGTATAGGAAGAAATATTTTTCTTCAATATGAGCCTCCAGCTTATATCTATCTAAATACCTTATTGGAAAGGGTCCTTTGTTAATGATGAGACTAATCAAAGCTATGTGGCCATGTCTGAAGTATAGAAATGTAGCCAAGCCTCAGAGGACTCAAAAGAAAAAACTGGGAAATGGTCATCACCATCTCCCATCACAGCCCCACCCACAAAGCTACTTTATCCTTCTCTCTGTAGCACAACAGTCTCTGTTTCTGCCTGGGGAAATCCGCCCACATCTCCTTCAGGGCGGTCCAGCTACCTTAAAGAGTGATCTCTTTCTCCACCCTAACTGTTTTCTCAGGGAAATTCTATGGTGAGCCCACATTGAATCAAATGCCCACCTTTATCAAGCAGAGGCAAGGGGCAAACATGGCTATAAGGAGTCACGTACGTTCGCGGTTCTTAGAGCAGAGGGCTGAGCAGATAACCCAGGAGGTACCTGCTGCAGCCACTCTGAGTGTCCTATACTGTCTAAAGCATCTGAATGACCCAGCATCTCTGGAGCTGCCACGTCCTCACTGGCTGCCAGTCTTGTAAATGGACAACCAGTCAGTGCACAAGAGTGGATTTTGAAGGTCGGACCCTGCTCAGTCCTAATGCTCCCAGACTTATATGTGTTCCCCTTGAAAAGTACTAAGATTGAAGTCAGTCCCATGAGTATATGCCAGAGACTCAGGCTCTTGCTGAAATGATTATACTACAGGGGAAAGCCACATTAAAAAAAAAATCCCACAGTAAGAACAAAACTACTTAGAGGCACTTATCATAATGAAGCTACATTAAATTACAACAAATAAATATCCTCTTGAAAGAATTTCTGCAGATAAAAAGCTCCAACTGGCAGAGGAAGGCCAGGAGTGTCAGCACTGGAAGAAGAAATAGTTGTCTAATTCAGTGGGCTCACTTGACTGATGCTTAATCAGCCTCAAGAGGAAAAGGGATGTGCCCCCATCTCACCATTAGCCGCGAGAAAGCCCTGGTTAGGATTTGCCCATCCCAGCCCCTGAGTAGTGCTACTGTTGTTTCCTCTCCCCTCCTGCAACAGTAAGTAAAGTCAAGAGAAGGAGTAAATAAAGCAGGTCAAGGAAAAGAAAACACAGACACAAAAGGAAAGGCGAACAGACTCAACCAAACAAAGCAGAGTGTGGCAGTGAAAGAATAATATCCCTCTTCTCTCTGAGACTGGGCTTCCCTAGTGGCTCAGATGCTAAGGAACCTGCCTGCAATGCCTAAGAGCCGAGTTCCATCCCTAGGTCAAAAAGATCCCCTGGAGAAGGGAATGGCTACCCACTCCAGTGGGAATTCTCTCTTGCCTGGAGAATTCCATTGACAGAGGGCCCTGGTGGGCTATAGTCCATGGGGTCTCAAAAGAGTTGGACACGACTAAGCAATTAACACTTTCACTTTTCTCTCTGAAACTAGCCTGGGATATAGTAAGTGCTCAGTGAATCACAGTTAATGAATTGCTGGTTCATAGCCAAGCTCCTCATTCACAAACAGAAAAGTCTCTCTCAAAAGGACAACAGCCAGCTATAAGAACAGCCCATAAGATTATTTTCTCATTGCTTCTTTCATAAAACGATTTTGCTCATTTGTGTGTGAAGATGAAGATTAACCAACTCTTGATGGGCAGAGAGGTGAGATTTTTATTCCTAACCCCCATTCAGTGCTGGAATTCATAGTGATTTAGGAAAAGCACTTATGGGAAGTTTACCATCCCTTTGCCAAGATCTCCAGTCTTCAACATGCAGGCCCCAACAGGCCTAGGGAGAGGAGTTCCCAAGTCCTCCCCTCTTGAAACTTAAATTTTTGTGACTGTGATAGTGTAACTTTTAATGAGATATATGTATTTGAGGCTTCTCTGGTGGCTCAGACAGTAAAGAATCTGCAATGCAGAAGATCCAGGTTCCATCCCTGGGTTAGAAAGATCCCTTGGAGAAGGGAGTGGCAACCCACTTCAGTATTCTTGCCTGGAGAATTCCATGGACAAAGGAGCCTGGTGTGCTACAGTACATGGGGTTGCAAAAGACTCAGACACAACTGAGTGACTAACACTTTCACTGTCTTTCCTATAAAACCCTTGGAATTTCCTGTGATGAGAGTAATAAACGTAACTTTTTATTTGGATGAGGTTACTTTGGAAATCACCTAGACCAGGTCAGGAAGCAACAGTTAGAACTGGACATGGAACAACAGACTGGTTCCAGATAGGAAAAGGAGTACATCAAGGCTGTATATTGTCACCCTGCTTATTTAACTTCTATGCAGAGTACATCATGAGAAACGCTGGGCTGGAAGAAGCACAAGCTGAAATCAAGATTTCCGGGAGAAATATCAATAACCTCAGATATTCAGATGACACCACCCTTATGGCAGAAAGTGAAGAGGAACTAAAAAGCCTCTTGATGAAAGAGGAGAGTGAAAAAGTTGGCTTAAAGCTCAACATTCAGAAAACGAAGATCATGGCATCTGGTCCCATCACTTCATGGGAAATAGATGGGGAAACAGTGGAAACAGTGTCAGACTTTATTTTGAGGGGGCTCCAAAATCACTGCAGATGGTGATTGCAGCCATGAAATTAAAAGATGCTTACTCCTTGGAAGGAAAGTTATGACCAACCTAGATAGCACATTCAAAAGCAGAGACACACTTTGCCAACAAAGGTCCATCTAGTCAAGGCTATGGTTTTTCCAGTAGTCATGTATGGATGTGAGAGTTGGACTGTGAAGAAAGCTGAATGCTGAAGAATTGATGCTTTTGAACTGTGGTGTTGGAGAAGACTCTTGAGAGTCCCTTGGACTGCAAGGAGATCCAACCAGTCCATTCTGAAGGAGATCAGTCCCGGGTGTTCTTTGGAAGGACTGATGGGAGGGATTGGGGGCAGGAGGAGAAGGGGACGACAGAGGATGAGATGGCTGGATGGCATCACCGACTCGATGGACATGGGTTTGGGTAGACTCCAGGAGTTGGTGATGGACAGGGAGGCCTGGCGTGCTGCGATTCATGGGGTCGCAAAGAGTCAGACACGACTGAGAGACTGAAGTGAACTGAACTGAACTGAACTGAACTGAGGGGCTAGGTGATTGACCAACCACCTAGAGGAACCAACCACTGATTAGAGAATTGGAACTTTCAGACCCAGCCAGACCTCTGGGGAGGATGAATTCAGAGGATGAATTTAGTCACCAATGGCCAATAATTTAAAGAGCCATGGCTACATAATGAAGCTTCCATAAAAGCCCAATAGGGTGGGGTTCGGAGAGTTTCTGGATGGGTGAGCATGTGGAGATCTTGGGAGAAAGCATTAAAGCTCAGTAACCCCTCTTCATGCCTTGCCCTGGGCATCTATTCTAGCTAGCAGTTCCTGAATTCTATCCTTTTTTAATAAAATGCTGATCTAGCAAGTATAATGTTTCTCTGAGCTCCTTGAGCCACTCTAGCAAGTTAATTGAGCCCAAGGAGGGGGTCAGGAGAACCTCTATCTATATGGGCACTTCAGAAGCACAGGTGACATTGGCGTCTGAAGGGGGAAGGAATGCAAGTCTTGTGGGTCTGAGTCTTTAACCTGTGGAATCTGATGCCATCTCTTCAGTGTTGGAATTTAGTTGAATTGTAGGACACCCAGCTGGTATCTGAGAATTGCTTGGTGTAAAAAAAAAAAAAGAAATCACACATTGGACTTGGGAATAAAACTTGTATTGACCTTCCTCTAGGAAGTTCAGGTGGAGTCTTCAGAGCAGAGGAACAGTTGCTCCACTTTAGCGGAATTAAAATAGAGACAAATCCCCCAAGCCTGTTCCAGCTGGCTGGTGCCACTGGAGTCATGGGCTGTTCAGTCGAGTTGAGCAAATTGACGAGCAGCACTGGCCAGACATAGACATGAACTGGAAAATATGCCCATGGACATTCACAGTCACCCTCTGCCTCTGCATGTTCTGATCAGCGACGGAGAACCTACGGGTAAGGCAGGTGGCAACTGTACTAGGCCTTTTTATTGAAGGGTCTTGAGTGTCCAAAGATTTTGTTATCAGTGGGAGGAAAGAGGGGCCCTGTCACCAGTCCCTCCCTGGATGCTAAGAGATGACCATATACCCTTTCTTGCCAATGAAAAGTTAGAACTGTCACCTCCAGTCACCAAATCCTGTTGGTGCACACCAATGTCACCGTTCTCTAACCAAGCTGCCTTCACTTCTCTTCCAGTTTTCCACTGGGAGGAACTTGTGGGTTGAACATCAGAAAATCAGTTCCTTCCCAAAACCTGTTTAGACAAAAGCTAAGCTCTTTGCCCCATCTTGTGCCCCTAGGGGCCAAGGCTGCGAGTGTGGAGACCACAAGGAGAATCGCACGGTCAGGTCCCGTCCTGCCTCATTTTGCACAGATGCTCATTAGAGTTGGACTTGAAGTGCACAAAACAGGACGTTGCCATCAGTGTTTTGTCAGGCGTCCTGGAAAGAGCCCCCCTCACTCTGATATTTTGCTCCTAGATTCCTGGGCCCCATCCATTGACAGCTTTTTAAATTAAATCACCAAAGCATATTACGGAGGTGCTTAACACTGAAAGAGAGAGAACCCTGAGGGAAAGAGAAACAAAATAGATATATCTTGATGGGCAAAGAAAAGAAGGACCAGAGAAAAGAGGCCAGCAGCCATGGGAGCAGCCAGCAATAGGGGTGGGATGATGTTATGAGTCTACCCCAAGGCAGACCGAAGGGTCTGGGTGTCAGGAAACTTCCTCTGTGCTGTGTTGAATGGAGGTCATCACATCTGGCAGCCCTGGAAGGACCACCCCCCGCACGGAAGAAATGTATAGAATATGAGAATTACTAGAAACCTCTGAGCCTCCACGGCCTCTGTGACAGGGAACCATGGCAGGAGGTGACTCTGTTTGGTGACTTCCATAAGGCCTCTCATTCTCTTTTCCCTGCAATCCAGTAAGCAGGGCTCCTGTTATCCCCACTTTAGAGACTGAAAATAGTATCAGGAGAGCTTTATAGTTTGCAATCTCACTGATTCCGGGTGGTCAACATCCTGTTTGACAAGAGAAAAGTCCCAGATCTCCAGTCTGATGGTAAACCCGCCAAGGACTCTGTTGGCCTTCGCTGCCCCAGCCTTGGTTAGGATCACCCTGTTCTAATGTTAACTTCTGTGCCTTAGTGGCTGAGACGTGGGTCATCTCATGTCCTGACTGCTCCTGGGGCCCTCTTCATACTGGTTCTCCTAGGACCTGATGGGAGAGACAACATTTGTAAACCCACAAATAAGAGCTATACCCTCTTCCCAGGAAAATGGGAAGCTCTTTGCTTTACTGGTTCTATGACTCCTGGTTGAGTTTTCTGTTTTATGCAAAATGAAAATCTTAATAGTATCAACCTCATGTGATTTTTATAAATTTAAATGACAGAATGCATGTAACGCGTTGAGCATGCACATGCAGATATATAATAAATATTATGTAAAATGTTGCTATCATAATTCACCTACATTTCCAAAAATAAGGTGTTTCAAATGACCCTCTGCAGAATGAACATCTGCTTAAACAGTCTGTCTCAGTCCACTCCTGTTGCAGCTGGAATCTTCTCTGAACCAGGGCTGCTCTCACCTACACGTGCACCAATTAATGGTCCCAGCGCCCTGGCTGCATCAAAAGCTAATGCCGACCTTTCCATGCATTGACGTTGTTCTCAAGGTTATTCTGCATATTGTTGCTCCTTGTCTTTCATTTCTCTCTGAGTCCCCTCCACATTCACACACACACACCAGCTACTTTAAAAAGAAAAAGGCTTTCAGAAGGCAGTAAGCAACATTTAATGTAATCCCTGTTCTATTCTCATGATTACTCACACAGAGAAGTATACTGGAGGAAATGTTTAAACTCATTAAAATTAAATAATGCATTGCCTGGGTTACTGTATCTCTTTAATAATAAAGAGTGTCACTGTCTCTGTTTAATAATAAAGGTCACCCACATTTTTGTAGTTCAAGTCCTGAGATGGCAATTGCTTTGCAAGTGCCCAGCATCACCTGCGCATTCATTTTTCTCCTAGAAAATAAGTCCTTACAATTGTTGCTTAAACCTGATTAGGATAGGGAAATGAAAGGAAACTAGGATTTTACTAGGCTGGTGAGCTTAAATGTGACTCTATCGAGCACACCAAATCATTAGTAGATGTGAATGTGACTGATGGAATATTGCATCAAGAGCTGTTAAGAAAAAGTTTCCCTTGGCATGTTCATTTCTGGGAAAGCCATTCAAATTCCTCCTTCCCCATGCCTCTCCTCCTCCTGGTAGTGAAATTATCCATTTCAGTACTTAATCTGTTTTCCCTCTAAGATATAGATACAAGCAGAATCATTCATTCTATCCAACTTTTACCAGGTCTCTATGCTGTACCCACAACTATGTCAGCCACTGGAGACACAGCAATGACGGCACCATGGTCCTGCCTTAAAAGGACTCATGGTGCAGTGCACAGGCGCACGAGGGAAGGACTGTAACACAGAGAAGGGGAATGTGGGGCCAGAAAAAGGAAGAATACTGCTGACTGGGCTTGCTGGGAGAGCATTACAGACAACACGTTTCAGGAGGGCTTTTAAGGTTGAGGAGTTCGCCAGGACATAAGGGGCCTTGTATGTGGGAAAAAAGAGTAGAGATTTGAAGCAAAGTGCCCAGTGTTTTCATAGAATGGCAAGCCCAATGCTAAGGGTAAAAGGAGAATGTCTTGTTGGGTTCTGTATCAATAAATACAAAGGAAGCTTTTTCCACAAGTAACAGAAAGCCAGACCACCAGTAGTTTGAGCCATGACGGTAATTATTGTTTACTTCATGAAACTCTGTGGGTTCTGAATGGCCCAAGGGTCATTCTGTGACTTGGTTATGTCATCAGATATAAGCCCTGCTCTGACCATTCTTCTCTTCTCCCATCCTCAGAGCACTGGCCTTCCGCCCTGGGGCTTGTCACCCCACCATGGTGGCTGCCACAAGTAGCTGATGTCACATCCTCATCTGATGCCCCAAGAAGGAAAGGAGGAAAATAAAAGTTTTCAGAACCAAGTCCCCCAGCCGACCTCGTCTTAGATCTGAAAATAGGTTGTGTGCCCAATCCCACATGTAAGGGAGAATCTGAGGGTTTAGGTAAGTGAGTCTCTGGCAAAGGGAAATGGAATGGCCTTGCCTGGATTAGCACAGTGCTGATTTATCTCTGAGGATGGGTGCATGGTCAATAACCAACAGGGCCACACCTTTTATTATTAATGCTTGCTGCTGCTGCTGCTGCTGCTGCTAAGTTGCTTCAGTCACGTCTGACTCTGTGCGACCCCATAGACGGCAGCCCACCAGGCTCCCCTGTCCCTGGGATTCTCCAGGCAAGAACACTGGAGTGGGTTGCCATTTCCTTCTCCAATGCAGGAAAGTAAAAAGTGAAAGTGAAGTCGCTCAGTTGTGTCCAACTCTTCGAAACCCCATGGACTGCAGCCCACCAGACTCCTCCATCCATGGGATTTTCCAGACAAGAGTACTGGAGTGGATTGCCATTGCCTTAATGCTTGACACACACACAAAAAAACAGCGTCAAGAATAACAACTCATAATCCAGCTTAAAAAAGAAACTAACTGCCAACATAGTTAAATCCCCTTTACAGAGCCCACCAAGATTCCTTTGCTCCCTTCTTCCTGCCCAGGAGGAACCCTTGGCCCAGATTTTGGAGATTTTTCATTTATTTATGTTTCTTTTTTTCCTTTGCATATATATTTCTCCCTGTTCAATTAATAGAATTATGGTGTGCATTGAACTTTCTTGTAGATATCATACTGCAAATATTCATTTGCAAATTGCTTTCTTTTGATCAATATTATGTTTGTGGAATTAATCCATATTGATTCATGTAGCTCTAGTTCATTCCTTTTCACTGCTGTGTGAATTCCATTATAGAGATAACACAGTTTATTTCTCCTCTGCATGGACACTGGAAAGTTGCCAATATTTTGCTATTATAAATAATACTTCTATGATTGTTATTTTTCATGTCTTCTAACATACATGTGTAGGTACATGCCTGCATATATGTGTATGTATGTGTATATATTAATTCATCTAGGATATATATCTAGTAGTGTTTTTGTTGTTTAGTTGCTAAGTAGTGTCTGATTCCTTTGAAACCCCATGGACTGTTGCCCTGCAGGCTCCACTGTCTGTGGAATTTCCCAAGCAAGAATACTAGAGTGGGTTGCCGTTTCCTTCTCCAGGGGATTTTCCTGATCCAGGCGTTGAAACTTCATCTCCTATATTGCAGGCAGATTCTCTACACTGAGCTGCTTGGGAAGCCATCTTGTGGTATCCTTCTGAATAGTAGTGTACATGTATCTTCAGCTTATCGTCGCCAGTTTCCAACAGCATGTGTAAGAGGTCCCACCACTCCATACCCTAACAAAACTTGATCCTGTCAGACTTTGCATTTTTGCTAATCTGATGGTGTGAAACAGCATCTAATTTTAGTTTTAATTTGCATTTCCCTTATTAATAATGAAGTTAAGTATCTTCTCATATCTTTCCATGTGTTTGTTAGCAATTGATGTTTTCACTTCAGTAAATTATATCTTTTCTGCCTGCTGTTACTAACCTGTCTTTTTCTCTTCAATTTAGAGAAGTTCTTTATGTAATCTAGATATTAATTCTTTATATCTTCCTAACTTTTTTTAAAGGTATCTTTTGATGGACAAAATTTTTGTTTTAACACAAATTGAACTTTTTGGGTTTTGTGATGGTTTGTGAGTTTGGAACATTATGAAATTCTTTTTTCCATCAAGTTCATAAAGACTGTCTATTTTCTTATAAAAGCGTTTAGACTTTTATATTTTAGTCTTTCTACAATTAAAATTTCAGCCCATATGATGCTGGGGATGTCACTGTATTTTTCTCCATAGTAATAACCAATTGCCAATAAGTAAGTAAGTTGACTGAATAGTGTCATTCTTTTCATTGAGCTGCTGTGCCAGCCAGACATGCCTGGAGTGTTCTGGGCTCTCTATCCTTTGCCAGTGATCTATTTGCCTGTGCCAGTGCCACCCTGTCCTCACTACAGCTTCATGATCTGTCTTGGGAGCTGGCAGGGAGAATCCCCCATCTTGTTATTCATTTTCAGAGGTGTCTGTTAGCACAGCATGACGTATGGGGACACCCCATTCCCATCTGGTTCCCTCCAGCCAGTCTACATAACACCGGCTGCTGCCTGACTTTCTAAACCACTAGTAGCCTCTCTCCCCTTTCAGTTTGCAAATCCAACAAAGGATGGGACACTTTGTACTTCTTTGAGTTGAAAGACTCGCTTCCCGTTTGAAGTCCCATCTGAAAACAGACACCCCACGGACCACCCCAAACTCAACTGTACTCCCTACCCATGCTCACCCACCTCCTTCTTTACCTGATAGGGTGAGAAATAACTTTTGATTGTACCTCTCCCAGGCCTCCCAGCCTGTCCAAACTTTCAGAATCAAATTTAATGTTCAGACTTTCTCTTTCCCGTTTCCTTCCACTTGTCTTGTTCAAATATCCTACCGAATTCCCAGTTTTGTTTATGTATCTCTAAATGCCGTTTCACATGCATTTATATTTGTAAGTGCCTTCAAAAATATTTTCTGGAAAGGTGAAATCTAATTGTATGTTCTGTTTTACAGCGAAGGGGCTACTCCTTGAGGAGATGCAGCAATGAGTTCAAGAATGTGTGCTGCTATCTGGGTTAGAAGTCAAATCCTAACGTCCACACCAATGTCCTTCTCACTTCTTCAGTCTCCTCCTTCTCTTGGGGGGAGAGGGGGGCCTTCTGGTACCGAGAACAAAATGTCCAGTGGCCAATGAGGCTGACGAGGACTTTCAGGTTCCTTTTTGCTGAGGGCTATCCAAGAAACTGCAATGAAGCAGAACTTGGCTTTAAGGAACTTGACTCCTAGATTGTGTGTGTGTATGTTTGTGTGTATGTGTATGCTGGTATATCCACTTTTAAAATTAAGTGTGCATCTGAAACTCTGCAGAGATAGTGGCTTCCTTGTGCCAATTCCTTTTTAATTCCTAATCCCTCAGCTCTCCCCCTAAGGCATAGAGTTTTATTAACTGCTCAAGAAAGGGGGAGAAATCTTGACACCAACGTAAAAGCTCTATTTGACCAGCAGGAACCATCATTTTTCTCTTAACCCAGAAACCTGAACTAACAAGCCAGAGGCCCTGTCCAGAAGGCAGAAGAAAGAATTCAGCAAGTTGTGAGTGTGTTAGCACAGGTGAGGACAGGCCCAAGGGCCAGCTCACTCAAGCTTGGGAGCCGCGGGAATATTCCACTGAAGAGCGAGTGGGTCCGGCCTGGTGGGAGGTGAGCAGGGAGGGAGAGGGCCACAGTCACTCCCTCCAAGCCTGGGTGGGCCCTTCTCGCTCCCCCGTGCATATGCCCAGGAGGCCCTACTCATGGGTACACAGCTCTGACCTGGCAACTCTCACACTCAAGAGAGCAGCATCACAACCACCCGGAAGGCTCTTAAAGCGGACTGTGGCCCCAGCTCAGAGTCTCTGGTTCAGTGGGCTTGGAGTGGGCTCAGGGAATTTGCACTAACATGTTCACAAGAAAGTGGTACTTCTGGAACACAAACCACCCATGGGAACCATGGCCCCACTCAATTCAGTTAAACATGGAACGACAACTACACAGGTGTCAGGCGCTGTGGGGACAGAGAAATAAATAAGACCCAGTCTATCCCTCCAGGATGCAGACACCTTCCCTGCCTCCTGCCAAGATGCTTCTTATGCTTTTGAAATAAGTTTGTGTTTCCAAAACCAGTTATTTAAAAAGAAACACCCAGGAAGCTTGAAATACATGGACTCCTAAGTTCCTCCCAGAAAATTTGGAATTATGAATTTGCATTTTCCAACAAGCTCCCCAGATAATTCTTATGATCATGAAAGTTTAAGATAGAGTTAAGGCCTCATTTCCAAAATGCCCGAAAGTTCTATCATAAGACGAATCCCAGAAAAACCTACTAGTGTTCCCACTTCTGTTACCTATTATCTATCACAAGTCATTCTAAAATAAACTGGTTCTTTCCCATAAAAGATTTCAAATAAATAGCCCGGAAGAACAAGGAGGGTGGCAATTTGTAAAAAGCAGTGAGACCAAGGATAGGTGAAGTGTAGTAGGCTTGGATGGAAGGCACGAGATGTTGAGAGGCGCCCTGGGGTCTATGAAGTAAATTACAAAACGGCCACAATACTTGACAGCTCCTCCCACAAAAAAAAGTGGAATCTATTTCTTCTCCACTTCTTGAATCTGAGCTGGCCTGTGACCTACTTTGATCAACAGAACATGGCAGGCTTATTCTAGAATGTTTCTAGAATGTGGCATGACATGCTCAAAAGCTACTCTAATCCTTTACAAGCCAGCAAACCCCAGCCATAGAAACAAATACCTGAGCAAGATAGGCCAGACAAGGACTGCCCTGCGGAGTCCAACCCAAATTTCTTGCAGAATACTGAGCCAAGTGGATGGCTATTCTCTCAAGGCACTAAGTTTTGGGTAGCTTGTTACGTAGCAAAAGTTAACTGAGACAAGAAAGAGGCCAGGGGGTGTCCAGGGAACCCTAAAACTCAATTCCATCATTGGAGCATTTTGCCCTAGGCCAGATCTAAATACTGAGCCCCTGCTGTGTGATAAGGCCACTTTCTGGCTTCCTCACTCTCCAGCACCCCACTTAAAATTCAGAGCTTTTCACTGAGCAGTGAACAGGAAAATTCAGACCCTTCCAACATCTCAGCTTTGCTCACTGTCCCATTGCCCCGAACAACGGTAACAGCTGCCACTTGCCTCCACTGCCATCTAAGAAGGCAAAGCGGGTCAGGCCCCTGTTCACACCCATCTGCGGAGCATCTTGGCACATCCTGGGGACAGTGAACCTGGAGAACGCTCTGTGCTCTGGGTATCCACAGTGCGCTAATTCTTAATAAGCAAGGTAGCTGAGAAGCAGGTGGCCAGGTGATGGATGGAGAACACTTAGTGATGGCCTGAGAACCTGTCAGAGGGGCTCCAGCTCTGCCTGTTCTCACTGGGAAACTTGGGACAGGCGCTTAACCTCTGTGGACCCCAGGAAGTCAGTGGCTGCGTTTGGTCACCCACAAGTTTCTAAGGTTCTATAGAACAGAGAATGACGCTCAGGTAAGAGATCTGGGCCACATTTCTGAGACAGCTCGCTTTGGGCCAGTGCAACCCATACAGTCCACAGGACCCAAGATTTAGAGAGCCCCCTGCTTGGTTTAATGCTCAAGTGTCACCATCTTTGGCTCCTTAATGATTTTCTCTCTGAACTTGGGTTTTGTAAGTGAAGTCTGATGGGACGATGAAACACGTACATGAGAAGAGGAGATAGACACTAAGTGTGTCCCTCTCTCTCCCCTGCCATTACATTCCCAGATGGTGTTTAGGCTCCCGAGGAGCACAGAAAGCAAGTGGCCAACAAGGGGGAATTCAGCACGATTCACGTATATAACTGGGTAAGGGGTATATTGCCAGCCCCGAGAGGTCAAACCAGAACTTGCTCTAAATGCAGCTGTGAGCTCTAAGAAACATGAACAACCAGGGAAATTGCTGTGGGTTGAACTGTGTCCCTGCCCACAGATTCATAGTTTGGAGTCCTAATCCCCAGCACCTCAGAATGCGCCTTCATTCAGAAATAGGGTCATTGCAGCTGTAATTAGCTTAAATGAGGTCATATTGGAGTAGGACAGGCCCTACTCCAATATGCTGCTAAGTCGCTTCAGTCGTGTCTGACTCTGTGTGACCCCAGAGATGGCAGCCCACCAGGCTCCCCCATCCCTGGGATTCTCCAGGCAAGAACACTGGAGTGGCTTGCCATTTCCTTCTCCAATGCATGAAAGTGAAAGTGAAGTCGCTCAGGTTGTCTACTTGAAAGTTATACAGTCATGTCCGACTCCTAGCGACCCCATGGACTGCAGTCTACCAGGCTCCTCGGTCCATGGGATTTTCCAGGCAAGACTACTGGAGTGGGGTGCCATTGCCTTCTCCGCCAATATGACTGGTATCTTGATACAATGGGGAAATTTGGACCCTGACATGTACATGGAAAATGGCATGTGGAGATTGGAGTCATGCTGCCACAAGCCCAGGCATGCTCCAGAAGCTGGGGAGAGATCTGGAAGAGCCTTCCCTAGAGCCTTCAGAGGAGATGGCCCTGCCAGCACCTTGATCTTAGACCTCTCCCCCTAGAGCTGTGAGATGATACATTTCTGATACATGCCATGGCATGGCAACCCAGTCCAGTATTCTTGCCTGGAGAATTCCATGGCCTGATGGGCTACAGTCCATGGGGTCGCAAAGAGTTGGACGTGACTGAGCAACTAACGCTAAGTTCCTCAGTCTGTGGTTCCTCGTTAAAGCATTTCTAGCGAAGGAAACCTGAACCCTACCATATCTTCTCTTCCTCATGTTACTCACCTTTGTTAGTCAACCACAGATGCTGAAAATGATGACACAGAAGGAAAAGGAAAGATGGTTAACTCATAATCCCTTTTCCTGTCTGTCGTCCTTCCTGACTCATCGTCAGCCAAATATAGAGTCACGGTGGAATGTGCATGAACCCAGCTGTTTTAAAACTGTTTTAAATTTCACTTCTTAGTGCATGCACATTTGGTGCAGCATTTTGACTCTTCTGGTAAGAAAAAAAAGTATATATATTTTATATGTATGTATATATATATACACACATATACATTTTATATGCATGTATATGTATATATATATATACACACACACATATATATATTTATATGTGGGTACAAGCTGCAAAATATGAATTATGTAATTTAGGTGATTATATGAGTTAAATGCTCTTATGTTTGCATTTAAAAGAGGCATTGCAAAATATACAGATGAATAGTAAAAGTCCTATTAATAATTAAATTTTTAATTTGTCTTTACTTAAAACAACCTTAAAGAGCAAATACAAAATGCCATCACAAATTGAAAAACAGACAGACCATGGAAGAAAGGAAAAAGTTTTATATTGTACTACTTTTAAACAGTACTTGTTTTCCACATTTTGAAGAAAAGGACCTGCATTTTCATTTTGTGCTGGACCCTGCAAATAACATAGCTGACTCAATTCTAGAATAAGCCAGGAATTGCAGGAAATGATATTTCTACTTAGGTGCTCTGAACTTTTGGCTTTTCCCCAACTCCAAAATCTGGATCTTCTTGATATTATTTCTTATAACGATTCATATGCACACAGCATACACAGATTTTACATAATCACAGTGCTCAGTGAGCAAAAATGTCACCTTTTTAATTTCCCCATGACTGATGTAAGCTTAGTTCTTGAAATGCCATTTACCACTGATGGAGGAAAAAATTTTCCAATTCAAAGAAGCGCAGTGATTTTGGGGTTTGAACTCAATTCGGGATACTGTCCCTTGTAAACTTTCTCTCTCTTTCTTTCTCTCTCTCTCTCTCAGACACACACACACAACACACTCCACACCTCCCCAGGGAGGGATTAAAATCTGGGAAGAAATTCCTGGCTCCATCATGAAGAGTCATCCACGCTGACTGAGATGTACCATTCTCTTTTGTCTGTACCCTTCAGTACTCATCTGTCTACAGATGTTGCTGAAACGTGAGGGCCTTCTCTGCCCTCTGGTCCACACACCCCCTTCTGCATCTCTTCATGATCACAGAGAAGCACTTCCAGGTCCAGGAGGCTGCCTGCTTTCCCTCTCAAGGGCAGAGTTAAGTCGTTGTGACAGAGAATGAACAGCCCACAAGCAAAAATACTTATCTGACTCATTACAGAATAGGCTTGCCATCCCCTGGCCGAGACACACCGGACATTACTTCTACTTTCTATTTCAGCACAGCAGACATTCTTTTCTCCTGTAGGACATCTGCTGCCTCCTCAGGAAGCAAGTCTTAAGTCCTCTCTACTTTGCAGAACCCCTCAAACTTACCCAGAGTTTCTACTAAGACAGGCATTTGTCGATGCTCCCAGATGGAAATCCAGCATGCCCTTAACCCTGGTGACGTTCACTCTGCTCATTCGTTACCACCAACAAGCCATCAATCTTTATCACCTCTTTGGAAGAAAAACTGATTTTATAACACCATGAACTGGCCACGTGTATTAGTTATCTATTGCTGTATAACGAATGATTCCAAAACTTAACAGCTCAGCAAAACAAACATTGATGATCTCACAGTTTCTATGGGTCAGGAACCTGGGCATGACTAAGCTGGGTGTCTCTGCCTCAAGGTGTCTCCTGAGAATAGGGTCAATCTTTCATCGGCTGGACTGCAGTTCTCTCAAGGCTAGATTGAGAGAGGATTCACTTCCAGGCTCCCTCATGTGATATGGCGGGCCTCTGAAGTCTGCCTTCCAGCTCACTTACAAGGACCTTTCCACAGGACTACCTCACGATGTAGCAGCTGGCTTCCCCCAGAGCTGAGAGAGAGCGAGGGACAGCTCCCGAGATGAAAGCCACTTTCTCCAAGTGACATCTCATCACTGCTGCCATATTCTACTCTATGATCTAACATGCTGTATTCCGTTTAAAGTGTGGCGCTATAACCATAACATCACTCTAAGACTTATGACAAACTCTGGCTGCAAAATACCTTTTGTCAAAAATAAAACCAAAAAACAAAGTTCTTAATAGCCCACACTATCAAGACAATTGTGTACCACTGTCTCTTAAAATCCATTCAGAAACTTGTCTGAAAACCATTATTCAGAAATACCTTAGCACTCCCCTCATCTCATCCTATGTCTTAAATTCCATTCAGAAACTTGTTTGAAACCATTATTCAGAGATATCTTAGTGCTCCCTTCATCCCCTGGAGGCAATAAATACTTTGTGACCAAAAAAAAAAAAAAGAGAGAGAGAGAAAAGAAAATAGCAAAAACCAAAAAAGAACCAAGAGGCAAACCTTGGCTATTATCCTCTCATTTTATCCTATCATACTTACTTGACAAGGCATTTGAATGTCTGAAATTTATGTTTGGGCAAAGAAATCAAGCAGATAAAATGAACCAAATGAACGGGTACAAGCAGCTCAACATGCCATAAAAACTCCAGGGTCCCAAGGACATGACTATTTGAGTAAAGTTTAGATCTGCATAAACACAGGCAAGTCTCTCAGGAAGAGACCCTTGGCTACCATCAGCTGAAGGATATCAAAGTCGCTGTTCACATGCAGTCCATCTTTACACACGTGTGTTTCCTTCTCTCTGGCTAGTCCAGGCCCCTTATTCAACTCCACATCAGCAAAAGTTTCACAACGTCCACTGTGAGATCTCAGCCATAACATGAAATTTAAGTGTCTTCCAGTATCAAGTAGATGAGGAAAAGTTCACTTTCTTCCTTCTAAGAGTAAGTAACAATGGTTTGAAGGTTTCTTAAAAATCTAACAATAGAGTTACCATATGATGTAGCAGTCCCACTCTTGGACATATATATGAAAAAGACAAAGCTCTCATTTGGAAAGATACGTGTACCCCGATGTTCACGACAGCACTAGTTACAATAAGCCAAGACATAAAAGCAACCTAAGTGTCCATCAATAGATAAATGCAAAAAGAAGATGTGGCATATATATACAATGGAATATTACTTAGCCATAAAATGAACGAAATAATGTCATTTTCATCAACACAGACGGACTTAGAGATTATCATACTAAGTGAAGTTAAGTCAGGTGAAGAAAAACAAATATCATATGATATCACTTACACATGGAATCTAAAAAAAAATCAGATAAGTGAACTTCTTTACAAAACATAAACAGACTCACAGAGACATAGAAAACAAACTTATGGTTACCAAAGTAGAAGGAGGTATAGGGATAAATTGGGAGTATTAGATTAACACATGCACAGTACCATATATAAAATAAACAGCAAGGATTTACTGTATTGCACAGAGAACTATATTCAAATCTTATAATAATCTACAATGGAAAAGAATTGAAAAAAGAATATAGATATACACATACATATGCATAACCCAATCACTTTGCTATATACCTGAAACTAACACAATATTATAATTCAACTCTACTTCAATTTTTTTTTAAGTATTCAAAAAAAGAATGTGTGTATATGTGTATATGTTTACTAAGTCATGTCCAACTCTTCTGCGACCCCATGGACTGTAGCCCTCTTGGCTCCTTTGTCCATGGAATTTCCCTGGCAAGAATAGTGAAGTGGGTTGCCATTTCCTTCTCCAGAGGATCTTCCAGTGATCGAACCCATGAGGATTCTTTATCACTGAGCCACCAGGAAAGCCCCCCCAAAATAATAAATAACAATAAAAATAACAGCTACTGTTTGCTATGCACATATTATCACTTACTTTGTTAGACACTTTACATGCATTGTTTTATTTAATTCTTATCCTCGCAACAACCTTGCAAAAGATATATTATCTTTTTTTTCCCGGATGAGATAATCAGCTCAGATTAATTAATTCGTTTTCCACAGCTCATGCAGCTACAATGGGGAGTGCAGAATTCAAACCCATATCTGAGTCGGAGTCCATTCTCTTCACAGTATTACCACTCAAGGAGCAAACCTGGTACACACATCCTCCTGAAGTATCAGTTATCTACAAAGAGTTAGGGGGAAATATGATTTTCATATTAAAATAGATTATTACAGCTAGGGAAAATTAATGTGCATTGTTAAGATCAAGTAAATGCCATGGGTTGTGGGCTGGAACACACAGGCAGATCTCTGGGGAGAAGTTTCCTCTTGGTTGCACTTGAAGTTTCCTCCATAAAAAAGTTCAAGAAGCCCAACACCCACACCCACCCCTGCCTCCCTACAAGTAAGCAAGCAACAAGCTAAAACAGCAAGACACCAAAGTTTTTCTTATTTTTTTTGTTTCTAACTCAGTCTTGATTCCTTGTGGGCCTCTCACAACACAGCAGCTACTCTACAGTGAGAATGGATGGCTGCTTTTCTCATTCCTGCACCGCCCACCTTGCCTTGGAGTTTTAATACAATCCTATTGAGATCCTTTCAGAGGAATGAGATATTTTGATTTGTTTGTTGATTTCAAATGCAAATCCCTGGGAAATATCACAGCAATTGCGTTCTAATTCACCTGAGTCGATGCTTTTGCTTATTAGAAAACAATCTTTGCAACAGGAGCAAGTCGTGCAAAAGATGTAGAGATTGGGAAGCAGAGAGGCCAATAGAGATACTGGGGAAGTTACTGAGGATTCCTTGAGCTGTACTAATGTGTCATGTTTAATAGAAAAGTGAAGGGAGAAACATGGAGCCACTTGAAGAGTACAATTCAGTAATGTAGCCTCCATTAATTGAACGTTTGGACTTGGCCTGAACTAACAGACAAGTGCCATTTAGAGAGCAACCATATCCCACATATTTGCACATTTGGACCATGTCTTTTCTTCACAACTCTTTAGGATAAAAATTGTCATTCCCATTTTACATAAGTAAAATGAGGCAAAATGTCCAGAAAGGCTCCTACGTCACTGAACTAAAAAGGTGTAAGAGCTTCCAGGTTGGTGCTGGGAAGGGTGGTGTGCCCCAGGAGGGCATAGAAGCTCCCTCTTCCTATAAACGTCTCTCCCATTTGGTTGTTCAGTTCAGTTCAGTTCTGTTCAGTTGCTCAGTCATGTCCGACTCTTTGCAACCCCAAGGACTGCAGCACTCCAGGCTTCCCTGTCCATCACCAACTAACATTTGGCTGTTACCGAATTGAATCTCTTATAATTGTTGTTGTTGTTTAGTTGCTAAATTTTGTCGAGTCTTCTGTGATGCCCACAGATGGCAGCCCACCAGCCTCTGTCCATGAAATTTTCCAGGCAAGGACACTGGAGTGGTTGCCATTTCCTTCTCCAGGGGATCTTCCAGACCCAGGGATTGAACCCGTATCTCCTGCCTTGTAGAATTCTTTATACCTCTGCCACAGGGAAGCCCCTTATAATACATTAGTAAACGTTTATTTTTAAAAGATAGCGAAGTGGAGCTTTTAGCTGGAGTGTGGTTCCCCTGGGCCATCAGCCACAGGCATGTGCTATACCCTAGAAATGCCCTTATAGCTGTCATCACATTCTAATTCCAAATGTAACTGGAAATCTCCCCATCAGAGGTTTACACACCTTTGAAAGGTCTGGGGAAGAAACTGCCTGAGTTCATAAACCCAGAAGTAGAAGGACCCTGGGGATGATTCCTAGGCACTCACCCAGAAGCTGTTACAAAGTTCTCACCAGCATCTGCCCACACTCCTGCTCACAATTACCCAAGGACAATAGCTTTTTCTTTTCATTCACTTTCCAAATCTCATTCAAGTGGTTCTGATTGGCTAAATATATCCCAGAACCATATGAGGACAGGAACTGTGGGACATATAAGTCCCTACTTCTTCCTCCAAACATAGAAAAAAAACAGACAGAGAGGCAGCAAAGATCCTGAGCTGATCACAGCCAACCCGGCCAAATGCTAGTCTAAGCATTGCCAACTTGTAACTCCAATCTGTGTCCCTGGGAATAGTATAAGGATTTTTAAATGGATGCCACTACTGTATTATGAATCTATTGCTGCATACAAACCACCCAAACTTAGTGGATTAAAGCAACACTAGTGGATTATCTGGACTCACAAGCCCAGCAATCTGGGCTGTGTACCGCTGGTCGCTCTCACGTGTCTGTGATCGGCTTCTTTCCGCTAAGTTGGATGGCTCTGGCTGTTGGCCAGTAGTTGGCCAGGCCCACATCTCTCTCATCATCCAGCAGAAGGGCCTGGGCTGGATCTTGTGGAGACTGGCAGGGTTCTAACTGTGGAAATAGAAGCTGCAAAACCTCCTGATGCCCAGGCTCAGAACTGTTACAATGTCATTTTGGACACATCCTATTGGCCACAGTATGTTACCAGGCCTGCCCAGACTCAAAGGCCCGGAAACAGCCCCACCCACCGATGAGAAAAGCCTCAAAGTCACGTTCCAATCAGGGAGGCACACAGACTGGAGTGTGCAATTTTTACAAACATCTGTTAGACTTTATCCAACAATTTGAGGAGCAGGATAAAGTTCAACCTGTTCTAGACTTATGGACGTGGGCAGAGGGGAGGAGGTGAGGTTGGGAGGAAAGGAGAGAGTAGAGAGAGTAGCATGGAAACATATTACCATATGGAAAATAGATAACCAATGGGAATTTGCTGAATGACTCAGGGAACTCAAACCAGGGCTCTGTAACAACCTGGAAGCAGGGAAACATATGTATACCTATGGCTGATTCATGTTGATGTATGGAGAAACCAACACAATATTGTCAAGCAATTATCCTTCCATTAAAAATAAATAAATTTAAACAAAACAAACAAAAAATTCAACATGTTCTTATAAAGCCCTTGCAGGTCGTTAACACACTAGAGTGCATTATGAGTGGTGTCCCGACAAAGCCCTGTTGGTTTGTGTGTCTGCGAGCCTGGTGCTCTGAGAATTGGCCTTGGGAACTGCCGCACTCCCACTGTGAATTCAAAGCCAGAAACAAGGATGGTACCTGTTTTCATAATTTAGGGGATAAAATGCCATAGGGCAGACTTTTTGTGGGGAAGAATGTCTTGTTTCATAGGAGGGTTGACAGGGAAATAAAGCCCCATTTAGTCCCTCCACCTTTGGTTTCCAATTGGAAAGACCACATCGTGTGTTCCAGCAGCTTCCCTGAGGTCATTAGTGCTTCAGAGCCAGCTGAATTGCAGGATAATAACGATTCTTTGCATTTATGGAATGCCTGGACTCTGAGGAGCGCCAAGTAATTTACAATCACTTATTAATTAATCCTCAGCCCCCACATGAGATGACGATGGGTTATTATGCGCCTTTGACAGATGTGTGAAGTGGCCAGAGGGAGCCCAAGTGACATTAAGCTTCTGCCCAAGGTCACTGTGTTGCCAGACTCACAGATCCTGTCCCAGCTCCAGCAGCCTCGCTATCCATGCTACAAGCCTCTGCCACAGGAGCGCTGGAATTCCTCGGGGCTGGTGCCAGCCATTTCAGAGCAGTCTGAGATTTTAAGATCAGATGTGAGGATTTTGCTACTCCATTTTGTGTGTTACGGGCTGGGAGTGGGGGATGGAGGGGGTTCATGTTTTCCTCTTATGTATTTGGTTTTGGTGTTGATGTGCAGTTTTAGGTCCACCACTTAGGTGTCCAAGAAGAGTTGGTTCTAAGCGCATTGCTTCCACACTTTGTTCGGACATGTTACTTATGCAAGAGAATGTGGGTTCTCCCAGCTGAAAGGGACATGTAACAGCTCACAGAGTGTGAGAGGGGGCCTGGCAGAGGAGCGGGGAGCATGCGTCACCTCTGGCAGGGCCTCGTAGTTTCACAGCAATGTCTAATTAGGAGATAAACGCAGATTTGCTTTTCTAAACAGACTGCACTTACACTAACACTCAGAAAACCGGAGTCCACATCCCTGAGCAGATGAACACATCTGCAGAAAAAGCTGCCAGCTACAGAAAAGGCTTTGAGATTAATTTCAGGCATCCTTTCCAATTTGTTTTCTAAAGGATCTCTTACCTAAGTATATGTTTTTCCACACATATAAATGCAACCAGCCAGAGTGGGATTGTTTTGGTACAAGGAAGTGAGAACCCGTCGCATCGAAAAAAGAGCTACACAGTATCCGGAAAACTCAAAAACTGTGAGGCAAACACTCCAAGGATGAGGCACCAAGAGCCATAGCCAGCCTTCTGAGCTCTTCAAGACCAGCTGCAGTCACTGCTGGCACATGAGATTAATCACCTTGGATGACAGGAAAACCCAGGGCCATGAAGGAGTCATTAAGCATGGTGCTTTCCAGGATCAGTTTCATGGAAGAGAGCATTGTAATATCAGGAACATTGAGGCTAGGATACAGTCAAAGTTATGCCATCTGATGGAACTCCTCCCTTCCTTCCTTCCTTTTTTTCTTTCCTTCCTTCATCAAAGGTGTTTGAGCATTTCCTTTGTTTTTTTTCATTTTTACTGGAGTATAATTGATTTAAACACTGTGTTAGCGTCAAGTGTACAGCAAAGTGAATCACTTATACATACACTTACATCCACTCTTTTAGATTCCTGGCCCATATATATCGTTACAGAGTACTGAGAAGAGTTCCCTGTGCTGTACAGCAGATCCTTATTAGTTATCTGTTTTATATATAGCAGTGTGCACATGGGCTCCCCAGGTGGCACAGTGGTAGAGAATTCACCCACCAATGCAGAGACGCAAGGGGAGGGTTGTTATCCTGTCTGGGGACTGGCCGGCACTTGCAGCTGTGGTTTCCTATCCGAAAGTTCCTGCTGGACCATCCCAGCACACCTTCATACTTTCTCTCATTTCTCTCTCCTTTTTTGTCCCTGAGTCCCGAGATTAATTTTGTGTATCTGTGTGTGACAGGTGAACATATGTCCTTACATGTGTTTTAACTAATTGCTCATTAGTGGGTGAAATTTATTATCTTCAAACCATCCTTTTCCCTCCCATCTGCCCTCACCTACTGAATTCTCTTGATTATGTTCCAAAGCCATATTTGGCTGGTACCAATCTCATCTCCATCACTGCATGGCCCTGGGTGAAAGATTTAACTTCTGAGTCTCATCCCTTGCATCTGATATCTGTTTTACAGGGTCACTGTGAACAAGAAATAAAATAACTTATGTAAAGTGCTTGGCACAGAGTCTACAGTAAGTTCATTCTCTTTTTACTCCCTTTTCAAACCTCCTTCCCTGTGTTCCAAGGCACTTTGCTCAAACATTTGCCTTAGGTGATGGGCTGCTTATGTAAAAGTTAGTGACAACTAGTCCTTTAAATTGATGATGAATAATAAAAAGAAAAGGGAAATAGAATCAATACTGACTAACAAAGGTAACAAAGAAAGAAGAGGCATAGGCTTGAGGGGCTCAGGAAGTGGGGATAAGACAGAAATCATAACTGACTTTCATATGCACAGTCACCAGTAAGTCAGAAACATTCATTATTTACTATCAAACTCTATAATTTATAAAACTCATGCTTTCCAAAAATATTTACAAAACATTTATCAAATCAACACAATCATATTTCAAACAATAATCTTCCAGAAATTTACCATGCAGGAATTCACTCTATATTTAAGGAGACAAAAGGAAATGATAGATGATGATAAAATAAGTTGCTATCAAGAGGGGATATAAATATGATACAAAAGAACACAAGAGAATAAACATGTGATGTTGGTAAAGGATTTGCTTGCTTTGAGTAGATCCTTGAGTAACTGCCAACATCCATCTATGTGCAAACTAATAAAATATGTACCACATAAAGTGCAAAGTTTGGCAGACATCTGTGAAATAACAGCTAGTAGATAATGAGTTAACACATCCTCTGGAGAAAACCCTATTTTTTCTGACCTATTTGTAAATGAAGGATACAAAAGAAGATTCTATAAGAAGTGAAGAAAAAAATCTAGCTGTTCACTAGAACTATGTCTATGACCTGGTCTATACCATCACCAAGCATGGAAGCTACACAAGGCACAGAGAAGGACTGGCCAGCCCCTAAACTGTCCACCACCCCCTTCCTGGGACCAGCTGGAGCAAAACCAGAAGCAAATTCTTCAAATATCTTCCTGCTTCGAGCCCTGCTCAGCACAATAATATTTCTATTATTCCAAGCTCTTAGGGAAAGAAACGTACCTTTACCTGCATTTTATTTTGAGCCAAATACACTTCGGGAAAATCAAAAAGAGATGATTATTCACTGCTCCCCCCCATCCCTCAACAACGTCTTACGGCTTAATTAAGACAGTAACGACTCTGGGGACAGACAACATGTTTGAATTCTAAGCCAGTCCCAGCTTAGCACGTTCCCTCACCAGGCAGGAATCAGGAAAAACTGAGAGCAAGCAAGCCCAGCTGAAGGTCACCACACCAGGGGAAAGTGACTCCTCTCTGATTTTACGAAGAGGCAGGGAAAGCATGAAGCAGCAGCTGTGGGTTCAGAGAGCTGTGTTGGTATTTGACCAGGGAGAGAGGGCTAGACAGATTACAAATGAAGCCACACAAGCAATACACTCGGTGGGCAGTGAGAACCAAAATGTGGTGTCCTTGTTGGTGCGATGGTTGGGACATACACATACGTACACACACTCACTCACTCACTCACTCACTCACAGAAAGTATTTCCTTTAAAGAGATGTTCACAAATGAAGAACTATGATTTTTCTTGAACAAAATTCGAATCTCTCTGACCTTCTGCCTTGGAGGCATCGTGTGACAAATCAGAGCAAGCCCAAACCCCATCCCGGCCAGCGGTGGGCGCCAGCTTTTGGTGAGAAGCCCTTCACGCTGCTCAGAATGATGGATGCCAGCATGGGTGCAGCTCCAGTTACTAGGCCTTGTGTCAGAATCCACAGAAGCCCCCAAACGCCCCTCAACATCTATCACTGATGACAACCTCCTAAGACAAACAACAGATTTCATTCAAATCCACCGCTCAACTGGGAGGCAGTTTTCAATTTTATTCCCTAACGAAGGTGGCTTTACTGTCGTCGCTGTTGGAGAAATACAACGTGGCCAGATCTCTGGTCCATAAAAAGGCCAGCATTAGAGTCTGGAGGAACCTGAGGTCAAGAACTCTTCTGAAGATTTATGTGTCAATAAACTTAAAGCACAGATCAGGGAAACTGGACTCTTTAATATGGCTCTTCTTTAGATGTACTTGTACAAGCCTTTGCACTGAGCCCCACCATTCAGTGTTGATATCGTGCAGTGTTCTCAAAGACTTATCAAATATTAAAAACCCTATTCTGCAGAAAAACAGCACTTTACATGCTGAAAAGACAGAGTCTGAGTTATGCAAACTTCCCTTTGTTTTCCACCAAGAGAAACTCAAGCATTTTTTTTCACCTTATACATTCGATGAAAGATCTTTTCCTTTGTTGCAGAATCAGTAAGAAGCCGCAAACCCAGTTATTTCAACTGTATTCATCCTGGGCTCCCCCTACAGGACATCAGTGTCTGAGCAGTTAGGGAATATAGTCCTGAGGACTGGATCAGATGTCAGAAAGGATGGAACTGGTCTCTTGGAGCTTCCGGTCTCCAAAGGCTTCCAGTCTTGCTCTGTAGGGACGACAGGCAACCACAGTGAACATCTCTGTGGTCTGAGATTATCAGTCAAAGAGTTCTGAAGAAGATAGGAATTTAGTTAAGCCCTGAAGCACAGGGATGTATGTAGTTAGCTGTTTCCTATTTCCATATCTCTGCATCTTCTATTCCCTCTGCCTGGAACCCACTCTTCATCTCATCTTAGAAAACACCTATTTTTTCTTGAAGGATTTCAAAATCTAGAGCTGGAGCATACCCCACCAGCCCCACCTCTCAGCTCAGCTCTTTCCTTTCTGCTCCCTCAAGTCATTCAGTCTTTGCAAACTCTGTCAGTTACACGGTGAGCATTTTGACAGAGTGCCAGGTGGAGCACAGGGCTTCCAGACCTGGGGCAAGATGAGACTGTCCCAAAAGTGGAAATGCAGACCTCACACTTACTACAACAAGATCCCATTAGCCAAAGGCTATGGGGTTGAAAATGCATGCTGCTTATAAAAAGTGACTTGTCTTGAAATTTTTCTTGAAACTAGAAAGGTTGTCAGAATTTTAAATGCTCCAGAGAAGGTTGGATTTTATGTGCGGTAATACTGATTCCATTTACCCAGGGTTAGAGCCGCTGAAAATCTGGACGAAAAGATAGACCACATCTCTCTCTTAACTCCTTCCAAATGGGTGGACTCAGGATCTGGAAGTATTTAGAGAAAGGGAAAATTCTGTTGTGGAAACAGATGTGTCCAGGAAGGCTTAGTGAAAGACATTCAGTCTTAATTATGGTCCGGAAGACAGAAAAGGAAGAGAGAGGAGAGGAGTCAGGAAGGGTGTTTGGGAGGAGCTGGTTGTCCGGCAGAGTAGAAGCTATACCTGAGGAGGTCAGGCCACTGTTCTGACTTTACAGGGAGGAATCCGCTCACCCGCATGGGTGCTTTTGCCTGAAAGCTAAAGCTACTGATGACCTTTTCTCTAAAGATCTTCCATGGGTGCTGCCAAGTTTGATCCAAAAGCCAGACTCCAAGTAGGATGTGGAAACAGTATGCCACGTAGTAGAACAAAGGTAAAATCCATCATTTGGATCTAAGAGTCAAGGCATTCAGTTCAGGGGTGGGGAGGAGTCAGGAACCATAGAAGTAAGATAGTCTACACATAACAGAGAGAGGTCACAGTGGACTCTGCACGCTGCATATAGAATAAGCCTGCCCAGTCAGATGGGTTCCCTCTCTGTGCCGTTTCCAAAGAAATCATGACAACTTCCTGGAGGCTGTGTTGCCTGGGACCCATACTCCACATGTAGCCTGCAGAACTCCCCGGGCACAGCCCTGCTCACCTGTCTGCTTGCATTTCCTTCCTGCTGCTGCCCTCCCCCAGCTCAGAATGAAGAAAAAAGGTCCCCAGAGTCACCTCTGTCCCTCAGTGGGGCCAATATTGGCACAGTGCTGCCCAAGATAGTCCCATCCCTGAGAGGGCTCATGCAGGGACTGGAGGGCTCGTCCATCAAGGAAACTGTAACCTTCAAACACTGAATGAGAGAAGCCCTCATGAAGTTCTTCCAACTCTAACCTTTTAGGGAGTAATCAAAGTGATGACAACCGGAGGGTTTAAATCCTACTTGGGTTGGTCCAAGGTGCAATTGACCAAGCTTTTACAAAAGGAAACTTCAGGGTCCCTGTGTCACACTTAGCTGTCAAGTGGATTAACCAGGACCAAAAAGATAGCACTTTGAAAACCTGAAACCAAAACCAAAGAATTAAATCAGTGAAATATTAGTTGGTTGTACTTGAAGATAAAATTAAATACTTAATATCTGTCTGTGGCATACCAAAGCAAATTATATAAAACAACTCCAATGAAACATTTAATTAGTTGCTCTGAAATGGATTTGCTCCCAAACCATTAATCTAATTAACATACGCAACTTTCCTCCTGCGGCACTTGCCTCGTTTATATATGAGGCCAGCACACAGCTCACATGTGTCCACTTATGTACATGTATATCTCTAAGAGCCTCCTCCTTGTAGTACACACTATTTTATGCTCCCTCGCCTCCCGTATTTGTGGGTAACATTCAGTATCCACAAAATAATATAAAGAAATTGCTCCAAATGAGAAACATTTGATGTTTCCAAGTGCACAGAGAAAGGGGCTATTTTTCCAGCATGCATTGCAGATGCGGCAGCTGAATTCATGTGCACACACAAACTCTAAATGAACAGCCTGCGTAATCATGACAATTACACGTTGCAATATGTTGTTTCTACTAATCAACCCAGGAAGCTCCAAGAGGGGGGAAAAAAAAGAAGATTGTCGTTTTGTTCTTTTAAATATTGTAGCTTGTGGACTATACCTGCTTACTGGTAAATTGACATCATTGGAAAAATACTGAAATAAATTTAGAAACAAAAATTATTCGCACTGAAAAATTAGATAATTAACATTTTGAAGGCCGCGGGAATGGGGATAGCTGAGAGAATGTCAGTACAATACTGCCATCTAGAGGAAACTACAGTTCAAAAAAAGTTTTTTTTTTCAGGTTGGTTTATTCCAGAGAAATAAAACAGCCGATAAGGATAGAAAAAGGAGACGGGATTCTAAATAATGAGATTCCTATTTTCCTACATGACTTAGAGCAGAGCTCTCCAAACTTTTTTCACTTCTTTGGACTCTGGGGTATTTGGGAGGTTGAAGAGAGGGCATGATTGCTGACCTGACAAGGAGGCTGCCGCCTGGCCGGTCAGGAACCTGAAGACGTGAGCGGGAGGGAGCTTAGCAATGACTCCTCCTCCTTCTCTGTTTTTGTGTTTGTTTAAGGAAATCTGAAAATTTGTATTTGTATGTGAAATTTCCAGATGTTTTAATTTGGCAACTAAAAAAAAAAAATTAACTGTTCAGTATGAATACATGTCTGGGGTGCAACTTTGGCTCAAAGGGTAGCGGGTTTGTGACATTTGGAAAGAAAGAAAAAATATTACTGGTGAATTGTGACCTAAGGAGAAAGGAAGAGAGAACTGAGGACGTTGTTACCAGCTTGGAAATGTATTAAAAAGGATTTGGCGGCCACACCCTGAGATTCATCATTAGGAAGACAAGAGTCTAAGGTAACAGTGGCATTCCCTCTCCAACTCTGTAGTTCAAGGACTTCTGTGGCATGAAGTGGAAGTGTTATTCGCTCAGTTGTGTCCAACTCTTTGAGACCCCATGGACTGTAGCCTGCCAGGCTCCTCTGTCCATGGAATTCTCCAGGCAAGAATACTGGAGTGGGTAACCATTCCCTTCTCCAGAGGATCTTCACAACCCTGGGACCAAATCTGGGTCTCCTACATTGCAGGCAGATTCTTTACAGTCTGAGCCATAAGGGAAGCCTGACTATTCAGAAGAGTGTGGGGTACAGAAATGGAGAGAAGTGTTTTGAGGAGGAAGGAGTATGATAAATGCTGCTGGAAGTCTGAACAAGATAAAGAAAGTAGGGAATTTCCTGGCAGTCCAGTGAATAAGACTTGAGGAAATATGCAGTCTCACACACGCTAATGCAATGAGCTCTTCCCCCACCTCATCACACAGGGAAAAGTGTTCATAACGCTGAATCATTCCTGTGTTAGGCCAGTCTTAACCCTGGTTACAGCTGAGAAAGCTCCCCCAAGAATTGTGACCCAGGAGATGGGAGATGCATGGGAAAGAAAGGAAGGAGAGAAAGCTTAGGGGAAAATGCCCAAGACAGAGAGAAACTGCCAAAGAAGGAAACATGAGGCTTCTGTTATGATACTGTTTTCAAATCATTGCAATGAGCAAAAGTCATAACTAACTACAGGCTCAGTATCAAATAACTCAGAGAGAGTAAAACAAAAAATGGTATACAGAGTGAGGCGAAGCTCTGCGCTGTCTCCGTTGAGCAAATACGTGTTTGCGGGTAGCCAGCAAACACCAGGCAAGGTGGAATGTTGCAATTGATTTGCACTGTTCGGTTATCTTGTACTGAGGTGCTCTGTGTGTTCTGTTTTTCCTCCCAATAAATATCAGCAGGTTTACACTGTCACAAAGAGAATCATGACATATGTTTCGTAATTTATTCAGCTGATTCCACACGCTTCTGCTAAACAGAGGGGTGAGAGAAGGACATTTCAGAACTGTGTTCACAAGACCCTAGGAGGAAGCAGGGGCATGCATCATCAGTGAGGGTGAAGGGGGTTCATCTCCTTTCCAATTTTCCTTCCTCTTTCTATTCTGATTTTTTTAATCTCCTTGTTCCATTGATTTATGAAAACAAGGTGTTAAAACCTCCATTTGTAACTGTGCCTTTGTCTAGTTCTTGCTTCAATTCTGTGATTTTGCTTCATGTATTTTAAAGCTGCATTGTGTGTGTCTCTGTATATTTAGGAGTTCTGTGCCTTCCTGATGAATTAATTCATCATTATGAAATGTCTCTATTTATATGTAACAATAATCTTTGTCCGAAAGTCTCTCTGTGTGAAACTGATATAGGCACAGCCGCTTTCTTATGCTCACTATCCAGGGTACATTATTTTGCATCCTTTTTTCACTTTCAAACTACATGCATACATATATTTAAATTGCTTCATTTGTAGGTAGTATATTGTAGAGTCTCCCATTTTTGTGCAGGCAGTCTCTATCTCTTAAATGAAGAGTTTAGTCAACTCATTTTAAGTAATTAAAATGATTGGGTTTAATTCTACTCTCCCGCTATTTGTTTTCTATTTTTTGAATCCTTCTTGTTTGTTCTTATGGTTTCTCCATCTCACTTGGCTCATTCTCTTTGAATTAATCATATTTCAAGCATTCTGTGTGTTACTTTCACGGAAGTTTTAGCTATATCTTGGGATGACACTACTCATCCTTGCTAATTACATACTGCAGAGCATTCATATTAAACCACTTCCTGTGAAACGTAAGATACTTGCAAGAGAATAATTCCATTCTTCTCCCCTAAGCTATTAGTGTCATATATTTTATTTCACATGTGTTATAAATTCCAAAATGCTACATTACCTTTGCTTTAAAGTGCCATGTTTTTTAATAAAGTTTAAAAATTGCATCTTTTATATTTATCCACATTTATCATTCCCAGTGCTTTTTATTACTTTCAGTGTATTTGAGTTTTCATCAGTATCATTTCCCTTTAGACTAAAGAACTTGCTTTAGCATTTCTTATAGTGCAGGTCTTCTGGCAAGCAATTTTCTCAGTTTTTCTTTTATTTTAAAAACTCATTTCATCCTAATTTTTGAAGAGTTTTCATGCTGGATACAGAATTCTTGGTTTGCAGAGTTTTTGCTTTCTTCCAACATTTTTAAAATGTTGCCCCATTTTCCTCTGGACTTCATTGTTTCTTATGAGAATGAGTTGTCATATGCATGATTATTCCCTTTTAAGTATTTTTTCCCTGGCTATCTTTAGATTTCCTCTTTTATCTTTGGTTTTCAAAAGAATGACTGTGATGTGGCTAAGTGTGGTTTTCTTTGTACTTGTTAGGAATTTGCTGAGCTTCTTAGATATATTAATTACTTTTCTATCAAATTTTGGAACTTCCCTGGTGGCTCAGATGATAAAGAGTCTGCCTGCAATGTGGGAGACACAGGTTCAATCTCTGGGTTTGGAAGATCTCCTGGAGAAGGAAATGGCAACCCATTCCAGTATTCTTGCCTGGAAAATCCCATGAATGAAAGAGCCTGGAGGGCTACAATCCATGGAGTCACAAAGAGTCAGACACAACTGAGCGACTCACACACACCAAATTTTGGAAATTTTCAGGTATTGTTTCCTCAAATATTTTTTTCTGAACCATTCCCTCTCTTTCTCAGACTCTTAATGGACTAAATATCGCTCACAGATCATCAAGGATCCCTGAGACTCTCTACATTAGTTTCATATTCAGACTTTTTTCTTTTTACATGTTTCATCTTCAGATTGGATAATTCTACTAATTTTCCTTCAATTTCACTGTCCTTTCCTTTTGAAGTCTCCAATCTGCTGTTAAATTCATTCACTGAACCTTTCATTTCTGATATGCCTTTCAGTTACAGAATTTCCATTTGGTTCTGTTTTATTGTATCTATTTCTCCACTGAGATCTCACACCTGCTGACTTACTGCATCCATCTTTTTTTTTAATAAGTCTCTGAACATTTTTATAATGGTACTTTTAAAGTCCTGATCTTCTAAGTACAATATTTGAATCATATCAAAGTGTATTTCATTGATTGCTGTTTGCCCCCTTGATCAGAGGTAACACATGTTGTTCACATGTCTGATGATTTTTATTGTATGTTGGACATTGTGGATGATATTTAAGAAGTCTGAATTATGTTATTGTCTTTAAAGAAGGTTGGTTTTGTTCTGCAAAGCAGCTAATTATTGTGAAATTTTTTCTTACCCTGGCTTGGTTTTATTTTTGTTAGGGTGGTTCTGTCTCATATTTATTCTTAGTCCCAGGATATGGCTTTTACTCTATTGCAGGGTTTGGCAAATGTTATCTATAAAAGCCAGGTAGTAATTAATTTAATTCTTGTGAGCAATGTATGGTCTCAGTTTCCTTTTCCTTCTTTTCCCCTTTCCTCTTCTTCCAGCTCCTGCTGCTTTTGAACAACACTTTTAAAAAATAACAATCATTCTTAGCTCAAGGGCCACACTAAAACATGCCACAAGCCAGATTTGGCCATAGTTTCTGGACCCCTATTTTTGGGCATGGTCCCCCAATCCTAGCATGTGGCCTTTATTAGTCCTTACCTGAACCCCTGCAGTGCTTATTGAAGACATTCCCTTTGGGATTGGTCAGACTTCAGTGTCTCACAGCACCGGACACCTGCTGGCTCATCACTGTCACTCTCCCCTAAGCCTCATGAAGCCTCACCTTGTGGATTTCCACCAAGCTCTCAGCTAAGGATCCAGAAGACACCTTTACGGTCCACCTCACCTTCTCATAGACACACTGACACATCACTAACTTCCAAGCTGACACCACTCAGGCAACTGCAGATGGCAGCAAGGGACTGAGTCAGGATCTCCAGGACTTTTATTTCAGTCCAGAAGCACCCACTTTGTAAAAGCAGATTGCAGACCTAACATCCTGTGCAGCAAGAATTAGTTACATGGGAGTGAATGAACTGATCGGATGAATTGTGATTATTTGTACTGGGATATTATTTCTTAGGGCTTCCCTTGTAACTCAGTCGCTAAAGAATCTGCCTGCAACATAGGAGACCCCAGTTCGATTCTTGGGTTGGGAAAATCCCCTGGAGAAGGAAATGGCAACCCACTGCAGTATTCTTGCCTAGAGAATCCCATGGACAGAGAAGCCTGGCAGGCTACAGTCCATGGGGTTGCAAGAGTCGGACATGACTTAGCAATTATTTCTTATTGTGAATTATTTTTAATGTTCTATTTTTATGGGCCTATTGCCTGGAGAATCCCAGGGATGGGGAAGCCTGGTGGGCTGTCGTCTATGGGGTTGCACAGAGTCGGACACGACTGAAGCGGCTTAGCAGCAGCAGCATGATGAAGCTCTTCCTCTTGATCAATGCCTAACCTTTATTTTAAATTGGGGATTAGAAAACTCTGGTCCATGGACTAAATCCAGCTCACCACAGGTCAAATCTAATCTATGTGCCATTGCTTACATGCTATCTGTGGCTTCTTTCAGGCTGCAATGGCAGATTTGAGCACAAAATTTGTGGTAGACCCATGGCCTGCAAAACTGAAAACATTTACTGTCCAGTTCTTTATAGAAAAAATTTGCTGATCCCATTTTAGACTATGCTTTTGCAAACTGAAATGAACCACTCTTTACAACATTGTCAAAGTAGGTGAGGCAAAATGCAGCAAAGGAATCGGCAGCAAAGACACACAGGGCAGGTGGATGGTTCCGGATGATGATGAGGTTTCACAGTGTCAGCAGCACCGGTGTCTGACATTCAGTAAGTAAAGGCCTGCAGTCAACCTCTCAGAAGACTTTGGGGTTGGGTGTAGGGACAGGCTGGTAAATATAACTTCAATGAGGAATATATATATGACACTAGATTCTCGCACACTGGTGAAGAGTATGAAGTCCTTTTTCATAGAACAGTGCTTGACCTACCTCAGATATTCTATGTGACCCAGAAGCTGAAGACCATAAGGAAGAGAAGAGTAGAGATAACCAGTAGGTACCCAGCTCTCTGATGGGGCCCTTCACCACCTCACCTCACTCAGTATAGCAAAAGTGAGGGGGACATTAGCATCCATCCCAGCTTCTCAGATGAGCTGATAGGCTCTAGGAGGATATGCTATTTGCCCAGTATCTCAGCTATGAAATGTAAGGGCTCATACTCAAAGCTATCAAGACTCCAAATCCATTCTCACAATTTCTACAGCATCATCTCTGGAAGGATAAGGAAATAAGGGAACAGGATTCAGGAGGGGGAGAAAAGTGGGAGAAGACACTTAACAATCTCTCAAGATGTACATTCAAGCACCTTATTTTTTCCAAAGGGGGAAGAAGTATCAAGACAAACCCTAGAATTGCCCTTTATACCTCAACTGTATATACCAATGTCCATATGAAGATAAAAATGTCCGAAAGATAAAAATAATGAGAACCCATAAAACAAACATAGTCCAGAAGTACAAAGAGGAACGCAGGGCCTTTGTATCTGTTGTTCCCTATTGCCTTGCCTTAGAGGCTCCTTTCAAGGTATTTATATTCCAAGGAATTTACATACCTCACTTCCTTCATGTTATTACTCATACACCAGGTTCCAAACACTGGTCTTCCTGAGCATCCAAATGAAAACTGCAAACAACCATCTCAGTCCTCACTCCATTCATCTAACATATTACATAGTTCATTTGTATATTGTATCCCCCACTTGAATGTAACCCCATGAGACTGAAGACTTGGCTTTGTCTGGTTTTCTGTTTTGTTTTTTCATTTTTGTTTTCACTGTTGTACTCCCAGTATCTAGAACGGTTCCTGGCACATGATAGAAATGCAAACATTTTATTTTGTAATAATTTTATTTATTAAGCTATTTGTGGTGCCCTGGGTCTCCATTGCTGCCCGAGGGCTTTGTCTAGTTGCCGGGAGCAGGGGCTAGGCTCTAGTTGTGGAAAACTCTTAACATTTTAAAATTTATCTCAAGGTCAAGCAAGTGCCCAGTGACCTGTGGCAGATGTTTCTAATTCTTTTCTTAAAATCCAGCCCCCTTCTCTATCATCAATAGAGTTGTGTCTGAGAGCAGCAGCAGCATACCAAACATAAATAAATAAAAGTAAAACCATTCTATTTCCCACCTTCTCTTGTGGATGATGCTGTGAGCCACAGTCCTGGCTGATGAAGTGAAGAGGGGTGTTACTCGGCAAAGCTTCCTGCAAAGCTCTTTACAAGGTAGAGGCATCAACAGGCATACACTGCTTAGCTTTTGCCTTCTTCCTGCCTGGCATGGACACGTGATGTGAGAGGCAGTGCAGCTGTCCTGGGCCATTAGGCAGCTAGGATGGATACAGTGGAAAGAGGGAAGGAGCCACTACGGGGACCACCTGGACCCCCTTCCTCTGGATATCTAATCCTAGGAGGGAGAATAGAGCCTCAAATTTCTGAGCCATTGCTTAGTCATGTTTTCTGTGACTTGAAGCTGAAGCATTCCGGTTAAAAACCACTAAGGTCAGAATTGTGCTTCCTGCTTTCCCCTCCTTCAAATCTAACTTTGCCGTGATCCATTTGCGGGAAAGTTAGGTGTGCTTGGCACCCCCTCAGCCAACAATATGGAGATTACAATTGCTGTTTAACAATGCAGTCAGTCGTGGCAAGACAAATAACACCAAGCACAAGACAGTGAAGAGCTGGCTGCTTTTCCTGTACAGACCTAGCAAAGGTTGGTTTCTCTCAAATTTTTCTAATCAGGAAAAAAATTCAGAGAGAGGAACAGACAGAATTAAATGTGAAGTCCTTCAGTTTACAGGCTAGGAATACAATACATAGATACAGTCATTGTTCCCTGATACAATTAGGATCATCCCCGGGATATAGTTTTAAAATGTCAATTGAATCCCTAGTGAGAATTAAAAGAAACAGGAACTCCCAAGATAGGTCCCCTCGGCATTAACTTTGAGAGAGCTCCCCTAGTGCTGTTGACTTGCATGCAGGTTGAGAACCACTGCTTCAGTGGTTTCAATCCTTTAAGAAGGATTGAGTTGTGTCCTCCCTAAATTCATTTGTTGAAAGTCTAACCCCAATTGTGACTATACTTGGAGACAGAGTCTTGTTCAGACACTAAGTCATGTCTGACACTTTGTGACCCCATGGACTATAGCCTGCCAGGCTCCTCTGTCCATGGGGATTCTCTAGGCAAGAATACTGGAGTGGGTTGCCATTTCCTTCTCCAGGGGATCTTCCTGACCCAAGGATTGAACCTGCATCTCCTGTGTCTCCTGCATTGGTAGGCGAGTTCTTTACCACTGAGCCACCAGGAAAGTTCAAGGAGCTAATTAAGGTTCAGTGAAACCACACAATGGGATCCTAACCTGATAGAACTTGAGCATTCCCCATCTCTTGCTCCCCTCTCTGCCCTGTGAGGACACAGCAAGAATGCAGCTGGTTGTCTGCAAGCCAGGAAGAGGCCTCACCAGAACCCAGTCGTGCTGGTAGCTTGATCTGTTTCAGCATCCAGAACTGTGAGAAAATCAGTTTCTGTTGTTGAAGCCCCCAGTCCATGGTGTTTTGCCACAGCAATCCCAGCTATTATAAAACAAACTTCTAACCAAAGGGAAGTAGAACCACCCTACTCCCAAGGCTCCCCGTGACTCTCCCATGGCTCTTTCTACAGTCTCTATCAGTCTCCAGAATTACCCTGCTCAGTCTCACCCTTGCACTTGTCTCCCTCCACTTGGAAACCAAGTTGCTAAATATTTACTATTTGATTTAGTGACAGGTGCTAAGAGAGAATATAAGGATACATAAATCAACAGTGTTTACCCCTCAAGCTATCTGGAAGCAATAGAAATGTAAAATAAATTTAAGAAGAATCATTTTCCCCACACTTAACCCTTTCAATGATTTCCCACGGTCTCAGGAGCATGTCTACCATCTTCAATATGACCTGCAAGGCATTGCTCTCTCTGGGTCTCTCGCTTCCTCATTACCATCCAGCCTTCCTTCAGTTTCTTACACACACCTGATGCTTTTCCTCCCAAGTCCTTCTATATTACCACTGCCTGGGCCATTCAAAAACTTGGATCTCCTCTTTGTCTGTTTCCTACTAACTCTGCAGGGTTAAACACAAAATCACTTCCTTGGCAAAGCCCTTCCTGCTCTTTAATGGAGTTAAAGCTTATTTAAATACTTGCCTGGCTCTGTGACCATTTTCTTCATAGCACCAATAACAAACTAAACGTGCTAAGTCACTTCAGTCATGTCCGGCTGTTTTGCAACCTTGTGGACTGCAGCCCTCCAGGCTCCTCTGTCCATGGGATTCTCCAGGCAAGAATACTGGAGTGGCTTCCCGTGCCCTTCTCCAGGGGATCTTCCTGACCCAGACCACGAAGCCCACGTTTCTTACATCTCTTGCATAGGCAAGCAGGTTCTTTATCAATTGTGCCACCTGGGGAGCACCCTAATAACAAACAGTGTGATTTAAACAGCTATTTATGGATTTGTTCAACAAGTGAAGTGAAGACTATGTTTATCTTATTGTCCTGTGCTCAGCACTCAGCACAGTATAGGCTCTCACCATATAACTTACTAAAAGAATAAGATCTAATGATACAAGAATCCTACTAATTACCAGATATGTAGAACAGTCATTAAAAGCTCAAGTGAAGAGCAGGACTGATAAGCTAAGCAATTGCACAGAGGAAACACCTGAACAGAGCCTGAAAGGAAAGAAGCCATTCTGACACCATTTCTTTTAGACCTATTCAGACAGCACTCCTCATTCAGTGAAAGTTAGTCACTTAGTCGTGTCCAACTTTATGACCCCATGACTATAGCCCACCAGACTCCTCTGTCCATGGAATTCTCCAGGCAAGAATACTGGAGTGGGTTGCCATTTCCTTCTCCAGGGGATCTTTCTGACCCAGGGATAGAACCCAGCTCTAAAAATACATCTCATAAAGAAAACAGACTCATTACCCCCATGCCATTTTGTTCTCTTCCTTCTTTGGAATCTGTATTATAAGACAATGGAAATACAGCCATACCATGCTCATTTGTATGAGGAAATAGTCTTGAATTGCCTTTTAATCATTAAACTTGTGAATGCCCTAACAGTCTGAAACTCGAAGGCAGCAGTAATGTCTGTTACTCATTTATTCATTCGTCAGGCATATAATGTATTCAGTGACTGAAGTTCCAGTCCTCGGGACTTCAAAGCAAGATAAGGCAGAGTCCCTGCTCTTAAGCAGTTCAGTTTATTGGGAAAACAAATCAATAGTTCCATATATTAACAATCTGATGTGACAAACGCTAGAATAAACACCCAATTTCTGGACATTCACACAAGTGGTCTATCATGCTCAGATCGGGGTATGTATGGAAGGCTTCCTGGAGATACCTGAGCCGAGTTAAAACTTTAGTTTATGGCCCAAGACAGGAGAGGACATTCCAGGCAAAAGCAGTAGCCTGGCTTTTCAGAAACCTCCATATGGTTCTGTGTAACTGGAGGTTACACATGGCTGTGTCCTCGTGAAGCCATGAGGCTAGAGAAGCAAACAGGCCCAGAACACCAAGGTCTTTTGCTAGTTTAAGTTTGTACTTTATCGTACAGGCAACAGAGAGGCATAGAGAGATTTTAATCAGAGACAAATCCATCCTGCGGCTTGGAAAGCTCGCCAAGTGGATGAAAGATGCTAAGGCCCTTTAAAGTTAATAAGATAAGAAATGAAGAAAGCAAGGCCCCAGGGCAGCAGAGGCATTAGCTGAGATGTTCAGGAATTAAAATGAACAAGATTTGGTGACTTGACAATAAATGCACCTTTTCTCTCCCTACTTGTCCTCTCCTTTCCCAACGTTCCATGCCCTGGTCGTATTCCTGGGTTCACCATCTTACCTTTACGTTATAGGTCAAAGGAAACGTCTGGGTCACTGCTGCACCCAGGCTTCATCCCCTACACACCCTAAACCAGCCCCTCTTTGTTTTAACTTCCTGTCACACAACTTTTTGACTACAGATGCACATCTTGAGTGTTAATTGAAAGCTTTTTCAAGGAGAAGCACCAAAGTTGAATAGCTGGTATTTCAAAAACAAAACAAAAATGCCACATACTTATTCTAGAAACCTTTTCCAGTTCCTAAGTGGTATTGCCCTTCAATCTTCCTCTGATCTATCAAATCCCAGGGACTGGAGGTATGTGAGAGATTCCAGAAGTTAATGTTCTCACACATGAGAAATTAGCCCATGTGGATACTTTAGAACCAAGATGCTCCAATTTAAAAGGTGATGGACCTCTACCAGAAATAGACACCAGGTATTCTCAACAGAACCACAACACTGGAATGGCTGCCATGTCACACAACTATTTGAAACTAAAATGTGGCAGTTGGAAGCAAGACAAGAACAAGTTTGACTCAGGTAAGATTTCTTAGAGCCCTACTTACAGGGGACTAGAACCTGCCAGGCCAACCAGGCAGGATGTGGGAAGGGGAGGGCGACTCTCCTGCTACTTTAAAGACTGGGGATTTGGAGGGGCCAAGTCACTGTGACTCCCGCCAACTGCACAACTGCTCTCCTTACCTGCTTGCTCTCTCATTTTTAGAGGCAAATGAAGATACTGCAACATAAGCAGTAAAAGATCAAACATCGGGATAATGGAGACCCTGGCAGTCAAAACTAGCTCATGAAGGAATCCTGGGCATTGCCTCAATCCTTTCTCGCAGATAAGAAATCAAGATCTGGACTGAGTCCTCCCTACAATGTCCTACCTGGGCCCACAACACACATTGTCATGGATAGGACCCTGGGGGTCAGAGACCCATACATAACCTCAGGAAAGCCCAATGATGGGATTGAGGCAGCCTCTGAAAACTGGCCTTCTGATACCAATTGAGAAATGTAGATCAGAACTGCAATGAGGTTATCACCTTCCACCTGTCAAAATGGCCATCATCAAAGTCAACAAATAAAAACTGCTGAAGAGGGTGTGGAGGAAACAGAGCCTTCCCACACTGTTGGTGGGAATGTAAACTGGTACAGCCACTATGGAAAACAGTATGGAGTTTCCTCAAAAAAATGAGTTACCGAAAGATCAGATCAGGCCTCCTTGGGAAATCTGGAGTGTCTTTCAACAGACTGCTTTGTTTTCGGGTTGAGAGGGTGGGGAGGGAAAGTCTTTTACGGTACTGTCAGGCCTCTGGTGCAGTAGCTCCGTGTTTCTCTCTGGTGAACAACTTACCCCACAATGAGCACCCTCACAGCTAGCACAAAGTGTTTTGCTGGAACTCGATAATTGCAAGTTCACTTGTTGGAACTAGACTCCTACTTAGTAGAAGCCCTAAAACTAACTTGCCTTTGGACTTGGCGTATTTCAGCCATAGCAAACCTCTCCACATCCTTAGCAAATTAACACCATCAAATTACCTTGATCTAATAAATACTTTTGAATTCCATAATCCCTCTTCCCAACATTTGGTTTGTATTTCTATTACTGCCCTTATGTTAGGGTTTATGACCTGTCTCCCCTATTAAATATCAAGTTCCTTTAGGGGAGGTACCTGTCACATTAGCCTCGATACCTCCAGAGCTTGTCATAATGTTTGGTGCATGGTAAGCAATTAGATACTTGCTGAATGAATTAAGCAGATTCTGAATGCTTCTTACCTGCTATTGGAGGAGGAGGGAGGAATGTAGTTTCTCATTCAACACCTAAAAACAGGAGAGCAGTAAGGCTAAAACTTAAAGGTAGGTTTTCTTCAGCTTGCTTTTAAAAATAAACTTGTAAAATGCTATTTGATAAAAAAAAAAAATTCACTGTTCTAGTAAGTAAAGAATACAACAGCATTTGAAGACTGTGTAAAAGATTGAGAAAAACACTAGGACCCCAAGCATTTAATGGGCAAAGGACATGAAGAAATAATTCACTGAAATTAAAAACACACGGCATAAAATAACCTTTCCATCCACACTAGACATTATTTACCTAGTAAAAAAAATACGTATTAAAACAGTGAAGTTTTAACAAATGGTAATTCAGAAATGATGATGTGAAGTAAAAAGGCACTTGTACACTCAGATATTAGGGGGATATAAACACAGCTACATGGAGAAAGAATTTCCAGTCACCGTCAAGGTATACATGTAAGACTCCATGTGTATACATACAAACATATATGCATGTACATAAACTAAATCTTTATGCTTTTCTAAAAATATGTATTCCAAGGAATGAGAATGTTCCTTAGAATTTATGCAGTATGACTTAGAAAGTCTACAAGTAATAAATGCTGGAGAGGATGTGGAGAAAAGGGAACCCTTTTACACTGTTGGTGGGAATGCAAACTAGTATAGCCACTATGGAGAAGAGTAGTGGGATTCCTTAAAAAACTGGAAATAGAACTGCCTTATGATCCAGCAATCCCACTGCTGGGCATATAAACTGAGGAAACCAGAAGGGAAAGAGACACGTGTACCCCAATGTTCATCGCAGCACTGTTTATAATAGCCAGGACATGGAAGCAATCTAGATGTCCGTCAGCAGATGAATGGATAAGAAAGCTGTGTTACATATACACAATGGAGTATTACTCAGCCATTAAAAAGAATACATTTGAATCAGTTCTAATGAGGTGGATGAAACTGGAGCCTGAGTGAAGTAAGCCAGAAAGAAAAACACCAATACAGTATACTAATGCATATATATGGAATTTAGAAAGATGGTAACAATAACCCTGTATATGAGACAGCAAAAGAGACACTGATGTATAGAACAGTCTTTTGGACTCTGTGGGAGAGGGAGAGGGTGAGATGATTTGGGAGAATGGCATTGAAGTATGTATAATATCATATATGAAATGAGTCGCCAGTCCAGGTTCAATGCACGATACTGGATGCTTGGGGCTGGTGCACTGGGACGACCCAGAGGGATGGTATGGGGAGGGAGGAGGGAGGAGGGTTCAGGATGGGGAACACGTGTATGCCTGTGGCGGCTTCATTTCGATATATTGCAGAACCAATACAATATGTAAAGTTTAAAAATAAAATAAAATTTAAAAAAATTAAAAAAAAAGAGAAGTTAGCATAATTCTATCACTTGCTAATGATCTTCAGCAAATAATTAATTTTTTGGACTTAGTTTCCTTATCAGTAAAATGATTTTAAAAAAAGAAAAAAATGATCAGACCTTAGAAGGTTGGTGTAAAAATTAAATGAGAATATAGAGTTTAGAACAGTGCCTGGCATACAGGGCGCTCAACAAATCTTAAATGCTAGGATTCCATATATTAGAAATCTGGAAACAGCCTAATGTTTAATAATAAAAGAATGTTTAAAAAGATAGATAAATCAATACAATAGTATATCATATAATCATTAAAATGTTGCTCCTGAAATCATACAATCACTAAAATGTTGCTCTTAAAGAGTTTTACTAATGATGGAGAAATGCTTATATTAAGTGGAAAAGTATAATATAAAGATATATAGTATGATTTCAATTATGTAAAGTATTTATCAATATATAGAAAGTGATCTAGTAGAAAACATGCCAAAATATTAAAAGGATTACTTTGGCAGTAGAATCTGACCTGCTTGGTTGTTTTTCTTCTTCATACTTTTCTATCATGAAATATTTTTGGTAAGTAATAACTTTTAAAATCAGGAAAATACCATGGTTTTTATAAGCTTAAAATAAGGTTACAAATAGGTTAAGTTCAAAAATATATACTAACATCCAACTCTTCATGTGTAAATAGTGTGATATGGAATTATTGTGGCTTTCCAAAACTCAAATTATCTTTCAAATTTACGAATATGGAGCATTGTACTAATGCAAAGTAAATATTACAAGCAACATGGAGCAGCACCAAGTATTCCTTGGTTGAATCTGTTTATAAAAAGTGTATGAAATCTAGCACAAACAATGCATTCTCTGACTTACGACAGCCCACATTCTACTTAGGTTGGCCTCTCCCACTCCCAACCACAAGTTCTAGCAGACAGGTGTTTCTGATCCAGGATCCCTTGTAACCCTGAGCAAGGGCCTTGCTGGGCGTTCCTAGAGCCCTTCCTCCTCCCAGCCCCACTCCACACTCTGCAGCTTTTACCTTTTCTATTCATTAAACTGAAAAGTTCTCATTCCTTGTGCAGTTTTAAAAGGGAAGAACTTCTGCCTGGTTGTAAGAAGAAAGAAGATGTTCCCTTCATTCTGAAGAAAGTTTCCAAAACGCTTTTCAATTCTTTATGCAGTTTTTCCCCTTCCTCAACAGTTTCGGGCCTATGTTCCTCAATTCTTGACCTTTCAGGTTAACTTACCTGATAATTAGTCCAAAACGCTATGTTAATTTCAATCAAAGTATTTAACTTATACCACTGTCTACTAAATATATGAATATCTGTATATATAAAAATCATTCAAGACCTTAACAGTTTTAACAACTGCATTAAAGTATGCAAAATTTATAGGAGTTGTTGGGAAACTGTTAATATTCTCACTAAAGTATTTCTTTGGAGTAAGTCTCAAATGCTGATTGTTTAATCAGCATTTTCATCTAAACAGGACTGAGTTGGACATTACCAGTTACAGCCATAAAGCTGAAAAACCATTCTAGTTAATATGCCACCAAACATCCACTCACACTGCATTCACCAGATCATTTTGACTGAATTTTTAAAAGAATTTGTTTAAGCAGAAACTCCTCAGATATTACTTTGTTGCTCCACGTGACAATCTTCACAGTAAAAGTTACCTTTATCATATGCTATCATTTAAACAAACTTTACAAATTAATACAACACAATCTAAATGCACCATAAATTTATATTTGTTAATCTTGATATTAGAACATTTAAACATTTCAAACTACATAAAAATATGACAAACAATATAAAATAGAAAGAAATTTGTTGACAACTTGCTTTCAAAACATCACTATTTCTTATATTGCAATTAAGCAAGAAGACAGTTTACACAGCTCTCCAGAAAACATATAGTGTTCTTAGTGGAGTGTTATCAACAAAAATCAGCACAGTCCCACACAATAATGTCTGAGATTTATTATCTTTTCCACAGTACAAGTTTTTCACAAACCATAAATCCTTTGCAGTTATTAAGTCTGTAAACAAATGCCTGAATTCCCACATTCCCCCACCTCAGGATATGCTTGTGAATGTTTTAAGTCCGTCAATCAAGTTTTTTAACTCTTCTACTTGTGTAAGGAATTAAAAGCCTTCTCTCTTTAAATTATTTATATTTTATCATACAGCCTGCAATGCAGAAAATCACAGTGAAAGCCCTGGGATAAACAAAACAACATGATCTTTACAGCAGGACTTGACACTTACAATGTTAAATGCATTTAAAGAAGCGTCCCATAATAAAAGCACGGGTTTTCATTTCCAGAAATCAAGTCAATTAGAAATTCTAGGTTCTACTTAAAAACCCATTTTGATCTAAAAGTGAAAACAGTCCCCTATCCGTAGTCATTTTATAAACTCTATACAGTTTCACTTGCAGGGATTTTTTTCCAGTCTGGAAAACAGTAGTGCAATTAGTTTTACTCCTTTAAAGTTATTTCAGTCCAGGATGTAAATAGCTCTGTGGAAAGATAAGAAGATGCTCTGGTAAACAAGAAAATTTTTGCAAGCCCATGCTGGCTTACTAGTCCATTAAAGCTTGTAAGTCCATAGTGGCTTTCAACAAAATGTTGTATATACATCACTAATAACAAAGCAGAAATAAATAGGCAAAAACGACTGTAAACTGTCTCATCTCTTAATGATTTTTCAGTAATAACTGGCTTGAAAAATTGATTATATAGTCATTTAAATAAGCAGACAGTAGACAGTTGCCCTTAAGGACATTCCACTATGGCATCCAGTCTGGAAAGCCTCAACGGAGTTACATTCCTAAAATTAAAACAAAAAAAGGGGGAGTGAAGGATGGGAGATAAAAGTTTAAAGATGTCACTTGAATGGAATTACACCAAGTCAGCCAAGCCAGTTCACTTAGATTTCTTCTTAAAAAGGCTTTTAATTTTTGATGGCTTTTTGCTTTTCTCTCCATTATGGCAAAGGTCATGTGGGATGCTGCTTATCCTGGCAACACTCGGGGCTTCCTGCACTGGCTTGCTGTCGTTGCCCGTGGAGGAACACGACGTATGGCGAGGTTTAGGCACGGGGATGCCACTGGAGAGCTGGTTCATGCTACACGATTTTTCCAGGATGCCATTGTATACTTTGCTGGCAGGACTAAAGATCATGCTCTTCGTTTCTGTCAGACCCACGCAATCAGGAGAACCCCGCGAGATGTCTGCAGTTATCGGTGAATCTCCTCGCGATGAATCCTCTAGAGAGAGCTCATCTCTTGATATTTTTCGAGGAGACAACGTTTGGTATATCTCAAGGCTTGAAGGAGGAGACTGTTTCCTTCCAATGGAAGAATTTAAGGAGTCACATTCTGAAGCTGTGTCTGGCACTTCCCTGGATGAGAGAGAGGCAAAGGTAAAATTCTGTCAGTATGTTCTTAAGGTACCAGCAGATGTTCCAAGGAATCCTAACCAGAACAGCTTCCATAGTTTAAGCTATCGTTCTGTACACATTGCAACAAAATTAGAAAACTGCTACTCTAAATAATATACTAATCAAAACTGAATGTTTAATTTTTAACATAAACTATGATTGTTTCTATGAACAATCTAAAAAAACATCATAACTGAAGTTACAACTCCTTCAATTGTTAGAGAAATGAAAATGTTTAATTTTTACAGACTTTTATCATTTAGCTACTTCTGTGTTTTGTTTCCATACTGAAAACTTTTCTTACAAAATCATATATTTGACATATAGTTGAAAAGACAAATTACAGTCACTGCCTCTCCCTTTATTTTTTAGTCATTAAATTGACTGAATATAGCTTCCTAAGGAAGAAAGAAAAAAATATACTAAGCTAAAATATAACCTCTCCCAAGTTTAAAAAAGAAGGGGAGATCGGGGTAGGGAGTGGATGGCAGGTGAAAGGTAATGATACAGTGCTATTTAATAAATTCTCACTTTATTCCTCTGTGATTTCCCTCACCTTCTCCATAGTTGAAAGAGAAATAAAGAAGAGTAGGAAAATAAAGTTTACAACCCCAAAGCCAACATACAGTAAATGCTATCAGCTATTCCTTCCAAATATGCCTCAAACCTACCTCTTTCTGCCTGCCCTACTGCCACTATCCCTCTTCCTGCCCTACCTCAGGACTGCAGTAGCTTCCTGGCTTCCATTCTCGCTTTTCCCTTTCAGTCACTTCTCTGATCAGCCCTTAAAGTGGTTTTTAAAAACTCAACCAGAACACATCATTCCTTTACTCAAGAAACTTTCCAATGCTTCCTCACTTGCTTAGGCTAGAATCCAAAGTCCTTGCCAAAGTCCACTAAGACCAGGACGGTCAGGCCTTCGGCTGTCCCTCCGGCTGCACGCCGTACCATTTTCAGCCTCTGCCCTGTTCCTGCCACATGCCGACCCTGTGACCCCCTCAAGGCTGCTGCTCTTACTGTTCCCTCTGCCTCATCTTTCTCCCCTCTTCTCTGCATGGTTTACATCTCCCTGTCATTCACATCACTGCTCAAATGTTCTCTCCCAGAGATGTCTCCCCAATCACCCTATTCAGAGCAGCTTTCTCTCTCCTTTTACCTGTCTTTGTTTAGCTTCCCAGAACTTATCACTACCTAAAATATTTCATAGTAACTTGTTTACAGTCAGTTTCCTCAGAAGAAAAGAGACTGAATGAAGACAGGGAGTCTTACTAACTTGTTTTTTCCTGGAATAGGGACAAGCTAATGGGGATATTTAATAAATAAGGGAGGAAGGGAGGGAAGAATAGGGATCATGTTATATTCATTTTCGTATGTACCATCCAGGTGAGATGAACAGCACTCACTCTATGAAAGGAATGACTACGAAATGAAAAGTACAGTCAAGGTAGGGATTAGAGTAAAAAAGTAACTGGCAAAAGAAATAAGGTAAGAGAAGGAAAAGAACTGAAGACAGAAAGGCAGGAACACGTATGATCATCATCCACCAGCTGAAACTAGGCCAGGATCTTGTCTCACCTGTCTTGGCAGCTCAAGTTTTTAGCAAGTACACGACACACAGCAAGGACTAAATTCGTATTTGCAGAGTGAATGAAGTGAATCATCTCTCACCGTGGATGACCTATAATTACTATCATGACTCACGTATGGATGCATGTTTATGGCTTCTGACATGCATTTTAATATCATACTTTAGATATATATTAGACTGCTAAATGTATTTAGTCTTTCCATGAACTTTACACATACATGTATGTGCAGATTGTCTATTACACCACAAGCTCTCAGAAGGCAGAAAATCTCCTGGGAAAATAAGAGATTTAAATGATGCTTTCATTTTATATAGTTACATGTACTACATACTTTTTCAAATGCTTTTACAACTTGATAATGGATAGTGCTAACAGGGGGCAAGAGGCAGTTCAGACAGCAAGAAATGACTCAGAAATCAATCACCGGTAAGGACTTTTCTGCAAGGCTTCTTTCTGGAGTAGATGTCCATTAATCAAATAGTGTGTGTGTGTGTATATATATATATGTATATGTATATATGTATATATACATGTCACCGTTCCTAGAAGCTGTTCAGCTTCCAGAATCAGAAGCTGATTTAGTTAAAATTTTATGAATTTACTCTTTATTCTGTTATGTTCTTTGGCTGGTTTGTTTATGAAATTCTAAACTAGGTTAAAAATACTCCAAAATCTAGTTTCTAAAATCTAAACAATGTGTAAGCAGAATATCGGTCTAAGTTAGGAAACCTAGATTCCTGTCCTGGTCCGGCCATTAATCAGCTGTACAACCTAGGGCAAATCACTTAATCAGATCTCAATTTTCCTGACAAAGTAAGAGAATTTGATTAACTTCTAATATTTCTTCTAGTTCTCACATCCTAATTTCAAAACAATAATCTGAAGTGTTGCTTATTCTGTATAACTTAGTCAGATTTGGAATTTAGGTCCAGTGCATCTTAAAATCTCCCATTTTTTTCTACAACATATATTCTTTGGAATGTTGAACTTAATTGTATATACCATTTATGTCATTTTTCTACCTTTTTCCCCCCATATTGACATGTAGTTGAATTTATGTAAGTTTAATGCATGTATAACAAGACTTAAAGTAAGGTTTAAATGAGTGTGTACATGTAATAATGTGTAGAACATAAAAAGATCAGTAAATAGTAAATGCTTTATTTATTACCATTTTGTAAGGATTCTGGTGGTTCAACACTTTAAAGACTAAGAGAAGAGGACGTTTTCTGAATCTAAATTCTTCTCGTATTTATCAGTGAGCTCTGAATTTCTGACAGTGCTCTTTGAAACAAGGACTGAACATTTTCATCCCTGCAAAAATTCTAGACAAGAATTTTAATTCTAGAGTTTTCCTACCAATTTCTGTAAGCCACACAGAATTAGTTTTGTCAGTAAAGCCATCTTACTGGTGACTACCATTACACTGCAAAGGCTAGACAAAAAAAGCTAACTATAAAGTGTTAACCAAGCAAAGCTGCATCAAATGCTCAGTAGCAATGAGGATACAAAACTTGTTCTATCTCCTTAGGAATATGCCATACTGATCACCTGCTAATCATACATTTTACTTCTGCTAGTAAGTAAAATAATGATATGTTACAGAAAAAAAAAAAATCATGAGAGAGCCTCCGGGGCTCATGGAAAATGTCCAGACCATTCTCTCTGGCTTTGTTTCTCTTAGGAGGGCAGTAAGAAGTCAGGCCACATAGCTATTAAGTAGCAGGATCAGAAACTATTAACAGTTTTCCTGTCACTTATTCCTCCTCCAAAAAAGGAATACGGTTTAAAAAGAGAGATCCCCAACAACATGAGGTCTCATTGGACTAGAACATACTGCTACTATATCCATTTTATAGAAAAAGAAACTGTTGTGAATATAAGTTCCTCCTTTAAGTTCCTACACCTTTAGCATCTGATACTGCATGCTTACTAGCAAGTACTAGCATGCAACAGAACAAATCATTAAGTGACAACAAATATTTTAAAACCTGAGGCATTCATATTTAATGTTTCTTTGTGCTCAAGCATACTGAGGTTCATGCCTTTACAGTTTACATATAAAACTGTTCATTCAGTTCAGTTCAGTTTAGTCGCTCAGTCGTGTCCAACTCTTTGCGACCCCATGAATTGCAGCACGCCAGGCCTCCCTGTCCATCACCGACTCCCGGAGTTCACTCAAACTCACGTCCATCGAGTCGGTGATGCCATCCAGCCATCTCATCCTCTGTCGCCCCTTTCTCCTCCTGCCCCCAATCCCTCCCAGCATCAGAGTCTTTTTCAATGAGTCAACTCTTCATTAGACAAGTTGATATTCTGAGACTTGAGTCAATTGTGTTCAATGGCCTCTAATAGTTATATCCCAAAATATCCTAGGTCTGCAGTGGGCAGATTTCTAAGATGGTTCCCCAATTCCCAGCCCTGGTACACACACATCTTCTCCCAGTTAGTTATTAATCAACACTACCATAGGTGCTGCTATGAAGGGATCTTGCAGGTACAATTAAGGACCAAATCTGTTCATCTTTACAGAGATTATTATTCAGGTAAGCCTTTTAAATTTGGGTCTAGAGATCAGAGATAAAGGAAGGCAGAGATTCCAAGCAAAGGAGGCACAGAGGCCACACGTGGATGGCAAGGAATAGCGGGTAGCCTCTGGAAACTGAGAGGAGCCCCAGCTGAAAGCAGACACAGAAACCGGCACCTGAGTCCTAGCTCCACAAGGAACTGAACTCTGCCACAACCAAGTGAACTTCGATGAGGCCCCGCAAGCTCCAGGTGAGAACAAAGCCCAGCCAACACTTTGATTTTCACCTCGTGAGACCCTCAGCAGAAAACCTAGCCACACCAAGCTTGGACTTTTGCATGCAGAACTGACAGCTAATAAATGGGGTGTTGTTAGAAGCCCTGTGGTAACGTGTTATGCAGCAACAGAAAATCAATACCACACACCACTCCTTCCCACCCACCTCCTCCCACCCACCCAGCCAGACACAGACTGTACTTCATTCATTGCCAGTACCATTGCTTTTCTGCAGAGAAGTAGATGGCCTCCTCCTCCTCTTCATTCCGATACAGAGCAGGGCAACTTGACACTGAGAGGATATCTGGATCAGGGGAAGGCAACGAGTGCTGCGTGTGCGGCAGATGGTGGGGGTGCCGTGGGTGTGACGGATGCGGAGTGTGTGCAGGAAGCTGAGCTCGCTGAGACTGGGGGGAGGACTGCATGATGCTGCGGCGGGAGCGACACAAGCTGCTGCTTCTGGCCAGTGATGCAGCAGGTTTAGCCATGGTCCCTGAAAACCAAGCAGAAATAAATGGCAATGCTCATAAAGCCCACTGCTCCTTGCCCGCATGCTACACAGACACACTGACGAGAGCTGGTGGCACTGCCACCAGCAAATCTACCATTACTGCAGGAAGTGACTGTACCCGTGTTACCATCCTCTCTCACCTATGATTCTCAGGAAAGCTAAGAAGTGAAAACATGTAACAAAAATAAAAACAGGTCTGAAAAATAAACAGACGTGAACATAAACACTTGAGGTTTTAATATAATAATTGGCATTACTAACCTAAAAGCTTAAATATTTACCTATGATAACAAATCCTTATATTTAAAAATCTACATAGCATAAAGACAGCACAACTTGTTTGAATACTGAGACATTTTAAATCAAGAATCATTAAATACTGTATATACAGTCTCACTACTTTTTAGACAAAGGTTAGATAAAAACTTGTTTCTTAAACACTGACTACTGTGGAACTAACCAGAAGTCTTAGATTACCTTCTACCTGCTCCTAGTCTCAGTCTAGACCTATGCTGATTGTAGACAAACTTCCCCTACATGCTTAAATCTTCACTGAATGGGCACCTCATTTCTTTGCCTTAATGGAAACAGAGTTCTCCTAAGAACACTGCTCAAGCTGAAGCTATTCCTTCTTACACAACTCCTATCTGTGGCATCAGCACATCACACTGATGGCCTTCTCATTCCCCAATACTGTCTGTAAACTCTCACTCCTTGTATAAAGACGTGTTTCTTTTCTGCTCACACTATTCAGCTCACACATGAATTTCTCACTTCCACCTCACTAGGCACTTGCTGTTCAGTCATTCTCTTTCCAGTTCATCCAACCTCTCATCAACTTGAGCCATCTCATCCGTAAGACCATCACCTCAACCAATCATGCTTCTCATCTCTTCTCACCAGACATTCACCTCTATTCTACTCCACCACCCACTCTCATGCCTTGGTCTTACCATTATTCAAAACTCCCATTTTTTGAAATAGTAAGTCTAAGATACCAAATAATCTAGACTCTGACCACATTTCTACCTTTCAAGCTCACACGTCCTGTTCCTTCCACTACCTGTCCCATTCTTGACCCTCAGCTCCATGACCCTATTCTACTGATTGTCCCTTCTGCTGCCTTTATTTTCATCCTCTCCCTTCCATTTCCCATCAGCACTTAAAAAAGTTGAAAAAACAAACCCAAGAAACAGATAAACCACAACAGCGACAACAAAGCCTCCTCTACGTGTCCTGGTTTCAGCGGACACGCTATTCCTTCTCATGTAAAGGATCAGTGTTGCTTTCTCCTCTACTTTATCTTCACTCACTCAGGGAAAAAATGGTAAAGTGCTCCCATATGATTTCGCTACAACTACTGTTAACAAAGTTGTGATAAACGTCCTCACTGCTAAGTTCAGTGAGTATCTCCACCCTTTCTTACCACCGAATCAGCACGTGATCTTATTAGTTTGTCCTTTCCTCGACTTCTCCAACCAACTTCTCACCTCTTCCTTTACTCACTGCTTCAAAGTTCTATTCTAGGCCTCGTTCTATTCTTGTTCCACTTTTTCTTCTCAACAAATTTCATCCACTCCCATTACTTCAAACTATCCTTTGCAGTCAACAGAAGTCCAAATCTGTGACTCCAGCTTTCATCTTTTTTCTAAACTTCGGAACTTCACATTCACCTGCTTACTGGACATTTAAGTATTCCACAGATGTCCATACTGAATTCAACATTTTCATCCCAAACACACTCCTCCTTCTCTGTTCTTTACCTTGGTTTAAAAAAAAAAAAAAAAAAAAAAGCTATCACACCTCACCTAGTTACATGAATTGGACAAACCAGATATTCTTGATACTCCTCTTCCTTCATCATAATCTACATCTAGTTAATCATAAAGGGTTTCTAATTCTACCTCCTCAATATCTCTCACATCTGTCCACTCCCCCCTCCACCACCACTGCATTATGCTGAACTACTGTACCAGACTAATAACTGATCTTTCTCCTCCAACTTACTCTCCATGCAGCGGCCTGCACAATCTCTTTATGATGGAAAAGGAATATGACATTTTATTGCCTAGAACACTTGATTCCCATTAATTCTAGGATTAGGATAAAGCCAAACACCTTAACATGGCTTAGAATGCCCTATTTATCTAGCCCCTAACTTGGAACTGGTGTCCCTCTTTTCTGTTATAGGAATACTAGGAAAAGATATTCATCTCACACTTCCATTCCTCAACTCATCTCTCCCTTGACCTCTGATTTCAGGTTTTTGCTTAAAAAGCAGCTCCTCCAGGAACTTTCCTAGCCCCTCCAAATTTAAGGTCAGCATTTCCCCCCTTGTTCTCACATGGCAATACCACAGAGTATTTTCACATCATAAAACTTTTCACATTGAATGGCTCTTGTTGGTCTTCCACTAGACTGCATGTTTCATGAAGGAATTAACTGTGTAAAATGTTCAGCACTGCATCACAACAACTAGCACAGAGCCAGGCAAAAAAGCAGATGTACAATAAGTATTTACTGAGTGAATCAGTAAGCTGAATTCAGTGAGTGAATCAATGAACAACTCAAATAGAAACAGCCAATGAAATATCTTGATGGAGTAAAAAAAAGATGAAATTGAAAGGAATATTTTCATAATATTTGACTACCTCCATAATGGACTACCTCCATAGAAAGCTTTTTTGAAGCACAAATTATACAATATGAAAATACTAATTTAGTAGGCCAACAGTTAGAATTGTACTTACTTATGATTCATATATTACAGAACTAGAAGCTTTCCAATATCGGAATCTTCCAAAGTCCAATATCACTTCACCAAAGAAGAAATAACATCCTACAAATACTAAAAGAATGTATCCAGGCTGACACAGATAATTAAGTTCTACAACTCTTAGCATATGATGCAGCCATTCTCATCAGCCACTGCTTATTTGGTATATACAGTAAAATGTAGCCACATTCAGCCATGACTAGAAGTGATGAGAAAGACTAGGAAGAATTAGGGTTCCCTGCTTGCAAAAAATGAGTATTACAAATATGGAAAGATGTGTCTCTAAGAAGGTTTAAGAAAAAAATTAAATATATTACATGAGGAAAATTCTAAGTAATCCAATAAAAAATATAACACAAAGATAAGAACCAGTACATGGGTCACATATGGAATTGTTTACAACTCTACAATTCTCTTGAAAAATTTTCTTGTCACATATGTTGCCATCTCTTTCACTTAAAGAAATGTACAAATCCTTCCATTAGAGGTATATACACTTATAGAGTTGAGGGTCCTTCTTCCTTGTGGCTTAATGAGGTCTACAGAAGGCTGCACTCAGTTATAACACCATAAAACTCAAGTAGAATTAAAAAGCAGTTCGTTTTGACCTTGGATAACAAACTCTTCTATACATAGGTGAATATGTTTAATATCTCCAGGCAATTATTAATTCTCAATGAAAGTCTACAGTTATCTCATCCTGTGATTTATCAGAGTAGTGAAACACTGAAGTTTACTATACAGAAATTTATTTCTGAGATAATTTTTCATTCTAGTATCAGTAATTACATACAGAAGCAAAGCGGTTTAATATGACGCTATTTTGCACACTGTACTTCCTTATGACAAAGAAGGGAAAATTCTGTTTTGAATAAGGGGGTCCCCCTACCACCAACAACCAAAAATAATAAGTAATATATGGACTTCTGGTTCTAGCAGTATGGCAGTCAAAGATAACCTGACCACCATTCCCAACCCCTCAGCCCCTAACCACACATTTTAAATATCCTCAAATACTTCATTATGTGGAATAAAATAAAACAATAGTTTTAAGTGCATACCTGACTGTGAAAGGAAGAAGAGAAAATTCTCAGATGCCAAACAAAGACTAAAGCCAGAGCTAACAGGCCTGTGAGTGATGCGGGAACTGCTGTGGGAGGGGCTCAGTTTCAGTAATTTAAGGCTTTGGGTTTTAATTTGGGGCTATAAATGACAGCTAGAGCCCACATAAGGGGAGGAAAAGGAATCAAGAGTGAGTGTTCTGCATAAAAGCTTAGTCCTGGAAGGGCCACCACCCTCCTCAGTGGGAGGGTGTATTGCAAAAAAAATCTGACCAACGAACAAAGGAACTTCCTTCAATGCAAGTTGTGTCGATAGAGGAATCTAAAAAGGTTCTTGTGGAAACATCAGTACTCTGGGTGTTCAATACTCAAACTCAGTACAAGCTAACTCATACTACCTTGGAGATCAAGTTTTTACTAGCACAAAAGTCTGTGAAACTCAAATTCAAGAAGTTAACAAAAAAAAAAGGATGGTTCTGAGTAGGTGAAGCCCTTGAAACTAGTGCCAGAGCAAAACAAATCATATTGAGGAGCTCTTCACAAAGTGTTTCCCAGGAGGAAGGAAAAAAAGCAAATCCCTTTAAGACAGTTCTTACTCCTACTCCTCACAAATGTTTCCCAGGAGGAAGAAAAAAAAAAAGCAAATCCCTTTAAGATAGTTCAGTACAACACTTCAGGAGAAGCCATCTGCTATGCAAACTCAAGAAACAGGTGCAATAATTCATCAAGATCACCAAGTAATACAATTATCAAATAAAACTAAAAAATAAGATGTTTAAGATCATTAAATTATAAAATAAAAACTGAAAATATGAGAAAAGGAAAAGCATTAAAAAACAAGTCGATTTTATGAAGAATCAAGGAGAACAGAAATGAAAAGTCACTGAAATTGAAAATTCAAGCAACAGGTTAAACAAAATTAGAGCTGCAAAAAGAATAAGTAATCTAGAAGACAAATCTAAGGAAATTTCTCTGAATGCAGCACAATTAGATAAGAAGAAAGGTTAAGAGATATGGAATATAAAATAAAATCCAACATGTAACTAGAGGCTAATATTAGTCTTATATTTCTATATAGCTAATATTACAGTAGGAGTAAACAGAAGAAAAATAATATTCAAAGAGAAAATTACTAATAATTTTCCATAATTAAAGAGAGATACACATCTTCAGATTCAAAAGCATACCAAGTATCTGGGGAAAATTCTATACCTAATTATATTACAATAGAACTATATTATAAAAGAAAATGAAAACATTCTCTAGGCAATGAGAGAAAATAAGAGATTAACTAAAAAGAAATGAGAACAATCTACCTTACTAGAACTTCTCAACAGCAACAATAAGGGGTCAGAAAATGCTCTCAAAATATTATGGGAGAAACAATTATTAATTTAGAATTTGATATCCTATTAAATAACTATTCTAAAGTGAGAGTGAAAAAAAAAAGACATTTTCAGGCTAAGAAAAAATTTACCATCCCAGTCACTCCCTGAAAGAACTTTTATCAACAAATATATTTTTAAGGAAGAAGAAAAAAGGAAAGAATGAAGAAAATACAATGAACAGAGAAACACATAAATATTTCTCAACAATGATGGAATAAAACAATAAAAAATGATTTTTGAAGGGTATTCAAAAGAAAATACTAGACAACATTAATATATAAGATGGGGAGGGGAGTGTCTAAAATTAAAGGATCTGAAGAACCTTAGGAGAATGATAGACAAGCTGAGAAGAGGTGTAGAAAATAGACAAAATAATATGCCAGAGATAAATCCAAATGGATCAACAAGCAGATTAAAGGTAATTAGATTAAGTTGACCACAGCTGGCAACAGAAATCCTCAAAGAGAATGCAATGAAGTAACAGTTACTGCTATTTCTTATACAGACATATTCTAGAGTCTGATGATGGAAAAAACTTTAAGAAAGAGAAAAGATTATGTTGGTAAATATTAATGAAAAGAAAGCTGCTTTAGCTATTTTAATATCAAATAATACAAACTTGAAGGCAAAAAGTACTGTTAGCTAGCTGTACAGCAGTCTCTGCATAATCATAAAAGAACAGTTGATCTTCTAGAAAGATATAGTGAACTTGTATTTACCACATAACTTGGTTCAAACTATATAAAACAGAAATGAGCAGAATCACAAGAATAAACTGATAAATATGAGTGTTCTTAACACATCTTTCTGTAACTGATAGAAAAGTAGACAAAAATATAGGTATATAGAAGATTTTTCATAACTAATACATGATTTAACTAACAATGTAGTGCCCTATAACTAACAACTAGGAAAACAGTTTTCAGATATGTGTGCAAAATTTTAAATATTCAATCAAATAAATGCTAGGTTATGAACCAAGTCTCAGTTAAATTCAGTTCAGTTACTCAGTTGTGTCCGACTCTTTGTGACCCCATGAATTGCAGCATGCCAGGCCTCCCTGTCCATCACCAACTCCCAGAGTTCACTCAAACTCACGTCCATTGAGTCGGTGATGCCATCCAGCCATCTCATCCTCTATTCCCTTCTCCTCCTGCCCCCAATCCCTCCCAGCATCACAGTCTTTTCCAATGAGTCAACTCTTCGCGTGAGGTGGCCAAAGTACTGGAGTTTCAGTTTTAGCATCAGTCCATCCAAAGAACACCCAGGACTGATCTCCTTTAGAATGGACTGGTTGGATCTCCTTGCAGTCCAAGGGACTCTCAAGAGTCTTCTCCAATACCACAGTTCAAAAGCATCAATTCTTCAGCGCTCAGCTTTCTTCATAGTCCAACTTTCACATCCATACACGACTACTGGAAAAACCATAGCCTTGACTAGACAGACCTTTGTTGGCAAAGTAATGTCTCTGCTTTTGAATATGCTATCTAGGTCATAACTGAATATGCTATTCAACATAATTGAATATGCTATTCAGGTCATAACTTTCCCTCCAAGGAGTAAGCGTCTTTTAATTTCATGGCTGCAGTCACCATCTGCAGTGATTTGGGAGCCCCAAAAAATAAAGTCTGACACTGTTTCCACTTTTTCCCCATCTATTTCCCATGAAGTGATGGGACCAGATGCCAGGATCTTCGTTTTCTGAATGTTGAGCTTTAAGCCAACTTTTTCACTCTCCACTTTCACTTTCATCAAGAGGCTTTTTAGTTCCTCTTCACTTTCTGCCATAAGGGTGGTGTCATCTGCATATCTGAGGTGATTGAGATTTCTCCCGGCAATCTTGATTCCAGCTTGTGCTTCTTCCAGCCCAGTGTTTCTCATGATGTACTCTACATAGAAGTTAAATAAGCAGGGTGACAATATACAGCCTTGACGTACGCCTTTTCCTATTTGGAACCAGTCTGTTGTTCCATGTCCAGTTCTAACTGCTGCTTCCTGACCTGCATATAGGTTTCTCAAGAGGCAGGTCAGGTGGTCTGGTATTCCCATCTCTTTCCGAATTTTCCACAGTTTATTGTCATCCACACAGTCAAAGGCTTTGGCATAGTCAATAAAGCAGAAATAGATGTTTTTCTGGAACTCTCTTGCTTTTTCCATGATCCAGCAGATGTTGGCAATTTGATATATGGTTCCTCTGCCTTTTCTAAAACCAGCTTGAACATCTGGAAGTTCACGGTTCACATATTGCCAAAGCCTGGCCTGGAGAATTTTGAGCATTACTTTCCTAGTGTGTGAGATGAGTGCAATTGTGCGGTAGTTTGAGCATTCTTTGGCATTGCCTTTCTTTGGGATTGGAATGAAAACTGACCTTTTCCAGTCCTGTGGCCACTGTTGAGTCTTCCAAATTTGCTGGCATATTGAATGCAGCACTTTCACAGCATCATCTTTCAGGATTTGAAATAGCTCCACTGGAATTCCATCACCTCCGCTAGCTAGGAAAATAGTTTTCATACATGTGTGCAAAATTTTAAATATTCAATCAAATAAATGCTAGGTTATGAACCAAGTCTCAGGAGATACCAAAGAATAAATGTTATACAGGTACAAGTCTCTAACCAGGATACAATTAGAAATTGATAAGTGAAGATATTTTTAAAAAATTAAGGACCAAATAAACAACTAAACAAGCACACTACATTTGGAAACGAAAACATATACTCCCAGGTAATTAATATCTCAAGGAAGAGACATTTTAAAAGTTGGAAACATTTTTAAAACTAGATGACGATAAAACTACACGTATCAAAACTCGTAGGTTCAGTTAAAGTGGTTCTCGGAGGGAAATCTATAGCCATAAAATCATATATTAGCAAAATGGGAAGCCTGAAAATTCATAAACCATTTTGAAAACAACTTGGCAACAACTCTTAAGAAATGCTTTCCCAACAACTTAGAGATTTCTAGGTGTCCACCCAGAGAAACTCTCCAAGTCAGGAAGAAGGAGACAGAGATAAGGATACTCACTGCAGTTTGTTTGCAAGAGCGTAAGAGCAGAAAGAAATGGCAACCCACTCCAGTTTTCTTGCCTGGAGAATCCAGGGACAGGAGAGCCTTGTGGGCTGCCGTCTATGGGGTCTCACAGAGTCGGACACGACTGAAGCGACTTAGCAGCAAGAGCAGAAAGCACCTATCTTGGCAGAAAAATGGATAAACTGTAGTTTACTGCCTTGTGCGTGTTCCCTCATTAAGGTGTGTCCGACTCTTTCCAAACCCATGGACTGCAGCATGCCAGGCTGCCCTGTCCTTCACTGTTTCCTGGAGTTTGCTCAAACTCATGTCCATTGAGTTGGCAATGCTATCTAACCATCTCTTCCTCTGCCACCCTCTTCTTTTTTGGCCTTCAGTCTTTCCCAGCATCAGGGTCTTTTCCAATGGGTCAGCTCTTCACATCAGCTGGCCAGAGTACTGGGGCTTCAGTTTCACCATCAGCCCTTCCAGTGCATATTCAGGGTTAATTTGCTTTAGGATTGACTGGTTTGATCTCCTTGGAGTCCAAGGGACTCAAGAATTTTCTCCAGTACCATAATTTGAAAGCATCGACTCTTTAGCGCTCAGCCTTCTTTATGGTCCAACTCTCACATCCATACATGAGTACTGGAAAAACCATAGCTTTGACTACACGGGCCTTGTTGGCAAAGTGATGTCTCTGCTTTTTAATATGCTGTCTAGGTTTGTCATAGCTCTCCTTCCAAGTAAAAAGCATCTTTTAATTCTGTGACTGTAGTCACCATCCACAGTGATTTTGGAGCCTAAGAAAATAAAATCTGTCACTGCTTCCACTTTTCCCCCTTCTATTTGCCATGAAGTGATGGGACTGGATGCCACAATCTTAGTTTATTATTACAATACATAAATAAATATACTGTGGTTAACTCATATTAAACCGTTTTAGTGAATTTAATTAATCTGTATATAAACATGGAAATTCTCTGAAACATATTGGTGAGCAAAAAGTTGTGAAATGATACCTACAGCGTGATCATATTTATGTACATTTTTAAATAACCAATTGTATCTACTGCTTACAGCTATAGCTGCATGTAATAAAAGTACAAAAGGCTTTAGAAGACACACAACAACTTCAGTAGGAAGGGGAGATGACTTATTTTCTTTTTTCAGAGAAAAAGAAAGATGAATAAAGCAAAATGTTATCTTCATAGTAAATAAGTAATTTATTTTCAGCATTTTTAAGCATATCTGAAGAGCTTTATAGTAAGAAATTTTAAATAAATTGCTACTACAATCCTACTATAAATATTTAGTAGACACTATAAAGGTCATAGGAAAACAACTATTACCTGTTCTCCTATCCACACAGAGCTAACCTTTGATAATATTTTCTTTTTTTATTTGTACATACTTAAACATATACAACATTATTCTGTATACGGTTCTATAATCTTTTGTTTGGCAGTTAGCATACCACAGGAAGGTCTCCTTGTCATTACTTCACACTCAGACAATTTACCGCACATCCATGGTGCAGATTTCAAACTGCTTTAAAGAATATATAATGAAGACCCTTCATTCTACCCTAGACCCTAGTACTGCTGCCAAGAGTTTATCTATCAGGTCTAGAAATTATGCTTTCTGTCCCTAAACAAAGTATTACTTTTGTGCCACTGGGTGGAGACAGAGCTCTCAAAGTGTAATCTCTGGTATAACTTATTTTCCACAGATAATAAAATTCAGCATTTCTAAAACATCATACTGAATTTAAAATCAGTTCTTGTACTTTCTTATTTTTAAAAGTTCAGATTTCCCTGTATATCACAATCATAAAGAAATTATTCACATTTGGTTGTAAGTTTTGTTTTAAATGCACATGTAGATATCTTGTCCTAATCAAAAAGTACTTTAAAAAAAAGGGAAAGAAAAAAACGTGTTAATTTTAGGGAATACATATATACATACTTCTGTTATTGAATAATGTTTCTAAGGAGAAACTGTAACTGAAAAGCTATCATTTTCAAACAAAACCATATACTTACAAATCAGTATGCATATGGCAAGCTTAAAGGCAGCCTAAGGGCACATAATTCTGATAAACACAAGTTGACAGCAGAGGGGCCCACATCTAGATAAAACTCTGCAGTCCTCACTATTCTGCAGCATGTGGAGGTGAAGTGACTGAGGTCACACATGTGCAGTATGTAAGTGCAGTGAAGACTGCATACAATCTGCCCTCTCCCCTGTTCCTCTTGTAAGAGGTTAATGTCTCCCCAATCTGCTTGTATTACCTGTCTACCATTAAACTAGATAATTAAAATCACAGATATGAACACAAGCAAATAAGTCACTAATTATTTGCAAATTTAGGGCTTTATTTCATAAAATTGCTTTAAAATTAGAACACTTTCTAAATCTTAACTTTTAGGAAAGCTCTATCAACTGACAGAAAAATTCAAACTGGAAAATCGTCATATATCATGATTTGTCTCAAATCTCTGTTAAGTTTTCAACTGATCAATGATTAAATTTTGTGCTCCATTCTTTGGAATCTTGTTCTATATATACTGTTTCAAAAGGGTTACAAAGATTGGGAAAATGTATCAGATAAGCAATAATAAGGATAAATAGTTCTTCAAATAATTTCTAATGTAAGAAATATATATTTTAAATTTAATCTCTGTAACTTTGCAAAAATTCCAAATATTAATAAATTATAAAATATTAAAACTTTACCTTTCTACCAAAATGTAGAAACATTGTAAACATCTTCAAAGAATAGAGCATAACAAAGCAATTATAATGAAAATTGTACATGTTAAAACCACCTCTGGGAGAAGCACCACCTTCTAGCAACAAAAAGATATATTTTATAAACATAAACACATTTAACTTTGTTTAAAGTTGAATGGATTTAGTGCTTTATGAGTTAAATACAGTAGGATAATATTCTCAAATAAAAAGACAGAATTGGAAAAGCAAAACAAAATACTATGAAACATGCCTATTGGGACAGCAACTCAATTTAAAATACACTGACTGGCTCAAAGTCACAGAGCTGGTTAGTGAGTGGCAGAGCTAGGATTGGAGCTTAGGTTTCTAAGGCCTTCCGCTAATTTTTAGTTTCTACTATAGATAATGCTATCATATGAAAGGATGTTTTGCCTCAAAGTTCAGCATTTCATTCATACAATGACTCAGCATGTATGATGTGCTATTATATATGCGTACATACATATATATACCACACATACCTTATATAGTATTCTCAAACAGGAAACACAATGAACAAAAAGAAAAAAAAATGAAGAATTAACTAAATTTTTATTATAGATTTCAAAGCAAATGATTCATAAAAGGTATGGTACAAAGTTAATTGTTAAATTGTATCAGCTCTTTTTTGAACTAACCACTTACCTGGAAACTGTGACACTATTGGGGGTGTATCTTCATCTAAATCATCTACTCCTCCAGCTATGGGATAGGGTGGAATGGAGACTCTGGGCATCACCACCCAGCTGTGATCACAATAAAGGGAAGAGGTGAGGCTGGGGAGTCCCGAGTTATGGGCTATCTGAAAGCCACAGATCTTCTCTATCTGTTGCCAGCGAAAAAGTCGTTCTCGTAAACAAGTTGTCAACTCAGAAAGAGCTTTCCTGGAAAAGCCAATATAGGAATTACTTCTTGCATCAAAAAGTCTTTAATACAGCACTGAAAACAGGCAACTATATCAGCAGACCAAGGCAGTTAACCAATTTCCAAAAGAAATTATCCCCTCTTAGAATGAGCACAAAGGATATAAGAGAACATGATTAAATGACAAATGAAACCATAAATTGTCTATAAATAACAAATTAAAATTAAAAATTATCTATAATTACAAATTAAAACAAATTGTCTATAAATTTCTACACAATAAAAATAGACAGATAACTGCAATAAGATTCTTACTTTGCTTCCAGAATTTTGTGGTCTACCTCATCTAAGGAGGAGCTATGTGCAACATGTAGAGTTCCAAAGACTGTGCTCCTCTTCTTTTTAATTTTCTCTGCCTACAAGCCAAAGGAGAGAAAAATAAGGCTCAGTTTGGGGGAAAAAACACACACTAATAAGGTTTATTTTGTCTTGAATATATTAATAATTATAAAATCAATGGAGAATTATTAGCCAAGACATAGCCCTATTTTCTAAAAAAGGAAAACAGATGAGGGAGAAAGCATGCTTTCCTAAGCCAAACCCTGTTCTGGAGAATTTTTTCTCTTTATTTCCATGGATCAGAAAGACCTGAATCTTCTATTTAAAACTAGAAGAACATAAACTATATCCTACTGCAATGGCGGTGTTAGTGAATGCACTGAGTTTTTTATTGTTCTTTTTCACTAGAAATCAGAATAAGACTCAATAATTTCACACAATTATTAATAGTCAGACATTAATTTCTAGTGACTACTAACCTGAATCAGATATGAAGCAGCAACCTAGAGGAGAAAAGCTCTGTATAAAACATTTATGATCATGATAGTAGGGATGATTTTTAAATGATACTAAGGTCATTCTGAAAGGTGTACCCTTCTCTTAAAAAAGTAACTTTACTCTTCAGCCTATGATTACAAGAGTCAATCTACCCACTAAGTTCCAATTCATGAAAGAATCTGTGATACTAAAAATTTTATTCAGGCCTTTACACACCAACTGGTTAATCCCTTTAGAAATGTTAGTAAGTTTAGTCGATATAGTCGAGTACCTCATCCTTAGCAATAGCTAGCTGCATTTCAGCATTCTGTCTTTTTATATTGTAGTACTGGACTTCTACTTCATGTGTTAGCTGAAGCCATTTTTGAAGTGCATCTGGAACAGACCAGCTGCTTCTGAGTTCAAATTCTTTTTCCGCCTTTTTTAGAGCCATTCGAACCTGAGAGGGAGGGAGGGAAAAAAAAAAGAGAAGGAGGAGGAGGAGCGGAGGAGAGGGAGGTACAAAGAGATGCAAAGGAAAGTGGCAGAAGTTGGAGACAGAAATTTCTCTTTTTTAAAACTATTTAAATTAAGTTTAAAAAAAAAAGAAATTAAGATTTTTTTAAGTACCAGAATTAAAAGAAAAAAGCAATTTGAATTATACTCTTTGTAAAATCAGTCTAAAATGATATTTCTAACATTAAAACAAAAGTTAAAGATTTAAGTACATCTTAAACTCACTAAGCAAGGTTGTAAAAAGCCAGAGGGTGAGAGGGAGCTTACATCTCTCTTAGGTTGCAATACTGCATTTTCACATTTTACAACAGCCAGACTCAACTGAGAGACAAAAACCCAGGGCATGTACCAACTGAAATGGATAGTATTTTTCTCATAACGTGTTTTTTTTGTTTGTTTATGGACAGGATATGAAGAAGTATCCAAAACAGGGTGAATACTTGTCCTATTACCCCTTCTAATGTTCCCAGAAGACTCTGCTGGGAACTATACACTATAGAGACTCTGCTGGGAACTATAAACTATAATTATACACTCATTTTTTAAGTAATTATACCATTTTAAAAAAGGTTTTCAGAAATCTTCTTTATGCCAGTTATTCCTCATTGTTATGAGCACATCTGCCTCTTATAGTCTGTTTTATATCACCTCTATTTAATTTTTTCCTGCTTCTGACAGATCAAAAAGTAGATAAATTAACACCTGCAGACCAAATGTAAATTTCAAGAAAACAGATTGTGAGTGAGATTCATCTTGATTTTTCCAAGGGAAACTATGAATAGCTTCAGTGTCAGAATGTGTAAGTTTTTCTTCTAGTCAACTTTTAGGGAAGGCAGACAACAAACAGAAAATTAAAATGCTTAGTGTGTGAGTTTGTGAGGTGGCATTAAGTGCTAACAAAAAACCTCTTAGGGACAGTCTAAGAAAATGACACAGAGGAAGAGATAACCTATTCTAGGAATGATTCATTTAAAAACTAGCAAGAGCTCAAGCTAAGGATGTGTAAAGATACATGGTGGAATTTATGAAATTATGCACACATATTCAAGACCTTCAGACATCCTTCGGGAGCACCAAAACTGCAAATTAATTTTTCCAAAGTTAAGTAAACTGAAACTTCATTCCTAAACTAATGTGCAAAGGAATGTCTGATCTGATAAAATCTAATTTATTTAAATAAATCTTACATGCCAGAGTAAACTAGAATACTAGACACAAATTTCTGATAAAGAGAACAGCTGTCAGATACTACAAGAAAAAAAATGTAGAAAAATATTTTTTAAAACTTTTTCAAGTTTCCTAAAAACTTTCTGAAACTCTAAAACCATCAGACAGGAAGTAAATAATTCAAAATGTAGACATTAACAGGGAAAGTAAAACAACACTTACTTAAGACAAATCATAAGCAACACTTGCCTGACGCGATTAGCTATGCAATATGCTTGGGACAATACAGTGCTTAATAAGACAGCTGGCAGGGCCCTGCGGCGTCCTTGCTAATCTCTCAAGAAAGAAGCTGAGCTCAGGTCCTGTGACACGGAGTTCTATGTAACACTACAAAGTGAAGGTCACACGCCCGTCTTCTTATAAAGCTAAAATTTCTGTACATTTTCATTGTCATGTAAGTATACAGATAATCTGAACAAATTCACTCATGTTTTTCTCATTAAGATTTTCCTTAATGTTGTGTCCATAAATGTATTTCCCCCAAAGAGCTCAATAAAGAGGGAAATAGATGCAGTGAAAATTGAATAATGAATAGTTTTTACAATGATGAATTAAGTTGTTTCAAAATACAATAATTATATAATTTTTGTGTCTTAGGACTAAAACTACTAAAAACATGGTATCACACATAAAAACAACCTAAGTATCTGAAAACATGGCTTCTGGACCTGACTTTATGATTTATACCTCTGTGAGCTTCTTTCAGAAAGGCAATGCCAAAGAATGCTCAAACTACCGCACAATTGCACTCATCTCACACACTAGGAAAGTAATGCTCAAAATTCTCCCAGCCAGGCTTCAGCAATACGTTAACCGTGAACTTCCTGATGTTCAAGCTGGTTTTAGAAAAGGCAGAGGAACCAGAGATCAAATTGCCAACATCTGCTGGATCATGGAAAAAGCAAGAGAGTTCCAGAAAAACATCTATTTCTGCTTTATTGACTATGCAAAAGCCTTTGACTGTGTGGTTGACAATAAACTGTAGAAAATTCTGAAAGAGATGGTAATACCAGACCACCTGACCCGCCTCTTGAGAAATCTGTATGCAGGTAAGGAAGCAACAGTTAGAACTGGACATGGAACAACAGACTGGTTCCAAATAAGAAAAGGAGTTCATCAAGGCTGTATATTGTCACCCTGTTTATTTAACTTCTACGCAGAGTACATCATGAGAAACGCTGGACTGGAAGAAACACAGGCTGGAATCAAGATTGCCGGGAGAAATCTCAATCACCTCAGATATGCAGATGACACCACCCTTATGGCAGAAAGTGAAGAGGAATTAAAAAGCCTCTTGATGAAAGTGAAAGTGGAGAGTGAAAAAGTTGGCTTAAAGCTCAACATTCAGAAAACGAAGATCATGGCATCCGGTCCCATCACTCCATGGGAAATAGATGGGGAAACAGTGGAAACAGTGTCAGACTTTATTTTTCTGGGCTCCAAAATCACTGCAGATAGTGACTGCAGCCATGAAATTAAAAGACGCTTACTCCTTGGAAGGAAAGTTATGTCCAACCTAGATAGCATATTCAAAAGCAGAGATATTACTTTGCCAACAAAGGTCCATCTTCTAAAGGCTATGGTTTTTCCTGTGGTCATGTATGGATGTGAGAGTTGGACTGTGAAGAAAGCTGAGAGCCAAAGAATTGATGCTTTTGAACTGTGGTATTGGAGAAGACTCTTGAGAGTCCCTTGGACTGCAAGGAGATCCAACCAGTCCATTCTGAAGGAGATCAGCCCTGGGATTTCTTTGGAAGGAATGATGCTGAAGCTGAAACTCCAATACTTTGGCCACCTCATGTGAAGAGTTGACTCATTGGAAAAGACTCTGATGCTGGGAGGGATTGGGGGCAGGAGGAGAAGGGGACGACAGAGGACGAGATGGCTGGATGGCATCACTGACTCGATGGACATGAGTCTGAGTGAACTCCGGGAGTTGGTGATGGACAGGGAGGCCTGGCGTGCTGCGATTCATGGGGTCGCAAAGAGTCGGACACACCTAAGCAACTGAACTGAACTGAAATGAGCTTCTTTCTTTCTTTTCTGAGGCTTATTGTTTCATGTATAACAGGGGTACTATGACTTGTCCTGATTTTAAGTTTCTTAAGACTTTAAGAACAAAATAATTTATGTATTTAAACCACACAAAATATAGTGGTACTATTATTCATCCAAAAGCTCTTGTTTAACGGATATTAACAAAATTTATACCAGTTTTTCTGCCTTTTAATTTTGAGTTAATTACCCATCACATAAAATACAATAAAGCTTTAAACTATGTGGAATTGTGGATTATGTGACATAATATGTAAATTAATTTCCCAGTTAAACTTACTTCTATAAACAAAGCTTTTAATAGCAGTATGGGAAAACATGGACTTTGGAATAAGACGCATGTAATCATCTTCCCTTAGCCACATAATAGCTGTGTTACCTATGGCAAGTTATTTAACTTCTCTGCGTACACATCTCATCTGTAAATGAGAATGTATCTATGTACAGTGAGGATTAAAATTTATGAGCAAACCATTTGCAATGATGTACACAGCATAAAGTTTTGGCACACAGTAAGCACTCATAAAATTGTGTTTCTTGTTACCATAATCATATAGGATAGAGTTCTTTTTAAATACCCAATTCTCTCCTTTACACTTAGTGACTGAGGATCTCATTAGGATCATTAAGTTTGTGCTGGGTTGTAATATCCTGGTAATCTTAGGGTCTACCATGCAGTGCAAGGCCTCGAGGCTCCAAACCTCAGACTAGAATACTTGTGATTAAGAGGTCCTTCCTTACATGGTGTCTTTTCCTCTCGCTGAGAGGCAGTCTCCATTATAACATGCTATCAGTTTATGTCTCTATAGAATATTTCCCTCTACTGCTTTCTGATTTGTTCTTTCTTATCTGCAAAGATCAGAAAAACAGTTAACAAACGTTTTAGTTTAGCACTGGGAACAAACCAAGACTTGAATTCTCATTGAGAAGAGGTATGGAGTTGTCACAGAAGTAAAAAACATAAAATTAATTCTCAAACACAGGCTAATTTTAGCTAGGCCTTTTTTGTGAACTCCTTGTTTCTTTACTACATTCTGTAGAAAGAAGGTTCTGTCAGGTAAACAGGACCAGACTGAAAAATAAGTCTAAGAGTCATTTTAGAGAACAAACTCCTTACAGGGAGAAGACTCAAAAGACAATGTCTAGGGTATGAGAGAAAGAAAAGTTAACAGTTAACAAAAGAGATAGCTGCATTCAGTCAGACAAGTCCTACCAAAAATGACAATCCTGAAGAACTAGTACCATACACTGAACATTTTCTGATGAGTTTAAGTTTAAACTGAAACTCATTCATAACTTAATTTTTATTTCATATTTAGCACCTGACTGAGAAGGCAGCAGTGCATAAAGCAAAGTGGGAGGCAGAATACCTAAGGTCTTGGCCCTGTCTGATGAGTCACTCTCTAAACTTGAACACACTTTCTTGTCTTCATTTTGTTCCTCAGATTCTTTATCAGTAAACAAAGGGTCAAAGTCAGAAGAAGGAGATGACATTATGGAAGCAGAGGTTGGAGCAACAGGCTTTGAAGAGGAAGGAAGGGGCCATGAGCCAAGAAATGCAGGCAGCCTCTAGAAGTTGGACAAGGCAAGGAAACAGATCCTCCCCAGAGCCTCCAGAAGGAATGCAGCCTTGTAGACCTATTTTAGACTCTGACTGCAAGAACCCTAAGATAATCACGATGTGTTGTTTTAAGCTACTAAGTTTGTGGTAATTTTTTATAGCAGAATTAGAAAACTAATACATCTACCTATGAAGATATTCTCCTGCGACCTCCCCACCTTCTCTGAAGGATAGTGCAATGCCTGAATTCCATCCTGAGTAAATGCACAGTAGAAGCAGACACTGGAAAGGACACCTTTTGGACAACTTCAAAATCTGTAGCACAGAATGTTCTAAAACCATCTAACAGGATTCAAATGGATTTTTAATAGAGATTCTTAACATGAGCAGAGAAGTTTAACATTACACATACTAATACTTTACTACTAGGTTATAGTCAGAAACTGAGACATACTACAGATGTTAAATAAACATCTTAGGTTTACTCAAGACAACATGGCATGGGCTAGGACTTCATGAATGAGTGAACATAATGCTAACTTTATCTTTTAGTTGGTTCTTTGTTTTTTGCTGTATGAACTCTGCCCAATGCTAACAATATGGACAGGTGACCCTATTACTGACCAAGGAAGAATATACGATGGAACAAATCTAGGAGACTGAACAAAATTAAAAAAAAAATCCTCAGAGTAACAATACAAATTTCCTCACAAACTCTTCTTAAAAATGTAAATACCTGTTCCAATTCCTGCTCTGCATACTGACGTCTACTCAGTTCACATTCAGCTCCCTCCCTCAGCTCTCTCAGTCGAAAAGCTTCTTCCTTTGCGTAATTGATTTCATCCATCATTTTGCGCTCCAGATTTTGCTTTTCTACAGCAACATTTCTGTTCTCTTCCTGTGCCTTTTCAAGCCTTACAGAATAAACATGAAAATTCCTCACAAAAGTTTCCAAAACTTCATTATTTTAGTGAAGAATAAATATGTATCAAGCAATAATATACATGTTTTGATCAAAATTCGCAGCCATTTCTATTAATCTTAAATTTGGACAAAAAAAATCAGGTAACATACTAGATAGCTATTTGGTTTATCTTGGCCTAAAGATACAGAAATAGCATGGAAATACTCTTCAGGAAAAAGACTTTTCAAAAATTGATAATTATTTAAGTCATGTTTAAAATAAAATTTAACTACACATGTAATTCTACCTACATTTGATTTCCACTTGTCTTCTACCCATTTATTCCCTAATGCATATCTTTTTAATAAATTTGTAATTAGGACCTTTCTAAAAATGTGAAATGAAGTGTACACACAATTCCTGACATATATATCAATCTAAATACAAACGCATAAGCACATGCCCACATTACATATTCACAAACTGTATGGTCCCACATAAACAAGATTTATAGCCTTTTTATCTACTCACCTCTCTTGTAAGTCCATTAGACTTTGCTCTGCAGTTTGCAGACTCTCTAAGTCTTTCATCATTTTTGCAACATGCTCTTTTGATGTCTTATTCTGCGTATAAGCAAACCAACACCCTCCAACACCAATTACTATAGAAACTGTAAGTATAAAATCCTTCATCCAGTTATGAGGAGGGCCTATAAAGAGAATTACAAATGGCAAATTAATCTAAGTATCACAAAATCTCAATACACATGGCCACTTAATTTAAAAAGTAGTAGATATCTAAAAACAAAATATGAAGATGTTCCTCCCATATATAAGCCCCAGCCTTTTACAAATTTTTTCTTCAAATAATCAATGAGTTTATGATAACTACCTGATATACTACACCTATAGGAGGCAGGGGCTTCCCCAGTGGCTCAGTGGTAAAGAATCTGGTTGCAATGCAGGAAATGCAGTTTCGTTCCCTGGGTCAGGAAGGTCCCCTGGAGGAGGAAATGGCAACCCACTCCAGTATTCTTGCCTGGGAAATGCCATGGACAGAGAAGCCTGGCGGGCTATAGTCCATGGGGTCACAAAAGAGCTGGAAATGACTGAGCAACTAAACCACAACAACAGGGGGCAGAGATAACCCCACATGGATGCACTACACCCCTGCTGGTACAGGAGTTAGTGACAAAAATCCTGGAGCATTCTGAAAAAGCACAGTATCTCCAATCACATACACAGGGAATGGTCCTCTATGGGGTGAAGAGTCATAACGAGTATCACCATCACCAGCCCAACTCCTTCCTTCAGACAGTTAGGTAGTGGCCATGCTATAATACAAAAACTGAAACCCTAATCATTCACCAGAAAGCTTTCTTCCGAAGCATGTAGCCACATAACTAGTTAGGATTAATTAGTGATTCTCAACTGAGAGGGACACTTCCCTCCAGCAGACATTTGACAATTTTTGCTTGTCACAATTCGGGAAGTGGAAGTAGGGCTATTTGCTACTGGTATCCAGTAGGTAGAGGCCAGGGATGTTGCTAAACACCCACTAATGTACAAAATAATCTCTTTCCCGCTCCCACTCTGGTGATAACAAAGAATTATCTGGGAATTATACAGCCTAGAATGCAAATAGTGGCAAGGTTGAGAAACCACGGGTCAAATGATCACGACAACCCATGTTTTAGGTGGTTATTTGCCAGAGAGATCTGGGTGACTCGAGGGAAACAGATGCCAGGGACACATGTAACCCCCACACTTACTTGTTTCTAAAGTAAGGAGTCAGGAGCCAGGGCCTATTGTCTTCAGTAATACAAAACACAGAAACCGCTAGTCAAATAATTTCCTAGTTTATCTCTGAATGCAGGGGCTCAATTAAGGGATGCAGGGTAACTAATAAAACATGATGTATTATTTGATGTATTGCAAAGAGATTACAGGTGTTCAGTGAAAAACTGCCTAGCTGCCCATACCTCTGGCAGGAAGGAGATATTTTCCATGTTCGACAAGATGAAGAGCTCCACAGAAATGAAAAGTTCTCATGCTTATAAGCCTAGGGTTCATGTATGTTTACATGGTGTGATAAACAGCATGTTCCATGCCAGAGATCCTCAGCGCTACATATTTTCAGAGCAGATACCCTCACCTACAGTGAAAGAGATTCTCTCCTCACTCTTTGGCAGAAGGCTAAAGTCTCAAAAGGATTTGTTTTTATTCTGCCTCAGGCTGAGAGGTTCAGCTCAGGCTCTAGTTCAAACATGAGACTTATTCAGGCTGAACTATAATCACCAGAAATAATAATAAAAAGAGGGACAAGTCTCTAACTATACAACAAATACCATGAACTGGTAAGGATTTCAGTGAAAACTCCTTTAAAATGTATCTCTATTCACTGGATACTGCTAGTTTTTGTTTTTTTTTTTTTTTAATAATCTTAATGTGGGTGTTCCAACCATAAGTTTCATTCACTCAAGTCATAATTCTAAGACAAACACATTAAAAAGGTAATGCATCATTAACTTCTAAACTAGTTTATTTATTAATACATTTGTTTTCAACATTCTTTGAGACTAGTTTGGTTTCTTTACAAATGATAACACTGTCTGGCTTACAGAATAGTTTGTTCTTGATCAATAAAATAAAAATATCCCCAATCAACCTCTATATAGAGACAAATGCTATAGTTTAATTCCTATTTTAACCAATAATTCACATGAAAAAACTAGAGTGACTCTCACAGAAGACAATCCCCAATAGATTCAGTTGAAAATTCAGGACAAGGAAAAGGTTAGAAAGGGTATCATCTCCATGGAATGCTTGGCATTTCAATAGTGTTCTATTTCCTAGGGTTTGTAATTCCCACCAACAGTGCATTTCCACCAACTCTCACAAAGGGGGGTTCCAGCTGTTTCACCAGCTGCTCTTTTAGCCTGAGCCAAAAAAGAACCACCAGTAAACTCATGGAATGCATCAAACCTCTCCAGTAACCCTTTTTTAAGCAGGGGCACCCCCAACGCAGTATCACAGAAATCTATAAGCCTCTTAACTGCAAAAACTGAGGTAAAATAAACATTAGTTTCCTCATTTATAATTTGTGAAAACCATTTTTCTAGAATTAGTCTTTCCGTTTTGAAAAATAAAATTCCTCTAAAATGTGTACTCTTCAAACAATTTCCCCCCAAAGCTTTCTGAAATCTGAAATTAAATGACGTAAACAAATTAAACTTCCCTTCTGGGAAGAAAGTATTCCTGTAAAGGTAAAGAAGAAGGCTTATTTTCCTTACAAATATGACAAAGCAATTTCTTAAATGTTCTTCCTCAGAACAATCAAATAATATTCTCCACCTTGTGCTTCTGCCAGAATAGTCTGTTCCTTTATACAGTTTCAAGCAGGCCTCTAGGGCCACTGTTTTTGATCTGTATCTTAAAAATCCTTTTCCTGGTAATTAATACAGTCCAGTTAGGATTTATTATTTCATGTCATCAAGATAGTGGGAATGCACCTTTTAAAAAAAGGACTCTAGTGAATATCAAACTATAATAACAAACATTAAAACTGCTATAGAGTTTTAAATCTAGAAATTTAATCAACTTACATATAGTTTTACAACTTTCTACATCAGTAACCAGCTTTGAAAATACCACACGGGATATTTCAATGACAGAAAATCTCATCCTATAAATCTTTTAAGATAGTATTATACTCTTATACCCAACAGAGGATTCTTCTGGTCTACTACCTTTCTTACTTTTTCCTTCTTTAAATAACAACAGATGATCTGATTACTCTTTTTCATCATATTTTGTGCGAGAGAATACTAACGCGTTAGAGGTCCGAACAAAACCACATCCAGCGCCTTGAGCTGAAGTTTTTGTCTATGACTCCGGTCGCTGATTTTCAACTGAGAGATCATAAATGAAAATTCATGCACTGCTATCCTGTTCATTTAAAAAAATACATATATATTAAAAACATTACTAGGATGTACACTTAAATATTTCAGCAACATACTTAATACTTATATATATTAGTGATGATTACTTTAAGAGTTCACCCAAGTGCAATTTAATACTTTATTATATGCAACAAAAACCTTTTCAGTGCAAGCTTAGCAGTGCAAAGACTTCTGTATGTCAATAATTTCATTGCTATATTGATGTTTTTGTTTTCTAAGGTTTCTTTATGCTATAAATTAATGTGATTCAGAAATTTATCAAATTCAAAATATTTTATGATTATTAAATTACCTCTGGCATTTTACCATCATTTCATAAACAACAAGAAAGTTGTAAGCAATTTACTTATTAACACAGCAGACTTAATCATTCTCAGTTTAGATCATATTCATTTTCTTTATAAATAGCATTTTAAAAACCTGTATCTTTACATTCTAATATTTAAACTATTTAAAAGTTCACTGAAGTCATAAATGAAAAGTAAAGAGTCATCACTGGTTGGGGGAATAAATTGAAGAATATTTGTAATAAGAAGTATAGAACCATTTCACTAGCAATGAAGAAAGTCTGCAGGGTGCCAAAAGGCTCAGGTGAAATAAGGAAATAAAACTGCTTTGTTTTGGACTTCCAATCCAAGCAGGCCAGTAGTTAAGATGTCTTATCAACCAAGTGGGATACAAAGACGAATCTTATGACACAAAGTGTAATAATAATAATAAAACTGTTAATAACAATGACAATTAAAAAAATAAGCATGTATTATGTGCTGAGTACTGTGCCAAGAACTTTTCAAACTCAAAAAATTCTATAATATATGTAAAATTGCCATTTTATAAATGAGGAAACTATGGCAGTTGTAACTTGCCCAAGATGACATAATTAGTAAGAAGACAATTAGTAAGTAAGACAATCCCAATTATCTATGATTTCAATGACTGAACTCTGAACCTTTTATTTAGAAAAATTTCAGGTTACAGAACTCCTATGAGGTTTCCACAAAACTTTAGAGAGTAAAGAACTCTAACTTTCCCTATAGAAAATGCCTACATTCATCATCTCTGTGGGTAAACTTTTGTGTGTAAGCTCTTGTCACATCTTTAATATGACACTTATTAAAGTGCCTGAAGGCAAACTGTGTCTTATCTCTTTATCCCCAAACCTAGCATGGTGCTTGGCAAAAGTAGATGCTTGATAAATGTTTATGTAATAGATGAATGAATGCATGGATGGGGGCAAGAATGAATAGCAATACTATCAGTACACAAAATTTAAGAGGGACAATGAGATGTAGTAAAAACGAAACTATAAAACAGAATTTTATGCAAAGTTCAATATGAGTCCAGAGGTGGAAGGGATTCTACCTGAGTGGGTGAGGATGTCAGGGAAGTTCACACAGGTCTGAAAGGAATGAGGAGGCATGTGTCAGGTGAAGAGAGCCTTAGTATAAGCTCTGGTAACAGAATTACAGAATATAGAAAATACAGTAAAAGGTTTAAGATAACCATGACATGAAAACGAACATAGTTTTACCTACCTACTACAGATGTAATAGTATTTTAAAGTCACAGAAAGGAAACAAAATAATGAATTACTGTAGGTATGTGTACATTTGGAATGTGTAATACATTTCTTATACATTCTTACAAATAGCTCTTATATCTACAGTTACACTGCAAAAAGCTTTGTGACGTAGGTAATTAATTGCTACTGCCCCTTTGAATGGACTCCTCTAATCTCTATCACCACATAAAAGGGGCTTGATGAAGACTATGCCAGTTTTTCTTTCCCCTCCATTCAAAAAGGCACCAGTAGGCTGACCTAAAAGTTTTCTTCTGTAGTAACATGTTCACTATTTTGAAAAACTTATCTTGATTAAGTGTGATGTTATCTCAACAATTCTACCAGAATTTGAGGTTATCTCTGATAACTTTCAGGCTTCCCAGATGGCTAAGTGGTAAAGAATCTGCCTGCAATCCAGGAGATGCAGGTTTGATACCTGGGTCTGGAAGGTCCCCTGGAGGAGAAAATAGCAACCCACTCCAGTATTCTTACCTGGGAAAGCCCATGGACAGAGGAGCCTGGTAGGCTACAGGCCATGGAGTCACAAAAGAGTTTGACATAACTTAGTGACTAAAAAACTGAAAATGTTTACTTTACTAAAACAAAAAAAGTGGCCATAACATGTACAGTCAAAATATTGAGCAGCCTGTTTATTTCATGTTGTTATTATGTAAAGAAACTTTCCAAAGGACCACATAAGAAAAGTTGTATAAGTCACAGGGTTAACATAAACAACTTAAAAAACCCTAATCCCACCTTAATGCTCTACTATTCTGTTTTAACTTAGAAATGTGTCTTATTTAAAAAGCAAGAACTCAATTTTTTTTCTTCTTTCCAGCATCTAGTTGCACCATGAATATAAAAAAATACTTAATATGCACTTACTGATTTGACTCTTAACCCCATTAATTTCATCATTATAGTCATGTGCACAGTAAAATCAGAAATACTGATGCTCAGAATACATTTAAGGAGATATGGAAACTTTCAACTCGATCCAAAATACCAACTTCTAAGCAAAAAAAAGCTGTGTACTTAAATAAGATACATGCAGGCAAATTGATTAGAAATATGCATATAATAATAGACAACATTATTAAAGTCTTTTTTGATACAGAAACAATCTAAGTTTGAATGGAACATGAGCAATCTTGTAAGGGTCAAATTTCAGTGAAATTTCTGCAAATTTTAACATTTAAATCTTTAGTGATTATTAGGTTAACTAATGGAATTTTAAAATATAATTTAGAAAAGTAGTGACAATTAATTCCAGACATCTAAGGGATAAACTAGCATCTTATACTTTGGTATCAGATCTATCCAGGTTCAAATACTACCTGGGCAAAATATCTAAATTCTTTCTGACTTGGTTTCTTCAATCTATAAAATGGGAATAATAGTACATACTTAATTTTAACCTGAAGCTTAAATGAGATAACACAAAGCATCTCTGTGTAATATACATTCAAAAATAATTACTATCATTTACCTTTTATTTATTAAACTTTTTTTTGAGATTTAACTTACTGTCTCTAATATTAAGTGGTTATTGCTGTTATTAAAAGAACAACAATTAAGAGATATCTGTACATTAATCCATTCAAATAGGTTTTCTCATATCAAATGAATAAGTTCTGTTACTTTTACCATAGGTTCAGAGGTTGGTCCTTTGATTTACCTAAGAAGAAGGCAATGGCACCCCACTCCAGTACTTTTGCCTAGAAAATCCCATGGACGGAGGAGCCTGATAGGTTGCAGTCCATGGGGTCACTGGAGTCGGACACGACTGAGCAACTTCACTTTGACTTTTCACTTTCATGCATTGGAAAAGGAAATGGCAACCCACTCCAGTGTTCTTGCCTGGAGAATCCCAGGGATGGGGGAGCCTGGTGGGCTGCCGTCTACGGGGTCGCAGAGTCGGACCCTATTGAAGCGACTTAGCAGTAGCAACAGCAGCAAAAAAGATATAGTTGACCCATCTTCTAATTCTCAAATTACTTTCTCTAGAAATAATTTTTTTCAAAGACCTGATTATTCAAGCAAGAAAAACTGATTAAAACTTACAAATTCATACAAGTGTCAGGGAATGGATATATTTATAATATTTTCTTTGAGTCCTTAGCCACAGAAGTAACTTAATTGAAAAGTGACCTTATTCTCTAGGAGTAGGAAAAAAAAAAACACTTGGATAATAAAGACCCACCTGGGAAGCGTTGTTCCTTTGACATTGTTGTCTCTAAAATTCTTCTCATATTGGGGTAGTTCAACAAATTCTATCAACCACTGAAGTGTGTCCTCAAGGGTCCAATTATGAACTACAAAAGATAAAAACAAAGAATATTTTAAACACATGTGCATTCAGAATTTATAAAAATTATATATATGTATATACATACATATATAACACTACTGTAACTTCAGAGGAAATAACGATGTTAGACTGAATTTTCAATTCAATCACTAATAAGTACTAAAATAATGTTTGGCATTATATGAGAAGCTCAAAACAATGGAGACATACCTCCTACCCTTAAGGGCTTACAATCTAGAACAGAGAGGACACATAAAGGAAAAGAGAACAAAACATTAGCATGTTTAATTCTAAAATAAGAACCTATGCAAATTTGAACAGGATGAAATAATCTACTATTTCCCTGGCTGTAAAAAAACTTACCAGATATATATTCATTCTTCCTTTCATTTAACCATCCATCCACATAACATTATAAACCTGCTCAGTATCAGATTCCATTCTAAGCACTGGGAATACAGCAGTAAAGAAGATGGATAAACTCCTTGCCTTCATAAAACAAACTCTTTTGGGAGTAGGCAGGGGCAATTAATAAGAGGAGGAAGAAAAGAGGAAGAATTTCAGATAATGATCAGCTATTACAAAAGAAAGGAAAGATGTCAGGGTAAGTTTCTCTGAGAAGCTGTTACCTGATTTAAGACTCAAAAATTACAAGGAGCCAACACTGTGATGATCTTGGAGAAAAAACAATCCAAACAGACTTAAAAGCTGGTGTAAAAACCTTACGGAAGAACCAGCTGTGTATGAGGGATAGAGTGTAGGACTAGAAGGACCAGTCCAAAAAAGATTTTCAAGAATTCTGGATATCTTTCAATAAGAAGAGGGAAAAGTAAATAATCAATGCTTTTAAAATAGCACTCTCCACTGTGGAGAATGAACTGTGGGAGACAAGACTGAAAACAAAGAGAAATAAGACCAGTCCTTATCCAAGAAAAAGGAGTTATTGTCTTGGACCAAGGTTCTAGTAGAGGATATAGTGACAAGTGGCCAGATTCAGGACGTATTCCGGGGAAAATGCTTTTAGATGTTCTGATGAAATGGATGGAAGCTGGTAGGCAGAAGAAAGTCTAAAGAAGCACAGAGAGTGCTTCCACTAATTAAGATAGGAAAGAGTGAGGAGGACTAGACTTGGGCAGCAAGTAGGGGCAGGTGATAGAGACCAAAAGTTCTATTTTTAGACATTATAACATGTCTAAACATTTGAAGTATGTATCAGATATTTAAGTGCAGATAGACAAGAGCAGTCAGATATACAAATCTTGAGCTTAGAGAAAAGTAAGGTTAGGAATAGAGACATAAATTAGGAGTCATGAGCATACAGATGGTCTTTAGACTGAATGAGATCACCCAAAAGAGCTAAAGATAGCTATTACTGGATTCTAGGAGACTGGCTCCAAATCATGAAGAAAAGGACAACTAACATCTCTTCTAGACACTTACTTTGAATTAAGCCCTTTATATGCATTTTTCCCTTTAAGCCTTAAAAATAAAGAAACAAACAAAAACTTATGAGATACTAACATGATTATCTCCATTCTGGAGATAAGAAACTGAGAAGTTAATGGGATCAAGACAGTCAGTAGCAGAACTGGATCTCAACTCAGACCAACTGACCTCAGGACCTGATTCTATGCTACTGTGAGAGGAATAATATTAAATAACAGTAGAGATATAAACAAGCAGTTAAATACTGGAAGCAGCTAAACACATTCTACTTCAAGAAGAACAAAGACAAGTTTATCCAAAGGAAAAGATTTGAATGTGCTGGAAAAAAGAAGAGCTCCATATTCGTCTTCATACATACTTTGAAGATGTGGAAAAACAAAATGCTCACAGATCACAGAAAAGGCCAAAGGAGAGGAAAGGAAAAAAGTGAGCAATAAAAGCAGATCTGGAAATCCATCTGTGATAAACCTGAGATGAGATCTTCCTGAGTATGAACTTACTTTTGCAAGCAAAGTTGATGTTCACAATCTGCCTTTTTTATTAAGTGTTCTTTAGAAGAAAAGTTTAAATAAATCAGAAACAAAACATTAACAAAACTTAACTTTTAAATAACATACAACATTTGATAATTTTGTACTAAGACAGCTTTGACAATTTTTTAAATGAGCTCTTCTTCTTGTGTTCCTGCCCTTAAGACTGGCCATGTGCCTGAGGCTGCTGTACCCATTTAGCCAAATAACGTAGAATAAATATCAGCCAAAGGTTCAGGACCTGGGTGCTTTCCACTGAATTTAATACATGCAAAGTAGCTTTTTTTTTTTTTTTTAAGTTTCTTCCTATTCAAGACGAACTGCACTGAGAACTGCCTGGTCTGAGACTCTGCCAAGAAACCGACAGCACAGCTGCACCTCACACACCCACACGAAAACTTCAGCCAAGATAACAGGATAAGATGCTGTCATGCCCATGGCTGTTCATCTGATCAACAGCAAAAGCCTAAACACTCCAGTGCATCAAAATATTCTCTCAATTATCAATGAAATAAGACAGAAAAGAAGAAAAATCAAATGAAGAAGACATGTTTAAAGTACCCAAATTCTAGTATTATTCCATCTGATAAGCAGAGAATTACACTGGTGCTAAAGTAATTTTCTTTACAATGAATCTGTAAAACTACAAAATTCTAACACAGAGCACACAGTTTGCTTTGGGGTGCGGGGGTCTGGGGTTCATTTCATCATCTTTTTCTCATGCTTTTTGGTTTCTTTGGTAATGTCCGCTAAGTATCTTCTCAGGACCAGGACCTGTACTGTATGTATATTAGCTTTCTCCGCTCCAAATTCAGTAATTGTCTTTTGATTCTTAGGACAGATAATACTATGCCCTTCCTCGGGGTCTTTGCACACATGGCATTTCCTCTTTCATTTTCTCCACCCCTCTGACTCACCTTTACCTATTTACTTTATTGAGCCTTCATATTGCAGTTAAAACTTTAATTCCTTGGGGAACCTTGTCAAACACTGCTATATGATCATACATCACACTGTACTTTTAGGCACAGCATTTAACATAGCATTTATGATTATTTGTTTCTATGATTATTGTCTTAACATCTGTTCATACCTCTCAAGCATAAGTTTCTTGCTCACTCTTCTGTCCCTAGCACTTGGTACACAAAAGGTGCTCAACAAGATCCTCTCAAATAAATGAAGCAGACTGTGTGTGTAATTGACAACTGGCGTGCTGCGATTCATGGGGTCGCAAAGAGTCGGACACGACTGAGCGACTGATCTGATGAAAATCTATTTTTACATTTCAGAAAGGAGATTCAAACAGAAAGAGGAACTTTTCTGTGTAAGAAATTTTTGTTGGCAAAAGAGTTATTAAGAATTATCTAGAAATCAACTATACTTCAATTTTTAAAAAGTAAACTTAAAAAAATTATCCAGTTCTTTATTATCCAAGTCTCACTGCCTCTTTCACATGCACTGTTGCTATACAGCATTTCCACCAGAGGGCAGACAGAGGAGGATAATGTATTTCTTTAAAAATATAGATTTTCTTCTTTTAGTCTATCTGGAAAGCTATGGAAATGTCAGTTTCTACTTAAATTCTATTGTTTCTGCTAGAAACTGCGACCAGCGCTACAGGTTGTTGTCTTTGAGTGATCTAGGACAATTTATCCCAATATCAACAGAAAGAACTCTGGAATTAAAACAGACCTGATTCCAATCCCAGGAACTCAATTTCTCACCATAAAAAATAATGAAACTGAGCTAGACCATCTTTAAAATTCATTCAAATTCTTTGTTTTTGATTTCGTTATAATGAACAAAAGATGATGTTTAAAATACTGCCAGACTGTTAACCTAGAACAGTAGATTATAGAATAATGAGAGGGGGAAAAGTAACTCTAAGAACTTTCAGGACAGCAACAAAACTGTTCCTATTAAACACTGGGAGATTTGCAAAGCTTATTTCCAAAACCACTGCGACAACTCTTTGAAGTAGGTACTTTCAGCATCATACTGAACCTGTTAGTTTATGAAGGTGAAGTTCTTAATTAGCTAAAATGGATTACTAAATGGTCAAACCAGGTTTCAAACAAGTCCATGTCTAGAATCGTTTACCACTGTACAATACCGTTACCTCTTTAGAGTCAGGTAAATGGCCCTCATAATCAAATTAGGCACTTCAAGTAAACAGTTTATGCTCCACACTTGCAACCATGTATGTAGCTTTCTAAATCTGCCATATTCCCACATGTCATTCCTTTAACCTGGAATGGCATGCCCGTCTTCTTCCTTGTCAGGCTGCTCTTCCTTAGCCTTTGAGACCCAGATCAGGAACTCATTCCTCCATGAAGTTTTCCCTGTCTATCCATTTCTAGATTACCGTTGCTCTTCCTCACGCCCCTGATCATATGTACATATATCTGTCATAGGATTTATCCATGTGCTCTAATGAAATTGTCCGTGCTTGTGTTACCCTCTGGCTGATGAGTTCCTCAAGGGCAGGAACTTGTTCTGCCTAACACAGTGATTATTAACACCATAATGCCACATCCCTTTGATTAGGATTTTATATATTAATATACACTATATTTAACATCTCCAAGCCACATCTGTGAGACAGCTGTTTCTCTACAGTCTATACAGAGAACCTTGGCCAAGAGAGGCCATATAACTGTAATGTAGCACACAGCTAGAATTTGACTCTAATCTTCTGACCCCAAGTTCACTGACAATATAGGTGGCTCCTGATTTAAAAGAAGTGCTCATTATTTAACTTTAAAACTCAAAACACATTTTCTCTTAGAATCAAAGCTTCTGGACATATAGCATTAATAGTAATTCAAGAGTTAAACATTACATATGAGCAATCTGCCAAGAGTAATTGTGTTAATGGAGTCAGGATTCCACTAGAGACATCAAGTAAGCACCATGGCCTACTGAAGGCCCGGCAATAGTAACACTATAGCCCAGTGGAGCTATGCCAGTTCTTCATCATGGCACTGGCTTCTATGACTTGAAAAGGGGGCTCTACCAGCCTGAAGGGTAAGATTTCAAAGAGATTTCAGGAGATTCAGAGCTGCAGCAGGGCTCTGGACCAAAGGAAGTAGTGTGGGACAGGGGAGAATGGGGACAGGATGGTGACTAGAAGCAAATCTCCAGGAGATAAGAGGGTGTGGGGGGTGCACATTTATGGATTTTTCACAGGAACACAGGCAAGATGAGGATTCTCCTTTCCATTATCTCCCTTTGCTGCTAGCTAAAGAGCTATTACTGTAATAAGGGATGAGATTCCTGGTTCTGTACCAAAACAGCTTCCCTTTCTTCCCCTTATCCTAACTGTTGTTATCAATCCTACCTCCACATAATTATTTTGGACCAGCACTTTAAAGAGAAAAATTATAACTGTGCTTAGGAGAAAGCTTTTAGATAGCAGCAGGAGCTGTAGTAATGAGAAGAATGAAGAGATAGGAAAGGCTGGAAACACCCAGCAACAGAGTAAAGAAAGGAACATTCCTGTGGCCATTTAACAAAAGCAGGCTTCCAAAAAAGATGCATGAGTCATGCATAGGTACATCCTCAATTGAACAAATGAACTTATAAGGAGAAGAAACACCAACTGAAAGTGATGTCTCCCTCCCCTGAATTTCTATAGTACTTACTATTCCTACCAAATGGCATATCATATGTGCTGCCTTATTTTGTAACTATTTGCTTAATTACATCTTATGTTCCTACCATATTGTAAGTTTCCAGCAGCTCAGCATAAAGTTGCCATTTAAGTATTAGCTGAATATATAACTGACTTTTTTCTTTCTTAAAGAACCTGTTTTGTTTTTAATTGTGTCCACTTGCTATCCCATAGTTGTATGAAAGACATATGATACTGTTTTCACAATATCACATTTCAAAGTAACAATGGAGAATCCCTGACTCCAAAAGAAGATCACAGGAACTTATAACATGTTGGAAGTTAGAAGGTGCCAGTGTATAGCCATGTATGTGACATTAGGATGAGGTAAGAATTTGTGTGCTTCCTGTCCATTCCTGCCTCAAGCAAATGTGACAGAAACAAAAACTGTGAAAGAGAAACTTCAGAAGATTAAAATACATGTATTTACTTGCTCATTTCATCTATAAAATGGAATCTTATAAAACTTTCTCCAGTGGTCACGTATGAATGTAAGAGTTGGACTATAAAGAAAGCAAACGCAGAAGAATTGATGCTACTGAACTGTGGTGTTGGAGAAGACTCTTGAGAGTCCCTTGGACTCAAGGAGATCCAACCAGCCCATCCTAAAGGAGATCAGTCAGGACTGATGTTGAAGCTGAAACTCCAATACTTTGGCCACCTCATGCGAAGAGTTGAGTCATCTGAAAAGACCCTGATGCTAGGAAAGATTGAGGGCAGGAGGAGAAGGGGACGATGGAGGATGAGATGGTTGGATGGCATCACCGACTCAATAAACATGGGTTTGGGTGGACTCCAGGAGTTGGTGATGGACAGGGAGGCCTGGCGTGCTGCGATTCATGGGGTCGCAAAGAGTCGGACACAACTGAGCAACTGAACTGAACTGAATGCACCCAGTGCAGTTAGCCATATACTTGTGTTAAGTTCAGTTCAGTTCATGAAGTTATAGGCCTAAAAATACGAAACAGCTTTGTGAAGTACCACCACCTAAGTTTTCATCTGTTATATTTAATATAAGTACAAGCTGTCCTAAAAGCCTTCAAATATGATTTGTGAAATCACCTAAATTCTGTGTGTGTGTGTGGGGGGGGGGGGGGGTGGTACTAATGACAAAGCATTAGTGTGCATGTAGAGACATGTTAATACAGCAGCACCTAACATTTTATAAGCACTTAGCAAGTTCCAGCAACTGGGCTAAATGCTTTATGTGAACTATCTCATGAAATCCTATGAAGTAGGTAGGAGTAATATAATCTTGGTTTACAGATCAGGAAGCTGAGGCTCAGACAGTATGAGTAACTTGTCTAAATTCACACACAAAGTAAGCAGTGGAGATAGGATTCAAAACAGTATCTGTTGACTTCAAAGCCCCAGCTCTTCACCATTACACTCCTTGTTCTCCTCTTTTCTGTATTGAGAATATTTCAAAAATATTTCCAAATTCACAATTAGCTGTGTCACACCTTGGATATATTTATATCTACACCATGGATATAATACATCATTTACATTTACTCTGCACTTCATTTCTTAATATCTTTCTTTCTTACTACTTTTTAAAAAGTGCTACATTCTAAATTTATGATACCGTATCTAACGTTCTTAATATTAAGAAAGCAACTGGCATAATAGTTTCTTTTGGCAAACTACGTATTTTAGAAAAATCAATTCCTAATATCTTAATACAGTACTGTACAGCTAAACACGTTACAGTTACTACACACTTACTACTTTCTAATAAAGTATGAAAACTTCTTTGTAAGTATCAAAAGGTATGGTAGGAGGGTCAGGAAGGAGAAAGTAAAAATATTGTTAATGAAAGTAACTATCCTTAAAGCTGGCTATATGAAATGGTTAGTGAAAGAAGTTCTATATTTTGAAGCTACCCAGATACACAACCTAAAAACTATTTGTCATTTGAAAAATATCTCAATTATTGCCATGTTTATGTGAAGTGCTAATTTCTAAAATATAGGTGCAACCTGTATTCATAACTTTTCCAAAGTCTGTTTCAACTAAGAATTTCAAGTTACAAAAGACTCAGAAGTTCTTACAGTGACAGTGATAACTTATTATGGGAAAATGCAACTGACTGAAGGTTCAACATAGCAAGACTTTGGTGAAAAGCAACTTTAACGAAATATAATATAAACATAAAAAATAACTTTCAAATATAAAAAATGAAAAAATTTAAAGCCTTCCACACTCCATCTTAACTCAGGCGGTTTACAGACTTTGTGGTGTCCACAGCTCAGAGTGAGATTTTAGCTGATCAGCTGCTCAGGACCATCAACAGAGGCTTATCTTTAGAACAAGCAAGCATGTGAGCGCCTCAGATGCATGGTGGTCAGCAGGGCATGTCTCTGTAACATGGACTAAATTCCTGCACTATGCTATATTTGGACACCTAAGAGCCACACCCTGAACTTGGGAAACCTAAATATCAGTAGTTGTATCAAAGAGAAATAACTACACACTTTCTCTCAGGAGCTCCTTACCTTTCATCATTCAAGAACTACATGTAATTTTTAGGCATCCTAGATAAATATTGGTAAATGTCTCAATGCTCAGAGTTCAAAAATTACAAGGGTATTATTGTTCTCTTCCCAACAGTGATACAATGGACACTAAGAGAAGATTTTAATACTTTTCCTATTGTCAAGTGCATTCTTATCATTTAAACAAGAATATGCCATCAACACCTATTTTCATGAAGATTATGGAAGATAACAAAGACATATCTAAAAACAGAAACTGGAGAAACACTGAATCTCAAAATTGTATGACTGTTCTGAAGATTAACAAAACATATGAGGAAATAACTCTTAGGAATGGTAAAAGTGCTCCACAAATGTAAATTATTATCATAGTATAATAAGTATTATTACTTATAACAAATAAGTAAGTTCAAGGAGTCTACTTACTTTATGTATCAGTCAATAAAATAGTGGACTCAATGGCTATAAAGGAACTAAATGTCAAGTTTTCCTAAATATCTCATTATGGCATCATTGAAGACATCACCTTAGGGACTGAGTGGATGAATTTCTAGTTACGTATCTTCCATTTTACACTCAGCCCTTGACCTTTTTTTTTAAACCCCAAACTGAGACTATAAAGAATAATTCACATCAAATGAAAACAAGTTATTTAAGGGCAAACAATATCTCTCGTTCATTCCTATACTCACAACACGCTATACAATGCCAAAAATATAACATGCACTAAACAAATGTGGAATGGCAGATGTTTCTTAGGAACTCAATTAATACTTGCTGGATAAGTGAGTGAATAATAAAATGATTTATTAACCAAAGCTGCCAGGAAAATGTCACCTTTGCATTCACTCTTAAGAGTGGCATTTCTAGATAAAGCAACAAACTTTTCAAAAGTATGGTTAAACTTCATAAAAAAGAGAGGATGATACTTTTCAAAGAATATGTTAATAACAAAATAACAAAAACAATTCTAAATTACAGCTTTACAAATGTTTGCTTTATTTTCTGCTAAGAGTTCAAAAATGCTCAAATTTTTTTTCTCTTGGAATTTGAAAGTCTCTTCAAAAGACTACCTGCACAGGTGACTTGGGATTTTTTTATTCAACAAATATTTACTGAGTGCACAGTAATTACTAGCGGGCACTAGATAAAACATCAGAGACAAGAAATTATTACTAAGACTAATGTAAAGCTTAATGTAAGAAAATGTATTGACTTCAAGGAGTTCAACAAATGATGAACACAACGTCCAGTTAATACATGCTTTATTTCCAAAGAGTATTAAATCAAAGGCCAGATAAAAGTTGAGCTTTCACAGTTTCATGTCACACATCTCTGGGCAAGAAGAGACATTACATGAGAAACGTGTTAATCCTTATTTCTTCCAGAATAGAAAAATTCACCAATTTCTATGGTAAAAGCATTTTCAAGATAATGTTACTCAGGAAATTTGTTTGATATGACTCTTTCTAGGACATCTAGCATCTGAAACAGTTCACAAATTATATTAGCTGCATTTGGTATATAGCATTTTCTAACTTAGGCTTCATCTACTAATATACATTACTAACACCAAAACAACTTTTAGGAAAAGTTTACTTGTTTTTTGAGTACTACTAACACAATGATTAAAACATTAAAATACTAAATGGCACCCCCATTTACAGGGGACTTTTTCAATAGCTAGAGTTATGTGATAAAGGAAAAATGTGAATAATGTGCTTTAGTAATAAAAATAAATTCATAAAGAAAATAATGTGCTTCAATAATAAAAATAAATTCATAAAGATGGACTCCTGAACACCATGTCACTGTACAGTGCTCACTCAACTTCTCTCCAAGGTCTATTTTTTAAGTCTCAAATTGCCCAACAGTAGCTGAGTTCCATATGGGGAGGGGAAGGTAGACTACTGGTGGTCAGAGTCTGCATATGAGGACATGGGAATACTAGGTCCATACAAGGCAAGCTCCTCAGTGAGGTAACAGCCCAATGGTGTCAAGAGACTGAAAATGTACAGGGGGACTGAGCTAACTAGAAAATATATTGATGATAACAGAACTAGTTTTTTCATGATTGGTGAAAAGAGATAGCTCAGTTGGTAAAGAATCTGCCTGCAATGCAGGAGACCCCGGTTCAATTCCTGGGTTGGGAAGATCTGCTGGAGAAGGGATAGGCTACCCACTCCAGTATTCTTGGGCTTCTCCTGTGGCTCAGCTGGTAAAGAATCTGCCTGCAATGTGGGAGACGTGGGTTCCATCCCTGGGTTGGGCAGATCCCCTGGAGAACGGAAAGGCTACCCACTCCAGTATTCTGGCCTGGAGAATTCCATGGACTGTATAGTCCATGGGGTCACAACGAGTCAGACATAACCGAGAGATAAATAGGACAAGAAGTCAACTAAATAAACCAGCTAGAATTAATCCAGTAGTGTTAGACTGCTATCAATGTGAACTAGTATCAGGTATCAGTGAGAACTCATGACTTTTAATATACAGAGAGAAGTAAATACAGGAGTGTGTTTCTTAACTCTTGCTACTGAGAGGGCCTGGGAATAATACCTCAATAGCAATGAGAAGACCTAGTGTGCAAATCTTGGTTTCTAAATACTACCTCAACTACAAGTAACCAGAACTCCTTGGAGTAATGGTTGTTTCCAGGGGTAGAGCTAAGAAATAACAAAATAAGCCTAGAACACCTTTTTGTGCCAGAATATAAGGAAGGCTTAAAAAACTCTGAAGACACACATATAAAAGAATAGAAAAGTCAGCTTGAAAGGTTTACAACAGTCATATCTGGGACAATTAAAGCATCAAAATAACAAGAGCAACAAACTCACTGAATAAAGTTGAAATCCAGGCACCATGCTGATATAAATGAATAAATACAGAAGATCAATTTTCAGATCAGTCATAAGATTTTGATATTCATTATTTCTCCCACTTCTATTTTCAAGATATGCCTTTTATCTCTCACCATCTTCACAGGACAAGATGTTAATATACTCTGTTTAATTTTTCCTTATAGTAGAATGCAACTGATAAATAGAAGGAATGACGGGATTTTTAAAAACTATAATTTGACAACCATCAGAGTAACAATTAATTCAGGCAAAATGGATGCTAAAATCAGTGGGTGAAAAGTGATGAGGGATGTGATGTTACAAAGTCTGCAAGTTTCTCTTCATAAAAAAATACTAACTACAAAGGGGGAAAACGCAGCTTTACAGTTACAGAAGCAGAACAGACATTATCTTAATCAAGTGATCAAAGGTAATACTGCATAACAGACTAACACCAGGTGGCACTCAAAGGCTCTAATGAAAAGAATCATTTCTGTGACAGTCCAGCCCCAAATGCCTAACATGGATCTAATCAGAGAAAATACCCAACAAATCCTAATTTAGATACAACCTACAAAATGACACTGTTAACAATTACTGGCCACAGACATGCAAGGCCAGGAAATACTTTGGAATTGTTCCAGATTAAAGAAGACTGCAAAGTGAGGACACCTGGGTATACTTGCATACTCATTATCAGGACCAAAAGCAAAGCTGGAATGAGGGCCTCTGGGCAGTGTTTTGGTCCTGAAGATTTTCACTAAATTTGAAGTTGCTTTCAATTAAGAAATTAAAAACTGTATTACTAATCTTTCTTTTTCCATTATATAGGCATAGACTTCTAATAATTGCTAACTCCTTCATTACTTTGTAGTTTGTGGTTTTCTTCGAGAAAGTATGGCAATCTTTTAACACTAACAATGGTTATAGCAAATACCAGGTCCTTATTAGCTGTCTAGTGTTGTTCTAAGCTATATATACTGATTGATTAATCCTTAACAGAGACTTCTATAGAGGGTACTATTACCATCTACATTTCACAGATGGGGAAAGTTAAAGACAGAAAAGATTAATACACTTGCCCAAGGGGAAAAAATCTATACAAAGACTTGAATCCAGGCAGTCAAGTGCCACACCTTCTTTAGAATACTGTCTGTCTAGGAAAGGATAGCTGTACCTTGGAGTTTCTCAAGATATCAGTATCCAAAAGGTGAGAGACTCAGTGATTATAAAGACTCAGAATCTTTAAAAAAGCTAATTGTTCAACATTCACTTAGTACCAGGTTGCAAAGATCTAAGATCCTATCTTCATAATATTGGAAAGCTTGCCATACAGATTTATGCTGTTTATTTAGGAAAAAAAAAACCAATAATAAACTACTGCAAAAATATCTTTGACACTTTTAAAACGAGATTTACTATTCAATTCAGTTCATGACTTTTAATATACAGAGAGAAGTAAATATAGGAGTGTGTTTCTTAAGTCTCGCTACTGAGAGGGCATGGGAATAATACCTCAATAGCAATGAGAAGACCTAGTGTGCAAATCTTGGTTTCTAAATACTACCTCAACTACAAGTAACCAGAACTCCTCGGAGTAATGGTTGTTTCCAGGGGTAGAGCTAAGAAATAACAAAATAAGCCTAGAACACCTTTTTGTGCCAGAATATAAGGAAGGCTTAAAAAACTATGGAGACACACATATAAAAGAATAGAAAAGCCAGCTTGAAAGGTTTACAACAGGTTTACATATCTGGGACAATTGTGTCCGACTCTTTGAGACCCCATGAATCGCAGCATGCCAGGCCTCCCTGTCCATCACCAACTCCTGGAGTTCACCCAAACTCTTGTCCATCGAGTCAGTGATGCCATCCAGCCATCTCATCCTCTGGCGTCCCCTTCTCCTCCTGCCCCCAATCCCTCCCAGCATCAGTCTTTTCTAATGAGTCAACTCTTTGCATGAGGTGGTCAAAGTATTGGAGTTTCAGCTTTAGCATCAGTCCTTCCAGTGAACACCCAGGACTGATCTTTAGAATAGACTGGTTGGATCTCCTTGCAGTCCAAGGGACTCTCAAGAGTCTTCTCCAACACCACAGTTCAAAAGCATCAATTCTTCAGCACTCAGCTTTCTTCACAGTCCAACTTTCACATCCATACATATTGCTCTACTATAAAAGCACAGCTGGAATTGAAATAACCTCTCTTTTTTTTACTTTTCTAATTGTCTACTCAATAATTCACATTTGTATTTCCTTGTTCTCTTGCAATTGACTTATTTCCAAGATCCAAAAGTGCTTTCCTGTTTTAATTTTTTTTTCAGGCCCCAGCTGTGTCACTGGGGAAAAAAGTAATTTTGCTCACTTTGGTGAAACAGTGTTGAAGACAAATGAACAGTTATTACCAAATTATTAAATTCAGAATTCTTCTTAAATTATAAATTGCCCTCTTATTCCACATAAACAGAATACTTTATTATCTAGTAAGTAATGATAATTTATTTCAATGGAATTGTTGACAAACCAAAACCCTAGAAGTGACCTCTAAATCCTGCCTAGTCCATTTACTTGGAAAACAAATGGATTCTTACATTCCTGAAGACAATACATTATCTATTTTGTAGCTTATACACGTCTTCAGTCTACACAAATGTTACTAGTAAAAATATTACACCAATTTGCTATTTCAGAGAATTCTGCTCCTTGCTTCCTATTAATATAAAGAGAAGTGAAAGACAACCAAAATGACAATTTTTTGAAAAAAATACTGTCCAAATTTTCCATTAGAAAATACAGAAAATTAAAACAGCATTGTAAACTAAATAAAACTTCCATTTTTTCTAGTAGCCTAAACTCATACAAGTATTGCTTTTCCTAGAACTGATAACAGCAGGAAATTACCCATAACTACTATTAATTTAGTAACTCTTTGTAGTTTCACAAAAGCATATCTTTCCAGACAACTCACTAAGGATGACTTTATAAACTTTATATTCATTGATTCTCTAATGTTATGTCTGTTCTTCTCCCTGCTGAGAAGACCTCACTTGGCAAAAACTGATGAGTAGCACAACTGACAAGAACTCCAGGACATGATGAAGACTCAGCATGGGAAAAGTATTCCATATTCTTAAGCTCTTTACAGTAGTTGCAAACAGCAGGCGGTATTTTTAGATATTACTGAAGTGTGATGAATACTATTTGCCTTTAGGGAGTGTGTCATGCTCCAAGACTCATATTATTCCTTACACTGACAAGTATCTGGAGGGCATCACTTTCTCAACGTTTCCAAACTAACGTGGAATGGACAGCACCTACTTTTTGACACCTCAAATTCACTTCTTTGATCCTCCAATGATGCTTTTAAAAACACCTGTATCCTCCTGCACAGTATAGGCATTTCTGGCAATCCTAGGTGAACACAGTCAGGGTTTCACCTCATCAATGAAAAAACTGCTGTGCAGTAGTGAAAATCTGTAACAGCCAGAAAAATTTTGGAAAGGGTAGAGGTGATGCAAACTGTAATGATAGTGCCCAGTGTTGAGAGTTATATTAGCTCATTTAATTAAAATACCAAAATGGGATTTAATAAAGCATTTACATTTGGGAAATAACATGCTCTTACCATAAAATCCAGAGTGGGAAGAAAAGAGGTCTACGAGAAAAATCCATTTGTAATCCAAAAGTTTTCGACTGAAAATGTCAAGAACGTATCAGATTTTCTGAAGGAGTAACTATATTTTGTAACTTGTGACCCATGCTGCCAGACTCCACTCACCTACTTCTGGATCCAGAATAACCTTTTAAGCTTTTCTTCAGTCTACTCTTGTCAACATCTACCTTCTCTTGCTCATCAATCTGTTACAGCTGTTTGTCAAGTAGGTACCCCTTTTCTCTCTGCTGTCTTCTGAGACAAGACTCATAATCACCAGGGAGAGGGGGTCAGAGAAGGAAGTAATCAGAGGGCATCATTCTGGAGGTCACACTGACAGGTCTAGGTTATGGCCACATGACCTAAAGCCAGTTACTTCCTGAAATTTCTCTAACTAGAGGAGGCAGGAAAAATTATTTTCTCTTTTGTCATGACCCTGGGAAAAGGTAAGTCTACAACTGCCCGCAGCCACAGAGTTAGCCTTTAGGAAATACAGTAGGAGAAAATAAAAGCAAAATCCAGAAAGAAACAGACAGAAATACAGATGACCAGAGTGGATTAAGCCCCTACTACATACCTATACTCTCCTTAAATAAAGATGGCTTTAATTAATTGATTTTCTCCTACATCAATTATATCTCAACTGGGTCATTCCATTAATATGTAAACACATTTAAAATCTTTCACCTTTTAAAAAAAAATAAAACTGCCCCTGACATCATATCTATCTTCAGGTTATCATAGTCCCATTTCTCTTCCCCTTCTTTTGAAAGTCAGTATTTACTGTCTTCACTTCCTCTTTCATCCACTCTAATGTGACTTTCACTTCCACCATTACAGCGCAACCTCAACCTCTACTTTGCTGACCCAAGGGTGGTTCTCTGTTGTGATCTTACTCAAACTTCTGGAGCATCTGACACTGTCTATGCCCTTTTTAAAAAAAATATTTCCTTCATATACTTCAGCACCCTAGACTCTCCCAGTTCCCCTCATAAGCTCATTGCTCACTTCTCTTTCTTCTTTCCAGGATCCCTCACTGCATCTTGACCTCTCAGCACTCAGTTCTTCACCTCTTTGAAATGTGACCATTATTGATCCCTCAACTGAGCCTTTTTCAACCTTTTTTCCCCTAACTGCCTCTAAGAAATTTTAACACCACAGGTACATAAAACTGGCACTGTATGATCCATAATTCCTGTCTCCAACCCCCCTCCCCCCATCAAATTCTTAAATCCAATCCAACAGCAAATCCTGTCAGCTAGTCCTTCAAACTATATCAGGAATCAGACCCCTCTGCTACCTCCCTCTCCCAGGTCACTGCAAGAGCAGACCTTTTACTTCTACTCCTCTCTTCTCCAGAGTCTAACAGCCACACAGTAACTACATAATCTTCTCAAAAGACAGATCACACCTCACTGCTTAGCTCAAAACTCCTAAATGGAGCTAGAATTGCAGTAAGTATAATGACTTTAAACTTAAATCCTGAACTCTATTAGGCCCTCCAAGGTCTTCTGAGATCATGCAAACCTGTTCATTACCTGTCTTCCTAAGACTGCTAACTTCATGAAGGTAGGATATCTATTTTGATCAGTGCTCTATTTCCAAAACCCGGAATAATGCCAGTCTTCAGGAGGAACTGAATCAATGTTTAATGACTTAATGAATGGAGCAAATGGGCATGCTTTTGTCACTTGCAATAAATAACACCTTTGATGATAAGCATTCTTACAACAAATTTCCCGTTACTTGAAGTACTTTGAGTCTCTTTACCTTCTGCCACTAAAAAAAAGACTTAACTAAAACACATCAACTGCTCAAACTTTAAAAGAAAGCTCTAGAGTATAGAAGAAGACACAGTATACCGTAATTTCAAGCCAATCAACAAAGCATGTTGAACAGTCAGTTATGCACAGTAATTTATTAAGCGTTTAGTCTTGTGATAAATTCAGCCTCCAATATTTAATATAGTGCGGGTTCCATTAGAAACTAGAGTGATTACTTTGAGGGGACATTCTTTAAAACCACTCAAAGAATCTAGACACAGGCCTAAAAACATATATCCACTAACTTAAAACTTAATCTTCTCTTTTTCAAAATTACACATCTAAAAGAAAATGCAGTCTAAAGTCATGGTCAGATTCATGCAATTGGGCATGCTCATTAAAAACAGATGAGAGAAATTTAACAGCTACCAAAGCAGATCAGTCTTCAACTATCTCACACTGCAATCTGGGATATGCTTGCTTACCTTTGCTAGGGTCACAGGCTCTGGATCAGTGGGTATGCAGCTAGCACACAGAAACCTATTATTAGTCACTGTAGTAGAGCTACAGCACTACCATTAAAATCCTGCCACAAAATATTTGGTACTGGTCAAAACATGGAAAATAAGGATGTTAGAATTCTACATTCTTATGATATATACTTCAGAAACCAAACAAACGAATAAGCATATTTTAAAGGTAAGAATTTCTTGCATCTCCCCTCTCTCATTACTCATCCTCTCATCTTCCCTTTCCCCAGCCCAGCCCAGCCCACCTCCATCGCCTTCCAAAAAGTTCAGCGCACTGTTTTAAGAGAACTGTCATTCAAATTCTTCATGGGAAGTAATTCTATAAAGGACTTGAAAATGGCTAGTGATAGTGCCATCCAGCAATGGAATATTATTCTGTCAACCAGTTTCTTGCCCACACTAAATGCATTTTTTATTAACCTATGTTTTCAAACCGTAAACCAACATAATTATAAAGAAAGAAATACAGATTACATTAAGATGTAATAAGGTATAGACTGTTGCTTGCTTATATAATTGTCAAGATTATAATATTTCTAATAAACTTTTGTGGATAAAATAGATGTAATAAGGGGTAATACCAACTTCCAACTCTTATGCTAAAACATGGTGGTACTACTTTTTGAACAAAATCCTTGTTGAATTAAAAATTTTTAAATGTTCAACTTTTTAACATGTCAGTAAAGTACTTCCTTTTTTCAAGCATAATCAGCTCTACCAGTTTCTTAAGAAAGCCCTTTACCTCATCAAACTACCCATTTGTAACTGCCATTCAGTTTCCTCCATTTTCTTACCTACGCCTTAAATAAGAAGTCACTCATTTACCTATGTCATATCTATTTATTCTCATAAATCAGTTTTTATTGTGGCAAAACATGCGTAACATAAAATTTACCGTTTTATCCATTTTAAGTGTATAGATCAATGGTATTAAGTATTCATATTGTTGTACAACCATCAGCACCATCCACTCCAGAACTCTCATCTTGCAAAATTTAAACTCTGTACCCATTAACCAATAATTCCCCATTCTCCTCCCACTGCTGCTGCTGCTGCTAAGTCGCTTCAGTTGTGTCCAACTCTGTGCAATCCCATAGACGGCAGCCCACCAGGCTCCCCCGTCCCTGGGATTCTCCAGGCAAGAACACTGGAGTGGGTTGCCATTTCCTTCTCCAATGCATGAAAGTGAAAAGTGAAAGTGAAGTCGCTCAGTCATGTCCGACTCTGTGCGACCCCATGGACTGCAGCCGACCAGGCTCCTCCGTCCATGGGATTTTCCAGGCAAGAGTACTGGAGTGGGGTGCCATTGCCTTCTCCGCCTCCCGCTAGCCCCCAGCAACTACTATACTACTCTTTGATTTTGACTACTCTAGGTACCTCATGTAAGCAGAATCATACTGTATTTGCTTTTCTGTGACTGAGTTATTTCACTTAGTATAATGTCTTCAAGGTTCACCCATGTTGCAGCATTTGTCAGAATTTCCATACTTTTTAAGGCTGAATAGTATTTCACCGTATACCACATTTTGTTTATCTATTTATCTGTTGATAACCATTCGGGCTGCTCTACTCACACCTTCTTTAAGATTTATTTTGTGTGCAAATGTGAGTCAATTCCCCATACCAATGTTTAAATTGCTATCTGTAGATTAATGATTGTCTTCTCGCCACATTTAATGGCTTTTTTCCAATACATCACATTTCTCTATTTAGTACTACTGGCCACTTTTCATTTCCTCTCTCTATCCCCCAGAGAGAGAGAAGAAATTACTTACAAAGATTCATATAATGCAAAGACATAAAACATGAAGGACATCAGTGAACTAGAAAAATAAAATGAAACTAAAAGGATACACAAAATATACATGAGGACCCTTAACAGTTACAAAAAGTAGACAAAGAAGGAAATGAAATCACTGAAAGGGTTCACAAAATAAGCACAAATCATCTCCTCAGAACTAAAAAAGGATTCTTCATGAGGGCTCTCAGCATGTCCTTTGGGGGCGCAGGTGGACCATGCCCTCAACTATACAACCATCTGTCACTTTCTGAAAACTCTCCTCTACAGACTTTCAAGAAACTGTACCTTCCTGATTCATCCCCCATGTCTTGATGGCCATATTTATCTCATTAGCTACGCATTTGTCTTATTAGCAGTATTCCCAAGGAGCTATTCTCTTTCCTTTTCCTTCTCTCGGTGAACTCTTAATTCATATGACTCTAACGATGAGACCTTTATATGAGTGAATCACAACTCTACATCATTAATTCTGTTCTGAAACATAGCCCTTAAGCAGCCATAAGTTACTAGTGATATATACCTGTTTGGTAGTTTTTTTTTAGCTGATTACATGGTAAGAAAATTGATAATGGAAATAAAAATTAAATTTCCTTCAATGCAACTGACATTTGCTGTTTCATTTTGTCAGACTGATCTAGACTTTTTCTCAACCATGAAATATTTTAATTTCAAATGTGAATCTTCAATCCTTTTTGTACATTATCTTCTGTGAAGATACAAAGAAATGTAATGACCTTCTAGTTTAATAACTTAAGCATGCAGTTGATTTTAAGCAATTTTAATCAAAAGTTTCTAAATGATCCATCATTTTCAACTTCCTGGAAGAATTAATACCGATACAAAGAGAAAGAGAAACAGACTAGCCAAATGTTAGAAGAATGTGTATTAACGCCCTCTTATTGAAGAGCACCCTAACCAGATGAGAAAGTTAGACAATTAACATTATTTGTACTTAGTACTCCATTTCAGTAGTATAGCCATTCATAGTGTAAAGATTTTTAAGCATAAGACATAAGTGCTATGTGATTTATCCTGTGTTTTATCATACATTCCCTCTGAAACATATTTATATATGTAATATATGTATATACATATGTTCCAGAATTACAGAAATGTTTAGAATTTTTAGAAATAAGTCATGTTCATATTCAAATTGAAATTGTTATCTAGTATCTTTGAAATCTTTATTTTCTTTGTATTTATAATTTGCATTATTTCTATTACAGTTGCTTCTAAGTTGCTAATTTTCACTAGAATTGAAAAAGAGACCCAAGTAAACATAAGACTTGCTTGAAAAAAGAGTTTGTAAAACTAGCCACCTTTGAAGAAGAAAATACTATTACCAACGAACAAGTTCTGTATCCAAAAGAGCAGGAACAAAACATCTGTTCCACCTAAAGCAGAATTTGACATAGTGAGTCTTCCATAATCATGTAATTTTAACAACCAGAACTTGAACCAGAGTCCCTCCTACCCACCCCCTTCCCAAAAGATTAGTAAAGCAAAATTTAATACACATCCATACGGAACTGGTTCCCAATTGGTGGGGTAAGGAAAGAAAGAACAGTAAGATGTTCAAGAAAGCCTGTTTTCTAGATAGTCCATCACAGTGAAAAGTGGACAGCCCTTATGTTTACCTTCTGCAGAAGGTTCTGTTACTGTACTCCAAACGTGAGGTATCCCTTGAGTCTGTGAACACAGCAGAGGAGAAATGTAGAATAATTCAGGTATATAAAAAACCATAATAAGGCAAATTCACAAACAATTTTAGAATAGTACCTCCTTAAATGATAAGAAAAGCTTCGCTGCATGATGACTATATAAAAGTCCATTATTTGAGGAAAAAATGAAGCTCACAATACATCTATTCACACAGAATAGAAACGATCAAGTTTTCTAGAGCCCAGTGTTGAGAGAAATGTAATAAGCAGTGGGTCTCTGCATCTCATATTGACAGGTGGTCTCTATTTCAGAACAAAACCAAGAAAGAACTATAAAGGAACACAGAGCTGTCTCAAAGTCAAGTATCTGCTATACATTAAAAAGTCATAATTCATCCTAGCAAATCAGCATATGCAATGACTAAATCTCCAGAAGTCAAGTATCCTGAAGTAAAAGAGAGAGTCCCAACAAGAAAAGAAAAAGAGAAATAGAAGACAACTAAAATAATTAAAATAGTTATCCCTGAAAGAGATCTGAAATTCAGAGAACAGAGACCAAAATACTTACACATGATAAGATTAAGAAACATTAGCAATTTATTGTGAGTGCTGTGAACTCATTTGGAGAAGGACCCAATACAAAGAAAGCTATCTGATTGTAAAAGAATAAAACCACACTTTATATAAAGTATAAAAATCAATTCTGATGAATACAAAACTGTTTTTGCAAAATGATCAAGTAATTTACATACTGATCAAGTAATATTTATTCTATTCTTATAGAAAAAGCCCATGTTAACACACTTGAATGCTGGTTGACAGAATAAATGAACAATATGCTTGTCTTACCTACCCTCTACATAAAAGAAACTTTGACTATAAAAGACTTTTGTTAGTGGTGCAAATAATGACATTTGTCATTCTGAAACTAGACTCTACCTCAAGAACAGGGCTTCCTTTGTATAAACCACTTTCTGTGGGCTATGAAAACCCAGTACCTCTATAGATAGTTAACAACTTCTCCTAGAACTAAAAGTATGATATAAAACTTGAAGTGTTAAACAGCTGGATTAATAAAACAGATAAGCATTTGAAGCATATTAAGAGTCTTGTGTTACTCTATCTCATACACTAAAAAATTACATTTCTGACTTGAAAACTATGCTTATTTGAGGGATTTAGGACTAATGGGAATTACAAGTACTCATTTTAATATGCTAACCTGTACGTATATCCCTCTTTTTCTCAATTCTAGGAAAATTTTATCTTTCAAAATCTTGCTGAAGAGTCATCCTCTAATGAAGACTTCCTCATAATAAATCTATCCATTCTTTTAAAGTCCCACAATAGAACCACTTACCTACTATTTAATCAAATCTTCATGTATTGTTGTTTAACATTTCATCTGTGCACATGTAACAATATTGTAAACTTCTGGAAGAAAAAGGCCTTATCTTATACTTGTATCCTGCCATAGTGACTGCTTTGCATACTGTAAATATACAATATTGTGTTGATGGATGCCACAAAGATAACTGGCTACCTTATTATCCACAAGGTCTACATTTTGAGTTACTCCACTGATAATGTCAAACAATATGCATTGATTGTTTTACATTTTATTTCATTCCAGTCTCACTGCAACCAACAGCATACACATGAAAAAGTAATTTTATTGACATTTAGAGATCCATTTGTACTTTTACACCCAGAAAAATATCCTTAGGAATATCAAGGATCTACATAAAGAAAGATTTAAAATCCTCCTTACTTTTAGAAATTTAACACCCATCATCAGGAATTCTTTTCCTTTATATTTTCTTCATGTAACACTGACATTTTTGCTTTCCTAAACAGAAGGAAAATGCTCTTGCTCATTTCTCTCTAGCTAGATTTTGGACACACTTTAAAACATACATTATTAAAGGCTGACATCTTTCATTCTCTCCAGCAATTTCAGATTCTTTAAATTCCTAGTCAAAAAAACAACAATAAACCTTCAGCAAAATTTCCAAATGTCTATTCAATGTGTAAAGACCAAAATTATACAATGACCTTATGTAAGATAAGACCCATACTGAACATGAACAGGATGGAAAGATTACCTCATGGTTGTCACATGTTAAAATAACTATTTAACCCAATGAGTTATTTTTAAAAACAGTATATTACTTAATCAGTTTTATATCTAACATGAGTCCCTAGATCTCATACATAATCAATAATTTTCTATATATATTTTCCTTCATTAGGTATCTGGCTGCTATCTAACTGCTGCATTCATTAGTTTTAACAACTGATCCAGTTTATCAAAATCTGTCTGAAATCTAATATTAGTTTTTTAAGTGACTTTTATTTATATGGACTTTTGCCATTTGCAAGCTAACCAAGGATTCTCTACACATACACACACACCAGTACATTCAGGTCACACTGAAATTTTTCTATATGAGATCAGTATCAATTTCTGAGGAACACAATTCTACCTTTTCCCCCATTTGACAACATTCCATAAAGATCTTAGTTACATTTCACCACCCAGAGATTTGTACACTAAAATGGTGAGTCTTTAGCCTAATATATCTGTTCATTTTACTGATGAATATTATGAGACTGAAGCAAAAAACCTTACAAAACTTTAAATAGGGCTGAACATTTTTGTTCATTCAGCATTATTACAAATGTAAGTAAGTCAACACTTATTAAGTGCCTATCAGGTGTTGCCAGGAAGTATGCCAGGCACTTTTACTACATTACTCATTTATATGACACAAGAGATCCATTTTCAAGTGCATTTTAAAATGTGCCAGATGTCTTAATGTTTATAAACAGAAGGGCTGTGATGTATATTTATACAGCTTGAAAACCCACACACCACCTAAAGCAGGCTACCTCCACTTTCAGCAAATTTTCAGGTAATTGAAAGAGGAGCTATAAGGGAGCTCCAATATATGGTCTACCTCCTTATTGCCTAGGGCTTCCCTGATAGCTCAGCTGGTAAAGAATCCACCTGCAATGCAGGAGACCCCAGTTCAATTCCTGGGTCAGGAAGATCTGCTAGAGAAGGGACAGGCTACTCACTCCAGTTCTTGGGCTTCCCTTATGGCTCAGCTGGTAAAGAATCCACCTGCAATGCAGGAGAACTGGATTCGATCCCTGGGTTGGGAAAATCCCCTGGAGAAGGGAAAGGCTACCCACTCCAGTGTTCTGGCCTGGAGAACTCCGTGGACTGTAGAGTCCATGGGGTCACGAAGAGTCAGACACGAGTGAGCAACTTTTACTTTCCTTATTCCCCTCCAGAACTCCCGGTCAATCCTCACAGCTGATTACAAACACCCCCTTCTGGGTATAATTCTATCAGAGAGTTCATTAGTCCTTCCAATGAGCTACCTCATATCTTACACTTACTTCCATTATTATACACTATCACCATATGTTGTAATTATTTCTTTACTTTGGTTCTTCCACTCAGCTACTTACTTCTCATATTAATAGCACAGAATGCATTTAACTTATCTTTAATACCCAGGATCCACTGGCTGCTTAACACAAAATAGATATAACCTATTAGGCTACACTGCTTCTGTAGCATGAATTAGCTTACCTGCAACTGATAAAAAGAAATCGTGTTAACATAAAAGTCATATCATCTCACAGGTGACTTTTCCTCACATGTTATCATTTTACACCACCAAGTAACAGGAACTGGATACAAAGTATAAAGACAGAACAACAAAGCTATGAAAATGATGTCTGCTTGCCATTCCTTCTTCCTCTTAGCTCAGCCTGGCCACAGCCTCTGAGATATGCCTGCTGTTTAGTTTTCATCTTTGCATACATTGCCCTTATCGTCATTATTTAGCAAGTTCAGCCCTATCTAACACTTCTTTTATTAAGTTATCTTTATGTATTATTAAAGGTAAAGTTCTACAGTAAGCACAGTATTTACTGGTTTGAAATTCAACACTTTTTTTTTACCTGTGCTAGTATTTTTATTAGTACTGTTAGTGCTCTGATTACAAAGCTGCATAGGTTTTGAGTAGTTGGCTCCAACCCCAGTTTTCTTCCATAAATTCCAATTATTAAGCATAATAATTGAATAGCATAAGTTTTCCAGGAATGCATATATTTCATTACAACAGAAATGCCTGTACTCAAAGTATGAACTGAATTACTGAGTACCCAGCGCTCATCAGACATTATACACTCATTCATTCATCAGATCTTTACTGAATATTAAGGTAAATAAGGCACTGTTCTAAGAACTGGAGACACAAGGATGGGCACAGGTATGACTGGATATTTGTGTGTATGTCCATGTGTGTGTGTATGTATCTGTATTCATATTCAAGTAAACAAACTTAAGTTACATATTATTGCATTCTAGTCACTTTATCAGCAGTTTTCAAATCTTTTCAGAAGAATTACTTTTTGTTTCCGAAAAGAAATCTTTAAGAGGAACAAAATATACCAGATAAAAGCAGAACCCTACACATTTAGCATGCCCTGTCCCCCGAGATGCCTCCAGGAAACCAGGGGCTTGTCAGGTTATGATTAAAATCACTGACTTAAGAACAATGCCCTGCCTTTTCACATGAGCACTTTAATAACTGGAAAGAGTCACACATGGTCAAATCAACTGAGAGAAATGACACTGAGAAAATCAATTCGGTCACTACAGAACTTCTAATAAACGTTTCTTTCATTTAGCTCCTCTCTCTTCCCTCCCATGCAGTTCTTGCAGTAGGAACCTAAGACTCTTCCTCCCAAACCCTAACCCCTGTTGTTATGTGAGAGACTGGAGTTCAGAGAAAAAGAAGCATGGAGTAGATAATTTAGGCCAACTCTTTGAAGAGTTAAGGGGAAAATCTTCGCACCACCATGATGATAAAATCTCAGGGCATGGAAATCAAGTTGAAAGCCTAGGGAAAAAGAGATTTAAGAGGCTATTCAAAACTTAAAAAGATCTTCCAACTAAAACCAAACAGACATTTCTCATTTCTCACAAAAGATCCCTCACTACAGTGAGAAATCAAAATAGGGTTTAGGGACAGAACCCATCAAATCTGGGACACAATAATAAACAAAAATAGACCAAGATACCCCTTTTCTCTGCGGCTAACTTTTTTGGGGGCAGGGGAGAGAAGGAAAAGGACAAGCAAAACAAATTAATCAATTATACTTTGGAAGCTGATACATGATGGGGTGGTGGAGAAAGTCTGAAGCTACAGAAGAGGGATCAACAAGGGTACAAGAGACAATGGGGGTTGTGGTTTGCAATTTGCTGTTTTAAATAGAGTGGTCAGGACAGACCTTAGGGAGAGAATAGCCCAATAAAAGAGGTTATCAGGAGGACATCTGCAGTCCTGCAGCAAGAAGTCCATCTAGGACAGAGCCCAGTGAGAGTGAGATGGACAGGACAGAAAATGGAAAAGAGGGTCTAGGATAGGGCAGATCACTGACCTTTAGAGGTCTTCCTAAAGACTTTAGCTTTTATAGCCAAAGATGGAGAAGCTCTATACAGTCAGGAAAAACAAGACCAAGAGTGGACTCTGGCTCAGACCATGAACTCCTTATTGCCAAATTCAGACTTAAATTGAAGAAAGTAGGGAAAACCAAAACCATTCAGGTATGACCTAAATCAAATCCCTTATACAGTGGAAGTGAGAAACAGATTCAAGGGATTAGATATGACAGAATGCCTGAAGAACTATGGATGGAGGCTCATGACACTGTACAGGGAGCAGTTATCAAGACCATCCCCAAGAAAAAAAAATGCAAAAAGGCAAAACAGTTGTCTGACGAGGCCTTACAAATAGCTATGAAAATAAGAGAAGCTAAAGGCAAAGGAGAAAAGGAAAAATATACCCAACTGAATTCAGAGTTTCAAAGAATAGCAAGGAGAGATAAGAAAGGCTTCCTCAGTGATCAATGCAAAGTAATAGAGGAAAACAATAGAATGGGAAAGATTAGAGATCTCTTCAAGAAAACTAGAGATACCAAGGGAACATTTCATGCAAACATGAGCACAATAAAGGACAGAAATGGTATGGACCTAACAGAAGCAGAAGATATTAAGAAAAGTTGACAAGAATACACAGAAAAACTATACAAAAAAGATCTTCATGACCCAGATAACCACAATGGTGTGATCACTCACCTAGAGCCAGACATCCTGGAATGTGAGGTCAAGTGGGCCTTAGGAAGCATCACTACAAACAAAGCGAGTGGAAGTGATGGAATTCCAGTTGAGCTATTCCAAATCCTGAAAGATGATGCTGTGAAAGTGCTGCACTCAATATGCCAGCAAATCTGGAAAACTCAGCAGTGGCCACAGGACTGGAAAAGGTCAGTTGTCATACCAATCCCAAAGAAAGGCAATGCCAAAGAATGTTCAAACTACCACACATTTGCACTCATCTCATACACTAGCAAAGTAATGCTCAAAACTCTCCAAGTCAGACTTCAACAGTATGTAAACCATGAACATCCAGATGTTCAAGGTGGATTTAGAAAAGGCAGAGGAACCAGAGATCAAATTGCCAACATCTGTTAGATCATCAAAAAAGCAAGAGAGTTCCAGAAAAACATCTACTTCTGCTTTATTGACTATGCCAAAGTCTGACTGTGTGGATCACAACAAACTGTGGAAAATTCTGAAAGAGATGGGAATACCAGACCATCTGACCTGCCTCCTGAGAAATCTGTATGCAGGTCAAGAAGCAACAGTTAGAACTGGACATGGAACAACAGACTGGTTCCAAATAGGAAAAGGAGTACGTCAAGGCTGTGTATTGTCACCCTGCTTATTTAACTTATCTGAAGAGTACATCACGTGAAATGCCAGGCTGGATGAAACACAAGCTGGAATCAAGATTGCCGGGAGAAATATCAATAACCTCAAATATGCAGATGACACCACCCTTATGGCAGAAAGTGAAGAGGAGCTAAAGAGCCTCTTGATGAAAGTGAAAGAGGAGAGTGAAAAAGTTGGCTTAAAGCTCAACATTCAGAAAACGAAGATCATGGCATCTGGTCCCATCACTTTCTGGCAAATAGATGGGGAAACAGTGGAAACAGTGAGAGATGTTATTTTTGGGGGCTCCAAAATCACTGGAGATGGTGACTGCAGCCATAAAATTAAAAGATGCTTGTTCCTTGCAAGAAAAGGTATAACCAACCTAGACAGCATATTAAAAAGCAGAGACATTACTTTACCAACAAAGATCCGTCTAGTCAAGGCTATGGTTTTTCCAGTAGTCATGTATGAGAGTTGAACTATAAAGAAAGCTGAGTGCCAAAGAACTGATGCTTTTGAACTGTGGTGTTGGAGAAGACTCCTGAGAGTCCCTTGGAGTGCAAGGAGATCCAACCAGTCCATCCTAAAGGAAATGAGTTCTGAATATTCATTCGAAGGACTGATGTGGAAGCTGAAACTCCGATACTTTGGCCACCTGATGCAAAGAACTGACTCACTGGAAAAGAACCTGATGCAGGGAAAGACTGAAGGCGGGAGGAGAAGGGGATGACAGAGGATGAAATGGTTGGATGGCTTCACCAATGTGATGGACATGAGTTTGAGTAGGCTCCAGGAGTTGGTGATGGACAGGGAAGCCTGTTGTGCTGCGGTCCGTGGGGTCGCGCGACTGACCAACTGAAATGAACTGACTGAGTCATTACAGGATATTGAGCAAATCTGATTTATATGGTAAATAGATTACTCTACAAGTGAAGCACAGACTACCACAGAACACAAGCATCCACAGGGAGATGCTTAAGGACCCTCCACCATTATCAGAAAATTACCGTGATATGTAGGAAAGAGATGGGGGCTGAACCATGGTGAGAGCACAACAGGTGGTGAGAAGTGGTGAAGTCTTTTTTTTCCTTCCTTCAAACATAGTTAAGTGGGCTCCAGTCAACTTACCACAAACTCCAAATCTAAAAGATATTAGTAGAAATCAACTCCATAATGGATCACCAAGTCCATTTACTAATATTTACTAATATCTATGTACTACTGAGGTATCTCATATAAATTGATTAAATCTTACTAAGTTTGACCATTCTAGCACTTTTGCCCATGAAATTTATACTCATTTATTCCTTCCTGGTGGCTCAGATAGTAAAAAAAAAAAAAAAAATCCTCCTGCAATGCAGAAGACCTGGGTTCAACCTTGGGTCAAGAAGATCCCCTGGAGAAGGGAATGGCAACCCACTCCAATATTCTTGCCTGGAGAATTCCATGGACAGAGGAGCCTGGTGGGCTACAGTCCATGGGGTTGCAGAGAGTAAGACACAACTCAGCAACTAACACTTTCACTTTCATTCCTATTCCTACTCAAGTTTGTATTACTTTAAAATGGTATGGGGAAGGGGAATGGAGACAAACTGGTTTTTTTTTTATCTATGTATCTTTCATTGAGGTCAACAGTATTTTTTCCCTTCTTTCATTTTCTTCTTCCCAGAGTATTTTCCTCAGAATTATTTTTAAAAAATGAAAACAAAAATGTTAGCAAATCTTAAGCATGAATAAAAATATGAAGCACTGATGGAAATAGTTTCTTGTATTTTCTGATTTCCAAATGCTACCACTGTCAGTCTAGTAAGCTTCATAATTTCTTCATATTCCTACTTGGCACTCTGTCCTAGCTTCTTTTTAATTTCATTTCACTATTCAAACTTGAAGAGAAAAATATAAACTACAATATAATTGTGATTTGATAAGTGAATAGAAACATTAGGAAAAAGACATTTTATTGAACTCTGTTACCAAAAAAAAACCCAAAAACTTGGAAGACTTTTTTTTTAAGTAGCTTTCCAATACTCGAGATCTAGTTGAAATTTTATGTCACACATCTTTTCTGCCCTAAACAATTACTATCCATAAGACAGTTTGAGGACTTAAGTGTAGAGAAAGGAATAAAATATAAATTACACTTTACCAAGCAACTATTAGATGGCTTCATGAACAGTTTCCTTAAGAAAAAGGTTAAAAGTTCTGTGCCTTCTAAAAACTTTACAAACTGTCCTCCGTAAGTAAAAGGAAAACTTTGTGATCCATATGTTTATTTGACAAACCTTTTATAATAATGCCATTTAATAGATGAAACAACACACTAAAATTTTAAGCTCTCAGACATATATTATCTTTTTATTCTAGTATAAGGTATCAAATTATCTGAAAACAGGCTGACCCTTAAATCCTAAGAAAAATGAAAATCATATTTCAAAACCAAAACTGGAACAATTATTTATTAAAATTATAAACATCCTTACAGAAATACTATTTGGATTTTTTTTGTAAATCGTATGTTAAAAATGGGTGAGCAGTGCAGAAAAGCAGCTCAGAGCTCCAGATCACTAAAACAGCCTTACCTTCTGATGTTTTCCACTGTTTCCATAAATCCTCAACAGTTATGTGCTTATCCTCTCTGTGCAGATGGCTGTGTTTATTAGTGGCATCTTTATATTTCATATCTTCTCTGATAAACTGTAAAAGAGAAAATATTAAGTATACTTAAATGAAAACAAAAAATATAAGCAAATCATCTCACACATTAATAAAACTCCTGAGCATTGATAGAATAGTTTTCCGCATTTCTCTATAAACAGAAAAAAGTAAAATTTGAAGTCCAGCGGTTGGTAATTTTCTCATAACAACTGGCATATTTCTGGTATTTTACACTCATATTATTCTCAAATGCTTATCAAATTTATTTAATAAGATATCTTCTAATTGTAACAACAACAGCAGCAGTTAAAAGTATGTATTTAATGCTCATTATTTATCAGGTGGGCTTCCCTGGTAGCTCAGCTGGTAAAGAACCTGCCTGCAATGCAGGAAACCCCGGTTTGATTCCTAGGTCCAGAAGATTCCCTGGAGAAGGTACAGGCTACCCACTCCAATATTCTTAGGCTTGCCTGGTCGCTCAAACGGTAAACAATCCACCTGCAAGGTGGAAGACCTGGGTTTGATCTCTGGGTTGGGAAGCTCCCCTGTGAAGGAGGACATGGCAACCCACTCCAGTATTCTTGCCTGGAGAATTCCATGGACAGAAGAGCCTGGAGGGCTACAGCCCATGGGGTCACAAAGAATTGGACACAACTGAGCGACTAAGCACACACATTTATCAGATACTGCCATCTGTTATAGAATAAAGATGTCATATCAAAACACACATACAACTTTATGATGGTTCTATAAGCAAAGTATCAAGTATCGCTATTTTATAGGTGAAGAAACCAAGACCCAAAGAGGTTAAGTAATTTTCCAATGTTGAAAAAAAGAACACCAGAGTTGAGAGTCCAGCCCAAGCAGTTTGGTTATGCTCAACAGTATAATATGCTGCCACAATCTGACCAAATACTTAGTGACAGGGATATTTCATAAGACAGTAAACAGCCTCAATCACTAGATCGTATTTTTGTTCTTCTACATTTTAATTCATTTTTTCTAGTTGAAAGACATTCAATTACAGCATTTAGAACTAAAGTTTTTTACAAAACTGAAGTTCAGTTCAGTTCAGTCCAGTCGCTCAGTCGTGTCTGACTCTTTGGGACCCCATGAATCATAGCACGCCAGGCCTCCCTGTCCATCACAAACTCCCGGAGTTCACTCAGACTCACGTCCATCAAGTCAGTGATGCCATCCAGCCATCTCATCCTCTGGCGTCCCCTTCTCCTCGTGCCCCCAATCCCTCCCAGCATCAGAGTCTTTTCCAATGAGTCAACTTCTCGCATGAGGTGGCCAAAGTACTGGAGTTTCAGCTTCAGCATCATTCCTTCCAAAGAAATCCCAGGGCTGATCTCCTTTACAATGGACTGGTTGGATCTCCTTGCAGTCCAAGGGACTCTCAAGAGTCTTCTCCAACACCACAGTTCAAAAGCATCAATTCTTCGGCGCTCAGCCTTCTTCACAGTCCAACTCTCACATCCATACACGACCACAAGAAAAACCACAGCCTTGACTAGACGGACCTTTGTTGGCAAAGTAACGTCTCTGCTTTTCAATATGCTATCTAGGTTGGATATAACTTAATCTGAATTTAAAATATATAGTATGAAAACACTAAAATTTTCTTTGCTAAAAACCAAACTAGTCTGTATTGCCTCATTATATAAAATTCTTCAATTGCCCTCCACTGTCTACCAAAGAAAAAGCAAATTTTTATGAATTATGTACTGCTTCCTAATCTTGTTTCTGACCATCTTTTAGGCCTCATCCCTTGACAATTTTTACATATAAACCCATTACTCTATGCAAAAAGAAAAGTTTTTATAGATTATTATGTAACTATGGACGGAGGTTTGTGACATTGTACAGGAGACAGGGATCAAAACCATCCCCATGGAAAAGAAATGCAAAAAAGCAAAATGGTTGTCTGGGGAGGCCTTACAAATAGCTGTGAAAAGAAGAGAAGCAAAAAGCAAAGGAGAAAAGGAAAGATATAAGCATCTGAATGCAGAGTTCCAAAGCATAGCAAGGAGAGATAAGACAGCCTTCTTCAGCGATCAATGCAAAGCAATAGAGGAAAACAACAGAATGGGAAAGACTAGGGATCTCTTCAAGAAAATCAGAGATACCAAGGGAACATTTCATGCAAAGATGGGCTCAATAAAGGACAGAAATGGTATGGACCTAACAGAAGCAGAAGATATTAAGAAGAGGTGGCAAGAATACACAGAAGAACTGTTCAAAAAAGAGCTTCACGACCCAGATAATCACAATGGTGTGATCACTGACCTAGAGCCAGACATCCTGGAATGTGAAGTCAAGTGGGCCTTAGAAAGCATCACTATGAACAAAGCGAGTGGAGGTGATGGAATTTCAGTGGAGCTATCTCAAATCCTGAAAGATAATGCTGTGAAAGTAGTGCACTCAGTATGCCAGAAAAAACTCAGCAGTGGCCACAGACTGGAAAAGGTCAGTTTTCATTCCAATCCCAAAGAAAGGCAATGCCAAAGAATGCTCAAACTACCGCACAATTGCACTCATCTCACACGCTAGTAAAGTAACGCTCAAAATTCTCCAAGCCAGGCTTCAGCAATACGTGAACCGTGAACTTCCAGATGTTCAAGCTGGTTTTAGAAAAGGCAGAGGAACCAGAGATCAAATTGCCAACATCTGCTGGATCACGAAAAAAGGAAGAGCATTCCAGAAAAACATCTATTTCTGCTTTATTGACTATGCCAAAGCCTTTGACTATATGGATCACAATAAACTGTGGAAAATTCTGAAAGATATGGGAATACCAGACCACCTGACCTGCCTCTTGACAAACCTATATGCAGGTCAGGAAGCAACAGAACTGGACATGGAACAACAGACTGGTTCCAAATAGGAAAAGGAGTACATCAAGGCTGTGTATTGTCACCCTGCTTATTTAACTCTATGCAGAGTACATCATGAGAAATGCTGGGCTGGAAGAAGCACAAGCTGGAATCAAGGTTGCCGGGAGAAATATCAATAACCTCAGATATGCAGATGACACCACCCTTATGGCAGAAAGGGAAGAGGAACTAAAAAGCCTCTTGATGAAAGTGAAAGAGGAGAGTGAAAAGTTGGCTTAAAGCTCAACATTCAGAAAACTAAGATCATAGCATCTGGTCCCATCACTTCATGGCAAATAGATGGGGGAACAGTGGAAACAGTGTCAGACTTTATTTATTTGGGCTCCAAAATCACTACAGATGGTGAATGCAGCCATGAAATTAAAAGACGCTTACTCCTTGGAAGGAAAGTTATGATCAACCTAGATAGCATATTCAAAAGCAGAGACATTACTCTGCCAACAAAGGTCCGTCTAGTCAAGGCTATGGTTTTTCCAGTAGTCATGTATGGATGTGAGAGTTGGACTGTGAAGAAAGCTTAGCACTGAAGAACTGATGCTTTTGAACTGTGGTGTTGGAGAAGACTCTTGAGAGTCCCTTGGACTGCAAGGAGATCCACCAGTCCATCCTAAAGGAGATCAGTCCTGGGTGTTCACTGGAAGGACTGCTGCTAAAGCTGAAACTCCAATACTTCGGCCACCTCATGCAAACATTGGAAAAGACTCTGATGCTGGGAGGGATTGGGGGCAGGAGGAGAAGGGGACAACAGAGGATGAGATGGCTGGATGGCATCACCGACTCAATGGACATGAGTTTGAATGAACTCCAGGAGTTGGTGATAGACAGGGAGCCCTGGCGTGCTGCGATTCATGGTGTCACAAAAAGCCAGACACGACTGAGCAACTGAAATGAACTGATGCTTTTTCTATCTCAATATTTCTGATTTTTCTTGTTTGGTATTGTTTACTTGGCATCTTTATTGATTTTTTTCCTGATTCTAAAATTATAATGGCATACAAAAGATTATTTAAGAAATCCATAATGCAGAAAGTATAAATCTGTTACAGCCCCAAACCACAGAGGCATATATTTATGACTTTGGTGAAAGAGGAGAGTGAAAAGGCTAGCTTAAAACTCAACATTCAAAATACTAAGATCAAGTCATCTGGTCCCATCACTTCATGGCAAATAGATGGGGAAAAAGTGAAAACAGGGACAAATTTTATTTTCCTGGGCTCCAAAATAACGGCAGACAGTGACTGCAGCCATCAAATTAAAAAAAGCTTGCTCCTTGGAAGAAAAGCTATGACAAACCTGGACAGCCTATTAAAAAGCAGCAACACCACTTTGCTGACAAAGGTCCATATAATCACAGCTATAGTTTTTCCAGTAGTTATGTATGATTTTGAGAGTTGGACCATAAAGAAGGCCGAGTGCCAAAGAATTGATCCTTCTGAATTCTGGTGCTGGAGAAGACTCTTGAGAGATCCTTGAACAGCAAGGAGATCAAACCAGTCAATCCTAAAAGGAAATCAACCCTGAATATTCACTGGAAGAACTGGCGCTAAAACTGAAGCTCCAATACTTTGGAAACCTGATGTGAGGAGCAGGAAAAGACCCTGGGTCATTGGAAAAGACCCTGATGCTGGGAATGACTGAGGGCAAGAAGAGAAGGGTGCAACAGAGGATGAGATGGTTGGACTGCATCACTCAATGGACATGAATTTGAGCACACTCCAGGAGATAATGAAGGACAAGGAAGCCTGGCATGCTGCAGTCCATGGTGTCACAAAGTCAGACAGGACTGACAGAATGAACAACAACAATGTACTGACTGTGAATATCGCCTTCCGACCAAAGGCCAACGTTTGCTTTTGAGTAGAACTGTTCTCTACTGAAACTACAAAAGAAAATTTAACAGCTATACAATATAAAGAAAATCATTTCACTTTTCTGAGCTAAATAACCTTGGGTGTAAAATGAGGAAATAAAGTTTTAGGAAAATAAAAATCACTACTCAACATGTGGTCAGCAGACTAGCATCAGTCAGCAAATTGATAGCTGCATACAATACACACAGAAATGGAGAAATTTCAGAATTTAGAATCCATTATAGCAATGAGACAATGTGTTCAAAGAATCCTAACCAATCGTGTGGCAAATGGACTTACTGGATAGGCCCTATCCACAATGAATTGGAAACAAAAAATCTGGTCCCTCACCACAGGTTAACACTAATCTAGATAATCTGGAAAGCACTATTCTAGAAGGTCCACTCTAGCGCTTGTATATTCTATTGTTCTAAACAGTGCCTTACTCTTTTTTTTTCTAAATGCTCCTTTAAAAAAAAAAGTTGTTTTTAAAGCGACCTGCCTCATTGCCTCTACTTCTCTTGTCTATTTCTATTTCCCTATTTCTGTCCATCCCACTTCATTCTGACTGACATTTTCAGAATCCTGTGCATATACCTGTAAAAATCACTGCTGCTGAGATGCTCAGAAACCCTCCCTATCTTGGAAGAGATCCAAGAGCTAGAGAGAAATTCTAGACTGAAAAATACGATGATTGACATGGCAGAGAGGAAGCCTACCTTGGAAATGGTCCAGTCAGTTGGAACAAATAGCAAGTGTTTCATTTATGTGATACATTAAAAAAACAATGTCCTAGGAAATTCTTCTTACCACAATGAACACAGAGAACCCAGAAAAAAACCAGAAAAAAAGAGTTCAGTGGCTTTAGGATCAATACACTTCAGAAAATAAAGCTATTTACCACATATAAACTACATGTGACATTCCAAATACTATTTTAGAAAGCCTAAAATGAGTGTATAGATATCTACCAAAATGTGTGCTTAACAAAATAAAGGTATCAAAATGCAATTTTTAAAAAAGCTTATAAAGTTAAAGTAACTATCTGGAGTAAAAAAACTATCTGGCTCCTAAGTTGTGCAAAAACTGAATAAATAACACTGAATTATGTTTTCTGTAGAATTATAATTCAAAAATTAATATATATATATTTCTGCTTTAAAATATGACCTTCAGGATAACACAAAAGTATACGCATATAACAAAAGTATATTCTACATTTCATATATCTTCAACATTTTGATCACGAAAGATGATGAGAAAGTACTATATTTAGAATTACTTTATGTTGACACTAAATTGGAAAATAAAACAAATATACTATAAACCAACAGCTTCAATAAACTCCTCAATATCCTAGAGAGGAGAAGACAATTCTGACTATTCACACTTTTCTAAAACTTCACAGACAACTGCATATTTTCGAAATGGGGGACACTATAAGAAAAAATTTAAAGAGTCACCAATAAGTGAAAATATATGTTGTTGTTTAGTTGCTAAGTCGTGTCTGACTCTTTTGTGATCCCATGGACTGTAGCCTGCCGGGCTCCTCTGTCTGTGGGATATCACAGGCAAGAATACTGGAATGGGTGCCATTGCCTACTCCAGGGATCTTCTAGACCCAAGGATTGAACCCAAGTCTCCTGCATTAGCAGGCGGATTCTTTACCATTGAGCCACCAGAGAGGTACTTCTTATTCAGTAAGACCAGTAAATTATGAAATCTGAAAACGGAATTTGAAATCTTATGAAGTAAATCCTCAAATAACATATAGCAAATAACGTAGAGTTTCATGGTAAACCTATCCAATTATGTAAACATACTTCAGGAAAGTCCGCATTGACAATACAAATAAAGGAGTGCTCAGCAAATAAATGACTCAAATATTCTTTTCGAAAACATTTATCAGATGATTCTATTATATAAATTCTTCTAGAATGTACCATTAAAGAAATTATATATGCAGTTGCAGGAAGTTATCTTTTCTTACTTTTTATTTTGAAATATTTTCAAAAATTGCAGAACAAAAAGCTTTCCCCTACCCCCAACTGAATTACTTAGTAATAAGTTGTAGGCATGTTGTCCCATTATCATTGAATAATTCAGCATGTTTTCCTATAAACATGATTTCATCCTATATAGTACTGGTATGACGATATAAATTAGGAAATTAATCCTGACACTCTCTATTTTGCACTATCTAATTCACAGAACACATTCCAAATGTGCTGTTGTCCCAATGAAAATCTTTGCAGCTAAAGGATTCAATCCAGGACCATGTATTACATTTAGTCCACATGTCCCTTTGCATCATACCTAGTCACTAAGTCTAGTCAGATTCTCTGTAACTCCATGGACAGGAGCCCACCAGGCTCCTCTGTCCATGGGAACTCCAAGCAAGAATTCTGGATTAGGTTGCCCTTTCCTCCTTCAGGGGATCTTCCCAATCCTGCGTCACCTGCATTGGCAGGTGGATTCTTTACCACTGAGCCACCTGGGAAGCCCCAGATGTCCTTTCATCTTCTTTAATTTAGAACAATTCATCAATCTTTCCTTGATTTTCACAACCTAAAAGAAGTCATCTTTTAAAAAACTTGTACCTATAACATATATATTATTTTGCATTTTATATTTGTATTTGTGAAGTTGTTTTACTTTTTATCGCTTCATTTAATTTTTATGATGTGTTTATTGCATCTGTATTGATATTTATATATGTGTAGTTAGTTTTATGATACTGCTTTAATAAAATCCAATATGTACTAGTATAGACATATTCCGGGGTACTAATCTTTCCCTGAGAACTACCTACCAGTGGTCGTGTAGACAGATCCTTGACTGTCCTGTCCACTCACTCGTCCTTCAGCCTATCAGCCCCACCACAGATAGATGATCGAAGGATGGACGCTTGGCCCTGAAGAAAATAATCCAGAGCCTGACCAGAATGACAGAATTCTATCTCACGAGAAACTATAAATCTGATCATGAAAAGCTGAGTCACTTGGCCAAGGGTCTGCATATTCAAGGTGGTAAAGACACTTGTGTTGAAGGTATCATTTTAGGAACAGTCAAGGTGAGCCAGGTGGTAAGGAGAAAGGAGGAAGCCAAAATGCAGAGAGAGAAAGAAAATGATGAAAGAGACAGGACTGAACACAGAGACAGAAAGAAATAGTGCCAGGACTGCCTTAGTGTCTCAGGAGGCCTGGGCTACACAGCTCTGGCCCTGATTTCTATGACATACAATGACAGATCTGTGTTTTCTCTTTTATTTTTAAATGCACCACTTAAAGGCCTCAAACCCCAGGAGAGGTGATTTACCATCACAGTTAAGCACTCAAGACTCTCAAAGTTGGCAGACTATATTCAAAATCTGGCTCTACTACTTATATTCTCTTTGATCTCAAATTTCTCCTCTATACAGTGAGGAAAACAAAACTGCCCATTATATACAGCCATGAAAATGAATAAATTAAAAAGGCATTCATAGTACACAGAAGTATTAGACAATAAAAATATTTCTGACCCAAAATGACTGGTTTTTATATGTCAATGTTATTACTGTTGTTTAAAGCTTAAATAAATGAGTTTCATCCTGACTATATGTTAGGATTTTGAGGAATTCAGACATTTATGAGGAAAAGACTGCCCAATGCTATTTGTTTATTTTTAATTGAAGGATAATTGCTTTACAATGTTGTGTTGGTTTCTGCCATACATCAACATGAACTAGCCATAGGTATACATACACCCCCTCCCTTTTGAACCTCCCTCCCACCTTCTATCCAAGCCCAGTACTTTTAAAGTGCCATCTCAGACATACTGAAACAAAACATACAACCTAGAGGTGAAGAGGAAAACCACAGTTTTTTCATAACAATGTAAGCAGAGACTTCCCCAAATGACACCTGTCAAGAAAACAACAGTGTCCAAGGTCTGATATGTGTCAGTCAAAGCAGATTCATTCCTTGAAAAAAAAATTCCAGGGTCTTCCTGTCTTGAAAATAATATTAAAATAGCTTAGAATAATGTCTCAGAAAGTGAAGGTTGCTCAATCATGTCCAACTCTTTGCGACCCCATGGACTACACAGTCCATGGAATTCTCCAGGCCAGAATACTGGAGTGGGTAGCCTTTCCCTTCATGCTAATTAAGCATGAGCTGCCTATGTTTCTCTCTTCTTCCCAAAACTGTTAAAGCAATCAGCACAGTGGATGACAGCACACCCTGGGTCCCCAGAGCACGCAGGTATCCCAAATCTACCATTTGTCATTTGACCTCAGTAAGTTACTTTATCCTCTGTGCTCTTGCTTTCTCATCAGCAAATGGTAATAAAAGTCATGTATCAAAGGGTTGTGAAATTAATTTATTTCATATGAAGTGCAAAGAACAGTACCTGGCATATAGTAAACACTCAACAATGTCAGCCATTTATAGTACTGAAGACAGAACCTGTTTTAAAAACTGATCTTATTATCTAAGATGGTTGATGACACTGACATAAAGTACACAAGAGAATACAGGCAAAGTGGAACATGTCGTCATGCAACTAAGAATTTTTTTTAAAGGTAAATTATGTAACATCTGAAAAAATTTCTTCAGATCCTAAATTCAAAAATTTAAATTCTATGCTAATGAAAACTGCAAGCTGACCTAGAAAAGAGTCTCCATTTTACACAAGCGTAACTTCACACTTTGGCTCCACCTCCCACCACAGTAACTCCCTGCAGTATTGCTATAGAACCACTTCAGCCCTTAATCCCATTCCGAGTTTCCAACATCAAAAATCTACCCATCAATCCCCAGTTTACCTACAGTAAATCCAACAGTGACCTCCTTAGGATTTTGTTCTCTGAACAACTCCAGGGTTCAATTGAGCTGCACAATTACTGTCAACACCATTTAACCTAGATCACAGCCTTTTTTAAGTAATTGTAGAACTTAACCATTATTTGTGATACAGGTACAACTGACTGATCAGTTAATAGAGAAATGACAGGCGGGCAGAGCCAAACAAGTAATTTACAAAGAAACTTGTGAAACTCAATGTTTTTGTGAGTGAAGTTGGCCTGCCATTTGTTTTACAAAAACCAATGCATGACCTGTATCTTGGTTACTCTTCAGTATTATTATTGATTATAATCCAAAAATCTCTAACGAAATTATTTATGCATGATTCTATCAGTCTGTCCACTAGTTTAAAAAAAAGAAAAGGCATTGTACTATCATTTAAAAGAACACTAAGATAGGGTCCAAATGACTTACCTTTTGGATCCTCATTTAGGAAATAAAAGGTAAAAATTATTTCACAAATTATAATGACTTAAAAAAGAAAAGAGGACAGCTTTACAAATATATGGTGAAAACTTATTGCTTTTACTGGAGTTAAAACAGATAGGTTTCGTGGCAACTAGATCACCAAAGCCAAGTCTTGGCCTTCATTTCTTCTGTCAATATCTACCATTAGGATATGGTCTCAGATTCCAGAACTCTGAACACCCAAAAAGCTACTTACACATCTTTCTGTCATCCATGAATCTGTGTGGTCATAAGACCACAAAAATTAAACTTCTATACAATCAGCATAAAAGCAATAATACGTAAGGCCAGTCATTCAAATTTAACATAAATATGTGAATTTCACTTTAAGTAGTGATAAGCATTCAAGATGTAACAAACAAAAAATCTGATTCTGTTTTTATTGGCTAAAACTTAGTAAGTCAGAATTTGTATTTCCAGCCAAGATGAAATTATACAGATCAGATTTACCATCCTTTCCCCAAACAACTAAAAAATAAGACAAAACATAAGGAACAACAGCTTTCAGGACACTGAACATTAGGCAACAAAGTACAGTGATCTCTGAGAGACAAGAAACAAAGTACACCTTATGGTTGCCCTAAATTAGTTCCTGGAGAGAACTTCCAGGAAAAGGTACAGGAAGAGAGAACCCAGGCAGAGACTAGCAGTTCTGAGTTAAAGAGATGGAAGTAGAAAGTTGGGGAGACTAAGGGAAGCTAGAGAATATGGGCTCTAAGTACCAGAGAAGAGTGAGCTGCACAGAGGAGAGAAGCCTGGACATCTCAAAGGAGTGCCTTGAGTCTCTAGCTGACTACTAATCAGCTCAGGCATGCAAGGAAAAAAGACATGCAAAAGAACCAGAGAAAACAATCCCTAAAGATTATGCAGGGCAAGGAATGGTGCTTGTTCCAACAAGACAGAGTAGAAAACCATAGTATGTGAGTCACCACATAGAATACTAAGAGTGCCTCAGTACTGGGAAATATTAACCCTAGACTAAACACCACATTGGTCCTGTCTAAAGCTTATAGTTTAGTCACTCAGCTGTGTCCAACTCTTTGCAACCCCATGGACTGCAGCACGCCAGGCTTCCCTGTCCATCACCAACTCCCGGAGCTTGCTCAAACTCATGTCCATGAGTGGTGATGCCATCCAACCATCTCAATCTTTAATTGGATTAAAGATTTACTGAGCGTGGCCCCGCCCATCAGAACAAGACCCAGTTTCCCTCACATCAGTCTCTCCCATCAGGAAGCTTCCATAAGCCTCTTATCAGTGAGAAGGCAGACAGAATGAAAACCACAATGAAAGAAAACTAATCAAACTGATCACATGGACCACAGCCTTGTCTAACTCAATGAAACTGTGAGCCATACCGTGTAGGGCCACCCAAGACAGATGGGGTCATGGTGGAGAGTTCTGACAGAACATTGTCCACTGGAGAAGAGAATGTCAAACCACTTCAGTATTCTTGTCTCAAGAACCCCATGAACAGTAGGAACTGTGGTACTGGAGAAGACTCTAGGGAGTCCCTTGGACTGCAAGGAGACCAAACCAGTTAATCCTAAAGGAAATCAGTACTGAATATTCATTGGAAAGAAGCTTAAAAGTGCCAGCCAAAGAGATTAAACTGTTTCCAAGTAATTTCAACCTGACCTAGAACAAAGCTTAAGAACATTTACAGGAATAAACAGGAGCAGCGTTAAGTGTTAGTAGCTCAGTCAGGTCTGACTCTTTGTAACCCATGGACTGTAGCTCGCCAGGCTCCTCTGCCCATGGAATCCTTCAGGCAAGAATACTGGAGTGGATTGCCGTTCCCTTCTCCAAGGGATCTTCCCCACCCAGGGAATGAACCCAGGTCTCCCTCACTGCAGGCAGATTCTTTACTGTCTGAGCCACCAGAGAAGCCCATAAATAGGAATACTCAGATCCAAAAAGGTAAAATCTACAATGTCTAGCATCTAATAATAACTACCAGGCATGCAAAGATACAGAAAATTAAAACCCAAATTAGGATAAAAGTCAATCAAAATCAATCCAAACATGGCAGGGAGAATTAGTAAACAAAGATATTAAAATAGTCATTTCAGATGTATTCTAGATATTCAAAGTTAGGGTAAATATTAAACACATTAATGGAGACATGAAAAATTAAAGTTCTTTTTTAAAGGCCCAAATCAAAATTCTAAACATTAAAACTATAATGAAGGAAATGAAAAAATCTCACACTAAATGAAATTAATGATAGATTAAACATGACAGACTAATATCAGCAAACTTTTAACAATAAGTATCAGAAACTACCCAAACTGGATAATGAGCTGTGGGCCCACCTCAAGCAGCTATAACTCAGGTATAACTGGAGTCTCCAAGGAGCCAAGAAGGAAGAACAAAAAAGTTTATTTGAAGAAATGATGGTCATAATTGTTCCAATTCTTACTAATACTATGAACCTACACATTCCATAAGATCAGTGAACCTCAAGACAAGAGACACAAACTACACCAATCCATATCATGGTCAACTAGCTTAAAATCAGGGATAAACAGAGTATCTTAAAAGCAACCAGAGGAGGGAAAAAAGGGCACATTAAGTACAACTGGGGGACAGAGAAAAGGAGGACAGCAGATTTTTCATCAGACACAAAGAATCCAGAGACCACTTCAGCAGCATATTTGAAATAAGGAGGGGAAAAAAAAAACTCTTAACCTAAAATTCTCACCTAGCAAAAGCATCTTTCAAAAATGAAGGCAAAATAAAAACATTTTCATATATACAAATACCAAAAGAGCTTGTTCCTGTACCATCAGAAATGTTTTTAAAGCCCTATAAGCAGAAGAAAAATGTAACCAGCTGAAAATCAAAATCTTTATAAAGGAATAAAGATTGCTGGAAATGAAACTACATGGGAAAATACACACAATTTATGATAGGTCAACTTTACCTCAATAAAGCTACTGGCTGGAAAAAAACACAGTCTACAGGACACAAAGGAAATGGCACATTCACACATCTGTTAAAAAAGAGTAAAAACTAGTACAACCTTTTTAGAGGATAATTTTAGCAAAACAATTAAAATGTTAAATGGTAATTGCTTTTATACCAAAATTTCCACTTTTCAGGAAAGGTAAGAACTTTCATTGTAATATTGTTACCAATAATAAAAATTTGAAGATACCCAAACTGTCAACAATTAGAATTATTACACAAATTATGGCACTACCATGGCATAACTTAAAATGAGGGATATTTATCCTTAATAAAAAAAAGCAGCTTACATTTAATAAATCTGATATTTAATAAAATTATGTCCACTGAGTATGATTTCCTTGTATATTTTTTATACTGACTAGAAGCTATATATTGAATATATTAAGAAATAAAATTATAACAAATCAATCAGAGCTTCTGATGACATTTTCATAGTGTCTCTTAACTCCTATCCTGATGCAGAAAGGTGTTAACCTAGATTCACCAAGGCAGTGTTTGATAATTCCCAAGAACAACACAATTAAATTAGGCATTCCCAAAATCTTATTGAGGTTAAAATTCTCATATGTTTATTAACCACTGTATTTATCTTATGAAATATTATATACTTAATTTACAAGTATAATTTACAAGGGAATAGGTACTAGACTCCTCTCTCATAAAACAAAGAGAGACTGGGACAAACCTTCTCACTCTTGATATTACCATGGGAGGATACACAAAGCTCGGAGCTACACATCACTGAGCTTGTGAACTAACCATGATACCATCTGGTCTGAGACTTATGGAAAATTTGAATACTAAACACCTGTTTTTACAGCTACTTTAATTCAGGTATTGAATAACTTGAGGCTACATCACCCTAAAATATACAGTCCTCAAATAACAAAACTTCTGTAGCTTGAAGGTCCCTATTACCCAAAGTGTAGACTCATTTAATGACCAATAATAAGCAAAGGTGGCTTCTGACACAGTAAATAAAGCAAGAGACATACAAGGAATCTGCTGTATCAGTTCAGTTCAGTCGCTCAATTGTGTCTGACTCTGGGACCCCACGAACCACAGCACGCCAGGCCTCCTTGTCCATCACCAACTCCTGGAGTTTATCCAAACTCATGTCCATTGACTCAGTGATGCCATCCAACCATCTCATCCTCTGTCATCCCCTTCTTCTCCTGCCCGCAATCTTTCCCAGCATCAGGGTCTTTTCCAGTGAGTCAGCTCTTCACATCAGGTGGCCCAAGTACTGGCGTTTCAGCATCAACATCAGTCCCTCCAATGAACACCCAGGACTGATCTCCTTTAGGATGGACTGGTTGGATCTCCTTGCAGTCCAAGGGACTCTCAAGAGTCTTCTCTAACACCACACTTCAAAAGCATCAATTCTTCGGCGCTCAGCTTTCTTCACAGTCCAACTCTCACATCCATACATGACCACTGGAAAAATGATAGCCTTGACTAGACAGTAATGTCTCTGCTTTTTAATATGTTGTCTAGGTTGGTTATAACTTTGCTTCCAAGGAGTAAGCATCTTTTAATTTCAAAGTAATGTCTCTGCTTTTTAATACACTGTCTAGGTTGGTCATAACTTTGCTTCCAAGGAGTAAGCATCTTTTAATTTCATGGCTGCAATCACCATCTGCAGTGATTTTGGAGCCCCCAAAAAATAAAGTCAGCCACTGTTTCCACTGTTTCCCCATCTATTTGCCATGAAGTGATGGGACCGGATGCCATGATTTTAGTTTTCTGAATGTTGAGCTTTAAGCCAACTTTTCACTCTCCTCTTTCACTTTCATCAAGAAGCTCTTTAGTTCTTCTTCACTTTCTGCCATAAGGGTGGTGTCATCTGCATATTTGAGGTTATTGATATTTTTCCCGGCAATCTTGATTCCAGCTTGTGCTTCATCCAGCCGAGCGTCTCTCATGATGTACTCTGCATATAAGTTAAACAAGCAGGGTGACAATATACAGCCTTGACGTATTTGGAACCAGTCTGTTGTTTCATGTCCAGTTCTAACTGTTGCTTCCTGACTTGCATACAGGTTTCTTAACAGGCAGGTCAGGTGGGCTGGTATTCCCATCTCTTACAGAATTTTCCACATTTATTGTGATCCACACAGTCAAAGGCTTTGGCATAGTCAATAAAGCATAAATAGGTGTTTTTTCTGGAACTCTCTTCCTTTTTCCATGATCCAGCAGATGTTGGCAATTTGATCTCTGGTTCCTCTGCCTTTTCTAAAACCAGCTTGAACATCTGGAGGTTCACAGTTCACGTATTACTGAAGCGTGGCTTGGAGAATTTTGAGCATTAGTTTACTAGTGTGTGAGATGAGTGCAATTGTGCGGTATTTGAGCATTCTTTGGCATTGCCTTTCTTTGGGGTTGGAATGAAAATTGACCTTTTCCAGTCCTGTGGCCACTGCTGAGTTCTCCAAATTTGCTGATATATTGAGTGCAGCACTTTCACAGCATCATCTTTTTAGGATTTGAAATAGCTCAACTGGAATTCCATCACCTCCACTAGCTTTGTTCATAGTGATGCCTCCTAAGGCCCACTTGACTTTACATTCCAGGATGTCTGGCTCTAAAGAACCACAAATTTAAACTGAAAACTGACTTCATAAACTGATTATCCAACTGCATTTTACTATATCTCAATATTCTCTTAATTAAGAGACATAAAGCCATATTTGTTTCAGCTTTGGGGGAACTCATGGATGCTAATTCACTTCAGTTGTGTCCAACTCTTTGTGACCCTATGGAATGTAGCCTGCCAGGTTCCTGTTAATGGGATTCTCCAGGCAAGAATACCGGGGTGGGTTACCATGTCCTCCCCCAGGGGACCTTCCCGACCCAGGGATCGAACCTGGCGTCTCTTGGTCTCCTGCACTGGCAGGCGGGTTCTTTACCATTAGTGCCACCTGGGAAAGGCATATTTCCATATTAGAGTTGCTGCTGCTGCTGCTGCTGCTGCTAAGTCACTTCAGTCGTGTCCAATTCTGTGCGATCCCATAGACAGCAGCCCATCAGGCTCCCCGTCCCTGGGATTCTCCAGGCCAAGAATACTGGAGTGGGTTGCCATTTCCTTCTCCAATTCATGAAAGTGAAAAGTGAAGTTGCTCAGTCATGCCCGACTCTTAGCGACCCCATGTACTGCAGCCTACTAGGCTCCTCCGTCCATGGGATTTTCCAGGTAAGAGTACTGGAGTGGGTTGCCATTGCCTTCTCCAATATTAGAGTTAGATAAAAGGAAAAAAGAGGAGTGCAGAGAAGTGCAAATGCACAGAAGTGTGCACACATACACACATACAAGCATGCCAGGCTATCACAGCAGCAAACAGTGAGAGACCTTTATAAGGGAAAAAAAAAAAAATCTAGAGATAAAAGTCAGTGCTGTAAACTGAATAGTTCCTTCCATCTAATATTCTTTCTCCCTTGTCAAACTTAAAAACCAAGTTTTAATCAGACTAATTAAGGGAACTGACAGGTTCTTAGTCATAAGTTCTAGTGACTTCTGGTAAGTATTCATCTATATTTTCTTTTAATTTCAAAGTGGTTTCACTTTTATTAAGTTCTTTAATTTGATTTATTTTTGATGTAAGGTGAAAAGTTAGAATCTAGTTTTATTTTTCTCTAAATCTTAGTTATCCAAGTACAACTTACTGTAATAACTTTAATATTCCCAATGATCTACAATGCTACCTTTATATAATGCAAACAGTTAAATATCAGTATTTTCACAGTGTTCAACTAATCATACACATAGATGGTTCTATGTCTAAGACACTTAGTCTATTAATGCATTACTTGTTTAATTCTAATACTAATAGTAGAAAAATGATGATTTTTGCATGTGCAACTTATAATAATATCATAGACAAATGCAACTATTTTATACATGGCTCCTGGCACAAAATTGATGTCACTGTGGCTTTTAAAATCTGCCATGGATTCTAATTAAAATAGTAGTAGTAGTACTACAATAGTACATGATTTTTTTTAAGACTTTATTTTTTGGAACAGTTTAAGGTTCACAGAAAATTTAACAGAAAAGTATAGAGTTTCCAAATAACCTCTGCCCCTGTAGTACATACTTTTAAAACATATATATATATATATTTATTTTCAATTATTTCTTTGGCTGCCCTGGGTCTTAGTTGTAGTACATGGGCTTTTCGATCTTCATTGCAGCATTTGGGATTATTAATTGCTACATGTAAACTCTTTGTTCCAGCATGTGGGATCTAGTTCCCTGAACAGGGTCAAACCTGGGCCCCCTGCACTGGGATCACAGTCTCTTAGCCACTGGATCACCAGGGGAGTCCCAGTATGTGCTTTTCTTCATTTAAACATTCTCCATACATTGTTAAGATTTAAAAATCTATACTGAGCCATATTACAAATCAGTACATATGCACCACACACGCATAGAGTTAACAGAGTCTGAAAGTGGAAGTCACTCAGTCGTGTCCAACTCTTTGCAACCCCACAAACTATACAGTCCATGGAATTCTCCAGGCCAGAATACTGGAGTGGATAGGATCAAACCCAGGTTTGCCACACTGCAGGCAGATTCTTTACAAGGGGAAATACTATTTGGGTAATCAATGAGAAAAACATATTCAGTGATTGTTACTTACAAACAATGTCCTGTTACTTTTATTAAGAAACTGTTTTCACTAGTTACTGGGAAAATTACTACACAAAAGCAAAAATAAACTTTCAGAATACTAATTTGAGCTCTTAAGTATATTATCACTCTTAAATAGAGTATAAAGTAATGTATTTTAATGAACACAGAAATTTTAATTTGTATTAAGACAAAACACCAGGAAAGCACAATGCAAACAATTATTCATATAAATACTTATTGAGTATCTATTATGAACTGGACTTTGTTCTGAGTGGTGAGAACATAGAGGTTTGAAACCACCAAAAATCCCTACCCTCAAAGAATATACTTCCTAGCATATGGAACCCAGAAATAAATAGATAAAATTAAAAGTATACTGTTACTTGAAACAAGGTTGACTTTTTAAGAAGAGAATAAAAATATGTAAATATTTACTTGTTTTTAAAAAATTAAAGGGCAAGTAAACCATAAAGTCAGGGGGGTTACCTCTAAAAGAAATGGAAGGAAAATGATATTTCACACAGAGATAGAAGCTATACTTTTTGTATAAACTTTGTTTTACAGATATTACTGTAGAATCAAATAAATGTCTTTTATAATTGTTAAAAAATGAATTTTAAAATGTAAACCCTAAAATCACAAGTAAAATAAAACAAATGAATCTGTTATATCTAGTTAGTAGCATAACAACATAGGAAATATCTTCCAATGATTTTAATCATGTATCTCCAGTGGGATATACTTTATGGACAAAAACAAGAATTAAGAGAGAAAGGGTTTAAACTGCTTTCAGTAATCACATCTTGGAGTTAATATTAGTACTATTATCCTGAGACTGGTGGGTACCTACTGTGGAATAATTCTAGTGAGTAATTATGCTGGTATTAAGCACAAAAAGTTTCAATGGGATTACAGGGGTAAAATCAATAAAGTAAAATAAAAACCCTGTAGTACTAAATTTGAATCTTAAGTCTCAGGCTGAATTCATAGTATCACCTTTAGCAAAAAAAAAAAAGAAAAAAAATAATAAAATGTTTCTTACTCTGTCCACTGAAAGAACATTTAGGAACAATGACTAACAGCACTGCTAGCACCTTAACTATGGTCTGTCAGAAATTGTTTTCCAATAAAAACAATCAAGTCCCCTAAAGAAATGGCTAAAGAAAGTGGAACTCTGGAACCAGCTATGTACAAGCACAGCCTGGAACAAATTACAGCAGAAAACAAGAAGTCTATCAAAGTCTACTCGTGCACGTGTGCTAAGTCCCTTCAGTCAACCCAATTCTGTGCGACCCTACGGACTGTAGTCCCCTCTGTCCATGGGATTCTCCAGGCAAGAATACTGAAATAGGTTGTTGTGCCCTCCTCCAGGAGATCTTCCCGATCCAGGGGCAGAACCTATGCCTGTTACGTATAACCTGCATTGGCAGACAGGTTCTTTACCACCAGTGCTACCTGGGAAGCCTACTCAGGCTGGGGCAAAAAGACCCAATGCAAGCTTAAATAAGCTTCAAATATTTATAAGGTCAAACACTGGCACAGTTTAAACAATAAAACAAATGATAACAATAATAACAGCCTGAAATTCATTTACATCTATGAATTCATGATACTACACACACATACTTCTCTTTTATCTCCTTTGGAGAACTCCTGGAAAATACCTAGTTATTTTTTAAATCTATAAGTAAGAGGAAGGAATCAAGGATTTATCCAGCCTTTCCCATATAAACAGGAATTCCAATAACTGATATACTGAAATTTTTCTCTAAAGAAGTATTCCCGCTAGCAAGAAAGGAGAATGGCATTAAAATAATCAGCATTCTGCAGCCTCTAATAGGTTAAAGGATCTCAGATATGAACAGTGATAGTGAAAAAAATCACAAAACATTAAAGATGATGCAAATTTTGGGAGGCCAGTCCATGCTTCTTATATACACTGCTTAAACAATAATTTAATTGTTAGAAATGAAGACAACTGAGAAAAGATCTGAGTCAAGCAGAAAATCAGTAATAAATTTTGAACAACTGAAGTCTAAGAAATGCTGGGCCAGATGACTCACAAGCTAGAATCAAGACTGCCGGGAGAAACATCAACAACCTCAGATATGCAGATGATACTACTTTATTGGCAGAAAGTGAGAGGAACTAAAGAGCCTCTTGATGAAGATTAAAGAGGAGCGTGAAAAAGTTGGCTTAAAACTCAACATTCAAAAAACTAAGATCACGGCATCTGGCCCTATCATCTCATGGCAAATTGATGGGGAGAAAGTAGAAACAGTGTCACATTTCATTTTCTTTGGCTCCAAAATCAATGGGGACAGTGTCTGCAGCCACGAAATTAAAATAAACTTGCTCCTTGTAAGAATAGCTATGACAAACCTAGACAGTATATTAAAAAGCAGAGACATCACTTTGCTGACAAAGGTCTGTATAGTCAAAGCTATGATTTTTTCAGTAGTCACATATGGATGTGAGGGTTGGACCATAAAGAAGGCTGAGTGCTGAAGAATTGATGCTTTCAGCTGTGGTGGTAGAGAAGACCCTTGAGAGTCTCCTTGGACAGCAAGGAGATCAAACCAGTCAATCCTAAAGGAAATCAACCCTGAATATTAATGGGAAGCACTGTGGCTGAAGCTGAAGCTCCAATCCTTGGGCCACTTGGTGCCAACAACTGATTTATCAGAAAAGATCCTGATGCTGGGAAAGACTGAGGGCAAGAGGAGAAGGGGACAACAGAGGATGAGATGGTTGCATGGCATCACTGACTCAATGGACGTGAGTTTGAGCAAACTCAGGGAGATGGTGAAGGACAGGGAATTCTGGCATGCTGCAGTTCATGAGGTCACAAGAGTCAGACACGACTTAGCAACTGAACAACAACGTAAGTCTGAATGTACTATTAGACATCCAAATAAAGGTATTGATGCAGTCGGATATATAAAACCAGAACTTAGGATACCAATCAGTAGAAGGTATTTGAAAGCCTTGAAATGAGGAAGTAAGTATACTTTACCACCAAGGAGGTAAGTATGAACAGGCAAAGAGGTATAAACCCTAAGTTCAGAGTACTCCAACATTAGGCAGTCGGGGAGATGAAGAGAAAATCAGCAAAGAAAGTGAAAAAAAGCAACTAATACAGAAGGAAACAAGGAAAGTGTGGCTTCATGGAAGCAAGTGAAAATTTCATGTTTAAAAAGGAAAGCATGATACCAAAAAGTGATGTAACGATTGACAACTGACCACTGCATAGCAATACAGACATCTCTGGTGAGCAAGAGGCGAAAGTTTACATGAGTTCAAGAAACAACAAGATGAGAGAAGTACTACACAAGTCCTTTCATGGGATCTTGTTGTAAACGAAGGAGAAAGTAATTGAGCAGTAACCAAAGGGAAAAGTAGAGTCAAGAGAAGTTTTTATTTTCCTGTGGTTATAAGGTGGGAAAATAACGGCAGGTTTGAGTCAGATGAGAAAAATCCAGTAGAATATGGAAAATACGGTTCTTGAAGGAGAGAGAAAAATGCTGAAGAGTGACAAAGAGTTGATGAGATTGAATGCCTAAGTACACAAATTCAATTTTTTCCAAGAGCACAAACAGTGAATCCACAGTAATAGGAGAGAGAGAGAGTTTGTAGATATGAATGCCGGTGGATGAACGCTCCCCCTATGTTATGTGGTCGTTGACAACGAGAGAGGAAAAATCTTCCCTACCTGATTTCTAATATCTTTGGTTAATCACTGAATTGCTAGAATGAGATTTCAAATATACTGCAAAGTGTGGGAAATAAACTAGCAATGGGGAGTTAAAGGAAAATTACTGGCCAATTACACTTAATAGATTTAAAGCAGCACAAAGATTTCTCGTCTTCTACAAAAGAAAATGAGTTTCAAAATTTGAGAATCAAAATGTTCTGTATCTCAACTGGGGTGGTAAATACATGGGTGTATTTTTGCTGTTACTATTCAGTCGCTAAGTTGTGTCCACTCTTTGGGACCCCATGAACTGCAGCATGCCAGGCCTCTATGTCCCTCAACATCTCCCAGAGTTCACCCAAGTGCATGTCCATTGCATCAGTGATGCCATCCAACCATCTCATCATCTGCCACCCTCTTCTCTTTTTGCCTTCAATCTTTCCAGCACCAGGATCTTTTCCAATGAATCAGCTGTTTGCATCAGGTAGCCAAGGTACTGGAGTTTCAGCTTCAGCATCAGTCCTTCCAATGAGTATTCAGGGTTGATTTTCCTTGACTGGTTTGAGCTCCTTGCTGTCCAAGGGACTTGCAAGAGTCTTATCCAGCACCACAATTTGAAAGCATCAATTCTTTGGCACTCAGCCTTCTTTATGATCCAACTCACATCTGTACATGACTAGTGGAAAGACCATAGCTTTGATTATACAGACCTTTGTGGGAAAAGTGATGTCTTTGCTTTTTAATACACTGTCAAGGTTTGTCATGGGCTTCCCTGGTAGCTCAGCTGGTAAAGAATCTGCCTGCAATGAAGGAGACCCCAATTCAAATCCTGGGTCAAGAAGATCCCCTGAAGAAGGGATAGGCTACCCATTCCAGTATTCTTAAGCTTCCCTGGTGGCTCAGAGAGTAAAGAATTTACCTGTAATTCAGGAGGCCTGGGTTCAATCCCTGAGTTGGGAAGATTCCCTGGAGGAGGGCATGGCAACCCACCCCAGTATTCTTGTCCGGAGAATCTCCATGGACAGAGGAGTCTAGTGGATTACCATCCATGGGGCTGCAGAGAGTCTGACACAACTGAGCGACTAAGCACCCACACACTAGGTTTGTCATAGCCTTCCTTCCAAGTAGCAAGCATCTTCTAATTTCACGGCTGCAGTCAACATTTGCAGTGATTTTGGAGCCCAAGAAGAGAAAATCTGTCACTGTTTCCACTTTTTCCCCTTCTGTTTGCCATGAAGTGATGGGACCAAATGCCATGATCTTAGTTTTTAGAATGCTGAGTTCTAAGCTAGCTTTTTCACTCTCCTCCTTCACCCTCATCAAAACGCTCTTTATTTCCTCTTCACTCTCTGCTGTTAGAGCGGTATCATCTGTATACCTGAGGCTGCTGATATTTCTCCCAGCAATCTTGATTCTAGCTTGTTAACTCACCCAGCCAGGCATTTCACATCATATACTCTACATATAAGTTAAACAAACAGTGACTATATACAGTCTTGTCTTACTCCTTTCCCAATTTTGAGCCAGTCAGTAATTTCATGTAAGGTTCTAACTGTTGCTTCTTGACCCACATATAGGCTTCAGGAGACAGGCAAGATGGTCCGGTATTTTCATCTCTAAGAATTTTCTACAGTTTGTTGTGACCCACATAGTCAAAGGCTTTACTGTAGTCAATGAAACAGAAGTAGATGTTTTTCTGGAATTCCCTTGCTTTCTCTATGATCTAACAAATGTTGACAATTTGATTTCTAGTTCCTCTGCCTTTTCTAAATCCAGCTTGTACATCTGGAAGTTCTTGGTTCACAGACTGATAAAGTCTGAAGGACTTTATCAACTTGAAGGATTCTGAGCATTATCTTGCTAGCATGTGAAATGAGTGCAATTGTATGATAGTTTGAACATTCTTTGGCATTGCCCTTCTTTGAAATTAGGATGAAAACTGACCTTTATCCACTCCTGTGGCCACTGCTGGGTTTTCCAAATCTGCTGACATATTGATTGCAGCACTTTAACACTATCGTCCTTTAGTATTGTAAATAGCTCAGCTGGAATTCCATCATCTCCACTAGTTTTATTGGTAGTAGTTATGCTTCCTAAGGCCCACTTGAATTCATACTCCAGGATGTCTGGCTCTAGATGAGTGACCACACCATCACAGTTATCTGGGTTATCACACAGTTGTCAAAAATCATCAAAGTGTATATTTAAAATCTCTGCATTGAACTGAATGTAAAACATACCTCAAATATTTAAACCATCAAGAATGTTAGGAAACTCTTTGTCTTATATTTATATGCACAATTTTACTCACTTAAAAGAATTAAATGTACTTCTGATATCTCAGGATCATTAAGAAAACCAACCTTTAAGAAATTTCATTAATTTGCAATATATTATAATTTTTAAACATCTTTTTCTATCATTTGTGGTTTTCAACTGTAGAAAAGAGAGTAGAGGAAGAGGTAAAAATATTTCCCTCAGTGAGACTCAGGGTCGTAACTGTAATCCATTTCTTTTGATGAAGACAATCCTATACTAGTACTCAGAAAATATTGGTTTTTTTGGCATCCTTTAATCGCCTACAGAAAGAGTTCAATTTCCCTCAATGACATATGCTAAGTAACTAATATGGGACAGGCAAAACACAAAGAGTTGACTGAAAGAAGGGAATAAAATGAAAATAAAGGTCAAGCTAAACTATAAGCCAACAAATACCCCAAGGGAAAAACACAGTGCAATGAAAGGGATTATTCTGGCTTAGAAAACGGACAGGAAAAAATACACACACACACAAAAAAAGAAACAGGAGAGACTTTATGTGGACTAAGTCCTATTTCAGCTAAATTATAAAATTAATCTTAAGAAACTGGATATAGTTTGACATACAAAATGGAACAAGAGGACGTCCCTGGCAGTCCAGTGGTTAAGATTCTTGTGCTGTTGATGCAGGAGGCATGGATTCGATCCCTGGTCAGAGAAATAAGATAACACGTGCCACGTGGTGCAGCCAAAAGATTAAAACAAACCAAAAAAATAGAACAAGAAAAGACTATGAGAAGTCATGAGTGAAGTGCCTTGTAAGCATAAGAATACAGGATGTGTACAAGACAGCTGTCTGTCAATAGTTCACTTTGGCGAGAGTAAAGAGTGTGTAAAGAAGCTGCATGTAGACTATGAACAGACTGCAAAAGATCCTGAACGTTATTCATCATCTAGGTCATAATCTTAAGTGCTAAGGGATTCCAGCTATCTCCAAAAAGAACTAAATCACGCAAATTATTTCGTAGGCCCACAACTAAGGGAAAGATTTGTGGATTCCTAGGCCTGCCTGGCTATGCGTAGACTACAGGTTCTTAATTTTTCTCTATCAGCTTTCCCACTCTATGAACTAACTAAAATTTCAACCGTAAATTCCTCTTTTGGGAAGGTAAACATGAGTAGGCCATCATAAGACTTAAAGGAAGCCTGTAAGAACCACCTGCCCTAGGGCTACCTAACAATTCAAAGTCTTTCACCTTATTTGTACATGAACAAGACAACCAAGCCCTGGAAATGCTCGTGCAAGACCAAGGCGATAAACACAGGCCTATTGCCTATTAGAGCATAGAACTCAATTCAGTTGTTTGTGTCTCTCCCAACTGCCTTGAGGCTACAGCTGCAGCAGTAAAGTCAGTAGAAGCCTCAGATTTAATCCTAGGAAATGACATTTACTTACAAACTCCACATGCTGTCCAAAGTCTTCTTAATTCTGAACTGACTCAGCATTTCTCTGCAAGCAGTCTAACCCTTTACAAGCGCCTTCTGCTTTCATCACCTAATCTGCATCTTAAATGCTACAGTGTTATTAATTCTGCTTCATTACTACCCTTGCCTGACAAGAGTGAACCCCATGACGATGAGATAATAACATCCCATTTTGTGACAGCAATTTATGAGATGCTCCTTTGACTAATCTTGATCTAATTTTGTTTGTTGATAGATCATACTGTAAAAATGAAAGTGGAATTTCCCAGCTGGCTATGCTATTACTACTTGATACGAACTACTTGAGAGGGGAAACCTCCCACAAGCTAAATCAGTCCAACAAGCAGAGGTCCACGCCCTTACCAGAAAAACACAAATTATCAGGAGGACAAGTTATTAATATTTATACTGACAGCTGGTGTGCCTTTAGGATCATCTATGATTTGGGGACATTATAGAAACAAAGGGGTTTTCTTACATCCACTGAGACTTCAATCAAAAATGGACAACAAGTAGATGACTTTCTTGCTACTGTTCTCTTACCTTCTAAATTGTATCAAAATTGAGGCTCACACTAAAAGGACTAAACCTGGCTATTGGGGAAATGTCCTGGCTGATTTTCATGTACAGGCAGCAGCAAGGTCTATAAAGGTCACGGTACATGTGGATCAAGTCCATTCTGTTTATGCAAAAACTGACCACGTGCTGCCGTATTTCTGTCACCCTGATGTCCTTGCAACATGGAAACAATCTGTTCCTAAATAGGAGAAACCACAATGGGCAAATAATGGTTACAAATTGAATGACTAGTTGGGGCTGTGGAAACCCAACCAAGAACCAAAGCTGCTTGGTTCTTCCTGACCCCCTGGCAAACCCCATCTTTTGGTTTTTACATCCCTTTACCAACAATGGTACAATTATGGTGACTCAAATTATGAACAAACATGCACGAGGACACTTCTACAAAACTGTGGAAACAGTTTACCACCAGTGTCGGACCTGTCAGGTCCACTCCTGGGAAAACTACTCAACTGCCGCCCTGAATGACTTACCAGTATGTTTATGTTAGTGTATGTATGTTTTTCAGATGACTTGAAGCCTTCCTTAGCCACAAAGCTAATGTCCCACTTGAGTCTACCTCCCACAACCTCCAGTGATCAAGGAACTCACTTCACTAGGCAAATTATACAACCCTGAACAAAAAAACACTGCAAAACTCACTGAAACTACTGGCCTCCTTTGGCCTAAGGTACTGCTTCTTGGTCAGGGTCTGCTTCTGTACTCCTTTTAGGCAACAAACTACTCCATATAAACTATTGGTATACAACTTTTTGATCCCTTTATCACATGCAAATATGATTACCTATTATAATATCTTATGCTAAAGCCTATTATCAACAGGTTAAAAAAGCTTTCCCAGATCCCAATTTAAAGGACCCTGTAGGTCATAGTCTGGAGCCTGATGATGGGGTATTTTGGAAATAGCATCAGAGGAAAACAACCTCTGAGCCCCACTAGAAGGGACCTTACCAAGTGCTTCTGAGCACTGACACTACAGTGAAACTAGAAAGCATTAAAACTTGGGTACACGTTTCACGGCTGAAGGCTCCACCTGACATCAGGTCCTGTACAAGCACTGGAGATCTACAAATCAAACTGACCAGTTAGAGAAGTTGCCAACATCAAGGTAGACTACTTCCATCCAAGCTGCTGGGTCAAGACTTCATACTTTACTAAACATGAAACCCTTTCTTCCTCTCTTTCTTTCCTTTACTCTGGTACTGGCCTGGAAAGATAAAGCCATCATCCATATCTCCCAAGCCACTGCTAAGAGAGGTAACCTTTCAGACTGCTGAATTTCATATCAAAAAATTCCAATTTGTCCATGATGCTAGAGACCCCCCTCGTCCTCCCAACTTTCTGTCTATTCCCAAAGTCAACATAAACTACAAACAAGGAAAGAAGGATGGAAAGAAGGAAGGAGGGAAGAAGAGAGGGAACGAACAAACTACAATCAAACCCCCTGGAAGTTAGAGTCCAAATTTTATAGCCAGAACATCCACGGCCTTGTTCTAACCTTTCTCCAATTAAAACTGTACTTTCTCAATTAGACATAAATACCTATACAAATCACAGCACATTTGCACCTGCATGTTCTTAGGATCATTTAAACTGGACCTACTCTCAATCACAGAAAAAATCTTACCAGCAGCACCCACCTTTGCAAGGAATTTAGAACTTTTTTTTTTAAATTTCAGGCTAGGAGATTTATGTCTCAAATTCACTGGAAACCTAACTGACCCATGGCTTGCAACAGACAAATGAATCCATTAACAGTACCACTTACACAGGAGTAGTCTGTGCCTTGATAGGATTTATCTTTGTGGTGGTTATCATTCTCCTTAGACTTATGAATGCCTAGATGGCTGGCACATAACTTAGCAATGCCCCTTAGGTGATCTAACTGCAGCCCTAACCGTCCACAGTCAAAGTGAAATACCTCATTGGTCAACTCCCCTGAATTTACATCAAGTTAGAAGGAATCTAACAGGAGGCATTCATGATCCAGGATTTGCTTCCTTTGGCAGGTCCCTACTTCCTTCCTTGGTTAGAAAGTGAAAGTGAAGTCGCTCAGTCGTGTCTAACTCTTTGCGACCCCATGGACTGTAGTCTACCAGGTTCCTCCGTCCATGGGATTTTCCAGGCAATAGTACTGGACTGGGTTGCCATTTCCTTCCCCAGGGGACCTTCCCAACCCAGGGATCGAACACGGGTCTCCCTCATTTGACCCTTTACCATCTGAGCCACCTTGGTTAGAAGTGAATACAAATCTGACGCTCTGATCAGGAACCTCTCCTTTACTCTTGAAGATACTACAGAATCTGCTGCAAAAGCAGAACGCAGGTGTCCAACAATAATCCTTAACTCTCTGGCCAAAGTTGTTCATGGTAATGGGATAGCCCTTGGTTATCTTTTAGCTGAGCAAGAAGGTGTCTGTGCTGTGGCTAACACCACCTGCTGAACCTGGGTTAACACTCCTGGGGGAGCTGAAACTCAACAATATAAGATCACTGAACAAGCCACTTGGCTTAACAAAGTGACTCTTTCAACCAAGTCTGTCTTTGACTTATTTGAATCTGAGTGGTTTGGGTCTTGCGGACCACGGCTTCAAAATGAACTCCAGATATTAAGAATTATCCTTATAATAACCATAGTGTCTTCCTGGTATGCTGCATTCTCTCAAAAGCTTTAAGTGAATGTTCATAGCTACTAACCACTAAACAAGGAATGTATCAGAAAAGGAATGAAGAGAATGACCAACTTAAAAAATGTGAACCTGAAGTCATGACCCGTCAACACCACACAGAGGGTCAGCAAAAACAGCAAGAATTTCAGAGCAGTAGCTGGCAGGGTCACTAACACCTTAAATTTTGATTACACCTCTCAGGCCGAAGGTCTGATCAAAAGGGGAGAACTGTTAAAAACAAAGACAACAGGCCCATAATGGAGTCACTTACGCTAAGCCCCACATCACTAAACCAAGACAATATTTAACTTAATTACAGTTTCACCCTCTCCCAGGAATGGAATCTTAATTCAGTCAGGAATCACCTAGTCAGCACTACCGGGGTAAGCTGTCTGATGGACACCTACTGTCCCCTTTTAAAGGAAAGTGACCTTGACACAACCAATCCGCATTTTTGTTCTGCTCCTTTCTGCCTAGCAGGCTGAAAACTGGATAAGTCCATAGGAGAATTTAGACTGAATTCTTCACATATAAAAATGAGGGAAAGCCAAGAAAACTACTAAAAAAAATAACTAAAAAGCAATGAAAGGGTCAGCAAGTACTAAGTTAATACAGAAAATATTGTTACACTACATTATTTCTAAAGAATAGAGAGAGAGAGAAATCACTCAATTCTAAGAAAAATAGAAAACCACCCAAGTCTCTGCCATGTTACTAGAAAACAAATTATACCATGTAAAAGGACTTAAGATGATAAACTAAACTGAAATAGATCCAATCAAGCTTTGCTAACAGAACAAACCTTGGCACAAACTTAGATCAACTTAACAACAACTTAGTAAAGGAGCAAAACGAAGATAAAGATAAGCAGCACAACGGGAACCTGTGATAAGACACACAGTGAGGTGACTACGTTGCCCCACTTGCCAGGGGCACCCCTCGCTCACAACTGCCGTCCTCATGTAGTTACTCATATGACCTCCTTTCATTCTGAAAAGGATTCTAGTGTGGATGATGAATCATATGGTCATATAAACAGCAGACAGAGTTAATGTTCCAGCAAAGGTACAATTTTATCTAATTCATTGGTGAAATGGGAATAAATAGGTTCTGTACCCACTGGGACTCAAGAGATCTTTTACAATAATGTGAAGGGTGCTAAACTCTCAAAAAAAAAAAAAAAATTTACATAAATGCAGTGCCATGCTGTGATCCAGCGAGTGCCCAGGAAAGGAGGGGGACAAGAGAGCAGGACTGGCAGTACAGTCGGGCTGGAACTGAAGGAGCACAGATGCAGGTCCTGATGCACACTCCCACGCTGCTGCCCCCTTCCAGTCTGTAACAGTACTCAACACGAAACCCTCTGCAAGGCACTTTAACAATTAATCAACAGGAATGAGAAGTCAATTAAATTAAAATACATAATTATCATTTGGTATGATAGGATACTAAAGCAGATATTATTTGGAGGAAAAGGCTAAAATATTCACCAGTTGAAGCAGGGGTTGTGGGAACTCCAAGAAAGAGACAAAAATTTCAAAAGTTTCAACACCATAAAATAATTCAGAAGTTTTGTGTTCTTTATATACAGATCTCATGCCACAAATTATTAATTCCCAGTTGCATTTATTTGCCGTAAGAGCATTTATTTGCTGTTTGAAACCCACCTTTCCACAGAAATTGTTGTTTTATTTAAGGTCCTACAACAAAAGCCTAATATTCAATCTATATATAACTGAACTACATAGGACCAATGGTATTCTCAAATGACCTGTGACTAAGGAATCATCAAGAGGGAACCTACTATAATAAATCAGGGATGGAAGGCGTAGAGGTGAGACAGTCTGGATGATTATAAAAGAGAAGTCTTCTGGTTTCTATGGCACTTGCTTTGAAAGAGAAGGAGGTTTGTGAACTGAAACATTCTAGGGGAGTTAGTCGGAGAAGGCAATGGCACCCCACTCCAGTACTCTTGCCTGGAAAATCCCATGGACGGAGGAGCCTGGTGGGCTGCAGTCCATGGGGTCGCTAACAGTCTGACACGACTAAGCGACTTCACTTTCACTTTTCACTTTCATGCATTGGAGAAGGAAATGGCAACCCACTCCAGTGTTCATGCCTGGAGAATCCCAGGGACAGGGGAGCCTGGTGGGCTGCCATCTATGGGCTCGCACAGAGTTGGACAAGACTGAAGCGACTTAGCAGCAGCAGCAGGAGAGTTAGTTCTTACCAACTATCATAAAAAGATAACAACAGCAGCTGGTAAATGAATTGCAAAAGTAAGAGACAGAAGAGGAAGTCTAGTAAATAGGTAATATTAATATAATGGTCAAGAAAAGATATAAGAGCCCAGGTACTCAAGTAAACACATGCTGCAGCAGGATAGAAAATTTAGAACCTAAGAAACATTCTAATTATATTTATATAACTATAAAATGAGACGTTTTCTTAAGATCTGCCCAAATAATTTATACAATGATTCATAACTATTCTAGTCTATAGAACCACCTTACCTTAACAAAAGCAAAGAATCTCCCCCAAAAAACACACACAGCCCTGTTTCATAGTAACCGCAGGTCTGTAACTTCTTTAAGGTGGAACGTGGCCAAAGTGAAATCACAAAGTTCAGGGACCAAGACTATCACAGCAGCCAAATATAATGCCTGATACTATAAAAACTGCTAAAAAAGCATAGTGCAAAAACTATCAAGATTTACTAAGTACAGAGTAGGCATCAGAATCATGGAAGAACATGTTAAAACAGATTTCTGGGCTCTATCCCCAAGTTTCTGATCCAGTAGGGCTGGGATGGGGCCTGTAATTTTGCATTTCTAACAAGCTCCTGCTTATCCTGGGACACCCTTCTATTTATTCCTTACAGCAACCTTTCAAAAGATAAAAAATGTTTTCAATCCACTTCTCTCCCTTGAGGCCTGCAGATTTGGCTGCAGTGATCCCTTTGTCCTAAGGGTTCACTGCCTTTATTTTCTCACTCTGTAGGCTAAATGCAAAGTAGAAGAGTGCCCCAACCTCATTTCTGCCTTGTTTCCAAAACATGTCTATAGCCTCCAAATTATTTTGAATAGCAAGCTATAGTTGGGGCTTTCCAGGTGGCACTAGTGATAAAGAACCCGCCTGCCAATGCAGGGGATGGAAGAGACATGGGTTTGATCCCTGAGTTGGAAAGATCCCCTGGAGAATCCCATGGATGGGGTGTCCGGCAAGCTACAGTCCACTGGGTCGCAAAGAATCGGACACAACTGAAGCAACTCAGCACAGTACACAAGCTATAGGAACATGAGAACAGAGAAGAGATGAGGCAAAGTAACAAACATATTTGGTACTTAACAGATTTTGATGTGTCACAAGGTATGAAAAATCATGCATAAATTGATACAGCCACTATGGAGAACAGTATAGAGATTTCTTAAAAAAATTAGGAATGAAACTACCATATGATCCAGCAATCCCACTACTGTGCATATACCCTAAGGAAACCATAACTCAAAAAGACACATGCACCCCAATGTTCACTGCAGCACTATCTGCAATAGCTAGGACATGGAAGAAACCTAGATGTTGCCAGATGAATGGATAAAGAAGTTGTGGTTCAGTTCAGTTCAGTCACTCACTCGTGTCCGACTCTTTGCAACCCCATGAACCCCAGCATGCCAGGCCTCCCTGCCCATCACCAACTCCTGGAGCCTACCCAAACTCACGTCCATTGAGTCGGTGATGACATCCAACCATCTCATCCTCTGTCATCCCCTTCTCCTTCTGCCCTCAATCTTTCCCAGTATCAGGGTCTTTTCAAATGAGTCAATACTCTTCGCCAAAGTATTGGAGTTTCAGCTTCAACATCAGTCCTTCCAATGAATACCCAGGAGTGATCTCCTTTAGGATGGACTGGTTGGATCTCCCTGCAGTCCAAGGGACTCTCCAGAGTCTTCTCCAACACCACAGTTCAAAAGCATCAATTCTTCGGTGCTCAACTTTCTATATAGTACAACTCTCACATCCATACATGACTACTGGAAAAACCATAGCCTTGACTAGATGGACCTTTGTTGGCAAAGTAATGTCTCTGCTTTTTAATATGCTGTCTAGATTGGTCATAACTTTCCTTCCAAGGAGTAAGGGCCTTTAATTTCATGGCTGCAGTCACCATTTGCAGTGATTTTGGAGCCCAGAAGAATAGTCAGCCACTGCTTCCCCATCTATTTGCCATGAAGTGATGGGACCAGATGCCATGATCTTAGTTTTCTGAATGTTGAGCTTTAAGCCAACTTTTTCACTCTCCTCTTTCACTTTCATCAAGAGGCTCTTTAGTTCTTCTTCACTTTCTGCGGTAAGGGTGGTGTCATCTGCATGAGGTTCTTGATATCTCTCCCAGCAATCTTGATTCCAGCTTGTGCTTCATCCAGCCCAGCATTTCTCATGATGTACTCTGCATAGAAGTTAAATAAGCAGGGTGACAATATACAGCCTTGACATACTCCTTTTCCTATTCGGAACCAGTCTGTTGTTCCATGTCCAGTTCTAACTGTTGCTTCCTGACCTCCATACAGATTTCTCAAGAGGCAGGTCAGGTGGTCTGGTATTCCCATCTTTTGAAGAATTTTCCACAGTTTATTGTGATCCACACAGTCAAAAGCTTTGGCATAGTCAATAAAGCACAAATACATGTTTCTCTGAAACTCTCTCGCTTTTTCGATGATCCAGCAGATGTTGGCAATTTGATCTCTGGTTCCTCTGCCTTTTTTTAAAACCAGCTTCAACATCTTACATATACACAATGAAATAGTACTCAACTATAAAAAGGAATGCTTTGAGTAGGTTCTAATGAAGTGGATGAACCTAGAGCCTATCATTCAAAGAGAAGTCAGTCAGAAAGAGAAAGACAAATATCCTGTATTAATGTATATATATATGGAATATAGAAAGATGATACTGATGAACCTATCTATAGTGCAGCAACAGAGATGCAGACATAAAGAACAGACTTTTGGACACAGTGAAGCAGAGAGATGGTGGGATGATTTGAGAGAGTAGCACTGAAACATGTATATCACCATATGTAAAGCAGATAGTGGGAATTTGCTGTATGACTTGGAACCCAAAGCCCATGCTCTGTGACCAGCTAGAGGGGTGGGATGGGGAGGGAGGTGGAAGGAAGGTTTAAGAGGGAGGAGACATATGTAAACCTATGGCTGATTCATGTTGGTGTATGGCAGAAATCATCACAATATTGTAATTATCTTCCAATTTAAAATAAAATTTAAAAACAATACTGTGCATAAAAACCCAAACAGTACTGTGCAAAAAAACCCAAACAGATGACTTCTTCCTGATAAGAGAAGGGTATTTCTTGCACAGACTCCTCTTCAAAGGTGTTCAAAATCATTACTTCTTTTGTGATCTCTACAGATCAATAATTAGACACATGCCAAGTAAAAATTCAATTTAAAAATTAAAAGAATTTGCATCTAAAATGAAAAATCATAAATTTACAAAAAGCATACTGTTCAAAGGAAATAAAGTATAGATTTTAGTCACTGATTCACTCATCAAAATGGTATCTAAATTTTCTGTCTCAGTCATCTCCTGCCTTTTTCTAAATTAGTATAAAGAGTGTGACCTCTCCTTCATTCTTACAATGAAGTGAAGTGAAAGTCACTCAGTCGTGTCCGACTCTTTGCAACCCCATGGACTATACAGTCCATGGAATTCTCCAGGCCAGAATACTGGAGTGGGTAGCCTATCCCTTCTCCAGGGGATCTTCCCGACCCAGGGATCAAACCCAGGTCTCCCACATTGCAGGCAGAGTCTTTACCAGCTGAGCCACAAGGGAAGCCCAGTCACAATATAATTTCTGAAAGGTATCATAGTATCAGAGCTAATTTCAATCATAAGAAACAGGGCAGTCACCATAAGAATATCAGTAACTTATATGCTATATAATAAGGAGACCTGTATACAATGAACAGTGGGAAATTAGAGAAGAATATTAGCATTATTAGTGTTCAGGAACTTGCTTTTGTGAAACATTCTCACAGTTGCTGGTACTTACAAAAGTGGAGTGAAGCCTATGTGACAGATAACAGACAATGCTTTACAATTCATTACTGCAGTGGTCTCCAAATTTGGTTGCCCAGACGCCAAAGGGATGTAAAATCTAATCCACTTTAAAGGGAGAAAATATTAGAGCTTCCACTTGTATTTAATCTTATATCATTTTTAACTTATATTTTTGTAAACCTTTTAAAAACAATAACACTGATATTGTAGCATGTATGTATATGTTTCTCAGTCACTAAGTCATGTCCAACTGTTGTGATCTCATGGACTATATACAGGCCACCAGACTCCTCTGTCTATGGAATTTTATTGGCAAGAATACTAGAGTGTGTTGTCATTTCCTTCTCCAGGGGATCTTCCTGACCCAGGGATCGATTCTGCATCCCCTGCACTGGCACACGAATTCTTTACCACTGAGTCACCAGGAAAGCCCATGTATGTATATATTGTATAGTAAAAATATTTTTATACACACACTATTTATATACAGCCATTTATTTATAAATTGTATCAGGGAGGGCTTGATGATAGAGATTAATGATATACATTTACACAGAAAGGCAACACAGACTAGAAATCAAGAATATGGGTTCAGTCTGCTTTATCACTTTTAAGCCAGTGGCCCGGGGCATTTCCCCAATCTCCCTAAATGGACTTCCTTGTCTGCAAATAGATAATTATTGTATATTCTTAGCTCCTAGGGTTGCTATGAGGAGTCCATACCAGAGTGTGTGCAAAGTGCTTACAATTGTGGAAGAAAAAGTAAATGCTAAATAAATGTTTTCTATTATTTTAGTATATAAATCCACAAATAGAAGCTTGAGAAGTCCTACAGTAACAAAAGCAAATTAGCTATTTCCCAGTTTTTCCATAGAAAAACTTTTTTCTATGGAATAACTATTAATGTTCTCTGCTACTCCAGTTGTATGCTTATTGCTACTATTTTCCAGAAAGAACTAAAGCTTGTTTTTACAGCATCAAGTCTTTAAATAACTGAACTATGAAACTATGAAAAATCTCAACATACAGGAAAATACCTCAATAATTATAATTTAACAGCAAGAACTCTTTTGCACCTACTCTCTTCAGTTTACTTTGTCCCACCTGTCCTTTTGGGTGAATGCCAAGTGATCCTTCAGTCAAATTATGTTGTACTTGTACATTTGTCCATGTAAAGCGCTACTCAATAGATCATTTTAATCAAATTTAACGTGCTCTAAAATGTTAGATGTATCCTATTATAAAGATGGGCTTCCCTTGGTGGTTCAGACGGTGAATAATCTGCCTGCAATGCAGGCCACCAGGGTTCAATCCCTGGGTTAGAAAGATCCCCTGGAGAAGGGAATGGCAACCCACTACAGTATTCTCGCCTGGAGAATCCCATGGACAGAGGAGCCTGTCGAGTTACAGTCCATGGGGCTGCAGACAGTCAGACACAACTGTGAGCTTAGCACACGCATTACAAAGATAAACATGAAAAGTCTTACTGTGGGTCGCTTATAAAACGAAGCCTTTTGAAGGAAGTTATATAATTTTATTGTTTTTATAATCCTGTGGCTTGAGAAGTTCCTGTCAAATATCTCTAGTTAGCAGAAAATAAAAACAAACCATGGTAAGCAGCCTCTAACGTGGCTCATAATAGTCCCCACATCCTCTTATTCCTGCTCCAATGTAACCGCCTCCCCTGAGAATCAGCTAGACTTAAGGACTCATTTTAGACAAACAGAACAAAGCAAAAAAGGGATGAAACGTCACTTTCAAGATGTGGTTACAAAAAGACTTTGATTTCCATGTTGTCTGCTCTTCCCGCTTCCTCTCTCTCCCCACGCTACACTCTCCCTGCCCCTTTAGCTCCCCTCTCACTCAATGAGTGAAACGCACTGCCCCATGGAGACAGCCATGTGACAGAGAACCAACATCTCCAACCAATGACCAGTGAGGACCTGGGGGGCCAAGAGCCACATACGTCAGCCTTGAAGTGGATCCTCCCCAAATTAGCCTTGAGATGACTGCAGTATCACCTGACATCTTTTTGTTTTATTTCTGTTTTATTCCTGCCACACCACTCAGCGTGCAGGATCTTAATTCCCTGACCAGGGATCAAACTTGTGACCCCAGGATTGGGAGCATGAAGTCTTAACCACTGGACCTCCAGGAAGTACACCAGCTGACATCTTAACTGCAGCTTGTAAAAGGCTCAGAGCCAGGAAACCCAGCTAAACTGCACCTGGATTTCTGATGCACGGAAACTGTGAGATGGTAAAACCATGAGTGACTTAGTAAACCATTAAGTTGGGGAGAATTTATTATATAATAGATAATAATACATAAGTTGAAATTTTAACTTAGAAAACTTAAGAAGAATGCATGCAGTTAGTTATTCCTTCAGAAGACCTTCCCTGGTGGCTCAGTGGTAAAGAATTCGCCTGCCAGTGAAGGAGATGTGGGTTCGATCCCTGGGTCAGGAAGACTCCCTAGAGAAGGAAATGGCAACCACTCCAGTATTCCTGTCAGGGAAATCCCATGGACAGAGGCTCTGGCGGGCTATAGTCCATGGGGTCGCAAGTGTCAGAAATAACTTAGCAACTAAACAACACCAACAACAACATTCCTTTACAAACAGTACTCCATGAAATTCAAAACTCAGTGATCCTTTTTTAAAATGTATTATCTACTATTTTTTTCTGACCCTACTTTTGCCTATTTTCTTAGGTGACTCTCCTTGTTTCAGACAGATATATCTGTGTGGTTAAAACTAAGTCTTCTGAAAGGGGTACAGATAAATGATGACAAAGGTGTTTTTCAGGTAGAATAGCTAAGAAAAACTGAAATACAAGGTACAATCAGATTTTTCAAAGAAATTATTATGTATATATAAATTTATATATAAATTATTTATATTTATATACATATAAAACAAACTGATTAAGAACAAAAACTGAAACTATTCAAAATCACATGAATGAAAAGAAGAATAGATAAAAAGGAAGAGAAAGTAAAAAAAGGTAAAACTTTTTAAAATATAAAAGAAAAAGCAGGAAAAGTAAAAACAGAAAACAAAGTTCATATACACTAGAAATTTAATAAAATTTCCAGCCACTTAGTAGGCAATAATAATGTCAATTCTCACTGCCTGCTACTGCTGGGTTCAGGGCCACAAAATCATTCAATAATTTCATTTAAATTACCTGTTAATCAAGTACCTTCACTGTCCAAAATATCTTCAGTATTAACAGAACATGTAAACTTAACTGTAATCAACACGTCAGTCTAAGCAGGTCACAAATTCGGCATATACTGACACTTAGTCTCCTTGATCTTGAGTCAAAAGACAATGACCTAGAGAGCAAAAGCCATACATCCTGTTCCTAATCTAAAACATCCCCAGTCCTCCAATTTCAGTTTTAGAACAGCTCTGGAAATTTTCCAGATATTTATTCTCTTGTCCAAGCACTGCATACAGTATACACTTTAAGTGCTACCTTCTTAATGAGTTCTGCCATGACATCCTATTTAAAGCTACAGCTGTGGCTATCCATTATCTACCTGTCTGATCCCCCTTTCCCTGCTTAGTTTGTTTAGTCTGCCTTCCCACAAGGCCCATTAGAATGTTAGCAAGTGCTTGAAGATTTATATAATTTTGTCTGTTTTGTTCCTGATGTATTCCAAGGTCTACTTGAGTATCTGGCATACAGCAGATACCCAATACTAGCTCAATATCAAATGAATGAATAAACTAGAAAAGAAAATGCTTTCTCATATGACCAAAAACAAAGGGCATGTGAGAAAAAAATTAAGCTTCCAATCAGCATTTTCAAATGCTAAATATTATCCTAAACTTTTTTTTAAAAAAAAAAAAGCAATATTGCTAGTTTTTTAAGGAACCTGCATACTGTTCTCCATAGTGGCTGCACCAATTTATATTCCCACTAACAGTGTAGGAGAGTTTCTTTTTCTCCTCACCTCCAGCATTTATTGTAGATTTTTTAATAACTGGCACTATGATCAGTGTGAAGTGATACCTCATTGTAGTTTTGATATGCATTTCTCTAAAAATTAAAGAATTACCTTCTCCAGGAATAATTAGTGATGTTGAGCATTTTTTCATGTGTTTGCTGGTCATCTGTATGTCTTCTTTGATGAAATGTCTGTTTAGGTCTTCTGCCCATTTTTGATTAGGTTTTTTTTTTATACTAAGCTGCATAGAGCTACCATATGACCCTGCAATCACACTCGTAGACATATATCTGGAGAAAACCATAATTTGAAAGGATACATGCACCCCGATGTTCACTGCAGCACTATTTACAATAGCCAGCATATGGAAGCAACTTAAATGCCCATCAACAGAGAAATGGATAAAGAAGATGTGGTACATAACAATGGAATATTACTTAGCCATAAAAAGGGATGAAAATATTGCCATTTGCAGAGACATGGATGGATCTAGAGATTGTCATACAGAGTGAAGTCAGAAAAACAAATACTGTATAATATTGCTTATATGTGGAATATAGAAAAACGGTACAGATGAAAAAAAGCAGAAATAGAGTCACAGATGTAGAGAACAAACTTACAGTTATCCAGAAGGGAAGGGGGAGATGGGACAAACTGGGAGATAGGGACTGACATATATACACTACTATGTATAAAATAGGCTTCCCAGGTAGCGCAGAGGGTAAAGAATTTGCCCACAGTGCAGAAGACCGAGGTTGAATCCCTGCGTTGGGAAGATCCCCTGGAGAAGGGAAAGGCAACCCACTCCAGTATTCTTGCCTAGAGAATTCCATGGACAGAGGAGCCTGGCAGGCTATAATCCATGGGTTGCAGAGTCAGACACGACTGAGCAACTAACACACACGTAAAATAATAACTGATGAAGACCTACTGTATAGCACAAAGAACTCTATTCAATTATCTGTGGTGACCTAAATGGGAAGGAAATCAAAAAAAGAGTGGCTATATGTACACACATAACTGATTCACTCTGCTGTACAGCAGAACTAACACAACATTGTAAAGACTATACTGTGATAAAAAGTTTTTAATTCAAAATACTTTTAAAAGCAATACTTTGATTCAAAAAATCACAAGAAATTAAGTATTTTAACATTTCTGAGTAAGGTTCCCTAAGAAACTCAGGAAGTTTCCTAATGATGCCCACTGGAGATGTATAATAGTATTAATATTCACTTTAAAAAACAGACACTGAAGAAATACAAATCAAGACACAGCTGTAATGAACTGAAGACAGCAAACTGGTCCAAAAACTCAGAATTAAAAACCTATTCCTTAACACTTGCAATACATTATAGTCTCTAAGATCAGTCCTGTCCAATAGAAATAAATTGTGAGTTAAAATTTCCTAGGAGTCACATTAAAAAGTAAAAAGAAACAAGTAAAACAAATTTTGTATTTCATGTAACTCAGTGTGTATGTCCATAATATAACCATTTCCAACAGATAATCAAGATTTCAAAGTTTAAATGTTTTATATTTATATAAATCTTCCAAATCTGAAGTACATTTTACACATATAACACAGAAACAAGTAAAACAAATTTTGTATTTCATGTAACTCAGTGTGTATGTCCATAACCATTTCCAACAGGTAATCAAGATTTCAAAGTTTAAATGTTTTATATTTATATAAATCTTCCAAATCTGAAGTACATTTTACACATATAACACACTTCAATTTTAAGTGCTCAATACACAAACATACTAGTAGCTACCATACTGTACAATGGACTTCTAGATTCTTTTGGGTACTATTAAAACACAGAAGCATGCTATATTTGCTTTTAAATATTAATATTAAAAGAAATACAAAGAGAAAGATATCATCTTCTGTTTTTAAACATTAAAGGTTAACTATCACACTAATAGAATTCTAGGTTCTTTAAACATAAGCTTTGTTTTATAGTTTTTATTTTCATTACAAAATATTTGGAATTCTATTAAAATTTAAAAGACTGAATAAAAATTCCACTGAAGTATAAATTATACAGCCATGCATGCTTACTTTGTTTGGCACAGTGATAATGATAACACCTCACACACTAGAGCACTTAATATCTTATGATGAGGTAAAAAGATTAAAATAACTTGTAATTCTAGAAACTATTATGCAATCAAATACATTCAAACAGGCTGTCAATTATCTGCATAAGCTTACTTAATACCTGCCTATATATAACACACTACTGGAACAGATCTTTCCCATTGAATGCACTTTTAATAATTAAATGAGTTTTTGCTGTTTTTTCATATTTAAATATTTTTATAATTGTGACAGAATAAAAAATATATTTGTTCTTCATCCCTGGTTCCTGGCATAGAGCTCTTAAAACTCTCGGAACTTCCTCAGTGACAGTGTTCTTTTCTCCTTTGATCACACCTGAGTTCACACTAATGAGATGAGTAAGGGTGGGGCCTCCAGGCAGCCTCAAGATGGAGCTGGTCACCAAAAGGACCAAGTGATTAGAGAATTGGAAACTTTAGTACCTCTCACCTGACCTCTGGGAAAACTGAGCTCTGTAAAAACTCCTCAACTTAAGAGATTCAGAGAGCCAGTGAACACATCACGGTGTGGGAGGTGCTGGGAGGGTGGCATGCCCAGAGAGGGCATGAAAGCTTCATGCCCCTTCTATCAAACCCTGTCCTGTACATCTCTTCCATTTGGCTGTTCCAGAGAGCCATTGAAGCAAATTTTCTTTTTTTATTGAAGTACAGATGATAAACAATATTATCTAACTTACAGGTGTACAATAGTGGCTAACAATTTTTAAAGGCCCTGGTCTACTTATAGTTATTACAAAATATTGGCTATATTCCCTGTGTTGTACAATATATCCTTGTAGCTTAACAGTTTCTACCTCTTAGTACCCTATGCCCACTATCTTGCCCCTCCCAGCACTTCCCTCTCCCCACTGGTAATCACAGTTTGCTCTCAATATTGTGACTCTGCTTCCTTTTTGTATTATTCACTAATTTGTTGTATGTTTAGATTTCACACGTCAGCAGTATCATACAGTATTTGTCTTTCTCTGTCTGACTTATTTCACTTAGCAGCATAATACCCTCAAAGTGCATCCATGTTGCTGCAAATGGCAAGATTTTACTCTTTTTATGGCTAAGTCATATTCTACTGTATACCACATCTTCTTTACCCATTCATCTATTGGTGGATGCTTAGGTCGCTTCCATATCTTGGCAACTTTAAATGCTGCTGCTATGAACCTGTGGTGCGTGTATGGTTTGAATTCATGTTTTCGTTTTATTCAGATACATACCCAGCAAATTTTCAAATCTGAGGAAAGAGCCATGGGAATCTCAGATTCAAGGCCCGTCAGTTAAAGTTCATAAACATAACCAGAGATTTGTGGCTGGCATCTGAAGCAAGGGCGGTATAATGGGACTGAGTCCTTTAACTCATGGATTTGATACCATCTCCAGGTAGAGAGTGTCAGAATTGAACTCCTGGAAATGCAGTTGGGTGCTAGAAAACTGAAAAACTGCTTGGTGTCAGAAAACACCCCAGAGTAATAATATTTATAATGTGATATATCAATTAATAACAAGACTAATTTTGTTATGTAGATTTTTAATATTAAAAAATCTAACCTTTTTTAAGCTAAAAATGAACCAATCTTAATTTATAAGTTCTGAAAGGTAGCTATCTAAAACTATTCTAGTTTTTTTTTTGAATCATTTCATATTTTTTTTCCTTTTTTTTTTAAATTTTATTTTTAAACTTTACAATATTGTATTGGTTTTGCCAAATATCGAAATGAATCCACCACAGATATACATGTGTTTCTAGTTTCAAAAAGTGAAAGTGCACACTAATCTTTTTTTAAACATTTTATAATACCAAAACTTTCCAAATTAACCACATATGCTCTTCCAGTCCCACCTCTAACTCTCCCTGAAATAATCCCTCTGAATTAATATATTTCTTAACCTAAAACACTGTTAAACAATTATTAGTTCCTCAGTAATACTAAAAATCAGAGGAAAACAGCACCGTTAGTATAATAACTTAAAATTATAACCTTTCAACACAGTACAGGGTTTAGCGTTACAAGTTATTTCCAATTTAATTGATGGACTGAATTATGAAACTGAACAGGGCACTCATCTACATAACACTAGACACTCTGAGCTGACACGGAGTCTGATCAAACTAATACTGTAAATGATTAAGAAAATGTACAACAATATTTTTAGGAAATCTATTCAGTCTAGAGAATATAATTTCCTTTACAAAGAGTATCAAATATATGAACATAAAATGCTATTTATTCCATAATTCATGTGCAAGTAATAAGTTATGGAGTAAATAAAACTTATGTTAGAATACTGATCTTCAAGATCCTAAGTAAATATACTGGCAACTAAATCATTTAGACAATCTTGAGAGGATTAAAATGAACAATTTATCACTAATAATCTAGAGCATTACTTTTCAATGCTTTACTAAAAAACTAAAAGTAGTTTTATAGCTTAATTTTGTTGTGTATATTGTGTGTCTTTGTAGTGGAAGAGAGAAAAAATGGTGATGCTGAGAGAATGAATTACTCAGTATAATAAAGTGACCCTTAATAAATGACAACTACTTTGTTACATTCTAATAAGTAAAACTAACAATCCATCAACTTCATTTCATTTACTCTACTAAATACTTTTTAAGTTGAGAACAATGTAAAATAGGAATACCCTGTCATCTGTAGTTCTAAAAGTGAACAAATAAATTTGACTGTTTTGAACTGAAGCCATGATTTTGGTATTACTGGAACTGAACTCAATTCAAAATGATTTAAACCGAATGAGAAGAGATTATTATCTCAGTAAGCAGAAATCAGTTGATGCAGAGACAGTCAAAAAAAAAAAGACTAAAGAGTTATTATCTGATCTAATAAGTACTAAGAAATCACTGTTAAACTTCTAAGCTAGAGAAAAACATTCTCAAAGTGATATGCATGATGAATTAGAGCAGAAAAATGTAAAAGTGATAATCTACCCATAAAATAATAAATACCTAGATTAAAATGGAACAATAACTAGAACAGATAAGTGGAAGGGGGGGAGGAATTAATTCTAAAAACACAAAATTTCATTTATAGCAGGGGTTAACACACTACAGCCCGATACTTGTTTTTGTGCAAACAAAGTTTTATTGAAACACAGCCATGACCATTACTCCACATACTGTCTGTGGCTGCTTGGCACTACAATGGGAGTGATGAGTAGATACAACAGAGATTATATGGCCCACAAACATCTAAAATATTGATTAGCTAACCTATGTTAGTTTCCTAGGGCTGCTGTAATAAAGTACCATAAACTAAATGGCTTAAAATAACAGAAATTTATTCTTTCTCAGGTCTGGAGGCTATAAATCTGAAATCAAGTGTTAGGAGGGCCATGCTCTCTGAAAGGCTCTAGGGGACAATCTGTTTGATGCCTTTGTCTTGGTTTCTGGGATCATCAGCAATCCTTGTCATTCCTTGACTTCTAACTTCATAACTCCAATCTCTGCCTCCACTGTCACATGATAATCTTCCCCCACACCTGCCTTTCCACATGGTTTTCTCCTCTCTTACAAAGACACCAGTCATACTGGACTAAGGACCCATGCTACTCCATATGCTCCTCTTAAATAACTACATCTGAAACAAACTCATTTCCAGATAAGGTCACACTATGAGGTTCTGGGGGTTAGGACTCCAAAATATTTAGGGAGTGGGATACATTTCAACCCTTAACCTGGTCCTTTACATTAAAGTCTGCCAACTCCTGACTTAGAAGACTTAAAAAAAAGAAGAAATAGGTCCACACGTGCCACTGAGGATTTCAAAGCAAAGATCTGGGATTTTGTTTTAGATAAACTAAGCTGAAAACAAGAGTCCTCAAAAGACATCAGGCAGAAAGCCATACATGTAGGTCAGAATCTGCACTGACTTAGAGATGGAAGAAATAAGAGTAACCTAAAAACAGATGAGGAGTTTCAAGGTAAATGTTTTATGTAAGTATTGAAAGTGTTAGTCACTCAGTTGTATCCAACTCTTTGCAACCCCATGGACTGTAGCCCTCCGGGCTCCTCTGTGAATTGAATTATCCTAGCAAGAACACTGGCGTGGGTTGCTATTTCCTTCTTCAGGGGATCTTCCTGACCCAGGGATCGAAACCAGGTCTCCTGCACTGGTGGCATATTCTTTACCATTTAAGCACCCAGGGATACAGCAGGTCAAAAATTGATCTTTAGAGAATGCTACTGTTACATAACAATGTGATTAGACAACAGTGTGATAAGAAGATGTCACTGTTATACAACATTAGATAATAATGTAGAAAAAAATGTAATTTAGTATTATATAAACTAAAAGAGAAGCAGTGTCAACAGTGACAAATACAACAAAAAGGTTGAACAGACCTAAAAGATTTGGTAAGAATGAGATCATAATCAAATAAAGAAAACAATTTCTACAAAGAAAACTAAAAGGGACACCAGAGCAGGGGTAAGGTGAGAATCCTTAAAAAAAAAAAAAAAAGCATTATTTATTTGTACAGTGGTTACAGTAGACTATGACGCCGGTGACCCCCAATAAACCACATATGCTGGCATTCATATTTTCATATAATCCTCTCCCACACAAACTCTGAATTCAGCCAATTAACTTTGTTTTAAACCAATTTGATATTAACAGGTATTGGCATGCAGGGGTATAATAAGCACTTTCACACGGGAACTTGTTTTCTTAGAACACTGCCACCTGGAAGGCCAGCTGTCATGTCATGAGGAAGTCTGAGCTAGACCCCTGAATGATGACACGTTAGTAACTGCCAAATGGAGAGACTGAAGGTAAAAAAGTCATTTGAGATATTTCAGCCCAAAAGAGATCACAACTGAATACAACTGCCACCATGACCCTGGGCCATAACTACGGGAACAGAAAATGTACCCAGCAAAGCCCGGTCAACCCAGAGAACCAGGACAAATAACAAATTGTTGTTGTTTTAGACGACAAAATGTGGTGGTGGTTTATAAAACAGAAATAGGTGACATAGAACAGAATATATGTTTGAGAAACGTAAGTACATGAGGCCAAGGATTCTTATAAAACTAGGAAGACATATATGTGTGAAAAAAAGAAAAAATCATGCTAAATACAAAGGGCAAAATTAAAGCATAAAGAAAAAAACTAAAGATGAGGAAAATGGAGTTGAGTCATACAAGGAATAATGGGAAAATTCAAGACTATAAACTTGGTCACGCTGTTACAAGAGAGTATCAGTGAAAAAGGGTCTCCACCTACTTCATCACTTTCATCTACTTCGATTCCACCATCTTTGTCATCATCCATTTGTTTATGTATTGTTTGAAGAGCTTCCAGACTAAATCTATCTTCTTCTGTGAAGCATGGTGGACTCAGTGACATGCATGGATCTGAAATAAAACAAAGGGCAATTACTAACCTGCCACCCCAAAACACAGGCTATAATCAAGACAGTTGAATTTCAAACAAAACCAACAAATTAAATTTCAGACTAAGTCAAACTAAGATGCTTTAAGAATTCTATCTAGTAGGATATTCTTCACATCAAAAGTATAGTATATGAACATACTGACTAAAAATAAATAATCCAACTTAATTGATATCAAACTACAACCAATACTAAATTCAAGTTGTCCACATTCTTATACATCTTCAACAATCATCTTATTCAACTCATGATATTTGTAAATTAATCCCCCAAAAAACAGATAAACTCCCTCCTTAAAAACTAAAAAAAAAAAAAAAGAAAATCACAGAGCACAAGGGGTTTTCTTGTATAGGCCAGTCTAAAATGTAAGTCCTTAGGGCAACATCACAAAGAATACAAGAAAAAGAAATGTAGAACATTGACATGATCCTTAGAAATGTCTTTATCATTTTTCTAACAGATTCTAAGAGTCCATCATATGACTCTCTAAATGTGTAACTTCTTAGATTCAACGAGGAAAAACTGAATTTTAAAAACCTTGTTCTTCATATTTTTCTTAACATAAATTTATTGCCTAAATAATTTTGTACGGAAATGAGTGAATCCTCACATGTAGATTGTCAAAAAATAACAATTTATAGAGAATATGTAATTTTTCATGACTTAAAATGAGATTAATAAAAATTACCTCTTGCTGACCTCAAATAGTAAACAGCCTATACACCAAAATGGAAAAGTACTGTCAAAGCTTCACTCATACCCAATCTGGCTGACTGGCAGATTGACAAATTCCAAGAACTGATTTATACCAAGTCACTAAAATAGTAAAATAATATCCTTTTAAAATGTCATCAAATCCACATGTATTTCCACAAATAGTGTGGTCTTAAAGTTTTTAAAGTCAAAGCTTTGGTTTTTCCAGTAGTCATGTATGGATGTGAGAGTTGGACCATAAAGAAGGCTGAGAGCCAAAGAACTGATGCTTTTGAATTGTGGTGCTGGAGAAGATTCCTGAGAATCTCTTGGACTGCAAGGAGATCAAACCCGTCAATCCTAAAAGAAATCAACCCTGAATATTCACTGGAAGGACTCTTGCTCACCTGAATTGATTGCAGTTATAATGGCTCGCTGATGCTAAGTCACTTCAGTCGTGTCTGACTCTGTGTGACCCCATAGATGGCAGCCCAACAGGCTCCACCATCCCTGGGATTCTCCAGGCAAGAACACTGGAGTGGGTTGCCATTTCCTTCTCCAATGCATGAAAGTGAAAAGTGAAACTGAGCGACTTCACTTTCACTTCACTTTCACTATAATGGCCTAAGAGTATCTAATTCTGCACTGAGGAAAAAAAACAAGAAGTCAGTTGTGGAGATCAACTAGTAACTTCCTTTAAAAACAAAACAAAACAATTTACACCTCTATTACCTACATGTTCTACTTACAGACCATTTTGGCAATTTAACATTTTTAACAGTTTTAAATCAAAACCTAATTTTCATTCCTTTAGTCTTGAAAAGGAAGGAAACAGAAAAGCCTATAAAAATAAGAAAATGAAATTATAAGTTATGTGACATAAATGTGTAAATATTTAAAACTCTGATAACCATTTGCTAAAAATCTAAGAACTTATAAAAATAATGGTCAATTATAATCCCTAATTCACAAAACAATCCAGAACCCTGAGATGCCCCAACTTTTCCTGAATGGATGCAAAATAAAATATAAGCTCTCGGGTATCACCACCACATATGGCATAAAGAAGATTATGTGTAAAATGTGTTATTGCCTCTCAGACATATTTTTATACATATTTTATTTTGCAAATAAGCATGTGAAGTGAAAGTTTATTATAACTAGCACATAAGGAAAGGTTCAGCATCACTCACTCTGATTAAATAGGCCTTGTTGTTAAACTCTCTAAGCAAAGTCAACAGTGAGGACGGTAGAAATGTTAAAAAGTAGAGAAAAGGAGGAAGTCCTATAATCTGGAAAAAACTCATATGTAAACAAAATTGTATTTTTTTAACTTAAATTAATAAAACACTATCAGAATCTACCTCTGAATTTAACTTCTTCATGACGTATTTCATAAAAACCAACTCTGAGTACTTCTTTCTCTGAATGTCATTCAATCCATTCAACAAATATCTACTGAGCACTACCATGTGTCAGGCATTGGAAATAGCAGTGAACAACAGAGAGAAAAATTTCTCACAAAACTTACATTCTAATGCAGGAGATGAGCACAACAAGGTAAATAAGCAAAATGAATAGCATGTTGTTTTTAGTAACAAAATATTAGAAACAACCTCAACTTTTACTAGTAGCTGCTAACTGCTGCTGCTAAGTCGCTTTAGTCGTGTTCGACTCTGTCTGACCCCATAGACAGCAGCCCACCAGGCTCCCCCGTCCCTGAGATTTTCCAGGCAAGAGTACTGGAGTGGGTCGCCAGTGCTTTCTCTGGAATAGCATGTCAGGAGTGGTAAGTATTAAGGAACAACAGAACAAAGAGCAGATAATGAAATGTCAAGGAATTTGAAATTCTCAACTATAATCTTTATTCTCAAATCAGTCTTTAATGTTGTACCAGAATGGCCGAGTGGTTAAGGCATTAGACTTAAGTTCCAATGGATTTATATCCTCATGAGTTCGAACCCACTTCTGGTACAACAGGTCCTGCTTTTGGCTTCCCTGATAGCTCAATTGGTAAAGAAATCCGCCTGCAATACAGGAGACCCTGGTTCGATTCCTGGGTCAGGAAGATCTGCTGGAGAAGGGATAGGTTACCTACTCCAGTATTCTTGGGCTCCCCTTGTGGCTCAGCTGGTAAAGAATCCGCCTGCAATGCGGGAGACCTGGGTTTGATCTCTGAGTTGGGAAGATCCCCTGGAGAAGGGAAAGGCTACGCACTCCAGTATTCTGGCCTGGAGAATTCCATGGACTGTACAGTCCATGGGGTCGCAAATAGTCAGACACGACTGAGCGACTTTCACTTTAACCTCTAATTGCTTAATGTGATTTTGTCCATATGACTAAGCTTATGAAAAGGGCAGGGGCCATGTTCTTCCATGTCTCACATGCTCATAATACCCACAACTTAGCTGGACACATTCTGGACCTCTGTAAATTCTGCTATTTCATACATTAACTAAATCACAAAGTTCTAGTCTTCTATACTGTGCAAACCACTGGCCAGCATTAAAGAGATAATAAGAGTATCCTGTACCTAAAAAAGCTCACAGGCTAGGGAAAGGCATGCTGTTGGCACTAAGAACATTAATTGTAGAGTGCTGTGAGAGCATGGAGGGACGGCACCTAATCCAGACTGGGAAAGAAGAGGCAGAACTTTTCTAGAGGTAAACACAGGGAGTTTTAAAGAACTGTATTGATGACCTTGGGAAGGAGAGAAATGCATGCATCATACATTCAGTGTCATGAAAAGAACACAAAACACTCACAGAAATGCAACTGGTTGATATGGCTGGCACAAATTACAATCAGAGGGGAAAAAAAATCAATAAACAAGAGACCAAATAGGAGATTGGTAAGAAGGGATAAAAACTCTAAAAGTCGTTTTTCCATACTAAAGAATTTGGATTTTTTACTCTGAAAACTATAAGAAGCCCACTAGGGATTTCAAGGAGAAGACCAACAAAATCAGATTCATATAGAGAGATCAATCTGGTGACAGCGGAAGACAAATGGAGACAAGACTGGGAGGCACAATCATCAGGAAGTGCTGCAGGAATCCTGGCAGCACTCAAGAGCCCATGCTCCCAAGGAATGGGAAGGTAAAGGACGAAGACTGCGCTAAGTTTGGTGTTTTGCCATGATGGAACAGCAGAAGGAAAGGAAAGACAGGAGCTGAGGATACGGCAACAATGATCCATTTTCCACATGAAATTCTGTTTCCATTTGGTACAGTGTCTTACGGCCTTTGAATTCTAACTTAGATGAGTTGTGAATTCTGAATCCCATTACTTGTTCTAAAAAAACATCTATTTCTGCTTAATTAACTATGCCAAAGCCTTTGACTATGTGGATCACAATAAACTGTGGAAAATTCTGAAAGAGATGGGAATACCAGACCACCTGACCTGCCTCTTGAGAAATATGTATGCAGGTCAGGAAGCAGCAGTTAGAACTGGACATGGAACAACAGACTGGTTCCAAATAGGAAAAGGAGTACGTCAAGGCTGTATATTGTCACCCTGCTTATTTAACTTATACGCAGAGCACATCATGAGAAATGCTGGGCTGGAAGAAGCACAAGCTGGAATCAAGATTGCCGGGAGAAATATCAATAACCTCAGAAATGCAGATGACACCACCCTTACGGCAGAAAGAAGAACTAAAGAGCCTCTTAGCTGACTTTATTTTTTTGGGCTCCAAAGTCACTGCATATGGTGATTGCAGCCAAAATTAAAAGACACTTACTCCTTGGAAGGAAAGTCATGACCAACCTAGACAGCATATTAAAAAGCAGAGACATTCCTTTGTCAACAAAGGTCCATCTAGTCAAGGCTATGGTTTTTCCAGTAGTCATGTACGGATGTGAGAGTTGGACTATAAAGAAAGCTGAGCGCTGAAGAATTGATGCTTTTGAACCGTGGTGTTGGAGAAGACTCTTGAGAGTCCCTTGGACTGCAAGGAGATCCAACCAGTCCATCCTAAAGGAGATCAGTCCTGGGTGTTCATCGGAAGGACTGATGTTGAAGCTGAAACTCCAATACTTGGGCCACCTGATGCGAAGAGCTGACTAATTTTGAAAAGACCCTGATGCTGGGAAAGATTGAGGGCAGCAGGAGAAGGGGACGACAGAGGATGAGATGGTTGGATGGCATCACTGACTCAATGGACATGGGTTTGGGTGAACTCTGGGAGTTGGTGATGGACAGGGAGGCCTGCCATGCTGCGGTTCATAGGGTCACAAAGAGTCGGACAGGACTGAGTGACTGAACTAAACTGAACCTGTTCCAACGTCTTTTTCATTTTTTTCTCAGTTGTTTTTCCTTCTAGGTTAATTCAGCACAACTGACCATTTTAACTCAAAGTAGGTGATCTAAATTTCTTTTAGAATATACAAACTGATATAAAAGAACTATGCAGTTAACGAATAGGGATTAATAGACAAATTTCAAAGACAACTGCTTAAATACCAAAATCTGTCTCCTTTGCCATCATACAGACATCTACCTTAGCTACCCAAAATGCACCATGTACTCTATAACCAGTTTCTCACTTAAACAAAAATCACCTGTTCATTTTTACACATGATAAGGAGTGCCTGTCCCTGGAAGGCCTTGTGCTTGGTGCAGACACCCACCAAAAATAAATTTCCTCCCCTTAGTGCCCTCATGTGTGTGTGTGTGCGCTAAGTCGCTTCAGTCGTGTCCGACTCTTTGCAACCCTATGGACTGTAGGCTGCCAGGATTCTCTGTCCATGGGATTCTCCAGGCAAGGATACTGGAGTGGGTTGCCATTTCCTTGTCCATGGGATCTTCTCAACCCAGAAAATAAACCTGTGTCTGTCTCCAGCATTGGCAGGCAGTTTCTTTAACACCAGTGCCACCTGGGAAGCTTTCAGTGCCCTCATCTTGTGTTAAACGCAACATGAAGCAATGTATCTTTTCAGCATTATGCTGAGCATTCCTTTCTCTTCTCTGAATCAAGAGCAGCACATTCCAGTGAGAAAAAAATAAAAAAGAAATCAGCTGAAACAGAGAAAGACTTAACCAACCAAAGTCAGCAATCAACACCATTGTTAAGTTCTATCCTGCTTTCCTTTACCCAAACAAATGCTCAGTCTGATTCTGCAGAAATAACTAATGAATTAAAATGATTTTACCTAGTAAGAAGCATCTAATGTATTCTAGAAGCCAAAGCTATTTTATGTACATAATATAATCCCTACAACGTTGTGTGAAGAACATATTCGTTTTTCAGATGAGGAAATGAGACTTATGAGTAACCTGCTAAAGATTACACCCCTAGAAATGACAGACTTGGGATTCACACCAGTCTTCAAATTCATGTTTGAGTGTCAGTACAATGAATATAAATACATCAGTGTTTCCCGTGTCAGAGAAGAATAAGGAATCGCTATCATAGATCATGCCCAAACCTGGCTGAGAAGCAGAGAAAACCAAGAAACACAATTGTATCCCATGGAAGAGGATCATTAGACACCTCATGAAAGACAGACACAATCTAAAATTCAGACCTACACTTCTTAGCTTTCTTCTCCTTTTGATAATAACGTACCTTTAACTCACACTCCCCTTGAACAAACCTTTACTATATTACCACAGTGATAGACATATATTGAAAGTTTGAAAATGAAAGTGTTAGTTGCTCAGTCATGTCTGACTCTGCTATCCCATGGACTGTGGCCCACCAGGCTCCTCTGTCCATAGAACTCTCCAGGCAAGAACACTGGAGTTGGTTGCCATTCCATTCTCCAGAGCATCTGTTTGACCCAGGGATCGAACCCGGGTCTCCCATATTGCAGGCAGATTCTTTACCGTTTGAGCCACCAGGGAAGAACTGAAAGCTTAAACATATATAAATATCAGAAGCCAAGTAAACTGCTGAATATAAGTTTTTACCTGGAAAAATGTAGAATGCCAGGCTTCAGTTTAGAAGCCAGGTATATAAAGGGTAAAAACAAAGTTAAACATGGCAAATGCAATGACAGACATGTAATAAATATATAATGGCAGCAAAACTTAGAACGTAGTCCTGCACAGCAAGAAAAAGATTTGAGAAGAAAGATACATTCACACTGAATCTTGAAAGATGAGCAAGTGTTCTCTAGGAAGACATCAATAGGCAAGAACATAAGCTGCTAATAGTTATTATACTAACAAACTAATGATGACAACAGCTATCAATTATGGAGTGTCTATTACACATCACATAAATCTATGTTACATATTATACATTTCACTTTGCCTATAAAATAGGCACTATTATTACCATTTGACAAGGTAATTAAGAGATAAGACTGACAGTATCAATGAAGGCCAGATTATGGAGGGATCTACAGATTACTATAAAGTGCCAAAAAGGGGAAAAAATATTAATAGATTACTCACTGAAACCCCCTATTTGCAGTTTCCCCAACCTGCAAAGCTCTTTTTCCCAAGTACACCCATTGTTGGTAACTCTTTTCATTCCAGCACAAATGTTTCTCCTCAGAGGTCATCTTCTTTCCTCACCTAAAATATTCCCCGCCTTTTCTATTTGCTATGTTTTTCTTCACAGCACTTAATCACAGCGCATATATTATGTATTTATTTCCTGACTTTCCACTCCTCCACTATAATGCAGTCATGAGATTATAGGCACTGCTCTTCCTTGAGTGCCTAGAACAGGGCCTGGCACATAGTCTGCACTCAAAAAATGCGTTCACTGAATTACTTACATAACTGGTTTCCAATATAAATTTTTGGAAGAGAAAAACTTTTCACGAAATTACTTGGCTGATTAGAAAACTAAGATGTAGAAAATGACAATAAAAATCCCTTACCTCTTTACGACACTGACGTTAGTCTAAGCAGTTAGTTGAAATCTATTAATATTACTCCTCCTTTCATGAAAACTATTCAGTAGTCTTCAAGAGCCTGAAGTATGAAATCTTATCTATCCACTGTCAAAGACAGCTGTATAAATACTTAATGAACAAAATATATAACACATTATAAAAAAATGGAAGGAGAACTTTAAAATATTTAAGATTCAAGGCTCTAAAACTTGAGCAGTAAAGATAAAATTTCATGAAGGCAAGGCCTAAGCTTGTTTTTACTGATTGTTGTTTTAGTCATTCAGTCATGTCCAACTCTTTGCAACCCCATGGATTGTAGCCCACCAGGCTCCTCTGTCCATGGGATCTCCCAGGCAAGAATACTGGATAGGGTTGCCATTTCCTTCTCCAGGGGATATTCCCAACTTAGGGATCAAACCCACGCCCCCTTGCACTGGCAGGCAGACTCCTTAGCACTGAGCCACCAGAGAAGCCCCATTTTATTGATTACTATACATCACTATTATTATATATGTTATGATATATGTATATTATTATTATACAGTGTGTACATGATCAGATGCTTCAGTCGTGTCTGACTCTTTGCGATCCTATGGACTGTAGCCCACCAGACTCCTCTGTCCACGGAATTCTTCAAGCAAGAATACTGGAGTAGGTTGCCATGCCTTCCTCCAGGGGATCAGCACTCCTAATAAATAATTATGCCTGACTGATTTTTACATGCAAGCAATTGCATTTTTGGTGGTATTATGAAAAAGAAATTGGATTTTAATAAGCAGGGTTTTGAAAAAAGAGAAAACAACAAACCCAAAGAGGAAGTAAGATAAGATCTGGGACCCACAAAGAGCAGTCTGCTGGCAGACTGGCTCTCAGCAGAGAGTGCTACTCAGTGCTCCTCCCTGTTCACCTCTCCCAGATGCTGCCTCTGGCCTTCACAAGAGTGGGGCGGGGAGGTCAGTCCCACAGTACAAGGAACTGTCCTCTGCTAGACAACACTCCTCCCTAGAAGGAGGAAGGAAAACACTAGCAAGTGGAGAAGCAGTAGGATGTGAATCTGGTGGCCTGGGGCTATTAATCAGTGAATGACAAGGAACCAAGAATTAAAATCAATTTTTAAAAAAATAGAATATTCAAGGAACTACTGATAAAGTTTTAAGTGGTTGGGAAAGATGAAGGTGGGAGGAGAAGGGGACGACAGAGGATGAGGTAGTTGGATGACATCACCAACTCAATGGACATGAGTTTGAGTAAACTCGGGTGATGCACAGGGAGGCCTGGCGTACTGCAGTCCACGGGGTCACAAAGAGTCACACGACTGAGCAACTGAACTGAACTGTGACTTGTTGGTAACTATAACAGAGATAAGTCACAATTTATATTTTGTATAGTGCTTTCAAGTTTAAAAAAATGCTTTCCTATATACTCAGTTTCATTTTAATCTACAGAGGAAAACTACAGTCTCAGTTAACATGCTTGTCACCACTGAATGCCTATTCCAACTGCAGGCAGGAAGTAACAGAACATAAACCACAATCACAGCAGTTGGTCAGATGGAAAAGGTCAGACTGAAGTGACAACTGAAATGTAGTCAGAGAAAGGAGGCAACCATGACTGACATTTCTGAACTACAAGTCTGAACTACAAGTGTACAAAGGTACACTTCTATTTGGCTGAGTGTAACCAAACAACATCGTTACAAATGCATCAAAAGTGATTGCATTAAGCTTTTACTAGAGACCAATATTTATGCCATATTCTTCATTTTTTTGTCCCAGTCAATTGATACAGGTAGGGGTACAGTTCAGAAATGTAAGAAAAATAAGAACTTAAGAAACAAATGAACCTGAAAAAGCAAATCCAGTCTTTAAAGCTAGTTTCCCTCCTACAAAACCTTGAAGGTCAGCAGTTTCGTAACAACTAAGAAGGAGAGCCAGCTGACTTTTAATCACAAACCAATGACTGAAGCCCGTTAACAATGTGTAACATCATATATTGCCAAGAACTTGACTTACCGCACTGGCGACTGTTTATGAGTCTCATGATTAGGCTTTTCTTAATTACTACCACTGAGAGAAAAATTTTAAACAACTATTGTTCATACTTAGTACTTTCATTAATGGCTCCCAAGCCACTTATCAAATTAAATACTTCAATCAGAGTATTTTGAGATATTTTCTCTAAAATCTTCAGAGATTACCATTCGGTGTCATTTTCCAATAAACCAACAATCTGATTCAAATTCAAAAAGAAAGTGAATAATGCCTTCTTTCTTTTTTGATATCCTCTTTAAGGCAGAGTCTATTGTCCCTTATTTTCCCAGTGTCAAGCATATCACCAAAATCTGCCATATAGGAGGATTAATTTATTTTTTTGAGAAACATCCATTGATATTATCAAATTATGGCTTAATTGTTATACTCAACAGAAAATAAAGGGCCTGTTCTTTGAAATCTCTTCTGACTGATGACTGGAGCTCTGAATGACTGACTTTGTTGACAAAGAAGTAGTCTGACTCTTGTAAAGAGAAAAAAACTTTCCCCAATCTGTTAGCTAAAAATTTCCCTTAAAAACTGCTAAGTCCAAAAATACCTTCCAAATGTTTTAAACAGACTATTGGATACAAACTCAGTTAACTTAGGTCCCTTTTCCCTTTCCAGGGACATCTTTCAACTTACCATCTCTGATTATTTTACTCCCACTTATTCCCCAGCCCACACAAAACATGTTGTCCTTGTCACCTCAAGAAGTTCCTGCTAATCTTCTCAAAGGTAGGAGACAGAAGGTAATCCCCTCTGCCTCAAAACTCTTAATATGCAATTCATTTACCAAACATTCCTCAATCCAAAAATATCTACACTTCTATTCATGGTTAACCAATATGTTCCTTTGATTTTAATAATCAACTTATTAATATTAATAAATATTAATAAATGAGCAGGAGTATTTATGCAGCTGTATTCATCTCTAGATTCACTGACAGATGCCTAATTTTTCCAATTTTATTTTATACTATAACCTCCTAGAAAGCAATACTATATCTGTACATGACATTGTTGTATCTGTCATATGCAGGAAAATACTGCTGACTAGGTGGAAAAAACAGAAGTAAACAGGTGCATGTATACACTTATTTACTGACTCCTGGTTTCCCAGGATGCTATGAACACTAATGACGATTAGCAATATTATGTGCACAGAGCAATGGAATAGCTTTGCTTATTTTCGTTTGTTTTGAAGGGAAGAAAATGGTAATTCAAAATTACAACCAGAACATTGTGCATGTACTTTATGCCACTAATTCATATTCTTAAAGTGGTTAAAATTATAAATTTGATGTTACATATATTTTATAATTTTTTAAAAAGCTATGAGCAAAACAAGTGGAAAAAAAAGACTATTAAAACCATTCTACTTATATCAACACTTTGGGAAATAAAGAACATTACTGGTACTGCCAGGCACTGATCTAAGAGCATGACACTGTTTCACTTCTTTCTCAGCACAAGAAACCAACAACAATAAGAAAATAAAAACGGTATCCCAATTTTGCTGATGAGAAAGGTTGAGCACTCTATAGGGGAAAAAAGAACTTTCAATTCATTCTCATTCTGCCACTTATTATACAACCTCAGGAAAGTTATTTAACTTCTTTGCCTTAACTACTTCATCTATAAAATGGGAGTAACAGTATATTTACAAGGTTGTTATTAGGATTAAATGAGATATCTATGTATAAAACATCTAGCACAGTGTTGGCACATACTTAGAACTCCACAAACAACACTCAAGAGATACCTTTTATTATTATCCAGAAAGGTAAAGTGCCCGTTGAAAGTAAACAGCACAGCAGGAATTCAATGCCAAGTCTCTTGCAATCTAAGTGTACTCTTCCTATTATACTGCTATTACCTTAACAGACAGCAAAAACATTAGTTTTTAATTAGACTTAACTCTGAATATCTTTTGCCTGATCTCAAAACCAAATACACCCTAAAATATAAAAAGAGAAGTTAAAGAAGGAATAGAGAGTTTGTTGGATAACTTACATGCCAGTTGCTTTGCTTGGCTAATTCTACTTCTCTCAACAGCCCTACCAAGTTGGAAACACAGTAGAGCTTCTCACGATGAATTAGCCAAGACTCTCATATGTAAAATAATTTACTCCCAGGTCAAAAGTTTTAATCATTTTGCTGAAATTCAACCTAGATCTGTCCAAATCCAAAGAACTTAATTTTTCCCTATATCCCACAATCTGTCAAAAGAAAAAGACTTCTCAGTTTTAAAAATACCCAAAAAGAATATTTTGTGCAATATTCTTATCACCTGAAACATAACAAGCACTCATTAAGTAAGTATATACTGAATGAGTGCATCAATACAGAAAGTTAATGAGTGGTCATGGGGTAGGCTGGCTTATATTATATTTGCCTAACTTTTAATTACACTAGAAAACTTTCTCTTTTATATGGAACAATCATATCAACAAAGTATGACCAAACCACCAACTATGATAACAAACTGAGCACTTGAGCTGACAGCAACTTCACTCTTAACAAGTGCTAAGGGTCAAAAACTCTAAAGTCATTCTTGATGACACTCATACACATCACATCTGACCTCAAGAAACCTGCTGGTTCTCCCTCTGAAACATTATGTAGACTCTGCCCTATTCAGGGTCACCATCTGTTGCATGGATTACTGTCCTTCATCTTTAATGTCTTCTGTCTCCTCCTGTTATAGCTAAATCCATGGCCACCCACAATAACCACCCCTCTGTAAACACCCTCACCTCCTTCTCTATTATCTCACTTGGTTAGCCAGGCCACAACCTTGATAAAAATCTAATTCTCCACCTACTGTACCTCTATACCCATGCATCTAAACAAGGCTGATCATGATGCCTGAAATTCATGACCACAGACTTCAATGGCACCCTAATGTTGCCAGGTAATCATACTGTAACTATCTGGTCTATTCACTCTCCCAGTCTATTTCACACCTTCCTGATCCTCAACCCTTAATGTCTTATCCTCATCCTTATTCATGGCAATGACTCTGCTTCTCATGCTTCACTGAAAAAAAAATTTTTAATGAAGCAATTAAAAGAGATTTTCCATAAACTCTCATGACCAATCAACCTCCCAGTGTCTGCACCTCATACTGTGCCTCTGACCTACTGACACAGATGAATTATCCAACTTCCTATATAATGTTAATCTCCTTGTGAACTAAATCTCACCTCAATGAACTCCTCAACAGCACTACTCCAAGTATTCATCCTTAACATTTTAACATTTTGTTCTCAGCAGATCACTAGCATCAGAATATAAACATCCTTTTCTCTCATTCTTAAAAAAAAAAAAAGGCAAAATACTTTTTAATTTCACTTCACTACTCCTCTTTCAGAAAATCTCCTTGAAAACACTGTTAATTTACCATCTCTAATTTCTCTCCTCCCTTTCTGTTAAAATACACTCCAACCAAAACAATCTTGAGAAAGAGCAAAACTGGAAGAGTCAAGTTTCCTGACTTCAGACTATACTACAAAGCTACAGTAATCAAAACAGTATATGGTACTAGCACAAAAACACATACAGATCAACGAAACAAAACAGAGTCCAGAAATAAACCCACACACTTAGGGTCAATTGATCTCCAACAAAGGAAGCAAGAATATACAATGGAGAAGACAGTCTCTCAAACAAGTGATACTAGCAAAATTGGACAGCTATATCTAAAAGAAAGGAATCAGAACATTCACCAATCCATATACAAAAGTACACTCAAATGGATTAAAGACCGAAACATAAGACCAGATACAGATACTATAAAACTCTTAGAGGAAAACATAGGTGGAACACTCTTTGACATATTTCACAGCAACATTTTTTTGGATCTGTCTCCATAAAGCAAAGGAAATAAATGCAAAAATAAACAAATGAGACCTAATTAAACTTAAAAGCCTTTGCATAGCAAAGGAAACCCTCAACAAAAAGACAATCTACCAAATGGGACAAAGTATTTGCGAATGATATGACCAATAAGGGATTAATACCCAACATATATCAAAAGCTCATATCACCTAACATCAAAAACAAACAATTTAAAAATGTACAAAAGAAAACAAACATCTTTTCCAAAGAGGAAATGTAGACAGCCAACAGGTAGGCACATGAAAAAATGGTCACCATCGGTAATCACCAGAGAAATGCAAATCAAATACACAATGAGATTATCACCTCATACCTATCAGAATGGCTATCATCAATAAGAACACAAATAACAAACATTGGAGAATATGTGGAGAAAAAAGAACCCTCATACACTGTTGGCGGGAATGTAAACCGGTGTAGCCAGTATGGAAAACAGTAGGGAGGTTTCTAAAAAAATTAAAAAACAGAACTATCATCTGACCCAGCAATTTTTCTCCTGGGTATATATCTCCCTCAAAAAGAAAAAAAAAAAAAAAATCAGAATACTAATTCAAAAAGATATACGCACCTCAATGTTCAAAGCAGCATTACTTATAATTGCCAATATATGGAAGCAACCCGAGGGTCCACCAACAAAAGATATGGTATATAAATACAATGGAATACTACTTAGCTACAAAAAAGAATGAAGTTTTGCAGCAATTTGGATACACTTGAAGGGTATTATAGTGAGTGAAATAAGTCAGAAAGAAAAAGACAAACACTGTAAGATACTACTTATGTGGGGAATCTAAAAAATACAACTAGTGAATATAATGAAAAATAAAAAGGAAGAGACTCACAGATATAGAAAGCAAACTGTGCTTGGGGGAAAGAGGCAATATATGGGTGGAGAAATGGGAGGTTCAAACTACTGGGTATAAGACAGGATCAAGCATGTATTGAGTTGGCCAATAAGTTCATTCAGGTTTTTCCGTAAGATGTAATGAAAACCCCAAACTTTTTAGCCAACCCAATACTGTGCAACAGAGGGAACATAGCTAACATTTTGCAATAACTGAAAATGGAAAGTAACCTTTAAAAAATTGAATTTATAAAATGTTTTAAAATACATTCCAGTCAGGTTTGTGCTCTTACCACTTCAGCTAAACAGTCCTGGTCAAAATCACCAGTGATCTCCACATTATTAAATTCAGTAGTCAATTCTCAGTTCTCATATTACTTGGCCTATCAGTAAGTATCTGCCACAGCTGATCAGTCTCTTCTTTTTCCAGATTTCAGGACAACATGGTATTGTCATTCTCCTCCTCATGGACTGCTTTTTCTGTCTTCTCTTCCATAGGGCAAAGGAAATGTGGGGGGCTGATGGCTACGTACATTATCTTGACTGTGGCAAAGATTTATATACATATTCTAACTGTGGCAAAATATATATACATATACTAACACTTTGCCAACTGTACACTTTTAATAGAAACCATTTATTATACGTCAATTATACCTCAAAAAAAACCCGTCAGCCTTCACATACTATTCCTGGTCTCTCAGACTGCTCAGAGATCATGACAACAGGATTATTAAAGTTGTTTTTAAACCCTAGAATGAAAATATCCCGGCCACTGAGAACAGTTAGTTCCTTTCTCATCCTATTCTCTCAAAATAACTTGGATCTACCGTTTTCAATCAAATTACTTTACTAACAAAAGAGAGAGTCAAACGGGTGGTGAAGAGTTTGACTCTCTATTGTCATCCATTATGATTACAAGGTCAGAAATAATCTGCTGCTGCCGCTGCTGCTGCTGCTAAGTCGCTTCAGTCATGTCTGACTCTGTGTGACCCCATACACGGCAGCCCACCAGGCTCCCTCATCCCTTAGATTCTCCAGGCAAGAACACTGGAGTGGGATTTTTCTCCAAACATTCAAAATGTCTCTTATTATTCTTAGCAGGGTCGGCAATCCTCAGCTAAATTTGGCCTTTAAGAACTATGAAAATGGTTGCCAGAGATCTGTGCCACTTTCTTATTTACTATCAGCTATGTGTCCTATTTTCTATCTTTTCATAATTTTATACTCCTGTCTCAACTAACATTAACCTGTATCAAGTATTTTAATAAATACTACCAATAAGTGATTAAGTAAGTAAGTAAATAGTACTTAAAACATGAAAAGAAACATATACATTAAAATATTTAACAAAAATTCAAATATGTGGGGAGGGACATGTAAAACCGTCAGAGACAGCAAGACTTCATGGAAATTAAATATTCAAGAAACCACTCTAGTTACACCACAACTTCAAAAGTTTAGAGAACTCAACAGCAATGAGAAACTCATGGAGACACCGGTGGGATGGTGTCAGATTTGTTTGGAATAGAATATTCAGGTAGCTCCAGTATGTGGATGTAAGGACAACCAGTTAGAGGCAGAGAGACAAGTTATTTTATTATCCCAAGCGACAAGGTCTAAACTAAGGTTATGCTTATAAGGTGAGACAGAATGAGGCAGATTACAAAAGTGTTTAAAAGATAAATTGTATTAATTCCTAGAACTTTCATTTAATTCCACTATGGTATGCAGTTAAATAAAAGACTCCATTAAATAAAAGACTTTCTTGATTATCAAGCATAAAGACAACGATGAATCGTTTTCCTCTGTACTTCATAATTTTACAGAAAGACATTCTAGAGGAATAACCTAAATTTCTGAATGATTAGAGACTAAAAACTAAGCTCATATAAACCTTTTTTTTTTTTTTTTTTTTTGGCACGGTTAACAACAGGAAGACTGTTCAGACAGAAAACCTAAGAAAACTCCACCACATGACAGGCTGGAACACTGCAACAGGTCCCTTGCACTTCAGGATATGAAGAAAGGACAAGATGCAGGGTGGCATCAATTAAGTAGAATCTGGCTTAGAAGGATATGATGTCAAAAAGATGGACAATTACTGCATTCTTCCTGCCTACAGAACTCAATCAGATATTTCTAAGAAATGATCTAGAAGGGAATAAAGAAGCCATTCATAAAATAATACTGATCACTTTAAGTAATATGAGCTTTGCTTCCTGAAATGACTGCGTATATCCTATATTGAAAAGTCTTATTTACACTATTACCATAATCCAGGCATAAATTTAGCTTTCATCCAAAGAAACAGCTTTGTCACTAAGATGATTTCTATCCTAAATGTAGCTATACTCTTAACAATTTACAGCAAGGCTCTTTGCAAATTAGCAATCTGAAGATTGCAGAACTGGGTCAGTTTTCTAAACACAAACTTTTATCTCTATTTTTGACACTGGTGGTGAGGAGGGGAGTAGAATAAGTGTGAACAACAATTGTATGTCGTCAGTCTATCAAAAGCTCAAATCCATCTGTAAAGCAATTATCTTTTAATAAAAAATAATTTTTTAAAAAAAAAGCACAAATCCAGTTCCAGCCTCTCTACCTCTACCATTACAGGAAGGCTGTGGGCGAAGCATTGAGGTTCTCAATCAGAGAGAACCTCAATGCTTCGCCCACAGCCTTCCTGTAATGGTCCCTATCTCCAGGACCACCGTGCTACAAACGTATCTTCCTTTATGGTCACCACATCTTTAGGATACGATGATGGTCACATCTTCCCCTCCTGTTGAAATCCTTCAGTACTTCCTAGTCTCCCATAGAGACTCCCCAGACTCCCCAATCTCCACAATACGAAATACAAGACACATTCTGACCCCTGAAGGATCTCTTCACTAGTGATTACCTTCCTCTATAAAGACTCCCTGATTTCGTAACAGGTACTTCCTATTCTTCACTCTTTTAGCATTTTTATACATAACTATTATAATTACAAGTAGTCTACCTATCAACGCCAAAATTTCCTAAATAATCACAATACCTTCAACTTCGGCATGAGACGTAAATCATAATTTCAATTTTATCACAATAACCATGTAACCTTCAGCAAACCTCAACATCTCTGGTTCTTAGTTTCCCTAGCTACAAAATTAGCATAAAATACTCATCCTCATGACTTCTTATGAGTAGCATTGAAAAATACAAGTAAAAAGCAATACTTCACTTTAGTAAACTTGAAGAACCACAGTGCAGCTAATAACACTCATACAACCTAAAAAGAAACTCACATTTATTACATAAAGGAACTAAACATTCTCTATGGAGGTATAAGCACAACCTTTGTGACAGGATGTATGTAATGAGTTTTATTTGAATAAAATGTCTTGTTTTTCAGAACAAAGAAGTCATAAGCCGTGTTAAATGTCACCATCAACTTTAAATCAAAGTTACTTTAAACAAAATTACCATTAATTTTATATAAATCCTTATTAACTCCTCAGGGGCTTTCCTGGTGGTTCAGACAGTAAAGAACCTGCCTGCAATGTGGGAGACTTGGGTTCAATCCCTGGGTCAGAAAGATCCCCTGGAGAAGAAAATGGCAAACCACTCCACTATTCTCACCTGGTGAATTCCACGGTCACAGGAGACTGGCAGGCTACTATCCACAGGGTTGCAAAGAGTCGGACACAACTAAGCAACTATATCTAACTCCTCAGAGAAATTTCTATTCATACAAAATCAACACAGCCTCAGTTTCTAGAAAATTTTTACTCAAAATAACTATTAACAACTCTAGCATGTAATTGATTTAAAATATGGGTCACATACTTTCTACAAGACATTTGGGATTTTAAAGTTGCCTTAGCAAACCTGGGCTCCTCCCATTAACAAGTCCCCGTGTGCCTCATCATTTCACAAGTAATAAACTTCCTGGGAAAGGAGGGGTGAAAAAGGAAGGAAAGAGGAAATTCTCAAACAAGAACAGATAGCAGGAACTGGAGATAATAATTAGCAACTGAAATACGTGCTGTACTAATGATGGAGAGGGGTTTCCCAAGTGGCGCTAGTGTAAAGACCTTGCCTGAGAATGCAGGAGACATAAGAGACGTGAGTTCGATCCCTGGGTCGGGAAGATGCCCTGGAGGAGAGCATGGCAACCCACTCCAGTATTCTTGCCTGGAGAACCCCCATGGACAGAGGAGCCTGGCTACAGGGCTACAGTTCATAGGGTTGCAAATAGTCCGACACGACTGAAGCAACTTAGCATGCACGCACAATGGGGCAAGAGGAGGTTAAGCTGGAGGAATGGAGAAGAGAGTGGTCTGGGGTCTTCAGTTACTGCAGCAGTGACAGGGAGGAAAAAGCCCCCACAAACAGGATGCTCTTGTTGTTGTTTAGTTGGTAAGTCGTGTCTAACTCTTTTGTGACCCTGTGGACTATAGCCCATCAGGCTCCTCTGTCCGTGGAATTTCCCCACCAAGAATACTGGAATGGGTTACCATTACATCCTCCAGGGGATCTTCCTGACCCAGAGATGGAATCCATGTCTCCTGCATTGGCAGACGGATTCTTTACCATTAAGCCACAAGGGAAGCCCACAAACAGGATACAATATACGGCATCTTCAAAGCTCAAACCCTTCCCACTATCAGTTTCAACTTAAATTTGAAGGAAACAATTTTCTTCAAGACTATATTTAGTGAGGGGCTTTCCAGGTGGAGCTACTGGTAAAGAACCCACCTCCCAATGCAGGAGATGTAAGAGACACAGGTTCGATCCCTGGGTTGGGAAGATCCCCTGGAGGAGGGCACGGCAACCCACTCCAGTATTTTTACCTAGAGAATCCCATGGACAGGAGAGCTTGGTGGGCTACAGTCCGTGGGGTTGCAAAGAGTTGGACGTGACTAAAGCAACTTAGCACAAGCACGTTTAGTGAGAATAAAGAATCAAGTAGACAAATTAGATTTCAAGAAACTATCTCATAGACACAGTTGATTTGAAAGTCATGTTAAACATAAGGTAAAATTTTACTAAAATTATTCTGAACTAATGGTTTTTTAAGTAAAATTTCAACTGAATTTCAAGTACAAAGTTATGCAGCAACCACAAAGAGCTTTACTTCTTACTGAATTACATCAATTTTAATCCCTGAAAAGTATAACAAGGTTCTCTTTGTCTAAACTGTGGTGGAAAAAAAAAAAGATCAATAACTTCTCTGAAGCAGTTTTAATTACTTGTAACTTAAGAAACTAAAGTCTTAACATTCCTTTTTCTCCCTAATATCAAGTGTACTTTTCTACCTGACCTCTTAGGAATGATACAGTCATCTATGTGCCTAAAGAAGTCAGTCTCTCTCAAGTACCCAGTATTTAATTTGAAGGAAGACAAAATAGGAAAAGCCAATAATTTGGGAAACAAGAAGCCCAGACCGTGCAGAGAGCTCTATATATCCTCCAGTAGCTTCTATTATCTAAAAAATGGAGGGATTCAACCAGATCTCAAAGGTTACTTTTTTAACCAAAATCACACAAAGACAGTGCACACAAAAATGAAAAGTACACATCAATATCTCTAATGAACAAAGATACAAAAATCCTCAACAAAATACTAGCAAACTGAAACCAACAATACATTAAAAGGATCATACCATTGTCAAGTGGGATTTATCCCAGAGATGCAAGGATTTTTCAATAACTGAAGATTATCAATGTGATACACATTAACAAACTTAAGAATAAAAACCACACGATCATCTCAATAGACAGAAAGTTTCTGACAAAGTTCAACATCCATTTATGATTTAAAAAAAAAAAAAACTTTTCAAAGAGCAGGCATGGAAGGAACATGTCTCAATATATAATCAAGACTATATATGACAAACACGCAGCTAAACACATACTCATGGTGAAAAGCTGAAAGCATTTCCTCTAAGATCTAGAATAAGACAGGGATGCCCACTTTCACCACTTTTATTCAACATAATATTGGACTTTTATTCAACATAATACTGGACCACAGTGGTCAGAAAAGAAAAAGAAATAAAAGGAATCCAAATTGGAAGGAAAGAAGTAAAACTATCACTGTTTGCAGATGACATGATACTGTAAGTAGAAAATCCTAAAAACACCACGAAAAAACTACTAGAGCTCATCAATGAATTTAGTAAAGTTGCAAGGTACAAAATTAATATACAGAAATCTTACATTTCTTAACCCTAACAAAATACCATCAGAAGAGAAATTAAGGAAACAAACACATCAAAAAGAATAAACTATCTAGGAATAAAGCTACCTAAGGAGGTAAAGGACTTCCCAGGTGGCTCAGACCAATGCAGGAGACCCAGGTTCAATCCCTGGGTGGGGAAGATCTCCTGGAGAAAGAATTGGCAACCCACTCCAGTATTCTTGCCTGGAAAATCCCATGGATGGAGGAGCCTGGTCGGCTACAGTCCATGGGGTCACAAAGGGTCAGACATGGCTGAGCAACTTCACTTTCACTTTCAAGGAGGTAAAAGACTTATAGTCAGAGAACTGTAAGACGCTGATGAAAGAAAATGAAGACAACACAAACAGGAGGAAAAATATACCATGTTCATGGACTGAAAGAAATAATGTTAAAATGATGATATTATCCAAAGCAATCTACAGATTCAATGCCATCTCTACTAAAACATCAAGGGCATTTTTCACAGAACTAGAACAAATACTTTTAAAATCTATACGGACAGACAAAAGACGTCAAATAGCCAAAACAATCCTGAGAAAGAAGAACAGAGCTGGAAGAACCATGCTCCCTGACTTCAGATTATACTACAAAGCTACAGTAATCAAAACAGTATGGTACCAATACAAAAACAGACACACAGAAGATTACTGAAACAAAAGAGAGAGCCCAGAAACAAACTCACAGAGACAAGAATACACAACATATACAAGACAGTCTCTCCAACAAACAGTGCTGGGAAAACTGGACTGCTGCTGCTAAGTCTCTTCAGTCGTGTACGACTCTGTGTGACCCCATAGACGTCAGCCCACCAGGCTCTCCTGCCCCTGGGATTCTCCAGGCAAGAACACTGGAGTGGGTTGCCATTTCCTTCTCCAATGCATGAAAGTGAAAAGTGAAAGTGAAGTTGCTCAGTCGTTTCCAACTCTTAGGGACCCCATGGACTGCAGCCTACCAGGCTCATCCATCCATGGGATTTTCCAGGCAAGAGTACTGGAGTGGGTTGCCATAGCCTTCTCCGGGGAAAACTGGACAGCTACATGTAAAAGAATGAAATTAGAACATTTTCTAACACTACACACAAAAATAAACTCAAAATGGATTAAAGACCGACTTATAAGACAAAACCATAAAAATGCTAGACGAAAACATAGATGGAATACTCTATGACATAAATCACAGCAATAATTTCTGGTTCTGTCTCCTAAAGGAAAGAAATAAAACCAAAATAATCAAACGAGACCTAATTAAACTTAAAAGCTTTTGCCCAGCAAGGGAAACCATTGACAAAACAAAAAGATAACCAGCTGAAAGAGAGAAAATATTTGCGAGTGATATTACCAATAAGGGAGTTAATATTAAAAATGTATAAACAGCTCACACAACTCAATACAAAAAAATAAAACAACCCAAATGAAAAATGAGCAGAATCTAATAGACATTTTTCTAAAGAGGAAATGCAAATGGCCAAAAGGCACATGAAAAGATGATCACCAACAGTAAAACTCAGAGAATGCAAATTAAAATCAAAATGAGGTATCACCACACACCTGTCAGAATACCTGTCATCAAAAAGAACACAAATAACAAATGTTGGTGAAGATGTGGAGAAAAAGAAACCCTCCCACACTGTTGGTGGAAACGTAAATTGAAGTAGCCACTGTGGAAAACAGTATGGAAGTTTCTCTAAAAACTAAATAAAGAACTACCATTTGACCCAGCAATTTCATTACTGTGTATATATATGCAAAAAACAAACAAACAAACAAAAAATCAGAACACTAATTCAAACAAATACATGCACCCCAATCTTCACAGCAGCATTTATACAATTTTCAAGATATGTAAGTAACTTAAGCATTCATCAACATATGAAAGGACAATGAAGATATGGTATGTGTGTATACACACACCCATATATATACATACAAAATGGAATAATACTCAGCTATAAAAAAGAGTGAAATGGATGGACTTGGAGGGTATTATGCTGAGTTAAATAAGTCATACAGAGAAAGACAAATACTATATGATACCACTTCTGTGTGGAATTTTAAAACACAAAAAACTAGTGAATATAGCAAAAAGAAACACACTCACAGTTATGAAGAACAAACAGTAGTTACCAGTGGGAAGAAGTAGGTGGTAAGGCCAAGACAGGGGTAGGGGATTAAGCCGTACAAACTATTATGCATTAAATAAATAAGCTACAAGGATATATTGCACAACACAGGGGAAAGAGCCAGGATTTCATAATAACTGCAAGTGGAGTGTAACCTTTAAGAACTGTGAATTACGTGGCACACCTGTAACATACAATACTGTAAATCAACTATACCTCAGTAAAAAGTTTCCTTCTCATGTCTCTCTTCAAACATATTATCTATATCCATGATCTTTTAAACTTTTCATATATACATATATATATATATATAAAAATAGTGCACGGTTATAAAGCACTTCTCAGTTTTTCCTCATAAGTAGATATTTTTACAAATGAGAAATCTGAAACCCCAAAAGTAAAAGATATACTCAATGATTTTAAGTAGCAGAGCAAGAAGCTGAAGTTAGATACCTAGCTCAAAGTCCTCTAAAGATTCCTTGAAGATTCATTATTTGGAAAGCTTACAAATTTAAGAAGCTTAAAACACAAATCTAAACTGTTCAATATCACAGTAATCCAAGTCTATGCCCCAACAAGTAACACTGAAGAAGCTGAACAATTCTATGAAGACCTACAAGACCTTTTAGAACTAACACCCAAAAAAGATGTCCTTTTCATTATAGGGGACTGGAATGCAAAAGTAGGAAGTCAAGAAACACCTGGGGTAACAGGCAAATTTGGCCTTGGAATACGGAATGAAGCAGGGCAAAGACTAATAAGAGTTTTGCCAAGAAAATGCACTGGTCATAACAAACACCCTCTTCCAACAACACAAGAGAAGACTCTACACATGGACATTGCCAGACAGTCAATACCAAAATCAGATTGATTATATTCTTTGCAGCCAAAGATGGAGAAGCTCTATACAGCCAGCAAAAACAAGACCAGGAGCTGACTGTGGCTCAGATCATGAACTCCTTATTGCCAAATTCAGACTTAAATTGAAGAAAGTAGGGAAAACCACTAGACCATTCAGGTATGACCTAAATCTAATCCCTTATGATTATACAATGGAAGTGAGAAATAGATTTAAGGGCCTAGATCTTATAGAGTGCCTGATGAACTATGGAATGAGATTCGTGACACTGTACACAAGACAGGGATCAAGACCATCCCCATGGAAAAGAAATGCAAAAAAGCAAAATGGTTGTCTGGGGAGGCCTTACAAATAGCTGTGAAAAGAAGAGAAGCAAAAAGCAAAGGAGAAAAGGAAAGATAAAAGCATCTGAATGCAGAGTTTCAAAGAATAGCAAGAAGAGATAAGAAAGCTTTCTTCAGCGATCAGTGCAAAGAAATAGAGGAAAACAACAGAATGGGAAAGACTAGAGATCTCTTCAAGAAAATTAGAGATACCAAGGAAACATTTCATGCAAAGATGGGTTCAATAAAGGACAGAAATGGTATGGACCTAACAGAAGCAGAAGATATTAAGAAGAGACGGCAAGAACACACAGAACTGTACAAAAAAGATCTTCATGACCCAGATAATCACGATGGTGTGATCACTGACCTAGAGCCAGACATCCTGAAATGTGAAGTCAAGTGGGCCTTAGGAAGCATCACTACGAACAAAACTAGTGGAAGTGATGGAATTCCAGTTGAGCTATTCCAAATCCTGAAACATGATGCTGTGAAAGTGCTGCACTCAATATGCCAGCAAATTTGGAAAACTCAGCAGTGGCCACAGGACTGGAAAAGGTCAGTTGTCATTCCAATCCCAAAGAAAGGCAATGCCAAAAAATGCTCAAACTACCCCACAATTGCACTCATCTCACATGCTAGGAAAGTAATGCTCAAAACTCTCGAAGCCAGGCTTCAGCAATACATGAACCGTGAACTTCCTGATGTTCAAGCTGGTTTTAAAAAAGGCAGAGGAACCAGAGATCAAATTGCAAACATCTGCTGAATCATGGAAAAAGCAAGAGAGTTCCAGAAAAACATCAATTTCTGCTTTATTGACTATGCCAAAGCCTTTGACTGTGTGGATGACAATAAACTGTGGAAAATTCTGAAAGAGATGGGAATACCAGACCATCTGATCTGCCTCTTGAGAAATTTGTATGCAGGTCAGGAAGCAACAGTTAAAACTGGACATGGAACAACAGACTGGTTCCAAATAGGAAAAGGAGTACGTCAAGGCTGTATATTGTCACCCTGTTTATTTAACTTATATGCAGAGTACATCATGAGAAACGCTGGGCTGGAAGAAGCACAAGCTGGCATCAAGATTGCCGGGAGAAATCTCAATCACCTCAGATATGCAGATGACACCACCCTTATGGCAGAAAGGGAAGAGAAACTCAAAGCCTCTTGATGAAAGTGAAAGAGGAGAGTGAAAAAGTTGGCTTAAAGCTCAACATTCAGAAAACGAAGATCATGGCATCTGGTCCCATCACTTCATGGGAAATAGATGGGGAAACAGTGGAAACAGTGTCAGACTTTATTTTGGGGGGCTCCAAAATCACTGCAGATGATGAATGCAGCCATGAAATTAAAAGATGCTTACTCCTTGGAAGGAAAGTTATGACCAACCTAGATAGCATATTCAAAAGCAGAGACATTACTTTGCCAACAAAGGTCTGTCTAGTCAAGGCTATGGTTTTTCCTGTGGTCATGTATGGATGTGAGAGCTGGACTATAAAGAAAGGTGAGTGTCGAAGAGTTGATGCTTTTGAACTGTGGTGTTGGAGAAGACTCTTGAGAGTCCCTTGGACTGCAAGGAGATCCAGCTGGTCCATTCTAAAGGAGATCAGCCCTGGGATTTCTTTGGAAGAAATGATGCTAAAGCTGAAACTCCAGTACTTTGGCCACCTCATGCAAAGAGCTGACTCATTGGAAAACACTGATGCTGGGAGGGATTGGGGGCAGGAGGAGAAGGGGACGACAGAGGACGAGATGGCTGGATGGCATCACTGACTCGATGGACATGAGTCTGAGTGAACTCCGGGAGTTGGTGATGGACAGGGAGGCCTGGCGTGCTGCGATTCATGGGGTCTCAAAGAGTCGGACACGAGTGAGCTACTGAACTGAACTGAAACTATATTAAAGCACAATATACTAGATAATCAATTTTAATGTAATTTTATTTAAAATAACTGTTACTTACAGACAAAAAGCATGCAAGCAATACCTCAAAAAATGGAGACAAAATAGCTCATCTCAAACCATTAATTAAAGAATGTTGAATCTAAAAAAAGAATCTTTAAAAATGAAAAAAACTTATCAGAACTAGACCCAGAGACAAAGTAAACAAACATGTTTATCAAAGGTGAAGGAGGGAACAGATAAAGCAGGGGTTTGGCATTAACACATACACTCTACTACATATAAAATAGATAACCATTAAAGACCTACTCTGTGTGTGTGTGTGTGTGTGTGTTTAACTGAATCACTTTGCTATACATCTGGCGGGCTTAGATGGGGTCTGTCCATGGGGTGGCAAAGAGATGGACACAACTGAGCAACTAACACTTTCACTTTCAAACATCTGAAACTAATACACTGTAGATCATCTATGCCACAATTTAAATAAATATATAACTGGAGTGTAAATCACCAGGCTTCTCTGTCCACGAGATATCCCAGGCAAGAATACTGGAGCGGGTTGCCATTTCCTTCTCCAGGGGATATTTCCAATCCAGGGATCAAACCCACATCTCCTGCACTGCAGGCAGACTCTACGGAGGCTAAATAAATACATATATACATAAAAAAGGGAAAGTGAAAAACGCTCAGTTGAATCCGACTCTTTGTGACCCCATGGACTATACAGTCCGTGGAATTCTCCAGGCCAGAATACTGGAGTGGGTAGCCTTTCCCTTCTCCAGGGGATCTTCCCAACCCAGGGATCAAACCCCGGTTTCCCGCACTGCAGGCAGATTCTTTGCCAGCTGAGCCACAAGGGAAGCCAAGGATACAGGAGTGGGTAGTCTATCCCTTCTCCAGCAGGTCTTCCCGACTCGAAAATTGAACCAGGGTCTCCAGCAATGAAGGCAGATTCTTTGCCAACTGAGCTATCAGGGAAGCCTAATAACTCCTAAAATAAAAATACGGAATTTTTCACTTTTAACTACTAGCTTATCACTACAGAAAGACACTACTTTAACCTTACAGTCTTCCAAGAATCAAAAACTAAACTACCTAGGAACTTTTCCCACAAAGAAAATCCAAGCCCAGTTGTTTTCATTTTTGAGTTTTAACAATAATCAAGGAAAAAGGAATCCTACTTTTAACACAAAAAGAAAACAGAAACTTCCTTAACTCATTTTATGAGGATAGCTGAACACCAGTACCAAAGCCAAGAAAACAGTACTAAAACTGAAAATTACAATCCAGCCTCACTTAAAACATAAAAATCTAAAAATATTAGCAAATTAAGCAAACTACAGAAAAGGGATAATAATACATCATGACAAACCAGAGTTTATACCAGGGATGGAAGACTGGTTGAACATTCAGTTCAGTTCAGTCGCTCAGTAGTGTCTGACTCTTTGTGACCCCATGGACCCCAGGCCTCCCTGTCCATCACCAACTCCTGGAGTCCACCCAAACCCATGTCCATTGAGTCGGTGATGCCATCCAACCATCTCATCCTCTGTTGTCCCCTTCTCCTCCTGCCCTCAATCTTTCCCAGCATCAGGGTCTTTTCAAATAAGTCAGTTCTTCGCATCAGGTGGCCAAAGTATTGGAGTTTCAGTTTCAACATCAGTCCTTCCAATGAACACCCAGGACTGATCTCCTTTAGGATGGACTGGTTGGATATCCTTGCAGTCCAAGGGACTCTCAAGAGTGTTCTCCAACACCACAGCTCAAAAGCATCAATTCTTCGGCACTCACCTTTCTTTATAGTCTAACTCTCACATCCACACATGACTACTAGAAAAACCATAGTTTGATGAGACAGACCTTTGTTGGCAAAGTATGTCTCTGCTTTTTAATATGCTGTCTACGTTGGTCATAACTTTCCTTCCAAGGAGTAAGCATCTTTTAATTTAATGGCTGCGGTCACCATCTGCAGTGATTTTGGAGCCCATAAAAATAAAGCCTGCCACTGTTTCCACTGTTTCCCCATCTATTTCCCAAGAAGTGATGGGACCAGATGTCATGATCTTAGTCGTCTACATGTTAAGTTTTAAACCAACTTTTTCTCTCTCCTCTTCCACTTTCATCAAGAGGCTCTTTAGTTCTTCTTCACTTTCTGCCATTAGGGTGATGTCATCTGCATATCTGAGGTTATTGATATTTCTCCCGGCAGTCTTGATTCCAGCTTGTGCTTCATCCAGTCCAGCGTTTCTCATGATGTACTCTGCATTTAAGTTAAACAAGCAGGGTGACAATATATAGCCTTAACATACTCCTTTTCCTATTTGGAACCAGTCTGTTGTTCCATGTCCAGTTCTAACTGTTGCTTCCTGACCTGCATACAGGTTTCTCAAGAGGCAGGTCAGGTGGTCTGGTATTCCCAATCCTTGAAGAATTTTTCACAGTCTATTGTGATCCACACAGTCAAAGGCTTTGGCATAGTCAATAAAGCAGAAATAGATGTTTTTCTGGAACTCTCTTGCTTTTTTGATGATCCAGTGGATGTTGGCAATTTGATCTCCAGTTCCCCTGCCTTTTTAAATCCAGCTTGAACATCTGGAAGTTCACGGTTTACATACTATTGAAGTCTGGCTTGGAGAATTTTGAGCATTACTTTACTAGTGTGTGAGATGAGTGCAATTGTGTGGTAGTTTGAGCATTCTTTGGCATTGCCTTTCTTTGGGATTGGAATGAAAACTGACCTTTTCCAGTCCTGTGGCCACTGCTGAGTTTTCCAAATTTGCTGGCATAGTGAGTTCAGCACTTTCATAGCAACATCTTTTAGGATTTGAAATAGCTCAACTGAAATTCCATCACCTCCGCTAGCTTTGTTCACAGGGATGCTTACTAAGGCCTACTTGACTTCACCTTCCAGGATACCAGGCTCTAGGTGAGTGATCACACCACTGTGATTATCTGGGTCATGAAGATCTTTTTTGTACAGTTCTTCTGTGTATTCTTGCCACCTCTTCTTAATATCTTCCTCTTCTGTTAGATACTCCAGGTCCAAGGTCAGTAGCAGCCCTAAGGAGATAACCTACATCCAACGAAAGGAGCAGCGGCTGAGCTTTGCTGGAGCATTGTGAAGAGATACCCCACATCCAAGGTAAGAGAATCCCCAGGAACACAGTAGGCACTTAAAGAGGGTATCAGAGGGCAGACAGACTGAAACCACAGTCACAGAAAACTAACCAAGCTAATCACATGGACCACAGCCTTGTCTAACTCAAGGAAACAGCCATGCCGTGTAGGGACACCCAAGATGGATGGGTCACGGTGGAGAGTTCTGACAAAATGTGGTCCACTGGAGAAGGCTGAACATTAATGAAAATCAATTAATATATTAACATTAACAGATTAAAGGCAGAAAACTCGTAGAATCACAAATACAGTAAAACATTTCACAAAATTAGACACTAGTACATGAGAAAATGAATAGGTATATAAGGGAACATCCTTAATCAGATAAAGAATCTATAGCAAAACACATTCTTAATAATAAAATATTTAAAATGTTGCCCCTGATGTAAGGAATAACAGAAGGGTTATATTTTCCATTTCTATTCAAACAATAATAGAGTATTATACTACCACAGTAAGGAACAAAAAATGGTATAAAGATGTGAAAAGCAGAATAAAAAACTTGTAATTATAAATCTAAAAATAAATTTAAATGAACAAGAACTTAGCAAGGTTCCTGGATTAAAAGGATCAGTGTACAAAAATCAATTGCACTTCTAAACATCTATGGTTAGAAAGTAAAATTTTAAAGAAAATGTCATTGAAAAGTATAAAATACTTTTTTTAAAAACTACAAATTCAAAATGACACACAAAGAAAATGACAGGAAGGGAAACACCTCATTGGTGTCTTCTGTAGATGACTTGGACAACAAGTCATTACTCTGAGAACTGATAATTAAAGAGGAGTGGGGGGAATTGAGCATTTTTTTTACTACCTTTCCTGTATGAATGTATTTCATGAAAATCAAAAAGTTGATAAAAGTTCTCAACAATCCAGCAAACAAATGCAAAAACAACTGAATTGGAAAATCATCACTTTGTAACCCCACATGAAATACTGACAAGAGTCCTCAATGGAAGCCATAACCGTTAAGTAAAAGATAAACGAGAAGTGCTTAAATGGAGGCATGAGGCTGACAATGCCTGAAATGATCGAACTTAGCAGTCTGAAAAGCGGAACAATCAAACGTTATGTGTCTTGTGATGTGATACAATGGGGAGTATGCCATAGCCCTGTGAAGTACTCTTGTCTAAAAATCTGAACCAGTATCTAACGAATACACTAAATTTTACTGTCAATTTAGAGGAAACTGGGGATAAGACAAGTTAATTAACACAAAGAGAAAGAAATCAGCCAAATCCAAATTGGTCTAGAAGACAAATGACCCATCTTTTCCAACAAATCTAATGCTTGAGGGAAAAAAAGCAAGGAGAGTGATCAAAAAAGAATATATAATTAAATGATCTTACTTGAATTCTGATTCAGACTCACCATTTTTAAAAATACATCTTTGAAACAGAAAAATGTAAACATGGACTAAATATTAGGTATTAGATACATATATTACTGAAATATCCTAAGTATATACTAACTACTAATATATACTATTACTAATATATAATTGGAGAAGGCAATGGCACCCCACTCCAGTACTCTTGCCTGGAAAATCCCAGGGACGGAGGAGCCTTGTGGGCTGAAGTCCATGGGGTCTCGAGGAGTCGGACAGGACTGAGCGACGTCACTTTCACTTTTCACTTTCCTGCACTGGAGAAGGAAATGGCAACCCACTCCAGTGTTTTTGCCTGGAGAATCCCAGGGATGGCGGAGCCTGGTGGGCTGCCGTCTATGGGGTCGCACAGAGTCAGACACAACTGAAACAACTTAGCAGCAACAATATATAATAGGTATACACTAATACAATTAGGCATTAGTATTAGATACTAAGACAAGTGAAATGACATGAAACTTACATACCTGATTTGCTTTGACATATTCAAAAGAACAAAATGCAATAACTGCTGAAACTCGATAATAGGGATTCGTTATACTACTGTCTCCACTTTATTTGAAAAGATCCACAGTGAAAAACAACCAAAATCCAGTTAGAAAGTGAGCAAAGACAAGAACATAGAGATGGCAGATAAACACGTGAAAAGGTGTTGAACCCTGTTAGCAATCAGAAAAAGGCAAATTAAAATCACAATGGAATACCACCATACATCTATTAGGACACTCAAAATAAAAAATACCAATAGAACTAAATACTGGCAAGGATGCAGAGAAACTGTATCACTTATTCTTTGCTGCTGAGAATGTAAAATTGAACTCTGGAAATCAGTACAGAAATTACTCTGAAAATCAGTCTGGCAGTTTCTTAAAAAGTTAAACACATACTTGTCATATAGTCCATCAACTGCATTGCTGCTAAGTCGCTTGACGGCAGCCCATCAAGCACCCCATCCCTGAGATTCTCCAGGCAAGAACATTGGAGTGGGCTGCCATTTCCTTCTCCAATGCACGAAAGTGAAAATGAAGTTGCTCAGTCATGTCTGACTCTTCGCAACCCCATGGACTGCAGCCTACCAGGTTCCTCTGCCCATGGGATTTTCCAGGCAAGAGTAGTGGAGTGGGTTGCCATTGCCTTCTCCGGTCAACTGCATCCCTAGACACTTATTCTGGAGAAACAGAAACATGTTTATACAAAATCCTGAACAGAAATATTTGTAGGAACTTTATTTGTTAACAGGGCCAAACTGGAAACACGTATTTCCTTTAATGGGTATGAATGGCTAAACAAGCTGTGGTATATCCATACAGTGGAATACTACTCAGCCATAAAAAAGAAATCAACTATTGATACATTCGGCAATTTGAATGACCTTTAAGGGTATTATGCTGAGTGAAGAGCATCAATCTCAGGAAATTACATAATCTAAATTTTCATTTATATAACATTCTTGTAATGACAAAAGTATCAAAGTGGAGAACAGAACAGCTGCCAGGGATTCAGAAGTAATGTGTTGCTATATGCCTAGAGCACAAGGAAATTCCTTTCTGATGACAGAGCACTTCTGTCCTGAATGAGATTGTTATTAAGAATCTATACATATATTTATGCACAAAGACATACCAAAATTTAAAAATTCATGACATAAAAACTGTTGAAACTGGAGTAAAGTCTGTAGTCTACTTATTCATACTATGCCAGTATCAGTTTCCTGAGTTTGATAATGTACTGTATTTATGTAAGGTATCACCACTGGGGAAATTTTTTCAATTTTTAGATTGGAAGATTCAGTTTATCAGAATGGATACAGAGAACCTCTTTGTAAAAATTCTGCAACTTGAGTCTATAGTTAGTTCAAAATAAAAGCACATTTTAAAAAAAGCTTTATGTGTGAACATAAATCATGTATGAACAACAATCAAGGTATCATTAGATATGAGAAACTGGAAACTTCTTGTATGAGTCAGACTGTGACAGGCATAATTCTAAGCTGTCTCGCTGGTGTATACAACCTACATAATCCATTTCTCTCAAATGTGAGGAATTATGAACATGATGAGATATCCCTAGTGTGATTTGTTATATTACCTGGCAGAAAAGATTTGGTAGATGTCTTTAAGGTTAAGTCAATCAGTTGACTTTTACTTCACTTTAAAAGAGATTTTATCCAGGGTGGGAATAACCTCATCACATTAAAAAGGCCCATTAAAAAAAAAAAAGGTCAAAAAGACACAACATGTAAAAAAGATTGACCTAGAAGGAGCAAACCATCATGCTGTGGAGAGAATAACAAAGGGCCAAAAGACATCAGGAAATCAAGGTCCTTGGTACTATAACCACAAGGACCTGAATTCTGCCAACACTGAATGAGCCTGGAAGAGAACTCCAAGCTCCAGGTGAGAATGTGGCCCAACAAACACCTTGATTTCAACCTTGGGAGACTGAGCAGAGACTCCAGTTAACCTACGCCAAGATACCTGACCAAGAGAAACTCTAAGATAATGAATTCACATGTTTTAAATAGATGAGTTTGTAGTAATGTATGATGCAGCAATACAGATAATACACTGAGTTTGACAATTATTCCTCAAAAGTGCTTAAAAAGACTATTACTTTGAGGAGTGGATAAAGCCTAAAATAGACTCACTTACTTTTTCAAACTAATTCAAAATTTGTCTGAACCTTAGGCCCTCATGTCCTAGCTGAAAGTTTCATAAGAAGAAATTATCCAAGGAGTTACTTAGTTGGGATTACAACTTCAGTTGACCCTCTGAACAACAGAGCAAGATGAAGACTTTAAACTGATGAAATTTGGTTAGAGTCAAATTTCTGTTTTTTCACATTTCTCATACACAAAGGGTTTCCAAAACCCAATTTAAGGCCTAACTCTTGCCTTTTCCTACCCATGCTAAAAAATTTCAGGAAAAGAGAAAATTTACAAGTTCATGCTTCTTGAAATAAAAAAACAACCAACTCAAGACAACCACGAATCCATAATATTTGCTATCCTACAGCAGGAGAACTGACAATTACATTTTTTTTTGACAATTACATTTTTAAAATAGATACTAGAATATTTTTTTAAAAGAGGGAGAATGAAACAAACTACCTAGGAATAATTAAAACAACATGTAAGACCTCTAAGGCAAAAAACTATAAAGCTTTATGAGAGCCATTAAAATAGAGATATATACCAAAATTTCAGATTGGAAGACTCAATGTTATAAAGATGTCAACTATCCCCAAATCAATTTGCAATTCCAGTCAAAACCCAACAGTTTTTTCTCCCCTGCTAGAGCTGAACAAGCTGATTATAAAATGAATATGAATATGCAAAATGACAATGAATAGCCAGTTTGGGGAAAAAAATGAGGAAACCTGCTATACTTAAGATGACAGTAACTTAAAAAACTGTATTGTCAAAGTAACAGACAAACAAATCAGTGGAAGAAATAAAGAGCTCAGAAACAGATCCACACATGTATATAGACACTTGATAAATGGCAGAATGAGCAATACAAATTGGTGAGGAAAACTGAAACTTGTAAAATAAATGGTTCTGGAATTAGCTGAGGATCTACATACAGAAAAAAAAGAAAAGAAAATCAGACTGGATTCTCACAAAATACACAAAAGTCAATTCTTGGCAAATTAAAATCCTCAACTGAAATACAAATTACACAGCTTTGAGAAGATAATGTAAGATTATATATCAGAGCGAGCAAGAATTTCTTAACTAAGACACAAAAAGCATTTAACAATAAAAGAAAAGCCCAGTTAATTTGACAATACTAACTATAAGAACTAATATTAAGCCCACCATAAGTAAATAGACAAGCCATAAACTGAAAAGAAATACTGCAGTTGTAACCGAAGGATAGAAATACAAAGAATTACAAAATAGTTTGTAAAAAAGGATAGAAATATAAAGAATTCCAAAACATTATTAAAAAAAAAAAAAAACAACAACCCAATAGAAAAAAATAAAGAAGGCCTGAATAGACAATCTCCAACAGAAGAAATTGAAATAACCGGCAATATGAAATAATGCTTAATTTTTCTGGTGTCTCAGACAGTAAAGAATCTACCTGTAATGCAAGAGACCTAGGTTACACCCCTGGGTCAAGAAGTTCCCCTGGAGAAGGAAATGACAACCCACTCCAGTATTCTTGCCTGGAGAATTCCATGGACAGAGGAGCCTGGCGAGCAACCATCCATGGGGTCACAAAGAGTCAGATAGGACTGAGCAACTAACATTCAACAGTAATGAACAAATTAAATACACAAAGAGATACCATTTTTCACATCCACCCCAGAAACTTTTTTTAAGTGTATATAATATCAATATTGGTGATGCTGGGAAAATAAACTAACATTTCCTCTTTTGGCAAATAATTAGGTATAAACAAGTAAAGATGATACTATCTGACCCAGCAAACTCCTTGATTACATCACCCTGAAAAATTCACATAGATGTAAATAAAAGGATATTCACAGAAGCACTGCTCACAAAAGGGCAGAAACTGGAAAGAAAAAATGTTCATTTAAAAAGTTAAACTGTGGAGTATTCACACCTGGAATACAATACGAAATAAAATGAAGTTACATACAATAAATGAACAAAATATACTTCTCAGCACTGGCAAGAGAGACAAAAGGTACATGATTCTATACATACTTCAAGACAAAACTAAGTAATATTGCTTAACAAAAGGAAGAAAATTATTACCATGGAAGTCATCTGTACATGTGTGTGCACATATACACTTGTTCTGTTTCTCTAAAGAACCCTACCTGATACTGACTTGGGTATCAAAAGTAGTTCTATAAGAACAGATGCTTAAACATGAGTTTTCTGAATTTGTTCTGGGGTTTATGAAATTGGTTCTCTACTCTGATTAAATTTAAAGGCACTGACTCCATTTCCAGTGGACAGGCAAAGAAGGCACTGCCAATCCATAGAGTGACACAGCAAAAGAGATGTACAGAAAAAGATATATAACCACTGGATACTCTTAGTCAAATACTTACAGAAATCAAGGTTCTAGGTGAACATGCAATTGATACCTTACAACATGTGTCAAACTAAAAATTACAATGAGATTAGCGGTGACTCCTGTGCTGGGTAAAGTGGGGAAGTAAAAGGATAAGCTCAGCACTTCACATGCCTAGCTCAAATGCTATATAAATGACCTGAAAGTTTCTTGTCTTCCCTGAAAGAAACCCTTATCTACTGAAGCCTCAGAGCTGAGATTTCTGTAAACCAAACCCAGAGTCATCCGGTGAGTGGCTGAATTCCAACACAAATTGAATTCTCGACCTCACAAGATACTGTCTTTTAAAGGGCACTGGCTAGGAAGAAATGGGGCCTTGCAAACTGGAGTGACAACATGTACACAAATCTCAATGAAGCTGGGGACACTGAACCTCTAAATTTTGCTGGGTCTTCTTTGCTATAAGACACAGACCCTTGACAGAGGTGAACTCTGGTTTGCATGAACACTCTGTAATAACTTCCCCTTAGGTAGGTGCCTTGCCAGACACAGCTAATTCTCTTCAGGATCTACACAGACCCTTTCCTTCTAGACCCAAAAGTCCCAACTGGCCCTTGGCCCTGAAAGGTGTGATGCAAGGAGTGACCTCTAGGTCTACGCCCCTAGTACTATAATTCAAAAGAACAGTATGATTTTTCCAATATACACAGATAAAAACCTGAGTAATACATGTGGGATTTAATATTATGGATGTGGGCTAATATGGACAAGACAAACTTGTATGAGGAGAATTTGTTGTTATGAGACTAACCAAATGGCTATTCTAGATTCAATATTGTACCTCAAGGGGCTGGTTAGAAAAGGCTCTGGTTCAATGGGATAAAATATGTACTAAAAAGAAGTATACACTAACAGAACTTGAAATGCCAGGACTGCCTCAATATAATACGGTTCAGTTCAGTTCAGTCACTCAGTCGTGTCTGACTCTTTGCAACCCCATGGACTGCAGCATGCCAGGCCTCCCTGTCCATCACCAACTCCCAGAGTCCACCCAAACCCATGTCCATTAAGTCGGTGATGCCACCCAACCATCTCATCCTCTGTCGTTCCCTTCTCCTCCTGCCTTCAATCTTTCCCAGCATCAGGGTCTTTTCATATGAGTCAGTTCTTCGCATCAGATGGCCAAAGTATTGGAGTTTCAGCTTCAACATCAGTCCTTCCAATTAACACCCAGGACTCTTCTCCTTTTGGATGGACTGGTTGGATGTCCTTGCAGTCCAAGGGACTCTCAAGAGTCTTCTCCAACACCACAGTTCAAAAGCATCAATTTTTTGGTACTCAGCTTTCTTTATAGTCCAACTCTCACATCCATACATGACTACTAGAAAAATCACAGCCTGGACTAGACGGACCTTTGCTGGCAAAGTAATGTCTCTGCTTTTTAATATGCTGTCTACGTTGGTCATAACTTTCCTTCCAAGGAGTAAGCGTCTTTTAATTACATGGCTGCAGTCACCATCTGCAGTGATTTTGGAGCCCCAAAAAATAAAGTCTGACACTGTTTTCCCATCTATTTGCCATGAAGTGATGGGACTGGATGCCATGATCTTAGTTTTCTGAATGTTGAGCTTTAAGCCAACTTTTTCACTCTCCACTTTCACTTTCATCAAGAGGCTTTTTAGTTCTTCACTTTCTGCCATAAGGGTGGTATCATCTGCATATCTGAGGTTATTGATATTTCTCCCGGCAATCTTGATGCCAGCTTGTGCTTCATCCAGTCCAGCGTTTCTCATGATGTACTCTGCATATAAGTTAAACAAGCAGGGTGACAATATATAGCCTTAATGTACTCCTTTTCCTATTTGGAACCAGTCTGTTGTTCCATGTCCAGTTCTAACTGTTGCTTCCTGACCTGCATACAGGTTTCTCAAGAGGCAGATCAGGTGGTCTGGTACTCCCATCTCTTTCAGAATTTTCCACAGTTTATTGTGATCCACAGAGTCAAAGGCTTTGGCATAGTCAATAAAGCAGAAATAGATGTTTTTCTTGAACTCTTGCTTTTTCCATGATCCAATGGATGTTGGCAATTTGATCTCTGGTTCCTCTGCCTTTTCTAAAACAAGCTTGAACATCTGGAAGCTCACAGTTCACATGTTGCTGAAGCCTAGCTTGGAGAATTTTGAGCATCACTTTATTAGTGTGTGAGATGAGTACAATTGTGCGGTAGTTTGAGCATTCTTTGGCATTGCCTTTCTTTGGGATTGGAATGAAAACTGACCTTTTCCAGTCCTGTGGCCACTGCTGAGTTTTCCAAATTTGCTGGCATATTGAGTGCAGCACTTTTACAGCATCATCTTTCAGGATTTGAAATAGCTCAACTGGTAGAATAATAATAATATGGTAGAATACCAGTATAATGTAGAAGGTGGTATTCAAAGGCTGTGAGAACCTGAAACATTTAAAATGGTTTATCATGTAAAACATACTGAACCACCCCAGGATAGTCCAGAAGACATACCTTTCTGGACAACTGTCAGAAATAAATGTGTGAGGTGAGCCTTAGCATCACTGAAGAACTCCATGGTTGCTCTTCTCTGTAGGTCAGAAATTACAGTGGGAACTACTACCACTGAACTGGGCTCCCCAAATGCAATGGACAAAAGTGGATCCTGGGAGGCAGGGGCCTACACAGTATTTAATCACCGAAGACAAAGTGGACTTGGTTACCACAATGCACAGCAGGGTGAAAACAGAAATCACAACAGTCTGACTCAGAAAACTGTATATGGCCTTTGCCAGTTGATCATGGTACCTGTAAAAGAGAAACATATCAGCTGTCTACTAAATTCTTATTTGATCCATATGCACTAAAGAGCTCTAGGTCAAGTGAACACAAGACTAACTTGAATTACCAAAATAGAGTCAAGGCCCTCCCAGCTTACAGACTTAGAACCTCTTGGCTGAAGGGGAGAATAGGTCCCCTTGAGGAAAAACCTTCCTACACAGCAAAAATTTCATTCTATTTATCTTTGTCCCAGCCATTCCCAAAAGGATCCACAGCCTTTTAGCAAGATGACTATGCACTGGGGTAAGAACAAAGAAAAGGAAAGAAGAAAGAAGGCAAAGGGAATTCCAGCTTAAAGAAAATTAAAAAAAAACAAAAACAAAAACAAAAAACACTTCATATTTATCACTTGTTAACTCTTTAAAAATTACCCCAGTGGTTTATAAGGGCTTCCTCAGTGGCTCAGTGGTAAAGAATCCGCCTGACAATGCAGGAGACGCTGGTTCAATCCCTGATCCAGGAAGATTTCCTGGAGAAAGAAATGGCAACCTCCAGTTCTCCTGCCTGGGAAATCCCATGGAGCCTGGCAGGCAATAGTCCATTCTATCACAAGAGTCAAATACAACTTAGAGACTAAGCAACAGCAATGGCTTATAAAGAAAAAAGAGGCAATAACCACTTGAAGGACTATTATTAGTACTGCCAGACACAGTTATGCATTTCATATTCTTGGAAGAAGACACTGTGTTCCCCATTCACAGCTAAGTATAAGAAGGGCCTAGCATACCCTGCAAGTCTAATAAGCAGCAGAACCGAGATTCTAACTCATACTGGCCTGACTGCAAAGCCTGGATACTTACCATGGACTATAATTACTGAAATAGGCATATGTATAAATTTTTAAGTGTGTTCATGACATAATGAATACAGTTTGCAACAGATAAGTAGACCATGAACCAAATAACAAGCAACTAACAGAGTGAACAAGCAAAATAATATTGAGCATTTACTTCGTACATTTATCTCTCTACCGCCTTTTCAGAATTCAAAAAACTCCAATTATATGATCAAGCAAAATAACTTCAGGTTAGGTAACAGAGACAATGATGTAAGTTCAAGAGAATTTAAAAGATCATCCAAATCAAGAAAGAAAAATCAAAAATCTAATAAACTACCACAGGAATACTGGTTAAAGTATGGATAAATAAAAGAGATGAGGTATTTGTAATTACATCACCACAGAAGAGGAAAGCTAAAAATCAGAAACAACAGAAATGAAAGCAATATCAACATAAAAAGTAACGGGAAAAACTACAATAGACTATGTTTTAAAGGAATCAAGGACATAGAGAGCAGTAAAAAAAAAAAAAGTTTATTTGGCTTGGTATTAATGCTAATATACAACATTTGAAAAACTACAAAGTTTGTTGCAATCTCTTAATTCCTTCAGTTATGTATTTTCACTTCACTTTCACTTTTCACTTTCATGCATTGGAGAAGGAAATGGCAACCCACTTCAGTGTTCTTGCCTGGAGAATCCCAGGGATGGGGAAGCCTGGTGGGCTGCCATCTATGTGGTTGCACAGAGTTGGACAAGACTGAAGCGACTTAGCAGCAGCAGCAGCAGCAGCAGCAGCAGCTTTCATGTTTTTACATCACAATATTATGTTACATGAACTTGATTTTGAGGGCCAGAGAACACAAAGGCTTTCACTGCATTTAGTATCTGCATATAGAACCACCTATAGCAATCCCTGGAGAAGGTAATGGCAACCCACTCCAGTAGTCTTGCCTGGAAAATCCCAGGGACGGAGGAGCCTGGTAGGCTGCAGTCCATGGGGTCGCTAAGAGTTGGACACGACTCAGCGACTTCACTTTCACTTTTCACTTTCATGCATTGGAGAAGGAAATGGCAACCCACTCCAGTGTTTTTGCCTGGAGAATCCCAGGGATGGTGGAGCCTGGTGGGCTGCCGTCTATGGGGTCACAAAGAGTCGGACATGACTGAAGCGACTTAGCAGCAGCAGCAGCAACATAGCAAACCCCCACCAACTCCACAGCTAGCACTAGAGCGACACCACTCCCTCCCACAAGGACAAAAGCCTCCTAACTGGTCTCGCTGCTCCCTGAGACTAGGATCTTCTACAGTCTAATCTCAATGAAGTAACTAAAGGGATGCTTTTAATACACAAATTAGACCATGTCACAACTTTCCTCAAATCCTGCGGTGGTCCCCATCTCAGAGAAAAACCAACACCCCTACATCAATCTATAAGACTCTAAACATTCTAGATTCATCTACCTCTCCAACTTAATCTCTTACTCCTCTCTATATATCTTACTCCACCCACCAGTCCAGAGATCTCCTTGGAAGTTTCTGCAACATCCAAACACACTCCATCCACTTCAGGGCCCATGGTACCTGCTTGTTCCCTCCACCTAAGTAGGACTCACATCACTCTGTCCCTCTCTTCCCTCTTTTCAAATGTCACCCAAGCTTTCTCTGACCACTGTATACAAAACAGCAAATACACTTAGACTTTGCCCTGGCATTCTTCATTCCCTGTACTTAATTTTCCTCCAAAGAATTTAATACTGCTTGACTTAATATTTAGTTTTCAACATTCAGAAAACTAAAATCATGGCATCTGGTCCCATCACTTCACGGCAAATAGATGGGGAAATAACAGAAACAGTAAGAGATTTTATTCTGGGGGGCCCCAAAATCTCTGCAGATGGTGAATGCAGCCATGAAATTAAAAGATGCTTGCTCCTTGGAAGAAAAGCTATGACCAATCTAGACAGCTAATTAAAATAAGCAGAGACATTACTTTGCCAACAAAAGTCTGTCTAGTCAAAGCTATGGTTTTTCCAGTAGTCATGTATGGATGTGAGAGTTGAACTATAAAGAAAGCTGAGTGCCAAAGAACAGATGCTTTTGAACTGTGGTGTTGGAGAAGACTCTTGAGAGTCCCTTGGACTGCAAGGATATCCAACCAGTCCATCCTAAAGGAAATCAGTCCTGAATATTCACTGGAAGGACTGATGCTGAAGCTGAAACTCCAATACTTTGGCCACCTGATGCGAAGAACTGACTCACTGGAAAAGACCCTGATGCTGGGAAAGATTGAAGGCAGAAGGAGAAGTGGACGACAGAGGATGAGATGGTTGGATGGCATCACTGACTCAATGGACTTGAGTTTGAGTAAGCTCCGGGAATTGGTAATAGACAGGGAAGCCTGGCATGCTGCAGTCCATGGGGTCACAAAGAGTCGGACACAACTGAGCAACTGAACTGAACTGAACTGACTTAATACACACTTGTTTGTCTACTTCTTTACTATGTCTTACCCACTTAAAGGTAAGCTCATTGTTTTATTCTCTTTTATTAATTGCTCTAGAGCCTAGAACAATGTCTATAAATGCTCAATAAATATATGTTGATTTAATACATTAGCCTTAAATTAAAATTTAAAACAATCTTCTCAATTATGTGAACATGCTGTTAGATAATAAAAGTTTTAAGCAGGAAAATCTGATATACTTTCCTAGCTCTCCTTCCATTCTTCTTACCGATTTGGTTTCACAATGAACATAAAAAGATAGCGAAATGTTCCACCTGTCATATTTCTCTTCTTTTCCACTTAACCACAAATTATGGGCTTTCAGTGTCCCAACTTCCTTATTTGTCAAATAAGAGGAACTGGCCCACGGTAATCAGTTTCTAAAAATCTAGCATCTAAATATCAGGTATGAAGCAAAGTTCAAATGAATTTTTCAATAAATTATCATGAAATCTCTCAGTACTTAGGATAAGTCAACACTGTAATATATATATATTACATATATGTACACCTTATCTATAATCTGAGGTGATAATTTTAGGTACATTCTCATAATGCAAGTAACAGTGAACCTTACAGATTTTGCATTTCTCTGCTCCTAAACTCCTTAGTCTTATAAGCAGAATTATATGAAAGCTTCCTTCTGACTTCACCTAGGCAAAACACAGATAAACCTGAAAAACTACAAATATATCCTCAGAAATGAAAAAGATATCACAAATATCACACGTTAAAAACTACAGCCTTTACTCAAAGGAGGATCCCTTACACTACCAATAGTTATGACCACTCAAGCTTTTAGACACCCATCTTCCGGCCGTTGTTGTTGTTGTTCAGTCGGTAAGTCACCTTCGACTCTTTGCAACCTCATGGACTCTAACTCCTCTGTCCTCTACTCCCAGAGTTTGCTCAGATTCAGGTTTGTCCTAACTCCCAGAATTTGCTCAGATTCATGTCCACTGAGTCAGTGAACCATCTCACCTTCTGCCACTCCTTTCTCCTTTTGCATTCCAGCCTAAGCAGCTAACAAACAAACAAAAAAAAATTTAAATACAGCTGTACAATTAATAAACCGTGATTATAATCTATTTTGACAGGTCTACCTTTATTTTACATTCAAAAGCAGGAAAGCTACCCTACAGTACTGAATTAATGACAGGAGCAGTTAACCACGGGCAGAGGCAGACAGTGACTATAAGGGGCATGAGGGGCATGAGTGAAGGCAATACCGTGTTTTCTTGTTCTAGGTATTGGTAATATGGGAGCATTCACTTTGTGAAAAATAATTGCACTAATGATTTTGTGCCATTTTCTGTACTGTTCTACTTTAGTAAAAAGCTTATGAAGAAATAAATACTACAGCAGTTCAAAGCCATGAAAGATAAAGTTGAACAAATCTATACAGATCAACAGTCCTGAAAAATACCTGTGCTTCTGCGTGAGCACTAACAATGTACCTGTTAATTTACATTCAGTACAAGGCAGAGAAGTAACAAATTTGAGAAATAATCTGCTTCCAAAACACTTGAAATAAAGGAAGTTTATAATTCAAAAGAGTTAAAGTACAATTAATTATTCAAGAATCAAAAGAGGATTGATTAAGGATAGGAGTGCTGTTGGTAGAATCCTGTCTCTACCATTTAGCAGCCCTGTGAATGTTTTCTTTTTCACTTATTTATTTATGTCTGTGCTGGATCTTCATTGCTGTTTGGGCTTTTCTCCAGTTGCAGTGAGTGGGGCTACTCTCTAACTGTGGTGCGCAGGCTTCTCTTGCTGCGGAGCACACACTCTAGAGTGCGCAGCTTCGGCAGGTGCGGCTCCCAGGCTCCAAAGCACAGGCTAGCAGTTGTGGCCCACGGGCTTAGTTGCTCCGTTGCATGTGGGATTTTCCCTGACCAGGGATCGAACCTGTGGCTTCTACATTTGCCGGCAAATTCTTTGCCACTGAGCCACCAGGGAAGCCCTATGAATGTTTTTCTAACCTCTCTGGGTCTCCATTACGTCACCTGTGAAATGGAGCTCTACCTCGCAATCCTGCAGTGAAGACTAAATGAAGTACCCTATGTAGAGCATTCAGAACTACACCCGACACACAGTGCATACTCAATAAATTCTGGCTTTTCACTCGAGTGGCATACTTAATCTTCCAATGATGCTAAATAAACAGGGTGTTTCCACCACAGTCAAATGACAGATGGGGGCTAGAATACAACAAAAAGCCCCTTCTTAAAATAGCATGCACTGTACTCTTTCTAAAAAGCTGTGATTAGTCGTGTCCAACTCTTTGTGACCCCATGGACTATAGCCTACCAGGCTCCTCTTGTCCATGCAGATTCTCCAGGCAAGAATACTGGAGTGGGTTACCATTTCCTTCTCCAGGGGATCTTCCCAACCCAGGGATTGAACCCAGGTCTCCTGCATTGCAGGCAGATTCTTTACCACCTGAGCCACCAGGGAAGCCCAAGAATACTGGAATGGGTAACCTATGTCTTCTGCAGGGGATCTTTGACCTAGGAATTGAACCGGGGTCTCCTGCATCGCAAGCAGATTCTTTACCAGCTGAACTACCAGTGAAGCCCTTCTAAAACACAGGATTATTAACTGTTAGCTTTCCTTGTATTTGAATTTCCTAAAGAAGCTGGGATAGTAGCAACAAATCACACTCCGGTCCCATTCCAGTACTTTTTTAATTCTCTACTCCAAATAGCTTTAAGATGCATCATCACAGAAAGAAACAACAGGAATTACACACGGAGGAAACCAGAACTGAAAGAGACACGTGTACCCCAATGTTCATCGAAGCACCGTTTATAATAGCCAGGACATGGAAGCAACCTAGATGCCCATCAGCAGACTTCCCTGGTGGCTCAGACGGTAAAGTATCTGTCTACAATGCAGGAGACCGGGGTTCAACCCCTGGGTCGGGAAGATCCCCTGGAGAAGGAAATGGCAATCCACTCCAGTACTACTGCCTGGAAAAATGGAAAAGAAAGCTGTGGTACATATACACAATGGAGTATTACTCAGCCATTAAAAAGAATACATTTGAATCAATTCTAATGAAGTGGATGAAACTGGAGCCTATTATACAGAGTGAAGTAAGCCAGAAAGAAAAAACCAATACAGTATAATAATGCATATATATGGAATTTAGAAAAATGGTAACAATAACCCTGTATGCGAGACAGCAAAAGAGACAAAGATGTATAGAACAGTCTTTTGGACTCTATGGGAGAGGGCAAGGGTGGGATGATTTGGGAGAATGGCATTGAAACATGTATAATATCATTATGTGAAACGAATCACCAGTCCAGGTTTGATGCATGATACAGGATGCTCGGGGCTGGTGCACTGGGATGACCCAGAGGGATGGGATGGGGAGGAAGATGAGAGGGGGGTTCTGGATGGGAAACACATGTACACCCACGGCAGATTCATGTCAATGTATGGCAAAACCAATACAATATTATAAAGTAATTAGCCTCCAATTAAAATAAATAAATTTATATTATTTTTAAAAAATGAATTTAAAGTAATACTAACAGCTAACACTTTATAAAAGTCACTATATGGCAAACACTATGTCAAACATTTTTCCTATACTGCTCTCATTTATTCAAAACAATTCCATTAAATAAAATGGCACAAGACCATTTTATTTTTATTCATCCTAATTAAAACAGCCTGCTGCTGCTGCTAAGTCGCTTCAGTCGTGTCCGACTCTGTGTGACCCCATAGACGGCAGCCCACCAGGCTCCCCCGTCCCTGGGATTTTCAAGGCAAGAACACTGGAGTAGGTTGCCATTTCCTTCTCCAATGCATGAGAGTGAAAAGTGAAAGTGAAGTCGCTCAGTCGTGTCCAACTCTTAGCAACCCCGTGGACTGTAGCCCACCAGGCTCCCCCATCCATGGGATTTTCCAGGCAAGAGTACTGGAGTGGAGTGCCATTGCCTTCTCCTAAGTCCATTTTATTTCAGAGCCCATGTTATTACATTTATCTCCTTCACTTTACTCTCACAATTTTTTTTTTCTCAAAAATCTTTTTATATATACCTCTGTTAATCAATCACAGTGTCTCATAGTTATATCCACTCTTCCTCACTAGGTTATAAATACCTCAACAACTCATTCCCAGGGCTCTCCTGGTAGCTCACCTGTAAATAATACACCTGAAATGCAGGAGACATGGATTCAATTCCTGGGTCAGGATGATCCCCTGGAGAAGGGATAGCCTACCAACTCCTGTACTTTTGGGCTCCCCTGGTAGCTCAGCTGGTAAAGAATCCTCCTGGGTTGGGAAGATCCCCTGGAGAAGGGAAAGGCTACCCACTCCAGTATTCTGGCCTGCAGAATTCCATAGACTGTGTAGTCCATGGGGTCACAAAGAGTCAGACATGACTGAGTGACTTTCACTTTCCCCATTCCCAGAGCTGGTACAGAAAATAGCACAAAGAAGGGACTGGGGGGTACTCTCCAGGAACTGGCTCATTACAAGGTGAGAAGCTGTAACTCTTAAGCCCAACTGCATGTAAGTGAACTCCACAGCAGCACCTTTTCTTCCAGAGGAATATAAAGAACTCAGGTATCTCATCCCATTATCCCAATTCCACTGGAGATACAGTAAGGCTTTTGGCTCACTGAGAAGGCAATCCATTTGCCAATTGCTAATTCAGGTGACAATCTGATAATCCTATTTTAACAACTACTTTTCAGAGAATAAGATAAATCCTGAGGATCCATCTGATGGGCATCCACTATCAAATTACCAACATCCTATCAAAAGACACAATCTTGCAGATTTATATGACTCACCATAAGGCGACAGTATTCCAGTATCCCACATGCTGCTTGCTTTCTTCAATTATAAAAAGAGCATTATTTGATAAAACATTAAGTCTTCTTCCAAAAAAATTAACAAATGTAGCAGGAAGTTTTCATTTTAAATTGAAGTTTAAAATTTTTTTCATACCCTATTTTAAGTATACAATTCTATTTCCACTACAGCTTGGTTACAGAGAACAAACCTGCTCAAGAGTTTTGCTCACCACAATGTAACTTACTGCATATGTTCGGAATCTGAGACAATGTCTTAACATATGCTCATACAACTCACACCTGTGTTTGAACAATATGTTCTTCCCAGACATCATGACACTCCCTCTATTTCCCAAGGGGAAAAAACAGCTATTTACTGAATGCCATAACATACTATACAGCACAGGAATATACATGCTGTGTGTGTGTAAAATTTAATCCTTAATGTGACCTTAAGATAGAAATCATCATCTCCTTTTCTCCCCAAGAAAGAAACTGAGGCACAGAAGCTTCAAATCAGTAAATGGGACACAATTAAAACGCAGGTTTACATTACTGTAAACAGTAGCTGTTCCTTTATTCCAAGCCTGTCTTCACTTCCTACCCTCCCTGTTTCTCACTCTGCAATTTTCTCTCATCACCAGTTCCCATGGTGAAAGAGACACACAGTTCCCAGACTTACATATTATATTTCAAGCCATAAAAAGAGATGAATAACACAAACTTCAGACTATGCAGTTAGGTACTATGGACATAACCACCTGGAGAAAAGTCAACAATCAAGGGGAATTTCCAACAGAAAATAAAGGCAATCAACATTTATAATATTCATGGTAACTTACTGGTAAGAGTCTTCTCTTGCGTTGTTGGAAGAGGGTGTTTGTTATGACCAGTGCATTCCAAATCCTAAAAGATGATGCTATGAAAGTGCTGCACTCAATATGCCAGCAAATTTGGAAAACTCAGCAGTGGCCACAGGACTGGAAAAGGTCAGTTTTCATTCCAATCCCAAAGAAAGGCAATGCCAAAGAATGCTCAAACTACCCCACAATTGCACTCATCTCACACGCTAGGAAAATAATGCTCAAAATTCTCCAAGCCAGGCTTCAGCAATATGTGAACCGTGAACTTCCTGATGTTCAAGCTGGTTTTAGAAAAGGCAGAGGAATCAGAGATCAAATTGCCAACATCCACTGGATCATGGAAAAAGCAAGAGAGTTCAAGAAAAACATCTATTTCTGCTTTCTTGACTATGCCAAAGCCTTTGACTGTGTGGATCACAATCAACTGTGGAAAATTCTGAAAGAGATGGGAATACCAAACCACCTGACCTGCCTCTTGAGAAATCTATATGCAGGTCAGGAAGCAACAGTTAGAACTGGACGTGGAACAACAGACTGGTTCCAAATAGGAAAAGGAGTTCGTCAAGGCTATATATTGTCACCCTGCTTATTTAACTTATATGCAGAGTACATCATGAGAAACGCTGGAACTGGAAGAAACACAAGCTGGAATCAAGATTGCCGGGAGAAATCTCAATCACCTCAGATATGCAGATGACACCACCCTTATGGCAGAAAGGGAAGAGAAACTCAAAGCCTCTTGATGAAAGTGAAAGAGGAGAGTGAAAAAGTTGGCTTAAAGCTCAACATTCAGAAAACGAAGATCATGGCATCCGGTCCCACCACTTCATGGGAAATAGATGGGGAAACAGTGGAAACAGTGTCAGACTTTATTTTTCTGGGCTCCAAAATCACTACAGATGGTGACTGCAGCCATGAAATTAAAAGACGCTTACTCCTTGGAAGGAAAGTTATGACCAACCTAGATAGCATATTCAAAAGCAGAGACACTACTCTGCCAACAAAGGTTCGTCTACTCAAGGCTATGGTTTTTCCTGTGGTCATGTATGGATGTGAGAGTTGGACTGTGAAGAAGGCTGAGCGCTGAAGAACTGATGCTTTTGAACTGTGGTGTTGGAGAAGACTCGAGAGTCCTTTGGACTGCAAGGAGATCCAACCAGTCCATTCTAAAGGAGATCAGCCCTGGGATTTCTTTGGAAGGAATGATGCTAAAGCTGAAACTCCAGTACTTTGGCCACCTCATGTGAAGAGTTAACTCATTGGAAAAGACTCTGATGCTGGTAGGGATTGGGGGCAGGAGGAGAAGGGGACGCCAGAGGATGAGATGGCTGGATGGCATCACTGACTCGATGGACATGAATCTGGGTGAACTCCGGGAGTTGGTGATGGACAGGGAGGCCTGGCGTGCTGCGATTCATGGGGTCGCAAAGAGTCGGACATAACTGAGTGACTGATCTGATCTTACTGGTAAGAAATTTAAGTTGTTAAATTCAATAAATTCAAGAAACTAAATTGCTGGATTAAATGTGAATTAAGAGGGGAAAAAAACTACCAACAGCTCAAACGTCAACAAAATTGGAGAAAAGAAGCATAAATAATCTATGGGAAAGCTCAGCCTTTTTAACATCACACTGTTACAAAAATCACAATAATGGAATGTCAGGAAAGAATCAAGCTTCATCCTCTCATTAGTTTAAGATAAGAGATCTGCTGTCAGGACCACTCTAATCCACCCCCCAGCCCTCACAAGGGACAAAGTGTTAAACAATACATCATGGGGGAACATTCAAACTCTAGTAATTATAGAAACGAAACATGATATTTCACCCCAAATAGCAAAGATTCTTTTTCACTGCAAACACCAATCAGTTCAATTCAGTTCAGTCCCTCAGTCGTGTCCGACTCTTTGGGACCTGATGGACTGCAGCACGCCAGGCTTCCCTGTCCATCACCAACTCCCAGAACTTAAACTCATGTCTATCAAGTCAGTGATGCCATCCAACCACCTCATCCTCTGTCGACCCCTTCTCCTCCTGCCTTCAATCTTTCCCAGCATCAGCGTCTTTTCCAATGAGTCAGTTCTTCGGATCTGGTAGCCAAAGTATTGGAGTTTCAGAAAACACCAATGGGCACTCAAAAACACAATCCTTCCGAAATGCAATTTGGCAGTAATATATGCATTAGGCAAAAATATGCCAGTAATTACTGCCAGTAATATATATTTTTTAAATCTTAAAACATTCATACCTTTTAATCTAATAGTATGCCTTTGGGAACTCACCCTTAATACCCAAAATGCCAAAATGCTTTATGCACATAAATGTTTGTAACAATATATTTAATGGAAAAACTGAAGAGAGTCTACTTAAAAATGGGAAACTATCCGACAATAAGAACAAGCAAATATATCTTCTATTTCATTTAACAGTTAGGAAAAGCTCAGAATATGTTAGACTTTTAAAAGCAAGATGCAAAATTGCATCTAAAAGAATTGCAACTATATATATATAAATGTAACTGCGTACATTTAAAAAGAACAGTAACAAAGTGGTTCTGAGCGTGAAATTTATTTTCTTTGCTACACTTGTCTCAAGTACATAATAAAAAAACTGTATAAAGGAAGAATGAAAACTGAGATAATACAGCACCCATTTTAAGTATCATAAGATCTAAACAGAAAGGAAATTATTACTGAATGTTTAAATTAGCATATACAGTTACAAAAATACATTAAACATTTCCCTTAGCTTAATTCTACTTTGGCTTTCTAGCGTCAGAAAGGGAAAAGATCAAAATACAGAAAAAGACTTATGCACAAAAGGCATGAATCATGACATTCATCATCCAGAAAGTTTTATAGATTACCGACAACATACTAGACATTACTTAGGATACAAATAAGACAGACAAGGGTCCAATTCTTTAGAAACTTACATTTCTATCGGCAAGTACAGACTGCAAATTAATAAATATATTAAGATATAATTTCTAGTTATAAGTGTATCAAACTATTAAGTGATTTGTGTATATACTGAAGAGAGGAAGGAAACAGGCTGATCCTACAGGTGGTCACCGAAAAAGAAACAAAACAAAACACTAAAGTCAGCCATGCAAAAAGCTGATGATCCAGGTTGGATGCCTGAGACAGGGTGCTCAGGGCTGGTGCACTGATGACCCTGGGGGATGGGATGGGGAGGAGGGGTTCTGGATGGGGAACACATGTGCGCCCGTGGCTGACTGTCAATGTATGGCAAAAACCACTACAATATTGTAATTAGCCTCCAATTAAAATAAAACTTAAAAAAAAAAAGCTGATGAGCAACAGGCAGAAAACCTCAAGTACTAAGACTCAGAAACAGGGAAAGAGTTTGGCATATTTAGCAGCAGAAAGGAAATCAGAACAAGCAGGGATTTACAGGCCAGGGTAAAAAGTTGCTATTTTATTGTAATTGCAAAGGAAAGCCACTGAAATGGGAAGGAAATGATCTTATGTGCATTTTTACAGGCTTCAGAGAGGAGAGACTGTCGAAGGTTAAGAGCAATAACCAGAAGTTAGGAAGCTACTGCAGGAACCCCAGCGAGGGGTAATGATGGCCTGGACTAGAGTGACGGCAACGGGAACAGAGAAAAGTGGAGAAACTCAAAACTTATGTGGGTAGTCAGAACCCATAGTATTACTGACAGATGGTCAGGATGTGGGAAATGAGAAATCAGAACAATCAAGTACAGCTCCTAGAAGTCTGGCTGAATCATTATTTACAAAACTAAAACTTAACAGCGTGTTTCTAATAGAGGAAGAGTTAAGTATATTATGAAAGACTCCATCAGATAAACATTACTAATGTTTGTGGAAGGTTTGCTTTCTCTTACTATCCAGAGGCAGTAGGCATGATTCTTAACTATTTGAGCCTTGAGTTTCCTAAAATTAATTACTCAATATTTCCTCAAATAATTACTACTACTACTACAAAAAAAATCCTCAAATAATTACTACTACTACAAAAAAAAAAAAAACTACTGCTGTTATAGAGCTGTTGGAAAATTAAATGTGAACCTATAAAAAGCACTTAACATAATGACTATGCTCAATAAGTTAAAGTTGCCAGAAGTCACAGTAATGACTCTGCACCCAGAATAAAGAAGGTAGTCAATAAATATTTTATAGATAGACAGACAGGCAGATAAAAGAAATGGTGAAACAGGAATTTAAACCCAGGTCATCTGACTCAAACTCTACAAAACCATACACTCTATACCACAGGTGAGCAATGAAGAATAAAACCTGTAACAACTGTTAGATTGTGAAATCAACTAAGGAGAATGGATGGAATCCTCATTAGAGACTTTTTGGTACAAATTACACAAAAGTCCAAGGTCCAGAGGGCTAAGTATAATACACAGTCAAGTGGATTAACTATAGAATAACTGGCAATTTCTGAATCACAAAATTAACTGAAACATTTCCTGGCTTTTCAGTAAGTACTTCAGTAATGTTGATGACTCAACCTGAAGACACTGCAGAGGAAGCACAAGACTAGGAATTTAGTTAGACCATGAGGGTCTGGACAGCAAAAAATTATCAATAGGAAGTCAGGACATAGAGAGGGAAGACAAGTGAGTACCAGGATAAGAGAACAGAATCCAAAACCTGGAAGCAAAGAATTAGCACAGATGCACAGATACATATACCAAAAACCACTATTGGTCAGAGTCTGAGAGATAAGCATAGACTGGGAGAAGTAGGTATCTACCAGCAGGATAGTTGAGAAATCCTCCCATCCCCAGGGCCCAGGCAGATTCACTGCTCCTAAGACAGAGCAGTAGTAAAATCCCACTACCTTAGGAGAAAGACAAGAAACCCACTTGGCCCAGGATCCCATGCTGCAACCAAGCAGTAAGCTACCACTGGGCAAAAGACAGGAAGCTCTCTCTAGCCTAAGTACTCCCTCAGACACAAGGCAGAGTTTAGCTTCCACTAGGAGAAAGGGGAGAAGACTTAGAAAGACCCACTACCAAGGCCCAGGCTCACAAGCCCTACCTAAAGCTGAAGGGCCCTCAGGAGAATCAAGAATTCCTCCATTCCTACCGCAAACCCAGCACACACAGAGGGCCCCCTCTACAGCACAGTCGTGCTGCAGACAGTTGCCAGTGAAGCAGGAACATTATTCAGGCCACACAGAACACCAAGTAACAGCAATACTCCACTGGGGAAATTTCAGGTCTGTGGTGCACTGAAGGTGACATTGAAAGCCACACCCAGCTCAACTAGTGACACAAACTACCAGATAGTCTACTATAACTTAAAATGAGTTTTCAAGCACCTCACAAGCTACAGAAGGAAATTCTGAACCCTTCCTCATAATGAAAAGATGATAAATGGAAATTCAAGGTGTTCAAGACAATTGCTCAGTCGTGTCTGACTCTGCGACCCCATGGACTGTAGCGTACCAGGCTCCTCCGTCCATGCGATTTTCCAAGCAAGAGTACTAGAGTGGGTTGCCATTTCCTTCTCCAGGAGATCTTCCCGACCCAGGGATCGAACCTGCATCTCCCGCATTGTAGGCAGAGGCTTTACCATCTGAGCCTCCAAGGAAGACACTTTCCTCAATTACCAAGTCAGAACATGCAATGACTCTTCACTACGGTATTTTCTTTCAGCAAACATAAATACTAATAGACTTTGACGTGTCTATTGATCCTCACTTCAAAGCCCACTTTTCCTATAAGATTTTAGTTCTTCAATTTCAAATTGTGCTAGGGTTAAGACTTCTCAGGACCATCTTCAGCATCATTAGAAAAGAATTATCTATAAACATACCATGTCTTGCTTTGGAATTTGTATTTAACCAAAAGCAGCTGCTATTTATCTGGAAATCTTGAAACACTGACTAAAGACAAAAAATGACTTATCTTTTATTTCCTAAGCAGAGTCTATTCCCATGTCATTTCATTATAAATTAGAGGTCCTAGAATATAACAATTTTTTATCCCTTTACTAATCTAGAATATGAAGAAAAAAGTCCTAATTACTAACAGTTCAATATTCAAGGCTTATGATGAATATATCATAATCACCAGCCACCTACCTAAAAACAAAATTTTTAGACTTCAAAATGTAAAACTAAATTTTAATACACTATAAAAGCCAGTTGATAATTTTATAAACAAGTTTAAAAAACTTCAGAGATGTTCATATGTGTTTCGACTAAATTCAAAGGGCCAACATATCTACATGTTTCTAGGGGTTAAAAGTTTTAAAACGTAAAATTTTTAAAATACACGTTAAGAATTTTTGTTTTGGTTATTTTTAAGATTTTACAAATGGTGACAAACATACAAATACAAAAAAAGCTTAATGCAAGCTTTAAAAAAAAAAAAAAGATCTATAAGTAAACTCCAAGAGCTGCAAATAAAAACACAAAAATTGACAAAGATAGGCTCAGAAAAGTGGATGCCCTGAGGCTTACACACAGTTGGCACTACCCAGAAAAAGGCTCCCAAGGAGGCATCAAGAGTGAAGTTAGTACACACCTTTAAACAAGGCAGAAGCATGAGCTGAGGGCAGGAGCAGGCACGAAGAGAGCAACTGGGGGCAAGTCAGGCAGAGGAGGCAGCATCAAGCAAGGGGTGCACTGTAGCAGGAGGGAGCAGAGGGATGGAGGGTGGGGAGAGCCAAGGACAATGAGAAAAAATAGGTCCCATAAAGAAATATGATATGGCATATGGCAAAAAAAAACACAGAACCAGGAATTAATAGATTTTTAATTCCAGTTCTAGATCTATTATATTATATTAGACTTCAGAAAACATATATTTATACATGCTTTGCATAAAACTCAAAGAGATTTATTATGACTTGTATAACTGATATTATAAATGAGCACAAATAAAATCAATGTGCCACCCAGCTTCGATTACAAAGGAGTGTGGAAACCAGTGAACACTGGGATCAGTGGCAATCACAAAATGAGGAAAATGTCAATCTGTTCAAGGATCAGATACTGTACACAGCGAAACTACAGCTTCATGACAAGTGAAATCATGAGACCAGAGACTTCATTTGTTTATTTTCTATACTCCTCTGGCATGTAAAACATGTCTAGTAGTTTGAAGTAGGCATTCAAACATCTGCTGAATATGCTCCCCAATTAAGTAACACACTGTAAGTCCCTGCCGAATACTTAATTTCATACTAATCAGCACTTTTTAAAAGTTTTTAAAGTCTGTAAGATTATAAACTGAATAAATTCCATTCCTTTTAATAACCACATCATTTTAATTCCCCTAAACACTTTCAAAAAGATGTGAAATTATCAATTAAAGAGTTCAAGTGTTAAGACAACTGAGTAACATATTAATTATAACTGCTCAGTTTTTTAAAGTGAAAAGCAAAGTTAATCCTGTTAACGTTTTTCCACTAGAAATTACAGGCATAAATAAAGATGTGCTATAATTCTGCCCAAAAATACCTGATACACAAAACTTTCAATATCAACAAATACATGTTAGATCAGGTGTCAATGATTAAATCATACAGTATTCCAAACTATGCATATATTTTAAAGTGTTAGACCACAATGTAGCAAAGTGATATTTATAAACCATAAATCACTATACAGATGTAAAGAATCAACTATAACAGATTACAAAGACAAAGCTTCAAGTCAAAAAGCATTTACAAGACTATGATACAACTTTTAAGAGAAAGATACCAGAACAGATGCCTCTCAACTGAGTAAAAAAGAAAGAAAAACCACTCTAACACAATGTAAGCAGACAGATATTGCCTGCAAGAATTGCAATAAGAAGGGTATAAAGAATGCTAACAAAGTTTGAAGGTAGAAGTCATGTCTTCAAATTGACGATGACTCTGAAAATACTTTATGACTAAATAAACGCAGAAGAGCAGGAACCACGTCAATTTTTGCCTACCACTGTATCTCCAACTCTTAAAACAGTGCACTGAACACAGAATATTGTAATATTTACTGACTGAATACACAACATTTAAAATGGACCTTGAGAGACTGAGAGGACACTCTAGCATGAGGGAAATGTGTAAGGAAAAGAATAAAGGAGGAAATAACGATGTGTTTCAAAGAACAAGAATTAGCCTAATTTTGGTGGCGTATATTTATAACGTGCAGAAGATCAGGAGGAGTTTGTGTCCACTATGAATTTCAAAACGTTTAAACTTAATTTGGTATAACCAAAAATAATAATAAGTTTTATGAATGAAACTAGAATATAAGAGAATACAAGATGAGTTATAAGATTATTCCCTCCTCTAACACAAACGATTTAGTTCAGAACCACTGTGGTAGCAATAAGAACGAAAGGAGTGGGGGAAAGGTGAAATGTAATTCTAAGAATTTGAGTTTGGCTGATCAAAAAACAGTAGGATAATTTAAGGAAATACAAAGTCCAAAACAAGATGGTGGGGGTGGGAGGAAGAATCACATAAAGAAAATGATGTTTGTTGAGAATTTACTCCGTGTTAAACATTTCAAATACACCATTTATTTAGTCTTCAAAACATCTCTGTGAGATAGTTATACTCCCATTTTACAAATGGAGCAAAGAGGTCAAGAGGCTTCCCCAAAACTCACAAAGCTAATTACTTATGTGTCACTCCCTCTCTTCTTCCTTCCTAAGACAACCTCCATTTTGTTCAAATATGGGCCAGCAATGTGCTCAGGAAGGTGGGCCACTCGCCTAGCCCAGGGACAATGAATCCTGATTGTTCTAAACAAAGGAAATCCTATTTCCATTGTCCAATAACCCAGGCCTGACCTATGAGGCATGAGAAGAAATACGTTGAGGGCTCTGGGGAACTTTTCTACCTGCATTAGCATTTCGGATATTGAAGCTACCAATCTAACAGTTATCCCTGCTTTCCAATCCATCACCAAGTCAAATCAATTCTAGTTCCAAAATATCTCATGAACCCTTTTCTCCTATCATCCTATTCCAGGCCTTTATTAACTCTCAAATGGACTCTAATAATTACTCTCCTAGTCAATCTCCCTGTGGACACTCCTGCTCCCAACAATTCATTCCCCGAAGAGCAGCCAAAGAAATCTTTAAAATATAAATCATGGAGCAACTGAACACATGCTCTGCTGCTAGGATTGTAAAATGGTCCAACCACCATAGAAAAGAGTACAAACAAAAAGAAACCACCATAGAAACGAAAAAAAGTTTAGTTTCCTCAAAACACTAATATATACATATATATATATTTATGTATATATATACACACATCCAAAAAAATTGAAACCAGAGTCTCAAAGAGGTATTTGCATACCAACATTCAGAACAGCACTATTCATAATAGCCAAGAGGTAAAACCAACAGATGAAAGGACATTAAAAAAAAAAACACGCAGTAGAGGGCTTCTCTGGATAAGAATTCACCTTGCAATGCAAGGGACACCAGTTCAATCCCTAACCCAGGAAGATCCTACATGCCACAGAGCACTAAGCCCACAAGCCGCCAACTACTGATCCCACACACTGTAGCTACTGAAGCCAGGCACATACAGCCCATGCTCCCCAACAAGAGAAGCACGCACACCCCAGTGAAGAGTAGCCCCCGCGGGCCGCATCTAGAGAAAGCCCATGTGCAGCAATGACGACCCACCCACAGCCAAAAAATAAAATAAATCTCTTTTTAGAAAGTGCAGTATAAAAAAAAAAGAAAGTGCAGTATAAACATACGCTGGAATATTATTCAGCCTTCAGATTAAAGAAAATTCTGTATTATATACAAAAAGAACGAACCGTGAGGACCCTATTTTAAGTGACATAAGCTAGTCACAGTAAGACAAATACTACATAATTTCACTTACAGGGCCTATCAAAAGTAGTCAAATTCACAGAAATAGGTAGAATGGTAGTAAATGTATTTAACACTTCTCAACTGTACACTTAAAAACGGTTAAGATGACAAATTTTATGTGAAGCATTCTTTTCACAGTATAAAATACACACACATCAGGCCAAACAAAAATAAATCCTATCACTTAACTCTTAAAATCCTTCAGCTGCTTCCTATCACCCACTGATAAACTTCAAACAAGGTCTATGAGGCTCTGTACCATCTGGTGCTTCTTGCTTATACAGCCAGATCACACGCTACTCTCCTCCTCCCTTCAAGATGCTCAGTCAAAATAATACTCTCTCACTTCAGACAATTCAGATCCTTTCTTGCCTCAAGGTCTTTGTCCATTCTATTGCCCTTGTGCGGAATGCTCATCCCTAATCCTTCACAGTCTTGGCTCTCCATCATCCTTCAGATGTCACCTTAAATGTGACCTTCTCAGAAGCCTTCCCTAACCAGCTTACCTAAATTAATAGGTGTCCCCACACCATCCACATTATTTTCTGTCTTCTGTCTCTTTCATTCCTTGATGGCATTTCTAATTAACTATTTTTTCCCCCTATCTTCCCAAACAAAATGCAGGCTCCATCAGGACAAGGACCTCATCAGTCTTGTTCATCATTATGTCCCTAATATTTATCATATGCCTGTTGTATACTTAACATTTAAATACTTATTAATTCCACATTAAGGAAAAAATCATTCTATGAGCCTGTTATTAAACATACATACAGATCTTTAAAAGGGTGTAACTGATGCTACAATTATTATTTCTAGTTATTGAGGTAGATACATTAACTATAATTTTCAACATGCTCTGAATTTCCTGTAATAAATCTTTACACTCGGAAATTTAAGATTTTTAAGACTAATATTTCAGCTGTTACATGCATCTTTTAATTATATAAAATAAAGGTAAAGAACAACTCAAGTTAACAATACAACCAACTTCTTAAAAATACCATAGTACTCCTCAATCTCTGTCTATACTTAGTTTTCTATTTAGACAAAGTTTTAACTAATCTCAGGCCATGAAGGACAAGAAGCCCGGCATGCTGCAGTTCACGGGGTTGCAGAGTTGGACATGACTTAGCGATGGAACAACAACAGGCCGTTAATGGTTGTTGAGATTACAGAAGTGACTCAAATTATGTCTTCTTACTTTTCTAAATGTATGTAAAACATCTTAACAATATGTAATATATCACTGCACATTTCTACAACTTTCCTACATCTCTATTGATTAAAAAAAAAATCAACAATAACTGAACACTTACACTTGCCATACTCTAAGCATTCTTCTACATAGATTAACTCATTTGTACTTGAAAACCCATTTTAGAGATAAGGAAATTTAGGTACTAATAGGTTAAACCATCTACCCTAAATTACAATACCACTGTCAGTCTGGGACTCAAGCCCAGGAAATCATGCTGTAGTCTAGAGACTATGCTCTTAATTACTCTTCACAAAAGCTGGAACTGACTTATGGCCCAAATAAAAATTCAAGATATAAAATGCTATGTTTCTTAAAAATTACATTTCATCCTTAAATAGCCATGAAAACAAAGCACAAACAGGAATTACCCACTTATTGAGAATACCAATTTTTTTTAAAGTTGTTTGTCTTAAGCCCCAGAAATGTACATTTTAAATGAGCATTTTTAAGAGCTCAGAATATTTAATAGCAAAACTTTAAGGAAGGAAAAATTGGTTATTTACCAAAGATAACGCCAAAGCCTTTGACTGTGTGGATCACAATAAACTGGAAAACTTTTCAAGAGATGGGAATACCAGACCTCCTGACCTGCCTCCTGAGAAATCTGTATGCAGGTCAAGAAGCAAGTTAGAACTGGACATGGAACAACAGACTGATTCCAAATCAGAAAAGGAGTACGTCAAGGCTGTATATTGTCACTCTGTTTATTTAACTTATACGCAAAGTACATCATGCAAAATGCTGGGCTGGATGAAGCACAAGCTGGAATCAAGATTGCCAGGAGAAATATCAATAACCTCAGATATGCAGGTGACACGACCCTTATGGCAGAAAGCGAAGAAGAACTAAAGAGCCTCTTGATGAAAGTGAAACAGGAGAATGAAAAAATTGGCTTAAAACTCAACATTCAGAAAACTAAGATCATGGCATCCAGTCCCATCACTTCATGGCAAATAGATGGGGAAACAATGGAAACAGTGACAGACTATTTTGGGGGGCTCCAGAATCACTGCAGATGGTGACTGCAACCATGAAATGAAAAGATGCTTGCTCCTTGGAAGAAAAGCTATCACCAACTTAGACAGCATATTAAAAAGCAGAGACATTACTTTACCAACAAAGGTCCATCTAGTCAAAGTTATGGTTTTTCCAGTAGTCATGTATAGAAGAGAGTTGGACTATAAAGAAAGCTGAGCGCCAAAGAATGGATGCTTTTTAACTGTGGTGTTGGAGAAGACTCTTGAGAGTTCCTTGGACTACAAGGAGATCCAACCAGTCTATCCTAAAGGAAAGTGTGAGTGAAGTCACTCAGTCGTGTCCGACTCTTTGCAACCCCATGGTCTGTAGCCTACCAGGCTCCTATGTCCATGGGATTTTCCAGTCAATAGTCCTGGAGTGGATTGCCATTTCATTCTCCAGGGGATCTTCCCAACCCAGGGATCAAACCCGGGTCTCCCGCATTGTAGACAGACGCTTTACCGTCTGAGCCACCAGGGAAGCTATCCTAACAGAAATCAGTCCCAAATGTTCTTTGGAAGGAATGATGCTGAAGCTCAAACTCCAATACTTTGGCCACCTGATGAGAAGAACCAACTCATTGGAAAAGACCCTGATGCTGAGAAAGACTGAAGGCAGGAAGAGAAGGGAGAAGGGGGGCAACAGAGGAAGAGATGGTTGGATGGCATCACCAACGCAATGGACATGAGTTTGAGTAGGCTCTGGGAGTTGGTGATGGACAAGGAAGCCTGGCGTGCTGCAGTTCATGGGGTTGCAAAGAGTTGGACATGACTCAGTGACTGAACCGAACCGAACAAAACATAAATGAAGAAGGAATTTATAAAATTCCTCAAACAATAAAGATCTAGAATTTAACATTAATCAAAAAGTTTAATTCTACTACTTCTCCAGCCTCATTTTCTAATTCACTTCTAATCACACCCTGGGCTTTATCATAAAAATCCTTCACACTGGAGGATTTTTAATGTATAAACTATTGGACAGCAATCCTAAATCTCTCCATTATGTGGAATAATTATCATAGAGAAGACCATAATTTCACAAGGCTTCTGTAAAGTTTAAGTGAGATAAAATACACAAATGCCAGGTATAAATTTAAATCTCACATTCAAATACAAATGTTGATACACTACAAGCTGGCTCACAACTGACTCTGCCATCTTGGGTATCTGGTAATTCACAAGCTCCATGTAGCATTCTCAAATGCCAATGTTCATGACCAGAGTCATTTCCCCCTCCACCAGCTTATGCCTCTCACACCACTGTAAATTTCCCTATCTGGTAAACTCTCATATATTCTCAGTAAGGGTATACCTCTACTGTGGAGAAGCAGGAACACCTTCATTAATAACTCACCTCACCAAATCAAAGTTAGGAACTCCATCTTTGTAATTCTATTAAATATAGTACATAGCCGAATGTTCAAATACCTCCATCACAGTGGAGCATCACTTTTTCAGTGGGTATATCCCCTCCTGGAAAAACAGGAAGGATTGATAGTTTATTAATCCTTGGTGAGTAGCACATAAAACTCACTGAAGCTTTTTGTTTGCTTGCATTTTTTAGTTTCTTTGTTAATAAAGGATAAAAGTAACACAAAAAAGAGTAAACAAAAAAGAACATTTATTTTTATATAACTTTTCCCAAAGAAAGGGGAGACTTATTCTTAATACTGCAAATGTATAACAGACACCTGTAACAAATATTCTGATATTTTTAATAAATACAGGCATGCTACTAAATAAGCTAGTATATATAGTCATTTCCTTTTAAAAAACAAATAGACATCTGTTGCATTTCTACAGACTAACAAAACACTATCAGAAAGAGAAATTAAGGAGGCAATCCCATTCACAATAGCATCAAAAAAATAAAATACCTAGGATGAAATCTACCCGTGGAAGTAAAAGAATTGTACTCAAAAAACTGTGAGAGACTGATGAAAGAAAACTGAAGACAACACAAATAAATGGTAAGATACACTGTGTTCATGGATTAGATTAGATGAATTAATACTATTAAAATGACTATACTACCCAAGGCAATCTACAAATTCACTGCAATCTCTATCAAGACACCAAAGGCATTTTTCACAGAATTAGAACAAGTAGTTTTAAAATGTGTATGGACATATAAAAGATCCCAAATAGACAAAACAATCTTGAGAAAGAACAGAGCTAGAGGAATCTGACTTCAGATTATACTACAGAGCTATAGTAACCAAAACAGTATGGTACTGGCATTAAAAACAGACACACAGATCAACTAAACAGAACTGGGAGTCCAGAAATAAATCCACACACTTATGGTCAATCTACAACAAAGGAGGCAAGAACACGCAAGAGAGAAAAGACAGTCTCTACAATAAGTGGTGCTAGGAAAACCAGACAGCTACAAGCGAAAAGACTGAAATTGGAACATTCCCTAACACCATATACAAAATAAATTCAAAGTAGATTAAAGATCAAAGTGTATGACCAGGAATCATAAAATTCCTAGAAGAATTTGTCATAAATTATAGCAATAATTTCTGGCTCTGTCCTCTAAAGCAAAAGAAATAAAACCAAAAATAATCAAATGGTTCCAAACTAAACTTAAAAGCTTTTGCCCAAAAAAGGAAACCATCAACTAAAGAAAAAGACAACCTACTAAATGAGAGAAAATATCTGCAAATGCTATGACCAATAATGGGTGAACATCCAATATAAACAGCTCATAAAACTCAATATCAAGAAAGCAAACAACCCAATTAAAAAACAGGCAGAAGACCTGAATAGACATTCTTTCAGAAGACAGGCAGATGGCCAATGGGCATATGGCAAGATCCTCAACATCATTAATCATCAGAGAAATGCAAATTAAAGCTATAATGAGATATCACCTCATTATGAATGAGGTATCTATTAAGAATGGCTATCATCAAAAAGAATACAAATAACAAATGCTGGCAAGGATGTGGAGAAAAGGGAACCCTCTTACACTGTTGGTGGGAATGCACACTGGTGCGGGTACTGTAGAAAACAGTATGGAGATTTTTCAGAAACTAAAACTAGAACTACCATATGATCTAGGAATTTCACACCTATATACATTTAAAAAAAAAAAAAAACCACTAATTCAAATAGATATATCCACCCCAATGTTCACAGCAGCATTATTTACAATTGTCAAGATATGAAGCAACTTAAGTGTCCACCAACAGATGAATGAATAAAGAAGATGTGGCATGTATACACACACACACAAACATACATACATACCGGAATACTACTCAGCCACAAAAAAGAACAAAATTTTGCCACTTGGAGGGTATTATGCTAAGTGAAATAAGTCAGACAGAGAAAGACAAATACTGTATGGTATCACTTATTTGTGGAATTTTAAAAAACAAAACAAACTAGTGAATATTACAAAAAAAAAAAAGCAGCAGACTCACAGATATAGAGAACTAATGGTTACCAATGGGGAGACAGAAGTGGGGAGGGGCAAGAAAGGGGTGAGGAATTAAGAGGTACACACTACTAGGCATAAAGTAAATAAGCTACAAGGATACAAAGGGAACATAGTTAATATTTTACAGTAACTATAAATGGAGTATAACCTTTAAAAATTGTGAATCACTGTGCTGTACACCTGAAACTTATATACTATTGTACATCTATACCTCAATTTTAAAGAATGATATAACATTTATAACATTTTTTTAAAATTATGCAACACTTTGGCAATTTTCAAGTTTACATTGTTTTTGCAACAATAAAAATGGTCAAATTTTATATCCCCAGTTCTTTGTATCATGTCTGGCACAAAACAGTCACTTAAAAATGTTCAAAACTTACGTGAACACACACATTCACTGAAATCTGATTTTCTCATTTTTAGCCTCTATGGGTTTTTTCAGAATCCATTTTGACAGAACTAGAACCAAACACTGGATGCATAGCACAAGGTATATTTTAAAAAGCAAATTCAAGAAACAGCAAAGGAGGGGAGTTCCCTGGCAGTCCAGTGGTTAAGACCTCGTGCTTCCAAGGCATGAGGGTACCATCGCTCATCAGGGATCTAGGATCCTACATTCACAGCAGCCAAGAAACAGCAAAGCATACCTATACCACAGTTGGACAAAGATTTCGAGTAGTCTTTTGTTTTCTTTTTTTAATTTAGACCCAGAAACACAGAAGGAGGAAACATCAAGGATTAATATAGCCTGAAGTTGTGTGACAAAGTAGAAACAGCTGAAGATGACAGAGAACAGGAAAACATGGGGAAAATAATGTATTTGTCACGAATGGAAAAGTTAAAAGATTTATTGCTGGAGAAGAGGAATAAAAAAGGAGGGGAACTAAGATTATCTATTACACAACATCGTATATTTTTGAAAGGAAAGAAAAACAACAGTGTAAAGAAAACATGAGTGCAATAACATGTACATTGTGAATAGCAGGGGAAAAAAATCAAATCAGGATTTAAAAACCTTTTCAATTATTGAGAATAGCTTAAAAAACAATTATGAATCATCTTTATTAATGTGGGGGTTTGTGATGAGGTTTCTCAGTATTTTTTAATTAAACATAAGATAGTCAATTCAAATAGTTTTAAATTTTAATTTTATTTAATTCTGTAAAATGTCTTCAACATTTTCAGTTCCATATAATGTCACATTTAGGGAAATCAAAGAGAGGTACAGAAAGTGAAAATGACTAGAGGAAAAAAGTAAATTGCAAATTACAGAAGCTAAGATCCAGAAGAACACAACAACACAAATTCATTAGAAAGAAATACTGGGACAGATACAGGCACTTGGTTTTGAAATGAATCAGTCCAAGTAAACTCTCTTTGTCATACTCTAGCTCCCTGGTCCTGGGGTGGGGAAGTTGCCACTATCTTAAGAAAACACTGAAAAGGCACTGTTCTACAACTAATCTTAGTCTTAATCCTAAAAGTTGTTTCATTTCAACCAGATGGTTGATGAAGCCTAGCAGAAAAGGAAATTACTCTCAGGACTGCAACTATGATAACTGTGCAGTATCACCTCAAGGGCCAAATGAAATAAAGTCAAAAGTCAAATCAATCATTGGCTTGGGGTTCCCCACCCCCAATTTAGAACTTTCCTAGTAATGAAGTTCTCTGAGGAGGAAATGTTCAGCTAGACCAGAGGAACACAGGACTGGGCACTCAGGCTTAGGAGAGAACCACCCTTAAATCTGCAACAGTAAAACCAGTCAAGAATAGTTGCTGAAGGTAGGATTAGCAAGTGTCAAGAAGGATTGAATAGCTAATACCTACTAATATAAAGATCTGGAAGAATACAGAAAAAAAACAAATCATTTAGATTTGGCATGTGATCAAATGTGTAATTCACACAATGAAACTCAAAAATTAATTCTGAAACAATATGTCAGCACTCTGAGGCACTGTTATTCATTCAAAGAAGGGTGGCGTGGCGGGGGGGGGGGGGGGGGGGGGGTAGGTCCAACTCTGAAGCATTGTAATGTTAGTTCAATCTATATCCTTTGTTAAGGAACAGACATTCATTTCTAAATACAGAATACTAAAAAGTTTCATATAAATACTTAGGAAATCAACACATAACTCCAATCATATACAAAAATAAAGGCATATTTGAAATAAAGAAGACCCTCTACAACCAAGTGTTTCTTCTTGCCCAACTTTCAAGGACTTGTACCAATTTAAATCATTCTACAAGCTCTAGGAGTTAAAAGATTAAAGGTAACTTATTTCTCAGACCTCCTATAAATAGATTCCTTTCTAATCTAACATTAAATTTTATAAAATTTCCTTTAAACATTTTCATAGCCACTGCATCATTTAAACTCTCAAGACCTCCACTTCTATATAGCTTACTAATTGGCCTCTTTATCTCTCTTATCTCCCCACTTCCATCCACCCATATTTAGCTTTTCAAACACTGAGGTCATCTCACTTCCATGTTTAAAAACCACAGAGCTTCTCAACCCCTGACAAGATGATAGATTTAGAACTCAGTTCATGAACAAAACATTCTGAAAGTTCAAGATACATTTTTAAGCCTTTTGTTCAACCTCAAAATTTATAATAAACCTATTTTTTCCATAACCTACACGTTTAGTATTGTTAAATGTTTTAAATTACTATTAAATATTTAATGTTTGTTTTCAAAATATTAGTAAAATGAATATACCAAGAAAATGTATCAAAACTTCCCTGCAGCTTTCCATACTCCCCACGTACATGGCTGCATACCCCAGTTTTAGATGTCTTGACATTTCAGTAGCCAGGGAATAAACTAGAGAATATTAAGTGAAAGTTGCTCAGTTGTGTCCAACTCTTTGTGACCCCACGGACTATACCGTCCATGGAATTCTCTAGGCCAGAATACTGGAGTGGATAGCCTTTCTGTTCTCCAGGGGATTTTCCCAACCCAGGGATCAAACCCAGTCTCCTGTATTGCAGGTGAGTTTTTTACCAAGGGAAGCCCAAGAATACTGGAATGGGTAGCCTTTTCCTTCTCCAGTGGATCTTCCCGACCCAGGAATTAAACTGGTATCTCTTGCATTGCAGGGGGATTCTTTACCAACTGAGTTATCAGGGAAGTCCTGACGTAAGGGAATATTAAAGTCCTTGGTAATTTGGCAAACCTTCTTTCTCCCAGCATTTCTACTATTCTACACACACCCTATCAGTTTTAGTCACTCATTCGCGTCTGACTCTGCGATCCCATGGACTGTAGCCCACCAGGCTCCTCTGTCCATGGGATTTTTCAGGCAAGAATACTGGAATAGGTTGCCATTTCCTCCTCCATGGGATCTTCCCCACCCAGGACTGGGTCTCCGGCATCACAGGCAGATTCTTTACTGTCTGAGTCATGCTTAAACATTAAAGAAAACTATTTCACTTATTAGTTATTCTTGTATACACCTCCCTCTTGAAAGCCTTTTCACTCATCTCCACAAGAAGTCCTATCTATAATACATCAAGGTCAAGCTCAAATCTAACCCTGCTCCAAGGCACAGTCTCCAGTAGCCTTACTTTCTCCAACATTTTGAAGTCTGTTACAGTTGCTGCTACTGCTGCTGCTAAGTCGCTTCAGTCGTGTCCGACTCTGTGTGACCCCATAGACAGCAGCCCACCAGGCTCCCCGATCCCTGGGATTCTCCAGGAAAGAACACTGGAGTGGGTTCTGTTACAGTTAATCACAGTCTATTATTATGTCTACTTGAGTATATAATGATGCATACAACATATCAGTTAAGAAACAAAGCTCTGGAGTCAGAGAAACCCACATCAATGTCTAACTCTGCTACTTACTGGGATTTTGGACAAGTTACTTACTTAAGATCATCCTGCTTCAATTTTCTCATCTTTTATTTGAAGAAAGCAATTACCTAACAGAATTAATTTCACAATCAAAAACAGTGATATACATAAAGCACTCAGCAAAATACTGACCACCAAATAATAGTATTATTCCCAATGGGCAAACCCACGTCTTACTCTCTTTTCTATTTTTTCCCATTCCTACTACCTGGTGGGCTTCCCTGGTGGCTCAGTGGTAAAGAATCCACATGCCAATTCAGGAGACGCAGGTTCAATTCCTGGGTCAGGAAGATTCCCTGGAGAAGGAAATAGCAATCCACTCCAGTATTCTTGCCTGGGAAATGCCATTAATAGAGGAGCCTGGAGGGCTACAGTCCATGGAGCTGCAAAAGAATTGGGCACGACTTAGCGACCCTGTGATATTCTGCATATGCTTGATAATTGCTTGGTTGATGAAATCTGATCAATTCCGAAGTAATCTCCTAGGTAGGTCTTAATCAGGTAAGGTCCAAATTCTGGCAAAAATCAAAAATGGCTTGCTAATCAGCTAATCATATTATTAGTTGTTAATTTTAACATTAGCTTAATGAGTTCATACTTTAGCTACCATATACACAAAGTGTTCCATGCTGCATTATTATCAATGAGCAGGGCAATATCTAAAATGCTTGATATAGTTACTCCAAAGTCTTAATTAATCTAAAAATATCAGCATGTATCCAGTCACAAAGCAAGCCTTTAGCAAATTAAACAATTTTTGTGTGGATCCTCCTACTGTTAAAATTAAGCTAAATCCTGAACTATTCCAGCTGGCCCTCGGAGTTTTTCCTGTACCAGGGGATTCCCAACAGAGACCAATCAGTTCTGCCACAGTATTCTCAAAGAGCACCAAGGGATGCAGTGTTTCCAGATCAATGATATTACTACCAATTCTTAAATGGTCAGAATACACTAGATCAAAGGGATATGAGTATATTCTTTAATTCTGCAATCAGGGAAAAGAAAAAAACAACCTAGAGCTATGGCCAAAGACTAGTAAAGAAAGGGATTGGTAAATGTTAACCATGGGAAAGGAAAAAAAGGATACAGCAGAAGAGCTAGCCATCAAAAGGTGGTTTCATGAAATCCTAAATCCAAAAAGAGTAACTTCACGAAAGGAGTAAAAACACTTTCTATTACTATGTGAGCTACACTATGAATTTAACTACTGTCACAATGAAACCACTGACACGTGTAAATTCACAAAATATTACTCAGAGTAATATATATATATATACACACACTACACTCAAGCCAACTGCTAATTTTCAAAAAAGTGACAGCATTTGCTGGGGTAAATGTTAGGGAGGCAAGGTGAAAAAAGTGAAGTTTAATGTTTTCCCAAAGACAATCATGCTCATGTGAGGTATTTTCATCTAAGTGCAAGCCCTACAATACAGATACGTTTAACACTAGAAAGTAGTGGTAGCTCTTCTAAATGGTATTATACTTTCAAAAAAGAACACTTTACATTTTCAATGAAATGTTAATACTTCCAAAAGACGTGTTTAAAAATATGAATTTTATATTTTTACTAGTATGCCAAACTAGTGAAAAGTATTACAGTTAAAACCTTTATATAAACACTAAAAAGGGTTACATTAATTCATAAAATAATGATAGATGCAAATTTTTTTAAGATAAAATTTGTTTTAAAAGACTCTGAAAATGTTCTAATATTTCAATTGTTCTGCATATTTTGCCAGAATAATTGTGTTCTATATACATGCAATATGTTTATGTATGTACATTATGCACACACAAACATACATATATGTGTATATATATATGTATATGCCCTCTGTCAATGCCCTTTCATAAACTGTTCCTCAGAGACCATATCTGGATGAGATCCATCACTCAGACTTGATTGACATCAAGTCATTGACTGTGAATCTGTTAGGCAAAAGAGAAAAAAACATGATATTTTAAATTATTCAAGCACTGCTTTAGATTATAATCAACAAGTGCATCCCTAAATTGCTTTAAATTTCAAAATTGCTTTCAAAGAACCCTAAGTATACATCCAGTTATTAAGTTAAAATTATTATTAAAATCTTATATACATAACCATTAAATGTTTACAATGCTTTGTAGTAAGGGTTTAAGTTATATGTGTGTACATATACATATACATATATACATATGTATTCATATATATATACACATATGTATATACATATACACATATACATATATACATATACAACTTAAACCCTTACTACAAAGCATTGTAAACATTTAATGGTTTCATCTTATCAAAAATTTGCACACACTAAATCCTAAAACAGTAATATAAAAAAAGAAAAGAAAAATCAATATTCTTACGACAATGGGTCTGTTTATCCTGATGATTTGACATAGTCTCTCTCTTTCAAGGGCTTCCCCAGTGGCTCAGCAGTAAAGAATCCGCCTGCAAAGCAGGAGATGGGGGTTCGATCCCTGGGTCGGGAAGATCCTCTGGAGGAGGACATGGCAACCTATTCCAGTACTTTTGCTTGGAAAATTCCATGGACAGCAGAGCCTGGTGGGCTACAGTCTACGGGGTTGCAAATAGTCAGACACCACTGAAGCAACTGAGCACACGTGCACACACAGTCTCTTTAAAAGAACATCTGCTTACTCAAAACTCAGCATGCAATAGATGATTGAAAGGCAATTTATTCTCAAAATACACTAAACCTCTAAAGTAAAACTCTTGAGAGGAAAACTTCAGTGGAATAGAACGCTCTCTAGATTTTATTAGTAAGAGAAAAACTCATGGTGTTGCTAAAGCTAAGTATTTAAAATACTAATCTGAAGAGGAAAAGAAGATAGTGACTCTGATTGTCATTTTCAGATCTACTAAGAATTCACTGTTACATGACATCATTCATACAGAGTCAGACAGAACAACTGTCTCCAAATTCTTACAAGAATTTTCCACTTTTCAAAAGTTACATAAAACTTAAGTTTTACTACTGAAACTCTCTACTCCATTTCTATCCATTAACACTGACTAGATTATGATAATGCTGTATTTTTTTGGTTCAGTCTATGGTTCTACTTCCTGAAGTGTACAATAGCAATAATTATGTTCTGAGTTTAGCACAACATTTACAAACGGAAACCATAAAAGACAGCACTATTCATACAATCAGAAGAATAGGAAGGAGCCCCATACAGACCATATAAACCAGTGAAATTTTCAATATTCTCTAACCTTCTTGTGGACTTTCAATTTACCTTTTCCCAGCTACCAGTTCTGTTGACTGTATTTACATACTTATTAAAATGACAATTTAACTTGTGCATTGTGTAGTTTGATTATCTTAAAGTTTAAACAGAAATGTCCAACTTTTCAAAACTAATATTCTAACAAAGGGAAAGGATATTAAAAACAAATTTCAGGGTTAATATTATTTTAGTAAACTTAAAGCACTACCACTCAAACTCATTTTATGTGATATATCATACTTTTCATCCAGTACAAATCACCTTGCCTTTTTCACAATGCCATAAATAACTCAGAGGAACTTAAGTCTTCAAAAGGAAGGATTATTAACTGCTTATTAAAATAAAATCCCACCTTAAGTAATTTTCCTGATGTAATCTACATGACACACAACATTAGCGGTTAATTCTAAATTTTCTCAATCATATGCCTTTCTACCAACTACATATTGATAAAACAGTAGTCAATTATTTATTAAACAAACTTTTCTACTCAAGAAACTAAGAGTCACACTCCTATAGCTTCTAGAAACCCAAGGAGTTTCACCCCCTCCCTTCCTGCATGAGGCATTAACACTCCACATTCTAGTTTTATCTTGCTACCTTCTTAATAATTACTAAGACTATTCAAGCATAAAAGTATCCAATCTATTCTCTCACTCAAACTCTATTACACTCCTAATACTGACCATTCTGTAATCTTTTTATCAAACCATGGAGATCTAATGTTTCAAGTTCCATTTAAAGGGCCTGATAAGCTTTAGGGAAAGCAAGTTAAATATTCCGATCATTATGTTTCATAAAACTTCCAAAGAGCTTGGAAAGTTTACCAACACCCTCCTCTTTAGAATAGTAAACATCCTGTCATAGAACCCAGAGAATAGCTGCTTTGCTCTGAACTCTACCTCCTGAGCACCACTCACAGCAGCTGTTAGTAACTTTCATACGCCTGCTCGACTATCTCTTTGGTTAAATTAATGATGGGTCATATTGTTACACTTGACTGTTTCCTTTTTAGTCCTGCAATTATATATAAAACCTACAAATTACTTTTAAAAATAAAGTTCACACACACACAAAAAAGCTCACTTTAACGCCATTACTTTTCCAAAAGAAAGCATTTCAAGATCCTTACATCATTACTTAAACCACAACCTATCAGTAGCACACGAAAAAGGAAAGCTTTAAAGGATTTAATTTTGTACCTCACCTCACCATATATGTTCGCAAATTTCAAGAACGTTCCATATTTCTAAAAGGTGCTATTGCAGTCTGTAAGGACTATGCTGCTCAAATACAAGCACCGAATATCCTGCACTGGTAAATTTTCGGTATCTTGCTGGTTAGCTGCTGAGCTTTCTGCACTCTTTGCACTGTTAAGATCCCACCGGCAAATACTATCTATCCATCCTTCAAAAGGGTCTTCCTCCCACTCAAAAAGAAAAAAAAAAAGAAAAGAAACCCACATTAGACTAGAGGTTTGCCATACTAACAAGGAACCACTAATACCACTAGGTATTATGGCTCTCAAAGAATCCGCTCTAGCAGTCTCCCCTGGGACATTTTGCTCAGCGGGGCTTTGAACCGGTGAGACTCGCTGCCAGCTGCCTTTGCAAAAGCAGCACCAGAGGCGAACTCCATACCGCATTGCTGTGGCTGACTACTTCTAGCAGCTTCAAAAAAAAAAAAAAAAAGAATCAGCCCAGTACCCTGCAGACCCTGCTGGCTCTTTCTGCAGCACGGAAGAGAAACCACTGCATTGCTCAGCGTGGAACACCGGGGAGCAGACTTAAGGGCGGGGAAGCGAATGCCGTCGGGAGGCTCTGGCGAGGGCGGGGTGTCAGGGGGGAGAGGGAAGGCATCCGGAGTGCAGGAGACTGCGACCCAGCAGCGACCAGGGCGCTGGCGTCCGGGCATCACACACTGACCCGGGCCGTCGAACTGCAGGCGTCGGGGAGCGGCGCGGGCCCCTCCTGAAGATGGGGGTCCCACAGTGCCAGGCAGAGCCCCGCCCGCCGCCCTCCGGGCCCTCACCTGTCATGAGCACCGAGCTGTCGCCCGCCGCCGCCGCCGCGGCAGGGGAGGCGGCCGCCGCAGCAGAGCCCGCCGCCCGCCGTCCGGGGAGGTGTCTGGGCACCAGCTCGCATCCGTCCGCCGCGCCGGCCACCAGCAGCCCGAGCAACAGCAGCGGAGCCCAGAGCCGCCGCCGCAGCCAGCCCGAGGCCGGACCAGACGTCGTGGCGGGATGAGGACGAGAAGGAGGAGGAGCGGGGGGAAAGCGCGGCAGCGCCCCGGCCGCCGGCCACTCGCCCGCTTCGAGAGGCGCCGCCGCCGCCTGTGATTCCTCGGGCCGCCCCCGCCACCCCAGACGCGAGCTCCTGCCGGGCGCCAGTCTGGTCCCGTCGGCACCGGCGGCCTCTGGAGCTTGGGTCCCGGCTGCGTTCATTGGTTCCGGTTATTTTAAAAAAAAAAAAAAAAGGTGAGGAGCAAAAAGGTACGGCGTCTTCAGGCCGCGCGCGACACCCGCGCTGCTGCGGCAGCGAGACCGGGATCCGCTGCTCTGGCGCCTCCAAACACCAGTCCCGGCGCCCGCGCCGCCGCCGCCGCCGCCACCGCCGCGGCGCATCCCCCCGCCCCCTCCGGCCCGCGCCCGTCGTAGTACCACGCTCGGCCCGGACGCCTCCTCCCCTCACACATTCGCTCGGATACCAATCCCCCGCCTCCTTCAGCTGCTCCGCTGCGCAGGCGCGGAGCGGCTGCACTGGGCCTGCGCGGCCCCCGAGCCCCGCCCCTGGGGCGTTCCAGGGAGGAAGAGGGCCGCGGAGTGGTTTCCAAGGCTTTCGCAGAGCCGCGAAGATTGGGGGTGGGGAGGAAGACCCACATGTCCTCCTCCCCCGTTCACGCCCCCACCGCGATAGAGACGGCAAGGAACTGGGAGCGGGAACCATGGAGGCGAGGAGGAGAGTACCAACATCCCAAATCGTTTGAGCGAGTTTTAGCCGAGCAGACAGCACACAAATAATTGCGTGGGTCAGAAAACCTTGTAATCCGAAACTGCGGCGTCTCCAGTATTTTGGTACAGGTGGGGTTTACAGGAGGCTAGCAGTGTGGAAGTCGAGGTCATCGCCTTTTACTTACTTAAAGCTCTTGCTAAGTACTAGTGTGCCAGGGACTATCCTGAGCGCTTTACAAATTTACACATTGTGAGGACAAAATTTAAATGGTGGTATCGTTTTCATGCCCATTTTACAAAAGAGGAAACTACGGCTCAGAAATGTTCCCAATTTCCACAGCTAATAAATGGGAGAAAGGGCCAGATTTAGCGCCACTGGATGTAAATATTGAAAAGGATTTGGTCTAGCCTCTGACTCTCCTGTGCTCAAACATTACCTGAACTCATCGCCTCCCTAACCCCCACCCCATGGAGTCTTTGCTGTCAGTTGAATAGGCTAACAGAAAAACGGTGTTTCAGATTTTTCTTGGCTTCTGCTACCTCAAATGAAGCACGAGACACACACACACATGCACTCTCTCTCTCCCCGCGCCGACCCCCTACTCTCTCCCTCCCAGCTCCCCCAACTCTCTCCCCCGCATCCCCGCCCCACTCTCCTCCCCCCCCCCCCCCAGCACCCTTCCCCCACCCCAGCCGCACGAAGTTGTTTGATTTGCAGATGAGGTTCTTAAGCACAAAGGTCTTGTTTGGTATTGGGTTTCCGTTGTTGGGTTGGGGTTTTTATTGGTTTATTTATTTTCTCAATCAAGAAGATACTCAAATTACACAGTCTCCCAAAGAATTTCTTGGGCAGCCTGACCATGAATTTCACTGTGGAAGAGCAGATGCACACTTCAGAAAGGAATTAAGAATTTCTCTGAGGCTAATCAATTTATCAACAATGATTTCTTGACAGACTTCTTGGGAACATGGTGTTTAGGTGCCAATTCTTTATAGGGCAACAGGGAGATTATATTTCCTCTGCTGAAAGGCACAGCAGTCAAGTCACATACTTGCTGAATGTCCTCCAAAAGGAGATAGTTCTGCTAGAGGGCCAGCAAAATATAAAGACATAACAGGCTTGTTTCCTGCTCTTCAGAAGGCAACGTTTCATTCATTATTAACTGAGTGCCTCGCGTATGCTCAGTAGTGGGAACGAAAGGCAAAGTCAAAGTCAGTATTCAGATATAAGATAGAAAACACCGTTCCTGCCTGGGGAATCTTACAGTCTCGCTTGGGAGATAAAATTTATACCCATTAAACAATGAGAGGTTAAGACAAGGTAGTAATCAGTTGTTAAATTGGGCAGAGCAAGCTGTTAGAGCAATAACAGCAGTATGAAACCACGAACAAATTAACAAATCACTGGTTCCAAGCTTCTTTAAACAAAGATGATATGGGCTTCTTCCTGTCTTTAAAAATAGATGTTGGCACTGAGATGATACTAGATTGGGAGTTATGATTATTTATTCCTCTTACTGGAGCCACAAAAGAGTTACGGAGTTAGAAAACCTGCAAGCGTTAAAGAGACCTCTGTAAGGCAGGTCAGAGTTCAGCAAGAAACCCTCCATCTCCTATTATTTTTGTGATGGGTACCAAAGTTTCCGACTGTTAAATGGGTGGCCGTAATGCATCTTCTGGCTGAACAGAGGAATAGTTAGCACTATGCATCTAGCATAAATCTAGGTACAGAAAAGAGATAGTCCACTGCTTTGGAAGAATCTCTAGAATTACAGATGATATAATTTGCAAGCCAACACAAGGTTTCAGTTGAGGCAATTCTTTCCTTTTCTTTTCCGGTTTCCGGTTGCACCTCCAAGTTTCTGCTTTCCCTTTCCTTACTTCCAGCCAAATTCTATTCAAAATCCACTGTGACCCCTTTACCCTGACACCTACCTATTCCTACAGCCTGATTTATACCTTTTAACGTTCAAACCTCACGATTTACCACTTATTTACAGAATGTCTTTCTTGTCTAATTATCACCTATTCATGACTCTTGCCTGGAAAATCCCATGAACTGGTAGGCTACAGTCCATGGGGTCGCAAAGACACGACTGAGCGACTTCACTTCACGACTTCCAACCGTCTAATAGGCAGCAGGTGGGCTTTGGAGACAAACCTGGTGGAAAGAGCAACTCCATGACTTCAGCTGTGCGACCTATAGACAACTTTTATCTGTCTTAGGTTTCCAGAAGGGAAACTGAGGAGTAATGTAATAAAGCCAGCCCTGCAGTCGTTGGTGACAAGAGACTGAAATAACAGGACAGCTTTCGCGCGGTGCCGGCACACAGATACAGAGTCACCCCGAAGGAGCACTATCCCCAGGATCTGGGCGTGAATCTGAGCGTGTTCCTGGCTTAGGAAAATCTCATCGCACTTTGCAGAACAGTTTGATTTCATCTTCCGATAAATCCCTAACTCTGTAGTGTGCGTCCAGCACAGACGCACACTAGGATCCGTCCACTCGGCCCTTCCCCATCATAGAAGCAAATCCGCCCGTCTCAAGAGTCCGGCTCCAACCGCATCTCCTTTTTCTCCCCCTTCTTCCCCCGCAGCCAGGACAACCCACGACGCCCCCAAGCACTCCAACCCGGAGAACCAGATCTAGTCCCTCGCGCGAGGCCACCAGCGCGCCTGCGCCGCCCGGCAGCCTCGCGCATGCCCGCTGTCTCCTGCCGGTTTTCCCCAGGTGCTCGAGCTCTCAGGCTCCCGCGGTTCCGGGACGCCGCGCGCCTGATGGCTCGGCTTCCGGCTCCCACGCCTTGGGCCGCGCGACCCGGCACCCGGCTGCCCGGCGATGACGTTCCGATGCTGGCGGGCTGTGGGTGGGCGTGGAGCGAGAACAGGGATGGAGGTGGAGAAGTGGGGCGCTCCAGCCTGTGGTTCACCCAGCGGGGCTTAGTCTTGCGACTCATTCCACGCACGGAATTTATCCCGTCCGCCTGTGATCTGGATTTCTCAGCTTCTATTCCCTGTCCCTGGAATATCGGGGACTGACTGAACATCATACGAGATCTTGCTTCACTTGCTCATCCTGTTTAAGCCCCTCAGAGAAATTCAAAGAGTTTCCGTTGGTGGCAACCCTTTTGCATAACAACTCTTTTTATGTTTTCCCACCGACTCCCCACACTAGCTTGCAAGGGACTCGATGTCCTGAGAACTTTGGAAACATGTCCAAAGTGATACTGCTTATGTGATGGCCCCAGGATCTGATCAGTGACGCCTCCGCATATAAACATGGGCTTCAAATTGATCAATAAATTAAAGCACTATAAAAAAGGGAGGTAACTAGTTAGCAAGATCCTTTCTTTCTAAAGTCAATAAGCCAATAAGGCATGGAGTATTACTCAACTAGTTCAATGAACGCGGTAACCTTATTACATCTTTCTCCTTGAGTGGAAGAAGGAAGCCTCCTAAAAGATGTCAAGCATCCAGAGTAGAAAAATCAAAAACTAAGAACTGTTAATTTATTAACATTTTTAAAAGCCACCCATCAGAGCAAAGGGACGACAGAGGATGAGATGGTTGGATGGCATCACTGACATGAGTTTAAGAGTAAACTCTGGGAGTTGGTGATGGACAGGGAGGGCTGGCCCGCTGCAGTTTTTGTGGGGTAGCAAGGAGTCGGACAGGACTGAGCGACTGAACTGAACTGAATCAGAGCAAAAGCAAGTCATCTTTCCCCACCAAAGTCCTGGGAGTCAGCGGGCTCTGGAGTCATTTTTTATTAAAGATGTTTGCTCTGCTACTGCTTAATTTGAGGCGCTACATGAATAATAATGATCACATAGTATCTGATTGATACAAAAGCAGTAGGAGTGCTGATAGGTCCTGTAAAAAAGAGGAATAGAATTGTGATGGAGATAAAAGAGGAGATATTTGCGATTGAAACTGATGAGAATGAGAATTGCTTCATTTGCACACAGATGACTCCTTGGATAGTACTGACAATTCTGAAGGTGAAAAGCAAATCATGCAACAGGTAAAACATGATATGCCTATGCTCTTGACAGTAGGAGACTGGGAAAGTGATTGATGGAATGGAAAAACCTTGGAGTATAATCCAAGAGATAAGCTTCTAAGTCAGATGCTTACTAACCTAATCTGGAGTTAGTTAAGACCAAGTATTGGTTCTAGAACTAAAGTTTAAGACGGTAAAATTTGTGTTTTGGGGCAAAATGTGGTTCCATAGGCTCAAAGCACTAATCAAATATTCAAAATATATGTGGGCACAAAGCTGCTAAACAGTTCCTCTTCACACTTGAAGAGATTATCTAGGAGGGAATTACCTACCCTCAATTTCAAAGTATAGAAAACATGTCTCCTTTAGAAAGAGACACTATTGTATTTCCCTGGTGGTCCAGTGGTTGACTCCTTGCTCTTACTGCAGAGGGCATGGGTTCAATCCCTGGTTGGGGAACTAAGATCCTGCTTGCCACATGGAGTGGCCAGAAAAAAAGAAAGAGATGCCATAGGACATATATGAGCAAAGATGAGAAAAGTAGACATCTTTTAAAAGGGTTGCCCATCTCCCTTTCCTTTTGTGGGAAATTCATCTGGAGACTGGAAATGTAAACCCCTTCGTGTTAAGTTTGAATGAATTAAAGCCATGGCCATAAGTATAGCCATTTGGAATCTAAACTCTTTGTAAAGAGAGAAGCTCCTTTATCTTGGTTCCAGGAAAGCCAGGTCCTTACTGGAGGCTTCTTTGAGCTATGATGTCTTTAAGAATATGAATTCTGGAGTTCACATAGCCATTTACTAACTGTGCGGCTTTGACCAAGTCACTAAACACCTTAATCTCAGTTTCCTCTTTTGTTTAAAAAAAAAAAAGTCATAATGCTAGTACCTAGACAGAGCTGTTTAGAGATAAAAATGGTCGTAAAGGTGCCTGGTGCATAATTAGCTGTTATTATCTAGGCCAGTGGTCCCCAACTTTTTTGGCACCAGAGACCTGTTTTGAGGAAGACAGTTTTTCCTCAAACCAGGGTGGGAGGATGGTTGGGGATGACTCAAGCACATTACATTCATTGTGCTCCTCCAAGAATCCAATGCCACTGTTGATCTAAAAGGAGGAGTTCAGGCAGGAATGAGAGTGATGGGGTGCAGCTGTAATACAGATGAAGCTTGCTCACTTGCTGCTACTTACCTCCTATTGTGCAGCCTGGTTCCTAACAAGCCACAGACCACTACCAGTCAGTGATCTAAGCCCTTAAGGGTGATCTAAGCCCTTAAGGGTGTTAAGGATAAGAACTTGTTTTCACTTGAATTGTGCAAAAGAGGAACATGGAAAGAAAGAACACAAGAAACATATATGAGAGCACATACCACAAAAGTAAACACACAAAAATCTTTACAAGGCCTATGCTTGAGGAGATGTTCAATGGTGATATTTGAATCCTGGTTGTCTAGAAAACAGAACCTGAGGTAAGGGCTTGTATGACAATTCCTTAGGGAGTGCAACCCCAGGAAAGCAAGAGTAAAGGGAAAGGGGAAATGAGGCAGGCAAGGAGGTTAAAAAAAAAAAAAAAGAAAGATAACCAAGGTGATGAACTGAGATGGCCACAAAGAGGTCTGGCTGCTCAGTCTCATGTGATTTCTCCATGGCAGACCTGGGAAACTACACTGTTTTGGAACAGAGGAAGAGAGAACAATGGAGCTCCCTTTGGGCACAGGTTACTGCAGGAGCTGTGGACTACCCCATATTTCTGAATCATGCCTCCTGCCTCTCCAGGCAGCTCTAGGGAAGTGAGACTCTGAACAGCAGTGGCATTATCCATGCATGAGCTGAGCTCGCAAGTGAATGAGAGCCAAGAGCACTCCCCAGCTGTCCACCCGCAGCCTGCAGCTTCCAGCAGTGCCTACCACCACTGTAGCAACAGAGAAGTTCCAGGAAAAAAGGCTGGGTTTTCAAGGTATTAAGTAAAATGTTACTAAGTCATGTCCAAAAGCAACATGAGGAACCTGAGCAAGCAGAGCATCAGAGTATCTTGGCCACTATCACCAAGGCAGCCACAGATTTCAACAAGCCTCCTTCCAAGGAAGACTGAAACATCCCTTTTGCAACCTAGAAGAGTGCTCTATAGTGGAGTCATGTTACTGGATGGTAAGCATAGCATCAAACAGAACACTTTAGCCAAGCAAACTCAAGGAGGCACATAACCTGGATTAGACATAATAGTAATGGCAGAAACATAGGAGGACCAAGGCTTAAAAGGCAATATGAACTAACAGAAGCCCTTCATGATTCAGGCATCAAACACTGAATTTATTTTAGGCGTTAGATGATAAATTAGGTGATAGAATCAAAGATGAATAAAATAATCCTTAGGTCCAGGACTGAAGGAGCTCACAGCCACATAGCAGCAATAAAAAATAGATTTTTCATTCATTTATTCATGCTTTGTTAACTGTTTAATAATATCTGCCATCATTAAATGCTGGTTCTACATTATCTGGTGTGGCTAAAACTTCCAAGAAAACAATTTGTTTTTAATGTTCTTCCCCCAAAAAATTAATATCAAGTGAGTTTATGAATGATCTCATACTTTACATAATACAACTGCCAGGAACTGGAAAATTAGGCATTTGTCTGAATGTTTTAATGTTTACACAAAGGTGTTCCAGAATGTGTTTGCAATCAGGTGAGTGGAATGATAAAAGCAGAGTTTGGGAACAAGCCGCCTGACATGGAAAAGAATGAAAACAGCCTGAGACGTGGAGGTTCAGATTATGAAGGAACACGTTCTCATAGCATTATTGCAAATCCAGAAGGAAGAAAATGAGAGTTCAGTGTTATCTCTCTAAACAGGACAAATTAGTGCTGTTTGTCCAAACTTTATTGAGTCCTTGAAATGTAAGAGGAAAAGAAAAACACACCTCGTGGGAAGTATGTTCTAGCTGGGGAAGCTGACAATATGTGAGATAAATAAGGACATGTCCAGTGTTAGATGCTAATAAGTAATAAAGATGGGGGAAAAAAGTGAAAGATTTTTGAGTGACGTCTCAAACAAGGTGAAATAACCACACAGATATCTGGGGAGAGAGGATCCTGAAGCAGGACAGTTTGAGGGAAAACGATACGTGTGGCTTGTTCCAGGAATAACAAGGACATAACTGTGGTAGAGTGGGCTTCCCAGGTGGCTCAGTGGCAAAGGATCCACCTGCTAATGCAGGAGACACAGGAGACACAAATGCAATCCCGTGTTGGGAAGATCCTCAGAAGAAAGTGGCAACCCACTCCAGTATTCTTGCCTGGGAAATCCCATGGACAGATGAGTCTGGCAGGCTACAGTCCATACAATTGAAAAGAATTGGACATGACTGAGCATGCATGCATGCACACACAAGTGTGGTAGAGTAGACATAGGAAGAGAATAGTAGAAGATGTAAGAGAAGTAATAGGAGCCAGAAAATGCAGGGTCTCTGGTCATAGTAAGAATTTTAGCTTTTCCCTGTGAATGAGTTCAGAAATGAGTGGAAGGTTTTGAATAGCATGATGAGATCCAACATACACTTTTATAGGATCACGCCAGTTGCTTCATGGCAAGAGCAGGAACAATAGTTTGGAGTCTCCTCCAACAGCCCAGACAAGATGTGATGGCAGTTTGGGCCAAGACAGAGGCAGACGTGGTGGTAAAAATGGTGAAATTATTGGTACATTTTGAAAGTAGAATCAGCTGGCATTATTGAACCAACTGAAAAAAATGTGTGACAACAAAGTCAAAGTTATCTTTGACATTGACATTGACACCGACATTTCTGCCTTAAGCAATGAGAAGAGTAGAGTTGTCATCAGCCAAGATGGCGAAGACTATTTGAAGATCAGATGGTATGTGTTGGAAAAGATAAGGAGCTCAGTTTTGGATCGGTTCAATTTGAGATGCTACTAGGTATCTCAATAGAAACACCAAAGAGTAGTTGGATATACAGACCTGGAGTTCAGAGACCTACCTTTAGTGGTCATCAGCACATGGGTTGACTATAAAACTGTGAGATTATCCACACACACTTGACCAAAATACATCCATCCTGTCTTTTTTGTGTATGTGCATTAAACAGGTACAAATCAAGGAAAAATTACTTATTGCAGCAAGGAACTCATTTATAGACTGTACTGCCCTTAGAAGCTGTATGAAATAAGTACTAAATAACTGCAAAGACTTTGTTAAATTAATGGCCAAATGGTCCAAAGTGAGCTTATAAAGAAAATTCAGCAAATGAGGTTTATATTCTTGCACCACTCACCCAAAGTTTGAAATGCCAAGGAGTATATTTCACAATAAAAGAAAAAGTCTTTGAAACTACTCTGATTGTCATTGAGAAAATAAATACATTTCTGTATTTGTTTACTTGGGCTACTATAACAAAGTACCACACTGGCTTAAAAAACAGAAATATGAGTTCTGGGAAAGAATTCTCAGAGTTCTAGAAGTCCAAAACCAAGGCGTCAGTAGGGCTGGTTCATTTTGAGGACTGTGAGAGAAAGATCTGGCCAGTCCTCTCTCATTGATTGTGGAGGGACATTTTCTCTACATGTCTTTTCATGTTGCCTTCTGTCCGTGCATGTCTATCTCCAAATATCCCCCTTTTATAAGGACACCAGTTATACTGGATTAGAGCCCATCCAGTAACCTCACTTTAACCTGATGACCTCTGTAAAGACTTATCTCCAAATAACATCACATTCTGAGGTACCGGGCGTTAGGACTTCACCATATGGACTAGGAGGAGGACACAGTTCAACCCAGAGCAGTGACTGTGAAAATAATAAATCTAGGTTGTGATACTATCTTGAAGTTTAAATAAGTCCGGTATCTGATACAGTAACTGGCATATAGTAGGCTATCAAATATTGTCAGGTAACAGAAAATACAGTTTGGCAAACAATACTGACTTAAGTACGATCCCTTAAACACACACACACACACACACACCCGTACTATTAACATAGTCCAGGTTTCCTTGGTGGCTCAGTGGCAAAGAAACCTCCTGCCAATGCAGGAGACACAGGTTCAATCCCTGGGTTGGGAAGATCCCCTGGAGAAGGAAATGGCAACCCACTCCAGTGTTTTTGCCTGGAGAATCCCATGGACAGAGGAAACTGGCAGGCTGCAGTCACGAGGTCGCAAAGATTCAGACACGACTAAACAACAGACAACAATTAGCATAGTAACAGACATGAGCTGGCTTTAAAAATAATGAAAATGTCACTCTCCTTCAGATCCAACCAATAGTTGCATCTGTAAGTGTGTTGCTGCTGCTGCTAAGTCACTTCAGTCATGTCCGACTCTGTGCAACCCCTGAGACGGCAGCCCACCAGGCTCCCCCGTCCCTGGGATTCTCCAGGCAAGAACACTGGAGTGGGTTGCCATTTCCTTCTCCAATGCATGAAAGTGAAAAGTGAAAGTGAAGTCGCTCAGTCGTGTTCAACTCTTAGCAACCCCATGGACCGCAGCCTACCAGGCTCCTCCATCCACGGGATTTTCCAGGCAAGAGTACTGGAGTGGGGTGCCATTGCCTTCTCCAATAAGTGTGTTAGGTTACTGTAAAACTTGGATAATGATTTAGAAGCCCACCCAACAACAAGAGAACTTTATTTTTCTGTGCAGTCATTAAGCTCTTTCATTTGCAAAGGGCCTTAATTTTGTCACCATATTTGTATTCACTGATTACTAAGGCCAGTCACTGTGATCCTAGCTGAGTATCAGAGGTTAAAAAGAGACTGCCTGCTACAAAGAAACTTCCTATCTAATGATGGAGACATATGAATAAAGATTTATAGTAAAAAGTGATAACAGGGATAACAATGTAGTAATAGGTGTAAGAAGAGAATGCTGTATAACCACAGTCCAATTAGGGCACTAAAAAAATACAACAGAGGGACAATTGTCCTAAAAGAGACAACAATTGAAATGATTTTGAAGGTCAAGAAGCTGTTACCATACCATCTAAGGGTAACAAGATGAAAAGGAAGGAGAAGACATTCCAAACAGAAGTACTAGCAGCTAAGTAAAAACTTCCTTATAGAAGAGTAAATATGCACTTTTTGGAGAACCATTTCACTCAACATTAGCATGTAAATAACTGAATAATAGATTTTGACATCATGATGCCTCAGATCCATGATGCGCACACGCACACACACACACACACACACGCATATTTTAATACTGAGCAACTTGGGAAGTTCTTAGAATACCACATTTTAAATGGAAAGATCTAAACCTAAAAGTTTATTTCTGCCTAATAAGCAATGAAAACCACAGTCATGTACACCCACTGGAGCAGAAATGAGTGGGAGAAGATCTTTAGAAAAGTTAGTGGCTTATCATTGCAAGGTAAAAGAAGTAATAATGGCAATAAGACTTATGAGAATTTGATGAGCAGTGTTATTCCTTGGCTGCCAGGAAGCTCAAAGCGAAATGTGCTGTGAAATTTCAATAATCATATAGAAACTTAAACCTATATAACAGCTTGCTGTTTCCTCTCAGTTTTTATTCCTCTGTTCTATGAAAATTGTGATTTTATACATATACAGAGTGCCTGGAGCTCAGTGCACAGAACGCTTCTCTAGCTATATTCATTCTTTAATAATTTCATCTAGTCTCATAGCTTTAAATGCCATCATATTTTAATGAATCCCAAATTTCTCCAGCTCAGAGCTGTCTTGTAAACTCCAGACTCATACTGACATCTCCACTTGGATCTCTAATTAGCATCTCCAGTCCACATGTTCAAAACCCATGCTCCTGACATTCTGCCCAGTCCTGCTTCTCTCTAGTCCCTAGCTTAGTCAGTAACTGAGATCCTTCCTCATACTCCCACATCTAAGCACTCAGTAAATCCTGTTGACCCTGCCAATTTCTCATCGCCTCTACAGTTACCACTCTGGTCCAAGCAATCATCACCTCTCGCCTAGATTATTGCAACCAACTCTTAACTGGCTTCCTTGCTTTGCCGATGCTCTCCTAAAGTCTATTCTCGACACATCTGCCAGAGATCATGTTATTTCTCTCCTTAAAACTCTCAAACAGACAATTTTCCTTGGAGTAAAGACAATAAATGACTGACAGGTCCCAGCATGATTTGGCCCCAATTGCATCTCTGCCCTCATTTTCTTTTGCCTTCCTCCTGATTCAATCTGCATAAGCCTTTAATTTCCCTCACTCCTTCTGGAACAAACTAAGTACAACATGCTTCAGACTTTTGCATTTGCTTTTCCTTCTGCCTGGAATGTTCTTCTAACAAATGTCCTCAATGGCTGTTCCCTCATCTGTCTCCTTCAGCTCCTTGCATATATGTCCCCTTCTTAGCCAGGCCTTCCAGGACCACTCAGTTTAAAATTGCAACCCTCACATTCACCCATGGGCACTTTTGAACTTCCTTGCTTGCATCAGTTCTCTATAGCCCTTAAATACTGTATATTGTATGTACTTAGACTATTGTCAGTCTCTCCCTTATAAGTTCCGTGAGAGTAGGTATTTTATCTCCTGAGCCTAAAAAAGTGCCTGGTAGAGTAAATGTTCAAGCAATATTTGGTGAATATTAAATGACCTAATGACTGAACTTACAGATCTGGGCTAGAGTTTCTGCCAAAGATTTTAAAAAATAGGGAGAGGGTATCATTGACATATGGGTCCAAGGGGCTAATTACTCAGATAGCATGTACAGCATGAGAAGAACAAATGATTGAAATCAATCCTAGGAACAGGTAGGCAAAAGGTGCAGGGAAAGAGCCTGAAAACCAACAGCAAGAATGTGGAAGAACCAGGAAAACAGTGAGCAGTAAATTGTAGACATAGTTTCAGAAAGAGTGATTAGCAGCCAATGTAGCAGAAAGATAAGTAAGAGTGGCCATAAAAAGTGTCCGAGAAAATTGCTTAGATCATCTTACATCATATATCCAACTCCAGATGGATAAAATGTTGAATGAAAAAAATCAGTGAAGAAATATGCTCTTGATGGGGAAGACTTCTCTAAGCTTAAAATAAGTTATATAATTTACAAATGTACTAAATGATTAATTTGACTACAATAAAATAAAAAATATTTTCAGTATCAAAAACAAGCCTAAACAAAATTAAAAGGCTAAAATAAACTGAGAAAATATATACAGTAAATTTGACACTGGGGAAATATTTTTAAGTGTAAAAAACTGTTCCAGTTAGAAAAATCTTAAGATTCTAATATATATAAATATATGGGTGAAAAACATGAACAGACATTTCACAAAAGTGGAAATATAAACAATTGAAAATGCTCTACTTGACCAACTAATGGAGAAATATCAATTAAAACAATGCTAAGACATTTTTCTCCGATTAATTAACAGAGTTTTAAAATATTATGGCAACTAAGCTGTGAAAAAAATTACTTATATACTGTCAATGGACCTAACCAGGTATAATTTATTTTAGAATGAAATTTAAAAAGAAAATGAGATATACACAATAGCCAAAAGGTAGAAGCAATCGAAGTGTCCATCAACAGATGAAGGAATAAACAAAATATGGTATATATACACAATGAAATATTATTTAGCTTTAAAAAGGAAATTTGATACTGCTATATTGTGAATTACTTTGCCAACAAAGGTCCATCTAGTCAAGGCTCTGGTTTTTCCAGTGGTCATGTATGGATGTGAGAGTTGGACTATAAAGAAAGCTGAGCACAGAAGAATTGATGCTTTTGAACTGTGGTGTTGGGGAAGACTCTTGAGAGTCCCTTGGACTGCAAAGAGATCCAACCAGTCAATTCTAAAGGAGATCAGTCCTGGGTGTTCATTGGAAGGACTAATGTTGAAGCTGAAACTCCAATACTTGGGCCACCTGATTTGAAGAGCTGACTCATTGGAAAAGACTCTGATGCTGGGAGGGATTGGGGGCAGGAGGAGAAGGGGACGACAGAGGATGAGATGGTTGGATGGCATCACCAACTCAATGGACATGGGTTTAGGTGGACTCCGGGAGTTGGTGATGGACAGGGAGGCCTGGCGAGCTGCAATTCATGGGGTCGCAAAGAGTCAGACACGACTGAGCGACTCAACTGAACTGAACTGATATTGTGAATGAATTTTGAAAACATTATGCTAAGTGAAACAAGCCAGACATAAAAGGACAAATATTATACGATTCCACATATACAAAGTACCTAGAATAGTCAAATTCACAGAGACAGAAAGCAGAATGGTGCTTACCAATGTCTGGGGAGAAAAGAGTAGGAGATTATCATTTCATGAGTAGTTTCAGTTTGGGATGATGAAAGGCTCTGGAAATGGTTAGTGATGATGGTTTTACAACACTGTGCATGTATCTAATACCACTAAATTGTACATTTAGAAGTAGTTAACATGATGTCTAACATATGCATTTACCACAGAAAGCTCAACACATATATACCAGACCCTGAAAGGAAACGGTGTGATATAATAAGTGAAAAAAGGCAGAGTAAAACTTGTATATACAATTTGATTTGGACTATGCAAAAACAAAGATTCTTGTTATGTGAGATAATGAATTCCCCTATTGTTTAAGTCAATCTGAGTTGGGGCTTTTTATGACACCTGAAAGCATTCCAGCGGATCTTTACACCCACACAAGAACTTTACTCATCTAGAATTCCTCATGCTTTCCCAGAGCTTATTAAAGAGTGATGTGGAAAGTAAAAAAAGTAATGGTACCATTAATAAAAGTTACCTACAGGCAAGGAAGAAAACTGAAAAAAAAATCTAAACAAAGCACAAAAAAGTAAATGTAGTATCATAAAAACACAGCTGGCTGTAGAGTTTAGGGCAGGATCAGACAGTTTTATAGACTTCATAATTTTTAAGCTATTCTTATAATAATGGATATTTGTAATAATGATCCTGAGTCATCCATAACGCTGCCTAATGTGTATAATATATTCTGTTTGAGAAGATGGTGCATTATATAACACAGTTTAGAAGGATTTTCATTAAAATGTTTAAAACAGTGAAACTTTTGGGGGTAAACTGAAATTAAATTCTTTTGAGAAACTCAGCTGGAACTTCTCATTTCCCCAATATTGTTAAAGAGAAAAGAAAATTTATTTTATTTGACAATTTAAAATTCTTGTGTTTATGTTGGAAATTGGGTTTTCCTAAAATCTGGAGTGTCTAATGATCACTTGAGATGGTGGGGAGGGCTTGTTAAAAAGGCAGTGTTCTCAGTCCTTCCTCCAAAGATTCTAATTTAGCAAGTCTAGGATGGAACTTAAGTACTGGCATTTCTAACAGACACTTCAGATGATGTGGTCTGGACATCCTGAAGCAGTGAAATCAAGCTATGAAGACTTAGCTAAGGAATTACTAGTGAGTTCTCCACTTTATCAGACCTCCAGCTGAGAACATATCAATGCTTGCTGCTCTACACAAGAAGAGGTAGAAAACATCACTTGTTAGATTGAAGGAAAGTACTATGGTTTTTCCAGTGGTCATATATAGATGTGAGAGTTGGACTGTGAAGAAAGCTGAGCGCAGAAGAATTGATGCTTTTGAACTGTGGTGCTGGAGAAGACTCTTGAGAGTCCCTTGGACTGCAAAGAGATCCAACCAGTCCATCCTAAAGGAGATCAGTCCTGGGTATTCATTGGAAGGACTGATGTTGAAGCTGAAACTCCAATACTTTGGCTACCTGATGTGGAGGGCTGACTCATTTGAAAAGACCCTGATGCTGGGAAAGATTGAGGGCAGGAGAAGGGGACAACAGAGGATGAGGTGGTTGGATGGCATCACCAACTCAATGGACATGGGTTTGGCTAGACTCCGGGAGTTGGTGATGGACAGGGAGGCCTGGCGTGCTACAATTCATGTGGGGTCACAAAGAGTCGGATACAACTGAGCGACTGAACTGAACTGAACTGAACCTACCCAGAATAACTGGCTGCATTTTTTAAGGCAGTTGAGGATCACATTTGCACTGCCTTTAGTTTATAGTGCAGAATTTATAATTCTGGGTTCTGCTAACTGAAGTACAGTTGATGTACAATACTATATAAGTTACAGGTGTACAATATATTGATTCACAGTTTTAAAGATTATATTCCACTTATAGTTACTATAAAATATTGGCTTTATTCCCTGTGTTGTATAATATTTTTATAGCTTATTTTATACACCATAGTTTGTACTTCTTAACCCCCTACCCCTATATTGCCTTTCCCCACTTCCTTCTTCCTACTGGGAACTATAAGTTTGTTCTCCATATCTGTGAATCTATTTCTTTTTTGCTTTATTCTCTAGTTTGTGGTGTTTTTTTTTTTTTTTTGATTCCACATACAAGTGACATCAGGCTTCCCAGGCGGCTCAGTGGTAAAGAATGCACCTGCCTACGCAGGAGACACAGGAGATGTGGGTTTGATCCCTGGGTCAGGAAGATACACTGGAGAAGAAAATGGCCACCCACTCCAGTATTCTTGCCTGGAAAGTTCCATGGACAGAGGAGCCTGGTGGGCTACAGTACATGGGATCGCAGAGTCAGACATGAATGAGCAACTGAGCAGGCATGCACACATAAGTGATTTCATACAGTACTTGTCTTTCTCTGACTTATTTCACTTAGCATAACACCCTCCAAGTCCATGCATGTTCTGCAAATGGCAAAATGTCCTACTTTTTATGGTTAAGTAGTATTCCATTGTGTGTGTGTGTGTATATATATATACACACACCACATATTCTTTAGCCATTTATCAGTTGATGGATGCTGAAGTTGCTTCCTATCTGGACAATTGTAAATAATGCTGTTGTGAGCACTGAGCAGCATGTATCTTTTCAAGTTAGTGTTTTGTTTTTTCATATATATATATATATATATATATATATATCCAGGAGTGGAATTGCTGGGTCAAATGGTGCTTTTATTTTTAGTGTTTTCAGAAACTGCCATACATAATTTTCCATAGTGGCTTTACCAATTTACATTCCCACCAACAATGTACGAGGGTTCCCTTTTCTCTGCACCCATGCCAACAATTGTTATTTCTGTTTTTTGTTTCTTTTTTTGAGGATAGCCATTCTGACAGGGTACAGATGTATGCGGAGCACATCATGAGATGTACATGGCATTGATATTTTTCCCTTGTGTGGACTTTAAATAAGCATGAAGCTTTAAGTGTCACGATAGCAATTATGAGATAAATATAAAATAGTCAAACTCTTAGAAACAGAGAGTAGAATGAAGTTTGCCAGAGAAACAGGGAGGTATTAGCCAAAGGGTATAAAGTTTCAGTTATACAGATGAATCAGTCCTAGAGACCTCCTGTACAGCATAATACCTAGGGTTAACTATATTATACTGCATACTTCAAATTTTGCTGAGAAGGTAGATCTTATATCTGGTGTTCTCATCACATAGTAATAGTGTGATGAGATTATTACAGTAGTAATAAATACTTTTCAAGGTAAGGGACGTGTTAATGCACAGATCATGGTGATGGTTTTATGGATATATGCATTCGTGCTCAGTCACTTCAGTCATGTCCAACTCTTTGTGAACCTACGGATGGTAGCCTGCCAGGCTCATATGTCCATGGGATTCTCCAGGCAAGAATACTGGAGTGGGTTGCCGTACTCTTCTCCATCACAGATATATACTTATCTCCAAACCCATCAAGTTGTATACATTAATTATGTACAGCGTTCTCTATATTAAAATTTTTTAAATGTCATATTAACATGATATGCTTTCCAAAAAATTTAATATGGGAATTATTTCATTACTCATTAATTTTCATTATATAATGCCCATCACTTCACAGCAAATAGATGGGGAAACAATGGAAACAGTGACAGACTTTATTTTCTTGGGCTCCAAAATCACTGCAGATGGTGACTACAGCCATGAAATTAAAAGACGCTTGCTCCTTGGAAGAAAAGCTATGACAAACTTAGACAACATATTAAAAAGCAGAAACTATGACTTTACCAACAAAGGTCCATCTAGTCAAAGCTATGGTTTTTCCAGTAGTCATGTATGGATGAGAGAGTTGGACCATAAAGAAAACTGAATGCTGAATAACTGATGCTTTTGAACTGTGGTGTTGGAGAAGACTCTTGAGAGTCCCTTGAACTGCAAGGAGGTCAAATCAGTCAATCTTAAAGGAAATCAGTCCTGAATATCCATTGGAAGGACTAATGCTGAAGCTGAAACTCCAATACTTTGGCCACCTAATGGGAAGAACTGACTCACTAGAAAAGACTGATGCTGGGAAAGATTAAAGGCAGGAGAAGGGTGGCGACAGAGGATGAGATGATTGGATGGCATTACCAATTTGACCAACATGAGTCTGAGCAAGCTCAGGGAGTCAGTGATGGCCAGGGAAGCTTGGCATGCTGCTGTCCATGGGGTCACAAAGAGTCGGACACGACTGAGTGACTGGACTGAACTGAACTGAACTGAATGCTTTTGCAAGTAACAAACTTTTTTCCTGCTTTTTTGCTTTTTCTTCTTCATGACAAGTCTGTGATTGGAATGAACCTTTAGCTATGCAGATATGGGGTCTGCCTCCATCTTCTGTACCGAGGCCCAGGTATTCCTAGAGAATAGCTTTATTCTGTATAATATTCTGCTTTTTCTGGCACCCATAAATTCTGTCATATTTTTGCTGCACCATCTAATAATTTACTGAGAGTGTTCAATATACTATGCCAGATATAAAAAGTATGTGTGTGTGTGTGTATATGTGTCTGCTCAGTTGTGTCCAACTCTTTCTGATCCCATGGACTATAGCCCACCAGGCTCCTTTGTCCATGGAATTTTGCAGGCAAGACTACTGGAGTCAGTCGCCATTTTCTACTCCAGGTTATCTTCCCAACCCAGGGATAGAACCTAAGTCTCTTGCATCTCCTACATTGGCAGGTAGATTCTTTATCACTAGCACCACTTGGGAATTTAGGGGTAAATAAATATATTCTGTCTTTGGCTTGCTCCCACTCCAGTAAGGGAGACACATATATATGCACAAATAATCATAATACAGCATAATAAAAGTAAAAGCAAGCTATAGGATTACAGAAAAAGGAATGACTGATTCTTCCTGGATGGTTATGAAAAGGCTTCTTGGAGAAGGTGATATATGATCTGGATTTTGAACCAGAATTAAACAGATATTGTGGGCAGCATGTACCATATGTAGGCACAGAGACATGAGAGGGAATGGAATGTTTGGTTGAACTGATAGAACTTGATGACCAATGGGATATTGGAAACTGAGAGAAATGAGAGAATTGAAAATGCTTCTAAGATTTTATTCATTCATTTAACAATTTTAGGGCTTCCTTGGTGGTGCAGTGGATAAGAATCCACCTGCCAATCCCTGGTCTGGGAAGATTCCACATGCTGCAGAGCAACTAAGCCCATGCATCACACCTACCAAGCCCTTTTGCCTAGACCCTATGCTCCGCTACAAGAGAAGCCACCAGAATGGGAAGCCTGCACACCCCAGCAAAGAGTAGACCCTGCTCGCCACAACTAGAGTCCGTGCCCATAGAAATGAAGACCCAGCCCAGCCGAAATAAATAAATACCTCAAAAAAATTTTATTACCTCCTCTGTTATAAGAGAATGAGTGGATGATATTTCATTAACAGAAAAAGGAAATGTAAGGGGAGAAGCAGTTTAAGGGAGTGAGATCAGATGAGAATATGTTGAATTTGAGTTGCCCGCAAACCCTCCAGGTGCAGTGACCAACTGTGCCCTCAGAAATGTGGGTCTGAGAGGAGGAGGGATGCCCAGGCTGAAGACACAGGGTGGGAGCCATCAGCAAATGAAGGCCTGGACAGGACCAGATTTACGATTTGTGGGGCCTGGTGAAAATGAAAACGTGGGCCTCCTTGTTCACAAAGCAGGGAAAGGGTGCCATTAAAGGTATTAAATAAACTTGTACTTAGACTCTTGAGAGTCCCTTGGACTGCAAGGAGATCCAACCAGTCTGTTCTAAAGGAGATCAGTCCTGGGTGTTCTTTGGAAAGAATGATGCTAAAGCTGAAACTCCAGTACTTTGGCCACCTCAGGCGAAGAGTTGACTCATTGGAAAAGACTCTGATGCTGGGAGGGATTTGGGGCAGGAGGAAAAGGGGACGACAGAGGATGAGATGTCTGGATGGCATCACCGACTCTATGGACATGAGTTTGAGTGAACTCCGGGAGTTGGTGATGGACAGAGAGGCCTGGTGTGCTGCGATTCATGTGGTCGCAAAGAGTCGGACACGACTGATCAACTGAACTGAACTGAACTGAACTGAAAACACAAAGCATTTTCTTTTTTCCAGTCTCTTAGCATGTCATGGTGGTTTTTATTTGCTATTTAATGTTCTTCTAAATAAATAAAAATTTTAAATCATTGGCATGAATTTTACCATTCATCTTTATATTGTGCAACACCAGTTCTAAATGTAGATATCAGAATGTTTAGCTTACATGGAATCACTGAAATTATGCAATGTATATTTCTGGCTGGACCCTGGAGGGTGCCTCAAGCTGCTCAGAAAAAAATAAATACTAGCCAGATTCAGGAAAGTTAAGAAGAAAAGGTTCCCCCAGCACAGTGTGGGCCCTAAGAATCTGGAGGTACTTGAAGGGTAAGTTCAGTGCCTCAAAGGTCCTAGGGATTCTGCCTTGGTACTGGAAAGTTCTGCGTCATGGCTACCATATTCCCCCTTCCACCAGTGGACCCTCCCATCCCCCTGCTTAAAGGCCATACCTCAATAGGGAGCTGGGAAATCAAGTCAGGCATCTCCCATTTCCACAGACCAAGCCACGGCAGAGAGACAACCCCCAGGGTACCACGGCCTTTGTGTCAGGATATGCTGGGTATTTGAATTACGGATGGCCAGAGGTTGGCTCTGGCCAATTATCCACTGAAGGAGCTGCAGGGTTGTCAACCTGAGGTGGGCAGAGACACCAGCCAGGCTGTACCTCCGAGATGCCACTGGTTGTGACCCCAACCCTCTTACACCTGTGCTCAGATCCCTGCCAGGGCGGAAGGCAGTAGCAGTTTGGGGGAAAGTGGAGGAAGAGGAGAGCAGGCAGGACCCAGGGTTCAAGGGTAGGGAGCCGGGGGCCAGGAGCCCTTCCTAGGGAGGCAGAGGAGGAGAGAAGGCACCTAAACTGAGATGCCAAGCCTTCAGCACAAGCTCCCGTTGTCCCATCAGATTCACTCCCAAACCCAAATTCAAAAACGTTATAAGATTCTCAGAGTAGTATGAAACCCCAAGTGGGGAACTCTTTGAACTTTACTATTAATAATTACAAACCTGTAGAGCCAGCCCTAGGCCTGTGGTATCACCCAAGAGGATGAGAAAATAGAAGAGAGCCAAGAAGGAAGACTGGGGAGCCCTGACATGAGAGAGTAGATGAAAATCAGACACAGAAACGAAAGCGGGAACAAGGAAGAGATAAACAAGGAGAGAGAGGCAAGCGCAGATGCCAGGAGCAGCAGAGGACCATCTCCGCGGAGGCTTCTCCCGGGAGGTCTACTGATATGGTTGCTTGTCCCACACTCATTTTAAAATTTTGAGCCAATATTTAGAAATGGGAAGCATTCATAACAAACAAGTTTTTCTTTAACAAATGTAGAGCTTTAACAACACCGTGATTACACTCCACCATAGCCAAAATCAATCAACGATGAGCTGAACCACCCTCCGGCGACTCACTGGGCTCTAACCTGTGCAGCCTTGCCAGGACCCCTTCTCCCGACCAATCACCGTGGGCGCTGAGATCAGAACCTCGGCTCCCACAGCCTGTCCAATGTGCAGAAAGGTCAGGTAGGAGGGGGCCTAAAAATGGGTCACTGGATTCGGCAAGTAGGAAGCCGCTAGTGACATCTGCATCAGAGCAGTCTGAATGGGGCCACGGGATGGGAGCCAGATGGCAGTGGGTTGTGAAGTGAATGGGAGGTGATGAAGTTGAGTCAGCAAGGCTAAGGACTCATTTTTCAAGCACTTTTTTTTTTTTTTTTTGTCATAAAGAAGGGTGATAGAAAAGTAGTTTGAACCCACCCAGCTCTCTGTATCCCTCCCTCCTCCTCCTTCCCACACACTCTCTATATCTAAATAAAGAAGGAAAGCAACATGACATGAAGCAAGATCTCTGTTTGAAATTTTACACTTGGGGGGAAAAAAAATCACTTCAAGACCATAAGTGGAAATTAACTGAGATTTCACTGCTCAATGTTAAAATGTCATCCTCAAAGATACCAATTTATTGCTTCATATTGGCAGTTAGAAAAAATAAAGTTAGGCCATTCGAGAGGAAGGCAGAGGTTGTTTTTTTTTTTTTAAGTTACTTTAAAATATTTTATCCTATGGCAACATAGTATTGTATGGAAAAACCTGATTTTCTTTTTAATATGGCAGGACAACACAGAGTCTAACATTTAGGCACTGTTTTAAAAAATCTAGAAAACTATTTGATAGTCCTGTATTAGAAATTTAAAAAACAAGTAAACTACTCAAATCTTAAGCTGTTATGTAGAATAAGCAACATTCTCCCTTTCAATTGTTGAATAAACTAATCTTAAAATAAATGATGACATCTGTTTCCACCTACTGCACCATTGTTGGGATATTTTGCAGGCTTGTTTTTCTATACAGAATGAGTCTTACAGGCTGATATTTTACCATGAACTAGTTAGGTTTGTATTTAGTGGGTTCTACATTTTATGAAAGGTCTAACTTGGGCAAGTATACTTTACCCCCAAAGCGGAACTTAACCAGAATCATGAGAGTTGAATACCTCTGGCTCAGTGTTACTGGAGATGCTCTGATTTGTTAATGAACTTGTACGAGGTGATTTACGTCAAGTTTTGGAATCCTTGCAAAGTAATCAGATTTTAACCTTGGCTTCCGCTAGTCTCAAAATACAGGAAGCCTGCTCACTCCCTCTGTGGCCTCCTCTCACCAAGTATTTAGAGTGTATTCTTCAGAGTTCAGCTGGGTCTTGTACACAGGCAGCTTTCAGCACTTAAAAGTGTGTATTGATGAGATTTTTGTGATTTTAAGTGGATGTCAAGTATATGAGACAAGCTACACTTAATTCAAAAAACAAAGGAGGGGAGGGGAGAGCTGCATAATTCTTCTGTTTGTTTTTAATGAAGTTGTAGAAGGCAACGAGCCTTTATTTGATAAACTATTAGTTATCTCTAGGAAAAACCCCTAAGCATAATTTTAAGGGTCATTAATCTTCAGCTTTGAGCACCATTCTTTGATGCTAATAAATAGCTTTGGTGGTGGTGATTTAGTCGCTAAGTTGTGTCTGACTCTTCCGACCCCATGGAGCCTGCTAGGCTCCTCTATCCATGGGATTCTCCAGACAAGGATACTGGAGTTGGTTGCCATTTCCTTCTCCAGGGGATCTTTCCGACCTGAGTCTCCTGCATTGAATGCAGATTCTTTACCAACTGGGCTATGAGGGAAGCCCAATAAATAGCTTTGGCCTCCACAATAAGCTGGTACTATCTACATGAAGTTCAAAGTTGAAAGTCAGCGAGCTGGCTTTGTATGCATAATTCCTACAGTGGACCCATCCTAGACTTGGATGAAGGTGGTGTGGGGAGTTGTGGGCAAGGGGCTGAGGTGTGAGAGAGACTGGTTTTGTGGTAGACAGAGAAAATGGATGCAGAAGGGGTCAGGAGGATGGTAAATACACATTCTTACTGTCTTACTTCCTCATTATTCAACCACTCTCACCATTAGAAGTGGGCTTTCCCAGTGGCTCAGTGAAAAAGAATCCACCTGAAATGCAGGAATCGCAGGAGATGCGGTTTTGATCCCTGGGTTGGGAAATCCGCTGGAGCAGGGCATGGCAACCCACTCCAGTACTCTTGCCTGGAGAATCCCACAGATAGAGAAGCTGGTGGGCTACAGTCCATGGGTTGCAGAGAGTGGGACGTGACTAAATCGACTTAGCACACACACAGCCATTAGAAACCTAGATTCTGTCCCTGCTACATGACTCAAACTGATATGTGCAAATCCCAAGGATTTTTCTTCAACCTTTATGCTTTTGAACACTTTGCAGGAGGTGACAGTCTTGGCAAGTTCCATTTTTCATCAAGCCGTCTTCTTTCTTAACTTGCGTGGCACAAAACTGCCTTGGTCCTCCTGCCACCTACATGCTAACTATTTCTCTACCTCGCTTCTCTCACATCCAGCACTTCATTCTCCTACCCACCTGCCCACAGGCATCCTTGTGGGGCTGGCTTCTCCACTCTCATCTTTAGTGATCTCATCCAGCATTAGGTTTTTGATTCTGTCTTCTGTGCAAATGACTATCGAGTCATGTCATGTAAACCCAACCTCTTTGTCAAGCTGTACCCTAAGATCAACAAGCAGTATAATGAAAAGCAAGGAAACTGGAAGTGAAACCAAATGTGATCACAGGTGAAAACTCAAACTGCTTTACAGATGCCACTTGTCATTTTCTGCCTTCCGCAGCTTCCCAGTCACTTTAATTCTGTCTTCTTGACTCACCTAATACCTCTACTTTTCTCTTAATTAAATAGGGGGAAATTGTGGTACCATTTGGTTTTTCCTCTCTTGTTCACCTCATCCAACAAAGCCTCTCAGCCTCTAAATACTATTTAATAATACTAATACTAATAGTATTTAGAGGATGCCAGTTTTTGCATCTTTCCCTTCTTTCCAACTCATCCCACCCACCACTAAGCAGAACAGTTGTCTTATGCCCATCTCCAATCAGAGCACTTGACTCAAAGCCTCAGTGAATCTCCTTGTTCACCAAACCCAGTGCAGACGTTTCTACCAGTATCTGAGTTCTTCCACACCACAGGCTTTGTATGCCTCTGTGGCTTTTCTCCTTGCCATTCTCCCATTTAATCACTATACCTCAGCCAAAAGAAGTGAGAGTCGCTCAGTCATGTCTGACTCTTTGTGACTCTATGGACTGTACAGTCCATGGAACTCTCTAGGCCAGAATACTGGAGTGGGGAGCCGTTCCCTTCTCCAGGGGATCTTTCCAACCCAGGGATCGAACCCAGGTCTCCCGCATTGCAGGCAGATTCTTTACCGGCTGAGCCACCAGGGAAGCCCCAAAATACTGGAGTGGGTAGCCTATCCCTTCTCTAGCGGATCTTCCCAACCCAGGAATCAAACCGGTGTCTCCTGCATTACAGGTGGATTCTTTACCAGCTGAGCTATACCTCAGCCAAACTGGACTATTTTGTGTTCTCCAAAAGTTCCTCCAAACTCTTTCAACTCTGGACTTTTGCTCATGCAAATCTCTCCCAACAGATTACCTTTCTGTCTTCACCTTTATTCTGATTTTTCGACAATATTGGTCTGGATCCAGGAAGGAGAATGGAAACTACTCTAGGTATTTCAAACACAAGGAATTTTAATACAGGGAATTGGTGGCAAAAATGCTGAAAGTGGTGGAAAAGCAAAAGGTGAGGCGGGAGAAGCCGAAGGAATGGAAGAGAAGCCACAACTAGGCACCCTTGGTCTAAACCCCTCAGTCCACACCTGCTCCTGTGCTGCTTGTCAGTTCCGGGTTTGCCAAAGGGGTGCTGCCTGGACCAGTCTGGAACTGCTGAAATGACGCTGCCTTCGTCTGGGCTGCCACGGTCTGGACCCGCATCCCTGCAGTGACCCCAACAACCACCTCACTCTCAGATCTACAGCAGGACTCCTCTCTCTCCTGTCTTTGGTTCCCTTCTGGGCCCTGCTCACAAAAGAGTCTAGGAAATATAATTTTCAGGCACTCAAACTTACCTCTCCAGAGCAGAATGGGGCTGTGAGACCACAGGCAATAACTTGACAAGAGCCCTGTGCAAACTCCATGCATTTCCTAAAGGAGTTCTTAATTCCTACCTCCCTGCCCCTTCACCATCCCTAGCTAAAAGAAACACTCCCTCTTCTGAATCTTGTCTGCATTGTATTTGTCTCTTTGACTCAATTTAAAGTATGTCTATTGAGAAACCACTTTGTGCCAGGCACCATGCTAGGTGCTGAAGATACAGCTATGAGTAGGACAGCCTGCACTTCGGTTCCCCTGAAGCTCCATGGAATGTAACGTCTCACTGGGGAGACACACCATTAAATATGCACTTATCAATGTGGGCTTTCCTGATAACTCAGTTGGCAAAGAATCCGCATGCAATGCAGGAAACCCCAGTTTGATTCCTGGGTCGGGAAGATCCCCTGGAGAAGGGAAAGGCTACCTAGTCCAGTATTCTGGCCTAGAGAATTTCATGGACTGTACAGTCCATGGGGTCGCAAAGAGTCGGGCTCGACTGAGCGACTTTCACTTTCACTATCATACAGTGTAGCTTGATGAGCACTAAGATAGGGAAAGTCCAAGTGTGGGAGCCCACACAAGAATGGGGTTTAAAGCAAACTGGGAGGGTCAGGAAGTCCTTCTAGAGGAAGCCAAAGTCTGAAGCCAAAGAGATAGGGGTCAGGGGAAAAGGCACTTGATAGAAAGAAACTCACGTACAAAGGTCCAGAGATGAGAGAGAGTGGACTGTGAGCGAAAGAACCAGTGTGTGGGCAGAGTGGAGAATGGGAAAGAGGAGAATGGGGAAAGACAGGGCTGGAGGAGGCAACAAATGTCATTCTCGAGGAAGGCCTGGTAAGCTACATTCTAGAATCTGGATTTTATCTTAAAAGACAATGGGAAACCATTATGGTGGTATTCATTTTAGGAAGTTTGTGTGGAAATAACATGCCTGCAGAAGTTCCGTTATCCATGGCAGATTTTATGGCACAGGCCACCTTTACCAACTGCCCTGTCTGTCTTAAGATGCTTTATAGACATTTGATCTCTAAAACACTCCTCTTTGCTTGAGATTAAAATCTCACTTTTTCTGCTACCCACTGGATGTTTCCATTTATTTGATATTGTGGAAAAGGCAAAAACAGAGACCCCATATATATGTAGGGACACAAATCAAGTCAGTGTTTGGGAGGGGCTGGGAGTCCCCAGAGGGGTTGACTATGAAGGGCACAAGAGAATATTTTATGGTGATGGAAATCCTGTTTCCTGATTGTATGCGTTTGTCAAAACTCAAAGAATTGTACTCTCAAGAGGGTGATTTAACTGCTTGTAAATTATGCTTTAATAAGCTTAACTTAAAAAAATCTTTCCTTCCTACTGACTCTTGCACCTGAATTGCACCCCTAATTTCTCTCTTGTACCCCCTCCTACTTTGGCATGTGTGAAATCTGGCTACTCATTTCAGTTTAAATCTGTTATTGGGCAATGTATTGTAAAAATCGGGCTTCCCTGGTGGCTCAAACAGTAAAGAATCCACCTGTAACACGGGAGACCTGGGTTCAGTCCCTGGGTTGAGAAGGTCCCTGGAGAAGGGAATGGCAACTCACTCCAGTATTCTGGCCTAGAGACTTCCCATGGACAGAGGAGCCTGTCAGGCTACAGTCCATGGGGTCGAAAAGAGTCTGACATGGCCAAGAGACTAAGCACAGCACAGCACTGTAAAATCATCCCTTGTTTGTCTCTTTGTGTGTTTGCAACTGCTGTTTGCTCCTGCAGACAGTGGGCAGAGCTTACATACATTTGGGCTGTTTTTCCTGTAGGTCAGTTAGCACTCACTCGTTCTGAGGGAGTCTGTTTTCCAGAGAGTGATTTCAGTTTTGTTGAGCTCTGTGATGGTCTTTGGATTGACTTGTCTCTGATTCATTTGGTGCCCATTCTGGCCCTTTCCCTTAACCTCTTAGCGCATTTGTTCAAACCTCACAATCTGATACTGTGCAGATATGAAATGTTCTAACCAGACAGCATACAAAACTAAATATTAAACAGGAAGATAAAATGACTCATTATTTCGAATGCAGAAAGTAAAAAGAGGTCCAGGGTTTCTGTCATCTTGCTTTAGAAAAGAAAGAAACTGCAGACTTTGGGAGCATCACAAGGATTTCTTTTCTCCCCTGTTGGACAAGCAGCAGCCTGAAGCCTGGCAGGCGCTGCCTGCTTGCGTTTGTGATGCCAAAAGCCTGTGATTCTAAAGGATATCAGGTTTCTAGAAAAAACAAAAGTCTACCTGTGGAGGATCAGGGAGGGATTTCCCACCTGGAGTGAGGTCTGAGGGTAAAAGGGTTATTTTACTGTCATCATTTGCCAAAAATACAATTTCCTTGAGGTGCATGGAGACAAATCATGGTTTAAAGAATCCAGTTTTATTTTCGTCTTATGCCCTGGAAAAATCAGGCATGTCTAAATCTTTTGGTCTTTTTAAGCTTTGTCTTTTATTTATCTTATTTTTTAATTGAAGTGTAATTGATGTACCATGTTATATTGGTTTCAGGTGTCCAATGTGATGGTTCAATATTTTTATAGATTCTACTTTATTTAAAGTTTTAATAAAATATTAGCTATATTCCCTGAGCCATATAATATATCCTTGTAGCTTCTTTATTTTATGCACAGTAATTTGTACCTTTTAATCCCCTACCGCTATCTTGTTCCTCCCCTCTTCCCACTCCTCCCCGGTAACCAGTAGTTTGTTTTCTATATTTGGAAGTCCATTTCTATTCTGTTATATTCATTCGTTTTGTGTTTTAGATTCTATACATAAGTGATATCATGTACACCAACATGTATGACTTCTTTCACTTAGCAAAATAATTTCCAGGTCCTTCTGCATTGTTGCAAATGGCAAAATTTCATTCTTTTTTCTGATTGTGTGTGTATATATGTATATCTTCTTTATCCATTTATCTCTTATAGCTCCTTTCAGTTTTTTGAAGAACTTCCATACTGTTTTGCACAGAGGTTGCACCAATTTACATTCCCACACAAACAGTGAATGAGGGTTCCCTTTTCTGCACATCCTCATCAACATTTGTTATCTGAGCTCTTTCTGATGACAGCCATGAGGCATGAGGTGATATCTCATTGTGGTTTTGATATGCATGTCTCTGATAGTTAATGATGTTGAGCATCTTTTCATGTGCCTGGACTTCCCATGTGGGCTAGTGGTAAAGCCAGTGCAGGAGATGCAAGAGATGCTAGTTTGATCCCTGGGTCAGAAAGATCCCCTGGATAAGGAAATGGCAACCCACTCCAGTATTCATGCTTGGGAAATCCCATGGACTTAGGAGCTTGGTGGGCTACAGTCCACAGGGTCGCAAAGAGTCAGACACAACTGAAGTGACTTAGCATGTACGCATGCGTGAGTTGTTTATATATTTTGGATATTAACCCCTTATTGATCATATCATTTGCAAATATTTCCCCCTACTCAGTAGGTTGTCTTTTTGTTTTGTTGATGGTGGCATGTGAAGTGATGGATTTTAATTGTCTGATGTTTAATGTAATGCGTGGCTTGCCTGACTTGCAGAATAACTTGTGAAATTACTTTCATTCCAATGCAACAATCAATATAATAATATAATCAGACATTTCATTTTTTGCAAAAGAGCTTGATATTGGTATATATCATAAACCCGGCAAATACGTGAGTCTTATCATTTTTATTCAATCGCATCTTTAAACCTTTAAGATAGGGATCAGCAAACTGCTGCTATGGGCCAGATCTGGCCCACCACTTGTTTTTGTAAGTAAAATTTTATTGAAACATCACCACTTCCATTTGTTCACATGTTGTCTATGGCTGCTTTCCACAAAGCAGCACAATTGAGTAGCACAAAGCAGCAGAGACCACAAGGCCCCCAAAAAAGAATTTACTACTGACTCTTTACAGAAATTTGACCACCTCTGTTCTTAGAAATAACATTTTCCAGAGTCAGGTTCAGAATCCTCCTTAGTCCTATACTCAGGCCTTACTTTCGAAGTGAAGAATGAAAAGGTCACATCTGTGTTGTGATCAACTCTCCCAAGAATGCAGATATTTTGTTTTGAATAAAGAATGAGAGCAAAGCTAATAAAATCATTGTTTGTTTTTCTAGAAAATATCTTAGGCAAAGTTTCCAGTTGGCCCTCTTTATGACATAAAAAATTTATGATTGTCTTTTCATTTATGTGTTTTCCAGAACATTCAATAGTAAATAACTTAAAACATCTTACCAGAAAAAGCAATCATTCTTAAACTTTTGGGGGGTTACTGATACTTTTGGGAACCAGCAAAGACCTAAAGTGCCTCTCTTCAGGGCTAAAAATGGGCAAATGCATACGGACTCTGTGTTTAACCTCAAGAACGTACAGAGGTCTGAAGTCTACCTGTACAGTCCAGGTAAATTATTCCTTTACTGATCAATGAGTCTTGACAGGCAGAACTCCAGGCATAAGCCAGTTTGAAGAGGAGTATGTGGAGGCTCTTGGGCAGTCCCAACATTAATGGAAAATCACACCTCATAGGCAGTCATTTTGTTTTATAAATCTAAAACCTTAAAGTGTTTTTAAGCTGCAGATACTAGAATCTGAATGCTTGTACTATGTGATCTGAGGTACAAACAAAAACCTTTGTGAGCCCCTGAATTGCAGAAGCTGCAGTTTGGTGGTTAGGGAATCCCCAGTAACAGAAGGCAACTGCAGAAGTCAGAGGTGAAAACATCCCAGAAATATGCAAACACTGCACAGTTCTGAGAGTTGTACATGGGCCCCATGCTTAACTGCAAAGACCTATCTCTCTCTTATCTCTTTCAGTTTTGTCTACCCATTAGCATACCAGGGAAGTCAGGTTGGCAGAAACATCTAAGCAGAGGTAGGATGTCACATACACTTAAAGAAATCAGAATAACTGGATGATAATCCAACAAGTTAAAGATGGGAGACGGAAACCCTCCAGTGAAGTCTCCACTGGCGTGAGACCCACACTGCTCAGGAGTCCAGGTCAAACACGGGGTGTTCACCATTTGCATATAGGCTTTGTTTATTCACAGAGGGAACAGAGCAGGTGATTTGCAAGTACCTGTAAAGTTGAGTAACTAGTTATGTGATCTGCCCCATTGAATATGTGAAATCGAGTGCTCTTATGATAGGGTCTACTTCTTACAGAAATCTCTTTTGTGGATGGTGGACACCTGAGGTTGGGAAGCCGTAACTTCCTTGAGATGGAACAACCCGCATCTTTGAGTCCCTATTTCCTAAGTCCAGGTCCCAGATGGTTCCTGTAGGGTTTTATGAGTGTGGTAGGGGTGCAGAAGGAACCTGGTTGGCTGCCGTCTCTGGAGTCGCACAGAGTCGGACACGACTGAAGTGACGCAGCAGCAGCAGCAGCAGCAGCAGCAGCTATAGCCACCCATAGAGGCCTATTATACTGTGTCAGGTTACATTGTTCGCTAGAGTAATTCCGGGAGAGTGAAACCTCACCAACTGGGTAGCTAGCTATGCTGTTAGTCCACAGGCATCTCAAAATGCTCAGGTTTTAGTCCCAATGAAGAAAAAAATCAACAAACAAGAAACATACCTGCAGCCAATACACTTGCTCCTTGAATGCTTCTTGATCATTCCTTAGCCTCAACACGTTTTCTGGTAAACCATAATTGTTTCTACAGGTATGTGATCAGTTTATCCTTTTTTTCTGTGTGAAAGGGAAGAACTTGGAGTGCTCCCCATCTGCAAGTTGCAGCATCCTTTCCCCTCTACCACTCCCTCTTTCCTTCCTCTCCCCCTCTCTCCTGAACTAAGAATTAAAGAAAGTGGGGGTTGACTTTAGCTCCGAGGTTGGAGGTTGCTGAGTTGCCTCAGGCAAATCCTTTAACCCTGTTGGATTTGTTTCTTCAGCTATAAAAAGAGAGCTTAGGAGGAGATGGTTTCTAAATTCCCTCCTATTATAGCTCTGAAATGTGATTTTGTGATTGTTTTGGAATACCTTGGGACAGTCAAAGAAATCTTTGACTCCCATAGTGGGAACAAAGTCTCTCAGAAAGAACATGGCCTGTGTATTATTTAAACAACTGAATCACAGTAAGGTTTTTCCCATTAAGGCATTTGGTGCAGGCAAGCATTTTATAATAAACTTCCCATGAGCTCATTTAAAGCTCCATTAAAAGCAAACATTTTTTTTTTAAGTGAGCTCCTTCTAATTACCTGTTATTAGAGCTTCATGTTTGCTTCCAATCTTGAATTCTGGGCATCTCTGGATGCCCAGGCGAACGTTGCTCTCAAGAAAGGTAATTAGTTTGATAAACATTGTAGATACAATGACTAAAGTGTATTAACTAAATGGATTTGTTCTAATCTCCCTTTCTGAGCTCTTCCCACTCTCCTGCATCACAGTCTCTATCATTTAAAACAGTAATATAAAAGCTAACATTTACTCAGTGCCTGCTAATTGCCAAACACTGTTCTAAGGGCTAACACTAAATACAGCACTTACAATATTCTAAGTATTTTACATTTGTTAATTTAGCAAACTCTCTCTACAATCCTCTGACAGTCGCTCAGTTGTATCTGACTCTTTGTGTCCCCGTGGCCTATACAGTCCATGGAATTCTCTAGACCAGAATACTGGGTAGGTAACCTTTTCCTTCTCCAGGGGATCTTCCCAACCCATGGATGGAACCCAGGTATCCCGCATTGCAGGTGGATTCTTTGCCAGTTGAGCTACAAGGGAATCCCATCCTATGAGGTACATACTTTTATTATTCATATTTAACAACAAGGAAATTGAAGCACAGAGAGCTTTAGTAACTTGTCACACAGCTAATAAGCGGCAAAAGCAGAATTTGAAGGTGGTAGGACTCCAGAGCTCAGACTCTTAACTACTTTAGCACAGTGTATTGTACTTGGGCATGCATGAATTTGGGAAGCAATGGTTTACAATAGAAGTTTTAAAAATGTCATTTCATCTAGTATTTTATCATCCAAGCAAAGGCTAATCTAGAGATAATTTGGAATGACAAAGTGGTTCCTATTAAATCATCTTTGAGTATAAAAGCAACAACTCCAAGATTGTATGAAACAGGCAAAGATGTTTCAGTACTTTCTTTTTGTCTCTAATCCCACTGTGAATTTCTGAAAAAACAAAACAAAATAAAAATCTACCAGAAAGAGTCTACTTTCAACGGAGCTAGGGTTCACAGGTCAGTTTCTTTCCATTTAAGGCAGTTGAAGCTACAGTCTTGGAGGCCGAAGTTTATTTCCCCAGGTGATGAACATTATGTCTCCCACAGAAGTAATAAAATAATAGGTATCCTTTGTGTTTACACATATAGCCCATGGATCCTTTGCTGAGCTCATTTTAGAGAGGAGGAAACCGAGGCTCAGGGACTTGATATCTCTCCTGGGACCACACACAAATGAGTCAGAGCTGAGGCATTGGACTTACCGGTGTTGGGGAGTTTCCATCTTACCCTTTAAACTCACAGTAATCAAAGCTTCTGCCATACTAGTTCTTGGAGGAGCTGGTGCAAAGTTCTTTGTTTTACAAATCTTCAGATGTGGATTTGTCAGATGGCCTCTGTCCATCTCAAAGCCCAGTGAAGTGGCCCCTTCCTCAAAACACATTTGCTTGGATTTAGGGCTGGATAGTTGGGTGCCAGCCTAATGTTTTTGATGCAGATGATGGGATTAGTGAATAAGATGAGAGATCATTTAAATAGTAATACATTTAAAGCTGAGTATTTTAATCAAGTAAAATGGAAAATAAACTGTGTTCAATTTTTGTATTTATCATGTATTATGATGGAATTTGTGATGAGGAGTAAAAGAAAGGTTATGGAACAGTAAGCCCCATTGGTTCACCAGAGTGATCATGGAAAGGTCAAGCCACCCTGGTTAAAGTTAAAAATTAGTTACCTTTCCCCATGATACGACTGAATAAGCACATTAACAGTTTGTAAAAGAGGTTGTGAAACTTCCTAAGGGGGAAAAATATTATGTAATCAGTTTAGGAGAGAGGCTTGCCTGACCCCACCTCTCAGTAGGGGGTTGAACTGACTGGGAGGTTCATTCCTATTTCAAAACTATTATTATTTCTCTGGAAGAGCTTATCTTTTATTGCTAATAACACTTCACTCTCAACTACTCTGCTCTCTCCTCTCAATCTACGTCACCAATCACACCCTGAACCAATATAAACATCTACCCAACATTGGAGCACTAATCTTTATTAAGTAAAAGCAGTGCTGTCTTTTCTTTTTTTTTTTTTTTTTTAAATTTTATTTTATTTTTAAACTTTACATAATTGTATTAGTTTTGCCAAACACGGTTATAAACTGAAATGTCATAAGGCCAAGCTTTCCTGGACTTTGTGGTTAGAGGACTTGAATATCTAGCTGAACCCAATCTGATAAAATGCACACAGACGTCAATTACAACAATGATTCCCAAACGTATATTGAAAAGCCACAAGAAGTCTATTAAGAATTTAAAACATGGAAGGAGGGGAGAGGAAGGCGGGACAAACTGAGAAAGAAGTATTGACATACATACACTACCATGTGTAAAATAGACCGCTAGTGGGAATCTGCTATAAGGCACAGGGAGCTCAGCTTTGTGCTCTGTGATGATCTAGAAGGGCTGGATGGGGGCGTGGGAGGCAGGATCAACGGGGAGGGGATATGTGTATACATATAGTTGATTCCATTTGTTGTACAGCAGAAACTCTCACAACGTTGTAAAGCAATTATACTCCAATATTTAAAAGTTTAAATTTTTTTAAGAAATTAGAGTGTAAAACATCGTTAATAGTGTTTTCCATTCTTATATTTTTCTCTACAAAATGTTCACTATAACCAAATGGTGTATATATATATATATATATATATATTCATTTCAGTTCAGTTCAGTCGCTCAGTCGTGTCCGACTCTTTGCGACCCCATAAATCACAGCATGCCAGGCCTCCCTGTCCGTCACCAACTCTCGGAGTTCACCCAAACTCCTGTGCATCGAGTCGGTGATGCCATCCAGCTATCTCATCCTCTGGCGTCCCCTTCTCCTCCTGCCCCCAATCCCTCCCAGGATCAGGGTCTTTTCCAATGAGTCAACTCTTCGCATGAAGTGGCCAAAGTATTGGAGTTTAAGCCTCAGCATCAGTCCTTCCAATGAACACCCAGGACTGATCTCCTTTAGGATGGACTGGTTGGATCTCCTTGCAGTGCAAAGAACTAAGAGTCTTCTCCAGCACCACAGTTCAAAAGCATCATTTCTTCGGTGCTCAGCTTTTTTCACAGTCCAACTCTCACATCTATACATGACCACTGGAAAAACCATAGCCTTGACTAGACGGACCTTTGTTGGTAAAGTAATGTCTCTGCTTTTGAATATGCTATCTAGGTTGGTCATAACTTTCCTTCCAAGGAGTAAGCGTCTTTTAATTTCATGGCTGCAGTCACCATCTGCAGTGATTTGGGAGCCCAAAAAAATAAAGTCTGACACTGTTTCCACTGTTTCCCCATCTATTTCCCATGAAGTGATGGGACCAGATGCCATGATCTTAGTTTTCAGAATGTTGAGCTTTAGGCCAACCTCTTCACTCTCCTCTTTCACTTTCATCAAGAGGCTTTTGAGTTCCTTTTCACTTTCTGCCATAAGGGTGGTGTCATCTGCATATCTGAGGTTATTGATATTTCTCCCAGCAATCTTGATTCCAGCTTGTGCTTCTTCCAGTCCAGCGTTTCTCATGATGTACTCTGCATATAAGTTAAATAAGCAGGGTGACAATATACAGCCTTGATGTACTCCTTTTCCTATTTGGAACCAACCTGTTGTTCCATGTCCAGTTCTAACTGTTGCTTCCTGACCTGCATACAGGTTTCTCAAGAGGCAGGTCAGGTGGTCTGGTATTCCCATCTCTTTCAGAATTTTCCACAGTTTATTGTGATCCACACAGTCAAAGGCTTTGACATAGTCAATAAAGCAGAAATAGATGTTTTTCTGGAACTCTCTTGCTTTTTTGATGACCCAGTGGATGTTTGCAATTTTGATCTCTGATTCCTCTGCCTTTTCTAAAACCAGCTTGAACATCAGGAAGTTCACGGTTCACATATTGCTGAAGCCTGGCTTGGAGAATTTTGAGCATTACTTTCCTAGCATGTGAGATGAGTGCAATTGTGGGGTAGTTTGAGCACTCTTTGGCATTGACTTTCTTTGGGATTGGTATGAAAACTGACCTTTTCCAGTCCTGTGGCCACTGCTGAGTTTTCCAAATTTGCTAGCATATTGAGTGCAGCACTTTCACAGCATCATATTTCAGGATTTGAAATAGCTCAACTGGAATTCCATCACCTCCACCAGCTTTGTTCATAGTGATGCTTTCTAAGGCCCACTTGACTTCACATTCCAGGATGTCTGGCTCTAAGTGAGTGGTATATATTATATATTGCTGCTGCTAAGTCACTTCAGTCGTGTCCGACTCTGTGCGACCCCATAGACGGCAGCCCACCAGGCTCCCCCATCCCTGGGATTCTCCAGGCAAGAACATGGAGTGGATTGCCATTTCCTTCTCCAATGCATGAAAGTGAAAAATGAAAGTGAAGTCACTCAGTCGTGTCCGACTCCCAGCGACCCCATGGACTGCAGCCCACCAGGCTCCTCCATCCATGGGATTCTCCAGGCAAGAGTACTGGAGTGGGGTGCCATTGCCTTCTCCGATATTATATAGTACATGTATATATGTATATATGTATATATATGTATTACAGCTTTATATATATAGCTATATATTATATATATATTAGCTTTAAACAGTTTAAAATTTTCCTGCCTTTTGTGATACTTGGCATCATTAAATATGTATTAGGTTGCTGGGTAAAAATGCTCTAATGCTAGGTTTAAGTGATAGGAAGACAGAATGTGAAGTTTTACCTGCAAGTGGAAATTAAATTACACTTCTATGTAATTTAAAAGTACTGCTTTTCAAATTAAAAAAAAATTTAAATGTGAACCACCTGTCCTCTATATTCTCCCAGAGGTAATGTAGATGAATTTTAGTCCCAGTTCCACACGTTAATAAGGAGATTTTGGCTAAGTTAGTTAACCCCTCTGCACCTTAGTTCATTTATAAAATGAATATAACAAAAGAAATTGATTCAGAAAGTTGATGAAGATAAAGTTGGATGGTTTTTCTTTTGTATCACAGTAAACATTCAATATAGTTTAGCTATAATTATATTTCAGTACTAATGGTTAATACTTATTGAGGGCTTGTATCAGGAGGTTTTGTTACAAGTACTTTACTCACTTTCCCTTAATGATATAATAATCCTAAGAAGTAGGTACTATCATTCTTAAGATATGGAAAATGAGGCACAGAGATTGGGAACAATGTTTCCAGTGTCACACAACTGCTGTCATAGGGCTGGGATTTGAATCCAGAAAGTCTGGCTCCAAATTCCTTTTACGCAAGTAGTGTGCCTAGACAATAGTGCTTCTCAAGTCATTGTACTTAACTCACGGCAGGTCAGTAATGCAGAAAATTGTCAGAAAAAAATTGAAGCCGTGGGCAATGGGTATTTCCAACCAAAATGCATCCATTAGAGCCTGGAGGGTTTTTTGTTTTGTTTTCACCTCTAGAAAAATACCTAAAATAACTGAATAATGAGGTATTCCCTTATCTATCCAGTTCCTCTTGAAAAAAAAAGTAAAGGAATTCCAAATTTTGTGTTTCAAAGAGGCACATCAAGAAAAATCAATACATGGACTTATTTACAAAACAGAAACAGACTCACAGACTTAGAGAATGAATTAATTGCTGCCAAGGGGGAAGAGTAAAGAGGGGGTTGGGAGGGATACTTAGGGAGTTGCGGATTGACATGTACACACTGCTCTATTTAAAATGGGTTACCAACAAGGACCTACTGTACAGCACAGGGAACCCTGCTCAATATCATGTAACAATCTAAATGGGAAAAAGAATTTGAAAAACAAGATACATGTATATGTTTAACTAACTGAATCACTTTGCTATATACCTGAAACTAACACAACATTGTTAATCAACTATACTCCAATAGAAAATAAAAAGTTAAGGAAATATCAATGCAAATAGCCAGCCAACTATGAAGAATACGTTCATCTTGATAGTAATGAGGTAATAGTAACATGCAGTGTGTGCAATCATGGGGAGGAGCCGCAGAGGAACAGGGTTAAGTAACCTTCCGCAGGGCGATTTGATCAAGACCTTCACCAAGCATGCCCTCTACCCGGTAATTCCACTTCTAGGAGTTAATTCTGTACAAATGTGTCTATTTAAGCATTATATATAATAAAAACTTGGGAGCAACCTCACGAGAAATTTATTATGCATATGGCAGTGGAATTTTTTCTAAGGAAATGGATGTGTGCAAAGATTTACCAACATAGATGTTTATGTTAGTAAATAGTAAATAACAGGAAAAAGAAAGAGAAAGAAGGAAAAGAAGAAAGAAAATTACTTCAGTTGTTAAAAAGGAAGAATTAAAGAAATTATAGTGCACCTGCATAATTTGGAAATTATATTGTAGAATTCCATAAATATGCATATGAAAAAGACTCAAAGAGCATATATGAAGAGGTTAGCAGACATTACAGAGTTGTAGTATGAAAAGTGCTTTATTTTCTTTGCTGCTTCTTTTCTTTTCCAGATTTTCTGCGTTAATCATGTATTACTTTTGTACTAGGGGAAAAGAAGATTATTATAATAAATAAAAATATTTTAGTGTGAAAAAAAATCAGGTCTATATAATCAACATTCTAAATTTGAGTGACAGAAAACCCAGATCAAACTGTTGTTAACAAAAAAGAAGTTCTTGCTGAACATGCCTCAGGCATGGTTGGACCAGGCCTCAGACAATGAATGTTAGGACTTGGTCCTTCTCTTACCATCTCTTTATATCTTGTTCTTCTTTCCTTTCTATTGCTTCATTTTCGGGAATATTCTCTCCATGTAGTGGCACACATGTCCCCTCCTCCCTCGGCATACCCAACAATTGCCTTTTTAATAAGACCTGAAACTCCTGGATCTTATTTTCATTGGCCATCCGGGAATAGCGCACCCATCTGTGATCCTATCAAATAGCCCTGTGAGCTGGAATGCCATTTTATGCCTGGGTCACAGGTTCTCTATTGGAGCCAGGATGTGGGGTTAGCTAGGATGGCTGGAGTGAGAGTTTGGGAAACAAGAAACAATGGGGTTCCATGTGAAAAAAGAGGAGTGGAGTATGTTGGTGAGGTAAAAGTCGCAAATGCAAAGAAACAAAGACACAGTCACCACAAAATTGCAGTTTCTTCAGAGGCTGGCTGGGCATGGCTAGGAGTAGCTTTAGCAGCCTTGAACCATTTAGATTTCTTGTGGTTGCAAGTGACAGAGATTTCAATTAGATGTGGCTTATTGTTTTACACAACTGAAAAATCCCGAGGTAGGGCTGGTTTCACTGAGGCTAAGCCACCCAAGGATCTGGCTCTTTCAGTCTCTCCAGTGGTGACAGTTTCAGCTCCAGATTCCACACCAAAGCCGCCTGCAGCTCTGGGCTCTCTCCCCAGGATTGAAGTTTCTCATCCTCACACCACACCAGGTGTGATCCCGGGACAGAGAAAGTCTTTTAACATTCTACATAAGTCCTGTGATTGTCATCTGTCTCCCTGGCCCATATGGGAGGAGTCTGAGAAGGATTGGTATTAATTCTTTAAATATTTGGTAGAATTCAGTGACGAAGCCATCTGCTCCTGGACTTTTCTTGTTGGAGGTTTTTTGACTATTGATTCAAACTCTTTACTAGTAATCAATCTGTTCAGATATTCTCTTTATTCAGGATTCAGCTTCGGTAGGTTGTATAGGGCTTCCCAAGTGGCTCAGTGGTAAAGAATTTTCCTGCCAATGCAGGAGATGCAAGAGACGTGAGTTTGATCCCTGGGTCCAGAAGATCTCCTGGATCTTCCTGGAGTAGGAAATGGCAACCCACTCCAGTATTTTTGCCTGAATAATCTCATAGACAGATGAGCCTTGCAGGCTATAGTCCGTGGGGTAGCAAAGAGCTGGACACGACTAAGTGACTAAGCATGCACGCACGCATGCTTTTAGGAATTTATTCATTTCTTCTCAGTTGTCCAGTTTGTTGACGTGTGATTATTCCCAGTGATGTCTTATAATCCTTTGCATTTCTGTGGTATTACTCTTAATGTCTCCTCTTTCACTTCTAATTTTGCTTATTGAGCCCTCCCTCTTTTCTTCTGGGTAACTCCAGTTAAAGTTTTGTCTATTTTATTTACCTTTTAAAAAAAACAGCTCTTATGTTCACTAATATTTCCTATTGTCTTTTTTTCTACTAACTTGGACTTAGTTTGTTCTCATTTTTTATAGTTCCTTGAGGTATAAAGTTAGGCTGCTTTTTTGAACTCTTTCTCTTTTCTTAATATCAGTGTTTATCGCCATGAATCATTGACCTAAATTGAATCATGAACTCATCCCTGATCAACCCATATGGCTTGAGGAATAGGATACATTGATTGGTTTCAGCCAATTATAGTTCATTCCTGGAGCCAGGTCTGGGGTCAATCCCAACTAGACCACCAGTGAAGGTGGAATATGTGTATCCACAAAGAATATCAACATGGAGAAAGGAAGACTCCATGCTGGAGGGGTGAGTAGCAAATGTCCACAAAAATTCTTTAGGAATCTGATGTGTTTAAACACTATCTAGTTTTCTAGAGAGTGTTTCTGAATAGGAAATATTTGTTAACTGTATCTATCATATTTTAACACATATATATGGAAGCTAGAAAAATAGTACTGATGAGTCTATTTGCAGGGCAGGAATAGAGACGAAGACATAGAGACCAGACTTGTGGATACAAGGGGAAAGAGAGGGTGGGAGGAATTGAGAGAGAAGATTGACATATACATATATACACTACCATGTGTAAAGTAGCTAGCTGGTGGGAAGGGCTGTATATCATAGGGAGCTCAGCCTGGTGCTCTGTGATGTGGGATGGAGGTGTGCTATGGAGGGGTGGGAGGAAGACTCAAGAGAGAGGGGATACGTGTATATGTATAGCTGATTCATGTTGTTGTGCAGCAGAAACTAACATAACATAGTGAAGCAACTATGTGTGCACATGTGTGAAAGTCGCTCAGTTGTGTTCAACTCTTTGTGATCCCATGGACTGCTGGAATTCTCCAGGCCAGAATACTGAGTGAGTAGCTGTTCCCTTATCCAGGGGATCTTCCCAACTCAGGGATCAAACCAATGTCACCCTCATTGCAAGTGGATTTACTGTCTGAGCCACCAGGGAAGCCCCAAAGCAACTATCAGTCAGTTCAGTTCAGTCACTCAGTCATGTCCGACTCTTTGCGACCCCATGAATCACAGCACGCCAGGCCTCCCTGTCCATCACCAACTCCCAGAGTTCACTCAGACTCACGTCCATCGAGTCAGTGATGCCATCCAGCCATCTTATCCTCTGTCATCCCCTTCTCCTCCTGCCCCCAATCCCTCCCAGCATCAGAGTCTTTTCCAATGAGTCAACTCTTCGCCTGAGGTGGCCAAAGTACTGGAGTTTCAGCTTTAGCATCATTCCTTCCCAAGAAATCCCAGGGCTGATCGCCTTCAGAATGGACTGGTTGGATCTCCTTGCAGTCCAAGGGACTCTCAAGAGTCTTCTCCAACACCACAGTTCAAAAGCATCAATTCTTTGGCTCTCAGCTTTCTTCACAGTCCAACTCTCACATCCATGCATGACCACTGGAAAAACCATAGCCTTGACTAGACGGACCTTTACTCCAATTTAAAAAATAAATTGAAAAAACTGTATCTTGCTTGCAACTTTGTTGCAGAATATTGCTTACCTACATGTCTAAATGAAAAAGCATACATGGATCTCAAGTCTTCAACCATATCTCCATTTTAAACCTTTTAGACATACCTGCTGTTTACCAAGAGAGGTAAACTACCTTCCACAGCCACAGGCAGTCAGCCTCTCTCCTCTTGGGTTGTAATAACCTAAAAAACATTGTATTACTTTTTAATACATATTTTCATGAAGCTTTGTTTAGGGAAACATATGGGAGGATGAGATGTTTAGATAGTATCACAGGCTCAATGGTCCTCTGAGCAAAACTAAGATCATGGCATCTGGTCCCATTACTTCATGGCAAATAGATGGGGAAACAGTGGAAACTTTGGCAGGCTTTATTTTGAGAGGTTCCAAAATCACTGCAGATGGTGACTGCAGCCATGAAATTAAAAGATGCTTGCTCCTTGGAAGAAAAGTTATGACCAACCTAGACAGCACATTAAAAAGCAGAGATATTACTTTGCCTACAAAGGTCTGACTAGTCAAAGCTATGGTTTTTCCAGTAGTCGTGTATGGATGTGAGAGTTGGACTATAAAGAAAGCTGAGCACAGAAGAATTGATGCTTTTGAACTGTGGTATTGGAGGAGACTCTTTAGAGTCCCTTGGACTGCAAGGAGATGCAACCAGTCCATCCTAAAGGAAATCAGTCTTGAATATTCATTGGAAGGACTGATGCTGAAGCTGAAACTCCAATACTTTGGCCACCTATGCAAAGAACTGACTCATTGGAAAAGACCCTGATGGTGGGAAAGATTGAAGGCAGGAGGAGAAGGGGACGACAGAAGATGAGATGGTTGGATGGCATCACCGACTGAATGGACATGAGTTGAGTAAACTCCGGGAGTTGGTGATGGACAGGGAGGCCTGGCATGCTGCAGTCCATGGGGGTTGCAAAGAGTTGGACATGACTGAGCGACTGAACTGAACTGAACAGACTCGATGGACATGAATGTGAGCAAACTTCAGGTGACAGTGAAGGACAGGGAAGCCTGGCAGGCTGCAGTCCATGGGGTCACGAAGAGTCGGACAAGACTGAGCAACTGAACAACAACATGGGGTTTTGAAATGTCAGCATTTTGGGAGGAAAGTAGGAAGTATAAAGACTATTGTGTTCCTGTCTCTTTTATTTATGGAGTAAGTTTAAAGTCATGCAGCGTTAGCAAGGAAAACAAACAAAATGGTCCACGCTTACTTTAGATGACATCTGTCCCCTAGGACAGTCACTAGTTTGGGGTTTGAGAAGGTTTTCAGTGGATGGCACAGGCTAGGAATAAGATGTTTTCTTTTCAGCTCCAGAAGGAAGTTTGCACGGATCATTACAGTCAGGCTCTTCTGTGAAAAATAAATGTGCTTCTGCCAGAGAAGGCAACAGGAAAACCTCAACCACTGACAGCTTAACACTGGGCAAAAAATTCACCCAGACTAATGTCATTGCAGATGAGGGACAGTTTTGAAAGTTACATGATTAAAAATGCCCTGCACAGACAACAGCCCGGCTTGGCAGATGATCTGACTAACAGATCTGTTGCCCCAGGTGGCAACTGCTGCAGAAAAATCCCCCATCTTGTTTCACATGAGTCAACAGAATTCTGCAGAAGTGTCATAAAATGTAAGTGAAAGTATTTTCCTTTGCCAGAGCCCAGGAGGTGATGGAGACAAGGGTCAGGAGGGAAGTGGTCTGCCTGGCCACCAGAGGTCTGCCACACATCAAGAATGGGTGCCCAGCTTGTGCATAACAGCAGTCTTGGAGGAAGACTCCTAGCCCAACCACAACGAGCCCAGCCACGGCCACTGGCTCTTCACCATGCTCACAGAACGTCTCCCACCAGCCAAGGACTCACAATAAAGCAATAAAGTGACACTTCAATTTTCGCCATGACTATTTTATCTGTTGGATTTTCTAGGTCCAAGACCTGGGTGCAATGAGATTCCAGGAGCATGTAAACCTGACTGAGTCCCCAGTGAAAATGATTATCTGTTCTCATATTATAAAACCTGAATCCAAGGCTTACATAAACGCCCACAAAGCATAGCATTATCCCCATCTCATTAACTGTTGAATTGATTATTCAGGAAAATTTCATGACATTTGGAGACCATTTGAAGGTTAGATTTGACTTCACTTCCAAAGAATTCCTAAGTGTGTAACTGCTGAAAGTCAGAGCCAATTGTAAATTAACAGTGTCACTCTCTGCCAAATGATTTCAGAAGCAAAATTATAATAGTTCTTTTTAAAAAATTTAACCCAAAATTATGTTTAATGTGGAAGGTAGGTATTTAAATAGATTTTCTAAGATGTAAGAATTTTCTAAGATGTGGGATCTTTAAGAGAAAGGGTAGCTAGGACTTGAAGCCCTTTCAAACAGTCTGAAGCTTCTGAGTATTTAGTCACATGCATGCTTAAGTCCAAAGGTCCTCTATTCCATGCACCACATCGGGACCAATACATTCCTACATCAAATTCAACACGAGGGGCAGGACATGCAGAAACCTGAGTAGAGTGATTCTTGTCTATTTAGCAATCAGTCAACAGACACTTATGTGTCTACTGTATTCCAGGAGATGTTCTGGGCACTCAGAATACAGCCTTGAAAACAAATAAATCCATTTACTGATGGAGCTTTCAGTCCAACGGGGTCAAAGATTATCACCAAATAAGTTAAATGTATAATGGCACTATGTTAGGTGGTTGTAAGTTCTAAGAAGAAAAGTCAAGCAAAGGAAGTGTGCTGAAGGTTGCAGTTCTAGACAGACATAGTGGCAAGAGAAGGCTTCACTAAAAAGGGTTATTTGAGCAAAGAGCTGAGTTTTAAGAGGAAGAAAGTCAGGCAGATATGTCAGCCTAGGAAAAGCATTCTGGGCTGAGGGAACGGCAAGCTCAGATGTCCAGAGGCATGAAATGTTTGGGTCGCTTGAGGAAGAGCAGGAGGTCAGCAGAGTTACAGAGAAGTAATCAAGGTGGGGACTAGTATTTGGTTAGTTTAGAGAGGCATCTGAGTACCAGACTGGGAAGGGTCTCATGAGCCATTGTAAGGAGTTTCAACTTTACTCTGAGTGAGATGGGAAGCCACTGGAGGTAACAGTGTGGCATGATCTGATGTATATAGTATTAACAAGATGACCACAGCTGCAGTGTTGAGAACAGACTGAAAGTTACAAGAGCAGAAGCAGGGCAATCATGGGTATTGCTGTTGCTACTGCCAAATATATGGCCATCACAGTCATTTAGATGAGATACATGGGCAGCTGCATCCATGTGTGTGTGATGGAAATGATGAGAAATGATAAGATGCTGCGTCCATTTAGACTTTATGTCTTTCCTTCTCTGTGTATGTGGTTCCCTCCTCTCTCCCTCATTCCCCACTCTGTTCAGGAAGCAAATCAGAGCAGGAATGGGTGACCCAAAAGCTCCAGCACCCCTTCCAAGCACTTCCAATGGCAGAGATACTGACCCAGCCATCTCGATCTTCAGGTGCCATCTCTGGTTCCTAGAACGTCCGTGGGCCGCCACCTTGGGAGAGGAAACAGATGCCCAAGTTTAGAGTAAGTTGCAAACACTAAATAAAAAAGTCCAGTTATTCTTTTTTCTAGGAACAGTTAGTCGCTGGGGATTTCTCTTGTCCTTGCTTCCAGCAGCTGCCCTGGAGGTCACAACCTGCTTTTGTTGTGCATTAGCCTCCCTGGCATCCATTTCTTTGGAGATGCCACAGCTGTGGCTTCCAGAAGTTCAGATGTGTTTTCTAAATGTACATTAGCCCCTGGGCTTACCTTAAGCCTGGCATCTGGAAAGATTCACTTTTACAGGCCAGTCTCACAGCACTCTGGTTCCCCCGGGATCTGAGTCTCCACTGCCAGTAATGGGCTGGTCTTGAGTTCAGTAGCTGTCAAGTGGTTGTGGGGTGTGGTCAGAGGACTGGGGTCCAGGCAGGGTGAGAAATAGATTTTAAAAGTATAAAAGTGATATATGCTTGTTTAAAAAATATTTACACAATACAAATTTTTAAGTAAAAAGTAAAAATACCTACTCTCCAGGTGAAAATATTATAAATAGTTTGACAGCTTTTCAGATTCTAGGTGCTTGTTGGAAATGCAGATTTCATGGGTCCCCTCCTGGGCTACCAGGAGCAGAGAGTGATATTAATACACATTTTACTAATATCAAGTTCACCAGGTGATTCTTATGAACGCTAAAGTTTGAGAAGTCTTTTGTCATTTCTATTAGCACAAAATGTGTGTATAGGCATTAATATATAGCTTTATACACACAGTACTCATGTATGGATGTGAGAGTTGGACTATAAATAAAGCTGAGTGCTGAAGAATTGATGCTTTTAAACTGTGGTGTTGGACAATACTCTTGAGAGTCCCTTGGACTGCAAGGAGATCAAACCAGTCCATCCTAAAAGAAATCAGTCCTGAATGTTCATAGGAATAACTGGTGCTGAAGCTGAAGTTCCAATAGTCTGGCCACCTGATGCGAAGAACTGACTCATTAGAAAAGACCCTGATGCTGGGAAAGATGGAAGACAGAAGAAGGGGATGACAGAGGGTGAGATGGTTGGATGGCATCACTGACTTGATGGACATGAGTTTTAGCAACCTCCGGGAGTTGGTGATGGACAGGAAAGCCTAACACACTGCAGTCTATGGGGTCGCAAAAAGTCGAACATGACTGAGTTACTGGACTGAACTGAACACACACAGATACATACACATTCAGATTAAACATATACCTGCATGCACAAAGGGATTCACATAACACAAACCGAATGTAACTCGACTAACTTAACTCAATAACACTAAACACCACTTTCTCTTCCCCTGTAGGGACTGACTCGGTACGGTGTTTAACTGCCCACCCCCACCCCAACCCCGTCCAGCCTGCTATTAGGCATTTGTGTTGTCTTCTGCTTTTATACCTGGTTTTCATCCCTTTTTGTAGCTTGTGTTCCATTAATTATTTAACTCTTTCATGATATTTTCCTTTCATTTGTAGAAAGGTTTCTGACAGTCACTCCTGAGGTTGTTCCGAGGACTGAGAGAGTGTACCTGAAGAAAAGTCGGAGGGAACTATGACTTTCAGTTATCTTCCAACTCAGCTCTAACTTGCATCTAAAAGCATGGCACCTAAGACAGGCTTCTGGTGTGTCAGCGAGGGTGCTGCAGGGCTTCCCTTCCCCTGAAGTCAAGGTGGCTGCTATTCACCATGGCTCCTACATTGGGCCACTGTATTTTCTGCATGAGTGCTCAGTCCTGTCTGACTTATTTATTACTACGACACCAAAAACACATTTGAATCTATCTATCTAGGAGGACATTTCTTCAAATTGTGCCTGCCATATGGGAGACCGAGGTTCGATCCCTGGGTCAGGAAAATCCTCTGGAGAAGGGAATGGCAACCCACTCCAATATTCTTGCCTGGAAAATTCCATGGACAGACGAGCCTGGCAGGCTACAGTCTATGAGGTCACATAGAGTTGGACACAACTGAGCAACACACACTGTTTATTTTCTTTCAACTTTTTAATTTTGTTATAATTTTAGACATACAGAAGTGGCAAGAATAGTACAAAGGTTCTTCATTCACATCCCCCAAATGTTAACATTTACCACATTTATTTATGTATGTACACACACACAGACACACACATAGACACGCCCAGACACACACACATACACATTTTTGTTCTGAATCGTTTCGAGAGTTCACTGCAACTGGGGTGACCAAACCCTCCCAGTCTGACTGGGCCTTTATGGATTTTAGTATTAAAAATCCTATATCTGGGTAGGGAGGGGGGCTTCCCTGGTGGCTCAGTAGTAAAGAATTCGCCTCCCAGTGCAGGAGACATGGGTTCAATTCCTGGTCTGGAAAGATCCCACATGCCTCAGAGCAACTAAACCCATGTGACAGAGCTGTTAAGCCTGCGTTCTAGAGCCAGGGAACTGCAGCTACTGAGCCCACACTCCACAACTACTGAAGCCCGCACGCCCTAGAGCCTGTGTTCTGCAACAAGAGGAGTCACTGCAATGAGAAACCTGGGCACCACAACTAGAGAGTATGCCCTGCTCGCTAGAGAAAAGCCCATGAAGCAATGAAGACCCAGCATGCTGCTGCTGCTGCTAAGTCACTTCAGTCGTGTCCGACTCTGTGTGACCCCATAGATGGCAGCCCACCAGGCTCCCCCGTCCCTGGGATTCTCCAGGCAAGAACACTGGAGTGGGTTGCCATTTTCTTCTCCAGAAGACCCAGCATAGCCAAAAATAAATAAAATTAATTTTTAGAAAAGGCTTATATCTGGGCACTCCTTCAGTCCCAGGCAAACTGAGACGACTGATCGTCCTTGTTGCAGCTGTGATGCCCTTTTACTTGTAAATACTTAAGTGTGTATTTACTAAAATCAAGAACATAACCACTGTACAATTATCAAAATCTGGAAATCAACTTTGATGCAAAATATTATTCAATCTGCAGAAGATTTTCAGATTTTGTCAGTCTTCCCAATAAGAGGGATTTTTTAAGGATTTTATTTCTTAATAAAAAGAAAACCCTGGATTATATGTCACCTTCACTGGTCGTGTTTCTTTTCTCTTCTTTAGTCTGAACCAATTCCTCAGTCTTTGTCATTCATGGCACCGATATTTTGGCAGGGGGTGGGGGTGAGGAGTGGTGAAGCAGTAACAGATAGCTTTATTGCTTTGCCAAGCAAAGGGAGACACACCACACACCAGGCTTCTGCCTCGAAAAATTATGTGTCTCCTGAAGCAATGCTATTTAGAAGGATACAGTCCAAGTATTATGCAGAATGCCCCTCCGTTTTCACACAACTGGACTCAGATTATTTCTTTTTGGAAGGAATCATACAGAAGTGAGACATATGCTGTTGATTTACCCCATGACCAGGTATTTTAACTTTGATCACTTGATTGAGGAGGTTTTTGTCAGATTTCTCCTTGGTAAAATAACTATTTTCCCCTTTGTAATTAATAAGTATGTTGTGGGGAGATATTTAGAGACTATGTAAATATCTTGTTTCTCATTAAACTCTCCCACTTGTTTTAGTATCCACTGATGACTCGCCTGAATCAATTTTTTTAATGAAGGGTTGCCCAAAGATTGGACTTTATTTTTGAAAATGTTTAACAGGGGAGAATCTGCATTAGAAGTATATAGGTTTATGGAGGAGACAGACACGTTTCAGATAATTACAGCACAACATAGCAATTGCTCAGAAATAAAGCAAGGGACGGCAAGCTAAAAGATCCCAGGTCAAATCTAGCCCAACACCTACTTTTGTAAATAAAGTTTTATTGAAACACAGCTATGCCCATTTACTTGCCTAACACTTCTGACTACTTTAACACTATAATGGCAGAATTGAGAAGATGCAGTGGAGACCACATGGCCCTCAAAACCTAACATATTCACTACCTGGCCCTGATAAAAAAAAATCTGCTAATCCTTGATAAAAGGGCCTATGGGGACAGCTCTGCTGAATTGGACTTCTGTTTAACTTACAATAGGCAATATTCATTCATTCTGTGGCCCTTGACGGGTATAGCAAGTCTAGGAGGTGAAGGTACATGCATTCCTGCCCTGGAACCCAGGCATGTGTAGGACTTTTTACCACATACACTACAGAGGTGTCAGGCAATGTCTTACCAAAAAAGAGATTAATTCTGGTCTTTTGTTTGTTTGTTTGTTTTTGGTATATAACTATAAATTATCAAGAAGGAAAAGTTTACTAAATCACAGAAATTAAATATAATTATAATTAGCATGATCAAAATGTCTGCATATCAAAGTGTTTCCAAGTCCTGTAAGAATGTCCTTTTTATTTCTAGTAAATTTGGTAAAAGGAAACTCAGGGATCAAAAGAATTTGAACAACCCTCAAAGCTGTTTTGATACTAGATTTGGTAAAGATAAATAATAAGGGTTGTGAAAGTGACTCAGTCATGTCCGATTCTTTGTGACCCCATGGACTGTATGTAGCCTGCCTGGTTCCTTTGTCCATGGAATTCTCCAGGCCAGAATACAGGAGTGGGTTGCCTTTCCCTTCTCCAGGGGATTTTCCAACCCAGGGATCGAATCCAGATCTCCCACATTGCAGGCAGACTCTTGACCAGCTGAGCCACAAGGGAAGCCCAAGAATACTGGAGTGGGTAGCCTATTCCTTCTCCAGCAGACCTTTCCAAACCAGGAATCAAACCAGGGTCTCCTGCATGGCAGGCAGATTCTTTACCAACTGAGCTATGAGTGAAGCCCCATATAATAATAAGGGTTATTGGGAGGTTAAAAGTATCAACTGGTCATCTATATGTGAAGTCACTTTTATTTCCAGAATGTATCCTGTTCACTAAAGTTCCAGGCAGAATTAGGCAAAACTGAATGTGCTGCTCAGGCTATGTTTTGTGATAGGAAGAGGAAGTTCTGGCAAACCAATTAAGAACTCAAAGTAACTTAATCTTGTTGATTGTTCCCTTTTATGGGGAACACCCATGTAGTGCTGGAATGACCAACTCCAGGAAAAGAGCAGATTTTTAGGCCGAGCCTATATGACTGAAGTACAGAGTAAAATCTTTCTGATGAATTTTGGCCACACACACAAAAATTGATCTAGATTTTTCTAAAGCCAAAGCACAATTTCTTACTGATAAAAAAAAAAATCCACAAGATATTCTTGTCTGAAATAGTTTTGGATTAAGGCGGTAAAGAGAATTTCAGTGAGTGATAGAGTTCTTTTTAAAAAAATATTTATTTATTTATTTATGACTGCACTGGGCTTTCCTTGTTGTGTGTGCTTTCTCCAGTTGCAGAGATTGGGGGCTATGCTCTGGGTGTGGTGCCTGGGCTCATTGCAGTGGGCTTCTCTTGTTGCAGAGCACGGGCTCTAGGGTGCGATCTTAGTGCTCATGGCGTACAGGTTTAGTTGCCCGGTGGCATGTGGGATCTTTCCTGACCAGGGACTGAACCCATGTCCCTGCATTACAAGGCAGATTCTTAACTCCTGGACCACCAGGGGAGCCCAACAGAGTTCTTACTAAAGATTATTATTACTTTATACTCTAGGGGACACATGTGACTTTAAAACAGATAGAGAAGTCCATCAAACAGGACAAAATATTGAAGATCATAAAAATGAAACCCAAATAATTACAAAACAGCAAAAGATGCACAAGAAAAAATAGATTTATCCTTGTAAGGCCAAAGCACAGAAGCTTCTGCCTGAGACACTCACTGAAGCTGGATGATAAAAATTAAGTTTAGGCAGCGAAGAAGGTGCACAATTGGGAAGAGCAAGGGCAGGCTGGGAACTTTCCTTTTTCTGGTCACCTCAGTCTCAGCACAGGGCACAGGTAGATTTTGCTTTAACAAAGTGTCATGAACTTAATGTCTGTGTTCCACTCCCCCAAATTCATAGGTTGAAACCCTAACCCTAGTGAGATAGTAGGTAGTAGGTGGTAGGGCCTTGGAAGTTACTTAGAGTTAGGTGAGATCATGAGGGTGGGGCTCCAATGGTGGATTAATGCCTTTATGAAAAGAAGAGAAGATATGAGACCTCTCTCTCCATCAGCTGAGGATATAAGGAGTAAATGACTATCTGCAAACCAGGAAGTGTCCCCTCACTAGACGCTAAATCTTCCAGAGACTTGATCTTGGACATCCCAAGATGTTTGCTGCTTAAGCCACCCATGCTGTTTTTATTGTAGCGGTCTGAACTGACACAAAGCAGACATTCTTGTCCAGAAGATCTGAGAGATTAGGCTATTTGGAATAACTGCATATTCTAGTTTCCTAAGCATTCTTGAATTCTTAGCATTTCTGTGGAGTTTCCTGAACACTTACATACACTGATCTGTCTTAGGACCAAGGAACGCTCTTAAATAAGCATTATCAGCCCCTTTGAAGATAGGAAAACGAAGGAGCAGAAAAGTGAAGTGACTTGCCCAAAGTCAGTCAGTCCTGAAACTTGAGCCTCTTGATCCCAGATCAGTGTATTTTACAGGGCGTTGCAGGGACTCTCTGATTTGTCAGTATATTGGTTGGGGTACAGCAAGAAACAGCGTTCACTCCAGATGGTTCAAATGGAGAGACTCTAATAAACAGGCTGCTTATGAGATGTGGGCAGGGTCAGAGAACAAACACGGAGGTGGGTGCATTCACCTTCTGCAAGAGTAGGGAGCAAATACTATCTCTAAGAGCTGAAGGAAGGAGCAAGGGGGGGATTTTAGTGGCTGGAGTTGTGACTGTGAATTGGGCCAACCTGCAGGAGCTGACTTGGGGAGGCAGGTAGGTGGTGCCTGTGATCGACACTGAAGTGGGAGAAAGTGGGGAGAAGATACTCCAACCTCCTTTTCCTTTGGTTCTCCAGCCAGCCCCTGACACTGGCCATCCAGAGGCCATCAGAAATGAGGCTGTTTGCCTGGCTGGACACCTATGACAAAGAGCAGGGTGGGGAAGTATGGGTCCAGCGGGGGACAGGAAAGTGGCAGGAATTTGAAGGGAATGCCATTATTTCCACTTCACAGAGCGGAATTAAATGTCTAACACTAAAATAAACATGAATACAATTTATATGGGTTCAGGATCGTAATCCCTTATTTGAAACCCTGTGGGCCCGATGCATTCTGGAATTGAGAGTATGAACTCTCAGGAACTACATGTTATATAATGCCCCCAGCAGGGTTGAGGGCAGCACCCTATAACAAAATACATTCATATGTCTGCAGCAAAAGGCATGAATATTTACTCTAAGTGAGACAAATAAATATAAATAATTTATCATTAGTTCAAGTCAAGTTTTGCTACCAAATGGTTTTTTTGAACTGTCCATAAGAAATTATTAACTAGTAGTTAAATTTTTCCTGGTGACTCATAGTAAAGAATCTACTGCCAATGCAGAAAATGTGGGTTCGATCCCTGAGTTGGGAAGGTCCCCTGGAGGTGGAAATAGCAACCCATTCCAGTACTCTTGCCTGGGAAATCCCATGGATAGAGGAGCCTGGGGGTCTACAGTCCATGGGGTTGCAAAAGAGTTGGACATGACTGAGCAACTGAACAAGTTAAATTTTCAGAAGTCATCCTAGGAGTTGTAGTATTTTATTGTCATTATTATGAATGTTGTTTTTTTTTGTAGTCTTTCTTTTACTGCATAGTTTTATATACATACACACACATATATACATATATATTGTGTGGATTCTAGAAAAATGGAAATTTACCTTATATAGGTTTTCAAATTATTAATCAAAAAATAGAAAAGAATGGCAATTCACTTTACAAGAGTCTGTCCTGGAAATGATTCATAGCAGGATTCCTTTAAATAGCAAGCATCCTGGTCTTTACAGTTTGGCTTTGGGCAAAAAGTGGAGGGCACAGGGCTCTTCCTTAGTGGCCTTGAATTCTCTGTCAAGGAGGGACCCCCACCGTGAGGAGAGCAGCTTAACCCCCTGCAAGGCTGGTGCTCCCTAGAGTGTCCGGGTTAGCAGAGCGAGGAATCGTATCTTGGAATTCTTGGGGATCTTCAGTGGTGATTTTGCTGGCAGGCATTCCTGGTCTCCAAAGCTATGAAAACCACAATTCTCAGAACGACTAACAGGAAACCTCACCCACTAACAGAGGAAGCTGAGGAAGGAAGGAAAGATGGCAGAGCCCAGGGAGGGCCAGTATATGAAACAATAAGTAAAGTCACACGTTTGGAGACAGTGTCTACATGGTCAGAGGAAGCACCCCCATCTGCACCTTCCTCACTGCCCCCACAAAAGCTCTCCTGAGTGCTGGCCTGGGATCTCAGGCCATTCGTGCTCAGGGCTCCCTCTGGAATGACTCCTCGACCTTCTCCTCATCATCTCCAGTTCCACTGCCTGTTTATCACCATCCTTGATGACTTTCAAAGCCAAAGTTCAACTCTTTTACAAGAAAGTCATCACTGCCTTGTCTCTACGCTGCTGCTGCTGCTGCTGCTGCTACTAAGTCACTTCAGTCATGTCCGACTCTGTGCGACCCCATAGACGGCAGCCCATCAGGCTCCCCTGTCCCTTCTGGCTGCCCACAAAGTGGTTTAGATTTTCCTCATGATCTCATCATATCATACCTTGTATTAGAGGATTTGTCTTATTCCCTTGCCAAAATTAAAAACTTTGTTCATTTACTACTTTTTTCCGTATTAATTCATCAAGCATTTTTCAAAACCTATTCTGTCTATGTATGGTGCTCGACTTTGGGATTTGAAGATACATAAGATGAGTTCCTGCATGCCAGAAATTACAGTCTAGTGGGAGAAGACAGACAATATGACGATAGAGTGATCTAGGAGCACAGAAGAGGGACAGGTCACCCAGCTTGTGGGAGGTGGTCAGGGAAGCCTGCAACCTCTCACTCAGCCTAGTGAGAGGGAGACTAATGAATGGTGGGAATGGGTGTTCCTGGCAGAGAGACTAGCATGGCACAGGGCCAAAGGGTTGAGGATTGGAATATTTTCCAAGAACCACACATAATTGAGCATAGCTGGTATGTGGGAGTCAGGCGGAAGGATGTAGTGGGGAAAGGATTGGGGAAAGGTGAAGCTGGACAAGATCTTGATAAGATCTTGGAGGACCTTATCCATCTTGCTATGGAATTTAGACAGTTCAGTCCATAGAGCCACCACCCACACAATGATGCTGGGGTCAGGATCCGATTACTTGGGGTCCTAGGTTGAGTCCTCACAGAAGCAGATTCTGAGACAAGGGTTCAAGGGCCAGCAGGTTCACTGGGAGATGATCCCAAGAGGGACTGTTAGGGGGTGGGCAAAGTGGGCAGGGAGAGGGATGGCGGCCAACACAGGGAGCACCAACCAGCAGTTACTGCCCTGAGCACTTCAGCTCAGACCCCTGGACAGCTGAAAAACGTGCTCCAGAGTTATTCCACTCCAGGGGCGAGGACGTCAGGGGACTGTCCTCTGTCATTGCTGGAGAGCAGCTCCCAGGGGCTTTGATTCCCGACACTGTGGCTCCCAGTGAGTGGGAGTCACAGCAGAGCCTGCAGCCTGAGAAGCTGGCAGGCAGAGCAGCGAGCTCACAAAGCTGCTGCTGTTGGAACTTTAGTGATGGAGGGCTGCGTGGGGGAGCGAGGATCTGAGCCCTCTGGTTATTAAGATAGAATGATCTGGAGAAACAAGGCGAGTTTAGTAGTCAGGCAGGGAAGAGAAAGCGCACCCAAGGGGTAAAATGCAGAGAAATGGATGAAGGAATGATCGGGCAGAGGTGTGGGCCGGTCAGGCTGGTGTCCCTGGGCAGCCAGTGAGCCCTCGCGTACCCAAAGCGGGACCCCAGCCTACTCACCATTCCGTGGGACAACTCTGAGGCTTGTGGACACTGTTTTCAAAGGTCTGAACCCAGTAGCTCATCAGTGCTCCCTGCATTGCTGCCCTCCCTTTCCTGGCTCACCTCCCTACTCACTTAAAAGTCCTTAACCCTAGAGCATTCTTTGGAGAGAAGAAGGGAGAGCTGGAGCCCAGGGAAAGTGGTTGTCTGAGGTCAGTGTGGTCTTACCTAGAAAGCTGCAACCCCACCAAGGGACAGCTTGTTAGACTGGGAGCTGAAGGCAGGAGCTCCCTCGTCCCTTCACTTGCCCAGTCCACCAGTCAGAGAGCCAGGAAGCCCCAGCAACCTGGTGGGTCCCAAAGGAAGGGTCCCCGGGGCACAGAGCAGGGAGGGAACAGGGAGGGTGAGACAAACAGAGGATGTCCAGAACACCTGTCTCCCATTAGGATGTAGTCCGTAACTTTCACTGTTCAGATTGATGTCTATGCTGCTGGAAACCTCATCATTTCATGACACAGCTTTATCCAACAATGCCTTATACTTGTGAGCTCCTTACAGCCGCTGTACTTTATGTTGAACTCAGACTTTTTTGTCTCAAAATAACTGGGCCAGCTGGGCAGAGCAGATATCAATACCCATTCCCTACTGAGCCAAGAGCCTAGATCTATTCTGCTTCAATAGGGTTCACTCCAGTACACTATGTCTTCCCAGAAAGTAAGGTTATTGGTGCTCAGCAATGACTACATTCAGAGTGTTTACCAAACACTTTTATAATTGTTTAGTTGGTGTTTAGAGTCAGTAACCAAACTTCCTGATCCTTGGTTCCTGGAGGTCACTTTTAGCTTCCAATATCAGTTTAATGGGCTTCCCTGGTGGCTCAGCTATAAAGAATCTGCCTGCAATGCAGGAGACACAGAGACTCGGGTTTGATCCCTGGGTCTGGAAGCTCCCCTGGAGGAGGAAATGGAACCCACTCCAGTATTCTTGCTGGGAAATCCCATGGACAGAGAAGCCTGGCAGGCTTTAGTCCATACAGTCCAAAAGAGTCAAACATGACTGAGTGACTAAACAACAGCAGCAATGATCAGTTTAATAATAATCTCAGATTAGATGTGAGCTAAGGTAGTTTTATGGATGGGACGTTTGCACACGCCCCCAAATTCATGTGTTGAAATTTTAACCCCTAAGGAGATGGTATGAGGAGGTGGGGCTTCTGGGAGGTGATTAGGTCATAAGCACAAGCCCTCAGGGATGGGATTAGTGCCGTTATAAGTGTCTGAAGAGACTGGAGTTCTCCCTTCTGTTCTGTGAAAATATACCAGGAAGCAGGCTCATGCCAGACATCCAACCTGCCAGCACCTTGATCATGAATTTCCCAGTCTCCAGAACTGTACAAATTTCTGCTATTATTAAGCCACCTAGTTTGTGGAATTCTGTTATAGAGGCCAAAATGGATTAAGACAGTGTGTATATCATGTCTCCTAAACTGTGGAATTTCATGTAAAATCTACTTAGGCAGAGTGAGCTGACGGAACTATAAGCTGAGTGCCTACCAGGTGCCAGGCAACTTGTAAATGCCATCACTTTACAGGTGGAGAAACTAGGGCCCAGAGAGACTAAGTAACCTGCTCAAGGCTCCATATCTAGTGAGGGCAGAGCCAGGAATGAAATCTATGTCTCACTGACTCCAAATTTGATATTCTTTTATGCTTCAATATAGGTTTCTAGTGGATTATCGCTGAGAAAGTTGATACAAGCTATTTTTAGAAACAGCAAACAAGGTAAGGCCTCTGAGGAATCATTTTTGGGTCCCCAATGATAGCATGATATGCTTCTTCCAAAGATGTGTCCTTCAGCTCTGCTATCAGCAGTGGCTCTGGGGCCAGACCACCATCATCACACTCTAGCTTGTCACTTGTCCTTTATTTACTGTGTAACTTTGGATAAGCTTTTCAACATCTCCGTGCTCCAGTTTTTCCATCCCCAAAGCAGGGTTCATAATAGTCCTTACCCCTATGGGGTGTAATAACAGTTAAATAGAGTGCATGGTGCCTGGGTATGATTAACTGTTATTATTTTTTATTAATCTCCATTGTTCTATCAACCTGATATAGTCTATAACCGTGTCTCACCCTGTGACCTGGCTTAGAGAATGTAGGAGTTGACCTTAAAAGGCCAAGAATCTATGATCCAGAGAGAGGAAAAACCCACTGGGCTGTGTACTCTTGTGTCCTGTGTGAACTGATGATGTCCCACCATGGATAGGAGAAGAAATGGACTTACCCTGCAAATCGCACATTGAGGGGTGGGCGGTTCTCATCAGAAACGTATTTTGGTCTGTGGTTTTTGCCGAGCCATTTTTATCTTTGCCAAATGACCCCCTTGGGAAAATGAGGCAGCTCAGTTTATATAAATAGCCAAGATTCAAGAGAGGAAGTGAGAGGTTTCCCAGGAGAGAGCAGAACAGTATTTATGGGATCCCAGAGTCAGGCTCAGTACCTGGCACTCAGGGGTACTCAATCGATGTCACCGAACCAATGGATGGGCTTTAACCATTTTTGTTGTGGAAGACCTTTCTCCCGCCTTGGACAGGGGCCATTGTCTTGATGGCAGGTGGTGGCTCAGTTTATGCTGGGCTAACCTTGACTGAAGCAGGGCAGTTACTGGTCTCCCCACTCCAAGTTGAAAGTGGGAAGGACCCTGGGTCCCCAGCTCTATATCCCAAAAGGACCGCCAACACCCTGCAGAGCTTCCTGGTAATGTTACAGGGAAAAGGAGAAGAGTAGCTTTTGCCTTCTCTTGGGAGTCAGTGTACCAGGGGAATCTGAACAGTGTGTCTTTGAATTATTCTCTCTCTCTCTGTCAGCAGTTACCAGCAGTCGTAATCATTTCCTGGGACTGCCATGCTTGCTGCTAAGTCGCCTCAGTCGTGTCTGACTCTGTGTGACTGCTTAAGACGGCAGCCCACCAGGCTCCCCCATCTCTGGGATTCTCCAGGCAAGAACACTGGAGTGGGTTGCCACTTCCTTCTCCACTGCAGGAAAGTGAAAAGTGAAAGTGAAGTCGCTGCCATAACAAAGTACAATTTTGGGTGGCTTAAAGCAACAGAAATTACTCTCATAATTTTAGAAGATAGAAGTCTGAAATCCAGCAGGAATAATTCTTCCGTGCCTTGTCCTAGTTCTGACATTTGCCAGCAATCTCTGGTGTTCCTTGGCTTCAAGTTGCATCAATCCGGCTTTCTCCCTCTGGGTCAGTGCCTATATGCATCTTCACATGGCCTCTTAGGAGGACACCAGTCATTGGCTTTAGGGCCCGCCCTAATCCAGTATGATCTCACCTGGTTGCATCTGCAAAGACTGTTTCCAAATAAGGTCACTTTCTGAGGTTCTGCATGAACATGAATTTTGGGGTATATTATTCAACCCAGTAGAGATGTCTTTATGCCAGACACTTTGTCAGTTGGCCCAAATATTAAGATGAGTAAGACCTCCTCATAATCTTATAGTCTGCAGAAGAAGTTGGCACATAAATAAATTATTGTAATTCAGTGAGACAAATATAAGCTCACATCTTACATTTATTGAGCAGTTACTAAGTGCCTGGCACTATTTCAAACAATAAACAGTTTCCACTGAGGAGTGAATAAGGAAAATGTAAGATATGTAATTATTTCTATAAAACATTATACTATTTATTTATATAAAATATATTATACATGTATATAGTATTGTGTGTGTGCTCAATATTATTGAGCCATAAAAAAGAAGGGAATCCTGTCATTTGTGACAACATGAATGGAACTTAAGAGCACTGTGCTAAGTGAAATCAGTCAGAGAAAGACAAATATCATATGATCTCACTTATATGTGGAATCTAAAAAATAGTACACATGAACTTACTTACAAGACAGAAACAAACTCACATAGAAAATAAACTTATGGTTACCAAAGGGCAAGTGGGGAGAGGGATCAATAGGGAGTATGAGATTAACATTCAGTTCTGTTCAGTCACTCAGTCATGTCTGACTCTTTGCAACCCCGTGGACTGCAGCACGCTAGACTTCTCTGTCCATCACGAACTCCTGGAGCTTGCTCAGACTCATGTCCATTGAGTCGGTGATGCCATCCAACTATCTCATCCTCTGTTATCCCCTTCTCCTCCTGCCTTCAATCTTTCCCAGCATCAGGGTGTTTTCCAATGAGTCATTTCTTCGCATCAGGTGGCCAAAGTATAAGAGCTTCAGCTTCAGCATCAGTCCTTCCAAAGAAATCCCAGGGCTGGTCTCCTTTAGAATGGACTGATTGGATCTCCTTGTGGTCCAAGGGACTCTCAAGAGTCTTCTCCAACACCACAATTCAAAAGCATCAATTCTTTGGCACTCAGCTTTCTTTATAGTCCAACCCTTACATCCATACATGACTACCACAAAAACCATAGCTTTGACTAGATGGACTTCCCCTGTGGCTCAGCTGGTAAAGAATCCACCTGCAATGCAGGAGACCTGGTTTGATCCCTGGGTTGAAATGATCCCTTGGAGAAGGGAAAGGCTACCCACTCCTGTATTCTGGCCTGGAGAATTCCACGGGCTATACAGTCCATGGGGTCACAGTCAGACATGACTGAGCAAATTTCACTTCACTAACAGATGTTCACTACTATATATAAAATAGATAAACAAGGATTTATCTATTATATAAAGCACAGGGAACTATATTCAATATCTTGTAATAAACTACAATAGAAATGAAATTTTAAAAGAATATAGATATATACCTATACATGTATAATTGAATCACTTTACTGCACACCTGAAACCAACACAATATTGTAAATCAACTCTACATTAATAAAAATAAATAAATACAGAAAACAGGTCGATGGTCACCAGCAGCGGAGATGGGAAAGTGGAGGAAATGAGTGAAAGTGGTCAAAAGGAATGAAAGTCTAGCTATAAAATAAATAGGTTATGTGTAGGGATGACTAGAGTTAACAGTGTGTGTGTGTGCTCAGTCTTGACCAACTCAAACTGGAGTCTCCTGCGTCTCCTTGCTTTGGCAGACAGATTTGTTACCCCTGAGCCACCAGGGAAGCCCATAGTTAACAATGAGTATGTGTGAGAGAAAGCTGAATTGAAATGAGGACCCCTGGGTTGAGAATCCTGCTGGCATCCACTGAAGGCCTGGGGCCACTTCTGTGTGAGGTCGTGAGACCCTGGCCTCCAAACCCGGTTACCTATAGAACATATTCAAAATACAGATCCCCGGGCCTTTTCTCCGTCAAACCGAATCTTCATATAAGGGGGGCCAGAACCTGTACTTTCCTACGCCTCGTGTAGAGTGAAGTAATAATAGCTTACTTTTATTAAGCTCTTCCTCTGAACCAGCACTTTGCATTCCTGTTTTTTTTTCATCTCACAGGAGTTCTATAAGATAGGTACTTTCCTCTCCAGCTGTAACAGGTGCAAACAGCAGGGTTACGAGCTCCTCGGTAGTTCTCCCAGAGTCTCATGGCAAGTCAGTGAAGCATCTGTGGGCTGTGGAGCTGGGCCACATGACCTCTGACTGTACCTTGATTTCTTTAATCTCCTGAATCTTCACGCCCTCTTTCTTTCTACCAGTGGGGTTTCTCTGTGGCCTGTGGTTGACTGCAGAAAAGCAGTCTTCGGCCTCTTGTCTTGAGTCTATGTTAGAATGCTTCAACTGTCGGCAGATCTCCTCTCTGAGTAAATATTTAAATCAGGTTTAAATTTTTCCTCTTCAACCTTTCTAAATAAAAATAAATCTTGCCCTCTGGGCTGTGTCTACTGCTTCCCGTTTATTTAAGAGCTCCGTTTATCGCACACAGCGTGAGCACTAGTGAAGCGGATGGCTGAGCTCAAGGAAGGGGAGAGCGGCCCCCAAACCTGAGCTGACCTCTGCTGCAGCTGCTCAGGCCACGCCGGTCTCCGTTGTGCCTGGTCGTCATGGTGATTAGAGCCAGCACCCCTCTTAGCGGACCAAGGTTGGGAGGTGGCTTTCCTGCTCTTTCATGATGCTCTACTTTAGCTGAGGTCTACCAGCTCCCCCAAGAGAAAGGCTGGGGAGCAGTCAGGTCACACGCAGACTTTCAAATTTCAGGGTAAAAACCCATGATCTGCTATCAGAGATTAACAGTTATTAACTTTTAAATAATGCAGAAAAATGCACCTAGCTACTTGCTTCCCGTGCCCCCCATCCCAAGTTAGATCTGTGGGTCCTCCCAGACAAGGCCACTGAAAGAGAAATTGAGCCTGCCTATTGAATTCCATCTGAATTCATTAGAATCCATTGAATTCCAGAAAATTTCACATTTCCTAACTTAACTCCCCCCACCCTTTATTTATAATGTAGTTGCATTTTACTGAGGGCATGCAGGCAGAAAAACTATTGTTCAGAAGGCCTTGCAAAATCAAAAATGAGAGAGACATTTCCATCTCCTTTCCCCAGCCATCTTCTCTTCTCTGTTCTGCCAGAAACCCCTCCTGTTTGCCAAGAGCCACCCAGGAACAGATTTCCTCTCTAATCTGTTGCATCTGTTCACCCACTCCCACTCCCTGTTAATCCCTCCAAATGCACGGTTTGCCACAAATGGGCCGGAGACAACTGGGAGTGGGACTGTGGGGCTGATTCACATGGCTCTCCAGCCACAATCGCATTTGTTCTGTTTCTTTCGGAAACTCAGACAGGCAGCCACCTTCACCTCCATCCCTGCCAAGGGACACTGGATAACTCTCTTAAGTCATGGGGCCAGATCCAAACTCCCAGGCTGTAAAGCCAAGCCTTTGTCATTTATATGTTTATATTCATCGATTTCATGCTAATGACTTGGTTATATTTATCTGGGAATGGTTCCGATTCAAGTCATGGGAAAGTCGGGAGCCTTGGGTGGTATTTATGGTTCAGTATTTGCCTTGCTGTGGGGCCCTGGCTCAGGAAATAATTCTCTCTGAGCCTGCATTTCTCCACATTGAAAACAGGGAGAAACCTTCTATGCCACAGCTGTTGGTCAGGTGCACTGAAATCTGCTGGTACAAGATAACTCTTTATTTTAACAGATAATTCCTGTGTTTATTTTCTTCTTTATCCACCCTTCTCCTTTTTAGTTGTACTGTAGCATCCCCAATGCATCTTTGGTACCCTAGGCAACCTGTATAGACAACTTAGGACATACTTGTTATTTACTGTCTGTTAGTGCAGTCGCTCAGTTGTGTCAGACTCTGAGACCCCATGAATCGCAGCATGCCAGGCCTCCCTGTCCATCACCAACTCCCAGAGTTCACTCAAATTCACGTCCATCGAGTCGGTGATGCCATCCAGCCATCTCATCCTCCGTCGTCCCCTTTTCCTCCTGCCCCCAATCCCTCCCAGCATCAGAGTCTTTTCCAATGAGTCAACTCTTCGCATGAGGTAGCCAAAGTACTGGAGTTTCAGCTTTAGCATCATCCCTTCCAAAGAACACCCAGGGCTGATCTCCTTTAGAATGGACTGGTTGGATCTCCTTGCAGTCCAAGGGACTCTCAAGAGTCTTCTTCAACACCACAGTTCAAAAGCATCAGTTCTTCAGCGCTCAGCTTTCTTCACAGTCCAACTCTCGCATCCATACATGACCAAGGAAAACCCATAGCCTTGACTAGATGGACCTTCAATATGCTATCTATCTAGCATAGGTTGGTCATAACTTTCCTTCCAAGGAGTAAGCGTCTTTTAATTTCATGGCTGCAGTCACCATCTGCAGTGATTTGGGAGCCCAAAAAAATAAAGTCTGACACTGTTTCCACTGTTTCCCCATCTACTTCCCATGAAGTGATGGGACCAGATGCCATGATCTCTGTTTTCTGAATGTTGAGCTTTAAGCCAACTTTTTCACTCTCCTCTTTCACTCTCATCAAGAGGCTTTTTAGTTCCTCTTCACTTCTTCCATAAGGGTGGTGTCATCTGCATATCTGAGGTTATTGATATTTCTCCCGGCAATCTTGATTCCTGCTTGTGCTTCCTCCAGCCCAGTGTTTCTCATGAAGTATTCTGCATATAAGTTAAATAAGCAGGGTGACAATATACAGCCTTGACATACTCCTTTTCCTATTTGGAACCAGTCTGTTGTTCCATGTCCAGTTCTAACTGTTGCTTCCTGACCTGCATATAGGTTTCTCAAGAGGCAGGTCAGGTGGGCTGGTATTCCCATCTCTTGAAGAATTTTCCACAGTTTATTGTGAGCCACACAGTCAAAGGTTTTGGCATAGTCAATAAAGCAGAAATAGATGTTTTTCTGGAACTCTCTTGCTTTTTCAATGATCCAGCGGATGTTGGCAATTTGATCTTTGGTTCCTCTGCCTTTTCTAAAACCAGCCTGAATATCAGGAAGTTCATGGTTCACGTATTGCTGAAGCCTGGCTTGGAGAATTTTGAGCATTACTTTACTAGCATGTGAGACGAGTGCAATTGTGTGGTAGCCTGAGCATTCTTTGGCATTGCCTTTCTTTGGGATTGGAATGAAAACTGACTTTTTCCAGTCCTGTGGCCACTGCTGAGTTTTCCAAATTTGCTGGCATATTGAGTGCAGCACTTTCACAGCATCATCTTTCAGGATTTGAAAGAGCTCAACTGGAATTCCATCACCTCCACTCGCTTTGTTCATAGTGATGCTTTCTAAGGCCCACTTGACTTCACATTCCAGGATGTCTGGCTCTAGGTGAGTGATCATACCATCGTGATTATCTAGGTCGTGAAGATCTTTTTTGTACAGTTCTTCTGTGTATTCTTGCCACCTCTTCTTAGTATCTTCTGCTCCTTTTTAGGTCCATACCATTTCTGACCTTTATTGAGCCCATCTTTGCATGAAATATTCCCTTGGCATCTTTAATTTTCTTGAAGAGATCTCTAGTCTTTCCCATTCTGTTGTTTTCCTCTATTTCTTTGCATTGATCGCTGAGGAAGGCTTTCTTATCTCTTCTTGCTATTCTTTGGAACTCTGCATTCAGATGCTTATATCTTTCCTTTTCTCCTTTGCTCTTCACTTCTCTTCTTTTCACAGCTATCTGTAAGGCCTCCCCAGACAGCCATTTTGCTTTTTTGCATTTCTTTTCCATGGGGATGTGTCCTTCCAATTCATGTTGAAGTCCCAACTTTGAGTGTGATGGCATTAGGAGGTGGAGTCTTTGGGAGGTAATTAGGGCTAAATAAGGGTACTTACCAGGAACCGAATCTCTTGATCCCTTGCTCTTGGACTTCAGCCTTTAGGACTGTGAGAAGTCAGTGTCTGATGATTAAGCCACCCAATCTACGGCATTTTGTTATAGCAGCCCTAGCTGACTGAGATATTATCCTTTCACTATTGTATCCATGTTCATATAATCATCTGTAAATATCCATGTACACTAACCCAGGGGCACGTTTGTTTACCAATGTCTTATTATTTTTATATTTTTCTGTATCTTACCTTTAAAAAAAATCTTCAAAACCTAATGTGATCTCTTTTAATTCACCTGCTTTATCTTCAATTTATTATTTTTAATGGCCATATACAACTTTATGGAGTGACAGAACTATAATTTATTCAACTATTCCCATATGGATGATATTCACTTTGTTTCCAGTTTTTGGTTTATTTTTTTACCAGTGTTTACAATGCAGTCCACTTTTGTGTAAATACATCCTTAGGTTTCAAAGCTTTCATTCCTAAGAGACAGATTTCTGGGAGTAGGATTTCTGAGTCAAAGATGTATGTATTTTTAATCATTAACAGATGTTGTCATAATGTTTTCTAAAAAAACAACATTAATACATATTTCCAACCAGAAATGTACAAAAGGCTCCACAGCCCCTTTAGCAATATGGATTGTTGGTCTCTAATTTTTCCACCTGACCCGTGTAAATTGATGTCTCTTTGTGATTTGATTCACAAAGAGATCTTTGTGTTCTCTTTGCTTGCATGCAAGTTTGAGCCTCTTTTCACATATTTGTTTGGCCACCTGAAATTGCTTTTTTGTGAATTTCCTATTCATATCCTCGGCTTAATTTTCTGTTGTGGTGTTCATCCCTGCTTTATTTATTTGTTTTGTATGAGTTCTTTGTATATTATACCATTTACCCTCAGATCTCTGGGTTGCCAGCCCTCCCCTGCTCCCCAATTTAGTGTTTATATGTTGACTTAGTTCATGGTGTCTTTTCCAAATGTTTCTCATTTTCATTTTATCTAATATATGTATAAGTCCTTTAAAGCTTCTGTGTTTCCAGTCTTGACTAAAAATCCTTCACCCACCCTAGATTTTACTTGTGATGGTCTAGTATTATTTATCATATTTTATTTTTTACCTTTAGATCTTTAATCCACCCATAATTTATTTTTTGCATATAGGTAAAAGAAGGGTTCATTTTTATTTTCTTCTGGCTGGAGAGTCAGTTGTTTTAGCATCCTTATTTAATACCTAATCTTTCCCTACTGGATTGAAAAATCACTTTTAAAAACAGCTTTTTGAGGTATAATTTACACACCATAAAATTCACCCATCATTAAGTCACTTTTAGTATATTTAGTGTGTTTATAGTGTTTGGCAACAATCACCACAATCTAGTTTTATAATATTTCCATCACCTCAACATGTTTTCTATGCCTGTTTACCCTCCAGCCTAGGCAACCACAGGTCTGCTTTTTGTGTTTATAAATTTGCCTTTTTGATTTGTGAAATCTCACTTTTGTCCTACCTGAAATTGTAAATATATGGTTAAATCCATTCAGGACCCTGTTTTATTCCATTGATTCATTTGTCTATCCTTCAAGCCAGTAGAAATATGAGCAAAGGATATGAAGAGTTTTGAAAAGAAAACACAACTGTCTTTTAAAAGATGCTCAGTTCAGTTCAGTTCAGCTGCTCAGTCGTGTCCGACTCTTTGCGACCCCATGAATTGCAGCACGCCAGGCCTCCCTGTCCATCACCAACTCCCAGAGTTCACTCAAACTCATGTCCATCGAGTCGATGATGCCATCCAGCCATCTCATCCTCTGTCGTCCCCTCTTCCTCCTGCCCCCAATCCCTCCCAACATCAGAGTCTTTTCCAACGAGTCAACTCTTCGCATGAGGTGGCCAAATATTGGAGTTTCAGCTTTAGCATCAGTCCTTCCAAAGAAATCCCAGGGCTGATCTCCTTTAGAATGGACTGGTTGGATCTCCTTGCAGTCCAAGGGACTCTCAAGAGTCTTCTCCAACACCACAGTTCAAAAGCATCAATTCTTCGGCGCTCAGCTTTCTTCACAGTCCAACTCTCACATCTTACTTAATAAGAAAAAAAATACATACTGTGCCAAGATACTGTTTTCTACCTCTTAAGTTGGCAATAATTCAGAAGCTTGCTGACCCTCTGTGCTGGTGGTGCTATGGGCAAACATATTCTTACTCATTTCTGGTTAAGAGCATAACCCCTTTGTAAGGCAACTTGGCAATATGTCAAATGCATATTCCCAGCAGTTGTACTTTTGGGAAATTATTCTACAGATGCATTTTCTTTAAGGAGAAAAGGTGTGCATATACACACACACAGACACACTTTGCAACACTGTTTTACAACCTCAACTTTTAATAGTAGCTGCTACTGCTGCTGCTAAGTCGCTTCAGTCATGTCCGACCCTGTGCGACCCCACAGACGGAAGCCCACCAGGCTCCCCTGTCCCTGGGATTCTCCAGGCAAGAACACTGGAGTGGGTTGCCATTTCCTTCTCCAATGCATGAAAGTGAAAAGTGAAAGTGAAGTCGCTTAGTCGTGTCCGACCATCAGCGACCCCATGGACTGCAGCCTACCAGGCTCCTCCACCCATGGGATTTTCAGGCAAGAGTACTGGAGTCGGGTGCCATTGAGGAATAGTTAAATAATTATGGTATATTCATACAGTAGAACATGAAGCAGCTATATAGTAAAGAATGTGCATGCATGCTTAGTTGTGTTTGACTCTTTGCAACCCCATGGACTGTAGCCTGCATGGCTCTTCTGTCCATGAGGTTTTCCCGGCAAGTACACTGGAGTGGGTTATCATTTCCTCCTCCAGGAGATCTTCCTGACCCAGGGATCAAACCTGAGTCTCCTGCATTGGCAGGCAGATTCTATACTACTGAACCACCTGGGAAGCTCATATAGTAAAGAACAGAAAGGCTCATTTTATACTACAAATACCTTGGAGTCTTAGTAAACAAAAAAACATGATTCAGAATGAATAATATGCAACCCTTTATATAAAAAATGTGGAAAAAAAACAAGATTCTGTATTTGCTTCTGCTTATACATATACAACATGGAGAAGGGACTAGCTACCCACTGCAGTATTCTGGCCTGGAGAATTCTATGGATTGTATAGTCCATGGGGTCACAAGGAGTCGGACACGATTGAGAGACTTTCGCTATACATATACAAAGAAATTATGGAAGGATATGATGGGGGGTGAGGTGGACCTGGGCAGGTATGGGACAAGGATGGGAAAAAATTTTTCACTGTATTATTTTCCTCTTAATTTTAATTTAAAATTTTGCCTATTCAAAATTTTCTCTTAGCTATTCTAAGGCACTTATCTTTCTGTACAAATTTTAAGATAATTTTAGCCTATTCTCATCTTCCCAACACTGCTGGCATTTCAATTGTAATCACATTAGATTTATATCTTAATTTTGGAAGACTGGATTTCTAAATTATGTTGTCTTCTCAGCCAAGACTATGAAATATTTTTCTACTTTTTAAGATTTTGGCTTAGATATTTTGATTTATGGTTGTGTCTTCTTATCAGATTTATTTCTAGAAAAGTTTTGACTTTATTGTGAATGAAACATTTTTCCCCATTTTGCTTTTCAAGTGTTTATTGCTTGAAGAGAGAATACATTTGTTCTTTTATTAATTCCTGTAATATTTTATAAGATTATCTTGGGTCTTCTAGATATATATCATCACCAGAGATCATTTAGACTCTTTCAACATTTACATCAGTTATTTCATATTCTTGTCTCAATGCACTTGTTAGAACCCCACGACACTGTTAAATAATAATGACGATGGTTTTACTTCCAAATTCCTAGTTTTCTTTTTTCTTAATTAATTTATTTTAATTGGAGGATAATTACTTTACAATATTGTGATGATTTTGCCATACATCAACGTGAATTTGCCTTAGGTATACACGTGTCCCCCCCCCATGCTGAACCCCCCTCCCGCCTCCTTCCTCACCCCTTCCCTCCAGGTTGTCCCAGAGCACTGGCTTTGGGTGCCCTGTTGCATGCGTCGAACTTGCACTGGTCATCTATTTTACAAATGGTAATATACATGTTTCAATGCTATTCTCTCAAATCACCCCACCCTTGCCTTCTCCCACTGAGTCCAAAAGTCTGTTCTTTACGTCAGGTTTCTAGTTTTAATGGAAATAGTTTCAGCACTTCACATTTAGGTTAATATTAGGTTGACTCACAGTTTTTGTTTTATAGGTCTAAAAGAGTTAAAAATTAGTTATTTCACATGATTCAATATAAATATTTGCTCTTGATTTCCATAGTTCTTTTACCTAGCTTTTTTTTTAAATGGCTGCTAAATTTTATCAAATGTGCTTTGGCACTCTTGGTAGGGTCCTATGATTTTTCTGTTTTAATATTGTGATAGCCTGTTGCATTGGTAACACCAAAGAATACCCTTCCCAATATTCCCACCCCTGTGTAGTTCTGGATGTGACTATAGCCAATTGGACATTAGCAAGCATGCTGCAATTAGAGCTTGATAAGCACTTGCACGGTGGAATTGGTCCTCTTGAGAACTCCCCCGTAGAAGCCAGGCACTATGCTATAATAAAGCTGAGACTAAACTACTGCGTGATGTGAGTGTCCACGCTCCAGGCCCAGCTTAACTCCCAAGGAAAATCACATGAGGGCCTCAACAGCTCCATGGGAAACAGAACCACCCCTCTGAGCCCAAACTACAGAATCACAAGCAACACTACATTGTTATTTATTTAAGCCACAGGTTTTGAGGTTATTTGTTAAGTCTTAATAGATAATTGGGAAAATATAGGCAATGGCACCCCACTCCAGTACTCTTGCCTGGAAAATCCCATGGACAGAGGAGCCTGGTAGGCTGTGGTTCATGGGGTCGCTAAGAGTCGGACATGACTGAGGGACTTCACTTTCACTTTTCACTTTTCACTTTCCTGCATTGGAGAAGGAAATGGCAACCCACTCCAATGTTCTTGCCTGGAGAATCCCAGGGACGGGGGAGCCTGGTGGGCTGCCATCTATGGGATCGCACAGAGTTGGACACGACTGAAGTGACTTAGCAGTAGCAGTAATGAATTATATTGATAGATTTTCTGATACTAAACTAGCCTTGAATTATTGGAATAAAACCTCAAGTCATGAGGCTGTTATTCTTCTGATTCCCTGCTGGATTATATTGACTGATTTTTCAAGTTTTGCATTTAAGTTTAATTGATTAATTTTATCTTGTAATACTAAACTAGAGAACTTTTTACCTTTTTCTATGACTTAGAACTATTTAAGTAACATTTAATTATCCATCTGAGTCAGTTCTAATGAGTGGATGAACCTAGAGCCTATTATACAGAGTGAAGTAAGTCAAAAGAGAAAAACAAATATGTATTATCACATATATATAGACTCTAGAAAGATGGTACTGAGGAACCTCTTTGCAGGGCAGCAATGGAGGTGTAGACACAGAAAACAGACTTGGGGACAAAGCAGGGAAAGGGGCGGGGGGTGGAACAAATTGAGAGAGTAGCATGGAAGCAAGTACATTACAACATGTAAAATAGATAGCCAGTGGGAGTTTGTTTATGACTCAGGGAGCTCAAACCCGGCTCTTTGTCAACCTAGATGGGTGGAATGAAATGAGAGATGGGAGGGAGGTGACACATAAATACCAATAGCTAATTCATGTTGATGTATGGCAGAAACCAATACAATACTGTATTATCCTCCAATCAAATTATCCTCCAATCACAAATAAAAATTTTAAAAGTTTAAATTTAATTGTGATGCCATCTGATGTTAATCTCTATTTCAATGGTGGTTTTAAAATCACCTTTTCTATCTCCTCCCTGGTGGGTGGCTCAGATGATAAAGAATCACCTGCAAAGCGACAGACCCAGGTTCGATCCCTGGGTCAGGAAGATCCCCTGGAGAAGGAAATGGCACCCCACTCCAGTACTCTTGCCTGGAAAATTCCATGGACAGAGGAGCCTGGTAGACTACAGTCCATGGGGTTGCAAATAGTCGGACACGACTGAGCGACTTCACTTTCACTTTCACATGGTAATTAACATTTGATTTTTCTATTTATTTTATAATTAATTTTATATTTTTTATTTTGCTTAAAAAATCATATATTTCTTTCATATTTTTTATTGTACCTCCATTTTATGACTTTTAATCTCTTCATACATATTCTGTATATATCCTTTCTATTTTCAAATATACTTTTTCTCTTTTTCATCCTTAATAAAGCTCATAAAGTCTGATTATTAGTCTTTGAAAGTAATTCAATTTGGGATTTATTTATCCTTTCATTATTTTGGCTGATTTTTTTTCTATAATACTAGATTTTGTCTCATTAATTTCATCTTCTTAGTTCAGTTGGCTTATTTTCTTATTAAAAAAATTAATTTTAAGCTCCAAAGCATTAACAAAGTAGTTTGGAAAATGTGAAGAGCTAAGCAACAATACCTGACTAAATTAGGAATTTTCCCTTCAAAAATAAATTGAAATTAGTAGTGTAGAATGGATGTCAATATTTATTTTTGCTCCTATAATATCCATCCTTGTTCTTTTTGGCAACAGACCATCAATTTTCTTTTGAGGACAACATTTCCTTTATCCTTAGGCAATGAGATCTCACTGCCAAGCGCAAGGATGGAAGCACATCACTCAGATCTAAGCTAATCAGAGCTCTGTACCTACCCGATCATGTGATTGGTCCAGGAAGATGCACAGGACACAAGATGAGCCAATTAAATATCTTCCCAGGGCTTGCTAGTATTCTTGGGAAAGAGAGAGCCTGTCTTTCTGAGATTTCAGGTGCTATGAAGCAAGAGAGTCTGGAGCTGCTGGTGACTGTCTTTGTTGCCGCTAGAAAGAGCCTGAGAATGAAGTCAACACAGAGGAACACAGAGACAAAAGCAACGGATTCTTAATGACACATGTCATGTCTGAGCTGATTCATTCTAGTTGTAACATTCTAGCTGTAACATTCTAGTTACAATAAGCGAGTAAATTTACACTTTTGTCTAGTGAGTCTGAATTGGACTTCTGACACACACCACACGAGGACTCCTGATAGACACATTTTGTGTCATCACTGCTTTTCTCTTGGTAGAAAGGGGTCAAGTTGCCACTGGCAGAGATATCCCATATACTCTTGGCTTTCTGGGTTACATCCCTCACTCTTCCTGCCTCCCTCTTTCTTGGCTCACTCCCTAGGCCTCCTCAATGTGCAACTTCTACATTGCTTTGGTTCTCCAAGTCTTCTGGTTGTCTGTTAAATGCTGGTACTTTTTAAGGGTAACAGAAAATAAACCCTTTTATTTAAAAGCTGGCTAGTTTAAATGTTTTCACTCAGGAGAAAGGCAGAATGGCTTACTTTTTTGGGTCACAGAACTACCTCCTTAATGGACCCATTTGCCTGGAAAGTGTGTGTTGGTGTGGAGAGTGAGGGAGGCCAGGAAAGGAGCTGTGCTCAGGGGGGATAGAGGGCCTGGAAAGCCAGGCTAAACAGCCAGACTTTGGTCTGAATTCAGCTTATCATAATGGAGTATGTATATCTTTTGAGTACTTGAGTACTTGCAGGGCAAAAGGACAGATACAGAATTTTTTTTTTTTTTTGGAGGTTCAATTTTACTCAAAGATTTTGAGAGGGTAATCTGTTGTAAATTAAAACATATTCTTCAGAATAAAAGGTAAAGTTGATGTGAATCTTTAAGACTTCAAAGAAGTTTAATGCTTATGGCAGGCTGCTTCAGCCAATGTACTCCCAATTTGCTGGTGTCATACAATTAGGATGCAATTTCTCCCATGTTCAGGAAAGCCCTCTCTTGATCCCATACACTCCTCTTTAATTGACTTCCTTAATAGCCAAACTCATTCAAAATGCTGTGTCTAAATTCATTGTCTCTCCTTCTCCTAATCCTAGTCTCTCTTGAAACCACCTCACCAGTGATTTGCTCCCACTTCATCTTGCTTAGCAGCTTCCGTGTTGCTAAAATCCAGCAGTCAATTATCTGCCCTCAGCTCCCATGACCACTGCAGAGGTGAATGTAGTTTACCTGCCTCTCCTCCTGGAAGCACTGTCTACAGTTGGTTATCAGGACCCCACATTCCTTTGCCATCTCCTTTGCTGGTTCTTTTCATTTCCCAGATCACTTTGCATGGAAGCGTCAGGGGGCAAGGGGTAGAGCATTCCAGATCTCAGTCCTTTGATGCCTGCTATATTCGCAAGCTTTGGTGTGGTGATCTTAGTCAGTCTTATAGCTTTAAATGGGCCTCCCTGGTAGCTCAGATGGCAAAGAATCCTTCTGCAATGCAGGTGACATGAGTTTGATCCCTGGGTTCAGAAGATCCCCTGGAGAAGGAAATGGCAATCTATTCCCATAGTCTTGCCTGGAAAATCCCATGGACAGAGCAACCTTGTGGGCTACAGTCCATGGGGCTGTAGAAGAGTTGGACACAACTTAGAAACTAAACAACAACGGCTTTACACACCATCTACATGCTTTGGACAATCTTCATGTCCAAATTGCAGTCTTCAGCTTGGACTTTTCCCCTGAATTCCAAGTGCTTACTTAACATCTCTACTTGCATCTAATATACATCTCATATTTAATGCACCCAGAAAGGAAATTCCTAATCTTCCCACAATAAACCTGTTCTTCTCCCATCTCATTAAATGACAACTTTATCTTTGACATTTTTAGGCTTCAAACAATGGATTGATTCCTCTTTTACACGCCGCATCCAATCAATCAGAGAATTGTCTCACCTCTATGTTCAGACTACACCCAGAATTTCCACTGGTGCCACCCTGGTCTAAGCTGCATTGATCCATCGTCTCTTGCTCATGCTCCCTTAGGCTTCTTACTGATCTCCCGGTTTCTGCCTTTGCTCAGTTTAGGCTATTTTTCACCTAGCAACCAGAGCTATCATTTCACTGTGTAAGTCAGACCATGTGATTTATTGCTCTGTTTGGAACCCTCCAATGGCTTTCCAGTTCACTCAGGGGAAAAGCCAAACTTCATCTGATGGGTTTCATATCTTCACTTGAGCTACCGTCTTCTTTCTCCTCACTCATTCCATGCCAGTCCTGAGGGATTCCTTGTTGCTCCTCAAACAAACCAGGCCTGCTCTATGCTCAAATTTCTTCCTTTTGGAATGCTCTTCTTCAGCTCTGCAATACCTTGCTCCCTCATCTTCTCAGATCTTGGCTTAAACATCACTTTTCAGAGAGTCCTTCCCTGATCACCTCATTTAAAATACCAGCCTGCTACATCTATACCTTGTACCTACTATTATTCATCTCTAACTTTTTTCCTTCTGCTCGTCACCATGTAATGTACCATGATTTATTTTATTCATTTATCCTCTATCCTCCTGCACTCCAATGTAAGCTCTCTCAGGGCAGAGGGTTTTTTTTTTTTTTTTTTTTTTGCCTTTCTTCCCCCCACTGTTGTATCCCCTGGTTAATAGGAGGTACTTGAAAGTGTTATTAAAATGAATTGACCCAGTGACTGAAGAATGGGTGACAGAGTTTCTTCTCTTCTACCATTATGGCTATATGGCTCTTCTTTAGAACAATTTGAGATTCTCTATAGGAGGCAGGAGCCATGTAGGGTTAGAGCAGGAGAGAGAAGTGACAGATGAGCATTGGGCGTAGTCTCAGGGAAAGTGTGATGGATGGATGTGAGGATGGGCAGGGTGGTGTAGGGAGGAAACTGGGGGCAGGTTGGCCAGAAGAATGTCATTTTTATAATCAAGAACTAATGATGATTTTGGGGTTTAAGCCTTTGTGACTGGGGCAGAAAGACAGCACTGCAAGGGAAATACCAACATTTGGAAAGGGAGCTATTTCTGAGGTATGCTCAGTTATGATGTTCCTTCCTTCTTATTTCAATAAGCAAATGATTTTAATAATTGTGTGGAAAAGTAAAAATATTATTTTTTCATAAATACCATATTTGGTTGAAAAAAACCCTAATTGTCTCATCCATACTATATCTCTTTGAGAAAAGCAGTAGTCTTTTGTATTTCTTCAAGAAACATATGAATGTATTGCTCTCTGCCTGAACTTGGCTGACCCTGGCGGCTTCCTTCTGGGCCACCATCCTAAAAGAGAGTCCTGGCTAAAGTCCTTGTTACTGAAGCCTGAAGAGTGACCTCTTGGGGTCATCTCAGCCCCCACGGGCACCAAAAAAAAAAAAAAAAAACATATGAATGTATTAATAAATGCCTCACTGTATTTTTCTACAATGCCATCTTTTGCCCCCAAATGCAAACTCTACAGCTGTATAGTAAAAATATATTTTTAATATTATCTTGGCAATAATATGAAAAATAAGATTCTGGCCTAAATGAAATAAGGCAAATAGAGAAAGACAAATACTGTGTGATCTCATATATTGCATCTACCAAAAAAAAAAAAAAGACCAAAAAACCCCCAACCAAACTTATAGAAAAAGAATCAGATTTGTGGTTAGCAGAGGGTGAGGAGGGGGAAGAGGAATTGGCGGCACTAGTGATAAAGAACCTGCCTGCCAATGCAGGAGACATGAAAGATGCGAGTTAATTCCCTGGATCAAGAAAATCCCTTGGAGAAAGAAATGGCAACCCACTCCAGTATTCTTGCCTGGAGACTCCCATGGACAGAGGGGCCTGGCAGGCCACGGGCCACAGGATCACAAAGAGTCAGACATGACTGAAGCAACTTAGCATGCACACATAGTCAGCAGGTACAAGCTTCCAGTTATAAAATAAATAAGTTCCAGGGATATAATGCTCAACATGATGACTATCATGTTCAATACCGAAATCAGATTGATTATATTCTTCACAGCCAAGATGGAGAAGATCTATACAGTAAGCAAAAACAAGACTGGAGCTGACTGTGGCCCAGACCATGAACTCCTTATTGCTAAATTCAGACTTAAATTGAAGAAAGTAGGGAAAACCACTAGACCACTCAGGTATGACCTAAATCAAAGCCCCTACGATTATACAGTGGAAGTGACAAATAGATTCAAGATAGACAGAGTGCCTGAAGAACTATGGCGGAGGTTCTTGACATTGTACAGGAGGCAATGACCAAGATCATCCCCAAGAAAAAGAAATGCCAAAAGGCAAAATGGTTGTCTGAGGAGGCCCTTCAAATAGCTGAGAAAAGAAGAGAAGTGAAAAGCAAAGGAGAAAAGGACAGATATATCCATTTGAATGCAGAGTTCCAGAGAATAGCAAGGAGAGATAAGAAAGCCTTCCTCATCAATCAATGCAAAGAACTAGAGGAAAACAACAGAATGGGAAAGACTAGAGATCTCTCCAAGAAAATTAGAGATACCAAGGGAACATTTCATGCTATTATGAGCACAATAAAGGACAGAAATGGTATGGACCTAACAGAAGCAGATATTAAGAAAAGGTGGCAAGAATACACAGAAGAACTGTACAAAAAAGATCTTCACAACCCAGATAACCACAATGGTGTGATCACTCACCTGGAGCCAGACATCCTGGAATGTGAAGTCAAGTGGGCCTTAGGAAGCATCACTACGAACAAAGCTAGTGGAGGTGATGGAATTCCAGTTGAGCTATTCCAAATTCTGAAAGATGATGCTGTGAAAGTGCTGCACTCAATATGCCAGCAAATTTGGAAAACTCAGCAGTGGCCACAGGACTGGAAAAGGTCAGTTTTCATTCCAATCCCAAAGAAAGGCAATGCCAAAGAATGTTTAAACTGCCACATAATTGCACTCATCTCACACATAAGCAAAGTAATGCTCAAAATTCTCCAAGCCAGGCTTCAACAGTATGTAAACCATGAATTTACAGATGTTCAAGCTGGATTTAGAAAGGCAGGGGAACCAGAGATCAAATTGCCAACATCCATTGGATCATAGAAAAAGCAAGAGAGTTCCAGAAAAACATCTACTTTTGCTTTATTAACTACGCCAAAGCCTTTGACTGTGTAGATCACAACAAACTGTGGAAAATTCTTCAAGAGATGGGAATACCAGACCACCTGACCTGCCTCTTGAGAAATCTGTATGCAGGTCAAGAAGCAACATGTAGAACTGGACATGGAACAACAGACTGGTTCCAAATCAGGAAAGGAATACGTCAAGGTTTTGTATTGTCACCCTGCTTATTTAACTTATCTGAAGAGTATATCATGTGAAATGCCAGCCTGGATGAAGCACAAGCTGGAATCAAGATTGTCAGGAGAAATATCAATAACCTCAGATATGCAGATGACACCACCCTTATGGCAGAAAGTGAAGAAGAACTAAAGTCTTTTGATGAAACTGAAAGAGGAGAGTGAAAACGTTGGTTAAAAACTCAACATTCAGAAAACTAAGATCATGGCATCTGGTCCCATCACTTCATGGTAAATAGATGGGGAAACAGTGGAAACAGTGAGAGACTTTATTTTGGGGGGCTCCAAAATCACTGCAGATGGTGACCACAGCCATGAAATTAAAAGATGCTTGCTCCTTGGAAGGAAAGTTATGACTCACCTAGACAGCATATTAAAAAGCAGAGACATTACCAACAAAGGTCCGTCTAGTCAAACTATGGTTTTTCCAGTAGTCATGTATGGATGTGAGAGTTGGACTATAAAGAAAGCTGAGTGCCAAAGAATTGATACTTTTGAACTGTGATGTTGGAGAAGACTTTGAGAGTCCCTTGGACTGCTAGGAAATCCAACCAGTCCATCCTCAAGGAAATCAGTCCTGAATATTCACTGGAAGGACTGCTGCTGAAGCTGAAACTCCAATACTTTGGCCACATGATGCGAAGAACTGACTCATTTGAAAAGATCCTGATGCTGGGAAAGATTGAAGGCAGGAGGAGAAGGGAACAACAGAGGATGAGATGGTTGGATGGCATCACTGACTCAATGGACAGGAGTTTGAGTAAACTGCAGGAGTTGGCAATGGACAGGGAGGCTGGTGTGCTACAGTCCATGGGATAGCAAAGAGTCAGACACGACTGAGTGACTGAACTGAACTGAACTGATGATGACTATATTTATCACTGATATGTGGGATATTTAAAAACTATTTAAAAAGTAGACCCCAGGAATTCTCCTCAAAAGGAAAAAAGTTTCTGTTTCTTTTTTTATATCACTATGAGATGATGGATGTTAACTAAACTTATTGTGGAGATCATTTCACAATATATGTCAGGCAAATCATTATGCTGTACACCTTAAATTTATACAGTGCTGTGTGTCAGTTATAGCTCAGCAAAACTGGGGGAAGACTCTGGGGAAAGACTCTTTGCAACCCTTAGATATAATTCTCTGGCTCTCTCCCTCACTCTCAATCTCTAATTATCCATCCATCCATCCATCCATTCATCCACCTATCATGATAATAGCAATCATGTATGTAGCTTATTTATATATATTCCAGGCACTGTTTTGAGCTCTGCATATGTTACTTCATTTATTACAACCACCTTACGAGGTAGGCTAACTGCTGTAGAAACCCACTCTAAATTCTCAGCTTCTTAACACAGCAAAAGTTTGTTTTTCACACAAGTAATAGTTCATGCAGGTGTTTGGCAGGCAGCCTCTACTCAGTGACTCAGGGGCCCAGGCTCCTTCCTCTTAGGTACTTTTAGCTAGTGGATGGGATAAGAAAGAATGTGGAGTATCACCCAGAAATTTTCCCTGGCCCAGGCCTGGAATCAGAGCACATCACTCCCCTTACAATCCATTCACTGAAGAGTTCAGTCCCACAGCAGGCCTGCCAGGAGGGAGACTGGGCTGGGAACAACAGTCTGGCTGTGTGTGAACAGCGGGCACTGATCTTTGCCAAAGGTGGGCATGAGTGTGTTGTTTTACATAGGAGAAGACCACAGTCTTAGAAGGTTAAAACATTTCCCAAGATTATATCAGTAAATAGTGATGGAGCCAGGATTCAAAGCCCAGCTGTCAGTCCCCAGAGTATATGCTCTTTATCACTACAGCTATGACGATGCTCCATGGAGGTTAGGGCAGAGTGACAACCAGCTATCCACATAAATGAAAAAAAAAAAAAAGCAACAATGACTCCTAGATCCCCAGAGTGCTCCCATGTTTCTGCTTACTCTCAATCTGCTGTTTTCTCTGAGTGCACAGTCAAGAGTGCCAGAAACCCAGCAAGGATCCCATCCCCACCCCACCTCCCCTCCCCTCCCTGCCAGGTGCTTCATAGTCAGGGAGCCAGCCTCAGCAACCCTCCCGTCACAAATGCTTGTCACCAAGAGCTGTCCTCATAATAAGAAGCCAGCCTGACAGGTGGGTGGTCTGTGGGGAGAGGGGTTCGCCGGAAGGAGGAGAGGCCACATTTACAGTCCCATTAAGACTTTCAAAGTAGTCCTTCTTGATATGCATAGTTTCCATCCAGGGGGCCCTGTGCAGAACATCACAGGCTGTCATCTTATTTTTGGCTCTCTCATGGGGCCAGGGAGGCCCTGGAGAAAGGGCCCTGGAGACCTCGCTTCCACCCTTTTTTTCTGCTGCCCACTGGTGGAATAACTTTAGGAAGTCACTCATTCATGCTCTCTAGGCAAAGTGAGGAGTTGAGATGTGATCAAGACTTCCAGGGGGGACTTAGAACCAAAAATATCTAGCTAAAACTAGGGGTCCCCTCCCCACAAAATGCACATAGTCATCTAACTCTGCAGGAGCTGACAGACTTCCTGAAGGGTGTCCCTGAACCGCTCGTTAAGATTGGCTGACTCTGGGCACTTTGTAGCTTGCTGAAAGCAGTGTAGGACTGCTCTCCCTTGACTCTGGCACCTCCTATGGAAGGGAACCTCCCTGGTACCTTCCAGGCTCTGAGGTTGGCCCCCAGGAGGTCTGCGTGGCCCTGTCCAGCGCAGCCCCTCCCCACAAGCCCAGGCCTCTGGTTGCCTGGCAGCAGGCCCACAGATCTGCTGGCAGACTTGTGTAAGAGTGAGTCACCGCAGGAGCTCTTCTGATTCACAGGGTGCATTTATTTGACAAAGGAGGTGTAAAGGACCTTGTTTCTCTTTGTGGCAGCTAATCTTTAAAAATCATTTGCTTCTTCACTGTCAGGGGAGGGTTTGTGTGGTAAGCAGCCTGTCAGCTGCTCCCCTGGAGATGGAGAGGCCGGCTGCCACAGACCTGCAGCTGTGCTGGGCACAGGAAGTCCAGGGGCTACTGGTAAAAAGTAAGGGGAACTATAAATACTGTAAAAAATGAGAGCCTCCAAGTTCAAAGGCAGTCCGGATGTTGTCAAGGTCGGGCTGAGGAAGAAAGGGGGCCCAGAGAGAGCCTTTCTGCTTCCTCTGAATATCCGGTATTCCCTGCCAACCTCCAGGGAGAAGCCGGAACTCCTTAGCATGGTAAATCCTCTGAGCTTGGGCCTCAGAGCACCTTTGCTATCTCAGGAAACTATGGCTCTAGCTTGCTTCCTTTAGTGACGCTGAACATGCTCCAGCTTTACGAGGTACACGTTCTCATCATGCGGTTCTTCTGTCAGAGGGTCATTTTCCTCCTGTCAGTCCATCTCAATCCCATCCTTTCTCCAGGCCTGCCTTTATTCCTTGTCCACCTGGAAACATATCTAGATCATTATGAATACAAATGTCACTCTTTATTGTGCTAAGTCGCTTTAGTCGTGTCTGACTCTGTGAGACCCTATGGACTGCAGCCTGCCAGGCTCCTCTGTCCATGGGATTCTCCAGGCAAGAATACTGGAGTGGGTTGCCACACCCTCCTCCAGGGCATCTTCCAAACTCAGGGTTCGAACCTGCATCCGTTACATCTAACCTGCATTGGCAGGTGGGTTTTTTTTTACCACTAGCACCATCTGGGAAGCTCACTATTGAGTGACTACCATATACAAGCTGCTTTACAAACCTTATCACACTTGATTCTCTCAACAATCTTGCAAGATAGGATTATCATCTTATTTTATAGGTGAAATAATTTGAAGCAGTTAATTAAATCTCCTAAGGTCATGTCACCAGTAAATGACAGACCAGCCACTCTGGCCCAGTTGGCTTTAAAGCCATTGTTATGCTGTGATACCCATGCCTGTAGGCAGGCACCCATCTCTCTGCCTGCCCGTCCACCCTCCCGTCCACCCATTCAGCTGGCCATCTACCATCCTTCTATTCCTTCCCCCGAACACCTATGTGAAGTAAGGCAGTTCTCTGCCACCTCCAGTTCCTGTGACACTCAGTAACTGCACCCCACCCACTATAACAGCTCAGCATGATACCTATTCTTTCCTAGTGTAGACATTACCTTTCTCACCGCATTGGAATCACGAAGGATAGGGCTCAGGTGTCCTTCATAAAGACTACCACAGCACTTTGGACATTTTGAATACTTACTAACAACTAGATAATGATTGAATATTTACCCTGCCCTTTCATGAGCAGGCTGTGACGATAAAAGCCATGTTTCCAGATGATCAGGAACCAGGAGGCCAAGTCTTCAAGTGACCAGGGCCAGGGAAGGCCATTCAAGAAAGGTCAACAGAGAAGAGTCCAGAGCAAGAGTCTCCTGAAACTCAAAGAACCCTAGTTTTATATTCTTTCAAAAATCTTTTGATAGGTATACCCTGCTGTCACAAAAATCCCACAGTGAGCATGGAACTTTAGTCTTGAGACTGTAATCACAGGAAAGAGTGCTCTGTTTCCTAAGCAACGATAATTCTTTTTCTTTCCATCCTGTGTGCCCCTTTATATAACAATGAAAGCTCTAATGACTGGAATACACATCCAAACTACTCTTGAATAGCATCCTAAAGTGGCATTTTTTAAAGCTCCTGGAGATCCTGGCCTTATGTAGCACAAGGAAGAGGAAACGAATAAAGCAGCAGTTGTCTAAACCCAACTCTGTTCCTGTTTACACAGACAGATGGACAACCATGACAGCCACTCATGCACATCCACATCGCACAGCTGTGTGTTGGCTGAACGGTGCGGTTCCCACCTGCAGCCCTGCCCCCAGTCTTGGTGGACTTCTCTCTTCGGTCCTGATCACCCTTCATGCATTATCTTATTGCATTATATCATGGCCGCCTGTTTACTAGAATGCTCCCTCCCCTAGACTGTGAATGTCACCATGTCCTCATCACCACTGTCATCATCACCTTCACGGTGATAGTAACATCGTTCACTGCAAACTGTGTAGCAGACATTGTGTTAACTGCTGTGTGTGCATTATTGGAATTATTGACGATTGCATGGAATCTTGGGAGGAGCTTCCTGGAGATGCCAACCACCAGAAGGCATGCTCCGGGAACATTTCTGCCACTGCTGGTGAACCATCCCTCTTAGGGAAAGTATGAGGAACATCCATCTCTCTAAACTAACCCAACTGATTCACCCTGCCTCCATTCTGCTATCTTTTATCTCCCTCATTGAGCTATTGTTTTGACATTGTATTGCCAGTCTTTACACTTGAGTTCAGAAAGCATACCCACTTTATTTCTCGGGCTGACAATTTCTTTCGCATTAAAGGGGGAAAAATAGGATTGGCTGATGTTTCCACCATATAGTTTCTTTTTTAAAAAGTGTTTTTTTAAATCTTGGAATAAGATATTCCAATTTGTTCTGCTCTTCCTGGTCTGTTCAAAATGTTTTTCAGTAGACCGTCAATCTGAAACCAAGATTTTTTCCCTCACAGATTTCAATGGAAGGTGTTTCTCTAGTGCATGGCAAGTCATCTTCCCTGATCAGCATCTAGAATCCATCACTCCTCATGTCCTTAATTAAATCTTCAAGTTGGGGCTTACGTACTGAGATTCTTTATTCAAAAATACCAAGGGGAACATAAGCAGGCTTCATTTCTTGTTGTAACAATGCCAGTTTTCCATAATCTGACCTTCACTTAACACCAGTGGACCAGAACCTTTCTTCAAAGCAGTGTATATATTTTTATAACCTAGATGCACAAGATGACGACAGAGGATTATCTTCGGTCATTAAAGATGCTGGAACATTCTTTATTACAGATGGAAAAAACAGCCCTGCGGTTAGTTTTGATTCCTGTTTGAAGCTGACTTGAGCTGTCTTTTGTTGTCACAAGGTGCGGCCTCCACCTGTAGGATTATAAGTACCTATGGCCTTTAGGCCCAATATTTAAAAGCAGATTAGATATGTGACTCACACATTCAATATGTGATCATAAAAATGCAAATATGCTCACAAGCAAGAAAACTATTTGTATTCTCTTCCCTGAGCAAGCTGTATTCATTTTCAAGGAAAACTTATTAATGTCTTGTTTTCAGGATACATGCTATGCTTTATTCCTTCGTGATTTTTTTGTTGTTCCATTTGCATTTTATTTTTTATTTTTAATTAATTTTCATTGAAGTATAGTTGTGTTAGTTTCAGCTGTACAGCACAGCGATTCAGTTTTACGTATATGTATATTCTTCTTCAGATTCTTAACCCGTATAGGTTATTACAAAATATTGAGTATAGTTCTTCCCTGTACTGTACAATAAGTAGGTTCTTGTTATTCATCTATTTTATATATAGTAGTGTGTATATGTTCCATGATTTTAAAAAATTTGTTTTATAAGAAAAAAGTCAATGTTGTTTTTTAACCTACAGATCCTTCTGGAATATGGATAAATAAACTATCAGTTACATGGAAAACTGGCATTGCCACAAGATACCAGTGTCAAGAGGAATTTGACAGTAAAGCTTTTTGTCTCCGTTAACTGTATAACACACAATGCTGAATTTAAGACAGAGATACAAAACTGTGCAAGTGATGGAGTCTAACTCCAGTTTTGAGGTTTATCTGATGCCAACCTGCAAGTCCCTCTCATCTTTTCCTGATTGGCCCCAGGCTGAGCAAATGGAGTAATCCAGCCCCGGTGCAACCTCCTTTGGCACCAGAGGGAAGTTCAAACCATGCGAGGCCCCAGTCTCTGTGCAGGAACCCTCACCCAGAGCCACCTTCCAACCATACAAAAAGCCCCCAAGCCAGTCTCATTTCCCAACTCTTTCGAGCCATTTTTCGACCTTATTGGAAGCCTGCCTTGCATTCCCCAGAAAATCTCATATGTGAATAATAAACCTTTTCATATCCTTCCGGTGTGTTTGTGGCATCATCAGCTTTGACGCTGAAGCAAATTTTGAGAGGCAGGAGTTCCTCTTCCCTGTAGGATAATCACAATACAGTATGATCCTATGAAAAAGTTTTTCTATATGTGCACTTATTAATAATTACACTTGAAAGCAGAAACCCAAACCTTGGAGAAATATACTGAAACCTTAACAGTGATTAAGTGGTGATCTCTAAGCAATAGGATATGGGTGATTTTCTTTCTCTTTGTCTGTATCTTCTAAAATTCTTGCTATAAAGATATGTAAGTAAAAAATAATGTGGCATGCAATGAAGAGTCAAAAGCACGGTGCCTTAAGTAGGAGAAAAGAAAAATGCTCAAATCAAATGCACAAATTAACTTTGCCTGATCCTGAATTACATATACAAAAAGCCCAAATCAAGCTTCACATGATCTGGCCTTCTCTCTCTCAAAATGAAGAAGAAAAAAAAAAAAAAATGAAGCGTCATTGCATAAAATTAAATTTCACTTTTTAGGAAAATTTTAATCTAAGCTTTGAAACTATTTTCATGAAAGTCAGCATGAGGAAATTTATTTCTCAAAAAAAAAAAAAGCCTTTCCTCAGGATTCAAAGGCTGAACTGAACTTTTAAACCTAGAACCATTAAAAATGTTAATTAAACAGTATTATTAATACCCTGTATTAGTATCAAGTATTCTTGCCTGGAGAATCCCATGGACAGAGGAGCCTGATGGGCTACAGTCCACGGGGTCGCAAAGAGTCGGACACGACTGAGCGACTTCACTCACTTCACATTAGTACCCTGTACTATCTTACAGACTTTTACTCTAAGGACAGTAGTAGGTCTTGTTCTGTAAATTTCCTATCAGACATATAGGAGTGGGAAAGAGAAACTGCTGTATGCTCATGATTTCTTGTGGAAGAGGTGTTTTTTCCTCCATCTTAAGAGCCAAGAGACCCATTTGCAAGGTCACATGACTAGGAAGTGGCAGAGCTCATATTCAGACCTTGACTGGAGTGAGTTACCATTTCCTTCTCCAGGGGATCTTTCCAACCCAGGGATCGAACTCGGGTCTCCCACATTAGAGGCAGACGCTTTAACCTCTGAGCCACCAGGGAAGCCCTCAGACCTTGACAACTTGACCCAAGTCCCTTACCCTTGGATGGTCCCAAAGCAGCCTGCTTTCAAGGGGCTGAACTAATGATGAGCAGTGGTCTTCAAACCTGAGGCTGCACCGGAGTCACCTTGTTAAGTCAGGGTTACTGGATGCCACCGCCAGCGATTCCAACTCAGCGGGTCTGGGACAGTGCCTGGGAATGCACATTTCTCACAAATTCCTCCTTAGTGACCACACTGAGAGCCAGGAAGCGCAAGTAGAACCTTAATTCTGGGACTTTCCAATGAAGAGGGTTCAAGGCCTGGGTCTTAGAGCCCTTAAGGAGATCCAATAACTTATTGGCTACTTAGGGCTTCCCTTGTGGCTCATCTGGGAAAGAATCCACCTGCAACACGGGAGACCTGGGTTCAATCCCTGGGTTGGGAAGATCCTCTGGAGAAGGGAAAGGCTACCCATTCCAGGATTCTGGCCTGGAGAATTCCATGGACTGTATAGACCATGGAGTTGCAAAGAGTGGGACACAACTGAGTTACTTTCACTCACTAGGGCTGTCAGAGGGTCCCAGTGGCCAGGCTGAAACTTCCAGTCCCATAGAGGCCAGTCTTCACACACTGGACTGTTTCTCCATGATAAGGACTTACAGCTTCCTCCTCTATTCTCTGTTGGTTAATTAGCTACCCCTCAGGTGAGGTTTCACTAAGCCAATTACTCACCTACCAGCCAGGAAATTTCTTTTGTTTCCACCCTCCAATGACCTATATTTCAACAGTGCCCCTGAGGTGGCATTGTTAGGCTTGGGGAAATGACAAGAAGTTGTGGAGACCAGAGGCCCTTCTGAGAGGCTGGGTCCAACCTGCAGGATATGAGGTGGGTATCTGGCCACTTAGTAGCTGGGGCAAGAGCCTAGGGGAGGCTGCTGAACCCCCTCCTCTGGGGAATGAAGCACGCCATTGGCTATCCTTCAGGGAACAATAAAGATTAATTATGCTGTCAGCAGAGAGGAGAAACCTGCTCCTCCTTTGAGCTACATTAACTCTTTTAGGTCCCAGAATGGTTTTCTTTCAACTCTTAGAAACTGGCAGGAAATTAAAGAGAGTCTCAAGAATCTGGGGGTGGGGGTAAACGGTGCTGCAGAGGGTAAACAGGTTGTGTTCTGACCACGAGTTTTACATGGAACGTGGTAAAGTGCCTTGTAAGTAGGGCTTAGAAAAAATGTCAGTGAACAAGCCCCAAATAAAAACCCCGGGATAATCCCAGTTAGAAAGAATTGCCTGCTTGGCTGCCTTGGCCCTAGACATCCTGAGGTCTCAGTATCCCCCTTCCCTTCCCATGGTTCTTCCTGTCAACCCCGGAGAAACATGAACTAGTTTGCTCTATGTATAGGTTAATTTGAGGGCCACTGGAATTTGCAGTAAGCATCCTGTCATCTTAGAAACAGGGCCAGTTAAGGTTGTCAGGGCCTTCCTCAGCTGCAGCTTGTCCAGAGGGAAGCCCTTACTCACAGCCATCCCAGCCCTGACTGCTGGAGGCTAGGGGATTTGAGTCAAAACTGGGCCACAGCTGAACCCAACACAGGCCCGCCTCACCCTCAGCTAGTCCCTTCCAAGCTGCTGATGACAGTGCTTGGATCTTGCCAAGGGAGAAAAATATGTAAATTATAAGCTGGAGAAAACGCGGTGCATGTTAAGTCCTGCCAACTACAGTCATCAGACCAAATCTTGCCTGCCGTGCATGGAGCTAGGATGAACCGCAGTCAAGTTCCGTCATGCTGAGTCTCTCAGGGACCCGTCCCTGTGGCCCTGGTTCTGGCTGGAGTTCCTTGGTGTTACGGCCTGAGCTTTTGCAGCTTTGAATTGGTCTAAGGCCTGAGTAAACACACAGCAGGGAGAGCAACGCCTCAGGGGCTGTGGTAAGCCTACACAGAGGCGCCTAGGGTAAAAGGAAAGCACAGGCAGGGGAAGACAAGGCAGACAGCCCATGAAGGCATGGGCAACCAGAAAGAAGCATGTGCTTGCAAGAACTCTGCCCTGAAGCCCAAGTGCCACAGCCCGATGCTGGCTAGCCCACTCAGCCTGGCTAGGTACAGTGGCCCTGCCCAGCCCAGCACCAGGTGTGAAGCAAATTGGAAGACCACGGGAGAGCCTGCGGCACCCCACTCCCCTTCTCCCAGAGTTCCTTGTTTTATCTCACTCAGTGATCAGCAGGCCAAGGGGGTGCCTTAGATAAGCTTGCCTTGATTCTGTGCTATTTGCATTTATTGGTATTATTGAAAGAAACCCCAGGTAGTTTCATTTTGCTCTAGGAACTCCTCAGACCAGTAGCACTTGTCATTTGGGAACTTATTAGAAATACAGAATCTCAGAACCCCCCACCCCAGATCCTCTGAATCAGCATCAGTTGTTTAAGATGCTTCCAGGTGACTCCTAGGAGCATTAAGGGCTAAAAAGCTCTGCCATAAGCACTGGTTTCTAAACTTGGCTTTATTCTGGGGGAGTTTTAAAATAATATATACTGATGTGTGGGCTCTATTCCAGGAGATTCTGACTTGTTAGGATTGTGGCCTGGTTATTGGGATTTTTAAATGTGTACAAGGAGGCTTCCCAGGTGGCTCAAGTGGTAAAGAATCCACCCACCAATGCAGGAGAGGCAGGAGACACATGTTCGATTCCCTGGGTTGGGAAGATTCCCCTGGAGTAGGAAATGGCAAATCGCTCCAGTGTTCTAGCTTGGAAAATCCCATGGACAGAGGATCCTGATGGATTGCAGTCCATGGGGTCGCAAAAGAGTCGGACATGACTGAGTGACTGGACATACCTAAGATGATTCTAACATGCAGTAAAATTTGAGAACCACTGAATAAAGTGCCCTCTGATTTTTTTCCTAGAGCAGTGTTTCTCAAATTTTAATGGCTGGGGAACCACCAGGGCATCTTGTAAAAATTCAGATTCTCATCCAGTAGTCCTAAAGCAAGGGAGATTCTGCCGTTCTAATGAGTTTCCAGGTGATGCCAAGGCTGCTGGTCCAAGGACCTCACTTTGAGAAGGAAGGTTTTGAGACACATGAGCGTGACCATGGGAGAGAAAGTCAGTGACACAAACAGAGAGAAAGACCAATTGTGTAACATCTGGACCCAAGCAGCAGGGTAGTGTAAAAGAAAGAGCTCAGGATTGAACGCTGAGCAGGCCAGAGGTCTAGTTCTCTTTCTACAAGCTGTGGAAACTCGACGAAATTGCAAAACCTTTCTGATCATCAGTTTCGTTAACTGAAAAGTGGAGATAAGATGGCCTGTCTGGTAGAACTACGTAAAGATACCAGGTGACCTACTTCTCCAGGGTTTCCTGTAGAAGAAAACCAAAATAAGAAAACAGAACAAATACTAAACACTGTATTTCAAGAAAATTTTCTTGGAATTCAAAGCTTTTTTTGAAATTAGGTGTTGAAAGAATATGGCACGAACTTCAGATGAACACAAAACAAGCAACACCTACATCCTGATTTGTTTGCCTATTTTTCTGTAAATAATTGACAGAGGAGTGCTAAAATCTCTGTGATTTTAAACTTGTCTGTTTCCTTGCCCTTCTGTCAGTTTTGCTTCCTATTTGTAGAAACTGTTTTGTGTATATATGTTCAGGACTGTTGTATCTTCTTGATGAATGCACCTTTTATCATTATACTAATATTCTTTTTTTGCAAATATGCCTTCAAAATAATGTCAGTTAATTGAAAGGTCTTCATTTTTATTAATAAATAAAACAGTTGTCTTATTAAAAATGTTTTGTCTTTTTAAAAAATCTAACCTGACAATCTCTGCCTTTCGATTGAAATGTTTACATTTGCCACTGCAGCCTTTTCTTGGCTGTGCTGAGTCTTAGTTGCGGCATGTGGGATCTAGGACCTCACCAGGGATTGAACCCAGGCCCCCGTGCGTTGGGGGCACAGAGTCTCAGCCACTGGACCACCAGAGAAGTCCCTGAATTGTTGACATTTAAATCTTACATTTTAATGTGATTATCGATTTGGCTGAATATTTTGCTATTTTCTCCCTCTGTGTTTTGTATCTTTTCTACTCCTTTTTCTGGCTTCTTTTGAACTGCATATTTTTATGATTACACTTTATCTCCTTTGGCTTATTAATTATAACTTGGTGATTTATTTTAGTGGTTGCTTTAGGATTTATTGTATACCTCTTTAATTTATCATAGTATCCCCTCCAGTGATACTCATACCACTCACATGGAGAACCTTAAACTGTATGTTCACCACATTTCTACCCTACTTGATGTTGTGCTATTGTCATATATTTTACTTCTATCTAACCTTGTAATTTCTTATTATTCTTGCTTGATATGATTTTAAAAAACAGATAAAAGAAAAAGTTTTATATTAACCTAAATAATTACTAGCCATGAAATTAAAAGACACTTGCTCCTTGGGAGAAAAGTTATGACCAACCCAGATAGCATATTGAAAAGCAGAGACATTACTCTGCCAACAAAGGTCCATCTAGTCGAGGCTATGGTTTTTCCTGTGGTCATGTACAGATGTGAGAGTTGGACTGTGAAGAAGGCTGAGCACCGAAGAATTGATGCTTTTGAACTGTGGTGTTGGAGAAGACTCTTGAGAGTCCCTTGGCCTGCAAGGAGATCCAACCAGTCCATTCTGAAGGAGATCAGTCCTGGGATTTCTTTGGAAGGAATGATGCTAAAGCTGAAACTCCAGTACTTTGGCCACCTCATGCAAAGAGTTGACTCATTGGAAAAGACTCTGATGCTGAGAGGGATTGGGGGCAGGAGGAGAAGGGGACGACAGAGGTTGAGATGGCTGGATGGCATCACTGACTCGATGGACGTGAGTCTGGGTGAACTCCAGGAGTTGGTGATGGACAGGGAGGCCTGGCGTGCTGCGATTCATGGGGTCGCAAAGAGTCAGACACGACTGAGCAACTGAACTGAACTGAACTGAAATAATTATTAGTTCTAGTGCTCTCCATTACTTTGCGTAGATCCAGGTTTCCTTCTAATGTCATTTTTCTTATGCTTGATTCCATTTATAACAAAAGGATCCTTTTGTCTGAGTAATTAAAACAATCTCTCCCCAAGCCACGAATAAGTTGAAACATGAACAGACAAAAGCCCACAGAGGGAGAAGAGAACCAAACTCTCTGGATGGGGGAAAAGATAGCTCCATCACCAAAGCAGAGCAGTGCTAATACGGAGACAACCACAAGCATTGCTGTCTGAAGAAGCAGCTGCCTATAATTAGACCATACCAACCTCAGGCTGCCTGAGGAAGCAGCCACCCCACCACAGAAAACAGTCTGGTACAGAGCATTACCACCGAGAAGATTCCGTTTGTTCTACTCTCCATCAGAATAGGAAGCTTCCCCATCATCACGTACTCACCTAAACTGTCTTTCCTTATTCTGACCTAATTCCCACCTATCCTTCATTCCTCTCCCTCTTCTGTCCCTAAAATTCCCAATGCCCTGTGAAATCAAGGAGCTCTTGTAATTTTTAACCTCCTCTCTGAAGAATGTATTCACCTCCTAACAAAAAGCAGGCTGTTTCCTGGAGACATGGGTTCTATGCTGCCCTCTCAAATGGATTATTTCTTTTCTCTCAGACCCAAAGTACTTCCGCACCAGCCTTACTCCTCAAAGCTAGTTGAGTTTTACTCCCCCTTCCTTCTTGCAACCCCCTTCTGCTCCTCTGAGGCTCACGCCACTCTTCTTCCTCCATGGCTGAGTCACTAATTAGTAGCCCCTAGGTCTTTCTTCCTCATTCTCAGTAAAATGAACTTGCAGTTCAGTTTTCCTTTTATCTCTACCCATGTCATATTTGTCAATTTCAACATGCAGGCTGATTGATCCATCCAGTATCACAGACTCCTGGTTTCTTGCTGCTGCTGCTGCTGCTGCTAAGTCGCTTCAGTCGTGTCCGACTCTGTGTGACCCCAGAGACAGCAGCCTACCAGGCTCCCCTGTCCTTGGGATTCTCCAGGCAAGAACACTGGAGTGGGTTGCCATTTCCTTCTCCAATGCATGAAAGTGAAGTTGCTCAGTCGTGTCCAACTCTAGCAACCCCATGGACTGCAGCCCACCAGGCTCCTCCGTCCATGGGATTTTCCAGGCAAAAGTACTGGAGTGGGGTGCCATTGCCTTCTCCGCCTGGTTTCTTGACTTCCAATATATTCAATGATGTGTTCTTTTACTCCACCTCAGATATCTACCATACCTTAGGTTTTGATATCAATTAAATTGGCACAATCTCCAAAATTTCAGATGTAAATATCTCATTTGGCCACAAAGATTACCCTTCCAAGCTACTTGCTGAAGTACCCTTTCTTCAAAGTGCTTTTACTTTTTGTTGTTACTTTCAGTCCATTCACCTCTCTTTCTCCATACTTACTGTCAACCCCTCCTAACCTCTCACTCCTTTCCTAGTTTATATCCCATGACTCATTGTTATAGTTTCTGCCTTGCACACCTTGACTTCTTTGCCCTATTGAATGAAGTCTGGAGGTTCAGTAAGCAGCACCCTTCTTCCTGCCTGAGTTCTGAGTAGTTAGATAAAATCTAGGCAATACAAGCAGATGAAGATGATGCACCATCTTTCTTAATGATAAAGTTAATCCTGGGGAACGTGACTTAGTTTTGCCACAAGAATAGGTTTTTCAAAACTGTGTCTTGGACCTGTCTGCCCAGCGATGAACTGAACAACTGCAGCTACTCCCCTTACCTACTCCACTTCCTCCCATACCACTGGATCCAGACTTTCTAACGTTAGGGCACAGAGGAACAGTAAAGAACATATGTTTGCTCTGGGCTGCTGGCTCCCCAAAGAAAGGTGAGAGAAAGGGGTTGGCTTTATTTACATGGCCACTCATTGATTCCCAACATCATCAATAATACAATTCACTCCTCTCCACGGGAAGAGGGAGTGAGGGGTGTTACACCAGTGAACTCCCTCTACAGGGAAACGTACGTTAGGATTTGGCAATGCACATCCCTTGAAACCTCTATTACACTTGCCTTATAAAAGTCCAACTTTGGGGAGTCTTTTCCCTGTCAGCACCAGAGTGGTAGAAGGTAGTCTTCAAAATACTTTACAAATTTTATCTTATTTGAATATTATAAAAATCACGAGAGGAAATGGACAGGTAGAATCATAGATCTTATAGGTAAGAGAATTCAAGCAATTGTGGACTTATTGTCGTAGGTAACAGTCCATATGATAACTCCAATTCATCTGAGAGGAGGTGGAGTAGGTTCTGTTGTTCTGTAATAAATTACCACACACTTAGAAGCTTAAAATAACACAAATTGATTACTGTTCTGAGAGTCAGAAGTCCTAAAATCAAGGTGTCAACAGGTCTGAGTTCTTTCTAGAGGCTCTAGGGGTGAATCTATTTCTTTGCCTTATGCAGCTACTAGAGACCACTTGCATTCCTTGACTCATGGCCCCTTCCTCCATTCTCAAAACCAATAGCAAAGCATCTTCAAATCCTTCTCTGACTCTGAGACTCTTGCCTGCCTTCCTCTTTCTCTTATAAGGATCCTTATTACACTGAGTTCACCAGATAATCCAGGATAACAGCTCATCTCAAATTCCTTAAGTTACTCACACAAGTCAAGTGCCTTTTGTCATGTAAGGTAGCAGATTCACAGGATTCAAGGACTGCCACATGAAAATCTTTGCAGGACCATTATTCTTCATAGGAGGGATAGCACCATTACTTCAAAAAAGAGGTGTTAGTATTCTAATTCCATAAGAAGCAGTCTCTTACCACATTTATTACTGAAAAAGCAAACATACAAATACATACAAACATTGAGCACTCAGAATAGTCTCATGTTCGGAGTAAGCATTTAATTCTTATTGAATAAATATATGCATATCATATATCTAAGAAAAAAGTTTTAGGGATAAAGAATAGTTGAAGTAACGTGAAATAATTACCTAATTAACATAACAAAGACATTAATACCTGGGGCCAATTGCTTAATAATTTGAAGAAGCCATTTGGATCATCAGCAACATAAAATTTTGAGCAAAATTATCTTGACTTTGTATGTCTTCCCACCTCATTCTGAATCTATTTCATTCCTTTCCATTATTTTATCCCTAAATTGCTCAAACTAGTAAATCGACATATACTGAAAATATTTGTTGCATTTATTTAAGAAAGAAGTATATTTAATTTAAAATTAGATGAGCTGCAGCACTTCGGTGTTCTATTGCAGGTTCTAGTCAGTGAACAAAGGAAGAAAAATAAATAAAAACATAGATTTAAAAAAAATGTAAAAGCATCTTTATTTATAGATGACATTTTATATGTAGAAAAGCCTAGGGCAGCTACAAAAAGAGGTACTGGAAGTGGTAAGTTTAGCAAGATCTCAGGATACAAGGTCAATATTTAAAAAGCAATTGTATTTCTATATATTAACAAACCATTGGAAATTGAAATTAAAAATATCATTTACAACAGCATAAAAAAGTAAAATAATCTTAACAAAATATGTGTAAGAACTCTACCTGGAGAACTACAAAATACTGAGTGAAAATAAACAAGACCTAAAGAAAATGAAGATACAGTCCACGTTCATGGATTGGTAGACTCAATATTGTTAAGATATCAACTGTCCCCAAACCTATCTATAGATTTAATGCTATCTCAATATTAAAAAAAAAAATTCCAGCAGCCTTTTTTGGATACAAATGGAAAAGCTGATTCCAAGAGTTATTTAGAAATCCAAATAACTTAAAATAGCCAAAATAGTTTTGACATAGGTGAGCAAAATTAGAGAACTTATACTACTTGATTTCAAGATTTACTCTAAAGCTACAAATCAAGACAGTGTGGTGTTGGAGTAAGTATAGACATAAATCCATGGGACAGAGTAGAGAGTACAGAAATAAGCCCATAGATAATACAGTCAATTGATTTTATACAGAGGTATGGATGTAAAGGGATAGTTTCTTTAGCAAATGGTGCTGGAAAAAATTGTGTATCCGTATCCAAAATGTGACCCTCAATGTTTAATTTGTACCATACAGGAAAGTTAATTTTAAAAAAAAGAATCAAAGGCCTAAATGTAAGAGTTAAAACTATAAAGTTTCTAGAAACAAGTACAGGAAAAAAAATTTTGTGACCTTGAGTTATACAAAGATTTTGTAGATGGGAGACAAAAAATATGAACCATAAAAAAATGGATAAACTGATTCAACAAAATTAAAACTTGCTGTTTAAAAGATGGTTAAAATAAAAAGACAAGCCACAGTCGAGAGAAAATTTTACATAACAGAAGTATAAACAGAATAAACAATTCTTACAAGTTCAGGTAACTGATTAAAAACTGGCAAAGATTTAGACACACTGCGAAAAAGTATTAAAAATGGCACATGAGCGTAAAAAGGTGCTCAACATCCTAAGTAACTAGAGAAATACAAATTAAAGCCACCTACTAGAATGACTAACATGATCATAGCTCTTATACACCATCAGGAATGTAAAATGGTAGAACCACGTCAGGAAAAATTTGGAGGTTTCTTACAAAGTTCAACTTATGCTTACCTATGACTCAGCAATTCTACTGCCAGATATTTACCCAAAAGAAATGAAGATATTCCATGTAAAGGCTTGCACACAAATGTTTTTAGAAGCTGTATCCATAATACACCAAAACATGAGAACAACATGGATATCACTAACCATGATGGGTAAACAAATTGTATGAAATCCTATCAAGTCATAAGAAAGAATGGAAAACTAATCAAATAACATGGATGAATCTCAGAAAATCATGTTAAGCAAAAGCTGTCAGACACAAAAGAGTACATATGCATGATTCCATTTACATGAAACTTAGAAAAGCCCATCCTAACATTTAGGAACAGAGCAGATCAATGGTTGTTTGCAGTGAATGTGCATATGGAAGATCGAATGGGAAGGAACATAAAGAGAATTGTTCCAGGTGGTGAAATGTTCTGTAACTTGACTGCAGTGGTGGTGATTTGAGTATACACATTTGTCAAATTTTACAGAATTGTGTAATTAAAATGCATACATTTTATTGTACAAAATTATATCTTAATAAAGTTGATTTAAATGAAAAAACTTGAGTGAGCCCAAGCGTTTACATTTTTTTCTCTCAAAATATTCCTTTTTGGATTTCCACAGGCAATTCCACAAATCAACTTAGGAGGTAAAATAGCTGAGTGACACTGGAACAAGCAAGTTATTACTCTGAACTTAGCAATTTTCCTCATCAGTAAAACGAGTGAATTAGGTTAGATGATTTCATTTGTTCATTCAATAAGCATTTACTAAAGCCCACTATGGGCAAGCACTAGGCCAGGTTCTAGAGATATAAAGCTGAAAAAGAAACCCCTTAAGGAAACAGAATGAGTCTAGTGGAAAAGAAAGACAAGCTAACATATGATTAGTATATTGCTTATGCATAATTAAGATATGAGGAGAATTCATAAGAGAAGCAGTCTTCTCTGATGATGCAAAACCTGAGTTGGGTTTTGAGGTACAAGTAAGAATTAGGTAGAGACAAGAAGGCATTCCAAGCAAAGAGTGCTGAGTGGGCAAAGATCCAGAGGTGAGAGAGACATCACGTGTGTTCAAGGTACTGCAGGTAGCTTAGTAGGTCTGGAACACAGAATTCATCCTTGTAAGGTCATGGAGTGTCTTGACTGAAAAAAAGTTCTAAAAGATTCCTCTAGTTTAACCAGCATGCAGGTAGGAGTCCTGTACCAAATAGTGATACTCATGTTGTAGAGGATCTCCTAAAAGGCAAAATAACTACACCATCAGTTAGGATCCTTTTTGTGGCAAAGATAATCTTTTGGCTCATGTAACAAAACAGTCCAGGGGTGGACTGGTGGAGTGTGACCTGGGAATTAACAAGGTCAACAGAGCAGCTTCTCACTCTGCATTCTTAGGCCACAGCAGCTCCAGATCTTATATCGTCTTTTTTTCATACCCAGTTTCCCTGAAAGACTAAACCAAAGCCTCATAATCAAGTTTCACTAATTTTGCACAACCTTAGCCTCTGCACTAGATCCCTGTAGCCAGAGGGATGATACATAATGATGGTTTGGCCAGGACCCAGAGGCCCTGGAAGCGGGAGTCAGCCACATCTGAAGTGCGTGGAGGAATAGGTAGATCGCTAGATAAAAATTAGAGTCTTTGTAGAAGAAGGGAGACTATATGTCCTGAGGAGGAACTACCAGATTCCAACAAGTTTTAGAACAAGGGAGGGGGTACAAACACATGGTCAGATTTCTTCTTTCATCGTCCATTCCTAGGACTAGTCAATGAAAACTGACTTCAGAATAAAATGATGGGAGACAACATATATGCAAAAAACTATCACTACTCTAAAACACTGTATTACTAAATGAGAAGTTTTACGAGAACAAAGAGAAGGATGTAATTAATTCCAGTTTATAGGCTCAAGGGTATCTTCACAATAGAGGAGAGTTTTTTTAGTGGGGCCTTGAAAAACGGAGGTCCACTGCCAAAGATAAATTACATGGCCATAGCTGGTTGAGGAGCAGCATGTAATCTGGCGAGGATGAAGCACAGGATAACGGATCAGCGTGAGAACACAGGAATGGAAAGATCAAGCTGTGGCGAATTCTCCCCACCCTGCTACAGAGCCTGAACTTTATCCTTTAGGCAATAGGGTCTTGTTTAATTTTTAAGCATGTAAGTGACACAATCGAACCTGTATTTAGAGAGTTGTAGGAACAGATTAGATACTTCCTGAGACTAGGAAGAAGGAGATAAGTATAGGGGAATAAAGCTAAGTTGTGAAGTGGAAGGCTGAAGGAGTTCAAGCTTAGTGTTCTCTATTTTCTCTGTGAAATAGGTAGAGAGAGGATGTGCTAAATGTAAGGGGGTACTATGCAATTAAGACACTCTGGAAATTTCAATTAGCCAGAAAGTTGTATTACCAAAACATTCTGATCAAAAAGGTTATTCAATAAACTCTTCCATAATATAAGGTCACACATACTACATTAATGGACGAATTGAAATCAAGAAGAGCCAAATATAATCTATTAGGCTATTTCACCCCAAGTGAGAATGCCACAGGTTAAATAACAATGTAATTATCACTGGTCACTCAGATCCTTGTGATCACCGGCAAGAGCCTATGTGAGGCAGTGTCAGAAGTTGGTAGGAGATGGCCTGGGAGAATTCTGGAGGGAGGAGGCAAGGAGATGTAGCAAGAGCAGTGCAGTGAGAGATGCAGTGGGCAAGGCAACCTGTCTTCCATGCAGTATTTTAACAAGCAGCCAGGAGCAGCACATGGCTGAGAGGGTATGTGTGGCAGCCTATCAGGTTTGGCTTTTGGATTCAGATTTAGAACTACTGGCTAGAGCCACCCTTCTAAATGAAAGGATCTGCTATGCCATGGTTCATTAAAAAAATTTTTTTAATAGATATGAGGTCTCAAACTATCAAATGAAGTCACACAAATGCTAATGAAGTTGGGCACTCTTCACATATTATTTTCTACAACTTGACCTTAAAATGTCATATGTAAAATCAATTATTGACAACCTCTTATATTTGTCTGGTGCTTTGTAGTATTATAATAATAATAAAAAATAACTTTCAAATATATTTTCTCATTTGGTTTTACTCAACCCTGTCAGCAAACAGAGCAAATATAGAACTTCCGGTTGCCTGTCCTGTCTCCCATTTCCCACAGCCAAATTACAGATATAAGAGAGTAAATTATCTAGGGATTTAAAGCTAGGACAAGAACTCTCCAGTTGAATGTTTCTCCTACTAGATTACTACATTGCTATGTTTAAAACAGTTTATGAATATTCTCCTAAAGAAACAAACCAAAGGTAGGTGTATCTGTACACATTTGACCTTAATCATTCAGAACTCTCTTCCTAACAGTCACAGGTGTGTGCTTGTCCTTGTGATGAAAGTGCATCTGTGTACACAGAATGGCAAAGCATATGATCATAACTGTATGCCTTCAAAGGCAATAAAGTGGAGCTTGCTGCTGCTGCTGCTAAGTCGCTTCAGTCATGTCCAACTCTGTGCGACCCCATAGACGGCAGCCTACCAGGCTCCCCCATCCCTGGGATTCTCCAGGCAAGAACACTGGAGTGGGTTGCCATTTCCTTCTCCAATGCATGAAAGTGAAAAGTGTAAGTGAGGTCGCTCAGTCGCGTCTGACCCTCAGCGACCCCATGGACTGCAGCCTACCAGGCTTCTCTGTCCATGGGATTTTCCAGGCAAGAGTACTGGAGTGGGGTGCCATTGACTTCTCCAAAAGTGTGGAGCTTATTAAGGATCAATTACTGAATAAATGGTTATTTGCTTCTTCTAGTCGTTATTTAGTCCTCAAAGGTCAACAAGTACCTGATGAATAAAAGCATTATATGGAATTTCAAATTAATAACTAGTAGTTATATAAAATTCCACCACACTTGTGGTGGTGTGCTGAACCTCATACATTCCTAAAAAATACTCTCTAAATGAAAGACTTGGGAAATAGATTTTGATAAAACTTTATACAATACTAGGCATTTAGTAAGACTATCAATATATTGATTCAGAATTTTATTGAAATGATTAGAATTTTGAATTTGAGTATAAAATTGAAAGACATTGATTTTTGGACTTCTTCCCCCCACAATCTATCATTCCATATTACAGAAATGCTAGGTTTTTAAGAAGTAATATAAAATAAGACCCTCCACTTATAATAGGACCAAAATTAAGATTGATGCCGTGCACAATGTCTTCAGTCTCTACCTCTGGTCTCTCTAAGCTGCTCTGCACTAGAAGTAAATCTTGTTAAACCAAGCTTCAGCCAAAGCGCACATGGTTTTCATCTTTCATTCCCTTCGTTGAGTTCTTGGGTGTCCCCTTTGGATACTTCCGAAGTAAGAGAATTTGGCAACACACCTCAGCAGTGTCAAGTCTTCTAACCAAGAGATGGAAAGCTGAGAAACTTGAAGGGATCATTCCATCATTTTCTTTTTTTCAGAAAGTGATGACTAAAACACTGTCAGGTGCAAACAGTTGTATCTGACCTTCTCCAGGAGAGACCTTTAAGGGAGAAATAAAACGGAGAGAGATCTAGAAGATCTCTGATGAGAGACAAGTTGTTAAAAACACCAAAGTACATTTTCATTCCTACTAAAAAGCATTATCTTTGTCAAGTCTTCTCACATCTTACCCCACCCCTGCTCTGAGTGAAGAGCAATTTATAAGACAAAATGACTCATTATCTAGAGATAAATTTACAAACTGACATAAGAGAATTATCCCAGAGGCTACATTACCTATTCAAGTTTATTACAATATCTTTAGTTCTTATTGCATATATAGTTACATGCCTTTTACAAGTCAGGATTATCTATATAGTAGGCTTGATTTAGCAGAAGTTATGTCTATTGCTTCTCTCTTGAAAATCAACAGCATGCAGTGCAATACATGGTGTGCAGACTTATTGTTTCAAAAAGTGAAAAACTACTTCGGTTTAACTGAGAAGGGAACATGATCTTTATTGGCTTTATGCAAAGTTTAATTTTGGTTTTATGCAGAGTTTGCATAGTTCATGATTACTTCCTAAGGAAAAACTAGATGTATTGTCAGTGACCTTGCAGATCAGGTGACAGTAGCAAACAGAAAAATCTGAAGAAGAGGCATAACTTTTAAAGTAGAAAGGTCAGCAAGAACTGCCTGAAACAAAAAACGAAAGGAATGATTAGTATCGGCATTCTGATCAGCAAAGTGAAGCCTCTAAAACAAACACAGAAAAACCATTACAATGCACTTCTGACATCAGCACACTCTAAGTGTTTCAGATTGGTCCCAAATCTGAAGCTACAACCTTCCTTCTCTTTTCTGAACATCTTAATGTTAGAACGTGTGCAAAATGCTCAAACGTTCAGTAGAAAATAACCTGGACTTTAGCCTTGAGCCTTCTTCAAATATACAAGGTAGCATGAGTTTATAAGAGGTCTGACATTTCAACTTGCTTCTATAAATAAACATACATTATGAATCCTAGTCTTGTTATACTAGTGTAAGGAGTAACTGACTTTAGGAAATCATTTTAAGAAGGAATTAATGTTTATTCAGTTGCAAGATGCATAAACATCCTCTTCCCTTTAAACAAAGAATGTAGGCAGCTATTTTAAGGATAAAATTGCATTTCTATGAGAGATAACAAATAGAGTAATATTGTAAGTCACTACTTAATTGAACCATGTTTCAGATATAAGTTATACTATTGAAAAGAAACCAGCTTTAATAATTAACTCACTGCTAAAAATAACCAAAACCCATGTATCTTTACTGTATCAACCAAATGTATGCTCTTTAATTCTTTCAACTAGTGTGTCTTTGTTCTATGAACATAACACATGGATGTGAACAATTATAAGAAAATGCAACACAAGCCTCAATAGTTTCTATCAAAATTACTAGGTATCTTGTTTCCCATAAAAATAATAATGGTTTCTTATAATAACCTTGTTTATGACCCCTTCACAAGAACACTGTTTTCAAGTAATTAAGGAATTCTGAATATTTAATATTACTTAGCTTAAAACTTATAGGCATTACTCAAGATAAAAAATTAGGCTCTGAGTAATGTGTGTCCTATGCATTGGAGACTGAAGTACCCAAGCCTGGCAATCTCTCAGAAACTATTTCCATCCCATCTCAGCGAAACTTATCCTTACTTCAGCTGCAGCCAGTGATGTCACCTCCATCAGGTTCACTGCTCGGAAAGCAAACACAGCAGCTGCCAGGACTGGAAAAGAATGAACACTATTTTAACTGCTGGCCTACTCATCAGCCTGACAAATCTACTGGTATACCCAAAACCCACAGTGAGAACTCAGACCTAGTGCTTAACACAACTGCATTCAGTTAAGGTCTGGTGAGGAATGGAAATTTTCTTCTCTGGAGATCAGTATCTGAGGGCATTTCATTTTCTTTGGAAAAAATGAAAATTTTAGTGGTTTTTAAAAAGCCATTTTATAAATTGTTTCTTTCGTACCTACAGCTTCAATTATAACAGTTTTTAAATGGTAGATATAATGGCTGCCTTATGAAGATTTATTTTGATGCAGGTGTTTCTTATTGATGCAATGGAAAGGCTTCTGAAAAGTTAGAAGACTGAATTTTTAAATGTATCAGATAATATTTCATATGTATCAAGGCAGTATCTATATAAAAATGCGGCAACAAGTATGTCTTTCCTTAAAAATGTTAACTTTATTGACTTTCCTAGAGTGTCATAACTGGGTATGTCTGTTGGGTGGGGTGTGGGGATTGATCCTGACATTTACATTAATGTTGGTTATAGGAAAAGATAAGTTGAAACTTTGAAAAAAAGAAATAAACCAAACCATTATAGACTATCTTGAAGGTCAATAATATATACGGAGTAGAAAACATCTAGATTTTTGTTCCCATTAGTCATATGCATATGAAAAGACAGTAATGCTGATATGCATTACGTCTTATTATATAATCTACCATAAAACCTTACGAAAGGGAATGAGTCATCATGAACAATGGAAGGACTCATGTAAGAGCTTCTGGCAACTCTGATAAGGAAACGGTACTGCCCAGAGGTCACATCACTTCTCCTATTTTTTCCATCACCATAGTGGTAGTGCATTCTCTACCGAACAAGTCCTTGAAGTTTAGGAAATGAATGGTAAGGAATCTCTTTAAAATTACGTGGAAGACTGGTTCCTAAGTATATTGCATAGACAATGCAAATAATTGTTAAAAATACATTTCTAGTATGGAAATAATAATCATAAGAACAGTTAATTCTCGTATCAACCCTGTGTTTGTTACTATTGTTAGCCCCATTTTACTAATGTAGAAACTGAGGCACTGTGAGTTTGGATGACATATTCAGAATCATACAGGTAGAAAATAATAGAGAGAAAACTCAACTCTGGCCCCAGAGCCCAAGCGTTTAACCACTGTGTGATGAAATTTCTGAGACTGAAGGTAAGCAATAATGACTCACCCCTGACATGGAATTTGGTGTGCTTTCCTAACTGTCTTCTCCTGTGACCCTCACAATGGTTTTCCCTTGGGATAAACCATAATGGAGAAGAGAATAAAAAAGAATGTATATCCATGTATATATCCATGTCACTTCATTGTACAGTAGAAATTAACACAACACTGTAAATCAACAATACTTCAATTTTAAAAAATAATGGTTTGCCAGAGATGGACTGAGGATGGTGCATGGTGATCCATGCTCTGGAGGATCAGGTGGCTAGGTGGCTGTTCCTGGGGAGTACATGGTGGTAGGTGGCTGTTCCTGGGGAGTAGATGTCAGGATCCAGGTTTCTTAATTTCCCCAGGTAGAGGCAGAGTGACTGGGAAGCACAGGTAATTTTTGAGGGGACAATAGATTTTGCAAAGCTTGTCAAAAAAGCATTAGAACTAGTTAGGAAAATTCTGGAGGAAAAAAGATGGTTGTGGTAAAGTGAATAAATTTATTTAAAAAATCAAGTCAGCTGGAATTATTTAATATATAAAGACAGATATAAGAGATCTGGAACAAAGAATTTACCCTTTAATTGCGAATGGTGAAATTTAAGTACTTTAAAGTCCTTGAGCTTCCATTTTTATAAGAATATCCAAGAAAACCATTTCTGTGGACAAGCAACTTCTTTATAGTTCTCTAACATCTAGAAACATATTTGACAATGGAGACATTTTATATGCTAAGGGATGTGGTCACTATTTCCTTTTTTGTGTGTAATTTAATAGAGTTGGTGAAAGCTTGACAGGATGGTCAAATTTTTTGCTGTAGCAGGAAAGAGTTTCACATGCTGGGAAATAGTTTTTCCAAAGGTAGATAAGAGGGAGAATAAAAGAGTAGTTACTAATTAGCTTCAGCATCCAAAATGCTTGTGTGCTCATAACCTTTATTTATCTTGGTGTCACATCACAGAAGTTCCATTCTGTCTACTTCATGTTTGGTTTGCCCAGCCCTTCCAAAGAGCAGGCTTATTTGCCAAGGAGAAAAGCTCTATACTTTGGGATATTTTCAACTGAATTCATGCTTTATATGAAATATAGAAACTCAAATACTTACTTTTGGTCTTTTAAATTGTTCGCATGAATTTTAAGCAACTCTATCATGAACATTAAAATACCCATGCTTTAAACTGTTCTTCAAAAGGCCCGAATAAGTTCACAGTTTAAACCAGTAATATTTACTAAAATATTTATAAAGATTATATAAACTCACTTGAGCAAAAAAGTTGGTCCCAAAATATTCTTTTCTAATATACTCAGATGAAAAAAATGTAGAAAATGATCAAAACTAATTTATATACATGTGTGCATGCATGCTCAGTCATGTCTGACTCTTTGCAACCCCATGGAGTGCAGCCCACCAGGCTCCACTGTCCATGGAATTTTCCCAGCATCTACATGCAATTATTTGCCTTATGTCTCTTTATTTGAATTCCAAGGAAGGAACTCCCATCAGTCTAATTTCATTTCTAGATGTTCTACAATTCTTCCCTGTTGGTTTTTTAAAAGACACTCTGAGAAAGCAAATGGATTCAACAGTGTGGACTGTCATTCTACCTATGTATCAATAACTTATTAATGTATTAAGCATGCAGCAGAGTACCTGGCTTAGAGCAAATGCAGCACTCAACATTCATTTCTCTTTTACTTCAGTTTGCTGAGGGCATGATAAGTCACAGAAAGGGAGAATTTAAATTGGAAGAATTTAAGGTCTTATAGCTTTGAGGTCTTATAGTTTAACATTTCTTTCATGATAGAAAATCTTGTAACCCTTCAGATGACAGTTAAAAAGTCCATTCTACTTTTAGAAGGTCCTAATTATTAGAAAGTACTTTGTAATACTTAGCCCATTTCTTTAACATGCTCTAATATCTTTTTGAAATGATACAAAAAGTTACATGTTAATACAATGCTCTTCAAAATTTATGAACACCCAGAAGAATTACTTGGTGGAAAATCTTAAAATCCTGTCACCCAAGAAATGTTAGCAAAAAACAAGACTACTTAGCCTGGAAAATAGAAGACTTTGGGGAAAGAAGAGGGTGAGAATAGAAAAAACATGATGACGATCCCGATGCAACAGTAGTACCTTTTAACAAGTTATATTATCCAGAAGTGAAATAGGCCACTTAGTAAGACAGGGATTACCCAACACTGAATGTTCAAACACAGGATAAGTATTACCTGCCAGAAATATTTAAAAGAAGCTATACTTGATGGTCCGGAGAAGGCAATGGCACCCCACTCCAGTACTCTTGCCTGGAAAATCTCATGGGCGGAGAAGCCTGGTAGGCTGCAGTCCGTGGGGTCGCTAAGAGTCGGACACGACTGATCGACTTCACTTTCACTTTTCACTTTCATGCATTGGAGAAGGAAATGGCAATCCACTCCAGTGTTCTTGCCTGGAGAATCCCAGGGACAGGGGAGCCTGGTGGGCTGCTGTCTATGGGGTTGCACAGAGTCGGACATGACTGAAGCGACTTAGCAGCAGCAGCAGCATACTTGATGGTCTCTAGGATTCCTTCCATCTCTAGATGGTATGAATCACAGCCATTCAGCCAAAAGAGGTGATGACAGACCTTTTTTTTTCCTAACTCATATTTGTATTGGCTTTAAAAACAATTGAGATGGAAGGATACTGGGAGTTATTAAAAACTTTGGTAAATGATAACTCTAATTACACCAGGGGCAACAGTTATCTTCATGGCACTTTATTATTTAACTTTCCTTTAAAAAATACCACCTAATTACTCTAGACCTCTCAACACTCAAAAATATGTTAATATGGTACCTAGAGAATCTTTTCCAGGAAAAGGGTCTTCAATTAAGCATTATTTCCAAATGGCCACAGAGGTGACTTTACAATGCTGTCACTGGGTAAAGAAATAAAGGCTCTCACAGCTTAAATAATTTGCTCAGTATCACACAACTGGAGAAGGCTGGAACCAGCACTCTGGCAACTTTTCAGCTCTCCACCCATGTGAAAACTCTGCAAAATTTACTTGAATTCCCTGATAATCCTGGTGATAGAAACAACTGAATCTATTTTACATGCAGAGAAGCAAAATAATGTAAGAAATCTGTGCTGTGTTATCATACAGTTGCCCTCTGTGTATATCTGTTGTAAGAACTGCTTAATTATTAAATGGAGATGAGTTTGTGACTTTCTGAAAAAATGTTTAATTTTTTTGACTTAAGAGAATAAGTAAAAGGGGGAACCTTTATGTATTACTCACAGACAGAGATTTCAACTATGCAGGGAGGCTCAGTCTTGGTTTGGCTTTTAGGCAGTAGCTGAGAAGGGGCACAGAACAGAACTACAAGATAATCAGAGGAGTCAGGAGAAGAACGGAAGTAGACCTACACTCCACTGCATAAACCTCATAGGTGCTGAGACTGAACAAATGCCCTGGCTGTACTAGAAACAGGTGAGGGGAAACTGACATTCCTGGAAGCAATGAAGAAAGACTAGGAACAGACTGGTGATGGGCAGTTCCTCAGGCGTATTTAGATTGCAGAACACCAGTCCTTGTCTTCTAAGGCAGATAAATCGACTAAATGTTCATGAATTAGAAATGACAGACAACTGTAGATTCCAATTCCAATTACAGATGGTAAATGTTAGAAAGAAAAGAAAGGCTTTACTATAGAAACAGCATGTGTTTTATAAACAAGCACTTACTCTTACCAGCAAGAATTTCCAGAGAGTTGTATCCTAGGATTCTGTCCCACAAAAGCAAGAGTTGATCTGTAGCTAAGTATCCAGAGAAAGCTCGAACCATCCATTTAAATGATATGCGAAGTCTATAAACAAAGAAAAACAAGATATTTTACCAGTGGTATTTTTTCTCATCAGAAAGCAATTATCAGAAGATCTCAACGAGTTACAATGACAGTAACTCCTTTGTGGGTTTTAAAAATCACAGTCATTTAAAACTCAAGTACTCTACACATGTACAATGGAATACTACTCAGCCTTAAAAAAGAAATAAAACAATGGCATTTGCAGCAACATTATTAGAGATTACTATACTAAGTGAATTAAGTCAGAAAGAGAAAGACAAATACCATGTGATATCACTTATATATGGAATCTAAAATGTGAATCTTAAATGAACTTATATACGAAGGAGAAACAGTCTCATAGATACAGAGAATAGACTTGTGGTTGCCAAGGCCAACAGGAGAAGAATGGATTGGAGCTCAGGATTAGCAGATGCAAACTGTTATACACTGAATGCATAAACAACGAGGTCTTGCTGTATAGCAAAGGGAACTGTATTCAATATCCTGTGATAGACCATAATGGGAGAGAATATGAAAAAGAATATATATATGTATAACTCAATCACTTTGCCATACAGTAGAAATGACCACAACATTGTAAATTAACTATACTTCAATAAAATAAATTTCAAAAAACTCAAGTACTCTATTAAATACAGCTGTAAAAATTCAGCTGAGAAACCCTGAGTTCCCAAATTAGTGGTCTCAAAAGTATTAAGAGAAAGAATTATATTTCAGAGCCCTACTTTATGTTGTAGTTCATTCTTTAGAAAACTCACTTCTACATTTTGTTTTTCAGGGTATGTACTAATTAGTTATCAATGAGGTGATCTTATAGTTTCAACAGTTCCAGGCAAGTCAAGATTATTTGAATTTTTATTCAAGATACTTAAATAAATACTTATAGCTGCATATTTTTCCAATTCAATAAATTATATTCCTAGATTTCACTCAAATGGCTACTAAGGATACAAAAAAGACAAGGAAAAATAGTTTTAAAGCTATAAGGGGTTTCCCAGGTGCTAGTGGTAAAGAACCCACTTGCCAATGCAGGAGACATAAGAGATATGGGTTTGATCCCTGGGTTGGGAAGATCCCCTGGAGAAGGAAATGGCAACCCACTGCAGTATTCTTGCCTGGAGAATCCCATGGACAGAGAAGCCTGGTAGGCTACAGTCCATGGGGTTGCAAAGAGTCAGACATGACTGAAGCAACTTAGCAAAATAAAAATAAAATAGAAAAGCTATAAGGGAACTTAGAAATAGATTTCTGATTTCAACCCTTTAGTTTTAAAAAGGAGGTCATCAGAACTCTGAAAGATCAGCAAGAAAATTCAATTAAATTCTATTTTGTGAAAAATAAAAAAAAAAACCCAAAAAATCCTAAGAAGTATGAGATCCTACTGTTTCATAACAAGGTTATGTTACAATAATATTTTATCTCTAGGATCAGGAAACAAACCCAGCTTTGGTGCCTGAAGAGATAAAATACTCTCTCACATTTCTCTACTATCTATTAGCAATTAAATATCAGTTGACTGCCCCTGAGAGGTTTTAGCCAAATTCTTTGTTAAAACTGTCATAATATTATATAAATACCAGTACTTTTTCTTAAAAGAGAAACTGGGATCCAGAGATTGCCTTTGTTGATGTCATATTAATTTTCCTAAGATTGAAAAAGGACCCCCAAGTTTCAGAAATTCCTCAATATTATATAACTATTGCTCTAATATAACAAAGTACATGTAGGCAGTAGTATGATAAGTCAAGTTTCTTGGTTGGTTTTAGAATATTAGTTTATAGATGCCAAAAAAACTTTTGGCCAGTGAATGTTTTAAATTTTAAAAGTTCACTAATTCCCTGGCATGCCAGTAGGACTCCATGCTTCCACTAAAGGGGACCTAGGTTCAATCCCTGGTCTGAGAACTAAGATCCCACAGGCATGCAGCGTGCCCCAAACAAAACAATTTCACTTTTAAGTCTAAATTATTAACTTCAACTAGTTTCATTTTATGGATCTCTCATAGTGTCTTATTAGACCAACAGTACCACATACCATGCCTCCCCGCTCCCACTAGATATATGTGCTAGTATATCTAGCACAGAATCAGTTTCTTAGAAATAAAGCTTATTGATGCATAATTTATATACAGTGGAATTTGCTTTTATTAATGTACAATTCTGAGTTTTGTTAAAACCAAATAGAAATTTGAGAACTAAAAAATACAAAAACGATAACAACAACAAAGCAACCCTCACTGGATGAATCCAACAGCAAAATGGAAATAAACAATGAGAGAGCCAGTGAATTTAAGTATAAGTCAATAGGAAGTGTCCAATCTGAACTACAGAATTTAAAAAATTGAAAATAAAATGAAAAGAGCTTTAGAAACCTGTGGGATAAGACCAAAAGTTTTAATATTTGTGTTCCAGAAGAAAAGATGAATGTGAGTGGTACAGGAAAAAAAAACTGAAGAAATAATGGTTGAGGGAGAATGGACACATGTATATGTATGGCTGAGTCCCTTCACTGTTCACCGGAAACTACCACAACATTGTTAACTGGATATACCCTAATACGAAATAAAAAGTTTAAAGTTTGGGGGAAAAAAAGATGAAACCTAAAAAAAGAAATAATGGTTGAAAACTTCCTAAATTTGACAAAAGAAATAACCCTCAAATTCAAGATGTTCAACAAACCCTGAACAGGATAAACCCAAGAAATCCATGTCCAGATATATCATAAACTGTTGAGAAACAAAGACAAAGACCTTGATAGCAGTCAGAGAAAAAAAATAACTGGTATTATTTCTCCCTGAAATGTTTGGTTGAATTTGTCTGTGAAGCCCTCCAGGCCTGGAGTTTATTTGAAAATAGAATGTGATAGATTAAAGATGTATATTGTAAATCCTGCATAAAGTATTTTTTAATTAAGGCATGTACATTTTTTTAGTGATAATGCTATCGGATTTCCCAGGCAAGAATACTGGAGTGTGTTGCCATTTCCTTCTCCAGGGGATATTCCTGACCCAGGGGTCAAACCCATGTCTCCTGCACTGCAGGCGAATTCTTTACCTGCTGAGCCATCACGGAAGCCCAAGGCACTGTCATAGCCTGAATGCTTGTGTCCCCACCCCTACCTCAAATTCACTGTAACTACCTGCAATGTGATAGTATTAGCAAAGAGATGTGGCCCTTGGAAGCTAATTAGGATTAGATGGCAGAAAGTGAAGAGGAACTAAACAACTTCTTGACGAAAGTGAAAGAGGAGAGTGAAAAAGTTGGCTTAAAGCTCAACATTCAGAAAACGAAGATCATGGCATCTGGTCCCATCACTTCATGGCAAATAGATGGGGAAACGGTGGAAACAGTGACTGACTTTATTTTTGGGGGCTCCAAAATCACTGCAGATGGTGATTGCAGCCATGAAATTAAAAGACACTCCTTGGAAGGAAAGTTAGACCAACCTAGATAGCATATTCAAAAGCAGAGACATTACTTTGCCAGCAAAGGTCTGTCTAGTCTAGGCTATGGTTTTTCCAGTAGTCATGTATGGATGTGAGGGTTGGACTGTGAAGAAAGCTGAGAGACAAAGAACTGATGCTTTTAAACTGTGGTGTTGGGGAAGACTCTTGAGAGTCCCTTGGACTGCAAGGAGATCCAGCCAGTCCATCCTAAAGATCAGTCCTGGGTGTTCATTGGAAGGAATGATGCTGAAGCTGAAACTCCAATACTTTGGCCACCTCATGTGAAGAGTTGACTCACTGGAAAAGACTCTGATGTTGGGAGGGATTGGGGGCAGGAGGAGAAGGGGACAACTGAGGATGAGATGGCTGGATGGCATCACTGACTCTATGGACATGAGTTTGGGTGAACTCCAGGAGTCGGTGATGGACAGGGAGGCCTGGCGTGCTGTGATTCATGGGGTTGCAGAGTTGGACACGACTGAGCAACTGAACTGAACTGAACTGAAGACGAAGTGGGTTCTCATGATTGGGATTAGTGATTTCATAAAGTCATGTGACAGCTTGTTTTCCCTCTTTGCTCTCCATCACATGAGGATACAATGAGAAGTCAGCAGTCTGCAACCTATAAGAAGGTCCTCTCTAGAACTCGACCATACTATCAACTTGATCTTACACGTCCAGTCTCCAGAAGTGTGAGAAATAAATTTCTGTTGTTTACAAGCCATACAGTTTATAGTAATACGTTGTACCAGACTGAACTAAGACAGACATTATCAACAAATATTTTTTAAAAGGTATAAATAATAACTCAATACTGGAGATAAAAATGGAATAAAAAATATTCAAAAGTAGGCAGGAAAAGAGGAAAAAAAAGAATAAAGAGTACATGGAACAAACAAAAAAGTCTATCAAAATAGTAAATGGTATCAACTGTTATTATTTTATCCCAATATCAATTACATTAAATATAAATGGAATAAACACACCAATTAAAGATAAACTGCCACAATGAAAGACCTGAATATACTTTTGATAAGAAAGCCACCTGAAAAGTAGAGACACTGATAATCAATATACTAAAAGTAGGACAGAAAAGAATACACGATACAAATTCTAATAAAAAGAAAGCTGGAATGGCTATATCAGACATAGTTCAGTTGTGTCCAACTCTTTGCTACCCCATGGACTGCAGTCCATGGAATTCTCCAGGCCATAGTACTGGAGTGGGTAGCCTTTCCCTTCTCCAGGGGATCTTCCCAACCCAGACATCAAACCCAGGTCTCCCACATTGCAGGCAGATTCTTTACCAGGTGAGCCACAAGGGAAGCCCAAGAAGTAAAGACATCAATACACTAAAGATAATACAATAAAGATAATCAATACACTAAAAGTAGAAGGACAGAAAAGAATACACTATATGAATTTTAATAAAAAGAAAGCTGGAATGGCTGTATCAGACATAGATTTATTACTAGGAAAAGACATTACATAATGATAAACAGGTCAATTCTCCTAAAAACAGTGTCAAATACATGAAATAAATATATATATAGCAACGTAGAAACAAAAAGACAAATTCCCAGTTATAATTGGAGACTCTAACACTTCTTTCTCAATAATCAATAGAAATAGTAGACAGAAAATTAACAGTGAGACGTCTTGAACATTATAAAAAAAACTTGACTTTATTAACACATAGACATTCTGCTCAATGCTAGTGGGAAATGAATTCTTTTAAAGTATACATTAAAGATTCATCAAGGTAGCTCATATTCTGGGTCATAAAACAAACTACAAGAACTAAAATCTTAAGAAGCACATTGTCTAATTGTAATAGAATTAAAATAGAAATCAATAACAGAAAGATATCACATTTTTTTCAAATATTTGGAAATTAAACAATGTACTTTTATATAAACTATGGTCAAACAGGAAGTCACAAGAGAAATTAAGAAACATTTTGATTGAATGAAAGTAGAAACATAAAATGTCAAAATTTGTTGAGTGGAGGTAAAGCAGGGCTTTGAGGGAAATTTATAACATTACTATTGCTTATGTTAGGAAAGAAATATCTGAAATCAATTCTCTAAATTTCACCTTAAGCAAGCAGAAAGATGAGCAAAACAAAGCAAAAACAAGCACCCAGAAGGAATAAACAAATTAAAGAGGATAGATCAATGAAACTGAAAATAGAAAAACAGAAAATCAATGAAACCAAAACTGATTTTCTCAAAGAATAAAATAAATAAGCCTCTGACCAGAATAATCAAGAAACACAAGATACAAACATCAATCTCAGGAATGAGACAGGCAGTGTCACTCTGATTTTAAAGATAGTAAAAGGCTAATTAAGAATAATTATGGAATATTATGAATAGTTTATGTCCATACATATAACTTAGATAAAATGCACAAAGTACTCAAGTAGAAGGAGATATCCTGAAACGTCCTATATCTAGTAAAAAAATTAAATTCTAATTAAAACTTTCCAATAGCATTAGTTTTAATTCATGAAAGTCTTTTTTTTTTTTTTAATTCATGAAAGTCTTTTAATAATTGATTTCTAGCCTGACAACTGAATTTTTACACTTTCCTTTCATTAGAATTTTGATGTTTACCATAATTTATTGAAATAAATTTGTTCCTTTTAATGATTAAAGTATATGAATAGAGTAGGAAAATATCAGGATTTTAGTTATAACAATTAACTAAATGTCTATAGAAAAGCATAGATATATACAAATATTCATTTCACAATAATAAAAAATGAGGTCAGTTTACCACAAGAAAAAAATACATGTGTAATATATTTCTGCCACAATTTTGTTTTATAATAATAATTATTAACAGAATTCTATTTTTTATTGGCTATAAAAGAAAGATTGTCAGGTATTATCAATAAATGATATGAGGTACACAAAGAGGAAGACAATAACAAAACACTGGTAAATCATTTGGAAATTTCTGTTGCCATGGACATTGTTAATTGAAAAAGAGAAAAGAGAACCAATAATAATGAGGTCCACAGGTACCCGACCTATTCACTGGTAACTCGTACCGGGATATTTACTGATAACTCATACTGAGATAAATAAACAAAAATTCAAGCTTTTGCAAGGAAAAATCACAGTGTACAACCATTAGTAGATAACTGATTTAGTTTTCACTTAGTGAAAGATGGCAAACTTTAACTGATCTGGCTTTCAAAGTTGTCTTCTGATAAATCTGGCCTAAATTGACAATTTTAGTATCATCATATTTCTCAGGTAGTATTTGTTTCCACAGATTTTTACCTTAGTTTGGTCACCATCTTTCAGTATGAACTGGAATTAGTTGTCTGGTGATTCTTGTACCAAGCACAAAAATCCAAGCAAATAAGAATTTATCAGGATTTTGGTAAGTCTTCCAAGAATTTTTGGCACAATGTTGAGTTATAATTTACTACTTGATAATTATTGTTTTGGAGAAGGAAATGGCAACCCACTCCAGTATTCTTGCCTGGAGAATCCCAGGGACAGAAAGGCCTGCACATACAGGCTGCTTCTGTCAATTTCTCAGACTTTAAGACTGAACTTTTTAACTTGCATATAATTAGGTCACTCCTTTACCCTATGTATTAGATTCTAAAAGTTTGCCAGCACCTCATTGTGTTAAACCAACTACTCTGCACCTCTTTCTCGGAGAAGGCAATGGCAACCCACTCCAGTACTCTTGCCTAGAAAACCCCATGGACAGAGGAGCCTGGTAGGCTGCAGTCCATGGGGTCGCACAGAGTCGGACATGACTGAAGCGACTTAGCAGCAGCAGCAGCAATTATTGTTTTATTGGGGAAAATGTTAATTTCTCTGAAAAAAATCACTGCATCTTTGATGATTAAAAAGAGCCTTCTGATATCAATCTATTCTTCAATTAGGAGAGAAAAATACTCACGGTTGAGCCCCAATTTCTCGCAGATGATAAAAGAGTTGGGGGAGATAAGTTTGCAGAAGAGTTTCAAACAGCAGACAGAGTGACACAATACCCTGGATACAATAAGTCACAAGAGAAATGCATAGCTTAGTATTTAAAAATGAACTCTGCCATCAAATTACTCAAACAGAAATGAGAAAAAGATGATCAGTATCAGTATTGTTTAAGAGCCAAAGACAGGAAATGCACCAATGAGCTCTAAAACATTAAAAATAAGTTTATCCCTCTTTATGGATATTCACTCTTATAAATATGCCAAGGAGCCTACTTTTTAACAGTGAGGCTCCCTGCCTAAGCTGGCATATAGTAATGTTCAGAATTCAAGAAAAACATCATTTTCTAGAAAGCCTGCTACTCTGTAAGTCATACATTATCACTTAGGCTCAGCAAAATTAGTTTTTTCTGGATGCAGTCCAATTTCCAGGTATTTCTCTAGTGCTGTAGCCACACCCTTACTTTCTTCCTCCATATGCTCCTTTCTTTCAGCTGCCTCACCCACCAGGGAAAATATTTCCTGCTTTTTTTATTCTTTCATCGAAAACTATCCCCAGGGAAAGATTGACTGCTTGAAATTTCTGTCAGGAAGTCATCAAACAAGAATGTTTGATTACTGAGTATAAGGATGGTTTTTAAAAAACTGAAATCTAGTTTTTTTAAAAGGGCATTGTAGAGTACAAAGCAGATGGGTTTTCAAGTGCATTAATTACTTGACAACTCTGAATAAAGTCTTTCTTGCAGTTTAGCATTCCTCAGGGTTGTTCTTTGTAAGAAAGTTCTAATCCTCTTTTTGAGTTTCTAAAGAAGTAAGGCTGTCGTGGTTCTAAACAGTTCAGTCTGGCTGCAAGCCAGAATAGGAGATGACTGCCTGTAAGTCTTTATTTCACTGAATAAAGAAAGGGCAGAGGCAGGGCTGTCCCAATCAGTCAGCTGGAAGAGGACAGCTTAGGGTCAGCATGGAGGCACAGAAGGAATAGCCAGAGTTTTAAAACTTAAAAAAAAAAAATTTTTTTTTAAGTCTAAAGTGTGAAAATAAAACATGAGAGTAAGAAATCTGATGCTAAGTATGACTGATTAGAAAAGAGAATTATTAATATATTTTTGGTTATCCTAGATTAAACATTATTGCAATATAGACACTAAATCGTTATCTCAGAGAGAAGAGACCCATGATAATTTGGTAGCACTTCATTTGCTCATCTGTGACATCCTGGATTTCCGTTACTTGCCAGCTGTCATCAGCAATGTTTGAGAGCAACACTAGAGACAGAGGAAGGTGGACTAGGAATACACAGGATTAAAATGGGGAGGAAGTATGATGAACTGCTATTTAGTTTAGTAGCAGTGTGACAATCTTCTCTTTCAGGAAACTTGGTAGCCCTGACACATTCCAATTTTAATGTTTCTTTGGGAGTGTCAATCAAGTTACTGACAAGCAGACCAAAGCAGGCCCCAAAACAGAAAAAGTATAAATGAAATAAATACTTGTTTTTACTCAGGTTAAGAGGGGTAGGAGTGGGGAGGGAAGATACGATAAAGGATGGGCCAAAATAAAACAGATATGAATATTCAACTCCCAATATGCTTCTCCTTGAATTTCTTGTTAAGGCCAAGGAGCCATCTATTGAATAAACACAAAGAAAATATCTAGTTTGATAAAGGATAATTAGTCAAACATGATATTGAAAAATAAGGGACAAATAAATGTTTAATTTTCATTAACAAAGATGATGATGATGATCATAATGACAATAAAAACAACAGCCACCTATTTACTGAACACCTGCCACGAGCCAAGTACTACCCAAGTGCTTCATACTCTTCTTTACAGCACCACAGAAACTCAGCATTAACCTCATTTCAGAGATAAGGAAACCAATGTTCAAAAATGTAGCCATCTTTGTCAAAGAAAACAATACAGACATTGCTATGCTTATTCTTTCAACATATAAAAGATAATTTAAATGCAAGTGATAAAGGACTTTTTCTTGTCATTATTACTAAAACTATTTAAGTATCAATTTACTCTTTCATTTTTTCCATAGGAAAGCAATGCTTGACAATTTGTTTTTCTTAAGGTAAAAAAGAACAAATCAGAGTCTGGTTTGATCCAATTTTTTATGAACTTACAGAAGGATGAGAAGAGATGGAATGAAGCCTGAAGAAAAAACGCACATACATCTCACGGAATATCTGATACAGTTTGGAAGGTTCATGGTATAGAAAACAAAGTGGTGCAACTGAAAGAACAAGAAAAATTGATTGATAACATTGCGGAACTACTATAATCGAAAAGTAAGTTCACAAACATAAAGGACAAATATTTTATAGTAATAATATTCATTCAAGTTTAAAATCATATATATTCTTTTTTCATGTTGAAAAGGGAATATATGCACATGTAAAAACTGTCATTAAAAATTTTTTTTAATGGGAGTAAATTATAAAATGTTTTATAATCCCAACAGTAGAATAACACAATGGAACCATATAAGGGTATTAAAAATTCAAAGTAACTTTTTAAAATTACATAAAATCTCTTTTTAAATTGAAATAATAACAAAGTGACATCCAGACAATTCATTTTTACTTTGTCCCACAAAGGATCTTTCAAAATTTTTAATTTTTGACATCAGGTAAGTAAAATATAAGATGATTTATGGCTAGTTTTTAGAACTGATGGAATTTGAAAATTAAAATTCTGATTAACAGGCTATTGGTCAACATTGGCATATCCCAATATGTTTCTAGATAGTTTTCATAGGCTTTAAGTAAAACAATTCTAAGAATTTATTTCTCTAATGAATTTTTTGTGTGTGTTTGTGATAACAATCTTAATTAATTTGAATTAAATTATCTTTTGCACTGTTTGTGGCAATTAAGCACAGGTGGGTCAGCTCAACCAAATAGCCCACAGGTGAATGTCAGAAAGTCAGATGTTAAAATCAGATGCCAACCTGACAATATGATTCTTTCATCTGTGAACAGGCAGGAGCCAATGATGTATTTTGTACTCTGAGAACTGTTAGAAAATTTAAACTTCCTGACATTATTAACCGTTCTCTAAATTGCTCAAGTACACCTTTTAAAAACTATTTACTTGAAAAATGCCTGCAGTTGGATTATTAAAATAAAAGGATTAAAGGGCTTACATTTTATTATTAAAGGTAAAAATTTATATTCTTAACCTTGCTAGGTTTTCTATTTTAAATTCCTCACATATTTATAAAAGAGAAATATGCTGGAACGTCACTATAACAACATGTATTATGTTATGAAATTTTGATGGCTCAAGAGAATAAAGCCAAGCGAAGCATAGTGCAAAATTCCCAGACACTCTGAATCCTCTTCGTTGTATGCTGGTTTTAAAACTTTTATATTATGTCATTCACCATGATGGTATGATGCTGAACACCCGAGGATTTGTTTTTTTTTTTTTTTACAAAGAAAAGTGTTAATTTACTGCTGATTCTTTTTACAAAGGTAAACTTTATATTTCTGTTTAGTCTAAAGGTTGGGGAGGAGGAATAGTTGGGACAAGAATCTTCAACAAGTTCATATGTAAAACAGATAAATGAAAAATTAAATGGCATTAAGGGAGAGAGCGTTCTCCTTCTTGCTTATCTTTGTGACGCTTCCTGCATTCCTCATTCAAAGACCTGTGAGGCAGAAAGGTGCTGGGGCGCTCAGACCTGCACACGTGTGTGTCACGTGTGCTTCAGGACGCCCGCACACTTCAGTGTGACTGCTGCTCCGCACACCAGCCAGTCTGAAGAAATCAGGAGCTCACTCGGTGTTGTCCTTCCCTTTGCATGTTTTCTGATCTAGTATTTTTCAAAAAGACTTACGGGAAATAGTTTAGGAATTTCTACAGCTATTAAAACTAAATATCAGTGTGTATTTCTAATTTCTAGTGAATTAGAAAATGGTAAACCACAGAACCATTTTCATGGTATGTTTAACTTCACAAGCAATCATCATCTCAGCAAAATTTTACTTGGACATATAAACAAATACCAAACCCAGTGTTTAACAGTTCACAATAACATTGTTGAATGTGTGGGTGATGCAATATAAAGTGTGAGGTTCATGTTTAAATTTTCTAAAGTGTAATAAAACAGTGAGTATTTTAAAGCCTAACTTACCATACATTGAAAATCCATGAAAAGGGATTACACCTAAAAAAAAAAAAAAAGTATTTCATTTCTATTAGTATACCCACTGAATTATTTTTTAGGTAAACTTTAGGGGATTAAAACCAAAAATAGAGAGCTTTGCTATTTTTGCTTCAACTTTGTTCATGAATGTCAGAAAGACTTAGTGATGGTAACCAACGAAATGATGTGCTTTTTAATAGCTTTAGAGAAGCAATCAAGAGGTTTTCAATACATATCCGGTTAACTTTCTACTGATAAAGCTGAAAATTAAGACTATGAATATATGTGTTACAAAAACAAAACAAGGCAGATCACAGAACCAAGTTTAAGAACTAACTAATGGTCTCAGAAAGTCAATAGATTAAGTCCTTCTTGAAACAACTTCAACCTGTATATTAAATTTGTTAAAAGATAAGTGAGCATTTCAAGGTGCCTCTTGTATAGATATATTCCCTTTAAACTTAACAAAAGTTACATCATAGGATGTGATTTGGAAAAAACATTGGTAGGAATATGGTACAAATTCAGTGTAATCTTTGGCAAGAATTATACAAAAGAACACATCCATTTAAAAGAAATACTTGAAGCCTGACTTGGTGTGCTAAACATCTTGTCACATTCTAAGTGAAAAATTAGAACTTGGACAGCTTAAGTTCAAAACAGAAGTTCTGTAATATATACACCATATCTCTAACACAGTACTAGATCAGGCTGCAAACACAGAAGAAAAATGAGTTTAATATTTTGAAAAATAGTACAGGAATGCTTTATTCATCTGACATTTTCAGAGGCAAAACCATGGTGTCGGCAGAGACTTTAGAGGTCATCTAGAGTAAGTCCTAACAAATGATTGTTCAGTCTCAGTCTAAAACACATTCAGCAATAGGGGACACATTAATTCCCATTGAAACCAGTTAAAATTTTGAACAGGTTTAATTTAGGGGGAGTTATTTCTCATACAGAGTCAAACTCTGGCTCCTAGTAATCCCCACTTACTACTCCTAGTTCTGACCACAAAGGTCAGAATTAGCCTAACTTATCTTCTATGGAAACTTTCAGAAACATTGGAGGACACGGACTGGTCTTTCCCCCACTCCCAACAGCATCACCACCAAGCTGGGTTTTCTGTGTGTGTGTGTGTGTGTTTTCTCGTTGTTCTGAAACTTAATGAGTTCCTTTAACAGTTCCCCAGGTGAAGTGGTCCTGAATAGTTTCTCTATTCTATTCTCCTCTGGACAAATTATAGTTCACCACAGTCAAAGTGATGTGACGGAAGCCTTCAAGCATTTTTCTTCCCTACACAGCCTAGAGCTAAAGCATAGCATACTTGTGCAGTTGTTTCTGACCTAAGTAAAGGGCTATATTCTTATATCTATTACATTTCCTCTTTGGTGAACCATTCCAGTTTGAGACAATCCCGGATCCTCGTCCTGTTATCTAATGTATTCCCTCTTCTTCCTGGGTGTGCATTGCTGGAGAGTTTGATAAATGCACTATGTCCTAATCTAGAGCATCAACAAATGCTGAACGAGATAGAGGACAGGACTTGTCACTAGAGACCTCCTTCCACACTGACAGTAATCCATTGATCAACACCCTACTGAGGTGCACTAAGGGCACAGACCAGGTGTCAAGACAGACTTGGTTGGGTTTATATAGCTCTGTCATTTAAGAACATTGCGTGCCTTGTTTCTTAACTCCCCTAATTCTCCATTTCCTCATCTTGTATATCAGAGATAATACTAGAACTATATAAATGACTAAATGAGAGATAATGACTACAGTTTGGGCTGCCCAGGTGGCTCAGTGGGTAAAGAATCCACCTGCAATACAGGAGATACAGGAGATGAGGTTTCGATTCCTAGGTCAGAAAGATCCCCTGGAGAAGCGCATGGCAACCCACTCCAGTATTTTTGTCTGGAGAATTCCCATGGACAGAGGAGCCTGGTGGGCTACAGTCCATGGGGTCGCAAAGTGTCGGACATGACTGAAGCGATTGACTACACGTGCATATACAACTATAGATTAGCCATTCATAAATAAAGGCAATTATTGATATTATTATTCACAAATTAACTCATATTTCTATGATGATTCTAGAAGTAATTTTATCAAAAGAGAGTATGAGGAAAACAAAATATTATTCTGAACTAGTATGCCAGGCCAACCACCTTTAAAATTTTGTGCAGCATCACTCAAACTTCATAAGATATAATTCTCAGGATCTACCTTTTCCCATTTTCCCCTTGTCTTCCAGAACACAACACAGATTCATGTTGTTCAACTCTGTCTGAATCCCACCATGTTTATCATTTTCCTTACTGATCTCGATGTAATTAGCTTCCCTGTTCTCAGAACTGTCCTACTCTTCAAGCGCTTCACACCCAACTGCAGAATTCATTCCCCCCCACGCTGAGACTGATGCCACTGAAATAAATTCTCTTGCTTGTCTGTTCTTTACTTCAAAGGTGTTGCACACCTTTCATCTTTTTTCTCATTTCCCTTTAGGGAGGTCTTTAGAGGGAGACATCTCCTTTCCCTTTTTCAGAGCTACCATCTTCACCTTTGTTCTTAATCCTGTTTCCTTCACTTTTTCTCACAGAAGTTAAGGTCAGATCTGTGGCTTGTCTATGTGTGGTCTCTGGGCTAAGAATGGATTTTACATTTTTGAAAGATTATTTTAGAAAACAATAAAGAGTATTAAGAAGTAGAGACTGTTTGTGGCCAACAAAATTTTAAATATTTACTAATTGGCCTTTTACAGGAAAAGTTTGCCAACCTCTGCTTTGGAATCCTGTCCCACCGATTTTCCTCCCCCCTCTTTTATGTTCATCATTTAATAAACACGTACTGCGTTTCTACTATGTGCCTGACACTGCTCTGAGATCTGGGGCTTACTTTTTATCAAGGACAGGGAAGTCATGATGAAATAAGAGCACGTATGTCAGACAGTGACAAAGCCATGAAGAGGAGTAATGGAGGCAAGGGGGGTGGAGAGGACAAGGCCGGGGGCGGGAGGCGGTCTTGAGAGGTACTGAAGCTCTGGAGGTGAGAGTCACCTGGGACGGGGTGCCCTGGAGGCCCTGGGCTTCACGTGGTAACTGCCATGAGCCGGGATGTCCCCTGAGACGGACGGCCCAAAGGCAGGGAGCGGTGGCGTCGGCCCTGGGCTTCACGTGGTAACTGCCATGAGCCGGGATGTCCCGAGACGGACGGCCCAAAGGCAGGGAGCGGTGGCGTCGGCCTCCCCTGCTAGTGGAAGAGCAGGGGAGAGGGGCGGCTAGGTCTTATGGAAGTACTCCTCTCTCCAGTCCCTATTTTCACTGCAGCCTCTCAGCCAAAGGCATTATAAACACCTTCACTAATAACAAGAGGAGGAGAAAGAGGACTTGTCCATTTTTTTCCCGGACCTTACATTCCTGTCAAACAAATGTTTAATCTCTCTCCTCTTGAAGTCAAGCTTAATTCGAAAAACATGATCTGAATTAACTTCACTTCCTCATTATGTATCCCCAATTCCTTATAATCTGGTTTCCACTCCTCTCACCCCAACTCCTGATTGCTAACGTCTCCTCTGTTTGTGTGTCCTGCCCCGCAGCAATTGAAAGTCCCTTCTCTAGATTGAGCCCACCAGACCCCGTGCAGATCAGGCTCCTTGTCTCAGAAGCTTCTGCTGCTCAGTTTTTGGTTTTGTTTTGTTGTCTTTTGGGCTAGCTCTCTCTTCTACGCACTTCTTAAATATGGCTACTTTAAGACTCTCTCATACTTGTTTTCTCTTTCCTTCCACTAGCATTCTCCTTATTAACCCATAATTCAACAGTAAAAGCCCAGTTTCCTGCGCCTCCTTCTGGCCTGTCTAGTTCTGTAAACAACTCCTTGTCTCCCTAGGCTTCAAGGAAGAAAGCTTTGCTTTCTAGTCCTCCCTCAGCCCTTATGCCTAAATGTGACTGTGTTCCTTTCTTGTCCCTTTACGATAAAGAAGGCTTAACTCTTCAGGATTCGGCCACTGTCTAACATAGCTTCATTTTTCTTCCCTACGAGCACAATTCTAATCCTGCCAAACTGACTACCACCCTTTCAGCTTCTGGACCTTAGGAAAAGGGCTGTAAATACTCCTCTACACTTGCAGCCACGTCCCAGCCCAACACCTTAGAGATTTTAAACAATACTCCTTCTAGAAAGATCCCCCTGACAGACTCCTACTTTCCATCCCCTATCACTCATTAGTCAGAACTCTTGTGTCAGCTGATTTCCCTGACTGATTGAGGTGCCCCTTCTCCTCTGTGCGCCTAGATAACCCTGCACAATTCTGGCTCCACTTCCTACCTGTGTATACTTAGGTTGCTTATTTCTCCTTTTTCCTTATCCAGTACTGTTCTTAGACCAAGGCAGGGGGACTTGGGAATAAGAGGCCTGTTATAGCCCTTCTCTGACTATACCCCTCACCCAGAATCCATGTCCCTCCTTTCAGACCACAACTCCAAGACTGATATCCCCAACCCAAAGGCCCTTAGCCAGAGTCCAGGGTCTGCACAGCCTCTTCAGTGGAGCCACTCTTCCGATGGATGCTGTCCTCAGGATGGAGAGGTGGTCATTTGTGGAGTATGTGAACAGAGCTTGGACCTGTCTGTCCAGGTACGGGGTAGAGCCATGGTAAGAAGTGGGTGAGAGATACCACAAGCTAGGAACTTCTGAGGAGTCTTAAGCATTCTGAATTTGAAACTCGCCTCCCAAATTGTTATAAAGGTATATTTTTCAAGACAAGAAAACCAAGTAGAATTTACTTAGCAGTTTATTAGCTTGACTTATATAGACTTATAGTAGGTTGGCTTCCAATTGTACTGGGCTTCCCTGTTAGCTCAGTTGGTAAAGAATCCACCTGCAATGCAGGAGACCCTGGTTCAGTTCTTGGGTTGGGAAGATCTGCTGGAGAAGGGATAGGCTACCCACTCCAGTATTCTTGGGCTTCCCTATGGCTCAGCTGGTAAAGAATCTGCCTGCAATGCAGGAGACCTGGGTTTCATCCCTGGGTTGGGAAGATCCCCTGGAGAAGGGAAAGGCTACCCATTCCAGTATTCTTGCCTGCAGAACTCCATGGACTGTACAGCCCATGGGTCGCAGAGTCAGACACAACTGAGTGACTTTCACTTTCACTTTTCAATTGTACACATGGCCTGAACCCTCCAAGTTAGGAACAGACTTTCCTTTATCTGCAAAATGAGGACAATACCAGTGAAGCTGTAAAGATTAAATAAGAGGATGTATGTTACATGCCTAGCACAACACTTGATGCAAAGTCAGAACTTAACGAATGATGTTTTTGTTCTCTTATACTATATTATAATTACTTCTGTTTTTCTCTTCCAATGTAATAAATCACTTGAGTACAAAAACTATTCCTTATTTCTCTCTATCCCCAGAGGCAAGCTTAATGCCCAAAATATAAAAGGTATTCATTCAGTGTTTGTGGAATGAATATATGAAGTCCTAGAGAATCTACCTCTACCGTTTTTCAACTGTTCACTTCCTTCCGACTGCCAGGACTGAGTTCAGGCTCTGATGAACTCTTACCTATAGTCTGTAAGAGCCTCCAAAGTGGTAACCCTTCCCCAAAACTCTCTGCCTTCCAACGAACTATTGTAATGGTTCAGGTTATCTTCTAAAATGTTGATGAGACCATGAAAAAGACCTCTATATCCATCGAGGATTTTCCCCTGACCATTCATCCACACACCAACTATTTGCTGAGTTTCTACTTACCCAATTAACCAATGTTTAAAAACCTACTCCGTAGCCTCTGGAGAAATTAAATTGAATATAACATTTTTTCTATTTATGGAATTCACATTCTAGCTTTATAATATAGGCTAAGTGTCTACAGAGTGAAATTCAAAAACTTTGATCTGGTCTTAACCATTCATGATGGCAATCTGAGATATATCTGCCTCTCCTTTGTCATCTTGATTCTGTACGTGCTGTGGTACAGCCATGCTAGATTACTCATCATCAGAACACATCATGCATTTTCATACTTTGATAGCTTTGAACTTTGTAATTCTGTACAATGAATTGCTTTAATGTCTATCAAAACCTTGCTAAGGATAAGTATAATCTCAGAAAAACATACCACAATTTCTTAATCCTAATTAAATGCTGATTCTTCTGCAAAAATTCTTATGGCACTTTGTTCATATTTCCATCACTATAATTTCACTGTATTTTGTGTTATAATTAACTGTTAATAGATTGTTGCAGAGGGCAGTAAATATGTTTTATTCACCTTTTATGCATTTTATGGTGCCACAAACATGGTTAATAATGAATATACTTTTGCTGAATGTTGCTGCTGCTGCTAAGTCGCTCAGTCGTGTCCGACTCTGTGCGACCCCATAGATGGTAGCCCACCAGGCTCCTCTGTCCCTGGGATTCTCCAGGCAAGAACACTGGAGTGGGCTGTCATTTCCTTCTCCAATGCATGCCTGCATGCTAAGTCGCTTCAGTCGTGTCTGACTATGCAACCCCATGGACAGCAGCCCACCAGGCTCCTCTGTGCATGGGATTCTCCAGGCAAGAATACTGGAGTGGGTTGCCTTTTCCTTCTCTCTTGCTGAATGAGTGAAGGGTAGATGAATAAGTAAATGATGAATAGAGAAGGGGCAGGAAATTTATTGGTCTCTAGTTGGGAGGTGAGGATTTTATTGTGGGCTTATCAAACTAGCTGGATAACTTTAGGAAAGTCATCAAATCTCATGAGCTTCACTAATTGGTTGTCATTAAAAGGGACTAATTGGAAGGCCTGATGTCATTGAAAGGACTAATGCTGAAGCTGAAGCTCCAATACTTAGGCCACCTGATGCAAAGAGCCACCTCATTGGAAAAGACCCTGATGCTGGGAAAGACTGACGGCAGGAGGAGAAGGGACGACAGAAGATGAGATGGTTGGATGGCATCACCAACTCCATGGACATGAGTTTGAGCAAGCTTTGGGAGATAGTAGAAGGACAGGGAAGCCTGCTGTGCTGCAGTCCACAGAGTCACAAAGAGTCAAACCAGACTTAGTGACTGAACAACAAAAAAAGGGACTAAGACGGTCTCCAAAATATCATCAAACTCTAGAATTAACAATTATGTCTAGGGCAAATATAGAAAAATTTGTGAGATCTAAGGAAAACTGAATATATGAGGATTGTATTATGAGAATGGTAACATTCTTTACCAACTTAAAGGTCTTTTAAGGACTTCCCTATAGCTCAGATGGTAAAAAAATCTGCCTGCAATACAGAAGACCCAGATTCAATCCCTGGGTCAGGAAGATCCTCTGGAGAAGGGAATGGCAATCCATTCCAGTATTCCTGCCTGGAGAATCCCACGGACAGAGGAGACTGGTGGGCTATAATCTGTGGGGTCGAAAAGAGTCGGATACAACTAAGCAAGTAACACTACTACTATTACTACTACTAGTCTTTTGCTTTCTAAAAACAAAAAATTGAAAACCAGATTAGATACACGCTGAAGGTCAATATTCTTAATGACACTATAGCTACCAGCTTTAGTTCAAGGGAACACTTGCTGCTGCTGCTGCTGCTAAGTCTCTTCAGTCGTGTCCGACTCTGTGCGACCCCATAGACTGCAGCCCACCAGGCTCCCCCGTCCCTGGGATTCTCCAGGCAAGAACACTGGAGTGGGTTGCCATTTACTTCTCCAATTCATGAAAGTGAAAAGTGAACGTGAAGTTGCTCAGTCGTGTCCAACTCTTAGCGATCCCATGGACTGCAGCCTACCAGGCTCCTCCATCCATGGGAACACTGAGGAGGGCCCAAAGATGAGTTTTCTTCTTTAATCTCTCCCTCTGTTTATATCTTTGGTTAAGTCTCTTTTTTCTCTTGTGAACACCCATCTTTTTCTATCTTCCCTAAATACAGCTTTGTTTTCTTTTCTTTTCTTTTTTTTTTCATATTGACACACTACTTTTATTGTCTCTAAATACAATTATGAGGGTGATTTCCAAGCATTTGGTATCAGTCTCAGCTCTGCAATTCCCATTTTCTTTTCTTTTTTTTTTAGATTTTATTTTTAAACTTTACAATATTGTATTAGTTTTGCCAAATATCGAAATGAATCCGCCACAGGTATACCTGTGTTCCCCATCCTGAACCCTCCTCCCTCCTCCCTCCCCATACCCTCCCTCTGGGTCATCCCAGTGCACCAGCTCCAAGCATCCAGTATTGTGCATCGAACCTGGACTGGCGACTCATTTCATACATGATATTGTACATGTTTCAATGCCATTCTCCCAAATCTCCCCACCCTCTCCCTCTCCCACAGAGTCCATAAGACTGATCTATACATCAGTGTCTCTTTTGCTGTCTCGTACACAGGGTTATTGTTACCATCTTTCTAAATTCCATATATATGCGTTAGTATACTGTATTGGTGTTTTTCTTTCTGGCTTACTTCACTCTGTATAATAGGTTCCAGTTTCATCCATCTCATTAGAACTGATTCAAATGTATTCTTTTTAATGGCTGAGTAATACTCCATTGTGTATATGTACCACAGCTTTCTTATCCATTCATCTGCTGATGGGCATCTAGGTTGCTTCCATGTCCTGGCTATTATAAACAGTGCTGCGATGAACATTGGGGTACACGGAAATAATTTTAAAAGTTCATCTTCGTCTAATCATGTTAACATGTGAAAGAAAAACCAAGCAAGAAAAATAAGTTCATCAATAGAGCCATATCTTGATACCTTACAGAAATAGAAATATGTATTATATCCTTCTAAAAACTAAATATCATACAGTATACTATAGCATATATGTGGAATTTAGAAAGATGGTAACGATAACCCTGTATGCAAGACAGCAAAAGAGACACAGATGTATAGAACAGTCTTTTGGACTCTGTGGGAGAAGACGAGGGTGGGATGATTTGAGAGAATAGCATTGAAACAGGTATATTATCATATGTGAAACAGATCACCAGTCCACGTTCGATGCATGAGACAGGGTGCTCACTGGTGGTGAGCACCAGGTTGGTGCACTGGGATAACCCAGAGGGATTGGATAGGGAGGGAGGTGGGAGGGGGGCTAAGGATGGGGACCACATGTACACCCATGGCTGATTCATGTCAATGTATGGCAAAAACCACCACAATATTGTAAAGTAATTAGCCTCCAATTAAAATAAATATAAAAAAATAAAAACAAAAACTAAATATCAAAGCCGGGTGCTATTAAACAAAACCCCTATATTCTCATTAAAAAACACTTTTTACTTTCTTTGTTCAGTACTGCAGAAACATTTGAGCAGGCAAATTAAGGTAGAAAACAATGAAGATGTTACTATCATTATCTTTGTCTGCTACAGATAATAATTACAGATGTCCTAAGTGTAGGAACACCTTAATCAAGACAGAGCACTTTTCATTATGAAGCATAGAGTGAATAAATTAGTCAACTGCCAAACAGCAAAAAGGAATGCTGTTTAAGATGACTCATGATTAATCACACTTTTACCACATTTCCCCCAAGTTCTGAAATCTATAGTTGGTGTATAAACAGCTAGGTTATAAGATATTTGAGGCAAGGGCCACAATTCATACTGAGTATTATCTTCAGCATCCAGCATAGTCTTCTACAAGTGAGATGCTCAATATATGCTGTTAATGATGGGAATTTAAGCAATTATAATCATATACTTATATATGATATAAAAGTATAAGATATATATATTATATATGATATTAAATATATATCACATACATATGAATACGTATGTATACATATATACATATCATACATGTGTACATATAAATATATATCATATACATATGATATTAAATTATATCATATGATATATTATATACGATATAGCTTATATATGATATTAACGTATAAGATTCATTTATCAGATCAGATCAGTGGCTCAGTTGTGTCCGACTCTTTGCGACCCCATGAATCGTAGCATGCCAGGCCTCCCTGTCCATCACCAACTCCCGGAGTTCACTGAGACTCATGTCCATCGAGTCAGTGATGCCATCCAACCATCTCATCTTCTGTCGTCCCCTTCTTCTCTTGCCCCCAATCCCTCCCAGCATCAGAGTCTTTTCCACTGAGTCAACTCTTCGCATGAGGTAGCCAAAGTACTGGAGTTTCAGCTTTAGCATCATTCCTTCCAAAGAAATCCCAGGGCTGATCTCCTTCAGAATGGACTGGTTGGATCTCCTTGCAGTCCAAGGGACTCTCAAGAGTCTTCTCCAACACCACAGTTCAAAAGCATCAATTCTTCGTCTCTCAGCTTTCTTCACAGTCCAACTCTCACATCCATACATGACCACAGGAAAAACCATAGCCTTGACTAGACGAACCCTTGTTGGCAAAGTAATGTCTCTGCTTTTGAATATGCTATCTAGGTTGGTCATAACTTTCCTTCCAAGGAGTAAGCGTCTTTTAATTTCATGGCTGCAGTCACCATCTGTAGTGATTTTGGAGCCCAGAAAAATAAAGTCAGCCACTGTTTCCCCATCTATTTCCCATGAAGTGATGGGACCAGATGCCATGATCTTCGTTTTCTGAATGTTGAGCTTTAAGCCAACTTTTTCACTCTCCACTTTCACTTTCATCAAGAGGCTTTTTAGTTCCTCTTCACTTTCTGCCATAAGGGACATGGACATCACCAGATGGTCAACACCGAAATCAGATTGATTATATTCTTTGCAGCCAAAGATGGAGAAGCTCCATACAGTCAGCAAAAACAAGACCAGGAGCTGACTGTGGTTCAGACCATGAACTCCTTATTGCCAAATTCAGACTTAAATTGAAGAAAGTAGGGAAAACCACGAGACCATTCAGGTATGACCTAAATCAAATCCCTTATGATTATACAGTGGAAGTGAGAAATAGATTTAAGGGCTTAGATCTGATAGATAGAGTGCCTGATGAGCTATGGAATGTGGTTCGTGACATTGTACAGGAGACAGGGATCAAGACCATCCCCATGGAAAAGAAATGCAAAAAAGCAAAATGGCTGTCTGGGGAGGCCTTACAAATAGCTGTGAAAAGAAGAGAAGTGAAAAGCAAAGGAGAAAAGGAAAGATACAAACATCTGAATGCAGAGTTCCAAAGAATAGCAAGAAGAGATAAGAAAGCCTTCTTCAGCGATCAATGAAAAGAAATAGAGGAAAACAACAGAATGGGAAAGACTAGGGATCTCTTCAAGAAAATCAGAGATACCAAAGGAACATTTCATGCAAAGATGGGCTCGATAAAGGACAGAAATGGTATGGACCTAACAGAAGCAGAAGATATTAAGAAGAGATGGCAAGAATACACAGAAGAACTGTACAAAAAAGAGCTTCACGACCCAGATAATCACGACGGTGTGATCACTGACTTAGAGCCAGACATCCTGGCATGTGAAGTCAAGTGGGCCTTAGAAAGCACCACTACAAACAAAGCTAATGGAGGTGATGGAATTCCAGTTGAGCTATTTCAAATCCTGAAAGATGATGCTGTGAAAGTGCTGCACTCAATATGCCAGCAAATTTGGAAAACTCAGCAGTGGCCACAGGACTGGAAAAGGTCAGTTTTCATTCCAATCCCAAAGAAAGGCAATACAAAGAATGCTCAAACTACTGCACCATTGCACTCATGTCACATGCTGTAAAGTAATACTCAAAATTCTCCAAGCCAGGCTTCAGCAATATGTGAACCGTGAACTTCCTGATGTTCAAGCTGGTTTTAAAAAAGGCAGAGGAACCAGAGATCAAATTGCCAACATCTGCTGGATCATGGAAAAAGCAAGAGTTCCAGAAAAACATCTATTTCTGCTTTATTGACTATGCCAAAGCCTTTGACTGTGTGGATGACAATAAACTGTGGAAAATTCTGAAAGGGATGGGAATACCAGACCATCTGATCTGCCTCTTGAGAAATCTGTATGCAGGTCAGGAAGCAACAGTTAGAACTGGACATAGAACAACAGACTGGTTCCAAATAGGAAAAGGAGTTCGTCAAGGCTGTATATTGTCACCCTGTTTATTTAACTTATATGCAGAGTACATCACGAGAAACGCTGGACTAGAAGAAACACAAGCTGGAATCAAGATTGCCGGGAGAAATAATAATAACCTCAGATTCATTTATGAATAAGCAATTAATATATAATTATAAGAGGCTCTCAATAACTCCATGTTGAAATTACAAATGGCCCACAAAGTCATACAGACATGAATTTGGGTCTTGTGTATCTCCAGGAAAGTTACTAACACTCTGAGTCTCTATTTGCATTTTTAGAAGTGAGGTTAAATAATACTACCTTCACTGGGCTGTATAGTACTAAAGCACCAGTGAGTTAATGTATTCAAAGCGCATCACAGTATAGTATATAGTACACAGCCAGTGCTCACTAATTATAGTATATTTTGTACTATAAAGGGAGAGTACCACACTTGCGCATCAGCTTAAACCTAAGAAAATCTTTCTTTCATCAGTATTAAATAGAGGTTCACTTCTGCTTAATCAAGATTAACCTGGGCTTAAGATTCCAGAAAAGTGTACATAGACTGCTCTGTTGACAAAGGATAAAGTCAGATTCTGACACACAAAAGTAGGAGGCCTAAGAAGCAATGAATTCATTAACACTCTAGGGCACATACCACCTAAAACATTTCTTTGATCTCAAAGCCTGTCATGTTCTTGGCCAGTTTTTCAAAATCCTTTCCTTTGCCTCTCACCACTTCAGTGTTTCAACGGTCAAGTTTCATCCACCTGGCCTTCATCCAAGAGTGTACTTCAAACGGGCATCGGGATGCTTGGGACACCATTTCTAATCTGGCCTCAGAGTTCTGCGAGTCTGCTATGAATGGTTATTTTAAGATCCTAGCCTACCTTTGGAGAAGGCAATGGCACCCCACTCCAGTACTCTTGCCTGGAAAATCCCATGGACGGAGGAGCCTGGTAGGCTGCAGTCCATGGGGTCGCTAAGAGTCAGACATAACTGAGCGACTTCACTTTCACTTTTCACTTTCACGCACTGGAGAAGGAAATGGCAACCCACTCCAGTGTTCTTGCCTGGAGAATCCCAGGGACGAGGGAGCCTGGTGGGCTGCCGTCTATGGGGTCACACAGAGTCGGACACGACTGAAGCGACTTAGCAGCAGCAGCAGCCTACCTTTATCTAACTGAAGAAAGCCTAAATTATTAACTGCCTACTCCATTCAACAGAATTGGCAAAACTAATACAATTTGTAAAGTTTAAAAATAAAATTTAAAAAAAAAAAAGAAAAAAAAAGGTTTGATAGAATTCTCCTGTGGGGAAAAAAAAAAAGAAATAACTTTATAAAGTAATGATTCAATGGGCCTTTGACATAGCCCAGAGTGGTAAACATCATCAACAAAAATAAATCTTAAACTGGATGAGATATAAATAGTAAATATGACTCAGAAAATACCCCAAATTATTAACATGCTTTGCACTTACTAAATATTTTCCCTTAATTTTCTCATTGTCTCTATTAATATTTAGCATTTATACTTGTACCATAATACTAACATCCGATTCACTTTAACACCACTTCAGTTGAAAGCAAATTTTTACTCTCTTTCACTTGGGATTACTCAGTACAGCTTATTTAATTCATTTGCTGAAATAATCATTTCCTTTGTTTATTCTCATCCCACATGTAGCCTACAGGTCAGTAAGTGTAAGCACTAGGACAGTGCTCAAATCGTTTTCTACTATTTCTGCTATCTTTCTGAATTGGAATTTCAGAATATGATTTTGTTACTTTATTTTGGTAGTTAAAAGTTCCCCAAACATCAGAGCATAATCATATTTAAATATACCTCTAGAAATCATATTTTAAACAATCAGTTTTTCAGATAATGTCCAAAGTTACACATGAAATTAGATTAAGATGTTTTTAATTTAGATAACAAAGTATATTGTTATTTATCAACCTGACAAGATTTAAACTGATATATTTTTGTTATTTCTTCCAAGAATCTTTCCTGAGAAGGCTCTGAGTTTTTGTTTCTGCCTGACTTCTGGGCTCTATGCAAGCAGGAAGTGAAAGCTAAGGAAGAGCTGTAAATGGCCTAAGCCTTGGCAGACTCTCTCCATGGTTTAATCAGCAAAGACTGGGAAATTTTTTTTTGGTTTGAGAAGGAAATCTCTGTCAAATTTCTAACTGGTCACTAAGCTAACAGAACAGAGACTTCACAGGGCACTCAATACAAAAAAAGATAACCTTTACAAAAGCAGTTCAGAAAAGGCATAAACAATAACAGCCCACAACAGCAGCAAGTTCTGGGAAGGGAGAAAATCTGATTTTCAGAGTTAGCACATTGAGAGTCCCTTGGACTGCAAGGAGATCCAACCAGTCCATTCTGAAGGAGATCAGCCCTGGGATTTCTTTGGAAGGAATGATGCTAAAGCTGAAACTCCAGTACTTTGGCCACCTCATGCGAAGAGTTGACTCATTGGAAAAGACTCTGATGCTGGGAGGGATTGGGGGCAAGAGGAGAAGGGGACGACAGAGGATGAGATGGCTGGATGGCATCACTGACTCGATGGACATGAGTCTGAGTGAACTCTGGGAGTTGGTGGGGGACAGGGAGGCCTGGCATGCTGCGATTCATGGGGTCGCAAAGAGTCGGGCATGACTGACTGAACTGAACTGAATAGTCAAGATATCCGGTTATCAACAACAAAAAAATTATTATGCATGCAAATAAATAAGGAAATATAATCCATTCACAGGAAAACAATAAATTAATAGAAACTGCCCCTAAGGAAGCCCAGACATTGGACTTACTAGATAAAACTTTAGAGTGACTGTCTCCCTATCTGACCTGGCCCCTGGCCCCTGGCCCGTTTACCTCTCCTGCCTCATCTTGTGCCAACTTCTGTTTTGCTCACTGTCATCAGTCACAGTGACCATCTATTATTCTTTAGATCATCGAGTATGCTACTCTCAGGCCTTTAAAAATGCTGTGCGTTCCCCATGGGGTGTGCTCTCCTTCTTCGCGCGTGGCTCCTCTGCATATTCTGGGCTCTGTTCACATTCTACCTCCCTAGAGGCATTTCTCCTGACGCCGTTCTCTATAACAGCTGTGCCCTCCCCACCTCCCTACCTCCTATCAATTTCTGTTCCCTTTAATTGTTCACGTCATCACTTTCTGAAATTATTTTCAGTTATTTACGTTAGCTACTTGTTCCCTTATGGCAGAAGGTGAAGAGGAACTAAAGAGCCTCTTGATGAAGGTTAAAGAGGAGAGTGAAAAACCTGGCTTTAAACTCAACATTCAAAAAACTAAGATCACGGCATCTGGTCCCTCACTTCATGGCAAATAGATGGGGTAACAGTGGAAACGGTGACAGACTTTATTTTCTTAGGCCCCAAAATCACTGCAGATGGTGACTGTAGCCATGAAATTAAAAAACACTTACTCCTTGGAAGAAAAGCTATGACCAACCTAGACAGCGTATTAAAAAGCAGAGACATTACTTTGCCAACAAAGGTCCGTCTAGTCAAGGCTATGGTTTTTCCAATAGTGATGTATGGATGTGAGAGTTGGACCATAAAAAGAAGGCTGAACACTGAAGAATTGATGCTTTTGAACTGTGGTGTTGGAGAAGACTCTTGAGAGTCCCTTGGACAGCAAAAAGACCAAACCAGTCAATCCTAAAGGAAATCAACCCTGAGTATTCTTTGGAGGGACTGATACTGAAGCTGAAGCTCCAATACTTTGTCCACCTGATGCAAAGAGCTGACTCACTGGAAAAGATAGAAGACGGAGGAGAAGGAGATGACAAAGGATAAGATGGTTGGATGGCATCACCAATTCAATGGACATGAGTTTGAGCAAGCTCTGAGAGATGGTGAAGGACAGGGATGCCTGGCGTGCTGCAGTCCATGGGGTCACAAAGAGTCGGACACAACTGAGCGACCAAACAACAGCAGCAGCAACACTTGTGTACTTGTTTATAGGATGTTTATAGGATGTCTCCCTCCCAACGTCAAGGTCCTTGGCAGCAGGTACTTTATCTTTGCCCTTTACTGTGGTTCACCCACCTAGGAGAGGGAGCCAGAACAGGGCCAAATAAGTATTCATTAAATGAATAGGGACAAGTTACACATGTTGAAATAAAAATAAAAACAAGAAAAACTTAAAAATTTCCCATGATGAGTCTCCTCCAGCTCAGAAATTTTTGCTCACTGGTTGTCTAATGAACCTACTAGAGAAAGTCTTTCCACTGTAATGTCCAGTGCCACAGGGGCCTGTTATTTATTTCCATCCTAGGAAAGGAGACCACAGGAGGGGAAACAAGTGAGCAAACCTCTGCCCCCTTTTAAGCACCTGCCAGGTCAGGGATGGAGGGTGTGTCTGTGAGCTGCAGGCAAAGCTCTCTGGGTGAGGCCCTGTGACCATGAAGGCCAGGCCACTTTTGATGGTGGTGGTGGCAGAGGTATCCTTGAGAGTTCAAAGTAATCCTGTCTTTGGCAGAGGTTGAAAATAGGGCAGGTAATATAAAAATGTTGCTTAGTATTGCCTTAAGAGTAAACGCACAGAGACTGACTGCTCCCTGTCTCTTTTTATCTGAAATTTCAGACTCAATCCTCAGAGAAGAGTCCTCTCTGATTCTGGTAAGGTTCTAAAACAACCTGAGAAAAGAAGTGATCCTTAAGTATTAAGTTTATGAACAGCTGTGGGTTTACTTCATTAAGCATTAAGCTATTTTTTTTCCTGGATGAGACTGTTTCTAGGACCTATTACATACACTTACCTTTTCAATCTCAGTTCCCTGGTGGCTCAGACGGTAAAAGAGTCGGCCTGCAATGCAGGAGAGCAGGTTCAATCCCTGATGTTGACCCTGACGCTGGGAAAGAACCTGATCCTGGGAAAGATTGAAGGCAGGAGGAGATGGGGATGACAGAGGATGAGATGGTCAGATGGCATCACTGACTCAATGGGCATAAGTTTGAGCAAGCTCTGGGGGATGGTGAAGGACAGGGAAGCCTGGTGTGCTGCAGGCCATGGGGTCGCAAAGACTCGGACACGACTGAGAGACTGAACAACAACAACCTTTTCAATGGGGCTTCCCTGGTGGCTCAGATGGTGAAGGTAAAGAATCTGCCTACATGCAGAGTCCTGGGTTTGATCTCTGGGTCTCAAAGATCCTCTGGAGAAGGGAATGGCAATCCACTTCAGTATTCTTGCCTAGAGAATTCCATGGACAGAGGAGCCTGACTGGCTACAGACAGTCCTTGGGGTCACAAAGAGTAGGACACAACTGAGTGACTAACACACACACCTTTTCAATATATAAACCCCTTAATTTTCTAAAAGATACTCAATGAATTCAGTAATGTTTTTCTGAGGTAGTGGGACATGGTGATTAAGAATATTGCTTCTGGCACTTCCCTGGTGGCTCAGTGGAAAAGAATCTGCCTGCCAATGCAGGAGAACAGGGTTCAGTCCCTGGGCTGGGAAGATCCCACATGCTGCAGAGCAACTAAGCCCGTGCGCCAGTTACTGAGCCCAAGTGCTCTAACTGCTGAAGCACCTAGAGTCTGTGCTCTGCAACAAGAGAAGCCACTGCAATGAGAAGCCTACACCCTGCAACTTGAGAGTAGCCCCCACTTGCAGCAACTAGAAAAAAAAAGCCCACATAGCCATGAAGACCCAGCACAGCCAAAAATAAATAAATAAAATTAAAAAAAAGAATATTGCTTATGGACTCTGTGGGAGAGGGAGAGGGTGGGAAGATTTGGGAGAGTGGCATTGAAACATGTAAAATATCATGTAAGAAACGAGTTGCCAGTCCAGGTTCGATGCACGATGCTGGATGCTTGGGGCTGGTGCACTGGGACGGCCCAGAGGGAAGGTATGGGGAGGGAGGAGGGAGGAGGGTTCGGGATGGGGAACACATGTATACCTGTGGTGGATTCATTTTGATATTTGGCAAAACTAATACAATTATGTAAAGTTTAAAAATAAAATAAAATTAGAAAAAAAAAAAAAAGAATATTGCTTCTGAAGTCAAACAGCTTGCATTCAAAGCCGGGCTTTGCCACTGGGCAAGTTAACACTGTGCCTCAGCTCCTCTATCTGTAAGTAGGGATAATACTAGTAGTAAGTTGGCTGAGAAGGTTCTTGTACGGATTAAATGAATTAAAACATATAATGTATGTAGTGCACTCCCTACTACATAGTTCTGCATGGAAAATGTTAGCTGATACTGATGACTACTGTTATTATTGTTGCTATAACAATATTTTTTTCTTGGTGCCTTAAGCTCATTATAAAAGTCTCAAATTAATATATGTGTTACAACCTAATGATACTTTTTTAAAGGGAAGAGGGCTATTGGCTTTTACATAAAATGGTCCCAGACTGATTTGCAGGTGTGCTTTTATATGCTGTTTTATAGCTTTTCTATTTTCCTTTGCGAGGTCTCTGATTTTCACTTCTACTGTTGTTAGTCATTCTCCAATCTATATCAGCTTCTTTTCATTCTTTTTTTTTACAGGGGTATGCTGCTGCTGCTGCCAAGTCGCTTCAGTCGTGTCCGACTCTGCGACCCACCAGACAGCAGCCCACCAGGCTCCCCTGTCCCTGGGATTCTCCAGGCAAGAACACTGGAGTGAGTTCAGTTCAGTTCAGTTCAGTCGCTCAGTCGTGCCTGACTCTTTGTGACCCCATGAATTGCAGCACGCTAGGCCTCCCTGTCCATCACCAACTCCCGGAGTTCACTCAGACTCATGTCCATCGAGTCAGTGATGATATCCAGCCATCTCATCCTCTGTTGTCCCCTTCTCTTCCTGCCCCCAATCCTTCCCAGCATCAGAGTCTTTTCCAATGAGTCAACTCTTCCCATGAGGTGGCCAAAGTACTGGAGTTTCAGCTTTAGCATCATTCCTTGCAAAGAAATCCCAGGGCTGATCTCCTTCAGAATGGACTGGTTGGATCTCCTTGCAGTAAGGGACTCTCAAGAGTCTTCTCCAACACCACAGTTCAGAAGCATCAATTCTTTGGTTCTCAGCCTTCTTCATAGTCCAACTCTCACATCCATACATGACCACAGGAAAAACCATAGCCTTGACTAGACAGACCTTTGTTGGCAAAGTAATGTCTCTGCTTTTGAATATGCTATCTAGGTTGGTCATAACTTTCCTTCCAAGGAGTAAGCGTCTTTTAATTTCATGGCTGCAGTCACCATCTCCGGTGATTTGGGAGCCCCAAAAATAAAGTCAGCCACTGTTTCCTCTGTTTCCCCATCTATTTCCCATGAAGTGATGGGACTGGATGCCATGATCTTCGTTTTCTGAATGTTGAGCTTTAAGCCAACTTTTTCACTCTCCACTTACACTTTCATCAAGAGGCTTTTGAGTTCCTCTTCACTTTCTGCCATAAGGGTGGTGTCATCTGCATATTTGAGGTTATTGATATTTTTTCTGGCAATCTTGATTCCAGCTTGTGTTTCTTCCAGTCCAGCGTTTCTCATGATGTACTCTGCATATAAGTTAAATAAGCAGGGTGACAATATACAGCCTTGATGAACTCCTTTTCCTATTTGGAATCAGTCTGTTGTTCCACGTCCAGTTCTAACTGTTGCTTCCTGACTTGCATACAGATTTCTCAAGAGGCAGGTCAGGTGGTCTGGTATTCCCATCTCTTTCAGAATTTTCCACAGTTTATTGTCATCCACACAGTCAAAGGCTTTGGCATAGTCAATAAAGCAGAAATAGATGTTTTTCTGGAACTCTCTTGCTTTTTCCATGATCCAGCAGATGTTGGCAATTTGATCTCTGGTTCCTCTGCCTTTTCAAAAACCCATAAACCAAGTTTGTTAGGCATGTGTGTCAAATAAAAGCTAATATATGCTAAACTAAGTTGGAAAAGCTCTTCTATGAATAGAGGAAAGGAACTTGATTCCATGGACATCTCATCTGGCCCTTCAGAGATAATTATTTTTTATTTCTCAATCCTTATATAACTATAAAATTAAGTTTCTGGGGAGACAGATGTAACAAAGGTTATACATACATGTTAAAAGTAAAAAGCCTCTAAATTGGCTTTTTAAATACTCATTAAAGTCCCATCACTTCATGGCAAATAGATGGGGAAACAGTGGAAACAGTGTCAGACTTTATTTTTCTGGGCTGCAAAATCACTGCAGATGGTGATTGCAGCCATGAAATTAAAAGATGCTTACTCTTTGGAAGGAAAGTTATGACCAACCTAGATAGCATATTCAAAAGCAGAGACATTACTTTGCCAACAAAGGTCCGTCTAGTCAAGGCTATGGTTTTTCCAGTAGTCATTATGGATGTGAGAGTTGGACTGTGAAGAAGGCTGAGTGCTGAAGAATTGATGCTTTTGAACTGTGGTGTTGGAGAAGGCTCTTTAGAGTCCCTTGGACTGCAAGGAGATCCAACCAGTCCATTCTGAAGGAGATCAGCCCTGGGATTTCTTTGGAAGGAATGATGCTAAAGCTGAAACTCCAGTACTTTGGCCACTTCATGCGAAGAGTTGACTCATTGGAAAAGACTCTGCTGCTGGGAGGGATTGGGGGCAGGAGGAGAAGGCAACGACAGAGGATGAGATGGCTGGATGGCATCACCAACTTGATGGACATGAGTTTGAGTGAACTCCGGGAGTTGGTGATGGACAGGGAGGCCTAGCGTGCTGCAGTTCATGGGGTTGCAAAGAGTCGGACACAACTGAGTGACTGAACTGAACTGAAAGTCCTACTATAATGAGATCCTGGAGGAACAAAAATGAATGCTACAGTCCTGAACCTCACAAGGCCTGCAATGTAGAGGGGGTGATAAAGCATATACAATCAATGCCAAGAAAATACAATATGAGATAGCAAAGATTTTCACGTTGGGTACTATAAGAGTCTAGAAGAATGGCCCTTAACCTCACCTGGGGATCCAGGGAAAGGTTCCTGAAGAGGATCATGCCTGAGCTGAACCTGGAGGGCAGCCAGGTGAAGAAAGGCTGAGTGGGCTATTGCAATCACAGGACCAGGCGAGGTAATGAGGCAGGAAGCAGCATACTGCTTCTGTGAGAGTATGCTTGTGCAAAGAGTTACTAATTTGATATTTTGTGATTTTTAAAAAAGTAAAATAGGAAATTGTGAGAAATGAAGCTAGGAGTTAGACTGAATAGGAGCCAGAGTCAAGAGGGACCTTCTTATGCTTCCTTAGAGGTTTGGGTATTGCTTATAAAGAAATGCAGAGCCATTAAGAAACTTTAGGGAGAAAAATGACAAATTTCAGATTTTCCTTTTAGATATACAACTCAGACAGCACTGCGAAAAACAGAACAAGGCTAGAAAAGCCTAGAGGAAGGGAAATCAGTTAGGTGTCTCAGTTCTGTTCAGTTCAGTCACTCAGTCGTGTCCGACTCTTTGCAACCCCATGAACCGCAGCACACTAGGCCTCCCTGTCCATCACCAATTCCTGGAGTCCACCCAAACCCATGTCCATTGAGTCGGTGATGCCATCCAACCATCTCATCCTCTGTCATCCCCTTCTCCTCCTGCCCTCAATCTTTCCCAGCATCAGAGTCTTTTCCAATGACTCAGCTCTTCACATCAGGTGGCCAAAGGATTAGAGTTTCAGCTTCAACATCAGTCCTTCCAATGAATACCCAGGACTGATCTCCTTTAGGATGGACTGGTTGGATCTCCTTGCAGTCCAAGGGACTCTAAAGAGCCTTCTTCAACACCACAGTTCAAAAGCAGCAATTCTTCGGCGCTCAGCTTTCCTTTGTAGTCCAACTCTCACATCCATACATGACCACTGGAAAAACCATAGCCTTGACTAGACAGACCTTTGTTGATAAAGTAATGTCTCTGCTTTTTAATATGCTGTCTAGGCAAAGAGTCGGACACGACTGAGCAACTGAACTGAACTGAACTTAACTGAGGTTGGTCAGTTACTTACTCCAAGCAGTAAGCGTCTTTTAATTTCATGGCTGCAGTCACCATCTGCAGTGATTTTGGAGCTCAAAAAAATGAAGTCTGACACTGTTTCCCCATCTATTTGCCATGAAGTGATGGGACCGGATGCCATGATTTTAGTTTTCTGAATGTTGAGCTTTAAGCCAACTTTTTCACTCTCCTCTTTCACTTTCATCAAGAGGCTCTTTAGTTCTTCTTCACTTTCTGCCATAAGGGTGGTGTCATCTGCATATCTGAGGTTATTGATATTTCTCCTGGCAATCTTGATTCCAGCTTGTGCTTCCTCTAGCCCAGCGTTTCTCACGATGTACTCTGCGTCTGCTGCTGCTAAGTCGCTTCAGTCATGTCCGACTCTGTGCGATCCCATAGACAGCAGCCCACCAGGCTCCCCCGTCCCTGGGATTCTCAAGGCAAGAACGCTGGAGTGGGTTGCCATTTACTTCTCCAATGCATGACAGTGAAAAGTGAAAGTGAAGTTGCTCAGCCGTGTCCAACTCTTAGCGACCCCATGGACTGTAGCCCACCAGGCTCCTCCATCTATGGGATTTTCCAGGGAAGAGTACTGGAGTGGGGTGCCATTGTCTTCTCCGAGTCTGTATCTACTGGTGTCTAAAGGCTGAATGAGGGCAAGGTAGTAGTTATGATGATGCCATGAGGGTCCCAGATGGGTTTTGAAGATAAAATTGGAATATCCTCATGATTTGTTGGAGGAAGAGGATCCATGACTGAAAAGAATCATGATGACTACCAGATGTTAGGCCTTGAATGACTGGCAGGCACACTTAAGTGAGAGAGAAACAGTTCAGTATTTGGGTTTTTATTGTTATTGTTCTGTTTTTTTAAATTTAATTTTGCTTTTTTTTTTCTTTTATAAATATGAAAGTTAATTTACTTCAGCTTAAGACATGTTAAGTTTGAGTTAAATAATGTAGAAGTCAGAACTGAATTAACAGATAGAAGAGCAATTAACAAACAGAAGCAAGAGAGCAGATAAGAAGTCCTAGGAAAATGTTTGCAAAGAAGAGCTGCATGGGGAAAACCAAGAGGAGCAGCAGAAGTCGGGCGGGGTGGGCCGCTGGAACTGCAGCGCTCAAGGAGGGGCAGAGGAGGGGGCCCGGGACAGAAGTGGGAGGCACAAGGAGGCAGCCTGTGCTTTCTCGGCGCTGTCTGTGAGCTTCATGTGGGCTGGTCAGTAAGGAAGCTAAGCCCGGCGTGTAAGTCGCATCTGCTGAGCACTCACTACACATCCAACTGTGCTGTTTCATACAGTGTATCTCCTTTAATCTGTTACCCATGTGCTATAGATGACGAATCAAGTCTGGCGAAATGCATAACTTACCCAAGGTCATAGGGTGAGCTGCAAGAACTGGGATCTGAACCCAGGTCTACAGGATTACAAAGGCCACGGTCTTAACTCTGCTGGAGTGAAATAAATTCTTCAGGATGCCACTTTATATTATCATAATAAGGACTGCTATATAGTGCTTTTCCAAGGAGCATATCTTTAAAACTAAGAATTTCAAAAGGAGTCATTATACATTTGACCACTTTAATCAAAATACAAATTTTTGGAGTTACATTTCTTGAAATATTTTTTATCTCATAAATACTACACTTGTCAAGAGGCTTCCCTCCTAGTTCAGTCGGTAAAGAATCTGCCTGCAATACAGGAGACCTGGGTTTGATTCCTGGGTAGGGAAGATCCTCTGGAGAAGGAAATGGCAACCCACTCCAGTATTCTTACCTGGAGAATCCCATAGACAGGAGACTGGCAGGCTACAGTCCATGGGGTCTCAAGAGTCACACAGGACCTAGCGACTAAACCACCACCCCTACCACCACACTTGTCAAACCATGAGAACAACAAAGTGCAATACACGGCAATCCACTCATTGGGGCACTGCTCCAGTAAAGCCACGGGAAGGTACTGGACAGACGAGTTAGTGTCCTTCAGAGCAAAGCTACATGCCCTGCACTTAACACCTGAGTCTTCTTAGCTTGCTCACAAATACTATTACTGGTCTCAAGGGAAATCAGAAAGGCCATGCACAGCCCAGCACAAACCTACCACAAACATGGAAAACTTCATTAGAATAGTTATTTTACAGAAGGTTTATTTTAGATGATAAATTATTGTTCATTTAAAGATAGAGAATAATAAAGTCACATTCCTATTATAAAAGTTGTAATTTTCCTATTTCCCACTAGAGGAAGCAATAACATTACTCTTACCATTTGGTGGATAAAAGACAGCATATTCTTCTAGTCCTAGTTTTCCTGTAAGAGAAAAAACACACAGAGTTCCAATATTGTTAAATAAAATAGAAAAAACTTTAAAAATTAACTAACTTTGTGAATATACTAATAATTAGTGGAATTTTAAAAACTACTATAGTACAATCTCCTTTCATTTCATAAGAAATTAATTTGAAAATATGCCAGCCAATCTTTTGGTATCAGCAAATCTTTTCATCAATGAAGGTTAACAATGAAAATTTAAGTACAAGGCAAGTGATGCAAATAATTTAAAAAACAAACGTTTTCAAGCTCCTTAAGCACTTAAGAGCAGCATCTATTTGTAAGCACAGAACTGTTGTATTAATTATAAGTAATTCTATTTTTGTCATTAAAGTAAGTCTAAGCTTTGTAATACCTCATTAGTTTATCATTTTAATGGAATGGGAGAAGAGTTTAAATTAAATATCTATCACTGGACAGTGGTCATATTTTCTGAGTCCTTAAACAATTAATATGACCTAAAGTGTGAAAGTTGCTGAGTCATATCCAACTCTTTGTGATTTTATGGACCATAGCCCACCAGGTTCCTCTGTCCATGGGATTCTCTAGGCAAGAATACTGGAGTGGGTTGCTATTCCCCTCTCTAGGGGATCTTCCCGACCCAGGGATCAAATCTGGGTCTCCTGTACTGCAGGCAGATTCTTTAGTCTGAGTCACAGAATAAATATTTGATATCAACATTGTCTCAGAAAATTAAAGTATATTTACCACAACTAAATATTTAAAGGAGTTTAAAAAATTTTCTCCTCAAAACATTTAAAGGTCTGAGGTTTTTCCCACTTTCCACTGAAGTGTGAAAAAGTAGGTAATGTTTATCTCGACGGTTTTTCTAACACTGTTGAGTCTACTGAAAAGACATATGCATTTTTGCATTTGACTTTAAGGCAAGATTTTAATTAAAACAATTTTTGTATTTCTTGTTGGGAATGGTGGCAGAGAAAAAATGGAGAACTGGATGAGCAGTTTAGGTTAAAGTGGAGACAACAAGGATTGATCTTGTGAGTAAGAAGAAAATGAAACGATAGATAGATGGTAGGTTGACAGGTATCCAGAGGGATGGATGATAGAGAATACCTGCTGAGTACTCAATACTGGGCTAGGTGCCAAGAGGCAAACAGAACAGATGTAAAATATGGGCCTTGAACCACAGGGCTTATAGTCCAGACTACAACAGGGAACATTAAGATATGTTTGCTGAATTTTCTGGCACAGGCTTTACGTGTTTTAGAGGTTTAGAGGAGAGGGAACTTGATGAGAGATTAGTGGACTTGGTGAGTAAGAGATAATAGAGAATGTATAATTGGTCTCTGCCCCTGGTTGCTGGCACAGAGCTCCTGAAATCCTTGATATTTCCTAAGTTTGCTAAGAGCACTAGGAGCATCTCTTATGCTAGTATTTGTCTTTGATGCTGTCCCTGATACAAGGCTTCTGAAACCCTTGTCAATTCCTAAATGAAACTAGCATTAAGAATATCTTTTGTTCTATTCGGGTGACCTGAGTGGGCTCCTGAATGGGGGCTTGTCACCAGAAAGACCAAGCCATGATTAGAAGCTTGGAATTTTCAGCCTCACCCCCCATACTCTGGAAGGACTGGAAATGGTATTTAATAATCGATTATGCCTATGTGGGCTTCCCTGTTGGCTCAGACAGTAAAGAATCCACCTGCAATGTGGGAGACCTGGGTTTGATCCCTGGGTTGGGAAGATCTCCTGAAGAAGGGAATGAATACCCACTCTGGTATTCTTGCCTGGAAAATTTCATGGACAGAGGAGCCTGGCAGGCTACAGTCCATCAGGTTGCAAAAGAGTCAGACATGACTAAGCGACTTTCAAAATATGTGAGGAAGACTTAAACCCCAACAGTAGGGGGTTTGAAGAACTTTCAGGTGGGCAAACAGGTCAACACTGGAACGATAACACACCCCAATTCCACAGGGACAGAAACTCCTGTGCTCGTGACCCTCCCAGAGCTAGCTCTATGTATCTCTTCATCTGGTTGTTCATCTGTATTCTTTATCATATCCTTTAACAAGCTGGTAAATACAAGTACATGTTTCCCTGAGCTCTGTGGGCCACCCTAGAAAATTAATCAAACCCAAAGAGGGGTTTGTTGGAACCTCCAACCTATAGCCAGTTGGTCAGAAGCACAGGAGACAACCTATGCTTGTGACTGGTGTCTGAACAGTGTGTGTGTGTGTGTGTGTGTGTGTGTGTGTGTGTGTGTAGGGGGGCAGTACTGTGGGACTGAGTCCCTAACCTGTGGGATCTGACACCATCTCTAGGCAGACAAGATTAGAATTGAGTTAAAACGTAGGATACCCAGGTGGTGCCAAGACTTGCTTGTTATTGTGGGGCAAAACTCCCACATACGTGTAAACAAAAGCGTCAGAAGTGAAGTGTTTTGTGTGAGTTGTAAACACACTACTGGGAAATACAGTAGGAAAGAACTGGGTTTTTCCCTACATAGAAGGAAATAATCTCAGTTTTTCTGATACTGTGAGATATAGACTAGTTCTTCAAGAACCTATGATTTTGGGGGTGAAGGAAAAGGAATCCTTCTGTGTAGGGAATATATAGAGATTTAGAATGAATATGCGGTAATGTGGAATAAACAGGGAGCCAAAGTTAGGTAGGTTAAGACAGGGCCTTAAAATCCTGGCTGAATTTAGAGGTGAGTCCATTAGATAATTAAATTCTACAATCAGTTTTTCAGCAGATGATGTTAAAGAAACAAACAAGCAAACCAACTGTTTCTATCAATTCAGTGTAGAAGCAATGTATCTGAGAGAGCCCCCAAGTTTGGGGGGAGCCTGATCCTAGCCCTGGGAATGTGGGCCTGTCTTAGGGCAGGGGTTGTGGTAATCAGGCAGACAGTCGGACTTAGGAGATACAGGCAAACAGCTTCCTTCTTTATGGGAACAGCAGAAAACCATACACAATAGGTTCACAAGCTTTCAGTGCTGGGAGTTCACTACTTAATAAAAATGAGAAATCAGGGGAAAGTCTTTTAGCTAACCACTGGCTCAGCTGTCAGGTGCCAGCAGCATACTGAAATAGCATTATCTTATAGGCAGCTAGGGATAAAGACAAGAAAGCACTAACTAGAAATCAGAATGCTAATTGCATATAAATTATATCAAACTTTCAAGTGTGGTGTAACGTTAAGAGAAGGAATAACGAAGGCAAAAAAAAAAAAAGCAGAGAAAGCAAATTCAAATGATAAAGTCATAGTGAGAAGGGGGAATAAAAGTCAACATATATGACACAAGCTGCAACAGAGGATAGCGCGAACAGGAAAAATAAAGAAGGTAACTTTAAACGCTGTTTTGGGGATCCACTTTCCTGTGATTTGTGATAAGTTGCTTGGGAGTAAAAGGATGGTTATAATAACTTAAGAGACATCTTTTTAAATAATTTACAATAAAAAATTTTGAAAATGTAATATATGTTATAAAATGAACAGTCTTGGTATGATTATGTAAGTGCTAAAGAATATTTCCTTTAATTAAGAAAAGTTTACCTCTTATGTATGATTTCGGTGGTGAGGCACTGTTGTATGCAAAATGACTCAATACAGATGTATCTCTGGAAAAACAAAGTAACACCTGGGTACAACATTGGGGAAAAAACAAACAATTAAGCACTGTTTTATAACAGGTAATTCATTGCTGTGTCTACTTACGAGGTACCGAGGTAGATAGACTTCCTCAAGTTCAGTACAGTACCTGCCAATGAGAAGAGTGCCCTCTACTGGTACACCTATGGTAGTGTTAAGATAACCAAGTGTGATAGCCCAAGTTCACCCAAAGATTTCTCACTGTTAAGTCACCTAAACCTTGAACAACAGGAGAAAATGCTAGCTGCTACCTACCAGTTGATTCTGTATTACCCAGTTGATTAGTGTATTTTCTATTTGGAAAAAAGAACCAACTGAGAGAAATTTAATAAGATAAAGAATGTAGAGGGGGAACCCTTGATAACTATAGTGGCATACAGCAATTTGGAAAGTGCAGGAAACTGGGACCAGGCTCACTGCTGGGATGCGGCAGCTGGCAGTGGGCATGTCAGAGGTGGGGGGAAGGCAACTCAAAGTATCCAGAAGAGATTAGCAGCAGTAGAACAAGTGGTGGTCCAACATATGTTAGGAGCTGGCTGTCCTGACCACTCTACCTGGAGGTGAAAACAGGCAGGACAGACAGTCAAAATCAAAGATGTCCAGTAAGAGAATCTGAACTGCTGATTTCAGCTTGGAATTTTGGCACAGGGGACCAATCCCCAGGAAGAGGATTAGTGATAGGAAATCTGGGTCCTGGTAGTGAAAGATGTGGGATTCAAAAAACGTCACTGAGAAAAGAATTCGGGAATAACAGAAAACGCAGAGAAAGCCAGTTAACAGAACACAGGCACAAAGTAGGGCTGGACCAGCAGCAGGAGCGAATGGAGAGAGGAACCGTGGTTTCAAGGCACGAGGAAGGGGCCCAGCTTTAGAAACAGGACAGATACGGAGACTGGGCATCAGTCAGGCCCAAAGGCAAGACGCACACTGACCACTGCCACTAATTTATTCTTATTTTAAAAGACTACATGAACAATACATGTTTGTGACAAAAACCAGAACGTTAGAAATACAAATAATCAAAGAAAAGAAAAAACACCTACAATCCCACCAATGTTAATATTTTAATGTATATCCTTTCAGATTGTTCTTATACATACACACATACATTTTCAAACAAAATAGGATAATGCACACTATCCTATACTCTATTTCAATATTATAAGTATTTTCTACCCACATTTTTAACATTGCAGAATATTCCACTGTGCAGATGAATAATATATAACCTTTTATTGTTGAACATTTAATTATTTCCACTTTTCCCCAGCTATAAACAATGCTGCAGTGGACTTCTTGATAGCTAAATATTTATGTACACCTTTATTTAAATTTCTAAAACTGGACTAGCTGTCTGGTCAAAGTGATGGGCATTTTAAATCTAAAACTCTTCACATACATAGCAAAATTGCCTTTCAGAAAGATTTTGCTTTTGTTTTTAACATGGACAGCAATAAGATAGTACACGTTTTCTCTTACTCTCATCAAAATGGTTTATGATCATCTTATAGGTAAAAAAAAAATGGCACCATGCTTTAGTTACTAATGAGGTTGCCCACTTTTCCATTTGCATTTCTTTCATTATTTTCCAGTTCATCATCTTAGTCCATTTTAAAATTGATGTTTTTTTAATTACTGATTTGTTTAAATTTTTACATGTTAAGGACACTAACCTATGGTCAAATTATATGTTATAAATGGCTCTGCTCAATGATTTGTTAATTATGTTTGACACAGTTATTTTTAATTTTTATATGCTCAAATCTACCAATACTTTCGTGCTTGGAAAGTCCCTTCCCTCATTTATAATAGTCTACTATACATATTCCCTTAAACTATGAAGTAAATGGTGTTTATCATCAAATATTTCTGGTTCTTTCCCTTTGAGAACATATGTCAGCTTATATTTTTTGTCCACTTTGGTGTTAGGCGTGCCCATGAGATTTGCTCTTTACTCAGTGAACTAGGTATGTGTCATTTGAAAGTTTCCAAATGGACGCTCTAAGAACCAGAGTAGTTAAGCAGGGTCCCTCTTTCCCTCTGCACAGAAACCATCAGTGTCCCAGACAGTGGTTATGCCATTAACCTGGGTGCTGGAGTGAGGATGACAGAACTATGTCCCCATCCTATCTGGGGTTAATATGACCACGAGCAAGAAATAAACCTCTGTTGTTTTAAGTTGCTGAGATTTTTGGATTTACATGTTGCCACAGTATCCCAGGTGGCTCAGTGGTAAAGAATCTGCCTGCCAGTGCAGAAGACTTGGGTTTCATCCCTGGGTTGGGAAGATTCCCTGGAGAAGGAAATGGCAACTCATTCCAGTATTCTTGCCCAGGAAATCCCATGTACAGAGGAGACTGGTGAGTTACAGTCCATGGGGTCACAAAGAGCCGGTCATGACTTTGTGACTAACCAAACAACAACCAACAGTAATAATCTAGTGCCTCCTGACAAAATCAGGCAATTTTGTTTAGCAATTTGATAAAATCATTTGGTAATAAAATCATTAGCTCATCTGAAATTTATTTTGAAACTAAATTGCTGGAGTCCAAAATATAGCCCCACCACTTACTAGATGTGTGATATCAGGCAAGTTACTGGACTTCTTAGAGTCTCAGTTTCCTCTATGTCATACATATACAATATTAATATCTACTTCAAAGTCTACTGTAGGACTTAATTAATACACATAAAGTGCTTAAAGCAGTGCCTAACACATAGTGAGTATTATTACAATGTTAGCTACAGTCATTACTACTACTCCTACTACTTTAAATTTTATTCCATATTCTATAGTTTTCCCCCAGGAGTATATTTAATTTTGGGTTTGTTTTTATTTCTATGGCTTGAGACCACCATGTTTCTTCACTGTGAACTTTTGTTTATGCTCATTTCTGGAAAATTCTCAGCCATTATCTTTTTGAAAGACGCCTCTCTAGTTCTCTAGTCACTCCTACCTGACTCCTACAGATTGAAGGTTGACCAACACTTATTCAACCTGCCACAGCTCTTAATCAGTTTCACCCCTCTGTGTTCTCGCGCTTGGGATATGACAAAGGAAACAGACAGATAAACAAAAAACCTCCCTTAAGGAGCATGATTGGGGCGTGGGGAGATAAATAGCAAACCTTGTAAATAATTACATTATATAACAGATTGGTTGGTGAATGCTACAGGAACAAAGTAAAGGAGGGATAAGGAAAGAGAATTGCCATTTTAAAGAGAACAATCAGGGTGAACTTCATTGAGAAGATAACATCTGATGGAAGACCTGAAAGAACTTGAGGACATTAACATTTAGATATCAGGGGGAAGAGCATGCCAGGCAGAAAAGCCAATAATCGCAGCGGTGCTAAGGCAGAAGTGCTCCTGATGTGCTGGAGAAAACCAAGTGTGGCTGGAGCAGATGAGTGGAAAGAGATATGTGAGAGAGGAAAAGAGGCCAAATTATGCCAGGCATCGTCAGGATCTCCGCTTTTATTGGGAGTGAAGTGCAGCTCCACCGCAAAGTTTTCAGCAGAATAGTGAAATGATCTAACTGACTTTATAAGGATTCCTCTAGTCACTATGAAGAGAACTGGGCGTGGTGGGTGCGGTGTGGGGTGGGGGTGGGGGCAGGCAAGGGCAGAAGCAGGAAGCCCTGCAGATTATGACGATGATGGGGACGAAGACGGTGGCAGTCTGCAGTGGCCACTGGGACATGCGGCCCAGACTCTCTTTAGGTATGAAGGACTTATGTTGCCTGGCTCTTTACTTTACATTATATATGCCAAATGATTATTTCTCATATTTAAAAGAATAAATGATTTCAATATTTTATTTGGTAAACAGGTATTTAACTGAATTATAATTCTAATGGTTTTCAGTTAATTCCTATATTTGATAATAATTTTGTATCCTTTCTGGTATCTATAACTTTATTTTTCTTATTCAAGGAAAGGTACTCTTTTCCAGAGCCTCTGGAAGAAACACAGACAGCCCTGACAACACCTTGATTTTAGCCCACTAAAGCCCATTTCAAAAAATTTCCAATCTTCAGACAGAACTGTAGGAGAATATATTTGTTTTGTTTTAAACCACTAAATTTATGTTAATTTGCTATAGCAGCACCAATCAGCTAATACAACTAATATAACTAATAAAATTATACAATTAGTGTAACAATAAATAACTACTAATAAACTAATACAAATAAAATAAATAAGTACAAATAAAATAAATAATGCAAAAGAAAGTATACTTATAAATATCCTTCTATCATTGCCTAGAGGGAATACAGTTCCTAAAGAAACATTTGTATTAACTTTCTCTTTGAAACTGGTGGGAACATAGTAATGTTAGGAGAAGCTCTGTGCTTAAATATATACACCTAAAATCCCTATCGCCTTAGAGAAGACAAGATATCTGAAACTGCTCTTGAGAGAACATCAGTGACTGTAGCGTGACTCTGATGATAAGCCAGAGATGGGATGTTACACAGTATGTACTGACGCGCAACCCCAGCATGCAAGCAGAGAGCTGCCAACTCCTATCTTAACCTGAGCTGTTTTAACTTCTGAGATCCAATTTTGTATCTGTAATGAAGTTACAGTTCAACTGTAAATTTGCTAGAAATGTTGTGACTGTATGAAGATGACAGTTTTAATCAAATTAACTAGAAAATTCAACTTTGATTATTCCTAAATTAAGTAAAAATTGAACTTTATGTGGATGAGATTACATATGTAATGATTTACTTTATTTAGAAAAGTTGGGAGTGTAAGTATAAGCTGGATGTGTAAGTCTGAACTACAGTTTTATAGCAGAATTACACCTAACAGTTCTACATACAGCTGCAGATTTACATGGACTAAAGCTTCCTTTCGTTTTTGAAAAGATATTTATAATGAATGTTTCTGAGAAGTAAGTTATTTATGTAATAAAAAGCATATAAGAAATGATGTATGTCTGTTGGAAAAATCAGTTTAACTTACAGTTATTGCACAATTTTAAAATTTGTGGTGCATCTTGTATTTCTATCCAAACTAATCTGGAGAATTTTCAAATGATAAAATTTCAAGAATCACTTTTTTAAACCCTCTGCCCTGATTTAAATTTTCATAAACCAAAGAGCAATTAGGCTTACAAAGCTTTGAAATGGAACAGACCTAGCCTGGGTCCTGGTAGCTATCAGGTATAGTTTGAGCTCTGAGCCTCTGCTTCTTCATCTATGAAACAGAAATAAAGCTACCTGTTGTAAGAACTGTACTGTAAGTACATAAAGCATCTAGAGCAGTTCTTGGCACCTAATAAGCACTCTCTAAGTAAATGATCAAGATAGCGCTGATAATTTCACTTCCAATCAGAGAATACTGGGAGAAAAATTAACAAAGACTTCTGGTTTAGTTTCATGCTTGGCTAAGGACTCTCATCACATTCTTACAGAGAAAAATATACTTTAAAAATCCTTCTCTGACCTGTCCCCTTGATTTCCAACCTTATACATTCTTCCTGTGTTTCTGATCTTAACTTCCATGCATGTTAAGTCACTTTAGTTGTGTCCAACTCTTTGCGACCCTGTGGACCATAGCCCATCAGGCTCCTCTGTCCATGGGATTCTCCAGGCAAGAATACTAGAGTGGACTGCCATGCCCTCCTCCAGGGGATCTTCCTGACCCAGGGATCAAACCCACATCTCTTGAGTCTCTTGCATTGGCAGGAGAGTTCTTTACCACTAGTGCCATCTTGGAAACCCAATACTTTTAACTATCCAAAGCCTGGAAACTCAGTCATTCTTGATTCTTCCTTCTCAGTCAACCTGCATAGTTAGCCAGTCACCAAAATCCTCCTTATTCTGCCTTTGAGAGTTTCTTCCTTCTCTCCTCTCTCCTGCCCTTCCTTCTTTCCTTTCCCTTCTCTTCATCCCTCCCTCCCTCCCTCCCTCCCTTACTTCCTTCCCTCCTACAAGTATTTACTTGAACATCTACTATGTGGCAGGCATGGTTCTAAAGACTGAGAATACAACCACGGATGAAAAAATATCCCAAATCCCTGTCCTTACAGTGTTTCTGCTTTTGTGAAGGGAGATAGAGGGGAAAAAAGTAAAATATATTGTATGTTATTTGGTGGTACATGCTACAGAGGAAAATAAGCAGACAAGAGGGATAATGCATGCTCACATGTATATATTAGTAAAAGTTTGATGTGTATTTTAATTAGGAACTGAAAAGTGGTCAGGAAATGGGTCTAGGGTAATAATAAGAGTTTGGGTAGAACAACAGCTCCCTGGGACTAGGTACACAAGCCTGGAGTTGAAGGGAGAGGTCCAGAAAGACCAAAAAGACAAGACAAACATAAATTTGGGAGGTGTCAGTGTACAGATGGTATTTAAAATCATGAGAATAAATGAGATCACCAATGGCAAGAACAGGAGGAAAAAAGAGGTTCAATGGCTTATCTTGGGGTACTCCAGGGTAAGACAGGAAAATAAAGAGAAACCAGCAAAGGTGAATGAGCGTGCCAGCTAGTAACCTGAAAGCATGATATCCTAGAAGCCAAGTGAAGAGAGAGAATCCAAGAGAGGGTGACTGAGTGACCAAACAGATAAAGTAAGGTGAGAACTGGGAAATGATCACTGGATTCAGCAACATGAAATAAGTTTAGTGGGATAGGTTGGCAGAGAAAAAGACTTATTCAGGAAGGTTCAAGAGAGAACAGGAGGATAAGACTTAGAAACAATATCTACAGATTTAAAAAAAAGAACTTTCACCAACTCAGGGAATAGGGGAATGGCGCAGTAGCTGGATGTGATGAAGAATCGGGGAAGATTTTTGTTTTGCTTTATTTTGCTTTTAGATGAGAGAAATAATAGCACATTTGTATAGTGAGAGGAGTGATCCAATAGAGACAGGAAAACTGACGATGGAAAAACTAACAATTTCATTGCTTTTGAGTACCAAGGGGAAATGAGTTTCAGTGTCCAAATGCAGAGATTGGTTTTGTTATAAATAAAAGCATGGATAATTTATCCATAATAAGAGAAAGGGAGCTGAGTATATTGATGCAGATGCAGGTATGAGGAATACAGGTGGTGGTGGGAGTATGTGTGTGTGTGTCTTTGGGGGGCTTGTTCTCAGAGCTTTTATTTTTTTCAGAAACAGGATTCAGAGTCATTAGCTGAGACAGAAGAGGTGGAGATTTGAAGAGAGGGGAGGTATGAGAAGTCTTCTAGGAGAATGGATGAAAATTGGATTAGGGAAATGAAGTAGAAATGCCAAGGAAAAGTAAGGACTTTCTTGAGGTTCTTGGTCATGAATTTAAATAAAAGCAGTTATCATGGTTGCATGTTTTTCTCCAGCCACTTTCAAACGCACACTGTAGCCACAGAATCAAGCTGTACTTAACCAGGATTAAGGTTTTGCCAGGTAATTACTACTAGAAAGCAGGAGAAGGGCAAGGGAGTTGAACATGCATTCAAGATGAAGTGATTATAATGATAAGTCATGCTACTGACATGTCTCACATTTGTTCTCTCTGTTCACACAGGCCTCGTTCTACCTCAAGTGCTCGTAAGGCTAGCCTGAACTGCCAGAGCTGTTCACCACCATGCGAAGCTAATCTCTCCTCATTAATCACCATGTGCATATGGCTCATGCTTATTTTTGCTTTTCCCATTCTCCTAATTCTTTGTCTTTTAAGAACCAGACATTTCCTCAGAGGAAAAAAAATACCAAATGATTTCATTTATAATGTGGAATCTTAAAAAAAAAAGAAACCCACACATGGACAAACAAAACAGCAATAGATTCATAGATACACAGCCAGAGGGGAGAGGGGTGGGGGGCTGAACAAAATAGGTGAAGAGGATTAACAGGAACAAGATTCCAGTTATAAAAGAAATAAGTCATGAGGATGTAATGTATAGCATAGGAATACAGTCAACAATAACTGGAATAACTTTGTATAGTGACAATTACTAGACTTATTATGGTGATCAATTTGTAATGTATATAAATGTCAAGTCACTATGTTGTATATCTAATAATAAAATAATATGTCAACCACACTTCTATAAAAAGTTAAAAAAATTTTAAGATAAAGGAAAAAGAACCAGACATTTCTTATAACATTTCTATTCTAAAGCCACCACTAAGCTGAACTACTCCCAGAATTTATTTCCCCTTTAATTGTATTTGCATGGAACATTGCATAAACCTCTATCAGAACATTTATCAAATTATAACTGTGTATTTGCCTTTCCCTCATTTTTCACTAAAATGTGAGCTTAATAAACATTTTCTTATGCAGTGCCTGTATCAGAACAGACACTCAATAATTTGACATGAATACATGAATAAAGGGTATCTGATTGCACCTAGGCCTTTCTTAAACTCCATTCAATGGCATTAAAATATTTGTAACTATGGCATATTCTAGCTTCCCTGGTGGCTCAGTGGTAAAGAATCCACCTGCCAATGCAGGAGATGCGGGTTTTATTCTTGGATCAGGAAGACCCCCTGGAGAAGGAGATGGCAACCTACTCCAGCATTCTTGCCTGGGAAATCCCACAGACAGAGGATCCTGGTGGCCTACAGTCCATGGGGTTGCAAAAGAGTTAGATGACAGCGACTAAACAGCAACAACAACAAAATGGCATATTCTAATATGTCAGTATTTCTACTAAGCATATGCTAGATAAGCCAAGCATATGATAAAGAATTTGTCAGAAAACAGAAAGAGTAATTCCTATGTCTTCTCTTTACTATTTAAAAGTTCCAGCATGTGTATACCTGAAATTTTTTTAATTTAAAAAAAAAAAAAGTTCTCCCCTATGAGTACTTTATATACTTTGGACAATAAGTTAACTTTTATAGGTTGTCATGATATCACTAAGTACTCAAATCTGAAACTAAATTGTCAAACGACCCAATTTACTTACATGGAGTAAAGGGTTGTCTTCTGTTTGAACATATTTTAAAACTCTGACATAATTTAAAATTTTCAGCACAACTAAGTATTTTTAAGAATTTCATGCAAAATAAATGCTAAACTTTGGAATACTAAAAAATTGACTTATTACTCAAAAGGCTATTTCTATAATGTTCAATGTTGTTGCTGAAAAAAATTCAGGTAACTAACATGAGTCACTCAGAAGACAGAAGAATACCTGTGTATCCGTGTAACACAGGCCCAGATCTTCCTTCAGGAGGAACTACTGGAGACTTTCTCATCTATATATGGACACAGCAATGCCACATGCTGTCAAATTTTTTAGTCTAGTCACAAAATCCAATACATGGGTTATGACACAGAGCGTGCTAGAAAATTAAGTTCATTCCATTAACATCAACAATTTTCCCATTGAGTAGTTATGTTGCTAGGCAGCTCTGCCAAATGAAAGCCCATAATTAGCAATAAGAAAAGGCTTTCTTCTTTCTTATGTCGTACATACACACACATTTGAGGGCATGTGCATACATGTATAGGGATAGAAATTTTTTTTCAGAAAAAAATCACAACTCAATTCCTGATAATATTGTTTTCAATGCAAAAAATTACATATACTTTTATTACTTAAAATGAACTTCTCTATGACAAGTCAAACTAATTATAAAATTAATTATGATCAAGTATGATCACGAAAAGTATTTTCTTGGTAACTATCCATATGAGGAAAATTTTGTTCTGCAAAATTCCCAAAGACAGAACTTAGGTGTTACAATTATCCATTTATTTATGTTGTAAGGACAAAGATCCACATCGCTGCTGCTGCTAAGTTGCTTCAGTCGTGTCCGACTCTGTGCGACCCCATAGACAGAAGCCCACCAGGCTTCCCCGTCCCTGGGATTCTCTAGGCAAGAACACTGGAATGGGCCACCATTTCCTTCTCCAATGCATGAAAGGGAAAAGTGAAAGTGAAGTCACTCTGTCGTGTCCGACTCTTAGCGACCCCATGGACTGCAGCCTACCAGGCTCCGCCATCCATGGGATTTTCCAGGCAAGAGTACTGGAGTGGGGTGCCATATAAGATCTATGACTGAAAATACTATAGGAAATCTAAAAATAATATAATTTGGACTAAAATATTGATAAAAATGGAAAATAAAGGTTAAAGTATACTCCTACAGTACTCACTATCTATGATATTGATTAATACCTAATGCTTTACACACATACTTTAAAACAATTTCGAAACATTTTTGCCTCTTTAACTAGAATGTAAGCCCATCAAAGGTGGTATCATTATATAAAAGGGTCAATAAATACTTACTGATGACCATTCTGCTTTTTCTCAGAGAATGCATCCATTGTTTATAAATAATTATGTTTTTCAGACTCTGTCACTTATAAGTTTCCCAAGTTTATGTGGTACATAAAGATGAATATGTCTTCAAGGGTAATTCTGGCACTATGTGGAGAAACTGTAACGACTGTAATTTAAAATGCTATCCTTATAGACCCTGTTCATCAAATGAGGTAGGTTTTTTGTCTGGCAAGTCCTTTTCACCACCACCAAGAAGACTTTGTAGCTGTGAATTTAAATTGACAATCCTCTTCTCTCCAGCCACCAAAGGGGCAGAAATTGTGACATTTCCACTTGCTCTACCCACACACTGAAGTAGAAGAGTGAACACACTACAAACTATATGATTATTGGCCTTTGGCTGATATTATAATTTATGTACTCATGTTCAGTGTCATAATAGTTTCATGTTCAGGATCTAAATAGCTATCAGAGGGAGGACCAAAAATTTTCATTTGTTTCATATTTTTAGTATTGTGCAACATTAACTAATTTGTTTCATTTAGAAGTTAGTTGATAAAAAGATCCTTCACATCTAGAACTAAACTCTTAACTAAAGAAAATCTACAGCCCTCTACAATGACAATAAATGTGTAATCACACAGAACACAAGGCCATGACCCTATGTATATGTCCTGCTGAGAAGCCCAGTAGGTTGGGAAAGGTATTTGTGAATAAGTGATATTCTAGTTGAAAGCTGAAGGAAAAATAGGAATTTAGTAGAGGAAGAGGGGAGGACAACAGTCTTTTACATCAAAGGAACTGCAGGTCTGATGACCCTGAGGTAGAAAAAAGCATAACGAACACGAGGAGTAAAAGACCAGAGTGGCTGGAATGCATAGTGCCACAGTGTTAGTGCAGAGGTGAACAGTGAGGCTAGAGATGTGAACCAGCACACCCAGGGTCATCAGGCCTTGTGAAGGATTTTCGTGTTTGGGATTTAATCTCACAAGTAACATGAACTGATTGGTGTTTTTACAAGACCACTTTGACCAGTCAGGCAAGAAAAAGAAAAAAAAAGGCATCCAGTTAGGGATGGGTATCCGTGGTGGCTCAGTTGGTAAAGAATCTGCTTGCAATGTGGAGACCTGGGTTCAATACCTGGGTTGGGAAGATCCCCTGGAGAAGGGAACAGCTACCCACTCCAGTATTTTGGCCTGGAGAATTCCAAGGACTGTATAGTGCATGGGCTTGCAAAGAGTTGCACATTACTGAGCAACTTTCACTTTCAAGTAGGAAAGAAAGAAATAATCTCTACTTACAGATGATATGATCTTATATATAGAAAATCCTAAAGGCTCCATCCAAAATCTGCTAGAATTAATCAATGAATTCAGTAAAACTGCAGGATACAAAATCAATATACAGAAAACAGTTGTGTTTCTATACACTAAGAACAAAAAAGCTGAAAAAGAAATAATTTCATTCACTATAACATAAAAAAGACCAATAAAATACGAAGAAATTTAACCAAGGAGGTGAAAGATCTGTACACTTAAAACTACAAGACTTTGACGAAAGAAGCAGAAGAAGACACAAACGGAACAATACCCTACGCTCATTGATAAGAAGTTGCACTGTTAAAATGCCATACTACCCAAAGCCATCTACAGATTCAATGCAATTCCTATTAAAATTGCAATGGGTATTTTTCACAGAAATAGAAAAACGATCCTAAAATTTGTATAGAGCCACAAAAGAAACTGAGTAGACAGAGCAATCTCAAGAAAGAATAACAAAGCATCATACTTCCTGATTTCAAGCTATGCTACAAAGTTATAGTGATCAAAGCAGTAAAGCACTGGCATAAAAGTAGACATAGGAACCAATGGAACAGAATTGAGAGCCCAGAAATAAACCACACATACACAGTTAACTAATATTTAACAAGGAGCCAAGAATACTCAGTGGAGAAAAGATAGTATCTTCAATAAATAGGGTTGGGAAAACCGGATAACCACATGCAGAAGAACGAAATTAGACTTGTACCTTATACCACTCACAAAAATGAACTTGAAATGGACTTAATACTTTAAACATAAGACCTAAATTCCTAGACGAAATCATAGAAAAAAAGCTCCTTGACTTAGGTCTTCATGGTAATTTCCTTTTATGATAGTAAAACACAAGCTAAAAAGCAAAAATAAATAAGTGAAACTATATCAAACTAAAAACCATTATAAAGCAAAAGAAACTAAAAACAGAATGAAAAGGCAACCTACAGGAAGGGAGAAAATATTTGCAAATTTTATGTCTGATATGAGGCTAATATCCAAAATTTATTAAGAATTCTACAATTCAATAGCAAAAAACAAACAACCCAATTAAAAAGTGGGCAAAGGAAATTAACAGAAGTTTTCCAAACAAGACATACAAATGGCCAACAGGTACATGAAAAGGTATGCAACATTACTAATCACCACAGAAATGCAAATCAAACCCAGAATGTTATCACCTCATACCTGTTAAAATGGCTACCATAAAAAAAAAAAAAAAAAGACAAGTGTTGGTGATGGTACAGAGAAAAATGAACCCTAGTGTACTGCTGGTAGGAATGCAAGTTGGTACAGCCACTACAGAAAACAAGTCATAGAGGTTACTCAAACCTGCTCTTGACAGAGGGTTACCCTCTGAGTGGAGGCAGGAAGCCCCCGACTTCTGAAATTTTGCATCTACAACACAGAGCTGAGGAGAATGAGAAATACCGGTTTCCTGAACCTTTTATGGGCTTCCCTGGTGGCTCAGATGATAAAGAATCCACCCGCAATGCAGCAGACCTGGGTTCGATCTCTGGGTTGGGAAGCTCCCCTGAAGGAGGGCATGGCAACCCACTCCAGTATTCTTGCCTAGAGAATCCCTATGGACAGAGAAGCCAGAATAGTCCATGGGGTTGCAGAGAATCAGACACGGCTGAGCGACTAAGCACAGCACAGAGCCTTCTATAGAGATACTGCAGTCTTTGACTAGAAATTATTCGAAAAAGGAACCCCATCTTCCTAGCCACACTCAGTTGAATTGAAGCTTCCATCATGATGATCTGGGGCTATGAGGAAGGAGAGAGTGCATCATGGCTCAAGTGCTACAGACTGATTTGAGACTTAATCACTTCTCCTGAATAAATGTTTTTATTTGCTGACTTGACATCTAATCTTAAGACAGTTTCCAGATACTTTAAATGTTTGGGTTTTTGTTTTTTTTTTTGCTTTTTAAATAATTTTCACTGGTTTTGATTTTTCTAATAGGGATGGTTCTGTGGACCTCTTTATGCTACAATGCCAAAAGCAATCATTTCTACTCAGTATTTCAGTTTAGAAACAAAAATTACTATATAAATGAAGCTTTAACTTTATTGTACATTCAAAATTTGACTGAGTACCAAAAAATAGGTATCAGGCTACATATTTGCTACATACATAAATAAATTTAAGGTTTTTATACTGTTTTAATTAATAACAATATGTTAAAGAATGGGATTTTAAGTCTTAACTTTTTTTTAATTTTAAAAATTAATGGCATATTTGAAATCATGGAAATTCCCTTAAAATTCTTTCCAAGGTTATCTCAAATTTTAATTTTATAAATAAATTTTATAAAATCTTTTGGACTTTAGTTCTTGGAATATACGATTAGGTCGCACAGAGTCAGACATGACTGAAGCGACTTAGCAGTAGCAGCAGCAGCAAACCTTCTAGAGAGATTCTTATTTAACTCTTTTCTTAAACAGATACACAAACTACAACCACTATTACCATCAGAGACCTGCTAATTCGACATCTGGGACTGATTTACATTTAGTCAAGCAGAAACTGCCATGTGGAATCTAGATTTTTTTTTTCCATGATACATATTGCTGCTGCTGCTGCTAAGTCGCTTCAGTTGTGTCCGACTCTGCGACCCCATAGACAGCCTCCTACCAGGCTCCTCTGTCCCTGGGATTCTCTAGGCAATAACACTGGAGTGGGTTGCCATTTCCTTCTCCAATGCATGAAAGTAAAAAGTGAAAGTGAAGTCGCTCAGTCGTGTCCGACTCTTAGCGACCTCATGGACTGCAGCCAACCAGGCTCCTCCATCCATGGGATTTTCCAGGCAAGAGTACTAGAGTGGGGTGCCATTGCATATTATCTATCTTTTATCTATCTATGTGTGTATGATCTTTAAAAAAAAAAATATCATTTAAGCAATTCTACATAAATCACATATTTCCTAATTGTGATGTTTCTATTTTGTTTCTCTTTTATCAGATATAAGAAAGACCTAGGTAAACCCAAACATCCACAGTATCACCATATGATGTGATCAAACAGTAATCACAACTCTTCAAGCTGATTTCAAAGCACTTAATTATTTACTCAAGACCTTTAATAGAAAAGTATCATGTAAAAATGCTTTCTCTAAACATCTTGGGACAGCTGAAATATGAAGTAGACACTCAATTTATGAATCTGATCTATACCTCTCCTGGGTGGAACAGAGATGAAGTTCTTATCCTCCCACCTAGTCTCTTTTAAGAACAAAAGTTAACCTGATCCCAAATTTGGAACTAATACAATTATGTAAAGTTTTTTTTAAAAAAAAAAAGTAGCCTGAGTTAGAGAATTTAAAACAAGAACATTATATATTTTAATTTTTCAACTTACCTGATATAAATAATCTTCAAATACAAAATAATAATCATCATTGCTTGCTGTCAATTTCACATCCTATAATTAAAAGTAGAAGGCACTGAAAAGAACTTAAATGAGTACGTTTATAGTACTAAGACATAAATATAACATACAGAAATAATACTGAAATGATTTTATTACTTCACATATGATTATAAACTTCTCAATTAGATTTTATCACTGGGTTTATCAGAAATAAATTTATAAAGTTACTTGACTGATATTTGTGACACATTACTTGACTTCAAATTGTTTACACTTATTTGGGTTCCATGAGTAATTTCTTATTATTTATTTCAATTTTATCTCCTTTGAATCTAATATTTAGGTATCTTAAAATTAGAAAAGCATTTGCAATCACAACATCCAAAAGCAGCCGTAAAAATCTGGCCTCAAATTACTGTTCAATCTGGTCCTCCACTGTTCAGGCCCACATTCATGCCATTCCATCAAAATACCAAAAATCTTTGATGTTTTTGTAATTATTCATTTGCACGTCATCACTTGTTAGCAAAAGAGACAAAGTTTATCTTCAATCTCACCAGCAAGAAAACATACATGGTAGAAATACTGGAGAATGAGAAATACTGGTTATACGCCCCAAAGAAATATTACTTAAAGACACAGATTAAGAGAAAAGAAAGGAGTCAGTCTAAGTCACAACATGGGCATAAGTAGAGATCACGAGATCTCAAGGAGGATGATGTTGCCTCTAAGGGGGCATCATTCCTGGGGAATCAAAATTTTAGAGAAAATTTTTTCTTTTATGAAGAAAAGGTTGAGAAACACTGATATGAACTGTCAGATCACAGTAAGCAGTAGAAAATTGTAGATGGTGTGGATTCAAGACAAGTTTGTGAGAAAAAAATACAATCCAGAGAGAATCATTAGATATTTTAGCTTAGGGAGGGTTTGATGATGTTCTGTGCTTAAGCATTGCCTTGTTTCCTTCATTTCTTTAACCGCTAAAATAATTCTATTTTCTATTAAATTAAAAATGAATCTTTGCCAAAGGGAGTTGTAATGAAACTTCAAATGATTATTTTTTTAATGCTTATTCCCTTAAGGGCTGACTTTAATAATATTTGGAGTTGCTCCAGTACGATCAGCAGCGTTTAACTAACATAAGTAAACACTCATGCTGTGGACCGTCAGGACTGATTCTACCAAAACTTACATTCAGCTGTTCAGACACAAGCTGTTTACCTCTTTCTCATGACAGATTTGCTTTACTGATTCTAACTGAAATTCATGTTGGCAGCAAAGGGAACTCTCGTGCTAGCACTCTTGGATTTTTTGAACTTCTCTTGTGAGTCTTCTCTCATTTGAACAGAGAGATTAAAGTCTTAAAGCCCAAAAGATCTCTTAGGCTGTTGCTAAAATGATCCCCTGCGTACAGTCATTTGACCTCAAAGTCAATAGCAGTACCTGTGATCCAAATCTATGTAAAAACTTCTAGAGTTTTTCAAAAGAGTCAAGACTTTTCATCAAAAGACTGCATCCCCTTAATTCCCCTCATCCTCCTCCCTGTAGAGCATAGTGGTTAAAGGTACGGGTTATGAAATCAGATTACCTAGATTCAAATCTTGGCTTTACTATTTAATATATGAATTTAAATGGATTTCTTTACTCTTTGTTTACCTTAGTTCCCTCATCTGTAAGACAGTAAAATAATAGTATTAATACTTCCTACTTTGCTATAATACATGTATCAATATGTGGCTGGTGAGTAAGGAAATGATGTCAGTACAACATGAGAATTGTGTTGGTTCAAATGCAATTTTCCTTTAAAAAGAGAAGTCAGAACAGCAGAAGTAGAATTATATCCTTCAGCAGGAAAGGGCAAAGCCTTCTGCAGGCATGAGCCCTTTGCCTGTTTCCAAGAGAATGGAAATTTCAAGAGAATGGAAAATGAATGATTGCATGGGGTCCCTGTCTCCAGAGAGGCACACCCCCAGCCTTGCATATCTCTTAACTGCTGTACTGCCTCTTGTGCCCTCCTGAACAGCAGCCCCAGTGGCTCTGTGCAACTGAATTATTTTAGCACTTACACTTTGTTATTTTTGTACATTTTTAATAATTCCTGCAGGAGCAGCCTGCTTGGGCTGTCCAGTTCATCTCCCAATGATTGTTTCTGTTAGCACTTTGGCTATAAAGTTGCAAAAGCTACCCCAACCCTATTTTTCCTATAAGCTCTATTATTTTTAATGCATGATCTTGTAGAATGCAACTTTTTTTTTTTAGGAAAAAAAAAAGAATTATCATTTATAGCCCAAATACTCCCCTGGGGTAGCTGTCAGGATCAGTTAATCTATGTAAAGAGTCTGGAGCATTGTATGACACACAGAAAGCAATCATTAAACGCTAGCAGTCACTGTTATTATTAACTTCTGTTATGTTCTACCCAGACAAATCTTTGGGTCTTCTTTCCCCTGTTTCTGAGGTCTGGAATAATATGCCCTTTCTCCTCTATCTTACAAGTTCTAAATCTAAAATCCAAGTCTTTTAAACAACCCAATTATGAATCCGGAATCAGTCAAACCCTATACCATGCTTTTAGCATCTACATCTCAACTCTCAATAACAGATGCCTGGAAATAAAACTTGAGATGTGTTTAACTCTATGTCTAGAAATCAAAAGAAATGAAAAATAAGCTGTGACTTCAATATAATAAAATAAACAAGCAGGCCCTAAAGAATTGTGAGATAAATAAGATGAAGAAATCCATAATCTGATTTTTTTTCTTTTAGTAGATTTTCTGTATAGTTTGAGTGGAAAATTGTAATTTATAAGGACAAGAAATATCACTCACTTAATCAATATACGGGAGGGTCAAGAAAGGATTGTGAAGACAGTTGCAAAGTGAAAGATAACACTGAATAGAAACCTCAGATTTTGAAGGTCAACCTTATCGTTCTAAGTATAATGATCACTTAAAATTATTTTTCAAGGTTAATATGTATCATAGATAGTGCAGTACCTACATGAAGACTCTTGATAATTGCTTAATGTTAACGAAATGGAAAAACTTACAGTTTCACTTACTTTATAAATTAGACTGTCCACCAAAAGGTCATGTTGTATCACATTTGTCTTAAGCTGCTCATAATATAAAATATCCTAGATTTAAAAGAAAAACAAAAACATTAAAAGTCAATCATTTATAAAGTCAGCCTCAAACTTTAATAAATAATGATCATTAATAGTATTATATACACTAAGAGAATAAGGGCTTTATTTTATTACTAGAGTCTCTAGGCCTGGATAATAGCTGATGATCAATAAACAGACTTAATCCCATCCCTTAAGATAAAATCTGGTACCTGGTAGGTATTTAATCAATGTTTGCTACATTGATTTAAATGTAATTTAACTTTAATAGCAAATGTAGTATTTATTAATTATTAGGAACTGTTTTACCCAATATGCATGTTACTCTATTTAATCTCATATCAACAAAATAAACCTGTTCAATGATTATTATTCCCATTTACATTTGAGAAACTGAGGCCCAGAGAAAGAAGTAACTTTCTGTTCAAGGCCACAAAGGTAGTAAGATTTGATTCCAGGAAACCCCCAGAACCTATATAAAAACCCAGAGTGACTACTCTATACTGCCTTTCTAATATCTAAATTATTATAAAATAAAAAAATTTAAGCATACTAAATCATCCCTGGTAGTAAAAGCTATCATATAGCATATGAAAAAAAAAAAATCAGGATTTTTTTTTGAAAAAAATGTCTTTAATTTTTCATTTTTAGTTCAAAATAAAATGGTTGTAACTATACAGAATGCTATATAGCTAACTTGTACATGATTTAAACATAGGTTGGAAAAGTATGTAAGTTTTTAAGAGATAATGTCAAACATTCTCATATCATCTGGCTAATGGACAATGATAAGGGTTCAGGACTTTTAATGACATTGGTCAATAGAATCAGTAGTGCACTTTAAATCTGAGCCAAGGCTTTTAAAAATTAAATAAAAATCAGCTATAGCACCAGGAACTCTGCTCAATATTCTGTAATAATCTAAGTGGGAAAAGAATTTGAAAAAGGATACATGTATATGATGCACAACTGAATTACTTTATTGTATATCTGAAACTAACACAACATTGTTAATCAACAATACTCCAATATAAAATAAAATTTTTTTAATTGCAAAGAAATTAGTAAAATTTTAGCAAAAAAAAATCAGTTAAAAAATATTAGAATATCAAATTAACTCTAAACAGTGATAAGATTAGGCTGAAAGTTAAGTGAAAGTGAAAGCTGCTCAGTTGTGTCTGACTCTTTGGGACCCCATGGACTATACAGTTCATGGAACTCTCCAGGCCAGAATACTGGAGTGGGTAGCCTTTACCTTCTCCAGGGGATCTTCCCAACCCAGGGATTGAACCCAGGTCTCCCACATTGCAGGCAGGTTCTTTACCAGCTAAGCCACAAGGGAAGCCATTTAATAAAGAATAAGAAATAAGAATAAGAGAGGAAGGACAGGAAAGAGAGAAAAGGGGGTAAGGAAAAAGAAGAAAAGACAGAAGAAGAGAAAGTGGGAGGAAGGAGGTAAGATGTAATCCAGTTAAGGGACAGGCTAATAGTTGGTCAGGTGTTCATAATAAAGATTGAGAAAGGTCAAGATTAAGTGGGTAGTAGCTGTGTTAAAGAGAGATGGAAATATCATCTGACTACTACAAGCTGATCCCTGCGTTTCTCCGAATCCCTCCATCCATCTCTCGGGGACTCTAGCCCTGGTTTCCACCTCTACCAAATACTGCTTGGCTCCCTCAGTACTGTGTGATTCTTTCTGAAGACAGTCCCTCAAACAAGTAAGAGCTAGGGGACAGGATCACCTGGGACAGAGAAGAATATCTGATGCATGCAGCAGCCATGGCAGGGTGGTGTTCAAACCTATGTTTCCTGAAATACAATTTCTTTATTTATTTTTTAATTTTATTTTTAAACTTTACAATATTGTATTAGTTTTGCCAAATATCGAAATGAATCCGCCACAGGTATACCTGTGTTCCCCATCCTGAACCCTCCTCCCTCCTCCCTCCCCATACCCTCCCTCTGGGTCATCCCAGTGCACCAGCCCCAAGCATCCAGTATCGTGCATCGAACCTGGACTGGCGACTCGTTTCATACATATTATACATGTTTCAATGCCATTCTCCCAAATCTCCCCACCCTCTCCCTCTCCCACAGAGTCCATAAGACTGATCTATACATCAGTGTCTCTTTTGCTGTCTCGTACACAAGGTTATTGTTACCATCTTTCTAAATTCCATATATATGCGTTAGTATACTATATTGATGTTTTTCTTTTTGGCTTACTTCACTCTGTATAATAGGTTCCAGTTTCATCCATCTCATTAGAACTGATTCAAATGTATTCTTTTTAATGGCTGAGTAATACTCCATTGTGTATATGTACCACAGCTTTCTTATTCATTCATCTGCTGATGGGCATCTAGGTTGCTTCCATGTCCTGGCTATTATAAACAGTGCTGCGATGAACATTGGGGTACACGTGTCTCTTTCCCTTCTGGTTTCCTCAGTGTGTATGCCCAGCAGTGGGATTGATGGGTCATAAGGCAGTTCTATTTCCAGTTTTTTAAGGAATCTCCACATTGTTCTCCACAGTGGCTGTACTAGTTTGCATTCCCACCAACAGTGTAAGAGAGTTCCCTTTTCTCCACACCCTCTCCAGCATTTATTGCTTGTAGACTTATGGATGGCAGCCATTCTGACTGGTGTGAAATGGTACCTCATAGTGGTTTTGATTTGCATTTCTCTGATAATGAGTGATGTTGAGCATCTTTTCATGTGTTTGTTAGCCATCTGTATGTCTTCTTTGGAGAAATGTCTATTTAGTTCTTTGGCCCATTTTTTGATTGGGTCATTTATTTTTCTGGAGTTGAGCTGTAGGAGTTGCTTGTATATTTTTGAGATTAGCTGTTTGTCAGTTGCTTCATTTGCTATTATTTTCTCCCATTCTGAAGGCTGCCTTTTCACCTTTCTAATAGTTTCCTTTGTTGTGCAGAAGCTTTTAAATTTAATTAGGTCCCATTTGTTTATTTTTGCTTTTATTTCCAATATTCTGGGAGGTGGGTCATAGAGGATCCTGCTGTGATGTATGGCAGAGAGTGTTTTGCCTATGTTCTCCTCTAGGAGTTTTATAGTTTCTGGTCTTACGCTGAGATCTTTAATCCATTTTGAGTTTATTTTTGTGTATGGTGTTAGAAAGTGTTCTAGTTTCATTCTTTTACAAGTGGTTGACCAGTTTTCCCAGCACCACTTGTTAAAGAGATTGTCTTTAATCCATTGTACATTCTTGCCTCCTTTGTCAAAGAGAAGGTGTCCATATGTGCGTGGATTTATCTCTGGGCTTTCTATTTTGTTCCATTGATCAATATTTCTGTCTTTGTGCCAGTACCATACTGTCTTGATAACTGTGGCTTTGTAATAGAGCCTGAAGTCAGGTAGGTTGATTCCTCCAGTTCCATTCTTCTTTCTCAAGATCGCTTTGGCTATTCGAGGTTTTTTGTATTTCCATACAAATTGTGAAATTATTTGTTCTAGCTCTGTGAAGAATACCGTTGGTAGCTTGATAGGGATTACATTGAATCTATAAATTGCTTTGGGTAGTATACTCATTTTCACTATATTGATTCTTCCAATCCATGAACATGGTATATTTCTCCATCTATTAGTGTCCTCTTTGATTTCTTTCACCAGTGTTTTATCGTTTTCTATATATAGGTCTTTAGTTTCTTTAGGTAGATATATTCCTAAGTATTTTATTCTTTCCGTTGCAATGGTGAATGGAATTGTTTCCTTAATTTCTCTTTCAGTTTTCTCATTATTAGTGTATAGGAATGCAAGGGATTTCTGTGTGTTGATTTTATATCCTGCAACTTTACTATAATCATTGATTAATTCTAGTAATTTTCTGGTGGAGTCTTTAGGGTTTTCTATGTAGAGGATCATGTCATCTGCAAATAGTTAGAGTTTTACTTCTTCTTTTCCAATTTGGATTCCGTTTATTTCTTTTTCTGCTCTGATTGCTGTAGCCAAAATTCCAACATATGGAGGCTGAACAACACGCTGCTGAATAACCAACAAATCACAGAAGAAATCAAAAAAGAAATCAAAATTTTCATAGAAACGAATGAAAATGAAAACACAACAACCCAAAACCTGTGGGACACTTTAAAAGCAGTCCTAAGGGGAAAGTTCATAGCAATACAGGCATACCTCAAGAAACAAGAAAAAAGTCAAATAAATAACGTAACCCTACACCTAAAGCAACTAGAAAAGGAAGAAATGAAGAACCCCAGGGTTAGTAGAATGAAAGAAATCTTAAAAACTAGGGCAGAAATTAATGCAAAAGAAACAAAACAGACCATAGCAAAAATCAACAAAGCCAAAAGCTGGTTCTTTGAAAGGATAAATAAAATTGACAAACCATTAGCCAGACTCATCAAGAAACAAAGGGAGAAAAATCAAATCAATAAAATTAGAAATGAAAATGGAGAGATCACAACAGACAACACAGAAATACAAAGGATCATAACAGACTACTATCAACATTTATATGCCAATAAAATGGACAACATGGAAGAAATGGACAAATTCTTAGAAAAGTACAACTTTCCAAAACTCGACCAGGAAGAAATAGAAAATCTTAACAGACCCATCACAAGCACGGAAATTGAAACTGTAATCAAAAATCTTCCAGCAAACAAAAGCCCAGGTCCAGATGGCTTCACAGCTGAATTCTACCAAAAATTTAGAGAAGAGCTAACACCTATCCTGCTCAAACTCTTCCAGAAAATTGCAGAGGAAGGTAAACTTCCAAACTCATTCTATGAGGCCACCATCACCCTAATACCAAAACCTGACACAGATCCCACAAAAAAAGAAAACTACAGGCCAATATCACAGATGAACATAGATGCAAAAAATCCTTAACAAAATTCTAGCAATCAGAATCCAACAACACATTAAAAAGATCATACACCATGACCAAGTGGGCTTTATCCCAGGGATGCAAGGATTCTTCAATATCCAAAATCAATCAATGTTATACACCACATTAACAAATTGAAAATAAAAACCATATGATTATCTCAATAGATGCAGAGAAAGCCTTTGACAAAATTCAACATCCATTTATGATAAGAACTCTCCAGAAAGCAGGAATAGAAGGAACATACCTCAACATAATAAAAGCTATATATGACAAACCCACAGCAAACATTATCCTCAATGGTGAAAAATTGAAAGCATTTCCTCTAAAGTCAGGAACAAGACAAGGGTGCCCACTTTCACCATTACTATTCAACATAGTTTTGGAAGTTTTGGCCACAGCAATCAGAGCAGAAAATTTCTTTGTTTTAAAAAATGCTTGATACACAGTTCTCTAGTTTGAGTCAAATGCTCATCACATAAAGATAATCTGGGAATTTGCTGGCTATTTTTAGTCATTTTAATTAAAATTTTAATTTTAATTAAAAAGCTTTATTTTGTTCTCATTCATTATGTTTTGATTTCTTACCTAAAGAAAAATTATTTTACTATTTTATTTACCTTCTATTATATTTATTAAATCTACCTCTTTAGTTAGAATAAAAGAACACTTTTAAAGGTAGGAACAGCACCCAACTCAAACACCAATCCTGACAGCTAGCAAAGGGCATAATATTATACTTTAATGCTTCCTAGTGAACGTAGCAGAAAAGCTGTTTAGAGTTATGTTGCTTTTTAAAAGTAAAAAGTTTAAAATTGCAAACTGATATATGACCATTAAAATAAGTGAAACAATCTAGAGCTGGATAAAGAAAATACTCTTTTTTTCTTCCCTCCCACCACACTGAAGAAACTCATGTTATTTATATTTGTATTAATAACATTATTTGTAATTTATATCCTTCCATACTTTTCTCCATGCTTATATAAATATATAATCATACTTAAGGGTTTTAGCTGTTGTTTGTTAACATAAAATGGAATCATACTATACTTATTTTTCAGTTTCTAGTGATGTATCACGGTCATCTCTCTCTGTCTTTTAAATAACTATCAACACATAAACTTTAATATTTTTAAAACTGCACTACAGATACATTATGATTTATTTAACCATTCCCCTATAGATGGCTACTCAGGTTGTTTCTAGTTGTTTGTTGCTACAAATACTACAATAAATATCCTCATGCACATATGCCTTTCCTGAGCGACTTTCACCATTTTCACTTTTCCATGGGTAAAAATAATGGTTATCTTACTGTTGTATTAACTTAGACTTTCTCAAATACTAATAAAGTTGACTTTCTTTCATATGCTTATTGGCCATTTGAACTTTCACTTCCATGGTTTACGTATTTTTCTGTTAGATTACATTTATTTCATTAATCTGTCAGATTCTTTATCTATACTGAGGATTAACATTTGTCATTTGGGTTACAAATACCTTTTCTTCATATTAATATGTTTTGTTTTTGTTTATGGTATACACTGACAAATTTTTCAAAATTCTTTATGGATTTAGGTTTTCTTGCTTGCCTTAGGCAAGGCTCTCCTACACCACATATTTATGTAAATATTTTCCTAATTTTTTCTAAAATTGATATTTTAAATTTACATGTTTATAACCTACCTGGAATTTATTTTAATATTTTGTAAGCCAAAGGTCTGATTGTTTTCTTTCAGAAGGATGGTTATCAGCATCATTTATAAAATAAATCATGCATTTCCAATTGAAATAAAACTTCAACATTTCTCTATCAGAAATAGATTCAGTAGGCAGAAAATCAGTAAGGTCCAAGTTGAACTCAACACCACCACCAATAAACTGGATATGATGGACACCTATACGCTACCTCATCCAACAGCAGCAAAACACACATGATTCTCAAGCTCACATGGCACATTCACCAAGACGGACCACATTCTGGGTCATAAAACATGGCTTTAACAAATTTAAAAGAATAGAAATCCTACAGTGTCTGCTCTCCGACCCACCGTGGAGTTAAACTAGAAACCAATAACGGAAAGATAACTGGAAAATATCCAAATACACGGAGATTAAACAACACACACATGGGTCAAAGAAGAAATTTCAAGAAAAATTTCAAAGTATTTTGAACTAAATGAAAAGGTAACATCAAAATTTGGGGAATGCAGTAAAAGCAATGCTTAGATGGAATGTATAGAATTAAATGCAGGCATATATTAGAAAACAAGAAAGACCTAAAATAAACAAACTAAGTTTCTACCTTAGGAAATTAGGAAAAGAAGAGCAAATTAAACTGAAAGTAAGCAGAGGAAGAGAAATGATAAGAATAGAGCATAAATAAATAAAATTGAAAATAGGAATCAATAGAGAAATAGCATTGGAACCAAAAGTTGGTTCATTGAAAAGATCAAGAGACAATGATGAGCCTCTAGCTAGGCTAATTAAGAAAAAAAGAGAAAGGACACAAATTACCCAAATCAGAAGTGAAAGATCCTTTGAACATTAAAAGGATAATGGAGGAATACTAGGAATACTTCCCTGCCCACAGATTTGATAACCTAGATGAAATGGATCAATTACTTGAATAAGATTTTGCTGAAAATTTGCTGAAATTCACACAAGAAGAAACAATGTGTATAGGCCTAGATTTGTTAAAGTAACTCATTTAATAATTAATAACCTTCCAAAACAGACAGTACAAAGCCCAGAGTGATTCACTGGTGAATTCTACCAAACATTTAAGGGAGAGATTCTGCCAGTCTTCTACAATCTCCTTCATAGGACAGAAGCAGAGGGAATACCTTTTAATTCATTCCATTACCCTAAAAGCAGACAAAGACATTATAAGAAAACAATTTATAAAATAAAACAATCACCAATAATAGAATATTTAAAGAGTACTTTGTATAAGCTCTGGCAAATAGACATTTAAGAGCAATAAATTATGATTATAAAGGCAATCTTTGAAAAGCAAAGTAGCCCAAATTTTTAGCATCAGACAATAATTTTAGTATATGTATCTATTTGGTCTTTTATTCAGACTTAGACTATCCATTTAACTAAAGAGAAGAAGAAAATATATACTTAAAAAATCAAAGAACTCACAAAGAGTCCTAAAATTTTATACTTAATTGTTCAGTAAGCATTTAGATGAGCCTATCATTTTTAGGTACTGTACAAGATACTGACATTAAGATGGTGAAGAAGAAAACAATTCCTGTCCCCAGGTACTCAATCTAGAAAGAATGTGAACTTGTTAGTTGCTTGGTCATGTCTGACAGGCAAAAATACTGGAGTGGGTTGCCATTTCCTTCTCCAGGGGATCTTCCTGACCGAAGGATTGAACTTGGGTCTCCCACACTGCAGGAAGATTCTTTATCATCTGAGCCACCAAGGAAGCCCCAATCTAGAAAGGGAGTCAGACAAATAAAGTAAGAAGTATGATATATGTTTCTTTGACTTGAGTCCTTGCTCCTGCCCTGGTTATGGCAGGAGGGAAAAGAAGGAAGTATCTAACAGTAGCAGAGATGGAGTCGGGAGAAGGCACGGTAGAGGAAAGGTGAGGAAGCTTTCTCAGGAAAGGTGATGGAATAAGCTGCACATGAGAGAAGAGCAGAGTATCCAACAAGAGAAAAGTCTGAGACTTTTTTTTTTTTTTCAGGGAGAGAACAGAATGGTAGAGAGACAATTCAACATTTCTTGGATGACCATAAATGCATTGAGGTGAAGATTATGCCTTTTCTTTTAGACATCATGAGTCTGATATACTTTTGGATCATGTGTTAAGAGTTCTGTAGGAAACTGGAAATAAAAGTTTTAGAGTTAAGACAATGATTGATTGAAAACAGAGTTGGAGCCATTACAGAAAGAAATGATTGGTGAATCAGTCTAAGGAAAATGTGCAGAATGAAAAGAAGATCAAAACTGAATTCTGAAAAACACAATCACTTGAGGGTTGTACGGGAACCCAAATGCAGACTTGAAAAAAAAAAACAAAAAAGAGGGAAATAACTAAAAAAAAGGATGAACTAAATTAAAGACCAAGAATATTTCAAGGACAGAGTAGATAATAGTATCAAATGCAGTAAAATGCAAAGACTAAAATGCGTCCACTGTTCTTGACATCTTTAGCTAGGACAGTTATCGTTATTTGGTAGAACGTATACCAGAATAAGGTAGATTGAGTGATTATGGGATTAAGAAAGTAGGAGCATTCAGCATAGAATTTTCTTTCACATGATTTAGATATAAAAGTAGAAAGTTCACAGGTTTCATGGAAAGAATTTGGATAAGTTCTTTCTGATGACTTATGTTTTCTCTGGTTAAGAGAAAGTAATATCTTTTACTAAGATTGTGAAAAGCAGCGGTTGAGGAGAGTGAAGGACAGAAACAGACAGTGGGAAGACTAGGTAAGTGTGACCAGAAAGATCTAGGATGATCAGGCATTGCTGGAGATCTTTAGGTCAGGCTGTGGAGAACCTTGTTGTGAAATCACTAAAGGAAATCTTAAATGTTAATACTCATCTTGACTATTTTATCAGTAAGTAAGAACTTAGAGCAAAGTAAAAGAAAATTTTCTATATTCTTTTAATTAGCAAACTGAAATTAAGCAAAAATTTAAATATGCATGTTTGCTAAATATGGATATTTGATCCAGAAATCTATAGAAAATATATAAAGACAACGCTTTTAAGCTTATCACATATTTTCTTAAAAAGAGAAAAAAATCAAAGTTAAATAATGTTCTAATAAAAGTATTAAATAAACTAACTGCTAGGAACTCAAAGCATTAAATACCAAGTCTTTCTAAGAAGGTAAGATTTTTAAAACAGGTTTATGGGTGTGAAATTTGAAATATTCTGTTTATGTATCTCCTTAACTATGATACATTTGCATGTGTACCTTATTTTAAGTGACTGAAAAGTAATTGAACAAAACATTCTGATAAAGAATTCTTTGTAAGAAGTATTCTCCCTCCTCTAATATACCACCTAAACAATTATTTTGGAGTTGCTATAGTGTGTGCAGGTCACACTTTTACAGTGAATATAAAAGTGTAAGGTATAGAAAGTGTTTTATTCAATAAAATCAAGATTGCCTTTCTGATATGAATTTCTATTTACAGATCTGTCATTTTGAGTACAGAAAATCAAGATCATTATTAACTCCAGAATGCAAGTGTAAAAACAGCTGTTGAACATTATAACAATCATTATTTTGGATTACTACTTTTATTCTACAGTGATATTTCTGGAAAAATTCTAAATCTATTTTTGAAATGGAAGTAGTTCCTCTGCAGAGACAGGACTTGTTAACTTAGCTGCTGGTCGATGAAGTTGGTAGGTGATCTAACTCTGATCTACACAGTCAGATCAGAACAAGAATTACTACCTCTTTTACAAGAGCTGATGCACTAAAAAAAGGCCCAAAGTACACTCTAAACTGTTTTGTCAACTGTTACTTTTAAAGTGTCACCTCAAAAGATCAGCAGTATCATTTGGTTTAAAATTGCTCTAAAATAAAGCACAAAGCTTATTCTTTCAAAAAGGAAGCAAGTGATTTTTGATAGTGCTGTTTACAGAGGGAGATTTAAAACACATATATATGCATGCACATACACACACATAAGCACACATACATAATTTGCGAAGGCCAGAGGTATAGCTTTTATAATACTTATGTTAGTGCTTGATTTTCTTAAAAACAGCATTATTATAAATTATGATGTATGATTAATATTATATAACTAATTTATTAATAATTATCACTATTATATGTAATTTTAATATATGTGTATAATTAGATATGTATATAGTTATAATATATGTGCCTAAATTATTACATATTATAAATTATGATTAATTTACAGTTATATGCAATATATAATTATTACTGCTACCATCAGTGGTGGCCTGTTACATCAGGTACTGGGTTAATAAAAGACTTACATTTTATTTAATTCTCATAACCACTCTATGATATAAAAATTATTACCCATATTTAAGCATAGGTAACTTGAGGCTTGAAGAAATTTTTCTCACTCAGCAACTTATTTCAAATAAGTTGGGGGAGCTAGGAGTTGAAACTAGGTCATATGATTTCAAAGAAAACCCATGTTTTTAACCACTGTCTAGTGAACTATTAGTTTGCTATAACTATTAGTTTGCTATTTATTAAAATATTTAAATCAATGATTTGTAGATCAATGGGCTTAAGCAAAAAAAAATTTCTCTAAAATATTTCAAAAAGAATGTGTTACATATTTTTTCTTTATTGAATCTATTACCTGTCTGTTGGTGATTTCTCTTCATTTTCATTTTATTTCCTAAAATAAAATGTTCTTATACTTAGAAAAATAACATTCCCACATAAAATGTCAATTTTTAGAACTATAAAAATGGTGCATATTTTCAAAGTAACTGTAGGGACAAAGTACTCATTCACATACACTGAGCAGTCTGTCTTTATTTCACCCTGTTCTAATCCCCAGTTCCACCACACATCCTCACTGACCTACACTGGTAGACTCCACTTATTACAATTGTATGGAATTGGCCAAAAAGCTCACTGGATTTTTCTACAAGATCTTTACAGAAAAACCTTAATGAACTTTCTGGCCAACCCTACACTTACTGTTTGGGTATAGGTTCACACTATCCAATTAATTATTAATAATAAAAACATATATATTAAATACATAGTGATTAAATTATGTATTAATCTTATCTTAGAACTCTAAACTACAGTGAATTTGAAAATTAAAAAGGGGATACATATAAGACTAAGAAAACATATTTCTGTTTTGAAACACGGGTCTTTGAAGAATAAATATCAAATTTGGCTCATCCTTCTTTTTCTTACCTCAGGGTGACTGGAGATATTCAAAATGAGAGCCCATAGTTCAGCTCTCAGGGCTGTGGGACTTCCTTGTCTGATATACTGTTGAGCAGCAGCACTATCTTGTTCTGTTAAAACTGTTAAAAGTATATTAGAATCTCATTAGAAAATGTGTAATGTAAGAAATACATTGAAATCTTTACAATTATTTTTAGGAAGCTAACATTTCATCTTTGTATCTTACATAATTAAAACATATCTTGGCAATCTTCTTTTACTCTCTGATTTTTGATGTGGTCTTATTTACAGTCCTGTATGTTTTAAGCCTTAGGCTCCTCCACCTCCTACCTTATCTGAAAGTTTTTTTACTGTAAGTACCTTGAATTCCTGTGCTTTAACTATAGTTTCATGGATCTGCCACTAATGATGCATATATATAATAAATTTTGGATTTGAAGATCACATCAAATCATACCTACAGAAACCATAAATTTCTTAAGCATATTCTACTCAGTCATGAATGTTCTAGTATTTGGAAGTAGTATGCTATCTGAAGTATTACGACTAAGAATTCTACAAATGTAGATATCCATTCTATTAGATGATCTTTTAACTATCTGCCAAAATCAACAGAAGAAGTGAAGAAGTGAAGATGCTCAGTCGTGTCCGACTCTTTGCAACCCCATTGACTGTAGCCTACCAGGCTTCTCTGTCTATGGGATTTTCCAGGCAAGAGTACCAGAGTGGGTTGCCATTTCCTTCTCCAGGACAATGAACAGAAAAGAGGAATTTTTTAAGAACTGAAAACACAAAGGATCCAATAACATTTTAAGGCTCCAAATTATTCAGAAGTGGTCAAGTTCTCAAAATTAATATATTATCCTTTTGTTTTAATTTTTATTTTAAAGAAAATATTAACTATTAAATCTAGAAATTAAGTCCCCTTCCAAAACAAATAAAACCGAAATATAAAAAAGTAAAAACAAAAGAAGAAATACTAGACATCTGCTAATACTTGTCTAACAGTACTGTTTTCTTATATTCTTAAAAGAAAAAGGAAAAAACCTTACACTAAATGAAAATGAGAAGACCAAAAGAAACAAAGGGACCCTTTGAAATAAAAAGATGAAACATATCCTTTAACTTGCAATTATATTTAATGTAAATATCAAATCATATAAATACAGTCCTCTAGATTCTGAAAATTGAACTAAGGAGATTAGACCATGATAATATAACTGTCAGAAGGTTCATTCTGACACAAAGACTTATCTGCACTTCATATTTCAAAGACTGAACTGGCTTTATATAAACAAGGAAAAGAATCTTCAAAAGATGGGGAAAATTTATCCTCCAGAATGCTGACAGCTGCTCAGTTATTAAGTCCTGCCACTGTGAACAGTCACCAGGAAGCGTGGCAGTCATCACTTTCTCCTGATGCAGGAGCATATTCCTATTAACGTTAATGAGAAGGGTGTGGGCATATCAAAGAGAGAACCTGACTCTGATTTTAAAATGAAATTCCACTGTTGAATGGATTAAGCTAATACCCTTGAGAAATGTGTAGCTGCATTTATCTTTTGTTTTTTAGTGAATCATCTGTGTACTTCTTTATCTGCTGTTTATTGATAAAGCCAAAGTGATGCATTTCCCCTCTTTATAAAGATTCCTATTGTTTTATCTACATTGTTAATTATGATTCCTTTTTAGGTCTTTAGCTTTTCAGGGATTAAATTTCAGATGAGGGCATATGATGCAGACATTTACTTAAAACTGTCTCATTTTTAGAAGTTAAAATAAGTTTAATCAAAAGCTTATCTTTTTCTCAAGAGGAGGAGATGTATACTAAATAGCTGATTCGTGTTATTTCACAGCAGAAACCAACACATTGTAAAGCAATTATCTTCCAATTAAAATGTTTAAAAAGCTTACCTTTTTGCCCAATACGTACATGCTCATTTTCAAAAAGCTCTAAAAATGATAAAATAACATTTTTAGACACAAATATAATCAGCCACATTTAGAATAATATTATGTGTATTTTTCTAGTATTGATGCTTCTAATTATTTTCAAAGCTGGAATAGCTCTACAGGAAACTATAAGAATATACGTAGAAAAGTCTTTTTTCTAAGTTGTTTGAAGTTTATAGAAATTAAAAGAAAATTAAGTATATTTAATCAGAAAAAAAATTGATAAACTAACTTCCTTTGTTAAAATAGTATAAAATACCTTCTCATAACACAAGTTTCTGTCAATTCATCTTTAATTTTTTTCCCCTAAAAACAAAACTTATTGACAGCTTCATTTGCAAACCCCTACTTCCACTCTAAACTAGCATGAAAGCATACCTAATAAAAGCGTTAATACTATATGGGTAATCCCACTATAAAAATGCCATTTTAAAAGGTTATATGGGGAAAAAAAAATTTTGCTTTTAAAGTACCAATCATAATAGAAAAAAAACAAAACTCCTAAACTTGGTCATATTCAACCCAAGAAACTTCTGTTCATCAAAGACATCACTGAGAGTGAAAAGGTGAGTCACAGAGTGGGAGAATATATTTGCAATATGTATCTATCCAGTGAAGGTCTTGTACTTAGAACACAGAAAGCACTCCCAGTATGTCAACTTAAAAAAGACAACTATCCAATGCAAATATGCAGAAGATGTGAACAGGTTCTTTACAAAAGAGGTAATCCAAAGGACCGATAAACGTATGAGAAAATGCTCAACCATGTTAGTTATCAGAGAAATGAAATTAAAACCATTATGAAATACACAACCACCACAATGGCTAAATGCAAAGGAAATGGAGCAAATAAGCTTCTCATACAAAGGTGGTAGGAGTGTAAATCAGTCCAACCACCTTGGAAAACCATTTGGCGACACCTACGAACACTGAACGTATGCACACCCTACAACAGTTAGCAGCATTACTCTCACTATGAATCCTAACGTCTGCCTATATGTACCAGGAGACTTACACAAGAATACTCACAGCAGCACTACTGTAATACAGTCAGCCCTCCAAATCTGTAGGTTCCACATCTGTGGATTCAACCAACCTCAGACTGAAATATTTTTAAAAAATTCTAGAAAATTCCAAAAAACAAATCTTGAATTTGCTGTGTGCTAAGTTCTAAAAAGCAAAACTTGAATTCATGTGAATGAACTGACGTTGGCATACCCTGCTGTAGTCTCCCACCATGTCATGGATTCATGCTGCTTGCCAAGGAAAGCTATAAGGTCAGTAAAAATGAACCAAGCATTTGCAAAATAAAGCAGAAAGAAGCTGAAGTATTAGTGCTGCCCCTACAATTGCAAAAATGGTCTCTGGTTCATGGTAAAATGCTTACAAAGGTATTAAGTGTGTGGCTGGAGGACATGTCACAGAAGCATATTCCTGTTGACAGCAAGATGAGGTGTGAAAAAGCACTTAGCCTCTGTGAGCACCACTATGAGGGGATGAGGAGAATGGAGTCTGAAGCTCACAAGGGATGGCTGGCTAGCTTTGTGAAGTGCTGCAACCACAAGAACTTAGAGATCATGGGAGAATCAGCATTGGCTAATGCAGAGACAGCTTCAGCGTTCCCAGAAGAGCTCAAAAAACTTACAGAAGAGATAGGCTATCTTCCAGAGCAGATCTTCAATTGTAATGAAGTGGGCATGGTCTGGAAGGAGATGCCCAATAACACCTATTTCCATAAGAATGTAAAGCAAGTCCCAGGGTTCACGACCTGGAAAAATCACCTTATTCTGGTGCTGTGTGGTAATGCAGCAGGTCATGTGATCAAGCCAGGCTTCATCTACTGAGCAAGCAATCCCCAGGCCCACAAGAACAAAAACAAAAATTGCCGGCCCATGTTCTGGCAATACGAGAAGGTTTGGGTGAAGGCCATTTTGTTCTTGGAGAGGTTCCACCAGTGCTTCATTCCTGATAGTAAAGGGATGAAGAGAAGGGGCTGCCATTTCAAGGTCCTCCTCTTAGCTGAGAATGCTCCTGGTCAACCCCAATCTCTCTGCTTCACCAACGAGAATGTGGAAGGCTGCTCCTGTTTCCTAACTCTCTGTCACCGCTGCAGCAGTCCATCCAGGTGACTTACATCCACCTCACTTGCAAAAGGTTCCCCGCTGCCCTTGATGCTAACCCTGCCTGCAGTAGCAGCAGCAGCAGCCGCCTCAGTAGCGATTTATGAAAGAGCTTCACAATTGCAGATGCAAGTTTGCCCACTGCAGAGGCTGTAGATGCCCTAAAGCCTGATGCATGCTGGAGGCCATTCTGGAATGAAGCAATCAGTGACTTGGGGACTTCCCCAATATTGATGCGGAAATCAAGAATACTTTGAATGTTTCAAGGAAAGTTTGGTAGGGGAGATTTCTCTGACATAACTAACTGATGACAATGTTGAGGGCCACACAGAAGAGCATAGAGAAACCCTTACCAAAAAGGAACTTGAAGATATGCTGAAATCCTATAAACACACAAGGATGGTGATGATGATGATGACGTAGAGATTTAGTGGAGGCAGAGTCGTCAATCTAGACACTTGAAAAATTTGCAGCAGTTTTTCAAATATGATTAGAGACAGAGAACATGTGTGTATGTGGAAGTGGGGATGGAGGTGGCAGAAGGGGGAAGGACAGAATGAGGAGGCAAGAGATGAGATTTGAATAGTAAAAACAGTGGTTATCTTTGACACAGGGGATCAAGATTGAAAGGGGGTAGGAAAGGACTTCATTTTATTGATCTGGGTGGTAATTTAATAAGAGTGTCCAATTATAAAAATTTATTGAGCCATTCTCTTAGGACACATGTACTTTCCTATATGCATTATACAGTAAAAAAGGTTTTAAAATGATAATAAAACATAGCTACATCTAGAGTTGTTTTATATATAAAACACATATAACACATAGTATATGCTCAATAACTGTTTTTTATTATTATTATTAGCAACAATAATAAGTGGCCAACTTCCTTATCTTACAGTGGAAGAAACAAGTCCCAAAATACAAAGTGACTTTTCCAAGTCACACAAGTAGCCAGTGGCAGAGGAAAAGACAAGAGCAGCCCCATGGCTCCTGTCTATGATAATTAGTACAATAATATAGACCTTCCACATTTTAAGTCAATTTTTACTTCCTGTTTATTATGATTAAATATTAATCCAGTCTTTTATGAAAATATTGGCATTTAGGCACAAGAAAAGAGATGTTGGGGAAATGTTCTAGATGAAAACACACCAAGTTTAAAACCTGTGTTTGTTTATACAAGATAGAATGTCAGTGTTCATTTAACTTGGTGATATGAAAAATAATAAAGATGGTGACGGCAAATAAAGGGAGCCATGAGTGCTGCCAATGAAAATGTTACCAACAAAATGACTTGTGTATGTCCTAGGGGTTTTCAAAGTTGTTTTAAAGACCCTCAAGTAAAAAGACAATATCTAGTTGAAGGCTAATAAATATACAAGATTCTATACAATAATTAATAGTAACCAAGGAGAGGCACAAAGCATGTTAGTTGACAGATATTAAAAAGTTACTAGATTAATTTGGAAATGACAAGATAAACCTTAACCTAACTCTCATTTTCATTTATTATATGCCATATGGGAGAAATACTAACCAGGAGGCACTTGTGTAGAGTCATCTATACCCAGCTGTCCTGTAGTTAAGCCAAGTTCTACAAAGAATTCTTTCTGAAAAATAACACACAGAATTACCATACATCTCAGACTTTTCTACACGTTATTTAAAAGATAATCTTCACCTAGACATCAACTTAAATGAAAATCACAATGTAAAATAAATCTTTGCTTCATTCAAATATCTAAAAAAGAAAACGATATTATTGAACCTTTAAATAGTAATGCTTTACTCCAAAATTTTCCCTTTTCAGATAACAAACTAGTCAGTAAAAGTAAAGACTAATTATTCTTTTGAGTAAAGAACTAATAACATTCAAATCTTTCTTTAAACATACATATACAAATAGCACATGCAGTACCTATAAATTTTATTTTCTAAATTCATTGTCTAAAATTACCAATATAATTCTGTATCTGTGCTTTGTATGGTACTGTATTTCACTCAGCTCTTAATCAAATAAACACTGCAAATATCCAAAACAACTTAAATTAATTTTTAAGTAAAATTAGACTATCAAGTGCTCTGCTAAAATAAGAATAAATTAGATTTATTCTCCAGACTTCCTCTACTTATCTACTAATGCCTAAGGAAAGTAACCCTGTTTGTCTGTTTTTTTAAATACATAAGAACCTCATAGTATTCACATTATTTTTATTCCCTAAGTAATTAAATATTTCTATTAATACTTGCCTCAGTCTTTTGTCATTATTCTAATTGCTAAAACCAAACTTCCTTCTTCTTTAAAAATGGAATTAGTTTTAATCCTTCATAATTATCTATGATTATTTAAATTAGTGATTTGTGTCCCTCATAAAACAGTTATTCAGCATAACATATATTTTATTTTTTATAGATTTTAAATAAGTGTCATTATATTTCAATCTTTTAACTAAAAACTTGATTTTTATCTATATCTTAAAAAAGCACTGCAACTTATGTTACCAATTTTGGTAACTAAAGAGATAAAAATTTACTGCTTTGGACTATTTTTTATTCTATATCAGTAGTGTAAGTGTTAGTCACTCAGTCATGTCTGACTCTGTGACCCTATGGACAATAGCCTGCCAGGCTCCTCTGTCCATGGAATTCTCCAGGCAAGAATACTGGAGTGGGTAAACATTCCCTTCTCCAGGGGATCTTCCTGACCCAGGGATTAAACCTGGGTCTCCTGCATTGCAGGCAGATTCTTTACTGTCTGAGCCACCAGGGAAACCCTGGGCCCTAATCTCAGATTTTCTTCTTTATAAACATGTATTACCTTTTCTGCAACCTCTATCAAAGCATATAATTACATAGTATTGAAATTATCTTTTTACTGTCCGTTTCCTCACTAGCCTGAAGCTCTTGGAAGATAGTCCTATCTCTTACACACATTTGCACCTCCAATACTTAGCGCAGTGCTTAGTGACATATAACAAGGGGGAGTTAATAAATAGTGAACCACTCTACTGAGCTCTAGTTCCAACCTGCTGCCTGTACCTGACTGAACAGGAATTAGTGTGCAACTTCTCTTTAGAGTTAATACATTTTGGTTTCAAGAAATTCCCTTTCGGCAAGATAGAGGTACAGGATTAAGAGATATAAACTACTGCATATAAAGTAAATAAGCTACAAGAATATATTGTACAACACAGGGAATATAGTCAATATTTTATAACTATAAATGAAGTATATCACCTTTAAAAATTGTGAATCAACACGTTGTACACCTGAAACTTATGTAATATTGTACATCAACTATACCTCAAAAAAAATCCTTTTTAATATGCATGAGTCTGCATAACACTGTGAGCTAGGTTTGAGGGCCATCTATTACAGGATCATATAAGACTCACTGAGTCTCACCAAGTTCAGTACTCACACAGACAGACCAGGGTTACAGATAAACCATGCACTCTGGAGGTAGAACCATTATCAGCAGCCACATGATTCAGGAAATGGGGACAACCATCCCTAATGCCTGGAGACATTAAGTATGGTCACAGTTTTTTGAAAATCGGTCACAGGATTCTGATTCTCCAATAGCTAAGAATTTATCTACACCAGCTCCAGGTCCCCTCAGACAGACAGAAGGCATAATTAGTCCCACTTACAACATGTAAAGCTGAGCACCGAAGAATTGATGCTTTTGAACTGTGGTGTTGGAGAAGACTCTTGAGAGTCCCTTGGATTGCAAGGAGATCCAACCAGTCCATTCTGAAGGAGATCAGCCCTGGGATTTCTTGGGAAGGAATGATGCTAAAGCTGAAACTCCAGTACTTTGGCAACCTCATGTGAAGAGTTGACTCACTGGAAAAAACTCTGATGCTGGGACGGATTGGGGGCAGGAGGAGAAGGGGATGACAGAGGATGAAATGGCTGGATGGCATCACCGACTCAGTGGATGTGAGTCTGGGTGAACTCCGGGAGTTGGTGATGGACAGGGAGGCCTGGCGTGCTGCGATTCATGGGGTCGCAAAGAGTCGGACACGACTGAGTGAATGAACTGAACTGAAACCTTTTCATAAATCATCATTTCCTGCTTCTTTACCTAGCAAACGCCCTCAAACTATTTCAAATGTCAGTACCTCTGAGAAGACCTTCTACACTTCATGAGAAGAATCTGCCACTTCCTCTTCTATACAGCCATATCACTTTGTATAAACCTCTCCTAAGAGGACTTCTAACATCTTTTAAAATAATGTCTTAAAAATAGTTTTTTATGACAGTTATAGTACTAATGCTTAACATTTACTGCTTACTATGTTTCAAGGACCGCTTATATGCTTTATATTTATATATTAATTTCTTAAGGCTGCCATTTTAAAAAGTACCACTAATTGCTGCTGCTGCTGCTAAGTCGCTTCAGTCGTGTGTGACTCTGTGCGACCCCATAGATGGTAGCCCACCAGGCTCCCCCGTCCCTGGGATTCTCCAGGCAAGAACACTGGAATGGGTTGCCATTTCCTTCTCCAATGCATGAAAGTGAAAAGTGAAAATGAAGTTGCTCAGTCATGTCCGACTCTTAGCGACCCCATGGACTGCAGCCCACCACGCTCCTCCGTCCATGGGATTTTCCAGGCAAGAGTACTGGAGTGGGGTGCCATTGCCTTGGCTAGCTTTAAAAAACAGAAGGGTGCTTCCCTGGTGGCTCAGACAGTAAGCGTCTGCCTGCAATGCAGGAGACCCAGGTTAGATTCCTGGGTCAGGTAGATCCCCTGGAAAAGGAAATGGCAACCCATTCCAGTATTCTTGCCTAGAAAATCCCATGGACAGAGGAGCCTGGCAGGCTACAGTCCATGGGGTCACAAAGAGTTGGACACGACTGAGCAACTTCACTTTCACTTTAAACAATAGAAACTCCCAGTTTCTCACAGTTCTGGAGGCTATTAGTTCAAAATGTTAACAAGATCATGCTTTCCCTGAAGGGTCCAGGAAAGAATCTGTTCCATGTCTTTCTCTTAGCTTCTGGTGTTGCTGACAATTGCTGGTGTTCCCTGGCTTATACATGCAACACTCCAATCTCTTCCTGTCATACTACATTCTCCTTGTGAGTCTCTCTTCTCCTCTTCTTTTAAGGACACCAGTCATGTTGGATTTTGAGCTCACCCTACTCCAGTAAGACATCATCTTGATTTCATTGCACCTGCAAGGGTCTTATTTTAAATGAAGTCACATTTACAGGTATTGGAGGTCAGGATTCAACATAACTTTTGGGGGGGCCACAAGTCAACCCATAACATATCTTAAGATATTGATCAATACTTTTATGAGATACTATTATCCATATATTGAACAAGAAAACTAAAGCTCAAGGTTAAGAAAACCTGCCCAAGGTCACACAATCAGTGAGTGGTACAGCAAGAGGTTAAACCAGGTTAGTTGGCTTCAGAATCTTAATTATCTAACCACCATGCTATGCTATCTTTACATACATTAAACATAAGTCAAATCAGCTAAAAGACTTAACAACAACCATAACAAAACATTAGTTTCCTATTTATGCACTCCTCTTCAACACACAAATACACACAATCACAATTATTCCACTACGCAGGAACAACCACTTTCAGCATTTTCCCTGGTATTCATATCCATATTTTGGAAATCCTCTGGTGGTCCAAGGGTTAGGAATCCACTCTCTCACTGCCAAGAGCCTGGGTTCAATCCCTGGCTGGGCAACTAAGATCCCAATAAACCATGCAGCATGGCCAAAAAGCAAACAAACACACATCCATATTTCAAGTAACAGGTACATTCTGCTATTCTAAATTTAGCAGTTTCAAATAACTATTAAATCTGTTAGTGATAAATGTGGATTTTTAGCTCAGTACATTCTCTTTTCCTCCTTCTATCATTCCAATATATGTATATATCAATGCTTAATTACATCTATATTAAGAGTTTGTTGTTGTTATTATTATTTAAATATTACTCACTGCTGAGGAATGTAGTATGCTATAAATATGTTTCCTTTCTTGTACTTTTTTCCATACAGTTCATAATTAAACCACTTTTTCACTTATGCATTTTCTCTACTTACCTCTCCCTCCTCCCTTCTGCATGTGGTTAGCACGTCATCAGGTCATCTATATTTTTGGGGTTTTTCTTGCAAGTTCTCATCATGGAACCCTACAACCTCCTGCTCCAATATGGATTGCTCTGCTCTGGTCCTGTTGCACAGACAGGCCTGGAAATTCTCTTCACTGGCATTCTGGAACTTATTCTACTCTTAGGTTGGAAATCCCATTTCCTAGATCCTCTATTTCACCCTTTTTGTTTATGATCTTGTTATAGAGCATTTCTACCAATAGGTCCATGAATTAGAATATTTTAGGTCATGTACATCTGAAAACAGATACTTCAACTTCACATTTGATTGGTGGTTATATACAGAATTCTAGGCTTGAACTCATTTAGATTTTTAAAGGCTTTACTTAAAAATCCTCTGGCTTCCAGTCTTCCTGCTGAGAAGTCAGATGCCACTCTGATGCCTGAAACATTATATATACTCTGTTCTTCCATAAAAAGTTTTTAGTCTTCTCCTTTTCAGGTGCCTTGCTATGGGTCTTCTTTCATTCATAGAACTGGGTACTGGGTAGGTCTTGTCATAATGAAGATTCCTGTCTTTCAGTTCTTGAATTTTTTTAACTCCTTGGCTTCTGTATTCTCTTTCTGGAACTCCTACTGGCCAGGTGTCAGCCCATCTGGACTGACCATCTAATTAAACAAATCTTTTCCCATTTATTTTTCATCTCATTGGCTTTTTGCTTTTACACTGTCTTCTGATAGAGATTTCCTGGGCTTTCTACTGATTTTTTTTGTACACCATATTTTTTGTTTCCCTAACTCTACCCATTTTTTTTGCACATCATATTTTTGATTCCTAAAAGCTCTTTTTCACTTTCTAATGTCTTGTTTTGTTATTCTAATGAAATTCTGTTCCTGTTTCATGAGTAATATCTTCTCTCTGAGAATATTAATGTTTCCTTTAAGTCTTCTATTGGGAAGATACAGTTAACAAAAGGTTAACCTCTTTGTCCACGTGAAGACTACTTTGTATTTACCTTCTCTCAGCACTGTTGCCCTGAAAATGTACTGGATTATGAAAAAAAAATTGTGGAGAGGAAAGCCAGCTACATAACCAGCAATATAATTTACTGGAAAAAAAAAATGACACTTGACTGTTACATTTCATCTGAAATGAAGGACTGTAAGTGGACTAAAGAACCTATTGGAAAACACAGGCCTTAGCTACCTGGTGTGCCTCTTGAGAGGACTTGGAAACTGTGCTCATGTGCATTACAAGAAACAGTTCCCATTGCGCGTGAGATTTTCCTATGCTGTACCTACATAACCTTGTTACTTCCATGTGCAAGCATTCCTTGTAGGGGCTAGGAAGTAGCAGCTGGTAGCTGTAAGGACTTCCAATGAAGATCTACATGATATATTGACATGCCATGTTTTCTGTTCTGTATCTCTCTACAAATCTAATTGAGCCTTATACCAGGTTTTGGCCTATTGTATCCTGCAAGTGTAGACGTAAATTCAAACCTGAGGTAACTATATTGGTGGTCATAATAATTACTCATTTCCTAAATTGGCTATTTCTTCTTCCTTATTTTTCTCTGCAGGGTCTGTTTTAGTTTTGAGCTGTGCTTTTCAAATTGTAAAATTTCAAATATCTGGAGAGCCTAGGCTGGTCAGTCATATTTCGGATTGAGGCAATGAACAATTGACTGGAATCTCTGTCTTTGAGGCCTGGGCAGAGTATGATGGGCTTTAGTCTGAAAAATTTATTTATAGACAGCCAGCTTTCACTTTCTTTCTTTTGGTCAACCTTCACTTAATTCTTCTGTTTTCAATACAATGCTTCATTCCTATTCAGCTCTACATTTGAGGTCTCTGAGTTCATGGCCTCTCTGCAATGATTATATACACCTCTGGTCTCCTGTTGGGGAGGAGGAGTCGCCAGAAAATGAAGGATGGGACAAGCCTGGGGGTCTAAACCCTTTTATACAATCTCTATGTCTCCTCAATGTCTTCTATCACATGTGGTATCTCCAATTCCTCATTCTTTGCAAAGTTCCAGGGAGAAAATCATCTGGTTTCTTGTATCAGTCAGAGTCCAGTCAAGAAATAGAAACCATATCACAAGTGTGAACAGGGAAAAACAGAATTAACAAGTGCAGAAAGCAACTATGGCTTCTAGGCTGAAGGAGAGTGAACCAAGGAAGGAAGAACTCAGGAAAGGTCCCCCATGTCCTCAAGACTGAAATTCAGACTTTTAAGGAGAGGGTGTGCCTGCCCCAGGAACATGCAGACCAGAGGTGAAGAACAATCTTGCCAGTGAGTACAGGCTGGAGCTGGTTGACTAAGGGCTGCCAAATTGAATACTACTGGGTCTTCTGTTTGCTGCTCTGCTGGCTTCTGTACATGGAAAGTCCCTTTATCCTACTATGGTCTTGCAATGTCTCTCCAGAAACCACTACTGACAAAGCCTAATGTCAAGCTAGTTGGCAAAAAGGAAATGTTTACAAGGTCCAGCTCCAGTATAATAAAACAGGATTTAAAAAAAAAAAGGTAGGTTTACAAACCACAAATGGTCAGAATGGTCATCATCAAAAAGTCTATAAATAATAAATGCTGGAGAGGGTGTGGAGAAAAGGGAACTCTGCTACACTGTTGGTAGGAATGTAATTTGGTGCAGCCACTATGGAAAACAGTATGGAAGTTCCTTAAAAAACTAAAAATAAACTCATGATATGATCTAGCAATCCCACTCTTGTGCATATTATCAAGAAAAGACAAAAACTCTAAATCAAATCATAGCAGCACAATTTATAACAACCAAGACATGGAAGCAACCTAAGCGTGCATCAACAGATGAATGTATAAAGAAGATGTGGTATACAGATGCACAAAGGAATATTACTTGGCCATGAAAAAGAACAAAATATTGCCATTTACAGCAACATGGATGGATCTAGAGATTATCATACTAAGTGAAATCAGTCAGACAGACAAATACTGTATCACTTATATGTAGAATCTCAAAAAATAAAACAAATGAACTTCCTTACAAAACAGAAATAGACTCACAGACATGGAAAACAAACTTACAGTTACAAAAGGGAGAAAGAGAGAGGTAGGGATAAATTAGGAGTATGTGATTAACATATATGCACTACTATATATAAAATAGATAAATAACAGGATTTACTATATAGTACTGGGAACTATATTCAATATCTTGTAATAACCTATAATGGAAAAGAATCTGAAAAACAGTATGTGTGTGTATCTGTGTGTAGTAACTAAATCACTTTGCTGTACACCTAAAACTAATACAATATTGTAAAGCAACCATAGTTCAGTTTTTTTAAAAGGTAGATTTGGAGCTGAAAGGTAATAAATTGATTACCATCACACTTCTCATCCATACCTCCCACCTTTCAGAAGCAATAAGGCTTGACCTTCTTCTTCACGTCTGAGTCATTCCTCATTCTCCCATCAGTTCTCTATGTTAATACTTTAAAATTTAGTTGTTTCTTAGTTTCACCAAAGACAATATTTACATTTCTGTGCTCCTTACTATTTTGGGGTAATTAACAAAAGAAAGACTGGTGGTAATTTCTTAACTTCTTTGTAAGGAAATCTCTCCACTTTACTACAATTATTCTATTTTAAAACTAATTTCCTTACCAAAATGTGACAATCTGCAGAGCAAAGATAGTCTTTAACTCATCTTATGTTCTTTTATCTCCCTCAGTGTCTTCCATATTAGGAGCTTAAAGAAAGGTTGGTTGAAATAAATGAATGTATATTCCTTAAAATTTTTAAATAAAATTCACAATTTGTTTCAATCAGTTTTATAGCTACACATCAGGCACTGAAATCCCAATAAGAGGTCTTATAAGTCTATGCTGTTTATTAAAATAAGAATTAAGCAAAAGCATTTATAGGTCAATGAAAACTCACCTTTAATCCTACTAGCAAAGCAACTCACTCTCTATAGAACATATTTACAATAAAAAAGAAATTTTTCACTTTATTCATTTATTTAGTGAGCAGATTGTCCTACTACTTTAAATATATGTTGAACTAAAATATTTTTCCAATGGTTACCCTCTAAAATATATTAATTTATTTTGAACTACCTATACTTACCAATTCAGGGATGTCTTTTACTTTGAGAGGAACTTGGATTAAACCCAAATGAGTCCTGAAACTAAGAGAATCACCATTTTCATAATTTGGGTTGCGAAGATTAATTAATACCTTTAAAAACAAATCCAACGAAATTGGTTAGTTTCTTTATACAAAATTCACACTTATAAAATTGGCAGTGATATTCTTAGTATATCACAAAATTAAAAATTATTTGGGTTATGCTTATACTTTAATCACATTCTGAACACTATAAAATTGAGTTAAAATGTTGAAATACCATAAACATGTTTTCAATTTAATATTCCAACAGATGACCTATCAAATACTAAAAAGTTAAAATTTCAGTTATAAAGAAAAACTTTTTGATGTTACGAAAAAATAAAAATTGTTTGCATATAATATTTTACAAGGAAAACTGACAGAAAAATTTAAACTGCTTGATTTCAGTATTTGCCAGGGAAAAACTTCAGAACCAACTCTAACACTTTTAAAAATAGATGCTGAAAAGTTTCTAGAAAGACAGTGGAATAACATCATATGGTATTGCTTCTAAATCAAATCCAAAGGTAAAAAAAAACTTTTTCAGAAGCCAAACTAACAAGAAATATTTTTCAAAATTAAAAATCTTGGATATTTGCATATCCTTTAATCTAGGAATATCACTCCTGTGAGTATGATTATGGAAATAATTAAAACTGCTTGCAGAGATAGTGCAAAAAAAAAAAGGTAAAGGAAGTGTTGTTTATAACAGAAAAATATTATGCATTTAATATTTTAAGACATTCAATATTAGACATTTAAGATGTTTAAGACTACTTAAACATTACGGTAGAGGAAATTACCTATACAAATTATGTTTTATGTACATAAAATATAGTTTAATATGCCACGATTAATAAATACCACAATGTTTATTAAATTAAAAATTACAGTAGTGTTTATTGCTGTATGATGATATTATAAGTAATTTTTGTTTTAAATTTTCTTCTTATATGTGTTTTCTTATTTTTCTAACAACATGTATTTTAGGGAGAAAATAATAATAATTTCCAAAAATATTTTTAAACTGCAACTCTGAAGGGAAAGAAACCAAGAATTCAGTGAAGAAGATTATAATGACAGAAACACCAGCATATCTGAAGTAGGCATTAATAACCTGATAACTAATGGCTGACAAAATTAAATATATCACAAGTGCAAAAGAGTTGCCTAAAATTTCAAACACTAAATCGAAGCTAAAAATATCAAAGGAATTTATTTAAAAAAAATGTTTTAGCAAAGAACCAACAGTGTTAAATATAGACTAATATAGCACAATACAATTTTAGTCTAATTATGCAAATAAGGGATCACAGTGCATGGAAAACTTAAAAACATAGAATTGAAAAGAAAAACTATGAATACATGGGCAATAGAAAAGAAAAAAATATTAGAAAAGCAGAAACGATAAGGAAGTGATTATAGAAAACTTTTCTTGAGCTAAAGAAGAATCTCAGTATGACTAATAAAAGAATCAATTCAGCAATAGTCCTTAAGTAAACAGAGTGCTATGATTATTAAGAAGAAAACATAAAGTTAATTATATAAGAATTATATGAAATTTAAGTGCTAGGAAAGGGATGAGTTTGAGAGAAATCTTTAATAATCTAAGAGAAATAACACTAGCAGTATAAAGGCAGTTTCAAACCAAAGTAACTTCTCTTTTAAGTTAAAAGGAGACTGTTTATAATTCTAAAAGGCTCGAAATGATTTCTAACAATGCTGGCAAACTTGTATCTGAGAAAACAGGTTCAGAAAAAAAAATGCAAAAGATTAAATCATTCATTTACTCATTCACTCAACACTTATTTACTGAGCAACTATGTGGTAAGCACTGTTACACCTGTTTGAGAGAGAGTAGTTTAGGACAGGATCTACTTGCAGCTGGTTTGTGGTAGCTCCTATCTTAGCTTCAGGGACATCTAGCAGTGACCCTGGGCCAAAATGGGATGAAATGCACTAACTAGTCATTTATAATGTGCTACTTAATGTCCCCTGGAGGCATTCCATATCAATTTATTTACTGTTTATTGAAAATGTATAGATTGATAGTTTGCACCTGAATTACCAGTAGGGTATAAAAGACTCATTAGAAAGCTTGTGCTGTAACTTGTATCTTGCACGTACCTTGGTGATTCATAACCCAAAGGCAAAGTGCATCCTGTGTAACTGAGAAAGGGCTGCAAAGTGCATCCTGTGTTACTGAGAAAGGAGCTGGGACTGGAAATTTCTATTTCTTTGTATTTGCATGTGCTTTCTTTCTCTTGCTGAAAGAAAGCTTTATGTGGGTGTATCCTTGTGGCTGAAATCTTGTATGTCTTCTCACTTATCTGATTTGGCTCTGTGTGACTGTTGCAGCGGGGAACAAAGCTTCCATGTTACAGAATAAAGGCGGCAATAGGCAAAATAGAAAATCAGTATGTTTTATGATGCTAAAGGTTATGGAGAAAAACAAAGCAGAAAAGGGTTATAAGGAGTTCCAAGAGGTGAGCCAGGGAAGGATTTGGTGAGAAGGCAACATTTTTTTGTGTGTGTATATGTTTAAATTTTTCCCATGAATGTTCTTTTTTAAATTGAAATACAGTTGACATACAATATTGTGTGAGTTTCAGACTGTACTAAAAGTGATTTGACATTTGCATACATTATAAAATTATCACCACAATAAGTCTGTATCTCTCCAAAGTTATTACAATACTATTGACCATATTGTTTATGCTGAGAATATGACATTTAAGCAAAGATATAAGGGAATGTGAGGGAATGGACACACAAGTATCTCGGGGAAAAGCAATGCAGGCAGAGAAAACAAGGAGCAAAGACCCTCAAATGGGAGAAAGCCAGGAGAAAGTAAGCAAGCTAAAGCAGCTGGAGTAGAAAAATCAGGAGGAAAAGTAATGGGAGATGAACTCAGAGAGGTGATGGGTATCAGATCAAATAGGGTGTTTTAGGCCACTGTCATGACTTTGGGTTTTAAGTAGAATGAGATAAGAAGCCACTGGATACCAGAAGAGTGGCTTCTTCAGAATAGTATTTACAAGGCTTCCTCTAGAAACTCTGCTAAAAATAAATTCTAGGTGGGGAAGTGTAGAAGCAGTAAGAGCAATTAAGAGGCCTATGAAATAGTCCAGACAAGAGATGGCAGCTTGGATCAGCAACTTAGGAATGGCAGTGATGAGAAGTGAATGCATTCTGGACATACTTCAAACGTAAAGCTGAAAGGATTTCCTGGTGGATTACATATAAGGTACAAGAGAAAAAAATGGAATTAAAGATGAGTGAATTAAAATAATTAGTGAGTTCTAACTGCCTACTAAAGAGTTCCTCTTCAATGTCAATACCCTCTCAAACTTAATTAAGTGCATCATCTTCACTAATGGACCTGTGTCTCTTTCTGTATTCTGTATCTTAAGTTAACTCTGCCTAGTTATCCAACCTAGACACTTAAAGGTCATCTTTATCTTTTCTTTTTCTCATACTCCCTAGATCTAATAAATTCCCAAATCTTTTTAAAAATCTGTTAAATTCTCATCTTGTTAAATTCAAGTCTGTTGATGTCTTTCCATTTTGAATGCTGTTCTCTTAGTTCAAACCTTTATCATGCCTTGTCTGAACTGTTACAACAGGGAGAAAAAGAAAAAAGAAAAAGATTCACTGAGCACCTATTGTGCTAGCCAGCAGGCTACATGATTTATAGTCGCTAATTTTTAATCAAATCTTCTTGATGTACTTCCCTCTAATCTTTCCACACTACCATGTATTTTCCCAGAGCAATTTCCAAACACAAATCTGATAAGGTTATTCCATTGCTTTCATGGCTCTGGGGCTTCTTATATGGTGATTCTTCTGCCTGGAGATGTTTTTTAATATCATCATTTCTTTTGCATTTTTACCTCATTAATATACATATATTTAACCAACAGAACCTACCTCAAGAAAATCCTTAGGTGCATAAACAGGTCTGAAAAGGCTTAAATCTAGAATTAATAAGACAGATTAAAGTAGAATTTCGGTTACAATATACAAATCCTTAATAATAATAAATTATAACGGTTCTTTCATATTGTTATGCAGCTAGGTTAATTCAAACATTTGCAGAATATCAATTATTTGTCATACACTGTGTTAAGCACTGTACTAACAAAAACAGAAAGTCCCTTCCCTTGATAGTCTAAATAGCATATTCTAGAAGAAATTGAAGAGTCCTCTCTTCCATAAATTTGTAATGGAGCATTTGTAATTGAATTGGAAAACAATGTCAATATCATATGAAAGTTCTACATGAGAATTCTCAAAGTACTTAGAACACAAACAATAAATTCTCAGTGAATCTGTAGTTGTACTGAACTGCTCTCCCTTTTGAACTTTCTATAATACACTGCTTCCTTTGTGCATGCATGCTTAAATGCGACTCCCCACTCAGGGATCGAACCTGCATCTCCTACATTGCAGGAGAACTCTTTACCACTGAACCACTGCGGAAGCCTCAGGTTATATTGAACTATTCTTCCTTCTGAATTTCTATAACACACTGCTTCCTTTATGATGGCTCAAAATTTTTTGCAACCTCCCCAGGCCCCAGCTATTTTTTAAGAAGGAGTGGTGAAGAATTATGTACATGTCTACCTAAACAATTATTTTACATATATCAATAATTAATTTATACATATATTTATCACTCATTAAGTGTTTTTAAAATTGATAGACTCAATTTTAAACATTAAAATGAACCAAAATAAATTCTTAAAAACATTTTAAAACATTTTAAAGGTCTTAAAACTTTTCAAAATGTAACACATTTTAACATCTCAATGTAATTAAAGCTTGAGATTTATCTTAATTATGAGCCTAAGAAATCCACTGAATGATTCTAATTTATCCTTTCATAAAAATGTTTTCAAATGCTGATTAAAAAAATAACTGATTTAAATATTCTCAAAATAACGGAGCATAGTGACTAAAGCTGGGAATTTTTAAACTGCAAAGTAGAAGTTTAAGCAAAAAAAAAAAAAAAAAAGATGATAATAAATCAGTGAGAAGGGAAGTTGCTATCTTTCCAAAAAGAACTTGTTAATAATGTTATTTTGGATCCACAATTAAAAGAACAATTTTTTTCCCACTACCACATTTTGAAAATATTTTTTTCATATGTACCTGGTTCATCGGTTCCCATTTCATTCCATTTATTGAGAAGTTCTTTCTGTTCTCCAACTGGCCTCTAAAAAAGGTAATTTTAAAATTGGTTTCGTTTTGTGAAGTTAAGCAATGCAGCTGAAAAATAAGAATCAATACCTTATCTAAAAGCTTATATAAACTACCATAACACAAGAAAAAATAATTTCATTACATATGATTAGCTTTTCTGGGAATTACACTTAATGTTATTTAACTATTACCTTGTATGCAGTCTTAATGGCTCAGTTAGAATATGGTACTAATGAGTCTAAAATAGAAGGCAAATGATATGTGCTGGCCAGTAAAATTTCACAAAGAAAGACTGCTCCTCAGCCACATACTACATCTCTCACCCCATCCAGCAATCTCAGAAATGCATCACAAGGGGGCTGGCCAAGAGAGTGTGACTGTGAGTCAGTAGCATCATCTTCCTATATGAAAGACAGTATATTACACAATACTACATATTTAGACAGTTTTTCATATAAATTTATCCTCTTTTACACCATCCTTCTGGTGCCTTCAGTGACTTGTGCTTGGATATTATCCAATGTACATTCACTATATCTTGTCCAACAGCAGGGAATAAATAGGTGTAGGGAGGACGAAGTGAAGAGAAACTTGTTCACTCCTACTCTTGAACAGCTATAAAAGACCCAGAACATTCCTCACGTGGCTTTTCTCTCCTTTTCATCTCTCCCCTATCAAAGCCCAGAACTACAGATAAATGTTGAGTATTAGATCTAAATAGTTCTAGAGAGATGATAAATCATTCGGGTAAGGAGACTAAAGGTAATTAAAATCTTTAAAGTGCATTTATAACCTTTACAGACAAATCTCCAAATAATCTGTACTGTACAGCCTATATTTATTCTTGATACAGGTTTGTTTTTTTTTTTTTACAAAAAGCATTATAGCATATGCAATAGAAAACTATATAAAATACATCCACATAATTTACCTTTTATAGACTTTGGTTTCAAAAAGCTGTATACCAGTAACAAAAAAAAAAAGATAAATCTGCCTAACAGTTATAATTTCATGATACTTGCTAGTACATGATTCACAATAAAATACTTAAGTGTTAAAAGTACCTTTCGTGCCAATGGAATACTCAGTTCAGTGCACATACTATTTAAACTCTTCAAAATTCTTTTTTCCCAACTTCCCTGAAACATAAGGAACAGTCTATTATTATTTTTGGTTAACAGTGCCAAAAGTGATTTTTAAAAAATTAAAGACATTATGAGTTATATAGAAATGGTGAAGTTGCTTGAGATTGGTTATCTTATTCACTAGATTACTCAACAAATATTGATTACTGCCTACTATGTGCCAGATACTATCCTTAGTGCTGTGAATAACAAAATGTCTCCATCCTCATGGAACTGACATTCTAGTGGAGGATTGGAATGAAGATAGATTAAAAAAATAAATCAACAAGTCAGATGTGGAAATAGCAGATTTTAAAAAAAAGGTAAGCTATATTTAAGTACTTTATAAATCTTTCATACTTGAGACTCCCATTAATGACCTAGTAAAATAAAATTTTATAGAAATTATTATATTGTAATTTTTCCAAACATCTTTCACCCTAAATACTTCACTATGAATTTTTTAAGAATAAGAACCTAGCTGTGGTACATATACACAATGGAGTATTACTCAGCTATTAAAAAGAATACATTTGAATCAGTTCTAATGAGGTGGATGAAACTGGAGCCTATTATACAGAGTGAAGTAAGCCAGAAGGAAAAACACCAATACAGTATACTAACGCATATGTATGGAATTTAGAAAGATGGTAACAATAACCCTGTATATGAGACAGCAAAAGAGACACTGATGTATAGAACAGTCTTTTGGACTCTGTGGGAGAGGGAGAGGGTGGGATGATTTGGGAGAATGGCATTGAAATATGTATAATATCATATATGAAACGAGTCGCCAGTCCAGGTTCCATGCATGATACCGGATGCTTGGGGCTGGTGCACTGGGATGACCCAGAGCGAGGGTATGGGGAGGGAGGAGGGAGGAGGGTTCAGGATGGGGAACACATGTATACCTGTGGCAGATTCATTTTGATATATGGCAAAACCAATACAATATTGTAAAGTTAAATAAAATTAAATTTAAAAAAATAAAGTAGGATAATGAAATAGCAAGGAATTTATAGCATCAAGTAATGTAATAAAATGACTGTCCAGGTTTCAAAAAAAAAGAATAAGAACCTTCTCTTACATAACCACAATACCACTATGACACCTGAGAAAACTAAAAATAATATTTCATATCATCTTAGCCCATATTCAATAATTTCCAATTATCCCCCAAAATGTCTTTATATCTTTTTAAATCCTGGATCCATTAAAAATTAATGCATTACATTTAGTTGTTATGTCTCTTTCTGTATAGCTTAATCTAGTGCGCTTTTCTCCTTTTCTTTTTCATACTGGCTTTTTTGAGCAGTCCAAGGCAGATGTCTTTTGGAATGTGTCACAATCTAGATTGGTCTTACTGTTTTCTCACCATATCGATTACATTCTTCTTTGTCCCTGGTATTTCTCATAAACTTGAAATAATAAGTTAACTTTAATGGTCAGTCATAAATTGATCATCCGTATACATCATACTTCAGTAAATTATTCTCTTTAATGCCAAGTTAAAACACCATAATTTTTTGGTCTTTTAGCACCGGCCACTTCTGACTCACAAAAAACAGAATAATACCAAAGCTCCAAAATTTAGACCAAATGAGGAGAAATGGAGATAACTATATATTATACTATCTATAAAAGACAGCTAAAATCAGATAATATTAAATAGAATAATAATACCTCCTTTACATGATTGCTATAAAAATTAAAGATGTAAAGTACTTTGAACAGTGACACAATGATAATAATCATTCAATAACTGATAGTTTTTACTACAGCTATCATTATTCAGAGTTTCTTCATTAACATATGTATCTAGATATATTACTCTCTATCTGGAATAAACTCTCCATGCTCTACTCTTATCCCAACATACTTATTCCTATGTTATCTGAATAAATTATATTCACCATTCAGGTCTTCACCTCTATTAAGCCTGCTCTTACCTGGCCCCCACTCAGATAATATTAGTGCCTTTGCCTACAGATTCTCACAATATCTCTTCCTTCACCTATCATAGCACATATCACACTTTATCGAGCACATAATAAGTTTTCAATAATTGAACAGATTTCTACTCTTAGTTATGCTGCAAGTATTTAGAAAAATTTTGGTACAACTGCCAAAGTAATGAATGAACAGGAAAAAAATCATCTATAAGAGAAATACAAAGCTGTGTGAAATGCATAAGACTTAGTTTACTGAATATATAGAAATAGGTTTTCAAGAATAAAAGAATACTCAATAAATTTCATAAAATACAGTCCAAACTAATTCTGTTTACTAGTTTGTTTTCAATTTTTTTCTCTCTCTTTTCTTTTTCCTATAAAGAGTTCTCTTAGATGCAGGACTTCAAATATATTTGGGTATATTATTCATGACCAAACTTTAGTTAGTGTAATACAACCCACTTCCACCCTCAACATTCTTATCCCAAATTTATCTGGAAAAATCTAACTCAACTTTCATATCTTGGCTTAAAAGTAATTTCCTTTAATAAGCTTTCTGCCACTTGCTCCCTCAAATCCAGATTGTGGGGGTTGGGGGAGCAAGTATTAGAACCTTAACAACACAAGAGAAGACTCTACACATGGACATCACCAGATGTCAACACCGAAATCAGATTGATTATATTCTTTGCAGACAAAGATGGAGAAGCTCTATACAGTCAGCAAAAACAAGACCAGGAGCTGACTGTGGCTCAGATCATGAACTCCTTATTGCCAAATTCAGACTTAAATTGAAGAAAGTAGGGAAAACCACTAGACCACTCAAGTATGACCTAAATCAAATCCCTTACAATCATACAGTAGAGGTGACAAATAGATTAAAGGGATTAGATTTGATAGAGTGCCTGAAGAACTATGGACGGAGGTTCATGACATTGTACAGGAGGCAGTGATCAAGACCATCCCCAAGAAAAGAAATGCAAAAAGGCAAAATGGTTGTCTGAGGAGGCCTTACAAATAGCTGAGAAAAGAAGAGAAGCTAAAGGCAAAAGAGAAAAGGAAAGATATACCCATTTGAATGCAGATTTCCAGGGAATAGCAAGGAGAGATAAGGAAGCCTTCCTCAGTGATCAATGCAAAGAAATAGAGGAAAACAATAGAATGGGAAAGACTAGAGATCTCTTCAAGAAAATTAGAGACCCCAAGGGAACATTTCATGCTACTATGAGCACAATAAAGGACAGAAATGGTATGGACCTAACAGAAACAGAAGATATTAAGAAGAGGTGGCAAGAATACACAGAGGAATAGACAAAAAAGATCTTCATGACCCAGATAACCACAATGGTGTGATCACTCACCTAGAGCCAGACATCCTGGGATGCGAAGTTAAGTCGGCCTTAGGAAGCATCACTACAAACAAAGCTAGTGGAGGTGATAGAATTCCAGTTGAGCTATTTCAAATCCTAGAATATGGTGTTGTGAAAGTGTTGCACTCAATATGCCAGCAAATCTGGAAAACTCAGCAGTGGCCACAGGACTGGAAAAGGTCTGTTTCATTCCAGTCCCAAAGAAGGGCAATGACAAAGAATGCTCAAACTACCACACAATTGTACTCATCTCACACACTAGCAAAGTAATGCTCAAAATTCTCCGAGCCAGGCTTCAACAGTACAGGAACTGTGAACTTCCAGATGTTCAAGCTGGATTTAGAAAAGGTAGAAGAACAAGAGATCAAATTGCCAACATCTGCTAGATCCTAGAAAAAGCAAGAGAGTTCCAGAAAAACATTTACTTTTGCTTTATTGACTATGCCAAAGCCTTTGACTGTGTGGATCACAATCAACTGTGGAAAATTCTGAAAGAGATGGGAATACCAGACCACCTGAACTGCCTCTTGAGAAACCTGTATGCAGGTCAAGAAGCAACAGTTAGAACTAGACATGGAACAAACAGACTGGTTCCAAATTGGGAAAGGAGTACATCAAGGCTGTATATTGTCACCCCGCTTATTTAAACGTATATGCAGAGTCCATCATGTAAAACACTGGGCCGGATGAAGCACAAGCTGGAATCAAGATCGCCGGGAGAAATATCAATAATTTCAGATATGCAGACGACACCACCCTTATGGCAGAAAGCAAAGGAGAACTAAAGAGCCTCTTGATGAAAGTGAAAGAGGAGAGTGAAAAAGTTGGCTTAAAACTCACCATTCAGAAAACATGGCATCTGGTCCCATCACTTTACAGCAAATAGATGAGGAAACAGTGTCAGACTTTATTGTTTTGGGCTCCAAAATCACTGCAGCCATGAAATTAAAAGACACTTGCTCCTTGGAAGAAAACCTATGACCAACCTAGACAGCATATTTAAAAGCAGAGACATTACTTTACCAACAGAGGTCCATCTAGTCAAGGCTATGGTTTTCCCAGTTGTTCTGTACAGATATGAGAGTTAGACTATAAAGAAAGTGAGCACCGAAGAACTGATGCTTTTGAACTGTGGTGTTGGAAAACTCTTGAGAGTTCCTTGGATTGCAAAGAGATCCAACCAGTCCATCCTAAAGGAGATCAGTCCTGAATATTCACTGGAAGGACTGATGCTGAAGCTGAACCTCCAATACTTTGGCCACCTGATGTGAAAAACTGACTCATTTGAAAAGATCCTCATGCTGGGAAAGACTGAAGGTGGGAGGAGAAGGGGATGACAGAGGATGAGATGGTCGAATGGCATCACTGACGTGATGGACATGAGTTTGAGCAGGCTCTGGGAGCTGGTGATGGACAGAGAAGTCTGGTGTGCTGCAGTCCATGGGGTCACAATGAGTCGGACATAATTGAGTGACTGAACTGAACTGAATTTTAATTCAGTCATTACTATAAAAATAAAACTTGCATAAAGATTAAAAATCCAATCCCTGATTTTTTATTATGTATCCTATTATATAAAAGAACTAAATTTCTAGCTATTGAATTATGATTACAAAAATTATCATTTTCAACCACTAATAAGAGGACTCTTGAGTTGATAAAAAGAAAATAACTCTCAGATATAAAAATAAAAGTTACAACAGACATCAATGTGTGGCTCATAATATATACCGTACATATTTGTAAGACTGCAATACATAATTTTAATACAGCATAAAACCTACTGAAAACACAGACATAAAGTCCATTTAAAATAGAATACTTTCTATAATTATATGTTAATAAGATATTCTGAAGCATATTTAACTTATTCTTTAGAAAATCACTCTGACAAAAACATCTCTTCAGGAGTTTTGACAAAGTAAAATTTTAAGTGATAAATCACAGTTCTCCTAAATAACTATCCCACTTACCAAGTATTTCAACTTACCAAATTTAATGTTAGATGTAATATACAGAGAAACTACTTAAGAAAAAAATTTCACAGAAAAGAAATTAGAGAAAACAAACTTATGGTTACCAGAGAATAAGTGAGGGGAGGGATAAGAATAAGTGAGGGGAGGGATAAATTGGGAGATTGAGATAGACATATACAAACTACTACATATAAAATAGACCTGATCCAAAGAGCCAAATAATTGGAAAAGACCCTGATGCTGGGAAAGATTCAAGGCAAAGGAGAAGCGGGCAGCAGAGGATGAGATGGTTAGATACCGTCACTGACTCAATGGACATGAATTGGGGCAAACTCCAGGAGACAGTGAAGGACAGGGAAGCCTGGCATGCTGCAGTCCATGTGGTTGCAAAGAGTCGGACATGACTTAGTGATTAACAACAACAATAAACTAATAAGGACCTACTGTATGGCATAGGGAACTCTTCTTGATACTCTGTAATTCTCTATATGGGAAAAAAAAATCTAAAAAACAGTGGATATATGTATATGTATAGAACTCATTCACCTTGCTGAAGAGCAGAAGCTAACACAACATTGTAAATCAACTATACTCCAATAAAATCTTTTTAAAAAGAAATTAGATATTAGAAGCAAGCATTCTGAATGAAAAAAATAGAGCTAAGTGACTTACATGTGTTTACAATATGTTATTTTATTAATCCTGTGAGTAATGTATCATTACCCTCATTTTTACAAATGGGAAACTTTTTAAAACAACACCTGAGAGTAGAATGGAAAAGAATATTAAGAACTAAAGCAATGCTGAACAAAGCTTTATTCATCATTTTTTATTGTGTTCCACAACTAAAGCAAAAACGTGGAAATGATCCAGAAGAGAATAAAGAACAAGATGAAAAACTGAGAGAAAGAGGAAAAGGATGTTCAACTCAGAAAATTCAAAATTTTAAGGCTAGAACAGGTGGACATGAGGTTAATAGCTGAGTTTTCAAATAAGGAAAATATATTGATTCAACAAATATTTACTGGGCTCTTATTAAACATATGCCATTAAAAGATGAATAAAACAGCTATCCCTGTAGTGAGGGTGAGAAGGATAAGACAGAAACAAATAATATGGATAAGTTGCAAAAAGTTCATTAGGGCTATACCAATCTATACATAAAAAACCATAAAAATGTAAAACAATAGGCACGCAATAGGAAGCTAAGTATATCACAACTTCTAGCTGTCCACAGAACACATCACATCCTGAAATAATGAAAGAAGAGTGACCCCAATGGTTGGCCTTGTCTTCCCTATTCCCTGTTCCATACCTATGAAAGGTTGTCAGGATTTTTCCAAGGTACTCTTTGCAAGAACTTCAGTCAGATGGTCAGAAGTCATTTCATAAAAGTCTTAGTCAACAAAATCATTTCCACAGACATTAGAAACAGTAACAGAATTTCCTGACAATGAGGGGAAATCCAAGATGAAGCAAGCGGCTGTTTTTAAGTGGGGTCATCCTTTAGGTTCCCTAAAGAACTCTAATCTTGATTAAGTGGTATTTATTCATTTCTTTGTCTCACTGATTATCATGTATTCAATGCTTTATATCTACAAAGCACAAAGCTCAGACCAGTGAGTAAATGTTATAAGGAGCTTATAACCATTTAACGAAACTTGCCAACAATTAAAAGACTTAATCAAAATGGGTTAAAATTGTGAATTTCTTGTTTCCAGTTCTCCATCAAAAGGAGATGAGCTCCAGAGGTTAGACTGGATAAATGTGAAGGTCCACTCTAGCTCCAGCTCCAGTTCTATAGGTACATTTTTCTCTACCTGTGGAAATGAATAAATAAGCCCTACGTCTCAAAGATAAATGCTAAAAATTCATAGTTGATGCTATGCTATTATTTAAATAAAAATTTCAGTGTGTACCTAGCACCCAACAAAAAGTTGAAGTAGCAAATAAGTTATTGAAAAATGATAGTGCGCCAATATAAAATAAGAAGAAAGTAAAAGTTTCTATCCCAAAGACTTACAAAATAAAGATTTTTTAAAATGTTATTTAAAAGGAAAATGGATGGTCTTTTACATTTAAAATGTTTAAATAGAAAGACATTACCTTTTACTTAAACCCATATCCTCTCTAAATGAAATTATTGTTGCTTTCTAATCAGTTTCCCTAATAATTGAAATCTATGATATTAACTCAAAGGATTTCAAGAATTTTATAAATAAGGTAGTTTCTAAGCCATGAGAGGTAAAAGATTCTCAAAAGAATTGCAATTCTACTGAAATCTTTAAATGGGTATTATTATCATCTTGCTTCTTTTTCATAGTAATGAAAATAAATAAGAAGTCATTAAAAACAATGTAACAAATACACAGCATGCAAAACTTATGAAATTATAAAATTTTTTCATAAGTTTAAATTACTTTCTTCACACTGAAATGAATAAAGTAAAACAAAATAATAATAACCCAGCTTTCTAATGGAAAAAGGCTTTAGTAATTCTATGATAATAAAGAGTATACATTTATTCAAGATAATATAAAAAACCATACAATATATAAAGAATAAAATAATAAGCACTCATAAATTTCCACCAGTCAAAAATAACCAGGGTTACCATTTTATTCTATTCATTTTTTCTATGCATGTATGTGTACAACTGAGATGTATATGTGTGTATATATGCACTTGGATATATATACACTTAATTAAAGTAGAATTATATTGTTTTATAGTTTGCTTTTTTGAATGGAGATTATATCATATGCAATTTCACCTCATTATGCTGCTGCTACTGCTAAGTCACTTCAGTCGTGTCCGACTCTGTGCGACCCCATAGACGGCAGCCCACCAGGCTCCCCCGTCCCTGGGATTCTCCAGGCAAGAACACTGGAGTGGGTTGCCATTTCCTTCTCCAATGCATGAAAGTGAAAAGTGAAAGTGAAGTCGCTCAGTCGGGTTCAACTCTTAGCGACCCCATGGACTGCAGCCTACCAGGCTCCTCCATCCATGGGATTTTCCAGGCAAGAGTACTGGAGTGGGGTGCCATTGCCTTCTCTGTCACCTCATTATACTTCTCTGAAAATGCCACTTTTGATGCCTGTGTAAAACTGTCTTTTGGAGATTCGCTGTTACATTTAAGCAGGCCCTATTGCTTTCTTTAGATGCCTTTAAATTTTTTACTATTATCTCTGATTTTTTTCTTTAGAGAAGGCTCAAGAAGTGAAGTTACTCAAAATAAGGGTATATTTTCCTAAAGGGAACATTTCCACTTTTCATTATGTAATTCATTCATCATTTAAAAAAAAAAAAATCTATTGAGTGTCTACCATGGGCCAGGCACCATGCCAGAGGTTGCAGATACAATGCGGGAAGAGAGACACTGGTTCTGCTCTACAGAATCTAGTGATCATACAGACAACCCAAGTATTGTGATAGGAAGGTCAGGGTGCCTCTCATGTGGAGGACTTGAGATACAGGAAAAGTATCTGAGTATCTGAGAGCGAGGGGTCAGAAAGCCTTCCTAAAGAAACCATCATCTAACCCAATACCTGAAGAATGTGTAGAAGTTAGCCAGAAACACGTGGGGTTCAAGGGGAGGCAGTCTGGGGTAGGAGTGACGGTATGAGCACAGGTTCTCCTGCTGGAGGACACCAAGGAGATGAAGAGAGAGAGAAGGTACCTGTGCGTGGAAATGGAGTGGCAGGAAGGGGAGGGACAGTAAGAGAAGGCAAGGGATGAGACCTGAACAGTAAAATGGGGCAAGATAATGTATAGATTTTTAAGCAAAAGTAAGGAACTGAAGCTCTATCCTAAAAGTCTTGGAAGTTTTAAGAAATGGAGTGACAATACAGAAGGCAGAAGGACCAGTTAGGAAGGAGATGAGAATTGAAGTGATATGAAACTAGCAAAATTCTCAACTTTACTAAGGTTACTGGATTGACAGAAAACAGGATAAATTCAACCACACAGCTCATCCTGAGTTTGAGCATTTCTGGACTGGATACAGAAAGGCTGAAAAGAATCAGGTAGTGCAGATTCTGGAGTGGCTGTCCAAATTCAAATTCCAAGTCTTCCACTTAGTAGTTTTGTGAAGCTGGCACTCTCTGAGACCATAAATGTAACTCATCTCATAGAGTCGACATAAATATTAAATGAGTGAATACTTGAATGGTACCTGGCACATAATTAGAGCTCTATGTGCTTACTACTATTATTTCACATGTAAACTTGTGAATTTAGATTTATCACACTGCATATAAATTTCTTCAAATACGGCTTTCTGTGAAAGGCGTAGCAAAGTAGTTCCCAAAGTACTTTACATGGAAATATGTCACATACGTCTGAACAGCACTAGGTTAAATAAAAATTAAACTGTTTCTCTACTGAAAAGCCTCTCTGAGCCATTAACACACCAAAAGAAATTGTAAGCAAAATTAAGGAGCATTAGATTAAAAACCAAAGTATCTAATAAATATTCATGAGTCTATATTGATACAAATAAATGATTGAATAAGTAAATAAATGGGGGAGAGAAGACAACTCTCTGATGCAGAAGAATTCTAAATACTTTTTGTAGATACTCCCCTGCTCAGGGAGGTAGAACATAATTTCTCTTCCTTAAGTATGAACTGTGACTTCCTTCAAGCTGGTTTTAGAAAAGACAGAGGAACCAGAGATCAAATTGCCAACATCCACTGGATCATGGAAAAAGCAAGAGAGTTCCAGAAAAACATCTACTTCTGTTTTATTGACTGTGCCAAAGCCTTTGACTGTGTGGATCACAATAAACTGTGGAAAATTCTTCAAGAGATGGGAATACCAGACCACCTGACCTGCCTCTTGAGAAATCTGTATGCAGGTCAGGAAGCAACAGTTAGAACTGGACATGGAACAACAGACTAGTTCCAAATAGGAAAAGGAGTACGTCAAGGCTGTATATTGTCACCTTGCTTATTTAACTTATATGCAGAGTACATCACGAGAAATGCTGGACTGGAAGAAACACAAGCTGGAATCAAGATTGCCAGGAGAAATATCAATAACCTCAGATATGCAGATGACACCACCCTTATGGCAGAAAGTGAAGAGGAACTCAAAAGCCTCTTGATGAAAGTGAAAGTGGAGAGTGAAAAAGTTGGCTTAAAGCTCAACATTCAGAAAACGAAGATCATGGCATCCGGTCCCATCACTTCATGGGAAATAGATGGGGAAACAGTGGAAACAGTGTCAGACTTTATTTTTTTGGGCTTCAAAATCAGTGCAGATGGTGACTGCAGCCATGAAATTAAAAGACGCTTACTCCTTGGAAGGAAAGTTATGACCAACCTAGATAGTGTATTGAAAAGCAGAGACATTACTTTGCCAACAAAGGTCTGTCTACTCAAGGCTATGGTTTTTCCTGTGGTCATGTATGGATGTGAGAGTTGGACTGTGAAGAAGGCTGAGCGCCAAAGAATTGATGCTTTTGAACTGTGGTGTTGGAGAAGACTCTTGAGAGTCCCTTGGACTGCAAGGAGATCCAACCAGTCCATTCTGAAGGAGATCAGCCCTGGGATTTCTTGGGAAGGAATGATGCTAAAGCTGAAACTCCAGTACTTTGGCCACCTCAAGCGAAGAGTTGACTCATTGGAAAAGTCTCTGATGCTGGGAGGGATTGGGGGCAGGAGGAGAAGGGGACGACAGAGGATGAGATGGCTGGATGGCATCACTGACTCGATGGATGTGAGTCTGGGTGAACTCCGGGAGTTGGTGATGGACAGAGAGGCTTGGCGTGCTGCGATTCATGGGGTTGCAAAGAGTCAGACACGACTGAGTGACTGAACTGAACTGAACTGAAGGTGGGAGAGGGGCAGTAACTTCACAGTGGAAAAAAACCTCACAATTAGTATCTCAATCAGGCAATAAAGGTCAACATCAAAAGTGATATATCATGTTGATAGTATGAATGATGATACAATTTAATCAATATAAATGGCACTTTATGTCTGTGATCTTCCTACAAAAAACTCACAACCCCAGTCTAATCATGAGAAAAACATCTGATGAATTCCAAGAGAGGGATATTCTACAAAATACCTGACAGGTACTTCTCAAAACTGTCAAGGTCATCAAAAACAAGGGAAGTCTGAGAAAATGTCATAGCCAAGAGGAGGCTAAGGAGACATGGCAACCAAATGCAATGTGGTGTGCTGGATGGATTCCTAAAACAGAAAAAGGACATGAGGTTAAAACTAAGGGAATCTATTGAATAAAGTAGAACTTTAGCTATGGTATTAATATCAGTTCACTAAGTATAATGAATGTGCATAGTAATGTAAGAAGTTAATAAGGCAAACTGGGTATCAGATCCTTGGGAATTCTGCATAGTATCTTCTCGATTTTTCTATACACCTAAAACTCTTGTAAAAAATCAAGTCTACTAAAAAAAAAAAATAAAATAAATTGTGATTCAATAAGAGGAAGGCAATGTGTGCTTCCATTTACAAATTTACTTGTCCCTGGAACCCCCTTTTGTGGAGCATCTCTCAGGGTGAGGATTCGGCATAAAACACTCGGGAAAAGGCTGACGCAGTAAAAGAAGTCTCTTCCCCTTATCAGCCCAGATTTCCTGGCCACCTTCCCTTTGGCAGGCAGCACTTTCTACCTTGTGTTACAGATACATGTGTCCAAGTCTTATTTCAATGATCAAATCATGTAGTTTCCTGAAGGCAGAATCTCCATCTAATTTATTTCTGCATCTCCACAGCACACAGCAGAGTGTCTTTTACTCATGGGCATTCAGTAAACATCTGTTAAATAAATACTGTAAGAAAAGATGGGAAATGCCTTTTCTTACTGATTCATTATAAACTAAGTTTCTGCTACATAAAAGTCTGGGTTGTCATGCCCTCCTCCAGGGATAGTGTGCTACCAGAGTTCAAAAGAGGGAAAAATCCTTTCAACAGGAGTAATAAAAACCTCAGCGAAGAGATGCCATCTAAGCTGACACAAAATAAATGGGATTTACATAATACAGAACAAGCAGAGGGCTTTCCATGACAGCAAAACCAAAAGTGTTAAAGACGCAATAGGAAAGGCAAAATGCTTCACTTGGATGGGCACAAAGGGCAGTTATAAGACAGCAGAGACTGATGGAGTGGAATCATCTCTGCTGGGGACAGAAAGTAACTACCCTTCATGGTGGGCTTTGGACTAGGAACATCATTTACTAGGCAACTGGCAGTCACTGAAGGTTTCCTAGAAGGCAGTGAGAAATATTATAAGGGTAAATCCTAGAGAAAGAAATGGCAACCCAAAAACATAGGCCCCCCCCAAAATAAAGTCTCACTGTTTCCAAAAATAAAGTCTCCACTGTTTATCTCTTTTTTTTTTAGTAGACTTGATTTTTTACTAGAGTTTTAGATGTATAGAAAAATCAAGAAGATACTATGGAGAATTCCCAAGGATCTGATACCCAGTTTCCCTCTATTTACCATGAAGTGATGGGACCAGATGCCATGTTTTCTGAATGGTGAGTTTTAAGCCAATTTTTTCACTCTCCTCTTTCACTTTCATCAAGAGGCTCTTTAGTTCTCCTTCACTCTTCTGCCATAAGGGTGGTGTCATTTGCATATCTGGCAATCTTGATTCCGGCTTGTGCTTCATCCAGCCTGGCATTTCACATGATGTATCCTGCATATAAGTTTAAAGAAGCAGGGTGACAATATTCAGCCTTGATGTACTCCTTTCCAATTTGGAACCAGTCTGTTGTTACATGCCAAGTTCTAACTGTTGCTTCTTGACCTGCATACAGATTTCTCAAGAGGCAGGTCAGGGGTCTGGTATTCCCATCTCTTTCAGAATTTTCCACAGTTTGTTGTGATCCACACAGTCAAAGGCTTTGGCATAGTCAATAAAGCAAAAGTAAATGTTTTTCTGGAACTCTCTTGCTTTTTCTAGGATCTAGCAGATGTTGGCAATTTGATCTCTGGTTCCTCTGCCTTTTCTAAATCCAGCTTGAACATCTGGAAGTTCACGGTTCCTGTACTGTTGAAGCCTGGCTTGAAGAATTTTGAGCATTACTTTGCTAGTGTGTGAGATGAGTACAATTGTGCGGTAGTTTGAGCATTCCTTGGCATTGCCCTTCTTTGGGACTAGAATGAAAACAGACCTTTTCCAGTCCTGTGGCCACTGCTGAGTTTTCTAGATTTGCTGGCATATTTTCCAGTCCTGTGGCTGTTGCTGAGTTTTCCAAATTTGCTGGCATATTGAGTGCAACACTTTCACAGCATCATCTTTTAGGATTTGAAATAGCTCAACTGGAATTCCATCACCTCCACTAGCTTTGTTTGTAGTGATGCTTCCTAAGGCCCACTTGACATCACATTGCAGGACATCTGGCTCTAGGTGAGTGATCACACCATCGTGGTTATCTGGGTCATGAAGATCTTTTTTGTACAGTTCTTCTGTGTATTCTTGCCACCTCTTCTTAATATCATCTGCTTCTGTTAGTCGCATACCATTTCTCTCCTTTATTGTCCAATCTTGGCATGAAATGTTCCCTTGGGGTCTCTAATTTTCTTGAAGAGATCTCTAGTCTTTCCCATTCTATTATTTTCCTCTATTTCTTTGCATTGATCACTGAGGAAGGCTTCCTTATCTCTCCTTGCTATTCTCTGGAAATCTGCATTCAAATGGGTATATTTTTCCTTTTCTCCTTTGCCTTTAGCTTCTCTTCTTTTCTCAGTTATTTGTAAGGCCTCCTCAGACAACCATTTTGCCTTTTTGCATTTCTTTTTCTTGGGGATGGTCTTATCACCACCTCCTGTATAATGAACCTCCGTCCATAAATCTTCAGGCACTCTGTCTATCAGATCTAATCCCTTGACTCTGTTTGTCACTTCCACTGTATAACTGTAAAGCGATTTGATGTCGGCCAAACCTGAGTGGTCTAGCGTTTTTTCCTACTTTGTTCAATTTTAAGTCTGAATTTAGCAATAAGGAGTTCATGATGTGAGCCACAGTCAGCTCCCAGTCTTGTTTTTGCTGACTGCATAGAGTTTCTCCATCTTTGGCTGCAAAGAATATAATCAATCTGATTTTGGTACTGACCATCAAAAGCAGATAATTAATAATAAAAGGATTGAGATGCAACAAAATGAACCCACTGAAAGATAAATGGGTTTAGACTAAACTAATGGTAAACATATAAGTTAACTAAGCAGGGTGACAATATACAGCCTTGACGAACTCCTTTTCCTATTTGGAACCAGTCTGTTGTTCCATATCCAGTTCTAACTGTTGCTTCCTGACCTGCATACAGGTTTCTCAAGAGGCAGGTCAGGTGGCCTGGTATTCCCATCTCTTTCAGAATTTTCCACAGTTGATTGTGATCCACACAGTCAAAGGCTTTGGCATAGTCAATAAAGCAGAAGTAGATGTTTTTCTGGAACTCTCTTGCTTTTTTCACGATCCAGCGGATCTTGGCAATTTGATCTCTGGTTCCTCTGCCTTTTCTAAAACCAGCTTGAACATCTCGAAGTTCACGGTTCACGTATTGCTGAAGCCTGGCTTGGAGAATTTTGAGCATTACTTTACTAGCGTGTGAGATGAGTGCAATTGTGCGGTAGTTTGAGCATTCCTTGGCATTGCCTTTCTTTGGGATTGGAATGAAAACAGACCTTTTCCAGTCCTGTGGCCACTGCTGAGTTTTCCAAATTTGCTGGCATATTGAGTGCAGCACTTTCACAGCATCATCTTTCAGGATTTGAAATAGCTCAACTGGAATTCCATCACCGCCACTAGCTTTGTTCATAGTGATGCTTTCTAAGGCCCACTTGACTTCACATTCCAGGATGTCTGGCTCTAGGTCAGTGATCACACCATCGTGATTATCTGGGTCGTGAAGCTCTTTTTTGTACAGTTCTTTTGTGTATTCTTGCCACCTCTTCTTAATATCTTCTGCTTCTGTTAGGTCCATATCATTTCTGTGCTTTATCGAGCCCATCTTTGCATGAAATGTTCCCTTGGTATCTCTAATTTTCTTGAAGAGATCTCTAGTCTTTCCCATTCTGTTGTTTTCCTCTGTTTCTTTGCATTGATCACTGAGGAAGGCTTCCTTATCTCTTCTTGCTATTCTTTGGAACTCTGCATTCAGATGCTTATATCTTTCCTTTTCTCCTTTGCTTTTAGCTTCTCTTCTTTTCACAGCTATTTGTAAGGCCTCCCCAGAAAGCCATTTTGCTTTTTTGCATTTCTTTTCCATGGGGATGGTCTTGATCCCTGTCTCCTGTACAATGTCATGAACCTCCGTCCATAGTTCATCAGGCACTCTATCTATTAGATCTAGTCCCTTAAATCTATTTCTCACTTCCACTGTATAATCATAAGGGATTTGATTTAGGTCATACCTGAATGGTCTAGTGGTTTTCCCTACTTTCTTCAATTTAAGTCTGAATTTGGCAATAAGGAGTTCATGATCTGAGCCACAGTCAGCTCCCGGTCTTGTTTTTGCTGACTGTATGGAGCTTCTCCATCTTTGGCTGCAAAGAACATAATCCATCTGATTTCGGTGTTGACCATCTGGTGATGTCCATGTGTAGAGTCTTCTCTTGTGTTGTTGAAGAGGGTGTTTGCTATGACCAGTGCATTTTCTTGGCAAAACTGTATTAGTCTTTGCCCTGCTTCATTCCGTATTCCAAGGCCAAATTTGCCTGTTACTCCAGGTGTTTCTTGACTTCCTACTTTTGCATTCCAGTCCCCTATAATGAAAAGGACATCTTTTTTGGGTGTTAGTTCTAAAAGGTCTTGTAGGTCTTCATAGAACCATTCAACTTCAGCGTCACTGGTTGGGGCATAGACTTGGATTACTGTGATATTGAATGGTTTGCCTTGGAAACGAACACAGATCATTTTGTCATTTTTCAGATTGCATCCAAGTACTGCATTATGGACTCTTTTGTTGATCATGATGGCTACTCCATTTCTTCTGAGGGATTCCTGCCCACAGTAGTAGATATAATGGTCATCTGAGTTAAATTCACCCATTCCCGTCCATTTGAGTTTGCTGATTCCTAGAATGTCGACATTCACTCTTGCCATCTCTTGTTTGACCACTTCCAAAGCAGCCATAAACAACATGTAAATAAAGGAGCATGATTATTTTCTAATAAATATATTTTATTAATTCCTATAATTTTCATGGGTCTCAAGACAGTATTCTTCTGATTTTTCAACCAGTTGAAAATGTAAAAAAAAAAAAAAAGAAAATCCTAGCTTGCCCACGATACAAAAACAGGTAGCAGGGCAGATCTGGCCCATGGGCTGTAGCATGCCAACTCTTGATCTAGTGGGTAAGCCTAGAAAGAAGAGAGAAGACTACCATACATATACTTACCATTCATACACAGTCTCAGCAACTAGCAGTAGGCTTTAAGAACAGACCTATTATTCACCTCTTCAGTCTTAATAAGAAACCAACTTCTGTTTTTTACACGTTAAAACTGATACTTTCTCTAAAATGTTCAAAAATTTTCCAATTTTGCCAAAAAAAACAATCTTAGAACTAGATATTTAGCTTTATTTTCTTGAGTTCAGACCTTTATAATAAAAGACCAAACAATTCTTTCATACACGCATCATTTCAATATTATGCTTTATGACACACTGATAGTAAATACCATCTGATTGCTGGACCTAAAGTATTAATACTACATAGAGATACAAATATCAGAGAAGGCAATGGCACCCCACTCCAATACTCTTGCCTGGAAAATCCCATGGGCGGAGGAGCCTGGTAGGCTGCAGTCCATGGGGTCACTGAGGGTCGGACACGACTGAGCAACTTCACTTTCACTTATCATTCTCATGCATTGGAGAAGGAAATGGCAACCCACTCCAGTGTTCTTGCCTGGAGAATCCCAGGGACGGGGGAGCCTGGTGGGCTGCCGTCTATGGGGTCGCACAGAGTCGGACACACCTGAAGTGACTTAGCAGCAGCAGAGATAGAAATATACTACACATTAATATTTCCTCAAATATCTCCATGTTTTTTGTTTATATTGCTTCCTTTCACCCTCCAATTTTAAGGGCTTTTTAAAAAATCTGCCTAACATCCAGCACATGAAACATAGTAACTCAAAGCAGCAGAACACTTCTCAGGAGCAGCAGAACCACTGTGTAATTGCTGAAGCTGGGTGATGGGTTCATGGGAGTTCTCCAGGGTGTATTTCAAATTTTTCATAATAGTTTCCAAGACTACGATGGAGAAAGAAGGTCAGCTTATGATGTCCATTAAAGCCTCAGGAGTGGCAGTTAGAGGGTCCCCAGCACTGAGAGGAAGGCTCATGAACAGTCCTACCTCACAGGCAGGTAGACCAGGCTGGGCAAAGGCAAAGGCCAGCTAAAGAATTAGGGACATTTAGACAGCTTATTGTTTCTATTTTAACAGCTTTTTATAGTCTTTCTATTTAAATTGTTTTATTTTATTCTTTTAAAGTGACTTTTCGTTGTTTGTCAGTTCATCTTAGATTACAGGAGTCATTTGGATTCTGCAACTGAATACAACTAGTATGTGACAACCTGTTATGAAAACAAATATATTTCAAATACACTATCAGTAACACTGGTGTCAAAAGCCAAAATTTTAGGGGACGAGTGAGTCAGTTCATTCCCTATTCTTTCCTTTAATATCACAGAACTTGAGGAACAAATCGGTACATAAAACTTTTATCATATTTTAAATCTTAGGCCAGTATGGTACATGATTTTTTTCCCTTCTACTCAGTATTTTCAGAATTACTATAGAAATTAAGTAAGTAATCCTTGGTTACCAAATATAAACAGCATACAAATACTATTTGCATCACTTTAGTAGTCCTTATCCAGTCTTTCATATAATAAATATAGTCCTAATGTTAATAAGGATCTTTCATTCTGCATTATATAACTTGGTATGGAATAATAAAATTAAAATGAACAATAGCCAACCTGTGCTTTCCGCATGTATACCAAAGGTTCTTTAAGATGTTCAGGAGGTGCAGCAGGATGACTAGGTAAAGGAAACCTGAGGACAGAAAGAGGGAGCTAAATATTACATACCACTCTTGATAATTAATCAGTTTGTTTGGTTAGAAATTACTTACCTCTATAGTCCATGATATATGAAACAGAACATTTGCTAGCAGTTCTATGTACTTATACAAGGTACAACAACCTAACAAAACTTTAATTTTTATCCTGCTAGCATTGTAACTTTAAATTAGCAATTTAATGACATTAAAAGTTAAAATGGAATTCATAGATTGAGGTAACTTTTAAATTATTTAGCTCTGTAAGTGCTCATATGAAATTTTCACAACTGTTAATTTTAGTATATAAATATTATAACAGAAATTTTTTAAATCTGAAATCTAAACAAGTCCATTAACTTACTAAAATATCAACTTTTCTCAATTCTCCCAATTTCCTTTTCCACAGAATTGAAGTGATAGTATAAATACTCTTTTGTAATAGCCATATTTTAGCATGCAATATATTACATACTATATTAATTCACAGACTTAATAAAATTTTTTAAATTTAATGTCAAATTCTGTTTTCTGTGTAACATGACATTTTATATTCAAAATATATTGTTTTTATTAAGAAAACAGATTCATTTATTCAACATATTTGAGCCATTCTAGGTATATGGTGAGATTAAGACAGTGTCTCCTATTCTCATGTACCTAATATTCTAGTGAAGAAAGACAGTCAATATTCATTAAAAAACAAACAAACAAATAGAATAACATAAAAGAGTAGTAAATGCCATGAGAAAATGAGAGCAGGATAAAGTCTAAATGATTTGGAAGGGCAGGGAAGGTGTCTAGGAAACCTAATGTTTGAATCAAGACATGAGTGAAAAGGAGCCAACCAACATTCCAAGCAAAAGGATAGCAAGCACAAAACTCTGAGGTGGGAAACTGTGGAATGTTTAAAAATCAGAAAAAGCCAGGATGGCTGAAATGTAATGACTGAGGCACAGAGTGATATAAAATCATAGAGAAGCCAATAGGAAAACACAACAATTAACATTTCCTTAGAGGTTTCAATCTCTTTCACAACTGATACCTCTAATTAAAATTAGTCATAGAAATTATACCCATGTAAAGCAACCATATTCTAACAATCAAGAACCATGCACTGAGTTCTCAAGAAATTCCTCATCCAAACAGGGACATCTAAAGGGGAACTTTAGACAGTTTTACTAACTGATTGTTTCTAATTGTTTTTTCTGCTAAAATCTGCATTCCATGTACCTAAACAAATCACCTTTCCACACTCACAAAAAAAAAAAAAAACAAAAACCACTGGTAATTTCTAGATACCTGAGTATTTCAAGTTGTATATTTTATACTGCTCACTATATTACTTGTAAAGATACATATGTTTTATAATGAAATGTAATTCTAAAATCCTTCCATTTAACAGTAATTATTTCTAAATTTAATAAAACTTGGAAATTTAGAAACTTGAGAGCGTTTACTGATGATCTTAAAGGTTATTTAGAAAAGATCCTGGTGGCTCAGATGATAAAGAACCTGCCTGCAAAGCAGGAGACTCAGGTACAAACCCTGGTTCAGGAAGATCCCCTGGAGAAGGGCATGGCAACACACCCCAGTATTCTTGCCTAGAGAATTCCATGGCAGAGGAGCCTGGCAGGCTGTAGTCCATGGGGTCACAAAGGGTCGGACACGACTGAGTGACTAATGCTTTCTTATTTTAAGGGTTATTTCAGACTTTATTTTTCTGGGCTCCAAAATCACTACAGATGGTGACTGCAGCCATGAAATTAAAAGACGCTTACTCCTTGGAAGGAAAGTTTTGACCAACCTAGATAGCATATTCAAAAGCAGAGACATTACTTTGCCAACAAAGGTTCATCTAGCCAAGGCTATGGTTTTTCCTGTGGTCATGTATGGATGTGAGAGTTGGATTGTGAAGAAAGCTGAGCACCGAAGAATTGATGCTTTTGAACTGTGGTGTTGGAGAAGACTCTTGAGAGTCCCTTGGACTGCAAGGAGATCCAACCAGTCCATTCTGAAGGAGATCAGCCCTGGGATTTCTTGGGAAGGAATGATGCTAAAGCTGAAACTCCAGTACTTTGGCCACCTCATGTGAAGAGTTGACTCATTGGAAAAGTCTCTGATGCTGGGAGGGATTGGGGGCAAGAGAAGAAAGGGACAACAGAGAATGAGATGGCTGGATGGCATCACTGACTCGATGGATGTGAGTCTGAGTGAACTCCGGGAGTTGGTGATGGACAGGGAGGCCTGGTGTGCTGCGATTCATGGGGTCGCAAAGAGTCGGACACGACTTAGCGACTGAACTGAAGTGAACTGAATACAAAGAAATGAGGATCAGCAGATAGGAACAATACAGAAACTGGATGTCACTCTTTACTCCTCCCTCTTCCTGTCTCTCCAAATCCCTCTAAATACCACCCATCTTTTACTACCTCACTGACACTGATTTGGGCAATGACATTATTTGCTTGCATTCATCTGACATATTCATAAGCAGTCTCCCCTGCATCTACACTATCTTCAACCTATTTGTCAATTTGCCTGGCTGTTCGTCAGGAGTAGTGTGTTCTTATTCACCAGTGATTGTATTTCCAGTGTCTAGCATAAGACCTGGCACATACTAGATACCGAGTACATTATTGAATGGGCTTCCCAGGTGGCTCAGATGGTAAAGAATCTGCCAACAATGCAGGAGATGTGGGTTCAGTCCCTGGGTCAGGAAGATCTCCTGGAGAAGGAAATGGCAATGTACTCCAGTATTCTTGCCTTGAGAATCCCTTAGATAGAGGAGCCAGGCAGGCTACAGTCCATGGGGTCACAAAGAGTCAGACACAACTGAGCATGCACATATGCACATTTCTAAATAACTAAAACGCAAATGTGATCATATCACTACTAAATCCTAAAATGGTACCCAAATGCTTTTAGGATCTAGTCTACAAATCCTTGAGTAACAAGCACAAGCCTGCCTACAGATCCAGCTTCATTCTTTCCTATGGCCCTTTGCCCTCGACCATCCAGCCATACAATTTTTATTCTTCCAATATATAACATTCTTTTCCACCTCTAAATGTCTGTGGGCTTCCCAGGTGGCACCAGTGTAAAGAATCCACCTGCCAGTACAGGAGATGCAAGAGATCTGGGTTCAATCCCTGGGCTGGGAAGATCCCCTGGAGGAGGAAATGGCGACCCACTCCAATATTCTCACCTGGGAAATCCCAAGGACAGAGGGGCCTGGAAGGCTACAGTCCTCAGGTTTACAAAAGAGTTGGACACGACTAAACACATATGCATGTGTGAAACATCTGCACCTGTTGTTCCCTTGTGCCCAAAGCATTTTTCTTCTCTATTCCTTCCCCTAACTGTAGCTTTGCTTTCTGATCTCAGTCTGAATATTATTTCCTGTGACAAGTCATCATGACACCTCTAGTCTGAGTTACACACCTGCCCTATGTACTGCTTGTACTTACCCTATTACAGCACTTACCATATTCTACTGTAATTGCATCTGTAAAGTCTCTGTGCCCCACTGGGATGTAAGCTCCATTAAAAGCAAACACTATCTACTTACTTGTGCATTATGCCAGCACCTAGCTCTGAACATAACAATTGTTATGTGTAACATTTACAACTAAGAGGGCAAGAAGAACTATGATTAGGAGATTTTAGAGATGCCCAGGTCTACTACCTGAGGACTCTCTTAGAGAACACTGTGCATGTCTATAAAAGACTGACCTAGTCTGGTGATCTAGTATAAGGTACTCATTAATCTAAAAATCTGTCTGTTTTGAGGCCCACTATCATTAAACATTTATATGTCTCCAAAATATGGTAGACACTTGCATATATATACTATAACAGCAAATTGTGGTATCTGTTTTTATAACATATACGTATATGAAAGGTTAAAAAGGTTTATATATTCTTTTAATTTGTATTCCATAAGGAAAATAATATATCTTCTAATTCTTTATATGCATGCTCAGTCTCTTCAGTCATGTCCAACTCTTTGCAACCTCATGGACTATAGGCCCCCCTGGGTCCTCTGGTCCATGAGATTCTCCAGGCAAGAATACTAGAGTGGGTTGCCATTTCCTTCTCCAAACTGCTCTACATAAAATACAATAAAGACTAGGAGACAAAGAAATGGGTACATTTTCAAAGTAAAGACTTTCTTAAATATTTACAGTAAATATTTAGGATTAATAGTTTCACTAAGTTTTCTCAATTCAAAAAGATATTTATTGTGTGCTAGCCCTAGGGGTGGCTCAATGACTACTTGCTGACTCCATGTCATTTATTTGATGCTATAGGAGATACTCAAAGAAATGTAAGACATAATTCTTGTTTTAGAACATTTTTAATCTAGGTAAAAAACAAGATGCAAGTATATGTGAGAAGTAGTAAAAAGTATGGCTTTAGAATATGTTTCACTAGAGGTGAAATCCCAGCACTGCCATTTACTAGCTACATGATTTTCAGCAAGTTACTTAAGTGATCTTAGACTCAGTTTTCTCTTCTGTAAAATAATTAGAATAATAAAATCTACTTTGTAGGGTGTTATAAAGACTACCTAATATAGACAATGCCTATAAAGTGCTTATTACCACAGTGCTGGACATAAACATTCAATCAATGTAAATTATCACTGATATAATATTAAATAGTTTTTAGCACAATAATAGATAAGGTACGCAATTTTGAAGTGGAAAGAGCTAACCTGGGCTAGTGTTATGTTTCATGTAATAAAAGACTGTAGAAATTTTTCTGCTATACTTGTTAAATAAAAATCTGACTAAAATCTTTGGAATCATTACTAAAATAAGTATGACATGAGCAAATTCCAGGTATGATGTATACAGTTCACATGGCCACAGTTCTATTAGGAATGAGAGTATGTGCATTTTTTTTTCAGTTCCAATCATTTATATTAATAGATATTTCTATCTTAGTTTTGCTTTATTTACCTATGCATCTAATGGTTTCTACCAATGAAAAATGGACCAGAATACGCTAAGTCCACTTACTTTTCTGATTTGCATGAGGAAACACTTCTTCCCCGACTCCAGATGTGCCCTTTCATATAAAACGAACTGCCTCCCTGTAACATACTTGACCTCTTTCCAGGGCTTTACTCACTATACCCCAGAAGACAATAAATGCCCTCTCCAACTTTTAAATTTTGGAAGAATAAACTGAATATGCTCACAATATTATTTAAGTAGAAGGTTAAGTCTGAGTGTGGAGTTCAGCTAAAGAGTTTATTTTGCTCTTGCACTAAGCTATGTCCTCCTACCAATCTTTATCACAAGTAAAAGTATAGTTTTGATTTCCCATTTGCCTTTATATTTTATTTTCTTTATTTGTTCAGAACCCAAGTGAGGAAACAGGCAGTTTTACTGAACTTCTTCAAATATCCCAACAAGTTATTCAATATTTATAAAATACTTATTTAATGTCTATTATGTAGGATATCAAGGATATTACAATGAATGAAATATTGTCCATGCCATCAAGTAAAAAGGCACTCTATCTCACAGAACAATTTTCAGGAATGCATTATGCCACAAAAATAGCAATCATCAGTAGTATCTACTGAGATGAGAATCTAATATCTGGAATTATACACAACAGATGCTATTATTCTGCCAGTATCAGAGACAAAGACACTGAAGTTACAAGCTTAATAGACAGGCAAATCACCATGTCCATATTAGTTTAATCAACTTATGGTATCTCTACTACATTTGGGGAGTTTTAAAACCTTACTTGTCATGATAAATACCTTTTCCTTTAGTGACTAGAACCAAAGGTATAATCACAATCAGCTTTACTTAATAGATGGCACTTTATTTATGAGTTTAAGAGCTCAAAAACCAACTCAAAAGATAGCAATAAGCAAAGAAGCAAATAACTAATTTTAAAAACGTGTGTCTAAGCACAAATCCACAAGCATTCATCTCTTTGTTTTAGAAACAATTCTGGTAAACCAGGTTATTTCCTTTTCCAAGTAACAGCAGATTAGAAGGAGCAAATTGGAAAGAGGAGTGTGAGAAACTAGAGAGGTTACGGATACAGATACACTGATAGCAGGGAAAAAAAGACTTAAGAACTCAGTTAGATCATAAACCTCATGAGGGCAGAAACTGTTCACTGTTCTATGCTATATCCCCAGTGCCCACTATAGTGCTAGCAATAAATAATTGATGAATAATGGAACATTAAGTAAACTACAAAGGTTAACATTTGGGATCCATATGTCTTATAATGAAAAATAGTTCTACACACTTCAGCAAACTCGGACAACAAATTCAGATAAATAAAAATAGTAATATTCTTAATAATGAATATTTCAAAAAAGAGTTAGTTGTGTTTAAAATGGTCAGTATATAAATACAGAAAAAGGATAATGTCCAATATGGCAACAATAAAGAGAACACTGGTAAGCTTAAATTATCTGGAATACTAACTTTTGAGAAATATCATATTCCCTAATTACACTGGATTAATGAATTGTTAATATAAAAATTTGGTCGGTAAAAACCCCCACGTATTAATTCTCAGGAAGACCACAACTGAAATTGTAAGTGAAACTCACTTGAAATGCTATATAAATGCTAATAAGAAATAATAACAATGAGTACACATAGTAAAACTATATTCATTACTTACAAAGCAAATATAGCTAAATGTAATAAGAGTATCTCAAAATAGGGAGGAAAAACTCACACACTCAGTTCACTATACACAGCATTCTGAAGTTTTTTCTCCCAACCTGTTTAAAAAAAAGGAAAACATATATAAACATATTAGTTTTTTAAGTAAACATACATTAAAATTAAATTTATTTCACAAAAACTTTAACATTATATTTACTGTGAAAGAACTTTATCAACTGCCAATTGCTAATGTAAAGTGTTATTCTAAAGAATTATTTCTTATATATTTACCAATATTCCCTTGGCTAACACTGAATACAAAGTCGTCAACATGATTTATTACTTTGTAAGTAAAACTATGGTGTCATTTTCTTAAGATGAGAAGAATATTTCCTTCTTTCATTGTTAAGGAACTCAACAAATGCCAAAATCTTTGGCAGTTGTACTGTCAGTGCTATGAGGAACATGCCAACGGAAGGGCGAGAAACAGCCAGGCGCTTGACAAAGATCATAAGTAATTCATGACAATCACCTAGTCAGTAAATTCCTAAACAAGAGAAGCAGACTATTATGAGGCACCACCAGTCAGATCAGTTCACTTGGCTACTAACTATTATTTCTGATCAACTTATTTGGGTAAGTAAACCACTTAATATCTCAGTTCCCAAGTGCAAAAGCTTAACAGCTTGCTCTAAAAGCTGAGATCTTCTTCTGTTTTCTTTGAAGTGTAGAAAAGAGAGAAAAGAAGCAGAGAAAGAAAAAAGTCACAGATGAAAGGTAAAAGACAAGATATTTAACCAAGGAGATTTTAATACATTCAGGATGTATTTTGACCAGGAAGGTAAACACTATTTAAAACTGATCAATGTAAAGCAGTTATTACCAGTGTTCCTGAATTTCTGCAGAAATGTCTGAAAGTTCTAATTCACTGCAGATAAAAACCTATCCTACCACTCTTCCACAATTTTAAACAAGTAACTGACTGCAGATACAATATCCCCTCAAAATAAAGTCTTTCCTTATTTTGCTTTAAAGAATTAGAGAAAGAAAAATAAAAAGCAACTTACAAACCTGATATTTTAAAGAATTCCTTAATATCTTCTTTTAGTGATTCAAGTTTAATCTCAGGTCTCTGAAGACTGGCCTGATTTTAGAAAGAAGAAACAAAAAGACAGGTCAAAAGTAGTCATTTGGCGTGATACTTAATGCTAACGAGATGTTTAAAAAGGAATGTCCAAATGTGTGTGTGTGTGTGTGTGTGTGTGTGTGTGTGTTAGTTGCTCAGTTGTGTCCAACTCTTTGAGACCCCATGGACTGTAGCTCACCAGGCTCCATAGGATTCTCCAAGCAAGAATACTGGAGTAGGTTGCTATTTCCTTCTCCAGGGGATCTTCCCAAACCAGGGATCGAACCTGAGTCTCCCATATTGCAGACAGATTCTTACCATCTAAGCCACCAGGGGAGCCATATATGCATACTACCATTTAAAACACCCCCTTTGAGATCAGAGCTCCTGAGCATCTGGAACAGCTCGTAAGACAGAATACTCATATACTTTTAAAACAGAAGATCTGTGATAGGACACTAGAATCTACTTAAAATATTAAACCTGTAGCTAATGAATAGTTAACATCTTCATCTAAGACTTTCATTTTTATGAATATTTAACATCTATTTTTCTAATAGGAAAAATACTTTATAAATTCATTCTTTTTATACTTAATATATATGGAATCTACATGCACCTAATAGCCAAAAACCCTGATGCATCCATATAACTGGAGCTTTGAAGAGTGTCATCCCCTTTGGATTGCTGCTCTGTAAACCTGCATTTGTTGTACATATTTATGGAAAATACATAAAACTACCCACTCAAGATTGCCGGGAGAAATATCAATAACCTCAGATATGCAGATGACACCACCCTTATGGCAGAAAGTGAAGAAGAACTAAAGAGCCTCTTGATGAAGGTGAAAGCGGAGAGTGAAAAAGTTGGCTTAAAGCTCAACATTCAGAAAACGAAGATCATGGCATCTGGTCCCATCACTTCATGGGAAATAGATGGGGAAACAGTGGAAACAGTGTCAGACTTTATTTTTCTGCGCTCCAAAATCACTACAGATGGTGACTGCAGCCATGAAATTAAAAGACGCTTACTCCTTGGAAGGAAAGTTATGACCAACCTAGACAGCATATTCAAAAGCAGAGACGTTACTTTGCCAACAAAGGTTCGTCTAGTCAAGGCTATGGTTTTTCCTGTGGTCATGTATGGATGTGAGAGTTGGACTGTGAAGAAGGCTGAGCGCCAAAGAATTGATGCTTTTGAACTGTGGTGTTGGAGAAGACTCTTGAGAGTCCCTTGGACTGCAAGGAGATCCAACCAGTCCATTCTGAAGGAGATCAGCCCTGGGATTTCTTTGGAAGGAATGATGCTAAAGCTGAAACTCCAGTACATTGGCCACCTCATGTGAAGAGTTGACTCATTGGAAAAGACTCTGGTGCTGGGAGGGATTGGGAGCAAGAGGAGAAGGGGACGACAGAGGATGAGATGGCTGGATGGCATCACTGACTCGATGGATGTGAGTCTGAGTGAACTCCGGGAGTTGGTGATAGACAGGGAGGCCTGGCGTGCTGCGACTCATGGGGTTGCAAAGAGTTGGACACCACTGAGCGACTGATCTGATCTGATCTGATCTGACCCACTCACAAATGCTTATTAGTGTCTCTTTCATCTTCAGTTGAATGCTTTCTATTCTACTGGTTTTTCACACTGTGATTTTTACCAAAATAATAATTTCTCCAACTTATAATGGCCTCAATTACCTTTGAAGTGTTGATATTTCATCACCTAGCTCTCTCTATCAAATTCTAGAGACATATGTCTTAAAAGGGCTTCCCTTGTGGCTCAACTGGTAAAGAATCCACCTGCAATACAGGAGACCTGGGTTCGATCCCTGGGTTGGGAAGATCCCCTGGAGAAGGAAAAGGCTACCCACTCCAGTATTCTGGCCTGGAGAATCCCATGGACTGTATGGGGTCACAAAGAGTCGGACACGACTGAGCGACTTTCACTTTCACTCACTTTATGTCTTAAGAAAGCATTTCTGTTAGGGTATCTCACAAACATTTCTGATTAAGAAATCAAAAACTGATCTTATATTCCATTCACTATCTTTCTCCTTCTCTCCTATTTTTAATACTCATCCATGAAAATTATCATTCACCAAGTCAGAAATTTCAGTTATTCTCAATTCTACTCTAATTCTTCCAAGATTCTAACATCTCTCTGGGAAGATGACATTGGTAGTAGGGAGACTTTTTTGTTTTAATCTCCACGATCTCCACAGTGAAACCAAGCAACTAGACAACAAAACCAAAATCCAACAGAAAACACTCACAACCAAACTTGGTAATAAGGTATTCCCCACAAACCTAAAATACAAGCAGTTGGGGACAAACCAACAACCACAAGACTTGTATGGTGTTAGCAACTATAAAAGGAAAGAGCAGAGGGGCTGTTGATGAATACGAAAAGAGGAAGACCCCAAAATTGCCAGCAAGTATTCACTGGAACATATGAAGAGCTAATTTGAGAACAGGAGCTGACACTGGGAGGGTTGTTCTCTAATCCAAGATAGCAGACGAGGTCTGAAGACACTGGAGCAGCCTCACACCTATGAATACTTGAAACTGACCAGACAAGTCTCTTCTCCCTTTCTAAGAAGAAAAACTTGATAGAGTAATGAAAATTGAAGATGACAAGGAACCAACTTACTACCTTGAAAACTGATTAATAAATGAAAAGGCATCTATCTAGCCCGACTTTCCTACAGGAACTATTGTTTAGTCACTAAGTCGTATCCGATTCTTTCGCGACCCCATGAACTGTAGCCCGCCAGGCTCCTCTGTCCATGGAACTTCCCAGGCAAGAATACTGGAGTAGATTGCCATTTCCTTCTCCAGAGGATCTTCCCACCCAGGGATCAAACTCGTGACTCCTGCATGGTAGGGGAATTCTTTACCACTGAGCCACCAGGGAAGCCCTACAGAAACTATATCATTTGGTAACCAAATAACAGATATGGAGAAATGTCTCTTTATAAAAATATTCCAGCTAGAATAACTAAAACAGGTATGATATAATTAGAATACCATCATTTTGCAACGCCTAATCAATTCTAGGCATTGAGGAGAAATAGCTATTAACTTTGCAAAAAAACAACCAGCCATTATGTGCTTCTCAATGAAAGAGGACTCCAGTGCCAACAGCTGTGGTCACTGAGATGGCACCTGAGTCTGATCAAAACCCCTGAATCCAACTGTCAACTTACAGGTCATACAAATGACAGAGGAACATGTTAATCCGAATCATGGAACTTCAGCATCAGAAGGGATTATAGAGTTCTTCTAGGCCAACTAACCATTTAATGACAGATTCACCTCTCCTCTCCAAGGAGCTTTTTTAGCTTAGAAACTCTCAGTTTGAAACTCTATGCTAGCTTTCCCTACCTTTAGTCAATTCTACCTTGGAACTATTCTGTTAGAAAATCCTTATTATGAACTAAAATAGATTCCCCTTAACATCTGCTACTATCATTCTTCCCCTCTGCTCCACCTTACTCCAAGTTCACAGAAAATATGCCAAATCCCTTTTCTGTGAGAGATCTTCAAATACTCAAAGTTAGCTATTGTATCTTCCCAGAAAGTTCTCAAGGTCACATACATTTTCAGGTTCTCCAAGTTCTCTTCATTTGACATATTCTCCTTACCACTCTGGTCATTTTCTCTAAGCAAAGTCTAGTCCAACTTGTCTTCTACTGTAGTAACTTCCTAATTTACCTCTCTATTTCACTCATTCCACTACACCACTTATTCTCAAATTTTTAAGTCTCAGGACCCTCATTCTTAAAAATCATTGAAGACTCAAGAGTACTTCTGTTAATGTGGATTATATCTACTGATATTTATAGTACTAGAAATTAACTCCTCAAAAAATAAAAAATTGAATTTCTGTATGGCCCAGCAATTCCAATTCTACATACATACTCAACAGAACTGAAAACAAGGACTTTAACAGCTACTTGTACACTCATGCTCATCGCAGCATTATTTATAATAGTTAATATATGGATGCAACCCAAGGGTCAAAGATAAATGAATGGATAAAGAAAATGTTGTATGTACACACAATGGAATACTATTCAGCCTTAAACAAGAAGACAATTCTGGCACATCTACAACATGGACAAACCTTGAGGACATTATGCTAAGCAAAATAAGCCAGTCACAAAAAGACAAATGCTGTATGACGCCACTTATATGAGGTACTAGAATAGTCAAATTCATAGAGACAGAAAGTAGAATGCTAATAGCCAGGGACTGTGAAGAAGGAGCAATGGGAAGTTAGTGTTTAATGAGTATTGAGTTTCAGTATGGGATGATGAAAAAGTTCTGGAGATGGATGGTGATAATGGTTGCACAAAATGTGAATGTGAATTCACAAAAAATATGAATGTACTTAATGTCACTGAACTGTACACTTAAAAATGGTTAAAATGGCAAATTTTATGTTTATCATAATAAAAATATTTGTCAATTCATTTTAAAGTAATAAATATAAATCTATTATATATTAACCAAGATATTTTTATTTAAAAGAACTATATTTTAAGAAACAAAATTAGTGAGAAAAAGAGGCCCTGTTTTACAGTGCAAATGCAAATATCTTTGATGTTTGGACAGTAGAAGACAACTGGGCTCTTCACCCCGCTGTAATATTCCATCTGTGGCATGTGTTGTTCTGACTAACATATGCGAAAATCAGTGTCACACAGGCAACTGGAAAATGATATTTTAATATCCTTTTCAGATATTGTGGATATTCTCCTTTGATAGTATACTAAATTTGACAACTAGTAGTTTCCTAAAGATTAGCTGAAATGTGGAATTTGAATGAACTTATAATTTCATGAACCTATACTTTCACACTTTATTGGAAAAACATGTATCGATCTGCCTTGCACTTTGAATCAATCTTCTACTTATACATGATTTTGTAACATTACATATCAATCATTTCAAACATATTAACAATATGTGGTGGACATATTTCATTAAACAATATCAAAAAGTAACATTTGTTAATATCACCATCAATACCATCAGAAAAGTATTTAAGTATTAGGAAGCCATCAAATTCACACTGATGAAAACAAGTTTTCCAGAATCCAATTTTTATTTAAAGCCTGAATTTTATAATTGGCAATATATAACAGTTTTCCTTGAAGTGATAGGCTCACTTTGCTCATTTTAGAGAAAATATCTGCCAAATATTCAAGTGTGAATAACAGTTTGTCAACAGTTCACGCTTACAAGTAAAGATGTTTCATTTTTTAAAAAAAGGCAATCCAGTTTGTAATTTAGTTAATCGCTGGAGTGGTCTTCCTCTAGATAGCCATCTTATTGCAATACACAGCAGTAGTGTCTTACTCATAATTTCCATTTCAGCAAACAGATTATTTAAAAATTAGTATTCAAGAAATGAGATGTAATAAAATTTATACTTGTTTACTGTTGATCAAGAACACTTAAACACTTAGATTATGTTTTAAAACTGTGTGTTGGTGAAAAATACAGTGACTACTAGTAGAGTTCGGTACTAGTTCCCCGATTTAAACTCATCGCCATTGCTTTTGTAGCATCAGTGTAAATGTCAGCACAATGAATATTTTTTTAAAAGGCCTTTGTATTATACAAAATAGTTTTGACCTGAAGGGGTCTTAGGACCCACCAGGGGTCCACAGACTATACTTTGAGAACCACTGCACTAGGCTTCTAGAGCATAAGTCTTTCATCTCTGAACCAACATAATGCTTATCACATAGAAGTACTTCATAAACGTGTTTTCAGTGAACACATTGCACTAAAGATTACTTAGGCCTACACCTACAAAACCCCATGGGAACGGAATTCCCTGATGGTCCAGTGGTTAGGACTCGGCACTTTCACTGTTGTGGCCTGGGTTCAGTTCCTTGCTGGGGAACTAATATCCCATAAGCAATGTGGCGCAGCCAAAAACAAAACAAAAAACACATAACACAAACACAAATGGGGGTGGGGGAATGGCTACAAATAAAAAAGCATTAAAACAAAAAACATAAAAAGATGGCCAATTTAAAAAAAAGCTAACTCCACTATGTTACGACAGAGGAATCATCCACAGAACAATTAATTCTAATTTTAGAAACTAGAAAAGGGGAGAAAAGGCATATAGGCTGAGTGGATGGACTGAACAGAGGTATGTAAAAGTTCTGGTGCACTATCAGTTTGTAGAAGGGTGGATGCTCCAGGAGAATATAGGAAGGAATAAAGTGGAGGATGAAAGTAGAACACTCCCCATTTCTATCTAACCTGCTCACCAGTGCCTGACTAGTGTTCACCAAAACCATCTCAATGTCTTCACCCTCAAAATACCTCAACGACCCTTTCACTGCCTATGAAATAAAGACAAACTCATTCTGGCATTTCAATCCCAATTTATAAAATCTTATCTCTCTAGAAGCGCCCTACAACAAAAAGCTACTTAGCCTTGTCACCATTCCCACATCAGGAATTCACTCCCATCTTCCCCACTTTAAGTGCCATCCAAGCCTTCTCCAAGTCCAGGGGTCTCCTTTCAATATAGTATATACACCTATTCATTTGCATTCTTCCTTCAATAATTAACTGAACACTTCCTACATGCTAGTTGCTCAGTATAAAGGGAAAACCATCACAAAGTCATCCCTTACCCTTGTAGAACTCAAAATGTATTTAGTGAGGTTAAAAATAAAAAAGCTAAGACAGAAGTATGATTTTAAAAATAATATATATATAACCCCCTCCCCGTATCAAATGCAAACATTTTCATCACTAACATAATTGCTTTGGACTTAATCTAGTTTTTCTAAAGAGCCCATCACCACCACAGAAAAGAGTAGCACAGAAACATATACGTTACCATATGTAAAACAGCTAGCCAGTGGGAATTTGCTGTGTGATGCAGGGAGCTCAACACAACACTCTGTGACAATCTAGAGGAGTGGGGTGGGGTGTGAGGGAGGTTCGAGAGAGAGGCGAATACATATACCTGTGGCTGATTCATGTTGATGTGTGGCAAAAACCAATACAACATTGTAAAACAATTATCCTCCAATTAAATAAAATTTTTAAAAAAGATGCTCTGGGGTTCTAGGGGACTTCCTTGGTGGTCCAGTGGTTAAGACTCTGTGCTTCCAATGCAGGGGTGTGAGTTTGATCCTTGGTCAGAGAACTAAGATCCCACATGCCATGCAGTGTAGTCAAATTTTAAAAACAACAACAACAACAAAAAATGATGCTCTGAGGTTCTAGTCTCATGACAACATCCTATCAGTTATATTATTCCTTCTCTCTCCAAAGCCTATCTCCTTCCAGGTTCCTTCCTTTACAACACTTACAACTCTATTATTCATAATAACAATCTGAGCAACAAGACTTATTAAGCACTTAATGGAATGGAAATAGCATTTGAGGTTTTATACAACATCCATTTTAAACACAAATAACACATGATACAAAATAATGATGACCTGGTGTGAGACATCAAATTTGGAATCAGGCTATCACTCTACCATCTAGAGGATGAATGGGCAAATTCAACTTTAAGATGTAGGTTGATTTCATAATTCAAGAAAACACAGAAATCAAAAACCATATGCTTTTTCTAGAAACACAAAGTTCCATGTTATTACACCAAGATTTTTAAATAAGTAAACTTTAGTATACGAAAGGATACATTAAAATACTACAAGAAAAGCACTAACGACAAGGGGGAAATCTGAAAAATCATTTATATTTGGCTTTGAAATACTCTGTGTGATTTTAATTTTTCTAATTAAGTTGGGCCAACACTGCTTTAGCACTTTCTAAATATAATACAGACAAAATGAAGGCAGTGCAGAATATGGTCGTGGCAGGAAAACGCCCTCTTGACTAAATTTGTAAAGGCCTGTTACAAACAGCCAGTTGTTTAACCATACATTATCAAAGCTGATTGTAAAGCTGGCTTTTAAGAGTTAGCTGACATTTCTAGCAAACATCCGAGCTATTGGACATAAACTAAGGCAAAGTTATCACATATATTTTCAAGTCCAAGACTACATTACATTACTTTAAAAGGATCTATAATTATATTCTTTTAAAGTAGGAATCTATAATATCACAGATTTCCTATTTTATCTTAAGAATCAGGCAAATACATGTTTTTGAATTCCCTGCGAACCATCTCCTTATACTCCTTTATCAGTTTTGCTTCCTCCACTTTTTATTACCTCAAGGCAATTAATTCCCTGATGTTATATGTATAGATACATAACCCTTTATTTGAAATCCTACAACCTAAAAAGCTTGGAAAATTAAAGCTGTTTTTTTTTTAACTGAATTGATGGCAAAATCTGTCCTGACTTAAACTCATTTGGTAGGAAAATCTACTGAAAATTCATACATTTTGCTGCATAAATACTAATGTGTAATTACAAGGTGCAATAAAACGATAAATAGTAAGGATTTAAATAACATACAGAATATGCAGGAATTACCTTTCTAAAATTTGAAAAATGCTAATTCCAAAACATACCTGCCCCTAGGGTCTGAATAAGGGATTGTGGATCTGTATTTATGTGCAGGTTGGTACAAGGGTAATTGCAGTTTTGGACCATGAATTTGAAATCATTATAACTAGGCTCAAACATCTTTATTAATCAAAATAGGAACGATTACAATCAACACATTTTTGCCAATGAGAAATAAGTTTACTTCTGTAGACCAAAAAATCCGCGCTTCAGGATTCAGTGAGCTCTTGGAAAGCATTTTCTGCCTCCTGCTGGTTGTGGAAGGATTTTCCCTACAAAAAGTCATCGAGATGCTTGAAGAAGTGGTAATCCACTGGTGAGAGGTCAGGTGAATATGGCAGATGAGGCATAAATTCATAGTCCAGTTTGTTCAACTTCTGAAGTGTTGGTTGTGTGACATGCAGTCGGGCATAGTCATGGAGAAGAATTGGGCCCTTTCTGTTAACCAGTAACTGCTGCACACATGCAGTTTTCCATGCATCTCATTGATTTGCTGAGCATACGTCTAAGATGTAATGGTTTCACCAGGATTCAGAAATGTGTAGTGGATCAGATTGGCAGCAGACCACCAAACAGTGACCATGATCATTTTTTGGTGCAAGTTTGGCTTTGGGAAGTGCTTTGGAGCTTCTTCTCTGTCCAACCATTGAGCTGGTCATCTCCAACTGTTGTATAAAATCCACTTTTTATGGCATGTCACAATCTGATAGAAAAATGGTTCTTTGTTGTTGCATAGAATAAGAGAAGACAACACTTCAAATCAACATTTTTTTTCAGTTAGCTCATGAGGCACCCACTTATTCCACTTATTGAGCTTTTTTGCCTTTCCAACTTGTTTCAAAAGCCAAACAACCATAGAATGGTCGACGCTGAGTTCTTAAGCAACTTCTCATGTAGTTGTAAGAGGATCAACTTCAACGACTGCTCTCAATTGGTCAAGTCTCAACTTGTGGGCTTTCCCAGTGGCTTAGACAGTAAAGAATCTGCCTGTAATGCAGGAGACCCGGGCACGATCCCTGGATCAGGAAGATCCCCGAAGAAGGAAATGGCAACCTACTCCATTATTCTTGCCTGGAAAATCCCATGGACAGAGGAGCCTAGTGGGCTACAGTCCATGGGGTCACAAAGAGTTGGACATGACTGAGCAACTAACACACACACAAATTCTGATGGCTGGCCAATACATTCCTCATCTTCAAGGCTTTGCAAAACTTCTTGAGCCATCACTGTACATTAATTAGCAGTTCCTGGGCCAAATGCATTGTTGATGTTGTGAGTTGTCTCTGCTGCTTTACGACCCGTTTTGAACTGGAATAAAAAAATCGCTCAAATTTGCTTTTTGTCTAACGTAATTTCTATAGTTTAAAATAAATATAATCAGCAAGTAATAAGACATTAGCAAAAAAACATAAATTGAGAAATGCACATTCAAATGATGTATAACATAACCACACTTACTTGAGAACATATTCCAGTATCAAATGGCAAAGTTCAACAATGCAAAACAGCAATTACTTTTGCACCAACCTAATACTATCATCTCACCATGAGAGCAAAACTTTATCTTATTCATTGGTTTATTCCCTGGGCCTTGAACTGTGTCTTACACATAGTAAATACTCAATAGATACTTGTTCAATAATCAAAACAAATAATAACAGTGAATTAATAGATGTGGAGTTCAAAATAGAAAGGAACAAAAATATTCCTTCAAGGCAGTAACCTCCAAATGAAGTTATAATTTATACAGATCATTAATCTCTTATTTGCAATTCTGAAATAGAAAAAGCTTTGGAAAAAGTTTTGTCATTACTGCTTATATTCTGAAGCTTCAGGCTTTTTTATAAAATTGAGAAACAACTATTAACTTATTAGATCCCAAATTACAATAAAAAGAAATACTTAAAGAAAAAGTACTTTTAAAGAAAAGCAAAATGCCACAGCAGACTTTGAATTTCTTAAGTAAGGATGCTTTTCATAATCTTTTACCACTAAGTATTTGATACATAGTAGGTACTCAGATATGCAGATGACACCACCCTTATGGCAGAAAGTGAAGAAGAACTAAAAAGCCTCTTGATGAAAGTGAAAGAGGAGAGTGAAAAAGTTGGCTTAAAGCTCAACAGTCAGAAAACTAAGAACATGGCATCCGGTCCCATCACTTCATGGGAAATAGATGGGGAAACAGTGGAAACAGTGGCTGACTTTATTTTTCTGGGCTCCAAAATCACTGCAGATAGTGACTGCAGCCATGAAATTAAAAGACGCTTACTCCTTGGAAGGAAAGTTATGACCAACCTAGACAGCATATTAAAAAGCAGAGACATTACTTTGCCAACAAAGGTTCATCTAGTCAAGGCAATGGTTTTTCCAGTGGTCATGTATGGATGTGAGAGTTGGACTATAAAGAAAGCTGAGCGCTGAAGAATTGATGCTTTTGAACTGTGGTGTTGGAGAAGACTCTTGAGAGTCCGTTGGACTGCAAGGAGATCCAACCAGTCCATCCTAAAGGAGATCAGTCCTGGGTATTCACTGGAAGGACTGATGTTGAAGCTGAGACTCCAATACTTTGGGCATCTGATGCGAAGAGCGGACTCATTTGAAAAGACCCTGATGCTGCGAAAGATTGAGGACAGGAGGAGAAAGGGAAGACAGAGGATGAGATGGTTGCATGGCATCACCGACTCAATGGACATGGGTTTGGGTGGATTCTGGGAGTTGGTAATGGACAGGGAGGCCTGGCGTACTGTGGTTCATGGGGTTGCATAGAGTCAGACACGACTGAGAGACTGAACTGAACTGAAGGTACTCAATATATATTGTCAGAATGGACACTAAGAAGAACTGGGATTTGTTTCATTTAACAAAGACATGTTGAGTACCTTTCTCATAGTAGTCATTATGCTGGGTATATAAGACAGCAGAACAAGAGACACAGAGTCTTTCCCTGTCTTTATGAAGCAGACTTTAGTGGGGAAGGATGATGCTTAAATACTACAAAAAATAAAGTTCCAGGTACTATGGATCCCAAAAAGAAAGGAGTAGATAAACTAAACTAGAAGGTTATGGAAATTCTATAAAACTTAGACAGTCACGGCTGAAGAGCAGAGACTGAAGAAGAGTACCACCAAGCTGTGTGGGCCTAATCAAGGACTTTGTTCATTCTCCTAAGGGCAATGAGAAGCACTGAGGGATTTTAAACAAAGGAGTGTATTTCATTTGGACTTTAATTCAGACTTCTACTTTCTGAGCACTTACTATGTGCCAGGCATGTTATCTTGTTCAATCCTGACAGAATTGGCCTTGTATTTCCAAATTGTATGGAGGAGCTGGTGGCTGATCAGCATCCCTATATACAACAAAAAGAAGAGCCAAACAAACAGAAATCCAACTATATATAGACAGAAGAGGGTTGTTAAGAGAACAAGAACTAGAGTAACAGAAAGGGGAAAATCTTGAGAGACATACTGGCTGCTGTAGCCACATCTTCCCTTGGATCATTATTCTGAGCATGAACTGAAGGCTGACAATCGGGACAAACCCAGTACCAACCCTGGTGGAAGGCTGCCAAGGGAGGACAGAGGAATAAGCATAGCTTTGGCACAGACTCGGGAGATCTTAAGCACATGGCCAGTTTTCTCAAGAAATTTTTGAATATTAAAACTGTGTGGGGTAGAAGGCTACAAACCTAAGCACAAGACTTGTGAAAAAGTTCTTTAGCAGTCTGACCAGAAAAAGGTTAGAGTCTGGGACCCAAGGAGGAAAGCACCCTTAGAATATATCAAATTCATAGCTGAAAACTTGTGAGAGCCAGGGAAGAAACAGAGGAAAGAAAATTAAGCCTGAAAGTAAAACTCAGTCTCAACCCAGCACACTCCCTAATTGGATAAAGGGAATCAGTCACAAGAGTATCGGCCCAGGGGGTGGTAGCGTTGTGGTGATCAGTCCCCCATTCATATCTGACTCTTTGGGACCCCATGGACTGTAGCCTGCCGGGTTCCTCTGACCATGGGATTCCCCAGGCAAGAATACTGGAGTGGGTTGTCATTTCCTCCTTCAGAGGATCTTCCCGACTCATGTATTGAACCCACGTCTCTTGCATTCCCTGCATTGGCAGGCAGATTCTTTATCACTGTGCCACTGGGGAAGCCCAGGAGAGGAGAGAGTGAATCCTTAAAAAAGGGAAGATATCATCAGGAGGCATTACAATTTTTTGGACACAATGTCTGGCATAAAATAAAAATTATTAGGCATGCCAACAGACAAAATTAGATTAACAAAAGATAAGGAAAAATAACACCACAGACAGATCTACATGTGATACAGATATTGGTGTTAACTGACAAAGACTTTAGAACAATTATGAGTTATATTTTTTTTAAAGAGAAAGAACTGGACAAAGTAGATGAAAAGCAGGTAATTTTACCTAAGAATTGGAATCAATAAAAGAGAACCATTTGGAAATTTAGAACTGAAAAATAACACTAAATATAAGTAAGAATTCATTAGATACATTTACCAAGAGATATAAAAATAGCATAAAACAGGATTCATGAATTGAAAGGAGGTCAAAAGAAAATGTCCAAACTAAAGCACAGAGGAAAAAAATGTAAAATAAAGGAAAAGAGTAGTAGAGATAAGTAGGACTCAGTGAAAAATCTACTATATACAAATTGGAATCTCAGAAAGAAAGAAGGAGAAAAATGTGGCAGAACAAATATTCAGACAGTAAATGATGAAGAATTTTCTAAAACTGGAGAAAGATACTAACACAAGATTTAAGAAGCTCTATAAATTCAAACCAGAATGAATTTAATAATAATAATATAATGCAAACAACAATAACAGCACATCAAGGTTATTTTCAACAAAGATTAAAATGAAAAAGATAATATGAAAATGTTAAAATAGCCAGGTGAGGGTGGGGAACATATATTCAGTGGATTTCAAAAAGACTGATGACTGATTTCACAACAGAAAACAAAGAGGCCAGGAGAAAAAGAAATGTCTCGATATGCTGAGAAAAAAATTAATGACAACTGAAATTTAAACACAGGATTTAAAAAAATCCTTCAGAAATAAAGATGAAATAAAGACATTATCGGCGCTTCCCGCACAGCTCAGCTGTATAAGAGCTTCCCAAGTAGCACTAGTGGTAAAGAACCCGCCTGCCAGTGCAGGAGACCCCGGTTCAATTCCTGGGTTGGGAAGATCCCCTGGAGAAGGGATAAGCTACCCACTCCAGTATTCTTGGGATTCCCTGGTGGCTCAGATGGTAAAGAATCCGCCTGCAATGTGGAAGACCTGGGTTCGACCCCTGGGTTGGGATTCCCTGGTGGTTCAGATGGTAAAGATTCTGCCTGCAATGTGGGAGACCTGGGTTCAACCCCTAGGTTGGGAAGATGCCCTGGAGAAGGGAAAGGCTACCTGCTCCAGTATTCTTGCACTGGATAATTCCATGGACAAAGGAACCTTGCAGGCTACAGTCCACAGGGTCGCAGAGTCTGACACAACCGAGAAACTTTCACTTTCACTAAAGACATCATCAAACAAATAAAACTGAGGAGACTGTCACCAGAAAATCTGAACTAAAAGAAATACTAAGAGTTTTATAGGAGAAAAATAATCCCAGGGTAAATAAAGATATATAGAAGGGAATTATAAGAAACAAGAATAAAAATTGGTTAAGATGAGTAACCAATGATGGAATTCCAGTTGAGCTATTTCAAATCCTGAAAGATGAGGCTGTGAAAGTGCTGCATTCAATATGCCCACAAATTTGGAAAACTCAGCAGTGGCCACAGGACTGGAAAACTGATCCACACAGGACTGGAAAAGGTCAGTTTTCATTCCAATCCCAAAGAAAGGCAATGCCAAAGAATGCTCAAACTACCGCACAATTGCACTCATCTCATATGCTAGGAAAGTAATGCTCAAAATTCTCCAAGCCAGGCTTCAGCAATACGTGAACCATGAACTCCCAGATGTTCAAGCTGGTTTTAGAAAAGGCAGAGGAACCAGAGATCAAATTGCCAACATCCACTGGATCATTGAAAAAGCAAGAGAGTTCCAGAAAAACATCTATTTCTGCTTTATTGACTATGCCAAAGCCCTTGACTGTGTGGATCACAAGAAACTGTGGAAATTCTGAAAGAGATGGGAATACCAAACCACCTGACCTGCCTCTTGAGAAACCTATATGCAGGTCAGGAGGCAACAGTTAGAACTGGACATGGAACAACAGACTGGTTCCAAATAGGAAAAGGAGTACGTCAAGGCTGTATACTGTCACCCTGCTTATTTAACTTATATGCAGAATACATCATGAGAAACGTTAGGCTGGAAGAAGCACAAGCTGGAATCAAGATTGCTGGGAGAAATATCAATAACCTCAGATATGCAGATGACACCACCTTTATGGCAGAAAGTGAAGAGGAATAAAAAGCCTCTTGATGAAAGTGAAAGAGGAGAGTGAAAAAGTTGGCTTAAAGCTCAACATTCAGAAAACGAAGATCATGGCATCTGGTCCCATCACTTCATGGGAAATAGATGGGGAAACTGTGGAAACAGTATCAGACTTTATTTTCTGGGGCTCCAAAATCACTGGAGATGGTGACTGCAGCCATGAAATTAAAAGACACTTACTCCTTGGAAGGAAAGTTATGACCAACCTAGATAGCATATTCAAAAGCAGAGACATTACTTTGCCAACAAAGGTTCGTCTAGTCAAGGCTACGGTTTTTCTAGTGGTCAAGTATGGATGTGAGAGTTGGACTGTGAAGAAAGCTGAGCACCGAAGAATTGATGCTTTTGAACTGTGGTGTTGGAGAAGACTCTTGAGAGTCCCTTGGACTGCAAGGAGATCCAACCAGTCCATTCTGAAGGAGATCAGCCCTGGGATTTCTTTGGAAGGAATGATGCTGAAGCTGAAACTCCAATACTTTGGCCACCTCATGTGAAGAGTTGACTCATTGGAAAAGACTCTGATGCTGGGAGGGATTGGGGGCAGGAGGAGAAAGGAACCCCAGAGGATGAGATGACTGGATGGCATCACCAACTCGATGGACATGAGTTTGGGTGAACTCCGGGAGTTGGTGATGGACAGGGAGGCCTGGTGTGCTGCAATTCATGGGGTCACAAAGAGTCGGACATGACTGAGCGACTGAACTGAACTGAACTGAAGATGAGTAAATATTGACTAAATGCTTATGTTACAAAACACTGATAGCAATGTCCTATGGAATTTAAAATAAAATGCACAACAAAAATAACACAAAAGGAAAGAGGTGTAATAACTAAAGTTTCTAAGTTCTAGCATTACATTACAGGAAAATAGTAAAAAAAAAATAAAATAGTTTATTCAAGAGTACAATTAATCAAAATAAATGTTGTAACCTCTAAGGCAGCTATATAAAGAACAGTAAAACACTGTGTATCTACCACATTAATGGAGAAGAAAAACAAAAAACAATTAAAATATTTGAATGATATTTAATAACCCAAAAGAATATAAAAAAGAGAGAAAACAGAATATGAAGCAAAATTAAAAACCCAAATATTAAGACCAATAATATAAAACCAAATAAATCAGTAAAATCATTAAATGTAAATACACTAACTAATAAAATTGAAAGATTTGTCAGCCTGGATTTAAAAGACAACTATATTGATGATTTTGATACAGAAAGGGTGAAAATAAAAGTATGAAAAAAGTCATACCTTGCAATCACTAATCAAAAAAAGCTGCTGTGGCTATACTAACATCAGACAAAACAGACTTTAAGGCAAGAACCTTACTAGAAATAAAGGACATTTCATAATCATTAAGGGATTAATCCATCAGGAAGTTATCACAATATAGATCTATGTACAACCAATGAAACAGCCTTAAAATTTAAAAATTGAGAGAAATAAAAGAAATAGATAAATATACAGTCATGATAGGAGATTTAAACATATTTCTTTGAATAGTTGGTAACAATCAGAAAAAAATTCAGTAAGATTATAGAAAAGCTGAACAGTATAATTGACACCTGGATTTCAGTGACATATACACAGATAACCTGACCCAACAATGACAGGACACATTCTTTCATTCTTTACAAGTGCCCATGGGATACAAAGCAAAACTGACTCTACGCGAGGCTGCAAAGCAAGCCTCAACAACGTCCAAAAGATTTAACCAGTCAGAGGAGGTCTCTGACAACACTGATATTAAGTTGGAAATCAATAACAATGACATGGTATTATACATAGAAAATGCTAAAGATGCCATCAGAAAAATATTATAGAAGAGCTTCTTCAAGAATAAAGTTGAAGAATACAAAGCTAATATACAGAAATATTACATTTCTATACATTAATAATCAACAATAAAGAAATTAAGGAAACAATCCCATTTACCATCTCATCAAAACCAAGAAAATATCTCAGAATTAACCCACTTAAGAAAACAAAAATCCTATACCCAGAAAACTGTTAGACACTGATGAAAGAAACTGAAGATGACACAAATAGAAAGATATACCGTGCTCTTGTTTTGGAAGAATCAATACTGCCATTTACAGCAACATGGATGCATTACGCTCAGTGAAATAAATCAGAGAAAGACAAAATGCTATGTGATATCACTTCTATGTGAAATCTAAAAAAAATTTTTAAACTAGTGAATAAACAAAAAAGAAACAGACTTACTGATACAGAGAACAAACTAGTAGTTACCAGTGGGAACAGGAAAAAGAGAGGGACAATACAAACTAGCTACAGTTTGTAATTAAAAGCTACTTTGTAACTAAAAGCTATAAGGATATATTGTACAAACAGTGAACACAGCCAACATTTCATAGTAACTATAAGTGGAGTATATGTGTGCTCAGTCCCTCGGTCATGTCTGACTCTTTGTGACCCCATGGACTGCAGCCCACCAGGCTCCTCTATCCACGGGATTTTTCAGGCAAGAGTACTGGAGTGAGTTGCCATTTCCTTCTTCAAGGGATTTTCTTGACCCAGGGATGGAACCCGCATCTCCTGTGTCTCCTGCCTGGCAGGTGGATTCTTTATCACTGAGCCACCTGAAAGTACAGCCTTTAAAAACTGTGAATCACAATACTGTACACCTATAACTTATATAAATATTGTACATCAACTAAACTTCAAAGAATACCAAAAAAAAAAAGAAAATCCCAATTAAAAAATCCAAAAAAAAGGAAATTTTCAATAGCTTGGAAATTAGGTAATATACCTGATGATAACCCTTGGATCAAATCTTTAAAGTGACAAAAAATATTAGAGAATGTTTTATACAAAAGAATATTAAAAAAATATGACTCATTAAAGCTGGAATATAGTTAAAGCAGTGCTTAGGGGGAAGTTATAGTTTTAAATGGATATTTTAGAAAGGAAAAAATGTCTTGAAACTTATGTTCTAAGTTTCCATCTCAAGAAACTATAAAACGGTAGCAAATCAATCTCATAGAAAGTAGGAAAAATTAATAATAAAGATATGATCTAAAATTAAGAGAAAAACAGTAAAGCCACAATTGGTTCTTTGATTAGTAAAATTAATAAACACCTAGCAAAACTGTTCAAAAACACATATGCACACAAATTTTCATTATAGGAAACTGATAGATTTTTCAGACATTAAAAAGAAATAAAAGTTTGTTTTAGACAACTAGACACCAATGATTTATATCATTTATTTTTAAAATATTTATTTAACTGCAGAATAATTACAAAATTGTGATGGTTTTTGTCATACAGCAAGATGAATCGGCCACAGGTATACAACTAAATGGGCTTCTCTGGTGGCTCAGACAGTGGAGATTTCACCCAATGCAGGAGACCTGGGTTCCATCCCTGGGTTGGGAAGATCCCCTGCAGGAGAGCATGACAACCCACTCCAGTATTCTTGCCTGGAGGATCCCATGGACAGAGGAGCCTGGCAGGCTGCAGTCCATGGGGTCACAGAGAGTCGGACATCACTGAGTGACTAAGCACGCAGGCACATACATTTAAATAAACGAACTCTTTGAAAAACACAACTTATCAAAACTGACAATAGAAGGAATAGAAAATCTGAATACTCCTATATCTATTAAAAATGAGTCCGTTCTTTAAACTCTTGCCAATACTAAAACATAACAAAGTTGCAGGACTGACAACTTCAGATTATCAAGCTACCAAAATCAAGAAAATGTGGTAATGTTAAAAACACAGACAGTAGATCCCTGTGCTATATACCGTTGGTCCTTATTAGTTATCTATTTTATATGTTTCTACATATATGTGTATACATTGATCCCAATCTCTTATTTATCCCTATCCTGCCTACCCCTTTTGCCCCAGTAACCATAAAATTGTTTTCTACATCTATAACTCTACCTCTCTTTTGTAAATTAGTTCATTTGTACCATTTTTCTGTTGTTGCTGTTGTTCATTGTTCAGTTGCTAAGTTCCTTTGCAACTCCAAGGACTGCCGCATGCCAGGTTTCCCTGTCTTTCGCTATCTCCCAGAGTTTGCTTAAACTCATGTCCATTGAGTCAGTGATGCCATTCAACCATCTCATCCTCTGTTATACCCTCAATCTTTCCCAGTATCAGGGTCTTTTCCAATGAGTCAGTTCTTAGCATCAGGTGGCTAAAGTATTGGTGCTTCAGCTTCAGCAGCGGTCATTTCAATGAATATTCAGGACTGATCTTAAAGATTGACTGGTTTGATCTCCCTGCAGTCCAAGGGACTCTCAAGAGTCTTCTCCAACACCACAGTTCAAAAGCATCAATTCTTCAGCGCTCAGCCTTCTTTATGGTCAACTCTCACATCCATACATGACTACTGAAAAACCCTAGCTTTGACTATACAGACTATTGTCAACAAAGTGATATCAGTGATGTCTAGGGTTTGTCATAGCTTTTCTTCCAAAGAATAAGCATCTTTTAATGTCATGGCTGCAGTCACCATCTGCAGTGATTTGGGCCCAGGAAATAAAATCTGTCACTGTTTCCACTTTTTCTCCATCTATTTGCCATGAAGTGATGGGACCAGATACCATAATCTTAGTTTTTTAAATGTTCTAATGTTTCTAATGAAAGTGAAGATACCATTAGAATGATATCATTAAAGTGGTATCATCTGTATATCTGAGGTTGCTATTTCTCCTGGCAATCTTGATTCCATCTTGTGATTCATCCAGCCTGGCATTTCACATGATGTACTCTGCATATAAGCTAAATAAGCAGGGTGGCAATATACATCCTTGACATAACTCCTTTCCCAATTTGGAACCAGTCTGTTGTTCCATGTCTGGTTCTAACTGTTGTTTCTTGACCTGAATACACTTTCACAGAAGCCAGATAAGGTAGTTTGGTATTCTTATCTCTTGAAGAATTTTCCAGTTTGTTGTGATCCACACAGTCAAAGGCTTCAGTGTAGTTAATGAAATAGAAGCAGCTGTTTGTCTGGAATTCCATAGCTTTTACTATCATCCAATGGAGGTTGACAATTTGATCTCTGGTTCCTCTGTCTTTTCTAAATCCAGCTTGCACATCTGGAAGTTCTCAGTTCATATATTGTTAAAGCCTAGCTTGAGGGATTTTGAGTTTTACTTTGCTAGCATGTGAAATGAGTGCAACTGTAGACTAGTATGAACATTCTTTTTATTGCCTTTCTTTGGGATTGGAATGAAAACTGACCTTTTCCAGTCCTGTGGCCACTGCTGAGTTTCCCAAATTTGTTGGCATATTGAGTGCAGCACCTTAACAGTATCATCTTTTAGGATTTTAAATAGCTCCACTAGAATTCTATCACCTCCACTAACTTTGCAGCAATGCTTCCTATGGTCACTTGACTTCACACTGCAGGATGTCTGGCTCTAGGTGAGTGATCACATCATCGTGGTTATCTGGGTCATTAAGACCTTGTTTGTACAGTTCTTCTGTGTATTCTTGCCACCTTTTCTTAATATCTTCTGCTTCTGTTAGATCCTTGCCATTTCTGTCCTTTATCGAGCCCATCTTTGCATGAAATGTTACCTTGGTATCTCCACTTTTCTTGAAGAGATCTCTAGTCTTTCCCATTCTATTGTTTTCCTCTGTTTCTTTGCATTGTTCACTTAAGAAGGCTTTCTTATCTCTCCTTGGTATTCTCTGGAACTCTGCATTCAGTTGGGTACATTTTTCCTTTTCTCCTTTGCCTTTCACTTCTTTTCTTTCTCAGCAATTTGTAAGGCCTCCTCAGACAACCACTTTGCCTTCTTGCATTTCTTTTTCTTGGGGATGTTTGGTCGCTGCGTCTCATACAATGTTATGAACCTCTGTCCACAGTTCTTCAGGCACTCTGTATACCAAATCTAATGCTATTTGTCACCTCTACTGTACAATCATAAGGGATTTGATTTTGGTTATATTTGAATGATCCAGTGGTTTTCCCTATTTTGTTCAATTTAAGTCTGAATTTTGCAATAAGGAGTTCATGAACTGAGCTGACAAAACAGTCAGCTTCAGGTCTTGTTTTTGCTGACCACAAAACTCCATCTTTGGCTGCAAAGAATATAATACAGATTGGTATATACTATAGATTGGTATATAACTTTTTTTAGATTCCACAGGTAAGTGACATCATGTGACATTTGCCCTTCTCTGACTTACTTTACTCAGTATGACGATCTCTAGGTCCATCCATGTTACTGCAAATGGTATCATTTCATTCTTTTTTATGTCTGAGTAATATTTCTTTCTATACATCTACCACATCTTCTTTATCCATTCCTCTGTCAATGGACATATAGGTTGCTTCCATGTCTTGCTACTGTAAATAGTAAACAGTGCAGCAGTGAATATTAGGATGTATGTATCTTTTCAAATTATGGTTTTCTCTGGGTATATGCCCAGGAGTGGGATTGCTGGATCATATGGTAACTCTATTTTTAGTTTTTTAAGGAACCTCCACACTGTTCTCTACAGTGGCTGTACCAATTTATATTCCCACCAACAGTGTAGGAGGGTTCCCTTTTATCTACACCCTCTCCATCATTTATTATTTATAATCAATTTATCTTTGACAAAAGAGCAAAAGCAATTCAATGGAGCAAAGACAGTCCTTTTAACAAACTGTACTAGGACAACTGGACATCCGCATGCCAAATATACATATGTGTGTGTATGTGTATAATATATATATTTTAATGGATCATAAATGTAAACCCCAGAACTATAAGACTTCTAAAAGATAACATGGGTGAAAATCTAAGTGACCCTGGTTTTGGAGATTAACTCTTAGACATACTACCAAAAACGTGATCCATAAACCAAAAAAACTGGTAAGCTGGACTTCATTAAAATTAAAAATTTCTCTGGAAAGTTACTGCTAAGAGAATGAAAAGACTGGCTACAGATTGGGAGAAGATATTTGCAAAGCACATATCTGATAAAGGGCTTGTACCCTAAACATACTCTTAAAACTCTTAAAACTCAACAATATGAACACCCAAATAAAAATGGGAAAAGACCTGAACAGACATCGCACCAAAGAAAACATACAGAGAGCATATAAACATATGAGAAGATATTCCTTATCATACGTCACTGCTGCTGCTAAGTCACTTCAGTCGTGTCCAACTCTGTGCGATCCCATAGACGGCAGCCCACCAGGGTCCCCCGTCCCTGGGATTCTCCAGGCAAGAACACTGGAGTGGGTTGCCGTTTCCTTCTGCAAATGTCACTAGGGAACTGTAAATTAAAACAACAGTGAGATATCACAACACACCTATTAGAACAGCTAAAATCTAAGCCACTGGTAACACCAAATTCTGGCAAGAACATGGAGCAACAGGAACGGTCATTCAAGGCTGGTGGGAATGCAGAATGGTACAACCACAACAGAAGACAAGCTGTCAGTTTCCACCAAAGTCTTACAAACCAGAAATTATGCTTCTTGGTATTTAGCCAAATTAGCTGAAAACTTATGTCAACACAAAAATCTACCCAGGAATGTTTATAACCAGTTTTATTCATAACTGCCAAACTTGAAAGCAACCAAGATGTCCTTCAAAAGACAGTGAATGTACAAACGAACTGATATACCCTCACAATATAATATTATTCAGGAAAAAAAAAAGCTGTCAAGGCACAAAAAGATATACAGTAACATAAGGCACATTGCCAAGTAAAAGAAGTTAATCTGAAAAGCTACATACTGTATAATTACAACAGTGAGACATTCTTAAGGGCAAAACTAGAGACAGTAAAGGCCAAGTGGTTGCTGGGGGCTTGAAAGCAGGGAGGAATGAATAGGCAGAGCACAGAGGGTTTTCAGGACAGTGAAGTGTGACCAACCTAGACGACATAATAAAAAGCAGAGACATTACTTTGCCAACAAAAGTCCATCTAGTCAAAGCTATGGTTTCCCCAGTAGTTATGTATGGATGTGAGAGTTGGACTATAAAGAAAGCTGAGTGCTGAAGAATTGATGCTTTTGAACCGTAGTGTTGGAGAAGACTCTTGAGCATCCCTTGGACTTCAAGGAGATCCAACCAGTCCACCTAAAGGAAATCAGTCCTGAATATTCATTGGAAGGACTGATACTGAAGCTGAAACTCCAATACTTTGACCACCTGATGCAAAGAACTGACTCATTTGAAAAGGCCCTAATGCTGGGAAAGATTGAAGGCAGGAGGAGAAGGGGATGACAGAGGATGAGATGGTTGGATGGCATCACCGACTTGATGGACATGAGTTTGAGTAAACTCTGGGAGTTGGTGATGGACAGGGAGGTCCATAGGGTCGCAAAGAACTGGACACGACTGAGCAACTGAATGAACTGAACTGAAGTTATTCTGTAAGATACTGGAATAGTAGATACATGGTATCACACATTTGTTGAAACCCATACAATACAAAGAGTGAGCCATGATGTAAAATGTGGACTTTAACAGTAATGTATCAGTATCAACTGGTTCACCAATAGTAACAAATGTAGCACACTAATGCAAGATGCTAATAAGGGAGATCGTGTGTAAGGAGAGGAGATGTATGAGAACTCTGTATTTCTGCCCAATTTTTCTGCAAGCCTAAAACCATCCTAAAAAATAAAGCTTTAGTAATTAAAAAAAACCTTCTCAAAAGAAAATCTGAGTGACACAGGCTTCAAAGGAGACTTCTTCTAAACATTTAATAAAGAAATAACAAACACTGTCTTGTAACACTCTTGCATCAAATAGAAAAGAAAAAAGGAGGTGAACACTTCTGTACCATTTTATCAGGCCAGCATAACCTTGATACAAACTTTTCAAAGACATTACAAGAAAGTAAAATTACAGACCAACCTTTCTCACTGACATAGGTTCAATCCTTCAACACTTATTATTGGATTTCTGCTAATGTATAGGATGTGGAAAGTCAGAACAAGAAAATATTACTCCCACCCTAACAATGAGAAAGAGTGGTATAATCTACAAAATCTTAACTTTTGAACTCAACAGAAAAATGAAGTTTTAAGACAATCAAGTGAATTAAATTCCAAACAGTAACAAGCCCCTTTAAAGACAGATGGAACTACAAACTATTTAATATTTGACAAAGCACAGGAGGAAAAGGAGGCTACAGTACAATCAAGAAAGAAAAATGCAGCTAAAATTAACTGTTATAGATTAGATGTGGGCTAGTATGTCAGTTCAGAGAAGGCAATGGCACCCTACTCCAGTACTCTTGCCTGGAATATCCCATGGACGGAGGAGCCTGGTAGGCTGCAGTCCATGGGGTCGCTAAGAGTCGGACACGACTGAGTGACTTCACTTTCACTTTCATGCATTGGAGAAGGAAATGGCAACCCACTCCAGTAGTCTTGCCTAGAGAATCTCAGGGATGGGGTAGCCTGGTGGGCTGCCGTCTCTGGGGTCGCACAGAGTCGGACACGACTGAAGCGACTTAGCAGCAGCAGCAGCAGTATGTCAGTTTAGAAACACTGGGAGCTCAAAACACAGGGGAATTCACACTTGCATGCTCTTTTGCCAAGGTCTCCATCAGGGTTGAGGGTAGAGCAGGTAACTGCAAAAGGTCCCTTTCTGTGGCACAGGTGTGCAAGAAAGGATAGGCCACCACTATAAAAACAGCATACAACCATGCCACATTGCCCAAACTCCCCTCTCATTTGAGGAAGAGGCCTTAAACCTCTGGAAAAGGCAGAGGTTCTGGGTGTATGCCAGTGTACTCAGTCATGTCTGACTCTTTGTGACCCCATGGACTGTAGCCCACCAGGCTCCTCTGTCCATGGGATTTACCCAGCAAGAATACTGGAGTGGGTTGCCATGCCCTCCTCCAGGGGATCTTCTTGACCCAAGGATCAAACCCACATTTCCTGAACCAGCAGGCAGGTTCTTTACCACTTAGGCACAGAGGAAGCCTCTGGGGATTATGATTGACGAAAAACTACCTTCCTCATGGAAACATAAGAAAACTCTCGCAGGCCCCAAATCCTATACCAGTACAAAGCAGAGGAAAGTCAGCACTAGGGAGAAGGAGGAATCTCTCACCCGTTATGTGCCACAAGACAAACTTCAGCTGCCAAAAGCAAAAGAGAAAGGAGCGCTGTCAAAAAGCAACTGTACTCCAATAAAAATTAAAAATTAATTTAAAAAATAAAAATAAAAAGCAAAGCATTGGATGACAGGTTGGCTGTTCCTTATAAACTATTCTTACATATAATCCAGCAATTACAATCCTTGGTATTTACCCAAATGAGTTGGAAATGTCTCCACCCGAAAACCTGCACATGAATGTTTGCAGCAGCTTTATTCATAATTGCCAAAAGTTGAAAGCAGCCGATATCTTTCAGTAAATGGGCAAGCAGTTGTACATCCAGGCAATGGAATATTCAGTTCAGTTCAGTTGAGTCGCTCAGTCATGTCCGACTCTGCAACCCCATGAATCGCAGCATGCCAGGCCTCCCTGTCCATCACCAACTCCAGGAGTTCACTCAAACTCATGTCCATCGAGTCGGTGATGCCATCCAACCATCTCATCCTCTGTCGTCCCCTTCTCCTCCTGCCCCGAGTCCCTCCCAGCATCAGGGTCTTTTCCAATGAGTCAGCTCTTCGCATCAGGTGGCCAAAGTATTGGAGTTTCAGCTTCAGCATCAGTCCTTCCAATGAACACCCAGGACTGATGTCCTTTAGGATGGACTGGTTGGATCTCCTTGCTGTCCAAGGGACTCTCAAGAGTCTTCTCCAACACCACAGTTCAAAAGCATCAATTCTTAAGCACTCAGCTTTCTTCACAGTCCAACTCTCACATCCATACATGACCACTGGAAAAACCATAGCCTTGACTAGACAGACCTTTGTTGGCAAAGTAATATCTCTGCTTTTCAATATGCTATCTAGGTTGGTCATAACTTTCCAAGGAGTAAGTGTCTTTTAATTTCATGGCTGCAATCACCATCTGCAGTCAGCCTGCTTATTTAACTTATATGCAGAATACATCATGAGAAACGCTGGACTGGAAGAAGCAGAAGCTGGAATCAAGATTGCCGAGAGAAATATCAAAACCTCAGATATGCAGATGACACCACCCTTATGGCAGAAAGTCAAGAGGAACTAAAAAGCCTCTTGATGAAAGTGAAAGAGGAGAGTGAAAAAGTTGGCTTAAAGCTCAACATTCAGAAAACTAAGATCATGGCATCTGGTCCCATCACTTCATGGGAAATAGATGGGGAAACAGTGGAATGGAGTATTACTCGGCACTAAAAAAAAAATAAGCTATCAAGCTATAAACAGATGGTGGAAACTTAAATACATATACTAAGTGAAAGAAGCCAATCTGAAAAGGCTACATATTGTATGACTTCAACTACATATATGACATCCTGAAACAAGCAAAACTATGGAGACAGTAAAAAGATAAGTGGCTGCCTGAGGTTCAGGGGGAGGAAGGGATGAGCAAGAGAAGCACAGTATTTTTACAATATCAAAAACCATGCTGTACAATGTTAGATACATGTCATTATTTATTTGTTAAAATAAAGAGTCCACAACAATAGTCAACTATAAACTATGAAATCTGAGAAAAAAACTTAACATCAATTAGTAATAAAACTTTCAGAAAACAAGGAATAGAAGAGTGCTTCTTCAACTTAACAAAAAGCATCTAGACAACATCACAATGGAATCACTAGCCAGTGTAACAAGGCAAGAAAAATAATTAAAAGGCACACTGATTGGAAAGGAAGAAGTAAAATATCTTTATTCACAAACACCTGACTTGGAAAATCCTAAGTCATCTACAAAAAAAGGTATTATAACAAATACATAAGTTTAGTAAAGCCCCAGGATACATGGTAAATATACAAATATCAATTATATTTCTGTATACTAAGAACAAATGAAAAAAGAACAAATAATTGGAAACTGAAATAAGAAAAAAAATCAGCATTTTAATAGTATCAAAAAACATGAAATACTTGGGGAAATTTTTAATAGAATGTATACAATAATCATATGTTGTTTAGTCACTAAGTTGTATCCAACTCTTTTGCCACCCCATGGACTGTAGACCACCAGGCTCCTCTGTCCATTGGATTTCCCAGGCAAAAATACTGGAGCAAGTATTTCCTTCTCCAGGGGATCTTCCAGGAATCAAACCCACATCTCCTACATTAGCAGGCAGATTCTTTACCACTAAGCCACCAGGGAAGCCTGATAAGCGACTTACGTCATACATAAAGAATCCATACAATTCACCAGTATGAGAACACACACCATTTTTTTAAAGGCAAAAGATTTTAACAAACACCATTTTTTTAAAAGGCAAAAGATTTAGAGGAGTATAATTACAAATAAAAATTAATTAATTAAAAACTAACACCAAGCACTAGCAAGGACGCAGAGCAATCCTCATAATTGCTGTGGAAATGCAAAATAATACAGCCACTTTGGAAAAGTTTGGTAGGTTCTTATAGACATACACTTACCATACAATTCAGCAATTTCACTTCAGAGTATTTATTCAAGAGAAAAGAAAATTTTTAAAGAAAAAAAAAACTATACCAGAAAGCATATATCAGTTTTACTCATAATGTTTATAAATGGAAACAAACGATAACTCTGTAACTGAAAGTGCCCAGCAACCAAGGAATGGATAAACAAATCGTAGTACATTCAAACAATGAAATATTACTCAACAATAAAAAGAAACGTAACTACTGAAATAGCAATTACATGAATGAATCTCAAATTATGCAAAATGACAGAAACCAAGCACAAAAATTCTCATACTGTATGATTCCATTTGTCACATTCACAAAAAAAGGCAAAGGTCTCCTGATCAATCTCTGCATCCAAAGAACCTAGCACATCAGAAAATAATGAATGCCTGGTGGGCCGTTGGAGGGGGAATCATTGCACGGAGGGTGGACAGCAAGGTCATAGAAGCCAAAGTCAAAAGGAACCTGGGGGCGCAAACACACCTGCAGGATGGAAACAGCGAAGGAAGGTATACTTCAACCTACCTCCAACGATTTCAGCAGCTTAAATAATTAGATTCTGTAAAGCTCTACATTATGAATGAATAGCCTCAGCGGTTCTCTGGCCTAAAAGAAAGGCATGATGCGCCCCACCCTACTTTAAAAATAAACCCGATGCCCAAGACTGAGCAAGTGGAGCTTACAAAGGGCTAGGAGGATTTTCCGTGCCCAGGAGCGGAGCTGAAGAGGGCCGAGGCGGGCTCGGGCTTAGGTCTGCCGGAGGCCGAAAGAGCCGGGGCATCGCCGCGGCCCCGCGGGTCTCCACCCCTTCCCACATCCTCACTTACCCAGGCCTGCCGTTCCAACTGAGCGTACAAATTAGAGCCTTTGAGCTTTTGGACTATCTGGGCAATAATGAGAGACAGATCCGACTCCTCCTGCAACATTTCCCCTGTCCTACCCCGCCAAGTAGCGGGGGCCGCTAGCGCGGAGAGCACTGGCCACGTTCGGGGTCCCACTCTAGACCAGTGACACTTCTCGGGGACCTTATTACGCTGGGACTCCTCCAGCGGGCGTTACTAGGCAACTGCCAGGCCGTGAGTCCGTTCCTCTCTGGTCCCCCCTCAAGCCTGAAGGCCCAGCACCTGCGTTCCGCTGGCAGAAAACGATCTTCGGAGTTGGGGGAGGGGAGAGTAGCTTTTCAATTCCATTGTTCCCGCTTAGTCTGTGGTGGAAAGGCAAGAATAGGGTCTCTTTCCTCCAGATCTACAGAGCCTCTGATGCATCAGGGGAAATCAGAAAGTTTTGTATTTTTGTGTTTTATTATGAAGGATCATTCCTTTTCCACTTTCCAGTCTCTACAGAAAACAGGGCAGTGCACACAATGAAATGGCAAATGACTTCCAAAACTTACAAGGCTCTGACCCTAACTGCGCGAACTTGGGCGAGGTGCTTAAAGTTAAGAACTCGGTTTCAGTCTCAGCAAAATAATACCCAGCTGACGAGATGCTGTGATGATTAGCTGAGATAACAATCGTGAGGGTGCCTAGCACTGTACTTAGCGCTCCACTTTATTTCCTTTTCTGCTTCTGGGGTCTTATGCCAGGAATAAATATACAATGTCTTCTCACCTAACAGCTACAATAATAAGCATTTTATTGACAGATTTTCTCTGAAGCATTGGCATTTCAGTGGTAGCTAAGACATTGTCCGAGTCTTAAGGAATGTGCCATCTAAATAGATTTCCTCTTCTTCCATGCACTCACTCATTCAATCAAAACTCAATTCAAAATTCATTCAGCTTTCAACTTACTGAGCTTTTCCATACAGGAAATCGTGTAGGCACAAAGGTAAATGAAACATGGTTCTTGACATTAATGTAACACAGCAAAAACTTTAAAGAGAACTAGAAGTATCTAATTAATTGACATTCCAAAAGGCAGCTAATTTTGAAAGGTGTATGGAATAATACATGTATTAGAATAACCTCACCAAAATAATCAAGAATTAAATTCAAATATGTGCATGCATATATTTTAAGCAGAGAAAATGTAGGATTCCAAGAAAAGAGACCAAGATTGCTGGCAAAAACTACGCTAGTATAACTGCATTAAACTCTAATGTGGTTAGGCGCATTAAACTTAGCACGTTGAACTCTAATGTGCTTAGGCATAACAGATCTTCTGATTCAATAGGCCTGTGGTAGGACCTGCTAATCTCACTGTTAGCAAGTTTCCAAGAGATGGTAACCCTGGTGGCCCAAGGCCTATATTCTAAATAGCAAAAGACTAGAACAGGTAAACAATAGAAGTTCAAAGGGACCAGACTTCTGACATCTATAGGCAGTACCCTGGCCTTCAGAATATTATGATGATAAATACAGATCCCAAATAACCCCTTTGGTCAGGTTTGTTTCTTTGGAGTGAGGCAGGCAAGGGGGAAAGTGTGTTAGTTGCTCAGTCGTGTCTGATTCTTTGCGACTCCGTGGACTGTACCTGCCAGGCTTCTCTGTCCATGGGGATTCTCCGATCAAGAATCATAGAGTGGGTTGCCATGCTCTCCTCCAGGGGATCTTCTCAACCCAGGGATCAAACCTGGTGCTTAAGGCAATTTACATACTCTACAAAACATGTAGCTTCTCTACAAAACATTCTCCCACAACTCAGAATTTCTCACACTTGTATATGAGTTCATCTCCTCAACTCTCTACAGTCCGTTTATCCCAACATCCCACCCATTCAAGAATCTCTGCATGAATGTCACTATGAACAACAACAAAAAAATGTGGAGACAGTGTTTTTAAGATTGAAAAGGGTGACGTGATTAATAACTGAATAAATAGGGATGCTTAGGTTAAGAAGGGTCATAAAGTATAGAAGGGAAAGAAATGAAACCTGGAGCTGAAGAAAAACCACGGTGCCTTGAGTCAGAAAAGTCTGGGTTCCCCTCCTGCTCTGCTCCGCTCCCTTGGAGCTGCTCAAGTCCTCCATCATCAGAGTTTTCACTTTCTCTTCTGTAACAAGAGGATAAAAGACCCACCTGAGGGGATAGTGTACCTAGTATTAAAATATCAGCAAATAATAATAAATTAAATATTAAAATTTGATAATTTGACAAAACAGTCCCCTGTTCAATTGACAAGGGAATAGAAAGTACCTGAAGAAATGAAGCAAGACATATGAAAGTACCCAGCACAACTCTTTGCACACATAGGGGCTTTAAATTTTTTTCTTTTAAGGAGAAAATAATTTTCAGTCTTAAAGCAGCAATTAAAAAGTTCAAATTTTATTTTGATGGCATGCTCAAGCAAAAATAAATTTAATCTTAACATTAAAAAAGTGTTTCTCACATCCATAGAAGCAGATGTGTTTGGAATATAATTCAATCCTAGCGTGCCCTCTGTTCTTTTTTCAATTCAATTTAGCCACGCTTTTCAGAACACCTCTCTGTGCTAGGAATGGCAAGGAATACAAATATGAGTAAGCAATGGTCCCTTCTCTCAAGGAATTCTCAGTCCCAAAGGGATGGTGAGCCCAGTACACAAAGGACTAAAATGGTAGACAGGGGCCTTTCACCTGTGTATCTGGAAATTTTATTACTTTACAGTAATTGTCTCATAAGAAACGGAAGGTACTGCTTCCTATCTCTGTCCCTCAAGGGAGAACTTTGCCTTGGAAAGTCTTATTTTACCTAACAGGGTCGAGGATTGGGAAAATACACTATTTCTGACATTTTCGAGTGAACCGTGACCCAGACTAACAGATGAATAGTCAAAGGGGTCCAAATAATCTGAATAATTAAAACTGCATAGAGACAACAGCAAAATAGATGCAGGGTGAAGTCTCTTCAAAATTGCCTCAAACTCAAAGCAGAGGTACTCTGGCCCAACATGTGTAAGGCCCTGTGCCCAGTCATGACTGACTTCCTCAGAGCTGCTCTACTCTGATCTGTTTTACATACAATGTCATGTCAGATTTCACTGTGGGTGAGGGGATGCATTTGAAAATCACTGACCAGTGGCCTCACAGAGGCAAGGATGTGGACCACATCAAAAACACCCTGCCAGTCTAACGCAAAATTAAGGCACTCTTTAGGGTATACCAGAACATGTCCTTATTTTATTCACATGAGTATGGCTTGCATAAGCTCTACAATTTGCAATGAAAATTATTTTCAGCTGTTATTTTTGAAGGAGACACTGGGCTTCCCAGGTAGCTCAGACAGTAAAGAATCTGCCTGCAATGCAGGAGACCTGGGTTTAATCCCTGGGTCAGGAAGATCCCCTGGAGAAGGGAATGTCAACCTGCCCCAATATTCTTGCCTGGAGAATTCCATGGACAGAGGAGGCTGGAGGGCTACAGTCCACGGGGCCGCAAAGAGGCAGACGTGACTGAGCGGCTAGGCACACAAGCACTGCTTTTAGCATACCGTGTCTGCAGAATGGCTTGAATTGTATGTTGTCAGGAATTTACTTTAATATAAATTATTATGTGTGTCGTGTGGATCACGAATGTCAACAGATCTCACTGTCTTTGGGAACAAATGAGCTCGTAGTGGTATTGACTACCTGTCACTGTGTAGGTAGCCCCACGTGCTAGCACAAGCCCTCAGGCTCCTCTTATAAGTCTCTTCCTGTTACTCCTGAGAATTGTTAGGAAATGACACAGGTGTGCATAAGAAAATTTCTCCTCATGATCTTCTCCGCCTGCTCTGGTGATATCCAGAGCCCCCAAGCCACTGTCTGGGGTGCTGCTTCTTAATGCTCCTAAAGCTGCAAAATACCAGAAGTATTTAAATCCCAAGGCTCAGCAAAGCCCCCATGAAAAAACCTCTTTGATTCTTCTTGCCACCTCTCTTTACAAGGTGGCTATACCTCATTTCTGAGTCCAGGGTAAATACCAGATTGTGCTAGTCTCCACTCCCCATCTTTTCTTCCTCTGGTTCCAGATGACTGCGTGTGAATGGGGAAGACTGGGCTACTGGCTCTGCGAACAATCTCGAAACTGGGTTGACTCCTTGTAAATTCTAAAGCTCTCAGGAGAGAAATCCAAATAACAAGTAACAGTGGTTTAAATTATTGTTAGCAACAAATTTGGAAGAGCATCCCAATTTTGGTTTAGTGCCTCAAAAAAACATCATCAAGAATCTGACCTCTTCTTTTCTGTTGCACCATCTTAGCATGCCAGCTTTCACCACCTAGCTTATTGCTTCAGTCTCAAGACGGCTGCTGTAGATACAAGTGACACGTTCTCCTACTGCTGCCTACAACTGCAGGGAGGGAGAAAAATAAGAGTTCTCAATGACTGTGTGTGTCTCTGTTTTGAGGAAAGACTTTTTTTAAGAAGCCCCAGAAAGAATGCTACATGAAAGTCCAGCAAGAAATAATCTAGTATTTTATTCTCAAACCTGGGAGAAGGATGGAGAATTGCTTGCTGATGCTGCCATATTGTCCAAAATGCCTTCAGTATAAAATTTTGCTATGGTATGAACACTTGTAAATGAACTTCTCTGATTGATATTTGGGCCAGTCAGACTAAAAATCAATGAAAATCCTTAGAGTTCGGCAATATTCAGATCACTTGCTATTCACAAAGAGTTGATTGTGTGCAGTTTAAGACCCAGAATCTAAATGATAATACTTCTAGATGTGGCAATTTCTCAGCATCATGATATGATATTTTAAAAGCTAAACACAAATAAGGTTGACACAGTCTATGAATAAATGATTATGTGGCAAGAGCAAAACATTTGCAACTGTTATTTTTTCCTAAAAAAGACAAAAATTGGTGACATGTGAAGAAAATGGCTTGTGCATAAATGACTTTTGATGAAGGGCTCTCTGTATCTAAAAACCAGCCTATTGAAATTCTAGGTTATTCTCTCTGGTTGTACAAGCGGAACTGAATATTAGAAACAATCTATTTTTCAACACCATCTGTGCTGCTTGGGGAGAAAGAGATTTACTGCTGCCAAGGGATGTCCTATTGATAGTTCCTCCAGCACTTCCACCACATTCCAGGTAACAGAGTAGAGCAGGATCTATCTGGCTCATTTTCTCCCTGTGTCTGTGATTGCAACTCTGCTTTCTCACCTCCTCCGCCAAACTGCACATGCACGCACACGCGCAGACACACACACACACACTTCCATTCCAGGATATTTCCTTTTATATTGTTCTTTTTCATCTTACATGGCCTGTTTTCTGTTACCTCCTGGGAGACCAGCGTACCATTTGCCAGCTGTCATTGTTCCAGTTTCCTTGAAGGCATAGTGGCACATACAAGGCAACCATTAGTATATATATATATATATATATATATATATATATATATATGAAAAAGACAGCTACAATATTAAGTCCTTAAGATCAAGTCAAAGACTGCAATGGGGCCTGACTATACAAGTTATCCCTATGGATGCAGATGGGGAATTAGGATCGAGTTATAGACCTAGAAAGAATACCAAGCGCCATATGTCAGAGACCTGGTCATCTGAGAGCAGAGCCAGTGAAGGGCGGAGCATGGCCCTCTAGAGCAGAACCAGCAGGCCCCCTGGTTAACAGGAGCAGGTTCTAGGGAAGTGGCTGACAGGTCTATTACCAGGACTTAAGCCGGAGAGAAATTCTATGCAGGGGCTTCCCTGGTAGCTCAGCGATACAGAACTCACCTGCCAATGCAGGAGACTTGAGTTCGATCTCTGGGTCAGGAAGATTCCCTGGAGGAGGAAATAGCAACTCACTCCAGTATTCTTGCCTGGGAAATCCCATGAACAGAAAAGGCCTGGTGGGCTACAGTCCCTGGGTTTGCAAGGAGTCTTTGTTCAGACACTAAACAACAACACAGTGACAAGCTCTATGCAGTGGAAGAAGCAAGGCCATGAGCCCTGGGACAGAGTGGTTGTAACAGCAAGGAGAAGCTTTCAAATGGGAAGTTGAATGACCAGGTTTGATAAAGAGGGAAAAAAAGACAAAGACTGCACTAAAAGACTGGTTCTTAAATACCTCAAAATATCTTTCCGTTTCCAAGCTTTTCCTCAAAAATTTAAAAGACTATGTGGGTATTCCAAAATATGCCTGTGTTTATTTTAATATAAAACATATTTTAATAATGAAACATCTAGAAAATTAATGCACCATTTGTACTGTTGGTATTCAGCCCATTTCCTGGTGCACAGCTGTATGCCCTTAGAGCACACAGTTTCCCAGACGTCTCAGTGGCATCGAACCTTAGCCTGCAGCTCTACCCTATTTATTAACATACCCTGCTTTATTTTCCCTCCCTGTCTCACTTCCCTACTCTCCCACCAGTATTTGCTTGAGTCACCCCAACACACTATTTACACTCAAATTCTTATTTCAGACTCTGCTTTCAGGAGATCCCAACCTAAATAACCAACACCAAATAAGATACCTGGAAAATAGCAGGCACTTCTTAAGTCAAAGAAAACAATAACCATTTCCAATTTTCTCCAGGTGGAGAGGGGGAAAGACAAAGACTGCACTAAAAGAATGGTTCTCAAGTAGCTCAAAATATCCTTGAGCTTTGCTGGGGTTTTGCAGCTTTAAACCCAATCTTCCAGCTCAGGAGAGTCTTCCAAACTTTACATACTCACGTTACAGAAGAATGGCAACAGGGATTTTATCAGTCAGGATTCTCCAGAGGAAGAGAAGCAATAGAGATAGAGATAGAAATACATGGATACAGTTATAGATATAGATAGATTGATTTTAAGAAATCGACTCACCTGACTATGAGGCTTGGAAGGCCTGAATTCTGTAGAGCAAGTCAGCAGGCTGGAAATTCAGGTAAGAGTTGAGATTGTGATCTTGAGTCCAAAATCCATAGGGCAACAGGCTGGAAACAAGCAGAATTTCTAGGATATAGACTTGAAGCAGAATCCTTCTTCTTCAGAAAACCTCAGTTTTTGCTCTTAAGGTCAACAACTCTTTGAATGAGGCCACCCACATTATCAAGGGCAACCTGTTTTACTTAAAGTTAAGAGACTGTAGGTGCTAAATATACCTAAAGACATTCACTGCAACTTCTAGATTAATGTTGCAAGGAAATGAACAACATGTCTAGCCAGGGTGACACATAAAATTAACCAATACAAGACATGTCCATGTCCTTAGCACAGGTCTTTAACAGTACTTTTTGTACACACTTGCCTCCACCAAGTCCCATTCTATTTTGACCCCTCATTATCTCCCTAACTTCATGAGTCTCCCTATAGAATTTCCATTCTGATTTTCTCTTTTGTGGGACTCTTTGGTGCTTTACTGTTCATGCTTTTACCTTCATGCCTTTTCTGTTCTTGGTATGTCCCTGCTGAGTTGGATTCCACTTTGGGGGACTGACCTCTTGATCTGGGGCCACAGTCCTTTCAGGACAGGGCATCTGGGTTCAGTGGTCCATTGTATTGGGTCCCAAGTAAGGTGTGAGAGTCTGTACAGATTCCCCAAACAGAACAAAATTTAATTCATGGAACTAAACATGAAAATGTATGTAATATAGCACTTTTGTTAAGAGAAAGGAAAGTAACAAAATCAAACTGGAGTCCCTAAGGGGAAAGTATTTAAGTTAGCCCATGCACATTTGTGTGTGATGTTACTTAATGTCAAAACATACTGGAAACACTTTAAAACAGCATCACTGACACATTATTCCAGAACAAGAAATGTTTCCTTATCAACTGACTCATCTGCTGGAACTGCTTCACTTGACAGGACAAATAAAGACAGGAAATGCGGATGGTTAAAAAGCGCATTTTAGGTTCTCAGGATATGAGTAAAGGTGAAAATTTTTAAATACATTTTAAGAATTACTTTTCATATTTCTGCAGCCTGGATTGTCCAAATTAAAACAAACTTGGGAAGTCAAACATTTCATTTCCTCAAGGGTGAAATTTTGCTCTTTCCAAGAGTAAAATTGAGAAAATTGCTTCAAGTCACAGACGAAGATGGAGACAGAGCTCCAAATTTACACCTAAGTTTTCTGACAATTTATCCTCTGCATTCCCTTGATGCCAGAGTTTTTATTTTGGTGTGTGTAGTTTGTCGTGCCATTATCCTTTCATTTTCTTTTTCTTTCCTCCCTCCTTCTCTCTTGCCCTTCCTTCCTTCTTTTGCTTCATAGCTGCAGAAATTTAACATGGATGGACAAACACTAGTATTATCTCACTTAATCCTTATAACACCTCATAAAGTCTCATGAAACGTTTCCCTAAGTTTTACAAAAACTAAAACTTGAAACTTAGGTTACTTGTCAAAAGTCACAGTAAAGTTCATAATAACACAGCTGGGATACAAACCCAGCTCGCATAGCTTCACATTTCCTCTCTGGGAAAAATGAGGGTAATTTTTGCCTCAAAAATGTTAAGGTCCCACTTTTGTCTTACAAGCCCAACTAGTGATAGGAATGAAAACTCCAGAAGTTTTCAGAAGTCCTCCCTTTTAATAATGATAAAATTTAAACGTGAGCACTTCTATTGACAAAACAGGTTACGAAGTATGTGAGGGGAGAATATTTCCCTTTATTCATTGTACACTTCTGCATATCTCTGCAAGAAGTTCTTCTGAACATCTATGAAAATCATTTTCTACATTATTAATTTCTAGGCATTAGAAAAATAATATGATTTTATTAAATCTTAGAGATGCAATCTTGAGAATGTAAGGAACATGATTAGTAAGGAAAATGGAGTGTGAGACCTGCAGCTAAATAATACTCTATTGATCTATTCTTCTTGAAAATGTGTAAATGTTTTCTCTAATGGATGGACCTAAGGGTCAGTTTTGTTATTCTTCACTTCAAAGATAATAATAAAATTCAGAAAAGTATTAGTTTTGTATCTGAGAGCAAGTATTCCTTCAAGCTATTCCTTGATTCAAATAGGTTTTATTAGACTTTCAAACCTGTTGATATTTACCCAAGAGACTGTGGTTTCATTGGAAAGATTTTTTGTTAGCTCAGTATTTTTCTTTAGCAACTGAAGGACCTGATCAGAGGGACTGAGACATTGTTAAGTTTTTTTAAAATTACGTGGAGGAAACTGATTTAAATATAAATGAGATTTATCTTTAGACTCTGCATAGAGAGATCTTCCGGGCAAAAGAAGATAGTGGTCATAAGCTTGGGTCTCGTGGTCTATGCTCCTTGGTTCTTGGGGTTAGATACTATGATTTATATTTACTTGCTGTGTGACTTCGGGTACTTTCCTAAGGCTCTATATGCCTCCGTTTTCACATCTGTAAAATAGGGATAATACTACTTCCCACTTCATTAAGTTTTTTAAGAATTTGAGTCACTGAATATCAAATGCTTAGAAGTATGCCCTGGTCCCTGGGAGGCCACAGAGAATGTTTCAACCAGAGCTTCTCAGACTTTGGTGAGTATTAGAATCTCCAAGGAACTTCACACAAATACAAAGCTGAAGTCCCTATTCTACCTCAGTAAGCCTGAGCCTTCATGTTCTTTCTGAGCTTTCCAGGTGACAGTGATACACATCAAAGGTTAATAAACATTGGTTTAGATAACACTTGTTCATCTTTCACATGTGCCAGGTATTGTGTTCAAGGTCAAAGATACAGAGAAGTATGCATCAGCCTGGATACAGTCTCAAAGAACAGAAACTGCCTTAGCTTTCTTAAGGAAAAAGAGATTTTATCCAGACAGCAAAATAGTTATGAAATAGGAAAGCCTTGAGGAGCAAGTTCTAGACCAGGACTCCAGAAACAACTCTCAAGAACAATACCGTCAAGGGGACCCACAGATACAATCAGGGAGGGAGAATCAGACCACCTTCAGGAATTGCTGAGTTTGAGGATACATTGCCTTAGCCACTGTCTAGCCATCAAGACGGCTACCTCGACCACTCAACAGCTGTCTCCCAATGCTCTCAAAACTAGGTTCTGGATACTAGAATGTGGCAGAACAACTCAGCATCTTCATGACTGTGCTTGTCCTAGCAACACTCACAGCAGCTGAAGGATGGCCCCTGCCTCACTTCCACCTTCTGAATACTCCATAAAGGGCAGCTAATTGAGGAAACATTGACATTCAAGACTGAGAGAGACATTCAACACTGAGTTCTCATCTTCTATGGCACAGGAGACACACGGGAGGGACCTTGGAAGGGACGCTGATGCCAGTCTACAATTTCCATCCTAGATGGAGGGATTAGTCAGCCAAGGTTGCCATAATAAAAGGCCAGACTGGATGGCTTAAGCAACAGGAACCTATTTCTCACAGTTCTGGGGGTGGAAAGTTGAAGATCAAGGTGGCAGGTTTGATTTCTCCTGAGACCTCTCTCTTTGGCTCTATGTAGCTGCTTCTCACTGTGTCCTCAAATGGCCTTTCATCTGGGTACATGTCCACCCTTGGGGACTTTTCTTCTTATAAGGAAACCAGTCCTGTTGGATTAGGGCCTCACTCTTATGAGCTCATTTAACCTTAATTACCTATCTGAAGTTCAATCTCCAAATATGTCACACAGGGAATTAGGGCTTCAATGTGAATTTGGGGACAGGGGGACATAATTCAGTCCATAACAATGAGTAAGACACACTTCTGTTCTGGAGGGATTTGCCCTAGGAGAAAAGATTATAAACACAGCTGCAGGTGCTAAGTGCTGTAACAGAAGAGGGGAGAGATAATGGAGAAAATACAGCAAGGGATGTAGGGGAGCCTTTCAGGATGAGTTACATGTGTCTGTGTAGTGCTTAATAAGTGGAACCTTTCTTATGAATTTGTCTTTTCCATCCCAGATATCAAGTTCTTGGGAAACTCAAGTACCCAATAGTGAGGAAAACGGATAGTACAAAATGTCACTTGGAAGAGGATGCTGATATTCTCAACAAATCTCTACTCCTTTGACTTCAGGAGCAACCTGGTGGCTGATGCAATGCAGGCATGGAAGTCCAGCAGCTCTGCTCACCACACCCTATTTACTGACTTTAAAAGAAACCATAAGAACTGAAGTTTTGAATATTCACTAAGAAGCAGGTATAGTGCTAAGACCTATACAGGTTTATCTCATTCAAGCCTCATCTGAGAATTATCTACACTTTTCAGGATTTGAATCCAGGCTGCCTCCAATGTCTGGGCTCTTACTGATGGTGCCAGGAAGATCCAGACCCTCTTTCCTTCTGGTCCATTTAGGATTCAAATTCCCAAGGATCGCTGCAGGGAGCATGCCAAGCCTACAGTTCAAACCTTCCACCCAATATCTTATCTTTTTTTTTTTTTTTTTTGCCAAATTAACTTCTAGTTTTTAAACTTTTTACTATCTTTTACATTTTTACCCATAAAATCACTTAAATAAATTATTTCCTAATCATTTAATAATAATTAATAATCAATGAATTTTATTAATTTTTCAAATAATCTGGCCCTGCTTCTTTCATTCAGTCTTATTTCTAGGTATTGCTAACTTTTTTCCAATCTCTCAGTTTGTCTTAGAGGATTTTCTCCCTTACATGGCATCTTGAAACTTGGTTTTCATTCCAAAGGAAAGAGGTCTAATTAAGACCATGCACCCTAGGCTTAAGATATTTATTTAATAGGCATTTATTGGGTGTCTTTCATGTACCATGTTTGGTGCTAGATACTAGATACTCAGCAATGACCTGGACCATCCAGGACCCTGATCTTACAGTCCTCTTCACTGGAGAAAATGGACTGTAAACACATAACCAAAATTTTCAAAGACAATTTTAGATAAACCTGGTTGTTTTGAATAAAATGAAACCTCGTGATGGGTACAGGTGTCTGATATGTATATTAGGTGGTCACAGAAGGCATCTCTGAGGCAGTGACATTCAACGTCTGACCCATGTTACTAAGTCATTGACATCAAATTATATTCATCAACCAAATAATTAACACAAACTTAATTAAGCTTAAGGTATTAAGCTCGGATGAACAAATGGAAAAACAAAAGACACAAAGCTGAAATGCTAGGGCTTAGAAGTTTGGTAGCTATTCATCTGACGTCTGATGAATAGAAGTGGGTCAGAACGGACCTGCCTCCTGGAGTACAATTTACTGTTTTTGTGTGCTTTTTTCTCTCCTGTTTTCTAGGCACCAGGGATTTCTTGGCTGAACTCTCAGACAGATGAGTGTGAATCCTTGACCTGCATGTTATGTGTGGATGTTCCTTCCTGTTAGTAATCAGTAGAACTCAGGGCTTAGCGTTCCAGAGACCCTGCCATTATACCAAAACTTCAAATGATTATGTTTGGTTTAAAATATATCTCGTTATGCCAACAATATGCTGGCTCTGATGATAAGTTGCAGCTGGATTGCTTTAATCCTTTCTCTTCTGTGATTTTTGATTCTATGAGTTGTGATGTTTCATATTCAGCTATGTTCATTCATTAAGCTAGTAATCACCAAAATCTGTGCTTTGAATTTCCAACTATATGCCAGGTAGAAACAAATTGTTCCCTGATGGTAATGCAGGTTTGAACTCAACAGTGTGCATGACTGTGAATCTGGATGATAAAAAGTTCAGGCAGTCATATGCAAAACTTGAAGAAAAGCTATTTAATATATGTTTGTCATTATGTAGCCAAAATACCTAGGCAACTGACTTTTGGGGGTTTTTTTTTTGTTTGTTTTCCCAATTTTTCTCCAGATAATCCAGTGTAGCCAAGGAAATCTTTGAATGGTAAGTTCTCAATTTTCACCGCAAATCTATAAACTTCTACAACCAGCACGAGACCTCAGGCTTTTCTCAGAAAGAACAGCTCCTCCAAGGACCAGGATCTTGGTAGTTCAGTCTATTTTGTTAAGACTTCTTTGACATTAATCTTGAATGTAACCTTTGTTCTTTAAGATGAGCTTCTGAATTTTAAACACAAATGGAAATACGGAATGAGGAAAATATAAAACAGCCAATTTAGATGTTATTGGCTTAATCACTCAGTTAAGTGCTTTTCTTCCTTGTTAGGCCAAACAAAATAAAAAGGAGCTGAAGGGGAAAAAATCAAACTCTTAGAGACGAACAAATCATCTGAGAACATTCCCAGTCAGCTCATAAAGCCTGGGAAAAGAATAACTTAGTCTCCTCTCCTCTTCCAGAATTGGGTCTACTCCAAAGAAATCATGCCAGTACAGTCTCTAGGTTTGAAGAATATGGGATAAGTGTCTTTCTGGAGCCACCAGATGCCTCTGGGCTTGTAAAATGGTGTCACGTGGTACAGTAGACAGAGACCAGGACTCAGATATGGGGCATCCAGGCTCTCAGTTCTGGTTCTTTTATAAATTAGGTGTGTGGCTCTTTGGGTCTAAGTTTCTCATCTGTTTAGCCATATGATATCTAAATAAGATGATCTTTAAAGATCTTTCATCACAAATCTAATGATGGCATAAAGCTAGCAAGGAGTGCAGCAGTTCAAACAGCACTGTAGTTTAAGGAGGGGCATCTTTGTTAATGTGATTAAAAAAAAAACTCAATATTAAAGAGAATCTATTGACTTTTCTAGAATCCTTCTATATATTAAATTTTATACGTATATAGAGAACAGTAAAAGATCAATGTAAGTAATAATGATTACTCTAGAGACAGAAAGTAACAACACATTGATAGAACCAGAATCAGGATATCCACTGCTTAGAGGTAGTTCAGTTGGCGTTATGGAACTACCACCACCACCAAGAACCAAACACAGAACACCTGGCATGTGTCTAAATGACAATACATTTCCAGAGATTTTATTGATCGATTTGACATTTAGTCTTTACATTAGCAACTTCCTTGATTTTTAAAGCATTTGGATCTTATGGCTCTAATCAGATTTGGACTTCCTTGCTCTCAATTTCTTATCTACAAAATAAGGGGCTTGTTCAAAATAGCTCTAAGACCTCACAATCTCTAAAATTCTTAGTCCGTATTTTGGATGCCAAAATGAAATGTACACCATCAGTGTTGCAGACCTGTAGAGAGAAATACTTTGCCAGAGGGCAAAATGGCTTTCTAAATAGTTTCATTTTAGATATACTAAAAAGGAAACTTTAAATCCTCCCTCCCCCAGAAAATCTCTTTGCTGCCTGACCTATAGAATTACAGATTTATCTGTTTAACTTAAGACCTTATCTTCAGGTTAAAATACAAATGCTTCTGCAAAGGTCACATATTAAATATTATTAGTCATTTTTACCTTTGTTTGAATGAATTTTTTCTCAATATGACCCTCTCTTGTTTCATAAAGGATTTGAAGCTGCTTACTGGAGATGAGTCGAGCAATTGCATTTCTGAGTTCAGCTCTGGAGAGTACTCGGGGGACCAGGGGGAAACATGAGGAGGAGGGTGCCACCAGTAAGAAAAGCTCTATGTAAATTGCAAAGTGCTGGGAAAATATTAGAGATGGTCATTAATAAAAGGAGGATGCTGGACGGGCCAAAGTTAAACCTTCCTCATTTCCCAATAATTTTCAGAGTCTATTATGCCAACCGGTCAAATTATTCTTCATTCTTCTTATGGAGCTTAATGTTCCTTGTCTAATTCTTCAGACACTTTGTTAGGGAAAGAAATTCATCCATAATTTGCTCTTTACCTTGCTCATGTTGCTTCCCTATTTCCTGAATGGCGTAAAATTCTGTTAGCCACTGTGCTGTCTGGGGCCACTATGGGGCCATTATGACAGTCTCATAATTGTCCCTATTTTCTGAAAATACAAAGATTCATTCTCTCTCTTTGCATAAATAGGTGTCTATTAAGCCCAGGAAGGAAAAATGACTAATTTTTAAATGGTTTTTTTGACTTTGTCAGAGCTGATTGTGGCAAAATTCTATCATAAACAGCAAAGTCACAGCCCATTTTTAAAGGTACAAATTGTAGCCAAAGACAAAAAATTCAAGAAACTTCTAAATTGTACTGTACAGGTTATTTTGCTTAGGTCACAAAAATAATATAATCTTGAAAAAGAAAGAAAAAGAAGCTTTTAAATCCTGAAAAAGACTTGAAATATCTCTCATTGCTGGAAGATGCCGATTCAAGAAGGAGATCTACTATATGATCCAGCAATTCTACCTCTGGGTTGTAAGCAGGGTCTTGAAGAGATATTTGTACATCCATGTTCACGGCAGAATTGATCACAATAGCTAACCAATGGAAGCAACCCAAGCATCCACTGACAGATGAGATAATAAACAAAATGTGGTATATACATACAATAGGATCTTATTCAGCCTTAAAAAGGAAGGGATTTCTGACATCAGCGACCATATATTGTTGCTGTTGTTTAGTCTCTAAGTCATGTCTGACTCTTTGCGACCCCACGGACACAACTGAGCGACTTCACTTTCACTTTTCACTTTCATGCATTGGAGAAGGAAATGGCAACCCACTCCAGTGTTCTTGCCTGGAGAATCCCAGGGATGGGGGAGCCTGGTGGGCTGTCATCTATGGGGTCGCACAGAGTCGGACACGACTGAAGCGACTTAGCAGCAGCAACAGCAAGACTATAGCCTGACAAATTCCTCTGTCCATGGGATTTCCCAGGCAAGTATACCAGAGTGGGTTGCCATTTTCTTCTCCAGGGGCTCCTCTCAACCCAGGGATGGAACCTGCATCTCCTGCTTTGGCAGGCAGATTCTTTACCACTGAGACACCAGGGAAGCCATGCAACTGTATGGACGAAACTTAAAGACATTATGCTATGTTAAATAAGCTAGGCACCAAAAAAAAGCAAATGCTGTATGACTCTACTTAAATGAGGTTCTTTGAGTTCAGTTCAGTTGCTCAGTCATGCCCAACTCTTTCGACCCCTTGGACTGCAGCACGCCAGGCTTCCCTGTCCATCACCAACTCCCGGAGCTTGCTCAAACTCATGTCCATTGAGTTGGTGAGGCCATCCAACCATCTCATCCTCTATCGTTCCTTTCTCCTCCAATCTTCAATCTTTCCCAGCATCAGGGGCTTTTCCAATGAGCTAGTTCTTCACATCAGGTGGCCAAAGTATTGGAGCTTCAGCATCAGTACTTCCAATGAATATTCAGGACTGACTTCCTTCAGGATTGACTGGTTTGATCTCCTTGCAGTCCAAGGGACTCTCAAGAGTCTTCTCCAACACCACAGTTCAAAAGCATCAGTTCATCAGGGTTCAGCTTTCTTTATAGTCCAACTCTCACATCCATACATGCCTACTGGAAAAACCATAGCTTTGACTAGATGGACCTTTGTTGACAAAGTAATGTCTCTGCTTCTTAATATGCTGTCTAGGTTTTTCATAGCTTTTCTTCTTGAGATACTTTAGAGCAGTCAAAATCATAAAGACACAGTAGAATGGTGGTTACCAGGGGCTGGTGGGAGAGGGATAGGCAGTTATTGATTAATGAATATAGTTTCACTTTGCAAGACAGAAAGAGTTCTGGAGACTGGTGGTAGTGATAATTTCACAAAAATATGAATGTTTATTAATACCAGTGAATTGTACATTTAAAAATGGCTAGGATGGTAAATTTTGTTATGCATACTTCACCACAATAAAAAGACTGCTTATTCATTCTTTTTAAGATAATAATAACAAATCATTATATATTAACCTACATATTTTTATTTAAAAGAAATGTATTTTCAGAAGCGAAAATTGGTGAGAAAAGAGGCATTGTTTTAGATTTCTGCACAGTTCTTTGATGTCTGACAATAAAAGCAGCTGGATTCTTCAATTTGCTATGGTATTCAATTTGTGGTGCTATTTTTTTTTTTTTGGTTGATGAAAAAAATTCAGTGTCACAGAGATATGTAACTGGAAAAGGGAGGAGTGTTTTCATATCATTTTCAGATATTGTGGATATTCTCCTTTGATAGTACATCAAATCACATTAAAAAAATCGAACAGACAAAACATGAAAGACCCTTACTACTTTTCAGCAATAGTTAAAATCATGTTATATCAATCTATTACTTTATGACATTTTGTTAAATTGAATGATAAATATTTAGAAGGTTTGTATGAAGTGCTTTTATACTGAAACCCAACAAGCTATATACCGTACATGGAATCACTTGTTCTTCCTATGGTGGTGAAATGGCTGAAACAATATGTTGAAAACAATAGAGTCACAAACAATACACGTTCATCTCTCAGAAAATATTGTTAGAAGATGTATCAAAGAAACTACCTCAAGATTGAATAAATTAGTATTAGTACAAGTTAAGCAGTATGCAAGGTTTTCCACTCTGTCAAAGGAAAACACAGTCATGCCTTTCACTTGACAGTTTTAGGGGTTCTGCTTTGGTAAGGAACAGACGAAACACTGACTACTGTTGTGTGTGGGAGAGAGAACCTCTACGGAAAGGCATTCAGTAGAGAATCCAACAGTGTGTTCAATGGGAAATATCTTCAGGGAGGGATAAAATAGAAGTTCGGAATTCACAATACACACTACCATATATAAAATAGATGGCCAACAAGGACTTACTGTCTAGTACAGAGAATTACATTCAATATCTTATACTAACTAAATAAACAGTGGAGGACAGAGGAGGCTGGCATGCTACAAGTCCACGTGGTTGCCAAGAGTCACACATGACTCAGCAACTGAACAACAACTAAACCACTTTGCTGAAACTAACACAACATTGTAAATCATCTACACTTCAATAAAAAGCTGTTTTGAAAAATTGGAAATTCTTTCCATTAAAAAGGCAAGAAAGAAGTTTTTTGTTGTTGTTGTTTTTTAATTTTATTTTATTTTTAAACTTTACAAATTGTGTTGTTTTGCCAAATATCAAAATGAATCCACCACAGGTATACATGTGTTCCCCATCCTGAACCCTCCTCCCTCCTCCCTCCCCATACCATCCCTCTGGGTCGTCCCAGTGCACTAGCTCCGAGCATCCAGTATCGTGCATCGAACCTGGACTGGCATCTCGTTTCATACACGATATTATACGTGTTTCAATGCCTTTCTCCCAAATCTTCCCACCCTCTCCCTCTGCAACAGAGTCCATAAGACTGTTCTATACATCAGTGTCTCTTTTGCTGTCTCGTACACAGGGTTATTGTTACCATCTTTCTAAATTCCATATATATGCGTTAGTATGCTGTACTGCTGTTTTCTTTCTGGCTTACTTCACTCTGTATAATAGGCTCCAGTTTCATCCACCTCATTAGAACTGATTCAAATGTATTCTTTTTAATGGCTGAGCAATACTCCATTGTGTATATGTACCATAGCTTTCTTATCCATTCATCTGCTGATGGACATCTAGGTTGCTTCCATGTCCTGGCTATTATAAACAGTGCTGCGATGAACATTGGGGTACACATGTCTCTTTCCCTTCTGGTTTCCTCAGTGTGTATGCCCAGCAGTGGGATTGCTGGATCATAAGGCAGTTCTATTTCCAGTTCTTTAAGGAATCTCCACACTGTTCTCCATAGTGGCTGTACTAGTTTGCATTCCCACCAACAGTGTAAGAGGGTTCCCTTTTCTCCACACCCTCTCCAGCATTTATTGCTTATAGACTTTAGGATCACAGCCATTCTGACTGGCATGAAATGGTACCTCATAGTGGTTTTGATTTGCATTTCTCTGATAATGAGTGATGTTGAGCATCTTTTCATGTGTTTGTTAGCCATCTGTATGTCTTCTTTGGAGAAATGTCTATTTAATTCTTTGGCCCATTTTTTGATTGGGTCATTTATTTTTCTGGAGTTGAGCTGTAGGAGTTGCTTGTATATTTTTGAGATTAGTTGTTTGTCTGTTGCTTCATTTGCTATTATTTTCTCCCATTCTGAAGGCTGCCTTTTCACCTTGCTAATAGTTTCCTTTGATGTGCAGAAGCTTTTAAGTTTAATTAGGTCCCATTTGTTTATTTTTGCTTTTATTTCCAATATTCTGGGAGATGGGTCATAGAGGATCCTGCTGTGATGTGTGTCAGAGAGTGTTTTGCCTATGTTCTCCTCTAGGAGTTTTATAGTTTCTGGTCTTACGTTTAGATCTTTAATCCATTTTGAGTTTATTTTTGTGTATGGTGTTAGAAAGTGTTCTAGTTTCATTCTTTTACAAGTGGTTGACCAGATTTCCCAGCACCACTTGTTAAAGAGATTGTCTTTAATCCATTGTATATTCTTGCCTCCTTAGTCAAAGAGAAGGTGTCCATAGGTGTGTGGATTTATCTCTGGACTTAAAGCTACTAGTAGTGCAAACTACTGATGAGGCCAAAGCAGGAATGAATAAATACATTCCAGGTAAAGATTACAAAGATAGCACTGCCTATGGAGGCGTTTTGTATAATATGTTTTAGAGAGATGAGAAGTGACCACAAAAGTCTTGGGAACCTGTGGTGAACTGAACGACTGATCTCAGTTCTTCATTCTCTTGTTGGAAAATGTAAACTTCAGTAGTTTTGACATAGGGCTTCCCTGGTGGCTCAGTGGTAAAGAATCTGCCTGCCAATGCAGTTTAGATCCCTGGCTCTGGGAAGATCCCCTGGAGAAGGAAATGACAATCCACTCCAGTATTCTTGCCTGGAGAATCCAATGGACAGAGGAGCCTGATGGGCTACAGTCCATGGGGTTGCAAAAGAGTCAGACACGACTTAGCAACTAAACAACAGACTTGACATAGACTCCTAGAGGACAGAGGACTCTTTTCACTATTGACTTTGGGTTAAATGTGTGACGCCTTTTAACCAATAAGTTGTTAGAGGGAGAGGATTAAGATGCAAGTCCTGCTCCCTTCCGTAGCCATGAAGAATATGCTCTGAATTGCTGCTGCCTCTCAGTCTGGGTTCTGGAGTGAGACACATGAAGCCGCTCAGAACCAAGCTCAGCCATCCTCAACCAGGACCAGGGTCTCCCCAGACCTGTGAGCAAGAATAACGCCTATGCCTTTGACCACTGCAGTCCTGTGGTTGTTTGTGATGCAGGACAGTAGACTAACCTGGTATCCCACATACAAAGCAGTTATCTCAAGGTAAAATCTTCATCAAACTAAAAGACAATACTTATTTTTCTCTTACAAAAAAAACAAATATTAGAAATCTACTGACCTTTTCTGTGATGACAAGTAAATGTCACTAGAATTCTACCTAGCAAATATTTTTGAAACAAATAAATATGTCCCTTCTTGGTGAGGGTGATTTTTAATGCTGAGGGAAAAAAAAAAGTCATTTTTTAAGAAAATGTATTTATGCTGTGTGTAGAGGGTTCAGTTTTGGAAGCTGGTATCAGGAGTTTCCCACAATTATTTCATACTGTTGCTCCGAATAATTTATGTTTATTACTATAAAGGCAGCCATATCTGCACACTTGAAAAACGTGGAAACTGAGTTTTCTACTGCTTAATCATCCTCTATTGAGTTTAAGATCAATGAATTTTACCATATGTGCTATTACGCAATAAAAAATAATTTTTTTTCCTAAACAAAGAATCTCAATGGGTTTTGAATCCATTTGTTAAAAATACAGAGACAAAATGCCTTACAATTAGTTTACAAGAACAAGTGATTGACATCAGGGAAGACAGAAATTACTTAGCTCAATTTCAACAACAAACCCTGCATAATTTATGGGTGGGAATAAAAAAATGAGTATAATGAATTGATAAGCAAAGCAAATATACACTTCCAGTCAGATCTATGTATCTTTGTGCGATATCTTTTTCAGCTGTGATAGACATACAATCAAGTATCAAAATAAGCTGAAATTAGAATCAGACCTTTGGATTACATAATACAAAATGTTAGATCAAGATTTTCAAGAACAGTGAAGCTTATTTGATTACTCTGTTGTAACTGAAAATATTGTTACTATTAATAATACTTAGTCTTGGATATAAGCAACATTTTGAAAACAAAAGATTTATGTACCATAAATAATTAAAACCGTTTAAAATACTTTATGTCATCACTTTAAAATACCCATTTGCACAATTTTAATAACATATAATAATGCCACATAAGCAATTCATAAATAAAAAACATACTTGTATTCAGAATAAACCTTCAAAAATATTATATTGATAGGAATGGCACGACCAGAAGTTTTAAGGCTACTCATCTGAAAAAACACCTGTTTTTATCCCACCTACGGTCTTCCTTTCCAAATCTTCAGTTCCTCCTGGTGCCTCCTCCTTTCTATCCAAGCATGCATATCCCAATCCTGTCTTGAAATCAAATACATACAAGCATTCTCATTTGATCCTGTAAATTCCTCTGGCTGATTCTATTTTTCTCCTTTTTATTGCCAAATCCCTGGACTAAGTAAGCATCAAAAGGTGCCTCTCTTGCTTGAATAATTGTGCCTTCATCGCTTTTTTGTCCTCACCACCACCCCCAGAATGTGCGTGCACACACAGACCCTACACACAGGACTCCATTCCTCTGAAACCCATGGTTTGGATGTTCCCACGGATCTTAAAGCCAAATCTAAAAATCTTTCCTAGGTCCTTGACCTCTTTGTCCCCAGTCAAATTTATTGCTCTTTCCTACTAGTTTTAGAAAACTATATTCAAATAAAACCTTTGCCCTTTTCCTGCCTTATTACGAGAAACCAATGCCTTGTCAGATCTAGCTGAAGATTACTGATGAAGGATGCTTGCCACCTCCCTTGAGATGGTTGTACCAGGCTGCTCTGGTGGATGCCTCTTGCCATCTCCCCTCTCGCCCAAGGGTAGATACAGCCCCTTTCTGCATTTCCCATGGCCCTGCTAACACAATTTTACTGCAAGGAATTATCACAGAGGACAAAAGAATTAAATATGATAGCAGTCCTAAGTTAGATATAACAGATCTTAAACTTTACTGGCTGGCTCTTTCATGGGGGGCAGGGATTGAGAGGGGATGGGGGAACATCCAAGATGGAGGCTGTCTACCTTCTTAGCTCAAGGCCAGTCACCATGATGTTGAGGGTCCCCTCCTCCTCAGTCAGGTTGAAGGCCCCTTCTTATATTCTCTATCTCCCGAGTTCCAACTCCCCATCTCTAGCCCCAGCCAGCAGAAGCTGAACTTCCCAAATGCATCACTCTAACATATAAAACAGTTTACTGAGGTTTAACTCGATTCCGATTACATACTAGAGTCACCTGGGACTTGTAAAAAAATTCCAGTGATTATTCTGTGCCTGCAGAGATTCTGAGTCACATGAATTAGGGTCAGGATATGGGTATGCTTTAAAAGCTCCCCATGGGATTTAATGCGCAGACAGAGAAAGGAAGTCCCAGTTTCCTTGGTCACTGTCTCAGCTTCTCAACTCCAATATGAGTTTGCATTTTTGTGGGTTGTTTATTTTCCTTTTGCACAGAGATCTAATTTCTCCTTTCTTTCACCCGAAGTGAATCCCAACTGATGACCTTTAACAAAACAAATAACGAGCAGAAACTTTGAAATTATTCATTTTTCTTAAATACTGCAAGCAACGCAGATCAAATTCATAGACTGAGCTCGAGGGCAAGTTCTCAGGCTTTTTCTAAGTTGGAGAGCTTTCTTTCATCCATGGGAGACCAGTCCTGATTTGGATAAAGAGACATTGAGGTGGTGAGCTTATCTCTCCTTCTAGAACAAATCTGGGGGGCTGTGACTTTAAAAAAATTTTTTTATCCTTTCCTGATTCTCAGCAGCAAACATTGCCACCTCTCCATTTTCAACAAAACTTTATCTTATCTTGGATAGAGTGATTCTTGGTTAGCCAGTTCCCCCTTCTCCAGTTCATTTCTACCTGGCTCCCTCTCCATCTCTTGTTCCTCTTACTCAGTTTAATTTAGGCCCTGCCCAAGCTCAGTTCTTGGCTCTCAGCTTTGCTCTCTCTTCATGTGTGCATGCTAAGTCCCTTCAGTCCTGTCTTGACTGTTTGTGACCCTACGGGCTGCAACCCACCAGGCTTCTCTGTCCGTGGGATTCTCCAGGCAAGAATATTAAAGTGAATTGTCATTGCCTTGTCCTCCAGGGGATCTTCCTGACCCAGTGATCAAACCCACGTCTCCTATGTCTCCTGCGTTGGAAGGTGGGATCTTTACCACTAGTGCCACCTGGGAAGCCCTGCTCTCTCTTCACACTTCCTCAGATAGGTTATTCATGTTGACATCTTCAGCAATTCTATCCATCCTTTATTCTAAGTGGGCTTCCCAGGTGGCACAATGGTAAAGAATCTACCTGCCAATGCAGGAGATGCAGGAGACCAAAGTTAGATTCCTGGGTTGGGAAGATCCCCTGGAGAAGGAAATGGCAACCCACTCCAGTATTTTTGCCTAGAGAATTCTATGGACAGAGGAGCCTAGTGGGCTATACTCCAGGGGTTCGAAAAGAGTTGGACATGACTAAGCACTCAGCGCGTTTATTCTAAGCACTCTGTGCTCGGTGCTGGAGAGACAATGGAACTTAAACCAGCATGGCCCTGTCTCCTATCATAGGGCTTTCATTCTAGTGGGAAGACATCAGCTTATTGAAAAGAGCCAAAGAGGAGACATATCAATGCAAGTAACCTTAAGGAAAGGGACAGAACTCCGTAACGATAACAAAGGGATAGGCCTTGTATTAGAGGTTAAAAAAAAATTGATGTTTGAGCTGGGACCAAGTCTGAATAGCTGAAATCAGCATGTACTTTGGGTCATCCCAACTCCTTGATATTGGGTCTCAAACTTTTGCCATTCCTAATCTTCAGTGTCAGTCTCTGGAAACGCAGTAAATATCTATTGATGTAAGATTTAATTCAAATAACAAAACATTGCTGAGTTGACTACCTGTTGTTTTTGTTCATGTAGGACACCCCCTCCAAGAAGAGGAATGAACCTTCCTCCCCGACTTGAGTAATATCCCATTCTCATCGCTCAGCCATTCATCTCTAGAAGGCCAGTCTCCCATTCTCCTGACCACAGAAAATGGTTCCAGGATGAGAAGAGGACTATGTTGGGCAAAACGTGGTCTTTCTCTGGGGTTTTTCCATTTGGAGTTGAAGGAACAAGGGGATTAAAAAATGTGGAACTTTGACCCTCTTGCCTTCCACATGGAGAAAGCTCATCTTCAACAGGTGAGAATAAGGAGAGTCCAGAAATAGGATGGGCAGATGATATACAGTCCTGGGGTGTCAGGGTGCAGTTCCATCCCAGATGTCCCTGGAGCTGCCATGATTCCTGCAAGACTTGCTTTAGTTTTGTGAAATATGCATTATAGGATCCACAATTAACTTCAGCCAATTTGAGTAAAAATTCTGCTCATTACAACTGACAGAGTCTTGACTTATACATGTTGGCTCAACTACAATTCACTAACAGATTTGAGGAGATTCAGTTCAGTTTAGTCACTCAGTTGTGTCCAACTCTTTGTAACCCCATGAACCACAGCACGGAGGCCTCCCTGTCCATCACCAACTCCCAGAGTCCACATAAACCCATGTCCATTGAGTCGGTGATGCCATCCAAGCATCTCATCCTCTGTTGTCCCCTTCTCCTCCTGCCCTCAATCTTTCCCAGCATCAGGGTCTTCGCATCAGGTGGCCAAAGTATTGAAGTTTCAGCTTCAACATCAGTCCTACCAATAAACACCCAGGACTGATCTCCTTTAGGATGGACTGGTTGGATCTCCTTGCAGTCCAAGGGACTCTCAAGAGTCTTCTCCAACACCACAGTTCAACAGCATCAATTCTTCAGCGTTCAGCTTTCTTTATAGTCCAACTCTCACATCTATACATGACCACTGGAAAAACCACAGCCTTAACTAGACGGACCTCTGTTGACAAAGTAATGTCTCTGCTTTTGAATATGCTGTCTAGGTGGTTACCTAATATTTCTTTAATTGATATGAAAATTGTTAGCCATTATTTATTATCAGTGAAGACAACAAACCATCTAGCACTGGACCTATAGAGATAGAAAAGAAGGAGATACTTTGTTATGATGTCCACAATCAGTAGAAGAAACACCCAGCAAATAGCTACAACACAGAATAACAAGAATGACTACAGGATACAAGAATTATATACAGGATAGAGTAATTCTAATTACAATTCTAATCTCGCCTTGTCCTTTAATATTCATGGAGAACTAGTATTTAAATAGCATTTGCCTCTATCCTCTGACTACTCCAAATGTGTAGGTGGACAATTTATTTTAAAATGCAATGCAATTTTTATAATCTTTAAATTACTATTTCCTATTCTATTGTATGACCAGTCATAAGTTCAAACGAAGTACCCAGTCAGCATGTCTTTTTCTCAGTGGGCGTATATTCAGTGCCAGGCTGGGTGTGCTTCTGATAGCTCCTGTGGCCTGGGAGAACTTACTAGCCTCAGTTTGCTTGTCAGTTCAATGGGAATGATAATGTTATCTATCTTATAGGATTGCCTAGTGCCTGTCTCTTGAAAAGTATCCAACAAATACTGGCAGCTATCTTGCTAGTGTTAGTATTAGGTCTTGCTAGTATGAGTTGCACTAAGATGCCAGGCTTCCCTGTGACTTCTGCAGAGTCAAGTCTTTTACATCCTGACTCACTGCCATTTGTTTTTCTCCCAAATCATCTCACTTATTCCTTTTGGAGTTTATTTTTATTTTGGATGGATCATTTTCTCTTTGGCAAAGGTGACTTTGAATTACATTTATTTTCCTGAATGTGCTAACAAGACTCAGTGGTGTAATCAATGAGCAATATAAACAAGCTTTGAAATGTTTTCATTCACATAATAAGAACTAAATCATTTTGACCTCTAACTCACAGGGTACCAATCAGCATGATTCTCCAGGGTGACTTTCAGCCACCTGCCAGTCTACTAGTACTGCATCTTCTTGATGTAATGAGAAAATCATTATCATCATCAGATTTTTATTAACTACCTAAAGCAGTGCTAAGGAAGAGAGAAAGAGGGAGAGAACATGCTCAAGAGAATGAGAGCGAGTGAGAGGAACACCAGAAAGATCTGATCTTGTTTACAGAGCAAGACATCCAGAACACACAAACTTCAATAGGCCATGTAGGTAGCCAGAAATAACACAAAAAGTGATATATTTAACTGCTTTTTAGAATCTGCCAAATTTGAGCATATTTGCTCTGAGAAATTACTCCAAGCCAAATCCTGTTCTAGGCATGAGAGTTATATGACTGAATGATAGAAATGCCTTGCCTTCATGGATTTAAATCTAGTGGGAGGTGATGGGCAAAAAATAAAGAGAAAATAAACATATGAATGTATATATTACATTGAGTAATTATTGGTCATTAGGAAGAAAAGAGAAGCAGATGATATGGTAGAGAAGAATGAGGGTGGGGGGAATTGTATTATTTTAGAAATAATAGGAAGACCATTTTGAAATGATATTTGAGTAGAGATCTTACTGGAGTGAGATATCTGGCCACGCTGGTATCTGTGGAAACACTTATTAGGCAGAGAGACAACCAGTGCAAAGGCCCTGGGGCAGGAGTAATTTGCCGTAGTTGAGAACAGTAAGAAGACCAGTGTGACTGGAGCATGGGGGCAGGGGAGGGGAGAAGGAAGAGGAGGAAATGAAGTCAGAGAATTGGTGGAGTGGGGGTGTGTGTGCCTGGACCACGTAGGGTCTTGTAGGACACAAGATGGCTTTGGATCTTCTTCTGAGTGGGCCAGGAGATTGCTAGAGGGTAATTGCAGAAAGACCACTTCCATTTGAGAGGCTGCTGCAGTGACACAGTAGAGAGATGATGATGGCTTAGGCTATTTGGATAGTGTTGAAAGTCCAGAGAAATGGTCAGACTGTGGGTAATTTTGGAGTAGATCTGACAAGATTTAAGGATGGATTAGATATGGAGGACAGGAAAAAGCAAGGTCTCAAGGATGACTCAAAGTGTTTCAGGAGAAGGAGCCAACATTTACAGAGATGAGTAAGACACAAGCTTGAGATTGGTATGGGATGAAAGGGGTGGGGTGGAGAATCCAGAGTTCAGTTTTGCACATCAAGCTGAGCCAGGATCAGAGTGAGAGAGTACAATATGACACGTGCTTCTTTAAACTTTCACACACATCTGACACATGGGGATCTTGTTAAAATGCTGACTCTGACTTAATAGTGGAAACTAATACCACTCTTAATGAAGGAAGAAATTTGAGCAACAAAGAAAAACTGTGATGCTGAACAAGGACACAAATCAATAAGTGAAAAAAAATAATACAAAATACCAAGAACAAAAGACTTGGAAGACAAAGTCTTAAGTACAAACCACAAAATAAAATCAGTTATTTGCACGCTATTGCCATGAATCTGCCAACATTTTAAATATACTCAAATATTTTGTATTTTGTAAGTTGTTTTAATGTTGTTATTCATTTTTCTTGCTTCATTGTATCTTTTTTAATGTCTCTCTTTTATGTTTCACTATTTTATCTTTTATGGCAAATATGGCAATGAGTTCAGTTCAGTCACTCACTCATGTCTGACTCTTTGCGATCCCATGAACCGCAGCACGCCAAGCCTCCCTGTCCATCACCAACTCCCAGAGTCCACACAAACCCATGTCAATTGAGTAGGTGATGCCATCCAACCATCTCATCCTCTGTCTTCCCCTTCTCCTCCCACCTTCAATCTTTCCCAGAATCAGGGTCTTTTCAAATGAGTCAGTTCTTTGCATCAGGTGACCAAAGTATTGGAGTCTCAGCTTTAGCATCAGTCCTTCCAATGAACACCCAGGACTGATCTCCTTCAGAATGGACTGGTTGGATCTCCTTGCAGTCCAAGGGACTCTCAAGAGTCTTCTCCAACACCACAGTTCAAAAGCATCAATTCTTTAGCATTCAGCTTTCTTTATAGTCCAACTCTCACATCCATACATGACCACTGGAAAAACCATAGCCTTGACTAGACGGACCTTTGTTGACAAAGTAATGTCTCTGCTTTTTAATATGCTATCTAGGTGGGTCGTAACTTTCCTTCCAAGGAGTAAGCATCTTTTAGTTTCATGGCAATGAAGGTTCAATTATTCAAGCAACAGAGGGACCATTTAATTCCCAGTTAGTCCAGAAATTTAACAATAAAAAGGAGAAAAACAGAATCTCAGCCAGAGGAGGTTACAGGATCAAAGGAGGATGCTCTTATGTGTTTGATTTAGATAGGATGAGGGTGTGCATGCTTGGGTAGAAAGGAAGAGGCACCAGGGGAAATTAAAGATGTTGGAGAGGAAGTATATAGGTATAAGCCCACAGATATAAGAAAATAGGCATTTTTTTAGGTGACAAAAATGCTTGTGGCAAAGATGCTCTTGGTAAAAATACCTAGAACCTATTTTTTAATCTATAAGATTAGTAAAAATTTTTTAAATTTTAATAAACTTGTCGGCGGGGGGCGGGGAGGGTGGGGGAGGTGAATGATGGCTCCCAAAGAGATATATCTCTGTGCTAATCCCTGGGACCTGTGAATGTTACCTGATATGGGGAAAGAGTCTTTGAAGACATAATTAGGTTGAAATTCTTAAGATGAAGAGATGATCCTAAACTATCCAGGAGGGCCCTAAATCCAAAGATGAGTGTCCTTATAAGAAGGAGGCAGAGGGACATGACACAGCCAGAAGAGGACAAGGAAAGAGGCAGAGACTGGGCTGATGCAGCTATAAGCCAAGGAAGCCAATGAGTGCTGGGACCCAAAGCTGGAAGAGGCAAGAAAGGTTCTTCCCCAGAACCTCTGGAGGGAGCTTGGCCCTGTCAACTTCTTGATTTTAGATTTCTGGCTTCCAGAATGTAAGAGAATAAGTTTCTGTTTCAAGCTGCCACCAAGTTTTTGATAATTTATCATGATGGCCTCAGAAAATGAATACAAAATTCTATGAAGAAGGCATGGGAAAATCAATTCTCTCACAAGTTACTGATGGAGGTATATTGGAGGGCAATTTTATGGAAAGCAATATTTGGCAGTCTCAAAGTCCCCACTTCTTCCAGTCTGTGACTTCTCCATTTTCTAGGGTGCTATCCTGCTCTGCTATGGTGGAAAAGAGAAAAAGGAAAGAGGATCCCATGGATGTACTTTATTTGGGAAGGTATCTGTTGAACCACTCCTGCCTACAGTCTATTGGCTATAACTCAGTCACATGATCCCACAAATCTGCAAAAGCAGCTGGGAAATGTGGTCTGGGTACCCAGAAGTTGGAATGCACAGCACTGTCTCTACCATAAGAGATTCCTAGAGCTAATTCTTTCTCTCGTGGGATGCTCTGAAGAATTCCCAGAGGTGCCTCATGTGATCCCAGCATCCTTAATGTAGAGAATTTGTGCCCCTCAGTAGCTACTTATAATTCCTCTTAAGCCTGTGGGCATCTGGCTGTTCACTTGCACTCTTGCAGTCACACTGCCCCTCTGGAAGGTTCTCTCAGGTGGAGTCCAAGATGCCTTCAAGCTAGAATTTTCCGAATTGTCGCACAGCTGGTACCCCAGCAAGTTTGTGCTCTCTACCAGTGAACGAGAGTTTACTCCCAGTGCAGACCTTTCTATAAGGCTTGCTTGCCTCAGGCAGCATCACCCAGTCACCTACCTGTAGAATTTTTCAAAGTGGGTCAAATGCAAATCCATGTGCACCTTCAACTCTAGGGCACACATGCCACTGCTCTCTTGGAAGCTGCAGAATGTGACTGTGGTGGGAAGGCAGTGCTTTCCTCCCCAGCCTCACTGAAGGAAGACAGAACGCACAGCACGTGCAACCCAGGCTCCTGAATGCTGACTCTCCAGATCCTTCCATTTGGGGGGCCACAAAATAGGTTTTGCAAAATACCATTTGCAAGTCTCACATAGATAATTCAGCACCTCACTTTGAAATGTAGGAGGTCTTGTCTTATTGTTTCCTTATAGTGTTTTTATAAAAGGTTTTTGTTGTTTAATGCAGTCATAGTTGTGATGCTTTTGACCCTGGGTTCAAAAAACAATTCTCATCCTACTCTTGCTCTTAGAAATAATAAATAGAATATTTCCTGCCATATCATTAAAGGAGGGATGTCGCAGTCATCAATGATTGAAGCCTTCCAAGTAAGCAGGTAAGCCCAGAGGAAACTCAGGATGTAAAAACACAGAATACGTGCCCCAGTTAGCTGAGAGAGTGAGTGAGTGAAGTCGCTCAGTCGTGTCCAACTCTTTGCGACCCCGTGGTTGCAAAACTTGCCCCAGTTAGCTGAGGCGCATATCAAAGGAATGCTTTTGGTGAATCCAGACTCTTGCATCTTTACCTACTCAGAAAAGCACTAAATTCCTGGACATATCTGGCTTATTTAATTAACAGTAATGCTTTATTTTATTTTACTTTTTGACTGCACTGAGTCTTTGTTGTGGCGCACCAGTTCTTCGCTGCTGCATGTGGGCTTTCTCCAGTTGCTCTGCCACATGTAGTATCTTAGCTCCTCTACTAGGGATCGAACCAGTGTCCTCTGCACTGGCCAGTGGATTCTTAACCACTGGACCACCAGAGAAGTCCCTAACAATAATCTTTTGATGTTCCTGACCATCTGCCCTTTGTCGTAAAACTTCTATATATTCTAGCACCTCCTCTTACCTCAGAACTATCTGAGGTGCTATCTCCCAGGCTGCTGTCCTCCATTAAGTTCAGTCGCTCAGTCTTATCCGACTCTCTGTGACCCCATGAACCGCAGCACACCAGGCTTCCCTGTCCATCACCAACTCCTGGAGTTTGCTCCAACAGATGCCCATCGAGTCGGAGATGCCATCCAACCATCTCATCTTCTTCCATCCCCTTCTCATCCTGCCTTCAATCTTTCCCAGCATCAGGGTCTTTCCAGTGAGTCAGTTCTTCACATCAAATGGCCAAATTATTGGAGTTTCAGCTTCAGCATCAGTCCTTCCAATGAATATTCAGGACTGATTTCCTTTAGGATTGACTGGTTAGATCTCCTTGCAGTCCAAGGGATTCTCAAGAGTCTTTTCCAACACCACAGTTCAAAAGGATCAAATCTTCGGTGTTCATCTTTCTTTATGGTCCAAGTCATTTTGCCCCAAATAAAACTTAACTTGCAAGTTCCACTTTATGCAAATTTTTTTGAACAGAAACTTCGATTCTCCTTCCATTTCTCCCATTACTTCCTGAACTGCTGTGAGCAAATTACATTACAGGTTTAAAGCTTAGTGTCTTTACCAGTAAAATGGAGTAATAATATGCAATTTACAGAGTCACTGTGGAGGTTAAGTGGAATATTATCTGTGAAAGTATCAAACACTGTGCTTAAACTAACTGTTCAAAGAAAAAGATCTTCTGCTTTCATTCTCTTCTAGAACAGAAATGGCCAAGCTGCTTCTAAACTGTATATAAACAAAAAAATATGGTTTTAGACTTATGTTTGTAATTAACACAAAGCTCTGAAGAGAGGCGCTAACAAGAGACTTGAATTTCCTGAAAATTTAACCTGGACTTACCCTTTCATGTTTCTTGGGGTTAGATGCAGGCAGCCTGCTGCTGATTTAAGGTAAACTAAGAATGAAAAAGACATTTGGATTTTATTTTTTCAGCCACCTCCAAACTGCATGCACATTGCCGGATTGTAAAAGCTACCTACTGCTCTCTGGGAAGATCTTTTCTGAATATAAAGTGCCCTGGGGAGACTGATAATATGCTCTGAAACAAAACAAAGAAAATATATCCGGCTTGCAATGGCCAACCTGGTTCCTGGTGGATATCTGGATATTATTTAGTCCTGACAGAAGAAGAGAGCCCTATTAAGTTTGCCAAGCACAATGAAATAGGTGATCCTGATGGGTTAAAGCCAGTCTCTGAGTATGCAGTTAATATAATGAAATTGCAAGCCAAGCCAGAGGGTTACTGTGACCTGCTGGGTGGCTTCTCTTACATTTGACTGTAAAAAGCATCTTCTATCCCTGAAAAATTCTGTGTTTGAAAAAGAGGTAGCTCAGATGATTTCAACTGTTTGGGATTCCAGGGATTTTGATCAAGCTCCTACTGCATGTTAGGGTACATGTCAGGGCAGTAAATTCTGAGCTAATTGAGAAATAAGAAAAAGGCATTCTTTTTAACAACCATGTTTACTTGCTCTTCTACTATGTACTTGTCTCTTTAAAGTAGTAAGGAACTCAGTGCTCACGTTTCCAGCTGAGGCAGAACCAGGTGATGTTCTATGTCCTCATTTCAGCTTTCATACTGTAAACAAGCGCCTTTCTGCAGTCTATTTAGTGCCATTATGTTATGTATTCATTTCTTGTGCTTTTTGGGGTGATGTCTATTTAGAATTGTCCCCAAGTGTAATGGTGAAGTGATGTCTAGGATTCCTTAGTGCAAGAAGGCTGTGCTATGCCCTCTAGAAAAAATATATGTGTGAGATAAGAGTTATGCAGGCACGAATTACGGTGCTGTTGGCCAGGAGTTCAGTGCTAATGAATCGACAATAGATGCTAACTAAGCTGTCTTTAAGCAGAAGCATACAGGAAATAAGGTATGTATTGATTGATACATGAAAATGTTGTAACCAGAGGCTTACAAGTACCAAACCTTGTATTTCTCCTAGGAGCAATGGCTTAGTATCAACTAATTTAAAGTTTTCATCAACTCTGTAGAACATAACAATTGCAAAGAATTAAATTAGAATCAATTGTGATAGTAGGAAATGGCCAACAACTTCAGTATTCTTGCCTGGAAAATTCCATGGACAGAGGAGCTGGGTGGGCTACAGTCCATGGGGTCACAAAGAGTCAGGCACAATTGAGCACACACACACACAGCACCCACACGTAGTAGCAACAACAATAATAATATAGCGATATGGTCATTTTGTTACTATTAATGATAATAATTAAAACTATTATTATCATTACGGCAGAGCAAGTGTTGTAGCCACACATTCCGGGAAACAAACTCACTCAGAAGGACAGTGCAGATAGTGGCGTGCAGTTTATTACACGGGCAGGCCCAAGGCAGAGTCTCCTCTTAGCCAAGGACCCTGGCCAGTTTTTGTGAAAACATATATACCCTAAGTGTATGTGCTCAAACCCACCTCCCCAAATTCTCTGAAACTAGTCTGAACAAAGGGAAAGACAGATACAAAGTTAACCCATGATTCATGTCTTCAACCCGTGATTCGTATGCCTTAAGCCTAGGTAGTTAACAGCGGACAATTATCAATAGGCCTGTGGTCATACCCCAATAAGCATAATAGATTTATGATTCTATTCAATTACACAGATAATTAGGGTACCTTTTAGGCGACGGAGAGACTAGGTACAAGCCCTGGGGCTCTTCCATTGCGGGGGGGGGGGATCTGATTTTCCAGTTTATATGTCTTTTCCATAGATACAGGGCACATAGCTCAAAGTCCACAGTCCAGCCCAAGATGGAGTCCTGCTTTCAAGATGGTACCTGTTCTATTTCCTCCTTCACAAGTAGCAGTGGAGCATTCTGGTCCCCAGGTCTTATGAAAACAGAAATTAAAGTCTGCCCCTGGATGAGAGATGCAGCAAAAACTTAAGGCGTGATAGCAAGGCAAGAAATTGCTGGAGGCCTCTGGGGGCCCATGTAGTCACTATGCCTTGTTTAGCCCTTTCTCACATACGAATGATCTGGTAAGCTTTTATTTTAGACTCTCCAGATGTATGTTGAAGGATGTGGTCAACCTGCTTTGATGGAGGTCAGTAACATGTAATTATTTTTCAGACTTGGTGGGATTGCCAACTGGAAGTGTTAACATGATGAACGGGCTGAGAAAATTGGCTCTAGGAGAAAAGACTAACAAAATTGGTGTCATTTTCCCCAAAGAATGAGGAAGAAACATCAGTATAGTCTTCAAGCACTGGAAAGACCACCATTAAGGGCTATGAGTAGGTATTCTCCTGGTCAGCTAAGGATGGATGGTGGAGCTGGGAGTATAACAAAGACTTAGCAAGGTGAGACTTCTGTGAATCCATAAACCCCAAGTTAATCGTGAGTTCTAAGCTTTTCAAAAAATTTGAAGTGGCTTTCTTGCTTCTATACAATAAAAGCAAAATGTTCTTACAAACACCATCAGAAAATACAGAAAAGTAGAGAAGAAAAAGTTAAGTTTTTTTTATAACTCATCAACAAGAGAAGGCCACTATTAATTTTTTGAAGACTGTTTTTAGGGCAGTTTTAGGTTCTCAACAAAATTGAGAGAAAGGTATAAAGATTCACCACTGTTTTTTTGGGAGGTTGGTGGGGGAAGCTTGCTGACCAGGGATGGAACCTGGGCCACAGCAGTGAAAGCATTGAGTCCTCACAGCTGGACTACCAAGGCATTCCCAGAAGAAGGGAGTTTCAAACCGGCCTCCTCATTGGTCCACAGTGGCTGTCCTGTAACAGAATTCACTGTCCACTTGCTGGGGACGAGCTGACCACTTCAGCAGGGAGTGCAGGCTCATGGCAAGGAGAGGGCATCCTGCCTCCTCTCATCTCCAATACGGACCAAGAATTCCAGCAATACACCCCAGAACGACTGGAAAATTTTAGTTTTCAGAAGGCTCTGAGACAGCTTCGGTAGCATAATAGCAATAGCTAATACTTTGTGTAGCATTTTCTTTATGCAAGATGCTGCCATAAGAACCTCAGGCATTAAATCATTGAAAATTGCCAACAAATGAAAAAGGTAAAAACAGAAACAAACAAAAAAACGTCATCCTCGTCTGAAAATGAGGCACAGAAAAGTTAAGAAACTTGTCCAATATCACAAAGTCGGTCAGTGATGGAGGTGAGCTTTGAACCAATGGCTTCCTTGCTTCTATACAATAAGAGCAAAGTGTGCTTTTAAAAAAAAAAAAATCAGAAGATACCCGAAAGTATGAGGAAAAAGTTAAGTTTGCTTGTAACTCATCAACAAGAGAGGACCACTGTTAATTTTTTGAAGACTGTTCTTTTAGAGCAGTTTTAGATTCTTAACAAAATTGAGAGAAAGGTAGAACGATTCCCCACTGGTTTTTTTTTTGGGGGGGGGAGGGTTGTGAGGTATCTTGCCCAGGGGTGGAACCCAGACCCAAAATCTGACTCCAGAATCTATACATGTGACGATTAGGCCAATAGCCTCTCAAACAACATTTAAATACTACTAGGCCATTGTTTCTATGAGAACGAAAGGCTTGAAAAACCAAGGAATAAAAGGCCCATGAAACACTTAAGTCTTGAATATTGCTTATCTGAATAGTAAAAGACGAAAAGCGTACAGAAAACAAGTAAGGTAAGGCAGAAAGAATTCAAGCAGTGGTATTAGAGAGAACTGGAGGTGAATCCCACTGCCTCCATTTCTAGGCTGTACTACCTGGAAACATCGCTTCACATCTCAAAGCATTTATTTGCTCAAATGCAAATGAATTGAATGATACCTGTCTCCCAGGGTGGCTGACTACATGAGATGCTGCCTGATGTCTGCGCCCTGCACTGTGCCTTCCTGTCCTGAGGTTCCAGCGTAACCACGGGCAGCCACTGTGTCTGACTGTTGCACTTGCACAGAAGAATTCTCAAGTAACATAGACTATGATGAAGATTGCATAGAACAATGAAGAAGAGTTTTACGTATTACCCACCATAGCAAATGACCTCTTCTCTTTCTCCAGCACCCTTCTCTGCTAACCTGCCACCAGAGGGGCTGGCGGAGGGTGGGGTGATGATTGGAGCTTCTCTCCCTCTATCTCACTCTATTTATCTTTTTCTTGATTTCTCATTCTCTTTTTCTCTTCTCTTTTCTTTGCCCCTACTCCTTCTCCCTCCAGGATCTCTCACCCCAAGCAATTTCATCAAACTTTTATTACCATATGACTTTGGCCCCAAGCCAGCTCTGAATTTTCCACTCACACATGAAAACTTGACACACTGCTCAGCAAACAGAGGGTCCACCAGTCATTTTACCAGGACTCCCTATTTTGATTGCCTATTGCTGCAAATACCACCCCCAAAACTCCCTAGCTTAACGTAGCAACAAGCATTTGTTATCTTTGTCACAATTCTTTGGGTTGGCTGGGCTCAGTCAGGTGGTTCCTCTACTCCCCATGGTGTCAGCTGGCCTTACCTTCATCAGGAGGATGACATATCCAAGACCATCTACTCACATGGACGGCCGTTGGTGCTGCCTCTCTCTGCTGGGAGCTGAGCTGGAGCCACCCAGTTTTCCTCTGTGTGGCCTCCCCACTTCCTTGGTCTTCTTGTAGTGTGGCAATCGGGTTCCAAGAGGAAAGATTCTCAACACTTGGAAGCAGAAGCTGCAGCTTTCTTAAGGCCCAGCCCTGGAAGTTCTTAAGAAAAACTTCTGCCACCTTCTACTTGTCAAAGCTAGAGCCAGCTCAGATAACAATTTGCACCATCTTTAATCTGTCATACCTATTATTTTTAAATAAGTGTTGTTCAACAGCAAAACTATTTTTCTGCTACCTATTCAAAGTACTTGGCATATAAATACCAGAATGAAGTTTTCTGACTTTTTCTGTGTTTTGTGATCAAATGAGTACATGGGTAGGTTTACAGGGGTGGAAGTGCAAAGGATGGAAAGGACTGGCTGGTGATAGACCCTGGTTTTCATAACTGTTTATGAGTACTCTTTTTTGCTTAATCTTAGATCACAAACTTCACAATAATTAAGTCACATTGATCAGCTAGCCCTTCTTTATCTCCTTCTCCTATGTAGGGTATTGTTCATCTGTTCCCCTACAGTGGTGAGAGCAGGCTGCCATTGGGGAGATGCCCCCCACATCTGCCTTGCTCTACGCTCAGACCTCAGCCTCACATCCATCAGCACATCTGTGTTGAGACCCTGATTTGCTCTTCTTCTTTTCCTCATTTTCCTCGTGTCCGTGCCATGCTCAGTCGCTTCAGTCGTGTCCGATTCTGCAACCCTATGGACCATAGCCAGGTAGGCTCCTCTGTCCACAGGATTCTCCAGGCAAGGATACTGGAATGGGTTGCCATGCCCTCTTCCAGGGAATTTTCCCAATCATGTGAATGATATGTTGAAATCTGACAAAGAATCAAAGAGCATATATTTCATGTTGTCAGAAAAAAACACCCGTCAGAGCCCAGCTAGCCCCCAGAGCTGAGCCCCAGAATTCTCCAGTAGCTATAATGAAAAGAAATAAAGAGAATTCCTCTTACCCACCCCATGTCGCACTCCACTTTAACAATAATACATCCAACAATAACCTTGTAAACAGAGCTGAGGGAACTGCAGGAAACATCGACAATATTACCGAGTCATTTCTCTTTCTAATTAAAAGAATCTCATGAGTCTAGACGTGGATTAACCTAAATAACTCTAAAAAGCAGAATGTAATTTGGACAATCAAAATAATTAAACTTTCCAAATATGTAAAAGCAATTCTTAAGAGACTGGGAAAAACCAAAGCTTCTTCCTTAGAGATATAAATCATCCTCTGGAGGAGACCAGAGCTGGGTTTTAGGCACTCTGAGATGACCAAAATAGTTTCATGTGGACTCAAACTGTGTGATCTCTGATAAGCTTCCAAACATATTGTATTCAGTTCCCTTTGGCCTTATGCGTGTGTATATTTCACGAACTATAGAAATGATCTCTGAAAGTATAGTCTTGCATGTGTATATTTTAAAGGGAGCAAATGATGCATGGTGTGATCAGTTAAGAGGTTTTCAGATTACTTGATGTAAGAAGGATTGGATTTTTAAGCAGCTGGATCTATTGATCTGTCCTTTTGTGATTTCCTGTATTGCTTTTATGCTCAGAAAGTCTTTCCTCATCCCAAGATAGGTTCAATATTTGCTTGTATCTTCTTCCAGTCTTTCTAGGGCTCCCTTTTTTATAGTTAACTCTGTAATTCCTAGAATTTATTCTGAAGTATGACAGTGAACATCTATTATGTTCCTGGCTGACAGCAACTTGGACATTGGACACAATCTTTCCTCTGTGTGTGTGTGTGTGTGTGTGTGTGTGTGTGTGTGTGTGTGTGGAGGGTGTTCCCGCCTTATCTGTTTGTAAGCCAGAAACTCAATGTTCATCAGCCTTTTCCAATAGGGCACAAGCATGTGACCAAGGGGGCTTCCCAGGTGTCAGTAGCGGTAAAGAATCTGCCTACCAATGCAGGAGACCCAGGTTCAGTCCCTGGGTTGGGAAGAACCCTGGAGTAGGGTACAGCAACCCACTCCAGTATTCTTGCCTGGAGAATCCCCATGGACAGAGGAGCTTGGTGGGCTACAGTCCATGGGGTTGCAAACAGTTGAACATGACTGAAGCGACTTAGCATGCGTGTGACCAAGACTCTACCAATCCATGTGAAGTTTCAGTTTAGAAAGCAGTGATGAGTGGATAGAGGCCTCTAAAGAACTGCCCTGGGCAAGGTGGTGGCACAGGCCTCCAGATCGCAGAGGCAGCAATGGTAGAGGTTCTGGTGTCACCAGCTATTGTGCATCTTACAGTGGATTAGGTCTGGAGGTCTGTACTCTGGACGAGAGTAGTATGGTTTCCATTTAAGCTGGCCTGTGCTGTAATTCGGAGAAGGCAATGGCACCCCACTCCAGTACTTTTGCCTGGAAAATCCCATGGACGGAGGAGCCTAGTAGGCTGCAGTCCATGGGGTCGCTAAGAGTCGGACACGACTGAGCGGCTTCACTTTCACTTTTCACTTTCATGCATTGGAGAAGGAAATGGCAACCCACTCCAGTGTTCTTGCCTGGAGAATCCCAGGGATGGGAAGCCTGGTTGGCTGCTGTCTATGGGGTTGCACAGAGTCGGACACGACTGAAGCGACTTAGCAGCAGCAGCAGTGCTGTAATTTGGGCTGTTCGTAGCTTCAGAATCCTTGGGCTTGATTCTTGTCCTTCTTAGAGAGTCTCAGGACCACCTAATATCCTTTAATTATTTAACTGTTTCTATTTCTGCTTAAACTAGCTAGAGTGGGTTCTATTATCTGCAACCAAGCACACTGACTAATTCAAGAATGCTGCGTGGTAAGAACAGAAAATAACTTTTTCAGATAGATAATCTATCACTTTTATATGAATTATTTAATAATAATAATAATCCATTTCCTCTCAGCTAACTTGAAATGCCATCTGCTATAGACTGAATGTTTGTTTCCCCCACATCTATATGTTGAAACCTGAATCCCCAATGAGATGATATCTGGAAGTGGGCCTTTTGGGAGGTACTTAGGTCATGAGGGTGGAACCCTAATGAATAGGATTGATACCCTTAAAAAAGAGACCCAGGGAACTCCCTGGCCCCTTTATCCGCATCACTCAGTTGTGTCCAACTCTCTGTGACCCCATGGACTGCAGCACACCAGGCCTCCCTGTCCATCACCAACTCTCAAAGTTCACTCAAACTCATGTCAGTGATGCCATCCAACCATCTCATCCTCTGTCATCCCTTTCTCCTGCCTTCAATCTTTCCCAGCATCAGGGTCTTTTCCAATGAGACGATTCTTTACATCAGGTGGCCAAAGTATTGGAGTTTCAGCTTTAGCATCAGTTCTTCTAATGAATATTCAGGACTGATTTCCTTAAGATGGACTGATTGGATATCCTTGCAGTCTGAGGGATTCTCAAGAGTCTTCTTCAACACCACAGTTCAAAAGCATCAATTATCCACATGAGGACACAGAAAATAACTGTCTGAACAAGAAAGTGGACTCTCACCAGACAGTGAACCTGCTGGCACACTGATCCTGGACTTCATAGCCTCCAAAACTGTGAGAAATGAATTTCTGTTGTTTGCAAGCCACTTCATCCATGGTATTCTGTTACAGCAGCCTGCACGGATTAAGACACCAACTTATTTTCTTAGCTACACTGAGGTCAGTTTCTGTGCTGTCGACTGTGTTTGATTGATCAATAGTCAGTGAAATTGTCTGGAAAAGGAAGGAATGCAGACGACCACAAACCTCGTTCTAGTCTGCGACAGTGAATCTCTGCTTTCTGATTCCACCTGCAGATAATTGTATTCTTGCCTTGACTGCTATTTATATCGTTTCAAGTAATTTGATTTTTACATTCTGAGTCACCACTCTAATTTTTTTTCCTCCAATAAAGCCAGCTATGGAAACATCTAACCCTGTCTCTGCCTGTGCCAAGCAAACATCCCTATGGCAGCTAGAGAATTCTGTTATTTAGCCCTTTGGAACTAGCAAAAACTGCAGTGATGAACAGAATTTTTCCATCTCATTGTGTTGAGCAGGTTGTGTAGACAGCTCTCTCTCTTTTTTGCCTTGAAGGAAGGCTGGAAGTTAGGTAACAAGTATACTGAACCAGTAAGACTATCATGAAGTTCCTAGTGGTCAGGGTTGATGGTATCAGGGGCATTTTGCTCCCTACTGCCTCAGGGAGGCAGCTTTTAATCAGTAGCTGCCTTTAATCAACTGTTTCCACATAAATCCCTCCTACAAGCCTAAAGCTAAAGAGGTAGAGGCAGGAGGTTTAATTTGGGCATCATAAGGCCCAGATTCAAGCCTCACTCCACTAACTGGCTTGGGGTTGCCATAACAAATAACCACAAACTGAGTAACTTGCAACAGCAGACATGTATTCTCTCATGGTTCTGGGATTCAGGAATCTGAAATCAAGGTGATGGCAGGTTTGGTTCCTTCTGGAGGTTCGAAGGGAGAATCTGTCCCAGGCCTCTCCGCTCTCCTAGCTCCTCGTGGTAGCCTGCAATCCTTGGTCTTCCACAGCCCGAAGATGCATCACTCCAATCTCTGCATCCATCTTCACATCACTTTCTTGGCTGTGTCTCTGCCTCCTCTGCATTTCTTATCAAGATGTCTGTCACTGGATGCAGGACCCACCTTAAGTCCAAGATGATCTCATTCTGAGAGTCTTCACTTAATTGAATCTGCTAAGACCGCTTTTCCAAATAAGGTCACACTGTGGGGTTCCAGGTAGACATGACTGGGGTCAGGGATGGCAGCATTCAATCCATTACAAGGAGCAAGGAGACATCAGAGTCAAGAGTCCTGTCGAGGTCGTTGCCTGATTCCTGCATTCTCCTCTGGTTGCCTGGGAGCTAAAACAAGCTATGCTCTTTACAGAGAAATAAGGCAAGAGGGAGAAATGGGGATGTCAGCAAGATTAAGCAGAAGGGCAGGAATACTTGGAGAAGTGAGACTATTACCAAAGGACTGGGGGAGTCTGGGTTACTGCTGCTGGCCCAGATACCTCCACTGCCCTCTCACTTCCTGAGTAAACTGGGTTGGGCCCCGAGCCTCTCTGGTTCTACAAGAGACAGCTCACTCATTCCCCAAAAGTTCCCTGGCTTGATGCACCCCCAGCAGCTGGAGTCTGAAATTCGTTTTGCCAAATGAGCATGTGTTTTGCCTGGGGGAGCTCTTCTTCACTGGGCCACCCTCTGGTGCATAAGCCTTCTCTGTGCTTACTCAGTTCCCAAGTCCTTTCTGTTTGTTTGCTTTTCTTTTTTTTTAATTTATTTATTTTAATTGGAGGCTAATTATTTTACAATATTGTATTGGTTCTGCCACACATCAACATGAATTTATCACGGGTGTACACGTGTTCCCTATCCTGAACCCCCCTTCCACCTCCCTCCCCGTACCATCCCTCCGGGTCATCCCAGTGCACCAGCCCCAAGGATCCTGTATCAAACCTGGACTGGCGATTCGTTTCTTATATGATATTATACATGTTTCCATGACATCCCCCCAAATCATCCCACCTTCTCCCTTTCCCACAGAGTCCAAAAGACTGTTCTATACATCTGTGTCTCTTTTGCTGTCTCGCATACAGGGTTATCGTTACCATCTTTCTAAATTCAATATATATGCATTAGTATACTGTATTGGTGTTTTTCTTTCTGGCTTACTTCACTCTGTATAATAGGCTCCAGTTTCATCCACCTCATTAGAACTGATTCAAATGTATTCTTTTTAATGGCTGAGTAATACTCTATTGTGTGTATGCACCACAGCTTTCTTATTCATTCATCTGTCGATGGACACCTAGGTTGCTTTCATGTCCTGACTATTATAAACAGTGCTGCGATGAACATTGGGGTACACGTGTCTCTTTCCCTTCTGGTTTCCTCAGTGTGTATGCCCAGCAGTGGGATTGCTGGGTCATAATGCAGTTCTATTTTAATTTTTTTAAGGAATCTCCACACTGTTCTCCATAGTGGCTGTACTAGTTTGCATTCCCACCAACAGTGTAAGAGGGTTCCCTTTTCTCCGCACCCTCTCCAGCATTTATTGCTTGTAGACTTTTGGATCACAGCTGTTCTGACTGGCGTGAAATGGTACCTCATTGTGGTTTTGATTTGCATTTCTCTGATAATGAGTAATGTTGAGCATCTTTTCATGTGTTTGTTAGCCATCTGTATGTCTTCTTTGGAGAAATGTCTGTTTAGTTCTTTGGCCCATTTTTTGATTGGGTTATTTATTTTTTTGGAATTAAGTTGCAGGAGTTGCTTGTATATTTTTGAGATTAATTCATTGTCAGTTGCTTCATTTGCTATTATTTTCTCCCATTCTGAAGGCTGTCTTTTCACCTTGCTTATAGTTTCCTTTGTTGTGAAGAAGCTTTTAAGTTTAATTAGGTCCCATTTGTTTATTTTTGCTTTTATTTCCAATATTCTGGGAGATGGGTCATAGAGGATCCTGCTGTGATTTATGTCCAAGAGTGTTTTGCCTATGTTCTCCTCTAAGAGTTTTATAGTTTCTGGTCTTACGTTTAGATCTTTAATCCATTTTGAGTTTATTTTTGTGTATGGTGTTAGAAAGTGTTCAAGTTTCATTCTTTTACAAGTGGTTGACCAGATTTCCCAGCACCACTTGTTAAAGAGATTGTCTTTAATCCATTGTATATTCTTGCCTCCTTAGTCAAAGATAAAGTGTCCATAGGTGCATGGATTTATCTCTAGGCTCTCTATTTTTTCCATTGATCTATATTTCTGTCTTTGTGCCAGTACCATACTGTCTTGATGACTGTGGTTTTGTAGTAGAGCCTGAAGTCAGGCAGGTTGATTCCTCCAGTTCCATTCTTCTTTCTCAAGATCGCTTTGGCTATTCGAGGTTTTTTGTATTTCCATACAAATTGTGAAATTATTTGTTCTAGCTCTGTGAAAAATACCGTTGGTAGCTTGATAGGGATTGCATTGAATCTATAAATTGCTTTGGGTAGTATACTCATTTTCGCTATATTGATTCTTCCAATCCATGAACATGGTATATTTCTCCATCTATTAGTGTCCTCTTTGATTTCTTTCACCAGTGTTTTATGTTTTCTATGTATAGGTCTTTAGTTTCTTTAGGTAGATATATTCCTAAGTATTTTATTATTTTCTTTGAAATGATGAATGGAATTGTTTCCTTAACTTCTCTTTCTATTTTCTCATTATTAGTGTATGGGAATGCAAGGATTTCTGTGTGTTGATTTTATATCCTGCAACTTTACTATATTCATTGATTACCTCTAGTAATTTTCTGGTGGGGTCTTCAGGGTGTTCCATGTAGAGGATCATGTCATCTGCAAACAGTGAGAGTTTTACTTCTTCTTTTCCAGTTTGGATTCCTTTTATTTCTTTTTCTGCTCTGATTGCTGTGGCCAAAACTATGTTGAATAGTAGTGGTAAAAGTGGGCACCCTTGTCTTGTTCTTGACTTTAGGGGAAATGCTTTCAATTTTTCACCATTGAGGATAATGTTTGCCATGGGTTTGTCATATATAGCTTTTATTATGTTGAGGTATGTTCCTTCTATTCCTGCTTTCTGGAGAGTTTTTATCATAAATGGATATTGAATTTTGTCAAAGGCTTTCTCTGCATCTATTGAGATAATCATATGGTTTTTATTTCTCAATTTATTAATGTGGTGTATTACATTTATTGATTTGCAGATATTGAAGAATCCTTGCATCGCTGGGATAAAGCCCACTTGGTCATGGTGTATGATCTTTTTAATGTGTTGTTGGATTCTGATTGCTAGAATTTTGTTAAGGATTTTTGCATCTATGTTCATCAGTGATTTTGGCCTGTAGTTTTCTGTTTTTGTGGCATCTTTGTCAGGTTTTGGTATTAGAGTGATGGTGGCCTTATAGAATGAGTTTGGAAGTTTACCTTCCTCTGCAATTTTTTGGAAGAGTTTGAGTAGGATAGGTGTTAGCTCTTCTCTAAATTTTTGGTAGAATTCAGCTGTGAAGCCGTCTGGACCTGGGCTTTTGTTTGCTGGAGGGTTTCTGATTACAGTTTCAATTTCTGTGCTTGTGATGGGTCTGTTAAGATTTTCTATTTCTTCCTGGTTCAGTTTTGGAAAGTTGTACTTTTCTAAGAATTTGTTCATTTCTTCCAAGTTGTCCATTTTATTGGCATGTAATTGCTGATAGTAGTCTGTTATGATCCTTTGTATTTCTGTGTTGTCTGTTGTGATCTCTCCATTTTCATTTCTAATTTTATTGATTTGATTTTTCTCCCTTTGTTTCTTGGTGAGTCTGGCTAATGGTTTGTCAATTTTATTTATCCTTTCAAAGAACCAGCTTTTGGTGTTTGTTTTTATTAACCACTTTATTTGTTTATTTATTATTTGGGTTGGATCTTCATTGCTGTGAGGTCTTTTTCTCTAGTTGTGGCAAGTGGGGGCTACTCTTCATTGCCATGTGCAGGCTTCTCATTACAGTGGCTACTCTTGTTGCTGACCACCAGCTCTATGGTGTGCGGACATCAGTAGTTGTGGTGCAAGGGCTTCAGTAGTTGCAATTCCCGCACTCCAGAACACAGGCTCAATAGTTGTGGTACATGGGTTTCATTGATCCACGGCATGTGGGAATCCTCCCAGACTGGGGATAGAACCCATGTTTCCTGCATTGGGAGGTAGATTAATTACCACTGAGCCACCAGGGAAGCCCCCAAGTCTCTTGTGCATCACTTCCTTGGTCTTTATTAGGATTCTTCACTTGTATGGACCTCCATTTATCTGCATTTTAGACCTTCTAGTCTATATGTTCCACCACTGCCTGAGGTCCTACTTCAGCTGGACATCTTGCTTTTGCTGCTGACATATATTTGTCCTTTTCTGACTTCTCTCTGAAGGCCCAGTTTCTCCCTCACTTTTTGTCTTTGTGCCCAAGTAGACTTAACTCTACTTCAGCTCTGGGGTGGGCATGTGACAGGGCTAGCCAATCAGATATCATTTTTCTCTAACCATAGTGATGAGTTAAGGGAGGGGAATGTTGCCCAGTACAAGCCAACAAGATATAAGTAGACTTGTACTAAGACATTATAGAGAGAGGTACACCCTTTTTTCTGCTGATTAAGAACCTGGAAGAATGTGGGTCAAGGGCTGTTTACCACACAGTAGAGCCTGAGAATAGAGTAAACATACAGGAGAGCATTGCTCAGCAAAGATAAGACTGGACTCTAGTAACATCATTTGAATCTCTGGATAGGACATATTTAAAGCAAAAATATTCTTGTCCATTTCCATTTTATTTGGCAATAAATTTTTTTTTTTTTGCCTAAGGTAATTTGCTTTTATTTTTTGAAGCCCATAATTCTGATTACTACTTCTCCACACTTGATGAATCCCCTCTACCCCAGAACTAAACCCTGCCAACATCTGGCTTCTGAGATCGCCAATGCTGAGAGTTCTTTATGACCATGCCTTTCCTCTGTACCCCAGTATCACTGTTTTGATGGAGTGGATGTTCATTACTTTTGGCTACCCAGAATCTGTTCACCACTCCCTTTCTATTCAAAGGGATACTTCTTCCTGATCCCCTGCTTCTTTAGCAGCAGTTCCTGGCCCAGATTTTTGGAACTCAATTATCCATCTAGATGATGATACAAAGATGTAGAAACAATACTCAAAGCAGACATAGCAGTTTTTAATCCAGCGGTCACAGTGGCAATGATACACTTGCCAGAAAATTCCCGAGATGTGGTCATGGCTATGTTTCTGCTAATCTGGGCTCCTGCCACTTTTTAAAATTTGCTCCCTAAATCGTCCATCATTTCTGTTGGAAACAGAATATCCTTCTACCAATTCTCTTTTCTGCCCTCGTCAACCAAACTTAGTTTCTGTTTTGTGTGTTTATGTGTGCTCAAATTGTTTTACTCTTTGCGACCCCATGGACTGTAGTTTGCCAGGCTCCTCTGTCCGTGGAATTTTCCAGGCAAGAATACTGAAGTGGGTTCCCATTTCCTACTCCAGGGAATCTTCTCCATCCAGGGATCCAACCTGCTACCTCAGCATTGCGAGGTGGATTCTTCTTCAATGTGCCACTGGGAAAGCCGTCTCTGTTGTTTGCAGTCAAAAACCCTGATGATATATTTGGATATGCACAACAGTGGAGATGAAGTCTATGGTTTCCATGGCCCACTAAACACTAAACTTCATATGAAAAATAGAGGAGCTCAGGAAGAAGTGAGCGAGAGCCATGTTGAGCAATGCTTTCCTCCTGAATCAAATGCTACTGGAAGCAGAAATCAGAAATAAGTACTGTTCACTGGAAGCCCACGTCTAAGATGGCTCAGTGAGTCAATGAGAGAGGTCTCCTTATGCAGAAAGAGCTTAGTAGAGACGCCTAACTTCTGTGTGCTTCCTTTCCTACATCTGTAGAGATGATAATCTGTACTTTACAAGGTTTTGAGAGCCATAAATCCCCCACTAGATTTGTGGGGCAGGCATCATGCATATCTTGTTCACTGTTGTGTCCTTAACACTATCAATGCCTCAGACTTGGTAGACACTCTGTAGATATTTCTTGAACAAATTAATAAAATAATGTTTGTAAATCTCTTAATTAGTCCACTGTGAAAAATGTGACAAGATTATTAGGATCACAAGAAAAATAATTTTTTTTATTTCTTTATTTTTGTACCTATAAGAAAGGTTGGGTGCTCATTAAACTTACTGTGATAATCACTTCATGATGTAGGTAAGTCAAATCATTATGCTATATACCTTAAACTTAAGTAGTCTGTATGTCAACTATATCTCAATAAAACAGAAAGAAAAAATGATTAGGATCATACGGTGCAGCTCCAGGACTATCACTCAAGTGTGATAAATCTCCAGGATCAGGATACCTTTCAAGCAAGATTCCTGCTTTTGAGAAAGGGCTTCATAAAAGTCAGACCTTTTCACTAGATTTTGTAGACAACAATGATTTGTGTTTATATTATGACAAGTAATTCTAGCTGCTGTAACACATCTCAGTGACTTGACAACAACAACAACAACAAAAACAAACAAAACATTTATTTCCAGCTCAGAAAAAGTCTGATACAGTCAGATGATGCTCCTGGGCAGAGTGCCTTTTATGGTGACTCAGGCAGGAATCTAAACTACTTCCATCACGTGGCTCTGTCATCTTGGAGGACTTCTAGCCACACAGCTAGGGAACAAAATAGCACAGAGAATGGCACAGTGTATTAATTAGGGTGTTGCATAGGAACAGAACCAGTAAGATGCATGCATATAGAAAAAGATTTATTTTAAGGAATTAGCTCACGTAATTACAGAGTCTGGCAATTCCAAAATCTTCAGGGTGGGTGGATTGGAGACTAGGGAAGAGGTGATGCTACAGACCATCTGCTGATAGAATTTCCTTCTGCTTGGGGGAGACCAGTCTTGTGTTTCACTAAGGCCTTCCACTAATAGGATGAAACCCACTCACATTATGGAGGGCAATCTGCTTTGCTCAAAGCCCATTAATTTAAATGTTAATCTCATCCAAAAATATGCTAACAGAAACATCCAGGATAATGTTCAACACATATCTGGGAAATGTGGCCTGATGAAGTTGATACATAAGATTAACCATCACACACAGTCTACTCTGTTGTCAGACCTGGAAGTACTGTGTATCATTTCTGACCACACTCAACTGGCCATAACTCATTCTAAGGCCTCAATCTACCCATAAAGGGAGGCAGGGAATATAATTGTCCCATGTGTCTAGGAAGTGGAAACTGGGTCAGTGAACATCTAGCTGGTCTCTGCCACAGTGGGTTTTCAGCGTAAGGATCCCTGACCTAGGAAAGAACAATCCCAGAAGAACTGTGAGGATGCCCAACAAACTGCCAAAGAAAGTAGAGGGTGGCAGAGTGCAAGATTCCCTGGGAACTCAGAGCAGAGGGCAAACCAAGACACAGTGACCAAATCCATTACCAGGAATATCATTTTAAAAACCCAGTGGAATAAAAAATAATTTTAAGCTTTGGCCAATAGCCTATGTTGAATAATCTTTGGAGTAACATAACTATGAAAACCACCACAGTAGAAAATGTATTACTCTGTTTTAGGTTTGTTTGTTTTCCCCAATTCTTAGTGCATGGGAAGTCCCCTAGGAGAACTAACTTTGACACAGACATCTTTCCTCAATATGGAAGCCAGGAGGTCAAGAGATGGTTAAAAAGCTGTGTTTAAAGGGAAAGCTGATTCCAGACTTAATGGGACTGTAATAAGAATACAAGAAAAATATGAGTCACAAATTTCCACTATTGCAAAATGCCTGTTGTTCAAAAGAAGGATGATATAGTGGAATGGAGAAGGAAATGGCTCCACTCCAGTATTCTTTACTGGAAAATTCCATGGACAAGGGAGCCTGGTGGGCTACAGTTCACGCAGTTTCAAAGAGTCGGACATGGCTAAGCATGCACTCACGTTCTATATAGTGGAAAGGGAACATGTCTTCTAAAAAGACAGACTTTAGAACCAGAGTTCTACCACATTATACAAATTTCTTAAAATTTATAAATCTTACTTATTATTTTTTTAATTTTTAAATTAATTTTTAAATTGAAGGACAATTGCTTTACAGAATTTTGTTGGCTTCTGCCATAGGTATACTCATATATACTTATTATTACTTTTTATGTGGAGATTTTTTAAAAACAAACATATCTACAAAAGAACCACACAGCACATGGTTCAGACTTGAAGTTTCATAGGAATGTATTGCTTTTAAAGAACTAGGCATTCAACCAAATGCTTGGCATATTTTATCTCATTTAACCATCACAATATCTTCATGAAACTAAAATTGATATTGGTCACATTTTCCAGATGTGAAAAAAAAAATCAGGAGAGATTTAGTACCTGGCCCAAAGTCACACAGCTAATAAATTATATAGGCAAGATTTGAACCCACTCAGTATGATTTCAGAGCTTGTACTTTTAAATATATAATGCATGTAATGGATAATTTAGGGCATAGATATACTGCAACACCGGTTCAGAATACATGCATATATTGCTAGAACAGAACAGGGAGCCCAGAAACAGAACAAAGACTGGTTTAGGAAATATAATACAGGTAGCATTTCAAATTAGAAGAAACTATATGACCTATTCAATAAAATGCATAGGAATAATTGACTACCAATTTATTAAATTTAAATGAAGTGTCTATTTAAAGTTAAATTAAAATAAAAAGTTTAACAAAAATATATTGAAGAAAAATCAGTTATTGATTGCAGTAGATTTGCTTAATGAAATGAAATTGAGAAGACCATTATCTTAGGAAAAATCAAAATAAATATGACTACCTAAAAAGAGGGCGATAATCTATTTGGAAAATTAAAATGAGTCACATGTGAGTCACCACAATATACATAATCCAATAATCTGAAAGCTTTCAGAGGACATGAAACAAATGAACAAAGAAATAAATAATATAAGGAGCCCTACAAAATCAATTTAGAAAGTCAAACAACTCAATAGAAATATGGTCAAATGATATAGTAAGGAAATTCACTGGAGAAATATTAATGGTTAGCGAATATTTAAAAGGTGCAAACTCCTTCAATAGTAAAAGAAGAAGATTTAAAACAGCAAGATTCTATTTTCCACTTTTGTGTGCAAAAATGAAAAAAAAAATTGATTACCTCTAGTATTACCTCATTTGTATACTTTGATGGCAGAATAAACTGATAAAGCCTTTTTTGGAGCATTATTTGACAACCTTTAAAAAAGGATGACCCAGAAATTTCACTTTTAGAAATTGAAACTTCAGAAATACTTGTGCAGAAATACAGTATAAATACTTCTTTATACTGTGTATAAAGAAATGTGTGAGAGGCTATTTATTGCTTTATTGTTCATAATTGTAGAAAATAGACACAATTTACATGCTCATCAACTGGAAAATGGTTAAACAAATTATGGTCTAAATAGACAGTGGATGATCACATAGTCTTTGCGAAGAATGAGGTAGAACTATGTATGTTGATCTGGAAAGTGTTCATCATATATTCCTAAGTAAAAAATAAAAACTATCACCGAACAGTATAAAACACTCAGTTGCTACCGTAAGGGAGTGAAATTTGAAAATGGGGGAAAGACATATTTTCTATACATATATGTGTGTGCTAGTCGCACAGTTGTGTCCAACTTTTTGCAATCCCATGGACTATATATAGCCTGCCTGGCTCCTCTGTCCATGTAATTCTATAGACAAGAATACTAGACTGGGTTGCATTCCTTTCTCCAGGGGATCATCTCCACACAGGGATCAAACCCAGGTCTCCTGCATTGCAGGCAGATTCTTTATCGTCTGAGCCACCAGGGAAGCCCATACATATATGTACTTTTTTCAAAGAAGACATTTGAAATGTATACAAAGTCATTAGAAAGATTCAAATATAACTTATTATATTTCTGGATTCCTTGTTCTGTGATTATTTTTCGGGGGCTGAACTGAGGAAAGAGGGCTATTGAAGGCTGGGAGTATGTTTTTAATTTTATGTTTTCTACTTTAAATTTTTGCAGGAAGTATGTTAATTTTGTAATAAAAATCAGAGAAAAACAAAATGTAAAAGAAATAGACCCAAAAAATAGCATCACTAACGTTGGCAGCTCTTACTGTTTTCTCTTTAATCTCTGTCGCTACAAATAGGAAGAATGATAGAGAATATTTAGAACCTGAACACACTTCAATTAGCCAAGCTAGATGGTATTTATTCTAAGGCATTCAGGGAATATGAAGATATTACTGCAAAGCTATTAGCTATTATATTTTAGTTCTTCAGAAAGATAAAGGAAACTCTCAAAAATGAGAAAGGTCACCCTTCTACTCAAAATGAAAAAAAAGAGTGACCTTGAGTTTACAGGCTGGACATTTTTAAGTCTGTTTTTATCACTGGAAATATCTTAGAGAAGATCCTTAAACAAGTAGAAACATAGCTGCCAGGATAAAAATGAAGTTCTAGGGGTGTTCAGGAAAGGGGTGACATCATAACGAAGTCACACTCAGATGGGTGGGACGGCTGGTCCCTTGAAGGTGCTCTGAGCAGGGACAAACACACCAGGGTGGAATTAGGTGAGCGGGTCACATCGACTTGCTGCTTTGAGCACATGGGGTGTGATCTGGACTCAGTCCCAGAAACCCAGCTCACCTGGCATAAGTCAGAAGGGGTGGGTGTTGGCTCTCTCAACCATAACTTCCAGCTGGATCCAGCTTATAAAGAGGCTGACTGTCTTTAGCTTTTCATCCTTCGGGGTCAACTCCATTTTCAGTCATGTTTTTTTCCTGTGGGTCCTCAGGCTTCAAGGTCAGCAAAAACAAAGCCCTTCTGAAGATCACTCCCAGGATGAGCTTTGGTCACCTCTCTGGAAGTCACTGACCAGTTTTCAATGACGCTTGGGTGGTATATTACTCTAATAGCTATTTGTGAAACCATTGGCTGACTCAGCTTCACAAGGACCTTACACCCCAAGATGGGGCAGTTGCCTCCAATAAAAATTGGAACAATGTTGGAAAAGGGGTAAGTGGATGCTAGGTGAACAACAAATGTCCACTCCTATCATGTTGGACAAATCACCAAAAATACCTGAGTTTCAGCTTTCTCATCTGTATAAAGGGTATAAAATGCCCATCACATGAAACTATCAAGAGGATTAAATAAATGAAAGCATTTGTAATTCAGAGAGCACTGTGCAAACAGAAGATATTAATATCACTATTAACCCTGAATAACAGGAAGAAAAAACTAAATGAGCCAAGATGAAAAAAGTGAGAGAAATGAATCCAGGAAAAGGTATGTCATTCACAAGAGAAATGAATACGGCAGTGGAAAAAAAAAAAAAAAAACCTGGGCCATAAATGAAGGAGGAACACATCAATCTGCTGAAGAATTACTCCTGGCATTGGCACAGAAAATAACTGTCTGGAACTGGTAGCCAGGTCAATCTCAGTGTCCTGAGGATGAAGGGGAGAGTTCTGTCTTGGCAGTGGTCGTGGGGAGCAGCAGCCACAAACAGCGGTGGGAACTCAGAACAAGCTCTGCAGACAGAAGTTAGCATTCTTCCGTAGACAAGAAAAATGCTCAACTGTCTTCTCAGAATGTAAATAAAGGCTTCCTCGGCCTGCCTCTGTTCCCTGGCTCCCCGAATGGCCTTGTCGGCACTACACACATTTGGAAAGATAAAGGCATTAAGGTTTGTTTTATGAAAAGCAAACATTTGTCCAGCAGTTAACTCATTAAGGACAGCGTGGGCAGGCTCATTAGATAACGCTTGTTTCTCCAGAGGGAATAGGTCTTTGCACTCCCGCGGTAGGATGGTGTCTTTGCAGAGTGGCAGCTTTGAAGGCCAACATCTGGTTTACATCTCACGTCTGCCAAACCCTTGCTAAGCGCTTCAAGACCTCTGTGCTCCATCGTCCTTATCTTTAGAATGGGGTAGGACAGATACTGGCTTTACCAGCGTGATGTGAAGGTTCAACACATCCACACATAAAAACTCCTCAAGTGCAAGCAACAAATATTAGCCAAGATCATTACTATCATAACTAATAGATATCATATTAATTAAGAGGATTGTCTGTCTATGCAGATGTGAAATCAAGGTTGCAATGAGACCCAAAATGTCCTTTTGGTTTCCTTATCTCCTAAAGTGAAAGCTTCCTGAGAAGGAAGATAAGAAAAATGACCACTTATTAAGATCCATGAGGGCAAGACCATATCGGTCCTGCCTATCTCTCCATTCCTACCACATAGAATAGTGTACATATTAGGTGCTCAGTATGCTGTATGACAAGCAATTGCACGTGACTTGCTTTAATTATTCCTTATAATACCAAACGGCTTCCCTGGTTGGTCAGATAATACAAAAATGTAGACGCTAATCGTGCTTCTGCACATAATCCAAATAAAACAAGAGCACTTTAAGAGAAGCACAAATCTGACCTGGTGGCCCTGAAAAGCAACACGAATCCTTACGGAGAGTTGTATTAGGGTGGGAGCAGGGTAGGGGCGTAACGGAGGGCTTACGTTGCACAGCCCCACAGACTCTGTCTCTGTAATTAAACCCGGCTCATCAAGGAACTGAGCAGCTCCTCTCCCTCTCCACATCACCCCACTCTCTGCCACCTGGCATTCCCTAGCCCTCCCCTCTCTCCATTTGCAAATCTTTCTCCCCCTGCAGTAGTCTAATAGTTTTCTATTTTTTTCCCCACACACAAAAAAATCTTTTCATGTATACAATATATTAAATTACTTTCACATGAAACAATAATACAATCCCCAATGTTTAAGTTCACTGTGGATTAAATGAAAGCCCTGCTTCAGTCTCCCCCCAAGACTGTGGCCTTTCATTTCCATTTGCCTTGCTCACACTTTCTTCTCTACATGCTTTCTGATTGCAAAGAAAATAGATCCCTCCGATTCCACAGATCTCCATCCTGAAGCTTGTCCTTTGTTTCTTCTCCACATAAGTTAACTCTCACCACCACCGTGAATCTGCTGGTTCCTCTAAAGTCACCAGGTTCCCCCAGTTTGCTCCTGTATCTTCCTTTCTATGCTCATCATCAGAAAATGGTAGTTCCTTTTAAGTATCAGGACTTCTCTCCCTTGAAAACTTTTCATTTTGGAGTGATTCGTTCTTCATTGTCTCCTTGGAGCCATTTATAATAGATTTAAAACTTTATCCATTAAATGAATTCATTCACAGTTCCTGCAATACACGTTATTAAGACAAGGTTTTTAAAAACAAATGCCCTAGGCTTTCCTTATAACAAAGATTTCGTCTTGTCTGCAGCCACTGCCTCAATTGATTTTGATTCCAAGACAAAAGTCTTCCTTACTATTTGGCTTTATTTATCAACCTTTTCTGTGAAATGGTAATGAAAACCACGTATTTACATAGACAAATGGATTTCTTCAAATTTCTCATGCTTTTCAACCTGTGTATTCCATTACTCACTTGCTCCACAATTTGGATTTCTCCCCAGTTAGAATTCCCTGCTTGTCAGTAAGGTTGAACTATGATAAAGTGAAAATGAAAATGAAGTCTCTCAGTCGTGCCCAACTCTTTGCAACCGCAAGGACTGTAGGCTACCAGGCTCCTCCATCCATGGTATTTTCCTAGCAAGAGTACTGGAGTGGGCTGACATTTACTTCTCCAGGGGATCTTCCCAACCCAGGGATCGAACCTGGGTCTTCCGCATTGCAGACAGGCGCTTTACCATTTGAGGGAGCTATGACAAAAGACACTGAAAATTCAGAGGTTTTTCATTGCTGCAATTTTTTTTTTGAACATTAAATCAATGAAATTTATACCTAAGGGAAGTTCCACCCTCACTCCCCCAAAATTCTCTGATATGAGTAAGGAGTGACACAGGCTAAAGCTGTCCCCACATTCTTTGCATTTATAGGGGTTGCTTGATACATGAATTGCCAGCATTACATGGGAATTCTGAAATGTTGATCGATGTTTGAGCTCTGTCTAAAGGACTTTCTACAGTCATTACATTTGTAGGACTTTTCTCCACCATGAATTCTCTCATTCTAGGCCAGGTTGGAAGCATGGCTAAAGATCTTGCCTGCTCATAGTCCTGACTCCATGCTTGGAAGAATGAAACTCACAAATTTCATCTTCATTATTAGTTCTTTGGTACCTAGCAAGGTCTGAGCACTTGCTAAAACTTTTGTATATCGGTTACATTCATAGGCTTCATCCATGATATGAATTTTTCAATAGAGAATAGAATTCAATAGCCAATAGAATTTTTCAATTGGCTAAAATTCAGCATTGGCTAAAAGCCTTCTTGCATTTATCACATCCACAGCATTTTTCTCTAGTGTATAGTCCTTGATGTTGAGTAAGTAAGAGCCATGGCTAAACAATCTCCCTGCTGCTGCTGCTGCTGCTGCATCGCTTCAGTCGTGTCCGACTCTGTACGACTCCATGGACTGCAGCCTACCAGGCTTCTCCGTCCATGGGATTCTCCAGGCAAGAACACTGGAGTGGGTTGCCATTTCCTTCTCCAATGCATGAAAGTGGAAAGTGGAAGTGAAGTCGCTCAGTCGTGTCCAACTCTTAGCGACCCCATGGACTGCAGCCTACCAGGCTCCTCCATCCATGGGATTTTCCAGGCAACAGTACTGGAGTGGGTACCATTGCCTTCTCCCAAACAATCTCCCTACACTCATTATATTCACAAATTTTTATTCCATTATGAATTCTGTGGTGTTGATAAGATTTTGAACATTGATGAAGGCCATCCAGTAATCTTTATTCTCCAAGTATGAAATTACCCCAAAGTATGAAATTACTGTCCCTTCTAGAAAAACGGTACTGATGAACCTATTTGCAGGGCAGAAATAGAGATGCAGCCATAGCAAATAGACTTGTGGACACAGCAGGGGATGAAGAGGGAGCGACAGATTGAGCGAGTAGCATTAACATATATACACTGCCACGTGTAAAGCAGATAGCTAGTGGGAAGCTGTTGCATACCACAGGGAGCTCAGCTCGGTGCTCTGTGATGACCTAGGCAGGTAGGGTGGGGGGTGGTAGGAGGGAGGCTCAAGAGTGAGGGGGCATATGTATACACGTAACTGACTCACTTCATCGTGCAGCAGAAACTAACACAACGTTGTAAAGTAATTATACTCCAAACAAATAAAAAAGTGGGGGGGGAAAGAAACTACTGTTCCTAAACAAAAGAACTCAATCCTTTTCAAAACTTTTCACTCTGTTTCAAGATTTTTCTTCTTCTTTTTTCTTAAATCTGTTTATTTTTTGGCCCCGACATGCAGTCTCTAAGATCTTTGTTCCCCAACCAGTAGTTGAACCTGAGCCCTTGGCAGTGAGAGCATGGAGTCTTAACCACTGGACCACCAGGGAATTCCCTCAAAATTGTCATTCTTACACAGACAATTTAATGCTTCATTGAGAAGAGATTTATTTTGAAATTTTGATTAGGTGGATGATATTTATGTATCCTCCTTGTGGGAAAATGCTATTGGACAAAAAGAAACAACTTCAGATGAATGCATCCCCCAAACTTGTTATATTTGTAAGTTTTTTTGTCAACGAAATTCTGTCAGTGCTACCTCTGTCCTCAAATTGATCATCCCCTTCCCATTTTCACTTGAACAAAACTATGTCAAAACTTAGTATGACTTGTAAGATGTATCCATCATTAACTTCCTGCATAATCCTTGATGAATGTCTCCCTTTGGAGTTCACCTATTTGCGTCACAGCCCGACTGCTTCCCTCTTTGTCAATGGCTGGCTCCACAAATTGTGTTTCCAATAGAACCCAGAATCAGAACTGAAAACTCACAGCTGCCACGATGGGCAGAACAACAATGTCCACGCCCTGACCCTTGGAACGTGTGACTGTGCTGGATGGCACAGCTAATAGCACTTTGTAGATATGACTAAGTTAATAACCTTGAAATGGGGAGATTTTCTAGAATTATCTGGGTGGGCCCAACGTAATGACATGGGTCCATAAAAGTCAAAGAGGGAGGCAGAAGAGGAGAGAGGGAGGGAGATGTGAGTACAGAAGAAAGGCCAGAGTGATGGGATGGAAGAAGGCCTTCTGTCTGCTGTAGCTGGCTTTGAAGGTGGAGGAGACAGGCCATCAGCATTTGAAGTCTGGGAAAAACCAAGAAACACATTCTCTCTTAAATCCTCCCAAATGAAACACAGCCCTGCCAATGTTTGCCTTTAGCCCAGTGAAACTCTTCTTAGACTTCCAAACTGCAGGCCTATAAGATAATAAGGTTGTGTTGCTTAAAGCCCCTAAGTTTTGGGTCATTGTCAAGAGAAGCAATGGAACAGTAACACAGCAGCAGTGACCATCAACCCTGCAGCCATGACGGTACACAGAGCAGGGCCATCTCTCCACGGTGGTCTATGGCGGATACGGGATCATGCCTCTCTAGTCTCCATTCAAGGGAGAACCTGCTGGGCCGACAGCCTGGTGCTATAGCACCTTTGGACCCACCACGGTATCAACAGGGCTTTGGACCCACTGCAGCCCGCCCTGGGTTGCTCCCAGCCAATGTGTATGGTGCGGGTACTTGAGCCCAGACATTCCTGACCAACAAAGGACTCTTCTCATGGGCAGCCTTTGGTCTGGGTCTCCCATCACCTGGCCAAGTTTCCTTCAGAGCTATACTGTAGACTGAAGCTCTTATTCAATCCTCCTTCCTTCCCATTCTTTCTTCACAGAGGTCAAACCTCCCTTCTGTTCTTCCTGCTTCCTCTCTTATCTCTTTTATTGCACAGGCATTTCCTAAGAAGTCTCTGTCCTTCTAATTCCATCTTGCTGTCTGCTTCTTGGAAGATGTGAAATGACACATATAACCCCCAGCTGCAAATCTCCCATGTGCTTGTAGTTGGCCGTGAAAAAGTTCCTACTTGCTTCCTTCTGGCTCACCAGTGCCCCTTCATATCTTTCTTAAACAATGTAACCTGGTCTCTCCTGGTTTCTTTAATATTCCTCTCCATCTCTCACCCTGTGGAATCCATACAAAGCCCAATAGCTGATTATGTAGGCAAAAAATCCTTGTTCACTTTCGGTATTGTTTTGAGGAATGTGTGTGTGTGTGGAGGGGGCAGGATGCAAGTAGTCATAATCTAATATCTTTCCTTTTTTCTCTGTCACATGAAGATAAGGGATCCAAGGCTCAGAAAGGTTGAGTACCGTGGCCAAGGTCACACACTGAGCATATGAGGAAATCATGTTCAATTTCAGCTCCTGCTGACTGCAGAACTCATGCTATTTCAACAAAACTGTGTAGCACTCTTGTGTGCGAGTATATTTGTGGGGATGCCCATGGGCTTTTTCAGTAGCATTTGGAAGAGCAGTGGGGAGAATTGTACAGAGACCTCATTAGCATGAGGAACAGGAGAGCCTCCTGGGGAAACTCTCGTTCCCATGTAGAGTCAAGTGCGCAGATGTAATCCAAGCTCAGTAGGGTTAGCATAAAGGGAGAGTTTGAACCCACAATGAGATCCCACGGTCGTGTCCATGGTCTGCCGTCTGTCTCAGCCCCCAGGGACTCACACTTGAGTCCTGGGAAGAAGGAATTATAACAAGCAAGCTGTTTTTCAATATATTAATAAAGATGAGAACACCCGTGTTAGCCTATCCAGTTTTATAAAACAAAGAAGAAAGATATTCAGGACACAGACACCGTGTTGAAAATGTTAATTATAAATAAAGCCCCTCTCAATGCAGCTAGAAGAGAGATAAGGCTGGAATGGGCTGAAAAGTCAGTTCCTGCAAAAGGCAAATTACAAATAAGACAGGACTGGGAGGGGCCCAAGAGGCTAGCAAGGAAAATACCTAAGGGAGCAGCTGCTCACTGGTCCTGCAGTGCTGACACCAAGGTTAGGCTCGAGAATATTTAGTGCCCTACAGATGCTCGCTACACTCTGGAAGCAACAAAGAATCGTTCTATATGTGTGCTTTCCTCCTGCTTTTTTTCTCATTTAAAAGGGAGGTTGTGCATCCTAGAAATTGAGACTGTTGTTTTTGCTCTCAATTCCCAGCTTCTCATAATGCCTACCAAGTGGACTATATTTAATAAATAAATTGGAAGCTACTCTATTTAAAACTAAAGTAGCACATATGCACTCCAGAAATTTGGAAATTAAAGGAGAAAAGAGGGGAAAAAAATAAAGAAAAAGGGGACCATTCCCACTCCCAAGTGCCTGCACTAAAAAAAAGTATACAATTTTCCAGTTGGTCCTAAAACCTGTGCATATGCCTTTGTTATCTCATGGCTGGGGTCATCCCTGAGATTCTACACTGGTTGTTCAGAAGGATCAGCCCCTCAAACCATTTACTGGGGTGAGAGGGAACATCGGGAAACATTTGAGCAAAGACAGTGCCCTCAAAGATCTTTTGGAGGATCCAATAAATTCACTGCTTGATTTATTCTTTTTTCATCCCCAGTGTTAACGTCTATCTAGGTCTTCTCTTACCACCATCTCTAATTCACTGGACTCCAAAGTGGATGCGTGAAACAATTCATCGATAACTAGGAAGTTCTATTTCTTCTTTTCTTCTTATCCTTTAGAATTTTTGACTTAATTGAGAAACAAATAGTCCTATAGTTGGTGTACATGCTCAAAAAATTTTTGCTGATGGAGGATAGATGAAAAAAAGGTTGGAAACTTGATTTAGTCTCCCGTATTTTGAGCTTTCCAGTTCTTTTAAGTTTATTAATTTCTTCACTCATTCATTCATCAAATATTCATCCAGTGCCTACTATGTGCTATGCTTTGTCCAGGCATGTGAATACAACATTAAAATTGGAAATTTCCTTGCCCCCTTAGAACTTACTTGGCTTAATAGGCAGTAAAAAATTATTTAAAGTTATTTATATAGTAACAGATACAATGGGCTTCCCTGATGGCTCAGATGGTAAAGAATCCACTTGCAATGTAGGAAATTTGGGTTCAATCCCTGGGTTGGGAAGATCCTCTGGAGAAGGGTTAGGCTACCCACTCCAGTATTCTTGCCTGGAGAATCCCATCGACAGAGGAGCCTAGCAGAATACAGTCCATGGGGTCACAGAGTCAGACACAGCTGAGTGACTTTCACTTTCCACTTTCCTTTCCTAACAATACACTTAAAAAATCAAGCAGGTCGAGGAGCTCGGGATGTTGGCAGATGCTATTTTAGAAAAGATGGTCAGGGCACATCTCTCTGAGAAGATGGCATTCAAGCACAAGTTTTAAATAAAGTAAGGGCGTGAGCCAAGTAAGGACTGGATAGGCTGCTGTAACAAAGAGACCCCACAAAACAGCTGCCTAAATAAGATAGGTATTTATTTCTCTCTCACCCAACAGACTAAAGATAAGTAATTCAGAGCCAATAGGATAGGGATCTGGAAACTTTCTCTGGCTTATCTGCCATCTCCATCTCTTTAGTGAGCTGCTGCTGCTACTGCTGCTAAGTCGCCTCAGTCGTGTCCAACTCTGTGCGACCCCATAGACGGCCTCCTACCAGGCCCCGCCGTCCCTGGGATTCTCCAGGCAAGAACATTGGAGTGGGGTGCCATTTCCTTCTCCAATGCGTGAAAGTGAAGCCGCTCAGTCGTGTCTGACTCTTAGTGACCTTCCAGGCTCCTCCGTCCATGGGATTTTCCAGGCAAGAGTACTAGTGAGCAGGAGTCAGTAAATCATGATCCACTCGTGGGCAAATGCCAGTCCATTGTCTGTTTTCATCAACAAAGTTTTATTGGAACACAGCCATGCCCACCTGTTTACATATTGTCTTGGCTTCCTTCATGCTCCAGGTAGAGCTAAGTAGTTGCAACAGAGAACACATGGTTCATAAAGCCAAAAATATTTCCTATCTGCCGCTACACTGAAAAAGTTTGCAGATCCCTGCTTTAGCTTATTGTTCAGAGCACACATTTTAAGGGTCACCTTTCCCGTTCGTTAAGCAGTGAGTTTCACCCATGCAGGAAAGATCAAGCAGAGAATGGTGTAGGCCGTTTCCCTGGTTCCTCACTGTCAAGGTCATACAGAATGGCAGGAGCATACAGTAGATTCTGTAGCCCCGAAATCCCTTCTCCATCTCTTACATTAGGGAATTTTGTGTCGTGACCCCATCAGACTCATCACCCTTGGAAACACCCTAACTCCACACACTGGTCCCCCCTCCTCACTGCTGTGTAGTCTACAAGCCCCAGGGAAAAGCCCAGCTGAGGGGCAAAGGAGCTCCTGGTGTGCCTGTTACCCCACCAGTGTAGGAGGGGCCACAACACACTGAACGCTGAGCTACGAAGCCCATAAACAATCTGCTTGCTGTAATGACAAAGTCCCAGCAGGCCAGTCTAGGAGGCGGCCAGCAGGGCAGGAAAGTTGGTGGGGATAGGGGGCAAGGGCGGGGGCAGACCTACCTGAAGCCCTGCCTCCAGCCAGCAAGCACTACAGCCCTGGGCCCACATGGCCCTCTGGCTTCACAGCGACCAACGATAGTGTGAGTTGCACTGACAGATGGCACCAGCACCATTTTGGCCAAAGGCCCATTAGAAGAACGTGGGTCTGCACTGTGTCAAGATTTCACAAAGAGAGAAAGACCGAAATAGCCTTTTCTTTCCATCCCCTGTATTTGTGAAGTTTGTCAAAAGTGAAGCAACTCAAATAACATCATGATTTGTGGCTGTGAAGTCTGATATCATTGTATCTCATTGTCAGGCAGTGTTTAAAATCACAGATAAAATAAAGAGCATGAGGCTTGAAATATGCCACATAGATTATTTTAAGAGGCTGTGGTGCTTTCTCCAAAGTTTTGGGGAGCCAGAGCATCTTGCATCTTATAGCCTGTGTTATTTCAGGATTCTCCTGCCTTCCTACCATGAGCTTAGTGTCAAATTAGAACAGTACATAATTAAAACCTGAAGAATGAAGCTGTGATGTGAGATGTTATTGTACCTGGGACTTCATAATCCCTTAATCTAAAAGTGTCTAGCTTGGGTCTCTGTGCTAATCACACAATATGAAAGGTTGCACTCCAGGAACCAGTTGCACTGTGTTCATTGTGGTGAAATGAGAGGGGAGAACTGGTAGAAGATTATAGGGAAAGGAAAGGGTGGAGTGTGGGGCAACACCGCCCCCCACACTTCCCGTTACTAAGAGTCAGAGTGTAAGGAAGCAAAGGTGCCTCAGACAAACAGGGCTGATGGACCTCCAGAGCTGGGAATCCTCTACCTTCCTCTAAGTCCCTCCCCGTAGCTGCTCCTTGCTGGCACCGCACCCTCCCCCATGGTTTCTCTACTTCCCATACCACATCCATACTTGGGAAAACCACGAATATGGTTTGTTCTAAGAAAAGTATGACTGATAAGAGCTCACTGTGTACCAACCCTGACCATCTGCTTTTTAACAAGGATGAAAGGTAGACTCTGGTGCTGCGGAAGGGAAGATATTCCAAAGCCATGAGGGAGAGGCTGGGGTTGGGGTAGGGTACATCTTCCAATGCCGCTGTGGATGGCTGCCTCCTGCATCCTCAAGCCGTGGTGTTCAGCGAGACACCCAGAATTCTGAAGAGCTCAGGGAGGGGAAATTAAATAAAGGGAGCCTGGGAGAGGGATCCTATCCCAAGAGAGGGGGGAAAAAAGAATGGATTTTTCTTAAAAGATTTTATGGTACAAAGGTAAGAATGCTTGATAACAGCCTCTGTGGAAAATAGTTCGGTAATTTTTTTTTCTTTTTAATTTATTTTTTATTGAAGGATAATTGCTTTACAGAATTTTGTTGTTTTCTGTCAAACCTCAACATGAATCAGCCATAGGTATGCATATATCCCCTCCCTCTTGAACCTTCCTCCCATCTCCCTCCCCATCCCACACCTCCAGGTTCATAGAGAGCCCTTTTTTGAGTTTCCTGAGCCATACAGAAAATTCCCATTGGCTATCTATTTTACATATGGTAATATAAGTTTCCATGTTACTCCTTCCATACATCTCACCCTCTCCTCCCCTCTCCCCATGTCCATAAGTTTATTCTCTATGTCTGCTTCTCCATTGCTGCCCTGTAGATAAATTCTTCAGAATCATTTTTCTAGATTCTGTATATGTGCATTCAGTTCAGTTCAGTCGCTCAGTCGTGTCCGACTCTTTGCAACCCCATGAATCGCAGCACGCCAGGCCTCCCTGTCCATCACCAACTCCCAGAGTTCACCCAGACTCACGTCCATCGAGTCAGTGATGCCATCCAGCCATCTCATCCTCTGTTGTCCCCTTCTCCTCCTGCCCCCAATCCCTCCCAGCATCAGATTCTTTTCCAATGAGTCAACTCTTCGCATGAGGTGGCCAAAGTACTGGAGTTTCAGCCTCAGCATCATTCCCTTCAAAGAAATCCCAGGGCTGATCTCCTTCAGAATGGACTGGTTGGATCTCCTTGCAGTCCAAGGGACTCTCAAGAGTCTTCTCCAACACCACAGTTCAAAAGCATCAGTTCTTTGGCGCTCAGCCTTCTTCACAGTCCAACTCTCACATCCATACATGACCACAGGAAAAACTATAGCCTTGACTAGACGGACCTTTGTTGGCAAAGTAGTGTCTCTGCTTTTGAATATGCTATCTAGGTTGGTCATAACTTTCCTTCCGAGGAGTAAGCGTCTTTTAATTTCATTTTAATTTCATGGCTGCAGTCACCATCTGCAGTGGTTTTGGAGCCCCAAAAAATAAAGTCTGACACTGTTACCACTGTTTTCCCATCTATTTTCCATGAAGTGATGGGACCGGATGCCATGATCTTTGTTTTCTGAATGTTGAGCTTTAAGCCAACGTTTTCACTCTCCACTTTCACTTTCATCAAAAGGCTTTTTAGTTCCTCTTCACTTTCTGCCATAAGGGTGGTGTCATCTGCATATCTGAGGTTATTGATAATTCTCCTGGCAATCTTGATTCCAGCATGATGTACTCTGCATATAAGTTAAATAAGCAGGGTGATAGTATACAGCCTTAGAATACTATATTTATCTTTCTCTTTCTGACTCACTTCACTCTGTATAATAGGTTCTAGGTTCATCCACTTCATCAGAACTGACTCAGATGTGTTCCTTTTTATGGCTGAGTGATATTCCACTGTGTATATGTACCACAACTTCTTCATCCATTCATCTGTTGATGGACATCTAGGTTGCTTCCATGTTCTAGCTATTGTAAATAGTGCTGCAATGGGATACATGTGTCTTTTTCAATCTTGGTTTCCTCAGGGTATATGCCTAGGAGTGGGATTGTTGGGTCATAAGTGGTTTTATTCCTAGTTTTTTAAAGGAATCTCCATACTGCCTTCCAAAGTGGCTATATCAATTTACATTTCCACCAACAATGCAAGAGTGTTCCCTTTTCTACACACCCTCTCCAGCATTTATTATTTGTAGATTTTTTGACGATGGCCATTCTCACTAGTGTGAGGTGATATCTTATTGTGGTTTCAATTTGTATTTCTCTAATAATGAGCAATGTTGAGCATCTTTTCATGTGTTTGTTAGCCATCTGTTGTCTTCTTTGGAGAAATGTCTGTTTAGGTCTTTTCCCCACTTTTTGATTGGGTTGTTCGTTTTTCTGGTATTGAGTTGTATGAGCTGCTTGTATATTTTGGAAATTAATCCTTTGTCAGTTGTTTCATTTGCTTTTATTTTCTCCCATTCTGAGGGTTGTCTTTTCATGTAGCTTATAGTTTCCTTTGCTGTGGAAAAGCTTTTAAGTTTAATCAGGTCCCACTTGTTTACTTTTGTTTTTATTTCCATTACTCTAGGAGGTGGGTCATAGACGATCTTGCTTTGATTTATGTCATCAAGTGTTCCGCCTGTTTTCCTCTAAGAGTTTTGTAGTTTCTGGTCTTACATTTAGGTCTTTAATCCACTTTGAGTTTAATTTTGTGTATGGTGTTAGGAAGTGTTCTAACTTCATTCTTTTACATGTAGCTGTCCAATTTCCCAGCATGATTTATTGAAGAGGCTGCCTCTGCCCCATTGTATATTCTTGCCTCCTTTGTCAAAAATAAGTACCTATAGGTGCATGGGTTTATTTCTGCGCTTTCTATCTTGTTCCATTGGCCTATATTTCTGTTTTTGTGCCAGTACCATACTGTCTTGATGACTGTAGCTTTGTAGTATAATCTGAAGTCAGGAAGGTTGATTCTTCCAACTACATTCTTTTTTCTCAAGACTGCTTTGGCTATTTGGGGTCTTTTGTGTTTCCATATGAATTGTGAAATTTTTTGTTCTAGTTCTGTGAAAAATGCCATTGGTAATTTGATAGGGATCACATTGAATCTATATATTGCATTTGATAGTATAGTCATTTTCACAATATTGATTCTTCCTACCCAGTAACATGGAATATCTCTCCATTTGTTTATGTCATCTTTGATTTCTTTCATCAGTGTCTTATAATTTTCTGTGTACAGTTCTTTTGTCTCCTTAGGTAAGTTTATTCCTAGATATTTAATTCTTTTTGTTGCAATGGTGAATGGGATTGATTCCTTAATTTCTCTTTCTGGTTTTTCATTGTTACGATATAGAAATGCAAGTGATTTCTGTGAATTGATTTTATATCCTGCAACTTTGCTAAATTCACTGATTAGCTCTAGTAATTTTCTGATACTATCTTTAGGGTGTTCTATGTACAGCATCATGTCATCTGCAAACAGTGAGAGCTCTACTTCTTCTTTTCTGATCTGGATTCCTTTTATTTCTTTTTCTTCTCTAATTGCTATAGCTAGGACTTCCAGACTATGTTGAATAATACTGGTTAAAGCAAGCACCCTTGACTTGTTCCTGATCTTAGGGGAATGCTTTTAATTTTTCACCATTGAGAATAATGCTTGCTATAGGCTTATCACATATGGCCTTTGCTATGTTGAGGTGGGTTCCTTCTATGCTCATTTTTTGAAGAGTTTTAATCATAAATGGGTGCTGAATTTTGTCAAAGGCTTTTTTTGAATCTATTGAGATGACCATATGGTTTTTATCTTTCAATTTGTTAATATGGTTTATCACATTGATTGATTTGCATGTATTGACGAATCCTTGCATTCTTGGAATAAACCCAACTTGATCATGGTGTATGAGCTTTTTGATGTGTTGCTGAATTCAGTTTGCCAAAATTCTATTGAGGATTTTTGCATCTATGTTCATCAGTGATATTGGCCTGTAGTTTTCTTTTTTGTGTTGTCTTTGTCTGGTTTTGGTATCAGGGTGATGGTGGCCTCAAATGAGTTTGGAAGTGTTCCTTCCTCTGCAATTTTTTGTAAGAGTTTTAGAATGGTAGGCATTAGTCCTTCTCTAAGTGTTTGATAGAATTCTCCTGTGAAGCCATCTGGTCCTGGGCTTTTGCTTTTTGGGAGATTTTTGATGACAGCTTCAATTTCAGTGCTTGTAGTTGGGTTGTTCATAATTTCTATTTCTTCCTGGCTCAGTCTTGGAAGATTGAACTTTTCTAAGAATCTGTCCATTTCCTCCAGTTTATCCATTTTATTGCCATATAGTTGTTCATAATAGTCTCTTATAGTCCTTTATATTTCTGCATTGTCTGTTGTAACCTCTTTTTCATTTCTAATTTTGTTGATTTGATTCTTCTCTCTTTTTTTCTTGATGAGTCTGGCTAAAGGTTTGTCAATTTTCTTTATCTTCTCAAAGAACCAGCTTTTACTTTTATTAATCTTTACTATTCTTTCTTTTTTTTTTTTAGAAGTTTAACTGTACTGTCAAGGAATTTGACAGTTACTTTATTCCTTCACTTGTAAAAAGTCTGATACGTATTAAAGAGTATATGTTAATGTAAGTTATTAAACATAGTAAAGTGAAGACCTGTGAATGTACAACCAACTTATGAAACAGCCTGTATTATTGATGTTTTCTTTTTTTTAATTTAAATTTATTTATTTTAATTGGAGGCTAATTACTTTACAATATTGTAGTGGCTTTTGCCATACATCAACATGAATCCACCACAGGTTTACACGTGCTCCCCATCCTGAACCCCCCTCCCACCTCCCTCCTCATACCATCCCTCTGGGTCTTTCATTTCTTTTTCATTTATCTCTGCTTGGATATTTATGATTTCTTTCTTTCTACTAATTTTGGGTGTTTTTTTTTGTTGTTGTTGTTCTTCTTTTTCCAGTTGTTTTAGGTGTAAAGTTAGGTTATCTATTTGATATTTTTCTTGTTTCTTGAGGTAAGAGTGCATTGCTATAAACTTTACTCTTACAACTGCTTTTACTGCATCCCATAGGTTTTGAGTTGTTGTGTTTTCATTGTCTTTGTTTCTAGAAATTTTTTGATTTCCCTTTTGATTTCTTCACTAACCTGTTGATTATTTACAAATGTGTTGCTTAATCTCCATGTGTTTGTGTTTCTTACAGTTTTTTTCTTGTAATTAATATCTTGTCTCATAGCATTGTGGTTGGAGAAGATGCTTGATATGATTTCAATTTTCTTAAATCTACAGAGGTTTGATTTGTGACCCAAGATGTGTTCTATCCTGGAGAATATTCCATGTGCACTTGAGAAGAAGGTGTATTCTTCTCTATTTGGATGGAATGTCCTGAAGGTATCACTGAGATCCATCACATCTAATGTATCATTTAAGACTTGTGTTTCCTTATTAATTTTCTGTTTTGATGATCTGTCCATTGGTGTCAGTGGGGTGTTAAACTCTCCTACTCTTATTGTGTTACTGTCAATTTCTCCTTTTATGTTTGCTAGTGTTTGTCTTATGTATTAAGGTGCTTCTATGTTAGGTGCATAGATATTTACAATTTTTATGTCTTCCTCTTGGATTGATCCCATGATCATTATGTAGTGTCCTTCCTTACCTCTTGTAATCTTTATATTAAGGTCTATTTTGTCTGATACAAGGATTGCTACTCCAGCTTTCTTTTGTTTTCCATTTGTTGGAGTGTATTTTCTCATCTTCTCACTTTCAGGTGATATGTGTCTTTAGGTCTGAAGTGGGTTTCTTGTAGACAGCATAAATATGGGTCTTGTTTTTGTATCCATTCAGCCAGTCTGTGTCTTTTGATTGGAGCATTTAAGCCATTAACATTTAAAGTAATATGTTCCTATTGCCATTTTCTTAATTCCTTGGGGTTGATTTTGCAGATCTTTTTTCTTCTCTTGTATTCCTTGATTATATAGGTTCCTTTAACATTTGTTGTAAAGCTGGTTTGGTGGTACTGAATTCTGTTAACTTTTGCTTATCTGAAAAGCTTTTTATTTCTTCATCAGTTTTGAAGGAGATCCTTGCTGGGTACAGTAATCTTGGTTGTAGATTTTTCCCTTTCAGTACTTTAAATATATCCTGCCATTCCCTTCTGGCCTGCAGAGTTTCTGCTGAGAGATCAGCTGTTAGGCGTATGGGGTTTCCCTTGTATATTACTTGCTGCTTCTCTCTTGCTGCTTTTGATATTCTTTCTTTGTGTTTAGTCTTTGTTTATTTGATTAGCATGTGTCTTGGTGTGTTTCTCCTTGGGTTTATCCTGTATGGGACTCTTTGTGCCTCTTGGACTTGATTGACTATTTCCTTTTCCAAGTTGGGGAAATTTTCAACTCTTCAAAAAGAGTTGAAATAATCTCTTCAAAAATTTTTTCATACCCTTTCTTTTTCTCTTCTTCTTCTGGGACCCCTATAATTCGAATGTTAGTATGTTTGATATTGTCCCAGAGGTCTCTGAGACTATCCTCAGTTCTTTTCATTCTTTTTACTTTATTCTGCTCTTCAGAAGTTATTTCCACCATTTTATCTTCCAGCTCACTGATTTGTTCTTCTGCTTCAGATATTCTGCTATTGATTTCATCTAGAGTATTTTTAATTTCAGTAATTGTGTTGTCTCTGTATGTTTATTCTTTAATTCTTCTATGTCTTTGTTCACTGATTCCTGAATTTTCTCCATTTTGTTTTCAAGGTTTTTGATCATCTTTACTATCATTATTCTGAATTCTTTTTCAAGTAGTTTGCCTATTTCCTCTTCATTTATTTGGACTTCTGTGTTTCTAGTTTGTTCCTTTATTTGTGTAGTATTTCTCTGCTTTTTTTTTTTTTTTAAACTTATTGTGTTTGAGATCTCCTTTTCCAAGCTTTCAGGGTTGAATTCTTTCTTCCTTTTGATTTCTGCCCTCCTTAGCTTGGTCCAGTGGTTTGTGTAAGCTTTGTTATAGGGTGAGATTTGTGCGAATTCTTACTTGTCTGTTTTCCCCCTGATGGGCAAGGCTGAGTGAGGTGGTGATCCTGTCTGCTGATGACTGGGTTTGTATTTTTGTTTTGTTTGTTGTTTAGATGAGATGTCCTGCACAGGGTGCTACTGGTGATTGGATGATGCCAGGGCTTGTAGTCAAGTGGTTTCCTTTGTGTGAGTTCTCACTATTTAATACTCCCTAGGGTTAGTTCTCTGGTGGTCTAGAGTCTTGGAGTCAGTGCTCCCACTCCAAAGGCTTGATCTCTGGTCAGGAATGAAGATTCCACACATGGTTTGTTATGGCATTAAGTGAGATTAAAACAAATATCCAAAAATGAGAAACCAAAGATGAACCCCAGACAAATGGCAGTTACAAAATCAGGCTAATGATAATTAAAATAATGGAATATACACATATACACATACACCCATGGACAAAGTCAAAACAGTTCAACAAAAATAAAGTACAATAGATTGATGCAACAAACAAAGGAAAGAAAAAAATTATATTTACCAATTAAGAACAAAACTAACTAAAGCACAAACTGCAAAACAAAACTAAAGCAAGGTGCTAAGTGACGAATAAAGCAATGAAAATAAAGCTAACAAATATGTTGAGAGGAAGGAAAAGAGAGAAAGAATAGATATGCAACTACCCAGCAATCCCACTGCTGGGCATACACACTGAGGAAACAAGAATTCAAAGAGACACATGTACCCCAATGTTCGTCGCAGCACTGTTTACAATAGCTAGGACACAGAAGCAACCTAGATATCCATTGGCAGACGAATGGATAAAAAGCTGTGATACATATACACAATGGAATATTACTCAGCTATTAAAGAGAATACATTTGAATCAGTTCTAGTGAGGTGGATAAAACCGGAGCCTATTATACAGAGTGAAGTAAGTCAGAAAGAAAAACACCAATACAGTATATTAATGCATATATATGGAATTTAGAAAGATGGTAATGATGACCCTATATGCAAGACAGCAAAAGAGACACAGATGTAAAAAACAGGCTTTTGGACTCTGTGGGAGAAGGTGAGGGTGGGATGATTTGAGAGAATAGTATTGAAACATGTATATTACTGTATGTGAATAGATCACCAGTCCAAGTTCGATGCATGAAACAGGGCACTCAAAGTCAGTGCACTGGGACAACCCTGAGGGATGGGATGGGAGGGATGTGGGAGGGGGTTCAGGATGGGGGACACATGAACACCCATGGCTGATTCATGTCAATGTATGGCAAAAACCACTACAATATTGTAAAGTAATTAGCCTCCAATTAAAATAAATGAATTAATTTTTAAAATAAAATTTTAAAAAAAGAGAGAGAAAGAATACATATGCAAAGTTAAATAGAGGTAAATGAAGAAGATTTATATACATTAAAGATTAATTGCAAGGAGAAAAGAACAGTAGGAAAGGCAAACAAAGGAATAAATGTAGAAAAAATACAATAGGTTTAAAAAATTAAAATTATAAAAAAGAGAAAAGAAAAAAGAAGAAGAAAGAAAAACAGGGAAAAAAAACAAAAGAAAAACTCCACAGAACTGCTAAAGCCCAACGTAGAGGCAGAGGTTTATAACAACAATAAAAAGTGTGACTAAATATACACCCATAAGCAAAATTAAAACAGTACAACAAAATTAAAGTACAACAGATTGACTCAGTGAACAAAGGAAACCAGAAATTATGCCTACCAGAACAAAACTAACTAAAGCACAAACTGGAAAACAAAACTAAAGCAAGGTGCCAAGTGGGGAATAAAGCAATGAAAATAAAATTAACAAATATTTTGAAAGGAAAGGAAAGAAAGAAAAGAGATAAAGAATAGATATGCAAAGTTAAATATAGGTAGATAAAGATTTATATACATTAAAGATTAACTGCAAGGGGGAAAGAACAGTAGGAAAAGCAAATAAAGGAATAAATGTAGAGAAAATAATAATAGGTTTAAAAAATTAAAATTAAAAAAAGGGAGAGAGAGAGAAAGGAAAACTGCAAAAGTCCAATGTAGAGGCAGAAGTTTATAACAACAATAAAAAAAATAAAATAAAATAAAAAATGTGACTGAGGAAAAAAAGAAAACCAAACTCAAAAGCTTAAGTAGATTTCATAGTGCCAATGAAATCAACAATTACAACAGACTTGGGGGAAAGGAAAGGAAAAAAGAAAAAAAAAAATCCAAAGAGTCTACAGAACAAGTCAAAACATGAAAGTAATAAATGTTTTTCTTGAGTCACTGCTGTCAGAGTCCTTTCCCTTGCTGGGAGTCACTGTCCACCTCACCTCCCTAGGATGCCCTCCAACACTGTGTTGATCTCTGTACTTGCTATGGGACAGCTCAGATTCTCATCTGGTCCTCCTGTGCTGTGTTCTTGCCTCCAATGACCACAGCTATCAGGGCTAGTGCATTTTCTTTTGTGGGAGCTCTCAATGACCTTTTATATATTCCATAGACACAGAATCTGCCTAGTTGATTGTGTGGATTTAATCTGCAGCTTGTACAACTGGTGGGAAGGTATTGGGTCTTCTTCCTTAGTCACACTGTGCTTGGGTTTCAATTGTGGTTTTATTTCCACCTCTGCATGTGGGTCATCTACTGGGGTTTGCTCATGAGGCTGCCCTGCAGAAGGTACGGAGGTGGTGCACCTGCTTGGGTTGCAGGGGTTCTGAAGGCACCAGGTACTCAGGGGAGCTGGTGGCTAGGGCAGCAGGAAATACAGCGCTCTAGAAGAGTATGGCAACCACTAATGGCCAATACACTCCAGTATTCTTGCCTGGAGAACCTCCCTTCCTGACAGAGAAGCCTGGCAGGCCACAGTCTACAGGGACTCAAAGAGTTGGACACTATCGAAGCAACCTGCATGCATAGATGCAAGACCTTTTTTGCCTGTGACAGCTCTGCCCCAGTGAGAGTTGAGCATGAAGGAGGCACAGCTGCTTGGCTTGCAGGGACCCTGGCAGCGCCAAGTGTGCACAGACATGGACTGCCTCCACTACAGAGGTTATGGCCCTGTCAGAGTCTTTTTTCAAGCCTCTTGTAGCTGGCGATCAGAAGGTCTCTTTGGCCAGTCTTTCTCCGTAGCTCCATCCATACAGGCACTTAGACGGCTCCCTTGCCTGGGGTCCTTCTCTGTTTTTCTGCGTGTCAGGCACATAGAGGGGGGCCCCCCTGGCTGGGGTCCTACTCTGTAGATCAGTGCATCAGGCCCTTAAAGGGGCACCCTGCGTGGGGTCCTACTCTGTAGTTTGGCGCATCAGTCACTTAAAGGGGCACCCTGGGTGGGGTCCTACTCTGTAGTTCAGTGCGTCAGGGGTTTGATGGGCCTGCTTCTCTATTGGTCAGCTGCCGATGCTGCCTTGTCGGGGATGAGAGGCTATGGTAATGGCTCCTCCCCCTACACGCAATTCAGCAGTATCACCTTGCTTTCATTGCTGCCTGGCTTTCCTCCACAGGTATTTCCTACCACAGTGTCCTCCCTCACATCCCCCTGATCCGTCTCTCCACAGTCAACAGCAGCCCTCGCCCTGGGATTGCTCCACAATCCCTAAACTCCAGCTCCCAGCTGTTGCATTTTCCAGGGGATCTGCATCCCTGTCTGGGGTATGTACGGCTGCGGCAAGGACTGTCTGATTCTCATCCCATTTAGGCTACCACAGATTGGCTGTTTCACTCTCAGCCTTAAATGTTTCTCCTCTGACTCAGACAATTGCCCGGATGTGGGGCTTGGAATCCTGCCTCAGTTCCCCCACCTCCAGTCCTACTAACACTCCTGTTTTTCCCCCTAGTTCCTTCATCCTACTGAGTTTTGTGCAGGTCTGTATATTCTTCTATGCTGGTCAGGTCTCCTGTATGCTCTCAGCTGGTGTTCTGCATGCAATTCTGTGTCTGAGGGTGTATTCCTGATGTACCCGTGGAGAGAGATGTACTCCACGTGCACCTACTCCTCGGCCATCTTGTTCCACCAGTAATTTTTTAAGAAGTTAAATATACACTTACCATAAGACTCAGCAACACCATTCCTGGGAATTTGCCCTAAAGAAATGAAAACTTAGGTTCACATAAAAACCTGGATTTCAGTGTTCACAGTAGCTCTACTCATAGTTGTCCTAAACTGGAAGCAGTCTAATGGTGAATGGATAAAGTCTCTGTGGTTCAGCCACTCAAAGGAGTATTTCTCAGTCCAAAAAAAAGGAACAAATTATTCATACACATAACAAGAATGAACCCCCAATGCAGTATACTGAATGAAAGAAAAGAATATCAAAGGCGCATGCTGTATGATTCCGTTTATATGACATTCTTGAAAGACAAAATGTTAGTTATGGAGACTAGACTCAGTAGATGCCAGGGGCTGGGGAAGGGAGGAGGTGACTATAAAAGGCAATGAGAGGGAATTTTTAGTGACAGTGGACTATTTCTGTCACTTGATTGTGGCAGTGAATATATGAATATATGTCTGATTCTTTGCAACCCTATGGACTGTAGCGTACCAGGCCCCCGTGTCCATGGGATGTCAGGGACAGGAATACTGAAGTGGGCTACCATTTCCTTCTCCATTGGATCTTTCCGACCCAGGGATCAAGCTTGTGTTTTCCTGCATTACTGGCAGATTCTTTACCACTGAGCTACCTGGGAAGCCCATATGAATCTATACATATTCTAAACTTCAAAAAACTCTATACATACATCCTCCAAAGTCTTTTATACTATATGATCAGTTCAGATATTAAAAATTTTTGCTAATACATCTAGAAAAGTGCTCTATATGGTTTATGGAGACCTGGGTACTACTTTTTAGCATGTATGACATACATCTATCCATCCATGGATGGATGTATCCATGGAGTCTAGTCTCCATAACTAACATTTTGTCTTTAAAGAATGTCATATAAATGGAATCATACAGCATGAGCCTTTGATATCCATCCATGTATGCATTCATGCTAGGCAGGTATTAAAGATGCACAGAGCAAAGGTAGAATTTCTGTTCATAAGAAACACATCAGAGCTCATTTACTGAAGAAAAGACTTATATACTTGACTTGAACATGGTTTGACAGAGGGATACAGGTGCCTAGGAGTGGACTCTGAGTCAGATTGGGAAAGTCAGAGATATCTTTGCCCTCAGAACTTCTGTTTCTTTATTTGGAAGTTTGGAGGAAATAGTTATGCCTGTCGTACCTATTCTAGAAGCGTATGGAGGATCTGGGACAGAGGGTATGTGGTATCAAGTTCATGAGCTGGTCTGTGACCTATAGAGTAAAGCTATACAGATAGTCTTATGATCATTCAGATTTAGGAGAAGCTGTTTGATCTATAGGAACAAATGAATAGTTTTAAGAACAGTAATGTTGTAGGTGTTACAGCAGTAAGAAGACAGGATGTCTCTGCCTCTTTCTGAGCTGTTGTGAAAAATGTCTTTATACATTTGCTTTAAACAGTTTTTTCAATAAAGACAATTTTACTTCTGTTCAGGCTTTCCCTTGCTGTGATAACAGTTTGATTTCTACAACACTGACTGGATGTGAAAATAAAACAGACCTATTATAGAAGTTATAAACAAAAATCTGATGTGATGCTTTTACACCATTCATCCTAAAAGCAGACTTTCATTTTTGTTTTCCTGTAGAAAACAGGTCAAAACCCTAAAACCACTGGGTAAAAGTTTGAAGGTAGGCATTATTTTTGCTCATTCATTGAGGAATCTTTTAAATATTAGCAATGAATATTCATAATATATACGTAAGCACTTATTTGAGCACTCATTGTATGCCAGGCACTGAATCAAGCATTTTCAGTCATTATCTCACTTAATCCTGACAACAGCCCTAAAGGTGAATGGCACTTTATTTCACAGGTAAGGACTTGCAGGCTCAGAGAGGTAAGTATTTTTTTCAAGTCATCCAGAAGTCAGTGTTAGTGCCAGGAATTTAAGCCAGGTATGTAAATTACAATCACAATAAATAGATGGAGAGAAAATATTTATAACATGGTTAACAGATTTTTAGTATCAGAATATAAGAGAAAGCTCATAAATCAATGGCAAGAAGAAAATGCATAGAAAAATGAGCAGGTAATTCACAAGAGGAAAAAAATACAAATGATTCAGTTCAGTTCAGTCGTTCAGTTGTGTCCGACTCTTTGTGACCCATGAATCGCAGGACACCAGGCCTCCCTGTCCATCACCAACTCCGGGAGTTCACTCAAACTCATGTCCATTGAGTCGGTGATGCCATCCAGCAATCTCATCCTCTGTTGTCCCCTTCTCCTCCTGCCCTCAATCCCTCCCAGCATCAGGGTCTTTTCCAATGAGTCAATTCTTTGCATGAGGTGGCCAAAGTATTGGAGTTTCAACTTCAGCATCAGTCCTTCCAATGAACACCCAGGACTGATGTCCTTTAGGATGGACTGGTTGGATCTCCTTGCTGTCCAAGGGACTCTCAAGTGTCTTCTCCAACACCACAGTTCAAAAGCATCAGTTCTTCAGCGCTCAGCTTTCTTCACAGTCCAACTCTCACATCCATTCATGACCACTGGAAAAACTTGACTAGACAGACCTTTATTGGCAAAGTAATATCTCTGCTTTTCAATATGCTATCTAGCTTGGTCATAACTTTCCTTCCAAGGAGTAAGTGTCTTTTAATTTCATGGCTGCAATCACCATCTGCAGTGGTTTTGGAGCCCCAAAAAATAAAGTCTGACACTGTTTCCACTGTTTCCCCATCTATTTCCCATGAAGTGATGGGACCAGATGCCACGATCTTAGTTTTCTGAACGTTGAGCTTTAAGGCAACTTTTTCACTCTCCACTTTCACTTTCATCAAGCGGCTTTTTAGTTCCTCTTCACTTTCTGCCATAAGGGTGGTGTCATCTTCATATCTGAGGTTATGGATATTTCTCCCGACAATCTTGATTCCAGCTTGTGTTTCTTCCAGTCCAGTGTTTCTCATGATGTACTCTGCATATAAGTTAAATAAGCAGGGTGACAATATACAGCCTTGACATACTCCTTTTCCTATTTGGAACCAGTCTGTTGTTCCATGTCTAGTTCTAACTGTTGCTTCCTGACCTGCATACAGGTTTCTCAAGAGGCAGGTCAGGTGGTCTGGTATTCCCATCTCTTTCAGAATTTTCCACAGTTTCTTGTGATCCACACAGTCAAAGGCTTTGGCATAGTCAATAAAGCAGAAATAGATGTTTTTCTGGAACTCTTTGCTTTTTCGATGATCCAGTGGATGTTGGCAATTTGATCTCTGGTTCCTCTGCTTTTTCTAAAACCAGATTAATAGAATACAAAAAGATGTTCGACATCACTAGTAATCAAAACTGCAAAATAAAACAAGATACCTTTGTTCACCTCTCACATTAGGGAAAACTGAAATGACTGGTAAAGGTAATGATTGAATGTGAATAAATAATGGATTGTGTACATTTTTTGGAGGGGTTCAAATTAGCACTGTCACTTTCCAGGGAAATTTGGTGATAGTTTTTTATATTTAAAAATGCACATATTCTACGAACCAGTAATCCCAGAATTTTGGTATTCTTCAAGACAAACACCTGTTTACATGCTTAAGAAGTATTTATAAATGTATTCACTGCAACTTCGTAAGAGCAAAAATCTAGAAACAATCTAAAATGTCACTTAGTAAGAAAATGGTAATACTGTGCTGTGTCCACACTGTGGAGTACCACACAGTAGCTTAAAAAGGTACAGCAGCTAATTTATATAGGCTGAAAAACCTCCAAGATGATTCTTAAGTGAGAAAAAAAGCAAGTTGCAGGGGAAAAAGATGCAATACAATATAGCTCTTGTAGATTCCGAGATAACATACACCCATACCAAGTAATTTCCATGGATACATAGATAGGTATTTAATGTATAGAAAGTGGATATAAAGTGAACTGGTAGCAATGGTTACTTCTAAGAAAGGACCTGGAATTAACTGGTCAAAGGTAATTTAGATATTACCTCTGATGGCTGGCTTGTAGTTTAAATTATCGTTGGGCTTCCCTTGTGGCTCAGCTGGTAAAGAATCCATCTGCAGTGCAGGAGACCTGAGTTAAATTCCTGGGTTGGGAAGATCCCCTGGAGGAGGGAATGGCAACTCATTCTAGTGTTCTTGCCTGGAGAATCCCTATATACAGAGGAGCTTGGCAGACTATAGTCCACAGGGTTGCAAAGCCAGACAAGACTGAGCAATTAAGCACACATTCTGATATTTGGATTTTCACTAAAGAACATGTATTCCAGTATTAGTTCTCAATTAACAACGAATAGTTTCTAAAAAGAGAAATAAACAAGGAGTGTCTGATTCCAGAGCCTAAGGATATTGTCACACTGGTTATTAACCTACAGTTTATGAATAGATTTTGGCAGGTTCCTACACTTTTTGAAACTGTACACCACGGTGTGTTTTGAGGAGTGCACATTTTTCCCTTATGTGGAAACTCATAACCTCAGATTTCTAAAGGAGGATTTTTGAGCCAAAGAAGGTAAGGAACAACTTTAGTGGAAAGCATTCCTTTTCTGTTCTGGTCTTGGGGGAAGTTGCTCAGCCTCTCTGGAAAACGGGGGTCATAGTAGTTCCTCCCTCAGGGGTTAATGTAAGGATTACATGAATCAATGTTTATAAAGCTCATGAAACAGAAGTCAATCTCTGTTAGCTATTATGTAGCTTTTGTTGTTGCTGCTCTATTATTAATGGCTTGGAAAGAACCCTTCATTGAAGAGACTTGAGTTGTCAGAACAGTTATATCACAAAAAAGGTAAGGAAGATGATGCCATCTAGACTGGAAGGTCTCACAGCTTCAGACTCCAAACTTTTCTTCTTTCTATAAGAATGGTAAAATGACATTTGTTGTTGTTGTTCAGTCACAGCACGCCAGTCTTCCCTGTCCTTCACAATCTCCCAGAGTTTGCTCAAACTTATGTCCATTGAGTCAGTGATGCCATCCAGTCATCTCATCCTCTGTCGCCCTTTCTCCTCCTGCCCTCAATCTTTCCCAGCATCAGAGTCATTTAAATGACATCAACAGAGGATGAGATGGTGGGATGGTATCACCGACTCGATGGACATGAGTTTGAGAAAGCTCCAGGAGTTGGTGATGGACAGGGAAGCCTGGCGTGTTGTAGTCCATGCAGTCGCAGAGTCAGACGACTGAGCTACCGAAATGATACTGAATCCTTCCATCTGTTCATGCATTTACCCAGCAGTCATTTAGTGAATGCTTACAATGCACTAAATATTGCAGGAACAGCTGGAGATATAATTGCAGCAAATGTGTCCTACAAGGCCCTGCCCTCAGGGAGCTCAGAACACCCACCCTCCTCTGGGGAGCCAGAAGGAAGGCAAATTACAGCACCGCAGAGTAAGCTTTGAGCCTGGAAGTATAAGTACTGTAAGTATTCTGTGACCGCTAGTACCATTCTAAGATACCTGAATTTCCAATCCAAGCTTTTATTACTGACGGGCATAGAAATGATACCTTTTAATTCCTAAATCTGCCATTTCTCCTATAGTGTATGGGGCCATGAAGAGGGCTGAGATCAAGAGTTCTGTTCTGACCCTACTTTTGGCAGTAATGAGGCCAGATCAGTGGTATGGTGCTTAAACATTTCAAGCCACTTGTGCTTCTGATGGCTTTCACTTTGGGGCCATTTAATGGATTCAGTAGCTGTTACAATCCCCAAATAGCGAGTGGACACGTGGGTGGAGCAGATACCAGCAGGCAAAACTCTCTAAGAGGTTCCCGGAAGAGCAGTGTTGCTGGGGCCCCACACCTCTGAGGCATGTGAACCCTGGGTTTTTAGTGACCTAATGGTGTGCAGCAGCTGGCATAACTGGAACATCTTCCAGAATAATGACAATAAGGGAGCAGGACATTCAGCTGGCAGAGGTTGGTCACAGACCTCCCACCACCTCAGGGAGGCGCATTCAGCTCTTTGCAGCCACTAAGATCTCTGGGGGCCATCTTTTATCTCTGGGAAGAGAAAGGCCTTTGGGTGGGGGAGCACAGCAGGAGAGTGGGAGATAGGGAGATGGAGGGTCAGGGCAGCCGTGATGGATGGGATTCGAGGACTGGAGGTGATGAAGAGTTTTCATAGAAGGTTTTCTGAGGTTCTGATCCAAACAGAGCCATTTGGGTGTTGGCCTCCCACCTTGGACCAAGCACTGGCCACTGCTGGGTTAAATGGAAACACTATCCTTTCCATGGCCAGTGGTGTCCTCACCGTGGGATTCCAGTGGCTGCATGGGTAGCACATGTCCACAGTGGGACTAGGATGGGAGGTAAAGTGATAGATGCCCGGGGGGAATGGCAGCTAGAATGGCGTGCAGGTGCCTCTGCTTGAGGACTCTGGCACGTAATGAGAGAGTCATTTCCTAGGCAGGTTGATAAGGAGTCTAGGGGTCCCCAAGGAGAGAGGGGTCTGGAATTTCTCAAGGAGGAAGAAAGGACAAACTTTTTTCCTTTCTCCACATTCCTTAGGATTATATAACAATAATGTATCCTGCCTAAGGACAGTCTTTGGATTCAACCTTCTGTTATCTTAAAATGTTAATTATGGGAGTAGACCTGGTCTTTACAAGGATGTGTCTTGCCTGAGGACCGTGTTATCTTAAAATGTAAATTATGGGAGTAGGTCTGATGAGGTCTTTACAACCTCCAGATATTCTTTGGATTATATAACTTCATTGTTAACATTAGCAAGCGGGTACTCTTTTTGCCCCCTTCTGATGCCTATGTCAGAAGCTTTCTCTATCTCCTTTATACTTTAATAAAACTTTATTACACAAAAGCTCTGAGCAATCAAGCCTCGTCTCTGGCCCCGGATTGAATTCTTCTCCTCCGGGGGCCAAGAATCCGGTGTATTGGCGTGATTCAACAACAACCTTTCAGTAACTGGGGGACACTCAAAGGAGGAGCAGCAGATCTAAATCCTAGGACTCTGAGTTCCCTCATGGGTAAAATGGAATGATAGAAGCCACCTCACACGGTGTGTGAGGAACAGAAACGGTAGAATGAAGCACCTAAGGGAGAGTTCATGCTCAGTAATGGTGTTTTAATCACTCACACAATCTCTCCAGAGTTTAGACAGAACTTTCATACACATACCCCATCCCATGGGATCCTCTCATGACCCTGTGAGGTTCCCATGATAATCAGCACTTCATGAATGAGGATACAGAAATTCAGACCGTGAAGGTCAAGGGTGGAGTCCGACTGAGGCCAGATCATGGAGATGACACAGTAAAGACACATGCCGGGGTCCTGGCATGCTAATCTCTGGATGTCCTTCTCTGAGTGGTCCTGGGAGATCCTAAGGAAGGCTGGAAAATTGTAAGCTTGTTCTGTCTTCTTGCTGAGTATCTCACCCAGTGTCTGTGATCCACCATGAAATTCCATTCTGAGAGTCATGCCCTTAAGGACCCACAGCCCCCTCCCAACTGTGCTGAGGACCAGAGGAGGTGGGAGTTAGTCAGTTGTTGGTCCCTGCTCTCATCAGACTCAGAGTTGTTAGGTGGTATTTTCACTGTAGTCGTGGAATGAAATGAGTGTAGGTCTTGGCACCAATCTTACCTGGGTCTGAATACTGATACTGTATTTCTAATCTCTTTGCAACTTACCTTCCTCATCTACAAAAGGAAACTCTAGCAAGAGATAATTATTACTTCCTGAGGTTTTATGAGGAACATGCCGGATCCTTTGATTGAGGACTGAGGAGTTACTATAAGTGAAAGTGAAGTGGCTCAGTCGTGTCCGACTGCGACCCCATGGACTGCAGCCTACCAGGCTCCTCCGTCCATGGGATTTTCTAGGCAAGAGTACTGGAGTGGGGTGCCATTGCCTTCTCCGTCATGATGTATATATCTCTTATAATATATACACATCTATATATGCATTTCATTATATATATATATTGTTCAACCTCATTGGACTGTAGCCCGCCAGGCCTTCCTGCCCTCCACTGTCTCCCAGGAATTTGCTCAAGTTCATGTCCTTTAAGTCCAGGGATACAAGTGTGAAATCCATTGTGTATCTCACACATGAAGCCTTAGAACTATATACCCCAAGAGTCCAACAGGTATCAGCCAGACACAAGGATGCGCTTGTTCCAAGGGCCTTCATTTATTCTGTCTCTCTGCATCCCCTTTCTTCTTCAGGGGCAGAGTCTGGGATGGAAAAAAAAAATGGCTGAAGCGGCGAAGAACCTCCCCACTTCTCCCCACCGCCAACTGCATCGTCCCCGATGGGGGCCGTTTTGCAGGTGGCTGAGATTTCTCCTGCGGTCAGAGAGTCTGCGCCCATCAGCATGGTTTGCACTTCTCACCGCACTGGGCCAGGGGTGAGGATGGGGGCGCTTCAAGTTCTAGGGGGATTCGGGCCTCTCCTGGACCCCCACAAAGTCCTTCCCAGCACTTGGTGCCCAAAGGCGCAGAGAGGCCTCCGCCAGCCATAGCACCCCGGGCGGGGGGCGCGGGGCGGGCAGCCGGACCTGCCGAGGGGACACTTGGCCAGGCTCGGGTTTCCTGGGCCGGATGGCCGGCCGCAGCCCGGAGGCCCCGAGCGCCGGATGCCCGGAGGGCGTGCGCGGCCCCACCCGCCCGCGCGCGGCCCCCGGCGCAGCTGCCGCCTCCCCTCGGCCGGAGGAGGTGGGAAGCCCCCCTCCCCGGCCCCGCGGCCCCTCGGCGGGGCCCTGGGTGGAGCCGCCCACCTGTCCCCCGGGACGCCCCACGGGGGCCGAGCAGGGGCGGGCGCGGAGGGCCGGAGAAAAGGCGAGGGCGGTGCGCGCGGCGGGAGTGAGGGCGCTAGGCGAGCGCGGGACGGGCACGCGAGCTGCGAGGAGTTACTATAGCGATGTGCAAAAAAGACATGACCTTGGACTTTGTGGACCTTCAGGCTAGTGGGGAGACCCATGATGATCCAGCAGCCACACAAATGTAACATCACAAACCACAGTAAGTGTGTAGTAAGTGAAAGATGAGACCTGTGGACTATACAAACATCCAACAGTGAAATGCTTTCTAGTTTGGGTCCAGGGGAGATTTCCCTGTGAACGTGGCATCAGTGGGTGGGGATTAGTAAGGATGAGATAACAGGCAGAAAGAACAGCCAAGGCAGAGAGAACAATGTGGGCAGAGGTGCTGGGGAAGAGAATGGGCCGGGAGCGTGGCACAGGAGGGAGAAGAAAGTGCATCTGGTACACACAGAGTCAGGGAGGGGATGGAGAAGAGTGTAAGGTGAAGCCAGGGAGAGAGTCGGAGTCCATCCATTCTGGATTGGGCTGGAGAGTTTTAGGTAGATAATAGTATCCTCCTCTATGTTTTGAAACCACCACTTTTCCAGACAAAAGGAAAACCACCCTTTTCCTTTTATATGGAAAAGGGATGGGAGAAGTCAAAGGGAAGGTAAGGATTTCAGTTAAGGTTCACGTGGACCAGGACAGAGCAGTGGAGATGGAGAGACGTGAAGTAACGGGGCAGAAAGTTATCTTCAACCTGAGAAGGAAGAAGGCCATCTGATTGAGTCCCGATGAGTGGGATCAGTGAAAAGGACTGTGACAGTTAAAAGAAAAGGCAGAGCCATGAGGGCTGTAAACTGGAGAAGGCCGTTTGGAGACAGGATGCAGTTGGGCCCTGAAGAACGGTAGACCCTGACTAGGAGGGAAAAGTCAGACCCACTAGGGGCTGGAAAATACGAGCATGAGAATGACTGCTCCCATGATGCATCCTGAGTGCAGTTGAAGAATCACGTGAGAAAAGGTCATAAATTAAACATGCAGACTCTACTCCACACTGTTTTAGTTAGGACTAGGTTGCAAATGGCAAAAAAAAAAAAAAAATTGGCTTAATAAAATAAATTTATTTTTCTTTGGAAGCAGTCCAGGGCTGGCTAGTATATAAATTCAAAGACCATCAGGGATCCACATTTCTGTTAGTATCCAGGTTTCAGCCGCATTCAACTTTGGCACCTGTCTCAGGGTACAAAATGACTGCGTCAGCTCCAGTGCTCATATCTTCATTCTAGCCAGAGGACAGATGAAAAGGAAAGAAAAGAGTATGCTCCTTCTCTGCAAAGATACTTCTCAGGAGCTGCATATTCATTTCTGACTATTCCCCATTGGCCAGACCTTATCATAGAATCATGTCTAGCTGCAAAGAAGGCTGGAAATATATAACATAAATTCTAGGCAGCCATGCCCCCAATTAAAAATTGGAGCTCCAATTATATATAAGAAGGGGGAAAAGGGATGTAGTCTGTGCTACACACAGCAGTTTACGACAGTAAATTGTAAATGAGAAATCATTGTCAACTCTTTAGGTAGCTTTCTTGTCAAGTGATGAGAAAAACATTTTAATGTGGCAATAAATACCTTATGTGGAATGTTCTATTCCCAGATAGTCATGAGACTCAGTTCATTTAGCTCTCTGCTCAAATGTCACCACCTCAGAAAGACCTTCTCTGGTTACCCATCACTCTGCATCCCCTAAGCTGGCTTTGTTTCCCTGCAAAGAACTAATATACCATTTGATATTCTCTGCTCTGTTCCATGTTTCTGTGTGTCCCTCACTAGGATGGGAGCCCAGTAAAGGGAGGGACTTTGTTTTACTCACTGCTGTGAACAGGACCTACATCAGTTCCTGGCACATACTAGGTGTTCAATAAATATTCGTTGATTTAACAAAGAGATAGGCAAAGCACATAAACCATTCATAAAAAATGCTCTGGCTTATCCTAGGGTTACACAAGTGACAGAAGAAGAAATACAGCTGGTGAATAAACCCATGGAGAACAGGGAGCATTTCTGGTGATAAAAGACATGCAAATTATCTGAGTCATAAAAAGGAATGAAAATCTGCCATTTGGCAACAACAGGGAAGGACCTGGAGGGTATTATGCTCAGTGAAGTAAGTCAGAGGAAGACAAATACTGTAGGTTTTCACTTAACATGTGGAATCTAGGAAAACAAAACAAATGGATGAATACAACAAAACAGAAACAGACTCACAGATACAGGGAACAAACTAGTGGTTGCCAGTGGGGAAAAGAGTAGGGAGAGGAGCAAGATAGGGCTAGGGGGTTAAGAGATACAAACGACTAGGTAGAAAATAAGATACAAGGATGTAATGCACAACATAGGGCGTATAGCCTATATTTTATAATAACTATAAAGGAATTATAATCAATCAAAATATTACCTCACTGTGCAGTACACCTGAAATTAATGTAATGCTGTAAATCAACTATACTTCAATTAAAAGGGAAAATGAAAATTTAAACAACCACGAGGTACCTTTTGGTGGAGAAGGCAATGGCACCCCACTCCAGTACTCTTGCCTGGAAAATCCCATGGATGGAGGAGCCTGGTAGGCTGCAGTCCATGGGGTCGCTAAGAGTCGGACACGACTGAGCGGCTTCACTTTCACTTTTCACTTTCATGCATTGGAGAAGGAAATGGCAACCCACTCCAGTGTTCTTGTCTGGAGAATCCCAGGGACGGGGGAGCCTGGTGGGCTGCCGTCTATGGGGTCGCACAGAGTCGGACACGACTGAATTGACTTAGCAGCAGCAGAGGTACCTTTTATGATTAAATTAGCAAAATGAAAATGTGAACTAATAATATCAAATGCTGATAAAAAGTATAATAGGCCAGTACTAATAAACAGCAGCCTTATATAACGAATCTGATCCTTTGGAAAACTATTTGCCCAGGCCTCAGGCCTCCAGTGGTGTCTATTAATGAAATAATAGACAACCCTGAAAATAATAACATAGAGAAGTACTGAAACATGATGAAAGAATACTAAGTGAAAACAATAAATATGCAAACTAGTATATATGCAAAATACTTTTCAAATTTGCTGGATGATGGGGTTGTAATATTTTAACTTTCTTACCTAAATGTTTTAAAAATAAGGTTTTCAGAACCCTAAAAAGCCATGTTTCTCATTTTGAGGGGAAACTCTATATTAAAAATACATTTTCAAAAAATGGTAAGTAGGATGAATCTTGGAGAAGGCAATGGCACCCCACTCCAGTACTCTTGCCTGGAAAATCCCATGGATGGAGGAGCCTAGGGGGCTGCAGTCCATGGGGTCACAAAGAGTCGGACACGACTGAGCGACTTCTCTTTGACTTTTCACTTTCATGCATTGGAGAAGGAAATGGCAACCCACTCCAGTATTGTTGCCTAGAGAATCCCAGGGATGGGGGAGCCTGGTGGGCTGCCATCTATAGCGTCACACAGAGTCAGACACGACTGAAGCGACTTAGCAGCAGGAGCAGGATGAATCTTGTATATAAGGCAGGAGTTCAAATTTGGTTTTTTTGTTTGTTTTTTTAACTGTATAGAGGTGAAGTCTGGACAGATAGCCTCCAAATCTTTAACAAACATTATCTTGCTGCTGCTGCAAAGTCGCTTCAGTTGTGTCCAACTCTGTGTGACCCCATAGATGGCAGCCCACCTGGCTCCTCTGTCCCTGGGATTCTCCAGGCAAGAATATTGGAATGGGTTGCCATTTCCTTCTCCAAAGCATGCTTGCAAAGTAAGTCACTTGAGTCGTGTCTGACTCTGTGCGACCCCATGGACAGCAGCCCACCAGGCTCCTCCATCCACGGGACTCTCCAGGCAAGAACACTGGAGTGGTTGCCATTTCCTTCTGTACATTATCTTGAGGCACTGGTATTAAAGATGATTTTAATGTTTCTGTCAACATGAAACATGGCATATTATTTACTAGGCCTCTAGGCAATGGCACCCCACTCCAGTACTCTTGCCTGGAAAGTCCCATGGATGGAGGAGTCTGATGGGCTGCAGTCCATGGGGTCACTAAGAGTTGGACACGACTGAGCGACTGCACTTTCACTTTTCACTTTCATGCATTGGAGAAGGAAATGGTAACCCACTCCAGTGTTTTTGCCTGGAGAATCCCAGGGACAGTGGAGCCTGGTGGGCTGCCGTCTGTGGGGTCGCACAGAGTCGGACACAACTGAAGCGACTTAGCAGCAGTAGCAGCAGCATGACATGCCAGGGGCTTCCACGGTGGCACTAGTGGTAGAGAACCCACCTGCCAATGCAGGAGTCATAAGAGAGGCGGGTTCAATCCCTGGGTTGGGAAGATCCCCTGGAGGACGGCGTGGCAACCCACTCCAGTATACTTGCCTGGAGAATCCCACAGACAGAGGAACCTGGCAGGCTACAGTCCAGAGGGTCACAAAGAGTCAGACATGGCTGAAGTAACTCAGCACACACACATGACATGCCAAACCCTAGGCTGTGTACTTTAAACATACTGTGATGCGAAATGTCCCAGCATTCCTCTGAGGTAGGCGTTACCTCTGTTAACCCATTTTAAGGTGAGGAAATAAAAACAGAAAAGCTACTTGTCCAAACCCAGCCATGACTTGCTAAGTGACAGCTTCGTCAGACACAGACACGATGCTCGCGTTTCTCTGTAGTGAGGAGGGGTTTTTCACTTATCAGAAAAGATCCACTGTGATTTCTCAAGAAGGGGGAGAAGACCCCCTTCGGGGGGGGGGTCACACACAGTCCTCTGAGGGCAGCAGGGTTGTACCAGAACCTCAGCATCCCCCCCACCTCCCCGACCTGAGGAACCCAGCGTGACCAGCACAGGGTGAGGAGAGAGCAGAGTCCCCAGTCAGGCACTTCCAGAAGTCTGAGACGGTTACAGGGAGGAAAAGAGAGAAACCCTAGCCGGCAGGCAGCAGTGGGACTGGGTTTGGAAAGAGGATGAGGAATAAAGAATTTAGACAGTGACATTTAAGCAGCAGAGAGAGGAAATTGCAGAGCAGAGGCAAGAGAACTTGGAGAAATGTCAGGCTGCCCTAAGAACTGGGAATCCTCAACCTGCCATTACCTGTTAACTACCTCTGGCTTCTGGACTGTGTTTCAATCATGTGGGGTCCTGAAATATGTTTGTGTGATATTTATACTTATCTATTTTTCTTTATTTAAAAAAATTTGCAAGAAGCATGTGATTCAGTTATAATGAGGAAAAAGTACAAACAAATCTTAGGTGTTTTAGAACAATTGTTTCTTAAGATGGAGAACAATTTGGGGAACAGCTACCAAGGGGGCCATTATCCAAGGGTAATGGGTAGCTCATGTTCTACATACACTGTGCTGTCCTTAGGCACTTCAGTTGTGTGACCCCATGGACTGTAGCCCGCCAGGCTCCTCTGTCCATGGGAGGAGGAGGCAAGAATACAGGAGTGGGTTGCCATGCCCTCCTCCAGGGGATCTTCATGACCCAAGGATCAAACTCAAGTCTCCCACATTACAGGAGGATTCTTTACTGTCTGAGCCACCAAGGAACCCCAAAAATACTGGAGTGGGTAGCCTAACCCTTCCCAATCCAGGAATCCAACCAGGGTCTCCTGCATTGCAGGTAGATTCTTTACCAACTGAGCTACCAAGGAAGCTCTCTATATACACTACCATGCATAAAATAGAGAACGGGTGGGAGGCAGCTGTATAGAACAGGGAGCCCAGCTCAGTGCACTGTGATGACCTAGCGGGTGGCGTGGGAGGGGTCAGAGAGAGGCGCAAGAGGAGGGGATATATGTATACATATAGCTGATTCATAATGTTGTACACCAGAAACTAACACATGTAAAGCAATTATCCTTCAGTGAAGAATAAATTTTTAAAATTTACAAACCTAAAAAAAGATAGCTCATGCTCTGTCTTCCTAGGACAGTGTTTGCCAAAAGAGTCCTCAGTACCCAAAGGGTATTGTGGACCGCAGGAGGCATCCATCCTGTGGGTTTCAGAGAAAGGGGAGGCAATTTTTCAGCTCAGTTTAGTCAATTTTTATCAATTTGTCTGGGCCTGTGCCCAATTAAGGGACAGGTCTCTGAGACAAGAGGACTACTTCAATTTTGCCCCATCTGTTTATGGCCTGTCTCCCACAGTGGACCAAGAATTTCCTGAGGGCGGGATTCCATCGACTTGGCTCATGGCTTATCCCCAGCAGCTGGCACCGTGCCTGGCACTTAGAAGGCATTCAATAAATGTGCACTGAGGAGTGAAATAAAGACTAACGCCCTGAGAAATGCATCAGCTCTCACCTTGGAAGCACTATGGTCTCTTGTTAGAATTTTCTCTTTTTCAGTTTAATTCTACAGTAACACTGGCTCAGAAACTCAGAGCGAAAAGTCCAGAGATGGCCAGGAAAAGAACAGATGTGATAGAGATGTTGCTGCTGTTGTTTAGTCCCTAAGTCATGTCCGGCTCTTAGAAACACTATGGACTGTAGCCCACCAGGCTTCTCTGTCCATGGGACTTCACAGGCAAGAATACTTGAGAGGGTTGCCATTGCCTTCTTCAGATAGAGATATAAAAGGGTAGAATAAGCAATGCAATATTGACACTCCTGATGTTTTACTCTTTATTTATTTTCATTTCCCAAGCACATACTGTATGCCAAGCACTGTGTCAGGTGCTGGAGACATAAGCCCTTAATCTGGCCGTGATAACAGCGACACATAGAGGATCCCTGGGATTAATCTCCTCCACTGACAATAATTATTAGAGTCCAGCCCTAAGTTCCAGGCATTGTTTGAGGTGCCTTCCATGTGTTGCTTTGTTTATAGATAGTGCTGTACTGTGTGCATTTTACAGATGAGCAAGCTGAGACTCAGAAAGGCCAATTAAGTTGTTCATGATCACAGCGGAGGTGGCAGGGGTATAGAACAGGCTTAGGTTACTGTTGTCTGATGCCCACGCTCACCGGCATAACGGCTTCCAGGGAGCCTCCTGAGAGTGACCCTGAGATCACTGGCCTCTGAAGCACCAGGAATGCTGGATAAAAATGCAGATTCCCATGCCTGGGGCTAAAGGATCAGAATCCCAGGAAGGGAGCCTGAGGATCCCAGTTTTTAACCACTAACTCAGCTGATTCAGATTCGTACTAAAGCTTGTAAAGCACAGCACTCAAATGTGCCACACTGACTCCTTCTGAGTTTACAAAATCTCCAGTACCCGCCTCCCACGTTCTTGTGTGCGTGTGTGCTAAGTCGATTCAGTCGTGTTCGACTCTACTCCATGGACTGTAGTCCGGTAGGCTCCTCTGTATTCTCTAGGCAAGGATACTGAAGTGGATTGCCAAGCCCTCCTCCAGGGGACTTTCCTTGACCCAGGGATCAAACCAGTGTCTCCTGTGGCTCCGGCATTGCAGGCAGATTCTTTACTCCTGAGCCACCAGGAAAGCCCCCTGCACCCTTGCTACCTGCCAACTGATGAACTGATGGAGTAGAAAGGTGGGGAGGAAGGAGAAAAGGAAGGGAGGTGTTGAGGCAGTCTGAGCATGGGTTGGAAAAGAATTTCCAGACACAGGGCATTTCAGGAAGGAGGGAGTTTATTGAGAACAAAGAGCAGAGATAAAGCGGGCACTGCAAGCGCAGTAGGCCAACAACTCCTGACAGGCCAGGGAGAGTTGACCTTTTGTGGGTTAATAGCCGATTTGTAGAGCCTCAAGACAAAGAAAATTCCTGCTTGACGGTTGGCATTAGGTGACTGGTTGGGGCTCCATAGAGTGTTTACTGGAGTGGGTGGGCATCTTTGCTTAGTTGGGAGTCAGGAAGCTTGTTAGTGACTATCAGGGGGTTTTGGGCGAGGTTACAAAGGGGCCCAGTCAGCTTCGGAGGTGTCCTTGATTATGGGCTCTGCTTCTGTGGCCTCGGTGCAAAGCCTCACACCTGTGGCTTTAGGGCAGGACTCAACAGAAGGGAGGGAGGGAGGGAAGGAGGGATGGAGGAAGGAAGAACTTGCTCCAAGTTGGGCTCCATTTCAGTTCAGGGCTTCCCAGGTGGCAGTAGTGGTAAACAACCCACCTGCCAATGCAGGAGACTTAAGAAATGCCAGTTCAATCCCTGGGTCAAGAAGATCCCTTGGAGGAGGAAATGGCAACCCACTCCAGTATTCTTGCCTGGAAACTTCCTTGGGCAGAGGAGCTTGGTGGGCTTCAGTCCATGGGGTTGCAAAGAGTTGGAGAGCTGAAGTGACTCAGCACGCACACACGCATCCTCCTCGTTCAGGGCAGGTGGACACCATCCCTTGGCTCCTCTGCTCTTGGACCCACAGCAGAGGTTCCCTGCAGCGGCTGAAGCTACAGCTGATGGGCCTCAGGAACCTCCAGAGGAAGCACCTGCTATGGATGGTGATGTCTGCCCAGTTAAAGCAGCCGAAGCAGTCAGCTGCTGAGAAAAGCAGCGTGATGAAATTCAGCTGTACCCAGGGCTCAAAATCTGAATATCTGTCCCTCCCCAAATCAGGACAGTACTGCTCTGGGTCCCTCCTAGTGGGCAGGGTGCGTATCAGTCTACAGACTGAGAAGATTCAGCCAACAGGAACCAAGGCAGGAAAGAGAGGCAGAGACAGGGGTTCTGGCTCCAGATAGGCTACAGGACATAGAATAATGAAGAAAACTGAACACTTCAGGAAGAGGCACAAGGACGGGGCCACTGGTCCATGAGGGGGATTCCACCACTCGTTCTCACCAGCAAACCATGGGGCCACTCTGAGTCAAATCCTTGTGTATAAAAGAAAAATAATAGGGACTGCCCTGGTGGTACAGTGGATAAGAATCTGCCTGCCAATGCAGGGGATGTGGGTTTGATCCCTGGTTGGGGAAGATCCCGCATGCCACGGAGCAACTAAGCCCATGCACCACAATTGCTGAGCTCGCATGCCCTAGAGCCTGTGCTCTGCAAGAGAGGCGACCACCATGAGAAGCCCACTCACCACAACAGAGAGCAGCCCCGGCTCACCGCAACGAGAGAAAGCCAGCATACAGCAATGAAGATGCAGCGCAGCCAAAAAAATAAAAGGAAAAATCATAATAATCGTTTTCATTATCTATGGTTTACTGAACACTTTTTGTGTGTCAGGCACTGTCCTGAGGCAATCAATCTTTATAACAAGTATCTGGGAAGTCATTTGGTCCCCCTCTGACAGAAAGAAATGAGTCTCGGGTTAGGAAACCTGCCCAGCATTTGCCAGCGGGTAACTAGTGAAGCCAGGACTTGATCTGGTGTCTGTCTCTCCTGTTAATAACTGCTAACAGCTTCTCCAATATTCCTCGCATTTCTAGTTCTTGTGACTAAGTGCCTCCAACATGAGCTGTTCATGGTTTCAAAGAAAAGAGGTATCGGTCTCTTCCCAGCCCCACACCCCAAGCCTGGGTGGTAAAAATGCCCATCGGTTCATCCATGTTCGGCCGGGAATCTGCCACGATAGAACACATAGGACTGTCAGCTGAGAAAGCTGTCAAAGCACGAGGGACCCCTAAAGGGTCTCGATCAGGTCTCAGCTCAGCTAAGCAGCTGTGAGCAACAAAGAGCCTCTGCTGTCACCTGCTGTCCCAAAGGTCTCATCAGAGGACACCACGTGTACGAAGGGGCTGGAGGAGCTTGCCTGCACCACAAAGCCTCACAGAAAGCCCAGAGCCCTGGCCAGGCCCCCATCTCTAACCCCATCTCCCACCATTGGCCCCTCATTCATTCCTGCTTCTAACTATTCCTCAAATAGGCCAAGTTCATTCCCACGCAGGGCCTTTGCTCTTGCTGTGACCTCTGCCCAAAAGACTGCTCCTCCTGCCTAGAAGCAGCTTTCCCCAGATGTCACAAGCCTTCCTGCTCCTTGTCATCCAGCTCTCCAATCTTGGTCCCCTCCTGCAAGAGACCCCATCTAAATGAGCAACAGCCCCCCACAATCCATCATCCCTCTCCAGTATACCTTCCTGCTTGACTTCCTCTGTGGTGCTTTACACATCTGAAATGATCTTGTTCGTTATTTGCTTATGTGTTTAGAGAAGTACCTGGCAAGCGGTAGGCTCTCAATGAACATGTGCTGAATGAATGGACGAATGCGTAAACGAATGAATGGAAAATCTTACTAAGTGTTTTCTATATTAAGGATCCGAGCACCTACAGTCAGGGCACCCCCTCCTTTCAGTTACCAGGGGCAGAGACCACAAGAAATAGCCCTGTGGTTGGTAACAACTTAACAACCAGCCAGCAGTTATATCCACACACATTGCTGGGCATGGTTCCAAAGCTAAAAGGCACTAATTGCTTTTATATAAGGAGGGAGAAACACAGTCCCTCCGTGTCCTTTAGTCCTGATGCTCTGCATGTCGGTGTCTGTTGCCGTGTTAGTCGCTCCTGTCTCACACAGCCTGTTTGAGCTTTATTCTGCCTATGTCTGGGATGGTGACAGGTTCCTATACAGAGGAGAGAGGTACCGTGTCCCTGTATGTGTGTGTCCACGTGTGTGTCCATGTGTGCGGAAAAGCAGCGACGCTCTGGGAAGGGTTAACTCGCAGTCAGGCTGCCTGTGCTCAGGGCCCTACGGCTGGCCCAGAAATGGGGTGGGCCTGGAAGGTGGAGCGGGCTTGGCTCGCATCAGCTGCTCTTTCCAAGACAGGAGTGCAAATGCCTGCCCAGCTGGCCTGAGCGTGCTGAACTCCAGTCGCCTTTAAGAATGGCCGCAGGAGCCCACACCTGGCAATCACGCCCCCTACCCCCCTGCCTCTCCACAGCAGGTTGCATTTGGGAGACTCTCCGGTCAGTCATTAGAGGAATGAGCCGAGAGTGAGCCGTTCACCAGCTTGCCAACACTTGGTGGAAAGCAGCAGGCAAGCATGGATGTGGTTGACAGCCTTCTCATGAATGAAAGCAACCTGACTCCCCCCTGTGAACTGGGGATCGAAAATGAGACGCTTTTCTGCTTGGATCAGCCCCATCCTTCCAAAGGTAGGTGTCAGAGGCTATTATCTGAATTCAGAAAACCTTAAGTTTGTGGGAAAAATCAGCAAAGGCAAGGCTGACTGTGAAAACAGAACACAGTCCTCGTGAGACGAGGCTGGATAAAGTCATCTGCTCAGAAGTTTGGATAAGAGATCTAAAAGCAGAACTGAGTCCAGTGCTCTTATTGTTCCCCATGGGAGAGTTGGGATTAATGTACAGGACTTGGGGGGCACAAAAGCAGTGGGAGGAGGAGCTGAAGTGGAGCCAGAGGGAGTACAAGTGTAAAAGCTGGAACTCACCAGCATCATAGAAAAGGTGCTGTCACAATCTAGCTGTCGGCTTTCCTTGGGGGAAATCGGTGTGAAGAAGTGATTAAATTGAAAAAATGCTTAGCAGCTAGGAAAGAAAGCAAATCACTGGAGGAGCTTTGTTCTTAAGAAAAAGTGGTTCCCCGAGTGAGTGATCCTTTAACAGACCAGCCTTTCAGCAGCAACTGAATCACTCCATGCTCTCCTCGCTTTGTTTCTGCAAAATATCTAAGTATGGGGAGAGCTGGGTTCGGTGATGCACACCCCTGAAAATACCAACCGGCAGGAAATAAGCGTCCACTTGGTGTGCTGGGTTTTAACATTCTGCCCTCATCACCTGCATCGCTCCGTCTTGTCCGGGTTCCTCCTTGCAGAGTGGCAGCCGGCCGTGCAGATTCTCTTATACTCCTTGATATTCCTGCTCAGCGTGCTGGGAAACACGCTGGTCATTACAGTGCTGATTAGGAACAAGAGAATGAGAACAGTCACCAACATTTTCCTCCTCTCCCTGGCTGTCAGCGATCTCATGCTTTGTCTCTTCTGCATGCCATTCAACCTCATCCCCAACCTGCTCAAGGATTTCATCTTCGGAAGCGCTGTTTGCAAGACCACCACCTACTTCATGGGTGAGTTGCTGCTGGTGCCTATTTCTGGAGTTTCGCCCTAAATCAGTGAAACTCAGTCCCAGACCTTCCCTAACCCCTGACAGCCTCCACAGAGAAGCCCTGATGGGTGTACAGAACAAAACATCTGACTGTATGGGGCTGGGTACAAGGACAGAGGCGCTGGCTTTATGGGAGGGTCAGTCCTCATAACACCCCAGAAGTCACTCCCCAGTCAGGGGACCAGTTCCTCAAAGTGGAATAAGTTGGTAAGAAACTACAGAAGACACTGGTTTTGCTTGCTTCTGTTAGAAAGACAGACAGATTCAAGCTGATCTGTGCCTTCCTGGAAGTCATTGATTGTACTCAGCTCTACCCAACCCAAGGTGTGGTTTTGGGGTGGCCAGGCTGCTGGAAGAGGGCTTTTTCTGCTGCCATTCCAGCTCTTATCGGGAACAGGATTATTCAAAATCCAGTTTCACCAGAGGTCTAGATTCCCTTCTCAGGATTCACTTTCGAGCCTGTTTTCACAGGGGCTGGGACCATCTTAGGAAGAGTGAGAGAGAGAACCTCTGCCACTAGACAACAAGTTGAATTTGCTCCCAGTGCCTGGGTGGATAAGCTGACCCTGATTGACTGAGATATGCAGCTCACTGCCTTTGCCAATCAGAATGATGGTGATGATGAAAAATCATAAGAGCTAATGTCTTTGAGTACATTTTTTTTTTTTTGAGTACCAGATGTTCTACTAATTGCTTTAAGTTTTTACTTCCATGATCATATTTTATCTCACAACCACTCTATGAAGTATACACAGTTATTCTTCCCTGTCTCACTGAGAGGGGAACAGAGGCATAGAGAGGTTAATATTGTGCCCAAGGACACACAGGTGGTAAGCCACAGAGCTGACTTGAACCCCAACTGGTGGCCACTACAATGGTGAGTGAATACACAGCCTTGTTTGCCAACTGCTGTGGCTCATCTGAGGCTGAAACGAGACATTTCTCTTGGTCCCCTCTGCCTGCCAAAACGCCTCATCCCTTGCCCATTCTGAGAGCTGGTTGGGGGAGGAAGAGAAGAGGCAGGAAATGAAGAAGGAGTTGGTTGTTCTGACCTAAGCCCTGCAAAATATGCAGAGCTGAGCTGCCTAGGGCAGCTATCAGTGACCAGAAAGCTTTAAAAGCCTTTATTTCTTCCAATTGAGGAAGTAGGATCCAGCGCTGACAAAACGGTGATGAATGACTGATCTACATGCCATGGACAAATAACCGAGAAAGTGTCAATCTGGGTCCAAGTACTCTAAAAAAAAAAAAATGGACTCACAAATGAAAAGGATCGTTGTTAAACAATGACGCAATAATAATAACCAACATCTCACAGTGCCTCAGGCTTTCAAGGCCTGTCTGTATATATCCTACGGTAATATTTAATCATTTTAACCAGGGTTTATGAAAGGAGATTAAAAATGAGTCCTTGTGTAGTTACACAACATAAATATGCTAAATGCCGCAGAGTTGTTCACTTTAAAATGATTACTTTTGTGTTATATGAATTTTACCTCAATTAAAAAAATGTTTTAAAATAGCTGGGGTCTGAGCTAGGAGCCTTAACACTCTTTCTGAAAATACCTAGTACAGACTGTTCTAGAAAATGAAAAGCAAGATAATTCTAAAAGTGTTTGCAATACCATAATGGTTTTGTTGGATTTCTGATTCCAGTCATTTCAATTCTTCCCTTAATTTTGTGTTCTTAACAGTTAACACGCATTAAATTCCTAATACATAGCCAAAAGGGCTTCCCAGGTGGCTCAATGGGCAAAGAAACTGCCTGCAATGCAGGAGACACAACAGACGGAGGCTTGATCCCTGGGTTGGGAACATCCCCTGGAGGAGGGCATGGCAATTCACTGCAGTATTCTTGCCTGGAGAATCCCATGGTCAGAGGAGCCTTCCAGGCTACAGTCCATAGAGTCCCAAAGAGTCAAACACGACTGAAGTGACTGAGCATGCATGCACATAGCCAAAAAAAAAAAAAGGTGCTTGCCTGATGATGGGTTTATAATTACCCATTATAAGGCTGAGCACCAAAGAATTGATACTTTTGAACTGTGGTGTTAGAGAAGATTCTTAAGAGTCCTTTGGACTGCAAGGTGAGCAAACCAGTCAATCCTAAAGGAAATCAATCCTAGATATTCATTGGAAAGACTGACCTGAAGCTGACGCTCCAAAACTTTGGTCACCTGATGTGAAGAGCTGACTCAGACTCTGATGCTGGGAAAGATTGAAGGCAGGAGGAGAAGGGGGGCGACAGTGGATGAGATGGTTGGATGGCATCACTGACTCAATGGACATGAGTTTGTGCAAGCTCCAGGAGATGGTGAAGAACAGGGAAGCCTGGTGTGCTGCAGAGTTGGACATGACTAAGAGAGTGAATAATAAGTTTCACTCTAAGAAGTTTGGGGCCGTATTCTCTAATCCAAATGTTATCAACTCCTTAGGGTAAATTCCTATAAAACAGCAAATCCTATCTCAGAACCTGAGTTCTTAGCTATGGTTTTGGGGTTCTAGATTCCTTTAAGTCACTGAGGAACACTATGGATATTTTCCCTAGAAAAAGGATATTTTTATACATAGTTTCACAAAAGGCCCCAGGCTAAGAACTTCTCCCAAATTAAGATTGGGATTGATTTGAAGGTTTAAGAAATCAGGGTAAGAGATAAGAGAAGAATCAGCTGAATTTATGGATGAAGAATTAAAGGGAATTTTACAGGGATAAGACATTATAATCACTATATATGCACACAAAATACAAAAATTAAGTTTTCTGACTATGCTGTAAGTATATCCTTTTGTTGTTGTTGAGTTGCTCAGTCATGTCTGACTCTTGTGATCCCATGGACTGCAGCACACCAGGCTTCTCTGTCCTTTACTGACTCCTGGAGTTTGCTCAAACTCAAGTCCATTGGTTCAGTGATGCCATCCAACCATCTCATCCTCTGTCATCCCCTTCTCCTGCCCTCGATTTTCCCCAGCATCGGGGTCTTTTCCAATGAGTCAGCTCTTTGCATCAGGTGGCCAAAATATTGGAGCTTCAGCTTCAGCATCAGTCCTTCCAATGAATATTCAGGGTTGATTTCCTTTTAGATGAGGTGTTTTGATGTCTTTCTCACTGGTGATAAATGTTTGATGAATGTTCCTTCTACAAAACACAGAAAAGCAAAAAGAATTAGAAAGAAGACCCCATTCCTCCTACCCCGAGAAAAACATTAGATACAATATGGGGATTTTCCCCTTCATCTTTTTTCATTAGGTATTTTTTCAACACTCCATTTTGAAATTTAGAATGTTTCACTCAAAAACAGTCTGTGTACTAGACATTTTCAGGAAGAGTCTTAATGCTCCCATCTCAGACCCCACTGAATTTTTGAAGTCACTGTCCTTGAGAATATTGGATTAAAAGGTCAACTTTATGCACATCATGCTCAAAACTAAAGCTGTTCTACAGGTCACTCAGAAACCTCTTCTGTGGGGTAGGAACATAGTTCATCCACTTGGTTATTAATTAATGAGCACCTCCAGCCTAAGAAGGAGCTAGGTCGTAATCAAAGTTCAATAAACTTATCTAAAATACATTGGCAATACAATGTATTTGCAAATACATTGCTTGAACTGCCTCAAATCCTTTTGGGAACAAAGCTGGGAATAAATCATTTTTTAAAAATATACGTACACAGTATTTCTTTACCTTCTGAGTATTTTCCTTTACTATCTATCAAACCTGTGCAGATCAAGGTAAGCTTAAGCTCATGTGCAAATAAACTTTGGATTTTAAAGCCAACGTAAGCAGCTTCTTTGTTCCTTTCCCAGGCACCTCTGTGAGTGTCTCCACCTTTAATCTGGTCGCCATATCACTGGAGAGATATGGTGCAATTTGCAAACCCTTACAGTCCCGAGTCTGGCAGACGAAGTCCCATGCTTTAAAGGTGATTGCCGCTACCTGGTGCCTCTCCTTCACCATCATGACTCCATACCCAATTTATAGCAACTTGGTGCCTTTTACCAAAAATAACAACCAGACTGCAAATATGTGCCGCTTTCTACTGCCAAGTGATGTCATGCAGCAGTCCTGGTAAGGCCGCCTGGGTTTATTTGTTTACTATAACTTGATAGAATTTTTCAGTTTTAATAAAAACTGGAATGTGTTGTCCAGTGTCTGTGGGATCAGTTTCCTGGAGACTTTTTGAGAAGACTTGTCTTAACCTCTTTCTAGAATGATAGAATAGAGTGAACACTTTGAATGTTGTATTTGAAATGCCATTTGCGACCCCATGGACTGTAGCCTACCAGGCTCCTCCATCCATTGGATTTTCCAGGCAAGAATACTGCAGCGGGCTACCATTTCCGTCTCCAAGATATCTTCCTGACCCAGGGTTTGAACCCAGGTCTCCCAGGTTGTAGGCAGATGCTTTACCGTCTGAGCCACCAGGGAAGTCTCTGAAATGCCATACCTGTATTAAAATCAACTAATCCTCTCAAAACCTCATAGGGTGGGTACTATTACTGTCCCTATTTTACAAATGAAGAAACTGAGACCTGGAGAAGTTAAGTTGCTCAAGTTCCCAAACCTAGAGGAGACAACAGAGTGTCTGGGCTTAACCACTATGCAGTGTGCTTCAGGATAGTCTAGTGAGGATCTTGGCTGAGACAGTGGAAGAGCTCTGATTTTCCCAAAACTGGAGATAGAACTGAGGAGTCCAAAACCCCAAATCCCATGTGATTTTTCTTAGAGCAGAGTTGCAGCAGTGGTACTTACACAGAACACTTTACTAGAAATACAAATGCAAAGTTGTGCTACCTGTTTCTTTGCTCACTAGCAGGTGATGTTGGACAAGTTTATATAACTTCCTTGACGTTCAAGTTCTTTACACAGATTTAAGAATAAAGATACCTTTTTTATCTACATCACTAGATGGATGTGAGATTCAAATGAGAGAATGTTTACGAAAACATCATTAGATATATTCAAAAAGGCTACACAAGTGCAGGGCATTATGTTTACTAATTCCCAGCATGTTTTAGAAGCAGAGGGCTAGACATTCAAAAATGGCTCAAAACCAAGATAATTTCTGCCTTCTTTGCCTTCCTTTTTTTCATTTCAACCAAGACACACACATACTCAAAGAATTACGTTGCAAATGAGGGACATTTCCAAGACTTGAAAAGAAATCTTATCAAAACATGTCCAATTGAAATGAGAAATGGCTCAGCCACTGTGAGCCTCTGACAATTTTATGGCCTAATTGTGTAACCTTACACATGCCAGACTGCAAAAGTGATTTAGGGGCCAGACTCAAGAAGAAGGAGGCTGCAGTTCTTCAGGAATCAAACATGTTTAGAGAAAGCATAACTCTGGCCCGCCAGGCACTAGAATGAGTTTGCCACTGTGCCTAGTGGGTTGAAACAGCCAGAATACTTTATTTTGCAAAATCAAGGTTTTCCAGCATTGCTACCTATGCACTTGGTGATTCTGGTGCTATAAAGTCAACAAATGGTATTAATCTATTGTGATGCTTAAGAGCATAACGTCTAGAATCATATTGCTTGAGTTCAGATCCCATCTTTGCCACTAGCTGTATGACTTTGGACAAATTATTTATTCTGCCTGTTTCCTTATCTGTAAAATGGGTGTTAGGTTAATAGTACCTACTTCAAAAATTATTATGGGGATTAAATACAGTAATATATGTACCATATTGAAATTAAATAATTTAACAAGTCATCAATGAATATAAATTCTTATAATTTTATTATTATTATTTCAGTAACAGCTTTATTGAGGTATTCAAATACTCTCATTGGCTTGTTTTTTTTTAAGCTCTCAGTAGTTTTAAATGTACACTTGTTTCAGGCACAGACTTACACCAAACTTCTCCAATTTAACTAGTCCTTCATAAGAGACTTTATCTGGGAGAAAAGAAGTAACATTTTCTAATGACTGAACTTCCAGACATGGAATTTCCAAAGATATTAAGTACTAGTAATTAATGTGTTTGCTCCAACTCATTAAAATGGAGATGAACCCTGTTTATTCCATCTCATCTTAGTTTGAAATGCTGGTTGCTGGTTATTGGATTGCTTTTTATTTTATTAGGCACACATTCCTGTTACTCATCCTCTTTCTTATTCCTGGAATTGTGATGATGGTGGCATATGGATTAATCTCTTTGGAACTTTACCAAGGAATAAAATTTGATGCTAGCCAGAAGAAGTCTGCCCGAGGTAACTATCTTTTATCTGTTGGTTTATGCCAAAAGATTACACAAGCCTTGTTTTCTATAACTTAGATATACCCAGAGTATATACTTTTGAAAATACTTTTCAAAAGTATTTCAAAATAAGTATTTCAAAACATTTTTCAAAAGTATTCTTAGGAGACTCTGTGTCGTAACACATGGTCAGGAGACCCAGTGACTCTGTTTCCTGTAGAATGAAGAAATTATTTCTCCCAAAAGGGTACTAAATGGAATAAAATGAGATAATATACCCATTGCCCAATTACAAGCTCAGGGCCCATAGGTCCAGGGTCTCTGTGATGTCGTATTCAAATGGACCCCCTCTGCAAACAAAGCAAATTGTCATTTCAGGTGCCATCCTCTCTTCCCCCCTTCACTCCCACCCTTCACTCCCGATATAGCTGCCATGGAACCTCACATCTCCTCCCTCTTCCCTTTTTTAATGTTGGGACCTGCACGTTCTTTTTTTTTTTTTTTTGGCTGTGCTGGGTCTTCACTGCTGCGCAGGCTTTTCGCCAGTTGCGGAGGGCCGGGGCTACTCTCCAGTTGCTACTCTCCAGTGTGTGGGCTTCTCACCGTGGTGGCTTCTCTTGTTGCGGAGGATGGGCTCCAGGGCTCTAGGTCTTCAGCAGTTGCAGCACATGGGCTCTGTCCTTGCGCTCCTGGATTCTAGAGCACAGGATCAATAGTTGTAGTGCACAGGCTTAGTTGCCCTGCAGCACGTGGGATCTTCCCTGATCAGGGATCACACTCATGTCTCCTGCATTGGTAGGTGGATTCTTTACCACTGAACCACCAGGGAAGCCCACCCCCCATCCCTCCCTTTCATTACAGCCCACTCTTCACTGGAACTTACCCCACACCTTTGTTGACATCACTCACCACTCCTCTCACTCCATCCTTCTGCTCAGCTGTTTACCACATATACACCTAGGGTCTTGCCTGGCTTTTGTTGATTTTTGCTCATTATGCAGTAAAAGCAATCTGGAGGTTTCCCAAGCAAGCAGAAAACTCCCCGCCTTGAGGAGCTGGAAGAAGAGTGTGAATACTCATTCTTTAACAAATTTTTATCCTTATAGTCTACACACATAAAATATTATTTTACTATTTTAAATTATGCACATTTTATACTACACATTTTTTATTAGTTATAAGTAGCACTTCATTTGAGTAGTATAGATCAATACCTACCCATATTAGTGCAGGCCCAAGGTGGCCTGTCAAGTAATACAGTTCAAGTGTGGTTTAGCCCCTGGATGGAGGGTGCAGGGATCCCGTGCCCTCTGTCTGGCATGACCCATCCCCAAAAATAAGTGACGTGGCTTGCCCACCCAGAAAGGAAACGGAGCTCGGCCAGCAGCGGCAGGTACGCGGACAGCGCCGGGTGCTGCCTGCAGCGGCCCAAGCACCCAAGGAAGCTGGAGCTGCGCCAGCTGTCCACCGGCAGCTCCGGCCGGGCCGACCGCATCAGGAGCAGCAGCCCCGCGGCCAGCCTCATGGCCAAGAAGCGCGTCATCCGCATGCTCATGGTCATCGTGGTCCTCTTCTTCCTGTGCTGGATGCCCATCTTCAGCGCCAACGCCTGGAGGGCCTTTGACACCGCCTCTGCCGAGCGCCGCCTCTCGGGGACCCCCATCGCCTTTATCCTCCTGCTGTCCTACACCTCGTCCTGCGTCAACCCCATCATCTACTGCTTCATGAACAAGAGGTTCCGCCTCGGCTTCCTGGCCACATTCCCCTGCTGCCCCAACCCCGGTCCCCCAGGAGCACGAGGCGAGGTGGGGGACGAGGTGGAGAGCGGCACCACGCGGGCGTCTCTGTCTAAATGCTCCTACAGCCACGGGAGCGCCTCTGCGCCGCCCCCGTGAGCGGTGCCCCGGCCGGCTGCCTGCCGGGCGGGAAGCATGGAGGCGGGGACCGAGGGAGGCAGCAGGAGGAGGAGGAGGGGGCTGGAAGTGAAGGAGGGCACCCGTCCCAGTGGGAACCATTCCTCGTCTGCCTGGCACCCTTCACCTGGGTTCCAGGGGAACACTCTGAGGGTGGGGCCGTGACTGGGGCCCCAGGCGGGACGACTTCAGTAGCATTCACCATCAGAAAACCTCAGCAGGCCAATGACAGGAGTTCACCAGGGCTCCTGCTGCACAGGTAATTGCTAAGCACATGTTCAAACGGGGACTTGGACCCTACTGAGCTTTAGAAGGTTCTAGAACATCCAAGGCGGGCTCTTAACTCCTCTTAGTGACACCCTTCTGTGTTCTGCTGCTTCAGAATTGTGGAGGCTGCTTTGCGCCTGAGGAGTCCATCCCTCTTTCAGGAACATTCTGTAACCACCCACCTCACCATGACCACAGACGGGAACCCTCTTCTGGCCATTTTCTGTAGTAAGAAAACAGCCTGACCTGTTCTTCAGGTCAGTCAAGGACATTCAGAGACATCAGGTGATGTCATCATCAGAACAGCAAATGAAACATTGTCTAAAGGATGGAATTTGGAACTTATATTTCTGAGAAGAGTATGTAGCCAGTAACTGCCTTAGCATAAGGGATGTTGAATGCCAGGAGGCGCCAAGAAATAGTTTTCTAATTTAATAATATATATTGCTTAACTCCACCTTTTCATGGTGATATTAAACCCCATGGCTGCTTTGCCTCAACTTCATTTCTCATACTCATCCTCCTTTCTGCAAAGACCTCCAAGTCCAAAGGAGAGCTGTAATGTGTACCTGGCCAAGCTGGAAACTCGGGGAGTTGGGCCCAGAATAAAAACTGGCATACTTGGACTCAACTAACAGATAGTCAAAGCCGTCTATGCCTTTAGATACAATCTATGTGTTTGTTAATACTTGTGGTAATTTTATGTGTATGTGAAACATGAACAGAGCAGTATGCTCTTTACATATAAGTATACTCTTTGGTGTGTTTAAAAAAAAGAATAGTGGATGGAGGTTGCAATTGACAAAGTATTATCATTCTACATTCCTGTACCACAGTTGGAGTTTCATGTGAACTCTTTTTCTTCGAAAAATTGGTGTTGAAATTTCTCTTCTCCAGTGTAGAAATCCCAACTTAATATAAGATATGAGCTATACACTTAGATACCAGGAAGTGCATTTCTAAAACTGCATGTGTCAATCCAATCTAACAGCCTCTTTTCTTCCCTCCCTTTGTTTCCCTTCCTCCCTCTCTCTGTCTCTGTCTGTCTGTCTCTCACTCTCTCTTTCATAGTTTTCATGCTTCCAAGCATCTGAGAGGTGAGCTTTTCTTTTTCCTGTTTGTGGGGGTCCATGACCACCCATTGATCTATACCTGACAGACACTCTTTGTGGTGCACAAGGGCTAGTGATTTTTCTATTATCAAAAAAAAAAAAAGAAATCTATATTGGGCGGGTGGTACAGAGAGTGGCAGGAAGTGATCACGAATAGGGGAAGGGATGTGGTATATCTAACAAGATGTGAGTGTTGCCTTTGTTGTGTTTTTGCCAAACAGGGTAGAGAGGATAGTGTGCTTAACAGAAGAAATTATTGAGGATGTGAACATTTTTTATAGGGGACTTTCCAAGCCAGATGTTAATTTTTCTGCTTCTCAGATGGCAATCTTATTTTCATCTCTGTCAAGAATTTCAAGGTGAAAATTCAACTGACTAAAACGTGCACTGCTAAAATAGTAATGATAAAAGGTGTAAGAAAGAAAGATGTCTCCAATATTTGAGAGAATCCTGCAGAACCTACAATTTTCCTGCCAGAAGAAGCCTTCCCATCTGACAGTGTTAGCATATAAATGAAGATTAATTAGCCTCGCTACTCGTCCCACCCTTATTGGAAACCTCTGGAAATTCCAAAGGTAACTTAACCTAAAAATAGAGTCACCAGATTTAGCAAATAAAATACAGGATGTCCAGTTAAATTCTAATTTCAAATAAACAACTAATAATTTTTTTTAGTATGAGTATGTCTCATGCCCTAAAATACATCTTGTGTTTTATCTGGCAACTCTACTTTAAATTAACTTTAAAAGCATGTAAGAACATAAACAAGATTTCCCAAAAATAGAGCAATAAAATGCCTCTGTTCACTAAATTTATTGGAAAGTCTTTCACATAATGGAAGTTATTTTTAAAAATAAGAAAAATGCTATTAACTTTCAGAATCTGTGTCTGACCTTTGGAAATGGTACTATCAACAGGCTGATTTTATTTCCAGAAAAGTTTTTAACATAAAGCTATTCTAGCACTTTGTTGAGTCAATTGCCTTTATTTCATACTAAACTGAATTCTTAAATTTGAAATAAAGTGACTTAATAGAGTTAAGAAAATAGATTCACCAAGTTTCTGGTGTTTTCTCTTGTCTTCTAGTAGCTTCCACTCATCAGAATGATAAGTTTGAACTCTGTAACTTTGATCTTTACCTAACTCATGTGTCTCAGTGGCTTCCTGTGCCCTGGTTACTGGGTAAACTCTCATAATAACTTGTAGTGGTGAATAAGCCATGCATGTGTCTAGATGTCGGTTATACTTGTTCGTGCATGCTTAACAGGTATCTTCTCCATTCACCTAAAACGTAATCCTGAGGTGAGCGACAATAGCTGTTGAATTGCCAGTGTATTTCCTTCCAGTGTTCTGCCCAGTACTCTGTACACCATGAGTGCTCAATAAATGTTGTGACTGACTGCTGCTCTGCCTCTGATGATTTAGGGAACTCCTTTTCTCCACAGCAGTGAGTCTCAACAAAGGGGGCATGGTCTGAGGGGACCATGGGAAATTCTGGAGGGCTTTCTCTAACTCTGTGCATCCCCACCCAAGATATGGCTGTGTGAGCCTTTGCTGCCATCACTCGTCCCTTCGCTCTCCCCTGGGGAACGTGTGTATAATCGGAGATGCTACCCATGGAAGGTTCTCATGCCTGTAAACAGTGCTGAGACACAGGTTTTTTAAAAGGGCTGAGGAAAAGGATAAATACTGTAATTCTATACACATGAGGTATCTAAAATAGTCAAAAACCATAAACATAGAACATAGAAAAGTTACTACCAAGGGCTGGGGATTTAGTGTTTAGTGAATGTAGAGTTTCCGTGTTACAAGATGAAAAAGTTCTAGGATCTCCTGCCCAACTATGTAAAATATACTTAACACTACTGAACTATGCACTTAAAAATGGATAGGATGGTAAATTTAAAGCTGTGTGTTTTTCAGACATAAAGAACAGACTTTTGGACACAGTGGAGGGAGGAGAGGCTGGGGTGATTTGTGAGAATTGCATTGAAACAAATACATTACCGTCTGTAAAATAGACAACCAGTGGAAGTTTGCTGTCTGACGCAGAGAACCCACATCCAGTGCTCTGTGACACCCTAGAGGGGTGGGCTGGGGAGGGAGATTTAAGGGGGGTTTAAGAGGGAGGGGACTGGCCTGTGGCCAGTTCATGTTGATGTATGGCAAAAAGCATCATAATATTGTAAAGTGATTATCCTCTAATTAAAAATTTAAAAAGAAGAAATTAAAAAATTAACTGTCTTTCACATTAGAAAAAAAATAAAGTTTTGTGGGTTTTAGCAGAATAAAAAAGAGGAGAGGGAGTGAGGAAGCCCTGGTCTGTAGTATTCCTTGGTTTTGCTCCTTCCTCTGCTCATTCCCTTTAAGGAGAACAGTGGTGATACAGCAAAAAAACCATCACTGTGTTCCTAGTCCATGTTTAAGTCCTCTGCTCACTCTTTAGGGCTTATATGTATCATCGAAGCCCACCCAGCACCCCTGGCTGTTCCCTCATAACTATCTGATTTCCTGCAGGACTCCTCCTGGAGCCTCTGGGCGTCTTCCTGGCCACACCCTACCTCTGAGCCCTGCGGCTGCTCTCAGCTCCAAGCAAGGTGCTTCCTTGATTGGGATCTCTCTGGTCCCTCCAGCTTCCTGGTCACCCTCAAGTGGAGCATAGATTCCAGGTTTCCTAAACCTGCTGCCACAGCTGAGGACCAGCCCCACAACCCTAATCCCCAACCCTGGCTCTGAGCAGCCCAGCCTGGGAGGAATTTCAGGTCCCTCTTCTTGCTCAGGAAGAGTGGTCAGACAAGTATGAATTGTCCAGCAACCACTCTTGTACGTAACATGTAACAGGTGCTCAGTGAGTGTCTGGGGTGAATGACACAGTGAATGGGTGAGGACATTTGAATGGAGTCCTTCGTCAACGCTGGGCCTTTCTGGGCTGCTCTGGTGACCCCACCATCCTAACCAGAAGCATCTTGCCCAGAGTGTGCAGTGGTGCTCGACAAGAGGTGAAGTGCATGGGACAGCCTTGTTCTGGTCCCAGTCCTCCACACTGCACATCAAGTCCCGCAGATACTGTTTCCAACTTCACTGATCATAAAGGCCTCCTTCGTTAGTGAAGAAGATACATTTTGGACCCCAAGTCCATAAATCTGTGTCCCAGTGTTACACACACACACACACACACACACACACACACACACATATGCTCAGTCATGTCTGCCCTGTCACTAAATTGTTGTGTGACTCCAGGGAGATCACATACCTTCTCTGGGTATCATTTCCTTCATATAAAGTGAGAGGTTGTCACACCATCTCTGTGGGACTCAGTGAGTCAGAATTTGCTATGAGCTTTTACTCTTCTATATCCTTACTCAATTTTGTTGGGTTCCCATTGTTTTTGCAATCAGAGAAACTCCCTGATGCCCAAGCACATAACCACCTCTGAGGAAGGCTTGATCTCCAGGGTGCCTCTGAGAGCAGGTGGCCAGCGTGAGAAAGAAAAGGTCTCACAGAGGAATCTGTAAACTCTCAACCCCTTCTAAGTCACAGCTGACCAGAGCAACTCACGGGAGGCTGATCCCTGGAACATAAGCCCCAGTCCCACTGACATGAAGGCATAAAAATCCACTCCCAAACCAAATTTGGCCTAGGTGAAAGGGGTACAAGCATCCTTTAAAGCCTGCTTAATGCATTATGAAGTCACTGGTGACAGCAAGCCACAATACATACTCATGGAAGGACGAAGGAATGTCTGGTGCTCGTGGGGTTAGAGAAAGTCACCAAAAACATGCTTCTGTGATTCCCTGGTGATCCAGAGGTTAAAAATCCACCTTGCAACGCAAGGGACATCCGTTCAGTCCTTGGTCCCAGATGATCCCAGATGTTGAGGGGTAACTAAGCCCAGTGTGCCATAACTACTGAGCTCACGCTTTCTGGAGCCCGCACTCCGTAACAAGAGCAGCCACTGAAACGAGAAGCCCATGAGCCCCGATGAAGAGTAGCCCCCACTCTGCAACTAGAGAACACCCACAGGCAGCAATGCAGACCCAGCACAGTCAACAATCGTATGTTAATTAATTAAAGAAAAAATAAAAGATGGTGCCATCTGTTGACCCTGGAGCTGGACCCGGGCAATTGGAGGCTCCCCTTCCCCTCCCCTGTCCCTGGAATGTGCCTTCCCCCTTGCCAGGAGTTGAGCCAAGGATTCAGCCGTGAGATAGAAACGTGGTGCCGAGGCTACTGGACTGTGCACATGACTGAGCCCAGGGAGTGCATGCATGCGTGCTAAGTCACTTCACTCAGGTCTGACTCTGCGATCCCGTGGACTGTAGCCTGCCAGACTCCTCTGTCCATGGGATTCTCCAGGCAAAAATACTGAAGTGGGTAGCCATTCCCTCCTCCAAGGGACCTTCCAGACCCAGAGATCAAACCCACATCTCCTGTCTCCTACATTGATAGGCAGGTTCTTTTTTTTTTAGGAAAGAAGAATTTTTTTTTTTTTAATTATTGAAGGATAATTGCTTTACAGAATTTTGTTGTTTTCTGCCACCAAACATCAACATGAATCAGCCATGGGTATACATATGTCCCCTCCCTCTTGAACCTCCCTCCCACCTCCCTGCCCATCCCATCCCTCCTAAATTGTTACAGAGCCCCTGTTTGAGTTCCTTTACCACTAATGCCAGCTAGGAAGCCCAAACCCAGGGAAGGCCTTTGCATAAATTGCTAAGAGTCTGTGGGCAGGCATGGTGACCCACTCACCCCGCTGCCACCCACGCAAGTCCCCTTGCTCCGTGCACCTGCTGCTAACCAGTCTGGAGGGGCTGCCTCTGTCCTCAGTGTCTTCCTGCCCTCCACCAAAGTCACTGGTTTCAGATTCACCCAGGAAGTCCTGGAGAAGCTTGCCTGCCAATCAGCATCTGGTTTCTTATTTAAATTTCAAAAGCATGTGAGGCACCATTCTCCCCATTTCACAGGTGAAGAAACTGAGGCTCAGGGGAGTGGCAATGTGGACAAGGTCTGACACCTAGTAAACAGTAGAGACTGAATGGGCTCGCTTTGAAGCCACCAGGCTGCTGTTGGGATTAGGTGACATTTAGTAGCCTAAGTAATCAGCAGCTGGTGATTTTGTTTCCTATAATGCTTCCAAGTTCCTAGTCCTGGTGCTGTACCAACCCTAAGGATGAGGAATCCCATCTCCCCTCCTCCTCACCAACCCATCACTGCCCACCACAGTGTTCTTGCTCTGAGTTATCTGAGTGTGGAGGGTTAGAGATCTGGTGTTTTGTACTTGTGTCTTGGATGTTTCTATGTTTATTTTTAGAAAGGAGGTCATACACTTTGCCACCTCACAGGGAAGCCAAGAGATACTGTCAGCCAACGAGCTTTCACCTCTTGGCCGAATGATCAAAGTATTAATGTAGATCTCTTTTCTCAGAATAATCAGAGAGGAAACAAATACAGGCCAACTGTAAAGCTTCCTGGTCCACCCCTTCGCCTGTTACCCTTCTCTCAGGTCCCCCTTTCCCGGTGGAATTTGCAGATTATCATTACCTGCATGCCAGCAGTAAGATGTCCCCATAACCCCAAATCCATCATTAGAAATGGAATGGTTTATCCTATCTCAAGGGCTTCCCTGGTGGTTCAGACGGTAAAGCGTCTGCCCGCAGTGCGGGAGACCCGGGTTCGATTCCTGTGTTGGGAAGATCCCCTGGAGAAGGAAATGGCAATCCACTCCAGCACTCTTGCCTGGAAAATCCCATAGACAGAGGCGCCTGATAGGCTACAGTCCATGGGGTCGCAAAGAGTTGGACACGACTGAGCGACTTCACTTTACCCTATCTCAAAGTCTTCCCAGGTGGCGCTAGAGGTAAAGAACCTGCCTGCCAGTGCAGGAGACATAAGAGACCTGGGTTCAATCCCTGGGTTAGGAAGATGCCCTGGAGGTGGGCATGGCAATTCACTCCAGCATTCTTGCCTGGGAAATTTCACGAACAGAGGAGCCTGGCGGGCTATAGGCAATGAGGTTGCAAAGAGTCAGAAACGACTGAATGACTTTCACTTTTTCATGTGAGTTGTAGGGTAACTGAGACATTCAGTTCATAGCAGAAAGGGAAGAGGGCATGGCTCATGAGCCCGGCCGACATCACAGGGAGTAGCCAGGCCTGAGTACTCTGGGGCAGAGAGAGGTCATGCACCTCCCTGGCTTCAGATCACTGTGCAGGGCCGGAAGACCCCACACGGTACACATGCATGGGAGGGCGGAGGTCTCTGGAAAACCTACAAAATCGCCCCACAAGAGAAACAGCATTTGCACATCTGCCATGACAAAAGTCGTTTGTTCACTGAAGAAAAGCCACAAAGACCATCACTTAGCCCTTTCTACTACTTACACCCCCACCCCCACCCCTGCCATCCTCAAGAAGAGGAGATGGAACAAGGAAGTTCAGTTCAGTTTAGTCTCTCAGTCGTGTCCGACTCTCTGCGACCCCATGAACCGCAGCTCACCAGGCCTCCCTGTCCATCACCAACTCCCGGAGTTTACCCAAACTCATGTCCATTGAGCCGGTGATGCCATCCAACCATCTCATCCTCGTCGTCCCCTTCTCCTGCCCTCAATCTTTCCCAACATCAGGGTCTTTTCAAATGAGTCAGCTCTTCGCATCAGGTGGCCAAAATACTGGAGTTTCAGCTTCAATATCAGTCCTTCCAATGAACACCCAGGACTGATTTCCTTTAGGATGGACTGGTTGGATCTCCTTGCAGTCCAAGGGACTCTCAAGAGTCTTCTCCAACACCACAGTTCAAAAGCATCTATTCCTTGGCACTCAGCTTTCTTTATAGTCCAACTCTCACATCCATACATGACTACTGGAAAAACCATGGAACAAGGAAGAAAGAGAGGAAAAAAGACCACCAGTTTCTTTCACACCATAGAGGTTTCACTTAGCACCTGTCTGACTCAGACAAAACTTCAAACTATGTGTGAGATAAAAGGTTTGATTTTTATCATACTAGGTACCTAAAGATGAAATTGTTCTAATGAATAAATAGGAAAAGCTATGGGATCTCCCAGAATATCATTGGGTGGGGAGATAATCTAACAGATAAGGAATGAAGACAAAGGTTGGGGAATAATAAAGCTCTTTCCTGATTGTCCCACATCCTTCAAGACACCTGTTGCATGTGAACAATGTCTGGCAAACAGGAGGTACTTAATGAAGTACAACCATTAGAAGTAATAGTTAAGACATCTAGTTCAGTTACTAACCTGGTGCAGCTGGCCTTTTCCATTTTTACTGAGAACACCCTAATCAGATTACCTTTGTAACTTATCACCCAGAAAATCATAGTGACTGTTCAACTGTCCTCCCGACCTCCAATTCGCTCTCCCCTCCAGCCTACTCTACTCTCCAGGATGAGCTTAGTTTAGCCAATATCAGAGGTAGGCATCTCACTCCCTGTCCAGGAATCTCCAGTGGCTTCTTATTCCCTAAAATCCCACTTGTTTGCTTGGCATCAATATTCCCAGCAACTGGGAGTTCATCTTCCTTTCTCATTAGTCAATTTCCTCTTCTTTTCAGAACAGAATAATTTGCTTTTCCCCAAGTACTTCAGTTAGGAAATGGCAACCCACTCCAGTATTCTTGCTTGGACAATTCCATGGACAGAGGAGCCTGGTGGGCTACAGTCTGTGGGGTCGCAAAGAGTCAGATATGACTGAGTGACTGAGCATGCATGCATGTATCCAACTACTTCCTTGCCTTCATGCCTCCCCCAATTTGAGATGCTCTCCTTTTCCTTTTAGCTCTTCCTCATAAAACCTTATCATTCTTCATGGCTCAGCTTACATTATCTTCTCCATAAAATCCGAAGTCCTGTATTGGAGAGATTTCTCCCTCCTCTGAGTTCTCTAAACACTGACTCTGTGTACATGTAATTGCCCCATAAGAGTTTATTCCCCCAACCCTACTCCTCATTGCTTGCAAATGAAATGCCATTATATATAGGCTTTGATGGTATCATGTTCAGGGGGAAAAGTCTAGTTCTGAGGGGTAAATCATGGTGGATGTGTGTTAGACATGACAGTCTCATTTCCTTTTGTATGAAGTCCTAGAGCTTGGGGTGAGGGGCGGCAAGGAGAAGAACACTGAGCAGAGGGGGATCCTTTGCAGAATAAAATTAGGGTGCAAGAGAGCATAATATGACTTAAAGACCCTGAGTCCCATTTGCAATTCACTACCCTAATTCTGTGTGGACTCAATAAAACTGAAAGGCTTAGTGCAATGGGAGGCCCATTTCAAGGCTGGTTAAAGTGACTTTCGATACCCAGGCCTGAGAAAGATATTGTTCAGCCAGTATTCTTTCTCTTGACACTACCACCTCCTCCATAGGAGGCTTTTACTTTCCTGCCCCACAGATACTGGGATCGGCCTTGTGACTTGCTATGGCTAAAATAATTTGGGGGCAGGGAAGTGACAGTGAGCAAGTTTGAGCCTATGACTGAAGAAGTGTTGAGGGTTTCCATTTACTCCTCAGTTTGCAGCTGGTCCAAGGATGATAGACACATGGAGCACAGCTGGACTCCACCCACAGCTTGGAACCAAGCCCAGCAGAGCCTGGCACAGATCAGCTGCAGCCAAGTTGACCAACAGACAATTGAGCAAGAAATATATTGTTATATATTGTTGTATATTGCTGAGGTTTGGAAGATTTGTTTTGCAGCTTTACTGCAGCAATATCTGACTGATGCTTTGCTCTTTTCCTGTTTCCTACCACCTTTCTCTGCGTGTCTTCTCTCCTTTCTCCTCTGTCTTCTCTCTATCAAAGTATTTCTTTTTCAAAAATTTTTATTGGAGTATAGTTGATTTACAATGTTGTATCCGTTCCAGGTGTACAGCAAAGTGAATCAATTATACATATACATATAGCTATCAAAATATTTCAATCTAAAAAATCAGCTTCTTATCTCTTAGACTGAATTTTAGTTACACACTTTCTTTTTCCAAATATATACACACACACTCATACATATATATGGGTTTCAATTCATTGTCTCTTTTCAAAAAGAAAGACTTTACTATTAGGACTTCAGGAGTCAGTAACCAGGTGAGAAAGGCTACAGCCTGGAATCTGTTTTATAGGTCCCCTGATTTCACACTTCTCGCAGCCTAGGTTGAAACAGACCCCAACCAATAGCTGATTTTTCAAGAAGACGCAAAATACTGAAAGAAGGGTTCAGCAAAAGGTGCATATCTGCTTCATTCCATCGTTTACTCTAATGAAGTGGCGGCATGGATCGGTGATTCCAGCCACCCAACCCCTCCCTAAAGCTTGGCCAGCTCTGCAGTCCAAATGGCAGCATGTGTTGGGGAAGATGATTAATGTTAGCAGAAGGCTCCGGAGAATCTCTCAGGAACCTTTTGTTTATTAAATATAAAAATCTATGTTTAAATATAATGTCAAAGGTACGACACAGACCAGCATGATCTAAGACAGACCACTGCCTCCAATCTTCAACAACTAGATGTTCTTCAAGTTCTGGCTTCTAGGCTCAAAGCATCTAAAGATTTTCCAGGGAGCCTCAAACTACTCAACAAAGAGGTCATAGAGGTTGACAGAGCCCATCTATTTCTGTCCATCGTCTGTTCCTAATTGCAGAGGCGGTGGCTTTCATGGTGGGGTCCAGTATGTAGTTGGGTCTGGGTCACTTTCCATGGAAGGCAGCTATTCCTGACTGCTACTGGGCCTGGGATAAGCACACGGCTCTGTTCTGCATGGAACTCAGACCTCATGCTCACCTGCCCACTCCTTTAATTCAGAGCTATGGTGAACCTTCTGGGTGGTGGGCCTGGGTTCAGGACGCGGAGGCACATGGATTACACACAGTGCCCACGTCTGCCGGTTAGACTCTGGAGGAGGAGACACAGACCACTCACGGGTAAACACAGAGGAAGAAAATAAAACAGGGTGATATGATACATGTGAATAACAGGGGGTACATCACAATTAGGTGGGGTGCTCAGGGAATACTAGAAGCAGGAGCTTCCAAGCTGCCTACCCTGTTACACTATTTAAGCACTTTGTGTCTATTTGTTGTTGTTCGGTCACTCAGTCCTGTCTGACTCTTTGGGACCCCATGGACTGCAGCACACCTGGCTTCCCTGTCCTTCACTGTCTCCTAGAGTTTGCTCAAACTCATGTCCATCCCATTGAGTCGGTGATGCCATCCAACCATCTCATCCTCTGTTGCTCCCTTCTCCTCCTTCCCTCAATCTTTCCCAGCATCAGGGTCTTTTCCAATGAGTCGGCTCTTCGCATCAGGTGGCCAAAGTATTGGAGCTTCAGCTTCAGCATCAATCCTTCCAATGAATATTCAGGACTGATTTCCTTTAGGATGGACTGGTTGGATCTCCTTGCAGTCCAAGGGACTCTCAAGAGTCTTCTCCAACACCACAGTTCAAAAGCATCACTTCTTTGGCAGTCAGCTTTCTTTATAGTCCAACTCTTACATCCATACATGACTACTGGAAAAACCATAGCTTTGACTATATGGACTTTTGTCGGCAAAGTAATGTCTCTGCTTTTTAATATGCTGTCTAGGTTTGTCTTAGCTTTTCTTCCAAGGAGCAAACGTCTTTTAATTTCATGGAGGCAGTCACCATTTGCAGTGATTTTGGAGTCCAAGAAAATGAAGTCTGTCACTGTTTCCAGTTTTCCCCCATCTATTTGCCATCAAGTGTTGGGACCGGATGCCATGATCTTAGTTCGTGTCTATTACCACCTTTAGTTTTCCCAGCAACAGTACGGGGAAGGTATGATGACTGTCCTTTTAAAATGAGAAGACCAAGGCACAGAGACATGAAGTAACTCTCTCGGGATCACACAGCCAATAAGGAGAGGTGCTGGAGGCACGCCGAGGGGTTGGCACTGCAGTCTAGACACACTCTCACCCATATGAGACATATTGCCTCTCAGAGTGGGTGACAGTGGGGCAGAAGTCTGTGATAGAAGGGGCCAGCCATGTCAAGGTCTGAGCAAGAGTGTCCTCCTCAGGTGGACGAGGAGACCAGCACAGTCCTCTAGAACCTGAGTGAACACAGTGAGAAGTAGCAGTTTTGGGATGTTTCCACTCTGTGGTGTTATTGCTCATTCAGGTGACACCTATTCTGCTAAAACTTCATAAGGACTTGTGTTCACCTTACGCCCTAATGCCTTATGCAGTGTTTAATTCATTTGTTGTTGTTGTTTAGTCTTTAAGTTGTGTCTGACTCTTTTGTGATCCCATGGACTGTCGCCTGCTAGGCTCCTCTCTCCAGAATTCTCCAGGCATAAATACTGGAGTGGGTTACCATTTCCTTCTCTTGGGGATCTTCCCAACCCAGGGACTGAACCTTTATCTCCTGCATTGGCAGGCAGATTTTTTACCACCGAGTGACCAGGGAAGCCTGTTTAATTCATAGATATATTTAGTAATTCTTTTTTGGATCAATGAATGTGCTTTTTTGTTTTAACTAATTAATGAATAAGCACTGGACCAATCCAATGTTGGTTTGAATCTTAAATCCTTCACCTGTTAACTGTTCAACCTTGGGCAAATAACCAACTTCTCTGATCCTCATTGTCACTTTCTGTGTGGTGGAGATAATAAAATAATCCCAAGGTTGGTTATTGAGAGGGTTAAATGAAATAGCTTTTGTAAAGAGTTGAGAGCAAGGTCACCAAAGGATTGATCCTACAGAAATGTCCAGCTTTCTTTCTCCACTGCAAACAAGACCCGGGTTTTTCCATGGCATGAACCCACTGTAGAATCTAGCATTGAAAGGGACTCCTTGCTACCTGAAGTGTGGTCCAAGGACTAGCCCATTGGAATCCCACAGGAGCTTGCTAGAAATAAATAAGCTCAGGCCCCAACCCAGACCTACTGATTAGAACTTCTGGAGGAGAGGACTGGTTACTTGTGAAAGCGCCTCTCTTCATCCCAGGTGATTCTTACCATCAAAGAGAACGTTGAGCCTGCCCCAGTCCAAGGGTCTGTATCTTTCCTACTGCTTCAGCCCTACTCTGGTGCTTGCTGCCTAGTCCGGGTTTCTGAACATTGCTGCTAACCTGTTTCCTGCCCATGCTTTCACACCTTCCAGTCCTAGCTGCACCCCACCCCCGCCCCACTGGATTGACAACCACCCACCCCATGAGATGTCCATGCTGGACCAATCAACTGGGCTTGGGGGGTCCAGGGAAGCATCTCACAACACAAGAGCCCGAGCCTGGCTGGCTTGCTGACCAGTACGGGGCCTTCTCTCTACTGTCCTCCTGGCTCACCTGCTATACCTGAGGAAACAGCACGGAACAGCATTCTGACTGGCAGTGCGAGGCAGCCTCAGGTCTGAATCTCAACCATGTCAACACACCCTGAAGACAGAGGTAAAAGAGAGGGTCACTTCGTACTCACCTGTCAAACATTTTCCAGGCTTGTCTATGCCTGTTGCACATTAATCAACTTTGAGGCCTGGGTGTCATAAAACTGTTTTGTTGTTTTTTTTTCGTTGTTAAGATATGATTAAACCTTCCAGAAACTGCATTGTCTTCTTAGCTGGTGCAGACCTCCCTTTAGTGAGGTGTGGAACTTGCTTCTCAGTCTCAGTGGTTGTACTCATTTTGCGTTTTCGGGGAGCTGAAATAAGGGTGCTTTCCACACCACCCTGTAAGTCCTGGCTTTGCACCTTGGCACACCTGCTTTCAGCATCGTTGAGGGACCATCTCTGTTGAGATGACAACCCAAGTGATGGTACCAGAACATAACTTCAGAATGGTGGTGACCCCATCTGCCATGATGACTCCACCCGGCACAATAGGGTGTTTCAATGTGTATTTCTTAATTAATGCCAAAAAGCATAGAGATGTAAATGAACTTTACAAAGATGCTCATCAAGATGAGGACTGGAGACTGGACATTTTTATCCAGAGCTGTTTACCTTTAAACCTTCACTGCTCTGGCAGACGCTCATATTCTGTTCCAGGAAACTCAATTTCCCAGGCCAAGTTCAAACTTGCTGCCATCTACTGGCCAACCCTTAACATTACATTTACCTGCATATACTTAAATTTTAACCAAGCCCATTGAAAAGACCCTGATGCTGGGAAAGATTGAGGGCAGGAGGAGGAGGGAGGACAGGGAGGAGAGGGGACGACAGAAGATGAGATGGTTGGATGGCATCACTGACATAATGGACATGAGTTTGGGTAAATTCCGGGAGTTGGTGATGGACAGGGAGGCCTGGCGTTCTGCGGTCCATGGGGTCACAAAGAGTTGGACATGACTGAGCAACTGAACTGAACCGAACCAATGTGTAACTTAAAACATTTGCTGAAAGTTATGGAAACATGAACTTGGTAGTAATATTCCATCTCAAGAAAATAAACATAAACGGTTTTGTATCAGGTGTTTTAAAAGCTTAAATTGTAAATCAGAGCACAATGAAATTTCCAATCAAAAATTATGTTATACCCTCAATGGATGAATATGTTGCTTCTATTGGGTTTTATGGCTACTACTTTCATAATCTGTGAGTTTGGGAAAAATCAAATTCTGAAAGTCAGAAAACATCTCCTGAAGATACTCAAGCCCATAGTGTATACATGCAAGAAAGTGCAGTAGAAACAGCTGCCCACTCCATATAAGATGCTGCTGCTGCTGCTAAGTCACTTCAGTTGTGTCCGATTCTGTGTGACCCCATAGACGGCAGCCCACCAGGCTCCTCCATCCCTGGGATTCTCCAGGCAAGAACACTGGAGTGGGTTGCCATTTCCTTCTCCAATGCAGGAAAGTGAAAAGTGAAAGTGAAAAGTGAAAGTGAAGTCTAGGAAGTCCATTTTCGCTGCCCCACACTGAGAAAGAGCATGCTTGTGTGTGTGCACGTGTGTGTGTGTGTATTTGACATACTTTTTTAATATCTGAACTGCAAACACTGGAGAACAATGGATCACCTAGCATTGCTTGGTGCGTATGAGAGGTAAGTTGGGTCTATAAGTAAAAATCCTTCAAAAAAAAAAAAAAACAACACACAGACACACAAACCTCTGATTTCAAAGATTCTTCTGAGACTCAGTATGGCTTGGGACTGGCCATCAAAAAACATGGTTCTGGAATGGGCCCTGAGGTGTACACTGATGGACCCAAAGTCTGGCTGGTGGTTCTTTAGACTGCTCAGAGTTGCCACTGCCCCACAGGACCACAGAGACCCCTTCTGGGCAGGCAGGCAGAATTGTCTCTGAGAATTAATGTTTGTCCTTGAGAATAGAACAGTGTGTGTGTATGAGCGCGCGCGCATGTGTGTTTGAGTTGCCTCTTGGACAACTGCTCGTTGGCAGGGATCACCAAAGTCCCCCTCGCCCAGTCACCTGCTGAGCAATCCCCACAGAGTGCATTCATTCTACAAATTCATCCACTAGTATTTATGGAGCAGTCACAGACCCTGTTCTAGGCTCTGGGGACACGGCAGTGAACACGGCAGACCCTGCTTCCCTTCTCTCGAGTCTTGCCTTCTAGCAGGAGAGAAAGGCAATGTACAAGTGCAGAGACTCAGGAGCAGTAAGGGCTACACAGAAAATAAAACAGGAAATGAGATGGAGTGCGAATGCAGGAGAGAGACTTATTGGACTGGCCGTCTTTTTCTCAAACACCCGAGTGAAGTGAGGGAAACAGCTATGTGAAGGTCTGGGAAGAGTGATCCAGGCAGGATAGCAGGTTCAAAAGCCTAGCAGTGCAAACTTCTTGGCATGTTTGAGGAACAAAAAAACAATTGCATGTCGCATACCTAACCTCAAATAATCATCCCAAAGACCCTAAGAAATAAGCACTAGTATTATCCCCATTTTACAGATGAAGAAGCTGAGGTTTAAAGAGGTTAAGTAACTTGTCCGAGATCATCATTCAGCCAGCAAACGGCAGAGCTAGGCAAGGAACTGGGGTATCTGGTTGCAGAGTCCAGGCTCTTAAGAATTTGAATGGATATGAGAAGCAAGTGCCAGGTATTACCTGGAAGAGCTGTGGGGTGGGAGTGGTGAGTATGGGTAGAAGATAGAACCCAGCACAAAACCAGCCTTTGAGGATAAAGGGTGCTTTCTCTTCCTCTTGGAAAGACTTGTAGAAGAGACTCTTTCATAAGAGGGTGCATCAGAAGTCAGGAAAGGAAAAGCTGTGCCTAGGGGTCTCCAATGAAATGTATTTGTGTGTCTGTGTGTTTTCTCTTGTATCACTATGGGGACAGTCACATTGAGTGTGTCATTTTAAATTCCTCTCCACTTAGACTCATGAGTCTTAACAACCTGGCTCCTTGGTGGAGTCTGAGGGTTTGTGCAGCTCCGTGGGGACTGGCATGGGTGAGTGGGGCCCCCACACCCTTGCCCCCCAGGTAGGTGAGAAGGTCAAGACAGGTGGTTCTCAGGATCCGGGGGAGAACAGAGAGAGCCCTATGGCCTGCAGCTGAGCTGACCATGAACATAAGACAAAGAATTTCTTTTCCAAATGTCCTGAGAGAGTATAGCCCTGGGAGGGAGGGTGGTGCCTAGGGCTTAGCATCTCATCCTAGAACCTGAGATTTTGGAGAACAGTGGTGTCTTCTATGTCACACACTAGCCCCCAGCCCCCAGCCCCCAGAACCTAGCACAGGTCCTGGCAGGCAGCAGGCACTTAGTAAACAGGTGTAATTCGGATATGTAATACATCTATTAGGAAACTTCTGTTGCAAGGGGCAGAAAAGTTCTGATTTAAGCCCAAAGAAAATTTCTTTACCTGGTAACAAGAGGACTGGGAACTAGACTGGGCTTTTCACCCAAAGGACATGGGGCTTCTACGGCAAACCCAGAACTCTATGTGTGCCAGGTCTGAGCTCAGGCTTCCATGAATTTGTTTCATTCTCAGGTTAAGATGGTGGCACCAGCTTCAGCCCTCATCCAACCTCCCAAGAGAAAGACAGAGTCCTGGGAATCACTTTGATTGGACCAGCCCTGAGCTAATCACCATGGGCAGCAAAATGCCACATCTTGATTTGGCTCCATCTAGGTCGTGTGGTTCACCGCAGATTCCTGAATCACTGCCCCACACCGACCTCAAGGATGAGCAGAGAGGAAGAGGAAGATCCTCTATGAACACCTTATACCGGGAAGAAGGGGCAAGGGCTGCTGGGGAGGAAATACAAATGATCTATGCCATTGAGACAAGGAGATGGAAATAATAGCAATAATAATAGCAAACATTTATAGAGGGCTAACTTCTACTGGGTTGCATTCCCTTTACAGGTATTAAAGCAGTTCTGACAACAATGCTATGGGCAGGCGGTATCAATAGTCCTCACTTCAAAGAAGAAGACATTTAGGTTAATTAGCTTTCTCAAGTTCAGACAGCCTCAAAGTGGCAGAACCAGGAATCAGACCCAGGCATCCAGCCACAAAGTCCAGGCACTCAAGCACAGCCTATGTAAAAATGGCTGAGAAAGGCCAGAAAGGGGACGACTTAATAGGCAGCCTTGCAGCCGACCCCCACTGCCAAATACAGCCCTGACCCATAGTAGATATTGACCACTTGTCAACTGAAGAAATGGTGCCCTGGTCTCACCCACATGCATTTGACATTCTCAGACTGTAAGTGATTTGATTTCTGGGAAAATACTTAAGACACAGCTTCCGTATCTTCTTAGGCTAGAGATTCATGGTGGGTGCTAACATTTTTATTTTTAGGGGAAAATGAAGAAGAGATCATGACCAGAAGAAATATCCTCTCCACCCCAGCTTATGGAGGAATCTTATTCTTTTATCTACCTGGGGCAGACATTCCAGAAATGGCTTTTCTGTGGGGGCTTTTCTCGATACCATTTCTCTCCTCTGCTCTTCTGGGAAAGCTTTCTTCAGATACCATACCTAAATTTGCCAAACAGTGGATGGGGCTGCAGGATCCCATGTCCTGGAGGACTCAAGATGGAAGCAGGCACCTGCCCAACAGAGCACAGGTGAGGGTTCTGGGTCCCAGAGTGGTGGGTACTGAGAAAGCCTGTGGTCTGGACTTGACCCTCCCCTGACCAGCGTGTCTGCAGCGTGTCTGGAACTGTCAGCCATGCTGGCTGGTGCGTCTCATCTACGTAGCCCCTGTGCTAGGATCCGAACTGGACCACCAGGGATGGGAGTGATACCTACAGCACTCACTCATTCATTCATTCATCCACTCACTCACTCACTCCCTTATCAATCCTTTCACGGATGCTTCTTTGAACACTTACCAAGTTCTAATCACTCTTCGAGTAGTGAGGGCATTAAAAGAGGAGGACGAAGATTCTACCCCCACATCCTCCTCTCACAAGATACCTCCTCTTTCTCCTGTGCAGCTGAGATTCTTGAGAGGTCAGGCATTAACCAGATAATCACACACATCGTTGAAAGGACCAGGAGCTAAGAGAGCAGGTAAGCAGGCAGCTGGCAGGGGTAGGGCTGGCAACGGACGAGGGGGTAACAGCAGACAGCCCCCAGGAGAAGAGACATTTGAGCTGACCTCAGTAGAGTGAGTGAGAGTTCAAGGCAAAGTGGGTTGAGGGGAAAAGCATTCAGGCAGAGACAAGAGCTGGGGCAGAGGTGGTGCAGAGATCAGAGTGGGGAGGAGAGACGAGGCCAGAGAGACAGGAGGGGCCTGACCCTGCAGGACTTTGTAGAATTTGGGGGGAATTTTGTCTTTCCTAGAGGACATGAAAATCTAGTACTGGGTAATGGAAAGAGATGAGATTCAATTTCTATGTTCCAAAGTCCCACTGGCTGTTATGTGGAAAGCCAGAGTGGATAAAGGAAAAACAATTAAGAGTCTCCTGGAGAAATTCACACAAGAGGTGATGGAGGTTTGAACATGACTGACGGCCTTGGAAAGAGGTAGCATGGACAGAGTGGAGAAATGGTTTGGACCCAAGTCAACAAGACAGCTCTGTGACCAGAGCAGAAATGTGCTTTCTATGCAACCTGTCCCATCCAGGACAATCATAAGACTCCACAGACCTGAAACACTTGTCCTTGGAGGCCCTATCCCATATTCATATAAAATATCCACATCCCATGTCAAACATGGGTTTGCAGGGGGGTTTTTTTTTTTGGTAGTTTTAATTGAAAATATTTTAATCATTTTGCCTTTCAAATTATCTAGTCCATGTAAACTATTACATTTAGAATGGATAAGCTACAAGGTCCTAAGGTATAGAACAGGGAACTATATTGTGGACTTAATAATTATTCACCTAGAAGTTGAGAGCTATGTTTTATTCAGTGGAAATTTTTAGGACTTCAGAGAACTGCTCCAAAGAGGCAAGTAGAGGAGCCAGGTTATATAGAAGTTTTGCAAGAAAGGGCATGCAGTGAGAACATTAAAAGATTAATTAAAGAAAACCAGATATCCCAAGTTAAGGAACTCAGTGCTTTGCTATATATGGGAAGGTCTGGGCTTACTGAAATCATCCCTTTGATATGCACCCCAGCTCTCTGGGGCCAGTATGCTGTGTTTTCACATCCTGAGTTTCCTCGGAGCTCACTGGCTTACCATCCATGGTGGCTGCAATCCCTGATGACTATGACCTCCTTTGTTTACTGATATGGCAGGAAGTATTCCATTTCTCAATACTCAATATCCTGTGACAAACCATAATGGAATAGAATATAAAAAAAATGTATATATGTATAAACCAAGTCACCTTGCTGTACAGCAGAGATTGGCACACATTGTAAGTGAACTATATTTCAATTTTTTAAAAAGTGAAAAAAAAAAAAGTACCTGTAAAATTAATATTTTTGCAATTTGCAATTTGTTTCTTGGCGATCATCAAGCAAACCCCAAAATCCTACCCAAGGGAGAAAATCAAACCTACAAATTGTTTCCAATATAATCAACATGTTTGAATGTTACACTGGATAGTAAATTAGATCGACACCTTCACAGAGGCCATATTTGACCTATGACCTGACCTTTGCTGAGGGCAGATTTTCCACATTTCTTTTATTCTGGGTGTGGCTATAGTGTTGATTTACTCAATGTACACAATTTTGAAAACACTGCCTTGGCATTTTTTCACTTAAAAAGATTTATTGGGGTATCATTTAAATCTAGTAAACTTTATTCTTTTTATGTGCATAATTCTATGGGTTTGACAAATATGTGGAGTTGTGTGTGGCTACAATCAAGATATGAAATATTTTCCTCCCCCACCAGAAGTTCCCTGGAGCCCTTTCTGTACTGAACCCTCCACCCTCCCCCAGTCCCTGGCAACCACTGGTGTGATGTCTGTGTCCCGGGTCTTGCCTTGTCTGGGTCCTATGATGGAATCACAGAATGTGGAGCCTTTTGTGCCTGACTTCTTTCACACGCACATGCACACACTGTGCGCGTATCATTGGTCTGTTGCTTTTTGCTGCTAAGTCGTGCACCCCACTCCAGTACTCTTGCCTGGAAAATCCCATGGACGGAGGAGCCTGGTGGGCTGCAGTCCATGGGGTCGCTAAGGACACGACTGAGCGACATCACTTGGACTTTTCACTTTCATGCTTTGGAGAAGGAAATGGCAACCCACTTCAGTATTCTTGCCTGGAGAATCCCAGGGATGGGGGAGCCTGGTGGGCTGCCGTCTATGGGGTCGCACGGGGTCGGACACGACTGAAGCAACTTCGCAGCAGCAGCAGCAGCATTTCCTTGTGTGAAGAATTACCATGAACTTGTTTATTTCTTATAAATTTATTTCTAGAAACTTATCCTGTCATAATTCTGGAGGCCAGGCCCATGCCCTCTCCTCATCTCTGGGAGGTTTGTTTATCTCCTCCAGCTTCTGGAGGCACCAGGGGGTCCCATGGCTTGTAGTTCCATCACTGCAGTCTGCCTCCATCCTCCCATGCCCTCCTCCTCTCTCCTTCTTGTCCTTGGATATGGGATCCACTTGAGAATCCAGTGTGAATACATCTGGTGGTGGTATAGTCACGAAGTAGTATTCAAGTCTTTGAGACCCCATAGACCGTCGCCAACTAGAATTCGATTCTTTGAGATCCCATGGACTGTAGCCCTCCAGGCTCCTCCATCCATGGAATTTCCCAGGCAAAAATACTGGAGTGGGTTGCCGTTTCCTTCTCCAGGGGATCTTCCCCACCCAGAGATTGAACCTGGGTCTGCAGCATTGCAGGCGGATTCTTTACCAACTGAGCCACCAGCGAATTATATCTGCAAAGATTCTTTTTCCAAAAAAGGACACCTTCACAGTTTTAAGGAGCAGCACACAGATATTACCTCTGGGGGCCGCCATTTAACCTATTACATAGGATAGACCACAGCTTGTTCTCTTCTCTCACCAGCTGATGGGCATTTGTGGTTTCCGGTTTGAGGAGGCTATTAACGGCCCGCTCTGAATACCCACAGATCTTAGCACAGACCCATGCTCTCTTTTCTCCTGGCTGCAGGACAAGAGGGTCATTCCTCTACCTGGTAACACAGGACATGCTTTAAAGCATGGTAGTAGCCTGCCCCTCTCTGTCCATCTCTGAGCCGCTGTGCCTGGGGACCTGAGCATACCCCAGCCTCACCCCAAGTCTGGTCTTGCCTACAGCTCCAGATGAGTTCGGGTCCAGGCCCTAGTCCCCTGCCCTTGGTGAGTCAAGAACCTTTAGATAAATGGACTTTGGAGAGGAAGAGCCCCAGCAGGGCCGGGGACTGAAGCTCATTTCCCCGGGTTTGCTTCCTGGAACACCAGCCTCCGGCCTCAGACAAGGCAGTTTCTCTTCCTGTCACTGTCCCTGTCCTAGTGTCCAGGGCAGGCTCCGGAAGCCAGACACACAGTGTCCTGTGGAACTGCATGCCTCGGCCACCCACCAGGGACCATGACGCGCTGGCCCAGACGGGCTGACTGGGACCCGCTGAGAGGCAATTTTATCATCAAGCTGTAACTTCGTTATCTCCAATAATAAATGAACAGTCGATATTGCTAATACCCTCAGACTCCCCCACTGAGCCTGGCTTCTGTTTGGCTACACATGTCCTCCTGTGGGTTCAAAGGAGCCTTTTGTTTAACATCAACATTTGCTTCTGAACTCTTTTCACGTATTTATTTTTCACTGTTTGCATCTGCTTGTCCTTGCCCAGTGTGGGAACACCCGGATGAGAGGCCCTTTGGTTCTAAGGCTTTCCGCCCTGTGAGATCCCACACACCTGGGTGACCCTCACTACCTGCTTATCTCGCTGACTAGGACACCTTCAAGCTCCCTAAGATTAAAGTCAAGGAATTTGTTTACAAAAAAGGCTTGCTGGTGACCTCACCTGTTCCCCAGGGAAGGCTGCCTGCTCCCCTGCAGCGGAGAAGGATCTTGTCGGGGTTGGGAACTGGGGAGCCACGGGAGGCCCAATTCAGTCTTCACCTCCTGCTTGAATTCTATGTCCTTGAACTTCTGCTGTACTGCAATACTAACTCAGCCAGTCACTGCTGTGCAGAGTATGGTCCCTTCCAGGATTCATTCCATCCATTAAAAAAAGTCCCTTTCTGAGACTCACAGGCTTAGAGATGGAACTTACAGTGGTGAGGGAGCAGGATGAGGGGAAAGGTTAGGTAGTTTGAGATGGACATGTACACACTGCTATATTTAACATAGTTAACCAACAAGGCCCTACTGTGTGGCACAGGGAACTCCGCTCCATGTTCTGTGGCAGCCTGGATGGGAGGGGAGTTTTGGAGAGAATGGATACATGTATGTGTACAGCTGGGTCCCTTAGCTGTTTACCTGAACCTATCACAACATTGTTAACTGGCTACCCCCCAACACAAAATAAAAAGTTAAAAAAAAAAAAAGAACAACAACAACAAAGCCCCTTTCTAACCATCTGAGTTGAAATGCCTGGGTTTTTTGCAGGAATTCAAAATCCTAACAGAGTCAACTTCTACAGGAGAGATGGAGAAATCTGCCTAGTTTCCTCTCAGTTCAACTTTTATCTTCTCCACTACTCCAGGGGACCTCCTGAATTCTGTGCAGCTTAATTCACAATGACAGACATGGTTTCTGGTAAGCTGAAAACACGGAGTGTTCACCCTTCTCACTAGAGAATTCAGGTGACTGTTCAGACACGGGTAACCTTCCCTCATCTCCTCCACGGGGGAGAAACCCCAGAGGGGTGAAAATCAAGGTGGCTCCAAATGTAATGAGGGCCTGCCTCTTTTCTTCCAAGCCACTGCCTCCCACCTAAAGACGTGGCTGCATTTCCATGGGACCCAGATCAAACTTAGCATTATGTGAATGTGAACTTTATGCCAGCAATTTCACATAGCTCCTTGCATTTTTATGTTTATCATGAGAAATGGGCTATTTCCTGCCATATCTGTCAGTAAACAAGGATGTCAGTCATTGAAATTGCAGCCCTTCAGTGTGAACTGATGAGGGCACTCGGGAGGAATACCTGAGATCTAGCAGCCATCAGACCTGATGTGAAGAGCTAATTCGCTGGGAAAGACCCTGAGTGAGGCTGGGAAAGATTGAGGGCAGGAGGCAACAGACAATGAGACAGTTGGATGGCATCACCGACTCAATGGACATGAGTTTGAGCAAATTCCAGGAGACAGTGAAGGACAGGGAAGCCTGGCATGTGTCCATGGGGTCACAGAGTTGGAACACAACTTAGGGACTGAAGAGCAGCAAAGCAGTCATCAGAATACAGCCACTCCCTGTAGCGAGCCCCAAGGAAGCTGAGAATGTGAAAAATAGAATACTGGCCGCAGACAGCTTTCAGTGATCCCAAACTCACCTCTTCCTGTATAGACAAAAGTGCTAAGTTCCTTAACTTGGGTTATCTACCTTCTTTAATTAACAATAATCTTTTGATGTTCAGATTACCTGCCCTTTGTTGCAAAACTTGTATGTAACCTGGCTTCTTCCCCTCGCCTCAGAGCAGTTCTCTGAAGTCCTGAAAATTCTCAAGTAAAACATAACTCTCAACTTTTAGGTTGTGAATATTTTTTAAGTCAACGGCCTCAATGAAGCAGATATCATTATCTTTTTTTTTTTTTTCTTTTACTGAGGAGGAAACAGATATGAGATTTAGAGAAATAAAGTGAGGTGTCCAAAACCCTAAACTAGCCAGCAGTGAAAGAGGAAATCTGAACTTCCGCCCAAGTCTTTGCATCTCTCATGCTCATATTCCTTTCCCAGCCATGCTACCTTCTCCAGCTCAGACATAATTCAGTGTGCTTTTGAACAAGATAGGCTCTCTGAGCCTCGGTGTCCTTGTCTATGAAGTGGGAATGTTAAGTCTTGCTCCCCAGTGTTCTTGAGAGCTTTAGAAATGCGATCCAACAGGTAAAAAATTTAGCATAATTTCTAGAACATAAATGTTCAGCGAGTAGCACCAACTTCTGTTTTCTAGTAGCAGCATTCAAGCTTTTGATGGTAGGGTCAGATCATAGAATCTTCCAGCTAGACGCTCCTCAAGACTATCTGTTATAGTCCCCTCACTTTACAGATGAGGAGATAGAGGTCAAGGAGGTTAGGTGAACTTCCTGTGGTCAGGCAACGTGTTATTCACATACTGAGTCCATGTTCATGCTCTTGCAAGTACAGGTTCAAATGCATCACTGTTGATTTCTAGAAGAAAGAAATGTTTATATCTTGTTCTCTGAGCTTCTTGGCTGCATTCCAGGCTATTCAGGGTTGTTCTTGTTTTGTATCAAATCACAATCGAGAAAAAGTTGTAAAGGAAAGGCAGATATGGGTCAACACTCCTTGACCTATGGTTCTCAATATGAGGTCCTTAGATCAGCATCACATAGAAACTTGTTAGAAATGCAATTTCTTGGGTCCCCAATCCAGACCTCCTGAGTCAGAAACTCTCTTAAAATGGATCTTATGACAAATACTTCATCTGAAAATACTGTATTCATAAAATATACCAAGAACACAATTTAAGAAAAAAAGAACAAGAAAGAGCTTTTGAAGACTTAAAATGAGAGCCAAGATGGATAAAACACAAATAAGGGCTGGAAGGAAAAGTAGAGGAAATCTCTCTGAAAAATGAAATAAAAAGACAAAGAAATGGAAAACAGGAAAAAGATAAGAAAATCAAAGAAGCAATCAGGGTAGTAGATTGGGAGGGTCATCTGACTGGTAGAGAGATCACCATGGGAGGAGGAAGGCTGGGGAGGAGGGGATGGGTCTTGGCCCTGGGACTATCAAAAGTTTGCAGGTTGGGGAGCTGAGAAGGAACCAGCAAGGCAGACTGAGAAAGCAGCCGGAAAGTTTGGTGTCCCAGAGGCCACGAGAACAGAGAATTTCAAAACTGAAGAGGTAATCAGCTGTGTCAAAGGAGTGAGCAAGAGGGATGGGCACTGTTTCAAAGCAACACAGTAATGAACCACTCACAGTGAGCAAACAAAACAAGGGCTTGCAAGCATTTTTTTCTGATAACTCAGGAAACAAAGTATTTCATGGGCTTTAACATATTGCTTTCTAGCATTTAAAATATCTCCACATTTGTGACAAAGGTTAAATAGGAAAAAAAAAACACAAAAGCAAAGTTTTTTCGCATTGACCCACAAAGCCAAGTCTCTCTGCTTGTCCTCAGTGACCCAGTCTCCAGGGATTATGCCCAAAGCTCTGCTCTCTACGCACACTTGGCTAGTGTTCAGACCACACGATAGACAAAGTTAAACATCACGTTCCAAAAAAAGACTCCTTGGTTTGGTTGAAGTACTATCAGAGCAGGGTGCGGTTTTGTGTGTGTGTGTGTGTGTGTGTATGTGTACATGTGCACACCTTTGTGTCCGTAACATTTCTGATGATGTGTTTTGGTTCTCTGATCACCTTGAGTCTACAGTCCTATCCCCTAGAAGGACCGTGTGCATCGTCTGCTCCATTTGGACCTACAATCACAGGAAGGAGAAAACAGTCTTCCTAGAGGCAGGCCACAGAGAAGCAGAGAAACTTAAGGCGAAGGGTCTGCCTCTCTCAGCTCTGAGAGTTGTCTGTGAATCTCATTAGCAGCTGGACACCACTTATTTGAGTTTTAGGTTTCTGTGATAATTTTCTGAATTTGCACAACTGCACAGGAGTAAGGGAACCCAATTAAAAGTAGACTCCCCTTGCCCCAATCAGTTTTAAAACTCTTTCAGCATTCCTCTGACTCCTGGCTACAGCAATTCACCAAAGACGCTCGAAGATCTCTGGACGTCATGACCCGTGATCATGTAATGATCATGTAATGATCATATGAACATTTTGATCTTCATCAGCACGGACAGCAGAATCTGATGAGTCCATTTGCAATTTGGTGTAGCAGGTCTTCTCAAGGGTAGAGAGAAATCTTGACCCTGTGCTTCAAAAACAGTAAGGCTAATTCTCAAACCATTTGTGAGTTAATGCTGACCGGCAGCCTACCAGGCTCCCCTTTCCCTGGGATTCTCCAGGCAAGAACACTGGAGTGGGTTGCTATTTCCTTCTCCAATGTGTGAAAAAGTGAAAAGTGAAAGTGAAGTCGCTCAGTCGTGTCCAATTCTTCATGACCCCATGGACTGCAGCCCACGAGGCTCCTCCACCCACGGAATTTTCCAGGCAAGAGTACTGGAATGGGTTGCCATTGCCTTCTCCAAGAGAAGAGGCATGTTACCGTTTTTGTCAATCACTCCTATTTGTCTGGGCATAAGCAAGGCCCTCGCCATTCTAGGTGGGGTCTCTAGACCTCAGTTCCTGTGCTACAGCATTGCTGAAATACAGGATCTCAAGACACACAGAATCAGGCTACAGAATCAGCCTCGGATTTTAACCCCTTCCTCTGCTGGATCCTAGCATAGTTTGAGAAACACAGCTTAAACAGGGACTGTTGGTGAGGTGGGTGGGGCTTGGACCTCTTTTCTACATATTCTCCTCCCTCTGAGATCTCATCAGGCTGGTGGCGTCGAACCCCATCTATATGGGGCTGACTCCCAAATGTGTGTCTCCAGCACAGATGGCCCTGAGCTCCAGTTCCGGATATCTAGCTGCTTACTTGCCTTTCTAACTGAAGTCTAATAGGTGTCTCAGAATGAACCTGTGTGACTCTTCACTCTTGCAACCTTCCTCCAGCTACATCCCAGGGGAGGGACAGGACATGCCTTAATCAAAGCAGCAAAGTGGCAGGAAATTGCTGTGTGGGCACCGGGGTCCCTGCACAGCTCCCGCCTTCCCTCAACCTTGCTTCTCCACCCCAGCCTCCAGAAAGGTCGGCTCTTCTCTCAGGCAAGACTCTCTCTGGAAGCTTCCCAGACCCCACATAGGTCAAGCTCTCCTGGAGTATGGGAATCCCAGTCACAGCCTGCTTCCTGCTGGGCTTTCCTGGGCAGGGACTGTAGTCATCTCTTGATCACCAGGAGCTCACAGCACCTCACCCCGCCCTCTGAATGTGTGCCCAGGGATTACTGCAAAGTGGCTGAAAGGGACCCCGAGAAAGACAACAGGGGCAGGCCTCAGTTCCTCGGCTGGCTGCACAAGATTGTGAAGTGATGGTACTCCCACTCAAACAACAAAGTACTTGTTAAAAACAACAGATTTTTATAGTGAACGTTACCTACTCAGTACTTCTGGGACACAGTAATTCTCATCCATAGATGATGTCCCTGGAGGGCCTTTTTTTTTGATGGTCAGATTCCATCATCTCTGGGCTCGAGATGGTGACATTTTCGGTTGTGATTTAGTTGCTAAGTCATATCCAACTCTTTGTGACTCTGATGGGACGTCTCAGGCAAGGATACTGGAGTGGGTAGCTGTTTCTTTCTCCAGGTGATCTTCCTGACCCAGGGATCACACCAGAGTCTCCTGTATTGGCGGGTGGATTCTTTAGCACTGAGCCACCAGGGAAGGACCGACATTTTCAGTAGGAGCACTTTAATAGACATGCATATGAAAGTCAAAGTTGCTCAGTCGCGACCCCATGTACTATACATTTCATGGAATTCTCTAGGCCAGAATACTGGAGTGGGCAGCCTTTCCCTTCTCCAAGGGATCTTTCCAACCCAGGGATCAAACCCAGGTCTCCCACATTGCAGGCAGATTCTTTACCAGCTGAGCCAAGGGGGGCCCAAGAATATTGGAGAAGGTAGCCTATTTCTTCTCCAGCAGATCTTCCCAACCCAGGAATAGAACCAGGGTGTTCTGCATTGCAGGTGGATTCTTTACCAACTGAGCTATCAGGGAAGCCCATGACATGCATATACATATATTGAATACTTGAACTTAGTTTTGCTTCTTTCTGTCCCACCAGGAAAGCCCCATAAATAGCAGGATTTTATTACTGTATCTGCAGTTCCTGGCTGATGTAGAGCTAAATTAACTCATTCAGCAAAGTTAATACTGTACTTGGAGAAGGCAATGGCAACCCACTCCAGTATTCTTGCCTGGAGAATCCCAGGGACGGAGGAGGCTGGTGGGCTGCTGTTTATGGGGTTGCACAGAGTCGGACACGACTGACGTGACTTAGCAGCAGTAGTAGCAATACCGTACTGAGTAGAGGGCAGAGGCCAGGAATCTTAGCAAACAGACTGTTCCCCTACAAGGAACCCTACAAGGAAGGATATGAAATGCAGAGAACCGTTCCCCTTAACAGACATGGCAGGACATTCTTACCTATGGAACCCTAGTAGCCTGTTAAAATTTATACACAATCTCATGACAATTCCTACTGCTCCCATGGTTCCATTACACTAGGACCTGCCTGGACTATGCTCTTGCCTTCATCAGCCTATCCACTCCTTAAACATCCACACGGGCACGTCTACCTGGTAAAATCCTGGACTCCTCACTCTTTTGACATGGTTCAAATGCTTCTATCTCGATGCTGCTCCCCTAGATGTTGGTACTGCCTCTGAACCCTGACCTCCCCTCAGGTCCAGAGGGCCTAGGTTTGAACCATGGTTTTGCCACTTACAGCTGCAGAACCCTAAAAATGGCATTTCATTGATGAAATTAAGGCAACAGTGGCAAGACTTTCCTATTACAACACTGGTTGAAAGTAATATGAACCTATTCAAGTTCACTGAAGCACTGAATGGATGAGTTATCTCATGGTACTTAAGGCAGGAATATAATCAAGCTTCAGAAACTGGGAATGTTTCCTCTTTAGATGTCTGCTTCATTCTTCTTCCTGCAAACCTGTTCTTGCTTCTCAGTGGATGCGTCAGAGTTGCTACGTCAAAACAAGCTCCCTGCAATCTCCTGTTTGCTTCTTGCCCAATAACCTGCAGAAACCAAGAGGAAGTCTCTCCAGCGGCCCTGAGGCTATCAGTTGCTGGGTGTAGGGGGCGGGTGTGGTAAGCAGAGTCAGAGTTTCTGAGAGCCTATTGGGTGGAAGGGGCCCTTCTAGGGATGGCTGGAAGGCTAGAGGAGACAGAAGGGGTTTTGGTGTTCTGACTCATCTGAGAATCCTTTTCAAAACTGCCTATTAAATGGACTCAGAGATTTGAGGAATATGAAATATTTCAAGTAAAGCCTTTAGCATAGAGAATACAGTTAATACATTTTACTACAGAACTTATTGCTTGTAGCCCTCTAGAGCAGCTGCCTGGCACCTACCTATTCCTTATCCTAGCAACCTCAAATTCCTTACTGGGGAAATATTTCTTCCCCTGTTGGTTCTAAATCCAGGCTTGCCTGTGACCACAGAAGCCAAAGAGCCTCTGTGCTTAGTTGGTCAGTCACGCCTGACTCTTTGCAACCCCATGGGCTGCAGCCCACCAGGCTTCTCTCTCCATTCGGATTCTCCAGGCAAGAATACTGGAGTGGGTTGCCATGCCCTCCAAGCAGTTTCTTTTAACTGACCCTTCCTCTAAGTGCACAGGACAGGCAAGCGACCTGGGCTCACACTGCCAGTGGCTGTCATTTGCAAACTGAATCTAGAGCAGCTGACTTAAGGATTAAAGAGGTTAGGCTCACAGTAGTGGCTCTCTGGGCAGACCATTCCTATGATGCAGAGTTCCTCAGTTCACAAGAGCTGCCCTCCTTAGAAACATGATCCAGGCTTCCCTTCAGTTCCTATGAGTTTCTGCTACTCTTACAAAATCCCTTTTCCCTAAGTTAACCAGGATTGGTTTCTGACTTAACTCTTGTTAACTCTAACAACCCCTATTGTACTGAAGGTGTAAAATTTTATATCTTTAAAGTATTAAATACAAAACCACCATATCACTGTTGTCTTAAATGAGCAGCAAGAAAAGAAAAAAGCCTGAAGACCATGATCCTGGAAGACCCAGACCAAGTGGCCTCCTGTTTCTCTCCAGAGTTGTATAATTTAGCACATATTTATGTGTAAGGCTTGGCTAGAGGGAGTAAGAACATTAACCAAGAGGCCAGGACACTACATTAATAGTGAAAACAAACAAACACCTTGAAATTGGATAGCACGTTCAAGTGAAGAAAGCATTTTCAATCCATAATCACATTTGGGCTTTTCACATTCTCTGGGGCTATGTCTTTCTCAACTGTGAAGTGAGGACTGACATAGAATGGCTATTCCCTATAAAGCTCCTTAGGGAGACAAAGCCTTTAACAGTACCAGCCCCTAGTAACCTGAGTCCCTGCTCCTTCGTGACTGAGACATCTAGTGTACCCCTCGAGCATGACTTTGGGCCACCTGGGTCCACTTCTGAAGCCCAGCTCTGCTAAATTTAGTGTATGACTTTGGGCAAGTCTTGAGCCTGTGTCATCTCTGATACAAGCATATTAGCTCACAGTGTCGTGGTGAGGATTAAATCATGGCCACAAAACAATTCACAGGTGGTAAAAGTGATTTCCATCTCAATCTTGCCTCTCCCCTTGTCCCTCAGCCCAAGTCATCATCTTAGCTGACTACTGAAAACCCCCATTCTGGACTTAAAAATCCAAGAAACCTGAATACTATTCTATAGACTGGTATCCAATACATTATTGAAACTGTAATCTAGAAAGCTTTTAGGAAGGGCCTTGCTATGAACTAAATTGTTTTCCCCTAAATTTCATGTTGAAGCTTAACTTTCAATCTGACTGTATCCGGAGACAGACCTTTAGGAGTTAATTAAGGATTGGGTCCTAATCAAAAAGGGACTGTGGTCTTAAGAAGATACAGATGTCTCTGTGCTGTGGAAGCACATAGCGAAAGGTGGCCCCACCTGCAAACCAGTTAACTCACAAGAGCCTAACCATGTTGGCACCTTGATCTCAGATTTCTGGCCTTTAGAAATGTGAGAAAATAAGTTTCTGTTGTTTTAAGCCATGCAGTATTTTCTTATGGGAGCCTAAGCAGACAGACAAGTCCTTCGTGAAAATTTTTAGGAAAACAGCCATGCCCTGAATAAGCTCAGCGCCTAGAACATTACTGGCTGTTTAAACATTCCTAGCTGTGTCTTTGGAGAAGGCAATGGCAACCCACTCCAGTGTTCTTGCCTGGACAGGGGACAGGGGAGCCTGGTGGGCTGCCGTCTATGGGGTCGCACAGAGTCGGACACGACTGAAGTGACTTAGCAGCAGCAGCTGTGTCTTAACTAATTCCAACTTCTAGCACTACTCAGAAATAATAGGGATGGATATTCATGCTTCTAAGCAAATACGTGCACATTCCATTATCCTTCACCTGACATTCTTCCCAAAGAGCACATTTGCACCTTTGGCATCTTACCAGCTGACAACCGTTAGAGCTACTCTCTAGGATAATCAATGATTAAAGTCACAGTGATTGTTTCTGAGTCACAATTATTTTCCAAAGCTTTTCATTATTACATCAAAGTATCTGAATTAAGAATTTAGCTGTGAAGGTTTAAGAAGCAGGAGAAAATCACAATCACTGACTTTGTGTTGTGTGGTGAGTGAGGACAAAAAGAACATCCTTGCAGGGAGAAAGCTTAGTTTCAGGAAAAAAGAACAGCTGTCAAAATTGGCTCAACAGGCCACTGGGAATGACCTCATCACACTCTACTTTCTTATAGAAGAAGACGGGGCGGGGGGGGGTGTTTCTGGATCAACAGTCTGGGATTTCAGCATCAGCAGAAATGATCCACCAGGCAAAGGTGCCAGAAATGAACGACCTGCATGCTGACTACACTCAATGAGCAGGGTCGTGGAATACACGGAGGTGAGAAGCAGGGACTACAGTTGATCATGCCAGAAAGAACTTAATACACACCTGAACTTCATACTTATCTTTTAGAAAATGTGTTTTGGAATTTCACATTTTAAAGTGCTACTTCCAAAAAAAATAAATAAATAAATAAAGTGCTACTTCCCCCAAAGCAAAGCATTCTATAAATTCCATTAAAAAGAAAAAAACCTTAGTTCAGCATGAATGTTTCTTGTTAAGAGTTGAAACCCTGTTCCTTTTCTGGATTAGATAATGTTCACCTGTCTTTTATTTAAACCAAGATGAGTCACGACTTCTTACGTATGTGTGCATAACACCTTAAACTATTTGTTGAACACCTGCACGCCAGGCACACAGACAACTTTATCCTTAACACACAGAACTGCGAGTAACTGTCCAGTCTTGCAGGTTCTCTCAACGGCTGTGTGTTCTATCTCCCAGCCTAAAGCTTTAGGGTTTGACCATAGGTCAAAATTAATCACCTCATTTGTACCTTATATACGTCAACTTAATCGTTGCCCTCATTGTTGTCTAGCACTAAACTTGGGAAAAAGATTTTTCTTTGGGAAGAGGACTTACTACTGGGATCCTTCACCACTAGCATCTGATGTAGCTTGCCCTCTGTATCTTTTAAACTGGCAACCATTTAGGGATCCAAGGACAAAAAATATATACATATACACTGAATGGGTCTTTCATTAGGTTGCTTAGAAAGTGATCACATACTCTTTATATATTGTATTATTCCCATCTAAATTGTAAAGGAGCTATTACTTAATCTAGAGATGAGAGTCTGGAACTGACACATACACACTGCTATATTTAAAACAGATAACCAACAAGACCTACTGTTAAAAGAATAATAAATTATTTTTTAAAGGAAGCCATTACCAATCTTAGCCATTGAAAGTCTCACCATTCAAACCCCAACTAATTTATTTAACAATCACTATTTTCAGAAGCAGAGAAGGCAATGGCACCCCACTCCAATACTCTTGCCTGGAAAATCCCATGGACGGAGGAGTCTGGTAGGCTGCAGACTGCAGCGACTGAGAGACTTCACTTTCACTTTTCACTTTGATGCACTGGAGAAGGAAATGCCAACCCACTCCAGTGTTCTTGCCTGGAGAATCCCAGGGACAGAGGAGCCTGGTGGGCTGCCGTCTATGGGGTTGCACAGAGTTGAACACGACTGAAGCGACTTAGCAGCAGCAGGAGCAGCAGCAGCATTTTCAGAAGATGTCTTTAGCAAAATCCTGATAACCTGGCTTACGTTTTTTTCCTTTAGGGGATGTCAGATGAATAAACTTGCTATGATTTAAAAAATACGTAACAAGCTCCCGCTTTACTGTTTCCCTATTGAACAAAGTGGGCTTCCCTCATAGCTCGGTTGGTAAAGAATCTGCTTGCAATGCAGGAGACCCAGGTTCGATTCCTAGGTCGGGAAGATCCCCTGAAGAAGGAAATGGCAACCCACTCCAGTATTCTTGCCCAGAGAATCCCATGACAGAGGAGACTACAGGCCATGGGGTCACAAGAGTTGGCCACAACTTAGCGACTAAACCACCATTAAACAAAGTATGCTTTCTCTGAAAGCCTACTGAAGAGCCCCCAACAAAAAGCACAAACCATTCTATGTTCTTTCACACACCAGGCCCAAATGATAACTTCATACTGGAAAAGCAAGCTGTCATTAAATAATGCTCGTCAATCATGTTGAGATTAGTTCAAAATGTTCCTGAATTAGGAGACAACTCGAGTTGTCCAAAGTCTATTTCCCCATTTACAAGGATTAAAAAAACAAACCCTCTCAAAAAAAAACCTTTCTTTTTAAAGCACTATCTAGTTAAAAATGAAAAAAAGAAAAATAAAATCAGTACAGATGTTACTTTGATGTGATGAAGCTTAGACAGCAAGGTAAAACTATAAACAAACTTTTAAGTATTCTGAAATCAATGATGATAATACATGTATCAGGCACGTCCAACAGAACACTTTTACAATGGTTTACATTTCCTTTTTATTTATTTCTTGAAACTGCCCATATTGCAGGTTTCTCATGGATGAAATATGGAACTGAGCAGATTCTTTTTTCTACAAAATTATGGTATAAACTTGCTCAATTTTCTATCTTATTGCTAATAAACCTTACAGGCGCACAGTTTGTAAAATAAACCCCTTAAGGACTGAATGCGTAGAGCATGCTGCAAGGTACAAGAAATAAGCTAAAAATGAGCATAAACCTACATCTGGACCAACACAGTACTGAATGCTGGCAAACATTTATCACAACACAGGGAAAAATTAATAAAAGGAAATACAGTTCAGTCCTGAAAGGGTTAAATAGAAACCCTAATATATTATTGTTTCTAACCATCCATCCCACGTTACAGTGCTTGAAAACAAAGTCAAAAGTCTGGCACAGAAAATTACACACATTTGTTCAGTATTCATCAGAAACACAGCTGCTTTTGAAATCAAAAGTAAGTAACTTAGTTAATAATTGAATAACATTTTGATTCAAGAAAGAACCCCACCACCCCCAACCCCGCATGGATTATCTGATTAAACATGAATAGTTTAGTTCTTAAAAACTGTTGACAATTTCCTGTGAGGGCACAGACAGTACTAGTTTCGTTAAAAAAAAAAAAAAAACTAACCAGTTATTATTGCAAATAAGTCTGTGCAGTAAGAGTGACAAATATTTTACCAGTTAATACGCACATACGGGTATCTTTACTTGTCGTGGTTTAAGAAAAGTCAGCAGCAGATTATACTAGTGTTCAACTCTGAAACCATTCAAAATAAACAGGGCATTTTATATTTATAGCTTTTTGTTTGCCTTCTCAATCTATGTAATCAATTAAAACAATATATTAGATAAGAGGCAGCTTCTATGCATATTTTCAGAAACTGCATAGAATCATAAAAGCATAGGATATACTTCTAATACATGACTTAAAAAAAAAAAACTTGAACGTACTATACTTTAACTGAAGTGGTTACCATTCTGAGAGCCTTTATGAGGGAAAATGATCAGCATCTCTAATAATGCCACAATTGGAGGAAGGGCCACGTTCTACAATACTATAACTGGAGGACGAGGCTCCTGTAAATTATACACTGAAAATCAATTCACAAAAAATTTTTTAAGCAGCTGACAAAAGAACTACAGATAAATGATAAGCCATAACAGACAAATCATTTCAGTCTGTGGTATGTAGAATGGCATAAAGCAGTGGCAGGGGGTGGGGTGGGGGCCTGTAGGAGTATACTCTTAAATCTCAAAAAAAGAACCAACAACGAAAAGGGTTTACAGTCTAATATTTCAATTATCTTATTAAAATAAACAGAGCCAAAATTAGACTTAAACAGTAAAAAAGCAAAAGTTCATTTTAATGAAGTCATAAACTTGAAAAAAAATATTTGAGTTGCAATGCTGGGTAGGAATAGTTTGTGCTTCAAAAGCATCTTATTTGTTATCAGTTAATTTAATATAAACTGGTAACTAAATAACAAACTTGGGAAGTGGAGGAAACCTGTGGCCCATTTCAGCAGCACTGAAAACATTTCTGCGCTCTGAACAAAAAGCACTGTGTGAAGGCTACTTCCAGACTCAACAGAGAGCAGAATAAATACTACTCAGAAATAAGCAAGTTTGCAAGAAAAAGCCAGTAAACAGTTAAAACAAAGAAAGATAAGGCCACAAAGAATTCTGCCCTTGGTCACTGAAACAGATTTGAAGTACGAGGCAGGGTTAGCTTACAAGAGAAGCTAGTGACAGGAGCAGACTTAAAGAGAGATGGGCTGTATACAGCATAATGCAGCCGGTATTAATTAAAAAGGCTTTCAGTCAAGAAAAGACCACAACAACTTTAACTACGTGTTTTACAAATGACTTCGCCCTTGAAAACTGAGGAAAAAGCGACTTCAAGATGTTAGGAACTATATTTACAATGGCATAGTCTGAGCAAAAGAATGAGTAATGAAGATTTATCAAAGCTGTGGGGTGGGAATGGGGGGAAGCTACTAATGATGATGTTTTAAAAAGCCTACAGGTGGAAACTTTTCAAAATAGCCCAGGACACCAAAAAGACAATTTCTGTACGGAAAGATATGCAGGAAGTTACAGTTTTGCATCCTTAAGGTACTTGTGGCTTCTGTTTCATGGGACAGTAAAAGCTTACCACAATCTAGAGGTAGTTTTTACTCGAAGAAAGATGATTGTATTACTAGACCACGTCCTGTAACATTACACACATAGATCCTGTACTAAATGTAGCCCAATGAGTCTGCTGCAATTTCTAAGAAACCAAACAAAGGTATAACCAAAGTGCAGGAACAAAACCAATGTAAAAGAGGTGAGTCCAGCACAGATAGGGAGCACACAACCCGGAATGCAACCAAATCTTAAATGGAGAGGAAATGTTTTCTGAGTGGGTGACATTTGCGAAGACACTCAGTGTTGGGGAGAAGAAGACAAAAAAAAGGGATTTTTTGCATTTTTATAATCTTACAACTATCCATTTCTAAAGTATTGTCTTCCAGCTATTTTAGTTGGTCATCTAGTAAGAGCATCCTGTTTCAAGGTTACAGTGATGTTTTTACCTAGGCTACCCCCGCCCCCCCACCAAAAAAAAGTAAATAAAACCATGCTTTTGCTGAGATTTTTTTCCTCATTATACAATAAGGGCACCATCTACCAACTGGTAGCAAATACTTAGCATGATACTTTTTTGTTATCATATGCCAACAAGGCAGAAAAACACCCTGCTGAATGAAATCACTGGGAATATTCCAAGTTCAAAATAAAATGTTTAACTTACACATAATACAAGTTATGTACAAGATAAGGAGGGGGAGGAAACCTGAACAAATGTTGACTGAGTAGATACATTTCTGCACAGGAAAAGGGGAGGGAACACTGTAAAAACCAACATGTTCCATGCCATTAACTCATTAATGACTAAATGGCCACATTTAATTTCAGGTAAATGTTAGAACCTCTTAGATTACCACTATAAATACATTAAAAAAAAAAGTAACACAGAGAAATAACTATCAATGGTATTTGAGAATAGAGACTAAGTACATTGAATGTATTGCAGGCAAGGCAGAGGCATTTTTTTTTTAAAGCTTTTGCACAGACTTCATATAATCTTAAAAGAAATATGAATGCAGGCCTTTACAAGATTTGACTTGCTGAAATCAAAACACCTTCCATTCAAGAAAAGTCATAAGACTTCAGCTTTTAAAAAAATAATAAAATAAAAAGAACAGTTCCAGCCTTGGACCAGAAAAGACCTGGAAGAGTATGGTAATTAGATTAAACAAGCATGGTCAGGCTTGGAACCTGAATGTACTTAAGAGCAAAAGCTCAAAGTGGGTGGGGAGGAGAACAACCTATTTGGTAACAAAGGTGTATTATATATGTGATATAAAAAAGGTATGGTGAAAATGTACCTTTTACTAAAGCTTATACAAGTTCCTTGGTCCATAAAAACTATGTTAGATTTTTGTCTTCTAGTTTGATTAACATTTTTTTTGAGGACTTCCCTGGTGGCTCAGACGGTATAAAGCGTCTGTTTACAATGCGGGAGACCAGGGTTCGACCCCTGGGTCGGGAAGATCCCCTGGAGAAGGAAATGACAATCCACTCCAGTACTATTGCCTGGAAAATCCCATGGACAGAGGAGCCTGGTAGGCTACAGTCCATGGGGTCGCAAAGAGTCGGACATGACTGAGCGACTTCACTTTGATTAACTTTTACTCCAGCCACATCTCTATTTCTCGCCCATTTAAACAAAATCAAACAAAAACCAACCAAACAAAAATAACGGCTGAAAAAAATAGATTTCCAGAAGTTTGTACATTTAGATGTTTTCTGTTTGTTTGTTTTGTTTTACTGTGGCTTCTGCACTTCAAATCAGCACTTGCAGGTAATGGGGTTTTTGAATAGTATAACCTGATATGAAAAGTTTTCCCAAGAAACCACAAAAGATTGTTCATTTTTTTCTTTTTTTTGTCAACATTTTGCCGCACTCAAGTCAGTGTAAGTCCTAGCAAAAAGACGGTAGTTAGGACACAACTGTTGCTGTAGATGATGTGACACTGGTTGAATTTGTGCTGACGTTTGTGTAACTTCCCTCGCTGTTTGTGTTTGATTCATTAGGGGGCACTTGGCTTGAGTTGGCTCGAAGGATTGCTCCCGCTGCACTGCAGTGTGGCCGTGGCCCTGGTTCTGGGGTATAGGTAAAGGTAAGGCTGGTGGAATAAATGATTCCATCATTACGGACCAAAGTTACTGGAACCTGGACTGGCTGCCGGACCCATCTCCAGCCTTCTCGGAATGCAGAAATGTCTGGGACAACACAGAGCATACTCTCTCCACATCTGAGGAGGAAATAGAAATCACTTAAAAGCATGGCAAATTTTATAAATGAAACTTAAAAACAAGGTTGCTTAATACAGGACAATCAACCTCTTAATACAGGACTCTTGGGAAAGAGTCTCACATACCCACCCCCATCAAAAACTCTGGATAATGTAAAAAATTGTATTAAGTACCTGTACATAGTTTCAGCTTCTACATCCCCAAACCACACTCGTAAATTTGGAGTGAAATTCTGTCCTGTAAGTTCAAGCATTGCTACGTCCCCACCGCCATTCAACTGCAATTCACAGAAAATCAAAACAACGTTGAGGAAACTTTTCATTTTTCACTAAAGTATACAGATGAGTTTTTCACTCAACTATCATGTGCAAAAAAAAAAAAGACAATTAAAATACTTCCTTTAAATAACATGATTATAAAGACAAAGTGAACTAAAACTCGATATACAAGCTGATTTACATTTAAATTTTCTTGCTAAAATTATGTGTGCTCCTCTGATTTTCTTCTTCTTCACTGTGTAAAAAACCCTCCAAAGCACAGGATTTGAAGAAAAATCAAATTTATTGTGAAGTAAAATTACTCCATGTCATAGATGAACAGTTGCAAAAAGCTGAAGTCAACTTGTAAGAGGTCTCACCTGAAGACTTTCTACGACAGGCACAGGTGTGACTGGGGCAAGGACAGGGCCCATCCCCTCATAAAATGTATACTCTGCCTTATCCGTACTAATGATTGTCCAGGAAGCTCCATCATTTATCATCTCTTTATTTGGTTCTTTTGGGCATGGAGTGGCCTTAGAAAAAAAGAATGTTTATAAATTATATACATTGCGGTATTATAAGACAATTTTAACAAAGTAACACTCATGAAGAGAATTTAGTACAAATTTACAAACTTCCCAGGCACCATACTTTTCCAACCCCTAATTAAAAATAGAATATTAATATGGAAACCTCACATAAGGCTAGTTTTATTTTAATATGAACTACTTCGTGACATACAAAAAATTAATAATACCTTTCAGAATAACCATTTAAGTAAAATTACAAAAGATCAGTATATGTGATATAATTAGCTGCTTAAAATGCTTCAGAGATCCCTGAGAGAGAGGAGGGCTTCCCTGGTGGCTCAATGGTGTAGACTCCACCTGCCAATGCAGGAGACGTGGTTTAATCCCTGGGCTTGGAAGATCCCCTGGAGAAGGAAATGGCAACCCACTCCGGTATTCTTGCCTGGGAAATGTCATGGACAGAAGAGCCTGGCAGGCTATGCCCATGGGGTCACAAAGAGTCGAAAACGGCTGAGTGACTAAACAACAACAACAAGAGAAAGGGAGAGTGGAAGTTCCCTCCTCCTTAGAGAACTATAGAAACTTCTGCACTTTCAGCAGGAAGGAACCAAGATATGAACAGCAATCCCCTATCCCTACCTCAAAACACCTAGGCCAGACCAGCCATCTCTCTGGAAAAAGTCTCCAGATGTCCACAAATGAGTTTCATGTGGAAGTGTAACTATTCTACTAAATCATTTGTTCATGTCATAAATGTCCTCATGAAGGTCTTCTGATATAGTTAAAAATTAGATTTTGACTAATTAGCTTTTAACATGTCATTATTACCATCTTAGAAGACCCCAATATAAATCTGATGAGAATTATGAAACCCTCCTCCAAAATATGCATGCACCACTATATACAGTGTTATCTGCACATATTTCAGGTGACTCTCTGATACTTTTGGATAATCTGAAGAACTTTTCATCCCTCAGAATTAGATGTTAACTGTTTCTCTTAGAACATTCTCATAGTTTTGAGTTCTTTGAGGTAGAATGACTACCATGTCTGAAGAACATGTGGGCTAAGGACCCTTGAAATCGGGATAAATACCTGAACACAGATTCATGTATTTGGATACTATTAACATTTTTTAAACAAAAGTTTCATGTTTCTGAATGCTGCTAACCTAACAGTTTGCACATTTTAGATTTTACCAGCAATTTAGAAACATACCTGAAACTGGATTATTCTTTCTTGAGAAAGGCACAAGTACATTCTTTCTGTATCCTTAAGGTAAAACGCACATTTGTGGAGCTGTGACACAGGATCATCGGCATCCAGTAACGCGGTCTGCTTATCAACCTTCCTAATTATCTGCATTTCAACAATTAAAAAAGGAAAGGTCATCACATATGGAGAGTCTTCATTTCCTACACTGTTAAGAGTCCACGGCAAGAATCTACCATGAAATAATACATCACAGATACCTGTCACATATCTACATACATAACACCATTTACAAACAATAAAGTTAGGCATAAAAATACTTTTAAATTGCAAGCATGTTAAGAATGCAGAGATGTTACCTTCTCCCACCAACTCCTAAAAACAATAGGGCAGGCAGGCACTTGCTTTCTAAATCTGTGCTTTTCAAACTTTGACATCCGTACAAATCATATGGGGTTCCTGTTAAACATATATCTGTTCTGAGCCTGCAAATCATAGAGAGGGCCTGATATTTTGCACTTCTGGCTAATTTCCAGCTGATGTTCATCCTGCTGGTCTATGAATTGTATTTTGAGTAGCAAGTTCAGATGGCCTCTCCAATAACACACAATGACAAACATTCCAACATCAAAGGGAAAATTATCTCTAAAGGTCACTATGGGTATGCTAGTTTGTACCTAAGTCCATTATCACACTTACATGCTGTTGCTTTGTTTTAACATAAAATAGGCATCATTCTGCAGATTAGGAAACAGGCTCAGAGGTCAGGTTAAGCTCCTCAAATTCACCCGGTCAGTAGCTGAAGAACCAAAGTATGATTCCAAGGCTGGCTGCCTGCCCAGCTTGAACTCTTTCCATTATATAGTATGACCTTACACTATAAATATTCCACAAAACACATAGGATATCTGAAAGATACTACTACTCAAACCTTCAGTGTTACCTATCACATGGAAGGTTATCACTAAGTGCTTGAGGACTGTGAAGATTACTCTCAACAGCATACAAACATGTTGGAACTACTTCTCATCTTTAAATCAGAAATAAAGAAACCCCTTCCTTGGGACTTCCCTGGTGGTCTAGTGGTTAAGACTCCATGCTCCCAAAGCAGGAGGCATGGGTTCTATCCCTGGTTGGGGAGCTAAGATCCTGCATACCAAGTGGTATGGCAAATCAATAAACAAAGTCTCCAGTCACTGACATTAAAAAAAAGAAACCCCTTTTTCTCCTTCCCTCTTACCGCCCCATTTCTCTGTTCCCCTTTATAGCAAAACTCCTCTTCCTCACCATCTCATCTCCTGAAATCTCTCCAACTTTGTGTTTCAAACTTGCTCTTGGTGAGGTCCTTAAGGACTTCAAGACAGATGAATCCCATGAGCACCTCTCTGTCCTCACCTTAGCTTTCTCAGAAGCATCTGACCCACACATTCTTCCTTTGGAAATACACCTGCTCTAACTGCCTTCAGTGCTCCAGAGCTGAGTCCCCAGATCTCTTTCCCTCCTCCCATACTCTACAGACCTTCTATTCTCTTTAGAGGTTAGCAGTAGTAGTGTTAGTCACTCAGTCGTGTCCGACTCTTTGCAACCCCATGAACTGTGGCCCGAGGCTCCTCTGTCCATGGGATTCTCCAGGCAGGAATATTGGAGTAGATTGCCCTTCCCTTCTCCAGAGGATCTTTTCAATCCAGGGATCGAACCTGGGTCTCCTTCATTGCAGGCAGATTCTTTACCGTCTAAGCTTTAGAGGCTGGCAATTCCTAAATTTTTATCCAGTCATAGCCTTTCTCAAGCACTCAACTTGTATATTTAACTACCTATTCAACAGTTCCACTTAAAATGTCTATTAATAGCCATCTCAATCAAAAATATAATTTTTTATTTCTTCCTAAGCTCAATAAATGACACCATGTTCACTCAATCCTAAAACCATGGAGTCATCTTTGACTCCTTACTTTCTCTTACACACCGTCTGTCAACAAATTCTGTTAGGTCTACTTTCAAATAAATCAGTGACCTTTCATCCCCTTACCAGTACCATCTTGGTCTAAGGTATCATCATCAGCTTCTTGCCTGAATTATGACATAAGCCAAGTCATCTTTCTCTTTGCTTCCACCGCTATATCTCCCTGTGCTCTTATTCACAAAGCAGCCAGAATTATTCTTCCAAACATAAACCAGCCATCATTCTCTGTTTGAGAGCCTCCAGTGGCCTCCTACTGTACATAGGTAACAGAAAGTTTTGCCCTAGACAGAGAGAGGGATTTGACAAGATGCTGCCCATGGCTTACTCTGCAGCATCATTTCCTGGCACGTGCCCTCTCCACTGCTCCCTCAGCTCTTGCTACAATGGCTTCCTTGCTAGTCCTCACACATTTCTGTCCTAAGTTCTTCTGCTCTCATTCTGTCAGCCTGAAACGTTCCACACCCAGTTTCTGTTTCTACAGAGCTAAAAATACGTAAATATGAAGAATGTTGGTTTTTAATAGTTGTGGCTTAGGTGAAAAAAAAAATGATCATGGAATATAAGTTAGGTGTGTGAATCAAGTAATAAAAACCCAATAGTACTGCATAATATTTATAGCACTGTTCTGAGCACTTTTACAAATATCAATTCATTTAACCCTTCAAAATTCTGTGAGTTATTAAGAATGTCCATTGTGGAGCAAAGTATTATCTGAATAGTTGTCACTCAAGTAATATCTGAATATTTGTCACTCTACTTATATCACCACTAATTTTCGAGTTTAAAGGGAGATAGTACACTTTTAGCAATTACATTTTCTAATATATTCTGTGAGACTAATAAACTCAAGTAAAATGTTTCCATTCAACTCTAGCCTTAAAACTGTGTTTAAATTTAACAATGCTTGAATTTTAGAGAAATAGTGAATTTTGAATGAAGTAAGCCTAAAACTTCCTATAAGTCGACCACACTCATTTATGACTTCACCACATAAGAATCAAGGTCTGCCTATAACAGCTTTATTCCTATAACCTACTGTTTCTCCACTACTTAATCATATTGAGAACATGGGTCATGTTTGGTTCAATTTTATTTCTCACAAGAGCTCTCTGGACATAGACACTGCTGAGTGACCAGGTCTCCCCAATAAACAAACCAAAGATGCCCCCTACTATTTGGTATCAAAAACTTGCTGTGATAATTTCTAACTATTAAGAAGAGGAAAGAAATCTGAGAAGCCAGGTAGTGTGAATGTTATAATTAGCTATGTGTGATGAGAAAGTGATGAATTCTAACACCAGGAGTTCCTCCCACCAGCTCTCTCTCCTCTATGCTGGCTCTGTACATTACTGGTACAGTGTTTACTGTACTTCTTAGGTAACTGGGCTGCAGCCCTTAAGGACAGAAAACATACCTTATTCATACTCTTAGCACTATACCTTGTAAATGCCCAGGCTAAATTTATGCTGCTGATTAGTTTATCTAACAGATGGATGTCCCAAATTTCTGGGGTATCTGACAGACTTGAGGATGTGAGACAAATGCTAACCGGTGTTTCTTATTAGTTGGCTACATAGATTGTGCCTGTTCTCAAAGTACCCAAACCAGGATTTCTCACTAAGACCTTCATCCCACTGAAATTGGTCTTGGGGGGGATAGTGTTCTTCAAGCAAGGATCTCTAATAAGGCTAATATTCTAGGACACATAAAATGCAAACTTTAGATATTAAGGCAGTGTTATCCTTCTTAAAAGCATATGAAAACTATAGAATGCTTCCTCTGAAAAACATGTTTTCATTGAAAACTGTATGTAAGTGGATGGAAAGGAAGGCAGGAAGTAGTATAGACCATAATAAAGCCTAGCTATGATTCTGAAGAAACTAATGCTTCAGTCACATGATCTCTAGAAAGAAGTGTTTACTGTTAACAGTGTTAACAATGGTACTGCAACTTTTCCTAAGGCATTCTCTGAATCAGGTTTTTTTATTTCAACATTTTTATAATGAGAGCCACACAGTTTTGAATGTAAAAATATTCAATTAAAGATGACTTTCAAGCAAGGTAGACTGGTACTTTACATGAAACTAAGTGAAAACACCATTTTTAGATTTGAGTCAGTCTTTTCAGTGGCTTATATATAAGTTGTTGCTGGTCAGAGACATAAGCCTCTGAATTGTGCCTCCAAAGTACAAGCATTTAATGCCAAAGCAAATAAACATTATCCTTGGAATATAGTGACACAGAATAAATAAGAAGAGAACTTTAGTAAAATTTATTCAGTCTGTTTTTTGGTTTGTGTCTTCCTAATTTATGCACCCTTCTTTCCCTACCTTTCTCCCTTTTATAATCTATCTTAGGTTCAAGGTTTTGTAAATTTATATTACTATGTTTCACATATTTTGACTTTAAGTTGAAATGGGAAATAAAATCACCTTGTACAACCACAATACAGAAAAATACAACAAAAACCACAAGCTGATGCATTAACTTAGATAATTATAGATAATATCAGAAAATATCAGCCAATGAAATATTTCATCAAAGAGATACAAAGCATATTCAGGAAAGTAATACTAAAGTTCTTCCATTTGCTCAGCCCCTCCCCCAAGCTGACCTTGAATTGAACTTACTCATAAACTCCTTCCATCTTTAATACAACTAAATTGTATTGTTTCAGAAAACAAGGGGGAATATGATGCAGAATGTATAAGAGGCTTTTGCTTCATTCTGCTAAGAAAAGCAGTTTTTTACTACTTCAAAAAGCCCAAACACTGTCTCTTTTTTCAGAAGAGTAAACTAAAAAAAACTATGCTTATATTTTTAAAGAAATTTACAGTTTCTATGCTTTTGAAAACTTGGGCCTGTGGCAGGATGCAGCAAGCACCACAAAGAATGACTAATGAACCTATATTAGTTAAGAAAATAAATCATAATGTAACTTTGAGTGCCCTCTATCGTCCAGATAAACAACCCAAAAAAGGGGAAAGCTGTCAAAATTTATTATAAACAGTCATGAGGTCATTAAAGCCATACCAATCTTGGGAGTGCCATGCCAGTAACTGAACACACAAGTTTGACTGTTTGTCCATAATGGATGTATCCATCGCGGACTGTGAATTCTTCTCCTTCTGATTCATCATCATCCACTGCAGTACGATGGAAACAGAGATCAAATTATCATCTTTAAAATTTATTAATCTGCTTATAAAAATGGCAAAACTAAATATATCTGTAAGTCTTATTATTTAAAGAAATTTAATTTCACACTAAAAAAACCAAATGCATATTTTTATACTCACAGAGATGAATGTAAAATGCTCCCCACTGCTGAGAACTGGCATGGAAATTACCACCTTCTACATGCAAGTATCTGGTGCTAACTGTCTGGGATCGGAGTCTATTAAACAGAGCCACCTTTGTTCCTGAGGCAATGCAGACTGCAAAGAAAAAACAGCTATTTATGTGATTGCTGGGGTGGGGGTGGGGTAACAGTAAAGAGCAAGAAGGGACCAGTACCTGGTAAGTTATGACTATTCTTTACTATAATAATTAATGGATTCTGCTAACACTTATTTCAAACCCTCCAAGAAAATATAGATAATACTCCCCAGAAGTCAGGGTAACTCTTTTATTAATAATGTTAAGCTACAGATATATAATATGCCCATAAAAATGATTTTTAAACAAGTGCTGTATATTTAACATAGTGTTGTTTTTTAAAAGGAAGTTACTTTTAAAATAATAGGTGTCAATAGGAAATTGATTAAATAAAACATAATATCATTGACCTAATTGAATAATGTGTATTTAAATGCACTGATGAGAAAATATCTCCCTGATATATCAATGAATGCAAAGCAGACTACACTGTGGTTTCATTAGGTAAACATACACATTTTTATGTGATAACATATGTCTCCACGTGCTCATATATAATCCCACGGAATATATTCAAAGAGAGGGGTCTAGAAGGTTGTTTACCAAAGATGATGGCAATTGCCTCTGGATACTGTGGCTTTAGAGATTTTGCTTCCTTCTAAATACCTTAAAGTATAGCATTATGTAAAATTTCTTGAAAAACCAACCACATCTATATAAGCAGGAAAAATACTCTGTAAATGAAATACGTTCTCTACCATCAAAAAACTCAAGAATCAGCAGAAATACAAAATTAAAGACTTTAAATAAAATCCTATAATTTGAATTGGCTTAAGACATCTGTGCATGCTCGATCGTGTCTGACTCTTTGCTACCCCATGGACTATAGCCTGCCAGGCTTTCTCTGTCCAAGGGATTCTTCAGGCAAAAATACTGGACTGGGGTTGCCATTTCCTTCTCCAGGGGAATCTTCCTAATCCAGGAATCGAACCCGAGTCTCTTGCATCTCCCGCACTGGCAAGCAGATTCTTTAGCTACCTGACTGTGCTGCACAACTGAATTGGAAACAACATAAATACATGGCATTAAATGCCTCCTGATGCAAGAATACACAGAATAACTACACAAAAAAGATCTTCACGACCTTGATAATCACGATGGTGTGACCACTCACCTAGAGCCAGACATCCTGGACTATGAAGTCAAGTGGGCCTTAGAAAGCATCCCTACAAACAAAGCTAGTGGAGGTGATGGAATTCTAGTTGAGCTATTTCAAATCCTAAAAGATGATGCTGTGAAAGTGCTGCACTCAATATGCCAGCAAATTTGGAAAAGGCAGCAGTGGCCACAGGACTGGAAGAGATCAGTTTTCATTCCAATCCCAAAGAAAGGCAATGCCAAAGAATGCTCAAACTACCACACAATTGCACTCATCTCACACACAAGTAAAGTAATGCTCAAAATTCTCTAAGCCAGGCTTCAGCAATACGTGAACTGTGAAATTCCAGATGTACAAGCTGGTTTTAGAAAAGGCAGAACAACCAGAGATCAAATTGCTAACATCCACTAGATCATTGAAAAAGCAAGAGAGTTCCAGAAAAACATCTATTTCTTCTTTACTGACTATGACAAAGCCTTTGACGGTGTGGATCACAACAAACTGTAGAAAAATTAAGATCATGGCATCCGGTCCTATCACTTCATGGCAAACAGATGGAGAAACAGTGGAAACGGTGGCAGCCTTTTTTTTTCTGGGCTCCAAAATCACTGCAGATGGTGACTGCAGCCATGAAATTTAAAGACACCTACTCCTTTGAAGAAAAGTTATGACCAACCTAGATGGCATATTCAAAAGCAGAGACATTACTTTGCCAACAAAGGTCTGTCTAGTCAAAGCTATGGTTTTTCCAGTAGTCATGTATGGATGTGAGAGCTGGACTATAAAGAAACCTGAGCACCAAAGAATTGATGCTTTTGAACTGTGGTGTTGGAGAAGACTCTTTAGAGTCCCTTGGACTGCAAGGAGATCCAACCAGTCAATCCTAAAGGAAATCAGTTCTGAATATCCATTGGAAGGACTGATGCTGAAGTTGAAACTCCAATATTTTGGCCACCTGATGTGAAAAGAACTGACTCACTGGAAAAGACCCTGATGCTGGGAAAGATTGACGGCGGGAGGAGAAGGGGATGACAGAGGATGAGGTGGTTGGATGGCATCACTGACTCAATGGACATGAGTTTGAGTAAACTTTGGGAGTTGGTGATGGACAGGGAGGCCTGGCGTGCTACAGTCCATGGGGTCGCAAAGAGTCAGACACGACTGAGCGACTGAACTGAACTGATGTAAGAACGCTATATCATTGTGAAGCAGGCTTGCCCTCCAGCAACAAAGAACAAACTGAAATCTGATCAAGTTTCTAAATTAACTACTGACAAAGACTCTCTCCTTAACCAAACTTCAGACAGGTTCCTCTGAGCCCTTTACCCATGGAAACTCTTCCTTGGGTCCCAATATTGGCCTAGCTAGCCCAGTTATTGCCAAGAATCCTGCTAAGTCATCCTTCCATCCTTGATATCTGATCAAGTTTTTTCCCTCCACCTTTATATCTAATCATCTTGTTCTTGTTAAATCACTAAGTTGTGTACAACTCTTTTGTGGTCCCATGGATTATATAGCCCTCCAGGCTCTTCTGTTCATGGGATTTCCCAGGCAAGAATACTGGAGTGGGTTGCCATTTCCTCTCCAGGGGATCTTCCTGACCCAGGAATCAAACCTGTGTCTCCTGCACTGGCAGATGGATTCTTATCCTCTGAGCCACCCAGAAAGTCCATCTGATCAACTTGGCCTATCTTTATAAAAATTTTCGTCAAGAATACCCACACCCTCGATGTCTCCTCTTAGTAACTTTCCACCTACTGACAATGTTCAACTCTGCTCCTTGACTATAAATTCCACTTGTCCTTGTTGTATTTGTAATTGAGCTTAGCTCTCTACTGAAAGCTCTTTTCCCTATCGCAAATGTAGTGAATAAAATGTGCTTTTACCGCCTTTAATGTCCAGTTTTGTTTCTCTTTGACACTACCAATTTACTGAAAATACATTAAACTACACCAAGGGAATACAATTATTGAAATCCAGTATGTGAAAATCTCTCATAGTCAATTGACTTAGCCTCTTGAATAAATAAATATGAGAGAGAGAAAGATGAAGAGAAAAATCCACAAATTTAAAAAGAAAATTCAATGATATATCAACACAATATATAATATCTGGTGAATCATATTTGAATTTTGATTCAAACCAATGGCTAACCAACACCCCCAACCCCTACACACATTTTAGACAATTTTCAATTTGAGCACTGACTAGGTATTTAATGATACTAAGACATTATTTCTTTTTACAGTTGTTTTATGTTTGTTTTTGTATGATCATGGTTATTATAATTGTGTTAGAATACAAAGACACACTATCTTTCTGAGAGGCATAGAAACAGTTATAGGTGATACAACGTCTTGGATTTGTATCAAACTAAAATGAAGGCAGAGAAAAGTGTGGGTGGAGTAGGGTTACAGATCAAGATGAATCAAGACTGGTCTGAAGTTCCGATCACTGATGAAAAGTTGGAGGATAAACACAAGAGGTTTCATGTTATTATGCAACTCTACTTTAGTACGTTTGAAATTTCCATAACAATGATGATAATGACTAAAGCAGACTAAAAACCACCCACTATATAACATTGCATAAGTTCATTAAAAAAACAGAAAACAAAGTAAAAACAAGCAAATTAACCAAAATCCTAAAACTTCCACCTTCAAAGAATGAAACTATTATCTGCAAATTAGTAGACAAGCTCTTATCCTGCATTTTCTTCATAGACTACATTTAAAGCAAACAGCTAACAAATGCAAAAGTTAAGAATAAAAGAATTAGAAATGCCACTGTTTTGCAACCATGATGAAGGACTACTAAAATCATTTGGTTAAAGTTTCCTGAGGAATTTTGTAACTGTTGGATTAGACTAACAACTCTACTTACTATAACCAGTCTTAGTGTGACAAGTGGGATAACCAGACAATAAGACTTCTGATCTGAGAGAAATGAACATATGCAGAACCAGCTAATTCTAAAATGAAGGTCTTTAGGTCTAATCAACAGTTTATAGGAGATATGAGAGACAGAGGAAACACGAATCAGTCAGATTCAGAATATGGAAATTCCATAGGAAAAATCAACCAATTTCAACAAATAAATAACACAGAAAGAAAAAAAAGGCTAGTAGAAAGAACAGAAACTATTTCAGGTTACAATATATGAACCCTGTTTGGATCCAAGTTTGAACAAGCCAACTACTGAAGACAACAAAACAACAAAAGCACAACTGTAAAAAGATATTTTGAGACAGTATGATCAATCTGCACATGGACTGGCCAGTAGATGGCATTAATGAACTATCATCAACTTTTGTTGGGTATGGAGACGTTTAAAAGGAAAAATTTCTGTTAAGAGTCACTACTACAGAAATGATCGAAAGGACAGGATGTCTAAGATTTACGTTAAAAAATTCCAGCAATGGAGGAGGAAGAAGAGTTGGTGGTGACAGAAATGATAAAGTAGAATTGGTAAAATCTGTTGAAGTCTGGTGGTTGGTCACCTTATATCAACACTACCCCTTTCATGTAAGTTTGGAAGTTTTCATAATAAAAAGTCAAAATAAAAAAAGAAAAACGGGTATAAAAGTTGAAATGTATAATTCAAACAGCATTTACCGGTGAAAGTCTAAAAATGTACAGAGACAGCAGTCTGAAAGACAACCATATTAAATTTTTGTTAGGTTTTCATGATGGCCTTCCAAAGTTCAATTGATAAAACAGTGCTTCTCGAAGAGGTGTTCTGATACTCTGAGTGAATCAGTTCTTATGGAATAGGACCCATCTTGCACACTGCAGGATATTTAGACACTCAGTGCTAACACTACTCCCTCTAGTCACTGACAGCAAAAGGAAACTCCCATTTCTCCTAATGCCTCTGGGGAGCAGTGAGGAAGCAATTCTGGTTAAGAACCACTTTGGTACACCAGGTATTGCCCATGTTTAATTAGAGAAAAAAGACAACAAAGCAGCCGCAAAAACTGAATATGACTGTTTCAGATAAAGTGAAGACCAAAAAAATACTTTATAAGAATGAACTGGCTACTGAAAAGAAAATTTTAATTTAAAAAATAGTTGAATTAGTCTTATTCATATTGGGAGTTCAGGGGAAAAAAAGAAAACATGTATACACACGGTCAGCATTTTTCAGTGACTGCTTCTTTTTGGAAGGTTTGGAGATGACTTTTATCCGCTTGCTTAGGAACACACCAATGTCATCACTGTTGCCATAGAACATCTTTACAGACAGCATGAAGTGCTTTCTCTTGTCTGAATCAGATATATACAATGTTTTGGCTGTGCAATAGTTCTGTGAAAGAAAAGGATAAGTCTTAATAGCATCAAAACCCTGTCAGCTATGTACAAATAACTCAGTAAGGCTATGGCTAAGTTTGATCAGACTTAAGGCAGTAATTCCACTTAACAGCTGATAAAACCAACTGTAAAAAGTACTGAAATTGATCTCTGAAAACAAAGTACAAAGTCTTCCTTACTCAGTCTACAATACCAACACTGTATTCTGTTTCCCTCTCTCAAAAAGACTTTAAAAAAAATAATCTTTATTGTTTTATATAGCTCTACATCTATTTACAGAATTATCAAGACCTTCAGACAATAAAAACATTTGCCTTGAAATGAAAAAGAAATACAAAATATAATGCTACAAAAGTCTACAGACATAACTGAATTGTAGAATTTGAATTATAGAAACAAAACAATACTAGCAACAGAGGTATAGGGCATGTAATTCTTAAAAATAAAAATTTAAGTACTAATTAGGGTAAAAATTCATGTTGCACAGCTTATCTAGCTTCAACTATATAAAACAAAAACTGAGAATATTTAACAAATTATTTTAAAAACATCAGATCCAAAATATAACTATATAGTCAAATACCATGACCATAATAAAAATAAGGGCTACCTATACTAGAGCTTGGTTGTACTATTAAAATAAGAATGCAACATGCAAAATAAATCCCAATAATGCAAAATAAAATCCCTCCTTTCCCAATAATGACTAATCGTACCATTCAATGAACATGCTATTGAAAGAAAACAATATTACCTTAAATGAATGGTTGTTAAGTAAGACAGGAGTAAAGTGCCACTTTCTGAAGCTCGGCATCCATCTCACTGCTTGGTCCATCTTTGCCTACCTGGAACCAAACTGACCTCGTCCTTGTATCTTGATGGTCCAAGCATACGATTATATTGTTCCTTCTGCCTGGAATGCCTTTTGCTGACTCTCAACCAGTCTTATTCTCTATAGACTCCTCTAATAGCATTTTTCATTAAAACTAAATATTAACACATAATTTTGGCTTAGAGACACTGTACTTCCCTGTAATTAAGTGTTTTAAGTACTAGTTAATACTCAAGCTCTCAGGTATTATTTTCTGCAAATTTCTAGGGCCTGGGGAAATGATATAATGGCAGAAGTTGATGAAAGATGTACTAAGCCACGATGCTGAGAAAAGCAAGTGGGCATGCTGTTTGGTATTACTGCCCTCAGAATTGCTGGAAGCAGTTAAAGCTAGCAATAAAGTTCAATTGCTGTTGTTTAGTTGCTAAGTCATGTCCAATTCCTTTGCAATCCCATGGACTGTAGCCTGCCAGGCCCCTCTGTCCATGGGATTTCCCAGGCAAGAATACTGGAGTGGGCTGCCATTTCCTTCTCCAGGGGATCTTCCAAACCCAGGGGCTGAATCCACATCTCTCATGTCTCTTGCATTGGCAGGCAGATTCTTGACCACTGTGTCACCTATGAAACGGATGGGCTTCTCACTACCTATCTAATTATCAATTACAATTATAAATGTCTAGGTGTACAGCTTGGAGATGTCTAGGTGTACAGCTTGGAGACATACATAACAAAAATACATGAGATGTGACCAAAGCCTCTTTGTTCAACCAACTACTCAAATATATCTTTAACTGTGGCTCAAGAGTTATAACTCAGATATATTTTATATTGCTCTATTTTAAAATGAAACAGTCTTTACAGTAGTAAATTCTCTCAAACCTAACTTAAAATACATAGTTGACAACCCTTAATGATAACAATTATAAGAATATAAATGACAGAAACACACTCAAATTTGAAGGAGACTGATATTAAGGCTCTTTATTCTCAGTGTTCATTATCTGTAAAATGACTCATTATCTGTAACATCACTAAAAAAATTAAATGAGAGTACAAATCTCCTAGTTTACCACCCTCAACCTTGCCCTCCAATTCCCATCCCTAGTGTCAACTACAATACAGCAAACACTAAGGCATTCAACAAATAGTTACTGAGTGAGAAAACAGCTATTTATGCAGTATTTTAAAAGACATTCATGTGGTCATTGAGATCAGAAATATCCATTTTTCAATTTTAATAGCAAGAGAAAACAAGTTGATGCTAAGTCAATAAAGAATTATTTTTGAGTACTAAAGGTACAGACTGAGATAACTGCTTTCTAAATTCATAAAATACAATTAGTAAAACTAACTCATAAACTGCATTCCTTAGCAAAGTAATCAAAGAAAATCCCTTAAAGTTTGATGAAAGCTATTCACAGTGTTCCTGTCTACACAAGACAGTGCTTTTGCACACTGAAGCTAAATAAAACATTTATGATATTACCAACTTATTTAATACTTTGCTTCCAGTAAAAGACCAAGATTAAATGAGCAGAGTAAGGCATTAGTGAACTATGTATTTTCATTGTTATTTGAATATCATGCCCTTACAAGGATGGGCAATTAGCCTCCTAAATTTACTATTGGCCCCCAGTAGAAATATGATTCGCAGCCTGCTAAAACTGCTGGCAAGCTGAGGAAGCTTTCTGTGCGCCACCTTTAAATGTCAAAACTCAAGCTTCACGAGTCATGACTAGATCTCAGCTATTAGAGGTTATTCCAGTTCTGATTTATATATTCAAGAATGCTACCAGTAACCATAAAATGAAAAAAAAAAAATCACCACTACAAAAATAAGAAAACTACATTATGGTATCATGGTGCTCTTTACAGGGAACCATGTAAACTTACCTTTCCTTCCAAGTTCAGTTGCTGCATTTCTTGGTCACTATTTCCTATTCCAATAAAAGCACATGGTTGAGATTCCTGTTCTGAACAACCATCGCGTTCCATTTGTTCTTTTTTTTTCTTCCATCCACTGCCCATAAGATATACACAAGGAGGAGGGCAAAAAAACCTAAAACAGAGGGGAGGAAACACAACGCAATTACACTCAAGAAAGCACTTCCTTTTCTTGAACGTATGAATACAAAATCATGTTGAACTATATCAAGTTAGTTTCTAAAGAAACATTTTGGTGAAGCCTTTTGTAATGCAAATAACCATACCCACAGCGCAGAAATCAATACTTCCATTTGTTCCAGTTAAGGTTCATCTATATTGACATTATGCATTCACTTAGCCTAGATACTTTCAGAGCAGGTAACACAAATTTTCACACAGCTCAGAGTTTTGAACACCTGCACTTCAGCAAATCCAATGTACTCCAACATATACAAAAATAAGGTACAACACCACAGAATCTGCAATTAATGGTTAAGGTCTACTCAAAATGATGTACTGTTAATTAATGACATTCTTGGTATGGATATCACTCCTAACTTCATTTGGTAACCAATCTGGAAAACAGAACAGTGCCCAAAGTAGACACTTGCAAAATATTAATACAAGTAAAAGAATTAAAGGCAAAATGGATCATGTTTACTATATATCTTATCACCTAAACACCTGCTGCATGTGGATCAAAGAACAATATATTATGTCCCTTTAACTCAAAGACAACCAACAGATTTGTTTTGTTAGATGTCAATAACCTGCCCTCACAAATTCTTCCCACCTAGAATAACTTCCTTATAATTTTCTCTTAGCAGTTAGATTATTTTGAAGTCTAGCTCAAGCTCCACATTTTACCTAATTCAGAAGACCATGAATCCAGTCCTTATATAGGGGGTAACTCCTTCGCTTGATTACACACATTGACTTATACACACTTTAAAACATTTATTAATATGTCATGTCTCATCAAGGGGCCTGAAAACTCAAATACCTACTCAGATAATAGCCAAGTAAACTCAAATAGTGGCCAGGTAAGTAATCTGAGTGAGTGGACAGGGTGTACAATAAATAAGTAGAAATATTCTTTAATTGTCCAAAGATGTATGTTCCTTCCCTTCTTTATTGAAACACAAAACCTTCAAGGCAATTCCCACTTTTTATATAGTTATAAGCATAGAAATTTCTATCTTAATTCTTTTAAGTTCACTGTAAGGAAAAAAAAAAAGCTTAACTGCAAAGATCATCACCCACTAGTGTGTGGCTCTGATGGCAAGGAAACAACTGAGAACTGCAAGCATTCCCACATGGCTGAACTGAGGGCATGGAGGTCGCGTGTTGGTCACATCCTCCAATTTTCCAGTAGTCACCTAAAACCAAGTTTTATGTAAAATTCCTGATTCTAAAATTTAGCAGCTAATTTATTATTCTTTTTTACCACTTTTTAGGCCAACAATGTACAGACTTTTAAAAAAAAGAAGTGTATCCATGTATATCACACATACACACACACGTGTGCATGCACAGAAACACACAGATACCACCATGCTGGATTTTGTTCTCGGTCCATCCTAAAGGCAGCAGAGTATCTACTTGTTTGCTCCCCCCTCAGCACCTACTATAATACTGACTGAATTGAATCAAAATAAACAAATGGCATCCACATTCTACCAAAGACTACTACTTAAGAGGCAATCTACACACAACTTATAAGAAGTGAGCTGGGTGTTTTTAATTTTCACTAATTCACAAAAATTTACTACATTCCTAGTCTGTATCAGGCACTGGAAAAATATTAGTAGTTAAACAAAAATCCTTGCCCTAAGGGAACTCATACTCTAATAAGACAGACAATTTTAAAAATGTAGATGACTAAAATAAAATATATACTTTAGCTGGTGAGGGGGAAAATAAAGCAAGGAAGGGGTACTTAAAAATGTAAGTGGCTACCAGAGTGGCCAAGGAAAATTTCTTAAAGAAAGTGACCTTGAGTTAGGACCTATGGCCATGGGTATCTGGGGAAGAGCATTTCAGAAGAGGGAACAGCAAGCACAAAAGCTCTGAAGTAGGGAGGACTAACATAGACAGCAGAGAAACAACAGACCAGTGTGGCTGGAGTCCAGAGGAGAACAATAGGATATGAAACCAGGAATAATTGGAAAGTAGACCTAGTAGGCTGAAAGGGTCAGGCTGAGTGAGGAGAAAAACCTTCTGAGGGTCTTCTCATACTTTTCTAAGCCAAGAGAAGGGAATCAGAGTGGCTTTTTTGCCTGTATAACACTCCTTGTTGCCATGAGTACAGAGGTCACAGCAGAGGCACTGGGCTCAGCTCCAGGTCACTCCAAATCTGGAGGGATGCCTAGATTAGCCGGGCAAGTTCTGGAATTTGCTCATTCAAGTCTATACCAGGGATCTCTCTGGCCTCTAATGCTGGGAACTACCCAATACTTATCATGGCACAGACTCAAATTCCTCGCTGGCACACTATTAGGAAGCAGAGAAGGCCTCAATTTTGGAAAACTTATCTCCTATTAGTATTTTATTGAACACTGACAAATAATAGGTCTCCTTAGTAAACTGGTATACAAGCTATAAAACTTGCTGTGTTTTAGTATAGTGTACCAAATATAGTAATCAAATCTCAACAAGTTATCACAAAAGATACTTTTATTTCACATCTGGAAAGAGGTCTAAACTGTTAAAGACTCAGTGAAAGTGAAAAAGAAAATGAAAGTCGCTCAGTCATGTCTGACTTGTGCGACCCCATAGACTATACGGTGCACAGAATTCTCCAGGCCAGAATACTGGAGTGGGTAGCTGTTCCCTTCTCCAGGGGATCTTTCCAACCCAGGAATCGAACCCAGGTCTCACGCATTGCAGGCGGATTCTTTACCAGCTGAGCCACGAGGAAAGCCCAGAAGACTCAGTAGTGCTGGTTTTCTCAAAAGTACTGCGATAAAGTGGTATGAAACCAACAGGGCATAAAATCAGAAAGACTGTCAAGAAATTCTTTATCACTTAAAACACTGACTAAGGTTCTATACTGAAAGTGCTTTCCAGTCATGTAATAAATCTAAGAAAAATGAAGTCTTCAACTGTCTCTAAACTAGCCTTAGTTTTATATCAACTCTACAACTAATTTAAAAAAAGCTGTGATGAAAGAAAATAGCAAATCCAATATAAACATTAAGATTATTTCTACCATGTGATGATGAAATCATATTTTAAACATTCCAATATTGCCACCACCTAAAAAAATCAGCTAATGAATCAAATCTTCATCTTCAGAGACTTCTGCAGTAATATAATAATCAAACAGAAGATAATCATCAATTTAAAAATTACAGACAAATGAAAAGAAATTAAAGGAAGGAAGGGAAGGAAAGAATATCACCTAATTAACAGAAGAAAAATTAATTATATACCTTTACAGTAGTATGTAAATCGATGTTTTTAACTTGGACAGATGGTCAACATGTCCCAATCAGTGAAAAGTCTGAAATCAAGTGGTCAGCTTTCAGAGTTTAACAGCTGCTATGAAAGCATACTTTATGAAACAATGTGCCTTTATTTTCTAATCTTTCCCAGTAGCTGCTGCTGCTGCTGCTAAGTCGCTTCAGTCGTGTCCAACTCTGTGCGACCCCATAGACAGCAGCCCACCAGGCTCCCCTGTCCCTGGGATTCTCCAGGCAAGAACACTGGAGTGGGTTACCATTTCCTTCTCCAGTGCATGAAAGTGAAAAGTGAAAGTGAAGTCGCTCAGTCATGTCCCACCCTTAGCGACCCCATGGACAGCAGCCTTCCAGGCTCCTCCATCCATGGGATTTTCCAGGCAAGAGTACTGGAGTGGAGTGCCACTGCTTTCTCCAGTAGCTACATCTTAGCAACTTAAGCAAACAACGCTTTTATCTACCACTTGGTGGCGATATGCACACATTTATGATTTTATTCATTTCCTAAGTCAAACAATCAGTCTTTATTTTCAGAGAATGATTCAACAACTTTTCCCTCAAATCCTAAGATGAGGTCTGGAAAATACCTTACAGATTCAAAGAAGTCTTTTTATTCAGCCCAATACATAATATCAGACAAAATCTAAACACATCATTTACATTATCTGTCTATTCTGGCAGAATCATTACCCTTTGATGATTATTCATACTTCCCCTAACACAAAGTTGAAGAAACGTTAATACATCAAATGACATTTCCATATCTTTAATGGAAATTTTCCTCTAGACAAAATAATTTTTTCTTTAAGTTTATTTTTCAATCTTGTAAAGAACGTCTTCAATGAAAGGTTAAAACTAACCACTAACGTAAGTGGGATACCAAATGTGTTAAGCAAAGAAATATTCCTTATTAGGCACTAAAGTGAATTCTCAGAACAATTTAAATTTTAGGATAAAACTTCCATCTCAAATATTTCTAGCATCATTCACTGGAATTATTTTGTAAGCCAAGAGGACTGTGGTCATGTCCCCAGGTTACCTCATGCCTAAACTTAGCAGCTTTTCAGAAAGGCCTGAATCTGATCAACAAGAAAGAAAGCAGATATTCCTCTTTCTACTACACTCTACCAAGCAGCAAGGGACAAGACCTCTTCCAGTAAGAAGCCCTGACAATCACCCTGGAGACTGGCCTCCGTTAGCAGCCCCTGACTATTAATACTTTTTAAAAATCAAGTAATTTTGAGACGTTTTTGCCTTTACTGTAAAACTAGTGCCATGTCTCTTCTGGAAATGTTAATAACACAGTACATATAAGAAAGTAGTTACTCTGGCTTTTTTTTTTAATCCTTTCATTTTTTGGAGTCAGAAGCTTAGATTCCTTGATCTTTCCTTAATAGAAAGAAATTGAAAATAAATACAACCATAATAAAAGATAATCACTAAATCACCTATTTTAACTCAATAAGCCACTATAGCTTTATATTTTTAACAGTGACTAGCAAACAGGAATCTTATCTGGGACTTTGAGAAGCTCTTCCCTGTCTGTATCTCCACTGGGTCTCAGTTATCCACTTCAGTATTAAATGACATAGCGACTTTTAAAACTCTTGGCTTAAAAGAGCCTTTTGCATAGTACCTAGAATCTAGCAGGCTGTCAGAAATAAAGAAAAAATGAGTTAATAAATGAATCAAAACACACTAAAAAAATGGATCTTCAAAAATACATGGGTGGGGAGAGGGAAAGCAACACAGCCCAGGTGAGCAGCTATACAATGAACTTGTTAAGTTAAATTATTCCTATTTTCACTGTTGTTGTTCAGTTACTAAGTCATGTCCGACTCTTTGCAACCCCACGGACTGCAGCACACCTGGCTCCTCTGTATTTCACTATCTCCTGGAGTTTGCTCAAATTCATGTCCATTGAGTCGGTGATGCCATCCAATCATCTTATCCTCTGTCGACCCCTTCTTCTCCTGCCCTCAATCTTTTCCAGCATCAGAGTCTTTTCCAATGAGTCAGGTGGCCAGAGTACTGAAGCTTGAGCTTTAGCATCAATCCTTCCAATGAATATTCAGGACTGATTTCCTTTAGGACTGACTGTTTTGATCTCCTTGCAGTCCAAGGGACTCTCAAGAGGCTTCTCCAGTATCACAATACAAAAGCATCAATTATCGGCACTCAGCCTTTTTTATGGTCCAGCTCTCATATCCATACATGACTACTGTAATCACCTCTGTTGGCAAAGTGATGTCCCTACTTTTTAATATGCTGGCTGTCTAGGTTTGTCATAGCTTTTCTTCTGAGAAGCAAGCATCTTTTAATTTCATGGTTGCAGTCAGTCTGCATTGATTTTGGAGCCCAAGAAAATAAAATCTGTCACCGCTCCCAGTTTTTCCCCTTCTATTTGCCATGAAGTGATGGGACCAGATGCTACGATCTTAGTTTTTTAATACTGAGTTTCAAGCCCGGTTTTTCACTCTCCTCTTTCACCTTCATCAAGAGGCCCTTTAGTTCCTCTTTACTTTCTGCCATTACTGTGATATCATGTGCGTATCTGAAGTTGTTGATATTTCTCCTGACAATCTTGATTCCAGCTTGTGAGCTATCAAACCCAGCATTTCGTATGATATACTCTGCATAAAAGATAAATAACCAAGATGACAATATACAGCTTTGACGTACTCCTTTCCCAATTTTGAACCAGTCAGTTATCCCATGTCCAGTTCTAACTGTTGCTTCTTGACTCACACACAGGTTTCTCAAGAGACAGGTAAGGTGGTCTGGTAATCCCATCTCCTTAAGAATTTTTCAGTTTGTTGTGATCAACACAGTCAAAGGCTTTAGCATAGTCAATGAAGCAGATGATTTTCTGGAACTTCCTTGCTTTTTCCACAATCCAATGAATATTGGCAATTTATCTCTGCTTCCTTTGCCTCTTTGGAACACAGCTTGTACATCTAGAAGTTCTTGGTTCACATAGTGCTGAAGCCTAGCTTGAAGGATTTTGAGCATGACCTTGCTATATAGCATGTGAAATGAGAGCAACTGTATGATGTTTTGAGCATTCTTTGGCATTGCTCTTCTTTGAGACTGGAATGAAAACTAATCTTTTCCAGTTCTGTGGCCACTGCTGAGTTTTCCAAATTTGCTGACATATTGAGCACAACACTTTAAAAGAAGATGTTCCTTTAGGATTTTAAATAGCTCAGCTGGAATTCCACCACTTCCACCTCTAGCTTTGTTTGTAGTTATGCTTCCTAAGATCCACTTAACTTCATACTCTACGATGTCGAGCGCTAGGTGAATGACCACATCACTGTGGCTATCCAGGTCATTAAGACCTTTTTTGTATGGTTTTTCTGTGTATTCTTGCCACCTCTTCTTAATCTCTTTTGCTTCTGATAGGTCCTTACTATTTCTGTCCTTTAACATGCCCATCCTTGCATGAAATGCTCTCTTGACATCTCCAATTTTCTTGAAGAGATCTCTAGTATTTTCTATTCTATTGTCTACCATCCCATTTCTAAAGTCTCTGATCTGTTGTTTCCTAACTAATGCACTCCTATTTACAAGATTCTTCTAAAGATTAAAACTTTAAAACATCTGTAAGGCATTTCCTGAACAATGTCTAGATCATGACTGGATAAAGGAAAGCTGTTCCTTCTTCACCATGAGGTGCAACACCGGCCTTTTAGATCCATCTCAAGTAATGAAGGTACTGACTTGGTTTGCTTTGCTTAGGAGTTTAAAAAAAAAAAGAAAAAAAAGACCGTCTCCTGTATTTACATGAGGTCATGGGGCAGGGAGACCTGAATACCCAGTATCAACTTCATGCAAAAAGGGGCCACTATCTTGATTTGGCTTCTATGTCCCAAACCATAGGTACCAACTTCTTCTAGTATTTGAATCAGATGATTAAGTTTCATGAGTAATCAGAAATTTAGAGAACTTGAATAACTAAAAACGAACACTTAACAATATGAGTCCTAAATACTGTTTTCAGCTGCTAATCCTCTTTGATGATAAGATTATCAACTAAATAGTTTCAGCTCAGATTTAGAGGACTTTGAGAAACAGACTATTTAAAAAATTTTTAGCACATTCAATCAATGTACTCCATTTCCTTTCTCTTATACATATGCTAAGATTTCCTTTATCTCACAAACTCAAAGATTTTGTGGAATCGAAAAGACTCCACTCATTCCTTTCAATCCAATACTTAAACCTAAATTTTCATTCCTTCTTCCAGTTCAGTTTTATTACCTTTCGAGCCAACCCAAAAAATCTTTCATGTTCCTCCATAAGCAGCCTTGTCCACCAAAGCATGTTATTTTATGCTTAACATAAAAATGCTATCTGAAAGACAAAGACTTGAGAAACTATTAACAGAAAAATTCTAGGAACTAAGTGAAAAAAACAAGTAACAAAACCCCACAAGTATATGCCAAAAATGTTGAAATTTAAAAGATACTAAGATAAACACTAAATATTAAAATGTTATCTAATTTTGGCTAATCTGATTTATAGGTCATTTCTGTAAGGCCACATTCACATAATATGAGCACCAGCTCAACTCTGCTGTTTTTCCCTTAACCTGAACAGGCACACAGTCAAGGTGGAAAGGGCTGGGAGTACTTTTCTTCACAATCACTCCATAATTCAATTCTGGGGTCTGTTTAAGCCTTTTCTTTTTAAAATGGTAATATTGAGGTCATATTTCTTTATAAAACTACATTTTGCACCAAAAGGAAAACTACTTTTTGAATGAGCTAATGTACCACAGAAGTACTTAGGGAATACTATAGAGTCCTGAATAAAAATTATGGATTATTTCATTTTGTGAAATGAGGGATTTAGCCAGAGGATCTATACTAAATAGAAACAATAGAGACAAATCCTGTACTTTTCACTTTGTACTTGCAAATAACCCAATAACAGAAACCATTCTCTTACTTGCATATCAATACATCATTTGTAAATTCATCTGATAACTATTAACTATCCACAAAAAGAAAAAATAATCTTACCTTTTTTCATTTCCATATGACTTCTGTGCAACTTTTGCATGAAGAATAAGCACTGTTTGATCCCCTCGCTCTTTTAAATAATTTCGCATAGCTTCTCTAAAATAAAATATAAATATTACTATTACAGGAGTAAGATTTGGAATATTACTATGTTCTGTAAAAAGAATGCTTAAATGTTTCAAACAAGTAAATCTAAAAATGAAAGCAATAAAGCAAAACAAACCATAACTAATTTAAAAAGTATTATACAATGAAGAAATAAATACTGCTCGTCTTCAACAGTATACTTTTTTCTCTGCAAAGAAGCTGTCCCTCACTATAGGAATTTATGATATAACTCAATTAAACCAAACTTACAACTTATAGAGTAACTAGAAACACCAAGTACATTGCTTATTAGGCTTTAAACCCTTTGTAAAATTAATCATGAGCAATATTTTTGTACTTAATAATCTAATTCACCACTAATACTAGGGCCTCTCCTCCAGCTATTAGAATGAGTGTTTTTCACCAAATACAAATCCATAAGAAATTCTCAGGTCATTCAAATTTAGTATTACATGTTCTTAAAATAACAACCCTACAAAAGGAATAAGAAAGGGCTATTATTTATATACAAACTCATAATTACTCTCAATGATGTTACTAAACACAAAGTTTAATAAAAGATAATTCAAATTAGGGAAGAACAATTAAATTTTGGAAAAAATACAATGTTAACTGTTTTGGGTACAAAGTACTCCAACTATCCATTTATTACGCAAATACTGTAAAAAAAGTTCAATGTCTTAAAAACATTTATCAATTATTTTGCTAAGCAATACAACAGAATACAAAGAACCCAAGGTCTACACAAGTCAAACTTTCACATATCTGAATCAGCAGAATCCTAATTCTTAAGATGTTTAACACATTACAAAATTAAAGCAGAAGTGCTTCAAAAACAATCATCAAGAAGCACTTTTAATACACTGAATACTGTTTTATTTATAAGTAAAAAGACAAATGTGTAAGAGAACAGCTATAGAATAATGAAAAGTGAAGTGAAAGAGTTAGTTGCTCAGTTGTGTCTGAGTCTGTGCTACCCCATGGACTGCCAGGCTCCTTTGTCCATGGGATTCTCCAGGCAAGAATACTGCAGTGGGTTGCCATTTCCTTCTCCAGGGGATCTTCCCGACCCAGGGATGGAACGTGGGTCTCAAACATTGCAGGCAGACTCTTTACGGTCTGAGCCACTACGGAAGCTCACAGAATAGTAGTAAGTTATCAAAGGTGGGGAAATTACACTTGAAGCACTCTGAAACTAAGTGGCCTGGGGCATATCTCTTAACCTCATCTAGCTTGGTTTCTGTATCTGGTAATAAGAATAATGCTGACGTAATATAGAGTGGTTGAGGATAAATGAGATGATCTAGATGACAGTGTTTATATTTACTGATTCAAGGCACACAAGGTAACACTGGAATCTAACAGATTGAGAATTAATCCTTACCACAGGAACAAAGCTCAAAGTCCAGTAAAGACAGTAAAACATATTTGGAAAACAAATTGTAATGAAATACATGAGAGGGATTGGGGGCAGGAGGAGAAGGGGATGACAGAGGATGAGATGGCTGGATGGCATCACTGACTTGATGGACGTGAGTCTGAGTGATCTCCGGGAGTTGGTGATGGACAGGGAGGCCTGGCGAGCTGCGATTCATGGCGTCGCAAAGAGTCGGACACGACTGAGCGACTGAACTGAACATGGTTCAAATAGAGGTCTGACCAAAAGTTTTGCCAAGAGAACACACTGGTCATATCAAACACCCTCTTCCAACAACACAAGAGAAGACTCTACACATGGACACCACCAGATGGTCAACACCAAAATCAGACTGATTACGTTCTTTGCAGCCAAAGATGGAAAAGCTCTATACAGTCAGCAAAAACAAGACGGGGAGCTGACTGTACCTCAGATCATGAACTCCTTATTGCCAAATTCAGACTTAAATTGAAGAAAGTAGGGAAAACCACTGGACCATTCAGGTATGACCTAAGTCAAATCCCTATGATTATACAGTGGAAGTGAGAAATAGATTTAAGGGACCAGATCTGATAGAGTGCCTGATGAATTATGGACAGAGGTTCCTGACACTGTACAAGAGACAGGGATCAAGACCATCCCCGTGGAAAAGAAATGCAAAAAAGCAAAATGGCTTTACATTACAAATAGCTTTTCATTACAAATAGCTGTGAAAAGAAGAGAAGCAAAAGGAGAAGCAAAGGAGAAAAGGAAAGATATAATCATCTGAATGCAGAGTTCCAAAGAATAGAAAAGAGAGATAAGAAAGCCTTCCTCAGCAATCAGTGCGAAGAAATAGAGGAAAACAACAGAATGGGAAAGACCAGAGATTTCTTCAAGAAAATTAGAGATACGAAGGGAAGATTTCATGCAAAGATGGGCTCGATAAAGGACAGAAATGGTATGGACCTAACAGAAGCAGAAGATATTAACAAGAGGTGGTAAGAATACACAGAAGAACTGTACAAAAAAGATTTTCACGACCAAGATAATCACGATGGTGTGATCACTCACCTAGAGCCAGACATCCTGGAATGTGAAGTCAAGTGGGCCTTAGAAAGCATCATTACGAACAAAGAGGGTGGAGGTGATGGAATTCCACTTGAGCTATTTCAAATCCTGAAAGATGATGCTGTGAAAATGCTGCACTCAATATGCCAGCAAATTTGGAAAACTCAGCAGTGGCCACAGGACTGGAAAAGGTCAGTTTTCATTCCAATCCCAAAGAAAGGCAATGCCAAAGAATGCTCAAACTACCGCACAATTGCACTCATCTCACACGCTAGGAAAGTAATGCTCAAAATTCTCCAAGCCAGGCTTCAGCAATACGTGAACCGTGAACTTCCAGATGTTCAGGCTGGTTTTAGAAAAGGCAGAGGAACCAGAAATCAAATTGCCAACATCTGCTGGATCATGGAAAAACACGAGAGTTCCAGAAAAACATCTATGTCTGCTTTACTGACTATGCCAAAGCCTTTGACTGTGTGGATCACAATAAACTGTGGAAAATTCTGGAAGAGATGGGAATACCAGACCACCTGACCTGGCTCTTGAGAAGCCTATTTGCAGGTCAGGAAGCAACAGTTAGAACTGGACATGGAACAACAGACTGGTTCAAATAGGAAGAGGAGTACGTCAAGGCTGTATATTGTCACCCTGATTATTTAACTTCCATGCAGAGTACATAATGAGAAACGCTGGACTGGAAGAAGCACAAGCTGGAATCAAGATTGCTGGGAGAAATATCAATAACCTCAGATATGCAGATGACACCACCCTTATGGCAGAAAGTAAAGAGGAACTCAAAAGCCTCTTGATGAAAGTGAAAGTGGAGAGTGAAAAAGTTGGCTTAAAGCTCAACATTCAGAAAACTAAGATCATGGCATCTGGTCCCATCACTTCATGGGAAATAGATGGGGAAACAGTGGAAAGAGTGTCAGACTTTATCTTTTGGGACTCCAAAATCTCTGCAGATGGTGACTGCAGCCATGAAATTAAAAGATGCTTACTCCTTGGAAGGAAAGTTATGACCAACCTAGATAGCATATCAAAAAGCAGAGACATTACTTTGTCAACAAAGGTCCATCTAGTCAAGGCTATGGTTTTTCCAGTAGTCATGTATGGATATGAGAGTTGGACTCTGAAGAAAGCTGAGTACTGATGAATTGATGCTTTTGAACTGTGGTGTTGAAGAAGACTCTTGAGAGTCCCTTGGACTACAAGGAGATCCAACCAGTCCATCCTAAAGGAGATCAGCCCTGGGATTTCTTTGGAAGGAATGATGCTAAAGCTGAAACTTCAATACTTTGGCCACCTCATGCAAAGAGTTGACTCATTGGAAAAGACCCTGATGCTGGGAAGGATTGGGGGCAGGAGGAGAAGGGGATGACAGAGATGAGATGGCTGGATGGCATCACCGACTCGATGGACATGAGTTTGAGTAAACTCCAGAAGTTGGTGATGGACAGGGAAGCCTGGCGTGCTGCGATTCATGGGGTCGTAAAGAGTCAGACACGACTGAGCGACTGAACTGAACTGATGTAAAGGAGGGCAGAGGTAATAAAGGACCCTGATTCAATCCCTGGTCCGGGAAGATCCCGCATGCTGCGGAGTAACCAAGCCCAAGCGCCACAACTACTGGGCTCTCGCTCTAGAGTCCTTGAGCCACAACCATTGAGTCGTTCTGCAACCACTGTAGCCTATGTGCCCTTGAGACCGTGCTCCACAACAAGAGAAGCCGCGGTAAAGAGAAGACTGTGCACCACAATGAAGAGGAGTCCCCGCTAGCCGCAGCTGGAGAAAAAAGCATGCGCAGCAACAAAGACCCAGCACGGCCAAAAATAAATAAATCTTTAAAAAAAATTTAAATAATAAATATAAAAGTTTACGTTAATTCAAATCCCACCCTATGACAGATGATGATAAAAGCAATAGCATGTAATAAAATTCTTAAAATACCTAGAAAACACTTAAAATCTTAAAAAAAAAAAAAAAATCCATCTCTTTGAAACTGGGAAAAGATCATCATTTAATTTTATCCCAAAGTGAAAGTGTTAGTTGCTCAGTCCTGTCCAACTCTTTATAACCCCATGGACTGCAGCCCACCAGGCTCCACTGTCCATGGACTTTTCCAGGCAAGAACACTGGAATGGGTTGCCATTTTCTTCTCCAGGGGATCTTCCCAATACAGGGTTGGAACCTGGGTCTCCCACATTGCAGTCAGATTCTTCACCATCTGAGCCACCAAACCCCATTACCAAAAAAACACCATGCTGTGATTCCCCTGGTGGTCCAGTGGCTAAGACTCAGCGACCCGAAAGGAGGGGGTCGGAGTTTGATCCCTGATCACAGAATTAGATCCAACATGCTGCAACTAAGACTTCACATGCAGGCAACTAACAAAAAGATCCCACATGCAGTAATGAAGATCCAAAATCTCACGAGCTAAAACTAAAGAAACAAAATCATAAAAAAAAAGAAAAAGCGCCATGCTGTGGAATCTGGATTTTCAATGGACACAAAAGGCAACGTAAGATCTTAAGGGTTTTTTTTAAGACATACAGTCAATTTTATTTTTCAGTTAATTTTAGTGGTGAAATAGGGAAAGGACTTTAGAAAGCACAGAGAAAAACTTGAAATAAGGCTGACACACTAAGGAAGAGGTAATAGAAGATAGTACAGAAGACAACTTTTAAGTGTTTTGTTTCAGGAGAGGCAAGTGTATAATAAGTTCCATCATATTTGACAAATGTCGACTCTGAAATGCCCCAGAACTCCAAGCTGGTAGGTTGTTGGAAATAACCACCTGTAGTTCCTGAGAAGGATCTGGGCTGGAAAAGTAGGGTTCATTGGTATATAGCTCACAACTAAAGCCATGGAAGTGAATTAAATCTCTGAGAAAGAAAACACAGTGATGGGAATGTCAAGAAGAAAACGTATAAAAGGAAATGAAGAAGAACCAGTAAGGGTAGAACTGAAACTGTCTATGAGACGCTAAGGAAGGAGACAACCTCAAAAAAAGGTAACAATCAAGAGTGAGATGCTGCAAAGGTGTAAGTCTCTAATTTTAGCAAGAAGTCAGCCACCAGCTAACAAAAAGTCTTACCAATTTTTGTAAAATGAGAGTCTGCTGTGATGCCTAACAGGTCAGAAGAAGGCCATAGGTACTACTGATATTTGAAAATACTCTAGGGAATGGAGAAAGACGCTGACAATGTAAATGACTGAAAATCTGTACTGAAGGACTGGCTAATGCTGAAATTCATAAATGATAGTGACAATTCCCACTAACATTCCAAGGGAATAGACAGCACATTCTCAAACCTGCTGGGTAGTGGACAAGTGGTGTAGCATGAAGAGGATAAGGATAATACGGGATCTGAGGCGCGACTAAGTCATATGACTGACCAAAGTGTTCAAGGTAGATAAGGAAACAAAAGCTAAGCCAGAAGGTCAGTATCTTGACAAAACTGACACAGATGTCCAGTCACTGGCATAAAATGTGAATAGTTGCAATATACTTGAAAAAAAAATTTTAAGAAGCAATTTCAAATATATTTCCCCATACTGGATTCTACTTGCATTATAGTCTCTATTATATCATTTAGCAATTACTTAGTGTGTCAGATGTCAGGGCTTTTCCCTTGTCATCCCAAACAGTATGCAAAGCCTCTAAGACACACTATCAGACACATTTTAGAAATGGAGGAACAGTTAAGTAACTTTCCAAAATGACACTGAAGTCTCAGGATTCAAACTTAGGCAGTCTGGCTCTTGAAGACAAAATTAATATTATTAGATATTTTGCACTGGTTATGAGCCCAGTTTTGGTATAAAACAGGGGTCTGAATCTTAACTCTTATCAATTACTAAGCCTGAGTTTTCTCACCTGTTTAAAAAAAAATGACATTAATAGCTCATATTGTGAAAAATATTTTAAATTAAGTATCCCCACAATCTGACAAATATCAAGGGTCAGGCAACTCTACCTATTATTATTATTTTCTTAGAACAGCAGGAGGAAGCGGGCAGGAGGTAGAGGTTGGAAGACTTCCACTTAAGTTTGACAGCAAACTTGAAAGGAAGGGACCAGGAGGTAAAGGATCAGGTGTCCCACCTGACTTGCAAGGCACGAGTTTCTGCAAGCGTAACAGGTAGGCTACACTTTTATCCGTCTTCCCATTAAAGATTTATTGAGAGCCCATTACTTCCCAGGCACTGGTTATCATGCTAGCTGCTCATATTGGAAGTAACTGTTCACAACGTCATCATGACAAAAGAGTACAGATCTCAACATATTTATGATGAATGCAAGATAGCTCCAGTTTTCCTTGTCTTTTCCCTTCATATTTATAATACAAATTCTTGAAAAAGCCACTAAAAACTTTTAATAATAGTTGTTCTGTAATAACAATTTAACAAACATCTTCAACAAGAAAAAATCCAGTTTGTTAATAGAATATCAAACATTAAAATTATGTTCTCTGGCAATTGTAGGTTGATAGTTCTATTTCGTACCTTAAAGAGCCATTAAAAAAAATTAAGGTAATATACTCAAAAGAAACACAATTAAAAAGTAAAGCCCATGAAGTGATAGCCCATATGCTCTTCACTCAAACAGAGTAGAGTGTCTTCAAATGAACAGGTTTTCAATCTAGGCACTGTTGACATCCTGGGCTAAACAATTCTCTGGTGTGAGGGGGCTGTACAGCACACCGGAGGGTGTTTAGCAGTATCTCTAACTTCTACCGATTAGAAGCCAATAACACCTTTCCTCAATGTGTGACAACCAAAAATGTCTCCAGATATTGCCAAATATCAGAGGGGTGGGGCAATTTACCTGGGATGAAAATAAGTGGATTAAAGAAAACCAAAATTGTTCCTTCCAACAGTAAGATGAGAAAATCATCCAATGTCTTTTTAAGAAAGAACAAGGGAAATTTTATTTGAAAACAATATAGGTGCTATAAGGACCTTACCAGTAGAATTACTACTTTGTATTGCTGAATTATTAAAAAAAAAAACAAAAAAAAACAGTGACAATAAAGCTGAAACTCATAATCTGTTTTAACAGTTACTATTTAACAAGTTTTGAAGTTTATGTATTCTTTAATTCATTCCATAATTCCTTATAAAATATTCATTCTGAATGGAAGCCAATTAAAAATTATTTGAAGAAGAGTATAGAGCAACTATTTTTGAGTTTTCTTACTTAAAACACATTTAGCTTAAATGTTTAGAAAAGCAGAAATTTTTATCAATATTTTTTACTAACATGAAATCATGGCAAATGCCATTATAATTTGACATGGTTAAATTATTACTTTGTCAACCTTCTGACTCTTTTTTCCTTTATAAATGTGTACTTTTTATATTGCAAGCAAAATTCAAAAAAGAATATCCTTAATGGTGCTAACCCCTAATCATCTGAAAATAGAACCCTTACTTCCTGACCGCATTCAGTTAAGCCGCCATGACTGCGGCAAAGGGTGCGTAAGTGATTTAAACCATGCGCGCGCGCGCACCCGCACGTGTGTGTTTGTGTTGGGGGCTGGGGATTGTGGGGAAGGCATTTGAGCTGGGAACTAACCATAGCCAATTCCAAATACTCAAGAAGAATGGTGGCCCACAAAGATGGAAAGTCTAAACTGTCACCCTTACCAACGGAATCAGTCTCTGTACTCCTCAAATTGGATTTTTGTCACTTGTAAAATCCAAATAATAAAGGTTCCAACATGAACTGTCTGCTGGTAAAGAAACTTATTTTTGTTGCATTAAGTAATTCCACACATACACCCAACACCTGCAAACATTTCAGAGCGCTGCAGAGTACAGTTTGAGAAAAACTGGGAGGCCTGGCATGCTGCAGTCCATGGGGTCGCAGAGTTGGACATGATGAGCAACTGAACTGAACTGACTATAGGCCACAGAAAACCATGCCAGTTGTTTCTGTATCTCAGTATAAAACCTGGTTATTCTGGTGTTTTAATCCATAGTCAAGTAAAGTCAGTTATATCTGTGATCCACATTAAGGGGACTATCTTCAAGAGAGTGGGATGCCCTTGAGAGTTAGCATTCAATTCCTACCATATGTATTCATCTATATATCCAGAAGAATGTAGTATTTTTAAAAAGTGAAATGCTTAACAGTACATAGTATTAACTATACTTAATCAAAAATAACTCTGTATCAGTAAAATAGTACTTTTAGAACACTATCCAAAAGATCATCCTCTAAGTAACAACGTATTTTTTTAAACTACTGCTTAATTTGGAAGACAGGGATTAGAAGAGGATAGGTTTAAAAGATTATTTTTTTAAAGAAAGAAACTCTGAATTAAACTCTCCAACCTCCATACACTCCCAGAGATACAAAATTCCTTATCATTCTGCATAAAGGATTTCTTTAGCACTTCTTACAGAGAAGGCAATGGCACCCCACTCCAGTACTTTTGCCTGGAAAATCCCATGGATGGAGGAGCCTGGTAGGCTGCAGTCCATGGGGTCGCTAGAGTCGGACAAGACTGAGCAACTTCACTTTCATTTTTCACTTTCATGCACTGGAGAAGGAAATGGCAACCCACTCCAGTGTTCTTGCCTGGAGAATCCCAGAGACGGGAAGTCTGGTGGGCTGCCATCTCTGGGGTCGCACAGAGTCGGACATGACTGAAGCAACTTAGCAGCAGCAGCAGCAGCACTTCTTATAGCTCGGGCCTGTTTATGATTGATTCCTTTTCAGTTTCTTATGTTGAAAACTGTCTTTGTTTTTGCCTTTGCTGGGTCTAGAACTCTAGGTTGCCATATTTTCCCCCCTTGAGAACTTAAATACTCTTGTTCCACTGTCCTCTTCTTCCTAGCAAGGTTTCAGATGAAAAACCTCTGTCACGCTATCTTTGTTCCTCTGTATATAATGTATCATTTTTCTCTGTTCCATTTAATATTTTCTCTTTATCACTGTGGTTAAGCAGTCTAGTCAAGGCTACGGTTTTTCCAGTGGTCATGTATGGATGTGAGGGTTGGACTATGAGGAAAGCTGAGCACCGAAGAACTGATGCTTTTGAACTGTGGTGCTGGAGAAGACTGTTGAGAGTTCCTTAGACTGCAAGAAGATCCAACCAGTCCATCCTAAAGGAGATCAGTCCTGGGTGTTCATTGGAAGGACTGATGTTGAAGCTGAAACTCCAATACTTTGGCCACCTGATGTGAAGAGCTGACTCATTTGGAAAGACCCTGATGCTGGGAAAGATTGAGGGCAGGAGAAGGGCACGACAGAGGATGAGATGGTTGAATGGCATCATCGACTTGATGGACATGGGTTTGGGTGAACTCCAGGAGTTGGTGATGGACAGGGAGGCCTGGCATGCTGCGGTTCATGGGGTCGCAAAGAGTCAGACACAACTGAGCGACTGATCTGAACTGAACTGAACTAAGCCGTTTGATGATGATGTGTTTCCAGAAATAAACGGTAATAGTTTTTGCACTTGGGGTTCACTGAGTTTTAGAATTGTTGTTTTATTATATAGTTTTCAGCAAATTTAGAAAATTTTCACTCATTATCTCTTGCAACCCACTCTGGTACTCTTGCCTGGAAAATCCCATGGATGGAGGAGCTTGGCAGGCTACAGTCCATGGCGTCGCAAAGAGTCAGACATGACTGAGCAACTTCACTTTCTTTTTCTTTCTTTCCCCTTCAATGACTTCAATGACATGTGTATTGGTCCATTTGAAAATAAAATACAGTTCACTAATGATATTTTTCAGACATTTTATCTGTGTGCTTCATTTTGGATAGCTTCTATTAGTATGCCTTCAAGTTTACTAATTTCTTCGGTAGCATGTATCTGTAATTAATACAAGTGTATTTTTTCATTTAAATAGTTTAGTTTTCATTTCTACAAATGTGAATTGGATCTTCTCTTTTTTTAAATCTTCCATGTCCTTTATTTAACTTCCAATCTCTCTTCCAGCTCAGGGATCTGCAATTACAGCCTATAGGCCAAATGCAACCTACCACCTATAGTAGAAATAAAGTTATATTCCAGTATACAGTAATGTCCATTCATTTAGACATTGTGTCTGGCTACTTTTGCGATACAATAAAGTTGAATAGTTACAACAGAGGCTGTTCAGGCCACAAAAATATTTACCATTTTATCCTTTGACACAAATTTTGTACAGTCCTGATCTTAGCTTCTTAAACATAAAGAAGACAAATGTAATTAACAGTCTTAATGCCTTTTTCTATCATCTGTGTCACTTCTGGGTTGGTTTTAATGGACTGGTTTTTCTTATTATGAACCATTTTCCTACATTTTTTATTTTTACCATATGTTAAGACACAATGAATTTTACCATCTTTTTGAGTGCTGCATATTTTTCCATTTTTAAATATTCCTGAGCTTTGTTCTAGTTCTAAATTAAGTTATTTAGAAAATGTTTGATCCTTTCAAACTTGCTTAAGGTTTTTAGGTGAAACCAGAGCAGCATTTAGTTTAGGCCTAATTTTGTACCACTGAAACCAAACTCTTCTGAATACTCTAGTTGATGCACTGTGAATTATGAGCTTTTTTTCCCACTTTGACTACTGGCAACAGGCACAATTCATAGAATTGAGAGAGCTCTAGGAATTCTTTCCTCTAATTCTTTAGGTTTATCTTCCCCCAGCCTTGGTTGGTTTACTCACACATGTGTTGTTTAATACTCAGCTCAAGACTAGAGAGGACCCTCTAAAGATTTCTGAAACTCTGCATAGCTCTTTCCTCTCCAGTTCCCCACCCAAAGAATTCTGACCACTTTAATTAGCCTCCTTACATTCCCAGTTCATCTCCACAACTCAAGGTGCTTACCAGGCTCAACCTGGATTCCCCTTCCTACATCATATACTGGAAACTTTCTCCAGGCACTAAGCTGGGGCTCACCTCATTTGTCTCCTGTCTCTCAAGGCTCACTGTCCTTTCTTGCCTGCCATCCAATATCTTGAAAACTGCTGTTTCATATATTTTGTCCAGGCTTTTAGTTGTTCCAAGCTGAAGAGTAATTCCAGTCCCTGTTACTCCATCTTGGCCAGAAGCAGAGTCCTAAAATCTACTAAAATTTTCTAACCAGGAAAAACTGCTTAAAAGGTAAATGGAAAGCCATGATAAAGTAGATGGGACCTAATTATATCATTGTATACACTTAAGGAAAGGAAAACCTCCTTTCCTTATATTATTACCATTTATTATATTTATTTATAACATTTATATATTGTGCTGATTGCTATTTTTATGGAAACGTGAAGTGAAGTTGCTCAGTCGTGTCCGACACTTTGCGACCCTGTGGACTGTAGCCCACCAGGCTCCTCCATCCATGGGATTCTCCAGGCAAGAATACTGGAATGGGTTGCCATTTCCTTCTCCAGGGGATCTTCCCAACCCAGGGATTGAACCCAGGTCTCCGCATTGCAGGCAGACGCTTTAACCTCTGAGCCACCAGGGAAACCCAAATTATTCATCAAAATATATCTTATTGTTAGGAGTCACTCAAACCTATTCCTGCTGGTAATGAAATGAAAATAGTTATCTAATAATATCATTTATCTAATAAATAATGTTAAATTTCAAAATGCCTAATATGTGAATTAAACAAATTCCAGTTAGAATTTCTTCAAGATATATAAAAACAAGTAGTTGACAATATATTTACATTGACCTGTGAGGTAAGTTATATTTTCCCAACCCACTTGATCTGAAAAATGCCTTAAAAATATTTTTAAACTTTGAGTTTCAGATATAAAGTTACAAAAGTGGTACAAACAATTCCTAGTCTCCTTTTCCCTCAGACTAGCAAATGTTAACATTTTACCATATTTGTACCATTAAGAGCACATTATAGACATAAAACCACTTTACCCAAAATACTTGTGTTTATTGCCAAAAAAACATTGTCTTATACAATCACATGCAATTATGACTGATACAATACTTCGGCAATAGATTTTTATTCAGTTGTTTCCAACTGTCCCTCTAATATCCTTTACTGGGGGGTGGAAGTGTGAAGTAGCCTTGAGAAACTCTGAACTCAGGCCAAATTAGGATAGCCTCCATTTTGTTTGTTATTTTAATTAAGCTGAGCTGGAACATGGACACATCACTCATTTACATATTGTCTATGGATGATTTGGGGACATAAGAACAGAGCTGAAGAGTCACAACAAACTCAGTGTGATCCAAAGAGCCTAACACTTTCATTACCTGGTCCATTAGAGAAAATGTTTGGCAACTCCATCCTTAGAGCACAAGAAAAATTTGTTCCTGGTCCAGTTTAGTTAAATCTGTCATGTGTAACCTAGCTGTTGTGACCTTTGGGGTTCCTTTACTCTGGTACTTTGCAGACTTTATTCTTCGTAATCTTAAAATTTTGAAGAGTAAATGCTGTTTACTTTATAGGACGTCCTTCCATCTGTGTCTGTCTGACGGTTTCCTTAAGCTTAGATTTAAGCTTATGCATTTTTGGCAAGAATCACACCAAAGCTATACTGTGATTCTTCATGATGCATGTGGAATTTATCTGTCCATTACTGGTGATGTTAATTTAGAACACTTAATTAAGGTGGTGTCTGTCAGATTTCCTGTCATGTTACTATTGCTCTCTTTATAGTTAACACTGACTCGATGGACGTGAGTCTGAGTGAACTCCAGGAGTTGGTGATGGACAGGGAGGCCTGGCGTGCTGCAATTCATGGGGTCGCAAAGAGTCGGACACAACTGAACGACTGAATTGAACTCATAGTTAACACATACTTTGTGAGATATGCTTAGACACTATAAAAAAGCTGTTTCTCATCAGACTTTAAACCAGTAGTTTAAACATCCATTGATGACGTTAGCCTGAGACGACAATCACTGTAGTGGTTGCCAATGTGTGGTTTCCTAGTTTCATCATTTCTTCTACATTTATTAGGTGGAATTCTTCTGTAAAGGGAAGCTATCTCCTTTCCTCCATTTATTTAAGTATTTAACTCAGCATACTCTTCTAAACTGTCATTTTATTTTATGGGTTCTAATCTATTATTGTCATTATTTATTTTGATGACCAAAGTGTCCATGATTTAGCTAAAAGAAGCCTCTTCAAACTGGCTCCTTTTGTGTGTCCTTCTGGCAGGTCCCCACCATTGTTTGAGTGAAACAGCTTTTTTAATAATGGCAACAATGTGGAAATGACCCAAATGGCCATCTGTGTGAATTAAATAAAGACTGGTCGGAAGACAATGAAAAATTATGAAGACACTAAAGAGACCAAGGTAGAAGATTTACAGTTAACAGAACACTGCTAAGAGTATGATGCTAGACTTTAAAAAGAAAAAAAAAAGACAAGTCTCTGTTTATACATGCATAGAATTTTCTTGAAAGATATTAACAAGGCAGGGTAGCATTATCTCCAGGACTATAGCTGTGGAACTGAGCATCTTACTTTTTATTTTACAATCACTGGCTCTCAGAAATTTTTTAAAGTATTTTCAAGACCAACACTTTTAAATTTAACATGTAATTAAAATGCACACTGTAAAAATTATATAATTAGAACAGTATACTATTTATAGTCTCATTAAAATGTATAAAATGTTTTAAAATTCTTTCTAAAAGCATTTAAGTATCTTTCAAGTCCCAGTTGTAATCAACAAATTGTGATTGCCTAATGAAACTAGATAAAGGAAACCATCCTTATGCTGTAGTCCTTGTCACGTTAACTATATAATACTCAATATTAACCTTGAAAGGTTTCATTTTCCCTTTGAACTGTACCATCTTATCTTGTTTTATGGGGAGAGAAAAGGGGGTGATAAAAGGAAGGGAAAATGGAAATAGGCTTATGATCTAGATATCATTATGTGAGTAACTTCTTTTCAATAAAACCTGAGTTTCCAAAATGACAGGATCTAACACTTTCATAAAATGTTTGGGTAAAAGACTAATATAACGCTTACCTAGTGAGTCGTTTAGGTGGAGGCCGCTCACCAAATTTTCTAGAAGAAATAAGAAAAAAAAATTAAATAGGCTATATGACACACTCCACAGTATTTTAGGCACCATGAAACCTCCTTTACGACTTACACTTCAACCCTACTAAAGAGCACTGTAAAAAGAAAGCCTCCAGTAAATACCAACATGCAGTAGTAACAAAATACAGACTTTAAAGTTGTTTCTAAACAAAACAACAGACCCTAGGTAGGCCTGACACATCCACACGCTGAGTATGTATTACACTGATTAGATGAGGAGAGCAGGATAGCAGGTACTTCCCAGAGACACCTTGCTAAAACACCCAACAAAAGATGATCTTCTAGTCTCACATAATCTGCAGCACTCAAAAAATTCCTCAGAGCCCAAGGGGGTATAGATCTCACAGATGTTTACCATGTGGCAAGCATTATGTTATATCTTTTGTTAACCCTTTTTAACCATTATAAAATAATTCTGGAAGGCACATTTTAAAGACGTATAAAGCAACTTGCCCAATGTCACAAAGTAAACTAAGTGGCAGGCAGAGTTAAGATTTAAGCCTAGATGTGGACTAATTAATTAGTTCATAATATATGGCCCTTCAAAAAGAAATATGCTAAATATTCTAGCATAGAACCACTGAAAGACAGTAACATTGTTTGGGAGAGGGCAAAGAGAAAAAGCCCAAGCAAAGATAAGCACAATTTAGGCTGGAATTAGAATACGGCATGAGTGGTAAGTGAGACTCCAAGAGTAAGATTAGCTGAATTCAAATCTATGATTTAGTGTTTATTTCCCGAGCAGCCCTGAAGTTATCTGACTCTCTAGTTCAGTTTCCTTCCTCATCTTACCTCAAGGAGTTGCTGAAGGATTAAAAGTGCTAACTAATATACAGAAGACACAGAGAACACCTGGAATGCCTGGAATTATTAATTATTAGTAAATGTTAGTAATTATTACTGTTTTCTAGTTATAAAAGTTAAGCCAAAATAACTAAAGATATTAAGTGTGATATTAACAAAGATAAACAAGTATAAGAAGAAGAAGAAACTAATCCTTATGTGATGACCTGTCTCCTCTGAAATAAAAAATGAGGTCTTCTGAAAGACATGGCAGAGGTACACAGCACTTGAAGAAAAAAGATCAATAGAATTTTTCTTTCTTTTTAAAGCCACACTGCAGTTATAAATAGGTTAAGTGACTTGTTCATAACGAGTTATAGGTTTGAGAAGCCTAAAAGAGTTCTGTATTTGTGGTATTTCACACAATTATTAACTTGATGACAAAAGTCTTAAAATCCCATGTAGTTCATTCTGTTGAGTAATTTAATGTTCTATGACACTGTTTATGAACTTGGTTTATAAGAAATTTCCCTTGAATATTTTGGTATTTCAGTTAACCCTAAAATACTGAAAAGTGGCTATAACTGAAACAGCACCCCAAAACGAGTAAATAATCCCAAGTTTTTGTCAGAAGGATTAATAATAAGTAATCCTCTTTGATTTTTATCCTATAGGATGGTCCACTTTAAACACAATGATTTATTAGTAATATCAACAAGGGTGCTGAAGGACATAGGCTTTAAAACACTGAACTACTGGTTAATCTATGATATGAATTCCAATTATGGAATTAAAGGCAAAAATCTATTCCTGAAACTTTCCACAGGAAAGATTTTTTTTTTTTAATGTATGAGACTGATTAAATTTACCATTGCAGCATATGATTAAAATTAAAAAGTTCCTCACTAGGTCGGATTTAGTATAAAACCCCAAAAGTTTAAGACAATCTTTAAATTACTTCTTTGCATATATATATTTAAGAACAGAGTCACACTTTATAAAGAGAAGCAAAGAATGTAGAGAGTATCTAAGAGCTTAAAATGGTGAAAATTTTAGAGAGACACAGCTAACAAATGAGACGAAACTTTTCAGTTAGAATCATGATACTAACCATATTAGCTAATAACTCTGATCATCACACATCCTTTGGAATCTAACAGATAATTTAACATAGGTCTATTATATAACCAATAAGATCCACTGCTCTCAAAATTCAAAAGCAAATTTTGTTTTCTGGTACTCTGGAATGCTTTAAAAATCAGATTAAATCAACTGAATGTTGGTTCAAGTATCTGCCTACATTCTTTTTTGGAACTACCCATTAGATGAAGTCAACAATCATATAGTAATGCTTGTGCAACATCACTCCTGCCCCCATAGAAAACATGAAAAAGAGATTTGCCTGCTGAGCTTGAACAGTATTTCAAAATGATGTACTGTTCTATCTGGGTGCTATCTGAAAGTTAGCAATCTTATAAGTGATAAATCACTTCTTCAGTGTATAATAAAGTATCTTCAGTAAGTGTCTGTAAACTCAATCCTCTCTTTAATGCATATGCCATCACACTTCTACTGATCTCATTAAACCTAATGGTTACTGTATCTAATAGAATGGGAGAAGGGTAATAAAATGGGTCTCCTGAAGATAGAAAGCCTAGAGATAAACCCACGCACCTATGGGCGCTTTACTTTTGACAAAGGAGGCAAGAATATACAATGTGACAACGATAGTCTCTTCAATAAGTGATGCTGGGAAAACTGCTGCTAAGTTGCTTCAGTCATGTCCGACTCTGTGCGACCCCATAGACGGCAGCCCACCAGGCTCTCCCATCCCTGGGATTCTCCAGGCAAGAACACTGGAGTGGGTTGCCATTTCCTCCTCCAGTGCATGAAAGTGCAAAGTGAAAGTGGAAGTCGCTCAGCCGTGCCCGACCCTCAGCGACCCCATGGACTGCAGCCTTCCAGGCTCCTCCGTCCATGGGATTTTCCAGGCAAGAGTACTGGAGAGGGGTGCCACTGAAAACTGGACAGCTACAAAAGAATGAAATTAGAACACTTCCTAACACCATATGCAAAGACAAACTCAAATGGATTAAAGATGTCAATGAAAGATGAGAAACTATAAAGCCCTTAGAAGAAAACAGGCAGAACAATCGACGTTAATCCCAGCAAGACCCTCTATGACCCACCTCCTAGAATCATGGAAATAAATATAAATAAATAAACAAGTGAAACCTAATTAAACTTAATAGCTTTTGCACAGGAAAGCAAACTATAAACAAGGTGAAAAGACAACCCTCAGAATGGAGAGTGTTAGTCGCTCAGTCATGTCCAACTCTTTGTAACCCCTTGGACTGTAGCCTGCCAGGGTTCTCTGTCCATGGAATTTTCCAGGCAAGAATACTGGAGTGGGTTGCCATTCCCTTCTCCAGAGGATCTTCTTAACCCAGGAATTGAACCCGGGTCTCCTGCGTAGCAGGCAGATTCTTTACAGAATGGAGAAAACAATAGCAAATGAAACAACTGACAAAGGATTAATTTCCAAAAATATACAAGCAGCTCATACAACTCAATACCAGAAAGACAAACAACCCAATCAAAAAGTGGGCAAAAGACCTAAACAGACATTTCTCCAAAGGAGACATACAGATGGCTAATAAATACATGAAAAGAACCTCAGCACTGCTCGTTAGAGAAATACAAATCAAAACTACAGTGAGATATCATCTCACAAGGGCCAGAACGGCCATCGTTAAAAAATCTACAAACAATAAATGCTGGAGAGGGTGTAGAGAAAAGGGAACCCTCTTGCACTGTTGGTGGGAATGTATATACAGTCACTATGGAAATTCCTTAAAAAACTAGGAATAAAACCACCATATGACCCAGCAATCCCACAACTAGGCATATAACCTGAGTGAAAAGAACACACGTACCCCGATGTTCACTGCAGCACTATTTACAATAGCTAGGACATGGAAGCAACCTATAAGTCCACTGACAGATGAATGGAGAAAGAAGCTGTGGTACACATATAGAATGGAATATACTCAGCCATAAAAAGGAATGCATTTGTGTCAGTTCTAATGAGGTAAATGAACCTAGAGCCTATTATACAGAATGAAAGTCAGAAAGAGAAAAATAAGCATCGTGTTTCAACACATAAATATGGAATCTAGAAAAATGGTACCTATGAAACTACATGCAGGGCAGCAATGGAGACACAGAGAACGAACAGACTCATGGACACAGGCGGTGGGGGGAGGAAGGTGGGGTGGGATGCATGGAGACAGTAACACAGAAACAGATACACTATCCTATGTAAAACAGCCACCTGGAATTTGCTGCCTGACTCTGGGAACTCAAACTAGGGCTCTGTAACAACCTAGAGGGGTGGAATGCAGAGGGAGGTGGCACAAAGGTTCAAAAGAGAGAGAAAGGTATACATAGGTATACCTATGGCTGATATATGTTGACCTATGGCAGAAACCAATACAATATTTTAGAGCAATTATCCTTCGATTAAAAATACGTAAATTTAATTATCAAAAATAAAAGAAAATGAGTTTTCTGAGAAATTCATAGGAGTGTTTAGTAGGTTCACGATGCATAACTCTGAAGCTCACAACTGAACTAGATTCTAATTATTCAGTTAAATTCATAGATCTACATATTTAAAACTATCAACTTACACCAAGATACTATATGCACCCTATACTTATCAAGAGCCACTTTCCTCTACTGATCTGATGTATAATACATAACACTTCAGGAATTATCTTCTGCAGAAAGAAGGCCCATCTTTAAACATGAGTGAATCAAGAAAATTCATGATGTAGTATTTATATTATACAATCAAAATAACCAGTTTTCAGCAGAAATGACAAGTCAGGTAACAATTAATCAGAGACTGATTATAATTTAAAGATTAAGTCCTATTCCTCCATTTTGCAGTAGGGAGTAAGGACACTACAAAATTTTTATCTTTACTTCTAATCTATTTTTAAAACAAGATGTCTATTGACATGTGTTGACAACTGAAAATCAGAAATAAATCGGATCAGTCAAGTTTAGACCACTTTTCTGTAAGACACTTTCATAAGATGTGCATGATACAAGTAAAAATGCAAAAAAAAAAAACCAAAAACAAAACCCTAAATCCTTCACTATCTAGGGACACCTTTGATTTTATCAAATATGGAGTTAATTCCTCACTGTACAAAGAATCACTGCTATCCAGTTTATCTTTCTGATACTATAGGTTGTCAATATCTCATTTGCATGAATAGGTTTCTCAAATTTTATGTACACTATATAAAGCATATTTTGATTAATCATGATAATATAAATCCTGTTATATATTTGAAAGAAAAGTTATAATTCTGGAGTTTTTTTTAAGTAACAAGCAAAGGTTAGCTTATGTAAAGTTGATTACACCTATGTCCTTTCCCTCTTCCATTCTGTATGCTTTTCCCTCAGATTGGGACTGGCGAATAAAACACAAACCTAGGTGCCATCACTAGTTAGTTATGCTCATATAACACATGGCTCAAGAAAGCTTAGACTGTCCAAAGTATATGTTGTAAGTATAATTTTAGGCTAGCAAATTCATTTTACTTTAACTTCACTAGCTTTCCCTTTTTAATATAACAATCATCTTTTACTCAAAACAGAGTTAGGGAAATTATTATTATAACTGTATCGGTTTTCATACACCTGGCAGTGTTGAAGATTTTTCAAAAGTTTCCATCAATCACTTAATATATTTCCTACCTATACAAGGTTCCCACATATCCTCCAATCCATTAGAATTTTCAAGTAAGTAAAAGACTTGAACTTTGCATACTTCTTTTACTTCTGTTTTGCTCATGGTGGACATGTAATATTGTTTCCCCCACAACAGACACATTTTTTCTATATTAACCAATCTTTTAAGGAAGTATATGACCACCAACGTATTGAGGATAAACACGATAAAGTTATCAAAATTTTACCATCTTAACACCTTTTCTAGCTAACAGATGCTTCACACGAGAAAAATCAAGTCAAAAACCAAAAGGTGAGGTATGGAAAGAAAAGAAAAAACTTTGACTATAGAACAATTTAGTAATTACTCTGCTAGGATATTGTCTAGTGATATTAGAACTTTTGAGTCTACAGACGCAAAAGCCAGCTCAAATCATGTGGGAAACTATTCTGCCCTTGGGTGTAGAACTAAAAGTAATTTCCTCTATTATTCTGAATTTCACAAGTTTTCTGCTTTATGGATAAATGAAATTAAAATAAATTATTAACTCAAGAAACACTGAAGAGAGCATGAACAAATCCAAACTCTTAATGAAGTCGAACTTCATGTAAATACAACATTGAATGAACAGCAAGCTGAGAAAAGTACACTTGTTTTATACACTTGTCGGGCTTCCCTGGTGCCTCAGATAATGGAGCATCTGCCTACAATGCGGGAGACCCGGGTTCAATCCCTGGGTCGGGAGGATCCCCTGGAGAAGGAAATGGCAGCCCACTCCAATACTCTTGCCTGGAGAGTTCCATGGACGGAGGAGCCTGGTAGGCTACAGTCCATGGGGTTGCAAAGAGCTGGACACTGAGCAACTTCACTTCACTTCATACCAAATCTTCTCTCGGTGGTATACAGTTCAAAAAAAGTACCAGAATTTTTGAATCATGGTTTAAGACAGTGAAACGAAACAGCATTTAACGAAGGAAAAATAAGGAAACCTGATTGATACCCTCAAGAATCCATGCCTGATCATTCCACCAGGAGAAAGAAACAAATAGATGATATACGTGATCATCATAGTCTGTGCTAACATATAATATGAAAAACAAAGCAATACGTACCAGAAAGTTGTTGAGCAATCTACTCACCAAAACAGAAGAGGCTAATTAGAAAAGGCTACACATAATATACCATCTTTGTCTTCAGATTCATTCATTCACCCAGTATGTACCGAGTATAGGTACTTGGTATACATCAGTGAACAAAAGAGACATAAAATCCATTCCCTTACGGCACTTACATTCAATTAAGACAAATGGACAATGGTATATATTCAAAGATGTTCATCAATGTAATTTATTTTTTAAAAAGCTAGAAATAAACATTATACTTATTGAATATGATTGAAAAGACTAATATTGGAACAATCTAAAAATATATTTCAAGTAAATATGTAACATCTTCACTTCTAAACCTTCATTCTATATTTATGACAGAAAACAGTCTATGTATTGAGTCAAATAACTTTGAGCAAGCAAGTGACACCTTGTCACAATTCAATTTTTAGCTTTAACCTACTCTTACCTTAAGACCTGTATTTAATGGCAATAATGCTCAAAACCTGTCAAGGTATAACTAGTGGTCTTGGATACAACAAAAAAGACAATCAAGGCACGATGCATTCTCCTGAACCATCACAATTACTAAATATTTTCTATTAGAACAAATATCCTATGGGGTAGACTTCAAAGACGTGCCACACTTGGCCCCACCAGGTGAAGAAACATGCTCCCCTTCTTACTAGTATGCTGCACAGAACATCTGAAAGGCACTGCTTCCTTAATTTTAAAATCCCTTTATTCTACCTTTTTTTTTCTCCCAATTAAAACAACAGCAAACTCTGTTAGCCTGTCATCACTCTGTGTAAAGAAGCAGGCAGAGTGGAAAGGTACAAACTAGGAGTGACCGAGACCATCATTTTCAGCTATTCTCTGCATCTGGCTTTTGAGGTATCTCCAAAATTAGCATCAGGTTAGGGAAAAGGTGATTTTCCTAAAATTCATACCTGCAGAAGGATTTGTTCCAGTTAAATCTGCGATAGTCATAAACCTCACAACCCAGACAGCACAGCTGAGTTGAGAACCCTGGCATCCATTAACATCACATATAAAGACCTTATATGAAAAGTATATGTCTTAAAATCTATGGCCTCAACAAGAGAGAGCAGTAAGATGCTGGACAACTACTCCAATTTCATGCCAAAAGACTGAAAAGGACAAACTGACATCAAATGCCTCCTAACATGGTAAGAGCACAGTATCATTTCTGTAATTTCACGGACAAAAACACAACTTGAAGCTAAACAAGAAGAAACATAACAAACCTAAACTGTGGCAGAGTCAACAAAATAAGTGGATTACACTTTTAAAAGCACCAAGGTTGTAAAGGACAAAAAAATGAGAAACTTGCTCAGATTAGAAGAGACTGAAGAAACATGATCACTGTATACAACAGAATATCCAGAATTTACTTCTGCTAGAAAAGGACATTATTTGGACAAGTGACAAAATCTGCATAAAATGGTAGATTAGAAAATAGGATCATATAAATTTTAATATCTAGTTTTGATAGCTATACAGGCATTAAATAAGAGAATGTCTTTAATTTTAGAAACACTGTAGTGTTTAGAAAGAAAAGGGAATGATGTCTACTTACCTTCAAAAGGTTCAGGAAAAATAAGACTGTGTGTGTGTGTGTGTGTGTGTGTGTGTGTGTGTGTGTAGATACACAGAGGGATAATGTAAATGTGGTAAAATGTTAATAAATGAAGTATCTGGCTGAACTTCTCTGTAATATTTTGTTATATTTGCAATTTTTCTGTAAACTGAAATTATATCAAAACAAAAAAGGCCACCATCAGAGAAGCACTAACCTGATCTAGGTGTTGGCATAACACTAATCGCCACAGAACCTGGTGGCCACAACAGAGACATTCACTGGCGGCGATAAGAGGCTCCACGGCCGGCTTTCTGGCACAGCTCTTATGTTCTTATGACAACTTGCTATAGACTTAAAGTTTGATTACACCCAGTGTTGATGTACAAGTGGAGAAACAGAAACTCTCATGCACTGTTGGGAGTTTAAATTTGTGCAATCTTTTTGGAAGACACCTGGCAGTGTCTATTGTAATTCAAGATGTGCATTCCTTTGAATCTCTAGCACTCTCTATTCGGGAAATTTATTATATAGGTAGACAAATCTGACTATGCAAAAATTTGTATACAAAGATATGCAATAAAGCATCATTTGTATTAAAAAAATTTTTTTTAATCCATGATAATTAGGAATGGATTGCTGGTTACACATAGCACCTCACAATCATGCCTACAGACCCAAACACAAAGAAAAGAAAAAAGTAAAAAGAGCTATCCAATTAATAGCATTAAGTTTTTTCTTTTTTTGGCCATGCTGCCACCACTGGACTGTTGGGGAATTCCCAGAAGCATTAATTTTGAATGAAAAAATGAGATATATATTTTCATTCCCCTCCCCAAGTGTGTATATAAAATAATACACACACACATATACACATATATATATACACCATTTCCACTAATTATCAGTATTAGTGATAATGATGAGCAGCAGCAAGAATTCCATTCTGCTCTAGAATGTATTATATATAATCTGGCAGATGTTTTATTCATTACTAGCTAGGCTTGGCTTAGGTAAACAGCCAAATAAAACTGCATATCTAAACATCAGTTAAGGCCACTCATATATTGAGTCTAGAAGAAGGGTGGCTTAAAATAAAAACTGAGAAAAACATCGAAGTTAAAATTTTACCCCACAAAATGTTCTCAGCAAACAAATTTCCCTAGGGGAAATAATACAGAAAAAAATATGCCTGATCCAAATAAAGAAATTCACACCCTTATGGAAAACATACACTTCCACATAGGAAAATATAATGCAACTTAAAGAAGTTTAAAGAGGTCCTAAAAGGCAACGGCACCCCACTCCAGTACTCTTGCCTGGAAAATCCCATGGACGGAGGAGCCTGGAAGGCTGCAGTCCATGGGGTCGCTAGGAGTCGGACACGACTGAGCGACTTCACTTTCACTTTTCACTTTCCTGCATTGGAGAAGGGAATGGCAACCCACTCCAGTGTTCTTGCCTGGAGAATCCCAGGGACGGGGGAGCCTGGTGGGCTGCCGTTTATGGGGTTGCACAGAGTCGGACACGACTGACGCGACTTAGCAGCAGCAGCAACCTTAACCATCTGTTTAATTTCTGCAAAAGAATTCAATTTTTGCTAAGAACTCCTTCAGACACCTGACTTGATCTTACGCACTGCCTTTTAAGGCAATATTTAAGAGGTGAAAAGTGTCATCTGATATAAGAGCACACACAATCTGTCACAAATACAGGTCATGGGACAGGTAGCCGCATATTACCGTACCGGCATGGACTCAGGAGTGAGGTTGTTTAAGTTCACACCCTAACTTTAAAGCAAAGGAGCAGAAGTTACTTAAACTCTCTGTTTCAGTTTTCTCAATTTGAAACACAGATAAAAGTATCTCTGTACAGAATTCTTACAAGAATTTAAAAGGTTCGTAAGTGTACAGACCAAGGGATTTTCTGGAGGTTCAGTGAGTGGGAACCCACACTTCCAATGCAGGGGGTGCATGTTCAGTCCCTGGTTGGGGAAACAGGATCCTGCATGCCATGAAGTGCAACCAAAAAAGAAGTGTACAGCACCTAAGAGTTCTAGGTACTAGATGAAACACCACTACTGTTTCAAGGCTGGATTACAGAGTATTATTTACTCTAACTAATATGGTAAAATTGAAATAAGGCCTTCAAAACAAATACACATTTATATAGCTTTAAAATACATATAATTAATTCTACATTTCACAAAGAAACTGAGAATACATAAAGAACTCAACAAAAACCTGATTTAAAAATAAGTAAAGGACTGTCCTCTTAGCTCAGTAGGTAAAGAATCTGCCTGCAATGCAGGAGACCTGGGTTTGATCCCTAGGTTGGGAAGATCCCTGGGAGAAGGAAATGGCAACCCACTCCAGTATTCTTACCTGGAGAATCCTATGGACAGAAGAGCCTGGAAGGCTACCGTCCATGGGGTTGCAAGAGTCGGACACAACTTAGCAACTAAACCACCACAACTGAACCACCAACGGACTTGAAGAGATATATCTCTAAGAAGATATACAAATGGCCAATAAGCACATAAAAGTTCAACATTACTAATCACTATGGAAATGCAAATCAAAAACATAAAGATACCACTTCATACCATTCAGGATGCCTATTATCAAAACTGACAAAAAACAACAAGATTTGAACCCTGGTACACTGCTGGTGGACATATAAAATGGTATGGTATTATGGTGGAAATATAAAATGGTATGGCAGTATCTCCAAAATTAAACGTACAATTAACACATAATCTACCAATTCCACTTCTGGGTACATACCCAATAGAAATAAAAGCAGTAACTCAAACAGATACTTGTACACCAATGTTTAGAGCAGCATTATTTGCACCAGGCAAAAGGTGGAAATAATCTAAATGCCCACTGATGGATGAATAAATGTGGTATACACATACAATTAAATATTCCACCTTAAAAAAAATTCTGACACAAGTTACATACAACATGGATGAACCCTGAATACATTACGCTAAATTAAAATAAGACACAAAAGGTCAAATATCCTATGATCCCACTTATACAAGGTACCTAGAGTAGTCAAATTCAGAAGACAGAGAAGTAGAATGGTGGTTTCCAGTGACTGTCACCATGGTTGAGGGTATGGAAGGAAGCATGGAGAGTTACTGTTTAATGGGCATAGTTTGGGAAGAAGAAAAAATTTTGGAGACAGAAGGTGATGGTGGTTGTGCAGTAATGTGAATGTACCTAATCAAACTGAACACATAAAAATGATTAAAATGGTAAACTTCATGTTTTATATATATTTTGCCCTTCTAATAGTATTTAGTTTTGCCTTAAACTATGGTTTAATGAGGAATATTGGCTCAGCTTTGAGGGGTATCCTATGTGACTGCCAGGATAAGTGACAGTGGCTGCCGTACAACTTAGAAAAAACAGACAAGTGGGTGCCAAGACATACAGAAGAAGAACACGAGGAGTATATGTATAATATATAAATGGTTCCTACTACCATCAAGGTAAGGATAGAAAAGGAAAAAGAGAAGTTCTTTCTAGAATCTATACCTCCTAAGGAAGGGCAGCACAGACAGCATGCAAACAATCCCTCAAAGACTGTTTGGTTTGAACATCTCCTGTGGAAAATCCCAAGTGATCATGGAAAGCAGCTTGTACATGAGATGTCACATAGTTTTTGCCTTTGCACCTCCCCACTGACTTCTCACCCCTACCTCAAATTATAAACAGTGAAGATTTTTTTCCTCCACAAAACATCTGCCAAAGATGTTAAGGTTGTCAGTTCTCTGAAGTCATTTGAAAATTCTTCACAGGAAGAAAGAAATCTGATATTAATTAGAAGTTATTATTTTTTTCTCATCTTTTGAAATGGCCTTTCCAATCCAAGTGAGACTTAAGAACGAAAGAAAGAGGGATGCCAATAAAAGAGATTTTTTTTTTTTGAAAGCCATGCTGCTGCTGTTGCTGCTAAGTCACTTCAGTCGTGTCCGACTCTGTGCGACCCCATAGACGGCAGCCCACCAGGCTCCCCCGTCCCTGGGATTCTCCAGGCAAGAACACGAGTGGGTTGCCATTTCCTTCTCCAATGCATGAAAGTGAAAAGTGAAAGTGAAGTCACTCAGTCGTGTCCGACTCTTAGTGACCCCATGGACTGCAGCCTACAGGACTGCAGGCTCCTCCGTCCATGGGATTTTCCAGGCAAGAGTACTGGAGTGGGATGCCATTGCCTTCTCCATTTGAAAGCCATAGAATACAACTATCCATAATAGGATTTCTTTGCCTGATTTCCTTGGGTTCTTCTATCCTTGAAAACGTATACAACATTTACTGTGCAATACATTTATCTTAGAAGGGGTCTAGCTCTCCTTTAACCACTGCTCAGTACAGGTATTTAGAACCGAGAGATCAGATCCCCAAGAAGTAACCATCAATGATTTCTGGTAGGGAAGCCTGAATATAGCAGAGAGGACCAAAGAGATTTTTAGTGGGGAACAATGAAGAAGACAAATAAGCTACATTTCAGGAGGCCGCTCAAAGTAAGTTTTTGCCTCCACAGAATTAACAAAATATGGAAAAATAGGTAATTTTCAGTTTTTAAAAAAAAAAACTACCAAGCCAGAAGACCTTGCAATTTTAAAGCTGGGCTCTATATTGAGTCCTGTGCTAAGCTGCTTCAGTCGTGTCCAACTCTTTGCAACTCTATGGACTGTAGCCCACCAGGCTCCTCTGTCCATGGGATTCTCCAGGCAAGAAGAATACTGGAGTGGGCTGGGGTGCCCTTCTCGAAGGGATCTTCCCTGACCCAGGAATCGAACCCGTATCTCTTATGTCTCCTGCCCTGGCAGGCCAGTTCTTAACCACTAGTGCCACTTGGGAAGCCCATACTGAGTTCTAATATCCTACAAATAAAGTTTTCCAAGTACCTAGTGAGGAATCACCTCATCACCGACTCAATGGACATGAGTTTGAGCAAGCTCCAAGAGATGATGAAGGAAAGGGAAGCCTGGCGTGCTACAGCCTATGGGGTCACAAAGAATCGGGACACCACTGAGCAACCGAACAACAACGAGGAATCAAAGGAGTAAACTTGGTAAAGAGAACCCTGGCATTGTAATACTTAGCTCCCATCACAAGGAAGAAAATACGAGTAGAAAAAAATAGTATTTCCCTGTAAAAGTTAGGTCCAACAGGCCTCTCCCTAAATTAATTCTGATTCAGCCCATGGAATGGAATAGCCTCAGAAGCAGTATCATGCAATTAGGTGGTACATGAAGGCCCATAATCTTTCCTTAATAAAAGTACACCTGAGAATGTAGCAATACTGCTAGACCACTGACAATAGCTTAAAATATATGCCTGTTGACTTGAGATTATTATTGCTGATGTTCAAAAATAATAAAAATGCTATACCCGCACAAATGTGTATATATGAGTACCAGCAGACATGTAGAAGAATGTCCACAGCATCATCAGACATAATAATCCCAAATCAGAAACTCAAATGACCACTGTCGAAGGATCGGCTAAATTACAGAATCATCATGCGATCAGATAAATTATAGAATCATCATACAGCATTGTGCTATTCAGCAAGGAAAGTGAACAAATTATCACTACACATGCAATAACACTGACTAATAGCAAAAGAAGCCAGACTCAAAAAGGTACAAAATTATATGATTCCATTTTATATGAAATTTTAAAAAGAAAAGCTAAACTAAACTACAGAGTTCACCAGGATACAGGTGACCTTTGAGAGGGAGGCACACACACCAGGAGGAGCTATATGAAAGGATCCGGAAGAACGAGTAATATTCTGTAACTTCATCTCTGTGATGGTCACACATTTACATTCACTTTGTGAAAATTTACTTTATTGTACATTTATGATTTGTGTGCTTTGTTTTTCTGTAGGTATATTACTTTAATTTATAAATATATATCCAGATTTATTAACATTCAAGTGTTTCAAATGAATGGATGGTTCTGGGAAAAAAGTTCTTTCCTAGACTTTATTTCTATTGTCTTTGAATTCTATTTTAACATCAGATTTTAGAAGGTGGTGATTTCCAGTCCTCAGCTACATCATTCCAGAATATATGTATTTCATATCAAAGGTTAGTATAAGGATTTAAGTCCTGAAAACTGGTCTTCTCTACATCTAAACTGCAAATCAGAATTTAGTCTTCTTCCCTAATTTTAGTAGGCAAAAGAATCAGGATCAATTGTGGTCCTCTGTTTGGCAAATCTACCCCAGAGTATGCATTTTTTAAAAGTCACTAGTTATGCAGTGTCACAGAAAAATGCTGAATGGGTAGTAGGATTAGAACTTTCCTATTGTTAACTTTTAAATTGGCTTCATTTGCCTCTCTCACCTAAAACCAAGATGAGGAGGAAGGAGAGAGAGAGTGTGGCATAATTGTTTTGAACATTCTCATTTCTGTTCTTTCTTTAACGTTTAACACACATTTAAGGGCCTACTGTATGTTAGGAACTGCAGTTGACATTTGGAACATGTAGCAGCAAATGGAACACGGTCCCTATCCACATAGAATACACGACAGGAGCAGCAGCAGGCTACCTACGTACTATGCACGCACATCTCACTTTACACACGTCAATCTTACTACACAGACGAGAAAAATCTGCTTAGAAACCACTTTGCCTTGTTCACATAATGGTAAATTTGGTTTAAAATGTAACTACAGTATAAGGTCCATGATTTTCCATACATTCTGCAATAAGGTAGAATTCAAGTACAGTTCAATTCTAGATACTAACATATGAAGAGATACAATTTTTATGAAAGACTATAAAGTGTACTAACTGATCCTAAAAATTTCTATGATATAGTATAGACTTGTTTTGCTTAAGTGAGGGGTCAACAAGAAACCAGAAAGGAAACCTTCTTTCATTACCCTTCCAATACTTCAACTACTGACTAAATCATAAGGGTAAAAGATTCTTCTGTCTTTGACTGCTAGAAAGTGAAAAAATTCTCTTCAAAAGCTGTAAATACGTAAAACTCAGGAAATCTAAAGACACCTGCTGTGGGAGCCATACCTTAACTACTGCATACATATACATAAACAGACATGAATGTCTGTACATATACGTACATCAGATATTTGACAATTACTTTCATATTTCTTGCACAAAGACAATAAATATGTTACATTGCTCATGACCAGTGTCTACATCACCAATCATAATTTTGCAAAGTACATTTTTTTTCTGAGTTGAAATGGATCAAGAATACATAAACATCTTCTATGTCTATGTATATATACACATATATATGTATGTATATGTATGTATGTATATATACATATATATATACTATGTCTGCACTTATACTATAAACTATGTCTACACTAACATTTTCTGTTAGTCAAAATTATTAACATAAAGATTGTGTACCAGTCCAACCTCTATTAAACCATTACTGGCCAATTTCTTAAACAGTCAAACCTCTAACATACAGTTTGGTTTTAAAGTATTTGAATTCTGCAGGATATCTGCCTTTTGTTTTCCTTTTAAATAAAGCAGACCAGAACATTTACAGTTGCCTGAAAAATCCCATGGACGGAGGAGCCTGGTGGGCTTCAGTCCATGGGGTCGCTAAGAGTCAGACATAACTAAGTGACTTCACTTTCACTTTTCACTTTCATGCATTGGAGAAGGAAATGGCAACCCACTCCAGTGTTCTTGCCTGGAGAATCCCAGGGAAGGGGGAGCCTGGTGGGCTGCCGTCTATGGGGTCGCACAGAGTCAGACATGACTGAAGCGACTTAGCAGCAGCAGCCAAAAGTCTAATTCATAAAGGAAAGGCTATAATTCAAGTTTACAAGGAATTAAACTATTTTAAAGAAGCCTGACCCTAAGGAAAAAAAAAAAAAAGATGGCAACTGTAATTTTAAAACATGCAAAATAGGACAGTGAAGGGAGACTATCAATAAGCAAAAAATAAAATGATCAAAATCTGTACGTTCAGATGGGGAAGAAAAGATTTCCAGATATTTTTTATACACCACTGCATGAATAAGGAAATGCCTTCCTGCTTGAGTGTTTATACCCAAAACAATACATTTCTTTTGAACTGTAACTTAACTTTCTGTTATCACATGTCATGTTATAACAATCAAACCTACATTTGTGGTAAAGCCAAAAACCACTCTGAAGAAGTGGTCTTAACCACAATTCAAAGCTTATAAAGATTATCTGAGCCATTAACCTGTCGAGCTGCTTTCATACACTGCTAGACCAAAAAGCCAGGCCCAGCAGCTCGTTGTAGCTGCTCCCACAAGCTTCACAAGGAAGCCACAGGGCTCTGCAAGCGAAATACACAATACAGAGGAATCGAAGTTGGTGGTACAAAAATCTAACAGCGCGATACTTTGTCTTGGGTAGTTCTGCTGCTGCTGCTGCTAAGTCACTTCAGTCGTGTCCACCTCTGTGCGACCCCAGAGACGGCAGCCCACTAGGCTCCCCCGTCCCTGGGATTCTCCAGGCAAGAACACTGGAGTGGGTTGCCCTTTCCTCCTCCAATGCATGAAAGTGAAAAGGGAAAGTGAAGCTGCTCAGTCGTGTCCGACCCTCAGCGACCTCATGGACTGCAGCCTACCAGGCTCCTCTGTCCATGGGATTTTCCAGGCAAGAGTACTGGAGGGGGGTGCCATTGCCTTCTCCGGTGGGTAGTTCTACAGGCAGCCTAATAAAACATCAACCATCTGAGGAGCCTCAGCTCAGCACAGGTACAAGAAAGACTCTGAATTGAGAATCACTATGAAGTGATTAGGGCTTCCCTGGTGGCTGAGTTGGTAAAGAATCCGCCTGCAATGCGGGAGACCTGGGTTCGATCCCTGGGTTGGGAAGATTCCCTGGAGGAGGGCATCGCAACCCACTCCCATACTCTTGCCTGAAGAATCCCAATGGACAAAGGAGTCTGGCAGACTACAGTGCCAGACTGTAGGGGTCTGCGACTTTGTGGAGTCGCAAAGAGTCGGACACGACTGAGTGACTAAAAAACAAAAAATACAAAAAACATGAAGAATATAGAACATCAGTAACTTAAAGTAGTAATGCACTAGAAGACGAGGCAAAAGCCTTGGGAGTTTGACGGTAGCAAGGAGGAAAACAAAGGTTAAGACCTCTTGGCAGGTATAGATTTAACTGTCACAGTTTGGGTTATTCGGGTTATATATTTACTTAATATCTTGCTATGCTATGAATTCAAATTAGGCAAACTGCAAAGCTGTTCTGTTATAAATTTACTAGTTAACTGGCTAGTCAACTTCCCTCTATCATTTGTCTAACTAGAAAGAAGAAGGGCACAGTTCTTTAAAGATCAGCTGCTCCATTGCAGCAACTTAATTCTTAACATTTCCTCTCTCATCAACATCTATCTATACAGGCATGTTTTCTAAAGACATGTGGTCTCTATTAAGTATTAGATTTTTGACTTTCCCTCATTCTTGACTTCCATCACAAGGAATTCATTGACAAATGCTGTCCACTGCCTTCTCAAATTATCTTCTATATTTCCACTCCCTGATTCCATAAAGTTAGATGAAGCTCTTATTACAACTTTTATATCTATAGCATCCTAAACTAGCCTCATGCAGTAAAATAGACAAGCACACAACAAATAGAATATATCTGTTTATATGTGCTCTCATTTAACTATCACCAACAATCCTGATAGGCCTTCAAACTTAGAAGGGAAAATTAAACCTCAGAAAGTCACGAGATAGAATATTCCCCCTGCTTCTGATTTCATGCTGATCATACTAAGGTTGAAGATTACATATAAATATACAAGGAAGCTATCTCTAGTCTTTAAACCACTCATTTTCTTCAACTCCCCAAATAATTATGTTTGTCCCAATTCACTGATAAACTAATTCCTATTTGCTTTTACATTAAATAAACCACCTATCATATGAAAATTTATTTAAATGTTTCAGAAAAATCACTTCTTAACCTGTAAAGTATTTCTTAGCAAACCAAAACCATTGATTCTCAAGGATGAAATGCTGCAGTAATCCAACTAGAGAACAGGAACAATGCCACCGTTAAATCAGCCATGAAAATCTGATCGTGTTAACAGCCCTAGGGATTAGTCAAATCGACAGTCTTTCTTTAAGTATCCCAGTAACGAAGAAAATGTCCATCTGTTTCCATAATGAACTAGAGATGCACAAGGGAATTTTTAGGCCATAACTTTTATGCTGGACAATTTTTTTAATGGCAGAAGTGTACATTAGAGAAATATGGACAACACTATGCATGTATTATTCATATAAAATTGACTCAACTGCATACAATATTAACATCGTTTTCAAATGCAAGTCTGTATGTACACAGCATATGCTCACTAAACGAATGAATAATATTAAATAGTAAGTCATCTGTTAAAAAAGATGAACTGTCATGAAACTCTAGCTCTTAAACTACAATATTAATTACACCAACTATTGTTTTAAAATATATATATATAAAATTAAGGAAAACTAATGTCTTTATAGTCATTACACATTTTTTTAACTTTTTATTTTATATTGGAGTATAGTTGATTAACAATGTTGTGTTAGTTTCAGGTATACAGCAAAGTGGTTAAGTTACACATATACATATATCTATTCTTTTTCAAAATTCTTTCCCCACTTAGGTTGTTACACAATACAGAACAGAGTTCGCTGTGCTAGACAGTAGGTCCTTACTGGTTATCCTTTTAAATACAGCAGTGTGTACATGTCAATCCCAAACTCCCTACTTATCCCTCCCCACAACCCTTCTACCCTGGTAATCATAAGTTCATTTTCATAGTCTTGTTTCTGTTCTGTAAATAAGTTCATTTGTATCATTTATTTTTAGATTCCACAGGACATTTCTGTCTGACTTACTTCACTCAGTATGACAATCACTACATCCATCCCCCTTGCTGCAAACGGTATTATTCCATTCTTTACAATGGATAAGCAGTGTTTCATGGTGTGCTTAATCGCTCAGTCGTATCTGACTTTGCGACCCCATGGAGTGTAGCCTGCCAGGCTCCTCTGTCCACGGGGATTCTTCAGGCAAGAATATTGGAGTAGTCTCATGTGTTGCCATGCCCTCCTCCAGGAGATCTTCCAACCCAGGGATCAAACCCAGGTCTCCCGCACTGCAGTCAGATTCTTTACCAACTGAGCCACAAAGGAAGCCCAATATTCCATGGTATATGTGTACAAAATCTTTATCCATTCCTATGTCGATGGACACTTAGGCTGCTTCCAGGTCTTGGCTATTGTAAACAGTGTGGGTTGCTAGAGTCTGACACGACTGAGCAACTTCACTTTCACTTTCATGCATTGGAGAAGGAAATGGCAACCCACTCCAGTGTTCTTGCCTGGAGAATCCCAAGGATTCTGCTGTCTATGGGGTTGCACAGAGTTGGACACGACTGAAGCGACTTAGCAGCAGCAGTAAACAGTGTTATAATCAACACTGGGGTGCATGTATCCTTGCAGACTATGTTCTTCTCGGAATATGAATATATGCCACGGCAGGATCATGTGCCGTGCTGTGCTAAGTTGCTTCTGTCATGTCGAACTCTTTGTGCATAGGATTCTCCAGGCAAGATACTAGAGTGGGTTATTGCCAAGCCCTCCTCCAGGAGATCTTCCTGACCCAGGGATCAAACCTGAGTCTCCTTCATCTCCTACATTGGCACTTTACCACCAGTGGCACCTGACAAGTCATCGAAGGATCACATGGCAGCTCTATTTTTAGTTTTTAAAGCAACCTCCATACTCTTCTCCACAGTGGCTATCGCAATTTACATTTCCACTTACAGTGTAAAAGGGTTCCCTTCTCTCCAAACCTTCTCCAGGATTTACAGTTTGTAGACTTTTTGATGATCACCATTCTGACTGTTGTGGGTTGATGTCTCACTGTAGTTTTAATTTACATTTTTCTAATAATTCAGTTCAGTTGAGTTGCTCAGTCGTGTCCAATTCCTTGCAACCCCAGGGACTGCAGCACACCAGACTTTCCTGTCCATCACCAACTCCTGGAGCTTGCTCAAACTTACATCCATTGAGTCGGTGATGCCATCCAGCCATCTCATCCTTTGTCGTCCCCTTCTCCTCCTGCCCCCAATCCCTCCCAGCATCAGAGTCTTTTCCAATAAGTCAACTCTTTGCATGAGGTGGCTCAAACTGGAGTTTCAGCTTTAGCATCATTCCTTCCAAAGAACACCCAGGACTGATCTCCTTTAGAATGGACTGGTTGGATCTCCTTGCAGTCTAAGGGACTCACTCTCAAGAGTCTTCTCCAACATCACAGTTCAAAAGCATCAATTCTTCAGCACTCAGCTTTCTTTAAGGTCCAACTCTCACATCCATACATGACTACTGGAAAAACCATAGCTTTGAATAGATGGACTTTGTCAGTTATGTCTCTGCTTTTTAACATGCTGTTTAGGTTTTTTCATAGCTTTTCTTCCAAGGAGCAAACATCTTTTAATTTCATGGCTGCAGTCACCATCTGCAGTGATTTGGAGCCCAAGAAAATAAAGTCTCTCACTGTTTTCATTGTTTCCTCTTCTATTTGCCATGAAGTGATGGGGCTGGATGCCATGATCTTAGTTTTTTGAATATTTAATTTTAAGCCAGCTTTTTCACTCTCCTCTTTCACTTTCATCAAGACGCTCTTTAGTTCTTCTTCATTTTCTGCCATAAGGGTGGTATCATCTGCATATCTGAGGTTATTGATATTTCTCCCATCAATCTTGATTCCAGCTTGTGCTTCATCCAGTCTGGCATTTCACATGATGTACTCTGCATATAAGCTAAATAAGCACGGTGACAAAATACAGCCCTGTCGAACTTCTTTCCCAATTTGGAACCAGTCTGTTGTTCCATGCTTGGTTCTAACTGTTACTTTTTGACTTGCATACAGATTTCTCAGGAGGCAGTTAAGGTGGTCTGGCATTCCCATCTCTTTAAGAATTTTCCAGTTTGTTGTGATCCACACAGTCAAAGGCTTTAGAATAGTCAATGAAGCAGAAGCAGAAGTAGATGTTCTTCTGGAATTCTCTTGCTTTTTTCTAGGATCCAACAGATGTTGGTAATTTGATCTCTGGTTCTTCCGCCTTTTCTAAATCCAGATTGAACATCTGGAATTTCTTGGTTTATGTACTGTTGAAGTACATGATATTTAATAACTAGATATCTAATAATTAAGTACCTTTCCATGTGTCTCTTAGCCATCTGTATGTCTTCTTTGAAGAAATGTCTATTGCACATTTGTTGACTGGGTTGTTTGATGATGACCAACTATTTTGAATTAACCAATGATTATGAACAAAATGATCTGAAATGTCCAACAAGTTATTTTCTACAGTGGAGGAGAATTTTATATAAATTGTCTACCAAATGAGCTGATACTAACTTCACAAGTTTTATAATGAGGAGAAAAAGGAATTAACTATTTTACCAAGTCCAAAAAACTAAAATGATGATTAATTTCCTCACTCTAATGAAACTGTCTACTTTTCCCATAGAGAATGCCCTGCCAAGATACCATGGTATAGGTAACTGCTGTTTCTTGCTCTTCAATAGCAGTGTAGTTTAATGAGGCATACTGACACTTCAAAAAAAAGTGATAATCCACATTGTTGACAGATTCTATTAAGAACTGGTATCAAGATCTAAATGGGGCTATAAACAATACAGCTGAAAAGAACTCCTTAGAAGTTTATGTTCTTTCATGTAGTTATGTGGAATCTAAAACTAACTGTTAGGAAAACTTATATACACCAGGTGTAAATTTTCAGTAATTTCACCCAGGCAATTTTTTACTACAATAACAATAATCAAGTGCTAATATAAGACCCATTATGTATAAGCCAATAATAATGATGCTGTTAACAAATTAACTTCCTGGGCTTTTAAAATGTTAGTAACTCTTGGGTATGAAGGATAGTTTAAGATTGAAGTTAAGTATAAGTTTGAATTCTGGGATAAAAATCAAAGCAAAAGGGGGATCATTCTAATTGTTGACTTTTTCCCTGATTATCCAAAAATGCCTTGGTTTGGTTCTAGTATTCCTCAAGAAATTAATCCTACTCGTCTGGCCATTATACTCAACAACTTTCTTCTGAAAGAAGAATACTACTTTGCTTTGGGTCAGCCCTCTTCACTTTTGGACAATTTACTAGCACCTACATTTTATGCTATTTTCATAACATCCTTATTTCTCACTTGGTTTGTCAGGTTCTCTGACTCAAAACACAGTCACATATTATTCTAAACAGTAAGAATATAGAGCTAATATTCTTGTTCGTTCAGACTGCATGTAAACGAGAGAGGGGGGGCTAAGGGGTAGAAAGGAAGAAAGAAGAGAGAACACTGCAATATAAAAGAGCAGTAAAAAAAAAAAAAAGATAGGAGAGAGAAAGACTGCTTGAGGAAGTGACAGAGTCACCAAGTTGAAGAAACATAAAAGAGAGCCATGGAGTGTCTGATGGCCATAAAAGGGCAATCGTCCACCTCCTAACAAACCAAATCCGGTCAACACCAAATACGGAAATGTTTTCATTCAAACACAGAGCTTTTCTTCTGTGGGATACGAACATAGATCACATTCTTTCCCTACAAAAAAGAAAAAAATCTCACACTTGGATATCTATTATTGTGAGAAAAATATGTTGACTTGTTGTATAAACAATTTTCAAGTTTTTCTACCCCAAAGTTCAGGACTTTCTAACAACAATAAAAACACCACAATCCTTTCACAGTTATTCTAGAGCTTCAGTCTCTATATCTGTAAAATAGGAAAGTTAAATGACAACCTGGAAAGTCATGTGAAGATTGAGCTAATACCCATAAAACACTTTAAAGGGGCATTTTGTAAGTACAATACCTGCTAAGTGTTAGCTATTATGCACTCAGCTTTTCTAGGCCTTTAGACTTACAAACCTCAACTCACAAAAGGTAACTGATGACAGAACTGTTCAAATTAAGATCATTTCAAAATAAGATGCACTTCTGTATATATCCACTCATTCTATTTATGAATTAAGAGTTTGGTAAATAAGAGAATGGCCTATTCTGCTGTTGCAGGACAGATACGTTATCTCAAAATCTAGTGTTCTCAAAAAGTTCATTCATTCAACAAGTATTTACTGAGTACCTGCTATGACTAGTCACTGTCCTGGGGCTGAGGATATAGGAATCAACAAAATAAAAATTTGTGTAATGTGGAGGATTGGAAAGGGGAAGGATTAGAAACTGGCTCCCAGCAGAGGACGCAGGGGCTTTTATTTCAAAAGTGAATGTTTTCAATGGATTCTGCCTGTTCCAAGTTTTATATACTTCTGTTACTTGCCTCTCCCTTATCCTTGCCCCGAGACTAGAGTTTCTGACTCAGAGTACTTTTCCACAGGAATTTCAAATATAAAGGAATTTTAATAAGTTCAATTTCATGCACATTTAATCTAGCTGCTATCACCAGCACTTCAACATACAGTTTTGATCACTTTCATTCACTCATTGCTATGATAAAACACAAAAGCACTCAATCAAAGTAAATGCTTTGAAAATGTTTTGTCCTATCTCCCACCCTAGGAATCCCCAGGATTCCTTATAACAAATAATTAAGGGGCAGAGGGGAAAAGGAGGCAGTCGTCCTTCCTGACCACTAGCACATTTTCAGTTATGATCTTTCAAGATTTTATGTTGACTCGGTAATTGTTAGAGCAACACCTGGAGATTTGTGGAGGTCAACTGCAGCTGCCATGAATTTATTTTCAGTTCCTCTTCATCAGCTACTAGAGCCTCACAGAGCTCATTCACTCTGAGGTGTAGGAAACTGGCTACATGGTTGATATAGTCTCCATTATGAAAGCTGTACTCCTCATTGAAGTGACAAGTCTGGCATTTCCAAGAAAACCCATGCACATTTCCCTGCTTATCACTCACCTACATACACTAACAGTTCAATAGTGTAACATCAACTGATTTCATTGTATTTTTCAAAAGAAAGAGATTCCCTGATTTTTATGACAGTTTCAAAGCATATGCCCATTTTCAAGTAGGTTCATATTTGAGATGGGTTCTAATATTCTTAACAGATATCCCAGATCCCACAGAAATGCAAAATAGTATTCTTTTTAAGTAATAAATTAAAAATTAGTTTCAGAAAGTTCCTAATTCTAAAAATACTATCACTTGAAAGATTTATTTTTTTTAAACTTTGTTAAATCTAAAATGACTTTTAAAATACTTTCAAAGCACCTTAATCTTGATTCTTAGGGGGTATTTTTGACTGATCTGTTTTAGTAACCAAAAGTATAATGGAGCCGTATCTAATAATTAACACAGTAATTTATGATATGTTTTCTTCTAATTCTAGATGTGTGGTTGGGGTGCTGCCTCTAGTCAGTGATCTCAGTTCTAGGACAACTATAACTAGAAGGTAGTTGAGTTTATTTCTAAACTACAGTTTAGGAGGAAAAGCTTTGAAAGAAAAAGATAAGTTGCTCACATGCGTTATGATAAACAAAGTAAAAGGGACACGGTTATAAAGAAACAAATGCCACAAGGGTATCCCCTTGCATGAAACCCTGCACCCAACAGGATAAGCAGCATGAGGCCAAAAGTGATGATGATGGAAGTAAACATGACTAAGGTAATGATGAAAAGCCAAGTAACGCCACTGATATAGGTAGGAAGTCTGAGAAAAGACAAGGTTGGGTGGGGGTTTGGGGGTGGGGTGGGGTGCTTGGGGAAACAATAATAGAAAGGATTCAACTGTACATGGAAAGAAAGGATAGAACTGTACATGAAACAACAGGTTTCAAATTGGGAAAGGAGTATGTCAAGGCTGTATATTGTCACCCTGCTTATTTAACTTATATGCAGAGTACATCATGAGAAACGCTAGGCTGGAAGAAGCACAAGCTGGAATCAAGATTGCCAGGAGAAATATCAATAACCTCAGATATGCAGATGACACCACCCTTATGGCAGAAAATGAAGAGGAACTAAAGAGCCTCTTGATGAAAGTGAAAGAGGAGAGTGAAAAAGTTGGCTTAAAACTCAACATTCAGAAAACTAAGATCATGACATCTGGTCTCATCACTTCATGCGAAATAGATGGGGAAACAATGTAAACAGTGAGACTTTATTTTCTTGGGCTCCAAAATCACTGCAGATGCTGACTGCAGCCATGAAATTAAAAGACACTTGTTCCTTGGAAGAAAAGCTATGACCAACCTAGACAGCATATTAAAAACCAGAAACATTACCTTGCCAACAAAGGTCCATCTATTCGAAGCTATGGTTTTTCCAGTAGTCATGTATGGATGTGAAGAGTTGGACCTTAAAGAAAGCTGAGCAATGAAGAATTGATGCTTTTGAACTGTGATGCTGGAGAAGACTATCGAGAGTCCCTTGGACTGCAAGGAGATCCCAACAGTCCATCCTAAAGGAGGTCAGTCGTGAATATTCTTTGGAAGGACTGATGTTGAAGCTGAAACTCCAATACTTTGGCCACCTGATGCAAAGAACTGACTCATCTGAAAAGACCCTGATGCTTAAAAAGACTGAAGGCTGGAGAAGGGCATGACAGAGGATGAGATGGTTGGATGGCATCACCAACTCAATGGACATGAGTTTGAGCAAGCTCCAGGAGTTGGTGATGGCCAGGGAAGTCTGGCATGCTACAGTACCTGGGGTCATAAAAAGTCAGACATGACTGAGCAACTGAAGTGGAGTATATTTCACCCAATTCAGAGCAGCTACTATGTATGGTTTTGACTCAATTTCTAACAACTTGCAGAGAAAAATAAATTGTGCTTATTATCTTTTGGCCTATTATTTTGGCAAAGATTTTCTCTGTTTTTCAACTCCCAAGTGGAGAAAACTAACGTACAAATTCCATTGTTATGAAACAATTTACCAGAAGTCTTCATTCTCTTATTGTTTTCTAGGGAGGCGGAAACTGTATTTCAAATACAATCTTAAAACATGCATATCCTGACACTATCCTACTCTGAGGCTTTATTTTTTAAAAAATACTCACCAGAAACTCTGTGATCATCTTTAATAAGTCTATAAAGCAAATATGTGCTATTATGCAGATACTGGAATAGTAGAGGCACTAATCCAAGAAAAATAAAAATTTAAAAATTATCAAATCCTCACAAAAACAGAAGCTCTAACATTTAACTACCTTAAATACTTGTGATATATTTTATTTATGGTAACATTTTTTTCAGTGTTAAATTTTTATATATACCTTCTGAAGCAAAGAAGGTATATGAAAAGATTCTAAGATCTAAGGAATAGGAGAATGAAGTAGGTAAATTTTAGCATGTATCATCAGTTTTTCTGTAATTTTTTAATTGCATGGGTCATTTTCATCAATTCAAAGAGTAACTCCTCCACAACTAAGAAATATTATAAATTTCTTATCTATGAGCCTTTTGGAGAAGGAAATGGCAACCCACTCCAGTATTCTTGCCTGGGAAAAAACCCATGGACAGAGAAGCCTGGCTGTCTACAGTCCACAGGGTCGCAAAGAGTCAGACACGACTGAGAGACTTCACTATCACTGACACTGCTGTTGCTGCTGCTAAGTTGCTTCAGTCGTGTCCGACTCTGTGCGACCCCAGAGATGGCAGCCCACCAGGCTTCGCCGTCCCTGGGATTCTCCAGGCAAGAACACTGGAGTGGGTTGCCATTTCCTTCTCCAATGCATGAAAGTGAAAAGTGAAAGGGAAGTCGCTCAGTCGTGTTGGACTCTTAGAGACCCCATGGACTGCAGCCTACCAGGCTCCTCCATCCATGGGATTTTCCAGGCAAGAGTACTGCAGTGGGGTGCCATTGCCTTCTCCTACACTATGAGCCTTTAAATATTTAGCCGGGCAAGCAAGCAACAAGAAAACACACACACACACACACACACACACACAAATAATACTATAAAAAACAAATATGAAGTTTCATAGTTAAATAACTGTTCCCTACTGCCACAGGACTGGAAAAGGTCAGTTTTCATTCCAATCCCAAAGAAAGGCAATGCCAAAGAATGCTCAAACTACCGCACAATTGCACTCATCTCACACGCTAGGAAAGTAACGCTCAAAATTCTCCAAGCCAGGCTTCAGCAATATGTGAACCATCAACTTCCTGATGTTCAAGCTGGTTTTAGAAAAGGCAGAGGAACCAGAGATCAAATTGCCAACATCCGCTGGATCATGGAAAAAGCAAAAGAGTTCCAGAAAAACATCTATTTCTGCTTTATTGACTATGCCAAAGCCTTTGACTGTGTGGATCACAATAAACTGTGGAAAATTCTGAAAGAGATGGGAATACCAGACCACCTGATCTGCCTCTTGAGAAATCTGTATGCAGGTCAGGAAGCAACAGTTAGAACTGAACATGGAACAACAGACTGGTTCAAATAGGAAAAGGAGTATGTCAAGGCTGTATATTGTCACTTGGTTTATTTAACTTATATGCAGAGTACATCATGAGAAACGCTGGACTGGAAGAAACACAAGCTGGAATCAAGATTGCCGGGAGAAATATCAATCACCTCAGATATGCAGATGACACCACCCTTATGGCAGAAAGTAAAGAGGAACTCAAAAGCCTCTTGATGAAAGTGAAAGTGGAGAGTGAAAAAGTTGGCTTAAAGCTCAACATTCAGAAAGCAGAGATCATGGCCTCCGGTCCCATCACTTTATGGGAAATAGATGGGGAAACAGTGGAAAGAGTGTCAGACTTTATTTTTCTGGGCTCCAAAATCACTGCAGATGGTGACTGCAGCCATGAAATTAAGACGCTTACTCCTTGGAAGGAAAGTTATGACCAACCTAGATAGCATATTCAAAAGCAGAGACATTACTTTGCCAACAAAGGTTCATCTAGTCAAGGCTATGGTTTTTCCAGTGGTCATGTATGGATGTGAGAGTTGGACTGTGAAGAAGGCTGAGCGCCGAAGACCTGATGCTTTTGAACTGTGGTGTTGCAGAAGACTCTTGAGAGTCCCTTGGACTACAAGGAGATCCAACCAGTCCATTCTGAAGATCAGCCCTGGGATTTCTTTGGAAGGAATGAAGCTAAAGCTGAAACTCCAGTACTTTGGCCACCTCATGCGAAGAGTTGACTCATTGGAAAAGACTCTGACGCTGGGAGGGATTGGGGGCAGGAGGAGAAGGGGACGACAGAGGATGAGACGGCTGGATGGCTTCACTGACTCAATGGACGTGAGTCTGAGTGAACTCCGGGAGTTGGTGAGGGACAGGGAGGCCTGGCGTGCTGCGATTCATGGGGTTGCAAAGAGTCGGACATGACTGAGTGACTGATCTGATCTGATCTGACTGTCAGAGATAAAACTACTGAGCTAATAATACTGTTTTAAATATCTGAAGTCTTCTCTGACTGAGATTAGTTTGACAATACAGATTTATAAGACAGAGTTTCATACTGTTTCCCAGTTGATCATTACTAGAACTTAGGTCTGCAATACAGTACATACACGTACCTTGAAACAAGTTTTTACACAACTATATCACGTGATACACTCATGACATTTCCTTTTCTGTCCAACAAATTTCATTTAATTTGTTGGGGGGGGAGGCGAGAAGAACAGCAACTTATTAAATTGATTACAAAATGGGCTGCCATTGGCAGTTTGAAAACTACTGATTTAAGAGTTGATTAACACCAGAATACATGCTAAGGGACGGTATACTAGATTACTTGATAAAACAGGCGTAGTTAATGCTGCTCAAGAGCTGTGGCTACTATGTTTCCCTTTTCTTCCTACTCCTCAGACAGTCTCCTATACTGAACTTCACTTGCATATCGCTAGGAGCCACAGACTGGAACCTATCCTGGTCACTTTTTCTCAGCAAGGCAAAACAATATAAAACCAATACCACTTCTGAGGGACATCTATTACTATGGGAAGCATACACTTAGTGGAACTAAAACGATCCAATCAACATACACATAAATGTGCCTATCTTGTTTATTTCAGCTTAAAAAAACGAAACAAGTTTGTTTCAAAATACTCCTTTCTACATTCACTGCTCTGATTTTCTTTTCTATTACATGTCTTAATGCTGATCATAACCCACTAAATTGAGTTCTTGACCCACTAATGAATAGGTGGAAACCTGCAATTTGAAAAACACAGCTTCAGAGAACACACAAATCAACCTAGCAGGATAAGAGAACCACAAATAAATTACCAGTCTCTAGTGGCCACCTTCTTTCACTGATGAGAAAAAGCTCAAAGAACTGAAAACAGTAGTCAAAGAGTGATTGTTTATTTAACTCCAGGAAGACCATACAAGAAGGTATAAGATTCAGGAAAAGAAAAAGTGTGACAGCATTACACCCCCACACAAAGGAGTTCCTGATACAGCATTTAATAATCATCACCACTGTTACTCTAACACTGGCTTCTCGCATGCTCAATCCTACACTAATTCATGTATAATTTATCTATATAAGTGGTGTGTGTTAAGGTATGTATATGTGTGTATATACACATAATGCAATATGTAAATTATATAAGTATATACTTATGGTATTGTATTTTTAATACATAAATTTATATTTTTTCCAAGTCATTCTTACAACCTGTCAAAACCACAAAGTAGTGCCAGATGTGAAACCCAGGTTGGCTGGCTGCAGAATCTAAGCTCTTAACCACCAAGGTGTAAGCTCTTCCAAAAGAAAAGGAGTACCCAGCTCTGGCTGTGCATCAAGAATCCTCTGTGGCGTTAAAAAGAAACAGACAGATGCCCAAGTACATCTAAAAGGAGATATAAAAGGAGACTTTTTTAAGCTCAAGTGGCAAGTATTACAGAGAAATATATTTTGTAGACAACGTATCAATACCATCTCCAACCCATTATGTCAGAAAAGATCTTTTTCGAAGGAGTAGATACTACCATATTGGACATAAAACACCTGCTGAATTAATCGACAGTTGACTTCACCTTGAAATTTGATTCACTGTCATTATAGGCTAGAATTTAATAAAAAGTAGTTTTGTCTTAGATTTAACAACTAAATTCCACTGATAATTTAACTGCTGACACATCAAAAGGTTCTCAACATAAGGTAGCCTAAATCAGAAAAATTACAGGCTGTTCCACTGTATTTCTATTACACTTATATATCCATGATTTAAACCTCTATTTTCCCAACATATTTTCCTTCATTACCTAAAAGATAAAGAATTTTGAACCCAACGTAACATAAATGAATTCAGCATTCTCCCTGGGTGGATTCACTCCCACATCTTGAAGAAAACATTTAGTAGCAAGCACATAGTACACAATTAGGAGGTTTCCAAGGTTTCAAATAATTAAGAAATGGTTTTGACTACATCACTCAAATAAAATGTTATGAACATAAAAACCCTAAAGATTTTTGACGGTTAAGAGGGTAACACGAAGCCTAGAATTACCACTATTAGCAACCACAAGCAACAGTGGGACTACATACCTCACGCACGTGGAAGATTAACTGTGTACTCATGGTGGTGAAGAGAGAACAATCACACTACTAATGAAGCATCACTCATTTTCCTCTCAGTAAAAATTTTTTGTAAAAGACAAAAACAGCACAAACTATAAATGGTCCACGTAAAAATTATTTTGTTTGGTCAAATTAATACCCCCTGAAGAACTGTATCCAATTATTTCCTGTTCAGGCTACAATGAAATGACAGCACTGCAGAGAAACTAGCCTATGATGTAAACCATAAAGATAATTACAGACTAACATGTGAATAATCCCCAAACTATTTGATGAAAGAAAATTATAACCGATTACTATTAAAATTTAGCAAAAAATGTCTACTCCAGTGTCTCCTATAACCGTATCTCAAAAGGGGGGAAGAGGGGACTCATCCAACAAGCTTGGGATATATAGTTTTTTTTAATAAACAAAAAATACTTTTGCCATAAATCCATAACCACATCTGCAATCTAAGTATTAAAATATTTTAAATACATGTTAATTAAATATAGAATCATTAGTGTTTGTTCTACCCATGACCTTGGGGGATCACTGGAAGATTTCTAAAGCATACCTTTTAATCCACGCCATGGTACTTCAAGAACATGTTAAGGTAAGCCACGGGCTGGAACACTTCGATGCACCTCAAAACACCTCAGCCAGTATATCTGTATAATTCTCCTTTCCTTTTGAGATCAAAATGTTTCCGAAGAACTATAATGGTTCCATCTGAATGACAGTTTCATAATTTCAATGACTTAAAAACAAACAAACAAAAAAAGGACTTAAGTGTTGGTATGTTAAGCCACTAGTGCACTGTGTTAACTGCTGCCACGACTAAAAAGCAAACCAGCTGCTGCTCCTGCTATGTAACACTGTCACTTTTAATATGACCCTCATGGGAATGAGGAAGAGTACCTGCTTAGTGGCCAGCAACAGCCCTTGCTTTCCTGCATGCGTGAGTACTTTCGCTTCAGTCGTGTTCGACTTTCTGCGACCCTATGGGCTGTAGCCCACCAGGCTCCTGTCCATGGGATTCTCCAGGCAAGAATACTGGAGTGGGCTGCCATGCCCTTTCCAGGTGATCTTCCTGACTCTGGGATCGAACTCACCACGTCTCTTACGTTTGCTGCATTGGCAGGTAGGTTCTTTACCACTAGCTTGCTTTATTGGGATCTATCCAAATCCCACAAATTTCTTTGCCCCAACTGATTCTTCAGTTTTCTTCTCAAGGAATTAAAACAACCTAAAAGACAGGTCTGGAACACTTGGTAGATGCCAGGTTCTCCTCTGACCAACTACTCTATGTAGAAGAAGAGCTGGAAATTACAACACACCTGCATAAAATGGAATTTGTTAATAGACCCAACAGGAATGCCCTCAAATAACACCCCTTTTCCTGATGCTAATATTACTGAATCATTTTAATTCCATGGAAGTCATTAACGTGTAAAAAGTTTCTGTTTCTAAAGTTTACTTCTATGAAAAGCATGCAGATAAATGAATAGATCAACGGCTAACTATCAGGTTTTAGTGCTTCTGTGATTGCCTTGGCAGGTTACTTGATTCCTCCTTTCTCTTCACCCCACTCCACCTTTCTTACACATGAAGACATTAAAAACACTTATTTAAATGATACAATAAGAAGTCTATTACCATATTTTAAAACTAAAAATTCACTCTACTTTTGCTTCAAGCTTGGCACTCTATAGTTGTAAGAAGAATGAACACTCAAGCTACACAAACGAAATAAAAGAAGTAATACACACATGTATGTCATAAAGCAATTAACATTGCTTTAGGATGACTGTTCAGGAAACTTTTAATAAAAGCAAGCCATAAAAAGAGCTTCCAAGGAAAGAAAGTAGTTGGGAGAGGTTTGCTATACTCTGGGTTTGTGGAACAGCTTGTATAAAGGTTAACAGGCAAGGAATGGAAGATGACAGAAGTTTCCCAGCTAGAGCTAAAAAGCACATTCTAAGGAAAAACAGAAATTATCTCCTGCTTAAAAGGGTAGATTCAACAGATGAATCTCAGAAAAACTACATATTCCTGAGATTTAGATTTATTGCAGGTTGTAGGGAATACAGATTCCAAAATACAGGTAACTCTTCGGAAAGCTAGAAATAGTGGCATAACTGAATACAGAAAAGAATTCTTCCAGGGCAGGTGGGAAAATAATAATGAACAAAAGAAACAAGGGACCTAGTCCACTGAATCACTGCAGCCACAATCATCTTTTAAACTGATCATTTCCCTCCTCTAGCTTAAAACCTTTCAAAGCCTCTGTATGTGTTACAACCTCCTGGAAGGAAATCCACATTGTTTCCTACACTCTGTCCCTCCAAATAAACATATCCTATATGTAACTATCAGGTTAATGTTCCTGAAGTGCAGTTCCTCTCTTACACAGGAAGAATAATGTGAACTATTGAGAACTAAGGCAGGCTTTAAATACATTAGAGAATAAAGAACAAAAGCCCAATGTTTACTCATTATCTCATTTTTAATAATCTCATTTTATTGGGGAGAAAACTGACACTCTGTGGTCAAATGATTGACCCAAGAAAACACACAATATGAGAAAAGAACTAGGACTTAGATCTAGACCCTCCAGTTGGAATTGCAACACTTTTTCTACACAATGTTGTCGTAAATATTACTGGAGAAAAGACGTGGTACTGGAGCTACCACTGTTGATAATATGCCAGGAACTAAGCTAGGGACTTGTGTGTGTGCATGTGCTAAGTCACTTTATTTACATCTCACTCTGGGCCACTCTATGTACCGTAACCTGCCAGGCTTCTCTGTCCTGGGATTCACCAGATAAGAACACTGGAGTGGGTTTGCCATGCCCTCTTCCGGGGGATCTTCCCAAACCAGGGATCGAAGCTGCATCTCTTATATCTCCTGCGTTGGAAGGCAGGTTCTTTACCAGTAGCAACACCTAAGAAGCCTCATGCTAGGAACCTAATGGTATTTTATTTCATCCTGATCGAAGACTGACTAGTGGCCTCTTTTACAGACTGAGGCTCCTGGAGATTTGAGCACTAATTTATTCAACATAATGCATCAAAGACTCAAAGTGATTGGTCTAATATCCCCTCTCATGTGTCCAACTCTAAAACCCACATTCATGTTGCTATGCTAATCTATCTCCCAGAAGCAATCAGAAGAAATCAAGTCCAACACTGAAGCTTTATTCTTCAACCTGGCTGATATAACAATAATCTAATTTTATAAATGCATCTTAATCAAAATGTAGGCAGTGTATATAAATAGATTTTTTATCTATAATTTAACAAGAGAGTATATGCACATTCACTAAAGCCACTAAGAACGATTAGAATCATATTTAATTGTTCAAGTCAGAAAGTTCATTTGATTCCTACAAATGAGATCCAGGTTGTTCATGAACTCATGCACACGAAAGATCTTTTAAAGCTGACTTGTAAATCGTAGTAGTTATAACTTTTGGTTGACAAAACAAAAATAAGCATGAAATTTATTTCCCTTAAGAAGCTGTACTGTCATGTTTCTCCATGGACTGCTCCCAGTCTTAGCCTCATGATGAGCAAACCATGTACTAGCTGAGGATTTTCAGTCAAATATCAGTTAATTTTTCTATACAGAAAACAGGACCTATTTATAGCACAGGAAACTCTATTCAGTACTCTTCAATAACCTAAATGGCAAAAGAATCTGAAAAACAGCTACATGTACATGTATATGGGGCTTCCCCGATGGCTCAGTGTAAAGAATCTACCTTTAATGCAGGAGACGCAGGAGACCCAGGTTCCATCCCTGGGCTGGTAAGATACCCTGGAGAAGGAAATGGCAACCCACTCCAGTATTCTTCCTGGGAAAATCCCATGAACAGAGGAGCCCAGCAAGCTACTGTCCATAGGGTTCCAAAGAGTCGAACACAACTGAGCACACACACTGTGTATGTATAACCAAAACATTGTGCTGTACATCCGAAACTAGCACAATAATGTAAATCAACTATACTCCAATATAAAATAAAAGCTAAAAAAATACTCCAAAGACTTTACCTGTCACATACTGTTTTACAGCATCCCAAATTTTATTACTCTCAAACCACCAGAAATCTCAACAGAAAACTTTTAAAAGATCATCAAAAGGTATTACAGAAACTTGCCAGCTTTTAAAATATACCTAGGTAGACTTATTTTAGAAGAAACTTGAGTTTGGGGACTTCCCTGGGTGGTCCAGTGGTTAAGAATCCACCTTGCAATGCAGGAGACTTGGGTTAAATCCCTGGTCGGAGAACTAAGATTACATATGCTGAGGAACAACTAAGCCCATGAGCTACAACTAAGAGCCAACACAGCCAAATAAATAAATCGAATTAAAATTTGAAGATTAAAAAAAAAAAAAAAGAAAGAAACGGAGTTTTGTTGAGGAAGAACACAATATTAAGAAGTATGAAAGAAAAAAGGTGCTGGGTTTGGTTTAATTGTACATATGCAACAGCTTCTCCCTGACCCAGTTTCTGGTCTCCTCCAGACAACATTTGTTCTAGCCACACGGGACATGTGTACACTTCTCAGAACACACCATGGTGTTTCAGATCTGTGGACCTTTGCCCCACCCTTCCATATCCACAAACTGCAGTAGTAGTGGGCAAAACAGAATTTAACATCACATGATATTTAACAGGAAAAGAATAAAGAGGAGGTGAAATAGGTGAGATCTCGACAAGTTAAAAAACTTTTTAATGTTTTCAGTGCTTACAATAGATGACATACTACATACTGAGCTAAGTTAGTGCTTTTACATAAATTCTCACAGGCTATTATATATAAGAAGTTTTTAAGAAGAAAAGTTCTAACTACTGAGTTCATGATGCAATGTGTTTTTACTTAGATACCATAATTTGGGGAATGTGTTTTACAGAACTTTAATTTTAAATGAGTTGTCAATCAAGTACTCAAAAACAGTCCTGTTAAATAATGACAGCAAAGTAACCACTGCTACTATCTAAAGTATGAAAATCATGTATTCTAGGTATTTAAGTTCTAAGCTCCTTTATGTCAGTGCTAATAAAGGTTTCAATTCTAAAGCTAAATCTGGTTTGAGCAACTTTCAAAGAATCTTTCCAAGAATGATAAACTATTCCAATTCCCATCTTGATAGTAAAACTGTAACTCCTTTTCCAATTAAACACTGGAGGCCAGGGGACTTCAAGCACCTATAGCTAACAGGTTAAACTCAAGATCAGTGAGACCCACTATCTAAAAGACATTTGAGATCTAGCAATTCTGGAAGATGCAACATTCAGCTAATATTACTTTTGAGGAGTTCCCAAATGGGGAAGCCCTTTTCTCAATATGTATATCCTAATTTTCAGCAACATCATTAAAAACTAGCTAAGCGCCTGCTGCTGCTGCTGCTGCTCTTAAAGTGACAAACACCCAGGGGTCAACTAGAATATGGTTGAATTTTTTGCTAGAAATCTAGATGGCACAGTATGGACAAATATAATTTAAATATAAACACACACATGCATACATACACACACACAACTGTCCTTTTCAAATAGATTAGTGTTAGCAAGTTGCTACCTGTCTAAGCTAGGAGGGTGGGGAAAATGAACAGGGAGATGGAAGGTACACTGTTCAAGTGCTGAGTAAAGGACATCAGGCAGGAAAAGTAGTAATACAGTAAATCAGCTCATGAAAACTACTAGACATTTACTCAAAACAAGCAGATACAGCCATCAGCAGACATTTCTTTCCCTTCTAGGATATGAGAGGAAGCTAAGGAAGAAACACTAAAGAGGCTGAACCAAATCTACCTCTACTTTCTTTAAGGTATATACTTACAAAAATGGTTATGAGTGAACTGAGTTTCTCCATATCATTTTGTTTCTCCTTCAGTTTACTTGCTTAGGTCTCTTTTTGTTTAAAATAAAATGTAAATTTTGGTGGCTTGAAAAACTGTGTGGTCATGAGTATAAAAGAATGAGCTGATCAAGTTCTGGACTTGGCAGTGAAGAGACATAGGTTAGAAACTCACCAGAAGGGTAATTTCTGACCGATCACAACTTCTCTGTAGATAATAACAGAATAAAACTACAATAATAATGCTTAAATGCTGCTTAAATGTGAAAGTACCTAGATCACTGCCCATTAGAGTAAAGCATAAACATTACTGACTTTGAAGGCACAATCTGATAATCAGTTACCACTAATGTCGCAATTCTAAAGTCAAAACATTTTCCTATAAATTTTTTATTTAATGTTCAAGAAATACTTATGCTTGTTTTAAATTTTTCACACTTTTATGTTTATTTCAATTATGTCAATGATGATCCAATCTGTGGCTCTAATTCATGCCTTCAAGCATTTTCCTTTCTCTTGATAAATTCATTAATTCAACAAATATTTTAACATTTACAATGTGCCACGCCTTTTCAAAGTACTGAGAATATCTTTGTGTATAAATCAAGACCAAAATCCTTGGCAGCAGTTTACAATGTATTGATAATTAGAATGTTAGATAGTGGCAAACACTATGGACAGAAAGAGAAGGAAAGGATAAGGGAGACAGGGGGTGAGGTATACAATTTTAAATAAGCCCTCAATGAGGTAATATTTGAGCAAAGATCTGAAGGAGGTGGTGAAAGGAAGATTTCCTGCAAAGGGAATAAACAGCAGGTCCAAGGGCCTCAAAGCAGGAGTGTTTCGGCGAGGAAGAGATTTCAAGAGGTTAGGAGACAAGAGATTATGGGAGTTTGTGTGAGTACAGGTCGGGGTGTGCATGTACATGTTGTAGGGAACATCAGGAAGGTTTTGAGCTTTTTACCCCAAATTTTGAGTCAAAGAAGATGAAGATCTGAAGAGAGGAAGGTCAGCGTGAACTTGGCTATGGAGCAGAGAAAGAGAAAAGGCATACGAGAAGCAGCAGAAGAAACTAGTTAAGAGGCTATGGGACTATGTAGGTTAAAGATGACAAAGCCTCACACAGGATAGAAGCTGTTTGAAGTTTCAGAACCTCCAGACATATTTTAAAGACAAAACCAACTACATCTGATGATACTGTGGATCATGGAGATGAAGCAAAAAGAGGACTAGGACAATGGCGACTCCAAGGTTTCTAGCCTAAGTGACCCAAAGGATGGAGTTACTTCATGAAATGAGGAAAACCTAAGGAGAAGATGAGGGGGGGTTCATTTCTTAATTTTGTATCTGTATGAGACTGTGGTTGTTTACCAAACTTTTGGTGATGTAAGTTATCATTATGCTGCATACCGTAAACTTATGTAAGCTATATGTCAATTATATCTCAATAAAACTGAGAGACAAAATACATTAGGGAAAAAGAAGGGGGTTTTGGTAGTTCAGTTTAGATATAATAAATTGGACGTGCTCAGATATTCTAACAGAGTTTACTACAGTTTATCAGAACTTTCTGTGGAGTAAGGTGATATGATGAGTCAGGTTAGTCTATTTAGTTCTTGGTTGCAGTTCGAATTTTTTAAAAATGAGGTAAATGGTTCTCACATTGGCAGCACACATACTAAGACTAGAATGATACAGAGATTAGCATGACCCCTGGGCAAGGATGACACACAAATTCATGAAGCACTCCATATTTTGAAAAACCAAAAACGGGGGTAAATGTATTATTTATTAAACAAATGTTCTAGTAATATCAGTAATTATGCATCTTCTTGCCATCTATATCTGTCAATGTTAAATAAACAATAATGTGGTAAACATATTTAAGAAAATCTCTACTTATACAGACTAACTTAGAGACAGTCCAAGCACTGCAGAGGTTAAAATAATAAAGGCAATCTCAGCTAAGAACAGGAGCCTATTATCTGATGATCACCAGTCACCAAAATGCTTCTCAGTCTGAATCCCACAGATTAGAAGGAAACTTAACAGACAACATATATGAAGTGCTTTCCACTTGACACTAAGCATCTCATTTAAATTACCAACTACCTTCCAGTAGCTCATAAGGCTGAAAGAAGTTATTAAAGCTAAAGGATGGTCCTATAACTTCAGCCATCCTAGAAAGAACTAGTTTGAAAGTCTCTAAGGACTTCTTTTTGTCTATTGCTTTAATTTTCCATCACCATGCTTCACCTACATTTTGTATTCTCTTCATGCTCTTCCATTTCCTAATGCCAAATGTTATAAAAGTTTGATGTGCAGCAATGTTTGGGTATATATTTTAATAGGAAAGGAACATGAAAGAAAATCATGTATTAAAGAGTTCTAAAACGTGACACATGTTTCTGAGATGGAATTGTGTTGAAATGTATTAATAGAAGTCACATTTTCAGGCTGTAGGCCTAGAATTACAACTTTGCTAAACAGAAAAGAACTGCAGAGAATCTGGGAAGTATGTGTCTTCTAGGGAGAAAGGTATAAAAAGATAAAGGAACCTCTGTGATACACTTGATATTCTTGATAGTTCTGTGATATTCTCACCTCACTCTCATTTTAACTTCAATTAGAAAATTACTGCCACAAAGTATCAAGATTTTAGACACTTGAACAATTCAGTTCAGTTCAGTTCAGTCCAGCTGCTCAGTTGTGTCTGACTCTTTGCAACCCCATGAACCGCAGCACACCAGGCCTCCCTGTCCATAACCAATTCCTGGAGTTCACTCAGACTCACGTCCATCGAGTCAGTCATGCCATCCAGCCATCTCATCCTCTGTCGTCCCCTTCTCCTCCTGCCCCCAATTCCTCCCAGAATCAGAGTCTTTTCCAGTGAGTCAACTCTTCGCATGAGGTGGCCAAAGTATTGGAGTTTCAGCTTTAGCATCAGTCCTTCCAAAGAACACCCAGGACTGATCTCTTTTAGAATGGACTGGTTGGACAGGTTATAACTCCTCCCTATTTTAGGTTACATTTATCAACCAAGTTATTTCATCAGATGCAGGGGCTGTTTTATTTCACCTATCTAATAGTTTAAATTCTTCAAACAGTTCTTAAGTCAATCATGTAATACTAGGACATGTATTATAACACCATCTCTGTTTTGGGCACTTCAGAGTGCACAAAATTTTGTACATTTTACTAACTGTCACAATTATCCAATGATTATATTTAAAGCCTCAAGTCATCTATGTCCAGTCTAACATTATATTATACCTTTGACCACTGTGGTGTCTACCACTAGTAGGATAAGCATTTTAAGTCATTTTTCCAACAGCCATAATATATTTGAGTTGTAAAAAGTAAAATCATCCCTGTGGCAGCAAACACTATTTTCAAACAGTGGGTCTCTACAGGAGTGTAGTGCTTTGCATAGTTTTATCAAATTTAATTTTACCGTATCCACTTTTCAATAACAAACAAAAAACCCAAGATTCCTCCCACCAAAAACCAACAAACAAAAAACTCAAACAAACGCAACCTAAATGTCTACCAGGAGATGGATGGATTTTTAAAATGTGGTAGTACATGCATACAATTAAACACTATTCTACCTTAAAAAGGCAGGAAATTCTGACACATGCTACAACATGGATGAACCTTGAAGACCTCATGTTAAGTGAAATAAGCCAGTCACAAAAGGAGAATACTGTATGACTCCACTCACATGAGGTACGTAGAACAGTCAAATTTCATAGAGACAGAAAGCAGAATGGTAGTTACAAAGGGCTCAAGATAGGGGGGAAGAGAGTTAATTAATAGGTTCAGAGTTTCAGTTTCGGAGGATGGAAAAAGTTCTGAACGATAGGCTATGGTTTTTCCAGTGGTCATGTATGGATGTGAGAGTTGGACTGTGAAGAAGGCTGAGCGCCGAAGACCTGATGCTTTTGAATAAACTGTGGTGTTGGAGAAGACTCTTGAGAGTCCCTTGGACTACAAGGAGATCCAACCAGTCCATTCTGAAGGAGATCAGCCCTGGGATTTCTTTGGAAGGAATGATGCTAAAGCTGAAGCTCCAGTCCTTTGGCCACCTCATGCGAAGAGTTGACTCATTGGAAAAGACTCTGATGTTGAGAGGGATTGGGGGCAGGAGGAGAAGGGGACGACAGAGGATGAGATGGCTGGATGGCATCACTGACTCGATGGATGTGAGTCTCAGGGAACCCCGGGAGTTGTTGATGGACAGGGAGGCCTGGCTTGCTGCAGTTCATGGGGTGGCAAAGAGTCGCACACGACTGAGTAACTGAACTGAACTAAACTGAATACCACTGAACTGTACAGCTAAAAATGGTTAAAAAAAATAAGTCTTATTTTACATACATTTTGCTCAATTAAAAAAACTGAAGACACCTCGTGCAAATACACCAACAGTGGATAGTAAACTATCTTCCTTGTATTTTAAGAAACTTTCCCTTTATCACAAATCTATTTCTCATCCTATTTTTGTAAATGGTGCCAGGAAAATTCCTTTTTTTTTTTTTGCTACACTACATGGCTTGCAGAATCTTAGTTCCCCAACCAGGGATGGAACCCAGGCCCACCAAATCCTAACCACTGGACCACCAGGGAATTCCCAAGAAAAGTAATTCTAAATGTACACTAAGAACTCAAGAATCATTAACTTTTTAAAGTAAACATTATACTATACAAATACAGTAATATGAGCCCACCTGTCCTGAAGAAAACCCAAACTACATTCATATACTTTTATATGCATTTAGATACATGGAAAATTGGAAGAATATATCTCAAAATTTTAAAACTGGTTACCTCTGGAGAAGGAAGTAGAACTAGAGGCTTCTAAATTACCATAATAATGATACAAGAATATATTCTCATGTTAATTGTGTAACATTCCAAATGGGTTACAAACAGGCACAAAGAGATACATAGATTATCTCTCTCATTCCTGATCTACCTGGCCTAATCTAGTTCCTACTCTATTTACCCAAAGATACAAAATTTAACTGAATGGCAGTGGCTACGCAGAACAGAAGCACAAGCAGCCTAACTTGGCACAGACCTACGGTGGCCCAGGCTCCCTAACGACATTCACGGTTGCCAGGGACACACTTCTCAGGCCCAGTCTAGCAGAGCTGACTAGACAGCCACATTTTCACTCGGCCACTACTTAGTCTTACCCTTCTATTGATTCTGTTTTCTTCCATTTTAAAGGAATCTTTACAAACATTGGGCACTTGCAGTTTTTAAAACTAATCTGTCTCCTACAAGAACTACGTGTCCTGACAGGGAGGGTCAGAGAACAGACAGTATCCCAGGTATTCCTGAACAAAATATCCTGCCTCCAGATTCCCAGAACTCATCTTTCTCTAGTATAATTTGAAAGTTTAAGGGAATTCCCTGGCAGTCCAGTGTTTAGGACTTGGCATTTTCACTGTTTGAGGGCTTAGCTTCCAGTCCTGGTCAGGGAACTAAGATCCCAAACTAAGATCCCAAGCCAAATGGCATGGCAAGGGGGGAAAAAAAGGTTTAAAAATAATAAGAGTAAGAAATCCTTCAAAAAGCCATTGATGAAATCCCCAGTCCTAAGTAATCATTCCTTATTTTTATGTACTTGCAAAATGTCTCTATTATAGGAGTCACCGTGTTCTACTTCATATTAGTTATAAGCATAGCTGGATTCCCCACTAAAGCACAAAGACTAAACTGTCTTGACCCATCCTTTATAAACTTAAGTTATTCAAAGATATTACCTGTTCTCAAGAAATGACTCCTTTTCTTCAAGAAAAGAATAGAATTTTTTGAACATAGTTCCATGCATGATACTAGGTACTAGCTCACAGACATGATGTTCAATTTCAGAATAACATTGTCAATAAGCAATTTCAAATCAAATAAAAAGGATCAATGAGAAGATGTCATAAATTTCCATTTCAACTTATTTGGTTAACTGAAAGCTTTGAGTTGAAAAAGAGATTATAATCTCAAAAACCACTACAAGTCACTGGCAAAAGCCAGATATCCTGGAATGTGAAGTCAAGTGGGCCTTAGAAAGCATCACTACAAACAAAGCTAGAGGTGATGGAATTCCAGTTGAGCTATTCCAAATCCTGAAAGATGATGCTGTGAAAGTGCTGCACTCAATATGCCAGCAAATTTGGAAAACTCAGCAGTGGCCACAGGACTGGAAAAGGTCAGTTTTCATTCCAATCCCAAAGAAAGGCAATGCCAAAGAATGCTCAAACTACCGCACGACTGCACTCATCTCACATGCTAGGAAAGTAATGCTCAAAATTCTCCAAGCCAGGCTTCAGCAATATGTGAACCGTGAACTTCCAGATGTTCAAGCTGTTTTTAGAAAAGGCAGAGGAACCAGAGATCAAATTGCCAACATCTGATGGATTATGGAAAAAGCAAGAGAGCTCCAGAAAAGCATCTATTTCTGCTTTATTGACTATGCCAAAGCCTTTGTGTGGATCATAACAAACTGTGGGAAATTCTTAAAGAGATGGGAATACCAGACCACCTGATCTGCCTCTTGAGAAATTTGTATGCAGGTCAGGAAGCAACAGTTAGAACTGGACATGGAACAACAGACTGGTTCCAAATAGGAAAAGGAGTTTGTCAAGGCTGTATATTGTCACCCGGTTTATTTAACTTATATGCAAAGTACATCATGAGAAACACTGGACTGGAAGAAACACAAGCTGGAATCAAGATTGCTGGGAGAAATATCAATCACCTCAGATATGCAGATGACACCACCCTTATGGCAGAAAGTAAAGAGGAACTCAAAAGCCTCTTGATGAAAGTGAAAGTGGAGAGTGAAAAAGTTGGCTTAAAGCTCAACATTCAGAAAGCGAAGATCATGGCCTCCGGTCCCATCACTTCATGGGAAATAGATGGGGAAACAGTGGAAAGAGTGTCAGACTTCATTTTTCTGGGCTCCAAAATCACTGCAGATGGTGACTGCAGCCATGAAATTAAAAGACGCTTACTCCTTGGAAGGAAAGTTACGACCAACCTAGATAGCATATTCAAACGCAGAGACATTACTTTGCCAACAAAGGTTCGTCTAGTCAAGGCTATGGTTTTTCCTGTGGTCATGTATGGATGTGAGAGTTGGACTGTGAAGAAGGCTGAGCGCCGAAGACCTGATGCTTTTGAACTGTGGTGTTGGAGAAGACTCTTGAGAGTCCCTTGGACTGCAAGGAGATCCAACCAGTCCATTCTGAAGGAGATCAGCCCTGGGATTTCTTTGGAAGGACTGATGCTAAAGCTGAAGCTCCAGTCCTTTGGCCACCTCATGCGAAGAGCTGACTCATTGGAAAAGACTCTGATGCTGGGAGGGATTGGGGGCAAGAGGAGAAGGGGACGACAGAGGATGAGATGGTTTGATGGCATCACTGACTCGATGGACGTGAGTCTCAGCGAACTCCGGGAGCTGGCAATTGACAGGGAGGCCTGGCATGCTGCAATTCATGGGGTCGCAAAGAGTCGGACATGACTGAGCGACTGATCTGATCTGATCTGAAGCAGAAAAGAAGTTCATCTCCTTTGCAACTAAAGGGAAAAAAATCTGTTTGTATCCCTTTACATCACATAAGCCTAAATACAATTACAGGTTCTGCATGTTCTGATTATTTTACCAGTTTCCTATGTAAAACTGTCAAAAAAATGAAAATACAAATCTCATTTATCATATATTTTGTGTCTATTTTCCTCGTAACCCACATTTGACAGTATGAAGAAAATCCTGCCTTCTTATAAGTATTTAATATTAAATAAAATTGATAAGGATCTAAAAATCATTTGAGAAATGTTAAACTTGCTGAAAATATTCCTTGGTACTGGTATATGCTATGCTTTGCTCTGAATAGTATTATGAATTATAAATGACAACTGCCAATAAGAGCTAATACTTACTATCAGTAAATACGGTGTGTAAAAAAGACTCTCAGGTCTTATCTCCTTTACTTACAACCAAACTTCCATGGGCAGGTATAATAAATTAGTTCCACTTTACAGAAATAGAAATTGAGGTTTAAAGAAGTAACTTGCAAGAAAATGATTTTTAAGAGGTACAGCCAGAGTTCAAAGCTAGATCTTCCTGACTTCAAAACTAATACAGTTGATCCTTGAACAACACGGTTTGAACTGTGCGGGTCCAGTTATACAGGGATTTTTTTTTTTCCTCCAATAAACATGCACTATAGTACCACGCAATCCATGGCTGGATGAATCTGAGGATGAGCAACTACGGGTACAGAGAGCTGAACCGCAAAGTTTCATGGGGATTCTCCACTGTACAGGGGTCTGGCGCCACTAACCCCCAAGTTGTTCATGGATCAACTGAATTCACCTGCCACTCATCCTACACATTTAACAAATTATATCAGAATAAGTCTGTTCTGCTACAATGTATGTTTCTTTGCTGTGAGTTACTTCTTAGGCAACTACAGTGTGGAATGATGCTGGTGTAAAAGGAATTCATGATGCTTCATACACTGTTTTTCCTAGCATATTAAATGTCTTAAGCCAACTGAGGAAAGCTTTTTCACAAACAAACATAAAAGCTTAGTAATAGATTAATATTTTAAGGAAAAAGCCCTGAAAATCTACAAAAGTACTTTTCTTTATTATAAATAGTTGGTTTAGTAGCTCAGTAATTGTTCTTCTTTCAGTTTGGGTCAACCTATCTGCCAAAGCTGCCTGTGCAAATGAAGCAAAAACAACAACAACAACAACCTTCCAGTAATAAAACAATGGGTTAATGAAGAATGCTACACATAAAATTAACTTTTCATTTTAATGAAGATAGCCTCTTAGAAGCAGTGCCCTTCCAGGACCTACAACTAGAAGAGGCTGAGCCTAACATTTGAGATTCCACAGACTGACAGTAAAAAAAGGTACAAATCCTAGTCTTTTTATTATTAGGATTGCTATTGTTTTTAGTTATTATCCAAGATCAGAGTTTCAGGGAATTTCACTAGTCTGTCTCAACTCTTTTTTCGCCCATGAGCTTATTCCTTTCACTGCACAAATCTGCAAGTCTCAAGTTTTGTTAAGCTACATAGTCGTCCCTCAGTATTTGCAGGTGATTGGTTCCAGGACCCCCTCAGATACCAAAATCTACAGATGCCCAAGCACCATATAAAAAATAACACAGTATTTGCATAAAACCTGTGTATATCCTCATCTCTAGATTACTTATAGTACCTAATATAATGTGAAAAGAAAGTGAAGTTCCTCAGTCATATCTGACTCTGCAACTCCATGCACTGTAGCCCACCAGACTCCTCACTGCATGGGATTTTAAAGACAAGAATACTGGAGTGGGTTGCCATTTCCTTCTCCAGGGGATCTTCCCAACCGAGGGATGGAACCCGGTCTCCTACATTGCAGGCAGACTCTTTACCATATCAGCTTCCAGGGAAGCCCCATTTTTCCAATGAAATACAATGCAAATATCCATAAATACTATATAAAAAGCTCTGCCAAAAAAAAAAAAAAAAGCTCTGCCAGCAAGTGGCAAATTCAAATTTTGCTTTTTAGGAACTTTTGGAATTTTTTCCCACTAAATAGTTTCGAATCATGATTGACCTTTCAGATGCAGAATCTGCAGATACAAAGTGAAAGTGTTAGTCACTCAGTCATGTCCTACTGTTTACAATCCCAAGGACTGTAGCCCCCCAGGCACCTCTGTCCATGGAATTCTCCAGGCAAGAATACTGCAGTGGGTTTGCCATTTCCTTCTCCCTTCTTTCTCTTCCCGACCAGGGACTGAACCTGGATCTCCTGCAATGCAGGCAGATTCTTTACTGTCTGAGCCACCAAGCAAGTTTGGCAGCAACTCCAGTGTGCATTATACAAAACATCCCTTATGAACCTTTAGTACATGGACTGACCAAAATGCCACAGATAGTTTTTTGTGAGGTAAACTCCAATGCTATAGAGAAAATAATGTGTGTTAAAACTGCTCCACTAGGAGTAAAATGCAGCAGGAGTGATTAATGATACTTTGATGATTTTTTATTGATCTTTAAACAAAGATCAATGTAGACATGAGAAACACACATACCCCAACACAGCTCTTAATGTATTTCATTTCTTAACAACTAGAGAAGATGATCCTATGGAGAATGATTCTACTGAATAATCTAAGGCTATTCAGCTTACATGAATTTCCAAAGCTATAAATACAGCATCAAAACAAAAAGCTCACATAGAAAGATAAACATAATTTGCCTAGAAAACAGGACGTATAAAATATATATTTTCATACACAATTGCCCAGAATTAATTGTTTATAACAAAGCATTCTCGGAAAAAATTACCCAAGTGATACCCGGAGACCTAAGTTAAGTGACTAAATATAGGTTTAGGTTCTGATAACTAATTGCCACACCAACAAACAATCCACTGATCACCAGAAAGGTATCCTACAATTCAACTCAATTCTGACACTACCTACCCAGATTTGCATAAAACCTATGCACATCCTCATCTCTAGATTACTTATAATACCTAATACAATGTGAAAGGAAAGTGAAAGTGTTAGTAGCTCAGTCATGTCTGACTCTTTGCAACTCCATGCACTGTAGCCCACCAGACTCCTCCATGCATGGGATTTTAAAGACTGGATGGAACTCTGGTTTCAGAGGTTCCAATGACCTTCACCTGGGGTTTCAGAAGCCAGCCTCAAGCCCAGGTTATTACCTGTGTTTCTGACCAATCACCTATACAGATCAGAGGTTCCCATGACCCCCTCCTTCAGTTCAGTTCAGTCGCTCAGTCGTGCCCGACTCTTTGCGACCCCATGGGCTGCAGCACGTCCTCCCTGGAAGACTAATTTGCTAGAGTGGCTCACGCTTAATACATTCAGCTCAGCTCAGTTCACTCAGTCATGTCCGACTCTTGCAACCCCATGGACTCCACCATGCCAGGCCTCACTGTCCATCACCAACTACCAGAGCTTACTCAAACTCATGTCCTTTGAGTCAGTGATGCCATCCAACTCATCCTCTGTCGTCCCTTCTTCTCCCGCCTTCAATCTTTCCCAGCGTCAGGGCCTTTTCCAATGAGTCAGTTCTTCACATCAGGTGGCCAAAGTACTGGAGTTTCAGCTTCAGCATCAGTCCTTCCAATGAATATTTAGGACTGATTTCCTTTAGGATGGACTGGTTGGATCTTCCTGCTGTCCAGGGGACTCTCAAGAGACTTCTCCAACACCACAGTTCAAAAGCATCAATTCTTCAGCTCTCAGCTTTAAGGTCCAACTCTCACATCCATACATGACTACTGGAAAAACCATAGCTTGGACTAGATGGATCTTTGTTGGCAAAGTAATATCTCTGCTTTTTAATATGCTGTTTAGGTTGGTCATATCTTTTCTTCCAAAGAGTAAGCATCTTTTTTTAATTTCATGGCTGCAGTCACCATCTGCAGTAATTCTGGAGCTCAGAAAAATAAATTCTGTCACTGTTTCCACTGTTTCCCCATCTATTTGCCATGAAGTGATGGGACCAGATGTCACATCTTAGTTTTCTGAATGTGGAGTTTTAGGCCAATGTTTCCACTCTCCTCTTTCACTTTCGTCAAGAGATTCTTTAGTTCTTCGCTTTCTGCCATAAGTGTGGTGTCATCTGCATATCTGAGGTTATTGATATTTCTCCCGGCAATCTTGATTCCATCTTGTGCTTCATCCAGTCCAGCGTTTCTCATGATGTACTCTGCATATAAATAAGCAAGGTGACAATATACAGCCTTGACGTACTCCTTTCCCAATTTGGAACCAGTCTGTTGTTCCATGTCCAGTTCTAACTATTGCTTCCTGACCTGCATAGAGATTTCTCAAGAGGCAGGTCAGATGGTCTGGTATTCCCATCTCTTTAAGAATTTCCCACAGTTTGTTGTGATCCACACAAAGGCTTTGGCATAGTCAATAAAGCAGAAATAGATGCTTTTCTGGAACTCTCTTGCTTTTTTGATGATCCAAGGGATGTTGGCAATTTGATCTCTGGTTCCTCTGCCTTTTCTAAATCCAGCTTGAACATCTGGAAGTTCACGGTTCCTGTACTGTTGAAGCCTGGCTTGGAGAATTTTGAGCATTACCTTGCTAGAGTGTGAGATGAGTGCAGTCGTGCGGTAGTTTGAGCATTCTTTGGCATTGTCTTTCTTTGGGATTGGAATGAAAACTGACCTTTTCCAGTCCTGAGTTTTCCAAATTTGCTGGCATATTGAGTGCAGCACTTTCACAGCATCATCTTTCAGGATTTGAAATAGCTCAACTGGAATTCCATCACCTCCACTAGCTTTGTTCATAGTGATGCTTTCTAAGGCCCACTTTGCACTCCAGGATGTCTGGCTCTAGGTGAGTGATCACACCATCGTGGTTACCTGGGTCATGAAGATCTTTTTTGTACAGTTCTGTGTATTCCTGCCACCTCTTACATTTTCTGCTTCTGTTAGGTCCATACCATTTCTGTCCTTTATTGTGCCCATCTTTGCATGAAATAGTCCCTTGGTGTCTGTAATTTTCTTGAAGAGATCTCTAGTCTTTCCCATTCTATTGTTGTCCTCTATTTCTTTGCACTGATCACTGAGGAAAGATTTCTTATCTCTCCTTGCTATTCTTTGGAACTCTGCATTCAAATGGGTATATCTTTCCTGTTTTCCTTTGCCTTTCTCTTCTTTCCTTTCACAGCTATTTGTAAGGCCTCCTCAGACAACCATTTTGCCTTTTTGCATTTCTTTTTCTTGGAGATGGTCTTGATCCCTGCCTCCTGTACAATGTCACGAACCTCTGTCCATAGTTCTTCAGGCACTCTGTCTATCAGATCTAATCCCTTGAATCTATTTCTCACTTTCACTGTATAATTGTAAGGGATTTGACTTAGGTCATACCTGAATGGTCCAGTGGTTTCCCCTACTTTCTTCAATTTAAGTCTGAATTTGGCAATAAGGAGTTCATGATCTGAACCACTGTCAGCTCCCGGTCTTGTTTTTGCTGACTGTATAGAGCTTCTCCATCTTTGGCTCCAAAGAATATAATCAATCTGATTTCGGTATTGACCATGTGGGTGATGTCCATGTGTAGAGTTACTACAATCTTACTACATTACTGATTTATAGTAAAGCATATATCTCAAACTGGAAGAGATGCAAAGGGCAAGGAATGGGGAAAGGTCGGAAAGTTACCTCATTAACATATTAACATAACAAAAGACACTTTTTATCACTCTCATTATTTAGGAAATTCAAAAGGTTTTAGGAGCTCTGAGTCAGGAACTGTGGACAAGACCTAACATGTATGAGAAATAAATTCTGGTCATCTGACGACCAGATTTATAGATCACAATATCACAGTGGTCAAAAATGCATTTCTTTTTTCTATTATAGTCTTAATGTTGTGCCTTCCTATTTCCCTGTCTCTATCTATATAGTCTCATTATTATGTTTTTCATGTCGGAGATTACACAGTAATCTGTACAGTATTACCACATTTATTGTTTAAATCAACAGAGTTGGGAAAAGAGGTTATGCATTTTATAAAATAAAACAAGAAAATTTCAAGTAATCATTTAAGTAATCAAAAATTAATATGTAAAACACTTTCATTTACTCCAGGAAAGTTTCCTTCATTACTTTTGACTTGAGCAATTATAATAAATTAGTTCATCTTCCATGTGTGCATGCACACTCTGCCCTGCTTGACTCTTTGCGACCCTGTGGACTGTGGCCCTCCAGGCTCCTTTGTCTACTGAGTTTTCCATGCAAGGATACTGGAATGAGTAGCCATTCCCTTCTCCAGGGGATATTCCCGACACGGGGACTGAACCCACATCTCTTGCAATTGCCTGCGTTGGCAGGCTGGTCCTTTACCACTGTGCCACCTGTATCATCAATTTAGAGTGAGAGTTATTCAAAATCACGTTTTCTGCCTGCATGACATTTTTCCAGAAACCACACAAGCAAATTATTCCTGTGCATATGTCATCATCTCCCAATTTCACACCTAAAACCTGTTTCCCATATCAAATGATGGAACCTGTAATTAATACCATTGCTCAAATCAGAACATGAGGTTAGCTTTGACTCCTGTCTTCATTTCACACACCATATCTAACCTTGGCACACTTTGCCTCATGGTCTTTCCATTTGCTGTTCCTTCTTCCTCAAACGCTCTGCCACAAACATGCCTCACATTGTCACCTTATCCTTAAGGTCCTTTGCACAAGTGTCCCCATCTCAGAGACCTTCCAAAAACACTTTATCTTGTTGCAACCTCTTCCTGACACTCCTTATCCTATTTCCAGCATTCTTTCTCTTCTAAAGTCCTTATCTCAATAAATATTATACTCGGGATACAGCTGGCACTCCAAAACTTTGAATATATCACTAGGGCTCAGTCAGTTTATGTCAGATAGTCCCAGACTGAGGGAATAAGAGGGTTCCACAATGTGAAGGGTTGATAATGGTACCCTCATTGATCTGTTTCAACATATCATAAATTACCTAGTTTAATGACCTGAGCCCACAGAAAACAGGTGAGGGACTTAAGATAATTCGTGCAACAAAAGTAGCATTGGAGATAATACTAATAATTTAAGCACACTAAACAGATAAATGGCAGAAGGGGACCTTTTCTTCTTAGTACTCCCTCTTTACCAAGTAAAAATGATTAACCAGATACAGTAAGAGTCAAAAAGAAGATAAAGATAACTTTTTAAAACACAGATTTACACCTATTACCAACAATAACGTCTCCCTGTGTATAAAATTTGCCCCAATATATTAGCAAATGACAGTGTAAAGCAACAACAATTAGTAAATACTTAAAACTTTAAGTACTTAAAACATTAACAGATCTCTAGGTTGTGAGCTTTTTCTCTCTGGCAAGATTTAAAGTCACGATTTCCAGTTTAGAACTTTGGAAATCACTAAGTTTAGATGCTTCTTTTATGATTTCTTATAAAATAGTATAAGATAAGAAACACATACCATGGGGAAAAACTTATTTTTCCTGTAGTGGTAGACAAGGCTTAAATATGACTTGGGGAATAACATGAACATAAACCAAAATGTATCTTTCTGTGAGTAAACTACTGTATAAATATACACAGAAAATACTGTTCAAGATTATGGTGGGGAGAAGAACTAGTATTAGAAAAAATTACGTACTATAGGATATTTGTCATAAAGTGAGTAGTTATATTTTTCTAATGTGCCTCAGTTTATACAGTCTTTGCTGGCTTCTTGATGAAATGCAAAGATTTCTAAGAAAATACAGGAAAATATCAATATGTTCCCAGCTGCAAGTTCATTCTACAGTTAAATACTTACTGACTGCCTTTTACATGACAGGCATTCTTCTAGGTACAAGGCACAGAAAACTGAACAAAAAGACAAGGTGTCTTCAGGAGGGAGATTCTTTACTTATTTAAAACTTTTTATGGAAAATCTAGAATATCATCTGCTATGAGAGTGCCTACTTTACTCAAAATAAAAATTTCTATAAAAAGCTTACTGAGATCCCATCACACAAGAAACTTATTCATTTCACCTTTCAATTAGCAAGCAAAGAAAATGACAACCGAATTGTACAAAGTACTACCAGATGTCATGGATATGGTTAATTATATAAAACACTGCAGCTTCATGAAATAAGGAGTAACCATGAAAATCTTTTCTACAACACAGAGGTTTCGTCTTCACACAAGAGCAAAGCACCTAAAAGGACTGTGAAATCAGAAGAATTACTCATTTTTCTTTATACAAAGAGGTTCCCCAATTGATTACTTTTCCTGTGAGGCATGGAGCTTCCTGTGGTATGTGATCCGGCAGTTATTTTTGTAAAATTAAAAACATTTAAGGTAAACATGGCATTTAAATAATGACATTTCAACTATAAAATTACATGATTTGTACAGAAATAAAACAACTTACAACTAGCTCTCTAAATGACTCTCATAAAGTATAAACCAAGATTTAAAAAAAATAATAAGCATATATATATATACAGTTTAAATAATGAAGAAAACTAACTACACTGCTCTCCCTAAAAAATACTTGCGAAGATAAAAAGGGGTTCTACCATTCTATTAAAAGTATCTTTAAAATCTTCACCTCATTTGTATCACAACATTTGAGATTTCTGTACATACTTCATTGTGAATATTAGCAAAGTACATTTCAAATAATTTATTACTACATAATCACATATATCGGGGTGTATGTTAACTTTTTCCTGGTACAGGTTAACAACCAAAAGTCTAGAGACTGGAATACAGTACAAAACAAAACAAACTGCTGCAGGCGGCACACTGCTCTTGTCATATATACTGATCAAGACCAGAAGACAGGCAAGCTTCTGAGGCTTCACGTGAATTAATTAAATCCGCCTCAGTTAATGCCTCAGTTAATCACTAGGGACACCAAGCCAAAAAAAACAATATGAAAGAATCAACAAATACACATCATCCCTTGAGGAGAAAAACAATACAGAATATTTTTCCTCATCAAAATGAGATAGTCAATGTGGAAAGCCTCTGAAAAGTTTAAGAATATCAGTCAAGTTCATGAATGTCTTCACTGTCATAGCATTAGCAAATGTGTGTCCCTCTCCCCAACAAAAGCCACTTTTAACGGTGACTTTCCATTAACACATAAGAAGCTGTACAATGTTATAGAAAAGGCAACAAAAGGAGTTTCAATTACGTTTCATCCCCTTCCCTCATTGTGTTCCTTCCAATAAGCATATAAACAAATGAAGGCAATTCCACCTTAAAAAGCTCCATCACCACACATAGGCTCCATTCCCACCAAATTCTGAACCACTCCTCAGCCCGCGTCAAACCACATTCTAGCTCCCACTAGTTCACTAAAGTTGTTTTTACCAATTTGAAATCCTAAAGTCCTCAACTGGTGAGCACCTGTGTTTATTTCACGCGCCCTCTTTGCAGCATGTGACACAACGACAGGCTTCCCTCCTCCCGGAAGCACGCTCTTCGTTTTGGTGACACTGCACTGTCTAGGTTTTGTTTCACCTCTAGTGATAACCTTCCTTTACTAGTTTTTACACCTCTACCTTAAGTGCTGATGCTCACCAGAGGTTTGTCTCTGTTTAACTCCTGAGGAGATTTCGCCCACACTCCAGGTTTTAATTACTATCTAGCAGTCTTCAAGTTTATATTTCCAAAAGGGACCTCTCTCTCCCAAGCTCCAGAAACCACAGAAAAAAAATTTATATATGTAACTGGCCACTGGAAACTTTCAACTAACTCTCTCACACAGGCCTCGGCACAACATGTTCAAAACCAAAAACTTCTCCCCACCAACACGAACTCTACTCTTCCACTATGTCATTTATCTCAGTGCTATCTCATCCTAACAAATGGCACCACCACCTCCCACTCCAACAAAATGTGTAAAGCACCAGCTTTCTTATGCTATGCTAAGTCACTTCAGTCGTGTCCACCTCTGTGCGACCCCATAGACGGCAGCCCACCAGGCTCCCCTGTCCCTGGGATTCTCCAGGCAAGAACACTGGAGTGGGCTGCCATTTCCTTCTCCAATGCAGGAAAGTGAAAAGTGAAAGTGAAGTTGCTCAGTCGTGTCCAATTCTTAGCGACCCCATGGACTGCAGCCTACCAGGCTCCTCCGTCCATGGGATTTTCCAGGCAAGAGTACTGGAGTGGGGTGCCATTGCCTTCTCCGACCAGCTTTCTTACTTCTTGACAAATTTCTAATAACTCCAAAAGACTAATCTCACTCTTACAACTTGCCCCAAGCAGTTATACTGAAGAAATAAAGCTCCATTCTGTCTTTTTAAAATAACATGTCGTCACAAATTCTGTCATTAGATTCCTTTTGGATATCATTAAAAAGTGACTTCAACTAACAAGGACTGAAAAGATGCTCAACATCACTCATTATTAGAGAAATGCAAATCAAAACAATGAGATACCACCTCACACCAGTCAGAATGGCCATCATCAAAAAGTCTACAAGTAACAAAAGCTGGAGAGGGTGTGGAGAAACGCAACACGCTCGCATTGTTGGTGAGAAGGTAAACTGATACAGCCACTCTGGAAGACCGGATGGAGATTCCTTAAAAAGGTAGGAATAAAACCACTGTATGACCCAGCAATCCCACTAGGCATATACCCTGAGGAAACCAAAATTGAATGTACCCCGATGTTCATCACAGCACTATTTACAATAGCTAGAACATGAAAGCAACCTAGATGTCCAAAGACAGATGAGCGGATAAAGAAGCTGTGGTACATACATACAATGTAATACTACTCAGCCATAAAAAGGAACACATTTGAGTCAGTTCTAATGAGATGGATGAACCCAGAGCCTATTATACAGAGTGAAGTAAGTCACAAAGAGAAAGATAAATATCATACACTGACACATGTATATGGAATATGAAGAGATGGCACTGATGAATTTATTTTCAGGGCAGCAATGGAGAAACAGACCTATGGACACGGGGGAGGGGAGGAGAGAGAAGGGAGAGAGAAACATGGAAACTCAACAGTACCATATGTAAAATAGAGAGCCAGTGAGAATCTGCTGTATGAGTCAGGGAACGCAAGCAGGGGCTCGGTGACAGGCTGAAGGGTGGGATGGGGAGAGAGATGGGAGGGAGGTTCGGCAGGAGGAGACATGATGTACCTGTGGCTAATTCTTGTTGATGTGTGACAGAAAACCACAAAATTCTGTAAAACAATAATCCTTCAATTAATTTTTAAAAAATGACTTCAAAATACAGGTATTTCTTGCTACAGAGTAAATGTAGCTTACAAATGCAAAACTTGTAGAATCCTAATAGTAGACTTGTGCCTTTGAAATTTCAGGAGCATAGGTATACATGTGGATGCCCAATATTTGTGTTTTAAAATTTCCAAAATGGGATTTCCCTGGCAGTCCAGTGGTTAAGACTCCACGCTTTCACTGCCGAGGGCCTGGATTCAACCCCTGGTCAGGGAACTGAGATGCCACAATCCAGGCAGCAGGGCCCCTCTCCACCAAAAAAAAATTAAAGGAAAAGGAAAACAGATGCATGGCGGCGGCGGTGCGCCGGGAGATAATCTTATTAATACCAAGAAAAAGCTTCACATTAGAGCAGAAAAAAAGGCATGATTTTGTAATTTTCAATAACTGTATCACTGTATCCTCTGAAACTCTTCCTCATACACGATAGAAACCTATCCTTAATCCTAACAAAAGCCTACCAGTGCCTCAAAGCACGGTTGGGCTAGTTATCTGACTGAGCAGAAATGAAAACAGCACGCTGATGTCAGAGCTAATGAGGAAGAAGTATCCATCACTAGGTGATCCCTCTCATAGGAACAGACTAACTTCCCCCAGGGAACATGGGAATTTCATACACTTCCAACTTTTGGGAGTTCTCTCAAGTTCACTAAGTCATTCTAATATCTACATCACATTCTGTCGCCAGGTGTCATCTTTCCAAAGTATACCAAGTTGGTGTGATTAGTAAATAGTCCAACATAAACGGAAACCTCAGGAGCACTGCCAGAGATGAGTGCTGGAAAAGCCATCTATTCATGGAAATAATATTTCTATTTCCCTAGTGATTACAGCTACCAGTGACAACTGTGAAATCCCAAGAGAAGAAAAGAAAATTTAACTGCCTCAAAACTTTAATTATTCATATAAACTAGCCAAAAAACTAAAGCTAAATGTTACACAAAGGGCTCTCTAATCCCCTAATATTTTTGGCTAATTATTCCACTGGTAGTCTACATCTGCTGTACTAAAATCTGATTATGAATCAGAAGTAACTCACTGGGAACACTTTTATATCTAAAAGTGATTGTGGATAATAACTACAATTCACAAAAACTATGATTTCTAATGTGCATAAAATCCTGTGCTTCACAATAAAAGAACAGACGTTACTGTCAAAGTCTAAACTCTCAGGAAAAAAAAAAAACTCTTAAACTCTCTTAACCACTAGAAAGAATGAGACAGTTTAACAACAAAAAAGTTAATTTCAACAGCATATTCAACCTGTATTTTTTTAATATCTTCAATAATAAGCAATTTATGATTAGGAAGCATGTTAAACATTGCCTTTACAAATAAAGTGAATCTATTATGTTGATTTAAACACATAGTTTAGAAGTTTGCAAATACATATTCTAATAACTGCATAAATACTGACCTATAATCCCACAGATTCAGTTATGGGATTTTTTGCTCTGTTTGATTTTTGGTCAGAGTCTCATTTGTTTTAACTATTGTTCTTCAACCATTCTCTCTTTTTTATTGTCTTTTTGAAATAAATTATTTTCTAGAATGGAAAAGTTTTATCTTCTAGATATTTTAACAGAAAATAACTGCGGTTCCCTTATTTCTTGTAGCTCAGTTTTAGGTGCGATCTTTAGCATCTCAGAGGAAAACTATCTTTAATAATTTATACTTAACTATTTGGATCTGCTCAATAACATATTAAAACCATATACTTTTGATATGAAAACAGGGATATACACTGTGTCTAAACACTATGTAGGAGTTAATTATGTGTGTTACTTGCTCAGTTGAGTCCGACTCTTCAATCCCACGGACTGCAGCTGGCCAGGCTTCTCTGTCCATGGGATTCTCCAAGCAAGAAAACGAGTGGGTTAGTTCCAAACAATCCAACATTTATAGCTTTAAACAGAAGACATAGGTAAAGCATCATTCATAAGTACTTGCTTATAAGTAATTGCCCAATGCAAAAATATCTGATGACAGAAACCATGTTCATAAACCAACTAAAATTACAGTTTACCTTTACTGTACACATATCCAAGTAATACAGTTAAAGATCATCAAAAAGTCAAGCAAAATATCCCAAATTGCTTCAAAATCATAAGAAACGGAGAGCAGTAATAGAAATGACTGCTCCAAAGAGTCCCAGAATAGAAACACTCTCTTTGTACTGTCCTAACTCATCCCTCTCAAAACACACTCACCCTTAGAGAACAAACACAGAATTCATTGCAACTGTGGATATAATTTGTGAGCGGCCTTTCATTGCTCCATAAAGGCTCATCATTGTAGATGTTCATCAGTTTTTAAGCCACATCCACAGCTGCTGTCTTAGTTAGAAAAACAACAAAATTTGACAGCAAAAAAACTTTAACAGTTTTACATAAAACAAAATGAAAAGTACTCCAGTATAATAAAAAGAATGTATATATCTCAAGTATCAAAAACATGAGACTCATTTTTAACAGTGATACCTTTCACTTACATGGTGTGAGAATTACTTTCTAAAGCCTTCCAGCACATACAGTATCATTTCTAACTTAAAGCCTAGATCTAAGTTATCATTTACACAGAAAATAAGTGAAGCAGGGATATTATCAAATTAGTTAGTGGGGAACTGTGTCTATTTCATGACCACCAGCCTGTGTTTTCAAAAACCTTCCTTCCAAAATCATATAATAAACTTTAGAAGCAAAAATCCCACATAAAACTGTTCTTTAAAAAGTCTATTTAAAAAAAAAAAGTCTATTTAAAAAAACTCCTGTATAAACCGCTTCCCTATGCAACTTTAGCCTTCTGCATCAGATCTGTTTTCTGCCTGGACTGAGGAAGGGGCTCCTGTGGTTAGTGAGCACAGCCAATCACGTGCCGATGGATGACTAAGAGTTAACCACACATGAGGAAGGGAGGATGCCCAGTAGCATCATCACACTAGACTGCATCATCACCAGACGATGTTCATGGCAATGGGACAGGAATCCAGAGACATGCGTTTGAATTTCAACCCCCCACCAACCAGCAGGTGGACTTGGTTAAGTTTCTGTAAAACAAAAGAACACTATCTTCCTCTCCAGACAATGGCAAGGCCTTCCATCCCTGGGCTGGGAAGATTCCCTGGAGGAGGGCATGGCAACCCACTCCAGTATTGTTACCTGGAGAATCCCCACGGAGAAGCCCGGTGGCTACAGTCCATGGGATCACAAAGAGGTTGGACATGACTGAGCAACTAAACACAGCACAAAATAAATGCAACAACAGAGCTCAAAGCTGCTGCTGCTGCTAAGTCGCTTCAGTCGTGTCCGACTCTGTGCGACCCCATAGACAGCAACCCACCAGGCTCCCCCGTCCCTGGGATTCTCCAGGCAAGAACACTGGAGTGGGTTGCCATTCCCTTCTCCAATGCATGACAGTGAAAAGTGAAAGTGAAGTCGCTCAGTCATGCCCAACTCTTAGCAACCCCATGGACTCCACATTAGATGAATCTGTATCTGTACCAGGGGGCCTATAAAATTTTTTAAGTATAACATACAACAGTAAAAGTAGGACTTTAAAATCAATGAGAAAACAACAGAGCATTCAAACAGTGATGCAGTTAGAACACTTCATTTATTCATTCATTCAACAAACACATATTGCGTACCCACTATATTCCAGTGGGGAAGAGAAATAAAGCAAAAAGCGAATAACACACATTGTTAGAAGGTGATACATGCCAGTGAGTAAAATAAAACAGGGAAAGAGAACAAAATGTGGAATAAAAAGTAGGATAAATGCAGTAAAATGAAAAGCACTATAAAGGAGATTAAAAAAAAAAAAAAAGTGCCAGTGAGGTGGGAAACCAGAAGTGTGGTATCCTAGAAGTCAAAGAAAAAAAAAGTTTGAAGAAGATATCAAATGCCACTGATCAAGTCAAGTCAAGGGGGGCCTGCACATTCACCTGTATGGAGGGAACTGGCTACTATGATAAGAACAATTTTGCTGACGTGGTCCAGGCAAAAGCCTGGCTTAAAAAAAGGTTTAGGGGAAATGGAGTAAGAGTAACTGGAGATAGAAAGAACTCCTCGTTCAAAGTTTGTTTCAAAGGGAAATAGAGAAATAGGAACTAGTGGGGAGTGGGGAGTCCAGATGAGAAAAAGCAGCATGTTTGTATATCGTCAAGAACGCTTCACTAAAACGGTAAAAACTGAGACCAGTGGGAAGGCCAGAGAGCTAGCCAATGTCATAGAGTAGCTGAGAAGGCAAGGGATCTAAGGCACAAGCAGAGAGTTTGCCCTTAAGTTTGAAAGTATACTCACCCCACTGTAAGCAGTGCATATCTCTGGGAGTTGGGATTTTAGATGTGCAGTGGAACTATCTTATTCACTTTACTATATTGATCTTTGTTTACAAGGAATATGTATTTGTCTAAATGATTCTTTTTAAAAAGCTCAAGACAGGATTTTAGGATGGTGGTGGCACCAGCTTAGTTTTTCAGCCTTTCCACATAAAAAGCACCCGGACAACAAAATCAAAATATGTGGACAACGTTAAGAAAAAAAATAGGTTACAAGGTAACCCCACAAACTCCCAATACTAACAGGTGTACAATAATGAGCTACCAAAAGCCACAGATTAAAGACAGAAGCAATTTGGGGGTGCGGGGGAAGGAGCTGACAAGACTATGACAGTGGTCCAACCAGGAGACGAAACCGGCCTGGAGAATAAAACGATGGCAGTGAGCAAGGAAAGGAGAGCCCAGAACATGAAACAGCTCAGTGGTAAAAGAAGCCACCTGCAATGAGGAGACACAGGACACTTGGGTTTGATCCCTGGGTTTGGAACGACTCCCTGGAGAAGGAAATAGCAACCTACTCCAGTATTCTTGCCTGGGAAATCCCATGGACAGAGGGCTACATTCCACGGGGTTGCAAAAGAGTCAGACTCAACTTAGCGACTAAATAACAAGCCTATTTTATAGGATGCTATAACAGGTCTAGGTGGTAGGAAAAAACAAATTTGGCTGGCCTACAGAACAACTAGTAGTAGTTTTAGAAATACAGATATAAACATCTGAGGCAATGATACAAATATAAAGTCAAAGAATAGATAAAGCAAGGAAAGAAAAAGACTGCAAACCACAATATTTAAGACTAAAGACGGAATAGGTAGAAAAGATGGAATGTTCAAGAGGTTAACATAGTGTCTTAACAGTCAAGAACAAAGACATCATGGTCAACAAAAAACAAAGGATGCAGAAAAATAAAACCAGGTTTTGGGAGCCAGGTGAAGGGTTATTTATTGACGGTCTGGGATGAAAAATCAGATTTTAACATGTAACAAAAAGAAGGATATAAAAATAAGTGGTAAAGCAGTGACTTGAAAGAAATGTATGAAAGGAAATCAGCAGCAAGTAATTCTCAGAGAACAGCCAAGTCTGGCAGCCTGTTTGCATACATGCATGAATCCTCACAAGAATTCTGAGATATACTCCCCATTTTACAATTGGGGAAACTTAAGTTACAACACAATTATATAAATTGTCCAAAGTCATACAATGTGTATACAAAATAATTAAATGACCTGAAAATTGGTCTCTAGGCGGAAAAGGAGTAAGATGATGGATAAAAACTAAAAACACAAATTGAGGAAAGAGGATTTAACTGATTTAACTTTATCCCAGGAGTATCCGACAAGATTATTTTTAAATTTTTACTTATAGACAAATGATGCTACTTCAGAGAACCTTTTGAGTTCAAACACTAGTCAAAAATAAAGGTTTATTTTTGAAGTATTGTAATAGAGAAGGATATAATAATCTCCTAAGCCTCGTATTAGACTTACTTATATCTGGGACTGTCTTGCCATCTATTAGAGAGCTTGGAAGCTTTCAAATGATTAACATTTAGGTGGAGAGATAAACAGAAGCTCTCTGAGTACAGGGCAGGGCAGTGGCAAGGAAGAAGGAAAGCTGTGTGAGCCTGGGTTAAATCACTAAATCCCTGACCCTCAGACTTATCTATGAAATGGAGATACCATCTCCCTTCACAGTGTAGTTGCGGTCTCAGGAGACATTCAACCAAAATGTCAGTTCCCTAATCCCCTTAAATATTTTGTTTGCTTTAAAAAAAAAAAAAATGTGGTTGCTAAACTAAGGACATTTTAAATATAGAACGTTAACATTTCCATTTAAAACAAAGTTTAAGAATATGCTCCCAGTTGATAACAGTAGCTAATTTCCTACTGGAAGACTACAGTGGCTCACTTTACATGATATATTCAAGTAACTTTTGAATTTCTTATAACAAACATATTATTTTTCCAACAAGAGAAATAATCAAGATGAGTGTTTACAGATGACATTAACTAGCCCTTAAGAAAAACTTGCACATCAAGATAGTCACTTCTCTGAAATAGCTGTAGAAACAGGGTAAAATGAAATGAAAAAATAAAGCAACAGCACACCTAAGCTACTATATGAATTTAAATTCTAATGTAATTTAAAAGATTTAATTTTCCAACTGACAACGTCAAGGACTTACAGCTAAGAAAGTTTAAAGGACTAACATGCCACTAAAGTCTGTATTAAAATGTACCCATCACACTGTAGCACAGAGGAAAGCCAGAATGAAACGTGACTTGTTTATCGATAATTGTGAAATAAATAATCTTTGAAAGCTATAACTGTGTAGGGTTTGTTTTTTTTCCCCAACAGTGAAGCAACAACTCCCATTAATTCAGCACTATGCATTTAAATCAAATAATGACACTCATTACTATAAGCTACAAGTAAACCACCAAACCAAAACTATCCCTACTATCTTTGGAATGCTGAAATGGATTTAATTTACTTCCTTGTCATTTGGATAAGAAGAGATGATAGACAACAGATTTAATGAATTCCACAGTCAAGAGGGGCTTCCCTGGTGGCTCAGATGGTAAAGAATCTGCCTGTAATGCAGAAGACCCAGGTTCGATCCCTGGGTAGAGAAGATCCCCTGGAGAAGGAAATGGCTACCCACTCCAGTATTCTTGCATAGAGAATTCCATGAACAGAGGAGCCTGGCAGGCTACAACAGTCTGTGGGGTTGCAGGAGTTGGACACAACCTAGCATCTGAGCAGTCAAGAGAGTAAATATTATTATCTTGTCATAAATACATTAGAAAAATCACTGTATGAAAATCATCAAATTTATAAACAAGCTCATCTTTCAGTATACAATTTCAAGTTGTGGCCTCCTTCCCTATGACAGTCTTCTTTTTTCTCTATCTCCTCTTCTGCCATTTTCTCTTCCAGAAGTTTTGGAAATAGTCAGGTGCAATTTAGTGCCAAGTGGCAGAACTAAGAAGCTAAGGAGGCAAGAAGCAGAGACTGGAGTGAACCAGGAGTTAAGTGAACCAGGCAGTTCTTGCATAGGGGCAACTAACGCAGAGTGACTGAGGAGATGTGCAGTGAGAACAAGGATGTGGCCACCTTGGTCAGTCAAAATACAGTACAAGATAAAGAACAGGGAAACAGCAAAGGGGAAAGGCTTAGAGTCAAGCAAACTGGCAGCAGCACTCCCAGGCCTGGGGCTGCGAGACTTGTATTCTTCATCTGAGCCCACAAAAATAGGGGAAGAAAAGTATTTTAAAAAACAAAGTGCACGTAACTTCAAAAGGCAGCAGAGTGGTATAAACACAAAAGAATAAAAGACCAGCATAAATCTCTCCCTGCACTAGTCTCAGCTCAGATACTCAATGTGTCTCAGCCATTAGCTACGGGTAAATTATTTAATCTGTGTCTACATTTCAGTGAGTAATTACTTTAGAACATATGATTAACAAAGTCTTTTCCAGATCTGAAGTTTCCTGAATCTAATGAATTTAACAATTTTTGTCACACAGGATGCAGGTACTTTCTATATGTTATTCCACAACAACAAGAGGACAACGTACCAGAATTTAAATAAGAGGATATAGAATCATAGTCCAGTATCCCTACAGACCACACTTCTCCATCATCTTTCATTAAATCCAAGAAACTAATTCCCAATCTTCTTTAAAATGATCCACAAATTATTAACAAAAAACAAGGGCTAAAATGTAAGACTTCGCTTTAAATACACTCAGCAGTGGGAAATTTGATCACCTGTCAATTTCACTAAGCTTCACTTCAGCTTCTTTCCACAGGACAAACTCTAATGCCATTATACTTTCTGTTTTTCAACACTCTAAGTTAGGTTTCTATTTGCTATATGTTTCATATCCCACTTGAGAAAGTACAGTCCAAAACTGGCAGAGAGCTGAACATGAATGAATCCAGGGGGTCATTTTATCAATGGGCTCTGCATAGAAAAACCAATCTAGCTGAGCGTCAGCTTTATTTATCACTTAAACTAAGTGCCACCTAGTGGCAAGGATTATATTTTATTAAATCCACTCAAGTCCTGTTCATCCAGCAAGTATTGTACAAACTAGCCAAGAGCAGTTGCTCCACAATTAGGCAACATAAGTAAAATACTGATCCAGTTCTCATGAAGCTTGCTGACAGATTAGATACAGAGAAAAAAAATAATACAGATATATTTACATACTTGCAGAAAGATGTCTGTTACAATATTATGTCAAATGTTACAAAAGTATGCAAAAATACTCTGTATTTACTTAAAAGCTGGTGAAAACAGACTCTCAGTTCTGTAGATGCTCTTACACCTGTTCACCTCACTCAGACTTTCCCATTTGTAAATACTCAGTTAGCTAGGTTTCAGTAGACCCTCTGGAGAAGGGAAAGGCTACCCACTCCAGTATCCTGGCCTGTAGAACTCCATGGACTGTATATTCCATGGGGCCACAAATAGTCAGACACAACAGAGTGACTTTCACTTTCTCCAGTTAGTGGGTAGATCAGGAGCTATGTACAGAACTATATAATTTTTTGCATGAAAAATTTCCTCATATTCAAACCAAAAGTTAAATGATTTGAAAAAGTATGCTGGACACTATGGAGACAATAAAAAGTTCAGGGGTTTCCGTGATGGGATAAGGGACGGAGAGAGAAATGGACAGGCAGGGCCCAAAGGATCTTACAGGGCAGTGAAACTACTCTGTGCTACTACATGGGAGACACATTTGTAGATATATTTGTCCAAGGGCTTCCCAGGTGGCTCAGTGGTAAAGAATCTGCCTGCCAATGCAGGAGCCACAGGAGATGCAGGTTCAATCCCTGGGCTGGGAAGATCCCCTGGATGAGGAAATAGCAATACACTCCAGAATCCCTGTGGGATAATCTCATGGACAGAGGAGCCTGACAAGCTACAATCCATGGGGTCGCAGAGTTGGACATGACTGAGCATGCATGCACGCACACACACACACACACACTTGTCCAAACCTACAGAATGTACCCCAATGTACAGTGAACCCCACTGTAAACTCTGGATTTGGGGAGATATAACATGTCAATGTAAATTCATCAAGTATAACAAATATATCACTCTATTGGGGGATACTGATAATAGAGGTGATTTGTGTGGGGGCAAGAAGTACACGGAAAATATTCCCCTCAATTTTGCTGTGAACCCAACTGCTAACTGCTGCTAAATCACACCAGTTGTGTCCGACTCTGTGAGACCCCATAGACGGCAGCCCACAAGGCTCCCCCGTGAACCTAAAACTACCCTTTAAAAAAAGTTCCATTTAAAAAAGAAAAAAGGAAAAAAAAAAAAAGCAATTCTCTGGTCCAGTTGTTAGAGGACTCAGCACTTGCACTGCTGAGAAACAGGTTTGATCCCTGATGGGGGATCTAAGATCCCACAAGCCATGCAGCACAGCCAAAATAAAAAGTACGCTGGAAAAATAAAGCAAGATCTTAAAGCAGCAGCACTTTTCTAAAAAGAGAATATACCCGTTTACAAAAGAATTCATTTATAATAATAAAAAATACCTGTAACACCGATTCCCTATTTTATAAGGCAACTAATATTGCAGTTATATAACACAATCTTTATCATGTAATAAAAAAAAAAATAGGGTTTCATAAAGCAATTGCATAAAGCTGTGCTTCCCTCATAACTTAGTTGGCAAAGAATCCGCCTGCAACGCAGGAGACCCTGGTTGCATTCCTGGGTCGGGAAAATCCGCTGGAGAAGGGATAGGCTACCCACTCCAGTATTCTTGGGTTTCCCTTGTGGTTCATCTGGTAAAGAATCCGCCTGCAATGTGGGAGACCTGGGTTCAATCCCTGGGTTGGGCAGATCCCCTGGAGAAGGGAAAGGCTACCCACTCCAGTATTCTGGCCTGGAGAATTCCATGGACTGTATAGTCTATGGGGTCGCAAACAGTCAGACATGACTGAGCAACTTTCATTTCAAAGAAATAAACATTTTTCCTAGTTATACAAACTTAGACAAAATTCTTATCCATTTATAACTCTAATTAACACATACACAAAAAACATTAGTTCTAGGGCTAAATTAAATATATTGAATATAGAAAACAAAGCATGGGTGGGGAATTTAAAGGGGTTAACTTGATTTTCTAGTGTATTCCATCTCACATCCAACTAGTGCAGCATTTTCACTGCAAGGCTTTTGCCACTTAGGATACCTAAGAAGCAGTCATTTCTTTTTGCTTTTGTAAACTTAAATAATTTCAATATTCCCAAAACTGTCATGAACTTACAACCTGACTGAAAAGTTGTCATGCTTATCACTCTGCATTGTCTAAACATAACAAACATACACAAACATTTATACAGGTAAGTAACTACAACCAATTATACAAACCAAGCCACAGTGCCCCCAATACTTGTTTTTTTTCCCCAGTAGTAAACTGTGTGCAGGAAATGCATTACCCTTTTCACACCATCAGGATATCATTTCACCTCCTGAAGCAGGAGCAGGCCTAATGAAGCGTAAATGATATCATGATGTTGTGCCAGGCCTACAGGGCATCCAGAACTGTGGGCAGGGTGTCTGAGAGATGCTAGCAATTGGACATTCAACATTCCTTCATCATTATGGCTGTCCAAGCAGAGACTAGAGTGCCTAGAAGCAGACCCCCAAAAGTTGGGGATTACTCCGTAACAACATGCATGGTCAAGCATTAATGTACCAAATATGTCTGCTCAAAATGCCAAGGAACATATTTCAAGGGCTGCGGTGCTCTACACTAAATACACTGCTCCTTTCTAAAACATGACCCACAAACCACAGGTTGCAAGATAAAAAGGTCCATCTTGAATCCTGACTGCAAAAGGTTACCAAAAGAAACTGATTACTATAATTAAAGTATTTGTACACAGAACTTTACGATTTACAAATCACTTACACATACACTGTTTTATCTGACACATATTTTACCTTACTTGATAGTCAGTGTGCCTCACCGATAAATACAACAAAAATATCATTCGTTATTTTATAGAGGTAGAATCTGAAGCTTGGAGAAATTATCTGTGAGTAATTTGTCTACAAAGCCTGAATTTTCCTGAAGATTATCAACTTACTTGGTTCAAAGACATGGATCCCCAAAAAAGCAGTCTACAGAGTCTTAAGGTTTAATATATGTCCCTACGCATCTAAGAAGTATTTAAAACACTTAAAAACGATGTAACCTTGTGAGAAACACTGAATAGTCAACTACACAAAAAAAAACAAAATACGATATTTAAGCCTGTCAGTTTGTACAAACAATACACTATTTTCTAATAATCCAAAGGAGCTTTTGCCTAAGAATTGTACTGCAATATTCTCAGGAGCTATATGGGCTGCCTTCAGCTGAAAATATCAATTCCTTTGGGTATTTCAGCAGCTAAGTTCCTTATGCAATCAACATATTCCCTGTACACATGAAATTCTGCTTACACGAACCATGTTGTATCAAGACTTCAAAGTCCTCCAAGTCCTTTGTCCAAAAAACTTTTTACTGAAGCCCCCATCATGTTCTAGACACTCTTTTGAGTATAAGAATATATTAAGAAAAAAAATTGTGTTATGACACTTCCAAGTGAATTACACCTGGTTCTGCATGAATACATGCAGAGGCACTGAACCCAGCCTGGTGAATCCAGTTAGAATATCCTCAGACCCAAATCTACTAACACCAGCACTTGTCAAGCACATGGATATATTAAACTGCTGATTGAGCCCAAGCAAGGAACTCCAAATTCTTAAATATGGCTGGAGAATTGACTATGAAGGGACAGAAAGGCAAACAGTCTCACTGAAGAAAAGGTAAATGAAATAATTATAGAGGCCCCTACATGCCATCCTAACATTTTTTTCAGCACCTGCTTTGTATCAAGTATCCTAAAATGTTTTATTGCATTTACTTTTCACAGCAACCCACTGAGCTAAAAATAATTACCTTGCAACTCACGGAGGAGGCAAGGAGAGGTGAAATCGCTTGTCAATCTTACTGAGGTTGTGGCAAAGACAAATTAGGAACCCAGTTCAGATTAAATCCTAAAAGTGAGCTCATAAACTCTGCACTCTGCTGCCTCTCTTAACAAAAGCTGCTAGGGGGAGCCATTGAAAGGTTTTTAAACTAAGGAGTGAAGTGATCAGATTCACTCCAGAAAGACTATGTGGAAGTTGGACACAGAGGGTGAGTCCACAAGCAGAAAGAGAAAGCTGCAATGTCTATAGTAAGATAGGTGAGAACGATGACAGCACGAACTGTGGCAGTGAGGATGAAAGAGACAGATTCAAGAGTTTTTCAGAAGAGAAAATTACAATGTAAAGGGTTAGTTTTAGAAAGAACACCTGGATTGCAGAACTAATCGGACATGACATCATCTACCAGGAACAGAGAAGCAACAGGTTTTGTTTGTTCAATAAATATCTACAGTGTCTCCCAAATGCAAAAGACTTTCCTAGGCCAAATGTCAAGTCCAAAATTAAGGTCCTGCTTGTTGGAAAATATTGAGAGTAAATGACAAAGTGTTAAAAAATATATCAGTTATACTGAAAATTAGTTGTTACTATTAACATTCTGGCCTAGAGTCTAATGAAAACGTTTTGTGCTACCATTTTAAAAAATTACCATGTGCGGAAAACAAATCAACAGAGGAAAAGCATCCCACAATTTTAAATGCGTTATTACATCTGAGTCTGACAGATCTTCAGTCTCTTACACAACACACACACACACCACCTTGTAATCTGTTTTACTTATCCATGTCCCTTTAAAAAAAAAAAAAAAGTATTGATTTTACTACCCAAACTATAGTACATATTCAGGGGTTTTTCATCCCACTATCACCACTGTGACTTCCCAAGAACTTAGTTCATAACCTTCTATGTAATTTTCTATAAAATATGACATACTTCACATCAGCTTATTTCAGTAAGAATTCCTAGATTTTTAGCCACACCTTTCATCCAAAGATGCTTTCTGCAAATCCTAAGGCACAGCAGTCCTGTGCAGATGTGGCAAGTTACTACAATTCCCATTTTACTACATAGTTAGGAAATTGGCCCAGGGGAAGCAGAGTAACTTGGAAATAATCACAAAGCCAGATGCCAAAAATAACAACTTTTAGTCAATCCATGAGAAAATACTGCCCCTAGTTGAAATAACATGAGATTTCGTATTAGGAGGAAGCAAAATATAAAATAATGTTTTAAAGCCAAGTCCTAGGTTCCTAAAATACATCTTTTAAAATGACCGAATACCACAATTAAGATTTGCAAGAACTTTCAAACACCAATTTCCCCCTAATACTTTGTCCATCAAGAGTGGCAAAGATTATTTAATGAATTATAGCTGTCAAGAGTGGCTTCCTCCTCTCCCCAAATTATTTTTTATCTTAGCCACTTAAGATACTGATAAAAATCTGCTGGTATAGAACAACAGGTAAGTTTTAAACTTATTTAAAAACCGTATGTTAGAATAGTTGTGAAAATACTCTGAGTGAGTCTCTCATACTTTTTCCTGAAAATATACTCTACAGACCCATCTGCAATTTGCATGCACAATAAATTTAAAGCTTTAATAGTCAATAATCTGAATGAAAGTTTCCCAATCACAACTCATGCTATATGTTTCTAAATATGCTGCTGTTTGATGTAATTTAATAAAAGTGCTGTTTTATTTGGTCACAAAATAAAGGTCTTACACAATTTAAAAACAAAAAACACAACTTGATCTTTTAAAGTTGCTTTTATGATGTTCTCATTCTTATCTGCACAAGTCAGAGCAAAATACCTTCCATTAATACACTTCATACTTTGCTTACAGTCAGAAACAACAGTGTGTGCTCAAGATTTTACCTTCCAAAGAATGAGTTCGCACTAGGAACAAATAAGGAAGACGAAATGATTGTTGGTGTTATGCACTCATGGAACCCAGACTGCAAATTTTCACACAAGCCTCTAGTATCAATAATGAAAGGTGATTTTCAATTAATTAAAATTAAACTAATTCAAACTAATTCTAATCATGGCCTTAAAAAAAAATGCTTTCCACAGCACCAATATTCCTCACACTTGTATATCCTCTACTAGTAGCACTTCTCCTGGTTTATAAATGAAAAGACACTCCAAATGACTTTATAGATAACATATCTTCTAAAGTAATGATCAACTAGTAGGTTGGGGGGGGAGGGGGGTCAGTGTCCAGAACTGTATATTCAGTCTAGTAACAATGCAAAATCTAATACCTATTATTTCAGCACCAGAATATTTAGGCAACATTTAAGTACACCAGACCATCTTCCCCCAACTCCCACAGAAAACTCCAAGCTTTTAATATTTCCATAACAGTAAGCACTCTGAACAAATTAAAGCTCTTTTAACACTAGAAGCCCTTTTACCTTAAAGATTATCACTTAAATGTCTTTAACTGCATTTGATGAATGCATTCCACAAGATTCTACAAGCAGTATTCATCAACCCAAATAGCACTCTTAAGCGCTTTCCTCATTTCAACTTCAAAGATGAGGCAGAAGGGCTGTCATAAATCTAGAGGCAAAAGCATATAACTGTAAACTATCTAAAATCTAAGAAAAGGTAAAACAGTTGTATCAAATTCCCAAGCAGCAAAATTCCCTTTTTCCCCGCAAAGTAGGAGTTTCTGGTAAAATAACTGAACTCTAAATCTAGAATCTTGAAAATGCTGAAATTCTCCACCCCAGCATTCACAAGTTTTTCAACACCAAAATGCACTCAACTGCTACGCACACACCAAATGAATATCCAACATGAAAACTGAAAGTATTCTCACACGTCAACAGAAAAATACACCTTGCGCCTCTACAACACCCTCAGCTAATCCAGACGCAAAGCTACAACAGCCGTCCTTGGCCTAGGCCGTCAGAAACCTAGCGGCGCGGATGGGGGGCGGGGGGGCGGCAATAATCAAGAGACCAAGGTCTTTTTCCAGTGATACTTTTTCCAAGCAAAACAACCAGGCGCCCAAAGAGACCGCGAAGAAAACTGCAGACACTGTAATCCCGAGAGAAAGGGATGGTAGGGAGGTGTGCACACAATCCCGAGAGAAAAGGGTGCCGGAGAGGAGGAGCGCCGAGGAAGAAACTAAGTATCCCCACGCAGCTTTGAGACCCACAAAAACAACAACAAACCGTAGGGTCTGTCTTCTCGTAGAAACACCAGATGGAGTCCCCGGGGCTGAGACAGTCCAGCGGACAAACACCGTGGGTAGTGGATAAATCAACCGACGATGGGAGGTGAAGGGGGTGCCAAGCAAATAAGCCACTGGATGGGGGAGACAAAGCCTCCGGGGGTAATCACGGACCAAGCAGAAAGGTGAGAGGGAAACGCTCGAAAGAAAGCAACCAAAATTGAAAGAAATCTAGTGCCTGGGCTGAGGCAGGTCACTCAGCTACCGAATAGAGAGGGGGACAACAAAGGGGTCCGGGAGAAAGGCCAGCTGAGGGGAGGAGAGGAGAAAGGATGCGGGGCGCGACGGGTCGGACAAAGCGCCCAGGGCGGCGAAACAAAGGGCCGGGGGCAGAGAGTAGCGGGGGGCAGCGGGTAAAGACAAAGCGCACGGGACTGGGGGCATCGGCCCGGCGAGACCGCGGCGACGGCCCCGAGGAACAAAGCTGCGCCGGGCTGGGAGGGAGGGCCGGCGATCGGCGGCGCGGAAGGCGCGCGGCGGGCACGGCGCCCGCGGGCCCCGCGCTCCCGGCCGCACTCACACCCGCACCCGCCGGCCTCGCCGCCGCCCGCCCTCACGCGCCGGAGCCCGAGCCACGGCGGCGCAGAGCGGGCAGCGCACGACCACACGCCGCCGCCGCCGCGCCCGGCGCACGCGACACCGCCCCCGCGGCTCCCGGACGCCAAGCGTGCCGCGGCCCTCGAACCCGCCGCCCGCCGCGGGCTGCTGGACGCCCGCAACTTTCCCGGTTCCCTGCGCTCGGATTCCCCAAGACTTACCCTGTCACAACAGGCGCCATCTTCCACAAACTCTCGCCAAAACTCCAACCCTCGCGAGATTCCCCCGACGCCTTCCCTGGTCCCTCTCCCCCGCCCCTTCCCTTTTTCCTCACTCCTCGATTCCACCCAGCCCCCGCGCTCCTTTTCCCCTCGCAGCAGCCGCAAAGAGCCAGACGCCTCGCGCCGCCAACAGCTTAGGGGATCCAGCTCGCTGCCTTCCCTGGAAACCTACCCAAGCGATGGAGCATGCGCAGGCGGCTCCTCCGCAGGCGAACCCTCCATCTGGTCCATGGGGAGCGCTCCGGTTATCCGGGTTTTGGGACGCGCCCTGAGGGACGTACGTGGAGACTGAGGAAAACCGGAGGGGATTACAAGGGGACGGGGAATGGAGGGGTCAGGAGGCGGAGCCCAGGGTAGAGAGGAGGGGTCCTGGGAAAATCTGCCGCGTTTCACAGGCCCAGATGAAACACCTCCTCAAATGGGTGTTTTCCAAGTGGCTTCCCGCTCCCTTTAGTTCCCAGCCCTTTTCATTCATTCACACGTTCATTGGACGCCTTCTTTATGGTAATGTCAGCGTTAGGTACTGGAGCTACAAAGATGCCTGGAGTTCGGAGGAGTAACAAACCAGGAACTTAGTTCATTCGACCCCCTGGGTAGCCACCAGAGCTCTGTAAATGAAAAACTTTTTTGAGGTTGAACTCTATTGCCTTAGCTTTCTTCTCCTTGGGTGTGAAATAAGGTCAGGCCAAGGCCTCTGGCAAAGTCACCACTACTGTGTCCACCTTGCATACAGACGCCGAAGCGCTGCGAAGCTTTCTCCAGAGGTGAAAAGTGTACTGTAATTGAAAGCCACCACTGCCCCAGCCAGCACATAACTCAGAGGTTCTGCCTGGGCAGGGAGCTACCTGTCGCATAAACCTCCCCAGGACCTCATCGCAGACCCAAGACGTCTGTGAACCCGGGTGGTATATGGGGACAGACTCTGACAAGGTCCTCCCAAGGGCCTGGCACAGTGGAGGACGCAGCTCGCTGCCCGAAGTGTATCTCAGGCGACCTAAACCGGGAAGCCCCCGAGCAAATTTGGCCCGTCTGGGCATACAAGAAAGGTGCAGGACTCGAACCCTACCCGTCCTCCCAGCCTGCAGCACCCTTTTCTTCCCCCCTCCCCGCTTTGCCCTTTCAATTCCTAGAGATTCCCAGATCCAGCACTGCCTCCCGCAGGGAGCCCCAAAACCCGGAGAACTGGAATCCACAGCCCGAAACCTGCTGAAGGCGCTGCAGGATTGGCGCGGCACGCGCGAGCGGCACTGCGCATGTGTCCAATGCGGGCAGCCCGGTCTCACGCTACACCTCCTTCCCACCGCCTTCCACTACTCGATTCAGACACAACACGGGCCGTGGGAAATTTCCTAAACCTCGCGAGAACGCGCCCACTGTTGTCTATGCTTTTGCCCCAAATCTCGCGGGGCCCAGGCGGGACAGGTGTTTGTCTAGTGCAGCTCCCGGCGCCGTTCGTGCCGCGCGTGCCCGGGCGGCGGGCGGGGTGGGAAGGAGCGGCTCGCCGAGGAGGCGGGGCTGGGGGGCGCGTGGCGGGGAGCGCAGGGCGGAGGGCGGCTGGGAGGGGCCCGACGTCTCGCACACACACGCCGCGTGACGCTTTGTGGAAGGAAAGTGGGGGTGGTGGAGGGGCGGATTCTAAAAGAAGGGGAAACCTGGAGATTAGAAACTCCTCCTGGTGCGGATGGTAAGAGGTCAGACTCGAGGGCAGGAGGAGCCCTAGGCCGCTCCCCGGGGAGGTTTCCTGTCGCCCTCCACGCGCCTGGTACTTTCCTAAAATGTGTTTGACGCCGCGCCCCCGGCCTCCGGGAGCTGACACCCCCAGTGTCGCGTTTGAGTCATGCCTCTGAGTCACCCAGTCTGGCCACCACTTTGCTTGCTTTTGGATTCCCTTAGCTACTCTCTACTAGCAGTTGGTTGTTTTCTTTCTGAGGTACCCGCTGGTCTTGCTTGTTAGCTAGGGAAAAGTGCTGCTCTCTGTGCTCTGACGTTGTACACTTGTATAGAGTTCGCCTCCCATTCAAGGACACCTTTAAAAATTTTCTTCCCCCTAATCTGTTTCAGGCTTCCCTGCTGGCTCAGACGGTAAATAATCAGCCTGCAATGCAGGAGACCCCCGTTGGATCCCTGAGTCGGAAAAGTCCCCTGGAGAAGGGAATAGCTACCCACTACAGAGTTCTTGCCTGGACAATCTCTTGGACAGAGGAGCCTGGAGGGCTGCAGTCCATGAGGTCGCAGACTCTAAACTCTTTTTAGCCTTTTGAAGTAATCCCTGTGTATTAGTTTCTGTTCCTTTTTTTTTCTTTTCTCCACTTATATGACTTACTGGTTTTGCTTTCCTTCACCTTTTTATGTGTTTGTTGAAATATTCATTTCGATTTTTGGATATCGTTTTACCAGGTGCTTTAGTCACAACTCTTTTAAGTGCATTCCTTCCTTTTGGATTATTTGTCCAGTGAATTCCTGTTTAGATTCTTCAATCAGGCACTTTTGAGATTGTCTTCGTGTGGGTTCTGTACCAGTCTAGACTGGCATTATCTCGGAACTGGTGTCTTAATGACATCATAGACCCACAAATGAAAAATTAAATTGAGTTTTTGAATTTGGGAAAACAGTGACTCCTCTCATACAGAGTTCATATTCTGCTAGTTATACCATAGACAAGAAATCAAGTTTTTGAATTGTTTTCAAGGTTATTAGTTGTGTGTGTGCATGCACATTTGCCTATTCCTTTGATTAAGTAGTTCACAAAGGGAAAGAGAAAATTTAAGAATCTTAAATGCAGTATCCCAGTGCAAAGCTAATTTGGATTAGGCTTGCTTCAAGAGAACAGTGCCCATGGGCACACATTCCTTCAAAGGAATCAAGCCTTTTTCCAAAGGAATCAAGCCTTTTTCCCAAGAACACATTACAGTCATGGTCTGGTCTGGGCTATTCATCTGATCTGGAACCATTGCCATCTAAGAGCCCTAGCCACAGAAAGCCGTGGTAACCATGGTAACTCAAATTACAACTCCCATTCACCCTAATACATGCTTTACCTGTATTCTTTCCTTGTCCTAGTAAATGATATTCCATCCTTCCATTTAAGCCAAGAACCCTGGAGTCATTCTCACTTTCTTTCTTTCTTACATCCAACATTCAACCTAACAAAATCTTGCTAGCTCCACCTTCAGAATAGACTCACAGTCCAAACACATCCACACCTCTATGGCAACCGGCCCAGTCTAACCCATCTCATCTCTCACCTGTTGTCAAGGAAGTCTAATAACTAGTTCTGCCTTCATCCATTTTGCCTTTTCTCAGTCTGTTCTCAGTAGACAATTCAGTGTAACTCTCTAGAACTCTCCAATGGCTTTCCTACTTTCCTATGAGGCCTACTGCCCAAACCCCATACCTCGACCTCGTCTCTTCCCCTTGCTCATTGAGCCCCAACCAGCATCGTTCCTTGTGTTCCTAGGATGCACCAGGCACACCCTCAACTTCTGTCTTTGCTCTTTTCCCTAGATGCCTTATAGATCCTTCCTTTACTGCTTTCAGGTCTTTGCTTAAATGTCACCTGCTCAGAGAGCCCTTCCATGACCACCCTTCACAAAAGTAACTCTTGTTACTCCCTGTTCCCTCTCTCTTTATTTTTCCCATGATCCTATTGTAAACTAACATACCATACATCAGATCTGTGTATTGTGTCTATTATCTGCCTACCTCCCCCCATTACAATCTTAATGTGAGCAGGGACTTTATTCTATTTTGTTTATTGTTCATACCTCAGCCATCAGAACAATGCCTGCTGCAGGATAGATGCTCAGTAAGTATTTGTAGAATGAATAGGATGTCTTCCACTTCTAGAACAGATTAGAAATTATTCTAAAGACTCACTAAGCCTTCCAGACTTTAAAAGAATATCGAGGCTAGACCAGTAGCAAATACCCCAGTGCCATCTTGCCTGGGGAAGGCCTATAGAGCAAACACCTGTGTTAACTTTTTGCAAAAAACAATTCTTACTCTTGAGTTAGGCCAGTAGTTGTGCCTACACTTCCGTAAAGTGTTTCCTTTACTCTCCATTTTAGCTTCCCTCATAGCTCAGTCAGTAAAGAATCTGCCTGCAATGCAGGAGACCTGGGTTTAATTCCTGGGTCAGGAAGATTTCCTGGAGAAGGAAATGGCAACCCACTTCAGTATTCTTGCCTGGAGAATCCCACGGATAGAGGAACCTAGCAGGCTACAGTCCGTGGGGTCGCAAGAGTCAGACACAACTTAGCGACTAAACCACCACCACCACCACCAGGAAAGAAAACACTATTGGCAGGATATAAATACGCATTCTCATCTGTTGCTAGTGGAGTGAAAATGGGTATGCCATGCTAAGTCACTTCAGTCACGTCCGACTCTGTGTGATCCTATGAACTGTAGCCCATCAGGCTCCTCTGTCCATGGGATTCTCCAGGCAAGAATATTAGAGTGGATTGCCATTCCCTTCTCCAGAGGATCTTCCCACCCAGGGATCAAACAGACATGTCTTATGTCTAACTTGCGTTGGCAGGCGGGTTCTTTACCACTAGCACCACCTGGGAATCATAATCTTTATGAAAACCATTTTGATAAAACTTATCTCTACCTATTAATCCTACAACTCTGTTTCTAGAAATCTGTCTTATGAATATATTCACATTTGTGAAATTACCTGTACATATAGTATAGCATTGGTCTTCCCTTGTGGCTCAGCTGGTAAAGAATCCGCCTGCAATGTGGGAGACCTGGGTTCGATCCCTGGGTTGAGAAGATCCCCTGGAGAAGGGAAAGGCTACCTACTCCAGTATTCTGGCCTGGAAAATTCCATGGACTCGTCCATGGGGTCGAAAACAGTCGGACACAACTGAGTGAATTTCACTTTCACTTTCATAGTGTAGCATTAGTGATGGTAGAGAATACCTTAACAATCTAAATGTCGATCAAGAGGTGTCTTATTTATTTAAAAATATATATGTATATTCATAGAATCAAATAGTATTCATTTGTTAATAAGCAGAGGGTGCTTTTATGTACTTACATGGAAGGATCACAAAGTTTAAAAAAACAAGGTGCAAAATAATTATAGGTAAATAATACTTATTTGCCTATATGTATCTAAAAGGATTCTGGAAGGATACACGAGAAACTAATAATGACTGCTTCGCTGTAAGGAATTCAACTGTTGGAGGATATAGCTGAAGAGGTGGCTTATCTTGGATCCTTTGAATTTTGTAGAAGCACACATATATTTTTTTTCAAAATATAAAACATTTTTAAAGGGGGGAATGAAAGGGAATAAATGTGCAAGAAGAAAAAAATGATCAAAGTGTTTTCTTTTTCCCACCTGCTAGAAAATTATTTTCTAAAAGATGTGATGTATATGATAATAATACCACCTCAGTAGAATTAAGAACTGCAGAACTGTCAGGACTTAATCCCGGTCATCTGGTAGCATTGAGTCCATTCAAGCAGCAAGTTCAGAGTCCCTACTGCTCCATGTCAGATATCATCTTTCATGGTTTACAAAGATGGGTAGTACAGAGACTTCAGGGGACCCCCCAGGTAATAGAGTACACAGACCAGTTGCAGGGTAATTTTAGGGTGGAGGCATGAGTTTAATCGCATTGGGGTACAGAGGAAGAAGCACCTAACTCTTGCCTGATGGGCCCAGGGAAACCTTGCAGAGATGACTTTTGAGCTAAATCTTAGTGGAGTGGGAGTTCAGAAGACAGTAAGAGGAGGAAGCATAAGAAGCACAGGAAACAGCATGTTCAGGCTCTGAGGTGTGAAAGAGCATCTTGTATTCAGGGGAACTCCAGGTGCTGCATGTAGAAGCGGGGGTAGACAACCTAGGCAGGGTAACTAGAAGGACCTGGTAAAAAGGTGGTCCTCACAAGTTGGTGGGTTCCACTCCCTAAGACTCTGAATGAGTAAATCTGTGCTGGAGCCCAGGAATAGGCATTTCTAAGAAGACTGATCAGGGATTCTGGTGCAAATTGTCCATGAATCAAGCTTTGAGAATCTTTGTTGTAGGAGTTAGATGTAACCTTTCTTCAGGAGTTTCACAGTAAAGGGAGCAATGGCATATAGTTTCTTGGTTAAAAACAATAAATGAAATATTTAAATATTAATAAGTTTGGGGGCTTCAGTATATATCCCCCTGGAAGAGGGCATGGCAACCCACTCCAGTGTTCTTGCCTGGAGAATCCCCATGTACAGAGGAACCTGGTGGGCTGCAGTCCGTGGGGTCGACTGAGCAACTAAGCACTGCATAGCACAGTACCAGTATATATCCAGTAGATGCGTGAAGCAAATAGTGGCAATGAGATGAACACATTTGTGAAAGGATCGTGTTTTGCTCTGGTGGTTTAAACATAGCAGATGTTTCAACATTGCTTTCATTCTAAGGTTAAGTTACACCAACTCATATTAATGAGACACACCAGAACACTGAAAATTTTACTAGGCAGCCCCATGATGGAGAATACTGGTTCTACCCCCACATTGCATGGGTTCCAACTGTAGAACCTGAGACAAGCTATTTAACCTAGCAATACCTCAGTTTCCTTGCCCGTAAAATAGAGAATAGCAACTAATTCATAGGGTTGTCATGAGGATTCAAAGTGTTAGTTCTGTTGAAAGCACATAGAAAGATACCTGTAACATAGTTGCTATAGTAGTGTTCATTTTTATCACTGTTATTTTTTATTTAATAAATACATAAAATGCCTTCATCTCATGAAAATTGTTGTGAAGCATATCAAATTGTCTTTAATGCTTCAATAATCAATGTTAATATAGCCAAACATAGAGATGATTTTATCCAGATTGATGTTAATTCATTTAACATACCCATTCAGAAATGGCAATGTCATCATTATTATTTAATTTCTAAAAGATTCACATGTTCAAAAAGGTTAAGAAACCTGCTGTAAAATGCCAACAAGAGCCTCTGAGGATGTAAAGCAGGGCTTGATGTGATCAGATTGTGGAGAGGCTGTGTGCCTAAGAAAATCTTCCTAATAACTCTTATTAGAAATTGAAAGCCTTTTGCTTCACAGAAGTCTCTTAACTCATGATTTTCATTCATCCTGATGCCTCCCTTTTTAATGAAAGTATCCCTTTCATTTTCTACTGCGTCCTAGTTAAGGTTAATAAAATGTATATGAGATTGAAAAAGTTTATTTTCCTTAAAGACTATGTAAGTCTATAAGGAAAATGAACTCTAATTCTAGAATTAAAAGAAATAAAGAGATCACTGAAAGTAAGTCACAGAACAGGCTTCAGGAAGGTGAACTTGAGAAACAAAAATAAATATTTACCCTTTGCTTTCCAATTGTGTTTGATTTTATACAGGATTCTTTGGCCCTGAGAATTTTCTTTCTTTTTTCTTTCTTTTTAGGTCCAAGTAAAGCAAAGCTTGAGGAGCGCATGACAACCACTCCAGTATTCTTGCCTGGTGGAGAATCCCATGGACAAGGAGCCTGGCAGGCTACAGTCCAAAGGGTCCCAAAGAGTCCCAGACACGACTAAAGTGACTTAGGATGCTTTCACACAAACAAGCTTAACATATGCAGCACTTCAGGAAGGCGAAAGAAGAAAAATGATAAACCATTTACTCTAATGATGTGAAATGCAAATGGAATCAAATATACCTTTGGTAAGAAGAATGTGTACAGGTCATATAATTTCTTTTTCTTTTTATAACATAAACAAGATAAAGCAAGTTAACACTACCTATGCAGGGACTTCCCTGGTGGTCCGCTGGCTAAGCCTCCAGGCTCCAATACAGGTTTGATCCCTGGTCAGGAAACTAGATGCCACATGCCGCAACTAAAGATCCCGCATGCCACAACTAAGACCTCGCACAGTCAAGTAAGTAAATACTTTAAAAAAGAAAAGAAGAAAGAAAAAAAAACTACACAAAAAGTAACACCACTATATGATTTGTAAAATTCTAGTTGTGAAAGTTGCTTAGTCCTGTCCAACTCTTTGCAACTCCATTGGCCACCTGATGCAAACAAAGAACTGACTCACTGGAAAAGACCCTGATGCTGGGAAAGATTGAAGGAGGGAGGAGAAGGGGCTGACAGAGAACGAGATGGTTGGATGGCATCACTGACTCAATGGACGTGAGTTTGAGTAAACTCCGGGAGTTGGTGATGGACAGGGAAGCCTGGTGTGCTGCAGTCTATGGGGTCGCAAAGAGTCAGACACAACTGAGTGACTGAACTGAACTGAGTTGTGAAAAGTGAAAGTCAAAGTCGCTCAGTCATGTCCGACTCTGTGACCCCGTGGACTTTACAGTCCATGGAATTCTCCAGGTCAGAATACTGGAGTGGGTAGCCTTTCTCCAGGGCATCTTCCCAACCCAGGGATCCATTCCAGATGGATTCCTTACCAGCTGAGCCACAGTTGCCGCTGCTGCTGCTGCCGCCAAGTCGCTTCAGTTGTGTCTGACTCTGTGCGACCCCATAGACGGTAGCCCACCGGGCTCCCCCATCCCTGGGATTCTCCAGGCAAGGATACTGGAGTGGGTTGCCATTTCCAAGAATGTATTTGAGTTTTGATTTTCTAAATGTTCTGCTTTGTTATATATCTTATATTGTGGTTTTTGATTCCATGTTGAATCAATGTTGAACAGTCATAATCAGCAAAACAGCTGGGGTAGAAAGGAAAAAAGCTTTGGACTAACTCCGTCATTGAGTCCTACCTCCACCACTAGCCAGCTAGCTAACTTTGGGCAAGCTAACTTTTCCTTATGTGCAAATGGGGGAATGTAAAACCTATGGCTCACAACTATTTTGAAAATTATTTGAGATATTACATGAAATAACTGGGGACGTAGTAAGTACTCAGTAAATGCTGTTTCTTTAGGAAATTCTACCACCCATGACTGCTCAATTTTCTTTTATATTAGATGGACTAAGACTCTCTGCCTTAGAGATTTGTTGTACAAATCAAATCAGGTAATTATATAGATAATTAAATGGCAAGAATTATCTTTAAATAAGTTTATTGTATTTATTTGGGTTGGCACATTTATTTGTAAAAATTTGAGTATGGTTTTATAGCAAATCAATAGGGCAGAAAAAGACCCCTACATTTTCTCCCCTGGCCTGAGTTACTATTAACCTGGGGCATAAATGACCTTTAAAAGTTTTTCAAAGAAAGCCTACTCAAAGGGTTTACTCTTTGTATCTGTGTTGTTTTGTGTCAGAGATAGTGTAATGATAAGTATCAACTTGCAGATATGACCTTTGTGGCTAGCACCCTTGTCCAAAATAGACTACGGACCAAGATCAACTTTGGAAACAGTCTATTAAACAACCACTGACAAATAGTGAAAGATACCAAACAATTACCATCTCCTGAAATACCTAGCTCTGTCAAAGACAATGGAGAATCCCCGTGAACATCATAATGAGAGTTGTACATTGTCACTTTAAAAATTGCCATTATGTCAGTATGTTGATATTTTTTATTTTAATTAAAAAAATTTAATTGTCATTATGTCAACAAATGGAAATTAAAGAAGTAACCTTGTGAAATGACTGCAGGAAAAAAAAATAAGAATTTTTAAGTAAGCTATCAATAAATATTGAGTACAAATTTAATTCAGTGCAATAGGAGAAATAGAAAAGTTTCATCTCAGTCTCATATTGATGTATTTAATTTCTGAACTGCATTAGAGAACTCTATGTAAAGGAATCCTTAACAACTCCTTGTCACATATTGGGGCTTCCGTGGAGGCTCAGACGGTACAGAATCTGGCTGCAGTGCAGGAGACCCAGGTTTGTCCCTGGGTTGAGAAGATCCCGTGGAGAAGGGAATGGTTACTCACTCCAGTATTCATGCCTGGAGAATTCTATGGAAAGAGGAGCCTGGGGGATTCCCATATTCCAACTGGTATTGTCCTACGTGTACTTTTTTCTCTCTTAAATGGTTATTTGACAAAATTCTACCCTGATTAGCATTCTGTGGAAGGTAAAATAAATTGTATCAAGGTGTTACTAATATAGTATCCCACTAGTGGAAAAAAACATTTCTCAAGATCTTAGCTGCAAATTGCCTCCCATCTAAGTACTTTGAGAAGATTTGGAAATTTATGCTTTTTTTTTTTCCTTTCTCCCAGCTTTCAAAACCCTTGGCTTAAATTCTACCCTCAGAATTACTTCTGACTTCAGTGAGAGTTATAAACTATCGTTTGGGAGGAACATTTGGCTCTTGCTTTTTCAAGTCTAAAGTTCTCCAGAAATGTTCTTATGAAATGTGAATCTGATTTTCATCATGCAGTTTTACCTACATAGCATCATATTTTCCTTCACCAGCAAACACTAAGTATTTTATTTTTAACTAGCAAGGCTATATCTTTATTTGCATGGTACTTTCCAAGTTTCCAAAATAGGAAACAAATCACAGAATCTAGGCCAAAGAAAAGGACTTAAGAACTGAAAGAAAACTTCTGAAAAACAGATTACATGCAGAAGTACTCAGTTTTATAAAACAGAGGATTTTTTAAAAGTCATATGCCAATCTAACATGCAGCAGAGCCGCTTTCTGTTTAAAGGGATACTGTGATATGCAGTTTGTGAAATGTCAATAATATGATTAAGTCTACACCATCCCAAGCCTTCTGACAAACATTGTCTCAGTCAGTCCTCAGGACAAAGCCGCAGATAGGCTCTCTGAGTGATGAGACTCAGAGAGCTTCACTTGCACAAGTTATACTTCTAGAAGTGGAATACATGCTTGAGAGGTTTGTTTGGGCTTTTTTGCTACAGAAATTTAAATTATTTTATTATTACAATCTGATAGAGAATATATTGTGTCATATACTCAGAGGAGAAGGGGATGACAGAGGATGAGATGGTTGGATGGCATCACCAACTCAATGGACATGAGTTTGAGTGAACTCTGGGAGTTGGTGATGGACAGGGAGGCCTGGCATGCTGCTGTTCATGGGGTTGCAAAGAGTCGGACATGACTGAGCGACTGAACTGAACCGAATACTCAGAGTATCAGATTATAATTTTAAAAGTTATTTATAAAAATATAAATTCTAAAGAATGCAAAAGATTTATTTTTAAAAAGCCAGTAATATTACATATATATGTGTGTGTCTGTGTGTAAATCAGTCATATGAACTAGTAACAGTGAGTGGCTAAGGATAGGTAGCTTAGACAGAGAGAAGACGTAATACTCTTGTGGATTTTTTTGCCATATTATTTTAAAAAATAATTCACCAAGGACCTCACAATAAAAGAAGCCTACAATCCCTAAATATAAACACATAAATGCTCCACTGAATTCCAGCAAACACTGAACAAAGTAGGAATAGAAGGGAGCTTCCTCAACCTGATAAAGGCATCTATGAAAAATCCAGAATCAATGTCATTTTTAAACATAAAAGATTTATATTTTCCCAAAGATTATATTTTCCCACTAACATGAGTAAGAAGACAAAGACTTCCATCAGGATCACTTGTATTCAACCTTGTACTGGAGATGCTACCCAAGCAATTTGGCAAGAAAATTAAATAAAGGGTATCCAGGTTGAAAAGAAGAATGAAAAATGTCTCTGTTTGCAAATGATAGGACTGTATATACAGAGAATTCTAAGGATTCCACTAAAAATGCATTAGAACTAATATATAAGTTTAGCAAGTTTGCAGGATACAAAGTCAGTATTCAAAAATCAGTTGCCTTTCTGGGACTTCTCTGGTAGTCCAGCAGCAAAGACTCTGTGCTCCCAATGCAGGGAGCCTGGGTCAGGCCCCTGGTCAGGGAACTAGATACCACATGCCAAGACCTGGCACAGCCAAATAAATAAAATATTTTAAAAATGATTGACAGACGGTAAAGAATATTAAAAAATCAATTGAGACAAAGATTCCATTAGCATTCAAAAGAGTAAAATACTTAGGAATAAATTTAACAGAAAGAAAGCTGTTCTTATACTCTGAAAACTATAAAATATTATAAAAAGATAATTTTAAAGATCTAAATAAGTAAATGGAAATCCATGTTCATGGATTGAATTTGATGTGTAGAATCAACAAAATCACTATCAAAATTCCAACTGTACAGTTTGCAGAAATGGACAAGTTGTTCCTAAAATTCACATGAAGATTTAAGGAACCCAGAATAGCCAAACCAATATTGGAAAAGAAAAACAGAGGTGGAGCAGTTATGCTTCCCCTTTTCAAAACTCACTACAAGACTGTAGTAATCAAGGCTGTGTGGTGCATGTATAAGGTAGACATATAGTTCACTGGAGTAGAATTCAGAGTCTAGACATAAACCCTCACATGTGTGGTCAGTTGATTTCCATCAAGAGTATGAAAACAATTCAGTGGGGAAAACATAGCCTTCAACAAATGGTGCTGGGACAACTGGCTATCCATATGCAAAATAATGAACTTGGGTTCTGAACTTTACAACATATATTACAATTACCTTAAAATGGATCATAGACGTAAATGTAAAAACTAAAACCATAGAACTCTTAAAGGAAAGCATATATCTTCATGAACTTGGATTAGCAATGGTTTCTTAGATATGACACCAAAAAGCACAAGCACAACAACAGCAACAAAAATAAATTGTCCTTCATTAAAATTAAACTTTTGTACTTCAGAGCACACTCTCAAGAAAGTGAAAAAAACACCCCATAGAATGGGAGAGAATATTTGCAAAACATTTATCTGATAAGGACTAATATCTGAAATATATAAAGAATTCTTAAAACTGAGTAATAGGATAACCTATAATAGAAAAGAATACTAAAAAACAATGCATATATGTATGAAAACTGAGTCCATTTGCTGTACAGCCGAGATTGGCACAACATTGTAAATCAACTGTACTTTTAAAAAATTGAATAATAAAAACAGAAATAACCCAATTTAAAAATGGGCAAAGGAGCTAAATAGATATTTCTTCAAATAAGACATGCAAATGGCCAGTAAGCACATGGAAAAATATTCAACATCATTAAGTATCAGAAAAATGCAGATCAAAACCACAATGAAATACGATTTCATGCCCATCAGGATGGCAACAATCAAGAAGACAGATAATGGTATGTTGTCAAGGATATAGAAAAATTGAAACCCTTAGGCTTTGGTGGTAGGAATGTAAACTAAAGAAGGCATTTTGAAAAACAGTCTGACAGTTCCTCAAAAGGTTAAAGATAGAGTTACCATATGACCGGCGATTCTCCTAGGTATATACCAAAGAGAACTGAAAAACATGTCCAAACAAAAACTTGTCCATGTATGGTCAGGGCAGCATTATTTATAACAGGTAAAAAGTAGGAAAAAAAAACAAATGTCCATTAACTGATGCATGGATAAATAAAATTTCATGTATCTATAAGATGGAACATTATTAGGCCATAAAAAGAAATGAAATACTGATACATGATGCAATGTGAATAAACCTTAAAAACATGCTATATGAAAGGAACAAGTCACAAAAGGCCCCATATCGTATGATTCTGTGTATGTCAACTATCTTGAATAGACAAAACTACAAAGATAGAAAGTAAATTAATGGTTGCCTCGGTCTAGAGAGTATAGGGTGGGGTGTGTTGTGAGTGACTGCTAAAAGTTATAGGACTTCTTTTGGAATGATGAAAATGTTCTAAACTTGATTGTGGTGATTGTTGCACAACTTTGTGAACAGACTAAAAACCATCCACTGAGCAACTGAACCGGACTGATTGAATGTACGTACGCTAGCATGAATTATATCCCAATAAAGCTGTTAACAAAAAAAGCAGAAAAAAAACTAAAATTTAATTGTATTCAATTAGAGCCAGCTTCCCTTGTGGAAATTCCCTGGAGAATTCTATGGCCTGTGTGACTTTCACTTTCAATTAGATGCTTTAAAAGTCCATATGATCATAACCTTTACCTTATTCATGTGTGTGCTTAGTCGGTCAGTCGTGTCCGACTGTTTGTGACCCCATGGATTGCAGCCTGCCAGGCTCCTCTGTCCATGGGGATTCTCCAGGTAAGAATACTGGAGTGGGTTGCCACGCCCTGCTCCAGGGGATCTTCCTGACCCAGGGATCGAACCCAGGTCTCCCACATTGCAGGATTCTTTACCATTTGAGCCACCAGGGAAGCCCAAGACAACTGGAGTGGGTAGCCTATCCCTTCTCCAGGGAAACTTCCTGACCCAGAAATCGAACTGGGGTTCTTCCGCATTGCAGGCAGAGTGAGCTATGTGGACAAATAACTAATAATCTCCATAGAATAGTCATCACTATGTCAGTTGATTGACCCTCTAGCTTCATAGTAGGTTTGAGATTATATTTGTGTCAAGGGTGATGGTCCTTAACATTGCATAAGTGAACTGACCTCGCTTTTTTGTTTGTTTTTGGTCTCATCTCATGGCATGTGAAACTTCCCCGACCTGGGATCCAACCAGAGCTCCCTGCAGTAGGAGCACAGAATCTTAACTATTGAACCACCAGAGAAGTCCTCAGTTGCCTCCTTATAGCCTCTACTCCACCAAATACCCTTCAAGGCCCTGATGACTCAATTGATCCTATTCTACTTTCATCTTATTGAATCTATTCCTCTGTTGTCCATTGATTCAAAAAGAAACATTTCCTGAACACCTCCTATGAGCCCAGCAGTCTTCTAAGCTCCCGTGAAGACTGGTTTGAGCAAGTAAGACAAGATCACTGCCCTCAGGGAACTTGAGTTCAAAGATGGAGACTTAGATAATAAAAGAGTAAACAAACTAATGGGACTTCCCAGGTGGCTGTCTGCCTTCAACGTGAGAGACTTTTGTTCGATCCCTGGGTCAGGAAGATCCCTGGGAGGAGGAAACGGTAAACCACTCCAGTATTTTTGCTGGGAAAATCCCAGAGGAGCCTGGCGGGATATAGTACACAGGGTCACAAAGAATAGGACACGACTGAGCAACTGAGCACAAAACAAACAAATAAGGAGGACCATTTTAAACAATGATGAAAGCTAGGCTAAAAATTAAATAGGAGTGAAAAATGCTAAGAGGAAAGGGAAGTTGATTTTATTTAGATCAACTGCACTCTTAATGGTAAATTCCTTTCATTGTACTTAAACTGCTCGGAAGTACTTTAATTGTGTAATTCTCTTTAAAAGCTTTTCAAACAATACAAGTAGAGAGCAACAACCTTTACAGTTTTAAGTTCATTCTTTAGACTCTAGCAGGATGTGGATACTGAGGCCTTTCAAAAGTATAGACTTGGATATTTCTACCTTTCTTTGGTAAAGTTTACATAGAAAAAGGAAAGTGATGAGCATTCACATTCTGAATGCCTATTAAAAATGGACAAGTCTTCTTAACATCTATTCATGTTTATAATCCATCTCCCCACAGCCCCACCCAACCCTCCCACCCAGTGCTGGGAGTTAGATGTTTTTATCTGTATTTCACAGGTGAAGGAAGTGTTTTAACCAAGAACACCGAGGTCAGAAGTGGACAAACCAGTTTCCATGCCATCTTTTTGCCTCCAAGTCAAGAACCCTTTTGCTTATACCAGGTAACCTATAATTTCATGCCATTCCTGCTCTTCCAAAAACCTTGCTTCTTCATTAAGAGGTTTTCAGTAAAAAAAAAAAAATACTGTGAAGGGAGTTGGTGTATGTTTAAGTTTGGCCTAAGTGTTTCAGCTTCATTAAAAAAATCACAATATGTAACTTCCCATTTCATTTCGCCTGTTTGGTCACATATTATGAGAGCTAATATTCAGAAATATCTGTTTGTAAGAGGAGTGATTACTACACTATTTTAAAAGCCCATCTTAACTGTCTTTTCTGAGAAGTGGCTTGCTGTTTACCAGGATAATGCAATTCCTGTTTGTATATTATAAAATTAGTAGAGTTTATATGAAGAAAATCTTTTTCTTTTGTTCTACCCCATGAAATGATGCCTTTTCATGATGATTAAAAGCAAGACAGCCTAAAATGCTATATTAGTTCACAAAAATTTCTCAGAATGATATATTAAAACTGAAACTGAAACTGTTATGGAGGTGGTAAAATCTACTCACATTCAATTACCTTTGGGCAAAAAAAAAAAAAATAGATACCCTCAGTATCTGCAGTATCTGTACTATGTGTTAATAATGGTGATGACACTAGCATGAAACTCAGGGTGAATCCTCTAGATAAGGGTGCTCTTCTAAACAGAAGAGTTCCTTAGAAGAGTGGATAAATATGTATACCCTTACAGTTGACTAAGGTGTAAAATGAGACACACTCAAGATGTTATACTAAATTTTGCCTAGAACATAGGAATCATTTTGAAATGTGACTGGTTTTCAGCTTCTTAGCTGACTTTCCCTCCCCTGCCCTGTCCCTAAATAGTTTATTTTTTTGAGGAATACAATATTTATTTCACAGTCTTTTTCCTATTTTGGAGTTCTTTTCTTTCATTTTTTTGGCCCTGGAGGGAAATACGATGTTTCTTCAGGTCAGGTTGCATATTATGAGATAATAATACAGCTTTCTCTGTCTTATGCTTTACCCTAGGAGTTTAGATTTTAAATACCTCTAAAATGATTAGTCTTAATTCTTCTTCAATAGATTTGACAGATTAACTTCTTTAATGGTTTTAATTTGTATTTCAGTAACTGCAGTGGTCTTCCTGTCTCTAAAATGTGAATTTTCCTGACTTGGTGACATTTTTTGGTGTTGATCTTTGTTGTTCTCCCCATGATGCCCTCCCACCCTGCATCGGCCTCCACTGTTAATAATCACCTAACTAATGTGTTAAAGGAGAAGGAAATGGCAACCCACTCCAGTGTTCTTGCCTGGAGAATCCCAGGCCTCGTGGGCTGCCGTCTATGGGGTCGCACAGAGTCAGACATGACTGAAGCGACTTAGCAGCAATGTGTTAAAACAACAGACTTGTCAGGCATACTGCTTCAAACTTTCTAGTTTTATATAAGAAGTTCCTTTTTAATACCTCTATTTATTCTTCATTCACTGTAAAAGGCTTCGTTTCTTTTGGAGGCACACAACTAGTCTGGAGTTCAGCTTTGTCCATCTCATATAAATCCCCTATAGGGTTAGTAAAACTGCAACCCATAATCCCTTCTTTAAAAAAGTGCAGTGATTATTTGTGCTTATGTTAGTTCCAAATATTACAATAGTTTCTGGATTTTTGCCACATTCCTCTCTAGATAGTCATTTGGGAGACTTTGTTTATAATATGTGTTTTGAATGAAATTTAAAAATTCCAGGACCACAGGATGCAAGACCCAGTTGTGGGCTAAACTTAATTTTTGCATTTTTTTCAGAGAGGCCTTACTTAGATTACAACAATAGCAAACATTGAATAGAAAATGAGAGAAGGTATGTTTTCTCCAGGGATTAGTGTTTTAAAGAATATAAGAGAAAGCACGGTATTTCCAAGGATTAGGGAATGTTTTCAAAGCGGCCTGTAGCATTCAGTTGGTGGTTTAGGTAAATTAAAACATTAAGCTGTTTCATGGATATCAGAAGAAATGTTTTCTTCAGTGATTGTGCTAATTGTGATTTTAAAATCACAAACAAAACGTTACATTTTAAATAGCACCCCTCCCCCCAAAAAGTAGTTAAATTCTTCAGGATTTTTTTTTTTTTAACAATTTAAGGCAATGTTAAAAATATATAAGCTCCTCTGGGACTTTTTCCTTCTAATAAATTTTATTTTTTCCCCTCATAGTCTGCTTATTTTAGAAGCTGATGCTTATTAAAGAACCCTCAGATTTTTTGACCAAATGAATTGATTTTTTTTTAATGTAAATTAAGGTTTTTTGTATCTGATTACAGCTTCATGCAGTTTTTTAACTTTACAAAGTCTACCCTTTGTAAAGTTAAAAAACTTCATAACCTGGTGTGTCTGACTGTTCTTTGCTGTTCTTTTGCCTGTTACCCCTTGGATAGCTCCTTTTATTTTCCCCCTTAGGTTTTTTTTTTTTTTTTAACCTATTTTTAAACTTGTTATTTTGTATTGGACTATTAACAATGTTGTGATAGTTTCAGGTGGACAGCAAAGGATGTATCTATTCTCCCCCAAACTCCCCTCCCATCTAGGTTGCCAAGTAACATTGAGCAGAGTTCCCTATTCTATACAGTAGGATCTTGCTGTCATCCATTTTAAATATAGCAGCATGTACATGTTGATCCCAAGCTCCCTACCTGTTTCTTCTCCCCATACGTCTCCCTGGCAACCATAGTTTGTTCTCTAAGTCTGTGAGTCTGTTTGTAAGTTTATTTGTATCATTTCTTTTTAGATTCTGCATATAGGGGATGTCATACAATGTTTCTCCTTCTCTAATTTATTTCACTCAGTATAACAGTCTTTAGGTCCACTGAATATATCCTTTTACTCTCCTTTGCTTATAAAACAGAAAACAGTACCCACAATAGGCAACACCTGTAAGTTAAGGCCAGCATTCTCTTTCCATCTTCTCAGTGTCTATACACTGATGGATTTCTCCTCAAGATGTTTCAGTTTACATTCTCTCTATAAATCAATCTCTCTCACACACACACACTCACACACACATACACACCCCGCCCCCAGTGATTTCTATGACATAACCTTTCTGGAATTCTATAAACACAGGATATGCAACACGGGTTAACCACTCGTCTAGGAAAGAAAATAAGCAGACAGTTGCCCACAGAACACATCTTACGTTTAGGCTTCAATGTATGCCAAGAAAGTGATCCAACGAAGTGATCGCTTTGAGTCCCTGACTGAATAACATCAGGACCTTGAAAGTTCTATTGCTATTTTAAATGGATGTTGCTTGTTAAAGGAATGCTAGAATGAATTGTAGCCTCTGTATTAAGTTCTTTAATTGTTGACCTTGACTTCAGAGAGGGTGTGGTGGGTGAAAGTGAAAGCCGCTCAGTCATGTCTGACTCTTTGCCACCCCATGGACTCGTCCATGGAATTCTCCAGGCCAGAATACTGGAGTGGGTAGCCTTTCCCTTCTCCAGGGGATCTTCCCAACCCAGGGATTGAACCAGGTCTCCCACATTGCAGGCAGATTCTTTACCAACTGAGCCACAAGGGTGTGGTATGGTGGGTAGCCAACTTTATATTAGGTACAAAGGAAAATGTTTCGCTTAAGAGAAAATAGACTATAAATATTAATGTCACTGGCTAAAGTAAAAGCTTTTGTCATTCATCAAGGTAAAGAATAAGATATTAACAGTTCATATTTGACAACTTCCTTACAACATTTATGAAACATTAAGAAGAGCAAATGAGTAAGTAAATGCCCTAAGTATTGCCTTTTTCCCCTAAGCCACTAGGCTGATATTGAGTCTAGTGAATATTGCTCTAACACAGGGACAGCATCCACAACTTTATACTTAACAGCTGCATTCAACAGCAAAATTTTAGATCCACTTCTACTCCCAGCTACCTAGTGCTTTAAAAAAAAGAGCATTGTTAGAAGTGGGGTAGGTAGGAATGTGACTAATAGTCTTGTGTTCCTGTAATTATAGCAGAGATCACTGTGCAACATTTGCAACTTTTCTATTCTGCTGAAGCAATGACATTAGGAAGTGATGCTTCTACTGGTTATGACAGAAAACTGCCATTTCAAGGAGTCAAATTATTTCCTCTAAGCTCCACTTAAGACAGATTCAACAAAAGACTCTTCAGTGGAGGCAGAAAGAACACTTTCACTCCCCTGCACCCTGATGGACTCATAGGCTCATTAATTCAGGAGCTATCACAGCAGTTTAAAGTGCGAAGAACCTGTTTTCACAATTCCTGGTATCAAATAAGCATCACAACACTGAAGTGATTTACTGTGGCTCAGATAGTAAAGAATCCACCTGCAGTGCAGGTGACCTGGGTTCAATCCCTGGGTCAGGAAGATCCCCTGGAGGAGGGCATGGCAACCCACTCCAATATCCTTGCCTGGAGAATCCTCATGGCCAGAGGAGCCTAGCGGACTACAGTCCATGGGGTCCCAATGAGTTGGACATGACTGAGAGACCAAACACAACACATAAAATTATACAATTTCTAATTTTACCCCGGGGGTAATCTACAGCATCATGATCCGAATGTGAACTCAGCAGAAGGGCTCAGATTGTGGAGGCAGGGCATTCCTTAGGAGGCTTCTCTGCCTTCAGAGATCCTTAAATTAATAAATTTTTGGACAAGCAGGGGCCAAAGTGGTGAAGATTCAAAAAACCATGGCCATTTCTTTGAGCCCCAAATCAGCCCTCTGATTGATTCTTCAGTGCAGCAAGGCCATCAGAGAAGGAAGGGACCTCCAGCAATCTTGTGTTTTTCACAGGACTGATTCTGGGGATGGAAGGTAGTGGGGTATTGTAGGGTCAAGTGGGAATCATTCTGTCTTTTACCTCTCCGACTGCAATCAGCATTTTCCTCTCACTCCCATCTCGTCCGTGTTCTAGCCCTGCACTTCAGCACATCAGAGCCAGCTCTCTGCTTTCTAAAGACAACTAGCCAAGTAAAGCAATTCGTACTATGAACAGGAGAGAAGAATCATTCCTCTTCCCCACACACGTGCGCACAAGTGCCGCACACATGCACACATACACATACTCACACCCATTCTTCCTGGATAGCAGCCATACTTGTCTCACCCAACAAAGTTATTCTGCTGGAGGAAATGTAAGCCTAATGGAAAAGGAGAAAGATGACTGTGTCATTTTTCTATTTAAATATTTTCAATTATTTACAGCACTTCATCTCCAAGCCCAAAGACATGACTAGAAGGGATTGTTACCGAGTTCCAACTTGCTCTGCTCGCTGCATGACAGGCCAATGAATCCAAGAAATGAGGTGTGAAGGCAAGAAAGAGACTTCAATCAGGGAGCCGGCAGACTGAGAAAATGGCAGGCTAGCACCTCAAAATAACCATCTTATTGGGGGTCTGGATGCCAGATTCTTTTATAGACCAGAGAGAAAGAAGCAATGAGGAACTAAAGTCAAAAGACAGAGTAGAGAGGGAAACACAGTGGGGAAATAAAGTGAAAGAGTCTTCAGTCTTGCAAAACATCTGCAAAGGAATAACCAGCCTTTGGAAAGGGGGTGTTAATCTCTTCTATTCACAGGTGGGCAGGGACAAACTCTTCTCTGAGCTGAACAAAGGCACTTTGGTTTACAGTCAAGCAGAGGGGCAGGATCCTCCAAGCAAGCCATTGAGTATAATTATAATAATAAAAGCAATGAAAAGCAAGTCAAAGAAAGTTTCCAACATGGAGTCAGAATTGGCTTCCTTCCTGCAACAGCATCATTGCTAGAAAGGGCAAAGCCTGGTGAACAGGGCAGCTCTCAGCTCGGTACTCAGTGTTTCATCCTTGAGTCCTCTATTTTCATCATCAGCCCTATCTAATCCATTGGCAAGTCCTTTTGGTTCTGTCCTCAAACTATGTCCCAAATCTAATAATTTTTACCACATCTCCAATTACATCCCAGTACAGGGCACCATCACCTCTGTCTAGGTACCTGCATTACCTTCCCACCTTCTCCCTACTTCTACTCTACCCCTACCTCCTACAATCCATTCTCTGTTGAATATCCAGAGTGATCTCTTAAAAATGTAAATCATGGGGAATTCCCAGGCCTAAGTCCCAGTGTTTAGGACTCTGCACTTCCACTGCTGGGAGACTGGGTTTGATCCCTGGTTGGGGAACTAAGATCCCCACGAAGCCTTGTAGTGCAGCCAAAAAACAAAAATGAAAATCCCCCCAAAAGCATAGACTATGTTACTTTTAAATTTAAAATTTTCTATATACAGTTCTGTTATTTTTATTAATTCTCAAGCATTTTATCATCACAATTCATATTGAAAATCATTGAACAACAAATCACTGTCTTACAGTGAACAAAAAGCTGGGAGCTGAGGGCACCACCTTCTAGAGGCAAGAGAAAGGGTGGGTGGTCAAAGGGAGGAAAGCTAGCAGAGCCCTGAGGGCCTGCAGTCAAGGAAGAAATGATGAGGCTGCGAGCTGACTTGGGCCTGAGGAGGAGTCTGGGCTAAACAGCAGAGGACCTCTAACTGGCCTGTGAGGCTCTAGAGCATGTGGCTTCTACCCACCTCTCCAGCCTTCCACCCCACTCTCACTCCCTTCCCCACGTCCTGTGCTCCAGCTGTATTCAAATGTCTTTCCTTCCCCAGTGCAGGAAAACAGCCTTGCTTTGCCTTTTCTCTCTGTAGAAGGACTTCACCAACTTTTCTTCCTGGTAAATATTAATTCAGTTCATACAATCCCCTAATAGATTTCCTCCACCACAATTGACGTTCTTAATTTTCCCCCTTGCCCTGAAGTTTGTACAATTGTGAAGCCTATTCTTTGACTCTAAATGACAACTTTGTAATAGTATCTTCCAGTAGTTTTCCAACTTTTGAAGTTTTCTATGTGCCATGAAAATTAATACTTAACAATTCTATTTGATGTAAAAAAGGGATTATGCTGAACAATGTCCAGTTGAATTGGAAAAGCAATGCAATCTGCATTGTTAACGGTAATGAAGATGTTAACTAATGGACCAGAAAAGCATCTAAATTTACTAGACATTCTGACAGATAGCTTCTCTATTCTGATTGCCTCCTTTTCTGGACTCTGAATCATCACAAAAAGAGTAACACTCATTTCTCCGTACTCTTTCCATGTACATTAATTTTTTCTCTTTGCAACACTTCTCAGCAAAATATTATAGAAATATACATAATAAAAAGACAGCAAAATCTTATAAGTAAACATTGATTTGCTCAGGGCTTGTAAACAGTGTTCAGAGAGAATGCTTTTTATTTTAAAACGAAGGATTATTTACTTTTTTATCTACTTCCTGGAAGGAACCAACTGGTTTAGATAAAGTCTATTAATTTTTATGTATTTCATTCACATTCTATTCTGGAAGAAGGATTCCCACTAGTAAATAGAAACATTTATAAGTATTATAATATCTAAATAAAAGTATACTAAGTTGTTTACTTTAGAGTGACTATTACGGTGTAGTTTTCAGCTCACTGGCGAAATCCTGGCAGAAAGCACATTATTTACTGAAGCTAAACTTGAGTTCTTTCATGGCAGGACTGGACAGCTGCTTGCACCTGCCTGAACTTTTTTTCAGGCTAAAGTTATCTATTCCAGAATCCTGTGTCATGCAGTATAAAGCTTTGGTTTCAGTCAGTCACTCACACAGGAGCTTGGATATACTTGAAATTCCTTTTGCGGGAAAAAATTGGCCTAGGCTTTTGGCAACATTGCTTCTCACACCCAGGCCAAAGTGGGCTGGCTCCTCTGTGGGGACAAGAATGCATATTGGTATCTCACCCTTAAAGTCACAGAAAAATGTGAACCAAATTTATTGCCATTTTGCATTTTGGCCCCCAAAGAATTCATGTAATCCAACTTCCTTATTTTACCTTTTTCTGTAACTTTATGTTAGCGTTCCTTATTCCTTATAGCTAAAGCCCCTAGTATAATTGACAGTATAGAACATTTGTATTATAGGTGCCTGGCAGAGGATGTCAAGGCAAAGAAATAAGATTTAGCAGGTCATTCAAGCACTCTCACTTATAATTCCTGGCACTTTGCACAGTCCAGCAGACAGAGCAACCATCTATTTATGTGTATTCTCCAGGTTCCGTTCTTAATTTCATAAAGGAATTAGAGGGCAATGTGCCTGAGCCATATTTTCCTTAGCCTCTTGCTCAAATATATTCACCAAGTTAAAACTGAGGTAGGTCCACTATGTATATACACAGTGTTGAAATGAGAGTATTTTCTATACAAACACAATTGAAGATACTGAGATACTGACCACAGTGTCAAGTGGCCTTTTCTCTGCACAGATCCATGTGATAAATTCCTTCTTGAATTTAGTTTCAGGCAGGGATAACTTGTGTGCTTGCTCCTGTCAAAGTGAAACCCCAGTCGCCTATTATGTTTCTCTTTTCACCTTTGCTGCCAGAAAAATGTGAACCAAACTTATTGCCAAGTGTAATGTGGTCAACTCTGGTACCTAGAGCTATTTACTTCTCCTGCTTGGTGTCTAAATATTTATAAACTGCCTCAAGTAATTTTAAAAGTATTTAAGTTGACAATAGATATTGGAATTAATAAAATGGGTAAAAAAATTAGTAGGCAGTAAGGAACAGTCAAACTTGCTAGTGACTTGTCTTTGCAAAAGGCTTTTTGTCAATTTTCCCTTTTAAAGGGGAGTGAAAAGATCCTTGTGTTTTGTGTCATAAAACCTGGTGGGTTTTTGTTGTTTGTTTGTTTGTTTGTTTGTTTTTCAGGTCATGCAGCATGTGGGATCTTAGTTCCCTGACCAGGAGTCGAACCCATGCCCCCTGCATTGGGAGTGCGGCATCATAACCACTGGACCAAGAGAAAAGTCCCAAAACTTGATTTCAATTCCCAGCTATACAACTCACTTGCTAAGTAACCTTATAAAAGTCACCTAGCCTTCATTTCCTCATTGCTAAATGGGGATATTTATATTGTTAGTCCCCTAGGTTGTTGTGACATCCACATGAGAAAACATGGTGGGGAGATGCTTTCAAAACAGTGAGTCCCTCTAGAAATGTTCATTGTTGAAACTTCCCTACTGTGTCTTGTGTGCTGACCCACTCTGCTTTAACCAGCACATGATATTTGTGTGAGTTTTAAAATAAATTCACAAATTCATAAATAAATTCACAAGTTTGTTGATACTCCTCCTTTTAAGAGGTCAAGTCTCATTTCTCTCCCCTAAGATCATGTGCTGTATTTAGTAACTTGTTTCTAGCAGATAGAGTGTGGCAGACATGACAGTGTGATTTGTGAGATCAAGTCATTAAAAGCATTGTGGCTTCGTCCTTGCTCTCATGCTTAGATTGCTCATTTACGAGTGAAGCCAACTGCCAAGTCCCGAGGACGCTCAAGCACCCCGACAGAGAGGTCCATGTGATGAGCGCATTAAGTCTCTTGTCAAGAGTCCTGTGAGTGTGCCCTCTTGGAAATAGAGCCTTCAGCCCCAGTTAAGCTTTCAGAAGACTGTACCCTCAAACAATTTAACTACAAACTCCTGAGCGATTCTAATTCAGGACCACACAGCTAAGCTACTCTTGGGTTCCTGGCCCTCAGAAACTCAGTGGGAGAATAAATATGTATTCTTGCTTCAAGTCCCTAAGTGAAAGTGAAAGTCACTCAGTTTTGTCTGACTCTTTGCGACCCCATGGACTAGTCCATAGAATTCTCCAGGCCGGAATACTGGAGTGGGTAGCTGTTCCCTTCCCCAGGGGTCTTCCCAACGCAGGAATCAAACGTAGGTCTCCTGCATTGCAGGCAAATTCTTTACCAGCTGAGCCACCAGGGAAGCCCAAGTCCCTAAGTTTGTGGGTAATTTGTTATATAGCAATAGATAACCAATAAAATGTCCACAGTTACCTATCCATCCTCCTGGAAAACACTGCTGAGGACCAGTAGCAGACCTTACTCTTCCCCGATGTTCTTCAAGGAAATTCTAGTGGCCCAATATTTTAGAATCATTGTATTGGAAATCACCTCAGAGCCATGTGGTGCAGATTTTTCATTTTGCAGAGAGAAAACTGTGAAGCAGAGAGGCAAAATGAGATATTCAAGGATATTTAAATGAATGGCAAAATTAGGACTAGACCCTTCTCTAGTCTTCTTCCATTTTATGTCATCTTTTCCTTTCTTTTCTTAGTAATCTAAAAAATGTCTATTTTTGAGCAGAGATCTAAGAAGAATGGAATGGTTCAAAATTGATACTCATTTCCCCCTACTATACCATGCTATCTTTCCTTTGCTTTTTTCACCTGAAAACATGCCAACTAGGGCTTCCCTGATGGTCCAGTGGTTAAGACTCCGCGTTCCACTCCAGAGGGAGCAGGTTCATCATCCCTAGCCAGGGAAGTTCCACATGCCACACTGTGTGGCCAAAAAGAAAAGTGAAAAACACGCCAACTAGTAGTTTTTAGTGCACAACATCATTTTGCAAAAGAAAGAGTGCTCCCTAGAGAAGGAAATTGAAAACTGAAGAAATGTCAGTGTGAACACTTGCTGTTTGTAAGATACTGTACAGAATCAAAGAAGATTAAGTCCAAATTCCAGCACTTACGGTCCTTACAATTTGGTAGGAACAGTGTGTTCTGAGCACAGCCAGAACAGTGAATTATGGGATATTGGAAGACAGAGAGATCACGTGTGAGACAGAAAAATAATGTTTAGTTAAGAGCCCACAGCATATGCTCTATAATCACATTCCCACAGTGATGTCTAAAGTCAGTCTGTGAAATTAAAATGCTAAGATGAAAAAACATATTTAAAAAATTTTTTTATAATAAACTCTGTTTTTAAAAAAATTGAAATATAGTTGATTTATAATGTTGTGTTAGTTTCTGCTCTGTAGCAAAGTAAATCAGTTATGTATATGTATACATTCTTTTTCATTATAGTTTATCCCAGGATACTGAATGTAGTTTCCTGTGCTACACAGTAGGACCTTGCTTTTCCATTCTATGTATAATAGTTTGCTTCTGCTAATGCCAAACTCCTAATCTATCCTTCCCCCACCTTCCCGTGACTCTCCTTGCCAACGACAAGTCTGTTCTGCTGCATCTGTTTCTCTTTTGTAGATAGGTTCAATTGTGTACTATTTTGGATTCCACATTTAAGTCCTCTCACATGGTATTTATCTTTCTCTTTCTGACTAATTTCACTTAATAAAACAATCTCTAGGTCCATCCACATTGCTGCAAATGGCATTATTTCATTCTCTTTTATAACTGAATAGTATGCCGTTGTATATGTGTACCATATCTTCTATATTCATTCATCTGTCAGTGGACATTTTGGTGGCTTCCATGTTTTGGCTATTGTGAATAGTGCAACTACGCAAATGAGAGTGCATGTATTTTTTTGAATTGTAGTTTTGTCCAGATATATACCCAGGAATGGGATTGCTGGCTCATATGGCAACTCTATTTTTAGTTTTTTGAGGAACCTCCATACTGTTTTCCATAGTGGCTACACCAGCTTACATAGAATAAATTCTAAAATGGACTGTCAGTGGGTAATTGTATTCATGGATTCAACAAACTACTCTTTAACAGCAGAGGCTACTCTAGGCTCTGGGTATACACATAGTATTTTATATTCAGACAGAGATGGTTCTAGAATTTCTATGTACGAGAGGATTAAGGAGGCAGCAATTTGGCTGGAAGATGGTGCTTGGGATTTTCCTGGGATTTGCATTAGGTAAAATGCTATTTTTACAATGGGGTTTAGTGAGGGATTCAGAGTTGATGGCAGTCAGGACTCTTGGAGCCACTACTACATACAGTATTTAATACATGTACTATAGATAACAGTGCTTTTCTTTGGCACCAAATCATATCCGTCTCCTGTCTCTCACATTCTCTCCTTGCAGACTGTGGAAAGAACAAGGCTGTAATTATTTGCTAAAATTTCAAGGCAGAGAGATCTTGAAGCAAACTCTCTGAAATGATTTTGGGGCTTTTACTACAGCTACTTACATAGATGGGGCTTCCTTGAGTCACATGGGTTCAATCCCTGAGTCGGGAAGATCTGTTGGAGAAGGAAATGGCAACCCATTGCAGTAGTCTTGCCTGGAAAATCCCATGGACAGAGGAGCCTGGTAGGCTACAGTCCATGGGGTCACAGAGAGTCAGACACGACTGAGGGACTTCACTTCACTTCACCAGGAACTAAAGCACCACCATAGCAGTGGTGGAGGTGTGCAAGTTTAGAACAGTTGTCTAGGGGAAATTCCCTGGCAGCTCAGTAGTTAGGACTCCATGTTTCTACTACAGGGGGCATGGGTTCTATCCCTGGTCAGGGAACTAAGATCCAGCGAGTCTTGTGGCAAGGCAAAAAAACAAAACAGCAGTTATCTTGGGGTGGGGATACTATGCAGAAATGTCTTGCTAGAGTCTGGTCACTGAGATACATATTTGAAGAAATATTTAAGCTTAACTTGTTCTAGGGATGAAGGACACTCTGTTCCCATCCCAAATAAAACAAAAAAAATGATTTGATATAAACCGGATATAATGCTTTGTGGTACTCTCAACTTGGTAATGCCAGTTTCTAACAAAATAGTTTTTACTCAATTGCAAGACCAAAATTTATTTCCACTCAGTGTGAAATTGGTGGCTGAAGAATCTTAGTTACAGTAAGGGGTTAGTAAACAGAAGACAACCTTCACAAACAGACAACGTGACTGTTAAGGAAATACATTATAGTATGTCCTGATGAATAAGTATGGAGTCAGTTATCCTGTGTGTTGTAATCTTTTTTCTCTTCAACACTTGTTTCTCATTTGGGGATTTGTAAGTAGCATAACATATCACAGTAAAGTAAGTATTATTAAAAAGAACTTTCCAGTTTGAGAGTTGTTTTGGTAATAATCGTTACCATACAGTAATATCGGACACGACTGAAGTGACTTAGCAGCAGCAGCAGCAGCATACAGTAATAATCATTGCTATGCTATGGTAATAATCATTACCATATTTAATCTTGTAATTTGGATATATTGATTAATTTGGGTATTATGAGACAAAGAAGACTTAGGGGTTAGGTGACCTGCACAATATCATTTACCTCTAACTTGAATCTTCTGGAAATCTTAGCAAACCACAAAAAAATCACTATCTTTAAAAGTTTGTTTATGTGCATTCATCAGGAAAGAAGAGGAAATCAATAGCTTCTGACCCCTCTTGCTTTAGAAAATCCCAAAAGATATCTTTATTTTAAAACTCAGAGTCTACACTTGAAAAACAAAGGGGCAATATTTTCCTGGTCTCAGCTAAATATTTTCTTCTATTATAATATCAAACTATTAAGGAATAGATCAAACAAATTTAATATGTTATCATTTAAATTTCTTGGATGCTTATTTGAATATGAAATGTATTATTCAAGTCTCCCTTTCTCACTCTTGCACCAGTTTATATATTTATTTAGTTTTCTCAGATGATTTTGGTTTATGTTTTCATATTTAATTCAAAACTGTAAATTAAAATTCAAGTTCTATCTCATAGTACCCTGGGATTTTAGCACAATATTGGCAATTTATCCCGAAAGAAAGAAACACATGGGACATGGACATGTTTTTTTTCAAGGATTTCTTTCTCTTGGTGTCCTGATCCTGCTGTCCATAGCAGAATTCCTCTTTAGATGATTCATAGGCAAGATTTACATTGGCAAAAAGAAAAGGAGGATTAAGAATGAAGGGAATTATTTACTTCTCATAAATCCCTTGAGAATTTGATAAAACTATGACCTTCTCCCTAGATAAACACATACACATCATGTTTGCATGAAAATTGGGGGTGGGGATGGTCCTCTTGGATCTAAATAATTTGGAAAGGATGAACCACTTTCTTTCAAAGAGCTCAGTAACTCAGAAAAGGAAGATTAAATTAGAACAAAAGGATTTTAAGAAATAACTTTCTAAGACCAAGACCAAAAAAGGTTAAATTAGCATAACTCTTGTTCAGACATTAAGAAATTAGAAGTCTGTGTGCTGTGCTTAGTTACTCAGTTGTGTCTGACTCTTTGCAACCCCACTGACTGTAGCCCTCCAGGCTCCTCTGTTCCTGGGAATTCTTTAGGCAAGAATACTGGAGTGGGTTGCCATGCCTTCCTCCAGGGAATCTTCCCAACCCAGGGATCGAACCCAGGTCTCCCATATTGCAGGTAGATTGTTTACCATCTGAGCCAGAAGACTAGTGTCTACTATTTACATGTAGGGCTTCCCTGATGACTCAGCTGGTAAAGAATCCACTGGCAATGCAGGAGACCTGGGGTGAATGCCTTGGTGGGGAAGATTCCCTGGAGAAGGGAGTGGCTACTCATTCCAGTGTTCTTGCCATGGAGAATCCCATGGACAGAGGCCTGGAGGGCTTCATGGGTTCAAAAAGAGTCAGATATGACTAAGTACACACACATTTACATGTAACTGGTTGAAGATGGGAATAGAGTTACTGGATATTTCCATCTTTTGGATTTGCCTATTCTGAAGATAAATATATACCTTATATTATTTTTTCATTGGCTGCTAAAAGCAACCCACAGAATATAAATGTTTTTCAAACACTAAATATTTTATAATTATAACAATAAATCAGAATTTTAAAGATGATGTAGTAGAGTGGTTCCAAAAAACATTTTTTAAGCAATGGGACTCTCAACAGTATCCTAAAATATGACAGACTAAAATGACCTTTTTAACATAAACTGTTTTTGCATGTTAAAATTAAAACTCCTCCTTACAATACCATTTCCAAGAAGCTGGTTTTGTTTAACACAGAAATAGGACCTAAAGGAAAACTGTTACAGTCTCATCATCCAATGTGTTTCTGCATTTAGGTTTAGTTAATAAATATATAAAAAAAATTCTGATTTGGATATAAATGTAGTTGCAAATGGCAACAGTTTTTATAAACAGTTACCTTTTGATCTCATGATGTTCTCCAAATAAAGACAGGAGAAGAAACTTCATTTAACAGATAACATATGGAAAGTCTATAATTTATGAAAACTTAGTATATAACTTTAATCTGAGTGTACATTTGCTTTAAAATTTCTTTAATTGTAATGAAATATATATAACATAAAATTTGCCATTTTAATTTTTAAGTGTACAATTCAGGGGCTTATGTTGTACAACCATTACCATTATCTAGAACTTTTCATTATTTAAAGCCATGTGCTTTTTTTTTTTTAATTTTCCAGTTCACTTTCTAAATTAACTTATTCTACTGCCCTCCTTTAGGAAGATTCACATTAGAAAGATGCACCTGTCAGTTCATTTAATTCACATCATTAATGGGAAAGAGCTGTTTGTAGAGCTGGAGAAGGCAATGGCATCCCACTCCAGTACTCTTGCCTGGAAAATCCCATGGACGGAGGAGCCTGGTAGGCTGCAGTCCATGGGGTCGCTAAGAGTCAGACACAACTGAACGACTTCACTTTCACTTTTCACTTTCATGCATTGGAGAAGGAAATGGCAACCCGCTCCAGTGTTCTTGCCTGGAGAATCCCAGGGACGGGGGAGCCTGGTGGGCTGCCATCTATAGGGTCGCACAGAGTCGGACACGACTGAATCCACTTAGCAGCAGCAGCTGCAGCTGTTTGTAGAGCATTGAAAATACTGAGAACAGGAACTCCTCACATGCATTTTACATTCCCTCTCCTTCCCCATCCCATTCTTGTATGACAGCTAGTGCAGAGCAGGACTCCCCAGGGAGACTGCTCCAAGTTGGGGCCACTCTGACCACAGTCGCCTAACTAGAGTGAAGGTGAAGCAGTGAACTGGGCCTCTGGAAAATGCCTTGTCTGGCATTAATCAAACCATTTGCTTTTAATAATCAATTTAAACAGTGAAAAATGAAATTTGAATAAAATGTTTGCAGTTTGCAGTTTGAAACTGCAAAAGCACTTTCACAGAGCAGTTTAAAAAGTATGGTCCACCCAGTTATCTGAGACACAGAGGGTGGGCTGGTCTCGACAGTTGCCACTGTTCATAGTACAGCCAGGGCAGGAATGGCACTCTCCCGGCCACCCAATGGTGCTGATTTTTCTCTTCTACCTTCCATCCCTAGGAGCAAAACAGCCCTTTATGATTCTAGTCCTTAAAAGACACTTTCAGCTCCACTCCCCAGAACCTCTTCACCTCTCTACCTGAAAATGAGAAGTTCAAGTGTGGCATGCAAACACCTGCAATCTTCTTAGGAGGTTTTTACTGAAATTCATCACCACTTGTCTAGTCTGGTCTTAGAAGCATCCTGAATTAAAAGCAAGTCTAAGCGACTCCAGGAATTGAGATAAACATTTCAAATATTTTTTGCAGAATAGCCTGTTGTGCAGGATGTGTCTTCTCTAAGTGGCCCCTCTGTTTACTGCTAGGCTCAGACCACCATCCCCCTTCGTCCCACCCATCTTTCTGTTCAGTCGGGCTTAATTTAGTGATATTTATTAAGAACTACCAGGTAGGACAGATATTCATCACAAATAGTTAATATTTATTGAGCACCTACTGTGTGCCAGGAAATTTTGTATCTATTTGTAAATTCGTCTTGGCATTCTAGATTGCCTACATATATATTTGTTCTGCAGATTTTCTTTGAACTGGTTTTAACATATTTTCTGGTTTTCCCTTATAATTTAACAAGTTAAAGTCTTTAGCACCTATTCATTTTGTTTTTGTCGGGGTTTTATCATTTGGAAAATTATATTTTAGCACCTTATTTTTAGATGAAAATTGAAGGTGAATGTGAAGCACACATAATAAATTAACTAGAAAACCAAGGGAAGCAAAGAGAAGATAAAGGGGAAAAATCACTGAAGAGGTCCTAATTAGAATGTCAAAACCTTGGCATTCTCCATCACAATACTATATGCACTGCTTAAAACATAGTAGGTGCTCAAGAAATATTCAGCAAAGATGCTAGCTTGGAAAACAAGATATATATATGTATATGTGTATATATATATATGAAATAAGCACACATATAGGAAATAGGCAGCAAGTAGGAAAAAGAACATGAAGATATCACGTACAAATAACTTGTAAAGATGACATGGATGCTGAGTCCAATTTTTAATAGCATGACAGAAGCCTATGGGGAAAAGTAATACATTTAAAAACCCTAATCCTGCCAGCAAAATCCTTCCTCTGGGCTTTTGGGACTAGAGAGGGTCAGGAGAACATTTCTCTCAGGGAAAAATGTGAGCCCACACATACAAGCCAAGTCTCTCCCTTCGGCTGACATATACCGTCTTTTCCTCTATCACTGCCATTCTGGGTAGTTTTAAATCCTGCAGGAGATGAACCACCACCCTCTGCTTCTGTAGGGCTGTTGTGCCCATCACATCATGTCCCTCACAGATGAGCTTTTCTGTAGCGCTGCCCCTGTTGTCTTGGGCCCCTACAGCTTGGCCAGGCTGGCACTCACACAGCTCTCAGGGGTAACCCACAAGGACCACGCACTGGAAAACCCAGGCCCTCAGGTTTGTAGACTAGTTCCAAGCCCAAGAGAGGAGAGAGGCTACTGTCCGGTGGTACAGGGGGTGGAGTGGAGATTCCTAAATCATTAACTAAGGAATTCCATCAACATTGGATTTGTTCATGAGTGCTAATGTTACAGAGGGGGGTCAGAGCCCAATTTTCACAAGTTTGTCTTTTTTCACTTAGAATCATGTGGCCCAATGATCTGTTTCAGCCAAGATACAGAATACCATCTAGCCAAAAGAAACAGAATAATTTCGAAAGCGATTCTACAGGTTGAAGAAGGAAGATATTTGAATCTGCCCTTGCCGCAAGGGGCACAGAAAGATGTCTTTGCTAAATAGCCGTCTCCAAAGATAAAGGGACACTAAGCCTAACACTTGAAGTTTGCCTGTTTAAAGCTTTTTCTTAACACAGTGTGTGCTCGATTAAAGATCACACAATCAAAACCATTGTTGTATGTCTGATGTCTTGGTGAAGCAAGGACTTGTTTATACTTTTCTCTCCCGTTTAAATGATTCAAAGGGTTTCATATACAGCATTTAACCAGCAAACCCAGGAAAATGGAAAAGTAATTGACAGAGACAGCATTCCAGTGGGTTAACAGCAAAGCAAGTACAAGCCTAGAGCCTGAGGCCACTTTAGATTTTTCATAGATTGCATGTTAATAGACTTCTGTGGATTCACCAGAACACGTAGCAGCCACCCTCACATCCAGCGTGCCTCGACCATGGAAGATCCCTCAGCCCCCAGAGCTCATCTCTCTTGTTTTTTAGTTGCTAAATCGAGTCTGACTCTTCATGACCCCATGGACTGTAGCCTGCCAGACTTCTCTGTCCATGGGATTTCCCAGGCAAGAATAGTGGAGTGGGTTGCCATTTTCTTCTCCAGGGGATCTTCCAACCCAGGAACTGAACCCACCTCTCCTGCTTGGCAGACAAATTTTTTATACCACTGAGCCACCTGGGAAGCCCCAGAGCTCATCTAGCATGCTCTAATTTCCAAAGCTTGGCTTTAGTCACTTAGGAAAAGAAGGCACTTTAAATTCACTGCAGCTTCAAAATTAGCATGTCACTTTTAATCTCTCTCTTGGGCCATGAAAATGATATGGTTTGGGGAAGCGGTGACAACTGTGACTTGTCAAGACACCTCCTGCCCCGGTGGTTTTTCTTCAGGCCACCAACTTGACATGTTACCTAACCACACAGCAAGTCATGAAGTTGGGAGGTGTAAGCAGAATTATAAAATGCCAGGTCCCACCATTTTATTTTCTTTATTGGGAAACAGGTACCTACAGAGATTCAGAGCCTTGCCTAAAGCTACTGAGGTGGGATTTGAATCCAGTCACAGTGCACTTTACTGAATTAGGATTACCAGTCTTTGTCTAATTACCAGCCTTTGTCTAGAACAGGTGTCAGGGAACCAACAGCAGCGCAGGGGAAAGAGCACCTATAAAGTCAGCATGGAAACTTTCTGTGCCTACACTTACTTGATCATTTATGTCTTATCAACAGGGACATCTAATCACTAGTAGTCACTATAAGCATTCAGGGACAAAGTAGGCAGCTCTCCATCACTTAAATGCTATCTTCCTCTATGCCTTCTCATCCTTGCCCACCTGCCTGGGTATTCTAGATTCTCCCTGATCCAAAATTATACCTTCCCATATCTTCTTTCTGGTTCCAGAAATTCCTCAAATCCATTCACTCTTCAGTACATACTTACTGAGCACCTCCTGTGATATACCAGGCACTGTTCTAGGTGCCAGGGGTGGAGTGGTGAACAAAGTAGCCCAAATTATTGCACCCTGGGGTTTCTGTCCCAGAGGCTAAGAGTGGGAATGTGTGAGAGAGTGAAGCAGGTGGCAGAAGATAGGAGAAAACTAAAGTGGGATGCCTGGACAAAGCATGTTAGGTGGTGACAAGCACGACTGAGGAAAGCAAAGCAGAGAAAAGGGTAGCATGGTCCCTGTCAGGGTGGGGACTACATCTGTAGTTGGGAAAAGCCACCACTGAACCAAGACTCACAGCCATAGGGGAGTGGATCAAAATTAAACTCTTCTGCCCCAAACCAGAGATGACACAGATGCCACCAGGAGAAGCAAACATGGTCCTGAACAGATTCCCAGAAAGATGTCTTGATGGTTCTACAGCTTTCAAGAAGAGGGAAGAGAGACTTCCCTGGTGGTCCAGTGGTTAAGAATCTTCCCTTCCAATTCAGGGGATGTGAGTTCTATCCCTGGCTGGGGAACTGAGATCCCACATGCCTCGTGGCCAAAAATAAATAATAAATAAATGAGGGAAAAAAAAGAAGAAGGAAGAACATTTGGAGTCCCAAGCTCTGGGAGAGTGGCTGCAAGGGGCCCTAGGGAAAGCTGTGGTCACCTCATATGACAACAACAGCCATTTCCCCACTGCTCCCTGAAAGCTGGTGAGACAGCAGTGTGACTAGCTCCCTGGCCCAGGTCTTCTAGGCTTTTCCAAAGGAGGGTGTGCACCTTTTTTTAAAATTGGAGTACAATTGCTTTACAATGTTGTGTTAGTTTCTGCTGTACAATTGCGTGAGTCAACTATATGTACACATATCCCCCCTCCCTCCCCCTGGGTGCGCATCTTTGCTTAGTCATGTCTGACTCTTTACGACCCCATGGACTGTAGCCCACCAGGCTCCTCTGTCCACGGGATTCTTCAGGAAAGAATACTGGAGTGCGTTGCCATTCCCTTCTCCAGGGGATCTTCCTGACTCAGGGATCGAACCTGGGTCTCCTGCATTGCAGGCAGATTCTTTACTGTCTGAGCCACCATCTTTGAGTTAAAACAGTCCAGGGAGTTGTTCTTCCCTGGTCTTACCATGTATGCCCTCCTTCTCTTGGATCCCAGAATGGCCTTGGAGGTCGGCAGTCCTTGCTGCTTCCAGGGTTTCAGGGTGAGCACTGGAAGGGCCTTCACCCTAGCCTCCTTGCCAACTTCGTGCCTAGGCCGGGGCCGGGCAGCATCCCACCTTCCCGGAGGTCGCCAGCCAGACAGTTTTGGAAAACGGGGAGCTTGGAAAAAAGTCACTTGAATTTTATAAAGTGGTAACTACTGTGAGGCTTTAGGTAATTAAACCTAAATGCCATTTTCCTGCTAAAGCTCTTGGGTGAGGTAACAGTTCTCTTTAATGTCAACTCAGGAAGTTTTACCCAAGAAAAAGGAGGTGGGGTGGTGGTGGTGTTTGCCAAATCAGGAAATGTGAATTAACTGACAAGGAGCTGAGAAAAAGAGACAGAAGCGCCCCAGAAGAAGGGAAGTGGGGACAGTGATAGGCAGTTGGACCAATGAGTAAATTCGGGAAACACTGGGCCAGTTGTCATTGGAAATAAATTCTGCTGGGAGCACCTTCCATTTTATTGCAGGTTGCTCTGAAAAACTTGGAGGGAAAGAAAACCCCAAACTTAATGCCGTCTTCATGGAAGGAAAACCTAGGTATTAACAGGGATTCCAGCCTCGGTAATGTCAACATTCACCTTGGGCCTGGAAACTCTGGCTTCAAGAGCTTGCTCCAAGTTCCCGGTTTCACACCACAAGACTCACCAAAGCTTTCGGTGCAATGTATGATTTTAAACAATGAATACATTATGTAGATCAAATCAGACTTTCCTCCCCTCCACGAACCCTCCCCTGGTGTTAGACCTACCTCATGGTTTCAAACCTGGTTGGCACACCCTAAGGACAGAGAGAAGAAAGCCCTGTTTTTAAGCAGGTGTTCAGGAACCAAGATGAATGAATCACTTTGGAAAAAATGAAGGCAAAATGCAAGTTCATCTGTTACCAAATCTGTAGTGAGTTTTAGAAAAGAGAATTAACCTTTTCATTTTCCTCTTGCAGATATTCTTTTAGTTTTATCTAGAGTCAGAAGTCAAAGGTCTGCAGTACAAGGAATTTTTGTCCAAAGGGTTTTTGCCGTAAATATCTGTGTTTGCTCCCTGCCTAATTTTCAGACTGTCAATTAGGGCTGTCCTAGACAGGGGGCCTTTCAAGGGACTAGGCACGTGACCCCAGGCACTGGTCCTGCAGAGGTGTGTGCACATGGAACCCTTGCATGTCTGTTGTGTGTGAGTGTGTGTTGGGGGGAATGACGCTGGACAGAGTGAATGAAAGGACATCATAGTTTACATGCTGAAGTCTCCTGATGTCTCCACGCTAGGTCTTCAACAAAAAGACTTCACACAAATTGGACCTGGGTCGGATGGAGTGGGGTGAAACGCTTTCGAGAAAGACCACATCAATGCTTTTCAAACTCTAGTACCCTGGGTGCTTGTTAAAAAATCTCCGAGGTCCCACCCCCAAGAGTTCTGTGTTCCTAGGCCAGGGTGGAGCCAGGAATAGGTCTTTTAAAACACCAGACCAGCAATTTCACTGGTTGAGGTACACCCGTTGACTTTATGAGCCAGATTCAGTTTCCTCGCAGTCTTTCCGTTAACTCTTTAGTGTGTTGCTTCCCTTTCAGATTTTGGATCCTTCTTGAAAACAGACATTCGCAGTCTCAAGGACATCTGGGATGCCAGTGTGAACTCTGCCCTTCTTTCCCTCAGGCATTTTTCCCCTACCTCACTCCCCAGCCTCAAATTCTCCTCACCCCTCGCCTGCTTCTCCTTTTCCTTAGTTTAGTTCCAGCAGCCAATTCATGAGCTTCCTCTAAAGCTGGGGTTATCAGAATGAATTAAGAAGCTGAGGTCTGGTTGAGGAGACAGACGTATTGAACAAAGCATTTCCACAGGGTGAGCCACATGTTAAAATGATCGCAAGTCCTGGGGCTCAGAGAGAAGGGAATTTGAGCAAATACTTTGAATGACCCCAAGTGCTATGGCTTACCAGTAGCTGAAGTGGTGGTACAGGTCCAAGCTTTCCAGATCCTCCCCACAACAAATTAAAGCACATGAATTTGCTGATTGCTAGTTTTTACCAGGCAAATAGCCCAAGAAGTCAAATATCAGAGAAAAAGAGCAAAATTGACTCAAGGTTATAATTAGGAAATGATACAGTGTCCAGGAGTTTCCCAGGTGGCTCAGTGGTAAGGAATTCACTTGCCAGTGTAGGAGATTCTGAAAACATGGGTTCAATCCCTGGGTCAGGAAGCTTATGTGCTTGTGCTAGTAGCTCAGTCATGTCCAACTCTTTGCAACCCCATGGACTAGGCTCCTGTCTGTGGGGATTCTCCAGGCAAGAATACTGGAATGGGTTGCCCTGGCCTTCTCCAGGGGATCTTCCCAACCCAGGGATCGAACCCAGGTCTCCTGCGTTGCAGGCAGATTCTTAAGATTCACTCTAGTATTCTTCCCTGGAAAGTGTAGCCTGTAGCCTGTAGCCTGGTGGGCTACAATTCATAGCATCGCAGAGAGTCAGACATGATTTAGCAACTGAAACACAAACAACAAAACAACGGATATACCTACACGGCTTCGAGACTGAATATTCCTGTGCAGTGTCCAGAGTGCCCAGAAATTGAACACACAGTTTGTTGTTGTTGTTCAGTCACTCAGTTGTGTCCAACTCTTTGCAACCCCATGGACTGCAGCACCCCAGGCTCCCCTGTCCTTCCCCACCTCCTGGAGCGTGCTCAAACTCAAGTCCATTGAGTTGATGATGCCATCCAACCATCTCATCCTCTCTCGTCCACTTCTCCTCCTGCTGTCAATCTTTTTCAATCTTTTCTAATGAGTCAGCCCTTTGCATCGGATGGCCAAAGTATTGGAGCTTCAGCATCAGCCCTGCTAATGAGTAGTCAGGATTGACTTCCTTTAGGATGGACTGGTTGAATCTCCTTGCAATCCAAGGGAACTCTCAACAGCCTTCTCCAACACCACAGTTCAAAAGCATCTTGAACAAACGGTTATCAAGTTAATATAGGAAGTCTGTTCTAAACAGGTTTTCTAATAGATTCTTGCTCCCTTCATTTGCATAGGCAGGGATTGCTTGGGGGATGTAGTGGAGGAATTGGGAGATATTTACCCCTCCCCTCCCCCCAACCCCCTTCACTGCAGTTCCCTCTCCTAGGGGCAGTGCTTGACCTTGGAGGTGACACTTTCTGGTTTTGATCCCAGCTCAAAACACTTAAAACTTAAACTCTTAACAACTCAAAACACTTAAAAGTTAATTGGTAAAGTAGGCATAACAAAATACCTTTGCTTCCAGCTGCTTGACAGTGATGCGGAGAAGATTTATGCACTGTTTCTGGCAAGTGTGTTCCCCAAAGGAGCAAATAGTGTGTGCACCTCTAGTGAGAAGGGAGACACTGAAGAGACTCATTTTTTTTCCCCCCCCACTGTGCTCCTTGCGGGCTAATTAGAAAACAGATTCATTAAGGCTCCGCCCCAAAGCGTGAAAGAGACCAGAGAGTATTACATCATTTCCTCTGTATCTTCCCTAAGGGCATCCTGGTTTTGGAGAGAATGACTCAGGCCACAGAAATGAAGCAAAAACAGCCCAACTTCCAATACTGATTATTTTGGATCAGAACCTCACACAGAAGAGAATACTCTTTTGGAAAAACAAAAGAGTGAGGCAAGCAAAGACCGTGGTTTTGTGACTGGGCTGAAAATAAAACAGAGGGAAGTTGACGCGAAGTCAGAGCATGTGCTGTGCTTTTCCTTCTCCCTTTGTGCAAAAATCAAAACAGCTTACAGACTTACTCAACTAAATTTTAGGAAATTTAGATCAGTAAAATTCTCAGAATAGAGGCATTAATTTAGAAGTTTACGCTTATTTTTTCCCTCTTTTTTTTTTTTTTTTTTTGTAGGAATGTCAGATGTAACTGGGCAGATAAATAGGAAGATCTTTTTTTTTCACATTCTGCAAGTAGTTGTTGCTCTTATATTGAAATTGTAAAATTTCCTGCCCCATGACTGCTTCATTAACTTCATTTCTTTGCCTCCAGCAGTAACCTGTCCTTAGAAATCTATGTTCTTGCTTACATGATGGTGTTGTTCAGTCACTCAGTTGTGTCCGACTCTTTGCGATCCCATGGACTGTAGCCCACTAGGCTCCTCTGTCCATGGAATTCTCCAGGCAAGAATACTGGAGTGGTAGCCATTCCCTTTTCCAGGGGATCTTCCCAACTGAGCGATCGAACCCTCCGCCTCCTGTATTGCAGGCGGATTCTTTACTGACCTCTCTGTCTCCCCTCTTTGCCCCCTCATAGCAAAGCCTTTTGTAGTGATCTTCTGAAATTGCACATGAGATCCTACCATTTCCTCCACGTTAAAACTTCAACAGTCTTCCGTTGCCACAAGGGACGTCCTCTGAGCTACCAGGGAAGCCCTAGGAGACAATAGGCTACTGATATTTACATATGAATAGGAGTTGCTCCCTTTTTTAAAAAACGTTAGTCCAATACACTCCAAGGAACCCAAGAATGGTCCTTGAGCAGCGCCCATAGCAAATTCCTAAATTGGGAGTTTGTTATTTTGGCTGTTTCGTTTACACTGGGAGCCTGGACCCGAGACAAGCCTTGTCAAATCTCCAAGCCCCACCCCTCCAGGCTCCAAGACTGAGCACACACAAGCAAACATGACTTGGGGGAAATCAAGTTCTCTTGTATCTTACAGATTTAGAGATCCGTTGAGCTCCGTGAGCCCCAGGGAAAACAGGTAAAGTAAATGTTAGGTTTCTGTGTAACCCCATGTCCTACTCTATCTTGAAATCAAGAGAAAGGTCAACTTGCTAGCCATTTGCATCATGAGAAAGTGCAAGTTTAAAGCCATTTGGGTTTTAAAAGTTAATGTTATGAAAGAGAAGTAAAGCACCTCTTTGGAACTTGTGCAGTTAGACAGTAATTAAGAGGTTCAGATTATGGAAAGAAATTTGAAAAACATTTTTGAACATTAACACTTCTGCTTTTAGCACAAATTTCCCTGGGAATTGTAGAGTTTCCACCACTGAAGATTTCTTAACTGAGATCAGCAGTGATAGCTGATTTTGTTTAAAGTTGAATGCAGTGTCTCACAACTCTTCTCTGAAAAGTCATCCATCCATCCTCTATTTCCAGGATGTAGACTTTGTGTCCAGCAATGTATTAAGTGCTGGGAGCACCCAGGGAGTAAGATGTGGCAGGGCAGTCTGCTGGGGGAGAAAGTGAAGTCGCTCAGTCGTGTCTAACTCTTTGCAACCCCATGGACTGAAGCCTACCAGGTTCCTCCAATCCACGGAATTTTCCAGGCAAAAGTACTGGAGTGGGTTGCCACTTGATAACTTCAAAGCATAAAATACCCACTACAGTAGGCAGAGAGCTATGGGAGCACAGAATAAGGGAACCAACACCATTCTGAGGGCTAAGGGAGATCCTCAATAAAATGATAAACTAAGCTGAGACTTGAGCGCAGTGAGCAGTTAGCCAGGGAGGCACGCGGTGTGTTGGGGAGAAGTGTCCGTGTTTGTTGGGGAGAAGTGTCCGTGTTTGTGACTGGACTGGAAAGGCAGACAGTGAGTATGTGTGAGAGAGTGAGTGAGGGTGTGTGCATCTGTGATGGGAAGGAATGTGGAAAGAGAGAAGGAAGGAAGGGAATTACATGGCAATATAAGGAAATATGGGGGCAATGGAAGACTGTTGACGTTTTAAAGTGGAGGAAATGGTAGGAGCACGTGTGTAGTTTTGGAAGATCACTACAAAAGGCTTTGCTATGGAGGGGGCCAAGAGGGGAAACAGAGAGGTCAGTTAAGAGGCTGTTATAGTGCTCCGGGCTAATGTGCTAGAGATCTAGATTAATAAGAATTTACTGATTAATTCAACAGATGTATTTAGCAGTTTGTTGAGACCCAGTTGTGAACAAAAATGTTTATCTGCTGTAACAGAGGTTAAAAATCTGATGGAGGAAATAGACATGAATGATGTAATTGTACATATAAATGTTAAATGGCAACTGTGGTAGGTGGTACTGTGACAGAGACTGCTTCTCCCCCTCCCCCCAACCTGTTGTTTGCTTCTTTGTCCAGGTAGACAGCTGAACTGAATTTGCTGTGGGGTATGGTCATATGTCTGAAGTCTGGCCAAGGGCGTCTAAGTAGAAGGGATGGCTGTGGAGAGCAGTATATAGAGAGGAGCCAGTCCCCCTAAATGTGTGGAAGAACCCCCTAAATGTGTGGAGGAAAGTTGCCCTGACAACCTGTACACAGGCTTAGAAATGTGGGTTCAATCCCTGTGTTGGGAAGATCTCCTGGAGAAGTAAATGGCAACCCATTTCAGTATTCTTGCTTGGAAAATCCCATGGACAGAGGAGCCTTGCAGGCTGCAGTTCATAGGATCACATAGTCAGACACAGCTGAGCATGTGATGGATGAATGGATGTGTTACATGAGGAGGAAATAGTTCCTGACGACTGACTGATGACATAGTTGAGTCTGTTTGTTATATCAGCTTTGTCTACCATAAACCAAGATATATTATAAAAGAGAGGTACAGAGTAAAATTGGAGGACTGGGCATGGAAACTCAAAGCAGCAGTCAGAGTGGAGAGAGGAAAACTGAATGAGAAAGGTATCCTAAAAGCCAACAGAAGATATTTAGTTTCTAAGTTAAATCAAATTAGAACTGATTTTTCTCTGATACTGTGCATAATGGGCAAGATTCTGGTGTCAAACCTAGAATGGTCATAAGACTTTGCTAGATTAGACAGTCATTTGAAAGTTCTGGTTTAAACTGGCTGAGAAGTTCTTATCTGTTGACAGAGAATTTAAACATATGCTTTAGAAGTTTTGCCTACAGTTATACAGACCGCACAGAATTTCTGACTCAAGGCATCACAGGAGCTGAAGTTCCTTTCGTTGTGGTTTTCTTTTTTCCCTTTGATTTTGCAAAATTCTCAAAAACGGATTTTGTGTGGAATGATTTTAATAACTAAAAAAAGGACCAACCACTTCCCTCTCTTCTTCCCCTTTGTCCTCTATTCACTTTTCTCAGTTCTCTTACCTTTGACTAAAGGATGGTGCCTTCCTCATTTTCTTCCTACTTCCCAAAGTCCAAATTAGCGCTTCCAGTCAATGTAAAACATTTTCCTAAGGAGATTATAAAAATGCTTTTCTGCCTTTTTCTTCTGGCTTTCCACCTCACTCTCTTAAAAACAAACAGACAAACAAAAACTCCTCTTTGCTGCTTATCCATTCAGCTCAGCCCTCTTCTCTTCCTTTTCTGTCTCTTCTCATCCTTTCCTCTTCTTTCTCATTTTACTCTTTGCCAGTCTCTTATGCTTCTATTAGTACTTTTAAAAGGTTTCTTTCTTTGCTTCTGCACCTTGGTTTAAGGCTACCACAAGTCAGTGCAATGTCTTCCTCAGTTCCCAAATGGTATGTTTTTTTTCCCTCATCTGTAAGTGGGCAAAATCAGGCCTTTCCCCATGCATTCCCCTCCTCTATTTTTTTCGTACCTTTTATATGCAAGATACTGTTTTAGATGGCTCATTTTCTCTGCCCTCAAGAAACTTACATGATAAGCAAGTAAAACTTTAATTATGCAAGATGTGTCATGCATGAGCAAGATAGGCAAGGAGTCCTGGTGAGATTGGAGAAAAGAGCAATCAAGTGGATTCAGGAAACCAAGGGGAGGATGGTGATGTGAAGGATTTCATTTTGTGGTTTGGCAAAGTCAGCGCCTAGGAAAGTACAAAGGAGTAAGAAAAGAGTGGCATTTCAGTGAGGAGCACTTCAAAAATACAAAATGATCTGCAATTGCAAGGTACTGCTATTTTTGTCCTCTTATAGGTCAACACCATCAGTGAAACAACTTCAGAAACCTCCATTGTTTGGCCATTTAAAAATGTCAGAATTATCAGAGCCTCTGGGTTTATATCCTGAGTCAGCTAAAAGTTACTATAGATTTAAAAGGTAAGAGAGTTGAAGATAAAGAGCATTAAAAGAATTTATGGTATCCAATTCTGAGTATACCATAGCTAAAAATAGAGCTGTAGCTGAAATCTAAAATGAGAGAATATTCAGCAATGACCCTTTATTTTTTGGGTTTCTGCCCTTAAAAGTTTAATAATTTTTTTTTTTTTTTCAGCAAGAGCTCTTGTCCTGATTAATGCAATCAGTACATGGAAGAGGATCTGTATTTGTACCAGACAAGGCATACAAATTGCTCATCATGCTCAAAGATCCCTTTTAAACATATAGGTCCATGCTTGCTTTGTTCTGTATGATCCTGTTACCTTTGAAGCAGCCAGTGGGCGTACAGATGTTTCTCTGGGAGGGTATGATGAGTGGGAAGGCAGCCCTCCATAGACTTTGAGATGACTTGATGTGAGCACTCTAATGGAAATACCGTCTACTTGATGCACCAATAGACCTGCTCATGTCCCAGCTCAGATTCTCTCTTTGTCATGGGGTTTAAGAGCCCTACAGGGAAAAAAAGAAAAGAAGGTGGTAAATAGAGACATAAGAGGGACCTAGAGCAGAGAGAGGTAGGAGAAAGAGCTAGGAGAGGTGAATACGGAAAAGTCAATTGGTAGTAAGTAGGTTGAGAGATGGGAGACCAGCAGAGAAGCCAGGTCATGAAAATGGTGGACAGCTTTTGCTGCTGTTGAATGACTAGAGCTACTACTGCAACCTGAAAAAAACGGAGTGATACCCTCTAAGGCCCCGACTGTAGCCACCGAGACTGTTCTAGGATTTCTCACCTCTCCATGTGTTCTTTCCACAGACTTCCCCACTAACTGATGTAACACTAACATGTCTCTGCTCCTTCTTGCAGAAAAAATGTAGCTCACTTAGTAATTCACAGATTATGTTTTTATACTAGGTCACCATATGCAGAAAACTTACTTTCATGGGCTGTAGCCATACCTGTTCAAGTTGAAGTGTTGCTAATTACATAATAAAATCCATTGTCTAATTTATTCAGGTTGTAGATGGTCTTCTGTCCTTTCTGGTTCCTCTGTCTTTAAATATCTCTGTGTGTGTGAAGTCTCTCGGTCGTGTCCGACTCTTTGTGACCGCATGGGCTGTAGCCTACCGGGTTCCTCCGTTCATGGGATTCTCCAGGCAAGAGTACTGGACTGGGTTGCCATTTCCATATCTCTGCTGCTGCTGCTGCTAAGTCACTTCAGTTGTGTCCAACTCTGTGCGACCCCATAGACGGCAGCCCACCATATCTCTAGTGCCAGCTAATACAGAGAAACTAGGTGAATGCAGGGAGAAGAAACTCAAGTTAAACTACTTGTTATTCTAATATTTGGTGATGGGAAAGTAGAAACTAATGAGTAGGTGGTAGAGCAGAGAGAGGTAGCATATGTATTGGTTTAAGGGTATGTTTGAACTTGAGCATGACTCTATCACTTTAAGACTCAAAATAGGAGGAATAATACTACTTTGTAGGGTAGTTTTGAGGATTATATGATTTATTAGATGTAAAAGGCTTAGAAAAGTGACTATCCTCCCATACCCACCCACCCATAGGGCTAGTTGGGGATTAAATAGTTTAATACAAGTAGCACTTTCTAAAGTACCAGACACATAAAGTCAAGTGAATATTAAGAAGTACTGTAACAGCAACATGACTACTATAATTCCTCAAGTGGCTTCTCAGTTAATGGACTGATAATTTATATTCCAACCCACCGTGTTCTGTGATGAATGGGCACATATGATTGAAAGTTGCAAGAAACTGCCACTTGGGGTGATGAGAAAAGCATGAAACCAGGAGACCAGAAGTTTTGTTCCAGCTCCAGCACTAATGGGGTCTGTGACCTTGGTCTAGTCGTTTGAGCTCTCCGAGTTTCAGTTTCCTCAAGTGTTAAATGAAGGTCACAGTGTTCTTCCAGTTCATAAATGCTGTGATTCTAAGCCATCATGTGGTTTTAAACTTTAAAAACTTGGTTTGTAGACATGCTTTTATAAGCAAATTAAAATGTCTTTGCAGTTGATAATGACTTCAGTTGTTCTAGACATGGAAGAAATTCCGTTTCATTTCCTGAGACCATGTTTCATAGGATCTTAAATAAGGAATGATGTAAGTTTTAATACATAACATTACTCTCTAATCATCACTATATTGTTTTTAGTGTATATTTCTATTAATAGCATATCGTAAACTAAGTGGTTAAAAGTTAAGCATGTACAAGGATAGTCACTGTAATTAGATATGGCCTAGAAAAAGTAATTTAGGGATTGTCTCTGGTGGTATCTAAAATTTGGTATCAGTCTCATGGAATTTATTATATTAGGAAATCTATAAAGTTGTAATCAATCCTGTCAGTTCCCCCCTGATTTCTCCAGAAGCACCATACTAGTTAAAATTTGTGTAGCAATTTTCCCCCCTCAGAAGCCAGGGATCCTTCTATTCCATTTTTATTTCCAAAGTCAGAATAGGGCCGTGGTTTGGCAGCAGAGGGTGTGGTTTTGATGAGGTTAGCTAGGCAAGGAAAATGAAACACTACAACAATTGTGAAGACAATTCACTGTGTAGAGACCATACATCCTTGAGACGTCTGTGTTTATGCATAAAGTATCTCCAAATGGTTTAGAATTGTTCACGGATCCGAGGGAGGGCCGCTGCTGACAGGAGGGAGGGATGGAGGGAGGGAGACAGGAAAGAAAAAAGTGAAGAAGGAGGAGAAGAGAGAAGAACAGGAAGGGAAGGTGGAAATAATATTTGAATATGAACCATGGAAATATTGATGTTACAGAAAAACTCAAATGAACTTTTTGGCCAGTGTAAAACAAGAAGTGCCATTAATGATCAATTCAGCTTACTAATTATTCATAAGGGAAACTGAAGTGCCAAAAAGTTCAGTACTTGCTAGAGGTTCCCAGGTGGCACGGTGGTAAAGAATCCACCTGCAAATGCAGGAGACACAGTAGACACGGGTTTGATCCCTGAGTCAGGAAGATCCCCTAGAGGAGGAACGGCAACCTCCTCCAGTAATCTTGTCTGGAAAATTCCATGGACAGTAGAGCCTGGCTGGCTATAGTCCATGGGGTTGCAAAGAGTCAGATATGACTGAATGACTGAGCACGCACAGCACACACACACTCCGGTACTCAGAAGCCAGATCTTAGGTGATTTCTGAAGCTGGGTATTCATTCATTCTGGAGAAGGAAATGGCAACCCACTCCAGTGTTCGTGCCTGGAGAATCCCAGGGACGGGGGAGCCTGGTGGGCTGCTGTCTATGGGGTCGCACAGAGTCGGACACGACTGAAGCGACTTAGCAGCAGCAGCAGCATTCATTCACTCATTCATTCTTTTAGTCAAGCAACGTTATTGAAAGACTTCTTTGTGTAGGCATCATGTTATGCATTGAGTGACAAGGGACTCCTTCAGCTTACATTCTGTGGGGAGAGATGCTATAGTATAAGCTAGTTACCCGATAAATGTAAAGATGAAATCAGATTGTTGAGTGCTTTAAAGAAAATAAAACAGGGCATTGGACACAGGGTGATGGCATGTATGGGGAGGGAAGACTCCTCTGAAGAGTTAGAGAAGGAAGGAACTGTGCAAAGATTGTGGAACAGAGCGTTCTAGGCAGAGGACTAGGCAGAGAACTTCCCTTTCTTCTCTTCTACTTCCCCCACCTTCCTGCCCCTTCCTCTTCCTTCTCCTCCTCCTTCTTCTTTCCCTCCCCATACCCCACCCTGTGCTTTAAATGTGTTAAATATTATCCTTAGAGCAAGCATGAAGTTCTGGATTATTATCAGTCTCTAGTTTAGAGAAGGGACAGCTGAGGTTCAAATGAGGTGGTGCCAAGGGCAGTAAGTGCTAAGACCCTAAAGTGGGGATGCATTTGGAGGATTTGAAGAAAGAAAGCCAGTGAAGCTGCAGCACAGTGAGCAGGAGAATAATGGTGTGATTAGAGGTAGGAGAAAGAAGCCTGGGACAGATTAGGAATAGTCTTAAGCAGGCAATGACTTGATTTGTTTTGTAGTTAAGAAAGGCCAATCCAACACTTTTCACTGGAAAAGACCCTGATGCTGGGAAAGACTGAAGGTAGAAGAGAAGGGGACAACAGAGGATGAGATGGTTGGATGGTATCAGCGATTCAGTGGACATGAACTTGGGCAAACTCCGGGAGAGGGTGATGGACAGGGAAGCCTGGCATGCTGCAGTTCATAGGATCCTGAAGAGTTGGACACGACTTGGCAACTGAACAACAAGCTGACGCATTGTATGCAGAGTGGATTAGAAGGGGCTGGAGTGGACACAAATAAACCAACTGAGATACTATTGCTCTTGTCTGGGTGCAGGGTGATGTGCCTCAAGAAGGCTGCAGTAGAAGTGGGGGAGACTGGACAGATTCTGAAGCTCAGAGCAGACACAGTTAGGCATGTCCCCCAACCTTGTTACTCAGTGTTCTTTTTACTAATAAGGGGGAAGATGGGCTTTATAAGTAAAGCAAAATCCCAGAATCTTTAAATTTGATTACCATTATTTTGTACTAATATTGTTTTAGACCGTGTAACTATTTCAAATATGATTACTTTATCTAAACTCAGAGGGCCCAAGAATCCCCCCATTATATTCCAATTATAGCATAAAAATTATTCATCACAACAAAGCAAGCAGGTGTTAAGATTTTCATAAATACAAAAATAAAGTTCCAGTTTATGAGTTGAAGTCAATGTAGATATAGCTCAATTTCATGTATGTTTTATACATTTATACCCACGTGAAAGTGAAAGTCGCTCAGTCGTGTCTGACTCTTTGTGACCCCATGGACTATACACTCCATGGAATTCTCCAGGCCAGAATGCTGGAGTGGGTAGCCTTTCCCTTCTCCACGGGATCTTCCTAACCCAAGAATCGAGCCCAGGTTGAGCCCAAGAATACTGGAGTGGGTAGCCTATCCCTTCTCCATCGGAGCTTCCCAACCCAGGAATCGAACCATGGTCTCCTGCATTGCAGGTGGATTCTTTACCAACTGAGCTAGCAGGACAGTCACATACCCACATAGACATTCACATGTCAATGATTTTAGTCTGACCAGTGATGTTAAGGCAAATCCACAAAATTTTACTGTCTAAAGTGTCCTAATGTATAGCACAAGGAACCATATTCAATATCCTGTGAAAAACCATAATAGAAAAGAACATAAAAATGTATATATGCATATAACTGAACACTGCTGTACAGCAGAGATTGGCACGACATTGTAAATCAGCTATACTTCAGTAAAAAAAAAAGTGGATTGGCAGACTTCAGAAACACTTCCAATGTTGACAGTTAAAATAACTGCTTTTAAAAATGTAACTGATCAGGAGAAGTTGATAAAAATTCAGTGAATTAAACTCTTAATAGTTTTCACTTTGTTTTGTTTGTATTTTGTGTGCTATAATGGCACTGGCAGATACTGCTTTGGTTATATTGTATAATATTTAGTCACTCAGTTTAGAATATTTTCCTAAGTGTGGAAAGAACTTAAGCATGATATAAAGCTCATGGAACCTGCCCCAAAACCTACAGGTCAAATGTCCCTGTAATATCAGTGGCTGTCATTAAACACCAGTAATATTCCCCAGATGCTTTAAATATGTTAAATATAATCCTTCCAACAAACATGCAAGTTTCATGTTATTGTCAATCTCTAGTTTAGAGAAGGGACAGGCGCAGTTCAAACATGGTAGAGGAAGCAAAACCAGCCTAGTTTGTAGGCCCAGTCATTTTCTTTCTTTTTACCTATAACATTTTGTTTTACTTTTACTTTTTTTTTTTTTTTTTATACTTTTTGGTTTTTAAAAGAAAGTAAAGTACTGCACTGTGTGGTATGTGGGATCTTAGTTCCACAGTCAGGGATGGAACTTGTGCTTCCTGCATTGGGAGCACAGTCTTAACAACTGAACTACCAGCAAAATTCTCTAGTCATTCTGATATGCTCAGTTTTATGAATCATTCAGTCTGCCTTCAGAGTAGAGAAACAATGACTCTTAAATCCACATTCAAGTTCAAAAGCTGATATTCTGCAGCCAAAGTCCTGTTTGATTGTTTGTCCTGATGTTTTCCATCATGATGGTCCTCACCTAGAAATTCTGCATGAAGTTACCTATTAGGTTAGTGTTTCTCAGACTTGAGCAATGTATGCAACTCCGATAGGGAATAAAAATTTATTATTGATTTAAGTCAGTTTCAAAGAATTTGACTTTAAAGTGTACAACCAGAAAGCTGTTATGAGCTCCTTATGCTTATAATTCTTACATATGCAGTGATAGAACTGGAGGCAAGTTTAAAAATTATATTAAAACAAAACTATTTAAACCTATAGAAACTCTATGGTCTACATCCTTGCAGCCTTTCTGGCCTCACTGTGAGAGGGATCTTAGATCCTCAGCCCAGGTCAGAACCCCAGCCCAGTGGTGAAAGCTCCGAGTCCTAATCACTGGACCATCAGGGAATTCCCTCATTGGATTCTTTTTATTTGGCTTTTCACGCTGTGGTAATATTATTCCACTATTCTTCTCTATTCCAGCCACATGAACACCTGTCTTCCTACAGAGCACCTGCCGTCACTGAGTCTGCGGTGGGAGCCAGCCTACTAGGTTTGCCTCTGTTCTGTTTCTCTTAGTCCTTGACTTGACATCATGGCAATCAAATATAATAGTAAATAAAGGCACCTACACTGGTTGGTAATACTGGGCTTGAAACTGGTCATTCAGGTGATTGAAATAATACTTACAACAATATTTTAGTTTATCTCAAAAATGTAACCACAAAATTTCATTTTGTAAAAAAAATATGTGGACTTAAAAGAGTATGTCAGTGGAAACACAGAATTCCATGAACTCTGCTTTGAGAAGACTTGTGTCTACACTCTATAGCCTTAACTTCTAAGACTAGGAAGCTGATACCACTGGCTTTATTTTTTATACTGTTGTTGGATATTTTACCATGGACATGATTTAATTTTGCAACCAAAAAAGTCACCACTTAATCTCATTAGTTATCAGGAAAATGCAAATTAAAACTACAATGCAATACTATTATATATCCACCAAAATGTTTAAAATATAAGAGACAAACCAGGATTGTGAGGATATAGAGTAACTGGACCTCCTTTATATTGTTAGTAGGAACACAAATTGGTATAACTACTTAGAAAACTGTCTAAAAATACCTATTAAAGCTGAAAATACAAATGTCTGTGACCAGGCAATTCCATTCCCTGATGAACACCCTATAGAAACTTAATAGTTCATCAAAAGTCATGTAGTAAAATGTTCACAGCATCGCTATAATACTTCCAATCTGGAAACATCCCTAATGCCCATCAACAGTAGATTGGATAAATAAACTGTGATATGTTCATACAATCAATTATTATATAGCAGTGAGAATAAAGAAATTATTGCTACATATTGCAATAACATGGAAGACTCTCAGAAATACAATGTTGAACAAAAGAAGCCAGATACAAAAAAGTACATACTTCTTATGTTCATATACACACACATGAAATTACATAGTATATGATTTTATTCATACAATTTCTAAAAACAGCTAAAATCTGTGCCGTTTTGTGAGTACTCCTAGAGAGGGTAGTGGCTAGGAGGGGGCTTAAAGGGAACTTCTGGGGAACTGGTGATACTTAATTTCTTATTTTCAGTGATGGTTAGTTGGATGTAATAATTTATTGAGCTAGATAATTTGTACTCTTTTCTTTATGCATTCTAGCTTAATAAAATGCTTTCTTAAAAAAAGACCTTTCAAAAGTCTTTTGGCATTTAGATATTGTCACTTTTTCTTTGGCTTTTGAGGTGCTATTGTTTTTCTCTCTCCTTGTCTATTTCTTTGAATTAATTTATTTTTTTACTGAAGGATGGTTGCTTTACAGATTTTTGTTATTTTCTGTCAAACCTCAACATGAGTCAGCCATAGGTATACACATATCCCCTCCCTTTTGAACACCCCTCCCACCTCCCTCCCCATCCCACCCTCTAGGTTGATATAGAGCCCCTGTTTGAGTTTCCTGAGCCATACAGCAAATTCCCATTGGCTATCTATTTTACATATGGTCTCCTTGTCTATTAATTCAAGGACAAAATTTTTTTTAATGACCAGCTATATACAAAACACTGTGCTAGGCAAAGAACTCTACTGCACCAATAGGAAGATGACAAGTTGTATTTTGAAAGTTTGAAAAACTGTTGTAGAAGCTGCTTGTCAAGACTTTGAATTAATCTTCAAGATTCTTTCCAATCAGAGCTTCATATTCCCTCTCTGGCTTCTGTATTAAACTGTTTTGACTTAGTGGTCACCTCCCAGTTGGTGTTCTTGGCTTTTGCCCAAGAAAATCCTGCTTTCTGTTCTGTGGTCTCTTGTTCTCCCCAGCTGTTCCTAATCTTTGAACTCTTAATCTGCCATCTTGGATATATCAGATTCTTTCTGGCTCCTCTCTCCCATCGCTTCTTTTAAGAATTTAAGGGATGAAAAATTCCTCCAAGTCTCCTTTGGAGATTCAAGTTTGCTCTGCATTCAAGGAGTTATTCAGTATTATCCATCTATCTATATTCATCAATTTTGTTGTTGTTCAGTCACTGAGCTGTGTCTGACTCTTTGCGAACCCATGAGCTGCAGCATGCCAAGCTTCCCTGTCCTTCACTGTCTCCTGAAGTTTGCTCAAACTCATGTCCACTGATTTGGTGGTGCCATCCAACTATCTTATCCTCTGTTACCCGCCTTCTACTCCTGCCCTCAATCTTTCCCAGCATCAGGATCTTTTCCAATGAGTCAGTGCTTTGCATCAGGTGGCCAAAATATTGGAGTTTCAGCTTCAGCATCAGTCCTTCCAGTGAATATTCAGAGTTGATTTCCTTTAGGATTGACTGGTTTGATCTCCTTACAGTCCAAGGGACTCTCAAGAGTCTTCTCCAACACCACAGTTTGAAGGCATCAATGCATTATATTAATTCTACATATAGTTGTTGCTATATCCCCAAAACGATATAGTTTACTTTCTTGTTTGGTATTAAAGTTTGTTTTGGTTACAAAATTTTCAAAAGCAAATACTCTTGACTTCAGTAATAAGTAAATAAATGTCACCCCTATCACTTAGCATTATTTGGGAGGTTCTACTATGAAATAAGATAGGAAAAGCAAATGAGAATTTCAAATCATGAAAAAGAAAAGGCAAATATATTAATATTTTTGTTTACATATAATATACTTCTATGCCTGGAAATCCCAAATGACTCAAACCACCAAGATAACTGGTAGAGTCACTGAATATAAGATAAATTTTAAAAAATTAGGTATAGTTGACTTATCATATTGTGTTAGTTTCAGGTATGCCACATAGTGATTCCATTGTTTTTTTCAGATTATATTCTTTTGTAGATTATTACAAGATATTGAGTGTAATTCACTGTGTTACACAGTAAATTCTTGTTGCTTATCTATTTTATGTATAATAGTTTGTATCTGTTAATCTCACACTCCAAATTTGTCCCCTCCATCCCTCTTTGGTAGCCATAAGTCTGTTTTCTGTCTGTGAATCTGTTTCCGTTTTGTACATAGATTCACTTATATTATCTTTTCTATTCCACATGTAAGTGCTATCATACAGCATCTTTCTCTGATTTACTTCACTAAGCATAATGTTCTCTAGGTCCATCCATTTGTTGCAAATGGCAGTATTTTTTTTCAAGACCAAGTAATATTCCACTGGAGATTTATATATATACCATATCTTCTTAAGCCAGTCATCTGTTGATGGGCACTTGGGCTATTTCCCTGTCTTGGCTACTATAAATAGTGCTGCTATGAACATTGGGGTACATGTGTCTTTTCAAATTAGAGGTTTTGTTTGTTCCTGATACGTACCGAGAAGTGGAATTACCGGATCATATATAAGAGAAGGCAATGGCACCCCACTCCAGTACTCTTGCCTGGAAAATCCCATGGATGGAGAAGCCTTGTGGGTTGCAGTCCATGGGGTCGCTAAGAGTCGGACACGACTGAGCGACTTCTCTTTCACTCTTCACTTTCGTGCACTAGAGAAGGAAATGGCAACCCACTCCAGTGTTCTTGCCTGGAGAATCCCAGGGACGGGGGAGCCTGGTGAGCTGCCATCTATGGGGTCGTACAGAGTCGGACACGACTGAAGCGGCTTAGCAGCAGTAGCAGCATAGTAGTTATAATTTTAGTTTTGTAAGGAACCTCCATACTGTTTTCCTTAGTGGCTGCTAAGGTAAATATTTTTAAAAAACAGTAACTTCTCTGCATATTAGAAATATAGAAATTACAAAATAAATTCTTTAAAAATAGTGTCATGAATAAATTTAACAAGGGAAGTCTAGAATGTATATGAACAAAGTTATAAAATTTAATTGAAGGAAATAAAACATGTCTTGAATAAATGGAGAGACATATCAAAATCTTGGATTAGAAAAAAATTATGAAAATACAAATCCTTCCCAAGTTAATATAAAAATGTTATTGAATCCAGTCAAAATCCCACTAAGGATCCAGTAATGAAAAGGATACTAAAAAATAAAAATTCAAAAATTGTCAAGAGAATCTTGAACAAGAACAATAAGGGACATTTTGCTGTACCACATATTTTAAAAAGATACTATGAAGTGACTGCAATAAAAATATTACGATATGTCCTATAGATAATAGTACTTTACAGCCTTACAGACCTTTCTTTTTATGAACAGGGTGAGTATGGATGAGTCAAAGCTGACAGTGGGCTGTGAGGTCCCTCAGCAAGAAAAGATCCCCTTGAGATCTGTCCCCTGAGCAGTTCCATTTTCCCCTTCTCCACTTAGTCAATGAGTCTGACAAAATACTTAGAGCAAACACCAAACTGGTGCCTGCTTTTGAGAGAGAATTGTACAGAAGGTCTGTTAAGCTCTCAGCGAGTTTGAAGTCCGGTGAGAGAGCCTGGCAGTTAAAGTACTGAAGGGCGGCACATCTGCCTGTGGGGTTCTTGCCTCCTCCACCTCTGCGGGTGTACCTGGGCCCAACTCTAACAGGTTACATGCTTATGGTCCCTTGGCCAGTGCCAGCAGCATTTTCCCAAAGAGCCAAGCTAATGAAAGTCACAGAGAAGTTAATGTCCTGGTAGCAGACAATCAGAATGTGAATTATGTTTCACTAGAACAATAGGTTTTCAAACTTACACTCGTAAATATTAGAGTATACCAAAATTAATTTTATTTGCATATGCTAGAAATCAACAATCTGAAAACGAAATTAAGAAAATTCTATTTACAACACCTGTTTCTTTTTTGAAATGAAAAAAATACTTAGGAATAAGTTTAACAAAAGAGTATAAGACTTGTGCACTGGAAACAACAGAGCATGAAATAAATAAATGAAAAACCAAATTAATAGAAAAACAGCTTGTTTTCATGGATTGGAAATTTAAGATGGTTAAAGATGGCAAGGACTTCGCTGGTGGTCCAGTGGCTCAGATTGCACACTCCCAATGCAAGGGCCCTGAGTTTGGTTCCTGGTCAGGGAACTAGATCCCACGTGCCACAACTAAAGATCCAGCACAGCCAAATAAATAAACATATTAAAAAAAAAATATATATATATATATATGGCAGTACTCCTCAAGCTAATCTACAGATTCAACGCAATCTCTATGAAAATGACAACTGATTTTTCTGCAGGAATTGTCCGTCTGGTCGTAAAATTCATGTTGAAATAGAAAGGGCCCAGAATAGCCAAAATGATATTTTAAAAAACAACAAATTTGGAAGACTCAGACCCATTTCAAAACTCACTACAAAGCTGTAGTCATCCCAGGACTATGTAGTATATGTGTAAATATAGATACAGAGATCAGATAGAGAACAGAGTCCAGAAATAAACCTAGACATCTATCGTCAATTGGAATGATGTGGTCAAATTAAATACAGGATCCCCAGTTAAATTTAAACAACAAACAATTTTTTAGTAGATCCTGAACAATGTTTGGAACATACTTATACTAAAAAAATTGTTCATAGTTTATCTGAAATTCAAATTTAACTAGACATCCTGTGTTTTTATGTGCTAAATTTGGCAACCCTGAATAGGGAGGCAGGACAGACAAATTTTGCCCACATTGTTATATGCCAAAGGCTCTGGGAAGGGGCTGGTGGGAGTTCTAGGTATTTACTTAAATTGCTGCTAAAGGAATTCTATTTTCTTTACAATGATAACCTTTAAAAGAAAAATGTTGCAAAGTGGTAAAATGCATTGTACATCTCATTAAAAAAAAAAAAAAAAAAAAAACCTTTGGCTTTGTGTAGAACCATAATTAAAATTATTAAAATAGAGAATGAAACAGAATGTAACTGGATTTACCATAATCATTGCAATAATTAAGGAATGTTCCCCATTTCCCCATAAACAACTTTTCACTCTATCAGGCTCTCCCCACCCCGCCCTGCCTCAACATATTGTGACTGGTCTGAAAATGTACGCTGGGATCTTGAGTTGGCATTTCCTTTTAGTCCCTTCCGAGGTCACTCTGTGCAAAGTTTACAGTTCTTTCCTTGATTACATTGTGCCTAAAGTGTTAAACCCCGTTAGCAGTCACTGCACAGATTTCCTCAGTGAGACCCTTGTGCGCCTGACAATGTGACTATTTGTTTGAAAGTCACTACCACTGACATTTGTGCTGCTCAGCGCTGTGTTACCAGTGCTTTCTTTATGTCACTGTTTCTCTTCAGTAACTAAGAAAAGCAAAACAAAGTACAAATAACTGCTTATTCAGAAAGAAATCTCAGATTGTTCCTTAAACCTGCTCCAGGCAGCACATACAGTCTTTTGAGTGATCTGGAAAATATGAAAAACCCTTGGCTGGGAGACAAAACCCAAACTGATCTGCGGTGATGGCAAAAGCAGAAATAGGAGCTCAATAATAAAAATGAATTTCTGTACAACTGCACGTGGCTTCAGGAGGGAGGAGGAGTTCTCAGAAGTTCAACTATGATCTGATGTTTGAAAGGAGGCTGCGTGGGAGGGAGGGAGGGAGGGAGGGAGACCCGGCTTTGTTTCTGGGCTGGTCCCTCAATTGTTGGTTGATTGATTGAAAAAGGCAAATGGGGCTGCCGTCTCCCTGCCAAGGGTTTTATTCTGCCTCAGCCCTCCCTGAGTGCCTGGAGTGTGGACTCTCTGTGGCCCTCACCTGCTGCTTTGCTCCAACAAAGCCGGCGTCTTGCAGCCGCTGCCACTCACTCCTCTGAGCCGTTGTCCCCGCTGTCCTGAGTGTGTAAACCCTGCCACCCCCATCTGCCCAGCCACCTGCCTCCTTTAAATATCTTCCTGCAACCCCATGGCTTCTGGAAGCTCTCTGGAATCGTTGCCACCCACTTGTCTTTAACTGCCAACAAAATCCTCTCCCAGAGCCACTCTGAAAATGATTGTGTCTCATGTCTGTTGTGTGTTTGTCCCAACAGAGGCTGAAGCACATGTACTCGGAGGCAGGCAGGCTAGAGTTCATTAACTGATTTTGTCTCTCGCCGGCTCTGTGACCTCCAGCGACAACAGTCATGATGATACCTAGACAGCTAGTGAGCTGTGTGCCAAGCAAGTGCTCAGCATGTCACGTGCTCCCTTTTATTTTCTCCCCATGTGAAAGTTACGAGTGGCACTAGTGGTAAAGAAGCTGCCTGCCAATGCAGGAGATGTAAGAAACGCAGGTTTGATCCCTGGGTTGGGAAGATCCCCTGGAGGAGGGCATGGCAATCCACTCCAGTATTCTTGCCTGGAGAATCTCATGGACAGAGGAGCCTGGTAGGCTACCGTCCATAGGGTTGCAAAGAGTCAGACTTGACTGAAGAGCCTTAGCATGCATTCATTCTCCTTGTTTTACAGACCAGAAAGCTGACTGAGAAGTAAAAGGAACTTGATCAAGGTCAAATAAATCCCTCCTGGTGGAGCTGGGTTTGGAATTCAAAGGATCAAGGTCTTACTGGGGGACTCAGATATCAGGAGAGGTACTTTTATTATTTCATCTTCTCAACAGCCCTATGAAGTTTGTATTATCCACATTATAGAGATGGGGTTGTGCTGTGCTGTGTTCTTAGTTACTCGGTCATGTCCAACTCTTTGCGATCCCATGGACTATAGCCCACCAGGCTCCTCTGTCCATGGGATTTCCCAGCAAGAATACTGGAGTGGGTTGCCATGCCCTCCTCCAGGGGATCTTCCCAACCGAGGGATTGAACCCAGCTCTCCCACATTGCAGGCAGATTCTTTATCATTTGAGACACCAGGGAAGCCCAAGAATACTAGAGTGGGTAGCCTATCCCTTTTCCAGGGCAGCTTCTCAACCCAGGAATTGAACTAGGGTCTCCTGCATTGCAGGTGGATTCTTTACCAGCTGAGCTACCAGGGAAACCCAGAGATGGGGCTACTAAGGGCCAAAAGGTTTCAATGACCCATCCATGATCAGGCCTATAGGAAGCAGGCAGTGCTTCTAAGTAGGAGGCTTACACCTGCAACGGGGGGAAAAAAAGTGTGTGTTGTGCACTAGTGAATTTGCAAAATGCTGTGTCAAATCTAACTAAACAGGTTTTTTTTTTTTTCCTTCTAAGTTTTAAATTGTTTAACCATGGGGCTTCCTAGAGTCTTGAACAGTTACACAAAATGCGCACCATAAGTCTCCAAAACAGGATTTCATAGGCAGCCTTTTCAAATGCATTGAACCATGAAGCTTTTTCTGAGATTCACCTATTAAAGTTTTTTTTTTTTTCCCTGTGGTAACGCTTCCCTGAATACAAGTTAGGAAGACACTATACTATTTAAGCGATAACACCTGCAAGATAAGGAAGTCGCTAGAGATACATTGGTTGTTGCTGTTCAGAAGGTAGTAACAAACCACTCCGGATGCTTCCAACCTGGGTGAGCTATTGAGCCTGCCAGGGAAGATTGGCTGCCCTTGGGTCTCAGGAGCCTGACCCCCAGATGTCATTTGCTTTATTCATTCATTGAACTGGTATTTGTTTTTTGGTTTTGTTTTGTTTGTAATATTTTGTTGACCTGTTGTTTGTTGTCACTGCTGTTTCACCTGAGCTGTGTGGCTTTCTGGGGTTTTCCCATTGGATTCTTCCCAATGGGTTCTAATGTGGGATAAAGCATTTCACAAGGTAACCTCTTGTTAAAATCCAATGAAATTAAACCTAGGGCAGAGTTTAGAGTCAGCACCAGTCTTAATGTGAGTTGGCATTTAGCACTTAAGGCATTTTATAATAATGCCTACCATTTATCCAGTGTTTATTATGTGCCAGGTTTTACATGGGTTGTTTCATTTAATCTTCCTCATATCCTGTGGAGTAGTTACTATTGTAGAAGCCTCCAAGATGGCCCTCCATGGTCCTCTCCCACACTGAATTAGAGATGCCCTGAATGACCAATAGAATATGTCAGAGGTGGTGGGATGTGACCTCCTAGTCTTCAAGGCATAATATCACTGCAACTTCCATCTTAGTCTCTTGGATTGCTTACTGTGGGTGAAGCCAGCTGCCATTTTGTGAGGACATTCAAGCAACATTATGGAGAGGCCCATATGGAAAGGAACCAACTTGCCAGCCGCACGAGTGAGCCTTTTTGGAAATGTATTCTCCATCCCCAATCAGACTTTTAGATGACTGCAGAACCCAGTTGACATCTGACTGTAACCTCATGAGAGACCCCTGAGCTACTCCCAAATTTCTGACCCATAGGGAAGACTATTGTTGTTTGAGGCAACTAAGTTTCAGGGTGATTTTCCGTAAGCAAGAAATAACTAATAACAGGTACTAGTACTATCCCACATTTTTCAATTGTGGGAATGGAAAGTATGAGAGATTAAGTAATTTACTCAAGGGATTTACTTGAGTAACTTACTCACAGGACTTGTTCAAGGTCACAGCCAGAGTTAAGGTAGCTGAGCGGGATGCAGCAAAGGACTCTTTCCCTCACACCCCAGAATACAAACTCCTGCCCTGGAAGTCTGCTATAGAACCCTGATTTCTAGTTCTAGGCTCATTTATCCAGTGCGGTGATGTGATAACACAGAATATTCTGGACTCAGTCCATTTATACCTCTCCTGAACTCTAGGTCCTTAGAGAGTAATATTATTTACCTGGTTGTGGATGAAATAACTTAATATATGAAATGTTCAGGCAGAGTCTAGGCACTGGATATTTTGAGTTTCCTTCCCTTCCAATTCCTCCTTTAGCATCAGGCCTTACTTCGGTGGTGAGGAAAAAAAGGTTAGCCCAGCCAACAATCTGTCATTCCCACCCTAGAGGGAATTAGCTCATCCAGATGCAGCCCTAACTGGCAGGAGACTGAGGAGGCAGCCTTTTTGCTTGGAGAGCAAAGGACAGGAAGACATAATTTTTGAGTATGGTTTACTTTGGGAGCAGGCAGGTTTGGATGGGTGCCCCAGGAGGCTTTTGGAATAGCTAGAGGGCATCAGAAGAACCCAGAGAAGCCACTGTAAGTAGGCGGGAGCTTTTTATCACAAACTGACTTAAGGCCTGCCCTACGTAAGTCACGTTAACAAAGACGGTTGTTGTGCAAGTGTTACCTGGAATATCTGCTGCTTCAGTTTCAGCCAGGAGACACTAGGAAAATAACATAGTGATTCAGTCTTCAAAGTTAGTCTTTGTTTTGTGTTCTTTGGGTTTTTTTTTTAAGTCCTTGGCCCCAGGTATAAACATCTTCAGAGACGCACAAAAACCAAAATTAAGTACCTGGGCTTAGGTCACAGAGTTTGGTCTAGAACCCCTCCAAAAACCCATGTTGTAATCACTATGTTTAATCAATTCGCTTTGGGTTGAAAGGTACACATTGCTTCTTCCAAGAAGCCTCTCCTCCATAATGCTGCGAAAGTTTACTTATTTTGAGAAATTTTAGTGGTAATATGTAGTCTGGCATACTCTGTCAATAAACACTTGTTTAGGCAAGTCTTTTGAACACCTATTTTTACCAGGTACTCTATTGCCTGCTAGGGATTTGGCAATGAACAAAATGTAGCCCCTCATGCTTTTATGAAGGTTACACTTAGAGGTGGGCACCATGGTAGAGTAGATGATAAATTATGTAATCAGCTGAAAGGTGATAGAGAAAAGTAAAACAAGGGAAAGAAACAAAAACAGGGTTTGTGGAGTGGATAGTGCAATTTATATAGAGATTGGTTAAGGAAGTTCTTACTGAAAAGGTGACATTTGGGTAAGACTCGAAGGAGGTGAGGCGGTGAGCCATGTGTCTATCAGGAAAGAGCATGCCACTAATTTATCTACTACTTGGGACTTGCTCTTGGGTTCCTTCATGTTGGTAATTTTATTTTTTCTTCTGTCCCCTAGTAAATTCTCAGGAGCATGTATTTCATCTTCTGCTTCCTTGGGTCTGATATAAGTGCCTTCTACAGAATGTTATTTGTACCGCAGGCTTTTTTTTTTTTATACCACAGGCTTTTAATAAATGCTTGTTGAATATTTTGTTTAAAGTCATTTTCTCACTATTGCCCTTTTTAGGCAAGAAATGAAGGGAAAACTACAGTAGTTCAGTACTCTGTCCAATAGTCTAAATTACTTAGAATGTCCAAACCAACATTTAACTGCGCTATCCAACATTCTGGGTTGGTATCCTTTGCCTTCCATAAACATTACATCTAAAAAGATTTGCAAAAGTCTTGGCTTCTTCTAAATTCAAAACAGGAAGCCCCTATAATCTCTAAGCTGTCTTTATTCACCTCCAAACCCCAAGCTGGAATCAACCATTACTATTTTGTAATTACAATCTCTTTGTAAAATGAGCTCTGACATTTAAAAAAAAATGATTTCCTGCTTAAGCTAGAGACATCCTGTTATTCTTAATAATATTCTATGCCACCTAAATATTAACGTACCTTGAATTCATAAGGACAGAACCATACATGGCTGGGAACTCACGTGTTTCTCTTTGATTTTTGCAAAAAGAGACACTTCATGGAAACACTTTCCAATTTCTTTTTGAACAAGATTCTCAGTTTTCATGCCAGTGAGACACTGACCTTGTTTGATTCAGTGCTTTCCACAGAAGTACATAACCCGTGCTTGATTTTGTTTTGAAAAGACAAATTGAAAATGCAAAGGAATTATAACAATGTTGAAGATCCTAATGACGCCAACAATAATAGTGTTGGGGAAAATTTAACAGAAGATCAAAGTCAGAAGACAGAGTCAGCGGCTGAGGAATGAGCTAACATTACACATAAGAGATGGAGACAAGGTGATGTCTTAATGAAGGTGAAGGGATTGGGGAGTCGAGGGAGATCATTCTCTAAAGTATAACTGATAAAAACGCAGAAGACAAACTCATTGTAAGAGACAGATCAAATGGTAGGTAATAAGAAAGTCAAATGCGTCAAGAAGAGCTTGCTGCTTTGACACCTGTGGTCATGTACACGCCTCTAAGGAAGACTATTAGGATAACAGGGATGTAATCACTCAGGGTTTTTGCCAAGAATGCAATTTCTAGCACCACATATTCTCTCCCAGTCAGCCCTCAAATGTATTCAGTAATGCTTTACTCACCATCTGGGGAAATAAACATCCAATCAAGCACAACTATCCGGAATCTTAATCATTTCAGGATGTTAGATATAGAAAAAAAGGACTGGTCTTAATTCTTTCTACAGTGCATACGATACTACTTACACATCTGGAGAGGGAAAGACAGCTGCTCACTCTGTATGTGAAACCTTGGGCAAATTATTTACCATTCTGAACTTCACTTCCTTTAACTATAATACAGGGATAAGAATACAAAACTTAGATGGATGGTGCTTAGGAACATGAAAACAATACCCAACTTATACCAAGTTCCAGCACATCTTTAAACCTTTTATGTGTATGAATGTATTTAATCCTAATAACAATCTATGACATAAGTATCATGATTTACAGATGGGGGAACCAAACCCAGAGAGATCCAGGCCATTTCAGATTCAACCATGTACTCAGCTGCCACTCTGAAATATTTCTCTAATGATGGATGTAAAACACACAGTCAAACAAAAATATTATTTTTGTTATAGGGAGAAGATACAATATTTCTCACTTAAGCAGATTCAGTTACAAAGTGATTGCTTCCCTGAGACTCCCAAACATATTCAGGAGAGAAGAAAATCAGAACAGATAAAAACAGACACTTTAAAAATAATGGGATTAGGCTTCCATGGTGGCTCAGTGGTAAAGAATTTGCCTGCCAATGCAGGCGACACAGGTTCAGTCCCTGGTGTAGAAGATTCCACATGCTGTGCAGCAGCTAAGCCCATGCGCCCTAACTACTGAGCCTGTGCTCTAGAGCCCAGGAGCTGCAGCTACTGAACCCATGTGCCGCAACTACTGAAGTCCACAGACCCAAGAGCCCATGCTCCGCAACAAGAGAAGCCACCACAGTGAGAAGCCCGTGCACTGCAACTAGAGAGGAGTCCCCGCTCACAGCAACTAGAGAAAAGTCCACACAGCAATGAAGACGCAGCACAGCCAGAATAAATAAATAAAATTATTTTTACAAAATGGGGTTCAGATACATTTCCTTTTGGACCACGTGTCTTAGATTGATAAGTGGGCTGAACTGACTGGTGATCTCAGTCAAAAAAGGGGCTCCCTGAAATGAAAATAGCAGTTCAAGCTAATTGCTTGACTAAATCAATTGTTTTATTTTAAAATCATCAATCTGTCAGTTCAGCAAGGCTCCAGCTTTATGCCTAGGGTTTTGTGATTCTTTGGAGCTGTGAAATGGAGTTAAATATTGATCTTGTTCCTTCAATCAATAAATTTGTAAACAGACCACATCACTGAAACGACAAATTCTGCCACCATTTTTGTGTTCAGAATCCATCGCGTGTGCTGATGTTTATAAAGTCCACTTACACATTTCCTTGTGGACATTGTCAGCAAGCCCAGGGGAAGAATATGTTCTTGCCATGATCTCAGGGGTGAGGTGATAAAAATAACAGTCAAGTGGAGCGCTTTCCTCAAGGTGTCAAAATATATCAGTGAAGATACTTGATCAGACTTCCTTACAAGGTGGCAGAATGCAAAAGCTATGCTTGTCATTTTTATTTTATTATGAATGTATTTTGTGGCCCATTTTGATATTAAGACAAAAGTGGGAAGCTAATGACTATTTGAAGAAAACAATAGAGTAGTAATGAACTCATTTGCAAGGAGGTAAAAATAAAACATTGGTTGTATCAGAAATAAAAATCATCAAGAGAAACAAAAGAACCTTTACAAGAGACCAATTATGTGTGAGCAGTAGGTCTAGTGGTTAGAAGAATTTATCTGAGTGAATCTTTCAGATTTAAACACTGACTGCCACTTACTTGCTGTATACCACATACGTGTTAAATGTTATTATTGTTTTTTTATTATTGGTACGTTTGTATGAGTTACAATAAAAACCTAAGTTTGCCTAAATTATGGTACCTAGTAATGTAAGAATGAGGCAAAAAAGCCAGTCAACCTGGCTTTAATTCCACTTTTTGGCCACTATGAACAGTGCTGCAAGGAACATGCACCACACTGGCTTTTTAAAACCCGTTTTACAGGCAGTAGTATAGCCCAGTCATCAGGCATGTTGTCTCTTCGCCCATACTACCCTAGTTCTAATCCTGGCTCAGTCATTTACATTTGTTATCTCATGTTATCCTGTTGTTCTTATCCTACTCTTATTATTTTATAACAATGACTATACAGTATTGGCAGTATTATTAATCCACATTTTAGAGGAGTGGATGAGAGGGGTAAGGTCCCTCTGAACAAGACACACAGCTAGTAAGTGGCAGAGGTGGGATTTTAATCCAGAAGGAAGAAGACAGAGAAATGGAGGCCAGCTCTGGATCACCCATTTCTTAATTGTGCCAGCCCTAGAGGTGCAAGCACAGGTGACCCACTCTTAGAGGGGTTCCTCACATTTCCTTCAGCTACCTTTTAAAAAAAAAATTTGTTGACCACACCACACAGCATGCAGGATCTTAGTTCCTTGACCAGGAATTGAACCTGAACCCCCTGCATTGGAAGCGCAGCCTTAACCGCTGGATCGCCATGGAAGTCCCAACCTTTGTTTTTTTTTTAACTACATCCCAACTCAACTGAAGAGAGGTTTGGTCTACCACAAATACCCATAGAACTTCCTGCTCTATTCAAGAAAACATACCCCCACCAAAAAAAAAAACAAAAACAGAGAGAAAGAAGAAAAGCACGGAGTTTATTAAATTTCTTTTAGGCCCCCTGCCTGATTCTCCACCCCGCTGCCTAACTTGTTTCAATTTCTCCCAAGGAAGCCCATGAGTATGTGCTGATTTGCTTGGCTACAGTCATGGGTACTTTTTAGAAAAACAAAGCCAAGAAGAGCTCTAAAGCCTCCCATGACTCGCACCATCAGCCAATAGTTGTTTTATTAAGTGCTGATTCCGCCTGTGGAGCTGAGTTAATGGAGGTGGGGAAAAAAGTCACAGCCAAAACAAGGAACCATTCAGATGCAGGATTGAAAATATCAAGGTAACAGAGAGTTTCTGTCCCCAGCCCCACAGGCCCAGTTCTATATGAATGAAGGGGAGAGGCTGTTCGACATCCACCCAGTTAAACTATTCACAGAGACCCAGCGAGAGGGAAAAGACCTATTACTCACAGCCTCCACCCCTGGGCAGCTTGAGATTCTTCCCAAGGGGAGAGTTCCTTGCATTTTGTCCGATTTCACTGAAAAATGTGAGTTTTACCTAGAATCTGGTTGATTAATCACATGTTCTGTTCTTGGGTATTGTTTTTCTTCCCCTGGCTTTTCAAAAGAGGGGGATTGCAGAGACTTGCAGATACAAATCAGAAAACATAGACTTGAATGAAAGAACCTTGCGAAACACGAAATGTGGAACAAAATAGGAGTTGGAAAGAAAACTGAAAGCGATATAAATCATGGCTGTCAGAACAAAGCATCACTATTAATGACAAATCTTGCGGCCATGAAATCCAGATAGGCACCTCACTGGAATTCTTCCCCTGGTCAGTATGCTTATGTGTGGGTGTGAGCTCAAGTGTGCATATGTGTGTTTGGGTGTATGTTTTAGAAGGAATAACCCAAACAGAGACAGCCTGCGAAGCAGCAACTGGGAAAATGGCAAAATGAGGAGAGATGGATAAAGTAGCCAAACTGAGAGCCTGCTGCTGAAATTACAACCAGATTGCCTTCGAAAAGCAAAAAAACAAATAAGCTCAAACAAATAAACCCCTGTGGCTAAACCCTTGTGGCAGATTCACTTTCACAAGGGTACCTGCGAGACACTGTCCAGATCCCTCCTTCCAGATGAGAGGCCTGTGGTCAGAGCAGGAAGGAGGGGTGGTGTTGGCTGCAGGACTGGAAAAGCCCCGAGGGGTCCCAGTCGGCTGCTCGGCTCTGTGGGACAGACACAGGGGTGAGACCTGCCCAGAAGGCCTGGAGACAAGTAGCTGTTCAGGAAATGCAGACAGCAGAGACGCTGAGGAGCACTGGGAATGAGAACGTAAAAGCAGCTGGAGAAGGGGTAGGCTGGCCTGGAGATGCGGAGCACATGTGCTGACATCTGACATCTCTCAGCAGCACCCAGACGCTCCGTGACTAAAGTGAAGGCTGCTGTGCATTTCTGGATTTCCACATCACAAGCGGCAGATTCTGGGAGAGTGTTCTTGGAATGAGGTGGACATATGGTTGCGCACCCTGGGCCTGCTGCCTCAGATGTTCTGAAACGGCAGCAACTCCGAGTGAAAAAGAATAAATGAATCCAAGCCGGTGCAAAACTCCACTCCACTTGGCTGGTGGGAGGGATGGTATTCATTCACTTAGATCCCAATATAGAGTCTCATCTTGGGCTCTTTCCATGAACTAGATGAATATTAATAACGAACATTGTAATTATTTAATATTGCTTACTGTGCCACGCTCATTATTTGGATTTTCTTATTGACTTTTTGCAGCTACCCAAAGAGGTAGCCATTAACATCCATCTCCATTTTACATAGTTGTTGGGTAACTAGGCAAGTCACTGTTGCCAGGACGAGGCAGAGCTGAGGTTTAAACACCAGGTCCTGCTCACTCAGAGGCAGCTAAAGGCCCTGCCTGAAGGACTGAGGTCCTGAACTCAGTTAAGAAATTACCCAGGTCTTTACAATGGTAAAGGTTACAGGAAGGATTCAAATTTAAATTACATGGCTGCCAGTCATGCACCATCCAACCCTCAGATGGCACAGATTTTTTTTTATTCTTCTAACATTGCTAACATAAACATTCTTTACTCTGCTTTTTCTGAGACAGAGACACGGAGCTATGCAAAAGAACCACTTCCAGGTCCCTTCCTTAGGGCCAGTGAGGGTTCCTCCATTTTCTCCCAGCTGCTGTGTTTCTGCAGTTCTGAAAAAAGAAGTTACATTTGGAATGATGCATTGAAGCCCTGCTGGATTCTGGCCTGCCTTCCTCATTGATAAGGACTCATCATTGAATAAATTTAAATTCTCTTTGGCCTAGTTTTCTCCTTAAACCAGTTTTATTGCGCGAATTGTAATTCCAAGAAAATTGGATGGCCATGTATGGTATCCATGGCAACCTTCACTTAAACAGAATATGAAATTAACCAGGCCACTCTGTTCCTCTGACATTCCAGATAAATGGAATTAACCGCAGACAGAAGCATGTTGGCTGTCTTTTCAAGACAATTTCAGGAATTCTCTGCCCATAGGGTCCTAGAAGGGTCAGATTGGATTCTGTAGACAGAGCCAATCAGAGCCTCAGTTTCCTCATTTCAGAATTCTAGCATTTGGGTGTTTAGCTCCTTTAATTGTTCCCCCGGCCCCTATTTTCATTGGAATTTTTTCATTCAAATTTTTAATTTTTCCCCCTCAATTAGTGGCATGGCAGTTGAATGTATCCTACTTCTATTTCACTACTGTTTGTCCTTGATAAAAAAAAAAATGAATAGGCTTATTTTTTACAGCTGTTTTAGGTTTACAGAAAAGTTAATCAGAAACTGCGGAGTCCCCATATATCTTCTCCCCAACCCCCAATCCCTTCTGTTATTAACATTTTGCATTAGTGTTGTACGTTTGTTATAGTTGATAAACCTACATCGATACATTATTATTAGCTAAAGTCCATAGTTTGCATTTGGCTTCCCTCTTACTGCCGTGTATTCTATAGGTTTTGACAGAGGTATAATGACATGCACCCCCATGGCAGTCTCATACAGAATGCTGCTGCTGCTGCTGCTGCTAAGTTGCTTCAGTCGTGTCCGACTCTGCGACCCCATAGATGGCAGCCCATCAGGCTCCCCCGTCCCTGGGATTCTCCAGGCAAGAGTTTCATGAAAGTCCCCTGTGCACCCCTCCACGTCCCTGGCGAACACTGAGCTTTCACTGCCGTCGTAGTTTCGGCTTTCCCGTGCCGTGTAACAGGAATCAGGCAGTTTATAGCTTTTTCAGACTGGCCTCTTTCACTTACCCATATGCAATTAAGTTTCTCCATGTCTTTTCATTGCCTTTAATTTTTTTTAGCAAACATGTAAACCGATATTTTTCTACCAAAATAATCAGTATCTACCCCGCTTTCCTACCACAAAGCAGTGCAAAGTCATACTTCTGTTTTCCTTTATATCAGCTACTTCCAACCCAGGTTTTGTTGAAATTGGTTCCAGCTAGGTATTAAATTTTTTTAATATTATACCTCTTACATCAGGCATCTCATTTCTTCATATCTGAAGCCTCATTCCTCCATTGTCATCAGTTGTTTAGACTTAACTCTCTGTGTACCTGTTTGTTTGTTTGTTTTTTACTTCTTGCTTTATTGGACTCTTTTTCCTGGCTGTAGTTTCTAGGGCTGTCTTCGGGGCTGGGTTAGCAGAGGTAAATGAGACGGGACAGGAACTCCTTTGACAGTTGGAGTTCCATCGGAGATGTAGCCAGATTTCTAACTCCGGCCCTTCTGGCCAGCCTCTGCAAAATTGGACTGCCCTGCTTGACATAAATTTAACAAGCACGTATTAAGCAACTGCTACATGCTAGCACTGTGTTTCAAGAGAAGTGTATGTCACTTGGCTTCTGTCATCAAGAATTGTGTATCCTCTGGGACTTCCCTGGTGGTCCAGTGGCTAGGACTCTACCCTCCCAAGGCAGGCAGCCAGGTTTTAATTCCTGTTTGGGGAACTAGATACCACATGCTGCAAATAAGAGCTTGCATACCTCATCTAAAGATCCCGCACGTGGCAACCAGGACCCAGGGCAGCTAAGTAAATAAATAAATATTTTAAAAAGAGAAAGAATGTTCTGTCCTCACTGCTGTTGAGGAAAGTTTGAGGGTAAAAGGGACAGGATGGTGGTAATGGGTGTCCAAGACATACTTTCTGAGTTGGAAAATGATGGAGAGCAAGTCAAGATAATGAACCAATATTAATACAAATCGTATTAATCATTGACATGTATTAAGAATGGCAGAGATTCTTCTCAACTCATTAAATTCTTATGACAACTTCGTGAGATGGGTAATATTATTCCCATTTAGGAAACTAGAGCACAGAGAAATCAAGTACCTGCCCAAAGGTCAGAGAACTAGTTAAGTGGTACAGCATGGATTTCAACTGGGGCAATCGCCCCTGAGTCCTGGGCTAACAAGGGGGTTTAAAGAGAGTTTCCCTGCTCTGGGTTTCTCCTGCCCAGTCTGTCCTCTGATGCCCCTCTTGCTAGATTTCTAAGAAAAAATCCTGCTTATATGTTTTTACTTTTCTGCTGGCTTTGCTCTCTAGGAGCAAAGCTGGGACCATAAGGTCCTTTACCACCTGGTTCAAGGTCCTTTACCATCCTCCAGCTCTGGCCCCTCTCATGCCCTCGCTCTAGTCTCCCTCTCATGCCCTCGCTCTAGAATCTTCTTTCTTTTCTCCCTGTCTTGCCATCTTAGGACTTTCTGTCTCTGTTCCTTCTCTTTCTGGAATGCCTTTCCTCTCCTTCATAACCTGGAAAGCTCCTACTACTTATATTTCCAGGTCACTCTCAGACATAGCCTCCTTTGTGAAGATTTCCCCCAGACTCCTAGGCAAACTTGGTAATTTAATTCTCTAAGCATTCATACATCTATTCATATCCTTATGATAATCCTTAATAAAGTGGGATGCATGTTGCTATCTGTTTACTTGCCTGTAACCTCCTCAGTGTCAGAGAATGTCTTATTCATCTCTGTGTCCTCAGCCTTTCATGGAGCCTATCACATGGTTGTCCCTTAATGTATAGCTCGTATGAAACCCAGCAACTGCTGTGGTGCCCCATCTCATGGGGTGCCCCTCAAAGAAGCACATTCACCATCAACAATTAATGCGAGTATTGTAATTCTTACCCGGTTGCTTGAGGAAACACCCAAGGAGTGTACGGTTTATGCACTGCAAAGCCTTTAGAAAACTGCCTCCTTGCCTCTGCCACTTTCAGTTGCCTCCATAGACACGGCAGCTCCTCGTTCATTCATTCATTCACTTGTTTGTTCATCTATTCAGTCAGTAAACAGTTACTGAGAACCTATTAGGTGCCAAGTACTCTTTTATCGAAAATGCTCTCTCCCTTCTATTCTCACTTTTCAAATCTCAGAATTCTCTCCAGGCATCTAACCAAGAGCTTTGCTATCCCTTTCCTCTCATACCTTCTCTTGACTTTATTCTGAAGATCAGCTTAACCTTTCTGGCCTCTTTGTTTTCTCTGTTAGTCCATTAACAGGATTTCCCTTGATAAATCATAGTCTAGAAACTGACCCAGAAAGCTAGAATCCTTGCTCCTTAGACTCTATCTAAGAGGAAGGGGACAGAATATGAAAATTAATGGTGGAAATCTAAATTGGTGTAGCCACTCTGAAAAACAGTGTGGAGGTTCCACAAAAAGCTAAAAATAGAACCACCATATGATCCAGCAGTTCCGCTCCTATGTATATATCTGAAGAAAATGAAAAGACTAATTCAAAAAGATGGACCCCAGTGTTCATAGCAGCATTATTCATAATAGCCAAGACATGGAAGCAACCTGAGTATCCATCAACAGATGAATGGATAAAGAAGGTATAGTATATTTATGTACAATTGAATATTAGTCAACCATAAAAAGAATGAAGTTCTGCCATCTGCAACAATGTGGATGGCTCTAGAGGGTTTTATGCTTAATAAGTCAGAGAAAACCAAATACTCTATGTTATCACATATATAGATTATAAAAAACAAATGAATATATAACAAAACAGAGACAGACTCATAGATATGGAGAACAAACTAGTGCTTATTAATAAGAAGAGAGAAGGGGAGAGGGGCAAGATGGGAGTAGGGGATTAAGCGTTTGTTGGGGGTGGGGCGTCTGGAACAAGCACCCTAACTCCTCTCCATCCTCTAGCTCGTCTCTAAGATGGGGTTTGTTTACAGCAGCAGTCCTGTTCTCTGAGGAGGTTCTTTGGAACTCAGGGAATGGTTGTTCAATCTGAATCCTTCATTTCTTAATTCTTTACGTGTAGTACCCAGTGAGAGGCAGAAAATACTGGAGCTAGAGTCTAAGGTCTGTGTCACAACAGAATTTTCTAAACCTGCCAGCATATAAGCTGTCAGGGCAGAAATTTGTCCCTTTTATTCATTGATCTCTCCTAAGTGCATGCAACAGTGGCTGGCCCACTGTAAGAGTTCACTAACTGTTGGCTGAATTTTTTAAAAGTTCCTATAGCAATATGAGAGTGCATTTCATTGTCTTTGAAACCTGGATCTCAAACATTGTTACCGGGAGTGACTACTGGTATAGCCTTTTGAACAGCAGTGAGGTGGAATCTTTCCCAGCTTCAAATGCACACCTTTGCAGGTGGGATATAAACACCTACCCTCTAGCCAGTCAATTAAGTATGACTGCAACTCATCTGCATATTATCTCAGCCTGCATGTATCACTTACGGAACCTATAAGAAGTGTAAAGTGGTGACTGAGAGCACAAAGTCTAGGGCCGAGTGTCTGGATTTAAACCCCAGCTCTGCCAGATACCAGCCGTGTGCCCTTTATCAAGTTACTTGGCTCTTTGCGTCTTTGTCTGCGGAATGTGGGTGATAATAACACTCACCTACCATATAGGGGTGTTCAGAGCGTTAAAGGAATTCACATGTCTAAGTGCGTGGAGTAGCATTTACTGTGCGAAAGTAATGCTCACTTTTTTATTCCTGGGGATTTGGGAGGCTCTCCACAGCCCCTTGGGAAGCCCCAATGGTTCAAGAGGTAAATAACCTGCCTGCCAATGCAGAAGATGAAGGTTCGATCCCTGGGTCAGGAAGATTCCCTGGAGGAGGGCATGGCAACCCTCTCCAGTATTCTTGCCTGGAAAATCCCATGGACAGAGGAGCCTGACAGGCTAAAGTCCATAGGGTCGCAAACAGTCAGACACGATTGAGCATGCCTGATGCACAGCCCCTTTATAGCCAATCTCAGGAAGTTAAAAACAAGGCTAGGAGCCGCCAGTCAGCTGTGGAGGCAGCCCTTGAACTCTGGTCAGTCTACCCCAGGACCAGCGGGCTTGCCCATCTTTTTCCCCAGTGACCACAGGCAGTACCACCATAGACTCCTTGGCTTACACCATGTCTGTGTCCTGATCTGTATTTTCCAAGTCCTCTGCTCTGACTCTGGTCACAACCTCTCCTGCAGTCAAGAAAACACATCATCTTCTCTGGGTAATCTTACAAGCTAAAGGGGCAGACCCTCATCTGGTGACATATCAAGGTATCCAGAGGGTCTTCTTAAAATCCAGTGCTCTGTCAGCCTGACCCTCAAATCTAAATTTCTTCACTAGATGATTCTCTTTGTATTTGTCTTTGACTCAGTTTTCTTTTAATTTTACGGCATTAATGGTATCATACCCATTTTGAAAAAAATCCTTGGAGGACTTCCTTGGTGATTCAGTGGCCAAAACTTTGCTTCTAGTGCAAGGGGCCTAGGTTCGATCCCTGGTCAGGGGACTAGATCCCACATGTTGCAATGAACATCGAAGATCTCACCTGCTGCAATGAAGAGCTGGTACAGCCAAATAAAATAAATATTAAAAAATAAGTAAACAAAAAATACTTTGTTTTTATTAAATAAAAATAAATTCTTGGAATCTGGGGCTTAGGGATTGGCCCTGAAAAGGACGGAGGCCCGGCCTTGACCTCAGTGTGGGGCCAAAGAAAGCTCTCTGGTGGCTGGCTCTGGAGAAGGGCTGGAGGGGAAAGGCAGGGTAATCCATTTCTCCTTGGTGCTTAAGGCCTGTTTCTCGTTAGAGCTCTGACTCCACGCGGCTTCCTGTGGCTGCGTGCCCTCCCCCCCACCCCCCCAACCCCCCAACCTTAGTCATACTCTTCCAGGCTCTTCACATCCTGACAGGGCTTATTTTTAAGGGTTGGTTTATCAACAAGCAGTATTGATTGCCTGCTGTGTGTGAAAATGAGGCTGGAGACCCCAGTGGGGAGGGGAAGGGGCCGTGGCAGAAACGGAAGGAAAGGACCAGCCCTCGGGGGTTTGCAGTCTGGCGTAGACAGCAGCAGTGTGGTCAGAGGGCCATCTATGGACCAGCAGATTGCCAGGCCCCAGAGTGGTGGCCCTGTTTGACCCCATGAGCCCACCCTGGCAGGAGAACTTATCCCTTAGTACTTTCAGGATGAAGCATCCTTCTGTGGGCGGGAACAAAACCAAGCATTTCTGCCCTCTGGTCTGTCCGGGTGCTTCAAGGGGAATTTCCTCAGGCAGCCATGGTTCTGGGATGGACTTTCACTTCTGTCATTAGAGCCATCTGCTCGGCAGCCTCGGTTACGTCACTGAGAAACCGTCTATACTTGCTTCCCTCCCAGCAGCAGCGAGCCCAGGGACGCACGTGGCCACAGGCCACAGCTGAGTGGATGCTGTGGGCAGGACTGCCATCGCGCAGGGTCTCCTAACCCAGCTTCTCACTGGAAACAAGGCAAAACTGAGTCCCAGAGATCTGGGGCTCTGGACTTGCTCAAAGGCACGCAACTAGACGTGGGTCTTGAGGAGTCTCATCCCTGCTCAGGCTTTGTGGTAAATCAGCACTGCTTCCACTGAGACGATCTTCGTTGTTGCTGTTGTTTAGTCTCTAGTCGTGTCCGACTCTCTGTGACCCCATTCACTACAGCCCGCCAGGCTCCTCTGTCCATGGGATTCTCCAGGCAAGAGTACTGGAGTGGGTTGCCATTTCCTTCTCCAGGGGATCTTCCTGACCCAGGAATCGAACCTGGGTCTCCATCTTTCTGTGCTTTAATAAGGTGGAAATGCCCTGTTCTATTTTATTCTTCCCCCTTTCCAAGAGCAGTGACCTACCTACCCCTCCATGAGGATTTCCTGGGCACACCTACATGCCTGGAACTTGTGAGACCTGCAGGAGCTACAAAGATCCAAAGACTGGGACTTTGTCCCTATGGAGAACTGTAGAGATGGACCTGACCAACCCATGAGATGAGGACCGTCCAAACCCAAGTCTTACCTTGATAACAGCCCCAGCTACAAAGTAAGGCTGGATCTTAGCAGGGAATTTAGAAGTTTTGTGTCAGAGTGGAAGGAATTGGGTGGAAATACCAGTTACTGGCTTGCATTTTTGTTGGTGTTTTCCAACTGGGCAAAATTTCCATCCATTTCTGATTTTACATTGAACACAAATGATATTGCCAAGAGACAAAGGATGTTCTCCTTTCAAGTCAGGAGCCCACTCCATGATTCTGAGTGGAGGGAGGGGGCACAGCCCTGACTCCTGGGACAGCTGCTGCTTACAGTCTTTTGAGTTACAGGGTAACCAGATTCCTCAAGACAGTAATTGGGCTTTTGGGGTCTGCTTGGGTACTCTAGGCACAGGGATGCTGGCTAAAATATCTCAGGCCATAAAAATACCAGAATGAAAATACTCCCAACAACCACACATCCACGTATTCCATGCAGAGGCTATTAAAACCTTCAAATTACACCAGTATTGCTCTTCAAGGCCACAGGAGTACACAGCTGAATGGAAAAGGAAGCGATATTTTCAGGGTGAGTTCAGCACCAATCATTATAAGCTTTCATTTGTCCTCTTTAAAATGTCTTCCTCACGCCTTTAAAATTAATCTGTAAGGGTTGACTCCCTTTTTAAATGGTTCTACCAGACCACAATAAGGCATGATCTTTACATATTGCCTTCCTCAACATGACCAAGCAAATCTCTGATGGGGAGAGACAAGGTCCAGTAAATTTGATGGTTCTGACCTACTCTTTCTTCTCTCAAACACTTTTGCCAGTCCTCCAGCCCGAGCCACCACCATGTCTTACTCGACTCTTAGTGAGCATCTTTATTGACATGTCTACCTCCAAGTCTTCCTTTCTCACATCCATTTTCCTTGAGACACTTAATTTTTCTCAAATGCACACCTGTCTATGAGTCTCCCCTGCTTAAAATCTCAGTCATTCCCCATTTTTGCCTCCAAATCCAAACATTTCCCCAGATCTTAGCAGGCCCTTGATAATCTGGCCCTGCTTAACTTCTCTGATCCCATCTCACAGCATTTCTGGCTTGGGTCATGTCCTCAAGAAGCTCCGCACTCTCCCTACAAAGTCTCCGAACCTGCCAGTCCCCTTGCCTGGATACTTTCTCTCTCTCCATCATTCTGCTAGTTCACGTTCACATTCGGGCCTCAGTAATATCCTGTGAGAAGTCAGAGCCAGTCTCTCATTCATTGTTGGTAGCTGGTTGAATGATGTCCTCCCCACTAACCCCCACCACCCCACCTCAGATATGTCCTCTAATGCCTCTGAATGTAACCTCATTAGGAAAAAGGGTCTTTGCAGATATAATTAAGGATCTGGAGGTGAGATCGTCTTGGAGTATCTGGGTAGGACTTAAATCCAGTGATAAGTGACCTTATAGGAGAAAGGCAGAGGGAGATGAGAGACCAGAGAAGGGAAGGCCATGTGAAGATGGAGCCAAGGAAATTCCCTGGTGGTCCCATGGTTAGAACCTTGAGCTTCCACTGCAGGGGCTACAGATTAGATCCCTGCTCAGTAAACTAAGATCCCTTGAGACTGAGTGACACAACCACAGGGCAAGAAGCACTTGGAGCCCCGGGAAGCTGGAAGCAGCAAGGAAGGTTCTCCCCTAGGGCCTCAGGAGGGAATGCTGCCTTGCTGGTTTCAGATTCCTGGCCTCCAGAACGCAGAAAATTAATTTCTTGTGTTTGAAGGCACCCAGTTGCTAGTAATTTGTTGTGATAGCTGAGGAAATACGTACACTGCTGTACCACTCGCACTCAACACTCTGCCCAGCACCAAGGAGGGGGCCCCAAACAATTTCTTGAGTGAGTAATGTCCAGGAGACTGGTAGGGAGAGAAAAGGGTTTGGGAAGAGTAGGGGTGGGGAGACACCTGAGACTTGCTAAAAGATAGCAATTTCCGGTTACACCATCAATACAGGAGGTAGCTCTGCTCTTAGAAGAGGGGCCTTCCGTGTGTGATTTGCAGCACTGTTTATACAACACTCCAGTGTGCATCCTACTATCTGAGGAGGTGTTGCAAAATCTCAGAAATGTTCTGTCAGCAAAATAAGTTTACTCACTTTTAATAGGAAATTGTTACTTGAAACATATTTCAAATAATTAGCAAATATATATATGTATTTTTATTATGGGATAATTGCTTTACAATATTGCGCTGGTTTCTGCCATACATCAACATGAACCAGCCACAGGTATACCTAAGTCCCCTCATCTAAGAGCAATGGAATAGCAAATACATTTGAGTGTCTCTGAGTCTCTTCAAACTTTACACAAGTTGAACAGACTCTCAGTTATTCCCATGAAATTTTTCCCCTGTACCTTTTCCAACCTTGACTTGGTAAATGGCACCATCCTCCACTTAGCCATGTGAGCCCTAGACTTGAGTGACACTCTTATTTGCTGTCTTGCCATCACCCCCACCAGCCAGAGCTGTGAACTCCATTTTCAGAATACATCCCCAGGTGCTCTGCCTCTCACCTCCTTTTCAAGCCACCATGCTCTCACTCCTGGACTTTACAACAGCCTTCCCATGGATTCACAGCTGGCCCACTTGCTCTTACAATCTCGTCTCTGTTCGAAAGTCAGTCACCTTTCCAGACATGAATCTGCTCTCAACAATCCCCTGATAAAAATCTTTCAATTGCTTTTCATTGCATTAAAAAAAAAAAAAAGATGCAAACTTATACCATGGCCTCCCAAGCCACATGGATCTAGCCCCAACTTACCTTTTCATTCTTATCTGGTGTAACTGTCACCTATGACCACCATGCCTCTCCCATCATCCTTCTGTTCCTCTAACGATCTAATCTTGTTCCTGCCTCAGGGCACTTGCACTTGCTGTATCCTGTCAGGAATGCTCTTTAAAGATTTTCATCAGAGTGTCTCCTTCTCATTTTCCCATACCTGCTTCTCAAAGAGGGCTTCCATTACAACCCTCTGTACCAAATAAAACTAGCGTCTTTTCTAAGCATCCCATGGCACCCTTGGAATTTCCTCTGTAGGTAGCCTAAGAGCTAAACGAAGGCATTTATCGGCTAGGGCTAACATAACAAAGTACCACATACAGGGTGCCTAGAAGATGAGATCAAGATGTTGGTGGGGTTGGTTCCTTCTGAGGATTGTGGAAGGTAATCTGCTTTGTGCCCCTCCCCGAACTTCTGGTGGTGTGCTGGCAAGCCCTGGTGTCCTGTCTTCAGCTGCTTCACCCTCATCTCTGCCTTCAGGTCACATGGTGTTCTCCCTGTGGATGTGTCTGCTTCCAAATTTCCCCTTCTTATAAAGCGGATGAGGGGCCCACCCTATTCCGGTATGACCTCATTTTAACTGATTACATCTGCAATAACCCTATTTTCAAATAAGATCACATTCTAAGTGCTGAGGGTTAGGACTGCAACATGTGATTTTTTTTCCCCCCCTGGGGAGAGGCAGAACACGTCAACCCTTAACAGAGTTGTTCTCTTATTTGATTACTTATTTTTTGTCTGTGCTGAAAGAAGTTTCTTGAGGGCAGAGATGTCATTAATTTTGTTCCCACTGCTGTATCCACTGTATGAAGAACAGTGCTCAGCACAAAGGCTTTCAGTAAGTAATCCTTACTAGATGGTGGCAGTGCTTGCCCAACTTTGAATATACTAACAGCCACTGCATTGTACACTGTAAAGGGGTGAATCTATGGTATGTGAAATATATCTCAAAAACAGTTCTTTCATGAATGTATAGATGCAATGATTATGTATTGTATTAATATTCTTTCTGGGACTCACTTTCTCTCTCTGTCATTAGGTCCTAATTCCCCAGAGATTTAATGACATTAACCTTTTTGAGAATCTGGTGACCATTTTCCCCAGTAAAATGCCGACAGGCACATCCACATGTGTCTCCATACAGCTGCATACAGTACTTTTTATTTAGCTTTAGAGGATTTACGAACACCTTAAGACTTCTGAGGACTGAAGAAACAATGCTTAGGTTAGAGGATCTCACCAAAGACCCTTCTAGCTCTGAAAACTAAGGAATTGTACACACCTGTGCTCTGCATGCACAGGGGCTCTAGGTCGAAAGTAAAATACTTTACTTTTGCTTACAGGGAGTTTATGGTCAACTTGGAGAGAAAGAAACCCATATGATCCAAAACCATGAGGAGAAGGTTTCGTGCAGGCTCTTGGGTTGAAAGCACCCATGACAAGGCTTTCCTTTGGCACTCTGACAAAAGAGCCAGGCATATGTGGTGATGAATAAGAGAATGCAAGCTTGCTTTAGGGTTTCAGAACCAATGTAACCAGTAAAAATGGGTGACACAATAAATTTAACAAACATTTCACTGATAATTGAAATAAAAGAGATTTTTCTTAATTTCTTACTTTCCTTAAAAATCCTGTTAATGTCAAATGAAAGTGAAAGTGTTAGTCTCTCAGCTGTGTCTAACTCTGCGACACCATGAACTGTAGACCCCCAGACTCCTCTTGTCCATGGAGTTCTCCAGGCAAGAATACTAGAGTATGTTGCCATGCCCTTCTCCAGGGGATCTCCCTGACCCAGGGATCGAACCTGGGTCTCCCACATTGTAGGCAGATTCTTTACTGTCTGAGCCACTTCTATTTTAAAAAAAGATATGAAAAATTGTTTTTGATGCAATGACAGTGATTTTGAAGCAATGTAATCGCATTCTGCCGCTCTCTGTACCCAGACAGGCCCATGAACTGCGCTGTCAAGGAGCCGGTTTCTCCCTGTCAATTGGCCTTATCCTTCCCTTTCTCCCTCCACTCCCAAGCCAAGTAGAAATTCTTATAACAAGAGGTTTAATAAAGATGAGGCAGTGGCCTAGTGGAGGAGGGGAGAAAACTGGCAGATAGAATCTTTATAAATTCAGAGAAGATAGAATCTTTATAAATTCAGAGAAGATCACACTCCCAACTGTAGAACCTTGTAAAACTCTCCAAACTGTGTTGAGAGTTATCTCTTTTCCTGTAAAATGACTGGCCAGTTCATATCCCATTAAGGACACTTTAGGAGCTCTGAATAAAAAGTTGAATTAGAAGGAAGACTTTCTGGAAAGTTTGCTAGAAAGAAAATCAAATCCAACAGTTGTTTTAAAGTTCTACAGAGGTTATCACATGGGTTTAGATTGGCAAGATTATTGGCCTCAAAATCCCATGTTATCCCACCAACATCGCCATTAGGTCAACAGCAAAACCTACCGCTCAAAATGAAAATGGGACGAGAAGCAAAGGAGTAAAGTGATGGAAGGAGGAATGGATGGAAGAAACAAGGCAAGGGATGGAATGGAGTTTGGTTGTTTGGGTGGCTTAAGATAATAGATTTTTAATTTTAGGTCCATCAGTTTAAATAGGGAACTTTTTCCACAACCTGACTCTGGAATGACTAGGGGAGTGATTGCTACATTGCTAAAGCTGGTATTTCAAATTAGCATATATTTAGCATACATTTGAACCAAAAGTCCTATATTACAGGCAAACCTGGATACAGTCTCTCATTAAGAACGCCTTTGTTGAGATAGAAAACCAAAAGTCACTATATCTAGCAAAGATATTTTAGGGGAGAGCCACTTGTACCAGCTTAATAGAATCCATTGTTAAATATTCAGGAATTTTGCAAGCTACTTGATATCATGCTGGTAACATGAAATAGTCTACGGTGAGAGTATTTATACCATGAGAAATGCTAGAGGTCAAGGGCTTTTTTTTTTCCTGGAGGGCTGGCTGCTAAACATTTACCAGCACACTGTCTTTGTATGTGAATAGTTTTAAACGCAATTTTAACTGCAAGAAAACCAAGAGAAATACCTCTAACCAACCATTTGAACAAGAACAGATACTTCTGAAGAGCAACTTGGAACTCATCTTAAAGATCATCATTCAGGCAGTCAACAAACACCAACTGAGTATCTAGGTTAATCCTGAAGAGCCAAGGGAAGCATCCAGTATAGAGCTCAGTCACCGAGTATCTTATAAATTGTTTGGAGAGACAGGATGGGCATACATGGAATAATTATGTAAGAGTACAAAACAAAGTACAATTACCTGTAATATTGTAAAAACTGGGTGCGGCAAGACTTCAGAGAAAAGGAATATCATAGGGGGTTAAAATTAAGCAAGAAAATCATGCAAATCATGGTCTTCTGTTAATTCAAAGCAGTAACAGATAAACTAGCTTTATCCTAATGGGATGTTTGGTTTGCAACAAAGTTTAAAAAAATCCTCTCCTACTTACTTAATATTACTATCACTCTTGATATATATTATTAACACAGAGAGACTATTGTTCTTTGTAATAGATGATGACATCTCTGGTGTGTGGCTATTTATATCTTCTTGGCCAGTTGGTCAATGGGCCAGCCTTCCTTTTTTGCACTCGAGTGTACTGCCTTTAGGCCCAGAGCTGCTTAAGTTTGAATGACCAGAGTTTGAATCCAAACTCTTGTCAGTTTTTAGCTGTGTGATCTTAGCAAATGATTCAACCTCTCTATGCCTCAATGTATGTAAGATGGGGAAAGTACTCATGTCTCTCATGGGGATGGTGGGTTAACTCATATCAAGTGCTACTGAGCATATAGTAAGCACTGTGTGTGCTGTGTGCTTAGTCCAACTCTTTGAGACCCCAGAGACTGTAGCCTGGCAGGCTCCTCTATCCATGGGGGTTGGGTTGCCATGCCCTTCTCCTTGAAAAGGGGATCTTTCCAACCTAGGGATCGAACCCTGGTCTCCCGCATTGCAGGTAGATTCTTTACCATCTGAGCCACCGGGGAAGCCCATAGTAAGTAATAATAATAAATAATAGTATGCACTACTTATTATTATTATTCTGCTGAGCTTGAAGCCCAGCCCTGCCATATGGGTTTATGCCCATATGCCATATGTCTTGTTCAAGTCATTCTTGGACTTGAAACCCTGGTTTCCTCATCTAAAGGACAGTAATGATCATTTCTGTCCACTTGCAGGGCTATGTGAGGACTCTAGAAAGTAGTGTCTGTAAAAGCTCTTAGCAAACTGGAAAGTTCTGTACAGGTGTGAGCTGTAGATGCTGATGGAAGATGTCTGCTCAAAATTAACCCTTGGGTTCTTGGCCTCATGATGGCTTGGTGTGTTTGGTGTGCTGTGATGGTTTCTACAATCCCATTGCTGTGTCCCAGAGCACAGAGTCACAGCTTGCTGGCTTTTGGTTGTTTCCTCTTCCTGTCTTTTGTCAAAGAGCATTATGTTAATGTACGGGCTTCCCAGATGGCATGGCGGTAAAGAATCCACCTGCCAATGCAGGAGACACTGGAGACATGCATTCAATCCCTGGGTTGGGAAGATCCCCTGGAGGAGGGCAGAGCAACCCACTCCAGTATTCTTGCTGGGAAAATTCCATGGAAAGAGGTGCTTCCCTGGTGGCTCAGCAATAAAGAATCCACCAAGCAAGCAGGAGATGCAAGTTCCATCCCTGGGTCAGGAAGATCCCCTGGAGGAGGGCATGGCAACCCAATCCAGTATTCTTGTCTGGGAAATCCCATGGACAGAGAAGCCTGGTGGGCTACAGTCCATGGGTTCACAAAAGAGTTGGACACAGCTTAGTGGCTAAACAATAACAATTATGTTAATGTCCTCAAAGAATCTCCCCTAAAGGATGAGTTCATTGTTCATAAACTATGTGCTCCCCTCCCATTAGAGCATCAGCTCCCTGAGGGTAGCTCCTGCTTGTCTGTCTTTTATTTCTGGCTGAACCCCAAGAGTCTGGACAAAAGCCTGATATATGATAGCACTCAATAAATACATGTTTGTGGCAGGAACAGGTGCTCACCAGCCCCAGCTCATGTTTCCTCCAGACTGGAAAAGTGAACTGAGAGGCATCTCCATAGGAAGGAATCAGTATCCTGTGGGCGTCCACAGAGGAACCACTCAATCCACCAGGCAGCTGACTCCCAGGTGTGTGTGTGCACAAGCCACTCTGCAGGTCCTCCGGGGGAAGGGAGGCGTGGACGGGAAGGTACAGCCTCTTTTAAAACTGTTTTGGTTTTTTCTTTAAATGAAGATGTCCAACTTGAGATGTCATGAATCTATTTATGACCCCATCCAAGTTCCACATCCTAAAGCTTTTCCTGCTTGCCGCTGACACCAGCTCCCAGAAGTGGACACTGCTCTGGATCTAGAATGACCACAAGGAGCTAGTTTCTAAAACACCATCTGCTCACCATTTACTTGCTAAGGTTTTCCATTTCAGAATCAGATGTGAGCCACAGAACTCTGCCTTCTCCAAGGGGCTTAGAAAAGACTCTGTCATTTCCACATTAAAAAAGAGGAGTGGGAAAGGAGAGGGCTGCTTGAATTCTGGAAAAACCTGAATTGATTTACAGAATTCTGCAGGTGGGTAGCCTTGGAGCAGAAAAGCAAACCTTATCACCTGTGCAGCTGACATGTCATGATTTTCAAGAGAGGTACAAAGATTTAAAGGACTTTTATATAGATATTTAGTATAATCCTCCTTTTAAAAACTACCAGAGTTCAGAGAAAAAAAGACCCAAAAATGTTTTCTTGGCTAGGTTTCTTATAGTGACTGTGAAAACCCATGAAGGAGGAAAACTGGCCAGGAATTTTTTTTTTTTTTTTTTGAGGGTATGAAAGCCTCTCATTTTTATAGTTTTGAAAATCCTTGGAGTTTAACTTTGAACTTTAACCAAGAAAAATTATATCTTATAAACAATGGCATTTGTTGATTGGACGAAGGACTAGATCAATATTGGTGTTGGCAACCCCTTTTGGCTGCAGTTGCCTCCAGAAATATGCTGGTTGTGGTGTTAAAAAATTATGTCAGTTCCTCACCATGTGCCTCTTTTTCTTGGAGGTTTGCCTGAGCATTAGTTTCCAAAGATACTTCCAGAAGTTAACCTAGAGCCTGGCCTCAGCAGCGAAGGAAGTTACACATAAACTTTCAGAAAGCAGCCGCCACGGTGAGCTTCTGGGCGGGACAGAGGAAGAATCTTGACCTTTGGAGAAAGGAGATAAGCTAGGGCAACCTCTGATTCCAGGAGGATGGCTGCCTTCTCTCTTGCTGCTAATTTTTTCACTTAGACTCATCACACTGAGAGGGGAAAAACCCCAAACTAAACAAAAATAAATCAGTGTTGGTAAGTGAAAACCATTGCTTTGAAAGAAAATAGTCATATTGCAGACGCGATGGAGCTGTCCACTTCAGAATGTCTTAAATCTTTCCATCTTGGGTTGGGGTGGGAGAGTGGTGGTGGTTGGGATGTTTAAGGAGGGAAGTAGTAAAGGTTTTAATGTTTTATGTTAGGCTATCATATTACCAATTTATTTTGAGCATAAGACTCCATGCCATGTGTTTACGTGTGCATGTATTTATTAAGGAAATATGCACATATTGACTTAACTCAGCAGATTGGGTTGCGTTATTTATCCTTATTCCTTGTAACTTTGGTCTGGATTTTCACTTTAAGTGTAATAGGTAGAACAATGCCTGACTGTGAAAGGGGGGCAACAAGAAAAGTTATAAAGGAATTCCACATCATCAGTCCCGAGTCTGCCAGCTTCTTTTGCTCTGCGTGGTCTGTACTGGGTACTCTTGCACTGTGGAGAGGGTGGGGGGCGATGTCCTTTATGCTAACAGTTGGCAATGGAAAATGGCCCAGTGCTGGAGCTGCCACCGTTTCCCTGCTCCTTGTGAAAGATAAGTGCACGCCTGCCACTGCCTGGGGAAGACTGAGCCAAGAGCAGTCACTGCATGTCCCTCTGAGGACCTGCTGGCTGACCCTCCCTGTGCTCCTGCTGGCCAATGGGCACCCTTGGTCCTCCTAAGCCTCACCCCCATGTAACTCTGCTACCAAAGACATCTCCTTTCAGCCACGTGGCCCCTGGCGCTGAGGCTAGGACCTTGGCATGTCCCTTTGGAAAGATGGCCAATTTTGCGCTTGCCAGATTCTCACAGATTTCTGACCCATGTCTTGGGTGAAATGAATGCAAGGGGTGGGATTATTTATAGCTGAACTCAGGGAGATGGTGCTGGCCATGTACTTGCAGACATAAAACAAGGCTACTGCAAACATTTACTGAGCTCTTACTGTCTACCATGCATTGTGCTAAGCACTTGGCACGCTTTATTTTATTAAGTCATAACAACCATTTTGGAGCTTCCCAGGTGGCGCTAGTGGTAAAGAACCCACCTGCCAATGCAGGAAACAAGAGATGCAGGTTCGATCCCTGGGTGGGAAAGGTTCCCTGGAGGAGGAGCCTGGCGGGCTACAGTCCACAGGGTCACAAAGAGCTGGACACGACTGAAATGACTTAGCATGCACGCACAGCAACCATCTTATGAATGCAGCTCTGTGTTTGAGATGATAAAATTGAGGCTGGGCTGTCACAGCTAGCAGCAGTGCTGGGGTTCCTCTGGGGATGTCTCAGCGCAGAGCCATGGTGCGTCTAACTTGGACTAACATGCAGGTCATTTTGCCCCACTGTGCTATCTCTTTGCAAGACCACTACTATGAAGGTTGCCACCAGTTGCCCGCGCCCATAAGTTCACTGGGTGACAACAGAGATGGCGATGGTGGGGCTGTACCTACTAGCCCCCCATGGACCTGGAGGGCCACCCTTCCCTGCACCTCATTTCCAGAACTCTTACAGCCTTACTGAATGGAGAACTCAGGGAACCAACCCTTCCTTATGTCCTGTCTTCCAAGGTTATCCCTTCTTTCAGTGGCATGAGAACAGTTTCCTTAACTGGATTCAGTATTCACTGACTCTTAGGGTCAGAAAGCATCCTTAGAGATCCGCTGCCCAATTCAATCACTTTAAGGAAATGCAGTGGAGGCCCAGTGAGATTCAGCAACACAGCGGAGGCCCCACAAGCGAGGCAGCCTTAGGAACAGCACCTCTGGCTCCTATCAGGCGTGATAAATCCTCTAGTTGATCTGAGGGACCTATTTAGGTAGACGGGCGGGAGGTAGGGAGGTTGGGGGTGGGCAGGGGTGGGGGGAAGAGAGGCAGTGAAGCGATCACGAAACGTCCACCTCAGTGCTTCCATCCCAGATATATGTCGCCCCCTCACCCCAACCTACTCCTTAGCGAGCGAAAGCGGTCAGCGAGGCTAGTGGTGGGAGACACCCCTGGGCCGAGCATTAGAAGAAAACACGGCAAAGTGTCTCCCCTCGTCGGGTGAAGTGTTTTCCCACAGTACCTGTGGATACACAGCTGTGGGCCTGATCCGGACACAGGTCTCCCGCATCCTTCCCGAGCCCCGCTCCTATGGCCTCACCAGAGGCGGCTGGTCTGGCTCCCACCTGCCGGAGACCCAGCTCCCGCAAACACTCAGGAGCAGAAACAAATCGCAGCGGTCCAGGAGTGCTCCCTGCGGGGCTCCTGCTCGTCTGGCCCGGCGCCTGCTCATCTCCGTGGAATGAATCCCCGATGGTCTGTGCGCCCCGAGGCCACGGCCGCGCCCCGGGCCATGCGCCGCAGCGGGGAGCGCGAGTCGCCAGGGAGCTGGCCCCGGAGCCGCCGCCGGGTGGCGGCCTCAAAGTCGCCTCTGGGGCAGGAAATCAGGCACCCGCTTGCCTGGCCGGGCCCCCATCTCCAGCGCCTCGAGGTCTAGACCAAGAAGACTTCTGGTAGGGCAGGTCGCTGGAAGAAGTCGGATTGTGTGCAGGAATCTTGACAGGTTAGAGTGGGCTTGGGTTTAGGAAATAATTCAGTGAATACTGTTGATTTTAGTCTCCCCTTCCCAGGCTAAAATACTTCACGTCAAGAATAATAGATTCACTCATCAAGCATGGACTTCCAACTTGAAACTGTGCTTGGTTGTATGAACTTTGCATTATTTCATATTTACACTCCTGGCACATGGTAAGCATTAGTGAATATTTGCTGAGGGAATGAATTTATTCCTCACAGCAACCCCATGGTTATCTCCAACTGACAGAAACTCTAAGAGCTGTACAGTCCACCTCTCTCCTATCATGAGTTCCTTTGATGTGAAAATTTACTCTACCTGCATAACAGGGACTCTCCCCCTTCCCCACTTCTGCCAAAAATCCCTAAGCAAGGGGGGAAAAAAAAACCATCTCTTCCTCCGTAGCTCCCCTCTCTTATGAAAGAGACCAACAATTCACAAAAATGGTAGTGAACACATGTCACTACTCCAAGCATTTAATATGAATTAACTAATTTATTCACCTAAAGATGATAATCCTTATCATCTCTGTTTTGCAGATAAAGAAACTAAGTCACAGAGAAGTTAAGGAACTGGCCTCAGGGCTTCTCTGGTGGTCCAGTGTCTAAGACTCCAAGCTCCCAATGCAAGGGGCCCGGGTTCACTCCCTGATCGGGAAACTTGATCCCACATGCTGTTATTGAGACCTGGAGCAGTCAAATAAATAAATATTAAAAAGAAAGGAAGGAAGGAAGGAACTTGCCCCAAGCCACATAACTATTAAGTGACCAGGACTTGGATAAAATAAGGTGATCTCCAAAGTCTATTAAGAATTACGCTGTATGTACTGCCTGTTACGGTTCTCCTCTCCAGGAGAAAGTCAGCAGTTTGTGTTTGTATTTGAAGAGAAGTGGTGAAGTTATCATCTGTGGGACAGGGAGGAGGTGTGAAGGGGCAGAGACCTACTCTCAAGGTTACATGAGGATGGTTGTCTGGGAAGACTTGAAGGCTGAGAATGAGGGGCAACGAGTGGGGGAACCTTGGCAAAGATCAGAGAGGGGGTTGTTGGCACCACCCCCTCCACACAGTTCCACCCGTGGCGGCAGCAGTGGCCAGTCATTTACTCACTCAACCCACCGAGCTTTTAGCCTGAGCAGACTTCATTTAAGAGTGGAGGATAGGGGGTAAAGGAAACAGACAAAAATCCCTTCTCTGTACGAGGTTACATTTCAGAGGAGAGAGACAGACAATTCAGAGATAAACACATTTATGACAAATCAGGCTCAGGGCCATAAGAAGAATAAAGCTGACAAGGACATGAAGAAAGGAAGGCCTAGGGGGTGCATATATAGGCTTTCAGGGAAGGCTCCACTTGAAGTTTGCGTTTGAATACAGACAGAAAGAAGGTGAGGGAATGGTCTGGGTAAGTATTGGGAAAGAGTATTCCAGGCTGAGAGAACCGTGTAGGTACTTGCAGATCATTGTAAAGCTTTGGGTTTTACTCTGATGGTGATAAGAAACTATTGGAAAGTTTTGAGGAGAGAAGTGATGTAATCTGATTTTTCATTGAAAAGGATTACTTTGGCTGCTCTGTGAAGATCAGATTTAGGGGATTAGGATGGAAGCAAAGCAGGTGGACCTTTTATGGCAACGATCTGAGCAGAACTATGCTGGTGACTTAGACGAGGGTGGGAGAAGAGGAGGAGGTGAGAAACTTTATGACAATCACATTTGTTGGTGGATTGAATTCTCTCTCTCACTATCTATCTAGGTGAAAGAGTTAAGAATGACTTCAAGATTTTTAGCCTAAGGAAACAGTACAACAAAGCTGCCTCTACTCAGATGGGAAAAAATGAGGATCGACCTGAATTGGGAGGGGACAGGGGTGACCAGGTTTTGGCATGTTAGATTTGCGATGTTTGTTGGCACCGTGGTGGAGATATCAAATAGGCTACAGGGGTCTAGAGTTGAGGGGAGAAGTTGGAGGTCACTTGGGAAATGATGAGTGCAGAATGATGGTATTCAGAGCCATGGGGCCGGACGAGCTCATCTACATAATGAGTGAAGAGAGAGAAGAGGTCTAAGAATGACACCCCAATTTTACAGTCAGAGAAGAGGAGGAAGAGCCAACAAAGTCACTGCCAGAGAAGTGGAAACAAAGTTTTTTGGGAAGAGGCAGAAGTCAATCATGGCTTCCCAGGTGGCTTTAGTGGTAAAGAATATGCCTGTAGTGCCAGAAACACAGGTTCCATCCCCAGGTTGGGAAGATTCCCTGGAGGAGGGCTTAGCAACCCACCCCAGTATTCTTGCCTGGAGAATCCCATGGACAGAGGAGCCTGGTGGGCTACAGTCCATGGGGGTCACAAAGACTTGGATGCGACTGAAGTGACTGAGTACTCAGCATGCACAGAAGTCAACCATGTCGAATGGAGGAAGATGAAGACAAAAAATTACCTTGGCATTTTGTAATTAGCAGCTCCTGGGTATCATTGAAGTGGATGGAGGACCAGGGATTTACCCGAAATTTCTGATCTGGGTAAGCCCCGAGTTTCTTGTATGATACACAGTTGTTGTTTAGTCGCTAAGTCATGTCAGATTCTTTTGTGACCCTGTGAACTGTAGCCCGCCAGGATCCTCTGTCCATGGGATTTCCCAGGCAAGAATACTGAAGTGGATCACCATTTCCTTCTCCAGGGGATCTTCCCAACCTAGGGAATTGAACCCATGTCTCCTGTGTCTCCTACATTGGCAGGCAGATTCCTTACCACTGTGCCACTTGGGAAGCCCCATAATGCAGGCTAAGTTGCTTCAATCATGTCTGATTCTTTGCGACCCCATGGACAGTAACCCTCTAGGCTCCTCTGACCATGGGATTCTCCAGGCTAGATATTGGAGAGGGTTGCCAGGCCCTCCTCCAGGGGATCTTCCTGACCCAGGGATCGAACCTGCATCTTTTCCGTCTAACCTGCATTAGTAGGTGGGCTCCTTACCGCTAGCACCACATGGGAAGCCCTATATGGGAAGCCCGTAATGCAGGGGACAAGGATAAATTATGGAAAATTCCTGGGATTTATCAACTCTTGCTCCTTTTGAATGCAGAGCATGATAACGGTTTAATTTGCCTTAGAGCATTAAAGAAATGTAGCATGTTTTTTGTTGTTGTTCTCTAGGATGTCACAGAACCATCTACACCTTTTGCTTTGAGGTTTACTTCAGTGTCCCTTTTGTTCCCAGAGACTGTGAATTCTGGGTCATGAGTATTGGGGGTTAAAATGGGACGCAGAGGTAAAGGTAGAGAAGGGTGGAGGCTTTTGCAGTGAAACTGTGGGAGTGATACATGGCAAATGAGGAAAAAGACCACCTGGTTCTTGGAGTCACAGTAATGCCCTCCTGGGCAGGGGTATGAAGACACCTGTAATGGGAGGTCTATGACTTGTTTTTTGGCACAAAGCTCACATAATAGAGCTAAAGCTCTTTAACCTTGAGTATCAGAGAGGGAATTAAGAAATACCTACTCAGCTATGTCACACCCAGTTAAGTAAAAGTTACACCATCTTTTTTCCATCTTCAATATCCCAATTACGCCACAAGTTTGGGACCGCAATTAAAACGAGGAGGACAGGCCCCAGAGGCAAAAAATAGTCAACAAGTCTCAGTTACAAAATATAAAGCACTGAACATTTGGAGAGAGAAACCACTGGGGGAGGGGAGTCTTGTATTATGTGCACTATCTGCAACACATAATAATGAATTTCCAAACATTTTTGGAAATTGCAGAGTAGAAAGGTTCTGAAAAGTCATTTTGGAAAATCATCCATATGCTAGGCCCTGGGGACAGATCAGAGAACAAGATGGCTGTGATTCCTGCCCTCACAGCACTTACAGTTGAAAAGTAAATAGGCAGTTATGGCCGAGGGTGATAATAATGCAAGAAGAGAAATACAGGTACTAGAGAGCCATAGAGGAGAGGTGCTTAATCAAGGACTCGAGGAGGCTTATGAGATGAAGCAAGGTCTAGGCTGCAACCCGTAGATGAGGAGAATAAAAAGATTGCTGGGCACCTATTATTTGGGAGGAGACAGTAGAGTGCACACTGGGGTCCATTGCCTGGGTTCAGATCTGGGCTCTGCCATTAGCTGCGGACCTTGGTGAAGCTAGTCATCTTTCTATGCCTCTGTTTCTTCTTGGTATGATATACCATCTTTTTCAAGGAGTCACTATGATGATTAAAGTATGTCTGTAAAGCATTAAGTACAGCACCTAAAATAAGCTAAGGAGATAAGTTTAAGTAAAAGATAAGTAAAATGTCAACAATATTTTGTTCATTTGAAGTTTTGTTTCATAATAGTATATTTCTAAGGGCTTAACTAACTTTATTCAGCACCCTACTTTTCTTACAACATTTTAAATTCCTCAATAGTAAATGTACCTACTCTCAGGTCTTTGGGCTCTGCCCTTGAGGTGGAGGCTACTGGAGGGTAGATGGCACCATCCTCAACTACTGAAATAAAAAGCCACAGGACACTGGCCCAACCAGAGACATATGAAAAAAAAAAAGTCAGGAGGGCCACTGTAACCAGATGGTACTGGCCAGGATTTGTGTGTCTGTGTGTTTTCTTTACTAAGAATTCTTTTTATTGAGATATTAATATAATTCACATACCATAAAATACACCTTTAAATATGTACAATGGGTTTTAATATGTTCCCTAGGCGGCAGCCGAGAGGAGCTACCACATGCCCGAGGTCAGGGGTGGCTGCGCAGGTGCAGGAGGGCAGAGAGGAGCTACTCCACATTCAAGGTCAGGAGGGGCGGTGTTGAGGAGATACCCCTCGTCCAAGGTAAGGAGCAATGGCTGCGCTTTGCTGGAGCAGCCGTGAAGAGATACCCCACGCCCAAGGTAAGAGAAACCCAAGTAAGACGGTAGGTATTGTGAGAGGGCATCAGAGGGCAGACACACTGAAACCGTAATCACAGAAAACTAGTCAATCTAATCACACTAGGACCACAGCCTTGTCTAACTCAATGAAACTAAGCCATGCCCGTGGGGCAACCCAAGACGGGCGGGTCATGGTGGAGAGGTCTGACAGAATGTGGTCCACTGGAGAAGGGAATGGCAAACCACTTCAGTATTCTTGCCTCGAGAACCCCATGAACAGTATGAAAAGGCAAAATAATAGGATACTGAAAGGGGAACTCCCCAGGTCTGTAGGTGCCCAATATGCTACTGGAGATCAGTGGAGAAATAATTCCAGAAAGAATGAAGGGATGGAGCTAAAGCAAAAACAATACCCAGTTGTGGATGTGACTGGTGATAGAAGCAAGGTCTGATGCTGCAAAGAGCAATATTGCATAGGAACCTGGAATGTCAGGTCCATGAATCAAAGCAAATTGGAAGTGGTCAAACAGGAGATGGTAAGAGTGAACGTTGACATTCTAGGAATCAGTGAACTAAAATGGACCAGAATGGGTGAATTTAACTCAGATGACCATTATACTACTACTGCGGTCAGGAATCCCTCAGAAGAAATGGAGTAGCCATCATGGTCAACAAAGAGTCCGAAACGCAGTACTTGGATGCAATCTCAAAAACGACAGAATGATCTCTGTTCGTTTCCAAGGCAAACCATTCAGTATCACAGTAATCCAAGCCTATGCCCCAACCAATAATGCTGAAGAAGCTGAAGTTGAACGGTTCTATGAAGACCTACAAGACCTTTTAGAAGTAACACCCAAAAAAGATGTCCTTTTCATTATAGGGGATTGTGATGCAAAAGTAGGAAGTCAAGAAACACCTGGAGTAACAGGCAAATTTGGCCTGGGAATACGGAATGAAGCAGGGCAAAGGCTAATAGAGTTTGGCCAAGAGCACGCACTGGTCATAGCAAACACCCTCTTCCAACAACACAAGAGAAGACTCTACACATGGACATCACCAGATGGTCAACACCAAAATCAGATTGATAATATTCTTTGCAGCCAAAGATGGAGAAGCTCCATACAGTCAGCAAAAACAAGACCAGGAGCTGACTGTGGCTCAGATCATGAGCTCCTTATTGCCAAATTCAGACTTAAATTGGGAAAGTAGGGAAAACCACTAGACCATTCAGGTATGACCTAAATCAAATCCCTTATGATTATACAGTGGAAGTGAGAAATAGATTTAAGGGACTAGATCTGATAGACAGAGTGCCTGAAGAACTATGGACAGAGGTTCGTGACATTGTACAGGAGACAGGGATCAAGACCATCCCCAAGAAAAATAAATGCAAAAAAGCAAAATGGCTGTCTGAGGAGGCCTTAAAAATAGCTGTGAAAAGAAGGGAAGCGAAAAGCAAAGGAGAAAAGGAAAGATATAAGCATCTGAATGCAGGGTTCCAAAGAATAGCAAGGAGAGATAAGAAAGCCTTCCTCAGTGATCAATGCAAAGAAATAGAGGAAAACAACAGAATGGGAAAGACTAGAGCTCTCTTCAAGAAAATTAGAGATACCAAGGGAACATTTCATGCAAAGATGGGCTCGATAAAGAACAGGAATGGTATGGACCTAGCAGAAGCAGAAGATATTAAGAAGAGCTGGCAAGAATACACAGAAGAACTGTACAAAAAAGATCTTCACGACCCAGATAATCATGATGGTGTGGTTGCTCACCTAGAGCCAGACATCCTGGAATGTGGAGTCAAGTGGCCTTAGAAAGCATCACTACGAACAAAGCTAGTGGAGGTGATGGAATTCCAGTTGAACTATTTCAAATCCTGGAAGATGATGCTGTGAAAGTGCTGCACTAAATATGCCAGCAAATTTGGAAAACTCAGCAGTGGCCACAGGACTGGATGATGTCAGTTTTCATTCCAATCCCAAAGAAAGGCAATGCCAAAGAATGCTCAGGCAACCACACAATTGCACTCATCTCACACGCTAGTAAAGTAATGCTCAAAATTCTCCAAGCCAGGCTTCAGCAATACGTGAACTGTGAACTTCCAAATGTTCAAGCCGGTTTTAGAAAAGGCAGAGGAACCAGAGATCAAATTGCCAACATCCGCTGGATCATGGAAAAAGCAAGAGAGTTCCAGAAAAACATCTATTTCTGCTTTATTGACTATGCCAAAGCCTTTGACTGTGTGGATCACAATAAACTGTGGAAAATTCTGAAAGAGATGGGAATACCAGACCACCTGACCTGCCTCTTGAGAAACCTATTTGTAGGTCAGGAAGCAACAGTTAGAACTGGACATGGAACAACAGACTGGTTCCAAATAGGAAAAGGAGTACGTCAGGGCTGTATATCGTCACCTGGCTTATTTAACTTCTATGCAGAGTACATCATGAGAAACGCTGGGCTGAAAGAAGCACAAGCCGGAATCAAGATTGCCGGGAGAAATGTCAATAACCTCAGATATGCAGATGACACCACCCTTATGGCAGAAAGTGAAGAGGAACTAAAGAGCCTCTTGATGAAAGTGAAAGAGGAGACTGAAAAAGTTAGCCTAAAGCTCAACATTCAGAAAACGAAGATCATGGCATCTGGTCCCATTACTTCATGGCAGATATATGGGGAAACAGTGGAAACAGTGTCAGACTTTATTTTGGGGGGCTCCAAAATCACTGCAGATGGTGACTGCAGCCATGAAATTAAAAGACGCTTACTCCTTGGAAGGAAAGTTATGACCAACCTAGATAGCATATTCAAAAGCAGAGACATTACTTTGCCAACAAAGGTTTGTCTAGTCAAGGCTATGGTTTTTCCAGTCGTCATATATGGATGTGAGAGTTGGACTGTGAAGAAAGCTGAGTGTCGATGAATTGATGCTTTTGAACTGTGGTGTTGGAGAAGACTCTTAAGAGTCCCTTGGACTGCAAGGAGATCCAACCAGTCCATCCTAAAGGAGATCAGTCCTGGGTGTTCATTGGAAGGACTGATGCTGAAGTTGAAACTCCAATACTTTGGCCACCTCATGCAAAGAGTTGACTCATTGGAAAAGACCCGGATGCTGGGAGGGATTGGGGACAGGAGGAGAAGGGGATGACAGAGGATGAGATGGCTGGATGGCATCACCGACTCGATGGACATGAGTTTGAGTAAACTCCGGGAGTTGGTGATGGAAGGGAGGCCTGGCGTGCTGGGATCCATGGGGTTGCAAAGAGTCGGACACGACTGAGCGACTGAACTGAACTGAACTAGGTTGTGTCATACCGTCGCTATCTGAGTCCAGAACATTTTCATCACCCCAAAGAGAAACCACTTGGTATGTTTTTGAGTGGTGCGAATCTGTGCCAGAGTTGCTGATATTAGAAGTAAAACGTCTGTGATCAAGAAATTTATGAACAGCATCAGAATGGAGCTACTGAGCTCATTCCAGGGATTTTTTGCATCCTGCCTCCCCATCCTCTGAAGATTCACTCTAGACATTTAAACTGACCTAGATGAATTGTTGCATAGCAACACTGTCTTGTGTTCCATTCTGACATGTGTATGTATTATGCTGCTGCTGCTGCTGCTAAGTCACTTCAGTCGTGTCTGACTCTGTGCGACCCCATAGATGGCAGCCCACCAGGCTCCCCTGTCCCTAGGAATCTCCAGGCAAGAACACTGGAGTGGATTGCCATTTCCTTCTCCAATGCATGAAAGTGAAGTGAAGTGAAGTTCGCTCAGTCGTGTCGTGTTGGACTCTTAGTGACCCCATGGACTGCAGCCCATCAGGCTCCTCCATCCATGGGATTTTCCAGGCAAGAGTACTGGAGTGGGGTGCCATTGCTTTCTCTGTATGTATTATATATGTATGTATATATACACACATGTGTAATATATACATATATACATACACACGCACAGAGTGTGTGCATGTGTGATGTGTGTGTATGTGTGTGTGTGTGTGTGTGTTAGTGGGTACCTGTTAGTTAGCAATTGACCTGTCTTCCGGCATCCTTTCCTCACCCTATCTGACCCTGGCATCCCCAGAAGGGAGAATCACACCAGCAGGGCCTCTTGGTTCCTTTTCCCCATTCTCCTTGATATCTTCTCTTGAATGTTTCGAAGACCTTCAGTCAAAACTCATCCAAAATGAAACTGATTAACAACCCCTTCCTCAAACCAGCCCCCTTATCCCAGTGAATGAGAGAATGTAACCACCACCCACTCACTGATCCACACTGGAAACCCAGGCATGGTTTGTGACACGTCTCTTGCCCGCCTCCCTGCAATTGCTGAGTCTGGATCGTCTGCTTCCACAGTCACTCTTGGATACATCCACCATCTGCATCTCCACCACAGTCACTGTCCTGGTTCAGAGAACACTCATCTCTGACCTGATTCACACAGTCGCCTCCTACCGAGTCTTCCTATTCTCACTTCTGTCCCTCCTTCCTTTCCATCCCCCATATTTTCTGATATGCAAATCTGATTATACCTCCTTCCAGCTTAAAATCCTTGCTGTCAGGACAGAGTCCATGTTCTTTCATTAGGTTTACAAGGCCTGATCTGGCCTCTACCCACCACTCGAACCTTCTCTTTCTCCCTCTCTGTTCTTCCCATGTCATGCCTCAGTCCACCTCCTTCATCAGTGGGCACATCCTCACTAGGATATCTGCCTTTCTGATCTTACACATACTGTTCCCTTTTCCCTGGAAAACTCTCCCTGCCCTCTGCCCATTTTTCTCCAGTCTTCTTCATCCAGTTAAGCTCTACTCTGGTCTTGGCTTAGATGTTGTTTCTCCTAAGAAAGCTCGAACTCCTCCTGTGTGTCCCAGAGTTTGAGCACCTCTCCTTCCAGAGCACAGAGGGTCACACCGCTTACCGTTCCATGGCCCCCAGTGTGAATGCTCACCAGCATACCCCCAGGGCTTCAGCAGTGCCTGAAATATGGTGGGCACTCCTCCATGCTTGATGAGTGAGTAAAAGAAAGCAGCTCCCAGGTCTGTACAAGCTAGTGGGGAGGGGAGTTTCTTGGTGCCAGCCTTCCATTCTTCCCTTTGAGTCCTCTCTGGATCCCTACATGTACTTCTGTTAATAGCAGCTTGATGTCCTAATCCTCTCTTTGTGCTCTTGAAGGCCTCAAAATCTTTAAAAACTATAAGAAATAATGATTCTTTAGTGACTAGAATGTCCAAATTTATAATTACCCACAAGAGAGCAAATTTCAAGGGTAGGAATTCTTTTCTGTTCCTCTCCAGTCATTCACACAGCTGACTTTCCACTCCAGTGTCTGACCCTGGCTGCCTTTCTCCTTGTTGAGAATTTATAGGAAAGGGGAAATGGGTTTAATGGTACAGAGTTTCAGTTGGAGAAGATGCAGAAGTTCTGGAGATGAACGGTGATGATGGTCACACTACAGTGTGAATGTGCACTTAAGAGTGGTTACAATACAATAAAATAGTACAATTTTGTGTTAGGTATGTGCTGTGTGCTAAGCTGCTTCGGTCGTGTCTGACTCTTTGCGACCCTATTGACTGTAGCCTGCCAGGCTCCTCTGTCCATGGAATTTTCCAGACAAGAACACTGGAGTGGGTTGCATTGCCTACTCCAAGGGATCTTCCCAACCCGGGGATCAAACCCTTCTCTCTTATGTCTCCTTCATTGATAAGCGGTTTCTTTACCACTAGTGCCACCTTGGAAGCCCTGGAGAAGGGCTAGGTCTATTTTACCATAATTTAAAAAAAAATAATAATTTTATAGGCTGTGGTGGTGGTAGTTTGTGGTCAGAGAGTTCTCAATTTGAACTCTAGCTGGTCCTACAAGCTGTGGGACTTTAGCAAGAATCTGAGTTTCTGCATCTGTAACATGGATATGATCTTTCATTTAACAAATGTTTATTGAATATCCATCAGGAGAGAGGAAGAATGGTATCATGGTTAAAAAATCAAAGGCTGGTGCCCTGAACTTAAATCCTGGTTCCAAAGCTCTTTAAAATAAATATTTTTAAAATTAATTAATTATTTTTCTGGTTCCATAGATCTTTAGCTGTAGGGGAACAGGCAAGCCAATTTTTTTTTTTTTCTCTCTGTGTCAGTTTCATCATCTGGAAAGTGGAGAGAGTAGTTTTTCCATCATAAGGTTGTTGTGAGAAATAATTGAGTTAATATATAAAAGTAGAACAGTGTCTGGTACAAGGTAAATGCTACTTATTACTATTATTATTTGTCTGAGTTGTGTAGAAGCACTCAGAACAGTATCTAGTAGAAGCATCATCTATAATTATTACACATTATTATGTCCTAGTTCTAGAAACTGGACACGTAACTGTGAACCAAATACCGTCTTTGTCTTCTTGGAGTGTATCATTTAGTGAGGAAACCAACAATGAATAAGTGAACATGCATCTAATATCTGCCTTACAATGTGAGTACATGGGACAGTGTAAGTCAGGGGCTGATGGAGTCAGATCTGGCTCACGACAGGAGTTAGCTCAACTCCCCTCTCCTCTCCTCTCTTATTTCTTTCTCTCCCTCTCTCTCTTTGGAGAGAAGCCAGTTAGAGGCCAAGCAGCCTTCAGACCCATTGGCCAAGGAAGTAGAGGGAGCAGCTCAGGCCAGGGCCTCAAAAGATCGGTAGCAGTTTCTGCAGCAAGTAGTTTCTATCTTGCTCTGTTAGAGGAAATATGAATCATCAGCTGTTTGGCTTCCATTTCCTGGGAGGATGCAGGCCCAGGAAATCTGTGGTTTGAGCATCATCACGGAGATCAAATGAAATGGCTATTGGTGGTGGGGTGTGTTGCTAGGACCACTGATAGTCATCCCTTGAGCCAAATGACTCATCTTGAGCTGGCTCCTCAGCCCTCTGAATGCATTCAGCTCCTGAAATGAGTTGAATTTCCGGCCATGGGGTGATTCTTCTTTAGCTCTGCTGGGTGGTGGAGCAGAGCGGACTAGGCTGGGGCAGGAGTAAAAGGGGTCCAGCCTGCAATCTTATCTTCATTTCACAGATGATGGAAAGGAGAGCTGGGGTCACAGCCACATGTGACAACCGATGAACAGTCGACTCAGGAAAGCTTCCCCAGATTCTTTGCCCCAACTCATGCTGTTTCCCCAGTTGTTATTAGATTCTAGCACATCTAAACCATTGGTTTCACCACAACCTTGCCCTTAACCATTTTGGTTAAAGTCCTCTTACTTGACACAGCTATACTGCAGCATAACAAAGCATAACAAAGCAATTGGGTCAATCTTGTGGGGGTTTTGAAAGGAGGGTTACCAGTTGTTAGAAAACAGAGAGTGAGAGATTGCTACAGATGGCAGATGTTAAGATAAGAATATTCATCAAATATTTTTATATCATTCTTTCCTTGGGGTCCTCTTTTTTTCTTCAAATGATTAATTTGAACCAAGGAAATCCCCATGAATATTCATTTAAAATGAAGGGAAAAATAGCCCTCCATGATGGTGGGATTGTATACTTAGTTCTGCACACCACAGTGGGCTGATCTGGTCCTCTTCAGAATGGTAGATCATGGCACAGGATAAAGAACACTGTGACATCAGTGACACAGTGCAGAGAGATGGGAGCTCTGATGCCAATGCGTAATCTCTGGGGTGGGTACCTGCATGTTTCTTACATGAGTTGGTACTTTTATTGTGTTTTGAAATATTTCATACTAAAAAGGCATGGACTTTGACATCAGAAAATCTGACCTTGAATTCCACGTCCTTGGACAGGTCCCTCAATTTCTCAATGTGCTCACCTGTAAAATGTGGATGACAATAAGTAGTTCTCAGGTTTGTTGCTGTGATCAAGCAAGAGAAGGCATTTTGGAATTTCTGAATCATGTCATAAATGTCATTTGTGGTCATGACAATGGCAGCAGCAATAGTGAGTTGTCTTACTAGGCAGTGAACGCTCCTCCCTGAAAGGGTTCAAATGGAGGGTGACATTCAAGAAGAGGACACCTGGGATGTGAATAAGGACTCCTTCTGTCTTGTTTTGTGGGGAGGTCAGACGAGTGGCATCTTTTCCAACTTGGGGATTCCATGACTAGTCTTGACCAAAAGCTGAAAACTCAAACATCCAAGCCAAGCAGAGAACATAGTTGAAGAAAGTGGGCAAGCTTGGAGTTGGGGGTGGGAAGAGGTGGAGATTGTGGAGAACTGGAGGAATCAAGTTTCGTGTAAAGGGGGCAGCCATTGTTTAGAACCAGCTAATAATATTCACTGTTGCTCTAGAGCTATATATGTATCAACATATACATACATATATGTATACATATATTTTAAATGATCCATTGCTCTTTTTTTTTAGTATTATATTCACAGAGTTGTGGTAACCATTGCCACACTCATTTCTGGAACATTTTCATCACTCCAAAAGGAAACCCATATCCATTAGCAGACATTCCCCATTCTTTCCCTCAGTCCTACACAGCTACTAATATACTTTCTGACCCTATACAGGACATATCATACAAGCAGAATCATACAATATAGGGCCTATTTTGACCTGCTTCTTTCACTTAGTATGTTTCAAGCTTCATCCATGTTGCAGCACATATCAAAACTTCATTCCTTTTATAATATTCCAGTGTGTAGTCTACCACATTTCATTTATCCATTTATTAATTGATGGACTTTTGGACTGTTTCTACTTTGGGACTTTTATGAATAATGTTGCTATAGCCATTCATGTACAAGTTATTGTGTAGACACACGTTTTCATTTCTCTTGGTATGTACCTAGAGGCTGACAGATATTTCAGTATTTCAACCGAACTAGAACCAACAGAACCCTTTCTCTGGGTATGTATGCATGTGTGTGTGTATAAGCACATGATTAAAAAGTATAGACTCAATAAGTCATGTGAGTCAAAAACAGTATATATTCAGGGACCAGGTTTCAAGGCTGGTATAAACCTTAGTTCTTTTATCTACAAAACAGGAGAAGTGAACCAGTTGAACCCTATGGATTCTTTTAGCATGAAAACTTTACTTTTCTGGAATTTAATTAAATTCTCACCAACACATTCACTTATAAATAAAACCCACTTCTATTTCCCAAGAGATTTTGAGGTGCCTTATAATATTGACCAGATAGGACAGTTAAAAATTAGTTTGGAAAGAGAACTCATAATTGTACAGGAGCTGGAACTGAGAGGGTCAGTAGGACACTGAAATTTAGTACCTTGCTTCCTGGTAGGTGCATGCATAAGTGTAGTTTGGAGGATATGCAAAACGAGACCTTTTGTTGTGTGCTCAAGTTTTTGTTCTGTTCTAGCCACACTGCAAGGTACGTGGGACCCTAGTTCTCCCACCAAGGATCAAACCTGCACCCCTGCAGTGGAAGGTTGGAGTCTTGACCACTGGACTACAAAGGAAGTTCCATGTGTATCCAAGTTTGAATGACATGCTCCTGACTCTGAGTAGCTCAAGTCTCTTAGGGAGATACATCAGTTCAGTTCAGTCGCTCAGTGGTGTCCGACTCTGCGACCCCATGAGTCGCAGCACACCAGGCCTCCCTGTCCATCACCAACTCCCAGAGTTCACTCAGACTCACGTCCATCGAGTTGGTGATGCCATCCAGCCATCTCATCCTCTGTCGTCCCCTTCTCCTCCTGCCGCCAATCCCTCCCAAAATCAGAGTTTTTTCCAATGAGTCAACTCTTTGCATGAGGTGGCCAAAGTACTGGAGTTTCAGCTTTAGCATCAGTCCTTCCAAAGAACACCCAGGACTGGTCTCCTTTAGGATGGACTGGCTGGATCTCCTTGCAGTCCAAGGGACTCTCAAGAGTCTTCTCCAACACCACAGTTCAAAAGCATCAATTCTTCAGCGCTCAGCTTTCTTCACAGTCCAACTCTCACATCCATACATGACCACTGGAAAAACCATAGCCTTGACTAGACAAACCTTTGTTGGCAAAGTAATGTCTCTGCTTTTGAATATGCTATCTAGGTTGGTCATAACTTTCCTTCCAAGGAGTAAGCATCTTTTAATTTCATGGCTGCAGTCACCATCTGCAGTGATTTTGGAGCTCCAAAAATAAAGTCTGACACTGTTTCCACTGTTTCCCCATGTATCTGCCATGAAGTGATGGGACCAGATGCCATGATCTTCGTTTTCTGAATGTTGAGCTTTAAGCCAACTTTTTCACTCTCCTCTTTCACTTTCATCAAGAGGCTCTTTAGTTCCTCTTCACTTTCTGCCATAAGGGTGGTGTCATCTGCATATATGAGGTTATTTATATTTCTCCCAGCAATCTTGATTCCAGCTTGTGCTTCTTCCAGCCCAGCGTTTCTCATGATGTACTCTGCATAGAAGTTAAATAAGCAGAGTGACAATATACAGCCTGAGGTACTCCTTTTCCTGTTTGGAACCAGTCTGTTGCTCCATGTCCAGTTCTAACTGTTGCTTCCTGACCTGCATACAGGTTTCTCAAGAGGCAGGTCAGGTGGTCTGGGAGATACATAGGTCCACACAATTAGAATCCAGTGAACTAAATGCAACGATAACTTTGACAGCTTAGAGAAGTACTTCGAAATGTGGTGGTGGTGGTGGGGTCCACAAGGATCAGAAAAATGTAGTGGGGCAATTGCTTGACTGAGCTGTTTGAAGTGATGTGCCCTAACAGCTCCATCACTAAAAGGCTGTATAGCTTTGAACAAATTGTTTCATCTTAGTGGACTTGGTTTCCTCATCTGTCAAAGGGGACAAAATAGTACCTACTTTACAGGTTTGTTTTTTTTTAATTAAAGAAATGAAGTGTCTCATCTGGAGTAAACGTGTGTGTGTGTGTGTGTGTGTGTGTGTAGTAGAGGGTGGTTGTAAGTTGAGGCTGAAACCTCTGGGAGTGTCTCTTACCTGGGGCTGCAAATGACGGCTGGCTAATGGGAGTGTCAGCTGTCCGGTGAGGAAAGCCAAGGTCAAAAACCCAGAAAGTGTAGGTCAGTAGGCAGTCAGGAAATTAGAGATAGATATCATAGGAAACCACAGATCAAAAATAACAGGAAGGGTGTTCTGGGCCCACACCTGTGTGTCTATCAAGCACTGCTACCTGTGTCTTTGCTGGTGATGCTGGGACAATTGGATGTATCATTGAGCTGGGGAAGGAGAGGACAAAATTAGTCCAATAGAAAAGGGAATGACAAAGGCAGTGAAAATTATGATAAACCTAGACAGCATTGAAAAGCAGATACTTCACTTTGCTGACAAGAGTTCATGTAGTTAAAACTATGGTTTTTCCAGTAGTCATGTATGGATGTGAGAAAGAAAAGAAAAGAAGTGAAGTTGCTCAGTTGTGTCTGACTCTTTGCAACCCCGTGGACTGTAGTCTACCAGGCTCCTCTGTCCATGGAATTTTCCAGGCAAGAGTACTGGAGTGTGTTGCCATTTCCTTCTCCAGAGGATCTTCCCAACCTGGGGATCAAACCTGGGTCTCCCGCATTGCAGGCAGATGCTTTAACATCTGAGCCACCAGGGAAGTGGGCCATAAAGAAGGCTGAGTGCTCAAGAATTGATGCTTTCAAACTGTGGTTCTGGAGAAGTCCTGAGAGTCCCTTGGACAGCAAGGAGGCCAAATCAGTCAATCCTAAAGGAAATCAAGCCTAAATATTTACTGGAAGGACTGACACTGAAGCTGAAGGTCCAATACTTTGGCCACCTGATACAAAGAGCTGACTCAGTGGAAAAGACCCTGATGCTGGAAAAGATTGAAGGCCAAAAAAAGAAGAGGGCGGCAGAGGATGAGATGGTTAGATGGCATCACCAACTCAAGGGACATGAGTTTGAGCAAACTCCGGGAGATAGTGAAGGATAGGGAAGCCTGGCGTGCTGCAGTCCATGGGGTGGCAAAGAGTCGGACAGGAATTAGTGACTGAGCAACAAAAAGGAGTGACTGTTGCCATAGGGACAGGAAGCAGAAGATGCAAGTTACGGAGGCTTGAGAGAACCTGCTGGGTTTTGGAACGCTAATAGCTTGGTAGGGCTGGAGCTCAGGAGAGGGCTGGAGAGAGATGCCAGGTGAGGTTGTGAGATAGCAGGGCAATAGGGCATGGGGCAGGGGGTGGTTATCACAAGGGGTGCTGGTCATAAGATTTAGTCTGCCCTCCATTCTGAGCGTGAAAGGAGTCATGGAAAAAATTTGAGGACAGGAAGGACACTGTCAGATTTCTGGAGTAAAAATCTCACCCTGGCTGCTGGGTGGAATTGAGTGCCAGGAGGACCATCTGACAGTAGAAACAGCAATTATATAAGAGCCAAGAAGGTGCTTACTTTGAACACAGAGTAATAGTTACATGATTTATTATACCAGCAATTATAATAATGCCAGTGTTCTGGATCGAGTTAAATGGCAGAGTTAGGGCTCAAACCCAGTGGAAAAATGCTCAGGAAGGGAAAGTTTTTTAAAAAAACCTTCTAGTGAAAAATTGACACTGAAACAACTAAAAAGGGGGGGTCGGGGCGGGGGAAATTCAAAGAACCACCAGAGTCAATCTTGTAAAAGTAAAAATGAAAAAGCGTCTCTGTGGATAATCTTTACTTATTCCAAAACTGAGATAAGAGGCACCTTCATTTTCAATACGGAAGCAAGAACTTGTTTGTTGCTTCTTAGCAGCTCAAACGTATTTCCTGGTTTTATTTGGGCAGCAAGCATGTTGCTGCAATCAGCTTGTATAAAATGGGTTTTGAATGTTCATACCCTCCTCTTATCAGTGCATTTTTCTTGTGATTGTATCAGTTTCCTATTGCTACTGTAATAACTTACCACAAACTTAGAGGCTTAGAACAACATACATTTTTTTATTTTGCAGTTCAAGAGGTCAGAAGTCTGATGGGTCTTATGTAGATAAAATCACATGTTGGCAGGGCTGTGCTCCTTTCTGAATGCTATAGTGGTGAATCTGTTTTCTTGCCTTTTCCTGTTTCTAGATGATGTTTATATTCCTTGCCTTGTGGACCCTTCCTCCATTTTCAAAGCCAGCAATTGCATCACTCTGACTTCTGACTCCATCATCACATCTCTGACTCTAACTCTTCTGCCTCCCCTTCACTTGTGATGATATTTCACCCATCTGGATAATCCAGGGTATTCTTGTCATCTCAGTATCCTTAACCTAATCACACCTGCAAGGTCCCTTCTGCCATATATTCATGGGTTCTGGAGATTAGGGCATGGACATCTTTGTGGGGGAATGTCTTTGTTTTGCTTTCCACTGTGGTTAGCTGTGGAACAGAAGTAATTTGAAATGGACTCATGTTCTAGAGAGGCAGTGTGTGTGATAGTTAGCCTGAGCTCTGGGGACAGGCACCCTGAGTGTGCGCACTGCCTTCCCCAGCTGTCAGTCCTGTGGCCTCTGAGTGTCCATTTCCTCATCTGGTAATGGAAATGTCAAGTAGACTCACTTCATAAGGTTGCTGTAAAGACCAACTAGGTGCTCAGATCAGATCAGATCAGTCGCTCAGTCATGTCCGACTCTTTGCGACCCCAGGAATCGCAGCACGCCAGGCCTCCCTGTCCATCACCAACTCCCGGAGTTCACCCAGACTCATGTCCATCGAGTCAGTGATGCCATCCAGCCATCTCATCCTCTGTTGTCCCCTTCTCCTCCTGCCCCCAATCCCTCCCAGCATCAGGGTCTTTTCCAATGAGTCAACTCTTTGCATGAGGTGGCCAAAGTACTGGAGTTTCAGCTTTAGCATCATTCCTTCCAAAGAAATCCCAGGGCTGATCTCCTTCAGAATGCTAGTATATGTCAATAACTTTGAACAGTGAGCAGCACATAGTAAGTGCTCATTAAAATAATGTCCATTATTATCTGATGGATGAGTATCCTATAATCCTTTTTTCCCCCCTGTGGTTGAATTTAATTATTAATGGCAAAGTGTGTGCGTATGTGTTGTGAGACTTTGTGTGTTTAAGGAAAGTCTGATTTTCATCCCTAGGAATTGTAATTAGCTAGAAGAGAATGTGCCTGACAACAGTTGAGCTGTCTAGGCTAGTTAGTGATGCTCTTAATAGATGCAGCTGGTATATTTTCTGGAACTACCAAGATTTCCATGATATACTGCATAAAACCTGCAGATAGAAATTTTAGATAGTGTTTTTCAGATATTGTGTATGCTATTCCATGAGGTGGTTAGAACTGATTTTATAAAATCATGTATGGATTTCTTACCTAGTATGAATACTTTGGATTATGATACATGCTGACCTGATTAGTTTCAGTAGTATACAGATACATATTGTTTTCCTATTATATAACTTAAACAGAGAAGTTTGAGCATGAGGCCTAATGAAATCAATGAAATTGTTTCTGATTTTTAAACATAATTGCTATTTAATTAATCCCCAAGCCACACATCAGAGTTAGAGCACACATTTACCCTGCTTTGGAAAGAGATATGCCTTCTGTCATATTTCTGGCTCCATAAATAACACAATTTTAGTAAAATAGTATGCCATTTTACTGCAAATAAAATAATGAGAAACAGCATTATTATTCTGTTTTACCCTTGCTTTAAAATTAATTATATCTAATCTAATCAACATAAAGTTGGCTTCTTTTTAGGAGTCTATTTCATGTGATGCATTCCATAATTTATTTCGCTGTAGTTTTTATAATATCCTCCAAAATGAATATAAGATACTTAGTTTAATTAAAAAAGAAAGTCACACTTTAAAAGGCAAGAAATACATCTAATTTGGCTGATTGGTTTGACACTTAGGTTTTATGATGAAACATCAGTTGCATGGGGCTTCCCTCGTGACTCAGATGGTAAAGAATCTGCCTGCAATGTGGGAGACATGAGTTCGATCCCTGGGTTGGGAAGATCCTCTGGAGAAGGCCATGGCAACCCACTCCATGAAGTATTCTTGCCTGGAGAATCCCCATGGACAGAGGAGCCTGGTGGGCTACAGTCCATGGGGTTGCAAGGAGTTGGAGACGACTGAATGATTAAGCACATCAGTTGCATGAGCCAATTTGAGGCTCCAAGATTTTGACAAAAATTTAACTTAGGCACACAGCAAGATAAAAGCATTAAAGTGGTTCTACTCTAAAAGATAATCATGATAATCACGATGGTGTGATCACTCACCTAGAGCCAGACATCCTGGAATTCAAAGTCAAGTGGGCCTTAGGAAGCATCACTAGGAACAAAGCTAGTGGAGGTGATGGAATTCCAGTTGAACTATTTCAAATCCTGAAAGATGATGATGCTATGAAAGTGCTACACTCAATATGCCAGCAAATTTGGAAAACTCAGTAGTGGCCACAGGACTGGAAAAGGTCAGTTTTCATTCTAATCCCAAAGAAAGGCAATGCCAAAGAATGCTCAAACTACCACACAATTGCACTCATCTCACACGCTAGCAAAGTAATCCTCAAAATTCTCGAAGCCAGGCTTCAATAGTATGTGAACTGTGAACTTCTAGATGTTCAAGCTAGATTTAGAAAAGGCAGAAGAACCAGAGATCAAATTGCTAACATCCGTTGGATCATTGAAAAAGTGAGCGTTCTAGAAAAACATCTGCTTCTACCTTATTGACTATGCCAAAGCCTTTGACTGTGTGGGTCACAACAAACTGTAGAAAATTCTTAAAGAGATGGGAATATCAGACCACCTGATCTGCCTCCTGAGAAATTTGTATGCAGGTCAAGAAGCAACAGTTAGAACTGGACATGGAACAACAGACTGGTTCCAAATTGGGAAAGGAGTACATCAAGGCTGTACATTGTCACCTTGCTTATTTAACTTATATGCAGTGTACATCATGAGAAATGCTGGACTGGATGAAGCACAAGCTGGAATCAAGATTGCTGGGAAAAATATCAATAACCTCAGATATGCAGAAGACACCACACTTATGGCAGAAAGCGAAGAAAAACTAGAGTCTGTTGATGAAAGAGGAGAGTGGAAAAGTTGGCTTAAAACTCATCAACATTCAGAAAACTAAGACCATGGCATCTGGTCCCATCACTTCATGGCAAATAGATGGGGAAACAATGGAAACAGTGACAAACTTTATTTTTGGGGGCTCCAAAATCACTGCCTATGGTGACTGCAGCCATAAAATTAAAAGACACTTACTCCTTGGAAGAAAAGTTATGACCAACCTAGACAGCATATTAAAAAGCAGAGACATTACTTTGTTAACAAAGGTCTGTCTAGTCAAAGCTATGGTTTTTCCAGTGGTTGTGTATGGATGTGAGAGTTGGACTACAAAAGAAAGCTGAGTGACGAGGCATTGATGCTTTTGAACTGTGGTGTTGGAGAACACTCTTTAGAGTCCCTTGGACAGCAGGGTGATCCAACCAGTCCATCCTAGAGGAAATCAGTCCTGAATATTCATTGGAAGGACTGATGCTGAAGCTGAAACTTCAATACTTTAGCCACCTGATGCAAAGAACTGACTCATTTGAAAAGACCCTGATGCTGGGAAAGATTGAAGGCAGGAGGAGAAGGGGACAACAGAGGATGAGATGGTTGGATGGCATCACTGACTCAGTGGACATGAGTTTGAATAAACTTTGGGAGTTGGTGACGGGTATGGAAGCCCAGCATGCTGCAGTCCATGGGGTCACAAAGTCGGGCAAGGATGAGATGGTTGGATGGCATCACTGACTCAATGGACATGAGTTTGAGTAAACTTTGGGAGTTGGTGACGGGTATGGAAGCCCAGCATGCTGCAGTCCATGGGGTCACAAAGTCGGGCACAACTGAGCGACTGAACTGAACTGAACTCAGAAAGATGTATGGAAATAGGTATTTTGCTTTTCTCAACTCTTACTGAGACAAAATAATGAAAGTACCTCTAAGTATCAGATAAGGATAACAGGTTAAGATAATGGTAATTTAAAAGGTTTGGCCTTTCTGGTATAGAACACAGAATGAGACATTGAGGACTGAATAATGAATATTTTCTCAAGTCAGATGGTTTCCAATTATTTCCTTTCAACAAAATTGGAAGAGGCCCTAATCAAAGTGATAGATGCCTTAGAATTCCATTGTGTCTTCGGTATACAATTCAGAGGGAGTTCAAAGAATTGAATGTCAGCATTTTAGAGAGACTCCTTCGCTTTCTATCTCCTTTTAAATGTGAATAAAAGATGTCAGTGGTCACATCTATGAGACAGGAAAATAAGGATAGAAATAATTCTAAACATTCTCTCTCTTATTGTAATAAATCAGTTCAGTTCAGTCGCTCAGTCGTGTCCGACTCTTTGAGGCCCCGTGGACTGCAGCACGCCAGGTTTCCCTGTCCTTCACCAACTCCTGGAGCTTGCTCAAACGCATGTCCATCCAGTCGGTGATGCCATCCAGCCATCTCATCCTCTGTCATTTGTAATAAATAGTCATTCCTGAATATGAGAAAGTAAGTGGGGGAAAATATCTCCACCCGTTTCATTGAGATGCATTAAAAATTATTTTTAGTATTATGATTATATACCAAAAGTTAAAATATATTGATGTTTTGATCAATTGTGTACCATGAATAACTTGTAACCTTTAGATCTGGAAGGATTAAAAATATTTTTTTGTTGTTGTTTACATTTAGAGTTTGGTGGCCAGAGGAAAAAATATTCATATGTGTGTTGCAAATGCATAACATAACTTATAAAAAATGTTAAGATAAAAATTCTGAGAAGGAAGAGAAATAGAAATAGCTGTTCAGGGAGATACAGGAACAATGTAGAATCTTTAGTGTGAAAGAAAAGCTTATTTGTGTCTCTTTAAATGAGTGATAGTGGGTGGCATATTCTAGGGTATTGCTGGGGGGATAACTCCAAGGGATTCATTTAAAATAGTGATGCAACTGTTTTCAAACATTCATTTTTATAATATACTAGTTAGGGAATTTTTTTCAATCATTTAATCTTAAATTGAAATGGTAAGTAAGTAAGAATGTGTGCAGAGGTGTAGTTTTCATTTTTGGGGAGTATTAGAGTGAAAAAATTTGAAGTCTTCTGACAATTTCTGAGTGGATGTTAGCAGGCCTGTGAAAGCAGATGGCCATGGCTAGACCCGAGTGTCCCACTGGCCTACTTCTTGAATTGCCTGTGAAGGGCTGCTCAGCTGTGACGTCAGTGGGTCCCACTCAGGCTCATTCAGCAGGAAAGAGAGGGTCAGATCTGCAGGGCACAGTTAGCCAGTATCACCCTCAGATAGCTCTGCTTGATTGGTTATTATGACCATTTTTTCCAAGTATATTTATCACACACACAGATAGCACTCACTATGTACCAGGCACTCTTCTAATTGCTTTCCAAATGTAACTTACTTTAGTCTCGTAAAACCCTGTTAGGTAAGTACTGTGATTATCCACATATTACAGATGAGAAAACTGAGGCACAGAGAGATTAAATGACTTGCTAAATGTCACTTAGCTAATGAATGGTGGAACCAGGGCAGAGAGAAATGGTTCTATTCTCAGTGCCCATGGTGGGCCACCATCAGACTGCTTTCTCCCCAATGTACCTGGTACTTCACGCTCTTTTTCCTACACCCAACACTTGTCTGGATTACAAGTATATTGGATTTGCCTGTGAGGGTCCAGAGAATCCAGTTTTGAGATGCAAGAGTTGAATTTCAACGGCCTGTTTATTGACGCTGGCTTCCACAGCCGTGAATCATCATCTAAATGTCTTATTCAGACAGGAAGGCTGGGTAATTAGTATTGCAGGTCACTAGTAAAAGGCCTCAGAAAGCATCAAACCACCCCAAAAACTATTTTTCCTGGCCTCCTCTGTACGACCTCATAACTCCAGTTTCAGAGGTTTGGAGTGGGCAAAGCACTTGTATGGTTTCCTTTACATCAGTGAGGAAAACAAATTACCCGGACAGAGCAGTTGAGGGAAGAAACTATTTTTCTGCCATCTGCCCCTGCCTTCCAAATGACTTCCATTGGGCTTGCCATTTGACACAGGGAGAGGATGTCAAAAAAGGTTGCAAGAACTTGGAGGGTAAAAAATACGTTAGGAAATTTGCCACTTTGCAAAAGGAAAACTGCTTTAAAAATACAACCCTCTCCTGAAAAAAACCAATCCCCCCTCTCCCCTAGACAACATAACTCTTTTAAAAAAAAGTCCTGCATTTAGAGATAGATGGGTATCTATTACTATGCTTTCTGGGAAAGTGAAAATTACTTTGGGGCATCTCTAGGACATTTCAATGTCCTTAATATTATATAGGGCACTGCAGAGCTGTAGCTTGTTCTGGGGAGAAAAGCACTGGCTATGAGTCCTGCTAAGAAGGATGCGGGGATCAGCCAGTGCCTACACCACTAACCAGCCTTAAATCTGTTAGAGAAATTTCCCAAAATCTCATTTATTTTTTCCCTGCAAAGACTAAATTGCCTCGTAATTGTCTGAGTTGTTGGGAGCATCGGGAGATAGCACTGAAGTGGAAAAACAAGCTTTGGTTTAAAAAGAGTCATGCTAGTGTCCGGTACTCTTTGCAGCATTGAAGAGGCATGTCTGTGTGTAATGGGGTAGACAATTATTAATATGACCTTGCGCCCTGATTATTCCCTGTCCCCTGTCCTATAAGAAAGAAAGAAATAATAAAAAAAATTGGGAGAGTTGAGGACAAGTGTGAGAGGAGAGGATCATCTTTGTGGTCTAAGGTACAGATAGAAGCATGGAAGCAGCAGCATTGAGTTTTGGACAACTTAGGAATGACCAGAATTGCTGGGGGGGCTAAGAATTGGATCCTCTCAAATTTTCTTTTCAAAGATGCAAATCAGAGATTTAAAATATACTTTTTATATAAGAAAGCTGTGGTACATATACACAATGGAGTATTACTCAGCCATTAAAAAGAATACATTTGAATCAGTTCTAATGAGGTGGATGAAACTGGAGCCTATTATACAGAGTGAAGTAAGCCAGAAGGAAAAACATAAATACAGTATACTAACGCATATATATGGAATTTAGAAAGATGGTAATGATAACCCTCTATATGAGACAGCAAAAGAGACACTGATGTATGGAGCAGTCTTATGGACTCTGTGGGAGAGGGAGAGGGTGGGAAGATTTGGGAGAATGGCATTGAAACACGTGAAATGTCATGTATGAAACAAGATGCCAGTCCAGGTTCAGTGCACGATGCTGGATGCTTGGGGCTGGTGCGCTGGGACGGCCCAGGGGATGGTATGGGGAGGGGGAGGAGGAGGGTTCAGGATGGGGAGCACGTGTATACCTGAAATTTTTTTTAAAAAAAAAAAAAAAAAAAAAAACTGGAAAATAAACAATTTTAAAATTAAAAAATAAATAAATAAATAAATAAAATATACTTTAAAAATCTCCTGGGGCTTCCCAAGTGGCGGTAGTGGTAAAGAATCCGCCTGCCAATGGAGGAGATGTAAGAGACAGGGGTTCAGTCTTGGGTCGGGAAGATCCCCTGGAGGAGGGCATGGCAACCCACTTCAGTATTCTTGTCTGGAGAATCCCATGGACAAAGGAGCCTGGCAGGCTGCAGTCCACAGGGCCACAAAGAGTTAGACATGACTGAAGCGACATAGCATGCATGCATGCATGCAGGGCTATTTTGACTGGGCTTGGATGTGTCCTTGTGCTGAAATTGGATTGGCCACATGGAGTTCGAGCTGCAGGAAAATCAGGAGAAGAATCTTAGCAACAATTAAGAACACATTTTCCACTGAGGCATTTTTAGGGTTCCAGAGCATAGCTCACATTGAGCTATCTTTGTACTGAAAAAAAATGGATAGAAAATAGATGACATCATTGCTATGGTCTGAATATATGCACACCGCATTCATTTGTTACATTCAAACCCTCAGGGTGATTGTATTAGGAGGCGGTCTGTTTCCAAACCAGTGAGATTGTGAGGATTAAATGAGGTCTGGGAAATTCATTGATGCCAGCATGTTCCACATTACAGATAGTCAACAAATGTTTATTAATTCAGAATTATAGATTAAAATTCAAATATAAATGCATTTTGTTACAGTAGGGGCCCTAAATGTTTAAAATGGGTGGCAGGATGCATTAAAAATACATTAATTATTTCATTTCAGCCTTACTACAACCTTGCAGTGCAGACAAACTGTATCAGCTGCTTTTTTTTAATTTAATGAATGAGGGGCAAGGTCCCGCATCTAATAATAAGGGGTATTGGCAACGTTCAGACTCAGGGCTTCTGACTCTCCAAGGTCAGTGCTCTTTTTGCATCATCATTTATTACAGGCTGAATTGGGTTCCCCCTCAGATTCACATGTTGAAGTCTTGACCCCCAGTGCCTCAGAATGGGACTGTGTTAGGAGACAGGGCCTTTACAGAGGAAACAAGTTTAAGTGAGGCCATCAGGGTGGGCACTAACACAAACTGACTGGTGTCCTTATAAGAAGAGGACGCTGAGACACCAGAGGAAGGTCACGGGAAGACACAGTGAGAAGGCGGCCGCCTGCACACCAAGGGGAGGGCCCCCAGGAGAAACCAAACCTGCCAACACCTTGATCCTGGGCTTCAAGCCTCCAGAACTGTGAGAAACAGATTTCTGTTGTAGAAACCACCCAGTCTGTGAAATTTTGTTAATGGCGGTCTTGGCATGGCACCCATCTTATTTCTGTGCTAGAAACATCAATGGCTGCCACTGATTGTAAATAAAGTCTAATTCCTTAGCCTGGCATTAGGTCCGTAGGACTCTTCTGTCTTCTCCAGCCTACTATCCTTACTTTATTAAGTTTAAAATCTTTTTATACCCTGGTATCATCTCTACTTCTTTGGTAATATTGTTTCTTTTCTATATCTAGGGTGTGAACTCTTTCTGGGTCTTCAAGGCCTGATCAAAGACCCCCATGTCCCTGATTTTCCTCCCTTACTTTGCTTCTGGGGATCTCATACTTAAGGTCAGGCTAACATGCAGCCTCTGGAGGCTGATGACCTGGGTTTTGAATTCTAGTTCTATGCTGTGTGACCTTGGACAAGTTACTTAGGCTTTCTAAGCCTCATCGTTTTCCCGGTGCATGGGAATAACACTAGTACCATTAGTTTTGAAGTTTTGAAGTTTTGAAGAATAAGAAAGATAATGCCTGTAAACTCCATTGTGAGTATCCTTCCTCCTGCACCAGTGTAAATGCCCAATGTAGATAATTTATTTCTTTATCACTTGGGTTTTATTATTCTTAATATTTCTCATTAATTCTTATTCTTTTTAAGTTTTTCTTATTTTTTAAGGCTTTCATATTTTATCTCTACTAATCTAAAAGCACTTGGGTCTTTTCTGGAAACTTTCAAATTTTGTTGAAAATTCTGATTATTGAAGTCATGCATGCCCATTGTAAAAATTTCACTTAAACAGAAAAACAAAGAGAGGGGGAAAAAAATCACTTGTAATCTTGCCAACCAGAGTATCTACTAACATTCGATGTAGACTTCCATTTTTTTCTGTGTGTAAATACATGGTTTTGCAATAAAAATGTGATCATATTATATATATGGCTTGTATAAAGTGCTTTTTTTTCATAAGGGTAGGTATATGTCCCTATGTCCATATTAGCAAATGTAGTCTGCTTCAGAGGTTCACCTTGGTGGCTTGCCCTGGTCCAGCGTATAGGTATGTTTTGTTTAGTTTGCATAGTTTAAAAAATTTAGCCAACTTGAACAAATCAGGATATTTTACAAAAAAAAGGTGCATTTTCCTGCTTTGGAAAATATGAAGCTCCAGCCACTCTGGGGCTGGGTTTCAGGAAGCCAGTTACTTGGTTAGAACTGAGTAGTGCTGTTGCATTGTATTGCTGGCCCATGTACATCCTTGGTCTACATCAACGATGGTGATGGGTATGTAGCATTTTCTGGCTATTTGTGAACACAGCTATTCTCCTCAACTACAACAAGCAATCTGAGGGCTGAACCTAGTCTACTGTATCTTTAACCTTTAGACCCTCAGTGCCTTTCACTTACTTAGCTCTTAATACTTCTGTGACATTAATATGTGAATGAATGGACTCATTTGTGACATTTCACACATTCGTATCATTCTTGGAATGCATGGAAGACTCAGGACCCCACCAGAGCATTGGGTTTCTTTTGTCCCTTGCAGTGTCTCCCACAGCTGGACCCAAAGGACGGCTCCAGCCACACTGGTAAGTTTTGCAGACCCTGACATCTTTCTTCCTGGAGGTGCCTTGACCACTTTAAAAAGGCAACACATAGTAGTCACTTCATTTCCTACCCAGATGCAGCCAACTCTCGAGTGGAAGATGATAGCTCTTAAATAGCACCCGTGAGCCTTTCAAAACATCTGACGTTGGAGGAGAGTAAAGAAAAAGAAGTCTGTCATCATCTACTGGTGGTCATGCTTGCTTCTTTTATTTCTCTTCGCTGTCTTTTAAGCACCAAGTGTGCCTCCTAGGAGCCATGGGGTGCACCCTGCCTGAGTTCCTTGTGGGTGTTGGTGCTCAAATTAGAGGCTGGATTTTGGGGACAGCTGGAACGCTTCTTAGCTGCTCCACCCTGCAGGCGGCACGTGAGGCCCAACCACGAGATGTGAGGCAGGCCCCTTTAATCCTACACCAGAGTCTTGGCTTCCAAAACCCGATCCTCCAAAATTTGGACTTATATAACTTATTTGTTTATTTTTAAGCCAGTCCTGTCCAAGTGGAGAACACTTAAGACTCCCTTTTAGAGCAAATTTGGAACCCAACATTATCATTAACTAAATCAGCAAGCAACGGTTCTGTTAAAATACCAAGCGGCATAGTTCTGAGGACTTTTATCGTCATGTTCCCCGTGGAATCACATCGTGTGGTGGTTTCTCTGAAAATCATCCTTGGGATTCTCTCTCTCTCCTCTCTCCCTCTGTCCCTCTCTCTCTCTTGTACACCATGGCCTGAGTTAAGGGAGGTGGCGGGTGAGGGGATGCTGTCACTAAGATTTCCTGCTGTGTAGGAATCCCTTTATTTGGATTTCAACAAGGGACCAGGTCATTCTTATTGTGTAATTGACCATTGTGGTTCTCCAACTAGGTCAGCTGGTGGGGCCTCTGGAAGGCATAGCCTTTTGTAGAGCATGGTAAAGCAGAAAACATGATAAGATAACATATCTTTGGATCAAATTAGATGCCGTTTTATATTAGATTCCAGACTTGAGGGAACAGGTGCCAAAAATCTGATAAAAACATGTGAAACCAAGTATTTACTGTATAGCACAGGGAACTCAACAAGGACTTACTGTATAGTACAGAAAACTAACTCAACATCTTGCAATAACCTAAATGGAGAAGAATCTGAAATATATATATATATAAATCTCTTTACTGTACACCAGAAACTAACACAACATTTTAAATCAACTATACATAGGACACGACTTAGCGACTAAACAACATTAATACTTCAATAACAATTAAGAAACAAAGTATGTGAATATGTTCACTGATATGTTGTTTCAATTAGGGACAACACTGGAAACATTCTAAATGTTTAACAAGAGGAGAATAATTAAATTACCTATGACCATTTTAAACGCATCTATTAAGGATTCATCAAAAGTTTTAAAGATCCTTCAGAGAGCCTTTAATAGTGTTGAGAGAAGTGTCTATGATTTGTTAGGTTAAAAAAAGTGGAAATAAAGTCACATATGAAGTCTGAGATCAATTACATTTATCATATGGACACAGATCCTTAGAAAATACACCACAATTTTAGGACAGATTATAGCTCTGCATCGGAGAAGGCAGTGGCACCCCACTCCAGTACTCTTGCCTGGAAAATCCCATGGACGGAGGAGCCTGGTAGGCTGCGGTCCATGGGGTCGCTAAGAGTCGGACACGACTGAGCGACTTCACTTTCACCTTTCACTTTCATGCATTGGAGAAGGAAATGGCAACCCACTCCAGTGTTCTTGCCTGGAGAATCCCAGGGATGGAGGAGCCTGGTGGGCTGCAGTCTATGGGGTCGCACAGAGTTGGACACGACTGAAGTGACTTAGCAGCAGCAGCAGCAGCAGCAGGGCTCTGCATGATGCAATGTTGGGTAGTTTTAGCCTTTTCAGCATTTTCAAACGTTTCTACAGTGAGCGTTTACTGCTTTGATTGTCAGGAAAGAAAATGATTATAAAGTAGTCAAAGTCCTGGTGGTAGTGGACTTGGGTCCGCATTTTCTTTCAATACCTTTTTTTTTTAACCCTTACTACACTTTATCTGCCACAGCTCCTGCAGGGAGGATCTGGAGGAAAACACTGAGACTTAGATGAGGACTGGGCGATGTTCTCCTACAGACAGAGCCACAGCAATTTTCCTTGGGACCGGAGGTTTGTGGGCACCTATGAGCTACATGCATTCTGTCTGGATTCCTGTCTGCAGATTCATAGAAACTAAGAAAGAAATGAGGCTGAAAGAGCCTTGCATCTGCTGATGGATCTCATCTTCAGATTAAAAAGAGTTCTAGCAGGACAGCCCTTCCCTCTTCTTATCCCCATGGCCCCTGCTCCCCTAAAATAATGTTAATGAAAGTGAAGACAGATGTTTTCAAGTTGTGGTGAGGCAGCCTGGTTCAAGCAAGGTGACTGGACTCCACACGCTGAGCTTTGTAGGTTGTCCGGCCAAGAGACGACTGGTTTATTCTTTGGGCCAGCCAGTTTCTTCAGTCCTGTGGGTTTCCTCCATGTATTAAATGGATGTAACACGACTCAAAGCTTCTCTTGGAGCTGTGTCCCATGACCTCATCTTCCACTGCCTATACACATGGGGTGAAGTGCTCCCTTCAGGCGCTGAAGGGTGGTGTTGAAGGAGGACTTGAGCTGGGACTGAGAACAAGTCTTAGGAGCATTTTTAGGAAAGGTTTTTAGGAGTCTTCCAGCTACCAAGCATGGCGATAGTTCAGTTCATTACATCAACATACTGTTTATTGAGTGATTGTCTACATCTTGAGCCAGGCATCCAAGAATTCCCCCAAATTCTTAGAGAAGCCTCAGTTTCCTCCATTAACATCCCAAACGTCCTTTTCATTAAAAGCTTGGATCCCTATTTGGTGTGGGACCAGTACTACTCTTGAAATTGATGAGTCTGGGTTGAAATCTCACCTCTGTCACCTGTAAGTACTGTAGCTTCAGGCAAGTTACGTAATCTCTCAAAGGCTTATTTTCCTCACATTTAAAGTAAGAATAATAATGCCAGCCTCATGAGTTTTTTATTTACTTACTTATTGATTTATCTTTGGCTGTGCTGGGTCTTCACTAGTTGTCGTGCAACTAGATCTACTCTCTAGTTGCGGTACGAGGGCTTCTTCCTGCTGTGGCTTCTCTTGTTGCGGAGAAGGCAGTGGCACCCCACTCCAGTACTCTTGCCTGGAAAATCGCATGGATGAGGAGCCTGGTAGGCTGCAGTCCATGGGGTCGCTAAGAGTCCAACACCATTGAGCGACTTCCCTTTCACTTTTCACTTTCATGCATTGGAGAAGGAAATGGCAACCCACTCCAGTGTTCTTGCCTGGAGAATCCCAGGGACGGCGGGGCCTGGTGGGCTGCCGTCTATGGGGTCACACAGAGGTGGACACGACTGAAGTGACTTAGCATAGCATCTCCTGTTGCGGAGCACAGGCTCTAGGCTATGGGCTTCAGTAGTTGCAGTAGTAGCGTAGTTGCTCTGAGGCATGTGGGATCTTCTGGGAGCAGGGATTGAACCTGTGTCCCCCACATCGGCAGGCTGACTCTTAACCATTGGACCACCAAGGAAGTCTCTGAGGTTGTTTTAGAGTAAGGTTGCTAAATTTAGCAAATAAAAATATAGACATCCAGTTAAATTGGAATGTCAGAGGAACGAAAATAGTATTTTAGTATTAATATATCCTAAATATTGCACAGGATATTCTTATTACTAAAAAAATCATTTGTTTCTTATCTGATGTTCCAGCTTACCTGAGTGTTCTGCGTTTTACCTAACAATCCTATTCTTGTGGCTGAAATGGAGGGATTTATCTGAAAGCCCCTGCCCATGCCTCAGTGAATACTCTTTCCTCTGTACCTTTTTCTCCCAGGGAGGGCCCTGTGATTATGCTTCCCTTTTCCATGGTAGGAGATGTAAAGACTGTGACCAGGTTGGTGGAAAGAAGGTGACCATAATCAGTTAGATGCGGACATCTCCACGGATGGAGTAAGAGAGGAGAGAGGACATGCAGGCTGGTATGAACTATTTGCTGTCATTTAGTTGTTCAGTTGTGTCTGACTCTTTGCAGCCCTGTGGACTGCAGCACGCCAGGCTTCCCTGTCCTTCACCATCTCCTGGAGTTTGCTCAAATTCATGAGCTAAGCCTCTAGCAAATAGTGTCCCTGGGTTGTGTGTGCCTTTAGATGCTCCACCTGTCCTCTGCAAGGCTGTCAATGGAGGTGACACATGGCATCATGAGGCACCCAGACGGAGACGCTGACCCCAGGGAAACCCCAGCTAGCCATGACCATTCATAGGCTTCAAAGGCCAACTGCTGTGTTAGACAGAGGGACTTTCCTGGAGGTGATTTTTACAAAGAAGGGGTAAAGGGGACTGGGTGCCCCAGAGGCCTACTGAGATTCTGGGGAAATCCGGGGTACAAGCTGACACTGACTGTCCTTCTGCTTCTTTCTATGGCTCCTCCCCAAGCCCCCTCACCGCCCCGCCTCCAAACTTGAATCCCCTCTGACTTCAGCTCCCTTGGCTCGTGGGGTGGAGATTGACAGGTGGCAGGTCACTCTCTGGTCTTTGTGTGAATCACAGGCTGCTCCAGGGCCCCCAGAACCTCAGGGTGTCATTTTCCTTTTCTGATCATCGAATTCCGGGTGAGGAACTCAGCTGTCGTCGGCTTCAGGGAATTTTTCCACCAGGATTGAAATCGGGGCCAAGAAAGTGGGGGCATGCAGAAGGCATTCTTTCTACTATTCAGATGTGCTTTCTCTTTAGTTGGGACGTTAGAAAATGCTGTTTTCACCCAGAGTCCTAGATGAAAGTGTTGAATTTCATTACAGTGAGAAAACATAGGAAGAGAGGCCCTCATTTCTGCCATGTTCCCACCCTCATCCCTCCTTTTAAAATTTAGACGTTTTAATATGTTTTATTTAAAGTTAACAAAATTAAATTAATTCAAGCCATGCCCAGTCGGGGTGGGGGTGGGAGGAAAAGAAAAATTTTAAGGGAAACCTCTGTTTCTAGTCTCTACTTAAGTATCACAGTCATCTTGTTACTTTTATTTTGGAAGAGAAGAAGTAATATTCTGCATTTCTTTTCTTTTTTTTTTTTAATTTTATTTTATTTTTAAACTTTACATAATTGTATTAGTTTTGCCAAATATCAAAATGAATCCGCCACAGGTATACATGTGTTCCCCATCCTGAACCCTCCATTTTGACTATTACTTTCTAAATAGTTTTCCTTTCACTTAATATACTTTCTAAAATTTTTATTCATTCTAAGGAAAACAATCTTAAATTTTTTTTAATTTTTATTTTTTTTTATCAAAGTACAGTTGATTTACAATGTTGTCCCAGTCTCTGCTGTATGGCAAAGTGACTCATACATGCATTCTTTAAAAAATATTCTTTTCCATTATGGTTTATCCCAGGAGATTGAATATAGTTCCCTGTGCTACACAGTAGGACCTTGATGTTTATTTATTCTAAATGTAATAGTTTGCATCTACCAACCCCAAAGTATGTTAGTTGCTCAGTCATGTCTGACTCTTTGCTCCTCTGTCCATGGGATTTTCCAGGCAACGATATTGGAGTGGGTTGCCATTTCCTTCTCCAACCAACCCCAAATTCCTCCCCAAATTCCAGTCTACCCCTCTCCCTCCCGCTCATGGCAATCACAAGTCTGTTCTCTATATCTGTGAGTACGTTAAAGAATATCTTTAAAATGTAGCATTAGATATATTATATATATTTCCTCCCTATCATATGACGATAAGCATATGCTATTAAAATTTAATATGCTCATCTGTGTATCATTTAAAACTCTTTCAGGAACACAGTTCTTGAACAACTTCATAAAGTTATTTGAAGTCAGAAGTTCCTATCTATCATCTGGGTAACAATAGGCAGATTTAGTGAAACATTTACTCTATTCTGAAACATGGACTTTCTAGATATTTAGTCCTCCCAGGAACACTAGGGTATTTTTTGTTGTTGTTGGCCCCATTTTACAGATAAGGAAACTGAGTCTAATAGGGTCAAGGCATAGCCCTGGGAAATGGAAGTCAGATTCAAATCAGAGCAGTTTGAGTTTAGGGTCCGTGAAATCACCCTTCTCTCTAACCTCTTAGGAAAACAAACAAACCCAACAGGTATTGATACCACCACTTGGCAGGAAAACAGCAGGCAATAGTTCTGTTGAAAGAATTCATTCAGAACGAAATGGTAAGAGTGTCCTTCCCGTAATTTTAATGCATTGCATGCAGTTTCCAACTTGCAGAGGTTGGATTCTAAAAGTTGATTTAAAAGCAGTTTCACCATTCCCTTGCTCTGTGCTCCCAGGCACTTTGAACACACCTCTCCTGTTACACTCAGCATCTTGTCCCTTGGGAGCTCACAGTTCTCTCCCTGACAGGGCTCCCGGCTGCTCAAAGCCAGGGACCTGGCCTTGTGTTTCCTTTGGTATTCTCAGCACCCAGCACAGCACCCAGCCCTCGGAGACCCAAAGTGTACACGTACTGTATTAAATTGCAAGTCATTTGTTTGGAACTCAGCATACATTTCCCAAAAGAAATGCATTACAAACAGAAGTGGAAGGGTTATGTTTCCAACCAGCCCACAAGAGTTTATTTAACCTTTCTCTCGTCTACCAAAAGTACTAAGTTACCTGGAGCCGTGGGTGGGGCGAAAGGTGGGGTGGTGGAGACAGGGAGATAGAAATCTTCCTCCGCTTTCCTAGGTCAGACCTAGATGGAGTGTCACGCGGATTGGAGTTCATCTTTGACTCCCTCCAATCTGCTTTTCTATCTCTCCCATCTATCTGTCATTTCTGTCTCCAGGATTTCTACTCAGTATCCAGCTGGGGTCCCTTGCCCAGGTCTTCCCTTTTCTTCCCCAAATAACCTGCTTGACCCCCTTCACCAGTCAAAATTCCTGTTTCCTGAATGCAAGTGAGCATGGTGGTTGTCCCAGAGGAAATTCACAGATTAGCAAGAATTACCTCAATTATTGCTAGTCTATGAATGATGGGCTCTAACATCCCTCCACTGCCACCTCACCCCCACCCACCAGTGCTAAGCACATGGCTGTTTATAGCACAGTAGTTAAGATTATAGGATTTAGAGACAGATTTGAATACTGGTTCTACCTCAAAGTTATATGGGCTAGGGAAAGTAAGTTCTCTACACCTCAGTTGTTGCATCTGTAAAATGGGAATAACTGTAGTTATATTTTTTTCTTTTGTCTGCACCATGTGGCTTGCAGGATCTTAGTTCCCAGACTAGGGATTGAACCCCCACCTTCTACAGTGAAAGTACCGAGTTCTAACCACTGGTCTGCCAGGGAATTCCTGAAAGCTATTAATAATAGTCGTTTTAAATTTTAAATTAATTTATTTTTTAATTGAAGGATAATTGCTTTACAGAGTTGTGTTGGTTTCTGCCAAACACCAACACGAATCAGCCATAGGTATTCATATTTCCTCTCCCTCTTGAACCTCCCTCTCACCTCCCACCCCATCTCACTTCCTCTAGGTTGTTACAGAGCACCGGTTTGAGTTCTCTGAGTCATACAGCAAATTCCCATTGGCTATCTATTTTACATAAGGTAATGGAAGAGAGCTACTAATAATCCTTTAAAACCATTTAGTGTTATATCACTTATCAGGCACAGTGCTAAGGACTTTTAGTTCATTGATTGACTTTATCTTCCCAACAATCCCGTGAGGTAGATACTTGATTATTAACTGTTATAAAGGACAGTGACTCTTGAAAGAGATTTCTAGCGGTAAATTAATTATTATTTATTCTCTGCCTTCCTTTCTTCCAAAAAGGTTTTACGACAACATGCTACATTGATAACATTTCTGGCAGCATGGATGGGAGAAGACCTTCCCGGGAGGAGATTTTTCAGGGCAAAGGGAGAGGGGCTGCTGTCAGGTCATCCATGGCTGAAAATGTATCCTGAGAGTCCATTCCATTACACGGTTCCTGTTTCCACAACTTCTTCCCGTCCTCTGCCTCTGAATGTGCCAAATCTGCAAGTGGTCCAAGTTTTTTCTCTAGCCCCTTTCTTTCTTTTTTAATTTTTTTACACAGCCAGTGACAGCTGCAAGGTGGTGGGGGCCGGGCGGATGGCAGCAGCTGTTTGTATGTATGGGATCTCTGTAGTCTTTCTTTGTGAGTCAGGGGCTGTCTGTATATGTCACACGCTACCACCTGGCAAGACATTTCGTTCCATGTATGTTGTTTGAATGTTTCCTGGATGATATCATAAACACAGAAGGAGGGGGGACCTTCAGATATGGATTTCCAGCCCTTCACTTCCCGATGCAGAAACATCCTAGGGCGATTTTCTCCTCTAGCTCAGCAGACAGCTTGAAATTTACTCCATGGTCCTTCCCATTTACCAGATGCGGAGATTTTAATGCCAGTGGGGCAGGCATCTGAACAGAAGCCACAGTGTAGTCCTGGAGAACACCGAGCAGAAGCCCAAGGCAGAAGCAGGTGGCAGGCTCACCCCACGGCCCCTCACTGGGGTCCTGGTGACTGAGTACCTTCCCTTCTCTGGGTCTCAGTTTCCTCTTCAGTCAAGCAAGTGGGATGAGCTGAACTCTCTCTGGTCCCTTCTGAGCTTTCAGACTCTTTGATTCTTTGATAAACTACCCAGGACAGAGGGCTGATCATCCTTGGTAATCCTGCCTTTGGGGTGGACAGTCTGTTGTGACCCATGTAAGCCTGTTCAAATGTTTCCTCATCCTTAAAATTAAGCAATTTCCCCTTATGCTAACTAAACAGTTCTTGTAATTTGATCGTAATTTTTTTTTGGTTGTCATTGTTATTAGGACTTCTAAAAATATAGGGAGAATTCTACCCTGTTCCTATTATGGTGATACCTTTGTTATACATATACTGACATATTTGTTCTAACCTAGATGATTAGTTTTCAAAGACTTAATAGCAATGGGATTCTATTTTTATATGACATTTATATTTAAAAGCTGGGTTTCCCTTGTAGCTCAGACAGCAAAGAATCTGCCTCTGCAAAGCAGGAGACCTGGGTTTGATCCTTGGGTTGGGAAGATCCCCTGGAGAAGGGAATGGCAACCCACTCTAGTATTCTTGCCTACAGAATTCCATGGACAGACCATGGGGTCGCAAAGAGTGTACACAACTGAGTAACTAACACACATTTAAAAGCTATTTCACATATGTAATTTCATTTGAACCTCAAACTAAAAGTAAGAAGAGAAATTGTAGTCATTTTTATAAGTGAAGAGTTTCAGGGTAAATAAATACAAATTCCCTGAATAATATTTCATCTTACAGTTACTAAGTGAAAGAGTCAGGATCCAAACCCAGGTCTTTACTCAGAGTCTAGTGCTCAGGCAATGAGAACTCACGTTAATTTACACCAGCACTACCAGCTAGCTCCCCTCGCTTGAGTTTATGCTGTGTCCTGGGTACCCTACTATGTGCGTGCATGCATGCTCTTTTGCTTCATTTGTGTCTGACTCTTTGCGACCCCGAGGACTGTAGCTCACCAGGCTCCTCTGTCCATGGGGATTCTCCAGGCAAGAACACTGGAGTGTGTTGCCATGCCCTCCTCCAGGGGATCTTCCCGACTCAGGGATTGAACCCGTGTTACTTATGCCTCCTGCGTTGGCAGGCAGGTTCTTTACCACTGGTGCCACCTGGGAAGCCCAGGTGCTCTGCTTCCATCTCAAATCCTGGAGACAACTATGCCATAGAAGTATTATCACACTCAGTTGAGAGATGAAACAATTGAAGTTAAGAGAAATCAAGCTTGCTAATGTGCGCTGAAAGCAAAATTCAAATCCAAGCCCAGTCTTTTGACAGTGCCTCCTTTCACTTAAATATGCATCACCTCTTCAGAGTCCCTTGGACCGCAAGGAGATCCAACCAGTCCTTTCTAAAGGAGATCAGTCCTGGGTGTTCTTTGGAAGGAATGATGCTAAAGCTGAAACTACAGTACTTTGGCCACCTCATGCGAAGAGTTGACTCATTGGAAAAGACTCTGATGCTGGGAGGGATTGGGGGCAGGAGGAGAAGGGGACGACGGAGGATGAGATGGCTGGATGGCATTACCAACTCGATGGACGTGAGTTTGAGTGAACTCCGGGAGTTGGTGATGGACAGGGAGGCCTGGCGTGCTGCGATTCGTGGGGTCGCAAAGAGTTGGACATGGCTGAGTGACTGAATTGAACTGAAAAGGAGACCTAATAAAGTTTAATTTTCAGAATTTTTTTTAGGCTACATGAATTATGGTTCCATGAAAGTACAGTTAAGGGCAATGACCAATTGTTTGAATCCCGTTCAGCCAACTGGAATTTGTCAGCTGCCCTTAATTTCTCCTGTAATATAGCAGTCTGCTTCTTGGTCTTTCTTTTCTAGATTTTCTCTTATTTATTTCAAACAATATTTTTATTACTTTTTTTCCTGCATTCTCTTAAAATATCTCTTTTTAAGAGATCGGCATTTAAAGTGAGCATGGCCTTCTTAGTTAGAACTTGGATGATGACCAGTAGAAGAACAAGACTTGAGCTTGCTTCTTCTTTCCCCGCCTGTTTCCGGTTTATATGTCCCAAGATCATTTTAAGTTTATTTGTAATCTGTTTTCCTGTCAATTTTACCTAATCCTTGTCCATTTTATATCTGCATAATTCATTGCCTATTCCTAAACACTCCAACTTCTTTTATGAAAAGGGGATACTGTGTACAGTGTGAGGAATAGACTCAATCATTATGTAATATCCTGTATGGTGACAGATGGTAACTAGGTTTATTATGGTGATCATTTTGAAATGTTTAAAAGTATTGAATTACTATGTTATATAACAGGAACTAGCATAATGCTGTCGGTGAGTTATATTTCAAAAACAAACTCATAGAAAAAGAGATCACATTTGTGGTTGGGGAAGGGGATGGACTGAAGGCAATTAAGAGGTACAAACTTCCAGTTATAAGATAAATGAATAAGCACTAGGGATATCATGGACAATATGATAAATGTAATTTACACGACTGTATGTGATATATCAAAGTTGTTAACCGTTCTCATCACAAGGAAAAAACATTTTTTTCTATTTCTTTAACATTGCATCTAAATGACATGATGGATGTTCACTACACTGTGGTCATCATTTTATGATATGTAAGTCAAGTCATTGTGCTGTACACTGTAAACTCATACAGTGCTGTATGTCAGCTGTAGTATGTAATGATTCCTGTCTTATTCACACTTCATATATTTGGTGATGTTCAATCAGTGTGTAGGGAAAGCACTTGGGAGAGTATAAAGAACCATGGGCATGGAGAATTATAGTATATTTTGCTTTTGAAAACTTAATCTATAGAAATGGAGCTAGATGGATTGTTCAGGGAAGTGAAGATTTGAGTGTTCTGGATTTATTGGTTATATGTTGTATATAATAATTATATACAATAATTTAATATGTCACTAAATCATTTTAAAAGAAAGACTTTGTATGCATTATTTAGAGAACTGTCCTTTCCTGATCATAGACTGATATGTAGGGGTTATTCAAACACAAGATTGACGCCTTCTGTGCCTCTCCCCATACCTCCTGGCTTTTCCAAGGTTTTCTGCCAAGGTCTCTGAGCTACTCTCGTACAAGCCCCACACCTGGTATTGTTAGGCACCTGTGTTAGCTTTCCTTTAAAGTCCCCACGTTTCCTGGTATCAAGGAAACCTTTTAAAATGTTAACTCTTTCCATGTAGTTCCACAATGATAATGAATTTCTGGCATCCATTGACTGAGAAAATACTCAGTGACAGCAGGACATTACAAACCCAGAAAACGCTTTAAATGGATTTATATTTAATCCATTATAACTGCATCCAAATGCTTTTGAAAAATACACAGACATATCTTAAGACATTATTCCACCAGGCATGCATATGAACACTCAGCAGATATTCGTCACATAAAGACTTGGATAAGAAGAGGATGGAAATGTGCAGGTAATGCTTGTGCTATCTGTGGATTTGTGACCCTTTTGTCATAACTCAATCCCCAATCCCTGCCCTGGGGCCCAGAGCTCAGAAACCCTTCACCCAGTATACAGTAGTCACTCAGTTGTCTCAACTAGATTATAAGTTTGAGGATAGCAAGTAAATTGCAGGCCCTTCTGTATCTCCAGCAGAACCCAACACTGTACTGAGAGAAAGCTGCCCACTTTCAAATAAACCAGGAACTCGGTTAGCATCAGCTACCAACAGATGTATTTCTGGAGGACCTTATTAAAAAGGAAGCTTCTGAAATTTAAACCACCTAGAAAGAATAGGTCTTTGATTCCAGAAAACTTGTGTTTCTCTGCTAGGGTAAGGGAAAGTAAGTATGGAGCTAGAAAAGCATAAGAAGAGGGGGCAGGGCCTATGAAGCAGAGCTGCTTGCTCAAAGGCAGGGAGAGCATAGAAACCTCATCCTTTGAAGCTAGCCTCAGCCTCTGCTAAGTAATCTCAGGCTGCATCAGAGAGGAGGTGACAAGAAAACTCCTGGTGGTGACTGAAGTGGCAGAGGAGAGGGTTAGTTCACCATGTCTTGAAGTGGCAGTGGCAAAAAGCAATTTATGGATCCATAAATCACAAGCTAAAGCATAGTAAATATTTTCATGGCCAATGTGACATCGAGAATTCACGAGAGGATTCACTTACCTCGACAACGCTGGATAGAGCAGTCCGATCATGTTGAAGAGAAACTCTTAACACAGATTCTTCTTGGAGGCTCAAGTGATGTGAAAGGCTGCAGAGAGAGTCCCGGGCACCCTGACTCTGGTGCCCACTTCACCTTGCAACAAAGGAAGTGAAAGTGTCAAAATGAAGAGAAGAAAGTCAACATTCTGTCTAAGGGGAAAAATGCAGACACAGGCTTTTTTCTTTTTCTTCTTTTTATGGGGTGGAGGGTTCGGAAGTTCTCTGGTTGAAGAGGAATCTGTAAAGGGAAACAAGAAATAATCTTTCCTAGTTCTTGTTTTTCCTGGGTTTATCCTGAAATCTGAGGCATGGTTTTTATATATAAATATAAGCTGCAAAACAAATTGCCAATGGGATAGGGGAGAGAAATGATGTTACAGCTGCTTTAGGTTAATTCGATTTTCTTTCATGTTTCAGAGTTGGCTTGATATTCCTGACCTCAGTGATTTCTGTTGAATTGAAATTGTTGGGTGAAATGGATTCCCCTAGTCCTAGACAGAGCCTTAACCATAGAATTGTAAGGAAAATAGCACAGAATTGTAAAACATGATTGACATTGAACTTGTGACTTACTGAAGAAAAGGAATGAATGAATGAACAGAGTGATCTTGGTGAAGAACATTCTCTGGCCCTTTCTAACTCCTCTTAAGTAACATCATGCAGGCCATGGACCAGTTGACCTTGCGACCAAGGTGACCAAGTGGGACCAACTTGTCCCAGGCTTTGTCAGCTTTAGCATGGAAAGTCCCACATCCTGGCAAACCCCCAATACAGGTATACTGGGACGGCAGCTACCCTGGGCCTCTGTGGCCCTTGCTGTGTTCCAGGGTACACTGATGATCAACCCCTAGGGCCTTGAGCTGCCCTGTCCTGCATATCTCACTCCATCTTATCCATTAGGAGTTGTGGTGTGTCGCAGATTCTAATGATCATTTTTGCCAATTTATCTTCCCTTATCACCTCCTTCGTTATTGATGAAGCCCTGATTTTATCCTTTTGTTCACCTACTGAGTGGCTGTGTGACCGTAATCCCAGTTCATCAAGATGGGGGGTGGATCTTGATTAATCTAAGCCAAGCATGCAATTTTAGTCTCCTTGCCAGAGACTGAGTTAGCAGGGGACCATGGTATGCACTGGTGTGGTATTACCAGTTGTTAAAACTTTGAAATGCTCTGCAGCGGTGTTGCCCAAGTGCCCTGGCTCCTGCCCCAGGATTCCTGTGGTAAACTTCTCTGTTTCAGCTACTGAAGGGTTAATGTCTAGCAATACCATAGGTTTCCCTGGTGACTCAGTTGGTAAAGAATCCACCTGCAATGCAGGAGAGCCTTGGGTGGGGAAGATCCCTTGGAGAAGGAAATGGCAACCCACTCCAGTATTCTTGCCTGGAGAATCCCATGGACAGAGGAGCCTGGTGGGCTACAGTCCACAGGGTTGCAAACAGCGGACAAGACTGAGTGACCAAACCACCAACACCAACACCATGGGGGCTTCCTGGACCCTAGCTCCAGGTCTCCCGCTTTGTTGGTTCACTGCCCTATCCTTCATGTGTTATTAATATTTATTTTGTAGAATATCTTGCCTGTGAAGTGAAGTGAAAGTCTCTCAGTCGTCTCCAACTCTTTGTGACCTCATGGACTGCATAGTCCATGGAATTCTCCAGGCCAAAATACTGGAGTGGGTAGCCTTTTCCTTCTCCAGGGGATCTTCCCAACCCAGGGATAGAACCCAGGTATCCTGAATTGCAGGCAGATTCTTTACCAGCTTAGCCACAAAGGAAGCCCAAGAATACTGGAGTGGGTAGCCTATCCCTTCTCCAGGGTGTCTTCCCAACCCAGGAACCAAACTGGGGTCTCCTGCTTTGCAGGCATATTCTTTACCAAGTGAGCTATGAGGGAAGCCCCATCTTGCCTGTATGTGAGCTAATTCTGGGGACATATGTCAACAATAAGAACTTTATCCCCCTTTTTTTTGACTGTGCCATACAGCATGTGGTGTCTTAGTTTCCCAAGCAGAGATTGAACTCATGACACCTCCATTAGAAGTGCAGAGTCTGAACCACTGGACTGCCAGGAAAGTCCCACCCACTTTCCTAAGTGGCCCCAGTGGCTGCCACCAGGGTCCAGGGTCGTCGGTCACGACGTAGTCTCAGTGCTGATGTCCACAGCAGCAGGTACAGTGTTCAGTGCCAGCCCAGGTCTACAGTATCATTCTGGGCATAGCCTATAAACCTCAGAGTGCCTTGGTTTTTCAGAGAATACAACCTTTTAGTCAACTCCTTTTCAGCTTCCATCACTATGCATGTTAGCTTTTGTATGTACCATGCCACCTGAAACTTAGTGTTGTAGAACAGTCACCATTTATCTAGCTGTGGGTCATCAATCCGGACTTGGCTTAACTGGGTTCAGCCATATATCTGCAGTCAACTACTGGAGTGGCTGAAACGGGCTGACCTGGAGTGACCTCAGCTTCATTCCATCGGTCAAAGCAAGTCACAAGCCCAGGCCAGATTCAAGGGCTGGAAAAATAGTCTCTGCTTCTTGGGAGAGTAGATACAGAGAGAGGAGTCAATTACCACAATCATCCAGAGCTTGTTCTCGGTACTCCAACCGGCACAACAAGCTGGAAGATCAGTGCCAGGGAGACAGAAGGAAGCCCCTTTCTCCTCTGCAGACTCGAGGCACTGCAGGGGAACAAGTGGATCTGTCTAAGCCATCCCCATTCTGGGAGCAAAGCGTGGCTTGAAGGAGATGCATGTGCGGAAGACTGTGAAAAACCACTTTGATTTCCTTGCCTTTAGATGCGGTAGTACATGATTAATCCACACTCCTTTCCCTTCTACCCTGGAAATGAGGGCTGTTCTAGATGACAGCTCCTTCATTCAGCAACACACAGTACGGTGAGAACTAAACCGATGTTGTTTGAAAGTCAAGACAACTCAAAACGAGGTGGGAGGTTGTTTGTCACTGCATCATTAACTGCCCTATCCTGACAGAGGAAGTATTTAACCAAGTACCAGTTTCGAAGAACACTGCATTAAAAAGATGAGTTTTGTAAGTAAATAAAGTTGGGGACAATAAGAAACTGCTCATTTTCCCTTTGGTGTTTATTCTCTTTCTGCATTTTGGTGATATAAAACGCTCTGAGTTTTGGCCGAACACTTGGGTACCTAACCAGGGAGTGCATTTCTTCAGTTCAGTTCAATTCAGTCGCTCAGTCATGTCCAACTCTTTGCGACGCCATGAATCACAGCACACCAGGCCTCCCTGTCCATCACTAACTCCTAGAGTTCACTCAGACTCATGTCCATCGAGTCAGTGATGCCATCCAGCCATCTCATCCTCTGTCATCCTCTTCTCCTCCTGCCCCCAATCCCTCCCAACATCAGGGTCTTTTCCAATGAGTCAACTCTTCGCATGAGGTGGCCAAAGTACTGGAGTTTCAGCCTTAGCATCATTCCTTCCAAAGAAATCCCAGGGCTGATCTCCTTCAGAATGGACTGGTTGGGTCTCCTTGCAGTCCACGGGACTCTCAAGAGTCTTCTCCAACACCACAGTTCAAAAGCATCAATTCTTTGGCGCTCAGCTTTCTTCACCGTCCAACTCTCACATCCATACATGACCACTGGAAAAACCATAGCCTTGACTAGACGGACCTTTGTTGGCAAAGTAATGTCTCTGCGTTTGAATATGCTATCTAGGTTGGTCGTAACTTTCCTTCCAAGGAGTAAGCGTCTTTTAATTTCATGGCTGCAGTCACCATCTGCAGTGATTTTGGAGCCTCCCAAAATAAAGTCTGACACTGTTTCCACTGTTTCCCCATCTATTTCCCATGAAGTGATGGGACCGGATGCCATGATCTTCGTTTTCTGAATGTTGAGTTTTAAGCCAACTTTTTCACTCTCCTCTTTCCCCTTCAACAAAAGGCTTTTAAGTTCCTCTTCACTTTCTGCCATAAGGGTGGTGTCATCTGCATATCTGAGGTTATTTATATTTCTCCCGGCAATCTTGATTCCAGCTTGTGCTTCTTCCAGCCCAGCGTTTCTCATGATGTACTCTGCATAGAAGTTAAATAATCAGGGTGACAATATACAGCCTTGACGTACTCCTTTTCCTATTTGGAACCAGTCTGTTGTTCCATGTCCAGTTCTAACTGTTGCTTCCTGACCTGCATACAAATTTCTCAAGAGGCAGGTCAGGTGGTCTGGTATTCCCATCTCTTTCAGAATTTTCCACATATCTGTGTCCAGATGACCATGTTCAGACCAGTGGGATGTAAGCATGAGAGATGGTGTAATTCCGTGTTGTCTCCTTAAAGGGAAAGCCTCTGGCCTTAAACTCTCTATTTCAACTTCCACTGCTTGAGAAATGGTAACCACTGGTGCTATCTTGGAAACAATGTATTGAAAATGCGAGAGCCACTTAGCCAGCCTTGGGCCACTCTCTGTATTGATAAATGAAAGAGAGATTAACTTCTATTTTGGCCCTTGTATTTTAGAGTCTGTTTGCTATGGCAGCCTAAGGTGGACCATAACTGGTATCACCCTGTATCTTCCCCCGGAGATTCACTTTAAACATACTAAAGATTCAGAGGTGTCCACTGGTAAAGAAACTAGTTCAAATCTGATTTACTGAGGGAATCTCTCTTTTTTTGTGTGGAATATTTATTGATATTCACTTATTGTTATCACAGAGGCAACTTTAAAATAGATTTGCTCTTTGGAAAGTACTGAAATAGACTCATCTTGGTAGGCATGGAGTTTTCATTTCCAGTGACTATAATCAGGGGCATGACCCAGCACAACTCCCCAACTCCGCTTTCACTGCTTTCTTCTCGGAAAAGCAGGCAGGGAGTAGAAAAAGCAGAAACATGAATGACAGCAAATCTGGACTGGAATTAAGGCTCTGTGACCGTGGGCATCCTCCTGCACCTCTGCAGGCCTCTGTAGCCACCTTTGAAAAATGAGAGCACCTATGTCTACTTCATAGGATTGTCTGAATTCTGACTATAAAAGCAGCTGGCATGGAAGAGTCTCTATTCCCCCTTCCCATTCCCCTCTGCTTTTCCATGAAATTTCTTTCAGGGTCTCACAGTTCTTCTAACACAGAAGTTCACTCTCAGGTCACTTCTAAGCCCTCCCCTCCCAAGTAAAAGTCAAAGTGAAAGACACGATCAGTATGATGAGTGCTTTTTCTTATTTATATTACCTGAATTCTAAAAGGTGGAAGAGAGAGAGGACACAGAAGAGAGAGAGAGAGAAGGAGAGAGAGAGAATAAGTAAATCTTCTAAAAAGTTACAAGGAAAAGCATTAGATCCCTTTTAGGCTGTTGGATACTCAGAAAGAGAAGTGATTTTTAGTTCCTCATCTTCCAAGGATATGGCCTTAGGCAAGTAGTGAAGGATCAGATCTGCTGTGGGTTTTCCCGGTAAAGCCAAGGATGACACATGATCTTAGAATTCAAGTTAATTAGGAATAATTCAAAGTGTACTGACATGGCAGAATTCTCTTTAGTTGCCAGTCTACAAATCAAGGGGAAAAGCAGGCAAAAAGGACTGCAGAAGGACCGTTAGATTAGAGACTCCATGAGGGCGAGATTGGTGCTGACTCCTTACTTTTTCCTCCTCTGCAGAGGCCAGTGTGGTGTTCTGTGTACAAGAAACTTTCAAGCACCCTCCACTGACTACCATTTCCTCAGGAACATGGAGGGTCAAACTCTTCAGAGGGGACTTTATTAAGAGTTTTGAGCTTATGGGATTAAGAGATAAGGATCAGTACTGGTCCACAGCCTATTATGAACTGGGCTGCACAGCCGGAAGTGAGCAGTCGGTGAATAAGCAAAGCTTCATCTGCTTCATCCCCATACTCACATTATTGCCTGAACATGCCCCCCACCCCCCAAAAAAAAGGTTGGGGACCACTGCTATATAGTACACTGCTAGAAATGGGTATAGAATTATACCCATATCTTGTAATAACTTGTAATGGATACTGAATCACTATTCTGTACACCTGAAACTAATATGATATTGTAAATCATGGTGGTGATTACATACTTACACACTTACATGTAAGTGTGGTGGTGTTGGTGATTTAGTTGCTAAGTCATGTCCAACTCTTGAGACCCCATGGACTATGGAGCCTGCCCCATGGGAGCCTGCCCCATGGACTATGGAGCCTGAGACCCCAAGGAGCCTGCCAGGCTCCTTTGTCCATAGGATTTCCCAGACAAGAATAGTGGAGTGGATTGCCATTTCCTTCTTCAGGGAATCTTCTCAACCCAGGGATCGAATCTGAGTCTCCTGCATTGCAGGCAGGTTCCTTACAGACTGAGCCACCAGGGAAGCCCTACTTCAGCAAAAATTTTTAAAAAGAATTTGGTGGGGAGGGAGTGTACAAGCAAGAGAAACCAAAGCTAACTCTCTTGAGGAGAAATGGAATTTATCTGAAGAATACCAGGGAAGTTCATCAAATCTAAGAAACTAGAAAAACCAGATCTTGAAAAGAGCAGAACCAAGGCAAACCTGGACCCTCAGCAATGACAGTCAGGGGCGCAGCTATCTAAAGCACTGCTGTGATGTGAGAGGGAATGGGATAGGTCCGATCTCAGATAGGATTCAGCCTTGACCAAGAAACTATGACCGAGGACACTGTGGCAGGGGATAGCGCCTAGAGATTGAGGATTTATTGTGAACCTTGCAGATGCCCACAGAACTGCTGGTGAAAGACTTTGTGCAAAACTTACCTTTTGTGTATAACTATTTCAAAACTGTTTAAAACAACAACTACTTTATTGTATTGGGTTCGCCAAAAAGTCCATTCAGATTTTCCCATAAAATGTTGTAGAAAACCTGAATGAACATTTTGGCCAACCCACTTACTTGTGATTCTGTGGGTCAGCAATTTGGGTTGGACTCAGATGGATGATTCATCTGTTAGTTTCACTTGGGGTCAGTCTTATGGCTGCAGGTATGTGGTAGCTTAGCTGAGGCTGGATCATCCAAAATGGTTTCACTTGCTTGTCTGAAAGTTAGCATTTGATACCTGCAGGGAAAGCCTACTGCTTCCATGGGACTTCTCATCCTTTGCTAGGCTACCTGCCCTTCTTTACCTGGTGGTCTCGGGAAAGCAAGAGACCCCAGTGTGCCTATCTATAGCACATTTGCTCTTGACCTATTGGTCTGAGTGAATCACACAGCTAAACAGGCTTAGATAAACTCTACCTCATGATGGGAGGACGAGCAAAATTGTATTACAATGAAGAATGCATACAGGGATTATAGACATTTATGGCCACTTTTTGCAATCCATACCACTTTATAATGGTCTCTACATATTCCCTAAAGCAGCATAATTAATTTAAAAAATCTTCTCATTTTTTACTTAAAAAGTAAGTAGGCTTCTTATAATAAATTTAATCTATAGGAAGATTTAGTTTTAATCAGAAATCCCAACTCCCTGTTTTTCAGAGTAAATCTGAAATGTGGAAAGAGTAAAAGAAACTGGATAAATTCTTAGTCTGATGCTTGAAACTCCATCTAATGGGTTTTTGAAAAGCCAGTCTTTTTCAGCCACTATTCTGAACACCAGATTGCCAGCTTGACCTTAGATTCTATTAAAGATGACAGTAGTCGTTCCTTGAATACTTATTGTGCACAAATGCTTTTGAACAATATCTTTAATTCGCACAATGCTCTGTGAAGTAGGAATAATTTTTCCCATTTGATGGTTGAGGAAATACAGTCCATAGGCTACATCTCTTGCCTCCGTCGTAGAAGTTGTTCATATCAGAAACAGGATTTGAACACAGGTCTGTCTGAGTCCTTGGGCCCTGTTTCTGCCCTTCTTGGCCTCTCAGTGATACTTGGTTGCATCCAGGAGAGACACTAAATTATGTGCATAATGTGATGAAGAAACACCCACCATGCTGTCTTCTCAATTTGGTCAATTTTGTGAATGAAGAGAAAATGTCAGTGTGCCAAAGGTCACGTGGAACTTCTCTCCCCTGAACTTTCATTGAAGAAACTTCGAGGTTTCTCAGCCCTGACTTTCAACCTTCACTATGGAAAGAGTTGTATATTTTAAAAGAGTTCCTTGCTCTGATTCTCTTAAGGAAAAGGTGAGGCGATCAGTGACTCAGAAGGCATGGGCCTCTGGTTGACTTTCGGATCCCCTGCTCAACACCTCAGCTTGAAGACTGAATTCAGGGCTGAGGAAAAGACAGAAATGGTATTTTATTGGTCACTTTAAAATGTTTGTTAACTGTAGGACTTTTGCATGGTCAAAATGTGTAATTTTTGTTAAATGATTGGAATAAATACATAAGAGGAAATAGTTGGCATAAATACGTACATGCACATGTATTTATCTCTCACTTCCAAAGGGTTATGGTCCATATCTTTGCTTGGCAGTGAGTATATGGAACATGGTTTGCATTTTCCCCTGTAAATGATATTCCAAAAAAAGAAGAATTAGTTTCCAAATGTATCTGTAGTTTAACTCTTAATGTTCTTTAAGCCCAACTCAGTTTTCAAGACATTCAATCTTCATTTCCAAACCACATTCTAAGGGCAAAGATGTGTGTTCAGGTCCAAATCAGGTCAGCAAACACATCCGGAAGCCAGCAGCTCCTTTGGAGTCAGCTGGAAGGGGTGTGTGGGGGGATTAAGGGCAAAGGGCAAGGGTAGACAGGAAAATGGAGGGGTCACGTGATGCTTTCTGGGTAATCTCCTAAGGGGGAGCTAGCATCCATCAAGCACCTGTTATTGGTCAGGCCCTGGCTAAGGTGTTTGTCAAATGATCCCATTTTCTCCTCCCAGTAGTCCAGTGAGGTTGGCATGATTTATCTTATTTATTCCATTTTACAGGTGCAGACTTACCTAAGCAACTTGCCTAAGGTCCCAAATCTGGAAGTAGCAAATTCAGAACTTGAACTCAGATCTGTTTCCTTCCAAAGTCTTTGTTGTTTCTGTTCCCCATGCTGGTGCTGGTCTATTGTCTGAGTGTAGGGTAGTTTGTATGCCTTTCATGCACTAACAATGGAGGGAGGTAGGAACTCTGGGTCAGTGGCTGAGCACGATTTCTGAACTGAGGAAGGAGCTAAGTGGGAATGGAGGCATGTTGAAGAGGTGCTGAATACTTCCACTTCCTTGTTCACCCACAGGGTGTTCCTTTGCTGATTGTTCATAAGTCGGGGCAGTTCACATTATTTCTTGACTTTATGAGCACACGAAGACCATCTGACAGTCTGACAGTGGTCGGCACATTCATACTGCTCTTTTCAATTTCTCAAGATCTGTGTCCTGAAGAGGTGAACACGGAGTCAACATGAATTAGTAATTATGAAACTGGGACATGAATTCAGAGCAAAGGTTCAAGTCCTGAATATCCTCCTTACAAGCTGTGTGAGCCGAAATGTCCTTGGTTGAAATATTGGGGTAACAACTCTATGTACAGGTTATGGGGTCATTGTGAGGATGAATTAATATATGGCAAGCCTTCAGCATAGTTAATACAAGTTAGTAAGCGTTTGTTCATTGCTGGATTGAGTGATTGGCCTCAGTAATGTACTAGCTGTGGGATCTCATCTCCCAACTTACTAGTTGGGAGAGGCTAGATCCTGCTGCTGTAACAACAATCTGGAAACATCGGTGGTTTACCACACAGCAGAGAAACAGTGCTTGCTCAAATTACATGGCCATTATGGACTGGCCCAAGGCTTGTCTTCTCCACCCCTCCCTGGGACTCAGGGCAGCCTCTTCTGGAACATTGCCTGTCTGTGTGGCACATGGAAGAGAGAAGCCCAACACGAGCTGGGAGACATGTGTCACCTCTGTGTACTTTTTGTTGGCCAACATAAGTCATACAGCCACTCCTGAGTTCAACAGTGCAACGGTGGAAAATCCTCCTGCAAGAGGGGAACTGAAGGGGAGAAAACTATAATAGTTTATCATATGCTCATGCAATTGACCAGCTAGTCATCCTGAGTCCCAGCTCTCCGGAGAGTGCCTGCACGTAGTAAGCATTCTTGAGTCAGAATATTATCACTACTCTTGCAAGTGCACTTGGGGCTCCCTTTCCCCCTTGTTTGGCCTAAAGCGGTGTCGGACCCAAAAAAAGTCTAGTTGTGCCTTATTTAGCTCCACATCTGGAGAGACTCAACTGCACCGCATATTTGTTCCTAAATCACTGAATTGCTCACTGAATTGGCTGCCAAGCCACCTTTTCCAGACAGAAGAGGAAAAACTTACTTGCAAAGAGAAAGAGAAGGCTCCTCCTGGCCAGGCTGAGGCTTCTTTTGGAGATCAGCCATTATAAACAGAGAAAATTTATAACAACAAGGATGCCCCAAATAGAGAGTAGAGTGGAATTCCAAGGGATCAGCCGGGAGGAGTGAAAGAAGGGGCTGGTGCACCCTCAGAAGGCTGTCATCAGCCGGCAGTGTGAACTCAGGTAAGCTCTTCACCACTTTGTGCCTCAGTTTCTTCATCTGTAAAAGGGGGTGGTTGTGCTGGGTATACTGACTGTCTCTCACTGGGTGGGGATGAGAGCAAGAGGACATAACACACAGGACGACTTTTACAAACCATAAAAACCATTCCACCGTAGTTTAACAAAATGGTTACATTTAACAAAAAATATGATGGTGTACGGAATGTATCTGATGATAACAATAATTTGGCAGTAAACATGGGAGTGGATGTTGAGTCCCCAAAGCACCAAACAAATTCCCAGTTCTGAACGCTCTTCCAAAGAGTTGCAAAGAAGAGAAAGTTATATTATTTAGGTGTTCAATTTGCTGGCAACCCTCTAATGCTCTAACTCAGCATTAGTCATGATTGACTAACTTTTTCTCTAGAAAATTAGTTGGAGCGTGCAAACACAGAGACACAGCATGGCCTCCTGGAACAAAACAAGATACACTGAGTCTTGGGGCAAGATTGAGAGATCAAAGGCCAGGTGGGCTGCTTGCTTGGCTGCTTGGGGACCATTTGGTATCATTTCCGTATTTCGCTCAGTCGGCATTGCTCAACTTCCACTCTCTCCATCATCAAAAAGTATTTTTAGTCCATTTCATTACAGGAAACCTTTGGCATTGTTCTCAGAGTTGGTCAGAGGTCGGGAACATGGGTTTTCCAGTGTTAGTACACCTGTAAATAAAGGCCGGCAAGTGCATTTTTATGTCTTGGAAGGAGTATTTACTCTCATCTAAAGCTGTGTTTTGTATTTGATCATTGGAGGGGACTAGAGTTGGGCTTCCCAAGTAGTGCAGTGTTAATAAAAGAATACACCTGCCAATGCAGGAGACTCAAGAAACGTGGATTTAATCCCTGGGTCAGGAAGATCCCATGGAATAGGAAATAGCAACCCACTCCAGTATTCTTGCCTGGGAAATCCCATGGACAGAGGCGCCTGGCAGACTACAGCCCATAGAGTCAGAAAGAGCAGGACATGACCTAGCACGCATGCACCTGCATCTGGGAACCAGAGTCAATGTCCCCCCTGGGCCTCTAGTGTGAATGTGGCTTAGCTCCTTGCCAGCGAGGTGGCTTCCTGGGAGCTTGTCCGTCACCTGCTAGGACTGATTTAGGGGTCTCTCCTCCTATTCTGTGTTTCTGTATCCATCATTATCCTTGTCCCATTATTTACACCACAAATGCTTACTCCTGTAGCCCTTTCTGTGTGCCAGGTACTGTTCTAAGTGCTTGAAGCATGTTAACTCATGGAGCTGTCACAACAGCCCTAGAAAGTGCATACTTTATGGAATCTCCCCTTTAGTTGGAGAAATGGAGATACACAGAGGTTAAGTTGTTTCCCTCAGGCTGCACAGCGTGGGCTGTTATGAGGATTAAACAAGATTATGTCTGTAAAGTGTTTCACGTTGTACCTGGCACATAGTAGGTGCTCTACAAGTGTTATAAATAGGCAGAGTCTGGGGATCAGACAGACTTGAAGGTGCAGGAGCCATCTGCACCAGCTCCTGGGTGCCAGAAGCCTATTTACCCTACCCTAGTCTCAGCAACCAGGAAGAAAGTTCCTTGGAAGCCACCTCTGTAGCCTCGCTTTTGCAGTGGGATGCTGGCTGGAACCTGGGGTCCTCATCTGTAGGATGTAGCTGATGACTGGGCAGACTTTGCCCAGGTTGTGTGACACGTGCAGGAAGTACAGTTGTAAGGCAAGGCATATGGCTAGAGATTTGCCATCAACAGATAATTATTAAGAAGAGCTTTGGGGTGGAGGCTTCTTTGTGCACCATGAGATTTTCCTCTGACGAATTCAGAACTGCATCTGATAAAAAGGGAGCTCATTTCTGAGACATGCAAATCCTTAGAACCTCTTAACCAGAGGCCTGGTTTAAGGGCATAAAGAGTGCTTAGCATGGGAAAATTCTTAAATGTTAACTGCAGTAGCATTTGAGGGGCCAGGAAGCCTAAATCCTGACTCTTAAAGTTCTGGGGCAGAGTTGATGCTGGAGGAGGTTGGTGAGGTGGGCAGACTTGGCAGGAAAGTGGGGAGGGGAGTTGATGAGGGAGGGCCAGCCACCAGCTTGTCAGAGGCATGGATTCCCCAGTCACCCATGTCTTGAGCGTGGCATCAGTTATTTCTGTTACCCAAGATAATACTGAGTCAATCCAGCCCTTCTACCATCAACTCACTCCACCAGGCTCATGACAGATGTTTGATGGAGGCTGAAGGGAGGCCTAGAGAGATTAAGCAATTCCTGCATCTTCTTACAACCTTGCTGAAGTTGGGGAGTATTTGAACTCCGGATTCTGAGTCTCATACAGGAGCCTTCTCAGCCCTCTGCCGAGTCACGTGATGTGAACCTTTCCATTTCCCTTCTGACTTTGGAAAAACTGCCTCTCACTTCCTTCTTAAACCCAACTCTACAAATAGCCCTTCTTGAAGCACTTCCTCGTGGGGGGTCAGTGAGGGGAGTGGGGCCCCCACACCCCATGATTCCACTTTCTCTCCATTCCCAGGATAGAAGTATGTGGGAGACACCCATCTGCCACTCTCCACGCTTCCTTCCTCCCCCCAGAAAGAGAAGTGACTTTCTCTCGCTGCTGAGATTGGGGAAGGGTCTTCTCACCGCTCTCCCCCACAGCAACCTGGTCTTTGGAAGCAGGCCTCCTCAGCTTCCCTGTGAAAGCACATCTGTGGGTCAGGGCTCCAGCCTGTCTTCTGGGGGATGGTCTGTCCCAAGACCTCAGTCGGGGAAGATGTTCAGAAGCCCAACCATATCTTAGGGCTTCCCAGGTGGCTCAGCAGTAAAAAAATCCGCCTGCCAATGCAGGAGACACTGGAGACTCGGGTTCAATCCCTGGGTCAGGAAGTTCCCCAGGAGGAGGGCATGGCAACCCGCTCCATTATTCTTGCCTGGAGAATCCCTGGATAAAGGAGCCTGGCAGACTACACTCCATGGTGTCGCAAAGAGCTGGACAGGACTGAGCATGCATATACAACAACTATGTCTTAGAAATCTCCACCTTCTGTAGTCTCACTGCCAGAAACAGTGCAGCTTTCACACTGTTTCTGACAAAGTCCTCTGTCTATTTCTCACTTGAATCTGAACCCAGATAGGGAGCAATTTGTGTTTAATCCTTACTATTATTGGTTGCAATAACCAGTGCCTCAGTTTCCCCATTGGGTGACATTCTTCTTTTCTTTGAGAAAAGAGAGAGAGAGAGTGTGTGTGTGTGTATACATGTGTATGTGTGCTTAATGACCTTTTCCCCCCTAATTAATAATAGCCCTTAAGGAATATGCAGTTCTATTGAGCAACTTTGTCCTACCCATAATAATTCACCAACTAATTTAGTCAGCGAACTCTATTGAGTACTTACATTGAGCCTGTTTCTGTTCAAGGAGCCAGGGATACAAAGATGAAAAGATTCATTCCCTTCTCTGGAGGACCTATTGATCTGGTTGGGGAGGCATGCCAATGAAAAACCGAAATGGTTATGGCAGAGGAGGCACAAAGCATGCAGCAGAAGCATAAAGGGTGTCAACAAAGAGTGAGGAGGCAGGAGGCCTTCCTGGAAGAGGGAAGCTTGAGCTTGGAAGTGAAAGACGTGGAATTGGTCAGGTGGCCAGGAGAAGAGAGGGCACCCTTTCAGACAGAGGGGCATATGCTAAGTCAGGGTGATACAAGGGAGAATGGGGGTACTCAGGAGTCACAAGTAATTTTCCACAGCTGGAGTTGGAATGTTGGGGGGTGAATGGGGGTATGGAGTGGGGTGAGGATGGGAGATGGGGAAGTGGCAGGAAGCAGGAGAGAAAGGGCAGGGCCAGGTTACCAAGCCGTACTTATGCTTTGCTAAGGATCTTGAAATTTATCATAAGGGGCAGTGTTTGGTGATATGCGTCACTTGTTGACACTTGACAAAATTTTGGATGCTCCAGACTCACTCCAGAACTGTAAGGAGGGGCTTGGGTGCTAATAAACACCCTGATGATTCTTAGAATCAGGCACATTTTGGAAAACACTTCTGGGCTATGGCGTTTGGAGCAAAGGAGGGGCATGGAGAGAACTGCCTTTTCATGAAATCAGTCTTGTACATGGAAAACACATTGGAGGCAGGGTGGCCAAACTGAAGGTCTGGGGACAGGCGAGGATGCTGTCTGTATGATGTGAACCCGATGAGGGGAGGGCTGGAAGGGATGGGAGTCGAAGAGAAGGGTCATGTACCCTATATTCACATGGGCCCTGCAAAGCTACCTCTTAATATTACATGTCTGCTATGGACTGGATCATGGCCCCCTCCCAGATTCATACCCTAAAGCTCTAACCCGAGTGTGATGGTAATATTTGGTTTCTCAGTCTTTAGCAGGCAGCATAGTCATCTGGGTGGGTTGTTAAAAACAAATTGCTGAGCTTCATTCACCCTCAGAGTTTCAGATTTAGTAAGTTTCAAGGTGGGGCCTGAAATTTGCATTTCTAACAAAGTTTTCAGAAGATGTTGATGCTGCTGGTCTAGGGCCCTACTCTGAGAACCACTGTCCTATAATATAGTATCAGCCTGTCGAGTCTCCCATTATCCTTCACCTGAAATACTGCACCAGACTCCTCACTTGGATTCATATTTTTATTCCCATTCTGCTTAATGGATTTTATTATGTTTTATGACTCCCTGGTAATTTTTAAAGCACCCTTCTTATATTTAGGGAAATTCCAGTCTTTAAAGTTTTAATCCCTGAATTTAGAATGTAGAAACTTCAAATTCTCAGCTTCCTTTGCAACTAGGATGTGACTTGGTGACAAGACTGTCACTTAGCATGCTTATTAGGAGACTTTGGGCTTCCCTGGTGGCTCAGACAGTAAAGAATCTGCTTGCTAGTGCCGGAGACCTGGGTTCGATCCCTGGGTGGGGAAGATCCCCTGAAGAAGGGAATGGCAACCCACTTTAATATTCTTGCCTGGAGAATTCCATTGACAGAGGAGCCTAGTAGGCTACAGTCCATTAGGGTCACAAAGAGTTGGACACAACTGAGCAACTAACACTTACTTACTTTGATTCAGCAGTGAGCAGTTTGAAAAAGGAAAAAGGCTGTGCAGAGCTTTTTTTTTTAAACAGCCAAAGCAATGGCTATGGGGTGGAAAGGATGCCAAAGTTCCACGCACAGAAGTATCACCAATGGGGCATTAGCAGTGAGGGGTTTCCCCCCCTTGTGGTTTTAGGAATTGTCCCTGGACTCTTGATCCTGAGTCTTGTTTTTCAGGTCCTCCAAAAACGTAAGAAATCTGTGAGTTTCTCACTATTCATTTTTGCTTTTGCTTTTCGTTTTTTAAAAAAGCCCATTTATCCATTTGTTTGGCTGTCTTAATTGCGTCCTGTGGGATCCCTCACTGCAGAGCACAGACTCTCTAGTTGTGGTGCTCTGGGTTAGTTGCTCCTTAGCATGTGGGATCTTAGTTCTCCAACCAGGAATTGAACTTGTGTCTTCTGCATTGCAAGGTGAATTCTTAACCACTGGGCCACCAGGGAAGTCCCCCCAATATTCTTTTTCAATAAAATCTTTTAAAATAAATAAAAAATAAAGTAAGTTTCTCTTTGTTAAACCAGCCCAAGTCAGCTTTCTTATTTGTAACCAAGAACTCTGGGTGATACTCTCTTTTGGAAGCCATTCCCTGTTGAACAGAGGTCATACTCCAGTCTGATTCAATCACATTTGAGGACACACGCCCTTCTCACCTTAGTTCACAAAGCCCTCTGAAGGGCCTCCTCCTAAGGCCCCCATTCCATCTGGCATCGCTATCCTCCTTGCCCATGTTGACAGAGCCTCACCTGCCATCATTTATTAACACAAACATGTCTAGCTTGTATACACCACAGGGCCTTTGCACATGTTGCTGCTTCTCCCTTTGCATCATCACATGATTGACTGTTTGTTTGTTACTCAGAACTCACATTGCTCGATATGAATGACATCCCAGCAGAGTACTCTTTCCTAAGTACACAGTGTAACATGGCCAACATCCAACATGTCACAGGTGTTTTGTCTTCTGCAAAGCACTAGTCGTGATTTGGTATTTTATTTGTTTGTTTGCTTCTGGATGCCCCCATACTCCCTAAAGGATATAAACTGTGAGAACAGGATATTTTCTCCCCATATGTTGCTTGTCTTTTCAGTTTCTTACTGGTGTCTTGTGAAGCATAAATGTTTTTAAGTTTGGTGAGGTCCAGTTTATCAATTTGTTCTTTTTTGGGCTGTATTTGTGTTGTCACTGTTGCTGAAGTCTTTTCCCAACTGAAGGTCCTGAAGACTTGCTCCTACGTTATGTTCTAAATGTATTATTGTTTTAGCTCTTATATGCAAGTTTCCAATTCAACTGGAGTTAAAGTTTGTGTATAACATGAATGTAAGGATTTTTTTCTCTCTGACTATACAATTGTCCCAGCATTACTTGTTACAAAGGCTATACTTTCACCAGTGAAGTGTGTTGGTAGGTTTTTGAAAGTCAATTGACCATAAATGTAAGAATAAATGTAGTAATTTATTTCCGGACCCTCATTCCTGTTCCATTGATCTATGTGTCTATTTACTGATTTGGTTTTTTTCATCATATGTTTCTTTAATCTTTCTAGAATTTATTTTGATTCATGGTATGAATTTAAGGTTGAAATGGAGTTTTTCCTCCTCTTCAAGATGTCTAATGAATATCCTGCCATTGTTGACTGAATAATCCTTTCCTTCTCCGCTGATCTGTTATGTTTACTAAATGGTTAAAAGGCGTTTTGATAGAAACATCCTGCGTGTAACTGTGACTCATCCCATTTTCCTCCATCCAGCATTTGAGAAACCCCTAATCCTGTATTCTGTTTAACCAAATGGTAACAATTGTCCCTGTCTCAAAAGAACTGACACTGGCAAATAGGAAGAGGACGTTGACATGCTAGAATAACAAACACAGATCAGATATTTGCATTGGGCCTCAAAAAGGGTTCAGGAACAGTCGCTGAAATGAAGGGATTCTCAGGGGAGTTTCATATTTACTTTGGGTGGGGCTGTGGTCACTTCATCTTAAAGTCATCTGATCCCTGCTGGGATCGTTCCTACCTTTTTGTCTGACACTATTTTTTTTTTTTTTTCAGTGTTACCATTTATCGGTGACAAACTCTAAGTTTTGTTTACGTCACACGGGAGAAGAACTTCTCGTGTGAACAGTCAATTGGAGTAGTACTGAGCTCGCGTGCTTTTCGTCTGGGTCATGTGCAGGACCTCGTCAGACACATGTCTGTGCACAGGTGTGTGATGTCAAAAGCAACACGGTTTAGAGGTAAACATGGTGTCTGGCACCATTTTAATCTTCTGGTGGTGGTTGTGAGATTTTAAATACTAAATGAGTATAAATTCTGCAGGAAGACTCTGCCCACACCAACAGAGTTTAAAAGGGCAATATTTTTCTCAATGAAGACACCCAAGACACATTTGTAAAATTTCCAAGAGACCTAAGGCAGAGCGGAGCAATTTGCCTGACCGTTGATCCAACAAAGTTTCAATTGGACTTGACAGGCTGGAAGCACCGTTGAAAACAAGAAGATGAAATGAAACTCAGAAAAATGTAAACAACTCATTTTGTCTGGAAAAAAAAAAAATCAATGCCAGGGAGAGGGAGGCTTAGTAAAAAGAATGAAATTTTAACTGCCTGAGAACTCAGCATGGTTGTGTTGACTTAGGCCTATTCTGTTTGCAAGGAGTTGTGCTGTGGACTTAAGACACCAGGGAAGAGTTTAAGGAATCCAGGGAAGGAACACGGGGAATCAGCTTCACCTGCTCTGTAGTCTGCTCTCCCAGCCACACAGCGCGACTACGTCTAACTCAGGGCTGGGTCAAAGGCAGCCACAGCCACCAGTGCTGCCCACACGGCATGAAACAAAGCATATTTAAAAATACCTCAAACTTGTCCCAATTTCCTAAGTCATCAGGAACTGAGCTCTTGGTAACTCAGCCTAAGAATTAATCCATTTCTTTTTGCATTTCCCCTTCTGGGATTTGAGGACAATGTCTATTTTAGACAGTAGGGAGTTTAGAAAGAAATGAAAATTTGTTTTCTTTCCCTCTTGCTCTCTTTCCTTCTATAAAGGATTCAGAGCAAACAATCACTTGCAACTTTGTTGAAATCTTGAGTTGCATTTTGTAACTTGTTTACTCTGATTAGGGAAGTGAATTTATTAAAAATTTAAGCTACCTGAGAACTATAGATACTTTGTATACTAAAAATTTTTTCATTTTATATATGTTACTTTGTCACCTTTTGAAATTGAACACATAATGACGCATTTATTTTTTCATTAAATATTTTTCTACAATAGTGGTTTTTGAATCTTTTCAGCAGTGAACTTTTTTTAAAAAATGAAATCTTAATGACTATCTATTGCTATGTAACAAACCATTTGAAACTTAGTGGCTCACAAATATTACAATTGTTTATTCTTTCAGGATTCTGCACATTCTAGAGGTTCCACAAGGAAGAACTTGTTTCTGCTGAATGCAATGCCAGATGTGGAGGCTGTGGGAGCCACTTTGAAGGTGGCTTCACTCACTACTCACTTGGGGACTCACCTAGGGCCCTGAAATCCATTCATTGGAAGAACTTTGGCTTTTGCCCTTTGTGAGATGGGAAGCCACTGGAGGATTTTGGGCACAGGAGTGACATGATCTAACTTAGTGTTCACAGGATTACCTTGGCTGCTCTGTTGAGAATAAACTTTAAAAAGGGGGTGGTCTGTCAAAGGGAGGAGCAGGGAGACCACTTAGGAAGCGATTGCCTTACCCAGGTGAGAGTGCATGGCGGCTTGGACAAATGTGACAGCAAGGGGAGGGGACGAGGTGATCTGTGCTTTCTCCTACTTATTTTATGGAATTATCATGCTATATGGGGTTAATTGAGTGTAAGTTTGAGGTAGTCATCAACTTGACTAATATTTCTTGACCGTATTTCTTCATCTTGTGGTTTCACAGTGCAGGAAACCACTGGCGATTCAAGACGTATCTGGAGTTTTGATCTGAGTGAGTAGCTTAGCTCAGGTAATATCTGAGCACCTGCTCATAAATTCACTGGTCTTCTCCTTGATAGTGACGTGACACTGATTGTGGTGTGGTTTAGTTGCTTAGTCATGCCCGATTCTTGCGACCCCATGGACTGTAGCCCACAAGGTTTGTCTGTCTATGGGACTTCCCAGGCTAGAATACTGGACAGGTTGCCATTTCCTTTTCCAGGGGATCTTCCTGACCCCGGGAGCAAACCCAGGTCTCCTGGGCTGCACATGGTCTCCTGCATTGCAGGTGGATTCTTTACTGACTAACCCACCAGGGAAGCCCGTGACACTGATCAGGGCTTTGCAATTTAGACTTCTTCACAGTAAACCCAGCTCTTCTCCAGTCAGGAGTGTACCCCTGCAGTGGCAGGAACTTTGTCTAAATGACCCTTTTGAGCCACCATCTTCCCCTCACAGCTGCCCTGTGAGGGCTCAACAGACAGGGGTTTGACTAAATTGCCTCCCATTGGCCTCCATGCAGGTTGGAGCAATACGGAAATTCCTAAGAACAGATCCAGTTCCTGGAAGCCTCTGAGCACTGGCATACTCTCCTGGGCTACTTTGGGCCTTTTTCTTTTCTCTCTTTCCCCCATCAGGGAGCCCCAGTGTTCTGCAGCTGTTACATCAGCCGGATGCCAGATGAGCAGAACAAAAGATGTAACTTGGTGACTATTCACATCTGTACTTCTCCTAAGCAAACAGAACAGATGCCCTTAGCAACGGGGCTCTCCGGCTCAGGGCAGGGGAAATGTACCCTGAAGGGGGAAGTTTCCCTTCTAAAAGCTGACAGAACCATGTAAGATGGCAAGGAACATTGCAAAACAGAACATTAAACATTCATGGACTACAAACCCTTGGAGGTTTAAGCTGGGAGTCAACAGAGAGGTTCTAATCTATGTAAACACTGTGCATGCGGAATGCCAGCAGAGCTTTGGGCCTTATTTGGATCGAGTGTTTCACTGCCTCCCTCAGGAAAGAGGGCTATGCAGGCAAAAAGAGATACTGTCGTTTTCTTCTGAACTCGGAAGTAGGGAGCGCTTCCTAGGAATTCCTTGAGCTGGCTGGTTCCCACCCTCGGATCTGTGCTCCAGCCTGCCTGGGTCCTGCCCTTCTTGCCCTGCTCTCAGGAGAGAGCAAGCCAGTCTTGGAGGAGCCTCCCTGTCCCCTTCTCTCTCCTGAAGGCTGTCAGCCAGAGCCCAGTGCCGAGTGAGACAGGGCAGAGTTGGGGTAGGAACATGTACTCACTAATAATAATTGCAAATTATTTACTGTGGGCCAGACAGACTTTTATCTGACCTAGGTGCCGCAGTAGTAAAGAATCTGCCTGCCAGTGCAGGAGACACAAGAGATGAGGGTTCAATCCCTGCATCAGAAAGATCCCCTGGAGTAGGAAATGGCAACCTACTCCAGTATTCTTGCCTGGAAAATTCCATAGAGCAAGGAGCCTGGCGGGCTACAGTTCATAGGTTAGTGAAGAGTTGGACACAACTGAGCACACACAGAGATGGGCCTTATTCTTTTATTTAATTCTCACAGCCCTGTAAAGTAGGGTTATTGCTAATGTTTTATAGACAAGCCGACTGAGGCCTGAGGCTGAAAAGTCAGTTGCCCTGTGTCACAGGAGGGTCAGCCACAGAGCCAGAATTTGCTCCAGGCAGTCTTACTCCAAGTGTAGATTCTTTGCTGTCAAGCTACAACTTGCCCTGACTCTCATTTTTAGAATGGAAAGAAGAGATGAACTGCTAAGAGATGTTAAGAAAAAAGAAGGAATTCTCCTTCTTACATGATCATCCTCTTCTGCCATCATTAAATACTGCAAACTTTTTTTTTTTTTAAGAGGAGTCCATTTGGACATCCATTTCTTCACCTGACTCTATTTCTGCTTCTGGGGGAGATCCTTGATCTAGACCTTGCTAATCAAAACACTGGTGACTATTCCATGGTAAGGAGATTGGAGTGACAGCTTTTGTTTGAGACTGTAGGGAAATAGTATCATTCTTTTCTCATTAGTTTTGAGCCAGGGAGGCGGCAGCTCCTGCTGCTATTGGCAGCCTTTATATGACCATGAGGCGAGATCGTCTGAGAACTGAGTTAACACATCAAGTAGAGACAAGTGGACAGAGCAACACTAGAGCCTGAACTCACCCTCTGAGCATCTAAACCAAGCCACACACTCTTCAGCTATGTGCACTCATAAATTTTCATTTTTGGTGATGTCAGTTTGGGGGAGGTTTACCACTACTTGTAACCAAAAGAATCCTAATGGATACATTAAACCTTTTCTAAGTGTGTGGATGGTGCCACAGTCTGGGCTGTAACCGGACAATTAGAAAGGCCCCTGGGTCTCACTGGGAGATCAGAGGCTTGAGGAGAGCTGCAGGGCTTGGGTGAGTATAGATTTGAGCCATGGCAATAGTCTCAACAAATATCTGTATGGTCTTTACCAAGCACCGAATACTGTTTTAAGTGTCTTTTATCTGTATTAGTTAATTTAAGTTACCGTTATCACCACTTTTTTAAAAGATGGGAACCAAAGACACAGAACGGTAGAGAACATGTCCAAGATCACACAGCTATGGAGTTGGGAGTACAGTGGTGCTGGGCTCCAGATGCAGCCATCTTGCTGTGGCCCACCCTCAGCATTCCCCACTCCCACTCCTCCTGACATTCCTCCAGAGAGCAGAAGCTCCAAGTGCTTTCAGGGGATACAGGAATACTCCTGTGGAATAGAGTTTTTTTTTTTAAGAACTACTTTTAACAATGAAATTCAGAAACACAGGTGGAAATTCAAGGGCAGTGGTTAAGGAAACTGTGAACTGCATGAGTAGAGACGAAGACTCTCACCCCTTGGTTTTCCCTCAGACTCACTGGTCTACCCATGACATGGAAGGAACAGGAACAGAGGGCCATGGACAGGCACTCAGCGTGGCCAGCTCTGTGCAGCACTCCCACTCTCCAGGCCACATTGACCTCCGTCAGTCCCTGCCTGTTTCTCCAGTCTCTGCCCTTCCCAGACCCCAGAGGCAGCCCACTGAGCGCTCCCCAGTGAGGCCTGCCCACCCCCGTTTCAAGGGAGGCTCACCTATGGCTGGCAGGAAGACCTTGGCCCAGCCCCCATGGAGACTCAGCCTCACTGAGGCTCGTGGAGCTGAGGGTGAGCTCTGGCTCTCGTCTTGCTCTGCATCTCCAGCAGGGAGCCTGGCCCACTGTGGATGCCAAGTGTTGTATGATCAGAGAGGCCTGAGTGTTGGGCTTCTGGTTTGCTCATTGCTTCTTCCTGGTGTCAGCCTCGCCATTGAATCCTGGTTCCCCTTTGCCCCAGGAGCCAAGGAACTTCCTTGTGTTGAGTTCACCTATGTGACAGGCAATGTCCAGAGGACTTAACATGCGTGTTAGGGCTCTACTGTGCCCCGCCCCCAGCCCCATGGACACATTCCTTGGGGAGTGACCATCTCCCACACACCCTTCTGTTGTAATGTGTTCCCTTCTCTGGCTCTTTAGAAGCTAGCAGTTGCCTGACTGACCCCTGAGCTGGCCCCCCCTGTTGGGTGTCCTGGCTTGTGGACTGGTGCTCTCTTGTCCCCCAGGCCCACCTCTCTCTCCATCTTGGATGCAGAGCAATCTCAGGTGGTCCTAGTTGTCTCCAGCTTCTTGCCTGGCACTTCAGCTTCCCTGGTGGCTCAGATGGTAAAGCATCTGTCCGCAGTGCAGGAGACCCAGGTTCAATCCCTGTGTCAAGAAGATCCTCTGGAGAAGGATATGGCAACCCACTCCAGTACTTTTGCCTGGAAAATTCCGTGGAAGGAGGAGGCTGGTGGGCTACAGTCCATGGGGTTGCAAATATTCAGACGCAACTGAGTGACTTCACTTTCTTTGTCTCAAATCCTGCTACCAGGAGGGGCTGTGCTATGTTCTTGGACTCTTGTACTGACTCTCACCAATTGGTGATATGCGCCCTTCAGACCCCACCTCATCATGTCCTCTGGGGCAGAACTGGAGCACAGACCAAGAAAAGCAAGCAGGATTGCTTGTAAGCTACTCTCCTAGGGCCTCTGAAATGGCTTGAGGTGTTCCAGATGGGTCATTAACACAGGTGGCCTCTGCCCTCAGCCATGGAACTCACTCTAAATATGATGGTTTGTACCTCTGGGAAGACTCAGGATTCCAGAGCAGTGATATTTCCTTGGCTGGGCCTGGTGGGGATTAGCACTCTCAGCCAATTCTTGATTATCTGCAGGAGAAGGGAGAAGATGGACCACTGATATTTCCAAATAACCTTGGAATTTAATCTGGCCAACAGCTCTGAATGTCCCCTGTTGGAACTCTTTCCAGAGCAGCTACCAAGAAGTCAAATCTATGTACTTGGCTTTCAAATCCTTTCTTCTTTACTTCTGCACCGCCCCCCCCCCCTTTTTTTTTTTTTGCCTCATGGGAAAAAGGTCTCCAGCAATGGACAAAGAATGAGGGGAACAGCAAGAGGACTAATATAGCAGTGTGTTTTGTTGTGATTAACAGGAAATCCAGCTCAAACTGGCTTAAATAGTGGAAGACATTTATTTAGTTGGAAGAATACAAAGTCTGGTGGTTGGGATGGCATCAGGTTGGGTTTCCTCCAGCGAAAGAGGGCACCAGGGCTCCATTTCTCTCCTTCATCCCACAGTGTGGACTCTACCCTTGGATTTCACATGGTAGTCCCTGGCTGTTCTAGGCCCTTGCTTCATGCCAGCCAATAGCTATGAAGTGTCAGACTTCAAACTCTGATGGAAGATATCGTATCTTCTTTAGCTCCTGTTGCTGACCCTATTGATTCAGACCCCAATAAGGGTCCTCCTGCTTGCACCAATAGAATGAGACTGAATTTGGTTCAGAAGCAAAGGAAAGCTTCATTATGGGATCAGAGAAAGGAGACGTGGGAGATCTTGCTCTACAGGGCATGCTTTCCCTGACAAGCAGTGGGTAGGGCTGCTTTGTAGGGTTCTGGCCCCTGGGTGGGGGGTTGGGGGCATGGTGGAGTTGAGTGCTGGGAGCACCCTCTCTGCACACCACCTGCTGCCACTACCATCTTGGACTGAAGTGCATGTACACTTCTGTACATGGCTGGCTGTGCGTTAGGCACCGCAGTTCTGTGCTGGGAAATCTAACCCGGTGCGAGGTCTCCGCACACAGGCCCCTGCAGGAAAGTGAAACAAGACAAAGCGCAAAAGTTGGACCTTGTCTTATCACCTGGATTCCATCTTATTTCCCCCCTCCACCCCAGTGCGTTCTGCTGGTGACAAATCTCTCCTCTGTCTTCCATCTTGCTTCTCATTCTTTAAAAAAAATTTTTTTTAATTTATGTATTTTATTATTTTTGGCTGCACTGGGTCTTCATTGCTCTGTGTGGGCTTTCTGTAGTTGCAGTGTGTGGACTGGTGCACGGGCTTCTCGTTGCTATGGCTTCTTTTGTTGTGGCTCATGGGCTCAGTTGCCCTGTGGCATGTGGGGGGTCTTAGTTCCTGAACCAGGGATTGAACTTGTATCCCCTGCATTAGCAGGCAGGTTCTGGACCACCAGACCACCAGGGAAGTCCCTTGCTTCTTTCATTCTTGAGGGATGGTGTGCGTCTGCTAAATTTGGGTGTGTTGTCATAATCTCAGGGAGGGGAACAGAGCTTCTCCCCTGCAGCCTTTAGTGCTCTTTGATTGTCCCCCCAGGCCTCAGCACTAACTGTTTGTAGCTGTGAGCAACCAGCATTTGAAGTTTTACAGATTCTAACCTTTTGGAGTCAAAGGACATGAGACAATTTAAGATACAGGCCCGCATATCAACAAGAGAAAAATGGTTGTTAACGAGCCCAGGAAAGATAGAAACCAAGTGATGCTGGGGAGGCTCTGTTTTACCCCTCTCCATATTTGTTCAGCCAGATAAGACTGACAGCCTCCTGTTAGTCAATTTGCTCTTTTTTTCAGTAGCCTGTCGGGTCGCTTGCAATGACATTAAAAAACAACAACAACAACAACAAAAACACCTGATATATGGGCCAGAGCACAGAGCCCTCCGTGGTAATCTAGATTACCTGATTACAAGTAGTCAGGAGGGGTCTGTTGCCCCAGGTTGTCTCTCTGGAGGGTGGGGCTGGGGATCTCTTCACTGGAGTGTGATGTGCCCAAAGAGTGATGCTTTGCAACTTCAGGGCAGAATGGGTGGTTAAGGTCACCAAGTGGAGTCTGTTCCACTTAGAAGTGAGCTGATCTTGTAAGTTGCTGGTTTTGCAGGTTTTTGGGTGCATCCAGTTTCCTCTTCTGAGGCGGGTAGAGAACCAGTCACTGGGTGGGGACAGCACATGGTTACCATATATCCTGAGGACTTCCATCGTTTCTCCTACCTGGAGGACACGCTTGAGTTGCTTTATTTCAAGGAGGTTAAAGTGTCCCTTCTCTGGGGCTTGGGGGACAGTTTACCATATATGCGTCCAAATGCACTTTAACTTATCCCTTGGGGCTAACTGCATACAGAGCAGAGCAATCAGAGTTGGCCAACATAATTTGACTGAGGCCATTTAAGGTCTGTTTGGATCTCTCTGCTTTCTTCTGTTGGGGTCTCTAGGCTGAGTGCAAGGTCCTTTTTATGCCCTGAGCTAAATTAGACATGCTAAATACTCAATTATTAGACATGCTAAATGCTCAAAGAATAGATTACTATGCAGAGTAGTGCCTGGCACAAAAACGTGGTAAAAATTAAGTTACCAACAATGATGTGAAATCTGTATGCAGGTCAAGAAGCATCAGTTAGAACGGGACATGAAACAACAGACTGGTTCCAAACAGGGAAAGGAGTACGTCAAGGCTGTTTATTGTCACCCTGCTTATTTAACTTATATGCTGAGTATATCATGTGAAATGCTGGGCTGCATGAAGCACAAACTGGAATCAAGATTGCTGGGAGAAATATCAATAACCTCAGATGCACAGATGACACCACCCTTATGACAGAAAGTGAAGAACTAAGAGTCTCTTGATGAAAGTGAAAGAAGAGAGTGAAAAAGTTGGCTTAAAACTCAACATTCAGAAAACTAAGATCATGGCATCTGGTCTCATCACTTTGTAAGGGGAAGCACACTGACTGAAACTGTCCACCCTAGTCAGGCCCTTTAGTAACCATTTTCATGAGTTGTTTTATGACAGGAGATCCTGGTAAAGAATACAGAACTAATAAGCCACCACCAACCGGAAGAGTTTGGGAAAGGTCAAAAGGAGACGCCGCATGTCCATCCACTTCCCAGAATGCTTCTCGCTAGCATCCATCTTGGCTGAGTGATGCGTGCGCCATCAGGAAAGACTCTGAATTAGAATGATTGGCCAAAGACAACCCAGAAACTAATCCCATCACCATAAAATCCAAGACTGCGAGCCACATGGCAGAGCTGTTTTCCTGGGTCCCCTTACCCTATTGCTCTCCACCTGGGCACCCTTTCCCAATAAAATCTCTTGCTTTGTCAGCACATGTGTCTCCTTGGACAATTCATTTCTGAGTGTTAGACAAGAGCCCAGTTTCGGGCCCTGGAAGGGGTCCCCCTTCCTGCAACAAATGGCGACTCTGGTGGGATTCTTCGCTGCAACTGACATCCTGACCACTCAGGATACTCAGGGGCCAGCTTGCTTGCCAATGGACCAGACCCAGCAGCCGCAACTGGGACCCTTTTGTCCCTGGTCTCCTCCTGACGCGGACAACTGGCCAGAGTGCCCCGACCAGTAAGGAACAAGAGACTTTACTGACCTCTCTCCCCTTCCCTCTCTCTTTCCTCTCCTTAACCCTTCCTATCCTTCCCCGTTTTTCTAGTCCCCTAGTCCTGGACGCAGGAATCTGGTCAAAGGGCCTCAGCCTGAGCTGAGGATTGGAGACTGATCACCTCCTCTTGGCAGATAACTCGAATTCTGGTTCTATTCTGGTCTGATTTCTGGTAAGGCTGAGTTCCAGTTCTTCCTTCTCTGGAGGCCCAGGGTAAAGTCCCATAACGCCTGGGTATCTGCAGGAGGCAGGAGACGTCTGTAAGGCCACCCCTTTTGCCCCCGTCTCCCGCCTCCTCCCCCTTCTTCTTTCAACCTGGCTTCCTTTCCTCCCTTTGAAATCTTTGAAGTCCTGAGATATTTTCCTTAAAGTGTTAGTACTTGGATCTGAAGTTCTGTGTCTCTGTAGGAGATTTTCTGAGAGACTGTATTCTTGTATTTAAGGGAGTGTCTGATGAGGACTGCCAGGTTTATATGTGTGTGTTTTAACTTTGTGTTCTGTGTTGTAATTTTTGATGGCCATTTTGCTTTGTCTGGCCACCATTTGGTTTAGACCTGCCGCCATTTTGTTAGAACTTGATTTTCTTTCCCTGTGCCTTGAGACCAGGGCTCTCAGGAACATTTATCTAGACCATCTTTTAACCCCTGACACTGAGGAAAAATGGGGAAAGGCCTTTAAAAGTTTTATTTATTCCAACTGTTTTTTATAAACTAGTAAAATTTATGTTGTAATATCTAATTCATGACTAAACTTAGAAGATGAAGCTAGATCTTGTGTCTGTCTAAATATGTCTCAGTATGTCTTTATCTCTGGATAATATTTTTGAGATCAATTTGTAAATGAGCTCTATTTAATTGGCTTAAAAAAAAGGTAAGCGCTTACAAATCAAATAATTCTAAATTAAACAATAAATTCCAGGTTCATGTGAACTGGTAAATATTCGGTATTAAATACCTGATATTAATGTTTGTTGACCTATCTAATACAGACATGTCTTAGAGTAATTAACATTAAGTAGAACATTTTCATCGTACCTATGTTTAATATAAGTTAAATATTATCATATCTGTTACAAATTTGTCAACAAAGAAATTACCTCAAGTGAAAAAACTTCTAAAAAAAAACGGGATATAAGCTTTTATATAAACTCTATTAAAAATAATCATTCTTTAGGAATAACTGTCTAAAATAGTCTCTCCAGATTGGTGTAATTTGAATTTCTAAGGGTTGTGCTAAGTGTGCTAAGTGTTAGAAGTCTATTGAATAGTTAGGTCATTTCCAAATAAAATAAGGTTTTGAAACATTTACTACTAAACACTAATTTCCTTTTACAGAGAAACAAAGAGATTTGAGACTATAAGTAAATAATGTTTGGTGCCATCCTAAAATGTTCTTAAAAAGCAAAGGTTTTAGAAATTATCACTGGTATTTATGGTCACCAATCTATAAAATGCTAATATAAAAGTTAGATCTTGGTTGCTAAAAAAAAGTCAAAAGTGTGTTTTCAGTTAAAAAAAAAAAAGAGTAAAATAAAAAATACTAAAAAGCGTTATGCATGATCAGGATTTTCTAAAGTTGGATTACAATTAGTTAGATAAATAGATTTTGTTAGGAATGACATAGCCATAAAAAAACAGGTTAAAGCAATTAGGTCCAAGATGGTGGAGCTGACTTTCACTAGACCTTGAGCCTTGGTATTTACACCCACTGTGACATATCAACAAGCTAAATGATACACCCATCAGCTAAATCTGACCAAATGTTCTAAACCCTTTTGATTGATCTTTTCGATAAAACTTCCCAAATCAAATTCTTTTGAAGTTCTTTTGACCTCTAGCTAACTTTGGGGTGCTTCAGAGGGCCTCTGAAACATCCCAAAGAGAGATATTAAACTGTGGTTATTTGGTTGGTTAAATTACATAAAAAAGATTATCAAATAAATAATAAATCCACTCATGTTATAATATATGGTAAAATTACTAATACAAATATCCTAGGAAGTATATGAACTTCTTAACATTCTGATATGCCCTGGTATTCTAATGAAAAACCTGACGACTTCACAAAAGTTAACAAAAAGACTGAATGAACCAGAAAATACGCTTATAACTTTAATGGTTTCTGTCTGAAAACTTACAGGTTTAAATCTTATGTTTTCCGGGAGTAGGGAAAACCTTTCTCTCAAACTAATTATGACAATACTTTGGTAAAATTATACATTATAAACAAAACAATTATATTTTCTCTCTGACTCTTCCAAAAATTGGAAACTCTTAGGTTTCCAGTAAGTTTATCAAAAAAATTAAAAAGGTTATCTCCCTAACAGGTACAAAAATCTCAAGGAATTTTGAGACCTTAAAAAGAAAAAAATTCACTTAGATTTGTTAGGCAAAATCTGTGATAAGCCTTTGGTGTGAGTTTCCCAGCTCTGTTTTATTTTAAAAGTTCAGTCTGAGACTCTATAAGTGTTTCAACAAAATAAAAAGTCTATGATCAATTATGGTTATATAAATCATCAGACCAAAATTAGTGAAAACAGACCTATTTTGCAAACAAACTAGCCTTAATTTGATTATATTTGATAAAAATGAGGGTAATTTTAGGAGAAAAGAGATGTTTCAATAAGTGTTAAATCCCAGTTTGTTAATAGAGGTCTACATGTAGTAAAACTCATTTCTTAGATAGTTCTTTGCTGTTATGTGATATTAATGTAAAATTTAATTAAATTCTTAAAGAACACCCTAAGTTTGTTTCTAAAGCTTATCTCAATAATCTATCTTTGGATACAGATCAGATGCCTCATGACCTGCAACCAGGACTAAAAAAAAGACATAGTTTAAGGGACTGTCTCCAACCTGGATGGAAGGACTTTTTTTTTTTTATCGGTTTTTTTTTATCGGGTACTCTTAACTAGCTCATACACAATAAAACTGAAGGAAAATTAACTCTTAGACTAATTCCCACTTCCAAAGGCCCCTACACTAGATTGGTCTATAGAAAAGATAGCTGACCTGATCTCACCTTAAAATGTTGCTCAAACAGAGGAAAATCTACACTATATCAGGATAAAAAGATGACGACATCAGAGGTAGTCAGCTTGCCCAAGATGCTAGACCAATTTGTATGATCATTTATAATGTTTTCTTGACTTCTTAGACCTTTACATATAAATCAAATGCTTTTCTATCATAGGCCTGATCCTATGCTAGTTTTAAAAATCAATCCAATTGTTGGGTTTGTGGCCAATTACCTGTGTCTAGTTCTGGGTTACCTTGATAAATTTCTTTACTACAAGGCTAACTGGTTGGCCCTAAAAAAAATTATAGTCATATTCAGGTCACTGTGATATTACTAGATGAGCTCCCCTCACCAGGCCAATTAATAATGCCTGCTCTGACTCTGGCCATAAATTTGAACTTTTTTCTATTACTCAAGCTCAATGAGAACAACAAAAAAAGTTTCAACAAAGGAGAAAAAACTTTCCCACAATTATGAGGTGGATTTATATAGATAACACCAGGCTATGGTAATTTAGGTTTAAAGTCTCGTCTGTGTTAAAAACAATTAAATCATACTAAAGATAATCAGTCTAGTAACACTAAAAAACTGGGCTATGTGCCTTATAGACAGTGGTGCCAATATATAATTTCCCTGAAAGATAAAGATTCTACAGAGTAGACTAAGTCAGATGACCTGAAATATACTGGGCTACATCTAATAAAAACTCTTCTTAAGACTTATTTGTGACTTTACTAATACTGCTGGCTATGTTATTTATATTTCACCTGTTTTACAAAATTGCTGTTTCTTACACTGTCAAATGTGTGTCTGAGGCCTCTGATAAAATAATACATAGTTCCATATGAGATCGATGATGGTAACAGTATAACTCTAGATATGGGAAGAAACAACAAGAAGAAATATTTTCCTGGACCAAGAGGCTAATAAGACAGGTGGTCCAGAGAATTTTGGATACTGTTTTATGGCCCAGTCCAGTAACAACACATTGAGTGGCCTATCAATGAAAATCTTTGCCAAACCTGGGAATGGACATTCTCAACACCATGAGATAAAATGGTCATGAAATACAATTATGGGCACTGCAACTGCTGACTTTCAACGCCCCTGAAAAGAGTTCAGGGTAAAAATCAGGAATAAGGCACTCTGTGCTCTGGAAAAAACTGACAGAACAGGCCTTCAGATAGTTAGATCCCTACAAAAAAAGATTTTATGAATTCCAATTCTTACATCTTCTCATACCTAGAAAATACTGACATCATTAATGGTGACATCTGCTTTGGCTATTAAAAATTTTTTTACAGTTAAAAAGTCAAAATAGAGTGGCTATGGTTCAGACATCCTGAAAAATAACTAGGTTACACTATGGTGTAATTTCAGATTAGACGTTGTATTGCTAACACTTGAGTTTTCTGAGTCATCTCAGGCTTAGATGCCACCAATCTCAAAACAATGTCTGCTAAAAGCTAGTAACTACAACCTTACTTTTTATAAAACTAGACAACTGGCTACCTGGCTACAAGTCTCCCCAAAGTGCCAGGTCCAGACTGGGTTTCAGGCCTATTCTTCTAAAAAAAAAAAAAAAAATGAGATCCATTTTGTCTATTAAAATTTCAGTTATCCCTCCTCCAGCTACTTCTAATTGGGTCCGTTACAGCAAAATGACAGACCAAGAGATTGAGATTTTAATCATACAAGGCTCAGATCTAAGACTTCCAATTCAGTGTCTCTTCTCCAAGCTGAGGCAGTCCTATGACCCATTTTGACAGAAAGTTATCACAGTCATAGTTGCCCTGTTCCCTAAATTAAAACTGAACAAGACTCTGTGAGGCTCTAGAGTACAGATCTGTTCTGTGTTCTCCATTTCTTGTCTGTAGGATAAAGGCTTCATTCGGCCTCCTTGACCTTCCCTGAGATCCAAAGGGTAGATTCAAACAATTGCTAATCAGGAAAGGGAGGGGATACAAAAACAAGAAAAACAATCAAAGGTTGGTACAGCCTCCAGAACAGGGTCCTGGTTCCCACTCAAAAAAATAAACATAACAATGTCTTTAAGTTCTTCTACAAAACTAGAGCCCCCAACCAGGTAAAAGATGGTAACTTCTGACTGAACTCAAGATTCCTAGAGCACAGCTCTGTTGCCTCACCACCAACCAATCAAAAGGGGTCACAAACCCTGCAGCCCTCACCCCAAATGTTGCCTTCTGTTTCCAGGGACCAGAAATGACCATTCTGTTAGGTCTCCTGTTTGGCCCCTGTCTATTTCATCTCTGAGAGGGGCCAACAGTTTCAAACTAAATTGCTGTTATTACAAAGGTAAATGCTGGTTTCAGGCAAAAAATACCTTGACTTAGATCAGATAGAGACTTCTGCTCTACTAGACAGGCCTACGCCCATACAGAACAGAAAAAAGTTACAAAAAAAAGAGACCTCCGCCCCAATTCTCCAAAAGTATCTTGAATATAAAGTCTCTCGGGGGGGAGTTGTAAAGGGAAGCACACTGACTGAAACCACCCACCCTGGCCAGGCCCTTTAGTAACATTTGCATGAGTTGTTTTACGACAGGAGATCCTGGTAAGGAACACGGAACTAATAAGCCACCACCAACCGGAAGAGTTTGGGAAAGGTCAAAAGGAGACACCGTGTGTCCGTCCACTTCCCAGAATCCCTCTCGCGAGCATCCATCTTGGCTGAGTGATGCGTGCGCCATCAGGAAAGACTCTGAATTAGAATGATTGGCCAAAGACAACCCAGAAACTAATCCCATCACCATAAAATCCAAGACTGCAAGCCACGTGGCAGAGCTGTTCTCCTGGGTTCCCTTACCCTACTGCTCTCCACCTGGGTGCCCTTTCCCAATAAAATCTCTTGCTTTGTAAGCACATGTGTCTCCTTGGACAATTCATTTCCGAGTGTTAGACAAGAGTCCAGTTTCAGGCCCTGGAAGGGGTCCCCCTTCCTACAACAACTTCATGGCAAATAGATGGGGAAACAATGAAAACAGTGACACACTTTATTCTTCTGAGCTCCAAAATCACTGCAAATGGTGACTGCAGCCATGAATTTAAAAGATGCTTGCTCCTTGGAAGAAAAGCTTTGACCAACCTAGATAAGATATTAAAAAGCAGAGACATTACTTTGTCAACAAAGGTCCATCTAGTCAAAGCTATGGTTTTTCCAGTAGTCATATATGGATGTGAGAATTGGAATATAAAGAAAGCTGAGCTCTGAAGAATTGATGCTTTTGAACTGTGGTGTTGGAGAAGACTTTTGAGAGTCCCTTGGATTTCAAGGAGATCCAACCAGTCAATCCTAAAGGAAATCAGTCCTGAATATTCATTGAAAGGACTGATGCTGAAGCTGAAGCTCCAATACTTTGGCCACCTGATGCCAAGAACTGACTCTTTGGAAAAGACCCTGATGCTGGGAAAGATTGAAGGCAGGAGGAGAAGGGGACAACAGAGGATGAGATGGTTGGATGGCATCACTGACTTGATGGATGTGAGTCTGAGTGAACTCTGGGGGTTGGTGATGGACAGGGAGGCCTGGCGTGCTACAGCCCATGGGTTTGCAAAAAGTTGTTCATGACTGAGTGACTGAACTGAACTGAACAATGATGATGAAGGTGATGATTATGGTGTTTTTGTATATGCATGTTAAGTCACTTCAGTCATGCCTGACTCTTTGTGACCCCATGGACAGTAGCCCACCAGGCTCTTCTATCCATGGGGATTCTCCCAGCAAGAATACTGGAGTAGGTTGCCATGCCCTCCTCCAAGGGATCGTCCCAATCCAGGGATTGAACTTGCATCTCTTGAGTTTTCTGTATTGTCAGGTAGGTTCTTTACCACTAGCACCACTTGAGAAACCCATGATGTTTCTAAGTGCCTGGTCATGGTGCCTTGGGAAAGAAGGGGTCCTTTCAGCTTCTTGGATTGTGAAGCTGGACCCACATCTGACCTTCCTCCCCAGGCAGAGCAGCCAAGTATGGCCCTGAATGTGAGATACCCGCCACCCTTGGGATCAATCTCCTTAGGTCCCATTGCTCACCTGAGATGCTTGTCCAACAGGCTGATGCAACCTTTGTGTTTGGGTTACTAATGTCAGGATGCCATGAGGCCTTGCTAGGCTGGGGCTCTCTCCTTCCAGCTGAATTCGGTTCCTTCTTACATACCCAGCAGGGCCTCTTAGATTTCTGCCAAAGGACACTGCTATAAATTCAATTGTCCCACTCCCCAAATTAATGCTTTGAAACCTAATCCCCAGTGTGATGGTTTGGAGGTGAGGATTTTGAGCAGTGGTGAGGGCATGAGGGTGAGCCCTCACGAATAGGATTAGTACCCTTATAAAAGGGACCCTGGAGAGCACCCTTGCCCTTTCTGCCATGTGAAGACATGGGGAAGGCTCTGTCTATGAACCAGGAAGCAGGCCTTGACTAGATGCTGTAACTTCCCTGGTGGCTTAGATGGTAAAGAATCTGCCTGCAATGTGGGAGACCTGGGTTTGATCCCTGAATCAGGAAGATCCCCTGCAAAAGAGAATGGCAACCCACTCCAGTATTCTTGCCTAGAGAATCCCATGGACAGAAGAGCCTGGCAGGCTACAGTCCATGGGGTCACAAAAAATCAGACATGACTGAGTGACTAACACTATCGCTTTCACTCGTCATCTTGATCTTGGACTTCTCAGACTCTAGAACTATGAGAAATAACTTTCTATTGCTTGTAAGCCACCCAGTCAATGGTATTCTAACAGTCTGGACAGACTAAGATGAGGATGGAGGGAGGAAAATCCAGAGAAGCACAGAGAAAGTGAACTGGGAAGAGCCTGGGGATAGGGGTCAGTTCATTTGGGTTCAAATCTCAGCTCTTCTGCTGGTAGCATTTATGTTTAGAGAACTGCCTAACCCATTTGGGCCTTAGTTTCCTTAGCTATAAAATAAGAATTGCTAATATATGCATTACCTGTCTGGCAGCATTGCTGTTTAAATTCCATGTCCGCCAGTTCCTATGAAGAAAGCCCACGATTCATCCTCAGCTTCCTTATCTGTGAAATGGGGTCACAAACCTCCCTCAGAGCGTTGTGGTGAGGCTTAACTGAAGTGAGGGATGCAAATTGCTCACCACAAGGAGGCTATCGGGATTTCTAAAGTCTAAGATGCTTTCATATTCCACGTTAGGGAAGAAGCCCTATTTTCCTAGGGAATTGAGAATGGCTTAGACGCAAACTGGGGTCTACCTGTGGGGCACATTGTGGGCACTGAGGGGAAGGCAGTTGCTCCACGGCACCCTCAGGGACCCCTGGGGGCAGAATCCAAGAAGCAGGAGGAGCGCTTGAGGATCTCAGGTGGACATGCACAGAGGAAGGAAGTGGACAAAGGCCATCCTAAGGCCGGCCACCACCCTTGCTTGGGCTGCTATTCCTCAAAGGGAGCTTTGTTCAGCTGAGGGTGCTTCATTTCAAAGCAGACCAGGGATCCCAAAGGTCACATCTCCTGGTGGCTGCTCTTTCAGTTCATAGGCCAGCTCTTTCTTTTTTCCAGGTCATACATAGGGGACCAGGGCTACTGGGTCAACTATGTACCGGAGTTTATAAAACCATCTTTTTGAGGGAGTTAACTGTTGGTCAAAGCAGTTAACTTCTAAGTTCTTCAAAGAAGCGATTGCCATTTTCATCAGAATCTCTGGAGATTCTTTTTAAAGTACACATATCTGTGTGTGTTTAGAATTAGACATGGAATAGGAATTAGAATGGAATAGGAAAGCACTGGGAACCTGCATTTGCAGAAAGCCCCAGAGACAGAGGAGCCTGACAGGCTACAGTCCATAGGGTTACAAAGAGTAGGACACAACTGAATGATTGAGCAGTCACTCACACCAGAAGGGTCTTCTGTCTGGAGAACCATAGACTGATGGGAAAGGAACGGAATATCTCATTAAGTACTAAATTCTCTTAACACCTTTCCCAAAAAAACAATCCTCTGCTCTCAGGACTGGCTTCATGGTTGGAACCTCCCAGGCTTAGAAGGGTCCCATCTTTGGTTTAATGCTCTTGCTACTGCTGTCTTTGAAATTCTTAAATTTTTGAATGAGGAAGCCCTGACTTTTCATTTTGCATTGGGCTTCACGAATTATGTAGTGGGTCCTGTCCACTACACAGTTAAGAACTTCAGAAAGGATAGACTTGCCCAAGGCCACACAGCTAAGGAGTGGAAATGGGTTTGGAATCCTGAGATATCTGACCCCAAAGTTCTGCTACCTCATGACTTTGAGACTCAAAAGGAATGGACTTTGATAGTGGAATTCTGATTTCAGCCACCTTGTCAGGTTTCAGGGTGAGGGAAAGGCCTTCCCCAGGCATCTTATCTGCACCAGGAAGGTTTTCATCAGTGCTACTACTCATAAGGGTAAGACCAATGTATAAACTCATTTAGCTTCAGGGTAGGAAAGATACTGTGTAATTCCAGGCTGACAGCCCCTGGAGGGAGAGAATAAAGAATGCCTCTTTTCCCTCTCCCTCACTGCAGCTTTACTATGCACAGAGGAGAAGGCAAAGAGGTACAGGAGACAGGATCTAGAGCCAAAGCTGGTGTTGCGGGGGGTGCGGTCCAGAACCAGCTATGCCACTCACTAGATGAATAGCAGAGAGTAACGGGTCTCTTGGACTGCAAGTCCCAGTTTTTTATCTGTAAAATGAACTGATGCAAACACAACCAATATCCAAGTTTGTGGTGAGGGTCAGATGGCCAGATGGACTTCAAAATAGTATGTCAAGGTCAGTACAAGCTCTATGAACATTTGCGACTCATAGGGTTGGTTGGTATGTGCATAAGGAAATGGTTTGGCAAAAGAGAGGGGCACCTGGGTCATGCCGAGGGTGGTCTCGCCTCAGGGCAGGACCTTTGCTGTCCCTAAGGTGGAACTGGAGTCCAAAGTGACTTGGGGTGGGAAAGAGGTGGGAGGAGTGTGTGCCACAGGGATTGGGACTGTGGATGCTTCAGACTTTGCTGCTACAAAAGAAGGCAGAACTACCAATAGCAGTAATAATAATTACTGGGCTTCTCTGGTGGCTCTGATGATGTAAGAATCTGCCTGCAGTTTGATCCTTGGGTCTGGAAGATCCCGTGGAGAAGGGCATGGCAGCCTGCTCCAATATTCTTACCTGAAGAATTTCCATGGACAGAGGAGCCTGGTGGGCTGCAGTCCATGGGATCGCACACAACTGAGCAACTAACATGCACACACAATAATAAAAATAACAGTTAAAAAAAAAAACCTACGATGGGGCAGGACAGCAGAGAGGTCTCAGGAACGCAGAAACAGGCTCTTCATTTGAGATAGAGGTGTTTGGGGTGCCAGCACAGTTTTTTGGTTGTTAGGTAAGGACCCCATCACTTACCAAGATTGGTGAAGACCCCAGTTTTGTGTCAGAGCCAGGCGTGGGCCATAGCAGTTTGAGAGGCAAAGAGAAGCAGAAACCAAGCCCCAGAGAAAGAAGTTTGTTAGACCTCAGAGGCAATGTTATTGTTTTGTTTTGCTTTTAAAGCAGCATTTTACTCAAAATCTTTGCTTCTAAGACCATGGGGCTAAAATAAGTGCTCAGAGACTATAGAGAGCAAAGACTCTGGGGCTCCCTGGAACAAAAAGACTCTGAAGGCCTGAGACTAAGCCAGGTAGAGAACAAGTGGAGGTGGAAGGTCAGAGTGGTTCCCAGTCTGCACAGCCAAGGTCAGGTCCCCCAGACCTCAAACCTGCCCTTGTGAGCAGGTGGCGTGTGGAAAAGGGCCACATTAGCAAGCAGGTGCCAGGGGCAGCTTAAGGAGGCTGAGCAGATAGGTACAGCCTGTGGGTGGAGGAGCCCACACAAATTAGGCTGAAGGTACCAGAGATGTGAAAAGAGAAACACTAGCCTGATGCTACAGGGAAGTTTCACCGAGTTTTCCAAACTGGGATCCGAGGGTCCTTGAACACTTACAGATGAATCTTGGGCATCTGCAGATTCTCTATGAGGATATTTAAAATTTTGCTTTTTTATTTTGATCATGACCTGAAAATAAAAAAGTCAGTATAAGCATATTCTGGGTAATCTGGATTAGTGACCTCTGATTTTTTTTTTTTTGGCATCCACCCACAGAAGGAATCCATTTTACTGGTGACCTGGTTTCCATACACTGATATTCATGATCACATAAGCAGAGCTGACAGGCAGCCCATCCAGACCAGGGCAGCCACACCAGCTGTGAAAATATGAAAAGACTCCAAGCCAACTGGTGGATAGCTCTGAGCCTCTAGAGTGTCGCCACCCCCACCTCCCTGATCGTCTTGGTGCCTCCTCTGCGGTCCTCCTCAACCACCTCACCAGCAGAGGTGAAGCGAGCAGGGAGAGTGTAATAGCTTCCTGTCACTTCTGTAACACACGACCACGCACTGGATGGGTTAAAATAGCAGAGCTTTATTCTCCTGCAGTCCTTGATGCCAGAAGTCTGAAATCAGAGTCCCTGGGTCAAAACCAGGACGTTAACAGGGCTCTGCTTCTATCTGGATCAGATCTCCCCCTGCCTTTCTCTTTTAAGAACTTTTAAGAACACAGGATTTTATGACTGTGCAAGTGTGGCCCACACAGATAATCCCAGATAATCTATCCATCTCAAGGTCCTTAACTTAATCACTTCTGCAAAAGCCCCTTTTCCTTATAAAGTAACATTTACAGATTCCAGGGATTAGGACCTGATATCATAGGGAGCCCTTATTGGGTAACCACAGTGCCTGCAGGGCCTTGCTCCAGAGATGCAGTATCTCTTTGGATTGGTCACTCCTGTGTTGTGTGTGTGTGCTTGAAATAATTTTCTTTATACAATACTTATTCTGACATAATGTGATATACTTTGATGTTTTTTCTATCATTTAAAAAATAGTTTTAAATCTAATTTTAGTTATCTTTCTTCCAGTTTTATTGACATGTAATTGACCTACAGCACTGTATAAGTTTAAGGTATACAGCCCGATGATTTGATTTACACGCATCATGATATGATTGCCACAATAAGTTTAGTGAATATCCATCTTTCATATGGATGAAATGAAAGAAATGGAAATTTTTTTTCCTTGTGATGAAAGCTCACACATGAGAGGATTTACTTTCTTTCATATATAATGTACAGCAATATTAATTATACTTATTGTATTGTACTTTATATTCCCAGTATTTATTTTATAACTGGGAGTTTGTATCTTTTGACAGCCTTCATACCCTCGAGAGCCTCCTGCCTCTAGTAACCACAAATCTGACCTCTTTTTCTTTGTGTTTGTTTTTGAAGTATAATTGATCTACAACACTACATTAGTTTGTGTTACACAACATAGGGAATCAATATTTCTATACATTTCAAAATGATCACCATGATATATCTAGTTGTCATCTGGCACCATACAAAGATATTGCATAATTCTTCATTATATTCCTCATACCATACACTTTATATTCGTGACTCATTTATTTTGTAACTGGAAGTTTATCCCTCTTAATCTTGCTCACCTATCGCTCTCTTCCCATCATCCTTATCCCCTGGGGCAGCCGCCTGTTGGTTCTCTGTACCTGGTACTCTGTGTCTGTTTGGTTGTGTTTGTTCATTTGTTTGGTTTTCAGATTTCACAAATCAGTGAAATAATACACTATTTGTCTTTCCCTGTCTGACATTTCACTTAGCGTAATACCTTGTGGGTGCATGCCTACATAATACATGCACCTAATACCATGTAGGTGTATTTTGTCATTTATGGCTGAGTAATATTCATATAAAATACATCTTCTTTATCCAGTCATCTACTGTTGGATACTTAGGTTGCTTCTATATATTGACTATTGTAAGTAATGCTTCGGTGAGCACTGAGGTCCAAATATCTTTTTGACTTAGTGTTTTCATTTTCTTTGGATAAATACCTGAAAGTGGAATTGCAGGACTGTATTGTAGTTCTATTTTTAATTTTTTAAGGAAATTCCTAACTGTGGCTGTACTGATTTACATTCCCATCAATAGTAAACATCTTTTTTCCACGTCCTCACTAACACTTGATCTTTGTTGTGTTTTTGATAGTAGCCATTCTGACAAGTGTGAAGTGATATCTCATTATGGTCTTGTCTATATAATATTTTCGGAGAAGGCAATGGCACCCCACTCCAGTACTCTTGCCTGGAAAATCCCATGGACGAAGGAACCTGGTAGGCTGCAGTCCATGGGGTCGTGAAGAGTCGGACATGACTGAACGACTTCGCTTTCAGTTTTCACTTTCATGCATTGGAGAAGGAAATGGCAACCCACTTCAGTGTTCTTGCCTGGAGAATCCCAGGGACAGGGGAGCCTGGTGGGCTGCCGTCTATGGGGTCGCACAGAGTTGGACACGACTGAAGCGACTTAGCAGCAGCAGCAGCATATAATATTTTAAAAAGTGCTTGCTGCCCCCAGTATACTGATTTCATGACCCACTATTAAGTTGTGATTTACTTTGAAAAGCATTGCAAACTTTCTATAATGTAGTAACCTAGGAATGCCACAGTTTCCACTGCCTCTAGTGTGTTTTATAGTATATTTTCTTTTTAAATTTATTTATTTATTTATTTTACTTTTGGCTGCACTGGGTCTTTGTTGCTTTGGGGAGGGCTTTCTCTAGTTGTGGTGGGAGAGGGTTACTCTTCGTTGTAGCGTGCCGGTTTCTCATTGCCGTGGCTTCTTTTGCTGCAGAGCACAGGCCCTAGAGCGTGGGCTTTGTTAGTTGTGGCCTTTGAGTGCAGTAGTTGTGGCACAAGGGCTTAATTGCTCTGCGCATGTGGAATCTTCCTGGACCAGGGATCGAACCCATGTTCCCTGCATTGGCAGGCAGATTCATATCCACTGAGCCACCAAGGAAGTCCTGTAGTTGTGTTTTTATGGCAATGACACTACACTAAACAGCAGTATGTAGTAGCAATAGCAGGCTAAAGAGAAAAGAATAAAGAGAACTGTAATATGTAAATGATGTTGAATTTTTGACAGGTTTGCCAAGAATACATAATAGGGAAAGGGTAGTTTTAGATAGACTATAATTAATAAATGATGTTGAGATAACTAGATATCCACATGGAAAAGAATGAAATCAGATGTCTGTCATATCAGGCACAGTCTCAACTTAAAATGGACTAGAGACTAGACCTGAAACTGTAAAACTCACAGGGAGAAACACGGGGTAAAACTCCTTGACACTGGCCTTCACAACACTTTTTTGGATATGACACCAAGGGTTCAGACAACAAGAGCAAAAAATAAAGAGACTACACCAAACTGAAAGGCTTCTGCCCAGTAAAGGAAGCAGTTAAGAAAATGAATGGGCAATCTATAGATAGGGAGAAAATATTTGTAGACTGTATATCTGAAAATGAGTGACTACTCAAAATATATAAGGAACACATACAGCTCAATAGCAAAAATAAGAATGGACACAAAACAACAACAACAACAAAAAACAAAATAACTTGATTAAAAATTGGACAAATGAATTGAATTGACATTTTTCCAAAAAAGACATACAAATGACCAACAGTTATATGAAAAGATGCTCAATACCACTAATCTTAGAGAAATGCAAATTAAAACTACAATGAGGTATCATCTCATCTGTTGTTCACTCACTCACTCTTGTTTGACTCTTTGAGACCCCATGGACTGCAGCACGCCAGGCTTCCCTGTCCATCACCAACTCCCAGAGTTTGCTCAAACTCATGTCCATTGAGTCGGTGATCCCACCCAACCATCTCATCCTCTGTCGTCCCTTCTCCTCCTGCCTTCAATCTTTCCCAGCATCAGGGTCTTTCTAATGAGTTTGCTCTTTGTATCATGTGGCGAAAGTATTGGAGCTCCAGCTTCAGCATCAGTCCTTTCAATGAATCTCACTTTAGGATTTCTATTATCAAAGAGAGAGAGATAATAAGTATTGGTGAGGATGTAGAGAAAAGGGAACCCTCACTTATTGTTGATGGGAGTATAAATTGGTATTGCCCTTGTGGCAAATAGGATGAAGGTTTCTCAAAAAAAAAAAAAAAATAGAATGCAACTATCATATTATTCAACAGTTCCTCTTCTGAGTATATACCTAAAGGAAGTAAAATCATACCTCAAAAAGATGTCTGCGCTCCCATATTCATTGCAGCATTATTCACAACAGCCAAGATATGGAAACAAGTGTCCATTGATGGATAAATTAATAAAGAAATTATGATGTAAGTATACAGAATGGAAAATTAGTCAGCCTTAAAAAAGGAGATCCTGGCATTTGCAACAACATGGATGAACCTGGAAGACATTATGCTAAGTCAAATAGGCCATACACAGAAAGAAAAAAATGGCATGATCTCACTTATATGTAGACTCTCAAGAAGTTGAATACATAGAAATGAAGAGGAGAGTAGTGATTACCATGTGTGGAGAGGTGGGAGAAATAGGGGCATGCTGGTTAAAGATACAAGGTTAGAGTTATGTAGGATGAATAAGCCTGGAGGTCTCATGTACAGCATAATGCCTATTGCTAAGAATACTGTATTGAATACTGGGAATTTGGCAAGAGTAGATTTAAGATCACACACACACAAAGGTAACTATGTGAGAAGACACATAAAGTAGCTCAACTGTAGTAATCATTTCACTGTGTGTATGTGTATCAAGTCACTTTGTTGTATACCTTAAAATATACAACTTTATTTTAAAATATGGAAATGATGCATTTGTGATAAGCAAAGACCATTTGGCATGTTGAAAAACTGAAGACCTGACGTTAGTTTGGATGGCAGAAAAGGATGGCAAGATTGAGTTCTCACGTGGCACACGATGGTGTAGGCTTGCCAAACTCTAAAGAGCTCCATGCAATGACAGCCCTCACCACAGTCACATTTTATTCAGAGAATTCATTTCAACAGTTTAAAACAGCATTGTCTGCCACAGTAAATTAATACTGTTAGTTAAGACTTTGTAGTGCTGTTTGTACTTCATTTATAACCATTTATTGGAGAAGGCAGTGACACCCCCACTCCAGTACTCTTGCCTGGGAAATCCCATGGGCGGAGGAGCCTGGTAGGCCACAGTCCATAGGGTCCCTAAGAGTCGGACACAACTGAATGACTTCACTTTCACTTTTCACTTTCATGCATTGGAGAAGGAAATGGCAACCCACTCCAGTGTTCTTGCCTGGAGAATCCCAGGGACAGAGGAGCCTGGTGGGCTGCCATCTATGGGGTTGCACAGAGTTGGACACTACTAACATGACTTAGCAGCAGCAGCATAATCATTTATAAGGTTGTTTTATTCTTATATATTATATGGAAGCTATAAGCCTAAGGATTTTTTAAACCCATTTTTATATTTGCACATGTCCAGGTAATATAAAAGAAAAATAATTAAGACAATTTTAGCAGAGTGATGGTGGTGGGAAAGCCACAAGAATTTTTTCTTCTGATACAATGAATAGTACATTCAAGTTTAAGAAAGACTAGTCTACCACTGGGAGTATAATGAGATCCTTGAATGTGAAAATACGCAGATAAAAATGGTGAAACAAAGAAAAGGGACAGCAGCCATATCTCAAGCTTGAAAAATTAGGATTGAATCAAGGCAGGGAAAACTTGAGGAATAGCTTCAGCCAGCACCCTCCTAGAATATCTAGAGATGTCCCTACCAACAGAAGATGGCAAATCTAGATGGAAAAGGATGTAGTCCAAGTAGGAGGACAGCACAGAAACAGACCAACAAGGAGACTTTGCCTCTGATTACTCATAGTGAGGAGACGTAACCACTCCCTTAGAAGGACAGGCAGCAGTCACACAACACCTGTGTTTCATCTGTTGAAGCTAGACATGTGGGGCCTAACTTATCAGTTCAAAAATATGAAAGTGTTAATTTACTCTGATTCTTTTAAACCTGTAGATTTGCTTTGATTCTTTCAAAATAATTCTTCTACTTCCACTGTAAAATAAAAAAAATTCACACAATGACCACATAGAAACACTCCATATCAGTCAGACCATCTTTAGCCAGGTAGGGTCAGCTGTGAGTGAAAGGGTAGGTTGCCACCACACAGATGCTGGTTTCCCATCAACACCTCTTGGCAACTCTAACAATGTGAATATTTCTAGGTAACCCAGTCTTACAATGCCATCAGCATATCTCTAATAGTTGGTAGGACACTTGAGTTCTTGAAACCCAACTTATTGGTTTCTCTGAAGAGAAAAATTCAATCCCAAAGGACAAGTTAGTTAGCTGAGGTCACCACATTCATGATGGAGCAACTAGAACCAAGGACTCTTGGCTCCCAGCTCAGATCTCTTTGCACTTATCTTTATTGCCATTTTGCATGCATGCCTGATGTCCCTTCAGTCCTGTCCGACTCTTTGCAACCCTATGGACTGCAGCACGCCAGGTTTCCCTGTCCTTCACTATCTCCCCGGAGCTTGCTCAGACTCATGTCCATTAAGTCGGTGGTGTCCATCTCATTCTCTTTTGCACCCTTCTCCTCCTGCCCTCAATCTTTCCCAGCATCAGGGTCTTTTCCAGTAAGTCAGCTCTTCCCATCAGGTGGCCAAAGTAGTGGAGCTTCAGCATCAGTCCTTCCAATGAATATTCAGGGTTGATTTCCTTTAGGATTGACTATTTTGATCACTTTTTGTATTTGGACACAAATATTCTTAGGCCCCTTTGAAATGACTCATGACAGGGTAAACTTGGAAGGAAGATAGTTTTCTGAGGTCCTAATACAGTCACTCGTTGGTTATTCATTCACTTAATTTTCTCTGAGCTTCCATTTCTTCATCTGAAAAATGGGATGCCTTCCTCACTGGACTAATATGAAGATGAATTGAGACATGTACATGAAACAATTTTGTGTTAATAAGTCATAGAGCATTTTCAGACATCACTCCATAAAGTGAAAAGTGAAAATGAAAGTTGCTCAGTCATGTCTGACTCTGCGACTCTCCAAGCCAGAATTCTGGAGTGGGTAGCCTAACCCTTCTCCAAGGGATTTTCCCAACCCAGGAATCGAACTCCGGTCTCCTGAATTGCAGGCAGATTCTTTACCAGCTGAGCCACCAGGGAAGCCCATAGGATGGCAGCTAAATCAGCAGAACACTGGCTAATAGAATGATTGAGACGGAGGGCATGCTCACGTTTGTTGTGTCCAGCTCTTTGTGACCGCATGGACTGTGGTCCACCAGGCTTCTCTGTCCATGGGATTTTCCAGGGAAGAATACTGGAGTGGGCTGCCAAAATTCAATTACAAAATGTGTACTTTCAGGCAGAGCTACTTAACCTCTTCTGTGCCTCTATTTCTTCATGATAAATAGGAACAATAATAGCATATAAGGCTTCCCTTGTAGCTCAGTTGGTAAAGGATCCGCCTGCAATGTGGGAGACCTGGGTTCAATCCCTGAGTTGGGAAGATCCCCTGGAGAAGGGAAAGGCTACACACTCCAGTATTCTGGCCTGGAGAATTCCATGGACTGTAAAGTCTATGGAATTGTAAAGAGTCGGACACAACTGAGCAACTTTCTCTAAAGGGTTTTTATGGGGGCACTATGGATTCATTTCTATAATCTATTGTTTGGCACTTAATAAGTGCTCAATTTATGTTCAGATCAAATCAGTTGCTCAGTCATGTCCGACTCTTTGTGATCCCATGAATCGCAGCACACCAGGCCTCCCTGTCCATCACCAACTCCCAGAGTTCACTCAGACTCATGTCCATCGAGTCAGAGATGCCATCCAGCCATCTCATCCTCTGTCGCCCCCTTCTCCTTCTGCCCCCAATCCCTCCCAGCATCAGAGTCTTTTCCAGTGAGTCAACTCTTCGCATGAGGTGGCCAAAGTACTGGAGTTTCAGCTTTAGCATCATTCCTTCCAAAGAAATCCCAGGCTGATCTCCTTCAGAATGGACTGGTTGGATCTCCTTGCAGTCCAAGGGACTCTCAAGAGTCTTCTCCAACACCACAGTTCAAAAGCATCAATTCTTCGGTGCTTAGCCTTCTTCACAGTCCAACTCTCACATCCATACATGACCACTGGAAAAACCATAGCCTTGACTAGACGAACCTTTGTTGGCAAAGTAATGTCTCTGCTTTTGAATATGCTATCTAGGTTGGTCATAACTTTAGCTATTATTATTATCTTGCAAACTTGCTGATGGTGATATCTTTTTCATTGTTGTAAGTGTCTTCTTCATTGTTGTCCTTATGTGGTGCTTTAGAAGTCAGCAAGCTTCAGTGCTTCTGGAAACTGCAGATGGTGCCTTCACACCTCTCCTGGGAGTCCTGCCATTCTTAGTGCTGAAACAGGAGCAGCAGAGCTGCCTTCCAGAGGCATACTGGCCACTAAACCCACCTGTTGCCCCCCTTCCCAAGGCCCAGCTGCCATCAGTGGGAGCCTAACCACATGAGGACAGAGCAGTGTTTGCACTGACCTGGCTCCTGCTCTTGTCTGAAGGGCAGCAGTGGCCCCAGGCCATGCCACCTCTTGCAAGGATCCTGGCAGAGCACACAAGCCAAACAGGATCAGGGTGGGGCATGCCTTGGCCCAGGAATCCACTGGCACCAGCTCACGAGAGGTGGGAACAGGGAGTGCCCCAGATGATTCAGTGAGTGGTATGTTTTCCTCTAAGCAGCTGCCAAAAATGCCTCCTAGGCACCTGGTTAAGAGGCAGTAAGTACAGGGATGTCTGAAAGGCAACCCCTTTAGGGCCACTCAGATTTCTCTCACACCTCTGTGTACATATGGTTCACACCTCTGTGTACATACGATTCTCTCTGCTTAGAATGTCTTCCTCTACCTACCCAGGATTCTGCTGGGCAAAATCCTGCTTCTTGCTCATCCTTCATGTCCTAATTCAACTGCAAGGAAGGTTTCTGGGCTCTACTAGGTGTTTAAGCAGTAAACAACCCATACTTTTATGTATCTTCCATCCACTAGATACTTAAATATTCCATCTTATATACTTACACACTCCATCCACCATAGCACATTAAAATTGTCTGCTGGAATATGGTCATCTCATTGGGATGCCCACCAACAGGATTTCCTCTAGCCCTGCCTACAGATCCTCTCAAAGGGGTGAGTCTACAAGCATATGCTTCTACCTAAGATCCTGCTTCCAACTATAACAAAGTGGACAAGGGTAGCCCACCTCCAGGTGGTTAGTGACCTGTTCAGTTCAGTGCAGTTCAGTTGCTCAGTCATGTCTGACTCTTCGCATCCCCAAGGACTGCAGTACACCAGGCTTCCCTGTCTATCACCAACTCCAGGAGTTTGCTCAAACTCATGTCCACTGAGTCAGTGATGCCATCCAACCATCTCATCCTCTGTTGTTCCCTTCTCCTCCTGCCTTCAATCTTTCCCAGTATCAGGGTCTTTTCTAACGAGTCAGTTCTTTGCATCAGGTGGCCAAAGTATTCGGGCTTTAGCATCAGTCCTCCCAACAAATATTCAGGAATGATTTCCTTTAGGATTGACTGGTTTGATGTCCTTGCCGTCTAAGGGACCCTCAAGAATCTTCCAACACCACAGTTCAAAAGCATCAATTCTTTGGTGCTCAGCTTTCTTTATGGCCCAACTCTCACATCCATACATAGATCCATAGTGACCTGTGATGTGGACCATTTCAGATCAGATTCTGCCAGGGGTTTGAATTGGGTGAGACTCTAGCAATGAGCAGTAGGAACTCAAGCTGCAAGATCATGACACACAGAGAACCTGATGGAGTGGATGCTGTTATGTGCTGCTCAGATCACATTGGAAATGAAGGATTTTTCCCTTTGCTGCTGGGAGTGTTGCCAGTAGACAGTCCTCAATTCTTAGCTCTCTTTGGGAACTGTCTCTATTGAAGGGTTCTCACCCTCACCCCCCAGCTCTTAACTCAAGGTCATACATCCTTTCCAAGGAAGGCGATATCTGATGATTGGTTGACACAGAAGCAGGGTCAACCTCATGGGAAAATTTTGAAGTACTATCTCAGCTTCAGAGTGACCTGTCTAGTTGGCTGAGGCCATCATCAATACTAGGGTGACCAAACGTGCTGTTTTGCCTGGGATAGAGAGAGTTCCAGGGACATGGACCTTTCAGGGCTAGAACTTGGAAAGTTCCCAGCAAACTAGGACAAGCTGGTCACGTAAATCAAGATTGCACTGCAATTTGACTTCTCTCCTCACCCTTTCCATCCACTTGTTCTTCCTCCCACAGGTGGGCATCTCAGGAACATTCCCTAATAAACTTCTGGTCTGATAATCTCCATGGCTTCCCTGTGGCTCAGTGGTAAAGAACCTACCTGCCAGTACAGGAGATGCTGCTTCGACCCCTTGGTTGGGAAGATGCCCTGGAGAAGGAAATGGCAACCCACTCCAGTATTCGTGCCTGGGAAATCTTATGGACAGTGGAGCCTAGTAGGCTTACAGGCCATAGGGTCACAAAGAGTCGGAGACGACTTAGTGACTAAACAACAACTGCTAACCTCCATCTCAGGTCTTTTTTTTCTGCAGGAAACTCAATCTGTGACCCTGGAGAAACTATGATATAAAAGCTTAAATTACGAGGCATTGGGAACTCTGAAGAAGCAAAATCTATAAGGCAGAGAGAAGCTGTGTTAGAGGGACTCCAGAAGCCCTCGGTGGTGGGACTCAATGACGTTAACATTCTGGGGCTAGTAGTCATGTCAATAGCAGCTCTTGGACCAAGAGTCCTAGAATCATCTTGGGGCCCTGGTAAATATACTTTTGCTCATCAGTTTACAATTGTATATTTCCTTAATTGGACTGTAAGTTTCTTAAGGGCATGTACCAGGGTGATTAATTAAACCCAGAAGTGTCCTTTAAGGTTAGGCTTCATGAAGACTCTCCCTTAGGGGTGTCTGGACTTACATTTCGGCACCTCCATTTCCCATATTGCTTGCTGTGTTCCTACAATAAACTCCACTTTTTTTTGAGATGGTTTGAGTAGGTTTCTCATCTTTGTATTCAAAAGATCAGCATTTCTGCATTAGCAAGGGGTTTGGTTTTTAGCCACAAGACCAACTCTGCAAATGTTAAGGGGAAGAAATAAACTTATTGGAATGGTATTGGGTTCTCAAGGTCAAAGACTCTAAGACCAGGGCTGGGAAATGGGCAGGAATCAGAGGATCTGCCCCCAACATCACGTTGATTATAACCTCCAACCATACCCAAAGTTCTTACAACACTATTGAGAGTCCATGTCCCAGAAGAGTATCTGATTGGCTGGGCCTATTCATGTGCCCACCCTGTGGCAATGTCAGGACTTAAAAGGGGAGAAGAGTGTCCAGCAACTTTGGCTTTCTTGCGTGAGAGAGTACTGCCCATCCCAAACACAGCATCAGGGATTTCCCAAAAGAGGGAGGGATCTGCTCAGAGGAAGTTGGGGTCGAGGGCTGGAAGCCAGAAAACAACAGATGTCCCCTTCAGCGTCCATCTGCTTCCTAGGCTAAAAGTGTTTATAACAGGGACTGTGGGTTTCCATCTTCGTATCTCAGATACCCAGTGTCTGGCTCTCCATAGCTGCTTAATAGATGTTTGTTTGTTTGTTTGTTTGTTTTAAAGAAACTGCACATTAGATGATCTCTGTCGTTCAAAGAGCCAACACATATGGAAAAGCTGGTGCTTGCTTCTTCAGGAATGCAAAGATGGACACACAAAACACTAATTCTTTATGGGTTTTACAGTCTGGAACTGGGATTGGAGCATACAGGCAATGATCTATTTGTATACACACGTACTGTGTGAGACATTCCATACAAAACAGGCATGCCACTGTCCTCGCACTGGGGGAAGGGCACGTGGAGTTCTGTCGTTTTGCCCCTCTAGTTGTTTTGCTCCCATGAGTGGAATCCTCAGTCACCCTTTAATCCTCATAGAGGGTGCTTGCTGGTAACAAGGGAGAAGGGATTATTTTTTTCTCTCTTTCAGGTACCACTTTGGCTTCCTTTTTCACTCATGAAAGCCTGTCTCACAGGAGAAAGTTTTAACAACCTTTTATTCAGAGATTGCAAAGATACATTAAAACTTTCCTGAGCTATGGATGTAGAAAAATCAACCACTTGACCCCAGGCTGGTTCCATTGCCATCTCCGCAAATTGGGTGAGGGGTATTCACTGCCCAGACCTCAGGATGCCTCACATGGGGGCTCCAGATTGTGCCACCTTATAGATGCTCTGTCTTGTTCTAATGCTCCTGTTTCTTTTTCTTTATTTTCTCTCTCTTTAACTCTTCCCTCTCAAACTCAGTCCTGGCTTGCTTACCCAATCCCATTTTCTGTGACGCTCTGTGCTTCTTTCAGTATTATTCACCAAGTTCCATATCCTCTTTTGTGTCTTGCAGTTGTTCAGCTTTTGAAATCCGCTTGCAAGCCAAAGGCATAATCTAAACTATTATTTCTGGTGGTGGTGGAGAGACTTGAACTGCGAGTCCCAACGTAGAATGGATGGGAGTGCTTCCCAATCCTAATGACACTCGACTTTGTTCCAACTATATGTATATATATATTCTTCATTGCTAAGACTAGTCTCTTGTTGAAAAACCTTAAGTTTAGACAAGACAGTCATGTCACTCCTATTAATATAGCTTTAATTTACTATCCTTAAAGGGCATTCATCCACCTTCTGACTCTGAATTATATCACAAAACCTATTTTATAATTTCACAATTTGTATGGAAATACAAAAAACCTAGAATAGCCAAAGCAATCTTGAGAAAGAAGAATGGAACTGGAGGAATCAACTTGCCTGACTTCAGGCTCTACTACAAAGCCACCGTCATCAAGACAGTATGGTACTGGCACAAAGAGAAATATAGATCAATGGAACAAAATAGAAAGCCCAGAGATAAATCCAAGCACTTACGGACACCTTGGAGAAGGCAATGGCACCCCACTCCAGTACTCTTGCCTGGAAAATCCCGTGGACGGAGGAGCCTGATAGGCTGCAGACCATGGGGTTTCGAAGAGTCGGACACAACTGAGCGACTTCACTTTCACTTTTCCCTTTCATGCATTGGAGAAGGAAATGGCAACCCACTCCAGTGTTCTTGCCTGGAGAATCCCAGGGACGGGGGAGCCTGGTGGGCCGCCGTCTATGGGGTGGCACAGAGTCGGACACGACTGAAGTCACTTAGCAGCAGCGGCAGCAGCATGGACACCTTATCTCTGACAAAGGACGCAAGAATATACAATGGATTAAAGACAATCTCTTTAACAAGTGGCGCTGGGAAAACTGGTCAACCACTTGTAAAAGAATGAAACTACAACACTTTCTAACACCATACACCAAAATAAACTCAAAATGGATTAAAGATCTAAATGTAAGACCAGAAACTATAAAACTCCTAGAGGAGAACATAGGCAAAAAACTCTCTGATATTAATCACAGCAGGATCCTCTATGACCCACCTCCCAGAGTAATGGAAATAAAATAAAAAATAAATAAATGGGACCTAATTAAACTTATAAGCTTTTGCACAATGAAGGAAACTAAGCAAGGTGAAAAGACAGCCTTCAGAATGGGAGAAAATAATAGCAAATGAAGCACTGACAAAGAATTAATCTCAAAATATACAAGCAGCTCCTGCAGCTCAATACCAGAAAAATAAATGACCCAATCAAAAAATGGGCCAAAGAACTAAACTGACATTTCTCTGAAGAAGACATACAGATAGCTAACAAGCACATGAAAAGATGCTCAACATCACTCATTATCACAGAAATGCAAATCAAAATCACAATGAGGTACCATCTCACGCTGGTCAGAATGGCTGCTATTAAAAAGTCCACCAACAATAAATGCTGGAGAGGGTGTGAAGAAAAGGGAACCCTCTTACACTGTTGGTGGGAATGCAAACTAGTACAGCCACTATGGAGAACAGTGTGGAGATTCCTTAAAAAACTGGAAATAGAACTGCCATACAACCCAGCAATCCCATTGCTGAGCATACACACCAAGGAAACCAGAATTGAAAGAGACACGTGTACCCCAATGTTCATTGCAGCACTGTTTACAATAGCTAGGACATGGAAGCAACCTAGATGTCCATTGGCAGACTAATAGATAAGAAAACTGTGGTACATATACACAATGGAATACTACTCAGCTGTTAAAAAGAATGCATTTGAATCAGTTCTAATGAGGTAGATGAAACCGGAGTCTATTATACAGAGTGAAGTAAGCCAGAAAGAAAAACACCAATCCAGTGTATTAACCCATATATATACACAGAATTTAGAATGATGGTAACAATGACCCTATATTTGAGACAGCAAAAGATACACAGAGATAAAAAACAGACTTTTGGACTCTGTGGGAGAAGGTGAGGGTGGGATGATTTGAGAGAATAGCATTGAAACATGTATATTACCATATATGAAATAGATCGCCAGTCCAGGTTCGATGCATGAGACAGGGCACTTAGGGCTGGTGCACTGGGACGACCCTGAGGGATGGGATGGGGAGGGAGGTGGGAGGAGGTTCAGGATGGGGGACACATGTACACCAGTGGCTGATTTGTGTCAATGTATGGTGAAAGGCATTACAATATTGTAAAGTAATTAGCTTCCAATTAAAATTAATTAATTAATTTTTAAAACCCTATTTTCCTAATTTGACAATGAAGCCACCTGTCCCAGTCACTCCTTTTTTTCCTGAGTTTCTTCCCGGGCTGTGAGATGGGGGCAGAGGGATGAGAAGGCTGTCCTAACATGCATGTATGCATTAAAGAGAAAGGAAGAAAACTGTGTCAGAGGCAGCTATTTGTCCTCTAATATCTATTCTCTTTTTCTATAGGAACAAACAAACAAACAAACCTTAATACTTAACTACCTACATGCTGCCCAGAATATAGCCTACATTTCCCAGCCTCCACTGCAGTTTGATGTGGTCACATGATAAAGTTCTGGCCAATGGGGTGTGAGTGGGAGTTATGGGTGCAATTTCACCCTGGCACCTTTAAAGGGAACAAATCTGCTTTTCCTTTTCCCTTTTCCTTTCCCTCCATCTCCTTTCCTGCTCGGTGGATCATGGACCTGGTAGTAAGTTATCTCAGACAGTAAATATGAGGGCAACATCCTATGGGTGTCAGAGCAACAAGATAGACAGAGTCTGGTTCTCTGAACCTTGTAGTTGTCATGAACTGTTTATGCCCTAAACGGTTTATGCCCAAACTGTTCCTGAGAAAAAATGCATTTCTAGTTTATTTTTGTCAGTATACTTGTTAGAGCAGTTGATCCTGTATTCCAGGGGTCAGGAAGCTATGGATTGCATGTCAAAGCAGGCCCACCACCTGTTTTTATTAATTATTTATTATTGGAACACAGTCATCCCCATTCATTTTTGTGTTGTCTGTGGCTGTATTGGCATGGTGCAACAGAGGCCATATGGCTCACAAAGCTTAAAATACTTGCAAGCTGGACCTTTACAGCAAAAACTTTACAACCCCTGATATATCCTATTAATTCGTATGTATACCAAAATATTAATGATGGCTATCTCTGCATATTTTACTGTCTTCTTACATTTCTCTTGTTTGGTTACTAAATTCTTCTCCCCCAAAAAAAACTCAACATGAAATTAATGAGTTTACTCTAGATGCTACCCTACTTGGAGAGGGCAATGGCACCCCACTCCGGTACTCTTGCCTGGAAAATCCCATGGACGGAGGAGTCTGGTAGGTTGCAGTCCATGGGGTCGTGAAGAATCGGACACGACTGAGCAGTTTCACTTTCACTTTTCACTTTCATGCATTGGAGAAGGACATGGCAGCCCACTCCAGTGTTCTTGCCTGGAGAATCCCAGGGACGGGGGAGCCTGGTGGGCTGCCGTCTATGGGGTCGCACAGAACCAGACACGACTGACACGACTTAGCAGCAGCAGCAGCAGCTACCCTACATGAACCTGCAATACCCAAGTTTTTATTGTCACTCTCTTCCCTCTCAGAAATATTTGAGCCACTGACCAATTCTTATAAAAATGCTGGATCCTGTATTGTATCTGGTAGGATCATTTTGATTGCTTGTATCCAAAATTTGACTTAATGGGGATAATTTATTGGCTCTCTATTTCTCTCCATCTCTGGGCTCTGCTTATCTATAATAATCTGTTTAAATGGGCCTTTGGTGCTCTGAAATTATGGATGCTGAAAGGTTGGAGCTGCATCCTTCTAATAATCCATAAACATATCCACATAACAAATTTCAGGAACAGTTCCAATTGGCCTTGCTCAAGTCAAAGTTTATGCCTGAACCAGTCATTGTGTCTAGAGGAAGGGAGTGACTTGATTAGCCACAGGAGGAGGCTTAAGGTAACAATAGAATGGATTTCTGTCAGGAAAGAGTGGTTTTATTACCTAGAAAAGAAAAAAGGGAGACCAGGAGATAATAAAAGGCAATTTTATTAAGTTCCAGGAAACTTAGGGATCTCTTACGTAGTCTTAATTGTTTCTGGGGTGTGTGATATTACATTTATTTGAAGGATAATGTGCAGCTCTATTGTCTGATTTGGATGCTAATTGATTATTTAGAAGATTACTGAGCTCAGCACATTACAATGTCTATGTGAAATCCAAATAATAATTATTATTATTTTTTTAATTTTAGCCAAGGGTAAAGTTTTCAGAATTTAAATGTCTGGCTGAAAACTGAAATGTAGGCAACATCCAACATTCTCCCAAAAGCAGGATGTAAAAGACAGAATTTTGCAGTGGTAGACAGGGGTGGTATAAGAAGTTAAATAACGTGGATTTGAAGCTCTGATCTTCTACTTCTGGGTGGTCATGACAGCTTATTTGGTGCCTTTGAGACTCAGTTTACTCTTCTCTAGAATCAAGATGATGGATGGATTGATCTCTTGTGTCCATCTTGAGGATGAATTCTCTTTCTTGCCAGTTTGTTCCATTCTGGGCTTTCAGTTATTTGGGCACAAACCTGTCTCTGCCAACTTGGCTCTTGAGTTATTGACAGTGCACAGAGAAGCATTTGGCAAGAGAAAATTCGTTGATGAAGTGAAATCCAGAGGTGAAGAAGCAGGGCAGCCAGCTGGCTTCAGATCCATGCATTATCAGATTAAATCTTCGCTTGTGCCCGTGGAGCTTGATGCTTCAGGTAAGTGTTGAAATCTATCATTTTCTGGAGGTTTTGAGAGGGATCCCAGAAGGAAGTCAATCATTTTGTTAAATTGCTGCTTCGGTTACTAGCCACTTTTGAAGATGGTAGATTTTTTTTTTTTTTCCTTCAATTCATGTTCATTCATCTCAGTCTAATCACATAGGGACTGGGGAGAATAATAGCTAAGACACTCAGGAATTCTAAATTATATTCTTGCTTCTAAAGCACAGTACCCTTGCCAGACTTCAATCATCCATGCCCCGGCTACCTCATCTATAAACTTAAGATAATGGTCTTGAGTTACCTATTGAGTTAAGGCCATTAGGAGAGAAAGGGCTGAGCCAGAATTTTCAACCAAGATAGTATCAGGCAATAAGATGCCAAGGTCAGGGTGGAGGAAATCAGGTCTCAAAAACAAGACATTTACTGTCTGAACAGTATAAAAAGCCAGAACATTTATGCATTTCACTCATGTGCTATGTGGCAAGACGGAGACAACCAAATCTGTCTCCACAGAGAAAACAGAGGCACCGAGAACTATTTCACGTCTAGGAGAAGGCAATGGCACCCCACTCCAGTACTCTTGCTTGGAAAATCCCATGGATGAAGGAGCCTGGTAGGCTGCAGTCCATGGGGTCTCTAAGAGTCGGACACGACTGAGCGACTTCACTTTCACTTTTCACTTTCATGCATTGGAGAAGGAAATGGCAACCCACTCCAGTGTTCTTGCCTGGAGAATCCCAGGGACAGAGGAGCCTGGTGGGCTGCCATCTATGGGGTCGCACAGAGTCGGACACGACTGAAGTGACTTAGCAGCAGCAGCAACAGTGTACTATGGGAGGTGCTTCTAGACTGTTAAGAACAGATATTTACTCATTTGCTCGAGGCTATGGGGGTTTGCTGTTCGGGTGTTGAGCTTGCGAGAAAGCACAGAAAGAGCCCACCCAGTGGAGATCTGGAAGGCTGCTCAGGACATCACAGCATCTCAGGTCCCAGCAGTAACCTAGTGGCTCCTCTCGTGACTCAGCTTTTCTTTTGTTTTTTCTACTGGGCTTAGTCTGCATCTACAACTCCTTCTGACTTCTTGCCTCCTTTACTCTCCACTCAACTTCACACTTATTTCCTCACGACTTCTGCTCCAAGATACCTGCTTATTGGCATCTCTTGGTTCTCTCAAACCCAGTTTCTTCCAACTATTCTCTTTCTATGTGGCTCACATTCAAACATTCCTAGAAGGAGATCCTGCCTAGAAAATAGGTTTTTATTTTTTTTGGCTCAAGCGCAGAGCCCTATTTAATCATTTGTAGCCAGAGTGGTTGGGTCTTAGTACCCAAAACATTGGTATTTTATATGTAAGTTATGAAGAAAGGAGTCTATGTAACTCTCAGTTATTTTAAGGGTTCATACCAAAGCCAGTACTTGAATATATTTAATTTCTGCTTTGTATTAATACCACAAAAGGGTTGAGGCTGTTACACTAATAGTACTACTATAAAATAGAAGGTGACCTATATTATGGGAGGTACTTAAATATCCTGTGGAAATTCAGACAGAAAGTTGATTTAAAACTGGTGATTCAGAAAGCCTTCAGGAGTGAGGTGAAAGTAAAATGGAGCCCTGAAGGATGGACGGAATTTTGACAGAAAGGAATAAAGAGGACAGTGCATTCGGGGCAGGGAGAACAGCGTAACGAAAGGACAGGTATGAAAAGTTAGGGGGCAATTAGTGACTCATCCAGTTTAAGTAAGTCAGAGGCTTTCTTGGGAGGGAGCAAGAGGAGCTAAATCTGAAAGAATTTAAAAGCCAAGCTGGAGAATCTAAACTTTATTTATTGGGTTGACACTGGAAGAGTCATGAAAGATTTCCAATCTGGGCAGTGAAGGAGTCGGAGCTGTTTTTAGGAAGAGTCTTCTGACAGCTGGGTGTATAATGGGTTGGAGAGGGAAATGATGGAAAACAGCAAGGTTATTATTGTCACTCCAGGACACGACTGAAGTGACTTAGCAGCAACAGCAGCAGCAGCAGCAGCAGCAGCAGGGTGTGTCAGAGAAGACAAGATGAGACAATGGATGTGAAATACCTGTCAGAGGTAACAAATAAGAGCTTCCGGTTTCTGAGAGTTCACTGTTTGCAGCCCATGTAAGGGGTTTTCCTTATGTTATTTAATGTAACAATAATAATAGGTGGGTGTTATTAGTCTGATTTTACAGAAAATGAAACTGAGACTCAGATCAATGCAGTAACTTGTCAAAGATCTCACGTTAGTGCATGATAGAGCTAGGATCTGTAATCAAGCCTGGTTTAGTTCAGTTCAGTCACTCAGTCACGTCCAATTCTGCAACCCCATGGACTGCAGCGTGCCAGGCTTCCCTGTCCATCACCAACTCCGGGAGCTTGCTCAAACTTTCCTGTCCATCGAGTCAGTGATGCCATCCAACCTCTCATCCTCTGTCGTCTCCTTCTCCTCCATCAAGCCTGCTGCTAAGTCACTTTCAGTCATGTCCGACTCTGTGCGAACCCATAGACGGCAGCCCACCAGGCTGCCCCGTCCCTGGGATTCTCCAGACAAGAACACTGGAGTGGGCTGCCATTTCCTTCTCCAATGCAGGAAAGTGAAAAGTGAAAGTGAAGTTGCTCAGTCACATCCAACTCTTAGCGACCCCATGGACTGCAGCCTACCAGGCTCTGCCGTCCATGGGATTTTCCAGGCAAGAGTATTGGAGTGGGGTGCCATTGCCTTCTCCCCATCAAGCCTGGAGGACTCCAAAAATCGTGCTTCTTTGGACTACTCTGGACTGCCTTCCAAAGTCACTGGCAATTGACTTAATGAAAGAAACAAGAAGAAGAGTGGTGTCAAAGAGCATGTTGAGTTTTCAAGGGTGGGTGATGGGGAGAGCTATGGACAGAAGTCAGATAAGAGTTCCTTTTACTTGGGATTTGGGAGTTCAAAAGGAAATTTCTCAGGATAAGTAAGATTATGAACTTATTTTGACCATTCCTTAAGATTAAAATATATGAATCAACCTAAGCAGTAGTGGAAATTAGAAGACACAAAGAAGTCAGAGACTCATTATTGCAAAAGTAGACCAATGGAGTAGAAGGACTCCATCACTTCCTGTATTTGGACTGGCACGAATGATCCCTCTGTTCCTTGTGCCTTGGCCACGTTGCCCTACAGCCCTGAACAATCTTCCACATCTGCCTGTCATGTTAAGCAATGTACCCGTGGGCCCACTCCATCCACTCTTCTCGAGGACAGCCCTGTCTACCACCCTAGAGAGGGTGTGGCAGCCTTGCTTTGCACCACACGATTCTGCTCACTTGATCACAGCTGCCTGGGGAGTAACCAAACCATGGATTGACTGTGTCCCAGCTGGTGGATGATTAATGTTGAAGGGTAAACTTTTTTCCAAAAGCAATCCCTCAGTTCTTCACACAAATAAACATCTGTTAGATATGTGTCTCTAATTCTCCAGACCTGTCTCACCACAGATTAAACTGTGTTTTAAGGCCCGAGTCCTTATGAGCCCTGCTTATCACTCTGTCTTCCAGGTCCAGCACAGTGTCTGTATATTGTAGGATATCAGAAAATACATATGGATGAATATATATTTAAATCCTAGCTGTGGACACAGCTTTGCTTAAATAAGAATATAGAATTGTGTATTCTTGTTGTTTGTACTTTTACTACACTACTAAATAATTTCATTATATCATAGACAGTTATGACAATGCCTATCTTTCTTAATAATTATTTTAAATGCTAATAATGCTGGGTGCTTTTCTGGATGTTAAATGTATATTGACTTGTTACCTCTTTAGAGCAAAATTAAGCATTAGATAACTCTTTTTATCTCCATTTTTAAGGATGAATTAGTGAAGCCAAGAAAGTTAATTCTTTTGTCTAAGGGTTACAATATTAATTAAGTAGAGGAGCCCAGCTTTCTTCCCAGAATCTGTGCCCATAACATGTTATGTCCCTTGGGAATAGATGGTAAACTCTGAAGTCAGTTTGATTCATCTCCATTATTTAATACTTGTCATCTTATGGGTGCCCAAAGTTATCTTCTTCCAACTTGGCCAAGGGTTCTAATATTTCATATTTTTTGTATGTATATTATACAGTATAGAATGCAGTGAGGCTTGGTTTTGTTAGGTATAGTGAGAGTTCAGATCACATTTAGGGAAGATGGTCAGAATTTTGGGCTTCCCAGGCGGCACTAGTGGCAAAGAAACTGCCTGTCAATGCAGGAGACATAGGAGATGTGGGTTTGATCCCTGGGTTGAGAAGATTTCCTGGCGGATGGCATGGCCACCCATTCCAGTATTCTTGCCTGGAGAATTCCACAGACAGAAGAGCTTGATGTGCTACAGTCCATGGGGTAGCAAAGAGTTGGACATGACTGAGTGATTTTCACTCTATTTGGGACATCCCTGGTAGTCCAGTGCTTTAGTTGCTACACTTCCAAGGCAGGGGGTGTGGTTTTGATCCCTGGTCTGGAAACTAAGATCCCACATGCCCCTCAACATGGCCAAAAGTTAAAAAAAAAAAAAATATTTCCCTGCTGGTCCAGTGGCTAAGACTCTGCACTCCCAATGCATGGGGCCTGGATTTGATCCCTAATCTGGGAACTAGATCCCACATGCCACGACTAAGACTGAATGCAGCCAAATAAATCAATATTGGACTTCCCTGGTAACTCAGAGGGTAAAGAATCTGCCTACAGTTCGGGAGACCCGGGTTCAATCCTTGGATTGGGAAGGTCTCTTGGAGAAGGAAATGGCAACCCACTCCAGTATTCTTGCCTGGAGTATCCCATGGACATCAAAGACTGGCAGACTACAGTCCAAGGGGTCGTGAAGAGTCAGACATGACTTAGTGACTAACACTTTGAGCCACAGGATATTGCAAATTTATTCAAGTTTATCTGAACCTGTGTGAGACTTGGATGCCCAAGTCAAATCAGCACTGGGACCGACGTTGCAGAGAGCCAGCCTAGGAGGGACAGAGCAGTCTCCCTGGGGACAGAGAAGGTGAAGGGCTTCAGTGCACTTATAGGTTGTTTTGGGCAGGTGTCGCAGCCTGTGACTTCGGTTGCAGGGCCCACAGAGAACGCGTGGCACTGGCAACAGTAAGAGGTCAGGCTTCACGGGACCCTATGTCCCATGATCATACCTTTGCGGCTTGTTTGATGCACCTTCATGGCATGAGAAGTTTCTGCTATCGTTTTTTCTAGAAATTAAAGGTTATCGAGGAAAAAAGTATTGATATATGCCCACAGGGGCTGAGAGGACAGTCCTGTGAGTACGCACTGAATGCCTCCAAGGGACCCCAGAAACTGTTGGTTGGAATTTAAAGATGGAGAAGGCTAAGGGTCCTGCCATAGTAGGCTGAACAAATCTCAGAAAGAGTGTGTAAACTTACCCCCGAGGCCAGCGCTCCCTGAGAGACTCAACTTACACACAGATTAAGAACAGGTAACATTTTCTTTTTCCAGCCTTTCACAGCATACCTGACATTCCATATAATGAGCAGCAGCCGCAGGCAGCGTTGATGGAACAGTTTTCTGACATCATCCTTGTCTATTTATCGGCTTGACAACCTGTCAGATCAGTGCAGCCTGTTGATGCCTCCGCATGAGTCAGTCTGTTAGAGGCTGTCAACATGAATGGATGTGTGTTTTCAGCGCTGATAGCACAAACGGGAAATGTTGGATTGGTTAATATTATTGAATGAGAACCTGATGAAAATTTGGAATCTTGGAACTAAAGGCAAATTTGGGGATGGTTTTATTTTGAAAAAGTCAATTCATGGCGCCTGCTTATTTTTAACAGGATGTTCAAAAGGGACTCTCTCTATCCTAGGGTTTAGTTTTTTTTCCAGATGCCTCAAAAACTGAGAAAAGTATAATAGTTGCACAATATAGCTTTATCTGTAGCAAGCAGCTAGATCCCTGTGCACCACATGGTAAGAAATGGCAAAATTTGTTCTGCCAGCTTTAGCCCAAGAGCTGGGCTATAGAAGGAGAGAAGAAAGAGGTAAGGAGGCCGCTGGAGAAAAAGAATCCCATAGGATGCAACATGGGGTTCTGGGCATTTCTGCGCCCAGCTCCATATGAGGAAATGAATGCCTTCCCTTCACCTTAAGGCAAGTACAGAGATTTGGAAACCTGCTTGCAGAGATGGGCGAGAATCTCCTGGAGCCAAGGGGTACAGGGACTGGTATCTTCTTCTCACAAGAAGGGTCTGAAGGCCAGAGGCTGGGCCTGCTATCTGGCAGCAGAGTGGAGTCAGGCAGTGGTCCATGAGCAAGCTGCCCTGTCAGCAATCCTGAACCACCTGCTTGTGGCCCCTGGAAGGAAGCTGGTATGGAGTCATCTCCAAGGAGAGCTGGACCAACAGTTCTAGGCCTTTCCTGAGGTTCTGCTATACCTCTGACCACGGACTTCAGAGGACACCTTGGAATTCACCTTCCAACTCCTAATATTTTTTGCTGAAGCTCACTTTAGTTGGTCTTTGCTTTTTGGTAATCCAGAGGGTCCTGATGGATGAACTGCTTTCTGTTCCCTGGAAGGAAACTGGCCTGAGGTCGTCTCTAAAGAGAACTGGACCAGTGACTTGTAGAGTCTTATCTTGTGCAAGTCCTTAGTTACAGATGATACAACCCTTTCTGGTCAGTGTAAGCAGGGAGGGATTTGGGAGGGAACATCAGCAACTGGCAGGATGTTTGGGGCAGGCTTTAAGCCTGGCCTCCTGGGAACTAGTCTGGCTCCAAGACTGAGCTGCACCTGCCATCACCCCCATCAGGGCCAGGGCAGACATGGCTAGCTGCCTGTTCTCTCCCATGACTAACTCCAGCCTGAAAGCCTCATGGTGCCTCTGATCCGCAGAGTGTTTGTCGCGTGTCCATGCCCTAGCACCAAGGGAACTGGAAATTATTGTACTGTGGATTCTTCCCTGGAGAGCTGGGATTCATACTGTGGGAAAGTGTAAAAATAAAAATGTGAGTAGGTGTGTAAATGACAGTTGTCTGCTTACCTTTGTGGAAGGGTTGGCTCCTGGAAATCAATGCTATGGGGAGAGTTTTAAGCAGCCAACTGGCAGGCAGGCATTGCCTATAAAGAAGACCTGGGTTTGAAGGTGCCTAGAAAGAAGTTTTCCAAGGAGACAGTCACAGCTCCAGGAGATCAGGAGTTAGCTGTGGACATCTGCCAGGCCACAGGGCACCAGTGTCCTTTGTCAACTGTTCTGCTCAAGTAAGTCTTTTCCTCTGCCTCCTCCTGTCCCCCTGTGCTGGACCCCAGAAGTTCATAATCAGCAACTAGTGAGTTGGGGAGGAGATGGAGTAAGAAGTATAAAGAAAGTGACCACTATCTCTCACCAGCTGCAAACCTGTGTACGGGATGCGCAAAGGCTTAATCAAGTGAAAACTTGTAGTTTTGCCCCACGCCCAAGTTTATTAAGATATAATTGATACATAGTATTGTATACATTTCAGGCATGCAAGTGTTGATTTGTTACAAGTATAAGTTGCAAGGAAGTTATCCCATAGTATTAGCTACCACTTTCATTCTATCACGTAGTTACCAATTTATTTTTTGTGGTGAGAATATTAAGACTCATTGCTTCCCTCATAGCTCAGTTGATAAAGAATCCGCCTGCAATGCAGGAGATCCTGGTTTGATTCCTGGGTTGGGAAGGTATCCTGGAGAAGGGATTGGCTAACTACTCCAGTATTCTTAGGTTTCCCCTGTGGCTCAGCTGATAAGGAATCTGCCAGTGACGTGGGAGACCTGGGTTTGATCCCTGGGTTTGGAAGATCCCCTGAAGGAGGGCATGACAACCCGCTCCAGTATTCTGGTCTGGAGAATTCCAGGGGGTCTCAAAAGAGTTGGACACTACTGAGCAACTTTCACTTTCATTTCCTCTTCAGTTCAGTTCAGTTCAGTTCAGTCGCTCAGTTGTGTCCGACTCTTTGCAACCCCATGAATCGCAGCATGCCAGGCCTCCCTGTCCATCACCAACTCCCGGAGTTCACTCAGACTCATGTCCATCGAGTCAGTGATGCCATCCAGCCATCTCATCCTCTGTTGTCCCCTTCTCCTCCTGCCCCCAATCCCTCCCAGCATCAGAGTCTTTTCCAATGAATCAACTCTTCGCAAGAAGTGGCCAAAGTACTGGAGTTTCAGCTTTAGCATCATTCCTTCCTTAGCAACATTCAAATACATGATACATTGTTGTTACCTATAGTCCATGTAGAACATTAGATCCCCGAACTTGTTAACCTTATAACTGAAAGTTTGTACCCTTTGATGGTGTCTCCCCATGTCCTCTACCTCTCCAACCCCTGGTAACCAGCACTCTACTCTGTATCTCTAAGTTTAGCTTTTTTTAGCTTCCATGTATAGGGGAAATTGGAGAAGGCAATGGCAACCCACTCCAGTACTCTTGCCTGGAAATTCCCATGGACGGAGGACCCTGGTAGGCTGCAGTCCATGGGATCCCGAAGAGTCGGACACTACTGAGTGGCTTCACTATCACTTTTCACTTTCCTGCATTGGAGAAGGAAATGGCAACCCACTCCAGTGTTCTTGCCTGGAGAATCCCATGGAGAGAGGAGCCTGGTGGGCTGCCGTCTATGGGGTTGCACAGAGTCGGACACGACTGAAGCGACTTAGCAGCAGTAGCAGCAGCATAGGGGAAATCATACAGTATTTGTCTTTTTCTGTCTGACTTATTTCACTTGGCACAATGCCCCCAAGGGCCACTCAAGTTGTGAAAGCATATAGTTTTGATTATTTGATTATTACATTGGATTGGTCTCTTTAATGGTTGAAAAAAAACCTAAGGACTTTTTAGTATCTAAGAATAATGGGGAAAGCTATGGAGCCAAATCAGAAATTTCACCCCAGGGTAGGCAAGAAGAGGGCCAAAGAGCTTGTTGAATGGGCAATGAGAGAAAGAATAAAAGGGATCCTGTCTGCCCTCTGGCAAGTCTGATTTATGCTGGTGCTAAACATTATTATTATGAAGGTATATTTAGTATTGCTTCCATTTTATTCTATTCCATTTCCTTTTGTTTATAAAATCTACTGAGAACACAGGAGGAAATATCAAGAAAAAGAGGAAGTCAAGGGAGACATTTATGGTTTATTGTTGCTGGTGTTTTTAATCTTCAAGGACTGATTGTGGAGCATCAAGAATGAGAGATCAGTTTGGGAGTGGAGACAACTTCCTGGACAAGAAGGGACTTAATAGTGAAACTGTGCTACTCTCTTTATAAACGGCATTGTCCTTTGTCCTCAGAAAGCTCCATGAGGTAGGTAGAGTCACCCCTACTTTACGGATGAGAAAATAGCCTTTGACAAGCAGTTTGTGCAGAGTCATCAGCTTTAAACAGATGGGAGCTTTGTTCCTTAATCTCTCTCTACTGCCCAACTGAATGTTCTGGGTCTTAGATGTGTCCACACGACTCTGGTTCCTTTAAGAGGGCACTTCCGTTAGCATAATTATAACAGACTTTTATTGAGCACTGAAGATACTTTTTGTCACTGTTCTATGCACTTCATAAATTTTCTCATTTAATATTCCTCTCAGCTCTGCAAGATAGGTGCTATTGTTAGCCTCATTCCCCAAATGCAGACTGCCAGGCAAACTTGCCTGAAAGTCACATAGCTGGTGAGTAGTGGGGAAAATATTTATATTCGGGCAGCCTAGTGCTTCAGAGCAGACTCCTAACCACTATGTTCTACTACCATGGATGTGCCAAGGCTGAGTCAGAGGGCAAGTGGACTTGCCCACTGGCTTCCCAGCCTTACAGGAATAATAATAGAAATAGTCTTCCTTCTTCTACCTGCTTTGTTGCTTCTGTTTCCCTCCATCTCAGAGGGAGGAATCCAAGGTGAATCACCCCTTCCACCTGAGCCTGGATGCTATCTCTCATCTCTCCTTTTGGACTTCAGTTCAGGTCAGTCGCTCAGTCGTGTCCGACTCTTGGCAACCTCATGAACCGCAGCATGCCAGGCCTCCCTGTCCATCACCAACTCCCAGAGTTCACTCAGACTCACATCCATCGAGTCAGTGATGCCATCCAACCATCTCATCCTCTGTTGTCCGCTTTTCCTCCTGCCGTCAATCTTTCCCAGCATCAGGGTCTTTTCAAATGAATCAACGGTTCGCATGAGGTGGCCAAAGTATTGGAGTTTCAGCTTCAGCATCAGTCCTTCCAATGAACACCCAGGACTGATCTCCTTCAGGATGGACTGGTTGGATCTCCTTGCAGTCCAAGGAACTCTCAAGAGTCTTCTCCAACACCACAGTTCAAAAGCATCAATTTTTTGGCACTCAGCTTTCTTTATAGTCCAACCCTCATATCCATACATGACCACTGGAAAAACCATAGCCTTGACTAGATGGACCTTTGTTGACAAAGTAATGTCTCTGCTTTTTAATATGCTGTCTAGGTTGGTCATAGCTTTCCTTCCAAGGAGTAAGTGTCTTTTAATTTCATGGCTGCAATCAGCATCTGCAGTGATTTTGGAGCCCCCCAAAATAAAGTCTGACACTGTTTCCACTGTTTCCCCAGCTATCTGCCATGAGGTGATGGGACCGGATGCCATGATCTTAGTTTTCTGAATGTTGAGCTTTAAGCCAACTTTTTCACTTTCCTCTTTCACTTTCATCAAGAGGCTTTTTTAGTTCTTCTTCACTTTCTGCCGTAAGGGTGGTGTTATCTGCATATCTGAGGTTATTGATATTTCTCCCGGCAATCTTGATTTCAGCTTGTGCTTCTTCCAGCCCAGCGTTTCTCATGATGTACTCTGCATATAAGTTAAATAAGCAGGGAGACAATATACAGCCTTGACGTCCTCCTTTTTGTATTTGGAACCAGTCTGTTGTTCCATGTCCAGTTCTAACTGTTGCTTCCTGGACTGCATACAGGTTTCTCAAGAGGCAGGTCAGGTGGTCTGGTGTTCCCATCTCTTTCAGTTGTCCACAGTTTGGACTTAGCTTCATATAAACCCTCTCTACTCTGTCTTCAAATCCATTCTCTACTCTGATTTAAGAGTTAGTAGTGGAGGACCTCTTAGGAGACTCATTGTCTCAGTAAGGAGACATCTGGGAAGGACCATCTGGGAAGACCAGAGTGGATGAGACAGGGGAAAAAAATTTAAACTGCTCAGCAGATGAAATAAATAAGAATTTGCTGCAGGAAAGAGGAGAATCTTGACCACAAGATTAGATGAGATGAGACAAGAACTCAAGAAAGAACCAAAGAGAGTTTTTCAAGCCCAAGTTGGCCAAAGGACTTTTAAGAAAGGGACTCTCATTCAACTTTGTGGTTTTCTCTAACGATCTGTGGTGTGAAGATCTGCTACACACTGTCTTGACCTGGTAACACTTTGGGAAGTGAAGGCTTTGAAGTGGTGACCTTGGGGAATGGAGCGGCTCTTCTGGGGAGTGGAACGCAGTGCAGAGATGGACAAAACAGTGGAAATGGGGACCTGAGAGGATTAGAAGAAACAGGGGTCGCTGCTCCTTCCCTAGGTACTTTGGTATGCTGGAGGAATACCAGGTTTATAGGATGTGTAGGATTGGTGTTTGAGCCCATTTCTACATAATTCTTAAGAACTAATTGATTACAATAACCTGAAGAACTTAGGGCCACCCAGAGTTGCATCCCTCCCCTTGCTCCATGCTTTCAACTTTACCACAGACCTTTCAGCTCATCCTTGGTCTCTCTCTTCATCTCAGCCACTCCCATTTAACACTGAATTTAATTTATTTTCTGTTCTGACCTTGGCTCCATTTCCTGGCTTCTGGTTTTCTCTCTCCCTCACAACTCATCAATTCAGAAATGGCTTCCTGGGTGACAATCTCCCTAGTTCAATTAGATCCTGGAAATATGTTTTGTCTTTTCTACTCCACCTTCACTTCTCATTCTGTTTATCCTAGAACCATGTGTAAAACTGGAAAGAAGTTGGGGATTCTTCTTAAGTTGCATTGGTTAGGGTTCAATGGTTTTAAACACACTTTAGTCCATTTAAAATCCAAGTGAAAGCCATTCAGTTGTGTTAGACTCTTTGCAGCCCCATGGAGTATACAATCCATGACATTCTCCAGACCAGAATACTGGAGTGGGTAGCCTTTCCCTTCTCCAGGGGATCTTTCCAACCCAGGGATTGAAGCCAAATCTGCACTGCAGGCAGATTCTTTACCAGCTAAGCCACAAGGGAAGCCCTAGTCCATTTTAAAGAGAAAGGGGTTTATTAGGGAATATTTGGTGGCATATAGAATTATTGGGAAGGTTTTGTTTATAGGGATGACTTTCAATGCCATTACTGCAGAAAAGGGACACCAAGTTAGCCACTAAATCTTCCATAATTGGGAACCTACTCACTGAATGTGGAAACTGCTGCTGTAGCTGCTGGTTCTAGAACTGCCTACCATGGCCACCATCAGGGATCCACTACCATTAGGGCACACAGTTAAGACACCAGCATCATCAAGAATATGCCACTGAAGGAATCCTTGGGCCTAGAAAAGAAAACAATGGTCTCAAAGGCCCTTGCTGAATCATCTAACTTCTGGGAAAACAAAACCAAACTTTAAGTTCTGCCCTGATGCTCCAGGCTGGTTGCATCTACCTGGACTTACCACTCTCTGCCCAAAACCTCCCACCCCCTGTTCAACTGCAAATGCCATCTCAACTAAAGATTACCCAAAATGTCCCGCCTGACTAACATTTCCCTTATCGCTTCCACAAATATTCCCTTTAAATATGAAGCCTCCCTGATCCCTCTCACGCTCAGCCTGGTCGTTAGGCCGACTGTTGCCTCTCCTTGCCTGAATAAAGGGAACCTATCTCTGCTGAGGTCGTCTCTCCTTCTTTTCTGCCTTGGCTTGAACTATACCTTACAGCCATAATCAATGAGCTTTTGATATCTGTCAGCTCTAGAATCCACACTTGAAAAATGAACAGCCTGCCCCTTGCCACTAGACTCACACGAAGCAAATAAGAAGTTACTGGGACCTCACTAATTCGGCTACGGTGGTGGTGTTTGCCTGCAGAAGTAGCAGAAGTGTAGCCTCTACCCCACAATTCAACCTCAGATCTTACACTAGTGGTTCCAATGAGTGGAATCCAAATGACATCCAGAACTGCAGCTGCAAAGACACCTGGGAAACACTGTTCAGTTTTATGACGTCTTCTGTACCAGTAGGCACACCAGAAGGAAGTTGGAAGGGATGCTATGCTTTGATCAGTTGTGTTTACCACAGAGGGTTAACCTCTGTGAGGATAGTCCTATTTGGCTCAGGGAAAGATGACTCATTATCAGACTATTCTTTATAATAGATCGCATTGTAGCCTCTTCCAACTTGTTGGCGCACAGGGATTTAGGCATGTCCAAGAGTAGATAAATAGCCCCTTTCCCTCCATGGCTCTAGGTCACCGCATACATTTATTTGCAGTCCACACTACAGATGGTGTGAGGTCTACTAGGTAGATCTTTTTTTCTGGAACAGTACCAAATGCAGAAAGGATACAATGTTTCAGATTTTTTTTTTCTGAGGGAAATAAAAGAAGCAACAAGTCAACTAGTTGATACTTATTTTCAGCACCATGTTTTAAGTATCTCCATCTCTCTTGCAGCTTGAAGCAGCATCCACTATCTTTTCTCTTGTTTTTCAGTCTTATGAGTGTTCTCCAGTTATGTCCAGCTGGTTCCAGTCATTAGTAGACTCTTCCCAAGATAGTCCATCCTACTGGAAACAGGAAATACTAGAAACCTCACTAGAAAATCAGGTCCATTTCTGGCCTAGTTTTGCCACAGTTTTGATAAGCATCCAAACTTTTGCTTGTTTATTCAAATTAAGCTTCTGAATCTCTTGAGATTCACCCCTTGCAGTGGGTAAGCCAACAGCCTGCAGGGGGAAAAAAAATCACACATTTTCTGGCCAACCCTTGGAAAAATGTCTTTTCTCTCTGCCAGGTTTACTAATTTACACGTGTCCCAAAGCTGAGGCCAACTGGTTGAAACTGAAGATTTTTTAACAATGAACAATCCAACAGTGTGAATTATTTAGATTATTCCAATACCAAACTAAATCTTATTTATTCTTATTTAAAGTTATGAAGGAATATGTACATTATTAAAAGATACATAGATTGAGTTTCAAAATTACAGTTTAACATTTATAGTGACTGAGTCGTAGAATCAGAGGACCTAGAAGGGAACTTTTAAGTATAAACATTCCTGATAGGTTATCTTCCATTTTCTTGGGTCAGTGAGTGTTACTGTCAATATGGTTTAGTTGTTAATCCAATGTTAGAAAATCCTTGGCACACAACAAGGATGCATGTGTTTAGAGAAAAGTAATCACTAATATTATAAGAAAAAACATGACATGAAAATATCCTTTTGTAAGAATTTGGTGTTGATTCAAATTGTGAGGCTAGTTACTTGAACTTGGGCAAGGTATTTAACTTTTCTGAGCTTATTTTCCCATCTGTATGGAGTTCAACTTTTTCTGTTCTCCCCAACCTGTTGGTTAAAAAGGGCTCAATTTAAGGGTGATAAGGCATATTCAACTAATTTCTATTGTATCTAGTTGATGGCATAGTCAAATGTTTCTGAGCATTGGAGTGTCTTGCATTAACTCCCAGGCAAACTCCCTTAGTTGTCATGTTGACTGCCATGTGGAGTACATGTTTCTCTTTAGTTTTCCCCTTTTGATGGGCATTGTCATATCTCTGGCTCCTCTTGAGGAGTAAGTTCTGCTGATGGGCACCACCTCTCTGATGCTGGATTTATCCTGGAGTTAGCCAACAACATACTGCATGCTTTGAGGTGCCAAAGCTATAAGGTGGTGCATAGCCAAGTGAGGATGAGGCTGCTTTAGTTTATGTATTACTTAGGATGCTTTTGATTGCGGGTTATTAGAAAACTCAACCTAATCTCACTGACTGTTAGACAAAAACAGTAGAAGCCCAGGGATTACAAAGCATATGTACCAGTGAAGATTAGTTTAGGCTGTGAGAAACAGGAAACCAAACTAACAATGACTTAAATGAACTTTGTTTCTCCTACATACAAAATCAGAGATGGGAAGGCCATGGCTTCTAGCGTAACTGTGCTCAACAAAATTTGGAGAAACTTTCATCTTCTTTCAGGCTCCTTCTAGTTCATTTGCAAAAAGGGTGGGCTCTGTTGTCACAGTCCAAGATGGTGTTTAGAGCTCCACCCATTGTATTCGTGTTCCCGACAGCAGGGAGGAGAAAAGGATGAAGATGTCCATGAACCAGCTGTCTTGTAAGCAGGGTTCCTAGAACATGACATTTCTGCTTGTAGTCCACCAGCCAGATCTTAGGCACACGGAGACACCAACCTGCAGGGAGAGGATGTCTTTTTTCTGGACAGCCAAGTGTTTAGCTATAACAGGGGCTTTAATATATGGAAGATGGAGACAATAAATATGAGAGGAATAGTTTCTGCCAAAACACCTTCAGGTTGATGAACTCCAGAGGCATAAGCTCTGGTTTCTTATGATTCTGTTGGCTTTGTTTTGTTTTACTCAGTGTTTTGGCTTCATTTGAATTTGGTAACAAAACAATGAGAACAGTTCCAGAATATGCCCACTGTGACAATGTCCAGAGAGAGGAGATTGCTTCTGGACATTCTCCTGAAGGAATGTGAAAAATTTTCCCACAATGCCCTAGCAAAGCTGGGTTGCAGAGGACCCTCTAGTTTGGCGAAAAGGAGGTGGCTTTAAAGCTTATGGCTTATGGGCATACAGTTTCTAGAGAAGTGACTCTGTGTTTTTCTTGTCTTGTTTTGTTTTTATATCCTTTTATCTTCTTAGGACCCAGACATGAATCCTTCTGAGTGGGTTCAAGAATGTCAGTGACAAATACCACGTTCCACAGTTGTTGCTGTTCAGTCACTAAGTCGTGTCTGACTCCACATTCTACTGGCCCTTTCAATAGGATATTTGTAACTAGGTCAAGATTGATGGATTCACCTTCTGTTAGTGCAAGTCCTCATTCAAAATTTTTCACTCCTTCATGCAGATAGACAACTGATGGCTATTGTATTGCAATATTGTATTTCCTGTATGTCCACAGGAAAATGGACATAGCTTAAGTCCAAGGTGGAAACTACACTGTATATAAAATGGGAATAGAAGTGTCCCATCCCAAAAGAGTGTTATGAATATTGAACGGTGACCTTGAAGTATATGTTCTCACTTCTTCACTCTCCCAAAGTGAAACAGTCTAAGACACATGGTGGTAAATAATACAGTTATAGATGTTTTCACACATATTCTGCAGTGTACGTAGAGTATTTAGTATAGAAAAGGAATTTTGTAAATGTGAATTCTCTCTATGGAGAGGTTCTTAATGTCATCACTCACGTCTACTCCAGAGGAACTTCAACAACAAAAGGCTATTAATTGAGTCCCTGGTTTATGCCAAACATCAAAAACAAATTTATTTTTAGACTCCCCCAAATCATGTCACCGGAGAAGGCAATGGCACCCCACTCCAGTATTCTTGCCTGGAAAATCCCATGGACAGAGGAGCCTGGAAGGCTGCAGTCCATGGGATCGCTGAGGGTCAGACACGACTGAACGACTTCACTTTCACTTTTCACTGTCATGCATTGGAGAAGGAAATGGCAACCCACGTCAGTGTTCTTGCCTGGAGAATCCCAGGGACTGGGGAGCCCGATGGGCTGCCGTCTATGGGGTCGCACAGAGTCGGACGCGACTGATGTGACTTAACAGCAGCAGCAGCAAATCGTGTCACATGCTGAAACACAAAGGAGGACAATTTCTGTACTTCCCCCGTCCTGGGAGAGGACCGAAAGGAAGAGCACCCTTTCATTGTCATTCGGTGGAGAGAATTCCCGTTGAGATTACAAATGTGAATAGCTGTGTGTGGTGTGTGCAGAGCATTAGCAACCCGGAAATCAAGGGGCTCTGGGTAAATTGCCTTGACACTTGCAGTAGTTATTGAATGAAACGTGATTTTAATGAAGAAGGAAGCAATTGTTAGCAAATGCGGTTTAACTATAATGAGGTTGTAAAAACTCGCATATTACTATTGATCTTACAAGGACTGTAAGTATGAAAAGAAGTGGTGACAATTATAGGTCATTTTCTTTTTATTAGACATTTAATTATAGTCTTTTCAGACAAGGCATGGCTATTTCCTGGGTTGTTTAAATTTTATCTAATCATACTAAAAAATTACCTTAGACATTTTCAGGATTTTTTTTTTCCTATTTTGAATGGTAGTTATCTTATTTGTACTTAATATAGTGACTTTAAAGTATATTCTAAAGGCTAAAGGTTCTCTGGTACAAGTTTATGTTTGTTCACATGAGGTGTTGACGTGTATGAAATCTAATTGCGTTAAATAACCCACTAGGAGCAGTATGAAAGGGCTACTTCATCTGCCAGCATTGGGTTTTCTTTCTTTGGAAAGGAAGATGCCATGGGTGAGTTTCATACATAAGGCGAGATCGTTACTTTTGGGGGCTGGCTGAAAGATAGACTTCTCTCTCTCTTTCATACTCATTCAGTGAGGCTCCTCACTGAGCTCAGTCTCCAGGCTCAGTCCTTGAGGACAATATCCTCTTGAGACTTAATGTTCACAGATTAGGATGTTCCCACTGAGAAAACTGTTAGTGTTTTTCCAAGTAATTTTACACACAGAAGCACTGTCTCACTCCCACCTTCTCTGAGCTTTACTTTTGAACCTCTTGTCTGTTCATCCACAGATATTTACGAAGCATTGTTTTACAATGATGAATAGGACAGAGGAAGCCTGTTTTCATGGTGCTCTCATGATGAAGGAAGAAACTGACTAAAATCTAGTAAATAAAAAGTAATCACCATGGTAATGTCAGATAACGAAAGTGCTGTAAGGAGCTAAAACTAGGTGCAGTGGAGAAGAGTAAATGAGGGCCACAATGAATGGAGTACTCAGGAGGGCCTCATGGAGGAGGCAACCTTTGCTCTGGGACCTGGTTGAAGGTGTTTCCATCTTGAATTATAGTTATTGATATTCATCTAAATCCGAGGCTTCTTCAGGGCATTATCTTTCTCTAACTCATCTTTGTATCCTGCAGAGCTTATGGCCTCGTGCCTTCTACTAGGAAAGTGTTCAATCAACAGTTATTAAATGAATGATGATTGTTTCATACAGACCTACAAAGTTTTCAGAGCTCAGAATTTTTAACCACGTTATACAAGGAGGCCAAGGCCCTTGATTAAGGTAGTAAGTGGGGTGTGTGTGTGTTCAGTCATCCGACTCTTTTTCAACCCCATGGACTGTAGCCCACCAGGCTTCTCTGTCCATGGGATTTCCCAGGCAAGAGTACTCTAGTGGGGTGCCATTTCCTCCTCCAGGGGATCTTCCCCACCCAGGAATTGAACCCATCTTCAGCATCTTCTGCATTGCAGGTGGATTCTTTACCATTGAGCTACCCTAGCAAGTGGGGTATTGAGATTCAAATCCTCTGTGTAATGCTGATCTTTCAGGGAGCCAATAGATATTTTTTGTTTGTTTGTTTGTTTGTTTTAGAATGGAAATGAAATTTTTGGTAGGGGACTTCAAACTTCTGAAATCATGGCAATACCTGTTTAAGACATTAGTTTAAAAAAAATGGAACACCAGAGTCAAGAGGTTAATAGTTCTGCAGTATGTTGGGAAATGATGGTTTAGGTAGAGTACAGAGCAATAGAATTTTATCTGTTACAGTTATTCATTTTTAGAGTCTCTGAGTGGAAAGCTGCTTTAGATCACAGATAAAAAATGTTTAGCAGTTTACAATTTAATTCTAATTATTTAGAATCTAGAAAACATTTCAGTGAAGTAGGTGAGTGATATTGTGGGAATTCAGGACATAAATGAAAAAAATTCTCTGGCCATCATCTAGTTTAACCTGAAATTACTTCATTGCTCTTTTATGACTTTAAATGGACTTTGTGATATTTACCTTTTAACCTAAGTTGCAAATTTATGTTTCTAAAGGTGCCCATTCCAGGGAAGATAACAACAGGCAGAGTTTGGGAAACTATTCATCAGAAGAGAAATGTTTTATTACAGAAGGAAAGTGCATAAAGTTTAGATTACAGATGTAGACTGTGTTAGGTTCATGAATTCAGACGAACTTGCACCAAACAGCAAGACATTGTGGGAGAGCAGACCAGAAAAGGAGGAGGCTGTGGAATGTTTACATTCTTATTTGTCCAAGAGGGTGATGAGCCAAGAACACAGTTGGAGTTCGGTTAGATGGAGCATTCCTGGTACTGCCTCCTCATGGGATTAATTTTGTCATGAGAAAAGTCACATGCAAATAAAAGGGACTGTAATTAGGGGTGGGCAAGTAATGCCATTTTGGGAAAAGTTTGCTGAGGAATTTAGGAAGATTTGTGCCCTGAACAAAGGGTGAGATTATAAGGATCTTATTGTGCAAGTAATTGTACTTGAGATGGTGAGCTTGGAAACTTCTTGAGTAATGAAGACGTGATACATTTGTTATTGATGTGGTCACAGGCAGTATAAATTTGACAAAAGTGGATTAATTCCTACTACCTTACTTTTTCCAGCGGTGGTCTTCCTATATGGAAGACTGTAGGAACTCTTCTCGTGACTTTATTCAGTTGTGCAGCATTTGCGATGACTTGCTACTTGTTATTTTCCTGCTTCTCTTTGCTACCAAGAAGAGGACAGTCTACTTTCTCCATGTAGAAAGTATCAATAATAAGTGCTCCATAAATGTTGAATGAATCAAAGAATAATGATTACTTGGATGAAGGAATAATAATATACATGCAAAGCATTCATGCAAATATAATAAGCAAAATGTGTGTACATAGATGTATATTAAGAGGGAGATCCAAAATAATGATAATAACAATAGTAATAACGATTATGAAAATATTAGATGTGACTGGTCCTTCGGAGCAGTCCTTGTTCTCATCTTACTTCTGGAAAAGAGAACTTAGCTCTTTGTCACATCCTCCCAAAATCAAAACAAAGTTTCAGAAAGTTCTAGCCTGGTATGTGCCAGGCCAATTACAAGCCCCTTTGCATGTATTAATACATTTAATTCTCACAAAAGCTTTATGAGGTAGGTCATCTTATTATCATTGTTTTACAAATAAGGAAACCAAAACTTGAAGTGCTGAGTGCTAAGTCGTTTCAGTCATGTTCGACTCTTTGAGACCCTATGGAGGGTAGTCCACCAGGCTCCTCTGTCCTTGGGGTTCTCCAGGCAAGAATACCGGAGTGGGCTGCCATGCCCTCCTCCAGGGGATCTTCCTGACCCAGGGATCGAATCTGTGTCTCTTACATCTGCAGCATTGGGAGGCAGGTTCTTTACCAGTAGCACCACCTGGGAAGTCCACGAAGCTTGACGATGTCACATTAAATCACCCAAAGTCACACAGTCAGGTGTGTGTGTGGGCCCAAGAGTTGAAATGCAGCGTCTGGCTTCAGGGTCTGTGTTCTTAGCCACCACACCAAGAGAAAAGCTGCTGAAGGCACTGGAGAGAAATAGATGGTGAAGAATATTATATCACACAGCATAAGATGCACATAAAATTCCCACTTAAGCATCTCAGTTCTTGCAATATTTCTTTTTAGCCAATAGCTGCTCTGTGGTTCTCCCTTCTTCCTCAAATAGACCCTGCAGCTTTATGGACTGTTCTCTCTGGAATTCTCTTTCTCTCCTTCCTTCTTCCCCTGTATTTTCCTTCTTGCTCTTCCTTAAACAAAGCAAGCTGGCCCTCGAAAGCCTTCTCCCAGCTTGGACACTCACACTCACCATCCACCTTAGCATGGATGTTCGGAGGGTCTTCCTCGTTAGAACCCAGTGGAAAACAAGAAATTACCTTTCTTACCACACATGTAGTTTTCTTCCTATCACACTAATAACATTGCTATTAAAATATTAGGATTTCAGGTGGCAGTTGTGAGAGATGTAATAAGATTTCTCTTTCTAGTTATTTTCTTCTTCTACAGGAAGAAAGAATGCTTGCTGTTGTTACTTAATCGCGTAAGTCGTGTCCGACTTTTGCAACCCCGTGGACTGTAGTCTGCCAGGCTCCTCTGTCTATGGGATTTCCCAGGCAAGAATACTGGAGCAGGTTGCTATTTCCTCCTCCAGGAGATCTTCCTGAACCTGGGATTGAACTTGTGTTCCCTGCATTGGCAAGTGGGTTCTTTAGCACTGAGCCATCAGGGAAGCCCCAAGAAAACATGGCGTGTACACGTGCTAAGTTGCTTCAGTCACATCCAATTCTTTGCAACCTATGGATGTGTAGCCCGCCAGGCTCCTCTGTCCACGAGATTCTCCAGGCAAGAATACTGAAGTGGATTGCCATGCCCTCCTCAAGAAAGCATAGTAATACCAATTAAATACATTTCCTGACTATACAAAAACTGCGCACCCTCTGGCCTCTTTTTTTTTTTTTAAAGAAAATTGAAATAGATTTACATATAACTTGTAAATTTAAGGTGTCAACATGTTAATTTGATATATTTATATATTGTAATATGATTGTGGTTATAGCTGGCTATATCTTTAACTGCATCTGGAAACAAAGATACTCCATAAAGCAAAGATGAAAGTACAGATTCAAAATAGAAAAGAAAAAAGCTGAATGCAGAAATAATATACCTTAGTGGACATTAACTGTGAAAAAAGAGGCTTGACTGTGCTGATCCTCAGGAGGGAGGGATATTGACGGGCTAGGGTGTGTTCCTCATCTCTGTATCACCTTGAGTGATAGAGTTCTGTCTCTGCAGCCCTTGTAAATTGAGGAGTGCTTACCCTTTCAGGAAATCAGCTGTGTGTGGTAACTTACTGCAGCCCCTCCCTTTTTGCTTGGCGGCCTGGTTTACCCCTGGGTATGGCTATAAATCTCTCTGCCCAAGGGGTGACCATGGGCCAGGCTGCTCTGGATGACTGGCTTCGGGGCACTCAGGAGGAACCAAGTCCTTTGTTGAGGCCCTTATATCCAAACTTCAACTCATAGGATATGGGCTAGAAATGAGAGTATTGTATGCATTTTAGGTGAAGGCAAGGAGCTACAATATTGAGCTGGCTAAGTTGGATGATTTAACCCGTGTAAGCTTGCTGGATTTCCAGGAAATGACAAGAACAAACATAATATATGTAATTGTTGAGCATAAAATCATTTCTATAGAATGTTAACACTGCAGGGCTCTTCAAGGTCCTCTAGTCTAAATCACTTATTGAATGCCGGAGCACCTGGAGTCTGGGGGCACTGACTCTCCACACCAAGCTAGTGCAGACTGTCAGGACTCCCCACACTGAGCTCCTCACACCACATGATGCCGCCGTTGTTAAAGCTTGCTTCAGCCCAGCTCTCAAACAGAACTGTGAGGACGAATATAACAGCACGAGCTGCACGTCAGTCTGAAGATGGCCATTTGCAAAAAGCCCAGGCAACCTCGAGCTAGATTGGAAAGCATAAATGTGTCAAGAAAACACTTCTCCTGACCTTATGACCCCGTTTACCAAATGCCCTGTTACTCTTACTTCCTTTCTAGACACTTGGTTACAAGAGATATTTGTACCTGTTGTTTGCTTTCATTTTTACTGCCTATGACAACGTTAAATTTCCTAGCTAGGAATCTCTTTAAGTCCCTCTCATTTGGCTTATGTTTCCACCACTTTGCTGAAGCTGCTTTGACAAAGGTCACTAATGAGTTCACATCACCAAAGCTGATGGCAGATTTCCACATCTTTTCTTGCTAAAACTCTCTGTGACAATGGCCTTCTCCTACATCTTGAAGTTCTGCCTTGTTTTCTGTGATGTCACTTCTTCTTTCTCTCCTCCAATCTCTTTGAACATTTCCTCTTAGTCTCCTTTTGGGGCCACCTAAACTTCTTGTTCTCCCCTGAGTTGTTCTTGTTTTATTATTGCACACGCTGTCTTAGGGATAGTTCCTCCAGTCTCAATGTCTTCATCTTTATCTGTTTTGGTTACATGTTGCCACAACAAACTACCTGAAACTTAGTGGTTTAAAACAACAACAAATTATTATTTCCATGATTCTATGGGTTACTTAAGTGATTGCTCTGCTTTTGTAGTATCGGCTAGGGTGGTGAGGGGGCCAGGAGTCTTCAGATGGCTTCACTCACATAGCTGAGAGCGGGTGTTGACCGCTGACTAGGGCTGACCATTGAGGGTCTTCTGTAGGGTCTTTGCCTCATGGATGTTGAGCTTCCTCACAGATGGTGGCTGTGTTTCAAAAGGAAGAAGCTGGAAGCTGTCAGCTGTCTTCAAACTGAGGTTCTAGAGTCCCAGATGTCTCCTGCTGCATCATTTTTTTGTCAGCGGCAGCCACAGACCAACCCAGGGGAAATAACCTCCACCTCTTAATGGGAGAAAATAACCAATATCCTCTCATTGGCCAGAGTCTACTCAGGCTTCCCTGAACTCTTTTTCAGCTAGATCTGACTTGTGGACTTCTACATAATTGTTTTGTTGTTGCTGTTTAGCCACTAAGTTGTGTCTCTTGCAACCCCATGGACTGTAGCCCACCAGATTCCTCTGTTCACGGGATTTTCCAGACAGTAGTAGTGGAGTGGGTTGCCATTTCCTTCTCGACATGGTCCAAATTTATAAATAATCTTGCTAAGTTGGTTTAGCCAGGATCCTCCATCCTCTACATCCAATCACCTTCAATGTCTAATCGCGTTCCTCATCTTCCGCCAGCTGATGTCTAGTCATCCTGGCTATCTTCAGCAAGAATCCTGCCAGGTCACTTTAGCTGGACTCCTCTCTTACTCCTGATGTTTCATTTTTATAATTTTCTATCCACCAACCCCTGCCCTGCTCCTTGGCTATGAATTCCCTTTTGCCCATGCCATATTCAAAATTAAGCTTAATTCTATACTGAGGCCCCTTACCCCCTAAAGCAGTAGTCCTGAACAAAATGTTTTCACTGCACTAACTACTGCCCTGTTTTGTTTTCCTTTGACAAGTGGCATATACATTCAAGGAGGAAAGGGACTGATGATGGACTTATTTAGAGATTATTTACCATGGTTAACTCTCTGGCCACAACAGTTAATAATACTCCTGTGTGTAAAATACACTCACCTCTTCTTCAAAATTCTCATCTTATTATGGCATTTGTTCAAAGTCAAGGATATCGTGTGGCAAAACCTTTAAGGTTCTCAGATGTTGTATTGTCTGACTGAGAGGGTCTAGGAAGCTCCCCATTAGGAAGTCCATTTATCTAGTTGAAACCTTTATGAGGCATAACTGTAAATCTTTTTGACGTGTCAACAAAGGATCCTATAATAATACCCTTGATTTGATCTGTGCTGTGCTGAGTTGCTCAGTTGAGTCTGACACTTTGCTACCCCATGGAGTGTAGCCCACCAGACTCCTCTGTCCATGGGGATTCTCCAGGTGAGAATATTGGAGTGGGTTGCTGTGCCCTTCTCCAGGGGATCTTCCCTCCCTGAGGATAGAACCCAGGTCTCCTGCATTGTAGGCAGGCTCTTTACCATCTGAACCACCAGAGAAGCCCAAGAATACTAGAGTGGGTGCCTATCCCTTCTCTACTGGATCTCCCTCACCCAGGAATTGAACTGGAGTCTCCCACATTGCAGGCGAATTCTTTACCAGCTGAACTGCCAGGGAAGCCCGATCTGATCTGTACCTAGAGGCTATGTTTTACAGAAGCCACTGGATTTGATTTTTTCCCTGTGGCCATTTCTTAATTTGAGAATCTCTTGTTTCCAGAGAAACTACAAATATGAGATCGTTTTTAAATTTCCCATCAAGTAGAGCTTGCATTGGATATACTGTCTCTGTATTCTGCTTGAAAACGGGATAGTTCCTTCTTAGGTTCATCTTGCCTTTATCATTGGCAGCAAAAATAAGTACCACTCTACCTGGAAATCTTCTTAGCAAGATCCATGTATTTATTAGGTACTCTTTCTATTTTTCATGTTACAGTAGGCAGCATTGCACTAATTAAGCTACCAATCTATAACTTATGTCCTTTATTGTCAAATCTTTCCTAGATATTTCCTCATTTCCCTTTCAGCCTCTATGTCTTTTCAAAGCCCTCTCAATTTCTGCCTCCTGCCAGATTCAAAGCCGTATGTATTAGGTCATATGTATTAGGTTTTTGTTACAGCAACACTTCATTCAGCAGTACTCAGGTACAATTTTCTGTTTCTATTGCTATATATTAATTCATTTAAAACTAGTGGCTTAAAAAATAATAGCCAACCATTTATTGCCATGGTTCTGTGGGTTTATAGCTTGGGCTTCCTCATAGCATGGCAGCTATATCCCTTCTTATGTTCCAAGAGGGAGTTACTAAATGTTGCCTATTTTGTTGAAGCTTGAGTTCAGAAATCCCAGAATTTCTCTTACAGAACAGTCTATTGGTCAAAGCATTTACAAATCTAGATGAGATTCAAGGTGAGGGAAAACAAATTTGTCCTGTGGGTGAGAGGGTACATAGAGGGAGAGAAGAAATTGATGTGATCATCTTTGGACCTAGCAGTCACAGCCTCTAGTCAAATGAGTGCTAAATTTATATTTCCAATTTCTATCATCACTCTCTTGATTTCAGACCCATCTACTTTCTGTTGGATGTTTCCACATGTACCTCAAATCCATATCCCTTAAACTAAAGTCATCACCTTCTTTTCTAGATGTATTTCTCATTTTATTCTCTATATTTCAGTAAATGACAGCCATCCAGGCCAGAAACCAGAACTCATCCTGGTTCTTCTAATTCTGTTACCACCCCAGCTCCCCATGCTCACATAGTTGACTGATCTTAATCCTTACCTCTTTTTCAAATATGCTCTCCCCTTCTCCATTTCTAATATCATTCCAGTGTAGGTCTTTATCAGGCAAAACCTCTTGCCTGACTCATTTCACTATCTTCCTACATGATCTTCACGTTATCATTTTAACTTCTGTGGTAAAATCCAAGTATGGTTTAGGGACAGTTTAGCCACTTGATGAAATAAGTGAGAGAAGAGAAAGAAGAAGAAAGGAATTAAGGAAGGAAGAAAAAGAAATAAAAGAGGCAATAAAGAAACCTACTCATGTGAATGGATAAGAAAGCTGTGGTACATATACACGATGCAATATTACTCAGCCATTAAAAAGAATGCATTTGAATCAGTTCTAATGAGGTGGATGAAACTGGAACCTATTATACAGAGTGAAGTAAGCCAGAAAGAAAAACACCAATACAGTATACTAACGCATATATATGGAATTTAGAAAGATGGTAACGATGGCTATATGTGAGACAGCAAAAGAGACACAGATGTAAAGAACAGTCTTTTGGACTTTGTGGGAGAAGGTGAGGGTGGGATGATTTGAGAGGGTAGTGTTGAAATGTGTATATCATCATATGTGAAGCAGATCGCCGGTCCAGATTCAATGCGTGAGACACGGTGTTCAGGGCTGGTGCACTGGGATGACCCTGGGGGATGGGATGGGGAGGGAGGTGGGAGGGGGTTCTGGATGGGGAACACGTGTGCACCCATGGCTGATTCATGTCGATGTTTGGCAAAAGCCACTACAATATTGTAAAGTAATTAGCCTCCAATTAAAATAAATAAATTAATTTAATAAAAAAATTTTTAAAAAAAAAAAAGAAACCTAGTCATGTATATATTAAAACTCAAGTTGATGATGTCATGGTATAATTCGTGGAAGGAAAAAAACTGAAAATACTATGTCTGAACTAATACACTGACTTAAGTAAAAAGACAATTGTAACATCAAGACAAACCTTGTGGTCCACTTTCCAACCAGTTTCTGACATAAGGCCTCCCTATAAACAATAGACAAGACAGATAAACTTGCATTCCTCCCAGAGTTTAAAAAAAAAAACAAAAACCTTCAACAGTATTGCTAAAGTGATCTTACTAATGTTATAATACTACAAACCTGTAGAGCTTACAAACCTTTACTTAACTGCCCTCTACCCCAGTGGCCACCAAAGTCCTTAAATTGACTCACAAAGCCATGTTTGCCTGGACCCTCGTGTGTTCTTCACTCAACAGATGTATGACATGGTAGGTTTCTATCTCTCTCTCTTCCCTCCCTGCTCCACGTGCTTTATGCCATCCCTACTGCCAAACTGCTATTGCTCATTTTTAATTCCTGCTGTCTTGGTTGGTTTGCCTCAGCTTCTTCTACCTAACTTTTTCCTATCCACTCCTTAAGATTCTGGTTAGAAACCACCTCCTCCAGGCAGTCCTTGACCCCTGAACTGGAATAGGGCTTCCCAAACACGCTGCACGTATCTATTATCTTCTGTGCAAACAATATTGATATTATCTGTTTGTGAGTCCATCTCCCTGTAACCTTGAGGAAAAAAAAAATTGTGTCTTAAGAGACTGTAACACAGTGATTTAAAGCCTAAACTCTGAAGACTTACTGTCTGAGTTAACATCCCAGCTCCACCCCTGACTACCTGGATAATTCTGGGGAGGCACTTAGGCCTTTGTTGCTTTGTTTCTGCATCCTGAATGTGGGGATGGTACAAGCAGGTATAAACACTACAGGTTTGTTATGAAGGTTAAGTGAGTTAATAGATATTAACATAAACTATTCTTATTATTTTTATGATGGTGAGTCATCTATTAATAGTACAGCATCTAATGCTTAGTAAATATTTGTTCACACAAATTCCTTGTTCTTTTTTTTTTACTTTGTGTCACAACCTTCCATTCTTCTACCAATTTCCACAATTCTCTAAGCCACAGCTTGTCTTCAACCTCCGAAAAGTGGGATTCCCCACCTGCACTCTGTTTGACCTGGGGCCAGTCAAAGACCCATGGATACACTTCTATTTGCTGGATCAGTGCTGGCGAATATTTCCTTGGTGATTGCGGTGGTTCCTTCCTAATTCCAGCCAAATAGAGGCAATATCTGTCTGTTGTCACTTCTTCTTCTGCCCACGTCTTGAGCAAAACAGATGAGGGAATTCTTCACATACCCAGAGAAGTCCCAGAGGTTAATAGTCAAATTTGAATGCCTAATTGCCAACCATGATTCAAGGAAAATGTAGCTATGAGAAAACATATGAGTCCTTTGTCATAAAAACAGCTCTCTGACTGAGGAAGGGAGTGTCCCCTAAGAGCTAGAACAAGCCAAGAATCAGAAATAATGAGCTTGTTTCTTAGCTATCCCTCTGGTTTCCTGTATAAAAATAAAATGAGGTTACTCGCGTTTGCACCTTAATCCCCCTTAACATAGCTGCTCCAGTTGTCAGTGTATAATTTCCAACAGCCTTTTTTCTGAATTCTCCTCCTCTTCCTTCCTCTTCTTCTCCTTTTCTAATTCCTTGCATTTCCCTGGAGTTTCCTGCGCTGGCAGTCTTGACTTCCATTCAATACGGGAAGGATTACATGATCCCCTTGATACAAAGGGTTACAAGATTCCTTTACTGCTTCTCTCCAGTGAAAGGGAGGAAAAAGCTCTGCCTTGGTCTTTTATCCTAAATTCCTCCTTACGCTTTATGTGCTTGAGGTACTGATGTGCTGTAGCGCTGGGACTTGGCTAGTGTCCGAGAATCTCTGTATAATATCTTGTGTAGGATTCCAAATAGAGAAGACCTCCTATTTTCTTGGAGTTCCTGCCGTGAGTATGGCATCTAAAAGCCTGGTTTTATTCTGAAAAATGTCCCCCATTCCTTTCTTGGCACTTTAGAAAACATGTCTGCTTATATAATGACAGCAAAATAATTTGGTTATGCAGGCGGAAAAAAAAAAAACGATAAAATAAAAGCATCCCCAAACAACAACAACACATGTCAAACCAGAAGCAAATGCAAACAGTAACATCCCTTCTCCTTATTATATAGAAGGAGCGAGATTCAGCAAGGAACAGCCCAGGATTACTTTGATTCAGTGCTTCTCAGTGAGGGTATTGCAAGAAGTTGAGCTACCTGGGTCCCTGCCTTCTAAGGGCCACTAGTGCTCTCTTCTCTTTCTCTCCCTTTTCCAGATATTGAGAGAGCCCAGTAGAATTCCCCAAATTTCCAAATATCATCCTCCATTCCAGGGACAGTACCACAGTCCCCCCAAACACTCTGCCAACATTTTGCATTAAAGAACTCAAGCAAGCAAAAACTTTATATTCAGTTCCAATATGCTTTAAAACTTTCTCACCATGTTTTTACACATTCATGGTAAGACACTAATTTATGGTAAGGCATTTATGGTAGACACCAGTTCTGCTGGGCATTGGCTTGCAGAGATCACCTTGCCAGAGCATTACTTCCCCTGCGCTTGGTTGGGTAACCCATCCCAGTCCAATCCAAACTTGACCAATCAACTACTCTCCTCCCAGAACTGACCACTCAGAACTTGAAGTTGTCCATGAATGACAGCTCCTACTGCTGAGGACACTGAATTATCACAGTCCATGCCTTTCCCAAAGTCTTTGACTCTCCATTTCATTGAATTAATAATGTCTTCAACATCTCCCCATGCAATGATCCTTTTTCTTATGCTAATCACAACTGGCTCTTGCTAGCAGCCCAAAATTCTTGGCTAATTTATCACTTTGATCCCCATTACCCCCACCACCACTTTGCTGTTGTGGTCAAGTGGTAGCTGATGAAGAAACCACCATGGGATGAGACATTCCCAAGTGAGATGACCAAGCAATGACCTTTCCCTCAGTAGCACTCATGGGTGCTTTGCTTAGCAGGGATGAGAACAGCCAGACCATGGTCCTTCTTCTTCATCTCTGGAAAAGTCCACTCTGACTGTGAGCCAGAAAAAAAAAAAAATGCCTATGCTCATAAATTGGCAAAATGCACCTCTTGCTACAAGGGACAAGATTGATTCTCGGGGTGGGGCTGGGGGCGGCCTTTTGGATAACTTCCCCTAAAGCTCTCTGCATCTTTGTCTTTCTGTCATCCTTACAGCCTACACCAACATTGTCCAGGCCTCAAAGATACGATGATGAGCTGGTTCTTTTTTAGTTCATTAGCTCTTTTGCTGTATTAGTAGATTATCAAAAGCAGTTTCAGTATGTCATAAAATCTGTTTGGTATTAACTTGATACATGATGTGTTTTTCTCCATCCAGCTAAATAGTTTCCTTCAAATCTGGACCAGATGAGCATCCTGGGACTTGCATGAGCTCATATGTGTGTCTGTGTGGAATGCAGCCCTGGGTCCCCTTGGACGTGTGGAGCATGTTTTTGGCCCAAATGGAAACATCCTTAGGCACTGATGCCTCAATTAGGGGAAAGATAAAGACGCAGGATCAGATATGGCATCTGTAAAATGTTAATATCCTGGGTGATGCACCCTAGTTAAGTTTATTTTTCAGTTTCGTTTGATGGCTAGTTTAGGCAAAATCGTGACACGCGTGAAATTGCCTTTATTTAGCTCCCTTTGGGGATAGCCTCTCAACCCTGCCCCTGCTGACTGCCTTGTTGCTGCCTTAAGCTCACCCCAGCCCCACGGAGCACTCCTGCACATCTCTTTGGAGCACCTATTATGTTCTGGGTGTAGGGGAAGGGGAAGAATAAGAGCAACTTCACTTGCAGGATGTAGAGGAAGGCACAGAAATGGGAGCAGATGCTTGTCCTACTGCAGGATAAACGTGTGATCAGGTGCTGCTGGAGCAGGTGAAGGCTCCAGGCCGCTCTGAGGGAGGGCCTGCCTGGAGAAAGCACCTGGGGCAGAACTCTGAAGAACACGCAGGAGTTAGGGCGGCTGCTGGCCCCGCAGGCACCTTTGGGTGAATAAGAGAAAGGCGCTCCTTCTGACAAGAGGCCTCTCTTGCTGGGCGCACAGTTGCGCAGGCCAAGTATGTGCATTTAGTCCCCACTCAGGTCTCACCTCGGTACCCTAGTGACGTCAGCAACCTGCACAGTCTCCAGCAGCCCCCGAGGGGATCCTGTGTGTTTCAGTTTCCTAAGGGCTGCTGTAAAAAATGGTCACAAACCAGGTGGCTCAAAAGTAGAAATTTATTCTCTCTCAGTTCCGCAGGCTAGATGTCCAAAATTAAGGTGTGGGCAGGCCTCGCTCCCTCTGGAGGCCCTAGGAGAATCTTCGCCTGCCTCTTCCAGCTCCTGGTGGCTCCATATGATCCTTGGCTGTGGCTGCATCGCTCCAGTCTCTGCCTCTGTCTTCCAATGGCCTTCTCCTCTGTGTCTCTGTGTCAGATCTTCCTCTGCCTTTCTCTTCTAAGGACACCCGTCATTGAATTCAGAACCACCCCGTGGATGGTGACTGCAGTCATGAAATTAAGAGACTCTTGCTCCTTGAAAGAAAAGCTATGACAAACCTAAATAGCATATTAAAAAGCAGAGACATCACTTGCCAACAAATGTCCATATAGTCAAAGCCATGGTTTTTCCAGTAGTCACGTATGGATGTGAGAGTTGGACCACAAAGAAGGCTGAGCACCGAAGAATTGATGCTTTTGAACTATGATGCTGGAGAAGACTCTTGAGAGTCCTTTGGACAGCAAGGAGGTAAAACCAGTCCATCCTAAAAGAAATCAACCCTGAATATTCATTGGAAGGACTGATGCTGAAGCTGAAGCTCCAATACTTTGGCTACCTGATGCAAACAGCTGACTCACTGAAAAAGACCCTGATGCTGGGAAAGACTGAAGTCAGGAGGAGAAGGGGTAACAGAGGATGAGATGATTGGATGGCATCACTAACTTCAGTGGTCATGAGTTTGAGCAAACTCCAGGAGATGGTGAAGGACGGGGAAGTCTGGCCATTCATGGGGTCGCAAAGAGTCGGACATGACTGAGCAAATGAACTATAACAACGAGGTAATCCAGAATGATGTCATCTTGAGATCCTAAGGTAATTATAGCTGCAAAGACTCCATTTCCCAATAAGCTCACATTCTTAGGTCCTAGAAGTTAGGACATGGACTTATCTTTCTAAGGTTCACTATTCAACCCACTACACCATGTAAAGAAGGGGAGGAAGGAGTTTTCCGACAGTAGGAGCAGAGTCTGTAAGGCAAGGAGGTGTTCGGGGGCATGCTGGGTTCTGAGAATGGCCAGGACGACCGGGTGGGGCTTGGTGAGAGCAGAAGCTGGCCACAGAGGACTTGGTGTGCCAGTCAGCAGCCTTGGACTGTGCCCTGGAGGCGATGAGCAGGCTTTACATGGACTTCATTTTAACTGAGAAAGATCACTTGGGCTGAAGGTTAGGGAACAGATTGGAGGAGGGCAGGGTGGGAAATAAAGAATTTCCTCTCAGAGGACGTTACACCTATTTCGGTGAGCCATTCAGTGGCCTGATTCAGAGAAGAGGAAGTGATCTGGTGATGCTGAGGAGAGGGGATGCAACACCAGGATTGGTGACTAATGTGAACTGAGTGGAGAGGGAGTGAAGAATCTGGACTGATCCTGAGATTTCTGTCAATATCCAGCCCCAGCATGGCACTACCCTGACTTCCACATTCACGTGGCACCAGACCTGTTAGCAGGGCTCCATATACACAGCCACTTGCACTTTAGAACTTGAACACGTGTTTTTAAGAAACTGCACGTTGAAGCAAAGGCCCGTACTGCTGTACTGGGTTGAATGCTGCTGCTGCTGCTGCTGCTGCTGCTAAGTCGCTTCAATCGTGTCCGACTCTGTGCGACCCCATAGACGCCAGCCCACCAGGCTTCCCCGTCCCTGGGATTCTCCAGGCAAGAACACTGGAGTGGGTTGCCATTTCCTTCTCCAGTGCATGAAAGTGAAAAATGAAAGTGAAGTCGCTCAGTCGTGTCCAACTCTAGTGACCCCATGGACTGCAGCCTACCAGGCTCCTCCGTCCATGGGATTTTCTAGGCAAAAGTACTGGAGTGGGGTGCCATTGCCTTCTCTGACTGGGTTGAATAGTAGCCTCCTAATTAATGTCTAGGGCTTCCCTGGTGGCTTAGTGGTAAAGAATCCTCCTGCCAATGCAGGAGACACAGGTTCGCTCCCTGAATCACGAAGATCCCCTGGAGGAGGGCATGGCAACCCACTCCAGTATCCTTGCCTGGAGAATCCCATGGACAGAGGAGCCTGGCAGGTTATAGTCCATGGGGTTGCAAAGAGTTAGACATGACTTAGTGACTAAACGACAGTGACAATTTATGTCTGCTCAGAACTAGCGTATGTGACTTTATTTGGAGAAGGGTCTTTGCAGATGTCATCAGGCTAGGTCATACTGGATTAGTGTGGGCCCTAATCCCATGTCTGGTGTATATCTAAATAGAGGAACATTCAAACAGTCACACTCAGGGAGAAGACCATGTGATGACAGAGGCAGAGGTTGGAAAGATGAGTCTATAAGCCACAGAAGTCCAAGAACTGCTGCCAGCCAACAGAGGCTAGAAAAGGAAGGATTCTCCCCTGGGGCCTTCAGAGGGTGTGTAGTCCTGCTGACACCTTGATTTTAGACTTCTTGCCCCAGAACTGTGAGAGAATAAATTTTGCTGTCTGAAGCCACCCAGTTTGTGGCGGTTTGTTATGGGAGCCCACCCGAGACGGTGGGATTTCCAGACACTGTGGGCAGTCATGAGGAAAGATGTTTCTGTGAGCTTGATGTGATGCAGAGAAAGGCACATGGACCTTGGCATCAGGACATAACCAGGACTGTCACTGTGCCGTGAGTATCAGAGAGACTTTCATCTCACAGGAATCTTACGAGGATTAGATGAAAAAATGAGTGTAGACGTCTAGTGAAACACTGTTTAGGATGGTCAAAAAATGGGCAAGGTAGTGGTGGTGAGAAACAGTAAATTGTGGCTATGATTTGTGGATATTGCATACTATAGATTAGAATTAAAAGAGGCTGTGTGTATGTGTGTGTGTACATGTGTGTTAATGTGCACAGACTGACACATTACTATGATGTAGTAAGAAGAAAAGTAGCTGGGCATAATCTACCTCCCATTAAAAAATAAACATATCCATGCTTGTGTGTGTATGTATGTTTCTGTGAGCATAGAGAGATACACAGTCAACCAATGAAATTTGTTCCCTCAAGGGGTGATAATGATCAACTTTTAAAGGAAGAACATCCATAGTGGGGTGTGTATACCACTCCCCCACCCCACCCCCGCCACACACAAATGCACTCAAAGCTAGTTTTGTTAATTGTCTTTGTTATCCGATTGCTTTTTCATGCCACTTTGCTTCCCCGTCTACAGTCCTGCATCTTGACAGTTAAAGGTAACAGCTTCTTTTATTTAAAAGAGAGCTCCCTCTGCCCTGGCTCCTTCCCAAAGCGATATCCAGGTGGAATGGGATGGGAGGTGATCTTTCCGGGTCCCATCCCATCCCTGGGCATCTGGCACAAGTGCCTTTTGGGGTATAGCTCAATCATCTGGTTTCTTGATTTGTGGGCTCCTCCTTCCATAGAGTTGGACATGACTTAGAGATTAAACCACCACTACCATCTGCGGAAGTCCATGGACCTCTGTGTTCACTCATTATTGAGATTCCTGCACTCAGAAACCTCCTGGTCCCACTGTGTCCAGGCATCTTCTGGTCTATCTGTACATCCAAGTCCCCTCCATGAAGCTGCACAAAAACTCCGGTGCCCCAAGCCATGGGAACTGGATGCCTGCTCCATCTGTGATGTCTCCACTCTGTCAGCCTTCTTTCAGCCATCTGTGGGTGGCACCTTTCTCATGGGCACCACGATAAACACAGGGCTCCTTCGAGGATTTCCAGCTGTCTTGAGCTGTACCCTGAGGGGTGAGCAGCAGGCCCCTTGCACTTGGAGTTCCCGGTTGGTCTGGGTTTTATGACTCCTCTCACTTCCTCTCCACCTAGGTTTCTACCGTAAGATTGGGGGTCCAGACAGTGCCCCAGTCTGTCCTCTGGTCTTCTTCCTCCTCTTGTCCCTTCTTACCTCTCCTGGGATTTGGGAGGACACTCTCTCTCTTCCCTTTCTGCCCTTCTGTCCTACTTTGATCCCTTACCCCTTTCTCCTTCCATAACCTCTTCTGGAAAAACCCAAACAAACTTTTTTGCCAACCCAATATTTGCCCTCCTTTTCCTGAGGCAAAAATCGAGGAAGGGCTGTAGGAAGAGAAAGGAGACCATTGAAAGTTGAAAACACATTGGCAAGGTTTTCCTAAACATTATCCCTTCCTTAGACCCACCTTTGAATTCTTTCATTAATAATTTTAGTGGATTGAGGACTTCCTAGGTGGCTCAGTGGTAAAGAATCCTCCTGTCACTGAATTAGACATGGGTTCAATCCCTGGTCTGGGAAGATCCCACATGCCATGGAGCAGCTAAGCTCATGGGCCACCAACTACTGAGTCTGTGCTCTATAGCCCAGCAGCCACAATCACTGAACGCACTTGTGGCAGCTACTGCAGCCCGAGCGCCCTAGAGACAGTGCTCTGCAGTAAGAGAAAACCACCAGTGAGAAGCCCATGCACCACAACTAGAGAGCAGCCGCCTGCTCGCTGCAACCAGAGGAAAGCCTGGACAGCAACAAAGGCCCAGCATAGCCAGCAAATAGATAAAATTATGAAAAAAAGAGGGAGGGGATATATAAAAATAAATAAATAAATACATAATGTTAGTGAATTGAATGGTGGTTCCTGGGAAAGATATGTCTGCATCTTAAGCCCTTTGAATGTGACCTTATTTGGAAAAAGTTAAGTGTAGATGTAACTAAGTAAAAGATGTCAAAATGTGATCATCCTGCGTGGTGTAGGTGGGCTCTAACTCCAGTGACAAATGTCCTCATATGAGATACAGAGAGAAGAGCAGAAGGCCATGTGAAGATGGGGACAATGACCTGATGATGCAGTTACAAGCTAAGGGTCACAAGGAATTTCCTTGGAGTCACTAGGAGCTGGAAGAGGTAAGGAAGAATTCTCCCCTAGAATCTCCAGAGGGACCACAACCCTACTGATATCCTGATTTTGACAGTCTGACCTCCAGAACAGTGAGGGAATAATATTCTGCTGTTCTAAGCCACCCCGTGTGGAATAATTTGTAAGGCAACTCTAGGAAACTAATTTAGATGGATAATGAGCATGAAATACTTTTGACATTAATATAATAACAAGAAAGAAAAGCACGGAGCCTGTAGAGGACTCGGTGTGTGGGAACTCTATTCTAGTAACTATTTTTGTTTTAATGGGAGCCGACAGCCTTTTCCGGTGCCTCTGGGGACCACGCTGTCTTGACCTTCTTAGCAAGTTTGCAAATCCCTCCACCTGTTCTCTTTGCTAATATAGCTATTCTTTCTGTCACGCCCGTGGACACCCAGGACACTGACAGAGTTCAGAATCGCTGTCTCTAGATACTGATCGTGCAATAAAAATGGCAAGCTGATTAGTCAGCCGGGGAGCAGAAGCCTTTTTTCCCATTATAAGCATGATCTAATGCTGTAATCACCTAGTCTGCAGCCAGCAGCCAAGTGCTTGTGGTCAGGCCGAGGCCCCACAACAGGTGAACCCTGTTAAAAGGCATCCTGCTACATGGTTTCAGCTGTCCTGTAGACCCGCCTGTCTCATTCCCTGCAACGTAATAACTACATAGAACTCATATGTCCCGGAGTTTATTACAATCTCCAGGGTCATCTTTAAAAAAAAAGTGAAAAAAATAACTCCAACTTCCAGCACATAAGGCTCCAGGAAACCCAGGAATCTGCTATGGACTGTAGACATAGTCTTGGTGGCTTCTTATTTTCCATCAGACTGGTGTCCCTGACCTCAAAATAGACTCAGTGTCTTCCTTCATCCCCAAGGCATTGTTTTCTGGCTTGACTTAAAATTTGAAGGAATTTCAGTGCACAGAAGGGAAACTTAAGCTCAGAGCTGGCCATGACTATACCCAAGACGCTGGGCTATATCCCATGCCATGCAGTCCCTATTGCTGCTCTTCCTTGACACAGAATCCCAACATGTTGCTGAGGACAGCTCTCTTCCCTCCTCAAGTCCACAGAGGAGCTCATTATGACCGTGTCTTTCATCCCCAGTGGCTAGCCCCAGGGTCCTCTTTCCTCCACCTCAGAAGGGGAAGCTCCATGTCCATTCATATGGGAACAACTCCCTAATCTTCTCCTTGGGTATACACAGAACTTAAGAATCTCCTTGTCTAGGCTTTCCCAGTTCAGAACGGAATCTCCTTTTACACAGATAAAAGCCCAATTAAGTGTTTTTTCCCTTCGAGAAAGCCTTGGCCCCCACAGGCCAATTCGGGTTTCCATTTTTAGCAGCACAAAGAATTGGCAGAAGCTTCGAAATTACAGTCTCTCCTTAAAGGCTCTGAAGAGCCTAGATCCAATTCTGAGATAGAATCAAAGCCCGCATATGTACTGAATTCCCCTTCCTTTTCCTCCAGCCCATAGGGAACTTGGTCTTTATACAGTATTTGAGGCATTTCTTGTTCCATGTACCAGCGCTGCATGACTTGGAAGAAGATTAACTTGTCTGAACCTCAGACTCTCTATCTGTAAAATAGGATTAATAATACCTTTTGAAGAAGGTTATTGTAAGATGATTTAAAGAAAGAACTTAAGAAAATTATTTAGCATGGCGCCTGGCAATAAAAAATATTCAAGAAACCCTAGACTCTACTTCTTCCTCTCTTTGTGATTAAGCAGTGGTTTGCTTTGTTGTCTCGCACAGGTATTGTACTGTAGTGCTAAGGATGATATAAAGTTTCAGAAACTAGTTAAAAAAGATACATTAAGCCTCCAGAGAAGCAAAAATGCCCTGCTTTATTGAACATCCTTTTAGCTCTGTCTTTGCACTGTAATTATTTAAGATTAATTCCTAGATATGGAATTGGTGGACAAAGGGTACAGACATTTTTGGGACTTCTGCTACATACTCCTGAATTGCCCTCCAGAAAGTCTGTTCCCGTTTACATTCTCCACAGCACTTGTGTCAAAGTGCCTTTTTCTTGAAATCTTGAGTTTTACCTAAAATTTATTGACAGGTTAAAAAAAACTATCTCGCTGTGATCCTTAAACTGATTTTCAGACCTGGAAAACAAGGACTGACTCAAGTCCAACTCTTGTATTTTAAAGATAAAGATCTTAAGGTTTAGAAAGATTAAGTGACTTGACTGATTAGGGGGCAGCCAAAATTCATATCCCATGTTTCCTGACTCTGGAATTCTTTCCATTATAGTACTCTGGAGAGGAAGAGTTAGCCTGGGGTGAAACCACTCAGGGCCTACTTACTAACAGGGCTCAATTAGACCAGAATGAATGTGTGGTAGAGTGAAGAGTCAATGAAGGAAATGTTAATTAGTGTCTGGCTAATTTATCATTCAATAAGGAGGACCAGCACTCTCCGTGTTAGCGCCACCTACTGTGAAAATTTCAGCTTGCACAGGAGTTTCTCTAAAATTGAAGACTGAATGAAGGAAGTCACTGGGAGAACCAGACGGATTTAAATTGTCTTCATCACTTTGCCAACAAAGGTCCATATAGTCAAGACTATGGTCTTTCAACTAGTCATGTATGGATGTGAGAGCTGAACCAGAAGGAAGGCAGAGTGCTGAAGAACTTATGCTTTTGAACTATGGTGCTGGAGAAGACTATTGAGAGATCAAATCAGTGAATCCTTTAGGAAATCGACACTGAATAGTCATTGGAAGGGCTGATGTTGAAGCTGAAGCTCCAATACTTTGGCCACCTGATGCAAAGAGCCAACTCATTGGAAAAGACTTTGACTCTGGGAAAGATTGAAGGCAGAAGAGAGCAACAGAGAATGAGACGGTTGGATGGCATCGCTGATTCATGGCATGAACTTGGGCAAACTCCGAGAGATGGTGAGGGACAGGGAAGACTGGCATGCTGCAGTCCATGGGGTCTCAAAGAGTCAGACATAACTTGGCGATTGAACAACAAATTCTAGGAAGAAGTACGGGTTTCCCAGGTGGCGCTAGTGGTAAAGAAGTGAAGTGAAGTTGCTCAGTCGTGTCCAACTCTTTGCTATCCCATGGACTGTAGCCTACCAGGCTCCTCGGTCCATGGGATTTTCCAGGCAAGAGTACTGGAGTGGGTTGCCATTTCCTTCTCCAGGGAATCTTCCTGACCCAGGGATCAAACCCGGGTCTCCTGCATTGTAGGCAGATGCTTTACCATCTGAGCTACCAGGGAAGCCCCTGGTAAAGAAGAACCCGCCTGCTAATGCAGGAGACCTAAGAGACGTAGGTTGAGTAGGGAAGATCCTGGAGGAGGCCATGGCAACCCACTCCAGTATTCTTGCCTGGAGAATTCCACGGACAGAGGAGGCTGGCAGGCTATGGTCCATGGGGGTCACAAAGAGTCGGACAAGTTAGCATGGATACATAGCAAGAAGATGACGCAAAGAGTCAGACACTACTGAGCAACTAAGCACACACACAGGAAGAAGCAGAAAGAAAAAGAATTCAGTATGGAGTCACTGAGTCATGAGCCACTGGGACCTGAACTTCTGTGGTCTTCTGAATTGCTGTGAATGAAGTTCCAGTTTCCTACAGGGGCAGAATCAGTATCCCGTTCTTCCTATTCTGTATACAGAGCATGACTTTCTTCATTTTTCTGTAACCTAATTTCTGATTTAAGCCGACATTCTACTAGCAGCAGAAACTTAATATCTAGGGACTTCCAGAGTAAACTCTCTCACTTTGGTGTTTACTCAGTTACTTTGGATTTCAGTGACTTATTTCAAGATTTCATTCCTTTTCCTTCTTCTAGGGGTTGCAGGTAAGAGCCTGGAAGCTTAGGATTGTTCAGGTATAGAAACTGTGAGCTGGGTAGTGAGGAAGGCTGGGTGGGGGTCGTCAGTCCATAGGCATCTTTAGTCTGATGCAGGTCTGGTCTTTGGCCATGGGCATCTATTCATTCTGGCACCCAACAGCCCCACTTGGCTTCCTAGATTTGGTTGTTAAAAAACGTTCCATCTCAAATATATCCTCTGCACCCAAACTCCAAGCCCTGCTCAGTCTGATGATCCTCTGTTATTCATTTTGTGTCCATCAAGGGGAGGGGGGAGAGCAAAGGAAATTTTATCAGTAGATGCCCCTACAAATTTCTGGTTGTGGGACTATCAGAGAGCTTTCTCAGAGCCCCTCTGTCTGTGTTGACTGTTGTTCTGTCTTCTGTATTATTTTGTTGCACATGTGTGGGCAATTTATGTCCTGAAAAGGGACAGATGGTAAACATTTTAGGCAAGTCCTCAACTCTGCCATTGTCACACAAAAGCAGCCATAGACACTTTGTGTACAAGTGAGCATGACTCCTTTAATAAAACTTTATTGATGTTATCCCCTCCTCCAACTCCTGGCATTTCCCAGAGAGCAAGGCACAAATCCTCTCAGTCTTGTTGCTGTCTAAATCTGTTTGGGGGATAGATTTATTGTTCCCCCTGAAAATCACAAGGTCGGGGAGGAGGCAAGGGACAGGGCCCCCAAGGTATTCATCAGTCTCCAGACTGTCTTCTTTCTTCTGCTCTCTCTCTAGCCACAGCAGCCTTCCCTCCTCTCTTTCCATTCTCTTGTGTACAGTATAAACTTTATGTCATGCTTTCTAGGGGGTTAGTCTTTAGATTCCATCACACTTAGCTCTACACATTACAGACCTTTGCACTTGAAGCTCTAAATTCTGTAATAAGAGTCAAGAGACTATGTGGCTCCGGGTCAAGAACTTGATGTTCTCTTCCCCATGCTGTTCATAATCCTTCCTTTTGCTGGGAGCAGTTGATACCCCCAGTGACTGAGCACAATGGTAAATGTCCTCTCCGTTCTCCCTAAGTCTGATCCTTGACCAAGTTCAACCCCATACTCCAAGGGCAGCCAAAAAGAAATTCCCTGGCCAGAGTCTCTTCATCTGGCTTTATCTTGTGAGGAATTGAATAAGAATAAGGTTGACCTGAGAGTCATGTTTATGAATAGAAATGAGCATGAATAGAATGAATAGTTTTGTTTTCAAGGCAAAACTGTTTAGAGCAGAGTATTTCAAACTACAAGTTGTAAACCATTAGGACATTAGCATAGGAGTATGCAACACTTTTTAGTAAAGGGGCAAATAGTAAGTATTTTAGGATTATACTTAATAGGCAGCTCTCTAATTTGCTGTAATTGTGTGCAAGTGATCATAGATAAGGCATAAATGAATGGGTGTGGTTGAGTTCCAATAAAACTTTATTTATGGAGACTGAAATTTTAACTCACCTAATTTTCAAATATCATAAAATATTCTTCTTTGGATCCTTCCCAACCATTTACTAATAAAAAATGAAAAACCAGCCTTTGCTCACTGGACATACACAGAAGAGGTGACTGGGTGGAACCGGCCCTTGGGCTGTAGTTTGCTGAAATTTGTATTGTATATGACTGTGTGTGTGTGAGTGAGCTCAGTTGTGTCCAACTCTTTGCAACCCCATGGACTATAGCCCACCAGGCTCCTCTGTCCATGGACTTTCCCAGGCAGGAATACTGGAGTAGGTTGCCATTTCCTTTTCCAGGGGATCTTCCTGACCCAGGGATTGAACCTGGGTCTCCTGTGTCTCCTTACAGTGCAGGCAGATTCTTTACCACTGAACTACCAGGGAAGCCTTTGTATCAGGGGGTCAAGAAATCAATTAAGTGAGGTTGGGTCAGGACTTTCTTAAAAAAAAAAAAGAAATAGAATCCAGTAGAATGAAGAAGACAGAAAATGCCAGCCTGCAATGTATACATAAAAGGTTTCATGGAATGTTTATTTCAGTTAATTAACATATGTGTATGTGCATTGAATTATGATGCAAAATATATTTCTTACTGTGGAATATAGCTGAAGAAGTTTTGAAAATCATCCATTTTGAGAAACATTCCTTGCAGTATGACATTTTTATCTCGGAAGAGTTATTTCTCTACTCATCCCACACCTCCAGATTTGATGTTAGTATTGCCAGATAAAATGTAGGACAAGTTAGATTTGAATTTCAGATTTTAAAGGAATAATTTTTTTAGTGTTAGTATGTCCTATGTAATATTGGGGAAATACTTATACTGAAAATATTCATTTTTTTATCTGAAATTCAAATTTAGCTGGACATCCTGTATTTTTATAAATCTGAAAGCTTTATTTGATACATGATGAATTGTTTTAATTATTACTATAATGACCTAAAATGCAGGTGAGGGCCGTAACTTCAGGGAAAAAAACCTGATAATTAAAAATTCCTCCTAGATGCCAGGCTCTGGGTTCTTTCACAAGCACATAAGAACTAACTCTCGTTACAGTGCTCTCAGAAAGGGACAGCTTTGTTGTCTGCATTTAACACATGAGGAAGTTGGAAAGCACTTTCCCCACAACTGCATGTGAGGCGCGGACGGAGGGATGCGCCTCTGGCTCCAGTGCCTTGCTGCTTCACCAGGTTGTTCTCAGAGCAGAGCGCTGTGTCAAGGCCACTGGCAGTTCTTGGCCTCAGCAGTGCATGAGCAGGGCAAGGGGAGCCGGCGGGAGCACTGGGGTGCAGGCAGTAAGGGGTGCACTTACTGTCTGTGGAGAACTTAAGCACAATAGAGAGCTGATGAAAGTCTGATTTTTGTGATCACTGTACAGTACCAGCGATAAAACATCCCTCTCCTCAGGCAGACGTCCGCGCCCTCCAATGTGCCACTACTTGGTATACAGTTGGTGCTTAGGACATGTTACTTTCCTTTTTCTTCCTTCGCTCTTTTTTTCTTTCTTTCTCTTTACCCTGGGACTGGCAAATAAATTTCAAACCACTTGCCAGCTCTGATTGGTGATGGCAGCCTGGACTGTTGGGTCAAGAAGGGTTCTAGAGTTGAGTCTTTGCTGGAAACAAAAGGGAGCTCTGCTTGATCAGTGGTGTCCGCCTCGGGAAGGTGAGTAAGGAGCAGTAGCATTGATGCTATATGTTTGCCCTCCTGTGGCTAAACTCTGCAATCTTCAGATGCTGAATGGCTACTAACCATGAACCCAAAGCTTCTTCCTACTTCAGATGAAGAAGGAAAGAGGGAGAGAATTTCTGTCCATCATATATATCACAAACCCTGTCCAAACACAACTCCTGAGTGACCTGGAGCCATACGCTGTGTGTACCTTGGAGGCACAAGCAGGCGGGCAGGAAGGGCACATGTTTGCTAGAGACCAGCAGCCAGGGGCAAATTAATACCTCTCCTCCCACAAACTCTCACCGCTGGAAGCTTTTGCATGAGCTCATGCATAGTGTGACCAGAGGCCTCTGCTGGCGTGTGCCTTGTTGGAAGCAGTGGAGAGGAATGCCTTCTCTAATTCAGATGTGTGTATGGCTGAAGACAGGGCTACAAAAATAGGCTTAAGGCAGGAATTTCCATTCCTCTGTGTCCCCAGAGCAGTTTCCTCTTGGACACAAACCTCCACCTTCCTTAAATTCCCAAATTGAGTAACTGCTTGGAAGGCTTTCTTGGATTTTTTTTTAAATTATTTTTCCAGCTGTAATTTTTCTTCAGTCTGGAATTTTGCTCTTTTCTGTTTCAAATTTCATTGTAAATCCAACTTGAAAATTAGACATTATTAAATAGCCTTGTGTACAGCAGGCATTGGGTGTGCCATCTTTTAACACTGAAACAGTCTTCTAATTAGATGACTCCATGATTACCCTGCACCTCAGTTTACCTCCCCACACCAGAAATTGGAGGAAAAATAGAAAGACCACAGGCAAGCCTTCAGATGGAGGAGTTGATAAGTCTAATAAAGCCTTTAAGGTCAAGGAGAAGGAATGTTCAAAGGCATACAAAGGCATTTGGATAGCATCTTGGATATTTAATAGCATTGGCAAAACCTTGTTTTGTTGAGTCAGTAACTTGTGGGTCTAGAAATGGCTTCTAAAACTATCTGGTCTATTTCCTCTTGGGGAGTGGTGGCGTAAAGAGACTGTGATCCCTCATATGGCTCACAGCAACTTTGTATCTGTACAGAGGTCAAGATATTAATCACAATATGAATAATATCACCCTTTGATGATTCTGGCATATGTATATCTAAAAACTGGAAATGTGATTTTCTTAACACACCAGTGAGACAAGTGTCTCCAAGGAAATGGGTCTAGACACTGGTGCTTTGTTTTGTGTTACTCCAGTTGAACAATTTGTTGAGTCGTTCATCATGCTTTCCCTCTGGAATCTTATTTTCCATTGTGTCCTTAAACCCAACTTCCAGGCCACTTAGTTGGGTCTCTTTACCAGACTTTCTGGAGCCACTTTAATTCCTACTTCAGAAAATGTATTCCCACATAGATACTCCCAACTTGTCTTTCCCCTTCCCCTCCCCAACCCAGCCTTCAAGATATCATGGAAGTCAGGTCAAACAAGCCATCCTTGACTATTTGTCCAAAATCCTATGATTTCTCCCATGTCTGAATGCCTGTTGGGAGTTATTGTCAATACTCAGTCTTTGCACTTGGCCTCTGATGATTGGCTACAGTTGTTTAAATTTTTCTTGAGGGAAAAGACCATTATTGTATGATTTTTTCCCCTCTGTTTTACAGAATGCATAGCCATGTTGGGCATGCTTCAAGTCATACTGGATTGCTAAATGTTTGGGTCTCTTGTTTATGCACCTAAGAACATGGAGCTTCTCTTTCATCTTTGTGGTGTTTGACCAAAGTTTGCCCCCAACCTTACCCAATTACAGGAAAAATAGTGTTCAAAGTAGGAAGCAAGTTCTGTGAATCCACATTTCCTTTGTTGGGCAATGATCTAGCTGCATGTGGCATAACTTTTGCTGACACATAGGGTACTCACTCTTTTCTTTCTTTTTTTTTCTTTTCATGTCAGAAAAAAAGACTATTTCCATTCAAGTCACAAGTGGTAAGGGGTGGCGATGGTTTCTCTGTGACCTTGGGCGAGTCATTTCAACACCATCAGTTGCAGTTTCCTCTTCTACAACTTTTCCAGCTCCAATGTTCAGAGATTCTATGGCTTTGTGGCCACTTATCACGTCTCATTCAAAAGATTTGTTTATATGACAAAGGGAAGGCCTCCCTAAGTTCCCTCTTTTTTCTCTGCTCTGGATCTCATGATGAAGGAAGGAGCTGGTGAAGTTAATAATTAGAAGTCTGGCTGGGCCCCTCCTCCACAGTAACTGTGGTTGCTTTTATCTCACTAGTCAAGACTCAGAGCCCACCTTGAGGATAGTGGCTTAACTTGTCCACAAGGACATCTAGACGTTTGGGGAAATCATCCTGCTAAGTCTCTCTTCCTACCACCATGTTTATCCTCCAGGGTACAGAATTGTCTGCCTGTGGTTTTACAGCACGGACCACATCAAGTCTTCTGTAAGAGCCTTCAGAAAATTCAAGACAAATTCTCATGACTGCTAAAGGCTTTATTAGATGCCTTTTCTCTTTCTTTTGTGGTTGATGGCAGCAAGACTGTTTACCACTGTTAGCCATAATTTTATGAGTTGTTATTTGGTAACTTATGTTTCTGCCATATCATTTGAGGTGTTGCATCTTGAGGACAGATGTTTTGGGTAAGACATGAGTTGATTTTCACTGATCAAAAGTTGGCTCTTGTGTTAAAGGGAGTAGAGGAAACTATACTGTTATTAGGTTTTCAAATGCATGCTTACCTCCCTAGAAAGCTAGTCTGATTTCTGCCATGATTGGAGCGAGATCCAAAGTTAGTTAATTAAGAAATCTCTATTATCTAATTGCTGCTATGTTTAATGAGCTTTTTAAGCTTATTATTTCAGACAGAGAAATCATTTTGTGGAATTTTAAAAAGTTGTTCGATTGGATGGATCTTGGTCTTCTAAAGGATGTGCAGCATTTTTTCCTAAGAAGGCACTGTTCAGTGGGCAGTGACAGTGGGATTAGTCCTCCTTGTTAAGTCAGTCCAGCGTGTGATTTATGTGCTTGTACTTCCACACAGACTCAGGGAAGCAACTCCCCTTTGAAACATACAAAATAACTTTGCCAAAAAAGAGGAAAATCAGTTTCAGAAGAAAGTAAGTTGTTTGGATTAGAACTGAAACCATGTGGGGCCCAGAAATTTTGTAATATTTTACCCATTAATAAGTAAATGTGCATGTACAGAAGGAGTGGGGGAGCTCATCTATTTAGATTCAAAAGCATGTCAGCCTAATTGTATTAGACAACGGTGAGCTCAATAATTCCACTTTCGATCCATTGCGGTGTGAAGTTCATCATTATCTGCTTCAAATTATTGTTCATTTCAAGAGCCACACAGTGAAAAAGCATGTAAGGACTTTGAAAGAGGACTTGTGCCTTCCCCGAAAGCTTGGTGAAGCATTTCTTTGGAAACATTTCTGCTGAGGCTGTGCACTGGTGGTGAGTGGGCGTAGGGGGTGAGCGTCTGTGCTTCCCCTTTTCAAATTTGTTTAGCTTTGATACGTCTCCATGGAAACAAGACCCACTTCTGAACTGTCTTTAGGGTTGTCCATAAGAGGAATGAATAGAAACATAGAGATAGCTAAAATTCTCATATGATCCAAAAATATCAGTCAAGGAGAGGGAAACTGAGGTTCATTGAGCCCCTCTTAGGGACTGATAATTTTAAATAAGGTTTTTCCTTTAACCCTGAGAGTTGCACTATCTCTGTTTTACATATAAAGGGCCTTGAACTGCTGAACATTTACTCAAACAGTAAGTAACAAACTCAGATTTGAACTCAGGTCCGTCTGATTCTGAGACCCACGCTTTTTCTATAAAACCACATTACCAGTAGTGCTGACCTTCCCTCCCACCTCCCTCAAGCATTTTCCAGAACTATATAAAAATGGGCCATGCTTGATGCTACCTTTTTTTGGGTAAATAAAATGCCTGTGAGGAAAGAGATACTAGGAAGAAAAAAAAAAATTAACTGGCCTGGATAAGCCAAGCGTGAACTCAGCAGTAGCACCAGCCGCATGCTGAACAGTTGCCGCCAAAAGTTTTGGAATCCTAATCTGATCCAGTAAAGCTACATTTAGCTAACAATCCCTCTGGTAGAGAACTTCCATTTACCAAACTGTTAGCTGCGTTCCACTTTGCAGAGAAGATAAGGTGATGGACAGTAAAGAGTCCTGCAGATCTGGTTCGAATCTCAACACCTACTTGTGGGAGCCCGTACTAGGCCTTGAACAACTTCTCTGAGCCACAGACATCAACAGGGTTTCCTGATGGCACAGGACTTGGCCCCCAGGTGTTTCAACCGGTGGCGATAGGCAACAGCCTTCACATATCCACTTTCATCCACAATCTACCTCAGATATTTACAAAATTTCAGTTTGTAGGAAGGGTCCACAAGGGCTAAGAAGGAACTCACCCTAAGGGAAGTGATCTCATATGGTGAGATGGGGCCAGAAACCAGCCTGGGAATTGGAAAACAGATGTAGACTCATTACTGTCTTGTGGGCATCATTAGAATTCAGCCCCACCAGAGATTAAAATGCTTTGACATGTACACCGTAGCACGAGAGCTTGAGCAGTTGATTGTGGGACCCCCTGACTCCCACTGCAATGGAATGTATTACAAAAGGAGCATCCCCCTGTTTATTTTAGGATTGCAAGGTCTCTGGCATTGAGGTACACATGTTTTCAGCTCTGATGGTACCCTGGCAGTGGAGACAGAGATGGGACTGCCAGCTTGGTGTGACACCTTCATGGGACAGTGAGGACCTGAGGCCAAAAATTCTAGCTCTATAATCCATAGAGGGTAGTAGACAACCAAATGGGATCTATGGGACATCTAAGTGGTCCTGAGTCTTCCCAGAATTATATAGGTAGGGGAACTCTTTAAATATTGCACTTCCTATGGTCAAAAAGGCTTTGAGCTTTAGAGCCATTGGAATTTAGATGGAAATGATTCATTGGAAAAGTTACCCTCTAGGTCATTGGGATGATGAAGCACAGTGCAAGGCCCATAGTAGGTCTTCAAGAAAAGTTAATTGTCTTGATCTGTCTGGGGCATAAGCAGGGTTTGGTTCAGTGAGCAAGCACTGGACACGAGCAGGATTTTGCTGTGCTGCCCTGGATCTCAAGGGGCATTCAACCAAAGAGATCAGCTCTCAGGGTGTAGTCTGAAAGAAACATTAGACAGGAAAAGGCGAGAAGGCATAAATCCAGAAACTAGCTAGGAAGATCTGGAACCAGCAAGGCCAAGCCATGCAGCCTCCAACTGGAAGGGCTGGAGGAGGTGGGAAGAGATCCAGAGGGGAGGGGAGACTTAACTCACTTAGTACCAAGTGAGGGCTAAAGCCTGGGTGCTCTTCTCTTCTTTTAACTTTTTAGAAATATAGTTTCAAGCTCATAGATAAGTTATAAGGATAGTATAAAGAATGTCCACATATGTTTTCCACCAGTATGTCCCAATGTTAACATTTTACCCCTTTGCTTTATCCTCTGTCTCTATTTATCCCTGTATCTTCATACCTTGTTGTTGCTGCTGTTTAGTCACTAAGTTGTGTCTGACTCTTTTATGACCCCATGGACTGTAGCCTACCAGGCTCCTCTGTCCATGAAATTTCCCGGGCAAGAATGATGAAGTGGGTTGCCATTTCCTTCTCCAGGGGAAATTCCTGATCCAGGGATGGAACCTGTATCTCCTGCATTGGCAGGCAGATTCTTTACTGCTGAGTCCCCAGGGAAGCCCTATCTTCATACTTACTATATATTTTTTAGAACTGTTTGAAACACAATGCCCCTTTACATGTGTCAGTGGGTATTTCCTAAAAATAAGAAGTTTTTCTTTATTAACTATAGTATGATCATCAAGGGCTTCCCTGGTGACTCAGATGGTGAGGAATCCACCTGCAATGCTGGAGACCTGGGTTCAACTCCTGGGTTGGGAAGATCCCCTGGAGGAGGGCATGGCAACCCACTCCTGTATTTTTGCCTGGAGAATCCCCATGGACAGAGAAGCCTGTTGGGCTACATTCCATGGGGTCTCAAAGAGTTGGACACAACCGAAAACTAAGCGCGGCACAGCATAACCATCAAATTCAGGAAATGAATTTTCATACAATATCATTGACTAATGTGCAGACCTTATCCAGATTTTACTGGTTGTCCCAATAAGATCCTTTAAAGCAAAGAAAATTCCAGATCGCACATTGCATTCAGTTGTCACACCTCTTTAGCCTCTTTTACTTGAAACAGTTCCTTAGTTGTCTTTCCTGATACTGACACTTTGAAGAATACAGTTCAGCTATTTTATAGAATATTTTCAGTTGGGATTTGTCTGCTGCTTCCTCCTGAGTGGTTTCAGCGATAGATGCATTTTTAGTGGGAATAGCATGAATAGCATTGTGTTCTTCCCAGTGCATATCAGGAGGTACGTGATGCCCATTTTTCTCATGACCTACCTAACCTATTTAACTTTGATCATTTAGTTGAGGTGGTGCCCGCTACGTTTCTCCACTGCTGTGTTTGCTTTGTCGTTGATAAGCATCTGGAGGGCAGCCGCTTTGAGACTGTATAGATATTCTCTGTTATTTCTCAAACTTGCTCACTGTTCTCACCACTGTCATATTTTCCCAGAAATCAGTGATCATGATGATGATTGCCGAATGGTAGAACCCAATCTCCTGACTTAACTATTTCAGCTGAGTGTGTGAGGACATGTCTCGCACAGCCTCCATGCCTTAGCCTGTGTGCTTCATCTCTGAAATGCCCTCCTACCCCTTGTCCCTCAATATTTGACAATAATTTCTTTCAAGACCCAATGATTCATCTCCAAAGACTCTTCCCATGACTCACTACAATCTACAGTGACCATTTTCTTGCTTTCCTTTCCACGCCTGCCTTTAGATGTTTCTTAGTTTTTAGGTATTTCTTGAAGCCTTGACTTTCACTTATGTCATGACTAGAGCTACATCATCTTTTACGTTTTCCAAACTGTCTGTGGTGAAGGGCCAGTGTTTGAGAATTTCCCCAAAAATGAGGAAGAATCTGTTGTTGTATATGTGTGACCCACCAACCAAGTTCAACAGCACGGAAGTGGTTGCTATTGCCCTGTTCACCGAGACAGCCCCACTGGCCATGTTCTTGAATGTCATGGCAACATCAAATTGCCCTAAAAGTTTCTAGGCTCAATATCAGCTGGTAATATCTTGTACTTAACATTTCTGTACTTGACATGGACCAGTAATATTTTGATTGCACGTTTTAGAGCATTCCCTCCTTTTCCCCAAATCCACACTTACTCCCAGACCCAAGAGAGATATACGATGGTAATTAAGTGAGAGAGAAAATTCTTTCCCTCAATTGCCTCCATTCCATTGAATTTCATTGAAGATTCCCCTTTGTAACATAATTATCACCAAAAAGATCTGAGACTTCATGGGTGAGGAAGCAATGAACAGCTGCTCCTAAGAAAGAGTCAGTTTGAGGGACATGAAAGGAACATAGAGATTAAGAGAAATAACCCCTGACAGCATAATATTTTAAAGGAATAAGGAAAGCTGCATTTACCATTAGAATAATTCAGTCTACAACAATCACATCAATGAAAGAACTAACTCTTCTACTCTATTTCTCCTGGTAAAAATGGAGCTCTTCATCTGGGACCCTCAATGTTAATATAATGGTCACTTGGGCACCGTGGTCAATAGGTACTGGGAAAATGAGAGAAGCAAAACACAGCCCTTATGAAGCTGATATTCCACTGGGGACACAGTGATGGGGCCAGTGAAGGTTAAATCTCCCTGAGATTATGGGAGCTATTTGGGGGTCACAGATGACCTTCTGGAGGATGTGATGTTAACAGTGAGAGCAGAAGGTGAGTAGAGGTGGGATGCGGGAATGGATAGACCCCAAGAGAGATGCCAGCATGTGCAAAGGTGGGTGGGGGAGCCATACATTGGAAGGACCGCCTGCAGTCTGGCATGACTGGGCCCACAGGATGGAAAGAGCCCCAGGCAGAGGCGCAACCAGCAGGAAGCAGCCAGACCCATTGTCTTGTGGGCTAGCGAGGGTTCTGGTCTTTGAGCCGTGGGACTCAGTATTGAGAGTTCTTGACCTAGGGAGTGATGGGCCAGCTCATGCTGTCAGGGTGATCTCTACTGTAGAGAGGATGAGCTGGTAGATCAGAGTGGGCTTGGCGGGTTGAGTTTGGAACCTGTTTCCTCAGCCCTGTCTGGAGGTGACTGGCTCAGATCAGAAAGTGGACTCTCTGGTCTTTTCATCTTTAGGGGACCTGCCAACAACCTTTGAGGGATGGGTGGGCAGTGTTCCCGTTTCTCAGATGGGGAGCCCTTTAGAAGAGGTCCTGATCAGGGTATTTCTACCCCATATCCATAGTAGAAAGAAACAAGTTCTTTGAAAGCCAAGAGACTATAGGCCACATGGAGCCCAGGTGTGTGGGCTGCTGAGAGATTGTTTGGGGGCCATACGCTCCCCTTGGCAGGGCTCAAAAAGCCATTTCTACCTCCTTCTGCCTCACCACTGAGGTGGTTTTCACCCAGCAGATCTTGAGAATGATAGGTCTATAACAGGAAATTAAAACTGAGTTTTTGGGTAGAACCTGTGAACAGCTGTTAAAAGTCTTGCTGATGGGGAGTAGCGGGGCAGGGTAGCGAATTAGTTCAAAGTTTGAATTACAGCATGTTTTGAAAGAAACAGTGTGATGACATTCAAGGGTAAAGATAAATCAATTAAAAGTCATATACACAAAATGATTTTCCCTTCTCTAATACATTAATTTGCAACACAGTGTCATTACTCAGTGGTGTATTCCAGTCAGGCATATTGCTTTTATTTTTTAATATTTATTTAATTTTTTGGCATATGAACTCTTATTAGTTGCAGCTTGTGGGTTTAGTCCCCTGATCAGGGATTGAACCTAGACCCCCCGAGTTGGCAGCTTGGAGTCTTAGCCACTGGACCATCAAGGAAGTTCCAGGCATGTTGTTAAAAGAATAAGACAACATTAGTAGTAAGGAAGTTATCATCTACTGAGTATTCACCAGGTTATCATCTGTCGCTTATTCACCATGTATCAGGCACATACCCAAGCATTCAGATTGCATAAGCAGATCCAGTGCTGATGACAAACCCTCCATGGTAGGATTTTATTATCATAACCATTTTGCAGATGAGCAAGCTAAGGCTCAAAGGGTTTAAGCACCTTACCCAAGGCCATACAGACATAAGCGAGGGAGTCCAAATAAGAACCTGAGTTTGTCTGGCGTCCAAGCTTATAATCTATTCCCAGCCATGGAGAAGGCATCAAGTGTTCTGTGAGGTATATCTGCTTCATGAATTAGAGTGAGCTCATTCTTCTCCCTCCATGAGTGTCACTCCCAATCGCAGGTACTATGGCTCTAGGAAATGAGCAGAACTCTGGATATATCAAAGACATATGTCTGGCTGGTGAAGGTCAAGTGCCTTGTATGTATGTGTCATCGGGAAAAAGGTTGAGAAATGATGGTCTAATAAAGAAATACCTAAGACTGATCCTGGGGAGGCAGTGTTGGGGGGGGTGCTGTCTCGGCACATTCCCCTTTGATTTGTTCTTGCTTCTCTTCTACTCCACAGCCAGGGGTCCTTCCCCATGGGCTATATGGTTCTGTGCCTCCCTGACTCTGGAAATGCCCTGGATCCACAATCTGAATCCTGGGGAGAAGCATTTGCTCTGGGGTCCCAAGCAGTGAGGCTTGTTGGGACCTAGAAACCTCCTCATTTAAAATAATCTGATGGCACCCCTCTGACAGAGTCTCCCTGAGAGCAGTAGAAGGGAAACTTCCAGGGGTCAGGTTAACAGTCACTCACCTTGAGGTCCTCGGTGGTTTCCCTTATCCTTAATGTGTGTGCATGCTCAGTCACTAAGTTGCATCCTGAGTCACTAAGTTGAGACCATGGGGTCTCTTGTGACCCCATGGATAGTAGCCCTTCAGGCTCCTCTGTCCATGGGATTTCCCAGGCAAGAATACTGGAATGGGTTGCCATTTCTTCCTCCAGGGGATCTTCCCCACCCAGGAATTGAACCCGCGTGTCTTTCGTTGGCAGATGGATTCTTTAACCACTGAACCACCAGGGAAGCCCCCTTAACCTTGGTACAAGATGGCAATGTCTCTTGGATCTGCACTCTTTCTCTCTAGCCAGGCTCTTGCCAGGGGCCCCTCCCTCTCTTTCCTGGCTATATTCAGCCACTGGCATCTCCCCAAGTGCCTCTGGGACCCTCTTACCTCCTTAGCTTTGGTGTGCTGACCCTCCACCTGAAATAGTCCTTCTTCCCTTTCTTTTCTGTACCAGGTCAGCTTTCTCATCCTTAAGACTCAGCTCGGTGGTAACCTTTTCTGGGGCATTTTCTCTCACTTCCATCTCCACCCCTGCTGGGTTCTCACCTTCTTCTTTCTAGTTAGGGCATATTTCTATCATAGATGTTCTCACATTGTGTTATGTGAGGTGTGTGTGTGTGTTTTCGGCTGGTGTCCCCATTCCCCCAGGTGAATTGTGTGCACATTAAAACCAGAGCAGCATTGGTCTAGTTCTTTACCCAGGAAGAAAAAGGGATGAGTTGGACGAGCAGCTTTCTAGTTTTCTCCAGTGTTGTTCAGGTTTGTTCACCTCAGTGCTCAAGGTGAGTGACAGCCTGCACGTATAGTCACGTCTTCTGATAGCAAGTCCGTATTTGTCCCTATTGCAGGTCTCTCATAGAGGTTAAGAGTGTGGGCTCTGAATTTAGACGAACCTAAGACTTTAACCCGGAAAAGGCGATGGCACCCCACTCCAGTACTCTTGCCTGGAAAATCCCATGGACGGAGGAGCCTGGTGTGTTGCAGTCCACGGGGTCGTGAAGAGTTGGACGCAACTGAGCAACTTCCCTTTCGCTTTTCACTTTCATGCATTGGAGAAGGAAATGGCAACCCACTCCAGTGTTCTTGCCTGGAGAATCCCAGGGACGGGGGAGCCTGGTGGGCTGCCGTCTATGGTGTCGCACAGAGTCAGACACGACTGAAGTGACTTAGCAGCAAGACTTTATTTAATCTACCACCTGCTACCTGTGTGGCTTTTGGCAAGTTGCTTGACCTCTCTTGGCTTCGGTTTCTTATCTATGGGGTGAAGATCACTAATGCAAAGAAAATACTTCATGCACAGGACATAGGAAGTGCTCAGCAAATGTCAGCTCTGGGTGATGCACATAGACAAAAGCTTTGATCATGTGTGGATATTTAATCTCACCTAAGTAGATATTCAATTACACACATATTAATTAAGTGCCTTCATATTCAAGGTGTTTGCCAGATGCAGCAAAGAGAAAAAGACTGAACTCTTCCTAAAGAGTCCATAAAAGATTTGGAGGCTAACACTTATCAAATGACTCAAATTCGTAGAACGAAACCCACTGCTGAAAGTAAGGGCTTTGAGGTTTCAAAGAAGGGAAAGCTCATATCCTGTCGAGTGATTAGGAAAGGCTTTGTGAAGCTGTCAGTATTTGAGAGGGCCTTGAAGTGTGGATAGAATTTCAGAGGTCTGGAGAGGGACCTGTGTACTCTTGGCAGAAGAGGGGAAAGAGTCAGAGCAAAGGCATGGAAGTTGTTCACAAAATATCAAGGTTCCAGGTGACTTTTCATATAGATTAGGTTTGTGAGGGTCTTGGGACATAGGCCTGGAAATATGGGTTGATGGTAAAATTTCTATTTAATCTAGGAGATAAATGGGGAACCACTGGCTGCTGTTTCTTACCCCACTAATGTCAATATTTTCCAGGCTTCTGAGGCATGCTTTTACTAGTGGGAGGAAAGGGGAGATGGTTCCTATTAGTGCTTTCTCAGGGCTTCTAGTAGATGCTGTTGGTGCCCCATCCAAATCACCTTGACTGGCCTGCTGCACCCCGCTCCCAGCTGCCGGCAGCTCACAGCTGTCCCCTTCTCCCAGAATCACCCTTAACCAACCCAGTAGGAGTTGCCTCGCCCAGAAGGTTGACTCTCCGCTTTAGAGTAGCCTGATGCCAATGACTGATCACAATAAGCTGTAAAAGGCCGGTCGCTTGTCTCCAGGCAGGACAGGCTCCATGCAGGAACTCACACTCCAGAGCTGCCCATGGGATCAGGCTGACTTAGCTCTGGCCTCTGCCCTCTCCAGCTTCCCTCACTCCTCTTTTCTCCGGAGAGACCCCCTTGCTTAATCACAGGTTCCTGAATGCTCATCTCAGCTGTGCTTCTAGTGAACCTGACCTAATACATCTCTCCTTAGGAAACCTTCCCATCTTTTCTCCCTCAGTACTTTCTTTTGTACACCTGTGACTCTGGACCAATCACACAACTTCTTTCCACTTTTCTGGGATTTAACCAGCAAGGGATCACTGAAAATATCAGTGATGTGGTCCTGACACCCGAAAGACAGATAGCCAGGAGCCACAGACTTAAAAATGGTTGGAGTGAATGAGGGAAAGGGGAGTTAGTAAGAACATGGCTTCATATGGCACCTGGCTGCTGCTGAGAATAAAACCAGGGGTCCTCGCGATTTCTTATTTACTTGGGAATCTTTCAGTTGCATGTGTCCAATGCTCAACCAGCTATGATGTGACAATAGTCATGTGGTGGTCAGTAGGGCCGCCCTTTCTGGGAACCTGGCAGGACTGCTCTTCCCTTCTCTTTGAAGCTAGGTGTGGCCAAGTGACTTGGTTTGGCCAATGAAATGTGAGTGGAAGTGACATATACCTCTCCTGGGCAAAAGCCATTGTATCCTATTTGAAGTTGTTTCCCTCTATCATAGTGACCAGCAACATTAGAGATGGCAGCTGCTCTATCAGCTCAGATTCCTAAGTACAATGAGTACTGTGTTTGCTGATCCACAGTGGATGCTCCTATGTTCAAAAAGGAAAAACAGCTGTTTTAAACCACTGAGACTTTGGGGCTGTTTATTGCTGCAACATACTGACTGACACAAATGATTTTTTGTAATTGCACTAGCATGCCAGGTACTGTTCTAAATGTGTCTCATTTGTTAACTCATTTAATCTTCATATCAACCCTATGAGATAGATACTGTTATTATCCCATTTTATTGTTGAGGATATTGAGGCCCAGAGAGGTTAAGTGTCTTGTCCAAGGTTCTGTTGCTAGTAAGTGGCAGATCCACGATTCAAATCTAGGCAACCTGATTCCTAATCACTATGTAGATCTCACAAGAAAGATACTTTAGTGCTTCCTGCCCTGTGAAAGTCCAGATGTAGACTGCTTCAGGCACAGCTGGAGCCAGGTTATCAAAAGATATCAGCGGAGTCATTCTCTGTGTTCTGCCTTCCTCTGTGCTGGCTTCACTCTCAGATGCTCTTCCGGTGAGGAGGTCTTTTCATCTCTAGGTTTACGTTCTGTTACTAAGCAACTACAGAGGAAAGAACCTTTTCCTCCTCCCACCCCGCCCCAATTCTAGCAAAAAGTCTTTAGAGAACCATCTTTCTTCCACTTTCGGTCATTTAGTGTAACTTTATCTGAAAAGGGACAAATGAGTGCAGAGCAGGCATGTGTAGAATGACAGAGGCTGTGAAGAACTAACTTGTGTGAAGCTGCCAAAGAGCCAGAGAACTCCAAAATCTGCAGTTGCTGGAGTCGTAAAAATTAACAACCACCGCCCGAATGAATACCATTTATATTGTCAAACATTGTCATGGGATTAAAGATGGCAAAGCTTCAGATTGGAAATCCCTTGGACTTGTATGCATTATTGGAAGGATTTCTGAGTTTTATGTCCTCTTTCTACCTTGCCCTGAGTTCCTCTTACTCTCCATTCCTCAGCCTGTGCTGCAGGCTCACACACAGTTCTAGGCACAGATATATTTTCCCCAGACCCCTCCTCCAACACACACACTGTCTTTGCTTTCGTCTCCAGAGGAGTAGTAGAGGAAGCACTGGATCAGAAGCATGGGTGTCTAGTCACTCAACTGAATCCGACTCTTTGTGACCTCGTAGACTGTAGCCCGCCAGGCTCCTCTGTCCAAGGACTTCTTCAGGCAAGAATGCTGGAGTGGATTGCCATTTCCTTCTCCAGGGGATATTCTCAACTCAGGGATCAAGCCCACGTCTCCCGTGTCTCCCACATTGCAGGTGGATTCTTTACCTGCTGAGCCATGAGGGAATCTCCCAGGGATCAAGAGAACTCCTGTGAACTTGTGAACACCAACACTTAGTTCTGGGTCTGACTCTCCACCTAAAAGACATGGCCATGGGCCAGATGATTCCAGACAAACTTCTTTTTCATACTGTTCTTGGTTCCAGCTCCCTCAGCCCCAGCTTCCTCCCTTAACAACATCCCCTGGCCCAAAGCCCTGGACCTTTCCCTGGCCTCAGCACAGCTCCTACCCCAGGCTCAGCCCCCGCCTGCAGTGCCCGCCTCTCAGGGACTCGCTAGCGCTCGGCTCACCTAGGACTGCAGCTCCATTGCACTCCGCCAGTACCACCCACACATTCTCAGGCCTGTCCTTAAAGAAGGAACATCTTCCAGCCATTCACTCAGGCCTCCTGCCTCAGATGGAATCCTTTCAGGGGCAAAATGCAGGAAATAATACAAATATCCAAATAAAGCAAACTTCACAAAATGCACTATGGCATGTTACCAAAGAAGTGTCCCAGTAGGCATGGAGGTCTTCCTCTGAACAACTCACAAGCTTCATGGCTGCTTTCATCTCTCCATGAGAGGAAGGGTGTTTCAGAGGACAAGGGACACACTAGCCTCACCTCCAGGGTCGGCCTCCCCCTTGGCTGCTGTGTAACCTCAGGCCTGGAACTTAACTTCTCAATGAGCTTCAGTTACTTACAATGAAATGGTGATCGTAACTTCCCCAGTGGCTCAGACAGTAAAGAATCTGCCTGCAAATGTGGGAGACCCAGGTTGGATCCTTGGGTTGGGCAGATCCCCTGGAGGAGGGCATGGCAACCCACTCCATGGAGTAGGTTGAGAATTACATGGACAGAGGAGCCTGGCAGGCTACAGTCCCTGGGGTTGCAAAGAGTCAGGTACGACTGGGAGACTAACACTTTCATAACTGCAGTCCCTCTTTGTGCTTACAGGGTTGTGCACGTGTGCTAAGTTGCTTCAGTCGTGTCCAACTCTTTGTGTGGACTGTAGCCCATCAGGCTTCTCTGTCCATGGGATTCTCCAGGCAAGAAAACTGGAGTGGGTTGCCATGCCCTCCTCCAGAGGATATTCCCAACCCAGGGACTGAACCTGAGTCTCCTGCACTGCAGGCAGATTGTTTACCACTGAGCTGCCAAGGAAGTCTCTCTTTCTGTCTTCGTGCTTATAGGGTTAAATAAGATCATGTGTGCGAGCCATGTGCATGGCACTGGCCCATCACAGGCTTGTTGACTACTGAAGACAACTATTTTCTGCAGCAAAAAGTTGTGTGGAATACTATAGAACTGTTTAAAAAGAGAGAGAGAAAACTCTACAGATGGGTAAGGGTTGCAGTGTTCGATGATAAAAACCAGGTGAAGAACAGCATGTGTTGATATCGTCTGTTTAGGTAAAAAAAAAAAAAAAAGGAAAAATAAAAATTTAGGTTAGATAAGTGTAAACTGATTTAAACTCACAACACAGAGCCCCACACTCTAAAGTTATACAGGAAAGGAAGCGAGTGGGGGCCAGGGACAGTATCACTGTACACCTCTTGATCTATCTCAAAATTGTGCCCCATGCAAATGTAGAACCTGTCCAAAGACTGAGTTTTAAAATGTTAACAATAAAATAAGACACTCTTGTTTATTGGTTGAAAGTTGTGAGATTTGGGATGGGTTTCATTTTTCACTCCGAGAGAACACACACCACGCTGAAGAAATGCCATCACTTGCAGACGCCCTGGAAAGTTATGGAGGAAAGGTGTAAACTCTGCGCAGGCACCCAGTCCCTAGTCAGAGGTTCCTATGAGGAAGATGGAGCAAGTAAATGAGCCCCAAATTGCTGTTTTCATCATCATCATCACCGTCGAGAGCATCCAATGGAACATGTGTGTGGTGCTTTTCCATTTACACGGTGATTTCACACATCTTAGCTCATTGAGTTCTCCAGCATACAGTGAAGTCAGCATTCACGTTTTTATGATTCTTCTTAATGTCTCCTTCTATGACCTGTAGAAGGCACTGTCCCTGGCCCTCCCTTAGGCTCTGGGTACTGTCAACCTCATGGCTTCTTATTATAAAGAGTGGAAGGCCCTTCCTGAGGGCTCCCTGGCCACAAGCACTAGCCCAGCCTTGCCAGGCATGTTGAGGAGTTATAACCCTGGGAGCAGCCTGATGGGAGCTGATGGCTCCACCACCCCTGCCTTGACACATCTCTAAGGCCAGCACTACACAGTCTCCCCCGAGTCCCATTGGGGTTAATCCTTAGCTGGTCTCTGAGGTAACCTGCTCCTTAAGGCATGGTGGGATGGCTTCCCTCTTTTCCCTTTCTCACCTCTCTCCTCCCCTCCTGGTGTTTCCTCCGATCACCAAGCAGATGGGTTGTGTGCTCTCGTGTCTTCATCTCTAGGTCATTCTCTGAGGGAGGCCAGCCCTATCAAAGTCACACCCCTCGAGAGTGAAGGGGCAGGCACCTGAACCAGACCTGACTCCCTCCACCCCTCTGTTCTGCTGCCCTCAGAAACTCTCGCTGATAAAAGCCCTCCCTAAAGCTGAGACCAAGAGGACAAACTTTCTTTCCACACTCAGGCTGAAGAAAGCTCTGGAGCCAAGCACAGAGTGCTCTGGGAATCCCAGGATACAGAGCAAAGAGAAGCCTGGTATCAGGTAATGAGCACATGAGCATTTAAACAGTTGTGCTTTCTGAGCAACATTTTTAAAAGTGTTGTGATTTAGGGGTTCCCTGGTGGCACAGTGGATAGGAAAGTGAAAGTTGCTCAGTCGTGTCCAACTCTTTGTGATCCCATGGACTATATAGTCCCTGGAATTCTCCAGGCCAGAATACTGGAGTGGGTTGCCATGCCCTTCTCCAGGGGATCTTCCAAACCCAGGGATCGAACCCAGGTCTCCTGCATTGCAGGCGGATTCTTTACCAGCTGAGCCACAGAAAAGCACAAGGATACTGGAGTGGTTAGCCTATCCCGTCTCCAGTGGATCTTCCCAATCCACAAATCGAACCGGGGTCTCCTGCACTGCAGAAGGCTTCTTTACCAACTGAGCTATCAGGAAAGCCCTGTGGATAGGAACCTACCTGCCAATGCAGGAGACATAGGTTCAATCCCTGGCCCAGGGAGATTCTACATTCTGCGGAGCAACTAAGCCTGTGCAATACAATTAATGAAGCCTGCATGCTCTAGGGCCCATGAGCCACAACTAATAAGCAACTGTGCTGCAGCTAATGACGCTCATACATCTAGAGCCTTTGCTCTGCAACAGGAGAAGCCACCACAGTGAGAAGCCTGTGCACCGGAACTAGAGGGTAGGCCCCACCCACCACAACTAGAGAAAGCCTGAGAGCAGCAACAAAGACCCAGTGTAGCCAATAAATACCTAAAGCTCTCCATTAAAAAAATTAATAGAAGTGTTGCAATTTGAAACAAACAAGGCTCATGTTTGGAATAACTGTAAATATTCATTAAGGTTTTCTCACTAATGCCCTGCTTTGATTTTGGCTTTAGCTTACCAAGAATTAAATTATCATGTAAAATTGTTGACTATTTTCATTTTTCAAAAAATAATGTTTATTTGTGTATTTTTGACTGTGCTGGGTCTTCGTTGTTGTGTAGGCTTCTTATTACAGTGGCTTCTCTTGTGGAGCACAGGCTCTCGGGTGCACGGGTTTCAGTAATTGCAGCACAGTAGTGGGCTCAGTTGGAGAAGGAAATGGCAACCCACTCCAGTGTTCTTGCCTGGAGAATCCCAGGGACGGGGGAGCCTGGTGGGCTGCCGTCTATGGGACCGCACAGAGTCGGACACGACCGAAGCGACTTAGCAGCAGCAGCAGCAGCAGCGGGCTCAGTAGTTGCCCCATGTGGGCTCGGTAGCTGTGGCTCCCAGGCTCTAAAGCACAGTTGCGGTGCATGTGTTTAATTGTCCTGTGGTATGTGGCATGTTTCCAGATTAGTGATTGATCCCATGTCTTTTGCATCAGCAAGAGGATTCTTTACCACTGAGCCACCAGGGAAGCCCATTGATTATTTTCTTAAGAAAACTGATCATCTCTTGAAGGGTGCTCTGTTGAAGGCAACTGCCATCAAAGCTTTGAGGGGGACTAATACTGGGGCCAAGACTCTGCAGGATGAGGACGGGTGTCCAGAGGGCTGAAAATTTCCAGTTCATGGACTAGCCTGTGCGTGGTGTGCACCGGGGCTCGGGCCTGGCTGGACCAGGTAGAATAAATGTATGTGAGTGATCAGGTTTGTGCCTCCACACTCTCCCTTCCAGGCATGGTAAGATGAGAAGAAAGCATCAGCAAATGGAGACACTCATCCGATTTCCAAAGGGCTGGCCTGCCAGGCACCACGCTGAGGTGAGCTTTGTCCTGGGGCAGCCTGGAGTTGTGCCCGAGGTGGTGGCTATGGACGGTGGCAGGACCCTGGAAGCCATGTTCAAGATCCTGCCTCCTAGGGAACATGCAACCTGGTGAGGTGGGGGCCTTTGACCAAGTCAGGGGTTTATCCAGGAGCAGGAGGGATGGCCAGGTGGGTGTGTGGTGTTCCTAGGTAGCTTGTGTGCTGAAAAATGTTAAATTATAGAGATGCAAAGTCTAGCAACGTGGAAGCCACTGCCTATCATAGCTTGCATCACTTGTGTTATATCAGGGAGATGGGGGGAGAGTTTGTCTTCAGGGCATGGGTTCCTGCAGGCTGGGGGTCATGTTCCATGTATTTTAGAAAGTCTATGTCCCACCACAGTGCTGGACACTCAGGAGGAGCTCAATCAATGCGTGCTGAATAGAATGCAGAAGGAAATGTTCTGCCTTCCAGCACGTTCCCTGAGAGTGAGATTGGATCAGGGCAATGGAAAGGTTGTTCTTCAGTCATCACAGACAAGTGGGATGGCTGGTGACCTGAGTGAATGCATCCCCCGGGCAGATGCTGTGGCTCCGGGGCTCTTATTACTATCTCGACGTGACAGCAGCCCCGGCAGTGGATTCACTGCGGCTGTGACTCCTGAGGGCTCATTGGCTCTAGTACAGGTGCTGCAGCTCCAGCTGGCTGGGAGCGTCTGGAGGGCCCAGTGACTGTTCAGTGACTGATATTCCCCAACAAAGTCATCTTCTCCTGAGCAACAGGGCCACTGTATTTGGGCCCTTCCCTGTGACATGGACCTTCTTTCTGGCTGCCCTAGGAGTGGCCAGGATTAGTCTAGGACTTTGACTAAGAGGAAATGAGAATATTGGAGCAAAACTTTAAGGTGGAAAATGTGCTTATGGGTCAGTAAGCACAAGAATTCTGTGAGGAGGGTTTTCCTCACACCGTCCTCACCTTTGTCCCGCTCCACTGCCTGCCTCCAGCCTTCCCTCGGCTTATTTTGTTTTTCCTCTGACAAGGCTGGTTTTCTCTCCTTTGAGTCTCAGAGGTAATGTGGTATTCCAGGAGCTCGCTGCCGGGGTTCTCAGCTCAGAGCTCACTCTTGCTGGTAGAGAAATCATGGACCACTTACTGAACCTGCCGGGGCCTCAGTATCCCCATCTGTACCCTGTGGATGCTGCTGCTAATAGCATCTACCTCACAAGGCTGTCTGAGGATTAAATAAAGTAACAACTGTACAAGGCTCAGAAAACTGTCTGGAACACAATAAGGGCTGCACAAGGGTTCATTAATGTTATTTCCTGGTAGAGCATTTTGTGATGATTAAATGGTGCCCTTGAAAGGATGCTGCCCAAGTTCCTGGGGTTCTGCAGGGAGAATGAAGATCATCTGGAAACAAGATGGCCTTGTGTTGGGACATTAGGAGCCAATGCCCTCACGTTTGAATTTAGTCAGCATCTTGATCTTGCTGTGTGACCCCGGGCAAACCAATTGATCTCCCTGGGTCTTAATTCTTTTTATCAGAAATAAAAGAGAGAGAAGAAAAACAAAATAAAAGAACATCGTATAGTCTTATTTCACAGAGCAGTTTGGTCCCTAAGGAGGACTAGAGGGTCTAAACAATGTCAGGGGATGTTTTCAGCTGACCCTGGAGGATGGTGGTTTTCATCTATTAATATTGTCTTGAAAACTCCTGAGCACCTGGGGTGAGCTTGTTGTCGATGAGACAGAAATGAACCTTTTCTGGTGATGTTTCCAATGAATGTGAATTCATGTAAGTTAAAAATAGAAAAGTATTTCCTGGAAACTGTGGTTGTTCAGCATCTTCCTTATCACTTCTCTGACCACAAAGGAGTGGAGACAGCTTATCTGAGGCTCAGAACTCCCTGATCTGTGTTTGCCTCATGGGCCTTTGGAACTCTGCTTTTGAAACCTACACTGGGACACATGTTAAGCGAAGGGTTATTTCTCATTTGTGAAGATATTTGAAAAAGAAATAGAAATCAAGTTTCACTTGGGTACACATACTTTATTCTATTTATTTTAAAGATTAATTTTTCAGAGCAGTTTTGGGACCATGTTAAATTCGAGAGGGAGGCAGAGATTTTCCATATATTGTCTGCTCCCACACATGCATAGTCTTCCTGTTACCAACATGGCCCACCACAGTGGTAGACTTGTTACAGTTGATGAACTACATTGACACATGGTCACCCAAAATCCAAAGTCCATGGTTTACCTTAGAGTTAACTCTTGGTGTTGTACGTTCTATGGGCTTGGGCAAATGTATAAAGATACACGTGCTATGCTGTGCTTTGCTTGGTGTCCGACGCTTTGTGACCCCATGGACTGCTGCCTGCCAGGCTCCTCTGTCCTTGGGATTCTTCAGGCAAAAATACTAGAGTGGGTTGCCGTGCCCACTTCCATGGGATCTTCCCAACCCAGCGACTGAACCCATGTCTCTTGCGTCTCTTGCATTGCAGGAGGATTCTTTACCACTGAGCCACCGGGGAAGCCATAAAGTCATATACCACCATTATAGTATCATACAGAGCTTTTTCACTGCCCCTAAAAGTTATCTGTGCTCTGCCTTTTCATCCCTCCTCTCCTACCCCTGGCGCCCATCTTTTTACTGTTCCCATAGTTTTGTCTTTTCCAGAATGTCATTAAGTTGGAATCAAACTGTGTGTAGCCTTTTCAGGTTGGCTTCTTCACTTAGTAATATGCATTAAGCTCCCTCCATGTCTCTTCATGGCTTGATAATTTTAAAAAAATATTTATTTTATTTTTAATTATTTATTTGGCTGTGCCTGTGTTGTTGTTGCTGTCTTAGTTGTGGCCACTTGGAATCTTTGACCTTCACTGTGGCATGCAGCATGTGAATTCTTGGTTGTGGCATTTGCGATCTGGTTCCCTGACCAGGGACTGAACCCAGGTCCCCTACACTGGCAGCTCAAAGCTTAGCCATGAGACCACCAGGGAAGTCCCACTGATAAATTATTTCTTGAGTGCAAAAATCTTCCATTGCCTGGGTGTACAACAGTTGATTTATTCACTTGCTAAATGACATCTTGGTTGATTCTAAGTTTGGGCAATCATGAATAAAGCTGCTATAAACACTCATATGCAGGTTTTTGTGTGGACATAAGGTTTCAGCTCCTTTGGGTAAATACCAAGGAGCACAGTTGCCGGATTGAATAGTAAGAGTATGTTTAGTTTTGTAGAAAACTGTCAAATCATCTTCCAAAATAGCTCTACCATTTTGCATTTCCACCTGCAAAGAATTTGGGTTCCTGTTGCTCCACGTCCTCACCAGCATTTGGCATCAGTGTTCTGGATTTTGACCATTCTAACATTGTCGGCGCGTAGCGGTATTCACTATTATTTTAATTTGCATCTCTGTGATAATGACGTGCATATTTTTGTATGTTTGACTGTAGTCTGCATATTTGTCTTTGGTGAAGTGTCTGTTAAGGTTTTTAATCCCTTGTTTTGATTGGATTGTTTGTCTTCTTATTGCTGAGTTTTAAGAGTTCTTTGTAAATTTTGCTTAGCAGGATTTTTCACAAGTGCCCTTGCAAGTATTATCTTCCAACCTGTGACTCGTTTTCTTATTCGATGTCCTTCATATACAGTTTTTAAGTTTAATGGACTTCAGTTTATCAATTATTTCTTTCAGGTGTGTCCCTTAGGTGTAATACCTAAAACGCCATCACTGTACATTTCGTTTTATATTTGAAAAGGCATTGTATTTACAAAATAAGAGAAATGTGAAAGTGGGGCTGCCCTGTACAATCTGTGATGAGTTTCAGGGCACAGGTGTCTGTTGATCTCATCAGCATCAGTCCATCACCTCCCAGAAACCCTGATTTCCATTTGGTAAGCCCTGTATCTCTATGAAAGTTGACACCACCAGCTTTAGAAACAGAACATGTGATCTAGCGAATCAATGGACCCAGGCCTTGGCCACAGTTATTGGTTCTATGCTAAGTCACTTCAGTCGTGTCCAACTCTGTGCGACCCCATAGACGGCAGCCCACCAGGCTCCCCTGTCCCTGGGATTCTCCAGGCAAGAACACTGGAGTGGGTTGCCATTTCCTTCTCCAATGCATGAAAGTGAAAAGTGAAAGTGAAGTTGCTCAGTCGTGTCTGACTCTTAGCGACCCCATGGACTGCAGGCTACCAGGCTCCTCCGTCCACGGGATTTTCCAAGCAAGAGTACTGGAGTGGGGTGCCATTGCCTTCTCTGACAGTTATTGGTTCAGTGTTGGGCAAATGGCTAAAGCCAGTGTGAGCAGAGTGAAGCTCAGGACTCTAGTTTAAAAATCTGTGACAAACACATCCTCTTTTCCTCACAGGCAGTATGATTTATCTCTATGAGGAATAAAGGTGCTACAGCCAATTTTTGCTACCTGGAAGGTAGCCATCCTCAAGACAATATACAGACAGAACAGATCAGTGCTGAGAAAATGTTAGAAAACAGAAAGGAGCCCTAATGAGATTAGAGCCTCTGGAACAAATTGTGCCTGGAGACTGTTCTCAAGCTGGACGTTGGGGTTACGTGATCTGATAAATTTACTCTATCAGTTAGGGTCTAGTCAGGGAAAGAGAAACCACAGCAGATATTTCAAAACACAGGGGCTTAATAAAAGAATTTGTTACACAAGTGCGAGATCAAAAAGAGGATGCTGAGGTAACCCAGAGATTAGTAATACCTGAGGTCAGCAGAAAAGGGGCAGAGGGCGGTTAGCAGAGCTTATGACCTTGGAAGTCGGTCTCACGAGACTGATACTGGGCTCCAGGGGGGCAGCTGCGTGGCTTGCAGTCAGACCCTTGAAGTCCTCAGACCACTGAGGAGAGCGAGAGATTTGACAGGTGCTCACATCCCCAAGGAGGTGCCAGGGGCTGTCTGATGCCCAGTGGATGGGGAAGCCCTTCCCCAGGTGCCATGGCTGATGGGAGGCTCTGGACTCCCTACAGGGACATGTGAGGGGCCTCGGGGAGTATCAAAAGGGGTTGGGAAGTGGAGCCCACTGTCTACTCTTGCTGGAGAGACACTAACAGGAACTGAAAGTCAGAAATGAAATTCTCCTTCTTTTCTCTCACCTCCCAATATTCCTCTAATGCTTCCTATCGGCAGAACTTCACAGAGAGCCAGCTGTCATCAGAGTCTGTGAAAAGTGGTTTGTAGGGACCCTTCCAGCATCACAAAGCAAAAAGCAGATGAGAGCAGAAAGATAAGAAAGATAAGGCGTGATGGTGGATATGTGAAGGTGGACCACACCGGCACTGCATAGGTAGAAGGTCGTCTCCTCTCTCTCTCTGACTCCGACGTATTGTGGACCAAACCTTGGCAGAAAATACTTAAAGAAAAATAAACTCATGCCTTCGGCAGTTAGCGGAGCATCTGCCCTCCTTCTGAGTCACCACCATACTGTTTGTTCACTTCCCCTGCTTGGAACCCCCTCTCTCCACTTCCTGTTCTCATTCAGCAAGCACGCGTTGAACACCTACTGTGTGCTGAGCACAGGAAGTACAAGATGAGAAGGAAATAAACCTGACCCCCTGCTCTAGGGGGCCCTCCCTTCTCTTTCCCAAATGCCCCTCCTTCCAGAAAGCTTCCCACATGTCTCTCCCAGCACTCCAGCAAAATCCCACAGCCTCTGCCTGGGTCTCCGCATGGCTGCAAGTGATTATCTACAAGTATGTGTGTATACGGACCTGTCATCTTGCTTTTAATGAGTGCTTTATTTTTGTTGGTCCCATCTTCCCCCTGCAGCGCATAAGAAATTTGAAGGTCAGGTTTCTGTTTCCTCCACTGCTCATAACTATGTGAAACGTGCAGGCGACTGTGCTCAAAAGGGGAGAAATCCAACCAGGGTTTCCAGAGCCACAGAGCAGCATTTCCAGTGCCTGGGAAGATGCAGGATGAGTTCCTCACACCCACTCTGTGTGGTCCCAACATCCCGATTACACTGGTTCTGTTGTGAGCAGTCCTGTCACTCTCCCCTTCCACTGCAGGAATGAAGGCTTAGGTGGCTGTCATTTACCTAAGGGCTCACAGATGGTACATCACAGAAGCCACACTCCAGCATCTGCTCCTGCCTCTGTGGGTCCACATCTGGATTCACAGTGCCACTGACCTTAATGGGTATGGGTGTGTGGTTACATGGGCTTCCCTGGTGGCTCAAAGGTAAAGAATCTGCCTGCAATCCAGGAGCCTCAGGAGATGCTGGTTCGATCCGTAGGTCGGGAAGATCCCCTGGAGGAGGGCATGGCAACCCATTCCAATATCCTTGCCTGGAGAATCCCATGGACAGAGGAGCCTGGTGGGCTATAGTCCATAGGGTTGCAAAGAGTTGGACATGACTGAAGCAACTTAGCATACATGTATGCATGTGTTGCTACATATTCACCCAAGGCTTACTCTGTGCTGGGTGCTGCAGCTTTCCAAGACCTACTGGTAGGTTTTACTACTATTCCCAGTTTTATAGAGGAAACCAAGGTTTTCAATGGGTAAGTTAAACAGTTTATGTAACCTGTAACTGGGAAAGCTGAACCTCAAATCTAGGTCTTTCTAATACCAAAGGGCATGTTTTAATTGCTATGCCATCCTGCCCATAACTGTGACTTAAAATGATGATTCAACTTCTAGAACTCACTTCTCTGTGCTGATGTAGCCAGGCTCTGGAGTTCAAGCACCAGAGTTAAATTGCAGCTCCACAGCTCTGGGCAAGAAGCATCACCTGACTAGGCCTGTTCCTTCCTCTGTACCATGAGCATTAAACAAACAACAGAAAAGCAGCGCCAACTTCATAGGTTTGTTTGAGGATTATATGAAAGAGAAAAAATACACGTGTGCTTTCCACAATGCCTGGCACAAGGCTTATTTTCATAGGCAATAATTTTTACTCCCGGCCTCATCCAATTGGTTTGGCTGGCAGCTTCCTTAGTAAAACCATGCTCATCAGACTATTGTTTGCACTGAAAGGCCTGAGTCCGAGGAGCCTCTGATACTCCCAGAAGCTTGTACATAGAACTATCCCAACAGCTGCTGGGGAAAGCCTGTGCGTGCAGCCGGCCTGCAAACCCCAGGCCTTGTTGATGTCCTGTCTTAGCCGGCCCGCTCAGCTGCTCCACACATGCTCCATAAATGGGAGTCATTAGCGGTGAGCCCCATAAACACCCCCTCCCAGCCCTGCTGAGCGCGTGTGCTGGCTGTGTGGCAACCGCTCGGTCAAGCTCATCAGCCCAGATATGAAACAGCTATCAGTGTGTGTACAAACCAGCATGCCCTAAAAAGAGCCTTCCCGGGGCCAAGCGGGGGCGGCTTCTCCTGGCGCCTTGCACAAACTCTGCTCTCACTCATCTCCCCATAAAGGACCAGTTAGTTCAGACGAATAATCACAGCCATTTGGCTCAGGCTCCTCCACGGGGACATTTGAAAGTGATGATCTTCTTTGCATTTAATAAAACTTCTTTATTAGTTTCCCCATCCCCCAAGTTAATTGAGGGAGCAGATTTGAAACAAGGGGGCTGATGGTCTTGGGTTTGCCAAGCTGAACCGATTCTGTTGCAAGCACATACAAATGCTTTGTGCACGTCCAAGTGGCTGAGGTGAAAAGCACAGGAGCTGGGAGCTGTGTCACAACACGCTCTTGTTCACTCTCAACAGGTTCTGGGTTCTGGTGGAACCTAGGCTGTGGAAAGAGCCACAGCAGGCACGAAGCTTATGCTACACTGGGGTGGGGAAAGGGACATGGAAGCAAGAGGAAGTTGGTCTCTCAGTGGAAGGATTTCAAGCGCATCAGAGAAGTGAAGGTTAATAGCTCTGATGCAACCTTAGAGACCAGATCTGTCCTAAGAAGAAGATAGAATCAGATGTATTTAGCAAGTGTTTCCTTAGGTACATGGATGACTTCAGAAGCTCTGTAGTCCTCTCGGTTTTCCATTTGCAAAATGGAAATAGGGATAGAAGATCAGGTGTTGGAGGCAGCAGGGTATCAGGCTGGGCTGACACTTGAGGCACAAAGAAAGACATAGTCATTGTCCGTCTTTCCCTGGAGGGTATTTCTAGGGGTGGGGAAAGCCCCCAGTGTGGAGTGTGGTGAATGGTCTTTGGGGAAACCATGGCTCAGCAGGAAACCAGTCCTGATCTTGAGGCCAAGCCCCCAAGACTCCCTGGCCCTCCGCCAAGAGTGGGAGGGAGAGGGGGAATCCAGAGTTCAGGAGCAGAAAGAGGAAGAGAGAGAGACGGGGCTCAAGGACAAGGCGGAACAGAGAGGAGGCAACTGGCCAGCTCTGGAGGGTGGGGCAGCAGCTAGGCAGGCAGGAGGGTCTGCAGGACCGCCTCCCCAGCAGTAGGAGCCCCAGGGCCTGTGCGTTCAGCCCAGCCGCTGAGGGACAGGATGGGGCACTGCTGGTTTTCCTGAGGCTCGTGGAGATTTAGGGCTCTGTCTGCTGGTCACTTACATGGCCATGAACATCAGCCCCACTGGAACCTCCCAGAATCCCAGGCAGACACCACCAACTGAGGCTGGGTCCATGTCACCTAAGAGGTGGAAGTTTTCTATCTCAGGCCTTTGTCCCAGAGCAGCTTCCTGCCTCTTCTTGATCTCTTTTTGGGAGTCTGGTTGATGGGTAAAAGATGGAACTGACAGGAAGGGCACCCAGGAAGGAAGCAGGTGCTACAGAGAGAAATGGACAGGCAGGGGTCTCCATCGTCACTTTGCCAACTTTGGAGCCTAGAGGCTAACGACAGATACATCAGACATGGCCCCCTGGATAGACCCAGATACTGGGGACAGACCAATAACGGGGAGCTCCACAGTGACTGGCTAGAGCACAGGCCCCAGCCCCTGAGCCCTGCCTGGCAAGCACCCACAGCACTTCCCCCATCTCCTGCTGGTTCCCTGGGTGGCCCTGGTGGGTGCTGAGGCTAGGACCACCCCCCGCCCCCTTCTCTGCCCCTTCCTCCTCCTGCCCATATTTAGAGAGCTTCTTAGGCTGCTGCTGCTGCTGCTAAGTCACTTCAGTCGTGTCCGACTCTGTGGCTGACAATGACCCAAACCTGAATGCTGTCTCTCTGCAGAGGGAACTCGTTATACGGCCTCAGTCCCCTTTAAGAACGTGTGCATTTCTCTGTCCAGACAACACACTGCTCTAGCGTCCAGGCAAGAACCTTCTTTGCAAATTCTTGACAACACCGTTTTTTATTTTATCCGTCTCCAGCTCCCCTTATATTTCAGACCACTGAAATGTGCCTAAAAGGATTTGTCGTTCCTCCTGAGCCTTTATGACTTTGCTCTTTCTGTCTGCCCTACTGCCAGAGTCCTGTGTGAAATGTTAATAACCTTAGAAACAAATCTGAGGAGTCTCCGGGAAGTGCTAGGCTGTTACCTCCTGAAAATGCAGATGGAATTTCCCCCTCCCTACAGACCCCTGACATTTCTAAAGTTTGTTTCATTCCCTTCATCACACCACTCACCCCTCTGGCTTTATGTCTTGTTTATTATCCCTTTAAATTACATACCCTCTTAAGAGAGAGAAAGAAAGTTCGCCATAGACAACAAAGAAAGTTAAGGCCTTTTAAAGTACATTTATGGAGGCTTTTCATGAACTTTACAAACGGAGTAAAAAACAAGTGTGAAAGGATTTTTCAAGGAAGGAACATGCTTTTGCAATTTGCTGGAAGTTTTCCCTTGTGTTCCAGAAAAGCGGCCTCCCCATTACTCACCAGGGAGGCACGCAGGCCAGGGAGGAAGGGGAATCGGGGAATAAAAACAGGCCTTCCCCCTGTCCATGTGCAAATAGCACTTAATAATCAAATTGAAAAAACACACAAATGAAATTAAAACGTTTTCCAAATGGGCTGCAGCCCTGAGGCCAGACTCCGTGGGGCCATGGCCGGCAGAATTTGTATCTTTGCCTTACGAATTTGTATCTTTTCCTTAATTGGGCTCCAGGCAGAGCGGCTGTTAGAAAAGCCAGATTCTGGTGTCAACAGGAGGTAGGACGCGGCCAGTGGAGGCAGAGAGAGGCCACTGGGAACAGCACCCTGGCCTCTCTGTGTTTGTCTCTTCCTGGGGCATCACCTATTACCTGGGACTCAGTTCCTAAACCTGCTCAGACCTCTCCCCTACGGCAAGAACCCTCCTTGACCCTGTTTGCACCAGCTTACTGGCTCATTCACTCACTCAGTCGCATTAGCACAGGGCTTTTACACCAATTTTAAAGCAAAAACAAAAAAAACCCAAAAGCCAAAAACATCTCTTGACCCCCTTCCCCTTTGGCTGTGACGTCATCCAAGGACTCCTGTTTCGATGGTCTGTACCCTTTCTGTCCAATTATTCCCTTCTGGGTCCCTCCTGTGCCCCATCTGATCTGTTGTATTCGTGTGTCACTCCGCCAGAACTACCCTCCAAGTTCAAGGTTAGTGGTCCCTCTGTCCATATGTGGATAAACCCAGGTCTCAGGCCTCATCTTTGATCCACCAGCAGCAGGGGTGGCACCCCTCCTGCTGGAGACACTGTCCTCACTTGGCTCGACCCTACCTCTTTCTCTGGGCTTTTCTCCTCCATGGCCAATCCTTCAGAGCCACCTTGGCTGGTCCCTCTTTCTTCCCTGCCCTCTTATATCGGAGTACCTCAATGTGCTTTTGAACCTTCCCTTTATGATCATTCCCTTGGTGACCTCATTCAGTCTCCTGGCTTTGAAATTATCTGGTATGCTGATGACTCCTGCTTTTTTATCTCTTTTCCCAGATTCTCTCCCGAATTTCAGACTTGTGTACCCAAGTCCCTACTCAACACCTCCACTTGGATATCAAATAGACATTTCAAGGTTAACATGTGGAAAATAGATTCAAATCCAGAGTCTTTGCAGAGAGTCTATACATTCTTCTGTCCTTACAACTTTTTCACCCCTCTCTAGGCACACTGGGCTCCTTGCTGTTCCTTGAAAAAGCCAGACAGGGCCCCCTCTAGGGCTTTTGCATTGAATGTTTCCTCTCCTTGAAAGGCTCTTCTTCCAGATATCCACACAGTTAACTTTAGAGTGTTTAAAAATGTTTTCCTGAACCAGGATCCAATCAGATGCATGGCTGTGGTTGAATTTCTTTAGCCTCTTTAGATCTAGAACATCCTCAACAACTAAAAAAAAAATGATACTGATTTTTTTTTTTAAGAAACTATCGCGACCATCTCCTTGAGTGTCCCATGCTATTCAGCAGCCTGGCCATCTCCACATCATGTCATTTAACCTGTTCTTCTATTCCCTGTGAACATGGCCTCTTTTCAGTCCTTCTCAAGCCAGTGAATGTCTGGGTATGGGCAAAGTTTCAAGTGTGGGTGAGAGACCGAGCAGCTAAATTTAGTCCAGTTAGTGAAGTTTTGTATTTAAGGAGGTGGGACTTTACATTAGGCATAGTGGAAAGTTAACAGAGGTTTAAGCAGGCAAGAACCAAGGTGTTATAGGAAAGTTTTAACTTTTGGAAGCTGAAAAGGCTCTGAAGAGGTGAAAGGTTAAGGAAGAGGCTCCTGCAGTAGCCTTTTTATAAGATTTGACGAGAGCTGGAACTTGCCATGGAGATGAAGAGGAGGTGGGAGCATCAAGAGATGACTTTGAATTGACAGAAACATATGTCCATAGAATTAAGTGTGAAGTTGGGGATGATGGGAATCTGAGGACACGTCTGAGGCTTCTGGTTTGGGTTACTGAGTAGACAGTGTGAACAGCCACTAGCGTAAGGATTTCAGAAAGAAAAATGTGTTTTCTGTGGAAGAATACACATCTGAGGCCTGTTTAAGTTTGAAACGCCCTTGTATTTAGTGCCATGTGATCATGTTATGTCTTTCACGGTGCTGTTCTTGTCTCTAAAGCTATATTTTTTTAAAACACTATTTATTTTTTGTTCTGCTGGGTCTTCACTGTTGCTCTGGTTTTTCTTTTCTAATCGTGCTAAGCAGGGGCAACTCTCTAGCTGCGGTACCTGGGCTTCTCATTGTGGTGGCTTCTCTTGTCACAGAGTGCAGGATCTAAGGCACTCTGGCTTCAGTAGCTGCAGTTCCAGGCGCTAGAGCACAGGCTAAATAGTTGTGGTGCTCAGGTTTACTTGTTCCTCGGCATGTGGGATTTTCCCAGGCCAGGGATCGAACTGGTGTCTTCTGCGCTGGCAGGTGGATTCTTTACACTGAGCCACCAGGGAAGCCCTAAAGCTAGATTTTTAAGCACACAGATCTGCTGCATTCATTCATTCACTCGTTCATTCATTCAAGAAGCATTTATTGAGTACATTTGCATTGCTTATTCACTTATTCAATCTTCACCTCTATCCCACTCCAATATCAAAAATAAGCAGTAAATCTGGACATGGAACACTTACATGGAATTCTGCTATTAGGTTTTTTTCCCCATTGTATACCTTCTCTACCTGAAGAAGGCAAGCAAGAAGGACAATAGGCTTTCTCTGTGCCCGGATCTCATTTAAATTCTCCCAATAACCCTGTGAGATGAGTACTGTTATGATTTTTCAGGGAGGAGAAGATTATAAAGAGGCAGCTGGAGATGTGGGGGATGATGGACATTTTCGTTGTGATTGTAATAACTGTTTAACTGGTGTATACATATATACAAGTTAAAACTTACCAAACTAAACACTAAACTTGGAAAGCTTACTGCATGACAGTTATACCACAATAAAGATGTTTTATAGAATTTTTGGTCAATAACCACAAAGTAGCTTTTGATAGGTGTCACTTGCTGAGGAGAAGTCAATAATTTAGTTACAAACAAACAAAAATATGTTTCTCTGGGTTTCCTTTCATTTTTTTTCTTACCCTTCGACCTCAGTTTCTCATTTTTTGGTGGCTACCTTCTCCCTGCTACCTTCTCCAGAATGGCTTTGGTTCAAACAGAGCTGGGTTTTGTTTGTTTGCTTCAGGTATAATTTACAGAGATCAAGTTTACCCTCTTTAGTGTACAGTCTTGTGTGTGTTGACAAACACATATATGCATGTAACCACCACCACAATAAAGACAGAAAGCATTTCCACCCTTCTTCAAATTCCTTGTGCTGCTTAGAAGTCACTCGCCTTTCTTCAGCCTCAGCTCCTGGTGGCCACTGATGTATTTCTTTCCTCTATTAGTGTTGCCCTTTCCAGAATGTGGTATGATGGAATTACACAGCATGGAGCCTTTGGAGTCTGCTTCTTCCACTTGGTCAGACCTTCTTCACCCCACCACTGATGACACCGGGGCCCCATCACTCCTTGTTGTGGGCCATCCTGTACACAGTAGGGTGTTTAGCAGCATTCCTGGCCTCCACCCATTAGATGCCAATAGCATCACGCGCGCCCCGCCCCCCAACTGTCATATCAAAAATATCTTCAGATATTGCCAGATGTCCCCTGGTGGTGGGTGGGGAGAGGTCAAAATCATCCCTGGTTGAGAACCACCGATCTAGAATAATGCATTTAGATCACGTGTGTTATTGCATATAAGGTTTACTATAGCCCGACAGGCTTCTCTGTCCATGGGATTTCCCAGGCAGGAATACTGAAGTGGGTTGCCATTTACTCCTCCAGGGGATCTTTTCGACCCAGGGATTGAACCCATATCTCTTGCGGCTCTTGCATTGGCAGGTGGACTCTCTACCACTGAGCCGCCTGGGAAGCCCTTTACTTAAAGAATCGTAACTATTGATACTACCACATATTGTCTGTGCAAAATAGGACCACGCAGAAGGAACTCGAAAGAATGAATGGACACAGACCCAAACTATGGTTGGAAGCGGCCTCTCTGAGAAGAAGAATGAGACTGTATGGAGACAGAAGTTTCATTTTCTTCTGAAAGCATTTCTTCCTCTAAACAGACACTTGAATTGTGGTAGTCAACTGGTCTCAATCCTAATGAGGAGGTGTTGGCCAAAATATCCACTGCTACTGAACTTCCCAGGACTCAGCCACAGTCAGGAATCAACAACAGGAAAGAGAGCACGACAAGTGACTGTGAAGGGCGCTGCCCTCACCCACAGGCAAGTTGAGCAAATCTATCCATCTCTAGGTGTCTCACATATCAAACAAGGATTATGGCACCAGTAGGACGGTTAGCACTGCAATGAGGAAGTGTTGGGAGGTGAAGAAAGCCAGCAAGTTCCCTCTTCTGTGAGCGGCGGGGCGGCACGGACATCTCACCACACTGGTTTCCACTGTTTGCTTGTTGGCTGGCTCGTGCATGCTTCATGCTGTCTGTCCACTAATGGCCTGCACCTACTTAATTGCGTGTGGCCACACATCTGTGGTGGTGAGTGGCTGTCAATGCACTTAAAGGGTAGGGGAGGGGTTTCGACAGGGAAGTGTTCTCCAAAATTCTGGAGAGGGAACTGGGGAGTGCAAAATGCCCTGGGCTTGGCCAGACACAGTGCCCTGGGGGTCTGTGCTGATTGGATAGGGGCACAGAGGTTTCTGTTTAGAAGAAAAACACTTCTAGGGAAAGCAGGCATGGATTTGGCCTTTCCATTTCCTTCTGGAGAATGCTGTTTATAATAATAACCTTCGCAGGATTGGGCAAAGCTGCATTTGTTGACTGAGTAAGTAAATAAGTGAACACATTTAGTAAACATCTGGCCCAAGGCGAAACTGGGAAACAGATAAAGCTGGTCATGGGTGCTTCCAGATTCTATGTTCAACTCTTTTCTTGCTTTTTAATAAGTTCAACAAATATTGAATGAGCAACTCCTAGGCTCCAGGCCCTGTGCTGTGGGGTAAGAGGGCAGAAGTGTATATGTTTAAAGCCATCCTTACAATTTTATTTGTCAATCATACCTTGGTGACGCTGGAAGAAACGGAGTGCTGGAATGATAAAACACAGCCTTTACCCTCAAGTAGCTCACCATTGTGTCCTGCGACAGATGGAGACAGCTGGGGACAGCTGGGTCTCTGTAGGATGAGTGAACAATAGAGGCATGGAGGCAGCCACCATCATGCTTGCTTTGTCATGCCACATGGGCGAGACTTTTAGTTCTCAGATGCTAGATCCCAGATGAATTCATGCAACACCTAGTATATGTAGGACACTGTTCTTTAACTGGGTAGATAGCAATGGACTGAAAAAGGATAAAAATAAAATCTCTGTTCTTGGGGGTCCTGTGGGGTGAGGCCCACAATACAAAAATAATTAGGCAAATTATACAGTAGATCGTATAGAGAAATACAAGGCAAGCAAGAGAAACAGGGGACAGGGCTGCACTTTCATGGGGTAGTCAGGGAAGGACTCATATTTGAACAAACACCAGAAAGAGCTGAAAGGTCAGTTATCTCTGGAAGGAACATGGCAAGCAGAAAAATTAGCAACTTCAAAGATCCTGGGGTAGAGGTGTAGCATTTGAGGGATCATGGACAGTAGGGCCAGGCTAAGTGTAGAGCAAGCTGAGAGGAAAGCAGGAGGCAAGGTCCAGCTGGGAAGCCAAATGCGCAGAACTTGGCAGGTTATGGGGAACACTTCAGTTTTTAATCTATGTGTGATGGTATATGCTATCGTCTGAATATTTGTGTCCACCCCTGCATCCTCCCATCTCCCGCCCCTGCCACCAAGCTATTCAGATCCATATTAATGCTAAGACTCTACAGGGTTGGCCTGCCGGGGCAGTGAGTCTCATGTTGGCATCACCCAAACTCTCAGCTAAAATGCATCTTTGTGTGCACATGGAAAATTCCTTTCCCAAGGCGATGCCCAGTGCCAAAGTTTGTGTTCTCAACCACAATGCTAAATGACCTCCAGATCCCTGGTCTCTATCACCTCCAAGGTTAACCTTCCCGTACAGCCATCTTACAACAATAGCAGTCCTGGGAAAACAAGAGAGGAGCATGAAATAGCCCAGTGGGTATCATGATTTTCAGATACCCCATGAACTCAGTCTTAGGACCACTCAGCATGAGATGGCACTCTTTGGTCCTCAAAGGTATACTAGAAACCTTGGAAATAAATAACCACTTGTTCAAATCTCTTAGGGAAAATTAAAAATGGTGCCAAGACAAGAAATAAAGGGTCATTTATATATATATTGAGAGGCAACATGGTAAGAGAAGGGCATGGGCTTTGGTGTCAGATAAACATGACTTACCATCCTGACCTTACTGCTTATTTTCTGTGCAAGCTGAGGCCAAAGACAAAAGCTCCGTGCACCTCAATTTTCTCACTTGGAGATGAAATTAGGACCTACTTGCAGGGTTGCCGCAGGAGAGATTTAATTAAGTACAGAGTATGTGACACATTCAGTTCGGTTCAGTTCAGTTCAGTTGCTCAGTCGTGTCCAACTCTTTGCGACCCCATGAATCGCAGCACGCCAGGCCTCCCTGTCCATCACCAACTCCCGGAGTTCACTCAGACTCACGTCCATCGAGCCAGTGATGCCATCCAGCCATCTCATCCTCTGTCGTCCCCTTTTCCTCCTGCCCCCAATCCCTCCCAGCATCAGATTCTTTTCCAATGAGTCAACTCTTCGCATGAGGTGGCCAAAGTACTGGAGTTTCAGCTTTAGCATCATTCCTTCCAAAGAAATCCCAGGGCTGAGCTCCTTCAGAATGGACTGGTTGGTAATGGTGCTTAATAAAGAAAAATTTCACTATTCCTCGAGCACTGTTGTAAAAGCTGGGGTCATACAAAGTGAGCACATGGTTGTGCATGTGTGCACATGTGTGTACATGTGTGTGTGCACGTGTGGTCCCAGCTCAAAGCTCTTCAGATTCACCCGTGTATGACTGCCTGTGCCTGGTAAAGACGTGGGTGAACGTCCAGGAGCAGATCTGTGAAAGGATATTTGGGTAGAAAGAGACTATGGGGACAGTTTGGTCAGATGTTCCTAGGTGGGGCCAGGGGGAGTCAGCCTTGGACAGTGTTGCCTGACCTGGTCCCAGAGATGTGAGTTTGAGGAGGGGCTGCAGGAAGATGATGGTTGAGTTACTTTTATGAGATTCTAAGGCTCCCTGGTGTTGCTCACCCCCAGGGTGCATCATTGACACCTATTTGGCTCTCTCTTACTCCATCATGTGTATAACCAATTCCATTTGTTGTGGAAACTAAAGGTGGTGTGTCTGTTTTCCTGCTTAGATTCTATAGTTACACCGCCATCTTTGCCGGAGACTGGGATAGCCTAAGGAATCTCAGGTTGTATGTATTTGAATATATATGTAAATATGGAGGAAGAGGATGTAAGAAAATTTCATGAGATGCTAAAAATGACCCTCACTTGAGTTATTCGATTCTTACTAACAGTCCAAGCATCTCCCTACACCAACATCCCCAGGAAATGGCATGCTTGTTCCAAAAACCCAGCAAGATCCTTCTGTGATCGTTCTTTCCTCAGCTTGAGCTCATCTGGACTCTGACTCGCATGGTTTGCATCCCACTGAGGTTAGGGTATTCGATTCCATTTCAGATTTACTTCCTTCTTGTGGGTAGACAGTTACAGTAATGGCTCCCAACAGAGCCAGGGCTCCCTCCCTCTATCCACACCCTGGTGTCGTCCCCTCCCACATGGACTCAGAGCTTGGCCACGCGACTTGCCTTTGCTAATGGGACAGCAAATGTAACACAGAGACTGGAAAATGGTTGTGAGTTGTCTTTCCCTCTCTCCGACCGCTTTTGGAACCATGTAAAGAAGCAGAGGCTGGTTTCTGGGGACACACAGTCCAGCCAACAACCAGCCTCCTTGCCTAGAAAAGTGAGTAAAGCCACCCAACCCCATTTTGAGATGCCAAACAACTGCAGTCAGATAACCCTAGGTGAAATGAACAGAAGAACCACTCCGATGAGCCCAACCAAACTGCTGACTGCCCCCACCCCGAACCATGAGTGCATAAAATGGTGTTTGTTTTCAGCCACTGTGTTTGGGGGTAGAATGTTATGCAGCAGAGGCTAACACACACAGTTTTCTCTCTACCTTTTGTCCTTTTCTACCAGGTGGCTTAGATGGTAAAGAATCTGGCTGCAGTGTGGGAGACCTGGGTTCGATCCCTGGGTCTGGAAGACCCCCTGGAGGAGGGCATGGCAACCCACTTTCCTGGAGAATTCCATGAACAGAGGCTACAGTCCACGGTCTCTCAAAGAGTTGGACACAACCGAGCAACTAACATTTTCACGTCTTTTACCAGCTTGCAATTGCGTTCACCCTGTTAACCATTCCTTCCGCAGGACACTGACCTCTGCCCCTCACAGGCACCTCAGCTGTTTCCTCACCAAGGGGAAATTTGTGCTGTGCCCAGAAGCATGGGTTCCATCAACAAAGTTCCAATAGCTGTCCCTGTACGGCTTCCCCTGAAGAGTTAAGCTCTGACTTCATTGCATGCAAAGTTTCCCTTTTTTTTTTTTTTTGGAAAAAAATGTGGTTTTGCTTCCAAATGATGTTCCAAATGTCTCTGGCTCACCAAGAAGTAATCCCTCAGCTGGAAAACACAGCAACGCTGCTATTTTAGTATGGCATCAGGCCTCTGGCTTCTTGATTCTGCCAGGGCTGCCGATGCTTCTTGATGGAAAACTAAATCAACGGCCTAAGATACAGAGACTTGTCCCAAAGGGATATTTCAGAAAGGAGAGGCCCTCTGTTTTCTTTCCATTTCTGCTTCTTTCTATCCAAGTCCTCCCTCCTCCAGCTAAAGAGGGGTCTTCTTCCTCGGGGGCAACTGAACTTCTAACCTGCTTAAGTGGAGGCCCATCTGTTGTCCCTGACCCTTTGGCTTCTCCCCACACTCGTTCTAATTGTTCTCTGATGAAGGGTGAACGTAAGCCTATGTAACACTCCAAAAATGCATGGCTGGCCGACCAAACATTAACAAGAGAGACAGCTATGAGAAAACAATATGCCTGTTTGCTCAACCTCCCTTTCTGCAGGCAGACTACTTCTGGAAACTTTCCCATCTCCAAGGGAAGAGGTGCTTTGCTAATCCTGCTAAGTGTCAAAATGGATGGCGTTTGAACAGCTTTCTCCAGCTAGCTGTCCCTTGGTGGAAACTCCTGTGAATGCTGTGCAGAAAGTGTCTCCCCTGAACCCAGTAAAGGCAGCAGTTTAAGGAGGGGTCACATCTTATGAAAATAGTTGCCTTTTCTAAAGCCCTGCTCTTCCCTGAAAGAGATTAGCTGGGCAAAGGTCACTGGGAGAAGCAGTGGCTCAGAGGCCACCTCAGGTACTGAGGATGACTCACAGACCACAGAGAAAGGGACTGGGGCTTGGAGTGAGACCAGCAGGATGGGGCCCAGCCTAGTGGTCCAAATGTCAGCCGTGACCACCTCTCGGGAAATGCACATGGGATCCAAGGTTCCTAGGCCTCACTAGTCTGGGTCAGAGAAGGCTCACGGTGATAGTCACAGACCTGGCACTCCTTGCTTTTCTCTTTCTCCACCCAAATTTCTAGGAGCACTCTCTTCTGTTTCACATCCTCAGGGAAGCCTTCCTCCCTCCCACCAAGATCATTCCTGAAACTTGCTTATCCATCTCTCCCTCCTTTGTGCCCCTACTTTGTCCTGGAACTTCCCCATAGAGAACTTCTACCCACTTGATTATGTTTACTTGTTTTCAGGGTTCACTCAGGCCTCCTACAGAGAGGGAATACAGTGTTGTATTTACTCCATATCCCCGGCTGCCAACCCAACATGTGCACTTAGTAGGCACACAGTACTGAGCGGATAAGTGATCCTTCTCATTTCCCATTGAACATGGAGAAGGCGGCATGCCCAAGGTCACCCAGTGGCTGAGTGCCTGAGTCTGGATGTGGACCCTGGTTTGTCTTAATCTAAGTCTGTGATATGCCGATACTGCACCTGGCCTCCCCAGTTAGTGATCCCTGCCCATCACACCCCCACACACATACAGACACAGACACACAGAGGTCACAGGAGAGCATGGGCAGATTTACAGGGTGTCAGAGATGAAGCTGATTTAAGGCATCATGGACACCAACTCAATTATTTAACAACTGAGGAAACTGAACTAAAGAAATCAAATTGTTTGTGTGAGTCGATATGCTTTGACCTACTTTAGGTCAAATTAAAAATGAAATTAAAAGACACTTGATCCTTGGAAGAAAAGTTATGACCAAGCTAGACAGCATATTAAAAAGCAGAGACATTACTTTGCCAACAAAGGTCTGTCTAGTCAAAGCAATGGTTTTTCCAGTAGTCATGTATGGATTTGAGAGTTGGACCATAAGGAAAGCTGAGCACCGAAGAATTGATGCTTTTAACCTATGGTGTTGGAGAAGACTCTTGAGAGTCCCTTGGACTGCAAGGAGATCCAACCAGTCCATCCTAAAGGAAATCAGTCCTGAATGTTCATTGGAAGGACTGATGCTGAAGTTGAAATTCCAATACTTTGGCCACCTGATGTGAAGAACTGACTCATTGGAAAAGACCCTGATGCTGGGAAAGATTGAAGACGGGAGGAGAAGGGGACAACAGAGGAGGAGATGGTTGGATGGCATCAACGACTCAATGGACATGAGTTTGAGTAAGCTTTGGGAGTTGGTGATGGACAGGGAGGCCTGGTGTGTTGCAGTCCATGAGGTTGCAAAGAGTTGGACACGACTGAGTGACTGAACTGATCTGAACTGAACTGACCTACTTTAAAATTTGGTCTAGAGCTATTCCTGGTCAATAATCATATTCCATTTAATTTCACCTAGAGCTCCATGGAAGATACATGACTGAGTGATCAACAGTTCCTGCCTTGAGAGAGATATCAGTGTGGTTGGGAGGGAAATACAAACATAGTTATGAATACAGGGCAGGACATGACAGGTTCGAAGTGGTTCAGGCCCTCAAGTTGGGAGAACTCGCATTGACTTGGTAGAGTCCAGAGAGGCTTCACACAGGAAATGGTATTGAGTTGGGCCCTGGAAAAGGGCTAGATGATGGACAGCTAGGGCAGGGGCCCAGCATGCACAATGGCACAGAGAGGGGAAAGTGCATTCTGTGTATAGAGGAACATGTGCTCAGTTGCTAAGCCATGTCCAACTCTGCAACCCCCATGGGCTGTAGCCCACCAGGCTCCTCTGTCCATGGGATTTTCCAAACAAGAATACTGGAGTGGGTTGCTGTTTCCTCTCCCACGAGATCAGAGGAATTGTAAGATGCAAATGGTAAATCTGCCCAAGCTCTGGGCTTTACATACAGCTATAGGATGGTAGGTGAGGCTGTGGGGTGGGGGGACAGGACAGGGCGGGAGTAGACTGGGGCATGCTTCCGGTGATGAGAACAGATAGGAAACTAAAGCGTCTCTACCTGGTGTCCCAGAGGAGAGCTGCTGCTGACAGCCCCTTTTGGGGAAGTGAACAGAAAGGACAGAGACCTAGGAGTTTAACAGGACAGTAAGAGCAAACGACCCTGATGCTGGGAAAGATTGAAGGCAGGAGGAGAAGGGAACAACAGAGGATGAGATGGTTGGATGGCATCACCGACTCGACGGACATGGGTTTGAGCAAGCTCCAGGAGTTGGTGATGGACAGGGAAGCCTGGTGTACTGCAGTCCACGGGGTCACAAAAAGTTGGACACAACTGAGCGACTGAACTGAAGAGCAAAAGGAAAGCCAAGTGATTGGGACCCAATGAAAACAGAGTTCTTTAGGCTGCAAGAGAGGGGGAGAGGGATGTCATTTTAAGCCAGTAATATGCTTTTCTCTTCTGTTTCCCACTCTCCCAGATTCACCCTAGATATCCATCTGCCTGTAGGAGAAGGGATGACTGTGTGGGGAGGGGGAGGAACAGGAGGAGGGGCAGAGGAGGCAGGGGTGCAGAGGAAAGTCTGTGCACAGATTCTTACTGATTACAGAAGGAATTCCAGAGAGAGACCCAGCTACTGTTTAGCTTTGGTCATTCAAGATAGGATTATGCAGAAATTCCAGTCTTAGGAGCCAGACCTTTATTTCAAGAAGGGATTTTCCAGATTCTTTTCCCACCTCTCTTAGTACATTAAGAGAAAGTCTACTATATATAAGATAGATAACCAACAAGGACCTACTGTATAGCACAGGGAACTCTACCCAATATTCTGTGATAACTTATATGGGAAAATAATCTGAAAATAAATGAATATATGCATAATTGGAGGGAAAAAAAAGAGAGGAAGCCTGAAGCTTGGACTTCTCTTACATACACAGTAAGAGGCCAACACCAGTCATTTAGGCCTCATGGCAGTCAGAAAGGAGGAAACAGAAGTATTGGAAAAGCCCACCCTTTCTCTCTACCTGAGTATCTTAAAAAAAAATAGGAGGAAGTAAACAGACCAAGAATAGCTGGGCCATCGGCAGAACTGCCCTGCCCATCCCCACCTCTGGGTCTGCAGAAGGAGGGTGTTGGAGAAGTTAGGGTCACCCTGGGGACTCTGGGAGGAAGTCACTGCCTGTGCTGCCCCTTTAGAATGCAGGGCACAGTCACAGAAAAGAAACTCTGGTTGGAAAGCCTGGGCCAGGCCTAATATTCAGCTTCCCTGGGCTACCCTCAGGCTCACAGGGGTCAGATGCTGAGTTGGAAGCCAGTGGGCCCACTGAGGGGGCCTGCAGTTTGGAGACAAAGGGACCTCCCAGCTAACAGAGTGGCAAGCCCATGACGCTGCAGTTCAACTGAGACCAAGACACTAACCTCACCGGGAGCATTTCCTCCCCTGGAAGAATGGGGCATATTTTGAGTACTGGGGGCCTGGAGGTCGAATATGACTCAGTAAGGAAAAAAAGAATGTCTCCCCAAAGACCAATGGACGGCACACATCCATGGCCTTCATGAGACCCAGGAACTCACTGCCCCTGGTGCCATGGAAAGGGGAGAAAGCCCCTTGCTCCATATGCCTGGGCCTCTAGTTGTGGGCAGACAGGAGGAACAGGGGCTCCTGGAGACACAGAGTGTTTTTCGTCAAGACCAAACATTATCCACAGGGTTTGAAGTATCAGTTCAAAGTCTAACTGGGTTGACATTTAGTTTATCCTCCCCAGCCCACTAACTAGTGGGTGTGGCTCAGAGGAAAAAGACCAGATTAGTTCTAAGCAAAGTAATGCTACTCTGTTTTCCCTTCACATTGGATATGTGGTGTGAGTTATATTTGTGCAACCCGCTACTCTTGAGTCTCAGGACATCAGGGCTAGGCTGGGCTCCCAGGCCTGCGGAGCAGACAGTCAGCTGCAAGGCTGCCCCCAGGCTGCTCTTACATGCTGGCCTTCCCTGGGGCCTTCCTAGCAGGGCTGCAGGCCACCCCTGGCTCCTCACACATAATGGGGGGGAGGGAGTTGCCTTCTGGAGAGGGGCCCAAGCAAGAGGTGGGGTCTCTGCTCTGTAAGGTGAGAATTAGGAGTAGGGCTGGTCCGAGGTGAGGGGAGGAGGGAGTTATGCACTAGTGGGAGCGAATAAGAAGAAAACAGAAAGAAAGTAAGATGCAGGAAAGAGCCTTAGAAAGATGAGAAATGCCGGCTTGGTAACGGTGGTTGTTGTTTAGTCCCTCAGTTGTGTCTGACTCTTTGCCACCCCATGGACTGCAGCATGCCAGGCTTCCCAGTCCTTCACCGTCCTCCGGAGCTTGCTCAAACTCATGTCCACTGAGTCAGTGATGCCATCTAACCATCTCATCTGACAACGGTGAGAGGACCCAAGGCTGGGCCAGGGTCTTTGCACACGCCTCCACCGTGAGGCCGGAAAGCCGGAGCGCCCTGAGAGCCCAGTGAGGGTGGCGGGCAGGTTAGGAGATGGTGTGGAGGCTCCCCAGTCTGAGCTTCCTGGGCAGAGAAGGGCAGGGAGGGAGGCAGAGGAGAAGGTGTACACTAGTGACCATAACTACTGAGCGCTCTGTGCAGATTCAGGAGTACAGCTTCTGGAGGTTGCCCCCAGAGGGCAGAGGCCCAGAAGGGAATGCCAGGGCCCGTGGTCGGGGTTGAGGGGCGCAGCAGTCGCAGCAGGCCGGCTAGGGGGCTGAGGGGGGCCCGGCCTGGTCCGTGGAGCCCGCACCCACCTGCGGGGAGCAGCCGTTCGCCTCCCGCGCCCGCAGGCCCCTGAGAGCGGCTTTCGCGGGGCGCTGCTGCCCCCTTCCGGCTTGCTTGCAGGCCCTGGGCGTCCTGGAGCTGCTTCCCCGCCGGGAACCTGGGGCCGGGGGATCCGGGAGGGATGGAGCGGGGACCACGGGCCGCTTCCCTCCCGGGTGTCCGACTCCGCTGCTCGCGCTCCGCGCCTCTAACGCATCTGCCTTCAAAATCGTACACTCCGTCCTCCGTCTCGGGCCGCATCCCCGCGTCTGCTCTGGCGGCTCCAATGTCTTGACCCTCACACGGTGGAACTTGGTGATGAGGGTGCCGCCGCGGGCTCAGCGGGGCGTACCAGGCCCGGCTAGTCGTTGAGTCTCTGGTGCTCCCTGAAGATGCTTGTCAAAGCGCCGGCGGCTCCGGTCCTCCCACAGGAGGAGTTCGGGTCACTAGTGTCCGCCTTCTCCTCCGTCCCCTTCCCGCTCTCTCTGCCCTCCTCTGATCGTTGCTCAGACTGGAGATTCTCTGCGCCATCTCCCAGCCCAGCCCTGCCGGGCACTCGGCTTCTCAGCCCCACAGTGGGCCGTTTTCCACGGTCGGGGGGCGTGCGGCAAAGACCCTTGCCCAGCCTTGGATCCTCTCAGTGACATCGAGCCCGCACCTCTCATTTTCCTAAGGCTCCTTCTAGCACCTTACTTTCCTTAAATCTTCTCTTAATTAGTTCCCACTACTGACCACATAACTCTCTCTCTTCACACAATCGGTCTCCTGATCCTTAATTCTCGTTTCCCGCTCCACTATCCACTCTCTGCCTGCCAGCCCGATCAGAACCCCGAGTTCTGACTCCCTGATGGCCCTCAGTTAACCTTGGGGCCCCAGTGACCTCTTTGTTGCTCAACCCCAAGCCCACTTCTCAGATTTTATTTGATGGCTCTGCTGCATTTGGCTCTGCTGCCCATCTCAGGTGGCACTAGTGGTAAAGAACCCGCCTGCCAATGCAGGAGATGTAAGAGACGCGGGTTCGATCCCTGGGTCGCGAAGATTCCCTGGAGAAGGAAATGGCAACCCACTCCAGTATTCTAGCCTGGAGAATTCCATGGACTGAGGAGCCTGGCAGACTATAGTCCATAGGGTTGCACAAAGTCGGATATGACTGAAGTAACTTAGAACATGCAGCTGCATTTAAGCCTATTGATACTTCTTTCTGCAAATGTTCTCTCCCTTCAATCTTCTGGGGCACTCCCTCTGCTTTTCCTATGACCTCAAACCTGGTCCGCTTCAGTTTCCTTGATGACTCCATTGTCCACCAGCACTAGCCACAGGGCTCCCTCTTGACCTTCTTCTCTTTTCATTCTACCCACTCACCTGCGGGCTGTGGTCTCATCCGTCTCTACCCCATCTCCATCTGCACCAGTCTGCCTCCAGCTCAGATCCTTGCCTGGCTATATAACTGCCCATTCAGGGGAACACAGGTCATCTCCAGGTGGACGGCCAGAGAGACCACAAGCTCTGCAGATGTGAAACTAGAATCATTGTCTTTCTCCCCAAATTGGTTCTTCCATAGAAGTCTGGGAGACATTTTAAATTCCTTTCTCTCACTCACCTCTCCTACCATCCAACTGGTCTCAGCATTAGGTTGAGTCCATCTTATTCTATGTTATTGCTTAGAATCCATCTTTCACTCCCATGGACTCAGCAACAATTTACTGGTGCCAGGTACTGCTCTAAGCACTGTGCATGCATGTCCTCATTGAATTATCTGAACAATCTCATAGAAATAGGAGAGGACCAAGGCATTGAGAAGTCATTTGCTCAGGGTCATATAGCTAATAAGTAGCAAAGCCCAGAGGGGACCCCAAGTTGTGCTGACAGGAGAGCCTTTTTTTTTTTTTTCTTTGAGCACTGATGTGCAGCCTTATTTCAGGATGCTACCATTCCTTGGAGAGCTTCTCACGTTGACTCTCTTACTAATTTTCCTGACTTCATTCTTTCACCTCCTTAAAGTGTAGCTATCTAAAACTGAATTGCTTCCCCAAACTAAAATTCAGTACTGAGACTCTCCTCAAATTTGTTCAGTTGCACCTGCCACTCTTAAACTAAAATTTATACTCTGGAGCCTCCTCCTACCCCTCTAGCCAATTCTTTCTTACTTATCCTTCATAATCTGCAAAGAATTGTCCCTGGGATTTCCAAGAGTGTATCGGGTAATTTATTAGGATTGAATTCAGCTATATGTAACAAATAACCCAATTAATGGCTTAAATGAGATAGTTTTAATTCCTTCCTCTTAAAGAGCTTGGAGTTGACAGTTCAAGTTTGTTATATGGTAGCTCTAGTTTATCACCAACAACCCGGGATTGTTGTGGCTTTATGCTCTACCATTCTTAACATTTGTTTCCAGCTTTAATGCAACCTCGTGGCTGCAAGATGGCTGCTGCAGCTCTAGCTATCACAATGATATTTCTAGCAGCAGGAAGGAAGAAGTATCCAAAACCAAAGTGTGTGCCTCCCAGGTGGCTAGACTGTTTTAATAAGCTTTCCCAGAAGTTCTGACCAATGACTTTTGCTTATCCATCTTCGATGTCTTGAAAGAGAAATTGGAGAATCTAGTTTTTGAGTTGGGTACATTGGAAACCCTAAGGCTCAGTTAGTGAGAAGGAAGAGGAAAATGGGATAGATGGGATAGACAGCTAGATGTCTCTGCCCAGATTTTCTTCCTCCACATTCCCCTGGCATTCCTGCTTGCATCTGCTATCACTCTTTCCACATTTCAATGTAAATATCTGCCTATTGATTTGCTTCTCATAACAGTCTGAACACTCAGTTCAGAGGATGGCATCTTGCATACAGCAGATGCTCAGTATAGATTTGATGTTGATGACCCTTGATATTTAAAGAGGTCATAGAACCCTAGAATACAGACCCAGTTTTGAAGTTCATCACTGTACCATAGTCATATAAGAGAATACCCTCATTCTTAGGAAATGCATGTTGGAGTATTTAAGGATGAAGATTGTGCTGTCTGTAATATACTTTTAAATGACTCAGCAATAATAATATGTACTGTAGTGTGTATATACAATGTATTGACTAATAGGTAGATGATAGAGAAAACAAATTGGCAAAATTTCAACAAATGACAAATCCTACTGGAGACTTATGGGAGTTCTTTATTCTATTCTTGTAAATTTTCTATAGAATTCTTTTTATAAAAATGAGAAGTTGAAAGGGTCACAAAGACTATATTATCAGGGATCATTTCTACAATTTATTACTAGAGAAGTTTCTTTCAACATGTGGAGCACCACCCAGTATCATCTTGCAAATTAAAAAAAAAAAGAGGAAAACAGAACTCCGAAATTTGAGACCATATAAAAAGAGAACCTTGTAAATTGTTTAGTCTGTTCTCCCAGAAAGGTGACAGTCCTTTCCTGAGTCACAGGCTCCCTGGGTCTTCCTCAGCTGTAATAAGAGTTAATTAACTTCTTGTAGTCCCTTCCTGAAATCCCTTCTCCACAGAGCTTTGCACCTGCTATTCCCTTCACCTAGAATGTTCCTTCTTCCCTTTGCTGCCTAATACCTTCTGTTCATCCTTCAGGCCTCTGGTCAGGTACCACTTCCTCAGAGAAGCCTTCCCTGACTCTCCTGATTGTGTCAGATTCCCTTGTTACAGGCTTCCTGACAACACGTATTTCTCTGCATCTGCTCAGCACAGTTGTACATTTGTATTGGTTTCGTCAAGGCCTGTCTCCTCTGCTCCCGTGACCATTAGTGACAGGTCACTATCACAGGTGCACGCTCACTGTGCACCAGGCTACCTTCTAAACACTTATATAGAGTTAATGTCCACTGCAAGTCCCAAATCCACATGGCCAGGTCGATCAGATCTCTCTCCCATGCTTGTGACTTATATTTCTTGCTGCAAATTTGTGACGTTTGCTTAGATGATACACAGGCATCTAAAACTTTGCACGTTCAGGGCTTCTCCTTCGCCTCCTCTTCTGTTTCTATTTCATGAAACAGCAAAGAAAAGAAAAACAAAAAAAGAGCAGTACCATCCACCCAGCTGCTCCCAGTCCCTCCTAAAACACACACACACACACACACACACACACACCCCTACTGGGCATGTCTTAGATTCCCTTTCTCCTGCTCTTAAAGCTGTGCTATCACCAAGTTCTGTTCCTTTGCCTCTAAAGTGTATTCTCTCCTCTGCTCTGATTCCTCTTAATCAAATTGCCGTTTATCATCTCCGTAGTGGAATTCCATCAGAACTTCCTGTCTTTTTTATTTACCCCACAGCTGAAATCCATTCTCCACACTGCAGCTAGAATTATCTTCTAAGTCATCATGTTCACCATGCCACTCTCTTGCTGAAAAATCAGCCTGTAATTTGGTGAGCTAAACTAACTTGGAAACCCTCATATATACATAGTTCAGTTCAGTTCAGTTCAGTTGCTAAGTCATGTCCAACTCTTTGCAACCCCATGAATCGCAGCCTCCCTGTCCATCACCAACTCCCGGAGTTCACTCAAACTCAGGTCCATCGAGTCGGTGATGCCATCTAGCCATCTCATCCTCTGTCGCCCCCTTCTCCTCCTGCCCCCAATCCCTCCCAGCATCAGAGTCTTTTCCAATGAGTCAACTCTTCGCATAAGGTGGCCAAAGTATTGGAGTTTCAGCTGCAGCATCAGTCCTTTCAAAGGACACCCAGGACTGATCTCCTTTAGAATGGACTGGTTGGATCTCCTTGCAGTCCAAGGGACTCTCAAGAGTCTTCTCCAACACCACAGTTCAAAAGCATCAATTCTTCGGTGCTCAGCTTTCTTCACAGTCCTACTCTCACATCCATACATGACTACTGGAAAAACCATAGCCTTGACTAGACTGACCTTTGTTGGCAAAGTAATGTCTCTGCTTTTTAATATGCTATCTAGGTTGGTGATAACTTTCCTTCCAAGGAGTAAGCGTCTTTTAATTTCATGGCTGCAATCACCATCTGCAGTGATTTTGGAGCCCCCAAAAATAAAGTCTGACACTGTTTCCACTGTTTGCCCATCTATTTCCTGTTCCACTGTTTGCCCATCTATTTCCTATATATATATATAAACACCTAGAAATTTAAATACATAACAGAGTTCATAGGAAAGAAAGATGAATGCTCTCCTATCAAAAACAAAAAGAGACACTGAAAACCAGGGTGGCTAGCACATGAGTTGATGCCATGGCAGTCCTGGGAGTGATCATTAGACCTTGAATGGAACCTAGTGGTGAGGGGCTGTATTTTATCAAGAGATGCAACAGAGTGAAACTTTGACCTCTATATTTGGCTAATATCTGCTCCTCAGCTCTGGCTTTAGCTTTGGCTTTTGGAAAGTCAAATGTTCAAATATCTGCCTCATCCTTGAACTTGTGCATCATCAGTAACCATGTGATTGTATCCAACCATTTACTCACTGATTTCACCAGTTTTCCCACTTATGTCCTTTCTATTTTCCAGGATCCAATCCAGGATACCATACTCCATTTAGATTTACTCTATTTTTAGTTACATATTCTTTAATCACCTCTTCTGTGATGATTTCATGTTATCATTTTCTATAGATAGACTAGAAAGATAATACATTTTCCTCTCTAACATGATTAATCAAATTTGTTTTCTATTATTGATAGTTTAAATTTTTTCTTTTAGCTTTACAACTCTTTTTGGTAGTGTCACATAAACATTTAAGATTGTGGTCAACTTTGGGAAAACCACTACAAAATTTCTTTCACATATAAGTTGTAAATATATACTATGTAATTGTATACATTGTATTCTCAAATATCTTTATAATGGAAAAAAACTTCTACGTTGATTAGATACTGAATAAGAATGAATCCTCCATTTATAGTTTTACATTTCTGATATTATAAGAATTTGCTACAGGCTGGAACATTATATATATAACTATACATCTTAAACCTTGTTTCTCAACCATCCACATATTTTTAGTGCCAGGCATTGTAGGGTTTTTTACATCTCCATCCAACCTCTGACACTGTGTGCCAGGCAAGGCAGCATGTGGATGGTAGGAGTGTTTTTGGAAGCTATTCCAAAATCTGTACACCCGGCAATAACTAAATTACACATGGAAATGACTGCAAACCACCTAATATATCCATGAAACCCAAAATAAATGTAGGCCAACTCATCTTCCTCCTACTCAAACCCCAAAAGGCCCATGGTCATTCCAATGCCACCACCATGAGAAGAAGTTAGAAAAAAATTATAGTTAATTAATAAAAACTGTTATTTTTCTGGATTTTATACTGTTTGTTTTAGGTGTCAGCTTTTAAAACTGTGTTGAGATTTCTTTTCTCATTGTCAATATTTACTTTCATTCTTAGTCTTGTTTTTATAGCTGTGTTGTTTCTTTTAAAGAAGACTCCAAACTGCATAAGCTTTAGGCCCCAAGAAAACTGGATCCACCCTTGACTGAGCGAGTTCACCGGTCATACTCGTTAGGGAAGAGCTACTAAAAGACATTCTTCAAGAAGAAGGGAACTGAACTCAGAAGGAAGAGGTAGGATTCGAGAGGCAATGAAACAATTAAGTAAATGTTAATTGAGTAATAACAACAACAATAGTACTAAGCCGTTCCTCATTGGAGAAGGCGATGGCACCCCACTCCAGTACTCTTGCCTGGAAAACCCCATGGGCGGAGGAGCCTGGTAGGCTGCAGTCCATGCGGTTGCTAAGAGTTAGACACGACTGAGCGACTTCACTTTCCCTTTTCACTTTCATGCATTGGAGAAGGAAATGGCAACCCACTCCAGTGTTCTTGCCTGGAGAATCCCAGGGACGGGGGAGCCTGGTGGGCTGCTGTCTATGGGGTCGCACAGAGTCGGACACGACTGAAGCGACTTAGCAGCAGCAGCAGCATTGCTTCAGTATACAACATAAGTGCTGTGAGGTGGCTGCCAAGGTCCCATAAGATAGAGTCTTGTTCTTTTTTTCAGGCATCATTCCCACTCACCACTGACTAGAGAATAGTCTCGACTCTGTACCACCCTGGGACCTCTAGGCATTCTCACATTCTGTTCCTTCTCCCTGTAATACTGTTCCCCTCCCTTCTTAAGGAAGGGTCGCCTGAGCCTACCAGCCTCGAGGAGGGGCCCCTCTGGCCTGCTGCCACTCTCTCCTACATTGACTGCTTGCTTGTCTGTGTCCCCTGCTAGACTGGGTCCCCCGAGGCAGAGCCAGAGCCTGGTTTGCCCTCTGCTGAACCCCAGCCGCAAGCAGAGCCAGGTGGGCCAGCTCTAAATATCTGCTAAGAAAATGGATAAACAGCAAACTGCGAGTGAAACCAAACCTTCTGCTTCTCAGCCCTTGTCCTTTCAACTACTGTTAACAGGTATTCCTAGTAGTCCACTTTCCTGCCTTAGTAAACACAGTTGAGTGAGAACAGTCCCATCTCATTCTGATGACTGTGTCCTTCCTCATCACCTGAGGGTACAGCAGATGCTGTAACCACGGATGGGGCCCCTTCCATATCCTCTCAGCCTACCCCGGAAGTGGCCTGCAGAGCACTCCATGCTGGCCTGGGGCTCCATGTCTCTCTCCGCCTAAGGACATCCTCTAGCTGTGTGCATGGAAGCGCACACCAAGAGCAGAACCAGCCAACAAGGACCGCTTCATCAGTTCGACAATCGGAGTCCTGTTCCACAGTCTCTCCCAGGGTGCCCTGCAGGACTGACCTCCAGCTGCCGAGAGTCTCCTCTCCTCTCCCTCACGTGCTCACCTCCCTGCTAAACTGCTGCCTGCATACCTTCTAAGACCCTGGTTCCAGCACCACCTGCTGTGGCCCAGCAGAGAAGCAGGAGCAGGTGCAGGAGATAGAGCAGAATATGGTTTGGATCTGGGATATAGCTCTAAAAATGTTTGAAAAGAAATTCCTGAAATGTGTGAATTTCAATAGAACAAATGTTTCTCCTAAAGGCTTGGGGAAGTTTCAAACTTCAAACACTGAAGGAGGAGAGTCTTAGAAGCAGAAGAGTTTATAGACCCATTGACAGGGAGCGTGCATGCTCAGTCACTCAGTCGTTCAGTCATGTCTGACTCTTTTGTGACCCCATGGACTGTAGCCCTCCAGGCTCCTCTGTCCATGGGATTCTCCAGGCAAGAATACTGGAGTGGTTTGCTATTTCCTACTCCAGAGGATGTTCCCAACCCAGGGATTGAACTTGCATCTTCTGCATCGGCAGACAGATTCTTTACCACTGAGCCACCTGGGAAGCCCTATTCAGAGGGAGAGGAGCATTGAAAAAGCAAATCTTAGTTAACAGAAATTTCATTACAGTGACTCAGGATAAAGTGCTTCTCTGGCCAGCACGTTGGCTGGTCTCCTCCATTTTAGCATGGACAAATTGAGCAGGGGAGGCTCACTGTCAGATTCTTAGGCTGGGACCCAGCTTCCAAGGAATTTAGGAAACCTGCTCCTGCCACCTTCATAAACTCTAAGTATTTGAAAACAACCAGGACCACTAGGGCTGTCTCTGTCCTCTGACTCATCCCACGGAGGCAGGGCTCCTGGAAAGAAGCCTCAAGAAGGGACCCTGGAGTGGTCCTCGCCATTGCCTGCTTATATCTTGCTCCTCCAGGAGGGGAAAGGCTACTGCCTGGAGCTTCCCAAGTCTCTTCCCAATGCCCTGGGCTCCGGGTCAACTGGCCAGGAGTCAGCCATCCCTGGGAGTCACTCCTCTTAGATAGAAAAGCCCAACCAGGTGTTTGGCAGCTTCCCAGATTGTAAATATCTCTCCATTTCCCCGGAGGTGGCAGACTCCAACCTGCGACAATGAAAGTGGAAAGTCTTAAAAGCTGAGCGGTTTTTAGACAGATACAGAGAGTCTGGAAGGAAAAATCCATCTCTGGGTCTAGTTATCTGGAAAGAAGGAGGCAGACTCATGAAGAGGTTTCCAGAGAGGACTAAGTGTGCAGATGGTAAAACCATCAGTGGAGGCTGCGCCCAGGATCCGCACAATGGGTGCCCTGTATGCCGTTTGGGGACTTCTGTGTTTAAATGTTTGTGATCCCTGTCCCCCCTGCAACCTCAGGCTGGGGTCTGCTAAGAAAAACAACCTGGCTCGCAACGGCATTCTTCCAGCTCCACTTGAAAGTTTAAAAAACCCTTGGATAGGAAAATAACCTCAGGGAGCCAAGGCTTTCTGCAGTTGGCGAAGCCCTGGACCCAAAATACACATAAGAACACTTCGCTTTGAAAGGCCTGCAGTATTCCTATCTGAGTCATCTGAAAACAAATAAAAAGAGACCTAAACAAACAAACCTAATTGTGCACAGAAACACGGCCAGGTTTCCAGCCTGGCTCCCCCTCTGTTTTCATTAGTCAGAAGCCAATATATGCAGCTTTCCTGGTATCCAGAACAAGCAAAATATTAAAAACAAATTGCCGAGGTTTCTCCCCTTCCCTCATGGTGCAGCGCTCAGGCCAAGTTCCTGACTTCTCTCTGCCTTGGTTTCTGAACCTCTTTCCGTCAGTCTTGATGGACAGCTGCCTGCTTACCAGGCTGCCTGTTGTCGACCAGCAACCCTGATTGACGGTGACATTCATAAATGTCAGCCATTATTGGACACTCGGATGAAATTTAGAGAGACATCCAGGTCTTGAGACATTATCGTTTTTACTAAAAGTCAAAGCAACTGGTTTGAAAAGCAAGCCTGCCAACCCAGATTCACTTAGGACAAACCTATCCATTGCTCTTGCCTGCACCCTACCCCTTGCCTTCCTTTTCCCCTCTTCTACTTTTCACCACTAAGTGGGCATTCCATTGTAATGGATATCTCTTGGTTTTGCCCAGTAATTTTCCTTTCTGGTAATATCACCCATTTTCTCTTTGGAGAATCAGTGCTCCCCGAAATTTTAGTCCCTGTAGTTTTGCGGGGGTGGGGGTGCTTTCCTCACTGACCTTGCTTCAGGAGTTTGTGATCAGGGTCTGGCCAATCAGTGTCACCAAAATTCATGTGGGGATGGATACATCCCGTTAGGCTGTTGAGACAGAGGCTGGAACTTTTGCAAAGACTACTGGGAAAGAAGCACACTTATTTCTCCAGCATTTTTAAACTGGCAGAATTAAGTCTAAAGCTGCTGGTGGTCACAATGACACCATGTGGGAAGAACTTGTCTGACCAGAAAAGCAGAGCTGAGTGATTGAGAGGGAAAAGAACTTGCACAACATCATTTGAGCACCTGGATCCAGCTATGACTGAAGACTAATCTACTATGGACTTTTCTGTTATATGAACAACCTCATTTTCAATTGGGCTGTTACATCTTGCAACTGAAAGAAACCTAAAACACACATGTGCACACACACCTCTTTCAAAAAGCTGTGTGAAATTAAAATTTTGCATCTTCCAAGTGGACTGTTACCCTCATCTTTTTGTTTCAGGAGGCAACATTCTTAAGAGGAAGATCTGTTCCCCATGAATTTCAGTTTCAGCTAAATGTGGCAGAGAAGTCTAAGAGACAATTTACTTTAGCCCTGAGTCCTATGAGAAAAATTGCCTTCATCTCTCAGTGTAGTAAAAGATGAATGAATTCTT